>NC_143056.1:111802500-121802500 GCF_052426305.1 Pelodiscus sinensis | reverse complement strand
ACTCGCTGGGCTTAGGTTAGTTTTCATGCTGTCACTTGGACAGTGGTGAGATTACTTATGGGCCTCTGTGATGTTCTGTCCTAGGGCATGGTTCCCTGTAAGCGGAGAGCTTGTGCAGACACACAGGAGAGATCCAAATGCCGCCCAGCTGATTAACAGAGTACCCACAGTACCCAGAGCCAGCGGCATGTGTTTCTACTGCTGGTGCACATCTGCAGATGCCTTGGTGCACATAACAAAATTTATTCTGCACACGGATGGATAAGCTTAGAGGGAACATTGGTCCTAGGCCAAATTGAATGTGTTTTAGAGGGTCTGAGGCTTGTGAGGGGAAAAATGTCTGATGCCACCCAGTCATTATGTTTTAGGTCTTCCTGGAGAGTCTCTTCCATCTTGCATTCATAGGGTCAAAGTCGAAGATGATTTTCTTGTAAGCTCTGGTAGGGATTTGGAGCAGATAACAATACTACCTTATAGTGTTGGGCTAGTGTAGTTAGAGAATGGATCTCTCTCAGCTCAATTTGAATTCATACCATTTGTTTTTGATCATTTGGAGGAGATGCTTCATCTGAATGGTGTCCAACTTCTTTAAAAATCTCGATCATGAGCAGCCAAGTTTTAGTTCCATAGGCATGAAGAGCTTCATCTTCCTGCTTATCAGGATGTTTGGTTTGCAAAATCTTCTTTGATGAGATGCTCTGTTAGGGTACGTCTACACTACATGGCTCCGTCGACGGAGCCATGTAGATTTGTTTATTGGGCAAAGGGAAATGAAGCGGTGATTTGAATAATCGCCGCTTCATTTAAATTTACATGCCTGCCGCGCTGAGCCGACAAACAGCTGATCAGCTGTTTGTCGGCTCAGCGCGCTAGTCTGGACGCTCCCCTGCCGACATCAAAGCCCTTTGTTGGCAGCCCCGGTAAACCTCATCTCACGAGGAATAATGGGGCTGCCGACAAAGGGCTTTGATCTCGGCGGGGGAGTGTCCAGACTAGCGTGCTGAGCCGACAAACAGCTAATCAGCTGTTTGTTGGCTCAGCACAGCAGCCATGTAAATTTAAATGAAGCGGCGATTTATTTCCCTTTGCCTACAACCCTAATCTACATGGCTCCGTCGATGGAGCCATGTAGTCTAGACACAGCCTTACTGATGATGCTTTTGCAGAGTGGGCTTTGTGATCTTTCTTAAAGCCAGCCATCTTCTCAACAGAAGGGCAAAGGCAGGTGAAATCACAGATGCTCTCAACTGGGGGACTGCCCACTAAAATGGCCCAGCCTGCAGCTTGTTCAAAATGGACATCAGAAAAATTTTGGTCGTACCCTCAATTAATTTCCAGGCCAACTCTTGTTACTGGACTTTTCAGGAGTTTGAGTACCGCAACTAGTTTGTCTGTAGATTTGACATCCATGTGATTGGCAGACAGCTGGGTTTAGAGTTGGGCATTTCTCTGAATTCCCTTCTGCAAACTGAAATCTTACTTAACTCTCGAAGGATGGGCAAGGCAGGAAGTGACTATTCAGTCTAGAGGTTGGTCCAAATCAAAATCCATGACTCAAACATTCGGAACTCTGATGATCTCTGATTCTCAGTGCCCCATGGGGCCCATCTCTCTAAGGACCAAACAAAACCCTGGCTATAGATACCCCAGCTCTGCATAATTGTCAAAGATTAAGGACACAGGCCCAATAAAGTAGTCAGGAACAGTGATTGCACTAAAACGCAGCCTCCCCCGTGTCTGCCTGCCAGACATGGTATGACTCTTTACTGGGGCCATGGATAGCATGATGAGGACACCTGTGAATAGGAATGCATCTTTGGGCTTTTTTCATACTGAGAAGTAACTGATCTCACATGTCTCCCAAATAACCATCATCTTTTCTGTGCTATGCATGTACGGCTGGAGCCAACTCCCACAGAAGTTTTAGACCCCCTTTTATAGATGAGTTGTATGAGCCCAAACAGTAGTCAATGTGTGACCTGCTGGTAGCCACAAAGATGGTCACCAGGCTAGATCCTGTCTCCGAGTAATCATAGAGATATTATGGCCTGATGTACTCATAAGTCAGCTTACGTCCTCTCTCTATATTGAGAGGTAAGGAAGCGGGCGGGGGTTTCCTTCCATGAGAGTGGCTTGGTGTGGTTTTTTTTTTTTTTTTTTTTTTTTTAATCACTGGAAATTCTGAGCAGGGGAAGAGGGTGGGATCTCATTCAGAAGGAAACTGCTGCCTCGTTTTGTGAAAGCAACGTGCATGGTGCAGCTACCTTGAGCTTGAAAGCTCTGCTGACCCAAGTTTCCTGGTGAAGGGTTTTGACTGATACTTGTCAGAGCTGATTCAAACATGTGTCCCACGCCCCCTCCCCCATGGGCATGGATATGATAGCCGTGAGGAGGCACCAGGGATAGGCAGTTCTTTTGAAGCCAAGAAGGGAGAACTGGCCTTTGCGGGCTGACCACGAACAACCATATGTGCAGTCAATTGGGCATGGCAAAAAATAAAACAACCTGCTGACCAGAGTTTCCTTCCATTCAGAAGCCAAGCACGACGTGTGGAGATATTGGTAATTCCCCCAAGATAGGCAGAGGGAATGAGTGTACTAGAAAGAGGAAGCTCTGCAAGTCCTACAGACTGCAGCTGGTTTACAGTAATTCTCTTGTTCTCCAGCATGGCCGTGAGCTGCTCCATCTTAGGCTAGGTCTGCACATAAAACATTTCAGCCCCACAGCTATCGTTCATCAGAGTAGGCACTCACTACCAGGATGGGAGGGGTTCTCTCACAGTTGTAGTTGATCCTCCTCCCCAAGAGGCATTAGTTAGGTCAACAGGAGATCTCTGCATCCCAGGGGTTAGGTCAGTGTAGCTTGCGTGTCTCAGGGGTGTGGATTTGCTATGCCCCAGATAGATGGAGCTATGCCAATGTAAGTTTCCACTGTAAACCAGTGCTCAGTTTATTCACGGCCTGCATGGATGAAGGGATGAGTGAGAGCAAATATCCTGAGGCGTTAATTGGAACAGAAAGTCTTCAGGTCCAGATGCAATGAAAGCAGTAGAGGCACCAGTGAGTTCTTTCTTCAAGAGGCATTTCATGCTTCTAGATGCCATTATGCCCCATTCTTAATATCCATTGTAGAAACCATTTTATGTTTAGCTAGAAGCCATCTTGTATAACAGAAACCATTTCAGCTTTTCGCCTTTGCACGTAGACTAGAGTGAACTTTCTATCACCCCATGTGCCAGGCCAAGACAGATGTGCTATTGGAATGTGTTAATTGGGCTGGTTGGGACAGGAGATGTACTCCCTCGTACCTGTCCGCCATCTTGTTGACAAGGCTTTATTTTTCCTAGCTTAATTGATGACTTCTGTAATTGGATGCCCTGACGTCAGGCTGTTTGGTCAAGGGTATAAAGATACTAGGATTGATTGTATTAGCCAGCCTCACTGGGCCCGGCTCTGCTGGGACCACGTTTGGCTCGCTTTGCTTTTATTGGCCAATAAAACTGTCTGTTTAGCCACGTAAACTGAGTGAGGCTTTTGCTTCAACACCATGGGGCCTGACAGAATAAGGAGGCCTCTTGTCCAGCATTCAACTGGACGGTCCTATTCTGTTTGATGAAACAGGATGTGGTTTTGTCAAGTATCGGCTACGGGATGCTGCTCTGCCCTCTTGACCTCTTGAAAGTGGTGTTTCCACACGGGTTAGCCATGTATGCCCAGGCACACAAAGTCACGCCATGGAGGGAGGGGGGCAGTATACTCAGAACAAAGCCACTCTGCTGTGCTGTGTGACCTGATCCATACCGTCATGCTGGAAGGGCAAGGTCTTGCCATTTCTAGAAGTAGAATTTCAGGAACACGCGAGTAGCCATCTTACTCGGTTGGCGTGTGCCTTGTATAATCACTTACGCCAGAGCAAAGTGGGTGCAAAAGGCTTCACTTCTGATTGTCCAAAGTGCAGGGCAAGGGTGCATCTGGCTTATGTTAATCGGTGGCCTAGCGAGGGTGGGCAGGGGGCAGGGCAGTTGCCCCCCAGGTGCCACACTAGGGGTATGTCTACACTACCCCGCTAGTTCGAACTAGCGGGGTAATGTAGGCATACCGCACTTGCAAATGAAGCCCGGGATTTGAATTTCCCGGGCTTCATTTGCATAAGTGGGGAGCCGCCATTTTTAAATCCCCGCTGCTTCGAACCCCGTGCAGCGAGGCTACACAGGGCACGAACTAGGTAGTTCGGTCTAGGGTGCCTATTCCGAACTACCGCTACACCTCATTTCACGAGGAGTAACGGTAGTTCGGATTAGGAACCTAGTCCGAACTACCTAGCTCGAGCCCCGTGTAGCCGCGCTGCACGGGGTTCGAAGCAGCGGGGATTTAAAAATGGCGGCTCCCTGCTTATGCAAATGAAGCCCGGGAAATTCAAATCCCGGGCTTCATTTGCAAGTGCGGTATGCATACATTACCCTCCTAGTTCGAACTAGGAGGGTAGTGTAGACATACCCTAGGGGAGTGCCAATTTAGTCTCCCTCCACTTCCCCTGTCATCCCTCGGCTCGTCTGCTCCTCCTCCACCTGCTGCCAGTGGCTAGAGCATCCTTTCCACTTCTCCGCTGCCAGCCTGACCCTCCTCCATCTCTGCCGGCGGGCTAGTGCGTGCCGGGGCCTGGCCCCAAACTGGAGGGGCTGGGGGAAGACGCAGTACAAGCTCCCCTCCTTCCTCCCAAGGTTGGGCTCAATTGTGTGCCAGGTTCAGGGCCCCACCACACAGCAGAGTGTGTACAAATTTTGCCTTTGCCCCCAGGCGCATAACACCCTCGCTACGCCTCTGATGTTAGTCCTTCTGCCCCCACTTTCACTAGGCAACTTATTTTCAGGGCTCTTACCAGAGAAATTCTGTACCTGAGCTGCCCCAAACTCTTGTGGCTTGGGGGTCTCTCTCTGAGTAACATGTTAAGACTCTGCACTAAGGTAAAGGACCAGCTGACTTACTGAATGAACTTTTATGGCTGGATCTTGACATGTGACTGCAACTCTCCTGCAGGGAAAATTTGGGATGGATTTTTCAGACACAGCTTCAACATTAGGTTTTTCCAAACTCCTGTTTGGGTGCATGGAAAGGAACTTCCCAGGACAGGGGTGGGGAATGTCAGGCCCGGGGGCTTCCTGGATCGCTCCCTGAGGCTTGGGGCTCCCCTCCCCAGTACTGGGGAGCCCACAATGGTGCTCCTGCCTCCCGTGGGACTGGAGCACACACAATCTACTAGCCTGGGCCTCGTAAGCTCTGGTGTGTAAGGTGAATGTGGAGAGTGTCTTTCTCCTTCTCAGTCAGGGGCCACGTCAGTGAGGATATGTGTGGTCCCCCACTGATTTTTCTGTGAGTCAGTGGCCCCCTGACCCAAACAAGGTTTCCCATCCCTGTCTTCAGGATCGTTGTAGGTTGAATTGGTAAAATACCAGTGCTTGCCCTGCTTCATAATGGGTATCACACGTATCTTAATAGAAAGTGTCCTATGGATATGTCCTCTCCTGCTTCCAAGTTCACAGGCTGCCTTCTCCCCCCCCCCCCCCACCCACATGGCTCACATAATGTTCCTGTGGCAACAATAGCATCTGCTAGGCTGAGAAAGAGACAATAGGAAAGCTGGGGGCCAGAGAGAGGAGGCAGAGAAGTGAGAGAAGCTGAGGTTGATGATTCATTAGACAGTGACTTTACTTAGAAATCGCCCTCCACACACCCCTGGAATTAAATGCTGAGTACATTTTGTTGCCTTTTTACTACTATTTTATTTTTCTCTGCTTTTAATGGAGTTGAAACTGCTCCATGCTGGAAAATTTAAATTCAAGAAATACACAGCCTAGAGCTAGTGTCTCCTTTTCCCCTCTGATAGTGTTCAATGACTAAAACTGTCCACTTAAGGGAGGTGTGTTTGTTTGGGGATAGTAGCTGAGTTGGTGAGGGGTGTCATGGCATGCCGACTGCTGGAACGTGCTGCATAGAGGAGCCCTCTGTCGCAGTAATGGTCAGTTACATCTCCCTCTGGGGTGTCTTGAGGGCACCCGCTTTAGGCCCCTCAACCATCGCTTCTCTGGGGGGGAGACAAAGGGGCTGGTCGGAGTCAGTCCTTCAAATCCCACCAAGAGGCTTTTTGGTGGTTTCAAGTTCACTCTGAGCTGAGGCTCTTCCAGGGCTGGCCTTACCATGAGGTGAACTGAGGTGGCCTCAGGTGCCAGACTATGGTGGTGGTGGTGGGGGGGGGGGCGCCACTAGGACCCAAAGTGTAGAAAATTGTGTCTGCTGCTGGTGCAGCGAGGGGGCATGGGAGCTCCCCACCTCAGGTGCCAAAATGTTGTGGGCCGGTCCTGGGCTCTCTTGAGCACCCCCATAAGCAGTTCAGTCTTTACTTTATACAGCTTAGACCAGTGGCCTTCAAGCTATGGGTCGCGGCTCATTACTGGGTGGTGGAAGTCGGGCACTGGGTCTCGTTGCTGCAGGGGGATCAGGTGACCAGTGGGGGAGCTAAGGCAGCCCCCTGCCTGTCCTGGCACCACAGACTGAGCTGTACCCTAGAAGCAGCCGGCAGCAGGCCCGGTTCCTGGGGGGAGGCGGGTAGGAAAGAGCGCACAGGGCTCTATGCACTGCCCCTGCCCTGAGCACTAGCTCCGCACTCCCATTGGCTGGGAACTGCTTCTAGGGGGCAGCATGGTCTGCGGTGCCAGGAGAGCTCCCCCCACTGTGCCGCTGACCCGGAGTGGCTCAAGGTAAGCCCCTCCCTTCTCAGTCCTGACCTCCCACCCCAAAGTCAGAGCCTCCTCCTACACCCCAAAGCTCTCATCCCCAGCCCCTCCCTGGAGCCCCCACTCTAGTCACATGATGTTGGGTCAGGAGCATCAACAATTTTCTTCAATTGGGTCACGAGGGGGGAAAAAAAAAGGTTGAAAACCCACTAGCTTAGAGACTTGTCAGCTTGAGACTCCAGGAACAGGTCATTGGCAGACAAGAGAGCCCTTCTCAGTAGGGCCAGTGTTTTCCGGCAATGGAAACAGAGTCATTTTTGGATTTTTTTTTTGATAGTTTGGAAATGTCGGAGAGGCTGTATGTCAATACACACGATACCGTATTGTCTTGGAATACTGAGGGCTAAAGCCAGCTGTGTGCAGGGGAACAGGAGGTGGATGATGGGCACTGGGGCCTATAGACAACTGTGTGTTGGTAGGAGGGGCAGGAGTCAGCTGTGTGCAGGGGAGGCCGGCGATGAAGAGGGGCTGTGGACTTTGCTGAGAGCAAGTGTGAGCAAGGGAGCCCAGTGCCCCCCTGGCCAAGTACCTTGCCCACCTGGGGGAACTTCTGTGGCAGTTTTGCCAAGCCCAGGCATGTGTGGGGAAGGGAGAAGTAGGTGGCGAATCTCAAAGGCAGCCAGTCCCCAACCCCTCTCCTGCACCCTGAGGAGTCAAACGTGGGTGCCCCTGCATGCCCTACCCACTCTCTGGTTGGCCATTCAAGAAATGAGGAGTCGTTTCGGAAAAAGACCCCAGCAATTTCTGGAAAACACCAGCCCGATCCTCAGGGGGTAACTACAAAAGGCAGGGCTTTTGCATAACTGGAGGCGGGGAATACATTCACCTCCCCTAGAGATTCCCCAGGCAAACCACTTGACACTGTTTGTCCCCACAAGTCTATTCTTGTTTGGCAGCGTATTCGGTTTAGTTCTCTTGGTGTTCTTAACGCTTCTAAGGATTCACATCCCTTCTCTCCCCGAGAGAGTGGTTGCATCAAATACCAGCCTAGAATAATGTGTAAACCCCTCATTTAATGCAGTGGACTTCAAAGAGACTTTGAATTCATTCAAGAACCTTTTCCAAGGTTATGACAGGAAATTGTCATGTCTAGCATATCTCCCCCTGAAGAAGTAGTGTGGCAAGGATGCTTGAAACCCCCAGAGAGCGGTTACATACAACTTCGACCCACCACAACATGTAAACCATTTATTTAATACAGTGGACTCCAAGGAGGCTTAAACTTAGCTCCAACAAGCCTTACAGCAGTATTGCAGGAAACCACACACCACCTACTATGAAGGGTGCTAGAGGGCTTCCCTTCACTCTTCTCCTGGTTCCTGTCCTGCTGACAGAAGGCAGAACACCTGAAGTCCAAAGTGCATGCAATGCATGGGGGTAGTTCCAAGTAAACACAATCCATAGCTCTAAATGCCGGCAGAGTCTGTTTCCCAGTGTTCGGTTCCCTGGTCTGACACTGCAAAGCCTTTACCCCCTGCTTTCCTTCCCAGCCCTGACGCCCTGGAGCTTTGCCTGTGTCACTATTCCCTATTTCCTACTCCCATTTTCCACTACCGCCTTCTTAGCAGTCCCATATATACTTGCCGAGCACACCTTCGAAACATCCCTTACAATTTATGGTCATGTTCTGTTTTGGAGAGTCACGAGTCTGGGGTTTTCATCCCACCCTTTTTGGATGCCATGATGGGGGTGGTGGTAAGGAGTGAGGTTGTGTTCTGGCCAAGGCCAGGTTTTTCTTTGATTTTTAGTGTATCGTTTGCCTCTCCTCTCCCCTTTTCTGCTCCCTTCTAAATGGTTGCTTGACCTTGGCTTGAGAATGAAGCCAGGCAGCCTTATAGTATGCTGTGCTCATATATTACACTCCCACCTTACCCTGTAACACTTCAACTCTTCTTATCTGTTCCTATTACAAACCCATCTGGCCAAGCAAAAGCATCACACACGGCGTCTTTGTTCACACATGTTAATATAAGATATGAATATCAAACCCCAAAGTTTTTCTTGGGCTAACAAATAAGGCTTAATACTATCAAGAGACAAGTTGCAGCACAAAAATATGGCTGGAATCCTGCCACTGAAGGGGGGTGGAGGAGAGTTGTAAGCAACTGAGACAATTCCTGAAGGACCTACTGATCCAAAAAATACTAAGGCCAAAGTCTGACCCTGCTCTAACAGTATCATATGGACTTATAGTAAACTTGGAGCCAACCAGCTGGGGAGCAATCTGGATCTGGAATTCAGAGGGAGTAGATTATCGAGTCCCATAATATATATTTCAGAAATGACCTTTTAACTTTAACTAGACTTTAATTCAGGAGTGGGCAATAATTTTCGATGGAGGGTCACTCCTAAGTTTTTGGAAAGTGGTTGAGGGCCTCACTCTTCCATGGTATTAATGGAGGAGATGTGGGGTCTGAGAAGGAGATTGGGTGCAGAACAGAGCTTGGGGTAAAGGATTGAGGAACAGGAGGAAGAATGGAGTCTGGGAGGGAGTTTAGGTGAAGGAGGTAGTTGTGACCTACCGTAGGGAACTGGGGTGCTGGGTTGTGGGTTGTGACCTACGGTAGGAGGGGACTGTGATCTAGGGCAGGAGATTGGGTTGCCAGATCCGGGAGAGGGTATGGGTGCATGTGGACGTGGGGAGCAGGTATGTGGGGCAGAGGGTTGGGGAAGGGAGGGGCTGAGGTGCCAGAGGCAGGTTCTTGCTAGGAGACTTACTACCCTGCCTGCCTGCTTGCAGAGCTTAAAATGTTTCTGCCTGCTCAGCCATGTGCTTGAGTGAGTGAGCAGGAGGCTGTGCTTTGTGGCTGCCTGTTATTCAAACAGGCAGCTCCCATTGGCTAGTGTCTGTCCAGAAACCGGCCAATGGGATGTGCTGGGGCAAAAGCAGCATCTGAATCTCCCCCCCCCCCCCCAGACTCAAAGGGAAAATGCCTCACAGCTGCATTTCTGAGCGGTGTGTGGGGCAAACAGGGGAGCCTGCCTCTGTGGGCCAGATCAAGTGGTATGGTGGGCATGATCTTGCCCATGGGCCTTATTTTGCCCAGGCCTACTTTAAACCCTATTTCTGAGTCAGCCTTTTTGTGCGACTGAAGACGATATCTCAGATGGTACTTGAGCTTGCCAAGAGTCTTGCCTAGAAAATGGTTGGTGTGGCAGAGTTTGGATCAAGAATCAGAGCGAATACAAAATGTTCCTGTATTTTGAGCATCTTGAATTTTTGTTTTCTAGCGTGGCTCATTATGAGCAGCCAGTGTGTTTGAAGTTTGAATACAGAGCGTCTGGGCAGGAGTTTAATGGCACAAAGGCCTTGTGTAGGTTCTCTGCCCAGGAGTGAGGTAAAACTCCACATTTTGGAGAGAAAGCTCTGATTCCACCATGGTCTTGTGTGCTGTTCCCAGCTGCCTTTAAACAGCCAGTAGTGTAAAATCAAGAAAAGAAAAGCTTTGTTTCCTTGAATATGGCACACACCCATCTGGCAGACTATTTTTACTCAGTGTGGCTGTGTCATTCCTGCAAAAAAACAAACAAAACCAAACCCCCAGACACATACCAGTCATCTTGGCCAGCAGCCAGTATCCGTGAAATATTCATCTTTGAATGAATCCCAGAGATAGATCAAAATAAAGAACATCCCATTTCCATATAAGGAAATGCAGAGTCCAAGGTACGTGCTCCTGGCGAAATATGAAAATTACCTGTGTTTCATGCAGGTAGATTTTAAAAAAGTGGCTCGTGCTGCATAGCCAGAACTGGTTAAAGGCCTCTTGACATGGATGGGTAGAAGCAGGGAAAGATTCTAACCTAATGGTCCTATCAAATATGGGTCTGTTTTTATGGAGCATCTTTTATCAGAAGGATCCTAAAGTATTTTACAAACTGCAAATATGCAGGCATAGGGTGCTGGCTTTGGGGTGGAAAGGCAGTGGCCAACCTGAGTGACACCACACACTAGCTCAGTGTTTCTGAACATGTTCCATGGAAACACTTAGAGGAACACATTAACTGGCCGCCCCGGTATGTTTACTTATGGTGCCGTGTGCTACGGGGCCTCACGGCTCCCATTGGCTCCGTTTTGCTCTTTGCAGCCAAGTAGGGCAGCGGGAGGTGGTGGCCTGGGAGGTGGTGGCCACACTGCTTCTCATGGCTCCCCTCCCATGGCTTCCCTTGACTGTAAAGGATGAAACGGAGCCAATGGGAGCCGTGAGGCCCCGTGGCTGTGGTGCCGGTAAGTAAATACATCAGGACAGCCAGTTAAAGTGTTTCTCTGGGGCTATGTCTAAACTACAATCCTCTTGCAGAAGAGCAAATGCAAATGGAGCGCTCATTTGCATATGTCGCGCTCTCATTTGCATTTCCTCTTCTTTCCCCTTTTGCGCAAGAGATTTTTGCGCAAAAAAGCGCAGTGTATGGAAGAACGGCTCTTGCGCAAAAAGGAGCCATGTAAAAAAAAAAACTTTTTGCGCAAGAGCTGTTCTTCCATACACTGCGCTTTTTTGCGCAAAAACCTCTTGCACAAAAGGGGAAAGAAGAGGAAATGCAAATGAGAGCACGACA
The DNA here is from genome assembly GCF_052426305.1 of Pelodiscus sinensis. Taxonomy (NCBI): domain Eukaryota; kingdom Metazoa; phylum Chordata; order Testudines; family Trionychidae; genus Pelodiscus; species Pelodiscus sinensis. The sequence continues at coordinate 121,791,153 of NC_143056.1, read as the reverse complement.
TATGCAAAAGAGCACTCCATTTGCATTTGCTCTTCTGCAAGAGGATAGTAGTTTAGATGTCGCCTAAGTGTTCCCGCAGAACACTTTCAAAAACACTTCACTAGTACTATTGAAAATCTCAAAAAACAAACTGGGTGGAATAGGATTTGATCTGCCTCAGGCAGGTGGAGGGCTGTTTACCTTCTTGCATTAGAACCAATAATTCCAGGAAATCTGGGTATTACTAAGCAAATACCAAGCAGACACCAAACCCATACCTAATTATAGTTATGCTGTTTGTTGGTCTGCCTCTATCAATCACCTTGAAACAGCGTGGGCAGAGTGAGTCATTCCTCAGAGCCAGATTCATCTCTACCCTGGTACAGAGACAGGAGGCTGACAGCACCTGCCTTATTCAGCAGCTGTATCATCTAGCACAACCCAGTGTTAGTGGCCCTTGTGGCTGTGGGCTTCCTCGGGGTGCAGAATAGCCAGAGAGTAGCATTGCCCCATCTCTCCTCTCTGGCTTCTGCCCTGAACCCCCTGTAAAACAAACCCTGGTTTTGCAACTCCCCGAGGAAGCTTTGCAGCGGTAGTGTAGAATCATCATCCTAGTAGAGTAAAAGGATTGTAGCACAATAAATGAAGAACAATGCCCATTCCAGGAGGCCTTGAAGAGGCTAGTTAGACCTAAAGTGGCTTCATACATTCCACATTTCCTAGCGAAACTGTACAACAATTGAAGACAGGAAGCAAATACTGTATCCTAGTGTTTCTTTAACTTTTTAAGACTGAGGAACACCAAACAATATTTTTTTTTATGGGGAACACACAGGACTTTTGTTGAGCAAAAAAAAGAAGCATGCCCCTTTTAAGGACGGCCATTTGAACTCTGTTCTCTGCATATGGTGACCATATTTTCTGAACCAAAATTAGGGACACATTACCTTCACCCTCTGACCTCTGTTTACTATGCTCCTGACTCTCGGGGTCAAGATGGACACATGACCAGAAGTAAAAGTATCCCCCTCTAAGAACTTTTCCCACCATCCTCCTACCCATAGGGGATGAGTTTGGCCCCCACCAAACCCTCTCTCCTCTGGTGCTGGTCTCTCCCCTGTAGGTATCTGCCCTTCTGCTTCACTCCCAGGGTATGTCTACACTACCACCCTAGTTCGAACTAGGGTGGTTAATGTAGGCAACCGGAGTTGCAAATGAAGCCCGGGATTTGAATTTCCTGGGCTTCATTTGCATATTGCTGGGCGCCGCCATTTGTAAATGTCTGCTAGTTCGGACTCCGTGCCTGCGGCTACACGCGGCACGAACTAGGTAGTTCGGATTAGGCTTCCTATTCTGAACTACCGGTACACCTCGTTCCACGAGGAGTAACGGTAGTTCGGAATAGGAAGCCTAATCCGAACTACCTAGTTCGTGCTGCGGGCACGGAGTCCGAACTAGCGGACATTTACAAATGGCGGCGCCCGGCAATATGCAAATGAAGCCCGGGAAATTCAAGTCCTGGGCTTCATTTGCAACTCCGGTTGCCTACATTAACCACCCTAGTTCGAACTAGGGTGGTAATGTAGACATACCCCCAGATCCCCTGGCACCTGCACCTTCCCTTACCCCTGCACCCTCCTGGTGCTTCCTCCTTCCCTCACTGTCCCTACCCCCTTGCCCTCTTTTTCCCTGATGCCCATCTCCTCACCATCCTCTGCCCCAGTTCCTCTCATGCCCCTCTGTGGCCTCACATGTGACTTGCTCCATCCCCGCCTTCTTCATGCCCACCCCTCCTTTCAACCCTTCTCTCAGAACCTCACCCTCCCCTTGCTTGCTCTTGCTCTCAATGCCCTTCCTCTCTCCTCTCCAGCATCACCCTCTCCCCTCCACCCTCCCACCCCCACTGACACCTTCCCTCCCTCATCCTGTTCTTTCCCTCATTGTCTCCAATTGGGCCCCTGACATTTGGCTCTCCTCCACCCTGTCCCTTGGTGCCTTCCCCTTTCTTCTCCTGCCCTGCCCCCCTCCCCTCTGCACAAGCCCCTTCCTCTCCCACCTCCCTTCCCCCTAGTTCTCTCCGAGCCCCTCCCCCACCTTTTGACTTCCAGTTTGCAGTGCTGGAGTCTATGGTCGGGACCCAGAAGTCCCCACAGCCCTGGCCCCAGCTGCTTCCAAGGCAGGCGGAGCTGGTCTGCCCGCAGTGATAATGTTAGTGCCGCATTCCAGTCCTTTCACCAGCTTTGGCTCCCATTAGGAGGAGCGTAGGGGGGAGAGAAAGCCCCCACCTTCCCAGATCTGGCTTATGGTGTGCGGCAGAGCAAGAAGATCCGAGCACTGCTGCTTCCCCAGTGGTATGGGAAGGGGCAGGGGGAGAAAGGGCCATGCACAGAGCACACCGTAAGAGCCCGAACATACCCCACTCTGCAGTGCTCCAGCCAGACTCTGCATGGTCTCTGCCAGGACTAGGGTTGCCAGGTAGTTTCAACAAGAATACCGCCCCCCCCAAAAAAAAACAGGGAAAAAATTCTGTTGGGGGGGAAAAAAAGGGGGAGACCAAAAAGTTGCTGAGCAAAAAAAAAGGACCCCAAGAGTTATTAAACAAAAAATAAATAAATAAAATAAAAGCATTAAAATAGTATGGCCCCTTTAATTGCATGCAGAGTCAGAATAGGCCAGGCATAGGAAGAGGGGAGGTTGAGTACTAAGACCCAGGGGAGGCATTGCTTCCCCTTGCTCTGGTCTTGATGTTTTTTGCCAGCAGCCATCTTGGTTTTTTGGTTGAGCAGCAAGAAGGGAACTTCCCTGTGAAACCAGGTAAGCAGCGGGTCCGGGGCGTGAGGGGAGGGAGGCCGGGGGCTGGGCCCATTTGCCGAGTGTGTAGGGTTGCCAGGTGTCCAGTATTTTTGCCTCCTGGCCGGCAAAAAAGCAGAAAATACCAGACGTTTCAGGTGTCCGGTATTCTCTGAATTTATTACCAGACAGCAGGTGAAAATACAAGACTGTCTGGGTCAGTACCAGACGCCTGGCAACCCTAGCCAGGACTCTGGTGGCAGCTCCCAGGAGCAGCTCATCGGCTCCAACCAGCACCCCTCCCCCACTGGTAGTGGTAGCGGCCGCCTGTGGATGGAGGAGGCTGGTCTGGCAGCGCATGGCGGAGGCAGTCCTGCAGTGGGAGGGAAGGACCATGTGATGGGGGGAGGGGCTTGCCGGACAGCGGCGCGTGCTGCATGGGAGCTCGGAGCTCTGGACACTGTGCACCACCAGCAGCGGCCCTGGTTGCCTGCACAAAACACCAAGGGAGCTGCTTACGTGCTGGGTGGAGGTGGGGAGTTGCTACTGCACCACGCTAGCGCTGGGCATCTTTAAATCAGGGACTGTCCCGGAAAAAAAGGGAAGTATGGTCACCATATCTCTATGGCACACCTCCGACTGCCTTGCGGCACACCAGTGTGCTGCGGAACACAGTTTAAGAAACGTTGCTGTATCCAATTGAAATCACTGGGGAATCGCATCTAGAAAATTGGAATTTGGGGCAGCTACCAGGACAGAGATGAAAAATGTTGGATTTTTGTGATTTAGTGACAACCTCATTGTTAGACATAAGAAAGTTCAAAAAGTCTCAACTTAATTAATTTGGTACATTCCTATATACCAGTAGGTATGTTTTGTGTCATTCCTCTAAAGAGAGGTAATATCTGTCCTGGCTGGTAGCTGTTTACAAAAAATAACTTTTTTTATTGAATGAGTTAAGGGGAAATTTAATATCGGGAATGTTTATGGGTTTTGTTTTATTTTAAAATGTGGAAATTCCCAATGCTCCAGGAAAATGTCTGATTCATAAGGTGTAGCACAACTGAGATAGCACCAAGGAACTACTACTTGCATCACCTTAGGTTTTTCTTTGCAGTCTCATAGTTAAATATGGGGCAGGCTTGGACCTGTTTAACTGATGAAATCCTATGTGACCACAGCTTGAGATGGTGCGGCTTGCTACATGCACAAATGCAATTCTGCTGCATTCTGTAGTTCTCAATGTTTGGCAATTTCCAGGTAAAGAGCAACAGGGGGTGATCTGTTCAGATTTCCCTGTGACTAAATGCTGTGAATCTTTTCCTCACTGTAACCCTGAGGGTACGTCTAGACTACATGCCTCTGGCAACAGAGGCATGTAGATTAGACTGCCCGGCATAGGAAAATGAAGTGGCGATTTAAATAATCGCCGCTTCATTTAAATTTACATGGCTGCCGCGCTGAGCCGATCAGCTGTTTGTCGGATCAGCTGTTTGTCCTGGGATGAGGTTTACCTGGGAGGTCGACAAATGCCTTTGATGTCGACCGCAGAGCGTCCAGACTACCGTGCTGAGCCGACAAACAGCTGATCGGCTCAGCGCGGCAGCCATGTAAATTTAAATGAAGCGGCGATTATTTAAATTGCCGCTTCATTTTCCTATGCCGGGTAGTCTAATCTACATGCCTCTGTCGCCAGAGGCATGTAGTCTAGATGTACCCTAAGGCTATGTCTACAGTGGCACCCTTTTCCGTAAAAGGGATGCTAATGAGACACTTCGGAATTGAAAGTAGGAATAAGGGATCTTCCAGAAAAGGGCTTATTTTCTGCAAGATCCCACCTAGACTGGCGCTTTTCTCCGGCAAAACCCCGAGATGGAAAAAAGCGGCAGCCATGTTCATGCAAATGCCACGGAGGGTATTTAAATCCCCCGCGGAATTTGCAATTCCGAAGTGTCTCATTAGCATCCCTTTTATGGAAAAGGGTGCCAGTGTAGACACAGCCTAAGAGTTCCATTTGGCATTGAGGGGCTCTTAGGGTTGTAGTGTTTTTCTGGCAATGAAAAGAGAGTAATTTCAGATTTTCAAAGCATTATGTTTCAGATAGGAATTATATTATGCATACGATTTACTCCTGGTATTTCTGATGATCATTTATTCATGCAAACACACTAGCACCTGTGAGCTGTTGCTTTGCTTTTGCTTGTTACATTGCTCTCTCTGTCCTTGTCCCCCTCATTGCTGCAGCATGATGTAGACCTTTCATGCCACTGGCTATGTGGTCCTTTCTAATGTGACCAAGAACTTGGCTGCAAATTCATAGAATATTAGAACTGGAAGGCTATGTCTACGCTGCACACTTATTTTGGAATAAACTATTCCAGAAGAAATACTCTGGAATAACTTATTTTGAAATAGTGTGTCTATACTACAGAAATGCCTCAAAATTAGTCCAAGGCAGGCTCCCCTAATGTGGATGCGCTACCTCGAATTAGATCCAATTCCTCCCTGATTGTATCCACCTCGTCATCTCTAGCCTGATTCTGGCCTGCATATTCATAGCTGCCTCTGGAAATTTCCACTACATGCATCTGACGAAGTGGGTCTTTGCCCACGAAAGCTTATGCTCCAACACTTTGGTTAGTCTATAAGGTGTCACAGGACTCCTCGCCGCTTTTGCAGATTCAGACTAACACAGCTATCCCTCTGATACTTTACACCAGTTCTTTCGATCTTCCTTCATGTTTTCCAGACCTTTAATCATTCTTGTTGCTCTTCTCTGGACCTTCTCCAATTTCTCCACATCTTTCCTGAAATGTGGTGTCCAGAACTGGATACACTACTCTAGCTGAGGCCTAATTAGCGCAGAGCAGAGCAGAAGAATGACTTCTCATGTCTTGCCTGCAGCATTCCTGCAAATACATCCCTGAATGATGTTTGCTTTTTTTGCCATATAACTTCCCTCTATCTTTGCTGAATTCTTTAACTCTGTCTTCAGGCTTACCCATTTTAAGCATTGGCTTGAAATGGTTACACTGGGCCAAGGCACAAGGTGGAAAATCAGAAGCAATCAACATGCAGAAGGGTCAGGGAGAGGCTCACCTGTGCAGGAACTGCACTGAGCAGGCAGGCCGCTGGGGCAAAGTCCAGCTACATGCAGGGGCGAGATGTTAGCTGGGCACCTAGAATAGCAATGGGCCACTTAGGCTAGTGAGAGGGCCACATGAGTGGCGCCCCTTCATTTCCGTGGGCCACAAGATTGTTGTAAACAAGACGGTCTCCTGGGAGAGGGTATTTTTGCTACCTGCATTTGCAAACCTAGAATTTGCAGGGCGTGCCGACTGAACTGTAGCAGTGTCTTGACTGGATTGAGAAGGAGCGCACGGCTCTCACAGTCAATGTCCAGGGCCGGACGGAGGCATGGGTGAGCCGGGCAGCTGCCAAGGGCACCAACTGATGGGGGGGCGCCTGACGGCAGCTGTAAGGCACGTGTGGCATCCCTTACAGCTGCCATCAGGCGCTGCGTGCCGGCTCCCGCAACGCCAGCCTGCCCACATCCCCACGGTGCCGGCCAGCAGCAACGGCTGGGCTGGACTGGGCTGCGCTTGCGCTGTGCACCCTGGGGGTGGGCCTCGGGCTGTGCACCAGTGGCCATAGCTGCGCACGCGGGGGGGCGTTGCTGCGCTCCCGGGGGCGTCGCTGCATGCCTGGGGATGTCGCCGCATGCCTGTGCCCGGGGTGCCAGAATGACTCAGGCCGGCCCTGTCAATGTCATGTGCAATCAGCACGCACCTCACTTCGCGTGCCCTTGCTTTACATGCGTGTCACTTCAGTAATACTGGTAGGAAAAAAACTACACAGATAGAAACTAGTGGAGTCTGGCAACCCTGCATGCGGGGGAGGGGGGGCAATCCTGCAGTAAACAAAATGTCTCACGGATCACACACATGCAGTCCACAGGCCACTGGCTGCCTACCACTGACCTAGACAGGACTGACTTTACCATGAGGCGAACTAAGGAGGTTGCCTTAGGTGTCAGACTGTGTGTGTGTGTGTGGGGTACCACTAGGACCCTGAGTGTAGAAAATTGTGTCTGCTGCTGGTGTATATGTATTCTCTCCCTTCTAGAGTAGAGCAGGAAGAAGGCAGAATTGAGACCTTTCAAAGTTTTGGCCCAAGCGAGGGGTCATGGGAGTGTCATTTGAGCTCCCCGCCTCAGGTACTAAAATGTTGTGGGCCGGCTCTGGACCTACAGTCAACTGTTTGCTGGGGGCAGGAACCAGCTGTGTGCAGGGGAACAGGGACACATGCAGGCCAGCTGTGTGCTAGGGGGATGGGGTAGAAGCCAGCTGTGTGCAGTGGAGGATAGCGGGGGTGGGATGGGAGGGGAGGCTGCATGGATACGGCCAACATTCTAATTGCACAAAACTGAATGCCTTGCCCTGTCCCACCTCTTGCTAGCTCCACCCATTCCCCCCTTCACTCTCTCACCAATACTCACTTTTACCAGGCAAGGAGGGATAGCTCAGTGGTTTGAGCATTGGCCTGATAAACCCAGGGTTGTGAGCTCAATCCTTGAGGGGGGTGGCATTTAGGGATCTGGGGTAAATTTGTCAGGGATGGTACTTGGTCCTGCTGTGAGGGCAGGGGATTGGACTCAATGACTTCGCAAGGTCCTTTCCAGTGCCTATGAGATAGATTTGGGTGAGGCAAAGGCATAGCTACAGGTGGCCTCCTAGAATGGTATTAGTTTTTGCTGAATGTCAATGTGTCCCCCAGAGCCGGGTGCTGCCCGGGGTGGAGGCTTGCTAGTGGAGTAAGGGCTCTGAGGTGAAGCCAGGGATGAGGTATTTGGGATGTAGGAGGAAGCTCTGGACTAGGGCCAGGAGACTGGGCTAAGGGGTCCCGGTAGCACTTTGTAGCCAGACAGGAACCCCCCTGTAACATCCATCTTTACTTGCCTGGAAGCATACAGGGCACACATAAAATCAGTATAGTCTTTGAAGCTTTGACAGGAGGCCCGGATATGCTGGCTGCTGTGACCCTAGATGGCTGTAAACAGAGATACGCCAATCGCTGACCAAGAGGCTGCCGAGGAGTGCCCTTGACTGAAATCTATATTGATACGATCACACACACTCGTCCGGGGGGAGGAATCTCCCACCCAATAAAGAATGTCCAGTACTCACAATTTAGTTCTCTCTCTTGCAAGTGTAAATTAAGTTGAAACTCCCTTGTAAGAACTGGCGTCACAAAGACGGACCAGCACAATCTGGCATCTTAGATAAGAAAGAGGATACGGGGCCCTATGGGTATAAAGATCGGTCCAGCAGCACACGTACTCTGAGCGTCAATCTACCATCTATCTGCTGGTCGGGTTAGGTGATTGGCCTTCCGAGGTTCCACAGGGACGTCCACCTCGTATTCATCTTTCCTAGGAATTGAGGGACCGGCCTTGGCCTGATACACTGGAGTCGAGAGGCACAGAAGGGGGTAAAAATTGTACCTGGATGTGTCCTTTGTTTTAAGTGTACACATAGACTTAGAACTCTTTAAAGATTAAGCTGTCACGTGGTACCATTATTTCTATTTTCTATCTTTATTTTCTTTGTAGCCATTTTTAAGATCTATATTTGCTAGCAGTTAAGAAATAGAGCAATAACCATTGTAACCATATGATTTATAAGCTTCTTTAATAAACCTGTAACTGGTTAAGTTTTAACCTGACTCCTTCAGTTGCTGTAACAGAACCAAGCACAATTTAAAAGAACTCCAGCCGGTCATAAGGGGCAGATACAGGCAGAGCTGGGCATTTGGATCATGTCGCTTCCAGAGGACAGATCCGTAGGGGCCTCTCTCAGCCTTCCCTAGGCTGCCCGCTGTGAAGGGATCATGTAACCTAGCAGTCAAAGTTAAGGTGTAATAAGCTGTCCCTGTAAACTCTGGGGCATCTGTCAGCCTGTTGGCTGCCCGCCGCGAAGGGATCCCGGTCCTAGCGGTCAAAGACACGGACGTTAAACTTTCCAGGGCACCCGTCAATCTTCCCTAGGCTGCCCGCTGCGACGGGACCTTGTGTCCCAGCAGTTGAAGACTTGGGTGTAACACACACACACTGCCCTGACCATTGGCTGACACACTTATTGGGCTCTTAGGATGGGACATCCAGGTCCCCTGTGTGTAGGGAGGCTCCATGCTCTGCCTTCGCACCCATAGGCACTGCCCCCTCAGCCCTCATTGGTCATGGTTCCCAGCCAATGGGGGCTTTGGAGCTTGCATGTAGGGCAGAGGCAGTGCATGGAGCCACCATGCACCCAGAGGCCACAGGCATAGTAACCATTTCCAGGAGTTGGGCAGGGCCAGAGAACTTGCCTTAGCCCTGTACCCCCACTGCACTGCGGACCGGATGTTAGTGGCCCAACCGGATGTAAGCTAGTGTTTCTCAAAGGGGTCTGCGAAATCACTCTGAGAAACCTGCTAACTGGCTGCTCCTGTGTGCTTACTTACCGGCTTCACGGCCACAGAGCCTTGGGGCTCCCCCTGCTATCGCTTCCTGCAGCTCCTCTTGGCTGCAAACAGTGAACCAGAGCCAATGGGAACTGCAAAGCCAGTAAGTAAACACACTGGAGTGGCCAATGGATTTTGTGGACCACTTTGAGAAACACCGCTGTGTAAGCTGAGTGCTTGGGTGGCCATCCAGGATTGATTCAAATGCTGCCCATGTGATTAGCAGAGCGCCCACAGCTGGCAATGGGTGTGTCTATTGGTGGTGCACATCCACACATGCCTTCGTGCACATAAGAAATTTTATTCTGCACAAGGGTGGAAAAAAATTAGAGGGAACATTGCCCAGCACCTGCTGCTAAGTGTCCTGCCCACGCATGGGAAATTCTGGGCAGTTTTTCTGAGCCCAGGCCTGTGTGAGGAGGCAAAAGGTGGTGGCAAGTCCACCCCCAGCCTCTGTCCTGCACTCTGAAAAGGAGTCAGATTTTTCCTGGCAGAAATCTGCAAGTCACTTGACCCACTTACCCTGCCCCCATGCGTTGCCTCTGATTGGCGATTCTGGAAATGAAAGGGGATTTCAGAAAAAAAAATAAACCGCGACAATATAGTGCCATTTCCAGAAAACACTGGCCCTGGTTATTAATATTAGAGTGTGATGTATGCATGGTTAGTGAGAAAAGAATGATGTACATTTGCTGAAAATATGTTCCAAAAATACACTGAGGAGAGCAAATAAACAAGCTTGTTGCAGAAAAAAGAATGTTGTTTCACCTGTTTGCCTTTGTCTCCAATGTAAATGGATCAAGGTGAGGCCAGGGATGACAGACCTACATTTATATCTAAAGTAAACAAAGCAATCAAGCTAATCCCGGAAGAAGAAAATCAATAGTGGAAAGGCCTCAGAAAGTCTTTCTGGCTCTTGAGACAATGGACTCTGGATAATATGCAAAGATACTGTAGTTATCCAACTATCAGCAAACCTAGAGGGTAGCACCCTCTGATTCTGTGAACATTGACTTCTCTGACTGGAGGACTAGAGATTGTGGTAACCTTGATATAACTGAAAAAACTGGTCGGGTAAACCTTGCAACTTGCTAAAATTAAGTTTGAGCCACTATAAAGCATCTTTTGTTTTGGTTTGTACTTAGAATTGTCTTTTTCTCTTGCTTGGTACCACTTCAGTCTCTGTTCTTTGTTAATAATCTTATTCTTAGTTTTACTATAAACCACATCAGTGCCATGATACCAAAGTGAAGAGTGAGTCTTCAGTGAAACTAACAGGCTGGTATCAGCTCTGTCTCTTGGAGACAGCAGTGACCTTAAGGCTTAATAATTTCTGAGTCTCTAGGGCAGGAGCCTGGATGCTGCTGGGAGATGTCTCTGGAGGAGCTGGCAGAATCTCAGAGTTTGCTGGCGAGGCAAACAGGCAGGTCTGTCAGGGAGCTGAGATGTAGCTTAGCAGCTGCAAAACTCTCACGTGCTGAGATGTAGCACAGTGGTGTATGGTTCTGGGTTTCCTGAGGAAAGCATCACACTCATAACCTGCCTATAAAACAGACATGTTCTGTTTACTGAGCCATGCTTCAGGAGAATGTGTTCTGGGCATATGAATAGTTTATTCACTTATCCTGGATTCATTTTTTTTTTCAGGGGGGCAAACATGTCTTTTGCAGTTATATGACCATTCTCCTAATATAGGTTGAACTTCTCTTGTCCAGAACTCTCTTATCCAGAAACATCCATCATCCAGAAGTCCACATTTTGTGGTCTCATTAAGTTTGTTTTCAGTCACCAATCCTGGCTCTAAGTGTTCTGTGCTGTTATTTAGCTCTAATTTACCCCTAAATATTCTCTAAAAGCACAATAAGAAGTGGAAGTGTTGGTAATGCTGTTAGATAACACTGACCTCCCATGGTCTGGAAAACTCTCTCATTTGGAACCAGTCTTGTCCCAAGGGTGCCAGGCGAGAGAGGTTCAACCTGTAATACATGACACTTTTTTCCAGCAATCTCAAAGCACTTGCCACACGTCAATCAATCTTCACACCTTTCATGTAACTTAGGTCAGTGTTAGTCTGACTAGCCCCCAACAATAGGGGCTTCGTCTTATAAAGGCAATTATACCACCACCATCAGCTCTGGGGGGAAATAAGTAACCTGATTTAATTCACACTTGGTTACCAGGGTGACCTGATACAACACAGCACAGAAATAGCCAGAAGACATCAGTGAGGCTGAGAGCAGATTCAAAAAAAGGATTGGATGCTTTTGTGTACTGAGAAGATCTAGTGTTATCATGAAGGTTAAGACAGAGTTTTGGAGAAGATATAAAAGCTAGTGATTCAGGGCCTAAGCCAACCTCTAACTACTGCCTAGTGAAGGGAGCTTTGCACCTCTGAGAGTAGTCAGTAGCTGCTGTTTCACAGATAGCCAGGATATTGAATTTAAAGGACCATAAGTGCGGTCAAGAGGTCAATTCCCATGTTCCAGTTGTTCCCACTTATACAGAAAGCTAATCAGAGGCCTGGATCCCATAAGTGCATGATGTCCAACATGCTAGCCACATGTGGCTATTTGGCCAGCTGTGTGGCTAGTTGGCTTGAACAATATGGCTATGTGGTTGGCTGAGTGTGACCAGCGCTTCAGAACTGGCTGGACACCATAGCCTTAAGTGAGTTGACCAAAATCAACAGAGCAGAGAATCCAGACATCATGGTGCTTGATTCCCAAGCTAACCACTAGGCAATGCTCCCTCACTATGGGCCCGATACAAAGTCAATTGGACTCACTGGTAGTCTTCCCATATAGCTGCCTTCATGGTCCGTATAACTATCTAAAGCACAGTGCAGGGGACTCCCATCTGGATAAAATTCACCCAAGAGCTTCACTCTTCATTCTTCCACATTCTTTGTGTATTGGGTGCAGAAATAAAGATCTTAACTCCTCGGTGTTTTGTCATGAGACATGGAATGCAACTTGCGCATAGATCCTATGGGGATGTGGGAGGCAAAAGAGCTTGAACAGAAGTCACTGCAACAATGAGAGGGTAGTCGAGTATTTATTTCAGCTCACAATTGCAGTGCAGTAGGGAGGATTTCAATGGGAAGCACCAATCTGATGATGGGAGCCAGTTTGAGGCTTACACAAGCACGTAGGGGGAGAGAGACTGTCAGCCAAGGACATCCAAGGACAAAGCTGCTGAGACTCTAAAAGCACCTATTTCTTTGTAAAACAAAGGTTTTTGTTTCTGTTTGCAGAAAATAAAAGAGGATTTCCCCAGCATGATCCTGTTAAATAGGAAGTGATAGCTAACCAGTAGTAGAGGCAACAGACTAAAATGGCTCCAGCAATCAAATGTCAATAAGCGGTCACTGCAAGCCCCGCCTCAGTGGTGGGCAACCTCCATCAGGGAGGGTGTGGGTGGCCGGCCCAGGCTCAAGGTTGACCGATTCTGCTGATTTCTGTCGGTGGAATTTGTTTTCCTACCAATATTACTAATGTGCCATGTACGTAAAGCAAGGGCACGTGAAGTGAGGTGCATGCTGATTGCACACAGAATTGACTGTGAGAGCCGGGTGCTTCCTCTGCACCCAATCAAAGCACTGCCATGGTTCAATCAGCACCCCCTGCAAATTCTAGGTACGCAAGCGCAGTTAGCAAATTTACCCTATCCTGGGTGAGCGTCTTAGTTACAACAATGTTGCGGCCAACTGAGAGGAAGGAGGGCCATTCCTGCAGCCTACTCACTGGCCTAAGTTGCCCATCACTGAAATGCATAGTCCTAGCATCCCAGCCCCTCCTCCTGAGGGCCCTCAGTAAGCAGGAGTGGCATAGACTGAATTGCCAAACTGCGCATTCCGGCTCAAAAAATGCGACCTCCCTCCAGCTACTGCCAGAGAGGATGAAAGCTCACAAGAGCTGGCAGTGTCCCCTCTCCCTCCTCCCTCCACCCCCCACTCACACACACAAGATGAAATGCAGGCAAGGAGGAGGTAAGTGTGTGCATATTGATCAGGAGTATTTGTTGGTGGAGGGTAATGGGTGATAGGCAAGGAGGAAGCTGTGCTGAATGTGCTACTTCATATGTGGCCTTACAAACATTAGACTACCCAGTAATCTAATTCCTAAGCAACTTGTCCATGTAAAATTATAAACAGCCTCTTATGCTAATGCTGAGCACACTGAGGCTCATGGTAGAGGGGGCTCAAAATTGGAATTCTAACATTAGATTGTGCGCAATGTTGTTTGTGTTGCCTAGACCCGCAGGACTGTGGCAGGCGAAATCATTGTGTAAATAAGAATGGACTCCCAACTATTGCCTAAAACACAAATTGTAACTGAACAGATTTGGAGTCTTAAAACATGCGGTTTATTTACTTTCACTCTTCCCTGTACTTTCTGGTCTATAGTGGGCAGCGGAAGTAAGATACTATCTTTTGCATACTTTGGTCAGAACTAGAAAGCCCTGGATATCAGAACTAGAAAGCCATGTCTGATGAGCTTTGCAGTCTGATGTTATTAAAGCAAAGAAGTTCGCCTGAAAGAAAGAACAGTCTAGAGGTTAATACTACAGACCTGGGAGTCAAGATCTGGGTGATTTTCCTTGTTTGGCTGCAGACTATTTGATACTGGGGACAAGTCACTTAAGGTTTCTCTCTGCCACAGTTTCTCCTGTAAAATGGGGATCATAAGTTTATGTTCTACATAGACAAGGAGAAAGCAAAATTATCCCCATTTTACAAGCAGGGAATATCAACATATTTTAACCACAAAGCACTTTAGAAACTTACCTCAAATAGATGGTTTGAGGTTAAATTATTAGAGTTTCTAAAGTGCTTTATGGTCAAAAGATGTTGATATTCCCTGCTTGTAAAATGGGGATAATTTTGCTTTTTCCTTGTCTATGTAGAATGTAAACTTTCCAGAGAAGAGATTATCTCTTTATTGCACATTTAGAACATCTAGAACAATGGGACCCTGATTTTTAGTGTGGCTTCTAGATGCTTCTATAATACAATGGGTAAATAAGTGCCATTTGTTTTTATGATCTATAGATTGGACACCATCGTAGGGTTCCCCCTTGCTATCTCTATTCTAACATACTAGACTTGAGGTCATATTGCTATGACAACATCCCATTGGTACATTCTCTTTGATGCAGGGAAGTTGTGTATGCTTGCTTCTTAGCTAGGGACTATTGTATGAAGTGTACCTGAAAGCAGGATGAGAAGATGCCAAAGCAAAGTTTTTAATTGGCCATGTAAACTTTATTGTTTCATTCTTCTGTAATCCACATCCTATTAATTACTAGGAGAACCATCTCAAACAATGACCTTTCCGGAGGAGTGGGTCACTTCCATCTAGTGTGAGGATTTGAAATTGCCTGCACTGCTGATGCCCCTTCTGTCAGATATTTTAGTCCTGTCTCCAGCCGTCCTGGCAACTGCAGAAATTTGCTATTTGCTGAGACCTCTGCTGTACCAGGCAGTCCCTTCTGTTTCTTATTCCATCTGGAGGTACAGTAGACCCTCACAGTTATGACCACCTCAGAAATGGAGATGGTTCATAAGTCTAATTTTCCCACCCCTGAGCGGAAGGGATTTTCTTATGTGCACCAATGTGGAGGTGATATGCGACAACACTTCACCTTCATATTGGTGCACATAACAAAATTCATGTGGTGGGAGTGGAGCCCAGGGGTTCAGAGTGTGCAAGTGGGCTCAGGGATGGGGCAGAGGCTTGGGAGGCAGGAGTGCCAGGGCTCTGGCTGAGGGTGTGGCAGGTAACTGAGGGCAAGGGAAGGCACCACCTTCCCAAACCGCCCTCCTGGCCCCACCCAGACGCCGTTCCCGGAATGCCTACTAGAGGTGTACCAGGAATGGAATGTTGCTGCCCCTGAGCACCCGCCCATGTCCTGTGATGCTGGGACGGGTGGCTTGGCTTCCATGGAGGGCGGGCCCTGGACAGAAGAGGTGGGGCTGGGGCCTTGCCTCCCCCAGCCCTACCTACCTTCACCCACTCCCCATGGGGTGTAGGCTCTAGGGCGGGACTGGTGTTGAGGGGCTCAGGTCTGGGACAGAGCATTGGGGGGCAAGGGCTCTGGATATGGGGGTGCTGGCTCTGGGGTGGGGTTGAGGATGAGGGATCTGGGGTGCAGCAGGGGGCTCATGTTTGGGGATGGGCTCAGGAGGCACAGGCTCTGGGCTGGGGCTGTCTGCTGAGATGGGGCCAGGATGAGGGCTTTGGGGTGCAGGAAGGTCCTTAGGCCTGAGGGGAGCTCAAGGTGGGGCAGGGCATTTCTATGCGACTCCCTGCTGGAGACAGCAAGGAGGGGGGCCTCTTTTCCAAGCCATGTGAGCTCCATGGTGGGGCTGGTGGGGCTCCTCTCCACCAGCCACAGCAGCCTCAGGTCTTGGGGAGAATATCTGTCCCTGCTGCAGCCCTGAGCCTCTGTGAGGGGCTTAGTGAGAAGCTGCACAGCCACACAGCTTAGGGGGAACTTAGCTGAGCACTGACTTAGTACAACTTGGAAACTTTACTGGATAGAAGACAAATGCTGCTTTCCTTTTTTTTTTTAAGTGGTTTACACTATATGTACTCTTCTTTGTCTCTGCTTGCTGCCCAGTGGCCTCCTTCCGTTCCAAAGGAGGCATGTGGACAACTGGTCAGTTCATAACCCTGGTTTGTAACGCTGAGGTTCCACTGAGTGGCAGTGGAGATGATGCAGGCCTGGGATTTGGGGCATTCCAGGTTCCTTGGTAAGTGATAGGTAGGGTTTCCAGGTGTCCGGTTTTGAACCGGACAGTCCAGTATTTGAGCTTTCTGTTTGGGAAACAAATTGAGAAAATAGAAATGTCCGGTATTTTCTAAATAAGATGTCATGTACATTGTGATGTAATGTCACATGTGTCCGGTATTTTTGTTGAAACCATCTGGCAACCCTAGTGATAGGATGCACTGTTGAATGGAATGTTCCTCCAGACTTGGGTGCTTGATCCTATAAGGCTATGATCTCAGACCTCTTGCAGTCCCATGGAAAGGAGCCCATTGCTTTGGATCAGAAGACAAGAAGAGGGAGCAGGCAGTCCTGGTAGAAACATGTCTCTCTGGCTGGTTAGAAGACACTACCCTACCACTCCTATTGGCCATGTGAATTTCAGCATATGTAGCTGACAATGGCTTGTATCTAGCTCAATCTTGATTCAGTGTAAGCCTTGTTGGGCTGCTTCAAGAGAAACTGAGTTCCCAGAGGCTACTTCAGTTTTGTTTTTCTAAGGCTGAGGCAAGAAGCTGAAATTATCTAATCAGTGTCAAAAAAGGGGAACCACTAGAGAATCTGGGATGCTCTTGTCAGTTTATGGGGAAGTGTGTGGTTTCTTTGTAGGAAGTACATGATCATTACTTGTCCACCACTGGCACAGAGGAAATGAAGGAGAAACTCATAAGAACATAAGAACGACCGTACTGGGTCAGACCAAAGGTCCATCTAGCCCAGTATCCTGTCTGCCGACAGTGGCCAACACCGGGTGGACCGAAGACAATGATCAAGTGATTTGTCTCCTGCCATCCCTCTCCAGCCTCTGACAAACAGAGGCCAAGGACACCATTTTATCCTCTGGCTAATAGCCTTTTATGGACCTAACCTCCATGAAATTATCTAGCTTCTCTTTAAACTCTGTTATTGTCCTAGCCTTCACAGCCTCCTCTGGCAAGGAGTTCCACAGGTTGACTACACGCTGTGTGAAAAAGAACTTTCTTTTATTAGTTTTAAACCTGCTACCCATTAATTTCATTTGGTGTCCTCTAGTTCTTCTATTTAGGGAATTAATAAATAACTTTTCTTTATCCGCCCTCTTCACACCACTCATGATTTTATATACCTCTATCATATCCCCCCTCAGTCTCCTCTTTTTTAGCTAAAAAGTCCTAGTCGCTTTAACTTCTCCTCATATGGGACCCGTTCCAAACCCCTAATCATTTTAGTTGCCCTTTTCTGAACCCTTTCCAAGGCCAAAATACCTTTTTTGAGGTGAAGAAAGCACATCTGTACACAGTATTCAAGATGTGGGCGTACCATAGTTTTATACAGGGGCAGTAAGATATTCTGGGTCTTATTTTCTATCCCTTTCTTAATGATTCCTAGCATCCTATTTGCCTTTTTGACTGCCGCTGCACACTGTGTGGAAATTTTCAGAGCACTGTCCATGATAACTCCAAGATCTCTTTCCTCATTTGTCATAGCCATGATAACTCATGAAGGAAAAGTAGAGAGTTCAGTGACTAGACACTGAAATAGCTGAGGGCTATCATTAGGGTGCTTGATGGAAACAATCTGATACCATATTCCCAGAGATTTCCTGAAGGCTTGAAACTTAGGGCAGGGCTGGCCAAAAGCTTTAATCAAAAACCCAGTTTTCAGTTGAAAAATCATTTGGATATAAACAGTTTTAGGAGGGGCAGAAACTGTCTGTGCTCCTCAAAACTGCAATACTTTTTTTAATGAAAGGTCCAAAATTTTCCGCAGGAGTTCTGACCAGTTCTTAGTCCTGAAATCTGCCACCCTTAATCATATTGGCTGCGTCTAGACTGGCATGGTTTTGCGGAAATACTTTTAACGGAAAAGTTTTTCCGTTAAAAGTATTTTCACAAAAGCGCATCTAGATTGGCACAGATGCTTTTGCGTAAAAAGTGCTTTTGCGCAAAAGCATCCATGGCCAGTCAAGACGTGATTTTGCGCAAGAAAGCCCCGATCGCCATTTTAGCCATCGGGGCTTTTTTGCGCAAAACGGTTCTTCCCTGTCTACATTGTCCCTCTTGCGCAAGTATTCTTGCGCAAGAGGGCTTTTTCCTGAGCGGGAGCGGGAAAGTATTTGCGCAAGAAGCACTGATTTTGTATATTACAAAGTCAGTGCTCTTGTGCAAATTCAAGCAGCCAGTGTAGACAGCTGGCAAGTTTTTGCGCAAAAGCACCTGCTTTTGCGCAAAATCTTGCCAGTCTAGATGCACCAATTGAGTGTTGCCTTACACCTCTTCAGATCCCACTGCTTTCAATGAGACGTCTCAAAGAGCAAGGAAAGCAGTAGTGAGAGATTAGCAATCAGGAATCCCTGGTGCTCAGTCTTCAGTTTATACTAGGCCATGGGGCCACAGTAAGAATACCCCTGTTCCCTTCTAAAAAGGGGCTTAAACCTTGACCAAAGACAAGTGGTCCCTGGACCTTAGTTTTATATGTAATCGGAGTCTAAATGAACTGTCCCCAACAGCTAGTTGGGGAAAGGAAGAGACTTCAGGAGCAAACTGTATTTACATGAACCCACCTACTCTGAAGAGGTACTAGCAGACAGGAGCGGAGTAGCTCCAAGTGATCTACTTTGGCTGGTGTTGGGTTACAAATCACTTTAGCATTGAATGCAGGAGTAGTGAAATGGTGGTACTGTATTAGTGTTGCCGTCTTTATTCTCCAAGTGAAGATGAGCAGAGATGTGCTTAACCTCTCCCAAACAAGGGGGTCACCCTTGCCTGTCCCCACCCTTTTCAGCTTTCACTGGAAACCAGAGCCCTATCCCAGCCAGGTGACCCAGCCAGGAAGTATAGACTCTCCCTAAGGGTTTCTGGTCTGATTTATCCTGTTCCTTCCCGCTGTTCAAAGACAGAGCTAAATGGGTTCTGCTAGGAGCCTTTTGCTGTGTTAAGTGCTTAAAAGAGCTGACAGTCAGTTGTGGTGGGATCTGTTTGCTTATTTCAATTTTGTTATTTTGGGAGTTATTTCAGTTGTGGGTGTGGACACATGGCACAAGCTCCCATAGTCCTGCCTTATCAATTTTACTGCATCCGATGCCCTCCAGATTACCCCTAAGAGGCTGGCAGGATGATTTATAGGTAGACTATAGGGAAGGGCAGGCAGACAGTTTTATATTCTGTCTCTGCTACATAAATGATGGCTGTGCCACCTCCTCCTCCTTTATCCCCAAATATTTCTGTCCATAACAGTGACAGAGTTTCAGGTGTGGAGGAGGATTTTGATCCCTCCCAGTTGTTTTCCAACTGTTTACCCAGCAGGTTTCTGACTTGCAAGATCCTCTTCTCCTGACTGGCCCTTTCTTTATTTGCTGTTTCGTCAGATATAAGATGCAGAAGTAAATACTGTTACCAGGCCAGTTTCAACTACTCCCTGTGTTAATGCTGCTCACAAGAGTAAACCATAAGGAATGCCAGGAAGGGGAGAGGAAATTAAATGACTGCTGGGTGTTGGCTCAGGAACAAAGTGCATAGCTTTAAACCTGAGTCACTCTATTGACAAGGCAAAGTACACAAGGACCTAGAGGGGGATGACAACATCTTCCTCTCAGGGTAGCACCAGGCATAGAATCTAAGTCTTAATCTAGAATGCTAACCACTAGGCCGTACTGCTCTGAAGAGACGGAGAGTCACGTGGTGCAAATACATATGGCGCCGTTAAGCTGACTGGCAATATGCCTGTTTATGCCGGATGATGATCTGGCTCCAAGTCTATTTCCTGGTTTTGTGAGGGTAATGAAGTGCAATGCACTGTGTTGACTTTGGCTTTACTGTCCATTTCTGGGTCCCCGTTATGACTGGCTGGAAAACAAGAATTCTGTTTCATCAGAAAAGCAAAGGAGCACGTGTATTTCAAAATCTGGCTTTGCAATACAAAAACAAGACCTTGGGAAAACTTCTGTGAACAACTGAATCTTGAGAGAGGAGCCTTAATCCTAGACCGGCTAATTCCCACGTTTGTCTGTCCCTGCTGTGACTGGCTGAGGCAAGTGCTTGAAGCTGGATCTCTCACATGCCAGGAGAAAGCTCTGATCATCAGGCTATTCAGTAAGGTGGGGTCTTGCTGCAGAAATTCCCCTGGTTCTGAGACAGCTTTGTCAAACCAGAGACGTTCCCATTAAAAGTTTTGTTTCTGACAAATCTGCATATTTCTTACCACCTCCCATCACCGACAAACAAACAAACAAACAAACCAAGAACTCAAAATACCATTGATTTCAATAGTGTCTTGCAATGGAGAAACAAGGCCACTTTTGCCATCTCTTTCCTTCTCCCTGAATTTTTGCACAGCTTTTCTTCCTGTTTTTTTTCCCCACGGGGACAGCAAAGTGTCTCTTGCAGCTTCCAATAGTTTGAGGAAATAGCTGCACCTCTAGGAGAGCGTGCGTCTCAGCTTCGGCATGCCAATAAAATATGCATTAGAAAGGGGGGAAAACACAACCCACCCTCTCAGGCCCAAACAACCCCACACCCTGGCGGGTTTGCATCTCAATCTGAATGCTGTGGTGGAGCCCATCTTAGCTGTGCATGTGGTAGGGGAGATCCAGGGAAGCTCTGCTGACTTGTGCCATGGGAGACATTAGCTCTTACGACAAAGGCAGAACCTTTGCAAGAGATGATCAGGGCTGCGACTCTGTGCAGGTACCCTGATAATGAAAGTGTGTGTAGCAGAGTTCTGTCTGCCCAGGAATCTCTACCACCATGGCACTGCTGTGTGTGTGGGGGGAGTGTAAGGGGGAGGAGGGGAGAGGGAGTGGGAGCATCCCTGCCGAACACTGTGCGTCAGTTCTGAAAGTAACTCTCCTGTTTTGGGACTTCCCCCTTCTCAGTTTCAAGCTCCTTCTGATGCACAGATGTACTCAGGGCATTGTGCTCCAGTTTCCATGGTACTTGCCTGTTTAACACCATGCTGGGGCGAGGTGGGGAGGGGAAGGGGGAGGGGGGGCCTGCCCACCCACCCACTGCACTCCATTTCTTCTGGCTGTGGATGGACATGGCGGTGTTGGCTAGCTCACTATCTCTAAAATGCTGCCTGGAACTCAGGAGAGACTGTGCCAAGTACACCTGCCTCTAACAGGTGTATGCAGATGAGACAGACTGCCTTGGCAACAACACATCCCCCTGTATTTTAAAGGGCCAGTGTGCTCCCGGGGATGCTGGCATTAACTGGGCCCCTGAGAAGGAAGGTCTGCTGGGAGGAGGGCTGCAGTGGTAGTAAGCGGCTGCATCGTCTTTACCAGGGGTGTCTAGGAAGTCTGTGAGGGCAGTGCTCATGGAGGAGGACTGTAGCCAAGGTAGTGATAGAAATGTAGCTGTGTTAGTCTGGTGTAGCTAAAACAAAATACAGGACTATGTAGCACTTTAAAGACTAACAAGATGGTTTATTAGATGATGAGCTTTTGTGGGCCAGACCCACTTCCTCAGATCAAATAGTGGAAGAAAATAGTCACAACCATATATACCAAAGGATACAATTAATTTTTTTTATCCTTTTTTTACATTTTATTCTTTGTTATATCCTGTGTTATCCTGTGTTCATTTTTTTAATTGTATCCTTTGGTATATATGGCTGTGACTATTTTCTTCCACTATTTGATCTGAGGAAGTGGGTCTGGCCCACGAAAGCTCATCATCTAATAAACCATCTTGTTAGTCTTTAAAGTGCTGCATAGTCCTGTATTTTATTGTAGCCAAGATAAGCACTGATTCCGTGTAGCCCTATCCGCTGTGGCTGCTATGGAGCCAATATTCAAGGTGACCTCTACCTAGTGGAACCCCCAGTAAGGGACAGATGGAGTGACACACCTATCTACAAATGGTGTCCACTCATGCACATGGAACCTAGGGGGGCCCACTGGTGTAACTTCTATCCCTTGCTCCTGCTTCAGTGAAATGAGCTCATAAGTAGACCTCCAAAAACATCACAGAAAACTTCCTAGTTACAAGGGGGCCCGGTTTTGGCCCTGTTTCACCTGCAGTTCTGTTCCCCGGCAGCAAATATACAGGATCAAGTCCTTCCAACAGGAGGCAGCAGAAACCTTTCTATTCATCTCTCTGTGCCTTGGGGTTTGCATCACACCCAGCCCGGAATGCCCCGTGATGCAAGATCTAGAGTGTTTGGAGAGTCTCTGAAATGCAAAACGCATCAGCTGTCATTCAGACCTAGCAGGGAGGCAGGGTTCCATGCAGCCACTTACCTCACACACAAATTCCCCCCCTCACACATGGTTATTTTTTTTCCCCACTGTGCAAACTCCACTCAGCAAACATTGCAACAGCCCTGCCTACACCTCTCACCTTGTTTACACCAGGGAATTTTAGAAAGAAACTCCCCATCCGGGCTACCTAGAATCCAGAAGGATGAGAGCAGTAGCATGGACAAGGTGCTAGCACTTTGCTTGGGTCAATTCACCTGGCAGTCTGTTGACTGGTGTCAAGGCTGTTCCCCACTCTGGCATGACGAATGCAGAAGTTGGGGCCCTCAAGAGCAACCCAAAACCTCTCCTGTACAGGCTCTGGTACAAAAATCCCTCCCCCCTCAAATCCTAATACCCAGATTCTGGGGAATCTGCTGCCACCATCAAGTGTTTTTGAATCCACAAATGGGTGGACACTTGAAACCACCCCCAGGGGTACCCCAAGGTCTTTCTCCCAAAAAAGCTTGAAAAAAGAAAAGAGAAAAGCAAGCTGCAGTCTGTGGTAGCTGACCCCTCAGCCAGGCATGCAGATACAGTAATTCCTCATTTAACACGTGTCCGCTTAACACGTTTTCGCAATAGCAAATTTTTTTTTTTTTTTTTTTAGGGAACGTTTTTTGAATTACACGACCGTCCCCAGAATAACACGATTTCCCCAGCTAGCCCGTTGCCAGCGGCTGCGTGGGGCTTCCCTTGCCTCCCTGCAATGCGGTGGAGGGTTCACTGCTCGCCGCGCCGTTCCCCGACAACTCCCCCTCACTGGATGCAGTGCGGGTCCCAGCAGACCCATCACAGGGGCATACTCCCAACCCAATCCCCCTCCCCTCGCCTCTCCTTCCCTTCCCTAGAGCCAAACACCTTCCCTCCCTGCTGGAACCCAATCCCCTTTCTCCCCCTTATGTCCTGGTCCCAACAAACACCACCGCTTGAAACGCAACCCCCACCTTTTCCATTATTTTCAATGGGAAAATTGACCCTGCATAACACGTTTTCACTTAACACGATCATTTTCTGAAACATCTCTATAGAGTTAAATGAGGAATTACTGTCACACAGACAGACCTTCCAGGACTCAAAGATCAACCAATACTGGTTAATTTAAAAAAAAAGAAAAAAAATGTATTATCAAAACAAAATTACAGTTGCAAACATAGTAAAGTGGCTAGATTGGAAGAGCCACCAATTAATAGAGATACACAGGGAAACCCCCTAGGTTAAAAGTTAGTTACAAAACAGAGAGAACACAGTTATAATGCCTGAGCTGTTTTCCAAATCCCCAAACCAGGAAAACAACAAATCTTAACGGACTATCTAAACTTTTCTTTACTTACACATTGTAAGAGGTCCGTTCTTGGAGAGAGACGTGTCTCCCATCTCCCTCAGTCTTGGAAGAAACCGCTCTGCCTCTCAAACCCAGAAGAGACAGAAAAAACCCCTCTCTTCCAGTTTGAAATTCTTACCTGAATTGTTATTGACTGACCACCCGATACCTGGCTAGCTACAGGGTTAACCCCTTAGTCACCAGGTGCTGGTCAGAACTCCTGATTATGACAGCTGATTTGGAAGTGTACTGACTGACTGGCCACTGCATTCCTTGCTTCTGCTTCACAGAGACCTTTGCTCAGGTTGTTGTTTCATTTAAACCCCCAGAACTTCTGAAACAGGCTAGTGTCAAACGACGCTCAAGGGATAATTGGGCCTGGAGGTTGGTTCTAAAGAGTGGAATGAGAGGGAGGGCCTAACTTGGGATAGTCTTCCAGAGTTTCTTTAGTCTGCCTGAGCTGGGCCTCATGAGGAGCATTAAAACCCTGCAGGGACTTGGGGATTTTGAAAGCTCAGCAAAGATTCCTGGAGGGGCTTGCACCTGATGGCACTTCAATGTCTAGGCAAAGATGTCCCAGGTCAGGCTGCCCTAGCGAAAAAGAGCAAAAGGGTCTGTCTGGACCATGGCACAGTCCCAAGGGCATCCATAGGTGCTGTACTATGGCCCAGAATAGCTGGAGTGCTGTGCATGCTGCCCATGTTACCTCATGCTTGGGGCTAGACAGACTTTGGCTGGAGGCTGACTGCCAGCTCTACTTCATTGGGGAACCACTGTAGCAAAGAGCAACTCTCCGGAGCACAGCCCCTCTGCTGTTCTGGAACCCGCGTGTGTCTCAAATGGATTAATGGGGCCGCCGCAGGCATTGGAAGGCACACAGCAATGTCACAAAGCAAGCCTTTGACATGGTCTTAAACCCCACGGAAATTCCCAGAGCTGGACTTATTGCTGTAAAGAAGAGACAGGTTAATGGATTTTTTTAAAGGAAAGCAAGGAAATTGTAAGTGAGGGCAGTCAAAGGTGTGTGTGGAGGTGTGGGTGTGTGTGTGGGGGGGTTGTGTTAGCACAATGGGCTGCTTCCTCCCAGCTAGAGATCTTGCATGATTGTGCTGTCTCCAAGGTCAACGCTCATCCAGGAATCTCCAGTCTGACCTCATCCAGGAATCTCCTTTCACTTTCTGCTTCCAGTCCCCTGGCTGATGAAACCACTCCTCACCAGCAACTGGTGCTTCCCAAATTCATACCTACCTCAGTGTTACTCTAGCAGTGCCAGTGCCATCAGAGGGGGCTGCCTTCGGCACTGCCTCCTCTCAGCTTATTTTCTCACATCATACATGACTGCATACATAGGCTACAAGCAGGCCTGGTCTGCTATCTGCTTTGCTAAAACTGCAACATTGATTGGGCAGAGATGTTCTCCCTGCAAAATGCTGAGCACCAGAGCCCAAGCCGTGAGATCGGATGTTTTTGCACTCTGGCAACTGTCCTAACTGGACAGCTGGAATTCCCGGTGCCCAGGGGAATCCCAGAATGCTCCAAGACCAGCATAACTAGTTCTGTGCTACCTGATCCTGCCTCCCTCACTGCTCTCCAAATGGGGTTTGCTGGGACTGGAGGGGCCGTGGCTGGAGCACATCACTCTGGTAATATCAGGGGGAATCCTTCCCAGATGGGTGAGATTATAGCAGCACTGAGAACCAGACCCCTGGCTACCTCTAGAATCAGGGTCTTGGATGCTGCAGAAGGACAGTGGAAAGCCACCTCTGCCCCGCTCCTCTTCAGGAGCATGGGGGTTGGGGGAGGGGGGAGAGCCTCAGGCACATGGAGAATATGGGGTGGACTTTTCAAAAATGCCCAAGGGATGTAGGAGTCCCAGTCCCAGTGAAAGGTACCCCTACATCTCCCTAAGCATCTTTTGAGAATGTCTCCTCTGTCCCTGAAAATCTAAAAGCCCTGAACTCTTCCCCCTGTTTGACACACTCTCCTTTTACAAGACCCATATACAGGTCGAACCATATAGAGGTTGCCTTTCTTTCTCCCAAATCCAAGACTCTCTGGTCTGGTAACATCCATGGTCCAGCTGGGCCATCGATGTTGCTGGACCAAAGAGCCCTGGAGGAGGTGGGAGCAACACAGGGGTTGGAGGCAGGCGACATCTGGGGAGCCCGTGCCCTGGCTGGGGAATCCCTGGCTTTAGAAGGGCCAGGCAGCAGCCGGGTAGCTCCTGCCTGTAGCCGGGGAACCCCAGCCAGGAATCCTGGTGGCAGCGGGGCTCGGGGTGATTGGGCAGCCTTTGCTGGGGAACCCCACGGCTGAAGCGGGGCTGGCAGAAGCGAACAGTTGGAATCCCCAGCAGCAATGGGGCTGGCCCTAGCAGTAACCCGGGTAACCCGGCTGGGGAACCCCCGGACACAACACGGCCAGTGGTGGCCTGATGGCCCCAGCTGGGAACCCCAGGGAACACTTTGTGGCAGCGATGTCGGCAGTGGCCAAGCGGTCCCTGCTGGGAACCCAAAGAAACCCTGGGATAGCAGGTAGGCAGCTGAGTGGGGAGCCTCTGCCAGGCCAGTGTTAGGGGGGCCAGCAGCAGGGCAGGGAGCCCCAAGGAAAGGAGCATGGGAGCGGGGTAGCCAGCAGGGGAGCACTGACCTCCCCTGGTCTGGCAAACTTCCTGGTCCAGGACAACTCCCTGGTCCAAAGGTGCCGGACTAGGGAGGGCCAGCCTGTATTTGCTCTTCCCTTAGCCCACTCGGTCTTTCATAATTGTTCAGAATTTATCAGTCCATGCACAGAATCAATCTGCCTTTCCTTCCTAAAAACAATAGGAAAGGTATTCGATACAATGAATTAAGTATAATTTTGTACAGTTGCCACAACAGCCTGACTTTTTTCAAAGGGCATCATTTTGTTAAACTGCTTAAAAAGCTGTGACAAATGGAGCCAGTACTTTAAGGAGATGACCCAAACCCCATTGGCGTCAGTGCTGTTACCAAACCCAAGCCTTCAAAAAAACATGCCAAGTGCTTTTTCCGAAATCATGATGTTTTAAATAAAATACATTTGGGGGTTTTGTTTAACATTTAGGGTGCACTTTTGGTCACATTTTCAAACTTTCCTCTGCAACCATGAAGGCTAAAAATTTACTTTTCTTTTAAATTAAAGCTGAAATGTTCCCGTAATCATGGGACTCCATTAACTAAGGCTTTAAGGAAAAACAGAAAATGTCACGAGACTTGTGATAAAATCGTAAGGACTAGCACTGGGAATCTTTCCATAGAGTTCAGTGGGCTTTGGACTGGGCCAAAAATGAACGGGGATTTCCGAGGCATGCCCTTTCTGTACTCTTTTAGCAGGCTGGCTGACTCTTTAAGTCAAGTGTTGGTATAGACTCTTTAAGGGGGAGTGTTGGTATAGCCATGTCTATTCCAGAATATTAGAGCAGCAAAGTGGGTGAGGACATCTATTTTATTGGACCCACTTCTGTTAGGCTATGTCTACACTCACGGCTTCTTGCACGAGAAATATGCAAATGAGGCTAAGCGTGGAATACCGCCGAGCCTCATTTGCATACCTAATGAGCCGCCATTTTTGCAGAAGAGGCTCTGTGTATATTGCCCCTCCTTGAGCAAGAGAAACCCACTTGCACAATGCTGTTCTTCCTGAAAATAATCAGCATAGCGGCATTGTGCAAGAGGGTTTTTCTTGCACAAGAAGGGGCAGTATAGACAGCTCCTTCTGGCACAAGAGCCTTGTGACGGACCCAGCGGGGTCCACACTAGCCGCGGGGGAGGGCCCCCCACCCCCCGATCGGGGAGGCGGCGGCTGCGGGCGGTGGCGGGGCCGGCTCTGGACCGCCGGAGCCCAGAAGCCGGGCAGCGCGGATGAACGCGGGCCGGGGGAGGCGGGGACGGACTCAAGCCGCGGAGCAGCGTCCGGCTAGGGTGCTGCGGCCCTCCCGGAGGGGCGAAACCTCGGGTACGCCTCCAGGGAAGCCCGGTGGGGGAGCCGCCGGGGGGACGGGGCTAACTCCCCTGACGTCACTTCCTGGGGACTTTAAATGTGGCGGCCGGACGCCGAGAGGGGGGGGAGCAAGGAAGTGTCCACCCTGGCGTCAAGAGGTGCCAAGCCCCCGGGCCCCCGCACCACCAAGAAGGACAGCGCCTGCAGCTGGAGGGCCGCGTTGGGACGGACCCAACGCCTCCGACGGGGTGAGTGACTGGGAACGCGCCCGGCCGAGGGAACCGGCGGGCGGGGAGTGGAAGGAGCCCGGGGCGGGGCCTTTCTGGCGCCCGTGGGCAGACGAGTTGAGGGCGCCGGCCCCGTCTGCCGTGGAGAGCAGCCTATAGTCGCCGCACTCCACTTAGGGCCCCGGGCTGGGACCCGGGGGAGAGGGTGGGCCCGGGTCCCCCACTCCCCACGCACCCCTACCCCGAAGCAACCCCCCCACTCAGGGGCCCCCAAACCCCACGCGACGAGGGCATTGTGAGGACAGGGTCGCAACTCAGCCCTACGAACGCCTGCCCCGTCGGGGCGAGACAAGGGGCAGAAGCCCCAAGGCCCATGGTCGGGCCGGACCCCCCCCCCCCCAGTCCACTGGGAAAGGGGAGCGGCGTGGCGGCGGGTCCGCTGAACCCCCCCTGCTGCTTAGGGCAGAGGGGTGATTGCACCCAGCCTTCGCACCATGCACAGACCCTGCTAGGGATGCACCGAACAGGCTTAAGGCGGAGGGTTCGCGGAGCCCCCCCGCTCCCTGAGAAAAGGGGGTAGGGGAGCGGTGCTCGCACCTGACACCCCGCTACAAGCCTCTTCTGCAAAAATGGCGGGCTCATTAGGTATGCAAATGAGGCTTGGCGATATTCCATGCTTAGCCTCATTTGCATATTTTTCACGCAAGAAGCTGCGAGTGTAGACATAGCCTTAGTGTGTGAGAGAGACAAGCTTTTGAGCCCCACAGAGCTTTTCTTTCTTTCTTTCTTTCTTTCTTTCTTTCTTTCTTTCTTTCTTTCTTTCTTATATAGTTAGTGATCCCAGTTGTGAAAGGTCAAGTGCCTACATGAAGAGGGAGAATGCAGTGAGTTTCTGCTGGCTGAAGAAGGCTACCAGGATGGAGGATCTAGGGGAGACACTGCGTTAAGTGTAGGTTGCCAGAAAGCAGCACAAAGGATTCAAGTCAGTTCCTTCAGATGTGCTGCTGTTTCTCTCATCACTTCTTGCCCCCAAACTGCTTAATACAGGCTCCCTGGCCTGGAGTAGAGAGGAGTATGGTTGCCAGATGGTTTCAACAATAATACCGGACACAGTTGACATTACATCACAATCTACATTCCATCTTATTTAGAAAATACCGGACATTTCTATTTTCTCATTTATATTTTCTCAATTTGTTTCCCAAACAGAAAGCTCAAATACTGGACTGTCCGGTTCAAAACTGGACATCTGCAACTCTAGAGAGGAGGGCCTGTCCCCCTACCAACCCTGAGGAAGGGATACACAAGCTTAAGGTAAAGACTGTTGTGTACTGGGGGCTAGGGATGAACCCTGAAGGACAAACTGAGGCAGAACCTCAGCCTCTTGTTTTGGGACTTTTGCTTGAACGTTTGTCATCCTAGAAGGGGTCTGGCTCAGGTGGGACTTAGCCAGGGGGCTGAGTTGTGGGCAGACTTAGAACATCTCAGAGTCCTAGTGAAAATGGATAGGATTCTATGGGTGCTGCAGTGCCATGCAGAGGCCAAGGGGTGTTATGCTGGCGTGTGTTAGGACACAGATATACAGGCCTGCCTATAAAGGTCTATATAACAGCGAAGTCTTTCTGTCTGAGGCCTTGTTCTTAAGCTAAAGCTTTTGGCATTCATGTTGCAATAAGGCACATTCCAACAACTTGGGGCTGTTACCTAGAGCCTACAGAGAAGGGAGATCCTAGAAACTTAGGCTTTCTGTCTGGCAAGGGCCCACTCCCCAGCTCTCTATTGTTTATCCATAGAATTCTGTCTGATGCGTGGGTTGTCTCTGTCTCCTGTATAATTAATTTTGCTCTGTGTAAACCAATTAAGGTGGTGGGCTATAGTTGGTTAGATAACCATGCTACAATGTGTTAGGATTGGTTAGTTAAATTTTCAGTGGAATGATTGGTTAAGGCAGCTGTTCCCAACCTTTTCCAGATGGGGACCCATTTTGATATTTCAGGAAGACTTGGTGACCCAAGGCAATTCAAAAACGGGGGGATGTGGGGGGCCAGAGCCACCTGGGGAGACACTTGGCGACCCTTTTGCAATGTACTGGCGCGACCCATAGGTTGGGAAACCCTGGGTTAAGGTATACCTGAAAATATTGCTGAATATGTTAGGGACAAACAGGAAGTGGGGGAGGGAGGAGAAACAAAGGGAAGAGAGGAAAGGACACTGGATTCATGCTTGCTGGAAGCTAACCCCAACAAACATTGTGTTTACATCACCGGGCTTTGGGTATTGCTGTTCTCACTTCCAGGAAAGTGAGAGGGTGAGATAATAAGCTGTTTGACAGAGAATAACAGCTAACGTCCTGGTAGGAGCCAGGCTCCACAACTGCTCAGAGCCAGACTGCTAGAGAATAGTTTCACTGGCAGCAAAGAAACAATGCAGGGATTTACAGGAGAAAATAGCAGAGCAATGAGGAACTAAAACTTACTGTGCTGTTCAGAGTGACCCTGTCTGGCAGCAGCTGTGCTCATTCCTGTGTTGTTGTGTCATAGCGTTGCAGGAGTGTGTGGCGTTCTCCCACTACAGGCAGGAGGCGCAGTTTCTCTTTTGGACTCTCACTGGAGAAGGTGATCAGGGCTTGCAGCAGTACCAGTCTCCTAGGCAGTTCTCTCAAACCCGCATCTCTGCCAGCGAGTGTTCCCGCTCGTGCTCGGGGTACAGCTACGTAGCCACTACGAGGTGAAAGTCACCGCTTGGCTAGATGTACGTGTACCAGCTCTGCTTGAGTTTGTGCCTGAGAATAGCCAGGGGGCTGCAGTGGCATGGGCTTGCTGCCCAAACCCAGTCTTGCCTGGCCTCCTGTTTGTAGGTGCTAGCCCAAGCACAGCTAGCAAGCGTTATATGGGCACACCTGAGCTGGGAACGACCTCACAGCTGCTGTGTAAAAGTACGCTATGAGGACCCCCTAGCAGCGGAAAGGGCAGGATAAGGGATGTGAATGGTTAACCTTAGTGGGTGAGGCTTACCAGTTCCAGTTGACTGGTAGGGGCTGGAGCAGCTCCTTGCCTGTGGTAGGCAGGGGCTGTTCCAGCCCTGCAAGGCCAGCCATAGGTAGGGGGCACTCCAGCCTGGCTGGAACAGCCCCTGTTGGGGCGGGGAGTGCCTCAGGCTGGCGGTGGCAGGCAGCAGGACTGCTCTAGCCTAACTAGGCTGGAACAGCCTCCCCGCACGCTCCCCTTTAACTGGTTAACCCCGTGTTTCTCAAACTGTGGGTCCCAGGGGGTCATGAGCAACTTTGAGGGGGGTCACAGTGTCACAATGTTTGAGAACTCCTGGGTTAACCAATTAAGTGGGATTTTACATCCATCCTCGGGATCTGACTCGGAAGAACTTGGAGCTGGAAAAGACCCTCTCCCCCCTTCTTTCTCTACTGACTGAGCTCCTAAGAGCAAGATAACAGTGCAAATTCCCTTCCCTTCTCCCCCCCGCCCCTAAGGTGCATCAGCCCTTGCAATGGCAGGAGTTTGCATCTCCTGAATCAATCCCAGCTGTCTGAATAAGCTCTTGCCCCAGCGTTTGCTGTTGTAACTGGACAGTGCCACCCAGGCAGCCTCCTCAGGAGAAGAAGCCTGGGCTTATCCAGCCTGAGGTATGTGTCTTACTGACTGGCCAATTTAGATGCTGGGGAAACAGAGCTGTACAGCCGACATAAAGGAAACTATGAAGTGGTGGTTACTTACTGAGCCAAGCTTTCGGTTTGGGGTCACCCTCTGACATTGCATTTCAGTGGTGGGAGACTTCAGGCCTTTTTCTTCCATCACCACCAGTGCAGCTCTGACATTCCTCCCTTGTTCCTATCCTGTGACCATGTACGTAGATAGTTCCTCTCCAATGTAAGTCTAGCTGATGTCACCTGGGCTGCGGGGAGGGGGGGCTCATTCTGCTTTCAGAGCTTGCTGCAACATCCCCCCCTCTGTATAGTGATATGATGCAGTAAGGCATGCATCTGCTCTCTGTGTGGTTTTCATGATAGGCATCTGAGCCATGAAAGAACCTAAGAATGGCCATACTGTGTCAGACCAAAGGTCCATCTAGCCCAGTATCCTGTCTGCCAGCAGTGGCCAATGCCAGGTGCTCCAGAGAGAATGAACAGAAATAGATAATCATCAAGTGATCCCAATCCCAGCCTCTGACAGACAGAGGCTAGGGACACCATTCCTACCCATCCTGACTAATAAGCATTGATAGACTCATCCTTCATGAATTTATCTAGTTCTTTTGTGAACCCTGTTAAAGGCCTGGTCTTCACAACATCTTCTGGCAAGGAGTTCCACAGGTTGGTTGTGCGTTGTGTGAAGAAAATCTTCCTTTTGTTTGTTTTAAACCTGCTGCCTATTAATTTCACTTGGTGACCTCTAGTTCTCGTGTTATTGTAACAATAACTTTTCCTTATTCACTTTTTCCACAGTGCTTTTATAATGACTTGGTGGGGCTGACTTACAGGCACGGCAGGAGCGTCTGCTGACTTCTCAGGTGTGCTTTTTCACTCCACAGAGCTTCTATATCTAGGTGGCCAGCAAATCACCCCGCACATGAAAACAAGCAAATGTGGCTCATGCAAAATTGTGCAGCACCACCATTCAGCCCAGACCTTTGAAATGACAGACTCTGCCTGACAGAGGAGTTATTTGAGGACAGCCCACCCACCAGGTCCTGCATTAGCTCTTACTGCTTTGTACCCGACTTGTACCGATAAGGAGCGCTCCAGACAGCATTCTGTCAAAGCACCAGCCGCCTCTGCTGCAGTTATCTGAAGTAGCAAGGAGGCTCTTTGTTTTGCTTTTGGCACAAGCTCAGTTCTTGCAAGTTGCTGAGTGAAGCCATCTGCAGAATCCTGTGGCCAGACACAGTTCTCACTACGTAGAAACCGAGAATGTGAAACTGATCAGGCCTGGCTGGCTGACCTCAAAGGGTTTGTCTACTCTGCAGCTTAGCATGAGCATTTCAGCCTGGGCAGACTCACTTCTGCTGCCAGGGCTTGAGCTATTGTGCTAAAAAGTAGCCCTGTGGACATTCCGGCTAAAGCCCACGTTGCTTATTTTGAAGCATTGAATCCTGCTGACATTGGCCTCTTCCTTTCCCCAGGCGTGCTCAACTTTACCCTAGGCTCCACCGCCAGCTATGCCCCTGCCTCCCCTCCCTTCAATTGTGCCCCCTCCCTCCAATCGCCTCCTGTATGCAGTGGAACAGAAGACTGCAGCGGGAGGGAGGTGCTTAGAGGGATGGGGAGGAGTTGATTGGTGGGGCTGGCGGGAGGCAGGTCAGAGAGCTGGCTGCCGGTGGATGCAAAGCACCAACTAACTTTTTGCCCTGGTTACTCCAACCTGGGAGCAACCATGGAGTTGGCACCTATGCTGAATTGAGCTTGTGTGAGTCCATCTACCTATGCTGGCAAGGTAGGGCAGGGGTGTGCTGCTTTTGTAAGCTGCCTGCTTGGAGCTCACAATGAAATGACTTTGTCTATCACCTCTTTCATTAAAAAGATGTGCCTATTCATAAATTCTTCCCCAAGAGAAGGATGTTTTCACACTGATGTGGGTGCTTCCTGTATGAGAGCCAATAAGAATATGCCAGGGGCTGAAATGACCGAGTTGTTCAAATAGACATGGGTCTGAGATGCAAAATCCTGATGTGGATCCAAAGTTCAGTGGTGCTTTGTTCCAGGCTTATCTGTGGAATTTCCTAATTTGCAACAGCGTATGATGTCCCTACAGAAATTCAGGTTAGCACTTTCTTTGTCTAACCTTATTCTTTCCAGAGAGGATATCCAAGACTCTTGGAGCTGATGTGTGTGCTCTGGGGAACTTTTTTGAAAACGTCCATCTCGTTCAAGCCCTGATCCAGTAAAGCAGTTAAGCTCATGTTTCATTTTAAGGGCCCATTGATATCAAGCAGCTTTCAGGAATGCTTAAAGTTAAGCAAAGCATAATTGCTTTGCTGAAAAGGGTCTCAGTGAGAACCTAATGAAGATGATGCTACTTTGCAGTGGAAACGGCGAGAGCGAGAGCAATGATATTTCACTGTCCGATTACTCTGACCTTGCCTTCAACGGCTGGAGGAGGAGCCAGGAAATCTGGGATCAGTTCCTGGCTTGGACTTCTCTGTGTGACTGCAGGCAAATCACTTAATCTTTGTTACCCATCTGTAAATTGAGGACACTACTTTCTGTCCCCATAGGGATGTGGGGAAGTGTTGCTTATTCATGTCTGTGAGGCACTTTGAAATCCTGAGTGGAATGTGAATGGAGAGATGGAGTTATGGCTGTGTTAGTCTCTCTCTTGTTAACTCTCTCAGGACAGTTTTCAGGTTAAAATATGGAACAAGAAGGCAGCGGAGCTTGGTTCTTGGCTCTAAGAGAATTTTCCCGTGACCTGTCATTTAACTTCTGTGTCTTGGTTTCCCATTTAGATAGGGGTTAGGTCCATTTTTTCCAAACTCACAGGGGCCAGGAGCAGGAGGGGCCTTCTCCTGCTCCCATTGAGCCCCAAGGCAAAACTCTTTCACTCCCATGGTGCAAGATCATTATATTCATTAACATTTGCAAGGTACTCTAAGGCCCTGAAAGCTGAGTGCCATACATAAGGGCCAGATTATAACATCCTTCCTCCTGCTGAATCCTCAGCAGAGAGTCCCACTGAAGACAGAGAGGGGAAGGTGTCTTGGCGTGAAGTGTTCCCAACATGATGAATGCATCTGGTTTAATGTCAATCTTAGGCTAAAGTGAGAGTGAGTAGGAGTTTGGGATAAACTGGGCACCACAGGAGGAACAGCAATGAGGAGTCCTGTGGCACCTTAAAGACTAACAAGTTTATTAGGGCATAAGCTTTCGTGGGCTATAGCTCTCTTCGTCAGGTGCAAGAGGTGAAAGCTTCAGTGGACAGGGATTTATGCGTGCAAACAGAGATGGGAGTGTTACACCAGTGCTCATGAGGCTCATTCAGTCAGGGTGATTGTGGCCCACTTCTGACAGTTGATAGGTAGGCGAGAATACCTAAAAGCAGCAGTGGGCAACCCAGGCTAGTGGGTGGGCCGCATGAGTGGCCCTCCTTCATATCAGTGGGCTGCAAGATCGAAATCGGGCATGTGCACTAACCATGTCCCCAAGAATAAGATTGCACGTGATTCTGCTTCTTTATCATGCCTTTCAACACAGTGGTCTGTTGCTGGGGCAAATTTGCTGGCAAAAGTCACCTAAAGAAGCAGAAGGGGGCACACGGCACTCACAACGTTGTGTACAATCAGCATGCACAACACGAGGCCTTGCTTTCAATGTGTGTCACTTCTCATTTTCTCTGGGGCCGCTCAGCCCTCCCCCCTGCCCTGCCCGCAATCCACGCCTTCTTTCTAACCTCCCCCTTCCCTGCCTTTTCCCTGCCTCCTACCTTGAGTGTACCTTGTCCCTTCTCCTCCTCCCCAGCATTACTGGAGTGCTGTGCATTGGCTGATTCGCACCCCATCCCCAGAGCCTTGCATGGATACAAAATTTGTATCCACACCTGCATCGGTGGCCACAAAAATGAGCCACGGATATCAGCACCCATATCTGTGGATATGGATACCCGTGAATATAAAGTGAATATCCGTGGATTTGCAGGGCTCTATCGATCCCCAGCTCTGCGAGGGAGGGAGAGGAGTGGGGAAGGGCTCGAATCAGCTGATTCGAGCATGCTGGATGGGAAGGGGAGGAGTAGGTAAGTGCAGGACCCCCTGCGCATAAGAGGCTGGGGGCAGAACAGGATGCACGTAGAACCCCAATGGGCCGCCTGTGGCCCACAGTTTGCCCATCACTGCCTAAACAGGAAAATGGCTTTGTTAAAATGGCTCTGATAAACTTGTTAGTCTTTAAGGTGTCATAGGACTCCTCATTGTTTTTGCTGAAACAAGCTAACGTGGCTTCCCCTCTGAAACAGGAGGAATAAGTCACTCCACCCATGTAGAACTGCAAGGCAGGAACAGAAAAGATTTTAAGGTAGGAAGTGCCAAACAGGCTGATGAAGGAGATTCCAGTTAAGGGCAGTGAGTCCTTTTCAGTTTGTCCTGAGTCCAGGAATTGAGTATCATTACTTCTTCCCTTGCGACTTCCCTGCACAAAGATGATTCATTTGCACCATCTATTGGACTTGTTGTGCATTACGAGTTTGAGGATGTAACAAACACCTCATAAAAGCAATAACACACTTTCAAGACGAGGATGAGACACGAATGATTTTTGAGGGGAAGGGGCAGGAAAGGGTGGCCGAATAATAATCAAAATGCAGATTCCTCTTCCTCCCCGCCCTCCCAGGAAGTTCCTGCTGCTTTCCGCACTCTTGTGTCTTGCAGTGGAAAGAATGAGCTGATCGCTTCAAACCTAATGCTGTCATGACGAATGTCAGGGACAACTATTCCCTGCAGCCATAAGGGGGCAGTAAGTGTGTGCAGAATTGTTTGGGCTAGACCTGGGCAAATAATTCATAGCAACTAAATTATTTGATCTCTTTTTTTAATTCACACATTCTCCATGAGTAGCCCTATGATCTTCTGAAATGCAAACACCAGTTGCAGGGAAATAATGTTTCGTTTAAAAGCTTCAGAGGGGGAGACGAGTTAGTCTGTAAAGGGAAAAACTTGAAAAACAACAAATAAATTAGCAGCATCTTAAAGACTAACAAAACATGTAGATGGTATCATGAGCTTTCGTGGGTGCAGCCCACTTCTTCAGTTGACAGGAATACAGCCTCTCCCCAAGTTACAAACGAGTTACGGACCAAACACTTGGCAGTAACTCAAAGTGTTCGTAACTCGGACCCGGTGAGTTACATGGCGACTGCGCTGCTCGTAAGTGCGGACCGCGTTCGTAACTTGGGGACCGCATTTACGACTGCTTCGGTCGTAAATGCGAACGGTCATAACTCAACCAGTCGCAGCTTGGGGTCCAGCTGTATAAGAAGTCCAGATTCAAGAAGTTTAGTTTGTAAGCTGATACATATTTTTAAAGATGCCTAAAGTTAGATTTCTAAATCCATGGTTAGGCACTTATGTAGAATGGGAGCTGCTGGCTGCTCACTGCTTTTGAATATTGATTAGTTATTTAGGTGCCTACATACAGTGTTGGAACCTGACTTCAGGCACACATCTTTTAAATTCCTGGCCTGTATTTGATATTTGAACACGTAGGCAGGTGTTGATCAGACACAAGCCATATGGCATTGTTTTTGCTCTTTGAGGATATATCTACACTACAAGGTTTTTGCACAAACACAGCCATTTTTGCACAAAAACGGGTGGAGCGTCCACACCTCAAGAGCGTTTTTGCGCAACTACCCCCCCCCCCCCAAACACCAGTAAATTGACAGGACAGAGGGCTTTTGCTGGTAGAGTTATTACTCTCCCCACGAGGAATAACTCCTTTTTGTGCTACAGCTCTTGCACAAAAAGGCAGGTGTGGATGCTCCGCAGGGGTTTCTTACATAAAAAGAGCCTATCAGAAAAAGCACAGGTGCTCTGATGGCCGTTTTGTGAATGGCCATCAGAGCTTTCTTGTGCAAGAGCATCCATGCAGCACAGACAGTATCTTGTGCAAAAACACATTGCTTTTGCAATGCGCTTTTGAGGTGTGGACACTCTTTGCGCAAGAAGTTTTTTGCGGAAGATCTCTTCCGCCAAAAGCTTCTTGCACAAAAACCCTGCAGTGTAGACAAAGTCTTAGGCTGCGTCTAGACTGGCAAGCAGACGCTTTTGCGGAAAAACTTGCCAGCTGTGTACACTGGCCACTTGAATTTGCGCAAGAACACTGACGATCTAATGTAAGATTGTCAGTGTTCTTGCACAAATACTATGCTGCTCCCGTTCAGGAAAAAGCCCTCTTGCGCAAATGTATTTGCGCAAGAGGGCCAGTGTAGACAGCTAAAAACTGTTTTGTGCAAAAAACCCCGATGGCGAAAATGGCAATCGGGGCTTTCTTGTGCAAAACCTCGTCTAGATTGGCACGGACGCTTTTCTGCAAAAAGTGCTTTTGTGAAAAAGCGTCTGTGGCAATCTAGATGCTCTTTTCCACAAATGCTTTTTCCTTTAAAAGCATTTGCGGAAAATCATGCCAGTCTAGATGCAGCCTGAGCGTTTAACTCTTAAAATCAGGTTTCTGGTAAGAACTCACTTTTGCCTTCAGCATTTATTTACACAAATACCAACTATTCAGTGAAACTTCTTACACACACAAATAGTTATGGGAACAGCTAAAATACCTGCTGAAAGTGAACACAGGAAGCAAATTTCTCCTTTCAGTTTCCATTCCACTCTCATTTTTCTTTATTTGAGCATCCTAATGCCTCAGGCCTTCCCGCAAATATTAAGGTGTTAATTATGGGCATTTTGGACTGAACACCAAAGCCTCCTTTCAATGTAAATATTTTTTTCTTTGCTGCTTTAGTCTAAAATACAGTAACTATTGATTTAAGGAACTTATAGCATTCTTAGGAGAGTGATAAGGAAATCCAGTGGTATTTCCATTTAAATGCCACTAGAAAATTCCCCAAATATACTATTGAATTTAACCCTGTGATGGAATAGACTGTATATTCACACCCTACACGACTGTAATAATCTTTGTACAAAATATTCCCTGTGAGGTTTCACCGATCAATGCTATCAGAGTGAAGGGCATGTGAGAACATTAGCTGTAAAGTTATGAACATAAGCTGAAATTGGGAGTGAAGTGCATTACCCAGATGGGTCTGGGAAATGGGGAAATGTGTTTCTCAACAACAGAGGTCAAGATGTCATTAGCAGTGATGAACCATCGCCTATGAAATGGGAGCTGGACCAAATAGATCTGCATCTTAGCAAACCACTTAGCAATCCTCACCCCCAATAGACTTCATTTCTCCTCCTGCTCAGCTGAATAGAATTTCGGCTTGTTGTGCTCACTCGCCTTCTCAGGACTTGAGTGAATAAATAGAATGTCATGAGGGGCAAACACCCCAAGGCAGTGGTTCCCTACGTGTAATCCATGACAGTACTGTAGCGGATCCACAGAAAGTTGGGAGCTGAGAGGCTCCATGTTGGCAGCCAGCAAGTGCCTCAGCCTGCGTTGCTCCCCATGGCTAGGAAGGCTGCGGCCAGGTTGCCAACTGGGGGTGTTCCAGGGTTGGGGGCACTAGTGTGGGGGCGGGGACCATCCCCAGCAGTGGGGGTGGGGTGAGTTTGGCATCATGGAGAGGTTGCAGAAGGGGCAGGGCTGGAAGATTGCCTTCTCCCAGCTGGGGGTTCACCCTCCCCCATACCAGAAGTCCAGTGACAGTGGAGATGTTGGTGCCCTGCAGGATGAGGAAGAGCGTCTCCCTTGCCCTGCGCCTTGTGTTGTCAATTGCTTCCCCAGAGCAAAGTGGGTTTCGAATGCTACTAAATCAGAATGGTAACTATCGCCTCCACGTTTCCCTGGTCTGGGGAAAGTCTGGCCCAGGCTTGTTTGGGCCAATCGCAGCACAAGATTGAGAAGCCTAGGGCCAGGAGCGAGCCAGATCAGAGGTCCTGGGGTGAAGTGAAGGGGGCCACTGGAGCGACTTTAACCGTTACGATCCTCCCCTGGGATGGAATGGCGGTGGAGAGGATTGCCCAGTTTATGCCCTCCCAAAAGATGGCAGCTTAAGATGACAGGCTATTGAAGAATGTTTGTGATGTCAATGGAAGTTTTATGCTTTTACAACCTGAGGTCCTTTTATGTAGATGGGACCAGCGCCTGGCTTCCTCCATTATCAGGCAAAATGCTTGCACTCTAAGCTACAGAGACTCCCTTGGCAAGCTCCCACCCTCTGCAAGACAGCTGCTCCATGGAAACCCAGGTGTGATCATCCAAACACAAAGATTCAGAAGCCAAAGTACAGTGGCACCGGTGGGGAGGGAGGAGAGAACTTACCTGCCTGACTTCCGTGGGGTTGCTTGGGTGTAAATGAGCTGGATTTTGCCCCAAATATGTAACCTTCCTTATGGATATTCTGGAAGATTTACCTGGCCTTGCTAGGAATCTTAACTCAGACAATTTTTGTTTTTTGGAAAATGAAAATGTCTATGCTGCTGTGACGGGCCGGCCTCGTCACTAGCGCCGGCAGCTCGCACCACGAGCGGAAAGCCGGAGGAGCGCCGGCTGTATTGCCACGCATGCGCAGCAAGCCGGTGTCCGCTTTTAAATGTGGCGCCGGCACACCTGGGGGGGAACCCGACCCGCGGGTGGAAGACAGCGGCCGCCGGCGTAAGGCCTGGGCAGGAGACACCGAGGAGGGGGCGCGGAGGTCTCGGGGTCCGCCAACGAACCCCGCTGGGGGTGTCCTTGGCAGACTGGCCCAGGAGCGTCCGGACGACCTTCCGATACCCAGAGGAGTGAACCGAGGACGGCTGGGTAGAACTCGCACCTGAGCTGGCCCCACCCCAACCGCCAAGGAGCCAACAGGTGACGTGGGACCCCAGGGTGGGGAACCTGCCTGAAGTGGGTCCCCTGGACCAGAGGGAGCTGGACTGGGCGGACCGCGGGGACCGGGCAGGTGGAAGGCCCCAGGGTCTAAGTAGGAGGGTTCCAGCCATAACGGGGGTGACCCTGGCATAAGGGAACCTTACTACGCCCTATTGGCCGAGAGTAAAGGGGAAAGGAGTAATGGGGAGCCCCTCCGTGGCGTGAACGCGGGCAAGCCCTACCCCACAAACTGTTCGGGACTAGGGAGGGGGTGGGTGTCCTCCACCCCCCTCCCTTTACAGCTGCATTTAAATCATTGCTCTGGGGTGGGGCTGAGGTGTTCAGGATGCAGGTTGCCCTTGGGAGTGAGGACTACCCCAGCCCCTCTCTCAACACAGTAACTTGTGGTCAGGTGAGAAGTGCCTTTCCATGGCCACTGTGGGTGTGTCTAGACTACAGAGTTTTGTTGACAAAAGTGGACTTTTGTCGACAAAACTATACCTACATCTACACTACCGCTGAGTTCTGTCGACATAACGTCGACAGAACTCAGCAGTTTTGTCGACACTGGTAAACCTCATTTTACGAGGCATAACACCTTCTGTCGACAGAGTTTCTGTCAACAGAAGGTGTTATTGCATGTAAACTGTCCTTTGCGTCTACACTACCATGTCGACAAAGCAACTTGCTTTGTTGACAGAACTGAATGTAGTGTAGACGCTCTTTGTCGACAGAAGTTTTGTCGACAGTATCTGTCAACAAAACTTCTGTCGACAAAAGCCTGTAGTCTAGACGTACCCTGTGTGTGTGCATATCCTCCAAATGGGGCAGGTGCAAGTTCATCTGCCCTCTTCACTCCCCAGCCAGAGCGAGGGAAGCAGCACACTCTGCATTTCCCCTTGCTCCCTGACAAAGGGGAATAGCCAGCAGTGTTCCCACATGAATTAAGGGAGGGATCTTTAGCCTCCCATACTCTCCCTAAAGAGTGTTTTGAGGGGTGGGAGGCTCGGGGTGGCAGTCCTGGACGAGAGGGCTGCGTGCACCCCCAGCCAGCCCCTTTCACCTGTCTGGTGATTGTCTCTTTTCTGTTTGGTTTTATGAGATGCAATCCCATTCCAGGCACATTCCATTTTCCTGGCACAACCAAACACTTACCTTGCTTTAAGGTAGGATAAGAGGAAGCTGCCTACCGAACGTGGTGGTTCTAGCGCTTATTGTTAAGGAGGCGTTCTTGAACAAACAGACAGACAAACTCTCTCAAATACAAAATAGATGTAAGAGTCTCTTTTGCCTCTTGTTTTCAACAGGTGTCTTAAGACCAAGTCCTGCTTTCATTTACACTGGTGTGTGAACTGGAGTCACCCCACTGAAACCAGTCATCCCTGAAAGTAGAATTTGGCCCCCAGGTTATAAAACAGCAGTGGGTGTGGTTGTGTATTGCTGACAGGTCTCTAGAGCAAGAGACTTATCTTGGTTAAACTTGAGCCTGCATGGGAAACTGAGCAAGTGGAATAAATCCAGAAGTCATGCTCTTCTGACAATCTGGCCCAAAGAGTCTGTCCCATTACTCAAGATTCTGCTTCCACAGTCTGGAAAGCACCTTGTTCCTTGTGGGTGGTCGATGGCTGACACAAGGACTAGCTGTGATGGGCCCTACAGGAAGCAATAGTCCCCCCTCCACACTGAAGAAAGGGTCCTGGCAATATTAAGGGGTACCGTGAAGCCAAACCGTAGAACTTAGCAGGACTGTAGATTTTTAACAGATCCCATGGTAGAAGGTTCCCTGTCCCTCAGGGAGGATCAGATCTGCTTTCAGGCTGGCTACTGTGGTAGGCCAGTTTGGTTTGGTTCTGATTATGGTGTTATGGGACAGTGGTTTTCAAGCTATGTACCAGGTTGTGGAATGTCGGGCACTGGGCCTCATTGCTTT
The DNA here is from genome assembly GCF_052426305.1 of Pelodiscus sinensis. Classification (NCBI taxonomy): domain Eukaryota; kingdom Metazoa; phylum Chordata; order Testudines; family Trionychidae; genus Pelodiscus; species Pelodiscus sinensis. The sequence continues at coordinate 121,748,982 of NC_143056.1, read as the reverse complement.
AGGGGGATCAGGTGACCAGTGGGGGAGCTAAGGCAGCTGCCTTCCTATCCTGGCACCACAGACTGTGCTGTGCCCTAGAAGCAGCTGGCAGCAGGACCGGCTCCTGGTTGGTGGAGGGGAGCACACAGGCCTCTATATACTGCCCTTCCTCTGAGCACTATCTCCCATTGGCTAGGAACCTGCTGCTGGTTGCTTCCGGGGGGCAGCATGGTCTGTGGTGCCAGGAGAGGCAGGAAGCTGACTTAGCACCCCCGTTACACCACTGACTGGGAGCTGCTCAAGGTAAGCCCTTCCTGTCCCAGTCCTGACCCCCTCCCCCACACCAAAACTGAAGCCCCTTCCTACACCGCAAAGCTCTCATCCTCGGCCTCACCCCAGAGCTCCCACTCTAGTCAAATTATTTTGGGTCACGGGTATCAACAATGTTTTCTTCAACTGGGTCGTGAAGAAGAAGTTGGAAAACCACAGGTATAGCAGGAACGTAGAATAATCGAAGGAGCAGAAAGAACCAGCAGGGGCAAGGGATCATGATGGTTTTATTGGAGGTTTAAAAGTAGCTGCTGTGCCAGTGAGAACCAGCCCCTGCCACGGGACATGCTTATTAATAACCAACACCCACGCCTGGTGATGAGCCAAGAAATAAAGGTGACAATCGCATAAGCGCTCCTGGAGGTCATAGCTTTATTGCAGAGAAATGTGCTGTCAATTTGGCTTAGCATGACAGTGATCAGAAAGCCACTGGGGGGGGGGGGACCATCTTGATCATTAATCTAAATAGGAAACAATGAGTCGTCTTCTAACTCATGGCCCAGGCCTTGTTTTATTGACACAAGTGTGACTCCCGCTGAAGAGATTTGTGTACCAAGGGCTCTGTGAATTTGGGAAAGGGCACGGTGAGGGAGAGTTTACCCTCCTCTGCCCCACCACTAGGTCAGATCAGCAAATAAAACTAAGCCCAATACAGATCCCAAAGCAAAGGGCAATTTTACAGTAGTTGCAGGCAGCAGCACATGTGCTGACGTTCTTTGCCAATTAATAGGTTTAATCCTTCCTTGTGGTCTTTATGTTTAGGAAGATGCTGGGTATGGCCCAAGTCCTTGGTTTGCCATACTGACTTCATTGGAATTTGGGACTATTCCTGGGTGATGGGTGAACGTAGGGCTTAGGGGAGAAAAGCCCCTAGCCCCCCCTTCTGCTTGAGTCCCTGCCCCCTACAGAAGCCAAACTCCCCTCCCTCCCCCATCATAGAGGCAAGCCTCCAGCCTTCCTCAGGAGCATCCCCTGGGAAGGCACACTGCTCCAGCCTCCCTAGCCTCAGTGGGGCGGAAGCCTGGGAGCCATGCTGAAGCTGAGGGGCAGAGTGTGGGCGGGGCCACACCTCCCCGTTTGGGAAGGCATGGGACCCAGGGGACTATTTGCGCACATGAACTTGAGCACGTGCCTAAAAGTCTGCAGGAGGGAGACCTCACTTTGGACTCACTAAACCACAGTGGGTCACATTCCTAGCCTACCTCTGGCAATTGCCTCTAGGTTTTGACGAAACAATCTGCATAATTTTGAAGCAAAACCTGAAGTTGTCCCTGGAAACGTTCTCACTATATTGGCAAGATTTTGTGCAAATACTTTTAACGCAAGAGTTTTTGCTCAAGAGAGCATCTACACTGGCATGTGCCTTTGCGCAAGAGATGTGCTTTTGCACAAAAGCATCTGTGCCTGTGTAGACGCTCTCTTGCGCAAGAAAGATCCGATGGCTATTTTAGCCATTGGGCTTTTTTGCGCAAGAAATTAATGTTGCCTGTCTACACTGGCCTCTTCTGCAAGAACAGTTGCACAAGAGGGCTTATCCCTGAGCGGGAGCGTCAGAGTATTTGCACAAGAAGCACTGATTTTATACATTAGAACGTCAGTGTTCTTGCGTAAGTACTCGTGGCAGGTGTAGACAGATGCGACTGCTTTTGCGCAAAATCTTGCCAATGTAGACACAGCCCAGGAGTAATGGCGTTGATATCACTGCAGTGTACTCACGAGAAGAATCCAGTCTTCAATTAAAAACAATAAAGAATAAAATACCCCATTAAAGTGTTACCGGTTTGTGCAAATAAGCATTCCTGACGTAGGAAAGATACAATTATGCTCTGCCACCAGTAGGCAATGTAATGATCTTTCCCACTATGCTGGTTTTTATGTTCTCTAGCATCTCTGGGCAGATTGAGAGCTGCATGAGCAGGCAGTGAAGGAAGAGGCTGTTAATTTTACCTGGGGAGTGAACGAGCCTCAACCTGTCTCAGTGGGAAGCTCTGTGCTGTCCTTCGTTTTGTGCCGCTATTAGTTTTGTGCCTCGGCAGTATCATTAGTTCTGGGATTTAAATGAGCCTCAAAGCAAACCTCTGGCAATTGCCTCTAGGTTTTGACGAAACAATCTGCATAATTTTGAAGCAAAACCTGAAGTTGTCCCTGGAAACGTTCTCACTAGTTAACTGGGGTGAAGTTCCTTTGTTGGGAGAGCCAGAGGAAATTCACCTCGACTTGGACATTTCAAAGGAAGCTTAAAGGTGGCTAGACCACTTCCCACGAGTTATCCTGATTGCCCATCAGAAACATTGGAATGAGAGGGCAGAAGTATTTTTGGAGCCCCCTGGCTAAAGCGAGAGCTGGGAGTAGTGCCAGTGGTCCAGTGGCTAATGTCCTGGCCTTTGAAGTTAGGGACTATGCTTTGAACTCTCATCTGGAGTGAGAAGATACTTGATTTAAATCCATATCCGCTCTGAAGGAGCTGCTGTAGCTTAACCCCAAGTTAATGGGCCCAGTGCAGGCATTACTGAGAGAAGCGGTATGGTCTGTGTAACGAAGGTCAGACATAAATGATCCTGTTGGTCTCGTCTGGCGTTAAAATCGGTTTACTGTACTTGTGAAGGCAGGAGGGGATCACCGAGAGATGTTTGTGAAATCTGCCGGCCACCGTTGTTTGCTAGCAGGCCTGTCTCTCGCAGCACAAAGAACGTGGGACTCTTCCCCAGAAAAGTGGCTTGCGATTACCCACAGTTTCCAGACTGGTGACACTTGCTTCACCAGCCTATTACAGAATGTCGTCTTGTACATCTCCCGTGTCTGTATCCTGGCCCGGGCTGAGATTTGCATCTTTTGCTGGGAGCTGAACTCTCTTAGGAATGAAGGACACACCTGGCTCGTTGTGCAGACTGTTTTGCTCATCTCCCTCACTGTTATCTTCATCGCTGTCTGTCTCTTCAACCTGGTCTTCAATCACCACAACATCATCCTTGGTGTCTGGATCGATATCCTCCTTAAACCACACGGCTTTGTACCCCTCGTCCGCTGTCCTTCTGTCCTTGGTGAGGATCGATTTCACTTCTTTATCGCTGTCCGTGTCCTTGCCCTCTTTGTCCCCCTCACTCTCTTTGATGGCGGCAGAAGTGGTTGCGATGCTGCTTTCCACTGCTGGCTCCAGAGGAGGGAAGCCGTCTGGCTGCTGATGCATGACAGGGGTGGCTGCCTCTGAAGTGTCACTTCTTAGTGACTCGCTGTCTTTCATGCTCCCATTGAGATTTTCATCCCTTAGGTAGCCGTTGTTACTTACACCCCGAAAGGAATCCTTGGGGAATGGCTAGAGCAGAAAAGTCTCATGGTTACAGGGGGGCAGAATGAAATGGGGGAGGGGGACAAAAAGGGAGCTAAATGATTGGACACAGCTCTGCTGACATCAGTGGAATTGCACCTCTGATGTCAGCTGGGGATCGGGCTGTCCAGAAGGACATGATACCCTGTGGTTACTTAGAACAGTAATTCCCTTCCTCTCTTTCTGCCACCTGAAAACTTGAACCAAACACTCTGTGGGGAAGGGACAGGGTCAGAGTGGCTTGCTTTGTTTAAGGATGGCTGGGCAGCATGCAAGGCAGTCAAGTGAACTACCAACGGCAGCCTCACTCCCATGATGACTCCTCCCTTCCATCAGAGCTTGAGGGAGAATGATTTTTTTTTTAAGTTCCTGGTAGCCTGGTGAATTATTAGGACATTGTTGCCCATTTATGTCCAGTAGCACCAGTATTCTGTTTTTAGGCTTTGTTAGCATTTGTGGGGTCCCATTTGTTCCTGTGGAAGCCATGACTTGGGTCAGCATGTCTCATCTCAGCTGTTCTCAGCAGTCACCTGAATTGCAGGCTCTTGATGGGGGTCACATGACCACCCAAGGAGACTCCAGGACACCCATAAGGAGTGCGTCTAATACTTTGCACGGCCAGGGCTCTCGCTTTACAAACGTTAGAGAATTTAGCCCCCTGACGCTCCTGTAACAAGCATTAGCACCATTTTGCAGATGGAAGCCCAAAGAAGTTAAAGCCAAACTTGTCAAAAGAGGCCACTGACTTTTTTAAGAGCCTCCATTTCTGGGTACCGTGCTTCTAGATACGGGGAGCCTAACTTCTCAAGTTCTGAACACCTGATGTTCCCAATGGCTTCCCACCCCCATCTCTTTGAATCCATCTATTATCTTGGCCTCTTTGATCTGGGGCAGGGAACCTTTTTTGGGTCAGGTGCCGCTGACCCACAGAAAAGTCAGTCGGGGGCCACACACAAGTGAGAAGCAAAAAGGAAAGAGTTGCTCCCCACGTTCCCCTTGTACACCAGAGCTTAAGGGTGCCCAGGCTAGTAGATTTTGTGTGCTCTAGCCCCGCGGTGGGGTGGCGGGACAGCTGGAGCTCTAGCGCAGGCTCCCCAGTGTTGAGTGGGGACAGCCCTGAGCCTCAGGGGCCAGATCCAGGCAAGTCGGGGGCTGCACCCGGTCCCCAGGCCGTAGGTTCCCCACCCCTGTCTTAGATGATGAACATTCTGAGGCAGAGATCCTCCCTCCATTATATCTATACAGTGCATAGCACTGGGCTGGAGCCTGCACGTGCTATGGCAGTATAAATCCGAATGACAGTAACAGTGTCTGAAGTTTGGCTCCCCAAAAATGAAGTCCTGCAAACTCGGTGCTACTCTTAAATTCTGGCCCATGCAATTTGTCGCTCTCTCACAACGGGACATAGAACTTGACTATCCCAGCGCCCTGGTTCTTTCTCTAACCCCAAAATGTATAGGCACTGACTCTGTGAGTGCTCTGGGGCTGCAGCACCCCTTGAAAAAATAGGGGATGCTCAGTACCCACCAGCCACCGCTGATGGAGAGAAGCAGCGCTGATCAGCTGATGGGGAGAAGGACAAAGGGTGGAGATGGGGTGGTGGGATGGTTGGGGACCTTAAGGAGGGTGTGGGAAGGGGCAGAATGGCAGGTGAAGCACTCCCAGGGAAAAGTAAAAGTCCGCACTTATGACAGGATATCATTTCCAAGCTCTAAGGCAACCCTGAAATGAACTAGGTATAAATTAACCACTAACCTTGTTTCTTCCAACCATGCTCTTAATTGTGGTTCCATAATTCTTGTAGATAATAATTCCAAGCAGCAGTAAGCACATTGCCAGCAATACAGCCAATGGGACACCTAAAGCGGCCATGTGCCCTGAAGTATACAAATATTCTGTACGTACGTCTACGAGGGAAACAAACAAATATTACATTTCTCAGAATCATTCTTAACCTGGCCTAATGCAAGACTGGCTTGTAGGAGAGCAACCCACTTTTCTAAGAGCAAGGGAAATGCTCTCATGCTCAGTGCAAGCGGTGACATGGACCATTTAATCTGACAAGGTGTACTTCAGTGCAGTGCTCCAGGCATCGGCTTCTGGAAGTCACCCCTCAGGGGACTCCAGACCTTTCAATCAATAAAGAGAGAATGGGTCTTACAAAGGGGAATTTCCCATTTACACAAATGTGGATTTGTCCTGGGAAAGAATTGCCTGACTGGGACATCAGTGTTGTGTTTTTTGCTTATCACATTCAGAGTTGATATTTTGCTTATCACATTTAAACCCCAATGTGGCCAGTCCTTAATCTGAGCTCCTCATCATGGGCCCTGCATCGGGTGGGGGCTGAGGTGCCCAATGCTATGGGGATCAATACCTAGGGCTTGGCAAATAGGTCTAAGGCATGTTCTGTACAGTGCCAGGCAACGCTTTGCACCCGTGGTGGGCAGGCAGATTGTGTTGGAGTTTATTGCTTTAAGTTTCAATTGATTAAAAGAGCAAGTAGGATCCGTTTCCATCCCAATACCTACTTATTCCTGCCTTGACTGTGTATGGCTCTGTCTACACTGCAGCGGATACCAGAGGGATCCCAAAATAGATATTCTGTGTCTTTTGAGCACGCCTGTTATTTCGAAATATAACGGGCCCGCTATTCCGACATCCCTGTAAATCTCATTCCACAAGGAGTAAGGGACGATTCAGAATAGCGAAATAAGTGCTGTGTCGATAGCGCCAAATTTCGAGATAAGCTATTTCAAAATTAACTCAAAATAAACTGTGCAATTTGTGTAGCTCAAATCGCGTAGCTTATTTCGAGCTCTGGGTGCCGTGTAGACACACCCTGACTGAATGAGCAAACAAACAGCATGAACTGGCCAGCGGGTGTTTCCCAGAGCAGACCTGTATCTTGTAACAATTTTTGATTCACAAATGTCCATCGGCAGAAAAAAACACTTTTTGGTTTTCTTGGGGAAAATATGAGGCATCCTTTGTGCGGTGTTCTAGCTCAGAGATTTAGGGCCCAATAAAAATGAACTAAAAACTTGACCAGAATAGCATTCTGATCCCTGTTGCATGGCGATTTGCACTGATGTCCCAGGGGTCTGAGAAGCACCTTTTACCCTCCTATCTATTAACAGGCAGACATATTGTGTCATAATACATCTGTCACTCTGATAAACACCACGCTGCTGGTCATCATGCTTGTTGCTATGCTGCCAAAAGGCATAGAGGAAAGTGATTTGAGAATTGCATTTAGACTATTTTAAAGTGTGTTTAATGCTTCATAGATGAATGTGTCTTTACGCTGATTTTGCAAATTGCCAGCTTTTCCTGGCTGTACAGGTAGGTCACGCTTTCATCACTTAGCAGGTAAAAGACGCCCTTACCAGGATCAACATCAAAACCGAGATACGGTATGAGAGACAGCCCTGATATTCAGGGCTTTGTTTTATATCTGTGCCTATTATACCCCACTCCATCTCTGATTGTTCACACATGCTAGCCGGTCATCCTGAATATTATACACTTCCAGAGGATTTGTCTATTTAGCTTCCCTCTAAGGATATTTGTGTCTTACACCATCCTCATTTTGAATTGGAACCCAACTTCTGTAAAGTTTCATGATAATTAAGTGGGGTTTGTGTTTGCCTTTATTCTAGACTTTGAATGGAATTTGAATGTTACCTGGGCTGTTGACAGCTCCAACAGTTTATTATTAACATGGTAGCGAAGGACTGGCACTTCCATGACGTTTTACTACTTAATTGTGTTTGATAACATGATTAGGGATGGGAAATACAGTCTGTGAAATTGATGCAAGCGTCCCCTCTTAACTCTTTCTGCCTTCAGTGGGTATTAAGTTATTCCCTTTTGTACATGTGTCCTAGAAATTAAAGTTCCCATTCAGCATCAATTTTCATAAGTATTCCATGAGTATTCTTAAAATGTAATTGTTCCATTGACTTTTTCAGTGGCCTTTGGACCAGACACTTAAAGTATACTCTGGCTCTTAGCATGCAAATCCCTTGACACCAAAGAACAGCCTGGGATAGGAATCAGAGCAATTAGACACAGCAAATTCCTCTTTGCCTATCCCTCCTTACCTTTGAATGTGCTAGTCAGGCCCTCTGTAATATACTGCGTATATAGTAAAATGGTGCAATAGTTTGGCCACGTTAAGAACCCCCTGCCAGCCTATTTATAATAGAGTGGTGAAACCATTTCATTGCCAGTGTTGTGTTTGATAAATAGATGGCAAGGGCCAAATTTTCAAAAATTGCATCTATGGTTGGGTACATTCGTTTCTGGTTTTTCAATTTGACAATGTCTAGGCCAAAATTTTCAAATCTGGGTATCTAATCCACTCTTAATAACTGTGTCTGTGTCTGTGTGTTTTCCCTCCTCAGCGAGGCTGCAACTCCCTCTGAAGTCACTGGGAGCAGAAGGTGCTCTGCATTTATGAAAATAAGGCCCCATCAAGCTAACTGTGGGCATTCAAAAATAGAGGTACCCATTCGAGCCTGGATCTTGGAGAAAGAAGCACAGGTTGCAGGAGGGAAGAATTTAAAATACCCACTCTTGGAGGCACCAAGAACCCAGTTTGTGTGCACATGGCTAGAATGCCATTGGCAGAGGTGCTGCAGCTAGTTCTCTTACTAAAGAGCCAGCTTAGTTTTAAACACAAGAACTCCTCTCACATTGTTACCCAGAACATAGTACATGATATGAGATGCAGTCAGTCTAGTGAGACCCACAGCAAAGAAGGCAAACAAAGCAGCTCCTAGAAACAGAACAGCAGGGTAGCATGGGAGGACTCCTCCAACTGGGAATGCTAGATTTTCACATACAAATCTTTGCATGAGCAGGGAAGCAGTGAAAGCAAGAACTGAGTTCTATGAAGAGCTGACCAGGGAAGATAACTATGGGGAAAAACAGATAAAACTTTAAAAAAACCCAAAACTACCTCTTTGCAGCTGAAGAGAGAATACATACATTACAGAGCTGAGAACTCCGGCATCCACATGTAACTTTGGAGTCATTAGGGACTCCTTAATTTAGAGACAAGGTCATTTATGAGAAACCTGATTCCAATTTACAGGAGAGATTGTGGAGGGAAACAGACTAACTCTAAAGAAATGCTTTCAAATAGCAAAAGCAACTGAACTGTCCAGGAAAAAGATCAAAACAGTGATAGCCATTGGTGCAGACAAAATAAAGACACCCAGAAGCAGGACAGAGACAGACTGAATGAAAACATAGACCTCCTTGTCCAGTGTATGCACCATGAAATGCAACATGCAAAGAAAAAAGAAATTGCCCAGCCAATGGGAAATGTTTCAAGGATTGTGAGGAAATAGATCCACTCTGTCCCAGAGCTACAGCGACCTTAGAAAGCAAGAATCAGCAGCCTATGCAGTGATTGAAGGTGGAAGAGGCTTCCAAAGAAAAAGAGTATATCTGCAGTGTGACGTCAGCCAATCCAAGGACTCTGTGTGTATGTGCATTGCAGATGAAGGCTGCCAGTTATTCAACTGCCATATTTGCGACTATGCAATTAGCTCAACGACCAATTTGATTCCAGCTGGATTGTGAGGCCAGCTGGAGTGTAATCCCCTCAACTGTGAAACAGCAACATCAGATTGGAAAAATGTGACCCCGTCCTGGTGATGTCACACAGTGAAACAGTTCTCAGAAAAGTGGGCAAATGTTGGCTATTGATAAGAAAACTTCTCTGGTGTCATGGGTATCATGTGGAGTCTTCAGTATCATGTGGAGTCTTCAGTACTTGATGCACAGTAGCACCAGCCGCTGCTAGGTCGCGGGGCAGGTCAAGGCCTGAATTTGATTGCAATACAAATATCGTCCATGTGAAAGAGGAGGAAGAACAGTCACCAGAGGCCTTGCCGAGCATTTTAACAGAACGCAAGGATGTTAGGCACCTAAAGGACAGTCTGAAGTTAGAAAATCATCTGCATGTGCTGCCTGTGAGATCTCTGCTGAGTTTTAGCTCTGATGAAGCCACTGACAAAGCAACTGGCCTCCAAAGAAGTAAGTCTGCAAAGAGACGTCATTACACTCGTTAAAACTAGGACACAGTGGTCAGCAGGCTAGTAGCGGTGAGAGAATCCTTGGATAAGCTGTGGATTTTCAGTGCTCCAAAACCACTGAATAGAATAGAGCATAAAAAAGAAGTCCCTGTCCAGTGGAGGACATGCTACCTGACTTATCCAGGGCAAAAAGTCTTCAGTTTGTGAGGTTTAGGATGGGTTCTGGTACACTGAGCAAGTTGAGCCATTCAGCTATTTGACAGTGCTGGCATGAAAGTAGGATCTGCTAGAATCTATCCTATAATCATTGTGGCACCATTTATAAAAAATCTCTAGTCGTTCTTTACTCCAAGATGCTGAAAACCAAAAAATGAGAAACTGAAACTTTACAGAAAACTGAAAATCTTAAAGTGCAAACTTTCAATAAACTTCTTGTTGATTTTTTTTTCAGAAACCAAAAATGGTTCTATTTCCAAAACCAGCCGAATTGAATTTTTCACAAAAACATTTACCACGTTTCAAACAAAAAATTATTAAATATTAAAAATACAGACTACATTACTAGTAAGTAGCAATATAGATAATATAATATAAAATTTTAAAAATTCAAAATGGAAAGTTTCAAAACAAAAATATCAAAATATTGTATTCCAAAAATGTCAAAATGGGATGTTTGGACAATGTCAGAACTGTTTTTCTCTCTCTCCTCTCTTCCCCCCTTCTGACATGAAATTCTAGCAAAATCAAAGTGTTTTTATTTCTACAGAACTGAATGTTCTGACAGAATATGGTTTCATCCAAGTTTCTCAGAACAGCTCTGGCCAGTAGCAATGAAGCGCTACCCGCTTGAGTATTAGTAGAGTTGTGAATTGGAGCAGGGTCTCTGAGCCACAGTGCCCTTCATGGCTTCACGTGGGGTGGAACACTTTACACCCAATGTTCTTCAAAGGGCCCTTCCTAAAGTCACAATCTGTCTAGCATGTTTTGTCTGAAAGACTTCTAAAGCATTTTACAACTACGTAGAACAGGGGTCCATTTCTCCAGCACTGAAATGAAGTGATCTCACTAATGTGGAAGTTTACCAGCATGGGGCAATCCTGTGCAACATTTGAGACCAGGAAGTGAAGAATAATGCTGTAGCTGGTAAAAGCTGCACTGGGATTTTAGTTAGGCACTAAAAATTAATTATCCAGATTGAGCTTTCCCCAGGACATGCTGAGTCCTGCTGAGTCACCAATTCTGCAGAAGTTCTTAGGGGTTTCCTTGGAAGCCTCTTCCATTCATAAGGACAAATCAGAAACAGTGAGAACAAAATTGAATTTGCTGAGTGCAGATAGGAGAGGGGCGAGGAAGCCTTGATTCTGAGTAGGGCACACATCTACCTGTCTGAGTGTTTGTGGAGGATATTTGAGAAGACACAGGGTCTGATGGCCTCGGAGATCTGCTTGCTACTGGAGTTGACGTAAGAAGAGGGCTGGGCCCAACAGACGGGGAAGATGGCAGAGTAGTGGATTGAACCGTTTCACCTGGTGCTGGGTTTGTTCCTGTTATGGGGGACTTGGTGGTTCCAGATTCTGAAGGCCCCACTGGATGCATGCTGGATACTGCGGCGGTAGAAGTCCTTGTGGTCACAGGCTTCATTGTGGTTACAAGAGGAGGGATAAGTGAGCCCGAGGGAGTACCTGTCACAGGCTTTCCAGTGGTCCCAGAGATGCCAGCATTATTGGTTGTCATGTTCACTGAAGAAGGGGACTTTGTGGGTCCTGAGCTGGCTGTAGAGGCTGTGTTAATTGCTCCAGGGGACGAGGCTAACGATGAACCTGAAGGTTTTGGAGTGGTGGTTCCTGTCCCAGCAGCAACAGCAGAGGTGGTGGTGATGGTGGTAGGTATAGGAGGAGGAGTTGTACCTAGAGACCCAAGAGGTGCCCCCAGGTGATGTTGGTTAACTTCTTAGCTACAATTTCACATTACTTTATTTTTGACAATGGCAAAACATTACAGGTGAACCTCTCTTGTCCGGCACAGTTGGGACCAGACTGGTTCAGAGCGAGAGTGTTTTCTGGTGTTTTCTGCAGCATTACCAACACTTCCATTGCTTATTGTGCTTTTAGAGGACATTTATTGGTAAAATAGAGCTAAATAACAGCACAGAACACTGAGAACTAGGACTGGTGGCTGTAAACAAACTTTATAGGGCCGTGGGAAACTTGGCCACACCCATAAAAAGTGGTCATCCAGCTAACTAAAATCATTATGGATGACAGATGTTTCTGGATAAGATAGTTCTGGACAAGAGAAGTTCAACCCGTATTAATCTGAATAGAGCAAAAATAAATCAGGTGATTGATGCAAGAAGCCACCTAGTTTCAGTATAAATAACAGAGAAGGGTAAGAGCTCTACTGGCTGGAGACAGAGCTAACATTTCTCCCTCCCTTCAACTCTTTTAAAGTGGAATTGTTTATGAATAGCCAGAATTTTAAATTTACCCAAGTCTAGGACTGGCATAAATCTTAATCAGCAGGAGACTCGTGAAGCTATATTTTAGAAAGGCTTCCAAAACATATCAGCAATGTTTTTTTGAGTGCAGGCAAATCTGCATTCATACAGGTATGCCTTCTGTATGTGTTTCCTTGTTTTTGCACATGCAAATACCTGTCTGCATGTGAAGCTGCAGGTGTTTGTCCACACACATGGTTGTGTCATAAAAATAGCACATGTGCCAGGAAGATCTTTGACCATGTGGCCTGTCATATCTTTGTGTGCATGTCTAAGTACCTATTCACTGGTGCTGTCCAAATATTTTTAAAGAGGTGAGGTAATGCAGGATATCAACTGCAACGTCCTTAATGGTGAAAACTAGAGCCACCAAATTTAGTCTTCAACTTTCTCTCACCCTAACTCAAAGTAAGGTCAGGGTTTGTTGTGCCAGGAAAATGGGAAATACTGGGGATGGGACTGTTTTCCAGAACATAGAAAGGGAGGGGGCAGAGAGGAGGGACATGATACTCACAGTGACCACTAGGAGTAGCGAGTGCAGGAGACAGCTATACTGTACTGCAGAGCGACAACTGTGGACAGTTGCATCAGTAAGACAGTGGCCAGCTGCAGACAGGGCTCTGCATGTTGCTGGTTAACGGAGTGGGTAGGTGGTCCCTCTGTCCTGCTCTGCCCTGACTCCTGCACCCCTCCCTCTCTTGGCCCCCTGCAATGAGCCCCTCCTTAAGGAATGTGCTATTATTCAAGACTGGTCTGTCTTTGTGCAAAGTGTAAGGAGCTCTTCTGCAAGCTTCAAATCTGATTGACTTGTAAGTTCTATCCAACAACAATTGCTTAACAAGTATGGAAGGCACAAACTACCGCGCTGCAAAGAGGCTCTGTGACAGTCAGGGGGTCATGTGAAGAGTTCTATGCCTTGCGCTTTGTCTACTCTATTCTGCATGAGTCACAGCTCAGCATTGGTAAGAGCTGACGGTCAAGAAGTTAATGTTCTATCTTGACCTAAGTGGGAGGTTGCTGAGATCAAGACAAAGCACTCACTGTACCCTGGGACCTGTTGGCCTTCTCTCTCCTTTTAAAGATAAAAGAAGCTGCTATCTGCTCCTTTTTAGCAAACTAGGGAAAACTTCTTAGCAAGCTGCCCTTGTGTCTCTGGTCTGCATTAAGATTCAGCACCCTTCTTCATTCTGACAGAGAAAATGAAGCATTAGATGATCCCAGCTCTAATCGCATGAATAAAAACCTTGGAAAAGAAAAGTGAGATGGTAAAGGCTAAATCCTTGGCAATTTGGGTGGAGGGAGATTGAGAGTGCACAACGGTTGCTGTGAGTGTCTTAAGGATACACTTACGCCATGTCTTCACTAAGTGGAAGATCAACATTGGTGCAATCGATCTTCTGGAATGTGATTTTCTGGGTCTAGTTAAGACCTGCTAAATCGAACTCAGAGGGTGTCCCCATCAGTGGCCGTTAGGAATAAGGGAGGCCTATGCGAGTGATTGCTCCCTTTGGCCTCTTGCTGTGGGAATGGGGGGGGGGGGGGACTTGAAACAAGATATGTCAACTCCAGCTACATAATTAATGTAGCTGAAGTTACATATCTTGATTCGACCTTCTCCTTTAATATAGACCCAGCCTTAGAGTGCTTCATCCCATTCTAGCTGGAGAGTAGAATACAGCCTCCCATTGATATCAACAGGCTTTGAATTGAGACCATGGTTTCTAGTGCATGATCTGTGTTCTTTAAGTCACCCAGGGTAATGTAAAATATCTCATTTGGGAACTAGACAACAACTGGATGCCCAAGGTACGTACCTCTGGAAGGCGTGACCTCCACAGTAATCATAGTATTTGCCTCCTGCAGGCTCTCCTCATCCATAGCAGTAGCCTATGCAGACATGAGAAAGAGATGATCTTAGTTGCTTGTTTGGTTGTTTATTCACCAAACATTCCCTGAAGCAATAATACCCAAGTCTCAATAACACAGCTCCTCTGCTTGAGGAACTCGGAGCATTGTACATACTCTGTACCAATTTTGTGACAGACTTTGCAACTGTGAAGAGGGGAAGCATTCTCTCTGCCACCTTATAGATGGACACTCTGAAGCATGAAGGGGTAAAGTAACTTGTCCAAATTCAGACAGGACGTCTGGCAGAGCTAGAATCAGAACTCAGACCACTTGTCTTCTACTCCAGTGCTCACAACCCTAGACCAGTGATTTTCAAAGTACGGTTCACGATCCAGTACTGGGTCATGGAAACACAGGCTCTGGGTTGCCTCGCTGTAGCATGACCCAGTGGTCAGCGGGCAAGCTAAGGCTGGCTTCCTGCCTGTCCTGGCACTGTGGGCTACGTTGCACTCTGGAAGCTGTCAGCAGCAGGATTGGCTCCTAGGTGGAGGTGAGTAGGTGACTCTCACAAGATAAAAAAGCAAACCAAACCAAAAAAATGAAGCCGATCCGATTTCAAAATAAGCCCAAAATGAGCTCCGTCCATTTTTACTTGGCAGTGCCTGGTGACAAACCAGGAACCAGACAATGGGAATGTGGAGCCAGAGCTTGGGGTAGGGGTGGCCTGTGAAGCTGGACCTGCAGCTGGCCACTTCCAGGGTGCAGTGTGGTCCACTGTGCCAGCACAGGCAGGGAGCCTGCCTTACCATCCCACTGAATCACTGACCAGGAGCTACCAGAGGTAAGCCTTTGCCCCCATAATCCCCTGTCCCAGCCATGAGCCCCTCCAAACCCTTCCTGCACCCTAAACACCTCATCCTTGGCCCCGTCCCATAGCCTGCACGCCCAGACAAAGCCTGCACTCCCTGTATTTCACCCCCATGCCGCAGTCCAGAATCCCCACCTACATACTGAACCCCCCAAGTCTGCACCCTAACCCCTCATCTCTGGCCCAACCCCAGAGCTCACACCCTCAGGCAAAGCCTTTGCCCCCCCTCCCCCGCACTGTCAACCCCTCCTGCCTGCGACCCTACCCTGGAGCCTGCACGCTAGTCAAAAGATATAATTATGCTGGGTCATGGGTATTGACAATTTTTTTCAACTGGGTCATAAGAAAAAAAAGTTTGAAAACAAGTGCCCTAGAGCGTACTTCTTCCAGAAATGCAGCAGGGAACAATCCGGCACTGGAGGGAGGATGCACAATGTGACAAAAAAGGCCTATTCTTTAAGAAGACTCAAAGGTGTAAGTCACCTTTCTTGCTTCATGAGTAGGGGGAATAAAAGGCTTTATTGGTGGCCCTGTTCACAACAGCAGCTGCATATTGCTAACAGTCTTTATCTCTCATCAGTCCCTTTGGACATAGCTCCCAGTTAAATCACTGGTGACCTGCCTTCCTTAGACACACAAGAGACATAATTTTAAGAAACATTGCCCCTCTCTGTGAACCCTTCTGTGTGCACCATTGTTTGGATGTGCAAATGGAAACTCCATGGACAATTGACTTTGAGGCACACTAGTATGGGGCAAATCTAGTTTGTGCAATTTGGTCACTTGCATTTTAAATGGTGTCTATGCTGTGCATTTAAAAAGAAAGTGGTCCAAGACTAGGAAGGTCGCCCGCCCTTCTCATCTCTCAGTAGATTCATGGTGACAGCCAAGTTAAAAAGCAATTTACTATTATTGTTGTGGAAGTGTTTTGGGGGATACAGCTCAGAGGAAAAATGCTACACAAATGAGAGCTCTTAGCGTTGTTACTGTTCCAAATAACTTAAAATATTAAGTGCCAGATCCTCAGCTGTTGGAACGTGACACAGCCAAGGAGGAGTGCCTTAGTATTTCACCTTCCCAACAAGACCTGGCCCATACCCTCACAGGGCAGTTCTAATGGTGTTAATTGCACAGTCTGCCTTTTAGCAGGACCCTAAATTCTCTCAAGAAGACAGAGTTTGTGTTCTTGTCATTAAATTCTATGCATGTGGAACATCAGGTTTGCAATGATTAGTAGGCAGGGGAGCTGATTTGAAATCTTTCTCTTGATTTTTTTTTTCTTACTGAAATTTGGACTTTTGACTAAACAAAACATTTTTGTGAAAAATGTCTGATTTCTTTTAAACTTGTTTTATCTGCTTTGGAAAATGGAAAATTTTCTGCTTTTTAGTTGTGGTTATTTTGTGAAAAGCTGAAGTTTTCTGCTGAAAAACTCTGGAAAACTATTTTGTGTGTGTGTCTTCACTGAAAATTTCCACAGGCAAGAGGGAAACCCCATTTCTTGACTGGCTCTAGTAGATACTTCTCAGGCAAGTTAGCTCTATGATCACTGTTACCTTAACCTCCCAGCTCCCCCAGGTGTTGTCTCATAATATGTTTCTCTTATAGGGTCTCTGGGGTGAGGGTTGTAATTTTTTAAGCTGACTCTAGCCCATATCATGAACCCCAGGTACTCCAGGAGCTCCTATAATACAAGTTACTATCCTCTGCCTAGCAGGAAAGCTGACATACCAACATTGTGATAGTTGTAGCTGACGGCAGCATTGTGTTCGTCAGGACAAGTCCGTCTCTGGTTACGGTGAAATCGCTGCTGTTTTTAATGTTGTATACGATTTGAGGATTGACTTTCTGGAAAAGTTAAAGTGAGTTAAACGTCTGCATTGGCTGTATTCACGGAAATTGTTGCCCATAACAGCGAGGGAAATCCTTCCTCCTAGAAAATGGTTCCCTCGGGAAAGAATTCATTCCTGTGCAGAGAGCCAGCACAACTGAAGCAGCTTTGGAAGGTTTAAGGGGGACAAAAATGTTGCATAAACCCCATGCTGGGCTTCTGGACTGTGGTGATTGTTGCTGTATCTCTATACAATGTCATTGCACTAATAGGTCCTGTTGCTAGCACAGGCTGGCCAGCCTTTTAAAGCAAGCCAGGCTGAGCAGCCCTTCAGCGGCTCTGGTGAGGCAGTGAATGAGTGAGCTCAGCTGGTGGTGATGGAGCTTAATTACAGTGTCAGACCCCAGCTGTGGAGCCTCCGAACCAGAACCATTTAAATGGAGCTGTGAATTCACTCTGGAGAGGAGGAATTGGAGAGAGGAACAAGGGCAGGCCCCTCTCCAGGAAGGACCTGAGGGAGTCAGGCTGGAAAACTGACAGGGAGAAGGGTAGGTTTCTATGGGGGAGCCTAAGATAGGACCTGGAAAGAGCCAGCAGATCCCCGAGGGAAGGCAATGGGAGTATAGGAAGCCTGCTAGGGTTGCCAGATGTTTCAACAAAAATACCGGACGCACTTGACATTACATCACAATTTACATTCCATCTTATTTAGAAAATATCGGACATTTCTATTTTCCTCATTTCTATTTTCTCACTTTGTTTCCTGAACAGAAAGCTCAAATACTGGACTGTCCGGTTCAAAACCGGACACCTGGCAACCCTAGAGCTTGCTGGAAGGAGGCAATAGAGAAGAAACGGGAGCTGGGGGAGGGGTGAGGAAGGGGCCAAGAAGCAGTGACAGGCAGTGGAGCCCAAGTAGCCCATTTATTTGGACTTACAGGGTAAGGAGAAGGGGAGAACTTAGGAGAGCTGGCTGGAGACTCCTATCTAGCATTGTTCATGCCACTGCAGACAGATAAATACCTGTCTTCTCTTGCGCCTAGCAGTTATGGCCCCTCCAGCTGAGCCTCCCTGCAGTGTCTGAGTGAATGAGGGGCCTTACAGTGAGGCTGGAAGGCTGACAGATCCTGATTTCTGGGCTTCACTGTCTCCGTGGATGCCACCAGCAGCTTCCTATAGGCTTGACCCGGTTGCCAGTCAAGTCATGTTCTTTGGCTTCTAATAGGAAGAGTTTTATCCACCCGGGTCTCAGTGAATGTGGTGGTTCTGAATCATGGTGTGTGGAATGTGGGAAGCATCAGCTGTGCACGGAAAAGGCTAAACTCGTCGACTTGCCCACTTGGTGCTATGTGAGAGGGGCAGGATGACGACCGGGCTCTTAGAGGGTGGAAGCAAAGCAGAGGCTCTGACCTGGAATGGTCAGGGGTGCTTGCTAACAAATGCTCCAGAGATGTCTGTGTGTCTCTCTCCCATCCTCCACCCCCAATCCAGCCCCACGCATGAAGCCCCAGGCCCTTCCAGTTCCTTACATTAGGGAAGTCGTCATCAGCCGCAAAGATCTTCAGAGGTTTGGAAGGTGCTCCAGGCTCCATGACCAGACTGAGTGTGGCCAGCCCAGCAGATACCGTCCCTGTGTAGCTGGGGCTTACAAAGAGCGGTGCGAAGCTACTTTTAATGATGACCTTGATCTCAACTGTGGTTAAGGAGTATTTCTGTACGTTGTTGGCTTGGGTGGCCTACGGCGAAAGAGACCATACAGAAGCACCACTATTGCTGTTATGAGACATAAGAAGACGTGGGGCCAGACCCGCAGAAGTCAAAGGGATTCTATCTATTGAGCAAATGGGCTTTGGATCAGGTCCATAAAGGGAGGCTGAGAAAGGACGCAATTGACTTTTAGAGCAGGAGACTGATGCTTAGAGCTGCTCTGTTCTAGTCCTGGATCTACTACTGGCTTTCTCTGTGATCTTGAACAAATCTCTCAACCTTCTAAAAATTTCCCACCTCACATATTTGGGGCTTGAGGCTTAATTCACTTAGGGTATGTCTACACTACTAGTTCGAACTAGGAGGGTAATGTATGCCTACCGCACTTGCTAATGAAGCCCGGGATTTGAATTTCCCGGGCTTCATTAGCATAAGCGGGGAGCCGCCATTTTTAAATCCCTGCTGCTTCGAACCCCGTGTAGCGCGGCTACACGGGGCTCGAACTAGGTAGTTCGGACTAGGGTGCCTATTCCGAACTACCGGTACACCTCGTTTCACGAGGAGTAACGGTAGTTCGGAATAGGACCCTAGTCCGAACTACCTAGTTCGAGCCCCGTGTAGCCGCGCTACACGGGGTTCGAAGCAGCGGGGATTTAAAAATGGCGGCTCCCCGCTTATGCTAATGAAGCCCGGGAAATTCAAATCCCGGGCTTCATTAGCAAGTGCGGTATGCATACATTACCCCGCTAGTTCGAACTAGCGGGGTAGTGTAGACATACCCTTACTTAAACTGAATTAAGTTAATCATCAGAGGGGTAGCCGTGTTAGTTTGGATCTGCAAAAGCGACAAGGAGTCCTGTAGCACTTTATAGACTAACAGATGTATTGGAGCATAAGCTTTTGTGGGCAAAGACCCACTTCCTCAGATGCATGTAGTGGAAATTTCCACTACATGCATCTGAGGAAGTGGGCCTTTGCCCACGAAAGCTTATGCTCCAATACATTTGTTAGTCTATAAAGTGCTACAGGACTCTTTGTCGTTAATTCAGTTTGTAAAGCACTTTCAGTTCTTCAATGCCCAAGGCAATGGGAATGCAAAATGTTACATGGGTAGGATGACTCAAAGCAGCAGACACAGCTGTGCCAAATCAAGGCACTTCCACCAGCATCCTGATCATCTAAAGCGCTGCCCATATTTCCTCCCAAAAATGGTTTAGAACTCTTAACTTTCTTTTGATTATGTTCTAAATGGAAAACAAGTTTCTAATATGGGCTGATTAAATAATTGCTTTTGTACAAACATGGACCGTGCTGAAGTCCAGCATTAGTCCTTTCTGTTAAATGATGAATAGAGGGCTGTGCCCCCTGTTTGCTATGCTTGCCAACCCCCTGTCTTTGAGGGTAGGCAGCTCTGGCTCTCCCCCCACCCCCGGCCGACAGGAATGGCTGGGGCTACACTAGCCCCGGTCTCTCCCTGCCTCCCCCAGCTGCAGGTCTGGTCTCTCGGTACCAACCCCCCAGCCACCAGGAGGGGGCTGGGGCCATGCCAGCCATGGTCTCTCGGCCACCCCAGAGAGCTGGGGCTGGGGCCACGGCAGCCCCAGCTCCCTCCCATCCCTGAGCACCAGGGAAGGGAGAGGAAGGGAGGAGGCCATGCAGCTTAGAGCGGAGGGAGGGCGTGAGGAAAATTTTCCCTGCGGGACGTGATGTGATGACGTCACTCTGTCGTCCCGCAAGAACATTTTTTTTTATATGTAGAGAGAGATCATTTGAACCCAAATGGATGGCTCTTCAGTTACAATTGTTTCCAACATTGATTGGATGGCACAATCCAGGAATCTTTACACAGGTCAAAATTCCCCCTGCAAGTCCTGGCAAGAATTTTATTTGTAGGAATGAGGCAGGATAACACCTGTTTCCAGCCACCTGTCGAACACTGGGCACTTAGCAAATGTAAAGTCATTGTCGCCCTGGGAGGCCAGAAGTTCTGGAGCTGAGATCTGGGGTTCTGGGATGTCAGCAGACTTACCATGATCTGTAAAATGAATGTATCTGAAGTATTTGCTGCTTTGTTCATAGTTATATTCCCTGTATCGCTATTCAGTAAGAATATATCATCCTTGTTTCCTAAAAAATAATGGGAAGGTTAATTAGGTCTAGTATTGACCAAGAGAAAGACATTTGCTAAAGCATCTAGAGCTTTAATAGATTTTGCTGTAGCTCCCGTGTTTTGCACCTCAGCTGTTACATGACATGACATCTCTTTATTGCCTGTGCCAGGCTTTATGACTGGGTGTGCACAACATGGACTCGGTGCTACCTCAAAGTGTGGATTCAGTGTTAGGAGAGCAACAGGAAGACACACGCAAGCCTGACTGAAAGAGGTAGGAGAGCAATGGTTCTTATTTATTTCTGTCACAGGAGCACTTAGTAGCCTCACCTGATACGATGAGTCCCTTTGTTAGTGCATAAAAAACAAAGTAATAGCTAGTCCCTAGCTCAAAGAGTTTACAATCTAAAAGGATAAAGTAGGTGTGCTCCATGGAAGATTGTTGTGATCAATCTTCTGGAGTTTGATTTAGTGAGTCTAGTTAAGACAAGCTAAATCAAATTCAGAGGGTGCCTCTGCTGGCATCCGGTACTCTTGCTCCTGCAAGGAGTAAGGGAAACCACAGAGCTCAACTTAAAGTAAGCCAACTTCAGCTATGTTATTCTATGTAGCTGAAGTGGTGTACCATAAGCTGAGCTGCCGGATCTAGTGTAAACCTTTACTTATGAGAAGGGGAGAACTGAAGCACAGAGACTAAATGACATGGCTAGGATCACCCAACAAGTTTGTGGGCTGAGCCAGGAGTTGACCCTTGATTTCCTGGGTCCCTGTCCCATGTCTTAATGATGCCTTGAGAAGCAATAGAGAGATTTTTATGACACCAGTGGGACACATTGCTCACTGCCAGTGTGATGTTCCCTACTTCGTTCTGTATGGCCTTATGGGTATACAGCAGCATTCCCTGTAGGGTGAGCATCTGAGTGGCCATGCAGGATGCTGTGGAGGACTGTGCATCTAATTACCGCTGTGCATCTAATTACTGGAGCCGCACAGCACGGCTCCACTCATCAGGTACCTCCTCTCGAGAATGTGGGGAAGATGAGCTGGGGGGCTTGATGGGGAGAATAAGAGGTGGGTGGGAGATGGGGGTCAGTGAAGAGAAAGGAGGGATAGGAGGGGTTGGGTGGGGGTCCCTGGGGTGAGGGGGAGAGGCAAGTTAGAGCCCAACTCTCCCCCAGGCAGCCCCATCTGGGCTACAAAGTGCAGGGGACAGCAGGGAGAGATAGAAGAAACAAGTCGGACACAATGCCAGACCCAGAGCTTCTACTGCCAGGGGACAGACCCCTCATCCTTGGCCCCAGCCCAGCCCTGCCCATCACCCAGAGGTGTTCACTGAAGCTGCAGCAGCCATGGAGAGGGACATCTCACCTTGCCCCGAGCTGCTGCAGTGAGAGAGGTGGGGTAGTCCTCACTCCCTGGGACAGCCTGCGCCCCGAACCTCTCGTCCCTGGCTCCACCCCAGAGCTTGCACCCCCAGCCAGAGCCTTCATCCTGCACTGCAACCCTCTGCTCTATCCCTGATTGAGCCCCCCTCCTCTACCTCCACCTCCGCCACACACTGTCCATGTGTGGAATTACTTTTGTTATGTGATACATCACCTTGTGGGGTGCCCATGCTAGCCCCTCTGCTTTCTTTTAGTGTCACCCTGTGCCCCCTCTCGGGTGGTGTGGGCTTTGCTCCCAGACCTGCATTTACATCAGTTCCCTGCACATAATGAAAGTCATCCCACATGTGGACATAATAAAACCAGAGGGAACACTGGTATGCAGATATGCCCTGCCTTACAGGATAAATGAAGATGGGAGAACAAACAATTGGTATGATTTGGGTGAATTGTGTTTGTCAATCAACTGACCTCGTTTTCTTTTTAAACAAAGCAACCATGACTGAAATAATGTGCTGTCTGCTCACTGAGAAATACTCAGGCTTTATCTTTTGAAATCCAGACTGGCACATAGAATCCCTGTCAGAGCTTTTGCAACGTACAGTGGTGTGAATACAAAATCCTTGACTAAAATGAGGAGGGTTTCAGGATTTTGTGGTTCAGGCAGGTTGAAAACTGGCTGGAATCAGTGTGGCTGGGATTGAAAAAGTCAGCCTCGGTCATTTGGATAAAGATCAGAGAGGAAAAAGCCCCCACCCTAACAAACACTGTGTCCTGAGCATTGGTTGTAGTGTTGTGCGGTTCCTTTTCTCTCCCTCACTACAGTTTAAAGAGATGAGAAACATCGGTGTTTCCCACCGTGTGTCTGTACAGCACCTAACATAATGGAGACCCTGATTCTAGCCTGTTGGGTCTCCGTACTACAGGAACACAGGCAATTAATTAATTGCAGATAATTATTTTTCTGGTTGTACTGTATTGCCATGGCAACAGTTTAACTCTGAGGTTTCTTCCCTCTGGGGCACAGAACAATATTATCAATGGAAACGAATTTTTGGGTAGAGAGAACTTTACTCACCACCAACAATGCTGTACACTATTTTTTCATTCAAAGTGTAGTCAGGATCAATGGCGTAGAGGGGCCCGGGTTTCAGGGTCAGTGGGTCAGTCTGCAACAACAAGGCAAGAGTCTGAAAAACAAAGCACTAGATGCCTTCAGAACTTTTCAATCCAGGCCACATTTAGCTTACGTGCACTCTGGTTGTGGAAGGCACAGCACATATCGCCAGCAGGTGACTATTGCAGAACAGAGATAATAGAGCATAGGGCGTGCGTTTGCAGAGCTCCTTCTTTGCTCTTGGAATGCATCAAAAGCAGTGAGGTTGGGAAGTGCTAGTCTCTGTGGTTGGTTGACTTGCTCCTGCACTGACTTGTCCTACTTTGATTAGACTCAAAAGCCTGCTGTGCTCATGCCTGAGCAATACAGCTGATACTGGCATGCCCCTTAGGGCCGTGGTTCTTATATTGTTTTGGCCTGCAGCCTGCCCTGTCCAACACAGACCGTTTCGTGGGCCACCAGCCAACCACCCATGATGACAAAATGGAACAGGCTGGGGGTGCGGGTTTGGCTGGGAGGTTGGGTGCGGTGCAGGAGTGGGCTGAAGGTGGGGGGCCTGAGAGGGAGAGGGATGGGGTGAAGGGTCTGGGCATGAAGGGCATGGGGAAGCTTACCTGGCTCCATGTCCCTCACTGCTCCCAAGCATCACCCCTTGCTGCTCCCATTGGCTGTGATTCAGGACAATGGGAGCAGCGGGGAAAGCCTCCAGATGAGCCTCCAGCCAGGGAGAGGGGGAGTTGGCAGCACACGGAGCAGCTTCCTCTCCCCACAAGCCGTATCTGGCCCATGAGGCTCGCCCCCTCACCCCGCAGCAGGAAGCCAGCACTGGTGCTCCAACCTTGCAGGGGGAAGGGGCATGGGGGTGGTGTCTCAGCACAGGCTCCCCACTACAGGGAGAGGGTGAACCACAAACCCCTGGCCCAGCAGCAAGACAGCTGTGGTCTGCTGACCATACTTGAAGAACCACTGCCTTAGAGGGGATAGGGTATAACCAGTCTTGTCCCGGCATTTCCAACATGCATTATTCTTCTGAACATAGTCGCCAGTGATCACTGAGGGAAATAAACCATGTCTGATTGTAACCCTCATCTGAGGGGTTTCTGTGTGGGATGGGAAGATTCAGAGCTGTTTCGTGGAAGAGAGCTGAACCAACCCCACGAAAGGTCCAATCTTATCGCCTGTACTTGGGCAAGATAGAGACCAACATGAGCAAGCATCTGATTCTGAACAGCCTTTCTGAACACCTCATGAACGGAGCTTGTCAATGCTAGAGGGGGTTCAGAGTCGACATGGTCCCAGCCTTATTATTATAGTCCCTCGCTCTTGAGGGGGCTTCCAGAGCTCGCATTACAAAACCTGCATTGCCCAAAGGGCTTTCTGAGCTATTGTTTTTGAGCTACCACGCTGTGAACATACGCAGCAAGCACATCTGGTGGAAGATAGTGGTAGCAGAGCTTTGGGCTGCATCACATGGGTGCAGCAGAAGGCATTTCTCCTAAACTGACAAACAACTTTCAGAGAAAGGGCACTGTCTTGACGGCTGGATGGGGGCTTTAGGCACACCCTGACATTGGGGCTGTCCCGATGGCCTGCACCCCAGTAGAGGACAGAACAAGCAATGGAAGGCGTGATGATGGCAGAATGCCCACCAAATATGGCAATTCTCCTCCCCAAGGAACGGGCTTGGTTGCTCATTGATAGGGGGGTGCAGGACCAGTTGGCTTCCTCCCTGGCGGCTGTGCTGGAGGCTGTCTGCAGACTCAGGGAGAAGTCATTGCCTTGACTTATGCCTGGCTCGTGTGTCAAGTGTTTCTACACTGTGACGGGAGACAGGAACATAATCATTTAAAGCTGAGGTTCCAACATCGTAGGAATCCTGGAGCCAGGCTCTGGGCTTCTGCTGCGATTGGGCCTGAACCACTCCTGTGCTGCTAAGGACATGACCTGGGAGGTGGTTGGAAAGCATTAGCTCCCATGTGGGCTGCCTACCGTTTTCTCTGAGATGTTGACTCTCCCAATGTAGCCACTGCTGATGCAAACTTTCTTGTCCACATTAATGAAAGTGCATGGCTGGAACCAGGGAGGTCGGGTGTCGACTTGCTGGATGTCTATGTTTATGGTTGCATTGGCTACATGGCTATCTGGGTTGCCGGGTGCACTGTCCTATACAGAAAATAAGAACATTCTTGTTAGATCCAAGGCATATTTCGAACCTCAGAACCCCTTTCCCTGCAGCCCCTGCAAAATACAATGGGCTGGATGCTTAGCTGCTGTCAATCAATGCAGCGTCATTGATTTCCTTGGCCCTTTGCCAACTTACACTAGCTGAGGATCTAGCCCTACAACTAAAGTTAATATGCCAATCACAGCTGTATTGGTGGATGGGATACACACCAGGAGGTAGCAGCTGTGAATGAGATGCTTTGCTCACTTATAAAACTCACCTTTGCATACAAGAGTAACTGCATAAATTTATATTGATCATAGTCCAGGCTTTTGCGCAGGTAAATAGTTGGGTTATTAACTCCTTGTATGTTGAAGTAATCGGTTGCTTCCTGAAAAGCAAGAGGGGGGAGAGTGTGATTGCTGTCACAGACACTGAAAATACCATTAGCTGCTTGCTATGTACCTCATTCATGGCTGGGTATTTTTAGGACAGATGCAGGCATTGTTCAGCTGTTGATCCTTGGAACTCTTTGGTCTCTAGCTAGTAACATGACTCTTCTCTGGCATCTCAGTAAGGATCATTAGAGGAATTTTTGGAGATTCTTCTCTCAACAGGATCATAGGACTGAATTCAGATTGAAATCAGTGTAACAGAGAGCAAAAGTTGGCTCATTGCTTTCTACTAGATTTGGCTCGGCTTTCCTGTCACCTATACTGTCACCTTTCATAGCATTCTTCCTGATTTCCATCATTCTGGGCTCAGAATCTAGCCTGATGAGTACAACTCTGAAGTCATTTACACTTGTTCAACTCCATTAAGATCCATGAGGTTGCACAAGTGTAACTGATACAGAATTTAGGAATCCATCTGCTCTTGCCTCGATGCTTTGTTTGTTTGTTTGTTTGTTTATTTGAAAAGGTTTTTCGATCTTTTTTTTTTTTAACTACAATGCCAGTCTGTGTACTCCAGATTGGCACCAATTTAACTGAACATAAACTTTCCATTGGTCCTTTAACAAAATCATTGAAGATGAAGGCTGATCTTGCAGCTAAAGCTCTGGACTGGGATGCGGATCTGGCTTCAGCTTCTGGCTTTGCGGTAGCCTTTCTGCATGACCTTAGTCAAATCCCTTAATGTCTCAGGCTACATCTAGACTGCAAGCCTCTTTCAAAAGAGATTTTCTAGACTGCAACCACTTCTTTCGAAAAAGCGAGCCGCTTTTTTGAAAGAGAGCACCCAGGCAGTCTGGATACTCTCTTTCGAAAAGCCCTGTTTGCATTCAAGAATGCCTTTTTTTGAAAGAGCACTTTCAAAAAAAGGCGTTCTTCCTCATAAAATGAGGTTTACCATAGTAAAAAAAAAAAAAAGTTGTGTTCTTTTGATTTAATTTCAAAAGAACGCAGTGGCAGCCTAGATGCAGGGAAATTTTTTTTGAAAAAAGGCCACTTTTTTCGAAAAAACCCTGTAGTCCAGACACACCCTTAGTGTCTCAGTCCCTTATCTATTAAACTGGGATGATCATTCTACTTTCCCCACTCTGCTGACCTACTGAGATTCTAAACTCTTCAGGGCAGAATCTCTCTCACTGTGTTTGTAGCATAGCGTAGCACATTTTCTCCTCAACGTGGTGTAGGCCTTAAAATGCTACCCTCGTGTTAATGTTGAATAGGTGCTCTGGTAATATTTTTTTTTCAAAAAGTGTGTGAATTTTTGAAGAATTCAGTATTTAAGGCATGGATTTCTCTGTTCCACTAGCCCCCTCCTGGTTCTGTCCATGCTTTATCTTTCTGGAAATCTCACATGCGCTCCAGGAGTTGAAATAACCACCTTTGGTGAAATGACCCAGCAGGCCTCCTATCTCAAAGCTGGTGCCAGTGTAAATCACTAACAAAGAGCTCGACATTTTTTGCAACAAACATACTCACCGCCGGGGTGATCGCCACAAGTTCATAATATATGACATCAAGGTCAGCATCACTAGCAGTCACACGATTCATGGCTATAATGATCGTATCCACTTTTGCATCCTGAAAACAAAGTTGTATGGGTTTTTCCACCCCATTTTGGCAAATGGTCACATGCTCATAACACTCTCACTGATAAATCCTCCCTAATCCCCTTGTGCTATATCAATCACTGCTCTGGAGTTAGAAAAACTCCTCCCACTGCCATCTCTGACCATGTTTAATTGACACTCTGGTAAAGATACCGGATGCCTGCAGAGCATTGTCTACACAAGAGCCCTCAGTAGCACTGGGGTTGCTGAATTGAGACTGTGACAGCGAAAGTGTGTGTTCTAAAATTCCCTGGTGTACTTGTGTGACACAGTGGGGGCTGTATTCACTGTTTTGCTTTGCTATGCTGTATGTGATTCCTGCTGTCCTGTGCTGCTATGGAGTCAGTGTGCATGTGTGTGTGTGTATGTGTGTGTATGCGCGCGCACGCGCATGTGCAGTACCCAGCGGGGATGGGTTCTTTGGGCGAGAACTCCTGAGGGAAGGCGTGTAGGGAATGGCCCAGGCCGGCCTGTCACCTCACCCTAATGGAAAGTAGGTGACAGGCCGGCCTGGATAGTCAGATAACACCTTGCCTGGAAGCAGGACGAAGGAGGCGGCGGGGCTGCCTAGAGGGCTGGGGCCAGTTGCTGGGTGTGTGAGTTAGTTTTTCCTCTGGCTAGGAAGAAGGGAGTGTAGCTGGCTTGCAGGACTGGGCCCCGTAATCCCCAAGATTGATTGTACTGACTGCTCCTGGTTCCTGTAACAAGTCTGTGCTATGCTGTCCCTGTGAACCAATAAACTTTCTGTTCTACCTGCTGGCTGAGAGTCACATCTGACTGAGGATGGGGTGCAGGGCCCGGTGACTCTCCCACACTCCGTGACAACATGTGACTACGGCCATCTTGGCTGGCGCAGCAGGGACTGAACCAGAGCTGCTATAGCTTGGCTAAAGAGCCAAGACTCCCACGTTGTGACAGCAACAGGTTCCTGTCCTTTTTTCAGGGTGACCAAGAAGGAAAGGTTCTGTGAGAGGACATGAAGTAATTTGAAACATGCCACGGTCTCCATGTCGAAGATGGATGACACCTAGGCCATGTCTAGACTACATCCCTTTTTCGATAAAGGGGTGTAAATTAGGCATGTCGATATTGCAAATGAAGCCAGGATTTGAATTTCCTGTGCTTCATTTGCATAATAGCGGCTGCCGCTTTTTTCCGAAACGGGGCTTTTTCGAAAAAAAACCAGCAGTTTAGACAGGGCATTTTCGACAGAAATGCCCCGTTTCAAAAGAGGAGTACAGGATCTTTCGAAATAGGGCATTTCTATCGAAAATGCCCTGTCTAAACTGCCTTTTTTTGTTTTTTGTTTTTTTAAAAAGCCCCGTTTAAAAAAAAAAAAAGCAGCAGCTGCCATTATGCAATTAAGCACGGGAAATTCAAATCCCAGCTTCATTTGCAATATTGACCTGCCTAATTTACATCCCTTTATTGAAAAAGGGATGTAGTTTAGTCGTAGCCCCAGTGAGCTAAGCCTGCATGTAAACTTTTTTGTTAAGACACATCTTTTCTATGCAGTGCTTTCCTTCTTACTTGGCATTATGAAGGCTGGTCATTGGTTAACCCTGGCATTGCCCCCGCCACAGCAGAACTGCAGGTGTGGAACGAAAGTCAGTTATGCTGAGGTGTTCACAGGGAATTGCAGAAATCGGTAGCCTCAGTCTGGGGGAAGAAGATGGGGAGTACCTGCCCCAAGGAAGGTGATAGCTAGAGGACTGAAACTTGAGTGGAGTCTCTTGAGGCAGCCTTGAAGTTATCAAAGGTGGAGTTACCTCAAAAATGTGACAGTCTAGAGCTGTGGTTCTCAACTGGTGGTCCATGATGACTTTTTTCATAGGAACATTGTCCAAAGTCACACGGCATGAGCAGGTGCTGCCGTTAGTCTGTTTTACGCCGTGTTTACAAGCATGCGGCGTGTCATCCATAGCGTCAGCTAGGATGCAACCGCATTGTGTTGCCAGTAACTTCTGTCTGAGGCTTTGAGCGTCAGTGTAGCTGCCGCTGTTGTACTGAGCGGTTGCTGTGTTGTTCGTCCTGTGCTACATGTGCTGGAGGTGGTCCACGAAAATTTTTTGATTGGCCTGGTGGTCCGTGGACTGAAACGAGTTGAGAACCACTGGTCTAGAGGGAAACCTGTAAAGTGTACCGAGCAATGGGTTTAATAAAAAAGCTGTGGAAAGCCAAACATGTGAGGGGTAGCATTCCTGGCTGTAGTTTGCTTTCCTTTATGTGCTTTGATTTTGGCTAGATAGGTAAAGGGCTGACTTCAGAAGTAGTGAGCACCTACAAAAAATGGCTGGTGTCAGGTTCAGCACTTGTGACTGTTTTCTCCTCCTACACATCCTCTAATTATTGTAGTAGAGGACAAGTTGCATATATGCTTATACATCACTTTCCTCTTGCCTAGATTAGGGTCCCCACATGATTTGGAATTATCTGATCTATAAACTTCCTTTTGTTATGACAACCCTTTAATAAAACCCTTACCTCAGGAACACTTTCAGTGATATTTGTCTCCTTAAATTCCGGGCTGTTGTCATTCAAATTTCCAACGGTCATTATTACATTCACAGAATTGACCTGATGCGGAGGTTGGAAAAGGGGAGAAAAATCACAAATAAAGTAAGTCAGGAAGGGCGTTGACTGGTAGGCATGAGCTAAGAAGACAATGTGAGGAGCAGAACTGGGTCTGGACTATGTGCATTTGGGCTGTAAACTGAATCAAGGCATGGGATTGAAATTAGATATGATGGCACAGAAATCTCACAAGCACTGGGTTGGTTTTTCATTTGTTTGTTGGGTTTTTTTCTTACTCTTTCCAGGAGGAAAAACAATATTTTAACCAGGGGAATGAGCAATTTCCTCTTAAAGGGTATGTGTTGGGAATAGTTATGGTCCAAGCCAAGTGATGGTGGTGGGGGTCTGCTTTTAGTTTCTAACTAGCAATATGGCATCATATTAGAAATTATACTCACTGTCACACCATCTCTCTGGCAAAGCAGGGTTACTAGTAATACCGTTTCTTTCTGTATTTTAAAAACAAAAATAAAGTCTGTCACTTTAAAAGCATCATCGTGGCATCAATATCCTCCTCAGGCAGGACTTACTCAGGTCCTGATGCAACAAAGCAATTGAGCACATGCTTTTATACCTTTAAGTGGGAGTTTAAATCCCATTGACTTCATCTGGGAGTCTGGGTACAAGTCTCATTTGAAGTCAGTGGAATTTTCAGATATGCTTACACTAAAGCTAAGGAATAATAAGTTCTTTGCTTCAGCTGGGCTCATACATTTTTCTTCCTTTGCTTCAGCCTTGGGCATTGAGACTTGGGCATTGGGTTACATGCCCCCTGCTTGGGGCTGAAGCCCTTAGGCTTTGTCCCCCCAACCCCTCACCCCCATCAGGGGCTTGGGCAGGCCCAAGCTTCAGTCCCCCCTTCTGGGGTTGTGTAGTAATTGTTATTGTCCAAAGCAGGTCACAATGCAGTGAAGTAGGAGAACCCCTGCTCTAATGGATGTGCTTGGGGGCAGGGCAGTGAGAGAGAGGTTTCTGCTTATACAGATATCAATTAGCCTAGCTTCTTTCTTCATAGCTACTTCTCTCCCCATAGCTTGCTTCCTCATTACAGTGAAGCTAGCTGGAAATTCTGCCACAGATCCAGGTAAATTAAAATAGACGTTTGTACTGAACAGTGAGTACAATGTCCCCCTGTGACACGGTGGTCCTACCACACCACACCACACCCCGGAAAAAAGCCATATATATGTCCTCAGGAGGCTAGAGTAGCTTTGCAGGAATTGACCAGAAAGGCCTACAAAGGGAGCTGCAAAGCCGTGCGCCCCTTACAGCTGCCATCAGGCACCCCCCATCAGTTGGCACCCCGGGCAGCTGCCCGGCTAGCCCACCCTTTAGTCCGGCCCTGCCTGCACAGCTGATCCTGGGATCAGCTTTGCGGCGCTGCCGTGCATGGAGCCCAGGGTCAGTTGGGGCTCCCCAGCAGATCCCGGGCTCCAGCACGGCATTTCTACGGAAACTCGGATCAGCTGGAGCATCTCCAGCTGACCCCGGGTTCTAGGGAAATGCCGTGCAGAACGCACCGTCAATTGGGGAGTCTCCAGCTAACCGCAGATCCACGTGGCATTTCAAATTGGCAGCACAACATGGGAACCCCAGGCTTCATGCTGCGCTGCCACTTTGAAATGCATTTCAAAGCTGGCAAGCCTGACTGCATCCCGGAGTCAGCAGGACTTCCCACTGGCCCTGGGCTGCATACTGAGTTCCGCATTCCTCCACTGAGATGTACAAGAGCCCCTGTGTAGTTGATGGAAATTCCATTGATAACTCGACTAACCGTTCTTAAAATCCTTAGCATTTATCTACATGGGTGAGGGCACAGTGGGGAAAGGCAAGCCTGAGGCCCTGCCCTTCTACAGCCTCCCCCTTGTGGAGTCAAGCCCAGCCCCCATCCCAGGTTACTGCCCCCAACTCTATACTTTCCAGGTGGCCAGAGCTCCTGGGGTAGCTGCACATCATCCTGATCCTTCCTCGGTGGCCATGGAGCTGAGCTGCCCCGCTGTGGCCTCAGCTGTCTCAGGCAGCCAGTGGAGAGTCTAGGCAGTTTTAGGAAGGCAATGCCTTCCCTTGTCTGTTACCCATTCCGCACATTTATCTACATTGAATTTCATCTGCCAATTTGTTGCCCAGTCACCCAGTTTAAAGAGATTCTATTGTAACTCTTCATAGTCAACTGTGCACTTGGCTATCTTGAGTAACTTTCTATTATTTGCAGACTTTGTCACCTCACTATTTAACCCTATTTCCAGATTGTTTATGATTATGTTGAACAGTACTGGTTCTCATACAGATCCTGGGGAATCTCCACTATTTACCCCTCTCCTCTGAGGAAATTGACCCTTTATTTCTATCTGTGTTTGCTATTTTTAATCAATTTCTGATCCTTGAGGGGACCTTCCTTCTTATCCCATCACTGCTTAGTTTGCTTAAAAGCCTTTGGTGAGGAACCTTGTCAAAGGCTTTCTGGAACTCTGTACATTATCAGAGCCAGATTAAAGGGGTGGGGCTAGCCAGGCAGCTGCCCGGTGCGCAAGTATAGCTCAGTCCAGCACTGGTTGTTATGGTTGATCCACTGCATCACCCTTATCCACATGCTTCTTGACACCCTGAGTGAATTCTAATATGTAGGGCTGACGTAGTTTTGGTCGTCAGCAGAAGGGATTGAAGCTGCAGCCTTGGGAGCTAAAGCCATGTGCCTCTAGCATCTGAGCTAAAAGCCATTTGTCTCTTAGCTAAGGCGGTACAGCAGACATCACACTCTCCCTTGTCAGTGGTCTCAGTACCTCTCAGTTAGAAATAGACTGGGTGAAACATGATTTCCCCAGCATAGCTTGTTCCCCCACATATCTGAACATTCTGTTCTTTACTGTAACTTCAACCACTTTGCCTGGCTGTGGAAAAAGATTGGTGTTACATTACCTATCCTCCAGTCATCTGGAACAGAAGCTGATTTGAGCCTTAAGGTTACATACCACGTGTAGTAATTCTGCAATTTCATATCTGAATTCCTTCAGATTCTTGGGTTAATGCTATCTGTTCCTGCTGGCTTATTACTGTTTATATACCAATTTGTTTCAAAACCTGTTCTCCTGGCACCT
Organism: Pelodiscus sinensis; assembly: GCF_052426305.1. Classification (NCBI taxonomy): domain Eukaryota; kingdom Metazoa; phylum Chordata; order Testudines; family Trionychidae; genus Pelodiscus; species Pelodiscus sinensis. Next base: position 121,716,043 of record NC_143056.1, on the reverse strand, counting down.
CAATCTAGGACCATTCCTCAGATGTATCTCCTAAAAAGAATGGCTCAGGTGTAGGAATCTCTCTCCTATCCTTTGCAATAAAGACTGGTGGAAAGAATACATTTAGCTTCTCCACAATAGCCTTGTCTTCCTTGAGTGCTCTTTTAGCATCTTCATTGTCCAGAAGCCCCCACTGATTTGGGGCAAGGCTTCTTGCTTCTGATAGACTTAAAAAGGTTTTGCTCTCAGTTTGTACCTTTTGCTAGCTGTTCTTTCAATTCTTATGGGGCCAGCACAATCTGTACTTTTACTCCTGACTTGACAAAGTTTATGCTCCTTTCTATTTTCCTCAGTAAGATTTGACTTGCAATTTTTAATTGCTCTATATACTCGAACATAAGCCTAATATTTTTTTATTAAAAAATGGTGCAGTAAAGAGCAGAGGTCAAATTATGAATGAGTCTTTGTGTTTTATCAATTTTTTTAACTTGGGGGGAGGGGGGAGAGAGGTTGGCAAACTTAAGTTCCCATCCCAGAAAGGCAAACTGCTGGCGTGCTGGGATGTTTTATGTACCTGGAGTGTCTGCAGACACAGAGCCCCTCAACTCCCAGTGGCTGTTGTTTGCTATTCCAGGTCAATGGGAGTCACGGGAAATGGTGGCCAGCACGTCCCTTGGCCCACACTGCTTCCTGCAGCTCCCATTGGCTGGTAACGGTGAACACCAGCCAATGAGAGTGGAGAAGCTCTGTGCCTGCAGATGGTTCAGGTAAACAAAATGTTCCAATGTGCCAGTGGCTTTAGCTGATGAGCTGAGACTGGAAGTTTGCAAACCACCAATGTAGAGTTGGCTTAAGAATGGGTCATTGCAATTTTTTTTAACTGGTGGGGGGTTGGCTTATGAACAAAAGGGCTTATGATCAGGTATATACCATATATTGTTTTTCTCTCCTGCCTCTTTAATACAGTTGTTTACCCATGTGTGGCATTTATTTGGTCCACTAACATTTTTAATTATCATTTGTGGCATACATTTAGGCTTTGTCTACACTACCAGTTTTTGCGGCAGAAAATATACTAATGAGGGACTCATTAGCATAAGTCACAACATCATTAGCATATTTTCTGCCATTTCTTTTTGCACAAGGGTTTTTTGTGCAAAAAGAAACAATGTAGCCACTTCCGGTTTGCACAAATGGGGGGCTTTTGCGCAAAACCGAAGTGGCTACACTGCTTCTTTTTGTGCAAAAAACACTTGCGCAAAAAGAAACGGCAGAAAATATGCTAATGATATCGCAACTTATGCTAACAAGTCCCTCATTAGCATATTTTCCTTAGCAAAAATTTGCAGTGTAGACAAAGCCTTAGTTTGAGTCTTGTATTATGATGTTTTTAAAAAGTTTCTATGCAACTTGCAGGCCTTTCACTGTTGTAACTGTTCCTTTTAATTTCTGTTGAGCCCCACTTTTGTGTAATTTTCCTTTTTGAAATTAAATTTGACTGTGCAGGGTTTCTTTGGTATTTCCCACTCCCCACTTCACAAGGATGTTAGTTTAATTATATTATAATAGGTGAACTGCTCAGTAACAGCAATATTCACCTCTTGGACCTGAATACCACTTAGGATTAAATCAAGAATTGTTTCTCTCTTGTGGGTCCCAGAACTAGCTGCTCTAAGAAGAAGTCACGAATGGTGTCTTTAGATGCCTTATCTCTGCATCCCCTCCTCAGGTGACATGCACCAAGTCAAGATGGGGCTAGCTGAAATCTCCCTTCTTTGTTGTATTTTTCCTGGTTTTGTAGCCTCTCTGACCTCCCTGAGCCTTTACACAATCACTGTCACTATCCTGGTCAGGCAGTCACTAGTATATTCCCACTGCTGTATTCTTACTATTCAAGCATGGAATTTCTATTTGTAAAGATTCTATGGCACAATTTGATTCATTGACTATTTTTACTCTGCTTCACTCTATATACTTTCTTTCACATATATCTCCACCATGCCCACCTGCTTTATCATCCCTATATATTTTGTATCCTGGTAATGCTGTTTCCTGTTAATGGTCTTTGTTCCATCAAGTTTCTGTAATTCCTATTAGATCAATATCCTCTTTAATTCCAGGCATTCAAATTCACCTACCTTACTATCTAACATTTATATAAAAGCATTTATAAAATTTGTCAGTATTTAGTAATCAACCTTCATGTGACGTAATCGTATTACGGCATTCTTTTTTTTTTTACTTGTCTGTTTCACTTCAATTTGTACCTGTATTTTATCAACTTCTTCTATCCTTTCATAATACAAAATGGAGAGTCCCCTTTAATAAATTTTTCCCTATGAGATGTTTATGTCCAGCCCATGTTCTCCCTGCACCTCTTGGTTTTCCTCTAGACCTCAGGTTAAGAAGAGAGAGAGATGGTGGGAAAGAGAAAGTTCTAGTTATACAAACGAGCACTATTCAGGATGCCGAATGTCAGAATAATGGAAATGTTGACGCCATTTTAAAATCCAGTTGTACTGTGACTCAGATCACATCTCTTTCAGATAATCTGTTCTCTATATCAGAAGAGCATTTTACAACATTAACTCAGCCACTAAGTGTGTCTTTCTTTCCAGTTAAAATCTTACCTCATAATCCAAGGAATTGGTTAGAATCAAGTCTGTGCTATGAATTTCAAACCAACGGGAATCCTCTGAGGTTTCAATTGTTACTGTGACACCAGGATTCATTGTAATGGTGGTAACAACCACTTCAGGCAGATTGTTTTCATTTATTGTTGGCTTGTCATTTCCTACAGAACATTCTGGTGAGGGGAAGGGGGAAAAAAAAGATCATTTGTGTCGGAGTCAGCACGAACCTGTCAGCCGGTTCTGTCTGGGTGTTGGAACCATTGGACTGGATTGGACTCATGGTCCAGTAATCTATCGCTAGTGGGACTCAGCACCAGCTCCTTCAGAGACCCCCGCAATAGGCAGTTATGGAATAACCTGCTCCGAGGGAAAATGTCCTCTGTAGGACTCCAAAGAGTAGACCCAGCCTTACCTCCGGTGCCCTGTGCCAGAACTTGTGTTAGAGGCAGCAGCAGAAAGAGCACTACAGCAGGGGACTGATCCGCAAGAGCCATGTGAGAAGCAGAAAGAAGCCCACGTCTTGGAGCAAATCTGATCCACCACTTTTTCTTTCTGTGTTGTCACTGAAGCCTGGTCGTGCAGTCGCTGCTCCAGGAAGGAAAGAACATCGCCTGTCTGAGGCAGACTCCCACTTGCTGCACTTCAACCTTTGCCTCCCTGCTTTATTGTTTAACTTATTTATGACTTATTTACTGGTTCTGGGTTTCACTATGCGATAAGCAGTGAATCCCACTTTCTCCTCGGCTCTGGATCTCTGGATTTTCAATGCCGAGGGGTCCAGCAAAACTAAAGTATCCCACCTGCTTTGGGATTTGGTGTTGAATGTCCACAAATTAACATAGTGAGGGGGTGGGTGTTGGCACGTTTCAAGTTCTGTCTCTTCCCGTGCTTCTCAGTGGCAGGTAGAGCGCATGCTGGCGGGTCATAGTGAGCCGATGATTTGAGGCAAGACTGCACTTCAGATGTACCAGAGACACACTCTCTGCTCCATTGGGGATGTTTCATGGTGGAAATAATAGGGACTTAAGGAATACTTCTCTGTCAGATCAACTCGCTGCCGGCCAGCACTGTCCTATACAGCCCACATCAGCTCAGCTCCATAGCCAGCTGTGTTCTCCAGTACATTATCTATGCTCTCCTCCTGCTTCTCATCCCAGAGCATTCTGGGATGTTGAAATACTGTGCACATTCTTGGCAGGCCTGGGTACAGCAATGGCCTGGGAGCCAGAACTACAGCTTTGTTTGGACCAGCAGGGCGCTCATGTTCTCCTGCTAGCTCTACTATGTGTTTCTTTGGTGGCCTAGAGCAAATTACTGCCTCCCCCACCCCATCAGATGCAAAATATTGATATAACTTATCTACCTCAGATGTTAGAAGCCTTCAATCATGTGTTTGGCTGCCCAACCAAAGATGTCTTTGAGGGAAGCTGATATTCAGAGAGTCGGTGTTCAGCACTTGATGAAAATCAACGCTCTTTTGACCATTTCTAGCTGAGTTCCCGAAATTGCTGATCACTTTGCACATGCTGCAGGCTACTATATCCACAAAACATTTTGAGATCCTGAGCTGAAAGACACTCGAGAATTCAGAGTATTCAAATTTTATCATAGGATGTTTCCCTGTGTTTCTTTAAAACTACTGGAGCATGAATCAGTCAGCGATTGCTGTCTATTCCCATGTGATCATGCACCATGTCTGAGCCTAATGAGTGATGGAGTTACAATGAAACTATTGAGCAAGATTGCACAATAGAAAAATATGTTCTTAAAAATCTCCTTTGTGTCAAAAAGCTCACTCTGCATTATAGTACCACCCCTGTTACAGAGAGATCTAATTTTACTGGTGTTTCTTAGAACAAAAGCTTACTCTTGTAATCATTCTCGTTTTATCTCAGCCATGTATTTGGCAAAGAATTTGTAACCCTAAAACTTCCTAAATATGCTTAAAAAAATCTTATTAAAAGGATTATTGAAGAGAATGACTGGAGGCTGTAGCAGCAGTGGTTCTCGGCCAAAGGCTCATATACCTCTGTTGTTACACTTCAAAGGTGGGGGCACCCTTATTAACTAATTTAATAGTTGATGCAAATTGGCTAATTGAATAGTTGGCAAATAGATTGGCAAATTGGCTAATTGAATGTCTAAATTTAACATCCCTGGATGTCAGTACAAATTCAGTTTTCATACGAACAATTACTTGTTTACATACTACTCTGTATACTGAAGTGTAAGTACAGTGGTTATACTTCTACTCATTTGTAATTAAATTTCAAATGTGCGAAAGTGGCCTCTTTTTCAGTATTAGTGAGCTGTGATGCTCTTGTATTTTTGTCTGATTTTGTAATAAGTAGTTTTTAAGTGAGTGTAATTTGGGAGTATGCAGGACAAATTAGACTCCTGAAAGAGATACAGAATGTGGAAAGGTCGAGAGACACTGATGTGCTGCACTTGAAGAGGAGGATTGGTCTTGTGGCTAAAACACTGGATTGGGAAAAAGCAAGAAGAGGGTTGTCTGGATTGGACTGGTATCTAGGAAATCTGGCTTTAATTACAAGGTTCCTGGGTGACTATGGGCACGTCACTTCAACTCTGACTCAATTCTCCATTGGTAAAGTGGGCATAATAAATCTTTTTTTATCATGGATATTTAAATTGCAAGCTCCTAAAAGCAAGGACCGATGTTCCCTGCAGGGTGTGTGTCATGATCATGAGGGTTAGCTGGCAGCCTGGAGACTAAGGGGTTAACTATACCTAACTCAGGTCGAGTTAGCCAATAGGAATGTAGGTAGGAATCTCAAACTAGGACAAAGGAATTTTGGGGTTTCCATTCTTTGTCTCTGGGAGTTCTCTCCAGCTGCTGAAGGAGACAGACATGTCTCTCTCTCCAAGAAACAATTCTTGACTTTCTGTGAGTTAGGGTAAAGTTTAGATAAATCCGTTAGGTTTTATTATTTTATGGTTTTGGAAATGGGATTTGATGTTTTGGCTCTCCTTTGTAACTAAGTTCTAGGCCCTTGGAGTTTCTCCATGAGTATATTATTTTGTTACTTTTCCATCTAGTTATTATGCTTGCAACCGGATTATTGTGGTGATAATAAAAGTTTTCTCTTTTCTTTTTATTAACCTGGTATTGGTTAATTTTTGTGTCCTGGTTTGTACTGTAGGGGTGAGATTTCCCAAGTAGTCTCTCCCTGATTTCTTTAGCATATTTAGCTGGTGGCAGTGGAGATTTTATCCCCAAATCTAGGTTGTTGAGATTTTGGGGGGAAGTTTTATACCAAAGCCTGGTAGATAAGGTTTTGGGGTACTTTTGCTGGCCCCCATTCCTGCATTTATTGTTCCAGAGTGGAGCCATGACAATGTGAGTCTGAACGGCCACGCAGGATGCTGTGGAGGACTGCACATCTAATTACTAGAGCCGCATGGCACGGCTCCACTAATCCAGCGCCTCCTCCCGAGAACACAGAGGAGGTGAGTTGGTGGGTAGAATAAGGGATGGGTGGGGGTCAGTGGAGAGAGGTGGGGGGACTGGAGGGGATGGGTGGAGGTCCAGGAGGTGAGGGGGAAGATGAGTTAGAGCCTGACTGTAAAGTGCAGGCAGCAGCAGGGAGAGACAGAAAGAACAAGTCCCTCTCCCCCGGCCATTATACCAAACCTGGAGTTGACTCAGAGCTTCTGCTACCAGGAGGGAGGTGCTCCATCCCCCGAGTGTGTTGGTTGGAGCCGCAGCAGCCGTGGAGAGGCACATCTCACCCGGCCCTGCCCCAGAGCTTGCACCCCCAGCCAGAGCCATCGCCCTGCATTACAACCCTCTGACCTAGCCCTGACTGAGCCCCACTCCCGTACCCCAATCCCTCAGCCCCACCCCTGCCACACACTGTCCATGTGCGGAATGACTTATGTGATGACACATAATCTTGGGGGTGCCCCCCATACCCTCCATCATGTGGTGAGGGCATTGTCCCCAGACCTGCATTTACTCCAGTTCCCTGCACATAACAAGTCATTCTGCCCATGGACATGACAAATTCAAGGGATCACTGGCAGGGACTGGTGCAGACAGTCTTCCATCAGCCTCTCCCAGAGACAGATTACCTGTGCCTCCTGCCAGCGTAGATCATGTCTCCATTCAAGTTCTACTGCAGTGCACCTGTGCCACTGTAGTGTTTCAAGTACAGGCTCCAAAGTAGGGACAGGCAAGATATGGCCCGTGGGCCGGATACAGCCTTCTAAGTCCTTTAATGCAGCCCATGGCCCACTCTGCAGTATAAAGAAGCTCCACACTGCTCAAAGTGGCTGGTTGCTCCCTGTGGCTTTCTGCATCATGCCAGGGGGAGAGGGGAACTTTGTGCATTGCCACCGCCCCCAGCACAATCCTTCAGCTCCTATTGGCCAGTTTCTTAGTAATTGTTCTTCTGCTCGGCAGTATAACAAATGTATCACTTTTCCTCTGTCTCCAAGGTGCATGCATCCTCCAAAATCCAACTTGTCTTTTAGTGGGAGATGGTCATATAAACTGGAATGTAACTTCATTCCCTTTGAAATGGGTGCAGAATGACAACACCTTGTATTCACTGCTCTTTGCCTGGGCCAAAATGCTCACATTTGAGGATCTAAAGCAGGAGTGAGAAACCTCAGGCCTGGGAGCTCAATGCAGTCCCTGGCTTGCCTGGATCTGGCCCCTAAAGCTCAGCATTAGGGTGCCCACACCCACCCCTACAGGGCTGGAGCACACAAAATCTACTAGTCTGGGACCCCCCTAGGCTTTGGTGTATGAGGGGAATGTGTGGAGAGTATCTTTCTCCTTCTCAGTCAGGGGCTTCTCACTTGTGTGTGGCCCCCGACTGATTTTTCTGTGGGTCAGCAGCCTCTGACTCAAAAGTTTCCCCACCCCTGCTCTACAATTAGGCCTTATGTCACCGAGGGATTACCCTGATTCACACATTAGTAGCCAGCACTAGTGCTGACCCTTAAGTGCAGATCTAATCAGGATAATCGTTGTAATCAGGGTATATTACAATAAACTCAGCAGGTCCAAACACTAGCTCCATTGAGGCACCTCCCACTACAGGAATGTAATCTTATCTTACACTTTGCTTTTAAGTCATTGAGTTAGCTGGCACAGTGGAGGGCGGTACATGTCCCATTCAGCATCACGTCAGGGGTAAATCCGACCCACGATTAGCTGGTACAAGGTCCGAATGTAGCTTGACTGGAGACCACAGACAAGGGCAGCTAACTCAATTGTTAAAGCATGTTAAACATAATTACATTTCCTAGTGAAGACAAGCCCTTAATGCAGGAGTGGGCAAATACCAGCCAATGGGCTGGATCCAGTTCCCCAGGGTTAGCTGCTAGTGGGCTGTCACCACTATATTTACCTGTACCTCCACAGGTACAGGTGAGCGCTGTCCCCATTGGCCATGGATCACCATTGCTGGCCAATGGGAGCTATGGAAAACAATGTCCTGGTCTCTGCTGCTTCACGCAGCTCCCATTTGCTGGGAACGATGATCTGAGGCCAATGGGACCTGCTCTCACCCGTATCTGTGGAGACACAGGTAAAAATAGCAGTGGCAGCCTACTACGGGCTATCCCTGGTGAATCACCATCATTTTATTGCCCACCCCTGCCTTAAAGTTTGACACTAGAACAGTTGCCAGACTCAGTCGCAATTCATTCAATGCCTATGTTATAAGCAAGCTCTGAAGAGTCCACATCCATATTTTAGGCACTTAACTGAAAGTTTAGGTCTGAATTTCAATGGAACTTGGGTCTCTGATTCTCTTAGGCTGATCTGAAAGTCCCAGCTAAGGTGCTGTCAAAGCCAGGTTTGAAAATTTTGGCCATGCTGCTTAGTGGTTTAATAACATAAAAATTCTTCCAATGATTCCTTTGAGATTTTTCTAACACGTTTGTAATGGAAAGTTACAGCAGCCTGGTTTCCCATGTGCTGCAAGAAATGGAAGCTGGCCTATGAGAGGTGGGAATGGTTCTTTAGTACTATCTTAAGGGATAGGATGGGTATTGTGTAAGAAGCTAACTGTTTTGTAGATGTCTCTGAAAGAAAAAAACGAATGGCACGTTTCTGACGAGCTACATCATAAACAGACGCATAGACAACATAGAATGTTCTATACCATATGTTCTCAGCAGCCTTGTTTTTAGAGCTGATATTTGAATCGAGTAGTTTTGGCCAGGAAAGAGCACCGAAACCACAGTGTGACTGACAAGTCTATGCAAACTTGAGCATTAAGGATGAATGGCTGCTTTTTAGTTGGCTGCCGTGCCTAGTTGCTAGAAGACCAGCCCTGTAACCAGAAAGGCAGAATGGATTGGAAATTGACCAATGCAGTTTCCATCAGTGTAGTATAGTTCCCCCTGAGATCCTAAAGATTTATCTGCCATAAAACCCACCACCTCTCTGAAATCTTCTGCTAAGCAAAAGCATTGGCCTCTTTGTCTGTGTGCAGGCCTGCCAATGGGGGTGGGGGGAGGGCAAAGTGGGCAGTTGTCTCAGGACGAGGTGATACAAAAGGACTCATCGCCTAGGGCCCTTTAAATCGCTGTCAGAGCACCAGGTGGTGCATTCTAGGCGGCTCTGAGGGGTGGGGGTGGGGCATGCTGCAGTACCCGTAGCTCTGAAGGCTGATTGCTCCTGGCCCCACCCTTCTGTTGGCTGTTGGCTCCCCTGTCTGTGTAATGTCTCCTGCTCTGTCTTTCTAACACTGGTGTGTGTGAGTAATGGTGAGACTCTGACCCTCTTTGTTCTGCAAGATCTTCTGCTAGGGTAATTCCACTGATTTTACTAAAGCTATGCTGAATTATTCCAGCTGAGGATCTGACTGTGTGCATGGGCATGCATATAGAAATACAGGGTCAGGGAGAGAGGGAAGCAGGAAGAACAATTATTGGCGTAGCCATCCCCACTGTGCTCTGCAAGGTAGCCTTGCTGCTGTTTTCAGTAGCTTGCTTGTGCATGACCAGAGAAACCAAAACACAAGTGCTGCAGAGGAACCTTTATTAAAGTTTAGAAATAGTCAAGCCTGGAACAAAGTACTGTCTAAGCAGTTACATCATTCATGTCTAAGTGGTTACATCATTCATGCACTATCTACTGCTCCCATGCCTCCATGTCACACTAAAATACACACAGTGCCGTTGATTACATTAATTGCTTTACTGTTGCTTCGGCTGTTTCTGATCCCATCATTGATTCTTGAGCCAGATTCAGTAGCTTCCTTATTTATTTGTAAAAGATACTTGGAACCTATCCCACCATGCTGTAGCTTATGGAGAGGTTTGGCTGCGGTTTTCCCCTTCAATTCTAGTCCAGAGCAGACACTTCTGCCTTCATCTCTTCAATCAGTGGTGAGCAAAGGTACTGGCCGGTCGTCTGAATGGCCTCTCTTGCATCGCTCTCTGACAGGCTGTAGTAGGGCAGACAACAGGCAGCTAGTCCAGGGTTCCACAGGGGAAGTGGACAATAGGGTGGCAATGGGACTGAGTTACAAAGTTCAGGACAAAAAGTAAAATAAAACACCTGCCACTTTCCCCAGATTATTATCCTCAGCCTGATGGGGGTAGATTACCCCCAGAGTAGCTCCTGTTGCACAGGGCACAGTACAACCACAAAATGAGAGGCTGGTTCCCCCCAGCTCCAGCTCTGTGGTGCTGCCTGCCCCCCCACCAGCATGGGGAAGGAGACAGGGGAGGCTGCTACACAGCAACGTCTGTCTGCAGTGGCCCAAGCTCACTGTGGCCAGAGGCTGGTCTGCGGCAGCAGCCCCCGCCCATGGAGAGCTCGGATTCCCATGAACAGGGGCTGCTGCCACCCCGTGCTGCTGCCTTTGATACAGGTGTAGCAGTGCGGAGTGGCAGGGGACTCCCCAGGAGAGAGGCCAGGAGCGCACTCGGCTGCCAGCCCCACCTCCAGAGACTATTCAGTTATACGATATCTAACATCCCTACAGTGCATGTGCTTAGATCTTGATAAGCACATCATCAAAATTATCCTGAAGAATTGCATAGAATTGACCTTGTGTTCCACCTATGGCATTGTCCCTGATACTCAGGCAAACGACCTCTCAAACATGTAGGCCGTGGCAGGCTGGCACTGGATAGAAACATTTGTGACAACAAAGACCTAACATAAGGGCCGCAGCAACAATAAAACACGTCAGGAGGAGCTGAGGAATGATGCAGGTTTGCTTTAGTTAAAATGTGTCTAAACTTTCCCTGGATCAGATCCTGAGCTGCTGTAAATCCACGGAGGTCAGTTGAGCTACTTTGAGCCACACAGCGGAAACTCTGTCCTTGTAGCTTTAGCATTAAAGGTCACTGGTGATAAGAGTGAGGTAGACCGATGTTCTGTGTACAGGTAAGGCTGCGATCCTGTGAATGTTTATCCATCGTATTAGCCCTATTGAGATTCATGCACGCACCAAAACTATTGATAAGTATAAGCAGGATCAAGTCTCAACTCTGGGTCTTATGAGTGCCCTCTATAGAACCCAGTCATGAGCTGTGTCACCAACTGACATGTACACAGTCCAGTTCATTTTTTTTTCACTCTTATGTTATCTTTTAGGGTTGACCATTGCCTTTGAGGATTTAATAGAGATCCTATCACAGTTTACATGTATATCATTAGACCAAAGGAATTAGGATCAGTTATTCAATTGCATTATAATTAACCCCCGCTCTTTCAAACATCATAATTACCGCCTTTTGTATTTCTTGGCACAGAACTTGTGGGCTCAGCTGTGCTTTCCCCCTCTGGAGTTGAAGCTATTTACTAAAGGCCCTGAGCTGCAAAGCCTGTCAGAGTAAGATTTTCCTGTGTGACTTAAAGCCAGATTTCAAAGGTATTTAGGTGCCTAAAGATGCGGATAGGCACCCACTAAGATTTTGAGAAGTGGCTCAGCCTGATAGGTGCCTAAATGATCACTGAAATCAACAGCACTTAGGCATCTAAGATGCTTTCAGTATCACGGAGCTGCACAGGCACTTTTAAAATGCCCAAATAGCTTTGTACATCTGGGCCTATGTCATGTAGTCAATAGGCCTTGTGCTCCTAAATCACACAGGCACTTTTGAAAGTCCCCTGCTAAACACAAGTACAGCTTTGCTCATGCTACTAGTTCCTTTGAAGCCAATGGAAGGAGAAGATGAGTGTAATAAAATGAGCTGTGAGAGCCTGGCTACCCTATTGGTAGAGCATTAGCCTTCACCTGAGGGTCCAGAGTTCAAATCCCTGTTGAAGCAAACACTTTAGCCACTCAGGGCATGTCTGCACAGCAGGGCTAAAGCCCAATAAGCTACACAACTTGAGCTATGGCAATTTCATAGCTGAAGTTGAAATAGCTTATTTCGACTTTTGGCACTGTCTACACAGCAGGAACTCTGAGAGCACTCTTCTTCCGACTTCCTTACTCGTAAAATGAGGGTTACAGGAGTCAGAATAAGCAGTCCTCCAATTCAACATTCTTTTGACATTATGTTAAAATAACTACTTGTAGTGTAGACGTGGACTATGTTATTTTGGAATAATGACATATATGGTACATACCTATCATTCGCAAGGTGATGGTACAACCACATGAAGCAAAAGTCCTCGTAAGAGTTGCCATTCTCATGTCTTTTGGGTATCGCTGTGTGGGTTAATTCTTCAGAGCTGTCCATCTCAGTGCTGATTTGGAAGAGAAGGGGGAAGAACACTGTTAAAGCCACCCATGCCTCCTACTCTTGAGGAGTGTTTTCTCAAGCAAAAACTGGGCTGCTGTGAATCAGATGTTCTGATCTGATACCTGGAGTAAAGCCAGTTTGTGAAGGCTACACTGAATCTGATTACACAGTGAATTATGAGGTTTTTTTGGGAGGTAAAACCCATTTCAGATGAGTTGCATTGAATATATTTTGGATTCTGTTATTTTTCACTCCAACTCATCTGATGAAGTGGTTGTTACCTTTACCCACAAAAGCTCTTGAGTCTAAATATCTATCTATAATATAGAAAGGAGAATGTTTGTATGTTTGTGCGCTAATAACTTGGACACTATAAGAGCTACCGCAACCAAATTTTCATGCAGGAGGTTTTAAGGTACTGTGGGAGGGACAAGATGAAAGACCGACGCCTCTCCCCGGGGCTGCACGGAGCTTGGCAGTGTGGGGAAAAGTGGCTTCCCGGGGGAAGCGGTGGGGATAGTCACTAAGGCTGGCAGAGGGACAAGGAAGCAGAGGGCAGACTCGGGCGCCGGCGGCAGGCGCACGACTCCCTTCTCCCTCACTCCCCTCAGGCTCCTCACCTCAGTTATATCAACTTTCCTGAGCAACGCCAGGTAACTCCAGCTAGTATATATATAGTTAGTCTCTGAGGGCATGTCAAGACTAGAAAATGATTTTGAAATAATAACTCCCAAAATAACTTTCAAAATAGCGCAGCCTCACTACAAGGGAGCCTCAAAATTAGTCCAAGGCAGGCTCCCTTAATGTGGATGTGCTACCTCGATGTAAAGCCCTAGGAAGCACTAGGGAGTAATTACTTTGAATGACTCTGGGGAGTAGTTATTTTGAAATAGCAGCAGTGGAGCGTCCACACTACTGCTATTTCAAAATAACTGTTTTGAAATAAGCGTTATTCCTCATAGAAAGCAAGAGTTATTATTTCAAAATAAGCAGCCCCTTATTTCGAAATAACAGGCTTGGTAGTGTGGACTTATTACAGTGTGACAGCCTGTTTCCTTCCATGGTTTTGAAGGATGTCATGTTGTGTGGAATCACAGGGTTTCTTAAACCAGAGAAGTTTAGTAAAGAAAATAGCTGTAACAACTGACACAAACAAGTTCCTGCACAGCTTGGGTCCCAGTTTTATCTCCCTTAGGAAGGAGTGCGCACTGCGTGGAACACAGTATAGCACACAGAGACACTTAGTGGCTGGATAGCGGACTGCAAGTAGGCATAGCAGTTGAGAGGCTGTGTATTTCACAGGCTGGCACAGGTTGCCACGTCCTGCTAGGCTGCAGCCATGATATGTAGAAGCAGTGACTTCTGATGACATATCAGACTGACCCCACACATAATTCCCTTCCGGGGCATTGCTGGGAAGTGCTGCTTCTGCTTTTATTGCAGGGGTGACATAGGCGAAAGCACATGTGCCATTGAAAATTATCTTACTTTTCTAGGGCAAAAGTTTTTGGGCCTTTAATTAACTTGCTGCTGCTTTTCTGGGAGCCCACTTCTGTTCTAAGGAGAGGAAGCCAATGCAGCAAAGAGCAGTGCCGATAGATGCTTCCTCTCCAGCAGAAATCCACTTTGTTGCTCCTCTGAATAGGGAAAAATTGTGCTCTGATTTCCTGCCATGCTGCCGAGGGCAGTGTATGTATTAGCCAGCTGGAATAGGTTGAACTGGGGAGCATATCCAGCATTTCTCTCAGTGCATTGTTGTGTAGTGTGGCAGGATTCTGCCTCGTTCGTAGTATTGAAACAAGAGAAATGATTTTCTGTGATCATCTTCCCCTAACAGACGAGGACAGGCTATTGTTATATAACTGAACCCTGCTTTGCTATTGACTGTATTGTTCTACTTCAGGTACTTATGAGGCTTTCTCCCCCACCCGCCAATTTCTGGGACATTTCAATATTCTATGGGAACACTGGGACAGGAGATTTAAAAACGTGACTGTCCCGGATGGTCAGTGTACTTATAGGTGCACTGTAGGGAACTTATAAGTACCAGACAGTGTCTCTAGATACATCTCATCTGGGGAACAGAAGTGGCAGCAGACAGAGGCTGCTAGAGTTTTTTGGGTGGCTTATCTGTCCCCTGTAATATTCAGGACATATTTACATAAATATGAAATCAGAGACAAGGAAGTAAAATCCAGGACTATCCTAGCCTCATACAACACAACAGGAACAATAAGACAAGGAAACAGTGGCCTCACTCATGCAACATCTCAGAGACTGACCTCCTTAAGCGGTGTAGCTGTTAGCTCTGGAGAAGGATGCACAGTCATGGCTACAGTTACTACGTGGGTCAGTGGTCACAAAAGGGGGATGAGAAGAGAAGAAAAGATGGGGAAATAGCAGTGCCCAGAGAAAAGAACACCAAGAGGTGGTGTGATCTGTCCCTCAATGGCACTGCCAGTGGGAGTTCCTTCCCTTCCCATGGACCACATCTGGTCCAGGGAAGAGGATTACTTAGTGAAGAGATCAAGCCGGAGGCTTTGGAGTAGCTAAAAGGCACAGGGAAATAAGGAAATAATACAAAATTCTCCTCTTTCCTTTCCTTTGAGATTCAGTACGTAGCGCAGGAAAGTCCTTAGTTTAGTGAACTTCTCTTTTGAGTCTAAGTCATTTTCAGCATGACCAATATAGCCAGAGACTTCTACCGGCTCCTCCAGTCCAGAGGATTCGGGGACACTAGTACACAAGAGTACAAATACACAAAGCCAAGGCTTATTCTTCAGTCTGCACATTACTTGCCTACTTAGAAAGATTTTCCTCCTTCACTTGCTGTCATACCAGTTCTGAGATACAATGCCCGGATTGTCAGCTGGTGTATATTGGTGTACATTCCTCTGAAATCAGGTTTACATCACCTGAAGTGCTAACTTTTATTGGAGAATGGCTACATAGATATTTAGGGCTATTTGTTATAAGAGCCACCTCTTTTCTTGAGGAAAGGGTTAGGACTGAATGAGGCCTTAATGTCTCCATCTAATTATTTGCTAGCACCCAGGGGGCCATGGTGGATTGTTTTGCACTAAGCACCTATAGGCCTTACTTAGATTGGAACCCACTGCACTGGGTATTGCATGGATACATATAAGCTGACTGACTTTGGGGGAGGTTGGGGAGCTCAAGCTTTGGCTGACAGAAAGGGACAGTCCCTGCCCCTACCCCATATAGCCCAAAACTTACATGAAAGGCAAAATAGGACAATGGAGAGGCTGCTTATCTGGAATGTAAGAGACCTGTGTTCTCTTCCCAGTTCTGCTATGTGATCCCAGGCAAGTGATTTCACTTGTCTCTGCCTGTTTTATTTTGACTGACAAATTCTCTCTTTCGATCTGTGAACATACAGTGGCCAGCAAAATAAGGTTGCTAGCCGCTCCTGTAAGACTAGTTACATTAAAAAAAAAAGCAATGTGAAAAGAATGGTGAGGTTGCAAAATCAAGCACTTAGGAAATGCCAGAGATAAGATTGCCTGTGCTCAGCTGTAGCCTTGGAATGGAGCATGCCCAGTGCAATCAAAATCTTCAGAAAATTTAGTAACCAGACTGAAAATTCTCAGCTATCACATATTTAGCACCTGGTTAGAGGCTCAAGTTTTGGCCACATTTGGGTTGATTTCCACAAGGACAACAAAAGGCACAATCCTGATACGAGGGTACCAGGTTTCCTCCCTGCCTCAAAATTCAACCTGAGGGGGATGCTAGGTTTCTCAGTGAGACTTTTTAATACAGGCAAAACAAAGTATTTTCCCCCTTATCTTGCTTTCTGAAGTAGCCAAACCATTTTGGCTGAAACCTTTCAGAAAATAGTCACCCTGAAGCAGATACCCAGCATAGAAAACTTCAGCACGAACGGGTCAAGCTTGGCAAGTTATAAGCAACACGAAGATACAGTCCTATGATGAGACATGTTGGGCAGCTTTCCTAGGCAATGCTACCAGCTTTGCATGTAATAACACGCAAGTGGGCAGGGTCATGTTGCAGAGAGGAGTTGACCCGCTTGCCCCTGTACATCAGACACAAGCAATCCAAGAAGGATCAGCAGTAGTAGTGAGTGAGGTAGAGAACGATACAGCGTTTGCTGTGGTGCCTGAGGGTTTCAGAAGTCCAGGCAGTACACACTACTCTCTCCCACTGGAGGAGGGGGGGGATCTGTCACCCTGCATTTTGGCTGCCTGTTTTCTAGCTGTAAGATGACGCTTGTGACCAATTGAATTGCCAAGAAGTCACTTTCCTTTCCCGGTGTTTGTTTGTTACCTGCGCTTGTAGCCCACCAGAGACTTGATTAGTTTCTGAAATTGACTGTTTTCTCTCATCTTGCTGAGTTCACTGGTGAACATGCCATCCGCGTGCCTCTGATACCTGCATTTCAGGAAAGAGAGAAAATGAATGTGCCTGCACTGAGGGGACTCTCTCTATTCCAAGGGATTTCGATTCCATCTGAGATTGCAGCACAGCTGGGCCTTTCCTGCTAAGTATGGAATAAGACAGGCACCGTCTCCCAACGCTGTTTATTGGGACTGACCCAAAGCTCAGACAAGCTGCATCTCTTGTTGTACAAATTCTGCACTGAGGTACGTACCTGAAAAGGGACAGTTCTAGGTGGGCATATGGCTCACTCTAGAGGAGATATGATCATCCCCAGATGTTCAGATTTAGAAAGGATGGGCAGGTTTTTTTTTTTTTTAATAACAGGGCTGTTTCCTTACAGCAAAAACATCATCTAGTTGCATGTATCTCAGGGAAGCTAAATGCACATCATTTCCCCTGCTCCTTAACAATAGCTTTGAAAGATTGGCATCTGTTACACACCTTGGATGTGTCTAGACTGGCAAGTTTTTCTGCAAAATCATCTGCTTTTGCGGAAAAACTTGCCAGCTGTCTACATTGGCCGCTTGAATTTCCGCAAGAACACTGACGATCTCATGTAAGATCGTCAGTGTTCTTGCGGAAATACTATGCTGCTCCTGTTCGGGCAAAAGCCCTCTTGTGCAAATCATTTGTGCAAGAGGGCCAGTGTAGACAGCACAGTACTGTTTTGCACAAAAAAGCCCCGATGGCTAAAATGGCGATCGGGGCTTTTTTGCGCAAAAGCGCGTCTAAATTGGCATGGACGCTTTTCCGCAAAAAGTGCTTTTGCGGAAAAGCATCTGTGCCAATCTAGACTCTCTTTTCCAAAAATGCTTTTAACAGAAAACTTTTCTGTTAAAAGCATTTCTGGAAAATCATGCCAGTGCAGACGTAGCCCTCGGGCTGGATTGTCACTTTACCACCAGCCCTGGGTAAGTGGCTGTGAGCAGTTATGCTGGCTTAGGAGTGCACCAGGGAGGAATTGTAACTCCCAGACTTGCTCCATAGAGAGAGCAATTAGCTTCAGGATGACACTATTAGGCCTGGTCTACGCTAGAGCGGAGCTCTATACAACCTCAGCTACGTTAATTACAAAGCTGGAGTTGACGTATCTTAAGTCGCTGTCCACACAGTGGGAGGTTGATGGGAGCAAATGCTCCCGTTGTCTTCCTGTACTTCTCATGAGGAGCAGGAGTACTGGTGCTGACGGGGGAGGTACCCGCTGAGTTCAATTTAGCAGGTCTTCACTGCTAAATCAAACCCCGGAAAATTGACCGCGGCAGTGTCAATCTTCCCTTCAGTGTCGCCATGGCCTTAGAGTAGTTCCCTTCCCTTGCTCCTTCACATCAGCTCAGCATAGGGGGCGAAGGTCAGAGCTAAGACTGCACCCATTCCCTCCTCTTTCCCACCCCCACCTGCACAGGAAAGGGATGACTGTCCCTACAGAAGCTGCTCTTCCACCGATTCTGTGTGCTGAAACGTGTGTCTCCTGCAGAGGGGTATGGGAGCACCATACCTTATTATTTGTACTGCAGTGATGTCTAGGAGCTCTAGTCCTGGAGCATGATCTCATTGTGCTAGGCACTGCCCAGGCAGGAAAAAATATATGGTCCCTGATCCAAGACACATTCCAGATAAGTGAACCTTCTGATTGACAGCCTTATCCCCCCAGGGTTTCCTATGCAGGCACATAGGGCGAGGGATGACTTGTAGCCCCTTAGTCTTATGTGCAATGAAGGGGAGTTGGCAGCAGAGTCTCTCTGCTTTTTCATTTGTTACCTTAGGCTTGTGAGTGTACAAGACACCACACCCCGGCGCAAGGGGAAGTCCTTATTCCAGCCTCCCTTCCCAGTGAGTTTGGAAGGAGTGATGGCTGAGAGAGCTCTGCGTGGCTGATGAATGAGCTGTTTAGAGTCGCGATTGGTTACACACAAGATGGGGTGTGCTCCTGAAGCACCAGGGCTGGAGTTTACTTCAGGCTGGCTCCCCTTTGGGCTGCTCTGGCTGCTAAAGATTTCACCTAGAGAATCTGAAGCTACCCTGCAGCAGCAGCTGGGATTCCCAGGCAGAAGGTGGCTTAGCTTCCTTAGTGTCGTTCACGCCTAGCCCTGCTCTTGCTGGAAGTAATGGGGCATTGGAGGACACTGCCAGTTAGAGCAGTCCTGGGACAGCTTTAGCCTTTAGAGTGGCTGAGCTGGCTGCCGGGTGCTGTGAAGATGCAGGGGATCCAAGGTGCACCTGAGGAGGATCTGGCCCGTGTTCTGGAAACAGGCTCCGGGCAGTCTGCTTGCTAGGATTTGCTTTCTAGCCCCAAGCTGTCCTCTCTTTGAGGCTTATGATCTTTTTACACTTTGGAGTTCAGAGGTCACAACAGCACCAAGCAGGGAAGAACGAGTATTTTTTACCTTTCATTGAGGCCCACGAGATATTTGACTAACTTCTGCACATAGGCATTTTCATTCATCTTGCTGAGTTCGCTGTTAAATACCCCGTCAGCATGTCTCCGAGCCCTGGGAATTTAGAAAAGAAAACCAAATGGGTGCAATGCCATCTTTTGGATGGGGTGGGTGTTTAAAACCATCCCTTTGGGAGAGGGGGGAAGCTGGGAGAATGGACTATTGATAATAATTGATAGAAATCATAATTACCCTGGAACAAAATGGGAGTGTTCCAAGTAGGGGTGAGGGTAAAAGGCAAATATTCAAAACATAAAAGAAGCAAATATCTACTACACATTTCAGAGAGTTTGTCTGTCTGTCTGTTTGTCCAAGTGCTCCTAATAAAAACTAAGAGGTAGGACCTCCAAATTCAGTCTACAGCTTCCTTTCATCATAACTTAAACAAAGTAAAGGTTTGGTTGCACCAGGAAAATGGGATGCCCTTGGAATGGGATGGTGTCTCATAAAACTATACAAAAAAGAGACAGACTCACCAGACAGGTGAAAGGGGCTGGCTGGGGGTGTGTCCACCTCTGGGAATTCCCCTACCCCCAGGTGCCATTTAGGGAGGGTGGGAGCTTCAGCCTCCCCTAATTCATGCAGGGACATTGGTTGCTCTTTCCTCTTCATCAGTGAGCAAGGAGAAAGTGCACAGTTTGCTGAATTCCTAACTCTGGCTGTGGAATGCAGGGGGCTGATGAACCTGGACCTGCCTCAGCCAGGGGAAATGTACATCTCCCCTGGCTGTGCCCTCTGGAGCTGCATACTGAACCCCTCATCTCCATCTCCATCCCCGAGCAATGATTTAAATGCAGCATGTACATTCTAATTTTATTTACCAAAAAACAAAAATTAATTGAGTTAAGGAACACCAAGCAAAACCAGATACACCTTCTAAAATACTAATTGGAAAGTAAAAATGCCTTGTATTTCTTTTTAGAAGGTTTATAAGAGCTTGCTCATCACCATGTGTGATGGAATACACTCCTGTGTTCTTATCTTACACACTAATGTAATAATCCTTCCACAAAGTATGCCTGGTAAGGTAGTGTTTGAAAACTCATAATTTGCTGGCCAGTATTGTCCTGCAGAAATGTGTTTGGCAGTATTGTATGTGAAGTTATATTATTACCCCATAATGTTGCTGTTAGCACATGTTCCAAACACCACAGCACTGTCCAGGCAGAAGTCTGGTCTGCGCTAAACAAAGGAATGTGTGCTTGCCTGAATTAGCATTAATGTAGTAAATAGAGTCATCAAGGAGGGAGGGAAAACAAAGGAAGTTCAAAGGAGTGATTAAAAACCAGCAGGGGATATAGACTGTTTGTGCTTTGGGTGTAATGTTTTTCAAGAGGGGGAGTGAAACTACTAAAGGGAGGGACAAACACTCTGGCTACGTCTACACTGGCCCCTTTTCCGGAAGGGGCATGTAAATTTCACCTATCGTAGTAGGGAAATCCGCGGGGGATTTAAATATCCCCCGCGGCATTTAAATAAAAATGTCCGCCGCTTTTTTCCGGCTTTTAAAAAAGCCGGAAAAGAGCGTCTACACTGGCCCCGATCCTCCGGAAAAAGCGCCCTTTTCCGGAGGCTCTTATTCCTACTTATTCCTACTTCGAAGTAGGAATAAGAGCCTCCGGAAAAGGGCGCTTTTTCCGGAGGATCGGGGCCAGTGTAGACGCTCTTTTCCGGCTTTTTTAAAAGCCGGAAAAAAGCGGCGGACATTTTTATTTAAATGCCGCGGGGGATATTTAAATCCCCCGCGGATTTCCCTACTACGATAGGTGAAATTTACATGCCCCTTCCGGAAAAGGGGCCAGTGTAGACGAGCCCTCTAAGTCTAAGGCTTCCTGTGTGATGTTGAGCAGGTCATTTAACCTTGCCGAGGATGTTGTGAAGACCAGGACTTTAACAGGGTTTAAAAAGAGCTAGATAGATTCATGGAGGTTAGGTCCATCAGTGGCTATTAGCTAGGATGGGTAGGAGTGGTGTCCTTAGCCTCTGTTTGTCTGGAAATGGATGACAGGAGGGATCCCGTGATGATTAGCTGTTGTGTTCACTCCCTCTGGGGCATCTGGCATTGGCCACTGCTGGCAGACAGGATACTGGGCTAGATGGACCTTTGGTCTGACTCAGTATGGCCCTTCTTATGTTCATTTCTGTGTGTGGTGTTGTTCCCCATCTGTAAAATTGGGAAGATACTGCCCTATCTCTGAGAAATACAACAAAGACTCTGAGGTGGTTGGGCAATAAGGTACAAATAAGTACTTTAGAGAAATGGGATTTGCAAGATTGGGCTAGAGTGTCTTTTTGGAGCAGGGATCTCATGCCCCAGTAAGGTACCTAGCATGCTTTGGCATTGTGTAAATCAGGTCATGATACTTGGTATTGCTAATAACTTTTTAAAAACAAAACAAAGGTGACATCTCACTTAAATGGATGTTTCACTGCGAAGAAATGTCCAGTGTGCACTTATTATCACTCCTCAGGGTGTGTAGGGGGTCTAGTTCAGTGAAGTCACACTGATTTACCCTGGCTAAGGGCATGGCGCTATCCATGTTTTGTAAACAGTTAAGTGGACTAAATTAAGCACTCTTAGCATGCATACAGGGGAACTAATGCAGAATAGCTATTGTGCTTTAAATTAATACCCCTAGCTATTTTGTACTAATTTCCCCATGAATTTGCTATGTTGACATGCCCTAATTTAGTTACACTGAAGCAAATTTGCATGTAGGCGCATAAATTGGTTGAAGAATGGGTCATTTCAATTTAGCTTATTCTGTTCTTACTGCCATAATAAGTGTGTTTGCACAAACACTTCCACTGGTTTAATCAAATCAATTTAAAACCCAAACACACAGTTGTAACTTCTGTATATAGACAAGACCTAGCTGGTAGACCTTTAGAACAGAAAATCCTAGAAAGAAGAAGTGGGATGTGTAGTGGGGTGGCTGTCCTCCTCTGGGCTGAAGGGGTTAAAGTAGGCTGAAGAAAGCACGTACAGAGTCCTAGCCAATGAGGAAAGGGCTCCTAGGGGACCCAATCAGAGTATAGCTTGTGGGGGCAGTCCTGTTTATAAGGTGCTGCTCAGCAGAGCACTGAGTTGTGTCCTGGCCAGGGAGGATGCAGGACCAATTCCCTGAGAGAAAGCACCTTGGATAGAGCAGTGCTGAGCAGACTCAGGGGAGCTAGAGAGAGAGGGGAGCTTGGTACAGGGTCCAAGGAGGTATAAGGGTGACAGGGGAAGTGGCCCAGGGAATAAGAGGCAGTATAAGGGAGTGAAGGAGGGCAGGAGAAGGCTGCTGCCAGCAGGTCCCTGGACCAAGACCCAGAGTAATGGGCAGGCCTTGGTCCTCTCTTCCCTCTTTTCACCGCATGTAGTCACCACAAGAGTGTGGCCTATACTGGCTTCAGCTTCTCCCTGTGTGAGGGGCTAGATGTTGGCTGCAGTTGGCTATGGTGGCAAGTGCAAGATGGAGGACTGCTGATACCCCTGAAAGGGGGCAAGAGACTGGACTAGAGGGCATTACTGGAGGGAAGTATCCTGAAGAGGTCCTGGGAGCAATGTGGGTCCACAGCTAGAATGCAGAAAGGGTGCAGAGTGATGATTCAGTGAAATTCCGGCCAGCAGGGGGCACCCTGCTGAGGACTGAGCTAATTCCCAGTGTGTCCAGTAGGAGGCGCCACAACGCTGTGTCTCAACCCAGTTACGGGATGGAATCTCCAAAAGACTCACCTCTCCAGAAGAGGAAGCGTGGCTGAGAGCTGAGACAGGACAACCACAGAAATAACTAGCTGCCAGAGCCCAGTCCGCAGGGAAGCCATGATGTCTCCTGAAATGAAGCATGAATTGAACGACCCTGTTATTTTGTTTGGAACAATTTACCGGTAGCATAGCATCAGCTATTGCTGTATTGCTACACTAATAACACCGTCGCAATCAAATAAGGAAGCTCTTGCCAACAGAGAGCATTCTGAGAAATGTAAAAGATGAGCACACCTAAATAATTTGTCCAGCCGGTATGTTACAAGCTATTCATTCTACATCCCCCAGTGAAATCCCAGTTCTGGTGTCTTGATGTTGTGTTTCAGAGCAATAAAGAACAAATAGACTGGTAATAAATCTGTGGTATCACACAATGGAGCAAACCTCGCTCTGCTGTATCTCAATCTAAATCAAAACTCCAGGGATGGATTTAGCCGTATATTTAGGAATAAAAAGACTAGAAACAATAATGAAAACAACCTCAACACCACCACGATTGAACACATTCAGCTGCCATAGGAAATCCAACTCTAATACTTCAAACTGTCAGGCAAAAAAGTCTATAACTCTATAATTCATCCACACCAGATAGGGGCTTGCCAATACTTCGAGCCATGTACAAGCCATCAAGTAGACCCTAGAAAGGAGTGCATAGCCAATCCGAACATTTGTACCTTCATAGAAACTCTTCAGGCAGATGTTGATATGTATTTAAATTTTTAACCTCTCCCTGAAAGATGGCCACCTGCAGTTGAAGCATGAGATGTGGATGGACACTAAGGTGTAACTATAGCCTGTAGAAGGACAAATCCCTCAGAGCAGGCAAGCTTGTGAGAAAGCAGTGGGAGGAAGTGAAGCATGTTCCATCAGCACTGAGGAGAATGGAGGTATGTCTATACTGCAGAATTTTTCCGAAAAAACTTCACTTACGTCCACACTGAATCATGTTCTTTTGAAAAAAAAACCCCCCCGAAAGAACAGAGGGTTTTTTCCAACATTGGTAAACCTCTTTCTAAGAGGAAGAAGCCTTTTTCCGGAAGAGCTCTTTTGGAAAAAGGCATGAGTGGATGGGGAAGAGGGAGTTCTTTCGCAAGAAAAGGAAAAAGCACAGGTGCCCTGGTGGCCTCTCTGTCCATAGTAATCACAGCTTAAATGTGACATAGCGTCCATTCGTGTGGCCGCTATCTTTCTAAAAAAGCAGATGGCTTTTTCGATGCACTTTTGCTCTGTAGACGCTCTCTTTCGGAAGTAGTTTTTCTGGAAGATCTCTTCTGGAAATGCTTCCTCTGAAAGAAGCCGGCAGTCTAGACATAGCCTGGAGTGGGAGGAGGTGGATAGTGACAGCGAGTGCATGCTACATGAGAGGTTCCTTTCAGTGAGCACTGTCTAGGATGGCTAGAAATATACTTGCCTCCCTGTTGCCCAGAATCCCACAGAAAGAATCTCAACTTCACTGAATTCCAATTAGAAGGCTCAGCCCTGTAGCAGCAGACACCCAACCAGCTCCTTTCTAAAGTCTATCACATCAGCACAAATTACCCTTCTGCACTCTCACAGATAGGATTGTGACTCATATATGAGCAGCTATGGCCCATTTCCCCTTGAGTGCTTATTTTCTGCAGCTTGTTTCTCCAGGTGGCCTCAGCTTGAGCTGTACTTGTGAAATCACCTGTATTACATAATAGCTTTATGGGACTTACACGTCTAAGAACGGTGACGCGTATTTTTATATGCCAGTAGATGGCACACTTTGGCTACGTCTACATTGGCCCCTTCTCCGGAAGAGGCATGTTAATTTCCAGCTTCAGAATAGGGAAATCCGCGGGGGATTTAAATATCCCCCGCGGGATTTAAATAAACATGGCCGCCGCTTTTTTTCCGGCTTGGGGAAAAGCCGGAAAAAAGCGTCTAGACTGGCACGATCCTCCGGAATAAAGCCCTTTTCCGGAGGATCTCTTATTCCTACCTGATCCTAAATTTCCATATAACACAAACAATTTTCTGAAAGTAGGAATAAGAGATCCTCCGGAAAAGGGCTTTATTCCAGAGGATCGCGTCTTGTCTAGACGCTTTTTTCCGGCTTTTCCCCAAGCCGAAAAAAAAGCGGCGGCCATGTTTATTTAAATCCCGCGGGGGATATTTAAATCCCCCGCGGATTTCCCTATTCTGAAGCTGGAAATTAACATGCCTCTTCCGGAGAAGGGGCCAATGTAGACGTAGCCTTTCTGTTAACTCTCTCACAGTTATGTGGGTCTTTCACACAGATTCAATGAAACATTCCTCAGTCTCTTTCTGCAGCTTATTCTAAAACCTTACAAAAGAGGAAGTAGACACATGCACTCATTTAGACCTTATGTGGTGATTAGAAAGGGGGGATGGTCAAGTTCTTAGGGCTTGGGAAACCTGGAGTCAAGTCCCTGCTCCACTACTTATTTCCTGTTGTGAACCTGGGCAAATTACTTTGCCTCTCTGTATCACTGCTCCCATCTAGAAAATGCAAACAGTACTTCTCTACCCCTCATAGTTATGCTGAGGAAAAATAAAGATTGTGATGTGCTCAGGTATTGTGCTATTGGAGACCCTATGAATCCTTTTAGATAGATACGTTAAACCACTATCCAGATCAAAGATTCTATGATTTTTGCTTGCAAAGAAATAGATCCTAAATTTCCATATAGCACAAACAATTTTCTCCCTAATATCTTGGTTTAAACCCTTCAGTGTATATCTGTAGGTGTGCAAGCTAATCGGAGAATACTTCTATAGAATTCAGGGTCTTCGTGCTTTGCTGCTCAGAGCAGAATATCCCCAGGCAGCCTGAAAGAAAATACTTCTACCTATGTTACTTAGGGAAGAATCCAGTTTGCCAGGAGAGCAGTGAGGAGAACCGAAGTTCCTTTTCACAAAGGATTTTGAAATTTGGCTTTGTTCTGAATCAGAATGAAAACCAAGCTTTTTTGAAATTGTTTCTGAAGGAAACTAATTCAAATTTTTTTAAAAATTAAAAACAAAAAAAGTCATTTAAAACTCAAAATACTATTCTGAAAATATGGAATGGGACATTGTTGGAACTTCCCCCCCATTTTTCTTTTGCAACAAAATTCCAGCAAAATCAACCTAGTTTTCAGTTTCAACAGAGCTACATATTGACAGTCTGACAGACTATGGTTCCCATGCAATTCCTCTGAGCAGCTCACTGTCCAAGAAGAGAGAGAAGAGAACCAAGGGAAACAAGAACAATGGACAATTTGCATGCAATGTTATAGGCCAACTAACTAGATTCAACATAAGCAGCACAGTGTGTGGAGAGGGGAGGGGCCTTGCAGCTGACTTCTGGGAGGTTGGACTTTGCACAGGAAGCCCCATGGAAGAAGGCACAGAGGTGGCTGTCTCTTTGCATGCGTAACTGATATACAAATCCTGTTACTAGGGATGTAAGCAATGTATAAAACTATTAACTGTGCATCTGAACAAAAGTCTATCAGTTACACGGGGTAGCCACAGGGCTGCTGGCTGCCAGCTTCCTGGCTTGTGGGGCTGCTGGCTGCCAGCCTTGCAGGGCTGCTGGCCCCGGCCCATGCCATGGTGGGCCTGGCCAGGTTGGAGCAGCCATCTGCCCATAATGCAGAGCTGGGAGGGGAGCTGCTCCTGCTGGGCCAGGCACCAGTTATTGGTAATCATCACCTGCTAAGGTGATGATTCAGCCCTCTCTAAAACCCTGGCTTTTGGCATTTGACTCACTTCCTTGCTCTGGCCCTGCTATGTGAAGAATTGTCATTTACCTTAAAGGTCCTGGTAGACTAACAAAACATGTAGATGGTATCATGAGCTTTCGGGGGCACAGCCCACTTCTGTACAGATTAACTCAGCTACCCCATGAAGCTTCTGTCATTGACCTATCATTCATTTTTAACAGCTGACCCATTATACTCTTACTGTAACCGGGGGAATAAAAGGCACAAGCTAGCCTTTTATGGATAACCGTATTCTACATTGCAAAAAGAGAGAAACCACTGAGATTCATGAGAAATGTGCCCCTCTGCCCAGTTTATCTCCCATTCAGCATCATTAACAAATGTCAGCAGAGACATTCAGTACTTACCGTACACTATGTTCACGCAGGACTTCTTCACTCACTCACACCCGCGATGTGCCGTGAATCCCTCCTTGCCTGCGTCCCCTATAAATATTCAACCCTTATCAGATGCCCTAAATTAGGTAAAGCTGGAAATGAGAGTAACATTTATTAATGGCACGTATATCCTGGCGGAAATGTATTTTTAATTGCACTGTAAACCCAAGCAGGTAGCTACCATGGTTCAATTGACCATTTTGCCAGTGTATGTTGGTTCCTGTTTCATGCATATAATAAAACTAATTTGTCAGGCAAACATCCCTGGACTGATACAGATGATATCAGTAATGACTAATTAATTGAGAATGTCACCCACGTGACCTCTCCTAGCTTTAATTGCCTGCTTGATGGGAATTTACTACATTTCCCCCCCTTTTGGTTTGGGGTTTGTTTGCAAATAACAGAGAGAATACACACAAGAAATGCTCTTGATAGCTGGATGTATATGAGTAATTTGCATGCAGTAATTTTTGAGATTTCTCATCTGAACAGTGGGTGAGGTTCTGGAACATCCTCCCAGTAGGAGCTGTGGAGACAAACAACCTAATCATTTCGGTGAGGTTTTTTTTTTAATTTCCTTCCTCTGCGATATCAGGGATGGCCACAGGTGGAAGTGAGATATTGAATGAGGATAGCTGGGGGCTCTGTGGTGGCACTGAGCATTCTCATCCTGTTGTGCTGGGCTGGCTGCTTCTTGCTCACCTGTGCAGGGTCCACTCTGAACTGACGGCCATGGGTGGGGCTGGGAAAGAACCCCCAGCTCAGACTGGCAAAGACCGAGGGGAGGAGATGGGAGGGTCCTCCTTCTCTGCAGCATAGGGGAGGGTCACTTATCAGTGTTATCTGGGTATTTCTCACTTCCTAATTGCCCTGCCATGGTATCCCTCCTACCTGCCTCTGTTACATTATAGCAGGGCAACTCAACACAGGGCTCATGGGGCCTGCGGCCCGTTTGTTTGCGGCCGGCGGTGCAGTTTGGGTTTACGTGGGGTTCAACACACGACCTGCAGGTGGGATCCTTTGAACATGGCCTCCACTGGGAATACGCTCCACAACAGCGAGCCAATATAATGGTCTTCTGTTGATACGCATTTTAATAGTTAAATTCCTGGACTGTCATTGCTCATTAAAAGTGCTGCCATATGGGTGGAAATGGGGTAAATATTACATGTTATTAGTATCAGCAGAACTGACTTAAATGGGGCCTGTGTGTTGTGTAGTCTTGCCTTAATTTTTGTACTCATGCCCGTCAGTGTGAAAGAAGCTATTTGCATGTATTTGCATATATATTTGCATGTATATGCAACCACACTTCAGTTACAGTCCTGTGCATGTGCTGTGACTATCATTGTGGGCCCCTGGTGGGCTGTAATACTTTGGTCTAATTTTAACTGGTGAGTTTAGTGTGCACGTGTTGGGTGGTGTTGGCAGCCTGTGATAGGGATGATAAGTGTGTAATTTGTTAATCAGGTAGTCGACAAAATTTTGGTCTGCTACCAAATTAATCAATAAGGGTTAGTACTGCAAGCCCTCAGTCCCAACTCACGCCAGAAACTACCCCTGCTGTAGTTCTGCACTAAGAGTATTTTAGGAGCTGGTGGGCAGGCAGTCTAGCTCAGTCCTGGCTTGCACTGGGTCCTGGGGGCTACTCCCGCTGCGGCTCTGCGAGGAAAGTATTTTAGGAGCTGGCAGATAGGCAGCCTGGCTCAGTCCTGGCTCATGCTGGGACCCAGAAGATACCCCCGCTGCAGCTCTGCACTGAGCCAGGCTGCCAGCCAGCCCGCTAAAATATTTACCAGCAGAGCCATGGCAGGGACGGAGGAGGTGAGCTGCATTTAGCCGGTAGAATTAATCAATAAGCATCCACTTAATCGTTTAACCAGCTACACTATTGCATCCCTAGTCTGTGATACACAGGAGGTCGGACTAGATGACCGAGCAATCCCTTCTGGCCTTAAACTCAGACTCATTTTAGGGCAGACCCTGATGGGTCTGCAGTAGGAACAATCCTAGCTTTGGAATAGCAGGGTGGCTCTTGCTAAGAGTGAGGCTGCCTGCACACAAGGCTGGTAACCAACTTTGCTGAACCCTGGGCTGCGTGTGTGTGTGGGAGCTAAACTCCAGGCCCCCTGGTAGGGCAGGGTCTCAGGCATAAGGGGTGAGGTTATGGGCAGCCCACCCTCAGCACTGCCCAGACCCTCCCTCAGCCAGCCCTCAGCACTGCCCGGGCTGTGCTGTGCAGCGCTTCCGTGGTGACTGAAAGGGCCCAGGGCTCAGGCTGCCACTACTGCTGTGGTAACAGTGGCAATGGCCCAGAGCCCTGGGACCTGTTAAATCACTAGGCCTCAGGTCCCCTTTGCCCCCCTCCCCATCAGTGGTCCTGCCTGGACAGAACTGGGAAGAGTCATTTCCTGCACTAACAGAGTTAGCTGCAGCTCAGCTGTGGCCTGCCTAGTTAGAATTATGCGGGTTGTCGTACAGACCTAATCAAAATGCAAGGACACCCGTGGAAAGACTCCCATTGACTTCAGTGGCCTTTGGATCAGGCTAGGTTCAGTCAGTGTTCTGAAAAGGCTGGACAGAGAGGAAAGATAGGATTATGTCCCCCCCGCCCCCCTTTTTTTTTTTTTTTTTGCATCTTTATGACACATACGGTAGCTTGAAATGATCTTTCATTTAGAAAAAGATGACTCTTCTAGCCTTGCACCACTGAGATTTGAGGAATATCAAGTCTTGTCTTCCTTGTTGTTGTTTTTTTCCTGCCCATCCTGGCTAATAGCCATTGATGGTCCTAACCTCCATGAATCTATCTAGCTCTTTTTTGAACCCTGTTAAAGTTCTAGCCTTCACAGCATCCTCTGGCAAGGAGTTCCACAGGTTGATTGTGCTGAGTGAAGGAGCAGAGGATTGAAGAGGTGGAAGGACCTTGAATTTTCACAATGGGCTCTTTTATCCTGACTGTTTGGCATACATTAGAGTTAAACAAGTATTAAGAAAAACAAGCAGATAACAGAGCTATAAATAATCTGACAGAGGGCCAGAATGGGACTGTGAGGTGCAGCCCTAAACAAGGAATGGGGTGTAAATTTCACCACTTTAGGAGGAGACCCTGGAGACATTTTGACTCATACACCCCTCTTAGGCATGTGAGCTGAATTATGAATGTACAAAAGAAGAGGAAAGAAGCTTTCAGGCTTAGGTAGCTTAAAAAGGACCCAAGCAATTTTCCCCCGTTCCAGGGCCTCCTTTAATAGTCCTGAATTTCACACCAGGTTTGAAGGAGCTAGATTAGTGTATACAAAGCCCTTTGAATCACTCAGATGAAAGGAAAAGATTCATCATAATGATGATTAATTAAATGGCCCCATGATGGCAGCAGAGAGTGAGTAATAGGAGAGAACTTTTGGATGCTTGAAGGCTGACTGCCTTTGAGAACTTAGGGTAATGGGATTTACTTACCTTCCAACTAAAAATACTTCTTCCCTTCTTACCAGCACCAAATGAAAGGGCTGTGGAGAGCGAGAGACTGCCCAGTGTTCTTTCAGCATCAGTGGATGCAAAGGAAGTCTTTAAATAGGGGGGTTTTCTCTCCTTTAAAAGTTCCCTTGTTGTAGGAAGCTCTTTTTCAGGCCTGCCAATGGGGAGAAAGGGGACAGTTGCTTTAGGTAGAGCTCGGTGATTCAAAAAGGCCCAGTTCTCCCAGCTGCAGCTGCTGCCACAACTGCGGCAGCGTCTGGAGCCCCCATCCCATTTGAATTGCCACTGGAGCGCCGCTCCACAGCCCAGGTTAGGTCTGAGGGTGGGGAAAGGAGGGGAGTGCATGACGTGGTCCCGGCGATGCTGAGGGCTGGTTATCCCGGTCTTGCCCTTTCCACCCTTTCCTGGGCGCATGAAGCCGCTGCCCCCAGTGTTGCCCCCTGGCTGTCAGCCCCTCTGTTCTCTTTATAGTATGAAATCCCCTAGCTCAGTGGTCTCCAACCTTTTTACACCCAACATCACTTTTTGAATGTCAGAACAAGCCAAGATCTACCGCGCCATCCTTCCCACAAAACCCCACCCCTTCTTGAAGCCCTCTTTATTCTCCTCCTCTCCATCACTTGCTATCCCCAGCCCTTATACACTCTACACTGCCGCTTTTTTTTCTAATTCTTCTGTAGGAAGAGGTTTTTCCAACATTTGGCCTGTCTATACTGGACCAAATATCAGAAATACCCCTTCTTTCGGAAGCTCCCTTATTTCTCAGGGAACGAGGAATATGGGGGTTACCGAAAGAGCATGTTTGCTCTCCCACTAAAAAAAGCGGAAGAACAAACCCTGGATGCTCTTCCCTGGATGCGGAAGAGTTTTTCCAGGATATCTCTGGAATCCTCGAAAAACTCCTGCAGTCTAGCCGTACCTCACTGGGTTGAGACAGAATGTGTGAGCTCTGAGGGTATGTCTACACTACCCCGCTAGTTCGAACTAGCGGGGTAATGTATGCATACCGCACTTGCTAATGAAGCCCGGGATTTGAATTTCCCGGGCTTCATTAGCATAAGCGGGGAGCCGCCATTTTTAAATCCCCGCTGCTTCGAACCCCGTGTAGCGCGGCTACACGGGGCTCGAACTAGGTAGTTCGGACTAGGGTCCTATTCCGAACTACCGGTACTCCTCGTGAAACGAGGTGTACCGGTAGTTCGGAATAGGCACCCTAGTCCGAACTACCTAGTTCGAGCCCCGTGTAGCCGCGCTACACGGGGTTCGAAGCAGCGGGGATTTAAAAATGGCGGCTCCCCGCTTATGCTAATGAAGCCCGGGAAATTCAAATCCCGGGCTTCATTAGCAAGTGCGGTATGCATACATTACCCCGCTAGTTCGAACTAGCGGGGTAGTGTAGACATACCCTGAGGGATTTGTGTGGGAAGGGGTGAGAGGTGCAAGCTCTGGGAGGAAATTTGGATGCAGGAGGAGGTGGAGAAGGGGACGCTGGCTCCGGGAGGGGGCTCCAGGCTGGGCAGTGTTGGGGTCAGATGGAGAGTAGGGGTACTAAGGAAGCCACAGGTTTGTGGATGTGAGGGTGCAGGAATTTGGGTTGGGGTATGTGAGGGGCTCAGGGCAGGAAGGTTCAGTGTATGATAGGTTCAGATCTAGGGTCTGGGGGGAGGGGGTGCAGGAGCGTTATGATCCTGTGGCCAGATGGGGGCTTAGCCCCAATTGTGGACTTGTTGGCCAGGCTTCATTTTTAAATAAAATATTATGTCACACACAAAAGGTTTCAGCCTTGTCTTTATTTATGAGAGGGGTGGGGAACCTGTTTTGAGTCAGGGCTCACTGACCCACAGAAAAGTCAGTTGGGGGCCACACAAATGAGATGCAAAAAAAAAAATCTTCTCCAACCCCCTCCCCAGCCTAACTAATGTGGCCCCCAACTGTACTGGTGGGAGCAGGGGACATGGTACAGGGAAGGGTGCTAGTGGGTGCTGGGGTAGGGGACAGGGTGCCGGGGGGCAGGGACAGGTTTCTGCAGCAGGAGACAGGGTGTTGCTGGGGGCAGGGGACAGGGAGTTTCCTGCACCCGCCTCCTCCCGGGGCTCCTCCCCCTGCAGAGGAGTGAAGCTCTGGTGCGTGCTTCCTCTGGGGACTTCCCCTCCCCCCCCCCACAAGTTCCCAGCACACCATAGACCTGGGGCCTGGGGGAGGGGAGCAACCAGCATGCTTCCAGAACCCCCGGAATTGGCGCACAGCTGCAGGACTTCCGTCCACCCTGCAGGAAGCCGGCACTACCTCCATTGTTGCTGGAGGTAGGTAGTGGGGCTTCTTGGGGGTAGGGGAAAATGTGGGGGGGGCCCGAACACCTCGCGATCGACTGGTTGAGCCCTCGCGATTGACCAGTTGATTGCAATCGACAGGTTGGTGACCATGGCCCTAGCTTTTCTGAAATGGCCTCCTTTTTGGGCCAGAGGAGTCTCCAGAAGGCATCCTAGAAGATGTCCAAAACCCATGGAGTACTGCAGTGCCTCCAGTGGCCACTATTCTTATTTGTAATATGGATGCACCACTCCCAACTTGCAGTGTTCCATGCTGTGGGGAGAGTTCTGGCTCCACTAGACTGTAATAACCAGTGGGGTTTTCAGTGGCACCTTCAGATCCCAACCTAAATAAGGGTCCCCTTGGTCAGGTGCTGTACAAATATTTAATAAGTCACGCTCCCTGTCCAAAGAATTTACAATCGGACTAGACAAGAAAAAGGGAGGATTGTTGTTTCCATTTTACAGAGGGGAACCGAGGCACAGAGAGATTAAGTGACTTGGCTAAGGAGACACAAGGAATGTGGCAGAGGCTGGAAATGCATCCCTTCTTCCCCCTCCTGAACACCAGTTCCGTGCTGCAACCAAAAGATCTTTCTTCTTCTCATGAATATTTGGTACAAAGATTTATGCAGCAAAAAAGTACAGGTGAATAACTGAATGACTGTAGGATGCGATTAGACAGAAGGATTTGTGCACAGTGCAATGGAAACACGAATAAAACAAATCCCCAAATCAAAAGCTTACTGACAAGAAATGATATCCTACTCCAAAGTAATGCCCAGTCCTGCTCACATGGAAATCAGTGACCAAATTTGCATGAAGCAGGGGTTTAAAAGATGGGAGAATGTACCAATCTAAGCCATGGCCAAATCCTTAGCCAACGTAAGTGGATGTAGTCAATGGAACTTGACCGATTTCACCCAGTTGCGGATCTTGCCCAATGTCTTCTCCTCACATGAGAAAGCTTTCGAACTTGGAGTGGATATCCCCAGGGAAGCACACAGTTTGATTAATTCTTTGCTGTGATCACCATAATCTGAGCCAAAATCACTATACAGACATTAGAGTGAAAAGCTTCCTCTCGTTTACTTTAAGAATGACAAAGGAAATGAAAATTATAGCCCTGCCTGATTTCTGCTCTTCAAATACCCAATGTGCGTATTAAGAAGCATGAAATCTGCAATCTGTGGACAGGGCTGCATTGATACTTCCTTGATGACTGTCATGCATATCTACAATCCACTTATCAGGGTCCAACCAGCCTCATGTCTGCCCTAAGTTAGCCTCTGTCTGGAAAAAGGATGAACATGATTAGTTTGGAGATTTCACATGGGATAACTTTCCTTTTTTCCAAAGACCAGGATAAAAAGTTTTGTGTCTTTTCTTTAGTGGAAGCTGGTGCTCGCTGAAACTGACAATGAACTGCCACTGCCACTGCCAAAAGGAGCTTGTCCACATTCGCCGAAGAAAACAAAGATTATTTTTTCATCTTGCCAATGTATTTTTTCAAATTGAACACAAACATAGAGGAGATTTGGTAGCCGCAGATATTGAGCATGTGACCCACATGCAGTGGAACGAAGTCTGGAGATAGATATAGTGCATGTTAATCTGATTAAATAAAACCTGTCCAGTCTCAGATGAAAAGTGGACTGTAATTGCTTTGTCTGCCTCTCAGTCTGAGACCCTAGAAAGAATAACTGAGGCTATTGCAGAGTATCCAGGGCAGTATATCACAAGCCTTTATTATCAATTTATGGAGTAGCGCTCAGTACTACATGGGTTTTTGTTTAAAGTCACTAGGATGGTGTTACACAGAGGAACGTAATTTATGGATTGAAAAATCCAAGGACTTGTCTACATTGACAAGTTTTGTTGAGGCAAAGTGAGTTTTGTCAACAAAACTACATGAGAATTCACTTTGCCACAAGACGTTTGTTGCAAAAAATGGCCATTTTCATCAACAAAAACTTCCAGTTCCATGAGGGACTCTTGTCTTTTCCCCTCCTTGTGTTGTCAACAAACATGCAGCGTAGATACTTTGTCATTTTTTCGCTGATTCTGGCCTCCAGGAAGTGGCCCACGATTCCCAAGCGGCTGCTCTGATCAGTCAGAATTCAGGATATGTCAATTCTGCGAGTAAAAACCCCACAGGCCTGGGACATCTAACTTGGGCCTGTGGGGCTGGGGCCACGAGGCAAAAAATTTCCGTGTAGATGTTTGGGCTCCTTGGCTTGCAGATCTGGCTGTGAAACCTCTCCCCTCATTGGAGCCTGGCTCCAGCCCAAAGCCAAACATGGACACTCCAATTTTAGCTCCACAGCCCAAGCTCTGCGAGCCTGAGGCAGCTGACCCTGGTCAGTCACAGTGGTGCAGTCTTTTAATGCAGCTTGGACATATCCTTAGACATTGACTGAAGCGCCTTTGTCTCAGAATCCTTAGCATGGAGTGATTAAAGGACACAACGTGAGTTAAATCCCTGGACGTGGGTGACCTGAGGTTAGGTGTCTATGACTTTCAGTAAGCCCTTTCATTGATGTCAGCAGTTATGCTCCTGTAAAACAAGCGTAACTCCAGGTGCTAGTGTAACGTATGTCACAATTGCAGCCTTCCCTGACTTTCACCATTCTGTCAGCAGCCTGCAGTCTCATTAGCTAATTAGAGGCCTGTAATTAATCTGGCTGTGGGGACACAGCATCATACCAGTATGACACACTCAAATCATTGCATGCAGAAGCACTGGGATGTGGAGGAACAGGTGATGCAATATGATTATGGTGCTATTCCCAGAAAGAAAATAAAGTTTATAATGGGCTTCTGTGGTGCCAGGCAGCACAACGCAGCAGCAGGCCAACAATACAAAGCTGCAAGGGCCTGATCCAGAGCCCCTTGAAGTCAGTGAAAAGACCTTCTTGATTTCAGTCAGCTTTGGATCAGGCCTTAAGTGAAAGATGAATTGTCCTGTGTTAGCTACAAGGAAGGTAGAACAGCAGATAGCTTTGCACAGTCTCCTCTGGCATCCTACCTTTGCTGGGATCACTGACCGTTTGAGCACATATGCCAAATCAGTGAGAGAGCTGATGTAATCTTCATTATTTAAATCCCATTAATGTGAGTGGGAAGCTAATATAGAATCATAGAACACTAGAACTGGAAGGGACCTTGAGAGGTCATCAAGTCCAGTCCCTTGCCTTCTTGTCAGGACCAAGCATCATCTAGATCATTCCTGATAAATGTCTATCCAACCTGCTCTTAAATATCTCTAGTGATGGAGATTCCATAACCTCCCGAGGCTATTCATCCCAGTGTTTAACCACCCTGACAGTTAGGAAGTTTTTCCTAATGTCCAACCTAAACCTCCCTCCCTGCAATTTAAACCCATTGCTTCTTGTCCTGTCTTCAGAGGCCAAGGAGAACAATTTTTCTCTCTCCTTCTTGTAACACTCTTTTAGATACCTGAAAACCGCTGTCATGTCTCCTCTCAGTCTTCTCTTTTCTAAATTAAACAAGCCCAATTCTTTCAGTCTTCCCTCATAGGTCATATGGCTACAAATGTTCAGAATGCTGAAGCTTGAGCCAAGCAAAGAACAGCTTTGTTTGCATGAGGAAAAGGTAGTGGAGAGGAACAGGAGGCTGGATCAGACTGAGCATAATGAAAGATTTCTTTGTACTTCTGTAATGAACAGCAAACTGACTGCTTTTGGCAGAGAATAAGCCTGTCTAATGATCAGAGACATGGGGCTGGGAGTCAGGAGAGGATAGGTTCTTTTTGACATCTCTGACACTGGCATGTTAAAAGCAATGAGGAGTCCTGTGGCACCTTATAGACTAACAGATTTATTGGAACATAAGCTTTCATGGGCAAAGACCCACTTCGTCGTGATATGCATCTGATGAAGTGGGTCCTTGCCCACGAAAGCTTATGTTCCAAGGAATCTGTTAGTCTATCAGGTGCCACAGGACTCCTTGTCACTTTTGCAGATTCAGACTAACAGGGCTACCTCTCTGATACTTAATGGGCATGTTATGTGACCTTGGGCATGTCACTTTGCCCCTGTGCCTCAGTTTCACCATCTATAGAGATGGAGTTGATGATGATAATTCTTCTTCGCAAGATTTTAAGTTTTACATGTAGCATCTTCCCCAGAGACTATTTAGTGCCCCTCAGAAGAAAGGGTCCCTCACGGTTCATTACCCATTGCCTCCTCCCTGTTAGCACTGCCTTGCAGTGTCAGCTTGCAGAGGGAAGGCTAAGCTCCTTAACCCAGCTATAAGAGGGTTGAGCATTCAGGCTTTGCCTACCATAAGAAATTTTACTAAGCAAATGCCAGTGGGTCCCTAGAGGTAGCTCCAGTAGCTCCAAGGTATTTTATCATTATGTCAATTAAAATTGCTAACGGTGTTAAAATAGATCCAGCTGCAGGAACCTTGCCTACATTCAATCTCCCACAGGTGCTGTTAGGAATTCTTTGGTAGAGTTTCCTAGTGTAGTTAGGACTGACGAGACTGAGTGCAGGAAGGGGCTAAACAGTTAGGCTGCGTTTAGACTGGCATGATTTTGCGGAAATACTTTTAACGGAAAAGTTTTTCCGTTAAAAGTATTTCCACAAAAATGCATCTAGATTGGCATGGATGCTTTTGCATAAAAAGTGCTTTTGTGCAAAAGCATCCCTGGCCAGTCTAGACGCGATTTTGCGCAAGAAAGCCCCGATTGCCATTTTAGCCATCGGGGCTTTTTGGCGCAAAACAGTTCTTTCCTGTCTACACTGGCCCTCTTGAGCAAGTATTCTCGTGCAAGAGGGCTTTTTCCCGAGCAGGAGCGTGAAAGTATTTGCGCAAGAAGCACTGATTTTGTACATTACAAAGTCAGTGCTCTTGCGCAAATTAAAGCAGCCAGTGTAGACAGCTGGCAAGTGTTTGCACAAAAGCGGCTGCTTTTGCACAAAATCTTGCAAGTCTAGACGCACCCTTAGGGTACAGCTAGACTACAAGTTTTTGTCTGAAAAAGGTACGCAAAATGCGCTCCACATTTTGCGTACCGTTTTCCAATTCTTTTGTCAGAAGAGGCTTTTCCGATATATAGCCTGTCTAGACTAGGCCAGATGCAAGGAAAAAACCCTCTTTCGAAAGCCCCCTTCTTCCTCGTAGAATGAGGAATACAGCGGCTTCCGAAAGAGCTCATTTGCTCTTCCACAAAAAAGAGCGGAAGAGCAAACGTGTTCCCTGGACCTGTCAGAGTTTTTTCGGGATACCTGTGGTATCCCAAAAAAAAACCCCGCAGTCTAGCTGTACCCTTAGGCAGTTATTCCAAGAGGGTTAGGAGAAGGGCAGAGAAATGTCATTTATGAAACAAAGCAGCTGAAGAGAGAAGATGGTGAAGAGTGATTATTTTAAAAAAAAGTTCAGGAGCCCTTGCACGTGGTCTGAATCATGTATGGAGAGACTCCCAGAACTGACTTCAGAGGATGTTAGATCGTGCTCATGGAAGGCTGGTTAAATGAGCAGTAGTGGCTTAATGGGATGTTCAGCCCTGAAAATAGCCTGCCCTCTGAAAAGCCCTGATGCAAAAAGGAGGGTGATACCCAGCGCTGATTCACATGCAGGACTGTGCATCCGAGAGATCAGCTTGATGCGTTATGAGGCATCTGCTGCCCACATTGAGACTTGGCTGCCAGACCTCACTTTTCTGCACCATTTCTTGCCTTGGGCAAGAAGGGTGGCATGTCCATCAGTCAAGATGTTCAAGGCTGCAACCCATTGACCTCTTATGCAAATTGACAGAAACCCGAGGAGTCATAGGGGATAGGCAGTAGCCTCCCCAGGAATTGAAATTAGGGGGGGTGTTCGAATTTACAAGGGAGGGTGAGACCGTGAGGGTGAAGGTGGGCTGTATGGCACCATAGTTCACAAAACTGGGGGATGATGGGGAAATTCAGGGGGGTATACACCCCCATAGGGGGGTGTAGAGAAATCCCTGGGTACAGGGATCCCCTGGGTTCTCCAAAATGATACCGAGTAAGGTCTGTAATGAAAGCCTGTGTCACATTGGTCATGTTTAAAAGTCTCAGGGGGTGGCCATGTCAGACTAACTTTAAAAACAACAAGTAGTCCTGTGGCACCTTAGAGACTCACAAAAATATATATAGTATCATGAGCTTTCATGGGCAAAACCTACTTCATCAGCTCATCTGAAGAAGTACATTTTGCCCATGAAAGCTCATGATCCTCTATATATATATATATATATATATATATATATATATATATATATATATATATATATATATGTTTGTGAGTCTCTAAGGTGCCACAGGACTACTCATTGGTCATCATATTTGTTGTGAGAAATACGTAAGGCATTATGGATATATGTTGAAAACTATGTTCTCTAGACCTGGTAATTAAAGGCAGATCACTCCAAATGTGACAAGGTCAGACCAGATGGCTACAGGAAAATGGGTGAAGGCAAGTCCCTTAGCTTTAGATTAAACAGGTTCTTTTTCCCTGGGTAACCTTACAGGGGCTGCTTCAGATCAATCAAATCACCTGGAATCCATCAGGAAATGTATTAGGACCAATTAAGGCAGGCAGGCTGGCCAATTAAGACACCTCACATCAATCAGGAATGTGCTAGAAATAATTAAAACAAGCTAATAAGGACACTTAGAGCCAGTTAAGAACCAGCTAGTACGAGTTAAAAAGACTTCCCTGCAGTTAGTCCAGGGTGCATAAGGAGCTGGGGGAGAAGAATGTGTTCTGCTGGAAGATAGGGTGGTACAAGTGCTGGGGAGTAGCTGTGGGGGAGTGGCCCAAGGAAGAGGTGGGGGTAGATTGGGGAGGTGTTGTGGGCCCTGCAGCTCCTAAGGGATGGTACTGGCTGTCCCTTTGGGAGTAATGAGTCTGAGGGGATCTGGGGCTGGGAACTCCACAGGGACATTTGAAGGACTTGTGAGTTGGTGGGCACCTGTTGCCACCCTGTGCAGAGAGGGTGAGGCCTGTGGAGGCCAGGAAGCCAGTGTTTGTATTACTGGGGGTTTCAGGGAGCTGACTCACAGCAGGCTCAGACATGCCCTTCTCATGCTATGGGCTGTGGTAGCAAGGTGTCTTCTGGCCTGTGGGAGCATCACACGGCTCTTGATGCTGCTCCCATTGAGGTGAACAGTGGAACTTCTCTTGTTCTGGGAGAGAACAGGAGTGGGCACTGAAAGAGAAACTAAAGAGCAAGTGCTGCAGCAGGCTGGGTATACGGTGATGTTGCCATTTCCTGTGCTTTTGTTACGAGTCTCCTTATATTTGTCTTTATGTTCACAAAATCCCAGTGGCTGTGTGAGAGTTTCAGCTTTCGTCTAAAACCAAAGTTTCTAGTTTGAAAACATCATCCAACTCCGTGCACCCTAAAACCTCAGAACCAGAAGAAAAAGAACCCAATACTTGTGGTGGCCTTTTTTTTTTTTTTTAAACAAAGTAACATGATTGTTAAGCTGAACTGATGAATTTTCTAGGTCAGACTCTAATTTTGAATGTTTGGGTCTTGTAATGCTGCATCTATCTCTAGTCTGACCTTTTGTTTTTACATCAGAGGATGGCATCAGAGTTATTCTCACCTACATCATCTATTTGGGGACTGTATCCTAACCTTGCAAGAAGGAGAACTGAGTAATAGGTTTTTCCACCTCCAACTATGATCGCTCTGTCATGAACGAAGCATAGCTGCATGGAAGAGGACACGTGCCATGACAATCATAATTTGAGTAACTAATGTTCATTACAATCCTAGAGGCTCTGACCAAGACCTGATGCCCCATTATACAAACAGAGGGACAATCCCTGCCTGGAAGATCCTACAATGAAATAGACAAGACAGAGAAAGCAAGGATTGTTTTCCCTGTACTACAGGTAGGGAACTGAGGCAAAGTCACACTAAATGGCTAGGCCAAGATCTGGGACAGAGCCAGCTTTTCCCCAAATTCCAATCCAGTGCTACAGCACAGAGCCATTCGTTCTGAGAGTGCATGTCTCCAGTCTCGGCTCTTGCACTCCCAGCCAGCACTAGTCCAGAACAAGACCAGCTAGGTCAATTTCAAGGTTTGCAAAGGGACGGTCCAGCATGGAATGTCCTTTCAGCCAGCAGTGCACCTTGCTCAAGACACTATAAAATTTGGTCGTTGCATCATACAAAAAAAGCTTCTACTGCTAGAGTCAGGACTGGCTACGTGCCAGCTTTTCAGGCTGCAAACCACCCCTGCCAGCAGAGAGAGGAAAGAGCATCAGTATTTCCTTCCAAGCTGCTGTTAGCTTGCAGAGACTTGAGAGTGTCCACACTTCAATTAGATACCTGCAGGTGGCAGGCCTGTGCCAACTGCCTCAGGCTGTTTAACAATTATACCACAACCAGCCCAAACCAACTCACCTGAAGCAAATCAGCCTTCAAGGTGCATTAATGAAAAAATTAAACAAAAAGCCTCCTCCAAGCAGGGTTTTATCATGAAAGGGGAAAAGAAGTAGAGGCCTGTGGAGCCCAGTAAGGACTTGAAAATTGCCATTCATTTATAATGGAAGGTGCCTAGATGCCATGGGGATGGGTGGTAGTACAAACCCCAGTGACAGAAAAATATGGCCCTTGTTACTGTAGCATCAGTGCATCACTCTTTACATAAAAGATGACAGTTCTTTCTCTTTCTTCCCTCCCTCCCTCCAGGAAGAAGGTTTAGGGTGCCGTGTTTAGAGCCAAATAGGAGACACTCCCACTTGTGCGCAGCCCCACACCTTGTATTTGTCCTGAATGCAGTGAGGGCAGCAGCCATTTCACTTCTTCTGGAAGAATTCTATTGCCTTTGTCGGGCTCCTATGATGAATCTGTCTTTGACAGTCACATGCCACTTAAAATCGTAGACTTGGAAGAGACCTCAGGAGGTCTTCTAGTCCAACCCCCTGCTCTAGGCAGGACCAATCCCAACTAAATCATCCCAGCCAGAGTTTTGTCAAGATGGGACTTAACCTCTAAGGATAGAGATTCCACCCCCTCCGTAGGGAATCCATACCAGTACTTTGCCACCTTCTTAATGAAATAGTTTTTCCTAACATCCAACCTAGACCTCCCCCAACTGATTGACAGTGACAACATTGCAGGTGTGTGTAGCAGTTGCAGGAGGTCTCGATCACAGAGGAGAGACATCTCTTGGACGACCAGGACCAATTGCAGCTGTTAAAACTCTCCCACTGCCTCCAGAGACAAACAGGTACAACCTGTGCCTTCTCCATCCCATAGCCTCTAGAAATTCCTCTGTCCCGCTCCACAGGTCAACATCTTCCTCCCACAACTGCCAGCTATTTATTATTTGTATTTAGCGGTGCCTCATCATGGATTACAACATCACTGTTCTGGGCGCTGTACAAACATGGGACAAAAGGTGGCCCCCTACCCCAAAGCACATCCAGTCTAAGGAAAGTTAGAGTGCAAGGTTTTCTTGTTTCAAAAAAGCTGCTTTTCAACGATCAGTTTGAAAACAAACCCACACTGCTTTATTTATAGAGGGCATGAAAGCATGTGTTAGACAATTGGTGTTTGTGTGAAGCTGTGGATCAGAGTGGAAATCTGTTCTCTCCTTTAGAAACATTCAGGAAGGGCTCATTGCCAATAATACTGCCGGAGTGACACACCTGTGGAAGGTGTTATAGCATTGGAGTCTTTGCAAAGCACTTAAGAATACATGGCTTTCAACCACCGCCACATCAAACCAAGCGACCTATATATTACAAGAAAGGGAGGGTCAATGGACAGCACTACTCTGGCAGTGTTGCGGGGGAGTTAACTGATATAAAGTGGCCTTTATGCAAATGATTGTCCCCAGTGTGAGGATAAATCTCTGAAACATTTCCATATAACCATCTATCATTCTCATATAACTTGTATTAAGAGAAACTTTGTAAGTCCTTATATAGATAGAGCTTGTATAAATCTGCTTCTTCTAGACCATAGAAACTTTGTATTAAGCCCTTTATGTTACAGGCCTTAGGAATAGGAAAATGTCTTTTTCTAAGAGTAGACTAGCTCTCTCCCCTTTCTTTGATGGCCCTGTTGAAATGAATGAGGTGTGAATGGAGAAGTCTTGAAAGGTGAGCCACCTCCAGAAGCAGTTGCAAGGGTGGAGAGGGGCTGGGAGCCAGATCCAAAGACAGTAAGACTTGTGACGTGAGCTCATTGAAAAGTAGATTGGACATATAGACAGACTTGGGACAAGCAGCAAGTGCCTGAAGGACACTCTTTGAAGCAGCAGTAAAAAAGGTGTCACAAGCATCTCACTGCATATGTAGGTGATGACTAACCGGCCTCATGAGAGGGATAAATATGAGGCATCTTGCAGGGGGACCCTGGGTTTTTCATCTTGTCAACATCGGAGCATCAATCCGGATTGGCAGAAGCCCGGCTCCACCCCTCCCTCACCTAACTCACCAGTGTAGTTAGGGGGAGCAACTATTGGTAACAAGATGGAATGTGAGTGCATGAGCATAATGTATCATATGCATATGATTAAGTATTGATTGATCTATTTATGCTCAATAAATGCGGCGTGTTGCCTTATCCCCCTGAGAGAGATCTCTTGGGCTTCTTTTAAGCACAACAAATGGCCACCTACGAGCAACGCATGCAAGACTAGAATTGGGCCCACAATCCATACTGACACTGAAAGCACAAATCTGGGGTTCAGAATGGACTCTGCTCAGAACTCAACCTTTCAAGAGTCTCTCCAAAGAGTCTGAGGCTCAAGTTGCCTTTAATAGTGGTTTTCCCTGTAACAGGAAAGAACTTTTCAGTGCTGCTATGATGCTATGGTAGGGGAAGGTGAAAGCTGATTGTGTGGGGATGGTCCCATGACTAATCTCCTCACAGCTCTGTAGTAAGGATGTTAAGGACTAGTCGACTATCCGATAAGCACATGCTTATCGGATACTCAGTCAACTAATCGATTTCACCCTCTCCCCCCCCCCCTTGCTGCCTCTCTGAGGCAGCAGAGGGGGAAAGAAGGTGTACTGCAAAGCAGCAGTGCTGCACAGTGAAGCTACTGCTTTGAAACCCCAAGGTGGTGTGCAGCTGCCGCACAGCTGATCCTCAGCTCAGCGGAGCTGCCCCTTTAAAACACCGCAGCATCCTGTAGCCCAGAGTCAGCTGTGGACCCCCCAGCTAACGCCGGGTTCCGAGCAGCATTACTCCACAGCTGATCCTGGGTTTTACTGAAATGCCACACAGAGAAGTGGGCTGTGCTCACGATACCATCTACATGTTTTGTTAGTCTTTAAAGTGCTTCCAGACTATTTGGAGGGTTTTTTAGGTTTTTATGTGGGTAATGTTTGTGTTCCTTATTTTGGGTTTTTGCTCCACAACTCATCCTTTGTTTGGACCTTGAAAGGTTGAGCAATAACATCCAAGACATGGGGCCATTGCAAATCCAAGGAAATGCCAGTGGAGTACAATTACACCAGAATTATTCTTTTGTAACCAAAGCCATGTCTTCACTCCAGGGAAGATCGACACTGCCTCAATTGATCTTCCAGAGTTCGATTTAGCGAGTCTACAAACATGACAGTTCTCTGTATTCCAGTCATGCTTCTGTGGTGGTCTGGGCCACTGGGTGCTATGCTGGTCAATGCTGTAGCAGCACGGCGGTGTGGGGAAAGTCTGGCTAAGCAGTAGCCACAATACTTTGCTGTGGGTTCCATGCCAGTATGCAGCAACACCCTGCACTACTTGAATGGGAGTCATCAGCTTTCTGCTTGGCTTGCAGGGTCTGCCTCTGCCTAGGAGCATTCAGGTTATACTTTGTCATGATTTAGAGCAGTGGTTCCCAAACTTTTCGGCGTCACGCCCCCTTTTTGATTTTTGAGAAACCCTCATGCCCCCCGTCTCCAAATAGCAGCAAAACTTGTTGAGTCAAAAAAAAAGAA
Organism: Pelodiscus sinensis; assembly: GCF_052426305.1. Taxonomy (NCBI): domain Eukaryota; kingdom Metazoa; phylum Chordata; order Testudines; family Trionychidae; genus Pelodiscus; species Pelodiscus sinensis. The sequence continues at coordinate 121,671,269 of NC_143056.1, read as the reverse complement.
AAGAAAAGGGAACTGACTGTCCGAAAAACAAAAATAGCAGCAAAACTTAGGGGAAGTGATTGATTGAGGGGGAAGGGGAGTCTGGGTTGCCTCACTCCCCCCTAGAATTTCTTCATGCTCCCCAGTTTGGGAACCCATGATTTAGAGGGAAGGTGTCCCTGGATTTTCCTCAGAAAATGAAAGGTAGGCTGTGTGGTTAGTATGCCAGTCTGGGACTTGAGAGAGCTGCATTCGATTCCCTGCTCTGGCCTAGTCTTTTTGTGTCACCCTTGAGCAAGTCATTTAGTCTCTCCATGCCTCAGTTCCCCATCTGTGCAATGGGAGGAACAGTTCTTCTCTGCCAGAAATGCTCTGATACTACACTTATGGGGGACATTGGAGTCCCTTATGTTAGAGAGAGAGATGGACATTTGTTCACAAGTCTTTGTGCACCTGTCATCCGCTTGCCAAATCCAACCTGTGTGGCCTTGTTACATGACCAGCGGTTTGAGGTAGGGACTATGTTTTCATCCTGTATGTGTGTACTACTGCATTACAAATGCTCCATAACAAGGTCATGACACCAGCCTAGCATTGTGCCCATCAAATGCCAGGCCAGTATATTGAGGTCAGGTGGTACAAAGGGCTGCCTGGCTAAATCTTTTCTATGTAAAAGTAAAATGCACTTTAAATCAGCTTAAGAGGAGTGGGGAGAGGAGAACTTTATTTCATAAAAAGCCCTGCAGGAGCCTGCCCGTGACTGTACCTTTGGCCCAGAGCAGATTGCACTCATTTTCAAAAAAGCTCCAGCAGCCACATAAGAAAAGACTCTAATTGGAATAAGGGGATTGGAGGATTTAGCTTTTCAAATGTGCCTTTATTGCACTGGATGGTTTCAGGAGTGGCATTAATCTTTAACACTTGATTGCTGGGTTAGGCTGCAAGGATGGGGGGAAGGGTGTGTGGGAAAGTGAATGGAGAAAACTGCAGGGGGATGTAGATGGATGATTTCCAATAGCCCTTGCCCACTGCTCTGTCCTCTTGTGACACCAAGGGTCTCCAGTGAGGGGATCTACAGGCCCAACAGGACTCCAGGGGAGAAGGAATCTCACTAAACTGAGTGACTGGCCACAACGTGGCAGATGAAATTCAGAAAAGGGCAACAAAAAGGATTAGGGGTTTGGAGCAGCTGCCATAGGAAAAGAGATTAAAAAGACTGGGACTTTTCAGCTTAGAAAAGAGGAGACTAAGGGGGGATAGGCTAGAAGTCTATAAAATCATGATAGGTGTGGAGAAAGTGAATAAGGAAAAGTTATTTTCTCGTTCCTGTAACATAAGAACTAGGGGTCACCAAGGTTATGTCTACACTACACTGTGCTTCTGGAAAAAGCTACGCAAATTGCGGTTCGCAATTTGCCTTCTTTTTCCGCTTCTTTTTTCAGACTGGCTTCATTTTGGCCTCTCTACACTGGGCCAAATGTTAGGGAAAAAAACCTTTTCAGAACTTCCCTTCTTCCTTGTAAAACGAAGTTTACAGGGATGCCGAAAAAGTGCGTCTGCTCTTCTGAAAAAACATTCAGAAGAGCAGACACGTTCCCTGTATGTGGCAGAGTTTTTCCAGGATACTTCTGGTATCCTGGAAAAACTCTATAGTGTAGATATAGCCCAAGTGAAATGAATAGGTAGCAGGTTTAAAAACAAACAAAGGGAAGTATTTCTTCACACAATGCACAGTCAACTTGGGGAACTCCTTGCCAGAGGATGTTATTGAAGACCAGGACTTTAACAGGGTTCAAAAAAGAAATAAATTCATGGAGGGTTAGGTCCGTCAATGCTTATTAGACATGATGGGTAGGGATGGTGTTCCTAGCCTCTGTTTGTCAGGGGCTGGGACTGGGTGACAGGGGATGGATCATTTGATGATTACCTATTCTGTTCGTTCATTCTGAGGTACCTGGTATTGGCCACTGTCAGAAGACAGGATACTGTCAGATCCACTATGGCCATTCTGATGATCTTAATAAGCACAAAGGAAACCCAGCTATACATACAAAACAATGGAGTCTAAATGAGCTGTCCCCACTCAAGAAAGAGATCTTGGGAATCTGGGATCATTGTGGATCTGGGAATCTGGGATCATTCTCTGAAAACATCTGTTCAATGAGCAGCAGCAGCCAAACAACTGAATATGTCAGGAACCATTAGGAAAGGAATAGATAACAAGACAGAAAATATCATGTCACTATAGAAATCCACAGTATGCCCACCCTCCTTGAATACAATGTGCAGGTTTGCTCACCCCATCTCCAGGCAAGCTATATTAGATTTGAAAAAGATACAGAGAAGGTCAGTAACAACCTATTAAGGATATGGAACAACTTCTAAACAACAAGAGATACAAAGACTGGAACTGTCAGGATAGAAAAGGGGACAACCAAGGGGGCAGAGGCGACTGGTCATGGGGATCTGGGAGGGGCCACTGGTCACATGGCCTCCCCCCAGCCTGGGGAAGGGCCAGGACAACTGCCTCCTGCTCCAGCACCTGCCCCTCTCCACTCCTGCTCTGCCCTGCCACTTCCCCCAACTGAGGCACCGCGGGGGGTCTAGCAGGGCCGGCACTGCCCCCCTGACTGTATTGCTCTGCTCCCGCCCAGGGAGTTCAAGGTAGTCCAGGATGGCATAGCTGGGTTGCCTTGCTCTTCTTCCCCCCGATGGTGCCAGTGGGTGCGATGGGACATGTGACCAGTGTTCCCTCTAATGTCTTCCTTCCATGTGCAGAATAAATGTGATGTGCACCAAAGCATGTGCATATGTGCACCACCAATAGAAACACATGCTAGTAGGTGTCAGTAGCTGTGGGCACTCTGTTAATCAGCTGGGTGGTACCTGAATCTCTCCTGACTGGGACTCAGAAGGAACAAGGTGGGGAACATGAGGGGTGTTTTTCTGAAGATTTAGAGCCATGGATCCTGACTAAAGCAATGAAACTGGATTCCCTCTGCCATTGAAGTTTTACATGTTTCCCTTCTGCTGCAGTAACAGGATAATGCTTTTACTTTCATCTTTTGGAGGTGTTACTTTGCAACATTGCTGTGTGAATGCGGGCGTTTGTACTACTGGTTTGTTTAAGGTTTTTAGCCTGTGCACGGCTTCTGAGCTGCTCAGGTTTTGTTCAGCTTCCTCTTTTGTCTGCCTTCACCTCTGCGTGCTGTTTTCCTCCATTGTTTTGGTCAGGGTCTTTAGACACAGGGAGGATTTAAGGAACATAGATCATTAATGTGCACGCATGTAGCTCCACTGGTACATTTGCCTCCTCAAGGAGCTGATAGAGGAAGTCTCTGAGTCTTTAGTGATCATCTTTGAAAAATCATGGAAGTTGGGAGAGATTCCAGAAGACTGGAAAAGGACAAATAGTGTCCATCTATAAAAAGGGAAATAAGAACAACTCAGGAAACTACAGACAAGTCAGTTTAATTTCTTTGCCAAGGAAAATATTGGAGCAAGTAATTAAGGAATTTATCTGAAGATAATAAGGTGATAGGTAACAGCCAGCATGGATTTGTAAAGAACAAATCATGTCAAACCAATCTAACTTTCTTTGATAAGCTAACAAGTCGTGTAGATAAGGGAGAAGTGGTGTACATGGTATATTTAGACTTTAGTAAGATATTTGATACGGTTTCACATGACCTTCTTATCAGTAAACTAGGGAAATACAACCTGGATGGGGCTACTATACGGTGGGTACATAACTGGCTGGACAACAATTCTCAGAGAGTAGGCATTAATGGCTCTGTGTCATGCTGGAAGGGCAACAAGTGGGTTTCCACAGGGGTCTGTTTTGGGACCGGTTCTGTTCAAGATCTTCATCAACAATTTATATATTGGCATAGAGAGTATGCTTATTAAGTTTGCCGATGATACCAAGCTGGGAGAGGTTGCATCTGCTTTGGAGGACAGAATCACAATTCAAAATGACCTGGACAAACTGGAGAAATGGTCTGAGGTAAATAGAATTAAGTTTAATAAGGACAAATGCAAAGTGCTCCACTTAGGAAGGAACAATCCGTTTCACACATACAGAATGGGAAGCGACTATCTAGGAAGGAGTACTGCTGAAAGGGATTTAGGAGTCATCATGGACCACAAGCTACATATGAGTCAACAGTGTGACGCTGTTGCAAAATAAGCAAACATGATTCTGAGGTGCATTAACAGGAATGTTGTGAGCAAGACATGAAGTGATTCTTCCACTCTATTCTGTGCTGATTAGGCCTCAGTTGGAGTATTGTGTCCAGTTCTGGGCACCACATTTCAAGAAGGATGTGGAGAAATTGGAGAAGGTCCAGAGAACAGCAACAAAAATGATTAAAGGTGTAGAAAACATGAGGGGGGAGAAAAATTGTTCTCCTTGGCCTCCGATGATAGGACAAGAAGCAATGGGCTTAAATTGCAGCGAGGGAGGTTTAGGTTGGACATTAGGAAAAACTTGCTGTCAGGGTGGCTAAGCCCTGGAATAAACTGACTAGGAAGGTTGTGGAATCTCCACCACTGGAGATATTCAAGAGCAGATTAGGCATTTGTCAGGGATGAAATAGAATGTGCTTGGTCCTGCCGTGAGAGCAGGGGACTGGACTCAATGACCTCTCAAGGTCCCTTCCAGTTCTAGTGTTCTATGATTCTATGTCCATGGATTCATGTTGATTTACTTTTAATTCAGTCAGAAGTTTACATTTTTGTTAACATAGAAAAATGCTTCTTAGCTGCAATGAAAGGGCAAAGGTTTGGATTCTTGAAATAACTATTTGCTCTGTATTAGAGAACATTTTTGGTTAAATGCTTTTTATTATAAGTGAGGAAAATTGTGCTGCTTTTAGCTAAGGTCTCCTGACACTTCCCATTCTAAGACCCTGTTTTCAGTTCCTCATAACTTTCCCAAATGTTAACTGTTCAGGCGGAAGTTTTCCATGCTGGTGTTTGCCTTAAAATGAATATTTTGGGAAAGTTTCAGAAAAAATGGCCAGATAGGTTTTTTGGATGGGGCTAGAGGGAAATATGTATTTGTTGCCCATGTTCAAACAAACTTGTACAACTGTCTTGCTAAGAAGCTCTAGTGATTCCCTGCTTTAAAATTTGGTAGTGGGGTCATCCTTCTGTTAGGTTGCTGTTTCCATGAAAAATTGTCCAAATACAGCCAAGCTATAGGCCTCTGAAAATGTCAACTTGTGCATACTTGGTAGCTACTTGTTAGAGTTTGGTTGCTAAATGTGCAGAAGATTCTGATTGCACTTAGGCTACATTTACACAGCTTCCCTCTTCCGCAAAAGCCTATGCAAATGCAGCGTGGATTAGCATATTGCCATGCACATAATTAATTAGGAGCCAGTTTTGTGCAAGAGGTTTTTGTGCAAAAAGGTGCCGTCTATACAGCGCCTTTTTGCGCAAAAACCCCCTCTTACGCAAGAGCCGTTCTTCCTAATTTTTTCAGGAAGAACTTCTCTTGTGCAAGAAGGGGTTTTTGTGCCAAAAGGCGCTATGTAGATGGTGCCTATTTGCGCAAAAATCTCTTGCGCAAAAATGGCTCCTAATGAATTATGCAAATGAAGTGTGGCAATATGCTAATCTGTGCTTCATTTGCATAGGCTTTTGCGGAAGAGGGAAGCTGTGTAGACGTAGCCTTAGAGAGCCCTTGCAGTCCCAGGCAGAAGCAGAGCAAGGCTTTCCTGTGTCAAGGCTGTTCCCCATTCCGGCAATCCAAGTACAGAAGGTGGGAGTCCTCAAAAGACTTTTAAATACCTTGCTTACTAAATGTTTCTGTTTTAAAAACTCCCAAAGGTCACAGATTTCCTGGCCTTGGCTTGGTATTGCTGCCACCACTCAAATGCAGAAACCCAAAAAGGTGCACTTGGGAATTCCTTCCAATGGGTACCCTTAAGCTCTTTAATCCTCCCTCTGGAGAGAGCTTGAAAAAACAGTAATTTGTCTTAGTAGTACGGCTTGCAGCCTTAGGTACATGCACACACAACCTCCTGCCTCCTAAGACACAGGAATCAGATTATGGTCTTAAAAAGTTGATTTTTATTAACAAAACAAACACACTTGGTGAAACATTACCTGGTTGCTAGGTGTTACAGAACAACTGAAAAAAAGAAAGATTAAAACATAGAGAATTGATTCTCTGGGATTCAGTTTGGAGAATTACAGGGGAATGGGGGTAGTTACATGTGCTCAGCACAGAGAAATCCAGCAAACCCCAAAATAAAGAAAATAACCTGATTGCATCTGACTAGACATTCCCTGTACTACTCCTATATCTGTAGTTACAGGATTTAGTCCTTACCTAGGCATAGATGTTGCTGGATTCTTCATGCCCTGCTGCCTGGCTTAGTTCATGTCTGTCCAGCTCTCCTCTGGTCACACAAAGATAGGAACAGGACAGTCACTGCTTCCAGTTCAAAAGCTCTCTCACTGTTTCCATTGGTTCTCCTGGCCTCCTGCTAACTCGTTTCCCCAGCTTTCCTGGAGACTCTCTAGGTCCCACTGTCTAGGGTTTTAAACCTTTCAGGCAAGACAACTAGGATTAAGTTTCAAGGGTTAAACACTGTGAAAACTGAATGGCAGGACTGTCCAGAAAATGGCATTCCTCTCCCTTTCATCACACCCTCAGGGGAAGACTGAGACATGGCTGAGGGGAAGGCAAGTTTAGGTCTGGCTGGCGAGGAGACTGAGGGGTAGACAGTGTGACTAGTAGGGAAGGAGACTGGGCTTGGGATAGGAAGCTGGGATCTGGGGGGAACAAGAAGTAGGAGGAGGAGGCAGGACTAGGACAGGGACAAGCTGGAGGGAATGAGGCAGAAGAAATTAGGCCTGGGGTGAACCGAGACAGAAGAGCCTTTGACCACAGAACCCAAGATTCCAAGGTCTCAGCATCTTTCTGTTGTGAGCAATTTCCTCACAGCATGGTCTGATCCTGCTTTAGTGCCGGTCCATGATAACCTGCTGCTACTAGCATTAATCAATGTGCTGTGGATCTCATGGCGCCAACCTTGCTGATGAACCATGTAGGACTCAGTAGGACACCTCATGGCTGGTCTACCTTTTACTAGCCGTAAGAGATCCCCGCAGCAGTGTGGTTGGTTAAGGCTTACTGGAGCTGGATGTAGGACTGGTATGAAGCTTGCCTTGCCCGCTGGGGATTCCCCCAAACAAGGGGACCCCAACCCTCAATTGGCTGTTTGACTAGCTTTCCATCTTTCTTGGGCCACCAGAGCAGCACAAAATGCAGGGAGCCCGCCAGGGTATCTGGCCTGTTGCCATCCAGCGACTCACTTTAGTACCAGCCACGTCCTCCTGTAATGTGGAAGCTCAGCTGTGTCCTTCACATCCCCTCGGGCCTTTTCTTCAAGCCTATTGCCAAGGCTGTGAGATCATACTGATGTCAGATACCCACAGATCCCTCGGTAACATCTGCTGCTCCCATGGGGAGCACTAACCAGATTCTGCCCATGATTCATTGTTGCTGTTTGCTGCCTCCCGTCTTCAAATTTGGCTGTGAGGATTTGACAGCAGGGACTGTGCCTCCGCACCTCACTAAGGCACCCAGTACCGTGATGGTGCAGTACAAATAATACAGGCGCTCTGGTTTCCCCATGGCACAGTTGGGCATTAATGCTTCCAACTGGTCTAATCCTGCAAGAGGGTGTAAATATCTGTAATCTCATCCTCCAGCTGTTTGCTGCATGGGGAAGAGGAGAAATCACTTTGGAGAATTAATTCTCATTATAAACAGGATATGCTCTGCTTTCTGGCTGGCGGGAAATCCTGCCCCAGCTGTTCCAGGTGTGCCACGCCAGCAAAAAAACAAAATAGCTGCTAACTGCTATTGATTTATTATAACTGCATCCCGGTCTAAAGTGCATTCATGACCTCCAGGGAGATAAATATCTGGCTGTGGAAGGCTTTGCAAAACTGATTGCTTCATGCAGAAAGAGGCATATTTAGATGCTCAATCTCTGTTTGCAAAGTCTGCAGCCCCTTAAATTCAGCTGCATTTCCAATCTCCAGCTGCTTCCCTTTACATGCTTACTGTGAGCAGGTCTGTTTGTTGTTGAAGTCTGCCAGTGGCACTATACCCCAGATTGCAATTTTCAGTTTAAAGCCGCCTGAGTGACAAACTTTAATTGTTGTTTATTCATATTGTGGGAGTGCCTAATAGACTCAGTAGGGGACCCAGGACCCCATTGTACTAAGCTGTAGAGAAGCACTGGGTAAAAAGCTAGTCCTTGCCCCAAAGCCCTTAAAGTCTAAGAAACTGTTCCCATAATCCATATGCAACTTACCTGATAGTCAGTTTAGTAAATCTTGGCTAGTGTTTTTTGGGTTGCTAACTTGTGACACCACACAGGGGCCTGACTTTCAGAGACCAAGTGTGTGGCATTAAAAAGAACAAGCCTCTCTATCTATTAAGCAAAAGGAGAACTTCTCTAGGTGCCAGAGAGTTGTAGTGTTGCTCATGGCCGTGTCGCTAATAGCTGTGTAGTATAGACAAAGCCTCAGGCAGGTTTTGTAGAAAGGCATCTGGTCTTGGTTGGAAGATATAAAGAGATGGAAAATGCCCTGTTTCCCTGGGTAGTTTTTCCAGGGGTGAATCTTTCTCCCTGTTAATTTTGCATCTTATATCTAAATTTGCCATGATTTAACAGAGTTGTAAAAGTTGAAAGATCCATGCAGAGTACATTGAAAACCCTGCTGTTCCATTGAGGGTTGAGAGTCTGATGCTCTTGAAATAGCAAAGAGACCATGCATTTATTTTTAAAGTGGTAACAAGAAGCTGGCATCCCTAACAAAGACTAGCCTGAAATGCAGCATCCTGCTTATTGCAATTTTGCATGGAAAGGTACTGTAAGCTGATTGCAAAATGGAAGCAATCCTACAGATGGTGTTTTCCCAAAGAGATGCTGTTGGCGTCTCCAGCTAAATGTGTCAGACAAAAGGCGTAGACTTGACTTGCAGAGCACTCTGTCCTTTTTCCTTTGCTCTATATGATTAAGCTAGCACAACCCTTTTGCCCAGATGTAAGGATACCATTCACCATCCCATTGAAGGTACGTGCACGTTTTTACTGAAAATAGGGGTGTCTCTTTTTTCTTCTCTCTGTAGACCTCCAATACATTAAATGCCATGAATAAAGCTACTATGAGTTTGAGAGAGTTTGTGCGTCTGTCTATTTGAGTCCATTTGTTGACAAACTCCTTCTAATGGTAAGCACTAGGACCACCAAATGTGGTGTGCAGCTTCCTCTTATCATAACTTAAAACAAGATATGGGGCTTGGTTGTGCCAGAACAACGGGATGTGCCTGGAATGTGATTGTTTCTTATCAAATGGAAAGGGGGGGTTGTGATAGCAGGGACAGTTATGTGCCAGAATGATCACAGGGGGGCAGGGCAGCAAGCAAGTATGCTCCCAACAATCCCAGAGAGCTGCGGAGAAGCCACCGATTAGGCAGTGCGGCCCCTACCAACCCCAATTCCTGCACTGACTCCTGCATACCCCTTTCCCTGAATCCCTTCTCACTGCCCAACCTTGACTCCTGCAACCCCCACACTCCCAACTGCCTGCCCTGAAAGAGCTGAGCAAGGCCAGGTAAATCTATTAACGAGATCCATAAAGAGTTCTGTTTTCCTGTAACTCCTGCCAGATCCCTCCCTTTGCATTCCTGCTGCTCCTGCAAACTGGCTCATGATCAAATCATCCCTTGTCTCAAGTGAGCCTTCCAGACCTACTGTCTCTTATTAAACCAGCTTCTGTTGAGTACAAGCTTTTGAGCTTACACATAGCTTTCCTCCAGGTTTGGAACCAGCAGGGCTACCACTATGCAGCATAGTCTTCCTTTCACCCCTTGGGCACACTGTCCGATGCAAACTGCTTGGCAGTGACTTGGCCATTCTGGTGGTGTCATGACACCAGGCTTCCTCTGAGCAGCAAACAGCAGATCCGATTTCTCAGGCAGGCCAGGAGAGATCTCTTGAGGTGCGTTAGAGCTGGACAGCTGTATGTCCCTCTGTGTGCTCAGGGCACACCTGGAATGAGTTGTAGTGGAAGACTTCCATCTCCAGGGCTGTAAAGCCAGTTCCCTTTACACTCTGCATTACCCTTTCTCTGGCCATGCTCCCTCAGATAACCTTGGGTGTTTTTTTGCTCCTCCAGGCTGACTGAGGAATGGGCTTTTGGTGTCTTCTTTTGGGGCGAGTGGAAGGAGTGCACTTCTATCAAGTGCCTTGATATCTTCAGCTGAGGCCAGGCCCTTCCTTAGCCATTTCAAAAAATAAAGACTGTGAACATCTAGAGCAATGGAAGGAAGTGAATGGAGTCTTTCCAGGATACCAGCCGGAATGTGGAAAGAATAAAACAAGTTCCCCGCTGTTAAAGAACCTGGGCGAGTGTAGCATTTAGTGGGTGTCAGATTCCTGCAATTTACTGAAAATTACAACTATGCACACTGCTCATTTTTTCAACCCACAATCAATCACTTCCCAGCCCTCCGCAATGCTGGGTTCACGTGCCACGGCTGCCTCTGAGGCCCCCAACCGTGTTCTATTTTAAAAACTCACCACAGATGGGGAGTTCACTGAGAATGCAGATTTTCTGAGAACTCTTCCGTTCAGAGGAGACTTGGCTGGCAACAACCCTATTTAACTTCCTTCTCCTTCATTCCTGCCCCGGGGAGCCTGCTTTTCAGTATGTTGGCTGTCACTGCTGCTCTGTTGGTAGCACCATTGTCTCCAAAAAGCTTTGGGTGCCAGCAGACGCTGTGCTGCTGAGACCACCCCTTCCTTCCCTACCCCATGCTTTAACCCTGAGCTGTTTCTGTCAGAAAGTGCATGACACCCAGCTTTGTCAGGGCAGAGTCAACCAGTCAAATTTACTCCTCCAGGTGCCCCTGACTTCTGAGCATCTTCTCCAGGCTGGCTGTCCTCCAACAGCTTCTCCATGCTATCGTCCTAGCACAGGGCCATCAGTCTCCCCTGTCCTTGGGATACCATCTGCTTACAGGAATGTTTGCCGACTGCTCCTGCTCTGCTTGACACCTCCTCTGGCCTCACGGGAGAGGTTTATGCCCATATTGCAAATTGTAAGGATTCTGCTTTCTGTCTCGGCTTTCCCCTTTCCTAGCGTGCTCGAGGCAACCTGGATTTTAGTCTGGGAATGGTATTGATGGACTGAACTTCTACTTAGGAAAACCATTCTGCCAGGCACAGACATAATTGCTCTAAAAACAGCCCGACCTCATTGGAAAAGGGCTTTCTTTTTCAATGGCCAAATTCAAGCCTGCTGACCAGGAGGTAGGCAAAAGGGGCCACTGCCCTAGGGCCCAGTAATTCTAAAGGACCCAGGGCTCCTGGTGGCTGCTGCTGCATTCCCACAGATTCACACCCTTTAAATTGCTGCTGGAGCCCCATGTGGGTGGGCAGCTCTAAGGGCTGTGGGGCCCACCCCAGACCTTCCACCCAAGGCCCCACTCCTTCTGGGGTCCAGCATGGCTCTCAGCTCCCCTGGTCAAATTAAATATCAGCACCATTTTCCACCAGTGGCACATCACCAGTTGAGCATTAGGGCCGTAGAAGCTTAGTTGGTAAGGAAGAATCGGCTGGCTCTTCTGCTCCTGCTGCTGAAGTTGACCTGCCTAATCACAAAACAACTCTTCTGCCCAGGCCTGTTGGTGCAGAAGAAGCCACCATGCAGCGGGGGCTGGTTGAAAATTTTCCATCAAAACTTTATCAAGTAAATAGGATAAACTGAAATTGTGGTGTCTCATGGGAGCTGCACTTCATGGTTCATGTGCCTGTTCTGTGGGTGGGATCCACAGCTGGGCTTGTCTCCTTCTATGAGCCATGGGATACCATGGCTCACAGCTTCTCTTGCTGAAAGGGGTACATTAGGCGATGCAGTCTAGCTGGGGGCCCTAACGCGGAGAGGAGAATGGGGACATAAGGAGCAAACTCTCACTCCTATTTTCAATGGAAAACTTTTGGGTTTTGGCCAAAATCTCTTTGTTTTGAGTTTTTGCTGAAAACACAAACTTTCCTAAGGAGAATGTTGATGAAAACATTTGTTGTTCTTTGAAAATTGGACCAGCTTTATTTGCAATGCTGATTCTCATGTACTTGATGGAAAGACTCTAGTTTTTAACAAATGATAGCCACAAGAAACCTCAGAGCTCCTGGCTCCTCCACTGATGTGATATAGCCATTGCCCCATCCCAGTTCAGTGCTCTCCTGTGGGTTTGTGAATGTTTAGTCTTAATTCTTTCCTATTTATCTTCACCATAGAAATGGAGAACCCTCCCCCTTTTTTGGTGGGTGTGTTGTTGCATAGGAATGTACAGGAAGTAAGTTGTAAAATATACATGGTGATTAATAAACCAAATTCATTCAGTTTGGCAAATACTAGTCGTCAACTATAATGAAAGCTAAGGATATACAAATAAGTGGTTACTTATTCTTTCTAATGAAATCAAAAATCCATTCTTCCTTTTTAAGAAACTCCCTCACTGATCAAGTCATAGAAACCTGTTTGGTTGTGCAGATACCTATCTTTCTTAATCACATGCAATTCAATTCTACACTTGCCTGACTTTATTGTCCTCCAGACAGAAGTTCACTAGATAAACTCACCCCAAGAACTCCATAATGTTTTCATATAGCTATTCTCAATTGATCTTATCTCCATGTGTGATGTTTTAGCAGCTGCATGGTATCAGAATGCAGCTCTCAAACAGCTATGTTAAATATCTGTTGTGCATTTAATCTAATCGTGTGAGAAATATACAAAGGAATGAGGTTTCATTAATAAGTATTGCACCAGGGAAAGAATGCTGTTCCCTTCTTTACTTACATTATGGTAAGTTCCCATTGCATTTTCAGTTCTATACTTGCATGCCTACTTAGTGATGATCCAGAATATGGCATCCTCCATGTGGTGTGACCTCTCACATACGGTGTGTGTGAGATCGTGTTGCATGGAAGGTGCCATTTTGTTCTACAAAATCTCACCGTTCATGCATGTCCAGTGGCCAGATGGAATCATCCTGCGGCTTCCCAGTTGGAGCAAGTAGGCACCATACTTAGGATATGTCTAGACTACATGCGTCTGGTGACAGAGGCATGTAATTAGGCTACCTGGCACAGGAAAGTGAAGTGGCAATTTAAACAAACAGCTGATCGGCACAGAGTGGCAGCCATTTAAATTTAAATGAAGCTGCGATTATTTAAATCACCGCTTCATTTTCCTATGCCGGGTAGCCTAATCTACATGCCTCTGTTGCCAGAGGCATGTAGTCTAGACATACCCATAGATAGCATGCCCTGTTGGGGAGAAATGCCATGCAGACTAAAGTCTGTGATCGGTAATACCCCCTTCCCTTCAGACTATGTTGTATCTTGCTCTAATGGCTCCATGACTGCTTCATTGCTGGCCCGCTGCTCCATCCATTGTGCAAATACTATGGCATATATAGCCCATGAATGTGACACATTCTTGTTGTTTGCTGTGTGGTATCAAACTACCAATGGGTAGTATCATCTGTCTTCATGCTCCTGCTGTCTAGTAAGAATAACATTTTCTTTTCTTGCCTGTCTGGGAACAGCTGGAGGTAAGCCAACAGTTCCTATGTGCTAGTGATATTCAAATAGCAGGTGAACTATAGCAACGGTTTTAATTTATTGTTCCCCGTTTTTTGGTTCACAAGCAATAAAAATAAGTAAAAGCCCTGCTAATGGGAGCAGTGCCATATGCATCAAAGCACATGTTCCCCCTGAGAGAGAAAAGGCTTGCATAATCTCCTGTGCACCGATCCATGAGAAGATGCATCAGATGGTGGTCACAGCACAATACTTACCATGAGGAGATGTGGGATCCAGTCCTGACTGCCCACTGGCTTGCTATAGGAGATGGAGCAATGCATGTTAACTGTATTGTGCCTCAATGTGTCCAGCTGTACAACAGAGAAAATAATTTGTATCTGACAGGAGTGGTGTGAAGCTTACGTGAACAGGCACTGGAAACTGATTGGCTTTGGGGTCCATTGATGGGAGATGCTATTGCAGTACAGTTAGCTCAGTCCCCACTCTCATGGTGGCTAGTAAAGCAATAGCTCATTATATATATATATGTTATTTGTCTATCTTGTAAACTCTTTGTAGTGAGACCTGTCTTCTGTTCTGTGTTTATACAGTGCCTCACATAATGGGGGGCCCCAATGCCAGCTTGAGGCTTTTACATGTTACTGTAAAACACAGTGTGGTCAATGCCACACCAAACAGCTGCAAAGCTTCCACCTTCACTGCCTAAGATCCATTTGCACCATGAAGTGGCAGGACAGGCTCCCCAGCACTGAAGTCCTGGAGAGGTGCCAAATCCTGATGACTTGCTACACAGTATAGACCCATATGGAAAGGCCAGTGCCATGAGACCATGCCCACTTCTGGAATGACAGTGACATGTGAGGTCTCTGCTGGAGAAGAGAGCCCATCGTAAGACCAAACTAGCCAGAGGTGACTACTCTTGCAAGACACACTTGCAAATTTAAGATTGGACTCATACCTAATGTACGAAGGCATAAAAACAAATACACTCAAGTCAATACTAGGTGAGCATTCATCTGTCGAAGTGATAGGAGAATCCATTCATCAATATAATTATTTAATACCAATAACAATTACTAAGCATGCTTACAGCATCAAGGAACCCTACATGACTTGTGAAACATAACAGGCTAGACCTCTCTATCCATACTGCTTCAACATATTCTACATCCACATTGTCTAAAAAGCAGTGAATCTGAACCCAATGGGGTGATGCTTATCAGTAATAGATTAACCAATGCCCTGCCCAGTTGAAATAGTAAGTGGCTTGTGTAGATGCAAAGTAGCTATTTTGGGATACCTCCGGTATCCCAATATATCCTTGCAGTGTAGACATACCCTTAGTCTCTAGGATGCATCCACACAGCACCCTTAGCTCGAAATAAGCTACACAATTTGCGCTATGCAATTTGCATAGTTTATTTAAAATGCATTTTGAACTAGCTTATTTCATAATCTGGTGCTGTCTACACAGCACCAAATTTTGAAATAACTCACTATTCCAAAATATCCCTTACCCCTTGTGGAACCATGATGTCGGAATAAGCCGCCCATTATTTTGAAATCTATTTTGAAATAAGGGGCTGCTTCAAAAGATGTGGAATAGCTATTTTGGGATACTTCCTGTATCCTAAAATGGCTCTGCAGTGTAGACGTACCGTAGGGTGCCATAAGACTCCTCGTTGTAGCCCTAAGTGTCTGTTAAAAGACAGCAGGTGCATTCAGTAAACAGACAGGTGGGACGAGGGAAGTACACATTAACAATGTATTGCTTGATCAATATAATAAACAGTGGTCACAGCACATCAGCTATCTATTCACTGTAAATGGTTTCGTCAGCATCACAAAAGAGGTAACTACCTATTTGCAACTCAGATGTTAGGGAAGATAGGAACTGTTCTTATTCAAAATCAGTTGATTAAAGAAGCGCATACTCTGTGCAATAAGGTAATTACTTTGCATTTCACAGTGTCTTTCATCCATGGAGACTGAAGCACTTTGAAGAATAGGTAAAGAATGGATGGATGAAAAGCACACATAGCTCCTCTATCCATCCTATACTCAACCGAGTAAAATACCATCCAGGATTATGACAGAACTCTTTGTGTGGATTTTCAATCTCAGCACACAATAGCAATAATAATTATCCTCAAAACCTTCCGACATGATGTAGAAATTTAGTCTACTAAATTCATTGGGCTCACGATAGCGGTAGCTTGGTTAAAGGTACGTAATAGCTTCTGGCGTACCAGAAGTCAGATTACATCTAACAGTCTCTTCTGGCCAGAAAGTTTATGAAACAAATTGTCAGTATTGGGAAATCCAAGCAGCTAGGAGCCCAGCATTCCATAGAAATGACCCCAGAATTATCTTTGAAATCTCCCATGATCAGAAAGTGTCAAGGCCTGAACAACTTAATGTGAAGGATAATTGCATAATTTTGCTTTTTCATGCTGCACACTTTGCAGTGTTTTTTTAAAAGAGTTTGTGCCACCAGTCTCACATATTTATAATGATTTAATCATAAAATCTGTGAGCAGCATTGAGTAGCCAGTATTAAAAAAAGAAACCCAAGCTGCTACTACTGTCTTTTTCTTTTCCCTCTTAAAGTAGAATTTTCACACACCACCATTTCTTCAGATGTCACTTGTCTGAATTACAGGATGGCCATCATTCAGACCGGGACCAGTGACACATTCAGGGTCTGAGCTAAGGCCCATGTAAGTGAATGGAAAGGTTCCCATTGATTTGAAAGGACTTTGGATTGAGCCCTTTAGTATCTCTTGAACCATCATGGGTAGAAATAGGAGCTGGGAATCTTGACTTTCTAGTGGCACAAGGCTTATGCATCTATTCTTGGGAGATTGTAAGAAACTACATGTTTTCAAATTAGGATTTACAGAGAATCTCTATGAAGCTCTAACCATACTTTGTCATTGCTCTCTTCCACAACTATGCCTGCCTAGTTGGACTTATAGTTCTATGTTGCCTGACTACGGAAGCAGAAAAACATGAAAAGCTCGTACCAATAGAAAATGCAACATACCACAGGAAGGCTGCGTCTAGACTGGCATGATTTTGCGGAAATACTTTTAACGGAAAAGTTTTTCCGTTAAAAGAATTTCCGCAAAAGTGCATCTAGATTGGCACGGATGCTTTTCCGCAAGAGCATCCCTGGCCAGTCTAGACGCGATTTTGCGCAAGAAAGCCCCAATCGCCATTTTACCCATCGGGGCTTTTTTGCGCAAAACAGTTCTTCCCTGTCTACACTGGCCCTCTTGCGCAAGTATTCTCATGCAAGAGGACTTTTCCCCGAGCAGGAGCGTGAAAGTATTTGTGCAAGAAGCACTGATTTTGTACATAACAAAGTCAGTGCTCTTGCGCAAATTCAAGCAGCCAGTGTAGACAGCTGGCAAGTTTTTGCGCAAAAACCTTACCAGTCTAGACGCACCCGAAGTGTCAGATTTTGTGTGTGTGTGTGGGGGGGGAGCGTATGTTAAAATCTAAGGGATATACAGCCTGCCAATCAGAGGCATCATTTATTCTTTCCACATTCTGGCTGGTATCCTGGAAAGACTCCATTCACTCCAGTCACGTGTTTATGTAAGAATCTCAGCTTGCTTTTTTGACATGACTGTGAAAAAAAGCTTGAAAAATAACTCAAGGGAAACTGCTTTAGTGACATCTGCCCAAGTCTGCTGCCAGTCTAAACCAATAGCTTAAAAAAGTGCAAACAGCCCCATGCATCTCACAGGGACATTACATTGAACACTTACTACTCTGGGGTCCTGGTTAAGACCATCTTCACAGAGGAGGCTACTGGAGAAGAGAGTAGCAGGCCCAGCTCACCCACTACAGCAGTTGCCTTCCAGTGGTGGGGTGAGTTCTAGGAGCCTCTGCTACTAGCAATACCACTTGAAGAGGAAGAAAATCCTTATTATTGATGAGAAGAAACCCAGGTCTCATTCCATTGCCCCTGCCTCTCTGGGAGGGGCTGGCCCCTTCCCACACTGCAAAGAATGGGAGCAAACCTGGATGGAACTGGGGGTTCCTCATTTCATGGAGTCTTTACGGCCACAGATTGCCTTAAAGTGGCCCCACATCTGGGAGGCAGAGGTTGTCATATTTCTGATGGCTCGTCTTGTGGTTTAGCCACTCCTGCATCTTGCAGTTCTCTCAGGCTACGTCTACACTGCCAGCTTTTGCTGCAGAAAATATGCTAATGAGTGACTCATTTGCAGGAGTTGCAATCTCATTTGTATATTTTCTGCTGATCCATTTTTGCTCTAGGGGTTTTTGCACAAAAACAAGCAGCGTGGATGTTTCCTTTTTGTGCAAAAAAGATCCTTATGCCTTCCCTGGACAGGCATAAGGGTCTTGCTCAAAAGGGGGGTTTTGCACAAAGAGGAAATGTTCACACTGCTTCTTTTTGCACAAAAATCCTTGTGCAAAAATGGCTTGAATAGATTATGCAAATGAAGCTCAACAAAATTCTAATCAGTGCTTCATTTGCACACTATCTGCCAGCAAAAGCCAGCAGTGTAGACAAAGCCTTAGCTGCCACTGTTGATCTTCCAGGGGTTGAATGAGCAGATCTAGTGAAGACACGTTAATTCAAACTGAGAGGGGCATTTCAGTCAGTGCCAGTAGTCCTACTTCCATGAGGAGTAAGGGAAGTCGAAGGGAGAGCGTGCTCCCTTCAACTTCCTGCAGTGTAGACAGCACCAAAAGTGGAGTTAAGGTACTTCGACTTCAGCTACACAATTAATGTAGCTGAAGTTGCGCATCTTAATTCGACCTTATCCCATAGTGTAGACATACCCTCAGACTCCTGCCAAAGGAACCTGTAGACCATGCCATAGTGTAGAGAATTCCCTGAATATAAAGGGCCTGATCTTCAGCTGCTGTAAATAGATTCATTTCAGTGGAGCTAAACCCACAGCCATCAGCTCAGGATCTGGCTCAAAGTGAGCCCTTTGGGCTTTTTACTGACTCACTATACCTCATGGGCAGCACTCTTTATCTGTACATCTCAAAGTACTTCTCCAAAGTAGAGAACTTAAATCTTTTTAATCTCCTCTGAAGGATCTGGCATTGACCACTGGCAGAAGGCAGGAGACTGGGCTAGGTGGACCAGTATGGCTGTGCTTATGATTTCTCTTTCAAAAATGGAGAAACTGAGGCAGAAAGAAATGTAAAAGCCTATTGCTGTGGAACCTGTACCCCTGTTCCTGCAGCCTGCTCTATGGGGAACAGGCATTTGCTTGTACAGAACAATAATGTTTTCCACATTATTCAATGAGCTGCATAATAATCTGGCCAGATATTTATTTATCAAATGATTTATGATTAATTTATCCACCCTCAGTTACATTATTTTGAATAGTTTTGATGTTTATTGATCAATTTTAAATTTTAACTATGTATCTTTCACATGGCAGTAGCACATTTTCGTTAAATTGGGGGATAAGGACTGATATAGTGTGGTAATGAACAATAACCACATCACCTCTGCTTAGAGAGGATATACAATTTCCCCTCTTATAGCCTACTTCAAATGGTGTAAGTATCATGTCCGTTAGAGAGGGATCACACTAACTGTTCACCAATAGTGCAAATCACCTATATAATGTCTTTGAAAAATGCCAATGGAAAAAATGCAATTTATATACAAATAATGTCTTGTTTCACTGTTCAGCTACCCACAAAAGAGACGATACATTTTGATGCTAGACTTTCTTGGCCAAGGAATTAACGAGAAATTAATACAGATGTGCTAATCAATTGTAGCTATGCACAGAAAAGCACAGCCAAAGTAACATAATACAAATAACAGCAGTGTGGTAGACTGGATAGCTGGAAGGCTAGAATGAAAGGGAATTTAGGTAAAAATTGGCAATAGCTCAATCCTCAGGCCATTTTTCTACATACGGCTTCCTTTGGCTGCCCAGGAGTTTTGCTAGGGAGCAGGATCGAGACCATGTAGATGGATTTTAGCCCTCCACCGGTGTTCATCAGTCAATCGAATACGTGATGGCCAGGTTCGTTACATTAGTATGAGTCTGGTGGGGTAAACCCGGCCCCACATCTCCCCTTGCGCGAACCCCGCTCCTGCCCACGGAGATGGGGGCGCAGCCCACCGGAGAGGATTTTGCGGGGGGGAAGCGCTGGAGGGGTCTGTGCTACATGCAAGGCGCGTGCCACCTTGGGGACACTTCTCCTAGGAGGTGGGGCGGGAGCCTCTCGCTTGCTGCCCCACCTCCGGGCCGGAGGGGGAAGGGAAGAGTCCCGGAGAGCTGCGGAGGTCCCGGCTGCAGGAGAAGGGGAAAGTCTTGCGGGCTGCGGCTGTACAACGCCCCCTCTCCCGAGGGCTCGGCCTCCCGTCCGCCCACGTGGCTGGGCCCCCCCGCTGCTCCAGCCCGAGCTGCCGCCCCGCTCCACAAGCCAGCGGCAGCGCTCGGCGCGGCTGCGGGAGCCCGGGCAGCGGTGCCTGGAGCTGCCCTGCGCGGGGCGCGCCTGGGCGGCACCGGCCGAGCTCCCCGGGGAGGGAAAAGTTGCGGCTGCGGGGCAGGGACCCGGCCGGGCAGGGGCAGCCCCCGCGGGGACCCCCCCATGAGCCTCCCCCCGGCCCGGCGGCGGGGGTGCCCCGGGCCGACATGCCGGGCAACGGCAGCAGCAGCGCCTCGGCCGCAGCGGCGCCCGGCTACAACTTCGCCGCGCTGGTCTTCGGCGTCTCGCTCATCCTGTGCGTGCTGGGCGGCAACCTGCTGGTCTGCCTGAGCGTCTGCTCCGAGCGCGCGCTCCAGACCACCACCAACTACTTCATCGTCAGCCTGGCCGTGGCCGACCTGCTGCTGGCGCTGCTCGTCCTGCCGCTCTACGTCTACTCCGAGGTGAGGCCCGGCGCCCCCTGCAGCCTGGCAGGGCTGGGACCCCGGCCCACGGCGGGGCTGGGGCTCTGACCACCCCGCCAGCAGGGGTCTGGGGCGCCGGCGGACCCGGCTCCCATGGATCTGTGAGGGGGCTCAAACCGCCCGGGTGTGTAAACGCAGCGAGTTCCGCCTGGCTGGGGTGGGGGGGTTCCCGGGGCGCGGGGTTACTTTTGCCCCTAGCGCTGTCCCACAGGCTCCCAAAGTCAGACGTAGCTTCCTCAAGCTGCCTCCCGTTCTGCCCAACTGCACTGCAAGCTCAGGGGGGATAAGGGGGGAAGGCTAGCAGGGGCGGAGAAACTTCTCCGCAGTTGGGGGCCGTAGGTATTTGGTCCTGCGATTTATTGTTTTGGTTGCATGCACGGTGGCCAGTTTGGTGGAGTATGTGACGCCCCGTCAGTAAGAGAGATCTAGTGGTAGCCCAGCCAAAAATCCTTTAAGTAACTTTTCTGCTTTTCTTGGGCTAAGGACTGAGAGGAGCAAATGCAGAACAGACTGAATGACAGGACTGGTAATTAGAAATGCTGATGCAGTACATGCTTGATCCTATTACGTTATCTCAGCAAAACTGTTATGATTAAAAAGAGCGGTTATTTCCCTAAGCTTAAGTGGAGCAGATGCAAGAAGGATAAGCTATAGAGCCAGGATGTTTTTTCCTTACAAAGGTGAATAGAAATAGGTATCCTGCAGGAAAGGTCAAAATTAAGAGACTCCTGCAGCCCATAAAAATCACTGGCTGGGGTAGACAAGTTAGTGTTTGGATGTGCCCAAATTGTTTGAGAGAGGGTAGTTTTGAATGATTCAAGGGTGTTTGTTGTGGGGCAGAGTAGCCCAAAGACAATTGCTGGAAGGCCTAGCAGGGCATGGAGACATGAATGAAACCAGGAAGCCTAGGTGAAAATAGTCAAGCAGAAACATCCTCCCTCCCATCCCACCTCCAGTTGTCTAAAATCCCTGAGGACATAGCACAGAGTAAGGACACTTGTGTGTGCGCATGCGTGTATACAAGTGAGGCTTTACAGAAGGATTATAGGATTAACATGGGGCTGGAGGACAAGGGTTAAAGTGGAGGTTAGGAGAACTGGACAAGTTTGGGGCAGACATTGAGTTGTTGGAAAGCCAGAGGCTGCAGGCAAAGAGGTCAGCTCTGAAGCAAAACTGCCATCCAGTGCCTGATTGTGCTGGATTTGTTTTATATAATGAGGAAAATCTGAGAGAGGAGGCAGGAGGCCAGGGAGGGTGAGGCTCAGAGTTCAAATACCCTAACTTATCTTGCAGGGTCCATGGACCTTTGAGAACTTCCTGTGCTCTTCCCAAGACAAGGGTCATGCAGAAGTGCAGATACAGTCACAAAGCCATGCAGCACTTGTGTGAGCATGCAACACTCAGCTAGAAGAACCACATGCACTGTTTCCCAGATTGTTAAAGGTATCTAGGCACCACTGCTCTCATTGTTGCAATGCCTAACTGATTTAGGAGCTAAATCTAATCTTTAAAATGGATTTAGGCACTTAACTCCTAATGCCAGTTGATAACTGACGTAGGAATCTAAATGTTGTGTGTTGTAATGCTGAGCACAACAATGCCTAAATACCTTTAAAAATTTGGCCCTAAGTGATATAGCCTTCTAAGAGTTATTTTAAAATGGATTTAGGAGCCTGGATACCATTGACTTTCACTTTTGAAAATGTGATTTTGTTGCTTAGGTTAGGCTTTGCAATGCTGAGTGGAGTAGCTTCTAAATACATCTAAAAATCTGGGCCTGCAGCAGTCGCCCATCTCACCGCATGGTCTTTGCAAAGGACCATCAGAGATACTGCTTACCCCTGCCAGCTTGCAGCTTGGTTGTTTAATGTGCCTGTAAAGGGCTCTCCCTCTCTCGAGCCAAAGGCATGTGTCCACTAGCACCTACTCCTTTTGGCCCTGTGAGTGGATGGTATCCCAGATGCCTCTTCTTCTAGGCTGCCTAGGACCATACTTCTTCCTGCCCCCTCTAGTAGCTACCAGGGGATAGTGTGTGTGTGTGGGGGGGAACCCAGGTCCACCCACTCCTCTAGATACCAGTCCAGGGATCCAGTTGTCTGCTGAGTGCCATTCCTTAAAGTTTCACTGCTACTGACTCCCTGGGCCACTTCCCCTCTGATCAGTACTGTCCTTGCCCTCTCAGGGCTTTGCTTCAAAGTTCCAACAGCACCCTGTCCAGGGTTCTGCAATTCTTTCTACCCATCACATACTGTCTTCAGCCACCAGCCCTGGGCCTCAGGCAGGTCTGAAATCCATTTTCCACACGGATCTGTCCAAAGTACTGCTCTCCCTGGGTCTGCTTAGCTTGAGTTCCAACAAGGAGCTGATTAGCCCTGGCCCAGCAGTTTCTTTATAATGGCTTGCTGGGCCCTGATTGGCTGCAGTGGAACCACTCTAGCCCAGCTGGAAGACATCTCCTCTGCTCTTTTTCTTGGAGGGGGGAGGGTGGCAAAGCCACAAGCTTCCAGCAGGGGGCTTCAGGCTGTAGTCCACCTTGTCACAGTGCCTTTGGCAGATTAAAAGGGAGATGGAGGTGTCTTGATGGCAGGCTGGACCTTTTGAAGGATCATATCCCCAACATGGTGGCTGCATGCTATTGCTTACATGTATTGTGTGAGACTAAGGGTGAAGTGTTTGGCCCTGGGTGGAACAATGAGGCACAGCACCTGGAGGCACAGTTTGAACTAGAGATGTAAAGGGTTAACTGGTTAGCCAGTTACCTGCTAAGCATGTGCCTGGAGCAGCCCCCACACCTCAGCAGGGCAGGGCAGCCTTGGCCCAGCTCAGCCAGAGCAGCCCACAGCACAGTGAAGCAGGCCTGGCCCCAGTGGAGCCATGTCCTGTCTGCAGCGTGATGTGAGTGTGGGGAGAAGGCCTGGCCGGCTGGAGCAACCTGTTGGGTGATGCAATGGACCTGGCCCAGCTGGAGTAGGTCCCCACCTGTATCCCTCCATGGGCAGGGGGCTACTCCTGCCTGGTCAGGTGTGCTGTGCCACTGATGGGGGGAGGGAGGGCTCTCCAACCTGATTACAGTTATCACAGTGTTTAACAGGATTAGCCGGTTATCTTTTTAACGGGGATTTTACATCCCTAGTTTGAACAGCCAGACCTTGTGCTGTCAGAGGAGTCCATGGGGTGGCCGTCAATATCAGGGAGGCTCTAGGGAATCACGTTGACAATAAGGGGTGCTGACATATCTGTGGGTTGGGGTTGCTTCCCTGCCTCATCCCACTGCTCATCCTGAGCGAGACATTCCCATGAAATCCAAGGGATATTTCAGGCTTCCACAGGGGCCAGAATGACTGGTGTGGGTTGTGTCACACAAAATAAAATCATGAAAACCTGCATCACATTTGTCTTTATTGATGTCTTTCAATCAGGATTCTCAGTGGTAAAGGATGCTAAGGATTATTGGAAAAGCTCACAGTGGTGTCAAAGATGTCAGTCCCAAGGAGTGGAGTATGCTGGCAAAAAAAAAATTACTTGATTGTGAAAATGAGTATGTGGGTGTAGAAGGAGGTTTTCTGGATAAAGAATTTTGCATATGCAGCCATGGAGGCTGATATGTGGGAGTGGAGGGATGGTTGCTGCGAAAAGAGTTTTGCTTGTGTTGACAGGACTTTGATTCTGTTTGCTCTGCATCTTGATAAGACATTTCAGCCTCTCATTTTGGTCTTCCATGAGCTTTAGCATACATTCAATGATTTGTGTTTTCACTTGTATCTCCATAGCTCTTTTTGCTAGTGTAGACAAGGCCTGAGTGCTCGAAAAGGCTTTTGAAAAGTCCACTACTGCTTTTTTAAGAACTCATCCCAAGTCTTCTGCCTCCCAGTCCCCTGCTCTAAATTAGAGATCATGTTGTCTCACATTCAGAATGTAGCCTTACTTGTCTACATGCAAATTTGCACCAGTTTAAAAAGACAACTTTTATTAAACTTGGTCAACTAAATAGGGTTAGTATATATTGTATTATCAAAGCCAGACATCAATGCATCCAGAGGTTTGTTTCTGATATCTTGCTGGGATACAGTTTACACGATGGAGAATGAATATGGAGTGTTTGATTTTCAGTGCTTAATTTTTAAAAAATCTGTTTGTCCATGTCAGTTCAAACTGCCCCACCAAAGAAGTGGGCCAATTTATGCTTAGTTATATACTGGAGTAAATCATGACAGTAACCCCTTTAAAATCTGTGGTGTTACTCCTGGATTTTCATCAGTGTAAAGGGTTTAAGTTTTAACTGGGTAGGTTTTGTGTAGTGAGGAGACTATAAAATCTAAGAATCCGAAACGTTGGAATGAAGATCAAAAACTGGATCTGAATCTTTCAGCTCAGATACGTCGCTTGCTGTAGAAACAAAAGGTGAGCAGACACTGCTACTGATCAGAGAGATGCAGTGGAGTGTGAAGCAATCACCACTATCTGTTTCTAAAATGCAGCAGCTTTCTCTTGCCTTCAGAGGGTGTGTCTAGACTACAGAGTTTTGTCGACAAAAGTGGACTTTTGTCAACAAAACTATACCTGCGTCTACACTACCGCTGAGTTCTGTCGACATAACGTCGACAGAACTCAGCAGTTTTGTCGACGCTGGTAAACCTCATTTTACGAGGCATAACACCTTCTGTCGACAGAGTTCTGTTGACAGAAGGTGTTATTGCATGTAAACTGTCTTTTGCGTCTACGCTACCATGTCGACAAAGCAAGCTGCTTTGTCGACAGAACTGAATGTAGTCTAGACGCTCTTTGTCGACAGAAGCTTTGTCGACAGTATCTGTCGACAAAACTTCTGTCGACAAAAGCCTGTAGTCTAGACACACCCAGAGTAAATTCTATTGGTATTTGATATGTGGTCATACTAGCATGTAATAGTTTGAATTTAGATCCTGCCTCCATCTCATGCAGTGATGCCCAAGTTAGCCACTTATCTAATTTTTAAGATAGCTCTACACTTTCAAGTTACTGCACTGTAAATTTCTTGTGCAGGGATATGAAAAACCAGCTCCCCAACGAGTGCAGCAAGTTATAGCACTGTAAAGCATCAATGGAAACAGGTGTCCAGCGCTGTTTGCTACTGTCTTCATGGAGATGGTTTATCTAGAGCCGTGACCACACTGTCACAGCAGCGCTTTAAACTTGGAAGTGTAGACAAAGCCTTAGACTCATTGGGGGTCTAAATCCTGGCCTCACTAAGTCAAATGGGAGTTTCGCCATTATCTTCAGTGGGGCTAGAGTGTCACCTCTGACTCCTACAAGTCTTCCTTTCTCCTACCTTTTTGTCTGTGATCTAGTCAAAGCAGGGATTCTCTCTCAATGTGCCTGTTGGGTGCCTATCCCAATGGGTCTCTGAACTCAGCTGAAGCCTCTAGTAGTCACAACAACAACAATAACAATAATAAATTAGGGTTACCAGATAGTTTTAAAAAAAATACTGAACACACATGATCTCAGATCGGGAGGAGAGGGGACTGGCCGGGAGGGGAGTGGGGGCTGGCTGGGAGGAGGTCGGGGGGAGCAGGGCTGGCCGTGGGGGAACCGGCCGGCAGGAAGCAGGGCTGGCCAGAAGAGAGTTGGGGAGAGTGGGGCTGGCCGGGGGGAACCAGCCGGTGGGGAGAGGGGCTGGCCCAGGCGCACTCAGATCCCGGGATGCTGCCCGTCCCACACATGGTCCTGGTGGGGCGCATGGGCAAGTCTGGCCCCGGGGATTCCATCTCATCCCTGCCCCCCTCCTCTCTACTGCATAGTTGCGTACTGCCTGGCTGGTGTAGACACTCACGCAGTGTGAGCGTCTACCAGCCAGGCAGTATGCAACTATGTACTGATAGTCATGATAATAATAAAAACGTAATTAGAAAATACCGGGCATTTATATGTCCGGTATTTTCTCAATTTGTTTCCTGGACAGAAAGCTCAAATACCAGACTGTCCGGTTCAAAACCAGACACCTGGCAACCCTATAATAAATCCAAAGAGCTAGTTGAAGTTGTTGACATGGGCTCTATTTCTGTATCTCAAACACAACTTTCTTTATTATGACTGAAACTGTCTAGTCCTCAGAGGGGATGAAAGATATTGCACGTTATTGACAGAGCAAAGTTAGGCCCTATATAGAATTCAATGACATTTCTCTTTTTGTCTGTAACACAATAACTTTTGAAAACTTCATTTGATCATTTCCAAAATTTAAGGGGATGTTCTAGGCATATCTTGGCAGAACTCCTTTGATTTGGGTGAGAACTGGAAAAGCCAGTTGCACTTATTTTTAGCAGGATAATACTGGAATGGGACTAGGCCAGGCAGCATAATTGTACCAGTTGCTGTGATGACCCCACTGTCCGTTGCCATGGGAACCACATCCTGAAGCATTTCTAGGTGAGATCAGAGTGTTAATGGATGAAGTCAGGTGAATGTGGCCTTTGGTGGAGCCGCAAAGGAAATGAGGTGAGGTATCCTCACTAGTCTTGGCCTGTTGGCTTGGTGATGTGGATGGAGCAGTTGGCTTTTGGACTTGTTGAGACCGAGCTGCTCCACAGGGAGCAGGAAAAGTGCGGCTCCTCACGCATAGTGGCTCCTGCCGAGCTGAAGGCTTCCCCCAGCACTGCTGCCTCTGAATCAGCAGTGCTGGGGAGGCTGGCAGGAGCCAGTACTTTGTAAGTGGAGAAAAAGGAAAGAGACACCCTAGCATGGGTTGAATGTGGAATCCTAGTATGGGGAGCAGAAAATGGGGAGACACATGGAGCCCCTGGTATGAGGGGTTGTGTGTGTGTGTACTTCTTGCCACATGAGACACTTAGTGCATATGTTACGTGACCCAAATTAATCAATGAATTTGGACCACTGTTTAGATCATTAACCTCTCCCACCCAAGCCTGGTACTCACAGGGAGTGTGACATAAATGCTGATCCATGTGCCCTGGGTGTGTGTTTTAAAAAAAAACAACCCAGAAAATATTACTTTTAAATTGTGAGTTTAAAGTAAGTCCCTATATAGTTGTATTACATCATTTCTTAAATTTTACTCTTTGCTACCTTTGTCATATGACAAAATTGATATTTACAAAGACTAGCGACAATCCAAATGCCATTAATGTGAAATTCCTCTTCAGTGAGCTGCCAATGAGTGCCATGCAGTTGCCCATACTATGGAAACCACTTTATTTTGTAATCAAATTGTGCAAGATGACCAAAAGCCTCATTCAAAAATAAAATGGAATAAAGGAACATCTTGGACAACTTAATCAAACTGAGGTTTAGTTGAGCATTCTGTAAAATTGCTAGAGGTTAGGCATAGAATCTATACATAGACTGCTTTGTTTTCAGAAAATCTGAAAAGGCATTTGCACTTAAAAGTTGGCTAACCTATAGTGCTTAGCCTACAGAAGCAATTAAGCATGCTGCCCTCTGCCTTAGGCTGAATTAAAAAAAAAACCACCTAGGTCTACAGTTTATAGTTAAGCTTCTTATCAGATCAAGTTTAGGGGGTAATAATTTTATTCTGAGAAGTAGCTTAACTGTTTAAACTGATATATATATATATATATATAACTCATGTCAAATAGCTTCAGAGCGTAGCCGAGTTAGTCTGTACAGGATAAACTTAAAAAACAATAAATAGTCTGTAGCACTTTAAAGACTAACAAAAATGTAGATGGTATCATGAGCTTTCGTGGGCATAGCCCACTTTGTCTAGCAGTTAGAAATACTGTAAATGGGGTCTTATCGGCTGTGTCTAGACTGCATCCCTTTTCCGTAAAAGGGATGCAAATTAGATACATCGCAATTGCAAATGAAGCGGGGATTTAAATCCCCCCTGCTTCATTTGCATAAACATGGCTGCCGCTTTTTTCCGGCTCGGAGCTTTGCCGGAAAAAAGCGCCAGTCTAGACGGGGATCTTTCGGAAAATAAAGCCTTTTCCGAAAGATCCCTGATTCCTTATTTTAAGAGGAATAAGGGATCTTTCGGAAAAGGCTTTATTTTCCGAAAGATCCCCGTCTAGACTGGCGCTTTTTTCCGGCAAAGCTCCGAGCCGGAAAAAAGCGGCAGCCATGTTTATGCAAATGAAGCGAGGGGGATTTAAATCCCCGCTTCATTTGCAATTGCAATGTGTCTAATTTGCATCCCTTTTCCAGAAAAAGGATGCAGACTAGACATAGCCATCATGTTAAATTGCCTGGCTTTCTTGCATGTGCTGTTGTTCATAATAACCGAGAAAAGATTGCTGTACCAGGGTGGTGAGCTGTAAAGGTTTTGTGGCTATGAGTTTGGGATGACCGCATTATTAATTGCTAGCAAAATATGGTTAAACATACATGTCAGGGAGTTAATAGATGGGGTTCTCCAGACAAAGGAAAGAGACCAAAACCTCAAACCAAGCTATATTCAATGGACTATTTGTATGGGATGCTGCAGGGATAATTTACATTGTAAATATGCAGGTTGGGTTGAAGGAAGAAGAGAACATGGAGTCTACACCAAGCCACATGGCAGGGGGAAAAGCAACTTTTTCTGGGTTTGTTTTTCAAAGAATACATTTCAAAGATTTCCTGAGCTATTAAAAAAAAAAAAAGGTGTGGCTAGGGGTGAAAACTGTACAGATGTCCATCAGTTGGGGGACTCAAGTAGCCATAGTTCTTGAAATCACAGAACTGTTGTGTCCTTCAACCAAAGCAGTTGAAGTCTCTGATAATTGAGTTTAGGTGAGAAACCTACTTAGGCAAAAAATTTTAAATTAAATTTAAGTTAAATGTAATTTAAGTTTTAGGAATGTATTTTTACTTTTGTTTGCTTGTAACCCTTTCTATCTTTATATCTTGGTATCACTTAAGTTTATTAAACAAAATATAGGTTTTTCTTTTCATTATAAACTGGAGTGTTTGGCCAAACTTCAATTAAAGTAGTGACCGAGCTACTCTCTCTTTAAAGGAGCAACGAAGAAGGTTCTTTCTATGAGTGTTCCAAGAGAGGACTGCACACTACAGGGCAAATGGTTTTGGGGAAACTCAGAATTGGGATGGCTTTGGGGTACCCTGTAAAAAAGTAACAGGATGGTGAAAGCCAGGGTGAAACCTGTATGCTTATAAGGCTGGCGGTTTCAGGGCTGTGAGCCACGGTAGCATAATATGCAAGGCACCCAGATTTGCAGGGCAGGTAATGACACAATCCCTCACTGTTCTGGGATGGACCCCAACATGTGATAGGCTCCTACCGAGATCAAGTCCCAGTTGTGGTAGGTACTACAGGCACACACATTAAAAGGCAGTCCTGGGCTGGAAGAGTTTATAGTCTGACTAGGCAAAGGGTGGGAGAAAGGAAACATTATTGTCCCTATTTTACAGATCAGTTAAACTGAAGTACAGAGGGATTGAAGTGACTTGCCCAAAGTCACACAGAATGAAAGCAGAGCAGGCAATTGGATCTGGACTCCAGAGGCTCCGTCCAGTCCCTAACCATACAACCATCCTTCTTGTAAAGTTCTGCCAATAAAATCTTCATTCCACCACACATTATTTCAGAGAAGAATTATTTTAGACATTGGAGAGTGGTGGGGTTTTTTTAAACAAAAAGGCTATTTGCATCCCCGCCCCTCCCCATGCTCTTCTTTTCTATCAAACTTACCTGCCTTAGCTTCCTGAGTTACCTCTCAAGATCTTTGCAAAACAAAACAATACTCTGGATGTTACAAATCTGTCCCTCTGTGTGTGGGTGGTCAGACCCCTCTGGGGATCATATAGAGGAGAGCCGAAGGATTGAGGGCACAATGAGAGTAGTATCCTTATATTTTATTTACTATATATATATATATATCAACAGACAAAGATGTTAAGTTCGCTTATACGTAATTGTGATTAATATTCTATTCCCCTTTTCAAGCATACTCACACAAGCGTACTTATCAGGTGGCCAACCCTGATAGTAGCTGGAAGAGGCTGGAGATCTGGTGGTGCACGCACTGTCTCAGCATCTGTTGATTCGTCTCCACTGATGCCCCAGCATGAAGGACCCTTATACATGTCTAATCAGTAGCTCTATCAATGATTCACTGAGAAACTGCTGCATAAAACTTTCCTCTGGGTGTCACACAGTCACTCTCCTTAGTTGTGCCTTTTTCATGTTGTTTGTCCCATAGTCACTTTGTGCAGTCTGGTCTCCTGATGTTTTGCCTCTTTGCCTTTGGCCTCTTCTGTCCACTCTGCAATCATACCACATCCACACTTATTCTTATGCATTTTTACCCCGTTAATTCATTATAATCAATACATAAATCAGTAAAATCTGTCTGAATCATACCATGGGACTAACTGAGCTGAGATGCTTCTAGATCAGTTTTCTATAAATCTTAAAGTTGAGATGTAAGGTTTGATATCTTGTATCTAAGCAGGGCTAGAAAAGCCACATTCTGGTGGACAGGAGCAGATGTAACTCCTCAGTGGGACAAATAATCCATTGCTCACCCTAATGGCTCTTGAGATAGTGGATCTTAGATCAGTGGTTTTCATATTACGGGTTGTGACCCAGTTCTGGGTCATGGAATATCAGGCATTTAGTCTCATTGGTGTGGGGTGATCAGTGTGGGTGATCAGTGTGGGTGCTAGGGCAGGCTGCCTGCTTGTCCTGGTACTGCAGATTGCGCTGTGGCCAAAAGTAGGCTTGGCTCCTAGGTGGGGGGAGGAGAGCACATCCAGCTCCATGCACTCTGCCCCTGCCCTGAGCACTAGGTCTGCACTCCCATTGGCTGGAAACCTGCTGCTGGATGCTTCTGGGACACAGCATCATCTGAGGTGCCAGGAGAGGCAGGAAGCTGCCTTAGCACCCACTCTGCACTGCTGACCAGGAGCCGCTCAAGGTAAGCTCCTCCTGCCACGGCCCTGACCCCCCCCCCCCCAAAAGCCGGAACCCTTCCTCTTACACTCCAAAGTTCTCATCCTCAGCCCCACCCTGGAGCCTACGCTCCAGTCAAATTATGCTAGGTCGGGGGCATCAGCAATATTTTTCAATTGGGTCACTAGAGAAAAAGTGTGAAAACTACTGGCCTATGTGACTGCTCGGAAGCAATATTCTACTCTGTGCTTCATTTGCATAAGATTTCGTGGAAGAAGGCTGCCGTATAGACGAAGCCCGAGTGTATAGAATTATTTTGGGTGAGAGGCAGCAAAAGGAAGCCACTTCTGCATTGAGTTCCATTATCTCTGCTCTATGTGAAGAGAATGTTCACGAAAAATATCAGCTTTGGCAGAAATGCCAATGGACTTTTCCCAGTTAAAAAACTGGGAAAATAAAGAAAGGAAAGAAGAGGTGATGGAAACAAAGTTGTCTTTGAGCACTATTTAAAGGAGACCTAAGCCATTTAAGATCTTTAAAGCTTTACATTGAGTAACTTTACAGTAGGTTGCAGGAGATTAGCCGGTCATCGGGTAACAATTCGTCACATGACCTAGTGAAGCCAGTTATGTTTCTATTAATTCCAAGTCGGTCAAGTGTCAAAGAGATAGGTGCTTTAACTATTGCAGATGGAGGGTCATGCTGCATAGCAACAAGTCATCCTTCAATGTTGCTAATACCACATGGAAGGCAGACCTTTGCTATTTAAGGTGATTTTCTATTTTCTCTCTCCTCTGTCGGAGACTAGGCAGGAACTAAAACTGCAAGCTGAGACCTTTCAGACAAGATTAGCAATTTTGAGTACCCAACCTGAGGTGCCTTAAAGGGATTTTAGAAAGTGCTGAGCATGTGCCCTTTGAAAATTAGGGCCCTTCATGGCTGGGAATCCTTGGTGAACTTAAGCACAAAAAGGGAGCTTACAAAAAGTGGAAACTTGGACAAATGACTAGGGAGGGGTATAAATGTATAGCTTGAGAATGCAGGGGAGTTATCAGGAAGGCGAAAGCGCAATTGGAATTGCGACTCGCAGGGGATGTGAAGGATAACAAGAAAGGTTTCTACAGGCATGTTAGTAAGAAGAACATGATCAGAGAGGGTGGAGGGCCCTTACTGGATGAGGATGGTAACCTAGTGACAGATGATGTGGGGAAAGCTGAAGTACTTAATGCTTTCTTTGCCTCTGTCTTCACGGACAAAGTCAGTTCCCAGACTAATGCGCTAAGTGACGCAATATGGGATGAAGGTGGACAGCCCTTGGTGGGAACTATTTAAAAAACCTAAAGATACATAAATCCATGGGTCCAGACTTAATACATCTGAGGGTACTGAGGGAGTTAGCAAATGTCATTGAGGAGCCTTTGGCCATTATCTTTGAAAAGTCATGGAGATTGAGAGAGATCCCAGATGTTTGAAAAAGGCAAATGTAGTGCCCATCTTTAAGAAAGGGAAGAAGGACGATCCAGAGAACTATAGGCCGGTCAGTCTTACCTCAGGCCCTGGAAAAATCATGGAGGGGATCCTCAAGGAATCCATTTTGAAGCACTTGGAAGAGGGGAAGGTGATCAGGAATAGTCAGCATGGATTCACGAAGGGCAGGTCATGCCTGGCCAATCTGATTAGCTTCTACGGTGTTCTACGGTGTTCAATGTTTGTATGTGGCCAATTCTAGAGAGAGGTTCAAAAAGTTAACTCTGGCCTGAACCTTGATCTGGCTTCAAGATTCTGGTCAGGCTATTTTCACAAAAATAAACATTTCCCTGGAGTCCATCTGGTCCTATTCTTCAGCAGAAATCAGTCTTGAAGTGACTTCAGAGCTGGTTGTTATTAATCTATGTACAGCTCCCCTCCCCTGTGAATTCTGCTTGCGAAGGGTTCTGAATGCTGTAGAAACTCGAGTT
This sequence comes from Pelodiscus sinensis, assembly GCF_052426305.1. Lineage (NCBI taxonomy): Eukaryota > Metazoa > Chordata > Testudines > Trionychidae > Pelodiscus > Pelodiscus sinensis. The sequence continues at coordinate 121,637,918 of NC_143056.1, read as the reverse complement.
TGCAAAGACCTCCCTGCACTAGGGATGTTAAAATGGCTAACCGATTAAGGACTAGTCTTATGAGAGCAGTCCTAACCTCGTTCACATCACTGTCTAGCCTCCCTCCTGGGAGATACCTGTCTCAGGATGTTCTTGATACTGCTGATTTTGTTCACCTTTCCCAAGCAATGGAGTCTCTGCTGCTTGCCTTAGAAAACTGTTCCACACACTTGTACATCTCAGTGCCAGGAAGCTGTTCCTGATATCCAGTCTAAATTACTTCCATTGCATTGCTCCTAGATCTACCCTTGTGTATCCTGTCCTCTTCATCTTCCAGGCACATAGTTTTAGCACGTCCTACATGCTCTGTTGTTGCCCCTCTCCCAAACTCTACATATTTAGCCATTTCCTCAAAAGTATTTAGCTCTTTCTTTCCCCAGACATTATCTCTCTCTCTTCAGTTTCCACAATCATTTTTATTCTTATTTTCTCAACTCCCTCCAGTTCATCAGAATCTTCCTGCTAATGCAGTAACTAAATGAGATGTTTTGACAGCCACTGCGCCAGGACTGTAGGAGTGTGACTATTACTCCTCAGCTCAATGATGGGATGTTTCTGCATTATAATAAATGGACAAGCGGCAGTGCCCGGGCAAATGTCATCATTAACAGTGCTCCGTGAGGTCTGATTAGCTCTGTGCTGTTTTCAGCTCACTCATCCAGTTCTCCAGCCACACTTGGGTCTCAAAATGCCATTGGCTCTTCCACAATGGGAAGTGCGACACTCTGATGTTACTGAATGTTTAATTATCTGTCATTTGGGGAGATCATTGGACACCAAATATCAGTCTTTGTGCTGATGTTGGTCACGCAGACAACACAGGCTTCTAGACTTTAGTCTGAACTTAGGCTCAGTGTCTGTGGGAACTAGCTCACAGATTTTGACAGCCTCTGAAAGCATAAATGTCCTCAGAGGAGGATGAAAATCGGGCAGGGTCTGTGCTTTGTTTTGTTTGCCCAGCACCTAGCACACTTTCTATGCATAATAGAAGCAAAGAATAACCCCGGAGGGCAGGGAACTTCTGAAGATTGCAGTGCTGATTCTGGTCGGGGACTAGGGTGATTTTTGTCTACCTCCTGGGAGTTACTTCTGATATAAGGCTGCATCTGAACCCTACTGAAATCAGTGGGAGTCTTTTCGATAGATTTTAGTGGCATTGGATCAGACCCTTACCACTGGTTAGTGAGACTGAAAAAAGAGGCCCCTAGGAAATAACACAGGTGCCGTGCTGGCTGCTCCATCCACACTCATCACAACTCTATAGTTCCTGTCTCCTGGCAGCTCTTAAAGCCTCAGGCATCCAGGACAAGGCTTGTGGCAGGAAGTCGGCCTTGGGAGCTGCACCTCACCGCGTCGCTCACACTGTCACACTCCTCAGCACCCATGACCCAACCACAAACCCCCCGAGAGCCCACTGGCCCTCCCAGGGAGCACCAAAAGACGTGCACCCTCCTGGTCTGGGGCAGAGATCCTGGCCCTCCTGGAGGTCTTGGGCGAAGAGGAGACCCTCCAGGATCTCTGCTCCAGATGCAGGAATGCTGACATCTACAACCGGATGGCCAAGGCCCTGGCCACAGGGGGCCACCACCCCAGGAGCCTTGAGCAGGTCTGGAACAAGGTCAAGAAGCCCCAGCGGGGCTATGCCAGGGGCAGGGAGCGTAGCTCTCGCTCTGGGGCAGAACGCCACTTCTGCCCCTGGTTCAGTGAGCTCCACTGCATCCTGGAGGCCGGGGCAGCCCCTTCCCCACCCCTTGTCGTGGACTTGGGGCTGGAGATACCCGTTGTCGCCCGCCTGAGAGTCCCAGAAGATGAAGAGGACGACGACGACCAGCTGGAGGAGGAGGAAGAGACAACCAGCACCGTCATCCTCAGCCTGGAGCTGGTACCCCAGGGCTTGGATAGCTCCCAGGCATCCTCCGAGGCTGGGGAGGGATCATCAGGTAAGTGCTCTTAGTTTTCTCACACAGACGGGGTGGGGGAGGCTGGCGCTGAGGGGCTGGGGTGTGATTGTCACTCGGCCTTGTTGGCCTGGGCCTCACACTGCAATCCGTGCACGTGGATGTATGTGCAGTGGCAGTCTGCGCCACACGGCCCCAGGAGGCAGCCTTGGATCACCTCCGGGCTCCTGCTCACAGGCTCTGGGGAAGGCCACACACACATCTGACCCCCGGGGGGGGGACACCCTCCCACCACCAGCCACCACTGGAGGGAGGCTGGGGACCAGGGCCCCCGCACGCCTGCACTCAGACTGAGGAGTACCGCACATGGCACACGGCCATGCCGGCACGCTCAAGGCACCACCCGCTCCAGGGGACAGCGCTGCCAGGTGCACGTGTGTGTGCGGCCCCAATGGAAGGCCAGGCTGCTCCAGGCCCCTTCTCCCGCCCATGGGATCCCAGTGTGGCCACACACTTCCCTTGCCTGCTTGTCCATGAGATGGAGCGGGGGGTGGAAGCATGGTCCCTTGGGCACCTCGGGGCCCCTGCGAGGCAGGACCCGATGTCCAGGCCACACATAGCCTTGCTTCCGGGACATCACCGTCCTCTGGCCCGAGGAATGTTGCTCGCAGCTCACAGAGGAGGGCACGGCCTGCAAGGATAACTGACCCCCTGTCCCTCTTTATTCTCCACAGCCGGACCAGCTGTGACTGAGGGGCAGTCACCAGAGGCGAGCCAGCCGCCCGATCCCGGGGGAGCCGCAGGCACTGGAGGATGCAGGAGGACCTAATGAGGGAGCATGTGGCTGTCCTCCTGAACATGCAGCAGACCCTGGCCCTGAAGGTCAGGGATGATGCCCAATGGAGGACCCAAAAGTGGACCGAGTTGGTGCGGCAGGGAGATGATGGCATTCCCGGCTCCTGCCCCTGCTCCTGCCCCTGCCTCCCCTGCCATGCCTGCCCCCGCTCCAGTCCCCCCTTCTGCCTATCCTCCTGTTGTCCCTACGCCCCCCCTCCCCACCTCCGAGGTCACCGGACCTGAGGTGGAACTTCCAGCCACACCATACACCACTCTCAGCCCCAGTTCTGAGCCCCTCTCCTCCCTCCCCCATCCAGATTCTCAGCCCCACTCCTCCTCAGTTTCTTTAAAAAAAATAAAACACATAACTGTTTTTGAACACTCAACTGTTGTTTTATCGACTGTACAGGGAAGGGGGGAAGGGAGGAGTTGTTGAGGGAAATGCAGAGAAGGGCAGGGCACAGGCCCCTAGTGGGGAGGCTCTGGGGAGAGTTACTGGGGTCCTTCAGGGCCTCCTGCATGCCAGGTGGATGGCAGCTGTGTGTGGCTACTCGAATGCCCTTCCCTCCCAGCCAGCCTCTGCCACCCATCCCGGAAGGAAGGCCTCCTGCTTGCTTTCCACAATATTGTGGAGAACACAACAGGCCGAGACCACTTGGGGGATGTTGTGTTCCCCCACATCCAGGCGGGTCAGAAGGCACCTGAAACTCACCTTCAAGCGGCTGAAGGCGCATTGGATCTGGATGAAACAGTCCCTGCTCTGGTCCAGGTGGCTGGTGTAGGGCTTCATGAGGGGGTAGGCCACATCCCCCACAATGCACAATGGCATCTGCACGTCCCCAACCCTGAAGTCACACTGGGGAAAGAACATGCCAGTCTCCAGCTTCTGGTACAGGTTGGAGTTTCTGATAATGGCGACCCACTTCTCTAGGAGGGTGGTGGGTTGCATGTGGGTGTCCCGTCATCAGAAGGCAGGGGTGAGCCAGGCAGACAGCTCCATGAACATCGCCTTCCTCATAGGGAAGTTCTCGAGCCACTGTTGGGGTTGCCAACCCACAGAAATTTCATTTACGGATAAAAAGGGAAAAATTTACAGACAGAGACATTTTTTTATGGACATACATTTTATGCATATTTAGACGACCTAAATGGCCAAAAGTGAAAAGTAATCATTGTCATTCATACATCACAAGAACAAGATGCTATTTAATTCACTTTCATTTAGTTAGTTATGGTCCTGGAAGTTTTCCATTTTGTGATCGTACATTCAAACACTGACAACTAAACTAAAACATCCTATTTCTGCTGCTCTGCAGTAGCATGGCTGAAGCAGCACAGAAGAAATTTAATTGCTATAGAATAATTACTGTTTTTTTTTAATTTATTGCACTTTTACGAAATTTACGGACACCTACATTTTTTTACGGACATGTCCAGTTTTGGCTAACTTTTTACAGACTGTCTGTAAATTTACTGACAGTTGGCAACCCTGCCACCACTCCATCACCAGCTGGCCCCACCTGTTGGAACTGGCGTCCAGCCTCCCGAACCTTCTCTCCACCGTGGGGTGCGGTCAGAAGGGCCTTGCTCCCGCACACAGGCAGAGGGTTTCAACAATGAGCTCTGAGGCAAGCTCCTGCAGGACCAGGAAGGCAGCCTGCAGAAACTGCAGCGTGGCACTGTGGGGCCATTGCATGGCTTGAAGCAGCTCCGGCTCCATGGCCAAGAGTGCGGTGGGGTCCTGAAGCAAGGCAACCAGAGCACACATTGCACATGCTTTGCTGTCCCGTGGAGAGGTAGGCAAGCAAGCAGAAGATGCTGATAAATGGCTGTCCAGGGGGTGGGTTGGAGGGGGGCCTTTAAGCGCGGCTTAGCTAGCCTTAGGCAGCAGCATCCGGAAGCAACTGCTGACCTAATGCCCTGCCTGAACTGGTTCCAGGTGGCCTTAAATGCGAGATAACGTCCAATCAGTGTGGACACTCTCTTTCGCAATAGCACGTCGCTATTTTGTTGCACTTTTTGTATGTGGACGCGCTCTTTCGAAATAAGCTTTTCCGGAAGCTCTCTTCATCAGACGTAGCCTACATGACCCTGATGCAGTGATTACAGCTAATGTTATTTGTTAAACAGAAAGTACTTTTATATTACAGAAAGGTCAAAAGAGCCTCATAAATGGCAGAAATGCTCAGTTTAGAAGCATATTGTAACCCAATCGCTTAGCAAACAATATTGGTTATTTTGAACCTTCTTAGTGTTGTGTGTGTGATGGGACATTGGTTCTGTTAGCTAGGAACTTGTCCAAAAACTGAGGGCTTGTCTACACGTAAACAATTTCTGTACTTTGGTGAAGATGCTACTTAGGCTGACAGGAGGGCTTCTCCCACTCTGCTGGTAGTCCACCTCTGCAACAGACAACAGCTATGTGAGAGGATAAGACTTCTCACTGACCTAGGTGAGGCGTTAGGTTGGTAGCCACAAACCAGAATGACATAGTTATATTGATGCAAATTGCTGGTAGAGACCAACTATGCGACTAGAGAATTTGCTTTGCAAATTAATTCCTAGGAAAGTTATTATTCCTAGTAATGTGTTAGCCATTGTAAGCCTAGAACTTCCCCTTCATCAGCTCATTACAAAGCCAAGTCCCTGCACTGCTCATGTCCAGACAAGCTGGGCAGAAGTGCCTTGAATGTCTCCTTTCCATCAAGCCCGCCCATCGGTGTAAGTGATTGTCAGTTGGTTGCTTAAAGCTGGTTAAATACTAGAGAAATGATTTCATAAAGAAATTAAAGACATGGTCTTCCCTTTCTGCGGTTCAGAACAGATGCATTTTCTGTAAATACCTTCTGCAACCTGACCAGCTCAACTCCTGGGGGAAGGCCCATTGTGGGGTATATACTCTGCAAAGTTTGCCGTCCAGCCAACCTGTGCTAGGCAAATGTGACAAAGTTCTGGAATGAAAATTGCTGCTGGCACTTTTCCCTGTCCTGCTCTCGGACAGGTGGCTGCAACTGTGCCAAGAGATACCATGTTATTCATTTCATTTCCCTAAAGCTGGAACTGCTTGAGCGTACTCCCAGGGGTTTGCTTGTTACAGTGCAGCAAGTCTGGGCTGTGAGTGAAGGTTGGGACAGGGGAAGCAATCCCCCAGCTCTACCCCAGCCCCATCCTATCTGACTACCCCCCTCCCCAGCCCATAGGAGCCAAGCCACCTCTCTTCTCAGCCCCCAAGGAAGGGCAGGCAGTACACAGCCTGAGCCCGTCCAGCCTCAGAGCATGGGTGGGCGGGTGGCATGCAGCCCCAGCCTCCCCGGCCTCGGAGCACAGGGAGGCCAGACACTTCGGTGTAGCTACATTCTGCCCCAAGTACACTGGGGCTACATCTACACTGCAGGCTTTTTGCACAAGAACAGTCATTCTTGCGCAAAAACTTCCTGAGCATCTACGCTGCATGGCTGTGTCTACACTGCATCCCTTTTCCGTAAAAGGGATGCAAATTAGACACATCGCAATTGCAAATGAAGCATGGATTTAAATCCCCCCTGCTTCATTTGCATAAACATGGCTCCCGCTTTTTTCAGGCTCGGAGCTTTGCCGGAAAAAAGCGCCAGTCTAGACGGAGATCTTTCGGAAAATAAAGCCTTTTCCGAAAGATCCCTGTCTAGACTGGCGCTTTTTTCCGGCAAAGTTCCGAGCCGGAAAAAAGCGGGAAGAATTTAAATCCCCGCTTCATTTGCAATTGCAATGTGTCTAATTTGCATCCCTTTTACGGAAAAGGGATGCAGTCTAGACACAGCCCATGCGTGTTCTTGCGCAAGTGAATTTACAGTAAAGCATCAGAAGAGAGGGCTTCTTGTGCAAGAGTTGTTCCTCTCCCCACAAGAGGCATAAGAGCTCTTGTGCAAGAAGGCAGTGTGGACAGGAACAGGGGTTTCTTGCGCAGGAAAGCCCTATGGCTAAAATGGCCATCAGAGCTTTCTTGCGCAAGAGAGTGTCCACACTGCCATGGACGCTCTTGCGCAAAAGCACATGGCAGTGTGGGTGGGCTCTAGCGCAAACCTTTTGCACAAGAACTCTGGCGCAAAAAGGTCTTGTGCAAGAAGCCTGCAGTGTAGACGTAGCTCTACAGTAGGCATTCTGGGGGCAGAGAATGAGTGGGGCCAGGCTGGCGTTTTGGGAAGGGAATGCCTTCTCCCACCTATTATAGCCACCGCCAGAGGTGCCAGGGTGAAATAACTGTGTAGCAACAAGCAGTAAATTGTCTGCATGGTTGTTTACAAATACACCATTCATACTTAGCCCAAGTGAAAGAGGGATCACTTTTGGGGATTCACAATCTGTGAATTAACTAGGGAACCCATTCCAGATGAATTGGTTACCTAGTAGTTCTGTGGGGACCTGGTCTCCTGAGTTAACACATGAGCTCAGGGGTGGTTATGGCTCCTGATGAAAAATGACTTTCTGGTGGGTTTCCTCCCCACTCCAATCAGCAGCAGTTATCATGTCTCTCATTTCTTGTGCTGGGTGGTGTTTTGCCTGGAAACATTAACATGCCTCCAGCCAGACTAAAAATTAAGGGTTAATAAAGCTTTAATCTAGAGTGTGTGACTAAGCCACCTGCATGGACATTGTCTTTATGGGGGATGTTAAGATTGTTCCCCACTCTGGCATGTTGAATGCAGAAGGTGGGGGCCCACAAGAAACTGTAAAATAACTTGCTACTAAAAGCTTCAGTTTCAGAACTCTCCTAGGTCATATATTCCCTGCCTTTGGATGGTACATTGCCACCACTCAAATGCAAAAACCCCTTTGCGAGCCCAAGAAAGTGCATTTTGGAATTCCTTCCTACAGGGTACCCTCAAGCTCTTTATCCCTCTCTCAGGAGAGAGCTTGAAAAAGGAAAAAACAAAAAAAACGGTTCATTCTAATAACAGTTTACCTTGCAGTTTTAGGCATGTGGATATGGACCCTCTTGCCTTCTAGGACACAGATCATAGGCTTTAAAAGATGATTTTAGTAACAAAACAAAGACTACCTACTTGGTAAAACATTACTTGGTTGCTAGGTGCTACAGAGCAACTGGAAAAAGACAAGCTTAAAGACAGAATTGTTTTCCTGGGATTCAGTTTAAAAGTTACAGTGTGTGGGGATAACATAGGCTCAGCACAGAAAAGTCCAACAAATCCCAAAATAAAGACAATAACCTAATTGATTCTGACTAAACATTTCGGCTACGTCTACATTGGCACCCTTTTCCGGAAAAGGGATGCTAATGAGACAAGGCGGAATTGCAAATCCGCGGGGGATTTAAGTATCCCCCGCGGCATTTGCTTGAACATGGCTGCCGCTTTTTTCCGGCTCGGGGTTATGCCAGAGAAAAGCGCCAGTCTAGATGCGATCTTTCGGAAAATAAACCCTTTTCCGGAAGATCTTTTATTCCTACTTGAAAGTAGGAATAAGAGATCTTCCGGAAAAGGGTTTATTTTCCGAAAGATCGCATCTAGACTGCGCTTTTCTCCGGCATAACCCCGAGCTGGAAAAAAGCGGCAGCCATGTTCATGCAAATGCCACGGGGGATACTTAAATCCCCCGCGGATTTGCAATTCCGCCTTGTCTCATTAGCATCCCTTTTCTGGAAAAGGGTGCCAATGTAGATACAGCCCATGTGTGGTGCACACATCACTATTAAATACAGAGGACTGAGACAATCTGGTGCCCTAGGTCTGAGAGTTCTCAACTTCTGCCTGAGTTGCAATGTCCCGACAGCTGTTTTTAGCAAGGAGCGCGAGCGTATCTATTCGTAATGACTTGCAAAACCCTGTGTGGCGTCAGGGTCTGATGTGCACTGACTGCATTTCTCTTTTTGCCTGCAGTTCCAGAGAGGAGTGTGGGCCTTAAGCACAGGTCTGTGTGATGCCCTGATGACCATGGATGTGATGCTGTGCACAGCCTCTATCTTCAACCTCTGTGCTATCAGCGTGGATCGGTAAGTACATCCCCCAGCTATTTAGTCCCCCTCAGCCTGTCTGTTGTCTGGGTTTGACAGCCTGTCCCCTAGGAATCACTGAGGGCATGTTTTTCCATCTGCCTTCCACATGGAGGTGCTGAGCTCAGATGGGCAGTGGTTTTCCTCATTCCCGTGCAGGGATTCCTTAGCCCCATTCCGCCTAAGGAAGTCACTCTGGCACTTACTATTTCCCGCAGCTCCAGTGCTGGCAGAGATTCACCTCATCACCTCTCCAAACAACCTTAGCACTGAATGTGCTCCACATTTATCAGTTTTTAAGCTTACCACTTTTACCAAGTCAGGCGGGAGCAGTCAATAGTGAGTGATGCCAAAGGCAGAAACCAGGCTGTTGAGAGCTGATGTTTGCTGGGTTTGGCTCGAGAGAGTGAATGATGTCTAGAATAATCCTTCAGCCACCTGGATTCCAGAGGTCTGCCCTAATTCCCACCTAAGAGGACCAAGCTGGGGCAAGAGGAACATTAAATCTCAAAGCCCCCTGCAGTCCTGGCTCCTCTGCTTGGAGGGACAAATGGGTGTGGTGTAGAAACAGGCGGTTACAAGCTGAACAGGTACCAAACCCGCTTCACGCAGGCCACCAACAGCCGTTGGATGCCTCCTTTGTTTTGGACGCTGCAAAAGCAACTATGCCCAGCACCATGGGCAAATGTGGACCGTTCTGTGGTGGCGAGGCTCCATGTGGTTTTCCTGCCTGTCACTTTGCAATAAGCAGGGCAGAACCCAGCATAGCAGGTGGGAATGAGAAATGGGTGGCAGCAGCAAGATATTGCTGCATCATAAAAGGCTGTTTATTGTTAAGGTGCTATTGTTCCTTTAGGGAGCTTGGAGGTGGTGGTGGATTCCTGAACAGAAATATGTTAGCTGGGCCAGTGAAGGGATGTGTAAGAAACAGCTGAGAAGTGATCACTTGGTCGCAGAGCTCTGCAAAGCTCTGTTCCCTCTTTGTTCTGTGGTCCCCAAACACCAACCTGAGCTCCTTCGGGCAGCACACGTATAACCAGACGAGCTCCCTGAAAGATTTAATTACAGCCCAAGGCACTCATGCAATTTACATTTCAATAGGTCAGCTCTGGCATGTCAGCAGGACATGAGTTGAGAACCTATTTACTAAGGATTAACAACTCTGTCAGAAGGTACATTTGCTACATCCCCATTGCAAGGTGTGGCTGTTAATCCCTGGCCAGTGTCTTACACACCCGTGGCTCGTTGCACATGCATCATCTGCCTCATGGAATCAAGCGGGCTACAAGACAGACACTGTCTGGGACCCGAGGTGAGGCAAGGAGGTGCTTTGCTGGGTCAGAGCAGACTGCTCCATCCACACCCATAATCTGGCATATGCTCGAGGGCCTACAGTGAAATGCATCCCCTCCATGCTGCAGAGGCTTTATATTGAGGGAGTCTTGGTGAGGTGAATGCCAAAATCCCAGGTGGTGGAGCACACGGGCCAGGCATTCTATGTGGAGCAGATCGTGTGGGTGGGAGTGTGTTAATGACATTGCTGTATGGGAAACCCAACCTGGGACCTGTAGGGCAGCTCTCTCTCTAGGGCAATAAGAAGCAATGTGTGGGAACTCTTAGTAGTGATTAGAGCAAGTGTGGGGAACCTAAGGCCCGGGATCTGGCCTCTGAGGTTCAGGGCTCCCCTCCTCTGAGGCTCCAGCCTCCCCACCCCTGCTGCCCCTCTGCATGGCTGGAGCATGCAAAATCTACTAGCCTGGGCCCCCCTAGGCTCTGGTGTGTGAGGGGAATGTGGGGAGTTTCTTTCTCCTTTTCAGTCAGGGGCCAGCTCCCGGCTGATTTTTCTGTGGGTCAGTGGCCCTCAAACTAAATAAGGTTGGGGTGAGGAAAAAGCGACTGCGAGAGCCTTTTTTCAGAGAGCCAGGCTGTTCTCCTCCTCCGGCTACGCCGGGCGGGAAAGCAATGGCATGGTGGAAGGTGGCAGCGAGATCAGGAGCGCACGCACTGAGTGGAGAGGAGGGGATGATGCTCTATATTCTTGGGAGTGAGGAGGAAAGAGGCAGTTCACCACCTAGGGCTTGAGCAGCCAGTCTGCTAGAGGGTGAGACAGCCCGGGAAGGAAGGGAGCCTCCCTCGCTAGAGACTGGGGGAGCGAAGGAGGTGAGTGTCAGAGTGGGCTCAGGGAAGACCCTAAGGGAGCAGCTACCCTGGAACAAAGCAGTGAATGTCGCCCAGGCAAATGGCTGGGCATGAGCTGTCATCTTTGGCTTCCCTCCCATCCTTTGGCCACCAAACATGGCAGAACTAATGGATGTTAAGGCCAGAGGGGACCACTGGGGAGCCAACCAGCCTGAGCGCCTGCATGACACAAATCATAGACTCACCCAGGGATGAGATGAGATGAGATGAGATTTGTCCTGTCCCGAGGGGAAGCAGAAGTCCTGCATATGAGAAGGGAATTCTCACTAGTGTAGCGCATGGGTGTAGAGACAGCAGCACAAAGCCCTCATGTGACGTGCCGCGCAGGCGCTGGATGGGGCGGATGCTGGTGCTGCTAGCTCTGGGCCGCTGGTCCACTTTGTGCCATGCCCTGTGGCTGGTGAGGACTTGGGTACATCGGTGGAATGGTACTGCTGGGAATGGCCTCCTGGGTGGATGGTGCTCTCCTGAACACCTAAAGGAAAAGGGGTCCCGGCCAATAGCAGGATCTCAGCAGGGGCCAGGGTTAGACATGGGAGGACGCTGCCTGTTCCACTAACTATCCGAGCCCTGCACAGGTATCTTGCTCAGTGCTAGGAGAGAGGCGAGGACGAGCTCTGCTGGCACCACTCTGCCAGCTCCGGGCAGCTCCGTGCTACCAGACTTGACCTGGTTTTCTCTGCATTGCAGGTTCATCGCTGTTTCCGTCCCACTGAACTACAACCGGCAGCAGATTGACCTGCGGCAGCTGATCCTCATCTCCACCACTTGGATCTTTGCCTTCGCCGTGGCGTCCCCGGTCATCTTCGGCCTCAATAACGTCCCAGACAGGGACCCCACCTTGTGTCAGCTAGAGGACAACAACTACATCGTCTACTCCTCTATCTGCTCCTTCTTCATCCCCTGTCCCGTCATGCTGGTCCTCTACTGTGCCATGTTCCAAGGACTCAAGCGGTGGGAGGAAGCCAGGAAGGCCAAGCTGAAGAACAGCATCTATGCAGGCGGCAGGAAGCGCTGTTGCCCACCTCCCCTCGTGGAGAGGAGGCAGGCTGAGATCAAGCTGGAGGAGTGCAACCTGTATACCCCCTCCGATTGCTCTCTGCCCAGGGGGTACGTGATGAGCAGTGGTATCCAGACTATCTCCTACCCTCGTCTCCAGTACTCTCACCCAGGACACAAACAGAAACAGGCTAAGATCAATGGCCGTGAGAGGAAGGCTATGAAGGTGCTGCCAGTTGTAGTTGGTGAGTGGCTGACTCTCGTTAAGTGGATGCTAGAGCAGTGGCGGGTGGGTCTGCATTCAGTTTGGGCTTCTCAGAAAGGCTTGGTTTGTGGGAAGCTGTGTTTGGAAACTGGCCTCTCATTCAGATGCTGGCTTGAAAAATCTCACCCCCACGGTGGCACTTGTAAATCTGGTCCTGAGTACATTTAAAAATCTGGCCCTAGGTGAGTGCTTGGCTAGTGATGCCCTGTTATAGTACTTCGTTCCATCCATCCTTTAGCCAGGATTAGCACCTGGACAAAGATCTCGCCTGGTGTTGGTCTCCAGTGTCTGCCTCAGATGCCACCATACTTCAGTGTGAGTCATACCAGCGCGAGTCTTCCCTCCCGGCTCGGAACCGTTCTCCCTGGGTGCAAGACTGGCAAGGAAGACCCAGCCCCCTGTACTCTGCTAGTGCAGCATGCCCAGTAGGGTGAGCATAGAGGAGGCTGTACCGGGAGGAAGATGTCACAGGTTATCTGGTCTCCTGCCCAAAGGGCTAGGCAGAGACCTGTTTGGTCCTGGATGATGAGCAGACATGCTTCCCTAAGCAGCAAAGAGAGGAGCATTTGAATCCTTTTGTTTGATGCAAAGGTCTCATGATCCTCCGTATATGGCAGGCAGCTGGCTACAGGCAGGTCCCTGAGATTCCCAGCCCTGGCTTCCAGACAGTGAGATTGCATCTAAACAGACACATGGGTTTAAACTGGCAGAAGCACCTAGGGAGTTTTGGCAGGTTTAGTCTCAGATGCACAAAGACTCACTGGTCTTGGCAGGACTAGCCCATCTGGCACTGAGCAGCACTGACAGCCTCAGGAAACAGCCTAGAGGGTTGGCTAACTACTTCTGCTAAATGTCTATACTTACACGTGTCAACGTGCGGGGGTGGGGGTGGGGGGCAGATCCTAGCAGGACTTGCACAGGGGTGTAAAGTGCCCTGCCCCTTTATTTTTACGTCCCCGCTACCTGCTCTGCAAGACAGAGGTAGTCTCTATTGAGCTGCTACCTCCTCCCCTGTGCAGGTGGGAGGGGAATGGGTGGGGCTGGATGAGGAATGGGTGGAGCCAAGGCTCAATTTCCCCCTCCCCCATACCTACCAGGGAAGATACACTTTGCCAGGAGCAGGGCACACCTCCTTCAAGTGAAGGTGAGAGAGAGACTGCCTCCCAGGGTGCTCCCTGGGTGGGGTGCAGGACAGAGCCACGATCTAGGCCTGCAGTGGTGGAAGTTTGATCATGATGAATTGGGCACCTGGAACTAGCCATGATTCTCAAGCCATCCTTGCTCAACCGCTGCAGCCTGCAGGGCAGGAAGTGAGGGAAGAGATACTGCTCTGGCCAGTTGCAATCCCCTGGGGTAATCCGATCTCCGCTCCCCTTTCTGAAAATCCTCCTGCTCCCACGTGGAAATCCATGCTGGCCTGTCTTGTTATGGCTAATGATGATGCTTATCCTAAACCCTTTACAGCTCTTTAATCTGATAGCTGAAGGCATACAGAGACGTGGTGGGTGACGTAGTATCTTTTATGGGACCAGCTTCTGTGGGCGAGAGAGTCAAGCTTGCCTGGAGCGCTTCTTCAGGTCTGAGAAAGCAACTGCCAGTGTCACAGCAAAATGCAAGGGGGAAGCTGGTATAGCTAACCTAGGGGCACACATTGTAAGGGGCCATTCGGGGTAGAGTCGCCTGTTAACAGCTCAACAGTCAGGACAAAAAGGGGGTTAGTGAGTTACAGCTTGTAATAAGCCATAAATCTGGTGTGTTTATTTAGGCCATGAGTTTGAGGGGCAAAGCCAGGCCTACATTTTTGTATTTATATCAATATAACTATGCCAGTCAGGGGTGTGAAAAATCCCGTCTCCCCCCCCCCCCCCTGAGACATACTTATACCAGCCTAATCCACCTGCATGCAGCTGTTACCTTGCAGCGTGGGTAGATTCAATATCCCAACAGGAGCATTTTCATTTAAAAGTTTGTGCTGGCACCGCTGCCCCATAGCTTATGCTGTAGCACCTGCATGTAGACCTGCTGTAACAGAGTGATGAATTTAAACACCCAGACTTGACTTTGGAAATGGTTATGCAGGGATCGCTTTGTGTAAAGTGTTCATCCGCAGGTGACCTGGTGTTTGTGTCTTTTACCCTTTTCTTGCAGGAGTTCATTCAACAGCCCAGTGCTTCTCTGGCACAGCATCTCACTATGCTTAAGGACAGGGAGAGCCCCTTGTTAGAAGCCAGAATAATTCAAACTGGAAACTAAGATGCAGCTTTTTACTGTTTAGGAGCACGGATGTGGTGTGGGGTCTTTAAATCAGAATTGGTTTGTGGGCTAAAAGCTTTGCTGTAGCTCAGCCACAAACTGCTGCAGGAGCCAGGAGGTGATGCAGAGAGTGTGTGCTAGGCAAGAGCTGGTCGTAATCATCTTTCCTGTTGGGCCATAACATTTGTAGATCCCAACACGCTAATGACTCAAAGGCCTTTTGTGCCATGATTTGTCTGCTGAGAGGCTTTTCTGTCACTTGAAGCCTAAAACACGTGGGCATCAGTGCCAGGCCTGTTTGCCACACACTGCAGGAGACCTGTTCGGTGTAAGAGCACTCCATGCACTGTCTGTAAAGGCGGAGATTGGTGTGATGCAGGAGGACAACTTAGTCCACCCCTTAGGCTATGTCTGCACCACCACTTAAGTCAGTAAAACTTAAGTTGCTTAGTGCTGTGAAGTCCCCCCCCCCCCCCCGACAAGTTTCACAGGCATATGTGGCCATGGGGAGAGCAGATACACAATCATGCAGTGGTGCAGGGGCATCAGTACAGCTGTGCTGCTATAAGCTCACTAGTGTAGATTAGGGCTGGGCAAAATACAGCCCATGGGCTAGATGTGGCCCATGGACGCAGAGGGGACCTCAGGCAGGCTCCCTACCTGCCCTGACCTACCCCGCCCCTCTCCCTCCTGTTGCTCAGAAAAGCAGGGATGGGGCTGTTTTTAATAGTTACAAGCTCAGGGAAGGGGGTGGGAAAGGCTGTGTGTGCTGTCCCTGCCGTTAGCACAATCCCATTGGCCAGTTTCTGGCCAATGGGAGCTGCCTATTTGAAGCACAGGCAGTGCACGAAGCACCGCTCCCCCTCCCCTCAGGCTCGCAGCTATTCACAGGTCCACATGGCCCCTGCCATGGCCAGTCAGGCTGGGAGCGTGCCTGAGAAATGTGCTGGGCTGCTGGCCAGAAGTCACCCAGGTAAGCCTCCCTGCCAGAGCCTGCCGCTGGTACCCCCCCCCCCCCCCGCACTGCAGATCACAACTGCCCTGTTCACCCAAACTCTCTCCTGTACCCTGTTCCATACTACGAGCTCCCGTGTGTACCCAGCCTCCGTCCCAGACCATGCACCTCGTCCATTACTATCATGGAGGCATGTGACCCTTGACCATGTTCCAGATTTTTGGAGTGCCCCCCCCCCCCAAAAAAAAATTATTGCACATCTTGGTATATAGACTGCACCTTACAGCTCAGCCTCCTGTCTGGTCACAAAGGCACAATGCCAGGGTGCAAGAAGCAGGTGGAGGCCATAGCATGGTTGTGTGCATGTCCCTGTGGGGCTAGCTCATGGGTGAGGAACCTTTTTTGGGTTGGGGGGGGACGCTGACCCACAGAAAAATCAGTTGGGCAGGGGAAGCAGAGCAAGCTGGGGCTCCCCACTGATGGGGAGAGGGGAGGAGCCCTGAGCCCTGGGAGCCAGACCCAGGCAAGCTGGGGACTGCGTCTGCTCCTGGCCTTAGGTTCCCCACCCTGATCTAGATGGTGAGATCAGTCAGCTTATTAAAGACTAAGCCCTTCTGAGATACCTCTGCTCCTTGCATGACTTTGAAGTAGTTTTCTTGCAATGCCATGAACACCCTTTAATCCATGCACCCCCAACAGCAAGCATTTGAGCCCTAAATGCAACAGCATTGCGCCCCCACCCCCAATCAGGGAGGTGGTAAAGAGCCACAATGACAGGGGGGTTCTCCCGCCCTCCCCCGCACCTCTGTTCTGTCCTGCATGCTCAAGGCATCACTATTGTTACTTGCTCGCTGATTCAAGCACACTAGGAGAGCATGGGGACCTTTTAGGCCACTGGTGGGCAGCCTGCGGCCTACAGGCTGTAAGACCCATTAGAGTCTGTGTGTGGCCCATGAGACGTTTTGCAACATACAGGTTTGCCACTGGTTACCACAGTGACTGCGGGGATGTATCTATGTACAGTGTGGGGGGGCTAGGGTTGCCAGATGGTTTCACAAAAAATACCAACCCCCACCAAAAAAAAACAAAAAAACCCACAGAAAGTGTTGGGGGGGTGGGGGGGGCGGGCAAAGGACCAGGGCCGAAATGCAGTCACAGCCCCTTTAATTCCCAAGCCGCTCCCCACTTCCTCCTCCACCGCATGTCCCAGGTGGCCTTCTGTCAGGTGCCTGAGCTAGGCCTCAGGAAGAACTGAAAATACCAGACGTTTTAGATGTCCAGTATTTTCTGAATTTTTTATCAGACGGAAGGTGCAAATACTGTGCTGCCTGTTTCAATACCAGACACTTGCAACCCTCTGGGGGTAGGGTTGCCAGATGGACTCCCAAAAAATACTGGCCACACAGTATTTCAGAGCCGCAATTGAGCCAGCTGGGAGGCGGTGCCAAGATCGGCACTGGGAGCCTGTGATTGCACAGAAGCCTTGAGGGGGCGAAGGGAGTGGCTGGGAGTCCCAGCCACTCCTCCTGCCCCGGCTAGGCTTCTGAAGCGCCCAGAGCAGCGATCGCAGCCCCCGCCTCCTAGCTGTGACTCCCAGGCTGGGAGGCAGGGCAGCCATCAGCGCTGGGAGCCTGTGATTGTGCCTGTGCAATCACAGGCTCCTAGTGCCAATCATGGGCCCGCCTTCCAGCCGCTCCCCCCCACCCACACCAGGCTTGCGTCCGGTGTGCAGCCGGAAAAATCAGAGAATACTGGACATTGTCCGGTATTCTCTGATGTTTTTTACTGGACAAAGTGCGCAAATACTGAACACCTGGTAACCCTATCTCGGGGGCCTAGCCCAAGGGGCCCCCACTTGTGGCAGGCTCAGCCTGGTCTGGCCAGAGCAGCCCACATAGGGCTGCCAGATGGTTTAACCAAAAATAGTGAACATCCCCCCTCCTCTTCCAAAAAACCAAACCAAAACAAAAAAACACTGGGGAAAAAAATTCTGTTGAGAAAATTTTTAAAAAAAAAACAGCATGGCCCCTTTAAGAAATGTTTTTGAGGCTTTTCAGTCCTCACAGGCTGCCGGTGGCTGTCCACCATCTTGTCTCCCTGTGCCAGGCCGGATAGCTGCCCTGTGTAACC
Organism: Pelodiscus sinensis; assembly: GCF_052426305.1. Taxonomy (NCBI): domain Eukaryota; kingdom Metazoa; phylum Chordata; order Testudines; family Trionychidae; genus Pelodiscus; species Pelodiscus sinensis. Next base: position 121,620,357 of record NC_143056.1, on the reverse strand, counting down.
CGGATTTTCATGTCCTGGGATTTTTGCATCCTGGCTGGGAAAAAAAATCAGAAAGTACCAGACATTTTAGGTGTCCGGTATTTTCTGAATTTTTTTACAGGACGGGAGGCAAAAATACTAGACTGTCCAGGTCAATACTGGACACCTAGCAACCCTACAAACCAGGCCAGGCCTTATTGTCCGTTCTATCCAGCCCTACTCCCATTTTACCCCCTGCTGGTGAGAGCCCTTAAAGGGCTTTTTTCTTCTAGATAGCTGGGCAAACGAATTTCCCTTTTACTTCCATTTAGTTGATGAACTAGTTTTAAGAGAACCCTCCACCAAAATCAGTACCTTACTAGGCTATAAAATCCTTTGTTATGCCTACAGGCTTTAGACCCATATTTTAACATAGCGAACTTTCATAAAAATGTCTTATGAAAAATCACGATAACTTAGTGTTGCCCTTTTCTAAAAACAACAAACTTTGTTATAACCACACTCAGTCGCGCTGACTGATAATTTAAAATGCCTTTGTTTCTGTGAGTTTAAATAGGCAGTGATCTGGAATGATCGCTTTACGAATTCAACTTAAAAATACTGACGAAAATGTAAAACAGAAGGGCTACGGCTACACTGCATTTTGTTGCACAAAAAGCTATGCAAATGATACGCGGCGATGAATATTGCCACGCTTCATTTGCATACCTAATGAGACGCCATTTTGCAGAAGAGGCTTTTGCACAAGAAGGCGCTGTCTACACTGCTCCTTGCACAAAAAACCCCTCTTGCGCAGGAGCCGTTCTGCTGCTTATTTTTAGGAAGAACGGCGCCCAAGAGCGGGTTTTTTGTGCAAGAAGGAGCAGTGTAGACAGCTCCTTCTTGCACAAAATCCCCTTCCACAAAATGGCGTCTCATTAGGTATGCAAATGAGGTGTGGCGATAGTCATTGCCCCGCATCATTTGCATATCTTCTTTCACAACAATGCACAGTGTAGACGTAACCCATATGTATCATGGATTGCCTAATAATTAATATTGTATGCACCACGACAACTGACAACCTTACTACAGAGTTTTTGCAGCTAAATCTCTAACTTCAGGCTATATTAAAAAAAACCCAGCCCTGTGACTGACATTTTTTTATTCTCAAATTTAGTCCTTTTAATTATGTACCTTCTGCTTGTCCAGTCTTCACAAGGCAGCATGCAGAGGCAAATAGATGCCATTAACGTTAGAACAAATCCCCCCCTCCCCCATGTCATTTGCTAGATTGGGTTCTGGGATTTGACTGGAAGGGGTGAGCAGAGAGAAGAGGAAGATAGTGGAGAGGGCAGGGCCTGGGCAGAGCATGGGTGGGGGCACAAGCTGGGGAATTTGCCTCCCCACACAGCAGCTTCACCCACCATCCATGCCAGGACCCTCCCCCTCGTACTGGTGTGCAGCGTGGCTGACTGTGCTGTGTTCTCTCTCACAGGTGCTTTTCTTTTCTGTTGGACACCTTTCTTCGTGGTACACATAACAAGAGCCCTCTGCAAATCCTGCACAGTCCCCAGCCAGGTCACCAGCATTGTCACATGGCTGGGCTACGTGAACAGTGCCCTCAACCCCATCATCTACACCATCTTCAACACAGAGTTCAGGAAATTCTTCCGCAAAGCTATGCACGTCTTCTGCTAATGATGGTTCCTGCTGGAGGCAGGGTGGAGCTAATTCCTGGAGCACAGATGAGGACCTTGTGTGATTTTTTTTTTTGTATAGCTCATTAAAGTTTGATTTCTTGCTACATTCCTGTGTTTTGCACTTTTTCCATGCAGGTGGGGAAAAGTCTGCACTTTTAACAGCCAAACAGCACGCGCCGGTCCTGGGCAGAATTGTCCATGGAGTCTAGTACCCGTGGCCTAATGCAATTCTTGATACAAGGGAATAAAAATTGGGTCTATGGTTACAGATTGGGAAGGGGCCAGAGCAATGGTCCATTAGCCTGGCTCTTCCACTAGCCAATGCCTGATACTTCCAAGCAAGGCATGAGCCTGTCACATGTATAACCTGCTGGGGAGTCAACTGCGAGGAATCTTTAATTATCTCCTGCTTTGCTCTGAGGGCTACTCCAGCATTCAGTAGGATAAACATTGGTGTGCACTTGCCCTCATTGTGGCAAACAGATCTACTGGGCAGAGAAGGCGGTTAGAGTGTAAATACTAACAGGTCAGAACCCTCTCTTGGCACTGCTGCAGCACGACCTGAGGGGAGATTAATATAGACGGGCCAGGGCAATCGCTGAGAATACTTCAAAGCGCAGGTTCTGCTGTTAGACACCAAAGCAAAGAGCACAAGAGAAAATATTTCAATCTAGATTCCTCCATTCTGGCCAAGCCCCACCAGAGCATTCCTTGCTTCCCTGACAAGCATAGTCAGGGCCCCTGCTGCATCAGGCATGAAACTAGCTAAGTCCGAAGCAGGGCACATGCTACCCTCCCTCAAAAGGGACAGAGCTACACTGTGGCCCTCCAGCCTCACTGCACTGAGGCAGGTCTCCATGGCAGATTCTTAGCCACGCTGTGGAACTATCTGCTCATCCAATCAGATTCCCCAACAGAGCTTGGTCACAGGAGCATGCCTGGCTCATGAGAGAGAGCCCACTTCAGGGCAGAGAGCCCTCATTGGTGAGATGCTTTACAATTACAATTGCTTTAAACCCACCAAGTGTGAACTCCTAAAGCACTTTAACAGTCTTACCCTGGAGTCACAGACAAACTCCTTGGCTACATCTACACTGGCATGCTCTTGTGCAAAAACTCTTCCAGAAGAGAGTGTCTACACTGCCATGTGCTTTTGCGCAAGAGCATCCGTGCCAGTGTAGACGCTCTCTTGCGCAAGAACGCTCCGATGGCCATTTTAACCATAGGGCTTTCTTGTGCAAGAAATTCATGTTGCCTGTCTACACTGGCCTCCTGTGCAAGAATAGTTGCGCAAGAGGGCTTATTCCTGAGTGGGAACATCAGAGTTCTTGCGCAAGCAGCTCTGATTTCATACATTGGAACATCAGTGTTCTTGCACAAGAACTCGTGGCCAGTGTAGACAGGCAGCAAGTTTTGGCGCAAAAACGGCCGCTTTTGCGCAAGATCGCACCAGACACAGCCCTTCTGTTTGCCAAGCTATTTTGCAACCCAGGCAAGTTGGCATTAGTAACAGGCAGTTGCTCTATGGCAAAGATCACAATATAGGTTACTCCCAGGCCCAAAGGACCAGTCACTCAGATCTCAAACCAAAGACTATACCCGTAGCCAGTGCTGTAATAAACTAATGCTTTGTCCTAAGACATGAGTTATTACAAGAATAAAGCATGCAAACATATAGATGCACACAAATGAATTACTCTATGAGAGAGTTGTATTAATCTGTCATCTTTGCATGTCTTTTGGGGCTAAGCCAGGTTGACTAGAGATCTTGTAGCTCCAGCCCTGTAAGACTCAGAACAGCAAAAAGAGAAAGGAAAATTTTCTGTGGCAGCTATTTGAATTTGCCTTTTGCACACAGACGCTTCGTAAGCACGAAGGAGCAATTAACACTGGCCCGTTCAGTTGATAGGCCTTCAATACCTGCTGACTGGGTTCACAATTTCAGAGCAAACATTTTTTATAGTTACAAAGCAGAAACTTAAATATTACCTTATAGCAGGGGGGTTTCAAAGTTGGGTAATGGGCTCACCCAGGTAAGCTGCTGGCAGGCTGCGAGATGCTTTATTTATCTAAGCATCCATAGGCACGGAGCCCTGCAGCTCCCATTGGCTGTGGTTTGCTGCTTCCAGCCAAGGGGAGCTGTGGGAAGCAGCAGCCCGGCCTATGCCGCTTCCTGAGGCTCCCCTTGGCTGGAAAGGGTAAACCGCAGCCAATGGGAGCGGCGAGGCTCCGTGCCTATGGGTGGCTGGACAAACAAAGCGTCTCACAGCCTGCCCCACCCAACTTTGAAAACCCCCTGCCTCATAGCACGAGATGATATTATAAGTGAGATTAATGCACACAGCACCGTACAAGCCTACCAACGTCTGAATACACAGTCACACAGCCAATCCCCATCTGAGCCAGACTAACACAGGTGAAACGGGCTGATTTCCAGCATGCATACATCAGGACTCACGCTCATGCTCCACCTCCCCAACGTAACGGGCGAGACGGTCCGGCTATCCTGAGGGAAACTCTGATAGAAGTCCGTAGCGGTCCTGATGTGCAAATCGGTCATCCGACCTGGGTATCAGGACTCAGTAAGTCTGGCAAGAGCTGGCACCTGCTCTGCCAGTATCACTCATGGTTTCTGACAGGAGTTAAGGATGTATTTAAAAACAGGGAAAAGAGCAGCCTGAGATTCAACGTAACCCCCCTCCTGCCGTGTCAGTGAGCTGTGACTTAGCAAGCAGAGTGCAAGGTTAAGAGCCAGGAAGAAGTAAATTCTAATCCCAGCTCTGCCACTGATTTACACTGAGCTGCCTCTTATCGTGGCCTGATTTGTCAGAGGTGTGGAGTCATTTGCAATCAATAGGCGCTTCAGACGTTGTGACCCACTTTTCAGTGGTGTTCAGTTACCTACGCCTGACTTTTCTAGCTGTGAAGGGAGAATCCTTGTTAGCTCTTGAGGGGGGCGCGCACGCGTGTGTGTGTGGTGATTATAAATGCAGAGCATTAGGATTATGGCACTGAAAAGAAAATGACATAAAAGAGAGAACAAACAAAATACAAAGGCTCTGCTGAGAGATGGAGCATCGCCCTGCCACAGACAGTACCACAGCCTTCAGATGGCTGCATGTGCAGCTGTTAATTACTTTGAGTTTCATTAGGATCCAGATGTTTATTTTTCCCTGAACACTAGTTGCTGGATTTTCAACAGTTCCATTCTTGCTAACGAGCTTGTGAAATACTAGGCAAACTCGCTGATGAAAGGGACGCTGATGTTTCCTGACAAACTGACAAGAGCGGTAAATGAAGAAAGCCAATTTGCAGGGTAGCCAACGCTCCTTTCCAATTAGCTGTCGTCTTTGCAAAGAGCGCCAGGCTCAGCAAGAAACCAGCCCTCATTTTTGTACCAGATTACTCGAGGCTTATTCCAACACCGTTAGTCCCTGAAAAGTGTTTTTCCACACTATAAATATTAGGACTGGCACATCTGGTGGTCTCCGTTTTTGCTGGAGGGTCTTGGAGATTCATTGGGCAGATTCACACGTTAATGGAAGGGACTGGGAGCCCTAATGCAGGCTTCCCTTTCTGAGAGTGTTAATTAGGCATTGGGCCTTAAATAGGCATTCAAGTTTTAGTCTCAGTAACAGCAGTAACCCTTCCAAGAGCTAGCCCATCAATCTGACAGGAATTAACAAGATCCCCAAGTTTAACTCAGTATGTAGAAAGCCTCGTGTATACTCACCCACGCTAGCTCTGATTCAGCTGACTACGGGGTAGTATGAAGTTCCCATCAACGGGGACGTTTGCCGAGAATTCCTCTTTCACATGGGATCATTTTCTACTGTAAAAACTTGTTTTGATTTCACTAAAATAAACTCTTTTGGGCTTGATTTTCCATCCTAGAGCAGCATAAGAAGGGCACAAGACTATTTCCTTGTTTTTGCAGCTCACTTTTTTAAAAGTGAGCAGAACAGCTCTTAAAATGACTCTGCAGTCGCAAGCTGTGAGCTATACCCAGGGAGACTGAAAAACATCACATTTGCAATGCAGAGCACTAGCTGGAAATCAGCTCCTCCCCTCCCATCCCTGGGCCTGTTTCCCTAGCCCTAATGGAAAAGTAGCTCTGGGAATAGGTTGTCTTTGCTGGGTTTGAAGAGACAACAGCCATCATCTTCCATAGTGAGGAATGGGTAGAGACCTCAGCCCCCTCCCCAGCCAGGGAGGCATGTAACCTTCCCTGGCTAAGGGTTCCTGCCCACCCAGGAGTCTGCCACCACCAGCTTCCCGAAGGATGGAGCTGGCACCTTTGGAAGGCAGGAAGAACAAAGGGGCCAAGGGACAGAGATGGCACCCTTGGAACACAGGGCTGGAGAAACTGGTGGTGACTAAGCAGGAAGCTGGCGGAGGGTTCGAGTCCCTTCCACCCTAGGATCTGCCACCACCAGCTTCCCGAGGGATGTAACCTTCCCTGGCTAAGACCTTCTCTGTCCACTCCAAAAGTTCATCGAATCCCCCACCCCCATATCTAGAAATGCTTCCATCCCCTCCCTGGCCAATACCCCTTGACCAAGACACCACCCTCTACAGAAAACCCACTGACCCATACAGTTACCTACATGCTTCCAGCTCCCATCCAGCACACACCATATGATCCATCATCTATAGCCAAGCCCTTCAATACAACCACATCTGCTCTAATCCCACTGACAGAGACCAGAAACTTCAGGATCTCTACCAAGCATTTATAAACCTCAACTACCCACCCGGAGAAATAAAAAAGCAAACTGAAAGAGCCAAACAAATACCTAGAAACCATCTACTACAAGACAGACCCAAGAAAACCAACAATAGAACACCACTTGTCATCACCTACAGCTCCCAACTTAAACCTGTCCAACACATTATCAATAAATTACAGCCTATACTGGAACAGGACACTAAACTCCAAGAAGCTCTGGGAGACAGACCCATAGTCTCCTATAGACAACCACCTAACCTCAAGATGATTCTTACCAACAACCACAGGACATACCACACTAATACCAACCCTGGTACTTTCCCTTGCAACAAACCCCGTTGCCAGCTTTGTCCACATATTCACTCTGCTGACACCATTATTGGGCCTAACCAAGTGAGTTATAAGATCAAGAACACATATTCCTGCACATCCAGAAATATAATCTATGCTATCATGTGCCAAAGTGTCCGTCTGCTATGTACATTGGACAAACATCTCAGACACTTCACCAAAGGATCAATGCCCACAAAACAGATATCAGACAGGATCACAAAGAAAAAACAGTTTCTTGCCATTTCAACCAGAAAGGACACTGTCTCAATGACCTAATCACATGCATCCTACTTCAGAAGACATTCAAATCTGCACTTGAAAGGGAATCCTCTGAACTGGCATTCATGCTAAAATTCGACACTCTCGGGGGCATGAACAAAGACCCCAACTACCTTACCCATTACAAAGATAGCTTCCCTAATTATCACCTCTAATACCATTAACTCACAGACATCTTCCCTTCCCCACCTCTAATATCATTAACTCACAGGCATTTACCTTCCTTCCCCCCCCCCGCATGCCCCCTCTGTTCTGTAATGTGATTTGTCCTTTTCATATGTGTTCATTTTTTTTAATTGTATCCTTTGATATATATGGCTGTGACTATTTTCTTCCACTATTTGATCTGAGGAAGTGGGTCTGGCCCACGAAAGCTCATCATCTAATAAACCATCTTGTTAGTCTTTAAAGTGCTACATAGACCTGTATTTTGTTTCACCTTGACCAAGAGGCTTTCCCCAACTCTGTACCTCACGGAGACGGCTCCTCTTCCTCTCAGTAGCACTGGCAGGTGGTGGTCCTGGGAGTGGGCTCCCCTACTGCAATAGGGTTGGGAGAGAGAAGCCTTCTGCTCCCTTCAAACAGCTGCAGCAGCTAGCATGGCACCTTGTTGGGGGCAGCATGTTGCACTCCCCAAGGCACACTGAGCAGCTGGTGGCCTCCGTTGCAGCTGCTGCATTTGCACTGGGAGAGGGGAACACGGCACTGGGCAGAGCCTGCTCTAGCATTCTCAACAGGCTGCAACTCATTTTTCTGCCTTCTCCTACATGGTGTCTCTGAGTCGGCCTTGACCGGCTCCCTAGTGCCCCACGTTCCTCAGCAAGGCCAGAATCCCAGGGTAGTCTTCCCCACTTCGCCCTAGCACTGGTAACTAAAGGATGTATCCACGTTTCCAATACAGGGCTCCCCAGGCAGGGCCCAAAAGTACTTGGACTGTGGCCTGAAGGGCCATGTCAGTCGGTTGCTTCCTAAGTCACAGTAGGCCAATTCCAGCCCGAATGCTGCTCTATTATCTTCTGCCAGGGGCAAGTTTAGCCTGCTTTGTCATGGGATGGTACCCTGATTACCAAAATTAACCTCCTCACTGCCTGAGGCTGGGCAGAGGTACAGCAGGCATTACTTGCATGCCGGGGGGGGGGGGGGGGGGGGGCGGTGGTAAGATTTTCTATCTGTGATTTGAGCAACACTATTGTGCCCTTTTCAGCTTCCCCAAAATGGCAGGTGTCTTTGCGGGCAGATAATTTCTAGTGGCTGAGATAATCCAACTATGCCGCCCCCCAACATCCCAGCAGGGAGGACTTCATTCCATGCCACAAGCGTTGCAGACAATGTTTAGCATCTCACGGGCTGTATTTCCCACTGTGCTTAGATAAGATGTGGGCCTGGTGCTTCCTGACACTTTTGCAAATAAGAAACTCAGAGCTGCGGGAAGTCTGGCAGGCAAAGGCAGGAAACTGGAACCGGAATTGGGGGATATGAAAATATTTTGCCAATAAACAAAGGAGACAGTGGGGTCAAGTCGTTAGTTAGAGCAGGGGACTGAGGGTGAGACAAAACAGGAGTCAATGGGAGTTTTGCCACTGATTTTATCAGGGCCCTGATTTCACCACTGAATTCTATTTATGGCTTCACCACTAATACATGATGTTAGTTGGGCAAGTCACACAGCCTGTGCCTCAGTTTCCCCATCTATAAAACAGGGACAATACCTTGATCAGTTCAGTCGAATTCACATTTTCAGAGAGCTTAGAAATTCTTGCAGGGAAGGTTCTACACATGCAAGATATTATTAAATCATCTGAAATACTCAACAGATAAGCAACCAAAAAATGAAGAGCTAGAAATCAATCATGGAGTTGACATAGCTATGAACAGGGACCAAAGCCCACTCAGTTATAACACTATATATCAAGAATATAATCTTAATGGAAGTCCATGGAGTTACTCCAGACTTATACCATAATAACAGACCCGAATGAGAGCCTGCTGATATTTTGTGTTTGGGCAAAGCAGAACCACTTTTATTTTTGCCTTGTTGCACATCTGTCACGCTTAGGTTATAAAAAGGTTTCAGTTGAAATAAGGAATGCAAGGAGAAACCATTTTCAAGAACTGATTGCTAGCCAGGGAGATGAGCTCTGCACTTATACAGAGTTAACATTAAGAAAACAAGGCACATTTTCAGAAACTCACTATTTTAAATATCTCAAAAACTACACAACACGATAATTAAGCTAACATGGAAAAAGCTATTTTTGAATTATCCAGCTTGGACCATGTTGAGGACATTTCCAATATTTTATGGCCAAGACTTACAAAAGTAATTCATGGGAATTGAGGTGACTAACTGAAATGCAACAATCTGCAGCTCACGTAAGCTACTTTTATGATTTACTAACACAGACTGCTCTTTGCTCAATAATTTATTATGTTACTTATATGCCTTGAAATGGGAACTATTAGCGCGTCACTATTGCTATAGTCCTTTATTCATAAAACAGCCTTATTAAGTTAAGGAAAGCTAAGCTAAGGCCCAATAGCTGCTTTTATACAGATACATACAAAGTATTAAGGATGCCAAAGCATTTTAGAAGACTAGACAGTAAAAAACCAGACAATTTCTGCCCTACTTAAAACCCTGAGTCTCCCTTTTGATTCATTTCATATAGCAATAGCTTAGCATAGGAAATGCAGAAAAACAACACTTCCAAATTAAGCTGTAGAAGAAACTTAGGGAAAGAATATAAATTATTAGAGCTGATCCCAATGGTCAGTTTTTGACAATATATTTTGTAGAAAATTTGTTTTGTCAATTTCCTCCCCCAAAACTCAAACAAACAAGCAAACAAACAAGTCCTTTTACTGAAAGCTGTTGGGTTTTTTGACTACCGTTAGAACTGATTCAAATGTTTTGATCAGACATTTTTAGCAACGTTTTAATTGCTGCCAAAAACTAACCAACCAACCAAATCAAGCAGTAATTTTCTGAGTGGACTATCTGGGGAACAGCAGGGCTCTTAATAGAGAATGCCACAGGATCTTTAGTTACAAGTTACCAGTACGTCAAATTTACATTTTTTGCTCTGTTCCTCCAACAGTACCAGTACGGAACTATTTCTCTCTCTTTCTCTCTCTGATGGTGAATAAAGTCTCTTAACAAGATAATGAATATGAGGATAACAAAAAAACAAAAAAAGCCATGAAAATAGTTATTTCAAGTCTAAAAGCAATGGGTGTGTCTAGTCTGCAATATTAACACTCAGAGGTGCTATTTCCAAGCTAATCTACCTGTTATCTAAGGCCCCTCTCTATGTTCTGGTGTGAGAGTCTGCGGAGATGCGCAGTTGCATTTTGCCTTATTCTGGCAGAACAAGCTATACCTCGATCAAGAGCTTTATTAACTTACAGCCACAACTTTGCTTCTGGTGAATTCAAAAGTAGCTCAAAAAAGTTTTGCCTTCTAGCATTTCCTAACCCAACCAAGAAGAATGGGAAACAAGTACTTCACTTAAGTCAGGAAAAGGAACAAGCTGAGCCACTTCGAACACACTCAAATTACCAATGAGAAGACACAGAATATTTCTCTTTTCCCTAATATGTTCTCAATTAAGATCAATTACACACAGACAGTGACTGATAATTATTGCCACCAACCTGTGCTAGATTTCAATCCTCCTCCTAGGGGAAAAGGCTTCATGTTCTATCAAAACTATCCTCCAAACCATCCCGTTTTTCTTGGTTCCAGCTGGAACTCCAGACAAGAGACTGTTATTAGCAGAAGCAATCTTACTGGAGAGGGACCATGTGTGATACCAGCAGTACAGGAGTCTAACCTGAGATTGCAAACCAGTTTCCCCCTTCTTAAAGCAAACTCTGGTTTACTATTACAATAACATTAGGTTTCATTGATTCTAAGGCCAGAAGAGACCATTCTGATCATCTAGTCTGACCTTCTGCATAAGAGGTCCTGGAATTTCACCGAACCATCCCTTAACTTCTGCCCATTTGTCAGTCTACTGATTGGGACTGTGCTTAATTTTAAGTCAGGATATCAGTCCCATGGTGAGTTCATGTTGAGTGAACAGAAACAATGAGGAAGGCACGTCAGTAGATTTCTTGCCTGGGTCAAAGAAAGCATGGAGGAAGTTTTTCTTACAGGTCAGTGGCAAGCCCCAGGTTCAGTGTATTTGAGGATACCTCGCCTGATAAGTCTCAGGGTATGTCTACACTTGCACCTTCTTTCGAGAGAGGGATGCAAATGCAGCTGAGCGAAATTGGAAATGAAGCACGGATTTGAATTTCCCACACTACATTTGCATATTCGCATTATGGCGCTATTTCGAAAAAAGAAACGCTGTCTAGACACAATTATTTCAAAAGAAAACCCTTCTTCTGAAATAAACCTCATTGTAGGAGGAATAAGGGTTATTTCAGAAGAAGGGTTTTCTTTCAAAATAACCGCATCTAGACAGCGTTTCTTTTTTCAAAATAGCGCCATAATGCGAATATGCAAATGAAGCACGGGAAATTCAAATCCGTGCTTCATTTGCAATTTCACTCAGCTGCATTTGCATCCCTCTCTCGAAAGAGGGTGCAGGTGCAGACATACCCTAAGTTACCTGTTAATTTGCCTTGCTATGCCTATTTAGCTAAATTAGCCCTTTTTGTAGGCATTTACTTCAACTGTCAGCATTTTGTTTCAATAGCTGCAGAGAAGTTCCACCATCAATATGCGAATGCCAGGAAAGAAACCATTTTATACTCTTACTTTGGCTCAGGTAGATCCAATTTTGGCAAGATGGTTATCACAAAAAGGCAGCTCAAAAACAGTGTTGTGTTGCTTCACCTGACTGTGCTGAGCAATCAGGTCCATGCTTTCTGTTTAACAGTGCTCCGGCAAACACTCTTGGTGTAAAAGGAATATTACAGTAACACGCTTTCATGATTTCACTGTATTTTGTTTAATGACATGACATCTTCTGTTTATATACAAGTGCAGAATTTCCAATATGTAAAACTTAGCCCTGGGGGAGAAATGAATTAGAAAAAGGGGCTTCTATTGACAGAACACAGTTTTATGATATATGTTTTTAAAGAAAATTAAATTAAACAAATGAAGGAACATTTATTGTTTCACATGAGAGGTAGGGTAGCATGGGGTGGAATGGAACACTGGCACATCTTAACTTTCATTCCAACCACTGTAGACGGCCCTCAGAAGAGATGGCTCTAACACTGAAACCCCTCTGCTGTGCATTACAAAATCTTGCAAGTTTTACTTTATAGTCCAAAGTTCCTTAAGTGGGGGTGGCCTCCTGATCAGCAAGTCTAGTTATCTTTCCCAGATAATGTATCCTTAGTGTCTGCTTTGCTAAGATTTCAAGTAGGCCTGCAGAAAGGTGCTCAAGCATCTTTGGAAGACGAGCTCACTGATGGGAAGAGTTCAGATCCTAGATAACCAACAACATGAGCTCCCATCCAGCTTGCTGATCCAGCCAAGCACCTTCCCTTCTTATCTAGGACTTCAGCGACGTAGATTTTTCAGACTGCAACTTTCTCCATGACGCTGTCTGTGACATGCACCTCATCCGCTTGCACCGTGACTGTGGCTGACTGACCACACATGTGCTGGTGATCTTTCCAATCCTGCAAAGGAGCATGCAGAGAGAACGTGAAGAGAGACAGTGTCAGAAGACGGTGGGTATATCTAAAGAGAAAAAACACACCTCAGTGCCAAGCTTGTTGCTGTGACCCTCTGTGCACAGGTCAACTAACTTGGGCTTCGGAGCCTGGGCTCCAGTCAGAGCATCTACTCTGCAAGCACAGATCAGCTGACCTGGACCCTGAGACTAACCTCTGTGAATCTTTTTTGCTGTGTCGACATACTCTGTATGATCTTGTGAAAGCCAATAGCAGCAGCACCAGATAACGACTTGGGAACACTTATTTTTATAGTATGTCTGTTTCCTTAAAGAATCGCTACACATTTGTCAGGCTTTATAAACCACATTAAGGAACCACTTCCCTGACACTGGAGTGAAATGCAGCAGTTTCTTAACAGTGCACAGAAAAATCATACCAATTTAGGAGAGAACATAAGGAATGAACTTCCTATCTGACTGAAATCAAAGGGAATGAAAGGCAGAAGGTCAATTCCCCTAACTGGAGTTTACTTAGGACACCAAAGGGCTACCACACCCCGGTGAAAAATACAACAGGAGTTTTAACGATCATAAAATGGCAAGGACCTTGGATGTAAATTTCATCTGAAAAACAACAGGTTTCTAGCACTGTGCTGGGACACTGTTTCAGTACAAACAGGGGAAAGTTGGTCTTGGCCAGTACAGGAAACTGTCACCATTCGCAGTGGATGCATTCCTGCCACCACCGCGAATGGCAAAATTCATGAATACTGGGAGCCACAGCCCCCCGCAGGGAACTCACTGCAGCTGCCAGGAGCCATGGTGAGTTCCCCCACAGGTCCCAGCCTCCGCCACTCCTCCTGCAGGCCAGGCCAGGAGACCCCTGCGAATATGCGGAACGGCGAATAGCAATTCTGCCAATAACGAGGTTTTCCTGTATCCCTTTCTAGTAATATCCTCTTTCACCTGCTGGTCTCATATTCAAATACTAACCAAATCTAGACCTACTTAACTCAAAAGATATGATGGGACCACAGACCAGCAGGGGAAGGATGAAGATCATAAATGAACTAGTCTAATATAGGCCATCTAGAGAAGACAGAGTTTGGGGTTGCAGCTACCAACAACTGGATGTCCTGCATTATTTGTACAGCATTAGCAGCATGCCAGGTGCCTGGAACAGGCGCTTGCATTGACTAGTAAAAAAATGATGCGTGACACTGCTGCCCTGGGACTCTCCGGAAAATGTCCTTTTTAGATTTTAACAGCATTTTGCAAATGTTCATTCATTTTCTGACTATTGTACCACTTGCATTCTAAATGGAACTGCAGCAGTAATTACTATTCACATCAAACTGTGGCTTACAAGTTACGAGAAGAGCATTAATTTGTTTAGTATTAAATAAATGATTATTTATTCTCACTGCATTTGGCTTCAACCAACAGGACTGAATTAGGACACGCTCCAAGAACATAACTTTGGCTAAACAAAATTTTTGGTTCCCCTTTAAATTCAGGCAAGAAATAGGTACAGAATGCCCCAGCGAGCAGAAAGTAAGGAATATACAGCACAAAAAAAGAACAAAAGTTGGTTTAAAAGTCATACAGTACCACCTCAACTTTCAAATTCATTTTTCCCTCTTGGGAAATTGTGAGTAACTCCTTGGTTTGCTTAAACTCTGCCCCAATCCGTGTATGTATGTTATCACCAAAGGCAGAGATCTCAAGCTACCTATGGTCTCAGTAACAATGTAGAACAATGTATTCTGGAAAGCTGTTCCCAAAGCAGGAAGAGCCAAGGGAAGGTTTACATTAAATCTTAATCTGAGCCTCTGTGACATTCTGGGAATCACTCAGACCAGGGCAGGGTTCTAGCTCCATCTGCCCCATCACCTTGAATGCCTCAGTGTGATGCTGCTAGGACTCAGAGCCCAGATGCCAGCAGCCAGCCTACAGACATTCAGGTCTTATCTAGACTTGCCCCAGCCTCGCTATGCCTGGCAGCTCTTCCAGTCCAGAGTCACCTCAAATCTACCTCCCCATGTTGCTAACTCCCAGAGATTCAGACTTCTCCCCTTTGGTTCACCACCCCTGATGGAGTGAAACTGGCCTTCACTAGCACGCCACTGTGGGACACACTTCCCACACTTGGCACAACAAAGCCCTGTTTAGGGTAAAAATAAACACAAATTTGATCGATCAGAAAAAGGCAAGTCGCCACAGCTTCATGCTCCCACCATCTCACTTGGTGAGAGGGTCAGGGCCCGTTCTGGGCCTTACCTCGATTTGCATTTTACCATGGCCATTTACTTTGACCTGGTGAGCTGCAAAACTGAGAAAACCTGTTCCTAATATTCCAAACAGCAGGGTGGCAGCAACATCAATGACTGTGTTATTGACACATGGGCACAGGTCATGCCTGCCATGTTCACTTGGGGCACACACAATGGTGCAATGAAACTTGTGTGTTACTCCATAGGGAAGACTAACATGCTGTGTGGGTATTTTTCCTTTATCAACTGGTTTTTGAAGGAGGTTCCTAATGACAACGTGGAGTCAAGGGAAATGTGTTGTGTGCGCATTAGGGGACAATTAACTTATTTCCTTGTTCTTTAGGGACTGCCTGAGGAGGGATGTCACACTTAACTACGCTTAATCTCTTTTCAAAGCAATGTTCAGTTTCTGTGATACAGACAAGTGATGCACATAAACAGATCTGTATTGTTCACTGAAAATGGTCTCGTTTTCCCCCTTTCTTCTGTGGCTTCTCTCTGACTGGCAGGGCCGCTTGGTAGACTGCCCTGGCCTGCTCTCTGCTGGTGACTTCAAAATCACCACAGCTCAGCCCCAGAACATGCAGGCAGACTGCCTACAGGGGGACAAACGTCCCAGTTGCATGTTTGCTTTTAAAAAAAATGTGACTGACAAACTCACAAGATGCAACAGGCCCTTGGGGATGATAAGCAGAAAAAACACAAATGACCTAAAAATGCTGGAAAAAGTCTAAGAAGAAGAAAGACCACACTCTTATAGGCAGCCTGTTATGTTCTCAGTCATGGCGTAATGCTGAGTGACACTGTGAGCAGCAGCCAGGGATTTATCAGGTCTGCAATCTGTAGACTCAGATTAGAAAATAACTCACTCATACTAATATGCTGGCCAGACCTCTTTACCTTGCTTATCTGGGGGTATTCAGTATATCCATGCACCTGTTTCGCCAGATATGCTGATTGCCTTTAGACAGTGGCATCTGTGTCTTATAAAGAATCCATTACCTTCCGCTGGCAGAAAGTTGAGCAGTAATTGACTTTATGGCATCCAGTGCACTCATTCATTGCTTCCCGACCACAGTTTACACAGGACTGCTGCAAAAATGAAGGACAAAGTGGATGACAAAAAGCTAGGTGCTTTCCATTCAAATAGCAATTTGGTTGAAGCTCATGGCAATGCACAGGAAAAGCAGCACAATGGCTTTGTAACAGCTCAGGGAACAGTTCTGGAAATACATTCTCCCTCCTGTTTTATTTTAAGTCACTTCAAAAAGCAAAATAATTCTGAGCCAGCACATCAATTTCCCAGCATGCCATCCTTCTGCCTTTCTAAAGAGCAAACAGCGACTCAAAGCTATGAAGCAGAACTTGGGACATTGGGGAAACCTAGCAAGATATCAGACAGATGTTTTACTTATGCTGATTTGATGTATATGAAGACACAGTCGACCAATGGAGGTAAATAGTAGGGATGTAAGCGACTAGTCAAGTAGGTGACTACCCGATAAGCTTAGGCTCATTAGATAGACGAGTCACTACTCAAAGAGTCGCTTCTCTGACCAGAGAGGGAAGGGGGGGCATGGGAGGGAGGAATCAGGAGAAGCAGGAGCCAGTGCTGGGGGGAGCTGGCTTAAAAGCTGGTTCCCCCCAGCACCGTCTCCATGGGGGAGCAGAGGAGACAGAGGTACAGTGGGACACAGGGCACAAGCCAGGACTCAGCTGTCCCAGCTCACATCTGGTCCTCCGCTGCACCTCTGTCTTTTAAATGTAGTAAGAGCCAGGTGGCTCTTACTACATTTAAAAGGCAGAGCTGCAAGCAGGGTTAGCTTCTAGGGCAAGGAGCTAACCTTACTGTGGCTCTACAGTTTCTCCCCTTCTCAACTAATTGAGTAGTCGATAGAAATTCCATCGACTACTCGATTAGCTGATTAAATGCAATTTAACATCCTTAGAAAATAGTATACAGAACTCTTCACTGCAGTAGATTCCTCTCACAAGCCTCCAATCCACAAACAAGAAGTTGAATTCTTCTGCCTCTTTCAGGTAAACCTAGGGTTTAACAAGAATGGACTACAAGAACAGATCAAATTAGGACTGAATTTAGGATTTCGAATGGTTCTCTCACTACAAAGGTAATTTTCTCTGTGTTGGCATTCTCACCTCCCCATCAGCTGCTGAAAGGGAGCCACATCCACCGTGACTCCATTGGCATATTTAACAGCAATCCTACACTTGATAAGTTACTCCCTTCTTTTGATATACTAATATATACCACCCTGCCTCTGTAATTTTCACTCCAATGCATCTGATGAAGTGGTTTTATCTACAAAAGTTGATGCCCAAATAAATGGGCTAGTCTTTAAGGTGCCATTGGATTCCTCGTTTTTGAAAAATGGACCAGGTACTCAAAAGGGCTTGGAAAAGGGAACTTCATCTAAATTGGCTTCAGATAAGGTTTAAGAATGCATTGCTCTACTGGAGCCTTCGCACACATATATACTCTGCACTCCGGCTGGCCTCATCAATTTTCATACAAGATACATACAAAAACTTTCGTTTGACCAATGTGCTTTGTTCCTTTACACCAACTGTTTACTGGTTCTGACTGCAACAGAAAGGTGTGCATGGATGTTCAAATAGCTGGCTCACACTCCATATTTAATTTTCCCTGATTTTCACAAGAGGAGGAGGGGTCCTACAGACATAGAACATTGTGTACTAAATGCAAAGCAACATCTAGACACATGAAAACAAAATGAGACTTTAGTGACTGAAAAAAACATAATTGCTTATATGACCAAAAATAGCAATTTCTTAACAGGAAAGAGAGATGGGGGCGGGGGAGGACTATTTTGGAAGCACAGAGGCAGAATCTGGGGGTAACTACACCCTCTCTTTTCTCAGAAAGGACAAATGGATTCTCTAACTGCAATACTAGGTTCATAAATATTTTGGTGTCCGTTACTTTATCCCTATCTCAATAAAAATCCAATTAAAAATGAAAAGAGCTGTATATTTAGTTGGAAAGATCATTTAATCAGGGCAGCCAGGGTACATTTCATATAGCTCATTCAGTTTCCAATTCATCAAATTACTGACATGTCATTAGCAAGTCGGTGCAGTGGTGTAATGTCACTACAGGAAATATAGTTCTTGGCTGTGAATGTATTGTCACACTGTGGCAACAAGCAATATTTAGTTCAGCTGCTCCCTCTCTCTTTCAGGCACAACTGATTTTACATCCAAGCTCCTATTAACACTCAGCTCATTCACACTGTCGGTTTGCACCTTATCTGCATACCTAGAAATAAAGCCAGTGCAACAAAACTCTATTCAGTGTTTAATGTTCAGGTATAAATGCACAAAAACAAGGAGAGAGTTAAAGCTCCCACTCATGGGAACTCATCTCCACTGATGCTTAGCGAACTCAGTTGGTACTTTACCCAGTACTACGAGATACTGAAAAATACACTTTAATACACAGACAGCACAAATATTATGAGAGGCCTGTCGAGTTATCTAGAGACAATGCTCTTAATGAAGAGATCCAGTCTGAACCCCAGCTCAAAGCTGCCAGGAGCGCTGAGAGATGTAAAGGTGATGGTCAAATCACAAAGCGAGGGGGCAGCTCACTATTCTTCACCAGCAGTACCTGCTATGCTAATACAGCTCAGAAGGGACTCGGGTTAGCCTGTCCGGCCAGAGGTGAAATGAGACTTGTGAGCATGGAAAGCCATTTTAATGGGACACAGGATTTGCCAGGTCATATCATGCTTTCATCTAGCCTGATATCCTTACGCCTGCTAGAGGACAAAACCAGATACTTCAGAGAGAGATTAAATAAATCCGATCCACATGCTGATGCACACACTGATGCTGATCCAGCTAGTGCACACTGCAAGTTGCCTAGTGTGCTATGTTGCACCACAAACCACACAGTGTTTGTGAGAACAAGCCCTGTCTCTTGAGCTGAGAAAGGACAAAAAAAGCAGGTACAAACCTGAAGAGCACTCTTAAAGCATGTGACATTTCCAGGTGGGATTTAAAGGCTGCAACAGCAGCCTTGATCTTACCTTGATGATGATTTCTGTTTTACCATCAACATCTTCCGTTTGCTGAAATAACTGGCTTTGATATTGCTGCAACGAAAGAGACATTGGAACCATCACTGGGCATGCGTAGCATGGCTGTGAGGTGAGGCAGCACGGGGAGCTACTTACATTGAATGAATATTGTGCCTCCGCACTGTGGTAATAGAAATAATAGAGCTCATTCTGTGCCACTACTGAACTGGGGAGCTGGAGGACAGGGGGAGATTGTGGGCATGTGAATGGGCCATTACCATTCCTTAAAAGAAGGTAACATCAAGGGGTCCGCTCAAGGTAAACAAAAGAGCCTGCATGAAGACACTCTGCTTTAATCTGACATGGAGGTTCACTGCTTATGTAACTATCAATTAAAGGCAATGTTAAAGCAATCCCACTTCTTCCCTGCACCAGAACAAGAGCTAATCCATTAACTGGATGTCTGAGGGGGTGCACGACACAGTGTAGATGCTTCCCGCAATGATGGGAGGGTTTTTCCTTCGTGGTAGATAACTGACCTTCCCCCCCACCCCGGAGCAGCAGCAGCTAGGCTGACGAAAGGATTCTTCTGTCAACCTAAATATGTCTCTACACTGGAGGTTACTCTGGCTTAACTACAGCCCTCAGGGGTGTGAACTCTCCTAAACACATGCCTCTAGACCAATCTAAATTGTAAGTGTAGACCAGGGCTTACTGATGCATGACATGACACTTACCAGAAGCAGTGCAGGTAGCAAAGGTATAAAGTTAAAGGTATTTCATGACCACTAGCTTGAGTCAAATTTCCGTTACACCATTAAGAACCCACATTTATCTGCAGCAGAGTCTCAGAGCCCTGCAGCATCTAGGGCTGTAAAATCCTGGTTAATCAGTTAACTGCTTAAACGTTAGGTTATCCTAACATATAACCAGTTAACTGACTAACGCGGGATCTGCGCTGGGGACTGCTCCAGCCTGGGTGGAGCATCCCCTAGCCCGGGTGGAGCAGCCCCTAGTCCGGGTGGAGCAGCCCCTAGCCCACGGACTGGGGGTGCCTTGGCTCCTCGCTCACAGCCCCTATCCGAGGCAGGCCCCCTGCTGGGGGCTACTCCAGACCCCACTACTGGTTAACCTTTCACACCCCTAGCGGCAGCTGGGTTGGACTCACTGGGCTGGGGCTACAGGGCTAAAAACTTCAGTGTTGACGTTTGGCCTTGGGCCGGAGCCTGGGCTCTGATACCACATGTGGCAGGAGAGTCTGAGACTGGGCTCCAGCCTCAGCCTGAATGTACACATTGCAATTTTAGCCTCATAGCTGAGCCACACAAACCTGAGTCAACTGCCCTGGGCCAGTGGCTGTGTCACAGGCATTTTATTGGAGCGTAGCCGTACCTAGCGAGAGCAGACGGACTTTGGAGGAATGAAATATCCACTAAATGAGAACAGGGGGAAAAACCCAAACAGATATAATAAATGTCTCAAATCTTTTTGAAACGACACTGGCTGTGCTATCCTGTCCCCCAAAATGCAAACACAAAAGTAGGGGTAAAGGATCCACTGCAGTCCAGCTACTCTAGTAGAACAATCTCATCAAGTCAAAGAACATGCATCAAAAATCCTTTGGATTTATTATAATCTTCACACTAAGCAGACAGACACATTTGTCAGGATACCTTGGCAAACCCGGATTTTTTAAAAAGTTAGGCCAGATCTGTAACTTGGTTTCTCTGAGATGCAGTGTCACTACCATCTACCTGCTCTGCTGTCTCTCATTTGCTGGCCTACAAATAAGTAACCTGTCCCAAAGCAGTTTGCATTTGGTATGTCTCAGAGGACTTTCAGGTTTTTCTCCCCCATCAGTTTCTGAATACAACAGATGTTCTTACCCTTCCCCCCATCCCCTGGGCAGAGCAGTAGACTCTGAAAAGAAATTATAATTAACTAACACAGGAGTGAATCCAAATTCGATTCAGTGCTGACCCAGAGTTAAACCTCAGGGGAAATGGGGGGAAGGAATGATATCCCACCAGGAAGAAAAGTAGGTTGATCTGAGAGTAGGTTTCAATGCTTAAAAAGATTAAGGACTTAATTTCAGATAATCTTTATGACCTGGCATCAAGGCATTTGTTCCTGTGAAACCACAGCCTTAGAAATCTTTAAGTGACTATGACGTGGAATCAAATTAAGAAAATCTTGGAAGGTGGAGAATAACAGACAGAAATATCTCACCCTTTATAGCAAGCAGCTTGGTTTTGCTCTGGCTTTATTAAATGAAGAGACTAGATCTAGCTATGTAGCATGCGAAGTACCATGCATAGAATCTTCAACACTTCCAACACTGCTTACACCCAAGAGAAAAGACTCATATATGCAACAGAATTTAATATGTACAATTTCCTGTCTAGAATTTGATGCCAACATTTTGCCCAAGCTAAACACAACCTCAGTGGAACAGTAACAAACTTCGCTACTTCGAGGGGGTTTTTCTACTTGGAAGTTAGTTTTAAGCAGAATAACTTCTCCTTGGTAAAGGGTGACCTCAAGCCGCTGGAACTGACAATTTACACTAGCTAAGAATCTGAACTCTATATTCTAATTAACAATTGTTCTTTTGCTACCTTACCAGATACTTATTTGTGCACGAAAGGCAAAGAATCACACTGGGAAGAAACTGCATGATCTTCCAGGAAGGTTAAAACAGGCCTTCTAGTATCGAGTGAAAGGCAAACTACCTACAATAATGCCAACTAGCTGGTGTGAAATGTGGTAATATGACACATTGCTTCTAGAGTTAGGCGGTGGTTGGTTTTCTTCTTTTTTTTTTCAGTCAATACTCTAGTCTATATGACAGCAATGAAGTGCTGCACATTAAATTGTTACATATTCCCTCCAATACACGCATACACAATCCCAACCAACCACAACAAGCCCCTCAGCAATGATCTACACCAGAGGTTCTCAAACTGTAGTCCGTGGATAGTACCCTCTAAGATGCACACCTGGGCAGCCACACACAAGAGAATGAAGGGCAGCCAGCTACTTAGTGGAGCCCCCCAGGTGTGACAACCACTGATAAGGTGCCTGGACCCTGGAGAAGATGCACATGTAAGGTGAGGTGGTGGCCTTGGGGGAAAATAGAGGGTAGGTGGGAGGAGGCAGTGGGGGAAATAGGAGATAGGTGGAGGAGGCAATGGGATGAGAAGATTGGGTGGGGAGAATTTGGGATGTAAAGGGCCGTGGAGGCTGAAGAAAGAGTCTACGGTCTCCTGTTCTAGGGATGCAACTGCTGGGAAGAGACACTCCCTCTCACCTCCACCCAGTCCAGCTCAGTCCTGCCATCACAGGAGAGACTACAGATATTAAAATATGAGTTGTGTGCTTTTAAGCAATAAAATTAAGCAAATATAATTAAGTTTTTTATATAATGCCTTTATCCAAAGCGCTTTACAATGTTTAGCTAACAGTATAAACATTTAGAAAAATCATCAAGCGGGCCACCAAGACCCTCAGCAATTTTCAAGTGGTCTGTGGAAAAAAAAAAGAAGTTGAAAACCACTGGGTCTACATAGTCACCCACATGGATGCACAATGCTGACAGCCAATGAATTCTAGTTCCAGGGGGCTGCCACAGACTATGAGCTCCACAACTGAGACTTCTTCCACACCCAGTTTCCAGTGAAGAGATAGCTATCAGGAAGCACAGCTCTCATACACCCAGTACTCCTCCAGCCCCACTCCTTCCTGGAATAGGCAGGTGAAGATCTTTCCAACTTCATCTTATTTACTTGACTCAGGAGTCCACTAATTATGGGCCACAATCATCAGCAGATACTTACTTGACACCCAAGCAGAGGGCATCTGGGTGGGGAACTGAACCACAAGAGAGAGATTCTCTCTTACAATAAGGTTTCCAGAAAAATCTGGAGAACCACTGATCTGAACTGGGCCTACTGCTGTCCTATGCAGCATAATCCATATGCGAACTACTCTGTGTACTGCTAGATCCCTTAAATGCCTGCACCTTTTTAATTTAATTTCATGCCCTCCTGCCCTGCACTGTTTCAATCTTTCTGGGAAAACAATTCAGACAATCCAGCTGTTAAATGATCTAATCTTCAGCCTTGTCCTTAGAAGTAGCGTTCCCTCTCGCAGGGTATTATTGAAGGGATGGGACTTTTTCTATTCTTTTTCTACATTAATTCACAGAGGAATGATATTTTATATATACATCTTTAGCTCAGAGACTTGGGCTTTTTTTATTGGCTTAAACAGTATTCACTCTGCACAGAATATGGGAAAGGATTTTTGGTGGGTTTACAAGTTCTCTAAAACCTGCTTTAACTAAATGATGGCTTAACAAACTCTAAAAATATTAGAATTTGCAGGAATGTAGGGCTTTGTCTAAGTTGTGCTTTTCATCCATTTCTTTTCGACTCATCGGGTACGTCTAAACTACATGGCTCCATCGACGGAGCCATGTAGATTTGTTTATTTGGCAAAGGGAAATGAAGCCGCGATTTAAATAATCGCGGCTTCATTTAAATATACGTGGCTGCCGCGCTGAGCCGACAAACAGCTGATCAGCTGTTTGTCGGCTCAGCGCGCTAGTCTGGACGCTCCCCTGTCGAAATGAAAGCCTTTTATCGACATTCCCCGTAAACCTCATCCTACGAGGCATAAGGGGGATGTCGATAAAAGGCTTTCAGGTCAGCGCGGGAGCGTCCAGACTAGCGCGCTGAGCTGACAAACAGCTGATCAGCTGTTTGTCGGCTCAGCGCGGCAGCCATGTAAATTTAAACGAAGCCGCGATTATTTAAATCGCAGCTTCATTCCCTTTGCCTGTCTAATCTACATGCCTCCATCGAAGGAGGCATGTAGTCTAGACACACCCATCCTGAAAGATATTTGATACTTCCTGTGAAATGCTAAGCATCCTCAACCTTTAAATGCCAAATATCTCCCACTATCACCTAAACAAAAAAAAATGCAGTGAAATCAGAATTCACTGACCAATGAAATGTGGTCTTTTAAAAATCTTTCAATAAGGATGGCAGAGAATTTTACTTGCCTAGAAACAGGAATATCAAATCATATTCCTGAACACCAACAAATATTTTATTGTTTAAAACACAAATACACATGAAAGAAAATCAAATATTGCAGTGAGAGAGAACTTTTAGCCAAAACAGATCTGTCTGTCACTCACACTTAGCTGACAGCTTGTAATGATGTCTAATGTTTCCATATGACAACATACAGCCATATACAGAACTGAAGTATCAGCTTCATGCACACCAAATGTTCACATATACCGGGTGTGTCTTATGGGGCACTGAGATCCAATGTATTTCATCAGATCCCTCATATCTGGGACTAGTTCTAGGAGGTTTCTGAATGCAGAGAGAGCAGAGGTCTCTTATTACAGCACCACAGCTTGTAATAAGATATGCAATTTGAACTACACACATTGCGTATCTTATTTTGATGCTATTTCAAAAGAGCTTATTTGTCATTTGGTGCTGTCTACACAGTGCCAAATTTCAAAATAAATGCTATTCCGTAATGTTCTTTACTCCTTTAGAATGAGGTTTACAGGGACGTCAGAATAGTGAGCCTGAAATAACAGGCTTGCTGTGAAAATGCAGGATAGCTATTTTGGGATACTCCAGTATCCTGAAATAGCTTTGCAGTGTAGATGTACCCTGAATTCAGAAAATTTTTGAGATGATGCATAAAAAGTGGCTTTTTACATTGGTTTCATTATAGTTTTAAAAAGCTGGAGTTATTTACATTTTGAAATTCAGACATGATAAACACTGCACATTTGTATCAATGCTCTAGACCACTAACCCCACATTACAGAATATCTTTAACGGTTCTAACAGACTGACAACATATCCTGGCCATTTGCAGCACTGATGCAGTACGACTCAGACATTCCCATGTGCATTCCCTGAGGCACTTCCACTCTTAACAGTAACTGCTCCAAGGGGATCATTACAGTACATGGTGGATATCTTATTTACAGATTTAAAAAACTGCTATGAGGATAATTTAAAAAACATGTACAATCAATACATAGATTCTGAACTCAGGGAGGCAGAAGTTAGATTTTCCAGGGGGCGTGGCCATGGGTGCCAGTGATAAGGGGGCCAAAGAGCCATTATCCTCCTCTTTTGAGAACCTAAACTCAGCAGGGATGCAAGAAGAGGGACTGGAGCCCCGAGGTACAATGGGCAGAGACCCTTCCTTACTGATGAAGGCACAGCGGAGCCAAATTTGAGCATGAGGAGTTATGATCTGGTGTGAGGGCTGCAGTGTCAAAGGTAAGGGGTGGTTTTATTGTACCATTTGACATGCATTTTGATGAAGTACTGTAGTAATCTGACTGGTAGTATGCTCTGAAGAAACACATTAGCAACAGTAGGTGGAGGTATCCTTCTTACTACTGTAAAGGAGAGATGCATCAAGCTTAAAAACTAGCAGTGAAAGATGGGGTGTGATTCAAAAATGGGTGGAAGTGGCCTGGATATTTTGTACTTCCATAGTGCCTTCCATTCTCTCCAAACTTTTCAAACACTTGTGGAGATGTCACCAAACCTCCATGAAGTAAGTACTATTGATATTTTATTTTATCAATGAGAAAACTAAGGCACAGAGTGATTAAGTGACTTACTCAAGGTCACAAGAGAAATTTGTGGCAGAGTTGGAAACAGAACCTGAAATAGATTTCCAGTCCTGTACTTTGCACACCAAACCTATGATCCTTAAGCCAATTTATATCAATTAAAAAAAGAAGTAAAAAAACAGTCTCTGAATATATATGTGGACTTGAAAGAAAATATTTGAGATGTTCAGCTTACAAGTTTGCTGTTTGTGATCCTACATTTCCACTGTAACAGTTGAGGGCTTTACAAACACCCGAACTGGAACATACTTCTGCTATGAGTATGAGATCTGAGATGGTATCCCTGGTCAGAGGCAAACAAACATTTGAATACAGGATTTGGGAGACATGTGCCTCTCAGGAAAACAAACAGGAAAGAGACAGGATCACCTAGGTACCGTCCTCAAAAATGGAAATAACTGAGCCAATGTTGAAAGAGGGCTCCAGGAGGGCAGGGGCTCCGGGTGGGCCCACAGAGTGCTACCTCTGCCTGCTAGCACCAGCACAAAGCTGCCACAGATGGCTGCGCCTGCCCTCCAGCTGTGGCAACTCTATGCTGGGGCTGGAGCAGAGGGTGCCTTCCCCCCACCTCCAGCCGCATCTGCTCCATGCTGGGGCCAGAGGAGCAGAGGTGGCACCTCATGCCTTTCCTCCAGCCGTGGAATCCAACCCAAAGCTGGCCCAGAGCTGCTGCCGCCAGGGGACAGATGGTCTGTCCATGGCTCCGACCCAGCTTAACCTGGACTTGCCCCAGCCGAGGGGCAGGCACCCCTCCCCAGTTGTGCCCACTGGAGCTGCAGCGGCCATGGAGAGGCGCTTCTCACCTGGCCCCAAGCTGCTGCAGTGAGAGCGGGCTGGGGTTGTCTTCTCTCCCCAGGGCAGCCTGTATACTGAACCCCTCAATCCCAGCCCCACTCCTCCAGTGCAATGATTTAAAAGAAGCCTGCACATTTTAAAATAAAAAATTGAATTAAGGACCCAGCAATGCCAGGTAAATATTCTAGTTTTGCATATATTTTATTTGCTACATTTAGCAAGTCCCCCTTTCCAAAAATTCTCTCTCTGCAACCACCACCCCCTAAAAAAGATTTAAAAACTTACAGCCCAGTGACTCAAATGAACCATCATCGGAGAGTAAAATCAGTACAGAATATCAGCACAAAGGTCTAGGTCAGGGGTGGGGAACCTGCAGCCCATGGGCCAAATTTGGCCTACAAGGCTCAGAGCTCAGCTTCCCCTCACAAGCTGGTGCCAGTGTTCCATTCCAGCACCAGCTCCCTGCTAGGGTTGCCAGGTGTCTGGTATTCAACTGGACAGTCCGGTTTTTGGGGCCTCTGTCTAGTAAAAAAATCCAGAAAATACTGGACATGTGCAATGTCCGGTATTTCCTGGTTTTCCAGCTGGGAGCCAGACGGAAGCCTGCTGGGAGAGGGGGGAGTGGCTGGGAGGCGGGGCGCGATCGGCGCTGGGATCCTTGGTTGTGTGTGAGGAGGAGGGTCAGCCCGGTCCGTGCTCCTGTGCTCTGGTCAAGCGCACGGTGGAGCCGCAGCCAGACTGACTCGCACAGCCCGGGTAAGTCCTGCTCCCCGTTGGCTGATTCGCTTCCCCGCCCCCTCCTAGCTGGCCAGTTGGTTGATTTTCCCCGACTTCTCCTCCCGGTCTGCCCCGGCCAGTCCCTCCCCCGCCCCCGCCCCCACCTCTGCCTCTTGCTGGCCAGTTCCTGCTCTGGATCTTTCCTGGCCAGCCCCGCTGCACCCCCCGCCAGCCCTGCTTCCGGCGGGCAGTTCTTCCCTCCTCCTCCTCCTGAGCCCCCCAGGCCAGCTCCGCCCCCCCCCCCCCGCCCCCTTCTCCCCCAATATTCCACGGCCAACCCTGTTCCTCCCAATCCTTCCCCGCCACTGACCAGCCCTGCTTCCCGTCGCCCCCCCGTCACCCCCAGCCAGCCCCGCTGCCCCCCTCCTGAGCTCTGTTTTCCGCCCCCCCCCTCCCGGCCAGCACCGCTCCCCTCCCGGCCGGTCCCACCTCCCCTCCCCCCATGAAGCGTGTCCGGTATTTTTTTTATGACTGTCTGGTAACCCTACTCCCTGCTGCTCCTATTCTTTACTGTGGAAGGCATAGGCTTCATTTCAGCAACACCAATTGCTGTCATTCGGAAACAGCAAGGTTCATTTGCAATATTTAAGGATTAGCATCACAGTCTTGAATAGTGGTAGCTATGCATTATACCTGATTAGCAGCTCTCAACAATGCTTCGTTATTTATCAATATCCAGAAAAACTAAATCAAAGGTGAAAAACGTGGGCAAGCTTTCCAGTTTGCATTCTTCTTCTGCCAGTGAATATCCACTTCAACTAAGTTATGCATTACACAGAAGGTGTGAAACGCCAATATGAGAAGTTATGTCACGGAACAGCACGACAGTTCTGCAGATGTACAGGGAGTGAGGCTTGTATAAACAGCTGCAGCAGCAACGCTTGTTACTGAACAACCTATTAGTACAAGCAGGCTGACTTCCAATCTATCAGGTTTTTTCTTTAATCCTGAATGCACTAAATCCACATTCCAGGAAGATCTGACTCCACAGCTCTGTCCTGGTCTCATCCCTAATTTGTGCTTGCGCTGTATTTCTTATCTCATGAGAAAAGCTTTCATTGAACAGAGGTGAGACAGCAACTGCATTCAGCATTTCTGTTAATGAAAACTGATGAAAGCCTCTGCTGATTTGTCTACATTAATCCCCTGGGATTCTTTGAAAGTAGCAAATGCACATCCAGTGTTTGACCAACACAATTAGAAGTGGAAAGCCCAACTGTTTGAGACTAATTAAAATAAATGCTTGTGTTATGGTCCCTGCTCATGCTCCCTGAGGCATTACCTATAGTGAAATTCACTAAATTAAATATAAATAAAAAAATAGCTATATGAAAAAATAATCCAGCTTTGTTTTCCTTAAAAATATTTACCAGTAAACCCACATAATTTTATTATACTTTTTTGCAGGGTTTTCATTTTTTCCCAGAAGTTGGTGCAGTTGGTTCCACTGCTTAATAAAAATCATGGACACGATAAAGAGAGTGGATTTACGGCTCATTACAACAATCTGTTACCCACTAACTCTCCTTTCTTCTCTGATTGCAGACATGTTAATGGCACACGCTTCATCTTAGATGATGTCTTGCTTTGTTGACTCCTTATATTTGTATTTAGCTACAACCCCCCGAGTGCCTTCCCCAGACCTGAAGAGATCTGTGTTAGATCAAAAGCTTGTCTATTTCAATAAAAAAAAGTTGGGTCCAGTAAAAGATGTTACCTACTCCACCTTGTTTGATTTTTTCCAGAAGACCTTTTCTATAAAAAGAAGAGAGAGACCTGGAAGAACTGATCCCAATTATTATTAGCTGGGGAAGTTCTGCAGGTCCAATAGCAGATTAGTATTTATTCTGGTTGGGTAAAGGGATCTGTGCAGGCTCAAAAGTCAGAGTTTCACAAGTGTTATTAAGGGTCAATACAAGTGACCACATCACCTACACAATTTCTCAGAAGAATATGGTGTCATTCAGCATCACAAGTGCCAGCAACACGTTACAGAATCAGACTGTCAAAGGCAGAGACAGTATAGCTGGGGGTGTATGTTACTGAGGAAAAGTCAATTTCACTCGCAGGCTCACAACAGTTGCCTTGTAAATTAGTGCTCTGAACTGCTATTGCAACCTCACTTCCTGTGCCAGCAGAAAATAGGAGCAGCATAGTAAAGTGAGTAAACTCAGCCCTGGTGGAAGGGTAGCAGTCTGTACTGCCATCAGAGATGCCTTTATATAAAGTAAGAGTAGCACCAATGTGCTGCAAAATGGAGCCCCAACCACCCTTCTTTATCTGGGAGCCCTTAAGGAAGACAGAGCACGAACTGGAGAGGGGGAAAAACAAGCAAGCACCAGATTATAAAGCAATAAAAACATCTGTGCATGCAAACAACCCTCTCCTCAAAGACCTATGGATCAGATTTTCCAGTGCTTCAGTCCCTCCCACTGTATAACATGGGTGCTATATCAGAAAAATAGCACTTGACAGCCCTATGAACAGGTGTAAAAGAGAACACCAGGTTAAATGCAGTGGAGACCTAATTCTTCCCATCTTGGTGTCCCTCAAAATTTAAACACAAGTCAATCTTATTAAAAGTAACTAAAATCCTGCTAAGACTGTCCTGCTAGTTCTCAGCTCTAGCATCGCAGTCCTGTCAGATATGAGCTTTCCTGGATTCTCTCTATAAAGGATGTTAAATTGCGATTATCTAACAATCGTGTCATCGATACAATTTGTATCGACTACATGACTAGTCGATAAGGTCTGCTCTGCAGAGCCGCAGCGGGATAGCTCCGGGAGCCGGCTCAAGCTGGGATTGAGCAGTCCTGGCTCGTGCCAGCTCTGGGAACCACCTGCGCTGCAGCTCTGCATTTTGTCGTAAGAACTGCTGGGCTCTTACTACATTTAAAATGCAGAGGAGCAGCGTCCTGGACCAGTGTGAGCCAAGACTGCTCGGTCCCAGCTTGTGCTGAGTCCAGCAGCCAGCCCTGTCTGCCATGAATAGGGGCTACTGCCGGAGCAGCCTCTGTTCACTGAGAACAGAGGCTGCTGTTTGCGGCAGCCAGAGCTGGCCACGGACAAGGGTTGCTGCCAG
This sequence comes from Pelodiscus sinensis, assembly GCF_052426305.1. NCBI lineage: Eukaryota > Metazoa > Chordata > Testudines > Trionychidae > Pelodiscus > Pelodiscus sinensis. The sequence goes on along the minus strand of NC_143056.1, from coordinate 121,590,037 downwards.
AGCAGCCTCTACTCACTGCGAGCCTTTTAAGCTGGCTCCCTGCCATCACCAGCTCCTGTTCTGCCCCCTTGCTACCACAGAGGCAGCAGGGGCGGGAGGGGTGAAAGGAAGCAAGTAGTCAAGACTCCAGTCAACTACCCGATAAGCTTTTGCTTATTGGATACTCAACTACTCGCTTATATCCCTACTCTCAACAACCTTACCTAGGAGAGCCATGGGGCTGGAGTCAGTATCTGTGAGCAATAGAATGGCAATAGATGCTAGCTACACTTTGTTATTTCAGCAGTAAATAAGATAATTTGCTGAATAAACATTTTGCCCCATTTACATTCCCCCCTAACGTCACTCAGAAACATATTACCGCCCCATTCTTTCTAGGAGGAAGTCAGCGGCTTGAGTAGAGTCTTTAAAATGGTTCCTAGCTTGCCATAAAGACACCAGAGTGTTTACTTAAGCAGTCAGAACTTTTATTCTTTCTTAGTCGTGTGGTAGGTAGATCTTGCATGGAATCAGCAGCCTGTTTCCAGACACCACCTGGTCCCTTGATGCCAGGGCTCAGGATTTGTGACCACCAAAATCCAGAGTTTAAATTATTTCCATAGCACTCACAGTTTCTTAGAAACCCAGAGTGCCCTATTCCCTCACCACATGACACAAATAACTGAATGACTCCAACAGAAGTCATGAGGATCCTTCACAGTGATGAACAGGACTCAGGGTTCCTGAGACTATGCTCATTAGTCAGTCTTTCACTCCAACCACTTTGCTCACTTAGTAGTCAGAAACAAAGAGAACGCAAGCTCGAGTAATTTGTCTCCTCCAGTATTGTTACCTCTTTCCTCTCCACGTCGGCTTGGATTTTCGCTTGAGTAACAGCAGCCTCCCGGAAAGAGGAGCTGGCTTGTTTAGCCTGTTCAATCAGGGTCTTCAGTTGCTGGGCTGTGTTGAGTAAGGAGTTGACCATCTCCTCCAGGTACAGCCAGCTCCGTTGCTCTGTCATCTCTAGGCCGTTCACCACTGAGGGGGATATGGCTTTCATGGGAGTAGTGGGTGGCACAGCCAGGGCAGGAAGGGACGTCAACACTGAATATTAAGAAAGCAAAACAAAGCACACAAGATTGAAGGATTTCAACTCCATAAGATGCTGCTTTTCATATCTCAATCAGAAGTTCAATTCAACTAAGACCCAGTTAAATGCATATCAAGCCACTCGAAAGACCAGTGACTGAGCTGTGTGAAGTGATCCCTTGTGGAACTTTCAATTTGAGGGCTGATAAACATAAGCTTTTAAAAAACTTAACTCAGGGTGGTAGAAGGCTCTATCACTTATTAGCGGGGAGGAATTAGCGCTAGTGCAACTCTAGTGAAGCCTAATGGTAGTCAAGTGGACAACTGAGGTTTTTGGAAATTAGGTAGGCATGCAAGACAGATTTGGCCTTAGGAGAAGCATGTTAATTGGCTGTTTCTGCACAATAATCAGCAGCAAAATAGTTAAGGTTGTCATCTGTCACCTTTGGGTTTCCCTGCTAACTACATATTCACATGAAGGTGTGTGGAGGCAGTTCATGCTCATGGCTATTGCTTCAGTCTGTCTGCAAAACTGAAGACGACAAATTGCATTCATTTGCATCTAATTCACATTTCGGAGGGTTGCTTCACAACCATGAGAATTAGAAACATTTTTAATTTTTTAAAATGATAACTTGGATTCCAGAGCATAACTCTGCAGCACAATTCCGAGAAAAATCCCTGGCCACAAAATCCACAGAACCTGCATATACTGAAAAACTCTTTGAGGGATGAAATTCCCATTGTTGGAAAATGTAGCAAACCTTTTAGAAACCTTATGGAGAAAGATAAAGGTGCAATAAGACAGTCAGGTAGGCTTGTACTGTAGCCAAAATGTTCAAAATTGCAGCATGCTGAAAGTTCATCACTGACATTCATATTTAAGTTTGATTTTCAGAGATGCTCAATGTACATTAGTAGGAGTAGGGAGGATTCAGCTCCTCTGAAAATCAGGTGTCCTATATAATTGCCTAAAATTGAAGTAGGTGACTTACTTCAAAAATCCACGTTTGAAAATGATGACCTGTTACTATGCCCTTTGTAAAATGAGTTTAGTGGGGGTCACATAGGATAGAGTGTATCTGCTCAGATCCACACACACACTCTTGTTCTTCGCTTCACAGAAGGAGTCAGCAAGTGGTGTTCCTATTCCTGCTACAGTGGCTCAACTGGAGCCCTTCCAGCTTAAGGAGAAAGGATTATCTTCATATTCTCATCAGCACAGGACAACTGGAAGGACAGGCATGCCAGAAACTCTAGCTAATAGCTTCATTTGGTATAAGCAGATGGGTCTGCGACCTGACAAGTGCAATCATAGGCCACAAAGGTATGGATAAACAGGAGCAAATGCAACAGCCAAGACTACCCTTTATTTGCCATATTCTCACATGAAGCAAATAGTTAGGAAGGAGGTAAGACTGACCGTTGCAGCGGCGTGCCAACCCCTTCTCCCATTAAAAACATTTACACACATGGGCTACGTCTAGACTGGCAGGATTTTCCGGAAATGCTTTTAACGGAAAAGTTTTCCATTAAAAGCATTTTCGGAAAAGAGTGTCTAGATTGGCACGGACGCTTTTCTGCAAAAAAGCCCCAATCGCCATTTTCGTGATTGGGGCTTTTTTGCAGAAAACAAATCTCTGCTGTCTACACTTTTGCCCGAACAGGAGCAGCATAGTATTTCCGCAAGAAGCACTGATTTCTTACAGTAGGAAGTCAGTGCTTTTGCGGAAATTCAAGCGGCCAGTGTAGACACAGCCATAATGTGAACAGGTAACCGGTTAACTGGTTACCTACTAAGCATCACCTTTAATGAGCCTTGAATGCTAGGAATTAGCAGCTCCCCACTTCCAAACCGCACAAGGCTGCCAACTCCCAACCCGTGTGGGCTGGGAACCGTAGCCCAGCACGGACGGGGTCGGAAGCAACCAGGCTGGAGCAGCCCCAGCTCATGGTGTGGGGGCTGCTCCAGCCCAGCGAGCTGAAATGTTTCCCTCCCCACATTTAATCAGTTAAACTTAATGTTTAAACAGTTAACTAAATTATACAGGTTTTTATATATACCCACACATCCTATCTTCCACACCTCTCCCTCTCCCTCTCCCTCTCCCTCACCCTCACCCTCTCCCTCACACACACACAAAATTTTCTACACCTTTAAAAATATCCCTACATGTAAGAACATCTGGAAACTAAGTTCAGGTAATCAGGCAATTCCCCACTGCTTCATATTCCATCTTTACATATTCTTACTGTAGGAATATGTAAGAATATGTATCTCATCATTGGAACCAACACAAAATGGAGCAGGGACCAAATTCTTATGCATTGTCTTTGCCAGTGTTAAAGGTTCATGCCAAACAGACTCATGTATCACAAGGGAGGCTGGCTGCACTAGCATCCACTGTAGAACAGAATCTTTAATCAAAATATTATATTAATTCAGAATGATGAACATTTAACAGACTCTGACTGCATCCTCCCAAAACTGATATTCTAAATCTCTCTGGGAGTCTAAATATAGCTACGTCAGACACACATGCTACAGCAAGGGTGCATTAGAAATAGGGATGTGAATGTTTAACTGGTTAACTGCTGGGAGTTGGAGCAGCTTGCCACTTGCAGAGAGCAGGAGGCTGCTCCAGCCCCACGGGGTGGGGAAGTGGAGAGTGAGGGAGGGTGCTGCAGACAGGGGCTGCTCTGGCTGGGCTTGAGCAGCCTCTGCCTGCAGCAGGTCCAGGCACCCTGCAGGCAAGGCTTGCTCCAGCATCCCAGCTGATACATCCTTTGTCCATAGTGGGCCTGGTCCGCAGCAGGGGAGGAGCACTGCTTAAGCCCAGCGGTGTCTCTCTCCCACCCTCCCTTTAATTGGTTAATCGGTTAAACAACATAACCAATTAAACAGGATTTTACATCACTAATTACAAAGAACACACACATCAATTTTTCTTTGCTTCGTGCCATGAGTTTTTCATATTTACCATATTGCTAAAAAGGCCTACGAAGGAATTTAGCAAAATCTTACCAACTTTCAGAATGCATTAGCTAACCTTGTGGGTGTCAGAGGAAGAGTATCTACGAACTGCAGTGATAAGATGAAAACTGAATTAATTCCAGATTTACAAGGCAAACAGCTGCTCCTATTATTAGTCAGGCTGTGGATGGGGGGCATCCAGTACTGAAATAAGTTCACATTAACTGTTAAAAGAAGATTATTTCACTGGTTCACTGAAGCTATGTTGGAATGAACCATGCAGTGACATAAGACAGAGATGTTGTACATTGCAAGGTAAAGTGGCTAAGGGCACTCAGGAACCTCTCATGTGTGTCTTTTATGATCCAATAACTTTTAGCATAGATTTCTGGTTTCTTCTTCAATTGGACACACCCCTAAACACTCTGAGCGGGTGAATTCACTTTCACCGGGGAACCTTGCTGGAACCATTCACTGGCCTACAAAGGATTAAAGGCCCCTTATGCCATATTTTACAGATTCAAAATTGTGTTCAACACATTCAGCTCCCTGTGAAATCTTACTCAATTTGAGGAACCATCCTTAACATCATTTTATCTAAAAATCCACCAAAATGACCTTCTTGATCAGATCTGTAAGTTATAGACATATGTGACACGATCGGGTACTCTATGTCAAGAATTCTTCCCTGTCAATATACTGACAAAGTCTCTTGCTGGTATGTTTCACTGTGAAAATGAAAAAGCTCCCTATGCCCTGTGCTGCTGCCTCTCTGACAGAGAGGCAGCAGCACAGGGAAGGGAGGGCGGCTCCCTGCGAGCACCAACTCCAACCTGCCTCCCTGTGTGTAAACATGTAACCTCTCAGCGGTTACAAGTTTGCAAAAATAAACGTTAACATTCCTACTGACAGGTAGCACTGCAAGTGCAGGAACATAAAGCAGATGACCAACATTCTGCCCTAAAGTCCTTATTAAGACAGTAAATTAAACAGATGTTTGCATACTACAAATCACAGTGCTATTTGTAATTAGTGGCAGACAGGAGACCTGCCTTCTTTCATAAGAGATTGTTTGCCAACAAACTCTTCCAATGCTGGATTTTCTACTCAATAAGGACTACTGCTTGACATTTGATAACACTATCTAATAGGAAGTATTTGTGCTCTCTCATTGTTAGCTCAAGAATCAGTAAATACCAGTCATTGTTTACAAACTTCATTCACTTCCTTTGTGAAGAGATCAATATTTAATGAATAGACTCAAGCCCTGAAAGACCAGCAAACATTTTTGCCAGACCAGAAATTTATCACATTGCTCCACCTAGTGGTGCAAAGTGTAGCTGTAAAATGTCACACGCTACTTTAGGATTCAAAATAATCAATGTCTGGATAGATATAGTATATTACAGTGTTTCCCAATTTTATTTGGCTGAGGAACGCTTTTCAGCTTTTCAAATTTTCAAGGAACCCCTAGGTTTGTCAAGCAAAAAAAAGGGGTGGGGGTGGGGGAGGAGAGAGGGACCCACCAATTCATGACCCAAGACCCCCCCCCCATCTCCTTTCTGTGAGGCCTCATCCGCTCTGTTCCCCTCCTCTCCATCACTTGCTATACCCAGCCCTTATACTTGTCTCAACCTAGTGAGTGAGATGCGGGGTGGGAATGAGGGATTTGGGGTGTGGGAAGGGGTGAGAAGTACAAGCTCTGGGAGGGAATTTGGAAGCAGGAGAAAGGGCTGTTGACTCAGGGAGGGGGCTCTAGGCTGGGGAGTGTTGGGTTCAGGTGGAAGGTTGGAGTGCTGAGCAAGCCAGGGCTTGTGGATGTGAGGGTGCAGGAGTTTGGGCTGGATATGTGAGGGACTCAGGGCAATAAGGTTGTGAGTATGATGGGCTCAGGACACAGATTTGTGATGTGTGGATGGTGGAGAAACGTTGTGGCAGAAGACTGAGGATGTGGGGATGCAGGAGTGTGGGGATGTAAGAGGCTCAGGACGGGGGTTCCAGTGTATGATAGGCTCAGATTTGGGGTCAGGTGGTGTAGGAGTGTTATGATGTTGCAGTGAAATGGGGGTTTGGTCCCAATTGGGGGCTTGTTGGCCTGGCTTCATTTTTAAATAAAATATTATGTCAAACTCAAAAGGTTTAGCATTGTCTTTATATATGAGAGGGGTGAGGAACCGGTTTTGAGTCAAAGGTCACTGACCCACAGAAAAGTCAGTTGGGGCCACACAAGTGAGACGCAAAAAAACAAAAAAAAGCTCCTCCAAAAACCCCCAAGCCTCACTAATGTGGTCCCAAATGTGCTGGTGGGGGTAGGGGACAGAGTGCTAGTGGGTGCTGGGGAGAGGGTGCTGCTGGATGGAAGGATGCTGGCTCAGGTGGCAGGGTGCTGGGGCAAGGTGCTGGGACAGGCAGGTGGCAGGGTGCTGGGGTCAGGGACATGGTCCTGCTGGGCACTAGGGTGACTGGCAGGGTGCTGGGACAAGGAACAGTGTGCTGCTGGGTGCTAGTGTGGATGGCAGGGTGCTGGGGCTGGGGCCAGGGCCAGGGCCAGGGTGGTGCTGAGTCCTGGGGTGTGAGGCAAGGTGCTGGGGCCAGGGCGGTGCTAGGGTGGATGGCAGGGCTGCCAAGGAGCGGGATAGGGATGGGGTGCAGGATCTGGGAGGGAGCTGGGGGGCGGAAGGGGACAAGGTCTGGGTAGGGTGCAGACCAGATAGGTAGGGTGCAGAAGCAGGCTGGATGTAGGGTGTCTGGCTTCGAGGGAGGGTGCGAGGAGGGGACTTGGGTAGGAGTTGGATCTCCCTGATCTGGCACCCTCTAGACCTGACTGGTCCCAGATGAGGAATTTTTGGACCGGGGACGTCATTTCACGGCTCCTGGTCCCCCCCCTTCCCCACTAGGCTTCTTTGCACCTCTATCCCCTGCAACCGAACTAAGCTGCCCACCCCTGCTGGTTCCCTGCACTTCCCCCAAAACCATCCCTCATAATCCAAGGGAGTGCAGCACTAGTTCCCTGAAGCCCCTCACAGCCCAGCTGAGCTGCCCATCTGTTCTGTATGCCCTTCCCCATCCACCTCAGCCCAGCTGAGCCCTCCACTGGTTCACTGCATGCCTCCCCCACAGCACTGCTGATCCCCGTTTCCCTGCACCTCCTCCAAGCCCCACAAAACTGCTGAGCCAAGAGCCGATTCCCTGTCCCTCCCTCCCCTTGAGTCTAGCCCCGGTTCCCGGCACCTCCCTCCTCCTGCAGTCAAACTGAGCTCTGAGCTCCACACCCCCGCCCCCACACACACCACACCACCGCCCAGCCCAGCCCAGCCCCCCAGACCTCCCCATTCTGCAACCCAGCTGAGCTCAATTTCCCTGCACCTTCCCCCAAACCATGTAGACATGCTGAGCCAGTGCTGATTCCCTGCCCCTGCCTTCCTCCCTCCCCTTGGCTGTGTCTACACTGGCACGATCTTGCACCAAAGCGGCCGCTCTTGCGCAAAAATTTGCTGCCTGTCTACACTGGCCATGTGTTCTTGAGCAAGTACACTAACGTTCTCATGTATGAAATCAGGGCTTCTTCCACAAGAACTACGATGCTCCCACTCAGGAATAAGCCCTTTTGAGCAACTATTCTTGCGCAAGAGGCCAGTGTAGATAGGCAACATGAATTTCTTGAGCAAGAAAGCCCTATGGCTAAAATGGCCATCGGCACTTTCTTGGACAAGAGAGTGTCCACACTGCCATAGATGCTCTTGTGCAAAAGCACAGCTCGCACATGGAAGAGTGGATGTGTTCTTGCACAAGAAACAACCAGTGTAGACATAGCCTAAGAGTTTCCTCACATGAGCAAAATGAATTTTGTGTTGTGCACCAGTATTGAGTTCATGTGGATTGTTTGGATGTGCCACCCAAGTTATTAATAAATATTTTAAAACCTCTACCTTTTCCCTCTGCTGCCATGTCAGCTCCCCTGGTGCCTGCTGCCCCCCGACTCCTCACCCTCCTCTGCTGTCCTGACTCCTGCTCTTCTCACTGTCCTCAGCCCTCCTGCAACCTGCCCCCTTCCACCAGCCCTTCTCTCCTCCCTGTGCCCACTTCTCCAGTAGCCCCACTCTGATCATGTGAGCTACCCATCCTCATCCCCTTTTCTAACACCTCCCTCTACAAACCTGCTCTGCGTCTCTCCTCTGATGGTGGTCCCTCCCACCCAGAATCCCCTGGCACCTGCACCTTCTCTTACCTCTGCACCCTCCTGGTGCCTCCCCCTTTCCTCACTTCCCCTGACCCCTTTGCTCCATTTTTCCCTGATGCCTACCCCTCACCACCCTCTGCCCCCATTCCCCTCATGCCCCTCTGCCCTCTCACATGACTTGCTCCAACCCAGCCTTCCTCATGCCCACCCCTTCTTTCAAGCCTTCTCCCAGCACCTCCCCTCACCCCTCTAGCCCCCAATGCTCTTACCCTCTCCCCTCCCAGCATCACCCTGTCCCCCTCCCACTGACACCTCCTCTCCCCTCCTGCCCTTTTCCTCATTGTCTGTGCTTAGCCCCCTGGCAATTGTCTCTCTTCCACCCCTGTCCCTTTGGTGCAGTGGTCCCCAACCACTGGAGGTTGCCGAGCGCCAGGGGGTGTAGCCGTTCGCCCACTGGGCGCCAGAGGGCGGGGACACTTGTGCGCCCGGGGGTGGGCCCCCCCAAGTGCCGCGAGCCCGTGGCCGACGCCCCCCACACAGAGCGCGGGCGGCCAATCTGCAGCGCTCCCGGGGCCGGCGCTTACCTTCAGGGAAGGTCGCACACAGCAGGGACAGGTCCGGGGAAGAGACGCTCTGGGGCCGGGCTAGGAGGACGCGCGCGCGGGGTCGGGACCAGCTCCATGCTGGCTAGCCGGCTCTCTCTCTCTTTTTCAGAGGGGGCGGGGGAGCGCCGGTTCCTCACGGAACCCCTCGTTGTGCTCCGCAGAACCCTGGGGTTCCGCGGAGCACCAACTGGGAAACACGGCATATTAAAAAGGTACCCTACACTGCACACAAGTGAGCCACCTAGCTGCAAAATCTGTGCAGTTAACAAAAGTTCTCACATGTCTACAAATTGACCAGTAGTGGCCTAACCTTGCTTTAAAAATATTGTTATTGTAACATCTTGTATTACAGGCCCCAACTCCAAAACACGTGAATAAAGGCTTTGAAGACATGCTTCCTGTCCTGAAATATCTCAACCATCAGACTGTGCCAAAGCCCAACTTCTGTCAAAACAGAAGGCAAATAGTGAAGAATGAGTTGCCTGGTAATTATGTTATCAAATCTTTGCTTTGTAACTTGGATTTCAGATTATCTGATCAAAGCACTAAAATATAGAAAAGCCTGATGAGGGTTAAAAAGAGAAGAGGAAATTAGTTTTTACTTCTGGTTTACAAGCTGCTTGGCTCATTTCTGTATTCGCATATCCCTTTATTCTAACAAGATAATTAATAAAAGGTCTTAAAAACTGTTCACCTTCAGCTCCTGATGTCAATAACCAAAGCATTTAATTAGATATCACATGAATACACATCCATTTGGCTCATCTTGATGGCTTCATAGAATCAGAAATTAGGTCCATTAGGTCATCTAATCCAACAACCAGCCAGAGCAAAGTACTTGCTCACTGTATGCTTGTTAGCCAGCTTCATTTTAAAACAGTGGCCCCCAAACTTTTCAGGATTGTGCTCCCCCTATCCCAGTCTGTGCCCTGCAGCTCCTAAGTGGAGGGCGAAGTAGGAGGACATGGATAGGGTAAGGGGTCTACAGCTGCAGTTGGGGTCTCGGACAGGTGCTGGAACCACAGCAGGATACAGAGCCTTGGCTAGGAGCCAAGGGTGGGTCAAGGGATGGAACAGAGTTTGGGGTGGAGCAGGATTGGGTGTGGCTCCCTCCCTAGACTTTATGCCTTGTGACAAGGACAAGCTTTTGAGTTTACACAGAGTTCTTCTTCAGGTGTCTATTGGTTGTCTGTCTCTGACATTAAAGGTTAGATTTCCAGAAGAGGCAGAGCAGGTACCTGGAAAACCCAGGTTTAGGTGTGCACTTTTTTGAAGGAAAAAAATCTACAGTGCTATCTTTTAAAGTTCGATTCTAATGTTCTGTCCATGCTACAACTTTCAAGGCCAGTTAAGGAAACCAGTACAATGTAAAAAGCAGCACAATAAGCTTTTACAAAACTATTTTTGAACTCTTCCAGGTGAGACAAAGCAGATGTCCTGTGGAAGGAACTTTGTAGCATCTGTGGCATAACTCCACTACTCCTCCCCAAAACTCCCACAATACAGAGTAGGGATGTTAAAGACTAGTATACTAGTCAACTGGTTGATATCCCACTACCCATTTGCTGCCTCTATAAGATAAAGGCAGCAAAGGGGATGGGGGGGGGGAAGCAGTACTTCAAAGTGGTCACTGCACAGCTGATCCGAGGACTCCCAGCTGATCCCGGGCTCCCCACGGCATTTCCCCAGAACGCCTGGAGCCCGGGGTCAGCGGGGGACTCTGAATCACCCGCTGACCCCGGGCTCCATGGCTTTGAAATACACAAGAGCTCCCACTGGGGACTCTTGTGCATTTCAAAGTGGGCACAACGTGTGCTGCCCGGACTCAGTGGGACTCTTATACATTTCAAAGGAGGAATGTGGAAGTGCCTATCGAATAGTTGATGGAAACCATTTTAACATCCTTAATGTACAGTAAGATACCAAAAAAGGCTACCTCTTTTTCCATACCAGGAAGTACATTCACATAACTTTGGCAAAATTGCACACAACTAATACATTTTTCATTAAGATTTCTGAGATTTATTAATCCTACAAAAAATCATACAGCAAAATAAACACAAAAGCAAACTACCTTATCCTCAACTTTACGTCACTAAATGCATGAATTAATCTGGAATCTTTATTTTCATCTTCTCAACATAACATGATTTGCCTTCTTCAGCTCGTTGTCCCACAGCGGGATAGATCTCTAAACTGTGGTGAAAATTCCTAAACCACAAATATTATCCCCAAAGGATGACTCATGTCAATGGATGAGGAATTGATTTAGGGACATAGAATCACAAGACTGTACCTGTATAATAAACCCCAACCATCCTAAAAAGGAGAATGAAAACTTGCTGACCCACAGAAAGGAATGGAAATTTTAGAGTCAGCTGCATGTGAATTTGTATTTGGAGACAGAGAGGATACCTCAAATACAGGACTTTATTAGTCAAAATCAGTCAAAGCCGGGTGACAACATCAAAACATAGCTCATGAAAAGGTGTTAAAGGAAACCTCTATCTAACTTAGGAAATGCGATTTTACTGTAACCCTGTGTGATACAAACCAACAAAAATGGTTTATAAGGCATCAAGGAAGAACAGATTTCTACCCTCTCCCACTCTTAACCCAGTCCAGCTAAGGAGCATACGAGTAAATTTACTTTGTACAATCATTAGCCAACTCGGCTATTATAAACTGCGGCTTATTTTAGAGAGAGACAAAACTCACCTATTTTGGGATGGGATGTTGGCAGTGCAGCCTCTGGAAAAGGTGAAATCTGACAATTGTCCTGGTAACTAGGATAGTGAGGTTCCGGATGACTGACACGGCAAGGCTGCTGGACAGTAGTGTCTTGTACTATTGGAAAAAGGAGTATTTGTTATACGTTGCTTTGACTTTTTCTTTTTTGTTCTTAAATTGATGTGGATTTCCAAAAGCTATAGCAATTGTAAGGATTATGAATGCTTCTTTAAACAGAGGTGTGATTTGACATTGCTACCAAACTCTGACCGCTGTTAGTCCATGTGAGTCTCCTCTTTCACTTTTCAAGGTTGCCACACCCCTCCACACTGGCTTCTATATTGTCAAGATCATCCAAAGTTTCCAAAATGCTTAATGAAGATTTTGTGCGGCTCAAAGATGGCACAGCAACAGATGTTCAGGGTTTGCTCAGTGAATCAAAGGCGGGGCTGACATTGGAATCTAGGTATCCTGGCTGCCAATTCTGTGTTCTAGACACTGGGCCAAGAATAACTACTGGTAAGAAAACACAGGTTAAATTGCAATGTTCTGAATTAGGGATGTTAAGTATCGTGTAAATTCACGAATCGAATAATCGATGCATTTTTTAAACGCCACCATGGCATTTCAAAGGGGCAGCACCGCACAGCTGATCCTGGACTCCATGCTGCGCTGCCGCTTTGAAGTACTTCCCTTTTCTCCCCTCCATCTGATAGAGGCAGCGGTGGGGAGGGGAGCGACCAGTCAACTATCCTGCAACAATATACAGCCTCATTTTTCACTTTCAATATGCTTTAACTATTAGAAGTTCTCATCTAGCACTCGTCATCATTAGATCTCAGAGCACTCTACAAAAGGAGGTTAGTGTCATTATCCCCATTTTACAGATGGGGAAACTGAGGCACCAAGCAGTGAAATGACTTGCCAAGGTGTCTCAGCAGGAGAGCCAGGAATAGCACAAAGGTCTTGTGCACCCCATTCCAGTGTCCTCCTTATCATACCACACTGTTCCCCAAACATTATCTCACCATGTTCAATCACCATGCTGCTATATCTTAAAGTAAGCATCCCATACCAGTTTTGCACCCACAAAACTTAGCCACACAAAATTGTTTGCGCAAAACGTGGACACGCAAGACTTTAGGACCTGTCGGAACTTTTGCCCATAGTATGGTAACTTAATTTTAGTGCCACTATTCTACATATTGCAAGGTTAATGCAAATAACACTTTAGTTCCACTGAACTTGCTTTCAGACCAGGGATGTAAACAATTTATAAAAATAGTAACTGTGTAACCAATAAAAATTATACCGATTATACTGCAGAGCTGCAGTTGCTCCTGGCCTCATGAGAACACTGGCTTATCAGTTAACTGATTAAACTCTTACATCCCTATTTCAGATTGTAATCTTTTGCATGTGATTTGCAGGCTGGTAGTTGTGTACCAGGTTTGAGGCACAGAAGTCATCACCAGATCACTCAGCTTGACATCCTGTGTAACACAGGCCACCTACACACCAAACCCAACAATCAAAATGAGACTAAAACTATTATAGAAGACTAGACTATTATGTGCCATACACAGAAAACAGGAGGGACCAAGCTGTACCAGTGCTTAAGACCTTTGCAATGGCAGGGACATTATTAAGTAAAGTATATTCAGATAATACTGACAGTGACCCACATCCCATGTCATAGAAGGCGGCAAAGAAAACCCACAGGTTTTACAAAAACACACAGAAAGAAGAAATTTAAAAAAATTATAGGATACATGTAACCTGTACTTGATTTCACCCAAACTCTAAAGCAGTGACACTATGCTGTTGTTAGGTATGTTTTTAAAACTGATATTTGTTCCTTCTGCCAGAACTATTTGAATTGCTAGATGAGCTATTAGTTCACTTGATTGTTTTACATTCCAATGTGCAGGCCTTATTTGAATTAGCATTAAGAGAGTGTGTGTGGGGGGGGGGGGGAGGATACAGCTATTTTTTCAGTTTACTTTGGAGATGTCACAGCATTTTTCATCCAGTCAATTTCATTGCACAAACAATTTTACATTTTTGTGGATTGTTTTTTCAGAGTAAAAGAGGAAAGGGGGGAAGTGGAAGATGGGTCTGTAAAATACACAAAAAGTATCAGGGAGGACACAAAGGTAAGTGCAGTAAAAAATATTTTTAATTCATTTTATGAAACTAACAAGATTTCATGCTGATAGTGTTATTGTGAGTATAGGAGAATGAATGATCTACACCTTTGGTTAAGCCCTTAAAGAAAAGACTCACAGCTGTTTTCAAAACCCTTCCCCCTTTTGCAATGGGAATTCAGAACCCTACACACATAACTACTGCAAAATGCACACATATTTTGGGGACTCACCAGTGGCTCCAGTGAATACATCACCCTGGGATGGACTTTCTGAGATGATAGCTGTGGCCTCCACAGTTGATGCACGGTCGAAGGTCAGAGCACCAGAAGTAGTGATCTGTCCTGAAGGAGTCACGGTGACTGGAAATAGCAGAAGCACTTTCATAATTAGTGCTCAACTCTGAAGCCTTGGTTGTTTAGCTGTTGATCTCCCTGTTCTGAATCATCCTAAGTCACAGAATTCACAGATCAGTAATTGACCTGTGTTATCAATATTTGGATAACACCTCCATCCCACAGAATGGAAAATGGAAACAAAAATCTTATTTTGGCTTCTGTATTCATTGTGTACACATCAGCTTCCCAAAGTTATGCCTCACTTTAATCTCTGAAGTTGGGAGTCCAGATCAGTTTTACACATTTTTATTCCTATTACATTATACTTTGAAATGAGTGTAATGTTGCAACACAGAAAATAAGGAAATAGGGCCAGGAAATCCAACAAAGCAGATCTCTAATTTATGGAAAAGTTAGTAAGAGTAGCTATTACTGGTCTGAGTATTATACTTCCACTATGGTTTGGTTCTTTAGACCAATATTACCTTATTTCCCTTAAAAGCTGACTGACACCACTTTTAGACAATGAACTATGTGCAAGGCTAAAGTTACAAAATCTTTCCATACCAAAATTCCAAAGACAGTGTACTAGGGTGCTTAGAAAGATCTTAAAACATAACCTATTTTTTTTAACTCCCCTAATCAGCCAAAGGTAAGGAACCACATCTTGAACACACCCCATGCCTATTTATGTTGAGATAGATCTTTTCACCTCCAGGCTGGAGTATCTGCAAGCATTTTTCAGTATCACAAGGACCTGTTACAAGACTGGGGGCTGCTCCTAGCAATGTTCAAACAGATTCAGCTTTATTTCAGAAGCTTATTTGAGCATGTTAGAGAGACAGAAAACCACTTGTTCAATTGTGTTTTTAAAACAAATCTGATCAACAAAAAAAAATTCTGAACTCCTGGAGCACAAAGCTTTAATCATCAGACTAACATCGACAGAATTCTGCAAGAGACCAAGTCAACCCAAATTCTGGACCTCTTCTCTGAACAATAAAGCAGTTTGATTTTAACCAAACTTCCATTTAATTGCCATGCACTATTTTTGACAGTTAAATATTTTTCTTGGCTAACAAAAATTTTCTTTCAGGAAATATGTCCCTTCCTGCCCAACCAATCCAGTTATGTTGCAATCCAGCAATGAGACTTTAACTACCAGGAAGAAATTTAACTGCAACATCACTGAAGGTATCAGGAAACAGGAGCAGACTGTTTAAGAAAGTGAACCTTTGTTTTCACACCCAAGTATCCTGGTAATCAAAAACAGTGGGAAAGAAAATACAGAAAGATTACATGGTATCTGTATAGAGTTAAATTTAATATATTCTGAAAAACCTATTTGAAGGTGAAGATGGCCCAGACAACAGCTCTCACTAAAAACTTCCAGGTCAGAGACCATTCCAACAGCTTAGATTCTGATTTTTGGACAGCAAAAGGCCAGCATAGGGAATTGAACCTGGGTCTCCTGCAGAACACAAAGGGGTAAATTTTGAAAGTACAACTGCTTAACTCCTATTGAAAGTCAAATCAACGGGTGTTAGGAACCTAGTTCTGGAAAATCTACTTCTAAATCCCTACAGAACAAGATGAGGACTCCAAAGTTTTTGATGGCCCAATGGACCAAAAAACTAGGATGGGGAGGGAAATTCAGGTTTCTTGTGCAGCAAGAAAAAAATGCAACCCAAGTTTTAGCAAACACAAGATTTTCAAGGTTTTTTTAAAAAAAATTATTTTCCTAGAAACAGTGTTAAACATTTTTCTACTGAGTCTACAACCCAACTACTGCAACACAATGCTCAGGCATGAGAGCCAAGAAATGAAACTGATTAATCAGACCAATCTCATTTTACTGTCTAATCAAAATAACATGCCAAAGCTAAACAATCAATAACATTTACGAAAACCTTTCTATTTGGATTCCCTAGGATGTCATTAATTTGGAAAACTAAAAAAAAAAGACAAAATCTGATTTATCTATCATGATAATGCTCCTCTAATAAAGAACCAACAGGTCTATTCCAGAAGGGAACTTACAAGTGGTAGCAGCTGTAGCAGGAAGCAGGGTGATGTTTTTGGGAGAATCCTTTTTCACTGGAGTTGTAGGCAGTTCGTTTTCTTTTTTTCGCCTTTTATAAGGGACAAAAAGTCGTACAGGGCCACTCTGAGACAAAGAGAAATGAGCAGTTTCTATAGGCACTTTCTTATTAAGACTTAGACCTTTTTTGTCTTGCTCTCGTTTGCTCTAACTCTCCAGACATAGCTGGGAGCACACTGTTTTACATGTAACAGCTCTTCTTGGGGAAGACAGAGATAACCAACCACTGGGCTCGCCTGCTGCTGCATTTTGTCAAAAAGCCAATTAAAACTACAGGAGAGGTATCTGCTTCTCTCCAGGCCACGGAGAATAATTGAAGTGCACAATATTTAAGGTATTTGCTCTCAACCTTTACAGTACAGTTGGTGGTGTCATTCCATGGTCAGCGCTAAAGATGGTCAACACTGAAGGCTAAGATATTGCCTGTCTCAGCAAAGAGCATGCTCCCAAACCAGCTACCCACTTTAACCAACATAATTTCTGCCTTCCCACCCCCCTTATGTTGCTCATTCATTTCACACAAAACATCCACTCCAGCTAAAAGGACCTGGACTCAGCTCCTTACTATTATTATCTAAGGAACAACTCTGAACAGACAGTTCATTACCCCAATCATGAACAATGCACACAACACTCCTAGCCACTTCCTATCTCAGGTTACTCCTGACTTACACTCCAATGGCCATGTGACAAGCCTGACTGTTACAAAACCCGGACGCCAACATGGAATGTTTTCAAATTAGTGAATATAAACTTGCAACTCACCAAGGTCATGTCATCACAGCAGGCAGCACAAGTGCATGAGGCAGCATGAGGATTTAAAATCCCATCCTGGAATTGAGAAACACCAGGACAGCATTAAAAGATCACAAACTATTCAAGACATGAACATACTCTAGCAAACGATTCAGGCCTCTCCTGAGAATCTGTCCAGTCCCTGAAGACCCTGGATAGAACTCTTCAGAAACAAAGGGAAGAGTGGGGAATATACCGAGGGAAGAACAACTCCAAAAGCAAAGACAAAGGGCAAGTGAATGTGTTTAGAAAAGCATAAAGAATCTCTGGCCAACTGCCTAATAGTAATGCCACAGAAAGAATACCTCAAAAAATGGGCCTCCCTTCTAACACTGAGATGTAAAATATCTGGAGTAAACTAATAAAGGAGCATCTTGCTCCCAGACAAACAACGGTAAAACAGATTACAGAATTAAAAGGAGGTAATGCTGGTGGGACGCTTTAAGGCTTCCCATTTCCCCACATGGAGTTCAGTGCTGGAACTTATCCCATGGCATCATCTAACTGGAATAAAGCTATAACCCTTTTTGAGCTTAACAAAATATTTGGGCTGACTTAACGTGGGAACGTGACCGGGGTTCTACCCCTTGGTTCTCTGCAAAACCAAATCACGGTTAATGAACTGCTCTGTTGTAACAATGATTTCTTTTTAATACTCCAATGACTGAGTCAGTGTGTTCTCCCCCAGACTTTGATAGCATTTGGCCAGGACGTTGGACAGTTCATGATCAGACACACTGCCCTCTCTCTCAAGACAAGCATAGGCTTGCTCTTACATGAATAAGGCACTGTAGTGGCCTCCCTGCATAGCGGATGCTTCTTTTCCAATCTTTGCTGCTGGCTCTTCCTGCCATGGCTTCAAATTCTGTAGGGCTGTACCAGTTTTCCCCTTGCTTAATACATCGGCCACGCCCTCCTGAAACAAGACAAGAGATAGCCTCTGGTAGTTAAGAATAACTTTCACTTTTCTGAAGATGTAAGCACTGAAACCATCAAGTGATGAAGCAATTAATCCATACCACGTAACCATGTGGCACACTATTCTAGTAATTCCCCCCATCATTCAAATAACTGTACTCATTTAAGACTTTGGCTGTATTAACCAGTGCTTACCACCAGTTAACCACAGATCAATACTTCCTGCTCATGTGTGTATACTTAGGCTGATCAACATCCTACTCTCATTAGTACCTAGAGCCATGCTGGATGAATGCTCATCCATGGCATATACCATCAACTGCTCCAGAAACAGTGCTCTCCTTTACTTTTATTTTTCAGTTTCTAGCTTTTATAATTGTGAAAAAAAGCTTCCATATGTGAACAGGGCAACTACGGGAACCTGAATCTGCAGGCAGGCAGTTTCAGTGCCCCTGTGCAGCTTGTGGCTCTGTCAAGATTCAGCAGATGCAACAAAGAATAAGGGAGCTGCTGACACAGCCGAAGAATCTGTGTGGGACTACGTCTACACTACGAATTTTCTCAGAAAAAAATATGCTAATGAGGGACTCATTTGCATGAGTTGTGATCTCATTTGCATATTTTCTGAGGATCTGTTTTTGCGCAAAAACCCCTAGCACAAAAACAGATCTGCAGAAAATATGCAAATGAGATTGACTCATGCAAATGTACTCATTAGCATATTTATTTGCCAAGAAAACTAGTAGTGTAGACGTAGCCTGGGAGTCAGGCTTCCTACTCTCTGAAGAAACAGAGTGGGGTGGCAAGAGGCCAACGCACCCAAGAAGAGCAATGTCCAAAGGGAGAAGACTGGTTTTGAAATTCTTCCTTCCTTTCATAACAGGTTTTTAAGAGCAGCACAATGAGAACAAATATGCACCAGATGAAGATGTAGGAGTTGCCCTCCATCCCTTGTGGGAGGCAAAAACAGCCTTTTTACCTGAGCCAAGCCTGTTTTTATATAGGATTCCACTGATATTCCGGCATCGCACAGGGAGTTCACTGTCATACACTGATGGGTCCCAGTTATACTTCGTGCCATTTTTTTCTTGGCCAGGTGTTAAAGGAGTTGGAGGAGACTGAGGACCTTTGGGTTAAGAAAAGAAATTAACAGAGATACATAATAAATTACACGTAATTTAATCTAGACTATATTAACAGCACCTTTCCAGCCAATTAGATTGTTTATGGTGGTTCTAGGAACCCTAGTTATAATATTATGAAACTTACTGGACAGAAAATAAAGGACGCTAAATCATAGAAGTACAAGACTGGAAGAGACTTTAATAGGTTATCCAATCAAATCCTCTGCACTCAAGGTAGGATAACATAACAACTAGACCAGGTGTTTGTCTAATCTGTTCTTAAAATCTTCCAATTCCGAAGATTCCACAACCTACCTTGAAAAATTTTTTCCAGTACTTAAATACCCTAACTGCTATAAAGTTTTTCCTAATGCCCAATCTAAACTTTCCTTTCTGGAATTTAAGACTACTGCTTCTTGTCTTATCTTCAGGGGTTAAAAAGAACAATTTTTTACCCTCTTCCTTGTAGCAACCTTCTACGTACTTTGAAATTGTTATCATGACCCCCCACCACTAGTCTTCTCTTTTCCAGATTAAACAAGCCCAATTTTTTCATCTTCCCTCAGTCATGTTTTCTTTAATAATTTTTGTTGTTCTCCTCTAGACTTTCTTCATAATACCCCAGTTAAGGCCTAATCAGCACAGAGAAGTAGGAGAATTTCTTCATGTGTCTTGTTTAAAACATTCCTACTAATGCATCCTAGAATTATATTTGCTGTTTTTGAACATTTCACTGTTAAGTCCTATTTACTTTGTGAACCACTATGACCTCCAGATCCTTATCTACAATACTCTTTCCTAGGCGGTCATTTCTCATTTTTTGTGTGTACATTAGGAAATGTATCATAACAGTGAGTTCAAACAGGCAGCGAAATAATCTCTAAAGAAAAGGACGAAAACTACCATTATTTCATACATAGTTAATCTGTGGAACTCCTTTCCAGAGGATATTGAGAAGGCCAAGTCACTGACAGGGTTAGAAAAAGAACTTGATAAATTTATGGAGGATAGGTCCACCAATAGCTATTAGCCAGGATGGCAGGGATGGTATCCCTAATCTATGTTTGCCAGACATTGGGAACATGAGACAGGGGATAGATCACTTGATGATTACATGTTCTGTTCATTCCCCCAAACACTTGGCATTGGCCGCTGTTGGAAGACAGGATATGGGCTAAATGAACCATTGATCTGACCCAGCACAACCGTTTTCATGTTCTTACTTGAGTCATTTAAAATTGTACTGGCTCAGGGAGGATGGATGTATTAGGTATTTTCCATAATTGGTTTCTGACTTTCAATGTTAAAGAACTGTTGCTCCACCTTGTGTATAGAAAGGAAATTGCAATGCAGTGCACCCACTTGAATGATAAAAGAAATAATCTTTAGAAGCAAAGAAACAGTACTATCTTAACATTCAATGCATGGGTGGAATCATGACTGTTTGCAAAGGTTAAAATAAAAATGAGTCCAGAACTAGGAGACTGTCTGCACTGCAATCAATCTTGAAATTCTTTTCCAATATCAATAGCTACAATGAAAAATTCATCTGCCTGGATGGAATGCGGAAACAAGTGAACATGAGAATAACAAAGAAAAGGCAAGATTTTACAGCACGGTCACGTGTAACTCAATGGCGTCCGAGTTACGAATAGCTCAAGTTACGGCCAAGTATTTGGTCCGTAACTCGTTCATAACTCGGAGAGAGGCTGTAGTTCCAAATACAGAAATGGGATGTATAGGTCTAACCTCCTAAGTGACAGTTGGAAACCAGAGCAGCATTGTGTGATACCTGGCGTGAGAGGTGCAGAGGGCCCCTTCAGCCCTGTGGTTTCTACAATGCTGCCATCTGTGTGAACCACTATCAGAGTGGCTTTTTCAGTATTCAAGCTGTCCCCAATTTGAAGGGCTGTTCTGCCAGACTTAAAAAAAAAAAAAAAAGTTTCGTTTAACATAATTCAAACATTAGTTATGTTTATGCTTCTCTGACTCTTCTCTCTGGATCCCTACAAGTCTAACCAGTATGACAGTAGCTAGATCAGTGTGTATGCTTTCAAGTCAACCAAATTCTGGCCATGTCCAAGGCTACGCACTTCAGTTCACCAGCGCTACATGGGAGGGATTTAGTCAGCGTGATCTAGCTGTATAACTCAAATTCCTGCATGTTGCAATGAAGAGTCCCCTTCTGCTCTTACCAAAACCTGAGTCTTACTTATCCTGAGATATAAGACAGGGCTCATCAAAGGGCTGAGTTCACCCTAAGCTGCAAGCAGGGGCGGATATAGGGCAGGGCGAACAGGGCAGCTGCCCCGGGCCCCGCGCTTAAAAAAGCCCCACGCATGCGCCATGGCAAAGGGGGGGCCCCGCGGAGTTACGCTGCCCGGGGCCCCGCAAAACAGTCATCTGCCCCTGGCTGCAAGGCTGCACAGCTTCCCATTAAGCCCTGTGCAGGGGCTCAGCGCTGCATCAGGGAGAGATCTCTCTCCCCATGCTTAGAAGCTGCTCAGAGGGGAGACCCTCCACGCTGGCCTCAGCACCAAGCTACCATAGCTAGAGGAAAGGGGCCCTTCTTGTAATCCCCAGCAGGTAGCCACCAAGGTAAACCCGAGCCCCAGACCCACCTTAATCCCCCCATCCCTGATCACCCTTCTGCACCCCAAAGCCCTCATCCCATGCCTGTATTCCCCTTCTGCACCTCAACTCCTAGCCCTGAGCCTGTACCCCCTCCTGTATCTCAAGCCCCTCATTTCCAACCCCATTACAGAGCTTGCACCCCAGCCAGAGACTTTGCACCCCAGACCTCTGCCAAAGCCCTGAGCCCCGTCTCATACTCAGAACCTCTTGGTCCCACTCCCACCACATGAATTTTATTATGTGCACCAATATGAATGTGATTTGTCACATATCACCTCCACATAGGTGCACATACGAAAATTAATTCTGCTCAGTGGTGGGAAAAATATACAGTATTTTCTCTAAAGACCCCCCCAACATTCCAATGGATTAAGAAAAAATAAAATCCTTAACTTACCAGCACATGTCCAGATATAGATGCAGCATTTGCAACAGATGTGGTGAAGACATTGTCTGCAGAGGCACCCACATTGGCTACGGTTACTGTGGTCACTTCTACAACATAAAACAGAAGTGAACTTAATATACTATTGTATCCACACAACTTGACTAAAGCTAAATGGGGAAAAATACAATTTGTTCTCCTGCCCTCTGGTATTATTCCCAATTGCCTCCTCCCTTCCTCAAGAATCAGATCATCCACAGAGGATGTTCCCAGCTCCATTTCTGAAGTTCTCTCTGGAAATTTTTTCTCCCAGAGCAGCGCAGCTGGTGAATATGGGGCACTAGCTGTCTCCAGCAATCCTTCTCCTCTCCTCCAGCTTCTGGCCTGCCCCTCCCCACTCACAGCATCTGGAGGTCATATGGCCCTTCATGCTCCCTAACTCAGCCCCTGTAAGGGTTCCCTCCTGTAACTAAGGGAATCCAAGATAGGTGTTTTATGGCATATAAGTGGTGCTTCCCAAAGCACAAGATCTCTGAGTCTGACACACTTGTAAAGGCGAGCGATAAGGTGGGTGAGACAATATTTTTTATTGGACCAACTTCTGTTAGTGAAAGAGACAAGCTTTCAAGCCAGAAGAGAGCTCTTCTTCCTGCCTAATATCCTGGGACTAACACAGCTACATACAACATTTGTAAAGTAAAAGCTGTTCAGATCACATACAAAATACTTAGTTTGAAGCCTGCTGCCATATTTCCTGGCATATATAAATAAGGATTTTTGTATTCTGGGAATGGAAAGGCATGAAAAACAACTCAGAGGCTACATCTAGACTGGCCCCTTCTTCGGAAGAGGCATGCTAATTTCTAACTTTGGAATAGGGAAATCCGCGGGGGATTTAAATCTCCCCCGCGGGATTTAAATAAACATGGCCGCCGCTTTTTTTCCGGGTTGGGGAAAAGCCGGAAAAGAGCGTCCAGACTGGCGCGATCCTCCGGAATAAAGCCCTTTTCCGGAGGATCTCTTATTCCTACTTGCAAGTAGGAATAAGAGATCCTCCGGAAAAGGGCTTTATTCCGGAGGATCGCGCCAGTCTGGACGCTCTTTTCCGGCTTTTCCCCAACCCGGAAAAAAAGCGGCGGCCATGTTTATTTAAATCCCGCGGGGGAGATTTAAATCCCCCGCGGATTTCCCTATTCCAAAGTTAGAAATTAGCATGCCTCTTCCGAAGAAGGGGCCAGTCTAGATGTAGCCAGAAAGACATACATCAGGATTGACAGTAAGTTACGGGTAACTTTGAACATATTAGATTTTTATCAGTACATGATTTTACTTTTCTCACACACACACAAACTGATGAAAAATATTTTTCATCATATTTGCCTATCTGTAAATTTCAAAGTAAGAAATATGCTGCTTGATAATGAATTTACATCTTAAGAATATTCACTTTATATATTTTGGTGAGTGATGTTCATAATTTCCTTCTTAATAGTTGTAAAGCTTTACTTTTTGAATCTCAGTGTCTATTGTCATTAAACAATTACTGCCTGATCCCTCTTAATTTCCCACAACTATGAAAATTTAAATAAAAACTAAAATAAATATTAAAATAAACATTGATATTAACCACTTAAATTATTAGGGCTGTCAATTAACGCACATTAGCACCTGTGATTAACACAGAGCACAATTGATGCATTAAAAAAATTAACACGTTAATTGCAGGCATTTCCACGGCACTGCCCCTATGGTGTTTCAAAGGGGTAGCTCAATAGGAGCCTGCGATCAGCTGGATTCCCCAGCTAACCCGGGCCTCCAGTCAGCACTGCCCCCTTTGAAACACTGCCCAGGCTCCTGCAGCACTGCCTCTGCCCTTTTGAAATGGCAGGGTGGAGGCATTTCCAAGGGGCAGCACTGCATGGAGCCGGGGTCAGCTGGGGACTACAGCTGAACCCGGGCTCCATGCAGCGCTGTCCCTTTGAAATGCCAGGGCAGCCTTTCAAAGGGACAGCTGCACTGAACCTGGGGTCGGATGGGGACTCCAGCTGATCCCAGGCTTCTGCAGCGCTGCTCCTTTGAAATGTCACCACAGTATTTCAAAGGGGAGTACACAATTAATCTCACGATTAAAAAATTAATCATGATTAATCACTTGAAAACACTATAAATTATTTACAAATGAATTCTATCAAGACTGATTATGGGTTAAAGTCACCTCTTCGGGATGCATGGCATATCTTGTCTCAAATATTCTGCATTTATTTCAGGAGGCTAAACTCCCAATGAGAGATCTTTGTACACTGGATGAGCACAAGGTCAAAGCCAATATCTCATGTGCAGAAAGAAGAATCTTGCTCATTTTACCATACGAGGGGGAAAATAGTGCATAGTATACTTGTGAAGGTAATATTAGCTGACAGGTAGGGTCACCAACCCTGCAGGATTATTCTGGAATGTACAGGTCATGTAATGAACTCTCCAGGAATAAGTCCAACCAAAACTGGCAATCATAGCAAAAGATTGGGACTAGCCAGACAATATTTAGCTCTAACTCTGAATTTGCTAATTATTTGCTGTGTGGTGAGATATTACTTCCCTGCTCTGCCCCACAGCTGTAAAACAAAGATAACTGATTCAGAGGGGTAGCCATGTTGGTCAGTAACTGAAGAAACTTAAAAAACAAGTAGTCCTGCAGCACCTTAGAGACTAAAAACAATTGCAGACGGCATCATGAGCTTTCATGGGCACAACCTACTTCTTCAGATGAATGGAGTTAATAGGTCCAGGTTGCAAATAAATAGCAGAGAAAGAGAGGGGATGGGGAAGGAAAGAGAGGGAAAAAATGGTCAATTACAGTGTCCATGCTAAATGAAGCTGGGAGAGTGGGTACTAAGTATTTATATCTCTGTAAATGTAAGTACCCATGCTTGGCGTTTATGTCATTATGACGTGGAAGGGCCATCTAGTTAAGGTCTTTGTTTAAACCTCTATTGCAGGTATCAAGCTTGTAAATGAAATCAAGTTCTGCTGCCTCTCTTCAGAAGGGCGCTGTGAGCATTCAATGTCTGAACAGGGCTGTCCCGTGCCAAGTAGCACAGTGTCAGGGGATGGGCAGGACACAAGCTGGCGGTGTCTGCCGTGGGGTCAAAAGCATGGACACGCCCCAGGCGGGGGGGGGAGGGGCACACAGCTGACCGCGACTAGCTCCGTGCAGGTGAAACCACCGCGGCACGTGGACACAACAAAGCCCAGATCGGCCGCGCGCCTTCCCGCACAAGCCCCTGGCCTGGCGCGCGCCCGCGGGCGGATCCCCTGCCCAGGCAGCGGCAGGTGCGCCGCGGAGCTCTGTGCGCATGCGCCGCCGCGCTCTGACCTGCGAAGGCGGCGGCGGCCTCGTCCGCGCTCGGCAGGGATTCGGCTCCCATCTCGATGTGTTCGGCATCCGCCGCCATCACGGTCACCGCCGTCACTTGCGCCGCTGCCTCCTCCTCCTCGGGCTCCGCCTCCAAGCCCGCCGCCTCCGCCCGCTGGTGCTCGGATCCTTCCGCGGCCACTGCTGCGGCCACCGCCGCCGCAGCCACCGCCGCCGCCTCGGCCAAGCCCAGCTGCTTCGCCGCCGAGTCCGAGTCCTCCATCCGAGCCCGCCCGAGGCGGCGCTAGCCGGGGGCCGAGAGAGGAGCCGAACCCGACCCGAGTCCTCTCCGATCTCACCCGAGCCCGGCTCTGAGAGCCCCGGGTGGGGCGCGGCGCTGCCCCGGGATCCTCCGAGTTTCCCCGAGTCCTTCCGAAAGCGGCCGAGCGCGAGCCGAACGGTCCCCACGCCCGAGTCGCCGCCGAGCGCGACCGAATGGCCCCGAGTCCCGCCGAGCGCGACTGAGTTCCCCCCCCCCCTCCCGTGTGAGCCGAACGCGGACCGAGCCGGGCACCCGAGGGGAGCCGAACCCCTCCGAGTCCTCGCCGGTCTCCCCGCAGCGTCTCCCGCCCCGCAGCCCCAGGTGGGGGAGGGGGGGTGACCCGCCCCTGCCCGCGGCGGTTGGGGGACTAGAGCCGAACACAGTCGAGCCTGGCCGAGTTCTCCCAGCTCGTCGTCCCCATGGCAGCGCGGAGCCGAGCGCGCTCCGATCTCACCCGAACGCGCCCCGCGGCCGGCGAGCCGAACGGACCGCGGCCGAGCGAGCCCGAAGCGGAACGAACCCGGCCGGACCCCGCCCGAAGAGCTCCGAGGCGGCCCGAAGGCGGCGGGACTGACGGGAACGAGCGGGCTCCTTTCCGCCCTCAGCGCGCGTGAATAAGCGGCAATGGCCGAAGGCGCCCGAAGCCCGAGCGGCGCACGGGATGCCGGGATGCTGGAGGACTGAGGGTGGCGAAGGGAGGGGGAGGACATGGCTGCTGTTAGGAGAGGTGAGCAGAGGCGTTGCCATCGTTACCGCGAGCGCCGTTGCCGATGGGGTGGGGGGGTGAGAGAGGAGCAAGGTGAAGCTGTTGGGGAATTGCCCCGGCCGCGAATGATGGGCCTCCCCCCCCCCTCGCAGTGTTGCCATGGTTACGGCGCCGCGACCGGCAGGGAGATCGGGTAACGAGGCGCCGCGAGCGTTCACACGCCGAGGGAACGCGAAGCGATTCCGGAGTGAGACCGTGGCTGCGGGGGGCGCTGCAGCGCGACTCGCCCTGGCGGGACAGGGAGGCTGGGTGCGGCTTGGCCCTGCTGCGCCCCGGCCTCGCAGCGCGCCCCACACCCGGGCCTCGGAACGGCGGCGGGGCCGGAGCGCAGCGCTTGGGGGGCGCAG
This sequence comes from Pelodiscus sinensis, assembly GCF_052426305.1. Classification (NCBI taxonomy): domain Eukaryota; kingdom Metazoa; phylum Chordata; order Testudines; family Trionychidae; genus Pelodiscus; species Pelodiscus sinensis. The sequence continues at coordinate 121,563,251 of NC_143056.1, read as the reverse complement.
GCTCCGGGGGACGGCGGGTGTCTGGGCGAGGGGAGGGGTGTTGTGTGTCTAGCGAGATCGAGGGGGCCGGCGGGTGGGAGCTGGAAGAGGCGGGGGACTAACTGGTGGGGGGACGGAAGAGACGGAGCGACAGGGCAGGGTGCAGCTCTTCCCCTTTCCCCAGTACACACCAGGCAACAGCTGGCTGCAAGGGCACGAGCAGAATTTTCTTGAGAGGGCCCAGGAGGGGCTCCTGTGTGTAAGGAGTCCTCTTCTCCTTATTGCCCTGACCTCTTTCCCCTCCCCAGCCTTGAGAAACCAGGGCCCTCCGGGAGAAACCTGGAGTGGCGGGAATCTCTTCCCCCATCGAGGGAGATCTACACCAATCAAAATATTGTTGTTGTGCCCCGTGCCTGCATAATTCCTGTTTTTTACTTGCTGAACTCAGCTAGACTACTTGGAGCAAGAGCATGCACTGCACTGCTGCACTTCAGTGCTCTCCGAAAGGGAACAGGTTGTCTTTTCCTCCCCTGCTGCTGCCTAGAGCTGTATGTGCAGTGCAACTGCAGGACACAAGCACCTGCAACATCTGTCCTTTAGCTGTTTGCAGCCTCAAACATTTGGGTCGCTCACAACATTTTGACCATTTTGACTTTTTTTCCTAACCAAAAAGTCACTTGAGCCAGAGAAACTGGAGTCTTTTTATTTTAAAGTATTTATTTAGGCAATTTGGATTTCCCCCCACCTTTTTGGAGTAAATACAGGCAGTCCCCGGGTTACGTACAAGATAGGGACTGTAGGTTTGTTCTTAAGTTGAATTTGTATGTAAGTCGGAACTGGTACATATTGTAGGGGAAACTCTAGCCAAACATTTCTCCAGAGCTCAGTTTTATTCTCCCACACCTCACTTCCCTCAGTCCTTTATTCTCTAGCTGAGGTGTCTTCTGAGAAAAGCCGCTCCGCGTCTCCCTGGTCTGTTGGAGGGGGGCGCTAGCTTCGCGTCTCCCTGGTCTGCGGAGGGGAAGCAGCTAGTGCGGGGTTGCCTCACCGCGTTTGTAAGTAGGGATCCGATGTAAGTCGGATCCATGTAACCCGGGGACTGCCTGTATATTAATCAAAACCATCATTTCCCCCCATAGATAGTCTCAGTTATGACTAATAAGCATTTTCCAATAAAAACATTTTAGTTGAAAAATTCCCATCAACTCTAGTTACATCGTCAGTAATTTTCTGCCTAGGGATGTGTTTGGGAGGCTCAGTTGCTGCACTAGAGGTGAATCTACCCTATTAAGCATAACTGAATTGTCAGTATAATGACTAGCTTGTCATGCGTTCTTTGTATGAGTTCTTCTGGCAAGATGCATGACACAGCATGGATATTTTGTTAAATTTGTTCTACATGTTATACTCAATAACAAATAATGAAGTAAAGCATAGGATAGAAATGCTCCATCAGTGAACTAACACTAACTGGGATGAATGCATTATTAACTATCAGTCAGTAAAATTTTGTCCCATACCATTCATTTTGTAATGTCACTGGCAAAACTCTTCTTGACTTCCGAAGTAACATAATTTCTTCTTATAGCATTCTTACTTTTTTTTAAAGTGAGCTGATCAGATTTTCTGTCATTTAAAAAAAAATATTATGAATAAAAGAAGTGTAACAGTAACAGCCTCACAAGTGGCCTTTGTTGAGTAGGATATCCTTTTTTAATAAAATAATATTTTATACTTAAATTAGCACTTTCCTGCTGTGGATGTAAAAGCACTTGTCAAACATTAATGCATGAAGCATCTCAATACCTTTTGAACATCAGTACATTATCTTCGTTTTACATATGTGGAAATAGAAGCACAAAGGATCAGATATTGCTGTGTATCAGTTTAAATCCAGAAGAAGTCTTATCAAACAAATAGAATTCCCCTTGCTTTAGACTGATGTAATGGAGAATAGAGATGTTAAATTGCATTTAATCGACTAGTTGATGGATTTTCCATCAACTAGTCGATAAGGGGGGAAACTGCAGAGCTACAGCAGGGTTAGCTCCTGGGCCCAGGAGCTAATCCCACTGTAGCTCTGCCTTTTAAATGTATTAAGAGCCACCAGGCTTTTAATACATTTAAAAGACTGAAGCACAGTGGGGGAACCACGCATGAGCCGAGACAGCTGATTCCCACCAGGCTCTTAATACGTTTAAAAACCAAAGGTGTGGCATCTGGGACTGGGTATGAGCCGGGAATCAGCCGATTCCCAGCTCACATCTAGTTCCCCGCAATGCCTCTGCCTTCCCTGCCCCCCACAGAGACGGTGCTGGGGGGAACCAGGTTTTAAGCTGGCTCCCCCCCTTGCTGCACCTCTCTGATAGAGGCAGCAAATGGGGGGAGGGGTGACTAGTCGTGTCACTACTCAACTATCAGAGAAGCATAAGCTTATCAGATTGTCAACTAGTTGCTTACCTTCCTAATGGAGAGCAGAATGTGACCCAGAGACAGTAAGTGGCTTATCCAAAGTCACATAAATTGATAGTTTAGCTTGAAATAGAATCCAGGACACCTTGCTCTTCTTCTCATGACATATTTCAGTATTAGCTAAGAGGGACCAGTATTTTAGCAGCTGCTAACAACAGTGCTGCTGCTGGAGTGCTAAGCTGCTGGTAGACAGGGCCTAGGTATTGTGGTGTGCTAAGATCCTTCATCTGCTATTGTACACCTGCTATTCTCTCTCTGTTATAAGTACTTAATTTAAAAAAGCTAAACTTTATTGCAAAGTTAAGCACTCAGAAGTTGGGAAATGCCAGATTTAAGGATGGCCATGCAACCTTAATTCAGCTCCCTTGTGCATATGCATGATGATACAGTATTTAATTACATGATCATATTAGGGATGTAAGTGATAAGTTGACTATCTGAGAAGCATAAGCTTATTGGATAGTGGAGTAGTGACTCGACTAGTCACTGCTCCCTCTCTCCCGTTGCCTCTATCAGAGAGAGGCAGCAAGGGTGGGGAGCAGGAGCCGGTGCTGTGGAGAGCCAGCTTAAGCCGGTTTCCCCCAGCACCATCCGTGCAGGGGAAGCAGAGGCACCGTGGGGAAATGGCGTGAGCAGGACTGAAGCAGTCCCTGCTAGCACTGGTTCAAACTGCTGCTCTTCTGCTTTTGAAATGTACAAGAGTCCTATGGGGCTCTTGTACATTTCAAAAGTAGAAGTGTCACAGGGAGCATTGGCGAGCAGGAGGCTCAAGAAGTCCCCCTCTGGCCCAGTGCTCCCTGTGGCCGCTTCAGCCTTTGAAATATACACAAGCTTTGTGGGGCTCTTGTACATTTCAAAGGCTGAAGCGGCTGCAGTGGGAACATGGAGGAGCAGGGGATTACTTGAGTCCCCCACTCGCTCCATACACCCTGCAGCGTTTCTGCTTTTGAAAAGTAGCGAGAGCCCTGTAGGGGCTGAGGCGTGGCTCCCACTCATCAACTACTCACTTAGCTGATTGATCAAAATTTAAAATCCCTAGGTTATATACTATTTTTTATTACAGTACAGCTATCACTTCCCAGGCCATGCTCAGTCATTCTGCAGGGATGGTGCATCTGCAGTCCAGTCATACATAGGAGCTGCCAAGAGCTGGAGCTTATGCAATACAAAGAAAAATCAGTGGATAATTTAGTAGGCAGCTTCTAAGAAGTCTCAGCTAACAATATGTGAACTGATATTTTTCACTGACTCATAACTTGGTACTACTTGGGGTTTGGGGTTTTTCCCCACAGAACACTGTTGACTGGGGGAATGGCAGCAAAGGGAAGCTCTGTCCCTGTGTTCACTTGCAGGCTGTACCCCATCACTACCACTGGCCAAGAAACACGACCAATGGGAGCAGTGGAGGTGGTGTCCGCACGGGTATGGTGGTGTAGAGCAGTGGTCTCCAACGTGGTGCCGGCAGGCGCCATGGCGCCTGGCAGGCAATTTCTGTGTGCCCTCTGAGTGATCGGGGCCGGCCCTGGGTGCGCAGCACATGGGCGGACTCACCCCTAGGTGTGCAGTGCATGGGCTGTGCCGGCCCCGGGTGCGCAGCGTATGGGCGTCTCTGCCCCTGGGCACATGGCACAGGAGCGGCGCCGGCCCCAGGCGCACAGCGTATGGGCGTCTCTGCCCCTGGGCACATGGCACAGGAGCGGCGCCGGCCCCTGGGCGTGCAGCACATAGGCACTGCTGGCTCCTGGGCGTGTAGCACAGGAGCGGCGCCGACGCCGGGCATGCAGCGCATGGGCTATTCTGGTCCCGGGCACGCGGCGTATGGTCAGCCCCACCCCGGGCATGCAACACAGGAGCGGCGCCAGCGCTGGCCCTGGGAGTGCGGCGTATGGATGGCCTCGTCCCCGAGCCCGGGCACAGCCCCGCCCCCCGGTACCCAGCGCAGGAGTGGCCCCGCCCCCGGGTGCCCAGCAGCCCCAAAAGGTTGGGGACCACTGGTGTAGAGCCACCTGTGCACCTTTGGAAGCTGTCTCAGATCTCGTACTGCCACTCCCTTCCTGCTTCTATACCCTATCTCTCACTCAAGACATACCCCACTTATTGCCAGCCTGCTCCTGCACCCTATGTCCTGCCCAGGCTAGGGATGTTATAGCAAATGCATGTTAAAATGCATTTAATATTGTAAATGTAACAGTTGAAATTTACAATGTTTATAGGTCGGGAGTCAAGGGACTCCAGCTCCCTCCTGCCACTCTCCTGCCCCCTAGCCAGGGGGGAAGGGGGGAGAGAGGACATGGCTCCATGGGAGGTCCATTGGGGTTCTGTTTGTGGCCTGCAAAATATTTTGTTTATGATTGTCCATGTGCAGGGTTGCCAGATTTTGCTGTGTTCCATCTGCGTAGTTTTTCCTTTTGGTATTACTAAGGTGACATGCATGTAAAGCAAGGGCATGTGAAGCGAGGTGAATGCTGATTTCATATAACATTGAGAGCCTTGCGCTCCTGCATCCAATCAAAGCACTGCTACGACTGAGTCAGCACATCCTGCACATTCTAGGCTTAGAATCATAGAACACTAGAACAGGAAGGGACCTGGAGAGATCATCAAGTCCAGTCCACTGCCCTCACAGAAAGACCAAACACGGTCTAGACTGGGGTGGGGCATCTTTCGGTTGGGGATCACTGACCCACAGAAAAATCAGTTGAGGACCACACACAAAAAAACCTTATTAACGTGGCACCCAACTGAGAAGGAGAAACACATGCTCCTCATTCCCCTTGCATAACAGAATCTAGTGGGGTCCAGCCTTATCGATTTTGTGTCCTCCAGCACTGTGCGGGGGGTAGTGGAGGGATTGGAGTGCCAGCACAGGCGCCCCAATGCGGGGGGGAGGGGTGCTGAGCCTCGGGGGTTGGATCGAGGCAAGCTGGGAGCTGCATCCAGCCCCTGGGCCTGAGGTTCCCCACCCCTGTCTAGATCATTCCTGATAGATGACTGTTTAACCTGCTCTTAAATATCTTCAGTGATGAAGATTCCACAGCCCCTTCTTGGCAATTTATTCCAGTGTTTAACCACACTGGGTATGTCTACACTACCCTCCTAGTTCGAACTAGGAGGGTAATGTATGCATACCGCACTTGCTAATGAAGCCCGGGATTTGAATTTCCCGGGCTTCATTAGCATAAGCGGGGAGCCGCCATTTTTAAATCCCCGCTGCTTCGAACCCCGTGCAGCGCGGCTACACGGGGCTCGAACTAGGTAGTTCGGACTAGGGTGCCTATTCCGAACTACCGGTACACCTCGTTTCACGAGGAGTAACGGTAGTTCGGAATAGGAACCTAGTCCGAACTACCTAGTTCGAGCCCCGTGTAGCCGCGCTGCACGGGGTTCGAAGCAGCGGGGATTTAAAAATGGCGGCTCCCCGCTTATGCTAATGAAGCCCGGGAAATTCAAATCCCGGGCTTCATTAGCAAGTGCGGTATGCATACATTATCCCGCTAGTTCGAACTAGCGGGGTAGTGTAGACATACTCACAGACAGTTAGGAAGTTTTTCCTAATGTCCAACCTAAACCTCCCTTGCTGCAGTTTAAGCCCATTCCTTCTTGTCCGATCATCAGAGGCCAAGGAGAACAATTCCCCCCCCCCCCCATGTGACACCTGTTTAGATACCTGAAAAACACTATCATATCCCCTCTCAGTCTGCTCTTTTCCAACCTAAACAAGCCCATTTCCTTTAGCCTTGCCTAATAGGTCATGTTTTCTAGACCTTTAGTCATTTTTGTTGCTCTTCTCTGGACCTTCTCCAATTTCTCCACTTCTTTCTTGAAATATGATACCCAGAACTAGACACAGTACTCCAACTGAGGCCTAATCAGCGCAGAGTAGAGCAGAAGAATGATTTCTTGTGTATGCTCACAACTCTCCTGTTAATGCATCCCAGAATCATGTTTGCTTTTTTTGCAATAGTGTCACACTGTTGACTCATACGGTACGTCTAAACTACATGGCTCTGTTGACGGAGCCATGTAGATTTGTTTGTTCGGTAAAGGGAAATGAAGCCGCTATTTAAATAATCACGGCTTCATTTAAATTTAAATGGCTGCCCCACTCTGCCGATCAGCTGTTTGTTGGCAGATCGGGGCAGTCTGGACGCTCCCCTGCCGACATGAAAGCCTTTTATCGACCTCCCCGGTAAACCTCATCCTACGAGGCATAAAGGGGAGGTCGATAAAGGGCTTTCAGGTTGGCGCGGGAGCGTCCAGATTAGCACGCTGAGCCGACAAACAGCTGATCAGCTGTTTGTCGGCTCAGCGTGGCAGCCATTTAAATTTAAATGAAGCCGCGATTATTTAAATCACAGTTTCATTTCCCTTTGCCGATCAGCCTAATCTACATGGCTCCATCAATGAAGCCATGTAGTTTAGACACACCCATAGAGTATGTCTAGACTACCTGCCTCTGCCAGCAGAGGCATGTAAATTAGACTACCTGGCATAGTCAATGAAGCGGAGATTTAAATATCCCCTGCTTCATTAATATAAAAATGGCCACCGCGTTGTGCCGGCTCAGCTGATCGTCGGCACAACGCGGTAGTCAAGATGTGGGTTGGTCGGCAAGGAAAGCTTTTGCTGACTGATCCTGTAAACCTCGTTTCAGGAGGCATAAGGGATCAGTGGGCAAAGGCTTTCCTTGCTGACTGATCTGTGTCTTGACTGCCGCGTTGTGCCGATGATCAGCTGAGCCGGCACAGTGCGGCGGCCATTTTTATTTTAATGAAGCGGGGGATATTTAAATTCCCTGCTTCATTGACTATGTCAGGTAGTCTAATTTACATGCCTCTGCCAGACTACATGCTAAACTACATAGTCTAGACATACCTATATTTAGCTAGTGGACCATTATGACCCATAGATCCCTTTCTGCAGTACTCCTTCCTAGACAGTGGCTTCCCATTCTATAGGGCTATGTCTACACTGCGCATTGTTGCGCAGGAAGATATGCAAATCTTATCGCTGTGCTTCATTTGCATACCTAATGAGCCGCCATTTTGTGGAAGGGGTTTTTGCACAAGAAGGAGCTGTCTACACTGCTTCTTCTTGTGCACAAAACCCCTCTTGTGCAGGAGCTGTTCTTCCTGCAAATAAGCAGCAGAAAGACTCCTGCTCAAGAGGGGTTTGTGTGCAAGAAGGAGCAGTATAGACAGCTCCTTCTTGCACAAAAGCCTCTGCAGCAAAATGGCGGCTCATTTGCATATCTCCTTGCGCAACAATGCGCAGTGTAGACGTAGCCTATGTGTGAAACAGATAGTTCCTTCCTACGTGGAGTACTTTGCATTTGTCTCAGACCATTTCTCCAGTTTGTCCAGATTATTTTGAATTATGACCCTATCGTCCAAAGCACTTGCAATCCCTTCCAGCTTGATATCATCTGCAAACTTAATAAGCATACTCTCTATGCCATCATCTAAATCATTGTTGAAGATATTGAACAGAACTGATCTCAAAACAGAAACCTGCGGAACCCCACTTGTTATGCCCTTCCAGCATGACTATGAACTGTTCAGAACTACTCTCTGAGAATGGTTATCCAGCCATTTATGCACTCACCTTATAGTAGCCCCATCTAAGTTGTATATGCCTAGTTTATTGATAAGAGGGTCATGCAAGACCATATAAAATGCTTTATTAAAGTCTAGATATACCACATCCACTGCTTCTGCCTTATCCACAAGACTTGTTAACCTATCAAAGAAAGCTGATTGGTTTGATATGATTTGTTCTTTACAAATCAATGCTGGCTGTTACCTATTACCTTATTATCTTCCAGATGTTTGCAGATGATTTCCTTAATTACCTGCTCCTTTATCTTTCCTGGCACAGAAGTTAAACTGACTGGCTTGTAGTTTCCTGGGTTGTTCTTATTTCCTTTTTTATAGATGGGCACTATATTTGCCCTTTTCCAGTCTTCTGGAATCTCTCATGACTTCCATGATTTTTCAAAGATGATAGCTAAAGGCTCAGATACTTCCTCTATCATCTCCTTGGCTACGTCTACATTGGCCCCTTTTCCGGAAGGGGCATGGTAATTTTTGAAATCGCAATAGGGAAATGCGCGGGGGATTTAAATATCCCCCGCGGCATTTAAATAAAAATGTCCGCCGCTTTTTTCCGGCTTTTAGAAAAGCCGGAAAAGAGCGTCTACACTGGCCCCGATCCTCTGGAAAAAGTGCCCTTTTCCGGAGGATCTTATTCCTACTTCAAAGCGCCCTTATTCCTACTTCAAAAGCGCCCTTTTCCGGAGGATCTTATTCCTACTTCAAAGCGCCCTTATTCCTACTTCAAAAGCGCCCTTTTCCGGAGGATCTTATTCCTACTTCAAAGTAGGAATAAGATCCTCCGGAAAAGGGCTTTTTTTCCGGAGGATCGGGGCCAGTGTAGACGCTCTTTTCCGGCTTTTCTAAAAGCCGGAAAAAAGCGGCGGACATTTTTATTTAAATGCCGCGGGGGATATTTAAATCCCCCGCGCATTTCCCTATTGCGATTTCAAAAATTACCATGCCCCTTCCGGAAAAGGGGCCAATGTAGACGAGCCCCTTGAGTATGCTAGGATGCATTTCCTCAAGCCCTGGTGACTTACAGATATCTAACTTTTCCAAGTAATTTTTAACTTGTTCTTATTTTATCTTCTAAACCTACCCTATTTTTCACTAGCGTTTACAATGTTAAGCATCCCTTCCTTATCAGACTTCTTGGTGAAGACTGAAACGAAGTCATTAAGTACCTCTGCCATTTCTAAGTTTCCTGTTATTGTTTCTCCCTCTTCACTGAACAATGGGCCTACTTTGTCCTTGGTTTTCCTCTTGTTTCTAATATATTTATAGAATGTTGTCTTGTTACCCTAAATGTCTCTAGCTGGACTGAGCTCATTTTATTCCTTTGCCTTTCTGATCTTGCCCCTGCATACCTGTGTTGTTTGCTTATATTCATCCTTTGTCATTTGACCAAGTTTCCACTTTTTATATGACTCCTTTTTGATTTTTCGATCATGCAAGATCTCCTGGTTAAGCCAAGGTGGTCTCCTGCCATACTTTCTATCTTTCCTATGCAGCAGAATAGTTTGCTTTTGGGCCCTTAATAATGTCCCTTTGAAAACTGCCAACTCTCTACAGTTGTTTTTCCTCTTAGTCTTGCTTCTCATGGGACATTACCTACCAGCTCTCTGAATTTACTAAAATCCGCCTTCCTGAAATCCATTGTCTCTATTTTGCTATTCTCCCTACTACCATTCCTTAGAACAAGGGTGGGTAATAATTTTTGACCAGGGGTCACTTCAGAAATTTTCTAAGTGGCCCTGGGTTGCCCCAGAAGGGGTGGGGCCTCAGGCGGAAGGGGCAGGGCCAGGATACTTCCGTGCTTCCCCACCCACAGACTCTGATTGGTCTGGGGGTACGGGAGCACGCAAAGTCTTTGCACCCCCCTCCGAGAGAACTGCCAGCTGCTAGGGTGGGAGAAGAGTTTGTGCACTTCCGCCCACCCCCAGACCCTGATTGACTTGGGGGTAGGGAAAGCAGCAGGGCTCTGTGGACCAGATCAACTTGCTTGGTGGGCCAGATCCAGCCCGCAGAGGCCCTTTTGTCCACCCCTGCCTTAGAATCATGAACTCTATGATTTCATGATCACTTTCACCCAAGCTGCCTTCCACTTTCACATTTTCAACCAGTTCCTCCCTATTTGTTAATCAGATCTAGAACAGCTTCCCCTCTAGTAATTTTTCTCAATCTTATGTAGAGTTGCCAGTGTCCAGTTTTGAACTTGATAGTCCGGTATTTGAGCTTTCTGTCTGGGAAACAAGTTGATAAAATACCAGACATATAAATGCCCGGTATTTTCTAATTAAGTAAGTTTTATTATTATCATGAGTATCAGTACGTAGTTGCGTACTGCCTGGCTGGTAGACGCGCTCACTCTGCATGAGCATGTCTACCAGCCAGGCAGCACGCAACTACACAGTAGAGGAGGGAGCGGGGCCAGGGTGGGATGGAATCTCCAGGGCCAGACTCTCCCGTGCGCCCCACCGGGACCGTGCGCAGGACGGGCAGCACCCTGGGATCTGCATGCACCCAGGCTGGTTCCCTCCCCACTTCTCCCTGGTCAGGCTCACTCCCCCCGACCCCCTCCTAGCCAACCCTGCTTCCTGTTGGCTGGTTCCCCTCCCCCTCCCCCCCAGTGTCCCCCGGTCAGCCCCGCTCCCCCCAACCCCCTCCTGGCCAGCCCTGCTCCCCTCCCGGCCAATCCCCCCCTCCCCAATCTGAGTTCAAGTATGTCTGGTATTTTTTTCAAACCATCTGGTAACCCTAACCTTCTGAAATAAAATAACTGTCTCCAATGCAGTCCAAGAACTTATTGGATAATCTGTGCCCCACTGTGTTAGTTTCCCAAGCACAGTTAGCAAAATTATCCTATCCATGAGACTGTGTTGGTTATAACAATTTAGTGGCTTGCTGAGATGAATATGGGCCATTCAGGAAGCCCATTCACTGGCCTAGGTTGCCCATCACTTGTATGGATACACAGACTAATAATTAGTATATACAGTAATTCCTCATTTGACACTATAGATATGTTTCAGAAAATGATCGTGTTAAGTGAAAACATGTTATGCGGGGTCAATTTTCCCATTGAAAATAATGGAAAAGATGGGGGTTGCGTTTCAAGCGGTGGTGTCTGTTGGGACCGGGACATAAGGTTGGGGGAGAAAGGGGACTGAGTTACAGCAAGGAGGGGAGGTGTTTGGCTCTGGGAAAGGCAAGGGGAGGAGAGGGGAGGGAGGATTGGGTTGGGAGTATGCTCCTGTGACGGGTGTGCCGGGACCTGCACTGCATCCGGCGAGGGGGGGTCGCCGGGGAACAGCGCAGCGAGCAACGAACCCTCCGCCACTTTGCAGGGAGACGAGGGAAGCCCTACGCAGCCGCCAGCGATGGGCCGGCTTGCAAGTGGGGGCAGAGGAGAGGGGGAAGGCATCCGGCGAGGGGGAGTCAGCGTGGAACAGCACGGCAAGCGGCGAACCCTCCGCCGCTTTGCAAAGAGGCAGGGGAAGCCCCGCACAGCTGCCGGCAACGGGCCGACTGGGGAAATCGTGTTATTCTGGGGACGGCCGTGTAATTCGAAAAACGTTCCCTAAAAAATAAATCATGCTATTGCGAAAATGTGTTAAGCAGGCACATGTTAAATGAGGAATTACTGTATACTAGAAGATTTACCGGGCATTGCTCGGGTCCTTAACTCACATGTTTTATTTTTCATCATTTAAATCATTGTTCTGGGGTGGAGTTGAGGATGAGGGGTTCAGGATGCAGGCTACCCTGCGGAGAGAGGACAACCCCAGCCCTCTCTCACGACAGCAGCTTGCAGCCAAGTGAGAAGCACCTGTCCATGGCCTTTGCAGCTGCAGTGGGCACAGCTGGGGGAGGGGTGCATGTCCTATAGCTGGGGAACAGACAGACACGAACAGACAAACTCAGTGAAATATATAGTAGATTGCTGTCCCTTTCTCCACCCCGCCCCTTGCTGGCCAATGGGGTTATAGCCATCCCAGTCCCCATCTCTGGCCCCTTGCCCCCCTGTGGTCATTCTACAGTATAAGTCTCTCGTACCAGACCTCCTCTCTTTCCATTTTATGAAAAACAGTTGAATTCCAGGAACAGCCCATTGTCCCGGCATAAGGAAACCCTTACTTTGCTTTAAGTTATGATGGGAGGAAGCTGCATACCGAAAGGAGGAGTTCTTGAACAAACTGACTCAGACAGATGCACATTTCTAAAATGTATAGTAAGATAGTGCTTAAGTTTTCAAAGAGATGTGCAGACCAGAGAAGGTATGTTCTTTCCATGAAGATTTCACAAAATGACTTTTGAGTTAATGTATCCTAAAACAAGTTATTTTTAAAATCTGAAATGGTTGACGTGGAAAAATACTAGTCCCCCTCCACATGGACTGGGAGGAAGTCAGTATGCCAATCTCTTTAGCCTTCCAAATAAGTTTCAGTCATTTATGCATTTTGCAACATTTTTGGTAGCAAATATTTAGGTTGATTTTTCTCCTAATTATTCCTTACTTTCTCTCTGAGGGCAGGAAGAACTTCATCAGTTGTATCCTTTTGGACAATCCATTCCTTGCACTTGGAGATGACCTGCAAGATCACTGGTAGTAGATTGATTTCTTCTTGTCTAATAAGTTTGTACAATGTTTGTATTAGTATAGTTTTCACCGGTATCCTTTTTTGTGTGGTATCAACCATCAACACCACTCACTTGAGCTATTATTAGTAAGTGATAGCTTCTCAAGATTTGTCTTCACGGTTGAGTTAATTCTGGCTCTTACCCATACGCGAATGAAGCTCTCCGGCATGAATATACTTATGTTTCAGCTTGGGCTAGCTGGCTGGTTTGTCACCATAGGCTGATGGTCAGGTGCTGCTTTCACTCATATTGGTAACCCACCCAATTTGCAATCAGGACACCAGCAAAACTAGTCAAATGGCAATAGTCTAACTCCTCCAACTCCTTCCCAGAATTCCATTTCCTCTATCTGTTGAAAAGTACAGACAAGTTCTGGGAAAGAATCATAGAGTGGCTCAACTTAAAGCAGTGCTAAGAGCCATGGGACATGCCCTCAGAAGTCTTAGCAACACATGAATCAGGGTGGACCTAGCAACTCAGGTGTGGTTTTGCAGTGTGGTTGCTCACATCCAGGATAGGTTAAGCCAGAGGTTGCTCACCTAAATGAAGACATATCCTAAGTCAGTGATGTGTAGAAGAGTAATGGAAAGAGTTGAAACAAAAAACAATCACCAGATCCATGGTCTTTAGGGATGTATATGGGAGATCAGAGGAGAAGGAGGGAGCAACTGGTTGGTCTATACCACCAATCTAAAAACTTAGATTTGTAGACTACTTCATGTGAAATCCATGCAATACATACCCCTGAGACTTGACGTTACATAGCTTACAGGAGGCCCTAGAAGAGTACTGTAGCATATTCTCTCTGCCGTCTCGGGTTCATTCCTGAGGTTCCACCCTTCTGCCTTTCCCAAGGTACCCTCTTCAGAAGAGAGAGACAGGCACATTCTTCAAAGCCCTTTGATACTGGAATTTCTCCAGCATTTTTGCTTCACCTTCCTTCAGCCAGACAAACAGGAAAACCAAGTTCTGCCTTATTAAAATTGACATGCTTGGGAACAGGACTACGCCCATGACTTCCAGATTTTCTCATCCAAAATTGGGTGGGCACTAACGCTAAAATAATTTGTATGTAAATTTAATGTGATCTTAAAACTTGGGGACAATAGAAATAATTGGCCACTAAAAATCCATGCCAAATTCTCTCTTGGTTAAAATGGGTGCAGCTCCATGACAGCAGAGATTTTGGCTCTTGTATTTTACTAAAGGAAGTGTCCCTCCCATGCCGCAAAAAAATAAGGCATTGTCAGCACACATTTGACTCCTGTGGTTTTTTCCCTTTAAAAATGCATAATAAACAAATGAAAGAGACTACAAAGGAAATACATGGCTGCTAGCTAGAAGACTCTTTCCCTAACATACAAACTCGTGTAATATTTATTCAACTGAAAAACTGGTGATAAGAGATTCAAGATCCTGAATTACCTTGTGCAAGTCACTCAGCTTATGCATGAGTTCTTCAGCTGTAAAATTAGGAATAATAGGGCTTGCTTGGGGGTTGTGAGGATAAATACCCTAAAGATTATGGCACACAGATGATATGCTAATGAGGGCCACCTTAATACCTAATCTAGCTAAAGTAAGCATTAGAACAGGCAAGAAACCAGCACTCTATTGTCCTAAATTAACAGTATTTGGAATCTCAACTGAATTTAGCTACAGTATTTCCAATACACCAACCACCATGATATCTTAAGTGCCATTATAAACATATATGTACATGGATTGTTATGGAAAATAAAGCCCAGTAGCATTTTGAGATTAATATGCTGTGACTGATAAAATAGAGCTGGACTGTGTTACTGTTACAGACCCTTAATAATATACTCGTCAGCTGTCATCTGTTCCCTTACAGATCCTGTTCTATTTAAATGGATTTTATTACATCTTTTATTTCTTGGCAACTCTTCTAATGATTATTTATAAAAGTAAGTTACTTTATACATATTCTAAACACAAAACTCAGATGTGTGCATGTTATATTGTGATTACTTGATGTACTTAGTGGTTTTTGGTTTGTTTATACTTTGTTATTCAACAGGTCAAGTTTACAGTTATCCGGATAATTACTTAGCTCTTGATCTTGTACTGCTGTTCATTATGGCCATTCTAGAAGCAATCCGATTATACTTAGGTATGTTGATCTTCGCTATTGTTGTGCACTTGAAGATGGAATGTTTGCCTCAGTCTTCACACATTAATCATGTTATGAATGTGTGTGTCAAAACTTGCTGATTTAGCAGTTTGACTTATTTATAGACTCATTTTAAACATGTATGTTGTTAAGCACTAACTGACTGGTTGATCTGTATGGCCAGAAGGGCAAATAATAGTTTTATACCACTAAAAAGGGACAGATTCACAAGAACTGCTGAAAATGTAACAAGAGTGTGGCTCTGCTGGTTATAAGTATGTATGTTGTACGAGATAATGAAGCACAAAACATTAAGGCCCAGATTCTACTGAAGTGCTTTTACACTGCTCCAGCAGCAGATCAAGTGGCTGGTAATAGCCCCGAAGGAATACCCTGTGCAGAAGATTTCCTTGAGCAGCTATAAGGCAAATAGTGTAGCTGAAGTCACCATACTTACTGCGATGTATTGTTTGTGGTAAGGTCGGCGGGGGCTGCTCTCCTATCTATGCCAGCCACTCTGCTCATCCTGGTGGAATATGGGTGTCAACGGGAGAGCACTTGGAGGTTGATTTATGTAGGAGTTGATATTGATTTTCCACGTCTCTAAGCAACAGTAGTTATTCCAGCATCAGTCTGTAAAGCAGACCAAATCTTAGTGTACTGGCAGATTGTCTTTTATCCAAACTATCATCCTGGTCAGTGTTGGAATGTCAGTGTTGAAACTGTGTTCATCTGATTTCGGATTTATTCTTCTGCTTACAGACAGTGGCCTCAATTCATGAAAGCCCTTATGCATGTGCTTGACTTCAAGCATGTACTTAAATCCTATAGACAAACTTCAACGAGTCGTTAAGCACGTGATTAAGTACCCTTACTGAACAGGGCTGCTCTCCTGAATTGGAGCCCAAGATTTTGTCACTGTAAACAATCAAAGATTCATTTAACCGTTTGTTTCCTCAAGGTACAAAGGGTAACCTGACAGAAGAAGAGGTTCCACTAGGAGTCAGTCTTGTGATTTCTATTGGCTGCATAATGCTGTCTGTTTACTTCCTGGTGTGGGAGACCTACGTACTGAAAGCAGATGTCATTATTAATGCTATTCTTCTCTGTACATATGGTCTTGAGGGAATACTACAGATCATAGCCATTGCTGCATTTGTCAGCTAAACTTCACGGACAACATGCATCTTTAAAGTGTGTTCCTTGTAAAAATACACTTTCTCCAGTGTAAAATACTAGGGAAACTTATCCTTATATTATAAGGTTTCATTTAGCTCTACTCTGTTACCTAT
Organism: Pelodiscus sinensis; assembly: GCF_052426305.1. NCBI lineage: Eukaryota > Metazoa > Chordata > Testudines > Trionychidae > Pelodiscus > Pelodiscus sinensis. Next base: position 121,547,139 of record NC_143056.1, on the reverse strand, counting down.
GAATAACCAGCTAAAATGTTCTGTACAGTAGCTCTGTTCCACTATCTAGTACAGTAGTTAATTTAGTGGCAGTGGCCCTGTTTCGGGAAACCACTTAAGTACATGCTCCGCTTTAAATACGAGTAATTCCATTGACATAATGGGAGTGCTTCTGTGCTTAAAGTTAAACACATAGCCAAGTGTATTCCTGCATTGGGTCCATGTGCTGATCTGCTGTGCCTAAAGATGTACATGTGTATTTAATCAAAATTCTGAAACAGATATTGGTATCCAAACCAAAACACACATAAACCAGCCTATTTCTCTAGCTGCTTGTAGGAGCAGTGATTTTAATGGAATTGCACTGGCATAAAACTGGAGTAATGCAGAAGTTACTCAGGCCCTATTTACATTCAAAGAAAATACTATGAGCTCAGTTCTGCCCTATTATGTACAAGGTTGAATTAAAGGGAAGAATTTTGCCCTGTTGTCCTTATTTTGATCTCACTTGTGCCTTTTACACCCATATAGCTCCACTGACTTCAGGGGGGTTATTCTGATTGATACCGGTGTGTGAGAGAGCAGAACCAGATCTCCTGTATGTGCAAGGGAGCTGAGTTACAACTGTTATTAGAACTACAGGTCCATCCTCTGCTCATTTCCACTAAGGCTACGTCTCAGCTTTGGTAGTGTAAAGGATGGGGCTTTAAAATGGCCAGGAATGTTACAACCCCTTTCTACTATCTGAACAGTGTTGGGTGGCCTTTTTATTAAATCTTGATTTGTCCTTTTGAAAGATCAGACTTCATGTTGTGTAAGGTTTTTACAGTCTCTACGTGATGTATCTGTTTTTATAACTTTCCTTTCCTGTTCTGTTAACTCACTATTTTCAAATCTGTTTGACTAAATGCAAGCTACGATTTTTAGATGACCATGGGTTTTGTAACAGTATAATCATTGGGCTTTTGTACATGATTATAAATTTTCATATTCATATGTTTTATTTTTGTATCAATTTTTTAAAATAAAGAATTCATTACACCCTAATGCTGTTTGCAAGTGCAAAATATTTTGGATCAGATTCTGTGGTATGACTCAGCTGCAGAGAACACACAAGTCAGGAGAGGTAGACAGAGAGTGTAACAAGGACTCCTTTGATTTTGCTGCTGCTATGTGCAGGCCAGTTCTCAGGATGCTCTCCCAAATATACAGATCTGTTAATTTACACCAGGCTGCAGGGGACTGAAAATGCAGCCAGAGACTGGCGCTGCCTAAGTAGCAGCTCAGACTTTCCCAAGCTGTGGTGGCAGCAGGGGGTCAGCACAGTAAGAGTCTCTGTGCAGCAGTATGCCATCATGAGGTAGTTAACATCTGCATCAGAACTATTTTATACCTACAGTATAACTAACATCAAAATCTGCATTTCTCAAGGCAAATCTGGGATGAAATCCCGGCCCTGTTAAAGCCAATGGCAAAAATTCCCATTGATTTCAGTAGGGACAGGATTTCACCGCAAAGTCAATGTGAGAACTATAGAGTGGATCCAAAGTATCAGCAAGTAAACTGAACAGCTGAATGCTTGCTTTCTTAATCTGCATAAGTCAGATGTTAATCCTTTTGTTCTAAATTTGCCTGGCATAATGGAATGTGCCCTGTCATACATTTTCTATTAATAAAATTAAATGCACAACCTATCATGCTGCTTCACCCATCCTAAGCATGAAGCATACCATGTATATTTGCACCTTGTTTTACTGTGTGTGTGCAAATAAATGTCTGCTCATTTCCTGGTATTTATGTATTACCTGTCTTATGCAAAGGTAAAAATAAAGGCTTTAACAGAAGCCAAAAGAAAAATGATGTAAACAAAACCCACTTACTTGATTGCCCATATTAGAGCATTCAGCAATAGCACACCTTATGGTTCACTCTTGAGTATGTACATAGCTTTTAGGGATGTTAAAATGTGTTTAATTATGTAAGCGTGTAACTGCTGTATCAGAGGCAACACCACAGGGGGGCCTGTGTGTAACCATGCATGTTAACCAATGAGTCCAGGCTCATCGGTTAACTATGTAAACGGTTATACTTTCACATCCATAATAGCGTCCATCTTTTATTTACCTCTAGTGATCTGAAAGGGTAGCTGCAAACAGAGCACATTATACGAGTCCAGATAGAAATAAAAAACCCATAGATAAATGTCTAGCTTCATTAGTAATTTAAATACCTTTGTTACCTTAAGTCCCACAATTAATGCCTGAAGTCATGTGCCCTCTGGTGCTGATAAAGTACCTGTCTGCTGGGGTTTGCAATCTTTTCCACCATAAATGGAGATGGGCTCAGCTAAACCTGTACAATGTTCTGTGATACAGTGTCGCCTATATGCATTACTCTCTGTACAGACTGTCAGTAGTTTTGAAATTCTCTCTCAAAAGAACTGGACTACAACTTAGGCTTTGTTAGTGTGTCCTTACCCAGGTATAGTTAAGCTGAAGCAATTCCCTTTGTAGACACTGGTACTTTGGCTAGAGTGATATTTCTGGCTTTATTTAAACTTGTTTCTAACGTACTTTAGAGATGTAAGATCCCTGTTAAAAAGTTAACCTTTAAAATGGAATGTTTAATCGGTTAACAGTAATCCTGTGGTGAGGGGCTGCACCAGCCAGGCTGGGCCGAGCTGCATTGTGTGGTGGGTGGGGAACTGTGATGGGTAGGCAAGGACAGAGCAGCCCCTGCAGCACGGTTGGCCAGGCCCATCGTGCTCCGCCACTGGCTACTCCAGCCCAGCTGGGCCCATTGCGCCATGGGCAGCTCTAACCAAAATGTGCCAAGCCTGCTACACAGTGACTGCTGAGCAGCCCCCCGCCAGTTAACCATTTACCCCGGTATGCATGCCAGTAGTGCGCATGATTACTGGGTAACCAGTTAACCCTTTACCTCCCTAATGTACATAAGATGAATTGAAACCATTCTTAAATCAAAATAAGTGACTGCATAGGAGTTTAAACTGATTTAAATTCATACCTTTAGCTAGGGTTGCCAGGTGTCCGGTATTCACTCAGACAGTCTGGTATTTTCGGCTCCTGTCCGGTAAAAAAATTCAGAGAATACTGGACACCCCCCATTTTTTCCCCCTTCCACAGAATTTTTTCCCGATGTTTTTTTTTTTGGGGGGGGGGGGGGTGAAGTGTTCTGTATTTTTGTTTCAACCATCTGGCAACCCTACCTTTAGCTAAACCAGTGTGAGTATCCTTTTAGATAAGCCCTAAACTCTCAAGCAGCACCCAATGCTCAGAGCAGGGACTAATGTTCCAGAGATAGATTCTGAGCCCTACTGCATAATTAAAAATATTAGCTTGGCACACCCAGCTCTCTGGGTAAAAGTCTGATCTCACTGATTATATCGGCCAAGGGAGGAAAGAGAAGGAAGGAGATCATAGAACAGGGAGGGTAGTGAAGACAAGAGTTAAAAGTCTAACAGCCTCTTTTCTACTGTCTTGCTAGTGCAGCTTCAATTCACTATCCATGTTCATGAGTAGGCAGTCATGTAGGTATATGTTACCAGATCTCATTCATTCATTTGTACCTTGAAATCGTGGACACTTAGAGTAAGGGGTGGAATTCCCTCTATACACTGTGGCTGTGTCTAGACTGGCCACTTTTTCCGGAAAAGCAGCTGCTTTTCCGGAAAAATTTGCCAGCTGTCTACACTGGCCGCTTGAATTTCCGCAAAAGCACTGACAATCTCATGTAATATTGTCAATGTTTTTGCGGAAATACTATGCTGCTCCCGTTCGGGCAAAAGTCTTTTTCCGAAAAACTTTTGCGCAAAAGGGCCAGTGTAGACAGCAGAGATTTGTTTTCCGCAAAAAAGCCCCGATCGCGAAAATGGCGATCGGGGCTTTTTTGCGGAAAAGCGCGTCTAGATTGGCCACAGATGCTTTTCCGCAAAAAGTGCTTTTGCAGAAAAGCATCCTGTTAATCTAGACGCGCTTTTCCAAAAATGCTTTTAACGGAAAACTTTTCTGTTAAAAGCATTTCCGGAAAATCATGCCAGTGTAGATGTAGCCTGTGTGTTATTGCTTGAGCACATGTAAACAGAGACCACAAGGCTTCTCCTCAATTGCACATGGGTAGGGCAAAATGTTGGTATCAAGGGACTTCAAAATTTCCAGTGTTTCTGCATAGCAGTATGAACTAGAAGATTTATACCATCCATGGAACGTTAACTAGTTATGCTCTTATGCCTGCATGTATGCCACCCCTATGCTTTGAACAATCTCGTGCTTAACATATGCCAAGCACTCTCCCTCTCTCTTCAGAAAACTCATGGATTCCATGAAGCCTGCAAGCCATAATGCTCACATTCATTTCTCTGGCTGTCATTGCTACTGTGCCCATTCCTATACGTAAACTCAGTCCTACAATGTCTCAGCAGATCACTGCGGCTACGTCTAGATTGGCCCCTTCTCCGGAATAGTCATGCAAAGCAGGTAAGTCAGAATAGGAAAATCCGCGGGGGATTTAAATATCCCCCACAGGATTTAAATAAACATGTCCGCCGCTTTTTTTCCGGCTTGGGGAAAAGCCGGAAAAGAGCATCTAGACTGGCGCGATCCTCCGGAAAAAGCCCTTTTCCGGAGGATCTCTTCTTCCTACCTGAAAGTAGGAATAAGAGATCCTCCGGAAAAGGGCTTTATTCCGGAGGATCGCGCCAGTCTAGACGCTTTTTTCCGGCTTTTCTCCAAGCCGGAAAAAAAGCGGCGGACATGTTTATTTAAATCCCGCGGGGGATATTTAAATCCCCTGCGGATTTCCCTATTCTGACTTACCTGCTTTGCATGACTATTCCGGAGAAGGGGCCAGTCTAGACGTAGCCTGCATGTGTGTGGCGCTCCTTTCAGGATCAGGGCCACAGACTCATCCCTTTTGGACAGAAGTGTATTGGTATCTGTGAACCTGCTGCAGAGAGCCATGTACAATTACACTGCAAGAAAGAATATTTTGTGAGTTCCTCTAGCAACCCAGCAACAGCAAAACAGGAATATCCTGTTACACAGAAAGGGTGGTGGACGAGTCAATACTGTCTTTCACTAGATAGAGCCAAGTTTTGATTACCATCTTATATTTACAGTTAAAAATAATACTGACAGACACTCTCCCAGGCTCTGCAAGTCTTTTCTGAGTCAGTGGAGAAAAACATAGGGAAAAAGCTGGTCAGGAGCCTATATTTGACTCTATTTCTGCTAATTTAAAGGTGCACTGTAAAGGATGAAATGCGACTTGTGCTATTTTCATATGCTCTTTGGAGCTGAAAGGATATTTTTTTTAATTCTGCTTGGTGGACAAGAAAGTACAAGCCAAATTGTTTCCTCCTTTGCAAGGCACTTTTAAAAGGGGCTGATCTTAGGGGCGGGGAGATACCCTGGTTTAATTCACTAGTGCTCAGAGCTGGAGTTCAAAGTTCATATCTTATTTAGGTCAACATTTCAAGTACATATGGTGGTTTCAAAACAGGGCTTGATCCATAACCCCTGGAAGTCAATGGGAGTTTTTCCATTGACACCAAGGTGCCTTTGACCAGGCCCCTAATCCCTAGTGTGTCCCTCTCCATGTCCCATACTCACCATAGAACGGGTAATGTATGCTCAGGAAACTCTAGTAACTGACTAGCATGGGCAAAATGCAGGACAATGTAGCACTTTAAAGACTAACAAGATGGTTTATTAGATGATGAGCTTTCGTGGGCCAGACCCACTTCCTCAGATCAAATAGTGGAAGAAAATAGTCACAGCCATATATACCAAAGGATACAATTAAAAAAATGAACACATATGAAAAGGACAAATCACATTTCAGAACAGGAGGAGGATGCAAGGGGGGGGGGGGGGAGGAAGGAAGGTAAGTGTCTGTGAATTGATGATATTAGAGGTAGGGAGAGTGGGATGTTTGTGAGTTAATGGTATTACAGGTGATAATTGGGGAAGCTATCTTGGTAATGGGTAAGATAGCTTGAGTGTTTGTTCATTCCTTTTTGGAGAGTGTCGAATTTTAACATGAATGACAGTTCAGCGGATTCCCTTTCAAGTGCAGCTGTAAAAGGTCTTTGTAGCAGAATGCAGGTGGTTAAGTCATTGAGAGAGTGTCCTTTCTGGTTAAAATGGCAATAAACTGTTTTTTCTTTGTGATCTTGTCTGATATCTGTTTTGTGGGCATTAATCCTTTGGCGAAGTGTCTGAGATGTTTGTCCAATGTACATAGCAGACGGACACTTTCGGCACATGATAGCATAGATTATATTTCTGGATGCGCAGGAATATGTGTTCTTGATCTTATAACTCACTTGGTTAGGTCCAATAATGGTATCAGCAGAATGAATATGTGGACAAAGCTGGCAACAGGGTTTGTTGCAAGGGAAGGTACCAGGGTTGGTATTAGTGTGGTATGTCCTGTGGTTGTTGGTAAGAATCATCTTGAGGTTAGGTGGTTGTCTATAGGAGACTATGGGTCTGTCTCCCAGAGCCTCTTGGAGTATGGTATCCTGTTCCAGTATAGGCTGTAGTTTATTGATAATGTGTTGGACAGGTTTAAGTTGGGGGTTGTAGGTGATGACAAGTGGTGTTCTATTGTTGGTTTTCTTGGGTCTGTCTTGAAGTAGATGGTTTCTAGGTATTCGTCTGGCTCTTTCAATTTGCTTTTTTATTTCTCCGGGTGGGTAGTTGAGGTTTATAAATGCTTGGTAGAGATCCTGAAGCTTCTGGTCTCTGTCAGTGGGATTAGAGCAGATGCGGTTGTATCGAAGGGCTTGGCTATAGACGATGGATCGTGTGGTGTGTTCTGGATGGGAGCTGGAAGCATGTAGGTAACTGTATGAGTCGGTGGGTTTTCTGTAGAGGGTGGTGTCTAATTTTCCATTGTTGATTTGTACTGTGATGTCCAGGAAGTGGATCTCTCGTGTAGAATGGTCCAGGCTTAGGTTGATGGTGGGGTGTAGGTTGTTGAAATCTCTGTGGAATATCTCCAGTGTTTCTTGGCCATGCGTCCAGATCATAAAGATGTCATCGATCTACCGTAGGTAGAGAATGGGTGAATGGGTTATAGTAGATGCGGTAGCAGAGCTGAGTGGGAAAGCTTGCTCTCTACCTGTACTGTGCCTGGCATTAAGCAATGCTACTAGTCTCTTGTTGGCTGGTTTCTCTCTCACGTTATGCCAGCTGGGAGGAGGATGGAGCAGTGACCAAGGGCAGTGTTACGGAGGAGGAGGAAAAGGTCCAAAGATTATATAAATCCCATTCAGCTGTGGGCAGGGAGGGGGTTAGCTGTCTCCTCTTAGGATATGTCTACACTAGAGTTTTTTCGAAAAAACATCTGTTTTCCGAAAAAACTTCAATTACGTCCACACTGCAATCATGTTCTTTTGAAAGAAAATCGAAAGAACAGAGGGTTTTCTCTGGCATTGGTAAACCTCTTTCTGCGAGGAAGAAGCTTTTTTCCAAAAGAGCTCTTTCACAAAAAGGCGTGTGTGGATGGGGAAGAGGGAGTTCTTTCAGAAGAAGAGGAAAGAGGAAAAAGCACAGGTGCCCAGGTGGCCACTCCATCCATAGTAATCACAGCTGAAATACGAGATCGTGTCCAATCAATGTGGATGCTATCTTTCAAAAAAGCAGATCGCTTTTTCGATGTGCTTTAGCCGTGCGGACACGCTCTTTCGGAAGAAGTTTTTTCAGAAGATCTCTTCCGGAAAAGCTTCTTCCAAAGAAGCCTGCAGTCTACACATAGCCTTAGAGGAAGAACTGTTGCCTTCCCTTAGTGCAGAAATGTACAGGGTAGCCGGGCTGGTCCAGCTGAGGGACTTCATTTCATACCCTGCAGTGGCACTTCGCAGGATGCCCAGAGCTATGAGTCCCCTTGTTACCAACTGCCTCCAGCATGGAATCTAACTTGTGCAAGCTGGGTGTTCGCTCCCTTACGCAACCAGCCTGTCAGCCACTCAGGCACTCTCCTCTGGACTAACCAGCTCTGTGTTCAATTTGCAGATTGACAAGAGAGGCACCCCAGTCCCACTGTTCCTTCAACGTGTCTCCAGACCCTGATCACCAGATACCCAAAGAGACCCTATACCAGCCGTCCCAAAGGAACAGCGTGCACTGGTCCCCGCTTTACTGTATACTACGATGCACAGCACGAGTTCAGTTATAAAACAAATGGAATGTTGTGAAAGACAGAAAGAGAGATTCAAATAAAAACCAAAGTGAGAGCGGAGAACAGATGGTGATGTATAAAACAAAACCACACCGGGCATTCTAGAGACTAACCCTAACCAAACTAACCTGTCTGAAGCAGTTTCTCTCCAAAACTTCTTTCCAGTGTTTTCAGTCAATGTGGCTGAAATCTTTTTAAAGATGCAAACCCACTGTCAGGTTACTTCCTAGCTGAAGGACACCAAGGTGTCTCTCTGCACTGCCAAATAGATCAGAACAAACATTTGATATTCACCTTAAACTAGGTTCTTCCCACCAGCTATTTACCTCTTCCTGTTAATTTCATTTGGAAGTCTCCATCAGCTCTTCATTAGAAATGTTAGCATGCTAATAGACTCCTGGGCTGTGTCTACACTGGGCCACTTATTCCGGAAAAGCACCTGCTTTTCCGGAATAACTTGCCAGCTGTCTACACTGGCCGCTTGCTTTTCCGGAAAAGCGATGACGATCTACTGTAAAATTGTCAGTGTTTTTCCGGAAAAACTATGCTGCTCCCGTTTAGGCAAAAGTCCTTTTCCGGAAAAACTGTTCCGGAAAAGGGCCAGTGCAGACAGCACAGTAGTGTTTTCCGCAAAAAAGCCCAGATCGCGAAAATGATCGAGGCTTTTTTCCGGAAAAGCGCGTCTACATTGGCCACAGATGCTTTTCCAGAAAAAGTGCTTTTCCGGAAAAGCATCCTGCCAATGTAGATGCGCTTTTTCCGGAAATACTTATAATGGAAAACTTCCATTTTAAGCATTTCCGGAAAAGGGTGTCAGTGTAGACGGAGCCCTGTTGTATAACATGTAATACACAGTGATCCACCATGGAGGTAAGTGTCTTCCATGCCCTGCTGAGAGAAGCTTGTCTCAGGACAAACCACACTGGAGTAACCTGCTTTTAACTACAAGTTCTAGAGAACTTAATTTTTAGTATACATACAACTCCTCATACATCTGCTTTACGTAGGCAATGATGACTGGAGTAACACAGGCTTCCACGACCCTTCTGATGAACCTAAGGGATCCCAGGGCACCTTTGGATTCCTGTGCCCTCTCTCAGTTCACAGAGTCTTTGATTTACACTCTCTAGCACAATACCCGGTGGACATGCTGTAAGGCAGGGCTGCTCAACTTTAGAAGCCCCAGGGACCACAATAATACTCACAGCACATGCCGAGGGCCACAACTTAAGTGAGGTTGCATATACATGCAAATATATATGTAAATATATGCAAATAGCTTCTTTCACACTGATGGGTATGAATACAAAGCACTTCCCACAATGCTCCAGTGTTCCCAGCACCTCCTCCCTGGGCACTAGCAATGCTGACACCCTGTACCCATCTGTTCCAGCCAGCCTGTCTGCTAGCGTCTTTCAATGCTCTCCCGCCCGAGAGATGCCTCGCCGTTGTGGAGCGTGTTCCCAGTGGAGGCCAAGTTCAAAGGTTCCCACCAGCATGTTAAGCCCCACATAAATCCAAACTACACCACAGGCCACATGCGGCCCACGGGCCGCGTGTTGAGTAGCCCTGCTGTAAGGAGTGGAGACCAGAGTCTGCGAATTTGGGGGGAATGAACGGTAAAGAAAAGGCTCAAGATGAGAGGACAACCAGGAGAGCACACATGGGAGTGTCTGCCTCTTGGACCCTGGGCTGCAGGGAGCTATACTTCTACAGAATCATAGCACTGAAGTGATCTTAAGAGGTCCCCTAGTGCAATCACCTGCACTCATGGCGGGACTATTTTTTATTTAGACCAGGTTCCTGCTGGCTGAGAGCAGCTAGGTAAGTGCCTTCCAGCCAGACCCTGCCTCTGGCACCCCAGCCCTTCTCCCCCACCCCAACTCTCTGCTTCATGTCACAAAAACTCTCTGTACCCCCCTGTTCTTGCACTTATACCTTCTCTCAGACCCTGCTCCCTAATACTCTGCCCCAGGTCACAAACCCAATTCCTGCACCCCAGTCCCAGGTCACAACTCCCTGCCAGATCCTGCACGCCCTCGTACACCTCTCTTCCAGGTGAGAATTCTTTCCTGCACCCATATCCATACCTCCTCCCGGACCCTGCATCTCCTCCTGCACCCTAATCCCCTGCCTCAGGTCACAACTCCCTTTTTCACCCAAACTCCCTCTGGGTATGTCTACACTACCCTCCTAATTCGAACTAGGAGGGTAATGTAGGCATACCGCACTTGCAAATGAAGCCCGGGATTTGAATTTCCACTCAGTGTGGACGTGCTATTTTGAAATAGCAAAATGCTATTTCAAAATAGTTTTTGTGCATAGATGCGTTATTTCGAATTAGCTTAATTCGAATTAACTATTTCGAATTAAGTTAATTCGAAATAGCGCTGTCGTGTAGGCATACCCTTATTGTTTTTCCCCACCCACTGAGTAATGGGCTACTCTTGCATTGGTCTTCCTCTTCTGGGCTTGGCTCACCCACAAGCTTTGCTTTATACCTTTACTTTGGTTGCAGAAAGTCCACTAGCAGGCCTGGTTTACACTTAAAAATTAGGTCGACCTAGCTATGGATCTCAGGAGTGAAAAATTCACACCTCTGTGTGTTGAAGCTAAGCCAACTTAACTCTGGGTATAGACATGGCTAAGTCAATAGGAGAATTTATTTGCCAACCTAACTACTGCGAGTCTGGGAGGTAGATTAGTTACAGTGATGGAAAAATACCTTTTTTTAGCATAGGAAGTGTCTACACTATGGGAGCCGCAGTGGCATAGCTACAGTACCTCAGCTGTGCCACGGTAGCACCCCTAAGTAGGGCTATGCTTCTGTTTAGCCCTTGAAGAGGCAGGATGTTCCCATTTACTAACATAGCAGTCCATAGGGGCATTTAAACTCCTTTCCTGATTCGGCAGGCCTGTCACATGGAATCATCTCTGATGTCACAATTCCTCTTCGTCAAGCATAAGGAAGAAGACTGTAACCTACAGCGTAGGCCACTGTAATCTATCCCTTCCTAAATGCTCCTAGGGCTTGATTCGCCACTGCCCTTGCTCAGGCTCATTTATACCGATGCGAGCTGGGTGTAAAATGCTCTCATTCTGATACACTGGCATTTTATGGTCTCTTTGCTCTTCTTTAAGTTACTACTGAGGATCAGGCTGCTCACCTCAGACCATCTTTCTAAGCAGTGACCCCCTTTTAAATCTGTTCTCACCGTTTGGATCATGGACATAGCATTGTCAAGCCACGGATAGTATTTGTCAATGTACACACCTGCTGGCGTGTATAATTATAAGGGCCAGCCCTTCCTAAACAGGCTGAGCAAGTGTGGTGAAAACTGCCTTAGAAATGTAGAGGAATGCACATTTGAAGAAACCTAGATTGAGCGTTGGGTGTTGTTTATGCTGCAGGGAAGAGGCCTTTGTTCTCGAGCCATCTTGGGGTGTTTGCTGCCAGCATGACTGAAAAGACTAATACCTAGAAGCCAGGTAGCCTTCAGTGATTTAGCATTATTTTGGATCTTATTGCTTTCTGGGCTGCCTTTGTTTGCCAACAGTAAAAAAACAAAATGAAAAAGGAAATACAAAGAAAGCTCTTCAAGAACTCATCAGCTGCTTTATCTACAACAAAGCAAGAGAGAGAGCGTGTAAGTGCGCATGAAAGTTAGTCAACTTTATTTGTAGGAACACAGGAATTGCCATGGCAGATCAGACTAGGGCCTAATCTAGTGCAGACTCCTGTTAAGATAGCTAGCAGTCGGGCTTCCGTATGGGCTAGCAACCCAACATGGCAGTATGGGGCTTTAGTATGGGCTAGCTACCAGGACCCTACTGGACTTGGTTGCTAGCCTGCGCTGCCGTGCCATACCATCAGGTAGCCAGCGTCCCTAGATAAAATCCATACAATATGGAGATATACCTATCTCCTAGAACTGGAAGGGACCTTGAAAAGTCATCAAATCCAGTCCCCTGCTCTCACAGCAGGACTGAGTACCATCTCTGACAGATTTGCCCCAGATCCCTAAGTGGCCCCCTCAAAGATTGAACTCACAGCTCTGGGTTTAGCAGGCTAATGCTCATACCACTGAGCTCTCCCTCCACAAATCCAGCCTGCGTATGCCTGCCTATGCTACAAAAACACACCTTTACTTTCCAGTGCAGACATGCTCTAAGGAGGCAGTACCCACTGCTTAAGAGGAAGGTGCAGGAAAACTTGCACTCAGCAGTTATGGGATAACCTGCCCCAAGGGACTGTTCCCTCCTAAGCCATAGGAGTTTGTGGTTGGCTTCTGCCATTAAGCAGGAGGGTTTCTATCCCTTCCCAAATGCTTGTGTGTTTTTTAAATATTTACTATTTTAGGGTTGTCTTTTATTAGCTAGAGAAATCTCTACTCCCTGTTCACAGTTACCTGCTGATTGCATGGAAAAACCTGTCTTATTCCACTTGAATTTGGTGCCTTTCATTTAACTGAATGTCTCCTTGTAATACGAGAACAGCCACTGCAGTTCGCCTTCTCTACCTTTGCTATACAGTTGTCAGATACAGGGTCACATTACTTTCTTTCCCCTTTATGCTTAACAGGAGCTCATTTCATGCCATGCAGAAGCGAACTGCCTGCCACTCCAGCACCAAACTCTCTTCTGTGCTTAGTGATCCTTTCCTGGTGTGTACCACTGGAGGTGAACAATCAAAGCAGTCACATTCTTGACTTTGCTGATACAAGGCATGCAGATTATTTCCTGCTCTGGCATTCGGGCCCATTCCTAACCCCACTGAAATCATTGTAAGATTCCCACTGACTTCACGTGAGGTTGGATCAGGCCCTTAGACTACTTCCTAATCGTCTAAATTATTCCTGCCCATCTAGTTTTCTATATCTTTCCTTTAGGCTAAACGCTCCCTATTTAGCAGAGTAGCAGCACTCTGTACTGATTCTGTACGGATAGCCTAAAGCCATGCACCTTTTCCCATAAGCTATAGTATTTCACAGTGGACCATGTAGCCAGCTCCATAATTTAGCTGTAGTACAGGCAGCCACAATGGGATATCTAAGGGTGTGTCTACACTGCACTCTTAGCTTGAAATAAGCTACGCAAATTGTGTAATTTATTTTAAATTAATTTCAAAATACCTTATTTCATAATTTGGTATTCCAAAATATCCCTTAATCCTCATGGAATGAGGTTTACAGAGATGTTGGAATAGTGCACCTGTTACTTGGAAAAATATTTTGAAATAACGGGTGCACTGTCAAGATGCAGAATAGCTATTTCGGGATACCAGCAGTATCCCAAAATAGCGGCGCAGAGTAGACGTAACACAGCACCCAAATGTGTTAAGGTTAAGGTGCATTGTCCCTAACATCCCTGGAACTACAGGTGTGCATCTTGGGAAGGTCAACTCAGCTATTAATTCCTCTGAAGTAGGTCTAAGGTACGTAACACAGGTTACTGAAAAAAGACCTTGTGTGCGAAATCCTAAACCAGGAGACCTATTTGCTTTCTGGCAAATTAAAGATCCCATCAAGCTTTTTGTAAAAAGAGTAAAGGCTCAGAGGCGTAGCAAGGGTGTTATGTGCCCGGGGGCAAAGGAAAAATTTGCCCATGCGGCCCCAAACCTGGTGCACAGCTGAGCTCGACCCTGGGAGGAAGGAAGGGGAGCTTGTACCATGTCTTCCCCCACCCCCTCCAGTTTGGGGCCGAGCCCTTGCATGCACTAACCCGCCAGCAGAGATGGAGGAGGGTCGGGCTGGGGGCGGAGAGACAGGAAGGAGGCTCCAGCCGCCACCAGCGGGTGGAGGAGAAGCAGGCGAGCCGAGGGATGACAGGGGGAGTGAAGGGGCACTAAATTGGTTCCCCTCTAGCATGGCACCCGGGTGCAACTGCCCCCGTGCTCCTCCCTCCACTATGCCACTGTAAAGGCTCTTTCCAGGGAGCTGGCTAAGCTTTCCCTTCCCTGTTATACATGGGGGTTATCTATTTGCCTTTTGCCTAGAGGTGGCTTCATTTTAATGGTGTTGTAATACATACCCATACAGGGTTCATGAAGTATTATTCAGGGAAAAGAAAGGAATCATTGTGTGCCATACACACACAAACACACACGCACGCACGCACGGTAGGTATCATTCTTTGTAATGGCGGTGAGAGGATATTCTTCTGCTAAAGCAGGAATTTTACAACTCTGTCATTCAGAAAACTTGGATCTCTATCAGCCCAGCCTCACTGTGTGCATCTCGTCCTGTGACATTCCACTGGGGAGAGCTCAGCAGGGGCGTTTTCTCTCTGGAGAGTCCTGTGCACGTGCAAGGTAGAAAGTTGAAAATCAAGTCCTCTGCCCATAACACGCAGGGCAGGAAAGACAAGACCAGACCCCAGGAGATAAGGCTGTTACCAGCTATTTCCTGCCTGCAAGAAAGGTGTGTGGTATCATGGAATTTGTGTCACCACACGGCCCCCAGTCTACACTGTTCAGTTAAGGTGCCAGTGTGGACTGATCAGCCCCTTGGCTGGTGGCATGATCCTAAAATCATGTTACCACATAGCTGAAATGAGACTTGGCAGAAGAATCACAGAGACACTTATTTTAAAGTAAAAATAGCTTATTCCTATATGGCCCAATTTCCCAAAGAGTTCAGTCCCCATTCAGACATAAGAACACAAGAACGGCCATACTGGGTCAGATCAAAGGTCCATCTATCCCAGTATCCTGTCTGCAGACATTGGCCAATACCAGATGCCCCAGAGGGAGTGAACAGAAACAGGTAATCCTCATGTGATCCCTCTTCTATCATCCATTTCCAGCCCCTGACAAACAGACACTAAGAACACCATTCCTACCCATTCTGGCTAATAGCCATTGATGGACCTGCTCTCCATGAATTTATCTATTCTTTTTTGAACCCAGTTAAAGTCCTGGTCTTCACAACATCCTCTGGCAAGGAGTTCCACAGGTTGATTGTGTGCTACATGAAGAAAAACTTCCTTTTGTTTGTTGTAAATGCGCTACCTATTAATTTAGTTTGGTGACCCCTGGTTCTTATGTTATGGGAACAAGTAAATAACTTTCCCTTATTCACTTTCTCCATACCTGTCATGATTTTTATAGACCTCTATCATATCCCCCCCTTAGATGCCAAAATAAGTGCCCAGATTTTCCAAAGAGTTTGCGTGAGGGGTGGGCACCTTCTCTCCAAGGACCCCAAAGCACAAATCACCTCTTTCTATTTTACCAAATGCATGCAAATAGCCCATGACCAAACATTTAGTTTCAGGATAAGCTTGATCTGCCTATGATGAGAAGGGAGTGCCGTGTACCAGCCTTTAAGGATCTCCTCTGGTCTTTGAAGAGGAGGAGGAATGCTGGAAAACTTGAAGGGACATTTCTGCTTCCAAAGGACTCCATTGCTAGGAGAATAAGAAAAGTTCTATCTGCAGTACAGAGACCTGGGTTCTCTTCCTGCCTCTGCTACTGACTCATTATATAGCTGCTAACAACTATGCTCTGCCTCAGTTCCCCCCCTCAGATGGAGATGGGAATATGTGTCATTCTTTGGGAAGTGGATTATTTAAGCTCCAACTATATAGAAATCAATACTGCTATGTCTCCAAGCTGTGCTGCTGTGGCCCATTACGTACACTCTTGCTGCTGCGACAGGAGTGCTTCCTGTTGCTAAAGTAAATCTACTCCCTTGCAAGGAGGTAGCTAGCTCAGCTAATGAATTGTTTAGTCAACCAAGGGGTGTCTATATGAGGGCTTAGGTCAGTTCAACTTTGTATGGCTCAGGAGTGTGAAAAGTTCACACTCCAGAGAGATGTAGCCAGTTTGACCTAAGTTTTAGGTGTAAACCAGGCCTAAAGAGAAGGATGTGTGAAGTGTTTCCAGGATCAGAGCCTGAGAATGTGCCACTTCTGAAGCATGAGAATACACATGCCTCAATGGTGCAGTAACATCTATCCTGATGCCCTCAAAACTTGCCCAGTGAAGACTTTAAAAAAAAAAATCCCTCATGGCTTCAACCAAGCGTTTCATTTCTCTCCCTTCCAACCACAGACTTAATGAACCCTGTAAATAGTCATCTATAAGTAGAACAGTTGCTAAACTAAACTAATCTTCCCACGTGTTCTGCTTGGTGCCGTCAGCCCTTCAACAGCTCCTGTGGATCTTTTGTGTCCCTCGAGGAGGAGTTGAGGGACGCTCATGCCTCTGAGAACTTGCCCCTGGCCTGATCTGGCATTCCTCATTCACCCCAAAACTCTGACTGAACAAAATGGGGATTGATCTCCTTCTCTGTAAATCTGGAGTAACTCCACTGAAGATAGCGATGCCAGTGCAAATGCAAAGTGAGAGCAGAAGGTGTCTAGGTTTGAGAAGGGTGTGCAAGGACTGGGATCGGGCTCCCATATGCTTCAGAGGAAGTGCTATCACTAGTGCTCATTCATCTTGTATGGAACCGTAACAAAGCAGTGACACTGGAGCAGCGACAGGGACTGAAACCGCCCGGGGAAATCCATTGATTTCAATGCACAAAACCAGCGTAATACAGAAGCCATTAGCCCTTTTCTCTCTGCACTTCACATCTACCCCTCCACGGCTCTAGGGTTTGCATCAGGCCCGGTGAGCAGTTGCCCAGGATATAGGCTATTTGCCCACATCCTCTGCCTCCCTCCAAATTCCACGCTGAAGACGCCAAGGAAGGAAGGCCCTGACTTTCCCAAGCAGGAAAAAACACCTAGGGAGACAGAGAGAGTCTGTGAGCCAAAGGAAAACTCCGGAGAGGCGGCTCGTGCTTCACAAAGACGCCTTGTTACCAACCTGGCTGTTCAGTGGGAGAAATTCTCCCTCCTCGGTCTCTCCGCCCCGCCCTGCCCCACTCTTCCCAGAAGACAGAAAACAAATAATAGCCACCGCGCCCTCCCTGCCCTCTGCCCAGGCAGCGTGGAGCTCTGCTCCCCGACGGCTGCGCCAGGTGTCGGCAGTGGCACCCCGCACTGGAGGCAGCTCCAGGGATGCCTTCTGACAGCCAGGGCCTCCTGCTCGTAGTTACACAGTAACCTGTTGTCTAGCTGCAGCTCCACCTCTCCCTGCCTCCCAGCCCTCCCCTCCCTGGCTGTGCCTCTGCCGCCCAGACGCCTGTCACCTGCTCTCAGAGAAGCTTGGGAGGCTGAAGTGGAAGGCAGGGACAGAGGCAATAGAAAAAAGGAGCCACCTGGAAAATTAGGTGGGCTTAGCCCCTCCCTCTCTGTTAGACTGTGGGGCTGCATTCGCAGCACGGTGCAGAGGGAAAAGACGAGGGGTGCCTGGTGTACTGAGCATGGCAGCAGGACTTCCCTAACCGGGCACAAGCTATCTGGGAGAGGAAACAGACCAGGAAACAGCAAGCGGCTTCTCAGCACTGGTAAGTCTCACCTCTTAGTTCTCTACAATCCATTATTTTTTGTAACATCTGCCTGCTTCAAAGAACAGGTCCAGGCAGCAGGGGAAATGTGTGTGTTTGGTGAGGGGAAAGGGGGGTAAGAATGTAGTGCCGGGAGATGTTGAAGAGAGGGATTTCTGTAAAGAAGGGGAAAAAAGCAGCAATGTTTCCAGTGTTTTCCTTTTCTCGCCCTTCCCTGCCCAATGTCCTACCTCCAGTAGGTGGCACTTTCTTGGCAGGGGATGGATGTTTGGCAGAGAAGAGGTTTTTTAATGAAGTCTGAAGATTGCATTTTTGTGTCGCACTGTTTGTTTGCAAACAAACGTTGGAGTTTCCTTCTCTTGGGAGAAGTTGGAAGGAATTTTCCCTGTTTCACATTTGGGTCCTTTCCTACTTGCTGTTTCGTGGGGTTTTCTCCTCTCCTCCCCCCGGCCACAGAACAACCTTGACACAATTTTACATCATACTTAAAAATCGAGTGCAAGTAAATTCTGAGTGTAGGCTCCCTGAAATCTTTCATTCTATACCCGTTTCAAACAGGAGAGGTTATCTGTATGGTTTCCCCCTTTTGCTTATTTAGATGTTAAATGCTGGTGCAAATTTGGTGAGGCTGGATTTCTTTGAAGCGCTGACTGATGGTATTTTAAAGTCTGGAATTATTCCTCATATTATGACACGATCGGGCAGTAAAATATGATGACATGTCACCTACAAGTAGGGAGATTCCTGAGGATTCTGACTGCTGCGCTGCTTTGGAAAACATGTCAAGAGCGGTGTGGAAGATTAAACAGCATCAGGTCCTTCAATTCTTGCACATTTAAAAACCCCACTGCAAGGTTTGTCCCACAGTGAGACCAGTTGCCACATCAGAGGGCCAGATCGTTGGTTAGTGTAAACTGTCCCACCTGTCTAAAATTCAATAGCACTTTACTCAGCTTCTCAGGTGGTGGATAGTAATCTGTGACAGCCTTCTTGGTGCCAAACAAAATACAGCCAACATGATCTCTGAGAATTCACCAGTAAGATTTGCAATTGCATGTTCAAGATTCTATTCAGTTGTGTGACCCAGTCATTCGCTTGGACAGTAAAAAGAGAGACCCTGATAAATAAGCTCTTTGGAGGTCTGAGATTTTTAAAAGGCTCCATCATAAAAAAGGAGATTGAAAGCCAAATCAAGGACTTTGCTAAAGAAATGCAAATAAATTCAGTAGAAACCGTCCTGCCAGGCAGCATATTGGTCTCATTTAAGCAAGAGGCATTTAGAGCAATATAAACAATTTAATTACTATCCGAGATTTGCAGTCAGACCTGAGTCAGATCCTCAGCTGGTGTCCAAAACGGGTCGCCTTGTATAGGCTGGAATCAAACCACCCTGGAAACACTTTATCATTAATATTATTTGTTTAGTGGTAGGGCCACGGAGCCCCAGTCATGGATACGCCTCCCACTGTCATAGGCACTGTACAAACTTTAAAGTGATTGCTTGGGATGGAGGTATGCTTGTGAGTGCGGGTGCATGATCATTTGCCTAATATATTAGAGTGCTGATCATTAGGTTTTGTAGTATCTAGCACTTGAAAACTGAATCCATGCTAAAGGAACACATTCAGCTGAATCTGCTATTGACGTAGATCAGTGTTGGTAGCTAAATGAGCTGTGCCAATCTACTCCAGTTGGGGAGCTGACCCCTTGACCTGACCGATCACTTTCCTGTGTGTGTTGCAAAGGAGAGTGCCCTTTAGATTGGTTTTTGACTGTCCAGGTTCTTTCTTGGGGATGAAGAAATCGTAAGAGACGCCACAGTTCTCAAGGCCCCAAATGCCTCCAAAGATATTCGAGAGGTTTTATTAGACTAAGAAAAAAGTGAACTATACCTTTGTATTGTCAGTCGGTGTGAGGGTGGGGTTGAGGCATGTCCCAAGGAAATAACACAGAGCACTGTGAGCGGACAGTTAACTATTCTGGGGCATGAGAAATATCCCACGTTGGGAAGTGGGAAAGGGAGTGGGAGAAGAGGGTATAATCTCACAGAACTGTTGCCTGGACGATTCCCTCAACTGTGCCCTCTTCTCTGTCTCTCTCCTTTTTTCTTTCTCTCTCTCTGCTCACTCTCTCCACCACATCATAGGCGCTCTCTCTCTTTTGTGAATGCTGATTATTTCAGCATGATTTGTAATAAAGTTACCCACTCTTTACTGAGTCGGCCCAAATATTCACAGACCAAACATCCCCTCAGAGAGACAGTCCCCAGGGGCTGTGCCTTGGAAAGACCATGTACTTTCTGGAACGACATGGTAGCCAGGGATTTTTTTTCCCACCCTGTAATAAAACACACCCAAACGGCTTTGCAACTGTTCTTCCTGGAGTGATGTCAAAATGGTAGTGCATAGCATATCTAACACTGCAACATCACTCCTTATCTAAGGTGTCCACACCAGACCTACTTTATTATCTATCTAATGAACATGAGTCAAAGTGCCCACGGTACTAGCTAAGGGCCTTTAAGACTTCTCACCTTATCAGTGAGTGCCTCTGCCTTCCTCCCCCGTTCCACTCATCTGTAAGACACTGAAAAGCTTTCATCACCACCCTACTTAGGATTATGCTATTGCTAATATGAAATCCTCTAGCCACAGAATAGGTAGTGCAAGGCTACTCAATTTTGGAAGCCCCGGGGGCCACAATGATACTCACAGCACATGCTGAGGGCCGCAACTTAAGTGTGGTTGCATATACATGCAAATTTATATGCAAACATATGTAAATAGCTTTTCACACTGACAGGCATGAATACAAAGTTTAAGGCAAGACTACACAACATGCAGGCCCCATTTAAGTCAGTTCTGCTGATACTAATAAAATGCAATATTGACCCCATTTCCTCCCACATGACGGCATTTTTAATGAGCAATGACAGTCCAGGAATTTAACTACTAAAACGCATATCAACAGAAGCCCATTAGATTGACTACTTTTTTGTTTTGGCTCCCACCCACGGGCTGAATGTTGAGCCCCATGTAAAACCAAACCAGGCTGCATGTGGCCCACGGGCTGTATGTTAAGTAGCCCTGAGGTAGTGGATATTCCATTATCTCACGTTACAGCAGGGACAATGGCCCCAACCAAGCATGTGCTAGATATTGTGCAATCTGAGGCCAGGCTGGGAACAAACTTTGGCTCCTGGCTTTCAGTCCAGAGCCCTACCCACATGACCATGTGACTTATTAATCTTATCCATGGGAGGTGCCACTGCCAGAGAACAGAGGGGAGAGGAATCTCCTTCTGTCGAGATGCACTTTAGGCTCAGTAGTGGTGGGGGGGGCCCTGGTTTGTTGAAACCTGGACTGAGACATTTTGTGTCTTTTATACACCTCTAAGGGGTGACAACAACTCATGCTACCTGCACTGGATTTCAACAGACAACCTTCAGGCAAATTTATCCTGCTACCAATCCTAAGACAGCTGGTCAGCACTACAAACAGGGAGTTTAACTTCAGCCGGTGCCCAACTGGAGCACCTAAGGGAGCCAGTAACGCATGTGATTGATTGCCCTGATACTGCACAGAAAAGGCCTCTTTGGCTAGGCAAGTTTGCATGCAAATGGAAAGCTTTTCCCACTGTAGGGAAGCAAAAGGCTTCCAGTCACATTATGCAGATCTTTGGCAGCAGTGTCGGGTGTAATTCTCTTTTGATGAAACGCACGATGTGGAGGATAAAATGACCTGGTTTTTTTGCCCCCCAAGGAATCTAGATAAATGAGTAGGAACCACAATTTTAAAAAGGGAAATAATCTGTTATGGAAATGTCCAGAGGTGAGACACACATTTGGAGGCCTCACACACCGTTAGTTCTGGTCGCACACAGATTTCCCAAGGATCACACACTCAAGCTCCACCTATGCTCCAGTGCTTACACCACCCCTTATTGAAACACACTTGATCCTAGCAGGATTCTGGAGACATTTCCTTAGCCCAATAAACAGCGTCAATAAATGGCGGCAGTTTGCCAGGGTTAGCCCCTGGCAGGCCGCCACCACTATATTTACCTGCGCCTCAGCTAGTACGGGCAATTGCAGCTTCCATTGGCCACGGATTGCCGCTCCCACCAATGGGAACTGCGGGAAGCAGCATGGATCAGGACACCACTTCCCGCAGCTCCCAGTAGCTGGGAAGCATGATCCATGGCCAACGGGAGCTGTCATCACCCATACCTGTGGAGGTGGAGGTAAATATAGCACCAGGAGCTAACCTTGGAGACTGGATCTAGCCCGCAGGCTGGTATTTGCCCACCCCTACCTTAGACCATAGGGATGGGAATATTTATTTCTGACAGTCTTGTTATAAACTATGCTCTGGGCTACATGGTAGTCAGGATGTAAACGGCTAACCGGTAAGCCTCATCCTTAATGGGTGCGACTTACCAGTTCTGATTCACCAGAAGGGGCTGGAGCAGCCCCTTGCCCACCCCAGGAAGGGGGCTGCTTCAATCCGGCAGAGCTCAGGAGTAGCCCCTGTTTGTGGAGGGTCGAGCTGTGGCCCATCCTGCAGGTTACACACTGGCTCCCCAGGAGCACGGCTGGTTGGCCCTGTTGGCAGCCCCTCTCCTAGAGAAGCTTTGCTGTGGGCTCTGTAGTATAAAGCTTAAATAAAGTTTATTTACTTAAATTAAGCTTATTTATTTAAGCTGTACACTGCAGAGCCCACGACGCGTGTAACCGCTGTGATCTTTAGTGGTTACCTTTTTACATGGTAGGGAGCCATTATTCTATACCATGATTCTCAGACAACCTATTTATTTCCACGCTGGCCCTGCTAACCCCTTGCTAGCAAAAGCCACATAGAAAGAGCAATGGGGGTGTTTCCTGTGGCAAAGGAGGCTGCTCATTCAGAGATGCTCTCCGCACCAGAGCCAGTCTGACGGTTTCAGAGAAATACAGTCCTTGGTTGGGGTATTAGTTTCCTCAGCCCGCTCCTTCCACTAGCAGACTCCTTTCTGCCTCCATGTAGGAAACTCCTTTTGACTTCACTGGGCTTGGGACCAGGCCCTAGTTGTAGGGCCCTACCAAAGTTACAGGCATGCAAAATGCATCGCGGACTGTGAAATCTGGTGTCCTCCCATGCAGTCTGGCCTGGTGGGAGCTTTTACCTTGTACTGTACAGATTTCATAGGGGAGACCAGCAGTTCTCAAATGGGTTGGGGGGGCACAAGGATATTTTAGGAGTGTCACGGTATTACCACCATTACTTCTGTGCTGCCTTCAGAGCTGAGCAGCTGGAGAGCAGTGATGTAACACTGGCCCAGCTCTGAAGGAAGCGCTCCACACAGAGCAGTGCAGAATATCGTACCCTCATCGCCTTTGCATCGGCACTGCCACCTTCAGAGGTGGGAGGCCAGAGAATTGCAGCTGTTGACCAAGGGCCCAACTCAGCAAACTGCAGTGCAGAAGTAAAGGTGCCAATGCCCTATCCTGGCCTCCTTACTTCTGCACTGCTGATGGTGGTAGCTCTGCCTTCAGAGCGGGATTCCTGGCCAGCAGCTTCCGCTCTTTAGCTACTCATCTCTGAAGGCAGCACTGCCGCCAGCAGTTGCACAGAAGTCAGAGTAGCACTACCCTCCTCTTGCAACACCGTGACATTTCAGATGTAAATATCTGAAATGATGAAATTTGCCGTTAAGATCCCAGGACCGTGAAATTGACCAAAATGGACTGTGACTTTGGCAGGGTGATTGGTCTCTGACTTAGGGATACACTGCCCACCTGAGAGCTGGGAATGGCCCTACTTTCAGACTTGTCCAGGTATTCTGGTTATTCCACAGAACAAGTGTTTGGTCTTGGTTATTTCAAAGACTTATAGACTCACATGACTGAACCTCTAGTTAGTTAAGTCAGGGAAACTGACCACATGCAGCCTGAGTGTGTCTGTACTAGGGACATAAAATTCTGGTTAATCAGTTAACTGCTTAAACGTTAGGTTAACCTAATATTTAACAGGTTAACTGACTGAGCCAGGATCTCGGCAGGGGACTGCGTCAACCCAGCTGGAGCAGCCCCCAGCCCACCGGGCTCCTTCTCCCGGCCCCATGCAGGGGCTGGAGCAGCTGCAGCTCCCAGTTCCCCCCAGAGCAACCCCTGTCCACAGTGGGCTGGGCTCCACATGAACAGAGAACATATCACAAGAACAGCCATACTCAGTCAGACTAAAGGACCATGCAGCCCAGTATCCTGTCTTCCAACAGTGGCCAATGCTAGATGCCCCAGAGGGAGCGAACAGAACAGGTAATCCTCACGTGATCCCTCTCCTATCATCCATTTCCAGCCTTTGACAAACAGAAGCTAGGGACACCATTCCTACCACTTCTTGCTAATTGTCATTGATGGACCTAACCTCCATGAATTTATCTAGTTCTTTTTTAAAGTGCTGGTCCTTCACAGCATCCTCTAGCAAGGAGTTCCACAGGTTGACTGTGCATTGCATGAAGAAGATCTTCCTTTTGTTTTAAACCTGCTTCCTATTAATTTCATTTGTTGACCCCTAGTTCTTATGTTATGGGAGGCTTCTCTGGGTGCCACTTAACCTTTCACATCCCTAGTCTGTACCTCAAGGATGCCCTGCAATCAGACTAGTTCTGTTGCACTCTCCGAGGCTCTCTGGTGAGCTCCCTGGCTGCCCCAGCCAATGTGCTGCCAAAATCCCCCTGCCCACGCTTTCCGGACACCCTACCAGACCCATACCCTGCCCCTACACTAGCAACGGCTGACCTGGGCTTTCCACTGTGAAAATAGGGGTCACTCCACTCCAGCTGCTCCCACTCCTTCCACCTTCTAACTGGCTGAAAAAGAAAAAAAAGGACTTCATTGCTGCAAATCCCAGCCTCCATGTTTCCAATGCCGGGGGCCACCACAAGCCAGAGGCTGCTTGCTGTGTGTCTCCACAGCAACCAGGCAAACTGTCTTGCCACTATGCATGCTTGAGCCATGTATTAGACTAGTGTAACTAACCCACTTAGGGCCGGGTCCCTGAGGATCCAGCCCTTGGCATGGGTTAAGAGGAGAGGGTGCAAAGGTTGGGGGGCTCTGTGCTGACTCCCAGGTGCAAATTACAGCTGCTGTTATTATGGTACTTAGGAATCATCGAGGGGAAGGGGTGTCCTAGCCATGCTTCTTTTCCCCAACCATCTCCCCATGCAGCCAACATGGACAAGTTGGCAAGATGTCTCCTGCCTATCTTATCAAGGGTGGTATCCTTCAGGGGCCAGTTAAAGAGGCTTTAGGGCAGCTTTGCCCTCACAGAGCACCACAGAGCTGCACGACACAGCTGAAGATCTGATCTTAAACTAATTACAGCCTTTCTATAGGAGTGCAACCCTCACTCAAGCTGGATATGGCACTAGAACATAAGAACATAAGAATGGCCGTACTGAGTCAGACCAAAGGTCCTTCTAGCTCAGTATCCTGTCTGCCGACAGTGGCCAGCACCAGGTGCCCCAGAGAGGGTGGACCGAAGACAATGATCAAGTGATTTGTCTCCCGCCATCTCTCTCCAGTCTCTGACAAACAGAGGCCAAGGACACCATTTTATCCCCTGGCTAATAGCCTTTTATGGACCTAACCTCCATGAAATTATCTAGCTTCTCTTTAAACTCTATTATATCATAAGACTACAGGCAGTCCCCGGGTTACGTACAAGATAGGGACTATAGGTTTGTTCTTAAGTTGAATTTGTATGTAAGTCGGAACTGGCTCCAGATTCAGCTGCTGCTGCTGAAACTGACCAGGGGCTGACTACAGGAAGCTGGAGGCAGAATTGCTCTGCCCCCAGCTTCCTGGAATCAGCCAGTGATCAGTTTCAACAGCGGCTGAATCTCGAGCCTGGGACAGAACAGCTGGGCTGCCAGGTAGGTCCCTGCAGGACCAACCCGACAGCACCCCAGCTGCTCTACCCCAGGGTCCACAACAAAAGCCTGGTCTGCTGCGGGGGGGGGGGCGCACTAGCTGCGCCCACCCCCAGCAGACCAAGGACACGGGGAGCAAAGCCGTAGCGGCGGCAGGGTGCCGCGCCTCTGAGGCTTTGCTCTGGCAAAGCCTCAGAGGCGCGGCACCCCGCCGCCGCTGCAGCTTTGCTCCCTGTGTCCCTGGTCTGCTGGAGACGGTCCCCAGCAGACCAGGGACACCCGGAGCAAAGCCGGGGAGGCGGAGGGGTCCCGCGCCTATGAGGCTTTGCTGTAGCAAAGCCTCAGAGGCGCAGGACCCCGCCGCCGCTGCGGCTTTGCTCCCAGTGCCTCTGGTCTGCTGGGGACCGTCTCCAGCAGACCAGGGACACCGGGAGCGAAGCCGCAGCGGCGGCGGAGTCCTGCGCCTCCCCAGTTTTGCCAGAGCAAAGCCTCAGAGGCGCGGGACCCCTCCACCTCCCTGGCTTTGCTCCAGGTGTCCCTGGTCTGCTGGAGATGGTCCCCAGCAGACCAGGGGCACCCGGAGCAGCTTTTCTCGCCCCGGAGGTCAAGGTGGCGGGACCGCTGTGCTCTGGGTGGTCCCGCTGCCTGCGAGCTTCGGGGCGAGAAAGCCCCGTTCGTAAGTGCGGATCCGACATAAGTCGGATCCGCGTAACTCAGGGACTGCCTGTATTACGTTGTTTCATCAGGATTTGTTCTTTCAGCACGAATTCTCAAGGGAGACAGCACATTTTTCCTTCATGGTTGACCCCAATTCTGGTACCAGCTCAAACAGCGTCTTCATTTTAATGCCTCTGAAATATTTCTTCCTGTTTTCTTCTCCTGGGTGGTTTATTGCCTTATCAATCCCAAATTGTCCAGATTTATGTCCCACAAGGGGTAAAGTACAGTCCATTTGCATGGCACTAAACCAAAGTATCATCCATCCTGCTGTGCAATTTACCAGCACTTTGCAATACCGAAAGGGAAATCCTTTTAATGGGAGGAAAGGCACAGTCCAGATCGACACTCCCTAGAACTACCACAGTTTACATCCTACCCCAGACAACATTCCTTTTATGGAGAAAAGCTGAATGAGAATCATCTTGGAACCTGTACATGTAAGAGTCCCTTAGTCACACCTTGTAGCAAAGGCCATATTACAGCACATTATCAACAATTTACAACCTATCCTCGTAAATGACCCCTCACTCTCAGAGGCTTGGGGAAAAAGCCAATCCATGCCTACAGACAACCCCCTAACCTCAAACAAATTCTTTCCAGTAACCATGCAACACACCTCCATCACAATCATCCATGAACCCACCCCTGCAATCAGCCCCAGTGCCAACTCTGCCCACACAAGTGATTTCATCACTGGACCCAACCACATCAGCCCCTACATCAGGGGCTCATTTAACTGCACATCCACTTATGTGATCTATGCCATCAAATGGCAGCAATACCACACTGCCATGTATATTGGCCAAACTGGACAGTCTCTATGGAAAAGAATTAATGGACACAACTCAGATATCCATAAATGCAATACACAGAAACCTGTTAGAGAACACTTTAACCTGTCTGGGCACTCATTAATGGATCTCCAACTCACTGGGTTGTTTCAGGCCAATTCCACAAGCCAAATACACAGGGAAGGGTTGGAACTTAATTTCATTTACAAGTTTAATTCTTATGCTAATGGTATGAACAGAGAGATCAGCTGGCTCGCACGCTACCTTCCACATCCTAATGACTTAACCAACCAACCAAACAATGGAGGTGCTCATTGTTCTTATCAGCCTCTTGTAACTATCCTAAACTCAAAACTCCCGTCATCTGAAGAAGTGGGTTGTGCCCACGAAAGCTCATGATACCATCTACATGTTTTGTTAGTCTGTAAGATGCTACTAGACTATTCATTGTTTTTTAAGTTTTTCCTGTTACAGACTAACCTGGCTACCTCTCTGAAACTTTTAATCGTATTACAACAGTCATTGCAATGGTTTTCACTGGGATAAGGAACAAGCTATGCTGTGTTTATGAATGATTAGACGTCAGTCCATACTGGAACCCCATTGAATTTTATGGAAGTTGGGTGATAGGAGGTTTGGAATCAGATCCCAGCACCCAAACGTGTCTCTGTGATTTTGATTCCTCTTTAGATCCAAAGCCAGAGCCAGTGTAGTGATCCCATTCAGGGGCAGCTTAAATCTCTTCTGCTGTTGTGAATCTTCTGCCCTCAGCAGCAGAACGCTCACACAAATAATTGATCTCACCAGGTTTCTGGGTTAGTGACTCCAACCCTTACTCCCTGAAGTCAGCCTTCAACCCAATCAGTGGCCTCAACATAATCTGGATTCTGTCTTCTCAGACCAGCTCTATTGGCTTCATGGGTGGATTTTCTTATCCCTCAGACTACTTGCTTCCTGTGTGATAACTGCTGCAAACAGGACTTCCCAACCTGATGGAATTAAAGAATTCACGTATTGATGACAGATGCTCATGCTTAGCATAGTCAAGGCCTCTCTGATAGATGTTGTGGCCCAGAGTCTGTGCTCATTTACTCACAATGCAACTCCAAAGGGCCAAATTCTGATCTGTTATATGGACTTCAGTGGCACATGCCCCTTCTTAACTTTTAGTATGTGAATAATTCTATTGATGCCAAGGAAGGTTCAAAATCGGTCTCCAAATCTAGACCCATCATCGGATAGTCCCTGTGTCTATAACAAGCTGATCCCAAATCAGAACATCTCCAAAATTCCATGAGGGGGAGGGGGTAGACAGAGTGGATTCAGCAGACCTGATCTCCTCTCTTTCGCTGTGATATAAACCAGGAGTCACTTCTGTTGGAGTCATGCTGAGCCTAGGATGCATAGATTTCAACAAACTGCACAGGACAGCTGATGCCAGCGGAAGAGTTGCCTTTATAGTTTTACATATGTGCAAAATCCACACTAAAGAGAGGAGAGGCAAGGCTAGTATCCAGACCCAGATTTTCTATAATCAGGCAGAATCTTGGAGTCCCAGGTACCCCCATCTGATTCTAAACTAACCCTGAAGTAAGCTGGCATGTGAGGAATGTGGATAAAGTGGTTTTCTGCCCTGGAGACGTGGAGGAAAGAGTAAACATGGCACACAAGGCTCAGGGCACTGATTCTAGCTCACTGACCAATCTCAGTTGAGGCTGAAGAAAAAATCCAAAGATTAATTACTGCTGCTAGTCACAGAGGCTTTAAAAAAACCCACACAAAACAAAACAAAACTTTAATAAGCTGCAATAAATTGAAAGCAGCAACTCAGCCAGCTGAGGCTCAAGCACTAAAACTGGGCAGGAACAGATTCAGCAGGACGGAGACCAGAATGCACAGTGTTGTGATCAAAGCTTATGCATGCCAGCGTCTGCATACAACACTTGGGCGTACCCTTGCTGATTTGGTGATCCTATCTCATGTGAGATGGGCTGGGAAGGACCTTTTTCCTCCTGTGTCTCCCTGTGACACTTGGTCCTCAATTTCAATAAGTAATTAAACCAAAGCCTTGGGCTGCACTGGCTTTATTAACCAGCTTAGGTTATTGTGCCCTTAAATAGCCACCACTACTCCCCCTTCAGCTCCTGGAGCCCATTGGGCTGAGGCTAGATGGGGTCTTTGTTTCCCGGCTCTCCCCTGGCTGCTCTAGGAGCTTACAAAGACCAATTATGCTCAGCCTCTTGCAATGTTCCGTCCCTGTGCAGAATAAATGTTATGTGCACCAATGCATGTGCAGACGTACACCACTAGTAGAAACACATGCTGCCAGCTGTGGGTGCTCTGCTGATCAGAGGGGCAGCATTTGAGACCCCCCAAGCACTCAGCTTACAGGGAACACAGGCCTGCTGCCCTGAATGGTTTTAAAAGTGCCTGTCCATTAGGTTAGCATCAATTCTGACCCCCTCGTTCCCTGGGATCTGGCACAAGGAAGTCATTTGACACTGGGGGGGGGGGATCCAGGGCCCGGGGCAACCCCCCTGCCACAGGCCCTGGCCTGCCCCTTCCCCAACCACCACCTCTGTTCTGCCCTACCCCCCCTCCCAAGCACAGGGGATGATGGGGCTGGCACAGTAGCAACAGGGGTGTCCCCCCCACACCACGTGGGCAGTGGGAGCCAGAGCGGCACAGCTTAGAGACGTTCCCCTCCCCCGCTCCGCCCCTCCCTCCCAGCCCCACTCTCCCTGCTTGCTGCACCTCACTTCTTCATGGCAGTGGAATGAGGCGCGACCTGGGGCTGGAGCCCTTTGCTTCCTGCCACCTCTGAGAAGCCATGTGCAGTGGGCCGGGAGAGGGTGACGGGGCAGGGTACAGTGGAGTGGAGCAGGCTGCTGCTCTGCTCTGGCTCCTACCGCCCGCATGGTGAGTATGGGGGGGGACCCCTGCTGCTGCCCTGCGATCCCATAGGTCCTTCCCATCCATAGCATGGCTGGGGCGGCTGCCACAGGACCCCCAAAAGTGCAGGACCTGGGGTGGCCAGTAGGGTTGCCAGGTGTCCGGTTTAGAACAGGGCAGTCCAGTATTTGAGCTTTCTGTTCAGGAAACAAATTGAGAAAAATAGGAATGTCGGGTATTTTCTACATAAGATGCCATGTAGATTGTGATGTAATATCAAGTGTGTCCGGTTTTTTTGTTGAAACCATCTGACCACCCTAGTGGCCACCCCAATTCATCCAATGAATGGGACAGCTCTGCGTCTGACACCCCTTGGGGCTGGAAATCAGGGCCAGGCCTCTGCCCAGACAGCCAAGAAACCTGGTAGCTCAGGGGAGACAGCTTGAGGGAAGCTGATGAAGGCCTGATGTGGTCACTGATGACAGGGGATTTGGTGCAACCTCCTTCTGTGAGGTAGGATTTGCACTGCTCACACGGACTATTTTACCCCTTTGCTTGATAACCCCTCCCATTGACCACTCTGCTGGGTGGCTCTCTCTGCCAGCCAGTGTGTTGCCGCAGGCCCCTGCGTCACTTCTGCTGTTTGGGCAAAGAGCAAGAGCTCTGGGAAGGAGCAAGGAGCAGTCATGTAGCTGATGCTCTCGGACACAGAGCAAGAGGCCTAGCATGGGTCCAGAGCGCACATGCAACGATGGCCTTCTCCTCCCCTCCCCCTGCTCCGTGCCAGGTTAATTATGTGTGCTCAGGTTGTTCAGATGTTTCTACATCATTAAGATTACCAATGGCCCTGCTAAGTTCTCGGACAAACACAGCGATACACTTCACAACACCCAAACACACTTCATCGGGAAGGTCTCTTGGGGGATCATTCCGGGTACTGGGTAGCTCTCCCTTCGGTACGTGTTATACATCCCCTCGTACCTGATCCCAGAGAATATGTTCGTGACAGCTCCTGGCTACAGGAACTAGTCTTGCTTTAGTTCAGACTGTCAGGGCTCACACTCTTAGCTGTGCAGGCCCAGGGACCAGGACTCAGTGCCAATTAAAATGCAAGTCGTTACAACTGAACACTAGAGTCAAGGTACTAGAGAGCTTCCCTCTGCAGCAGATCAGATTGTGGAGTTCGCAGTCAGATGGGGGTCTCATTCTAATGTCATTCCAGCTTATGGTGACATTTGGTTTTAACATAAACCATGTCTCTGAAAACTCTCCTTATCAGATTGAGCCAAATACTAAAACATGGTCAAAAAGTGCCTGCAGAACCGTACAACTGGCAGCTTAAGAAGGCTTTGAACAAAGATGCATCAGCTGGTACTAGAATCTGGATTTTTGGTTCAGCCCAGCCTAGGACACACTTTGATTTTGGGAGGGTTGAGATCTAGATTCACACTGCACGCCTTTGACTAGGGATGTTACAATGTGTTTGTTTTGGTAAACTTGTAACTGATGAAACTTTTAGTGGTTACATGTTTACATAGGGGGGAGGCAGGTCCCACAGAGCAGCAGCATGCAGGGGGGTAGGTGGGAGCCAGTGCTTATGGAGAGCCGGCTTTTAAGAGCCTTTTGATACAGGGGCTGCGTGTAACCATGAAGGTTCATTGATGAGCCCAGGCTCATTGGTTAACGGTTTACACTATCACATCCCTACTTTAGAACCACCATCTCCCGCTTCAGGTCTGGCTAGTATGCCAATGGTGGGCCAAACACCTCCCCATCCTGCCAGTATGAGATAGGGAATGCCCCATGAGATAGGGAAACTGCATGAGCCCCATTTTACAGATGAGATATGGAGGCACAGAGTGGTTAAGTGACTTGCCCAAGGTCACATACAAAGCCTGAGGTAGAACTGAATCCACTGAGGCATCCTTCCTGCCTTAGCACTTTTTAAAAAGAAACTGAACTAGTTTCTACCCTGCCCCCCCCACCTGATCTGCTGAATAGATGCACCTCGTATATTGACAGAGATGCGGCACAGTGATATGGCATGCTCCCTAGTGAGGGCAACCCTTGTAGAGCTGTACTGAATCATTTAAAGGTATTTCGGACATCAGAAAATTGGGATCCCTATTCCCAGGATCAGGCCCACCCACAGGAGCTAGGGGTGGGAAGGGGCAGCTGCCTTGGGGCCTGGCAGCACCTGGAGTCCTGGGCCCTTTAGCTCCTGGCAGTGGATGCTGGGCACTGCCCAAGGCCCTGTCCTTTCCAGGGACCCAAAGCCGGCCCCCTCCATCTTGTCCAGGGCCCAGTGGAGTCTGTCAGCTGTCCTGCCCAGGGTGACCCTCCCAGCTCCTGTCCTCAGAGAGGCTGAAACAAGCACTACATAGGAATGATTTATGATTCAGCAACAGCTGGCTGGTACCAGATGCCTCTGCATTTGCTCCTTCAGCAGTTTCTTTATAGAACTTAGGAACATAAGACTGGCTCTAACGGGTCAGACCAAAGATCATTCTAGCCCCATATCCTGTCTTCCAACACTGGCCAATGGCTGGAGAGGTGATGACTGAAGAAATAAAAGGACGTCAATGAAATACAATAAGACTCACCTGACTGAAAGCCAGCACTCTGCTTCTAAGGCACTTTGAAAACTGAAACCTTCACTTATTGCCATTTTCAGTCTGCGTTCTGTGGCCCTTATTCCTGTGTTGCAAACAAATGTTTATTATTCCACGGGCTCTGGCTTGGAAGAGGCTGTCATGAGCAGAGATTGCCAGAAATTTTCCACTGATAAATTCCATTTGGTCAAAATTGAAACTTTTCATGGGAACATGTTGATTTTGACAAAGTTTTGTCAAGAAAAGAAATATTTTGTTATGGTCAAAACATTCCCTTTTGATGTTCACAGAATGGAACATTTTGATTTTTGTTTCAAAGTGACTCTTGATTTCAAAACTGACATTAAAAATTTAAATAAAAATGTAAATGTGTTGACCTGGAACAAAACTTTGTGATCTGATTGAAATGGAACATTTTAATTGATCCTAAATAACCGCTTTTCAAAAATTGCATTTTGCAGGACTTGTGCCATCATTTAATTTTGGAATAAAAAACACATTTCAAAAAGTTTCCTGAAGAATGGAAATTCTGAGTTTCAAACAGTTGTAGCCACAATCCCAGAGCCAGATTGATGCGGTTCTGGGGTCAGCAATATATTTAGGTGCCCCTAATGTAAAAGAAAGTGTGGTGTTGTGATGAACAGGGACTCAGATGATTTTGGTTCAGTACCATTTTATTTTGACTGACGAGCATTATATGCACCCCCCACCCTCCACCCCGTGTACTGACCTAGATGGATTCATAGAGGCTAGGTCCATCAGTGGCTATTAGCCAGGATGGGTAGGAATGGTGCCCTAGCCTCTGTTTGTCTGGAAATGAATGACAGGAGAGGGATCACATGATGTTAACCTGCTGTGTTCCCTCCCTCTGGGGCATCTGGTATGGGCCACTGTCGGTAGACAGGGTACTGGGCTAGATGGACCTTTGGTCAGACCCAGTATGGCTGTTCTTATGTCCTAACTGAAAGGGGTGTAAAGCAACAAAGAATCTGACCCATCACCATGCAAAAATTACACAAAAGGACACAGTGAAGAGGACGCTGGAGTACAGCAAACTTATGTGCTAGAAATACAATGAAAACAAATCACATGAATGTAGACAGAAAATAAATTGGGCAATGCAATGCAGCTTGTTGATGAGGCCAAGAATTTACCACCATTCAGAGAGAAATTGGACATTTATAAGGATAACAAGAATATCCAAAGTTCTAATAGTTAATGCTAACAGACATTTTGGACAGGATATTGAACCCTCTGCTGCAGGGTTTAAATCAGTTTAAATTAGGGATTAAGGAAAGACTTTTCTGGGGATTAGATCACATTACATCTGCCTACTGTGGAGTTCCCTGTGCCTTCTGGTGCTAACCACTGTCTGATCCATTAATGTTTATATGACTATGTTGACTAGGATTACCCAACATCTACCACATAGCCAGTGCTTTTTTTGTGAAGGTACTGCCCAGTACGCAGTACCGGCACATCCAGTCAGAGCTTATCTGGAAAGAACGGAGCATACAGGCACCTCTGTAATGAAAATGGCCATGTTTCTTAAAGGGGCTGCGTCTCTTACAAGGGCAATGCCAGGCCCACTGCCCTTCCCCCCCCCCCCAACAACTTTTTCCCTGGAGTACCGGCACTTTTTTTAACTAAAAAAGCACTATTACACACAGCCAAGCATAAACAATGAGGTGTCCTGTAGCACCTTAAAGGAGTAATACATTTATTTGGACATAAACTTTCTTGGGCTAAAAATCTCCCCAAAACTTATGCCAAATATATTGTTAGTCTTTAAAGTGCCACCAGACTGCTTGTTTTTGATGAAACAGACTCACACAGCTACCCCTCTGAAAACCTCAAGCATGATTACTGGAAATTTCTTCCCCTGTGCATGCCAAGGACCAAGTTCAATGGAATTACATCAGCAGAGAAGTGAATGGATTAGGTTCATGGCGTTATGCCAGCTGATAATTTGGCCCATAGACACATGGATATTTGTTTACAGGATGCAACCCATGTTCAACAGACTCCTGCTGCCTTCTGGCCCTGCCAGCCAAATCAGTCTGGCCAGCTCAGTTCCCCTCCCTCCTTTCAGAGCCATCTACTCCCTTAGGATGAGGCAACCTACCACTGTTCCAAACCAAACTCCATTCTTTCTCCCTGGCTGCCGCTGTAAATGGAGTTGGCTGTCACTGTGCAGCGATGCAAGGAAGGCGAGAGCAGGCATGAAATATTAACAGCAGAAGTGTGTCGGAGAGATCACCTTACAGAAATGCCGCATCATTCAGAGCCGTGCTACAGACACACACAGGGCATGGCATGTGGTTGCTCAGCTCCAGGCAGCCGTCTGTGCAGGACTCCTTCCAACTTGTTGCTGGCAAATGTGAGCCCACACCATGGATGGCTCTCAAATCTATTGTTACCCAGAGGGGTTTTGTGGAGTAGGGTTTCCGGAGCCCATCAGTGCCACCCCATGTGGTGTGCAGGTGCTGAGTGGGCTCCTTCAGCACACCCAGTCCAAGGGGCTGTGGCTCACGTCCTTTGCCCAGATGGCTGTGCTACCAACAGTGTCTGTCGCTGTTTCTTTTACAAGGAGGGACACTCCCAGTTGAGCTCCTAAGTGCCAAGTTTCAGCCCAAAGTGAACTGTTAGCAAGTGTCCAAAAATATACAGGCAGGACGTGAGTAAGAAATAAAAATGGAGAGGGAGGAGAGGGAGATGTAGTCAGCAATGGTTAGCTTTCAGACTGGAAAAAGCCATGTCTACACTCGCGGCTTCTTGCGTGAGAAATATGCAAATGAGGCTAAGCGTGGACTATTGCCGAGCCCCATTTGCATAGCTAATGAGCCGCCATTTTTGCAGAACTGGCTCTTGCGCTAGAAGGAGCTGTCTACACTGCCCCTTCTTGTGCCAGAAAAACCCTCTTGCACAATGCCGTTCTTCCTGAAAATAATCAGAGTAATGGCATTGCGCAAGAGGGTTTTTCTTGTGCAAGAAGGGGCAGTGTAGACAGCTCCTTCTAGCGCAAGAGCCTCTTCTGCAAAAATGGCAGCTCATTAGCTATGCAAATGAGGCTCAGCGATATTCCACGCTTAGCCTCATTTGTAATATTTCTCACGCAAGAACCCGTGAGTGTAGACATAGCCCATGAGTGTCAAGCAAGTTTTCAACAGATGAAACATCTCAATCCTCCATCCCTGACAAAAAAACTCTCAAAAGTCCCTCGGTTATAAACAGAATTTACTGATGAAACAGCCTACCTCAAGTGTAGGGATCTGTGAACTGCCCTTGGAAAGGGGAGAAGAGGCCATTAGGGCACAGTAGCCCCAGACAGGTGGAGCAGCCACTCACCTGCAGGGATAGACACAGGAATATTTGCAGCTTTATTCCTCCAAGGGCATTAGGGTCTGACCCAACAGACTGAAGACGCCAGGGCTACGTCTACCCTGGCATGATTTTGCGCAAATACTTTTAACACAAGAGTTTTTGCATTAAAGTATTTGCGCAAGAGAGCATCTACACTGGCATGTGCCTTTGCACAAGAGATGTGCTTTTGTGCAAAAGCATCCATGCCAGTGTAGACGCTCTCTTGTGCAAGAAAGCTCCGATGGCCATTTTAGCCATCGGGCTTTCTTGCGCAAGAAATTAACGTTGCCTGTCTACACTGGCCTCTTGTGCAAGAACAGTTGCTCAAGAGGGCTTATCTCTGAGCGGGAGCGTCAGAGTATTTGAGCAAGAAGCACTGATTTCCGACATTAGAACGTCAGTGTTCTTGTGCAAATACTCGCGGCCAGTGTAGACAGGTGGCAAGATTTTGCGTGCAAAATCTTGCCAATGTAGACACAGCCCAGAAGTTTAACAAGGAAGGGAACCATGAGAAATGGAAAACCATCTAAGTGGGAGGGGCCAGATTCACCTGTCTGGATCTGCACCCAGCTGCAAACCAATTGTAGGGTGTGGGAACCAGCACTGACCCTGAGCTAGAGTGTCCATGCCTTGTGGGGAGGCCAGCC
The DNA here is from genome assembly GCF_052426305.1 of Pelodiscus sinensis. Taxonomy (NCBI): domain Eukaryota; kingdom Metazoa; phylum Chordata; order Testudines; family Trionychidae; genus Pelodiscus; species Pelodiscus sinensis. The sequence continues at coordinate 121,510,621 of NC_143056.1, read as the reverse complement.
GGCCAGCCCACAGGCACTTATACGTTCTTTATGTTAGGCCCATGACTTGCATTTACTGCCCCTTGTTGAGGGCAGCATCCATCTGTTAACCAGTGGGTGCAAAGCAATGTCTCCACCCCTTCTTTCAGTCTTTCATGTAGCAATTTTATCCCTTTGCGAGCCTGAATATCAACCAGGCAAGTGAGCCAAGTTTAACACCCACCTTTGGGGAGTGTCAAAAACACCATAGCAGCCAATCTCCCAGGTGGAGCCAGTGGGAAAGAATTGCAACAGCCTCCCAGAGATGTACACAGCTCCCTGCCCTTAACCCCATCAATAAATCAGGTGATGAGCGTGCCCAACCCCTGCCTTGCGGAGGCTGAGAAAGGCTCTTCAGGGGGACCACACCTCACTCAGCCTTTCTGGCTGGTTGGCCATGTGGCAAGCCATTATGGCAGGTTGTCTTTCTTGAATAATTTTGGCCTTGTTCAGACTGGTACTATCCTAGTCACCACAGCAAAGTACAGCTGTCAGGGCTACTGTGGTCCTAGTGTAGACACAGTCTTTGCTGGGAAGCCGCATTCTGCAGTGCATTTATGAGGAACAGCTTTACAGGTCACATATGAAATCAAATAACAAATCCGTGTTGAGGGCCAAAGGTATCTTATACACAAAGGAATCTCTGCTGAGGGCCAGGAGAGATTATCTCAATGTGTTAACTTGGCCACCTAGCACATATGCGTTAAGTACTGGTTTTAATTAAATATTTATGTAGGTAAATGATTAGCTTAAAATAACCATCCCTAAGAAGCTAATCACTAACCTAGTTACCTTATGGCTGTGGTAACAGGGGGTACTATAGTTTGGCAGAGGGATAGCTCAGTGGTTTGAGCATTGGCCTACTCAACCAATGGTTACGAGCTCAGTCTTTGAGAGGGGCCCATTTAGGAATCTGGGGCAAATCTGTCAGGGATGGTACTTGGTCCTGCTGTGAAGGCAGGGGACTGGACTCTTTGACCTTTCAAGGTTCTTTCCAGTTCTATGAGCTAGGTAATATCTCCATATTATATTATTACTCTTAGTATAAAGAAAGAACTGTGATCTCTCACTTGGCTGGGCAGCGAGTGTAATCCACACACTTAGGCTGCGTCTAGACTGGCATGATTTTGTGGAAATGCTTTTAACAGAAAAGTTTTTCTGTTAAAAGTATTTCCGCAAAAGCGCGTCTAGATTGGCAAGTGCCTTTGCGCAAAAGATTTGCTTTTGTGCAAAAGCATCCGTGGCCAGTCTAGACCCGATTTTGTGCAAGAAAGCCCCGATCGCCATTTTAGCCATCAAGGCTTTTTTGCGCAAAACAATTCTTCCCTGTCTACACTGGCCCTCTTGAGCAAGTATTCTTGTGCAAGAGGGCTTTTTCCCGAGCGGGAGCGTGAAAGTATTTGCGCAAGAAGCACTGATTTTGTACATTACAAAGTCAGTGCTCTTGTGCAAATTCAAACGGCCAATGTAGACAGCTGGCAAGTTTTTGCGCAAAAGCGCAAAATCTTGCCAGTCTAGACACAACCTTAGTGTGGTTCACTGTCCCATGTAGTGGCACTTAAACCACGTACATCAAGCAATATGAATGAGGGAACTCTACAGCCTAAGCTTGGACTCAGCTGGCTTTGTAACTCAAACTGTAGAGGCTCCTACACTACGGTCCCAAGTTCAAATCTGCCTGGTGGTGATTACATAAGCATGGGCTTTTAAATGGTAAGTGTTCTCTCACTGCTGTGCAGCCTCGCTGAGAGTTAAGCTGCTGGAGGGAGCATGGTTCTACATTTCCTGATGGATGTGCTTAAATTCCCAAGCTTCATAATCCAGTCATGGGATTTTGGGGCATTCAATAACAACACTGCGTCACATGTATATTCCACCCCCATGTCAAGCAAAGATCTCAGCGCTATTGAACATTCACCTATCAATACTCACAGCCTCCACTATTAGGAAGATTGGTATATTATGCCCTTTTCTTAAAATGGAGGCATATAGACTTCAAACAACTTGCCCAAGGGCATACAGTGAGTCAGAGACAGAGCAGGGAGTCCTGACATTTTGTCTCCCACTCTAGCACTAAACCCAGTGCCAGCCTTACTCATACACAGAAGATGCAGCTGCATGGGGCACCCGAAAATTCAGAGCACCACTTGGTCTCCATGTGTACCCACCTGACTCTTCCTTTCTGAAAAAGTGGGTTTTGCCCACGAAAGCTCACCATGCTATACATATATTTTTGTTAATCTCCATGGCTATGTAAGTCTCCTGGCATCTCTGGGAGAGGCATAAGGATCTTGCGCAAAAAGGGGTTTTGTGCAAAACGGACATGTGCAAACTGCAAGTTTTTGCGCAAAAACCTCTTGTGCAAAAACAGATAGAAATAGATTATGCAAATGAAGTGTGAGAAAATGCTTATCAGCACTTCATTTGCATTGCTTCTTCCAACAAAACACACAGTGCAGACAAGCCAGAGAGGCCACAGGACTACTCGGTTTTTTAAAAGTCGTTTTTAAAGTTACAGACTAACACAGCCACCCCTCTGAGAATTGTATCTCTGTTCTGTGGATCTGCGTCCTCTGCAGAGGATCTAGTTAACTGAAAAGTGAAAAAAAGCCTGTCAGATCTAGTAGCAGACTATTGAACCTGTGAAAGAGCTATTCAAGTGGTAATAAAGCCATTTAACAGGCATTTGCCAACCCCAGATATATACTATCAGTTTCTGAATGCACTGTGTTAGTCTACTGGACCTTAGTTTAAAATGGTCTTTAAAAATATTTCATTAATGTGTTGCTGAAGATTATACAAAGCACATCTCTAAAAAAAATCTCCTTCTAAGCTGCAATCAGACATAGGGGCAGGAGCACCAATTTAATAGTACTGCGCAAGGCCCCAGAAATCCTAAGACTGGCCTTGACTATATATCATCACACACACATGCCACTGCCTGCCATAGCCGATGGCTGACTCAGAAGTCAAGTGCCTCCTAGTTTGGAGAAGCCAAAAGGCAAATGTGAGCAGTTCTGGCTCCTAAAAGAGATGTGTGTATAAGGGAAAGCTCTTCACATGCAAGCTTTCGGTCAGGAGAAATGGACATGTATTATTCATACAGACCCCCTCCATGCTGTGCATGAACACAGAGCCCCTCATTCAGTGCCATGTTACGAGTGTAGCTGGAGTAGAACATTATGTACCTCTGGAACTTTTCTTGTCTCAGGAAGTAGACAGTGCTCTACTCACTAGAATATGAGTCTCACATGGACAGCCCTTCCCTATTGGCCAAGCTTTCCATGCAATGTAATTCCCTATTTTGACTGGCCCGGGCTTTGGTTTATAATGTAAACACAAGGTGCACCAGAAGAAAAACATAAGATAAAGGAGTCTTTTCATCTCCAGAGACCTCAGATCCTGTCCTGCTCCCAGGGAAAGTAAGGAGGTTACTCCCACTGCTTATGATGAGCCAGACCTTAGCATACAACGCCAGGTTGGAAAGAGTGAATTCACTGGGCTGGATTCATGTTCTCATTCGGGAGTGGAGGAGTGAGAAGTATTCTTTGTCTGTGCTGTTGGGATCTGAGATCATTTCACTGTGAACTCACCAAGGCACCTCTGAAGCAAGCATTTGCCCTATATGGCACCTAGGGTCTGGAGCCAAAGCCCCAGTGAAGTCAATGGAAAGCTAACCGCTGATTTGAATGGGCTTTGAATCAGGCCCTTGCTTTCCCCCAGCCCCCTGAGTCAGACTTGCTGCTGAAATTAGGAATGATTCCAAAGACCTCTTGGTCGGTTCCCGTCTATTGTGAATACTGTGAGAATTACAGGGCAAGATGGCAGGTTTCACAGTGCAGAGTGGGAGGGTAAGAGGGAAAAGCTCTGGAGCTCTCCATAAACACAGGCACTGAGCCATTTCTAGGGAGCCTGGGGTATTTTGAGCTGTTTTTCTATATCAGTGACTCATATTACAGACCCTCCCTTGTGGCGCTTTTGATCTGGGTCTTTGAAAAAAGATTTTAATGAGCTTTTCTATATAATGCCTGTTAATTTATCTGTGCCCATGTTCCCAAAAGGCTCCTCTGATCTTGGTAGTTTCCATTTTGGGGTGCTTTTCTTGAGGCTCCTAGGGCCTGATTTTCAGAGCACTCACAACTCCCATTGACTTTAGCTGGAATGGGTGGCTCAGACCCAAACCAGGCCCCAGAGCTCTCAAGGGAGCACCCTAAAGCAGCAAAAATGTAGGCCTTCACTCTGATTGGTATTATAGAGTGACAGATTTTAAGGGATCATTATGAACCTTGGTGGACGTGCTCCATAACACAGGCCCTACCATCCAGAGATTCCTGCACCAAGCCCTTAGTAGATCCTCAGGAACAGATAAAGGCAGGAGCCAGAGGCTCCGAGACCAAACCTGCATTCCGAGGAACCCTGGAAAAAGCGGTGAGTCAGTCAGAGAAAGCTGCAGTGCAGTGCAGGGACAGCCCCGGCTGTCTGTGGACTGCCGCCCTTGGCAGGAAGACTTAGGAATGGATAAAATCAAACCCCTATCACAGGGACTTTGGGGGAAGGGGTATGTTTCAATCAGACAACACATGAAATTGGAGTTGCGCCCTTCCTGTTATTTAATGTCACCTTTGGGGCCTTTGCAGTTAGAGGACCTGCTTCAGCTTGGCCTACAGTGTGTGTCGTCACATCGGTGCACACTCAGGCCTGCCAACAGGTGAGGGGCAAAAGGGGCAATTGCCACAGGGCACAGCAATTGAAAGGGGCCAGGGGTTTCCGGACACCACTGCTGCTACTGCAGCAGCATCGGCATCTGGAGCCCTGGGCCTTTTAAATCACCGCTCAGAGTGCTGTGCATGCCATGCGGCGCTAAGGGCTGGTGGGAGGAGGTGCTGCACTCCAGGCAGCATGGGAGGCTGGATGTCTGAGGCCCCGCACCTTCCTCACCCTTTACAGGAGCATGGAGTCCCCCCCCCCCACACACACACCTTACCCAGGGGCCCGCGGGGGCTATAGGTGCCCTGGTGCGCCATGAATGTAGAACACCCCCTGATCAGAAGGGTCATGCTCCACTCCCAGTTTGCTCTGTATTCAGTGCCTCCTCAAAGTGCCAGGCAATGGAGAGTCAGATTTTCCTCCCCTTTAGCAATTCTGCCCGGTGAACATAGAGACAAAGCAAAGAGTGAGAATACAAGGGAATTTCAAAAGGCAGGAGGAAGTGCCCAGTTCTGAGCCCAAACTGTTGAACCATGATAGAAGCACAGATGCCGTGCCACATGGCATCCCTGGCAAGGCGTGTGATCAGCAGACACACAACAAGCTTAAACCTGCTTTGGGTTTTCCTTAGCTTGGATCTGACAGGGCTGTTGATGCAGAGGCGCAGGGTACATTCAGATGATAATGAATCAGTTCAGGGTTTGGAAAATCTGTTCTCTGTTACCGACACTGAAGTCAACCCCCAAACTTTTCCCAAGGTCTGTTAGATGCCACCCTTTCCCCAGGTATTTATAGGTTAGCGATGCTAACTGGACTTGCCTGCAGCCAGTTCTGGCATGTTCTTGAGCCCAGATTCCATCTCCTGGCAGGAATATTCTTTTGTTAGCAGTAGCAATTACCTGATACTATTTTGGTCTCTTCATTAGCTTTGAGCTGATTCTATGAGCTGCTGAGGGCCCTCAACTCCCATTGACCTTATTGGTCACTGAGGGTATGTCTACACTACAGCATTATTTAGAAATAAGCTATTTCAAAATAGTTATTTCAAAATAGTTTATTTTGAAATAACACGTCTACACACAAAATGCATTTCGAAATAGCACATCCACACTGAGTGGATGCTGAATCACATTGAAGGCCGGCCGGAACCAGATCTGGCAGGGCATCAGGTCAGGAGTATTTTTGTGTGGCTGCTGCCTGAGGCTATCTGAGGCCTGTGCTTAAAGGGACCCCCCCTGGACAGTCGGTTCTCAGCTTTCCCTGTTTGCTTGCCTACCTCGATGAGGGACAGCAAAGCATTTTGTCTCTGCGTGCTCTGGTTGCCCTCACTCGGGTCACCACAACACTCTGCAACATGGAGCCAGAGCTACCCCCGGGCACTCTGGTGCTTCTCATGGACACGCTGCTGTGAGCCTGGCTGCAATTTCTGCAGGCTGCCATCTAGGAGGTCCATCAGGGGGCTGTCAGTATCCAGGAGGCCCTGTGGGAGAGCTTCCACCCTGAGGAGCACTAACAGTCTCCCTGGTCTACCCCACTGGGGGAAATAAGGGGAGGGGAAGCTCAGGGCTCAGGGGTGGGAGTCTTGCCGGACCAACTTGATTTTCATGCAAACCTGTTCCTGGGTTCGCATGTGGCCTTTGGTGGCCAGGCTGGCAGCTATCCTGCCATAGATGGCTGCGTTCCTCTGTCTAGTGCAGAGATCATGGACGTTGGGTGCATCCTCCCCAAACCTGAATAAGTTCCATGATCTCCACCCTGGACCAGGAAGGCGCCAACTTCTCCGGGCCCTGGCAGGCTCCTGGGAGCTGGCAGATTGCTCCTGGGGAATGGAGAAGGGCTGGCTGCCAGTGGCTTGCTGGCTCATGTTTTGGGGCCACTGGGTCAGGAGCAGTGACTGCTGGCTCTGGGCTGGCAGGCTTGGAGCTGGCACAGGCACTGTGGCCAGAGTCTACCCCTTTAAGGGCTCCAGGGAGAGGGGAGGGAGAGGAGTGTTCTTAGTTGAGGATGGAGTGGCCACCAGGGCACCCAGGGAAGTCTGGAGGCCCCCTATTTCGAAATAAGTGTCTACACAGCACTTATTTCGAGATAGCTATTTCGAATTTGGCATTATTCCTCGTAGAATGAGGTTTACCAAATTTGAAATAAGTGCTCCGCTATTTCAAATTTATTTCAAAATAGTGGTTTGGCTGTGTAGATGCTAGAAAAGTTATTTTGAAATAAGGGCTGTTATTTCAAAATAACTTTGCTGTGTAGACATACCCTGAGAGCTTCCAGCACTCCATATCTAGAGCAAGTGTTGCTTGCAGCTTGACACGGGAGGGAAAATAGCCCCCCTTTCATGAGCTGCTTCCAAGCACTTTATGAATTTCATATAAAGATTCCACAAATACTGGCATGTTTTCCGCGCTCATGCTTTGTGGTATCAGTTTATGTTTGGAATGCATGAACAATAGCTTGCAAAACCTCCTTCTGTTGATCCACGTTAAGGAAGGCAAACACAGAGACAGGCCCTGTATGAGCTCTTATCCAATCTGGCAGCAGCCTGGCAATCCCTCCCCCGAGAGAGCAATCCATGCCAAGTCTAGCCTGAAGGAGAAACACATGGGTGGATTATTTTCAATGCTGGGAAGTTCACCCCACCTACGTTTTTTCTCAGAACTTTTTTTATTATTATTTTAGTACAAATACTGAGTTTATTATTATTGTTTCTGAGGCACTTAGATAACAGAGGGGATTGGGTTCTTTGGACATTCTTCAGCTCTGGGTAACAGTAGCATAATAATGTGGGTAAACTGTGGACGAGACACATTTTTGTGACTGTTGATCTACCTCACCACGTGGAATAAAGGTGAGACCAGCTTCAGTTTCTGAGCCAACTCCCACTCTGCAATCAGCACAAAGATCTCATGCCCTGCGATATACCTACGACATGAGTGCACTACATGAACGGCAGGAGAGACCTGACACAGGGAGGGCTGAGGATTAGGGATGTTAAATGTTTATTTTTATAAAGATGCAACAGCTGAATTTTTCAGCAGTTACATGTTTACACACAGGAGGGCAGGGGGAACCGGTGCTCATGGGGAGCCAGCTCCCCACGAGCACTGGCTTCTGCCTTCCCCCACCCCATTGCCTCTGATACAGAGGCAGCATCGTTGAGGGAGAGGGGAGACAGGCGACTCCATGGGAACCAGTATGTGCAGTGTGGGGGAGCAGACTTTCTGTGGGAAAACTGCTTCCCATGTACACCAGCTTCCGTCGGCCCTCCTCACCTCCCACGCTGCTGCCTCACTATCAGAGGCAGTAGCAAGGGGTGGGTGAAAGACAGGCGCCTCTGCAGGAGCTGTTGCTCATGTGGAGCTGGCTTTTAGACCTGCTCCCTCCTCCCCTCCTACCCATGCTAGTGCTTCTGTGGGAGTCAGTGGAGGGGTGGGGCACACACAGGGAGCAGCTGAAAAGCCAGCCATGGGCACTAGCTGCTCCCTCCCCGCATTGCTGCCTCTGATACAGAGGCAGCAAGAAGGGGTGCATGTAGCTGTTAGGATTAACTAATGAGCCCAGGCTGAGGATGTTCTTGTTGGAGGTGCCAGTGCTGTGCAGCCCAGGGATGTAAGTGTGAGCGGGGTGACAAAAGGAGCTGTCGCAGTCCTGTAAAATGGCCCGATCTGTGGAGGAGGGGAAGAGGTTTAACATGGGACAAACTTGGACCATCACAGAGTCTTGATCCTCTACGGTCTTCCCACAATGCTCTGCTATACTGCCCCAGGTTAGGAGCTGCAGGAGAGAAGTGCGGGAAGTAACTGGGGGGGGGAGGGCTCTGAGGACGATCAGTATGAAAGGAACGCTTCCTGCACTCACACTAGACGCCCAGAGGACGTCTCTTCCATAGCCTTAGGGTTCTTTCAGACACACCTACCCCATTGCTGTACCTGCCCAGTTAGCTATAGCTAAATCCAGAGCCGGTGGCTGCCCGTGACCGAAGTCACCTCCCCATAAGGATGGCTTATTTTTAGTTGCGTGTTTATCTTCTGTAGAATCTCTGCAATGTGAAGTATTTCATTTGGAGAAGAGGGAGTGTTTGTTTCAGGTTCCTACCAGGACCCACTCACTCCTCTAGTCCCATCTGAGTGCCACCCACCGAGACTGCCTACACTCCCACACCCACTTACGTGTGTTCTCACATACGAGATAGGCCAAGATCTTCCAAAAATGACTAATGATGATGTGGGGGGGAGGGGACAGCTCAGTCTTCATATGTCACAGATACCTTAAAGTGGTCTGATTTTCATAGGCTGGGGGCACAGCCCTTTCTGAAAATCAGGGCCCTTTAAGACTGCTCAAGTTGGGTGCCCAGTAATTGAGCAGGGCAAAATTACCACAGGTTGAACCCCCCTGGTCCGGCAGCCTCGGTACCTGACCAGTCCCGGACAAGGGAGTTTGCTGGACCAGTGGAGATCTGGGAGGTGGGGTGCCAGTCTCTCTGCTGGGCTCCTCTCCCCAGCTACCTTGCACCACTGCCCCCAGCCCTATGAGCTCCAGTGGCCCTGGTGGCCCTTCTGGCCCCACCACTGGCCCCACCAGCTGGCGCTGCTCCCAGCCACCGGCAACCTCTGCACTGGGACTCTCTAGTCCAGCAACATCCCTGCTCCTGCGGAACCAGAGAGTCCTGGACCACAGAGGTTCAACCTTTAGCTCTTTAAACAGCTTGGCCAATATCTCCCCCACATGAAAGCAGCAGCCATCAGTACCGTTTTGTTAAAAAAAAACCATCCCAAAAGAGCACCAACACCTCTCCCCCCCAAACTGCTCATGTGAAATAAGCGAAAGGGGGGGGGGGGGAGGAGGTACATTTCAGAAAACAGGCTTTGAAAAGCTTGACCCTAATGTTACCGAGAGGATTTACAACAGAAGTGTGTTTGTTTCCTTGCCTAAATGCCGGCACTTGAGTGCTGGGTGCTGGTTTCCCATGCAACAGTTGACTTCCCCTCTGACTACAAGAAGACAGACGTTCCTTGGATGAGAACCATTTTCTTTTCCTTAGTTTGCGTTTAGGCAGATGGATTTTCGGGGGGTGAGGGACAGAGCCCTTGACTTCTAGGTCCCATGTTCAGATCCCATGTGCTGGTGGAGCAGAAAAGGGTACCTTGTAGGGCTGCTGTCTGTGCTCTTCCTGTTCTCGTGGGCACAGGCACACGTGGCTCTTCCTGACTGCCAATTATGCAGCTTTACCTAGTGCTACAGACGCTCCCAAAACTGCCCAGCCGCATGAACAGATGGAGCTTTGTTACTCTGGTCACTGTAGGAGAGAGCATCATATGATCAACAGCTAACTGGAGCCTGGTGTCATTTTCTCAGGCTTTTCCTGATCTAGCATTCTTGTGTGACCCTTTCTATCGGCCACACGTGTGGCCAAAGGCGGAGTAAGATCAGATCTGCTAGGGCAGCGATTCTGTCACAGACGACTCATCATCACCAGGCCCTTTCTACCATCAACACTTGGTCCTTGTGGTGGGGTCGTCTCTCCCAGGAGCCTGAAGCATTTCCTGTGCATTCCTTCATTATGCCTGACAGCATCCAGGGGAGGTGCCAGCCCTGTGTTCACTGCCCTCTCTTGCCTGTGCCTGTTCTCTCCTTCACCCACTCGGAAGGAAGAGAGGGAGGGAACCTGACACAGATAGCAACTCCAGAGTCGACCCACGCCAAGCCAGGCTCTCTGCTGACACCCACATGTTCCATTTCAGCTCTTGAGCCAAGTAGCTATGTGCTAACATGTCTCCCCGACTAGAATCCAGTTCAGATGTCCTTTACATTTCAGTCCCTCCATTTGGGAAGACTTTGGAAAATGCACCATCTCTCAGGAACACTTCAAAACTGCCTGGGCCAGAAAATACACAAGAAGGTCAGCAGACGGGCACAGCTAATGTAATTAACCCCATTCTGGGCTTGCCCCAGGTAACCTAGCCCAGGCTGAAAATGATATGGCAGCTCCACCTAGAAAAACATGATCTGCCCTGGGGTACTGACCCATCAGTGACAAGGCCGATGAAGAGAAGGCCATGGTCTGCTGGTGATGAAAGGGTTAAACCCCAATGCGGAGCACTCCGGGTTACTCCTTAGCTAGCTGGTGTTTTGTTCCTCAACACTTTAGAGACAGGAGGACTGAAGCAAAACTCCTAGCGGCAATCAACCCTGTACACTAGGGTAATGTACACTAGGGTAATGTGTACTAGTGGATAGAGCACTGAACTAGGACCCTGGAGATCTCAGCTCTGCTGCTGATCGGATGGCTGATCTGGGATAGATCACTTCATGCATCTGCCTTGTCTATTTAGGATGCAAGATCTTTGGGGACAGAGACTAGGTATGTACAGGGATTAACTCAAAAAGACCCTAATCTCTGAACGCTTCTGAACACAACTGTAACCCAAATAGGAACGAATTAAGATATGTATTCAAATGTTGCAGCTTTGTTCAATCTATGGCAGATCTGGTTTCATAGCCATTTTTATTCAACAAAGTCACTTCATAGGCAGTGGTATTAGCATGTTTGGTTCGAGTGGCTTCATCTCATGTCCCAATAACATGGCCATATATTCAGTTCAATTTCATTTGACTGTTTGCTCTGCTGATGAGTCTTTTTTTAGGGGGGAGGGGCTCCCATTTGAGTTATATAGAAGTGGTACTAACCTAGATAATAATACTATGCCAGGCAGTATGGCCTATTAACTACAGCACAGGACTGGAACACAGGAAACCTCCATTTGGTTCTCAGCTCTGTCACTGGCCTGTGTTTAATCCTGGTCAAATGATTCTCTGTTTACCTATCTGTCAACTACGGGTGGATGATACTAACCAGCACAGTGCAGAAGACAGAAGTCCATTTTATGAAGGGTTTTGAATGTTTGTCTCCTTGCAAGTCCGATGAAAAACCAACATTTTCCAGGAAAGAAAATTCCAAACAAAATTTAATATGGGTTGATTGATGTCTTTTGACTTGGTCTATATACTATTCTATTTCAAAATAGAAAGCAATTTCAAAATGAAAAATCGTGTCATTCCAAAAATATTGAAACCAGGCATTTTGATATTGTCAGGACTTTTTATTACTGTTTTCTTCAGAAAGGAAATCCCAGCGAAATCAAACTAATTTCATGGAGCATTTCAATGTAGTTGGAATTGCACATGTCAATGGAATATGGTTCTGCCGAAGTTTCTCTGTCTGGCTCTAATATAGATCCCCCTTTATAAAGCACTTTGAGAGGAAAAGCACCATATAAGAGCTAGGTGTTATTACTACTCCTATTCACGTGGGCTGTGTCTACATTGGCACCCCTTTCTGGAAAAGGGATGCTAATGAGACTAGTCGGAATTGCAAATGCCGCGGGGGATTTAAATATCCCCCACAGCATTTGCATGAACATGGCTGCCGCTTTTTTCCGGCTCGGGGTTTTGCCGGAGAAAAGCGCCAGTCTAGACGGGATCTTGCGGAAAATAAGCCCTTTTCCGGAAGATCCCTTATTCCTACTTGAAAGTATAAGGGATCTTCCGGAAAAGGGCTTATTTTCCGCAAGAGCCCGTCTAGATTGGCGCTTTTCTCCGGCAAAACCCCGAGCTGGAAAAAAGCGGCAGCCATGTTCATGCAAATGCCGTGGGGGATATTTAAATCCCCCGCGGCATTTGCAATTCCGAAGTGTCTCATTAGCATCCCTTTTCCGGAAAGGGGTGCCAATGCAGACACAGCCTAAGGGTGGCCAAAAGTACTGATCCTGTGAGTCATGTACAACAAGCTTCAGAATTTCAAGAGCCATGTCACACTTGTCAGGGCTTGGGGCTTCAGCCCCATAAGAGGTATCTGCCAGAGTTTGGGGCTTCAGCCCCGTAAGAGGTATCTGCCAGAGTTTGGGGCTTCAGCCCCACGCCCGCTGAAACCCCAAGCCCCAGCAGATGAGCTCCAATGAGGCTGAAGCTCTAAGCCCTCCCCTTCCATTTCTGCTAGACCAGAGACCCTATCTCACCATGCCACTGCAAGGCAGAGGTTCCGAGATCCCTCCGCCTGGTAGGTAGAGAACAAGGGAGCGTGGGGGCATTGCAAGCTGAAGTTTAATGGTAAGAGAGCCACGTGTGGCTCACGAGCCACAGTTGGGCAACCCCGCTATACACTACACCAGCATTTCTGAGCCTTTTCAGCTGGGCAATCCCTTATTCAAAATCAAAACATTTCACATGACCCTCTCACATTGATTATAAAAAGAAGAGTAAAAAAGTATCAATGATCAATGCCTCATAACTCCTTTGGTTGCCTTTTGTGACCCTCTCCCCCCCCCCCCCCACTTCCGTGGCAGCCACAACCCTTTGAAAAACACTGCGCGACTGCATTAAATAAATCAACCTGGGATAGCTCCAATATTGGTCACCAAATCAGAATAAGGAATCATACAAAAGTTTGGCTGGAAGGGACCTCAAGAGATCATCTAGTCCAGTGTTTCTCAGCCTTTTTTTTTTTTATAAAGTACCCCTTTAAAAAAATATAAAGTACCCCCAGTACCTACAGTTTTCAGACACACACCTTTTTTTCTACCATTGCAACACATTTGTTTAAACAACTTAATCATAGCCGAGCGGGTGATGAAATTTTGGGGTGTAAAAAGTATGAAAATAATAAAACACGATTTTTCCATTTTCGCGATCGGGGCTTTTTTGCGGAAAACAAATCTGAGCTGTCTACACTGGCCCTTTTGCTCAAAAGCTTTGCGCAAAAGAGACTTTTGCCTGAACAGGAGCAGAATAGTATTTCTGCAAGAAGCACTGATTTCTTACAGTAGGAAGTCAGTGCTTTTGCGGAAATTCAAGTGGCCAGTGTAGACAGCTGGCAAGTTTTTCCAGAAAAGCGGCTGATTTTCCGGAAAAACTGACCAGTCTAGACACAGCCGCTCAGTTCTTTCAACCTCTGCCGACAGTCCTGATGGCTAAATCTTCTCTCATTGTTCTTGTTCTCCTTTGGATTCTCTCCAATTTGTTCACATGTTTCTTAAAGCCTATTGCTCAAAACTGGACCCAGTGCACAAGCTGAGGCCTCCTCAGTGCTGAGCAGAGTGGGACACCTCCCGTGTCTGTCTTATATATGAAAATCCCGCCTACACATCTCAGGATGAGAGCTGCCTTTTAAGTAACAGAATCACACTGTTGACTCAGTGATCCACTATATCTTGGGCTGCATTAGTGGGAGCACTTGTAGCAGATCAAGGGAAGTGATTATTCCCCTGCTTTCGGCACTAGTGAGACCACATGTGGACTACTGTGTCCACTTTTGGGCCCCCACTACAGAAAAGATGTGGACCAGAGTCCAGTGGAGGGAAACAAAAATTATTAGGGGCTGGAGTGCATGATTTATGAGGAGAGACTAAGGGAACTAGGCTAATTTAGTCTACAGAAGAGGAAAGTGAGCAGGGATTTGATAGCTGCCTTCAGCTACCAGAAGAAGGGTTCCAAAGAGGAAGGAGCCAGGCTGTTCTCAGGGGTGACAGATGACAGAATGAGGAGCAATGGTCTCAAGTTACAGTGGGGGAGGTCTAGGTTGGATATTAGGAAAAACTGTTTAATTCGTAGGTGGTGAAGCGCTGGAATTAGTTACCTAGGGAGGTGGTGATATCTCCATCCTTAGAGGTTTTTAAATCCCAGCTTGACAAAGCCCAGGCTGGGTTGATTTAGTTGGGATTGCTCCTTCTTGAGCAGGCGGTCGGTCTAGAAGACCTCCTGAGGTCTCTTCCAACCCTATGAGTCTATAACTGCTAGATCCTGCAGTACTGCTGCCTAGCTGCTTGTTTCCTATTTAGTTGCGGTGCATTTTATTTTTCCTTCCCACACGTAGTTGTCTTTATTGAATTTCATCTTGTTGATGTCAAACCAATTCTCCAGAGTATCAAGATTATTTTGAATTACAATCCTGTCCTCCAAAGTGCTTGCAATCCCTCCCATGTTGGTGGTTTCTGCAAATTTTGTAAGTGTACTGTCTCTATCCCCATCCCCAAAATTATTAATGAATAGCACTGGTCCCAAAGCAGACCCCTAGCTATGTCCTCTCAGTTTGACAGTGAATCATTGATAACTATTCTTGGAGTACAGTTTTGCAGCCAGTTGTGCACCTACCTTATAGTAATTTCATCCAGACCTCATCTTCCTAGTTTGCTTAAAGTATATTATGTGCCAAAAGCCTTGTTAAAGCCCAGCTATTCCACATCTATTGCTACTTTAAATACTTATTTAAACAAAGGCAAATTTCCTGCTGAGGGAGCTGAGAAAAGGAAGGCCCGGGGAGGAAACAACAGAAGCAAATAGTGGCAGAGACAAAGCGATCCTGTTACACATCCTATTACTAAATTTGCCTTTTGTTACTTTTTTAAAATGTGCACTCATAGCTCCCCATGAAATCTGAAGCAAACAACCACGCCCATTGGGAAGATGAAGAGAGAGATATGAGGAACTTTTTCATTAGGAAAGCATGAGTAAGAAGCAAAGTGAAAGCAAGTAGAACCCAGTGTGAGCTCTGGAGGCTGTTTCAGGACTGAAGGCTGTGGAGATGCCTCATAGATAAGAAAGATCCAAGGGCAAGGAGGGGAGGGGCTGCTCACAGTCTTTAGTTGCTCACATATTTTCATATTTACATTCAGAGTTGAACCAGTCTAACTGTCAAGTTATTTTAAACCCGCTTAATTTTATTTAAATTTGGTTGATCACAATTTAGCTTAATAACACACCTACCCCCTAACTCTTGTACAGGATTTTACAGCTATAGAGTCGTTGATAAGGAATTGAGTTTAACTGATATAAGGCAGGTTTAAATTCAAATTCAGAGTTTCACACAGGAAGATTTTGCAGGGATTTAACTTAATCAACAAGAGATCATACCCTTAGTTAAATACAGACAAGCCCTACGGGTGAGAGGTATTAATGGCATAGTCACATGAAACTTCATCATAATGAAATCATTTCGGGGTGAGGGGTTTGTATGTGTGTGAGGAATCAAGCAAAGGTTAAATACTACTAACAATTAACAGTAATAATACTGCACTAAACGAGAGGGATGGAAGTACTGAAACATATGCTTGCTAGCTCCTTGGACTCTTTGGCTGTGTCTACACTGGCCGCTTGAATTTCCGCAAGAACACTGACTTCCTACTGTCTGAAATCAGTGCTTCTTGTGGAAATACTATGCTGCTCCCATTCGGGCAAAAGTCCTTTTGCACAAAGTTTTTGCGCAAAAGGGCCAGTGTAGACAGCTCAGATTTGTTTTGCGCAAAAAAGCCCCGATCGCGAAAATGGCGATCGGGGCTTTTTTGTGGAAAAGCGCGTCTAGATTGGCACGGACGCTTTTCCGCAAAAAGTACTTTTGCAGAAAAGCGTCTATGCCAATCTAGACGCTCTTTTCCGCAAATGCTTTTAATAGAAAACTTTTCCGTTAAAAGCATTTGCGGAAAATAATGCCAGTCTAGACGAAGCCTTTGTGTGCTTGCTGTTTTGTGTTTCCTTTCAGACTGTGAGCTCACAGTGTGATGGCTATCTCCCAATCCATCTGCCTAGTACTGGGTCTATTGGCCCCTACTACCATATAAATAATTATGATAATAGGTAGATTCATAGGTTCCAAGGCCAGAAGGGAACCGTTTTCTTTGTAAGCTGAGTGCTTGTGTGGCTGCTCAGAAGTGATTCAAGTGCTGCCCAGCTGATTAGCAGTGTGCCCACAGCTCAGTTTGTTTCTATTTGTGGTGCGCATTTGTACAGGCTTTGGTGCACATAACATTTATTCCACACACAGATGGAAAAAAATCTGCACATCGATGGAAAAGATTAGGGGGAACATTGGAAGGGATCACTGTGATCATCTAGTTTGACCTCCTATATAATACAGGCATTCTCCTAACCGATTCCTAGAATGCATCTTTTAGAAAAACATCCCATCTTTATTTAAGAATGGGCAGTGATGGAAAAACCACTATGACCCTTGATAAACTGTTCCATTGGTTCATTACTCTCACCTTTAAAAACATACATCTTGTCTCTAATCTGAATTTGTCAAGTTTCAGCTTCTAGCCACGGGATGGTCTTTGCTACACTGAAGAGCCCATTCTCAAATATGTGTTCCCCGTGTAGATGTTACAGGCTGTGATCAAGCCACTCTTCATCGTCTCTTTGCTAAGCTAAATAGATTGAGCTCCTCAAGTCTGTCACTGTAAGACATGTTCTCCAATCCCCTAATCATTCCTGTGGCTCTTCTCCAAACTGCCTCCAATTTATCAGCACCCTTCTTGAGTTGTGGGCACCAGAACTGGAGATAATAACTCAGCAGCTGTCACACCAGTGCCAAATCCAAAACCCAAAATAACCTCTCTGCTCCTGCTAGAAATTACCCTGTTTACACATTTTAGGATCATATCAGTCCTTTTAGCCTCAAAGCTACGTCAGGAGCTTGTGCTCAGGTGATTATGTTACCTACGTAGATACAGGGAATCATCAACAACTAGTGAAGCCACTACCAGAGTGGAATGTGGCTCTATCTATATTAATTCACCAAATATGACACCAGCCCCCCAGTACATCTGCAGGGACTGACCCTCAGACCTTGGATCTAAAAATCAGGAGAACCCTACTGCGTAAGTGACAGGAGTTTGTGCAGTTTCTGAGAGGTGGTAGCACTCTCATTAGCCACTACAAGGAGAGAAAGGACCACTCTATATGAGTGCGGATTACAGCCACAAATACCCAGAGCATAGATAGGCACCTGGTGCGCTGTCACTGCTGCTTAGCACACTAGTCATTCATCTCACTGTCACCTCATGCTCCCCATGTCTGCATGCTGAATCCACCTGTTGTCTCTTCTCACACATTTAGACTGTAAGCTGTTTCAAGCAGGGATTTGTGTGTGTGTGTGTGCGTGTGTGTGTGTACATGCGCACACAATGGGACTCTGATTCCTTAGGCTGCCTTACACCAGTTTCAGTGAGTGCTGGACCCGGCCCTTAGCATGTTCCACTCATTCTGCTGTAACTGCACTCTCTTACTAAAGCAGCTGTTGCAGCATGGCAGCAACTCACCTTTTAGAAAGTCAGGGGCATCCTTCTAATCTAGATAAACGAAGGGAATTTACATGCAACACTTCCATTGAAATACGAGCAGGGCTCATGCATGTGAATCCCATGGTTGGTCTATGAGGCCTACGCTGCCAAATCACTGCACTGTGACTTTCTGGCTCAGGGACGTGTAACCCCAAGTGCTGCAAGTTACAGTGCTGTAAAACGCCGGTGTAAACAGGCTCCGAGAGCTGGGAGTTATGCCCTCATGGAGAGGGTTTACATAGAGTACTGGTGCTGTGACTGCCCTGCTGTGCTGTTAAGTGTAGACAAAGCCTTCATATGCACATGGGACTTACAGCCAGGGGGGCTGACAGACTTGCCAGGCCCGTGGCCCAGGCTCGGTCCCTGAGTGGTAGAGGCAGGGCTGGGGCACCCAGCCTTCCGTGTCACCCAGACCACCACGCCCCTTGCCCATGCCAGCTCTTCAGCACCGCCCGGAGTGGTGGTAGCCAAGAGCCTGGGGCTCATTTGAATTGCTGGACCCCAGGCCAGTTGCCGCCTTTGCTCCCCCCTCCTGTCAGCTGGTTTGCTTACAGCTACAGAAGAGGGACTTTCTCTATGTGACGGATGTGGCATATTTCAAACAGCAAGTTTTCATGAGTGGCTCTTCCTTCCTGTGAGGCTCCTGCTAACGCGAGGCCATTACACAGAATACATTCTTTGACTATTCTCCTGGGTGCCAGGGCTTATTCCTCTGGTGCTCCTTTGTTATCAACCGTGAGGTAAAATCACTTCATTTTATGGCTTGTGCTGGTTCAATAGAATTCCACGCAGCTACTCTATGGGAGCTTGTATAAAGTACTGCCATCCCGCCACAATAATGGATTTGCTGATGGGGCAGCGTGTACCTCAGAAACCGGACACGGAGGCTGGAATCATTTGTATAGGGGGCGCGGAGAGCCCGAGAATCAATCTGTAAACTCTCCATATAATAGAAACTACTGTAAACCAGCACCCTCAGCAGCCCTAGCTCCAGCACCGATGAAGCCAGACAGGCTTTGATTGAATCCAACGCTGTAACGGGAGGGAAGAGGGAGGTAGCTCTCATAGCATTACGCTTTCTGACAGAGATTAAGTGCTAATGTTGTCAAGGTGACCCCTCTGTAAGTTACCTCTCCCATTAGAGCTTTCTGTTCTAGGATCCTGGAGGTAAACTGCCAACTCCCTGGGCCAAATTCTGCTCTCCTTTACGCCCAGGCAACACTTCAGAGAGGTGGTGTAAGTTGCAACCATAATATTATGGTTTAAGTGAAGAGAACACATCTGGGGTTTGTAGAGAATTGTCCATTCTCTTGCAGTCCTAAAGCGCTTCACAAAGAGATCTACCAGAGAAAGTAGCAGCCATTGTGAACTCAGTAGCAATTCACACACACACACACACACACACACACACACTCTGGAACTGGCTTTAAAAGACTTCATCTTCTACCTGGGCAGAGATGATCAGAGGGAAACATTGGGTTAATCTGTCATCTAAATGACGCACCTCTAACAGTGCAGCAGCCTTTAATGATACAGCCCTGCAATGCCAGCACCAAGTCATAAAACAACACAGAACAACTGAAAGCATTAGCTTCAGAGGAGTAGCCAAATTAGTCTGTAACTGGAAAAACATTAAAAAACAACAAATAGTCTAGCAGTACTTTAAAGACTAACAAAACATGTAGATGGTATCATGAGCTTTTGTGGGCACAAGCCACTTCTTCAGATGACTGGAGTATTAGAAATTCAGTTCCAAAAAAATGATAGGTTAGGAAAGGGAACTTGATTCCACAACGTGTGTGTGTGTGTGTGTGTGTGTGTGTGTGTGTGTGTGTGTGTGTGTGTGTGTGTGTGTGTGTGTGTGTGTGTGTGTGTGTGTGTGTGTGTGTGTGTGTGTGTGTGTGTGTGTGTGTGTGTGTGTGTGTGTGTGTGTGTGAAAGAGAGGAGGTTTTTATCAGCAATTAGGTTTGAGAAATATGCCTGGGTACACAACATTAAGTGTTTTATATAGGGAGCTCTAGCAATACAAACAGGTGTGGGGTGTGGAGAGGTCATGGAAGTACACTAGGTGCATCTAAATGCAATTCTTTGCACACACTATTGATTGTGGACTCAGAAGCTGAGGTCCCGGATGCTAAAGTCTGTTTATGAAGTGTGGTGCACACCCTGGCAAATACCATATATACTCGAGTATAAGCCGACCCGAATATAAGCCGAGGCACCTAATTTTACCACAAAGAACTGGGAAAAAATATTGACTCGAGTATAAGCCTAGGGTAGGAAATGGGGCAGCTACTGGTAAATGTAAAAAATGAAGATAGATACCAATAAAATTACATGAATATTTATTTCAAAGAAAAACAATAACCTAGCTCTGTAAGTGGAAAAGGGGGTCAACAAAAACAATATGGTATCAAAAATACTGTAACTCCCGCTCAAAGTCCTCCCGCCAATCCAATGAGCCCCTGAAGGGCCGCCTGCAAGAAAGCGCCCAGCGCCAGCACCAGTCACACACGGGAACAGACGCTCGGACACTTGGCCCAACCAGCTCAGCCCCCGCCCGGACTTTTCCCAGGCCAGAGCCCCTCTTGGCTGCTCCCCGAGCCTCCCTGCCGGCGGCCCCGGGGCGAGGCCGCTGGCTCCGAGCAGCACCTGCGGGCGCACCCGCAACCCAAGTGGCCGGCAGAGGCTCCAAGCGCCCCACGCAGCGACGGCCCCCGACACACGGAGCCCAGCCCGCTCCCGGCAGCGCCCCCCGCCCCGAGCGCCTCGGTTACCGGGGCCAGAGCTCCGGGCTCATGCGGCTAGACCCGGCCGGCGGCAGAGACGCGCTGAGCCCGCCCGCGAGCAGGAGGCTGACTCGAGTATAAGCCGAGGGGGGCATTTTTCAGCACAAAAAATGTGCTGAAAAACTTGGCTTATACTCAAGTATATACGGTATTTCATCAGGTCAAACAAAGTGGAACATGGAATGTGCTAATCACAACTCATCTGTTTCTGTTGCAGTTGAATGTCTTGACAGCAACATGAGTCTCAAAGGATCTGCCAGCAGCCAGCCTGGCTCTGCAAAGTAAGAAACTGAATGACAAAGTCTGGCTGAATGGCTTGTCCCCTGCCACCACAATCACTTTTCCTTCCATTCCTGGTTCTCTCTCCTTGAAGGCAAAATTCTGCTTTTTCCTGGTCACTGCCCTGGGTCTCCTCAGCGGGGGCCAGGGAAGTTTCCAGCTTGCCATGCCCCAGTGCAGTCTAAACCCAACATGCACAGGCCAGTGTGTATCAAGGCTTTGCCACACAGCGCCCTGTGATTTAATTGAGGCTCTAGAGGGCAGAGAAACCAATATCTGGATGCTCTGTTCCTATAGTCCCAGGATGTAGTCGGGTGCCCAAGATTTCTATGGGGCAGATTGTACTGAAAAAACTGCCCCCTCTCTCTCTGAAAGCTTCAGCCAACACTAGACAGCACAGGGAGCGTGTGGGATGTTCACTACACACCTCTGAGCTGCTGCCTGCCCCAGGAGGGGGAAACCAGGGCACATTTTACTATCATGGCAGGCCCCGTTGCTATAGTGCCTGCTGGCATCAGGCAATGGCTTTTCAGTGAACTTTGATACCTATTTCCCCTGCTGTGTGGCCTGTTGCTGTTTGAATCCTCTTTTCCCATCACTCCCTGAAATTCAGCCCCCTTCTGGTGTTACAGAAAACCCAAATAAATACCCAAGCTCTGCTACTTTCATGCAACACTCAAGTTCTCAGACCCCCATTCCTAGCCTTGGCAGAGTTTCTCCTGTGCTGCTTCCTCCCCGCCACAGGTCTCTTCCGCTACCTCCCCTCCCCAGGAGCTCTGGTAGCTTCCTTTAGGGGTCTCTCTGCGCCTCGCGGTCCTACCTCAGGGTCCTGACCTGCTCCCTGAATTGTGTCCTGCAGCCTGACTCCCGGAGGCTCTTTCCAGAGAATGGATTCTCCTTGCTCCTCTCTGGACTGAGGTCACAGCTCTGTTTAGGTTGTCCTCTCTCTGATCCCCTACAGCTGTGGGAATAGCTGTCTGGTCACATGCAAGGCTGAGCCCAGCTTGCCTTAAAGGGCCAGCCCACCTGTGACAAGGCCCTACAGACTAGAAGGGACCAGAGGATGCTGGGAGAATGGAGAGAGAAAAATGGGTGATGGTCAGTGGTGGAAGGTCATACCCCTGTTGTCTCAGGCAGAGGCTATGTCTGCACTAGGCAGCTTTTAGCGACCAGGCTACATTGACACAGTGCTGTCGCTAAAAGTCAGCACAGGTAAAGGCTGTTAGTCAGCACTTTTGCCCCCACAGGCGGCTTTCACTTTGTCAGCAGGAGAGTGTTTGGGGTGGAAGTTTTTTGTCACCAAAACTAAGTGTTTTTTGCAACAGAAGTCACATTGAGGTGTGGGTGCACTCATAGTTTTGTTACCAAAGGCCGTTTTTGGCGACAAAGCTTGGTAGTGTAGACAAAGCCTTACACTTCCTGCTGCAAAACTCTTGTTATTTGGGGGGTGGGGTTAAGCACCCAGGAATGACAAAAGTGTTGTGGTTCAACTGCAAGTGCAGACAAAGCCAGAGAGGCCTCTGTCCTTTCTAGGTCTGTCCTGCCTGAAGGAGAAACCACTGGCCTACTCTTTGGAGGGAGTCAAACCTGGAGAAGGAGTAAATCAGATCCCCTCACAAAAATCAAAGCTCTCCCAACTGAGCATGCAAACATGATGTCATCCACACTTCCTGCCAGGCTTCCCAGCTTGTTGCATTCGGAGGTGTCACTGGAGATATGCTGCCCAGTCACTTAATACTCCTGCAGCTCCCCAGGCAAGGTGCTGAGAGCTACCTCACTTACCCATTACCACATACTGGTGTGAAAAGCCCGCAACTAGACCAGATCAATTGTTACCATCTGTGTTGCTCAAATGAATCACACAATGAATTCCGTAAAAGAAAAAAAAGTTGCGAGATTTGTTGTTTATTTGCTCCTTTTCTTTCTTTCCTCAGCAGCAGCCTCGGCAAAGCGGATGGTGCTTCACGAATGAGTGCAAAAGATTTATATGGTAAGTTACCCCCACGGATATGCTAGGCTGCTGATGAGATTTGCCTGAGTAAAGACTGCCAGGTTCAAACCGCTAGATGGGAAAGCTGAAAGCATCTTTATTGCATGGCTTCCTGTTTGTTTCTTATGGTGGGCCGGCGTGCAAGAGCGGAGTTTCGAGAGAACGGGAGAGCAGCAACCGTGCACACTAGGACATGGCTGGCTTTTCTTCCCGTTCTGAAGGGAGCGAGAGGAAAGTGCTTGGATTCCGTGATTTACTCCTCTGCCCCCTCCCTTCACCAGCCAGGAAAGGCATGCACAGAACGCAAGTACTTTCCCCACGCTCCCTTATTGTCAGGGGAACGGGATGAAAAGCAAGCCACGTCCCAATGTGCACGGCTCCAGCCTTCCCCTCCCGTTCTCTCGAAATTCCACCCTTGCCCCTGTGGGGCAGTTGTGAGATGAGCTGACGATGACATGTCACGGAGGGCTTTTCATTGTCCAATGAAGCATCCAGAAGCAGAGGCTATGGCAGACAGGACCCCAGACCAGATAAGTCATGGGTCGGTTCAATGCTGTTTCCTATACCTCTCCCTGCTGCGGTGCTGCGTGGCAGGAGACAGGCAGACATGTCTTCCTATAGATTATGCTTATGGCAAGTTTTCATCAGACCATGGCAGAAATGCACATGTCCTCTCTGCTTTAATGCTCACATTGCAACCTCTCGGCTAGGGGATGCCACTTCTATAACAAACCTGTGCAAACACAGACATATTTCCTCATGATCGTCAACTTTCTCTTATTGATTTAACCTAGACAACCAGGGTCTTAAAAGTGCCCATCTAATAAAAGACTTTTTGGAAGCAGGTTAATGATTTACATCTTAATTGCTCAGTATAGCCCTGAAAGGTCAATGCCCCCTGAATCTGTCAAGAGAGAGTTTATAAGGGATTATTTTTGAAATGATAAGAAGAGCTTCAGATGAAGCTTCAGATGGTCTTAGGAGACAGACTTGTTGAGAGTGTCTGGGTAAGGTTAAAAGGAATTGAAAAAAAGGGTGATGTCATGGTAGGAGGTCTATTACAGACCACCTAACCAGGAAGAAGAGGTGGATGAGGCGTTTTTAAACAACTAACAAAATAATCCATAGCACGGGACTTGGTGGTAATGAGGGACTTCCAACTATCCAGATATGTGTTGAGAAAATAATACACCAGGGCACAGATTATCCAACAAGTTCCTGAAATGTAATAGAGACCATTTTTTATCCCAGAAAGTGGAGAAAGCTACTATGCAGGGAAGCTGTTCTAGATTTGATTTTAAGAAACAGGAAGGAACTGATTGAGAATTTCACCCAAGCTGCCTTCAAAGTGGAAGGCAGCTTGGGTGAAAATGGTCATGAAATCATAGAGTTCATGATTCTAAGGAATGGTAGAAGGGAGAACAGCAAACTAGAGATTGTCCCTGTAAAGTGACTGGTCACAGGTAGCGTGCCTGGGATATTTGCTGCTGTGAAGTGACCCTCAGTTGCAGACCAGTTGCCTGGAGATTTGTCATTATAAAGTGACCTCAGCCTGAGATAGTGTCACTGTGAGTGACCCTATTGGCTGAAAGGCTGAGCACTTAGCTTAGCAGATAAAGTATTGAACAAAGTAATCATTAATAATTTAGGGTATGTTTAGGCTGCATCCCTCTGTCGGCAGAGGGATGCAGATTAGGCAGGTCGACACTGCAAATGAGGCAGGGATTTAAATATCCTGTGCCTAATTTGCATAAAAATGGCCACTGTGTTTTGCCGACTCAACACGTTGTCGGCAAAGAGTGGCAGTCTAGAGGGGGATCTATCAAGAAAGAAAGCTTCTTTGCATCACCAGGCATCCGGCATGCTCTAGCGAATCTGGCCCTGAGTCTGCCCCTCGTGTGTGAACAGTGTACTGTCAGCATCTCCTTTGGAGTCACAACAGTCAAATGAACAATCCCTCACCCAGTGTGAATGGGTTGCTCTCAGCTTTCTTCCAGATCATCATGGGTACAGTGTCATCATCCTTAAAAAAAAAACACAGGCTCTTCTTTGCTCACTTCTGGAAGGGTCTCTGGCTGCCTTTATAGAAAGCACCCTGGCTGCCAGACAGTAAGGCAGAGCGACAGGTAGCTATCATGTTTCTGCCTTATTCAACGTACAGCAGCCAGCTGAATAAATGTTAATGTGCACCATGAATAAATAAAGCTGCTTCTCTGCTTACTGGCTTCTGTTCTGAACCTAGTTGAAAGGACATTGGGGGAAATCCATTGTATTCTGGGCAAGCCCAAGAGAAAGGCTGGGAAGGAAGTACTTTTAAATAATTAGTAGTTTATACAGCAGGCTTATTGCTGTCTTTGTGGTTGCATTTAGTCCACAGACTCCTACTGGCCTAAACTTTTTTCAAGGCTGAATAAATAATACTGTACTCCTAGCAGGGTTAGCCACTGAACCCAGGTAGTGGGAGGAAAAGGGACCGATCCTAAGATAATTGACGCTAAAGGGTGGTCTTCCTATTCACTTCAGCGGGCTTAGAATCAGGCTGTAAGAGAAGGCTAGTCCCTGTCTCTGCTCCTTCCACCCATGTTCCTCCCCAGCCACCTGCCCAGAGGAGCCCTGAGCCAGCCACACCACCGCGCCTCCCCAGAGCCCAAGCCACTCCTAGCATCTTGGACTCTCTTTGGAGGAAACTTTTTTGCGACACCTCCTGCAGATTCCAGGGCAGCTGAGGACGTGGCATTTGTTACTCAGCTTCCTGGGGTCATCAGGCGCCTCCACCGCCTCAGAACCTGCAGGGGGCGTAATAAAACAACCCCCATGCTCACATATCCCTGCAAGCAAGGATACCCATCGCCATGGTGACTAACACCAGACACGTGTCTATGCCTTCCCAGTTGTGTGTAGGCCGGACCAATCTACTGGTCCCTATGGAAGAACTAAGAGTAGCTCCGGCAAGCTGGAAGCTCCAGCCTACCTCCACCATGAGAAGCTGCTGTGCTGTCTTGTCAGGGCGCCCAAGCTCTGCCAGTGCTGAGCACTTGGCCTGTGGCAGATGAACCAGCCTGGTGAAGCGGGTGCCTGAGGAGTGACAGCCTGGCAGCCGGGATCACTTGACACCAAATGCAGTTTGTAACTGAAGAAAGGCTTCTGGGCTGTAACAGGACACCGGGCACTCTGGGCCCAGTCGTTCCCCCCCTGGCTTCGGCAAATGCCACCATCTGCTTGGAGGTGCCTTGCTTAAGGCACAGGTTGATGTGCTGTAGCCAGGAGATGGTTAACAGCGGCAGACTGCACCCAGTGTATGTGACCCACCGGCTGCACCGTCTCCATGGAGAAGTGCTGCGGAGGGGGGACCTCTGGCACGAAAGAGACCTCTTGTCCTCATTAGCTGAGCGGAATTGTACTATAGGTCAAAGATTACATTACAACCCGACCAATGACAGCCCGATCCCCAGTTACAGAGTCCAGCGCAACGCTGGTTTCATTATCCAACAGCCAGAGGTCTTTGGGAGACTTGGGCTCAGTATATGAGCCTGGCGTGTAGTTGCATGGGCCTGGAGCACTGCACAGAGAAGTACAAAGTGCCAGAGAAGTGGCAGTGACTGGTACAAAAAAGCAGAACAAAAAAGTTTAATGGAATCATCAAGAGCGTGACTCTGCAACTGGCTGCCCCCATACCCATGTAGAGCCCAGACGTCCGCTTGCATGGACCAGCTGTCAGGATCAGGGTTCTACTGAATAACTAATCCTATATTGAGTGTATATATATTGAGAGTGTCTATACTGCAATCGGAGCATGGCTGCTGCACAGGTAGATATACCTGCTTCAGCACAGTCTAGCAGTGCAAGAACATACCCATAGTCCTCGGTGTGCTCATATAACCCATGCTGCTGCACGTCCACGGCTGTTTTTAGCTCTGGTAGTCTACCCATGCTGCAATCTCACTCTGGATTGCAGTGTAGACGTATTCTTTGTATCTTCTGAGAATATATCGTGTACTTTCCTCAGGGCAGGGTTTGTCTCTTTACTTGCTTTCATGTTGTCAAATGATCGAAAATAATGACATCAATTCCAGCTCTGTTATAAATGTGGGGTGGGGACACGTATCAGTGTTCAACCGGTGGAAATGAACAAACAGGCCATAAAAGAAATGCTATTTTCTAACTTTGAAGAAAGGCTGATAAAGAGCAGTGTAAATGAAAATAAAGGCCCAGTTGATCTTCAGCTGATATAAATAGGCACAGATCCACTGACAGCCATGGTGTTACATGCATTCACACCAGCTGAGCTCCAAAAAGCACAACACTCTACAGATTGCCTTGGGACTGTCTTCTTCATAAAGCTAGGTAGAAAATAGCCATTAATTATTGACTACTTAGCGTGCTGGACAACAACAAGAAGGCTACGTCTACACTGGCCCCTAAAAACGGAAAAGGGATGCAAATCAGGTAAGTCAGCATAGGGAAATCCGCGGGGGATTTAAATATCCCCCGCGGATTTAAATAAACATGTCCGCCGCTTTTTTTCCGGCTTGGGGAAAAGCCGGAAAAAAGCGTCTAGACTGGCCCGATCCTCTGGAATAAAGCCCTTTTCCGGATGATCTCTTATTCCTACTTCTTCAGGTAGGAATAAGAGATCCTCCGGAATAGGGCTTTATTCCGGAGGATCGGGCCAGTCTAGACGTTTTTTTCCGGCTTTTCCCCAAGCCGGAAAAAAAGCGGCGGACATGTTTATTTAAATCTGCGGGGGATATTTAAATCCCCCGTGGATTTCCCTATGCTGACTTACCTGATTTGCATCCCTTTTCCGTTTTTAGGGGCCAGTGTAGACGTAGCCGAAGAGTGATTATTCAGCATTAGTTACTGGTTATCTCCTGTTCAGAACCATGGGCTTGTTCATTATTTCAGCTGAGCGACATGTGATAGTCACATGAATATAAATGGATACATTGTGACTGCAAACATGGAATATTTCCTTCCCCTCCAGAAAATTCCACATCTTTCATCCTGGGTTAAAATGTGTAGCTAAGGTCTATACTGTAAGACTATTCCAAGAGCACTGATTCAATACACAGAGCTCAACCAACAATTTTACTTAGTGGATTTAGGCCAGGATTCAGGAAAATGCCTAAGCATAAGTAATAAGGCTGTTCCTGTTCAGGATATAACCCACACATGCACTGCTTGAACTTAAGTCCATTCTGAAATGTAAATCACATGCTTATTAAGCCCTGTCTTGAATCGGGATGCTTTCTTGAATCAGGGCCTTAATTTGACTCCAGATTTTGGGGACAAAAGCAGAACTCTGTCCCACAGACCATCAAAGAAGAGACTTTGATAAGTTAGTTATTCACATTAACAAGAAATTCTCCCCATCCCACAAAATGAACGCAGCACTCATAAAAGTCCACTGGCCATTAAGATGCTTGTAGACTTAACCTAATTCCTCACTCCATCTCATTTGTCTCCTTGGGCCCCTTCTTTCTTCATTATTTGCCCTAAATGTTGATGGGTGGGGGGATATCAGTGAAACGCAGGCTTAAGTTTGCTTCCAATAGGTATGAGGAAAAAAGAAAAGCACGCCTCTTTGTGATCGTACACTTACCAGAGAATGTGTACACTCCCTGCTCAGCAGTCTGTCTAGTGGATAGAGCACTGGAAAGTGATTCAGTTTGCCTTTCTATTACTGGACTTGGGCAAGTCACTTAACCTTTCTGTGTGTCTGTTTCCCCATCCACAAAAAAGTCTATAATAAGAAAATATCGATATCCATAGAGGTGACTATCAAGATGCATTAACCCAGCTGAGAAGACGAGGGGTGGAAGTTCTATGGACAATAAATCCCAGAACAAGAAGTCAGTCTATGCACTGCTACATACTTTTGTCATCATTGTTAACAACAACTGGCCTGCAATTCAGGATACAGTGACTGCACAAACTGCCAGCAGAGGTTCTCCATTGAAATGCTCATTTAAAAGGAGTGATTCAATGGTCCAGAAAAAAATAATAGTCGCTTCCTTAGAGGGAAAGAATTGTGTTCTAATTCCATTGCTGTCTATGAGCATCATGATTGGTCAGTCGAATTGACTTGCTAGGAGTTGGCTGCCTTCACGTGACTCCTTTGAGCTAAGATTGTCTCACATGTAACACCACAACTAAGTTACATCACAGGATATTGTAAATATTTGTCCCAGAATCTGGCCACTCTGAATACAGGGGCTGCTTTGTGATGTGCCCCCTGGGGTGCAAGGCAACCCCATGGGGATGGGGAAGCAGGGCCCTGGGGCTTACCTTCTCACTGGCAAGCACAACTGACTTGCAGCATGTGGCCACAGGTGTGTAGCCAGGGGCATGATCTCCTGGAGGCACAGTGCCTTGGGATCCTGAATCTCCAGCTGAGGCAGAGCCAGTCCATGCTACCCTCCTCCACGGGGCAGTGGCTAAAAGCTACAATCTGGTCCTTAACGTCTGGGAAGTGCTTTGAGTCCCTGGGGCACAGGCATAATGAAAGTAACAGCATTGTCTCGCGTGGTTCCCTGCCCTATCGTTATGGTTGATCTAGATAGATTTCTGACTTCATATGCATCTCTCCCACCCAGTGCCTAAAGTCCCTAGTCGATAAGATGCTGCTCATGTTCCTGAATATTTTCAGTTTCGCTATGATAATTTCTGCCTACCCCAGTAAGAACAATACCCATGAGGGAGAATGCTGTACTTATCAGGATTGACGCAGCATCCTCCCTCCTCCTGGCCATGCAGTTTCTACCTCCAGCTCTGAGCAGCGGTCACATGGCTAATGCACTGGTCTGGGAACCAGGAGACCAGGGATGCATTTCACCAACCTGTTTGTACCTACAGCGTCTGCTCCCCTCCAAGGCAGGCAGCTTTCTGCTCTGATCAGCATTCTGAGTCCTGTATTGCCTGGCCAAGTCACTTCCGTTCTCCGTGCTTCTGTTTCCCTCCCGTCCTTTATTTGTCGTGTCTGTTTAGACTGCAGACAGCTTCAAGGCAAGGGTGGTCTCTCACTGCATCTCTGTGCAGTGCTTGGCACAATGGGACTCCCATCTCATTTGGGGATGCCAGGTTGAGGCTTTACTGGCAGCCTTTTGAAGCCACTTAAACTTTCCCAGTGCCTCGGCTGCTGTGTGTATATGCCCCTCGCTGCCCCCCGAGAAAGTTGGCTGATCTGGTTTCATGGAGCTGTGCCACTGGAATGTCTGAGGCACGCTAATTCCATCTGTCCCCGCTGGCCTTCAATGCCTACATTGTTCATATGCCATGGCTGTTTCTCTCTTTTCCTACCTCCAATCCCAGATTCACATTGCCCCTTGCGTTCCCCCGCTGCAGTGTAGCTTTTCTCTTACTGGCATCCTTTCATCTTAGAGCCTCACCCTTCCCTCTTTCCCTAGGCCACCCAGAAATAGAGCTTTTTGGAAGAGGAGGGCAGCATCCTTTGGGCAGTAAATCTAGCTGATTATCAGCAGCGGTGAACCTCAGTGTGTGTAGACTCAGTTCTTCATGAGATCCCTCTCCTGTCATCCATTTCCAGACAAACAGAGGCTAGGAACACCATTTCTACCCATCCTAGCTAATAGCCATTGATGGACATAACCTCCATGAATGTATCTAGCTCTTTTATAAACCCTGTTAAAGTCCTAGTCTTCACAACCTCCTCTGGCAAGGAGTTCCATAGGTTGACTGTGCACTGCGTGAAGAAAAACTTCCTTTTGGTTTGTTTTAAACCTGCTACCTATTCATTTCATTTGGTGACCCCTAGCTCTTATATTGTGGGAATAAGTAAATAACTTTTCCTTATTCACTTTTTCCATACCAGTCATGATTTTATAGACCTCTGTCATTTCCCCCTTTAGTCTCCTCTTTTCTAAGATGAAAAGTCCAAGTCTTTTTAATCTCTCTTCATATGGGACCCGTTCCAAACCCCTCATCATTTGTGTTGCCCTTCTCTGAACCTTTTCCAATGCCAATTTCAGCTCCAGAAGGCTTGGATAGGCATCCAAAATCCATGGTCACCAGGATACCCCATTATTTGAGTGAGAGAAGCACAGTCCCCACCTAGGGACAGACAGGGCACAAGAAGACAGCCTCTGTCCCAGAGAATCATGTGAAGCAGCAGAATAGCTGCTGTGAGGAAAGGGTGTGGGAAATAATTGGAGAATTCAGATAGCAATACAGGGCTCTGAATGCTGATAGGAACAGACTCTGGTCCCAGATGCTCAGTGGACACAAAGTTTGACCCAAGTTCTCCTTATGTTAACAGAGAAAGCACAACACAGTCTAGGACAGGCGTGGGCAATAATTTTTACAGGGGGCCACTTAATTTTGGTAAATAGTCATGGGCTGGGTCCACCCCTGGAAAGGGCAGGGCTTGGGCCAGAAGGGGTGGAGCTAGGGAATAGCCTCCCTGCTGAGTTGTCTGAGGCCAGAGGCTTTGAATTAAAAACACAGCAAAGGGCTCGCAGCTCCCAGCTCTGCTGCTCTCCCGTTACCTGGCAGCCACCTGGCATTGCTTGCAGCTCTTCAAAGGGCTCGTGTCTCCACCAGTTCACCACTGGGAATGGTGAGCCATTTAAATAGGATCCTGCTGCCTGAACCACTGCCTGGAAATTCAGTGGCCCGGGCAGCAGGCTATAAATAGAAAGCAGACAGATGCAGTCCACAGGCTGGAACAAAGTATTAGATGGGCTGGTTCTAGCCCCTGGGATGCATCTTGCCCAGCCCTGGTCTAGGACAAAAAAGTGCTTTGTGCTTCCCAGCTAAGGATAACACGGCAGACCAAGGATTATTTTTCTCACTGGGTTGATTATTCTCTAATAATTATTTGCCTACACTTGGCTTCTTGTCCCCAGGCATGGGATGCTACTGTACACATTGCCCTCCAACTTCGCATGCCGTGACAAGTTAGAGACAGACATTCAGTGTTATTGATAGAAGAAGCCCTTGCACAATCAGAAGGTTGCCTGTGTTTTTATTTGCTCTCAGAGAGTGGGTTATGTTTGCAGATAATAAAAAAGGACTATGAACCCTTGAAATTGTTCTGGTGGTAAATATGAAGCACGAGGAGCAGGAATTGAGTTATGCAACCAACTAGTGGCTGCGGACCTGCTGTCTATAACACGGGCCAATGTGGTTATGGAACTTTCACACATTTGGGTGTCATCCAAAATGCACTGCGGTTGACATGGGAGTCTTCCCATTGATTTCCAGTGAGTTTTGGCACCAGCCCTTCATCACCAACTAACAGTGATCATTTCATCAGGCATAGATTAGAAATATTAAAATGAAGTTATTTTACTAATCAAGTAGTCAATAGAATTATTATTGCCAACTTGATTAGTCAATAGGGAAAGGCAGCTGGCTCAGTCGTGGCTTGCGCCAGGATCAAATCCTGCTGCAACTCTGAAATTGAAAAGGTAGTAGGAAGGAGCTGGCAACCTGCTCCCCCGCCCACGGCTCCTATTTCATTTTAAATTGCAGAGTTGCAGTGGGGTTTGATTCCAGCATGAGCTGGAACTGAGCCGGGCTGCCTGCCCTGCTGGCAGCAGCTCCTGTCTGCCTGGGGGTACCAACTCCCTGCTGGGACCCACGCGGACAGCGACTGATGTGGGAGCAGTTTCCCTACCCCCCTGCACAGTCAGCAGCACTGGGGGCAGGCCAAGCGGCACCGTAGAGATGGTGCTGGGTGTTCATCCATGAACATCCTTTTGGAGTCAACGGAGGTGTTGGAACATACCTGGTTCCTGCCTGATTGATAATTGTTCCTATTGCAATAACATCCAGACTGGCTCCGAGTGTGATCAGAGCCCTCTTATGCCAGATGTTGTATGATACACTGGAAGAGAGCTCTCTGCCCCATAGAGTTTAAAGATTAAGCAGACAAATGGTGGGAGAACAGAAGTCTTATTATCCCTACTTTCCCGATGGGGGAAAGCTTTGGTAATTTGCCCCAGGTTACACAGAAACTCTGTGGCTGAGCTGGGAATTGAAGCACAACCCAGTCTGGTGTGTTAACCAGATGACCACCAATGCTTCCTCTAAGCTTTTCCATCCACCTGCAGATTTTTTCCATCCATGTGCGGAATAAATGCCTATGCGCACTATGGCAGGTGCAAATGTGCACCACCAGAAACAAAATACTTAGATGTGGGCGCTCCGCTAATCAGCTGGGCGGCATTTGAATTTCTCCTTGGTGGCCACACAAGCACACAGCTTATGGTGAACACTGACAACCATCCTTCCTCTCCTGCATTTTTGTCTGGATACTGCAGCTGGTATGAGAGACAGGAAGCATGCAATAAAAAGGATGGATCAAATTCTGCTCTCATACTGATGTAAGTCCATTGACTTGGGGAGTTACTCTGGATTTACGCCAGCGTAATGGGAGCAAACGTTAGATGACAACGTTAGATGATTGTGTATACAAGGATGATACCTTGTATACACAAACTCTCTGGCCAGAGTGAGTGGTTACATTTTTACAGCCAAGTTATAACTTTCTGAAAAAGGTGTATATTGAACAAGGTGACAGAACTTGGCACCAAAGCTATTTTTACTTTCTGGGCCTACCCTATAGCCACACTCCTCCTAGAGTCATGCATGACTTTATGTATTTCTTAATTTGTAAGTCCTTTAATTCACCTATGTTAAGTTGAATTTAATATTTTCCTTTCCAGCCAAGCTGGAGGGCATTATCTTTGCAAGGTCAGCATGGGTTCTAGTTCTGATTACTAGGGTGAGGTTCACTTTGCTATCTCTAATGTGGTCTGATTTTCTTCCAAAGTCTTATGTGTTCCTTGGTTCTAATACAAAATAGCCAGCGCACCATGGAAGTGATGTTTACCCATTGGCGAGGTGCTGAAAACAGTTTACACTATGGATCTGGTACATTATGGATCTGCCAGTTTACACTATGGCTCTGGTACATGTCACACTTCTGAATCCTGACAGGACAACACACCCTTACGAGTATATTTCTGTCTTACATGGTAGGCTGATGGTCACAAACCAACCAATTAGTTAATTCTACTAACAGTCCAGCTTTCCCCTGTATAAAAGTAAGCAGTTTGAGGACACAGTTGTGCAAAACAGCAGCCCAGGAAACACTAATGAGAAAGTTGCTGGCTTCAAAACATGTGTCTGTACAGGAAGTTGTACTGGTTTAGCCCAAAAGTGCAAATTTAAAACCATCATAGTCAAACCAGTGTAAGGGCCTGTGTGGATCTATGTCGGTTCAAGAGATGCTTAGTTCGGCTCAGCATGAGTTGACTGAGGACAAGTTTAAACTAAATGAAAATCAGAGTATCCACACAGAGGGTTGCATCAGTTTCTCTCTATTGATTTAACCCCCTTTTCCCCATATTAAACTGATGCACCTTTCCTATGTAAACAAGGCCTGTGATGGTAAGACTATTAGGGTACGTCTAAACTACATGGCTCCGTCAACGGAGCCATGTAGATTTGTTTGTTCGGCAAAGGGAAATGAAGCCGCGATTTAAATAATCGCGGCTTCATTTAAATTTAAATGTCTGCCCCGCTCCGCTGATCAGCTGTTTATCGGTAGATCGGGGCAGTCTGGACGCTCCCCTGTCGACATGAAAGCCCTTTATCGACCTCCCTGATAAACCTCATTCTACGAGGCATAATGGGGAGGTCGATAAAGGGCTTTCAGGTTGGCGCGGGAGTGTCAGACTAGTGCGCTGAGCCGACAAACAGCTGATCAGCTGTTTGTCGGCTCAGCGCGGCAGCCGTTTAAATTTAAATGAAGCCGCAATTATTTAAATCGCGGCTTCATTTCCCTCTGCCGATCAGCCTAATCTACATGGCTCCATTGACGGAGCCATGTAGTTTAGACACACCCTTACAGTCTATTGCTGACTGGTTGGTTCTGGGATGAAATAGGGTATGGCTACACTACCCTCCTAGTTCGAACTAGCGGGGTAATGTAGGCATACCGCACTTGCAAATGAAGCCCGGGATTTGAATTTCCCAGGCTTCATTTGCATAAGCGGGGAGCCGCCATTTTTAAAACCCCGCTGGTTCGAACCCCGTGCAGCACGGCTACACGGGGCTCGAACTAGGTAGTTCGAACTAGGATTCCTATTCGAGGTTCCACGAGGTGTACTGGTAGTTCGGAATAGGAATCCTAGTTCGAACTACCTAGTTCGAGCCCCGTGTAGCCGCGCTGCACGGGGTTCGAACCAGCGGGGTTTTAAAAATGGCGGCTCCCCGCTTATGCAAATGAAGCCCGGGAAATTCAAATCCCGGGCTTCATTTGCAAGTGCGGTATGCCTACATTACCCTCCTAGTTCGAACTAGGAGGGTAGTGTAGACATACCCATAGATATTAAGTGCTCAAAAAGAATGCCCCAAATGGGACTTTAGCAATTGTACTAACATTTCGGCATCCTCCTCATTCATAGACTCATAGGAGAGTGTGGTTGGAAGAGACCTCAGGAAGTCACCTAGTCCAACTCCCTGTTCAAGGCAGGATCAACCCCAACTAAATCTTTCCAGCCAGGGCTTTGTCAAGCCTGGCCTTAAACCTCTCCCTAGGCAACCCATTCCAGTGCTTCCCCACTCTCCTTGTGAAGTAGTTTGTTCTAATATCCTAATATCACTAAGTGTGTCTGTTTTCAGGCAGATTAATTATGCTTTAAGGTTAGGAGGGGTTGGGCAGGATCAGCAAGAAGGTAGAAGGGGATCCAGGAGGAGGAGGGGTAAATAGAAGCCTACGGTAATGTATCAGACAAAAGTACATACATCACACACCCAAATTCAATCCCTGGGCAGCAACTAAAGGACAGTGTTGGTTTTAAAAGATCCTCACTTGAATGACATCTCAGGACAACATCTCATAACAAGGTTGTCCTAGTTCAATGGAGTTTAAAGATTACACAAACATACCTCCCAGGAGAATCAACAAAAGGAGCTGGTAAAGTTTGGTTTTCTCTTCATTTTATTTTTGCTGCTACTTGTGAGCAGAGCAGAGGAGTGGAGGCTACCGTACGGATTAGATAGCAGAAGAGGCCCCCTGGAATTGTTTGGCACATTCATACATGATCAAAGTGACAATGAAGAAAATCCTCTCTTAGGAGAAGTGAACCTGATCAGCAATCCATCCCTGCTGGACATGCAGGCAGAGGCCGGGTCTACACTGGCGGAGAAAATCGATGCAAGATATGCAACTCCAGCTATGTGAATTGCATAGCTGGAGTCAACGTACCTTCCATCAATTTTCTGGGGCAGCCCGACAGTGGGAGGTCAATGGGAGAAATGTTCCCATTGACTTTCCTTACTTCTTGCAATAGCAAGGAATACCATCTTCAATGGGGGCACCCTCAGTGTTCAGGGATGGTACTTGGTCCTGCCATGAGGGCAGGGGACTGGACTCGATGACCTCTCAAGGTCCTTTCCAGCTCTATGAGATAAATAAATAAATGGAGATCTACCTATTTACTTAATAATTTAGTGGGTCTTTACTAGACTTGCTAAATTGAACCCCAAAAGATTGATTGCTGGAGC
Organism: Pelodiscus sinensis; assembly: GCF_052426305.1. Taxonomy (NCBI): domain Eukaryota; kingdom Metazoa; phylum Chordata; order Testudines; family Trionychidae; genus Pelodiscus; species Pelodiscus sinensis. The sequence continues at coordinate 121,474,193 of NC_143056.1, read as the reverse complement.
TTCGATCTTTGGTAAGTGGAGATAAGGCCAGAGAGGTGGAGCTAGCCCTAGATCAGAAGTGCCGCCCTGATCAGGAAAAAGAACCTGATGCAAAACTAACTGAAGACGTGGGAAAGCTCAGCCACTGAGTGCAGTGGACTTTGGGTGGGCCCCTATTTGTATAGTAATCAGGTGGCATAAGTGAAGGAAAGAGAGAGAATAGAAGAGTTTGTGGTCTCACCAAAGCCTTAGAATTTTTCAAGTTGTTCTACAAGTTTCTCAAAATATTTCAAACTTTGTTAGGGAGGGTGAGGCAATTCACTTGCCTTGCCTCACTTCCCAAATACACAAACCCTTCAGAGAATTGGGATTCCATAGCCCATTAAGTTCTAAATGATGAGTTCCAAGTACCTGCCGTAGCAGGTATAGCAACCTGCATGGAGCTTGGAGGGAGAAGCACAGGTTGTAGGAAGGAAGAATTTGAAGGAGGCACCAACGAGTCTGTGTACACATGGCTGGAAAGCTAGCTGCAGCTACATTAACTCTGTAAATAGTCCCCTTAATAAAGAGCTAGCTCAGTTTTTGAAACATGGCTTTGTCTCAGATTGCCAAGCATCGCTCATATTACATGGCACAGAAAGCAGCAGAGATCAGCCATTATCCTTTGAAATGGGTATTGGGGGCTCTGCTATATAACCAACAACTACTATGAGAAAATAAAAGGGAAGAGAAGATGAGCGTACTTGCACTTGGAGCTGGTAATCTGCAGAACACGCATAGTGAAGGCACGAGCTTTCCCACGCAGCTTTGCCCATTACCCATCCTGCCCTACCTCAGCTCTGCCAATGCACCTCAGTCCTCTTGTACAGCACCCACTGCTATTCCATTGCTGGGCCCTTACCCACTTAACCCAGCACCTATGCAGATAGGGGGAAGTTTGAGATAAATATGTTCTAATATAAAAAGCTTCTATTTCCAGACCTAACAATTTGGCCTGTTTCACCAGTGGTAAATTCACTTTAAAAGGAAGGCACACAATGTCCCAAAATTGAAATTAATTTTCATTCCACATGGACATAGTGTTCTCATTTTCATTAATGAAATTATTTAGGTCAGAAATGCTGAATTATACAACGGCAGCTATGGAAAAGTCTTATTCCTGTTAGGCATTAATCCTGCAGCCTGGTAACTTTGTGCACACATGCGTGAGTATCTCATTGTACCTTTCCATTTGAGCGGGGGCAGAGTGTGATTAAAATGAAGAGAGAACAGAAACAGATTTTTTTCTATAGATGTAGGGCCTTGAAATAGGGAACAGACACACAAGAGAGATTAACTATTTTAACCCGGGTCATACTGGATATCTGTGACAGAGCTAGGAACTGAACCCAGATTTCCTGAATCAGCACCATGACCTCTAAAATATCCTTCCTTCACTAGGCGGCTGGCACACTTCTAACATTATAAAACATACTGAGTCTGACGTTTATAGTCTTACTCGTTTATGCCTTTTGCCGATGAGCCCATAATAAATTCCTATATTTGTATATACCTACCAGTTAGGGACTCCTAGGCTATGTCTAGACTACATGCCTCTGTTGTCAGAAGCATGTAGATTAGGCTACCTGGCATAGGAAAATGAAGCGGCAATTTAAATAATCGCCGCTTCATTTAAATTAAAATGGCTGCCGCGCTGAGCCGATCAGCTGTTTGTCAGCTCAGTGCGCTAGTCTGGACGCTCCACGATCGACATCAAAGGCATTTGTCGACTGCCCCATTATGCCTCGTGGGATGCCTGAAGGATGGTGCATCTTGTTCTATTTCCACTTCCATGTTCCTCCTTCGGGACGTTTACAAAGTTCCAGCACCACCACTTAGCTTTGTTGTTAAGAAAGACTAACAGTGTACTTCTGGCCAAGCAGCCACAGGCACCAGTCACAGGCTGTGGTTCCCAGGCAACTAGCCCAACCAAGATCTAGTCAGGAATGAGTGTTACCTGGCAACTCAGCTTTGTGGGATGGACTATAAGGAACCAGAACAGACTACCAACCCGCCCTGGCCAAGCTAGCTAAACCCTTCAGCATGATGGCAAGAAGGTGTCTTCAGACCTTCACCACACAGCAAGCTGAAAACCCCAGCCTTGTCAGCAGAGTTGATGTGCACAGTTCCTAGAGACAAAGGCGTGGGTGAACCTAATATTACTGCAAGGAGCCACCTGCTGGCCATTCTCAAACAGCATGAACCAAGCTCTGAACGACGTGAGCTCAGTTCTGCCTAGTAGGCTGGAGAAAAAAATGCTTGAGGTGAATACGGAAAAGGGTTGACCTGCACCGTGTATGCCAGGGGTGTCCAAACTTTTTTCAAAGAGGGCCAGATTTGATGAAGTGAACATGCGTGAGGGCCGACCATTTTGCCTGACATTCTTTGAACCATTAAAATTAAATGCAAATTAACTATTTTATGCAAAGTTTATTGCAAACGGCATACTTTTCATTTCGTCACATGGATGACAAATCTAAACAGGTGTTAAATCACTCTGCCTTTCATATCTGAAGGCCAGATGAAAAAAAAATCCAGGAAGCTGAAATATATGTCAGGAACATTGTAAAGTACATTACATATTATTGGTAATAAAGGTTGTCTGTCAACTTTTAAGTTCAAAAAATATGAACAGGAACATAACACCAAGTATACATGTTGTGTCCAAATATATTTATAACTGATTTAGACCAACTGACATTAACTGAGATTTTACAATGTATTCATCTCAATACATATGGATTCGTTGGGGGCCATAAAAGATAGATATTGCCAAATTACCTGTGGGGCCGTATTAAACCAGAACATGGGCCGCAATTGGCCCGCGGGCCGGACTTTGGACATGCCTGGTGTATGCCCTGGATCTTTTTAGGGTTAATATTAGCATAAGTTGCAACACATAGCTGCTACAACGGGAGTCAGAGGTCTCTTTCTGTTTGTACAGCGCAGTGCCTCACCTATATGATCTTGTTTGCATGAGAAAGTGCATTGATTGAACTTGAAACAGGTTTTAAGCTTCCACGTGGACACTTATTTGGTTTAAGTGTGCCTTGTTTTGGTTTACTCAGTGGCTCTCAAACTTTTCTATGGTGACCCCTTTCAAGTAGCAAGCCTCTGAGTGCAAGACCCCTTATCAATTAAACCTCCCTTTAAAATATTTAATTACCATTATCAATGCTGATGGTGAAATGGGTTTGAGGTGGAGGCCGACAGCTTGCATCCCCCCCCACACACACACACATAATAATCTTGCAGCCCCCTGAGAGGTTCCCTAGTTTGAGAACCTCTAGGTTAACATCACCCAGCTGTTAGCTGCCTTACACTATACCAAAATACATTGAAATGAGAGGGTCCACACAGCTTTTCACACTAGTGTAACTAAATTGGTTTGACAACTGGTGCATCTTTCTTATGCAGCCTTGGTCTTAACAGATAAGGCCGGGTAGGAGAAAGGAAGTGTTAACCCTCTGCTACAGATGGGAATGGAAGAATAGACACACTAAATGACTTGCCCAGGGTCTTGTCCAAGAATCACAAGACTACCCTTGCTGTCATTCAAAAAGCTTGTTGTGAAGTCTGTACTTTTACCAGAGCTCCATTTCCTTTCCAAATCCCAGCTTTCCAAAGGGGAATAGGTCCAAGACGTCAATAGCTTTAATATCTGAATTTACAAACAACAAACATTTGAATGCAGTGATGGGCAGTGGAGAAATCTAAGTTCCTGGTTATCTTTTGCTTGCCTTGCACCTGTAAGAATCCTAGATCATATGAGGGAGGAAACATACTGGCACAGGATAGAAGTTGACTAATACTTTCAAATGGTTAAAACCAAAAAATTCTTCATACCTGCTGCCTAGATGGAGCAGTGATGATTGCATTAGAAACACTGTATATTAGATGAGGTGTTCTTACTGATAAATCATGTATATTTTTCATCAGTATTTTTTGTGGATTGGAAACTCATATTAGACTTGCATGTAGAGCTGCTCAGAAAACAGAATTTCAATTCTGTGGGAAATTCCAAGATATCCATTCACTCCAAATCAGCACAAAAAGTCAACATTTCCATTGAAGCAAACATTTTGCATTTTACACACACACACACACACACACACACACACACACACACACACACACACACACACACACACACACACACACACACACACACCTTACCCACAAAAAATGTGATTTGGAACCAGGAAATTGCTTTATTTCCACAAATGTCAAAATGTTTCATTTGGATAATGTCAGAACAATATGAAATATTACATACTACAGTATGTAATAGAATTGTAATTCTAGTCGTCAAATTGAAATGTTAATCAACACAAAATGTTACAAAACTTCCGAAATAAGAATGTTAATGATTCATTTAAACTTTGTCCCTGTTGAAAACTTCCTGAGACTTATCACAGGTTCCCACAAAAGATTTAGATTTTGACAAAACTGCATTTTTCTAATGAAAAATTGTTCCATTGAAAATATTTTGGCCTAGCTCTCCTAGCAGGCCTTTGGGGGACAGAAACACTACATTTTATGTCTTCTACAGATTAGCATACACTGCTGGTGCCTGACCTACAATATTGTTCAGACACCGCCGAGATGTACAAGGTATTCTGATAACATAGGGCACAGTTTAGTAGCTCAGGAGAAAAGGGGAGATTTTCCCAGCTACTGAGCTCGCTAACGATATGCAGTGGAGTAAGAGAGACCCATCCTCTGCTTGCCGAACCGGTCCTGGTAGCTAAGTCTGCAGCTGCCCACCACAGCATAGGACTGATTTGAATGGGTAGTAAGAGAGGCCTGCAGGGAGTCATTGGCCTGCTTGATTTGTGTATCAGGCACAAGTAACCAGTTAGAGGTAAGACACCTTTGATCACAGGCCTGGTAGCATGTGCAACAGATATGGAAGGACACAGGTCCTATTTCTAAAGGTCACAGCATTTGGGTATCAAGCTCCCAAGTATGGTAGGAATCCTCACAATAGATTTTAACATATAAACTCACTGGGTAAGGGGCCAGGCACCACGTGATCATTGAAACCAGACCAGCAGCTTCTCCTCCCTGTGCAGAGTAGCTGTTTGGGAGAGAGAGCAGAAGGAGGGCTTGATGCAAAGGACACCATGCCCAGGTATCTTAGGGCTGAGACAAAGGCCCAGACTGGGCCTTTGATGTTTGTTGCCTGGGCAGATGGCACAGAACAGAGCAATTATTGAGTGATCCGTCCTATCATCCACTTCCATCAACTGTAAGTCGGAGGTTTAGGGATGCCCAGAACTTGGAGTTACATCCCTGACCATCTTACCCATTGATTGACCTATTCTCCAGGAACATATCTTGTTCTTTTTTGAACCCATTTATACTTTTGGCCTTCATAACATCCCCCAGCAATAAGTTCCACAGATTAACAGTGCATGGTGTGAAGATGTTCTTTCTTATGTTAGTTTAAAACCAGCTGTCTATTTATTTTATTGGAGACCCCTGGTTCTTGAGTTACGTGAAAGAATAAATACCACTTCCTTAGTCACTTTCTCCACTCCATTCATGATTTTACAGACCCCTGTCATATCCCTTCTTAGTCATCTCTTTTCCAAGCTGAACACTGCCTGTCTTTTTAACTTCCCTCATATGGAAGCTGTTCCATCCCCCTCACCAGTGATTTTTGTTGCCCTTCTCTGTATGTTTTCCAATTCTAGTAGATCTTTTTTAGATGAAGTGACCACAACTGCAAGCAGTATTCACACAGCAGGCATACCATGGGTTTTATACAGTGGCATTTTGCTATTTTCCATTTCCTAATATTCTGTTAGCTTTTCTGATTGTTGACCTGACATTCTCAGAGAACTATCCACTATGACTCCATAGTCTCTTTCTTGAGTAGGAACTGTTAACCCCTTCATTTTGAATATATAGTTGTGATAACGTTTTTCAATGTACAAATCTTTGCTTTTATGAACACTGAATTTCACTTCCCATTTTGTTGTTCAGACACCCAGTTTTGTGATATCCCTTAGTTAAGTCCAAAGCAGACTGCAGAGAGTTACAATCTTGAGTAATTTTTGTCATCTGCAAACTTTTTCACCTCACTCTTTACCCTTTTTTTCCAAGATCATTTATGAATACAGGCAGTCCCCGGGTTACGTACAAGATAGGGACTGTAGGTTTTTTCTTAAGTTGAATCTGTATGTAAGTCGGAACTGGTGTCCAGATTCAGACACTGCTGAAACTGACCGCCAGTTCTGACTTACATACAGAATCAACTTAAGAACCCCAGGCGTCCCCAAGTCAGCTGCTGCTGAAACTGATCAGCAGCTGATTCCAGGAAGCCCGGGGCAGAGCAACTCTGCCTGGGGCTTCCTGTAGTCAGCGCTGGTCAGTTTCAGCAGAAGCTGACTTGGGGACGCCTGGGGCAGAGCAGCTGGGGTGCTACTGGACCAACCCAGCAGCACCCCATCTGCTCTGCCCCAGACGTCCTGATTGAGCCGCTGCTGAAACTGACCAGCAGCGGCTGAATCAGGACCTGGGGCAGAGCAGCTGGGGTGCTGCCGGTTTGGTCCAGTAGTGCCCACGGGCGCTGCAGGACCAATCGGCAGCGCCCCAGCTGCTCTGCCCCAGAGTCCAAAACAAAAGCCTGGTCTGCTGGGGGGGGGGGGGAGCACACTAGCTGCGCCCCCCCCCCCCAGCAGACCAGGGACACGGGGAGCAGAGCCGCAGCGGCAGCGGGGTGCCACGCCTCTGAGGCTTTGCTCTGGCAAAGCCTCTGAGGCGCGGGACCCCCCGCGGCTGCGGCTTCAGTCAGGGTGCCTGTGGTCTGCTGGGGACCGTCCCCAGCAGACCACAGGCACCCGGACTGAAGCCGCAGCCGCGGGGGGTCCCGCGCCTCTGAGGCTTTGCCAGAGCAAAGCCTCAGAGGCGCGGGGAACCGCCGCTGCTGCCGCTCCAGTCTGGATGCCTGTGGTCTGCTGGGGACGGTCCCCAGCAGACCACAGGCACCCGGACTGAAGCCGCAGCCGCGGGGGGTCCCGCGCCTCTGAGGCTTTGCCAGAGCAAAGCCTCAGAGGCGCGGGGAACCGCCGCTGCTGCCGCTTTGACTGAAGCGGCAGCAGCGGCGGTTCCCCGCGCCTCTGAGGCTTTGCTCTGGCAAAGCCTCAGAAGCGCGGGAACCCGCCCGCTGCTGCCGCTTGGGTCCCGGTGCCTGTGGTCTGCTGGGGACGGTCCCCAGCAGACCACAGGCACCGGCACCCAAGTGGCAGCAGCAGCGGTTCCCGCGCTTCCGAGGCTTTGCTCTGGCAAAGCCTCAGAAGCGCGGGAACCCGCCCGGTGCCCCTGGTCTGCTGGAGACGGTCTCCAGCAGACCAGGGGCACCGGAGCAGCTTACGAACGGGGCTTTCTCGCCCCGACTTCCGGGGCGAGAAAGCTCCGTTCGTAAGTGCGGATCCGACATAAGTCGGATCCGCGTAAGTCGGGGACTGCCTGTACATCGAACAGCACTGGCCCCAGTACTGATTTCTGGGGGACCCTGCTCTCTCTCTCTCTCTCTCGCCAGTGAAAACTAACCGTTTACTCCTATCCTTTGTTTCCTGTCTTTTAAATAATTACTAATTCATGAAAGAACCTTCTCTCTTATCTTATAATTGCTTATTTTGCTTCAAAGTCTTAGGTGAGGTACCTTATCAAAAACTTTCTGAAAGTCCTAGTACATTATATACATTGGATCAGTCTTATCCACGTTTGTTGAACTTCTCAAACAATTCTAATAAGGGAGTTATCATTTCCCTTTACAAAAGCTGTTGATTCTTTCACAACACAGTACTTGGTAATTCAGCCAATTTGCCTGGTACAGCACTACAATTAGGCTTACCAGCCTGTTATTTCCAGGATCACCTCTGAGGTCTTTTTTAAAAATTGGCATCACATTAGCTAACTAACATACCTCAGTTGGTATTTCTGCAATTGCTTACTTGAATTCCTTTATGACTCTTGGATAAATACCACTTGGTCCTGGTGAGCTACTACTGTTTAATTTATTAATTGGCTTTATGGGGGATGTCCATTTAACTAGAGCCTTCATTGTGATTTTTTTAAAGTTTCCATGCAGCTTGCAGGCATTTCCCGTTTGTGACTGTTCCTTTTAATTTCTGTTTAACTAGCATCCTCATTTTTGTATTGCTCCCCTTTGTGAAGTTAAATGCTACTATGGTGGGTTTCTTTGGTATCTTCCGCACCATATGGATGTTAAATGTAATTACATTGTGGTCACTATTACCAAGTGGTCCAGCTGTATTCATCTCTTGGACCAACTCCTGTGCCCCTGCTAGGGCTAAAACAAGAATTGTTTCTCCCCTTGTGGGCTGTTTGTTGGAACTGTGTTTGTTGCCCTTTGTGAGCAGTATATGGATGAAGACCATGGATGGGCTGAAGGACTTGCTAAATCACTGTCCTGATAGAACTCATCTGTTGACATATTTTGCAAACATCTAAAGCAGTGGCTGGCCTGCTCACTTGGTAGATACCATAGCGAACAACCATGTGAACTGGGAGATGCCATGGGGCTGGGGTTGCCCAGGCTGGTGGGGCTTGAGAGCACTGCTTGGCACTTCTCTCAGTCATCCGAAAGAGAAGGGCAAGGTTAGCTCAGCAGCCCCTCATTGCTAGCTTTGGACATTACTTGCCTTGACCACTGGATCCTTGTCCTATTGGACCGTCCTACTTTTCACCAATGTCCCTCCTCAGATCTCCGCACTGTCCTGCCTCCTGCTGCATCAGTTTCAGTTTCCTTCTCCTCACTTCATGGTTCTGCAGAGTTCTGCTCCTGCCTGCCTCTCACCTCTTCTTAGCTCCTCTCTCTTGTCACTCAGGGCACTGATAGTGCCACTCTGCTCTGCTGTCACCTCCCACTTCTGACGCTGGGCCATTCCTGCCTATGCCTGGAACAGCCTCTCTGCTCTGGGGCAACAAGCCCTTTCCCTCTCCCCTTTTCAGTGCTTCCTGAAAACATGCTGCCTGCTGAGCACTGTGTAATCTGGACTGGGGTGTTCCTTACGCTCACTGCCACACCTAGCCATGATAAGATATGTGCATGCAGGTCTGTTAATAAACATGATATGAAGCAACACAATTCCTGTTACAAAAGCTTGGCGTGAGAAAGCAAAGCCAGATGCTCTGTGCCTCATTCTTGCCTTTCACTTGTCTGAACAGCTCATCCTCTCCTTTCTCCTCCATGTCTAATACTCACCCTTCCATTATCTTTTAGGCTATGTACACAGTACAGCTTACATCGATATAAATTGTGTCATGCAAGGGTGTCATGCAAGAATAAGCTACCCCCTACCCCGTGTGACACAAGTTACACCAACCTAAGTGTCAGTCAGTGTAGGCCAGTGTTTCCCAATTGGTACTCTGAGGAACCCTGGGGTTCTGTGAAGCGAAAGTAAGGGTTCAGCAAGAACACGGCACTTCCCGGCCCTCTCTTAAAGAAACGGAGTCTATTTTGCAGCTTTTTTTTTGCTTGACAAATTTTATCCTGGCAACCCTAGGGATTCCTTGAAATTCTTTGAAGCTGAAAAGGGTTCCGTGGCCAAATAAAATTGGGAAATACTGGTGTAGGAAATGCTACGTCAGCAGGAGAGTTTGCAATTGGAGCAATTCAGTTGATGGGAGAGCTCCCCCCAGCTTAGATTGTCTGCACTATCTGGGCTGCTATGAACTGTGCTGTGCAGCCCCAGTCTCAGTTTGTGGTCTGATTCCATTCTCACTGACAGCAATGGGAGTTTTACTATTGGCTTCAGTAGGAGCTGGTTGGATCCGTGGATAACAAGTTCTTTGGGGTCAGGTGCTTAGGGAGTTTTTTAGATTTGTATAGCCCTGTGCACCTTTGTACCACTAAAACAAACAAGCAAACAAGCAAACAAGCAAACAAGCAAACAAGCAAACAAGCAAACAAACAGCTGCAGCAGGAAGGTGAGCTCTAAAAAGTAGTAGTTAGCATCTGTATACTTCTTAACATATACAATGCAAGGAGCAGCTACTAAATAATTAACCTTCAAAACACTCCTATGAGGTACATAAGTAATGATATCCCCATTTCACAGAAGGGGAAAACTGAAGACTGAGAAGTAAGGTGATTTGCCCATGATCACACACAGCAAGCAATGGCAGAGTCAGGATTAGAAATCAAGATCTCACAACTCATAGGGCTATGCTGTTTCCTGTAGGTCACAATGCTTGGGATTCTACAATTGGGAAAACAGCTGCTAGCAATGGAAATGCGGGAGATGAAGCCCATGCACACACCCTGCCGGTTGGAGTAGCTTGAAGGATGCAAAACATACCAGTTTAGTTAGTAGGAGGAAAAAAGACCAGTAGACCCATTCCTTTATGCACTGTGAGACTATACTGAGAGGATGTGATCATCATCATTCTTCAAGACATTATGGTGTAGCTCTCAAGATTAACCCCTAAAACTGGATCAATAATGCTGCTCAAAAGTTGACATTTCAAATTTTTCTTCTTTTACAAATCCTCCCCAAGACATTTTTGAGGGTTCAAGAAAAACCTATTTTCAGATAGGGATGTAAATAACCATTCAACTAGTTAACCACTTAAATGGATAAAATTATACTGTTTAACTGGTTAAACATTGGCAGGATGGCAGAAGGAGCCCAGTTTCCGCCTACCCACTTGGGCTGAGTCGGAGCAGCCAGTGTCCTGCCAGATGACCCAGTGCAGGTGGGGCCAGGGTCCTGCCTGCCTAGGCTGCTCTGGCGTGGCCAGGGCCCCGATGCAGGTGTGGTCCTAGCTGCTGCTCCCACAGGGCTGGGGTCCCACTGGCTTGATACAAGCTCAGCCCTGCCTGCCACTCCCATGTGGCTAGCCAGACTCAACCCTGGCTGCTCCAGTCTGGCACTGTTGGCCATCCAACCAGTTACTCAGAAAGTAGTCCGGTAAGCCTAATGCTTACAAGTAACCTGTTACCCTTTTACACCCCCTATTTTCAGTTTTCCAAAATGTTATCGAAAGTAATATCAATTATTTTGAAAATATCAAACTTTTTTTCAGCTTTTTTTTTTAAATTTTGACACAAACAATTTAGTGAATTTGACCTGACTGCATTTAAAAAAACATTTTGCCCAGAAGTAATGAAGAGCTTTTGTGCAGAGTGGTGGGTGTTTGTAATTTCCTTTCAGATAAACTTTGCTTGGAGGCCCTAAGCCAGCTTTTTGAGGCAGGGGAGCCATACCTCACTAGCACTCTTCTGATAAAAAGCCAGGTACACTGTAAGGTTAACCTTCATTTCCTTGACAAACTAGCCCTCCGCCCCTGGCTTCCAGAAATCAAGTTACCAGCAATATGAAAATCCAGGCATGTTGTTTGTGAGTCTCTACATAAGATTAATATATTTTTCTACACATGCACAGTTTCCAATGATTTGATTAATCCAGTAAATTCAGAGGGGGTAAGAAATACAGAAGAGTCAATCATGTGAGCTATATTAAGTGCTTGTTTTCTTTTTTCAGAACAAAGGAAGAAATACTCCAACTCCAATGTAATTATGCATGAGACATCACAGTACCACGTACAGGTGAGTTTGCACAGAGTCCTTATGGGAGTGAGCAATAAACTGCATCGATGATAGATGCAGATAATGACTCTTGGTTCATGTATATCACGACCTTGCTTAATTCACTATGCATGGCACATCGAGGAACCTAATTAGTTCAGAGGCTAATTAGAAGCCTTTCTACAAATGAGCAAAGGTCACTTTACTCACATGAAGTTACTGATAGTAGCTCATAAGAAAACCTCTTGAACTGCACATTCCTTCCTTTAGTTTTTGGGACACAGTTCACTAGTTCTTTTTTCTTTTTCCCATGCCCGATGAGCTTTGGGGGCTAATGTAAATGTACTGGTACAGCATGTCCCATTCCATGGGATCACCAGTTTGTTGACAGTGGATCTGTGCTTCTAAGCCAACTGAATCTGGGGTAAAGAGCTTCCTGCTTGGCTTTGTAATGACCATTTTCTGGCCAAAGGTTGCCAGGTGCAAGATGAATCAGGCACAAGAAAGCATTCCATTAGCATTCTAGGCCATGACTGTAAAACCCCAAGAAATAAAAAGGCATCTAAAATTTGTCATATTTGTTCAGTGCACGAGGCAAGAAAATTAAGGAATTGGATTTTTGAGATAGGAACCTCTGATGAATTCTTTCCTATCTACTGAAAAAACTCCCCTTCCTCTTGCTGTGGAGATCTCATCCAGGAAAGCACCTCAGCACATGCTTAACTTTAAGCAGATACCTGAGCAATCCCCTTGATTAGAATGTGACTACTCAGCTGCTTAAAGCTAAGCTTATACTTAAGTACTCTATTGGATTGGGGCCTTTTTTGTTTTGTATAAAGTAATCTGATGGCTAAGAGCCCCACTTTTACTTTTGGTCATTGATGTGTATCTAGATTTTCACTGAAGAAAAGGTCCCGAACATTTGCCAGTTAACAAGAATATTAAACCACAATTTCAATTAGTCCTCACTCTAGAAAAAGTGTGCTGTGTGCTGTGCAACTGTGTAACTGCACTAGAGCTTTGTATTGTTCATATTACTATGAATGACAACATAATACAACCTTTACATGGCTCCATTTCCTGCTGGCTTGTCATTTTTATATGCATGCTTGTACAGACACATGCTATGCACCACATGCTGAATGACTCAAGGTTCATTTTCTCTCATCCTTTTTCGTAAGTCTCAGATGCAGTATTTTCCATCTGGTTTTTATTTTAACCATTATTAGACACCCTATAGTATCGTGTACCAAAGGAAGTCTTAGTGGCAGAAAAGGGACTTTAAACAGTGACACACTTCAGCCCTCATTAGTTATGTTTCATGCCACCCACTTCTGAGGCTCCACCTTGAACTTTGATCAGAGCAAATAGGTTTTCATCACCATCCTGCCAGCTGTATGTGTTTTCATAAAAAATGAGTTGGCCTTTTATATGCATGAACAGTGATTTGTATGCTGATAAAACTAACATTACTAAATTACAGTCATGGTCCATTCTTACACATATATTGGATCTGAATCACATTAGAAATGAAAGAAATTACATTTTGCTTTTAGGCTTTCAACTTTTCTTAAAATGTGATAAATACAGGTCAGTAACAAACTTCTCCTCTTTCCCTTAGTAGCTTAAAAAATGGTCCCAGTATCTAGATAAGACTGAATAAGGTGGGGGGGAGGGGGGAAATCTACCAATGCATGCAATGATGGTCACGTGAGCATCTATGACCTCTATTGATATTAATATAATCAACAGCAAATACCAGGAGGAATTTATGAAGACTGTAAAACAACATGTGGGCAAAATCCATAGAGCTGATTAGCATTCCTGGCAGCAACTGTAAATTCAATTCAATTTTGTCACCTGAGTAACACAAATTTAGATAATATTATTACCTTTATGATGTAGCATTTGGAATAACATTTTAGAATGACCATAAAACACCTTACAGGACTATGTAGCACTTTAAAGACTAACAAGATGGTTTATTAGATGATGAGCTTTCGTGGGCCAGTTTTATTAGATGATGAGCTTTCGTTGGCCATCATCTAATAAACCATCTTGTTAGTCTTTAAAGTGCTACATAGTCCTGTATTTTGTTTCAGCTACACCAGACTAACACGGCTACATTTCTATCACCATAAAACACCTGATAGTGTTAATTCTCACCTGGGTGCATGGCCAGACGTGGTTTTCACCATAGTTTCATTTATGTAAGGCTTGATTCAGTGTCCAAGGCAATCAATGGGAGTCTTCTTTGTATTTGAAGGCTGTCGAAATGGGCCCCTATTAAGTGCTAGGCATTTTACCCACTTTCTTCCCTCCATCCAATGCCACATCTTGGCCTAGCTTTTTCACATCTCATGGATGTCTAGTTAGCAACTCAAATGCAACGTGGCCAAAACTGAACTTTTCCTCTTGCCCTCCCCAAATCGCCCATCTATCACCACAGATACTACCACCATCTTTCCAGTCACTCATGCAGGCTTCATCTTCAACTTGACCCTCTCTAGATCCACGTGTCCAGGCAGTGTCTCGCACTGGCTGAATCTTCATACATAGCATTTCCGAGGTCTGGCCTTCTCTGCCTGTCCAGACTGCTGGTGCTCCTGTCTAGGCTCTTCTCTGACCTCTAATCTCTTCCTCTCTTGACCTCAGCTGCAACAAACTTGCCGTCCTCGAACCCATTCAAAATGCTGATGCCTGCATGGTTTCCCTGGCACATGGTTCTAACTACATGAACCCTCTTCTTTGAGTCTTCCCACAGGCTCCTCCTCCTTCTCCATACCCAACACAAACATCTCACCTTCGCCTTTGAGGCCCTTTGTCTTTTAGCTCCAACGTACCAAACAGAGGTCTTACCATAGTGCCACGCTGACCCACCTCAGTCGATCAGTGAGGGCAGCCTTTATTACTAATCAGTCTACTTCAAACTCAGACCCTTTTGTGATATCACCATTGCCACCTCTTCCAGGTGGGGAAATCCACAAATCCACCATCTTCTCCTTGGTCAAGCGCCTCCTTCAGTCTCACCTCTGTCACCGTGCCTAAAGAACACTGCTGACAACGGCTAGCCAGGCGGATAGTGACTGCTCCGTGATATGCTCATTCTCCCCAGCTGCCCCATGGGTCTGATTTATTCACCTGTGCTGGTCCATCATATTTCTAGACTGTGAACTATCTGGACTTTTTGTAAAGTGCCTGAACCAGTGGTTCTCTATCCTTGATTGAGACCATTCACCACTACTGTAATACAGCTTGGAACTCCCTGGTCCAGCACCTTTGGGACCTGACTGATCCCGGACGAGGGATTTTGTTGGACCAGGGGTGGTCATATTTTTGGTGCCTTGTGCTTTTCCCTGAGCTAGGGCTGGATTCTTCAAGGTGCAGGCCACTCTCAGCTCCCTCTATTCACCCAGAGAAGAGCTGGCTGAGTGGAAAATCAACACAAAGTTACCCCACTTTTTTTTTATTTTGAAAATTGTGTCCAAATATTTCTATTTAAAAAAAAAAGTTGAAATGACATTGATTTTTCAACCCCCCCCCCCAAAGTACTGACCCCTTGCACTCACGAGGCATTTGGATCCTCATAGGTTTGGTACAAGAACAAATCCATCTTCATATCATAAAGAGGAGTTTATGGCTGACATCAAACAAATAGTTTTAAAAAATACTGGCTAGTTCCAAACACTCTGGTTTTCCTACTTGTCCTACTATTTACCTACCAAAAAGGAAAAGAAGGGTTATGAGAGAGAGCTAAGTCCTTGGTTGTGCCAGAACAATGGGATGTGCCTGGAATTCGATTGTTTCTCATAAAATGGAAAGGGAGGAGTATGGTAGGGGGTAGTTATACTGCAGAAAGACCACAAGGGGGCAGCTTGGGCTAGATATGGGGACTGGATTGGTTATAATCCCATCGGGCCATTAGGGGACCGGTGTGGGAAAAGAGACAACTCTTTACTATATATTTCAGAGAGTTTGTTTCTGTGTCTCTTCATCTGGTATCTGTCTGTCCCCCAGCTGGGGACATGCACTCCTTCCCCTGACTGTGCCCATTGCAGCTGCAGTAGCCATGTACAGGTGCTTCTCAGCTGGCTTGATGCTGCTGCGGTGAGAGAGGGCTAGAGTTGTCCTCTCTCCCTGGGGCAGCCTGAATACTGAACCACCCATCCCCATCCCAGTGCAATGATTTAAATGAAGAACCAACCTTGATTGCAAGGGTGGAATCCACAAGCTAGCGGAAACAAATGTCATTTTTATGCAGAATACCCTCCCCCACCCCTTCCTTCCATGTTCATCTCCTCCACTTCCCAGCGTGGTACTTTCTCCTACGCGCAGTCGCTATAGCAGCACAAAGCCTACACGCCAGCACAATCATGCAAACACCAAGGTTCAGAGACCCTCCATAAGTGTGATCCTATACAAGTGCAATTTGTAATGGGTCCATCGCCTGCTTTAGGAAATAGTAAGACGAGCTTAGAGCTGTGTGGAAATGCCTGCAAGTGCCATCATGTCTGGAATTCTGCTACCTAAGCAGAGCTGCCTTCAGTCCCAAGCAGAGAAGTTACACAACGTGTGGGAGGAAGGGGGGACTGAATGCAGTTGGTTATGGGGAAGGGGTTCATAGAGAAGCGCTATGAAAGCCTCGGCACAGGTTTCTCTAGGTTTGGGAGGAAGGAAAACTAGGGAACTCCTGTAATTCCACCAGTGATTAATTTACAAAGAAAGAAATGCCAGGACTCAAGCAGGTTTCTTGTTTCTTTCATAACTTACAGCAAGCCCAAAGGTGCTAGAGCGATGAATTGCCAAGTCTCAAAGTGCAGGGACTCAGATCTTGCAAGCCCTGGCACAAAGTAAGCACTGACTGCCACAGTGCAAAGCTGATGGGGGAGCAAACCACAAGGGGATATGAAAACAAGGAGGGATTCCTTTTCTGTAGCTGAGCTGGGAAGCAAAATATGGCAGGTTCTGGCAACCTTTTATATAAACAGGTACTACAGCCTGCACTGGAAGTCATAGGCCATGTTCATGATCTAACACAGTGTCTCTCAAACTTTTTTTTATAAGTACCCCTTTAAAAAAAAAAGTACCCCCAGTACCTACAGTTTTCAGACACACACAATTTTTTTCTACCGTTGAAACACATTTGTTTAAACCAGTGGTCCCCAACCTTTTCAGGTTGTCGGGCGCCAGGGGGCGTGGCCATTCGCCCGCCGGGCGCCAGGGGGCGTGGCCATTCGCCTGCCGGGCGCCAGGGGGCGGGGACACGTGCGCGCCCGGGGGCGGCCCCCCCCATAGCCACGCGCCCGGGGGCGGGGCTCCCACCCTCAAGCGCCGCGCGCCCGGGGCCGGCGCCCCCCCCGCCGAGCACCGCGCCCCCCGGGGCCGGCGCCCCCCCCGTCAAGCGCGCCCCCCCCCGCAAGCGCCCGTGCGCCATGTGCCCGGGGCCAGGCCAGCCCCGAGCACCTGGCGGGCGCATTCAAATGCGCCCGCGGGCACCATGTTGGGGACCACGGGTTTAAACAATATAATCGTAGCCGGGCTGGCGATGACATTTTTGGGTATAAAAAGTATAAAAATAATAAAGTGCTGTAAAAACAAAAAAAATCAGTTTTCTCCAAATTTCAGTTGTTTTGACCTACCCACCAGACATCTCTTGCATACCCCTACGGGTGCTCATACCACTGGTTGAGAAACACTGATCTAACGCACAAGAGTGGCCATAGTGTTACTGCTGTGTCTGGGTCGTTACCATAGCATGTGGTTACATTTTTGCCAAGGAATATGGGAGAATGGAGGGATGCAGTGGAAGTCTGAGTTGGGCAATACAAGACAGCAGGAGTGTGTCGTACAGGAAAACTCCAAGAAGACTCTTGAATTTGGGGCTGCCCTCCTTTCCTGAAGTGGAACAGGAAGGAGCGCTCTAAATCCTACAGAATCTCCCTACCCCCTAAAAAACCCTGTTGTAACCGAAGATACCAATATTCATTGAGGTCTCAGGAAAAACAGGCTGCTGCATATTGGGGCATTTTGGCTCTGTGGTACATGACATGATGAGGGTTGACAGATAGTTTCACAAAAAATACCGAACATGACAGGAAAAAAAATTGTTTGAGCAAATAAACCAACAACACATCAACCAAAGTTGTTGAGCAAAAAAACCCAACAACAAACAAACGCACAACAAAATACCAGACACCCAGCAACCCTAAAGGTGATTTAGCAGGCTGGAGTAGAGAAGAGACAGCTTAGAGAGGCTTCCCTACTTTATGCCAGGTAGCTTTGCAATGTAGAGAGCTTTGTGGAATAGCAACAGCGTGGGTAGCACTCACCCCCGACAGAAGGCCCACACAGAGCCTACACGTCACCTAAATCCCACAGGGTTTATGTGGGATTAAAGTGGTGTCTGCATAGGCCCTGTATGGGCCATCTGCCCAGGGTGAATGTCCCCCTGTGAGATCTATATAAAGAGAGAAAACACGGAACATGTTAAGTCTGGGCAAATGATCTCAGGTCTAATCCAGCAAAGCATTTGAGCATGAATTGAACTTGGAGCACATGAGTAGTCCAGGAAAACAACCTGACTGGTCACGGACTTAAAGTGAAACATGCGCTTAAGTACTTTGCTGGGTTGGAGCCTTAATTGCTAGAGTTAAAACATGTCCTGCTAAATCTGCAAATAATAGAATTTAGGGCATGGCTACATGGACACACTCAAAAAAATAAAGTCAAATTAACGGAAGGTGAGCTTTAACTGTACATTGTAGTCTTCAGTTAATGCAGCTTAACGTTCCCAGAGTGTCTCAAGGTAGATATAACCTTTCAGAGCTATGATATCCTACCATGTATCAACGCTTTTGCCAGGAGTCCATTAAGTATTGGCACTGACATAATGGTGGTTCATAACACAGAACAGGCAGTCCTCAGAGCAACAACATATTTAAGCTGTAACAAAAGACAGGACTATGCAGCACTTTAAATACTAAAAAGATGGTTTATTAGGTGATGAGCTTTCGTGAGCCAGACCCACTTCCTCAGATCAAATTGTGGAAGAAAATTGGCATGGCCATATATACCAAAGGGATACAATAAAAAAAAGTGAACACATAAAATAGACAAATCAGATTTTAGAACAAAATCTATTTTATATGTGTTCACTTTTTTTGATTGTATCCCTTTGGTATATATGGGCATGACAATTTTCTTCCACAATTTGATCTGAGGAAGTGGGTCTGGCCCACAAAAGCTCATCACCTAATAAACCATCTTGTTAGTCTTTAAAGTACTGCATAGTCCTGTTTTTTGTTTCAGCAAAACCAGACTAACACAGCTACATCTCTATTAATATTTAAGCTGTATCTACATTGGGAACTGAACGACAAAGCTTTTGTTGTTCAGAGGTGTTAAAATGACCTCTCCTCCCCCTCCATAAAAGACAAAAATTTTGCTGACAACAGATGCGGGAATGAACAGATTTTTGTCAGCAGGCACACTCTTCTGCCAAAAAAACTAATGCCGCTCGTGGGGAGTGGAAGTATTTTGTTGGCAAAAGAGCTGACAAATAGCAGCTACCCTGCCTAATTTTTAGCGACACAGCTTTGTCACTAAAAGCTGCCTTGTGTAGACAAAACCTAAGGGTGTGTCTAGACTACAGGGTTTTTTGAAAAAAACGTCCCCTGCGTCTAGATTGCCGCTGCGTTCTTTCAAAAGTAAATCGAAAGAACATGGCAGTTTTTTAAATCATGGAAAACCTCATTTTACGAGGAATAATGCCTTTTTTCGAAAGTGCTCTTTCAAAAAAAGGTGCTATGTGATGCAAACTGTGCTTTTTCAAAAGAGAGCATCCAGACTACCTGGGTAGTGATCCACTTTTTCAAAAGCACTGGTTGTAGTCTAGATGCTCTCTTTTGAAAGAGGCTTTTTCGAAAGAGGCTTGTAGTCGAGATATACCCATAGTGACCATTTGTCATGTAAGTTGCTGCAGGCTGTGAGGAGCCTACACAACCCAGCCCAAAGTTCTGAGAGAGGCTGCAGGGGATATTTACAGACCATATATGAGAGCATGCATCTTACAAAGTGTGTGTAATACTGTGACCCTGCTTAGTTGTAAGCAGGCAGGCTTGAACCTGAAAACGTTGGAGCTTAATGGCTAAGTCTCAAGTGCCTGAGCTAAAACACCAGCTGCTTCTAGCCACTGCTGCAGCAGGCTCACCACTTTCTCAAGCCACTATCAAAGAGTGACGAAGTGCTACGGTGGGTGGGCGTGGGATGAACATGGCTCATAAAAAGCTCCACAAAGCTAATCTGACTTGAGGTGACCCTCACTCTTATTAGTCTGACACCTCACCTGGGCATTTCCTCCTCCTCCCTCGCAGCACTTAGCCACCTTCATCATGGACAAGAGTGAAGCCATTGTGACGGTGGACGACGCCATCAGGAAACTGATGCTGCTCAATTCTAAAGAGAAGATCTGGGCCCAGGAGATGCTGCTGCAAGTGAATGACAAGTCCATCCGACTGCTAGACTGCGAGTCACAGGTAGGTCATGAACTTTCTCCTCCAGGGCAAGGTTAACAGGCTACATTCAACCGGTGCCTCTTTCCAGCTGGTTACACGTTTACACAAATACACGATTTTTAACATCCCTAATACACACACACACACACACACACACACGACAGTCCTGCCCCAAAAGGTATACAAGCTAAATAGCCAAGCCAAAGCGTGTGAGAAAAGCTTCGTTTTCTCCTGTTTAATAACAGGGAACGGAGGCACAGACACGTGTGCCCAAGGTTACCCAGGGACAGGGAGCGAGTGGCGAAGCCAAAAATAGAGCCCAGCTGTCCCAGCTCCCAGACCAGTGCTTTAACCACAACAGCATCCTTCCTCCTGGTGCCCCCCACCCACCCCCATTTGCAGGTGTTGACGCAAGCCCAACACTGCTGCAGGCAGCGCATGGCAGGAGGACGGCCTCTGTAGCGCCAGTATCAATGTGCTGTACTGCAGCCTGTGCACTGGGACCACGTCCCCGGGAAGCAACACGGGAAACTCCCTCTCCTCCTAGTTGGTCCTTCATTCCCAGGATCATTCGTCCTCTCCACACTCTGGCGGGACGGCCTTCAGGCTGAGACACAGAACTGCAGGGACAGACTGCAGGGCTGCACCTGCCCGGGGAGGTCTCCTCCTCCCTGCATGAGGCATTGTAGGGGCCAGCCCGATGTTAGTTCAGCACCACTCCTGTTTGTGCAACTTGCTCCCCGTTGTGTTGCAGGAGGAGCTGGAGGACTTTCCCCTGCCCACAGTCCAGCACTGCCAAACCGTGCTGAATCAGATGCGCTACTCCTCCGTCCTCCTGCTGGTGTGCCAGGACAGCGAGCAGCACAAGCCCGACATTCACTTCTTCAACTGCGACGAGGTGGAGGTGAGCAGGGAGGGAAAGCGAGAGGGGAGAGGGGCTAGAGGGTCAAACCTTCCAGCTGCTTCGGCTTGTCAAGAGGGGAAAAACCCCACCCAGAACTGTGTGTGCAAATGAATGTGCAAGCCACCACGTGCAGGAGGAGCGAATGCAGACTGGCTGCATTGACGCACAATCTGCACACACATCTCCTGGGCTGGCTTCAAGAAGGGGTGCAAAGCGGTGATTAGTGCCATGCGAAAGCAGTTTGCGTAGGACGTTGCCTTCCACTCTACCCTGTCTAATATGGTTTTCAAACTTCAGGTCACGATCCAGTTCTGGGTGGTGGAAGTCGGGCACTGGGTCTCGTTGCTGAAGGGGGATCAGGTGACCAGTGGGGGAGCTAAGGCAGCTTCCTGACACCACAGACTGCGTTGCACCCTAGAAGTGGCTGGCAACAGGCCCAGCTCCTAGGTGGAGAGAAGAGCCCCGCACACTCACCCTGCCCTGAGCACTAGCTCCGCACACCCATTGCCTGGGAACCTGCTTCTAGGGTGCAGCATGGTCTGCAGTCCCAAGAGAGACAGGAATCTAACTTAGCACCCCTGCTGCACCGCTGACCAAGAGCCACTCAGTCCTCCCACTGCCCTGACACCCACCCAAAACCAGAGCCCCCTCCTATACCCCAAAGGTCTCATCCTCTGCCCCACCCGAGAGCCCCCACTCTAGTCACATTATGTTGGCTTGTGGGCATCAACAATTTTCTTCAACTGGGTCAGGAGAAAAAAAGTTTGAAAACCACTGGGCTAGGACCAGCAACATTTCACCAGTGTACGAATTACAGCAGCAGTTCTTCCCAGTGCTCCTGTTAGCTGGCAGGACTGGTGAGCATTCTGCTGGCGTTAATGGTAACGCCAGTTACTGCTACTGGAGCCCCCCTTCAGAGTCACAGTGGTGCTAAGTGGTGTAGTCCCATTCAAGTCAACTGGACCTCAAGAGAATTATGACCATACCTCTGGGATAGTAAAACTGGGGGGGGGTTCCCTGCATTCCTGTCCATTCTGGCCCCGCAATCCTCCTTTCTCTTCCAGAGAGCCAGTAGGCAGCTCGGTGGCTTTGTCATCAGGCACACTGTCAGGAGAGCTGCCAGAAAGCTCTCTCCTTAGCTACACTGAGAATTCAGCCTTACCAAGACTGCAGCTGCCAGCGAGCAGCAGCAGCGCCTTCAGCGTAAACTCAGTTTACTCCCTGGCAACGCGATTTATATCCCACTTCCAGACCAAAGGGCAATTCACCAGAGGAAGTACATAACTACTCTAGGGTGCGTCTACACAGCAACACGTACCTCAAAATAAGCTACGCAATTTGAGCTACGCAAATTGCATAGCTTATTTCAAAATTTATCGCTATTCTGCTTACTTTCTTACAGGAATACTGCTTACAGGAATTCGGAACAAGAAGCCCGTTATTTCAAATTCATTTTGAAATAACAGGCTTCTTGTGTAGACAGAGCATAATGTTATTTCAGAATAATGGGCATTATTCTGAAATAACTCTGCTGTGTAGACAAACCCCTAGGGGTTTGCACCCACACCAGTGGCTGAAATCCTAGGACGGGGTCAGCAACCTTTTCAAACCAAAGAGCCAAACTACATGAAATCAGAACAAGTGGTCAACAAAGAGCCATATAAGAATGCTCATTTGCATGCTTGAAAATATACAACTTAATATTATTGATAACTGACATGATGGTAAATGAAACATTGTATTCACAGATTTTATTTAATGGCACTTTTGCTGCTGCATCTTTTCGCACATTTCTTTCAAGTTTACATCACAACTGGTCAAATCCAGCTTCATGCATGCATTCAGCCTGTCTTCTGGCAGTCTTATGGCAAGGGGCTGGGGATGTGGGGCTGCAGGAGTCTGGATTGAGGTGTATGAGGGGCTCAGGGCAGGAAAATGGGGTGTATGATGGACTCAAGGCACAGTGCAGGAGTGTGGGGGGGGGGTTCAAGAGTGTTATGGCAGGGGGCTGGGAATGTGGGGGTGCAGGAGTCTGGGTTGGGTAAATGAGGGGCTCAGGGCAGGAGGTGTGGGTGTATAAGAGATAAGGCTACCCCTGAAGGTAGGGCGGTGGCATGAATCCTCCAGTGGCCTAATGTACCAGTTCCCAAACTTTTTGATACCAAGGACCGGCAAACCCATTCACAAACTTTTGGTGGACCGGCAACATTCTATTTGCATATTTAAATATTGATTATGTCAATATTCAATATGTAAATATATGTGAGGACAAGCTCCTTTCGCCTACACCAGCATCCTACACAGAGAGAGGCAAGGGGAATACTACACAAACTGCTAAGTGATGAGCTCACTTGTAGTGCAATGTAATGAGTACACAGCCAGTGATTTGCCCAGTTCATTCAAGCAAAGCCTTCATGAGATCACTGTTTTGTGTTTGAGGCGGAGATGGTCCACGAGGACATCGAAAGTGCTCTCGCCGATCACAAGCAGGGCAAGAAGATACGGCCGCAGACGCTCAAGTAAGTGCCACAGGTGGATAGGTTCCCAAAGTGCATGGAGGAAACAAATGCCCCTTGCTCCCGTTGACGACATAGAAAACAGAACACAAAGACAGACAGGCCCACCCTGAGTCCGTGTGCGTCCAGAGACAGGGATGTGAGGTTAGGGGTAAGGCCAAATCAGAGTTGGAATTGGCCGTGAAATCTTGCCCACTATCCTTGGGAGATTTTATCCATGTCTGAATGAGAGTGGGGAAAACAGGCTCCCTTCTGGTTGGGATCTAACCCAGAAACGAGACTAAAATGGGCGGTTCAAATCCAGCAATTCAGGTTTAACACACACACACACACACACACACACACACACACACACGGCCATTAAAAAAAAAAAAACACACTCGCAAAGGGCTTTGAATTAGATGCTCTGCTTTAGGCCCATCTATAATTAAAAGGGTAGGACAATACAGGTAAAAGGCTAGGCAAGCTGATTCAATTCCATTGGAAATTTACAGCTAATCTGAATTCCGTCCTTATTTCTCACTCACAGTTCATCTGTCACCACTGAGAACAGCCTCTCTCCATTCTCTTTGGAACCTCCCTTCAAGTAGTAGAAGGCTGCTATCAAATCCCCCCTCACTCTTCTCTTCTGCAGACTAAACAAGCCCAAATCCCACAGCCTGTCCTCATAGGTCATGTGCTTCAACCCCCAAAGCATTTTTGTCACCTCCATTGGACTCTCTCCAATGAGTCCACAACTTTTCCATAGTGGGGGGGGGGGGGCCCAGAATTGGATGCAATACTCCAGATGTGGCCTCCCCCAGTGCCAAATAAAGAGGCTCCTCAGAGGTTCCATTCAAATCCCATTTGGTAACTCTCAGAGCAATACCCTTTGGTGACTCACGAGTGACATTCTTGCTGCTGTGACACAGTAGGGGGCTCTAGTTCATTCTCTGCTCCACACGAGGAATCCCACCTAACATCAAATTATTCTGCTGCATCGGGACACCAGCCAACTGCCCCCCACACCAATATCAGTCAGCCTATACTGACAGCACGGCCCCTATAGCTCAAACAGGAGGGAATTCAATGTAATCAGTTAACATCCAATGTTCTTTTACTTATAGAAATGTACCACAAATGCACATGGCAATGGGTTCTTTTAAGACATTGTTATATTGCAAACTCCAAATGCTAATTAAAATGGGAGGAGATGTGAAGAGTAGCACAGGTGCCAGCAAAGTGCTTTACACCAGATTGGTTAGCATTTCTCACACCATGGAAGCCCTAGTAAATGAAATGAAAGAGCTGCATACATCTGATGCAGAAGGCCAGATTGACTCACACCCATTCAGGGAGGTGCTGTGTCTCCCTCTAATAGTGGCTGGGCCATAAATGAGAATGAAGGAGTGGGGTCTTTTAGCTCAAGCGGTAGAGGTTCAAGATCCAGACATATTAGGTGTGATCCTCACTGCTGATGGACTATCCAGGGGTGTGACATTGCACAAGAGTGAATTTTAGCTTAAATAAAATAGCACAGATTGAGTTTCCTTTCCCTGCTCCGGCGAACAGGAAAGGCTGCTATTGGTGGTAGGATGAATTGCTTATGGGTTCTTTCTCCTGCAGAATAAACCAAGAGAAAATAAAGCAACGACAATCTATACTCCCGCCGCCTCAAGGGCCCGCTCCTATCCCTATTCAGCATGAGACGCGAGGCTCGCCGATGAACAGCAGGAACAGGGTGGCACCCCCTCCACAGCACAACGAACCAGGTACTGGAGACCTTCTGTGGCTGTGTAATTGGGGTGTATGACTGATGCAAACAGTGACACAAGCTGACTCCCTTCCTGGACTTCTAGAACTGCCCTGAATCCATTTTAGCTCCGACAGCATCATAACACAAGAAAGCAAATATCACTTCACAGTGATGCAAAGTGGTTACTGTAGATCAATGTTCTCAATTGGCGTGCCGTGGAACCCCAGGGTTCCGCAAAGTGAAAGCAAGGGTTCCATGAAGAACCCTTCTTAAAGAGACAGAGCCGTGACAGGGCCTTTTTTTTTCGCTCAACAAAACACAATGGGGGCCTTTGTTTTTTAAGGCAACTCTAGCTAACTGTGCTTGTGTACCTAGAATTTGTGGGGTGTGCTGATTGAACCATAGCAGCGCTTTGATTGGATGCAGAGGGAGCACCCGGCTCTCACAGTCAATATTGTGTTCAATCAGCACGCACCTCCTTTCATGTGCCCTTGCTTTGCGTGTGTCACTTTAGTAATACTGGTAGGAAAGAAAAAAAACTTCATGGACGGAAACTAGAGGAATCTGGAAATCTGGCGCATGGGCAACAGTAAATACAAATGTCTTGTGGGCTACAAATAAACCCCGTTGGGCTGCAAGATGCCCACCTCTCGGTTTGAGCCTTAACACCAGAGCACGCTTCCTTCAATAGTCCTAATATTTTGTTTCACTTTGATCAGAAAGGCATTTATTTTTCCTCCCAGAAAGAAGTTCCCAATTTCTTTCTTTGAAAAAGATTTGGCAAGAAAAAATGGCCAATATATTTTATGCACCTTTATTTTGACCACATGAGTTGCCAACACTATAGGGCATGTCTACACTCAGGAATTATTTCAAACTAACTCCACTCATTTTGAAATAACAAGGCGAGCATCCACACTACCAAACCTTCTATTTCGAAATAATAATTCTTGCTTGTGAAGAGGAATAAACTTATTTTTAAATAGTTATTTGGGGAATTATTTCAAAATAACTTATTTCAAAATAACCTGGTAGTGTAGACATAGCCTATAAGGTTAGCATTCTACCTGCTCTTTTGCTAGACTTAAGAAAGGCTAATGTAACGAAGCAACAATGAGAAACTCCAAATACATGGAATCATAGAAATGTAGGGCTAGAAAGGACCTTGAAGTCCGACAGTCCATCTCCCCATGTGCTGAGACAGAACTGGGTAAACCTCGTCCAACCACTTCTTAAAAACCCCAGTGACAGGAATTCTACAACCTCGCTTGAAAGCCTATTCCAGTGATTAGCTATCCTTAGAGTGAGAAAGCTTTTCCTAGTACCTAGCCTACCCCCTTGCTGCAGACTAAGCCAATTACTTCATACCCCACTTTTAGAGGACATGGAGAACAATTGATCACAGTTCTCTTTATAACAGCCCTCACCCCAGGTTTCTTTTCTCAAGACTAAATATACCCTTTATTTTTAACCATTCCTCAGATTTTCCAAATCTTTTATCATCTTTGTTGTTGTCCAATTTATAGAGCCCTGCAAATAAATGTATATCCACAGCTCCTTTTTGTGGATACTGATTGTGCATCTAGAACTGTGCAAATCCACAGATATCTGCTTTATATCCGTGAGTATCTGCATTTGCAGATGTGGATATCCACGGATCATTTTTGTAGATGCAGGTATAGATACCAATTTTGTGTTGTCCAAAATGGGACATAACAAGTAAAGCAGGACAATTACCTCCCATGTCTTATATGTGACACTCCTTTTCAGACATCCCAAAATATTTGCCATTTTCACAATTGCATCACATTGTTGATTCATATTCAGTCTGTAACCCACTATAACCCTCAGATCCTTTCTTCAAGGGTACTTGGCCAGTTATCCCCCATTTTGTAGCTGAGTATTTGAGTTTTCTTCCTAAATGTACTACTTTTCACTTGTCTTTATTGAATTTCATCTTGCTGAATTCAGTCCAATTTATCAAGATCCCAAGGAGAGGAAATAGTCTTTCCTAAGCATGGGTAGTAAAGGACAAACAGCTTCTTTGTAGAGAAACACTATTTTAGAATCAGCTTTGCTAGTGAAAATAATATGCAGCTTGACAGAAGATAGAAATGTGATATTTTAAGCATTTTGATGTGCACTCAATATATACTGGATTTAGTGTATCTAGTTCCTGGATTCAGAAACATTTCCAGGACATAAAGGAAAATAATGTTTATTATTTGCATTATTGCAGCACCTAGCAGCTCCAATCAATATCAGCGTCTCATTGTGGCAGATGTTGTATAAACAGTCTCTGAGGCCAGGCCTACACTAGACCAGCAGTTCGGCTTAAGGTATGCAACTCCAGCTACGTAAAATATATAGCTGGAGTTGGCTTATCTTAAGCCAACCATGGTGGCATTCCCAGAGAGGGAGGCCAATGGGAACAAACACTCCTATCTACTCCCCTTCATCCTCACAAAAAGAGGAGTACAGCCGGTCGTAAGCATGGGTTCGTAAGCACAGGTCGCGTTCGTAACTTAGGGACCGCTTTTACGACCACTTAATGGGAGGTTTGTCCATAAATGCAAACGGTCATAAATCGACCATTCGTAACTCGGGGACTGGCTGTACCAGATGCCAGTGGGGGCACCCTCTGAGCTTGATTTGACAAGTCTCAACTAGACTCGCTAAATTGAACTCTGGATCACAGCCAGGGCCAGCACACAATATTTTGGCACCTGAGGATGGGAGCTCAAATGACGCCCCCCATGCCACCTTTTCTCCTGCCTGCCTGTTATGTCTCTTGTGCCCTTCTTCCTCCAGCACAGAACTCCACCATCTCTGTGTATCTAGAGCAGAGAGAATATATATGCACCAGCAGCAGAAACAATTTTCTACACTCTGGGTCCTAGTGGTGCCCCCACCCCCCCACAGTCTGGCACCTGAGGCGGCCGCCTCAGCTCGCCTCATGGTAAGGCCAGCCCTGATCACAGCAGTGATCTTCCTTTTAGTGTAGACAAGGCCTAGAGACAGTACCTGCCCCAGAGATCTTTACAATTTAAATAGAGCAGACGGAACAAGAAATCAATACTATCTCCATTAGATGGTAATGCAATAGGTCTTTTCCAGCTTCTGTTTCAGTGATACTAAGTGATCATGATCTATGTTTACCTGCTCTCTCAGAACCAAACAGGCAAGTTACACTCTTGGATGATTTAGTTGGTACTGGTGCCTCAGCATATGCACAAAAACATAGACCTTACAAATATGGCCCCCATGAGCAGTACGTCTCCATCACGATGCTGTTACATTTTCATTTGCACAGCAATGCTATCATCACAGAGAGCACTCTGCTTAGCATTCACAAATCAAGATCTTATACGTATGAGCAAGCTGGAGCTGACAATTCACATGGCTTGATGTTGCTGTTCCATAGAAACCAAGCAGCACACGACCAGAAAATACCATCCAAGGTATAGCTTAAACAGAGGTTGCCATTCACCCTTCCAATCACCCAATCTGATCCATCTTCCATTCCAGAGAGCACAGTGATATACCCAACACATAATCTTTTATTATGCAACATTTCTCATCTAGCTGACTTCATCCTGGTAATGTGACTCCTCCCAGTTATGTCCCCTTCGCTTCTCCAGGTGTAATCCTCCACTATGGGACTGGATGAATAGCCCGTTGTGCAGATATCAGTCTTGCAATGAGCCCTGTGCAGGTGGATTAAGTCAGTGTGGGCAGCGGTCTGTTCATGTAGAGATCAGTGACATCAATGGGGCCTGAAACTGTACAGATCAGGAACTCATTACAAACTGGCCAACATGCTTCCTGGCTGACCACCATGCACAAACAGGCATGGCCCACCGTCCTAAATAGTCAACATTGGCCAGAGAGAGAAGACTTTGGAATATGTGGGCATCTGACTTCTTCTGGGACAGTCTCTTTCAATGGGACTTCATAAAATGCCAAGGAAAATTTTTCTGCCATTCATCGTGTAGTTGGCATGAAACTGGTTTTTCCTTCTCCCCCCATCTAATATTCATGATGTACCAAGTCCCATTAATAGGCTCTGAAGGGCACTTTGTGGTATTTTATCTCTGGTTCCATACATTGCTTCCTTTCTTATTTTTCTCACACAGCTCACATTAAGAAGCTTGGTATTTCCTCTCCAGCTACAAGCACAGCTGTGTCTGCACTCTCCCAGCCTACCTATACTTTCATGTTTCCATGTGGTCAGACTGGGACCATTCCATGGCTATCTGGATTACAGTCACTAGCTGTACCCACACAGTAGTCAAATGTATGTCATGTTCATAGAGGAGGACAAAACTGTGCTCCTTCTCCAAAAAGCCAAGCTCTGGCCTCTCAACTGCAGCAGGATCTTCAACAGCTGTAATTAGGATTTTATGCAACATAGGCTATGGCCAGCAGAGGGCAAGACAGTCACACTTGAACAGGTCTGCCAGTCTATCCACCCAAAGACAGTGTCGTAGACCATTAGACAATACTGGGTCTAATAGGTAATAGGTCTCCCCTCAACATTGTTGTTGATTATTTGGATCTGAAATCCATTATGCATTTTAAGAGTTAAGTTTCTTGTATTTTTATAGGCAACACTTCTACATCATCATCATAAAATGGGCCAGACCAACACACCCTTAACTCTGCTCTTCCTAGTATGCTTCAAATGCTTTATGAAATTCTCTAATCTGTTAACTACATCAACAGGGCTGTTACTATTTACATTTACAGACTGTGTCCAGATAAAATGGGATAGCACAATACTTTGAATGTAGATCCTTACTTAGGCTTTGTCTCCACAATGTGGTGGACTGATGCTGCAGTGATCAATCCATTGGTGGTTGATTTATCGTGTCTGCTTAGACACAATAAATCAAGCTCCAAGTGCTCTCCTATTGACTCCAGTACTCCACCAAGATGAGAAAAGCAGTCGGAGTCGACAGGAGAGTAGCCCCCTCCGACCTTACCTGCTGAAGTTGTGTAGCATAGATTGATGGGGGTGACAGAGATTAGTGTAGACAAGTCCTGTGTCTTTTCCTCATTAACATGTAGTTCAGTGCTTTCTCTAGAACATCTGTCCAAACTAGTCACTTAATCCCCTCAATTAGGAAAGATATGCAAGCAATTTTTGTGGTTCTTTGCCAAACAATCTCCCAACATTCCCAAATTGTATATTCTGGTGCACTGTCTGAGCTCCTGCAGCACTTACCTGAAAACGTAGCCATTATTCTTCTAACAAAAAGCCGACCCAGAAACTGCATATTCTGAAATATTGATTTGCCATTGACCAGTCCATCATTTGAAAGCCTTGTTTTTATTTACTCCAGGCTGAGCGTATGCAAATTAAATAGAATTACATTTTGAGAGAGCACATACACATTTGCACACAGCTCCTCTGATCTTTGTTCAAGCATGTATAATGTATCAGTCAAGGAGAAATCCAGGGACACTGGGACTAGCTTTTGCATTGATTTGTGTCTTTTATTTGCTTTTCTTCAGCCTGACCATGTATTTTTGATCTTTTGCCCATGTGACAGTAGAAGCTTCTGCTGATAGATGGCATGTATGTGTATTTCTGTCAACCCTGACCTAGCAGTGTATCTGATGGTCTCAGGTTGTACTGCTTAGAGGTGTCAATAGACTGCAAGTCAGAGCTCCAGAAGGTCAGCCTAGCACCACTGAAGTCAATGAAGCTACAGCTGAGGATCTGGCACTGTACATTGTTTACAGAAGCTAATCACTAACTGGGTGTCCTTTATAGGGATTCCTGCTCTATTTGCATTTGTAAGCTGACAACAAATCAATACACAGCGCAGGAACAGCCTGAGGCTGGCTGTAGCAGCTGGTGCCCTAGGCGGGGTGGTGCAATCGGCGCCCCTGCCTGCACGGCCATCAATGGCCGTGACATCATCACGGGGTGCCCCGTGATGTTATCATCGGGCGCCCAGGCCAGCAGCACCCTAAGCAGCTGCCTAGCTCGCCTAGGCTCATGGGCCGCGCCTGTAACAGGCATTGCAGCAGGTGTTACAACTCTGAAGGGTTTAATTAGCAACGTTAATCTCCTCCTAGCTGAATGTTCTCTGCATTCTCACAGATTGTTGTAACCTATCTTAAGGAGCATGATGCCTTTATTAGCTGTTGGGAGGGCACCCCTGATTTCATCCTTGTGATTGTGAACAGCTACCTATTTGCTTCCTTGGCAGAATTCGAACGACGTAGCTCCAGCTCCCAGGAGCATGAAGAATCCCGAGCGATCTTAGCACAGAAGATTGAAAAAGAAACGGTGGGTAGCTGGAGCTAGGCATCCGTAACAGGCAAAGAGACATGGGCAGAAAGGGAACAATTCATGGACAAACTAGGTGCAATGTAATCGTTTAAAACTGGCACCAAGCTCCTTCTCCCTCCAGAAGAGATGAGCAAGAGGGAAGACGATGCATAGATTGTGCCATTTGTAGTTGCCTTACTCCCTGAGTAGCTCTAATTTCAATGGGACTTTTCATAGAGTTAGGTACTAACTTCTTATGGAAAAGGAGTGCCCTGGTTAAGTCCAGAGATGCTATTCATGAAGTTTATTGTTTCCAGTTCCATGCAATCCCATTCACAGATGGGCACAAATGGGTGCAGCAGAAAAGCCTAAACAGAATTCTCTGCCTGGAAATCATTCTGTTGGAAAAAGCTCAGTTCCACTGTATTTCATGTCTCGACTGCAAGGAAGTGATCCCTAAGCCCTGGGACTGAGGCTCTGGTGGAAGTTATGCTTCAGAACTTGGACACCTAAGTTTGATGCTCTTGTGTCTTGGGCTCAGCATTTTTGTCTCTTTGCTCCATTCACAGCAAATCCTGAATTGCACCCTGGACGACATTGAGGTGTTTGTGGCCCGGCTTCAGAAAGCGGCAGAGGCATTCAAACAGCTGAACCAACGGAAGAAAGGGAAGAAGAGCAAGAAGAAAGCACCTGCAGGTACAGTCCCATCAACCAGTACAATACGCAAGTGGGTAAACAATAGAGCGGAGTTAATGATTTGCCGGGGAATCAAAGCAGCCACAAATTGATGTCACCCTGAAACCTTCGAGTTCAGGTTCAAGGACATATCAATACATACTACATCATTATGCCTGCAGCTTAGCAAGCCCTGCTTCTGGGGAACCCATTCCCAGAGCACAGCAAAGGTTGCAGCATGGAGAAACCATGTTCATGTATGTGCTGCACTGCCAGGGCTCCTGAAATCCAGTGAGCCTAGCATCCCCTTGGAATTAAACCCCATGACTTTAATTTGTTTGGAAATGTATGAGCATGCTGTGCTCAAATAATTTTTCTTCCCAACCTCTTTTCAGAGGGGATGCTGACTCTTAGAGCAAAACCGCCAACGGAGGCCGAGTTCATTGACTGCTTCCAGAAAATCAAGCTGGCTCTCAATCTCCTGGTAAGACACAAATGTTTTTTGTTCATTTTCGGTGCTGCACGAAGAGTGCTGTATGCCCGTGCTGTACACCTACAGAACACAACACTTATGCAGGTACATTGGAAAACAACTGTGAGCTCTCAAAACCATCATAAAATAATGCTGAAGCACCCTGCTTTATTTCCTCCTGCTTATTTTACCGCATGGGTTGGGTGGGATATATTCTAGATGACTACATCACAGTCACTTGTTGACAAAATGCTGGTTAAGGCTTTTATGAACCATTTCTAGAGGCAGGTTTTTACAAGGTAAAAAGATGGACAGTCCAGGTGCAAAAATATTGTTACTGTTTTTGACCCAAGGTTCTACTCAAAGTTCAGCCTTGAAGGTAGTTCTGGTAGGGAGGAGAACTGAAGGATGGAGTCTGGAAACTTTGAGGCACTCATGTTTATTAAAAAGAACATACAAAGTCTGATTCCCAGAAAACAGGAAGCGACAAAGAATAGAAGACTGTGTCCTTGCTCACAGCACCAAACTTTTGGCATGTGCCTATCCCTTCCCCCCATGGTGCTCTCTCTGTTTTTCCCAGCTACGTGCTGCTTGGTAGGTTGCGGTCTCTGTCTTGCTTCTCCATCCACACATGCACATCCTTACTTGTGGCAGGACAGTACAGTTGTCTTTCAGAGCTATATTAAATGAAGGGTGGAGATCACAACAGTTTAAATGAGTTTTTAATCCAGCCCTCAAGCATCTGCACCTATTTACAGGCCTCCACCTGTGTGAGCAGCATTATCATAGCTGTGCATGCAAGTAGGCTATTAGACATCTAGATACTCCTTTGTGCACACGTCAGTATTCTTGCACATATACTTCCACTTGCTGCCTTTACAAATCTGACCAGTTCTGCAATCTTTTTACTTCTCTGTTTAGATAGGGGGCAGAAAAGAAAAGAGATTGTAAATCGGAAAAAAAAGAACCATTGTGCTTTAAAATGATTCACATCGGACACTTTACATATAGCATTGCTTTGTATAAGCTCCTAAAATACTTGCCCATGTGAAGTCCATAGATAACTGAGCACACCCATGCTTCTGTTTTGTTTCCCTTCCCCCCCAAAAAAGCTTTAACTCTTACTTTCCATTTCTCTTCTGCCCTGTTAAAAATAGTAGAGCAAAGTACTGTACTACCAAGCATGAAGATGGACCAAATACTCTTGATTCTGTTTCATTAAACACATTAAAAAAGCAGCGTGATGGCTCTGTTTGAGTTAATTCTGTCAAGTCATAGCTCTCTGACCAAGCTTGCCCAAAAGCAGCAGATTTAACAAGACTAGTTTTAAGGAAGTTATCTGCAGAGAAACCACAGACTGTAAACAAGTCTTGGGAAACAAGCAGACCAACTTCAGACATTTCTACTGCAACTGAATAATAATGCACATTCCCCCACCATGGTGTCAGAGCTGGCAACACCAGCAAACTCCACCATTCTTCTGCCTTGTGATTGTTACTCACAGGGAAGAGACCTGGGGCAGGCAAACTCTTATAGGATAACTATCTCCAAAGGCCAGATTATGAACCCCACCACAAAGCTCACATTGTGCATTCAGAGCAGCAAGTGTCTTTAAAAACTGCCATAAATAGGTGGCCAAGGATTCACCAAAAAATGCAGGAGTCTTTAGTTGACATGGCTAGATTGACCCCCAGTCCTTTCTTATTCCCTCAGCCAGCAGGGGCTGGGGAAGGATGGTGACAGAAGAGACAGGGTCAGCTGAGGCAGAATTCCTCTCCCACTTTGTGGCCTAATCTTGTAGGCAGGGGAAGAGCAAAGGTAGCTCTAAACCTCCTGATTCTGGGCTACAGAAGGTGAGGACTCAGGTTAGGAAAAATGGGGTGTAATTACATGAAGCAAAATGTAGGCTGAATAGTTAGGTTTGCCAGATGGTTTAACCAAAAATATCGAACACCCTCTGCCCCCCCCCCCAAAAAAAACACCATTGAGGAAAAAAAGGGGGAACAAGACCAAAGCTGTTGATCAAGAAAAAAAGACCCGACAGTTATTAAGCAAAGCAAAGCAAAAAAAAAAAAAAAAAACCACTCAACCAGCATGGCCCCTTTAAAGCCTTTGGGGTTTTTTTTTGGGCTGGTGGCCATTTTGTTTTCTTACTGTGTGTGCGCAGAACCAGGTAAGTGGGGAGGAGGAAGGATTAGGGGGTGGGAGCTGAAGGGGGGGCCTGGGAGGGATCTGGGGGCCCAGTTTCTGAGTGTGGTAGGGTTGCCAGGTGTCTGGTAGTTTCACCTCCTGTCAGGGAAAAAAAATCAGAAAATACCAGACATTTTAGGTGTTCAGTATTTTCTGGATTTTTTTTACTGGACAGGAGGCGAAAATACCAGACTGTCCAAGTTAATACCAGACACCTGGAAACCCTCGGGGCCAGACTACAAGTTCTGTGGGACTGGGAAATGATTACCAAAGGGAAAGTGATAGAAGTACCATCTCCTGAGTCATTTTAAAAAGTGGTCTCTGGACTGGAGGATATTGTCAGGAACGGTCCTGCACCAGTTCTGTGGGGGACCTTGTCTTTTCCATTGCTCTTTTTTCCTGACTCTTCAGAGAAGAATCACTATTTGCGCACACACAGCTTTTCTTTTGGACTCTGAAAGACACAATGTTGCCTCACTGGAGGAAAAATAATACCAGAAGCACAGAGATGTTCCAGTTAGAATGTAAACTCTTTTGGGCCAGAGGCAGCTGTTAGACATTTCTACAGTGCTTAGCACAGAGGGGTAGTATGTCTTCGTGTGACTGCAGTACAAATAATTAATATAAAACCAACAACATTAGACTAGAGCTGGCTGCGAGAGGGTTTTCCCATAAAATATTTGTTCCCATCTAAAAAAAGGGGGGAGGGAGAGTCATGTTAGCCACACTTCATTTTTAATCAAACTTTCTGTTTTGATAAATGTGGTGTTTTTTTGGCAAAATAAAGTCCATTTAATGGAAAGCCTTTTTCTGTTGAAAAACATATTTTAGTGGAAGATTTACAACCAGTCTCTTTGGAAAGTTAATATGGTGACTTTAGAACTTTGTCCTAGATAAAACACAGCTGTTGCATGCTATAATTGGAGGGTGGGCACGTTATTAATACATTCACACCTGGCCATATGAAAGTTTGAAGTGTATATGTAGAGACGCCAGAGCATTGATCTAAATTTCCTTTTAAATAGCTCTTGCCTCAGCCAAGAGCAGCAGTTTTGCAGATATTTTGGTGGTGCCCAGAATGTCCAGAGCTTGCAGCCCTCCCCCATTCAAACTCCCTACCACCACCTCTGGGAGGGAGTTTCAGAGCAGGAGAGGTGAGGAGTGGGACTCCAGGGGAGCTAGGCTCTGGGATGGAGTCTGGGTGCTGATTGTGGCTTGGAGTGGGGGGGTGGAGGTCCTGGGTGCAGGCTTGGGAGTGAGTTTGGGGTCTGGACAGAGGGGTCGGGGGAGAGGGTGCCGGCTCTGGCGGAGCTGTGGGACATGCTGGACAGTGCACAAGGCAGCAGGGGCTGCAGGGCTTGCAGGGGACAGGGAGTGCAGGCTGGTGGCAAATTTTGGTGGAGCCTGGCCCCAGGCCAGGACGCTGGGGCATCATGGATCCATGTAACTCATCACTTATGGCCTCAGCATAAATCCATAAAGCCATGGTTTACTCTCCGCTTTTGTATGGGATAATTATGTTATCAATGTGATTAAAAAAAACCAACAGAATAGCTATGCCAGTACACAGGGCCATCCCTGGAGATGAGTGGGGCCCAGGACATATCAGCCACAGCTGGCTTGGGGACCCCACTCTGCATTAGCAGTTGGGCCAGAAATGACAGATTCATCTTCCAGAAATGACCGCACTGGCCAATCACACCGGCTGTCGGGGGCTCCCCAACACATGGGGGCCAGAGCAGTCACCCCGATACACCGTATCCAAGGGACGGCTCCGATGGTACAACTCACAGGATGGCTGTAGTTATACCAGCATAAAGGTGCTGTCACATCAGGACAACTCTGCTTATCTTATCCACGTGTCCCACCCAAGACACCCTCTCATGCCCCCAGGATCTGAGCTCTTCAGTCATCTAGTGTCTCTCACCCTTCTGACAGGGTGAATACCTAGACTGTGAATTCCCCAAGCAAGTCAGACTGCTAATGAGAGCTTGCATCTGTACTTTGCTTTATTCTTGGAGGCAATAAACACTTGTTTCCCACAGTTGTACACTATGACACAGCTCTTTCTAAGCAAGCCCATTTAGTCTTGAGGTGAAAGCATTACAGAGAAAACATATCATAAACAATACAAAGCTATGTATATGCTAATAAACTTACCAGAGATCTCCTCCAATTCCAGCAAAGGCTTTGGCAGGTCGTCTTTCAAACTCCACATAGGAGTTTTTCCTGTGGCTACAAGTTCATAACAGAAAAATACACATATGCACAGGTTTGCCTTTCCTGTACATAGCGCAAATCTTTGATCTTCAGAACCTGTGAATAACTAATCAGTCAGAGCGCGTCTACACTGCACCCATAGCTCAAAATAAGCTATGCAATTTGAGCTTGTTTTGAGTCAATTTTGAAAGAGCTTATTTTGAAATCTGGCACTGTCTACGCAGCACTTATTTTGAAATAAAGTGCTATTCTGAAACATTCCTTACTCCTTGTGGAATAAGGCTTACAAGGACGTCGGAATAGCGGGCCTGTTATATTTTAAAATAACAGGTGTGCTCAAAACACGTGGAATAGCTATTTCAGGATATCTCCAGTATACCAAAATAGTGCTGAAGTGTAAACATAACCTCAGATAATGACTCTCTTTCCTCAGGGACTAGCTTGAAAGGGTAAGTCTGGAAGTGGGAATTTTCATTCACCTCCTTCTAAGTGATTCCTGGGAAACCAACCTAACTTTGTTTGTCCAACTTTGTTGCCTTCTTGTCTGACACATTGTTTAAAATAGTCCTTGGACGCTCATAACACTTCTCAGAGTTTATACTGGCCATGTCTGCCTCCCAGAGAAGTTGCATACAATTCCACATCCAGATATAAATGGTATGATACAATGGATTTCAAATCTATTGTAATTCAATAAGATCCCTCAAAGAGATATCAGTCACAGCTGCCTTAAGCTGATATAGCTTATTCCTCTTCCCATCTGGGGATAGTTATACTGATATAAAAACGCCTTTATGCCAGTAAAACTTTGTCCATGCTGGGGGTGTATACCACTTTAACTATACTGGCATGGCTTAGAGAAGCTCTTTGTTTATAGACACAAACTACTGCCCTGAAGGAACGTAAAGGGGAAGTAGCAATGAAAATATTAATACATTAAACCAGCCCCAACAGGAACACAGCATTTGCAGAAGCCGGGTTGTGTAACTGCACATCCTTACGAGGCATCACTTCACTTAGGTTCACTCATCTATACATCAGTTATTTTTAACATTTTTAATATTAAAGTGCAGAAGGAAAAAAACCCACCATCAGCGAATGTAGCACTTCCCCAACATTAATCCATCTGTAACACCGACAGGTGGAACTGAACCTGGGACCTCTGGAGCTTAGAGTATGAGCCTCTCTACAGCTTGAGGTAAAAGCAAGCTGGCTCTCAGCTAAGGCTGGAGAGTAAATGCATTATTTCTCTCTCTCCCTGTAAGTGGTCTGAGTGCCACTACATGAGCCAGTGAATCACACCCAGTAGGTATGTGGGTTACATATTGTCACACCACACTTGGTAATTGGGCAACTCCATTTTGCATACAGAAACATTGACACAGGGAAGTAAAGTGATTTATCCAAGACCACAGAGTTGGATTTGGTGCTAGAGCTGAATATAGCCATGCCAGGTTCCTGGGCTCAGAGGACCTCACCTGTCTCTCACAAGAGGATGCATGCATACACTGAAGTGATGTCATTGCATCTCCCACTGATTGCTGTAAAAATACACTCGATTCTTGTAATTTACTACCAGGCATTTGTTTTTCCTTTGTCACACACTGCATTTCAAAAGGCGGAGCATTTAGGCTTTAGGAGTCTGCAATCAGTGACCAGTAACAGCTCTAGACACATTGATGCAAATCCCCAAATACTGATGATGCCTTAGGCCATGTCTCTATTAACAGCTGTGCCGCTGTAGCACATATGCTTCCCACTTTGACAGAAGGGTTTTTTTAATCACTGTCGTATATCCACCTCTCCAAGAAGTGATTGCTAGGTTGTTAAAGGATTTTATTCCCTGTCAACTTAGTTGCATGTCTACAGTGGGATTTAGGTTGACTTAATGACGTCACACACAGCTTTGAATAACACAGCCAAATCTACCTCCGTTGTAGGTGTAACCCTGGCCTCAGTGAAGAATTTCCCCTGTTGATAGATAATTTGCTGAATACAATGCAAGTCAAATGCCTACATACTCATGAAGTTCTGGGGCCTTCTCACTACCCAGGAATTCATGGTCCAGATTTTCAAAAATGACCAATGCTTTTGGGTTCCCAACTCAAAATACTTTGAAAAGCTGTGATTTTTCAGAGGGCACATCCTTGGCACTTACTATAAACAGGCCTGATTATTCAGGGTCTCAAAATGGACACCAAAAGAACAAAAGAATTGTGTCACCCAAAATCATGATTTCACTTTGGCCACACTTCATGAGTACAAGCTAACAGCTTGTTTGTTTGTTTGTCAGGCTCGTAAATTAAGGAAAAATTAGGGAAAGTACCAGAGAACAGCAATCTCTCTGTACCACAGAAGATAGGAGCCAAAAGCCAGCTGTGGATTAACCTGGGATTCTTCTCTCTTTTCAGGCCAAACTGAAAAAGCACATCCAGAACCCGAGTGCTTCAGAACTAGTGCATTTCCTGTTTGGGCCACTAGAACTGGTAACCCTTTAAATACAATTCTTACTCTTACCCAAGTGCCTGTATATAAAGCAGCACCAGTAGAGCATGAGAGACAGACAGAAAGGCAGATGCATCAGTGTTAGGGGTGAAAGTGCAAGGTAAAAGCAGCACAGGGAGCATGGAACCAGATTGTGCATTAGCGATTGCCATTGTAGCAATGCCAGTCGTGGGCAGGTAGCTCCCCATATTATCCCAAAATATTACCAGGTGCAGATGTAATCCACTATTTGATGCATGTTGTGTGCTCCTCTCTGTGCCTGATCCACAATCTAGGGTAGCTCCTATACCATAGAGGCTTGTGGTCCACATCCATGGCTCAGTCCCTGATCATGGGGA
Source organism: Pelodiscus sinensis (assembly GCF_052426305.1). Taxonomy (NCBI): domain Eukaryota; kingdom Metazoa; phylum Chordata; order Testudines; family Trionychidae; genus Pelodiscus; species Pelodiscus sinensis. The sequence continues at coordinate 121,434,261 of NC_143056.1, read as the reverse complement.
AGATGGCAGCCACTGCAGAAAGCCAGAGATGTGGAGTACCTAGTCAAGCACCTCACTTGCTAGATTAGGAAAGCATTGAAACCCCTTTTCCTCAGAGACATTCACCTCCTGCCTCTATTTTTACCTTATGCACTTGCAGGGAGCATACAGGGAATCAGACTGCTGTGCCAAAATGCACAAAGAATTCACAACCAAACCTGGAAACAGCATAACATTCATCTGGGTTTGGGTTTAATTACAAACTTGGTCTTGGCTCATCAAACTATTCACTAGGGTTGTGAGCCTTTTCAGACTCAGGGCCTTCAGTAGTGAGAAGAAAATCTGTTTCCAACATGGAGCGGCTCTGGGGTGCAATTTCAAGCAAATATCACTCAGTGTTTGAAACACCCTGCAAGATTCTCAATTTCAACAAGAAGCCCAGAGGATTTGATTTTCAGTTTGAGATTGTGGCATTGGTTCATGGGGTGAAAGTTTGTAACCGGCATTGTGTATGTGTGTGACCTAGATTATCCAGAGCTGTGGAGGCCCTGAACTTGCAAGGTCGATCCTCAGCCCGCTTCTCTCTAAAGACACCACAGAGTTCCTGAAAGGACACCTGACACCGAAAGAGATGACGCTTTGGGAGACCCTGGGAGAGACGTGGACCAGATCCAGGTGAGAGTTAGGCTGAGGCAAAGGGCCGCCAATCAGCAGCTGTCCAAGTTCTAAGAACAATTCAATGTAGTGTTTCACTTCTATGGCCTGTTCAGAGGGGTTGAGTGTGAAAGTGGGATTTTGTACAATTGGTTGAAAAACTAGAGGCCTGATTAACTGTTGCCCTGTACCTGGGTGGCTATTTACACAATGTCACCAGGAGCAGGGCAGTGGGGACTTGGGTCCTAGAAAGTATCATTTGAGTATCTCACTTTGCCTCCGTTTTTCCCTCCCATGTTCTAAGAGCGGAATGGCCTAGAGAGTTTGTTGTTCCTCCCTACATCCCAAAGTTCCGCAACGGGTGGGAGCCGCCCCAGGAAATCTTCCGCGGAGCCCCATGGGAAATAGACATTGGACATTTACAAGAAGAGGTAGGTCTCACGCATTGAGTCATTTTTCTTTTCTAACCCAGGACTCAGCCAGCAGGCCAGATCCTCTTCTGAAGCCTGTAGAGCTGCGCCCAGTCTACACCAGCTACAGATCTGGTCCTGTATTTCAAAGCTGACCTCAGGGACAAATGCCAGGTTCACAGCTGGATCCTTGCTGTTTGTCAGCAGAGTCAAGCTAGGCACCCCATTACTGTTTTGAAATGCTACTGAATTCAGTGGAGTTACAGCTGGTGGAGCAGAGAATCAGATGCAGAGTGTCAGTGGCTCGGTTGGGTTAGCACCCGAGTTCCCAGCTCTCTGTTGCCAGTATTAAATCTCAGGGCTGTGTCTAGACTGGCCACCTTTTCCGGAAAAGCAGCCGCTTTTGTGGAAAAACTTGCCAGCTGTCTACACTGGCCGCTTGAATTTCTGCAAAAGCACTGACGATCTCATGTAAGATTGTCAGTGCTTTTGCGGTAATACTATGCTGCTCCCGTTCGGGCAAAAGTCTTTTTCCGAAAAACTTTTGCACAAAAGGGCCAGTGTAGACAGCAGAGATTTCTTTTCCGCCAAAAAGCCCTGATCGCGAAAATGGCGATCGGGGCTTTTTTGCGGAAATGCACATCTAGATTGGCCACGGACGCTTTTCCGCAAAAAGTGCTTTTGCGGAAAAGCGTCCTGCCAATCTAGATGCGCTTTTCCGAAAATGCTTTTAACGGAAAATTTTTCCATTAAAAGCATTTCCAGAAAATCATGCCAGTGTAGACGTAGCCCTGGGGTATGTCTACACTGCAAAACCACACTCCCAACCCCAAAACTTGCCTCAGTGAGACTCATAGACCAGCTCTGCAGATTCAGACTCATGCTCTGGCACTAACTAAAGCAGAGAAGATGTTCCCACTTGGGCTCAGAAATCCCTCTCCCCCTTGTGGAGTTTCAAAACCCAAGCAGGGACAGCTGCATGGCTAATTGTATGGCTCTAGTGCAAGCCCAAGTATGTACACTTGGGATCCAAGACCCACTGCACTGGGTGTTTTTTCAGTGCAGGCTAGGGATGTAAAATCCCATTTAATTGGTTTAACCGATTAAAGGGGGCATGGGCGGGGAGGCTGAAGCAGCTCCCCTGCCACAGGCAGAGGCTGCTCCTGCCTGTGAGGCACCCGGGACTGGATTCTGGAGCAGCCTCTGCCTGCAGGGCACCCAAGCCTTCCGTGGACAGGGGCTGCTTCAGACAGCCAAAGCAGCCTCTGTCCATGGTGGGCACCTTCTACGGGGCTGAAGCAGCCCCCTGCCTATGGTGGGTGAGGAGCTGCTCCAGCCCCCACTGGTTAACAGTTAACTTTTCACATTCCTGGTGCAGACTTACCCATAGTGTATTCACTGTGCAGAGAAGAGGCCAGCCATAGTGCAGTCTGTTGGCTTGGCTGATTGCTCTCACCCTGTAACTCTCTTAACAACTTATTCTTGGTTCATCCTGAAAGTAACAGACTCTGGCTAGAGAACATTGGATTGCCTGTCTACCATTAGTCTGGCAATCGTATCCTGGAGCTGTCAGTAGCAGAGAGATTTTAATCCATTTACCGTCTATAGAACCCTGGTTTCTGCAGCTGTACCCAAAGAATCAAACCATACTTCACGGCCAATACAGATAGTCCCCAATTTACAAACGAGTTACGTTCTTACATACTTACGAACGAGTTACCAAACACTTGGTCATAACTCGATCTGTTCGTAAGTCGCACCCCATTCATTTAAATGTGACCGTGCTGATCGTAAGTGCAGATTGCGTTCGTAACTCAGGGACCGGCTGTAATGCGCTTAATGGGAGGTTGGTCATAAGTCGATGTGTTCGTAACTCGGCGACCACCTGAAGAGCCATCAGGTGCTTCCCAAATATACAAAATGGTAGTTGACCTAATTGTGCTACAATGGAGTTTGTGATGGAATCTAAAACACAGGAAATAGGTCGATCAAGAGCTGGATTCATTCTTACTAATCTGAATAAATTACAGAATCTCAAAATATATTCATGGATTTTTAAGGCCAGAAGGGATTGCTCTGATAAGCTAGTGTGACCAGTGTAACACAGGCCTTAGTATTTCACCCAGGGGAAGGAATTATTCACCCTGCGAAGTAAGCGAACCACAAACAAGTAAAGTAACTAGTGTTTCATCTACTACAGCATTTCTTTTTGAAAAACATCCAAACTTGATTTGAAGACTCTGGGCAATGATAAATCTATAACTGCCACCTTCCTGTATCTGATGCAGATTTACTCTCTCAGTAACACTCTGACTCCATTTTACCTTTCCAGCTCTCATCGGCCAATGGATATCCGTATCGTAATTCATCGCTGAAACGTGACCAGACTCCTGATCAAACACAAGCAGTGGATGCCTTTAAACAAGGTGTTACTCAGCATGTAAATAGGTAATCTACCAGTGCCTAGCAAAATGAAGCCTTCGAGCATTATCTCAATAAAAGAAATAAATACTAAGATACTTGTCCCCCACTTTTGACATCTATTTGTTATAATTAAGTCATGCTAGTTGTCTACATCCACAGATGTCAAAACACCAAATTATTATTCATGCACATACTGCCTGCTTCAAAAGCATTTTAATCAGCATGTATGTGCGGAAAGAGGTTACACCCAATTTGTATTTCATCTTTTTAGCGGAAGAATTAGCAGATGATTTTGTCAGTCAATAGGCTTTTATTTCAAACCATAATGCTGACATTAAGATGATGGTGGAGGTTTTCTTTCCTCCTATATTAGCCTGTGTTTGGGATATTCTGTTGCAATCTTTCTTTAAGAAGAACAGTTGTATGGTTAGAGATGCTAGTTTGCTCTTTTATATTCAGGCTATGTCTACACTGCACTACTCTTCCAAAAAAAAGAGGCGGAAAAAGCTACGCAAATTGTGGTTCGCAATTTGTGTAGCTTTTTCCAGAAGAGGCTTTTTCAACAGTTGGCCCATCTACACTGGGCCAAATGTCGGGGAAAAAACCCTTTTTCAGAACATTTCTTTTTCTTCGTAAAACGAGGTTTACAGGGATGCTGAAAAAACGCATCTGCTCTTCTGAAAAAAAATGTGGGAAGAGCAGATGCGTTTCCTGGACGCGGCAGAGGTATCCCAGAAAAACTCCGTAGTGTAGACATACCCACCCCCATTCACTCTTGTATTATGCATTTAGAGGAAAACACTTGTAAGAAGAGAGTACATGCTATGATCTACAGCCAGTCAAGATTTTTCTACTGAGATTTTTGTTGTTGAACTATGCAATGAATTCATGAAATGTTTTGTTTGAACTGGGAATTTTCATTTTGCTTTTTGGCAAACCAAAACAAAATTGTTTCAGATTTCCCCGTTTCATCAGCAACCTGAAACTTTCCCCCAAAATATTCTAAATGAAATGTTTTTGTTTAAAAAAATTCAACCAGGTCTATATAACAGCTAGGTATTATTATTATTATCACAAAATCTTATTCTAGTACAGGGCTACACAACACTCAGCCTGTTTGTTTGCAGCCCGCGGTGCGGTTTGGGTTTACGCGGGGCTCAACACATGGCTTATGGGTGGGAGCCAAAACAAAAAAAATTGTCAATATAATAGTCTTCTGTTGATATGTGTTTTAGTAGTTACATTCCTGGACTGTCATTGCTCATTAAAAGGGCTGTCATATGGATGGAAATCGGGTCAATATTGCATTTTATTGATATCAGCAGAACTGACCTAAATGGGGTCTGCGTGTTGTGTAGTCTTGCCTTAATCTTTATATTCATGCCCGTTAGTGTGAAAAAAGCTATTTGCACGTATATGCAACCATACTTAAGCTGCAGTCCTCGGCATGTGCTGTGAGTATCACTGTGGCCCTCGGGGCTTCCAAAGTTGAATAGCCCTGGTCTAGTATTTGTTTTACATATAGTACAAACTGTGATTTTAAAAAACTGTTGGTCATGGAGATGAGGATGGGCCAACACCAGAACTCCAAGGCTGAACCCCCCCAGATACAAGCTCTGGAAAAGCTCAGAGCTAAATCTGATGTAACTTCAGGATTCAGAATTTTTTTCTAGCCAGCCAAAGCAGAAAGTTTGTACTATCCAATTTCCCCTCCTCCCACGTCCCCTCTCAGATCCATGCACAGGAATCTGGGGAAGTTTAGATGCCATCAACTATGTTAGCTAGTTCCAATTAATCAGTATATCAGAATATCAGTATAGCTACCTTGCTCAGGAATGTGAGAAATCCACATGCCTAAGCAACGCAGTTATACCTACCTACCTACCCCCCACCCACACACACACCCCATCTCTTGTGGAGGTGGATTAACTATGCCAACGGGAGAAACTCTCCTGTCAGCATAAGAGCGTTTTCTCTTAAGCACCATCGTGGTGCAGTTGCACTCCAGAGTGCAAGGCACGCCCATTCCCAAGAAAAGAATGTAGCCTGCTTTGGGGCATGAAGAATTTTTTCTTACAGACATGTAGTTCTTTTATCAGTAAATTCCAAGCGGACTTTACTGTCCTTATGTTTCTCTTGCTTTACCAGCTTATCCACCTTTCAGATAGGATTATATTTAGCAGCATTCATAGGCACATAGTTAAGCACATGCTTCCAGAACACATTACAAGCACATTCTAGTTAAGCACATGCTTAAGTGCTTCCCTGAATCAGGGCCAGGGCTATGCTAGAAAAATTTTGCTGGTGTCACCTTCCTAGTGTAAACACAGCTTGTTCTGGGGAGGAAAAAAACCACATTTTATACCAATACCCTGAGCAAAATAAGCTATACAGACAAAAGCACTAGGACTTTTGCTAGTGTCAAACGTGCATGTGCACACACCATCCCCAAAGCAAAAGTTCTAGTGTGGCTGGTCTTAGTTAATGGGGGGGGCCAAAGGTTCCTCCACACTTAAAACTTCTCAAGTCCCAGCCAGGGCCGCATTATGACTTTTGTGGGCCCTAGGCACTTTTGCCTTTATGGGCCCCTTCCTCAATAAAAAGAAATATATATATTAAAAAATAATTTTTATATAACTTTAAATACTTCAACTTTTTTTTTTCTGTTTTAGGCAAAATTTAATAGATTTTCGTGGGCCCTAAAAGTTTCATTTTTTTCTGATGTGAGAAAAAAATTAAAACATTTTCTTCGACCCTAAAAGTTCATTTTTTTTCTTCTGATTTTAAAAGAAATTAAAACATTATCGTGGGCCCTAGGCACTGTGCCTAATGGATAAGTTGGCCTTGGTCCCAGCCCTTCCCTTGGTGACTCACTTTGCTTCTGGCATGCTACAAACATACAATTCAAACATTCCTCCCTCTCCCTGCCTGGAGGGAAACTGCTAGAAAAGGTAACCACTCCCTTTCCTGTCTAGTATATTTAGGCTGCCAGGGAGCTGATCCCCAACCCCAGCGAATGCTACAGACTTGCTACTGACATTCGGTACAAGGCTATAATTATTATGACAATTTATTGCCTGGCCCAAGCCAGGAAGACTAGAGGCAACATCTCACAGCAGACCTCATAGCTGGCTCTCTGTAGGCTACTGCTCACCTAAAATGGAGCATCTATTAATGTATATTTAAGAGACAATTGTTTGCACTTGACATAGACCTTGCAGTTACTGCTTTTTGGGGTGGGGGCAGAAGAGAGGGCTGAGACATCTTAGAACAATAAAACAACAATAAAAGACACCGAGGATGTTTCCAAAAGAATAAGCTGGTTATGAGCCAATCAAAAGTTAGGATCATCAGCGTAGTTCCACAGGAAGAGAATTTGGCCTGCTCATTTTACATTCGCGATCGGACTGAAAGCCCCCAGCTATCTGTACTGCATAGCTACACAGAGCTGAAGATCCATAGAGAAAACATCTTCCTGGTTCTAATTTACACGTGGTAGCTTCCCACCCCCTTTCCCCAGGTAAGGAGCCTGCTTCTTTCTTGAGAAGTCATTCTCCCCTGTGAGAGTGGTAGCGTTTTATACACATTCACACATCTACCACCAGTGTAGGAAGGCATAAGAAAATCAGGCCCATTAAGTCTACACAGATTTATGGCATGAACAACCAACATGCTCTGGTTGGCTGGCACTGTAACTTTGTTCCAGTACAGTAAATTAGAGGGTTTTCTGTGTCTCAGTGTTTCCTTAGGCTTTGTCTACACAACATAGCCTTTAGTGACACAGCCGTGTCACTAGAAGTCAGGCAGCGTAGCTGCTGCTTGTCAGCTCTTTTGCTGATAAAATACTTCTGCCCCCAATAGGTGGCGTTTGCATTGTCAGCAGGAGAGTGCTCTCCCCAGCAATGCACTGTTCACACTGGCACCTGCTGTGGCAACATTTTGTCTCTTGGGGGAGGCCTGGTTCAATTGCCAGTGTCAACGTAGCCTTAGTCCTCACCTCAACACAGAAGCTGCTAAATCAGGGGTGGGAAACCGCAGTCTCAGGGGCCTGGATCTGGCCCTCACGGCTCAGCACTGGGGAGCCCGCGCTGGCACTTCAGCCCCCCTGCCACCTACCTGCAGGGCTGGAGCACACAAAGTCTACTAAGCTGAGCCCCCCTAGGCTCTGGTGTGCCAGGGGGATGTGGGGAGTGTCCATTACCCCTCTCAGTCAGGGGCTTCTTACTTTGCTTCTCACTTGTGTGTGGCCCCCGACTGATTTTTCTGTGGGTCTGTGACCTCCAACCCAAAAAAGGTTCCCCACCCCTGTGTTAATGGGGAGTAAAGCTGTCTTTTGGTATGAGTCTGCTTACATCAACCTCACAGCTATGCACCAGTCAGTGGTTGCCAAGCCTGCACTTCACAGTTGTGCAGGACTTTTTACTGCAATGTGATCAAAACCTGTTCACTTCCTAGTCACAAGACAATGGGATTTTCTAGAGCTGTTGCCCTATTAACAATCTGCAGTCTCTTTAACTGCATGCTAACATATTTACTACACATGCCAGTTCATCCAGCACTGCCTTTATTGCCGTGGCTGTCAGAAGAGTCGTGCTTATAACCTCATTTTGTCTCTTGAAGGAATTTTGAAGCACAAGGGATGGCCCAGCCGAAGAAATATGCCAAAATTCGCTATGATTTCACTGCTCGAAATGCCAATGAACTCTCAGTGCTCAAGGATGAAGTCCTGGAGGTAAATTAATAAACTCGGGAGCAAATCTGTATAGTCCCTACTTTCTGAGAGGGGAAGAAGCTGCACTAAGAGACTGAAAAGTCCCAAAGAGTTTTCCTCTGGAAGTTCTGAATGACAACATGAAATTTCATTTGGATAATTAAGCTCTAAATCTGAGTTAGAGAAAGAAACCTGGTACAGGTTGAACCTATCTAGTCCAGCAACATCCATGGTCCGGCATGATTTAGTTAACTGGATGTCCACTTATCATGGGTTGGCCAAGTTTCCCATGGTCCCATAAAGTTTGTTTATAGCCACTAGTCCTGGTTCTCAGTGTTCTGTGCTGTTATTTAGCTCTAATTAACCACCAAATGTTTTCTAAGAGCCCAGTAAGCAGTAGAAGTGTTGGTAATGCTTCTAGACAATGTTGACCTCCCATGATTCAGCAAATTCTCTGGTTTGGCACCAATCAGGTCCTGAGGGTGCTGGACTAGAGAGGTTCTACCTGTACTTTTAAAGTATCTTAGTACATGGGCTTAGCTGAGCTTTGAGAACACAAAAATGGCAGCAAAGAAAAGCAGATCATATAATTATAATACAATTTTTGACAACATACAGAGCCCAATTTCCAAGCATAGGGCTCAGTCTTGCAACACTGAGCATTCTGGCCTGAATGCAGCAAAGCACTTAAACCCATGGGCTATGTCTACACTCGTAACTTCTTGCGCCAGAAATATGCAAATGAGGCTAAGCGTGGAATATCGCCGAGCCTCATTTGCATACCAAATGAGCCGCCATTTTGCAGAAGAGGCTCTTGCATCAGAAGGAGCTGTCTACACTGCCCCTTCTTGCGCAACAAAAACCCTCTTGCGCAATGCCGTTCTTCCTGAAAAGTAATTGGCGTAATGGCAATTGCTTTTTTTAAAATGCAAAAGCAATGAAGTGTTTCTGGACACCATGATCACCCTCATCAACTAAAGCCCTAAAAAAGCACCATGGGAATTAAGCAGGAGTTAAGAGTTCCTAAGAACACGAGATACATTTTTCCTTCAAATTGCTGTCCAAGAAGGCCACTATCATGATTGTTTTATCAATCCTTTTCAGGGATGCTTATTAATGTTGCATTTGAATGTAAAGTTCCATGAATCTGTTGCCATTTTGTTGGTTGTATTGCAAAGCTACCATAGTACTGGGTGTACCTTTTCCACTGCAAACCCATGGGAAGAGGTGAGATTTTTGTTACCTTGTACATGTCATGAATGCTTGATGGTCTCAATAGATGATTTACATTTTTCCCCTTAAAGGTGTTGGAAGATAATAAGCAATGGTGGAAGCTGCTAAACCGGAGTGGGCAGGCTGGTTATGTCCCATATAACATCCTGGATGTGGTGACACAGGAAGATTATGAACAGTTCTATAATCAGGTGATGTTTGATTGGCAACTAGATGCAGTGCCTAATCAGCCTCTGTTAATAGCCATCTTTAGTAGGCATTTAAAAAAGGGGAGGGTGACTCCTACAGACCTTTTAAGACAGTGTTTCTCAACCAGTGGTTCGAGTACCCTTAGGGGTACACGAGAGATATCTGGGGGATACCTCAACACAACTGAAATTTGGAGAAAACTGAATTTTTGTTTTAAGTTTTACAGTGCTTTATTATCTTTGTACTTTTTACACCCAAAAGTGTCATCACCCACCTAACCACGATTAAGTTGTTTCAACAAATGTGTTGCAACGGTAAAATGTGTGTGTGTGTATAAACTGTAGGTACTGGGGGTACTTATAATTTTTTTAAAGGAGTACTTTATAAAAAAAAGTTGAGAAACACTGTTTTAAGACACCCTTTCCCTAACCTCGTAGATTTTCATGAGCTGTGCTGTCCTTACAATTAAATATTATTAGGGAATTACCGGTAATGTCCTACTTAGACATCTCACAACTGGTGTAGTCATAAAGTAGTGCTCCACAATGAAGACTCAATTATGCTTTCAGAGAAAAATCAGAGACCTCTGAAAACTGTTTCTGGGCATTTGGAGGAGATACAGCTCAACTCCCTGTTGCTAGAGGATTAAGTTTTATAGCCTGACAGAGGATTTTTCTCTTTATGTACAATCATGTAACGTCTTTTGTTTTCATATATGAGCCCTACCCCACCAGGAAAAAGCCATACTTACTTACCAAAAGCCTGAGTCATTATTGCTCTGCACTATGTTGACATTGTCTCCTGAGCAATGTGGAAGTAAAAAGCTGCCAACTCTGACGTGGTAACATTTCACAACCACTTTGCACTAGTTGAAACGCCTGTTCAAGGTGCAGGGAAATAAAGAGCCAGGCCTTTCATTTTGCAGCTAAGCCAGATAGCCCCTTTCTCTAACTTGCCATTTTGCACACCTCTAGCCTTTCATTCAAGGATCTCAAAGTAACATGGAGACATTAATGCTAGCCCTTAAACATAATGACACATGACAAAACAGGCACAAAGTCCGAAATTCTCAAAAGGCTTAGGTACCTAACTCTCATTGAAATCAGTGGGAATTAAGTGCCATTAAGGAGCTGGGTCAAAATGGTTAAGGGTCTGATTTTATGGGTGCTAACCCCCTGCAGCTCCGATTGGTTTGACCTGGAGTTGTGGGTACTCAGCACTTCTTGCAGTTCTGCTGAAGAGGTCAGTCTCCACGTCAGTAACTGATCTGGGAATAGCATCTACCTTTCCCACTTCCTAGTCCTATGGCCTAGCCATCAGGGTACATCATCCTCTGTCAAAACATCCTTATGGTCAGCTGTTTTCTTGTCTGTTATTACTCATTATCTTTTAAGTTGTATACAGTGGTAATACCTAGACAGCAACCATGTCAGGGCTCCATTTTTTCTAAGCACTGTATAAATATTTAGCAAAATGACAATCCCTGTCCCAAAGAGCTTACAAATTTGAACAAGTGGGTGACACAAACAAATAGGTCAGAGTTGACAGGAATGGGATTACAAAGATACCAGGAGACATGCAATTTTTAGCCAAATACTCACAAATTGCCATTGACCTCACCCATTTAATCCCACTTCTTACAAGTGGATGGGAGTAGAATTTCACATGCTTTCGAACTTTAAGTGTAATAATTTTTTCTATGATAATTTCGGCCAAGCCATTGAGAACTTCATGTACCGATGAAAGGCTCTTCCCAAACTAAGTTTAAAGTATGAATTATTTATCTAAAATTGGAGTGGAAAGTGACCTACAGATAGGTAGGCAGAAAATAAATTCAGTACTGTCTGCCCCAAGCATTCTAAAACCACAGTCTTTGAAGCTTGACCTATGGAGTGATGAAGTAGGCTGGAGCGGAATGAGATTGACTTAAAAACTGTGAACTATTAAAGACCTTTTCTTTGCTACATGGCTTCTGAGCCTTAGGGAGCGCTCATGTCACATACACAGGATTTTCTATAAAGTTATAAGGACAGGAGACTAAACTTTTGTTTTAAAAAATTTATATTCTCACAAAATAATTTAACAGCTAACATGGGATTTCTTATTGCAAAGTTCATGAAAAAATCATGGGAATATTTTTTAACAAGTTCTGTGGGCAAGTTATTAAGCAATGAAATTTGGGTTATACAAGCCAGCAGTCAATGTTCCCTCTTTTTCCATATGTGAGTGGAATACATTTTGTTATGTGCACCAAGGCATGTGCAGATGAGCACCCCACCACAAAAAACCTGCTGCTAGCTGTGGGCACTCTGCTAACCAGCTGGGCAGCATTTGAATCTCTCATGGGTGGCCGTCCAAGTTTATTTTAACCAGAAGTACAAAGGAGACATGAGTCCGAGAGGTATTGACCCTACTCACAGACTTCCTGCTAGCTATGCTGGTGATAAATGGGGAAGTGAAATGTTAGCCGGGAGTTCTTCTCATGATGCCAAAGAACGTAGGGAACACTGCCAACAGTACATAATCACATTTAAGTTGGCATGATTTGGAAACACAATGTTGAGGTCTTTGTACAACCTGAGAAAACAGATGACAACAGCATGTGAACATTCATGCCTCTGCTTATGAAAAATCTTTCATTCAATTTCACTGGATGGTGTAAAACACAGAAATAAATGGAAGCTGGTCAAGTACATGTCACATAATTAAACATTGATTTCAACAGAACTAGACCATCTTACAGAACAGATGAAGACTTGGCCCAATGTGCTCTGATCTACTATTGTTGTGGGGTGGGAGGGGCAAATATTTAATAAATCTGAAAAATATTTTCCTTAACATCTTTTTTGGTGTATTGTTTATTTTAACCAGAAGTACAAAGGAGACATGAGCCCGAGAGGTATTGGCCCTACCAGCCCTACTCACAGACTTCCTGCTAGCTATGCTGGTGATAAATGGGGAAGTGAAATGTTAGCCGGGAGTTCTTCTCATGATGCCAAAGAACGTAGGTGCATAGTATCATGGTCCTTACCATTCACTGCAACTCCAGCAATGTAATATTGTTTCACAATATACGCTCCAAAGAAGTTGGCACTTCAGTTCTGGAACTTAGATTTAAACTGAGAATTTCCACCAATGTGTTCTTTCCTTTGTTTGCATTGGGATTTCTTCTTCTTTACTTACTTTTAGAAAAACATTTGTTTACTTGTTTTCTTAATCACTGTGTATACCTGCCTAAATCTATGCACCTAAATCTATGAAGTACCCAAACCAACATATGCACAGACAAGGGGCAAGATCTTCCCCCCACACAGACATGCACACACTCAGGCTTCTTTATGCCATATAAAAGTGCCAGTGAAGCACACAGGTAAGAGCTGTGGTTCTAGCCAAGGGAGGATTCCCCAGTGCAGTCACCATGGAAGACAGCCAGGAAGCTGTTTTTCAAGACTTCCTGTGCAAACCCTGTTCTAGGATGCATGCCAGGGCTGGGCCCACAAGAATCACAATGAGGTAGGGCCACAGCACTGTTGAGATTCTGAACTATACTGTGCCCCATAGAGCAGCCCTGGGAAGGCTGCTACAAGTTACACAGGCCTGCCCAGGACTGTCCAAATGACATTCTGGGCCCCACAGCAGCCCAGAAATGGGAATTCACAGAGGTGGGAATGGGAATTCACAGAGGTGGCTTAAACCCACCTTACCCTCTGGGCTGCAAGGTGTGTGCTGTACCAGTCTCACTTCACTTGTGTTTAGATGTCTACTATGTGTTCATTCAGGCATCTACTATATGTTGCAGCAACCATATTTGCCCCCCCCCCATTTTTTTTTGCTTCTGTCTTTTACATATTTGCTGCTGTACAAAACCTGAAGTACTCAGCATACCCAAAGCATTCTGTGTGCAGCTATTACAAAATAAACACCCACTTGTCTTTGTTAATTGTCATATTTACAATGTTATCACTTTAAAAACATGCTGGACTTCGGTCTCCAAAAGGAATTACCCAGCCATTTGAATAGGCTGTTGCCTGCTACAGTTTTAGAAGAACCCTAGCAATATCTCCTTTGAGGGGTAACCAGGCAGCAGCTGGGTGCTTGCTTTCCAGTACAGGCAGAGAGATGTGCTAGTGCTGTTCAAGCTAGTGTGCTGAAATAGCAACGTGGTCACTGTGGCATAGGCTATGGCTCAGGTAGCTAATGATGTTGACAATATGCCACGAAAAGTCTGTGAAGGGAAATGATAACACACTGGCTTGTGAAAAAGGTAACCTAGCTCTCTCAAAGAAGCCAGTGCTGGCTGCTTGAAGGACAGGAATGGCCAGTTCCCACTTTTCAGGAGTTTTCCTTTTCTCCCTACTGTAATTCTAGTCTACACAACCAACTTCCTTGTTTCTGCAGCCTGTGAGAAAATAAACCCTCCTGGCCCCAACTCCCAGGGAACCAGCATGTAACCTGCAGCGCCGGGGGGGAGGGGGTATGGACAGGAGCTGGTAACTAGAACCGGTAAGCAGGTGAGGCTTACCAGTTAAACAGTTAACCTTTTAAATCCCTACTAGAAATCCCACCACAAGAATTCATTTAAATGAAAACAGAATACACAACCATTCAACTATTGCTACCACGTACAAAAATAAAGATCTCTCAGGTATTTGTTAGAGATACGTGGAGGGTTTTACTATATGTCCATGTGTCATTACTATCTAGTCCTAATATTGTAGCTGGGAGCTACATACCACAATGCCATCTCTGCTGTCTCCAGTCTCTCAGGATCACCAGCGACTTTCCAAGATTATCCAGTTAGCCTTGCTGGAGTTGCTTTACAACGGCTCTTGCATTGCAGGACTCATGGCAGCATGAACACAATACCAGTCCCCACCCACTCACTCATCTTAGGAGCAAGTAACCCCAGCACTGATCCTCAGCTAGCTTTTTGAAAACTGAAACCAGCCTAAAACTTACCCACAAGCATGTTCATTAAAGTTAATCATATAATTAAACTTCCCTGGTATTCTGTTGAGTATGTATTGTTATAGAGTTTATAGAACCGCAGAGCCAAATTCTGCCTTTACTTGTACCTCATTGATTTCCACTGGTCGTAACTTAGAACATAATTTCACTCCCTGATTTCTTTGTCATCTGAAAGTGTGCTCTGTTTCCAGAACTTATCCATCATATGGATGAGGTGAACGATGAGTTGCTGAAGAAGATCACAAATAGTAAAGTTCATCCCCCACAAAGAAACTTTAAAGTGGAGAAGACTCAGCAAGTTCTTGTGCCTCTGACATTTGAGTCAAGTGCTGAAGAGGTCAAAGCATGGCTGGAAGCAAATGCTTTTAGCAAAGGGTAAATCTGCTAACCTGCTATGTGAGATGCTGAGCTTTCATTGAAAAGGGGGAGCAGGGAGGTTTTTGACATTTGTCTTGGATTACAGGGTATTATATTTAATTTATAAAACTTGTAAGCAAGTGACATTTCTACCCTGCTCCTAATTTGCGATGTGAACAGGTAACTGGTTACCCAGTAATCATTACCGTTAATGGGTGATGCTTAACAGGTAATGGCCAATGGACTGACTGTAGCCTCGCATGGAGAGAGTGAGGAGGGGCAGAAGCAACAGTGGTGTGGAGGGGGGCTGCCCACGGTTGGGTCAGAAACAGACAGGCTTGAGCAGCTCCTGCCAGTGATGGGCTGCTCCAGCCCGACCGCGGGGGGCACTGCAGCCCCATGGGCCAGAACAGCAGCCCCAACCCGCCCGTTTAATCAGTTAACTGGTTAAACTTAACTTAGCATTAATTGCTTAGGCACTTCTTGAAAATCTCACTATACCTTAGCTATCTCTTTAGGCACCTAAGCACCTTGAAAAATCTGGCCTTAAGTGACTTGCTCTGGTGATTGCCTCTACAGTCTTGAACTGGATTCCAGCACTAGGCTGTAATTCCTAAACACCTCTTACCTAGGGATTATAATTAAGTATGTAACTAAATATGGTCTGCTAACTTTTCAGAATATTATTAAATATATGTGGAGGCAAAGCCTAATCTCAAATGTTTTTTGCTCCATTGAGTGGAAAGTGCCCTAGTAAGACAAACCATCACTGACTTCTTACTCCATTTTTCTCCTTTGGAACCTATCACATGCTTTTCGTTACTTGTGTTTTTTCTAGGACTGTGGACCATCTTGGGATACTTACAGGGGCCCAGATTTTCTCTCTGAATAAGGAGGAATTGAAGAAAGTGTGTAATGAAGGAGCCAGGGTATACAGTAAAATCACAGTGCAAAAATCTCTCCTGGAGGTAAGTTTTCCTCACAAAGCACTATTAGTATGGAACCCAGTGTCGCAAAAAGACTAGTAAGAACTATTAAACAAGCATTTTAAGAGTGGTTTTAATCAACCAAGGTAAAAGGTGTGCTGGGCACTCATTTAGCATAAACACAGTAGAAATCTTGTGAAGACTACATGAAAGAAACACTGGACCAGATCCTCAGCTAGTACAAATCAACATACTCTAATGAAAGAATCTGGACTGTTAATTTATACTCTCTCTCCTTGAAATTAGTTCTACTTTGAAAGCATTCTGTATCAAGCATTCTGTATCACTGATTTAAGTTAGGCTATAAGCCATTTTTTGAGGTTCAAACTCTTACATTTTGTTCCCTTTTCAGAAAAGCAGAGGGGAGTCGGAGCTTCAAGGAATTATGAAACGCCGCCAAGAGAGGAGTGATTCTGCTATTTAAAGTTCTATCTACTTTTTTCTCAACTATCAGTCATAGTAGTGCAAAAAAAGAAAAAAGAAGAAAAAAAGGGAACAGCAGCAATGATCCCCGATCAAAATGAGAGAAACTACAGAGACCATCTCCTAGCAGTGTAATTGCCATCAAACTGACAATTCCTTGAGCACTGTTGATAAGGAGGATACTCATTCGCTTATGTTGGGAGAGAAGTTTTAGTATTGCATGAAATATTTTTATATCTATCTATATATTTTATACAGAAATCTTGTGTATACAGTCCAGAGTATGAGCAGGATCTGAATTCATGGGATTCTAAGTGTATGAAGCCAGGCTGGATTCAAGTTTAAAAAAAGCCCCAAAACCTGAACTTCATAATATATTGCTATATGATATCCATTGACTTGATAAAGATCCAAAAAGACTGTTAGAAATAATGCTCCAAAGGACTGCTTGAATGCTTAGCATTTCTGTACCATAAGGACTAGAGCTTTCTCCCCCGTTTTTTTCTTCTTGTCTGTGACAAAGAAACAGCAACAATATCCTGAGTTTCCCTGTTCATGGAGACTTAAGCAGACCATTTCTTCCTTCTCTTCTACCCCATGCTCCTCCCAGCCCTTAAATATTTTAAAACAAAGGCCCAGGTCTGTCAGTACCTGAAGATGACAATATATAGCATATAACAGATTTTAGGATTGGGTCACCCTGTTTAAACATTCATACAATGCTACTTTAAATTGCAGGGAGTATTTTAATTAAACACTAAAGAGCAGTAATACCTTGAAATTATTTAGATTTGCCAATTGGGAAGTAATGCTTAGTCACATTTTCCCATACAAGGACTACTAGTGGATGGGGACCAGTGCAACTATGCAGCAGTTTTACGTGGCATTGATCCCAAATGTCAAACTATAGAGTACCGTCAAACCCAAGACTTCAACAAATCAGACGATAAACCCATACAACTTACTCCCAGTCTGAAATGCAAACACACACACAATCTACACATGCAATACTATGCCCTGCTTTAATAATATAACTGTGTTGCAGTATATGACACAAGTAGTGAATATTTAGGAACATAAATGGAAGATGGGATGGCCATTTCACACACAATAAAATCTTTGCAAAAAGTCTGAAAAATTACTTAAATACATTTGTTATGTTACTTTGTTTTTCCTAGCACTGACAGTGTTCAAGATTATGTATATGGATCGGTAAAGAAAAGATCCCTGCCCAAAGTAACATACAATCAAGTAGTTGTGCCGTGATAATTTATAACACATTTTAAATAAACAGAACAAGCATAAGCTGTATTTTCGGGGTTTTGGCATGTATAATGAAATCGACAAGTCTGAAGTCCACAAGACATACATCATTTCTTGACTTTTTCACCAGCCTTAGAGTGGAAAAGGCAAAAACAAAAATAAATACAGGTACTGCTCATTGTCTGAGATGATAGTAATAACATTGGAGTTACTTTGATCTGCACTCTCCTTTATCCATGTTAGCTTTGGTTAATGTTAATGGAAATTCTGACCTTGAATTTGCAAAGACCTACACTTGTGTTTAGTTTACACACTATGAATTTACACACTTTCACTTCAGTGGGAATACTCACAGTGCATTAAGTTAAGCAAACGCATAAACCTTTGCAGGAATGGGACCCAAGCTTGTTTGTTTAATTAAATACTTTTTGGTATGATTCATCATACTGAACTGTATGCACCTGTAAATGGAGGAGTAGGTGGGAAAGGTGGTTTCTATATTAAAGAACACCGGTGCATTCTTTGTTTTTACTAAAATGTTTATAATGGATGATTTCAAAAAAGCAAAGCCTTAGACAAGGCCATCTTTAGCACTAGTAGAGCTAAAAATCAAAGCAATAATTAGGGAAATCGTCAGTGCAGAGAAGGCACTAGACTGTGAGATATGTTCCTCCCACATCAGACTTTTCTTGCCAAGGTAGCTGGAACCTGAAAAGGGTACAGGGAGGAATGAAGGAGATCATACTTCTGGAGAGCCATCAAGCTTTTGACTGGAGTAGAATGAAAGCAAGCATTAATACTAGGAAATAAGGATGTACAAGGATAGCGGGTTAAATTAATTTTTAAAAAACCACAATAAAAATAAACCAAAAGGCAAGCTAAGAAGCATAACACACCATTTTTGTCTTTATGTATAAAGAAAAAAATATCAGTCACATTTACAGCTATTTGGATTTATATTAGCTGTCCATTCAACAGTTCTGAGAAGAATTGTTGCCAATCTTAGAGCACCTATTTAAAATATATGCTTTACTAAACCTCATCTTAGGTTTAGTTTACATATGAATGAGCTATGCATCTGACATATTTGTATTGTCTGCAGATAAAACTATAATGTACATGAATGTAACTGAACTAAGGATAAAATGATATAACCATGCACTGTTTATGATTTATTAAAATAGTTAAGTTATAACTACAACTTTTTCTTGGTTTTAAGTGGAGATAAGCAAAAACAAGAAAATTAGGGAGAAGAATACGACTGTTTTTTTCAAATGTTTTGTTGCAGTAAGCCTTTCAATGTACAAGAATAGATTTGGTAACCTGTTTCTTCTTGTTTCTCAGCAAGAAATATTCAAAAGTGAGACCACTACAGCATAAAAATCATTCAAAACTAGAAATGGGGCAAAACCTAGTCTGAAAGAGCCCAATTCTGGGAAAATTAGGATGTGGATCCAAACTTTGCAATTAGATACTTCGAGTTGAGGAATATTTTTTGCCTCTGGAAGAGGCAATTTGGAGAATTCAGTTGCATTTGCAAGTGCAGATCTTTCCTATGCAGCATTTCATAGATGCACACTGACATCAATGATGCCCAAACCTAGAGGAACATGGCAGCCAATGATCATATTCCTGTACTAAACCTGCAGATCTTGACAAGGAAGCTGTGATCAATGAGGAGCGTGAAATTCCTACCAATATTCATAAAATTTGAAAATCTGAAAACACTAATGATTCTTTCACCGATATTCTTCTGTCTTGGACAAGGACTTGGTGGTTTATGCAGTGGCATATTCGAATACATCAGGCAGATTATGGGAAATCATTGTCACATCTCTCACATACAAGGCATTACAAACTAAAAGCAGGGGAAAGAATGATCACAATATCTAAGAGAGGAACCACAGCCAATAAGTTCTGCCTGTTCAATATTTTCTGCCAGTCAATAGGATGTGGAACATTACCAACACCCTTTTCTATTAAACTATTCATAGGGGTATGTTGCTACAGCTTCTTTAATGTCTTGGGCTAGTAGATACAGCCTGAATTTTACTTCACAGGTATTAAATAAATGTATACTGTCCACGTATATCAGATCAAAGGCAACCCTACACCTGCCTTCTTGTTCAATATTCAGCCTGTTCCAGCATGCCAATGGGGGAAAAAAAATATAGCAACTACATCTGTCTGTGTCATAGAGATGCTCCAAACCCACACAGGCAGACAGAAAAACCCCTGTAAGGGTCAGCTGTAAAAGTGGCAGAGACCTTAAACAGGCCTTCAGTCTGTCTTTCATCATCTTGGCTCACTCAGGTCTGCTCTACAAGGGTAGGTCAAAGTAAGATACATAATTCCAGCTACGTAAATTATGAAGCTGGAGTCAATGTATCTTAAATCCCATCCCACAGTGGGAGGTCAACATGAGCAAACGCTCCTGTCGGCTTCCCTTACTCCTCGTGAAGAGATGGGGTACTGGCACCAATGGGGGCGACCTTTGAGTTTGATCTAGTGGGTCTATACAACATCCAGTAAATCAACCCTAGAACAGCAGTTTCCAAACTTTTCGGCATCATGCCCCCTTTTTGATTTTTGAGAAACCCTCACGCCCCTCCACCTCAAATAGCAGCAAAACTTGTTGAGCAAAAAAAAAAAAAAAAAAAAGGAACTGACCAGGGCTAAAAAACAAAAATAGCAGCAAAACTTAGGGGGTGAGGAATTGACAGCGAGGGTGGGGAAGGAGGGCTAGGTCACCTTGTGCCCCCCTGGAATTTCTCCATGCCCCCTCCAGGGGGGCACACCCCCCAGTTTGGGAACCCATTCCCTAGAAGATCAACAGTATCAATCTTCTGTGTAATGTAGACTTGCCTCACTGCCTTACGTTACCAGACACATAGGTTCACTCAACTGTTCAGTGTGCACCTGTTAATAACATGGCAACTCTGGTTTCTTGATTGATGTATAATCTTTCTCCAAACAACCTCTCAGGCACTAGATACTCACTGCTTGCTAATGAGAAAGTACATCAGCTTTCTCCCATAAGAGGGGTTGGGAGTGTTAGCCTTCCCAATTAAGGGGTATATTGATCGATCCAAAAAAGGGGCATTCAACCACCCTGGTGCAAAGGAAGGGAGGAGCTTCATCTTTGCCTCCATATCAGCAGGAAGCCAAACACCCCATTCCTCAATGGAGAAAAGCACCTGCTTTAACCTCAACAAAATAGAGAGAGGATTTATAACACTCCCCAGACGCACTCCAAGTTCTGAGGCACCTCATCACCACCTGACATTAGTGTGAGAAAGTCATGGCTGCACTGGATTAGCTTCCTGAAACAGGAAACAGCCACCCTCTGGATGTGTCTAGACAACAGGGTTTTTTCGAAAAAACTTCCCGTGTCTAGACTGCTGCCATGTTCTTTCGAAAGTAAATCAAAAGAACACGGCAGTTTTTTCGACTGCTGAAAACCTCGTTTTACGAGGAATAATGCCATTTTTCAAAAGTGCTCTTTCGAAAAAAGGTGCTGTGATGCAAACTGTGCTTTTTTGAAAATACTGATTGTAGTCTAGACGCTCTTTTTTGAAAGAGGCTTTTTCAAAAGTATCTTTCGAAAAAGGCTTGCAATCTAGATGTAGCCTCCGGCAGAACAAGCACTGCTTTCCAGGCCAATCTCTCACAGTACAAGTAGTGACAGGTACATCCCAGTCCCTAAATCCTTGGAGCATTCCTGGCAACATTCAGCCCTTACACAGTGAATACTCATACAATTTAAGACTTACTATTCCCAAAAGGAACACTGCCCACTAGTTTGCTACATTCAAGTCAGGATAACCGCTGTGTTTCCTTCCCCAGAAAAGTTATATTTTTTATAACAAAAACAAAGAATAAGTTCATTGTCAAAGATCAGAGAGCCAAGTGACTGTAATAATATTGGCAACGAATGGTAACCTTTAAAGCAAAATCCACACTTTTTAGAGCCATGGCACCTGCGGGGGCATTTGTGTGCGCCTGCCAAGTGCTCAGGGCTAGGCTGGCCCCGGACACGTGGTGCATGCGCTGTGCCGGAGCCAGCCTTGGGCTCATGGTGCACAGTGAGCGCCAGCACTGGGAGTGCGGTGAAGTGGCCACCCGTGCTCCGGGCACGCAGCGCATGGGGAGCGCCAGCCCCGGGCGCATGGCTATGGGGTGGTGGGGGCACCGTCCCTGGGCACGCGGCGAAGCGGCCATCAGTGCTCCCGGTGCATGGCACATGGGAAGTACCGGCCCCAGGCACGTGGCTCATTGGGGTGTGGCATATACGCGGCCCTGCCCCCCTGGTGCGCGAGTGTCCCCGCCCTCTGGTGCCCGGCAGGTGAATGGCCACAGCCCCTGGTGCCCAGCGATGTCAAATGGTTGGGGACCACTATTCTAGAGACTAACCTTGACTAATAAGCTAGCTGCCTGACCAAAGGATCTGATCTCACACAAGTTCTTTCTAGCATTTTCAGCCAACACTGGCTAACACATTTTGTTCCATGAAGTAAACTTACTGTTTACTTCCTAGGTCAGTGATTTCTCACCTTTTTCTCATTTGCAGACCGAAACAGAATTTCAAATGGAGGTGCAGAACCCACTGGAAATCATAGAATACTAGGTTTTATGTGTTTGGGGACACTGGCATCATAGAATCATAGAACACTAGAACTGGAAGGGACATCCAGAGATCAAGTCTGGTCCCCTGCCCTCATGGCAGGACCAAGCACCAGCTAAATCAGTGGTCCCCAATCTTTCGTGGCTGCCGGGCGCCCAGGGGCGGGGCCGCTCACACACTGCGCTTCCAGGGGTGGGGCCACGCATGCGCCAGATGCCCGGGGGTGGGGGCTGCCCATGCACCCTGAGTCCAGGGCCGGCACTGCACGTGCCACACGCCTGGGTCAGGGGCCGCCCATGCACCCTGCGCCGAAACTGCGCCGAAACTGTGCATGTGCCACGTGCCAGGGGTAGGGGCTGCCCACACACCCTGAGCCCAGGACCGGCACCACGCATGTGCCGCGCACCCAGGGCAGGGGCCGCCCATGCACCACACACCTGGGGCCGGAACCACGCATGTGTCGCGCGCTGGGGGCGGGGCCAGCCCAGATGTTTCGGCGAGTGCACATAAATGCCCCAGCGGGCGCTATGGCGCCTGCGGGCACCACGTTGGGGACTACTGAGCTAGATCAACCTAGACACATGTCTGTTTAATCTGCTCTTAAATATCTCCAGAGATGGAGATTCCATAACCTCCCTAGGCAATTTATTCCAGTGTTTAACCACCTTGACAGTTAGGATGTTTTTCCTAATGTCCAACCTACAGCTCCCTTGCTGCAATTTAAGCCCATTGCTGCTTGTCCTATCAGCAGAGGCCAAGGAGAACAATTTTTCCTCCTTGTAACACCCTTTCGGATACTTGAAAACTACTATCATGTCCCCTCTCAGTCTTCTCTTTTCTAAACCAAACAAGCCCAATTCTTTTAGTCTTCCTCACAAGTCACATTTTAAATCATTTTTGTTGCTCTTCTCTGGACCTTCTCCAATTTCTCCACATCTTTCTTGAAATGTGGTGCCCAGAACTAGGCACAATAGTGTCCCATCTTAGACATGTCAACACAGGTTGAAAACTACTGTCCTAGGTGAAGAATGGGCATTAAGAAAAACTTGTCAGGGTGGTTAAACACTGGAATAAATTGCCTAGTGGGGGCTGTGGAATCTCCACCACTGGAGATATTTAAGAGCAAGTTAGACAGACACCTGTCAGGGATGGTCTAGATCAGTGTTTCTCAACTTTTTTTTTACCCCCCAATACCTACAGTTTTCAGACACACAGTTTTTCTACCCTTGCAACAAACACATTTGTTTAAGCAACTTAATCGTAGCCAGGCAGGTAATGAAATCTTTGGGTGTTAAAAGTACAAACATAATAAAGGAGCTGTAAAACTTAAAAATTCAGTTCTCCACATTTCAGTTGTGTTGACATACCCCCCCCCCCTTCCCCACCAGGCTTCACAAGGGAACTCCTACCACTGGTTGAGAACCACTGGTCTAGATGGTGCTTGGTCCTGCCAGGAGGGCAGGGGACCGGACTTGGTCTCTGGAGGCCCCTTCCAGTCCTAGTGCTCTGTGGTTATGATGCCAGGGTCCCCAAACACAGAAAACCTTCCGCCTTGCACCTCGAGCTCGGGCCTTCCCCTCCCGCCGGCTCTTCCTGTTACTAGCAACCCTTCAGCGGCCCCGGGCGCCGCACCCGGCCCCGCCTTTCCCCTCCTCAGCCGGCCACGTGAACCGTCCCTGTCTGACAGAAAAACCAGCCTCGCGCCGGGCCTGGGGAGCGGCTCCAGCCTGGCGGGGGCGAGGGGGGGCAGGGACCCGCCCAGGCACCAGAGCGGCAGGAGGAGCCAGGGCCATACCCAGGGCTTGGGAGTGGGGGGGGGGTCCTAGGGCTTAGGGGGAGGCTTCGCGGGGGAGGGTCCCATAGCGAAGAGGCACCAACGGACCAGACCCGGGAGAGCCCAACCAACGGACACAAAGCTCTCGCGAGACGTGCCGCCTCCTCCTCCTCCTCCCGCGATGGGCGGGGTCGCGCCCCTCGCCCTACCCCTACAGAGTCTCCGCTTCTGTTGCCGCGCTGCGGTGACCAGTCACCGTGCTCGTGCTCACGTATCCCCAGGACACATGCACCCTCCTCACACGCCATCTACTCAACTAATCAGAGGCCTTCTCTTCCGCACGTCCTGATTGGTTAGCTCCCTCGCTGCTCTCGCTGTTGATTGGCTATCGACCCTTTCCTCATTTCATCCGCCTCCTCTTCCACGGCACGGATTGGCTGTCAGAGAGATAGGCGCGCGGCGCCGCCGCCACCACCACCGCCGCCGGCGTCGCTTCTGCTTTCGGCGCCGGTCACGCGCTTTTGGGGCCCCTCCCCTCCCCTCCCTCCTGTGGGGTTAGCTGTCGTGCGTCGGATGCGGCGAGCGCGCGCGGGTGACCTCTCGGCGGGTATATAAAGGGTCTGCGGGCCGGCGCCCCCAACGGATTATGTCCCTGTCCCCCGTGAAGCGGCCGAAGATGGAGTCGGCCCTGGAGCAGCTCAAGCAGCACACCACGGTGGTGGCGGACACCGGCGACTTCCACGGTGCGAGCTCGCCCCCTCCCCCGCCGGGCGTGCGGGGCCCGTTGCCTCCATTAGGGCAGGGGTCGGTCCCCGTCCCGCTCGGCTCTGGGGAGGCTCCCGACTCGCGTGAACCGCTTGCCCCCTCCTCCCCCCCCAGGCGGGTGGGGCCCGATCCGGCTGGGGAGGGTCTGAGACCATGTGTAAGGCCCGAGCTCTCCGGCTCCCTCCCTCTTGGGCGGGATGCGGCTGCCTCTGCCACTAACCTGAGTCCCAGTGGGGGGGGGGGGGCACCTCACGATGGGGGGGGCGTAGGCAGCTGGCAAGTGGAGCCCTCGTTTGAACTGGTGCTGCTGATGGGGGTGGGGGTGGGAAGCAAGCACTGGTCCCTTGCTACTAGTAGCCCTTCTCTTGCCTCTGGGTCTTGCAAAATGTATGTCATTCAATACTAGAACTTGAGAAGTCATCAAGTCCTGTCCCCTGCCCTCACAGCAGGACCAAGCACTGTCTAGATCAGTGGTTCTTAACCTGGGGTGTGCGCGCGCACACACACACACACACACCCCCGGGGGTGCGAGATGCCCTTTCTGGGGGTGCGAGACATACCAGATTTTTGTGATAGATCTTAGGTTTAAAGAACTTACCTACTACAATGATTTTTAATAAGGGGTGTGAGAACATATTTTGAGGTGCAGGCTGCAGTAAGGTTAAGAACCACTGGTCTAAATCATCCCTGATAGATGACTGGCTAACCTGTTCTTAAATATCTCTAGTGATGGCGACACCACAACCTCCCTAGGCAATTTATTCCAGTGTTTAACCGCCCTGACAATCAAGAAGTTTTTCCTAATGTCCAACCTACACTTCCCTTGCTGCAATTTAAGCCTATTGCTTCTTGTCCTATCATCAGAGGCCAAGAACAATTTTTCTCTTTTCCTTGTAACACCCTTTTAGATTCTTGAAAACTGTTATGTCCCCTCCCAGTCTTCTCTTTTCTAAACTAAATAAGCCCAGTTTCTTTCAGTCTTCCCTCATAGCTCATGTTTTTCTAGACCTTTAATCATTTTTGTTGCTCATCTTCGGACCGTCTCCAAGTTCTCCACATCTTTCTTGACATGTTGGGCCTAGAGCTAGACACAGTATTTCAGCTGAGGCCTAATCAGCACAGAGTACAGCACTGTAACCCATGTTCATTCAGATTGTAACTTACTTCATGAGCAGACATGAATGAAACACAGGGAATGTTCACCCCAGCAGTGTACAGCAAAAACGAAGTATTGAGTAGGGTGGGAGGTCTCAAACTTTGTGATACCACGACCCCCCTCTAAGTTGCTTGCAACCCCCTGGGGGGGTCAGGACCCACAGTTTGAGAAATGTGGGAGTAGGGAATTATCCCCTCTGATGGGTGGGGGGGAACCTTAGAATAAGCTACATCTACAGGACCAGTTATGTCAGCAAAACTTATGATGTTCAGGGCTGTGAACATCCTTCCCTTCCACTCACCTATCAGTGACATAAGTTACACCTGCATATGTGGTAGTGCCCACAGTGCTATGTCAGTGGGGAACTACCCCAGCTAGCTACTATTAGGGATGTTAGATACAGTACAATTGAATAATCGTGTAACTGCATGAAATCTTAATTGGTTACATGACTATTCTCAGCAACCAGTGTGCTCCCAGCCCCACTCCTGGGGAGCCCTCTGCCACCCTACACTGCTGCCTGGGTATCAATAGGAGGCAACAGGGGGAGGAGGTGCACAGCCCAGCAGGCATGGAGAGCTGAAAGCTGGCTCCCCACATGTATTGGCTCCAGTTTGCCCCATAACTCTCTGCGCTGCTGCCTCTCTGAGGCAGCAACATGCGGGTGAGGGGGCAGGTGGATCTAGTACTCATAGGGAGCCTTCTTAAAGCCAGTTCCTCACCAGCACCATTTCCCACTCCTCCCCCTGATAGAGGCAGGAAGGCGGGGAGGATTGCATATAGTCAATAAGATTAATTGATAAGCCAAGGCTTATCAGTTGATCATGTAGTGGACTACAGGTTAACATCCCTAGCTACCATTGTTGCTCTTTGGGGGTGGATTAATTATGTTGCTGGAAGCAGCTACACGAGAGATCTTAGTATCAGTACAGCTGTGCCACTGTGAGCTCTCTAGTGTAGACACAGCCTTAAATGTTTTGGTCTAAGTCCATGGTGTCCAACCAGTTCTGATGCAGCAGCTACCAACTAGCCACACTCAACCAGCCAAATAACCACATGTGGCTAGTGGCTAGCGTGTTGGACACCATGGGTCTAAGTAATAATCTGCTTGGAGAACATAACCTTGTAAAGAAAAGGAACCTCTTTGTTAAACTTGGCTAAGAATTCTTTGTCTGTTTTGTAACTTGTGCTGTTATGAAAGACTCAAATGTCCCGTTTGCTTAATGAGAGGTTGCACCTGTGGATTGGTGGTGAGTTTGCAGATAAAGATAAGAGCCTTCTATGAAATGTGGTTAGTCTTGCAGGACACAGTTGAAGCCTTTGGTTATATGACAGTGCAACATGCTGATACAGAGTTGGATTCAACACAAGAACCCTGAACAACACTATATAGATGTACCAGGAACTGTAAGACAACAGGAGAAATGCTGGTATTCTGAGGAAGGCCCAGAAGCAGGCATCAAACATACATAATACCATCTTTTCTGCACACTTCCTTTGACTCACTTGGAAAGTCAGCCTTCTTATGATTCAGTTGCTTCACCTATAAAATAAGAATATCTGCCTCATGCAGCTAATTAGTTTTGCAAGATAATTCCAGCTCTCTAGATGGAAGACTGTAGAAAACCAAAGTAGTAATATGACTCTGTTAGCCATGCACATGCGGGTACAGGTGTGTTACTGGAAATGTGGCTTCCCTGCAGTAATCTGTGTAATGTACCTATAAGCAAATGTGTCAAAGTATGACACCAGTACTGACTTGTGAACTGGGATCTGAAAAGTTGTTTGCATTAGTACAATGCAAGGGTGAATAGTTTCAGGTTGTATTAAACTATTGGGCTACGTCTAGACTGGCATGATTTTCCAGAAATGCTTTTAACAGAAACGTTTTCCATTAAAAGCATTTTTGGAAAAGAGCGTCTAGATTGGCACGGATGCTTTTTCCGCAAAAGCACTTTTTGCGGAAAAGCGTCCGTGGCCAATCTAGACGCGCTTTTCCGCAAAAAGCCCCGATCGCCATTTTCACGATCGGGGCTTTTTTGCAGAAAACAAATCTGAGCTGTCTACACTGGCCCTTTTGCGCAAAAGGACTTTTGCCTTAACGGGAGCAGTGTAGTATTTCTGCAAGAAGCACTGATTTCTTACAGTAGGAAGTCAGTGCTTTTGCGGAAATTCAGCCGGCCAGTGTAGACAGCTGGCAAGTTTTTCCAGAAAAGCAGCTGATTTTCTGGAAAAACTGGCCAGTCTAGACACAGCCTTCTAGATCTCTTGTTACCAGAACTCCTGAGTGCAGCTATTTTTCTTTGTGGCTGTTTAGCTTTCTTGATAATGGAAACAAGTCCAGGTCTCTGAGCTAGTA
This sequence comes from Pelodiscus sinensis, assembly GCF_052426305.1. Lineage (NCBI taxonomy): Eukaryota > Metazoa > Chordata > Testudines > Trionychidae > Pelodiscus > Pelodiscus sinensis. The sequence continues at coordinate 121,405,986 of NC_143056.1, read as the reverse complement.
TTTAAGTAGTTAATTTTTATATTTACTATAAATCTTGGTTTCAGGGAATATTTGGGAAACTAATGGCACTTGGTACTTGTTAAAACCCCCAATTCTGACTCAAGTATTCCTCCTTAATCAAATCTGGGTATGATTAATTAACTGGAAATATTAAAAAATGGAAATGAGCTAAAACCCCTAAACCTTATTTTTACAAAGTTGATTGTCTTCCTTTTTCTTCAAAATGCTGTTAAACTTTACTTGGCTTTTTTTAATGGCTTCCTATGGAGTTTTCTCATGACAAAATAAACCCGTTTAGACAGAGGAGTTATACAAGAGGAATTTTCTTTCATTTAGCATGAAAATGAGTAAGCAGTTTTGTTCCTTAACATTGAAAGGGTGGGGCTAGATTTTCTGAATAATAGATAACTAAACACACACGACGCTATACTCTTTAAATCATGTAGCAGAATACACAGTATATTTGAAGTTTAGGATTTACTTCCTCAACTTTCGTGAACATATGCAGGCTGTCCGTTTTGAATTGTTTTAGTTGTGTGCAAAGGCCTTTAGTAATGGGAGTTTCATACTTAATTACTTTTTTTAAGACTGAGAATATTAGTAGTTTTAATACGTGGGTTTCATCTAAGATGCAGGGGGGAAAAAACAGTGAACAAGTGATTGGTTTTTTGTTTTGTTTTTTTTTTTACTTTGCGTCACCAAGATTGAACCTAAGCAAAGTAAAAATATCCTTTTAAAAGAGTGTTTAAGACAGGGTAGGTTATGTAAATCTGCTAACTCCTGATATGCATGCTGGCTTCTGACATCTTCACTGACCCCAAGAATAGGCTTCATGTGGAAGAAAGGACTATAGCACAAAAGAATATAAAAATCAGCCACAGAAAGTTCCCTGCAGCATGAACTCAGTAGTGCTAAAGATAACAAAGCAGATGTTGCTGCTGAGAATCATTACTAAACTTAAATAAAAAGTTCAAGGGCAGAGCAATGTTAGTCTGTAACTTTAAAAACAATGAGCAATCCTGTGGCACCTTAGATTGACAAATACAGGCAGTCCCCGGGTTACGTACAAGATAGGGACTGTAGGTTTGTTCTTAAGTTGAATTTGTATGTAAGTCAGAATTGGTACATATTGTAGGGGAAACTCTAGCCAAACATTTCTCCAGAGCTCAGTTTTATTCTCCCACACCTCACTTCCCTCAGTCCTTTATTCTCAAGCTGAACTGTCTGCTGAGAAAAGCCGCTCCGCGTCTCCCTGGTCTGCTGGGGGGGGCGCTAGCTTCACATCTCCCTGGTCTGCTGGGGGGAAGCAGCTAGTGTGGGGTTGCCTCACCCCGTTTGTAAGTAGGGATCTGATCTAAGTCTGATCCATGTAACCGGAGGACTGCCTGTACATTGTATCATGAGCTTTCCTGGGTAAAACCCACTCATATGCGTAAGTGGATTTTACCCATGAAAGCTCATGATATTAGTCTCTTAAGGTGTCACAGGACTGCTCGTTGTTTTTAAAGGTAAATCAACACAAGTAGTGAACAGAGTATAAATACCAGCAGGGATCAGTAGAAGTTTGATTGCAACACGATCATAATTTTCAGGGACAACTACTGTGGAAGATGCAGGGATTTTAAGGGAGACTCTTTCAGGCTGATTTAGCCAGAATTCCCCACTGTGATCCTTGGCCAGAGGTGGTGATGATCAAGAGTCACATTAGCTCTTTTAACTCTCCCAATATCTTGATTTTTGGCAACAAATTTAGCACATGTAAATTTTTTAACCAACTCTAGCCATAGTCACACCAGAAATATCCAGGTGCTAGGGGACAAAGGGATTAACTCTCCTGGGCACTGGCAACCTCCTTGAGACTTTCCTGTCAGTCTCAACTTCTTGGAACAAAGAAAAATTAGTTCTTCTAGTAGACTTTTGTACTGAACCCAGGTGTGTAACCCATTTATTTTACATTATTTATATGAGTGTGTGTTAAGTAGGGATGGTAAGACTAATCAAACAGGTAATCAATAAGCATGAGCTTATCAGTTACCCAAATAGATACATGTTGGCTCCTTGTCCAACTTTTATAAATTAAACAGAAGGGGTCAGTTTATATTAATGGGCTCAAGGGGTCAGCCCCATGAATGGCTGACAGTTTGCAATCCCCAGTTTGGGAACCCCTGATATAGACCCTTTTGGCACTATTCCCCAAACTTGCAGACGGCATCTTATTGCACCATTTCTAGGTCAAGAAAACATATTTGAGTTCAGTATAGATTCTGTTACTTAAGAGGCATGTTGACTAATCTTGCTGCTGTAGAATAATACTTGATTGGTTGGGCTGATTATCCTATTTTAAACTAGCACTCTTATTTTTGTAGCAATTGATCAGTATAAGCCTCTGGATGCCACTACAAACCCATCCTTGATATTAGCTGCTGCTCAAATGCCAGCTTACCAGGAATTAGTAGAGGATGCTATCAAGTATGGAAATAAGCTTGGTGGGTAAGTAAGACCATTAATTAGACTTACAGTTAAGGCATCAGCTGTCATATGTAACTATTTGTAGTGATCAATGACTTCTTCATAACCTAAGCAAACACATGAATCTTGCTCCTGAGAACAGTCTAGAAGACTGGCTAACAGTGTGAATGAAGGGATGCAATATACAAATCTGTGAAGATGGTGACAGGCCACGTGGTAGGTATATAATCCAGTGTCAGGTTTTGTCCTCAGCACTGTAAAGACTAGCCCCAGTAAGTAGCTTTGCTAAATATCCTGGGTATATCTACTAGCAAAGGGAAACCTATGGCTCATGGGTCTCTGGCTATGGAGATGTTTCACTGTTGTATAGACTTCTGGGCTCAGGCTGGAGCCCAGAGTTTGCAAGAACCTGTAAGGTGAAGGGGACTCACGTAGTCTTGGAGGCCAGAAGTCTACACGAACAGTGGAACAGTTCCACAGTCTGAGCCTGTGCCAGCTGTGAGTGTCTAGATGTGTAGACCTCATTCTTATTCAGTCCCTTTTGAAAAGACTTTGTGGACTTGTTCAGGAAAAGCATTTCATGAATAGGTAGCACAGATGTTAATGGATGAAAAAGCCGATATGGAGGTTGGTAATATTGGTGAAACATAGATGGGACAAAAGACCAGAGTGGTATGGGAGAATTACTCAGTGACTTTTTTTTTTTTAAATGCTTGAATTGTATGTGGAGGAAACCAAAGATTTGGGTTGCTAGCCCACAGTCTCACATTTCACTAATTACATTTTTATTGTTTCAGGTCAGAAGATGAGCAAGTGCAAAATGCAAGCGACAAACTCTTTGTGTTGTTTGGGGCAGAAATACTGAAGAGGATACCAGGTCGTGTGTCCACAGAAGTAGATGCAAGGTTTGGCTTTTCTGAACCAGAACAGAATTTGTAGATTTCTTGTAGGCAGTCTGTAACTAAAGTGTTCCTAACTTGCTGATCTGCTATCTTTTCTTCAAATTGTAACTTTACAGTTCAATTAATATATTTAGATTTTTACTGCATGCTATACAAAACTAAGTGTGAAATAGGGTTAATCTTCAAGGCAGTAGTAAAGTGTTCAAGATCACTTAATCTGTCCTGCCAGTCTTCTGACTTAAAGAAATTCAGACTTCCAGTTTACTTAATTTTCAACGTAAGAATTGAGTTGGATTGTTTCTTTATGCCCTTCTCCCACCAAAACTTTCAAAATGGCACTCTTCAGTTTTAACATGCACATGTAGTAAGGCCTGTTAATTTCCTTACTCTGTTCCAACTCAACATCTAAATTCTTTATGACTATTAAAACAGTAATTTTTAATCCTTTTAACTCTTTCTAAAAAACATATTTGTTTTTCTTGAGCTTTGGGGCGCATTTAATCGTAGAGAATGTTTAATGCTTTGGGTAGATTTCTAACTATAGTCCCAAGTAGAAGAGCTATTATTGGGAGATAAAATTTAATATGGACGATGTGATAGTTCTGATTATTATGGCTAAACTGGAAACTCGAATAGACACTGTTGTTCCATGTGAGAGCATGCATCACTGTCTACTACTATCTGTTGGTAGAACTGGAAAGAGATGGATCTAGGAAATAGATTCCAGACAACAAATGTTTAACTTGAATCAATGTCTTGTTTCAAAGGTTGTCTTTTGATAAGGAAGGAATGATTAAGAGAGCTAAGCGCCTCATTGACCTTTATAAGGAAGCAGGAATTGGTAAAGATCGCATCCTCATAAAACTGTCATCAACGTGGGAGGGGATTCAGGCAGGCAAGTAAGTGTCTGTAGCTGGTGTATTTCAATGTATATGCTTCTAATGGCTAGTCCATAGGTATTTTTAAAGTTTATATATGGCTGTTTGAGAAACATGCTCCAGTAAATTCAGTTAGTAGAGTTATAGCTAACATGACCAAGACTTTTGAGTTGTGGGACAAATATACTCCTATTATTCCTACCTAGCTCATTGCTTTAGAGTTCAGTAATGTGCTGCAGACTAGTAATTAGTGGCAGATTATTTTACTTTGTTATTAACCTATTTGATTGTAGATTGAATGGGGGGGGGGAGATAGACTCTGTTCTAAGATGACTTTTTTTTGTAGAGTTCTGGAAGAGCAGCATGGAATTCATTGCAACATGACCTTACTCTTCTCCTTTGCTCAGGCAGTGGCCTGTGCTGAAGCTGGGGTCACCCTAATTTCCCCGTTTGTAGGACGTATCCTGGATTGGCATGTTGCAAACACAGACCAGAAGACTTATGAGCCCTCAGAGGACCCAGGTAATCTTGCCTCTGAATGGTATTGAAAAAGTTCACTACAAATGAAGTTATTTTTAAATTTTCTTTAATGAACACAACACTAGAAAATAAAATATTGGGTACTAACATTTGATTAAGAATCTTTTGCAGTTTAAAACTGTCTCAAATCACCAGTGTTTCCTTCATAGGAGTGAAGAGTGTCACTAAAATCTATAATTACTACAAAAAGTTTGGCTACAAGACTATTGTGATGGGTGCTTCATTCCGAAACATTGGGGAGATTAAAGCACTGACAGGCTGTGACTATCTTACCATTTCACCTAAGCTTCTGGGAGAGCTCAGTAAAGAAAACACCAAACTAACCCCCACACTCAGTGTCAAAGATGGTAAGTTAGTTTTCTTTCCTTGTATAATAGACCTATTCCATAATCCTGAGACTCCTCTTTGCTACTGAACATAGCTGATATCTGGAAGAAGCTTTGGTAAGTGGTAGAATATAGCTTCAGCTTAAATTTAGTGGTTACTGTAGCTAAAAGTTTTAAAAGGGGTAAGACGTCTTGATCTACGTAAGAGATAAAGTAACTGCTTTGTGCTGTCTCCAGGTACGTCTATGCTACGGGATAAAGTTGAATTAAGATAAGCAACTTCAGCTACGTTAATTGTGTAGCTGAAGTTTGAAGTACCTATCTCTACTTTTGGCGCTGTCCACACTGCAAGATATCGAAGGGAGCACACTCTCCCTTCAACTTCTCTTACTCCTCGTGGAAGCAGGACTACTGGCATTGACCAGAGCGCCTCTTTGTTCATATTAGCGTGTCTTCACTAGACCTGCTAATTCGAACCCTGGATGATGGAGAGTGGCAGCTTCTACCTTCTCTGTAGTGTAGACATGCCCACAGTGGCCATCAGCAGTCCTTGAATCCAGCCTTCTCCACACCTTGATCTAATTCCCAGTTGTAGTCAGTTAAGATTTTCAGTCTTCTTGAGTTCATTGGTCAGTAATTAACCCAGATACAAGTCAAGAATACACTTAAAACAGTGATACTTCTCTAAAATAATCAGGGTGGGGAGGGCAACTTCTAAGTTGTATCCTGGACTTGACAGTGTTTTTACAAAAATCCTTAAACTAAACTTCTTGAAGACCAAATGTTGTGAGACTGGAAAAAGATCAAATAAAACTAATATATTATACAGTAGTCAGCATTTTAAACTACTTTAAAAATTGGTCTCTCTTTAAATGGTACAGAAATGTAGCATCTTACTTGGTTTAGCAAGGTTTTGTTGTGGTGGGTCTTGCCTGAATTCCTGGTAGCTGTAGGCTTTTTTTTTTCCCTCTCAACTTTATAAACAAATGTGTAATTAAAAAAATTCAGACTGGGTGTTGGACACAGCTCATGATTGTAGCTATCACTTATAAGGCTAATAATTGGTAAGCTTGTTACCAACTGAGCTTTTGTCAAGTATCTGCTGAATAATCAGATCAAATTGTTTTGTAGCTACGAGCAAGGACTCAAGCAGAATATTGTGTAATTCTGTACTGTAGGCTGAAAGCTTAGTGTCATTAGGAGCTAGATACAAAAATGATAAACATATATGCCCTAACCTAAAACTTAGACTAGCTGGATTAATTACTTTAAAGGTAGCAGTTCAAATAACATATATATTATTGATCCTACTCCCCAAAATATGGTTACACAGTAAGTCTGGCCACCTTGTCAGCATTGTGGAGGGGGGGGATTTCAAATTCCAGCTAGTGGGGGGGACTAGGTCAGGGGACTTCTGGGGCTCTTTATTTTTAGATACAATTCATAAGTGATTGCTAAGAGAACATCTTTTGATAAGAAAAATCATTCAACTCTCTTTGTATAGCTCAGGCATCTAACCTTGAGAAAATCCACATGGATGAGAAGACATTCCGCTGGGAACATAATGAAGACCAAATGGCTGTGGAGAAATTATCAGATGGAATCAGGAAATTTGCTGCTGATGCAGTTAAATTGGAGAGAATGTTAAAGGTAATTGCTGAATTCTATACTGAAATTGTATGCGCCTATTTTTCAGACCCTTCAATGATACCAGAGCACCACATTTCACTTGTGGGTCGTGTCTGGATTTAAAGCAGTGTTTGTTCTGGTAGGCTTTGCATGCAAACCATACTTAACTATTACAGTTTGCATTTAAGTCACCATTCCTATGTGCAAAGATTGCTAGCTGCCCCGATAGCATATAAAACACAACACACACTTGTCTTGTTATACCTTGTGCGAGAAATGACTAATGCAAGATGTAAGCCAATATGAATGTTATCCCAAGTGCAAATCAGTATTTATACTGGTAGCTAATCAAGACTGCACAGCAGCTAGCTCTGAGTCACCAGGTAGCATTCTGAGCAGTTCACATCTGTTATGAATTCCTGACAATCTAAAAATGAAGCTTCCAGTTCATGTCCATAATCTATATCTTTATTGGTATGAAGGGTAGTAAAATTTTAGCACTTCTATAGTAATTAGACCTATTTTAGCCATAAAACAAGCTTATCGATTCCCAACAGGCAAAGGAAACTGTTGAATAAAGTGCTGTTTTTATAGCGCCTCAAACCACTTTTAAATGCCTGTTGAAATAAGTGAATCAATAGCATCTAGACCAGGGGTTGGCAACGTACAGCATGCATGACATAAGGGGCACGTGAGATGATTGAGTGGCACGCACAATGAAAGCCTAATGGTAGGTAGCTTGCTAGCTAGCTTGTTGGACATAATCTTCGTAAGCACTTGGCTCTTGGTAACTCTCGCAAGGTATTATGGGTATATTCACCAGAAAAGTCCCCTTAGTTTCTCCTGTTCACAGGAGAGCTTGTGGTGCGAGCTGCTGATCATGTTTTTTACACTTAAGTGGAGGGTCAAACATTTTAGACAAAATAGCATATCCTAAGGCGGCAAGTTAGATGTTTGTTCAGTTCATCCTTCTTGGAGAGACTAATACAGATATGCTCAACATAGAGCACAAACAGTATAGTCTTTGTTGTGAGAGCATTGTTTCCTGCACATCAAGTGTCCTGACAGTATTTTTAGACAAAACATGAGAAACACTTCAAGGATGAGGTAGACAAGGCTGAGTCACTTCTGTCATTGAAAATCAAGCCACAGAGGGAAGTTACAAAATCATACAGTGTGTTGAAAAACATGGAAAGCCATTTACAGACAGAATATATGAGAGGCTTTTCTCAGTTCAGATGTTCAACGGTTTGTTCAATAAAGACACAATCCTCTCCAGAATAAAAGACTTATGTGTTTGCCAGGTCAGTGGAGAGGCGCATCCAGTGAAATGTGAGAAAATTTTAACAAATAACAGATGGTGGCATTAAAAAATGCAGTGGTCTTTAGTGTCACACTTGATGAGTGTGTGAATATAAATGATGTACCATGGTTAGCAGTTCTTGTGAGATACTGTGACTCGGACAAAGTTTGAGAAGAGCTCCATGCATGGCATAGCAACAGGGGAAAATATAGTGAAAATATTTGTTAATCATTTTGTGGAAAGAGGAATTGTTATCCGAAAAATATTTTCGGAGACAACTGACTGCCCCTTCTATGGTCGGAAAACAGAAGGGATGTGTAAAGATCATTGAAGATCAAATTGGCCACCCAATAGTAAATTTTCATTGCATTATTCATCAAGAAAGTCTTTGTGCTAAGATTTCTAACTGAGCTTAATGATGTGATCTTCCTTGATACATCGGCAGTTTCAAGCTCTGCCTAAGGAAATGGACAGTACATACAAGGACATTCTGCTTCACAGAGTGTTCATTGGTTAAGATGTGGGAAAGTTTTGACATGTTTTGTGGACTGTCTTGATGCAATCAAGATCTTTGTCAGAAAAAGGTCAAAACTACCCTGAACTGGATGACAATAAATGGGTCACGCACCTAATGTTTCTGACATCACCACACATTTAAACTCAACCTATTCCTGTAGGGTGCAGGCCAAACTGTTATGGGTCTTTTTGAAACATGGAAAGCATTTGTTGCGAAACTTGCCATTTTTTTCCTTGGGTCATTGACACCTCTACTTTCCGCTATTTCCAACATCTTAAAGAACTATGGAAGCATTGCACTGTCAGCGTTTGCTTAGATTAAAATGTACATGCAAGAACTCACATTGGAATTTTGTCAGATTTCAGGATTTCCAATGTTTTGGCACAATATTTTTCCTTTCTAATCAAACCAGTCAACTTTGATACCAGTGACATGGATTTGACAGTGTTTCAGTGGGTGGGTGTTGATGATTTCAAAATGCAGTTCATTGAATTACAATGCTCAGACTTAAGGGCCTCGAAGTTTAGGGATCTGCAGTGCACACTTGAGGCTACTGAGAGAGATCACGGGGTCTCTGTCATGACCTGTTGGAATTACCTGCCTGTGAAATTTGACTGTTTGAAGAAAGTAGCATTTTCACTGCTCAGCATTTGGATCTACATGCCTTTGAACAGATTTTCACATATTAAATCAGTTTTGTCCCTCCTGGAGCCAGTTAACAACTGAACACTCAGAGGTATGTGTGCTCAGCCAGGGAAAGAGGCCAAGGTTCACACTAAATGGTAAGACCTGCATCTTTATTAATGAAACTGGTAAAATGTAAGTAGGACTATTATTGACTTTACAGATCTGTGTGCCATTGATACTTTTTAAATAGTGAATAAGTTAAATCTTGTCATGCCATTTCTGAAAGATTACTGACCCCTGGTCTAGACTATTGAATCAACATGTAGATTTACATTCATATCAGTTTAAGATACTGCTCATATGGACTGCACAATTACTATTGTACTGCCTTATTCTGGGGTCAAAACATGGCTGTTTCCTGACTTGTCTAAGACTTCTATTGGAAATGCTAACTGCAGATTTACTTTTTTTTTTCACCCCCAGGAACGAATGTTCAGTACTAAAAATGGAAAGTAGACAAGCTCAAGTTCCTGCTGAATGAGTGGATGATTAAAAATGGATGTACAAATATCTACATGTAAAGTCTTAAGCTACCTACAGAGTTGTTCTGTATTCCATGCTTTTTTATAAATTTGCAAAAGGACACCACTTTCAATTTGTAGTAATTCTGGCAAATTATTAAAGTTTCTGTGTAAAGTTTCACTTTTGTGCTCTAGGTTAGAGCTTGTTATCTCTTCAAATCAGTCCTTCACTTTCACTTGAATTAACAAGTAGCTGACTGTTAAATCTTAAATGTACCTCCCAAATGGCACTAGGGATTCTTGAGGTTCTTTCAGAACCTCCAAAACCATTGTACAGAGGCAAATATCTTTCCAATAAAATCAAGATTAGGAAGGCTTTTTAATTTAATTGATTAAATTTAATCTGTTGTGGAAGTAGGGTGAAATTGTCATGTGTAGCTGTTTCCTGAATCTCAGTCCAGTAGCCTGTCCAAATTTATCGTAGGTGGACTTACGCTTACAATTACATGCTTCAGAAGAATAAGCATGGAATAGCAGCTTCCAAATTATATAGATCCCCATGCGGTTTTCTTCTTTCCACTGAAAATGCCAATAGCATTCTGATAGCTACTGATCAAAAAGCACTTGGTATATAGTAGGAGCATAAATTGACAGGTCTGAGGTGTTAAACCATTTTATAGCTCCATGTTTTAGTTCCTGCTGCCTTTTGGTTTTGTGCAGTAGTAACTTTGTTTCAGCTGAGGCCTTTGGTTCTTGTGGTGCAGCTTCTATACACAAGCTCTGGTTCCTGCTATAGTGTGCCATTTTGATGTAGAGCAGGGCTACTCAACTTTGGAAGCTTCTTTCACACTAATGAGCATGAATACAAAGATTAAGGCAAGACTACACAATAAACAGGTCCCATTTAAGTCAGTCCTGCTGATATTAATAAAATGCAATATTTACCTGATTTCCACCCATATGACAACTTTTAATGAACAATGACAGTCCAGGAATTTAACTATTAAAATGCATATCAACAAAAGACCATTATATTGACTACTTTTTTTTGTTTTGGCTCCCACCCGTGGGCCATGTGTTGAGCCCCACATAAACCCAAACTGTGCCACAGGCCACGTGTTGAGTAGCCCTGGTGTAGAGGAAGTCCCCTAGGTACCCTGTCAAATATACTGAACTGCCACCATACATGCTAGTTCCTCTTTCTCTGCAGTGGTAGACTGAGACCAACTAGTTTCAAGAATGTATTGAGGCATTGTTACTTTGGTCATGAAATAAGTCAACACCAAAAAAACCACTTAGTTGGAAAAATTATCCTGAGAATTGGCTCCAGTACAAAGATTCTAGCCCAAATGTAAGTATGCAGCAGCTTTGCCTTGACGCCAAAATCCATGCAACTCAGTAGTGTCAGTGGGCCTCCAAAGCAGCTTAAATATTGAAGTGTTAAATTTGATTACAGATTTGTGATGAGAACTAATCGATTAGACACCACTACATGCTGGTCACATTACAGCTAATATTACCTTTAAATTTAGGAACAAACCTCTTTCTGTTATGACATCTGTGAACAGATCCAACTAGTCCCATCTCAACAAGGTTCCTTTTTTCCATTTGAACAGCTGTTAGAGCTTCCTCCCCTCCCACACAATGAATCCTTTGTAGCAGCAGGGCACATTTCCTAGTGGAATGGGAGTCCAGGTTATTCCTATGACAATACTTGTTAAACTCAGTGATTTATCTGTTGTGCAGACTGCTCAGTGGAGCTCTATCAGTGCATGATTCATTATGTCCCTTTTGCTGTCTTTTCTTTGCTGGTTCATAATTGAATCTGTCCTCCAGCCTTATTAGTTTATAACAGGCCAGTTATGTCAGGAAGATCTGCCTCTAGGTCAGCACAATGAACTCTTTCCTGATTAAATTGAACTTTCAGCCTCCTAAAAAGCAGCACTAAACTTGTAGGAGGATATTCTGCTCTGTTACTCCCATGCATTCATGGTGAACAGTCAAAGAAAATCCCAGCAAGTAACAAAGGAATAGTCACTGTGATTGGGTTGCCAACAGTCAGCATGGTTACCTAATTTAGCTAAGGCAAGTGGGGGAATGCTCTTCTGATTTTAGTGTTAATACAAAAATGCTAAAGCAGCCTTAACAATACAAATACATGCAAGGGCCTAAATTCTTCCCTGGAATCTGTACATGTAACTCACTAACTTCTTTGGGCCCTGAGAGCAGAAGTTGGCTCTCACAGCCTTATCTGCATTCAGAGACTAGCAGCAGGGAGGAAGAGAGCTGATAAAGTTTTCACTTTCTCTTGTATTCTGTAAATCACTCACAGCATGAATCCTTCTGACCTCTATTAATGGTTTTAGAAGCTGATTTCACTGAGAGCTGGTGCTAATAGTAAGACTCCTGTTAACTTAAATTAATGTTTGAGCACAGAGAATGGAGAGAAGTGTTCAAAGTGTCCCTACTGGAGCTCCACTTCAAGGCTACGTCTACATTGGCACCCCTTTCCGGAAAAGGGATGCTAATGAGACGAGTAGGAATTGCAAATCCACGGGGATTTAAATATCCCCTGCGGCATTTGCATTTACATGGCTGCTGCTTTTTTCCGGCTTGGGGATAAGCCGGAGAAAAGCACCAGTCTAGACGCGATTCTCCGGAAAATAAGCCCTTTTCCGGAGGATTTCTTATTCCTTATTCATGTTTTGTTTCTGCACAAAGGGTGCACAGGAAGAAGTGAGTTTACCACCAGTACTGTATGGTAAAACAGGGAAATAGAGCCCTCTCGGTGGGTACACTTTAACTTTAGCAATGCCAAAGTACTGGCTGATGTCCCCAAAATCCTTATACGCAATACCAGGGTGCCCCACGGGATAATGCTCAGTTTTGTTAACAAAAGGGTAAAGGCTAGTGAAATTGTAGTAATGAATCTGCTCCCTGGGCCGCGGTTTGTAATACAGGCAAACAGTATTGGTTCTACCCCCATAAAGGGTGTCTCTGGGAATCAAAGGCTACGGTAACTTTTTTTCCTCGTAAAAAGACTCCCACCCGGTTATCATTAGCTAGCATGGCCTTCCATTCGTGTTCTCATAAGGTCTTCACCTCAAAGCCCTGTTTTTTCAGAAATTCGGTCTTAATTGTCATTCGGTTGTACAACTGCCTGTAGGTCGCATCGAGCAAAGGGTTGAAATCATTTTCACAATAGCAGACTGGGCAACCGTGGAAAAAAACAACCATTGAATCAAAAGCGGTAGGTTTATCCACTATCTCAGCATAAGCATCTAAAAAGTAGGGTCCCACTTTAAGCTCCTCGCCCTGCAAAGCGTGTTGAATGTAAATGTTTTCTGTGTGAGCTACATACAGCAACCACTGACTGAATGGCCGGCATAGAATATCTCTTCTGTTGCTTGTGGTAATTGTCTAACAGCATCAGGGCTATGGTTCGCAGCTGTAAAAAGTTAAACCGGTACATGGCCATGCAGACTGACACTAACATAAGGTACTGAAAGGGCTCTATGCGCTTAGTGACCACCTCCTCGTTATCTAGTCCGGGGTTTTTAACAATTTGTTTTTTTGTCATCCTCATGACTTCTTTTCTGAACCGGTCACAGGCCTCTTGTAAAATCTCAACATCTTTTTGTCAATAATAGTGCAGTTCTTTTTGCAGATCGAATTAGTTTTGGCAGTGATGCCAGTACCAGTTCAGAAATTTCTTTTTTTCTTCAGGCTTCAAGTACTCTACGCCAAAGGCTTCTACTCCAGGCATAGGGCCCATGTAGTTCTGATTTTCAGCCGTTAAAAAAATGTGGAAAATAGCTCGACTCCCTGAAACTCCATTGCTTTGGGTAACTTGCTAAGTTTCATGGGTAGAAAATTAAAAGAATCTATAAACCTGATGTTTAAGTTCGTCACTGTGATGCACATAAGTTTTCTGCCTTGTGTTACGGGGCTGATGGGGATTTTTTCCTTAAACAACTGTCTCAGAATAAAGTAACAATTGTAACCTTTAGCATTATGAGCAATAAAAGTGTAGTCCTTAAAACACTTGTCTACCAAGGTTCATACAAAATCACTGACACGTTCTACGTCCTTAAACTCCCAACTGTCTTTTTTATTAAAGTGTAAGGCATAAACATAATTTGGCAGGTGCACCCCCGTTTCTTGCATACATTCAAAATCGTAAAACACATAGGCCTCCCCCTCCTCCAGAGATGAGATGTTACGCATGTAACACTCGTGACCCTCTACGTCATCTGTCTTTTGGTAACACTGAGGGCACTTATTGCTTTTACACTTGTGATTTTTAGCAACGTAGAAGCCTCACTTAGCGCAAAGGCTTCTGGTTTTACAATCAACTCTACCGGCAGCCGCAGGCACCCTGTGTCTTTCTAAACAGGCCACAGACCAGCAAAATAGCTTACAGCAGGGACATCACTTTTTTTCGACAACCACTTCACAGCACTCAGCGCTGTTAGAAGTACAACAATGGCTTTTACAGGCGTGCTAGTGTTTGTGGCTGGATGTGGCGTAACAGTAGTTGCACAGATATGGGGCCCCTATAAAGGCTTTAACATTTAGAATACCGTAATAATGCTTGTCATGCAACAATACAAAAACGGTCTTGGGGTATCATACTTCCCCCGTTGTAAAAAAGCACCAATTCCCCTTTTCAGGACACATCACAGTGATAGTCATGCCTAAGCGCTCTTCAAAAGAGCTCACATCTGTAAAACTCATCATTTTTTGGTCCAGAAGCCCCAGCTCCTGGTGGAGATGCCTGGCCCCTTCTAGTAATTGGGCATGTCTGAGTTTTTCACTCGATAACAGGCCCAGGATGCTGCCGGCAAGCACAAGTTATTTCCCTGATTATGTAGGTTGAGTAAATGCTTTCTTTTTTTTTTCTCTATGATTTTACTGTATGTGATAGTCTTTAAGGCCCTCACAGACCCTCCGCCTGCCCTGTTTCTGATAATCGTGACAACCAGTCTTAGAGTCCCGACCTCCACGAGCTCTGTGTTACTCTGCAACACCGAAACAATGTTATTCAAAAAATCTGCAGTGTTTAAATCTTCCCAAGGCTTCCTCAGAGAAAAGAGGGGCTGAATAAGACCCGGGGCATCTAAGCACAGCTGCACGAAATCCTGGGGGCCCACCTGTCTATTAATATCATCTAGCAGATTTTGAATAGCGGTGTCAATAGCGACCATGGCCTCTGCAAACCCCGCTATTCTGTCCAAATTAGCAAACGAAATTCTTGGTAATATTCATGAGTGTTAAAGCCTCTTCGTTGTCTTATCCAGTGTCTCACCCATTCCAAATACACCCGTGGGGGTTTGGGAGAATCTACATCTTCAAGAATGGGGGTTGGGGGGGTTTATGTCTGAATCCCTTCCTGGGCTCGGGAGAGGGAAGCTATTCGATTGTCTTTCCGGGCTCGGGGGGGGGGGGGGGGGTTCAATTCCCTTTCTGGGCTCGGGAAGTGTTTTCATAAAATCACTCTGGCTTTTTAAAGTTTTTTTTTCCAAAAGCCTTCTTAGTCTTTTAGCTCTCTCTCACTTTCCCCCCCAACCCCTCTGCCCATTTTTAGCTTTCATGGTTAGTCACTGACCCCCCTCTCTCCTTCAACCAGTTTTCCACATTTTCAATTTCCTGTCTTGTATTTATCAACTTTTGAACTAAATTCCTGATTTCTCCTGGATAGTACTGCTTTTGCATCATTTCAAAAGCCAGTCTGGGAAACTTTTTTTCTGCCAGCTGACACACATCTGCATAAACGCTTCTAATGGGAAACTTTTTTTCTACCAGCTGACACACATCTGCATAAACGCTTCTTAGTCTCCCGCTAAGATCATATAATTCTATGATGCACTGTGAGCTGTCCTTTAGGTCCCTGTCTCTAGACTTCTTCTTATTGACCCCTTTTACAGAGCCCTTCTTTTGGGTCTTGACAGAGTTGCCCGGCACAGGCTCGTTAGGGCTACCTCCCTTACGACGCTTACCCCCGGCCCCTGGCATGGTGTTGCTCACCCTTTTGAGCCCCTGTTCGCTTTGTCTAAGACAGGCTTTGGACATGCTGGGTTGCTCGAGATTGGAGGCATCGGGCTCTTTATTGTTGCTCTTGAAAGCGGCTTTCTTGGTCTTTTTCACAGGTTTCTGCATCCTTTCTTCTTCTAAAAGACCAGCTGGTATATCTATCAATACACAAACAGCCTGTTTCAACACAATCCCTTTACTAGCCATTAAAAGACCAGTTAAAAGACCAGATCAGCACACGAGAGGCGATAAAGTCTTTTTTTGCAGGGAGGGGGGTAACAGCGATAAATACAGCCCCACCGCACACCCACCTTGCCTGTCTTCTTGTAACAGTTCAGGAATAGCTGGCAAGGTACTGGCTTGCCCTACCTCTGGTCCTAGATAAAACAGAAAAATGCCTTTTTGGATCTTTTGTTTCAAAAACTGCAACTGTAACTTTGTAAAACAAACCACAGCTTACCAAGATTTAACTCTGCCAAGGTGGCCTCTGACAGTTCCGGTATAAAGGCATCATCCTGTTAAAAAGCAGTTATTAACTTTTAAGTCATGACAACACTGGGCATAAAAAAATACAGCCATACACACAGATTAAAAGGCTCTTACCAACATGTTGCTCTCCATAGCCAAATTGTGAACAGCCATAAAGCACGCCAACATTTCTCTCTTTTTATAGCCCTACATTTTAAAACAATTGGGGGAGGTACGCATGGTTTGGGATGGAATGCAGGATGTTTGTTACAATGGGGTTGTGTTTTAAACCAAGAGTGAGAGACAGGGCTCCCGACAGTCTATCTTCTCTTCATTATCTCTGCTTACCACCGCAAGAAAGGGAGATACAGCTTCTACAGTAAAAGCTCCGTGTTTTTAACTGCGGCTGTGTGATAGGTCTTGGCGAGGGTCATAGGTTTAATTAAAAGCCACCCCTTTGTTACAATGGGATGTACGGCCGGAGGGCATGCTTGTGTTTTAAACCAAGCGTCAGGGACACGACTCCCAAGAGATGCTTATCTTCTCTCCCTTATCTCTGCTTACAACCTTAGGAAGGGGGAAAGGATGGGAGCGTCTGGGAGAACTCCTGAGGTTTGATTCCGCAAATCGTGTTAATTTCAAGCATGTGTGTAGTCCCCCCACTCCGTCCCCTAGCCAGAACAAGTGGCTTGAGTTGCACAGCACAGAGTGGGGAATGATAGGGACTTAATCCCCAAGTAGTTATTAACTTTTAAATCGTGACAACTCAGGGCATGAAAAATTTAGCCGCACGCGCAGATGAAAAGGCTCTTACCGTCACGTTGCTCTCCATGGCCATAAAGCACGCCAAAATTTCTTTCTTTTTATAATGCTAAATTTTAAAACAAGCTGGAGTGCTTGTATGTCTGGTTTGGGGTGATAAGGAAACTTCTGGGCAAATGTGGGTAAGGATGGAATGCAGGATCCTTGTTAAAAACGGGATGTAGAGCAAGGGGGGTGGTGGGGGGTGTTCTGGTTGGACAGTTTAAAAGTATTTGATACCTCTGATTGGACAGACCGGCGGGGGCAGTGGGTTGCTTGTGATCCGACACTGCTTCTCTGATCGACCAGTTGGTCAGTGTGGGTGGGGTGAGGAGACTCACAAGCCGTAGCATTTCCTAGGGCCAGAGGACGGGTGAGGATGTTCTGCTCTCTGCCGCTTTCTTTTACTCCTGGCAAACCTGTATTTCTTCACGGCTGCTAGTGCTTTTCTTTTCTCCCTTCTCTCTCTCTGGTACTAACTTTGTTCTGTTTCTTATCTCTCCTTCTGTGGTGATAGCGATTATTTTAGCCTGCCACACTTATTCTGTTTTCCTCTTCCCTTTCCTTTCTTTCCTTTTCTCTCTCTGATACTAGCTTCTCTCTCCCCCCCCTTTTCTCTCTCTCTGGTGCTAGCTTTGCTCTGTCTTTCTCTCTCTTTAGCCTGCCACTCTTATTCCATTTTTCTCTCCACTTTTCTTTCTCTGATGCTAGCTTTTTTCAGCTTTTCTCTTATGCCATTTCCCCTTTTTTTCCTCTCCCTCTCTCCCCCCCCCCAATTTCTCTCTCTGATGCTAGCTCTTTATTCAGCTTCTCTCTCTCTTATTCCATTTCCCCCTTTTCTTCTATTTCTTTTCTCTCTCTGGTGTTAGCTTTTTCTTCAGCTTCACGCTTATTCCATTTTCCCCCTTTTTTCTCTTTCCCCTTTTCTTTTTAGACAGACAAGTCTGCCATGCTTATTCCCCTTTTTTCTCTCACCTTTCCTTCTTGTATTTTTAGCATCTCCCCCTGTTCTCCTGTTTCTTTTATTTCTCTGGTGTTAGCTTTTTCTTCAGCTTCACACTTATTCCATTTTTCTCTCCCCTTTTCTGTTCTTTTTAGACAGATAAGCCGTTGGCCTCCAATTTCCCTCACCTGGAAAGTACGCATCCAACATGGCGCCATCCCACCATCTTGGAAGCTGCGTGATAGAGGGGCCCATAGGGCGGGGTTTAGGAGGCCCCTGTAGAAGGAGGCAGGTGAAGGAGGCATCGTGGGAAGGGGACATCCAACATGGGGCCGGCCTACCATCTTGGAAATCGCCTGGTATAGGGCCCTGGGGGCATAGGGAGCATCATGGGAAGGAGTCAGACCTAGGAGGCATCATGGGAAGGGGGCGGGGCACCTGTCAAAATTGCATGATGATTAAAGCTATCGAGGTACAGACAAGCAGGCTACAGCGTCCTCACCATGCTTTGGTCCTCTTCTCTGGTCCAATCATCCTGTCACTGGAACAGCTTGAACAGCTCCCATCATCTGACAGCCAGCCCTTCCATATTGCCTCTTTCTAGGCGTATGGAGTGAGCCAAGCCCAGCAGGACTCTGAACTCAGCTGGGGCCTGGAGGTGCTATTGCAATACAAACAGCATTCTGCTACGGCAATGTCGTGCAACACGCCTCACCCCCTTTCCCAAAGCCACTGTTCCCCACTCTCAGGATATTCACTGAGACACCAAAGAGCAGCATGGTGACCTCACATCAGCAAAGGTCTCTACTGTGCCCACCAGTATCCCTAGAGGGGAGGGTGTGAGGCCTGGTGCAAATCCCCTTGTACCTCCAGTGCAGGGCTCAGGGCAACCCCCTGCTGTCCCAGTCTCCACTCCTGCCATGCCTCTTCCCACCCCTGCTCCACTCTCTCCTGTCCCCATTGCACACCTCCCCCACAGCCCTCTCTCCTGAGGGACATGAGTTGGGATATTACCGGGGGCCCAGCATGGGGTGGCAGCAGGGTCGGGCCACCCTGCATGCACCGTGGTGGTGGGAGCTGTGGGGAATGGAGTGATCCAGTAGCCTGCTCCACTCTGCCACCATCTCCTAGCCGTGTCGCTCTGCTTCACCGTGGCAGCCAGAAGTGGTGCGCTCAGCCCAAGCCCCCAGAGCAATCTGGCTGCAAGAAGGGCAGCAGAGTGGAGCAGGTGGCCAGGTCACTACACTTCCTGCAGCTCCTGCTGCTGTGGTGAGTGGTGGGGGGAGGGTGTGACCTTTGCTGCCAGCCAGTGCCAGGCCCCCCGGCTAATCCCCATGGCCACCCTAGGCCCGGTGGGCTACCCTCGACATGGGAGACCATCCCATCCATAGGATGGTTGAGGCATCTGCTGCATGGCCCCACAAAGTGTCAACGGCCACTGGGGACCCCTGCCCTGCTAGGGCACTGGCAATGGCTTTAAGTCGCTATTGGCAAAGAGCTATGCCGGGACCCCTATGAAATAAGTTAATGATCTCAGGCCAGGTCTTCAGTGGTATCTAGGATCAGGACCCAAAAGGTGAAAGTAAACCAGTGTGCCCTGGTGCAGCGCACCAGTAAGAAAGGGGCCGGCTGGGATGTTGCTGGCCACCATACACAGGTAAGGTTCCCGTCCCTCCTGTTCTCCCCCGCAGGAGCCCAGCTCTGGTGGGCCCAATCCAGGGCTGCAGTCCCTGTGCAGCACAGCCACAGAGCACCCAGACTCCAATCTTGGAGCTTGGGCAGCTTGACAACACGGTCCCTGCCCCACCAGCCCCAGGGATCCAGCAGCTGGGCAGTGCAGCCCCTGGAGATCCAGTGACTGGGCAGCATAGTGGCTCATAGGCTCATAGTGGCAGCATAGGCTCCCAGCCTGGAGCTCCCTTCCATCCCTTGTCCTGAGCCCCTCTATTCACACCCCAATTCTCTGCCCTGAGTCCTGCACCTCTCACACCTTTGCCCTGAGCCCCCCACATCTTGCCCGAGTCCTGCATCCCAGCCCTGAGCCCCATACATCTCACATCACCCCTGCCACTAATCCTATACCCTCCCCCCCCAGGCCCTATTGTCCTGCCCTGAGATCCTCACACACACCACAACATCCTGGCCTGAGCCCCTCCACATTCCAACCCACACTTAAATTTCTTACAGGTCCTGTCGTACTGCAAGCCTCTCTAACCCCCTGCCCTCAGTCCTCTACTCTCAAGTGCGGGAGATGGGGGGGAGGGGTTGGGTTGCAACACGACAGTACCTGTATGAAATTTAAGTCACTTTTGCCCCTGCTAGGACTCCACCATGCTAAATGCTGTAGAAACAGAACCAAAAGATGGTCTCTGCTCCAAAAAGGTTGCAACACCACTACCACGACAGGCTCTAATTAGCAGCCTTAGCTCAGGTGCCAAGAATCAGAAAGGCTGAGTCACCAGGGAAGTGATGGCAGGCCAGGGGATAGAGTGAGAGGGGTCTGGAGAAGTCAGGATGGCTTGAAATGAAAGCACCACTCACCCCTCCATACTAATTTCACAGGTCTCAGATGGGTGGTCCTGTTAGTCTGTAACTTTAAAAACAACAAGCAGTCCTGTGGCTCCTTAGAGACTAACCAAAATATATATATCGTATCATGAGCTTTTGTGGGCAAAAGCCACTTCTTCAGTTTTTCCACTCCAGCTTCCAGCTCATTTGAGGATGTGGGTTTTGCCCACCAAAGCTCCTAAATATTTTGCTTAGTCTCTAAAGTGCCACAGGACCACTCGTTAATTTCACATGAAGGCTACGTCTACACTGGCCCCTTTTCCGGAAGGGGCATGTTAATTTCACCTATCGTAGTAGGGAAATCCGCGGGGGATTTAAATATCCCCCGCGGCATTTAAATAAAAATGTCCGCCGCTTTTTTCCGGTTTTTAAAAAAGCCGGAAAAGAGCGTCTACACTGGCCCCGATCCTCCGGAAAAAGCGCCCTTTTCCGGAGGCTCTTATTCCTACTTCAAAGGCTCTTATTCCTACTTCAAAGTAGGAATAAGAGCTTCCGGAAAAGGGCGCTTTTTCCGGAGGATCGGGGCCAGTGTAGACGCTCTTTTCCGGCTTTTTTAAAAGCCGGAAAAAAGCGGCGGACATTTTTATTTAAATGCCGCGGGGGATATTTAAATCCCCCGCGGATTTCCCTACTACGATAGGTGAAATTAACATGCCCCTTCCGGAAAAGGGGCCAGTGTAGACGTAGCCGAAATGTTTTATGTAGAGATCAGTTCTGTGCCAAGCACTCCATGCAAAGTGCTGGGATCCCAGGGTTAAGGGCACTTAGGCCCAGATTTGTAAAGGTATTTAGGCATTTCTCTGTTCATGTTGCAAGGCATGAGGTCCATTCAGATCCTTAGTGCGTAGAGACTTTGATGGTTAAGTCCAATTTTTCAAAGCCTACATACTTTTAAAAATCTCGGCTTTAGCAGCTTGCAGGATCAGGCTCTAGGATCATAAGAAAATGGGCATAGCTGAGTCTTTTTAAAGTAGCACTGACCTGAGCTCTCAGCTATTAATGCTCTCTAGAGAGCGCACACACACACAAAAAATCACATCCCTTTTCATATGTCAAAAGATCCCTGGGTCTTTTCGCTTCATTTACAGTGAAGCTGAAATGAACATCCAGTCTTGTGAAGCCAACAGCTTCAACATATACTTTAGCCACCTCACCTCAAACTTCATTTGTATCCTATCTTGTTGACATCTGCTGTCCTCAGAACTGCCCTTTTAGCAGCAGAGAAAGATGGGTTTTTGTAGGACCCACCAAAACAGCAGCTAGCATCACTTCAACAGTGAAGTATGGGAATGCAAAAATAAATGATGATTATGGAGAACTCAATGCACCCAAACAGTATGAAGGCAGGTCAAATTACCTTTTCAAAAAGTGCGGCCAAATTCGGCACATATTTTAACCCCTTCAAGTAAGTAAGGAGAGAACTTGCTGTAACAGGAAATAGAAAAAAATCACAGAAGAAAAGGTTATTTACCTTGTAACTGTTGTTCTTTGAGATGTGTTGCTCACGTCCATTCCAGTTAGGTGCGTGCGCGCCGGGTGCATGGATTTCGGAGCTTTTGTCCTTTAGCAGTACCCATCAGGCCAGCTGGGGAGCCCCCTGGAGTGGTGCCGATATACCAGGGCATATGTACCCGTTGGCCCTCCACCCCCTCAGTTCCTTCTTGCTGGATACTTCCGATGAGGGGAGGCGGGTGGAATGTGGAATGGACATGAGCAACACATCTAGAAGAACAACAGTTACAAGGTAAGTAACCTTTTCTTCTTCTTCTTTGAGTGCTTGCTCATGTCCAGTAGTGACTCCCAAGCAGTCACTCCCAAGCAGTCACTCCCAAGCAGTGTCTTAGGATGTGGGGTCAGAAACCTAAACTGTAACAGAGGCTGTGTCCAGACTCCATGCCTCCGTCGACGGAGGCATGTAGATTAGCCAGATCGGAAGAGGGAAATGAAGCCGCGATTAAAATAATCGCGGCTTCATTTAAATTTAAATGGCTGCCCCGATCTGCCGATCAGCTGTTTGTCGGCAGATCGGGAGAGTCTGGACGCGATGCCCCGACAAAGAAGCCTTTCTTCATCGACACAGGTAAACCTGGTTTCACGAGGCTTACCTGTGTCGATGAAGAAAGGCTTCTTTGTCGGGGCATCGCGTCCAGACTCTCCCGATCTGCCGACAAACAGCTGATCGGCAGATCGGGGCAGCCATTTAAATTTAAATGAAGCCGCGATTATTTTAATCGCGGCTTCATTTCCCTCTTCCGATCTGGCTAATCTACATGCCTCCGTCGAAGGAGGCATGGAGTCTGGACACAGCCAGAGTGCAACACAGCCTTGCCTACTGCTGCTTCATCCCTAGCCTGCTGGGCCATAGCGTAGTGAGTTGTAAAGCTATGAACGGAGGACCAAGTAGCTGCCCTGAAGATGTCGATGATGGGGACTTGTCCTACAAATGCCATTGACGAGGTGTGCACCTTTGTGGAATGAGCAGTCAGCGGTGGTGGCTCCCGTCCCGCTGTCCCATAGCAAACTCTGATACATGTGCTTATCCACTTGGACAAGCACTGAGCTGACACAGGAAGACCTCTCATTCTTTCTGCTATGGAAATAAAGAGTTGTGGCGACCTCCTAAACTCTGTCTTATCAATGTAAAAAGCTAAGTCTCTCCTTACCTCCAGGGAGTGAAGAGACTGTTCTCTTGGTGTCACGTGTGGTTTAGGGAAGAAGACTGGGAGGTAGATATTGTGAGACACGTGAAAGTATGCACTACCTTGGGTAGAAACAATGGATGAGGCCTAAGCCTAACCTTGTCTTTCAAAAATATTGTATATGGGGGCTCAGATGTGAGGGCCCTAAGTTCTGATACCCTTCTAGCCGACGTGACGGCCACTAAGAATGCCACCTTCTGTGTTTCAAGGAGCAGATGGCTAAGGGTTCAAAGGGAAGGCTCACAAGCCTTGTGAGGATCAAATTAAGAACCCACATTGGGAGTGGCTGTCTTATATGTGGGAATAGCCTGTCTACACTCTTGAGGAATCGTCTGACTAATGCATTTACAAACACTGACCTACTCCCCTCACCCAGGTGGAAGGCTGCTAAAGCAGCTAGGTGTACCTTTAAGGATGACGTTGATAACCCCTGCTGACAGAGGTGGAGGAGATAGTCTAGGATAATAGGTATAGGGGCCCTAAGAGGGTTGACCCCAGCCACACACAGTCACAGGGAGAAACGTCTCCATTTAGCTTCATAAGTAGCCCTGGTCAAAGGTTTCCTGCTCTCCACCAGGACTCTCCTGACCACCTCCGAGCAAAGTTGCTCCTGGCCTGTTAACCACTGAGGTTCTAGGCTGCCAGGTGGAGGGATGGGAGGTTTGGGTGGCATAACCTCCCCTCCCCCAGATCCTGTGTGATCAAGTCTGGGACTAGTGGTATACAAGGGGCTCTTCCCCCGCCATGCCCATGAGCATGGGGTACCAGTGCTGGCACAGCCATGCTGGGGCTATTAGAATGACCTCCGCCACCCATCTCCTGAACAGCAGAAGTACCTTGTACAGAAGGGGAAAGGGTGGCAACGCAGGCAGGAGTTGTCTGGGCCAATGCACCAGTAAGCCCATCCCTAGTCCCAGACATGAGCAGTAACTCGGGCATTTGGAGTTCCCCTGGGAGGCAAACAGCTCTGGAAAACAACTTGCAAGATCTCTCTCCTGCTAGACCATTCGTGGGTTTTGAATGATCTGCTGAGCTTCTCTGCTAGCACATTCCGGTTCCCTGGGAGGTAAGATGCCTCCAGGTGAATCTGGTGTGTGATGCAGAGATTCCACAGCAGTAGGGCCTCCTTGCACAGGGGAGAGGAATGAGCTCCACCCTGTTTGTTGATATAATGCATGACTGTGGTATTGTCTGTCAGGACTGACAGCACCCTGTCCTCCAGGTGAGGTAGGAATGCTAGGCAGGCCAGTCTGACTGCCCTGAGTTCTTCGCCATTTATGTGTAGCCTGCGTTCATCGGGGGACCACATACCTTGTGTCCCGAGGTTCGTGAGATGGGGCCCCCATCCAACATCTGATGCATCCGTCACCAGTCGCGCTGATGGGGTTTTCCTGGTGAACGGGACTCCATGGTACACCACCTGTTCCTGGAGCCACCAACCCAGAGACTGAAGGACATCCTCTGGTATTGTGAGTAACTCGTCCAGTGGTGCGTGGGCTGGGTTGTGGACCGAGGCCAGCCACACTTGAAGATGTCGTAAGTGTAGTCAAAGGTACGTGCCGCCATGTGACCTAGTAGTCTCATACAAGCGTGAGCCATCATAAGCGGCGCGGCTCTGAGGCCTTCTATAATCGCTCTGATAGCCATGAACCTGGCTCTTAGCAGGGATGCTCTTGCATCTGTGGAGTCCAGGTGTGCCCCGATAAAGTCCAGCGCTTGCCTGGGGTTGAGTGTGGACTTCTCGTTTATGAGAAGATCCAGTTTGCAGAATAGATTTCTGATAAAGCCTATGTGTGCCATTACTTGACTTCTGGATGACCCCCCTGATCAACCAGTCATTGAGGTAGTGGAACACTTGGATTCTGTGTCACCTCAGGAACGCAGCCATAGCCACCATACATTTAGTAAATGCCCTTGGGGTCATAGAAAGACCGAATGGTAGCACAGTGAACTGAAAACGGCGTTTGCCCACCATAAACCTGAGGAATTTTCTGTGGGCTGGGATGATTGAAATGTGGAAATACGTGTCCTTCGAGTCGAGGGCGGCATACCAGTCTCCTTTTTCTAGGGATGGAATGATGGAGGCGAGGGTCACCATTCTGAACCTTGAATTCCTCACGAAGGAGTTTAGGTTCCTTAAGTTCAGGATGGGATGCAGACCTCGCTTGGACTTGGGAATCAAAAAATATTGGGAGTAAAACCCTTCCCTTCGAAACCCATGGGAACAGGATCTACGGCCCCCAATGTCAACAGGGTTGACACCTCCTGCTCGAGCAGGGTCTTGTGAGAGGGTTGAGGAGGGGAGGTGGGTGGACGGGAGGGAGGAACAGGAAGGAAATAGCATATCCCTTTTCTACCATGCCAAGGACCCAATGGTCCGAGGTAATTTTGGACCAGGCTGGGAGGAAATGGGAGAGCCAGGACCCAAACGGTGGGGTTATAATGGAGGATGGGACACAGTCCTCGAGCATGTTTTCAAAATGACGCTTTTGGAAGTTGGTTAGAGGGCTGAGTGGGCCTTCTTTCAGGGTCTGACCAAGACCTCCTACGCCTGTTCCTGTTGGTGTTACCATTGAAGTTGCGTCCCCTCCTCCTGCCTCGGTCTGGTCTAAAAGTTTGTTGGAAGGGTCTCTGGGCCAGCCTAGGAGGCAGAGGCCTACGTTGGGTGGCCAGGGTATGAATCCCTAGAGATTTAACAGTGGCCCTAGAGTCTTTTACAGTATGCAGCCGTGAATCGGTTTGCTCCGAGAATAATCCCATGCCCTCAAATGGTAGGTCCTGCAAGGTGGTCTGGACTTCGGGTGGTATCCCCAATACCTCAGCCAAGCACTGCACCTCATGACCACCCCCGTGGCCATCATATGGGCAGCCGAATCAGCAGCATCCAGTGCGGTCTGGAGTGCAGTGTGGGAAACTACTCTACCCTCTTGCAGCAAGGCCCCAAATTCTTGCCTCCCCTCCTGAGGAAGGTGGTCCCTATCCTTGTCCATTGCTGATAGCGTGTTACACTCATATCTGCTTAGCATAACCTGCTGGTTTGTGATTCGGAGTTGGAGCCCCCCATCGCATAGGTTTTCCTGCCCAGTAAGTCTTAACTTTTTCAGTTCCTTGCTTTTCGGCGTGGGACCTAGAGGGCCTTGTCTCTCCTTTTGGCCAGCTGCCTGGACCACAAGTGAGCCTGGCAGATGGGAATAGAGGTGTTCGTGATTTAGCTGCAGGATGAAGTATCGCCTCTCCACCCTTTTTTGGGTTGGAAAGGTTGAGGTCGGAGTATGCCACTGAGTCTTTGCTAACTTGGACACCATCTTATTCAGCAGAAGTGCCACCTTCACTGGAGTGTCTGCTGTAAGAATATCTATCATGGGGTCCAGGTCCTCAGTTGCCTCCTCCATCTGCACACCTAGATTAGTTGCCATCGAGTGGAGTAGTTCTTGATGTGCCCTGGCATCCATGGCTGGCATTGTGGGGGCTGGGTCGGCCAGAGCTTCGTCTGGTGAGGACAATGA
Source organism: Pelodiscus sinensis (assembly GCF_052426305.1). NCBI lineage: Eukaryota > Metazoa > Chordata > Testudines > Trionychidae > Pelodiscus > Pelodiscus sinensis. The sequence goes on along the minus strand of NC_143056.1, from coordinate 121,379,256 downwards.
CGACTCCCCTTAAGGGGGAGGGACCTGCTGCTCCCAGTGGTTACTGGTGGGGAAACTTGTGGGACCCCTTGTTGGCCTTGCATCAACCTGGCCACCTCTGTGCAGGTCAAATGACCTGCTTCTGACTCTGATGGTCTGGTTAGCAGGGTCGCCGATGGAGCACCCCTGGGTTGTGCTGGGACCAAAACATGTCCTACTGGCTGCCGACCTTGGGCCTGGTGGTATGCCCAGAGTGTCCAGAAGGATCACTGTTGGTTAGGTTGCCACTGTGGCGGCCATGATTGGAGGGAATTTGGGCTGTGATGTCTAGATTGGTATGATGATTGAGACCGGTACCAGGATCTTGGTCTGTAAGATGAGTGCCCCGAGTGTGCTGATTCAACATCTGACTCAGAAGAGTAGTCTAAAGCCAACAGGGCAGTGCCATCGATGGTACCGGTGAGCGGCGGGATGACATGTGCCTGGACATTGCTGCCAGCTTGCCCCTATGGATTGGTACCGAGCCTAGACCTGGTGGTGCCAGTGGTGGCATTAGTGCTAGTTGCTTTAGTGGCACCGCAGGATAAGGTGCTCCCATGGTCATTGGTGCCAGGGCAAGCGGAGCCACCGTCAGTGGTGCCAGGGTCAATAATATTCCCGGTGCAGCAGGGTTGGTGCAGGCTGAATGTGCGGTACTGTGTACACCGGTGGTACTGATGTGAACGGTACCAATGACAGCTGTGGTACCATAAGTGGTGTCGAGATTGGTGCTGATACTGGTGTCGATGTCGGTACTATTGTCGGAGCCAGTGCTGGTGTCAGTACCAGTGTCAGTACCAGTCTCGGAGCCAGAGCCTGTGTCAGTACCGGTGTTGGTTCCAGTGTTGTCATCAAAACGGAGTTGGTGATATGAGTGCCGGCGTTGGCATTAGCACCACAGATCGATGTAGAACCATGGCAGGAAGCAGGACCAGCACCAACTTCGGTACAGGTGCCTCACCCAGAGTTGTCCTTGGTTGCCCCAATGGTGCACTTGTCTCCGGTGCTGGAGGTGATGACCTACACCCACGATCAAACAGGGCCCGTGAGCGGTGGTGAGCTCCATCAACTGCCGTGCCGCATTGAAAACCTCTGGCATCGATGGCTGATGGAGCTCCTCGATTTCTGGCTTGGATACTGGACCCTCTATATGCTTTGTGCTCAACCGACGTGGCTCGGGAGCATCATGGAGAGGGTCCTTGACCAGGTGCCTATCCTTATGGTGCACCTTCAGGCCACGTCTTGCTGGGGACCTTCCCCAATGCTTCTTCTTTGAGTGCATCGATGACTGAGATCGGTGCCTCGATGACAAAGGTCTCGTCTGTGCCAGTTGTCTTGGTGCTGCTGCCGGGTCACTAATTGACGCCGGTGAGCTACGGACACTCGCTGCTGCGTCCAGTGCCACCAGTTGGAGCACTGACTCCATTAATAGCAGCTTCAGGTCGAAGTCACGTTCCCGCTTCGTTCTGGGCTTGAAGCTCCTAGAGATCTGGCAGCTCTCTGTGTGGTGACCCTCTTCCAAGCACTTCAAACAGGTGTCGTGTGGGTTGCCACAGGGCATCGGCTTTGTGCACTTCAAACACAGTTTGAAGCCGTGCGGTCCTGGCATTACCTCCACTATAGGGGAGATAAGAGAAAAATTGGGGAATCTGCACTGAGAATAATGTTAAACTAATCACAATGAACTATTTACAAGAACTAACTAATGGTTATGCAAATACTAAGGGAAGAACAATTGGATAGAGAATCGCTCCAGCTACCATCACGGGCAGTAAGAAGGACCTGAGGGGGTAGAGGGCCAGCAGGGGTATATGTGCATAGTATATCGGTGCCACTCCAGAGGGCTCCCCGGCTAGCCCGATGGGTACTGCTAAGGGAAAAAAGCTCCAGAATCCGTGCATGCGGTGCACGCACACCTAACTGGAATGTCCATGAGCAAGCACTCGAAAAAGAACTAGATAGTAGATTGTTTTTTTCACTACTATAGACAGCTTTCCTCAGGGTTCAATGATGAGGGGGAGTTTGGATACAATGGTGTGTGGGGGGGGGGGGAGGGGAGAAATGACTTCCCAGGAATGGACAAGTCAAACTTATTTGATTTACAGGTATGCATCCAGGTGCTTTCAAAGATTCCCGCCCGTACGTTCCCATGTCCCTCCTCTAGGTTCTCTAGATGCTGCTGGTCCAAGGCTGTGCTCTTTCCCAGAGAGGATAATTCCAGGGCCCACTTTGAGTTGATGATGACATATACCCTGGGTACTCACTCGGATACATGATTGAAACACCTCTCCGGAGACTCCATTTCTGCTTCCTCGGAGGTAATCGTTCCATTCAGTACACCGCACATCAGCTACAGCGGAGTCTAACTCGCTCACACTGCACTCAGCTAGGCCTTGTGACAGACATGGCAATTTCCTGCCACATCCTTGAAAACAACTTACTGAATAAATTCAGTGTGGGTCTCTTTGGGCTCCATTGTGCTAAATGGAAAGTTCATGTATTATGGTGGGCCAGGATTGCATGTAAAGGGGGAAATGAGGTCTGTATTGAACAGCATGCCAAGAAAAATGAACTTTTGGGATAATGTGTGTGAAAGAGATTTCCTAGGACATATCTAGGGAGAGGTGAATGCAATTCCCTACCTCCTGTTATGCAAAAATTCAGCCTTTTGAAACCATGTCCTGAGGCCTGTGCCAGCTGATCTCACCTGTTACATCAGCAGGCCCAGCCTTTGCGCAAGGCAAGCAAGGTGATTGCCTTGGGCCCCGCGCATTCAGGAGCCTGTGCTACCCAGCTCCTGGCCCCACCCACCCCACTGCTCGCTCACACTGCCCTGACTGGGAGCCATGCGGCCATACAGCTCAGCCAAACACGGCATGCTGCCTTAGGCCCCGCCAGTACATCAGGCAAGATCAGAAGCTGTGTAAAAGAGAAACTGAATTATCCATGATTGTTCTTGTTCTGAATGAAACAGAACTTAAAGCCCAGCAAAAACACAACTGTGGGCATTGACGGACCAATATGTGCCCAAGCCCAAGGCTGTAGTCGGGGTGATCTCTGGAAAGATTTTTGGTATAAGGTTCTTATTGTTTTCTCTGTATGCTTTCACTTTAACAATACATGTGCTTGCTTAGAAAGGGCTGTATGGTTATTCAGAACTGCTGGCAACTACACTCTTCATGGCCTCTGGTGAGAAACCAAAGCACAGGCATTGATTGGGCTTTTAAGCAGTTTGGTTTGCTGGGGAACCATGCAGCCTGGAAAATGGCCAGTTAGAAGGGGAGATGCAGGTCTCTGCCCAAGAGAGGTGATACCTGAGGAGCAGGGATCCTCGAGGGCATGCCTTTGGTGGCTCCTAGAGGGGGAATGCAGGTGCAGTTGCCCTGAACTGTGACACGCCCCTTTCAAGTGTTGCTTCCTATGACACTGTCACACAACAGGGTTAGAAATACTGATCTCAGCACAGGATGCCGACGACAGCAACATTAACCATAAGCTGCCAATACACCACAAAGCTTTCACATTTGTATAGTAGCATTAGGGCTTGGATCCTCTGTAGGCTGAAGCATAGGCACTAACTCTGTAGGCTGAAGCATAGGGTGCTCTGGGGCTGGAAAAAAAATTAGAGGGGCTTAGCACCCATTGGCAGCCAGCTGCCCCTTACCCCCAGTGCTTCCCGCCCACTGGGGGTCCCATCCCTCTCATCCCTTCCTGCCCACCACAATCAGCTGTTTTGCGGGGTGCAGGAGGCTCTGGGAGGAAGGGGGAGCAGTGGGGATGGGGCACATTCAGGGGAAGAGGTGCCTGGATGGGTCTGGAGTCTCTCAGAATCAGCATCAATCTCCAGGTGGCTGCTGAAAGCAATCCTGGAGATTTGAATAGGCCATTTTAAGAAAATGACATTCCATCATGCTGGGGGAAAAAAATCTCCTGGAATAGCTTCAGTCAGAGTTGGCAATCCTCAGTGAGGCAGGGCAGGAGTCTGGGGGGCAGAGCAGGAGGTTAAGCACTCCCCAGGCACAAAGGAATCATAGAATCATAGGACTGGAAGGGACCTCGAGAGGTCATCGAGTCCAGCCCTCCGCCCTCAAGGCAGGACCAAGCTCCATCTACACCATCCCTGACAGATGTCTATCTAACCTATAGACAGCGCCTATGGGCTGAAGCACTAGTGGGCCGTATGATCTCACACACATACGTGCACACGGTAAATACCTCAGCCACTGGAGGCCAGGAGGCAGTATTAGCCAGCAGAGGGAGGCATGATGTCCCCATAGGGAGATAGCATGGCCTAGTAGACAGACCATGGGACCAGGCCTCAGGAGACCCGGGCTCTATTTCCAGCTCTGTCACTAGCTTGGCTGGGTGACCTTAAACAAGTCATTTCACCTCCCCATGCCTCAGTTTATCCATCTGTAAAATGAGGAGAATGATACTGACCATTGTGAAGTGCTTTGAGAGCTACTGCTGAAAGTGTGCTGTATAAGACCTATGTATAGTAGGAATGTAAATGGATGACCAATTAACTGGTTATCTGGTACACAGGAGCAGTCCTGTGCGGGACTGGGAACTGGCACCCCCCATCCTCTCTCCCTGGCTGGAGTGCCCCCCCCACCTGTGGAATTGGGGCCCCGACCCATTCCCCTTTAATCTGTTAACTGGTTAAATGTAGAGTTTAACACTATGTTTAACCATCTAAGTGATTAAATGGGATTTTACATCTTTAATATGCAGATGTTATTATAGGAGGCAGATGGGCTGGCACATAAACATAGAACTTTCCCGTCCTCATATTTATATAATCCTTTCCCTTTCAAAGGATCTCAAAGAGTACACATGTTGCTGTGAATTATACCACTGAAATGCAGCCACTTCTGGGGGAGAGAGTGGAAGTGGCAAGAGTTTAATAGTGCATATCAACATCACACATTCAAACACATGTAACTACATCTCATCAGGTGACAAGGGACCGTTTCTAAAAAAGCCTCTGAACGCGTTCACTTGCAAAAAAAATCCCAAACCAAAAAACCAACAAGCATCAGTGCAAGAAAGAAAGAGCACAATGGAGAATTAAATGCAACATCAGCAAAAGAGAGTTATTCAAAACCAGGGTGTTTGTTTCTACAGGTTTCCCCAAAACCGTGCTGCCCTGTATAATCTGAGTGTTTCAGACCAAGACAGGGATGTCGTGAGGTGCAGACATGGATGTCGAGAGGAGCTTGCTTGCGATTTGTGCAAGAAGTGTCCTTTCCTCCAGTTGGATGAGGCAAGTATGTAGGTCCTGCACCCTCACACCCAGCAGCAGACCCAGCAGCAGAAGCAACCACACCATAATGAGAGCAGCTACCTCACACACGTATGGCAGAACTTGCAGTGGTCAGTAGTGAGAGGTTATTCCAGCCTGACACAAATGCAGCTGAAACTTTATTTAACCAGTAGGAAGAGTTAAGCAGTTAGTAATGGGCAAAGAGCAAAAAGCACAGAGGTTTGTATCTATTTAGACACTATCAGGAGATCAGCTCTAGCTCCTCTTCCAAGTAAAGGTGCTATCCTTCTTGAGAGGAGTTATGAATGTGCAGGTAGAGCAGGATTAACTTGAAGTTTGCATACTCATTGCAACAGTTCCCTTACCTTTGTGCATTGTTGCCTCAGTTTCCCTCTGCCAGCACCTTGCTTTGTCTTCTAAGCTGCAATCTTCAGTGCACTTGAAGCAGGCAAGCGACCTAGCTAAGTCATAAAGTCCACCCCATCTGAGATGGGGCAAGAAGTCCCCCAAAAAGCAATCTTCCACCCAGCCTCTTGTTGTGTCCCAGGCCTTCCTCTGAGCCTCTCAGTCCTGCTGACTCAGGACCAGAGGAAAAGGGTTTCTTTCCACCAACACAGGAAGTGCCACCTTAAGCCACCACCATATGGGTATCCTCTCAGGCCTCCATCCCCACACCTTCCCCTCTAGCCCACTATTCCCTGGGTCCTTCTGAAGTCAGCCTAGAAGCCCCTCCCACCCATTTCCCAGGCTTTCTGTAGTGCTGCCAACTCCCACAATATTTGGTGGGGGTTTGGAAGCTCCACCCCCCTGGAATCACGTGACATGGGAGATTGTTTTCATCATTAAAAGAAAAGATACATTTCTAGCCTTAGTGACTGTGTATGGCCATGCAAAGGGAGCATCCTGCAGGCTCAGAAGCCAGAAGGCACATTAGCTGCACTGCAGATTGATCTCTTTTTAACCAGATTTATCTCTTTTCGGATGTTTGGGGTTAGCAGTGCTGCCTGGCCACTATGGCAAGCCCCATCACTAACCCTGCTTCACCCCTACACATACTCAGCCTGCAAGCAAGGCATTCTCTTTTATAGCAGGCCCTGCCACTCAACTGCAGTCACATGTCCCCAGTCCACTGAGCCTGCCCAATCAGCTTGCTCCCTTTGCATCACCTGGGAACTCCATCCCAAGTCCCATAATTCAGGAGAAAACTAAACACTGGTGGTGCTCCCTCCCTAAAAAGACCAGCTCCTCATGTCCCATTCCACCAAAACATGATCCTTACTGCATTAGGTACTGTAGCACTGAAAGGCTTGCCTCCCACAGCCCTACTTTCATCTACCACCCATGCACAATGCCAACCCTTGCAGGCTTCACTGTTACTAACAATCCTAAGGCTGTGTCTACACTGGGCCACTTATTCCGGAAAATCAGCCGCTTTTCCGGAATAAGCTGCGAGCTGTCTACACTGGCCCTTGAATTTCCGGAAAAGCAACGATGCTCTACTGTACAAAATCAGCCGCTATTCCGGAAAAACTATTCTGCTCTCGCTCGGGCATAAGTCCTTATTCCGGAACACTGTTCCGGAAAAGGGCCAGTGTAGACAGCCCAGTAGTCTTTTCCGGAAAAAAGCCCCGATCGCGAAAATGGCCATCGGGGCTCTTTTCCGGAAAAGCGCGTCTACATTGGCCACAGACGCTTTTCCGGAAAAAGGGCTTTTCCGGAAAAGCAGCCTGCCAATGTAGACACTCCTTTTCTGGAAAAACTGAAAACGGAATAGTATTCCGTTTTAAGCATTTCCGGAAATTCATCCCAGTGTAGACACAGCCAAAGAGTTTGATCCTACAAGGCACCAGAGTGTCCTTAACTCCCACTGGCTCAGCAGATGCTCGGAACCTTATAAGATCTGTAGCCACAACCAGCAAACCAACGTGCGTGGCGGGTTTGCATTAGAATTTAGTGCTTGAGTGTGGCTCAGACTGGGGAAAACAGCATGGCATCCACCTCTGCTGTGGGTAGTAAAGGAGATCTTTATTCCCCAGGCATAGGCGCTAGAACTAGGGGTGCAGAAGCTTACAGTTTGGTTCGCTTACTCTCAGCACTCCCCCTGTACAATTTGTTCCAGCCTCCACCCTCTCTCCAGGGTTAGCAACTCAGTACCATCCACAGCACCAGTTACCCTACAAGGCAACAAATAAATGCCACCAACTGAGGAGCCAGCTTAATTTCTGGTGTGTAATGCCTGTATGACAGCACTTTGAACTGATACGGCACTTAGTCATAGCCACAATCTCTGAAGTCTATTGAACATGGGCACGTCTATATCTTGCCCTGGCTGACAGTTGGCCTTTCTCTACCCATTACTGATCCATTACACTGACAATAAATTGATCACTTGTGTATTGCCTATCTGCTGAGCATGGACAGACAGATATTATGCAGCTGTAAGACCTGATCCAACACCCACTGCAGTCAATTGGAGTCTTCCCACTTCAATGGGCTTTAGATAAGATCCCAAATTGTGTGGTCACATTTCCAGTGGTGTGTTGCCCAGATAGTCAGTTGTTCTTCAGGCCAGTTAATACTTGGCTGTTAGAACTCTCTCTTTCTTGTCCTACAGCCTGACTGGATTGCAAGTGAGGCATATCTCACCTGGGGGACCACAGGTGCCCTGTGGGCAGAGCTGGGACAGTGGATCAGACAGCACTGACTGCAACAGAAGTGGGATTTCCCACTCTTTTTTCCATCCCTTTCTGCAGAAGGGTGCTGAGCTCTGTAGCTTTGCCCTGAATGCTTTGGACAGGCCTCTCAAAATGACACACACTAACACTGATTGAAAAGCAAACCCCATCCTGCCGGATAAAGTAGGCATGCCTGATAATTCTATACTCACCTTAGCGACCTGTTGGATATCAGCATAACCAGCGCAGGGCTTGCACATTACTCATGACCCAGCACAGAAGGCTGAGGAGTGAAGCTGAATTAATAAATCCAACCAGATGGCAAACAGTCCCAGATCTATGTGCACTATCTGCTGCATTGACATGCTCTGCCCTGCTCAGCTCTGCACAGGATTACAATGCCAGAGTCCCATTTGGATGATTCTCAGTGCTTGAAATGCAACCTCTTGCACTTTTCCTGCACGCTGGCAGATACGCAGGTTCTGGGTCCTCACGGGCTGCACACGTGAGATCTGTGGATGGCGGATGATCTCTGCACTGTCTCTGTGAACGTCACCTGGGAAAGCAGGAATCCTGCCAAACTACACCAGGTTTCTGTATGTTTTGCAGCCAGCACATTGTCTGGGTGAGAACTGCCAAAGGGCAAAGGCCACTGTGAGCACAGCTGTTCTGCACTAGTATTTCAGTGTAATTAGGGAAGCTTAAGGTCTGGCCTGCTCTGCCCTGGAATGTGACTACCGTCTTTGCTTCTTTGGTGTTTAGGTTACAGTCCGAGCCCAGATGCGTTTGGATCGTGCAGTATCTCAGAAGGGTTATTTTCTGTCATCTCCCATTGTTGTCCTGACTGCAATAATAACTGCAAATCCCGCCCCATTAGGGAAACAGCCTGGGCCAATTCTACATGCAGAAATGCAGATTCACAGGAAGTTCCATCTATCCTTAGCTTGCTGTGGCCTGAGCCCTTTTCAATCACAAGACACACAGGTCAGTGTGATATGTGACAGGGACAAATGGGAGCTTTCTACCACAGACTCCGGGGTCAGTCTTAATGCTCCATGAGGAGTACAGCTAGTTCGGATTAGGAAGCCTAATCCGAACTAGCTACTCCGTGCCGTGTGTAGCCGCGCGGCACGGGGTTCGAACTGCCGGCATTTAAAAATGGCGCCGGCCGGCTTTATGCAAATGAAGCCCGGGAAATTCAAATCCTGGGCTTCATTTGCAATTGCGGTATGCCTACATTACCCTCCTATTTCGAATTAGGAGGGTAGTGTAGACATACCCATAGCGGTTTGTGTGGTCCCAGAGCGCCACCTTGTGGGAAGTTAAAAGTCAGTCTGCCTTTCCTATGAAACAAAAAACAGGACTTTACATGCCTTTCCTATGGGACTCTCCAGGTCCCCCAGAGCTGCTATCAGTGATCTGCAATCAAAGAGGGCTCAGCTTTCTCTCATACTTGCTTAAGCCTCAAATTTTACCCAGTCCTGTGTTGATATGTGAGAGTAGAAAGAAGACTGTGCAAGAAGCCTCCCCTTCCTTTCATCTCCAGGAAGGGGATGGGCACAATCCATTGGTGAAGCAGGATTGCTGCTAGATGGTATTGTCAACCACAGCAATCTTCCTGGGAAGCAGCACTGGGGGAAAGGCAGAGCCGCCAGGATAAAACCTAGGGGTGGGGGACACCTCAGATTCAATATGGCAATTCCTATTTTACAGTCTGCTGCTAAGGAAGAAACTCACTTGCTCACTATCCAGGCCCAGAGCAAGTGTGACAGCCCAAACCTCCAAGTACCTCCATGCAGTTGCCATTAAAAACAAAAACCCAACAGAGAAATACTTCTTCCTTTTTGGAAAACATGGGCTGTCTCTACAAAAGCGACACTGGGCTGAGGCCAGTCGGTCCTTAATGTTAAAGAACCCGTACACAGAGCCAAGAAAAGGGGAGTCACAGAATCATGCTAATGTTTCCTTCTCTATAGTTGTCCTGAAGTAGATTGTATGGCCCACATCCTCAGTGTGAATTAGCATAGTCCCCTCAACTACACTATGTTCCTGCAGCTGAGGTGCGGTCCACTGCATCTCCTCCAGAACAAATGAAAAGAAACTTTAGTGGCATCTAAAGCTCTCCACTCTTTATTGCACATTTAATTTTTAAGAAATTGTGAATACGTAGTCTCAGCAGAAGGAAACAGTGGATCTTGTAAATGAGAACTACTACATCCCTCTTCCTCTTTCAGTGCTGGATGTTCTCCCTTTTGAAAGCTCTCTCTCTCATTGTTTGACATCTTTTCTCAGTTCTGCTGCGTTTTGAGGATCAAATGAAGCTCTCTGTTCCCAGATCTAGTTTAGGAGACCTGCAGGAAAGTGATCTTCAGAAGAATACAGGCAGTCCCCGGGTTACGCGGATCCGACTTATGTCGGATCCATACTTACGAACGGGGCTTTTCTCGCCCAGGAGGACGCGGGTGTCGGGTCCGCCCAGATGTGCCGCGGTCCCGCCGCCCAGGTCCTCCGCGGCTTTGCTCCGCGTCTCCCTGGTCTTCTGGCCCCCCCCCCCCCCTGAGCAGACCGGGGGACACAGAGCAAAGCCGCGGAGGACCCGGGCGGTGGGACCACGGCGCGTCTCGGTCCCACCGCCCACATCTCCCTGGTCTGCTGGGGGGTGGGGCGCAGCAGATAATTGGGGACTTGGTTTCCTGAATACCTCAATGCATCCAAAAACACCTCAATGCATCCAATGCAACCATTTGAACACTACACAGCTTGTTGGATTTTTGCCTCTCTGCTTCTTTTCCAGTGATAGAAACAAGTAATGAAAACAAACCAACAGTTAACACTTTGGTGTTTAAAAGGGGCTTAGAACATCTCTTGGGATCGGGGGGAGGGGGGGGGCAGAGGAGGAGGAGAGACCAGTCCAGCAACTTTCCTTCCAGTGCTTAAAATCTGATGGTTTTCCCTTTAGGGCTCCTGAATACATTTATCACATCTGCTGCCTCTCCCTCTCCACTGTAGGTATCAACTACACTACCTTAGTGGTGGGGATAGCGTTTGGTTGCACAGTGGTGTGTGTCGTTTTCCTGCTAGTGAAGAAGTCTTTTGTGAGGGTGCCATATTGGAACGTGTTCCTACGAATGAGCCTATCCCTGCAAATGGCATTTAAGGAAATCAGATTGTCGGGAGAATTATGGCAACTGAACCTGAAGGACACAACTGAGAACCACATCAAAGTTTGTGGGATTGAGGAGTCAGAGGCTAAGCAGACTGTGGATGGCAACATTTCTGACTTTGTTACAGGTACCACTAGTACCACGAAGCCCACAATCAAGACAGGTGTGGGTAGTTTAAATTCTAGAACCCACTATGATGCTGATTAAAAATAAGAATGTGGAACATACAGACTTGTGAGACTTTTAGATGCAGTTTGCTTAGGACTTGTCTCCACTGCCGCAGACAGCTTGAGAGAGAAGAGGGAGGTGGTGGAGAGCTTAAGAGTGACATGGTCAAAGCAACAGGCTAAAGAAATGATTTTTTCAGCATTCAGTTTAACATGATCTGCTAGCTCTGATGGAAACTACAAGCTGCCTTGACGTTGCTATGTTATCTCAAGTTAGTCAACCCAAGTGAACACGCCTTTTATTATCATGAAAACACGGTCTCATATCTCAACAATTCTTAATGACAGGCCATTACCTTATCACAAGCCAACTGGTCCATGCATTCCATATCTCCCTCTCTCAATTACTGGAAGCTTCTGCTCCATGACCCCAGCTGCACGCAACTCCAGTCCTTACAAAACACAGCCAGTAAGATCAGCTTCCTTGTCCCTCCCTGTCATCCTCTCACCCGCCATCCCTAGGCCTCATCTCCACCATTTCAAATACAAGGTTCTTTATATCACAGCTCGGCATTAACCTACCCCACCTTACTGAGCTGCCTCTCATTGTGCTACTAGGAAGGCCAGCCTCAGTGCTCCATTTGTTTACTCCTCCCACAAGCACCACCTGCTCTCTGCCACATCATGCTGTGCATAGAGAGCACTTCCTCAGCTGTGCTGTAAGGTCACTACTCTTCATTTAAATCCCTCCTCAAGAGGCACTTCTAACATGCCACCTACAAGAAATCAGCTTATTAATAAGGGCCTAAGCAGAGGGGGCAGAGGAGGAGTGTTTATAATTAAAATATAACCGGGACTATATCAAAGCCTGGGTTAACATTAGTAGTAAATACCTCGATACCTTTCGTCACCATGCAATTTTGACAGGTGCCCCGCCCCCTGACGTCACCTACACCCGCCCTCCCCCTGACATCACCTCCGTCCGCCCGCCCCCTGACGTCACCTCCGCCCGCCCGCCCCCTGACATCACCAAGCGCCGCCCTCCCCCTGACATCACCAAGTGCCGCCCCCCCCCATTGATGAGATTACCTATCCCCGCCCCTTTATACAGAGCGGGGTTTCAAGATGGCGGGGCAGTCATATTTCCGGGGTTCGGGGGACCTCCTGTGAAAAGAAAAGAAAAGAAAAGAAAAGAAAAGAAAAGAAAAGAAAAGAAAAGAAAAGAAAGGGGAGCTCTCGGGCGGCCCGTCTCGACCCGCGGGGGCCGAAAGAGGGAATGGCTGGAGGGGCGGCCGGAGAGGCCTAGCCATCTGTTAGGCGGAGCCAATAGAACTTCATCTCCGCCCTCGAGGCCGGACCAATAGAAGTTAGAGGGTGGCGTTATTGTGTTTTTTATTGTGTATAAAAGCGGGTTAGTTTTAAAACCAAACGACACGGACCTACGGGCGGGCCCCAAAACAGATCTATGGCCGGCCTAAAGGATTTTGCAGACGTTAAGGAAACCGAGCGCTTTTGGGGCGCCCTGAAGGCTACGCCGCTGGCTCAAATAAACATTCCTATAGACAGAGAGTCGAAAATGTGGGGCGGTTTGACGCCCGTGAAAAAGAAGAAGAGCTGTGTGGAGGAAAACCCTAGGACGTCTATTGCGGACGAAGAGCCGAAAACAGCGGTAAGCGGCTCGGCGGGGGGTTTTGTAGCAAAAGGCGGACAAAAGCGGTCGCGCGATACTAATGTTATATTTTTATAGGTTAGCGCTCCAAAAGCAGAGAGCACGCGCGAGGTGATGATCCCCGAGGAAGAAGAAGAAGACACCGTGTACGAGGACATGGCCCCCGAAACACGGACCGCTGTAAAAGAAGGAGAAAGCGCAGACACGGCAACGGGTCCCGAGGAAACAGAAAAAGTATACGGGGCTGTGGGTCCCGAGCCAGAGGCCGGGGCGAGCGATAAGGAAAATCACCCGCCGCCGCCGCCGTCTGAAGGGCTGATAAACTCCCCGGATTCGGGGGCAGAGGCAGAAGAGCGAGAGACGGTAAAAGCAAAATTTATTTTATTAAAAAGAAATAAAATACGGCTCTAAACAACAAAAGTTAAATCTCGTGTTTAATAACAGGAAGCCGACACGGGGTATGACATGGACGACGGGGTGATTGAGGTAAAAGGCTTTATTTTTATGGTAAAACGGGGGTCGCAAAAATAAAGATGTAATTTTTGGTGTGTTTGTTTGTAACAGCTGACCTCTTCAGAGGATGACGAGAGCGGGGCTCGGACGGGGGTAGCTGTGATATGCACTTGCTGCTTTTGCGTGAGCACAGAGGAGAAAAAAAAAAAGCAACGAAGAAAACAGCCAGGACGAGGGAGAGCTGGTTATGGACGATATTGTTAAAGCCGTGATAGTAAAAGTGTTTTACCATTGTTTGAAAAAGGTGATGTTTGAAACCTGCGCGCCGTGTGCGGAAAAATACCCCGATCCATTTAATTTTAACATTTTGTTTTGGAACCGCTCAGAGGAGTTTTACCAACTGAGACGTATCGCTACTAAGTTGGATGTCGCGCGGGTTTTGTACATTATTATGGCCGAAGGGCACAAATGGGATAAGCTAAACGTAACCTCCGAAACGGTAGCACACGTTATTAAAACGCTCAGGGAGGTAGCCGAGAGCGCAGACCCCACAACCTATTTGATAAACCTGTCAAAAAAGGTGATGATAAAGGCGGGCCGCTCGGCATGCAGAAGGATCGGCAAAATTAACCCCGACACTTTTTACGCGTCGCGTCGCGGGGTTGAGGGGGTTCAAAAAAAAGTTGTGTTTTGATTAAAGCGTTATGTGTAGGACGAATGCTTATGTATTTAATAAAGCAAAAGAAAAATGTTGTATTCACGAGAAACATCCCGACACTTGTGTGCTTATTAAAGCGAGCGGAGGGGCGGTGCGGGGGTTTAGACATGGCTGCCAGGCTAAAAGCGGTGTATTATTCTCCCGGGGAAGCCGGTAGTTTTGGGGGCGTGACGCCCCTATATCAAGCCGCTAAAAGGCGGCATGCGGCTTTAAGTAAAAAACAGGTCGCCAACTGGCTCGCGGACCAAGATGCTTACGCTTTACACAAGCCGGCAAGAATAAAGTTTAAAAGAAATAAAACCGTGGTGTCCGACGTGGACGCGCAATGGCAAGCGGATTTGGTCGACATGACGCCCTACTCCGGTCACAACGACGACCGTAAATATATTTTAACGGCGATAGACATTTTGTCTAAGCACGCCTGGGCGGTGTCGCTAAAAAACAAAACGGGGCCCGAAGTAGCTAAGGCGTTTAAAGCGGTCTTTGAACAAGGCCGCGTGCCTCAAAAATTACAAACAGATAGAGGAAAAGAGTTTTTAAACCGGGTTTTAGAAACTTTACTAAAACAACACGGCGTGCGCCACTTTGTTACCAATAACAAGGTGAAGGCCGGGATGGTGGAGAGGTTTAACAGGACCCTGAAATCCCAGATGTGGAGGTATTTTACCGCCCGTAACACCTTTCGGTACGTTAACGTGTTGCAGGCCTTTCTAGATGGGTACAACGGGAGTTATCACAGGACCATAAAAAGACGCCCCGTCGACGTGACGCCCGCTAACGCTCTGAGCGTCTGGAAAACAATTTACGGGGATAGTTTTAAAATAAAAACGGCGCCGCCCCTTTTTAAAAAAGGAGATCACGTGAGAATTTCTAAAACAAAGGGGGTGTTTGAAAAGGGCTACGAGCAGACCTTTACGGACGAAATATTTATCGTCACCGACGTCGTATCGCGGGGGCCGAGACCGGCGTACGCGTTAAAAGATTACGGAGAAGAAAAAGTCAGGGGGTCTTTTTATTCCGAAGAATTACAAAAAGTTAACCCTAATCAGGACCGCGTGTATAGGATAGAAAAAAATTTAGCCAAAAAAGGGCGGGGTAAAAACCAGCTTCTTTTAGTAAAATGGAAAGGGTGGCCTGATAAATTTAACAGCTGGGTAAAAGCGGCTCACGCGCTAGACCTTTAAGACGGTTGGGGAAAAAAGATGGCCGAAGGGGGCATTTACGTCACCTTACCCAGCAACGCCTCCGCCGCGGTTTTTCCTCAGAACACCAGCTCCAATTTTACCGTACAGCTGGCCAAGCCTTTAAATTTGAACGGCCGCTGGGAAGTCGCCTTATCCGAAATTCATTATTGTCATTCGTGGAATACCCTGTCTCACGAGACCCTGTTTACGATAGCCTCTGAAAAAGAAATTAATCGTCTTACAATGCAGCCCGGTTATTATTCCTCCGTTCAGCATTTAGTTGAGGGCCTTAACGAATCCATCAAGAAGCAGGCCGAGAACCAAACCGCGCGTCTCGTTTACGACCCGGTGACCAGGCGGGTTTGGTTAAAAACCGCCCGGGGCGCGGCTTATTTTTCCGCCGAGGGGGAGTTGGCGGCGCTCTTGGGCGTGATACCAAGCAGGCCTTGCAAGGTGGCGCCGCACCCCGCCGACATTACGGGCGGGTTTAACTCTTTAAACGTATACACGGACATCGTGGAACATCAGTTAGTGGGAGACCACTACGTGCCGCTGTTGCATTGAGTCCCCACCCAGGACAGCAATAACGAATTTATTACCCTCGCCTATGACAAGCCGCATTACGTGCCCATGAGCAAGCAACACATCGGGACCGTGACCATCGAAATAAAAACGGATCAAAATAAAAACGTTTTATTTAGTTACGGAAAGGTGATTGTTAAACTCCACCTGCGACCCAGGAAAACGGAGGAATGAGGATCGTAAAAAACCACGGGGACCCCGCGGTGTATAGAAACTACTATAAAGCCCAGGCGGGGTATGCCCTGCCGGGGTATCACGGATTACCCATGATGTACGGGGCCGGTTTAGGCGGAATTTTTCGCGGCCTTTTTAGGAAAGCCGTCCCCCTGCTGCGAAGAGGCTTTGAAATAATTAAGCCCCACATGAAAACCGCCGCCAAAAACATAACCAAGGACGTGGTAAGTCACGTGACCAGCACCGTCATGAACAAAATCGGGTCCCAGGAAGGTTCGGGGTTAGCGGTGGTGCGGCGCAAAAGAACCGCGACGCGCCTCCCGTTCACGGGGCCCCCCAGGCCCTTTAAAATAAAAAAGGCGTCGGGGAAACGCCGCGCCCCCAGAACTAAAACGCGCGCTAAGAAGAAGAGACAGAGCCCCGGGCCCCGCGGTAAAAGGGATATATTTTAAAATGTCTTTTATTCATTGCGGGTCCAAAGAATGCGCCAAATCGGAGCTGGATCTCTTTCAAATAGCCCCCACGCAAACCAGCATCGAGAACAGTTACTATGTGGAGATTCCGCCCCTGTCCGCTTTAACGGTGAACACCCCCCTAGAATTTTTTATTTCCGGACACGGAGATCATTACTTGGATCTTAACAACACCCTGCTGCACGTGTGTTGTCGGGTGGTAAAAGCAGACGGCACGGATCTGGATGATGACGAGCGGGTGGCGCTGACAAACTACCCCATCGCCGCCCTTTTTAACCAGCTGGACGTTACGCTGGGCGATTTTCTGCTTTTTATCGGCGGGGCGCTGAGAAGAGACCTCTCCTGACTCTAGCCCCGCTTTAAGGCTGTCTAAATATTCTTTATTGGTAACGTGACTCACGACGGCAGTCGGGGCATTTAGCTCCGCCAAGGCTTTCATAAAAGCCTTCCAGCCCCTGGGAGCAGCTTTCTTGTTAGCGAAAGAATAAGGACCTGTTACCCCCCTCACTAAGTCGAGCATGTGAGAGCCGACCACGGGCGTCCCCCGGTACACAAAACCCCCGTCGGCGGTCCAAGAGGCGATGTCTTTATGCCGGCCGAGTTTATGTAGCAGCATTTCGGCTTTTTTTTTATAGCGGGGGTTTACCCCCTCCAGCACGTCCCGAACCACAAAGTCCTCGGTTCTGCCGACGGCTTCGGGGGGAGGCTTTTCCTCCGACGCTTCTGTCGGGAGCTCGGGGAGCCAGAGACTTATTTTAGTTTTTTCCGCTTCCCCCTGCCTGTTTAACACCAGGTATCTTTGCAAAGCCCTTTCGTAAAGTTTTGCCTTTTCGTAGTCGGGGAGGCCGGTTCTTTGAAGAACGTCTTTCATTTCCGCATCCAAACGCTGAGCGGCGGTGGTTCTGATGTTTTCTTCCCCGCCTTTCAGCTGCTCCAACTGGCGGCTAGGCACCAGATACAGTTTTTCAGCGTGCTCCATTCTTTGCTCCTGCCCCGGGGCCGGTGCGGGTGGGTTTTATCTGCTGGTTAGCAGGCCCGACAGTAGAGGGAGAGCAAAGCTCAGCAAGGGGCCGATAAAGCCTCCCGACTGCTTGACAAGGAGCTTTTTCTTTTTGAGGGACAGGCTTTTATCGCTCAGTTTTTTGATAGCCCGCCGGGTTTTTTTTAGCACGCTTATTTGGCGCGGTTTGAGGGGGACGTTGCCCTTTAAAGTGCTGAGCGCTATTTCGGAGATGGCCGCCACCAGGTCGTCAGAGGCCGCGCAGAGGATAGCTTTTCTTTGCTGCGGCTTGGCTTTTATGAGAAGCCTCAACAGAGCCAGGTTTCTGTGCACGCACGTGGACATGATCGCGCGGAACCCCGCTCTTTTGTAAAAATGGGGGCCCTCGGTACAACCATCTATTTTTTATTAGCTTTTTTAAACACGTATACGCAGGGCCAGTCGGGGGGAAAAAGCCCGGTTCTTAACCTGTAGGCTTCGGGCGTTGAAGCGTTTAAATCCACCAACAGGTACCCGTAAGGTCTTTTGGTAGCATCCTCAAAGGCCTCAAAAAAACCCGCGTTTTACCGGGATACATCTGGCGGGCCAGCGTTGTGATTTGCAGCTTATCGCGGGGTTTTTTAAAAAGAACCATGTACTTGGTATTTAAATTAATCGTTCTTTTTTTTCCCCTGACAAAAAATGTTTTGCACGATGTACATGACGCTTAGGTTTCTGTGGTGCACGTATTTTGTAAAGGCCTTTTCGATTTCGCCGTTTTCAGAAGCAGACTCCATCAGGTCGTCTATAATTATCATATTCGCTTTATTGCTAGGAAACAGCCGTTCATCATTAAAAGTTTCCGGTAACCCCTCCATAAACGTCACCCGCGGAAATTTTTGCAGCAGCTCTTTATACAGCGGCTGCCAGCAGCTATAGCACCAGACAATGTTTTCAGGCACGCGTGATAGCAGTTTATCCCCGTTTTCTAACAGCTGCTTTATAAAAAAGGTTTTTCCAGAGTTCGAAGGGCCGCAAAGCAGACAGGAAAAGGGGTGAACGAAGCGAAGCGGGCTTTGCATTATATTTAGTACCCGTACGGCCAGGTTTTGAAATCCTCCTCGAGAACCCTTTTGTCGTAAAGGACCTTTTGGGGTTTTTTTAAAGTTTTTGTTTCTATCAGCCAGTGTTTTTTTACCCTGACTATCCCCGGCTGTCGTACCACGATCTCTTTTGGAGCGCTCCCCGCCGGGTAAGCCCTGACGAGCTCTTTTAAACTTTCAAAATTAATGTTTTTGCTGTTTCCGGCGTTGAGCGTGATACCTTTGACTTTCATGCAGGTGTGCCCACCGGATAGCTTGTACCCGTACGTTTTAGGCCCCGCGGACACAAACTCCACGATGTGCTCTCCCTTCGCGATTTCGCTGGTCAGCTCCCCTAGATAATCCCCCAAGGGCGGGTTCCACTCTCCCTCTTTGCTAACGAATATCACGGAGTCGGTGTCGTGGTAAAGACACCGCTCTTGTAAGCGGTCTAAGAGGCGGTAGAGCTCTAGGCGGGCGTAGGCGGTGGTGAAGCAAGCGATGAACATGTTTGTGTTGCTCGAACTGGTGCAGCGCTCCTTTTCGTACTTCCACGACACCACTGCCGTGACATCGTCGATAAACTCGCACGACGACAAGGCGTAATAAGGTACAAAAACGTACTTGAAGAGCTCGTCCGGATTCGTCACGATGCTGGTGTTAGTTAAATTTGTCCGTTGGCCAAATTTTCCCCACAAGGAATTTAAAAACAGTTTTGAAATTTGTCTTTTTGCGGGGTTAACCTTAATTTTATTTAGGTGCAGGCACACGCCTTCTTTTTCCCGATACTGTTTAACATACTGTATTTTTTTCACATCGTCCGTACACCAGGGAGGGAACCCCAAGGCTTCCTGTTTTTGTCTCAGGTGCAATTTAATATAGTTTGAAAACAGGGTGTCCGAGGTGACGTTAAAGTGCCAAACCTCGTAAATTTCCGCGATCGCGTAGCCCCTGTCTAAAGCCTCCACCAGCTCTATCGTGCACCAGGTCCCTGTTAAAGCCCGCTCCTCCCGACTGTGAGCGCAAAGGGCCTCTTGTTTTGTTTCCGCGCACAGGGCGCACAGGGGGATGGTGAGCTTACCGCCGAGCCTGTAGGGTAAAACGGGAAAATACAGCCCTCTCGGGGGGGTACACTTTAACCTTGGCGAAACCGAAGTACTGCCGGATGTCCCCAAAATCCTTATACACGATAACCGGATGTCCCACGGGATAACGCTTAGTTTTGTTAACAAAGGGGTAAAGGCTGGTAAAATCGTAGTAATGAATCTGCTCCCCAGGCCGCGGCTTGTAATACAAGCAAACGGCGTTGGTTCTACCCCTGTAAAGGGCGTCTCTGGGAATCAAAGGTGACGGTAACTTTTTTTCTCATAAAAAGGCCCCCACCCGGTTATCGTTAGCCAGCATGGCCTGCCATTCGTGTTCCCACAAGGTCCTCACCTCGAAGCCCTGTTTTTTCAAAAACTCGGTCTTAATTATCGTGCGGTTGTACAGCTGGCCGTAGGTCGCTTCCAGCAGAGGGTTGAAATCGTTTTCACAATAGCAAACCGGACAACCGTGAAAAAAACAACCATTAAATTAAATGGCCGTCGGTTTACCCTCTACCTCGGCGTACCCGTCTAAAAAGTGGGAACCCGCTTTAAGCTCCCCGCCCTGCAAAGCGTGCTGTATGTAAAGGTTTTCTATGTGAGAGACGTACAGCAACCACTGAATGGCCGGCGTGGAATATCTTTTTTGTTGGTTATGGTAATTGTCTAGCGGCAGCAGGGCTATGGTGCGCGGCTGTAAAAAGTTAAACCGGTACATGGCCATGCAGATCGACGCTAGCGTGAGGTACTGAAAGGGGTCTATGCGCTTAGTGACCACCTCCTCGTTATCTTGCCCGGGGTTTTTAACTATTTGTTTTTTTGTCATCCTCATGACTTCTTTTCTGAACCGGTCACAGGCCTCGCGCAAAATCTCAACATCTTTTTGACAATAGCGCAGTTCTTTTTGCAGATCGAACGTGTTTTGGCGGCGGTGCCGGTGCTAGTTCAGAAAGTCCTTTTGTTCTTCGGGCATCATGTACTCTACGCCAAAGGCTTCTACGTCGGGCATAGGGCCCACGTAGTTTTGATTTTCGACCTTGTTAAAAAAATGCGGAAAATAGCCCTTAACACCCTGGAACCCCATAGCTTTGGGTAACTTGCTAAGTTTCATGGGCAAAAAATTTAAAGAATCTATAAACCTAATGTTTAAATTCGTTACCGTAACGCACATAAGTTTCCCGCCTTGCGTGACGGGGCTGACGGGCATTTGTTCCTTAATCAGCTGTCTCAGAATAAAATAACCGTCGTAACCTTTAGCGTTATGCGCGATAAAAGTGTAGTTCTTAAAGCGCTTGTCTATAAAGGTTTGTACAAACTCGCTGACGCAATCTATGCCCTTAAACTCCCAGCTGTCTTTTTTATTCAAGTGTAAGGCATACACATAATTTGGCACATGCACCCCCGTTTCTTGCATACATTCAAAGTCGTAAAAAACATAGTCCTTCCCCTCCTCCGGAGACGAGATGTTACGCATGTAACACTCGTGGCCCCCCTCAGCCTCTGTCTTTTGGTAACACTGAGGGCACTTTTTGCTTTTACACCGGTGATTTTTAGCCGCGTAGAAGCCGCACTTATCACACAGGCTTCTGGTGTTACAATCGACTTTACCGGCCGCCGCCAGCGCCCTGTGTCTGTCTAAGCAGGCCTCGGAACGGCAAAATAGCTTACAGCTGGGGCAGCGCTTTCTTTCGGCAGCCACCTCGCAACACTCGGCGCCGTCACAAGTACGACAGTGCCCTTTACAGGCGTGTTGGTGTTTGTGACTGTACGTGGCGTAACAGTAGTTGCACAAATACGACGCCCCTATAAAGGCTTTAATATTTAAAATGCCGTAATAGTGCTTGTCGTGCAACAATACAAATACGGTTTTGGGGTGTCGCGCGCCCCCGGTTGTACAAAAGCGCCAATGACCCTTTTCGTGACACAGCACGGCGATCGTCACGCCTAAGCGCTCCTCGAAAGAGCCCACGTCTGTAAAACTAATCATTTTTTGGGCCGAAAACCCCAGCTCCTGGTGAAGACGCCTGGCCCCTTCTAGTAATTGGCTGTCTGTAAGTTTTTCACTCGATAACAGGCCCAGCACACTGCCGGCAAAGCACAAGTTATTTCCCCGGTTACGTAGGTCGATTAAATGTTTTTTTTTTTTCTATGATTTTACTGTACGTGAGGGTTTTTAAGGACCTTGCCACCCCGCCCGCCCTGTTTCTGATAATCGTCACGACTAGTCTTAAAACGCCCGTTCCCACAAGCTCCGCATTACTTTGCAACACCGAAACAAGATTATTCAAAAAATTTGCGGTGTTTAAATCTTCCCGAGGCCTCCTCAAAGAAAAGAGGGGCTGATTGAGGCCCTGGGCGTCTAAGTGCAGCTGTACGAAATCCTCGGGTCCCGCCTGGGTGTTAATATCGTCTAGCAAATTTTGAATAGCGGCGTCGATAGCGACCATGGCCTCTGCGAACCCCGCTATTCTGTCCAGGTTAGCAAATCGAAATTCCTGGTAATATTCGTAAGCGTTAAAGCCTCTACGCTGTCTTATCCAGTGCCTCACCTGCTCCAAATACACCTGGGGGTGTTCGGGAGCCTCTACCTCCTCAGGACCGGGGGTTGGGAGGTTTACGGGCAAAACCCCTTCCGGGCTCAGGAGGGAGGCGGCGGTCGAATCCCCTTCCGGGCTCGGAAAGGGGGTGACGCTCCGCTCCCCTTCCGGGCTCGGGCGGGGGGTGGCGCTCCACCCCCCTTCCGGGTTTGGGGAGCCTTTTCATAAAAACGCTTTGGCTTTTTAAATTTTTTTTACCATAACCCTTCTTAGCCTTTTAGCCTTTTCCCACTTTTCCCCCCGCCCCCCCTGCCCGTTTTTAGCTTTCATAGTTAGTCACTCGAGCCCTCCCCCCTGCATCCAGTTTTCCATTATCTCCACCTCCCGTCTCGTAGCTAGCAGCTTTCGAGCTAAATTTCCGAATTCTCCTACATAGTACTGCTTTTGCATCACTTCAAAAGCCAGCCTGGGAAACTTTTTCTCTGTCAGCTCCCTCATAAACTCATGAATGCTTCTGAATCGAACGCTAAGATCATATAACTCCATAACTCATTGCGAAAGGTCCTTTAGGTCCCTGCTTTTAGGTTTTTTGTTATTATCCCCGTTTACAAAGACCTTCTTTTGCGCGTCGGCCGGTTTGCCCGACACCGGCTGCTTAGGGCTATCCCCCTTACAACGCTTACCCCCGACCCCCGGCACGACACCCCCCGCCCTTTTAACCCCCAGCTCGCTTTGTCGGAACCCGGCTTTGGACGTGCTGGGTTGCTCGAGATCCGGGGCTCCGGTCTCTGTGTTGTTGCTCTTGATAGCGGCTTTCTTGGTCTTTTTCAGGGATCTCTGCACCCTTTCTTCTTTTTCTAAAAGGGCCGCGGGGATATCTATCAACACACAAACAAACAAACAACCTGCTTTAACACCGGCCCTTTACTAGCCGTTAAAAAATCAAACGGGGTGGGAACGCACCAATTAAGCAAGCTATCAACAAACAAGCTGTTTTAACACAAGCCCTTTACTAACCGTTAAAAATCAAGCCAAAAAAAGGGGCGGAACGGTAAAGGGGCCCCGTCTGTCACAAAGTAATCCCCCCTCCCCTTCTCCCCCGCACACCCCACCTCGCACGGCCTCTTGGTCAGGTAGCGGATAAAGCGCCAGGTTGCTCCCCCGCCGAATCTAAATAAAACAAAAAAAAAAAGCTCTTTGATTTTACAATCCGCGCCTGTAACATTTGTAAAACAACCCTACCCCCTCTCCTTAGGTTTTACCGACGGCCGCTGTAACTTTGCACAACAAACCCCAAACTTACCAAAATGTAAGGCGGCCAGGGCAGCCTCGGACAGTTCCAGTAAAAAGGCGTCCTCCTGTTAAAAAGCAGTTGTTAGCTTTTAAGTCCTAACAACACCGGGCATAAAATATATCCGAGTTAAAAGCGGTTATTAACTTTTAAACCCCAAGCATACAAAGCGTAGTCGCCCGCGCAAATTAAAAAGCTTTTACCATCGTGTTGCTTTCCATAGTCAAAATTTTAAGCCGTCCTAAAGGGTCCCAAAATTTCTCTCTTTTGGTTGGTATTTTTTTTATTTCTAGGCTGCTTTACCCCCGATTTTTTAAAGCTTATTGGCGTAAACTTTATACTTTTTTTAATTGCGTGCGCTACCCCGCCGTTTATTTTGTTTTTTCTACTTTTGCTGGGCATCTGTTTTTTGCTTTTGTGTGACGGGTCGTTTTTCAGCGCGTGTTTATTTTCTTTCCCCTACTTTTGTTGCGCATGTGGCTTTGGTTTTGTGTGACGGGTTCTTTTCCCTACTTTTGTTACGCATGTGGCTTTTTTTTAATTGCGTGCGCTACCCTGCCATTTATTTTGTTTTTTCTACTTTTGCTGGGCATCTGTTTTTTGCTTTTGTGTGACAGGTCGTTTTTCAGCGCGTGATTATTTTCTTTTCCCTACTTTTGTTGCACATGTGGCTTTGATTTTGTGTGACGGGTTCTTTCCCCTACTTTTGTTGCGCATGTGGCTTTGATTTAGTGTGACGGGGCCGTTTTTCAGCTGGTGTTTATTTTTTTACTGCTACTGAAAGCTATGCTGGGTTATTCCTTTCCCCCCCTTTTTTCTTTTGAGGGGTTTCCCGCCGCTTTTTTCTTTGTTCGGTATTTCTTTTTAATTTTTAGGCTGCTTTACCCCCGATTTTTTTAATGCTCGTTGGCGTAAACTTTATACTTTTTTTAATTGCGTGCGCTACCCCGTATTTATTTTATTTTTCCTACTTTTGTTGTGTCCTTGAGTAACAGAATGTTTTAAACCGCTGTTGAAAGTTACGTTTTGGCTATCCCTTCCCCATTTTAGCCTAAGGATTTACCCGCCAGTTGGTGTTTATCTTCCTTATTTTTGCTTAGAGCCGTGTTTCGGCTATCCCTTTTTTCCTCCCCCATTTTAACCTAAGAATTTACCCGCCAGTTGGTGTTTATCTTCCTTATTTTTGCTTAGAACTGTGTTTCGGCTATACCTTTTATTCTTCTTAGCCTGAAAATTACCAACCACATTAAACGGGGTTGATGGTACAAAACAAGCTTTTTAATTTTTAAAACAAGTCGGTGTGCCGGGCAGGGTAAAGGTTTGTTTTGATTGGCCAGTGAACCAGCCTACCGGCCCTCTAATTGGCTAACCCGAACATGGGCTCTCATTGGTCAAACCATAGTCATTTGTAATTGGTCATTCCCGGTAAGCTGAAGCGCCCGGCTGGGGGCGAGGAGGCTCACAAACTGTAGCTTCTTTCTTTTGCTGCGGGAGCTGGGTGAGTAAAGTTTACTTTTTTTCTTTTGTTCCCTGACAACTTTTACCCCTTTTCTTTCTTTGGTGAGCTAGGTTTTTTTTTGTTTTGCTGCCGTTTGCCTGCTTGGGGGTATGTGCGGAACTGCTAGGGCTTTTTGTATTTTAGGGTGGTTTCTTTTTTTTGCTACCGTTGTCCGTGTGGCTACTAGGAGGGCTTTTTTTGGCTTGTTGTGCCGGGGCGTGCTAGGGGTTTTCTTTTTTGCTGCCCTTTGCCTGTTTGGGGGTGGGTGGGTGTGGAGCTGCTAGGGCTTTTTTGCTACTGTGTGTAATAGGTTTTTGCCCTTTTCTTTTTCTGCAGGTAGGGTTTTTCTTTTATTAATTTATTTTTGCCTGCTTGGGGGTTGGGTGTGTGTGGAACTGCTAGGGCTTTTTTGCTACTCTGTGTGTGTGTGTGTGTGTGTGTGTGTGTGTGTGTAATAGGCTTTTTTTTTTTTTTTTTGCTGCTAGGGTTTTTCTTTTTTTACTATTATTTTATTTTTGCCTGATTGGGGGGTGGATGTGTGTGGAACTGCTAGTGCTTTTTCTGCATCTAGGGTTTTTCTTTTTCTTTTTATTATTTTATTATTGCCTGATTGGGGGTGGGTGTGTGTGGAACTGCTAGGGCTTTTTTGCTACTGTGTGTACACTAAGATTTTTTGCTTTTATTAAAGGCTTCCGGCCATTCCCTCTTTCGGCCCCCGCGGGTCGAGACGGACCGCCCGAGAGCTCCCTTTTCTTTTCACTTCACAGGAGGTCCCCCGAACCCTGGAAAAATGACGGCCCCGCCATCTTGAAACCCCGCTCTGTATAAATGGCGGGGATAGGTAATCTCATCAATGGGGGGGCGGCGCTTGGTGATGTCAGGGGGTGGGCGGGCGGAGGTGACGTCGTCAGGGGGCGGGCGGGTGTAGGTGACATCAGGGGGCAGGGCACCTGTCAAAATTGCATGGTGACGAAAGGTATTGAGGTATTAACTACTAACATTTTCAAAAGCACTGAAGTCCCATTTTCAAAAGTGATTTAGGCATTCGGCTGCCTCAGTAGCCAAAGCCAGGTCTACACAGTTTTTATAGCGGCACAAACATTCCATTAAGGGAACAGTTTCTTAAACTGATATTTCCTGTAATTGCAGTTTACTGGTAACACATCTAGTGAGGATGTTGTTATACCAATATGAAAGTGCCCTATCCCAGAAGAGCTTAAGCCATTCCCATACAGAAACAGCTATATTGGCATAAAGCTCCTTCATTGCTGGTATGATTGTGTCCACACTAGAAGTACAATCTATGGGCACAGAGAAACTCTTAGTCACTTTCTGAAAATGAAACTGTCTCTCAATTGACTCAGTGGCTTTGATAATTATCCATGGCAAATTTCCACTTGGACCATTTCTCTCACACTCCAGCTGACATTAAATATAAACTCCTTGTGGCAGGGACAGTGCTTTCCTGTATGCTTATACAGGTTCTACAATAGTTGGGAGATCAGTGTAGTATAAGTGATACACTGAAGAAGTGATAGGAGGAATTTTAAACAATTGACGCAAGCTTTTGGCAATGTTGGAGGAGAGTAAAAGCAAAATGACTTTTACTGGAATCTGGAGGTGTACTTCCTGCAGGATGACAATGCATTTATGAAACGTAATTTATAGATTAAAGCCCTGAGTCAGGGCTGTGCACTAACTGGGCATATTCCACACCTATAGCAGCTAGAATGCTCTAATTAAGTCCAGAATTCTAAAGCCACTTGATAAGGTACCCCTACCAGATCCAGAGAAGCCATAAACTGGCTATAAGAAGACTTCAATCTTCTTCACCTTACAAAGGCCCAGTTGCAGTTTTAGCAGATGTCTCAACTACCATTACAGTGGAATCATAAAAGCTCCTTTGTTCAAGTGAAGGTGCTACTTTCCCCAAAGGAAGTTGATTGCAGAACAGCTACAATGTCTGCAGCTGTGTTTTGGTATGCCATTAAGCCAAAAGAAAACTATTTTAAGAGGCATTACAAGTCTAATTTTAAATGAAATACACATTGAAGATTACTACTGAATCTACCTCACAGTTTGGTGAAGTCCAAGAATGAGAACAAGCCTCATTCTAAGACCAGTTCGACACTTACCCAGAGATTGACATTCTGGAGCTTGATCTTCTGGGATTTGTTTTAGTGAAGGCATGTCAAACTGGTGTTTAGTGGGCTGCATGCAGCCTGATGGAAATTTTTTGTGGCCCACCAGTACATTTTTATAAAGGAATAAAGTGCAGCCCGCTACTGCTCGGAACACATGGCCAAGTGCAGATCACAGCTGGGCGGGCCGCTCTGCGCCGTGGCGACTGCCCACGGCCAGTGCTGCTTTGTGCACAGCACACGTTCACGGCCAGCCGGGCCGTGCTGCACTGGGTGCTCTGAGCACATGCTCACAGCAGGCCAGGCCACTCTGCGCTGGGCACCCAGCATGCGTTCATAGCTGGCCGCTGTGCTCATGCCACCCCAGCGCACCTGAGGAAGAAGTGTGTGGCGGTGGCAACGGCAACCGTTGGGGGGGAGGAGGGGGGCTGGGAGTGCCTGGTTGTGGGGGAGCGGACAGGGATTGGGTTAGAATGGGGGTATGAGGAGTGTCTGGCTCTGGAGGAGAGGTGATGGTTATTTTGTTAATATTTTGTTATTTTACTCCCAAATAAAGTCACAAAATGTATATTAATTTTATATCAATAAATATATGTACATTTTTTGCAAATGCATGAATGATATGTTTATGCAAAACCTCAAACTTAAAAAGTATCTGAAATTTTCACAGAAGTGTGTTCTATTTGATTAACCACGGTCTATACTTGTTTTTATTTCAACAAAATAAGTTATGTATCATATAAAAAATTACCTTAAATTTATATTTAACTTAAAAATTATTTTATGAGCAAATAATTTTACACATCAAATTATTGTATTATATTAAAACAAGACCTGAAAAAATATGATAAAATATACTAAAACAATCTATAATATATAAAGGAGAATGTTTGTACGTTTGTGCACTAATAACTTAGACACTATAAGAGTTACCGCAACCAAACTTTGCATGGGATAACCTTTCATCCAGGAGAAGGTTTAAAGGTACTTTTGGATCCTATTGGGCCCCAACTCAAGCTATAAAAATCAAAGTAATCCGCAGGACTGCAGGGGCCACCCCACCCACTCTAGGTCCTGTGCCCGCTGCCTGTGGCCCCCAAGAGCCATCCGGGACACGCCCCCTCCCACCCGTGAAGTTATGTAAGCGACCGTCTTTCCCCCCCCATCCCTGCTCTGGCACAGTGTCCCGACCCCCACGCACACAACGGCTCGGGCACCCGCCCTGCCCCCTGCGGCACCTGCAGCCCCAGGTATGAGCTGGGGCATCCCTCCCGCGTGTAACCTCCCCTCCATCCAAGGTCACTCCTTCCTGCCCCCTCCGGGGATGACATGGGCTTATATTTTAAGCCCTATAGAAATCAGAGCAACTTTTCTACCATTCAAAAAAAAGATAATGGACTACTGTTTTTCTACATTTTGTTCCTCCGGTTCCCTGACTAACACCAGGTAACTCCAGCTAGTAATAAATAATTACGACTTTCTGATAAAGTACATTTTCTTTGGTGGCCCTGAAAGCTATCAGTTTTCGTTTGTGCAGCCCTCAGTAGGCTTCAAGTTTGACATGCCTGTTTTCGTGAGTATAGTTAGGACCTGATAAATCAACCATTGATGGCACCCCATCAGCTCTGTTACTCTGTGTAGCCATAAGCAATAACGGAAGTTCACATTAGAACTTCTCCCATCGA
Organism: Pelodiscus sinensis; assembly: GCF_052426305.1. Taxonomy (NCBI): domain Eukaryota; kingdom Metazoa; phylum Chordata; order Testudines; family Trionychidae; genus Pelodiscus; species Pelodiscus sinensis. The sequence continues at coordinate 121,350,415 of NC_143056.1, read as the reverse complement.
CCTGCTACAATGAAGATGCTGCAAAAATCGACTTAAGGTATGTAGACTCCAGCTACGCTATTCTTGTAGTTGGAGTTGCGTAGCTTAGGTGGTCTCATTTCTTGTGTCATGTAGACCTGGCATAAGGAATGAGAAAAAAGCAGAATAGGAATGTTTAGACATGAGATTTTTTTTCTTTAGCGTGACAGTCCGTTTTATATGATGTATATAACATTAAAGGTAAACTTGTCACCTGTGAAGTATAAGAACAAATAGTCTCAATTGATGGAGACTTGACACACTGTGGGAGAAAAATCAAATAACTCCAATTGTGTCTAAAGGGGGGACTGTGCAGGAAAACTGCTGTAAGGGTTAAAAGTTTTCCAGGCCTCTCTCCCTGTATCAGAGAGAAATCAAATTAACTAATCAAGACCCTTACAATACCTATCTCAAGTTCATGAAGACTCCTAGTCTGTCACAATTTGTCATGTAAACTCTCATGTGCCTTTGTTCTGTAAAACTTACTTCTAGTACTCCTGGTGTGAACAGAAACATCTCAGAGTACTTCTGCTGAGACTTTGATATGTTAAAGAAAAACAAACTACTGTCTGAACATACTGTATAAAGAATCCCTGAAACTGTCTCTCAGGGCTGGCTGCTAACTCTGGTAGCTGTCAGCCTGCATGCATGCATAATAAAAGTTTTCCTTCTAGGTTTCTCTCCTGCCTCACTGCTTTGACGTCCAGCCTTGGACCCTTCTGGGGGCTCTGTACCCCAGGGGAGCGAGATTTCCCCCCACAACACACACAGTAAGAATCACTTCTTGAATGTGAGAACTGAGATGTCTACTGTGCAAACTTCTCAATCTGCAAAGACCCAAACATAGAACGATACTCTGCATAACTCCATGTGAAGCAGATTCAAAAAGGGACATATTATTCAGGAAGGAAATTTAAAAAATGCAGCGGGATTCTTTTTAGTGACACACTTACTACAACCTGTTTCATGAAAATGTATGTCTGACAAAAATACACTATTGTATTTATACAATAATGAGAGGGATGCCAAATTTGTGTGAAGCATGATTAACTTTGGGACTAAATGAGAGACAACCCAGAGAAGTATTTCAGTAGCTGGGCACATAATGACTTAAGCTGTCATTTCTTTCTATCTATACTTCAGCTTTGTTTGCATTCAACTAATATCAAAATGAAAAGGAGTGTTAAACATGACAATTCTGGTATCAAGAACATACCACAGATGCATGCGAGAAGCAAATTCAGGAGATATATTGCTGTTTTGAAAACGTTTTCCATTAGTTCCTCTATTATGAAAACTGTAACTTTGGGACTATCAGCTCCTCCAGGAGTTAGGGGACCACTGTGTCATGAGACAGTGTCCGGATTAAAAGTAACATCAGCTCTCTGTGCACTAGTATGTGGAAGAGAGAAGGGGATAAGTGGCATTACCTTGCGTAAAAATGTTCCCTCGAACTTACTTTAGTAATTCAGTGACACAGCAGTCTCATTTCTAAATAAAACACATATTTCAACATCTGAAATAACTTCAGTGGTAGGAAGGATGAGGCATTAGATGAAGGGAGAGAGATGGGCTGGGTCTACCACATCCCCCATCCCGGGAGGAGCCAGGCAACCACCACCAGCTTCCCCAGGGCTGGAGCTGCAGCTGGGAAACCACTAGGTGGCCCATCCTGGCCATGCAGCGGAGCTGGAGCTGAGCCATGGTGTAGCACCAGAGCAAGCTGGGCAGCCACCATCAGCTTCCCCAGGGCTGGAGTTGGCCAGACCCCAGCCAGATCCTGCACCCTTTCTCCAGACCAGAACTCCCAGCCCACCTCCACACCCAACACAGCTGCCACAGACTCTAGGACAAGATGGTGGTGGGGGAATGTCTCCACACCTATGGGCCCCAGGGCAAGGTGGGTGGGGGACAGCTCCACACCCCCAGAAGAAGCAGGGCTGAGGGCAGCCCTTCCTCCCCAGATGTGTGCCAGAGCTGAAGCCAGGTCATAGTGCACCCCCACAGCAAGCCACATGCTACACAGTCCACCCTGCCCACAGCTCCAACTCTGCAGAAGCTGGTGGTGGCTGGGCAGTTGCTCTCCGGCAGGCCACGTGGCCAGCGGCTTTCTCTGTGTGCCAGTGCTGGGGCTAACAAGATCATATTCAGGCAGCATCTTGTCCCTGGTCCTGATCCCTGGGGCAAATCCCCATCTGGCCAGAGGAAGGGCAGGAAGCAGCCTCCCACCCCACTGCTGCAACACAGGTAGGAGGGAAGGCCACAATTCAGCTGTGGCTCTCCTGGCCAAGTCCCTCATCCAGCCATTGGGTGCAGAAGCCCAGCTTTGGCCAGGTAAAGTAATCTGGTCCCAGGGCTCCCCCCCCATAGTATTTCCCACCCCCAATGCCCTGCCTTCTACACCCCTCCACACCCCAGCGTTGAGCCCATCATACACATGAACCCCCTGCCCTGAGCCCCTCATACATCCCAACCCAGACATCTGCACATCCCCAGACCCCTGCCATAAGACAGACAGAAGATAGGCTGAATGTGAGTGTGGCGGGGTACCACCCGCCTCCGTCCCCTTTCCCCTGGGGAACAAAGCATTAACCGGCAGGCCCGGCGGCCTAGTCCGGCACTCGCGGCAGGCCCGGCGGCCTAGTCCGGCACTCGCGGCAGGCCCAGCGGCCTAGTCCGGCACTGCGGGGTGGGGTAGGGGGGTCCGGGCCCTCCCTCTCCACCGGACCCCAACCCAGGGCCTTAATGGTGGTGGGTGGTTCCCACCACCGGCTCAGCGGAGGGTCCTCCCCCAAAACATGCTAAGCCCACTGGGGGGGGGTTTCCCGGCCCCTTGCCCTGGGTTACTTCCTACCCCCAATCTGGCGGCCGACGGAGGTCCCACCTGGCGATGCTGGGTTGTCGGCAGCAGCCTCGTCCGACGGTCTCGTCCCTGGGGCAGTGGCACAGGGGCATCTTCTGCAGCGGGGCGGACGGCCACCGGGCGTCGGTGTTGGGGGCGTGCTCGCCCAAGGGCTGGTGGTAGCCGCAGCGGTGCCTCCTCCGGCTCTGGATCTGGCGGCAGGTCCGGCGGCGGGCCTGCAGCTTGGGCCGGAGCTCCTGCCTCCCCAGCGGTCTGCCTCAACTGAGCAGCCCAGCAGTCTTTTATAGCGAGGCTGCACTCCGAGCATGCCCAGTAGGGCTGTGGGGGAGGGGCGTGTTCTGCCCAATAAATGGGCTCCCCTTCCTCCTGCTCAGTGCGGGGCAGGTTTGCCCCGTCACAGTGTGCATGAAGCTGGATTTGACCAGTTATGATGTAAATGTCAAAAACGTGAAGAGATGCAGCAGCAGAAATCCCATTAAATAAAGCCCGTGAGTACAATGTTTTATTTATACAATTAGTAATCATCATGTCAATTGTCAATAATATTAAGTTGTATATTTTCAGGCAATTGAACTGACAGTTCAATTGGTGCCAGTGCTCCTGAGGAGGATGTGCACCACCAACATAAGAAGCGAAGTATAGATATGCACAAGTAATGTCATTACTAGGGATGTTAACTATTGTTTATTTGTTTAAACGTATAACCACTGGAAATTCTAGACGTTACATGTTTACACACGGGGGAGGGGGAGAAGCCAATGCTTAGTGGAAGCCAGCTTTTCAGCCGGTTCCCCACAAGCACTGGCTCCCCCAGTTCCCCTCCCCGGTACCTCTGATACAAAGACAGCAAAGGGGGGGGGTTGCATGTAGTCGATAAGATCGCCCAATAAGCCCAGGTTAATCGTGTAATGCACTCTAATATCCTTAGTAATTACTGCAATGACTGTACACTGACAAGTTAGGTTGGTTTGATTTTATAGTGTAGACATAGCCTCAGTCTGGCCCCCTATACACTACTGAAACACACACACACAAAAATAGGACATGTGATGTTCCACATCATTTCACTGGATGGTCCACTGAAAACTGCATCTGAGAAGCACTTTGTCAGCAAAAGAGAAACTAAAAGAATATCCATGGCAAAAGTTGACAGGGATAAATATTTAACCAACATTTCAATCGCAAGTGCAAACGTGAAAGCAGGGCTTCAGTTTATAAACACAGCCAGAAATCCTAACTTCAGTGGAAAGTTAGGAAATCCTAACTCCCTGGAAAATTACTACGCAGTTTTGAGAGGAAGTAAAGCTAACAAACAATCTTCCTCAGCAAAGGATACAAGGCTAACACTCCTGATAAATATGATTAAAACACCTCATGCTTCCTTTAAAAACAACAATAATCTGGAAAAACTTTGAGTCTTGTTCCCTTATAGAATATTGCAGAAATTGGTGGTTTCAATACCAGTCATGAAAAACAAACAAACAAACAACATTCCAGCAACAGTTTTCACATGGGTAGAACTAAGGTAGAGGAAACACCCTTCTTGGTTTGATTGTTCTATTTCATTTTTGAAATGGATAGAAAGGAACAAATGACATGCTCATATGAAATGCAAAGAATCATTGCCTACTAAGAGACTAGGTGTACGATGAGATTTATTTGGTCTAAGTAAATTCATTTCTACATTTTTACTTCTGTAATCAAATTAATTCCAAGAACAGACAACTGCATTGTACTTGCCAGGGATCAATATTTTGGGCAATCTAAACAATACAAATGTATAATAGATGCTGCCTAAGACTGTTACAAGTGACTTTTTAGAGGGTCCTTTAAAACAACCTTTGACCAGTTTTTTTTTTTTTTAAACAAAAGTGCATTAACTGGAAAACATAATGAGAAAAGAGCACATTATGTTAATGGTATAAGGTGAGCTGCTTTAGACTTAATTGTTCTATTGCACTTATGCAGGATTTATCTAAGCATTTTCCTTTGTATCTCAAATCTGTCACAATTTCTAAAATGCATTTAGAATCTGGAGCCAACTTCATGACTCATTGGTCAGAGGACTAGAATAGACTTCAAACTGCACTTCAATGCAGCATTAACTGTGTAGTTTGATACCTGAACCACAGGCACCAGCTGATAAATGAATGGACCTAAATTAAGAGTATTCCAGAATGGTTTTGCTATGGAGCTGAATTACCAAGCTCCCAACTAAAGGCTGACATTATCAGGGGCTCTGCCCTTTAGCACAAGAAGTGTGGAACTAAAATATAAATGCTTTTTTTAGAATGTTTTCCCCATGTAAAATGTAGAAACTTTTTAACGGCAGGGCAAAGAATCTGCAAGAAGTTTCACTACCAGAAAGGTAAGTGAGACTATTTCACAATCATCTTTAAGTAGTGATACACAAATGCTCTCTTGTTCAGAAGCATTATCCACTCAGCACCTACGAACACTGGTACCACCTCTTCACAATCACAGAATCAACAGAAGTGCTGATGGCCCTCTCCATCAGCAAGACATCTCATTCACAGATAAGAATGTCTTCAGTCTCTCTGGCTTTTCCTCCATCCAGGCTACAAGGAGGCCTCATTCTTCATTTCCTGCTGAATGAAACACACCCAACACAATGACATGGCTAGTTACCTTACAAGTTACCTTACAGCTGGGAAGGAACTTCTAACCGATATTCACCTAATCCCAACCAGATTTTATTTCCAGTATTTCATATTGACAGAGCCAAGAAACAAATTAAACCACCTACCTATTAACAACAAATATCTGGAATTTATTCCTTCCTACTATTCAAAATATACAGAGCCACTCAAATAGTACACTTTAAGCTTTGATAAAGTTAGTAAGTGTGACCAGATACTGCCATCCCATGCAGTATTGGGGGGACGGGGGGCACTGTAGTAAATTTATGAATAGTTTGTGTGATTACATTCTACTTTGAGGGAGGGTTATTGCAGTGCCTACAGAAACTAAAAACAGTAGGTGATGATTGAAGTGAGTCGCTGAAGAGACAAAGAAAAGTCTGTTAGAATAATAAGATGGGCTTGAACTGACACAGGGCTTTTTTCTGATTCAGCAAATGAGGAGTTTCTGACCCAACCCTTGTGAAAAGGTTGGAATGATTTTGGTTAAGGAGTCCTTTAAAACTGATGGGGACTCCTGGTATATTTACAGCTGTATATTGTTTATTAGGTTTTTACAGTAATGATCTTACTAATAAAGCATTTGCTTAACTAGAACTGTGTGGATATTTTCTAACTGCTGGCAACATACTATTTATAGCCCTCAGAGAAAACAAAATTCAGGTACTGGCCTTTAGACATTGTGGCTAGCTGGTGATATCACAGTGTCAGGTGGGGGAGCTGTGCAGCCTTAAAACCCCATAGTCAGAAGGAAGTAGGGCATGGGCACCCTGACTAGACAGAAGTGACAGCAGGAAACATGATACCCAACAGGGAACTCCTGGATCTTCTGGGGAGGTGGAGGTACAGGTGAAGTTCCTCTGAAACTGACACTAAAAATTTATACACAAAAGATTCCTTTCTCCTAATGAAAAGGCTAATTAAAACCAAATTCTTTATTCCCCATTATCTGTCTGAGTGTAGCTGCACATTTCAAACCCAATAATTGTAAGTAAAAAATGCTGTTAGTAAAAGGAGATTAAAAAACATGAGACAAAACATGTAGTTCAACTGCAGTTTAAAGAGACTCATACTTCTGTTGTACTCATTCCCACTGTGATTTACACAGATTTCCTTACCTGCCATTGCAAAGAAGAATAAGGTTCTGAACTGCTAAAACAGTGGAGTTTTCATTCTGTCCTGTAACAAGGTGCCTGTCCAGAACTATGTGTACAGCATCCGGCTTGCTGGCTAGTCAGAGAAAAATATTTAAATAGTGATGTCAATGGACACGGCTTCATAAATTTAGACTTCACACATCCATTGAGACTGTGCTAGAGGTTAATGATTTCAAACAGACAGTATTTGGCAAGCAATTGATGTGCTGAGCTGTCTACAAGATAGAGATATACCTGACCCTACCATCAAAGCTCCAGAGGATTTCAATATGGCATTCTCTGCATGGAATGATGGCCAGATTGGCCCTTTAATGGTATCATTTCTCTATCAAGTCGCCTATTGTATTTCATGAGGCTATCCTGGGAAACAAATTTTGAAGTGTATTTACAGTAAAACCTGTGTTATCTGTCACGGTTACCTGAGGGAGAGAGTGAGGTGGGAGCCATGCAGGGCCTACTGGGGGGGGGGGGGAAGCGCCCACAGGAGCCATGCAGGGGCCGGGGTGGGCCACGAACCATGGGGGGGGGGGAGAGAAGAGAGCCAGGAGGCGGAGATGGCGGGGGGGGGGGGGGCTGGTCTGCCAGTGGTGCCAGGAGTCGCAGGGGGAGTCGAAATGCTTGCTTCTGGCTGCCATTCACTCCTCCCCCAGGTACGTGCTGCACACTTGTCTGAGGAGCGGCTCAGCACTTAAAGAGAGTTTCCTTTTTGTTGTTGTTTTGCTTTTCCCGGCATCAGAAATTTGCCAGTTTCTACAGTTTTCCAGATGCTTAAGTTCTGGATAGCACAGGTTTTACTGTATTTAGCTTCCAATCTGCTGTGCAATGCATTATAAATACCCCTCATGTAAAAAAATCATGGTTAGCAATCACTGCCTTACAAAGAGCAGTGACAATACTCCCTTGATAAGATACTCCACTGCTCTTAGCAAAACCATTATCATATACTGATATTTTCTAGCCACATGTTGGTATTTCAGCAACCACTGTGGTCTTCTGTCTGCCCTCAAAGTACTATTTTACAAAAAATCGATTAACTTGGCATTTTGCTTCTGTATTCTACACCTTTCCTGATCTCTGATTATGATAATCCGAATGTGGGTAGGCAGGTAGTACTGGTTTAGCTCTGAACATACTCCTCCTGTTCAATCCACTCAGTAAAGCTTCAACCAAATCTGTATGACATCACAAGTAGTCACCATGGAAATAACTCTGACATCAGGTGCTGAAATATCATTAATGAATTAAACAGGAAGGAGGAAGAGGCAGCTAATGAGAAAGGGGAAAGCTGCTATTTAAACACACAAAGCTGTTGAGCAGCAATAATGGAAAATAAAAATAATCAAATTTTATGTGGCAGTGCGAAGAGAAACTAGCATCTTTTATTTTTTGTTACAGAGTATGCATGCATTGTCTGTTATTTAAGAGTCTGTCATCATTTCCATTATAAATTGCTTTTGTACAAATTCTAACTGAGTTGTTTCAACTTCATCAGCCTAAAGCTTGGCACAGTTTTGTTTAAAAAAAAAATCCAATAGCTTAAATATTGTGGACTTAATTATTTTTCATGCGTAGAATTAAAAAATTACAATTCTCTCTCTTTCTCTCTTCCTCCCTCGTTTCAGATACCAAAGGTAAATGCAATAGATGCTTAGGTATAACAAAGGAATGGAACCTTCTACAGTGTATTATTTCATTCTCCCCATGAATCTTGGGTATAACAATAAGTATAGCAAGATAAGCAAAATGAAACACTGTTGAGCCATCTACAATAATTAACTAAGTACAACAGTAGGTATTCAAGACAGAACTCAGAATTCAGGTTGAGCTCAGAATTTTTTTTGCATTAATGGATTTTGGTTCTCAAAATTACAGAAGTTGAAGCTTTGCAACTGACAGTCAAATTGTTACACTGCAATTACAAAACATATTACTTGGAAAAAGACTACTACTAATCTCATGATAAAACTAATTTTGTATTTTATTCAAAGACAGCCCAAAAGCAACAAATCAGAACAGTCAAATATCAGTTTTATATCTATCTAAGCTTGAATAATGTAAACTCGACTCATGATCAGTGGTGTGTTAATACGGCTTTGCAGTTGAATATGTTACTAACTCCCCTGTTCAGTCACATAGGGCTCTTCACAATCCAGACTGCTAGATTATATTACTTATATTAGTAAGGAATTTAGATTTTAAAACAATTTTAACTTTACAGGGTCTTTCTGCATGTGTTACAGAATATGCTCTGTTAAATTAAAATGTAACAGACCTCTTCACATGCTTGGCAAAAGTATAAAAGCTATTTTGCCATTAACACTCACTCCAGTCATTTGAAGAAGTGGGCTGTGCCCACAAAAGCTCATGATACCATCTACATGTTTTGTTAGTCTATAAAGTGCTACCGGACCATTTTTTGTTTTTTAAGTTTATCCTGTACAGACTAACTTGGCTACCCCCTGAAGCTTCATAAGATATGAAGAGTTAACAATCAAAAAGTGACATACCGCTAAAAGTAGCTCCAGAATCTTTCACAAAATCCTCCACAATAATGGACAAACTGGCAAAATTGGGCTGCCTTATCAGCTCATATAAAGAGGGCTGAAAAGGAATAGGAAAATGAGATAAATTTAACTTTTACAGTAGATCCAAGCAAAACCAATGAGGAAAATATTCTGTCACACTCCATTCTTCTATCCTGTTTTCTACTCTACTTCCTTCTAAAATGTTTAATAAAATATGCAAATATGCAACTGAAGTTATTTCTGAAGTATTAAAAAAAATATCTAATAGCCTACAGATAATCATGGGAGTCCCTCCCAGTCTGGATAAGAAAGTTAAAGAACACAAGCAACTTGTAGTGGTACCAAGGTACGTGATTAAGAACTTAGGGATCCTGTTTATTTTAGGATTTGGTGCTGGTACCATCTGCACACCCCACACTTAATTGGAAGAGCAAAGCAATGTCCTAAGAGGATGATGTGGATTTTTCTGTTCTTTCCCCTTTTCTGATTCTGAGATCTCTTAACTTCTTAAATAATGAGAGGTGAAAACAGTCTGCCGGTGTTTGGGAAGGAGACTATCATGCCCAGGAAACAGGAGAGGACCTTCTGAGAAAACAGTAGTTGACTGAGGACTGCACTGTATTGATGCACTCTTGAGCTCTGTAATTATAATTCCACTTAATTAAATTTCCAATTGATTTCAAGATGTTTTAAAATAATGGTAACAGCAAGCTCATTCTGATAAAAGCTTGTTACTTGACTTCCATCAGCATTAAAGCCAGCATAATCACCCACAGAGATGAACAAAGTTTTGTGCCCATAAAATATGGTAAGTCCGGATGGAATTAGAGAGTGTGTTTTTTGTATAAAGCTAAAAATGCCTGTGCCATTTTATAGCTACAGTGTAATACTCCTTGAGTAGGTTTAGCTGAGATACTATCATTCTGGACATTAAATGGCTTTTGATTCCACCTCATTATTTGTAGCACTGGAAGGCATAGTGTTATTCCAACCTGACACCTTACATCTGCTTGCTTACTCAGACACGTATTAGTTTTCCTATCATGTTGTATCTTAATGGAACTCACATGGGGATATTTTTGAACATTAGTACTTCATAAAGTTAAAACAAATGCACCACATTAATATACCCATGGGCAGGCACTGGTATATTAACAATTCTCAAATCATGACATTGGGGGTCTCAGAACCAATCCAAGACCTCAATGCAAATGTGAGAAAAATTACCTTTTAAATAAAACTCAACCCAAACTTCAGTTTCTTACAGTCTAAGAGGTGTTCACATTAGGGATGTGATAGCGTACACAGTTAAATGAGGAACCTGGGCTCGTTGGTTACCTTCATGGTTACACGCAGGACTGCTCCCCACCCGGTGCTGCTGCCTCTGTATCAGAAGCAGCAGTTTGAGGGGGGTAGGGAAAGGGGCACACTCAAGCTCTGGCTCCCTGGGAGCATATATTACATTAAAAATATCAGCATGTGCTGTGATACCAAATATATATGCACGAAGACTCCACATTACAACATCTACAGGAACCTTAACTTAATTTCCTGCATGTAAATTTTCAGTGACAGAATTTGCATTAAGGAAGTTTAGCATGCTCTTTATTTATAAACGAGTATAGATTAGCCTATATATACACCCCTCTTCAGCCTAGCAACACAGCGGGATAAACGATCAATAATGTCAGCATGAGCCTGAAGTTTTTAGTTTGTATAAAGGAATGTAACATTTAAAAAGAAAAATAATTCATAGAACTAAAGTTCACCAGCAGTTCTATGGCACCAAGCTGAATAACCAGAATATCTAAAATATTTAAAGCCATGAACTATCAGCCAGAGAGGCTGTGGCAAGTTTGTTAGAGGTTTTAGCAACTTCATTTGGTATTTATAAAATACTCAGACTGACAGCACTCACCAAAGCAAAGCTGAATTGCAGCAGAGCCCTCAAATGCAGTCTTGGGCCCCTACACAGCTCACCATCCTGGCCTACAGCACCCCTTGCCAGTGAAAGTTCTGCAGCTCTTGAGTAACAAGTTGTTGAACATGTCAGATTGGCTCAAATTTGATTTGGCTCAAAGTCTCTTAAGACGTAGGATGACACCAAAAATCCCTGGCACTATCAACACTTTTACACTGCTCCATGAATAGTAAAAGCCTCATTTTGGGAAAAATTATACTTTGGGAGAAGTTTGCTTCACAGGACCTACCCCTGTCAGGCTGTAGTCCTGAAATACCCAGGATTTATCTTCATTCGTGGCACAGCATAAAGCAGCAACGCCATGTCCCACTGCGCAAATAGGCTCTAAAACCCCAAAAGAATTAAGAAATTAATTATAAATATCCTGAAAGTTACAAAAGCCAAAATATCCTCTAAGTTCCTGTACACTAGGGATGTTAATTTCGATTAATCAACTAATCAAGTAGTCAATGGAATTTCCATCAATTACTCGATTAGTTGATGAGGGGTAGGACGGGGCACTCACTATCCCAGCTGCGTCTCTGTCTTTTAAAAGTCAGAAGAGCCGCCCATGGCTCTTACAACATATAAAAGAGAGAGGAGTAACGGGGAACCAGGGCAAGCGGGGACTGCTTGATTCCCCACTCACCCCAGGTTCGCGCTGTGCCACCTTTGCCTTTTAAATGTAACAAAAGCCCTGCAGGGTTCCTGCTACATTTCAAAGGCAGAGGCACAGCAGTCGGACCCACGTGAGCAGGGACTTCTTCAGTCCCTGCCCACCCCATTTCCTGCTGTGACTCTGCCTCCTCTGCTACACCCGCCCCATAGAGAAGATGCTAAGGGGAACTGGCTTTTAAGACGGCTCCCCCCCCCATCACCAGCAAAGTCGGGGGTAAACAACTAATCGCTTACATCCCTACTGTACATTGCCTTTCTGAAAGTGGCATTATGCAACATTGTTTGCATTCTCATTGGCTTTATTCTTTTCTAGGTGAACCAGTTTACAAAGTTAGGCCGCAGACCTCCAGAGTTACATGTATGCTTAATGCAGGTAGTTCCAAGAGGACTACTCAGGCTCATGTGCTTAAATTAATGCACATATGTAATTCTTTGCAGGATCAGGACCTTATTGAAGAGGACTGTAGAGTACTATGAAATTGATTATGAACTAGGAGTCCCCATCTGACTCACAGGAAGCACGCTACTCTAGTTTTGGACATGGTAAAGCAGAAGAATTCTTTTCTCTCTCAAAAGTATTCAAAAAAACTACTGATTTTATTTTTATTCCTTTTCACAAGAAAGGTTTGCTATTTTTTAAGTGGAAGACCACACAGATTTAGAAAAGTTTCCCAGTTCTGATGTTGCTGCACTATTCCAGCTGTGTATTTTGAAATTTGCTAGCCACATCACCACTTCCATTACTTGCCTATAAGTGTTTACTGCAAGATAAATGAACACTTGCATTGTACTGATCAAAAATGAAGTAATGAATTAGGTACAGAATCTGGATATTTTTTAAACAAAAAACAGAGATCCCCAATAGGGTTTACCTACTATTCTCATTGCTGAAGTGCTGCAATATTTTAGCTAGGTATCCACTGTTTGCAAGGTCAGTCATAGCTCCAGGACAGTTAGGAATCAACAAGGCATGATATCTAGCACCTAGTTAGGAAGAGAGAATAATACAAGTTTGGACCATAAACGTATCAACAAGCAATAATATCTGAGCATGATTTCTTTTCAAATTGATTTGACAAAGCAAAGACAATGCCACAAAAAAGTCAGTTTCATACTACAATATGTAAAAAAACAAGCACAAAGTAATTAAATAAAAATATAATATCTATGTAGCTCATTAATTGTGGCATTTGGGCTCTGATGGATGGAAATAAGGATGTTAAATTTCAATTAATCTACTAATTGAGTAGTCGATGAAATTTCCATTGACTACTTGATCATTTGATAAGGGGGGCACTCGCTTTCCTGCTGCTCCTCTCCTTTTGAAATGTACAAGAGCCGCCTGTAACTCCTGTACATTTCAAAGGGAGAGAGGCAGTGGGAACCTGCACTAGTGGGGACAAAGCAGCCCCCATTGGGGTGGGTTCCCCTCTGTGCCTCTTCCTTTGAAATGTACAAGAGTTGCAGGCTGCTCTTATGCATTTCAAAGGGAGAGGAGCAGCAGTTGGACCAGCAGTCGGACTGTTTCAATCCCCGCTGCCTTCTGCCTCTTCTGCCCCTGTGGAGAAGATGCTGGGGGAACTGGCTTTTAAGCTGGCTCCCCTCAGCACCAGCTTGTGCTCCCCCCCTTGCTGCCTCTCTGATAGAGGCAGCAAGGAGGGGAAAGCAACTAGTTGAGTTCCTACTTGACTACCGGATAAGCATTTGCCCAACTTGCTTGACTGCCTGATGAGCATTTATTGTGTAGTCAATTAATCACTCACATCCCTAGATGGGAGGGGTACTATCCTTTTCTAGACAAGCCAGCTATTCAACTAACTTAATTGCCTTTAAAGGGTTAAACCCAGAGACAGTAAGTATCCAAAAAGCATTGGCAGGGAGCCAGAGTGTCAATGGGAAGAGGGTGAGACATTTGACTTGAAACAGGTTCTGCCTGCTTCAGTCTTTTGTGAGAGTTCAGAGCAAGAGCTGGGGGAGAAATGAAGTAAGCCAGGAACCAGGCATGGAATTTTCAGCAATATCCATGTCTAGAAGGGACTGAACCTTGGAATAACAGATACGTAAGTGAACAGGGAATGTTTAGATAGACACCATCACCTTATTTCTCTTTAATTTTGGGTCTGGTTGATTTATGCACAGACACCCCCCCCCCCCATATACTGTAACTTTTAAATTAAATCCCAGTGAAGCAATTCTCTGTGCTTTTAATTTTCCTTTTTTTAGTTGCTCTCTAACACCTAGCAACCAAGAATGCTTTACCAAATATCACTCTTTGCTTTGTTAATAAATTCACCTTTTTAAGGCTATGATCTGATTCCTGTGTCCTAGAAGACTGGAGGTTCAATGTGCACGTGCCTGAGCCTAAAGGTCAGCTATTAAGAAATTACAGTTTGTTCTCAAGCTCTTACTTGAGGAAGGGTTAAGAGCTTGGGGTTACCCCACAGGAAGAAATTCCCAATTGCATCTTCCTAGGCTCTCAAGGGGTTTTTGCATTTGGGTAGTGGCAGTGTACCAACCAAGGTCAGGGAATCTCAGGACTTTTTTTTTTTTTTTAAACAGAAGCCTTTAGTAGCAGAGTATTTTAAGCCCCAGCCTTATACACTCGAAGTGCCAGAGTGGGGAACATCCTTGACAAAGGCCTACAAAAAAATCACAAGCTTCTGAAGAGATATTCTTAACTAGATAAAGATTTACCATGCTTTCTTCTACTATAGACGAAGTCCATTACAGGCAGTCCCCGAGTTACGCGGATCCGACTTATGTCGGATCCGCAGTTACGAACGGGGCCCTCTTCCTGGTCTCCAGCAGACCAGGGAGAGGGAGCAAAGCGGCGGAGCACGCGGGCAGCGGACAGCCCAGACACGTCTGGGCTGTCCGCTGCCCGCGTGCTCCGCCGCTTTGATCCCCGTCCCCCTGGTCTGCAGACGAGGGAGACGGGGAGCAAAACAGAGCAAAGCTGTGGAGCCCGAGGGCAGCAGGACAGCCACGGCGCATCTGGGCTGTCCCGCTGCCCCCGTGCTCCGCGGCTTTGCTCCGGACGCCTGTGGTACAGCAGCTGGGGTGCTGCCGGTTGGTCCCATAGCGCCGCTCTGGGCGCTACTGGACCAACCCGGCAGCACCCCAGCTGCTCTGCCCCAGGCGTCCCCAAGTCAGCCGCTGCTGAAACTGACCAGTGGCTGACTACAGGAAGCCCCTGCCCCGGGCTTCCTGGAATCAGCCGCTGATCAGTTTCAGCAGCGGCTGACTTGGGGATGCCTGGGGTTTTAAGTTGAATCTGTATGTAAGTCAGAACTGGCATCCAGATTCAGCCGCTGTTGAAACTGATCAGTTTCAGCAGCAGCTGAATCTGGATGCCAGTTCTGACTTACATACAGATTCAACTTAAGAACACACCTACAGTCCCTATCTTGTACGTAACCCGGGGACTGCCTGTAATTGACTCCATACATCACTGACTAGTTTAGCATACACCTTCTTCAGGAGTAAATGCACCTTGCCAAAATATTGACTTTTTATCACAGGTGCCATTTCAGATGGGAGGGGGGAGAGAGCAAGGAAGGAAGAGAGTGATAGCACCGGGGAGAGGGGGGTAAATGAGGACAGTGGCTTCAGCAGTGTTACTGAGCATGTTCAGTACAAGACAAGCAGCAAATGGGGGGTAACCAATTCCATTCACCCCCCCCCCCCCCCCAACCACACATCTATTTCTAGGGCTACTAAGGCAGTGGAAAATTCTGGGAGGGGGCTTGGGGGGGAGGAAGGGAGCAGGTAACTTAGCAATTAGCTGACAGGAGCCCTGTATCTAATTCCTATATAAAAGAAAGAAAAATTAAATAAATATTGGACCCACTCAGCTTGTATATTAACATGTTATGACATCTTATGGCAAGTCACTTAAGGGACACTGGTTGGCCTTAAAATTTTAATATATAGTCTTACTTCCTTACTAATTGCTGAGAGAGATCGATCCTGGGCACGCTCTCAGCTCTGGAAGGGGAGTGAGGTCTAGTGGGTTACAGCAAGGGATAGATATATTTGGGCTCTATACAAGATCAGAATGGCCATATGAGTCAGACCAATGGTCCACCTACCCAGTATCCTGTCTTCCCACAGTGGCCAATGGTGGGTGCTTCAGAAGGCATCAACAGAGAGGCATTCATCAAATGATCCATCCCCTATCACCTATTCCCAGCTTCTGGCAAACAGAAGATAGGGACACTATTCCTGCCCATTCTGGCTAGTAGCCATTGATGGAGCTATCCTCAAGTTTATTTTGTTCTTATGGGAACCCAGTTACAGTTTGGGCCTTTCCACCATTTCCTGGCAAAGAGTTCCACAGGTTGACTGTGAAGAAATAATTTGTTTTAAATCTGCTGTCTATAAATTTAATTTTTGTGTTATGTTAGTGAAGGCGTAAATAAAATTTCCTTATTCTGTTTTTCCAGACCATTCATGATTTTCTAGACCTTTAACATATCCCCCCATCCTTTAGTCATTACGTTTTCAAGCTGAAAGTTCCCAATCCTGTTAATCATTCCTCATATGGAAGCTCTTCCGTAGCCCTAATTATTTCCGTTGCCCTCTCTGTACCTTTTCCAATTCCAATATATCTTTTTTTAGATGGAGTGACCAGCTCTTCACAGAGTATTCAAGATGTGGGCATACAATTACTTCATACTGAGGCAATATGATATTTTTCTGTCTTATCTATTTCTCTCCTAACAATTCCCAATAATCTGTTAGCTTTTTTAATTTTTAGACTGCCACTGTACATTGAGCAGATGTTTTCAGGGAACTAGTCACAACGATTCTAAGATCTCTCTCGAGTGGTAACACCTATTTTAGATCCCATCATTTTTGTATGTATAATTAGGATTTTATTTTTCCACGTGCATTACTTTGCATTTCTCAACACTGAATTCTCAACTGTTGACCAATCACTCAGTTTTGTGAGATCCCTTTGTAACTCTTTGCAGTCAGCTTTGGACTTAACTATTTTGAGTAACTGTGTAGTATCTGCAAATATTGCCATTTATCCCTTTTTCAAGAACATTTAAAAGTTTAACAGTACTTTTCCAAATTCAAATCCCAGCAGCACAACACTGATTGCTACTTCTTTCCCCCCCACTCCCACTCCAGCTTTTAAGTACCTGGCAATGTTTTTCATGATGATCTAATGATCCCTTAATTACATGAATGACCAGTCTTTTGTTATTCTTAATCACTTGCCTCCCTCTTTTTATAACAAACTCCTTCCTCCAAAGGCAAAACTGCAAGCAGCTCAAACTCCATTGCAATTAAGAGCTGTCTTTGGAACCAGGGCATGCAGCCTTAAGGAGACCTCAAGTATGAAATGCAGGGGTTCAAACTTGGAAGGAGGGACTACTGCTCCCCAGACCCCGCCATAAATGGTGCCCATGCTTTTTATTAGTCTAACATTTTCACTGCTTGCTCTCATATAATATGTATGAAATAAGAAAAAAATTAAGATACAAAATTAAAAACAACCCTCTGTTTAAGAATGAGATTTTTTTAAGCACAACTTTGATTTAATCCTGGAAAATCTCTCTCAAACTTCTTCTCAGTCTACATAAGGGAGTAGAGGCCCACTGCATGTCTAAACAGGACCCGTATCTTAGCTGAAATGCCCCGTCTCACTTCTTGCCTACTCCCTCAATCTGACTTTACAACCTCTCATGTTCATTCCAGTGTCTGAACTTCTCTTCTTACTGATCCTTTTAACATCTTTGTCCACTCCAAGTTTATACCTTCTTTCATGAACCCTTTCATTTAGCATATGAGAAGACTTCTCCCACTCTTCCCTAATAAATTTTCTTAAGACTAGGGATGTTAAATTTAGATTAATCGACTATTTGATTAATCGATAAGGGCACGACTGCCTTTGAAGTGTGGCAACAGCCCCAGGCGCTGTAGGGAGCATGGGGCCAGCAGGGGACTCAAGCAGTCCCCTGCTGGCCCGGTGCTCCTCACGGTATTTCAAAGCAGTAGCACCACATGGAGTCCAGGGTCAGCAGGGGGACTCCCCAGTTGGCCCCAGGCTGCACAAAGTGTTTCAAAGCAGCAGCACTGCAGGGAACTCTGGGTGTGGCCCTAGACTCCACATGGCACTGCTGCTTTGAAGCACTTCCCCCCTCTCCCTCCACCCACTCCTGCCTCTTTCTGATAGTGGCAGCAAGGAGAGAGGGGGGGCAACTAGTTGACTAGTGTGTCCTACTAAGTTTATCTAGCTGCAACACATGCAGTAATTGTTCAGTATTCTCTTGCTCACCATCTGTGTACCTGTCTATTGCAAGCACATGGGGAAGGTACTCTGTTAGGGATACTCTACCTGAGCAGTGCTAAGTACATGTTAATAAAAACAACAGAAAAGAGATGTTATAGTTTTACATCTTCCTATAATTTGTCTCCACGATTAGTAGTCTTATTGAAACAAAAGATGCAGCTTCTCCAGGAAACAGTAGAGGGAAACAGCCTGAGCAATTAGGGTGAAAGGACAAAAGTGATGTCCATTCTGTAAGTCTGGCAGATCATCTCCAAAAACACAGGTTCCATAACTTTTTCTGCTCCCTTCTTCCTAAAGATTTAACCCTCAAAATCATTATTTTCACAATACAGAGTGAAGATAAGTAAGGCTAACCTAAAAGATACTCACCATCAATTGACTCCAGCTTGGCAGGATTTGCATAAGATTTCATACGGAAGTCCTGTATCCAACGCATGTTGCTTTCATTCACATCGACAAAGTCAATTAACTTCCCCTAGTGGAATCACAGTTCAAAAATTGTGGTTAATATTACTACAGTTTTAGTTTGTTTATGAGTGTGTGAAGTTTCTTTTTTTTTTAAGTGGGGACCCAGGAACCCAAAGTTTTTTTTGTCCACAGAAAAGGTATTTCCCCTTCCAAGATGACTTAACCCTGAAATCAGGAAGCCATATCTAATATGAGGTCTATACCACAAACTTAGGTTGGAACAGATGAGTCAGTCAGGGGAGTACCATGCCAGCAAAAACCTCTAGTGTAGACAGGTTTTTGCTAGTAGTTTCTTTTGCTCAGAATTACTAGAATAAGCTACGCCAGCAAAAGCTAGTATACCATTACAGATATACTGGCAAAGTATTATTAGCCAAGACCTGGCTTTAGTTTGAGAAGAGGATATTTAACTTTCCAGGACCCAGTTTATCCCTGATCTTTGAGGCACAAATCCGAGTACTGATTGTTGTCAGAAGTCACTAGTCCGGTGTCCTGACAAGTATCTTGTTCTGTCCAACGATAACCATTCAGCCAAGTACACGTGCTCCTGTTGTATATTGTGCTGGCTCCGCGCATCTAGCCAGTACAGCAGACTTCAAGAAAGCCCTCAAAGTCCACAAAATCAGATAAAGATCAAAGGCAACAGGCAAGGTTTATTATAAATGAGACACAGTCCTAGCTTCCCTGGATCAGATCAGTCTATGGCTAGACTGATACATGTATGCTCGTTACAACGGACTCAGCTCAGTCCATGGAATGTCCCACTGTCCCCTAGGCTGGGCAAAGATAGCCCTTCCAAGACACATCGTTATATACAGATTCAAACAAGTAACACATCACTCCTGACATATCAGGTTGCCATCTTTGCATTCTTACAGTATTTCAGGAAACATCCTTTGTAATGTAAAAATCAAAAGGACTTTATAGTTATTAAACTAGATGATCTATTCAGTGTTTCTCCAGTCCTCAACTAAATGAGGACTACCCCAGCCCTCTCTCACCACAGCAACTTGAGGCCAGGGGAAAAGTGCCACTCCATGGCTGTTGCAACTCCAACATAGCGGGGGGAGGGGTGCAGCACACCATCAGGAAGTGAGAGGGAAGTGCACAAAGAGAAACAGCCAGCAATGCTGCCATTCAAAACGTGGAAGAGGAATTTCAGTCCCCTCCACCCCGTGCCTGGGAAGGGGGGGGTGGAGGCTTGGGGCTGGTACGGCAGTCCCCAGCCAGCCCCTTTCACCTGTCTGATGACTGGTTTTTTTTCCCTGTATGGTTTTATGAGAAGCAATCCCATTCCAGGGGCATCCCATTTTCCCAGCACTAAACCCGTACCTTGATTTAGTTATAAGAGGGGGCTGTGTACCAAATCTGGTGGCCCTAGCTCTTACTGTTCAGAAGTTCTTAAACCAGCAGAGAGACTCACAGACAGACAGACACACACACAAACTCACTCTCTCAAATATATAGTAGATAGTGAGGACTGCAATACAGAATCTCTTCCAACGTACCAATATACAGAATTTATGCATGGGTTTACTTCTTAGCACAAGTGTTCTCATTGAAGTTAAGCATGCATTTAAAAGCCAGAAGATCAAGAACCTTCATTTGTAAGAATTTATTATTACTAGTTTATACATTAATGTAATGCTGGTTGTTTTCAGACCATCATAGTACGTACTTTTGTCAGTTACTATTCTCTCACACTTACCCCTGGAGTGGCAACTTGTAGATTAAAAGCACCACTTGCCAGTGTAAAAGAATGAAGAAAAGATTGGGCAGACACACCTGGAAAATAAAGTTGGAGAACTTAAGCAAATAATTGTGTTTTAAACTCAGCTACATTAGGGATGTTAAATTGAATAGTTTAATGTTCATTGAATAGTTGATTAACCTCATTAATTCTTATTGGTTATTTGACTATTCTACAGATCCCGAGGGGGGAGCCAGCAGCCAGTGTGCTCTGGCCCCACTCCGAAGGAGCCCCAACACTCCGCGCAGCTGCTGCCTCTGATACAGGGGTGGCAGGAGCCCGTCAGGGGTGGAGAGGTCTAAGATTCTAGACCTCATGCAAGCCGGGCTGCCTGCCCACCTGCCTCCTAATACACTTTAAACAGCTACAGCAGGAATAGGTCCCAGACCTGGCACAAGCCAGGACTGAGCTGAGCTGCCTGCCCACCCAGCTCCTAACACACTTTAAATACAGAGTTGCACTGGGGATAGGTCCCAGACCCAGCACAAGCCAAGACTGAGCTGGGCTGCTGGCTAGCCTGCTAAAAAATTTACTGGCAAGGGGAGGAGGGGGGGAATGTGTGTAGTCTATAACATTAACTGATAAGCTTTTTGCTAAACCCTAAGCTACATGGCACATATTTCACCAACTAGTGTACGTTAAATGAATCTTTAGGTCACTTAAAGGACCACATGGCCTAGGGGAATTTTTAATAATGCAAGGAGAAATATTCACAAAGATAACGTATCATACTTCGACATTCTACAATTGACATTAGTGTTTTAATAACATTAGAAAATACAATGCCTTGAAAAACACAACAGTACAGGCAGAGTCAATGTTAAAGAAATTAGAATGAGCAGCAAAAACAAAAATCCCAGACCAAAAAAAATTAGTTGAACAACCTCCAAAAAAAAGGAGCAGTACTGATGGTGCCATCTTCAGAAATTTCTAAAAGAATGACCACAGTAGGTCTGGCATAGCAGTATAAAGAACTACAGGAAAGGAATCTTAAGTTCTGTTCAAACCCAGTTCTATCCTTTGATATACTTTCTAGCCTGCATCAGCACAGTAGCTGAGCCTTTCACAAACACATTAATGAACTCAATCTCCCAACACTACTCAAAGGTAGGGAAGTAGCATTTAAGGATGCTAAACCATTTAACATAAGTAAGTAGGAGGCTGTGGAGGATCTGGTGGGATGGGAAACAGGACCCCATGGCCACAGTGGGACCCGGTAGCTGCAGCAGGAATGGGTAGCGGGCCAGGCAGTGAGCCCGGAGTTAAAAATCATAAAACGAATAACTGTTGTAACATCCCTAGAAATAGTGATAGAAATGTAGCCATGTTAGTCTGGTGTAGCTGAAACAAAAAACAGGACTATGTAGCACTTTAAAGACTAACAAGACGGTTTATGAGGAAGTGGGTCTGGCCCACGAAAGCTCATCACTAAAGACTAACAAGATGGTTTATTAAAAGTGCTACATAGTCCTGTTTTTTATCCCTAGAAATGTTACCCTTAGATTACAGACTGGGAACTGAGGCACAGAGAAGTAAGTGACTTGCTTAAGGCCATGCATACAGGACGTCTGACCAGGCTGCAAGAGGATAGCTGTTTGAGTTACTACTTGTTTTTAAAGTTACACTCTAATATAGGGTGAGCCTCTCTAGTTCAAGCAAAATACAGGACTATGTAGCACTTTAAAGACTAACAATATGGTTTATTAGATGATGAGCTTTCGTGGGCCAGACCCACTTCCTCAGACCAAATAGTGGAAGAAAATAGTCACAACCATATATACCAAAGGATAAACACACATAAAAAAGACAAATCAAATATCAGAACAGAAGGGGGAAGTAGGAAGTATTTGATCTGAGGAAGTGGGTCTGGCCCACAAAAGCTCATCATCTAATAAACCATATTGTTAGTCTTTAAAGTGCTACATAGTCCTGTACAGGCAGTCCCCGGGTTACATGGATCCAACTTACATCAGATCCCTACTTACAAACGGGGTGAGGCAACCCCACACTAGCTGCTTCCCCCCAGCAGACTAGGGAGATGCGAAGCTAGCGCCCCCCCTCCTCCCCCCAGCAGACCAGGGAGATGCGGAGCAGCTTTTCTCAGCAGGCACCTCAGCTTGAGAATAAAGGACTGAGGGAAGTGAGGTATGGGAGAATAAAACTGAGCTCTGGAGAAATGTTTGGCTAGAGTTTCCCCTACAATATGTACCTGTTCTGACTTACATACAAATTCAACTTAAGAACAAACCTACAGTCCCTATCTTGTACGTAACCCAGGGACTGCCTGTATTTTGCTTCAGCTACACCAGACTAACACGGTTACACTTCTATCACCTCTCTAGTTCAGAACTCTCTGGTCTACAGACATCCACGGTCCGGCAGGACACACTGAACGTCCATGTGTCATGGATGTGGCCACGTTTCCCATAAAGCTTGTTTGCGGCCACCGGTCCCGGCTCTCAGTGCGGTGAGCAGTTCCATAGCTTTCTATTTACCCCTAGGCTGTGTCTACACTGGGCCACTTATTCCGGAAAAAGCAGCGGCTTTTCCGGAATAACGTGCCAGCTGTCTACACTGGCCGCTTGCTTTTCCGGAAAAGCAATGACGATCTACTGCAAAATAGTCAGTGTTTTTCCAGAAAAACTATGCTGCTCCCGTTCAGGCAAAAGTCCTTTTCCGGAAAAACTGTTCCAGAAAAGGGCTAGCGTAGACAGCACAGATTTCTTTTCTGCAAAAAAGCCCCGATCACGAAAATGACAATCGGGGCTTTTTTTCCGTAAAAGCACGTCTACATTGGCCACGGACGCTTTTCCGGAAAAAGTGCTTTTCCAGAAAAGCAGGCTGCCAATGTAGACGCGCTTTTCGCGGAAATACTTATAACGGAAAACTGTTCCGTTTTAAGCATTTCCAGGAAAGGGTGCCAGTGTAGACGTAGCTCCTAATGTCTTCTGCCGGCCCAGGGAGCAGTGGAGGTGCAGGCAATGCCGCACCGGGCCGGACGGGAGAGGTTCAGCCCGCAGTCCAGCAGCCCGCTGCTCCCTGAGTCCAATCTCGGGGCCAACCGGCCTCTGCTCCGCTCCCCTCAGCCGGCCTCCCAGCCGCGCAGTTTGCTGCCCCCGCTCCCAACCCCGGCGCCGCCCCGCGGACTCTGCAGCCGCGTTTGTGTCCTGGCGGGGGCGGGTCCAAGGGCAGGCGCCCGCCACAGGGCAGCCCCCGAGCAACGGCCGGCGCCCGCGTCTCACCCCCGGCGGCCGCGCTGGCGACGATGAGGCAGGCGGGCTTGCCGGGCCGCTCCGACATGGCGCTGGTGGCGTGGCCCGGGGGGGGCGGCGGGGGCGGCTGCTGCTGCTGCCTCCTCATGCAGACCGGCCCAGGCGGCGGCCCCAGCAGAGCTGCTCGGCTCGCACCGCGCAGGCGCCGCAGCGGCTTCCGATACGGCAGGGCGGGGCCTCGGCACCGCAAGGCGGTTACTCGCACAGCGCCCTGTCAGTCACCGCCGTGGGCACGCGCGCAGGGAGGGCCGTTATTGGCTGGGGCGCGGGAGCAGGCGGGGCTGTCATGGGGGGGGGGGGGGGCACGAGGACTCCAGGGCGTGTCATGGGGAGGTGGGTGGGGCCAGGGACTGCAGAGGGTTGGGGGAGGGTAAGAGAAGGGGTGTGTGGCCCAGAGTGCAGGGACAAGGGAGAGTGTCATTGGCAGGGTTGTAATAGAAATGTAGCCGTGTTAGTCTGGTGTAGCTGGAGCAAAATACAGGACAATGTAGCACTTTAAAGACTAACAAGATGGTTTATCAGATGATGAGCTTTCCTGGGCCAGACTATTTTCTTCCACTATTTGATCTGAGGCAGTGGGTCTGGCCCATGAAAGCTCATCATCTAATAAACCATCTTGTTAGTCTTTAAAGTGCTACATAGTCCTGTATTGGCAGGGTTGAGAGGCGTGGGCATGGGGACAGGCGGAGATGTTGTGGCTGGGACTTTGGGGGTCATATCGCATGTCAGGAGACAGAAGGTGAGGTGCCCTTGCCAGGGAGCCGTACTCACAATGTCACAGCCACTCTTCGCTACAGTGAACCTTAAATCACGCACACCACTCTGTCTGCATTATTTGGCTTGTAAAACAAAGCACTCCGAAGCCAGGAAATGCCCAGAATTAATAGTGGCGTGCAGGAGTCATAGCCATGACAGCCTTCTTCATGATACAACTCAATTCAGCCCCAGAGCAGGGGCAGCATGTGCACTGAGAGGTTGAAGGGAAAAAAACACCTGTGATCACATAATTAATGACCATCATCTAATGGAAACACACCAGGGACCAATATTAAGGCAGCACAAATACCATCTTAATTCTGGCATTTCCCAACTTCAGGCGCTTGACTTTGCAACCTTAATCTTCTATTTATGTGGAGCCATTCTTGTTTTGGGATGTAATTTCCTAGGTTTAAAAAAAAAGCAATCTGAAAAAAACTCCATCATGTAGAATAATAATGTGTTCCACGTGCCCCCTAGCTCCTTGTCCCAGTCTACCCAGCTGCCCTTCCTGGGCTTCTTGTTCCAGTCCTTCCATCTCTGAGGTCTACATCTTAGTCCAGTTGCTCATCCCAAGCCTACACTCTACCCTAGCTCATCATCCTACTCCCAGTATTGTGGCACCACATCCCAGTTTCAGTCCACTGCCCCTGGCTTCCATTGGCCATGGTGCTGCCTTCCCAAACTGCCTGAAAAAGTCCTGCCCATGCGCTACCTCTAGGACCCTTTCTGTCTGCTCTCCGGGCTGGGTTAGGCAGGGGGCTGCAGTGCATCCCTGGGGCCATTGTGCCTGCTCAGCACTGGGGCTGGTGACTTGACCACGGAGTGGGAGGTTCCATGGCGGGAAGGGTCAGCCAGGCAGCACGGCATGGCCTGGGGAGGCTGGGGCTGCACTGCCTGCCTGGCACTCTGGGGGTGGCTGGGGCCACACTGCCCAACCACGATTCACAGTGGGAATGGATCTTGCAAGTGGCCACTGTTAGTGGCAATGCATGAGGCTTCAACTGGGAGGTGGGGGACAGACAGGAGGAACAGTAGTGCAGAGAGCCACTACTCCCTGCCAACCAGAGCTACAGCAAGCAAGGACTTTAGTGGCTGCATCTCAGGGCCCTGGATGGCAGCCCCTAAAGCCCCTTTCATAATCCAGTCTTGCTGAAACAAGCTATTTCCCTTCCCACATTTCCAGTTTCTACTTCATAAGATTTGCTAGAGCTTCTCAAGGAAATAATTGTTAGGATTTTTTTAACATGAACAAAAGATTTTTTCCCTAACCATTTCTTTGGAAATAGCAAAGCTCTTTTTGCTGAACAGTTCCAGAAATGAATTTAGCCTGATGCAGACACCCAACAGGAAAAATTCAGCCCAAATAGTTAAAATTTGGCAAAGTTTTAAGTAATTTTAAAGAGGGTCTTAAAATAGAAAGGATCAGATAACCTTAACTATGGGAAGTGCTAACTGCACCCTTCCTTGCAGTAAATAGGGTTACATTTTCAAACATAAGTGCTTTAAGTTAAGTACTTAAATCCATATTTAAGCCCCTAAATAAGTGTTCTAGGACCAGATTTTCTGAAGTACCAAGCATCCATAACTCCAGTCTAAGTCACTAGGAGCAACAGATGGTCAATTCCTCTGAAAATCAGTCCAATTATTTAAGTGCCTAAACTTTAAATATAGATTCAGGTGCCCAACTTCAAGCATTACTTTTTAAATCCAAAGCTAAGATACTTTTCAGAGGCTCTTTAAAAATTGTCATGAATTCTCTGTATTTCTTCTCCCTGCATTGCTGATCCACAAGATTTTTGTATTCTCCATTTCCAGACCCTAGAGTAGAGGTCATCAACCACTAGACTAGGATCTACTGGTAGATCTTAGAACCTCTGACAGGTGATCCTGACCAGTTTGGCCAAGAGGCTATCAAGTGTCGGCACTTCAACTGCCTCTTCCCGCACGGCTGCGCGGTGGGTGAGCCTAACTTAGCCCTACCGCATGACCACCCAGAAGCCACCTGAGGTAAGCAGTGCCCAAGCTGGAGCCCATATCCCGAAACCCTACTCCAATCATGAACTCTCCCCTTCAATCCAAGCCCCTGCCTTAGCCCCGAGCACCCCATATCGAAACAACCTCCCAGAGCCTGAACCTAGAACCCCCTCCTGTACTCCAAACTCAGCTCAGAACCCCTCACGCTCCAAATCCCTTAATCCAAGACCAGAGCCTGCACCCAAATTCTCTACTCCCACCCTAGTGAAAGGGATGGGGGAGGAAGGGAGGATGGAGTAAGGAGGGGCGTGGCCTCAGAGAAGGGGCATGAAGGGTATTTGGGTTTGAAGTAGATCTTGGATTGCACTTAAATTCAAAAAGTGATCTTGTGCTTAAAAAGGTTGGAGACCGCTGCCTTAGAGGCAATCAGTCACGGCTATCTTTCTGGATTCCAACTTGAGGGAGATAACAAATCAACATCCAGAGTGCCACAGTTGATTGGCCACACAGCTGTGTGTTTTTCTTTTCTCTCTGTTTGGCCACTTTTTTTTGGGGGGGGGGAGGTGTTGGGTTTTGTTTTGTTTTGTTTTTTGGCTCCCCTGATTTACAAAAGGAGTGGGGGTGGATGGGAAGAAGGCACTACATATATTCCACTCTGCTCAGCAAAGCTTCTAGGGCCAGCCATGTTTCAAACCCTCTGAATTTAGTTTGCCCTTCTGGAACTGTGTGCTCAAAGCAACAAAGGAGATTGTTGACATCGGAGGAAGTTGTGAGCACTTTTCCTCTGAAAATCATAAACATAAATGTCTAAATATGGATTTAAATATTTACCTTAAGTGGCTCACCCAAAGAGATATAGCTAGCAATTGAACCAGCAAGTAGGGAAACTCGCATTCCTTGTTCTACCCTCAAGAGCAAATTTCTTTCAGGATTGTGTATTTGAATTTGAAGAATCATTTGCCTTTCACTTGAAATTCTCCTGATGGTGATATTTTCCAATCTCAGGATTGGAAAGAGTAGAATTGTTCTGTTTAGAATTGGTTTACACCAAATCTGATGGATCTAAAATACCCTACAATGCTATGCATCATAAGGCACCTACCTAGCAGTCACTCTATCATCTTTTATCATGTTAATCCTGCAGTATTACACATTAAGGCCAGGAGGAAGCAATCACACTTTCTTGAACCAAAGCTATTTTTCATTTATGGACTTTGTCACGTATTGTATTTTATTCTTAATATATTCCAGTTAACATCTTGGGGTGAGGGGGTGGCAGGAAAAAGACAGAAAGAAACAGCCATTTTGCTCTCCCTGCATCCATTAGAAAGCTGCAGTTGCTATCAAAATTTCACAATGATGAGGTTATAAAAGATCACAGAGAACTAACCTATCAAGTTGATATGGCAGCTGAAAAGGTAAAGATTGAAATGTATGGATCCAGGACTTGAGTTACATCAAGTCAATAAAACAAACATCAGAATTACAAACTAAATATATATTTGTCCTACAACCATCTTTCCCATTCTTCATATCTACTGCTAGATTGCCTCACTTGTGTATGATTTTAATTTTAATGACTTGTTAGGCTTGAGAAAGATATTGATTTATTTATTGAAAAATCATTCTTTTTGGTGACTTATCTTCCACAAGAAAATCTCATTTCTCTGAACGGTGTGCAATAAGAGTTTTTGAATTTGCATTTTTTCAGTATTATAAGTTATTAGCCTTACTCTTTTCTACATTCCATTAGGAAACAAAAGCCTCAGTATGGCTATACAAGGGCTTAAAAGAGAGAACAGCATTTTATTTTATTTTTTTAATTTGAGGAAACCTGTTTTATAATGTTATATGTTATTTTCACTACCCTGATGTAGCTACACATTCTGTGATGTCAGACTGATCAATGGATTTTCCTAATAGGGTTAAAGTTATAATCCTTAAACACAAAATATTAACAGTCACTTCAACAGTAAGGCACAATAGCTTCTCAAAGGCATGAAATGTGCAACAGTCAGATGTTTTTATATCAGCAGCTCAGCACAAGTTTGATGAAGTTAGGATACATGTTTCTTGTTATGGATATCTACTGATGATGGACTCTGAAAGTTTTGAGTGGGTGGAATATGTCTTGATACAACCTGAACTGCCATTAAATGTAAGTTTTGTTTGCCTGTGGGACTTGGCAGGGAACATCCTGGGGTTTAAATTCAGTTTACTTTTTCTTTGTGTTTCTTTACT
Organism: Pelodiscus sinensis; assembly: GCF_052426305.1. Lineage (NCBI taxonomy): Eukaryota > Metazoa > Chordata > Testudines > Trionychidae > Pelodiscus > Pelodiscus sinensis. Next base: position 121,321,786 of record NC_143056.1, on the reverse strand, counting down.
TTACAATTACTATTACAATCATTATTTAATTCCTAAATTATTGCATTAAATCCTTGATGCCCATATGTATCTTTACACTAGTCTAGGGGTCCCAATTCTTCACCTCTTCTCTTTCTCACATACCCCCTTTCAGCTTAATTTTCTGGAGGCACTGAGCACCTGCAGCTCTCCAGGATTTTAGTTATTGTTTCAGAGGTGCTTAACACCAGCAACTATAAGTCATTAACTCCTAACTCATTGTCCTTTGATCCTAGTAGGTATGTGGCCAAATCCCCAATCACTATTTTTCAGTGACTTCCAAAGAGCTTCATTAATTTACGTACACTGTTCATGTTGCTCATAAATCTTGCCTTTGGCTACAACTGAAATGATTTTGATGGATCTTAGTCTACTTCCTAATTTGTGTCATTCACAAAACCAGCACACAGTCTGGTAAAACAGAGATAGATATTCTCTGGTTCTGCTAAGTTTCCTTCAACTCAGCACACAATATGGGGGCAAAAATGGTTTTAAAGGGGACTTGCAGTCTCCTGATCCTGGGGCTGTCTGGCTACTGGCCAGGTCCCAGAGTAAAGGTCTGCTCTATGTTACACCCAGCTGCTATAGAAGCTGTTAGGAAAACCAGCAATTGCCAACTTGTAGAGCTTCCCTGGAAACTCCTCCCCCTTTACTCCAGATTGTTCACTGTACCAGGGTCTGAGACAAAGGTCGCTGTTCATTGGTCATCTGAGCTGGCTTCACAGTTGCTTTGTGCATGGGTGGCAGGACACAGTAGCCTTAATGGAGCAGAGAATATGGCCCATTGTCTCTGGTCAGATGATGCTTTGCTAATCTACTGGTTTAAAATATTTAAAATCAGAGTACAAATAATGCATCAGATTGTGACCATAGATTTATCAATGAAATGGATGTGGCCACAGTCCAGATTTCCCTGCCTTTTTTTCCTACTGATTAATCATATCTACCCCTTCACCTGGCCTAAAATACTGATGGTCCTGCATTGGCTTATGTTGGGGGGTCTACAAAAACCAATTTGCTTGTACTGTGATTGTAACTGTGTTCATCCCAGCCTTGAAGAAGAGGTCTGAGTAAGCTCAAAAGCTTGTAACTTTCACCGACAGAAGTTGATTCAATAAGAGATACTATCTCACCCACCAAGACTCTCTAAAAGAAGACTTGTTCAGCATCTGATCCCCCAGTGTTGCTAAGAGGTTAAATCAAACAGTGATGTCACAGTCTGCAGTGTTCCACTGTTCCCTAGGTACCAATGTGTCAATTTTATTGGATCACATGACCGTCAGGTTCTGGAGATGATCTACAGTTGGCTTCTCTCTTTCCAATAAGCTCTAAATCAACATTTAGATTTCTCTGTGCTGGATTTGGCTGATTAGTAACAGAGTAAAGCCATTCTGTAAGTATCTAGATAGCTGTGAAACATACCTACTGTGTACCATGTCAGAGGGGCCATTCCTTTTATTAGGGTTTTGATGTTATGGCTTTATTTTACCAATTGGGAGCTGCCTCACCCGGTCCATTGTGTAGTGTAGCTCAGTACATCACTTTCAGCCTGTCATGTCACATTCTTTTGGCAAACAGTGGCTGGAGTTGGCGAGAGCCATGAAAGGTTTATTTCATGTAAGAAAATAATCAGAAGGGTAGTGTCTGGGTTTCTGAAAGAAAGAACCCTTTAAATAATAATATTTTAATTTCAGAAAATAATAATCCAGCAGGACTAGAAATGTAGACACATTAGACTCCATATGTAGTAGTAGCATTGTGAGGCATAAGATCAAAGAGCAATTTCCCTCAGCACTCAAGATCTGAATCTTTGCCATGTTTATTTATAGCATATCTTTGCAATTGATCATCCCAGAATATTTAGTTGTTTTTAAAAAATAATTATTGGTTTCGATTCAATTGGAAGAAGGCGCAAAATAGAAGACATTTATTATTCACGAGTTTATGAGGGCATTAAGTGCAGGGACAGAGCTATGTCTAAAGTATAGAGCTGAGCCTGCCTCAGTCCATTATACAGATTGGGGTGGAAGGAGTAATCACAAAGTCCGAATCCAAATTTCACACTTTCCAGAAGTTCCAAGGTGAGTTCAGATCCCAGATCTTGTCGGCCTCTGAAAATAATAGGAATAGAACTGATTAAATAGTATTTGCCCTACAAGATCAGAACATTGGTCTAATAAATCCAGTATCCTACCTCTGACTGTGGTCAACCCTGGATGATTTAGCAAAAAGCCTCTTTCTGCATCTATCGCATTTGCCATTGCCATTGTATATCAAGAGATCTAGGAAGGATTCCTTCCTGTTCTTTTAATTTTTGCTGACATTTGCATTACAAAAACTTCCTAACTGAGAGGGTGCTTAACCACTGAAATAAATTGCCTAGGAAGGTTGTGGAATCTTTGTCACTGGAGATTTCAAAAAACAGGTTAGACAAGTGACTGAGATAATACATAGCCCTCCCATGAGTGTAAGGGAACTGGACTAGATGAACTCCAGTCCTATGATTCAACAAGTTCTTCTTGCAAACATAGCCAGCAAGTTAATAGCTCTCTGCAATGCTATTAGCTTTTTCTCTGGGGGAGGCTGAACACAGTTAATCATGTTGACTTTTGAGTCCAGTAATGAAAAGGGACAGATGGAAAACACGACTCAGTGAAGTTATTAAGTTTTGTGTATTGTCCCCCACACAGGAGGTCAATTTCAGCCCACACATAGAATGCATTTCGTGAGTTTCCCCACACTCCAGAGAGTAAAGAGGAATGAATTCTTTGAACAAGGTAAAGTCATTAGTGCTCCCTAAACTTCTTCAATAAGGTTTGGATCAAGCTACTTCTTGCTAACTACCCAACAGAGTTGTTGTGAGGATTAATCAGGTAAGGTGGGATTCACCCCTGTTCAGAGAGCTAGAACAAGGGTTATGCAACACTTAGTTTCTTGTGCCCCATTAAGGTGAGTTCACTCTGCGTATTTGTTCGGTGTTTTGAAGCTGAGAAGTAAAAAATAAAGTGCCAAGTATTATTATGTTTTATAGCTTGAAGTCTCAGGTATTCTAAGGCTGAGTCTATACTACAAAATTAAGTTACATCAAAGTACAGCTGCTGTAGTAATTAAATCTGTTTTGCATGTCCACACTATGTTTCTGTCTGCCATGTGCATCCTTGTTATCAATACTTACTTGCATTGCTGCAGGCTGCAATGCATCATGGGTAGCTTGCCACCTTCTAGCACAAGGTGTTATGCGAAAGGTTTGCAATGCCTCTGCAGGGAAAGGAGAAAAGAAGAGTGACAGGGGAATATGGGTTCAGTGTCTCATGATACAGTTTTCTCCAACTATAATTTTATCTGCATCCCAGGGTATGTCTACACTTGCACCATCTTTCGGGAGAGGGATGCAAATGAAGACATTCGAAATTGTAAATGAAGCCAAGATTTAAATATCCCATGCTTCATTTGCATAATCACAGACCGGCGCTATTTCAAAATAGCACTATTTCGAAAAAAAATGCTGTTTAGACGCATTATTTCGAAAGAAAATCCTTCTCTCAAAATAATTGTTAAACCTCATTTTATAAGGAATAAGGGTTATTTTGAAAGAAGGGCTTTCTTTCAAAATAACGCGTCTAAACAGCTGTTTTATTTCAAAATAGTACTATTTTGAAATAGCGCCAGTCAGTGATTATGCAAATGAAGCACAGCATATTTAAATCCCAGCTTCATTTACAATTTTGAATGTCTTCATTTGCATCCCTCTCTCAAAAGAGGGTGCAAGTGTAGACATACCTCCATAAAGTTTCATGCCTCTTCCAAAACCCCCCCAAACCCTTGCATCCACTATCCATGTGAGATCCATGGATCTGGCAAAGCTCACTATTGTAATGAGCATTGTGCATGTGGCACACCTCATCCTTGGCTATTTGCAGAGCTGTCAGAGTTGTTGCTGGGAACATGACAGTACCTTGGAGGTTAACTTGCTGTGGGACATAGAAACATCACAGGCTGGTCGCTAGCATTCACAGATCACCAGTTCTGGGCCTGAGAAAGAAGTCGTAAGAAACAACTCAGGCTGGTCGCTGGCATTCACAGATCACCAGTTCTGGGCCTGAGAAAGAAGTCGTAACTAGTGGGATCACACAATTATGCAGCTATGGTATGACAAGTAATAGCGGAAGAACTTTTGGATGTGCAAAGCCACATTCCGAGATGTGCGTGCAGAGCTTTCCCCCTGCCCTCCAGCTCAGCAACTCCAAAATGACAGCTGCACTGACAGCGAAGAAGAGAGAAGTTTTTGCTGTGTGGAAGCTTGCAGTGCCAGATGGTTTCCTGACTTATCAGTACCAATTTGGAGTTGGGAAATCTACCATGGAGGGTGCTGTGATGCAAGTATCATGTTCTGCTACAAAGGACTATGACTCCCCGGGCAATGTGCAGGACACAGTAGATGGTTTTGCAGTAATAAGGTTCCTGAAGTACAGCAGAGCAACAGATGACACGCTTGTCCGTTTTGGCACCATACCTACCATTTTTCCACACCAACAGAAAGGGCTGCTTTTCTGTGGTATTGCAAGCCCTGGGGATCACCAAGGACCTTTTACCACCATCAGTCAAGGACAGTCAGGGAAAGTACCTAAACCAGACCTCTTTAAAAACACAGGCCTATTCAGAAAGCTGAAAGAAGGGATTTTCTTTCCAGACCAGAGGGTTACCACTATGGGATATAGAAATGCCAATGATCCTGGAAGATTCAGCCTACTCGTCGAGGAGATGAAGCAACAGGCAAAAGGAAACTGAGGCACTCAACTACAAATGTATTCAGGTCCCAAGCCAGGACTGAGCTCTCACCCTTCGTTGGCCTTGCAGGGTGGATAGTGTTATGTAGGTGCTGCTCTGTTAGAAATGCCATCACTTCAAATATTAAACCATGTTCTGCAAGTCCACCTGCCACTCACACAAGTTCTTGTCACCAAGGTTGTGTCTGAGAGCTACGGCCAAAGGTATATCATAGAATACTAGGACTGGAAGGGACCTCGAGAGGTCATCGAGTCCAGTCCCCACTACCCTTACCTAGCTGATAGCTTTGAAAGTATTTTGAGATGACCACAAGACCTGTACCTAAGAGAAGGCACTAAATTGGGACTAAGGGTGTCAGAATCCATACTCCAGCTTTGTCATGGACTCCCCCTTGGGCAAGTCACTTGCTCTCTGTGTGTCCCAATTCCCCAGCTATGAATTAGGAATAATGCTCCCTTCTCCCACCCATTGTCTTGTCTGTTTAGACTGTAGACTCTTCAGGGGCTGGACGTCTGTTACTGTGCATAGAGCTTAGCACAATGGGGCCTAGATTTGATTAGGGCCTTTAGGTAGCATTGTAATATGAACACTAATGATTTATATTATGTTATTATTACTATTGTCTATCTCAGTGCAAAGTTGTTCACATGTTTCCCATTCCTCCTGGCTTGAAAGAGAAACATTTGGCTAGGCCTGGAAAGGAAGCAGATGATATACAGGCAAAAGTGCTTTAAAAAGAACAAGCACCAGCAATTTATTGTCATACACTACACAGTTTTGGGGGGATGTATTTACTGGTGCGTGGAAAAGCCAATCTGCAACTAAGCATTTCCTTTTTCCCCTCTCTTTTCCCACTCCAGCTGGAAAGTATATTTTAGGTGCTGTTATTGCTGCATGCATTTTTTGGGGCTTGGTGTATGCTTTACTCAGGTGGCTCTGGAGATGGTAAGTGCCCAGTGTGCTACAAGAATTACACATAACGCTATCGGTTTTAGCTGTGGAAATACTTGCAAAGCTAATTTTTTAATACATAAGTAATAAAAGAAACCAGAATGTTACTGTGACAGGAAGAACAGAATATCTGGAGACTCCTAGGAACTATTTTAAGGGGAGGGTAGAATATCCATTGTGTAATCACAGCAATGTTCTTCCAACAATGTGATAGTGCCAATTAATTCACAGCTGTTGGGTGATTAAGTCAGAGGAGGCTTGTTATTTACTATGAGGCAGCATCTACATTGTGCGGTCACTATCCATCATACTATTGCTGTCCTATCAATGCTTGGGTATATAGTTCCTCAATTAGACACGAGTGCTGCATTTATTACTGCAAAATCTTTATACAAATGCCTTTAGATCAGAGTTGGGTGAGATACAGCCCACAGGCCAGATCTGGACTGCTAAGCCTTTTGATCCGGTCTGCCTGCCCTTTTGGCATGGAGCAGAGCTGCTCAAAGTGGCTAGCTGCTTCCTGTGGCTCTCTGCACTGCGGTGTGAGGGTGGAAGGGGGGCTTCATGTGCTGCCCTCACCCTCAGCAAAATCTCTCTTCTCCTATTGACCGGAAACTGGCCAATAGGAGTTGAGAGATTTTTCTAGGGGAGGGGGCAGCACATGAAGCCTCCTTTCCCCCAGCACAGACAGCAACATAGAACAGACAATCAGGGGCAGTTATTAGGCAGGGAAGCCTGCTTCAGATGCTGCTGGCCAAGAGCTGCTTAGGTAAGCACTTCAGGGCTACTCAAATGTGCACCTTGCTTCTGAGGTCCCCAAGGTCCTTTTCACTAGCCAGGGTAGTGGGAGCACCACACTATTCTGTCCAGCCTCCATTCTGTGGGCTGGTGACCTGCTAAACTAGCATTACACCACTCCGGGATTTCCCCTGCATCAGTTCCAAATTGATCTACAGCTATCACTGGAGACAGATTTAGTTATGAGATTAGTACATTCTAAGACTAGACTTTAAGGGTCAAATTATCCTAATTTATACTCTATTTACCCCCCACTAAGGATAATGATATTGCAGTAAGGGCAGAAGCCAGCCCTACGAGGCAGGTTTACAGATCATCCTTCACTGATTCCTTTTTGCACTTGCATCATTATATGTAGAGTCTTACAGTGCTTAGTCTTTTAAGTACACAACTGTGCACATAAGTCAGGGGCTTAGATGGCCAAAGTGACAGTAATTGAATCCACAGGGGATCACGGATAATCTAAAAGGTCCATGAAAGACAGACTGAATACTGACTGAACAGAATTCAACTATATAGACATAAAATAGGTTCCCCAAAGGGTCCATATTGCCATTTGAAATTTTTTAGGGATCTACAAATGAAAAAAGTTGGAGAACCACTGTGTTAGAACACGCATCAGTAAAAGGAAAAGATAAAATTAGAATAAATCAGATTTTAAATAAAAAAGGTGATAAACAACAAGGTCTGATATTAACATTGGTTTTTGTTCTTGTTTCTACCTCCCACTTAGGAAGTGTGAAAAAGAAAAAAAAGGAAGGATGGAAGCTGAGGAAGCTGAGTACTAGCAGTTTATGGTTTCTTTTAAAAAACCCTCCACTTTTCCCTTAAATTATAATGAACTAAAGCTAGCAACTTAGTTACACTATTGACTGCTAAACAATGTAAATCAAGTGCTACTGAAGTGTGACAATGAAACCATCCCAGTTAGCTTCTTTCTGCAGGGGCTAGATCTGTGCTCACGTTCACCACCAACTTGTGGTAGGTTAGTCTCTGCAGCATCCCCCATCATGGCCCACTATGTCATAGCTCACCCTATCTCAGTTTTCCCCACAAGGGAGACCCTAATGAATAGGAGAGCAGACAGACAATAGTGCCAAATGCAACAAACAAAAGGGTTTTCAACACTTTCTGGACTCAGCCGTCAGTTCCTTCCCACTCTCCTACAGAGCACAGATTCTCAGGGCTTTTCCCCTACATGGGTTCTCCCTTCTTTCAGGGCCAGTCATGGAAGTAAGCAAGCAAGCTGGCTTCAGTCCTCTTCCAGGCTATTTGTCTGGAAGTTACCCATCTCAAGGGCCTATCAGAAGAGCTAAACAAGCATCTGTAGCAGCTCACCTTGTTATGCTCGCAACTCTTTCTAGCTATCCCAAGACCCCTTCCCAGTTGGTTCTAATAATTAAATAGGGCCTTTTGATCTCTAGCTGATCAGGATCAATCAGGAAGGTTAGCCTATCATAGGTGGATCAGGACCAAACTCCCATAAAAAGGCCAACCAATCTGTAACACAGATAAGAACATAAGAATGGCCATACTGAAACAGATCAAAGTCTTCTAACAATGATCAATGCTAGGTGCCACAGAGGGAATGAACAGAACAGGTAATCATGAAGTGATCCATCCCGTGACCTTATTCCCAGATTCTGGGAAACAGAGACTAGAGACAACATTCCTGCTCATCCTAGCTAATAGTCATTGATGGGCCTGTCATTCATGAACATTTCTAGTTCTTTTTTGAACCCTGTTCTAGTCTTGGCCTTCACAACATTCTCTGGCAAGAAGTTCCACAAGTTTACTGTGTGTTATGTGATGTTCAGAACTTTGATTTGGGTAGCCCTCAACCTGAAGTTCCTTCTAAGCCATGGCTCAGGGCTGCAGCAGGAACAGGCAGGGAACTGCCATAGTTGGGGGAGAGATGGAGAAATGCTTTCAAACCCCCCACTCCACCCCACCCTGCATCTCAATCCTTTGCCCCAGTCCTGAAGTCCCCTCCTACAACCTGAACTACTCATCCCTGGCTCCTCCCCACCCCCACTGGAGCACTCACCTGCTCCCCAACACACACACTCAAACCCTCTGCCCCGATCTGAGCCCCCTCGGCCCCATCTCCACCACACATCACTTCCATATTTGTGCACATAAAATAATTCATTCCATACATGCATGAGAATATTGCTCAACCCATCCTCTTCTCCTGTGTTTTTAGGACAACTTCTTCAATAACAACCAGTCATATATTCAGGAGCAATATAGAGCATTTTTAATCATATAAATGAAAAAATATGTTCAGTGACACTGGTAAGTGTGGTACACTGAGGAAAGTTAATAGAGTAGACAGAAACAGCTTGAATCGAGAAACGTGTTTTCGCCCCTTATGTGTCTTTTAGGAGAAATATCTGAGGAAAGCACATTTTAAAAAGAGACACTTATCAAAAATACTTCAGCTGCAGAATCTGATTTTCCAAAGAGCCCTTGCTTTCTACTCAGTTTTGCACCAAGGACTAGTCTGTGGTTTGGGCTATCCAGGCAGTCCCCGGGTTACGTACAAGATAGGGACTGTAGGTTTGTTCTTAAGTTGAATTTGTATGTAAGTCGGAACTGGTACATATTGTAGAGGAAACTCTACAGAGCTCAGTTTTATTTTCCCACACCTCACTTCCCTCAGTCCTTTATTCTCAAGCTGAGATGTCTACTGAGAAAAGCTGCTCCGCATCTCCCTGGTCTGCTGGGGGGGGGGGGAGGGGTGTTAGCTTCGCGTCTCCCTGGTCTGCTGGGGGGGGGGAGCGCTAGCTTCGCGTCTCCCTGGTCTGCTGGGGGGAAACAGCTAGTGCAGGGTTGCCTCACCCCGTTTGTAAGTAGGGATCCAATGTAAGTCGGATCCATGTAACCCGGGGACTGCCTGTATTTAAAATTAACCCTCATTCCGTAGCTGGTAGGTAGCCATCACCCCTGCTCATATGTAAACCTCACACATAGATAAGGAAAGTCACAATTTCTCCAGCCTAGCCAATCCTAGTTTCAGGCTGGGTATCTGGTGTAAACTGGCTTTTCTTGCCTATTCTTTCAATTTGCACCAATGTGGCCTCACTGATTGCTGGCCAGTAGTTACTGAAACTCAAGTATAGCTAGGGATTGAGGCACAAGAAAGAAATTGCCTGAAGTCATACACAGGTGGCGCAACTGTCCAGACTGGATCCCATTTGACTCCTACTTGCCAACATTTCACTGTAGCACTGAGACCCCGTGGTCACTTCAACAAGTCTACAGAGCAGTGTCATTCTAAAGGTGCAGGCTCTATACAGGCCTGTACACAAGAGGGGTGCAAAAAGTGCAAATCCACATCACCCCCCACAGTCCTTCATGGTCTGCCCCAGCCTCCTTCCCCTGTGCTCCAGCTGGCCAGGGAAAGATAGAAGCTGCACGCTGCCAGACTTCCTCCCCCATGCTCCAGCCAGCACAGGGGATAGAGGCTGGTAGCGCACTGCGCCTGCTTTCCTCCGGCTGGGGCTGATTCCTCACTTCCTCCCCCAGAAGCAAGGCCATGGGCGGGGCTGAGCCATGGGGGCGGAGCTGAGCCATGGGGGCAGGGCTGTCACCAGCCCCTCCCACAGCTCACCTCTCCACACAGAAATTCCTGCATAGGGGCCTGGTATGTTTGTTGAAATATTTGATTTTCCAAGAGATTTCTAACTGTTCCTAGCCCTTGCATTTCACATACATGAAGAATATGCCATTTGTCAGCAACATGTCAATTTTAAGAGAAAACAGAAGCATTGCAGTTTGCCCTGGAGGTCTTTTGTAAAGATAAGGCCTTTTTTGGTAGCCATCTTGGAAGTCCTCTAGCCATTTTGGAAGGCCTAGACTTAGCCTAAGGCCTTCATCTGCAGCCAGATTGAAAGAGCAACAGCCATTAGCTGTAAAGCAGGAAGTGACACACTCACATTCCATCTAAATTGCATTAAAATAGTATAATACCAGGCTGCTAAGAAGAGACCCTGTTCTAATGGCACCCACTATCACCAGATAAAGAATCAGATCTCAAGATGGTTAAAGAAAACTTAGTTTGATGATAGCATTTCATCTGGCATGAAACTCCTTATCAGTAGTTGGGGTTTTGAAATCCTCATTCTGATTATGGTGCTCACTTTCCTATTGTTTGTCGGTATGATCTCTGCTTGGTTTTTAATTGCTGTATAATTAATTTTCTTAGGTGTACCAAAATTAAGGTAGTGAGTATGATTGGTTAGGTTATTCTGTTACAGTATGTTAGGATTGGTTAGTAAAATTTTAGTAAAATAATTGGTTAAGGCAGGGCTATTCAACACGCAGCCCGCGTGCCGCATGCATTCCACAAACCCATTTGTGGCCCACGGTACATTTTGGGTTTACTCAGCACTCAACACATGGCCCGTGGGTAGGATCCTTTGAACATATCCTTCACTGGGAACACGCTCCACAACAGCGAGGCATCTCCCAGGCAGGGTGAGCATTGAAAGACACAAGTGGAAGGGCTGGCTGGAACAGACGGGTACAGGGTAGCATGTTTCTAGCCCCCAGGGAGGAGGTACCAGAAGTACCAGGGCATTGTGGGAAGTGCTTTACATTCATGCCCTTCAGTGTGAAAGAAACTCTTTGCATATATTTGCATATATATGCAACCACACTTAAGTTGGGGCCGTTGGTATGTGCTGCGAGTATCATTGTGGCCTCGGGGGCTTCCAATGTTGCGCAGCCCTGGGTTAAGGTGTAGTTAAGCAGAACTCAAAGTTTCACTATATTAACTGGGGTCCACGAAGGAGACCAGCGGATAGGAAGAAAGGAAAAGAAGGAACAGAAAGAATAACAAAAGGAAAGACCTGGAAGAACTCACCTCCAAACACAGGCTAAGATCAGAGCTGCCAAGAATCCTCTGTACGACCATGACGTACAGCAATCAGAATCCAGATGAGCCTGTCTTTGCTTGGCCGACAGAGGAAGGTCTCCTGCCTTCTCCAGGATTGGTGAGACTGGCACTGTGGGCTTAGCATGTGTATTCTGTTTGCTTGGTAGTTGTTAAGAAATAAAGAGTCAGGATATTACTGTGTAAGGCTCTTTCAGTGGTAAAAGTCCTGCAAACCTGCAGGAAATTAAGCCCTGAGCTCTGGGACTTGGGAAAGGGTGGGTATTTATATTAACAGGGTTAACCATCTAGAGCCCCATGAACTTAGTACAGGTGAGCACCGCTGAAGTGTGGGAGTGACAGAAAATTTTGTGGGGGTAGCACTTTTAAACAACAGATTTGATCCGACATTTAGAACTAGTGTGGCAGCAATTGACACAGATTTGGAAAGAAATATGAAGATGGTTTTAAGTAGGGCTGTCAATTGATGTGCGTTAACACCTGCGATTAACACAGGGAAGAATTAATACATTTATTTTTTTAACACGTTAATCGCAGGCGTTAATGCTGTGCTGCCCCTTTGAAGCGCCGCTCAGGCACTTCAAAGGGGCAGCACATTAGGAGCCTGGGATCAGCTGGAGTCCCCAGCTGACCCCAGGCTCCATGCAGCACAGCCCCTATGAAGCACCAGTCCAACTCTTCAAAGGGGCAGCACAACTTGGAGCCAGGCACTCCAGCTGATCCCCAGCTCTGTGTTACGCTGCCCCTTTGAAGCACTGGTCTGGAGCTTCAAAGGGGCAGCACATTAGGAGCTGAGGATCAGCTGGAGTGCCCAGGTGATCCCGGCTCCGCATCGCACTGCCCCTTTGAAGTGCCAGTCCAGCACTTCAAAAGGGCAGCACAACGCGGAGCTGGGATCACCTGGGCACTCCAGCTGATTCCCGGCTCCTAATGCGCTGCCCCTTTGAGGCACTAGGGTGGCACTTCAAAAGGGCAGCACTGCACAGAGCCTGGGGTTAGCTGGGGACTCCAGCTGATCCCAGGATTCCTCATTGCTGCCCCTTTGAAATGCTGCCAGAGTGTAGAGTGTGCGATTAGTCATGATTACATTTTTTAATTGCTTGACAGCCCTAGTTTTTAGGCATCTTTATCACCCATCCCAATTCTGGGGCCACTAGATACTGGGTTGGTCCCAATGTGCAACTTACAGTAGCATAAGGTCTGCTTCAGGTTGCACATCTGTTACAGCAGCTAGGAATTGACTGAGTATAGAAGGTACACAGTTCTTCCAGGGGTAAAATGAGCAATATGGGGGGGAGCTGCACCACTCCTATGCCATCTTGAAATTTCCCCATGTTGGGATAGTTCTTGAGTAGCCATTTAAACTGGCTTTGTGACCATTAATATGCTAGCGGATCACCACAAAGTCACCAGATCAGGGACCATTTCCTCTGATGAAACAGCTTTGCTTTTAAATCACAGAAGCTGTGATTTATATAAAAAACCCTGGGGCCATGTTTTCAGAATGAATTGCTTAGTTAATGTAACTTTCCATTGCCAGGGATGGGTCCCTACTGGATCAGTGGCTCTGCAAAGCTGAACACTAATGGATGCTCTATCTCAAATTAGACCCTAATCTATTCCCATGGCTCATAACAGGGCCTGAAAGCATTTGCAAATATGGTTACAAGCAACATTGGTTTCAGATTGGGTCTCTGGATCCCCTGGTTAACATTCAGACACAAAGCGGAAGGGAGGATTTCTCTGTCTCACATGGCATTCACTTTCTCTACAGATATCAATAATTCATTCCTACCAGAGAGGTCTTTTACTGCTGAACAGCACATTTCCTTTAGCCTCTGCCACTCACTACCCTGAAATCAAAGGCTTTTTCAACATAAGAACCAAGAAGAGGATTCCCCAACCCACTGTACACCCCGCTCCATATGCCTTTATGTCATCAGCACTCAGTGTTATGGGATATGTTTAATATAGCATACAGACTCAGAATATATATATTTCCACAATAAGCAGAGGCACTAGAATTTGCATGAATAAATGAGCTTTTCCTAGTAAAGGCAATTACTAACTGTTTGTTCACTAAGGGTACCTCTACACTAGCCCCCTAGTTCGAAGTAGGGAGGCTAATGAAGGCAACTGAAATTGCTAATGAAGCACGGGATTTAAATATCCCACGTTTGATTAGCATATTCCCGGTCGGTTGCCATTTTGGAAACTGACTAGCCTGAAGTAACTGCCCACGTCTACACGCGGCAGAGAAGCTCGATTCCCAGATAAACCCTTTAGTTTGAATTAACAGTTAAACCTCATTCCATTAACTGTTAATTTAAACTAAGGGGTTTATCTCGGATTATGCGTCTCTGCTGCGTGTAGACGCGGGCAGTTACTTCAGGCTAGTCAGTTTCCAAAATGGCGACCGGACAGGAATATGCTAATCAAGTGCGGGATATTTAAATCCTGCACTTCATTAGCAATTTCGGTCACCCTCATTAGTCTCCCTAGTTCGAACTAGGGGGCTAGTGTAGATGTGCCCTAAGTGATTTTACTTCTATCCTTGGTTCTGAGAAAGCATTTTTGTTTGACTGAGAAGACAACTGAATAGATTTTCACTGTACCCCCTCCAGGAGGTACAATGCTGACCCCCTCCCCCCAGGCTAAAGGGGATAACAGATACAGGAGTCTCTCCCCACTCCTCACTGCTCCAAACAATGAGTGAAACTTTCAAGTTAGAACACGACCTCCTGCTACATTATCTTTAACTTAAGATCCTGGCTCCATTGAAGTCAGGTTGCTTATGTTGCTCTGCAAGTAGCCATGAAAGAACGGCATGTTTCCCAGAGGAATGCAGGCTGCAGTTGCTCCAATCTAGCTATATAAGGAGGGCTGCATTTCTATTTCCTCTTTGGCAAAATTCTCTCTCACTGTTCAGGCTGCCTAATCTCATGTCCTCATTGGCCAAGTGTCCATAGTGACTTATTCTCTCAAACCAGACCTCCTCCCACTTTAGTCAAACATCAGGTAAACAGCTTCCTTGTAAATGACGTTTGAGTGCTCAGCAAAGCTACTTTTACATGTTTCATTTATAATAAGGCTTCTCTGGATGAAGACTGTCCCTGGGCCTTTCACTTGGTCCCATAGGTAATCTAATACCTGATTTCCCATATGTACTAAACTCCTACCCAAAAGCAATTAGATTTTTTGCAACAGTGCCTTGCCAAGGGTCTTCATTGCCTCCCAGTGCTGCCTTGGATGTTAGAAGTCTCTTCAGTAATGATTTATGCTTCTGAAGTTCTCACTTTGCTTCCTGTGGGCCAGACTGTTAACTCCTTGCAGCCACTGGGGTGAGCAGCTACTCGTGGGAGTAATCAGAGTGAAATCAATAGGATGATGCAGGTGAGTAATTTTTCATCAGTGGGAATAATGTAAGAGAGGAGTGAGGTGCCACAGCCAAGTTTGAAGGAAATCAGAATATTTGCTCAGGAAAACATCACACTGCAAGTGGGTGAAACGTCAAGATTTAATAACTGCTAGTAAAAGGGGGGAAATGGCCCAGTAATTAAGACAACAGACTGTCACGGGAGGGTTGGGTTCATGGATTTCTTTTGTGACTGAGGTCGGCACCTCAGTTTCTTACTTGTAAAATGGGGCTAATAATGCTTCCTCTGTCCATTTATCTTATGTGGCTTGTAAGTGCTTCAGGGCAGTGACTGTCTCATTGGACAGTGGCTTCAAACTAAGGGTTGCGACCCAGTACTGGGTCACAGAATGCCCCAGTGGGGGTGCTAAGGCAGCTTCCTGCCCATCCTGGCATTGCAGACTGTGCTGCGCCCTAGAGGCAGAGAGCAGCAGGCCCAGCTCCTGGGATGGGATGGGGGAAGAGCACACAGGGCTCCACACACTGCCTCTGCCCTGAGTACGAGGTCCACACTCCCTCAGGAGGCTGGGAACCTGTTGCTGTCTGCTTCTGTGGTGCAGCATGGTCTGTGGTGCCAGGAGAGGCAGGAAGCCTGTCTTATCACTTGCACTGAACCACTGACTGAGCCACTCAAGGTAAGCCCCTCCTGCCCCAGCCCTGACCCCCCCTCCAAAGCCATAGCCCTCTCCTATGCCCCAAAGCTCTCGTCCTCAGCCTCACCCCGGAGCCCCCACTCTGGTCAAATTATGTTGAGTCACAGGCATCAACAATTTTCTTCAACTGGGTCATGAGAAAAGTTTGAAAAGCACTGACACAGGATATAGCACCTAGCACTATGGGCTCCTTAGTACAGTTGGGGTCTCTAGGCATTACTAACCCCATATTAACCCTAGAGATGTGTGTTTTTCACTAAGGGGCCAAAGAAGGGATGATTGCTTTCCCTCACCCCCCAAATACACAAAGATGGCCACGTTCAGAATTATACAGTATATAGCTATATATAATTTATTTCACACAATCCTGATAAGAGTTACAGGTGTATTTGGAATCATTTACAGTTTCACAGCATATGGAGTGGCCATACAGCTGATGTGAGTAACATACAGTGCGTAGAGAGTACACATTTCCAATCCACCCACCCGCCATTCACACAATGGGTTTCAAAGCTAATACTAGATTCAGCTACGTAGGAAGCCTTGAGAATGCTAGGATACAGCGTTGGGTGTCATACAACACTGTAAGTCACAATGGGACAAGCTAAACTACTTTAATTTTCAATCTAGTATTTCTAGTCTACCTGCATTATTGCATTTATACGCTTTTTTTAAGTTAAAGTAAAGAGAATACTATATGGGAAAGGAAAAATTCTTTACTATTTTAGGATTTGAGCTGCAGCCCATACAAAGTGTCCATAGAAGCATAGACAAGATTATAAATTCAACAAGGTATAAATTAGCTGTATAGCTTTTGAGTGTAGGTGTCCATTTTCCCTGGGAAATGTACCCAGCAGCATATTGTCTCTGAAAGCAAAAAACCAAACCTGTATGTTAAACACAGGTAATTGTGTGTGATTAGTAGGTCCGGATAGGGAAAATAAATCAAGGTGTCACTCTGATAATTACTTTTAGGTAGAAATCTTTTAAGGCTTGATCCACAGCCAATGGAAAGACTCTCGCTGACCTCGAACATGGTTGAAAACTAACTTCAGCCACTAATGTGGTAGACACTATCCATTAACTTTGGATCAGGCTTTTAAGAATTACTAGAGTAAAAAAAATCCCTTTAATAAGACAATCAAGTTACCTTCATATATCTTTTGTTTCTCTGGTACCTTGTAAAGAACCTGGACCTACTTTACCAGATGGATTTGGATAGCACATTTTAAAGATTTCTTTAGAAAGATTCCTAACCAGGGATTCAGGAAGAGGCACCAGGGTTAAGAGGGGCTGCTAAAAACTAAAAACTAAACTGTCAAACAATTTTCTTTTTTTTAAAAAGAAAGAAGGTGAAGAAACATTATGCTGTCCTTGTTCTTGTTGATTCATCCTACAAAGTTTGGACTGTTTGAAGCTATGGCAATAGAGTCTGGCCCATACTGCAAGGCATAATGGAAACAGGCAACATTTAAAGTTTCCCTCACTGTTGGGCATTGTTGCACTGTAGCATCAACGTGTAAGGGTAGATCAAGGCAGGAACTTTGATTCTAGGGATCCTGGCCCAGATCCCTAAGTGGGCCAAATCCAACTGTGGAAACCAAGGTGAGGTGAAATGGGAAGGTGGCTATATGGGGAAGATCCACGGTGGAAGCTATTCTACGTGGGGAAGAAGAGATAGGGGTGGCATGTGAATATGTTGTCTATCCTCACCTCATTTTATCCAAATTCTGTATGTGTCAGCAAGTCTAGTTCTGTTTTATCAGTGGAAAGTAGTGTAGCAGATTCCGCTCCCATTGCTCCAGGTAAACTGAGGTCACATCACTACGTACCAGGTGAATCACCAGCAGTGTTTTCACGGAATGGAGATTTTAAGATGGGACAATGCAGTAATGTAGGGTACAGCCACATCTGTGAGTAGCTAGGACCAGTAACTGCGGTGTTCTATAGTGTTTGCTTGCTCTGAGATATATCTGACTGGGAAAGCGGTTGTTTCAAGGCAATGTGAACTTGCCACACGACGAGTGTATCTTCGCACTAAGATATCCCCGTGGAATAGCACAATCTCAACAGTCCACCAAATGGAAACAAAGCTCACAAACGTTTATGTACCTAGTTGATGCATTGACTCCAAGTCTGTTCTCTGGTGGCAGAGGAAAATACATGTGCCATGCATGTCAGCAGATTTCCAAGGCTCTCTATGGTCCATGCCACGGACTTAAGTCAAAATCAGGCCGCAAGCCACCTTTGTCCAACAAGATGCATCTAATTTCTTTCCTCTCTGCACTCAGATAACTGAAGGACCAACAGCACTGGTTTGAGCCGCCACACACAGTGTCTGCAAATACGGTGCTAGCTTCCCTCACAGCTTTGCCAGTGGAGCTCAATCCTGACCTGCAATCATTCCTCAGTGTATCAGGCAGGGGCCTCCCTTGAAGAGGGTGCCAATCATGTAGTGAGTCACTGGTGTGCAATAATGAGGACTAGAAAGAAACTAGCAAATTAAGGTTCTAATATTGTAAGGTGCTGAATGTCCCCAACTTACACTGACTTCAAAGAGAATTGAGGAAAGTCATCATCTTGCAGGATTGGACAATAATCTTTACTTGAGACTTGGGTAACTATAGCAGATTAAACACTCGTGCACCCCCCCATGATGTATAGCCCCCCAAATATCCCATCTGTTCTTTGGGTACTGTTAGAAACGTATGCATGCATTTGTAACTGGCACAGAAATCAGGCTAAGGAGGAAAAGTTCTTAACTGTATGAGAAAATTGTGCAATGAAATATCCTTGTAATGGCACATGGTCAAAGCACCATCTTTACAGAATGGCATAGCAAGTAGTCCTGTGAAGAAATTAGACTGAATGACAGATGTGGCCTTGAATGGGTCTACTATCTATGGGCCAGATTGCAATATCTTTAGGCTATATAGTACCTTATATCATTATTAGTTCCCCTGAAGTCAATGGGAAATAAGGTACTAATCAGTGTGATCAACACTAGGACAGTCTAGCTCAGTGTTTCTTAAACTTTTTAAGACCGAGGAACACCAAACAATAAATGTTTTTTATGCAGAACACCAAAGATTTTTTGCTGAGAAGAAAAAAGAAGGTTGGGGGGAAATTGAGGGGGAAAAAAGGGGGAGTCGGGGGGAAATTGTTGAGCAAAAAAACCAAATTGAACTCTGTTCTCCACAGCATACCTCCGACTGCCTCACAGCACACTGGTGTGCCACGGAACACAGTTTAAGAAACACTGGTTTAGCCCAATGAGAGGAACATTACATATAATTTATGTCATTTGATTAAACTACTTTAGGTATCACCTCATATTCTGCCACAAACTAAATATAATAGCTAAGGTTTATCAGCCTGCGCTCGGTGTCCTGAACATAACTGGACATGCCAATAAAAGTAATAAGCATTGCACCCAATGAACTTCAGAGAAGGATTAAACTGGAATTACGATTGAGTTGGAAGAGGTTTTAAAATCCAGGGGGCAAGAAGAGTCCTTTCTTGATAATCCAGCTCCTTACATTATTTAAGGGTTGTTTTAAAATAAATGGTATTTTTGGGCTACAAATAATTCACTGGATGTAAATGAAGCAGTCAGTTTGGATGCACTGTGCTAGAAGGACACTCTCCATATTCTCTGCTTATGGCTTCCCTGGAGCTCTATGAGATCAAAGGATAGAACCTGAAGTATGTAAGTGTTCCACATGCGGAACCCTTTAAGGATCAGACCGAATGGCTGTACCCTCCATTCCCGGTGAGTGACATTAGCCCCACAGAGATAGCCCATGCCAGGCACTATCATAGTACAAATAATTAAGAACAGGAAATGGGAAAGTAGGGGCCTGAGCCACAACCTATTGAAATTAGTGGAAAGACTCATCTTCATATTTTTTTGGATCACCCCCACGGTCTGATTAAGCAAAGCACTTACAATCATGTGTTTACGTACATCTACTGACTTCATTGTTAAAGTTAAGCATGTGCTTAAGTTCTTTTGGGGAATCAGGGCCTAAACAAGATAAAAAGTGCCTGAAAACGTTGTCAGAGTATCCCTTATGCTCAGATTCAAGTGTAGTCCACAGCAAAACTACTGAGGGCATGAGCCTGATCCAAAGCCTACTGAAGTCAATAGACATCTTTCCATTGACTTCAGTGGGATTTAGATCAGGTGCCATCAGAGGAAATGTGGTCTATTTCAGCTTTGCAGAACTAAGGACAGGGAAAATCCTGTACTAAATTGTCTAAGAAATAAGTGACATTCTTGCATTAGGTCAAGAGAAGTGGCTTCTTCAAAACAGAAGAAATCTAGCAATTGAATCTGTTGTTTTAATTATAAGCTGTATTTTCTATTGCAGTGTTTCTCTAATTAATCTATCAAATTTCTAATTTATAAACAGCATCATTAAGATAAACTAGCAATCTAGATCCCTACAGATCTCCAAACCAGAATCGTATCAGTTTCAAGTTTTAATTTGTTTCTCATTGTGGACATGTCACCAAAAGGACCTCATATTACAACAAACACAACACAACACATCAAGCAAAGAAAGCCATGTTCTCAGTGCTGCCGCGAAATAGGACAACTATTTATTTAGCATAGCAAGTTCATTTGTTAGCCTTTTGCCCTGTGCCAAATTGGGTTTGAATCTGTCATAGGCTCTTCTCAGTCTAGTTCTCACTGGCCTTTTTCCTCAACAGGAAACCACCACACAATGCAGCACAAAAATAGATATAATGGATAGCGCCTGCTAAATGGTGTAGCTGCAAGTCAGAACTGAAGGGCAACGAATCCCTGCGTATTTGGGAAGCTTGCATAGCACCTACTTGTGATATACCAGACACAAACCAGAACTAGTTCCACTACAACGTAATACAATACAATACAATCCAAGAAGTACCACCTTTTTAAAAGCAAGTAGCCCAAGTGAATTTGGGGAAGGTGGGGAAGACAGTAATTTTTAGCTTGTAGCACAAAGGGACACTATACAATCAGGAGTTTCCTATCCATACATTCTCTTAGTGGTAAGAAATCATGACCAAAAATGTTGCTTTGGGCACTGCATGGCAGAATGTGAATGGTTAAAAAAAAAGAAAAAGAAAAGAAGAAGACATGGACACTTTGTGTGAATGCAGGTGCACAAAAAAGGGTTGTCTCAATATTTTTCTTTACAAAAAATATGGGTTGTGTGGCTTTACAAAAACTGCAGTCAACTGTAATATATACATGTAATATTCTTCAAGAAGGCAGTGGGCTTGTCCACATCCACACAAAAATGAGTGTTATCAGACCAGCAAATGAGCTGAGTTTTGGAGAATGAGTCATGACAGGAGTCCCAGGCAATTACCGTGCGTGAATGATTCCCTTATCCTAATCTCTCTCTTCACTGTCATAAATAGGATTGAGGGCAAAGTTATTTTTCAAGATCGTGAGTCCTAGTCCAGCTGCCATCACCATGTCTCAATAATCTTGCTGTCATATTCCAGGAAGAAATTATTGGCTTAGCAGTAGAGGTGGGCCTACTTAATGCTCTGGGGGAACAGTTCAGATCTGGATGGAAGTTTTGCAGCTCAGGTCCCTCCCAGCTCAGAATTTTTTTCTCCGTTTTCCAAAGATTAATGCAATCAAATTAAAATACTTTTGAAAACAGAGGGACTCTTGTGAAGCATCCAAAGGTTAATAAAGAAACAACCAGCTAAACAATCCCCTGGCTAGGTAATAACAAGGAATCCCTCACAAAGTAGCTAGTTCTCCTCTTACTAAGGTTTTCCCATAGCCTTCTCAGATAGCAGCATCAGAGGGATTGTGTTACTAGATGTAGTTATAAGTCCTGTCCATTATACAGGTGAAACAATGCTAGCACCTATCAAGTTTAAACATGGTGGCCGTGAGCACTTGCTTCAACAGTGGGGCAAACCTGATCACATTGCATCTGTCTGTGCAATGGAAAAGAAAATATGCAGGTTAAAACTCAGAAACATACAATAGTTTGGAAACCAGGAGAGATAATTTTATACCCAAAAAGGCCACATACAACTGGGAATATTTTAAGAGCCTTGTTGAAAAGATAACAAAAAAATATTTAACTGCAGGGAATAGAAGGAAATTTGTAAAGAAGCTGTGCCCAAGTATCCTGATGAGTCTCACAAACTTAGTAGGCCAAATTCATAAAGGACTCTGAGTAAAAAATGTAAGAATTGCCAGATTGGATCAAATCTGTGGTCCATCCAGTCTAATATCCTGTTAACCAACAGCAGCCAATATTAGATGTGTCAGAGGAAAATCCAAGAAATCTGGTGTAAGCAACTAAAAGGCTTGGGATATTTTACACTTCACCCAGCCTTTCCACCCTCTCTGAATTTGGACCAGTTTCTCTGGCTGTTGTACTGCATCTCTGCCAAGCATCACTGCAAAACTGTGACACGCCAGCGTAGCGCACACTGGTTAGCAGCCAACATGGAACGCCAATGACTTTTTGGGTTATGAGTTTTCAATTCTGGCCTCATTTAAAATAAAACATTACTAAAGATTCCTTTTCCATACTACACAGCAGCAGCAAATGGGAGTCAAAATGGACATTCCGAGTCTGGGAAGATCACTCAGCCCTCTGAAGAATGGTAAGTTCCATGTTCTCAGCCTCATGGGAAAAGTTTCAGGGAATGGAGCCTCCATCTAGCCCTTCCTTTGCTTCTTTCTTCTTACCCACAGTCTGTTTTGAGATCTCAGCCCCCAGCCTAAGCAAAGAAACCAGGCTGTTTCCAAGCTTTGGAAAATTGTTTGAAGACATGAATGTTTCACATGCTCCATCTAGACTCAAATTAGGGAGTAGATGATCTCTCCTAACACAATCTTTTTCCTCACTCTTGCACATGATTTTCTCAGCATAAAGGGGATTGTGCATGTCATTCCACGGTGCTTCATGTGCTGCTTGCCGTTAAAGCTCATTTCTCATCTGCCTTTTCTTCTACCTTTGCCACATGCAAGGAGAAATCAACCTGTTATGGAAAAGCATTAGGATTAAGGGCCTGAACCAAAGCCCATTGAAATCCATGGAAAGATTCCAGTGGACATCAGTGCCATTTGAATTCAGCCCTTAGTGCTCTACCGAGGCCAGTTTAAGATTATCAAATACTATATTACACCCAAAACATTTTCTGTATCATCCACTAAGGGCAGGAACCCTGGAACTCTGTCCTAATGACCTTATCTGCACCCCATACACATTAAATGGAACAGATTGAAACTGTCCCGGCATGACTAAAGATGGGATGGGTCTCCAAGCCTTGTATGTTGTCTCCATGGGCTGCAGACTACACTGCAGATCTCAGAGAGACATATTTGTCCCTTGAACTTCACCGCTGCTACCTGAGGTCCTGGTCTGCATCTCAGACAGGGGAAAGGTTCTACAATGACAACATGATACAGAAGAGTGTGGATCCTCTCTGTGGGTTACTCCTGTCATGTCGGTTTGTTTTTAAAGGCTGGGTGATGAGCATGAGCAACATCATGTGCATGTGAGGGGGTAAGCTCGGAGCTGCCTTGCTCCATGTATGCAAAGATCCTAGTGCAAGTTGGGGTACAACATTAATACTAAACCACACTAATTGATTAACTGAGTCTTAGTACTATTCCCTTTCATCTTCTCTACCATAACTCAATGAAAAACATCCAAATAAAGAAAGCAAGGACTCTGAGTGGGACGCAGAGCACCTCTGCTTGGAAATGCTGGGACTATGGCAAAGTGGGGGGTCTCCTGGAGAGGAGCGTGGGGGAGGGGACGGGGTTATTTACACTGATCGGGAGAAGCTGTAATCTATACACAGTTGTACAAGCCAAGTTATATTACATGAAAGAACACACTGAGTGCATGGAGTACCCATACTGGGTCGAACTGGCACGGCTCCCTTGGACCAAGACTTCTGGAGTAGTTGTTGGTGCTGTAGATACCCTATCTAGCTCTTTCTACAGATATGTATAGCTATGTATAGAATTTACTGCATGCATTTGTTTCAAAAGGAACTGTACAGTTGGTTAGATTTCTCTCCCCCAACCCCTTCTCGGTCTTCATTTTTTCCGGGCTAGGAACGCCACTCCCAGAATTACAGCAATGGCCGCCACCACCACGCCTCCCACAATGACCAATGGCTTCACGTTGTCGAAGACACTGCCTGAGGATTCCTCCGCACTGTTTCCCTTGTGCTCAGAGTCAGGGGACTGGCTGGGGGCCTCTTGCACCTCCGGGGCTGAAGGGCTGGGTTTCAGATTGCTGTGGTTATTCAATGCAGCGGCCTCACTGGTCCCCTTCTTGGTTGTGGCAACAGAGGCGGGCTGCTCCTTGGAGGGAGTTTCCTTCTTGTCTGTGCTTATAGCAGGTCCAGGGTTGGGCTTCTCTGGCTTTCCTGAGCTAGCAGCTTTGGCATCAGATTTGCTTCCACTTCGGGTGCTTCCTTTTGATTCCATCCCTAGAAACACTGTCAGGAGGGGCTGACCTGACCTTCACAGGGCTGGCTATCAGGGTGTTACTGCAAGCTGTTTGCACCCACTTTACTTTCACTGAAACAGGCTGATGGGCCGACCTCAAACGGATCCCCTTGTGGCCCTCGTTCCAGGAACCTTCTCACAGCACCAATATTTCACCAGGGCATGACCCGGAACCTGGAAGAACAAACAGAAAACGGGAGAGTGAAGAGGATGCATAGCATGATAGATACAAGATTCACTGTTTTCCAATCAGAGCCACTCTACTGGTTGTGGTGAAACTGTAAACATGCTGTATGGATTGGGGGTGGGGGTAGAGGGGGAGAGCCAGTGACTGACCTTTCATTATGTGTGTGCTTTGAAGGATTTGATTTTTCTCAGCAAAGGACAGTAAACACGGATTTTACCACATATAGACACTGATTGCACAAATATTTCCTTCCGTTGATAACAATTAAAATTTACAAATAGGCAAAGTTAGAAAAATGCTACTTGAGAATTTATTGTTCTTTTCAACCTCTGAGGAGAAGATAATACACAGTGGACTTAAATTACAGCAGGGGTAGCTTACATTGGACTTTGGGGAAAACTTCCTGTAAGGGTGGTTAAGCACTAGAACAAATTGCCTAGGGAGGTTGTAAAATCTCCATCACTGGAAATTTTTAAGAGCATGTTAGACAGACACCTGCCAGGGATGGTCCATAAGCTCTAGTCTACAATAGGACTTTATTTCAAAATAACCCCCCCCCCAGGTCAAATTTATAAGCGGAGAGTCCACACTACCAAGCCCATTATTTCAAAATAACAGGCCACAGAATTTGAAATCTGTACTCCTGCTTTTCATCAGGAGTAATGCTACTTCCAAAATAGTTATTTCAAAATAATGGTAGGGTGGACACTCCAGTACCACTATTTTGAAATAATTACTTCCCAGAGTAATTCGAACTAAATACTCCCCAGTGCTTCCTGGAGCTCTAAATCCAAGGTTGCGTGTCCACATTAACAGAGTCTGCCTCAGACAAATTTCAAGGCTTCCCCACAGTATGGACATGCTAGTTGGAATTTGTTAAATCGGGAGTTAAGTAAAATTTTCCTATTTTGAAATAGTTTCCTAGTGTAGACATGGCCTAATAGTTAGACCTGGCATGAGTGCAGGGGACTGGATCAGATGATTTCTCAAGGTCCCTTCTAGTCCTACAATTATATGATTAGAAGAGTTCAATTTAAGGACTTTTCTGTATATTTTAATATGTTGACAATTTTTGTTTTAATGGTTGTAAAATTTTCATTTTTAGTATCTCAATATCTACTGTTGTTAAATAATTGTCTGACTCTCTCCCCCTCCCCCCACCCTGCACTATCTGACTCTCCTATAATTTCCTGCAATAACATTTTCAAAAAAGGTTAAAACATAATTTTGCATAACCATGAAAATGTAAATTGAGAAAAATTAAAAGTTTAAAAAGAAACAGGTCTTACCACTGAAACTACAAAACTTAAAAATCCAATTCCACCAAATGTAATTATATGGATACACATTACTTAGCACAATAAAGCCTTGCTTCATACTCTGGAGCTCTAAGCATACAGCAGTAAAAGAAAGGAAGACAGAAGGAATGAATGGAACAACCATTGACTGAAGAGCCAGGTTGGGAATATTGACTGAGGAGCCAGGTTGGGAAAACCTTTCCTAGGATTTGATGCTGCAAAATTCTGCTTACCCACAGAAAGTCATTTAATAATTCCAGAAGCAAATCAGTCAGGCACCAAGCCCTGTATCATCTGCACTCTATCGCTGCTCATGGCATGGTTTTGAGACAAGAGCAAAGGCATGATATTAAAAAGCAACTGAGGTTTAGTCCCAGCTTTGAACTCAGTGTGATTTAATGACTGAAGGTCACTGAGCCACAATGCAGTGAGAGCCGACGATTCATGGGCAGAATGAATCCAGAGAGCCGAGAATGTGAATCCAGCCAAGGATTCATGGGAAGTCATGGAGCCTTTCAGTTTTAGGTTGCGATTCCTCCGGGTCAGCAACAATGGCGTTATTAGACCAAGCTGGTATAGTCCCGCTGACTGCAATGAGCTATCCGGATTTATAGCAGCTGAGGATCTGGCCTATTATTTCTGTTGCTGTTGACAACTCTCCATCCTCCCAGTCGCTTAGGTCCGTAATCCAGGAGTCACCTTGGATTCTTCCATCTCCCAGGTCCCACACACCCAGGCTTGGTCCAAATCTTGCAGTTCCTTCCCCATTACGTCTTTACAATTTTCTTTCGGTCCAGAAGGCCAAAACCATCATCCAGGCCCTTGCCATCTCCTAGCACACTCACTAGAACCGCTTCTCTGAGCCTCCCAACACTCACAACCAGGCCCAGCCTGATCATACAGGAGAACTAGGCGGTCGCCTGGGGTGACCAAAACCTGGCCAATGGAAGCAGCCGGAGAAAAGCCTGAAGGTGAATGCTTCCCTGGGCTGCCATTCCCTGAGGGGGAACGGCAACATGCAGAGCCTTTTCCTCCCCCTGTCAGCCAGAGCCAGCCATGCAGTGGCCTGAGCTCTGGCATCTTGTTTCATCCCTCAGATTACTGAATGGGAGGGGCTCCAACATCATAGTTCACCTCCCTCTCCAGTCTGTACAATATGAAGTTTCCTCCATCTCTCTTGCCCAGCATACTAACCATAAGTTCCCTCCCCCAGCTTTGGATCCTTCCACTGACTTCTCTTTTCTCAAGCTCCCTGTTGTCTCTCTTGAGGTTTTCATAATTCTCACCTTCTCTCCTTATCTGTGCATCTCTAATCCCAGATTCCTCCAGCCTATCTACTCCTCCAGCAACACCAGCCTTCAGAGCACTGCCAACAATGCGCTTTCTTCCCTGCCATCCTTTGCTCTTGAAAACACCCTCCATTTCTTTCCCACGGCTTCCTCACTCCTTGATTATAAGAAAGTCCTTTTGCTTGACTGGGAAAGTGGATCTATAGTTCCCCATGTCCTTCAGTACTCCTGTCTGTGGCTTATGCACCCTTCATCATGGAGTTTCCTTTACGCTCCGGCTGGAAAATCCTTGTATGTAAATATACATGATCGGACCTGACATACTCCATCCAGACAGGGGCAAAGGTGCACCTACAGCACGCTCTGCAGAGATTGCCAGGATGAGTTTCATCGTTACCAGCAGATCATGCAGTCACAAGAGTTCGTACTGTAGTTGTCACAGTTCCCACACAGTGACAGGCAAATAGTGTTAGGTGTAAATTGGTGTTGCTCCACTGAGTTCAATGGAGCCTCCCTGACTGGACAGCAGATGGCGAGCTAGTCCTTATTTTGCAAGGCCTGTGCAATTACACCTTGCCATCTCTCTGCCCGCTCAGTTGCTCATGGGATGGTTTTGTCTGTGGGTAGCAGAGAGCCACCAGCAACAGCAGCTGCACCTGTTCTGGCCAGGCTTCCGGAGGCACCAATGAATGTAACAAATCAGCCTGGGTGCACGTTGAGACATAACAAACCGACAGACACACCTGGCTTCAGCAGGAAAAAAAACCCAAGCAACCCCCCTCCTGTGCCTATGAGTGGGGCCCTACCACAGTCACAGGCCCATTTAGGTGAATTTCTCTCTCATAGGCAGAGTAAAAGTAACTTTAAAATCTTCTCTGTACAGAAGGGGCAGGGCCTTGGGTGGAAGGGGCGGGGCTGGAGGCAGTTTTTCCCAGCCAGCCCTACTATGTAGGCTACCTGGGGCTCCAGCAGCTGTTGCGGCGTGGGGGAAGGGGATAGGAGCCGTGAGCACGCCAGGCCCTTTTAAATCACCAGGACCCAGGGCAGCTGCCCTTTGGCCTCCCACTGTCAGCAGCCCTGCATCTCCAATCAGTGGCCTGGGGGGCAGGAGGAAGGGGCAGCAACATTAAAGCTCTGCCAGTCCCTACCGGCAAGGCCACCAACATGCGGGGGAGGGAGAAAGAGGTATCAAGGTGAAAGCACTGCCGCGGCTGTGTATTGTCCGGTA
Source organism: Pelodiscus sinensis (assembly GCF_052426305.1). Taxonomy (NCBI): domain Eukaryota; kingdom Metazoa; phylum Chordata; order Testudines; family Trionychidae; genus Pelodiscus; species Pelodiscus sinensis. Next base: position 121,293,764 of record NC_143056.1, on the reverse strand, counting down.
GCAATGGACACTTCTTACCCGTACACCATCCCGACCGACTGTCACCTCTGGTCAGGGCTGCCGACAGAAATGCCGGGCCTTGGGCAAAGCGGAGGGAGCAGGCTCTGGGCTCCTGGAAGGGGAGGGGATTCAGGTGAAAGGGGCAGGGCTAGGGCTAGCCTCCCGCAGCCAGCTCTGCCCGGCCTGTACCACCCCAGGCTCGGGCGCTGATTTAAAGGTTTGGGGCAGCTGCCCCTTTTGCCCCGTCAGCAGCCATGGGCACCTCACACTGCTGCTGGCCCGGTCTGGCATCGCCGCATGGGTGTGGATTGCAGCTGCATCATGGGTGGTGGCGTCACACAAAGCCACAGCCATTTAAGTGGCAGGGCTGCTACTGCAATGTAGATTGCCATGATTTGAAAGTGGCAGGGAGCTCCAAGCTGCTGCCGTCATCACTGCTTTTAAGTCAAATTTCATTATTTCAGCTACTTAGATCTGAAATTTCACAGTGTTGCAAATGTAGGGCCTGACCAAAAAGGGAGTTTGGGGGAGGGTGACAGTTATTATAGGGAGGGCAGTTGCTGCTAGCCTTACTTTTGTGCTCCTGCAGGCAGTGGTGCTGCCATCAGAGCCGGGCAGCTGAGGAACATTGGGTTCGGGTCATGAGCCCAGCTCCGAAGACAGAGCTGCTACCAGCAGCAGCGCAGAGATAAGGTTGGCATGGGAGGGTATTACTTCTCTGCTGCCCACTGCAGAGCTGGGCTCTCAGTCACCAGCCGCCACTCTCTTGCCACCTGTCTCTGAAGGCAGCAGCACAGAAGCAAGGGCAGCATGTTATTGTATTGCCACCCTTACTTCTGCATCGCTGCTGGTAGTGGCTCTGCCTTCAGAGCTGGGCACCCAGCCAACAGCCACTGCTCTCCAGCTGCCCAGCTCTGAAGGCAGCACAGAAGCAAGAGTGGCAATACCATGACCCCCCAAAATAACCTTGCAACTCCCCTGAACTGTGATTTTTGTCAGGACCTCCCGATTTGAGAAACTCGGGTCTCCTCCATGAAATCTGTATAGTTTAGGCTATAAGTACACAAACGTCCAGATTTCACAGTCCATGACCCGTTTTTCATGGCTGTGAATTTGCAGCGCTCAACCCAGGAGGCATAAATGACAAGTGGATAGAGCGCAAAACAGATTGGCAGCGACTCGGGCTGGCGTTACAGCTTCCCAGTGATGGAAGGAAAAGAGAAGCCAACGCCCGCCAGTTCTCTGCCAGAGCTGCAGCGGGGATGCATGGTGTCAGTGTGGTGCCTGGGAAATAATGAGTAAACAGGCAGCAGCCGTCAGATCTGAGCAGCCTTCTTCATTATCTCCCCGCTGACCTTCAGCACTTCCAGGGGCCTGTGGAGAGCTTTCTGCCGGCTAAGTGAAATATGAGCTTATTACCATAGCCCGCTTAGAAGGAGAGGCTTGCATGGAAACCGCCCCAGCCAGATGGCTTTGTCTGTTGCACTTTTGTTCTAAGATGATCCACTGAGTTCTAAAATCTTATTGAATGGACGGGTGGGGAGGGGGGAGGTTAAACCCCTCTAATTCTGCTTATAAGGGGCTGCAGCAAGTAGTGACATTTCTGTTCAATGTGCTTCCCCCTCTCTGGGAAACATTTAGAATAATTAGCACTTTACTGCCACCCCCAAAGTGAGCTGGGTTGGAATAAAGCCACACAGAAGGGTGAAGGAGTTGAGCTCTGCAAAGGGAAATAAGCCAATTGTTTTATCACCTGGTTTTAAATATAAAACTCTTATTTTGCAGCTGTCCGCTATAGGGTTTTTTGTGTGGTGGCCATCATCTGACCGGGCATTGAACCAGGCACCTCCCTGGGTCTCCGGAGCTTGAGTTCTGTACATAAGAACATAAAAATGGCCATAGTGGGTCAAACCAAAGGTCCATCCACCCAGTAGCCTGTCTGCCCACAGTGGCCAATACCAGGTGTCCCAGAGGGAGTGAATTGAACAGGTAATTATCAAGTGATCTCTCTCCTGCCATCCATCTACACCCTCTGACAAACAGAAGCTAGGGACACCATTCCTTACCCATACTGACTAATAGCCATTAATGGACTTAACCTCCATGAATTTATCTAGTTCTCTTTTAAACCCTGTTAGAGTCCTAGCCTTCACAACCTCCTCAGGCAAGGAGTTCCACAGATTGACTATGCGCTGTGTGAAGAAGAACATCCTTTTATTTGTTTTAATTCAGATGCCCATTAATTTCTTTTGGTGCTCCCTAGTTTTTATATTATAAGAACAAGTAAATAACTTTTCCTTATTCACTTTCTCCACACCACTCATGATTTTATAGACCTCTATCATATCCCCCCTTAGTCTCATCTTTTCCAAGATGAAAAGTCTTTAATCTCTCTCCATATGGGACCTGTTCCAAACCCCTAATCATTTTAGTTGCCCTTCTCTGAACCTTTTCTAATGCCAGTATATCTTTTTTTAAGATGAGGAGACCACATCTGTATGCAGTATTCAAGATGTGGGTGTACCATGGATTTATATAAAGGCAATAAGATATTCTCATCTTATTCTCTATCCCTTTTTTTAATGACTCCTAACATCCTGTTTGCTTTTTTTGACTTCCACTGCACACTGCATGGATGTCTTCAGAGAATTATCCACAATGACTCCAAGATCTCTTTCCAGATTAGCTGTAGCTAAATTAGCCCCCATCATATTGTCTGTATAGTTGGGGTTATTTTTCCAGTTTGCATTACTTTGTTTATCCGCATTAAATTTCATTTGCCATTTTGTTGCCCAATCACTTTGTTTGGTGAGATCTTTTTGAAGTTCTTCACAGTCTGCTTTGGTCGTAACTATCCTGAGCATTTTAGAATTGTCTGCCTGTAACTCACACACATTCACAGTGGACCAGGTACAGCCGTCTACATGATTCTTCCAGAGAGAAGCAGCTTCTCCTGTGCAACCAAAGCCCACTGAGCATCTCAAATCCTAAACAGCCCTCAACTTAGCCAGCACTGGGGACTGAACCAGGGAGCGCCAGAGCTGAAAGCAAAAGTCTGCAGTTTGAACTAAAAACTTCTCAAGCTGAAGACTGTAATGGACCCATATTGTCTATGGATCAGGCATGGAAGGGGACACGTAACAACACTGACCAGCAGGATCAAATTTTCATCAATTTGGTACAGGCCAGTCAGAGATCTAGGAATATAGGAATTGCCATATCACTGCTCTGTCTCAGTCCAGTATCCTGTTTCTGATAATGGCAAATACCAGCTACTACAGAGGAAGGTGCAAGATACCTTCAAGTGAGCAATAGGATAAACTGTCCCTTAAAGAAATTTCTTCCTGTCCCCTAAATTTCTTCACAGCATGTCCTGGAGCATGAGTGTTTGTGTCACTTCCATGTCCCCCCTCTTTTTCATAACCCTTACTCTAGATATTCTTGTTATCTGTATACATTTTTTAATCCTGCTCATCTCATGAGCTCACTGATGTCATGGGTCAATGAGTTCCACAGACTAATTCTACATTGTGCAAAAAAATTAAAAATAAAAATGTATGCCCTGTTATCATTCTTATATTTGCTGCCTTTTTTTAGTTTCACCAAATGTCCAGGATGCCAGTGAAGATGGACCACTCCACTGGTCCTTCAATTTCTGAAGTGAATTCAGTGTGAAATCAGAGTGAAATAGAAGCCTGACCTCTTCTATTTATTCCAAGAATGAGTACAGCACAGAGTGCAGAAGTGTAACTTCCCCCCACCCTGCCCTGCCTCAGCTCTGACATGGAAGGGCCACTTGTGTAAGGCAGGCTTCATGCAAATTCAGAAATGAGACACTGAGAGGGTTCTTTGTCATGCTGTCCCATAAGAAGTAGAGTCAAACTGTCAACACACAGCCACAAGATGGGACAGCTGGGCTATATCTACACTGCAGCACTATTTTGGGATACCGGAGTATCCCAAAATAGCTATCCTGCATCTTCACAGCACGTTATTTCGGGCTCGCTATTCCGACATCCCTATAAACCTCATTCTACGAGGAGTAAGGGAAGTTTTGGAATAGCATTTATTTCAAAATTTGGCGCTGTGTAGACAGGGCCAAATGACGAAATAAGCTATTTCAAAATAGCATCGACATAAGATACGCAATTCGCATAGCTCCATATGCCATTGCCAGTCCGGCCCCGTTCAGAACAATTGGTGCTCTTCTATTAATTTCCCAACCCACTCTAGTCTCAGGCTCGTTAATGAAGAAATAAAATGCAATAATCTTTCAATGTATATCCAATGCAGCTACCTAACTGGTTTAACCATTATATATAGGCCAGATCCTCACCTGGTGTCAATTGAATGACCTTTTTATTTGTTAAAATTCAAGAGTAGAGAAATTCTAACATGCTCCTCTGAGGGTGACTGTGTTGCATGCAGCCATTATGTAGCCATGTCCCATCGCATGAGTCATTCCACACAGGTTTGTTTTCCAGCAGCAAGATAGATGTTTTCTCTCTCTGTCATGAGTGCAGCTGGGTATGTGCTTTGGTTGAAATAGGCTGTGCGGCCAAAGCCAAAACGTGTCATGGAAACATATCGATTTCGGCATTGTTTGTGAGTGGGACATGGCTACATGATGGTTTCAGTCAACACAGTGACCCTCACAGGAGCCCTTTGGAATTCTCTGCTCTTGAACATTAACGACTAAAAGGGTCATTTAGTTGACAGAGTTTGAAAAGTATCACGAGGCTGACTGGACTGGATCCCAGAAGAGCTGGATTCAGTCCCCAGCTCTGCCCTCGATTCCCCATGAGACCTGGGGGGGGGAACTTGATCTCTGTGCTTCAGTTCCTCATCTATCCTGTCACCCACCCTTTGTCTGTGTTGTTTATTTAGACCAGTGTTTCCCAAATGGTGCTCTGCGGAACCCTGGGGTTCCGTGAAGCGAACGTAAGGATTCCGCGAGAACCCGAACACTCCCCTCCCCCCACAGAGGACAGAGGAGCCTGGCGCGCAAAGATGCTGGCTCCTTCCCCGCTCCCCTTTCAGACATCTCCCGCGTCCCCCGCTGCCGCTCTGCTTTTACCACTGGACCTAGCAACAGCAACAGCTGCTTGTCTCGCTTCTGCCCAATCAACCCAAGATCCCTCTCCCGCGTCCCCCGCTGCCCCTCTGCTTTTATCACCGGAAAAAACAGAGTGGCAGCGGGGGACGCAGGAGAGGGATCTTGGGTTGATCGGGCAGAAGCAGGACAAGCAGCTGTTGCTGTTGCTAGGTCCCTTGGTAAAAGCGGAACGGCAGCGGGGGACGCAGGAGAGGGATCTTGGGTTGATCGGGCAGAAGCAGGACAAGCAGCTGTTGCTGTTGCTAGGTCCCTTGGTAAAAGCGGAACGGCAGCGGGGGACGCGGGAGAGGGATCTTGGGTTGATCGGGCAGAAGCGGGACAAGCAGCTGTTGCTGCTGCTAGGTCCCTTGGTAAAGGCAGCATGTGTGTGTGTGTGTGTGGAGAGGTGGGGGGGGAGTACTATCAGTGAGTGGAACACCGGAACTCCTACTCACTGTGAGGATCGGAACAAATCCCCATACACACTGTGAGGACACGTGGCTCCTGTGTGTGACTTTAAGTTTAAGAATTCAATCTAATACCAAAATTCCCCATGGATCATTGGTTAAAAGAAGGAACTTTAAAGAGAAAAGTGAGTACATCAAACTCCAATATTTTTACTGAAACCAGCAAGGAAAATACTGAGGCAGCTCAATTTAATTATGAAAAATTTCAGCTGACTAATAAGAAACGCAGGTATTGTGAGGTCTATTTGGCATTTGGATTCACAAGCAATGGAAATGAAGATGCTCCAGGTGCCCAGTGTGTAGTGTGCAACAAAATATTATCTAATAGTTGTACCTGCTAAATTGCGAAGTCATTTTGAAACAAATCATCCAGAATACAAAGATAAAGACATTAGTTTTTTTAAGCAAAAGCTTGAATCGCTTGAAAAAAGTAAACTCTTCATGTCAAAAATTGCCAAATCTGATAATGAAAATGCAACAGAGGCATCTTACAAAGTAAGCTATCATATATCGCTCGCTGGAGAAGCACACACTATTGGGGAATCACTCATAAAACCATGTGCAAAAGATATTGTAATGTGTATGCTGGATCAGGAGTCTAGTAAAAAAGTTGAGGCTGTGCCACTATCAAACAATACTGTCACACGTCGTATTCACGATCTTGCTGCTGACATCGAGAAGGAGCTTATTTTTTGGCTGCATTTATGTGATGCATATGCATTACAATTAGACGAGTCCAGTGACGTTGCAGGTCTTGCAGTTCTGCTTGTATTTGTCCGTTATGATTTTAATAGTTCTATTGAAGACGACTTACTTTTATGTGAATTTTTGCAAACCAATACAACTGGTGAGAATATATTCAATTGTATCAATAACTTTATGAAAACACATCAAATAAGCTGGGAAAAATGTGTTGATGTGTGCAGCGATGGTGCCAAAGCAATGGTAGGAACAGTGGCTGGCGCTGTAACATGAATAAAAAATGTAGCACCAAACTGCACCAGCAGTCACTGCATTCTCCACAGACACGCTCTGGTAGTTAAGAATATTTCTCCCTGTCTTAAAAATGTGTTGGATGAAGAAGCAGTACAGATTATTAATTATATAAAAACTCGACCATTACAATCAAGACTGTTCAAAATTATGTGTGAAGATATGGGTAGTTAGCACACAGCCCTGCTTCTACATACAGAAGTCAGGTGGCTATCACAAGGAAAAGTGCTGGTTAGATTATTTGAATTGCGTCATGAGCTCTCCGCATATCTGATGGATCACAAATTCCAACTGTCTGATCGTTTAACAGACTTTTTGTGGTTATTGAGAGTTGCTTATCTTGCAGACATCTTTACAAAACTAAATGAAGTAAATCTGTCGCTGCAAGGAAAGAATGTAAATATTTTTAATGCGAAAGACAAAATTTTGTCATTGTCACGGAAGCTACAGTTTTGGATCTCATCTGTAGGACGAAATGATTTGGATTGTTTACCAACTCTGAATGATTTCCTTGAAGAAAATGGATACAAACTTGATGAAGATATTCGCAGCAACATTGCAGAACATCTCCGCGATTTATACACGAACATCATTAAGTATTTTCCAAACATCAATGACAACAATAACTGGATTCGAAATCCATTAAGTTTAACAGAAAAGCCAGTCAGTTTTTCTACACAAGATTATGAAAACCTAATTGAAATCGCTTCAGATGGCCAATTAATACAAAAATTTAAAGAAGTTTCTCTGATTACATTTTGGAGTGATTTATGTCAAAGTCAAGAATATTCATCTTTATCAAGACGCGCAATTTGTCAGCTGTTACCATTTGCCAGTACATACTTGTGCGAAACTGGGTTCTCGAACTATGCAGCAACGAAAACGAAATACAGAAGTCGACTGAATGCTGCGCCAGATATGCAAATCCAACTTTCTAGTATTAAACCAAATATAAAAAGAATTTGCCAAGAAAAGAAAAACCACTCTTCACATTGAAAACTATGAATATAATTAATATTATTTGATAGTTTTATTTTTTGTACATGTTTAATATGATTTTTGTTGAATATAAATGAATGGTGATCTCATGACTGTAGAAGCTGTAGAAACCATTTTCATATTTAGCTTGAAGCCATCTTGTATATCAGAAACCATTTCAGCTTTTCTCTCAAGCACGTAGACCAGAGTGAACTTTCTGTCACCCCGTGAGAAGAGGCCTACAGGATGGGCTATTGGTATGTGTTAATTGGGCTGGTTGGGACAGGAGATGTACTCCCTCGCACCTGTCCGCCATCTTGTTGATAAGGCTTTGTTTTTCCAAATTTAATTGAGGATTTCTGTAATTGGATGCCCTGACGTCAGACTGTTTGGTTAAGGGTATAAAGATACTAGGATTGATTGTATTAGTAGCCTTACTGGGTCTAGCTCTGCTGTGACCACGTTTGGCTCATGCTGTGCTTTATTAATTAATAAAGCTGCTTGTTAGCTGCCTAAACACAGAGGAGCGTGTTTTTGCTTCGACATGACCGTATTTAGCATCTTATTACTACCAATTGTGGTGTACTGGCAGTGTGTGTGTGTTTGGGTGTGTGGTTTTTTTTTTTTTTTTTGCTCGACAAACTTAATCCCTGGCTAGGGGGTTCCTTGAAATTTTTCTGAGTTTGAAAGGGTTCCGTGGTCAAAAAAAATTGGGAAACACTGATTTAGACAGTAAGGTCTCTGGGGTAGGGTTTCACCAGGGCCAGGTACTATGGGCCCCTGATCTCATCCAGACCCTGGAGGCACTACTGTGATGTCAGCAATACAAATACAATATTCACTCCTGTTATTCTTGTTGACCTCCCCTTGCAGACATACAACCTACAGGCATGTTCCCCCTCAGTCTCCACCACCTGAGAGGCCCACCCACTTCACAGAACTGCCCTGTGTCATTTTAGACCTTGGGCTCAGCTGGCTGAGCGGAGAAACCAGAAGATTGACAGGCCCTTTATCCCTCAAGAGGGCAGGCACCCTAGGTGATGTCTGAGCAGAGCTGACAGGGTAATTTGTAGGAGTCCATTATCTATCCACTTTCAGGCCTCTGAGATGCCCTTCTGTCTCCAGGCCCGAAACACCAACCCTCAATGGTGCTGGAGAGCCGTGCTTCTCTCTCACAAACAAAGAATTGAACAGCCCCTTTTTTAATGCTGTCCAGCCTTCTGGGTAGCAGGCTCTTTGCCATCCATTTGAGCTGGTTTAACCCCTCTCTGAATCCTTCCAACTAGCTCTCTCTCTCTCTCTCTCACCTCCTCTTTTGTTCCCGCTCCAGCAAAACACTTCAGCACCTGCTTCACTTTAAGCACCTGTGCTGGCCAGGTGAAATCAATGGGCTTAAATTGAAGCAAGTACCTAAGACAGAAAAGCTCAAAGCCTCTATCTCTTAAGCTGCTATTGGCTTTCTTCTTTCTGTCTCCTAGCTCTCTAACCACCTGTTCTTTCACTAGCCTCTTTTCTCTTTATCCCTTATTATATCCATTTCTTTCTTTCTCTGCTTCTTTGCCCATCCCTCCTCCTTCCAGCTCTTTCTCTGCCTCCTACACAGCTGACTGGGCTTGAGAACAGGCTGCACAAGGCATAGGGGGTTTCTTTTTAATACTTCTTTGTTTAACAACCGGTGCTGTTCAAGGGGGCTGGGAAGCTTCCCAGCTTCTTTCTTTGGGAAAAGTATCTGTAATGAGGGAAATGAGCTAATCACCCTGATGACAAAGAAAAAAGAAATCCCTTCCAAATTTCTGCCTCTCTGGAAAGTCTTCAGTATCAGTCCTTGATGCTGCAGCTTCTTCAAGGTCAGTACAGTAAGAGCCATGCAGTGCTGCTGAGGTAACAGCCGACACAACAGGGCCCATATAAGGAAACAACTCTTTCCCGGCACCCCAACTGCTCACAGATTTATACCTGAGCCCACAGAGGAGTAGAATCTAAATCTATTCCTGCCTGCGCAGACAAAAAGATGCGTCCATCCTGCACCAATCAGAATGGATGAGTCACTCTTAGCTTTACTGTAATATGTGCCAGAATTATAAAAGGCATATTCTCTCCCTTCCACCCCCAAGCCTTATTATGCTCTCTGTGCTGATTTTTAGACTAGAAATAAAGGCAGATGTAATTGCAGAGCAGACACAGCAATATGTAACATGCTCAGGCTTGGCTGGGGATCTCCATTCCAATGGGCTGAGGGGGCTGTGTAAAAGGACCACAGCTTGTATATTGCGAAATGCTTGGATTTTGTTTCTATTCTTGCTGTAGTCACAGCATACAGACAGAGAAATTAGATAAACATAATCTACGCTGGCTGGATGGTCACAACATAACGCTGTTATATTTCTTAGATTGTGTCTAAACAACAGGTGCTACAGAGGCATGGCTGCAGCACCGTTGTGTAGATCCTCCCTACACAACACCTGCAGTAACTGCTGTGCAGATCTTCCCTGCCTTCCTGAAAGGGAGTTTTCTATCCACAGAGTTAATCCACCTCTCTGGCTTCATCTTCACTGAGTTTTTTTGGCAGAAAATATGCTAATGAGGGACTCATTAGTATGAGTCGTGATCTCGTTAGCATTTTTTCTGCTGAAAAAACTTGCAGTGAAGAAGAAGCCTCTGTCTACACTGCTTCCTTTTGTGCAAAAACCCCTTATGCAAAAAGAAATGGCAGAAAATATGCTAATGAGATTGCAATTCATGCTAATGAGTCCCTCATTAGCATATTTTCTGCCAAAAAATCTCTCAGTGAAGACCAAGCCTCTGAGAGGCTGTAGCTAGGTCAATGGAAGAATCCTTCCATCAACACAGTTATGCCTTCTCCATGGTTAGGTCATTCTAACAGTTCTCAGGGCATAAATTTTTCACGGCCTCTGAGAGGCATAGATAGGATGATATAATTCAGTGCAGACCAGGCCTTAGAATTCAGAAAAACAGGCAAGAACTCTTAAAATAGAGAGACAAAGAAGGCTGCTGGCTAGGCCCAGATCACGTGCTTCCCTACAGAGGCCTCTGTCTGCAAGTAGGACAGGGAAAGCTGAAATTCAAAATGATTGCCTACAATTTTCAACACATCTCAATTCCATAGAGCCCTAACTTCCATTTTAGCATAGACTACAATTTTCACATTAGCATGGGAGAAGCTGGCCATCCCAGTGGGCTGGTGTTAATAATATAATGGAATCATTAATAATCATCCTCAGATAGAGGCTAACTCAGATTATGCACCAGCACAAGGGAGTAAGAGCCCCCAGCTGCTTACCTCCTGACTTGGGCTTCCCAGATCTCAGGTTCAGGGACATGGAGTCAAGAGGCTACTAAACCTTTTCCTCCTTCCTTGGAGCAAGTGGGCAAGGAATGAGTGGTGTCTTGGTGAACCCCTACTCCACTGGCCAGAGTAGCTGAGTCACTACCGGAGGGACGTGGTAATTTCCTGTCTGTATAGACCAGCAATAACTCATGACCCCTGAGGGAGGGAGCTGGAGAGGAATTATACCCTAGAAGGAGGTCTCTGAGTCACAATACCTCATGGCTATTCCTGGGGTGCTGCGACTGTTGCTCAGGGCTGCTCCAAATGGCACAGTCTAGCTCACTATCATTAATAATTAAACAAGAACCTTTCTCCTAAAGAGTGGATCAGCTGCATCACCTGACTCTGCATTATGTGACATCTGGGTACAAAAATTTGCCTGCACAATCCAGATTCAGGTCCTGGGTACAGACAGCACCTCTGAAACAGCAGCCAACCAATGCACAGTGTGCTGCATAGCACTGGAAAGAAGGTGGGGATTTGTGCTAAGCACTGCAGGGCAAACCCCTACTCTTGAGAGAATGTCTCGTAGGCTCATCAGTCTCTATGCAACGTAGGAAGGTCTTCAGTTTTGCAGATATAGCCCTACAATCTCTCCCCCCATATATTAAGATGCCTGGAACTCAAGTTATCTACCATGGACGAATGAAATGCTGGCTCAGTGCTGCTGAGATCTGAACCTACTGTTCCAGGAAACCCCAATATTTAAAACCTATGGTGCACTTTCTACAGCCAGCGCCTTCACCATTAGCTAAAGAAGATCTGAAGTAGGAAGTCTGAGCCCTAAAAGTAAAATTCAGCCCTGGGCAGAGACGGATGCACCATTTAAGCTTTGAAAATAGGCCTTTAAGTGGCACCAAAATACCCTTTCTTCCAACACTATGCAGTGCCCTGTTAGCTGTACATTCCAAGGCCTTGCTCCCCTATTGCACCATGTGTGAGTGCGACTGTTGTCTCCCTGGACTACACATTGCAAGATCAGGAGCATAGTTTGGGATGAAGGGTGCTGTGTAAATGTTTGATATTCTTTTGCTATTAATGCTATAATGAGCCCCCTTGTGCCATTAGGCACAACTTCTGAGTAAGGATCACCTCTCTTCAGGTGTATCCCTAAGATGCTGGGACACAGAACCACTCCTCAGAACTTCACCAAGATTGCTCACACCAAGATGCTTTCCCCAAATGAGTTGCTCTCTGTTAACTTGGCATGAGTCTGAGCTATGCAATGATTTATCTGGATGTAGACACATTCTAGAAAAGTCAACTGTGGGTACCCTCAATATCACACAGAAATACCCCAGAGTAACCATGAACCAGATCAGAAATACAGCAATGCCATTCAGTGTGAATCACACCCAGTGGCCTTTCTTCTCTGACTGTTTGTTGCTCTTATAGCCTGTTTCGGACAGCAAGTCCTAATAATCATTGGGTTTGGCTTGTTTAGGGAAAGGGGGTGGAACAAATTACAGTTCCCCGTAGAGAACACCCAGCCAGCAGCCCCTTCTCTTTTATGCCAATGGGACTCCAGCATGTGGCAGCATGGCTCAGGGAAGGAGGCAATCTCTCAGGAAAATAGGTTGTTACATAAATACTATGGCACTAACCCTGAGGGTCTCCATGGAAGTTATGAGCATTGTCGACTCCTATTGCTTATTTCCCGTTGTTTGAAGACAATGAAAATTGAGAGCACTAAGCAGTATTAGGCCATTTATTTCCATGGCTTATGCTATGTCCTGTCTACTTGGAACACTCCCTCACAAATTGTTTTGTTACCAAAATGTAGAGCTCGAAGCAAGTTAGCCATTACCACTTACTTCACTCTTCTACCAACGTAGGCTGAGATTTTTCACTTGCCTAGGGAATATGGATACTCAATGTCAATTAATTTTGATAGCTTCCCAAATCCCCATAGGTGGCTTTGAAAAACAGTTGTGGAGTCTATGCCATCCTTTAATCAAAGCCAACTTTCTAAGACACCAAAGGCCACATTTTCAAACAGGCTGTTTCCATGCTGAGGACACACCTTTGCATATGCAAACAACGGCACCCCCTAAACCACTTTGTAGGTGCAAGCCAAGGAATTTAAGGTGCAAGTATACAGTAGATAGAGAAGGGGAGTTGGGACTCATCCCCTTCGAAAAAGCACCCTTAAGTGAACAACTTCCTGTGAACATCGGGCTAGCTTCGCAAGGAAAGACAGGTTGCTCATGAGCTAAAAGTAAAGTATGGTCTAAGTCAGTGGAGGGCAACCTGAGGCCCACAGGCTGTATGTGGCCCATTGGGGTTCTATGTGTGGCCCAGGAGACATGAAGTAAGGTGCATGCTGATTGCATACAACATTGACTGTGAGAGCCATGTGCTCCCTCTGCATCCAATCAGAGCCATGTGCTCCCTCTGCATCCAATCAAAGTGCTGCTATGGTTCAATAGGCATACCCCACGAATTCTAGGTACGCATGCGCATTTAGCAAATCTTCCCTGTCCCTGGAGATCATCTTGGTTACAACAATCCTGCAGCCCATTGAGATGAAGGAGGGCCACTGACTACCTTAGGTTGCCCATTGCTGGTCTAGTTGTTAGAGAATGGGTCTATGCTTTTCGCTGGCTTCCCGTGCAGCTCTTGGCAAATCACGTAACCTCTTGAAATGCCGTTTCATTTTCCCATGTGAGAGTTGCAAGTAAAGCTGAGCAACATGTTAGCGACAGAATCTAAAGCTACCTGGGTTCAGTTTTCTAGCAAATAGGAGACTCAGCTCAAGTTGTCTGAAAGAGACGGAGGGTCGCTGACCTTTCAGGCAAACCCAGTCAAATTTCAAACTCACCTAGGGCAGAGTTATGATTTCAAAGGGAAATCACATGAGCCTGGAAAGTGCACGAGACTGCTGAGAAACCGCAGTGTGCTCAACACTTCCACCCCCCAAGTTTTGTTTTGAGATCTTACAGTTTCATCAAAACTGAAGCTCATCACAAAACTTGGAGATGTGAACCCAGCAAATGGAACTCCCAGCCAACATGCTCATGGTAGCACCACGTTTTACTCGTCAGGAACTAGAGGTTTGGTTACACAAGGCTGCACCAAATAGCTCCAGGAAGCACCAGCATTGCTATAAATATCAGCTTTTTTATCACTATATTAACTCTGGGACCTGCTGTGAGAAAACATATTGAACATGTCATGAGTCAGCATATTTTCTTCCAAGAACCTGCCTCCTTTTTCCTTCACCTTGCGATAGCATTCTTTCCCTCCTTTGCTCTCATGTCACTAGGGCTCAAGTAGGTAGGGCAGAAGTCAGAACACCTGGGTTCTAATCCCAGCCCTGCCATGAATTCATGGTGTGACTTTGGTAAGTCACTTTGTACCTCAGTTTCCCTGGCTGCAAAGTGGGGCTAATGCTGCGTATCCACATTCGTAAAACCATTCTGTGTGCTACAGGTGCCTAGCATTTCCTTATCATTGATCTTACTGATCACCTTAGACTATGAGCTGCTGAGGAGAAAGGACGTTTTTTGCAGGCCCAGCTCACTGGGTGTGCAGAAGCAACGAGATGACTAGGCGACCGGTGAGGCTCTATTGATTGTCAGCAATCTGAGGGCGCATCCTCACTGAGGCAGGTTCCTTGCCAAACAGTGCTATCTATGCTTGAGACGATGAGTTCTTTGAAGTGCTGCTCTGGGCCCAGAAACATGCCTTCAGTCCTGCTCCTATGTGGGCCCTGGGATAGCTGGGTAAGGTGGTGTTTGCTGCAAAGATAACCCCAGGCTTGGTTTCATCTACAGCCTGCTGCCATTTCAGTCCATGCTGTTTCATTGTCTCCCCTCGTGTCTTCATCTTGCATCTCTTAGGGTTTTGGGGAGAAGACTGTGATCCCCCCGAGCCCATGTTTAGATGCCAAGTGTTCTGCACACGTTCCCTCCCTCAGCATCCTTGAAGTGGCTCTTAGCACCGTAAGATGCCTCTCCTGTTCCTCAAGGCCACGCAAACATCAGTTACACAGCGCAGGGGGAGAGATGGAGCCTGTTGCTTTGGGGAGAAATGAACAGAAAGTAACTGATTTGTCCAGAAGCTGAGCTCAGTGGAAAAAGAGAAGGCCTTATACCCCACCATGTAACACAAATAGACCTTTGCTCTGCTTACAGAAATAGCACCTCAGCCATGCCTGAATTGCGATTCATCTCCAAGACTGTTTGCACTGGGGATTAGCCTTGGTTGTGGGGATTAGTGACCAGCTGCATAGATGCGCGCGTTCCTACCAGATCCAGAAAGCCACAGTTCACACCACGCTGCAAGTCACCTCTGCTAGACATTGTGGCAATGTCAGGGGTTGTCTGAGCCTAACTCTGCTCCCATTGAAGTCAATGCAAAATTTGTCATTGGCCTCAATGCGGGTTGTTTGGGTCCTTGTTCTTATCTTAGCCCAGAGGTGGGCAATAGAACAGAAATCCTCAGCCAACAGGAGCTGTGATCGCCCGTACCTGCAGAGGCACAGGTAACTATAGTGGCAAAAGCCCATCGGAAACTGACCCTGGGGAACTAGATCTAGCTCATGAGCAAGTATTTGCCCCCCGTCTAAGCCCATAGGTAATGGCTGAGAGGCCTGAGCAGTGGACAGGTCTCCAGGGTCAAATTGATTCTAGCATGGACGTCCTTCGTGGCCGTGGGAAAGTCACTTAAAATCTCCAGGCCTCAGGGAGGAAGAATGGTCCAATGATTTGGATCCTAGCTTGCAACTGGAGAAACCTGGGTTCAGCTTCCTGCTGTGTCAGACTTACTATGTGACTGTGGGGAAGACACTTAGTCGCTCTGTGGTTCAGGTCCCCATTTGCAAAAGGGGATTGGGCACTTCCCTACCTCCCAGGGCTGTTATGAGGATAAATACATTGATGATTGACAGGTGCTCAGATCCTGCAGGGATGGGGGCTATAGAGAGTGCTTTGAATCGAAGATACTAACCTTTACCTGTCTCACAAGGGTATTTCTAAGGATTAAGCTGTTTGTGTGGTAATGAGGAGTTATCGTAAATACAATAAAACACTTCACTCAAAGATCCAGGCTTTTAAGGTCCCAGCAAAAGGCCCATCTTCCCAAAATGAGATTGCTAAAATCCTCATCTATTTTTAATGCCCTCCTGTGCTTTGAACAGTAAAAGTAATGACGCGAAATGCAACAGACGTCAGACCTCTCTGTTCACTGCTCTCTTCTTAAGGCCTCAGCAGCATGTCCCTCCTGCACACACTGTCATCTGCGTATCTGCCAGCTATCTAGATAGGAGCCCTTTGCCAATCTGTCACTTGCCATACACACCCGTCCTTAACATCTCAAGCAAGTTCTTTCAGTCCTGCCATGCTGAGCGTCAGATGTTAGCAATTGCTTTAATAAGTGACAGCTGTTTTGTATCGTAGCCAAAGAGAGAAAGTCACCAGAGAAACCTCCATGTCTCTGTTGCACTATCACTGCTGCACTGGGACACTGACTCCAGACTCTCAAATGACAAGAGAGACTATATCTGCTGTATATTTCTCCCCCATGCAATCCCAGCATCTCCGCATAGGTTTCCAGGAAGTGGCTGGCCCTCAGCAGTTACTGTAGTTATCAGTCAGGGGAGTGTGTCCTATATACTCAAGCCAGAGTGGTTTATGCTTTTGGTCCTGGACATCCTCCCCTCAAGCCCCAGGAACAACCCACCCCAGCAGTTTTTACACTTGACTGTTGGACAACCAAGTCCTTCCAATGCAACATCTCCATCAACAAGAAAGCAAAGTTGCTTAGTCATTCTAGAAGTGTTCCGACTGGGCAAACCTAGTTTCCTTAATTGTTCCAATTAATAATCCCTGCTACTTGGGAGGAGGCAGAGTTCCTACCCTGCTCAAAGTACAGTAGACACATTGGGTTCAAAATTACCTCCTTCCTTCCTGAGATGCCCTGTGTTGTTAACAGTGAGATAATGAGTATGTGCACTTCCTGCCAGAGCTTAGTAATTCCTAGGATGGCTTCCTGCCCAGGCCTTTCCATCCCTCTTATTCCCTCTCCCTCAGGGTGTATCTAGACAGAGTTTTTCCAAAAAAAGTGGCCTTTTTTTCGAAAAAACTTCACGTGCATCTAGACTGCCATCACATTCTTTCAAAATTAAATAGAAAGAACGCGGCAGTTTTTTCAAAATTGGTAAGCCACTTTTACCAGGAAGAACGCCTTTTTTCGAAAGAGCTCTTTTGAAAAAAGGCATCCTTGAATGCAAACAGAGCTTTTCCAAAAGAGAGTGTCCAGATTGCCTGGTATCAGAGGGCTAGCCATGTTAGTCTGAATCTGCAAAAGTGATGAGGAGTACTGTGGCACCTTACAGACTAACAGATTTCTTGGAGCATAAGCTTTTGTGGGCAAAGACCCACATCATGACGTGCATCTGATGAAGTGGGTCTTTGCCCACGAAAGCTTATGCTCCAATAAATCTGTTAGTCTGTAAGGTGCCACAGTACTCCTCATCACTTTTGCAGATTGCCTGGGTGCTCTCTTTCAAAAAAGCGGCTTGCTTTTTCAAAACTCTTGTGGCTGTCTAGACAATCTTTCAAAAGAGGCTTGTAGTCTAGATGTACCCTCAGGGAGTGACCAATGCCTTCATACCCTGGGTTGATGCCCTGAGAATGTTTAATAACAGCCCTGCCCTCACATCAGGCTGGTTTCCATACATGGCAAGTGAGAGGGCTTGGGCAGCTACATAAAGCCATTTTTAGGGGTTTTTTCCCACTTGACACAAGGAGTAGCTTACACCACCTCCATGGAGTGGCAACTAGCTTGTTATGTCTGAGCAACTCAATTTCAATTCATTGAAAGTCTATGGAGACTCCTGCCGCTTGGAGTCTGTCAGGTCAGCACTCCCAGCTCTGGTGATGCAGCATTTTCAAAATGCATTTCCACCCACTTCATAATGCAGGCCCATTGAGAGCAGACCTAAGATCATTAGCAGCATTGGTGCAATGAGCACCGTCATTGGTTCACATCCAGCTTGTAAGTAGGGGACATTTTATAGGAGGGGCTGCCTAGGGCGGCATTCACAGATACAAGCTCTCATCACAGATATGTGCTGTACGTTGCAACGGCAGACAGGTCTCTGACAACATCTGCTCAATGCACAACAGCAGCCAAAAAAGCAAACAGAATGTGGGGAGAGGGATAGGGCATAACACCATAAATATCATAATGCCACCATATAAAGCCATAGTACTCCCACACCTTGCACGCTGCATGCAGCTCCGGTCAAGCCACCTCTAGGGTTGCCAGGTGTCTAGTTTTGAACTGGACAGTCCAGTATTTCATCTCTCTGTTTGGGAAACAAATTGAGAAAATATAAACGAGAAAATATAAATGCTTGGTATTTTCTAAATAAGATGGTATGTAGATTGTGATGTAATGTCAAGTGTGTCCGGTATTTCTGTTGAAACCATCTGGCAACCCTAGCCACCTCCAAAAAAAGAAAATAGATTGGAATTAGAAAATGGGCCAAGAAGGGAAACAGAAGAATTAAGGTTCTGAACAGCTTCTGTAGGAGGAGAGCTTAAAAAGACTGGGACTGTTAAGCTTGGAAAAGTAATGGCTAAAGGGGTATAGTGGTGCTCTAGCCCACTCCAGCAGGGAGAAGGTTACAGACAAGCCAGAGGGAGCCTGAACAAACTCCTTTCAATCAGAGAGAGGCTCACAGGGAGCCAGTCTAAGGGCTGCTTGCTGGGACAGCCCTGGTATAAGGAGCTGCTCAGTAGAACAGAGGGAAAGTGGGTCCTGACCAGCAATGGGGAAAGACTGGTTGCAAGGGAGATGCACCTTGGGCGGAGCAGTGCTGGGCAGGCTCAAGGGGAGAGAGAGAGGGAGGGAGACTCCTCCAGCCTGACACCTGCCAGACTGCAATCTTGATACAAGGGCCAAGAAGATACAAGGGTCACAAGGAATATTAAGGGCAGTTAAAGGAGTGAAGGAGGGTGGGTCAGGGCTGCTGCTATAGGGTCCTTGGGTCATAGGCAGGCCTGGATCCTCACCTCCCTTTTTCTTTCGTGTCGCACTTTGCCACACAGAGCTTGGCCTATACAGACCATGGCTTGCCCCTGAGGCAGGGACTAGAGCTTGGGGCTGCAATTGGCCACTCAAGCATCAGTGCCAGGACTGAGGACTGCCGAGACTGCCCTGGAAGTGGGGAGAATGAAGGAGTAGGCATTGCTGGAGGGCAGCATCCTGAAAAGGGCGCCACAGTCCAGGGAGTGAAGGGTGGAGACAGCAGAGGGGAGAACCATAATGAGTGAAATACAGACCAGAAGAGGGCGCCCTGCTGAGGAACAGAGCTAATTCCCAGAGTGACCAGCCTGAGGTGCCATGGCTGCAAATCGACCCTGCTGCCAGCAGGATATGATAGTCTATAAAATCATGAACAATGTGGAGAAAATGAACAGGGAAGTGTTATTTGCCCATTCACAAAGTCAGAACCAGAGGTCACTCAAGGTAATTAATAGGCATCAGGTTTAAAATAAACAAAAGTAAGTACTACTTCACACAACACACAGTCAACTTGTGGAACTTCCTGTCAATGCATATTGCAAAGACCAACAGTATAAATGGGTTCATAAAAAAAATTAGATATGTGCCTGGAGGCTAGGTCCACCAATGGCTATTAGTAGTACTCAGGGATGCAACCCCATGTGCTGGGTGTCCCTAAACCTCTGCTTGCCAGATGCTGGGATCGGATAACGGGGGCTGAATGACTTGATAATTGCCCTGTTTTGTTTATCCCTTTGAAGCATCTGGCATTGGCTGCTATCAGAGGGAAGAAAACTGGGCTACATGGACCATTGTTTGATCCAGTTTGGCTGTTCTTATATCCTCATGCATACTGCAGCTTTACATTTTCAAGCACTCTCTCTATGGATTGAGAGCGCAGCCATTTTGTGTTCAGAATGGCTACAGTTTATATAGAAGAGGGACACACATTGTGCTCTTATGGAGATTTTACTTTGTTTTTGTGGGATTTTTAAATTCTCAAATATTGTGCCTTCTGACTGACAGATTTGGGTGCTCTTTGTGTATAGAAAAACCAGATTCCACCTCCATGATCTAGATGTAACCTTGTGTTAAGAAGCAATGAAGAAGCTCTTAGCTTAGCTTTACTAATTGGAGGAGAAGACTCAGGGTTTCATTCTTTTTAATACTCTGCCAATTGGGAGACTAGAACAGGAAACATAAGCTGGCTATTTCCTATTGTATCAGCAGTAAATGATCCTCCAGGTCTCCCAAGGACATAGAATGTATATTTGCCATGTGGCTAATTATGCCAAAAAGCAACCTCAGCTCGACTTACTTTCCTTCCTAAGAATATGGGAAAAAAGACCATAACAAAACCTCAACCAACCAATATTTTGGATTTCTATAGACCCATTCACTCTGTAGAATCCTTAAGTACCTACCAAATTCTGCAGAAGGGAACCAATTCGCTGTTGCCATACATATTGGGTAGTCATGTATGCAATGGGAATGTTAAAATCCCTCATAGGTTATCTATGCTTAAAAATGTCATCACTTTAAAATCTAATATCCTGGGGCCTCCTACAAATAGAATCAATGTCTTAATCTCCTCTTGGAAAGCTGAAACTACTTTTCTTGTAGAATAAATCTGTGGTTTCTAGAACTTCAGGGGCAGATATTGCTCATCCTGGGCCTTGAGTCACTGATATTTTGAGAATTCGGAGGAAAGGAGGAAACATGTGCCCAGGTTGATTTGTTTTAAAATGGTGGCTGTCTTAGGTGGTGCAGGAATGTTGAAAATAGTCCCAGAGGAGAAGGCTTAGGGGGAAGAGTGCAAATGAGGTAGACAAAGGTGCATGACCAAGAATGTTAACTACATAGCTATCAACCCCAGAAAGGTGGCATATTATATAGAGACACACAGTGCATCCCTTAAACAGAGCGACTGGTGTCCAGGCAACCGCCCTCCCCCTGCTACTTGGCAGTATGGGGAAGGAAATTTTACCAGTTTACACTCTGACTGAAATGAAAACTGCTATGCAGATCTGCGTTGTCAAGGCAGAGATGGAACCTTTGTTTTTACCATCTTATCCTGGAGGCTTCACTCTCATGGATCTCCATTTATTTACCTGCTCCCTTCAGAGGAGGATGGAGAAGCCACCAATATCTTAAAGCACATTTGAGTCACCTCAATAGGTTTCCTTTGCTGTTGGCCACTTATGTTCTTTCAATCTTGACTTAATAGATCAATGTCCATTGCAAAGCCTCCTTGATAGTCTACAATCCCCTCTTCCTGATTTTAACCTAGGCCATGTTGCCTCTGACTCCACTCATTGCTTTCCTCAAGAGCTGCTTGCTCAGGATGGAAACCCAGGGCCTCCGAGTCTCTGGCAATGCCCACCTCTGCTCACCAGTGTTTGTTACCTACTCTCTGGTCT
Source organism: Pelodiscus sinensis (assembly GCF_052426305.1). Classification (NCBI taxonomy): domain Eukaryota; kingdom Metazoa; phylum Chordata; order Testudines; family Trionychidae; genus Pelodiscus; species Pelodiscus sinensis. Next base: position 121,272,449 of record NC_143056.1, on the reverse strand, counting down.
CAGTTTCAGAAGGGAAGAACCATGCTCTCATACAGTACACAAGCCTGAAGGGAGCACTCTCTGGAGACTTTCAGCACAATGGGTTTGAAGTGCAATTAACCTACTGAACAGGGTCAGTGTGCATTACCCTCAGCATTTGGTTCATAGAGCATTTGACTAGGTGACAGCTCCCTGCTACTGTATCTGTCTCTCTTGCTCAGGGGTGGGCAATAATTTTTGGTGGAGGGGCCACTCCAAGATTTTGGAAAGTGGTCAAGGGCCACATTTTTCTGTGGAGGAGGTGCACATTCTAGGATGGAGGTTGGGTGCAGAAGGGCGCATGGGATGCAGGACATGGCGTGAGGTCTGAGAGGCAGTTTGGGTGAAGGAGGGGGTTGTGACCTGGGCCAGGAGATTGGGGTGTAGTGTCAGAGTGAGCATGGGTGCAGGAGAGAATCTGGCCTAGGGGAGGGGTGTAGAAGGGGGTACAGGGTCTGGGAGGGAGTTGGGACTTGGGGCTGGGGGACTGCAGAGGGTTTGGATAGTGATCTGGGGGAGGAAGTTGGGGTGCAGGAGGGGCTGGGGTGCCAGAGGCAGGCTTTGGCTGGGAGGTGCTTACTAAGCGTCTCCCGGCCAGCAGCCCTACAGCACCCCCAAGGCAGGCTGGGCTCCCTGCCTCCTGCAACCCCAGACCACTTAAAACTGCAGGCTGCTCCCACCATGTGGTTCTTAGCTCAGAGGTGGGGGGGGGGGAGAAAGAGGTTTGCCCCCATTCCCCAGACCAATCTCTCAATTCCTATTGGTTGGTTGTTTCCTGCCAATGGGAGCTGAGAGATTGGCTGAGGTCAGTTCCTATGGGCCAGCTGGTTCCAGAAACAACCATCCAATAGGAGCTGAGGATTGGGTTGGGGGGCAGGAGATCATACAAAGCCTCCCCCTCCATTTAGAGCAGAGACAGACAGAGCAGTCGGGGGTTTAAAACAGCAGCAGTTGCATGCCTGAGAGTCCCAGCAGGGATGTCCATGGGCCAGGTCTGGTGGCTTGGTGGGCTGGATCTGGCCAGTGAAAAGTATCTTTCACACCCTTGCTCTAGCGTCTGCTGTAAGCACTCCTTTTGCTAGCTGTGGGAGGTCTCTGGTGAAGCAGCCAAGGTGGTGAGCATCTGTAGGTGCCGGAAGTGGGGGTGCTGGCACATCCCTCCCCTGTCTTGGGGTGTGTCTAGACTACCTAGTTTTGTCGACAAAAGTGGACTTTTGTCGACAAAACTAAACCAGCGTCTACACTACCGCTGAGTTCTGTCGACATAACGTCGACAGAACTCAGCAGTTTTGTCGACGCTGGTATACCTCATTTTACGAGGCATAACACCTTCTGTCGACAGAACTCTGTCGACAGAAGGTGTTATTGCCTGTAACATTGCGTCCAGACTACGGAGTTCTGTCGACAAAGCAGCTTGCTTTGTCGACAGAACTCAATGTGTCTGGATGCTCTTTGTCGACAGAAGTTTTGTCGACAGTATCTGTCGACAAAACTTCCGTCGACAAAACGCGGTAGTCTAGACGTACCCTTAAAGTGGCTTTGATCAGAAACAGGGTTTAGAGTTTAAGGGCTCTCAGCAATTGTTCCTGTATCTTTGTGGGCTTCCCAGAAATTGCTCCCTTTGAAATCAGTGGCCAAAAAAAAAAAAAAAAAAAAAAAACCAGCAAGAATGGGATTCAGTTCCTTTGTTGAATAAACTGCCAAGTGCATTATGCTATACATGTCAGGCTTGCAGCTTCACTTGGGTGCTACTTCTCTGTCTGATCGCACCATCTTTTTCCTATGTGCTCAACCCTCAATGGGGGATTGTGACTTCCAGAGGATTGACACTTTATCCCCCTTCATGAAGTCCTTCCTCACCCTCAAGTTTGCTTCTTGATTGTAAATCAACAGACTCACCTCCCTCACAAGAACAGATGCAAAGAAAAGGGAAGGATAATCTCTGGACTGCCAAATAATAATACCAAATGCCTGACATCTCCATTTAGCTTATTAGCATTCCTAATACCTAGTCTCTTCTGTTCTCCCCTAATGGAGTTCCAGACTATATAATGTTCTATCCATGTCGCCAACAATTCCCCTATTAGCTGAGCTGTAGCAGACAAAAAGACTGGACGGGCGATTTTCAGTGCACAAACAAGATCCCAAATTTTACCCTCTGTGCATTACAGAGGGACCTAAATCTGTCGCTTTGCCTTTGAAACCGATGAAGCCACAGCAGCTACAGCTTCAGACTGAGGCTGGGACCAACAGCAGAGAACAGCACACATCCCCCTGGGAGGGGTCTGGGCAATGCACACCTGCGATTTACTTAGCTAAGCAACAAAAGACTTAATCTCCCTCTGCCCCAGTGCTAATGCCAACAAAACACAGACAACTCATGGTAGCACCCTGGAGGTGCACTGCCCTCCTAGGCCCGTGCTAAAATTTTGATGCTAAATGGGGGGCTCCCAGTTTCTCTGCATGACTTCCCCTCCCCCCGCACTCCCTCCCCTGGCAGGCACCAGGCACGTATGCCAACAAAGGAACTACTGAAGAGCACATGACCAACCTCCATTGCCTTCTCATTCTATGTTAACTATAACAAGCGCTTGTCTATATAATATCCCTGCTCCTGGGCTGCGATGTTTTCCCCGACTCAGCCCGAGGCTTGGCCAAACAGAATAGATGTCATTGTGCCTGGAAGCTAGCCCAGCTTTGGCCTTGGCATGTCTCTACCGACTAGCAGGGGTAAAAGCATAACCTGGCTCATGCCCCGCACCCGGAAAGGAAGAAAGAAAAATGAAGGTCAAAACCATGAAGGTCAAACTTCTAGGTGGCTGAGAGTAAGGCCCACCAAATACACTAAGTCATCTCAAGCCCTCCCCTTTCTCCCTATGTCATCCCTACACCAATCCTTCCCCAGCAGATGGAAAAGCCGTGGGCAGACCTCAGCTTTTGCCCCCTGCTGCCCCCATGCAGGAGAAGTTCACAGGATAACATCTGCCCCTTACCTACTCTGGGGCACCATCAGAACCAGGATCACACGGTATGCACACTCCACTTAATTAGAAGCTCCGAGACCAAATCAACAGGTATTTTCACTTTTACATCGAGAAGACACAGAGACAAAGAGGAAGTAAAAACATCTGACTAGATATAAACATCTCTCCTAAAACACTCCAGAAACTACACATTAGAAACCAGAGGGTAGGAATTAGAGATAATATGTATTTACATTGAGTGAGGTTCCCCCGTAATGATCTAAACATCCGTGCCTCTTTGCAGCCAGAAGGTTAAGGGATTCTAGCTTTGTCTGTGTCCTTGCTGTGTCCCACTCATTTGTTACAGCCTGCTTTGACAGCTTAAGGGAAATGATATTGTAGCTAGCATCTTTAGGTCCCCTCCTTTGGCAGAATCTAACACATACCTCTTTCTAGCACCATACAGAAAAAATCCTAAGGATTTTTTTTCCCCCCAAAAAAAGACTAATCCTTGGAGCAGGAAAATGTCAATTACTAATTGGGTTGATGGGAATTTCAAAGTGCATTTTTTGATGTAACATCCTGCTTGCAGGATTAATGACTAATTAAACAGAGAAATGAAACAGTCAATACAGAATGCAAATGAGACTGAACAAAATAATCCATTCAAGATTGAAAAAAAAAATTTACAGAGGCTGGTGATTTGTTTTTTAAAGGCCTTTTTTCCTATTGGAGATATTTTAGCTGATGACACAGTTTAAAAAAGAAATGGATTTCCTAATCAACTCATCTGTTGTTTTATTTAGTTAAATACATGAATTTCCAGCATGCAGTTGCCATGCTCCATTTCTAATCTGTTTTAGAACAAATGCTAAACATTCCCCCAGAAATCAGTAGAAATTCTCAGCAGCATCCACAGCAATAATTATGCAATAGTGGTACCTCCTGAAAACCATAAGTAAGTGACCCAGAGCCATGCAGGTTGTCCAGCTCACTTTTAGGAACATGCAGCAGTCACACTTGTGTGAATGTCTCCCCTAACTCTCTGACCTTCATGGAGCAAGGCATAACATAGGAGAGCTGGGTTTGGAACGGAAGGCATTCAAAGTGAGCCCTCCTCTGCATTCACTGTTGTTTTGGCCAGACTGCACTGCCTGGGTGGATAGAGACAAATGCATCAATAGAGGCAATTGCTAGCAGTTCAAATGCATTTGGCTTGACAATCCTATGACCTCCCCCACACCGCTGCAGCAATGAGAGCATACTCACCTTCAACAGGCAAATCCAGATCACTCTCTCTCCACCTGCATACAAGCACTAACATCCCCTCCCCCATACACACACCCCTTTCCACAGGCTCAAGCTGGTGTGTTCCTCTCCCTCTGTGACTTTGACATGTATGGAAGAATAGTTATAAAAAGCAGCAGCTCCTACCTTTTCTCCCCAGACTGTGGTTCGCACAAGTCACACCTTGAAAGCTGGCTGTTCCGCAGAGAGGAGGGAGGAAGGAAGAGAGGAAAAAAAACCCTTGGGAATTTCCCACAATGCATTGCTGTAGACCGCATGAAACTGATGGGAGGGAGAGTAGGTGGTCCAATCAGGAGAGAGGGGCCAGGATGCTGGAGGAAGAGAGATGTTGAAGACTGGCAAAGGGGGAGGGGATGGGGGATTAAAAATCTTTTGGATCCTCTCACTCTTCTGGATCCTCATTAGTGCCCCAGGTCAGTTCCCCAGGAATCCTTTTCTCTCCCAGATCAACTGATCACTTGCAACTGGGACTAACTCTGCAGCTAGGGGCTCTCCTCACATCACAGCACTGAGCTGCTGCTGCCTGCCATAAGGAGCAGCAGCTGTTGCATTGTTTCTCTCTGCTGGGAATCCCGGGTGTGCTTGCAAAAAACTGGATTCCTCTTGCTGAAGAACACAGGGGTGGGGGTGGTAAAGGGCACATAGGGAGCGTCATACTGGATTGTTCAATAAAACAGGATCTCACAAGGTGAATGTGTGTGAGAGAGAAAAGGAAGGGGGAGTTAATTCAGATTTTTAAGGAGGGATCCAGTTTTGACATATTAGATTTCCAAACATGTATGCACACTGGGGGCAGGGATGCATTGCAATATGGATTGTCACATAAAACTGGTCTTCTAAGGGATAGAGTGCATCTGGGGGGGGAGGGAGATCTGGATTATCATGGGAAGAAAGATTCCCAAGAGAGCATGTCAGGGTGCACACTCCCCACCGTGCCTCTGTGCCCCCTGACTGTCCTCATCTAGCCCCTCTCAGGGCAAGTTACAGCCTGTATAGGTTGCTCATCATTAGCATTAGGGTTATCCCTACTGCCCCGCTTACCTAGGCTGCCTTGTAATCTGCCTCCAAACCCTGGGCCTTGCCTCCGGCCCCTAGCCAGGGAGAGTCCCTCTCCCAGCCTTAGCTTGCTATCCCCAGCTGTTCTCCCTCCTCGGAGCCCCTGCTTCCTCTGTAGTCAGCCCTTTACTGGTTCTCCCCCCTCTAAGCAAACTGTGCTTCACTAGATAGCTGCCAGCTGGACTCTCACTAGCCCTAACAGCCTCAGCTGCCCTCTCTGTTCTCAGCCCCAGCTCAGAGCCTGAGTCTTGGCCTTAAAGGGTCAGTGCAGGGCAGGTGCCCTGTCACAGGGCGGTTGTGAGAGTAGCAATCTGATTTATTAAGGATGGATGGATGGATAAAGCTCACCAACTGTGTGTGCAAGTAACTCCCTGTTGCAGTCTGTGTAGGTGCATGTGTTTTTGTTTCCCTTATGGAGGCAAGAAAGGCGAAGGTGGGGTTATTGTATAATCCAAGGTCCCCTATCCACCCTCAAGTCACACTCACACCCTTCATCCAAGCGGCCTGAGCCTGACCCACTTGCAGTAATACAAGTTTTGGAGGTGTTGCCTGTTCCCTCCTTCCTGGCAAAAGAAGAAACAGCCCCTTGAACAAATCAGTTCTGGGTTTTCCCCAAGATGCTCTAATGAGCATTTTGTCAGGCCTTTCCTAGACCTTCTGGCTGGATGCAGTAAGGCTGCTAATTCCTATTTTTACCCTGATAATTAGTTCTCAGTGTGTTAACTTTGAAAGCTCCCAGGGCCCTGGCACACAGCGCATTGTGTGGGGGCACTGTGGTGTTTTGCTTTAATAAGCATGAAACAGTGCACTGGGGATTTCTGCTATGATGTGATGGCATGGAGCACAGAGGGATTCATAACACATTGGGCCAGCATTTCAACGGGAACCACAAGAACTCAGCATCCTGAACTGTCGGCTCCCTGTGGCGAGACACACAGAGAAGGATTTAAGCAATTAGCCACAGGCAGCCCAAGTGGAAAATGTGGGCCGGGGTGTTTTGTGGCTGAATGATGCACAGAACTGGTCCCTCCCAGCAGATGGAAACTCTGCCGCTTGCTCGCTCGACTTGGCTTCCTTGTTCAGTGATGTCACCCTCTCTCAGCCAATAGGGGAGCTCCAGCAGGAACAGTGCCTATCATCTGTCACACAGAAGGGAACATTTCCTTCTCTTTCCATGGTGCTCACACTCAAAACAGACAAAACGTGGAACAGGCTTAAACACCATGGAAATCAAGAGTCACGAAATCAAACCTATCACTTTAAAATATCTGAATGGTGTCAGGCAGCTCCGGGGGCTACCGGGATCATTTAAAACGTTACTTTCAAGTTCAAATGGTTTTCTCTTCTTGAATGGGGTAGCTGAGTAGCACAATAGCGAGGAACAGTGCGCACCATCTTGTGAGCAAGAGTGAACGAGGTGGACCGGATCCTCAATTGGTGTAAAGCAGCAGCATTGCTCCCTTGACCTGACTAGTGCTACACTGAATGACATGCACGGAAGATCTGGCCTCGTGCATCAACTCCTGCCGTATGTTTTACTGAGTGTGCACACTCATCACATAAATAAACCCTCTCAAACATCAGTGGCTTGAAAGTGAAACACCCACCATCAATGAAGAGAATGTGATTGCTGAATGGACACTGTATCGTGCTATACACTCAGGCCAGGTGCAGGGGTGGAGAGGTGAATGAAGGTACCTTTAAGCCATCTTATTGTCCCCTATATGCTGGGGATGCTTGGCTCCCAGGGTAAGTTAGGGCAGCCCCGGCTCTGGCCCGTAGGAAGTAGAGATTAGCTGTAACGCAGGGGACACTGTCCAGGACTCTTCACCAGTTCTGCTAGCAGGCCTCTATACCAGCTCTACATCCTCATCTGGGAGTATGCGGAAGGGAGGGCAACGACACATGTGTCTGTCCTCTTCTAGGCTCCTTTGCTGCCTAACTAGCATGTCTGACATTCAGTCAAATCCCTGCTTAGCCCCTTGTTGGCCTGCATATTCATGGCTCCTTGCAGTTTAGTGGCCAGGATCCCTTCTTTTCTTTAGCTTTTCATAGAAGCCTGCTGGCTTGCCCTTTTCTTGCTCTCTTTTGAAGTTTATTATAAAGCTTGTTACTGAAAAAAATCTAAGAGGAAGATCAAGTGCTGGACACCAGAGGGAGAGTCGTTTCAATGGCATTTGCCTCATTAGCATTTAGAAAACCCCTCATTATACCATGAAGTATGGAAGAATTTCTAGAACTTGGATCCACTTCCTGCATTTCTGAGACAAGCTGTAAGTGGTCATGCCTTGCTAATGCAGTGCACATGAAGAGTAAGTGTTAGAAAATAGCAGAGCAGGTTAGGGCTCTGGAGTTTGGATTCAGCTCATGCAGGGGCAAGGGGAAACCAGTGTGCCCCTCAAGGTGCACAGAGAAGAAAATCCCATGAGCTTAAAATGTATCTCAGTTCTTGTTTATGGATTCTACCTTCACAGCAGAATGAGGCACAAGAGCTCAGGAAAGAGGATTGGTCAGAAGTAAGATGAATGGGGGACTAAGAAGCCAGGGGAGGCTGTAGAACGGTGACACCTCTCCCCCCCCCCCCCCAACACACACACGCTATTGCTGATCAAGCCTGTTAAAGTGCCTGCCTCCTGACTGCATAGAGCTCCTGCTGCCGCTAACAGGGAAACCCCATTTTTATATGGACCTGGGTGAGGGGAACAGTCCTGCCTTGACCACAGTAGAAGAGCCAACAACTACAGGGCTGCATCTTGCAGCCCAAATGCAGTGTGCTTTGAAAGGAAAGAAAAAAAAAAGCATTCCCACAGTGGCCTGTGTGGTGCTCATTTTCCAGGCAAATTCAAGCAGCGCAAGGTTATTTTTAAGCCCTTCAGCACCTTGGAAAAATGCAATGAACTACATAGAGCTGGGTAGAGCTTAATCCTCCCCCCAGTTAATATAGTGAGAATTTGGCCATTGACATCCTTGGCTCCCTATAGCTTTTTCTTAATACTAATGGTTTTGTAAGGCTCAGTCATTGGGATGAGCGACTCCCACCAAATGAAAGCAGTATTTCACATGTGTGTAATGTGTGCCCAGCTGTCACACAGACTGACTAGAAAGGCTTGCCTGGATGGGGGAATTTAGCTATTTATCATTGTGGTCTACTTTAACAGGGACAGTTGTATCAATGTAATTGCTGATTAAGTGAGCACATGAGGAGTTATACCAGTATACCTCTAATTAGACTGGTAGAGTTATGCCACTTCCCCAGCTAGAGAAGACCGAAATCCCAACTAGTTCAATTTGGGGCATGTATCCCTTGTCTGGAAGAGGCTAGGACTGTAAACCTGCTATTGGTCAGAAGATGGCAGTCACACATCCTGAGGAAACAAATGGACAGAAGCTGGGAAATTTTGACAGAGAAGGTACAAGGTGGCTTTGCTGCTTCGGCAGAGAGCATCAGAGGTCACACAGGGGAAGGAAGGTAAATCTGACTCTAGTCTCCACCTGCTGTAGCCCCTCAGGTTTCTAGGAGCTACTTCTGAGTCCCACAACAGTAAATATGAGACAGCTCAGGGCTTTCGAACTAAGACTTTATTTGGCTTCGTTGTCACAATCACACTAAGTCCCACTGTCAGGAGGAAGGGCAAGGGGATGGCTAGGGAGTCTCTCTTCATCCCAGAGCCAAGGCAGGTGCAGCACAGAAGCTGGCGGGAGCAGGTAAAGGCAGAGCTCCAGCTAACAGTGGCCATGTCCCAGCTGGTGGTTTGATCTCTCTTACAATCTCATTTCCTAAGGCAACACTTCACACATGTTCGTGGCCTGCCCTGCGACACACAATACATTTGAGTAGAGTAACTACATGGCCAGGGTGTAAAGGGAGTATGTCACTTTCTGGAGTATTTTTTGTTCTCTTGCAGGTGAGGGACTATCGTACCAGCTATAGGCAGGCGCTATGTTAATAACCCTGCATAGGTGTTTGGAAATGCATGTGACACAAATTGCAGCATCTCCTGCTTTTTTAGTGTGGTGGAATTATTACTTTTACCACTAGTGCATCATCTCTAGGCTACTTAGCTAATCCTTTTCAAATGGGGGGGTCTGCAAAAACTCTGCTTTCCTCATCCTGTCTTTTCTCTCCTTTAACCTGATTATTCCCCACCCCCATGAAGCAGCCCACAGTGCTGGCCCTCACAAACAAGTCTTAGGCACCTCATTCGTGGGTTCAGCTTCTGATCCAAGTCACAGTTCCACTTTCCTCCCCAATGAAGCTATTCTCAATTTACACCAGTATAACAGAGACCAGACTTTGGCTCATGATCAACATCCATGGACTGGCCCCAGCTGAGGTCAGAGCCCCATTGTGCAAGGCACTGTGCACAGTGAGAGATGGCCTCGGCCCTGATGCATTTATAATCCATGTAAACCAAACAGGCAAGAGGTCTGAGGGAAAACAGAGGCACAGGCATGCTTTGCTTAGGGTCAGTGATAGAGGGAAGAAAGAAGGGTGTGATTCTGAATTCCCAGTACTGTGTCCCATCCACTCAGCAATACTGTGTCTCCACCAGGTTTCCTCCTTAATGTCAACTAAGTAGATCATCCCTACTAATGTAGTGATTGTGATATGGCCAAACCTCTACAATGAGCTAGACCATAGGTTCCCAAACTGGGGGGGGGGTCCATGAAGAAATTCCAGCGGGGGACATGAAGCATTCCAGCCCCCCCTCTCCTTCCAGTCAACCCCTGCTTCCCACCCCCAAGAGCGAGCCCAGTCCATCCAGTTTATATAAAAAAAGAAAATACCATGTGAAATGTTCAGTATTTTCTGTTTTTCCTGGCTCGGGCAACTTCCTCCCACCCACCCCAAACAACTTTTCCCCTAGAGTACCAGCACTTTTTTCTTTTAAACACACTGGTTTCAGGAATTAAAGGGCCCACAACTGTTTTTCCGGTTCAGTCAGGTTTTTTTTTTGGGGGGGCTTAAGTTTTGTTGCTATTTTTTGGGGGAGGGTTTCTCAAAAGTCAAAAAGGGGGCATGTTGCCAAACTTTTTGGCATCCACTGAGCTACACAGACACATCACATTCACAGCAGAGAAGGCATGTCCCTACTATTTCTCCTAGTACTGTTTTGTAAATCCCTAATTCCATATCCTTCTGTAGGCCTTCCTGGGTACTCGACAACTGCACATTGCAAAAAAAAAAAAAAAAAAAAAAAAAAAAAACCACACACACACACACACTTTTTATACTAGGTGGGTGTGGGTGAGTGTAACGCAAACATGTAATCACAGGTCAGCAGCAGGGATTCATACCTAGGGGTAGAAAAGGTATGGAAACAAATAGGGCACTGAGCTGGGACTCAGGAAGAGATTTGGGCTCAGCTCCTAGTTCTCCTGCAGTCACCCCCTTTGCCTCACTTCCCCATCTAATACATGAGAATACTTCACAGATATAGGTGCCAAAGCCAGTTGTTGACCGGGAGCATTCAGATGCTATGGCAATGGGACCAGATAAGCAGACAGATCACACCTCCCCCATACAACAGAGGAAATCCACTTCTGTTTAGAATATTTATTTTACAAGACAATACACAAAAAATGACAATTTTTTAAAAACTCTTCAAATAGGAAAAAAAATCATTTCTCCCCCTTAAAGCAGCAGTTTTTAAATAGTACAGGTATTGTCCAGGATCATACAGCAACAGGGTACAATGTTATACGAGGTTATTGAAAAAACACTAACAGTCAATGACTGTACGCTTTGAAGAGCACAGCAAAAGTTTAACACACACATATAATGGGCCAACATTACTGCCAGGAACATGGAACTGAACAAGCTGGGTTTTAATGGATGGAATGTGAGTCTCCCTCTTAATACCAAGAAATAAATAATAAAATCTACACAGAAAATAGTCCAGTCAGTCAAAACACTGTTAACTGAAATTAGTGTTGCTGAAAGGGATAGGTGACATGGGGATCTATTTGGTCTTTTCCATGTTCCTGATTAGCTACAGTTTAACAACTACACCAAGAGAAATGAAAAGATGAGTTCTTCATTAGTAGAAGGGCCCAGTGCACTTTCAGAACAGCACGGACTCATGCCAGCATTGGGAACAGCAAACTTGACAAGTACCTAGCATATAACAGCAAATATTAGCAAATACGGTAATAACAAAGCCCAATATCGTAGCTCGACTCCCTTAATGCCTCAGGAGCAAACAGATAATACCTCAGACACCAAACCACAGACACCAACGCACTCTATAGCAGGGAGCATTCACTTCATCACTGTCACTGGGGATGCCACAAAGAGGACCACATTTGGGGAGGGAAGACAGGTGATGCAAACAGAGGGGGATTTTATGCTGCTGGTCTCCTCGGCATGGTTCAATAGCCAGTCACCACAATGGAAGGACTCCCATTGATTCCAGTGGGCTTGGGAAGGATCATGTGTTTAGCTTTCCCTTCCTAGGAGGGTGGAGAATATCTTAGAACAAAAAGAAAAGACCTCTTCCCCCTCCCCCCCCCCACACACACACTCTACAGTGCAGAGCTGTGCAAACCCAGACAGACACACAAAGCCTGCATGCAGAGGTACTCACACACAAATCAGCCAGTTCTGCCCTGCATATACATACATACACACACCTTCCATTCATTGGCTGCATCTGCTGCTTAGGATGGCAGATGTGTGCCAAGTGTTTGGACCACTGCAAGGGAATCGCTTGGGCTAGGAAAGCCTCCCAGACACAAGCCAGGGCTAAGGGAAAAATATCTAACCAAAAAGGCACACTCATCTCCCACATCCTCTCCTCAGGTTTGCTCATGTCATTCTTTCATTTCAGCCGAGGAACTATCCCTTCCTTCTCCCACACAATTTCTGATCCAAAGCCCATTGTAAGCAGTGGGAGTCTTTCCAGGGACTTCAGCAGGCTTTGGCTGGGTCATCCCACTTTGCGCCTTGCCCCAAAGTCATTGCCTGGCCTATTCCTGATTGGCTACGTGTCTAGTTTTTAAATCAAGAATGGTCATTTGTTCCCAGCTTTCTATGGATCGTTCCACTATAGTAAATCACAAGCCTGCCTCTTTCCAGTCTAGGACTTGCAACACTTAGTGCTTGTAGGCAGCCCTTTCCACAAAGATGCTAATTCACTCTCAATACGCTCGGAGACTGGTAAAAACAGATCATTTCTCCTAAGAAGAAATGGGAGGTAGCATGTTGACGTGACCTGATTAAGGTCACAGAGGGAGGGAAGTATCAGAGTGGAGATCACAGCTCACAAGTTCCTGACTCTTGGACCAATGCTCAGATTACCCTTGCTTCCCAAACTGCCAGAAGTACGGGTGCAAGGTGGAACACTTTTCAGGGAAGGTGGCCACATACAAATGGACACACACAAAACCACTGACGTTGCATGGCAGTGGTTCTCTCTTGTACCTTCATCAATGGGCATTTTCCAGCATTTGTAGGATCCAGGAAAGAAGAGTGTGACAGGGCCAGAATGGTGTGGGAATGATTTTTTTTCCTCTGAAGAAATTAAAGGCCAACGGATCTTAGTTCCCAGAAAAAAATGCTGCAATGCAGCCGCACCTTTAACAATAGGCTCAAGGTTCCCTGCTTCCCTTCCAGAATGGCAGCTCTAGAGCAGCCACTGGCTGACACCAAACAGACTGAACCGTCCAGAAAGAGCAGGGTCCAAAGCACAGATTCTTGGGCAGCCAGTGAGAGAATGGAGCACATTTAGCATGAAGGGTTTGGAGGAAGAGGACTCCAAGTATCCCAGCCTGCTCCACATACTCTCATTCAAAATATTTGTGCAAATATCAAGGGCAGCAGCACTTCCTGTCCCTCAGATATAACTGCCCACACACAGTACAGGACATTTTGTTGTGGTCCCTCATTCTTAGGAAAATAAATGGGCTGGCCTCAAAGAGCTTAGTGCATGTCACATACAGTAGGATAGAAGGGAAGCAAGTCTTGTTTCCATGGAAACAGGAGTCTGTTCCTGAGAGCTCAGTTCTACTCCGAGCCACAAAGCATTGTGTCTGGCTTCCTTAGCACTTCTGGGGTCAGGGGCTGGGTTGGCTGCTCTGGAGAATGGCATGCCCCATTTTCCTGCAAAGGCAAGCCCCTAGGGCCGAAAGCTCTCAAAGCCCAATGTGAATCCAGGTATCACGCTGGTTGGTTTCTCCTGAGGCTCAACATAGGCCTCAAAAGTCATAGACATGAGAGAAAGGCAAGTTCAAAGCATGCGTAGGGGGAAATCAAGCTGTAGGAGAGAAAAAAGTGAATTCCCACCCTGCCCACCACTGCTTCCTGCCGTGCGGCAGTTCCAACAGTGCACTCCAGGCTCAGTCAGGGATGAGCATGGGTAACGGTCAACTGGCACACAGAACACACAGCTCTACACAGTAAAAATCCAGACCTCCTCGCTCCTGGGAAAGATCTACTGCTGGGCCCCGAAATAGTCAGAAATAGATTATGCGAGTAACTCCAAGAAAGTCTTTTCCTACACGTAAAGCTACATTGATATTCCAGCTCACTCCATCCTAGAGATGTCCTGCAAAACATTCCCTTCTCTTCCGTCAGCCTGCTTCCCCACCACACATGTACAAGGGGAAGACGAATTATGCTGGGAGGGCTCCATTTGGGGAAAGCATTTGTACTGCCCTTGCTGCTTCCTGTCAGGATCAGCAGCAACAAAATAGAACTTCCCCACGGTGTTGCCTTCTTGTGGAAACTGCTTGCATAAGCAGCATTGGGCCTCCCCTCCATTCCCATTTGCCTGCAGAGCTGTTGTCAGTGAGGTAACTGATGGAAGATAAAAGGGCCTACTCTTGCAGCCACATGAAGGCAAACCATCCAGGAATAGGACAGAACCCATAACACATGGCATAAGCCTCCTGAGCTCGGACCCATCAACACTAGCTTTGCCATTCCCCAGCATGGGCAGCCTCAAACCTTTGGCTGCTACAGTCTGGATTTTGTAGTTCCTTCTATGCACCTCATCCCATGTCCAGTACGTGTTATATAAACAGTCACCTCCTCCTTCCTGTGCAAGGTCTCTTCTGCAGATCCCCTCGTTTCAGCTCAACAGTGCCAGGTGACATACTCTCTACATTCTCACCATCAACCCTTTATCAGTTCCCTTCCAGACAACCTCCCACATTAGGTCTTGCTCCGTGCCCTTGTATTCACTACTCCCCTCTTTCAGGAAGCTTTCACAGACCTGTTCAGCTTCTATGGAGCTCCCTTTCAGACATGCTGAATAAGACTGGTAAAAAATGTTCTGTCAACCCCACAAAAAAATTTGATAAAAAATGGGTTTTTACAGTAATGGTTTTTCACTAAGTGTCCATGGAAAATGTAATCGTTTTGTAAAAACAAAATAAATAAAAGCCCCCCAAACCTAGCTAATTCACCCCCCTCCCTCAAAGAAAACATTTCAGTTAGGATGTGCTGTCATGGTGCTTCAGGAGTCATGCCCCGTTCTCTGTGAGCCAGGATCTTCAGTCATATTACATCTCCCATGGTATCCTATGGACAAGGGCTCCTATGATGCACGGAACCCTCCTCGCTATGAGGAAAGACTGTCGTACATCATGGGAGATGTGATCTGATCAAAAAAGCCCAATTTACACAGGATAATGGGTGCACAAGGCACTCAAATGAATCCCACGAGGCACCATGGCTACATTTCCAAGTTGAATTAGTTTGGTTTTTCCACCAAAAAGTCACAGTATTGCATGGGGAGAAAGAAAAGCCCATTCTGACCAGCTTGAGTGCCTAGTTTTCATCCTTAGCTAGAGTTAAGGAGAATTGCAGGTATTGGGTACTCCATGTTTCCATCATTAGCCATTTCCCACTCCCTAAACTCCCCCCCAAAAAATCTTTTCTATCACCACCAGCCTCCAGCACCATATCTGCTTCCTTTTGTAGTTTTCTCTATGCCTCTTTCAATTCCTGGCCACATGCCATGTACCATGGCCTCTGTTTATTAATAACCTGCACTCATGTGGCTGCTTTAAAAAAATAAATGAAGTCAATGGCTCCCTTTTTGGTGAGTGCACAACAACAAAACCCAAGTTTAACGTGTCACATGCCTCACAAAGTCCATTAGGGACATCAGCAGGCACATCCTACAAAAGCTTTTGAGGTTCCCAAAAGCATCAGCACTATTTGCAGGCTGATCAACAGTTTGCTCTGTTCTCCATGAACTTTGCAGGAATGCAAGAAATTTCACACATAGTACCTCCGATTAGTCTTTTCTATTCCTGACCAAAGACAAGCGAGCTTTAGGCTAGAGTGGAATATCCCATTCAGTCTCATTACAGTGACTTATGAGAACCTCTTGGAAAAAAAAAAATCAGTATATCCAGTTGACTATATATTGCTGGTAGCAGATTTTTAAGTATTATTTCTACCTTTTGCATATTAATTGCAAAGTAAGGGCTAGATCCTCAGTTGAGAAATTAGTATGGCCCCATTCTAGCTATCACATTATCATTCTTGCATCACGTCAGGTTTCCCCAAGACACTGTAATCCATGTTATTTAATTGGGCCTGAATACTCAGTCCAGTTCATATTTTAAGAACTATCAACTCTTATTAGAATGCCCATAAGCTGCATTCTGTAGCACCTTCCACCTGGAGACAAATGCAAGTGGATTAAACCTCACCCACGATGAGGTAGGGAAGCAGGATTTTCCCCATCTCACTGGGATACAGTTTTAGCAGCAGAGCCAGGTGGATCCCAGAATTCCCAACTCCCATTCCTATGATCTACCCACCACAAAACACTCGCTTCCCTTAGAATCAGGGGAGGTTGTTTGTAACTGAACCAATCATTTAATCTCAAAAGTCTAGAGACAGAGGAGACTGCAATCTAACTTCAATATGCCAGAGCTCAGGGAACATCATGCAGACGGATGGTATGCAAGGAAGCTTCCGTGACTGTTTTAGTGGCCACGTTTTATGCAAAATGAAGCCTTCAGCCTCTGTAATGCTGCAACCTTCACTTTGTTTTCCCCCATTTGAGGTGGGATTCTGGCCTTCATGATTCACTGAATTGTAAGACTATTACACAGACTGGGATTAAGGGACAGTTGACCATGGGCAGATTAGGTCAATGGCTTCAAGTGGCTCAGCTAAATCAGTTTTAAAACAGGATCAGAGTAGCAACCTAGACGACTTGGCTTTGTAACTACGTCAGGCTACCTTCACCTCTTCAGGCCAGGGCTATGCAATGGATCCAAGCTAGGTTTGGTATAGCTGAACTGGTTAAACAATTTCTCCAGGACAGGCCACTTTTTGGGGGTAAGCCACAGGTCAGAAAACACTGGCTTTTATTGGTAAGGTCCCAAGCCAAAGCCTTGGCTACTACAATCCCAGCCATGTTTATTATTATTTATAAACTTAGGGCCAATGTTTCTGAAAATAGCCTGATTTTTTTATGCCTACCTTAAAACATCCCAAGCCAAATTTCCAGAGGCACTGAACAGAATTCAGGGTGCTCGGCTCTTCTGGAGAAAAAAAATAAGCCACAAAGTGCCTTAGCATGGGCATGCAAGGACTGAACAGCCATTCTCAGAGGCCACTTCTCAACATTTCAGTCTTCCTGTTTCTGAGATGGAAAGAATTAAACTGAACTAAAGAGAACTCAGAGTGCAGCTCTCAAAAATCCTCCAGGTGCGTATCATACCAGGTACTTCGTACAAAAGTATTAGGCTGGACTCAATGCAGTATAACACACCACTATCAGGGGCTTAAAAACACCCTTGGAATCGAAAAAGGGCTTGTTCTGGGAGTCCATTTTTAGGTCTATTGCAGACACTTATTTCTCTAGTAACCTGTAATCTCTTTAGGAGCAACCAGCCTCACCACACAGGTGAGCCCCTGAGCCAGCCTGTGGTGCAACTCTAAATTAAATTCCAAATGGGAACAGTGGTAGCAAACAGGATCACCAGGAAATAAAGCCAAGGGATCATGGGAAATAGAGATTGCTTTCCCAAGCAGTAAAACTCCCACATTTCTACATTCCAGGTCATTACTGCTGGAGCGACAGGAGAGGATCACCAGGGAAACAGGCAAGTCCTTTTAACATATAGCATTAAATGCATTTTAAAAGAGTCTCCCCTCCCCTGCACTAGTCCCAGACCCTGCCCCAGGCCTTTCACTCCCCAGTGAGCAGAACACACAGCCGAGAGCTGTAGCACATGCACAGGTACAACGATGGAGCTGGGCACATGCTTGGCTGGGTTTGTGAAGCCACTAAGAAGGGGATTTGGGTACAAACCCAACATTCCCCACTTTCAGCAGATTTGGGCATGTTCTGAAAACCCTGTGAGACATGGGCCTGCAAGCTCCATGCCCCGCTGCTAGGTCATTGGGTAGCCCTCAATCTTGCCCTGGAATCAAGACATGATACTCCCCTCAAATCCTCTGCACCCCGATCCTGGCTCTCCTCCTTCAGGATAAGCTTTGTAGGAACGTGAGCTACATTCCTGCCTAATACAGGCCCAGCTCCTAACAGGTGTGGATTCTTCACTTGGCCTTGGCAAGCTGACCAGAAGGTCTGAGCTAGTCACTGAGCACCACACTTCCCCAATGGCCTTACCACCTGCAGGGAAGGCCTGACCCTTTTGGAAAATGCTAAACATATAGGAGGAGGGGTAGGGTGTACGGCACTAACAGAGAGTTAAGCTTCTGCTGAGTGGAAACTTTTACAGCTTGGAACCACACTTCCACACAAGGATATTAGCCATTGGTGCCAACAGCAGGTGTACACCAGATCTAACCCCCCCCCCCTCCATGCAGCCCATCCCACTCAAATCAATGAGCTACAGCTGCCAATTTCAATGCTGAATGCTCCCCTCCACAGCTGGAATGATCAGAACAAACAGAGGCACCTGCAGCATTCATGGGCAGTACCAGGCAGCCCTGCCAGGAAGGTACAAGGCTTAGCTCTGGGCTGGGGAGGGAGGCATTAAAAACTAATGTAAGAGTTTTCGACTTGAAGAGTTGCAGGGTCACCAGCTAGAGGCAGCTCCTGAAGCAACATCAGGGGTTGCCCTTTGAAATTCCAGATCTCAGGCAGCTGTAATTGCAAAAGACTCCCCTCCCCCCCCCCCCCCGTCCCTGCTAGGTTGGAGCAGACAGCAGCCACAACCGCAGCTCATGAAGGTTTCTCACGGACATTCCACACAGAGTTTACTGTGAGGAAGATGAAATTTAAAAATAAAAATTGAGGGGGAGACAGGAGAGAAAGGGATTTTTTCATGGAGCTTTGCCTGTGGCCATAAAGCAGCATTTTCTGGGCCCTTTTCCATGCTCATTCACCATGTCAACAACACTGCGGGTCCACATCACTGAAACCAAACGGGAGCAAAGCAGAGAGCTGGGAGCACAGATAGCCTGGTAAAAGCGGAATATTTTAGGGGGAGAGGCTGCTTCAAGCTTGTATTTGCCACAGAGCTCTACATTTTGTTCTGACATTTACTGGCAATGTATTTTTAACCCCAAATTGTATAAATCTTACACACCATATGTTGGCTTCCCACCCCCTATTTTTGGTCTACCATTTGAGCATTAACATTTTGCCGAGAAATGCAAAAAGATCCAAGTAAGCTGCAAAGGATTGTTTAAAAAACTAGGCTGGTGTTCCTTTTTGATTCCTGGTGGTGTATAGATATGGCTGGTTTATAAAAGGGAGGTCCCTTGCTCTTTACTTTAAAAGATCAGAAATTTCAGCTCTTGGATTTCTCTGGTCTTGCTGGATGAGCTCTAGGAATCTAGGGGGATGTTTATTCTGAACTCTCTCTCTCTCTCATACAAAATATCCCTTTCTCCAAAACATAAGTTAGCCGTTCACATGAAATAGCAGTTAATGCATGAGGAAATGTGTGTGACTAAAAATTCCTTCCCTATCAACTGCTCGGCTTTCATTCTTTTGAATCACCCACTTCACTCGCTTTCCTACCATTGCTCCTCCAGCCTATAAGGGGATCTGAACTTTGCATAAAAAGCCATCCAGAAAAACAAAAACAAAACAAAACAAAACCTTAAATCCCTCTACATCTTTCAGGCCTTCATTATACATCATAAAGTAGGGAAAAAACAAAAAGTCACTATGAAAGAAACCCCCAAACTTTTCTTTAAATGCAGATCAGAAAAAAACCAGAGTGATATAGGCATCATAGTAGTGATCACAAAAAGTTGTTATGAAGAGATAAATAATCTATCTAGATTCCCCATGTAGGATTAAGAATTATTTTTTATCTTTCACATAGGCAAAAGTGTGCTGTGTGATTTAGCTGTGTAATATGCTCCTTTATATTAAAAGGTACAGGATCAGGACAACTCACCTGCAATTTAGGTTTAACAAAGAAAATGGTTTTGAAATATACAGGATGTGAGGTGGAAGCTGTTTTTTAAATTAAATATTTGCCTCCTGTGTCTGAAACACTAACATCACCAGGATGCAAATGATGGGGAAGCAAAAAGTGAAGCAGATTATCATCAAAAAAATGAAACTGACCAGATGAGTTTAAATGCTGAAGCAGAGTGAAGTGCAATAATAAAGCACGCCAGATTTTCAGTTCTCACCCTTGTGACAATCCAAAGTGATATTTGGTAACAGAGGAAAATAAGAGGTTTGGGGCTTTTAAAAACATTGTTTTAGCTTAACAGTGTCCCTTTAAAACAGAATTTGTGTGTGTTGGCAGCCTGTCATCCAGTCAATGACCAGCTCCTCAAAGCAAGCAGTAAGTCTGGCTATTGCCCTCAGTCCCACAGCTGGATGCATGCCAGCATGGATCCAACTGCTGTCCTATTGCCTCTCCGTATACAGTTCCTCCCTAACCTCACAGAAACATCACAGCAAAACCAGATAGGGACTTTGAGGGGAAAGTCATATGGAATTAGGTCCCTGTGGAAATAAAACAGATGCTTGGACCTCATTTCCTTTCCACATCCCAATTTTGGTCTGGATAAGGAAACCAGCCTCCAAGTATTTCGAGCCAGATCCTCAACGGGTGTACTAGGCTTGTCCAATGGATTTCAATGGATCAATGACCATTTGCACCAGCTAAGGATGTGGCCTATCATGATCTTTAACCAAAAGACCTGAATCTGAGACTAGTTAGGACCCCAGGGAGGGACACATCTCAGAGACAGGCCAAAAGACACAGACAACCAGAATTCCCGACAAGCAACTGCGTGACACATCAGACCTTGACTGACGTAAGGAATGTAATTGGATTGTTTTTCTTGCATCGATAAAAAGTTGATCCCATGTCTTTTCAGTCTCCCTGCTCCCACCGGTAGCTCATAGCTAAACACCGAGGTATCTGAAGATATTCACATGATCCCATGGACATACTCTTACAAAGCAGACGCATTGCAAGTACGTGCAGTGTACATTTCCCCCCCATGCAGGCCCTATGGCCCCCATTTAAAAGGGAAGTTCCTTTGATTTAGAAAAAAAAAAAAATCCCTTCCCTTCCTCTGATTGCCAAGAAGTTCATCCAAGTTCAGCTTCATTTGCGGCTGGAGGGGGGGCGGTCCAGGACCATCCCTTACACAGAAAATTTTTGATTCTGGCACCTACTTGCCTCCTCTAGTGATAACGTGGGTTCCCCTTTAGAAGGAATGCTGGGGACTTGTTTTCCCAGAGGCCTGGAACACCAGAAAAGGGACGGGGAGAACAAAGAGTCCGGTTCTTTTGCTCCTTTCTTGACTGCCTTGTAATTCAAAGGGTGTGGGCGGTTTCCTTGCTAGGAGAAGATCCAGGGTCTGAGAGCCCAGTCTGTGCTAACCAGTGTCCTTACGAATGACAATTAAAGATAATAGATATGCATAATTAAATATTGTCCTAGTGGGCCGGTTGGGGTGGGGACAGATCGAGAGGCGGAAGGGGCTTTTGTTTGGAGACAAAACTTCACTCTCGAGGTTGCTGCTTTAACCATTTGTGCTGTTGCTCTGACACCATCAAGGATGCAACGAACGAACGCTAGGACGAATTCTGACCAGCAGTGAGAGTGCGCGAGGGTTAATCCCGGCGCTTTGGAAGCATGTCTAGGAGGAATTCTGCGATGCCTATGAAATAGACGACTTGAGCGATGCCGAAGAGAGGGGCGATGACCAAAGCTCTGCAGTACGCCCCCTTCAGGAAGGCCAGAGGGCCTTCTTTCTGCCAGATTTTCCTACCAAGACACAGATACACCAGTTAGATTCAGCATAAACGGACCCCGCCAATTGCCCAGAATAATGTCATTCGTCCTAACACAAATGTTTTCCAAAATAAGTTCCTGTATTTGTCACCACAATTCGGATGCTAAGAATCCGACCCATTGCCATATTTGGGATCAGGAAGGAATCCCCCCGCACCAAGTCAGATTAGCAGACTTTGTGGTTTTGAGCGTTCTACTGCAGTATGAGGCATGAGTCACTTGCGGGTTTAAACTAATGTAAATGGTGGATTCTCTGTCATTTGAAGTCTTTAAACCAGGATTTGAGGACTTCAGTAACTCAGCCAGACATGTTAGGTCCATTACAGGAGTGGGAGGGCAAGATTCTGTAGCCTATGGTGTGCAAAAGGTCCTGCAAGACTGGATCACAAAGGAAGTGGTAGTTGCTGGCTGCTACAGATCTCACCCTTATCTATTTTAGACTTCTGTATTAGGATCTGGGCGCTCTCTCATATAAAGACCAAGAGCAATAGCAATATCCCAAGTCAACTCCCCACAGTCTGTTTCCTTGCTCTTTTCTGCTTGAGGCAGTGTAGTTTTGAGGCTTTTGCTTTTTTCCGAGGAGGGAGGTAGTGATGGCTGGGAATTTCTGGTAGAAGGGGGAAGCGGCTTTATTAGCCTTTCCCAAGGACAGGATACAACCCTTTTAACATTCGGATAAAACAATTTAACAAAAGCTGTTGGTGTTGCAAATCCCTGCCAAGAGACAGGCAATGGAATCTGCCTCAGACAGAGACATTGCAACCTGATCTGCTGGTGACCACCACAGAGACATTTTACCTGGTACAGTCTAGGATTCCTGAGTACGTGTCCTCATTCACTCCCCTCTTCAAGGACTGCAGCCTCGTCTTGATTACTGAGGAGAGAGGAGAAGCTTTAAAGAACCCTGTTAATCCCAGGCATGGGCTGCTCTGGCTCTTTTCCCTCAAAGCTTCCTTCAGGTGCTTTGCACACTGCCGCATAGCTCTTTAGTAGGCACGAGTGATGGTTTAGGGCCTAGCCAAGCCAAACTGATGTTTATGGATTCTGGTGAAACTCCCGGAGGCTCCCTGCAGTCCATGGCGGCCAGAGGCTGGCATCACCAGCAGCCCACATGGGCCAGGAAGCCCACAGGGCTCATTTAACCATGTAACCAACTTAAATTGTAATGGTCACACGGTTAATAGTTTTAGAAGTTTTTTACATCCCAATCAGAGTATCAGAAGACCAGGGGAAACGTTACCTGTTCCTTTACAAATGGTTGCAACACCGTGCACACAAACACAATGAGAACACAATTTTAAAATCGGAGTCTGATTTATGGTAGTCCACATCTCTTACACCTGATTTTCAAAGGCCCAGCTCTGGCTGAAAGTCAGCCCCTTTAAAACGTCTGCAGGTGGGCATCCCCAAAAACTGAAGCACCAAAACAAAAAACTGGTCACACTTAGAAAAAAATCTTGGTAATATACAATTAGGAGAAGGAAAACTTCTTCCTGTTGTTTCTCAAATGTTAGCTTTGAAGACCGGGGTGACACCAAGTGGTGTTATCAGAAGGCATACGCAGTCTAGTACACAATAAGGCGGTTTCCCCATCAGCTCATCTTGGATGTACATACACCTGAATCCACATAAGACATGACACACTCTTATACACAGCAACATGTCCATCAGAGTCAGTGCTAAGGGCCAGACATGGCCATTCTCAGGAGTTAAACCAAATGGAGGGGGGAGTCTAGTTCATCCAAATGGAGGGGGGAGTCTAGTTAAACCAAATGGAGGCTGAAGAAAGGGACAGCACAGCTCTTCCTTGGCCAAAAACAGCGGGCAACCTCTCTCTCCTGAGCTTGGGGGCAAGCTCTGAGCCCACAGATCTCCTAGGCCTCTTTCCAGGCTGGTGACATGAGGCCCTTTCAAATCTGAGCTGGAGGAACAGCAGAAGGATCTGGTGCCTGGCTTGGGAGTTCATGAGGCTCACAGCCTATATTCTTGCTAGTTCCTTCTGATTGCCAGAGGGACAGAGAACCTCCCCTAGACACAACAGCCCTGTCAGAGACCTCTTCTCCTGGCACCGCACAGAGGTGGGAATGGGTGGGGTGGTGGCATAAGGGGTGTCCCTGTACACAGAAACCATCTCTTTTCTCCACTCCATCAGTGCTTGGCCACCTTTGAGTCCTTTGTCCCTGTGCTCATCCCCAAAGCCAGGTCTCATTATGCAAGGCCACATCAATGTTTGACGCCAACGTCATGGCAACACAGAGCCACCATCGGTGGCGAGTTCCTCCTCTTCTTTCAAGCTACCATAACGATTGCCCACCGGGGGGGGGGGGGGGAGTAGGTGTTCTGCGACGGGATGTCTGTGAAGCTCCTCATTACCACCCTGCGACTGGTAGCATCTCCCACTCAGAACTCACCGTCACAAGGATTGACGGCCACTGCTGCCGTGCTGCCCGCCGCGCACCCAGACAGGAAGGACACGTAGAACGGGGCCTTGACGTCGGGGCTCTTCTGGCCCAGCTTGTTCAGGTTCGCAAACAACGGGAAGTAAACGATGGAAAATGGAACGTCTCTGTAACAGGAAGGGGTCGGGGGAGGGAAGAGGGGGAGATAGTGATCAACAGAGCCACATCTCCAGGCTAAGCAGCCAGTCATGGCAGGAGCGTCATGGGTCAGCAAAGGTTCCAGGCCAGGACTCTTCCCCAGCTACTGGAATGACGTGCAAGGGGGTTTGATACAGACAGTCCCTCTGCAGCTTCCACAGCCCACAGA
The DNA here is from genome assembly GCF_052426305.1 of Pelodiscus sinensis. Taxonomy (NCBI): domain Eukaryota; kingdom Metazoa; phylum Chordata; order Testudines; family Trionychidae; genus Pelodiscus; species Pelodiscus sinensis. Next base: position 121,248,123 of record NC_143056.1, on the reverse strand, counting down.
CTGAGTTGGGGAGTGGATCCTCAGGCAGGTGTAATTCGGCACAGCTCTGCCGGAGCCAAGTGAGCTGCGTCTATTTACTCCAGCTGAGGGCATGGCCCAGCATGTCCACAGTTCTATTTAGTTTTTTAAAAGAAAAGTTAAAGGCCGTCGCTTGGCCCCGTCGCTCCCATTGGGTGTTACAACCAATGTTGAGTGCGTCAGTCGCCTGAGAAGAGCCATTTCAAAGACACTCTTCACACTGGCTTCCCACAGAATATCAACTCAAGGTCAAGATCTCAGTTCTTATTTTCAAGGCACTCAATGGCTAGGACCACGATAGCCCATAGTCCCCTCTCAGGCTCTGGTGGGGGAGGAAAAGGGGAGACTTGGCGCTCTCTACAGCAGGGGTTGGCAACCTTTCAGAAGTGACGTACCAAGATTTAACTTATTCACTTCTGTTTATGGGTCTGCATGCCAGGAGGGACGAGGGGGAAGGGGCAGGCTGGGTACGGTGACCTTTTTTTTGAACCAGCTGCAGGTAGGGAGAATGGTTTAATTTAAATGATTAAATAAACTAAGAGTTTTAACTCATGTTAGTTTATCAAACTTCATTTTAAATAAAGTAAAATATTAATTTATGTCCAACACAAAAGGTTTCAATGTTTTATTTATGGCATGGGTGGGAATCCTGTTTGGGTTGGGGGGCCATTGTCAGAAAAATCAGTTGGGGACCACACAAGTGAGAAGCAAAAAAAAGTCTTCTCCAAATAAACAACCAACCTTCACTGATGTGGCCCCCAACTGAGATACCTCACTTCTCTCATGCTCCAGCCTCACCGGACGAGGGGAAGGGACATGGAGGTCTGAGGTTCAGGGTTTCTCTTAAGCCAGTTTACTTTTAGGGGGTTCTGAAGTTTGTTGATTTTATGGACTTCTTTAGGCTCTGGAATAGGGACAAAAATGAGGAGTTCAGTGTGGGAGACAGGGCTGTCAGCAAGTGGGATAAGGATGCGGTGCAGGGTCATGGAGGGAGGTGGGGTGCAGAAGGGGGAGAGGTTGCAAGTCTGGGTGGGAGGTAGGGCACAGAAGCAGGCTAGGAGTAGAGTGTCTGGCCAAGTGGAGGGAGCAGGAGCAAGGGAGGGTGCAGAAGCAATGGTGGATTGAGGAGCAGGGTGTCTGGCCAGGCTAGGAGGGAGGGTGTCTGGTCAGGAGGGAGGGAGCAGGAACAAGGGAGGGTGTTGGAGCAAGCTGAGGATGCAGGGTCTTGGTAGGGGGAGGGGAGTGAGGGAGGAGGATTGGAGTGTCATGGCCTGGGCATGAAGGGGGACACTTACCTTAACCCCAAATGCCTTCGCGCCCCCTTGCAGAAACTGCCACGGCCACTCAGTCTCAGGCCGGCCCCAGAGGCCAGAGGCACCACTATTGCAGCCGGAGGCATGGCTGAAGAGCCTCAGCCGCAGCGCTGCCTCCTCCCACCACAGCCTAACCTGCTGCCAGGGAAGAGGGAGGGCTCCAGCAGCTGTGTGGCAGAGGAGGGGCAGGGCTGAGCTCCCACCCCATGTGCCATTGAAAATCAGCTCATGTGCCACTTATGGGAGGTTGCCTGCCATAGGGTGCCGACCCCTGCTCTCCAGTAAGGGTAAGTCTCATCTGCATGGAAGAGGGAACTTTCCCATGGGCTAGTCCAAAGCCTCACCACCTTCCACACCAAGGGCAAGGAGCATTTCTATGGCCTGCCTTCTCCAACATGGATACAGAGCAACACGTGACAGTCGCATCTCTGCATGTGTTACAACAGGGATCAGTGTGGCATAAGATCCTACAGAGCAATGGGAGGTAACCTGTAGCTCATGGGCCGCATGCGGCCCACTGGGGCTCCACCTGCAGCCCACAGGCTCCCTGGATGCCGCTGGGGCACTGGAGTCCCACACTTCCTATGCCTCCCGCATCCCTCCCAGTACTTTAGGAGGAGCTGCAGATTGCCCAGTTCACGCTACCTCCCTGCTCTTCCCCCTCCCTCCCAGAGCTGGAGCATCACACATCAGCTGTTTGTGGAGTTCCACCTCTGGGAAGGAGGGGGAGGAGTAGAATGCAGATCATGCAATTTGCATGCTCTGAAAGTGCTGGGGGGGGGGGGGGGAAGGTAAGTGTGGGGCTCTGGTGCCCAAGTGCATGAGATGGATGGGTGGTAGATGGGGGGGGGGGGGCCCACAGGTGAAACCCTAGTAGGCCATATGCTGCTGCAGCCCACTGACATGAAGGGCCACTCATGCTGCCCACCTACTATTCATGGTTGCCAATCCCCGCTAGAGAGATTCGAGGGAAGGCAGGCTGCCAAGAGTTCTCACTCTGTCTCTGCCCAACACAAAAGCATTAGGGGCCTTATTCTCCACTCATGTACTCCATTTCTGCACCAGGTAACTCCGGTATCTCACAGATCTACGAGGGAGGAGCATCGGACCCTTGATACGCACATTTTGGCTAGCGACCCAGCTGATAACAGGGTTGCTTGGTGAATAGCCCCAAATGCAGGTGCAGCACCATTGCACGAAGCAGGGTTTGGTAGGGGTTACTTTAGTCTTGTATAGGGATGAAGCTGCTCAGAGTTTCAGCCAGCACAGCCCTACCTTAGCAGCGTGGCCCCGAGGCCCTTGTAAAGCCCTGCGATGCCTTTGCTCCGAAGTAGCTCCCTGGTGATTTGTGTTGCCGTGGCCCGTGTCTCCACTACCGACTCTGCTGCTCCAGCACTGGTAGAGGAGGAGAGCTGGGCTTGGGCTGCCATTAGCTTCTTCTGGGCCGCTGGGGAGGGGAGGGGGGAGGGGAGCAACAAAGTGTTATTTAGCACCACGCACTATGAAAAGTCAACTTTCGGTTAAGTGCAGCACTGGTGCGAAGGCACACAGGGACTTGGAGGTTTCAGAAAGGAAGATATCTGAGGTATAAACAGGATGCTGGTGAGAGGGAGCGACTAAAGCCAGCCTGTACTCTGTAAGCGCTCTTACCTCAGCCCTCAACTGCAGCATTCCTCCCTCCGTCCTGGGCTCAAAGCCAGCTCTGCCACTCCCCCTTAGTCCTGACCTGTTATCCTGGCAGTTCCACTCCTGGGTCTCTCCTGAGCAGACACGATCAATCCTGCAACACGTGTGTGGTGCAGAGAACTGACTACTGTAGACTGATCGCTTGTTCTAAACCCAATGCAACAGGGATTTTAAACCCATGAGACACTGGTCTTCAGAGGGGAAAGGCCACCAAACCACCCTAAAAATAAGAAGTGAGGAACAGACAAAAGAGCCCATCTTCCCTTAAACACCATGAAACTGAAAGTGCCCTGAAATAAAGAGCCCTATGTCTGTACACTATGCTTTCTCCCATTCCCTTTCTAGCCCTAGTGCACTTCTTCCATTTGGTCAGTAGATGGGGCACATGTCAATCTCTGGGCTAGCCTGCAGCTGCTACACACACACACCTTTCATAGAATCATAGAATAATAGGACTGGAAGGGACCTCGAGAGGTCATCGAGTCCAGCCCCCCGCCCTCAAGGCAGGATCAAGCTCCGTCTACACCATCCCTGACAGATGTCTATCTAACCTGTTCTTAAATATCTCCAGAGAGGGAGATTCCACCACCTCCCTTGGCAATTTATTCCAATATTTGACCACCCTGACAGTTAGGAATTTTTTCCTAATGTCCAATCTAAACCTCCCCTGCTGCACTTTAAGCCCATTACTCCTTGTCCTGTCCTCAGAAACCAAGAGGAACAAATTTTCGCCTTCCTCCTTGTGACACCCTTTTAGATATTTGAAAACCGCTATCATGTCCCCCCTTAATCTTCTTTTTTCCAAACTAAACAAGCCCAGTTCATGAAGCCTGGCTTCATAGGTCATGTTCTCTAGACCTTTAATCATTCTTGTCGCTCTTCTCTGTACCCTTTCCAATTTCTCCACATCTTTCTTGAAATGTGGCGCCCAGAACTGGACACAGTACTCCAGCTGAGGCCTAACTAGTGCAGAGTAGAGCGGCAGAATGACTTCACGAGTTTTGCTTACAACACACCTGTTGATACAACCTAGAATCATATTTGCTTTTTTTGCAACAGCATCACACTGTTGGCTCATATTCAACTTGTGGTCCACTATGACCCCTAGATCCCTTTCCGCCATGCTCCTTCCTAGACAGTCGCTTCCCATCTTGTATGTATGGAACTGATTGTTCCTTCCTAAGTGGAGCACTTTGCATTTCTCTTTATTAAACCTCATCCTGTTTACCTCTGACCATTTCTCTAACTTGCTAAGGTCATTTTGAATTATGTCCCTATCCTCCAAAGAAGTCGCAACCCCACCCAGTTTGGTATCATCTGCAAACTTAATAAGAGTACTCTCTATCCCAATATCTACATCATTGATGAAGATATTGAATAGTACGGGTCCCAAAACAGACCCTTGAGGAACTCCACTTGTTATCCCTTTCCAGCAGGATTTAGAACCGTTAACAACAACTCTCTGACTACGGTTATCCAGCCAATTATGCACCCACCTTATCGTGGCCCTATCTAAGTTATATTTGCCTAGTTTATCAATAAGAATATCATGCGAGACCGTACCAAATGCCTTACTAAAGTCTAGGTATATGACATCCACCGCTTCTCCCTTATCCACAAGGCTCGTTATCTTATCAAAGAAAGCTATCAGATTAGTTTGGCATGACTTGTTCTTCACAAACCCATGCTGGCTATTCCCTATCACTTTATTACTTTCCAAGTGTTTGCATACGATTTCCTTAATTACCTGCTCCATTATCTTCCCTGGGACAGACGTTAAACTGACCGGTCTATAATTTCCTGGGTTGTTCTTATTCCCCTTTTTATAGATGGGCACAATATTTGCAACACAGAGAACAAGACTCGACTGTTCACAGCAGAGGTAATCTTTTGTTAGTCCCCCTGAACCAGGTTTTAATCCCGGTAAACAGTTAAACTAACTAACTAACTAACTCTCTCTCTCACACACACACACGGCAACATTTGCATGAACATTGGCAAGGGGAGGTTCTTGGAAAGGAAAAGGAAAAGGAAAAGAGAAACTCTGAATGCAACGAAGAGATGAAGGATGCGCCCACTGGCTAGCAGAGTACTTCCTGCCTGCACTATAGCTGATGGGTATCATTTAAGGGGATTTTAGAAACAAAGCAGCATCCCAGGCAGAACTCCGGAAGAGATTTAGGTTTCAGCCATAGCTTTTTCCTTTCCCCGTGTTCTGTTGTGCTAAGTAATTTTATCGTTGTATTTAAAATTACTTTTGGGAAGATGCTAGGCATAACGATCAGCTCTATCAACACATTTCACGAGGGCTGCAACTTGACTTCTGCTTAGTACTCACTCCCTTCTCTGGTGCTGCCAATGACACTCAGAACAGACCTACCACCCCGTTTCCTTCTTGTGATTAAGGCTGTAAGAGAGAGAGGTAGCAAAGGGGGGGAGAGGAAGAGGTAAATTCAAAGTGGCAGCACCGCACATCGGCACTGCCACTTTGAAACACCCCAAGGCGGTGTTTCAAAGGAGCAGCTGCTGCACAGCTGATCCATGGATCAGCTGTGCAGCAGGCTGCCCCTTTAAAACGCCACCTCTGTGCCTTTCAAAGGGACAGTGGAGCCCGGGGTCCCTGTGGCATTTCCTCAGAACCCGGGATCAGTCTCTAGCTGACCCCAGGCTCCATAGCTTTAAAATGCACAAGAGCCCCTGCTGGGGATGCTTGTGCATTTCAAAGCAGGCACCAGGTGCAGCCTAGAATCAGTTGACTTCCCGCTGGCCCCAGCTGTATGTGGAGTTCCGCATTCCTCCTTTGAAATGTACAAGAGCCCCCACTGGGGCTTTTGTACATTTCAAAGGAGGAATGCAGAAGTGCCTATCAACTAGTCAATTAACCACATTTCAACATCCTTACTTGTGATCCCCTCTTTCCCCTCCCTGCCACTTTGCCATTGCACCCAGTCTTGACCTGCACCACCACTTGCTACCCCAGTCCTAGGTTCCTTTTTATCTGCTGCACCCTTTACTATTCTAGCCCTTGGCAGCTCCTGAGCAAGAAGTGCCAACTTTACCAAATGCTGCAAAGTGTCTCGCCCAAACAGAGTGTAAATTCCATTCCCTGGCTACACGGGCCTTGGTTCATCCCTAGCCTTGAACATGGCAGAGCTCTCCTTTCACTCTCATGAGGGAGAGAGTCTGCAATTTCCTCTCTGCCTCAGGAGTGAGAGCAGAAACCAGTACCCAGAGAGGCAAGGCGGATAGGGGACAATGGCCTGGAGAGTCCCATGGGAAGAGCAGGACTGACACGGTCCCTCTGTCCCCCCTCAGAGCAACCTTCCCCACACTGGGAGCTTTGCTCACTGTTCAAAAGAAGCTGGTTTTCTCTTGTGAGTGAATGAGAACAAGAGTCATAGATGAACTGCAGGACAGAGCATTCACAAGGCCCAGCCCCACATGGTGTGCAGGGGGAGGGGAGGAGATTAACGGGGTGCAAGTATCACAGGGAAAGCATACGGAAAAGTTAATTCCTTACCCTGGGGCATTAACGAACAAGTTTTAGTAATACAGGAGATGAATGCAATCATGCCAACAGCATGCACCGCTGCCATTTCATTCACCCATCTATCCCCGCCCGTGGCGTAAGCCCAGGTAATGGAAAGTGCTTTCTTCTCCCACAGTCTCCCTCTCCGACCCGCACTGCATCCCCTCTGAGGTACCCCCCTCTGCACGCCTGTTGTACGAGGAGAGAAGAGATGTGAAAGGTACCAATTCGGCCTGCATCCTGCAGCTGGATTTTGAGCATCTCCATGGGAGTGGTGACAATCACCTGGCAGGTACCTGCCCCGCAGCCGGCCAGCATCTCCTTCAGCAGAGTCAGCTTCTTCCTGCCCAATGAGAAAGAGATAATAGTCAGAAGACCCAGCATAGAGTAATGAGCCCTAGGAACACCACAGACATCTGGGGTCTCTCAGAGGGATATTCCCTCCCTCTCATGCTAGGCTCCATGCCCACTATATGATGGAATTATAGGACAGATGGACCTGGACAACAGCAGTGATGCACAGGCTGGGACTCAAATGAAGATTGTCTGCTGGGCATGAGCAGCCAGCTGGTGTCAAAGGCGGGGTGTTTTGGCCCAGCATAATCTGCTGTGGAGCAGGGGAGCTCACATTACCCCATGTACTGAGCTCTGCTGGAAAGTTACACATACCAGAAGTTACCACAGGGCCACAAGCCTTTCCCGGCCTGCAGCTACAGATGTCAGCAACCAGGAACATCTTCTCCTCTCACCGAAGCCAAAAATCCAGAATCCCCACAAAATAAGAGTCAAAACTTGAGAAAGGAACTGCTGAGTTGGGGTGCTCAACTAGGACACCTTAACGGGGCCTAATTTGCCAAAAGTACCATGCACCCACCCTTCCAATCACATCCCTTTTAAAGGCACCAAAGGTGGGCACCTAAGGTCACTGCCCAAAAGTTTTAAAAGAAAAATCAGCCATTTTTTTTTAAATCAACTGCCACAGTCAGATACCCTCACTTAGGCCTGGTCTACTCTAAAAGATTAGGTTGTCTTAACTGCATCACTCAGGGGTGTGAAAAATCCACACACCCCACAAGCAGCATTGTCAAGCTGACCCAAGTCCCACATAGACAGTGCTAGTTAATGGAAGACTTCTGTCCACCTCTTGGGCCGCTGGATTACCTACACCGATGGGAGAAGCCATCTCATCAGCACAGGTTGCAGCTACACTGAAGTGCGACCGTGGCACGGCTGTGCTGCTGAAGTGTTTGTATCTGTAGACAACACTTTCAAGAGGCTTGGTGTCAAGGGGTTAGCCCAAATCTTAAAAAACAGTTGTATAATAATCTGGTAACAAGAGGCTTCTGTAGCGTAGATATTCACTATTTTTTTGAGCACGGTGGATTTTAAATAGCCATAACACAAGTCTTTAATAGGAACTACTCTAAAGTAGCATTTTCGCTCCTCCTGCTGGCTCTGTTTCACCAACACACTGCTCCAAAGTGATGCCAACACCACAGGACACCGCGACAAAGCCAATTTGGGTTAGCAACAAGCACTGCTGCGTTTTTATATAAACACACACATTCACGCGTTAACAAAGCCATGGAGATATTGACGCCGCCCCTCCCCCCGCATTCTGACAGCATTGAGTTTTGGGCCAATACTGTGTGCTGAGGGTTAACACCAGCTCTCTACTGTAAGGGACTGGGGGCAGAGGGACAAACAGGATGATTCTGAAGCCTCTAGGAGAGCCTTACAGGCAATAAGATGTATCAACAATGTGGGACAGTTCCCAAGGCAACCAGGGATGAGAGTCACCTGGTTACCGCTCCCATCAACAAGAGGGAGCCCTTTCTTGTGACAACACCTGATATTGGCAGCCTATCAGCCACTCAAGCACTCTCCTTTGGGCTATGCCAGCCCTTCCTTCACCTTGCAGATTAACAACCAGTGCACCCCAATCTCCAAGCCCCTCTGAATTGTTCCCCTGTGACATCCAGCCCTCGACACTGGCAACTCACAGAAGCCCCAGACCCCCTGAACTCAAAAGTGCAGTGTAACCCAGCTTACCAGTTTAACCTTAAACCCCCCTGCTTGCAAACCGCACAGCACTTGTGGGCATTTATGCTAAAACAAAAGGAGGTTTACTTAGGACTTTAATAAAACAAAACAAACAAACAAAAAACCACACAAACAAGTAGTTACAATAAAAACCATCATCATCAAACACAAACCTGGGTCTCCACTTAGCAGTTACCTTTCCCAGCTAATAAAGCAGGTTTGCTCCCAAAAGATTAGTCTATTGGAGAGCTAGCTGGTTTCTCAAGAATGGGCTTCTAAACTTTCACAAAAACACCTCCTCACACACTGCTGGGCGGGGGAGTTCTTCAGCAAATGGATACTGAGTGCCTTTCCTTACATTGGGGTTCACTGACAACCATCATGTTTCCATTCACATACAGGGTGAACCCTGCCTCGCTGCAGAGTTTCTTTTCTACCTTTCCCTGGTTTCAGTTGTTTGTCAGGGTCTCTGATGGTTTTCCATTGACCATGGCAAGAGCACACAATGGAACCTGCACTATCCCACTGCCTGATTAGGGAGGGGTAACAATTCCCTTTTGTTTGACTGGGTCATCCCAGAGACACATTGCCTCTCGGAGATGAATTTCTGCTCCAGGTCCACACGGCATACTTTCCATACAAATACACCGTTCTTTACCATTATCCAGACATACATCTCATGGTGTTTATAAGAGGCCTTACATGTGACTCTTCATGGATAAATAGCCTGTGTGGTGTACTTGGTGTAGTGAATTTGCCAAGTCTTAGGCTAGAGCTGTTTGCAAAGAACAAAGAAACATTTGCTAATAGGTCTCTGTCACACTTTGAACTTAATTGGTAAGAGCATGTTTCCTCTATTTTTTCTATCCATGTGCAGAATAAGTTGTGTGCACTGATGCATGTGCACCACCAGTAGAAACACACACTACTGGCCATGGGCACTATAGGCACTCTGCTAATCCACTGGGTAGCATTTGACTCTCTCCTGGGTGGCTACCCAGGTGCTCGGTTTATAGGAAACACTGGGCCAAACTCAGCACAACTCCCCGGTCTAAATGGAGCAGTGCTGGATTTACACTAGCAAATAATGGCTTGAAAGTGTCCTTTGAGCTCAGCCTGTAAGATCACATTGTTCCCCACCCCCACCTCAAGCACAATGTAGCGCACTTAACAGCTCAGCGATCCCATGAAATCTCAGCACCTCTTGCCACAGGGAACGAATCAGGTGGCATGAAACCTCACTCCTTAGCAACACAGCTGCCCACCCCTTTAGAGGCCACATTCACCTATCCACTGACATCACAGGATCGCTAGTTAGGATGTTGCTGGCAGCTAATCCCCCCAGGGCCTGCACGTCAGCTGTTCAGAGATTTTCCCCAGTGCACATCTGCTCTTGGTGGGGAGGACATCAGGAAGGGGATTATGGGAATAAAGCTACAGTGAAGATTATCAATGACTAAATATAAATCTTTGAGAACGAAGGAAGGGATTTATCACCGAGTTTCCTTCTGAAAACACTTTGGGCACAGGAAGATCAATGAATCGCTGAATTATCAGTCACCTGCAGGGAGAGTCTGCAGCCACACAGACTGTTCTGTGCGGAGGTGTTTTAAGAGCCTCGGTGAGAAAGCAAGTGTTTTCCTAAGGCAGTTGGCCCTCATGGCTGGATTGAGAGCTCAGAATACTTGGGACTCTTTACTTTGGTACAACAGCCCAAAAACCAAGGGCCTCACTCTCTTCCATTTGCTCAGCTTGTGAGTGCAGAAGTCAGGCTGGACTGTGCACAACTAAAGACGAACTACAAATAAACAGTGTTCTATCAGTACCACCAGGACATGAAGATGCCACCCACAATCCAAAGGGCCAGCACCGCCCCTCTGCATGTCGATAGGACTCTGCTGACCTCTAGGGCGCTGTGCTGACAAACATCCAGCGGAGGATGCGGGCACATAGATGCCGACACTGTGTGGGGTTCTGGGGCTGGAGCACCACCTTGAAAAGTTGAGGGTGCCGAGTAGCCACTGGCTGGCTCCCCTTCAGTCTCCTCTCTTCCCGCCTGTGCCTCCTGCCCACAAGCAGGCCCCATGGATCAGAATGTCCCGACTGACTGACCTGATCGGCAGTTGTGCAGCATTTGGGATGAAGATGGGGGAGGAGCAAGGGTGTGGTATGCTGAGGGGAGGAAGTGGATCTGGGTGGAAAGAGGTGGGGTGCTGGGGCATGGGGCTGAGCTGGGGGCCAAGCACCCTGGTACTTTTCCAAGTTGGTACCTGTGTTAGTGCATATACCATTTTTTAAAAGGGAGCAGACTGTCTGAGGCTAAACACTGCAGTCAGTGCAAATACAATGGGAAAGAGCGGATTGGGGATGAGAGCCACAACTGCTTTCAAGATAGCTCAATGGACTTCAAAACATGCAGCACTCAATGTACATCAGCGGCAGTCTGAGCCTATAAATGCCAAGACCCTTTACCATTCCTGCAACGGATACCTTCAGGCAAACAACCGGCAGGGCTGAGCATGGCTGGGCTTTTTTTTTTTAATCACATGTCGGGAAACTCATTGTAACTTTAAGGCACTATGGTTCATTCTCAAACAGCTGAATGATGGTCTTCAAACCCTCCCCCCCAACACACACACGAGAAAGAAGAGGCCTTTTCAGCCCAAACCAGTGGTCTTTTGAGAAGGCTATAAGCCAGTGGACCAGCGATTACAAAAGTGAAGAACCAGCCACAGCAGCATCACTATCTAGTTGGTGCGGTGATGCTGAGAGTTTTACAAACTCCCTTACAACCACCTGTCTCCCCCCGCCCCCGCCCCACCCAACCAATACGTTCCTAGAACACAGCCTAGAACACTAATCCCATTTTAATTTCACTGAAACTGTCCCACCACCCCATGCCTGCCCCCTTCAGGAGAGTACAAACACGTGGCTCCCAGAACCAGCAATGCAATCTCCGGAGCAGTGCACTTAGCATACGGTTTAGAAACAGAAGAGGTCAGGGCAGCACGGTTGGAAGCCCAGGACGCTGACACAACTAGTGTCCCCTGTAAGCTGAGCGCTTGAGCGGCCGCTCAGGAGAGATTCCACTGTCGCCCAGAGGATTAGCAGAGCACCCACAGCAAGGTTTTTGTTGGTACTGATGGTGCACATTGCACATACCTCTGTGCATATAAATTTATTCTGAACATGGATGGAAAAAGATTACAGGGAACGTACAACCTCCTGGCTTCTCAACATGAATGCCTGGAGCTTTGCCAATGCCCAAAAATGCTTGTAAGTTAAACATGAGACACATGGGGGAAGGGAAACTGAGGCACAGAGGGGAGAAATGATTTGCCCAAGGTCACCCAATAGATCAGTAGCAAAGCTTGGAACAGAGTTCAGGTCTCTTCTGCCCTAATCCAAGGCCCTATACGTGGGACCCTGTGGTTTCTTCAACTATAGGTGCATTGTGCAGCTCAAGGTCCAGTGCAATTTAAACAGGCTGCAGTGCAATTTAAACAGGCCCCAAAAAAGGCCGCCAATGATTGGGGAGGTCTTGGAAGAAGAGAGAAAGAGAGACAACCCGGGGGGTGGGAAGTCAGCTGGGAAGTAGAAGCAAGAACAAGTTCATGCTCAGGTATCCCCCTTGGGCGGCACCATCTGTAATGCAACAACAGTGAGCCCAGCAGCCCATGAGAGGTTTCTGTGCCCACCCAGCTGAGCGAAGTGCCGTTGCTAGTCTCACCCCGGGATGACAGCAGCTCGGTATCGGGTCGGGAGTCCCGCTGCAGTACCAGCAGCAGGACTCACACACAGCAATGTCGCCAGCAAGACGCAGAGCGAAGATGTTGGCCACATGCGGTCAGTACAGCTGCTGCGGCCCAAAGTGCATGGCTGTTTCACCAGGCACGATGGAGCAGGTAATTGCACTCTGCCCTCTTCAATGCTCACCATGGATTGCATTGAATCCAGTGCTCAGCAGCTCCAGCTCTAGGGTTACAGCATAGCTTGTGGCCACGGCCTGAGCACTTTTAAGCAGGGGCCTGTATAAAACCAGGCTGGCTGCTGCCGGAGCAGACCTGAGCCTTGGTCCAGCTGGGTGGTCACACACCCATGGAAAAGTAACCTAGCTGCCCCCCTCCATCCAAACAGAGGCAGCCAGGCTAACTGGGGCTGTGATCCGGCAGGTGGAGTCTACTGCTGCATGGCAGAGCACAGGAGAGTGCACTGAGATCTTGACTCCTGGCAGCACCAGCTCATGCAGCGTGTGGGTAAGTGAGAGAGAACCTGAGAAATATCTGAATGAGCATCCTGGTGCCTAGCAAAGGTGGGCCCAGATAAACAGCTGGCACGTGCTCACCCAGCCGTGACGGTACTTCCATTTAAATATAAACACAGCCCCCCACACAGAAGTAGCCACCTCCAGGATGGAACACAGCAGCTGTTTAACCGCACACGTACACACTACACAAATACACGGGGCTGCTCGAGTCAATGGGAGTCTTGCCATGGGCTCAGGATTAGGGATATACAATTTTGATTATCTCGCTAATCGACTAGTCAATTTGCATCGACTATTCAATTAGTCAATAAGGGCACTTTCGCCCTGTGCTCCCCATGGTATTTCAAAGTGGCAGCACCGCATGGAGCCCGGGGTCAGCTGGAGACTCCCCCACTGACCCTGGGCTCCACGTGACGTTGCCACTTTGACAACACTGCCTGCAGCCTGGGCTCCCAGCTAGCCCCAGGTTGCACAAGGCATTTCAAAGTCTGGCCCCAGGCTCCTTGTGGTGCTGCTGCTTTGAAGCGCCTCTCCTCCCCCCTCTTTCTGATAGAGGCAGCAAGTGAGGGGAAGCGACTAGTCAACAGTTGACTAGTTGTTCACATCCCTACTTTGGATCAGACTCCTAGTACATTTGAACCTTTTCAAAAGAGCGTAAGACATTATAAAACAAAAAGAGAGGAATCAGACTCAAAACTTGGGATCTGTTGGGAATATTCCCACCCACCCCACCTAAAACTGGAGCACGAACTGGCAGAACAGTCAGGGGACCTGCTATTCTAGTAGCATTTAGTCTCTGGCATGAACTGGGGACAAAAGTCTCACATCTCGGTTCACTGAGCAAGACAATCTTGTGTATGCAGTGCAAGAAAAAGAGGAAGAAAATATTCGTTTCTCTGCAGAATTCATTTCTGTCAGCAAAGAAGCAATTAACACAATTGTGCTGGGCTTGCTAGAAACAAAAAAAATAAAACCATAGAATCAGCAGTTTTCCAGCCCTGCTCCAGAACAGCAAACAAAAAAGTGAAGGTCAAGATAAAAAAGGTTTCAAGGAGGAGGGGAATGATAACATGCCTTGGTGAGACGCAGTCAGCAACCCAACCAGCTGGACTCCAGAATATTTTCCAAGCAAATCACAGCTTTTATAACAAACCAAGGCAGTATTCCACCCACTGAGGTCAAAATATTGGGCAGAGCTTAAATGAGAGACAACCTCCATGACTGCCACCACCCACCACAACTGTACAGCATGCTGAGTTTAGGAGGTAAAGGAGGAAAATTATGGGGCAGTTTAATGGTTGCTTCCAACGCAAATGCTTTGTAATAGCGGAGATTCAGAACTGAGATTCACCACAGGGACTATTGATTGAGAGAGCCCAGCATGAGACACCTTAAAGGGGCCCAAATCACAGAAAGGGCTCGTCACCCAAGCTCTGAAAAATCCAGTGCCTTTAAAAGCAGGTCTCAAGTTGGGCCAGAAGAGCGTAGCCAGAACTTCAGGTGGCTGATGGGCAATAATGGGGCTGTGGTCAGCTCCTACACCCCAGGCCTGCTCCCTGGCTGCAGTAAGAGCTGGGCTACAGGAGGCCCGTGGGTGGGCCATAGCCCACTAAGGCCCACCCGTGTCTATGCCACTGAGTCGGGCACCCACAAATACAACATTTTAAGTACCTTCTGGAGGCCTGTTGATATCCAGGGTTCCCATGCACATGCTTATGTGTTTTCCTCAGTCTTGAGGCCCTAACAACTCTTTCATTTACATACTGCTTGGCTCTGGAGGACAGACACAGCTGCTATCTTATCGACTTCTGTATGTACGTGGGCCTCCCCCTGTGGGAGAGAGAACTATGCAGCACAGAGATTTCCAGCTTCAGGGAGGTGCTGGAAAAAACTCCTCTCCCCACTCTCTGTAGTAGATGTTCAATTGACTAATCGAATAGTCAATGCATTTTGCTACACTTCAGAGGCAAAAGCACCGCGTGGAGCCCAGGGTCAGCCAGGGATTCCTCCGCTGACCCCAGGCTGCACACGGCGCTTCTGCTTTGAGGTACACTCTCTCCGCCTCCCCCCACTGCTGCCTCTTTCTGATAGAGGCAGCGAGGTGGGAGGAAGCAACTAAGTCGACTATCCTGTCAATTATCCGATAAGTCCTTCACATCCGTACTCTGTAGACTGGAAATCTTCTATTCTTCCTTTCCTGCCTTCTCCGTGAATGAAGCAAGTCCAAGGGGCTTCAGAACAGATGCAGACGAGCTACATAGGAGCAGAGTGAGAACTCTTATTTAGCTCATCTGCCTATATAGTTCTCAGAGCCCCAGAGAATTTCCTAGCTGAGACATCAAGCTCAGAAGACGACATCAGGTCTAATGATGCGGATGACACAATCAGAAGAGAGACAGAATTCTTTTCAAGGGTTCCACCCACACCCAACTGGCTGCAATTTGGAGGATATTGTTGCATGCTCTTGACCAGTTTCCACTTTGAAGACATCTTACAGGCATGAGGCCTGCTGCATGCAGGTGCCCGAAGTGGACTGCTTGGTGGAACACAGGAAGTGGTCAAAGAAAGCTTTTCTTGTGTAAAGCCAAACATAGAAAGTAGAGCATCGGGGAAATGCAGCAGGACCAGTCTCACTGCCAAGCAGGGGTGGGCACAAGCGAGATTTTTATGTCACCTCCTATGAAAAACACACACTTGAATTACAGCAGAGGAAATATAAAAATGCATGATCAGTCTATTCACCATTTCAGTAGGACACTCATGGGGGTTGGACAATATACAGTAAAACTCTAATAATCCGGTATCCAATAGTCCGGCATCAAAATGGCAAGAGCCTAGTGAGTGAGCTTCGGCAAAAAAAATGAGTCAAGGTAACAGCAGCAGTAACTGAACTGAGCAAAAAGGGTAAAAAAGGCTTAAAAAACTAAAATATTACAGTATACTGTATACGGTATGTACAATAAAAAGGGTTAAGAACACTTTATATACAGTACATAAGGTATACAGTATATATAACCATCTTATAATACCTCCTGATAGTCCGGCATGTCTGATAATCTGGCACCACCTAGGTCCCACAGGTTCTGGATTTTCAGAAGTCTACTGTACCAGCAATAAGCAATCCTCAATTAGGAGACCATCCCACCTTCAAATGCCCCCAGGATTTCACGTCCAGCCTCACACAACAGTCAGTGACTGGGACATGCACAGACATGCCTAGTGGTCAGAGCTGGAGTTAGGCCCAATGGTTAGAGCAGGAGGCAGTAGCCAGGAACCAGAGGCCTGGGTTAGTCGCAATTGGAGCTGTTGGAGCTGAAGGTCAGATACCTGCAGTGCAGCAGGGCTGGGAACAGGCAGTTGCAGGACTCACCACAGCCACTGAATTTACCACAGCTGGTCCACTGACCCTTTTGGCCAATCAGGTGTAATCAGACCAGCTCCTACTGGCCCCCTGTGCTCACTAGATTGTTGCAGAGCCAGTCTCCAAACAAACTGACTCTTCACACAATCCCTACTTTTGAAGCAACTAACTTGTGCTGGTCACTCAAGGCAGGCTGACTGTAAGACTGCCCTTTTCTGTGCAAAATAAAGATATCTGCATGCTCTGTACATTTTAGTGCAGCTCCAGGATAGTTCGGGGTCACGTGGCATCTGCCACAACACATCTCTCTGGCGCACCCAGAACTTACATTTACAGGTGAGCTTTTTCCAATCGGACAAGCAACGCTGACTCATGCAAATGCTGAGCACACTTCCAGCTGGACAGCCACTGGCAGAACGGCAGTGAAGACATTCAAACAAACACCAGAGAAGATCTTTGCAGCTTCTGCTGTCAGAAAACGAGACGCTGCCATCGTGGTGCTAGGCTGGGTATCAGCCAAAGCCAATCCGCATTTTAAGAGCCCTGTATCCATACACTCAGAACAATTCACTGTTCCTGCAGGCATGACCTGCTCTGCAAATGTGAGACTCCACAGCCTGCACCACATAAAACCAAACTTCAGACAACAGGCTCAGACTAAAAATGAACCATCCCAAACAATCGCCTTCGCAGAGCTCTCACGCCACTTGCAGTCCTTGTAAGGACACAGGCAGCACTGGAACTGCATTTGCCTGCCACGCAGTTTGAAGCCTTCCCTTTCTACAAGACAGCCGTTTGTTCGTGGCGGGTGGGTCTTGTACCAAGAGCCTGCACAAGACACTGACTGACGGCTCTGGAGCCCCCGATTTAATCTCAGGCCAGGATGAGACACATTAGCATGGTAGGGTGAATGCACTCGTGTTGACACTGTCACTGCTGTACCTTGTTCTATGATGAAACAGTAATTCGGATCTCAGGCTGGGTTACCAATGCTGCCCTATAGACCTGGCACGCAGGGAAGAGGGCAGAGAAGTATTCTCCCGCCCCCCCCCCCCCCCACACACACACACACTCTGAAGGCGAAGAGCTGCCTTGATGTAAACAGCGAGCTTTTGAGGCATGGGACCAAACACAAGGTGAATGAGGAGGAGTTGTGGGGGAGCTATACTTGGCTTAAACACAGCACCTGCTTGAAGGAAAACAGCCCTCGTCACACATCCTAGCGCTAACCACGTGCCTGCCACAGCTCGGGGAAGGTCCAGTGAGCTTTGAGGCAGCGGCATGGGAAGAGCACTATAGAGGAAAACTCTTGTAGAGGTTCCACCAGGGGCATCGCCACGTGTGGGCCTGAGTGGGCCGTGGCCCCCTCACTCTGCATCCAGCCCTACCCCGCTCCAATCCATCCAGAGCTCCAGCTGGGGAGCAGTGTCAGGGCACCAGGGCTTAATCCTGCCCCGATCATCGCCCACCCACACTCAGGCAGCAAGAGTTAGAGCGAAAAGGATTCAGAGGATGGCCATTGGGCAGCTCAAAAAGCCCTTCCGCTACCTAGGAGGCACAGCTGCCCATTCAGCCACCTTCTCCTTTCCGTGCACAACACAAGGACCTTCCAGACCACACCCCATTTGAATCAGACCTCAGTCTGAGCTCTTCCCGCCAGCTTGGGATATGGGATTATCAATATTCACGAAGGGACAGTCTAGAGGAACTTCCTTCTCATAGGTGCAGACTTCATGGGTGCAGCCCCATGCTTACGTACTCCTCCCCTGCCCTCTCAGCTCTTACGGTGCACCCCGGCTCTGGTAGGAAGAGGGAGGTGCAGAGCCGAGGCAGGTTCAAGGGAAGAGGTGGAGAAGGGATGATGCAGAGGTTTGGGGGCAGAGCCTGGAGTGGCGGCGTGGGTTCAAGCAAGCCCTGGCAAAATGTGAAGTTGGCATCTGTGCTCCTTTCTACAGAGGAGAGATGTTCCCATCTCTCTAGGGACACTGGTGAGCTACCCAAATCCCCATTACATCTGGCATCAGCTCACACTTCCTGCTTGCAACCCAGGACTCTCCTCCCAAAGTGCTCCGGTTGACCAGAAACACGCTGCTCCAAAGCAGACTCCTTGCTGCATTTCTTCCAGGGCCCTGACTCGCTTGCAGCTCCCGCTGGCATCCACCCGCTGCTGAAGGCTGAGCCACCATCTGCCCTTCCCCTCCCCCTCCAAGGGGGATCCCAGGACAGCATGTCAGACAAACAGCTCCCTTAATCCACAAGGTCAGTGGGGAATGAAAAACCACAGTTCAAATCCCAAAGAGCTTCAAAGTTCATCCGGGGACAGGCAGTGAGAACTGAGCAGGGACCATTCATGTCTCTCATGCAGGCAGGACCTGCTCTGGTTCCCAGGAACAGCCCATTTGCTGTCTAAGCTGTCCCTTTGGCTGAGAACCAGAGTGGGCTGTGAAGTCACTTGGCCAGCAGCAAACACCACACAGGGCACCTTTCCCCAGCTCTGCAAGGGAAGTGGAAAGAGGCAGGGGAGGGAGAGGCAAGGTGCCCACACTCAGCCAGACAGCTCAGCCTCTGTGTTTGCTGGTCTAGGCACCTTTAACTGGAAAACAGAGTAGGACTGAAGGACATCTTCCATACTTTATTCATTCCTAGCGGCATGGGTGAAGAGCAAGGCAAGCCCCAGCCCCACCCCTTCCGCCCAAGGCCTGTCTCTGGAGCCAAGACACACCCAAGACCCACCCACCCTCTGCCTGAATCTTTTTGGCCACCTGGAGGGTCAGGGGCTGCTGTGCTGCGGCCCTGGCCCCAACTCAGCCTGCCCGGCTAGCCAGGGAACATAGGCAATTTTGGGAAGGCTGTGCCTTCCCTTGCCTTCATTACCGTCTGCCCATGCTTGGCAGTATCTGAGAGCCCCCTCCTAGCAACAGCCCTGGCGTCCCCTAGTGTGATTGAAGACTACAGTGCCCCATGGCACTGGGGCAAGGTTGCTGTCCATCACTTTAGTTTAGAGCGTGTTTCTGAAGTGATAGCTTTGCAATGATGCGCAACAGAGATGGAGGGGCTGGTAGCGCTGGCTACTGCTCAACACATGCTTGGAGCAAGTAAGGCCTTCCCCAGCCTGCTCTATAAGGGTGTATCTGCACTGCAGTTATTTCAAAATAACAATGCGAGCATCTACACAGCAATTCCATTATTTCAAAATAATTTTGTACTAACGCATGGCTTGTTTCGAAATCTGTAAACTTCATCACACAAGGAATAACGCTTATTCCGAAATAGCTATTTCGGAATAGCAATGGTGTGGACGCTTCACTGCTGCCATTTTGAAATAGCTCCTCCCTCAGGGCCATTCAAAGTAATTACTCCCTATTGCCTTCTGAGGCTCTAAAACTGAGGTAGCGCATCCACATTAGGGGGCCTGCATTGGACTAATTTTGAGGCTTCCCTGTAGTGTAGACGTGCTATTTCCAAATAGGGTACGTCTAGCTTAACAGAGTCCAATGTTCTATCCCTGCTGGCTATCCTAGTCCTGAGCCTCCCTGCAGCAGAGCCTGCTAGAACGCCACCCTGGTGGGCATATGTGCAAGCCCATTCATAGCAATTGGGTTCTCATCGTACCTAGATCAGTCTCCACCCAAGCTACTAGCAGCTAGGTGAGTCACTGCACCAACTATTTCCCTCTCTCCAAGGAGGGCTCCAAGACTGTTTGGGTTGGAATATGGAAGCTAGCAAGTAATTGCAGAAACGGAACTTTTCCAAATTAACGCAGTGCCAGTCCCCACCACAAAGCGCATTCAGAAGCAGCAGGGTGGATCTAGTCCTCCATATGCTGAATGAATCAGAGCTAAACACTGATCTGCCGGGATACTAGGTGCATTGAGAAGTAGGGCTGTCAGAGGAAGCTATTCCTGTGCTAGGCTCACCTCTCTGGATCACCTGGTTGAAATGATACTCCAAGGCTATGCCCAACCATACATCCTGGATTTTCCGGGACAGTCCCGATTTCAAATCCTCTGTCCCATTGTCCCCATAAACCATAGAAATGTCCCAGAAATTCCAAAATTTCGGTAAATATTTCAGTGGGGGCAGATGGGGAGCCTTGGGGCTTTCTCCCTCGGATCTGGCTTGTGGGGAAGAAACGCAGCAAGAAACAGCTGTGCACGCTGCCTCTCCCTCTCCCAATTCTCCCGACTGGGGGAACAGTAGAGCAGGGATGCACGTCCTGGAGGCTTTTCCTGCTGCTCCGGAATCCAGCCCATAGGAGCAGTGGAGGCCAGGCCTGGGGCATGGTGTTGGAAGCCATGCGAAAGCAAATAAATGGTCCCCCTCCCCTCATGCCCAGACCCCGCACCCCCAACCTACTCACTCACTGCCTCTGCCAAGACCCCACACCTGCAGCCCACTCACTCACTGCCCTGTGATTTAATTTTTATACTTTTGTAAGACTTTTCAAATAAATACACTCAGAGATCATAAAAAAATCCTTTGTCGGATGTGTCCCCATTTTTGGTTTCTGAGGAGATTCCTTGGATGCTGCTTTGATATTACAGGGTCAGGTGATCGTGTCACCCTCTACTGGACACCATCTTGGGCTTCTAGTGTTTTTCCACTAAAAGGAATGAGAGTCACTGGAAAACAAAGGATTCCTTCCCTATGTAAATCCTATTCAAGGGTAGGGATTGTGTTAATCTGGGTCAGCTCTTCACTGAATCTTCACCCATGTGACTGCTGGAAGCACCTAAGACTGAACTGGGGAAAGAACTGGACTCAGGCTAGAAAGTAACTAGCCTGTGAAAGGAATATCTGGGATTCGAAGCTGCAAGCAAAAGAAGTTTGTCTTCAAGAATCTCTGCTATCTGCTTAAGACAAAATTTAGTGTGAGAAATTAATATCTGTAGCCAGCTTCTTTAGTCTATTAAGATTAGAGTGTGTGTGTGTGTGTGTGTGTTTACTTGCTCAATAATCTACTTTGATCAGTTAGCTATTACTTATAATCCCTTAAAATCCATTCTTTAGGTTTAATAAACTTGTTTTCATTTTCTGTAAACTGTAACTCATAACTGGGGGATGAAAAGCTGTGCTTATCTTCTTCATTGAGAGAGGGGCGATTTTTATGAGCTTATGCTGTAGAGATTTCTGCGCAGTACAAGTCAACAGTTTGGGGTTTACACTATAAGGGGGTAGGCACCAGAGGGCTGGGTAATTCCTGAGCAGAGTCTTCCCACACAGACCTCATCTCAGAATCTGTGACCTTTTGCAGCAGGGTCTGGCCCTACCTGTGTGTGTGCTGGAGGAGGCCTGAGGACCTGGTATAGCAAGGACAAGCTGAGGGAGCTCAGGCTTATGGAATGGGAATGGTCTGTGGGAACACAGTACATCAGGTGGCGCTCTGAGGAGGGAGGGGACCCATCACATCCATGATGAGTAATTACAGAACTAATGGTTGGTGATTCATAAGGATCCTCATATATAAACATTAATTTGGGATTTAAGGATCCCAGGATAACTAAAGAGGTCACATATATAAAAAGCATAATGGACCAGGTCCTCTTCAGGGGTAAATCAGCATGGCTCCATTGCAGTCAATGAGCTACCCTGATTACACTTGATCAGGCCCCTGTACATTAGGTGGAGCTGATGAATCAAATAATTGGTACCAGGAAATAGAGCTTTTCAGCTACAGGCCTTCCTTGCTGTAAGTCCAAGATTCATTATAAGTCCAAGTTTTTTGGAATGTAACAATTTTTTCCCCCATAGCTGACTTCTATTTATGCAAAGTGTGGGGGGGGAGGGGTTGTACGACTTAAAGAGCGGGGAATGGAATGACTTACAACACTTCAGTTTCTACAAGCGTCAACGACTTTATTGCAGAATGGACACTGCGGCGATGCCCTCTATGGGTACCTAGTGCAAATCCTAGGTCAGATAGCTAGTGATCAAGAGCTGTAACCTGATACATGACAATTCATGTACTGGCTCATGTGAAACAGGTCTCTAATTCCCAGGGGATGGGCATCTATACCATAGAAACTCCTACCATAAATGGTTCCCTTATCAGCATGGTCAGAGAGGTCAAGGGCTGAACGGGCCATCGACCCTGAACTGTCCCCTGGATTAGAGCAGATACCTTGGCAGAACAAGCTGTGCCTACTGAGTGGATACAGGCTCCATGGCTATCAATTTGGCACCCTTCACTGACACCGAATTCACACGAACAAATATTAAAGTGATTCCTATTTTGCTGACTCGTGACCTTTACATGCAGGTGAAGTAACAAATGCCAGCGATCAGAGAATCAAAGTTCATTCCCACTCCCCAACTGCCAAGTAGCTCCAAACAGCTCAAACCCCACAAGATGGGGTTCTGGGGCCAGCCAGTCATCACAAGAGTGGGTGGAGCAGACAAGTATCCAATAGACGGTTGAGAAGGACGGACCATCCGAGCTGTGTTGTAACCAGTAGCCGATGTAGATGCTTTCTGTGGACATTCTGGCTACCTAAATCCTGACTGAGATCTGGGACTATTTTTGGAATCCTCAAAACAAAAACCACACACACACACACACACACACACACACACACCCCTTGAGAGGTATTTTTGCTTTCAGTTCTATATGCAGTGTTTTTGGCTTGCACGCTAGTGCTAACTGAACCAATACCAGCAAGCCCATGACCTAGCAGAAAGCCAGCCCACCACTGAAAGCCACCCACTCACCCATCTTTGGAAAGATGATACCGGAAGAAGTCATTGGCCGCAAGCTTGATGGCCTTTTCTGGCGTCACTAGAGTCAGGTTCACCGCCGCCCCTGGGAAAGAAACAAGAGGAAGGAAACACTGTAGCAACAACAGGAAAATCTGATTATCTGGACACATTCAGGAGCGTAGTAGATAAGCGTTAGTGGCGTTTAAGCCAAAAGCAGAACAACAAAAGGGAGGAAGGTTTAAAAAATGCCCAAGGGATTTAGAAAAAACTCTAGTGAATGGGATTTTAGCATCTGAACACATTGGGCTCTTTTGAAAACTTCCCCTGAAGCTTCTCAGTTCCACAGTACAGAAGCTTTTTAGAATTCCAATTGCATTAGTGCAGCTCACCTCTCTCGCACACAAATTCAAATGCCACTGAAGTCAAAGGAAAGGCCGCATTGATTCCCCACAGGCTTTGGATCAGGCCCTCAAAGAGGAAGGACAAGTCCCGCAGATAGCCTATTAATTCTGTTTCCCATCTGGGAAGCATCAACACCCTCCCAACAAGACTGACACACTTAATTTGCCTGTAACTCAGGTAACACAGGCCAGAGGCTCTGAAAGGCTCAGGGCCAGATCCAAAGCCCGTTGAAGTCAATGGGAATATGTCTCTACTAAAGGGGAAGGTCGATTGAAGATACCAAATCCAGCTACATTACTTACGGAGCTGGAGTCGACCTATCTTAAATCACCGTCCACATAGCGGGAGGTCGATGGGAGTAAACGCTCCAGTTGGCTTCCCTTACTGCTCCTCAGGAGCAGGAGCACTGGCCAACAAAGGCGCCCTCTGAGTTTGAGTTAGCAGGTCTTCACTAGACCTGCTAAACCGAACTCCGGAAGATCAACCGCAGAAGTGTCGATCTGTCAAGTAGTGTAGATATGGCATTAGGAGCCTCTCCACAGACTCTGGTGGCTTTGGATCAGGCCCTTGGCCTGGCGATTGCACTGCTATTTTATCATCATCAGCGTCATCCTTCCAGCAGCCTCCCAACGTGGCCGCTTCAAACCTTACTTTGCTCCAATCAGTAATACATCACATCAGTGCCCCTGGCTCAGTTCCAGTCGGAACAAGAGGCCTGCCACCCTCTATGCAGGTGTATAAACAGTGCTGCACACCCACTGGACTTTTAACTACTCGATTATCCAGATTATCCACATGGGAATTACCTATATTGCGGCTGCCACAATGAATGGCCCTGGCCAGCTCTGCCCTCAGAGCAACAGCTATGGAGACCTGTATTAGTGAAACAACTTTTCCCCCTCTCCCTGCAAGTGTTTAAGTCACCCTGAGAAAATACAACAGCTGCTGCTCCCTGGCCTGAGGAAAACGTTGTCATGTTTGGTTTGTTGCTTCAGAGCACTGAACCTCCTAGAGACCTGTGTGTCATGAGGGATTCCCCTCCCCGCCCCCACCAAGGGTCACGTTGCCTGCACCCATCCTGCACCAGGGCAGGCTCCATCCTTAAGCCACCCTCAAGAGAGAGCACCAGGTTTAAGCTATCCGGCACTGGCACCCACAACATTTCAGAAAAGTCTCTCATCCGCAAAGCATTTTTACACAAGGAAGCCCTATCACATCCCTGTGAGGAACGTGTGACGATTCCACCCTCCCACCCAAAAAAGTAGATTTTTTATTTTGGTGCATGTCTCTTTTTTGCATGTAAAAGTTAGAAATATGAAGTATGGGATCACTCATGGTTTTAAAGGTGCAAATGAGAGCCATCAACGGTGCTCCAGGAAGCCTTAACGACTGGGTGATCAACTTAACGACTGGCAGACAGCCTTGTTTGTCCTCTAAGTCTAAGCAGTGATTGGTTCTGGGAAGACACGTGACCACGTCAGCTGGTGGTGGGATACCAGTTTGACCAGGGAATTTTCCATGGAAGAGAGGAGATGCAGAACAAAAAATTCCTGCCTAGGGAAAGCCTATATAAAAAACAATGGGAAGATATTAGTCCTTTTGTTATTAGCTGGCATGACCCACCCAAGTCAGAGAATAAGATCTTTGACTTGAAGGCATGCCTGAAATAAGAACAGGTTTTAGGGTAAGTTTGCAATATGCTTTACTGTATCTGAACTAGCTCTGTTTTTTCTTTTCATTTTGTAAAAACATTGATTTATTTGTTTTCATTCGCAACCACTTAAATCCTACAGCTTGTCCTCATAACAACGCTTGTGTTTACTATCAGGTCCAGTGTAAATAACTGTTACTTGGGCAGCATGGTCAGTGTGTATATTCTCTCACAGAGAGGCGAACATCCTCATGAGCTTTCTCTGTGTAAAACTTTTACTCAGAGAAAGATGGATTTATTTGGGGTTTTGATCCTTTTTCCTGGATGCTGTACTGCATTCTCCCAGAGCTGAAGTGGTTCAGTGTCGCATTACTCTTCAGGGGCACGGTTACCCCAACTCCGTGCCTCGTCTGGGGGGAGACCAGAGGGTCTGGCCCAGCAGCACAGAGTGGTGGGGAGGCCCAGACAGAAAGAAGGTGAAGGTCAGTAGCATAATCAGAACACCAGGAAACAGCCCCAAGGAATCGTCTGTGACCACATCCTGTCACAGAAGGATGATCCCCAATTTAGGGAGGCGGGTGCCTGGGCACAGCAAGGTTAAGACCTATATTTTCAAAAGGGTCCACTGATCTTGGAAGCCTGACCGGGTATGCCTCCTTTTCATAGGCAGTGAGCACCATTCAAATCAGAGTCAATAAGAGCTGCAAGTGCCGAGCACCTCTTAAAAAAAGCGGTCCTGTGTTTCTCAGGATGGGCACCCAAAAGCCACATTGCAGAACCCCCAAAATCAGCAGGCACTTTTGGAAAACAGAGGCCCCAAAGGACTTGCTCAAGGCCAGAGAGTGAATCAGTGTCAGATGAGAGACTGTGTCCTGTGCTCAGACAACAATTCTCTCCACACTGAGGAAAAATAACCCTGTAAGCAGAAAGCCTTTACTGGGCCCTGCCAGATAGCTTCTGAGAGCACCTCACAAGCCTGGTCCTACCATGTGTCTATGCTCACTGACAAATCCTTGTCCACCTCCCTGGTAAGAGGCAGATAGACCAGTCTCTTCATCTCACAAATGGCAGCAACTTTACAAGCATTGCGTTCAATAGATAATGTGTTGGGTCTCTCTCTCAAGGACTCGTGACCTCCTAGTGAGGCCAGACATTGGTTTTAGTTCCGTTTACAAAGACTTCCTAAAACCAAGGGTGAGCGTGTTCTCAAATCACAGACTCAACCCAGCGGCAACACACCCCTGACCCCTACCACTAGGGATATTGGCGAGTAGTCACTTGGAGTATCAAATATTTGCTCCCGTCCCTCCCTCGATGTGGGGAGGGGGAACAAGAGCTGGTGCTGGGGGGGAGCTGGCTTAAAAGCTGGTTCCCCCCCCAGCGCCATTGCTGCCTTCCCCCCACCCGCTACCTCTACCAGAGGCAGTGGGGGAGAGGGAACAGGGGAGGCTGCTGCAAAACAGCCATGGCAGGCTGAGGCTCACTGCTGGCAGAGGCTGCTCTGGCAGCAGCTCCTGTCCATGGAAGTTCCAGTGGGGAGCTGAGCCCCTGCATGGACAGAGGCTGCTGCAACCAAGCAGCCCCTGTTCGCTTGCGCTGGGCCAGGACACTACACCTCTGCATTTCAAATGTAGCAGGAGCTGCTGGGCTCTTACGACATTTAAAATGCAGAAGCACAGAACTGGTGGCATCCAGAGCCAGCACAAGCCAGGACTACTCAGTGCTGGCTCCAGCCGGCTCCTGCAGAGCAGCCCTTATTGTGTCATCAATACCAACTGTAGAGACTACATGATTAGTCAGATAGCTGCAATTTAACACCCCTACCTACCACTGGCACTTTTTCCTCTTGGATTTCATTAATGGCGCTCACCAGAGTAATTAGACAAGACACGTGCACCTAGGAAAGTTCTTATTCAAGTCCCCAAATGTAAGAGCTGGATAATTAAACCAAGCCAACCACACACACACACAAAGGCTGAGATTCTCACCTGAAAAAAAAAAAAAAAAAAAAAAAAAACCCCAAAAAAACCACACCTCACCCCCTCCCATCCTATATCACTAAATCACCTTGCCTAGGTAAAAGGAAACAAATATTCATCTCCCAATTTAGTATCTGTGCAGCTTCTTCAGAAAGAAAAAAAAAAATCTAGCCATTGAAGGTGGGAAATGGGAAAGCACTGAAACGTGGAAGCCATCAAACTAATGAGGCAGCTTTCAGATCAATATTATCTCCCAATTTATTTGAGATTGGAAGAAGAAAACCCTCTGTGGGCCACTTACATGTAAAAATTAATAGACCTAGGATTTCTGCTAAACCTTTGACATTTTCAGCAAAGCTGCTTAACAGAGCATAATCCCGGTCTTCAGTAATCCACAAGAGCGCCGGAATCACCACAGGAGGAAAAAAAATTGAGGGCTGCAGCAAGCTTTAGAATACCCAAATGTGCCACCTCCCCCCCAAAAAATATTTTGCACATCCTGAATATTAGATGTTTCAGTTTATGCATTTTCTGACATAAGTTGACTTGTAGGAGCTCTCTGTGGACTATAAATGAAGCCCCAGGATCTCTAAAAGCATGCCTGCACTGCATTGTAAATCCAAGTCTGTGTGACCAGTTCTGCTTGCAAACCCGTTCTTACCAAGCTCATGTTTGAGCAGCCACACCGTGTTATGAACAACCCATACCCCTGCCAATACATTCATGCAATGGTACATAGGCATTTAGAGAAGATATTCTTGGGATTAGTTCATGGTGTAGTGTGGAATAATTTGACAGCAAAGACTAGGAGGGAGGATAAACTGCTAACCAGAAAAAGTTTTTGAAAAGGTGGGAAATCCCACAAGCTTCAAGAGGTGATCAAGAGTAACTACTTGACCCTTTTGTAGTTCTAATAAATTTTTTATGTGGGTCTTCCATTTTCCTCCAGGCCTTGTAATAAAATATATTCTAACATAAAATCTGTATCCTGGCAGCAACCTGCAAAGTGATGCAAGGGTCAAATTTCCTCTATGTTTGTGGGGTTTTTTTTTTTTTTTTTTTTTTTAATAATCTCTGATCCAGAGAATCAATGCTTAGAAATATACTGATCCTGAAAAAAATGACTCAGTAGTTACATGCTGTATCAGTCCTAAGAATATGTAATCCTCTCAGGTCACAGGATAAAATATTACAAAACAGTGGCTTCCAGAGCTAAGAGAGAGACCGTGGGCATTAAAAATCAAACTCCAAGAAAAGTGACAAATAAAGCATGATGGTAATCTGAACAATGAGGATTTCATTCTGAGCTCTCATTATCTGACAGTTAAAAGCTAATATGGTAAACTAGGAAGGTGAAGGGTTAACCGGTGAGCATCGCCCTTAATGGATGAGGCTTACTGATTAAGGTTAACTGGTGGGGTGTGTGTGTGCGGGGGGAAGGGGGGGCGGGGGCCTGAAGCAGCTCCCTGTCTGCTCCAGCCCTGTGGCAGGGGGAGAGGGGGGTCACAGCAGACAGGGGCTGCTCTGTCCTGGCTGGAGCAGCCCCTGCCTGTAGCAAGGGGAGATGCTTCAGCCACTCATACCCCTTAAATATCAGTTCACCGGTTAAACATGTTAACCGATTAGCCAATAAAATGGGATTTTACATCCCTACTGTCAACCATTGAACAGTGGAGATTCCCACAACGTTCTTAATGCCCACATGACCATGACTCAGTAGTTACATGCCTGATGTTTTAGGATCACACAGAAATGGAACTTAGCAAAAGGACTGTAAATCCTGCTCAGCTTTCATATTAGCAGCGTTATTTGAGTAGGCATGTTATACTGGAGTGATCTTGCTTGTAGGACTTCATATTTTGGGAAATCTAAGATTCGGCTGCATGCAGATGCGGTGTGAATGCAACAAGAGGGAAAATCTTGGACGAAGCATGACATGTGGAGAACGAGCAAGGAAAATGAAGGGTAAAAAATAAAATCTCAGACCAGCCTGGTAGTGCAGAACCAGGGAGTTGGGGAGTGAGGGAAGTCAGAGGAGAGCAGCACCTTTGCTGCATTCTTCCTCGGAAAGGAGAGGGCTGAGTGTGGGCTCTAAATATCCACTCAGAACATAAATAGCATACATTAACACAGCGTTTTTTGGACATGACCTCAGCAGCCTGAAATAGTTTTGGTGGGTAATGTGAGCGCCAGGGAAGTACGGAGGGGTATTCTTAGCAGAACAATCCCGCATCACGTTGGGCCTGGCCAAAGCCAGACCCCGGGGCTCTGGGTTAATGGCAAACATCACCTGCTTACCGGGTAACCAGTTAGCCATTCACATCCCTAGAAGCAGTAGCAGAGGGAAGCATTTTCTGTCAAGCCAGCTGCATCTACAGCAGGGCCCAGCTGACCTGTGTCACAAAGAGCATGAAATGTTTCACAGCCCTGAAATGGTGTAGTTAGGGCAACCTAAATGTTTGGTGTAAGTATGGATGTGCTAGTGTAAATGGTTAACTGATGTGCCTGGACTCAGTGGTTAACATTCCCAGTTACAAGCAGCCCCTCATACTCCATGCTGCTGCCTCTGTATAAGAGGCAGCACAACGGGAAGGATGGAAGGGAGGGGAAGGGCAGCTCCACAAATGCCCTCCCTCCCCGCATGTAAACATGTGACTGCTGAAATATTCAGCGATTACACGTTGACCTGAGTAAACACATTTGAGCATCCCTCGGCGAGTTGCCCAAAGTCACACAGGAAAGAACTGCAGCAGGAATGCAGCTTGACACTGCTGTACTATTTGTCCTGTTAACAGCACTTCAGCTCTATGAAAAGTCAAAGCCATATGTCAGAGCTCCTTGTCATCCCAACAAAAGCCTCCCTCTCAGCCAGGGATGGAGAGATACCAGCAGCAAACACTAGACTTTTGAGCACAGCCAGATGTGGCAGGTTAGAGGATTTAGGGCAGGGGTGGGGAACCAAAGGCCCGGGGGCCCAATGTGACCCCCCAAGGCTTGGGGCTCCCCTTACCATTGGGGAGCCTGTGTTGGTGCTCCAGCATCCCCCAGCGTTTCCCCGCAGACTGGAGCACACAAAATCTACTAGCTTGGGCCATCCAAAGATCTGGTGTGTGAGGGGAATGTGGAGAGTGTCTTTCTCCTCAGTCATGGACCACATCAGTGAGGGGTGTGTGTTTTTTTTTTTTCAACTCCCTTGTGTGGCCCCTCCACTGATTTTTCTGAGGGTGAGTGGCCCCCACCTAAAGAAGGTTCCCCGCCCCTGATTTAGGGATTGGTAAAAAGAAGATCCAGAGCCTTCCACCCCTAGATCACTGGCTCAGATATATCTCAGCTTGGGAGGAAGTGAAGTCCAGCTAACATGCCAGCTGCTCTGCACATGCAGGAGGAGGCTAGTGGGGCGTTTGGGGTTTGAACCCCTGTAAGAGGATGCAGGGGAAGGTAAAGCCATTTGACACTCTGCCCTCCTCCACTCAAGTAGGAATCGCTCCCTAACTGAGGTGAGCCCCTGCCTGCACTACCATGCCCCATTCCTGGCCACACTGCTCCTATGCCAACCCGTAACAGAGGGGTGCTGCAGCCCCTCTCCAACAGCACCACCTCTCCACTAGGCACCTAGAGTGCGGCGAGCAGTGGCCATGTGAATGTTACCGGCTTTGGAATGTTTCTTTAAGATCAAATTTGCTAAGGTTCTGTTAGGTTAACCCTGTCTTGGCACGGCTCCTAAAGCCACCACCGCAGCCAGCCAATCTGCAACCAGAATCCATCCCGCCGCCCCCTTCTCCTCCCATCCACAACCTGGGCCAGACAAGGGCGCCTCTCAACAGCCAATCCGCTGTTCCCATTATATCAAACCACAATACTCCTGTTTCCCTGGTAACCTAACAAAGAATTGCCAAACTAGAGTGCAGCTGGGAGCCGCAAAACTCAAAGATCTCTGGAGTCCCACTAAAAAAAAAAAAAAAAAAAAAGAAAAAAAAAGGAGCGAGGATTCATTTAATGAAGTATTCATTTAATCGAGTAACCCGAGTATGTGTTCTTTATCTGCACCCGTGAACAGATACTTTAATGACTGCAAATATTTCTGAGGCATTACCATATACTTGCAGCTAGAACTACAATTAGAGAGCTTAAGGCCAGGCAGGTCCACCAATGAGCTCATCTGAGCACCTGTATATCACAGGCCACCCACACATGCCACCCCACAACCAGAATTAGAGCCAAGTATTACAGTGCCCAGGAGACTAAGCTAGTATGTGCCATGGGCATAGAACAGAAGCGGCCAAAGAGCACCACTGTCCAAGGTCACATGGAATGGCAGGGAATTGATTGAGATACTTCCTGGGATCCTCCAGGCGTACCTGCCTGCCAAGCTGCGAAAGAAGGTTTAAAAAAAAAAAAAAAAAAAAAAAAAAAAAAAGTGCTTCCTATCTGAACTGGAGGAAAATTCCTTCCGGTCCCCACCTCTGGCTATCAATTAGACCCTGAGCATTTGGGCAAGAACCAGCCTGCCTGAGAGAGAATCCTGGCCCATCCTGTCCAGAGTCCCATGGCCATGATGGATGGATGCTCCCCACACACCCAGAATTCCTTTCCTGACCCCTGAAGGTGACCGGCAGATTCCCTGAATAGTGACCTTTAGGAACATAATCTGGAAGGCTCCGGAGTCTTCCTCCCCAGCACCAAGGCAATCCTATCCGCCAAGTTTATCCAACTCTCTATTAACACAAAGTAAGTTGTTTGGCCCCACCACAGGGGGCTGGGCTGCCTGGTAATACCCATGTTTCTGCGTATTAAGACCTCGGTGTGTGGGCCAGGCTTTTTCAAGGTTTGTAACCAGTTCAGGGCACCCCTAATACGTGACTCCATAAAGAGAGGAAAATGGCTATGTTTTCCTTTCTCTTGAAATCACCCCAGCATTTCAAGCTAGGACGAAGGAGTCAAATGCTGCCCTTCTGCTCTGCCTCCAGCTCTTACCTCTGTACATGCCAAAGTAACCTTCCGACCGGATTGTCTTAATGAGGCAGTCAGACCTGCAAAGGAGACAGAGATAAAACCTCAGGAGTTCAAAGGTGGACAGCAAGGAATCTAATCAACGTGATTTTCATTTGCACTTTGTCAGCCGAAGTCCAAGCAAAGAGGGGAGCAGCAGCATTGTAGCCTCCATAGTACTGCTGAGTCTCATGCACGGGGCTCTGAATTACTGGCTACCCCCTGCATACAACACTTGCTTTCCAGAAATTTAAGAAGGTAAAATGTTAATTCGAGGAGCTGTTCATTAACCAGATGGGAGCACCAAACCAGCAGTCCAACATGTTTCAGGGAACAGTTCTGTTCCAGGAAGGGAGCTACACAACCAGGTTTGAATTGCTGCAGTTTTGCACAGCCATCCTAGCCTGTCTGGTCACTATAAGGAATTCAGTGTACAGGATGTCGGGGTTGTTTGTACACTAGTGGAAAAGCACAGTGTGGGCAAGGTGGTACTTACATGCTGGTGTACATCCGCTGGCCATTTTGCTGGTTCTGCAGGCGAGTTTTCGCCAAGTCAATGGGAAAGACACAAGTGACCCCAATCAGCCCAGCTATCCCTCCATTGATCAGCTTGGCAGGTAAACTGCAAGAGAAAAAAAAAAACAGACATTGGCAACAGGATATCAAAGGGAAAGAGGAATGAAGAACCATGGCCTTCAACAGGAGAGCTAGGAGATGAAATAAACTAAGAGCCTCACTGGCAAATCAAAATGTTTGGCACTCTCCACCTAACATGCTCAAAGTGTTCTGCAGGGGTATAATCAGCCTCATTGTGCAGATGGAGAAACTGAGGCACAGAATACAAGCTCAGAACAGTGAACAAAGAGTGCCCAAGTCTCTCACACACGGCACCTTGCCATGCTCTAGCCACTAAGAAAGAATTAGGGGAAACAGTTTAAGGCATCTTCAGCAGTACGTGGATCCCTCTAGCTTCACAGAGGAAGGAAGGCCCTGGGGTTGTGTCCTAGAGAGGGATTTAAGAGATCTGGATTCAATATTCTCCCACAGCCTTCCTTGTACAACCCTGGGCAAGTCATTTAATCTCTCTCTGCCTCAGTTCCCCCATCTGTGAAGTAGGAAGAATCATCATCCCCACTACTACTTTGTGTCTCATATGTATAGACCAATTGTGGTCAACCTGTGGCCAGCAGACTCTCTGTATGCCCCCCATGTACCTTTCATGCACTGGGGCACGGAAGCCCTGCACTTTCCCCCTCCCTCCCAGCACTTTCGGAGTGCCACGAATCGCTTGGCGTGCTCTCTGTTCCCATTCTTCCCCCTCCCTCCCAGAGCATGAGCAGCCAGCTACGATGCCCCAGTGCCCAAGAGGGGCAGCCAAGGGGACTGCGAGGCCGCAGGTTGAACCCCAGTGGACCACAGGTTGCTGCAGCGCACGGAGGCGGAGGAGGGTCACTCATGCGACCCACTCCCTCTCTCGAGTTGCCCATCACTGGTGGAGTTTGTCTTACACCAGTATGGAGCATGTGCAACACCTAGAACAATGGGGCCTTGATCTCTGCCAAGGCCTCCAGATGCTACTGCAATACAAACATTATACACAGCTGCTGTCTGGCGCTGCCTCCTTCATGTAACCTCTTGTCCTCGCGGTGGGGAAACCGACTCATGAGATCTAGTACCCACCTGCAGATGGGAGGCATTAGGAATACAACCTGTGCCTTCAAAACAATCAGCCCTTCTCACCCCCACAGTCTCCTCCTGGCCTTCTCCATGCATTGAGCACCAGTCCAGCCTAGAGGGCCGAGTACAGCTCCTAGCCAGGTTCAGCTCCTGATGATCCTGGGCAGCCAGCAGGTGGCACTGCTGAGTGGTACATCCCCCCCCCCCCCCCCCCACACACACACACGGAGCTGACACTTTTGCTGGTTTGGGATTCATTCAGAAACCAGAAAGGGGCTGAGCAAAACAAAGCCATTACCAGATAACCAGGAACATGCCCCAGACAGACCCCACAAAATAAAGTTGTGGGCCCAGATTTGGGGAAAGCCACCCACTTGGGCCCAGGAGCCAGTGAAATGTGTGTCCTGGCCCAGTAACTGGGAAGGCAAGTGACACCAGTAAAAATGCCAGGCTTTCAAGAGCCAGTACATGGTCAGGCCAATGGGGGTAGTGCGGAGTGACTGCGTTCAAAAGGTCAAATGTCTCACTAACCATTGGGATTAGAAAGGGATGCTTTACACCAGCAGAGAAAAGCAGGCATCAGACATTCACCAAGCAAGTGTTCATCACACACTGACTGTTATCATATGGTAAAGACCAGTAGAATGGTACTTCTTTGGCAGGCTAGCCCTCCCTGCTATCAGAGCCAGGAAGACATTCCAGACACTGCTCCTAGACATGCGATCACAGAGAAGACGTGTGTGGGGGGGGGGGGGGGGGGGGGAATGAGATCCCTGACAGTCAGTCCAGTCCCATAAACAGAAATTAAGCTGAGAGCACACAGAGGAGCGAGATTACACATGGCGAAGAAAATCAGAGACAAAAGCAAGCTATATATGGGCAGGGGTCTGACAGCTGAGCTTTTCCACCTGCCCTTTTGTTTCTAAGCAGCAATCGCTGGTAGCTACATGCACTCGATTTTAAAGCCGACCTACCATCCTGTGAGCGAGGATCCATCATTTTTTCAATGACTTAGAAGCTCAGACATGAAAAAGCCCTATGAATCACTGATGTCAGGGACAGAGGATGCCTATTCGATCATTCTGGTGAATTCCATCCAGACCAGAGCAAGTCCCTTGAACCAACATGACTGACAAGCACTTCTGATCACACCTGAACACATCGAGAAACTATTGACCCACCCTGGCTGCTTCAGAGGCCTCCCCCCTCTGAATGATGAGCACTGCTCTCAGGATGGGCCGGGCAGGGCCATCAATGGAGTGCTGCTCCTCTGAACAGAGGAGGTGGCAGGGATACATTGCTGGAGTGAAACAAGGGGAGCAGAAAGGCCAATTAACTCAAGATACTCAGCCTGACAGCAGAAGCTGTCCAGCCACAGGCATTCTGGAAGGTCTGCCTCTGTGCTGTAGGCCTGATGGAAGCCCTCTGTTGTGAAGGTGGCACAAGACAGAGTCTATGACTGTTGGGGAGAGGGGCTCACAGTTGAGGCCTGACATGCCTTCTGCCAAGTGTGCTACCGGGTACAGAGCTAGCAAGGTGGCTGTGTTCAAGATGTGGGTGCACCATGTATGTACATAGATGCAGTAGGATATTTTTGGTCTTCATTACCTATGCCTTTAAGGATTCCCAACGTTCTGTGCACTTTTTTGGCTGCTACAGTGCAGAGGGAATGTTTTCAGGGAACTATCCACAAGGACTCCAAGATCTCTCTCTAGAGTGGTAACAGCTAATTTAGACCCCTCCCCCCTTTCATATGTATATTTGGGATGAGGTTTTCAATGTGCATTAGTTTGCATTTATCAACACTGAATTTTGTCTGTCATTTTGTTTCCCAAACGCCCAGTTCTGAAAGACCCTTTTGTAGCTCTTTGCAGTCTCCCTGGGACTTAACCATCTTGAGCTGTTTTGTATCGTCTGCAATTTTTGCCACCTCCCTGTTTACCCCTTTCTCCAGATCATGTATGAATAAGTTGAACAGGACTGGTCCCAGTACAGACCCCTGGGGGACACCACTAGTTACTGTCTCTTACCGTGTGCATGGAGACCCCTACTGCCTTCAGGAACACTAGGTGTTACTGTAATATAAACAGAGATTCAGTGATTGCACAAATTGATTCAGCAAGTGGATCAAAATGGTGGGAACAGACCCATCACCCCTACTGATTAAAATCCAGGGCAGGGATAAGGTCCCCAGCATTCTGGGCTCCATGTGCCTGCACTGGCCTGCAAGGCCATGCTGCACAGCCACCACCAGCCAGTTCAGCTACAGCCACGTTTACAGTCTGCTCCATTTGGGTGATCCAGCCCACGTAGCCACATGGCCAAGCAGAGACAAATCTGGGCTTGTAATTCAGTCTAGGGAAAGAACGCTCACAAAGAAAGATCGAGAGCTCCTGAAGTCAGTTAATGGACAAGACACACTGTCTGGGGGTTAACCATGCAATGGTGTTTTCTTGGGGCTGTCTACTCCTCCTAGGGCCCTTCCCTCCACCATGAGCTGCCTCTGCCTCACAGATAAATAGCCCACACCCAATATTTCCCTTCTCCCCTGTACAAAGCTGGTCTTGGGAGACAATGCATTGAGGAAGTCAGGTGTTAGGAAGTGGCACTGACAATGGGACTACAGTAATGTCTGGAGCTAGATAGCAGTTGCTTTTTACACCATGGCTACATCTACACTGGCCCCTTTTCCGGAAGGGGCATGTTAATTTCAGAGATCGCAATAAGGAAATCCGCGGGGGATTTAAATATCCCCCGCGGCATTTAAATAAAAATGTCCGCCGCTTTTTTCCGGCTTTTAGAAAAGCCGGAAAAGAGCGTCTACACTGGCCCCGATCCTCTAGAAAAAGCGCCCTTTTCCGGAGGATCTTATTCCTACTTCAAAGTAGGAATAAGAGCCTCCGGAAAAGGGCGCTTTTTCCGGAGGATCGGGGCCAGTGTAGACGCTCTTTTCCGGCTTTTCTAAAAGCCGGAAAAAAGCGGCGGACATTTTTATTTAAATGCCGCGGGGGATATTTAAATCCCCCGCGCATTTCCCTATTGCGATTTCAAAAATTACCATGCCCCTTCCGGAAAAAGGGCCAATGTAGACGAGCCCCATGTGTAACCCCTGCCTCTAACGCAGAGAGGCAGAACCAAACCTGGGGCCTCTGTAGCTTAGATCATGAGCCTCTACCACTTGAGCTAAAAGCCAACTGGCTCTCAGCTAAGGCTGTAGAGCACAGTCATTTTCTCCCTCTGTGTAAGTGGTCAAAGTGCCGCTATATGGGACAAGGCACCACACCCAGTAGGCGTGTGGATTACCCCTGCACTAACAAAAAGCTAAACCCATGCTTGGGCGCATCCTGGTCCAGGGAACATGCCAGTAGCATGATCCACAACAGCCAGAGGCATAGCCCAGATTTACCCACTTAAGGGCATGTTTACACAAGTGTCATTTTGGAAAAACTGATGTTATTCTGAAATATCATAGCCCACCTCTACACTACAAGCAGTTATTTCAACATAATGTCAAAATTACGTTGATTACTCCGACTCCTGTAACTCTCATTTTACGAGGGGTAAGGGAAGTCAGAGGACGTGCACTCTCTCTCAGACTTCCTGCTGTGAAGATAGCACCAAAAGCCAAGTGAAGCTATTCTGACTTCAGTTACGTCAATTACATAGCGTAAGTTACGTAGCTTATTTCGGCTTTACCTCTGCTGCGTAGACTGCACTAAGACCCACAAATATAGCTCTAGGTCAGTCCCTAGAACTTTAAGACCGAGGAACACCAAACAATTTTTTGTTTTAAATGAAGAACACCAAGGATTTTTTTTGTTGAAGGAAAAAAAAAAAAAAAGGGTCAGTGGGAGGGGAAAAAGGGGGGAAAAAAAGTTGCCCCTTTAAGGGTGGCCATTTTGAGTTCTGTTGTTCTTTGTGGCACATCTCCGACTGCTTTGCAGCACACCGGCGTGCTCCAGAACACAGTTTAAGAAACGCTGCTCTAGGAAAAGCCAGGAGCAAGCTACCTACTGTCCCCTCAAATCATGCTAGTTGTGTTAAACCTGGGTCAGTGCTTGGACATCAAGGGTACATCTACACAGCAGGTAGTCATTGTGAAATAATGTCAAGCTAGAGAACTTCTTACTCTGATTCCAGTAACTCTCACTGTACAAGGAGTAAGGGAAGTCGGAGGAAGAGAGTGCTCTATTTTGAAATAAGTGATGTGTAGATGCTCCCAATTTCAATTTCAAAATAAGCTACACAATTGACGTAGCTCAATTTGCATAGCTTATTTCGAGTTAAGCCCTGCTGTATAGACACACGCCAAAGCACCTACAATTACAAAGACAGACTAGGTTTTAGCAAGCAGGAAATAGGTCATTTCTATGTATTGTTCCAAAATAGAAAGCGCCACATCTCTCAGCATAGCACAGAATGACCCAGATTTATATCTGCTGAAAAGCTGCCCTTTGAAAGGAGAGGTGAAATAAAGAGAAGGAATGTGGAGTGTAGAGCAGGATGAAAGAAAAAGACAACAGGAAGAGGACATCAAAAAGGAGAAAAGAAGAGAGGGGAGTTGTATGCACACTCTGCAAACGACTGTAATAATCTTCATGCAAAATAAGTCTTGTGAGGTATCATTTGAAAACTAACAACTCACAGATCATGCACATTCTATATACTGCATACACATACTTAATATTGTATTAAGAGTTGTGACTATATGCTGGAATTATTGTGTGTAAGACAGGTATGGCAGGGGGAGTAGTCATACAGGTGTATCCTAAACAAAAGAATGTGTATTTACTACTGATGTGTCAATTAAGGTAAACAGGACCCTCAAGACAGCAGGGAGGAAAAAAAGATGGCAGGAAACAGTCTAATTTGCATTAGAGCTAACAAGTTGAGGAAGAAAGAGGATGGAATGTCTTTCATCACTAGACTCCATGGCACTTCCCTCATGACTTCAATAAACTTTACTTTGGAAAGGTAACCTTCAAAAGAATCCATTGCCAAGGTTCACTGGTCTGTAAAGACAGGGGTTTAAACCACAAGGTAATAAGCAACTGAATCCATTTTTAGAATACAGTAATATTGTACACCTACAGTGAGTTCTGATAGTGTTCTCATAGATAATGGCAGATATTGGTGATTAACAGCATAGTGAAAAGTACGTACTAGCACTACATGAAGAGGTCTCAGAGGTAGCCATGTTAGTCTGTAACTTAAAAACCAAAAAACACCACCATGAGTGGTCCTGTAGTACCTTGGGGTATGTCTACACTACCACCCTAGTTCGAACTAGGGTGGTAATGTAGGCAACCGGAGTTGCAAATGAAGCCCGGGATTTGAATTTCCCGGGCTTCATTTGCATATTGCCGGGCGCCGCCATTTTTAAATGTCTGCTAGTGCGGACTCCGTGCCACGTGTAGCCGCGCGGCACAGAGTCTGCACTAGCGGAAATTTAAAAATGGCGGCGCCCGGCAATATGCAAATGAAGCCCGGGAAATTCAAATCCCGGGCTTCATTTGCAACTCCGGTTGCCTACATTACCACCCTAGTTCGAACTAGGGTGGTAGTGTAGACATACCCTTGGAGACTAACAAAAAAAATATTAAAAAAAACAAATAGTCTAGCAGCACCTTAGGCTATGTCTACACTACAGGGTTTTTGCGCAAAAACAGCTGTTTTTGCACAAAACCTGCGGAGCGTCCTCACCTCAAGCACATTTTTGCACAAGAAAATCTAGTCAATTGACAGAAGAGAGCTTTTTGCAGTGTAGGTATACCTCCTTCTACAAAGCATAACTCCTTTTTGCACAAGGATGCTCATCACAAAAAGCACAGGTGCTCTGATGGCCATTCACAGAATGGCCATCAGAACTTTCTTGCACAAGAGCGTCCATGCAGTGTGGACGCTCTCTTGCGCAAAAGCACATCACTTTTGCAATGTGCTTTTGAGGTATGGATGCACTTCTGTGCAAAAAGATTTTGCGGAAGACCTCTTGCACAAAAAGCTTCTTGAGCAAAAACCCTGCAATGTAGACAAAGCCTTAGAGACGAGCAAAACATGTCGATGGTATCATGAGCTTTCGTGGGTAGAACCCATTTCCTCAGATAAGCTAGAGCTCATGAAACAAAGTCACTGAGCTACTAGAGATACAAGCAGAGACAGAAGCTGTCTTTGGCATCCATTACTAGACAGACGAGAAAAGAGAGCTCAGGCAGGCTGAAAAAGAAAAATGGATCTTTCTGCCAAGACAGGGTTAAAGTCTCTGGAAACTGAATGTAGGTAGAAATCATCTTCAACAAAGCCTGTATCTTGCTAGATGAAGTTTTCAACATGTATTTGTGCCCATTTCTAATATTATTTCTTTTATTTGGAACCACTTAGCCCAGTGGTCCCCAACGCGGTGCCTGTGGGCGCCATGGAGCCCGCCGGGGCATTTGTGTGTGCCTGCTGACAACCTGGGCCGGCCCCACGCGCGCGACACGCAGCGGTGCTGGGTGCATGGCGCTCGGGCGCGCGGTGCTCGAGTGGCACCAGTGCCGGCCCCAGGCGTGTGGCTCGGGCGGCAACACCAGCCCCGGGCCCACGGCACAAGGCGCTCGGGCTGCCCCAGCCCCAGGGCACACGCCGGCGCCGGGTGCAAGGGCATTCCAGTCCCCTGGCGTCCCCCCGGACACGCGGCCCCGCCCCTGGGCGCCCGGCGCATGAGTGGCCCCCACCTCCCGGGCGCCCGGGAGCCTCTAAAGGTTGGGGACCACTGACTTAGCCTATGTTTTGGTGTTAATCTGGTTTTTGGGTTTTTTTCCAGAAACCAACTCAGTGGTACGTTTAAAGGGAAGAGTGTATTTACTTCACTTAAGTTAATAAGCTATAATGTGCTTTTGGGTCTTCAGAAGAACAAATGACCTTTATTATTTCTCTGGGGTGTCCAGGAAATACCCAAACATTACAGAGCACATGGTTTGGGGACAATCTGGGACCACAAGTGTGTTGGAGTCACATAAAGCTATAAGTTTAGGTTGCAATACGAGAGGCATAGCAGGCAAGTCACAGGAGGCGATGGTATTCCTTTACTCAGCACTGGCTAGGCCTCAGCTGCAGTATGGTGTCTAATTTTGGTGTCAATGTACAGAGAGGCTGTAAAGAAACTGGAAGGATCCAGAGGTAAGTGACAAAGATGATTCAAGGGATGGAACACAAGCCATGTGAGCAAAGGCTGAGGGAATTGTGTATGTATAAGTTTGGCAAAAAGGAAATTTGCGGGAGGGGGATAGGAGAGCAGTCTTCAGATCCTTGAAAGGCTGCCACAGAAAAGGTGGGGAACAGTTGTTCTCTTTTGCCACAGAAGGCAGGACACAAGGCCATGGGTTCAAACTACAACACAGCAGATTACATTTCAGGAAAGAATTTGCGGTGGCAAACGCTTACTGGTCTGGATTGCCCCTTAAGCCCCATCACAGGAGTGGAGAAGTCACAAATTTTAAGGCCAGACGGATCGTTAGATCATCTAGTCCAGTGGTTCCCAAACTTTTCCGCATCACACCCCCTTTTTGATTTTTGAGAAACCCTCACACACACAAAACCAGCAAAACTTGTTGAGCAAACAAACAAACAAAGGGGACCTGGGGGGGTTTGCCTTGTGCTCTCCCCCCCCCCCTCCAGTTTGGGAACCCATAATCTAGTCTGACCTCTTGTATATCACTCACCAGAGAATCTCACCCATCTCCTCCTGACAAAGGGAACAGCAAAACGTTTTACCTGATCTGTTTATCAGCCATTTAATGCAGACGTGATCCTGTTAAAAATCGATGTGTTCCTCCCAAATGTCCTTTAGCTTCTTTTTGTTTTCAGTCACTGCCTCTCACGTGGTTCTCCTGAGAAGGGGAGAAAGAGAGAAATACCAAGACAACAAAATTGAAAAAAGGAAACTTTAGATTCCCCCCAAAGTCCAAACTTTAGTAGGCAGGGTACACTGTGCACAAGTCCCCACCCCCGCCCTACGCAGGGGCAACCTGGTCTGCTAGGCCTTCACCAGTGCC
This sequence comes from Pelodiscus sinensis, assembly GCF_052426305.1. Lineage (NCBI taxonomy): Eukaryota > Metazoa > Chordata > Testudines > Trionychidae > Pelodiscus > Pelodiscus sinensis. The sequence continues at coordinate 121,206,479 of NC_143056.1, read as the reverse complement.
TCCCCCACACACCCAACAACATGCTCGGACGACAGGCTGAAAGACTGCCTGCATCCATGCCCCAAATCCTAACCCTGCAGAAGTCACTGACTCCAATCCCAGAGACTCCTGTGGGCAGATCCCCCGGACATGGATTATTCAGAGAGGAAGGCGTGTTGGTCAGATTTTTAAAAATAAGAGTGACACCCAAAGACAAACATTTCCCAGTGACTTTCCCTCTGCCATGCACAGAAGGAACAGTCAAGAAGCTGCAAGGCTGTGAAATCCTCACACCCACCCACCCGCCACATGGTCTCAAGCTGGCTGCCAAGAGCACCATGCTCCAGCGCCTAAAGATGACAGCCAGATGCTGAAAGTGCCCAGCAGGGCTTAAAGGGACAGCAGCCTATTTTTCAGCTGTCTGCTCTTAGGAGCAAGAGGGGAAGGGGGTGGGAGAGGAGAAGGAGGGGGAGGGTCAGACTTCCACACCATCTGTCTCCCAGGGAGGAGCGTGTTCTTTATTATGCTGCTCCTACAGAGAGAGAGAGAGAGAGGGAGAGAGGGAGAGAGGGAGAGAGAGTTACCAGGAAGCTGCTAGAACCCAGCCCATGAAGGAACTTAACCCCCAAAAGGTGAAAATTTTGGCATATTCACTATTTAGATTCCTTAAATATTATTCATTTCTTGCCACCTACTCCTCCTCCCTGAAAGCAGCTGGTCCCCGGCTTCCATCTGGTAACTCCCTGCTTCTCATCTACCCATTGGCTGCTTCCCTTTCAGTTGCCTGGGCAGCAGCAACCCCTAGGCTGGGAACAAACCAATTACTCTGTCTAGACAGTGAAGTGTGCCACTAGGCCACCCATCAGGAGTCCTTTCTGTGCACACACGTGTACACACACATCCTCACAGTCCGGGAAGAGACTTTATAGGCTAGCATTGCATTTTCATTGCAGGGCAAAATGAATGACTTAGTGTCTGCGACAAGCAGGAATTCACTGGACCTGCATGGAGCCAGCCACAATGCAGACAGGTGCTGCCTACTATTCCACTCAGACACAGCTCTGCTAGCGCACCTCAGGCTTGAACTCCCTCCTGATACTCCAGCTGAGGGTCTCTGTCAGGCAGAGACTTTTAGCTTCAAGGACAGGGACAGACTTAGTAGGATTAGCTTCCCAGCCATCCACCCACCTCAATGAAGCTGAGTCTTCAAATCCATTTGCAGTGGAGATCATTTGGAGCTGTAACAGGCTAGTGTACTAACCCACTGGGGAATGGAGTTCTTTCTAGTATACTCAGATCTCACCTTATTCACCAGCATCTCTTCTGAGGATCCTTTTCAGCCAACCAAATTAGCGAAGGACAGGGGAGAATGCACTAAAAATCCCGATAAACTAAGGCCTTGACTATAATTAAAACACTAAAAGCTTTATGTGAATAGTTGCAACTGCCTAGTGGACACCCTCCAGTTTAAGTGCATCTTATTTTCATTTAGTTTCAACTGATTCTCAGTCACTTTAAGCTAAACAGACATAAGCCACTCTAAAAACTAAACATAAGAGCGTATACACATCTAGGCATTGGCACTGGCTTAGTTTCACACCTTGTGTTCAACCGGCACAACTCCATGTAAGCAAACCTTAAATCATGAAAACTCACTAGTAACAACTACAGTAAATAGGGTGTTCCCTTTCACGGATACAGGAAGTCTGGCCAATTCCACACACAGTTCTCATACACTGTCATCACAGAAGCATTAGGTACAGAAGATACTTTTCACAAATGGGTTTTTGCCGAAATAAATGGTCCTGCTGCTGCTGAGTACTAGTCAGCTGTTTCTCTCCACCCCAGAGGCAGCTGCATTTCATGTATAATAATAAAAAACAAACAAACAAACCCAAAAACCTATTATGTTAAGTATTTAGGTTTTGACTGATCAAGAGGGAAAATGGATGCTTGGGAGATTGCTCTGTTCTGGGAGATCAAGAACAAGAACTAAGATGGTTTTATAGCTAAGGCACTAGACTAGGAAACAGAAAACCTGAGTTCAGCTCACAGCTGTGCTATAGGATGTGTGTGTGTGATTTAGGGCAAGTTACTTAACCTCCATTCCTCATCTGTGAAATGAGAGATGTTATTTCCTGCTCCTCCCCACCCTAACCAGAGATGGTCAGCCTTTCAAAGCAGGTTTGGTCTCTTTATGTGCATGTCCAGCACTTAGCACAGTGGAGCCCTGCACCTCCAGAACTACCAGAGCCAACTGAGGAGTTACAGAAGAGCAAACACACCTGGAGATGTTGAGCATTAAGCTCTGACAGAAGGCTGGCTTCTCCCAGCAGTGTTTGGTAAGAGGTACAGCTGATGCCAATGTGCAAAGCCATCCCAACTGCCAATATAAATTCCACGAATGCACTTTGCTATATTCTCCAGGATCCGGTAATTCATTTTAAGGTATGAAATGAAGTTCCTTGTCTCCTGGCTGGGGAGATCTGAGTGCTGGGCCAGATTCCAGTTCCTGTGACAGCAGGATGCTAACTAGCTCCTGGGAGGAATGGGGAGTTCAGGCTAGGAGAAGGTGCCACTGGGAGAGGAGATCAGCCCAGGGAAATGCCCAGAAGGTTAAACACGCAACAGGGAAACAGAGGAGTAAAACAGAGAACTAAGATAAAACTGTCTGAAGTGCAGGACTCTTCCTAACCAACAATGCCAAAGCCAATCAAACGAAGCTACTGGAGCAGTGAGAGTACATGTCAAGGATCCAAACTGCTGGATTCGGAGTCAGGATTCATCTACACTGGAATCATTACAGAGTCACTGTAGTGCAGACACTGATGACAGGACAAGTTCTACTGTTGGCAAAGAGAATCCTTCTCCCCAAGAGGCAAAAGCTATATCAACAGAAGAATTCTTCTGGGTAACCCTATGGGTGTACATGGGGATGTAAGTCAGCTTCATTATGTTGCTCAGGGGTATGGATTTTTCACACCTGAGCAAAGTAGCTGGATCAATCCAACTTTCTGGTACCAATCAGCCCTAAATCCCTGCCCTGCAGCTGAACTGCGTCTGCAGCAAAACGGACAGTGCTAAGGAAGGTGCAAATGTCACCCTGGAAACTCCTCCATAGCCACTCCAAAATGTGACAGGCCTGTTGTGTGAGCCACACCAATGTGGAGACTGCTTTCCTGCAGTTTAGGTAACAAAGGGATTCTGCTCCAAGCAGTGCTATAGGTTGTGTTTGTGTGATTTAGGGCAAGTTACTTAACCTCCATTCCTCATCTGTGGCTGCGAGCAGGGATAGGAAATGAGGAACATCCCAGAACCCCTGAACCTGTAATAGAGACCATCTTTCTTGCCCCTCAAATGCGAGGGAGGAGTGTGTCATTCAGCAAACAGAGGTATTTTCTACAAGGTACTTCCCTTAAGCATGACTAGCTGACCAGCCCTAAATATAGCGGCAGTTCCTAGTTTTACAAGCCATGCCTTATTAAGTAGGAAGAACCGTATAGGGGATGAATTATGGGGTATTAATTTTCGCCTAGCGTGTTGTTAATGCAGCCAGGCATGGATTAGTGCCCCATTATTCACACACTGGGATCTCCCTTTTATGTTTATTAGAGCAACTGAGCAGATTAGTTTTAACATGACACACACATCCATCATGGTTGGAGGAAGTGCCGAAGTTCTAGTGCCATGGGATGCCATAAATTAACACTTATTAAGGAGATATATATATATATATATATATTACACACACACACACACACACACACACACAGCATTGCAGCCAGTACTGCAGATTACAGATAATCACTCCGTTTCATCTGCTTACTTGATAAATACCTGTACACGGTTATTGCTATCATCCATAGTAGCTATACTGACCCAGTGCTAGTCTGCATCCGTGGTTTTCAATCTTTGCCAAACCAGAACCACCTCAGGACAGCAGCTTCATCTCACCAAGCTGCCTCTCCAGCCAGCCAGCCCCACACCCCCTTAGCACTCTGGAAATGGCAAGTGGTCAGTCACGAGGCTCAGATGCTAGGACCCGAGCAATTCTGGAGTGCTGGGGTCCCTAGCAAATGCTTCTGCAACTGTAAACTCATCCCATTCCCACAACTTCCCTACAACTCAGCCGCTCTGATTTGTTAACCACGGATGCAGCTGTCCCAGGTCAAACTCCTAACATACAAACCCGAGTACACTGCACTGTGACAAGTCAGAGGGCACTGGTGTCAATCACAGCTACAGAAGGGATCTGCCGTGGTAAAGCTGCATGTCAGGCTCAAGCCCTAGTGTAGAATATGATCCTTGTCGAAACTATCCCTTCCCACACCTTCTCTCTGCTGTCATTCCCACTAATTCCAGCCAGGCCTGGGAGGGAAGCCATAGCTGCCCAGTGCATTGTTCTCCATTGAGGAAAGGCCCAGCTGCTTAATGCCAAGAATTAAACTGACCCAAGCTAAGGGGAGCCCCAGGGGACTAGAGTAACCCGTGCTGGCTGAGATCGCCGCTCTGCATTACAGCTACAAATGGCTCCCTTTGCCTTTCTGAGGGGGAGAGGGACCAAACCAATTTTAAAAAGACACTCCAACTTCCCTCCACTGTCTCCCCTGTCCAGACCCTCTTTAGAACAGGGCCTCAGCTTTACCCTGCCCTTCCAATGCCTACCTCACCAAAAGGGAATCACCACGCCTAAGCTACCTCAGACAGCTCCTCATCACAAATCCAGTCAGCTTCCAAAGCCACTGTGGCCCTCCATGCACAGAAGTTAATATTTTCTTCTGATTCCATCGCTCTCCCTTCACATGTACACACACGTGCACATACTTACTTGGATCTCTGATCTACTGCCCACGACAGTTCTCCTGGCCTCAGATTTTTCCCTGTTCTGTGAGCAAACAGTTTTCTTCAGGGACTGCAGCCTTAGTATCTCCGACCCTTTGGTGCAAGCATATCCCTGTGCACCTGACTGGTTATTAACCTTTGCTTCCCTTCACTTTATCACGTGAAGAAGGAAAGTGCTTTATCACTGAATCACAGTCCACTCCGTGTGTGCATATGTAAGCGCAAATGCTCTTTGTGCAAACAGACCACTGCATGGAGAGAGCGGAGGGGGTGAGAGGGGGAGGGAGATCAGGAATGGCTGGGATTTGCAGGACCCTCAAGCACTTCTGATGACCTTACTAGGTCATGAGATCTTTGACGCTTGTGTAGTGTGTCCCCTGTTCAAAGCAAACTGTAGCTGACTGATCCTCACTGAAGCCCTCAAAGACACTTTAATAAGTATCACTGTCCCCTTGGACAAAATGAGGAGGCAGGCATGTGACATTATCGGATTAAAATATAACCATGTAGATAATTGTTGCTACTGTGATACAATTGCAACAAATCTTAAAGTGTCTCAAGTAGGGTGTCAATAGGAAAAAAAAGTTATGATTTGCTGAATAGAATTATGCTATTGTATGCATGTGTCATTTTTGTATCTGAAGTTATGTCTTAGCTCAGTACCTGTATTTCAAATATGCTGGCTCTTGTGGTATCTTCCACAAGGTATTTAGCCTGCACAGTTCAAGGTAAGTGGCCCATCATAAAAGACACTTACCTCATCACAGAAGACACCCATGTACACTGAACAGAGTGACTAAGTGAAATCAGACAGACATAGGACTTTCTCATGTGACTCCATGCTCCATCTTTATAAAGTTTTGGACTAGCTGTGCTGTGCTTTGTTTGAAACAATGGATTGCCCTCCACATGGTAGAAGCTATAAAAAGGTGGTGGAAATATCTACATTTTGCCTCGGTCTTGCTCCAGCCTCCGGACGAACACTAAAGGGAGCATTCGAACCAAAGAACTAAAAACCTTCTGATGATTTGGAAGCAACCAGAAACTTGACTGCTACAAGCTTGTAGCAGTTTACTCCATCACTGCTACACGCCTTGAACCAAGAGTTAAAACTGACTTAAGGAATAAAAATACATATCACAATTGCCTCTTTTTTATAAATAAAACTTTAGATTTTAGATACAAGAGGATTAGTAGCAGCTGGGTTATTGGGCAAGAGCTGAGTGATATATTGCCCTGGGTGTGTGGCTTATCCTTTAGGATCAGAAGAACCCTTTGTTTGAGGAAGCTGGTTTTAAATAACCACTCATTAAAGTTCAGTGATTTTGATGGCGATACAAGGACTGGAATGCCAAAATAAACTATTTCTCTGACTTCAAGCCAGTGTTGCTTTGGTCAGAGACAGGCCTTCAGTCTCCAGAGCCACTAGGCCAGCACGTCAAACAAGCACTAAATCAGACACATTCACCCTCCCACAAACACGCGTATGTACACACCTCTAATGCCATTTATCCCAACAATGTTGGCCAAGGTACTGATTTAATTCACAAAATTCCTGGGGGCTGGAGCATTTGACTCTCCACTGGATGCTTCTCAATCCACCCTAAGCCTTAGAAAGCAGTTATCATATAAGACTTCTATTATAAGTAGTCAGGATGTGAGATCCAATTTAATTAGATAACCGGTTAAACATTAAGTTTAACCAGTTCACTGATTAAATCGGGGAGGGGGAGGGAGGAGGCACAGGCAGAGGCTGCTCTAGCCCAGTTGCTTCTGGTCCCATGCTGGACTGCTGAGGCTTACCCAATAACCAATTAATCAGTTACTCATTCACATCCCTATCCAGCACTGTATCCATTTGTGTATTTTACTTACCAAAACTCTTGTTTCCAACAACAGTGAGCCCACGGACACCCTGTCAAGCTTCACTCACTACAGTAGTAAGCAACACACACAGTTGCTGCCATGACATTTTAGGCTTGTAAATGAACTGAAAAAGTTTCCAGAGAGAAACCTTCTAGCTTCCTGCCATATCATAGACCACTGTGTATTGGTGCTGAGAAGTCTCCCCTGGGTGAATCAGGCACTGCTCTCTCAGGATACAGGCAGTCCCCGGGTTACGTACAAGATAGGGACTGTAGGTTTGTTCTTAAGTTGAATTTGTACGCAAGTCGGAACTGGCGTCCAGATTCAGCCGCTGCTGAAACTGACCAGCGGCTGACTACAGGAAGCCCGAGGCAGAGTTTCTCTGCCCCGGGCTTCCTGGAATCAGCCACTGATCAGTTTCAACAGCGGCTGAATCTGGACGCCTGGGACAGAGCAGCTGGGGCGCTGCAGGGTAGGTCCCCGTAGTGCCACACCCCAGCTGCTCTACCCCAGGTGTCCCCAAGTCAGCTGCTGCTGAAACTGATCAGCGGCTGATTCCAGGAAGCCCGGGACAGAGCAACTCTGTCCCGGGGTTCCTGGAATCAGCCGCTGATCAGTTTCAGCAGCGGCTGACTTGGGGACGCCAGGGGCAGAGCAGCTGGGGTGCTGCCGGATTGGTCCAGTAGTGCCGAGGAGCGGCGCTGTGGGACCAACCTGGCAGCGCCCCAGCTGCTCTACCATAGGCGTCAGCGAGAAAAGCCTGGTTTTCTGGGGGGAGGGCACTAGCTGTGGGCCCCCCCCCCCCCAGAAGACCAGGGAGACGCGGGCAGTGGGACCACCAAGACACGCAGCGGTCCCGCCGCCCGCATTCTCTGCGGCTTTGCTCCGCGTCTCCCTGGTCTGCTGGGCCCCCCCAAGCAGACCAGGGAGACGCGGAGCGGCTTTTCTCTCCTCGGAGGACGTGGGCAGCGGGACTGCGGCGCGTCTGGGCAGTCCCGCTGCCCGCGTCCTCCGGGGCGAGAAAAGCCCCGTTCGTAAGTATGGATCCGACATAAGTCGGATCCGCGTAACCCGGGGACTGCCTGTACTTGAAAAAGAAAAGAAATGAAATGACCTCAAATTTCCTTCCTGCGCTCCATCTGACTTTCAGACTGGAGGTTCTTTGGAGCAGGGAGTGTGAGGAGTTGCATACAGCACTGGGCATCTCACAGGTGCTTAAATGCCCAAGCCCCCATAATCACTTGACACTGTTGTCCCCTTGCATGCCAGAGCCACCCCAAACAGGGTATTTATAAAATACTGCCACAGTTGCACCTCTGAATTTATCCCCTCTCATCACAAGCACAAAGTCTCTGGGGCTGGGCATCGCTGCACAGACTGTGCCTTTAAGAAGCAGAGAACAAATCTCCCCCCCCCCCTTTTACTCCCCGCTTTGCTCTTGGGTAGAGCCAGACCAAAGTCCCTGAAGGTAGACGCAAGTGGGAGGGCGTCAGGCCAAGCAGCTTTCTGATTGGCTGCTGGGAAGGGGGGGGCAGCACAGCCACTAGAAGGCCTCTGCCCAACCAAACGGCAGGGATGCTGCTTAGTCACAGTCCACACCACAGGCTCCCTAGCCCTGCAAGGGCGGCAGCATTCCTGTCATACCCTGCCCTCAAACCAGGCCTGCAGCCTCCAGGCAGCTTAGCTCTCATCCCCTTTGCAAGGTATAAAAGGGGTGATCTTGGGCTGTCTACCTGGGCGGGCAGAGGAGGGGGGGCTGTGAGGAGAGGCTGCCCTATAGTCTCAAGCCACAAATGGCCTCAGAGCAGTTTTGCAAAATCTCCAGCAAATCTTCAGGTCACACTTTGCCCAGGTCTCACTTTGCTCCCCCCAAGCTCTCCAACCATTGTTAGCTCTGTGATCCTCAGCCTTCCCCAGGCCACGACCCCATGATACTATCGAAATGCCTCAGGGGACCCACCCACCAAGTATGGTCACATGCTCCAGTAGTGGAGAGAGGGTCACAACCCCCAGGCTGAGAACCTGTGGGTTATAAAGGCACCCACCTCTGCAGTCTCAGATGTCTGAGCACTTAAAGCTAGTGGCTAGAGCACAGGATTGGCAGCTGGAACAGCTGAATTCTAATTCTAGCACTGCCACTGACTCACTGTGACTCCTGAGCAAGTCCCTTCATCTCCCTACTCTGGGTTTTAAAGACTGAGCTGCAATTCACTGAGCAGCCTCAAACAAAAACCCCTCCACACACACACACCCACCCCACCCCCATTAAGGTGCCTCAAGCTGGGCCCTCAAAAACTGAGGCACCTCAAAAAATCAGTCACTTTTAAAAATCCTAGTTTCTGTGCCTCCATTTCCCTAGCTGTAAAATGGGAATAAGAGTGCTTTCCCTCATAGGGGTGCTGGGAGATTTAATTCACAGACATTTATAATGCATCGAGACCCCGGATGAAATGTGCTATGAGGGTAATGAAGACAGAATCATTTCTCCTGGAAGTGGTACTCTGTTAATAAACTAAGGATTTCATCTGCCGTCCTTTATTCTGCCCAGAACACTGTAGGCAGCTGTCAGAAGACCTAGTGAGGGTAAAAGGGCTGTGATAGTGGCTAGCATCAGGAACATTCTTCCTTCTTCTGCATGTCCCAAGGATCCAATGGCTGGAAAAATGCCTCCATAGCCCATTCAATGGATGTGCTGCAAATTCTCCCACAATTCCAACCCCTTACCTCAGGAGTTATAATCTTCTTCTTCCAAAGAAAATCAAAAAAGCTCTTTCCCTCGCTGACATTTCTGCAGCAAGCACAGGAAACAGATTCCCATGACAACTTCTGCTGCTTGCATTATTTGTACTGCAAATGTCCCCTCTGTGGAAGGCTCTCTATAAAAAGGACCCCCAAAATGTCAGAGAGCTTACAATCCAACTACGCTCTGCAGTGAAGGAGGGAGATTGGGCTGACCTGAAGTAAGACCCTGATTGCTAACAGTTGCTTTGCCCCCTCTGCAAGGTAGAAAACTAGATCTGCTGTCAACTCAAGCTGCCAATCACATCGACAGACTCTCAGACTGAAGGATAGAAAGGCCTGAACAGCAGGTCTAACCCAACCGGAAATGAACGCCAGCTATGCCTGAGAACCTTGTCTGCACTGGGAAATTGCAATTGTCCAACCAATTAATCAGAAGGCAGAAATTAGTGTGCATGCATTCACACCAGGGTATAATTAGTACAATAAACCCTCGCCATTCGTGGTGGATGCATTCCTAGTACCACCGTGAATGACTAAATCTGTTAACACTGGGGGGCAGTGGCTCCCTGCCCCATCAGTGAGTGCAGGGGGCCCTGAACCCTGTTGCCATCCAACAACAGGCCTCCCCTCCCCACCCCCCCACAAACCAGGGCCTGGGGTGCAATGGGGGAGGGGGAGGGATGAGAGAGACCTGTGAATAAGCAAAATCATGAACAGCGATCCTGCAAATTGCAAGAGTCTCCTGCATTACAGTACCCCTTAGTAGCCCCAACTGAGATCAGAGCTGAATTGTGCTAGGTGCGGCACAAACCCACAGCAAGACAGTGTTCTTGTCCTAAAGAGCTTACACTCCACATAACAAAAAGGTGGAGAAAAGGCATCCAGAGAGGACACAAATCACATAGCTGAAAAAACAGAACAGAAAATCAAGTTTCTATGAGAACTCCTAGAATCCCCCAGTCAACCCTGGCTCCTCAAATTTAGCAGTGCAAATCCCCAGTTTGTTATTATCAACACTTAGGTCATCAACAACACCACAGCTACTCCAATTACTGTCTCAGGGCTAGTCACTAGTATAGCCAAGGTCTAGGACACCAAGAAAAATATAGAAATCGGGGGTGTCAAGCTGTAAGAATTTTAATGGAGGCAGTTTTCAAAAGGAAGTACAAGTGAGACTGGTCTTGCTGAACCGCAGAGCAGAATTGTGCTACCTAACAGGGAGACATTTTAAATGCTCTTATAAATCAAAGCATCTTTGCTCAGACGAGTGAGACTTGACAGGTATAAAAATATCCACAGTAGCTTTCAAAAAAAGAAACATCATTAGAATTGTGAAGAATCTTACAGAAGCTGTGCCAGTTCCCTGTAAAACCCAAATTACAGGAGAGGCAGTTTGATCCAATAGTAAGACAACAGCCGATGTCTCTGGAGACCTGGTTTTAGTCTTTGCCCCGCCAATGATTTGCTATGTGACTTTGGGCTCTGTGCTTCTTTTTCTCCTCTCACACTGTGCCTGGTCTACTGAGGCTGTAAGCCAGGGTAGGCAAAAGGGCTTCCACGGGCCAGATGTGGCCCACCAAGCAAGTGGATCCAGCCCGCAGAGGCCCTGCTGCTCCCCTGCCCCCAGGCCAATTAGGGCTTGGGGGAGCGCCCGAAGCCTTCTCCGCTCTGCCCCCAACCCTGTGAGTAGCCCACGGCACTTCAGAGTGTCACATGCTCCTCGCAGAGCAGGGGGTGGCTTTGGGTGTTCCCGCACCCCTGATTGGGCTGAGGATGGGGGAGCATGCCAAGCCTCTTCCAGGGCATGGGTGCCTAGTGGGAAGAGGGGCAAAGGAGCTCCCCCATCCCCAGACCAATCATGGTCTGGAGGTGGGGTAGCCCCCGCCCCTTCCAGGGTTGCCTGGGGCTTAAACATTTTTTGAAGTGGCCCCCAGGCAAAAATTATTGGCCACCCCTGCTGTAAGCTCTTCAGAGCACAGAAGGTCCCCTACTATAGCTTTGTACAGCACCTAGGACATGGGGACCCTGGTCTAGGTGCCTCTGATGTACTGTACACATCATAATTCTTAGAGCTATAGACACAAGGGTTGTGCCATTCGTGCACAAGGGCAATTCCATTATTGATCCACATAATTACATGAAAGCTAGAAATTACACACATGGCCCCAAGGTTACAGGGTCAACAGGATGTCGCACATGTGACTCCTCTTGCAAAATCCTCAGTCACGCTTTGGTGCAAGGTCAGAGCTGTCACACACCACTAGAGGCCGAAGTCCCGCATTTTGTTTTAAACCAACCTTAAAGCAATTATGAACAGTAAGCGTAACATATTGCTTTTCCATTGCTGGGCAATGATGGGGATTTTAAGACATAAATATTTTATTGGGACGAGACACACACAAAAAATTTAAAGAGCAGCCACAATTTATATAGGTCCTATATTATTTTGTGCCTGATGATCCAGCAGAAGTTAAACTAACCAATTCTATTTCCAGTGTTGTCCCATACTAGACCTAGACAAAAGAGAACCTTTGCAGCTTGAGGTTTATGGCAGGCTGGGAAAGTAAAAGGGGTTGATGAATGGAGAAACTGAAGTTTGCTAAATGGAAAGACCAAGCTGGTAAGAAGCAGCATTTATTTTGCAGTATTCTGAGAGGGTCTGAATGCCAAATGGACAGACAGACACACCAGTTGATGAGTCGTTGGCACAGATGTACAGTGAGTGGCTCAGGCCATTTATTCAGATTCTTGTGGGTACCAAAAGAGAGACAAGGGGCTACTGGAAGGGGTACACAAAGAGCAGGGGCTTGCGATCCAGAAAACATTTCCTCAATGGTTTAATTCAATCAAGATGTGAAAGCAAGTCATTAAAAACCCCAAGAAGCCTGCTGTAAAAAGAGGGTCTCACACCAGTTCATTACTTTCTGGGAACACGCTGCAGCGAGCCCTGCCACTCAGCTCAGCTCTCTAGGAGTGAAAGGCCCCATTCATCCCCCAGGACTGAGAAAATAAAGATCCTGGTGCAGAGCCAGCTGCCAAGCTCCAAAACCAGGGCTTTAGCGGCCCCATCAAGGAGAATAAGTTTCATGTCTGGCAGGGATCCCTGCATCAGCTCATCAGGAAGAGTGCCCATGGCCCTCAGAATGGCTTCTCAGGGCTACGTGCTCTCAAGGGTGCTTCCATAGAGATGCACCAGCCTTTCACCTCCGTAGCCTTGGCTTTAGCTACAAAATGACCACAACTAGCAGCCCAGATGCAAGAGATTAGACTATCCAGTGAGTTCTCTTGGGGTGCATTGGTCATGCAGAGAGAAGGTGGCAGGACCGGGATGGCTGAGGATACTTTGGATCACCATTGGTGTGCATTGGCAGAGCGGTATGATGGGCCCAGGGGATTGTGCAGGTCAGGACTGAAGGGCATGAGCAGAACTGGGATAGCTAGGAGCACCAGAGAGGGGCGTATCAAAGAAGCCCATCCATAGCCTGACTGGCTCTAGCCAGCCTCACAAGCATTAACATTTGCCCACAGTGACACTTACAGTCCGGTATGAAGCTTTTAAAAAAGTAAATCTGTTGTCCCCTCCCTTGTCCCTCCTGGCAGATGCTGGAGCACAGCACCAAATGCCAGAAATAGCCTCTGCTATCGCTACACATCTTCCTGGGCTACAAACCAGGCAGGAGGTGCTCTGGCACTTGGCTACTGCTGCAGCACTGCACCAAAAGCAAGCAAAGAGAGATCAATACTTTGTTTCCCTCCATCCCCACCAGAAGACATCCTCAGACAGGATCACTACCACAGGCCTTTCCTGCTCACTTTCCCCCCCCCCCCCCCCCCCCCCCACTGGCAAAGAGATTTCACTGCAGTGGAAGAGAACAATGTTCCTCTATGTGACCCTACTGACCACATATCTACTTCCCTTTGGGGCTCCATTTCTCCTGCCCCTCCCCAGCCTTTAGTACGGCAAGGTGGGGTGACCCCTCCTCCACTGATTTGCTCACCCTGTAGGTGAAGGGTGGCCAGCCTAAACCTGAGAAGGAGCCAGAATTTACCAATGCACATTTCCAAAGAGCCACAGTTACAGGTCACCAGCTCCGCTCATCTCCCCACCATCCCTCTCCGCTCATCCCATGCACTGGCAGCCCCACTGGTCAGTGCCTCCTCCTCCTTTTCCTCCTATCCACTGATCACTGTGGGAGACACGGGAGGGGAGAGGCATGGGTGTGACAGTGGAGAGGGTGGGAAGTGGCAGGATCCTAGGGGGAAAAGGGTGGAGGGAGACAGCGCCTAGGGTAGAGCTGGAAGTTGAACAGCGAGCACCCACCAGCAGTGGAATGTTGGCACCTGTAGCTTCAGCTCTGGAAACGGTACCTATGCAAGGAGCCGCGTATTAACTTCTGAAGAGCCACATGTGGCTCTGGAGCCACAGGTGGGCCACCCCTGCTCTAGGCTACTTAGACAGCTCCATCCTGGGCCACCCTAAGAAGCTGGTTAATCCAGCCCCATCACTCAGAGGTGTGAAAAATTCACTCCCCTAAGCAACACAGATGAGCCAATCTAAGCCGCAGCGTAGACCATGACAAGTCGAGAGAATTCAGAGGTGGATTTACTACAGGGATGGAAGAACCCCCTTTTAACCACTGTAGCAAGAGTCTGTGCTCCAGCAGCACAGCTCCAGTGCAGCACCTGTGCCAGTGTAACATTCCTTACAGGCCCATTAAGACCATGATCCTTTGAAGAAAGACATTAACAGGATGGCTCATTATAACACCAGATTTTCTTACATTTAACACCTCATTGACACTGAAAGCTAAGTAAGGGACACTTGCAGCCCACAGTTAGCACAGGCACAACTACTGACAGATACTCCCCCCCCCCCTTCCTCTCCCCTTTTTCTTTCATAAATTCTGAGATTCTCCCCCCCCCCTTTCTTCTCCACTCAAGCTCATCTGAAGAAGCGGGTTTTGCCCACAAAAGCTCATAATACTATATATTTTATTGAAGTTAGTCTCCAAGATGCCACAGGACTACATATTGCACATTAACTCATGTAAACTGGAGATAGAGACAGACATAGTAAATAATCTAGTGCTAGTCCATTCCCCGCCAGCACAAGATCCAGTTCTTCATTTTAAAGAATTTAAAAGCAAACAATATTTTTCTTTCTTTCCTATGGCCTGTGTTCTGCATATGATCATATTGGTTCTTTCCGGCTTGAAAGCCTATGAATGTATATTGGAGGGGGAAGGGGGATCAGAAATATCTTGTGAATGGCTATTCAATACATTCCCCCTATAGCTTCCTTCATCTTTTGCAGACGTTGGTATTTTCATCAGACTCACGAGCTCTGATCACACACACAGTGCCCAGCTCACTTCAAAACCTCAATGATCCCAAGTAACCCCCAGAGGTCCAGCAGGAACAATTGGTGAGCACTGCTGCCAAGCCGTGAAGAAGATATTGTTATTAGTGAATAGGGTCCACTTACCCTGACTAGTAAGACGTGCAATGACTCGTGTGCTTTACTGAGCTAATAAGGCATGTCCTACTGACAGATTCAAACAAGCCCAGTGTACCCTAGCAAAGAGGGCAAAACAAACCCAGTTGTGAGTGGCATCCATAAGGAAGTGCTGAAGAGCAAAACAGCCCTTGTCTAGACTAGGATTGAAAAGACAGTTGATCAAGTCACCTAGCTCACTCCAGCCAAGGCCTTCCAAACTCCAGGCAAGACAAAGCAATTATAAAATCAGCACTTGCTAAACTCTTCCATCTTGTAGCCGTATTCTAGACAATTCCCATACAAACTAGAGCTGTCTAAAGCCTAAGGGGGAACCTAACCTGAAATGCCACCCCAGGTGTCTACCTGAGAGCAATTTGAAAGGCAATAGGACTTGCGCTCCTAAATCATTTGGGTGCTTTTGAAAATCCCATCCCAGGGTGGGAAGCAGCAGCCTGGATACATTTAGTTTTGAAGATTAGGACCCGTCCCCAAATTTGGATGCAGGTCCTAATCGTCAAGCCAACGAACCGAGTGCGTATATGTTCAGAATAATGCTAATAGCTTTCACTTCTCGAATACGCTCTAACTGGAGAGCTCAGAGTAGTTAACTACCCATCGCAGGGTGTTTTATTGCTGCAGCGTCTGGGCACCTTCCACGTATAATCAATAGCAACAGCAAAGCCCCTTGTGGACTTAATGGAGTTTCTGGTTCTTCTCCCTTTTCAGCATCAAAACTCTGCATGGGGTACAGGGGTTGTTTGTTTCGGGGGGTGGGGAGTGCTAGTGGAGGAAGGGTTGTGTTGTTGGCAGTTTAAGTATGGAGGGAGTCAAACATTTCAAATCACTAATAAATTCATCCAGATTATTCTTCCCTCGACTCCCCAGCCAGAGCGCAGTCAGACCCAGTGCTACACGGGCACTCAAGTCCCAGAAGTGCCACAGACACATCAGCTTTCACCTTTAAAACTGTATAAAGGAGCAAGGAACGGACACACCAAGGGACTTGACAAGGCAATCAGATGTGGAAGGAAGGAAGAGGCTCCTCGGGGGTCCTGGGCAACGTACAGCAGCGGCGACAGCATGAGGCGAGAATTTAAAGAGAGCCCCGTGGAGGTTTTCACCATACCCGAGCTGCTAGGCTGCCTCAGGGTGGGACTTGGTGTCCTGCACGGAGATGCCAGCTGCCGGTCACCTGTCTGAGCCTTGAGGGTTCGATACTGTGCAACAGGAAGGGTGCTGATGCACAGCGCCACTGACCTTGGTCAGCCATCCCAATCTCTTTCACTGACCCTTACTATTTAAATGGGGGATCCCCAATTTCAGTTCACCTGGGAATGTGGGCAGGAGGGCATTCATTCTTATATTAGTCTTCTAGAATGGGGGGAGGGGGGAGAAGGAATCTGGATTTCATGAGCACAGACCTGGCTCCCTCTGCCAGGCAATCCCAGCAGCCTCTCTTCTCTACCACAGAGGTAGCCAGTGCCAGGAGCGCTAGAGAGAAATGCCTCTGTCAGTTCTGCTCACACCACGGATGTAGTGGTCCAGTGCGGTCACCTCCCCCGGAGCGTGCAAAGGTGAGGAGGGAGGAAAAGCAGCGGAGATCGGCCATATTTCTTCACATCCCCAAGGGGGCGCGTACACAGAGCACATCCAAATGCATGCCTGTCTTCATATGGTTCCTAAGGGCATGGGAGACCAAAGGGAGTGAGACACTCTCCCTCCCCCCCCCCCCACACGCTTTGTTCCTCTGCCACCTAGTTATGCCTGGAACTGACGCGTCGTAGGCCTGAAACAAACAGCCGCACCACCTCTGGGAAAGGAACAGAGCCCGGGAATCGCAGAGCACCTTAGTTAAACAACAAGTGCAGGCATTTCCCAACACCACCATGACAGTTCCACAGCTGACGCAGTGCCGTCGCTAACAAAGGCAATGCCAGCATCAACTCCACATGACCTGCCTGGAATGCTGGGGGTGCGGAGAGGGGAAAGATGTGGGACCATGCGCTTACAGAGCAACAACCTGCATGTCTGTGGCCTGCCTTGCAAAACCCCTGACACTGCAGCACGAGCTGCATCCCGTGATCCACACCCTTGAGCAATGCTGATGACCTCCAGTGTAGGCAGTGCTGAGTGGACAAAAGGAGTCCTGACCTGTGCAGTTGGGAGAAGCTCTCCCATTGCTGTGTCTACACTGAAGCCCTGCAGGGCTGCTGCTGTGTCACTGTAGCCTTTCCAGGGTAGGCAAGCCCTTGGTTTTAACCAGTCTTAAGAGCAATTGAGATCCTCTTGACCTTAAATGTCGATAGGGTGTGTGCTTGGTTTAAAAAAGTCACCATGGTTTAATTTAAAAAAAAAGCCATTATTTATATAGGGACTACAACATTTTGCATTCTCCTCCTGCAGAAGGTGCATCTGAAGTCATCTTCTTGTATCCTTGCCATATACTATATTTGGAAGAAAACAGTTCCCCCCCTTCACGATCTATAGGGTGTCTTCTGTAGGGGGAGGGGCTGTGGGGAAAGAGGCCCTGTAAAAATAATTGCCCTTCTAAGTTGCATGTAACTAGGCTTATATACACACACACCACACTGCCACAACACCACACTGAAACCCCGCGGGAGAGCAAAGTCTTCCCATCCCATTCAAACAGCAAAGGGCCCCTGGACAATGCACTTCAAGTGACCAGACCCTGGTGCAGACAGTGACAGGAGAATTCTTCCATTGACCTAAAGTACCACCAGGGCTCTCCCCAAGTGTGTGTGTGGGTGGGGGGGGGGGGTCAGTGTTACAATTTTGTACTGGGCCTGAAAAAAATTATGCTTGTGCCCTTGTACCACGCCTTGGGGGAGATGGAACGCCTTCCACAATGCGACAACTCTTCCCTGCAGCGTAGGTAGCATCCTCGCTGCATTGGAGTAGCATTACAGCAGCATCTTAAGTGCAGACCAGCCCTGAAGCGGAAAGGCCTTTCCTTTCTGGGGGAGGAAAGCAAGTGCTAGGTCGGAGACATTTTCTTCTAGGGATGAGGAGGCTCATGATGAGACAAATACAAAGACAAATGGAAGGAAAAAAATATTTGGTGCAACTAAAGAGAATTTTTCAGTTTAGAGGAAGTACTTTGAAGAAGCATGAGAACACACATATAGAAAGTACCACTGCTCGTGACAGGATATAAATAACTCCAGCTGAATATGTAGGACTAATTCTGGTATTGTGGAGAAGAACTTGTTGGACTCTGGGCCATGAAGGAAGAGGACTTATAAAACAGAAATCCAGGGAGAGCGCCCCTTGCGCCTGCATTTCCCACTGCGGCAGAAAATGGCAGTTACTCCAGCAGTCCTCACAAAGCAGTGAACACGTGATTAGCCTGTGGAACTCACTGCCACAAGATGTAATTGAAGCCAAGAGTGCAGCAGGATTCAAAGGACTGGACATGGATATGGATAACAAGGGCATCCAGAGTAACAGGAACGATTAAGGAAACCCAACCGTGAGTTTCAAAAGGCCATAACCCCCAGGTATCAGCCTCTAGCAATTGGGTGTTGGGAAGGAAGTTTCCTTATCGGGCAGATAATCATGTAACCAAACTGCTCCTTTCTCTGATACAGCTGATGCTCCGCCTGGGTAGAGAGCAATTCCAGACTAAACCAGACACTTGTTTGATCCAACAGGGCGATCTCAAGGTTCTGCACCTCCCAAAGAGGCCACTGATGCTCTAGCCTTGGAGAGAAAATACAGCTGCAGAGCTGGGGATACAGGATGCCCCAGGAGCCTACTTGAGTCTGCCAAGCCCGTTTCACTGCTACAGGAGCAAACCTGCTCTTCTGCACCATCACAAGCCACACCGCTCACCTTTTGCTTCCACTGCCTAGGACCGCAACACAAGGGCTCCTAGCCACGCGTATTTAAAACGACACATTGGTTACTTCCTCCTTAAAGAGGTCAGCAGTTACTATGGGGAACCTGACAGACACCATCTCTATGCCAACCACTGGTATTTCCAAGGCGACTACAATGGCGCCAATTTGATTGACTCGGGATTCTCAGGGATAAAAGGATTCATGGAGTTCTCGCTCATATCAAGTGCTGCAAAACAGCAGAGCCTCTGGTGGTCTTTAAAGCAGACAAGCTGTTCAGCTCTTTGCAGTATATTATAAGAGCTCCAGACAACACCCCACAGACAGTCCTAGACATTGGAGCTTTTCTTAATTAAAACACATTACCTTTACCAAGTAAAAGTAGATGTGGAACACATATACACACCAAAAATCAGACAAGGCAATTATTATTTGTGAAATTAGATGTACCAGCGGGATAGGGGCATGGGTCAGGACATGTGTCGAATAATTTGTCTAGGACACGGTTGCTGATCCTCAGTAAATAGGTTCCGCATAATAAATGTACACACCATTGAACATCTTCAAGGCTTTTCACAAAATTGTCTCCTTGTGCAAAGCTTGCACAAGAACCCTGCTCATTCAATTCCCAGCCCTGTGCTATAGCCTCTACACCAGTTCTCTCAATCTTTTGGCTATCAGCGGCCAGCTTGCTGCCTTACTAAACTATCAGGGACATCTCAGGGACTGTCCCTGGTCCACTCAGCGAGAAACACTGCTCTACGCCACCCAGTCTAGTCTTTAGCCAGCATACAGCAACAACCCCATCAAACCTGACATTAGCACAGTTGTCTTATTAGAGCTAACGCAAGAGTTAAGGAAATCGACTGGGTGCTCTACCACAGTCCTGACCTCAGGCTACTCAGTTGGCCTCTGTACTTCAATTTCCCATCTGGAAAATGGGTACTCCTGTTCTGTGTATTTATATGGCAAGCTCTTCAGGGATCATCTCTTGTTATGTGTTTGCACTGCACCTAGCACCAACAGGGCCTTGATCTCAGCTGGGACGGTCAGGTGCTAGTGTCACACAAAGTTAAACACAAGTGGTTCAACTAAACTAACACTATTGCTCTGACTTTCCAAGAGATCAGAACATGCACCACTCACGTTTGAGTTTGATGATCCTTTGGGATCAGCGAATCCGTTTGCCGGAGGGAATCACACCTGTACCGAGCTAAGGGATGAACGTTTCATGACACCAAGGACCGTGGGTGCGGATATCTGATTAGAGCGTGCACATACTTGCAAAGTGTCACCCTGCCTGCCCCAGGCTATGGATTACCATGATCGGCCTGGGAAGTGCAGCTCAAGGATGTGTTTGCACGGCTGCCAATACTGAACAAGCATTCACATCCCTTCAACGCTCTACAAGCCAAAGGTGTGGGGTGGGGGGATAATAAATATCCCATGCCAGATCCCTCTTCCCTCACACAGCACAGGTGGCCCCAGCAGTGAGCAGAGCTTGGCTCATGCATACGCCCACACACCAAGCCCAGCATTCACCATGCCATCTCTTCCTCCAGAGCCAAATTCAGACCATCTGTTGCAATATTTCTGCAAAATCCCTTCTTCGTTTAGGAAGAGCTGGAGGCTGGTTGTGGCTATTTATCTACAGCACTTGTTACCGTAGGATCTGAGCCATTTCCTTTGCACTATTATAGTCGAAGAACAAGGTTTTCTGCAAGGTGTTTGCAAAAATCTTACGCTGAAAGATAAAAGCTGCTTGGGGCAAGCAAACCTCCGACTACGGACTGAGTTGGTCAATGCGGGGTAATTTCACACGAGCATAGGTTTAATTGATTTTTAAATGCTCCCATAAGCAGTCAGGCCTGGCAAATGGCACAGACTAATAAGAACGTCTGCCCATGGATTGAAAAGGAAGTTCTATAGTCCACATGCGGGATGGTTGCAGTGTTGCTGTAGTTGTGTGGGTCACAGGATGAAACAGAGGCTAAGAGAAGGTCACATCTTTTAATGGACCAACTGCTGCTGGGAGATGGGACAAGATCTCGAGCTTCACAGAGCATCTGAGGAAGAGCTTCAATGAGTGTAGCTTGGAAGCTTGTCCCTTCCACCAACGGAAGTTGGTGCAATAAAAGTCAGTCCCACACCTGCCTTGTCTTTAGCATGCAGCAGGGCACATCTGTTCTAGAGGAGCAAAATAAAAAGAAAGAGGGAAATGAAATGCCCAGAAAGGAGACTGCACATTAATGCAACAGACTGAAACTCCTCCCCACGCCCATTACTGTAGTATCAGAGCACCTCATCATCTTTAATACATTAGCCTCACAATGCCCCTGTGAAGGCTAGACCCTGCAGTTATCCCTGTTTCACACATGTGGACCTGAGATACTGAGACACCAACATCTGCAAAAGATATTTAGACTCCGACCTCCCACAGATGTCAATGGGTGTTAGGCACCTAAAGTGATTTGCCCAAGGCCACACAGAGTCTGTAGCAGAGCAAAGAATTGAACCCAAGTGTCCCAAGTCTGACCCTCGTCCCACCCTCAACTTGCAGTTCTTCCTCCTATGGGACTGTCCTTCCTCTTCCTCAGAGGTAAGACAAACAGACCAGGGGTGAGGAACCTTTTTTGGGTCAGTGGCTACTGACCCACAGAGCAGTCAGGGGACACACAACACCACCTCACTGATGCAGCTGGTCCCCGACTGAAAAGGAGACAGACACTTCCCATATTTTCCTCACAGAGGAAAGCCTAAGGTGACCCAGTCTAGTAGATTGTGTGCTCCAGCCTCACGGGGGCAACAGCACAGGGACTGGAGCACCAGCCTGGGCTCCCAATGCTGGGTGGGGCCCTGAGCTTTGGGGGGCTGAAACCAGATAAGCTGGGGGCTACAACCAGCTCCTGGCATGAGGTTCCTCACCCCTTTTAAACTTTTCTGCCGCTGGGACAGGGAGGGTGGCATTGCTGGTAGTATACTGGATAGGGACTTAGGAGACCCAGATTCAACTCCCAATCAGTCAAATACTGCCTGTGCAACTCTGGCCACACCATTTTATGCAACACTGTGGACTGGGGATTGCATGCAGCTCCGGAGGGGTGAGGTACCAGAACTCCTCCAGTAACCAAAAAACAGTAGGAAGTAATCACAACTTGATCTATTCCTCTTAAATCCCATCAGAGAAGTACCACTCTTGGGAGGGGTTCACATATACTGGGTCAAACTGGGCTGTCAGACAAAGAAAGGGGCTTTGGGCATAAAAACATCTGCCTTGAAATTAACTCAGAGCCTTCATCCTGAACCAGCAAACAGACAGGGCCTTCTATCCAAAGTGGGGACCAGCCATCAGAACAGGGTTGCAAAGACTTTGGCCTGTTCAGGCCCCATAGAACTGACAGGTGCCTCCCACTAGCTTTAAATCAGGTGGTTGTTTGTATTATGTTTTCTCTGTAATAGGAATGTAAGCAAGTAGTCGAGTATCTGATAAGCCTAGGCTTATTGGGTTGTCGAGTCAACTACGCACATTTCCCCCCCCCCCACCCCATTTACAGAGGCAGCGGAGGAGGAGGGAACAAGAGCTAGGGCTGGAGGGAGCTTAAAAGCTGGTTCCCCCCAGCACTGTCTCTGCGGTGTCACCTCCCCCCGCTGCACCCTGCAGAGGCTGCTGGACCCAGCATGAGCTGGGACTGAGCAAGCCTGGCTCAGTCCCAGCTCGTGCTGGGTCCAGGATCTACCCCCACTGCGACTCTATTTTAAATGTAGTAAGAGCTGGGCTGCCTGTGCGCCCGGCTCTTACTACATTTAAACTGCAGAGCCGCAGCGGAGGTAGCTCCTGGACCTGGTACAAGCTGTGACTGAGCACTTTCCCCTATCGACTAATTGTGTAGTCCAAGGGTGGCCAACCCGTTCTGGACGAAGAGCCAAGATCCAGCACAAAGTTGTAGAGAGAAGAAAAGGGAGGAGAGAGAGGGGGAAAAAAAAGACAGGCCCTTTAAGAAAGCTTGTGGTCTTAGCAGGCTCCCGTTGGCGGCCACAGCCGCCATATTGGATCCGCCATTTTGAGCCCGACGGCTCCCCTGCCCCGGTGAGCACAGGGGAGCCTGGAGGTGTGGGCCATGTTCAGGGGCGGTGGGGGCGGCTTCCCGAACCTCAGGGGCAGCTTTACGAGCCACACTGATTGGGAGGTGGAAGGGGAGGGAAGAGCCGCACATGGCTTGTGAGCCACGGGATGGCCACGGCTGGTTTAGTCGATACAAATTGTATCAACTCCGCAATTAGCCAATGACCTGTCTCTTAACATCCTTACTCTGTAATGCTTTACCTTAAAATCAAAAGTGCTTGTGCAGAAAGAGCTGTGTGATCACTGGAACCCTCCACAGTCCTCAGAGAAAGCAAAGCACTGGTGCTAGCTGTAGGCAGACTGGCTTGCTTGGGATATCACAGCGTAAAGCAGGATGTTGTGCAGACTTAAACCCTCAGAAGGGAACAGGATGGGGTCTCTGCCCAGAGAGAGTGGATGACTAGAGACCTGACTCCCAGAGCAGACCACAGAGGGGCAGGGGTAGAGGGGCAGATCCCCTCACATTATAAACAGCCACCACAAATGGAGCTGCAACAGTAGTAATTTTAAGAAACCGCTTATAGCCACAGCCCCAAGTAAGAGTGCCTGAAATACTGCACAAGCACTGACCCCTTTGCAACTGCATGTGCTGGAAGCCAGGCCCCCCCACTAGCACAGCCTGCATTGCGTCACTCTGCCGGGCTGCAGCACAACCGCCGCTGGAAGGAAAAAAGGCAGTACAGCCAGTGATTAGAGCACAAGCTGGGACTTCAGAGACCCAAGTACAAGTTGCTGTTCCACCCTCGACTTCCTGCATGACTGTGGACAAGTCACTTACCCTCACAGAGCCCGAGTTGCCCTTCTATGCACTGAGGCTACCTCACAGGGGGGCTGGGTGGATAAATACACTGGGAGGTGCTCAGATATTACCATAAGGGAGGTACACTACAACAAGTGCACTACCCAAGATGCAAAGTGCTGGCGTTACGGATGCACTGTTGTGACCTCGCCGTCTCTCCCAGTCCTAGTGGGCTTCAGTGATCATCACGTGCAGTCTGCCAGACTTCCTTTGCTTCTGGCTCATTTCCTCTTCTGGAAGAGCGCTGCTGCCACAATGTTTTGCATACAAGACTTCTATTGCAGGCACTGCAAAGCATGCGCCTGAAAGGCTCCAAGAACAAGGTAGTGGAACAGACAAGACATTTTTCAAATTAGCTGCTACTTTATCCGTGTGCATGTGGGGAAAATAAATGCCATCATGTGGCTGAGAAACTATTTTTTTTCTTGCCTTGGCACAAGGGTTCTAACCACCTTGCCAGTGTATTTCACGGCACAGTGGTGTTTGAATCCTGATTTTATACATGGCCAGAAATCCTACCACACTAGGCATATCTAGCAAAACGCCATGTGATCCTGGTACAGGTTTCTTAGATCATGTTTCTCCAGGCAGCGCCATACTTGGCACGTTGCCACCTCTTTGTCAATTGCCCTGTTGGCCATCAGACAAGTGAAAGGAGCCAGATTAACAACCACGGGGGGGCAGAAATCCCTTTTCCCACGGAATGAGTATGTGCCAGCCAGCAGCAATGCTGTAGCCAGGACCTGTACACACCACACACTCTGGGGGAAAGAGGGATGCTGAGACTCCATTCCCCCTTAGAATACCTGCTGTTCTGTGCACAGGTGCCAGCTGTGATGAGCACACCAGCCAGCTAGACTGCCAACTTACTTCACACAGGCCACCAAACCCCTGCGGCGCAAGCAACCAGTTCCTGTTGTTAATGCCCTCAGCTGAATGGAAACCAGACGACACCTCAAAGCGAAAGGCTCTGCGAGGTGCCAGTCAACCCACGTCTTCCAACCAACATCAGTGGCCTTTGAGCAGGCTCTGTCTCTCTTGCCCCAGAAGCCTTCCCACACTAGCTACCCTGATACAGTAGTTATGTTCGACAGCCCTGTTCAAATGCGGCCTTTATGGAGTCACCTTTTAGATACTGTTTGGCAATTTCTAACATGGCTTGGTCCAGTTCACATAAAGTTAGACTAAACCATGGGTCTTACTATGTTAGCAGCATTTGGGTAGTAACATGGCTCACCAGGAGCCCATTTTTCAACCCAAAGAAGAAGAGTGAAATTGTGGGAAAGGCCCTAGACTAGCGCACAGGAACTCCGAGTTCAATTCCTAACTCCCTGGGACATATGTCCTATGTGACCTTGGGCAAGTCGCTTAATGCGTGTGAGCTTCAGTTTCCCTCTCCTACCTGCAAATGGAGAGGAGGGAGAGCTCACTGTCAGTCCACTCTCCCCTTCCCTTCATGATAAGGGTAGAAATAATCAGCTGTTAAAATAGCTCATGCCAGGGCTTCTCTTCACTATGAGGTGGATCAACTCTGCAGCAATTGATCCACCAGTGGTCGAGTCATTACACCTGCTTAGGCACGATAAATCACTCTGAGAGCTCTCTCATTGACTTCAGTACTCCACCAGGATGAGAAGAGAAGGTGAATCGATGGGCGAGCCGCGCCCAGTGACCTTACCACACAGAGGACACTGCAGTAACTATGTTAACTTGAGCTACGCTGAGATGCGTAGGTTAGATTGACGGGGGAAAGAGGGAGTTAGTGCAGACAAGACAGGATCCTATATTCTTCTTCAGGCAACATCCAACTCTTTCCATGCTAGTTTATAGGCAAAGCAGGACTTATCTGGGAGCTGGAACTAGAAGCAACAGTTTCATGTTGACTGTGCCTCAGACACAGCTAATAAATCTGCCTGGAAAAAGTCCCAGCAAAAGTGGCATTGCCCAGAAGGAAGTACAGAGCCTGTACTGCTGCTGCATGCAGCACGCACAGGCATTTTGTATGAGCAGTCAGAGGGAGAGGAACATGACAGTCGCAAGAGGCAGTCTTTGTATCCCAGGTTGGGGATGCAGAGAGAGAGAATATCTTGGTCTTGAAAAATCCACCCCCTACCAGCTACAAATATGAAGCTTCCTCGGGTGAACCTACGTTCTCAACTGCTAAAAGATTAAAGCTTTGATTAAGAGGCACATTTCTTCTCCCTGATGCAGTACAGAAAGTGGGGGGCTCCTCTCCTCCAACAGCAGCTGGATAACAGAGCCAGGACTTACATTAACTGGGCACCTCCTTTTCAGGTAAAAACAGTCTTGCTGTTAAGCCAGTGGTTTGGGATTTTGAAAACCTAAGTTCAATTCATGGCTTTGCCACAAACTTCCTATATAACCTTGGGCAAATTTCTCTGTGCCTTGGTTTCTCCATCTTTAAACAAAGAGGATAATCCCATCCGCTGTCAATACTGGCAATTTAGACTGTAAGGTTACTGGGGCAGAGAAACTGCCTCTCACTAAGTGTACGTACAGCCCCTTCTGCGATGGGGCTCGGAGCTTGGCTGAGGGCCCCAGGTGCTACTGTAATGCAAATAGTAAGAATGCCCAGAACACTTCTAAACAGTGTCCAGCATCGCACCAACTCAGATGGGACTTCGGCAAACATGTTCACGTTTTGCTAAATTTGTACCATTAAACAAGAATCTCAACAGCTGGAGAGAAGGAGGGGTGGGCTTCCCTGCAGGGCATGCCCCCAGTACAAGCCCTCTTCTCTTTCCTATGAGCTGCTGGCTAGAAAGTGCATGGTAGATTGCTCAAGCTTCGGAAGGGGGAAAAAGCTGGTCCAGGGACATCAGGAAGTCAAGCTGAGGACAACTCCGGCAGCACATTGTGACATAGAAAGCATGTGGTCAGCCAGCTGCATTAAAGGGACAACAGAACAGAGCACTAGGAAACAAGGGCAGGAGCTAAGTACAATATCAAAGGGTTTAATAAAAATGCAAAATTACTCATGTCCCACCCCCACAAAAAGAGACCACAGTGGGCTACTCTGATCTGAGATCGCTCAATAACCCTGTTTAAAATAAAATCATTCAATTCTCCTCTGACGCAAAGTTAAAGAACAAACACACTTTCCAGCCTGCATATCCCTTCCCAAGCAATAATCCAGCAGGCGCAGCTGTCATAGGAAAGTAAGTAATTTGAGAGTTTAGATTTGCAAATATGTAAGAGCAGGGTTGGACAAAATACAGCCGGGGGGCTGGATCCGACCCACCAAACCACCAGATCCGGCTCCTCAAGACCCCTGCTGGGACCCCCAGGCACATAGCTGCCGCAGTTTAAAGCGCAGCCTGTGTGGCTTCTGCTCTGTAGGGAGGCGGAGGTTGTGTGTGATCTCCCCGCCCAATCCTCAGCTCCCATTGGCTGGAAACAACCAGATTGGATTGGCCTGGGAGAGGCACAAACCTCTCCCAGAGTGGAGAGCTATGTGGCAGGAACAGCCTGTAGTTTAAAGTGATCTTGAGCTGCTGTAGGAAGGGAGCCCAGCCCGCCTTGGGGGTGCTTCAGGGCTGCTAGCCAGGAGATACTTAGGTAAGTGCCTCCCAGCCAGAGCCTGTCTCTAGCACCCCAACTTCCTCCCACAGGTCCCATCCAAATGCACTGCACCCTCCTGCCTCAGGTCATAACTCTCTCCCAGACTGTGTACCCGCTTCTACACCCCTCCCCTAGGCCAGAAGCCTCTTCTGCACCCAAATACTCTCCCAGACCCTGAACCCCAACCCCCTGCACCAGGTCACTAACCAAACCTTCTGCAGTCTGCACCCCCTTTTCCCAGATCACAACTCCCTCCCAGGTTCTCCACCTCCTGCTTGAGCCCCTCCCCCAGGCCAGAATCCTCTCATACACCCATACTTCCTCCCTGACCCTACACCCCAATCCCCTGACCCAGGTCACAACCCCCTCCTTCACCCAAACTCCCTCTCACACCACACACTGTCTCCTCCACCCCAGGCCCTTACCCTGTGCACCCAACCTCCATCCTAGACTCCACTCCTCCTCCACAGAAAAGTGCAATCCTTGACCACTTCCCAAAATCTTGGAGTGGCCCCCCCACCAAAAATTATTGCACACCCCACGCAAGAGGGAAGTTGTCCAAAAGAGAAAGCAAGCCACCCACCAACAGTGATCGCTTTACCAAAATATATACAGTTGTGTTGGATTTTGAGTGATGTTGCAAAGTTAAAGCCACAGCACAGAGTTTTGCTCCTTGGCAAAGCCAAGCAATTCAGTTTTACCTCTGCCTTTAAAATAGCCTGAACAAAGATTGGCCTCCATGCTGGTGAGCAGAGAGAGACTTGGGCAGAGCAAAGCTACTTAGTTGCAATTAGGTTCTCTGGGTTTGTGCAAAACAATGTTATTTCTGCAGTGCTACCATGTTACTTTTATTAGAATGCAGCACAGGTGAAAAGGTCCCAGCCTATCTGACAACAGGCAGCAATAGGTGGGATCCACTTAAAACCATGGAAGGCCACCCCCTTGGATGACATCTGCACAGAACCTGGAGGACCCAACGCTGGTTTACCCACAGAGTAGCGGATCAGATCCAAGCAGCAGCACTGCAAAGGAATGCACACTGCCTGCCAAAGTGCCTCATTCCCAACATGGAGGTATTTCCTCCTGTGCAGGAAATGGGGATCCATCTCCTGGCCCATTCAGTGCTTCACCACCTTGGAGGTGGCCTATAAGAGCCAGCTAAGGCAGTAGTATTTTCAGGAAGGCTAGGTGGAGTCAGACTCAAACTCATTTAACAATTGGACACCCACAGCGACTCTTGATTACTAATGACCAGGCCTACACCAGAACTCATGATGCAGAGAGGAAAGTCTGTAGCTTGTTGCCAAATGCCTAAGGCATCAACTCCACCATGCATATATATATTTTTAGGACTTGCAAGGATAGCTACTGGCTACCATTAGCAATAACTAGGAACTGTGCATCCAATTCCTTACTCCTTCCCCCACCCCATGAAATATTCTGTCTACCCTGCTGTCATGGCAGCAGCTGTGAATCAGAAACTTTGATTATCTCAGCAATAAATAGGACAGATTGACGGGACAGAGTTTGGCGTGCTGCGTGGCAGGGGACCCAGGAAGGGCAGAACACCCGCAACACAAAGAACATTCACATCAGCTAAAGGAGAGGCCAGAGAAGGAGGTTTCAGAGCTATGGGCACTACTGAAACAAGAGGAGCTTGAATTATTCCATTAATGTCCCCAGGAAACCAGACAGGCTCACTAATTATTGATGGTCTCCTTAAAGCCTGGCAGAGTGTGTTGTGGAATCAGATAAGTGAGCACTTTCACACCCCCTCCCTTCCTTCACTTACCTACTTTGTTCATTATTAGTCTTACTGTTTGGTACTTGTGAAAATTCACAAGTCTGGTACCTGTGAAAATTCACAAGTAGGTTGGACCAGTGGTAGAGCTCACTCCAGTTCCCTCCCACAGGGCTTATGACTTCTGTAGGGAACAGCTACACAGACAGATCTGATCACAAGAAAATTTCATCCTGCAGAAAGTAAAATTCTGGGAGGAGAAAAGTTTAGGCCTTGTCTACACTGAGTATTTTCCCTCACTATAACCATCAGTATAGTTGCACCAGTTCAGACAGGCAAAGTTGCTATTTGTACTAATTGGTCTTACCCCAGAAAGGCCAGACAGTCCTTGAATGTAATTTACATTAGGGATGTCAAATATGGGATCATTGAATAGTTGAGTAACCTCATGAATTCCTATCAGTTACTCAGAGTGCAACCAGTGCACTCCAGCCCCACTCCCGAGGAGCACCCTGCCATTACTGCTGCCTCAGTATCAGAGGCAGCAGCGCGGGATACCAGGCAGGAGCTGGTCCACAAGGGGAGCCAGTTTAAAACCAGCTCCCCTCACGGACCGGCTGCCTGTCACCCCGCACTGCTGCCTCAGAGAGGCAGCAGCATGGGCTGGCAGCAGCCCCTGTCTTGGAGTGGGGGGAGGGGTTGAGCCACTGGACCTGGTATGAGCTGGGCTGCCTGCCCACCCGGCTCCTCATTAACTTTAAATGTATAGCCGCAGCGAGGTAGGTCCTGGACCCAACACAAGCCAGGACTGACCCAGGCTGCTGGCCAGCCTGCTAAAAAAATTACTAGTGCGGGGAGGAGGGTGAGAAAAATGTGTGTAGTGAATAGCATTAACCAATAAGCTTTTGCTTATCAGTTAATTAACTACACTATTACATCCCTAATTTACATGACAAAACACACAGTAAGCCATTCTGATGCACATCATGCTATATATTAAACACACAACATGAAGTAATAGTGAAAACCATGCTGCCATTTGTAGCTCATTTCACTTTCCAGGTAAATGCCTGGGTAACCATCTACCTCTATCTAGATTTGTGTAAGGTCAACAACATCCTAGGCCAGGGCTACACTAGGGGATAGGTTTGAATTAAAATACACAACTCCAGCTACATTAATTGTGTAGCTGGAGTTGATGTACCTTAATCTGAATTTTGGCACCATCCTTGCAGTGGATGGAGAAACACTCCCGTCTTCACGGGGAATAGGAGCATCGACTAGTGTCAATGGGGGTGACCTCAATGTTCGATTTAGCCAGTTAGACCCACTAAAACAGGCATGTCCAAAGTCCGGCCCGCGGGCCAAATGCGGCCCGCGGTCGGATTTAATACGGCCCCCCGCTTCTCCCGGCTCCCCGGTGCTTTTTTTAACTGGCGCGCTCAGCGCGCCGCTTCAGGCTGCCGCCGCCGCCGCGGTCCCAAACCCTGCCCCTGCACTCCGCTTTGGGGCTGAGAATGCAGGGACAGCCCCCGCTTCCTCCCCCTCTCCTGGCTCCCCGGCGCTCCTCTGACTGGCGCCGCTTCCGGCCGCGCCGCCGCCGTCCTTGGCGGCTGCTGCGGTCCTAAATTCCACCATGTAGGGCACGTCCGCAGCCCCGCTCCCCCGCTTGGCTATGGGTTCGCCCTGCCCCCGGGCCGCCGTGAGGCCAGCGTGCCCTGCGCTCTCCACCCGCCTCTGACTCTGCAAGCCCTCTATCTTGGGGCTGAGAGTGCAGGGATGGACTCCGCAGCTGCTGAGATCAGGGACTGCCTTTGAACCAGACCTAGCCTATGTACTGCAGTCCAGATCTCAGTTTCACCCTTCACATTAGTGTAGGCAAGTTTTTTTTTCAATTGAGATGAATACATTGTAAAATCTCAGTTAATGTCAGTTGGTCTAAATCAGTTATAAATATATTTGGACACAACGGCTACGTCTACACTGGCCCCTTTTCCGGAAGGGGCATGTAAATTTCACCAGTCGTCGTAGGGAAATCTGCGGGGGATTTAAATATCCCCCGCGGCATTTAAATAAAAATGTCCGCCGCTTTTTTCCGGCTTTTAAAAAAGCCGGAAAAGAGCGTTTACACTGGCCCCGATCCTCCGGAAAAAGTGCCCTTTTCCAGAGGGTCTTATTCCTACTTCAAAGGGCACTTTTTCCAGAGGATCGGGGCCAGTGTAGACGCTCTTTTCCGGCTTTTTTAAAAGCCGGAAAAAAGCGGCGGACATTTTTATTTAAATGCCGCGGGGGATATTTAAATCCCCCGCGGATTTCCCTACGACGACTGGTGAAATTTACATGCCCCTTCCGGAAAAGGGGCCAGTGTAGACGAGCTCAACATGTATAGTTGGTGTTATGTCGTTTGCCGTTTGCAATAAACTTTGCATAAAATAGTTAATTTGCATTTAATTTTAATGGTTCAAAGAATGTCAGGCAAAATGGTCGGCCCTCACGCATGTTCACTTCATCAAATCTGGCCCTCTTTGAAAAAAGTTTGGACACCCCTGCACTAAAATGAACGCCAGAAGATCGACACTCCAGAACATCACTCAGTGGGTAAGTATAGATGTGACATAACCATAATATCTGATAGGGATGTAATTGTGTAACTGTTTAAACAGTTTACCAATAAGCACGAGCTTATCAGTTACCGTAATGATTACATGCTGGCTCCCGAACCCACTCCAGGGGACCTAGCTGCCATCCCATGCTGCTGGTTCTGTATCAGAGCCCTCAGAGCAGTGGCAGGTGTCTCCCTGGAAGCAGGGCTGGGAGCAGGAGTGCGGGGCAGCAGTCAGCTCCCCAGAAGTTGGCAGGAGACAGCGAGCACCAGGAGCCGGCTTAAAAGCCCCCCCCCCAGGGAACTGTCTGCCAACCCACTTATACTGTGTAGCCTGCTGCACAGCCAGCTGCTAGGTAGTGGAGCTAGCAACTGCTCCCTCTCCCAGGGAGCCAACCGCACTGTGGGCTCCACAGTGTAGGCTTTATATTGCAGAGCCGGGAGTGTGTAACCATTAAGATTTTTCATAGTTACATATTACCTAATTAACTCCTTTTTTTACCTCCCTAGCATCTGAGCATCTGCAATGCACCTAAGAAAACATACGCTATTCATATGTGACCACCTAAGTTAGCTTGGTAGTTAATTGCCCCATTCTCTGAAGTGTGCCTAAAAAGTGGCATTAGTATAACACATAGCTCCTGACAGAGTTATTAGAATTCATGCTGGAGGAAGAAAAAAGATATATAAAGTGTCTTAAGTCAATAGATATGGGACACTTATCAATATTAATGCAATTACAAGAGAAAAAAGATAATTACACATACACATGGCATCTTATATATATTCATAGAAAGAAAAGCATCTAACATATAATATTCCTCAAATTAAAGTCTGCCAGACTGGATATATACAAGGAGTAGATATAAAGGTTACACAGGCAGTTGTAACATTTGGCACTCAAAACCCAGACAGGCCCAATCATGAAAATAATATTCTCTTTCTATATGATTTGGATTTTTATTTGTCCTTTAATGTAGATTAATGGTTCTGAGATTATAAATCAGCACCTCAGCAGTGCAAATAGGAGTTGCTCTATTGAATTCCATAGAATCATGTCTATTTACACCAACTATGGATCCTTCCTGCATCCCTGGGCCACCAGCGGTGGGCTGAGCCATTTCCAGGAAGCAAGTCAAATGGGGTGAGAGTGCCTGTCTTGGAAGAAATGGTCCAGAGAATGAGAAATAAGGGAGATGACCCTGAACAGGCTGTTATGTTCAACTGTAAATGTATACAATATGCTAAGTGCGCTCACTCGAGAGTTTGGCTAGCCCTGAGCATTCCAAGCCAGAGCTTGTTAACCCACTATCTCCACAGCTTGTGACAACCTCACCAAGTATTTTGAAGGTCTCTCTTCACAAACGTAGGCCTCTAGCTTTACCCACCACAGGTGGCCTGACTCACATTTCTGCTTATGACCTTTTATGCCATTCTGGTAGCATACATGAGCAACCTTAAAGTGGGTGCAGACAGCCCACTGAAAACACACCTCTAGCTCTGTTCCAACACCCCTCGGGGACAGACCGGAGATCAGAAATGCGCTGAAGAGCCAGGGTATATTGTGCTATGGACAGTCTATTTCTCAGAGGCCATGGGAAACAGAACATATGCTGGAGTAGCACTGATGCTGCTCTAATTTACACCAGGCAGGTCCCTGAATGGTTCAAAAATTCAGAGGTTTAAGTCAACAAAGGCCACGTGGTTATATTTTCCCCTATTACTGCACCTTAGCAGGTCTTGCAGCTTATAAATCATAGTCCCTGCTGCAGATACCAAGCTGAAGGACTGTCTGTGGGAGCTACTGTATTCCCTTCCTGTGTGGCTATTTTAAGAATGCAGGGAAAGCACCAGAAGTTTGTGATCAAGGGGAGTAAGGAAAACAATTGTGATTAAAATTCTTTCCCTTGGGTAAAATAGCACCTGAGATGCTCTAAAGAGAGATGAATGGAGCGATGCCCAGATATGGCGGTGTGTCTATACTACATAGTTTTGTCAACAAAACCCTAACTGCGTCTACACTACCGCCAAGTTCTGTCTACAGTAAGTCGACAGAATGCGGCAGTTTTGTCGACGGCAGTAAACCTCATTCTACGAGGAATAACGCCTTTTGTCAACAGAGTTTTATTGATAAGACGCACTATTGCATCCACACTGTGCTTTTTCAAAAGAGCATCTAGGGTCTGTCAACAACGCAACTTGCTTTGTCAACAGAACTGGCTGTAGCCTAGATGCACTCTGTCGACAGAAGCCTGTAGTCTAGATGTACCCTCAGGTACCTGGGGAGCTGTTTGGAGGAAGGGGGGGGGGAAGAGGTGCTGAAAGTGGAGTCTCTGGACACTGGTCTTTCCCAAGGTGACCCAGTGAGTGAGACCTACTTGAGCCAGAGGGCCCGGAAAAGGAAATGCTGTTAGCTGAAGTGAGAGCCAGGCTGGCAGGGTGTCTCAGAAATCCTCACTGCCCGGTTGCTCAGGTGAGCACAGTCCACACGTAGGTGGCATGGATGTGGGGCCTGATCTTCCCCTTGCCATGGCAGGTAGACTCACTGCCCTCTAGTCACAGCGGCTTCATTAAAAAGTGCCACTTTTCCTGCAGCAGCCATGTTCTGGGGGAATTTCCAAATCTCTGTGTTCCGGGGTATCTTCTACTAGCACTAAGGGGATGAAGTCTGGGCAGGGCTGTCAGATGGGCGAAGATTCACCTGAGCCTGCAAGATGACTATCATCTGGGACACCACGGGCATTAATCAGGGACTTCCAAAGACTTGAGCTGGAGAGCCAGACTCACAGGCTCGCATGGTAGAATCCCCTGTGGCTGGGCAAGGAAGGGAGGAAATAACGTAACACCTCCCTGTGTAACACCTGGATACACTCTCTCAAAGGTCCATCTCTGGGACACCTCCTATTGGTCCAGGTTGGCTGGGTGCAGCAAAGAGATGATCACTTGATACTTCTGGGATTTACATTATCTAGTCCATTGTGCAGCCCGTACACACACTCCCACAAGACCACTCCGTGTAGTAAGCTCTGTGCCCCATCTCTACTGGGAGCAATTGTTTACAGGATCTGCAGCACTTACTTTCAGGTTCCAGCACTTCTCTTTCATTCCACTCCTGCTCCGCACAATGTTTTCCCTCTCCGCTGCCCCACTCCAGAAACCTCTCCCTCTGCAGTATTTCACAATACAGATATGATGCAAGAGCTACTGAACATACATGTGAAACCTATATAAGGCCTGTACACTAGTGAAGTTCTCCTTAGAGACAGCCTCAACCAACTCCCCTGACTCTCTCTCTCACACACACACACACACACACACACACACACACACACACACACACACACACACACACCCCTCAACAGCCTCAAACTTTGAGGCTATATAAAATCCCAAACATTTAACTCAAACCCCCCCTCTAGCCATGACACATAGCAGGGTATCAATGCAGAGGTAGAAATCCCAGCTCTTTGGGCTGACCAGGGAATCACACAAAAGTTACCCACTCCCTATAAATAGGGAGGGCAGGGAGGAAAGCGAATAGCCCTATTTGGTTTACCAAACATTGTGCATTTCCCCTCACACAATGGTGATGGGAAATCTGACCAGGTCTCTGGTGTCTTGGTAGGATATTAACAAGGTTGCTAGATCTAAAAATTGAGCATGGATGTTTCTTGATAATGCTCCCACACTGGAATTCCCAACGACTGGATTTGATCCATATTTTACCACCCCTTGCAAATAATGTAATCATTGTCAGTCTTCACATAATAAGCCTTACTTCAAGTCACACTGACAAACAAACAGGCCCACATACATGGTGATGCAAGATAACACAATCCACTGAGCTGGACTGCAATGCAAATAAAATAATGCACAGCTGAAATCCTGAAGGACAGAACTTCAGTGTGGGGCAACTGTCAAGGGAGATAAAGACTTGTACTGGCTTTCTGGGACATAGGTTAGAATAACTTTTTATTAGGAGCCTTCTGTGGCCTTGCTTTCAAGGCTTCCTAGCGGAGTTAGCCGGGTAGGAAGTAAGTCTAGAGACCTCCCACGTGGGATTCCGAAGTATCTCTTATTTATCACTTCATTTTGATGACCCATCGAGTGCTTATCTGCAAAGAGTAACATTGATCAGAATCGTTGCAGTTGCAGCCTGGAATAGCAGCCACAAGCACAGTGTTATCTATATTACTGCAGTGGCTAGATCGATGCAATAGAGACTCAGAGATTGATGCATCTTTGTGCAGGGTGCTGCATAAACCACACACACACACAGGCGTAGGAGACAGTCCTTGCCCCAAAGAGCTTACAATCTGAATCAGCAAGGCAAAGAAAGAACAGGAGGGGAACCAAGCACGAGTGAAGCAACTCACCCAAGAATACACAGCAAGTCAGTAGCAGAGAACAAAACACAAGTGTCCTGAATCCCAGACCAGGGCCTCTATCCATTGAGGAATTTAAATAAATAAAAAGAGCTAAACCCAATCACTGCACCTTGCCCTGAAGTTTGCTAGACTCCAACAGACTGTCAAGGTGTACAAATTAACAAGATAATAAGCCTTGATTGAGAAAGTTCTGGCGCTTTGGAAAGTTCAGGTTATAAGACTATACACACAAAGCCAGTCTTAACCTAGTAGAAGGTAGCACTTTGCAGTGGTAGGAGTACAGCAATGGACGCAAGCACATCTGGATTATTTTCCTAGCTGCGTCACTAACTTCCTATATGACCTTGAGTAAGTTGCATAGCCCATCGGTGTTTCTGCTTTCCCATCCATAACAGGGCATAATACAACTGACTTGTCTCAAAGGGGTGTTTGTCAGGCTTAATTAAGCTTACAAAGTGCTTTGAGATCCCCAAATGAAAAACCCTAGAAACACGCAAAACATTTTTACAGCTATAGGACTCACTAGTGAAAAATGCAAGATACATTCAGAGTCTCTGCTCTCTTACACTGAGGTACATGAGGAGTAACTCCATTAAGGCCAATAAAGGGACATCAGCATGAATTAGAGGAGAATCATGCCCATAGACTATCAATTAAATTTGTTATAGCTAAATTTCAATTCACAGCTGAAGTCATATTAAGGGTGTCTGAGAATTTTGGCATAATCCATGAGGCTTTTTTTTGCCTTGTTTTCCCTGAAAACCTATGCACACTGTCAGCCCACAGAGCCAAGCTGGCATCAGACCTTGGTTTGAAGGCAGGACAGATTCCCACAGTCTATGGGGCTGTAAGAGTGGAACAGCATGGGGCAGTACTATGCTTGAAGCAAGGTCAGCAGAGAAGTTTACACTGATGCAAGGACAATGGTCTCTGTTAAGGCTTCTCTCAGCAAAGAAAAAAGCCTGCTGAGATAGATGGTCAGGAAACATCAAAGGCATATGGCTTTAGAAGAAACCAACATCCACCTCCAGCACATAGGGTGTTTTTCCATCACTCCATAGAGAACTTTACAAACATTCACCAATTAAGCATCACCACCACAGAGTGGTGAGATAGATCAGATCACAAGCTTTGTCATTCCCAGCTCATCCATGGGGACCTGAGACCCATGGAGATTAAGGGACCCACCCAAGGTCACAAAGCAAATCAGTGTCAACCTCACTGTCCCCGCCATAACCACTGGGTACCTTCCAGCCCCCCCAGGCAGGCCAGTGCAAAACTTCGAATGGAAGGTTGCACCCTCCTACCACTACTTCTCTAAACAAAAGCAAAGCGACAAATCAGGTCTAGAAAGATGCCAGGCTCAAGTCACTGGTTTCCTCTCTTCTCTTGGGGGGGGGGGGGGTGAGTTTTGGGGAAGCAACAGCACCATGAATTGGCACAGCTCTCTCCAGCCCGGCACCGACTGGAGGGAGGGCTGTCACGCCTCCTCCTCGCTGCTCCAGGGGCGCAGCCTTTCCAAACAGGTAGCGAGGCAGGCAGGTCAATGGGAAGCAAGAAGCGTTTCCAAGAAGGGGGCCTGATGCAGCACCCTGGGGGGGCGTATAGAAGGAGGGGGGTGAAGCAGCCGAAGTGTTCAAGGCAGCCAATGGCAGCGATCCCACCGCGCCTCTCTGCCCTGGAGGGAGAAAGCAGCCTGCAGGCCAATGCACAGCCGCTCGCCAGCCCCAGCGCTGAGCGCAGCGTTGCAAGGGGAACGCCGGGTCCCGCGGCTGGCGAGAGGGAGGCTGCAACACGGACCGGGATGCGCCTCCCAGCCCCCGAGCCAAGCGGCGGCATCCCGGGGGAGGCTGCAGAAAGGCGGGGGGGGGGGCGCGCTCAATGGCCCTTACCGGGTCTCCTGCTGCAGCTGCCTGGGATGGGGCTGGGGAAGCAGCAAGCTCCCTGCGTTCCTCGGGCTGGCTTTCCCTTTCACTAGCGCAAAAGCAGGTCTGTCTGCACGGCTCCTCTCCCAGCCCCAGCGGCAGCTCGGCTCTGCCCCTTTCGGCCGCCTGGCGGAGCGACAGCCTCCCTCCCTCCCTGCCTCTCCTCTTCCCCAGCAGGAGGGTTCACGTGAAATAGTCCACGTCAATAGAAAGTCTCCATGACTAACATCGCCCCCCCCTACGCGCGCACACACACACCATGGGCGCATTGCTGCTGCAGTAGCATGAGACTGCTCAGGCCTCCAGCGGGCATCTGGGTTAGTCGCCCCTCTCCCAAGCACGTGTCTTTGCGTAAGGAAGAGCTGGGGGGGCAGGAGGAAGGGGGGGGGAATCCTCCTCTTCTACAGTGCCTTTGACAGAAATGCCCACCACACAAGGACAGGGCATGTATGCACAGAGCTATTGAGCAGCCCAGGAGACTGGCACCATGCCATGGCGCCTCAAGATTTCAGGGGCCAAGCACCCACCACTGGGGCTGAGTCAAAAAATGGGGGTTTTCTTCTTGTTGGCAAATCTAGAAAGTCAGAGGGGGAGGCAATTGTGTGTTAGGTCCAACACAAAGAATGTGGCCTTTTTCAGTGGTTTAAAAAAACAACAACCACTAGCTTTCAAAACAAAGTCATTTTGACATAACCCCCCCCCCCCCACACACACACACACACACACACACACACAGAGTTTCATGCTAACGCTTTTGAAACAATGTGGCCCTAGCAACACACATTTGCAACACATTTTGGTATCACCATATCTGCATTTTTCCAAGAGACAAGTTTTATACCAAAAATGTCACTCAGTTCAACCAGCAGCCACATACAGGGCCTTGGGGTGTAGCCCTGGCCTGTAGGGGGTCCTCAAAATCACCCTGGGAAGGATTTTGGGTAGCTCCAGTGATCCTTCCAGGGCAGGGCTACAGGATGTTTTCAGAGCTACACAAGAAGAATTTGCACTGACTGGCCATGTGAGTAAACACAACCAGGCGCAGCAATGGTGGAAAGGGATGCAGAATGGGGAGCTCGGGCCACTGGCTCTATGGACATGGGGATCATTCAGCAGACCTCCCTCTGCCAGGGCACAAACTTGTACCCAACCCTGACACAGCATAAGGAAGCCTGCACCAGAAACCTCCTTCCCCAGCCTCCATGCCAGACACTAGAATAGTGAGCCAGAATCTCACACCCATGCCAGCCCTGTCCCCCAGCAGCAACTTATGTGGCTCCTTCCAATGCCCAACCTGATGCACCCACGGAGGATTGCTGCTTTTGAGAGTGTGACACCCTTCCCAGAGCTTCCCTTTTCTCTCCCCCCCCCAAAAAAAAAAAAATCAGGAGATCAGGGGAACAAAAAGATCTGCGGTGGACATGAATTCTGGATGTGCACAGCAGCACACAATTCCCCTTTGGCGGCTCACAGCCTGCAATTTCAGGACATTATTCTGACCCTTCCTGACAGCTAGTTGTAAAAGTGTAGCCCTGCAAGGGACCTTGAGAAGCCCAATCCAGCTCCACGCCCCGAGGCGGACTAAATAATCCATCATGACATAAAAGCAGCGTGTCCCAACAAAACCTCAGCAAAGTGCAATGCAGCAGCATCATGAAGACTTACCCTGCTGTCTCAACAGAAGGGGATGAGCCAGTCCTGGCTGTCAAGGCCTTTCAGGGGTTCTGAAAGGTCTTCTCCCAGTAAAGCCGGACTGAACGGGATCGGAGGGCCCCATCCCACGGGGCGGGGGGGGGGGGGGGAAGAGGGCTGTTTCTTTGGGGATGGGGGGGGGGGCAAGAAACAGTAAGTAGCGTCTCAGCCATCAGAACACAATCCTCTTAAAGAAACAGCACCGGGACCGAACACGTGGGGACCCACCCGCCCAGAGCAACCCCCTTGTCTGGAAACTGCCCTGCCTTTTTGTTCAGCAGAAGCTGCCCAGGAAGGGGACACAGCTCTTCCCCGGATCCGGGGGAGGGAGACGTGGCCGGCTGGGCTCTCACTGGAAGCGGCTTTTCCTGCTAACTCCATTCCTTGCTTTCCCTCTGACGCCAGCAGCTCACTCGTTCTGCGAGCCCGGGCGACCTGTACTTACACTGGGCGCACGTGTAAACGCGCCGGCTGGGTTCAGACTTCCCACCAGCCCGGGGTTGCGTCACATGCCCCCTGCAGCGGCTGAGGCAGCATCAGAGAGGCTGAACGTGGATACCTGCTGCATTCTCGGGGGGTGAGTCATGCCCTGCACTCCTGCCATAAAGCGCCGGTTCTGGCTGCAAAAGTGGGTGGTGCCCAGATTAGCATAGGCTGTGGGAGAGTGATTCACAGGCAGCTGAACTCTGCTTTTCTCTCCTCAGCACCTGTTCAATTAGTGCGCTAGCTCCTAAGGCTGCATAGGAGGACAGGTGGTTAGCTGAACCCACTTTGGGGAATAGCTCCTGACTCCAGTGACTTAGAGAGGCTCAGAGATGGGTTGTTTTCAGGAAAAATCAGGAGAATGTTATTGAGGAGAGAGGATGAAGGATGAACTGAGCTGATCTGATCTGCAGCAAATCAGCTCATTGTATAAATCCAGAGCTATGTCTACACTTGTGGGTTCTTGTGCAAGAACAGCCGTTCTTCCGCAGAGCATCCACACTGCCCTCCCACTCTTGCGCAAGAAGATTTACAGTAAAGCGTGGGAATAGAGGGCTTCTTGCAGAAGAGCTATGCTCTTTTCTAACAAGTGTAAGCTCTCTTGCGCAAGAGGGCAGTGTCGGAGCAGGGATTTCTGGCACAAGAAAGCCCTATGGCTAAAATGGCCATCAGAGCTTTCTTGCGCAAGAGAGCGTCCACACTGCCATGGATGATCTTGCACAAAAGCACATGGCAGTGTGGATGTGTTCTTGTGCAAGAGTTCTTGCACAGGAACTCTTGCACAAGAACCCGCCAGTGTAGACATAGCCCAGATGTGCTTG
Organism: Pelodiscus sinensis; assembly: GCF_052426305.1. Taxonomy (NCBI): domain Eukaryota; kingdom Metazoa; phylum Chordata; order Testudines; family Trionychidae; genus Pelodiscus; species Pelodiscus sinensis. The sequence goes on along the minus strand of NC_143056.1, from coordinate 121,165,540 downwards.
GTACATTGTCTGGTTGAATCAACCACTTTCTGGGGTGCCCCTCAGCATCATTTCACCAGTCAGGTAGGCACTGGGCCAGCTGAAGGGACAAACAGACTCGTGATCAATGCACCGGGTGGGAGCAGGGCTGGATTGGGCTACAGGGGGCCGAAGGCTAATGGAAGGGAAGGGCCAAAGTATGAAGTACGTATTGCTAAAAAAAATTATGAAGTCATCATATTTCTGTAAAATAGGAGGAGAGCTGAGTAGCAGCAGAGACAGCTGGCACCCTGACCCTTGCCCCTTTGTTGCTCCATCCAGCTGCAGCTCACTCAGTGCTTCTGCCTTCTGGAACCCTGTCGCTCCCCCGCCCTCACTTGGCCTACCACAGCAGGAGGGCCTGAAGAATAGAAGGGCCTAAAGCTATAGCCTCATTAGCCTAATGGTTAATCTGGCCCTGAATGGCACTCAGGGGACAGGTTCAATTCCTGGTTTACTACACTTGTCTGGTAGGACCAAAGGCAAGTCCTCAAAGATAGCTGGTGCCTCTCTCCTGTAGAAAGCAATTTGAGGTAGGCATCTAGCTACTTTCAGGAATCCGGCTTTTTAGTCCCTCTCTTTCCTCTCCGCAAAATGAGAATAATGGTACTTCCTTCCAGCCTCCATCCTTCCTTTCTATTTATACGGTGAACTCATTGGGTCCAGGTCTGTCTTTCATTATATGTCTGTGCAACATCTGGCATTATAAGGCGCTGGTCAGAGTCAAGACCTCTGATAGCCACTGTAATACAACTAAGGTTCCTTCACTGAGGTCTTATTTTACAGGCCTTCTTCAGAGGAAGGCTTCTAAGGCAAAAGGAAAACTCACCAGGCAAGGTGCTACTGACTCTACTGAGAAAGCTTTGTCAAGAGGAGCTTTTTGCAATGAAGGGCCCAATCTAAATGCCATGCAGCTCTTGTTTGGGATACAGCCCTAAAACTGGCAAGACACAAAGTCATCTTGATATCCTGCAGTAGGGAGTGCCACAGGTTGGCATCCTTCACCCTGGCTAGGCAAGTGTCCCAGTTGATCCTGGTACTGTTGGTGCGAGGCAGAGACAATAGGAGTCAGGGTCTAGTTCTGTGCACTATTCGACTGAAGAGACCAAAAAAAGTTGAGGGTGAGGTGCCTGAGTAGTGCCAGTTTATTCTGAGTAATAAGCAGTAAATCCTATCCTGACTGATGGGACTGAGTCACCATTTCAAAAGGGAAGAGGGCATCTACGGACTCCTGCTTCTCCCCAGAAGGCAGGGGTTGGCATTCATTTTTGCAATGCGGCCACTTAATGAATTTTGGTACATGGCCATGAGCCAGCTCCACTGCTGGAAGGGGGGGTGGCCTGGGTTGGAAGAGGCAGGGCTGGGGACTTTGAATTGTTGAGTTGTTTGGGGATGGAGCCTTTGAACTAAAAACACAGCAAAGAGCTCCCAGTCCTGCTGCTACCCTGTTGCCTGGCAGCTGCCGGAGGTTGTTGCAGCTTTTTAAAGGGGTTGTAGCTCCAGCCCCTGCCAGGGTAGCACCATGATTGGGAGTCATGAGCTATTTCAATAGGATCCCACTGCCTGAGCTACCGTCTGGAAATACTGTGGTGTGAGAAGAAGAGTATGAATAGCAAGCAGCCAGATGCAGTCTGTCAGACAGATCAATGCATTGGGTGGGCTGGATCCAGCCCCCAGGCTGCATCTTGCCCAGCCCAGCAAATCTGGGGTGAATGTAGCCTCTTAGGCTGCAGGATAAAGGATCTGGGTCTCCCCACCTTGAAATTCCTCTGGGTATTACAGGGCTGATATCCTCTGGGTATTACAGGGCTGATATAACAGCCCCTCACTGCTCCTCCCCTTTGTGTCCTTGGCATAGAGGTGTGCTGGGATACAGCCAAACTGCTCTCACCTCCAGCTCTTCTGGGCTGAGGAATTGGGACTCTTGCAGCCCTTGTACACATTAGAACAGCTCCAGTGGCTGCTTTGGGCTGGGCAGCCCCAAGGGCTCAAAGATGCAGGCGTAGCATACAGCTGTCTTCTCCTCTGGGACGTGCACGGCCCTCATGGGCTGTGGCTGCTGAGAAGTTCGACTAACGGTCAGGGCCTCAGACTGTGAACCAAAACACTGATCCCCTACTGGAGGGTACAGAGCATGTTCTCACAGCCCTGAAATTCATGAGAGTTACTCACCCCCTACAATAGGAGAATTCAAGCTGGAGCCCTAACACTGGAGTCTGTCTCTGTTTCAGGCCTGTCATTGTTTTCCAAGGACACATCATGTGTGCCCTAGATTCTTTACAGTGGATGAGAAGCTGGATACGAGGCAACAGTATGTTCTTACTCCTTGTAGCCAAAAAGGCTAACGGCATATTGGGGTGCATTAGTAGGAGTATTTCCAGCAGATAGAGGGAAGGGATTATTCCCCTTTATTCAGCACTGGTGAGGCCGTATCGGGTGTACAGTATTGTGTGCAATTCTGGGGGGCCTTCTACAGAAAGGAGGTAGACAAATTGGAGAGAGTCCAGGGGAAGGCAACAAAAATGCCTATGAGGCTGGAGCACATGACCTATGAGGAGAGGCTGTGGGATTTGGGCTTATTTAGTCTGCAGAGGAGAAGGGTGAGGAGGGATTTGATAGCAGCCTTCAACTTTTGAAGGGAGGTTCCAGAGAGGATGGAGAGAAGCTGTTCTCAGGGGTGACAGATGGCAGAACAAGGAGCAATGGTCTCAAGTTGCAGGGGAGAGGTCTAGTTTGGATATTAGGAAAAACTGTTTCACTAGGAGGGTGATGAAGCACTGGGATGGGTTATCTAGGGAGGTGGTGGAATCTCCATCCCTACAGGTTTTTAAGTCCCGGCTTGACAAAGCCCTGGCTGGGATGATTTAGTTGGGGTTGGTCCTGCTTTGGGAAGAGGGTTGGACTCAGTGACCTCATGGGGTCTCTTCCAAACCTATCATTCTATGATTCTTTAGAACCTTCTGTGGCTAAGAATAGGTCAATAGGTTCTACTCTGCTCCACCCATTTCTTAATACCTGCCCTGAACATTTAGTTATGCTTTTGCCAAACCCACAGGTCAGCGTCACCAATGTCAACTATCTATCCAGTAAACCAAATTTCAATCCCTAGAAAATAGAACAAATATTAAGAGAAACAAAAATCTGTAAAAGACGATAGAATAATGGAACCACCCTTCTGGCAAAATTCAGAACCTCTAGCTGATCACTGGAAAACTTCTTGCCTACTAAACCAATGGGCCTATGTTATATATTGATCAAAAGCTTCCTCGGAGAGATTTTGCTGTCAATTCCAACGGTGTAAACTGAGAGTGATGCCAGTGGAGCAACTTCAGGTTTGCACTGGTATGTGCCTGACACTGGAATTTGTCTCTTGGTCTGTTGATGTCAGAGGTGACTTTTGTTTACATCCGTCGGCTAACTGGTGACCCACTGGGATGACTGGCAGCAGCACCTAATTTGTAATGAATGAGGTTCTGGGGCTCAAGCAATTTTCTTAATTCATAACTGATGCAGCAAGCGCAGAGATGCTGGAGCTGTGAATAGGGATGTGAATAGTTACTGGAAAAGCTCCCCACCCAACTTGGGCAGTGGGCTGCTCCAGCCCCACAGGGCTCATTGTGGGCACAGATGCTCCAGCCGGTCAGAACAGGCCCTGTCCGTGGTGGTGGTGGAGGGCACTCCAGTCTGGGTGTAGCATGTAGAGGGTGGGGAGATGGTCCCCTGTCCATTCCCCTGTTAATTGGTTAACCGGTTAGATATTGCATTTAATGGGTTAACTATTACAGTTAAACAGTTAGCCGAATAAAGAGGATTTTACATCCCTACAGTGAACTGCCAAACCTAGAGATATTGGGGCTAAGCCCTGGCACCAATTAAGCACTGCCTGGCAGATCTTGCCACAATGGTAGATTTACTTTTTGCAACTCTCTGGAGTACCAGTTTCTTTAGCAAAGCAGAGATGGTGGCAAGCAGTGTTTAACCAGTGAAGTTTCCTGTTGATTTTTTTGCCCCTATTTTTTAATTGGAACAGATGGAGTTTGATTTTCTCACAATTATCATGTGCTGAGAATAACAGCTCTTAGATCAATGCTGAGGAGGCGGAAAGGGACCACAAGACAGCCCTGCAAACGCGCTTACAGACTGGATTTGGCTCTGTAGAAAAGCAGCATGGTATGCAGAGCAAAGACAATTGGCATGTGAGTTATTGATCAGACCCCCCTCATGTGACACACCAGGTGAGCAATACACAGCGCGTGCTTCAGAAGCACAGTAGTGCCAGACAAATTGGATTGCTTCTTCAAATCGAATTGCCTTACTGAAACCCACGCTATATTCCATCCCCTGTGTTCCTAGTTCTCTGCTTAGCCCTACCATTCAGTGCAACTGCATGGGCAGTGAATTTAGTCCTGATTTACATCCCTGGAAGTGAGAGCAAAATCAGCCTCTCTCTCAAAGACTTACCTCAGCAATGAATCCTGCTGGCACTGTCACGTGGATTGAAAACTGAGCAAATCCAGTTGGAGAGCTATAAACAGCAGTGTATCAAGGGAGCAGCGGCAAGCATAGCTGTTAAGTCCTGTTTATTAGTTAACAGTTTGGGTGTGAAACAGCATATTAATGACATTCAGAGCTGATGCTGAATTTAGTGGTGATGTGGACAGAGAAATAGTACGCGGGGACTTGGGGTTTGAACCCATACCCACTGAAGTCCTTCTGAATTCTTCCCATTACTGTTCCTGAGCTCTGGGTCAAATAAGTAAGAAACTAAGAGAGCTGGTCAAAAACTGGGTACGTTTTTGTGAGAAACGTGTCTCTTCTTTTTTACTGGAAAATACTGAATTTTGAAAAAAAATTCTAGCAGCCCTAGAAATGAAGCCTCAGTGTGGGAGAATGCAAGCTAACTGATCAGTAGGGAAAGGGACCACTAGGCAACAGGAAGGAGGGACCCGTGGTGAGGACATGATAAGAGATTGCAAATATTTGAGATGCCAGCACACAAAGGAGGGAGAGGAGTTAGTTATCGTCAAGGGCTTATGGCCAGAAGTGATGGGAGGTTGTTAGAACAGGAAAAAGGAGGCTGGGCAGAGCAGGAGGAAATACAGTCTAGAGAAGTGGTTCTCAAAGCAGCAGTCCAAGGCTCCCTGGGGCAGTGAGCAGGTTTGTGGGGGGCCGCCAAGCAGGGTTGGCATTAGACTACCTGGGGCCCAGGACAGAAAGCCAAAGTTCCGCACCTTGGGGCTAGCTGAAACAATGCAAGTTTTTTCATATGGTTGATGGATTTCCATTCCAAACGGCTAAACGTAGTGCCTTGCATGTAGAACAGTGATAGAGATGCAGCCGTGTGACCAGACTAACTTGGGGCTGAAGCTGAAAGCTGGTGTGGGCTCTAGTCAGGTGTCCTGTTTGCTGCCCCTAAGGCTCGTCCTGGCTTTTGTACGCAGAAAAGCAGTTGTTGGGGCACAAGTGGGCCATGGAGCCTTTTTTGTATGCTGGGGGGAGGGGCAGAAGCCCTGGTGTAGAAGCTTTTAGTCCCCGCCCTAGAGAGAGAGATGCACACCGAGAAGGTGGGAATCATGTACATGAAGCGCTTTGAGATCTTTGTTAAGGTGCCATGCACTTTTAAATGCTGTAAATCTATTTGGCCACATTTGGTTCCATGAATTGTGCTCGGCATATACACTGCCCCGAGGACATTATTTTTTATTGCAGTTAGGGATGTGAATGGTTAACCTTCACAGGGGAGGCTTTCCGGTCCCAGTTAAGCAGTGGGGGCTGGAACATCCCCTCTCCAAAGCAGGGGGGACACCCTAGCCACAGTGAGAGGGGGGAGTATTGGTTAACTGGTTAAACATTATAGTTAACTGGTTAACCAATTAAATAGGATTTTACATCCCTAATTGCAACTGTCATCCAGTGGAACAGATGTACTTTATGTACTTTCATTTAACAAGCAAGGGATTAAAACGGTTCTGATTTAAAGCATTCCCTTCATACTACAGGCATTGGTTTTTTTTTTGGGGGGGGGGTTGGCTCCACCACATAAAAAGTCAGCCCATTTCAAGCTGGGTCTGAAACCTGCATGTTGCAAGCATCCCACTTCCTCTATCCGCTGAAAAGAAAAGAAAAACCGAGGAAAGAGGATGCATAGTCAGCCAGTCCTAAGCTGTTGCCAAGGTTTCCTGTTCTAAGTGAATGTGAATTCTTTCTTCTGACTGCCTAGAGAGAAATTTTAAACCATTCTGTACAAAGGAAAGCTTAAAGATCAGTAGCAACTTTGAAAAGGATTTGATTTTTCTAAAGGGTGTTACTGTGTTTAAGATCATCGCCCTAAAGTTCTTTCCACATGTGTCCATAGGCACTGAATCAGACCATAAATGTTTCAAGGGAACACTGTCAGGTCAAGCTAAGGAAAAAAAATGGATTCAATGGGTTACTTGTTAAGATTTTTGCCCTCAACAGCTCATGCCTGTAACTTACACACTCAGGCCATGTGTACTACGGGGTTTTTCCGGGATACCTTTTTCCGATAGAACATTATAGTGTAGACATAGCCTCAATGTACATTAAACATTCTGATTTTCAGATTTCTATAATTCCTCTCTGTAAGCTCCCCTGAGCTCATCCTTTCGCTCAGTAGCAGTGCCCCTACCCCCAGCTAACTGTCAGGAGAAGGATGATGGTGTAGATCAGGCATTGGATGGGAACTCAGGCAATGCAAGTGTGGCTCTGGCACAGACTCTGTGTGTGAGACCTTGGGCAAGTCACCATCTCCCTGGGCTCAGCACTATACGGGATAGTAGTCTTTCCTTTCTCCCTCCTTATGGCCATTTAGGGCTCATCTTCACTGCAGGGCAAAAGTCAAATTAAGCTACACAACTTCAGCTGTCAATTGTGTAGCTGAAGGAGAAACAGCTTAACTTGGCTTTTGGCACTGTCTACACAGCAGGAAGTCAAAGGAAGAGTGTTCTTTCTTCAGCTTCCCTTACTCCTCATCCACTGAGGGTTACTCCTTATCCAGTGAGGGTTACAGGAGTCAGAATAAGAAGTCCCCCAGCTTGACATTATTTTGAAATAACGCCTTGCAGTGAAGAAGCAGCGTCTTTGGGACAGGAACAAGATCTCATACTGAGGCTACATCTACATTGCAGGCTTTTTGCGCAAAAGCGCATCTACACTACAAAAGCACATTGCAAAAGCGGCATGCTTTTGGGCAAGAGAGCGTCCACACGTCATGGACACTCTTGTGCAAGAAAGTTCTGACTGCCATTCACAGAATGGCCATCAGAGCACTGTGCCTTTTTCTGATAGGCTCTTTTTGCGCAAGAAACCCCTGTTGAGTGTCCACATGCACCTTTTTGCGCAAGAACTCTTGCACAAAAAGGAGTTATTCCTCGGAGAAAGATGTATACCTACACTGCAAAAAGCCTTCTGTTCTGCCGTTGTACTGTAAATTTTCTTGCACAAAAACGTGCTTGAGGTGTGGACACTCCATGGGTTTTTGCGTAAAAATGGCTGGTTTTGCGCAAAAACTCTGTAGTGTAGACATAGCTTAAGAGTATGTGTAGTACACAGCACAATGCCTCCAAGGCTCCTGTAATAAACCCCAGTTGGCAAGACCCCCAGGAAAGGAAAACATGTTAAAGCCTAGCTCTTGTATCGCTTAACTGTTAAAGAGCAAATAATAAATGAACAATAGCAAATATGTTCAAATAAAAACCATTCACCCAGCCTCAGGACTGACCTGTATTTGTAATAGGAGTAGCATCATGTTACGAGTTACTTTAGGACAGCTCCTACCCACAAGCATAGTGCACTTGCAGGAAATACAGTAAACTTCCGATAATCCGGCACCTTTAGGACCCAGGGGGTGCCGGATTATCAGATATGCCGGACTATCGGAAGGGCGGGCTATGAGGGGTGTGGGGTGGGGGGATGCCACCTCAGACCCCTCATAGCCTCCCCTTCCGATAGTCCGGTTCTGCCCCAGGTGTCCCTGATTCAGCCGCTGCTGGTCAGTTTCAGCAGCGGCTGAATCGGGGACGCCTGGGGCAGAGCAGCTGGGGTGCTACCGGGTTAGTCTGGTAGCGCCGCCCCTTGGCGCTGTGAGACCAACCCGGTAGAACCCCAGATGCTCTTGGGGACACCTGGAACAGAGTAGCTGGGGTGCTGCCAGGTTGGTCCTGCAGCCCCAAGGGACAGCACTATGGGACCAACCCGGCAGCACTCCAGCTGCTCTGCCCCCGGCTTCCCAGATTCAGCTGCTGGTCAGTTTCAGCAGCGGCTGAATCAGAGAAGCCGGGTGCAGAGCAGCTCCAATTGTCCGGCTGCCCGGAGCACTTCCGGGTTCCCGATGGTGCCGGACCATCAGGAGTGCCGGAGCATTGGATGCCGGACCAATGGAGGTTTACTGTAAACAGTTTCATTACCCGTGTTAAACCTAATGGATAGATCTAGGCAGTCTGGTAAAATGTGATTTGTACAGGGGGAAAACCTGTCACTAAAAATATAAAGGCATGAAAGCTCTCCATTATTTTTCCATTAGAAATTCAAGTTCTCTACACTTTATTTTTTCCAGAAGATATTATGGATAACTGGAGAACCAAAGCTATTATAACATCTCAGGAAGCAACAAGATGAAAGCTGATTGAGGGAGAAAAAATTGATTTGGACTCTCACATCTCTTCATTTTTCAATTTCATTTTTTTCAACTTATTCACTTTCAGTAAGTTTTGGGATACTTGGGAAATTCCAGAAAATTGAGAGGGCCAATATTCATTAATGTTATGCCAATATTCAAAAAGGGCATGGGTTATAGGCCTCTTAGTCTGACAGCCATCCCAGGTAAAACTATGGAAAAGATTATAAGAAATTCAACTGATAGGGAATTAAAAGACAGGAATTTAATGCCCTCAACCTAGTTTTAAGGAAAATAGGCATTGCCAGACAAACCTGATTTCATTCTTTGATGAGGTTACAACTTTGCTTCATAGAGGTAATTTCATAGATGAAACAGACTTAGACTCTGGAAGGCATTTGATTAAAAATAGGATTATACAGGAACAATAAAGCACATTAAATGGATTAAAATTGGTTGAGAGATCTCAAAAAGTAGTCGTCAATGAGGAATTATTGAATGGGGGCATTTCTGGGATTGCCCCCTATTCAACATTTTCTTCAGTGGTCTGGAAGTAAATATAAAAGCAATCCTGGTAATATTTGTGGAGGATACAGAGATTGGCAGATGGGTAAGTGATGAGAACAGGGGTTTCCTGCAGCCTGGGCTGGTTTGCTTGGTAACCTAGACCCATTCCAACAAACTGTGTGTTAATAAAACCAAACACCAAGTTATCCATCTAGGAACAAGGAATGCCAGCCATGCTTACAGAGTGGAGGGCTGTGTCCTGGAAAAGAGTGAAGTAGAATTTAGAGACTTTAGAGGTCATAGCGGACAAGCAGATCAGCCTGAGCTCCAAGATATATAGAAAAGGGGAGCAGGAATAGAGAGGTGATGTTACCTTCAGGGCCATCCCTAGTGGGGCTTGTGCCCCCCAGTTTGGGAACCCAGGCCTAGACCATGTCCAACAGATGCCAACCTAATCTTAAAAACCTCCAAAGAAGGGTATGCCACAACTTTCCTTGGGAACCTATTCCAGAGCTTAACTACCCTGATCGCTAGAAAGTATTTCCTAATATCTAACCTACATCTCGCTTGCCACAGACTCCAGCCCTTTCCTTCTTGTCCTATTTCAATGGACACCGAGAACAACTGATCACAGCCCTCTTTATAGCAATCCTCACCGCATTTGTACACTGTTACCTGGTCCCCTTCCCTCCCCCCCCTCCCCCGTCATCCTTTCTCAGTACTAAACATGCCCTTTTAAACCTTTACTCAGTAAAAACAGTTTTATTTTATTTGCTCTTTCATAGGCCAGATTTTCTAAACTTTTTATTGTGTTGCTCTTTTCTGGACTCTTTTTAGTTTGCCCACATCTTTCTTAAAATGTATCACCCAGAACTGGACACAGTGCTCCAGGCGAGACCTCAGGATAATTACCTCCTGTGTCTTACCAACAATACCCTCTTAACACACCCCAGTATAATACTAGCCTTGATCCACTAATCCCCAGACCGGTTTCAGCAGTACTACCACCCAGCCAGTTATTCCCCAGTTTGTGGTTGTCCTTCCTAAGTAAAGAACTTTACATTTGTTTTTTCTACATTTCATCTTGCTCATTTCAGACCAAACTCTCTGCTTTGTCAAGGTCATTTTGAATTGCGTATCTAATATCTGTAGCGACGGCCTAGCCTGGGAGTCCTGGGCTATGGTTGCCAGGTGTCCAGTTTTGAACTGGACAGTCCAGTATTTGAGATTTCTGTCCGGGAAACAAGTTGAGAAAATACCGGACATATAAATGTCTGATATTTTCTAATTAAGTTTTTATTATTATCATGAGTATCAGTACGTAGCTGCATACTGCCTGGCTATACACAGCTATGCAGTAGAGAGGAGGGCGGCAGGGTGGGGCAGGATGGAATCCCTGGGGCCAGACTCACCCATGCACCCTGCTGGAACCATGCGCAGGACGGGCAGCACCCTGGGATCTGCGTGCGCCCAGGCCAGCCCCGCTCCCCACCGGTTGGTTCCACCCCTTTCACTCCTCCCCTCCGGCCAGCACCGTTCCCCCCAATCCCTTCCCAGCCAGCCCTGCTTCCCACCAGATGGTTCCCCCCGGCCAGCCCCGCTTGCCCCAACCCTCTCCCGGCCAGCTCTGCTCCCCTCCGGACCAGTCCCTCCACCCCTACATCTGAGATCAAGTGTGTCCGGTATTTTTTATAAACCATCTAATAACCCTGTCCTGGGCTCCAATAGGAATTTCAATGGGCACCAAAAGGGACTGATATTCCCCCCCGCCTTCTATAGTCTCAAGTATTGCTCCCCCTCATGCAGGGAGCTGCCAACAAGAAGTCCCACAAGCAGGTTATAAAGAGAAATAAACAGGCTCCTCCACTGGGCTCTTATCTCCCCAATAAAGAAGTTAATCAGGCGGTTTATCGAGTGCTGATGAATGGAGCTGTCTTGGCTGAGAATTTGGGTTTCAGGTTCCTACCCCCAAAGCATGGCATAGGAAGCAGTGCACTGCCACCTACCACCAAGAGGGTGTTACTGCAAGCCATGTCCACTGATGTAGCTCTTTGGCTCGTTACTCTAAAGCAGAACTACTCAATATGTGGTCTGTTTGTTTGAGCCTAGGGTGCAGTTTGGGTTTACGTGGGTCTCAATATGCGGCCCACAGGGGGGATCCTTTGAACATGGTCTCCACTGGGAACATGCTTCATAATGGCAAGGAGGCTCCCAGGCAGGATGAGCACCGAAAAACACAAGCGGATGGGCTGGCTATAACAGATGGGTACACGGTGTCAGCATTTCTAGCCGCCCAGGGAGGAGGTGCCGGGAGCACCAGGGCATTGTGTGAAAGAAGCTATTTGCATATATATTTGCATGTATATGCAATCACACTTCAGTTGCAGCCCTTGGCATGTGCTGAGAGTATCATTGTGATCGTGGGGCTTCCAAAGTTGAGGAGCCCTGCTCGAAAGCAGAAGTGAGCAATAATTTTTTGCCAGGGGCCACTTTAGACATTTTTGAGGTGGCCCTGGGCCGCACTGGAAGGGGCAGGGCCAGGATACTTCCCTGCTTCCCCACCCACAGACCATGATTGGTCTAGGAGTGGGGGAGCACCTTTGCCCCCCCCCCCCCCGAGATTCCCCCTAGGAGTTCATGCCCCTGGCAGTGGGAAGAGAATGTGTGCAGTTCCCTTTCTCCCCTAGGCCAATCAGAGCTTGGGGGTAGGGGAGCACATGAAGCCTCCTTCTGCCCTGCCAGGAGCACGTGATGCTTCTAAGTGCTGCATGCACCTGGCAACACAGAGGAAATGTCATGCGCGTCCCCTTTGCCCCCAGTCCCTAATTGGCCTGGGGTCGGGGGAGTGGCAGGGCCTCTGTGGGCCGGATCAATCTGTTTGGCGGGCTGGTTCTGGCCAGCAGAGGCCCTTTTGCCCAGCCCTGCTCTAAAGTGAAGTAGGTGGTCCGAATTAGACCCAGTACATAGGAGCTTTTGCTGAGTAGAGCAATAGAGGGACTCCTGCCCTGTTTACCTGCTGTCATTGTGCACCAGAAAGGAAAGGAATTCATGGGGGGTTCACAGGCCCTGTTTCCATCACATCTGCAGTCCAAAACCCCTTGCTCTTGCCCAGTCTTTGCCTTGTCCCTACTTGACCCCAGAAAGTGGGAGTTGGGTGTTGCAGTATGTCACTCAGCAAGAGAGATGATAGAAGGGCATCACAGTACAGAGGGGGAAACAGATGATCTTGACACTCCTCAGAAGTGCTGCAGCAGCTGGGGAGTGCAGGGACGGGAGGTGATTCTGAAAAGAAGATTCAGGCCCTCAAGCCAGCCTGGAGACCTCCATTAAACCACAGCTGGAGGTGGTCCCCAGAAGGGCAAGGAACAGAGCATATGTCTACAGGATAAGGTTGAATTAAGATGCGCAACTTCAGCTACATTAATGGCGTAGCTGAAATCAAAGTACTTTAACTCCACTTTTGGCGCTGTCCACACTGCAGGAAATTGAAGGGAGCACGCTCTCCCTTCGACTTCCCTTACCCCTCATGGAAGTAGGAATACCAGCATCGACCAGAGCGCCCCTATCTGTTCAAATTAGCTGTCTTCACTAGATCTGCTAATTCTAACCCTGGAAGATGGAGGGCGGCAGCTTTGATCTTCTCTGTAGTATAGATGTTCCCTGAGAGAACAAGCAGTGATTTCCACTCTGGTTGAAGCTTCTTTGTGGCTCCCTCAGTCAAGCAGCATGTAAGCAATGAGGGAAAGACGCATTCATTATTCATAGTGCAGGGAGCTGAGCTTGCTCCCCTGCTGTTAAAACAGGAGTTCCAGCAGCAGAAGTTTAAAGCATCTTTCCTTTGCTCAGCATCCTCTGAAAGTGAAATAGTGTAAACCAGCACCTTTACGGAGCTAAGCTGCAGCTGAGGCTCCAAACCAGCTCTGGCCTTGGTGAGCCAAGGAGTGAGACAGGCGGAGTGCCTACAGCTGTTTCAGTGCACTCTTATTTTGAGATCTCAAGCTAGAAGAAGCTAATGGATTCATTTGTCATCCTCTTGGGGTTCAAGCCATTAAGGTACTCAGCAGCTGTCGCACCATGTGCTGTTTGAACAGCAATGTCCTCATTTCTGTGCTTGGGCTATTTTTGCAAGAGATGTTTGGTTATGAGATACGGTGCATTTGTTATCTCCGTGCTCAATGACTATATAGAGAGGGGGAATAAAGCATGGCCCAGGGATCAAAGACTTTCTTTTCCCTCCCTCCGACTCCTATGTCATCCCAGCAAGGCTGCACCAAGGGAGTCTTCCACCAAGACGAGAGCCGAATGAAGCAGGAGGTGCTATCAGCACCAATAGTGCTACAAAATGTTACCAATTTCAGCCCAAACTACAGGAAACCCACCCACCCACCCCCTCTCAGGGCAGAAAATAACAATCACAGGTTTTTCTTTTTCTCCAGACTGCAACCTGAAACATTACAGGCCAGCCAAAAACAATGGAGACCAGGTGACAGATGGCTATAATTAGAATCATAGAGCTGGAAGAGACCTCAGGAGGTCATCAAATCCAGCTCCCTGCCCAAGGCAGGACCAATCCCAACTCATGCTTACCCCAGATTCCAGAGACAAAGGAGAGGCAAGAGGGAACATGGGGAGGGAGAAGGAGAAATCAAATCAGTATTTTAGATGTCTGTAAACTAATACGAGATATATGGGAATAAACGGAAGAACTAGAAATACTGTGAATGAACTCAATTACGACCGACTTGGTTTCACAGAGAGGTAGTGGGATAATTCACAAGACTGGATTACTGATACAGAAGGATACACTGTGTTCAGGAAGAGAAAAAAGGGAGTTGTTACTTTGTATACAAAGATCTGTACACTTCCATTGAGATAGATGGAAATAGGAGACAGGCTTACTGAAAGTCTCTGGATAAGGATAAAAAGGGATAAAAAATTTCATGATAGGGGTCTTCTACAGACAATCTAACCAGGAAGAAGAGATGGATGAGGCTTCTTTTAAAAAACTAACCACCATCCAAAGCACAAGACTTAGTGGTGATGGGGGATTTCAACTACCCCGGCCTCTTTTGAGAAAAATAACAAGGCAAGGCACAGATTACCCAAAAAGTTTATGGAATGCATTGGAGACCTTTTTTTATTTCAGAAGGTGGAAAAAACAATTAGGAAGAGGCTGATTTATATAAAATCTGTTCTAGACTTCAGTAAGGCTTTTGATACTGTCTTCCATGATCTTCTCACTAGCTAGGGATATATAATTTAGATGGAACTGCTAGAAAGGTAGTTGCAGAACTGGTTGGAAAACTGTTCCCAGAATAGAGTTATCAGTGATTCACAGTCATGCTGGAAGGGCGTATCAAGCATGGTCCCACAGGAATCAGTTCTGGGTCCAATTCTGTTCCATGTCTTCATCAATGATTTAGATAATGACATGAAAAGTACACATAAAATTTGCAGATGATGCCAAGCTGGGAGGGGTTGCATGTGTTCTGGTGGATAAGATTAAAATTCAGAAATGATCTGGACAAACTGGAGAAATAGTTGGAAGTAAAAGGAAGAAATTTAATAGAGACAAATACAAAAATACTCCACTTAGGTAGGAACAATCAGTTGCACACATACAAAATGGGAAGTGACTGTCTAGGAAGGAGCACTGGGGGGTCACAGTGCACCACAATTTAAATGAGAGACAATAGTGTAACAATGATGCAAAAAAGCAAATACTATTCTGGGATGTATCAGAAGGAGTGTAGTAAACAAGATACAAGAAGTAATTTTTCCACTGTACTCCATGCTGATTAAGTCTCAACTGAAGTATTGTTTCCAGTTTCTGGGCATCACATTTCAGAAAAGATCATGGACACATTGGCAAAAGTCCAGAGGAGAGCAACACAAATTATTAAAGGTTTAGGATACATGACCTATGTGTAAAGATTGGGGGGGAAAGGCTTTGTTTAATATGTAGAAAACTGAGAGGGGGCATGACAACAGCTTTCAAGTACATAAAAGGTTGTTTACAAGGAAGAGAGTAAAAAAATGTTCTTAACCTCTGAGGTTAGGCAAAGAAGCAATAAGCTTCAAATGCAGTAGGAAGGTTAAGGTTAGGCATTAGGAAAAAAAACTGTCAGGATGGTTAGGCAGCAGAACAAATTGCCTAGAGAGGTTTTGGAATCTCCATCACTGGAGGTTTTAAAGAGTTTATAAGCAAGTTCACGGGGAACAGTATTTAATAATGGGCTCTTTTACCTAGGAGAGAAACCCTAATAAAGGCCAGAGATGATCACAATGTTCCCTTCTGGCACTGGACTCTGTGAATCTAGCCCCATTACAGTTACCAGTGATCAAACAGAGGGTTACTCTTTAGCTAAACAATTAGACTAGAGACATTTTTTGTGGGTTCCTGGAACTGAAGTGGAGCAACTCAAAGGCTACGTCTACATTGGCACCCCTTTCTGGAAAAGGGATGCTAATGAGACACTTCGGAATTGCAAATCCGCGGGGGCCTTAAATATCCCCCGCGGCATTTGCATGAACATGGCTGCCGCTTTTTTCCGGCTCGGGGTTTTGCCAGAGAAAAGCACCAGTCTAGACGCGATCTTGCGGAAAATAAACCCTTTTCCAGAAGATCCCTTATTCCTACTTGAAAGTATTCAAATGAAACCAAACTTGAAAGTAGGAATAAAGGATCTTCCGGAAAAGGGTTTATTTTCTGCAAGATCGCGTCTAGACTGGCGCTTTTCTCCGGCAAAACCCCGAGCCGGAAAAAAGCAGCAGCCATGTTCATGCAAATGCCGCGGGGGATATTTAAATCCCCCATGGATTTGCAATTCCGAAGTGTCTCATTAGCATCCCTCTTCCGGAAAGGGGTGCCAATGTAGACACAGCCAAAGTGTCAGAATAGGACTTGACCCAAAGCCTTGAGAAGGGTGAAGGAATCTCCGGGGTTAACTGAAGGCTGCTTTAGTTTTTGGCACAGGTTAATGCATTTGAATGGTTTGATTTGAATCCTTTTAGCATTATGAATGCTTTTGTGTAAGTAATGCTTTCCATCCTATAAGGTCCTGTTGCATTAAGTAGAAATTATCATATGCCTAGTGACAGTCTCAATGACTACAAGGGTATGATTACACTACAAAGTTAGTTCGAACTAATGTCCGTTAGTTCGAACTAACTTTCATAGGCGCTACACTAGCGCTCCGTTAGTTCGAACTTAATTCGAACTAACGGAGCGCTTAGTTCGAACTAGGTAATCCTCATTCCACAAGGATTAAGCCTAGTTTGAACTAGCTAGTTCGAATTAAGGGGTGTGTAGCCTCTTAATTCGAACTAATGGGAGGCTAGCCCTCCCCAGGTTTCCCTGGTGGCCACTCTGGCCAACACCAGGGAAACTCTACTGCCCCCCTCCCGGCCCCGGACCCCTTAAAGGGGCACGGGCTGGCTACGGTGCCCGTGCCAGGTGCAAGCCTGCCAGCACCCAGCCAGCAGACCCTGCACCTGGCACGGATCGAGCCACTCACCCGATGCCCCCCAGCCCTCCCCCTCTTCCCGGGACCAGGCTGGCAGCTCCCGGGAGCTTGCCTGGGACCGCAAGAGGCGGGCACCCACCTGGGCTAGTGCGGACCTCGTCCACGATCTCCGCACTAGGCACAGGAAAGTGGCCAGCTTGGGCAGGAGAGCTGCCAGCCTGGCCACCCAGGAGCAGGTGTGCAAGAGAATCAAGGGGGTCCACTGAGACCCCCGACCCTGAGCCCTGAGCTTACAATGGCCGTCCTGGGTCAGACCAAAGGTCCATCTAGCCCAGTAGCCTGTCTACCGACAGCGGCCAACCCTAGGGACCCTGGAGGGGATGGACCGAAGACAGTGACCAAGCCATTTGTCTCGTGCCATCCCTCTCCAGACTTCCACAAACCTTGGGCAGGGACACCACTCCTACCCCCTGGCTAATACCACTCCATGGACCCAACCTCTATGACTTGATCTCACTTCCCTTTAAACTCTGTTCCAGTTCTAGCCTTCACAGCCTCCTGCAGCAAGGAGTTCCACAGGTTGACTCTTTGCTTTGTGAAGAACAACTTTCTGTTACTAGTTTGAAGCCTGCTACCCATTCCTTTCCTTTGGTGTCCTCTAGTCCTTCTTTATGGGAACTAATGAAGAACATTTCTGTATGCACCCTCTCCACCCAACTCCTGCTTTTAGAGACCTCTATCCTGTCCCCCCTCCATCTCTTCTTTTCTAAGATGAAAAGTCCCAGTCTCTTTAGCCTCTCTTCATATGGGACCTATTCCCAACCCCTGATCATTTTAGTTGCCCTCCCCTCTCCCAGCCTCTCTCTTCCCCTCTCCCACCTCCTTTTCCCAGTCTCCCCCAATTTTGTTCAATAAAGACAGATTCCATTTTGGAAGACACGTTATCTTTATTTTGTACATCAAGAAGAGGGGGTAGGGAAGGGTAAGTGGAAGGAGGTGAGGGAGGAATGGGGCACGAGCCCCCGATGGGGAGGACTGGGCTGGCTCTGCGGGCTTCTGGGGGTGGAAGCTCTCCTGCAGCCCTCCAATTGCCCCCTCTCCCCAGATGGCAGCCTGCGGCAAGTGCAGCCAGGCTGATGGCCGAGTGCTGTGATGTGCCCAGTGTGGGCACTCAGGGCACTCCAAGCCAGGACTGCTTTGCAAGCGGGGCACCCC
Source organism: Pelodiscus sinensis (assembly GCF_052426305.1). NCBI lineage: Eukaryota > Metazoa > Chordata > Testudines > Trionychidae > Pelodiscus > Pelodiscus sinensis. The sequence goes on along the minus strand of NC_143056.1, from coordinate 121,147,699 downwards.
TGAGAACTGTCTGTCCGGGGTGGGGGTCAGGACCCTTTAAGCACAGCCCTCGGCTAGCCTGAGACAGCATCTCCACGCTCTAAGTCCTCCTCTGATGCCCTGCGGGCACTGCTTCCAGCCATCCTTAAGCCCAGTTCAGGGTCCACTTAATGTGGACATGCTAGTTCGAATTAGCAAAATGCTAATTCAAACTAGTTTTTTAGTCTAGATCCGTTAGTTCGAATTAACTAATTCGAACTAAGTTAGTTCGAATTAATGTTGTAGTGTAGACGTACCCCAAGTGAGTAGTTTATATGTAACTTCATTAGATGGCACTGTTGCTCTAGCAAAATTAAAGTTCTTCAGCAAATGAATCAACCTTCAGACAATGCAATGAGAGCTAGACAATAGTTTGGGATGAGGCAGCTTAATATAGAGAGTTTTGCTGCTCTCCTCCTGCTGCCAAAAAAGAGCTTTTGGTAAAACTAAAGATTATGGAAAAAATTCAGTTCCTATGAAAGTGTATCCCCAATGGGAATTATTAAATTGAAATTTTTGTTTCAACTTGAAATATTGGTTTGAGTTTTAGATGTTTAATTTTCCTTTTCTTGATTCAGGGATTTCTTCTTTTTCTCTCCTTTGTACACCTCATTTTTGTCTGGTGGAAGGAGAGGTGAAGAAAGGTCAAATGTGTGTCAGAAAAGGAGTGAAAAAACCTCGCCAAAAATCCAAAACCTAACTATTCAGTTTTGAAATGTCCCGTAACTATTTTTTCCCCACAGGAAAAAAAAAGGGTGGGGGTGTTGTTCCACCAGCATTCAGTGCAGCCTTGATTATGCAAACCTTACTTTTTGGAAGCCGAGCTATGGTCCTCAGTTTGAAGCTGCGGATTTCAAAGAGGTGATGCTGAGTTAAGGGCACGTCTATACAGCAGGGCTAACCTCGAAATAAGCTATGCAACTTGAGCAACATTACTTGCGTACTTAAGTCGAAATAGCTTATTTCAAATTTGGGCACAGCTACATAGCACTTATTTCGAAATAGAGCACTCTTCCCTCGACGTCCCTTACTCCTCGTATAATGAGGGTAACAGAAGTCGGAATAAGAAGCCCGTTATTTCAAATGTATTTCGAAATAATGGGCTTGCTGTGTAGACAAGCAATATGTTATTGCAGAATAATGTTTGTTATTCCGAAATAACACTACTTTGTAGATGTACCCTAAAGGTGTGTCTAGACTACAGGGTTTTTTCAAAAAAAGTGGCCTTTTTTCGAAAAAACTTCTCCTGTGTCTAGACTGCCGCTGCGTTCTTTTGAAATTAAATCGAAAGAACGCGGTGTTTTTTTCAACCATGGTAAACCTCATTTTTCGAGGAAGAACACCTTTTTTCTAAAGTGCTCTTTCGAAAAAAGGCGTTCTTGAATGCAAACAGGGCTTTTTTGAAAGACAGCATCCAGACTGTGTGGGTGCTCTCTTTCAAAAAAGCAGCTCGCTTTTTTAAAAGAAGTGGTTGCAGTCTAGACGCTCTCTTTCGATAGAGACTTGTAATCTAGATGTAGCCTAACTGACCAGAGAGGCTCAAGAACCCAAGTGTCTCTGATGCTTCTTCCCAAGCTCAGATTCGCCACAGTTCAACAGCACCTGATCATCCACTACCAGAGCCAGTCTTAAGGATGGGCAAGCCGGGCGGTCGCCCAGGGCCACCATTTTTAAGGGGCCACTGACAGAGCCGGTCTTAGGGGTGGGCTGCAACCACATTTCGGCCCGACCTCCTGAATCCTTCCCCCAGATTTCAAATTTTTGTTCTGTATTTTTTTGGAAACCATCTGGCAACCCTGCAGGTGAGCCGGGTGGTCGCCCGGGGCCACCAATTGGTTAGGACCAGCACTGTCAGCTGATCCCAGGCATGTGAAAGTTTGTGTAAGGAACACTGCGTTTGCACTGCACTGGTCATCGGCAGCAGAGCACTGTAGAAGAGGTCAGATGATGCCGATGAGCACACGTTAGAGCACAGGAGTGTAATTCAAACAGGAGCTGGTTGTCTTATTTTCATCAAGAAGGTAGGGAAGCGGGCCAAGTGAAACACAGATTTTATGAAAAATGGTTCAAGGAAAGCTTGTGTGGTTTTTTTAATTGACCTAAAAATACATTTTAATTTTGGTTTGTTTCTAATCAAAATATGTTAAGAACCCCTTCCTCGTTCATTCTATCTCCCCCCCCCGCCCTTTGTCCTCTCCTTTATCAGTGGAAAAATAAAGTGGGAGGGAGAAGGAAATGGGGACCAGAATTTCTTCATTTAGATTAGAATCACATTCATATATATTTTTTTAAAAAAAATTTAAAATTAAAAACAATGGAAAGTTTTTATTTCATGCAATAGTTTTCCTGGATAACATTTGCTGATTTTTAAGCAGTCTCACATGTAAGGACTTTTGCCATTTTAAAGGATTTGCTACACAGATAACTAAGTGGCTTTACTAATTACCATAGATGCAGTTAGCCCATGGTTTGGTGCCCTTGTGCAGCCCAAACCTGGTATACTCACTACCATCACACTGAGAAGGGGGAACCCAACAGTTCTCCCAACATGGTTCAGTCTTACAGGGGATGTTTTTGCTGCAGTTACCCAGGCTCTTGTTGGAACACTGCCTCTAACTAAGGCTTAATTTGTAGGGCTTAAAGCATTTTTTTTTTAACATTTATAACTGATGTAGCAAGCCCAGAGGTGCTGGGGCTAGGACATGCTGATCCTAGAGGTGCCAGGCCCCAGCTCTGGCACACAATTAAGCACTGCCTCTAACCCAGACTTCTATCTACACACACCCTCTCACGTGTCTACAGTGGAGATTTAACCTGAAGAGGCTGGCAGGGTAGTGGTAGGTTCATTAGTCCCCAAGTTTTGCTTTCCCTTGTGCTAGCATCTGTTTTGCAAGGAGGATGCAGGCTGTCACTTGAGCGCAGCACCCAGGATGGCACAACTAACTCAGGTTGTGGGACTGGGAGAACGAAACACTCATGACCGATTTAATCATGGTGAAAACAAGGAGAAGTCCTGTGGCACCTTAGGTGGTTTTCAAACTTTTTGGCCCAGGGCCCACTCCACTCTACGCAAAACTTTCCGCCGACTAGCAGCTGCCAATGGAAACTTGCTGTTAATTATAGAATTATGCCAGAGCCATTTTGCGAGTGCACCAGCTAGAGAGAACGGTTTCGTTAAACCAGTAAGAAAGGAAATATTCTTGGAAATTATTAAACAAATTAAGTGCTTTAACCTTCTCATGTTCGTTTACTAAACTTTATTTTAAATAAAGTAAACTCTTAATTTATGTCCAACACAAACGGTTTCAACAACGTCTTTAATTATGGCAGGGGTGGGGAAACTTTTTGGGCTCTAGAGCCACTGACTCACAGAAAAAAATCAGTCAGGGACCACACAAGTGAGAAGAAAAAAACCTCCCCCAACCCTTACTGATGTGGTCCCCAACTGAGACATCTCACTGCCATGGTGCTTCAGCCTCATTGGGTGGCAGAGAGGGACAGGGAGGACTGAGGTTCAGGGCTTCCCATAGGCCAGATTAAGTCTTATAGGGTAGATGGTTATTGGATTTTGTGGACCCCCTAGGCTCTTGGATGGGGCTAAAAATGAGGGGTTCAGTGTGCAGGACGGGACTGTCAGCAAGTGGGATAGGGATGGGGGTGCAGGATCTAGGAGGGAAGTGGGGTGCAGAAAGGGGGTGAGGATGCAAGGTCTGAGTGGGAGGTAGGGTGCAGGAGCAGGTTGGGAGTAGACTGTCTGGCCAAGGGGAGGAACAAGGGAGGGTGCAGTGTCTGGCCGGAGGGAGGGTGCAGAAGCAGGCTGGGGTAAGGGGGCTGGTGCATGGTCTGGGCATGAAGGGAAGAAGGGCACTTACCTACCTTTGCATTCCCCTCTGTTCCTAGCACCGTGTCCCAGGCACTGGCCCCCACTGCTCCCATTGGTTGGATTCTGGCCAATGGGAGCAGCAGGGAAAGCCTCCAGGCAGTGTGTCCATGCGCTGCTGTTTCCCCAGGCGGGGAGAGGGGAGCAGCAGCATATAGAGCCGCTTCTGGCTCCACTTCTTCCCTGTGAGGCAGATCCAGTGAAGAGGCTCAGGGCTTTCTTCCTCCTCCCATCCCTCCTAGCAGGAAACCAACGCTGCTGCTCCAACCTCATGCAGAGGGCAAGGGGGGCAGGCTGGAGAGCCGGCCCAGGCTCCCCACTGTGGGAGACAGCAGGGGCCATGGCTCAAGCTCAGCCTCCCCCCACAAAGTGTCATCTGCAGACCCCAGTTTGAGAACTGCTGCCTTAGAGACTAAAAAAAATTATATATAGTATCATGAGCTTTTGTAGGCACAACCAATTGAGGGTTTTGCCTACAAAAGCTCATGATACTATATATAATGTGTGTGTGTTGCCACAGGATTGCTCATTGTTTTTAAAGTTACAGAATAACACGGCTCCCCCGCTGAGACTTTTTAATCATGGTGGTTAGTACACAACTGGAAGGAGCTCAGATATTAAAGGGAAAAGATGCTCTAAGAAGCTAAAAATAGAACAGAATTACCAGTAAGGACAGGAAGGAGCTGGGTTTAACATTGTTTCAGCAGGGTTTACTCACAACACTCAGCTTGGTCTATACTGACTGCCAAAGGGATTTACCATCATGTTGGTTACCACAACTCATTAAAATAATGTTCCAACACCACCTAATTTTCGTAGTGAAGACAAGCCCAGGACAAGCATGGGACTGAATAATACTTCACAGGGTTCCTGAACCACGTGACAGCCGCTGGGCTGTAATGCAGCTTAGGAATACCTCAGTCACTTCCACAAGGTAAAACGATGCTGTAACAAGTTCCTACAATGCAACTGTCTATAGCACAGACAGGGTCTGGAACAGACTTGTGAGCTAGACTAGGATAAATCCTGAAGCTGCTACATGACAGCCCATGCTGAGTTGTTAAACATCACACAAGTACAAAAACATGATTCAAGGTTTCTTTTTTATTATAAAATGAGGGCAACGTGCCCAAGTGCATCACTCCGCAGCTGGAGCAAAGAACAGTAACACCAAAGGGTGGACAAAAATGACACATAACATTATAAAACTAACAGGAAGACAAGTTTACTCCTTTTGTGCAGTAACTGCAGTTCTTTGAGATGTGTCCCTCTGGAGGTGCACCACTTCAGACACACATGCAGTTCTCAAGCTCTAGCGTGGAGATTTTTGGTTAGCAGCATCCGTTCGGCCTGCACATGTCCCCTATGTCTTCTTGTGCTGGAGACCAAGGCTATATAAGCATGTGCAAGCCAACAGCCCTCAGATCCTTCTCTACCCAGACATCCCCTAAAGAACAGTCCAAAGCAAAGAGAAAGGGACAGGGTAGTGGAGCACCCATGGAGAGACATCTCAAAGAACCACAGTTACTTCATAAAATGAGTGACCTCTTCTTTAAGTTGCATCCTATGGGTACTCCACTTCAGGGGACTTCCAAGGTGTATTACCAGATGGAGGAGGGAGTTTCAGACCAGAGTCCAGAACTGAAGATAGTACTGCAAAACCAAGTACCATGCTAAATCTAGAACATAAGAATGTGAAAACAGCCATCCTGAGTCAGACCAATGGGCCATCTTGCCCAGTATCCTGTCTTTTTACAGTGGCCAATGCCAGGTGCTCTAGTGGGGATGAACAGAACTCACAGTTATTGAGTGATCCATGTTTGGTTGGCCACTCCTAGCTTCTGGGAACACCTAACGCACAGGGCCATGTCCCTGACCATACTGGCCAATAGGCATTGATGGACCTATCCTCCATGAAATTAATAGAGTTAAAAAAAGAACTGGATATAGTTTTGGCCTTCCGAACATCCCCTGAGAATGAGGTCCACAGGCTGATTGTGCAAGCTTCCCTGTGCTTGACTGAAACTTGCTGCCTATTAATTTCTTTAGGTGACCCTTGGTTCTTATGTTACATGAAGGGGTAAATAATAATACTTCCTTGTTCACTTTCTCCACACCAGTGATGATTTTATAAGCCTGTGTCATATCTCTTCTTAACTGGGACTGAGCAGTCCCAGTCTTATGAACCTCCCCTCATACCAAAACTGTTCTATACTCCTAATCATTTTGTTGCCCTTCTCTGTACCTTTCACAATTCCGATTTTTTTTTTTGCAATGGGGGTGACCCCATCTGCACACAGTATTCAAGGTGTGGGTGTACTTTGTATTCAAAGGGCAGATTTATATAGTGGCATTACAAAATGTACTATTATCTATCCCTTTCCTAATGGTTTCTAACTGATAGCTTTTTTGACTGCCGCTGCATGTTGAATGGATGTTTTGAGAGAACTATCCACAATGACTCCAAAATTTCTTTCTTGAGTGGATAATTTAGATCCCATCATTTTGTATGAGTAGTTGGGATTACATTTTCCAATATGCTTTACTTGGCAGATGAAATTCAAAGTCGACAAATGCAAATTTGTTGCCCAGTCATCCAGTTTTGCAAGATCCCTTGTAACTCTTCAGTTTGCTTTGGACTTAACTCTCTTGAGTAATTTTGTATCATCTGCAAATTCTGCCACTTCACTGTTTACCTCTTTTTCCAGCTATGACTGTGGAACAGCTCTGGTCCTAGTAGAGTTTCCGAGAGTGGCATGCAAGGCTGGTTCCACCACCCTTGCGAATGAGGCCACTTTCCCTATGCCTTTCAGAAAACAGGGTCCTGAAGGACTAGGTTAGAACTCTGAACAGAAATAGAAGAGTGCGACTGAAAGTCTCCCTCCATCTCATCCAAAGGAGGAACACCTGCATAAAACAGTAGAGTCCTGCAGTGCCAGAGGCCAGCAGTCCACAGATCAGGGTCGCAGTACTGAGAGATGCTTGGTGCCCATGAGGAGTGGAGTAAGGATATAAAATTGTCGGTTAATTGAATAGTCGATTAACCTCATGAATTCTTATCGGTTACTCGACTATTCTATAGTCCCCAGGGATGAGGCCGACAGCCAGTGTGCTACACTGCCACTCCTGAGGAGCCCCCTGCCACTCTGCACTGCTGCCTATCTATCAGAGGCAGCAGCATGGAGTGCCAGGCAGGAGCTGGCCCACAAGAGGAGCCAGTTTAAAAACCAGCTCCCCTCACAGACCAGCTGCCTGCCATCCTGCACAGTGCAGAGTGGCAGCAGCTCCTCTCTCGGGGGGGAGGGGCTGAGCTCCTAGATCTCGTGCGATTTGGTACTGACCCAGGCTGCCTGCCCGCCTGGCTCCTAATACACTTTACATGCAGAGCTGCAGCGGGGGTAGGTCCCGGACTTGGCACAAGCCAGGACTAAGCCAGGCTGCTGGCCAGCCTGTTAAAAAAAATTACTGGAAAAGGGCGGGGGGGGGGGGGGGGGGCGGGAAGGAAATGCATGTAGTCTCTGCAATTTGCATACCTTTTTCTGATTCTTTTTTCGGAAGAGGCTTTTCCGAAATTTGGCTCATCTACACTGGGCCAAATTTCGGAAAAACCTCCTCTTTCAGAAGAGCTCTTTTTCCTCATGAAACGAGGTTTACAGGGCTTCCAAAAGAGTGCTTCTGCTCTTCCAAAATAAATTTCAGAAGAGCAGATGCATTCCCTGGATGCGGCGGAGTTGGAAAATTCCATAGTGTAGATGTAGCCTTCCTGAACTCCCATGCTATGGAATAGGGGATTGGTACCTACACAGTAGCCGTGGCCATAGTAGCTGAAGCTGGCAGCACTGCCACTGGTATCTGGTGCTGTTACTTGCTTGGTGCCCAGGGTCCTGCATGCATGGGCCCCAACAGCTGGGCTGAATTTGATGATGCCAGTCCCAAGTATCAGTGCTTGCCTTCCTTGCTGGCAGGAAGTATCTAAGCCCTACACAGCAGCATCTCTCCTTCGTGCACCAGGACTGTGCAGCCCTGCCATCCTGGAGAATGGGTCCTTTGACTTAATTCAGCAGCGGCTGAATCTGGATGCCAGTTCCGACTTACATACAGATTCAACTTAAGAACAAACCTACAGTCCCTATCTTGTACGTAACCCGGGGACTGCCTGTATATAAAACCAGCATATACATAATATATATAATGTATACAGTATATAATGTATACAGTATATATATATAGTACCTCTTGATAGTCCGGCATATTTGATAATCCGGCACCACCTAGGTCCCATAGGTTCCGGATTATCGGAAGTCTACTGTATATTGGTGGTGGTGGGGAAGGGGGGTTCTGGCCTGTCTCGGAAGCTAGCTGAAGGGAGTGATCTATCATTAGCAATCTATGTTTGATCTTTCTGGCTTTCCTTGCTCCACACTTGAAGGCCAGAAGCTGCACTTCTGGATGCTGTGAGACTCCTCCAAGCAACGGACACACAGTGTGGCCGTCATTCACAGTGATAGCCTCTTGGCATGAAGGCTGCATCTGAAACCTGGCAAGACAGCAGTGCCCTGCCAGGAAAAAAATAAGTCTCCCCAAAAAGGGAAAGAGGAATAAAAACAGTCCTCTACTCACTATCTATAACTACTAACAACTGGCATTTCTATAGTGGTTAAGATAGAAGAACCAAGGCAAGCTCAAGGCGGGCCTGGGAGGGCTCTCTCTCAGGCCAAGGCCCATGAGAAAGAAACGAGGACAGTTCACGCACCCCCCTGTATGGCCAATCAAGGGTTTGAGAGGCACACACACACCTGAAACAGAGCACCCAGAGGGACACTGCTCAAAGAAATAAGTGGTTTTAAGCAGCACTGTAAACTTCAGCTAAACTACGGAAAACTTGCAGTCAGGCAGTCTTCTCTAGCAGGCAGGGCATGAGGCTGGGCATTGAGACCCTGGGGGGGGTCTAGCCCCATCTCTGCCACTGATCAGCTATGTGACCTTGGGCAAATCACTGCCTCTCTCCAAGCCTGTTTCCTGTCCCACTTCTTGTCTGTTTAGACTATAATCTCTTCTTAGAAGTTTGTGCCTTGCGTGGTCTCAACTAGGACCCAACTGCTACTTAATACAACCGCCACCAAACAACAGCAACATTGCAGTTTCTGTAGAATAAATGTAGCATTGACCATATCATATGAAGCCACTGGTCTACCCAGCCCACCATTCTGTCTCCGACATTGGCTACTATCAGCTATTTCAGAAAAAAAAAAGATACAAGAAACCCAAGGGGACAATTGGGGAATAACTTCACCAAAGGGGAAGTTCCTTCCTAATTCCCACCAGTTAGTGTTTAACCTTAAGCACTCAATACATTTCATGTCCTGAGATTTAAAAAAAAAAAAAAAAAATCCTTCAAGAAAAGGTTAAGGATTTTCCTGCTTCCTTGTTAATACTTGAGTTCTCAGCAAATCAAAAGCATCTTGAGGTGGAACCAGGGAAAGTGATGATGCATGAATGGCTTGGGGGAGGACAGAGAAATTGTTGTTTCTGCTAACTTATTTCAGCTGCAATCATCATAGTAGGTATAAGATTTTTAAACAGAAATGTGATTTTTGAAGTGGTGATATATCTTCAAGTATTGCTCCCAGGATTCAATATATGCCATTCAAGTTAGTCTCCTAAGGAGCACCCCTCTTGTATGGAGGATTTCAGTAGCTGTTGGGAGCCCATGAAAAGTCTCCAATTGTCCTTAGTTCAAGTGGATTAGGAGATGGGTTAGAGAGCAGGGGGAGTCAATAGGGAATTCTCATTTACAGTCTCTTGCAGGATTCTTAGATTAGGAAGCTTAAAGGTAATGTCAGCACCATTCTCTTCAGGTCCCACAATGGCTCTGACCTGATTAGCAATTTTATCCCACTGTGCTTTGAAAAGCACACCCAGGATGGAGTGCTGTGACCTCTCAGCTGAACCTCACCTGCGCTTCCCTACTGCAGCTTCACACTGCACAAAGAGTTTCAGAAAGGAAGTGAATACTACCTGAAACTGCTGCGGAACTTTAAATAGGTAAGGAGTAACTTCGATTCCAAATGGGCATTTGACCAGGACAGTGGATCCAGCCTCTTCATTTATTGCAGAAAGTAAAATGGAATGAACAGCCCAGAGCGGCCAGGTCCTATGACTTGCCCAAAAGACCTTTTGTGCCACAGATGAGGGGAGGGGAAACACAACTTTAAAAAAAATTGCAAAATGGCTTTTTGAACAAAAACAAAGATTTGGTAAGACTGGAAAAATTCTGCCAAACACCAAAATTCCCCTCCTGCCAAAAACCAATTTTTTTAGGGTTTGGATGTGCGTGTGTGTTTGGTTTTGGAAGGAAAAACATAAAACTGTTTTCAGAGGAAATATAGGGGAAATTAAAATGTTTCTAAAATGTCCTACTTGAAGGACTGTGACGTGCTCAAACATTATGGTATAGGGGATCACAGAAGTACCCTAAAATAGATAGCTGGAGGTCCCCAACCAACGACTGACCCAACCTTTGCTTGGAGATCTGAGAGGTCACAGCACAGACTTGTACAGTGGGATTCTCCCACTAAGTTTTACATCAACCACCAGAAGACAAATGAATCTGTCCCTACAGAAATGCTGCAGGAAGAGATGAGATGAGGAATGTTCAGATCCCAAATCATTAGCAGAATGTAGGTTTAGGCATTAAAAAGCTTATAGATAAATATCTATTTCAGGAACATTGTTAAAATGTAGGTTTATCCGTTTTTTACCTGCTCTGAGTTTGTCCAAGCCCCTAAAAGCTATAGCCAGAGAGGCCAAACTCAGAACTCACCAGCTTTTCCCATAGCTTTGAATACATTAAGAAGTTGGCATGCACGGACTTAACAGAAGTCACACACTAGCATACTCTTCGCAGAGCGCAGTGGGATAGTCGGAGAGGATCACAATCCAGCTGGTGCCACCCCACTCCCATGGAAGCATGTGGATCAGCTGGGCATCCCCATGCAGCCTTGCCATCTAGTGCACAGGAAATGGAACACCGCAGCGAGAAGCGGAACTCTGCTACACCATGCCTATTGCGGAGTCTTCGGTGCTGCTCTCCTGGTCCAGTCCCACCCGGCGGATGGATGCCCTGTATTTCTGCCTTCCCAGCTTGATGATCGTCTCAATCTCGTCTGCAATGTCCTGGCGGCCGCTCTCCTTCATGGCGGTGATCAGCTTCTCCACACAGTTTTGGTCCTCAGAGTTTTGCTGGGCCCAGGAGAAGAGCATGTTCAGGATCTGCCCGTCCAGGTCCTGGCTGAGGAGAATAAGCAGCACAGAAATAACAAGCCCACCGTCCATCACAGCACTGATGCTGTGATCAGACCCTAGAAAGTCCCATCGTGCCAGAGTAGAATGACTCAGTGGGACTATCTTCCCACTACCTAACCCTTCGTTTTTTGCTGAAAACCAGACTATTTCGATTTGAATGGGTTGCCACCGTACTTCAAGCTCCCATTCTTGTCAACAGCCTGAACTCCCGCATCAGGCTACATCTCCCATGATGTACCAGAATCTCCCTTCTTGGAGAGATGAGGCAATTCATCATGGGAGTCCCCAGCAATGGTGCATCAAAGGAGTTGTAGTCTTGCCTGGAAACCCCCCTGCCCAAAGGGAATGGAAACAGGAAGCACTCAACTTCTATGAGACACTAAGGCAGCATTTCTAAACTGAAATATTTCAATTTTCAGAGAAAATATTTAGGTTTTTTATATTAAAAAACACTCCCCCCCCCCCCAAAACCCACTTTTAAGGCTTTTTTTAAAGTCTCAAAACCCCAATTTTAACACGGTCAAACAATTTCAGTGGAAAATTTTCCACCAGCCCCAGTGGAGATACCCCTCCCCTGAAGAGGTGTTTGTCCATGGGACCATCACATCAATCACTGCACACACAGCTCACCTGTGGTTGCATCCTATTCGTTGGAGCTGCTGATAGGTCAGCCCCAGGTTCAAGCCAATGGTTTGCCAATCGGCTCCAATGCGCCCAGCGATGCCAAGTAGATTAGCTTGTGTCAGGTAGCCGGTCTCAGCATTCCCCAGGTTCAGAGGAGGGAAGGAGAAGCCGTTCTTGGGGTCTGCATGCTCACCCCCGTGGGATTTCAGTTTCTGTTTGATGGAAGAGAGACAGAGAAGTGCTCCTACCTGCAATGGTTTCCTCTTACAAGGAACAGTGCCCAAGTCATTTAATCAAACTGTATTTCCCTGAGGTGCAGAGAAGTTAGATTTCACATGGGATCCAGCTGTGAGAAGTGCTGATCCCTCAGTGTTTACTGACTCCAAGTGAGAGCTCTGGGTGCTGAGCACCTCTGCCACTCTGTCCCGTAGCACCCACAAATCACAGCCGGAAGCAGGAAATCCCTCCCTGCCATCTCTGGAGGTTCTCTTCCGTTGCCAGTTGTTTCCTGAGTATACATACATCCCTCAGCGTCAAGAGAGCTTTTACTCTAGGCCCCAAACTGAGGCCATGTGTGTGTGTAGGACTTTGGGGGTAAGCCTTAGGAAGAGGTATAAAGAAAGACAACAATATTTACTGGTCAGTGTCTACTCAAGAGAAATAAAACTTGCCATGACACCGCGCGGGGCCAGGCAGGTCCCTTTAAGGCACTCGAGGCTCATTCCAGCACACTTCTACACAATGGTTTAATCAAAACTCCTTTGAGCTGCCATGTTCTGGACAAACCTCCTTCCCAGTTATGCCCATTGCTCACATATTCATTTTCAAGGGAGATGCTGTCCTCAGTTCTGGCCAGCTCTCTCCTAGTCAAGCACCCTCATTCACTCAGGGAGCAAAAGTCCATCCTTGGCAACATTTCATCATATCAATACCAGCTCAGGACTGTGCTAAATGGAACAAACAGGAGAAGGTGGATAAACTAGAGAGAGCTGGAGAATATTTCCAGTTACACACATACTTCCTTGTGGAAGAGGGGGACAAAGACACACAGAAAGTGCCCAAGGCCATTTAAAAGAGCATTAGTAAAATGCTGTATTAAAAAGGCTGGTGCAATTGTGCCTGGTCACCCTCAAGTGACCTCACCACCAGCACCCTGTCCCTCACACTTATGACATGTAACAACACGTGCACAGCTACTCTCTCCATCCCCGTTACGTGCACGCAACCACATGCACGCAAACTCCCCATTTTCAAAGGAAAAGGGATTCTTCACTTTCCATCATGCAGTTTCCGCAGCCCACATTTCTGACTTGTTTCAGGGCCAACCACAAGAGCGCTCAGCTTAGCAGACAGAAACAAGTGTTTCCCTGTCCACATTTGGCTCTCCTTACGTGACTAAGTAACTCACAGGCAATTTGATGGGCAGAGTGGCCAGCCAGTGGGAGTCAGGCCCTTTCCTCTTCTTGGTGGCATCTTCAGGTACATGGTCTGGAACTTCGCCGCGATAGAAGGAGACCTCACAAGCAGGGGAGATCACAGAGTAAGACCTAGATGGCATTTCAACAGCTATCTGTTCGACAGGTTTTCTATTTGGCAAGGATTATGTAAGACATTTCCCACCCAGTCCCTACACGACACAACACACTCCCCACTTTGAGTGCCAGATATAATTTAGCAGAGCAGGTGCCAGTGGCAAGAATACAAGGATCCACCATAGAGTCTAGCCCGCTCTCCCTTACTGGTACTAGCCAAGGGTTAAGGGCAGGCAGATAACCATAGTCACTGACCTGGGCGATGGAGGACTGTTAGTATTTGAGCCATGCTCTCTCTGGTGGGCATATTTTACGTGTCCATCTCTAGTGAGGAGAGGCAGATACTCAATTCATGGCGTACCCCAGGCTCTACGGCAAGGAATGCCACAGGAAAGCCAATGACTGAGGAAAAATAAAACTTGGAACTTGGACTAGTGAGAAACTCACCTGCCCTTTCACAGCTTGGCCTTTCCGGTCTACTTCAGAGGTCACATAGATTTCCTTCATGTTCTTCAAGTGTGAGTAAAAGATGAATGAGATCCGTCCGTCCACACAGTCTGGGCGGTCTGAGCAGAGCCAGGGAAAACCAATCAATTAATCTGTGCACAGAACGCCTCCCTGCTGCTAGTCAAGGGTTACTCCAGCTGCTTCCCAGAAACAGAACACACTCCTCCCCAGTTTCTGGCTCATCCCCATGGCACAGGGCTGACCCCCACGACCATGGAGGAAGCAGATCATGCAAGAGCAAAAGAAAAACCCACCACCAGAGCAAGAGGAGTTTCAAGGAGTGAGAAAGGAGGGGAAGATGCTGAGGTTAAATATTGCACCGGTCTTTCCCAGCTGCTCCTGTTAGCACAAAATAAACCACTTGTCTCTGACATTTCCTTAATGCGGGGGAGGGAAGAATACGAGTAAGGATAAAGGAAAAAAGACTGTTATACATGTTGCCTTAGGACTCAAATACCGAACCGTCCTGCCAAATGCCTGTGACCAAGTGTAGGGGAGGGCTTCTGGTACCGAGACCAGGCTACGGAGTACGGTGTGAGTCGGCAGTAAAGGGTCCGATTCTGGGATCCTCTATTCCAGTGCAAGTCGAGAGTGGCTCCGCTGCCTTTGATGAAGTCACAGTGGAATTACATCAGGCTATCAGAGATCAGAAACAGGCCCCACGTGCAGCTACGACACCCCTTGGTGCACCAGGATAGTCTTGTAGTTTTAGTCCAACCCATATAAGTTGAATTAGTGAAAGAGGAAGGTAAAAATGGAACCGGCCAGCAAGACGGGCATTTAAACTCCACACAAGGAGTTTTATGCTGGACTGTTCCAAGGACTTCTGCCCCAGAGAAATGGCTGTTAGATCAGCTAGCGTGTGCTGGAGAACACAGGTCGTGCACTCACCTTACCTAGGTATTAAATACACACTGTACTAGACTGCAGCCCTCTGGGGGTTGTGGTGGTTTGCTATGAGGACAGAGTGCAGTAGTGATTCCATGGGGAGAATTCACTACCAGAAGCACGTCTTGCAGGCACTTGTCTTCGGAGAGCAGGATAAGGACAGCTGCACCGGCCATGGGTTGGGCAGCGTGAGCAGCAATGCTAGGCTCTGTTCACCAGACCAGCTAAATAAACACAGAACGGAACAGCAGCTGCTGGGAGGGAAGCGAAGGAGCTGATTGGACAAGAGGGCTCTGCCATACCAGCATCAATGCTGATGCCTCGCTCGAAGGCTGCAAAGAACTGCTCTCCCTCGAACATCTCCACAATATCAGATGGCTCTGGTCCCTGGTAGCGGTCATGAAGCTTTCCCAGAACAGGATCAACCTACAAAGGATGAAAGGGACACACGAGTCTGTTTAGCCCAAGGATGGGCAAACTACAGCCCACAGGTCAGATCCAGCCTGCCAAACATTTGGAACTAGTCCGCTGTAGCTCAGCGGGACTCTCAGGAAGGTTCTCGGAGCTAGCTGCTGGGGTCAGCAGGTGTATCTGCATGGCACGTGCCCCTTGGAGGGAGGCAGGTTTCCTCATGCTGCCCCTGCCCTCAGCACAATCCTCATAGCTCCCAATGGAAACCAGCCAATGGGAGCTATAAGGGCAGGGCTTGCAGGCATGTGAAACATGGGGAGACCTGCTGCCCCTCCCCACTCTCCTGCAAGGGGCACATGCCATGCAGGGACACACATGCTCTGGTGTGGAAAAAGTGAATAAGGAAAAGTTATTTGCATATTCCCACAATATAAGAACTAGGGGTCACCAAATGAAATTAGTAGGCAGTAGGTTTAAAACAAACAGAAGGAAGTTTTTCTTCACTCAGCGCACAGTCAATCTGTGGAACTCCTTGCCAGAGGATGCAGTGAAGGCTTGGACTTTAACAGAGTTCAAAAAAGACCTAGATAGATTCATGGAGGTTAGGTCCATCAATGGCTGTTAGTCAGGATGGATAGGAATGGTGTCCCTAGCCTCTTTTTCTCCGGAGGTGGGTGACAGGGGAGGGATCACATGAGGATTACCTGTTGTGTCCCCTCCCTCTGAGGCATCTGGTATTGGCCACTGTCGGCAGACAGAATACTGGGTGGATGGACCATTGGTCTGACCCAGTCTGGCCGTTCTTACGCTGCCCCAGCAGCTGGCTGCTTTCAGTGGCATGTGGGGGTGAGGCAGGCGGGAAGGCTGCCTGAAGGTCCCGCCGGGCTGCTGGCCTATAATAAAGTGCTCCCCCACCACAGCCTGCCTCTAGCACCCCACCCCCTCCTGTATTCCTACCCAGAGCTTCCCTCCCAGACCCCGCAACCTCCATTAAGATCATAGAAAAGTGGTCCCCCATGGAACATTATTGCCCACCCCAGATTTAGGCTATGCACATTCACAGCCTCCCTCCCACAACAGAAATGGGTCCAAGACATTTTTCTCTTGGCACTTCCAATGGGAAGTGTTTATTTTTCCGAGAGAGAAAAAAAAAACCCAAAACCAGCATTCCCTAAAGGTCTAATTGCCATTAAAAAAGTGACTGTAGCTAAGAATCATGTGGCTCCCCTGGCGTGCTTACAGAACACATGATGTCCATGCACACAAGTATGCTCCACAGATTGTGGTGGGGGAGAAATGACGGTCTATGTTTAGTCCTGCAGGCAGCACAGTTCATACAAACCTGGTGTGAATTGTTCCAGCCTACGTTGGACCAGTGCTGGAGTGGGTGGTACTGCCCCAAGTCTAACTAGTTCTCCTTTTCCTACACTAACGGTGCTGAAACTAGCTGGGTCTAACTCCATTTTCAGCTTTGAGGAAGGAAGCTGAATGTCTAAGCTAAACATAAGTTGGGATAGGCTTCTATGCAGCTCAGACATGCTCGGTTTTCTTCCCAGACCCTGAAGAAGAGCTCTGTGTGACTCAAATACCTATACTTCCTACCCACAGAAGTTGGTCCAATAAAAAAATATCACCTCATACAATTTTTCCCTCCCATATCCCAGGGCCAACATGGCTATAACACCACTGCAATGAGAGGTTGAAAATTCCTTTGGCATTATTAACAGCAGTGTCTGGTTGTTTGAACAGATTAATTTTAACCCTTTATAACCAAGAAATTATTCACTCCCCTTTCCCTCCAACATTAAGCCATGGGGAGATATTTTCCCTCCATGACCCCTCTGCTGCAATACCACTTAGCTCAGGTCAGGATGCTTTCTAAATTCTGTAGAAAGTCTCATCCTGCGGCGGCAGCATGCAAATACCCGAAGACTATAAGCTCTTACTTCTCAAAGATGGCTTGAGGTAGGCTAATGCTGTGCAGCATATCTCATCCTGCACATGGGCTTGTAATATCCTACCAGGGGACCCTCTGGGACCCACACTGGGAACTTCCTTGTCAGGGAAACAGACTCCGGGGGTGAAATCCTGGCGCCACTGAAGTTACATGGGAACCTTGCTATTTTAGTTTCATTGAAGCCAGGATTTCACCCCTGACGTCCAAGGTGGAAGTTTCTCTTCCGTTGTTTATAAATGAGTTTTATTTCAATACCGGACTACAACACAGCCAAGAATTATAGACAAGTAGGACCAGCCAGCCCAGGGGATTATACCAGGAGAGCACAACTTTCACTGTTAAGTGGTAAGGCTGAAACAGACTGGTGACTGTTGCACCAAATGGCTGCGAGAAATGTACCGTGACCAGAGCAGTAGCACAAAAACCACCATTGCCACAGGAACCCTCAATCAAATTGAGAAGCCAAGGGCCGAATGGGCAGAGCCCTGTGGTGAACAGGCACAATTGCTTCCATCACCCCTCTCCAGCAGCTCTGAACTGAAGCCCCTTGGCAGGGCATCGCGTGCAATACCTTGTGCTTGGGGACACACTGCAGTAAGACTTGCTCAGGGTCTATCTTCCTCTGCAGCGCTATGAAGTTCACCTGGTACATGCGCAGCCTCTTGTACACTTTCCTGGCAATGCCGCCGATGTAGGCCTTGGTGGTGTACCACAGCCAATACCTGGGGAAGGGAAGCAAATGAGGGAGGGATTCCTCTGCCAAGCCCAAGGACGGGAACCTGAGAGGGTGGGTCTCAAGTGACGCTTTCTTTCCACCAAAGGGGAAAGACAAGATTGGATTTTGAGGGAGCTTACGAGCAGGCACAGTTTATCCTCCTGACTCAGTTTATCCACCAAAAAGCAGACTCCCAGCTCAAAAGTGGGGGAGACAACTTAGCAACCACTAGACAACCTATGGATGAGGGAAGGATTCTGGCACCTGTGAGAAGAGGTGGCCAGGAACCTCACTACTGAATGGATATAGGTTCTAAGTGGGAGCATACTAGCTGGAGTGTGGGCCCTTCAGAGACACCTAGCCTACAAGGGCAACAGGAATGCGCTCGTTGCAATCCGGTGGGAGGAGAGGGGAATGAAGTGAAACAGAACCAAGCTTTTTGTGCAGCGCGGTGATACTGTGTGACGAGGAACTGAGTGCCAGCTAGAGTATAAAGCTATGGCATTCCACCCTTCTGGAGAAGGGGAAAGAGCAACCCCCGCAATGCACAGGGGGCTGGATGGGAAGCTGGCAGAAACAGAAGCTCGAGCCAAGGTCTGGGGCAAGGCACAGCCATACACCTTCGAGCCTCTTCTTCAAACACTGCCCAGGAATGCGTCAGAGCTCACCAGGAGAAGTGGGTGACTTCAAACAGCGCATAGAGGTGGGTGAACTCCAGGACCACCTGATTGGTGATGTCGTCCCAGGTTTGGGCTTGCAGGTCGCCATGAAGAAGATGCAGCCTAGAGCGATCTAGGGTGAGACCTAAAATCAAGAGAGATACAAGCTGAAGTCTAGTTTGAGATGCACGTGGATTTTTTTTCATAGTTTATTGCTTGACAAAGTCAAGTGCAAAACAGCTAGAGCGTAGGCGTGGCATGAGCTAAAGGGTGGCATGTGAGGTTTCTACCAAGAACCTGTAACACACTGGTCATTCTAATCACTGAGAGAGAGATATACACAAATAATATTTAAGGAGTTACGCATTTGTGACACCGGACAAGAAAGGGTTACGCATCCTGAAGGATAAATGACCCAAATTCAACCTTTAGGGACCTACTGGTAAATAATGTTTGTGTGTTTTAGGGATGTTTAAAAATGGTTCTTATTGTAACCATATAAGCACTACAAATTTTAGCAGTTTCAAGTTTACACACTGGCTCCCTGGGAGCAGGGCCAGCAGCCAGTGCACTTCCAGCTGCTGGTCCCACTCCTGGGAAGTCAGCTGCCAACATGCACTGCAGACTCTCATACAGAGTCAGCAGCAAAGGGCAGCAGCCAGCTCCCCAGGAGATGGTGCATGCAGGGAGCCGGCTTTTAAGCTTTAGCTTTTAAGCCAGCTCCCTGCGCGCACTGACTCCTGCCTGCCACCCTGCTTCTGGGGAAGTGGCTGCTGTGTCACACAGCTAATTCTAATACAGAGGCAACACCGCAGGGCAGCAGTCAGCTCCCTGGGAGCCAGACCAGGAACCAGTTTGTAACTGTTTGGGTAACAGATAAGCTAATGCTTATTGGTTACCCATTTAAATAATTACACTCTTACTTCCCGAATGTGTTTACCTATATAGTGTTGAAAGTTAACAATGTAACCAAAGAGTTTCTGTCTATACACTATTCATGTCTCTTTGAAGTGTGTAACAAATCACCTGCACATTTTGGAAAAATGGGCAATTGTCTTATGTTCATCTATGTAATAAATTACCAGTGATACACAGGAAATAACTCCACGATTGCCTATTGTTTGCCTAAAGACTCAGAACTCTGAAGAGAAACCTGGAACCCTTGGGACCTGATCCTTTTCCCTCTCAAAGCTTTCCCTGATAAAGCATCGAGCAGAGCTAAATCATAAGACTGAGAACTCTAGCCCCATCTGGATTAACCCTGAATATGGACAATGGACTATAACCTATGGGCTAATTCTGTAAGAACTCTTTGCAACTACAAAGCTCAACATCTCTACCATGAATCTGATCTCAGAAGTGTATTCATGCCTGTATGCGTGCTGAACGCTTTTACCCAATACTCTCTCTCTTTTTTTTTTTTTTAATACATTTTAGTTTAGTTAATAAGGACCGGCTGTAAGCGTGTATTTGAGGTACAATCTGAAATATTAATTAACCTGAGAGGTTAGTGTCCAATCCTTTGGGATTGGTAGAACTTTGTTATCTGATGAATAAATTCTTCAGTGATCCTCATCATATTTGATTTGAGTGTCTGGGTAAAGGCCTGAGGCTGGGTTGCTGAAGGGAACAGTGCTGTTGACTTCTGAGTAAGCAGAAAGGTATATAGAAGCTGTTATGTGCTGGCTTGGTAAATCTAAGCATTGGAATAACCACTAGCTTGGTGCGGTGCCTGACCCATTCTTTGTAGTTTGTTCCTACCTGAATAACCTCAGCTTCCTTCCTCTAGGACTCCAGTCACAAGAACATGTTTTTCAGTATGAATACTAAGGTAGGTAATTAAGACAGGTCACCAGAAGGTTATAAACACACTCCAATCAAGGCGGGAGGAACGAAACATGTATCTGTTAAGCCATGTGTGTATTGTCCATGTCATACTGGAGAACTAAGTACAGGCTGAGCCAAATGATAATCAAGAGATTGTGAAGCTGACAAGAAAGAAATTACACAAGGGGGAAAAAGACCCCAAACCAACCATCATGAAGACTATCTTGTTTGTAAGTGAAGCCACTGGAGAGGGGGCATCACTGGGAATACAGAGGTACAACTTGGATCTTCCACTGAGGAGACAAACTAAAGGTCACAGCTAAGCCTGGCTGCAATACACTGGAAGGATTTGGGGTGGGCTTAGCTCTATAAGGAATGAAAGTAACTAGTTAAATAATTTTAGGTTACAGAATGCAAGTTACAATTTTACTGCATAGGTAACAGTTTCCAGGACACTGAGATTTCCTATCATGTGAATCTCCTCTCTGTGTTAAATAATGTTTTCACTATATCTCTGTGCATGCCATGAGTTCAATGAAGCTGCGACAAGTAAACTGAGGGGCGGGGGAGGTGGCACTGTTGCTTTGGGAACAGTGGATCTGTGAATTATGCGAGTCTCTAGCGGAATAGGGGTTGGATGCCACAGGGGGATACTTGGAGGACTCACAGACTGCCATGTGCTGATCACTAACTTGCAGAAGGTCAGCAGAGCCCACCTGGGCTGAGGGAAGTGCTTGTGTTGCCCATGGCTGGTGTTCTTGGAGAGCTGACCCATGGCAAGGCACAGACATGGGCACCCCATCTCAACTAGACAAACATTTCTGAGCAGGACATCAATTTAACTGAAGATAAATTACATTGTCACAGCACCTATCATGTGCCATTTTAGTTGGCTGCATGAGGCCTCACTTCCTGCCCTAAACTGCATGAAGTGAAGTTTGAGCCTCGGTGAGCAGCAACCAAGTCATACGCCCGCCCTGGGAACAGACACTCTGGGAAAAGCTGCAAAGTGGCTTCTAGTCTAGGTTGTGAATGCTCTGGAGCAAGAATGGTCTTTCCTGTTACGCGTCTGGGCAGCGCCTACCACAGTCTCACTGGGGTTCTCATGTGATACTGCAATACTAATAGTTCTAGACTAGGGGACAGGGGGATGCACAGCTTTACAGCTCCCTTCCCCACCTCTTACAGTCCACAGTCATCAGAAACTGAAAGACTTGTCCCCCCATCTAATATTAACCAGATATTATCCTACAACTCTTAATTTAATACCATTATGGATGCTGCTCCAGCTCCAGATTTTCTATAAAAATCTCCAAATACTGGACAACCCTCTGGCAGCCAAGACAGCTCACCAAGGAGATGCTTACTCTTTAAGACCACCAACTCCCAGGGATCAAATCAGGGATTCCAGAGGGGGAAAAGCCAAACAAACCCACACCATCTTTTTATATGCGGATTAGCAGTTGTACCTAAAGTTGCCCAAGTCCTTACCTGCAGTAATGGGTTTTGGTTTTGCTTCTGTTTTTTTAAAATTAAAAGGAAAATGTACATGCTTTATTTAAATGATGGGGCTCAGAGCAGGGGGTGAGGGGTGGAGGGCAGGGGCTAGGAACTCACAGCAGGGGGTAGGAGTGCAGGAGTCAGAGCAGGGAGCTGGGCAGGGAGGTAATAGGTGCTGAGTCAGGGCAGGGAGTGGGGGGCTCAGGACAGAGAGGTCGGGGGGCATCTTACTGGCTCCTCTGGGGTGGGGGCTGTGTTGCTTGCCCGGCAGTGCTCTGTAAGGGGACTGCAAGGACTGTGCTACCCAGCCCTGGCAGTGGTTTGGCTGGAGGCTTTAGTGAAGGGGGAGCCACTGACTCAGGATGGTGGCCTACAACAAGGAGAACACCAGTCCCAGCTGGCAACTCTCCTACTAGTGTGGCTGCCCCCCTATGGTCACTGTGCAGCATAACTGTCTCCTTGCTGCCCTCTGTGGTCATTGCAGAGAATAACCACCCCTGCTCTCAGACCCCTCCCCTTCAGTGTTATGGAAAACAATCCCATTCCAAGCACCTCATGTTTTCCTGGAACCTTGCTTTAAATCAGGATAAGAGTAAGGTGCATACCAAATTTGGTAGACCTAGCTCTATAATTTAGAAGGGATTCTTGAACAAACAGACTCTCAGATGCACAGAAAAACTCTCTAAAATATATAAAGATAAAATTCTCCTAGTTATTACAAATTCAGAATCTATTCCAAACGTCATACAAAATGATAACTGATAAATTTTGTGGCTACAGGACAAAGATCCCATTAGATCTAGTAAGTTACTCTCTTTAGGGACATGCAAATTTTAACAGACAAACCTCAGCTAACTTGGCAATCTATTCCTTAAGGAAATAGGAAACATAAGCAAGGATAACCGTGCGCCATTAACCATGCAGATAACAAGCGATTTAAATAGACAGCAGACACTACCTGTCTCCCTTGGGGGAAAAACAAAACAATTGAAATGAATGCCTCTCCCAGGAGCCTTTTTATTCTCAATTCCCCCCTTACTCATATTCCTTACATTTATTTTACCAAAATTGACACAGTCAGGTCCATTCCATGGGGGCCAGGTAACAAACTAAAGCAGTCTCACAAAAAGAGCACAGCTCCCTGCCAAAACTAGGTGATTTGAAATTTTCCAACTTTACCAACTGACAAAAATTTGTAGCCATGCACCACAGTGGCTCCTTCTCTCACATGGGTGGAGCCCAGATTCTGCTTCCATTTGCTCCTTTTCCTCTTTCCCAGCCCAACACGCTGCCCTCACATTACTACCCAGTCTCTAAAGAACAGTGATGCCACGTATTTCAGCATCCACAATAGCTCTTAATATCTCTTCTGAATTCCAAAATAACCCCCTTCTACATACCAGAGTCTCTAGCTAATCTGAAACTCTGTCTAGCCAGTGCTTCAAGCTGTTCCTTGGACCTCCATTTAAGATTAATCCAGCAGAAAAATTATACAATCCCTCGCCCACTGTTCAAAAACAGGTGTTACAGGTGCTACTGCTGGCAATGGGACTCAGCAGGTGCTCTGAGAATTTGTGTTTTGGGCTTGACTTAATTGCAGGGTTACCTTTTCCCTATGAAATAAAATGGGGTTACCAGCTAAACTTTTAAATCTAATGGATGTTAATTGGAAGCACCTGGAAAACTGTGGCTAAGCAGAGCACTAATAATAGGACACAGGCTAGTACTAAAAAAAAAAAAAGGAAATTAAAAAAAAGGGCCAACAATTGAAGACTGAAGCATTGACATCAAAAGCCTGGCTACCATGATGGGCTAAGATTGTCAAAACAGATTAAAGGCTCAGTGGGAACCGGGAATCCAAAGCGGCCATAATATTTTCAAATGCTTTGTTAAATGTACCAGAGATCACCCTTACTGAGCTAGATTGTCTCTTTAGAGACACTTTCCAAGCATTACTAGGATGTACCAAGTCCAGTTTTGCTTCTTCTTTAGAAGGAGAATGTTGCAGCCTACTATAGTTCTTTTGCTACTGATGTACTAAGCTTTGTGGTTACGAACATCAGGGTCCAATATGCATCCCCTGAAAGGTGCTGCTTGTGTAATAAACTACTGTGAACAAGGCCCCTGGTGGAAATTGAAAGATCACCTACTAAGTACTATGATTTTAGCACAGAAGCTTTCCACTGGCCATTTCTGGGCATAAACTGACCTGTGACCCCTGGAGGTAGTGGGAGCTGAATTTTAACTGGCCGGAGGAAATCCAAAGTGGAATTCTGGGAGAGGCAGAGCAAGGGACTTGCTCTGGACTCTGGATCATCTGTGATTTCCTCTAGCTCCTCTGCCGACACTGGCAACACCTGGCGGATGAACAATAATGAAATCAGCTTATAATCTAGAAGCCTGAATACCCAAGTTCACAGAGGTAGAAAGGAAGCAACACCACCAGCCGTTCAAATGCCAGGCCTGACTCAGTGGCTGCCACTAGGGAGAGTGAATCCTAATCACTGAACCAAAAATGTTGCTCAGTTATACTGGTGTAAACCTGGCAAACAGGACCCTAATCCAGACTGACTCTTCTTTGGTGCTACCATAACACATTTAATTAAACAGCTGTCATGGCCTCTCTCTCTAGTTTTAATGGGACTGTTCCAGAGTCAGAACAGCATGAAGAAGAGTCACATTTAATCCACTGCATTTCACTCGCTGAGCTGGCCCATCATGCTTTTTGTTCTTGGAGACAAAGCAAGTGGCTAAAGCTGCATGTCCCTCGACAGCACTGCTTGCTGATTAACCAAAGCCTCATTAGGGGAATCTCTGTGCAGAAACCCATTCAGCCTTCCAAAGAGGACAGAGGGGCCAGGACGGTATCAAAGAATGCTCTATGGGAGAAGGAAAAGAGCCTTTTTTTTTTAATGTTTTTACAGGGTACAGGATTAAACTTGATAACTGCCTGTTCCACAAGCCCCTGACAGTGACCTGCCCAGATATATCTGTCCCCAGGTCCCTAGCTTGGAAAGGTCAAAGCCTTGGAGAACGTGGTGGGAGGTAGGGAAGAACAGTGCACTAACGCATTATGGCAATGATTTGCAGAATTCCTCAGCAACCAACTGAGGTCAGTGGCAGCCGCAGGCCTCCAGCCCTCTGAGAAGTGAGGCACCAAGGGCACAAACCTAACACCCACTGACTCTATTGGGTGTTAAACCAGGCCCTACCTCAGCAAGGTACTCTAAGAGTTGCAATGCTTCACATATGGCCTGCCAGATAGCTAAGGTCCCAGCCCATGTCACAGAGAGGGAAACTGAGGCAGGAAGGTGATCTGATGTGTCTAAAGCCACAAGAAGCCCAAGTCAGATCCAGTTCCCAAGCCCATTCTTCTTTCTCAGTTAGTGCATGTATTCCATTGCTTGCTCTCCTCTCTAGCATAGGCCTGCAGTAACGCCCCAGCTTCTCTGTTAGTTTTCACTTGCACACACCTGCAATCTCACACTCCGAGTCTCCTCTGTGACTCCAGGAGGGAAGGTCACTTTGATGTTTGGATCCACAGTGGAAAAGAGCAAGGTCCCCTCTAATGGCACACTGCATTCATTCTCCACAAGACGAGACACGACCAGGAACCAGGAGAAGTGGGGGACGCTACAGCGAGCCATGTGCTTCTGTTTCAATCATGGGGAACAAAGAAAACCCAAGTGAGTGAC
Source organism: Pelodiscus sinensis (assembly GCF_052426305.1). Taxonomy (NCBI): domain Eukaryota; kingdom Metazoa; phylum Chordata; order Testudines; family Trionychidae; genus Pelodiscus; species Pelodiscus sinensis. The sequence goes on along the minus strand of NC_143056.1, from coordinate 121,122,181 downwards.
ATGTTGTAGTATCTTTCAGTCACAACTAGGAATGTAAGTGTCTAGTCGACTAGTCGCTTCCCCCAACTCTTAGCTTCTTCTACCAAAGAGAGGCAGCAAGGGGGGAGGGAATAGAAGCCACAGAGACAGGGGAGGCAGAGGCACAGCGGGGAAATGGCGCAAGTGGGGACTGAAGTAGTCCCTGAGTGCCCGGTGTTTGACTGCAGCACTTCTGCCTTTGCAATGTAGCAAGAGCCCCAGGGCACTCTTGCTACATTTCAAAACAGAAGCGCTACAAATGGAACACACTTATCCCGTGTTCTTCACTTCTCTTCTGCCTTTTAAATGTAGTAAGAGCCCTCCACGTGGACGACTACTCGATTAGCTGATTAATTGAAATTTAACATCCCTAATCACAACAGCCCGATCCTTATTGTGGGAGCACTGACTGGACACCAGTTGAAGTCAATGAAGTCACTGAAAAAAAATATCAATGTCTCATAATGTCTCTTTGGTGTATATACAGAGGTATCACACACACTTCGATGCAAAGAAGAGCCATCATGTGATTGGGCAGTTGCTCCCACCGGAATAAAAGGGGTTAAAAATAGCTCTGGGATAAAGCTGTTCCAGGAGTTACTTATAAAGAGCAGGTTTATGGCAGCTAGTCGGGGCCTAGCTGAGCGAGGTAAAAAGGGCTGCAGGGCAGAGGGAGCTCAGTCTCTCGCCAGCTCTGGAGGAAGAAGGACTATCTACCTATAGAGGACTGGTGTCATGGACAGGGCAGTGCAGGGAGAGGGACCCAGTGGGACTCCAGCCTGGCTAACTCCCAAGCTGAGGCCTGATAAAGGGGCCCAACAGGTATCAGGACCCATAGGAGCGGCTCAGAAAGAAATAAGCAGCAGGTTCACCCCCCTTGACGATGAGAGTAGCCAATTCAGACTGCAGTCTGCCCTTGGGGCAAGGGGCTAGAGTAAGGACAGCAGTGGGCCCCTGACACCAGTGGTAGGATTGGGAGTGGCTGTTCCCTAACAGGGAGGAGCCCAGAGAGGGGGCATCACTCGGGTGCAATACCTAGAGAAAGGGTGCCACGGTCTGGGAAGGACATGGGTCCTGGCATGGTGGAGATAGACGGGGAAGGTAACTAAGGTGAGACACCCTCAGAAGAGGGCAGAGCTGATTCAAGGATAGCCAGCAGAAGGCGCTGTGGGAGTGAGGGTGAAACCTGTTACAAACCAATAAAGCCTATTTCTTTTAGACAACTGAGAAGAGGTTTGCACCAGCAGAGCTGGCATTTCCCACTCCTTTCATTCCCACTCCTGAGACAGGACACACTGCACAGCCTGCAGAAGCAGCCAAGACACAAGAGCCTGTAGCAATGTCTTGTGCTCGCAGGCAAGACTGTGGGTAGGGAGGGGAGAGCACAGATTGAAGCTCTGTACAGTATCCCACAGCTCTTCACAAAACGTGGAATAAGACCAGGTCTCAACCTGGCAGATATTTCAGTCCAATGGTAATCGACATGAAGCACTGCATGCTGGAACCTGTAGTCTTTAGGAGCCATGACCCTGTATTAGAGATGAGGACTACAGCTGCAATCAGGGCCAGATTATCCATTAGGCACAGTGCCTATGGCCTATGAAAAAGATTAGGGCCTAAAAAAATTCATAACTGACTAAAAATATAGGAAAACTGCTAAAATCCAAGTTAATATATTTGCTACCCTTAAGCAACAAGCAATATACAGGTGCAATGTTATACCTGAGGAGTCTAAGCACCCTGTGATGGGGTGATCTGGGCACACGCTGCCCCAGAGAGACCACAGAGAGCTCTTCCAAACAGGCAAGTGGCAATGGAGGAACTGACCAATCAGGGGCTAGAAAGGCCTACAAAGGGAGCTGCAAAGCAGAGAAGCAGTTAGTTCAGGGCAGAGCTCAAGCCATGCAGACCATGAGGCTGTCTGAGGAAGCTTTCTACAGAAGGGAAAGCCCAGAAAGCACCACTCTCTTGGACTGGAGGAACAGACTGAGAGGAAACAAACTTAAGGGACAGACTAAGAGAGACACCAGACAAGAGGACACTTGGAATGGGCCCTGTTAGATGTGTACCCCAGAAGGGGTTTGTATTTCACACTGGGCGTGACTCAGCTGGAGGACTCAAGTAGCCAAAAAGGCTTTTTAAAGAGACTGTGCAGGCACATGCACTTGACCAGATGGGGCACTTGCAAGAGATGAGGGCCGCCCTGTTACATACTCTCACTGTATGTGCAATGTTTTGGGTTACCCACTCTGATGCTTTGGGGTTGCGCCTAGTCCCAAAAGGGGAAGTGGCACTGTCTGCTCTGAAATTCTGGGTTTCTTAAATGCTGTGCAGCTGTGGCTCACAGTCCTGACATCCACAGCCAGCAGACAAGCATGCAGGCTATAGCCTGTCCTCCACGACCTAGTTACTTTTTGAAGGGTGAGCCCAACATCCTCCTAGTCCCAAATGTCTTCAATACTGTCTGCCCTGTAGAGTCCAGTCCTCTTGTTGAACACTTGAAGAAGTTACATTTGCTGCGCCTTTAAAGAGACAGTACAGTGCAGCTTATTAACATAACTGGGGTTGACAAATGCTCCACTTCAGTCAAAGCACCAAGTAGGTTTATGGTAAAATTAGTCCAAGTTTATCAGAATGACACAGGTTTAAACTATATCAAGTGGGAAGAAAATGGAGATAAAAATGGTTACAAGCCAACTAAAGTAAAAAATGCTTCTAAGACTAAGATTTAACATAACCAGTTCAAGATCTCGTTCAAGCTTGTTTCCCTTCTTACAGCACTGTGACTGGTCCAGCCAGGAGCCACTCTTGTAGAAACAAAGTGCTGGCTTCTTTGGTCCCTCAAGAGACAGGTAAGTTTTGGGTTCTCTCCCCTTTCTTTTTATACTCCAGTAATCCTTTGAAAGGTATTCTTTGAAAAGGGAGCCCAAACAAAGCATCTCTCTTGCTGGGACGTAGATGCCCTGCTGTCTTCCCAACATTCAGCTAGCCGGTCTCAAAAAGCAGGAAGGCTTCCTGGTGCAGGCTCCATCCTTGTTAAGTGATCATCTGTCCCCACTTACTCTCCTGATGGCTTTGTTCACCTTGCATGTAAATGTGCCTTTGTCTTTGGACACCTCATCTGACTTTAGAATGAAGTACCATGAATTGCACACATGGCGTGCCACTTTCAAGAGCAAAAATTAAAGTGGGCAATATCAGGCGTATAGGCGATAGGGCATTTCTTCCTTATTAATACATCATCTAATTTAAAGTCCTACAATTACGAGGCCTACGAAGACCTTAATCCTACCCTGGCTGCAATCCATTTACACCATTGAACACACAGCTCAGATTCATGAAATGCATCCAAGCTAGCCCTGGAGACTGGAGAAAGTTAAAGCCTGCCACCTGCTGCAGGGCAAGTCAGGTACCCACACGTGACCAGGCGTTAACCCAGCCTGCTTACCTTTGGCTTGCCTCTCCGCTTCACGCTGGTTTGCAGGTCGCTCCAGCTCTGCCCGTCGAAGGTCCGCACGACCACCTCTCGCTTACACAGCGTCTGAGGGGAGGTGTAAGGCATCCAGATCTGCACCTCCTGGCAGGGGACGACAGGGCATTTCCATGAGACATCCACAGGGAGCATCCACAGCTCTGTCGTAGCTGTGCTCTACAGTCTGAGCATTCTTACCCGAGCAAGCAGGGGAGGCCAAAGGCAGCCTGACAGGGTGTAGCAACCCTCTGTGCCCTGTCCCCTTCCCCCAGCTCCACTACTCCCTGCCTCTGGAAACAGCTTGCAGAGTGGAAAAGACCAGTGAGCATTAAATCGCCAGGCTTCCCTAGCAAAGCACCCCAAGGGCGGCCCCAGTGGGAACCATTGAGAGTGACTAACGGGCTGGGGATCAGAAACATTCAATCAAAGCCAAAAGAAGAGGGGCTTCCTGCTGCTAGCACAGTAGCTCCTGGCTGGAGCCTGCGACGTGAGAAGAAATGCTTCCTAGGCTACAGACAAAGGAGCCACACTAGGTCAAAGCCCATTGCTGGCCACAGATTGGCAGGTGGCGCTCAGGAGGAGCCCTGCTGAATTAATTCAGGGGAAGGATCAGATACCATTTGATTTATGATTGGCCCTGAAGGGCCAGCATGTTTCTATCAATGTTGGTTGCACCTCAGAAGGGGTCTGCACTGGTTTGACAGACCCAGCCAGCCAGGGGTGCTTGGAACTGATGAGAGTGGGACTCCCCAGCTGATCCCGGGCTCCACAGCTTTGAAATGCACAAAAGCCCCTGCTGGGGACTCTTGTGCATTTCAAAGCTGGCACCCATGTGCAGCCAGAGTCAGCGGGATTTCCCACTGACCCGAGGCTGTAAGCGGAGTGCCGCATTCCTCCTTTGAAATGTACAAGAGCCCCTTTTGGGACTCTCGTACATTTCAAAGAAGGAATGTGGAAGTGCCTATCAACTAGTTGATGGAAATTCCATCGACTAGTCAACTAACTGCATTTTAACACCCTTAGTTCAGAGATCCCAGCAGTCAGTACACAGCCCTGGCAGCCCCACAACATGATCCTTTCAGGTCACAAACAGGAATTTTCTGGCCACTCCCATTTGCTCATATCATGGACCTAGCGGCTAAAGCAAACACAGAGCTCAGCCCAGCCCTGTCCTGACTCTCACATGTTCTTACCTGCTGGAATTCAACCCCATGAGGCTGCAGCTCCAGCACTTCACTCAGCAGGATGTCATGGTGCCTCAGTTTCACCCAGCGCGGGTCAGGCGAGAGCGTTTGGAAATGGATTGTTACTGAGGAGGTGGCAGCACCCGGGGGAAAGTAAAACCGGACGCCGCAGGCCAGGATGACTTTGCAGCCTCCGGGGGTCACAGTAAAGCTTGAGAAAGAGAGAGGCTGTCTGAATGACATATTGCAAGGACTTCCACTAGTGTAAGCAGTGTTGTGGTAGCCCTGTAGTAGCACTATGGGTCCCAGGATATTAGAGAGACAAGGTGGGTGAAGTCATCACTTTTATTGGACCCATTTAATCTGTAATGTATTAACCCCCCTTTTGATCCTCTGGCTACAAGGATGTTAATGGGCAAATTCATCTTGACTGGTCCCTTAGGATAAGCATTAACTACTCCCCAGACCTAAAGAAGAGATCTGCATAGCTTGAAAGCCTCTCTCTCGCTCTCTCTCTCTCTCTCACCAACAGACACTGGCCCAAGAAAAGAGATTACGTCACCCACCTGGTCTTCCAATGACATCACACTCTACTAAACTTCTTTTTTCCTGTGTCTGTCCCTGGCAGACAAACTCCCTTCATGTAATGGAGTAAACCAGGGGTGGACAATTATTTTTGACCAGGGGCCAATTCAGAAATTTTTGAAGTGGACCTGGGCTGCCCTGGAAGGGTCAGGGCCAGGACACTTCCCTGCTTCCTCACCCACAGACCCTGATTAGTCTGGGGGTGGGGGAACACATGAAGTCTTTGCCTCCTAGAGAGAGCTGCCATCTGTTCTGAACAGCTGGCAGTGCCCGTGCCCCTGGTGGTGGGAGGACACTTTGGGCGCTTTCCCCCTCCGTCCCCAGGTCAATCAGGGCCTGGGGAGAGGGAGCACATGAAGTCTCTCGCTCCCTGCCCCCGCCCTGCAAGGGAGCTCCATGCTTAGAGTCAACCACCAGCTGAGCAGCAGCTGAGCAGTTGACTTTAAGTGCTGTGCCCCTTGCAGGGCAGTAGGAGACTTCATGTGCTTCCTCCGCCCCCAGGCCAATCAGGGCTTGGGGCAGGGGGAACGCGCAAAGTCTCCTCTCGCCCTGCCAGGAGCATGCAGCATTTCCAAGCAGGAGAAGACTTTGCACATTTCCACCCGCTCCCAGGCCTCAATTGGCCTGGGGATGGGAGCACGCGAAGTCTCTCGCTCCCTGCCGTCTGGCGCGTGGGACTTAGAGTCAGGGTTGACTCTAAACACTGTGTGCTCCCTCGTTCCTAGGGCCTGATTGGCCTGGGGGAGGGGAAGCGGCAGGGCTTCCACGGGCCGGATCAACCCGCTTGGAGGGTCAGAGCCGGCTCACAGAGGCCCTTTTGCCCACTCCTAGGGTAAACTCTGGCTTGTCCATTTGGACAGGAAATAATTTTGGACAGAGACTATCCCTCTAAAGCATGTGTACAGCCTCTAGTATACTGAGACCCTAACATTGACTAGGTGCTACTGCAATACAAAATAATAAATAGTCACAACAACAACAGAGCCACTTAATGAAATACCTGTCCTCCTTGGGTCCAAGGATCACTCTTCCTAGCTCTTCTGAGCTGGATTCATCTGCAGTGAATCAGAAAAAGAGTTAACGGAGTGGGTAGCAGGCAAAGGTTCCGCTAATTTGAGGGGTGCTGGTGACCAAAAAGCATCTCTCTTGCAACACTCTTCTTACCAGGGGCTGAACCCAAATTCCACTGAAGTCAATGCAAGATTTTCCATGTCTCCCAATAGGATTTGAATTGGGTTCCAGGGGAGGATGGACAAAGGTCAGTGAACTTTGGATGTCTTTCATTTCCTGTACTTAGCAGCTGTTCTCCTAGCTGTACTGGCATCAGACTCATCCCTACCCTTGCCTGTTTATGATCTAAAAGGCAAATGCTTTTCAGGATCTTTTTGCTTGCAGCTTGAGGACTTACCCAAGAGACTGACCTTTTGCCCACTGACTCCCCCACAATCCTACCCCTACCATAACCTGCAAGATCTTTCCAACAATCAGGCTGTGCAAAGGCATCTCCAAAAATTAGAACTGACTCACCTTGGAACTCCCTCCCACAGAACTAGCACAGGCTAGAACTGAAGACACAGGCAATCTAGTGCACAACTTCTGGACAGCTGTCATCTCTCCCTTATACACCCTCTAGTACAGCCTGTTGCTAAAAGTCTGCATATGCGAACACTCACTTCCACCTAAGGATGTGAACGAATAGTCAACTATCCTATAAGCAGGAGCTTATCAGGTAGCAATATCAACTACTCGATCATTCCCCCCGCCCCCCCCCCCCCACACACACTGCATTCTTAAAGGGACAGAGAAGAGCTAGTGTGCAAAGAAGCTGGATCAATCTCTGGTTCCCCGCTGGGTCTCAGGACACTCCCCCCCACCCCACCCCACCCCGCTGCTGCTCTGCATTCTTAAAGGGACAGAGCAGCTGGTCCTGTTCTCAGCACAAACCCCCCCTACTTCCCTCCCGGCTGCCCCTCTGCATCCTCAAAGGACAGGGGAGTGGATGTGATCCACACACTGCAAATGCTGCAGACCAGAGCCCTGTGGAAAAAAGCAAACCTTTCTTGGTTTCACTGTATTTCACAAAGAAGTAGGCTTACTCGGGAACCTTGTCCTCCCCACAAAGGAAACCGAGCACTTTAACGCACTGCTGTGGAGTTTGCTTCCCTGCTTGAAAGACCCTGTAACATAAATAAGGTCTTCATCCTGCACATGCTAACCCTAGTAGTGCTTGCTACTTTACTTAGGAGTCACTGAGGTACTCTGAAGAACCAAGAAACTACACTAGAAAACAAAGATCTGACGTCTGCCCTTAATGATTTCCAATGCCTGCCCCCAAACAAATTGGAAAACCCAATGGCAGTGAAGGGGGAGCTTGTGCAGAGACCTGCGGGGCCGGCTGCTCTGTCCCTTTCAGAATGCAGAGCGGCAGCGGGAGGCTGTCCTGAGACCCAGCGTGCCCCAGAAGCAAGTGCTGTAATTGTCCTTCCTTTTCAACTGAGTAGTCGAGGGAAATTCCATCAACTCCTCGACCAGCAAATTAACCGCTACTTAACATTCCTACTTGCACCCCCAACAAGTGAGCTTCACTTTATCAGCAGCAGAGTGCTCCTGCCATGCAGCATTCACATTTACACTTGCTGCGGCAAAACTTTGTTGTTTGAGGAAAGGGGTTTAAGCTTCTGTGAGTGACAAAAGTTTTGTCAATTAAGTGCAAGTGCAGACATAGCCATTGACTGCAAACTCTTTGGGAGAGGGGCTCACTCTTCACATGTCTGTGCAGTGCGATATACAACTGCAATGATGCCTTATCAATAATTATCAGTCTTCTGCCCCTCCTGCTCATCTCCGACAGTCACGTTCACACACCTGCTTGTGATGCTTCCTAGAGCCAGGGAGCAGCTGTTTGAGATGCAGTCAGACCAAAGAAAGGCAATTACCAGATTGCAGGGGGATCTCAGGTTCTCCTAGAGGGTTGCCCCGCAGGTGCACAAAGGGAGAGCTCTGGATCTCGGGGGGGATGGAGCGTAGCCTGTTGTTCTGCAAGTCAAGCCTGGACAAGTTGGGAAGGCTGGCGAGGGATGCGGGGACTGTCACCAGAAGATTGCTGTGAAGGCGCAGCTGCTGCAGAGATCGCAAATTGGCTGCAAGTTAGAACAAGAAGAAATATTGCCTGCTTGCTAAATACATGAACAGTGACACTAATCATCACCAACAACAGATATATACATCCCCAATTCCCCTCCATAAGCACCCAAGCTCCACCCCAGCCAGCCTGCATCAGACCCCAAAACACACACAAATCATGGATATATTTAAATCACAAGAGGGATTATTTAAAGATCAGGGCTTCCGAGAATTTTCCAGTGGGGAGGGCAGTAAGTTCTTTGAGACAAGGACCCCCTTTGTTGTTGTTTGTACAGCACCGGGCACAATGGAGCTCAGGTCCATGCCTAGGGCTTTTAGGTGCTACTGCAAAATAACTACCACAGCAGAAATGTGGGCACAGTAATACAAAAATTAAAGCTACAGAAACAGCCTCATTCAGAATACGGGTTTGAGATCTCTGAGTCCAGCATGGAAACACTTTCTGGATTGGTCTGGACACAGCATAGACGTCATTTAAAACAGCAGCCCATCAACACCATTAGCCCTTAGTGCCTTGTCTCAGAGTAGTGACTGCAGAGAAGCAGGGATCCTATTGGCAGCAAGTGCCCCAGCCAGCCAGTGGCCTGGATCCGTAGCTGGTGTATGTCAGTTCAAAGGCAATGGCATAATCCTGATTTATAACAACTCAGGAGCTGGCCCAAAGCCGTCTGAATCTTCCAAGGGCCTGCTCTGCTCATTGACTAAATTGATGGGACTCTGCCTAGACCGCTGGTTTCAAACTTGGGTTGCAGGCTGGGTAAGCTGCTGGTGGGCCCGCAACGCTTTGTTTATTCCAGTTCCGTTGCTATGGAGCCTCGCAGTTCCCATTGGCTGCCGTTCACCATTCCCAGCCAATGGAAGCTCCGTGGCTACAGACACTTGAACAAACAAAGTGTCGTGGGCCCACCAGTGGCTTACCCAAGCAGGCCTACGACTGGAGTTTGAAAACAGGTGATTTAGACAATACCCTGCTCCTAGCAAGTTGTATAAGAGTTACCACCCGATCCACACTCTGCATGGGGGTGACGAAGTAAAGGGGGCAGTGACAGATACCGAATCCCATTTAAAGGCTAGGTTTTACATGCCTCCCTGTTCAAAGGCCCCCTAAACCCCACCCAATCCATATCAGGCGTAGGGATGCTAGTGAGTAGTCGACTACTCACTTCCCCCCATTCTTGCTGTCTCTGTATGAGAGGCAGCAGGGGGGAGGGAGGGAACAGGAGATAGTGATGGGGGGTGTCACCTGTCCCCCTCTCTGCCACCTGCCTCTATCAGCGGGGCCTCCCTGCGGACAGGGGCTGCTGCTGAGTCCTGGCTCAAGCCAGCTCCAGAAGCTACCCCCACTGTGGCTCTGCAGACTATCGATTAATCGTGTAGTTGATACAAATTGTATCAACTACACAATTAGATAACTGCAATTTAACGTCCTGAGCCAGGAGCTAGAATCATAGAATACTAGAACTGGAAGGCATTTCGAGAGATCATCTAGGCCAGTCACCTGCCCTCATGGCTGGACCAAGCTAGGGACATTGATTCCCTCTCTTCCAGGTGCACCTCTTACCGAGTGAGTCAGGGATGCCCATCAATTGATTCCCTGAGAGATCCAGCTCCATGCAGTTACCCAGCCTCCCGATCTCGTCAGGAAGTGATTGTAAGGTGTTCTCAGACAGGTCCAGTCTTTGCAGCGCTGCCAGTTCCCCGATACTCCGTGGCAGATCCCTGAGCTGATTTTTCATGGCAGAGAAGAAAATCAGCTTAGTGAGCCGGCCAAAGTCTTCGGGCAGCCCCACCAGGCTGTTGTGGCACACCAAGAGCTCACGGAGGCTGGTAAGGTCAGTGATGCAACTGGGCAACCTAGAGAAGCTATTAAAGCTGAGATCCAGATGAGCGAGACATCGTAGACTCCCAAAATCTTCTGGTAAGGTTGTCAGGGAACCTTGCAGACAAGCACCAAATTCATCCTTGGCATGACCTCCTGGGGGCATGGAAAAACAGAGAGAGAAGAGTCCACATTCCATGGATTCTGCTAAGCTAGCCTCAAACACGCATGTACAACCCTCTCGGACATCGACAGCATGGCAAACTGGAAGTTCAGACGAGGGATTTTAAAAAGCTCTCTTTTTTTTGGTAAACGTGTAACCACTGAAATTTTCTCCCCTCTCCCCCTTCCCCCAGCAGCAGTGAGAGGAGAGAGATGTCTGTGAGAGCCGGTGCACATAGGGAGCCGGCTTTTAAGCCTGCTCCCCACAAGCACCAACTCCAGCAGAGCCACCTTCTCCCCTCCCCACTCCCGCTGCTGCCAGGGAGGGAGCAGGAAAACTGGGTGTCCAAGAGCACTGGCTCCTGTCTGCTCCCCGCCACACAATACAGAGGCAGCAGTGGAGAGGTGTAACTGTGAAGGTTAACCAATGAGCCAAGCTGATCAGTTAACTGTTTAACCATGTATCCCAACACATCCCTGGTTCAGACACCACTAGCAGGAGGCTGGAGGACTGGTGCATGCACGCAGATTATTCAAGCATGGTGTACAGCAAAGCTCAACGTGTGCACCAAAGTGGGGCTCAGGAGATCTCGGTTCTAATCCCAGCTCTGTCGCTGGGGGTGTGTCTAGACTACATGCCTCCTTCGACGGAGGCATGTAGATTAGCCAGATCGGAAGAGGGAAATGAAGCCGCGATTAAAATAATCGCGGCATCATTTAAATTTAAATGGCTGCCCCGATCTGCCGATCAGCTGTTTGTCGGCAGATCGGGGGAGTCTGGACGCGATGCCCCGACAAAGAAGCCTTTCTTCATCGGCACAGGTAAGCCTGGTTTCACGAGGCTTACCTGTGTCGATGAAGAAAGGCTTCTTTGTCGGGGCATCGCGTCCAGACTCCCCCGATCTGCCGACAAACAGCTGATCGGCAGATCGGGGCAGCCATTTAAATTTAAATGAAGCCGCGATTATTTTAATCGCGGCTTCATTTCCCTCTTCCGATCTGGCTAATCTACATGCCTCCGTCGAAGGAGGCATGTAGTCTAGACACACCCTGGGTGACTTAACCGCACTGGCTACGTCTACACTGGCCCCTTTTCCGAAAGGGGCATGCTAATTTGACAGGTCGTAATAGGGAAATCCGCAGGGGATTTAAATATCCCCCGCGGCATTTAAATAAAAATGTCTGCCACTTTTTTCCGGCTTTTAGAAAAACACTGGCCCCGATCCTCCGGAAAAAAGCCCTTTTCCGGAGGATCTCTTATTCCTGGCAGGGGGACGGGGAGCAAAGCAGAGCACAGCCGCGGAGCATGCGGGCGGCGGACAGCAGACCAGGGGGACGGGGAGCAAAGCAGAGCAAAGCCCCGGAGCACGCGGGCAGCGGACAGCCCAGACGCATCTGGGCTGCCCGCGTGTTCCGCCGCTTTGCTCCCCGTCCCCCTGGTCTGCAGACCAGGGGGATGGGGAGCAAAGCAGAGCAAAGCCGCGGAGCCCGAGGGCAGCAGGACAGCCACGGCGCGTCTGGGCTGTCCCGCTGCCCCCGTGCTCCGCGGCTTTGCTCCGGGCGCCTGTGGTACAGCAGCTGGGGCGCTGCCGGTTGGTCCCGTAGCGCCGCTCTGGGCACTACGGGACCAACCCGGCAGCACCCCAGCTGCTCTGCCACTGTAGTCAGCCACTGTAGTCAGCCACTGGTCAGTTTCAGCAGCGGCTGAATCAGGACGCCTGGGGCAGAGCAGCTTGGGTGCTGCTGGGTTGGTCCAGCGGCGGCGCTACTGGACCAACCCAGCAGCACCCCAGCTGCTCTGCCCCAGGCGTCCCCAAGTCAGCCGCTGCTGAAACTGACCAGTGGCTGACTACAGGAAGCCCCTGCCCGGGGCTTCCTGGAATCAGCTGCTGATCAGTTTCAGCAGCGGCTGACTTGGGGATGCCTGGGGTTCTTAAGTTGAATCTGTATGTAAGTCGGAACTGGCATCCAGATTCAGCCGCTGCTGAAACTGATCAGTTTCAGCAGCGGCTGAATCTGGACGCCAGTTCCGACTTACATACAGATTCAACTTAAGAACAAACCTATAGTCCCTATCTTGTACGTAACCCGGGGACTGCCTGTATTTATGTGTATATTATTCATTATCATGCCATGGCTCCAAGTCATAGGCAGACCCCCAATTCCCAGTACTTATTGTGCTCCTGATAAATTAGCCTCCTTTCCTGGTCATTCTTGAATCAGGCTGCAGGTGACAGGACGAGGAGCTGTCCAGAAAATAACAGCAGGATGAAATAAAGCCAAAGGAATTCATTACATCTCATAAAGGAAGGTAGGGAATAAACACCAACTCTCTAAATCAGACTCTCTACAACTCAAATCAAGTGACTTTCAGATAACAGGCTGTACCTGTCAGACAGAAACAAGTCCCCAGCCACTACAGAAACAAAGGACGGTAATGATGGACCTTAAGCTGTATCTTGCTGGATGAGCACGCTGATCCCCCACAAGGCAAATGGACCCAAAGCCACTGCAAGGGGCTCCAGTGCACAATGGAAACCATACAGTCCATTCATCCTGGACCAAGAAGCAGAGATGCCTCTCTGTGTCTTACCTTTCAGCACCAAGGACCGCAGGCTCTCCAGTACAGGAAGGCTGCCCAGTGTGGAGTTTATGAGGGCATCATTGCAGTTCAGCCGTAGAAATTCCACCCGGACCACGTCTTCCCTTCGTTTCTCAAACAGCTCGAGGAACTGGCGACAGCCGTCAGGGTACACATCTAGGTTCAGCCTGTTGCCTGCCAGGCGGCAGCCCTTGACTGCCACAGTCACCAGACTGCCCTCCCCCAAAGCCTCCCCAACTGCCGGCAGCTCTGCCATCGTCTGCTGTTAGTCCACTGGGGCTGGAGCATGTTTTGACTTGCCAGGCAGGCAGGCACTCGCAGTGCCACAAGGCAGCCGTGAAGAAGAGAAAGGAGGCGCTGAAAGGGGACAAGAGCACACAGTGAACCCCTCCTGCCTCTGCACAGCCTGGCTGGAAGAAGTTTGTAAACAGCACTTTCCAAGAGCTGCAAGATGCATGGGGATTGTACATATGTCGCTATTGATTGTATGGGCAATTGGCATAGATTTTAAGGCCAGAAGGAACCATTATGTTCATCTAGTATGAGCTTCTGCACATCGCAGGCCACAGAATCTTCCCCCATCCACTCCTGTAACCGACCCCTTCATTGAAACACTTCGGCTATGTCTAGACTGGCCAGTTTTTCTGGAAAATCAGCCGCTTTTCCGGAAAAACTTGCCAGCTGTCTACACTGGCCACTTGAATTTACGCAAAAGCACGGACTTCCTACTGTCTGAAATCAGTGCTTCTTGCGGAAATACTATGCTGCTCCCGTTCGGGCAAAAGTCCCTTTTGCGCAAAGCTTTTGCGCAAAATGTCCAGCGTAGACAGCTCAGATTTGTTTTCCGCAAAAAAGCCCCGATCGCGAAAATGGTGATCGGGGCTCTTTTGAGGAAAAGAGCGTCTAGATTGGCATGGATGCTTTTTGCTTTTGCGGAAAAGCGTCCGTGCCAATCTAGACGCTCTGTTCCGAAAATGCTTTTAACGGAAAACTTTTCCGTTAAAAGCATTTTCGGAAAATCATGCCAATCAAGATGCAGCCTTCAAGTTACAGAAAATCCACCATTTACAGTTGGTTAAACCTTCAAGTGACTCTTACCCTTTGCTGCAGAGAAAGGTAAAACCTTCCCAGGATCTCTGCCAATCTGATCTGGGGGAGAATTCCCTCCTGACCCGACCCCTACAGGCAGGCCTGAGTGGGTCTTGGCCCACCCACTTAGCATCCAGGCCCACTCAAATCAGGGCCAAAGCCCCCTGAATTCACAAGCTGAGACTCCTGACCCCTGCTGACTGTCCATCAGCCTGGCTGCATCACTCTCCTGCCAGCGCAACATGCTTCTGCCCCCAGAGCCATCTGTAGGTGGGCACGGGCCCTGAGGCAACCTCCCCCACCCTATGCGGGGCCCAGGGCAACCCCCTGCCCACCCACTTTTCCTGTCCAAGTTAGTCTGGGCTCACCAGTCAATTCTAACGGTTACATGCACACCACCCCCTTGCTACAGTCCCTGGCTACTTCTACACTGGCATGATTTTCCGAAAATGCTTTTAACGGAAAACTTTTCCATTAAAAGCATTTTCGGAAAAGCACATCTAGATTGGCAGGATATTTTCCGCAAAAGCACTTTTTGTGGAAAAGCATCCATGGCCAATCTAGACGCGCTTTTCCGCAAAAAAGCCCCGATCGCCATTTTTGCAATCAGGGCTTTTTTGCCGAAAACAGTACTGTGCTGTCTACACTGGTCCTTTTGCGCAAAAGTCTTTCAGAAAAAGACTTTTGCCCGAACGGGATCAGCATAGTATTTCCGGAAAAGCACTGACGATCTTACATGAGATTGTCAGTGCTTTTCCGGAAATTCAAGCAGCCAGGGTAGACAGCTGGCAAGTTTTTCCGGAAAAGCAGCTGATTTTCTGGAAAAACTTGCCAGTCTAGACACAGCTCCTGTGTATACAGGCTCCCATGGAACCACTTGCCCCCCCCCACGCTGCTGCTTCTGTATCCCTACTCTAGACATACTTTATAGATGCACAGGAGTCTGTGGAACAAAGGCTGAAAAACCACTAATCTACACCACTAATTTGCAGTCAGACATGGTTTTTGCTAGCCCCATTGGGCAGAAGGGGAAAGTGAGGCACAGGGAAGGAAGCAATTTCCCCAAGATTACCAATGGAACAAGCAGGAATAGAACGTGAGGCCCAGGTAAGCGCTCTACCTACTAGGCAGTGCTGCCGCCCCATGAATGGCCCCTAGCAACGTGGAGTTTAGCCCGATAAGCCCAGAGGCTGCAGCGATGGGCTGGAGGAGACACGGGGGGGGGGGTACCCCCAGCGATGCTCCCGCGAAGGCTGGCGGGACGGCGGCTGCCGGGAGGGGGAAGGCCATTCCGGAGGGAGGGAACTATCTCTGCCGGCCAGTGCCCAGCCACGCAGGGCGCAGCGGGACAGGACGTGTCCCGAGCTGCTCCGCGGCCCCAAGAAACACCAGGAGCCGACAACGGGGGGCTTGCTCGGTCTCCCCCTCCCCCGCATCCCGGCCAGGCTGCAGCCGCGGAGCCGTGGGGCGGGGCAGAGCCCAGCCCGGGCCGCTCGGGGTAGCAGATTGGGCCCCGCTTCCGCCCCGCGAACTTGGTCAAAGTTGGGAGGCGGCGCCACCGGCCCCCGCCCCGGGTGCAGCCCGCAGGGTCCCCCGGCCCCGCCACAGCCCCACGTGGCCGCAGGGGCCGCTCGGCGCTTACCCAGGCTAGATCAGACGGGGCAGGCGCAGGGCTCCCCCGCCCGGCGGGCCGGGACTGCACCCAGCAGCGCCGCCCCGAGCCCGCCCCGCTCTTAAAGGGACAGCCCCCGGTGGGCGGCAGGGGTGAAGGCTGTAGCCAAGCGGGCTAGGCTGGTACCTGAGCGCCAGGCGGCTGCCTGCAGCAGGGAAGCGGGCAACCAGCAGCTTTGCCTGGCCACGTGCGCCGACCCGCTGGAGCACTACGGAGAGTTATATAATGCAATGGAGCTGTCACTACTGTCAAAAAGGGGTGTGCAGATCCTTGCCAAACACGTAGTATAAGGAGTCCCGTGACACCTTGAAGATTAACAGGTTTATGCGGTCGTAAGATATCGTGGGTAAAAACTACTTTGTCAAAGGCGAGCATCTTTCAACATTCGTGTTTTAATACAAGGAACTCCTAAGCTACTTAAGCAACTCAGTAAAGCATGTCCAGGATATCGCAGTAATTGCCATACCTGTACCTGGAAGCATACAAGGGACGATACAGATACATAATGACTTATGAGCTACAGTCATAAACCATCTCCCTGCACCTGCATGTGCAACAACTATTATTATTGTTATCCCTTCTGTGGCCCAAGCAGTTAGCCAGTAATAGGGGGTATTGCTGACAGACATTCATGATAGAAGTCAGGTATTTCATGGGTGCAACCCTGTTTATTTTTACAAAGATCCTAGACAAAGTTCTGTTTTCCGAAAGAATAGAAACAAGTCACAGCAGGCAATCTCTCTGCTCAGAAAGAAATCTGACTTTGCAATAAGTTTGAACTAGAAGAAGCTCTGTCTCAGCCACTCCCCAGTGCCACACTCATTACTACCTCTCTGTAGTGTCTCAGCTTTCTGGCTCTCAATATATAGGCCCATACTGCTACACTCAATTAATCCCCTTCTAGCTCCTTTATTTGCAGTTGATCCCTGGGAAACTCAGGTCACATGGTTTAATTCTGCTCAGGTTTTCCAGTGCAGCCTACTACCTTGGTCAGTGATTGTTCCCAGTGATATTACATGAAGGGGCCTAACTGCTTCTTCCATCATTAGCACACTCATCAACTTTAACCATGTCTGTGATTATTGGCAGCCACTAATCCCTTCCAGCATAACACTGTTCTCTTGATTGCAGTAGTGTCCAAAAGACCCTAGCAGGATCAGGGCTCCATTGTGCTAGAATAGATGATGTACCAACACACAAGAAAACATGGTCCCTATTCCAAATTAATTTAGCTTCTGAATCTATTTCCAGAATGCCATCTGAGTGTATGTGTACAAGATACATGGACTGGAAAGCCATCTGAATGCCATCCTAATGTCTTTGTATAAAAATGATGTGACCAATCAGAGAGAGTTAAACTCTACTTCTGCCCAGAGGAGGGACAGGTGCAACGGGAACAAGAACCCAGCTATGAGTGTGAGGGGCTAAGGATGGGATTGATCTTAGGTGAAGAGGATTGGTCATTCAGGGAGTATAAAAAGGAAAGGGAGGGCAGGGGAGAAAGTTGTTTAGAGGGTTATTATGTGTAGGGAGTATATTTTCCTTGGCAATAAGGGACTAATCTAAGAAGGAAGGAAGTTAGATCAAAACTGCATATTTGAGGATGAGAGCTTTGAGAATGTTTTGTGTTTTTACCTGTGGCTCTGAAAAATTATTTGTTTTGTGTTTGGTATGAATGGATTGTGTTCCTATGTTCAATGACTGCTGTCTGGAGAGGCTTCCCACCTTCCCGCATTGACTTAAGTGTGGTTCTGTGTGGAGTTCTATAAATAGAGCTCATATCAGCATTATTGGAATCTGGTTTGGTTTTTATAGATGGCTTTCCTAGTTTGTGGATTATGATAGTAGGGTAAGAAGTCAGGTTTATATTTCCCAGGGCTATCTGGTTGTACCTGTAACAGACCAGTGGTATGTCTGTGACTGTCTGGATATGCTTCTAATACACAAGCTGTATGGGTTTGTGCCTTCTAACTGCACTTCAATTTATTTGACATAAAGTTTAACCCTCTAGATGCAAGTGGTCTATTTATGTATAGGCATCCTTTAGTATTTGCGTGTCAAAATACTCCTTCTCTACATCTTGTTTATGTATGCAGAGTCTGATACCCCTATGGTGTCAATAGTGCCTTGATACTAGAGCAGCAGTAACAAACCAGTAGTGATTGGTGCAGAAAGGGCCCTGAGAGGAGAATGTAAGGGAGCACCCCATTGAGCAATCACATTTTGGTGAGGGGCAGAGGTGGGTAATGCACTGCCTGGGTGCTACCCCGAGTCAGCTATTTAGCAAACAGTAATGGTAGAAGGCTAGTAGAGCTATTTTCCTGTCTCCAATTTTTTCCACAAAACTTTGTTCCTCTAGTTGTGCATTGCCATAGAAGGAAAGAGGCTCCTACTTCTATCAGCCAGTATGTAAGGTCTTGTTACTTCCCTGTTTATTTTTGTTGTTGATGTCTTAGGGAAGTCTGTGAAAGGCAGGTGTACTCTGAAATGTACCTCTGTAAAATGGGTACCTTCTTAATCCACAGATGTTGTAGTTTGCCAGATCTTGTTTCGGGGTTCAGAATTAATGTTAATTCTTCATATCCCACTTGGGTGAGAGCAAGAGCTGGCTTCTACCTTGGCTTATGCATAATTGACAGAACTGTTAATTAAATTCAAAAAACTGTCAACTCTCCTGTCCCAAGTGTCTCCATAGCCCAATTTGAAGATAGTGGCATTGCACAAATGTAAGTGTCTGACAAGGAAGCTTTATATTTGATTGCTGTTTGGTTTGTAGGGGTAGCAATCACAAACAGCACCTTTTAATTATAAAATGAGCAAACTTCCTCTGGAAATCCTTGTGAATAGAGCTGGCTGAAAATGTAGAATATAATAATGAAAGCGTTTTTTTTTCCCTTTCCAAGTTTTTAACAATTTTTTTCTGAGAAACTTTAAAATGGAAATTTGTCAAAAATTGTTTCACTTCAGTAGGTTAAACATTCGACCATAATGTACATATCTTTCATTAAAAATGCTAGGCACCAAACAGGTCACAAACCAATCTGACCAGTTTTAAATGCAAGAATAAATCCAACAATGCAGTTTTTATAGCTTTAGAGTAGAACTGCTCATGGGCTTATTTTCAGGTTGTCAAAGAACGAAGATGTGCTAATCAAATTACATTTTTCTATTTCACTTCCTTATGTTTAAAGTAGAAGTCTGCTCTGACAACTGAATATTTTCTGTGTAAGTAAGCATTATGGGAGTTTCAAGTTTATTCCTGACATTAGAATGGAGCAAAGTAACGCTTTTGGCTAACTTTGGTCAAGCTTCTGAACTGGAAGAACAATAGGCCAGTGGAACAAACTGCCTAGGGAAGTTGTGGAATCTCCTTCACTGGAGGTTTTCAAAAGACTGGATAGCCATCTGTCTTGGATGGTTTAGACACAACAAATCTGCATCTTGGCAGGGGTTGGACTAGACCCTTGCGATCCCTTCCAACCCTACAGTTTTAACAAAATAACATACACAATAAAACTTTATAATTTGCGATGTTTTTCCTGAAGCTTTGCTTCGGTCACATAGTTCATTGTCTGAGCTGCTTATGTGAAGTACCTTGTTCCAATACTATAAATTGGAAGTGTTTATAATTACATATCAGTTCTACTTGTCTCCATCCCAGGATTTGTATAGCATGAGCAATATAAGTTTCCCTGGAACACTTCAGCTAGTGTTTTACCCTTAACTGGGGCTTTTCGGTTTTCTAACTATTAATAACAGAATCTCCTTGCCTATTTTAGTCAAGTTTTCTGCCAAGATTGCCAACCAGAATGATGAGCCATGTGTTTTGTTATGTGGATTCTTGTCTTCTAGAAAACTGTCCAGGGAAAAAAAAACTTGCCAGGTTCCTTGCACACTTCCGTCAGGTGGTGATAATCTTTGTTACTGCTAATTCAAGATGGATTTGAAGCAGAGAACTAATCCTCCTTATCCTGTCAACAGTACCTTGAGCCCTTCAGTCTTCAGAAAGTAAGTACTGGATGGGTTTGATTCTTCTCTCACTTGCTACGGCTTCATCATGACTGGAAGTGCTCTGGATTTATGATCATGAAAACATGATTGGAAATCAAATTAATGACTTGAATACTGGGATGGAAAGCATGCTTATATGCAGATGATACCAAGCTGGGTGAGACTGTTAGCACTTGAGGGGCAGCCTTTGAATTGACAATTACTTTACTTAATTTCATTTTATTGATTTTTAAATTTGTCAAAGACAAGTGAAAAATACTACACTTAAAGAAAAATCAAATGCACAAATTAAAATTACCAGCTAGGCAGCAGTACTGCTGAAAAGGATGTAGGTATTACAGTGGCTCTCACGTGGAATGATTCAACAGTGTGATACAGTTGTGAAAAATGCTAATATCATTCTGCAGTGTATTAGCAGGAGCATTATACATAAGACACAAGACACGAATTGTCCCAGTTGACTCAGCACCAAGCCCTCATCGGGAGTACTGTGTCCTGCTATGGGTGCCACACTTTTAATAAAGATGGTGAGAGTCCAAGAGACCTACAAAACTGGTAAATGTTTAGTACATCTGACATATGAGGAAAAGCATAAATAACACTAGGCATATTTAGCCTTAAGAATACAAGGTGGAACAGATAAATCTTCAGCTATGTTAGTGATTGTTTATAAAGTGTATTGTGATCAATTATTTTCCATGTCCACAAAGGTAGGAAAAGAACTAATTATCTAAATTTTTGGTGTGGATTAAGCCTAAACTAGGAAACACTTGGTAACTATCTGGGTAGCTAAACACCAAAGCAGGCTTTCAGTGGAGACTGTGGAATGCTTGTCATTAGATGTTTTTAAAAATAGGTTAGACCAATACATTTAGACATCCCGGCAGGCATTAGGTGCTGCCTCAGCACAGGAGGCAGAATTGATTACTTTTCCCTTTCAGCTAGTTTCTGTTAAATAAATTAGGCTGTGTATTTACCAGTGAGAGAATGAGCCGTCAGACTAAGCTATTGAAAGAAAAATCAAACTAGAACTGAAAAGCAATTTTCCTTATGTAGAGGGGAATGAGAAATGTAGATGGACAACTTCTAGTTTAATATTTATGCCATAAATCAGGGATGGGGAACCTCAGGCTTAGAAGCATGATGTAGTCCTCAGCTTGCCTAGATCTGGCCCCTGAAGCTCAGCCTCCCTCCCCCCCCATCCCTGCATTGCAAACACTGTGCTGGCACTCTAGCCCTCCACTACTCCACTGTGGGGTTGGAGCACACAAAATCTACCAGGCTGGGGCCCACTAGGCTCTGGAGTGGGAGAGGAATAGGGGGAGTCTTTCTCTTTCTCAGTTCGGGGGCCATGTCAGTGAGATTTTTATTTATTCATTCAGTTATTGCTTCTCACTTAAGTGTGGCCCCCTGAATGATTTTTCTGTGAGTCAGTGGCCCAACTCAAAAAAGGTTCTTTACCCGTACCTTGAAAGAAAGGAGGGACCCTTGTTTTTTTGTGGGAAGAACTCTTTGAAAGGGTGTTACCAGGGATGAATTAGTGTTAGTTGATTACTTCATTCTCACAAGCTGCTGGCTTTTGCCACTAGTGGAAGACAGGATACTGGACTAGAGGGACCATGGGTATGACCCAGGAAGACTATTCTTATGTCCTAACTTCTCACTGGTTAGGTCATGTATAAATTGGACAGATGTCTGTGTAGTGGATATCAATCACAACTATGGTATCTGTTTTAATCATAGAATAATAGGACTGGAAGGGACCTCGAGAGGTCATCGAGTCCAGCCCCCCACCCTCAAGGCAGGACCAAGCTCCGTCTACACCATCCCTGACAGATGTCTGTCTAACCTGTTCTTAAATATCTCCAGAGAGGGAGATTCCACCACCTCCCTTGGCAATTTATTCCAATATTTGACCACCCTGACAGTTAGGAATTTTTTTCCTAATGTCCAATCTAAACCTCCCCTGCTGCACTTTAAGCCCATTACTCCTTGTCCTGTCCTCAGTAACCAAGAGGAACAAATTTTCTCCTTCCTCCTTGTGACACCCTTTTAGATATTTGAAAACCGCTATCATGTCCCCCCTTAATCTTCTTTTTTCCAAACTAAACAAGCCCAGTTCAAACCGAAACAAAGAAGTCATTGAGCATCTCTGCCATTTCCAAGTTTCCTGTTACTGCTTCTCCCTCCTCACTAAGCAGTGGGCCTACTCTGTCCTTGGTCTTCCTCTTGCTTTTAATGTATTTATAAAAGGTCTTCTTGTTTCCCTTTATGCCTGTAGCTAGTTTGATCTCATTTTGTGCCTTTGCCTTTCTAATCTTGCCCCTGCATTCCCGTGTTGCTTGCCTATATTCATCCTTTGTTAGTTGTCCTAGTTTCCATTTTTTATGACTCCTTTTTTTATTTTGAGATCATGCAAGATCTCCTTGTTAAGCCAAGCTGGTCTTTTGCCATATTTTCTATCTTTCCTACACAGCGGAATTGTTTGCTTTTGGGCCCTTAACAATGTCCCTTTGAAATACTTCCAACTCTCCTCAGTTGTTTTTCCCTTCAGTCTTGCTTCCCATGGGACCTTACCTACAAGTTCTCTGAGCTTATTTAAAAAAAATTTTTATAATGGAGATTGCCTATCTCCTAGAACTGGAAGGGACCTTGAAAGGTCATAAAGTCCAGTCCCCTGCCTTCACAGCAGGACCAAGTACTGCCCCTGGCAAATTTTTGCCCCAAATCCTTAAATGGCCTCCGCAAGGATTGAACTCACAACCCTGGGTTTAGCACTGAGCTATCCCTTTTCTGATCCTTCTGAGTGGGGATGGCAAATAAAAACAAGTCTTTTCCACAGGGACCACCCCAACTGTCCTATGGACAGTCTTCTATATTGATATTAGCCCATGAGGCCCAGGGTGGCCTGTAGGATTACTTAGGGAGCCTGGGGCAGGGCATCAGCAGGGGTCACACATCCTCCCCAGGGGACCTGCAGGAAGCTGGGTGAGCCAGCAGCCCGCTCTGGTCAGCTACTATCTCCCAATCTGGTTGCTCTCCTTTCCATGGGTCCCACTGCTACAGTGAGTGTATGAGAAGGGGGAAGTGCTGACCCCAGTTGCTGTCCTGTGATAGACCCCCTCCCCCCCGCCCAGTAATCCACCAGCTCGTGTGGGTCTCGGGAGGGTGCTTCAGGAAAGGAATGTAATGGTCCTGGAGGAGAGCGGGGTGGGGGGGAAGAGGTGGAACAGGGATGAAGCAGGGGTGGGGCTTGGAGAAGGGGAGGAGCAGATGTGGGAGGGGAGACTGTGGCAGGAGGGGGTTGCCCAGACCCCATGCCCCCCTAGGAATGGCCCTGGACTCTTCTAAGATCTCCTGTGGGTGGTGCTTGTCGCAATTCTCAGCCAAGGAGGTGGCCCACATCTGCCTGGGCTGGCCCTGGCTCTCTGTGCTGGGCTGACGGCTGTGGAGAGACTATGGCCAGGGGACCAGGTGCACCATCCAGCTCCTGACTCTGAGCCCTCAGTGGGTTGACCTGCTGCAGGGCAGCCGGGGAGGAGTAACAGCCCCCAGCTCTAGCCTCTCTGCAGCCCCACTACGCCACAGCGGGTCAGGGTGTGCGGGCAAGGGGCTCCAGGGGGTCTGGCACCAGGATGCTGTCCCCACCCCCCAAGACAGGCTGGGAGGCCTTGGTGCCCCACAGGGGGGGTAAGAATGGCCCAGCCTGCCTGCACTTCCCCCGCTCCCAGCACTGGGGGAGCTGCTGCAGGCTGGCGCACGAGAGGGCGACCCCTGCCTGCCTATGGGGGGGTGGAGTGAGGGCACCTGGCTTCAGCAGTTACTGAGCATGCGCACTACACGCCACGCTGTAAAGCCGGCAGGGGCGGCCCTGCTCGCGTCCCTTCCCTAGCTGTGGCCCGCGCCTAGGCCTGTTTGCTGTCGCCTCTAGTGTCATGGCAGCCACTACCTGGCTTTTCATTGGCTGTCTGCCCACCTAGACCCATCCAATGGCAGAGCTGGTTGCTGGGATGTGGGGAAAGGAAGAACGAGCTGTCTAGGCCCTGCCCCTTCCCTTTCGCCGCCAGGCCGCCGTAGTGAGCGCACGTCCTCGGGCCTAGCTCCCCTCGTTCAAGTAAGTGTGTGGGAACCCCCCCCCATTTCTCCTCATGGGCGCGCCCGGAGCCCTTTTGCCCTTGCCGGGAGCGAGCGGGGGAACAGGGCTGGGCCGAGACCACGCGCAGCTGGTGGGGGAGGGCGGTAGGAGTGATGGCCGCCATGTGCTCAGCCGCGCCCGGCCTGGGCACCGGGGGAGGGGTTGGGATCCTAGCGAGGGGGGCTGCCCCGCGGGAAGGGGCGCCCCTGGGACTGAAGGGCTATAAAGGGGGGCTCCGCACGGAGCGGGGGGGGCTGAGGGGAAGGGAGCGGCGGCGCCTCTTGGCACAGCCCCTGGGAGCCCGCACGGCTGAAGGGAGCCCCCCCCCCCCCCACGGCTCGCTGACCCTTCCAGGAACGTGCCTGTCTGGCGTGGACCCCCCCCTCCCCCCGCTTGCAGCTGGCACCCAGCGGGCTCCGTGCAGAAAGGTGCCGGTTCCTCCCCGATGTCCCTGCCAGTGGCCGGCAGTGCAGCTCGTGTGGGGCAGTGATGCTGCTGGTTACCGAATCTCTAACCCCTTTCCGGGCCCTAAAACAACCCTGTGTCTAAACTAGGGATGTAAAATCACGTTTAATTCCTTAACCGATTAAACGTGATGGTGGGTGGGGAGCTGCTCTCGCCCCCCACGGGTTAATCGTTCACATCCTAGTTCGGTTTCCTTCTTGACTGGTTGGTTGTGGGGGATACGTAGCGGGCCGGTGCTGTTAAGTAGAGCCTGCCATGTCTAAAAATTGAGACTCTGGTGGTGGTTGGCACTCGTAACCTGGGGTGACTAACAGCTTCTCTAAGGCCTTGTGAGCCAGCTAAATGTTATGTTTAAGTGGTTAACCCACCTGAACAGGTCAGGTGGGAGAGCTACTCTGGCCAGGTTGGGTGGGGATTGGGGGTTGCTCCAGACCAGCCAGGCGGCTGGGGACCTGATTAACCATTAACATCCCTAGTCTTCATGGGAGGGCAGAATGGGGAGGGGGTGTGTTTCCTTAACTTGAGGTAACATCCTAGGGAAGACAAGGTAATTTGCAGTTTTCATATAGCTTAGCAGTTAAAGACTGGGCTCCCTCATACTCATCTAACTTGTGAAAACTGCCTCCTCTTCATTAGGAACTTGAGTTAGCTTACTCAAGATCCTAAAAAACACACTTTTCTCTCTTGAGGACAGGGCTCCAAAGAGTTGGGAACGAGTCCCAGGCTTCTAAAATCTGTAACAATCTCCATGCTAAAGATCTTAATTTGTCTTTCAGAATGAGATACGTTGCAGCTTATCTTCTGGCTGTCCTTGGGGGCAATGACTCCCCCAATTCAAAGGACTTAAAGAAGATTCTCGACAGTGTAGGCATTGAGATGGATGATGAACGCATGAACAAGGTGACAGTGCAGTAACTGATAATATATTATCCAATTTGGAACCACTTACATATTTGCTTAGCTACCAATCTTATTATTTCAAGGGCTATTTAAAAATATTTGTCTATTTGCAAGTATTGTGGTGTGTGTGTGTGTGTGTGTGGGGGGGGGGGGTTATGGTCTCAAGGGCAAATTGCCCAATAAGACACATTTGGGGTAACATTTTTGTAGCTCTTGGGCTATACAGATGTTTGACTAAACTTTACTGGACAGCGCTACTACAAGCTGTTTCTAACTGATAGGTAGGGGATATCCTGGAACGGACACAGCAACAATTACAGGTTGAACCTCTAGTCTGGCACCCTCAGGACCTGATGGGTGCTGAACCAGAGAATTTGCTGAAATATGGGAGGTCAATATTGTAGTGAGTGGGTCTTTTTATTTGTATTTCAGTGAGTTGAATAAATGGGACAGTACTTGCAATGCTGCTTAATGTATGATTACTGATAACTGTGCTTCTCAGCTCTCTTCATAGCTTAGTTACACAATTTGCTATATTGGCAAAAGGAAAGAAGTAAGCATGGTTTTAGCAGCATTACCAACACTTCAGGTGCTTGCTGGACTCTTAGAAGACATTTAGTGGTAAATTAGAGCTAAATAACACAGAACAGAGAGAGCCAGGACTGATGGCTGTGAACAAACTTCACAGGACATGGGGAAACTTGACCACACCCATGGTAGTTGGACATCCAGCTAACTAAAATTGTGCTGGACTAGAGAACTTCAACCTGTACACTGCATACAACAGGCCTGTGTAATGGCTCTTATCAGAAATTGGTAGTTGCTGGTCAGTGGCTATCACTGTCAGGAAAAAAATTCAGTGAGATAAAATGTTCAATTTGCAGTTATACACCACCTAAAAATAAATAAGTATAATTCCAATGGAGGTTTATACCTTTCTGGCAAAATACAGAATTTAATAGCCATACTGCCTCCGACCAGTGGTCCATCCAGCCCTATATGCTGTCTTCTGACAGCGGCCATTGGCAGGTACTTCATAGGGAATGAACAGAATCATCAAGTGAGCCATCCACTGTTTCTCGTTCCCAGATTCTGGCAACATTATTGCACTACGTTCATGGAGTGCCAAGTGTACACATGGCCTTTTCCATAAATACGGCAGTGAATAGGGCTTGTGTTAAGGGACATAAGTCAAATAGTCAGATATAGAATTTGAAGCCAGACGAGACCACTGTATCCTCTAGTTGCACCTCCTGTATATCAAGTCCTTTGCTACAACCTGGCCACTAATACCTCCCAACCACTCACACACTAAACATAATTGCAATTAGACCAAAGTATTACAGCCCCCAGGAGACGAATTGTGTGCTGCAGGCAGAGCATAGGAGATGTGGAGTTGGACCAGTGCCTGAGGCCCTGGCAATGGCAGGGAAGTCAGTGAGACACTATATCATCTGAGTGCATCTAGGAAAACACAGCCAATGTTCTGCAGGATTTATGTCAGCCTGGAGATCAGTGTTGAAACGGTGTGTAGAAGAGAAGGGCAACAAGTCATTAGGACCAGATGGCATTCACCCCAGAGTTCTGAATGAACTCAAATGTGAAATTGGGAACTACTAACTGGTTTGTAATAGAGAGATGATAGTATAAATGGTTAACTGATGGAGCTTGGGCTCATCAGTTAATCTTCACAGTATATCAGGCAGCAGCATGAGAGGGCAGTTTATAACCCATCCTTTAAATCGGGTTGGCAGTGTACAGCATGCATGCCATAAGTGGCACAAAAGGGACCTGTGCTGGTGATGCAGGGGGCACAATGCTGCAGAATTGGAACCAGCACCAGCTTCTTGTGGGTGGAGGAAGCCTTGAGGCTCTGTGCTGGATCCAGCTTACAGGGAAGTGCATGTGTGCTGTTGCTCCCCTCACCACAGGAAAAGCCTGAGCGGAGCCCAGGGCAGGCGATCAAGCGGAGTGTGCAGTGGAGAGAGCCCCTCCCCAGAGAGCAGTACAGCTCAGGGCAGGAGGGGGTAAATCTTGGCACACCACTTGGGAAAGGTTGCTGACCCCTGCTTTAAATCATCTTCTGTACCAGATGAGTGAAAGATAGTTAATGTGTTGCCAATCTTTTAAAAAGGCTC
Organism: Pelodiscus sinensis; assembly: GCF_052426305.1. Lineage (NCBI taxonomy): Eukaryota > Metazoa > Chordata > Testudines > Trionychidae > Pelodiscus > Pelodiscus sinensis. The sequence goes on along the minus strand of NC_143056.1, from coordinate 121,094,785 downwards.
TAGAGTTGATCCTGGCAATTATAGATGGGTAAGTCTAACTGGCAGACACATGAACATAATTTGTTTGGGGGAAAAAGTAAAGTAAGCTGTCATGAAATAAGAGGGAAGGTCCTCTTATGGGTTTAACTGGTTAAAGGGTAGGAATAAATGTCCGTTTTCACAATGGAGAGAGGTGAGGTAACTAGTAGTGTCTGCAGGGGTCCATAGTGAAACCAGTCCTATTCAATATATTCATAAATGAACTGGAGAAAGGGGTAAACAGGTGGCAAAATTTGCAAATGATACAAAACTGCTGAAGATAGTTAAGACCAAAGTAGACTGAAGAGTTACAAATGGATGTTACAAAAACAGGCAGCTAGGCAACAAAATGGCAGATGAATTTTAACATTGATAAATGCAAAGTAACGCATATTGGAAAACAGAACCCCAACTGTACTTACTCAGTGATGGGGACTGAATTTTTTGAAAAAAAATCCACTCAATGTGCAGCAGCAGTGTTTGCCTTTTAAAAAAAAATCAGAATGTTAGGAATAATTTAAAGTGCTAGGGAGTATCTTATTGCCTTTATATAAATCCATGGTATCCCCACATCTTGAATGCCGTGTGATGTGGCAGCCTCATCTGAAAGATAATCTTGGCATTGGAAAAAGTTCAGAAAGGGGCAAAAAAACGATTGAGGGTTTGGAATGGCTGCCATATGAGGAGAGAAACTGAGGATGTAATAGTTTATAAAATCATGTTTGATGTGGAGAAAGTAAAGAAAAGTTATTTACTTGTACCTAGAACACAAGAACTGTGGGTTACCAAATGACCAAAGGTAGCAGACTTTAAACAAACAAGTATTTCTTCACAACACAGTCAACCTGTGGAACTCCTTGCCAGAGGATACTGTAAAGACCAGGACTTTAACAGGGTTCAAAAAAAGAACTAGATACATTTATGTAGGATAGGTCCATCAATGGCTAATGGTGTCCCTAGCCTCTGTCAGAAGGTGGGACTAGGTGATGGGTAGGATCACTCAATGATTACCTGTTCTATTCATTCCTTCTGGGGCACCTGGCATTATCCAACCTGAAGAGTGGTTCTCTGCAGTCAGAATCTGTGCAGTACCATGATATAGTTCTGCTCTTACTCTGCTGTTTCAAATACACTTTTTATTGTCACTAAGGCCTTCATAAACTCACCTGGTTTTCACTGATCACCCCTTTCCCACAAAATTACATTGGAAATTTGTTCTTGTCGTCATTGAGTTACCTGTATTTGTTCACACTGACTGAGTCTTGCCCCAGTATAACTTAGAGGATTCTTCAAACATGCCTGTCAGAGTAAATAAACACGAACATAATTCACATTTCATGCTTCACTTGAGCAGGAGATTAGTTGTTTGTTTAGATATGCCACTATCACTGAGCTGCAATGTACTTTGACATTACTGTTCCTATCTTTAGAATCTTGCCTCCATTGTTTACTTTGATTTGTGACTCTCCATTATCCTGCACAATGTTTTTGAGATGCTAGCACTGTTTTCCTATTTACATTTTCCCAGCCTGCACTCTTAACTTTGATAATAAAATAGAAGTTAGAATTTCCCATTCCAGTGAAAATTCCCATCAGTTGAGCTTTAGCATGTCAGAGTATGGAGTAAAATGGTACTTTAGAGTGCTGATTCAGATCCAGTACTGCTGAGCATGCATATGGAAGGGATGCAGCAGCAGTTTCAAATGCAGGGCCAACAGCCAGTGTGCTCTGTTCCCACTGCCAGGGAGCCTCTTGCCACCCCACATTGCTGCCTCTATAATAGCAGCATATCAGCCACTTCATGATGGAGGCAAATTTTAAAACCGGCTTCCTGCACACTGTCCTTCCGGCTGCCCTTCACTGTTGCCTCTGATACAGGTGGCAGCAGCCCCTGTCTGTTGGGGAGAGGGGGCGGAGCTCTGTTAAAGGCAGCAGTGCAGTTGTGGAGAGCGGGGGAAGCTGTTCCTTGGAGCTGGGGGGAACACCTTCCCCTTGCTGTGTGTGTCTGTGTTGTAGGAAGCAGCAAGCGGCAGGAGAGAACAGTTGGGTCTGTGGAGCTGGCACGCATGGGGAGCCTGCTTGAAAGCTGGCTCCCTGTGCGTACTGGCTCCCGCCTGTCCCCCTCACCGCTGCTGCTGCTTCTTTGTCAGGCAGCAGCGTCGGTGGAGAGGGGACAGATGGGAGCCAATACTTGCAGGGAGCTAGCTTTCAAGCAGGCTTCTCACAGGCACCGGCTCTCACTCTCCCCTCCCCTGCTCCCTGTGATAGAGGCAGCAGGGTGGGGGAGTGTGTGTGGTAGACAAGATTGACCAGTAAGCCCAGGCTAATTGGTTAATTGTGTAGTTGTCTACATGTAACATCCCTATTCTTGATTGCTGCCAGCTTCCTGAAATCAGGAACTCATTGGGAATAAACTGAAATGAAAATATTTTCTGCAGTCAAAATCTGGTTTAATGCTTTAGTGAACTGATATTCCTAGTGCTTAGCCAATGGCTTCTCCCAGTTCAGGTGCTTGAATTTTTTAAAACTTTATCAGACATGTACTACTTAATGCAATTTTTGTAATATATTTAAAGATTTGAATAGATCATACATTTAAGTCTTATAGGTTGTCAATTTTAAGTTACATTTTTAATGACTGAGAAATAAGGCCAAGATGGAGTCTTACAAGCGGCTGGATAGGTGGTATTGCATAGAAACCTGATAGAATAACACTTAAACTACTTTATAAACTGCTTTGTCAAACAGTTTTTTTAATATGTGATCTATAATTCCCTTAGGTTATTAGTGAACTGAATGGAAAAAATATAGAAGATGTCATTGCTCAGGGTAAGTAAAAACTCAGTGTTGGCATGGGGGGGGGTGACATTTATGATGGCTGCCTCTCTAATTCAGTCACTAATTTGAAGACCTTCAAGAGGGTTAAGAATTACCAGATTTCTTGTTTTGTTTTTTTCCTTGTTAAATCAGACTTACTCTGGGGGGCTCTTACTTAAGATACAAAATGAATGTGATAGCTAATGCGTAGCGTCCATCCTGATTCCTGCAGGTTAGTGCCAGTACCTGCTAGGTTTCGCTTGTGGACCAGATCAAACTGGAAAATGCTCTTAAATATGAGTTTACAGTTAGTCTGCTCATAACAGAGTTTTCTGAACATGTTAGGTGGGAGAATGAGCCAGATGTTAGCATTCTAAATTATAGTTGTGTTCTTGAACTTCCTTTCTTGGAGAAGTCACTTCACCATGAAGTAAATACTTTATTCACAAGCCTTCTGTTCTTTATTCCAGGGAGCCCTGGATATGATAAATCTTATTAAGCAGGATCCCTAAGTGGAAATCAGATTTATATTTGTTAATGTTGCACTGAAAATAAATTTAGAAAGGCACATGCATGTTCCACTATTGAGTATTTTACTGACTACATACACTGTGTCTACATAGCATGCTGATTAAAAAGCTTTGGGCTAATTGAAGTAATGATTTAATCCCCTTTCCTTCAAACACTTGAGCAGATGTGTAGTTTTACTTACTCACGTGCCTAAGAGCTCATAGGAACAGGCCTTAATGATTATCAGTAAGTACAGCAGCTATTGGATACTTCTGTGATGGTTTCAATTGTCTGCTGATGGAACACTTTATTTTAGAAATACAGTAGAATAAGTTACAAACACCAGAACTGAAACCAGAAGTCAGACAGTGTCAGGAACCAAAAAAATCTCAAAACCACACAAGATACTACTGTGTTCAATGTAAACTATTTAAAGGGTGGGGGAGAACCAGCATTTTTTCTTCATACAGGTTGCACCTCTAAAATCTGGGATTCTCTGGTCCGACATGACCATGGATCTTCCTGGATCAGTGTCCTGCTGCACTGCAGGGTGGCGGGGTCCTGGGAGCTGGCATGTGCTCAGTTGGGCTTTGAGGGGGCCGGAAGCTGTGTGCCTCATCTGGGCTACAAGGGTGGGGGACAGGGAACCAGCACATGGTTCAGCTGTGCTGTGGGGGCGAGGGGGAGTGCCATGACCTGGGCTGCAGGGTGAGCCCAGAAGCCGGCAGGGAAGGGGGACCTGAAATGACCTCCCCTGGTCCAGAAAAATCTTATTCAGGTCCTGAGGGTGTCAGACCAGGGAGGTCCAAACTGTAATAAATTTTCAAAGCAGTATTAAGATAAGGTTCAGTTGTAAACTTTTCAGAGAAGAACTATGTTTTGTTCAATGTTATGAACACTTCCAAGTTAGGGACAGTCTCCATTCCCAAGGTGTTTGAAACTTTGAGGTTTTATTTTATGTGGCTTCCTAGAATATCTGACATGATTATAAAACATGTTTATTTTGCTAATTATAGGAATCTGAAATACTAAGGAATTGTTTAGAAATTGATTCTTAGAAATTGAGTACATGCAAAATGACTGAGTAAGCAAACTTCGAAAGCAGAGGGAGTCTCCATATTCACAAGGGAAATAGCAGAGAGCTTACTTTCCAGTAACTGGAGACATTAAGTAGTAATGTTGACTAATCTCAAAGATCCTCTCTGTAATGTAATTCCTGCTGTGTTGGAGAGGCCTGTTTATTACAGTATTCCTTGTAACAGCTAAAAAGTCTTTTGGTCTCCTGCTATACATGGGAATCTAATCGTACTCCCAAACAGTGCTTCGAAGTCCAGAAGCACAATTTGGTTAGCCTCCCTTGTCAGAGTTACTATGCTGTATCCAAATTATAACTGGGTAAATGTCTTTGACATTTCTCTTTCATTGGAGAATGGATTCATTTCACACATTCTGGTCAAATTTGCCAAATTGTTTCAATTTTGCAGAGATTTTTCAACTGAAAACATTTCCAAAATAGCAACATTTTGAACTTTAAAAAATCCAAACTTTTTTCCCACTTTTCAGTTCGCTGAAACACAAATTGATTTAACCCTAAATATTTGTTTTCAATGGCCAGGAACCCTTAATTGACTATTCATACAGTTCTGATCCCGATCATGCTACATTGTAGACCATATAGAATAGAAAGGACCTAGCAGAGGTCATATTTGAAATGCTCTTCTTGAAGGTCACCTTCTTTCTCTTTATTTGGTAATGTTTGCCTGCTGTTGTCAGTCTTTTTAATATGGATTTTGGGGGGATTTGTAGGCAAATAAAAAAATTTGCCCATGCTGCCAAGAACTATTGTCCACACCTGGTTGGTTGGTTGGTTGATTGGCTAATGGCCCAATGCTTCAGTCTTATACTCTAGAATCTTATTTTAGAATATGCTGTTTTTAAACAAACCAACCAAAGTATCTGGCACCTTGTTGTTCTTTGCAGGTGGCTAGAATAGGTTGTATAGGTTAATTTCAGAGGATCACTCACACTCATGGGTTACGCTCCGAACACCTGTTCGTAACTCGATTTGGTTGGAAATACTCTTAAATGTGCTGCCCATGCTGTTTGGAAAAACTTGACATACATGGTTCTCAACTCAAAAATACTGTAATGGAGTTAATGGGAGGTTGATCTTAAGTATGGATGGTGGTAAGTCAGTGTGTTCATAAGTTGGGGAGTGGCTGTATAAAAATGTTTTTCCTGCCAGGCAACAGAATGACATAATCCCACCCTCATGCGCTCTGATCTCATCATGCTCTCTGGCTGCAAAAGCCGCCAGAGGGGGTTGGCAAGCATGGGGTGCAGCCCATTAGTGTATTTTTTATTTTTCTCATTCATTTTGTCCTATCATAGACCTGTCTGTATGCCATATTGACTAAGTGCCTTCTTTCTACATAACTTTGGTTTTGCATGTTGGAAGTATTTGTAGGGCCAAAGCTTAATTACTATTCCCTGTCCTTTTCACCCTTACAGGTCATGGCAAACTCGCCAGCATGCCAGTTGGTGGAGCTGTAGCCGTCTCAGCTGCTGCAGGTTCTGCTGCTCCTGCTGCTAGCGCTGCTCCTGCTGCTGGTGAGTATACTTGTATAGTGCATAGAAACTAAGGGGAAAATAGAGGGACTCCATTTTATACATTAATCTTAGTGCCTTAATCCCATCATTTAAATTTAGGATACTTTTTACTGTTCTTTGGTGGCTTGTTATTAAGTAACCTGGTTTTAATGCTAAAGGCTATCTCTGAGCTGTACCAGGGAATGAACTGTTAAGATGGTATGCATAGAAGATGCCACCAGTAAGTGGTGTTCACAGTTGATTGCTCCTCACCTTCATTAATTTGTTCTGAAAGGGGTGTATGTATTCATGAGGAGAGCACGTTTTGGGATTTCCTCATACTCGCAATGTCCAAAATGTACTGTAAATAATCCCAGATGAGAGTGAACATTGTTTACATTTCTTCTCTCTGCAGCTGAGGAGAAGAAAGAAGAGAAGAAAGAGGAGTCTGAGGAATCGGATGATGACATGGGATTTGGCCTATTTGACTAAACTTTGCTACAGAAGTTATTAAATCTTTTTGTTTAAAATGGATTTTGCAGGGGGTTTTTTTGGCTATAATAATCCTACTGCCATTGGAACTTTTTTCTCATCTAAGAACAGTGATCTGGAATTGGGCTTTGTTTAAAGGAAAACAAATGTTAACTAGCCTTGTTGATTCTGCAGGTGAAGCTATTGAGACTTATGCTCCTAAATCACTTAGACACAATTGAAAATCCACCCTGACTTACTTAAATGTGCACTTGGTGCTAAATCATGTTGTGAAACCCAATGGAAAGGAAATCAGAATTAGCTTGTAAATTCTACTGCATCACCTCAAAGTTTACTCTCATAAATGACTACATTCTGTTAAATGGCCAAAACTGCCCAGGTTTCTTTGCCAAATTAGTTCTTATTCATATTGCCTACAATGCTGTCAGTAACACGTTCTGTCAGGATTTCACTTTCTTCTCCAAAAGCAGCACTCAACTTCATCAAACTTGCAAACCCACAATCTTAAATCACTTCACAGCTTTGATATCAATTATATTAGCAGTTCTTAACAGTGGTCCATGACCCCATTTTAATGGAATCACCAGAATTGGCCTGGATTTGCTGGGCTGCAGAGACTCAAGCATCAGTCTCCTTCTGGTCGTGTGTGTTGTGTTCTCTCCCCCCCCCCCCCCCCCCCCCAAAAAAAAAAAAAACCTCTTCTTGGGTCATGTAGTCATCTTTGTTGTCAGAAGGGGGTTATGAAGCAATGCTGTTTAAGAACCCCTGATGGATCAACAGATTGACTTGCATTCCATGTGTTTGGGAAATTACTGTGGCTAATAACTACTGAAGTGATGTATGGTCTTGTGTTGTCTGCATATCAGTGTAGGCCCTGAGAAAGTGGTGTTAAGGCAAGCTGTATCCAAAACAGGTGAAACCCTCAATCAGTCTCTGGATAGATTTAAGATGTGCAGCACCACAGATCTTGTTGCACAAGAGAGTGAAAGCAGAGTTGACAGTTGCAAATATCAGTTTGAAAAACTGTCTTGTGTATAATTGGGGAAAAAAGCTGATTGGGGCTGTAGACTCTACCTGACTTTTTTATACAGATTGAACCTCTCTAGTTCTGCACCCTTGGATTCTGACCAGTGCCAAACCAGAGAATTTGCCAAACTGCATCAGGTCAACATTGTCTAGCAGTCTTAGCAACACTTCTAGTGCTTATTGGACTCTTAGAAGACATTTGGAGTAAATTAGAGCTAAATAACATCACAGAGTACTGAGAGTCAGGACTAGCGGTGGCTGTAAATGAATTTTATGGGATTGTGGGAAACTTGGCCATACCTATGATAAATGGACATCAGACTAACTAAAATCATGCTGGACTAGAGAGTGCTGGATTAGAGGTTCAATCTGTAGCCTCTGGAAGGCTAGCTAGTCTTCAGGTTGATTACTTGACTCAAATTGGCTAACCTCTCCCTCAGTCGAAGGAAATGATATTCTCTTCCAGTTGTTCCCCTATAATCACTATTGGCTTGATGGTTCAGAGAACAGTCAGCAAGTTCTAATCCACACATCAGCTGAGGGCTGCACTTGATCCTTCTGCGTGGTAGGGAAATGAAAGAGCTGAGCCCTATTAACATATTGAAAGCACAGCAATCCCCACCTCAGCCAACACAAGGGAATCTTGCAGCACTCTTTGGTAGGGTCCCACCAGTGATCTGAGAACCCTTAAATAAAAGACTGGTACCACTGTTAGTCCCCAACTCAATCTGTACCACCTCATAATGGCATGAAAGGCATCTGGGAGTTCTAAGAATGTCAGGGTCACAATACAATTGTGGTCCAGTGCCGGAAGATACCTGCTGCTATAATGAGATGGTCTGTTCCATGGCCTCACTGGTACCCAAGTTGACAAGTGTCCAAGACTACTGAGACCACCTGATTGTCACCATCTGTTCAAATAATTGTAACCAGAAAAGGCAGAGTGGTTACTCACCTCACTGAGTCTCCATGGCACTCAGTCTACCACTTTGAGCTGTGTTCTGCACAACTGGCCTTACTCCCATTCTCCCCTCCTGCTATTGTTGTTCCCTAGGCCTGGCGTTGTCAACCCAACCTCAAGTGTTGTCCACCTACCATCTCCTTCAAATACCCTCTGAAAATGCACCATTTCTGCTAAACCTTGTGCCTCTCTTTCGTCTTGGAAAGAGAAGTCTCAGGTTTGTGTTTTAAAACCACCAACCGATTACATCACAGCCCTTTGTGATAAATAAATCACTTGGGCTACGTCTACACTCGTGGCATCTTGCACAAGAACCCTTGTGCAAAAAGTCTTGTGCAAGAATGTTCACACTGCACTTTTGTGCAAGAGCTCCTATGGCAGTGTGGCTGCTCTCTTGCGCAAGAAAGCTCTGATGGCCATTTTAGCCATAGGGCTTTCTTGCACAAGAAATCCCTGCCGAGCGTCCACACTGCCCTCTTGCGCAAGAGCTCCTGTGCAAGAGGGCTTACACCTGTTAAAAAGGAGCATAGCTCTTGCACAAGAAGCCCCTCTTACCATGCCGTACTGTAAATTTCCTTGCGCAAGAGCAGGTGGGCAGTGTAGATGCTCTGTGGATTCTTGTGCAAGAATGGCCATACTTGCACAAGAAGCCGCGAGTGTAGACATAGCCTTGGTGTTTTGTGTCTCTGCAGCATCTTGCTACTCTGGTAAACTTCTGGGAGCAGAGACCACATCTCTGTTCTGAGCATACAGGTTGAACATCTGATCCGGCTGCATCATGATGTTGCTGGAACAGAGCCCTAGCTGTGAGGAGGGACAGATGTTGCCAGCAGCTGGGAGTGAAATTGGTCTGGTGGATCAACACCTCGCAGAGCCAGTGGCCGAGGGATAGGGAGCCCAGCTGGCAGCCTGTGGAGCCAGCAGGCTGGGAGTGGAACCCTACTGGTGGGCTGGAAGCCTGAGCAGGTCCAGCAGGAGGAAGAAGCCCTGCCAGCTGGAACGGGGCTGGCACTGGGACCGGTGTCCAGTGGTAGAGGAGCCCTACCAGCAGCCTACCAGAGCCCCACTGGCCGTAGCAAGGCTGGTAGCAGACCTCCCGGCAGCCAGAGCAGGGCTAGTGGCCAGGGACATCAGAGCCTGGCTGGCAGCCAGAGTGTAGCCAGCAACTGAGGCAATCTGAGCCGGTGACAGCGGAGCCCCATTGGCTGAAGTGAGGCTGGCAGCGGAGCCCCCAGCAGCTTAGGTTTGTGGGCCTGCAGGCAGGCTTAGAGGCAGGGCGTTGGCTGGAGCTGGCAGCCCTGGGGAGCTCAGAAGCCTACCCTCCCTGGTCCAGCAAACTCCCTTGTTCGGGACCACTTGAGTCCGGTGGGGTATACCTAGACTATGCTAGACTTTTGAAAGAGGATATGCAAATTTCATGGGAATTTGCATATCCTCTTTTGAGCTCTCTTTCAAAAATGGCACTCTTGAAAGTGAAAGTAATTAAGATGCGGTTTTGTTGGCGAACCCTCCCGTTTGCCGACAAGCCGCATTAAAAAAAAAAAAAAAAATGAGGTTTAAGGAAAAGTGGCTTGTTGACAAACAGGAGGGTTTGCTGACAAAACCGTGTCTTAATTACTTTCACTTTTGAAAGTGAGCTTGAAAGAAGATATGCAAATTCCCAGAGAATTTGCATATCCTCTTTTGAAAGTCTAGCATCGTCTAGATACGCCCGAGGGTGCCAGACCATGGAGGTCCAACCTGTACCACATTCATTAAATATTGCATTGGTGGAGTTCCCAGAATTCCCTCAAGGTGGCAATGCACTTTAATAACAATCCAAGAGGCTTACAGAAGGAAGTGGACTTACGTATGTTTTAAGCAATTAGTTATTCCGGAAGTTTTCATGTCTTTCACAATTCAGTAGCAAACCATCCAGTCTGGCCTGCAAAATAAAAGTCCTCTAAACAAGGAAACAAAGTACTTCCATCTATTCTCTCCAACTCCCAGTTTGTTGGGTTGCCACTGAACTGGTTTATAATGAGACTCTGTATCTAGAAATCTCTATTAGAGCTTTCTCTAATTCACTGGGACAAATTAATCAATGGTGTAACTCCATTGACTTCAGCAGGCATCTACCACTGAGCAATTTGGCTCATTGCGTTATCTCTAGAGACATTGTTCTATATTTTCATTGTAGCTTCCTTCTTCACGATCATGATGCATCTTGCATGAATCATAAAAAATGTGAAAAGATAAGGCTTGTTCCTACTGAAACCATAGGGAAGGCCTAGAGAGTTGTGGTATATTGTATACACCATACTCCTCTAAAGAGATCCCTTTCTCTAATGTATTCCAATATCAGATTTTATACAAAGCTATTGACATCAACAATATTGGGAAAGGAAGCAGATCCCAATCTTTATCCTGGAGGTTGTGGTGGTAACTGATTGCCATAACAATAGCTAGAGAAGGAAAGTGATTTGCTAATAAAGTTGGTCTTGAGAGAAGGAAACTTTCATTTCTGGGGTATTCATTCTACTCCTCATTTCAATACTGACAAAGTCATTTCTTGTGCACTCCTCAAAGCAGGAAGCATGACGTCTTCTGTACTTGGAAACCACCAGGTTTATCCAGAGTGCTCCTGGAAATAGTAATTAAGTGATGGCTCCCTGGTGACATCTGTGTTATTAGTATCCTCAACTGAGTCACTGTGGGTAGCTGTGCACACCACCTGGGAGCATGCCTTCCAGTACAGGTGAACAGACTCAAGCCAGCATGCTAAAAATAGCAATGTGGGGCTGGGGTAGAGACTGATTAGCTACAGAGATGGGCTGTGGGCTTGAGTCTGGGCTATCGCTTGTGCCACAACATCCACACTGCTGCTTTTAGTATAGTAGCATGAGCCCATCATGGGGGAATCTCTACATAGGCAGTGAGACTTGCTCCCAGCTGCAGAATCCTAACACCCCAGTTTTTAAAACCTCTCCAGGGTAGCAGAACCCTGCTGAAGTCAATGAGGCTTCTCACAGGTACAAGTGCCCACTTGTCAGGGGGTTCAATGTCCAGTCACTATTGACACCCTTACTAGCAGCCCTAAAAGGAAGTTCAAGGGTCAAACAAGCATAGAGACTGAACTACTGCCTGACCCTAGAAGTGCCCTTCCAGAGGAAGAGTGAAGCGTGTTGATAGGGAAACTTGTTATGATGTATCCTCATTATTCATGTTCTGTGGATAAAGAGATTTATTTTCCAGGGCTATTGACCGAGCTCACACTTATCTGCATTAAATTCGGGTGTAGTTTTTAAAGGAAAAAGTAGTTGTAAAAACAAATATTGCTGGACTCTGAAAGCAAAGACTCTGTAGTGGCATTGACTAGTAATGCTGAGCTGTATCATGAAAGTCTAATTCAGGGGTGGGCAATAATTTTTGAAGGGGGACCACTTAGTGAATTTCTGAAGCGGTTCTGGGCTGCCTCAGAAGAGGTGGGGCCTCAACCAGAAGGGGCAGGCCATGGGACTTTGAGTGCTCCCCAGACCCTGATTGGTCTGGGGATGGGAGAATGCATGAAGTCTTTGCCCCCCAACCCCACTTTGCCAGGAGCATGTGGCACAAAACAGCTGGTGGTTCTGTCTAGGCGCCACACACCCCTAGCGGTGGAAGGAGACTTTGTGGGCTCCCCTCACCCCCAGACCAATCAGGGCCTGGGGGTGGGGGAGCGCAAGAAGTCTTTGCCCATCCCTGCCCCCACCCTGCAAGGAAGGAAGGAACTTATTTGGGAGGGAAGGCTGAAGGACTTTAGGGAAATATTCTCTCTCTCTCTCTTTTTCTCCTCTCAGATGGACTTCCCGCTGGGGATCCAAAGTGCTCGGTCCTACTGGGGGGGGCTGCCAGCAGCACAGCAACTGCATCAGGAGGGGGCTGAAAGGAGGCTTTTCCCTTAGTTCGGGAGGCACTTCACCTTGCTTCCCACCATGCCCTGCCAGGGGCACGCAGTTCCCTCTGGTGCTGCGTGCCCCTGGAGGGGTGGGAGGGAGACTTTGCATGCTTCCCCTGCCCCCGGAACAATCAGAGCCTAGGGATAGGGGAGCACGGGAAGTCTCTTGCTCCCCACCCTACCATGGGCGTGTGGTTCCCTCTGGTGCCACGTGCCCCTGGCGGGGGAGAAGACTTTGCATGCTCCTCCATCCCCAGGTCTCGATTTGCCTATGGGTGGGGGTGTGGCAGGGTAGCGACAGGCTGGATCAACCCGCTTGGCTGTTTTGCCCACCTGTGGTCTAATTTATAGTTATAAAATACAAATCCAGTCGTAAAATATGGAACCCTTACATTAGCTATGTGGACTAGGAGTATGATCCACTGCCTATTATAGTCAATTGGAGTCTTTCATCTGCTTTTATGAATCAGGCCCTGGATAGTCTAAAGAAACATCCTATTGTCAAGCTGCAACTCAGGCATGTTGTAAAGAAGAGAGGCTAAGATTGTTTGTGCATGTGCTGTATACTAATAATAGCATCGTATTAACTGTAGGTAACCCGCGTGACTAACAAGAATGTAATGAAAAGGTTGCAGAAAAAGCTTTCTTAATACATGCCGAGCATTCAATGGGCATGAATGAACATGCAATCTTTGATGACCATCCAACGTGTAAGAAAGGCAGTGGTGTAAAGCCTGCTGACACAACACATTGGAGGGGCGCACAGATTTCTCGGCCTCTGGTTGCTTACTGAAAAATCACTGGCTTTGGGGGATTACCACCTAGAAGAAAAACACCATTATTATTTTGTTTGCTAACATTTTTTTCACCCTCTAAAGAATTCAGGAAGCGATCAGCAAGAAATGACTGTTGACACCATTTATTGCAACAGTCATAACAATTTTGTGCTGTTTTGCTATGCAATAAGAAGTCTTCAGTTGTATAACCTTGAAGGCCAAAGAGTAAGTGATGTAAACATCTGAGGCATGTTTCTTCTGGGGTTGAGATAAACAGCACAGCCAGGCCCATGGCTTCTTCAAATACAGAGTTTTCTCCTTCCAATACAGACGGAACCCTGCCGTAGGCAACATTAGCATGAGAGGAATGATGGTCTTTTGGTTGAAGCACTGAACTAGAACTCAAGGCATCTGGATATAAGGCCCAATTCTCCTTATATGTGTGAGGAGGCAGTGACATAACCTCTCTGTGCCTTGGTTCTCCTTTGTAAAATGTGGTTAGGAATGTTTCCTCTGGCTTTGTCTACATCAGAAAGTTCTTTTTTTAGTATAATCTAAAGTATGAATTTAAACAAATATACACCATTCAGGGATGGTCTAGATAATACTTAGTCCTGCCATGAGGGCAGGGGAGTGGACCTGATGATCTCTTGAGGTCCCTTCCAGTCCTATGTTTCTGTGGTTCAAGGTCACAAATTGAGCTAGCCCTTTAAGATGGTTTGGGATGCCGCTGCACTTGTTCCAACTTAGCTTGCCTCCTCAGATAAAGGAGCTAAGTGCTGAGCTCATGTCACAAAGGTCCTGTGACTAAACCAGGTTTTTTGGTGTGGGTGGGGGAGAGGAGTAAGAACTGCTTTTGGAGCATAAGAAGGCAGGAATTGCGAAAGGCAGCAGAATGGGGAGATCAGAGGAAGTCTACAGGGAAACAAGACAAAGCCCTTGGAATTAGCGCTGTATAAAAAGAGGAAGAGGCCCTGGAAAATTGGAGCCTCAGAAGGAGGGTATGGGAGGGAGGCTAAAAACTCCTGTTACTGAGGGTTCCCCGGATCAGGAACCTGTAGTAGAGAATGGGGTGCCCCCATACAGCCATTCTGTATGAGGAGGATGGAAAGACTGTATTGTCATCCAAGGAGGTACTGTGGTGAGCTCTGCGAACAAGTAAAGATAACAGGAATGATTAGAGCCCCTTTAAGTCTTGTCTACAGAACATGGGAACACATCACCACTCATATCAGTATTTTGTTTTGTTTGGGTTTTTTTGGGATCCTGAGGGCATTGAAGTCAATGGCAATTAGAGTAGTGGACTCCCTCACTGCAAGTGTTCCTATCCTGACTTTACTAGCACTTAATTTGCTGCTGTTCTGATTTTTTTCACCCTTCTTTAATGCCTCTCTAAATAATACAATTACATTATAACTGTAAGCAAGCACAGTTCAGGGCTGGGAGTCTTTTCTATGTCCTGTTGTGTTAATTTTGGTCTCCCATCAGCATTTCTCATTGTCACAGTGTTGTGTTATTTCAGCGGCAGGCCATATGGCTGACATTCCAGGATCTTTCCGGGCTTGTGTGCTGAGCTAGTGCTGAGAGAGCACTTTGTCCTGCAATCCGATAAAGCAGCTGATCCAATGCCCAGGGAGTCACCAGCAGTCTTTCCACTCATTTTGTTGGGCTTTGGGTCAGGCTGAAACTTCTTGTCCCAGAGATGACTCATGCAACTGTATTACCCATCGCTCCCTACCCCCTCCCCCCAAAAATGAAGACCGTGGACACACTGATCGCCTTGTGTCCTGCACTTTGTATTCTCATCCACTGAAGGAGATTCTCGTCCACTCTCTCGCCCTAGTTTCCTGGCACTGCCTTCCTCCCAGGAAAATGAAGCATTGCATTCTGGGAAGGTCCAAGATGTTCCCTGAGCTGTCCCTCTGGATCAACCTCCAAGAAGTGGAGTCCCTGGGGAAGGCAGGCTACAGCACTAGAGCACTGAATTGGATCTGGCTTACTTTGAAGCAACTCTGCTATTAATTATAGACCCACCACTCCTCCTCAGAGGCACAACCACTGCTTCTGTGCTTCCCGCTAATTAGAGGAAATTGGGAGGAGCTGTTATGTAATTACCCAGGGGACATGGCTCCCTACTGGCAGCGTGATGATGATCCTGCATTCCCTCTACTGGTTTCAAAGTGTGTGTAGGGCACAGGCAACTGGTGCCTGTGGGGAGAGGGGGATGCAGGGAGGGTCACCCAGAGGACAGGAAGGGAGCATGAGGAGAAACCCATTTATCAATTAAAATTTTGGCAGGGACAGCTGGGGGGGGAGGGGTGTTGCACCTCCCTAGTGCTGTGTTGCCTACGATGAGGTGACCAGAATAAGGGTCACAAGACTGGGTCTCAGGATTGTGCTTCTGTCAGTGCTATCTGTACTGGCATTTTCAGCACAGTGTTGGTTTTCCTGACCGTCAGCAATGGCAAGGAAACAGAAAATCTTTTCTGTGAACGTTTTTGTTGATTTTCCACACTCCTCCATTTTTCCTCAAAAAATTCCTGCCAGTCCTTCACTTCAGGCCCTCCTTCTGGGTCTGGACACCCACAGAACCCATTGCCTTCAGAGATGGTGACGGGCACTTGGCATCCGGCTTATAGTTTCTGTTATAATGGGATGGTAGTTCCACCACAGCTGAGAGTGGCTTATGGCTTAACAGCTGACTTCTAAGTGCTCTAATAAGCCACATGCTAACTCAGATTGCACTGAAATGTGCTGTGGCTCAGCGTATTTTATCATATAGGGTCATTGGAGCAAAGGGATCCTGAGGCACCTCTGCCCCCCAAAATCATATCAACATTTTACAGTTATGTCTTATTCTGCACACCTGGGGCTCACACTGTTGCAGTCTTCCACCACCATTTTACATCAGCTGGTGTCCAGCATCCCACAGCCCTTCTGGGGAAGCAAGACACATTGGCTATGTCTACACTGCAGGCTTTTTGCAAAAACTTGCCAGGTGTCTACACTGCACGTTGCATTCTTGTGCAAGTAAATTTACAGTACAGCATCGGAAAACAGGGCTTCTTCCAGAAGAGTTATTCCTCTCCCCACGAGGAATAAGCCCTCTTGCACAAGAGCTCTTCAACAAGAAGGCAGTGTAGACAGGCAACATGATTTTCTTGCGCAAGAAACCCCCATGGCTAAAATAGCCATTAGAGCTTTCTTGCGCAAGAGAGCGTCCACACTGCCATGGATGCTCTTGCACAAAAGCACAAGGCAGTGTGGACACGCTCTTGTGGAAGACCTTTTGCACAAGAACTCTTGCGCAAAACAGTTCTTACACCAGAAGCCTGCAGTGTAGACGTAGAGATTATGTCTGGGCAGAGATGCAAACTACAAGAAACCTGTGAAGAACATTCACAGCTCTTTGGACTTAAGAACCATGAGTCTGAATCTTTCTCTTGGAAGATTTGCATACTGTGCACAGCCTGCTGTTGCTTGGTGACTGGGGCCACAATGGGGTTCTCCTTGGAAGTCGGGAGTGCTGTGCATCATTTTGAGGCAAGTCAGCATCCCACAGCAGTACCCTCAAGTCCATCTATCTGTGAAAGTCCCGCCCTGGTCTCATTTGGGCAGCTCAGCATGTGGAAGATGAAGCCTGGTATGGTGAGGTGAGGCTGGGCTGATCTGGGAGAAAGTAGGCACCACATAAAAATGATGTTAGCAGGCTGGTGCAAGAATCCCAGCCAGGAGGAATCAGCTCTCTGATAGTAGCAGCTTTCAGCATGATGGACTGGAGCTGGATGAGGCCTCCTGACACACACATCAGGGATACACCAGGGGACAGAGCACTACAGGGAGGGGTGGGGGAACAGGCATACCCAGTGGCTACGTCTACACTGGCCCCTTCTTCGGAAGGGGCATGCTAATTTTGAAAGTGGGAATAGGGAAATCCGCGGGATATTTAAATCCCCCGCGGATTTAAATAAACATGTCCGCCGCTTTTTTTCCGGCTTGGGGAAAAGCCGAAAAAAAGCATCTAGACTGGCCCGATCCTCCGGAATAAAGCCCTATTCCGGAGGATCTCTTATTCCTAAATAGGGCTTTATTCCGGAGGATCGGGCCAGTCTAGACGCTTTTATCCGGCTTTTCCCCAAGCCGGAAAAAAAGCGGCGGACATGTTTATTTAAATCCGCGGGGGATATTTAAATCCCCCGCGGATTTCCCTATTCCCACTTTTAACATTAGCATGCCCCTTCCGAAGAAGGGGCCAGTGTAGACGTGGCCACTGTGTGGGACAGGCACTTAAGACCTGTCTACATCTGGAAGCTAATTTAGATTAAAGGAAGGAAGGAATTTAATATCTATTCTGGAATAAATTTATGTGTAGACAAACAATGAGGTAGGAAGATGGGGATGAAAACATTCATTAAAATAAATGCTGCCGTTCATTTTCTTCAGAATTGGGGGTCTGGACCCTTTGGGAGTCACGTTATTACATGGGGAGGGAGATTGTGAGCTGCCCACCTCCACTACAAAGCCTGCTTTGCCTCCAGCATTTATAGTGGTGTGAAATGTATAAAAAAGTGTTTTTAATTGATTGGGGGGGGTGCACTTAGAAAGGATGGAGAACCTCAGGACTGGGGTCCAGATGTGACCCCCAGCTTGCCTGGGATCCTGTGACCGAGGCTCAGGGCCCTCCCCCAGCATTGGGGAGTCTGTGGTGGTGCTTCAGCCCCCCCTGCTGTCCGCAATGGGGTTAGAGCATACAAACCCTACTAGGCTGGGACCCCCAGGCTCTGGTGTGTGAGGGGAATGAGAGGAGTGTCTGTCTCCTCAGTTAGGGACCCCATCAGTGAGGGGTTGTTGTTTGTTTGTTTTTTGTTTGTTGTTCTCACTTATGTGCAGCTCCCTGAATGATTTTTATGTGGGACAGGGCCCCCTTCACCCAAAAAAGGTTCCCCACCTCACCATACATGCAAGGGGTCACCACTATAAAAACCACCACCAGGCTTCATTCCAGGAAAGCACTCTTTTAACTGACATCATGGTGAGATAAATGGTCCATTTCACACCTCTGCCTCCAAACCTCCAGGTAGATGTGCATCCCCCTTCTGGCCTTTCTCATTCCTGAGGCCCAGATCTGGGGTAGGAATTCTAGATCACCTCTCTCCAACTTGCACCCAGGGGCTCTTCTGTGCAATGCCAGCACCGCTGCAATTTTACCAGGCTCATGGAGAGCCTAGGGGGAGATGGGATTCGGTAGCAGAGTGACGCAGAGGGGTGCTGAGGTGCACAATAGGGAACTGAGCAGTGGTGGTGAAGCAAAGTCAGCATTTGTCAGATGCTGATGGTCCAATGTTTCCTGAGCTACAGCCCCACCAATATGAGATGCTCTAGAATGTCATAGAATACATGTGCCTGGACATACTAGCATGTTGCAGCAGAGTGTGGGATTTGTGGTAAAAAATTGGAGCTTTTGAAAAGGGGATCCCAATATATCCACCCCCAAATGAGCAGTTTTCAGAATGCTCTAACATCCATGTTTACAGGATGATTATTTTGAACCTTAATATGACACAATAAGGCCAGGATATACAACATGGTGCAAATTTGGTTAAAGGATTCCTCAGATACAGCCCCAACTCACTAAAGATCTCATTTTAATATCTAATTTACTCTAAAATCCACAGGCAGGGGAGAAGGGTGGCAGCCTTAAAACTTGTGTTGGATCATAGGAGATGAATATGGTGGTTCAAGTCACCCACAGCTGATGCATCATTTCCACAAGGTACTGAGAGCATGCCATCGAGATGAGTGGGGAGAATCAAGCCACCACATTCCTCCCGTGCTGTTGAGTGCAGGGCACAGCCCATTTATCCTTCATTAGTCTCTAAAGTGGATGGAGTCATGGGTTTCTCCCCCCTCCTCCTCCTTCCCTCCAGCTGGGACCTGCGCTCCTTCAGGTGTGACTTTCCCTGCTCCCCATGTCCCTCCAGCTGAGGTAAGGATTAGTCACAGCAAGGACCCTCCTTAGAGGGCCATGTGTGTGATTCCACATGTGGTCAGCTACCTGATGATGTGCAAGAAAACTGGGGCTGGAGCAAAAGAAGAGGAGGCCCAGCTACAGACAGCAAAAGCAACAATTACACACCAAAAAATTCTTTGTTCATTAGCAATGTGTGCACGCACGCACACACACACACACGAATCACCCCATGAAACAAAAACAACTCTCAGCATTATCCTGTTTGCCCACAATACACCTGCCCTCCAATACCCTGTTTGCCCAGAACACACACCCCCTGTTCAAAACCTACTTATTCCCACCCAGACAAACCACTCCAGAATGTACATACCACATTCCATGACCCCACCCCAGCACCCACCAGGCCACAAAAACACAGGCACCAGCCCAAAACCCTTCATCCCCGCCCGCACATCCGCACACCCCTCATCTCACAGTCCTCAAAACACACAAACCTCATCACAATATCCAGGTACCACGCCAGACCCCTCCACAACACACACGCACACATTAGGGTGCCTCGCTAGGTTTCCTCCGGCCAGGGAGTGGGTCTCTTGTCATCACTCTGGCCCGAAGGCCACCGCAGCCCCAGCAAGCCCCATGTTCCATCCAGCTGCGCGTTCCACAGCTGTGCGCCCTGGAGAGCTGAGCCGGCGCAGGACCCCAGGAGCCAGCCGCGGCCGCTGACGCTAGAGCCCAGCGGGAACTCCTCCCCCGCGCGGATTCCTCTCTGCATGGCTCCGCCCGCTGGGAGGGCGGCGCAGCCTTCCCGCCACGGCCATTAGCTGGTGCCGCAGCCTCCCGCCCCCTGCAGCTGGCGGGGGATTGGCTGCTCCGGCCTCACAGCTGACAAGCCGGAGCCCCGCCCCTGCCAGGCCCACGGCAGATATAACACTCCCGGCGGCCGCTGCTCCTCAGGTGCAGGTGGCGGCTGGGGGAGCAGCGCCGTGGGACGGGAGGCGAGTCCATTGCCGCGGTGGGAGCCCGGCGGAGAGCGCAGTATCATGTGATCGGGAAGCGGGCCGGGGCCGCCAGTGGTTCTCCTTCCCCCAGCTCGCCCCGTCTGCGCTCGGCCGCCGCCCGGGTTCTCCGCTCGCCTCGCCAGCTCGCTCCTCTCGGGGGCGCGGGGAGGCGATGTTCCCCCTGGACGCCCCGTGGAGTATCTCCTTCGCGGGCTGCGGCTTCCTGGGGGTGTACCACATCGGGGTGGCCAGCTGCCTGCAGGAGCATGCCCCCTTCCTGGTGGCCAATGCCAAGACGATCTACGGAGCCTCCGCCGGAGCCCTGACTGCCACGGCCCTGGTCACCGGAGCCTGCTTGGGTGAGGCGTTCGTAGCTTTCCCTGGCGGGGGTGATAGTGGGGGAGTTAAATAGCCTGTCTCTGCTGCGACCGCAGGGCAGATCCGTCCTGGTGCATTCCTAGCGGGGGGTCTGCCCGGGGTGATGACGCGCGCACGTGTGTGTGTGTGTGTGTGTGTGTCATAAAGGGGTGTGTGTGATGGTGGAAGAGGGGACGTTCATAATAGTGCCCTAGATTCTGGCTAGATGGGAGGTGGGCCATGGGAGGAGCAAGTTTGAAGTCTGCAGGACATGGGAAGGCAGATAAGGGAGCGTCTCTGTTCACAAGAACAAAACAATGCATTCGAGCATGCAAAACATTTTGCCCCCAGGTGATCCCTTCTGCTGCTGTTCTGTGCTGTGTGTACCAGTTGTGGTGTGCCTTAGCTTTTACTGTGTGGAAGCTCTTTGACACAGGGACTGATGGTCTCTCTTTTGGTTTGTCTTCATGGGGGGGAAATGGACAGGGATAAGGGGAAATGGACAGGGATAAGTTATTTGAGAACAACCCCCGCCCCTCACCTCCCCCACTTCATTCTGAAATATAAGTGACTGTGTTCTGGAATAGAATGCCTACACGGGATCTCTTTCTTAAATTTTATGTATTTCCCCTATAGAGAGCTAGTCTATTTGTCTCCAAAATACTACTTTACCCTCAGCTGGTTTCTTTTTATACAAAACCATGCAGGAACACTGAGCACAGACTCAAACTAAGAGGGACATTCAATCTGAAAGAGAAAGTGAAAACAGGTGTTTAGTTTTCTTGTTGTTTATAGCTGTGTGCATGTGGCCAGAGTGCAATGAAGCGCGTGCCCCCCCCCCCCACTTCTCTGTGTAAGTGTTCACTGTGAGCCTGATATAGCCTGTTAAAACTCAGTGAAGGATTCCTAATGAATACATTGGGCCTGTAGTCCCTGTAAATCTGTAGTGTAGTTGATGTGTATTTTCAGAGCATGTCTTGCAATTAGAACTGTTTCACGTTTTATCAATGCATTGCTAATATGTAACTTCAGCTTAGATTTAAAGGTACTTTTTTGTTACAATATCACAGTAGGTGGGATCTGCTGTATATTCATGGTATTGAAATAGTATGATAGTGATAAAGACTGATCAAAGCTAATTAATATAGAAAATTAAGGATGGCAATTTTTGCCTGCATTATTGTAGGACCACAAGAGTTAAGATTTAAGTATGCTGAACTTACAGAAGTTAAGACATCTTCTCATTGCTCTGTCACTTCCTTCCCATTGTGTGGGGACATAAACATACAGCAGCAGATGAGTTCTTGATGGTTTTGCACTGGAAGCAGAAAAGTGGGGACAGGCAGCATATTATGTGGGTATAAGTTTTGCCACCCCCCACTGATTACCTGTGTCTCCAAGAAACTAGGAAATCTCTTTAAATAGCAAGGCTGAAAATAAGGGTGGTAGCTAATCACCTTTCTAAACATTCTACACCTTGTCAGACTTGCTCTTCAATTAAAATGTTTCATCTGGAACTTGAAAGGGACATTACAGAATACCTCCTGCATAGGTGCATAAGTCAGCAATCTGGGTTTTGTTGTCCATGGTGTACACAGAGGGTGTGTCTAGACTACAGGGTTTTGTTGACAAAAGTCCACTTGTCGACAAAACTATACCTGCGTCTACACTACCGCTGAGTTCTGTCGACATAACGTCGACAGAACTCAGCAGTTTTGTCGACACTGGTAAACCTCATTTTACGAGGCATAACACCTTCTGTCGACAGAGTTCTGTCGACAGAAGGTGTTATTGCATGTAAACTGTCCTTTGCGTCTACACTACCATGTCGACAAAGCAGCTTGCTTTGTTGACAGAACTGAATGTAGTGTAGACGCGCTTTGTTGACAGTATCTGTTGACAAAACTTTTGTCGACAAAAGCCTGTAGTCTAGACGTACCCTAAGTAAAATCATAGGGGTCCTTGTGGCTGTTCATTCCTCATCTGCTAATGAGACCCTATAACACAAGACTTCGGTGAGGCCATAGATGGAATGTCCAGCAGGAGACTTCAGTTGGTGGGCTGGACTGCAAGATCTGTATAGCTATGAAATGCCATTGTATACAACATGCAGCAATAACATGTATTTTAAAATGTTATATCTAGTTTGTGTGTAATTCAGAAGGGGTTTACAATGGCTCACAAGCATCTACCTCTTTATATTAGGATACAACCCCACTCAAAATCTGGGCACAATAAGTGCTTATCCTCTCCCACTTGTTCTCACCTGATTAATGGTTGTGATGTGAGACTTCTGAAAGGTCCTGTCTAGTCTTTGGGACCTGCTGTGGTTTTGGAGTGAGGGACCTGCATACAACAACCAACTTACATGGCAAGACCAAACCCTGTTTTATTTAGGTTTGGGGATTTATAGACCCAGTGACTCTCTAGATTACTGAAAAGGGTCCAGTAATCTGACTTGTGTACCCCCAAATTATAAATCCCTTATAAGCAATTAATTTTAACAGACCTCAAAAGGCAAGTGTCCTAGCACACTGTTACTAAAAATGGCTGTATTGGTACAACTGTGCCACTGCAGCGCATCTGCTGAAGATGCCCATTGTAGAGCTCTGTTGCCCATCGTAGCACTCCATGACATAACCCTCCCCCAGCAGCAATTTATGATGGCTGGGGAATCTCTCCAGCTGACAGTGCTGTGCCCACATATTTGGGGGGAGAGAGGGGACACTGCCCTGGGGCCTGGCAATTTAAAGGGCCTGAAGCAGCTTTGGCTGGAACTCTGGGCCCTCTAAATTGTTGCTGGAGCCCTGGGAGATGCACTACAGGTGGCACTGATGGGGGGGGGGGGGAGGGTGGAGGAGGCTAGGCCCTGCCTCTTCCAGAAGCATGAAGTCAGGCCCCCACAGCTTGCCCAAGGGCCTGGCAATTCTGTTGGTGCCTCATGTGGACACATACTTATGTTGATGTCACTTAGGGGTGGTTTAGTTTAGGGATGTGGAATTGTAATTGTGTGAACAGTCAGCTGGTGAACCTGGGTTCATCAGTTAATGTTCATGGTGAAACTTTCAGAAGTTATGTCCTTAATTACATGCATTTTTAACATCCCCAGTTCAGTTGCATGCTGACCTAGGCTCTAGGGTATATCTAGCCTTAGCTCCCACTTAGAGAATCCCATCGCCTCTCTGTTCTGTGGGAGAATTATGGGTAAACGAGACTTGGTGCCAGGAATTTCCCAAGTTCTGCTTCTGGTTCTGACACCGATTCCCTTTGTAGCCTCAGTCACTTTCCTTGTCTACCTCTTACTCTTGGTAGTCTGGTAGCATGCAATATAGCAGGTGCTGTCCACAAACCTAGTCCCTGCCCCCAAAGAACTCCCAATCAAAGAACCAGGGACTTCTGTAATCTAGGATTTACTATTAATTTGCCTATATGGTGGGATAAGTGCTAAAGAGAGAAGCCTCAAACCAAATCCTTATTGGGGTATCAATTAAGTACCTCAAGCCAAACCCTTCTGTGCTTGAAGTCTGGTTTGAGCTTGGCATCTCAGTCTATTTATAGAGCTGCGTGTGGAGGAGCTCTGTATGTAGCAGGCACCTGTCACTTCCTGTTAATGGGAGGGCAGAAGAGTCAAGGAGACTGTTTTGCCACTGAAGGTAAAAGTGGCCTTGCTGTCCAGGTTGGGCTTGTCATATGATCCCTGCTGTAAACAGGTTTGACTCTGAACTCTAGACTGCAGTACAGGGGTTTGGCCTGAGGAGTGACTCACTAATAGGAAGGGACACACGTTGCAGATTCCTGCACTTGTCAGCAAAACTGCCTGTTCCAGCAAAACTTATTGGTGGCTTCATGACCAAGGCAAGCAGCTGTATGGTAGGTGCTGCAGGGTGAGGGCTGCTCAGGGTTCTCATGCTAACTGGCAGCTGCCCTTTGGTGCCTGCTGGCCATCAAATGAGAACACTAGGGTATCTTTGACAAGCAGTGGAGTGCTTCAGAGAAGCCTGGCTTGTTAGCCTCCATTATATCTGCAGGCAATGGGACATCTGGCCTCTGAAGTAAACCAGACTGCATTCTGCCGTGTTCTGCGCTTCCTAGATAGGGGTGAAGTTCTTGTGTGTCCATCTTCTACCTGATTTTCATTCTTTGAAAGGTCTTAAAGTTGGCAAGATAAATCTTTCCACCAACTTCATGGGGCTTTGAAAGCCCCAAGTTCCTTAGAGCTGTTCTCAGATTTTCTCATGGCCCAGTTGAAGAAAATTGTTGATGCCCGTAACCCAACATAGTTTGACTGTGTGGGCTCTGGGGTGGGGTCTGAGGATCAGAGCTGAGAGGGCTCCAGCTTTGGAGGGGGTGGGGCAGAGGCAGGAGAGGCTCGTCTTGAGTTGTTCCAGGACAGCAGTTCAGTGAGGGTACTCTCCTGGCACTGCAGGCTGTTGTGCCCTAGAAGCAGCCGACAGCAGGTTCCCAGTCAGTGGGTGTGCAGAGCTAGTGCTCAGGGCAGGAACAGCGTGCGGAACCCTGTGTGCGCCCCACCTAAGAGCTGGGCCTGCTGCCGGCCACTTCTGGGGCACAGATGAATCTTGGCACCCCCACTGATTGCCGTGCAGCAACTAGTGCCTGACATTCCACAACCCAGTACTGGGTCGCTACCTGTAGTTTGTGTCCCTGCTTTAGTCAGGCTTCTATTTAGTAGCAACATCTTGCCAGTCAGAATGGAATCCCTACAGCAATGTTCCTCTAATGCTTTCCATGAATGCACAGAATATATTTTTGTGTACCAAGGCATGTGCAGATGTACCCCACCAATAGAAGCACATGCTGCTGGCTGTGGGTGCTCTGCTAGTCAGCTGGGCAGCATTTGAATCTCTCCTGGGCAGCTGCCAAAGTGCTCAGCTGTCAGGGAGAACTGCATGCAGTTGTCATGGCCTCTGCCTCCAGTTTGTCATGGAGCTGGCTCTCCATCCTCCCGAAAATAGGAGCAACTCATTTGTGTGGTGATGGACACAGGGCCTCATGGTGGGTGCCATACAGACAGTCCCCTAACCAAAGAACTTAGTTTTAAATGGGGTGAGATGCCCCAGGTGAGTGCAACACAACAGCAATAGCAGAAGGAGCACAGTTGTGTATGTGTGGGCTTCCATGGTTGTTTGGAAACTAATGTGAACAAGAAGTTATAATTAATCATAATGGACCCTTGCCTAGCTGTTAGGTGGTCTACCTTCCAGGGGCACCATACTGCATTATGGGCATCTTGGCTTGTCCAGAGGGGAGCTGCATTGGTAGGATCTGGCTTGCATTTAAAGTACAGCCCTTCTCAGGTATGATGCTGGTACTCTTGGGCTATGTCTACACTCGCAGCTTCTTGCACAAGTATGGCCATTCTTGCGCGAGAATCTGCAGAGCATCCACACTGGCTGCCTGCTCTTGCGCAAGGAAGTTTACAGTACAGTGTGGTAAGAGAGCTCCTTGTGCAAGAGTTACTCTTTTTTTTTTTTTTTTTTTTTTAAAAGGTGAAGCCCTCTTGCGCAAGAGGACAGTGTGGATGCTCAGCAGGGATCTCTTGCGCAAGAAAGCCCTATGGCTAAAATGGCCATCAGCTTTCTTGCGCAAGAGTGTCCACGCTGCCATGGATGCTCTTGCGCAAAAGCACAGCTCCCACATGGCAGTGTGGATGTGTTCTTGCACAAGAACCCCTGCGCAAGATTTTCTTGAGCAAGAAGCTGCCAGTGTAGACATAGCCTTGGTGTGGAGCTCATTACACATTAGAACCTTCTTAAAGTGAACTTGGACATAGCTGAGGATTTGGAGAGTCCCAAACCATTTCAATGTGCGAACTGCAGCTATAGGTAGCACGAACAACTTCTCTGACCAGGCATGGCTGCATTTTTAGCAGAAAGCAGCTGTTTCAAACATACCTGAGATGGGGAATCTTCAGATATGAACTCCAAGACTGAGCTGTGTTCTCAATGCCAGGGACTCACTTAATCTGAGGCTCTTGTCTACTCTGTATTAAAGGTGCTCCTTGTCCTGCTGCCCTTTGACATATAACAATCTCCAATGTTCCATAGCCTAATGAATAAATCTGCCTTAAAGATGACATACCAACCTTTCTGGAATTTGAACTTCTAACTCAATCTAGAGAACTGTGACAGTTTAAATTGGGTGCTTAATCTAGAAGGGATGATCTACTAGTCTAAGCAACCTGTAATGTCCATGAACCTGTAACAATTTCCAGTATTCCTGTCACATGCCATTGCTCTCTCCTTAGTGTAGCTCTGCTAAATCCTCCACTTTTCAAGGAGGAGGTGGCTTTATTGCGCACACACTTAGCTATCTCAAACAAGCTATCAGTGGTTGCTCAGTGATTCTCTGAAGCATAAATCAGCAGTGACATGATCAGCAAATGCCATAAAGCACATAAGGACATGGCCAGTAAAGAGAATCCTGTACACACTGCTCTGTGCCAGCGTAGGAGGCTACAGATTTACAAGTGGGTTAATGTTGTTTGTTTAACACATTCTTTAAGGGGCTCTCCTTAGGTTAGAGGCTATACAAAGGTTTTATTGGTGTCAGAGTTAAGACCTTTTGTCCCAGCCTTGATCTGAGACTGAGAAATGGCCATTTGATCAGGTATCTGCTCCGTTGATCACACAACAGTTTATGTTATCACAAGCAAGAACACTGCTCAACATCAGAGACCTTCATGGGGGCAACACCTATTTTCCCCCTTTCTGCTGAGGTTCATTGAGGTCAATGAACGATAACACCCTGAAATAAGTGCACCTGGGGAGTCTAGTGATAGTGTACACAAGGGCACCTCAATGGATGGCAGAGGTTACTGTGTATGGAAAATGGGGCTCAGATCCTCACTTACTGTAGAGGGGCAAAGCCCCACTTGTCAGTGACATTTTGCCTCCCAATCTATGCTTCAATGGCCAGAGCTCAGCTGATGGAAGAGTCTGACTTTCTGTGCCATTGTGGGAAGCCTGAAGCTCTCATGAGAATGAGAGCACCACTTATGCCCAAGCTGGGGTAGTGGCATGAAGACAGAGGGCCAAACTTGTGGGGAAGGTGGTTATGCATGATGCCTAACACTCTTCCCCCTGACCCACAAGGACTCCCTTTGAGTAACTTAATTAGCCACCGTGGCCTCCTCTGGAAGAACTACTATCTGGTGCTGTATGCCCAGCAATCTGTATAATCGACTCCAGAATCAATAGAGATGAAGCCTGGAGTCTTTGTGCCCATGTGGATGTACCGGACCATCACTAATCTGCATGCAGTCAAATCAGTCAGTTGGCAAATCGCCTGACCCTGGCTTGCAGACTGACTGTTTCCCCTCCCACCCTGGTTCCATAAGTCCCTGAGTAACCCCCACCCCTGCTGGGTTTGGTTCACTGACTCCTCTGAAGTAGGTTTTGTCCTTGAAAGCTCATCATCTAATATGAGTCTCTATGGTGCCACAGGACTGCTTAGTCTGTATCTTTAAACACAACAACACGGCTACCCCTCCTGAGACTGTCGCATGGAGTAGCACTTAAGAGTGCCTCTAGACAGCACCCTTCTGTCGGTAGCTTATTCCAAGTCTTGGTCAAAATAAAGCACTAGTCTGACAAATCCTTTAACCCTGGTGGAACAAGGGTTACAGGGATGCCAGAATAGTGCACTCACTATTTTGGGAAATGGCGGGTGCGTTTAGAGAGGTTACTGTTCCAGGATACTTCCAATACCCCAATGTACCCTTACAGAGCATGTTTGTTCTACAGCCTTAGTTGAGAGCCAGCTGGCTTTTAACTCAATCTGTAGAGGATCACGTGCTAAGCTCCAGAGGTTCCAGGTTCAGTTCTGCCTGTCGGTGTTACACCTGCACTTGCTGCTCTCTCCCCCTTGGGGGGTGATGGCCTGAGGGAGGGTGTTTTAGCAGAGTTGAGTTTTGAAGGGAAAAGAAGCACCCTGCGCTGGAGGTTCTGATCTGCTATTGACTCCCCCTCCGCATGGGGTGAATATCTAGTAAAAAGGGCTGGGGAGAAAGGCAGGATTGAATTGAATGGGAGGGGTCAAGATGAAGAGAGAAATTTGGGAGGCCTCAGCCTGAAGATGAGGTAAGGGGGGAGTGCTGGATGGAACCCCGGGGCATAGGGGAGGAGCAGATACTAGCAATCCTGAGCTCTGGTCTGCACCGTTTTTGTATGTCACTTACTGAGTCTTCTGCAAGGTCCTTCTTACACCCATGTATTCAGAATCTCCCTTGGCTTGGAGCATCTTACTCCTGCTTAGCACAGGGAGAAGTGCCAACTCCAGGTACAAAGCAGTAGGGCACTCAGGCCTGGAACATGATTTGAGGGGAATTTCCCACAGGCCTCTTGCTGAGCAGGAGGGGAGCTTGGCAGACCAAACATAAGGCAGACATATGTGGCTCACAAGCTTGTCCAGTTGCTAGTTGGATCACTTCTTCTAAATCAGGTGACTCAACCACATTAACTCCCAAAGCACTGGGTTCGCAGACCATTGTGGCTGGCCTCTTGCCTGTCCACTCAGCCCAGACTCTGGACCTGACTCTTGCTTCCTGGCTTCTCCTGTCATTTGCACTTATGCCAAGTGGTTGCAATATGCTACTGAACAGCATGAGGGAGTGAAGCCTTCTGATGTCGTGGCATATTGTATACACCCATATTACTCTAAGGGAACATGCAAATGGCAAAGCAGTAGAGAATTGGGCCCTCTGTTCTCATGATCTGGCAGGGGTTGGAATAAGGGTGTTAAATTGTGGTTCTCTGGCTAATTATGTAGTTGATGTAATTTGTATCGACTTGACAATTAGTCGTGATTCCAGAGTGGCACCTTATCAGCATGGGGTAGCTCCTGGCTTGTGCAGCTCTGCACTTCTAAATATAGTAGTAAGAGCTGCCAGGCTACTACTACAGCATTTAAAATACAGAGGCTCAGCATCTTGGAGCAGTGCAAGCTGGGATTGCTTGGTCTCAGCTTGCACAGAGTCCAGCAGCCCCTGTTTGCAAACAGCCCTGAAACTGAGTGCTACTGTCAGAGCCCTACCTTTGGGATTTGAGGGAGGTACTGAGAGAGATGGGGGTAGGTGGCATTGTCTGTCTTCTCCCCAGGCAAAATACAGCAGATGCCTTAATCCTGAGCCTACTAGCATCCTCTCACTAAAGAAAATCCACCAGTATCTAATCTTGCCCACATCTGTTACCCAATTCAGCCCTCTGACTCCCTCCCTCCTTCAGTTCTGAAGTGTGCCTGGTGGCACAGAAGGGAGGGGAGCAGGGCTGTAGCCTAGGACCCCCCCTCTCCCAGAACTCAGGAGACCTAGGACTGGTCATTCTCTGGAATGAGGAGCACTCTTGTCTGGCTTGTCAAACAGTAGCAAGTAGCACAACAGGCCAGGAAGGGGAAACTGTGCTGTGGCTTCGGTGGGTAAACCTGGTCCTCCAGGAAGAGGCCACACACATTAGAATGCCCTACAAGCTTTCTAAGCTGGTGCCTGGGAGGAAGGCACTGAACCACTCAATCAGCACTTACATGTGATGCTGAGGCCAGGCCTAGCACAGCATGTCTTAACAAAATGATCTTTGGAGAGTATCTCCTGGGGGAGAAGAACAAAAGGGGCAATGCTCAGGACTGACTGTGGGCACAGCCAACAATCTATTCACGGTACTGTGCAAGCACATGATGGGGCACCATGTCTGTGGAAAGTGATCTCTCCAACTAAAATGCCTGAACAAATCAGACATTGATGTGATCACCCTCAGGGATCAACTGGGCCAAGTGACTTGGCTGGTTTAATCAGCAGGTGGGGTGAGAGGTGAGGAAGCTTGTAGCTGTTACTCTTCAGGTGCTGTATTCTGGGGCTCTGATCAGATTACAAGGGTGTCATGTCAGACTCTTAAAGGCCAGATCCCCAGACTATGAACAGAAGTGTAGGGTCAACAGCCTTGTCAGGGAAGCAGAGGGTTTGTTCTTTAATGGGGCTGTGTGAGCAAGACACTCCGATGTCAGTTAGAAACATCAGTCACTATTGTGGCCAAGAATCTTCTGTTGGTGAGCCACAGTGACTGTCTTAATCTTGGGGTATTGCAGCATCAGGACTCCAAGAACTTTAGCCGTCCAGTCGTCGTTGTCCTCCTTCACCTTGTAAGTAAATTCCGTGTGGAAAGGAATTCCTTGCAGAGCTAAATGGTCTCCCCAGAAGATGACTCAGAACAAACTATCTCAGTGTAACTAATTGCTGGCAATTAGCCTTGAATGACCTAATGCCACAAAAGTTGGCTGTGTCAGGTTGCTCTTAGTACAACAGCAGAGAAGGGCAAAGAGGGCATAGCAAGCACAGTTGTAATGGGCACACAGGCAGGTGCTTGGCATAGCATACGGTGGCAGGCATATAGTGCTAACTCAAAGCACATTGTGTGCACAAGAGCTCAGCTTGGAGCCGAACGCACCACACCACTCCTACAGACCCTCTCTTCCATGGGGATGGAACTCTGCATGCATATTAAACCTGCTAACTTGTATGGTCTTTCTCTTTTGGATGAAAGACAATGGTCCATGTGTTCTTAGTGTGTATGAAAACTAACTCCCTTATGTCCTGCGATCAAGCACAGTTATCTAAAGGATCTTCGTCCTAAGAATGGCCGTACTGCAGAGGTGGACAATTTTTCACCTGGGGCCACTTCAGACATTTTTGAAGTGGCTCTGGGCCACACTGGAAGGGGTGGGGCCTCAGGCGGCTGGAATGGGGCCAGGATACTTCTGTGCTTCCCACCTACAGACCCTGATTGTTCTTGGGGTGGAAGAACATGCAATCTGGGCATGGGGAGCGCACAAAGTCTCTTCCCATGCTGTCAGGAGCGTGTGCCACTTCTAAGTACCATGCACTCCTTGCAGGGTGGGAGGAGACTGTGCTCTCCCTTCCTTCCCCTCAGGCCTTAATTGGCTGGGGTCAGGGGTGGACATGGCAGGGCCTCTACAGGCTGAATCAATTTGCTTGGTGAGCTGCATCTGGCCTGCGGAGGCTCTTTTACTCACCCCTGCCATACTGGGTCAGATCAAAGATCCATCTAGCCCAGAATCCTGTCTTCCAACAGTGTCCAATGAACAGAGCAGATAATCACCAAATGATCCCACCCCTGTTGCCCTTTCCTAGCTTCTGATCTAGGCTAGGGACACAATTTCTATCCATCCTGCCTAATAGCCATTGATGGACCTACCCTCTGAATTAATCTAGCTCTCTTTTTGGACCCCGTTAGTCTTGGACTTCACAACATCCTTTGGCAAGGAGTTCCACAGGTTGACTATGTGAAGAAATACTTCCTTTGATTTGTTTAAAACTGAGACCATCTTGGGGGTGATCTTGGTATAGTACTAATGAGAATTGGTGTAAGCTCTCGAAGTCTATTGTGGTAGGTGTTGATTTTGGTTGGGAAGCTCTAGCAAAATGAGTACATTCACATATTAGAGTCCCTGGGCTAAAAGAAAATTGTAGCCTAAATAGTTGTTAGACAAAGGAGGTCTGACTAGCCACTCTTTGAGCCCTAGAAAGATGAGTGACTTGCCTAAGCTCACGAGAGGAGTCTGTAGCAAGACTCAAAGACCAGTGTTTACCACTGCTTCATGCACAGGACCATCCTTCCTATCTGGAGAATGGGAATCTTTCCTCTAAATTCAGTGGGATTTGGGTTAGTTCATTAGTCCTAGGATAGATGCCTCTTAAGCCATGACTGTAGGTTTGGACAGGGTGGGAGGACAGCTAGTTGCTTCTGTGGACAACTGGGTCTCTGACTGGGCTGGGGGGTTAATAGCAGTCTGGCTCTCTCCAGTCTGAGACAAGAGAAAGGGAGGGACTAAGGATTGTTTCTCTTCAGCTGATGAAGACCAAAATGACCTTTGTCCTTGCTGCATTGTCTCATGAGCTCTCTTACCCTTGGCTTGGCCTATGCAAGCTTGGGTATGGGGGTGGGGACATGCTGTGTGGGGTAGGTCTGCTTCTCCTGGGGTTTTGAGGCTGCATTAAATCGGAGTACCCAGTGCTTGCTGATTCTGCACTGCCTCCCACCTTGCTTAACTCCATGCAAAGCAGTTGCCCCTCACTGAGTTTGAGTGGTAGCATTTTACTGCATGTATCAGACATTAGACGAGTGTGGGTTTTTTTTAAAGCCTTATACATTGGTTTCAGTGCAGTCTATCAAAATTTGCCCTGTGGGGAGAATCTGGCCCCATTTTGTCCTGTGTGGGGTCATCTATACCTGTGCAAAGCAGTGGAGAATCAGCCACTTCACTCTCGAGGTAGTACGGGTCGTGAATGTGAGGGTTAGCCAGGAGCGTGGGGACTAAGGGGCTAACTATGTCCCTTACCTAACCAGGTAACTAGCAGCCAATAGAAATGTAGGTAGGAATTTCAAACTGGGACAAAGGAATTTTTGGGTTTCCCCTTTTTGTCCCTGGGCAATTTCTCTCCAGCTACTGAGGGAGACAGACATGTCTCTCCCTCCAAGAAAAGACTATTTACTCTCTGTAAGTAGGATAAAGTTTAGATCAATCTGTTAGGTTTTATGGTTTGGGAATGGGAATCTGATGTCTGCCTAAAAAAAACTAGATTTTGAAGATTTTTGGGGAAAGTTTTATACCAAAGTCCAGGAAGAGAAGGTTTTGGGGTACATTTGCAGGCCCCCACTTCTGCATTTATTGTGCCAGAGTGGGGAATAAGCCTTGACACAGTGCACATTTGTCATTCTACTATCTTTCTGCTTCTGGTATTTGCAGCATGTAGGCTGTATATGGGACAGCAAAAATTACCATTGTAACTCACTGAGCATGCTGCTCTGTGTCCATCCTATCTCCTATAGACGCCATGTGACAGAATTTTCTGCCCTCTCCTTAACCCAGCAGCAGGGGTCCGAACAGACTCTTCCCTAGTGCTTAGTGGGTTTAATTCTGTCCCTACATCAGTGATTCCACTAATTCTAAAGTGTTCTCTGAGAGGGCAGAAGTTAGCTTTTTTCCTAAAGAGGGGGAGTCTTATTTAAAACTTCCCCTTTTTTTTGGTCCTTTGTACCATCTCTGATGGGCCTATGAAGCTTTTGCATAAGGGAATTGTCTTCTGACAAAAGTGGATCCAGGCTGGTGCAACTACTTGAATCCCAAGAGCCAACAAAGCAGAATGAACCTGCCTTCCAGTCTGAGCTAGGCTCTTTTCCGACTCCCTGCTCAGTAGTCGCTCCCTTATCCTTGGCTTGGCCTAGGCAAGTGTTTCTGGTGTTGAAATAGGACTGCCTTTATTTCAAGCACATGCAAGTGAGTCTGTAGGCTGTTGTGCACAGTGGCTTCCTCTTGCAGGAGCTTATCAGTTAGCACTAGCGACTAGTCACATTTCCCCCCCCCCCCCCTGCTGCTCTGCATTACGAGGGATGGGGAGATCGTCTCTGCGTGCTTGCTGACCTGTCCCTTAAAATGCAGAGCAGCAACAGGGGAGTGCTGGGGGCTTATGCAGGCTGACCAGTGACCTGTGGGAGTAGGGACTGAGCTAGCATCTTTGCATGCCGGCTCCCTATCCCTTGTAATGCAGATTAGCAGTGGGGGAAGTTATGCTGGAACCCAGTGCAAATCAAACTGAGCACTATAATGGCAAAAAATGTATCTACTACGTGGTCAGGAAAGTAACCACATTTTACATAAGAACGGCCATACTGGGTCAGACCAAAGATCCATCTAGCCTTGTGGCCGCTGTTGGCAGACAGGATAATACCACATGCTCCAGAGGGAAAGAATACAATAGGTAATCTTCACATGATCCTGCTCCTGTCACCCATTTACAGACAGGCTAGGGATGCCATTCCTACACATCCTGGCTAATAGCCATTGATGGACCTAATCTCCACAAATCTCTCTAGCTCTCTTTTGAGCCCTGTTAGTCCTAGTCTTCACCACATCCCCTGGCAAGGAGTTCCACAGGTTGGCTGTGTGCTGAGTAAAGAAACTTCATTTTATTTTAAACCTGCTGCCTATCTTATTTTGTGACCCCTAGTTCTTATTTTAACATCCTTATTCCAATGTAAAGGTTTTAGATGGCAAATGTAACAAAGGCAGCTCTACCCAGTTACCTGCTAGCTCCCACTAGCTCGCTCAAGTCTGCTCTCTTTAGCTGGATAAACACACTACATTCTTGTTGACCATTCATGGCCAATATTGGTGGCACAAATTTACTGCCTTGTACTTGCTGAGTTCATCTATGCAAGACTAACAACATCTATGCAAGGCAACAGCGGTGTTTACATAGGGACTGTGGGAGATGGTAACAGGAGGGATGAGAGACTTGAGAGCTGAGTTGGAGGCAAAACGCCAAGATGGGGTAAACCTAGGTCCCATTTTTACCCATCACCTTATCTTGATGGGGAACAGCAATAGATCCCCCTTTTCTGCTCCCACTGGAAATGAGGAAAATAACCCAGAAAATTCAAGGAGGGGGAATCTGGCCAATATTTATGGCCTATGGCCAGGCATTCTAGGAATTCTCCTTCACAGAACTGTTTGTTTGTACAGTGCTGCAATATGAGGACTGCATAGGCCCTCTGACAAACACAGCATTTATCACAGGAGTAGCTAGCTGACTGTAACAAAGCTGACCTGTAGTTAACCTTGGGGAGTGGGAGGGGGCTGTATGCATTACCTATACTGTTTAAAGCTTCCGGTCCCACACCCTGGTCTGGGACCGTTAGCCAATCATGGTCTCGTTAACAGGTGCCAAAGCAAGGCAATAGGGGAGAGACTGAATCTATTTGAAGTCTTCCTCCGGGATTTTTTTAGGCTAGTATGACACTCCTTAACAAGTGTGGCTTTCTTAGTGTGAGGGTGATACCATTGCCTGCAAAAGATTCGTGCTACTTCTAAGGCATGTTGCAGCACTCTGGGAATCTACTTTTAAGTAATGTATGAGCTAGAGAGTTACCCATCTTTTCCAGAAAGCAAGCTAAATTGAAAAGGTGTTGAACATGAGGCACTAATGCCCTTGAGAAATGCAACACCCACCCTTCTGCCCCAACGGCTCTGGGATGCAGGAAGCAGGCACTACAGAAAAGGCATATGCATAATTTTATAAGGCTACTAACTTTCTAATGGCACAAAGCCAAACACCCCTTTCGTACCCCTTCTCCAAGGTCCTGTCCTTGCTTGCTCCATCCCCCTCCCTCTTGCTCACTTGCTCGCTCACTGAGCTGGGGTAGGGGTTTGGAGTGTGGGGGGGGGAGAGAAGAGGAGTGAGGTAGGGACATAGCTACTGGTGGGCTGTGGTGTCCAGCTTCCCCCAACTCTACTCCAGCCCCCCCACTTGTCCTGCTCTGCCCATTTGCCTGGTGCTCCTGCCAGGGAGTGGGCATGGGGAGCAGGGTCTTGCCCCTCTGTCTAGCCAGAGAGCATGATGGAATGGGAGCCACTGCCCTGGGCAGAGCATCCATCACTCTGCAAGGCCAACTGGAGGTGTTAGGGAAGCCCCCATCCCCTTTCCATAGACTACCCACTTGAAGTCTGGGACCTCCCAAGCTTCTCAACCTGGCTACACCACAGCAGGTGCCAGCTCTGGGGTGGGGCTGGGATAAGTGGCTTGGAGTATGGGAGGGAGTGCAAGGTCCTGGTGGCACTTACTGCAGCTCTTAAGAAGGGGCTGCCAGATCTTCTGTGAGCCTGGCCTTAAGCCCAGAGGCACCATGCCCACAGCTCCCATTGGCTGCAGTTCCTGGCCAATGTGAGCTGCAGAGCCAGCACTCAGGACTGGGTACTGTGCAGAGTCGCCCTGCACCTACAGGCCACAGGGACTTGGCATCCGCTTCCAGGAGCTGTGCAGAGCCAGGGCAAGTAGGGAACCTGTTTTAGCTCTGGGCCCCCAATGCACTGCCAGCCAGACTTCTAATAGCCTGGTCAGGCTGCCAGGACCCCTTTTGGCTGTGTGCCTTCTGGTTAATACGGGACATCTGGCAACCCTAATCACTTGGTCTTACTTTCCCCATCTCTAGAGAAGGGATTGTTCTCAGGTGGTCTGCTACCTGGTCTTGTAGGTTGGCCAAAAATACACACATGAATGCAGTGGACAGCATCTCTGCCCCATAGGGAGAGTGCACCCACAGGTGCATTGCACAACAACAGTTCACAGCTGTATGTGCAGTTACTAGTGCATGCAGTGGTGTCTGCCAGTGAAATGCAGATGGAAGCTTGTGCATGTGCCGAGGGGAGGCTAAGGCCTGAAAATCTGCCCCTGAGTGACAGTCAAGGACCTGCATATTGGGACTGCCTGTTATGATGTTCAGCTCTCCTCCCCCAGTGACTAGCCTGCTAGAGGTTCTGTGTTCCTGCACCATAGATGTCATCTGTGAAGCATGACAAGAAAAAATGGAAATGTCCAAGTCTTGTCTGCATGGTTTCTGTAAGTCATGGGTCCTTGGAATCAGGTTCTGTGACTGCTTGTTGGCTTGTCATGGAGTTGCATGTTCATCCGGGTGACAAGTGAAGGAATCTCTTACCTTTTCTTCCTCATCCCCCTTGGCGTGGTGTCCCTTTTCCCAGTTTGCTCAGAGCCTTGGCATGCTCCCTGCCCCCTCCTGGATTCCCCAGTTTGAACAGCTGATAAATGTTAAAGTCCAACCAAACCCACTGGTTCTTATGTCTGTGCACCCTTGGGTAAGTGACCACAGAACCAGAGCAGGAATAAAAGCGGCACAGACAGCTTGCAAGAGACAGCTGAAGGGGACTGCACCTTCCCAGTTACCCTGTGACTCACTGTAGTGTTCCCCTATGCAAGGCAGGAATGGCTTAACCTCGGAATTCAGGGAATGGTTCCAAAACTACCCCCTTGATCTCTTGGCAGTTGCAGATTTGGCTTTGTTTTATGTAGGCACCCTTTTCTCCTCCCCTGGGCTATCTGCTGGGGGCAAACTGACTGGGCCATATGAGCAGTTGGCAGTACACAATGTGAACATTGTGTTTCCTGTTGATGAGTACAGGAAAGGGGAAGTGGCTTTCAAAACAAGCTTTAAACACATCACCAGCTCTATTTCTCTCTCCCTTCCCCAAAGCCCAGGCCATGATTGGATTAATCCTGCCTCAGTACAGGGGGCTGGGCTAGATGACCACTTAAGGATTTTTCAATTGCTGATTCTAAGGAAGTGAGTTGTTCTCAGCTGTCTTTGCTGCTCACATGTGTATCCATAAAGGCCCATCTTTTCCATAAGGATGAATTAAGCACATCTCTTGGGTCATCTGATCTCTGCTAAACTGGCTTAGCACCTGCATCAAATGAGGATCTGGCCCTTGGCTCCTACCATGTACTGGGGCAGGTGGGAAGAACCAAAATTCTCTACCAGTGGATGTGGAAATAGTGACAAATGATTGCTCACAATCTGAGTTTACAAACTGGACCACCCAAAGCAATTGGAACTGTCCTTAGTTCGCAGCCATGCAAAAATTCTTGTAAGTCAGGGGTGGGCAATTTTTGGCAGGGGAGTCACTCCAAGATTTTTGGAATGTCATCAGGGGTACACTCTTCCAGGATATTAATGGAGGAATTCCACAGTCCTGGATGGTGGTTGGGTGCAAGAGGGAGCTTGGGTTAAGGGATTGGGGTGCAGGTGGGAAATGGGGTCTGGGAGGAAGCTTAGGTGAAGGGAGCAGTTGTGACCTAGAGCCAGGATGTAGGATTTTGGGATGTGGCACCCCCCACCCCATAAGGATTGTGATTGGGGTGCCAGATCTAGGATGGGGTGAAGGGGCAGAGGGTTTGGCTGTGTGGTGGGGATGCAGAGGGTTGGAAGGGAGAAGCTGGGGTGCCAGAGGCAGGCTCTGGCTGGGAGACCCTTACCAGCAGAAACCTGAGGCAGGCTGACTGCTGCAGGCTGCTCCACATGGCTCCACTCCAGACATGAGGGGAAAGGGAGGAGGTCAGGAGGAAGGGAGAAGACTTCCTACACTGCCCCTGCACCCAGCAAAAATTCTCCACTCCTATTGGTGGGAAACAGATTGGCCAATGGGAGCTAAGATTTTGCTGGGGGGTGGGAAGAGCATGAAGCCTCCCTCCTCAGCTGTCCAGAATGGAGAACAGCTGGCGTTTTAGTGTGAGCTGTTCTCTGCCTTGGGTGGCTTGGCAGTCTGGATCCAGCCCACTGTCAACCTCTTGCCCATCCCTCTTGTAGTGATTCTTTTTGGCAATCAAGCTGCCAAAGGAAAAATTCCTCAAGCAAAGCTTCTCTCCCTGTGACATTCCCATTCTGTTGATTGCAGTTCCCGTTGCCATGAATGATGTTTACATTTCAAGCTGGCCATGGTTTTCTAGTCCCTAGAGTTCTTGATTTTGAAATCTTTCCCCATTCTGAATCAGGATGAAAAGTCAATCTTAAATTCTCATGAACCAGTCCAAAAAATTTCTAGTCAGGTCAATGGATGTTTTTGTTTAATTTTGACTTGTTTGGGGGAGGGGAGGAGTTCTCTTTCACTCAATGTCTGAGCACATTAGAAATGGGAACACTGCACCTAAGTTAACTATGCTGGTGCCTAACACAGCTGTTGGCATAGGCCAGTCTCTGACATGTCCAACATTGCCCCTTGACTTCATGAAATGCCTATAGTCTCTCTGGAGCCCTTATCTCTCTTGAAGGTCTACTCATCCATTTCCTCTTGGGATAGGTGACCAGGCAGGGATGGTGCTACAGAGCATCCATTCCTCCCTCTTCAGTTGCATTGGAACCAAGGACAACAATGACATTAACTTTCCCTTTAATTGTGGTTCCGCCCAGCATCCAATTGCTTTCCCACCCAAGTCCTAAGTTCATGCTTGGCTCTTATAACTAATGGAACAGGAATGTCCCTGGCATGGGCTGATGCTCTTTATACTGAGATGGAGCCTTTCCAAAGGGAGCTACCATTCCCTGGAGGGGAGGGGGGGTAACAGCCTAAAGCCACTCGGGCTAATGTGAAATCTTTCATTCTCCCAGATGCTATTTGCACTTACTTTTTTGTTTTTGATTCACTCAAATGCCCTATGCTGACAAGAGAGCAGGGGGTCTGGCAATTCTTTGCTATCGTATTACTGTATGCCCTTGATTCAAGGTGCTGCTATTAGACCCAAATCTCCCCCCTCCTTTGCCCTCCAAAGCCTTCCCCTTCCTCTGCCCTCCACTCCAAATCTTATCACAAGTGCACTGTGATTGTCATTAACCCCTGGTAGCATGCCCAGTCTCATGGAGTGTAGGCTCTAGATCTCTTTAGAAATCTGTCTCCTACTCCAACTGTTTCCTCTTCTCCTGGTAGCTTGAGGCCTGGTCCTGTTTCCTGCAGGTGGTGTTTCTGTGGTGTCTTGGAGCTGGGGTCCACCTCCAGGAGAGGTGGGAACCAGACCATTGCTGCTTCCACAAGGTAACCTATGAGGAAATGGATTTAGTGTAGCTAGGAACTGGACTTAACAAGCAGATTCATCCCATACTAGGATTACTCTTTCCCCTCCTCCTCCAGTAGCCCACACAGAGCCCAAGGCTTGAGCTGGCCTGGAGACTGAAATGTGGCCTTTTTCCCCCAAAACTGGTTCTGCCAGGACCCTCCAGTGCCAGGCCAGCAGGTCTGTTCAGGACTCCATTCTCCAGGGCTGTCCATGTGGCATTTCTCGGGTGCTACCATGTCCTTGGATTCCAATAGGCTGGCACTGCTCTGGAGCATCTTGATTTGCAGGAAGACCAAATGGAGAGGTGGGAGTTATAAAAGCTAACCGCAGCTAGTCCAAATTTTCCCATCTGCTCGTCTCTTCCACTTTCACCAAAAGGCTGTTTGACTTTTTACATAGCACATTAAGCCAGGATCTCCTCTTTCAAAATGTATTGAAATCCATGGGAACCTTTCCACTGACTTCTGGCATTAGCATTATTGGGCCCAATCTAATATCCCTGAGCGTCTGGGAGATGTTTGGAGGGGAAGAGGGCTTCTGCTACTCTCTCCATGTGTCTGGCTTTCCCCAGCTCTGGTCATCCTCATTGGAAATCCCTAGCAAAATCCAATGCAGAATTTTTGTTTTACACTTTGCTGGAACAGCATCACTGGTGGCTGTGGGATTAACACCCACCCATTTATGTTCAGGTATCTTCACAGCTGTCGCTTGTCCTGGGACCATGACCATCTGAATGAATTAACCTGATCCCCTTTGGCAGGACCTCTGCACTGATCCCAGTTCCAGGAAAGTCCCTGGCTCCGGAGTTGATTCTGCTCCTCTCTCCCCCAAGGCGATTGTTGTTGTTCAGTGCTGGCATGCCCAAGCTTGCAGGACAGGCAATGACTGCTGTTTAATGAAGGAGCCAGTAGTTGCTTATCATATACAGATAAGTTTCTGTCTATAAGGGCTCAAAGAGTAACTGGCTTAAGGATCAATTCCCTTCCTGGCTCATCTAACATGGTGAGTTGAGTGTCAATGGAAAGGGCTGTATTGAGAGCCTTGGAGACTAACCCAGGGAACACATCCAGCAGGAGCAGTAGCAGTGCAAACTGTGCTGGATGCTGCCCTATCAAACTTGCTCAGCCCTGAGGTAGACAGTCCAGCTGGAGCATTAGGCTTGCTACCTCTGATCTACAGGCCCCCTGTCCATCTCTTGCTTAGTGTGGGCAATCCATGGCTGCAGAGGGAACACATGGGGACACTCCAGAACAGTGGGGTAAACTAGCTCCATTGGCAGAGCCAGAGGCTTAGTGATCAAATCTCATGCAGCTGCTTTGCAGCTGTTTCCTGTGGCTTTACAGAAGCATCTCCTTGCTCTCCACCTCCTGTACAGCATTGCACAATTGGGCCATGTCTCTCCACTTGCCATGTGGGAGACAGACCTGCTAAATCAAGCACCAGAAGTTCTAGTAAAGGCCCACTAAATTGAATGCTCAGGGTGCCCCTGGTCAGCATGAGAATTTCTTGATATGCAAGGAGTAAGAGAAGCCATTGGGAGCACTTGCTCCCATCAACCTCTTGCAGTGAAGACTGAACCAAGCTCAGCTTAATGTAGCTGGAGTCAACATACTTGATTTACATAGCTGGAGTTGCAAACCTTTACATAGCTGGAGTTGCAAACCTTAAGCTGACCTTCTGGATCAAGTAGACACCTGGTCTTAGTCTTGCATGTTGAGACCCTTATGCAGGCTCAGGTACTGGCCGCTGACACAGGCAGGATACCAGGCTAGATGGACCCACCAATCATGGTACACCGCTTCAAATCTACACAGAGCAACCCTATAATCTTGGTCTAGAAGTCCTTTAGACTGGTTATCTTGTTTCCTTCAAAGTGAAGTCAAATGAGTAGATCATGGCCCATCCTAGTACGGTTTGTAGTGCTTTAAAGATAGCCTAAGAAGCCCACAACCTACTTCAGTCTCACATCAGTGCTAGGGCATTGAATAGTGTTAAAGGAGGCAGGTGACATCCTCAAAGATGTCACCCACTCCATGAACTGGAGCCCAGCAGTATCTTGGTTCTAGTGCCTGAGGAGGTTTTCAGGGTTCTGCTTTTAAAGATTTCTGCTCTGTTGGGAGAGTGGGGAAGGACTTTGAGAGGAGAGAGGATTTCTTACCTCTTCCAGTCGGTGTTGCCATATTCCTCATCTGACCTCTGGCTCCCTTCTCATGCCCTCCTTGATAACTGGCTGGGGGACTAGGGGAATAGGTGGATGCTCAGATATGAAGAACAGCTATGCTTCACCTAGTGTTTGCTGCTAAATCTGGCTTTAAAAAAAAATCCTGCCCAGATGTCTTGCCAATCAATAATTGGCTAAAATACCAGCAATATTTGCACTAATTGTGCGTTTGTTCTTTCAGCATTGGCCAGCCAACTGAAGCGCTGGCTCTAAGAGCTCTTCTGCGTCAGTAAACATCTGCTGTTGTGTAACCCTCCCTCCATGGCGCTCTAATCCTGTGCCCCTCTTACATTGTAATCCAGAGGGCACACACCACAGCAACTGAGCTTGGCTTGCTTGTCTCTTCCCATAGTTTCCCAATGTGCATGTTCTAGAATGGACCCTGGTTTTGCATGCGGGCTGGCAGCAGTGGACTGGAAGTCAGAAGATCTGGGTTGAATTCCCTGGTCTGGTTCAGTGACTTGCACACAGTCACACCACTTTTTGTTTGTTTTTTTTTTTCTGTCAGTAAAAAGGGCCGAATGCACCTGTCCCTTATGGGGTATTTGTAAGGCACTTGGGGATGGTTACTATAGTGATGGTGAGGGCCGGCTCTAGGTAATTTTGCTGCCCCAAGCAAAAAATGTGTTGCGCCCCCCCCCCCCCCCCAGCCCACTGCTGCACAGCATGCAATGAGGAGGAAAGCACCTTTCACCTTGCGACTCTTTGACTCCCACCACGCCCTCCAGCCAAACCCAGCCTACATCCTGTCTCCCCTCCACACACATCCCAACCCCCCCACCCACTCACCGAACCCAGTTTCCACCTTCTCTCCTCTCCCAGGCAAACCCAACCCCCGCTTTCTCCCCCACCTAATACATCCTGCACCCTCTTCCTTCCCGGCCAAACCCAACCTCCCTCCCCCCCACCCACTGACCAAACTCCGTCTCATTTCCCTCTCCCTGCCAAACCCTTGTGTCCCCTCCCCATAGCACATGCAGAAATGTTGGAGTGCCCTGGGGGAGGGGTGAAAGTGGCACCAGTCCCCCTGGGGATGTGTGCAGATGCAGCCAGAAAACATAAGAGGCAAGGCCCGGGTCGCAGAGAGTTCCTGCAGGGAAATATCCACCCGGGCCAGGGAAGCTGCGCTTCTCTTCCCCCCAGCCTGGGTAGGGCCAGAGCTACACATCTCCACACAGTGCAGCCAGGTGCTGTGTGCGCAGGGCCAAGGTGCTGCTGAGTGCTGCCCAAGTGCTCAGCCTGCTCCTGGCCCAGCTCGGGCTTGGGCTGTCCCACGCTGGCCCCCAGCCTCACCGTGGCGCAGGAAGAGCCAGCCCAGGCAAGGCTGGGCCATGAAGCCTGCGCTCCCTGCGGAGCAGGTGTCGGGCCGTGCATCCGGGCAGACAATGTGGGGACTGCAGAGGGGTGTGGGATGGGGCTGGCCATGCAACACACGGGGGCCCTACTAATCTAAATTGCCATGTGCCCAACCACTTGCTCTGGGCGGTGTAGTGGGACCGGCTGCGCATACACCCCACCCGAACCGGCTGTACTCCCCGCCATGTGTATGCATCTGCCTGCTGCTGAGCGCTGCACGCCTGCGGATCCCGCCACCGCGTGAGCCATGGCC
This sequence comes from Pelodiscus sinensis, assembly GCF_052426305.1. Lineage (NCBI taxonomy): Eukaryota > Metazoa > Chordata > Testudines > Trionychidae > Pelodiscus > Pelodiscus sinensis. The sequence goes on along the minus strand of NC_143056.1, from coordinate 121,051,095 downwards.
TGGGTGGTCACCCACTAGCGAGAGATCCACCGTGGGCAGCGCGTTTCATCCCTGGGTCTGCTCTGTGCGCACCCCACAGCAGGCCTCCAATGTGGGCCAGTTCAGGGCTGGCACGGTCACACGCTCACCTCCGCCAAGCCCAGGGTGTGGAGCAGGGCCAAGGGTGGGCTGCAGCCACTGTAGCGCTCTCCCTAGCTGCCCGTGAAGCGAGCTTACCTCCCAGGTGGCAAGCCCCATGGGCGATGGCAGCGAGGCCTGGGCTCGCATGAGTGGTGGGGCTCCTGGGCTGGTTTTGGGACATGATCATGACTCCTGCTGCGAGGTGCCTGGAAAGGGCTGGGATCCTGCACCAGGGCTGGCTTCAGTCAGGCCCCCATCAGCTGTGCTGTGAGCTTCCCCTGACTGACAGGCAGCTCTCCCCTCCCTCCGCACCCGGCACTGACCCTTCTTCCCAGGTGTGGGGCAGCAAGAGCATGTGCTCCCCCTGCAAGATGCCAGCTCTGCTGCCCTGCCCATTGCCTTGGGCGGCCACAAGCAGGCCTATGTTGGGCAGTAAGGCTGGCCGGAATGCCGCCCCTGGAAATGTGCTGCCCCCAAGCACATGCTTGGTCTGCTGGTGCCTAGAGCTGGCCCTGGTGATGGTTAGGATACAAGAACTTAAACAGAATGCAGATAACCTTCCAGGTTAGTGACAGAGATGCAGCCGTGTTAGGCTGGTCTAGCTGAAACAAAAGACAGGACTAGGTAGCACTTTAAAGACTAACAGGATGGTTTATTAGGTGATGAGCTTTCGTGGGCCAGACCCACTTCCTCAGATCAACATGGAAGAAAATCGGCACAACCATATATACCAATCATAGTTCTGTCTTTTCTTCCAGGTTAGGATACTCTATAGTACTGCCCCGTAATGTTGCTGGCTTTAGATAGGCAGGGATACAGTGAGGGTGAGGAGACTAGATATGACTGACTTTTGTATTCACTTCTGATCTCACTTAGTCCAACATTAGTCTCAAACAAAGCAGGACAAAGGTTGATAATATTAACTTTCTTCAGTGGCTGGCGCTGAGACTGGCTGTAACAAAGCAGAATGGACAAACAGGTCTCACATTCCACTTAAACTGGAACCTCTAGATTGAATAATTACAAATGTTCAAGGGCCTCATAACCCTGTGCCCACTGAAGACACTGGCAAAGGTCCCGTTGACTCAGTGGTGTGGAATTAGCTCCCAAATGCCTTGACTGAAAGAATGCTACATAAGTGCTAAGTGGCTTTTGTTTCCTGCTGTGGGGGCGTTGTCACAGTATCTCAGGGCTCTGACATAGCTTGTTGCTTATTAGCAAATCGTAATGCTTTTTATTCCAGGCCAACTGTTTCCCTCCTGCAATTGGAAAGGGGAAGGGAGTTGGGTTTTTAGCTGATTTTTAACGTTTTCTGCCATGAAGAGAAGGGAGGCAGACACCAACAGTTCCTGAATGAAACCACAGCTCTTATTTTGTGAGTCCTTCACTCTACACTGGGGTGGGAAATCTCAGACCAGGGGGCAAACCCTTGGCTTGCCTGGATCCGGCTGCTGAGCGCTGGAGCACACAATCTACTAGGCTGGGCTGCCCCAAGGCTCTGGTGTGCAAGAAGGATGTGGGGAGTGTCAGTCTCCTTCTGTGTGTTTCCTTCCTTCGGGTCAATGGCCTCCAACCCAAAAAAGGTTTCCCCATCCCTGCTCTATACACAGCTTCATTCTTGACTGTCCCCTCTCTTAACACAATCTCAATTCTACATGTCCAGCAAAGGCCTTTGTTTCCTAGCTCGGGTGGCAGGGGGGGCATGGCTTTTGGGGGGGTGGCAGTGTGTGCATGCAGACAGCAACATGCCCAGCTAGCTTTTGGCTTGGCTAAGGCTGGTGTGCTTCCATTGCCTCTGTTCCCATTGCTCTCTTAATAGAGCTTTGATGCCTCCCGTTCTCACCACCCCCCACCCTCCCCAAGAGGGCTGCTTGAGGCCGCTCAGCAGTGTAAGCTGTTCCTTTCTTCTGCAGGAAGATGGCTGCAATCCCTCTCCAGTGCCAAGTAGGTCACTGTGCTAAAGTTGAAGCAGGCATGTCTGGCCAGCTCCTTGCTTCCCACTGGGTCCTTCTCCAGAGCAACACAGTTGGATGTGGTGGAACCAATCTGCAGGGAAAGAGTCACTGTCAGACTGTAACAGTGCTGGGCAAATCAAATCCTCCTTTCCTAGCTGAACCTTGTCTAAATGTTCCCTTCCAGGTTTGGAGTTGTCAGAGGATTTTTTTTTAATCCCAATTCCTCTTCCCCTTACAATCAGAGGGAAACGACTCCTGGCCTGGCTCAGCAGTATTTCCCACCCCCCCAATTTCTGTGGGCAGCACCCTTCCTTCTAGTGCAGTCTGTTTTCACCCCTCACTTGTAATTCTGCCAGCTAGAGCAGTGGCTTGCAAATTGGGATATGAACCTTTCCTTTGTAGGCCCCCTCTTTCAAATCCAGTCTGGGTCAACAAAGCTGCCTTGGTGATATGGGTTGATAGCTGAATACTAGAACTTAGTGGTCAGCTGACCACCAGCCATCTGGAGAGGGGGAGTGAAGTGAATATAGGTGGTCTGACAGAGTCCTGGGAGCAAGTGCTTGCTATGTAGGAATCCCAGCTTTGCTGTAAGCACTCCACTGCCCCCCCTGTCCCCTTGAGGTCTTAGGCAGTCACTTGGTCCCAAACATTTCCAAAAGCACTGTCAATTTTAGGTACCTCAGTCATTTAGGTGTCTGATCTGAGATTCATAAGGCCTGATCTGCAGAGGTGCTTAGTACCTGCAATTCATCCAGGCTCCACTGGAGCTGCAGATGCTCATGTCCCTGGTTGGGAACCTGAGTGAGGGGCACAAGCCAAAAGACCTTTTTGGAAAGTGGCCAAAACTGCCTGCCTCAGTTTCCCCTTCTGAGATGTGGCTGGTGGGCGGAGTTGAGACGATTAACGGTTGGAAAGCATTTGCTGTTTTTATTAGTGGCAGGGCAATGTATTCCAAGCTTGTGATTGCAGTGAAGTGGCAAGGAGTTGCCTTTTTGTAGTTTTATCCATGGATATCAGCAGGGTGGCTCATCAGCTGGCTTCAATGAAGGGGGCCTGCCAGAACTACATCTGGCTAGTAAAGAGATTCCTACTGGAAAGGTGAGGGTCTAGACAAACTTTGGGGCTTAGCCTGACATCTGGGGATAACATAAACCAGGTGAATGTGACAATGGCTTTTTAAAAAAATAAGGGGAAGTCACCCACAGTCTGAGAGCATTTCCCATCACATTCCCATTAACTGAGGTGACTTGCCAAACCAAGGTTGGGGGACAGGGTGTTACTTGTAACGCCTACAGTAGCAAGCCATCCATAGCCTGTAAGGAGAGTTGATCAGGAATCTTCTACCCACTATTTCCTTTAAAAGGAAAATGCATGTTCAGCAAAACCAAAACAGCTTCCAACTTAAACTTGACATTTTAAAATGTCCAGTTTGACCTTATAACCCCTGCCCCTCTTGGTCCCCCTACTCTCTCCCCCTCCCCCCAGTCAGGAGGGAAACATGTTTCAGCTTGATTTCACCTGAATGGAAATAGCTGTCAGCTGAAGTGAAACAAACTGTTTCTCATGATGCACTGCAACTTCCCCTCTGACCAAGTTGCATGGTACATCATGGGAGGTACGGTCCAGCCAAGGATCCTAGTCCATAGAGAAGAATAGGGACAAGAGACACCAAAATTGCAAATTCTAGAAGGCACCATTGGCTCTTAGTGACTGCCATGTCAAACCAATGTTCTGATGCTACTTCAAAAAAACTTGAGTCCATTAGAAAGATCCTAGATTTCAAAGGTGCATCCTAACTTGGAATGAAAGCAAATGCTGAAAATGCAACTTCCCATAGGATTGAAATGACAAATTTCACTCTACAGCTGTCCCATATGTTCTTGCAGGCATAGCAAAGTTGGGCCAATTGAGGAGATGTATGTGTGGGGAATGAACATATCTGTGTGTCTTCAGGGCTGGCATCTTGGGCTGACCAAGCCTAATGTAAAGGGGATGGAGCGTTAAGTGTTCTGGAACAACCATGTATATGGGGATGGGGAGAGATGGAAATCTTCCTGATTTCCAGGCCTATCACACGATACTCTGAAGGAGTTTTTCACCTCTAACTTAAGCTGCATAATAACTGAGTCTTATCACCATTGATAACATAACTGATTTGTCTGGCTCCAGTATTTGTGTCTCTGACCTCCTGTGACACACACTCATTGTGTAAGACTTTCCTTTCCCTGGCTCTGAGTCTACCAGTTTCCTAGCACATCTTTAAACTGTTTGCTGTCTGTCTTTGATTGTAGGTGAGGCAGGTGCTAATATCATTCAGGTCTCTAAAGAAGCCCGGAAGAGGTTCCTGGGCCCTCTACATCCATCCTTCAACTTGGTGAAAATCATCCGCACCTGCCTGTACAAGACACTGCCTGACAATGGGCACGAAGTGGCGAGGGGACGCCTGGGCATTTCGCTGACACGGGTCTCGGATGGAGAGAATGTGATACTGTCAGAGTTCAACTCCAAAGAAGAGTTGATCCAGGTGAGTGGGAAATTACCCCCATGCCACCACTCAGGTATAATCTGCAGGCTCCCTCCTCTGCTGGTGACTTACCGAGGGGTTGGTCTTTGACAGTCTTGGGACACATTAATGTCTCTGAACAGACTGCTGACTCTCAGCAGCTCACCTGGAGAGAAGTGGCTGAGCTGATCAAAAAACTGAGCCAGTCTCCATGTCCTGGCTTGTTCTGGAAATATTTCCTATGTCTTACGCTGGGTTTGTGCTCTTTCAGGCCTGTGTTTGCAGCACCTTCATCCCTGTGTACTGTGGGCTGATTCCTCCAAGCCTGCAGGGAGTGGTAAGCAGACCTCATAACATTCCCCTTGTGTGGCGTTGTTGGTAAAAGCCATGATTAATTTAGCCTAGTATCCTGACTCCAGCGGTGTCTGACTTACTTGAAAGATGCTAGTAACCCTAAAATCAACAGCTACCTTACCCATAATGAAAACTGCTGCTGCTGCCTAACCCCATTGATGAGTGACTGGCTCTTGCCCAGAAACCTGAAGGTTGCATTCCTTAGAGGATTAAAAACTTATTTATAGCTTGCTCAACATGGCTTTGTCCAACACCCATTGAAAAAATGGACGGAACACTTCTAAGTGTCAACTTCCCTTGAACACATTCACTGGGGTGGGGGAACTTTCAGCCAAGTAGATCTTGTTTGCCGGGTGACCTGTTTAGGGGATGTGACTGATCCAGGGCAGCTGGCTCTAGTAGCTTGGTGGAAGGCAAACAGGAAACTGGGTAAATAGTTTTCCTAGTCTGAGTGAACTGGCCACGCATTGCTGCCATGTAGTCAAGGCAAGCTGGCACACAGCTGGGGCCAATTAAGTGCTTGTCTGAAAGCAGCAGGCTAATCAGGGCGCTTGCAGCCAGTTAAGGCCTGCTGGGGCTGGTTTAAAAGGCTTCCCTGAGGAAGGGCAGAGGAGTAGGCCAAGGACTGAAAGTAAAGAGGTGCTCTGAGAGAATGAAGAACTGGGGTTATGGAAGAGTGCTGTGGAGGAGCAGGAAGGACTAGGGAGACAGATGTAAATATCTTGCCTTTCTGTCCATAATACAAAAGCGATAGGGCTCCCAATGACAGTGAAACAGGTTTTTTTTTGCCTCTTCTGTCAAGTCTCAAAAATAGACTATCTTAGTCTATCCCCTTGAAAATTTCTGCTCTTAACTATTTGTCACCCTTCCATAAATGCCTTTTTCTGCTATCTCTTCCTGGGAGAGGGTGACTGGAACCAAGCATGACCGTCCAGGTGAGGGTCTCGCATATGTTGTATCAGGACTTCACATTTTCATTATCTTCTAACTGAATTTATGCACATGGCTGCTCTGACAGCTACTACACATTGAGCAAAGACTTGTGTTGAGCTGCCCACCAGGATCATCCGGCTTCTTGGCATGGCTACCAGCAGTGGATTTACGGCAGGGCAAGCAGGGCGGCTGCCCCGGGCCCCACACTTCCAGAGGCCCCGCGCATGTGCCTTGTCATGAGAAACAATCTAATTCCAAGCACATGCCATTGTCCTGGCACAACCAAACCCTAACCTTGATTAAAGTAAGAGGAAGCTTCATAGCAAATTTGGTGGTCCTAGCTCTTACCGTTTAGGAAGAGTCCTTGAACAAAGACACACACGCGCACACGCGCACACACACACACACACGGATTAGTTGAGCAAGTCAGCAAAATCTAATCAGATTGGAGACATGATCATGTTCCTCAATGAAACTGGGCTGACATTTCTCTATCCAGTTTCTCTAGTACTGATCATTTTGTTTTTAAAATACTTCAGATGAGGTTTCCTGCAGGCTTTGACCAGATTCTACAATCATCATGGCAACTTACGGTATCTCTTAAAACTCGCTACAGACCCATCCTGTAATTGTTAGCTGCTCTTGTGTGTAAGTGGTCTGTGGCTGGTGTCTTGTTGCTTTATCAGTTTGCACTGTCTGATCTTCTAGTGATTCAGGGGTTCCATCCGTCACAGGAAGCCCATTTGTTTCTTGTATCACTGTCTATTGCTCTTCACTTCTCATGGCACGCAAGGAGAAAATCCACGTGGCTCAGTTATTAGCCAACTCACATGAAGCTATCTAATTTCTCAGTGGCTTGAGTCAAAACAGTATGAGCAAACCAAAATGGTTATGTTGCCTTCCTGCTTCCTTCTCTATACAGGGTGTGTGAATTGCATTTCTCTCATGACTCAGATGTGGGATGTGTAAGTAGCCTCTGAACTGAGTCTAAGGATTTTAATGACTTGATGTTTGACTCAGTCTTTTTTTTTAAACTGAACTTCCTTTTTTTTTTCTCACTACCTAACTAACCATATTGATGGAAATTACACTGATGCCAGTGGGGCTAAACATATAAAATCTTGCTAGACCTGTATGCGGCTGCTCTGTCATGTGCTGGTGGTTTCTGAAACCCAGGGAGGCCTGCTAATGGACTCGAACCTTTAAAAGGGATACAACCGCTTCCTATCCACTTCACCTGCCCTCTAGTATTGGACATGACAATTTAGACTTTATCGCCCTTCCACCAGGAATGTCTCCCCTTCCACCAGGAATGTCTCCCCTATCAGCTGTAGGTGAGCACCAATACTCAGGGGCAGGGGCAGCTAGTTATATGGACCCATGGTGCCCAGACTCCACCAATATTCAGGAATGTGGCCCTGGGCCCCACATTTAAGGGGATATGGGATCCAGTGCAGTCTGGAGGGCTGGTGGAAGGGGGTGAAGGACTTGTCCCTGGTACAGGCAGCAGTGAGTGATCCTACCCCAGTCTACCTAGTTCTGCTCTACTACTTCCCCAAGTCCTTGCCCCACTGTGCCTCCTTTTAGCTTCATCCCCCTTTTCTCCTGTCCCAAGCAATGCCAGGAGCTGGCAGGGCAGGCTAGGGCAGGATCACTCACTGCTGCCTATTCCAGGCTCCTACCTAGCCCCCAGGACCCCACATCCCTCCTTGAAGGGTAGGGCCCTCCAAAGCAAGGGGTGTGGAGACACTGTCCCCGTCCTCCTTTGGACAGAGCCTCAGCTTGGACCCATTCTAGGCATCACCAAAAATTATCCAAACCTGGTGCCCATGCTCCAAGCATCAATGAGTTATGTTCTGAATTAATTCCATATGGGACTGGAGATGAATTCAAACCAGCTTTTCCTTGTGGGGACTATAAAACCAGTATTGGTGCTCGGAGCACCAAGGAGATGTTTGTTCCCTTTAAACTTGTCCTGGTTCAGATGCAGATGCAGGGAGTTGAAGTCACCCTTGATTTGTCTTGTTAGGTTCAGTTGCCTTCCTGAACATCTGCTGATACACTCAACGTTATTTCCCTGATAGAGCAAAAAACATCAGCAGTTGTGTTCTGCCCTGTAAAGGCTGGAACTCTGCTAAGTCTGGAGTCCAGAATCTGATTCCTCCCTGCCCTATCAAGCTTTGGTACAAACAGTCCCTGGCTTTTGAAAAAGGAAAACCTGGCTTCCTCGATCTTGTGACTTAAACTGTACTGCCTGCCTGTCTTCAGACCCACCGCTATCTCAGCAGCAACAGCAGCACCAACCTGTCTCTAAGGATATTGTTCACCTGTGCAAGTGTCTTGCTCATTCTCACTAGTTGCCTCTTTCCATTCTGAAAACTATTTATTCCTGCTTCTTGTTTCCTATCTTCTAACCAGTTATCAATCCATGAGAGGACCTTCCCTCTTGTCCCATGATGGCTTACTTTGCTTAAGAGTCTTGTTGAGGGACCATGTAAAGGCTTTTTGGAAATCTAAGTATGCTATAGCCATTGGATCCCATTGTCCACATACTTGTTGAGTGCTCCTCCTTCCCTCCGCCCCCCGAGAATTCTAGTAGATTGAAAAGGGAAATCGTGCCTCACTAGAAACATGTTAACCCTCCCCTTCCCCCTCCCAATAAATGTATGTTCATCTTAGGGATATAAGTGACTAGTTGACAAGCAAATGCTTATTGGATAGTTGACTAGTGACTTCACAAGTGACTCTCCCTCCTCCCCCCCAGTTTTCCCCCAGCACTGTCTCTGTGGGGAGAAGGGGCAGGAATACAGCAGGGAATTGGCATCACTTCCACCTTTTGAAATGTAGCAAGAGCAGGGCTTGTATTCATTTCAAAAGCAAAGTGCCACAGGGAGCATGGGGTCAGTGGGGGGCTGCTTGAGTGCCCCCCTCACTAGCTGTGTTCCCCCAGTTCACTTCCACCTTTGAAATGTAGCAAGAGTCCTGCTGGCTCTTGCTACATTCCAAAGGTAGAGGCACCCTATCAACTAGTCAATGAAAATTACATTGACTATTGGATGAGTTGACTGATAATTTACTACCTCAATTCACCTGTGTCCAATAATTCTGTTTTTATTATAGTTTTAGAAAAGCAAAGTGCTCCCATGGGCCTGGGATGACCCAAGGGGGGAGTGATTGGCAGATAGGGCTGGCACCAGGTCTTATGCAGCACTGCATGGGAACTTACTGATGTGCTATTCTGAGGGGGCACATCTCTGCTAAAACCAGTCAGCCAAAACCACATGAAATACTCAAGGCTTTCCCCTTCCCCCAGTATTCTGGATAAGCTGTGTTCTTGGAAATTAAAGATGTTTTGTCTCTTCCCTACTTAGTTTTGCTGATTTCTCAAGAACATAGAGAGCCTGACCTTGTGGAAAGCTAATGTGGGGGGAGAAGAGGAAGAAGTAAATTCACATTCACCCTTCCTGCATGATTGTTGCTGCTCTTTTGGAGGTGGAGGATGGGAGAATTAACTGACTGTGCATGAGTGGAATTAGCTTACCAAGTGGATTCCAAGGTGCCAGGCCATGGTCCCTATTAGCCTAGCATTGCTTTGCTGCCTGGGCCAAGACCCTGTGTGAGCATACCAGAAGAAGGCTACAGATGCTTATACACTCAACCCATCCTGACCACGCCCGTTTAAAAAAAAATTTGGTCATCAGATGTCACAACCCTCTCTTCCTTACCTTAGAGAACTGACCTACTTGGTACACAAACACACATGGCAAGGGGCCAGTCTCTAGCTGGCAAAAGATACCATATTGCTCATTGCACCATCTCCCATCAGTTCTTCATAGTGTTCGGAGCCAGTTAGGCTCCTTAGAATGTTTGTTTGTATGAATCAGTTCTCTTGCCTCTTGTCATAATGTAATAGTGTCCTAAACATGCACTTCCACGGCTGTGGTCACGTGCCAGCATCAGTATCCTGCTGTCCCTGCAGCCGGCCTCTGTCTGCAGTAGCGTGCGTGTGTGTGTGTGTGTGTGTGTTTTTTGGGGGGGGAGAAGGGGTTACATTGAAACAGTGGTTCCCAAACTTTTCAGCATCCCCCCTTTTTGACTCTTGAGAACACTCATGCTGCTGCCCCCCCCCCCCCCCCCAAAAAAAAAGCAAAATTTGTTGAGCAAAAAAAGGAACTGACCAGGGCCAAAAAAACAAAACTTGCAAGGGGGAGGGGCAGGTCACCTCATGCCCCCCCTGGAGTTTCTTCACTCTCCCTCCCCCCATGGGGGACACACCCCTATTTGGGAACCCATGCATTAGAAGGACAAGTTTTCTGCTTCAGTGCACAGCTCTTCAAGCCCAGGTGACTGTTGCAAAGGGGTCAGACACCATATTTTTTTTGGTTAGTAAACCACCCTCTCTCAAACTGCTAAATGTGTAACCGTACTAGATACTCCCCCCACATGTAATGCTGAACGCAGCCATGGCCTTGGAGCCTCAGGACTCATGGGAGTTGGCACAGGGTTCTGTTCCCCTTTACAAGGTAGGGCCACAGCTCCAGGTGAAATATTTTAGGGTGTTCTCTTTGAGCAGGCTCAAGACTAGTTCCGTTCCTTGTTGCTTTCAGCCCTGACTCGCCCAGTAAAAGGTCCTGGTTTTGCTACTAAGGAGACTACCAGCCTGTAACCATTCCTGGACTCCTTTCCACCTCCTTGCTGCAGCACTTGCTGCCTCAGCTGCTCCCCCAGCAGGAGTCTGCTGACCTTGCCCTTGTTTGTGAGACATACAGATACAGTGCAGGCAGGGAGAAGAGGGGACTAGTTACTTCTTTCCATTCTTACTTCTGGGAATTTGAGTTGCTATGCTCCGCCCTGACCCCTGCTGAAACAGAGCTAGCCACATACAAGTGCCCAGCAAGGGAGTCTGTTCAAATGCCCTCATTCCCTCCACCCCACCGATTGCCCCAATAAAGTTACACCTGTGCAAGTCCTTTGGGTGCACATACAGAAAACCAGTTGGCCCTCTGAAAGGTGTGGTGCTTGTGAGGCACCAGGGAGGGGAGCTAGAGGTGGCCCCTTCTCCACACAAAAAAAGGCCCTTAACTGAGATTCCTGCCCTGATCCTGGCTGCTCCTGAGAACAAACGTGCCTGGTGGTGCTGTACCTGCTGTGCAGGGAGGGGGTCACTCAAGGACTCAGAGCCTAGGTTATAATAGGCTGGGTTTGCACAGCAGTAGTATTGGCACTGTGGCAAATACCACTGCAGGGGAGCCTGAACTAGGAACACTCAGCAGCAGGTGGCTAGCTGCAGGCCCACCGATGAGGGAGCCAGAGCACTGGCCCCGTTTGATTCGCCATTGGAGCGCAGCTCTGTGCATTCTGGGGCGCTGTGCCCTCTGCAGGGCAAGGGACAGGCCTGGATTAAGACATGCTGGGGCCCTAGTGCCTAGGAACTGTAGTCCTGGCCCAGTGCCTGACTGCGCTAGACCCTGTACAAACATAGAACAAAAAACCCTCCTATTGTAAAGCAGGGTTCTCTAGCTACTCTCCTCCCGCCTTCCCCTCGCTTCCCCCTCCAGTTGTGGGCGAGGTGTATCTGCTGGTACAATGTGACCCTTACCCTGGCAGTAGCTCATTTGAAGGGAATGGTGTCCAACAACCACAGCTGTCTTCAGCCTGTGGCTAAAGGAGGACAGTTTGTGAAATACTAGGTGGAGATGCAGCGCTGGCCATAACAATTTATTCAGGCTGGGTTCACTAATGCCCACGTAGTGCCCAGGCTGTGATTTTCCCCAAGTTTTGTTTCTCTTATTTCCTTCCTACCTTTGCTATTGCTGACTCCTGCCTGGGTACTGAGTTCCATGTAGCTGGTGTGTGGAGATGCCAGCGTCTGTGCAGTAAACCCCAGCCTGCCCACTAGCTAAGTGTGGTGCAGTAGCAACCGTTGTGCGTGATGCCTGCAAAAACAGTGGGGAATTCCAGCCTCTCCAGCTCTTATTTTTAGGCCCTTTGAATCAGAATTACCCAACCCTTGCAAACCTAATAAAAACCTGGGGGAAATCAAAACCCTGGGCTGTCTCAGAGGAGTGAGCTGTGCCGCCCAGTGAGACACGCCATGAGAACACCTGGTGGGGGGGAAAAGCACTTGTTCCAGGCAGGAGCAGGAACCATGCAGGTGAACTTGTTTGCATGGGCCTGTGGAGCTTGCTGGAGACATCCAGCGGGTGCTGCGCCTTCGTCAGTGGAAGTAGGCGAAAGGCCATCTGCGGACGAGGAATTTTGTCTGGCTTGTTGCATAAGGACATTAATAACTGTGACAGCGGTGGGGGGAGAGAGGACTGATGGAGCCATTCAGAGATAAGCTGCTTGTCTCCCTTCCAGCTAGAGAGAACAAAATGTGAAACCGTCTCTCCAGCCTCCCCTCCCAAGTTACATCCAACCCTCCCCAACATTGCCCAGCGAAAGATCCACTCTTGTTATGGGCCTGTCTGTGTCCCTTCGTGTGGCTGGGCTGGGCTGACTCTTCCAAAAGGTCTTGCTGTGTTGTTATTGCTATAATGCTAGTCTGTCCTCAGCCTTGCAGGCCTTTTGCTGGGCCGCTCAATGGAGTGCGCCTTTCCCTCGTCCTGCCAGCATCTCCTTTCTCTTGCTTGGGCTCTCCTCTGGCCAGTTACTTTTCATCCAGGTATTCCTTTTGGTTGGCCACCTCCCCACACGGATGGGTCTCTTACTTTGGGGCTGATCTGGCTGTTCTCTGCAAGTCAATGGGAGCCTTATCCCAGAGGCTACCAAGTTCCTGCTCCATTGCTCTGTGGGAGCCTCTCTTATCTCCTTGCTCTGGCAGCACAGCTAGTAACACAACCCTTTAGCAGAGGTGGGAAATAATTATCACAAAGGGGCCACTTAATGAATTTTGGTACAAGGGGCCGGATCTACCCCGAGAAGGGTCGGGACTTGGGGGAGGAAGGGGTGGGCCTGGGGACTAGCTTCCCCCAGAGTTGTCTGGGGCTGGAGGCTTTGAATTAAATACACAGCAAAGGGCTTGCTTCAGCCACTATCATGTTGCCTGGCAGCCACCTGGGGTTATTACAGCAATTTAAAGGGCTTATTGCTCCAGCCCCTGCCAGGGTAGCCCTGTGATTGGGAGTCATGAGCCATTTAAATAGGATCCTGAGACACTGTTGGGGAAATGCAGTGGCATGGGCAGAAGAGTATAAATAGAAAGCAGCTGGATGCAGTCCATGGGCTGCATCTTGCTCAGCCCTGCCCATTAGCATCTGGGTACAGCTTGCTGCCATCTGGGTACTGCTTGCTGCCATTGCAAAGGCCCTGGGTAGGAGTCGTGTTTGCTTTGAATTGACCTCGTGAGCTAGATCTGAATGTGCCCACGCTGTCTCTTCACCAAGGATAATCAGCAGTAACAATGCACATGGAGCTATTGAAAGAGCATGGTTATTGTGTTCAAAAGTAGAGACCTCTCCTATTCCACTCCTAGTGAAATCTAACCAGCCCATGGGTTCTTTTAAATGTATATGCAATTTTTACAGATGGACAGACAAATGGGCCTAAAAGTCTACGCCTTAACTTTTTTTTCTCGCCAAAGTATCCACCCACAGGTTTCTGTATTTACTAACTTGCTGGTTCTAAAGCAATTAGCTGCATGGTTTATTATAGGAAAGCTCAGAGTACAGACTTCTTTGCAAATTAGTCACTGTGACTAGCTTAGGTTAGTGTCACCTGCCCTGTGATTGGTCACTAAATGGTCACCATATCACTTCTCCTGCTTGATTGGTTGGCTCCTACACCACCACCAACTGCTGATTTTGGTTTCTGGTGCAAATACTTGTGAATCCATATTCCCAGGGGTGACTATTTTCCTCTTGAAACAAAAACATTCCTGAAACTAAAGTTTCACTCAGTGAATAGGCACAGAAAGCCAGGTAGAAAAAGCCACAAACATCCTAGACGGGTTGTCAGTCCAGTCGCTTGTTAATGAAAACTCCTGTTTGTAGTACTCTCCTGGCTTGTAAGTGCATGCAGTGGGGATGCAGAATGTTGCTAGAAACTGGCTTATGGAGGGGGAGGGAAAAAAAAACCTACCTAGTCATTTATCTCCTTCTCTCTCCCCCCTCCTCTCCCCCAGAGGTACGTTGACGGAGGGATTTCGGACAATTTGCCCCAGTACGAGCTGAAGAACACCATCACGGTGTCTCCGTTCTCAGGCGAGAGTGACATCTGCCCCCGGGACAGCTCCACAAACATTCATGAGCTGAGAGTCACCAACACCAGCATCCAGTTCAACCTTCGCAACCTCTACCGCCTCTCGAAAGCCCTGTTCCCGCCAGAGCCTCAGGTGAGGCTGATGCAGTGCAGCAGCTTGGTGGGTGGGGCTCTGGCTCCTTGGCTTACATTGAGGATTAGACCCCCTGGAGTTCATCCGTTGCCATGGAAACAAGCTGTGCTTGTGTCCTTTCCTCTGGGAAATCCTGAATCCCAGGCGTTGATTGAGTTCCTGAAAATATCCTCCTGTGTGTGACGTCTGGCCCCATGCAAAAAGCAAGTGCCATGCCTTTACAGAGATGCTCCCTCACTCAGGAACACTCTGCCCCTGCATTTTAAAAGCCAGGCAATGGGATTAAGCATCATCTTGCCATTGGTGAGGTAGCAGGGACTGCCAGCCAGCCTGTTGATAAGCAATGACATTTTGAGTGTGCTTGTTTGTTAAAAATCGCCCTGGAGAGCTGGGTTAATATGAGCTGTTTTTCTCACTCGCCCCCTTTCTAAGGACTGGTATTCTGGCTTTCCTTACTGAAGGATTCCATGACTTACCTGCCCATCAAAGCAGCTCACAGGGAGGCCAAGAGCTGCTGTTAGGGTGGTATATCCACGTGGCACGCCCCCTGTGATTTCAATCACAGAGAGCTGGCTCATGATGTGCAAATGGCCGTGGAAGTCCTGCCTCCTTGTGCAGGGTGTCTGCTTGCCCACAAGCCTGTTTCTGCTTCTCCTTTGCTGCTGGACTGCCAGGGTGGGGAGCTGATTGAGGGGATGAATTAACTTTGTGTGAGGTGGGAGAGAGGAATGAGCAACAAACGTTCTGAGTGGGAAGGGCAAGATAGAGGAAATACAAGAACTCTCTCCTCCAGAAACCCAAGCCCAGGGTTGAAAGCTGCACTGTACTCCACCCAGCCAAACACCTTGGTCTTCAGTTCCCCAATGACCCATTCTGTGTGTCTATGCAGGTGCTCCGGGACATGTGCAAACAGGGCTACCGGGATGCGCTGCACTTCCTGAAAAAGAATGGTAAGGCTCCCGGCTACCTCCTTACGTGCCTGCGTTTGCTTATGTTAAAGGGCCACTGTCTGACTCATTTAACCCCTTCTGTGCTAGTCAGTAGGGCTTAACTGTATGTTGCTGGCGGAGAGGGGTGTGCAGGAAAACTCCGGGCCAAGCTGATTCCTGGTGTAACTTCCTTGAAGTTGGGATTGCACCAGGTGTAAATTTGACCTCTGCTTCAAAGCCTGAAAGCAACGGAATTATGCAAGTGTCTCCACCCTTCAAGGGACAGAGCTCTAGTATTCTATGCCTTGCGCTGAGACATGTTCCTGCTTGTGGCTTTACTACCATCCCTGGTTAACCTTGTTTCCATGGTTTGTTGCATGTGTCTGCGGTGCCACCTTGCGGCCAGCCTGTAGCAGATCAAGCTTACTCATTCTTTTTGTCCTGCACACTGTGCCCCTGTGTGCAATAAGGACATGAATACAGTGCCTTTGTTATGTTAATAGATGGGATAAGCGGTTGGGGGGGAGGGGCGGCACCAGGTAAGTGTAGTTATACTAGTGCAAATGACACTTACGTACGCAGAGTCTTGCTGATGGTGAAGTTACAAGCAGGTATGGCCGTGCCTGGTGGGATGCAGCTGTGCCATATAGTAAATTGGAGTGGTCTGGATTATGCACAGATCTGATACATCCATATGGGTTAGGACTCTGCCTACGGTCTGAGTACATGGCAGCAAAACCATTATGGAAGCAATAGCCCACGGTACTTCCAGAGCGTCTGGGGAGCCATTCACTTATCTGGCTGTGAGAGGCTTTCTGCCTCCTGCATCATGTTGCAACCTAGGTGAGCAGGTATTCAATATACCTTGCTATGCATCGTAACACATTGTAACAAAATGGCTGCCTGCTGTTAGCAACAGAAGGCCCGTCTCACAGCTGTAATGTTAATTTCTTCGCCCCCCCCCACCCTTCCCCTCAGTGGCATCAGATGAAACCGAACACTCTAAACCAAGCAAAAGACTGGCTAAATCCTCACAATCCCACCCACACCCAACTTTCTCTCCAGGTCTCCTTCACCGCCCAGAGCCCTCACGCCCTCTTCTGGCCATTGAGAACTCCTCAGGGGCGAGGGACCCAGAAGAAGAGGAGAAAAGTGCTGAGGACCAGCTGAGGGAGAATGCTGCCCTGGCTGCTGTCGAAGACCACATCTTTGAACACTTGCCACCCAGACTAAACCAAGGTATGCTCTCTAGGAGCACAGTTCAAACTTCTAGCTGCTCCAGTGAAACACGCCCCCTCCTCCCCTGCATAGCTCACTGGTTTGTTGGGATGTGGGAGTTGACAGCTGACTGCCATGTTCACTAACATACCAGGTATCGAGCTGGAGCCCTCCTGAGATAAAACCGGGTATCTCAAGGTGACCTTCAGCTCAAAAGCCAGGCTCTGTAGTTGAGGGCTGTAACTGAGGACTCTACTCATGTTCTATATAGACCAAGCACTGGGGAAATGTGGGGGTACACATGTAATACACTTCAACTAGTGAGTTATGCTTGCACATCATCTTGGGGGGCCATAGAGACTGTGTCTTGGTTTACACTCAAAAAATGTAGGTTGACACAGTTCTAGCCCTTAAGGTTATGACAACTTGAGCCCTGTTACTGTCAACCTAACCCCCAGTGTAGGCACAGCTAGGTTGATGGAGGAACACTTCCAGTGACCTAGCTACTGTCGCTCAGGGAGATGTTGGTCCTGCATTGAGGGAAAACCCCTTCTGTAGCTTGCTTCTGCACTACATAGCCTTACTGGTGTCGTCCCTGTAGGATAAGTGTGGCCTAAGAGAGCTGGAATGGGAACTTGCTCACCTCTCCTTTGTGGGAGGGAGAGAAGTGGGGATGTGGATTTGCTTCTCATGAGCCAGCTGAAACCAAACACTCGAATTCCTTGCGTCCTCATTTGGGAAGCCGGGTGCTCTGAGTGAGACTTTCTCTAGGTGGGATAATTTTAAAGCTCTCGTGTCCCTGGGAAAGGGCTGGTAGACAGTCCCGCTGCATGTGCCGGGGGGCTGAACTGACCCATGGTGTTCTCCTCCCTCAGCCCTTTTGGAAGCGTGCACTGAGAGAAGAGGCCTGTTAGTTGGCATCACCAACTTGTTGCCTGTGCGCTTGGCCTCTGCCATGATGATCCCCTACACGCTGCCTGTGGAATCGGCTGTCTCCTTCACAGTCAGGTAAACCTCCCATCCCTTCTCGTGGTGGCACTGCATAGGCTGCAACATAGCCAGTAAGGCAAGCTATAGGGCAGGGCTGGGTTCCATTCCATCTCTCCTGTGCACAACTGCTGCCCTAGAGAGACAATGTCAATTCCTATTGGTCACTGTGTTGGGACATCTGCCTGACCTGTTGTGTTGTAGTAAACTTCCCCAGAACGGCTAATGAAGCTTTTTAAATGTTAGAGCGAAGCTAGAGTAGAGAGGAGTGGCATTAGCATAGTTGCATGCCTCCTGGTGGTTAATGTGGGGGTGGGATGAGTCCTAGAAGGCTTAACATGCTGCTTTGGTCAGATCAGGGAAGAGAGAAGAAGGATTTGGGATCTCAATTTTGACCCTATGTTGCTGCCCAAGCATGAAGGGGAGAGCAACAAGTATTGCTTTGTTGATATTGGTAAAGTACTGACTTACTGTATGAAAACTTTTCCTTGCTGGAAGAAGGAACAGCGGTGGAGGAAAACCACTTTCCAAAATTCCAGAGGGCTTACAAAGTAGGGAACACAGAGCTTGAATGTAAATAAAATATTGAACAGATGAAAGGCCACCTCCAGTTGGTTACCTCCTTCTTGGGTTTTGTGAACTAAATTTGCATGGGAGGGCATCCTAAAAGATCTGCCAGCTGTTGCGTATGAAGCTCTGGAGAACATGCTTTGGCCCAGCTGGGCTAGGATCCTAGAGAGTCTGCTTGATGTTTACCATCTCTCATGTCTGAAGATCTAGCCATGGCTGTTCAACTAACTGTTCTCTGTCTGTCCCTTCTCTCCTGCTCAGGTTGCTGGAATGGCTGCCGGATGTCCCCGAGGACATTAGGTGGATGAAGGAACAGACGAGTAAAGTATGCAACTATCTCATGAGGGAAGCCAAGAAGAAACTGGGAAGCCATCTCTCAGCCAGGTTCTTCTGCTTTCTTCACAGCCCTCCCTCTGCAGCTATCTAGGGGTGGGTATGGCCTGTGGGAGGGCAGGGACACGTCCATTTCATCTTCCTCTTGGAGCAAATCGAGAGACTCGTCTGAGTTGCTTAGTCCTGGGGTAACATTCCCTTCCTCCCCTCCCTGGCCAATACCGTACCACAGCATAAAAGCCATGCTCGCTTGTCCACCCAGCTCCATTTCATAGAAAACACAGTGACACCCGTCTGCATGGTGGTTATTAGTATGAGGAGACTGGAGCCTCAAAGTTACCTCTGAAGATAACTTAGCTTCAGGGTAGATTTTGCTTAGAGGCCTATGGCTGGAGTAGAATGGGACAGTGCTAGGATAGCCAGGCCAGTATGGAGTACAGCTGGGTGGGTGGGTGTGTGTGTGGGTGTGTGTGTGTTGTTCCATGAAAACAATGGAGACTTCAAAACATGTTCCCATTCTGCACTGGAGCAAAACCGAGGTCTGTGAGACCCCTACTTCCCCTGACAGCCTGTAGACGAGGGTCCTCCTCTTGGATATGGGAGACCCAGGTTCAAGGTCTTGGCTCTCACTCAGGCAGAGCATTGACTTGAATGTGGGTCTCCCAGCAGAGTTCCCTAAGCATCTAGGCTGTTGGTTTCTCTGGGATACAGCTCTTCCCCTATCCTGGACCTAGCACCCCTCCTAACAAAAGTTTTTAATGGAAAGTTTCCATTTTGACAAATCTGGACATTCCAACAGAAACCTTTTTTTTTTCCCCAAAAAATTCGCAACCAGCTCCAGTGTTGAGATACTCCGAGAGAGCTCCCGCGTTGCTTGTCTGCATTATGTCTTGGCTCTGGCCAGTACATGGGCCAAGGCCGAGATGAGAAAATAATGCTTGTAAATGTAAGTGTTGATCTAAATAACAGTCGCTGTTGTACGGAAATGCCTAGAGGCCCCAGAGGATATCAGAGTTCACTATGTTATACGCTGTGTGTTCACCTAGTAAGAGTCCAACTCTACTCAGTAGAGTCTACAGTCTAAACACACAAGATAGGTGAAGGGTAGGAGTGGAAAGGGAGGTGTACGGAGGTGAAGTGATTTTTCTCAGTCACCCAAGCAGGCCAGCAGAGTAACCGGGAACAGAACCTGGTTCTCCCAACTGCCTATCCTGTGCCCTGGCCCCCCTGGAGAGTCCTGCCTGAGCATTCCTCCCCTCCGTACATTTCAGTGGTAACCCACGTTTGTTGCCTTTCAGGCTTTACTACCACTTTGAGCTCCGAAGGACCCAGAGTCTGCCAATCCCCTTGGCCTCTACCTACGGCGAGGCCCTGCCCCAGTGGGTGCGAAGCAACCTCTCCCTGACGGACGTTAAGACCAAGTGGGAGGAGTATCAGCGCCAGCTCATGCTGGGCTTGTTCTGCATCAACGTGGACATGCAGGCCTCCATCTT
Organism: Pelodiscus sinensis; assembly: GCF_052426305.1. Lineage (NCBI taxonomy): Eukaryota > Metazoa > Chordata > Testudines > Trionychidae > Pelodiscus > Pelodiscus sinensis. Next base: position 121,031,368 of record NC_143056.1, on the reverse strand, counting down.
CCCCTCGGACGGGCTGCAGATGAGACTCTCGCCAGCAGACCGTGTCCAAGAGAGCCTGCCGCTCTTCTGAGCCCCCCGCCGTAGCGGGAGGGGCGCATGGCGTCAGTCCCGCATCTCAGCGACCAGCCACCTCTTGGTTCGTGCCGGCTTCCCTGGGAAGAAAGCAGTGGCGCAGCGTTCAAATGAACACGTTTGCTGCAGATGACCTCTTAGACGTGTGGTGACACCCAGCCTGGGGGAGGTGGCAGTCCCTGGCTGTGCTGTAACTGTCCCATTGGGATCCTCCAGGAGACAGACCTGGAGTCACTAAATCAGGACGCGATCAATGCTTTGGAGCGTGTTTTAATGGTCTCTGGGTTTAGCTCTACCCATTTGCAGCTTTGTGTGGGTGTGTTTAAACAATCCAGGGTCCTGCGGCTCTTCGCTGTTTGTGCTACCAAAAGGTAAAGCAACCTGTCGTGCCAAAGCAGCTGTCCTATGGGCCCAAGCCCACCTCTCAGTGCTCCTTCACTGGAGCCAAATTTGGACCTCTGTCCCCACTTCCCCTCTCCACTCAAAGCCAGCTCTGGCCCTGCTGCTGCTAACAGATTCCATTGGGACTGCAGGTTCAGGAGAGAACTGGATACTCCCTATTGTTGCACTAAGCTTCCTAAATCTCCTCCTCTTGGTCTGCCTTGTATCTTTTCCATAGGGATCTTTGTCTCCCTTGTGCTGTGGGGATCTGCAATGCCAAAACTGGCTGAGATCTTTTTTTTTTAAAAGACATGAGAGGTTCAGCTGAAGGGGTGTTTTTTTTGGGGATTTGGTTGCCTGATTCCCATTCATCTGAATTGAACTAGCCTTCCTTCCCCCTCTCTGGATTGGCCTGAAGGCTGCCATGGGGGAAGGAATGCTAAGGGAAGGTGAAGGCAGAAGGTGAAGACTGAGCAGCGCATGTCGTGTCCAAGTGGCTTGTGGAGGAATGTCGTAGCAGGTGCCCAGGAGATGGTCATCTGGGGGTAGGGGGGATGGGTTCCCACTCCAAGGGAGCATGGAGTTGGCAAGTCCTGAAGCTAATTCCCTGCTGGCGCAAACGGATAGAACTCCGTTGTGATGCTGCACCTGTGTATGTTGTGGTGAGTTTAGGCCTTGGTGAGGGAGCTGACGTTGGATGGTGTAGATTGCCGGTCCTAGAGAGGCAGCCAGGCCCGTTTCCCCAGTGGGAGCTGTGTGTTTCCTGTTGCTGCCAAAGGTGGTGTTGCCTCAAAGATGACAGCATAGTGAGCAAGAGAAATGAAGTCGCGGGGAGGGGGGAGAATGAAGCTAGAAGTGCCAAATTGCATGCAGGCCACTGTCTTTGTCACCTAACACATGAATCAGTTGGATTCTACCAGAGCTGAGCTCTGCCCGGTGTTTCATTACCATTGTTGGGAAGGCTGCTGCCTTGACATCTAGCGTCCCAACGTAACCCAGTAGCATTCCATTGCACATAGGCTTCTAGCACAGCTGTTTCTTTGGCACCTTCTCTGTGAGAGGACAGGTGTCTAGGCCCACTTGTTCTTTGCCTCATTTCTCACTACGGGGCTTCCAGTGAAGATGGGATGTACTGAAAAAGCCAAAATCCTAGCACTGTGACTATGTCTGTGACACAAAACCATCTTCAAGGTCCCTCTCCTTGTAATTCATCTGGCTATGTGGGGCTTCTTCCTACCTCCTGCTAGCACAAACAATCGGCAGTAGGCCAAAGCAAATGTGTATGTGTTCTTTCCGGGGGTGGGAGGGGAGAGCTGCCTAAAGTTCACCTATATAATGTGCATATATAGACTAGTGACTTGCAAAAGGTTCTCAAATGCCACTCTGTAAAGAAGAGAAGATGCACCCACGAACTCTGGTGATTGGCACTCGATAAATTAGCTTGGAGGGAGAGAAAATAGAAAGTCCAGCAGAACACACGTGTCCTGGACCTGATGAGAAGCTTCCGGAAGGTTGGTTGCAGGCTGCTTGTTAGTAATAATGGCCTGTGTGACTCACTTGATGGGGGTGAGACACCCTGTCTGACTCCACAAAAAGGAGGAGCGTTGCTATCTTGCCTATAATGACATGCAGCTTTTAGCAGAAAACAGCCAGGAGCTCACCAGGGAACCATGGCATTCATTTTGTGGCTGCTATCGGTGGTGGTTGTCCTGTTTCCACAAGATTGTGTGATTTAGAAAATGTCTCCTTGCCAGCCATCAAGTGACATTGCATACATAGTGCAAGTGCCAACTTAGTTGATGACTGTTGTCTTTGCAATAGTCCAGTCTAGCCTTCATTAACACATTTCATATAATGCAATTTGGAATAGAGGAGCCATGAGCCAGCGTGTGAGAGACTCAGAGGAAACACAGATTTAAAAGTGGGGAAGATGGGGCTGTTGAATTGTATGTAAGCCCTGTTGGTGGCAATGGCCTGCTGTCAGGCTGTTGACACAAGTTCGGGTGCATTGGTTATGAATCACAAAAGACACGTGGCACCAGAATAATCTTAGCTCCCCAGAATATGAGGTTGCATAGTCACAAACTCCATGAGATTTGGCTTGCAAAAAGTTCTTGCCTTGTTTTGCTTATGGACAACTGTTGTTGTACTTGCCAAGTTTGTGCCCTCCTCCCCACTCAAAAACAAAAAGACCCCAACCACTTGAAATTATTTGGGGAGCAAGGGCTGAGGGAGGCCTGCTCCAAAAGCAAAATCCTTTAAGGGGCAAGGCATGGAGATGGGGAACTGTATGTGAGAAGGAAGTATATGGGAACCGTGTGTTTTGTTTGTGTGAATATGTGTGCAGAAGGCACGGTGTAGTCTCTTTCCTCTTATCCCTTCTGCCTGTCCTGGCAAGGCCATAGAGTGAGTGAGTGAGTGAGTGAGTGCGCACGTTTGTAAACCACTACCATTAAATGACATTTCTGGCAGAGTAACTCAGTGTGGAATCTATCTAACGAGGCCTTGCTAGTAACGATGCAGTCATGCTGCCGGGCTCCCAGCAGCTCTCCCCTCACCTGGGTCCAGAGGCTTGAGATGCACAGATTTGCTCTTGGTCCCAGGATGGGCTGAGCTGTGGGGCGATCTCAGGCTGGCTGGCTGCTGTCCATGCATTTCAAAATACTTAACTCCTAGGGTTAATTAAAGGCCTGAATTTGCAACTTCATTAACCTTCTTTCTGACTCTGGTTATCATTCCATCCTTCCCAGGAGTGAATCCAGGAGCTAGAAAAGGAATTTCTTGCCTTTCACCCTGTGCAATAAGGAGCCAAGATTCATCTTTTTAAAATCCTGGACGAGCTAATTCTCCTGGGTGGAAACTCCTCTTTTCCCACAAGTTAGCATCATGAAGGCATGTGGTGTTATACCACTGAGTGTTAACCACTTCCCTGCTGGGAGTCAGTGTGGCACCTGCAGTGGACAGACTGATGCCTGGAAGCTCATACGTAATTCATGTGATGCAGTGGCTGCTGCATGACTCCCAAAGGGGTTCAGCACTAGCCAAGAACTGTCTGTCTTTCAAAGAGAAATGCCCAGCGCTACTTATGTCGTAGTACCAAAAGGAATTTCAGGACTTAAAAATTCTCGCTTGTGGAAGATTAACTATCCTTTGAGGCCTCTTCAGAGTTCTAACTCTGAACCAAGGTACAACTGAACAAGAGCAGTGGCCATTACAGGGGAATCACAAATTGAGTGAGTCAGTGATTTTGACGCAGCTGTGAGAGGCGAATAGCATTCTGGGGTGTATAAACAGGATGTCCTGTGTCTGAAAGACACTGGAGGTAATTGTCCTGCTCTACTCAGCATTTATAAGATCTCATCTGGAGTAGTGTGTCCAGGTCTGGGTGCTACATCTATAAAGAAAGATTGGATGTTTGGAGAGAATCTGAGGGCAAGAAAGTCAGATTTTTCTCTAAACCTTTCATTATCAAGAAAGGTTTTAAAAAAAAAAAACTGGATATGCTGAGTCATGAAAAAAGGATACTAAGATGAGACCTGATAAGTCTTTCAATATGTTAAGGGCTGTTTGAAAGAGCACCATGATCAGTTGTTCTCTATGTGCACTCAAGGTCAGACAAGAATTGTAGCCTTAACCTGCAGCAAGGGAGATGTAGGTTAGATATTAGAAAATATTTCCTAATAACTGTAAGGGTAGGTAAGCTCTGGAATAGGCTTCCACAGCCTTCCTGAGATGTTAGACTCATAGAGCTAGAAGGGACCACAAAGGTCATCTAGTCTAACCCCCTTCCAAGCTCCAGGATTTGTATTGTGTCCAAGCCATCCCTCTCCAGCCTCCTTTTGGGAACCTTCAGTAAAGGATCTTCCACAATCTCCCTAGGCTGTCTGGTCTGTTGTCCTCCTGCTCTTACAATTAGGAAGTTTTTCCTGAGATTTAATTGAAACTTGCTGTGCTGTATTTTAAGCCAGTTGCCTCTTGTCCTGCCCTCTTTGTCAAGAGAGAGAGGCTTTCATAAAGGATGGAGAAAAGTTAAGTATTTGAGGACTGTTGGGTCTCCCATAAATCTTCTAAGCCTACCCAGTTCCTTTAGCCTTTGCTCATGTAGCTTGAATTCCATCCCTCTGATCATCTTTGTTGTTCACCTCTGGATCCTTTCCATTTTCTCTACATCCCTTAGGTACATTTGTGACCAATATTGGACATATACTCCAGCTGAGGCCTAACCAGCCTTCCCTGTAAGCTGAGTGCTTGGACAGCTGCCCAAGCAGAGTGCCTATAGCTGGCACATGTGTTCCTACTGGTGGTACCACATGCCTCAAAGCGTATATCAAAATTTATTTCACACAGGGATAGAAAAAGTTAGCAGGAATATTGGGCCTACCCAATACTGAGCAGAGTGCTAATTTCACTCCCATGACTTGCATGCTGTGCCTTTGTTAATGTAACCTAAAATTACATTTGCTTATTTTCTTTGCAGTAGCATTGCATTGAGTCAGGTTGAGGTTCTGATCCATCAGAACTTCCCAGTCCTTTTCAGCCGGGCCTCTGCTAAACCAGTTTCCCACCATTCTTTATTCATGCATCTGTTTTTTCTTCCCTAAGCATAGCACTTTACATTTATCTCTGTTGAATTTCATTTTGTTGTCCATCCCCCTGATCTCCAGTTTATTAAAATGTCTCTGAATTTCAGCTCTAGCCTCCAAAGTGTTGGCAACCCTCCTCTTGTTTTGTCATACATCATTCCATTAATATTATTCTTTGCTTGCAGTTGTTCAATCTATCATTTATCCATTTAATAGCAGTTCCACTGAGCCTGAATTTCTCCAGCTTAATTACCAGAATGCCATGCAGGGCTGTGTAAATCCTCGTTGAAGTTTAGGTATTCTCCCCATCCACCAAACCAGTTACACTGTCAAAGGAAATCAGGCTGGTTTGACACGATTTTTTTTCCCTTGCTATATCCAAGTTGGCTGCTAATGATTTCCCCTTCAGGTATTTGCAAATGGAATATTTTATACACTGCTCTGGTAATTTCCCAGATACCAAAGTTAAGCTGACTGGGCTATGGTTCTCTATCTCCTCTTTTTCCTCCTTTTTAAAAGATGGGCACTACATTAGCCCTGCTCCAGTCTCCTGGGACATCTCTTGTCATTCATGAGTTTGTAAATAATATTGCCACTAGCTCTGAGATTTTTTTTTTCCAGCTAATTCCTTCCCTGTGCTGAACAGCATCAGGCTGCATTGATTTGAATTCATTCAAATTGATCAGGTCTCAGATATGCTCTTTGCTATCTGCATCTCTTCCCTATTATGGTCTGCGGTAATGTTGCTAATCATTCAGTCACATGTACCACAGATGTCAAACTTATTTATATAGCACCTTAGCCCATGTTGCCTAAGAAAATAAATACACTTTTTGTAAATACCACTTGTTGCTTGTAATGAGGCACATAATGAACTTGTGTATATAACCAACGACTAAATTATTCTGTGCTGTATTATGCACAACACTGCATCTCTTTGGAACTTGCACTGTAAGCCATGATGAATGTACCAGAGGCTGGGTTTGTTCCATGTTTGCTAATATCATTGCAAATGGCTCTCTCAGGGGAGGGGTTGCCCAACTCCTCTCCGATATTCAGGGATCCTGGGGGGTTACTCTTTGCAAAAGTATTTAGCCAGCTGGAAAATCAGGGAGCCAGAGAAATTAAGTGCTCTCAAGTCATGCAGGGCTGCTACCAGACTACCATCGTCTGCCCAATTCTGTCCAGTTTTAAATGACTCTAGTGATGATGAAACTTGCACCACTTCCTTTGGAAGAACAGACTCGTGTGTTCACATGAGGGTGTGGACAACATTCTTGCTATCTGCTCCATGGAGTCCCTCTCTGGTCAATGCTGTGGCAGTGCTGAGTGTGAGAGAGATTCTGAGCTTTGCAAGTGTCCCAAGAGCTGGCATTTGATTTAAGAAGTGATTAAGGAAACAATGGACGAGCTTGGTCCTAATAATGCATCTGCCAGTTCAGCACTGTGCTGAACTCCACAGCATGCCTTCTTTACGTTGTGTCCCTGCCTTGTCATGCTCTCCATCATACTCCCTACCAACTCCCATTCCACTCTCCCTGTGGAAACTGCCTTGCTGAATGTGGCTGCACTTAGTTGCTTTTCAACATGCCTCAAAGCTGGGAGGGAAATCAGCAATCTGATTGATCTGTCCCCCTACCCCCATGGCTTCACTACAGTAAATCTCTAATTCATTAGCACCTTTGCCCTGAATTGATAAGCCCAGGTTTTCCTGCAGGGAACTGCAGATGCCAAGTACAGGTTTAGAAATAAAACTTGTTTTCTGTGCCAGTGTTCTGCTTGCAGCGTATAGATGAGAACTCTGCATGCCAGCTCCTCCTGAGAGCTCTGCTGATGAGGGGTGTGTGCAGAGCTGTGGTGTCCAACCAGTTCTGAAGCAGTAGCCACTATAGAGAACTAGCCACACTGAACTGGCCAAATAGCCACTTTGTTCAAGCCAATTTACCACACTCAGCCGGCCAAATAGCCACGTGTTGGACCCCATAGAGCAGGCATGTCCAAAGTCCGGCCCGCGGGCCAATTGCGGCCCGTGTTCGGTTTAATACGGCCCCACAGGTAATTTGGTAATATCTATCTTTTATGGCCCCCACGAATCCATATGTATTGAGATGAATACATTGTAAAATCTCAGTTAATGTCGGTCTAAATCAGTTATAAATATATTTGGACACAACCTGTATACTTAGTGTTATGTTCCTGTTCATATTTTTTGAACTTAAAAGTTGACAGACAACCTTTATTACCAATAATATGTAATGTACTTTACAATGTTCCTGACATATTTCAGCTTCCTGGATTTTTTTTTTCATCTGGCCTTCAGATATGAAAGGCAGAGTGATTTAACACCTGTTTAGATTTGTCATCCATGTGACGAAATGAAAAGTATGCCGTTTGCAATAAACTTTGCATAAAATAGTTAATTTGCATTTAATTTTAATGGTTCAAAGAATGTCAGGCAAAATGGCCCTCACGCATGTTCACTTCATCAAATCTGGCCCTCTTTGAAAAAAGTTTGGACACCCCTGCCATAGAGCATAAATGCAGAGCACTGTAGGAATGTATGGAAGGCGGAGCAGTAATTAGACCAGTGATAACCTAAAACGATTTATTTACACCGTAATGTCATTAAGAAGCACCAGTCACTTGAAAGTTCAGTATTAAAAATGATTTTTCCCCCTCTTTCCTATTCTTGTTTCCTAATGTTTTGCTGAAGAAAGTGTAACTATTTATTTTGGCCAAAATATACCTCTAATAAAAACTTTCTAAAAATTCTCAGATGGTGTGGTGTCAGCTTTATTTTCTTTTTCTGAAAGATTTGAAATTTACTAAGATGGTACAGTGGGATCTTTGGGCTGCACCCCGTTCGAGTTCTAGGCAGCCAAATGGGAGGGACTCCTCTCGAGTGCACTGGAGGCAGTATGGGCCAGTGGATAGTGCATGGCTGGGATTCAGGAGGCCTGGTTTCCATTCCCAGCTCTTACTAACTCCTTTAAAAGGTATGGGACAAGTTGCTAAGAATAAGGGGGGATGTGCTAACCTGGGGCAGCCTCCCCACAGAACAGCTGCTACTTCCTGTTACTTTGGGATTAGCAAAATGGTTTGCGGGGATACAACTCAAACTCATTTGATACAAAAAGTGTGAGATTGTAAGGTTTGTTGGCTTCTGCAGCAAACTGAGCCCAGGTGCAGGCCCTGTTCAGCCCCAGCAATCTGCTGACTGGTACCAATCGCCAGGTTCTTCCAAGGGTTAGACTTTCATTTAAAAAAAAAAAAAAAAGCTGTGTGTCCTTTACATTTGCAACCTCTCCTACTTACAAACAAAGGTGAAGAGGGAGCTTTCAAAGAGGGGACAGACAACAGCACTGTTCCTTCCACCAGACTGTAGACAGCAGGAAGGAAATCTTGGGTTTCAAGTACTGAGATTTTGCTATTGACTTCAATATGGCCAGACTTTCAATTCATTGTTTAATTATGTGATACCAATTCTTGTAATATTTGGAGTTTCAGCTTTTAAAAGCCCCAGCCCCTAGAGTTGTGTGTTCATTCTTTTCGTTTTAATTTTTTTCAAAGACTCTAGCATGCCAGTGGTGGAGAAAAGTTTGAAAATTGATCTGAAACAAAAAGGCAAATAAAAATAATGCGGACTTAAAAAAATCACTTAAAAATATCTCCATGTGCAGTGGCCTGATTTCTAATGTTCAAACACTGGAGTTGGTCAATACTGACAACAGTAAAATAATTGTGTGCACTTATGTCACAGAGGGATAAGTAGGTCCAACATACAGCAAAAGGTGGACATTAGTGCCATATTATATAGTGCACAGCAGGGACCATAAACAACCTTTTTGCCTGTAACAGTGATGAATTCTTCAGAACAAATATCTAAGTCCTGTGCATGGCCTGTTATTCATCTCCAAAATTCTTTCTTGCATCTGAGATGCCTTTTATTTTTGCATGCAGGTTGTGAGCAGAATGGGGGGTTGGCCTGTGAGATCAGCTGTGTCTCTGAGCACAGATTATGCTTTCACAGAAGATTAGGATTGGAAGAGACCTCAGGTGGTCATCTAGTCCAGTCCCCTGCTCAAAGCAGGACCAACCCAAACTAAATCATCCCAGCAAAGGTTTTGTCAAGCCTGGCCTTAAAAATTTCTCAGGATGGAAATTCCACAGCCTCCCTAGGTAACCCATCCCTGTGCTTTACTGCCCTCCTAAGCAATGTCTACACTATACGCTTATTTTGAAATACGCTATTCTGGAATAGTTATTCCAAAATAGTTTATTTTGAAATATGTCTACCCTGCAGGGAAGCCTCAAAATTAGTCCAAGGCAGGCTTCCCTAATGTAAAGCTGCTATCGAGTTAGTGCCCCAGGAGGCACTCGGGAGGAATAACTTAGAAGGGCCCTGATGAGGGACTATTTTCAAATAGCAGAAGTGGGGTGTCTACACCCACCTTATTTCGGAATAGACATTACTCCTCATAGAATGAGGCTTACAGATTTTGGAAAAAGCTGCCTGTTATTTTGAAATAATGGAATGGCTGTGTAGGCACTTGCATTATTTCAAAATAATGCTACTTATCTTGAAATAACAGTGCAGTGTAGACACATCCCCAGTGAAATAGATTGTCCTAATATCCAACTTAGACCATCCCCACTGCAACTTGAGAACAGTGTTCCTTGTTCTGTCATCTGCCATCCCTGAGAACCACCTGGCTCTATCCTTTTTTGGAATCCTGTCAGGTAGCTGAAGGCTGCTATCAAATTCCCCTTCACTCTTCTCTTCTGTAGCTTAAATAAGTCCAGTTTCCGCAATCTCTCCTCACAAGTCATGTGTCCCAATCCCCTAATCATTTTCATTGACTCTCTCCAGTCTGTCCACATCCTTTCTGTAGTAGGGGCCCCAAACTGTTTATAATATTCCAGATGTGACCTCACCAGTGCCAAATAGAGGGAAGTGACTATTCCCCTCTATCTGCTGGCAAAGCTCCTACTAATGCAGCTCACTATGATGTTAGCGTTCTTGGCATTAAGTGCACACTGACTCATATCCAGGTTCTCATCCACTGTAATTCCCCAGGTCCTTTTCTGCAGAACTGCCTCTTAGCCAATCAGTCCTCAGTCTGTAGCAATGCATGGAAGTCTTTCATCCTAACTGCGGGATCTGCACTTGTCTTTGTTGAACCTCATTGGATTTCTTTTAGACAAACCTCCAATTTATGTAGGCACTCTGGACCCTATCTCTCCCCTAGCTTACTGTCATCTACAAACTTGCCAAGGGTGCAATCCATCCCATCATAATTAATGAAGATGTTGAACAAAACTGGCACCAGGACTGGTCCCTGGAGCACATCACTTGATATTGGCTGCCAACTAGCCATCAAGCCATTGATTGCTACCCATCAAGTCCGAACTATCCATCTTATAGCACATTCATTCAAACCATATTATTTTCACTTGCTGGCAAGAATACTGTGGAAGATTGTATCAAAAGCTTTGCTAAAGTCAAGGTATCCATCTCTTCCCCATATCACAGAACTCATCATAGAAAGCAATTAGGTTGGCCAAGCATGACTTGCCCTTGGTAAATCCATGTTGACTGTTCTTGATCACCTTCTTCTCCTCCAAGAGTTTCAAAATGGATTCCTTGAGGATCCGCTCCATGATTTTTCTAGGGCCTGAAATGTGAGGCTGACCAGTCTGTAGTTACACATTCTCCTTCTTCCCTTTTTTAAAAATGATCACCTTTTTCCAGTCATCTGGGACCTCCTCTAATTACCACAAGTTTTCAAAGATAATGGCAAATGGCTCTGCAATCATGTCAGCCAACTCCCTTAGCACCCTTGGATGCATTAGATCCATCCCCAGGGACTTATGAATGTCCAACTTTTCTAAATAGACCATAACCTGTTCTTTTAATCACTGCTCAACTCCTCTTGCAATATGCTGCTCAGGGTGCTGTCAAAGAAAGCTATCAGGTTGGTCTGACAGGATTTGTTCTTGACAAATCTGTGCTGACTGTTACGTATCACCTTATCTTTTAGATGTTTGCAGATTGATTCCTCGGTTACTTGCTCCATTATCTTTCCAGGTTTGTTCCTGCACTTTTTAAAAATGCAGCCAGCTCTCCTGGACTCCCTTTCCCTCATATTAGCCTCCCAGGGGATCTTGCCCATCCGATCCCTGAAAGAGTCAAAGTCCACTTTTCCGAAGCCCAGGGTCCATGTTCTGCTGCTCTTCTTTCTTCCCTTTGTCAGGGTCCTAAACTCAACCATCTCATGGTCACTGCTGCTCAGCTTGCCCTTGCTCTTATTTCCCCTACCAGTTCTTCCCTCTTTGTGAGCAGCAGGTCAAGAGGAGAATGAAGCTCTGTTGGTTCCTCCAACACTTGCTCTAGGAAGTTGTCCTCAACACTCCAAAAACTTCCTGAATTGTCTATGCACTGCCATCTTGCTCTCCCAGGAGATGTCAAAGCAATTGTAGTCCCTCTTGAGAACCAGGGCCTGTGTCCTGGAAACTTTTGTTCGTTGTCCAAAGACTATCTTGTCTGTCTCATCTTCCTGATCAGATGGTTCTTTGCCCTTGTACTGTCAGTCTCATATTGCTGTTGTTTTTATTCCTGATAAATTTTCTTCTGACCACATTCTACTGACAGGAAAAAGCAGGTAAAAGACAGGAACATGTCCTGAAAATTACTTGAAATATTCAGACAAGTGAGGTGGGTGAGATCCTTACACTTTGGGCCTATCATGAGCAACCAGGCCCACCAACAGGGAATATGAGAGGGTTAACTGTTTTGGGATGCAGCAATTCAGCTGCTGGAACCCGGGCCTCTTAAATTACTGTTGGAACACTGCACCGGGCACTCTGGGTGGTTTTGAGGGCTGGGCGGTGGGTTGCACCACAGTCCAGGCAGCACTGAGAGCTGGTAGCCCTGGACCCTGACCCTTCCAACAGCACAGAGCAGCTGCCTCACATATCTTATGCAGGAGCCCAGCGAGGCTGTTGGCTTCCCTGTGAGCATCTTAGGGGCAGATTGTAATACCCTTAGTTATCTTGGATTGTACCTTAGACCACCAGTAATAATATCTGCACTTAGCTCTTTTCAGCAATAGATCTTTGTAAATTCCTTTACAAAAGTCAGCATTTTTACCCCTATTTTACAGATGGGGAAATTAAGGAATAAGGGGTGTACTTGCCCAGTAGGCCAATGACAGAATAGAACCCCCATTTCCTGAATCTTAGTATAGTACTCTATTCTCTAGAACAAGGCCACTCTGCCTCAGTAGTGCTCCCGGTGGAGGAATATTTAGAAGAAGCAAAAGCATCACAATCTGGCTCTTAATAAAGAGATGTGCAATTCTCACTAAACAGGTTGTATAATGTATGACAAATGTATGGGAATAATATGACAACCCCTATTCTGTCTAATTTGGCCTTACAGAATCCTGAGCTGAATCAGGGCAATACAAATCAATTCTGGAGCAATATTTTCATATATACAAATTAAGGCTTTGATTCTGTAAGATGCTCAACTTCTATATCTTCCTACATCCCAGAATTATTTTACTGTGCACCTCCTTTTCATGCCAATAGATCAACAAAGCTTTACAGGGAGGAGGAGTTCAACTTTAACTTGGAAATGTATACCTCCATGTAGCACATTGTCAAGCGCTTGGAAAATCGATATACGACAGGGCCTCCCTTTCCTTAGGCTGTTTTCTATGGGCTAATTTCACTTTCAGGGAAATTGCTCCTGAATTTTCCCCTAAAAATACCCCCGAAAAGGGATGTTATTAATCAGAAACTTTGTAAATTAAAAGGAATTTGTCTAGACTGCAGGATTTTTTTGGAAAAATGGTTGTTTTTTCTGAAAAATTTCACTTATTTCCACACTGCTATTGCGTTCTTTCGAAAGAATGCGGGGTTTTTCCCAACATTGGTAAACCTAATTCTACGAGGAAGAACACCTTTTCCGAAAGAGTTCTTTCGGAAAAAGGTGAGTATGGATGCAGAAGAGGGAGTTTTTTCGAGCAAAGAAGCCTCCAGGAAAAAGCACAGGTGCCCCAATGGCCACTCCAGCCATAGTAATCACAGCGTACATGTGAGCGCATCCAATGAGTGTGGATGCTCTCTTTTCAAAAAGCCGATGGCTTTTTCGATGGGCTTTTGAAGTGTGGATGCTCTCTTTCAGAGGAAGTTTTTTTTGGAAGATCTCTTCCAAAAAAGCTTCTTTCCAAAGAAGCCTGCAATCTGGAGGTACCCATACTTACAACTGGCCCCCTAGTCACAACATATGGCAGGAATGATACTGTGTGTCCTTAATGGAGATTGTGGATGAATACAATCTGGCCAGGCTAGTTTGTATATATTCAAACTTTCCAAGTGTTCCATTACCCTGCTTTGGATAGTTATAGGCTTACATTTGAAGGTCATTGCTCACACAGTAGGTTTTGTCCACCTTTGAAAGCTCATGATTTTTTTTACACACACACACACACACACACACACACACACACACACACACACACACACACACACACACACACACACACACACACACACACACACACACACACACACACCCTCTATTTCTCTCTCTCTAAGGTGCCCCGATAGGGCTGCTCCTGTTTCTAGTTTGGGGCCGAACAGGACAGTTAAAGGAAGGCTTGGTTGGTTCATGTCACCCCCTCCTCCCCTTGGTTCCTTAGCTGACCATGCTCGTGGTGGGCTTTCTATTCTCCCCCTCCCTCTTTTCGGACTGGTGGCCTTTGCTGCGTGCAGGCGCTCAGAGCCGCTAGCTCCCTCTTTTGTCAGCCTTTCCTTTCAGCGGCTCGGGGCACTGGCAACAGCCCCGCAGGCAATGTGTGTGCCCATTCCCCTCCCCTTATATCGGCTCCAGCCCGGGCGCGCTCTCCCCGTGCCCGGGTGGAAAAAGCAATAACTCCCCACGTGGCCATTTCAAGGTCAGCGGGGCCAAACGCCGCCCGCCCGCCTGCTCGCTCCAGCCGCGCCCCCCACTCCAGTGGCCGAGGACGGGGTGGCAGCCAGGGGCTGCGTGGGGCTGGGGCAGGCGGGGAGCGGGGCGCTGCACCTGCCAAGCGGCGGCGAGCGGGTTAAGGCGGCGGGCGTGTGTAGGGCTGAGAAAGTTCAGCAGGGAGCTTGGCGCTGGCTCCGGGCATTTCCGGCTGGAGACGCCTCCAGCGGGGCGCGCCGAGCTGCTGAGCTCCCCGGCCGCAGGTACCCGGGCGGCGCCCACTCCCCCACCACGCTCGGCGCCGGCTCCCCCCCGGCCCGCAGCCCGGGCGCCAGCCAGGTAAGCGCGAACAGCCGGCAGCTGCTCCCTTTGCCCAGCGCAGGTGCAGCCTGGGGGGGTGCTGGAGGGGCTGCGCGTGCCCTCCTCCCCCCCGCGGCTTTGCTTCTAGCCCCCACGTCTGGCGGGTAAGGGAGGGCTCCGGCAGCATTGGGGGGCTGGCGCTTGTCAGCCCAGAAAGCGGGCGGCGGGGGGGGGGGGGGTATCCCTGCAAGCCCTGCAAGCCCTGCAAGCCCTGCACTGGGGAAAAAGGAGGAGGGCGTCAGGCTTCCCTGTTCCTACCATTTCCAAGTCTCCACTTCAGAATTACATTGATCAGGCAAACCCACAGGTGTCCCACCTTTCCCTCGCCCCGTGTCACTCCTGTCAGGCAGGCTGAGTGATGAGTGGGTGAGCCATGCTATGTAATGCTTGTAAACGCTCATTCCATCATTCTCCTCCTCCTGCCCCCTCCTCGCCAGTGCTGCTGCTCTGCTGAGTGTTTAGATTACCAGTGTTTCTTACCCTTTAAAGTACCCCTTTAAAAAGAAGTACCCCCAGTACCTACAGTTTTCAAACACAGGTTTTTTTCTACCATTGTTGCAGCACATTTGTTTAAACAACTTAATTGTAGCTGGGTGGGCAATAACTGAATTTTTGGTTTTGTATTTTTTACACCCAAAAATGTCTTCTCCAAATTTCAGTTGTGTTGACATACCCCCCACCCTCCGACTTCTCTTGAGTACCCCTAAGGGTGTTTGTACCACTGGCTGAGAAACACTGGATTGGATCACTCATATTTGGCTCCCCTGAAATTGTTAGATTGGCCTCTTGGTGCAGGAGGGTATTTTATAAAGAACATTGTCTGGCACAGTCATTGTTGCTGTATGTTTGCTTAGTGTTTTGACTTAAGCCTTTAGCTCAGATCCTCCAGGAACAACCATGGAAAGTAGCCACAAGAGCGGATATCTGTGAGCTTTTCATTTTCCCAGCTGGAGGATGATAAAAGTTCAGCACTTCTGGTTCTACAACTCTTTTGTGAGAAGACTATTGACCGCAGCTGCTCATGAGTTTTTAGAAGGGTACATTTATGTCCCTTTCTCAGCATCCTGTATTTTTCTAGTAGGGCAAGAGAGGTGACAGTTTAAAGCTGAGGGTACTGACTGGTCATGAACCATTACAAATAAATATTCTAAAAGGTAGCTGTCAACAGGTCCAGTGACACAAAGGAGTAGGCATGGAATTAGTACAGATTTGTTGGCTCAAATCAGTTACAGAGCTTCAGTTTCATGTAGACTTGTCAATGGAGCTCCCTGTTCTCTTGAACACTCCCTTGGCTTTATTATTGGATCATGTTGCCCAGATGAAGTAGGTTTGACTGTCTCTTTTTAAAAAAAAATCTTTCTGCTTTACTCTGCACTTGTCTGAAAACTTGTAATATGGGGTATGTAGGGTAGTGGGAAAAGTTGGCTTAATATTGCCCTTGGATGATCCCGGAGTGGGGAAAGTTCTTGCTCCTTCAGAGTTATGTATGCTTCTCTTCCTAGTCACTGCAGGGCTCTTCTTACCCTGTCTGCCTGGTTGTTACTGGTCTCTTTCTTGTAAAAGAGGGCACTGTGATTTAAGTTTCCTGTCATAAGCTCTCTCCCTCCCAAACACTGTTCTATTTGGGTAAGGTAATTAAATATTGTTCTAGCAATATAGAGCAAGCAAACTGTAAGGCTAAGTGAATGGGGCTGGGAGTTCTGTTATATTGCTATGGGGTACATGACGCTTCACAGACAACAAAGCTGTGGGCTTTGACCTGAGGAGTTGACAGTTTAGGGCCTGATCCTGCAAGTCATTGTATGCCAGCGAGCTCCCACTGACTTTGATGCGGGGCTTTTCGCTCCTGCTCTTTCCAATACCTGAATGTAAACTGGGTGATGATTCACATCCTCTCTTCATGAAACCTCCTCCCGTGCCAGTGTTTGGAGCCAGGTAACAACTGCCCTGCATAGATACAAAACTGGTATTGACATCTGCAAAAATAATCCGCAGATAGCCGCATCCATGTCTGCGGATGTGAATGCCATGGATATAAAGCGGATATCTGCAAATTTGCAGGGTTCTAGATACAAAATTTGTGTCCTCATTCATACCCACAAAAATGAGCCATGCATATCCTCAGATTTGCAGGGCTCTACAGATGACTTCGGGTGCACAGAAGGAGATGATGGTGTTGGAGACCACTATAGAATGTAATGGCTTGCTCAGCTATATTGGTTCTCTACTGTCTCTGAATTTAGATCAGAGAGAGTAGAGCATGGTGCTTTACAAAGGAAAGCCTTGTCTTTGAACCCTGGTGCCTTCCTTGCATCCACAAACGAATATGGACATCTACAGTGGCTGTGTAAGTAACTTCAGATCCTTCCTGTGGGGCTTCATGAAAGCAGCTGGGGAAAGAAGCCATTGACTGCAAGCCTCAGATACATATCAATGTCAGTGAATCCTGGCCAGGAATATCCTGCAGAGACGCAATAAGCTAAGAAAGATTTTCTGATGGAGATGTCCAGGAGGTCGCTGCTGTGAGCTGATAAATGAGGCCTTTACAGACATCAGAAAGAGAATATCTAAACACTTAAAATCTCTTACCTAACTGGTTTACCCCAAATTCTGGGTGTACAGTACTTCAAACCTTCCTGCCCTTTTCTAAATATAGATTTCTGCTGGGATCATACTACAATATAAACATAAAAAATATGTACTCTGCTGCTAAATAGGTGCTGTCTAGACAGCCCTGGAAACTTGAACATGGAGCACTGCTCTGGCATCTAATCCCATACATTGCTTCAGACACCAGATGCTTCAGAGGAAGTTGAAAGGAACCCGCAGTAGGCAAATATGGAATAATCTCTCCCCTATAAAAGTCACCCCGTAAAAGTCCCATAAAAATCTCGAGACGGATTTAAGACAGGATCCCTTCCAACCTTTGAATTGAAGCAGTCCCATATTGATTCATAGGATAGATGGTGTCTCTTTGTGTTCTTCAACCATGATATGTGGAAACCACCACCATGGGTGAAGATCTGATGGAGATGTCTGTAGCCTCTAATCTTTGTTGCCAATATCAGTAGAGAGGCCAGCCAATCACTGACCAAGAAATCTGGACCTTGACAAAAACAATCGACTATCCCTGTTTTAGGCTACGCTGTGCGTTGCCATCTCCAACTATTCAAAAAAAGTCATGAGTTTGGCTTAAAAATTGTGAGAATTTTCAAAATAACAAGTTGTGAGATTTGTTTGCTGTATTTTCTGGTTTCTCAGCCTTTCACATGCACTTAAATAGTGTTTTCATGCTTTTCTCTGCAATCAGGAGGGCTAGGGTCTTTTTTTTTTTTTCATTTTTAAAATGAAAGCTGAGAGTCTTGTTTAATCACATGACTACAAAGCTGGACTTTCAGGAAACAAGCAAATATTGTGAGACTTGTGACAAAATCATGAGAGTTGACATCACTGTAACCACCTTAGTTTGTCTGTTGTGGGCCGGGTGGCAATTCTGGCCCCGTGAACTTTGAATCAAAGCCAGAGCTCTGTTGGATTCTCCTGGCCTTAGCCCAGGTTGGGAGAATGAGTTCTGCATCCCCCAGATGCTGGTAGGTAGACTTTCCCAGTAGGTACTCCCCCTTTGCCACCTGTGGCAGTGCTCTGTGACTCAAGTCTAGTGCTGGCACAGACTCCGAGAATGCTTTTTATGATTCATAGGTTTTTTCGTGAAGGCAGTGGGGGATGTTTGCTGCTGGCATGCTAAATCAGCCACTGATGTTCTAAGCTGATAGCTAAGGCTGGAGGAAACTAAAATGATAGATTGTTATGCCTGCATGGGAGGATGATGATAGCATTCACACCCTGGTCTCTAGGGGTATGTCTGCAGTATGGTTAAGAGGTGAGAGTGTAGCACATGCAGGCATACCTACACTAGCTTTGCTACCTGGGTAAATTACACAGTGTAGCCATGTCAGCATGCTGCCATGGGCTAGCTGCCAGAGTACATACCCAGGTTCCGGATGGGATTGTACTTGGATGGCCGTCTGTCAACACATGTATGTGTGCAGGTGTGATTTTTTTTTTTAAATCTCTATAGCAACAGCTAGAGAGAGACTCTCTAAGGGTGCGTCTACACAGCACCCTAACCTCAAAATAAGATACAAAATTTGATTGAATTTTGAAATAGGCTATTTTGAAATTTGGTGTGTCTACACAGTGTCACATTTCGAAATAACACACTGTTTCGCAACATCCCTTAACCATCGTGGAACGAGGGTTACCGGGATGTAAAAATAGTGCGTCCATTATTTCGAAATAATGGGCGGCTTGTGTAGATATGGGGTAGCTATTTTGATATACCTCCAGTATCCCGAAATACCTGTGCACTGTAGGCGTACCCTAAGGGATGTCTATACTGCAGTCATAAGGAATAAGAACATAAGAATGG
The DNA here is from genome assembly GCF_052426305.1 of Pelodiscus sinensis. Classification (NCBI taxonomy): domain Eukaryota; kingdom Metazoa; phylum Chordata; order Testudines; family Trionychidae; genus Pelodiscus; species Pelodiscus sinensis. The sequence goes on along the minus strand of NC_143056.1, from coordinate 121,012,569 downwards.
CCATACTGGGTCAGACCAAAGGTCCATCTAGCTCAATATCCTGTCTGCCAACAGTGGCAAATGCCAGGTGTCCCAGAGGGAGTGAATCGAACAGGTAATGATCAAGCGATCTCTCTCCTGCCATCCATCTCCATCCTCTGACAGAGGCTAGAGACACCATTCCTTACCCATACTGGCTACCGTATTTTCCGGCGTATAAGGCTACTGGGCGTATAAGACGACCCCCTAATTTTTTAGTTAAAAGATAGGGTTTCGTCTTATACCCCAGTGCCCCTCCACCTCCCCGGCTTTGCTCCCGGTGTCCCTGGTCTGCTGGAGACGGTCCCCAGGAGACCAGGGACACCGGGAGCAAAGCCTCTGAGGACGCCCCGGCAGCGGGACAGTGGGATGCCCCGCCGCCGGCTTCCCCCGAGGCTTTGCAAAGCTGCAAAGCTGTATACCCGGCGTATAAGACGACCCCCGATTTTTGGGGGATGTTTTTTAACATCAAAAGTCGTCTTATACGCCGGAAAATACGGTAATAACCATTTATAGACTTAACCTCCATGAATTTATCTAGTTCTCTTTGAAACCCTGTTATAGTCCTAACCTTCACAACCTCCACAGGCAAGGAGTTCCATAGGTTGATTATGCACTGTGTGAAGAAGAACTTCCTTTTATTTGTTTTAAACCTGCTGCCCATTAGTTTAATTTGGTGGCCCCTAGTTCTTATATTATGGAAACAAGCAAATAACTTTTCCTTATTCACTTTCTCCAAACCACTCATGATTTTATAGTCCTCTATCATATCCCCTCTTAGTCTCCTCTTTTCCAAGCTGAAAAGTCCCAGTCTCTTTAATCTCTCCTCATATGGGACCCATTCCAAATCCCTAATCATTTTAGTTGCCCTTCTCTGAATCTTTTCTAATGCCAGTATATCTTTTTTGAGACAAGAAGACCACATCTGTCCATAGTGATAGAAATGTAGCCGTGTTAGTCTGGGGTAGTTGAAGCAAAATGCAGGACAATGTAGCACTTTAGACTAACAAGATGGTTTATTAGATGATGAGCTTTCGTGGGCCAGACCCACTTCCTCAGATCAAATAGTGGAAGAAAGTAGTCACAACCATATATACCAAAGGATACAATTTAAAAAAAATGAACAAATATGAAAAGGACAAATCACATTGCAGAACAGAAGGGGGATGTGGGGGGGTGGGAAGGGGGAGGAAGGAAGGTAAGTGTCTGTGAATTGCTGATATTAAAGGTAGGGAGAGTGGGATGTTTGTGAGTTAATGGTATTACAGGTGATAATTGGGGAAACTGTCTTGGTAATGGGTGAGAAAGTTCAAAGACTTGTTAAGTCCTTGTTGGTAAGTGTCGAATTTTAACATGAATGACAGTTCAGAGGATTCCCTTTCAAGTGCAGATGTAAAAGGTCTTTGTAGCAGAATGCAGGTGGCTAAGTCATTTAGAGAGTGTCCTTTCTGGTTAAAGTGGCAAGAAACTGTTTTCTCTTTGTGATCTTGTCTGATATCTGTCATCTGTCCATAGTATTCCAGGATTATTTGAAACTGCAAACCTGCCTATAGGCCGTTATGCGTTAGTATTAATCCAGATTTGGGAACTCAGCTGGACCAGAGTTATCAGTGCTGGGGAGAAAGATATCCCTGTCTACAAGAAGCGCTTGAGGGTGTCTTGAACAAGCTAACAAATACAGTAAGCTTCCGATAATCCAGCACTTTTAGGACCCGGGGGTACTGGATTATCAGATATGCCGGACTATTGGAAGGGGGGGCTATGAGAGGGTCTGGGATGGGGGGGATGCCACCCCATACCCCTCATAGCCCACCCTTCCGATAGTCCGGCTTTGCCCCAGGTGTCCCCGATTCAGCTAGTTTCAGCAGAGGCTGAATGGGGAAGCTGGGCGCAGAGCAGCTCCAATTGTCCGGCCGCCGGAGCACTTCCGGGTTCCTGATGGTGCCGGACCATCAGGAGTGCCGGAGCATTGGATGCCGGACCAATGGAGTTTTACTGTACTCAGAAGGTCTAGTGGCCAGATGAAGACCTATGAGCTTACTCTAGGCCTGGGGTTGTCATAGCACTGTAGCATGGGATAGGGATGTAAGGGAGTAATCAACTACAGTACTCAGCTACCTATAAGCCTATGCTTACTGGGTAATCGAGTCTAGTACTCGCTTCCCCACCTACCTCCACCACCTAGTTTGCTGCTTCTGTGTCATAGGAGGAGGAGGAAGTTTGTTTCTCTTAGGTACTTATGGCCTTCATCACTGTAGTATCTGAGCATATCACAGTCTTTAATGTATTTATCTTCACAACATCCCTGTGAGGTAGGGCAGTGCTCCGACCCCCTTTTATACATGGGGACCTGACCCACAGAGAGGCTAAGTGACTTGTCCAGGGTCATGTAGAGAGGCTGTGGCAAGGCAGGAAACTAAACTCAAATCTCCTGAGAATCTTAATTATTTGTCTTCCTGATCTGTGGTTTTATAGGGGGAACCTTCTGGTGCAACTCTCAAAGTCTTAGTGTGAGCATATTGGCACTTATTGATCGAATATGCTAATGACAAAGAAGGGGGTCTCAATTATAAAAAGAAAAAAAGCAAACTGGCATCATGCTAAGGAAAAGCAGAAAAGAAAAAATCATATCCACCATGGTCTTTTCCGAAGAGGTTACAATGAAATTGGACAAAATCTTATTAGGCAAGAGATTTTATTTGCCTCTCTGGTTTCTTGGTGGGTGGATGTGTTTCTGTTGGGGCTTTTTTGTTTTTTCTGTTGCTGGCTCCTGGACAGGAAGGTTGGAGAGTCTCATATGTTTTCTGTATGGCTCTGCAGCCTGCATTCTATCATGTGAGTAAATGCTGTGTTCACTGAGCTGTAATGACTAGGCGTAACATGATGCCACTGTTGGGATGAAAACGTCTACTTGGAGTGAATGGGCTGCCTTCATAAAAGAATGAAACTCAACTCAGTGTTGTCTGTATACCTGCTTCTGCCTTCGTCTGGTCCTAATCTGAAGGCAGGGAGTATGGTGACCGCACAGAGTGCCCAGAGAAATCCAGCTGAATGACTGTGACTGAGACACAGAGACAAAACTAAGAGGCCATCCATGGATATTTCTCAGCTTCACAGCTCCCTCTCCTTGGTTGATGTGGTAAGAACGCCCCCTCCTGTCTTAATTTGCTTTAGCTATTGGCTTTGTGTGGGAGACTTGGCCTACTCTAGAGGAGGCAAAATGTATCTAAACCTCAGTTCTGGAAGTCATGGCTACGTTCTGGCTGGGATTCGTGGGCTTTCCTGGACTAGCTAGGAACTGAGAGGCAGGTGTGAATGTGATGGAACTGTCTTAGGAACTAGCAGGGGCCTGCGTAGCTTGTAGCTCTGAAACTGTGATGCAGAAGGTGTGGGGGGCAACTCTCCCATGGGTGATATCGCTAGTGACAGGGCTGCTTGCTCTTACCTTTGTTTCCTGGCGGGATGATCACCTGCCAAGGACCATCTAACCTTACCTATTGGCTTTTCACCTGTGGTGGTTGTAAGAAAATCCTGCCAAAAATGCTGGCGGCTTCCTGTCTCCTAGACACAATGACAGCTTTCAGGCCCAAGAGCAACCAATTTCTCTCCTGCTTTTCCCTTCTTAGCTAACGAGAATTCCCCAATGTCTCTAATCTACCTCTAAACTAGAATTTAAAGGTCTATCAGGATCTCCAGAGTGATCTGACTCAACTATAACATACAACTCCAGTCTCCCCCCTTCCACGTGTGGGTTAGTAGCCTTAAGCTTCAGTACTGATGTATAACAGGTTTCAGTTCTTTGCTGTGTCAGAGGAAGTATTTGGATCATCCTGTTACTTTCCATGCAAATCTGGCTGCTGATTTAAGCTGTCATGTCAAGTGATTCATTTGCATTTCTTACCCCTCCCCCCCACGTGAACCAGTGTTACACAAAGGTCAGACCTCAGCAGCTGTGTGATGACAGAGAAATGTATTCATGGTCCCTGATCCTGGTGTCTTTAGCTTGTTTGTGCTGATGTCGTAAATTGTTCATGTCAGCACAGCTTTGCGATACTCGGTTAGCTTCTTGAGCGGCTCCTTTGCAGTAATGGACAATGGTGTAGGTTCTACCTAATTAGCTGATCAGTCTGGGAATGTATGGTCCTCTTTCCCACAGTTCCCAAGTGCCTAATGGTTATTAATGGATTTTATCTCCACAGTACCCCTGTGCAACAGGGAGGTAGCTTGAATGATAAAGAGCTGAGGCACAGAGAGATTAAATGACATGCCCAAAGTCACATGAGAAATGAACCAAAATCTTCCAAATCCCAGGGTAGTGTCTGAGTCACAAGGCTATCCGTTGTCACTAACACACACACACACTTTCTCTGTGTTTGGGTGGTGAGCAGAGGAAAGGGAGAACAAAGAAATTGAATAAACGCTAATAGAATATTCAAGTGGCAGTGTTAGAAGAGCAGAAGTCCCCTGAGAGACATTAATGAGATAGAGTTGCACACTGTATGTTTTAATCCACATTTTAAAAAAGATGTGGTGTACAGCAGAATTCCTAAACATTTATTTATTTTTCCCTTTTTCTCTGGTGCTGACTGCCGCTGCTTCTGTTAAGCTGGAGTACAGTAGTGAGCGAGGGTGCTCTTAGTGCGTATGTTATGTCTATGATTATTTTAGATTTGTGCCAAAACTTACTGGTCATTTTAAGTGCCCATCTGGAGATGTCTTTAAAAAATGTGATTTTTTTCAGAGAGTGGGCATTCTACCCTTTCTGAAAATCAGTTACCAAAATTTTCAGGCACCCAATCACTAGTCCCTTATGAAAAATCCTTGCTGCTGCCCTAATTTAGGACATATTAATGGCCCATAGGGTTTAATCAGTAGTATGAATTCTACCTGGAAATCCAGTTGTGCTAAGAACAGAATTTAAAAATCCATAAACAAAACACTCTAACTAAATCAAAAATCTTTTTGGCCTCTGTGGATGAACTCTCTTCCCTTTAGTCAGGAAAAGCAATATGGTCAGAGAAGCATTGCTATGGAAACCTTAACTTTTGCATTTCCTGGCCTATGCTTTACCCAAGTAACTTTAATGCTGCATTCACATGGCTTTGCTTTTTACTTGATAAGCTCAGTGTTTCAGTCTGCAAAAGTTCACAACTAGCTTCAGGGAAACCTAGTGATCATTGATAACATGTTGCTCAGATGTACAAAGCACTCTATGAGGTGACGATTGCTGTATGGGTTCATTGAAGACCACCATTCTCACTCCATTAATAACCTAAACCCAGTGGTCCCCAACCTTTTTAACCACAAGATCACTTTTTCAATTTAAGTGCAATGTAAGATCTACCTCAAACCCAAATACCTTTGCCCCACTTCTTTCCTGCCCCTTCTTTGAGGCCCTGCCCCTGCTCAACCCCTTCTCCGAGGCCTCACTCTGCTCAGTCCATCTCCCTTCCTCCCCCATCCTCACTCACTTTCACCAGTTTGGGGTAGCGGGTTGGGGTGCAACCTCTGGTCTTGGTCCAAGGGGTTCAGCATGTGGAAGGGGCTCCGGGCTTAGTCTAAGGTGGGGGATTGGGGTTCAAGAGGGGTTTCAGGGTGCAAGCTCTAGGAAGGAGTTTGGGTGCAGGAGGAGGTTCAGGGCTGGGACAGAGGTTCAGGAAGCAGGGTCTGGCTGGGCATGTATAGCTGAGATGGCTTCCAGGTGATGGAGCAGTGGGGTTAAGGAAGGCTTTCTCCTGCCCTGACCCTGAACCACTCCTGAAAGCAGCTGGCTTGTACAGCATTGGTTCCATGGCACCAAATGCTGCCCCTCAACTACAGGCACTGAGCCCACAGCTTCTACTAGCCACAGTTGCCCATTACTGATCAATGGGAGCTGCAGGAGTGGTGTCTGCAGGCAAGGACAGCATGTGGAGACCCCCTGCTCTGTCTCTCTCAGGGGCTGCAGGGACATGCCAGCCACTTCCAGGAGCAACAGTTACCATAGGGATAATTACTCCAGCCACAACAGGTTAGGCATTTTAGAACTCACTACTCAAAGAATTAAATTTAAGCACAAGAGATAAATGAAAATTATGAAATAGACAGACCAGTCAAAAACCAAAAATAACCCACTTTGCGAGCAATGAAAGAAGTAACAACAACCCGTGTGTGGTGTGTGTGTGTGTGTGTGTGTGTGTGTGTGTGTGTGAGAGAGAGAGAGAGAGAGAATGACAGACACACACACACACACACTGTGTGAGAGTGACAGCGATTTGCATTGCCAAGTCCCCTTCATTCTCTGTGAAGATGGGGTATAGGAGTGGGAGGAGGAGGGACACCCTGACATCAGCACCCCCTTTCTCTCTCCCACACCCTGAATAACAAGCAGGAGGCTCCCAGGAGGGCAGTTCCAAGGAAGAAGGGAGGGGCAACTGAAGTGCCAGCGCTTGATAGCTTCCTGGCCAAACCAGTTGATCACCTGTCAGAGGCTCCAAGATTTACCAGTAGATCCTGATCTACTGGTTGGTGACCACGGACCTAAACCCGTCTTTCCAAGCTGAAGAGCTGTTGTGTTGGTCCCCCCTCACCCTTTTGCTGCAGTGATTTGAAGACCCATGTGCCTTTGCGTGACAGCCTTTGCTACTGGATCGATACCTCTTCTTTCATTTTGGTATCTGAGCCATTAGATCATACTTCAGAAATTTCCTCAGATGTCCCTGCATTTACCTTTGCTCTCTGCAGGTCGTGTTATAGTTGGCTTCTGCAGCGATGGGGATTATTTTTGCAGTCCACATATCCTCCTTCCACAGGCTGTAAATCACATAACTGATAAAAAGCCGTTTAATTCAATTAATCTTCCAGCTGGAACACATTTAGAAGAATGTTTTCTCTCTAAGGAGCCAGTCACTTCCAACCATGCTGTCACTCACTCTTTGTATGTCATGACTTGTGTTTGCTGGACAAATATTATGCTTTGAGGGCTGCTGTGGTGGAGATATGATAGGCCCCTTATGGGAAGTGAAGGGGATTAAACCTAAAAGGTGAGTTGCCCTGTGGGGCCTCAGTATGTTTTTTCCTCTAGGACCTGTGATAAGGCTCCCAACCCAGCTGACAAGAGCAGAGAAGGCCAAGGACAGCTTTGTATTGGCTTGTAGCCCTGAATCCCTGTCTTTAAAAACAAACCCGAGTTTGTTGTCACGCATTGTCCAGGGCTGGCTTTTCCTTTTCAGTGTTAGTGGAGAAAACCAGAGAGAGGGGAAGGCTTTGGATGGTGCCAGGAAAAGGGAGGCCAGCAAAGGCTGGTTTAATAGGGAACTAATGGGGACTCTGCTGTGGAGGGCCAGTCCCACTTTAGCCAAATGTTTAACTTTTCTCCCTCTCTCTGTCCGAAGCTCTGTGTGCTTCTCTTTGTAAGCAGGTAGCAAAGCACACAAAATGGGGACAAACATGGCAGAATTTCCAATGGGAGTCCAAGTACCTACTGAAATTCTAGAGAAGATGGGTGGGCAAAAGGGCCTCTATAGGCTGCATCTGGCCGCCAAGCGGGTTGATCTGGCCTGCAGAGATCCTGCTGCTCCCCAGGCCAATTACGGTCTGGGGGCGGGGGAGCGCACGAAACTTCCTCCTGCCCTGGCAGGACCACGCAGCACTTTAAAGAGCCACACACTCCTTGCAGAGCAGGAGACGTCACGTGCTCCCTCACACCCACGCCCTGATTGGCCTGGGGATGGAAGGAGTGCGGGAAGTTTCCTCTGCCCTCCCCCCAGACCACTCATGATCTGTGGGTGGGGTAGCCCAGAAGCATCCTGGCCCCACCCTTTCCAGTTTAGGCCCCGCCCCTTCCAGGGCCCACCCTGTCTTAGGCTGTTTTTGAAATCCCAGCCATGGCTGCCCAGTCACAGTGTAGCCTTTTACCTCATGCTCTTACTACTTTGCTCATTTCCTGTCTTGCCTGAGAAAGCTCTTCCAAAACAGAGAGGGACACAAATCCTCCTTCTTCAGTGCATTAAACCAACCACTAACAAACAAGGGTTAGGAGGGATCTTTCCCTTGGGCCTGCGGCAGGTTATTCCATTATTGCCATGTTCAGAGCATCTTCTGAAGCAGCTGGCACTGGAGGTACTGGGGACTGGTAATCTCTATGCTCCTAAAGGAAACAGCTTATCCCAGAGCAAAGTACCCTATAACTTGACCTAGGGATGTAAGCGACTAATTGACTATCCGTTAAGCAAAAGCTTATTGGATAGTCGACACACTAGTTGACTAGTTGCTTCCCCCATCCCTTGCTGCCTCTATTAGAAAGAGGCAGCAATGGAGAGAGGGGGAAGGAGAGGGTGCTGGGGGGAGCCAGTTTAAAAGAGAGTTTCCTCCAGCTCCATGGGAGGGGACAGGGGTGCAGTGGCGGCATTCCAACTTTGAAATGTATAAGATCCCCAGCAGGAGGGCATTTGTCTAGTAATGTAAACTCCTTCGGAATGCAATCGGAACAGCTGAACAAAGGATGCAATGTCTTACTTATTTGCCTCCCCTGTATCTCCACATCCCAGGTTATGAAGTGACTCCTGCCAGGTGCTGGGGAGATCTGCAGGAGAGGCCAACTCTGTACAGCAAATACATTTAAATAACCATTGTGACCCTTGGAAGCATTAGCTCAAGGTTCCCCCCCTCTACCAAAGAACTCAATGGATCTGTGCTCTGATCTACTAAAGTAAAGTCCACGATTCTGTAGGGCAAATGTGAACTACACCAGCGGAGCTGGACAGACTAACGGAATGGAGTTTGTTGTAAGTTTCTAGAGGGCCTAACCAAGATCAGGGCGTCATACTAGGAATCTTACCTATGCCCAGTTAGGGAGAGTCCCTGACCCCAACAGATTTGCAATCTGAATAGACAAGTCAGAAAAGCGGTGGGAGAAAAGAATAATAGTACTTCCTACTTACAGATGAGGAGCTGAGTTGCAGTGAGACTGAGGGGAATTTTTGAAAGTGCACTGGTGTAGCCTAAGCCAGCTCTCTCTGTCTTCAGTAGCTACAGCATTAGACTGAAGCCCGGTGGACTGGTCTGACCTAGTAAATGCCCAATGTGCAATATACCAATGCTGACAGGAAATGTGAGCCCTGTTTACCCTTTGGGTCAGAACATGAATCACGGGATACAATTTTAAGAATATAATTTGCACTGATTTTTCTGAAATAAGAAGCCATTGTCTATATTCATTACCAAGCTTCTGCAATGTATTGACAGGAATATAGAATCAGTGTATCAAACTGTGTAATGAGTTCTCAGTGGGAGGATTTTATTGGCAAAGATCATGTCAAATATAGGTCATTGTTGCAGGCAAAAGAAACTCTTGCTTGTTTTCAAATTAAGATAGTGTCACTATTCAAACAAACCTGAGTATGGTGAGAACAATATTTTTACTGGAACTATGCTCTTCTTTCTTTCTTTAAACTTCCATGGGAGAAAGAAAGAGGGGGTGGAGAAACTAGGATGGACAGCAACTTAATTTATTTGTTATTGGTTCCACTGTATCTTCAATGGTAAGGCCTTTTCCATCTGTCTGTGTGTTCCCTGAATAAGACTGTGCCAGGTGATCTTTTCTGGCATATTTTATGGCATAGTCACCAAGAAAGATTGCAGCAGTATTAGCACAGCCTGCTACCTAGTTCAGGCTAATCTCTTCCTGCTGAATAAACACCACCAAGGTTTTTGGATACTTTCCTGTTTCCTTGAAAAGATACAGTCCACTTGAAAGTTCGTCAATTAAAAAAGAGAAAACTGTAGTGATGTAGTTCCGGATATTATACCTGCTCCTGAGTTCCTGGGCCACCTGTTTCTTTCCCCAGTGGGGAGAGGGAAGTTTGCTTATTTTTTCACTATTGTCCCTGTTTTTAATGGATTTTCTCCCCTCTGTGTTGCTGTATGAAAATAAATCTCATACAGTGGAAAAAGTGACTTTGTTAACTTTAAAAACAATGAGCAGTCCTGGCACCTTAGAAACTAACAAATGTATTATCATGAGTTTTCATGGGCAACAGCTCACAAAAGCTCATGATATATTTGTTAGTCTCTAAGGTGCCACGGGACTGCTTGTTGTTTTTAAAGCTACAACTAATACGGTTACCCCTTAGAGGCTACGTCTAGACTGCAGGCTTCTTTTGGAAGAAGCTTTTCTGGAAGAGATCTTCCGAAAAAACTTCTTCTGAAAGAGAGCGTCTACACAGCAAAAGCTCATCAAAAAAGCGATCTGCTTTTTCGAAAGATAGCAGCCATTCAGTGTGGATTCTACCTTGCATTTAAGCTGTGATTACTGGGAACAGAATGGCCACCAATGCTCCTGTGCTTTTTCCTCCTTCCCCTTCTTTCAAAAGAACTCCCTCTTCCCTGTCTGCACAAGCCTTTTTCCGAAAGAGCTCTTTTGCAAAAAGGCTTCTTCCTCATAGAAAGAGGTTTACCAATGTGGGGAAAAAACCCCCTCTGTTCTTTTGATATTTTTCAAAAGAACGCAATTACAGTGTGGGCGTAATTGAAGGTTTTTCAGAAAAACTGCTGTTTTTCCGAAAATGCTCTGCAGTGTAGACATACGCTGAGACTTCATTAACTTTAGCCTTTTGAGCCTCAAATTAATAGGTATCCGAATTCCTTAGGCAGTTTTGCAAACCTCGAGTTAACTAAGAGTTATGATTATAGTACTGTGGTTGGTGTGTGGAGCTGCTCTTTCGTCCAGTGTGGCAGTAAGTGGCTGAGGAAAGCCACTGTGGCTGGGTGGGATGGAATGGGAGCTGCAAGGTGTTAATTAAGGGCCACTCTAGAGGGAGCCAGGGCACAAGCAGAGGCAGCAGGAGCTGCCCCACCTCAAGAGTCTCGATTAAAGGGAGGCAAAGGCATGGGGGCTGCACTTGGAAATTTGACATCTCCTGTGTGTCTGTGGCTGTGAAGGGCCAGATACTTGCTTCCTGCCACTGTGGGAAAATCACTGCCAGCTCTGCTATACGGCCGCTCTCCGAGTTACGAACCAACACTTGGTCCGTAACTCAGACTGTTCGTAACTCGGATCCCATAGAGTTACATGGCGACCGCGCTGTTCGTAAGCGTGGATCGCCGTTTGTAACTCGGATCTGCATTTACGACCACTTTGGTCGTAAATGCGGATGGTCGTAAGTGGAGGTGGCCGTAAGTCGGGGAGCGGCTGTATTCCTGTGCTGGTTTTGGAGCTTTCCACTTGGCCAAGTGCTGGATAACATGGCTTTTAGGGGAAATGATTTTGTACATGATCCAGTAATAATCCCCAATAGCTACCACTGTCTGACTAGGGCACAAATGTCACTGTGCTCTGCCTATATGTTGATACTGCTTCCATAGTAACTTATGTAATTGCCAGAAGGGCAGAGGAGAAAGCAGAGAAGAGTGAGGAATAAATAAAGTAAGTGGCATAAACTCTATTGGAATGTAAGGACTTGTAAAGTTTTTGTTGCCTCATGCTGTAAAATCAACCTGTGATGGAACCACTCACCAGTAGTACACTCATCCCTAACGCCTGCAATAATAATTTAGAAGAGGGGCGGGGAACCTCAGGGGCCACTGACCCAAATTAAAATCGGTCAGGGGCCACCCAGAAGAGAGAAGCAAAAACAAACAAACAAGCATCTCTCACCTCCCCAAACAAACAAACAAACAAACAACTCACAACACCTCACTGACCTTGTCCCCAAGTGAGGAGGAAAAAACCCTTCACAGATGTGGCCCTCAACTGAGAAACAGGAAGAAGACGACACTCCCTCACCTCAAGCTCCAGTCAGATGAGTTTGGGGTAGAGCGTGCAGTACTGAGGCTCAGGGCTTTTCAGGGACAGATTAACTCTTCAAGGGGCCCGGAGGGATGCATTTGTCTTCATGCAGCTCTGTGAGTTACATAGAAGTGCCCCCTGTAAGCACTGGCCCCTGCTGCTCCTAGTGGCTGGAAATGGCTGGGAAATCGGAAAAGGGTTTTTCTTCTCTCCTCATTCTCAACAAATGTCTAGATTGTTTTAAACTCAGAACTTAAAAATCATCTTTGGGCAGAGCCCCAGGCAACGCCAGATTTATGCCACTTGATTTCTCAGACATAAAATCTCCCCACAAGCAGCTTTGCACTTTCTCACATGGCACCCCTTAGGCATGGGAGGAGCTCTCTGCAAGTAGCCAGCTCTGAAAATAACAAACATTCTGAACATACATAGGCACTTACTGATCCTGGTTCTGAACACTGAGACTGGGCACGTCGTTTAGCCAGTTGGCGTCTCAGTTTTCCTGGTCTGCGAAACAGCAATTGGACAGTCACTGTCTGCTAGGAGGGCTGAGTCATTAATGTTTGTACAGCGCTCTGAAGATAGATAAGGCCTGCAAGGACTAATACAGTGGTTCCCAAACTTTTTGGCATCATGCCCCACTTATTGATTTTTGAAAAAACCCTCCCCCCCCCCCCCCACCCCGGCCAAAAAAAAGCAGCAAAACTTGTTGAGGAAAAAAAAAAACTGAGCGGGGCAGCAAAACTTGATTTGGGGGGGGGAGGCTGGGTCGCCTAGTGCCTTCCCCCCCCCCGGAATTTCTTCACGCCCCCCCCAGGGGGGCACACCCCCCAGTTTGGGAACCCATGGACTAATAGATGCCCTGCTCTCCTTTCGTACCTTTTCCAGCCTTGAATGAAGATGAAGAATTCCATACCTTAATTCCCTACAAGCTGTCAGAGACAACATTGTACGCAGAGAAGAGCCCTCAAGTCCCATCCACCCAGGAGCAGCATTAGTGTAATGAGGTGCTAACGGCCACCAGTATTTTAATCAGGTCACTTTAGACCTATTTTCAAGCCTCCTGTTGACACAAACACCACCAGCCCGCAGCCCTGTTACAATAAAAAAGAGACTAGAGACTTACTAACTCTCTCGTATGTCATGTCCAATTAGGAAGGGTCTTATTTGTACTCCAAAAATAGTCAGGTACAAACACACCCACAGATAATCCTTGCCCCAGACCACGTCCAGACTAAATAGACAAGCTAGAACCCAGCTGTGAGGAGATACAGGTACTGCATGGCCAAGCACTGAAAACCACAAGTTGGACACCAAAAAGTGAGATTGGTTTAAAAATCTTGAGATCTCCCCACAAAATAGCTGGTGGGGGAGGGGGGGAGTGTTGCCTTTTGGCTTGTGAGCTTTCAGGTCCCACTTTCAAGCTTTAGTCTCCAAACATAAGGTTAGCAGCTCACTACTACTTTTTATTGTTTTCATGAAAGCTGGGATTCTCCTGTGACCAAGAGCTTAGGGGGGAGGGGGCTTTAAATAAAACATCAGCTACCGTGAGACTCACGATTAAACTCATGAGAGTTGGCAACAGGCCCAGGGAAGTAAAGTCATTTGGCCTAGACCATGCAGCAGGGCAGAGATAGACCCAGTATGGTCCTCTACCCTCTCTAGTTCACACTGCCTCTCTGGCACTGCTCAGCCCTGCTGGAAGCAAGTTTTGTGTTGTTCAGTGCTGACTCTTTATAGTTAACTAAAAGGCATAGTGATGTGGGATTAAATCCCCATTTGCACCCTCTGTGGGCTCCCTGCCTCAGTGAAGCAAGGCCTCCTGGGAGCATCTTGACTGGCGATTGATTCCACTGTGTCTAGGCTGGGACACTGAGTCCTAGGCTAAGGCCTAGGGTCCATTTCCACGAGGCCTTGTGAGGGAAGCTGTCCCACAGGATCGGGTGAGTGTCCTTGCTGCCTGCTGGGTCACAACAAAGCCTCTGGCAGGAAAGAGCTGCTGTAACCCGCACAACTTGGGTCCCATTCAGCCCAGGTTTGAGGTTGGTTGCATTCACCGTCAGCTCTTCAGGCAGTGTGTGCGTTAGAGCTGTGCAGCTATTGGATTCGGCGCGTGTCCTGCATCACACTACAACCATCCCATGGGGAAAGTGTCTGCTTTACACCGGCAGAACCAGCGACCCATCCAGGCATCCATAGAAACCGTATTAAGGTGCCACCTCCGTCAGCCCAGCTGTGCCAATACTGGCTTAGATTGAGATGACCATTCCCATCCAGGATCATGTAAATGAGTTTCCTACCCAGCTGGCCTGGGAGCAAGATAATCTTGAGGGTGCACCCATCCTTCCCTAGTATGTGCATCTCATTCTAACCTATAGTAAAATGTCCTGTTGTTTATTGGTTTGATCCTGAAGGCAGGGGCCCTACTGCAGCAGCCCATGTGGCTTGAGGTGAAGCACTGGGCACACGACCTGTAGTCTCGGTGGACTGTTCCTCAGGGATGAAGATGCCTGCTCTGTTGATGCAAGCTAGCTGTAGCTCTTGGGCTGCTGGAAAGCTGACCGTTCTGCCCCTCAGTTGGCCAGCACTTGGATACTTCTGGACTAAAATCCCCAGCATCTCTGAGTTCTTCTGCCCCAAAGAGTTCCAGTCTCTGTTCTTATGATGGGTATGCAGGTGAAGAAGAATTTCTTAATAAATAGTCACGGAGAGAAAAGTCGCTGAAAGTTTGGAGTGGTTTGCTTACCCTGTTCCCTTTTGTTCCATGTGTTTTTATTTCTGTTCAAGTCAGACCGGGTCACACGAAGGCCAGGGTCAATGGAGCATTCTGCACAAGAGAGAACTCTCTCACCTAGCAGAATTAATTAGCTAACCCTCTAGCTGTGTGATTCAAATCCTTTCAGATTCATTTTCCCAGCAGCAAGACCGAGCTCTTCTAATTAGAAGGCATTTAGTTCTGCTAATTATTTGGGAGTTATAATAAAGTGGGGCTCCTTTGACAAAATGATTATGTGCTGAGGGTGGAGAGTAGCAATTTGTGCTGGAGGTGGTTGATTCCAGCACATGAATAGGTCTCATAATTGGCCAAGAATATCCTGCCTCTTCAGCCTTTTATGTACCAAAAGCAAAGCGCTTTGGGCTGATTATCTATGTGGGCTGTTCCCACTTTTGAAATGGAAATTATTAATGTCTTGATGGGTAGGGTTGCCAGATAACTTCACAAAAAATCCTGAACATGATGGGGGAAAAAAAAGTCTTTAAATTCCTGCTCCCCCCACCAGACGCGGCAGGGGAAAAATGTCCCTGCCGGCCTTCTGTCCAAGAAAAACTTTCTGGTTTTTTTTTTACTGGACAGAAGATGCAATTACCAGACTGTCCTGGCAGTCTTATCGTTGGGGAAGATGAGGCCTTGTGAACATTGTCAGTGATGGACGCGATCCCACCACCACCTAGCTGTTCCTCAGAGCAGGCTTTTCCAGTGTCACACTTTTTTTTTTCTTCATGACCTCCCTTCTGTGCATTTCTGATGCTGCTCTTCTTGCCTCACAGTTCTTCTCTGCCCACCATCCACAGTACCCTCTAACCCTAACTGGCGCATCTGCCCATCCTTGCATAGCTAGAATCACCTTTATGTCATTTCCAGGTAACGCAGTGATCTCTGAAACAGCAAAACCGCCATATGTTCACATTCCAGGCAGCCCATGCTCTCTGCTTTCCACACGGCAGACGCTCTGAAGTGATGAGATTGGGGACTCCAGCAAGACTCAGCTCAGTTAACAGATGTGTAAGGATGGTGGTATCGCCACTACCTAACCTGACTTTGGCGCAGGGACAGATTATGTGGTGCTGGAAACCCCGGGCAAGAAGCTTTTGACTTTATGGGTCTCTGAATGTGAATTTACTTCACCACAGTATTGAGCAAACTGTGTCCCTTTTGGCTTAGACTGGAATTGGCTTATTCTCCTCTATCTGAGGAGAACAGTGTGAGTAGTGGTGGCTCTCTTTTTAAATAATTTTCCTGTGCTACTGGAGACCCCGAGGCTTGATGTCTGTGAAGGAATGGAAGCTGGTGGTCTTTTCAACACTTACCATGGAGGAAATCACCTGCTTATGAACTACTGATCTGGATGAACTCCTCTCTCCTGGGAACTTCTGGGCTGCATATAGACTGGCATGATTTTGCGGAAATACTTTTAATGGAAAAGTTTTTCCGTTAAAAGTATTTCCACAAAAGCATGTCTAGATTGGCACAGATGCTTTTGCGCAAAAAGTGCTTTTGTGCAAAAGCATCCATGGCCAGTCTAGATGTGATTTTGCGCAAGAAAGCCCCGATCGCCATTTTAGCCATCGGGGCTTTTTTGTGCAAAACAGTTCTTTCCTGTCTACACTGGCCCTCTTGCGCAAGTATTCTTGCACAAGAGGGCTTTTTCCCGAGCGGGAGTGTGAAAGTATTTGCACAAGAAGCACTGATTTTGCACATTACAAAGTCAGTGCTCTTGTGCAAATTCAAGTGGCCAGTGTAGACAGGTGGCAAGTTTTTGCCAGTCTAGACACACCCCTGCAGTATAGCCTGTTACCATCCATACTTGTCACCCACCAAGGTATAGCCACATAACCGGTCTCCTTAGCCATTTGTGAAACTACATAGTCAAACGATGGCTTTGGTGCGTGCCAACCCTGCAGCCTCAGTCCAGAATGTGAAAATCAAGCTGATCATTTTCTGTATAGATTCTGCAGTTAATGATACATGAGCTGGAACAGAGTCCAACTCAGTCTCCAGATGTTGTCAGACTACAGAGCTACAAGAATACTAAGTATAAAGGCTTATTATCTTAAACTGGGAGGAAGGAGTAATGAACACAATTGTAACAATACATACAAACGAATGGGCTCCCAGGCTACGTCTAGATTGCAGCGCTTTTCTGGGATCCCGGAGGATCTCAGAAAAGCAGTGCCTCATCCAAGGAATGCGTCCGCTTTCCCAAACATATTTTCAGAAAAGCAGACGTGCTCTTTCGCCATCCCTGTAAATCTTGTTTTACGAGGAAGAAGGGATGTGTCGAAAGAGGACTTTTTTCCAAAATTTGGTGCTGTGTAGACGCGCCACATTTTGGAAAAGCCACTTTCAAATGAACATCGGAAAAAGATACGCAATTTGCATACTGCAAATTGCATATCTTTTTCTGATTTAACTCTGCAGTCTAGATGTAGCCCCACACAGCTCAACTTCCAGTTTAGTTTCCATTGTTTACCAGGGACCCCTCAGCTTATCTGGAGATCTATATAGTGCATAGGGACATCTGAATAATATACTGTACAGAAATATGTCCTAATGGTTGCCACTGAAATTAAGAGACCGGATTTCTGAATGTATTCAGGAGACAGATCTCTTATATAAAAATGGCATCTTTTTACTCAGTCACTTTTCAAAGCAGAGCCACATTTTAACTTTCCAAATTGCAGTAATGAACAAAAAGTCAACAGAGCGCAGTACATAACTGCCCAGTCCTTTTGTACTCATGTCAGTTACTTCTTGCTTACGTACATGACATTCTTTGTCCTTCCAGCGTATCAAGAATGCAAATAAAAATTCACTCAGCTATTGTTCTTGAACCTGTACAATGGTTTTAATTTCTTGAAAATTAAATACATTCTTTGGCTCATGGTGCTAAATCTGTCTCAATCCCCCTGTACTGCTCACCCCTGCTCGTAACATATTGGAGATTGTTTTCTTTGGCAGCTGAAATTTGCGTGTACCGTGTATGTCTTTTTCTTCCTACAAAATGATATTTTTTTAATTCAAATTCTGTTTGGCAGCTTTTGAGTTCTCAGAACATGTAGGCTTTGGGGATAAGCAGGACAAAAGTTTGGTTTATTTATTTCATTTCCAACCTCAGGTCCCACACTAAAAATTTTCTGATTTTTCTTTATGCTTTAATAAAATGTGGGAGGGGAGTTGAAAGTCTACCCCACATTTTTAAAAAAAGTCAAAAATCAAAGTTAAAAGGCAGGGGAGGGGAACCAAGCTGAGGAGAGTGGGGAGGTGTGGGCCTTATGGTTTCTTCTCCCTATTCCAAGTAGTGAAAACTCTCCATGATTCCCCACTAAAATGGTCCTTTGTGCGTCAGCCTCCTGTTCTGCATTTTCAGCTCTGATCACCCTAGTGATGCAGATTTGACAGCTGTGGGGAGCCATCCCTAAACATTGGGAGAAGCTGTGAGCAGAAATCTGAAAGATCAGATAATGGGGTGTAGGGGAGCGTTGCTTTTCCAAAATTTAATTTTCTTTCTGTTTCCCTTGTGCCCCATCATGGAAACCTTCATCCCAAAGGATTTTTTCTTCCCCTCACTTTGCATCCCCCTCCCCACAGCTCATCTACAAAGGAAAGTGTGGGAGAGGCTGCTTTCTGAGCAGCTTTTAATTCTGCTGCAGGGTCATCATTGGGCAGCCATAGCTTACTACTTTCCCCTTGTCCTGCCTGAATAATTCACCCAGCCTGTGGAGTGAATGTCTAGTGCTGGGCACTGAATCCCTGGCCCCTGTAAGGAATGGTTATTTTCCCCATTATGCATGTCAGAAATTAAGGCACAGAGACTCAAGTGACTTGCCCATGGCAGAACCAGAAAGTGCACCCAGCTCTGTGCCTTAAACAATATGCTTCCATTAGCTGGTTCTTAAGGATTGCTGGGTTTGTTTAAATAAGGGATTTGCTCCTTCCTGTATCATTTGCTCTTCGTTTGTGATCCCATCCTGCTGAATCTTCCCTGGTAACCGGCTGTTGCTAATGGAGAACTATGACTTCACTGGAGAAGATGGGCCTGTCTTTGTGTGAGGGCATGGCAAGAGCCAGCCCCATTGTAGTCAGCAGCATGAGCGCTCTGGCGTCTATTCAGCAGTGCCTCTGCCTTGTTTGTGGTAGGCAGCCCTTTGGGAGGCGATCGGAGGTATGGCCCGCTCTCTGTTTGAGGCCTCTTCTCCTGCCTCCCCAGTCAGAGACTGAGGGGCTGTCAATATTGTGCTTCCGACCAAGGAGGCGTTACTAGGTAACCTGCAGTGCGTCGGCCTGTCTCTGAAGTGTGTGTGTGTGTGTGCATGGTGGGTAGGAGCATGTGTGAGCTGCAGCTCGTTTTTGTTTAACTGTTACAGCTTCCTCCACCGCAGCTGTTGGACTTGCCCCGGCCCTGGCAGGGAGAGCTTTGGAAAGATGGAGAGCCAGAGGAGAGAGCTCCTGGATGCCCTCTGGGAGAAAGATGAAGAGGAAGAAGATGGGATGGCTGCCAGTGCCACCTCCACCTTCCGCCTCAGCGAAGCAGAGGAGGTGCAGGTAGAGATGCTGGAAAAGGCCAGGGAGCTCTTTCAGTTGTGTGACAAGGAGAAGAAGGGCTTCATCACCAAGCTGGACATGCAGGTAAGGGGAGGAATCTGTCCTGCTCTGCTTCCGGGTAGGAAGCTCTGGAGTCCCATGAGACAGAAGGCTGCACTTGGGGACTGATTTGCCTCACACTGCTGGCTGCTCAAGGTCAGGCTACATATAGCCCATGTTGTCTCATGGCTCCACTCAGGTAGACTGTGCCAGTCGCCCGCTGGAAAACAGAGAGAACTGAAGCAGATTGACATTTTGTAATAGCCTTTTGATGGAAAATTTTCATTTTGGAGATGGAGAAGGGGGCGAGTTGTCCTCACCACCACTGCTACCCTGGCCTATTTGAGAGCTGGGGGGAGATTTCAGAAATCTGACACTTGTTTTAGTAAAATTTTGTATCCCATCTCCTCACCATGTCCCCTATAAGAGGACACATCACTTGGTTTTTGTCACCTTGGTCTGAGCTATCTTTTCTGGGAATAGTCTCTCTCCTTTTAAAAACTCGTTCAAAGACTTGATTATGATCCTGATGTAGAGAGACACATCTCTCTGCTGGCTATTTTGAGTTAAAATCTTGGAGGTTTCCAGGTGTTCCACAAGCAGAATAATTCTCTTTAGTGTACGTATCGGTACGGTCACACTGGGATTCTGTTCTGCCCCAGCTCTTTCTGAACAATTAACATTACCCACATATACAGTGTTTAATCAACAGGAGCTGTTGAGTCATTTTATGTCGGGCTGTGCAATGCCTCATTCCATGTGCTTTTGATAAGAGGCTCTGTTAAACTTTAGCCAGAGCTGTATGTTTAACAAACATGGTTCTTGTTGTGTGTATTATGGTGCATCAGCTGAGATAATGTCCTGTTGTGCTTGGTCTCTCTCTCTCTCTCTCTCTCTCTCTCTCTTCCCTCCTCCCTCCCCCCCCCTTCTTGGTCTATTTAGATTTGTATCCTTATTCTCATGGGGAGCTGAGGCAGAGAGAGATTAAATGACTTGCCCAAGGTCACACAGGAAGTTTGCGGCAGAGCTGGGAGTTGAACCAGATCATCTTCTGAATCGTAGTCCCCAAGATCATTTTTATAGGAGTAGTATGGGTGAAGGAGCTGCTATCACATTATGCAGTACTGCTAACTGGCCACATAGACATGATGATGGTCTGAGAGCCACAGCCAGCCCTCCTCAGTCTGAATGACAGGAAAAGTCCAGCAGATGATAGAGGACAACTAAAAATATAATAGTTGGTACTGGTGGCAGGTGGATTTAAGGCATGAATGCTCCTCAGAACCAAATAATCTGGAGAAAGCAAATTCCCCTCTGCACTGTTGTGCCCATTAATCCTGTTCTTGGGGCTGATGGGCATTCCGAACGACTTCATACAGGCAGTGCCCAAACTAGGCTTTTCTGTCATGACTCAGCTGCATTGCCTTGGTAACTGTAGCATCTCCCTCCTACTAGAATGGGGAGGCAGGCTCTGATTCCGGTCCCCTGGAAGTCATTGCAAAGACTTGAGTTGGGCTGTAGGGTGGGTCCAAAGTTTGGTATTTATTTTGTCCCTTCTCCTGTCTTTCCAGAGGCTGCAGAGTGAACTTCCCCTCACCCCAGAACAGCTGGAGGCTGTCTTTGACAGCCTGGAGCAGGACAATAATGGGTACCTGACGCCTGTGGAGTTCAGCATGGGACTAGGTAAGAGCAGCAGGTAGACAGGGGTAATGCTGTGTGTGTGTCGAGATGGTACAGAGCCCGTGGGCTCTAAACACTCAACAGTTGGCCCCAGTCCTTCTTGTTTCTCCTCTATCCTATGTTAATATTAACCTAGGTCATCTGCATGTATCATAACCCTGAAATGTCTCCCATGCCTTCTAAGCATTCCTGTCATTCCAGTCCCATAGAACTTTTCTTTGATCAGATTCTTCTGTACTTGCGCATAGCTGCCAGCCGTATCTCTGAATCTCTCTGATTGGAGACAGATGGCACATATAACTGGCCACGTGCCAGATCTGGTCTTCCCTCCAGGTGTTCCCAGCAGGCAGGAAACCCCAGGTCAGTCAGCTGCATAAGGAATCTGGTTTTATGACGGGACAAAATCCACACCTTGGAGATTGGCGCCATCCGTTGATTCCAAGGCCAGAAGGGACCATTGTGATCATGATCTGACCTCCTGTAAAACACAGGTCATAACCCTTCCCCAAAATAATTCCTAGAAAGTATCTTTTAGTCAAACAGCCAATCGTGGTTTAAAAATTGCCTGTGTAGGGCTTTTGGTAAGTTGTTCCCAGGATTAATTACCCTCACTAGTAGAGATTTATGCCTTTATGGATATCTATGAGGCAGCACTTCAGCTGTCCTCTGTGCTGATGGAAGTGCTTTTAGTTTGATAATACAGTGAGGAGCCACTAGAAAATGTTGGTACTGTAAACAGTAGCTGCCGGATGCTGCTCGAGACACAGCTGATGAGAGAGAAGAATGTTTATAACCATAATGTCCTCCAGTTTGTGCACTCCGTTCCTCCAGCTGGTGATGAACTCTTAGGAAAGGCAGTCCCTGCTGGCTTTGATTATTTAAATAACAGGCATCTTGCTGTGTTGGCTTGCTAGGCTAGGCTATGCAGACATTCTAATGGCTAGTTGGTTTAGCACAGAGGGGTAAGATAGGAATCAGGGCCAAGACTTCCCAAAAGTGACTTGGAATTTGGGATGCTTCGATTTGAGAGAGAATAATAATAAATAAATAAAACAGTAAGAGCAGGGGTGGGCAATAATTTTTGCTGGGAGGCCACTCCAAGAATTTGGAAAATGGTCAAGGGCTGCACCCTTCCATGATATTAATGGAGGGCGTGGGGACTAAGATGGAGGTTGGGTGCAGAAGGGAGCTTGGGGTAAGGGATTGGGATGTAGGAGGGAGTGTGGGGTCTGGGAGGGGGTTTGTGTGAAGAAGGTGGTTGTGACCTAGGGCAGGTGACTGGACTGCAGGGCTTTGGGCTGTGACCTGTGGCAGGGTTTTGGGGGGCAGGGTTTGGGAGGAAGTGTGAGTGCAGGAGGTGGGTGGAGGGTTGGGGAGAGAGGAATGGTTTGGTGGTCAGTCAGGCTCTGTGTGTTTAAGAGGAATTCTGAATTCTCATTGAGGCTTTTAAGAGAGACTTCAAGGAATAGGCCTGGACATTATAAAGAGCCTCTGGCATGGAGTATTGGCACTAACAGAGCTGTGCTTTAGTTTATAGAAAACTGCAGAAACGCATGTGTTTAGGAATGTCTAACCTAACCCAGCTTCTGTGTGTGTCTTAGTGCTCCCTATGTTCTGCCCCTCTTGATTTTAAGCTCTCTGGACCAGGGATTCTATGGGTATCCAACAGAGGCATGTAAATAAGACATACCGACATAGTCAATGAAGCAGGGATTTAAATATCCCCTGCTTCATTAGAATAAAAATGGCTGCTGCGTTGTGCCGGCTCAGCTGTTTGTCGGCACGAACTGGCAGTCAAGACGGGGATCGGTCGACAAGGAAAGCCTTTGCCGACCGATCCTGTAAACCTCGTTTCATGAGGCATAAGGGATCGGTCAGCAAAGGCTTTCCTTGCCGACCAATCTCCGTCTTGACTGCCAGTTCGTGCCAACAAACAGCTGAGCCGGCATAATGTGGTGGCCATTTTTATTCTAATGAAGCGGGGGATATTTAAATCCCCGCTTCATTGACTGTGTCGGTATGTCTAATTTACATGCCTCTGTTGGCCGAGGCATGTAGTCTAGGCATACCCTAAATGAGTAACTGGCATTTGTCTAGGAAACAATAATGGGGGATAAGCAGTGCTAGGTACCTTGCTCTCCGACATTGCACCTAGATTTCTGAGTTAATCTGATCAGGCAGGAATCCCAGCATGCCTGCCTTCTGTACCGGACTTGGCACTGTATGCTGGCATCAAGCCTGTAGGGTTACCACAGTCATTTCAAGCACAGAAAGTGAAACTGGTACAGCTACTACAGAAGGATATACTTTTATTACAGGGCAACCCCCTATTTCCTGAGCATGTTCCGCATGTCAGAGAATGGCAACTGCTTAGACGCATCAATGGCCTTCTGCTAATAAGAGAATTGAGACGGAAGTTCTCATAGTCTATGAACTGGCACAGAGATCTTTGACCAAGGCTACTAGGGGCAGGCTGAAAAGAATGAGGGGATCTCATTCAAAATGGAATACTGTGCTTTATTGTAGTGTGTTTCTCACAAATGACATACCAAAACCCTGCCTGTAGTTAATGGAAAGGATGCGGTAGACATGTGGCCTGAGCGTGCTGCTGAGAACCAGGTAGGATGGAGTTAAGATTCTAACTCTGCTACTGATGTGAGGCACAGTGGGGTAGGTGGTTTTCCCAGGCTCATAAATAAATTTCAGGGCAGGGATTAGGGCTCAGAAGTTCCTGGCTCAGTAAACTAGGTATGGCCTCCCTGTGCCTTTGCTTGCTTATCTTTAAGACCAGGCTGTTTTTTTGTTGTTGTTTTTTTTTTAAGATAGAATCATGGAAATGCAAGGACCTAGAGAAGTCATCAAATCCAGTTGCCTGTGCTGAGGCAGGACCAAGTAAACCTAGACCATCCCTGACAGGGGTTTGTCCAACTTGTTTTAAAAACTCCCAATGATGGAGACTCCACAACCTCCTTGGAAGCCTGTTCCCTGAGTTTAACTACCCTTATATTAGAGACCGCTAAACCTAACTTAAGTCCATTGCTTCTTGTCCTACCATGAGTGACATGGAAGAAAAACTGATCATCAACCTCTTTATAACAGCACTTAACATATTGGAAGAGTGTTGTCAGGGTCCTCCTCAGTCATCTTTTCTCAGGACTAGACACACCCCAGTTTTTTAACCTGTTTCCACAAGTCAAGTTTTCTAAATTTTTATCAATTTTGTGCTCTCTTCTGGATTTTCTCCAGTTTGTGCTGAAGAATGGCACCTAGAACTGGACACACATTCCTGCTGAGGCCTTGCTCTTGCCAAGTAGAGAAGAATAATTACCTTCCATGTGTTACATTCCACACTCCCATTCATACACCCCAGAATGATATTAGCCAATTGCATTGCATTGTTGACCTATAATTAATCTTGATCCAATACAACCCCAAGATCCTTCTCAGCAGTAGCACCACCTGGCCAATTATTCCCCATTTTGTAGTTGTGCATTTGATTTTATCCTTCCTAAGTGAAGTACTTTGAACTTGTCTTTTATTGAATTTTATCTTCGTGAATTCTGACCAATTCTCCGATTTGTCAAGCTTGTTTTGAATTCTAATCTTGTCCTCCAAAATGCTTGCAATCCCTGCCAGCTTGGTGTAAACTAAATATTTTGGGTATCCAAACTCTGATATCCAAGTCATTAGGGAAAATATTGAATAGTACTGGACCCAGGATGGACTCCAGTAGGACTCCTCTATATAAACCATCCCCATTTGACAAGGATCTATTGGTGGTTAGTCTCTGAGTGTGGCTTTTCTACCACTTGTGCATTTGATTTATATTAATTTAATCTAGACCACATTTGCCTAGTTTTCTTATTAGAATGTGATGTGGGACCGAGTCAAAAGGCTGACAAAAATCAAGATCTATCATGTCCTCTGGCTCTCCCCCCAACCATCAGGTCAGTAGCTCCATTAAAAAAGGAAATCAAGGTTGGCTTAGCATGGTTTGTTCTTCAGAAATCTATGCTGACTATTACTTACAACTTTATTATCATCTAGGTATGTTAAAAAATTAGTTTTTAATCGTTCGTTGCAGAATCTTTCCAGGTATCAAAGTTGCACTCTAACTCCAACAGAAGTGATGGGTTTGATTCAGGAATTACTGGGTACGGTCTTTTGGCTTGTGCTATACAAGAGGGAAGAGTAAAGGATCATAATGGTCCCTTTTGTCATTAAAATCTTTTTTTATTTCAGAGACTATTGCTTGATGTATTCGTTTAGGAAGAATTTCCTCCCTTCTCTTTTCTATCTCCATTCCCAATATGCCACCACCTTAATGTAGCACTCTGAATACTCTGGGACCTGAGGAGAGGGAGCCATCTCTGCATGGAGGAGGCCTTGTTTAGAGACCTGTACCTATTTTGTTCAGCACAATACTTGGGGAGACAAGCTGGATGAGACAAGAATTATTAATATTATTAGAGGTCCCAACTGACACTGGAGAGACTCTGTGCTAGGCACTTTCTAAACATGTAGTGAGAGACAGGCCCTGTCCCCAAAGCGTTTATGATTTAAACAGGCAAGGTAAACACAAGGCAGGAGAGAAAAAGGATTTTTATCTCCATTTTACAGACTAGGAAACCGAGGCACAGAATGATTTTGGTGACTTGCCTGAGATCACATAAAGAGCTTGTGGTGGAGCTGGGACTTGAAACGCCTCAGTGCCAGAGCACTGCCTGAACTGCAGGCCCAACATTCCATTCTTATCATGCCTGACCTACAGTGTAACGAACTCCACTCTAAATGCAGCCCAGCTGAAAGTCCTGAGTACCTAGCTGTCAGTAAGGGTGCTTCAGATCTTAGTGAATACTGAGCAATTGCCTCCCATCCATAATGCTACAAAAACAGGCTCTCGGTTTGCTATCTGAGTGTTTAATAGGCACCATTGGATTTGGCTATCTCTAATAGAGCTGGTGCAAGCTGCCCCTCAAAGAGCTTTCCTAGTGCTAAATATGGTGTGACCTTCGGCTCCTTCTTGCCTCTTTTCCCCCTTCCTGCAGGGAAGTTCATAGGGATTGAGCTGTACCAAGGCTCTGGGAGCACACATCACTTCAGACATGAGGAGACCTTTGAGTCGGGCTGGTCCGATGACTTGGACCACACAGACGATGAAGAGGAGAAGCGATTTTGTTCAATAATGGAGCAGCTTGGAGCAGCCCAAGTCTTTGAAGAGTAAGTCTCAAATCCTGTCCTGGTCTGATCTTACAGTCGCCAAACCTCAATGCTTCAGCACAGACTGAGACGTTGACCTGGCACCACTGGTTATTTTCAAGAACACGCTTTGAGAAGTGTTGCCTTGCCACTTTGTATCCCAACCTCGGGCCAAGTTATTGTGGCACATTAGAAACACGAGGGAGTCTGGCATAGCTAGCCTGAATAGTCATCAGTGGCCTTTAATGCAGCACTTCCCAAAGAACTTTACAGGCTATAGACTCGCATTTCAACTTTGAAATATCGCTGTTGTCAGGTGGGGCATGCAACTTGTGCATGGTATGCAGCACAAGCAAGGGGATGAGAAGGATTTAAGCTAAGAGATGAGTTCTTTGTGTTTCCAAAAGTTCCATGAAGGTCTTCAATGTCCTTGCAGACAAACTTAGTCTTTAAATTCTTATTTGTAGATCCCTGCAGAATGTACTGCCTGGAGCTGGACTGATAAGGGAGTAAACTGACCCAGTTGGAACTTGAATCTGAACACCTAGCCCTGATCTACACTAGGATCTTTTTCCAAAATAACCCCACCAAGTTCATATTTACAAGCAGTGCATCCACACTACTAAGCCTGTTATTTCAAAATAACGGGCTGTGGAAATTGAACTCTGTACTCCTGCTTTTCACGAGGAGTGACACTAATTCCAAAATAACATTAGTGTGGACACTCTGGTGCTGCTAATTTGGACTTACTGGCCTCCGGGAGGCCTCCCGCAGCTGTCCAGAGTGCTTCCTGGGGCTCTCAGTATGAGGTAGCACGTCCATATTAATGGAGCCTGCCTCGGACTAATTTCGAGGCGTCTCTGTAGTGAGGACACTCTAGTTCAAATTTGTTAAATCGGGAATTCTTAAGTCAAATTTAGTAATTTCAAAATAGTTTCCTAGTGTAGACATGGCCCTAGAGAATCTGGGTAATTCAGATCTGATGCATACATCATTAGCCATCCCCTCAGACAGATAGTTCTTTGAATTAAATGGGTACACATTTCTCAGCTGGTAGGATTTTTTTCTCCTCATTTTCAGGAGTCTCCTTAAGTATAAACAGTAGTAGATCAGGCTGTGTCATAGGCCAGTCAGCTGTTCCAAAGAGCAGCGCATAGTGGACATACTGTGACTTATATGATTGGATACATCATGAACCATGATAGGTAGAAAAAGCTACCATACATCAGTCAAAAACTGGAGTGTCCAGCTTTGCAATGATGTATACCATCAGTCTCTACCCTTGTTGGTTCATATGAGATGTTCCTTCAAGTGGTCACTGATCCACAAGCCCAGGCAAAAGTTTATTTGGTCCAGAGAAATAGTTTTTAAATTGAACATTTGCCCTAAAGCTGAAGGGAACTGATTATCTTGCCTAAAGAAATATAACTTACCCCGTGGGTTAAGGTGGTATGGTCCTTGGTTACTGTCCAAAGGACTGTAGATGTACCAGACAGCAAGCATCTTCCTTACTGCAGCACCCCATGGACAATCTCACTTAATTTATAAACAGGCAGTGTTTTTTTTTTTTTTTTTTTAAAGAGTAAATGGCATAAAATTCTACATTAAACAAAATGATACTCATTTCCTTCCTGTCCTTTTTAAACTGTAAAATCTGACAGCTTCTTTAAGGCTAGATTTGAATATCTTTTAAAGCACCACTGAATCACTTGCAACAGGGTAAATGGGTCCTAAGTTAGTTGCCCCATCTGATATTGGTGTTACCCTCTCTGCTGGCAGTAGCAGAATTCCAGGGCCTTGCTGGGCGTTTCCCAGTGAAGGAGAACTCTCAGTCTGGGGGTGCATTTCTTTTCAGACTAAATATTTTCTCACACACTAAGAAAAAGAACTGGGAAGCTGATGTGAAACAGCATCTATTACCATTCACCTTTGTCCCCTGAGGAACATCCCAAAAAAAGGTGTTCCAATTCAAATGGAATATTTTGCATTGCATTGTCTACTAAATGGAGTCTGTTCAGCAGAAACACAGTGAAATTAATGTTGAGATTGAAATTGTACCTGTCAAACGAGCTTTTAGAAAAGATGAATAAAAAGCTGAGCTTGTTGAAAACTTAGGGGGAGGAGGGCAAATCACAAAGTGTTCGTGTTTGACAGTTCAAAATGGAAATATTTTGTTTACTCAAATCTGGCCCATGAAAAATATTGATAACCATGTTTCAGTTTTGACTGATACATATCATGAAAAATGAAAAAAGCCAGTGACAACTTTTGTGCCAAAAATCTGTTTCTCAAAAAAGTACTTTTTTTGAGGGGAAAAAAAACTTTGAAAAATGTTTATCAGATCAAATGTGAAAGCTTACAGTGGTCAATTAAAAGTATTCTGCAGGCATTTAGTGGGTTTGGGAGCACACATCCTATTGACTGTCAATGGGGTCTATACCTATATCCAGGGCTTGACAAACGGTGGTGAAAACCACTCGCCAGCCCCGTACTGCATATGTGCAAGAGCCACATTGCTCATGCGCGCGCCGCGAATGAACGGGGCGCGTGGCTGAAATCTACTTGCCATGGGTGAGTAGATTGTATAGTTTGTCAAGCCCTGCCTATATCCCTTGAATACTTTTGAAAACCTCCGCTTAATATCCCATGTTTTGTCAAGAGACCTGCGCTAAGTTCCCAACTTGACCACTGCATTGCTGGCTGACTGTTGGCAAGTTACTTATCTCCCTGGGCCTCAGTTAACTGTGGAGCAGCACCTCATCCACAGTGTGATGAGGTGGGCCTGGCTGGGTTGGAGCAGCCCACACCTGCAGCACAGTGGGCCCAGCCGGACTAGAATAGCCCAGTCAGGCCTGTTGCTGCAGGCTGCTTTGGCCAGGCCAGGCCCACTTAAGGCACGCCACAGGCAGGGGCATGCTCCAGCCCAGCTGGGCCACCAGTTAATCAGTTACTGGTAAGCATCACCAAGTAACAATGATGATGCTTACCAGGTTAATTGGTTACCCCTTTACATTCTTAGTCCCAATGCCGTGCTCTGTCCACTAGTGCACACTGCTCTAAGGAGAAGCCAAAGCCTGAAGGACTGGATCATTGTGACAGAGGATGTTTTGTCTCAGGGTTTTGTTAAAAGTAGCATGGTCTGAGGGTTAGGGCAAGGGACTGGAAAGTATGAGTCTAAGATCTGCCACCTAGCTTGGCATGGGATTTTGGTCAAGGTATTTCACTGCCCTGTGCCTCGGTTTCACCACTTGTAAAACAGTGGCGGTAATGCTGATCTAGTTCACAGTAGCTGTGTGATCATTAATATTTGTAAAGGGCTCTAAAATCCTTGCCTCATGATAATTGCTGCTTTTTATTAGGCTGCACCTATTTTAGTATCATCATTATTACTATTTATTTTAAACCTTGTGATTTTGTGGGCTTTGGTAATGTGGGGTTTTTATTCCAATGCTTGGCATTGGCAATGCTGAGTTAGTTTTAGAGGGTGTTTTGGGATGATTTCCCTCAGACTGGACACGCACCATTTCAGAATGTTCATTTATTCGTCATGGTCCACCCCGCACCCCCCACTTCCATCCAGTGCAACCTCTGAGATCATGGAAGGCAATTCCTCTCCTCTCGAACATGAGTAAGGTCAAAGGAATACAAATCCTGGGATAACAGGGGAACTCCATGGCTCTTCTTCCCTCCCTCTCTTATCTTGCTCCAGGCAGAGTGAGGTTCGGGAGCTCTGGACTCGTCTCCGGAAAGAACGGCCAGATCTCTTGGCCAGCTTTGAGGAATTCCTCTTCCATGTTTCATCGTACATCAGGGAGGTACATTATGAGAGAGAATCCATGGAGCAGGCACTAAAGAGGTAAGAAGGCCTCCACAGCAGGTCACCAGTGTGCTTCTGTGAACCAGTTCATACTCACTTAGATGCAACCTAACCTGTTGCCTTATCCAGAACTTAAGGAGAAACCAGCAGTGGCTAGGATTAAGGAGGAAAAGATCTTTATGCCCCGCACAATGTTGCATTGACTATCTTTTAGCCTGTTCTTTTCAGCGCTCTTATTAACATCTAGCCAGAGGCCAAGCTCCAACTGATGTGGTTTTCTCCCTGCAGAGAGGAAGGATGGTCTAAAGATTCAAGCACCAGTGTAGGACTCTGCCCTTGAATTCCTGTGTGACCTTAGCAAGCCATTTAGTCTCTCTGTGCCTCAGTTCCCCATCTGTAATATGGGGGTAATCACACTGGCCTCCCTTGGAGAAGTATATTAAAGATGGAGAGATACTCACACACCATGCTGAGGGAAGCCATAATAGTACCTAAGACGGATGACTCTAATAAATACAACTATGCACAAATAAATATGCTCCCATGGAGCTGTCCAGTGGCCGTGGAATCCCTTGTCAGTGGCTGTGAACCCCAGTGTTTGGGTATGGGGCTATACCCATAAGCTGTTAGTGCCAATTCTAAATTAAATCTGTATCCTCCTATTTGGGAAAGACGATTCCCCACTCTCTCGCCTGCTTTATTTCTCTTTCTTTTCCTTTCCCCTTTGTTATCAGTCTCCCTCCCTCCAAGGGTACCATTTTGGGAGAGCGGGGACGGGGGAGCAGCAGCCGTGCGTACCAGGACGCTGCTTTTTTTTCTTCCCATTCCCTGGACTATCAGGGAGCGAGGGGACAATACACAGATTTCATGAATTACTTCTCTGCTCCTCCCCTCACCAGCCAGGGGTGAGAGGCATGCACACAAGCCATGTACTTCCCCTCACTCCCTGATAGTCAGGAGAACAGGAAGAAAAGCAAGATACATCCCGGTATGCCCAGCTGCTGCTTTCCCTGCTCTCCCAGAATGGCCTGCCTCACACTCTTTCTTCTCTGTAGGAAGGAGACAGACCACGACAGAGAAGTCAGGTGTCTTTATGAAGAAATGGAGCAGCAGATCAAAGCGGAAAAGGAACAACTGCTCTGCCAGGTAAATCCTGGCCGTTTCCTTCCTACATGTGCTTAGCTGCGCATGCATGTTCATTCTTAAATGAGGCAAGTATTAGGTTTCCTCTGCATTTTCATGGGACTTCTGTTGAAATCTTCAGTGGCCTTGTTTTACTACTTGTGCAAGGGTCTGTGTTAGCTGGAGGAGATTTTGCCTGTTGTGGTGCTCATGGTGCCTCTCTACACAGAACCTCCACTAATAAGCTCTAGCACGGACGACAACTATAGCCTAATCTGGGCGTCATTTTTTAAAACTTTGCCTTGTTGAGAAGTTGTGGCCTCTGCTCTCCAGGGGCCAAAGAACACCCTCTTGTTTTCAATGCAGGAAGATATTAACCGAGGAGAGTCCTTTTCCCACCTGTGATATTAGTCCACTTGAGAGCTGTGATTGAGGGGGAATTTGGCATCTGGGAAGATGAAAGGCAACCAGAAGCATCTTCTAATCTAGAAGAACTGCTGGGTGTCTCCTGCCCTCCTCTTCCGTGAGCAACTCCCCTGCACTGAGGCTGTTGGAAGAAAGGGAAAGGCGTTCCTTGTAAATCTTCTGCAGTGGGAGGCACAAAATGAAGAGAGTTGGGGAAATGGGTGGGTGTGAGGGATCAGCATTGGGCTGGGATGTTCCCTGCAGACACTCAACCACCCTGTGGGGAACAGGCTCAGTGGAGAGTCCCACAGCTTTCCTTTGTCAGACGCAGGAAGGGGTTGTGGTGGCTCATTCGGTGGCAGGCTCCTAGGCAGCAGTGATGTTATGGTCCTGGGTATTGTCAGTGCAGGGTTCTGGGGGCAGTGTGGAAATCTGTGGGTCTTTGTACCCTGTGCAGGAATCACAGAGGCACAACAGGAGCAACCTGCTGCAGAAGGAGCTGCGCAGCAAGGAGCAGGAGCTTGAGAAAATCCTCTGCCGGCAGAAAAAGGTAACCTGGACCAGAGCCTTCCTGAAGAAACAGGAGCCTCTCAGTGTCTTCCCTGAATTCCTTTTAACTGCCCTGAGAACTGCCCCCCTGCTCCTGAAGTTGTGCTTAGGGTTGCCAAGTGTCCAGTATTGACCCAGGCAGTCCGGTATTTTCGCCTCCTGTCCGGTAAAAAAATTCAGAAAATACTGGACACCTGAAATGTCTGGTGTTTTCTGATTTTTTTTTCCCCTACCAGGATGCAAAAATACTGGACACCTGGCAACTGTAAGATACACTTGGCAACTAGGCCCAGACCCCGCACCCTCGGACACTCTGCTTATCTGGGGGGAGAGGGGAAGGGGCTCAATCAAGAAAACAAGATGGCCGCTGGCTAAAAAGACCTGAAGCAAGGGGAAGCAATGTCTTCCCTGGGTCTTAGTACTCAACCTCTACCATCTCTCACTTAAAGTGGCCATGCTGTTTTAATGCTGTTTTATTTTGTTTATTTTATTTTTTATTTTTATTTTTATTTTTTTTGCTTAATAACTTTTGGGGTCCTTTTTTTGTTTTGTTTTTGTTCGTTGAACAACTTTGGTCTTCCCCCTGGATTATTTTATGTTATTTCAGTGGTCCATGCTGAAATTGGGGTGCTATTCTCTTCAATAGGTAGACTGTGGGCTGAAGCCAGACCCCAAGATGCTTTTGAATGGACTGGGATTGGATTGCCTGAGTTCTGTGCCCAGCTCTGGGCTGATGTATGTGACCGGGGCAATTGACTTAACCTCTCTGTAACTCATATACTTGCCTTCCTTTGTGAAGTGCTTTGTGATCTATGGATTTAAAGCTCTCTGAGATCTTATACCAGACTAGCTGGACCATAAAAGCAATCTAATATGACAAATCCCAAACTGAGATTTATGCAGATCTCCTGTCTGGCTTCCGACTATATTGTATTCCATTCTGTCACGATGGGCTTAACCCAAAGCATATCTACTAGCCTATCAGAGGACCCAGTGGTACATTCTCCTCTCCTAGGCTGCTGATGTTTGACTAAAGCTGCCAGAAATAAGGGCTCCCACTTGAATGTAGCCTTACCTCCCACTCCCAAGAGGTGCTAGTGCTCTGTGACCTACAGGCATCAAATATTGGCTTGACTCCAACACGGCTATAATCCTTGTTTCAGCCAGATGGTCCCCTTTCTAGCAAGATAAGGCAAGGCAACTATGTTTACTCTTCTTCATTATTGTATGGCTACGTCTCCTAAAATCATGCAGTGAAGAAATAAGTGCTCTGGGTCATGTAACACTATGCTGTTTGGGTAGTTGTGTCAATATTTGCACGGGGCGTGCTCTGATCGTTGCATGAAGAATGAGATCATTCTTTGGGTAAACTGGATGTACTGATCTAACGTCCTGTGACGAAGGCTTTCTGAAGTGGTGCCCTGAATCGTAGTCATGTTCTTCAGTGCCCATTAGACCTGTGCCCTCCCTCCATAACACCCCCCCCACACACATACACACACACACTGAGTATGGGATGGGGTGGGGATGGAGAATAGAATCCCATGGCCCAGTCCTAATCTGGTGTAAATGGTCATAATTCTACTGACTTCAATGGAGTTGGGCCAACTTATGTCACCTGAGGATCTGGCTCCAAACCTCAAGGTATTTCAAGGGCCACATGATGACTGAACGACCTTGGCTGGCAATGGCATTAGAATAAAGCCCTGGGCATCTAATGTTAGGGATCCATTACAGTCCTAATGCTGAAGTAAAAGTATAGAGAAGCCTCACTTGCTTCCATGTTATAAAAGAGAAAAAGGGGCAAACAGTGGGATGGCAAACTACTCAGGATAGCTAAATCCAATGCAAACTGCAAAGAGTTACAAAGGGATCTTGCAAAACCGGGTGATGGGGCAACAAACTGACAGATGAAATTCAAAATTGATAAATGCCAAGTAATGAATATTGGAAAACAGTCCAACTAGACATATGAAATGAGGGGGGGGGTGTCTAAGTTAGTTGTTACCACTCAAGAAAGTGGTTGGGAATTGGGTAGAGAATAATACAGAAAATACCATGTAAATCCATAGTACACTCCACTCCCTGAATACTGTATGCATTTCTTGTCACCCCACCTCAAAATGGAAAGACTTGGAAAAGGTGCAGAGATGAGGGGCAGGGGGAATCATATAAAAAGAGATTAAAAAGACTAGGACTTTTCATCTTGAAAAAGAGATGGCTACGAGACAACATGATAGAGTTATATAAAATCATGACTGGTATGAAAAATATGAATTAGGAAGTCTGTTTACTCCTTGACATAACACAAGACTCAGGAGTTCCCCAATGACATTACTAGGCAGCAGGTTTAAAACAAACATAAGGAAGTATTTCCTTTATACAACACATAGTCTGCTTGTGAAACTCATTGCCAATGGATGCAGTGGAGGCCAAGATTATAATGAGTTTCAAAAAAGAGCTAGATATGTTCCTGACTAGAAGCAATGGGCTTGAATTGCAGCAGGGGAGGTTTAGGTTGGACATTAGGAAAAACTTCCTAACTGTCAGGGTGGTTAAACACTTGAATAAATTGCTTAGGGAGGCTGTGGAATCTCCATCTCTGGAGGTATTTAAGAGCAGGTTAGATAGACATCTTTCAGGGATGATATATTCTAGATGGTGCTTGGTCCTGCCGTGAGGACCAAGCTGGGCCTTAAACTCTCGAGATCCCTTCCAGTTCTAGTGTTCTATGATTCTGTGGAGGATAGGTCCATCTACAGCTATTCACCAAGATGGTCAGGGATGCGACCCTGGGAATAGATCACTCAGGCTACGTCTACACTGGCATGATTTTCTGGAAATGCTTTTAACGGAAAAGTTTTCCGTTAAAAGCATTTTCGGAAAAGCGCATCTAGGTTGGCAGGACACTTTTCCGCAAAAGCACTTTTTGCGGAATAGTGTCCATGGCCAATCTAGACACGCTTTTCTGCAAAAAAGCCCCGATCACCATTTTCGCGATCAGGGCTTTTTTGCGGAAAACAAATCTCTGCCATCTACACTGGCCCTTTTGCGCAAAAGTTTTTCGGAAAAAGACTTTTGCCTGAACGGGAGCAGCATAGTATTTCTGCAAAAGCACTGACAATCTTACATGAGATCATCCATGCTTTTGCGGAAATTCAAGCGGCCAGTGTAGACAGCTGGCAAGTTTTTCCGGAAAAGTGGCTGCTTTTCCGGAAAAAGTGGCCAGTCTAGACACAGCCTCAATTGCTTGTTCTGTTCATTGCCTCTGAAGCACCTGGTATTGTGTGCCACTGTCAGAAGACAGGATACTGGGCTAGAGGAACCATTGGCCTGACCCAGTACGGCCATTTTTAGGCTATCTCCAGAACTGGGATAGATATTGCCTATGAATAAGTAATAAAGAGAGTTCCCTGGTTGCTCTTTCAAGCTCTCCCAGCTAGGTGTGTGTGTGTGTGTGTGTAGCTGTGTAGATATTATTCTGACTAGGAACAACTGTCCATGGATGATAGCCCATATCAGCAAATAACCATGATGCAGGCAGCACATTGTAAACAGTGCAGTTGGCATCCAGAGGATGGTTCTAAAGTTCAGGTGTACTATCTGTTGGAACCAAAGTCCAAGTTAAGGAGGGAAAAGGCATCTTCAGGTGAGTAGAGGTCAGGCCAGAGGGCTGCTACAGCATAGAGAAAAGGCAGCCCTAAAAGGGTAAAAGGCCTAATTAGGGCTGCAGAATAATTAAGAGCAGCTGGCAGGGAGCTGGCCCAGGCAGATTGGGGCCAGCTGACTCCACTTCAGGCCTGCTGGAGGACTTTAAAAGCCTCCCCAGTTAGCAGATGGGGGTGGAGAGTGAGAGTAGGTGTAGGCAGATGCAGACCAGAAGTGCTACAGAGCTCGAGACAGCAGGGGAGGAGTCCCAGAGGAAGTAGTGGGGCTCTGTACCCCAGAAACCAGCTGCAGGCCTAACCCCTGGCAAAGGGGGAAGGCTGTTGGCCCAAACACAGGCCAGGGAAAGAGGGGCCCCTGCCACACAAATCAAAACAATTATATTCACTCACTATTGGGGAGGAGGGGCTAAGGATAACACAGACTAAACATATCCTGCCAGAGATGCTTGTGATGGGGTGAGGTCACAGAAGACCCCTTGGGGGTGCTTCTCAGGGTGCTGATACAGCCACTGCCATTGGCCATCCTGCTCTCTGGGGTTTCTCTCTGCTCCTTTCTGCTCCACTGGTCTCCCCTGGCCAAGGTGCCAAACTGAGATCACCCCCCCCCTCCCCCCCGCCCCGAGAAGCAGTACAAACACTGAATCTCTTCAGGTTTAAGGAGAATGCAGTTTAGGGCCCAGCTTTGTGGGATACTGCTCCCCAAATGGGATCAGAACCCCAAATGAATTCTATAGGTAGCTGCCTTTGACAGTGAAAGAGGGAATGTACACACTGATTGCTCCCCCAGGTAACAGTCATTTACACTGGGCTTGATAGTAAAAGTGATTTTATTATGCACAAGCCGTAGGATTTAAATGGTAATAAGTGAGAACAGGCAGAGCAAAGTAGGTTGCAAACAAAAAATAACAGCAACCACTTAGCTAACTCTTAACGCTAAATCCTCAGTACAAACTTTTTCAAACTCATCCTAAAACTGTTCCTTTCCCAGCTAAGCTTTCCAGCCAGGGAAGTTTCCTCTTCCACTGAGGTTTCTGGTTCACTCTCCTGGGTGTGCCCACCGAAGACCAAACACTCCTACTTTCCTATTTTTTTTAAAGATTCCTTTTTGCATGGGAAATCACCTGGCCAGTTGGGATGAACATGTGACTTTCCCAAACCAACCACTGCTAAGACTTAAAGGACAAAAGAGATTAACAGTTGGTCATCAGGACATTGAGGGTCACACCTGGGATGGCTTTCATTCACACATTTAAAACCATAAAAACCACTCCACACGTCTAATTTCACACACAATAATGATACATACACCAAAATAAGATAAACAGATCTAAGGGACTATGACATGAAGATTGATAGGTTACACAAAGCAATTTGTCCAAAGCATTTTTTAGTTATGTGCATTTGTGTCCATAAGTATATTTTCTGAAGCATGTGGGGGTGGACAGACCATCCCCAAATCCTCTTGGGAAGAATGCATTTGCCATTCTGGTCCATGGACTGTGAAGCTAAAATTACCAGACAAGTGGAGATAGAACACCTGTCTGATCCGCTTCATTTCCCACCATTGAAATAACACGGGGAGGAAAATCCTTACTTGACTACAGAAAATTGTGGCCCTTACGGGCACAGTGAGACTGAATGCAGTCTGTAATTTGCAGAATCCATTTCCTGTCCACATGGTCTATCTCTTCCCTAGTGAAGTGGTTCCCCTCCAGTGCTAAATATCTGGGGGGCATGCATGAGGATGCCCCATGTATCCTGCATGGGAAACTCAGGGATTTTTTTAAGGTGGGTGGATTCATCCCTTCGCAGAGAGAAATGCAATAACTGGGGTGGGAGATCAGGCTAGTGACAAAGCAAGATGAGGCTCTGTGTTTGAGTCCCAGGTTCTGTGGGTTGACAAGACTAAATGATGTCTGTAATGGGCTTTAGGTCAGGCCCTCCGAGCATGGCAGCAGCACTCTTGCAACCCAGGGTGAAGGAGAAGAAGCACCTTGTGATGTGCTCTGGAGATGGCCTGTTTCACTGATGCTTGATGGGACCAAGACACTGGCTGAGTAGAGAAGCTACATAAAAGCTGATTACCCTATTCCCCTCACCCCGATTTTCATGTATGTGGCAGTGATGGCCCTAAGCTTACCTTACACAAGACCCTTGTGTTCAGTGGCTGCCTCTCAGTTTTGCTCTCCTCCCTCTGCTCAGAGCTTCCTCGCTGCTAATTACCCACCTGGTGCCTGCTGACTGAATCCAAGGATTACTTGTGCCAGTCAGAGGTGTTCGTGTCAGTGCCAGCCATGCGGGATACCAGGGCTGCTGCTCTGAGAGGGGACTCCCTCATGGTCATATTCAAGTGGCAATAGATACATATATACACACAGCCATAAGTATTCCTGGCAAACCGCCTCAAACCAATAGCACAGTCCTGCCACGGAAGAATTGCTGTCCAAGCTTGCTAGGTTCAGTTTATACGCCCAGTGCTGTGCAGTCATCATAGCTGGTATTCGGGCTCATTGAAACTTTTTTGGATTAAAAATAGGGTTTTCAGCTAAGTAAAAATTTGTACTGAAAGTATCTCTCTGCTTTCATCAACACATTTCATTGCTTTTTGCAGAAAAAGGCAATCTTTTCTGTTTTCAGCACAACATTTTTCTTTATTTCTGTTTTGTTTTTGTTATTTAAAAAAACAAAAATCAGAATTTTGCATGGGAGAAGAATGAGCTGTCTTCTGACCAGCTCTAGCTGCTAGAATGCTTTGTGGAAGAGTTAGGTTTTAAAAAATGGTTGGTAGGAGATGGGAGGGCCATAGCTGAAATCGATGGACTAGACAAATCTGCAAAAAGCAAAATATCAGAGACACTTTGTTCATTGGGTGTCTTCTGGGGGTTTCCTGGTGTGCAGTCCATAACCAAACCAGCTAATGATTTTGCTGTAGATACATGCAAACTTGTCCTTGCACAGGGCTAGAGTAGGTTCCCAGATATCCACATGGCTTGTGTAGCACCAAGCAGCTCTGTCTAATCAACAGGCATGGAAGAAAGCTGGCCATCTCTTACATAGGAAGGTTGAGAGAGATGGGGGACAAGTAACTGGGATTCACTGGGTCTTCTCCCGGTGCTTAGCAAGCGAAAACATTTCAGTGTTGAGGGTGTTTGTAAGGCATCCTCAGAGAAAGGGCTCCATCTGTGGGCTTCCAAGAAATTCAGGATGAATGGCTCTTATGATCTAGTATTTGTGCACACCACCTGTCTCTCTTTGGCCTATTAGATCAGGTTCAGCATACCATGCCATGAAGGAGAACCAGGCTTCACCTGGTATAGTTGGATGCTTACATTCCATGGGAGTCTTCTGTGGTGCGGTGGCCGTGCATGAGATCCTGCCTTATCTCAGTCTTGCTTTCAGATAAGGGTCTGATATAAGCTTGCAGCAAGAAGACAGTTCAGAGTACACATCCCCTCCTCGAGGGGCCGGAGTAAGGTTGGTATGTGCGTGAGATCAGATCTCACCTTATCCTTAGCTTGACCTGGAGCCTGGGGAATAGAGTGCACATCTCCTTGTCTCCGGGGCTCAGCAGGGGGCTTGCTTGTGACGATTCTGATGCAGGTAGGCCAGTCATTCTGGATACCCATCATTATGGGAACGGATGCCTGACACCTTTGGTCAGTCCCTGCCAAAGTGCTTGTAGGCCTTCTCCTTCCAGTCTGTAAGTGGGCAGCCGTGCTATGAGATTTAAGGGGGTATTTTGAGAGAGTTCCAAGAAGCCCGACTTCCAGTTCCCTGCTCTATTAGTTTCACTCATTGCTTCTGCCAAACAAATAGCCAAGCTGAAACTCACAAGCCTCAATGAAAGTCTGAGGCCGCTGCCTATCATTCAGAACCGTGTCGTCTTGCGGCTTCCTTGTGCTCCTCATCTGCCTGCCTGTACCCATCTTGTTTCTTGTCTTATGCCGATGCAGTGAGCGGCTACAAGCGGCTGTTTGTTCTGGTTGTGCAGCACCTCCCTGTCCACCTGGGTTCCAGCTCCACAGCCTAGCGGCAAGTGCTCCTGTAATACAAACAACAAATACTAATGGCCTGTTAGATGAGCAGAGTTACTGATGCGCCACCATCCTCTTTCCCATTCTCCTCTGAGCCTGCCGTTCCCTGGTAGGGTGTGAGTGTACCACAGTTGTGTGCTGAGAGGTGCTGATTCAGAAGGATTAATGTGGGAGAGCAGGCTTTGAATCTCCTGGCTTGTAGCTTTACAGCACACTGAATGCAAAGCAGGCAACTTTTGTTTGCATCCTGAGCAGCTGAAACTGGAGCAGCCCCTTGATAGCATGTCTTCTGGCCTGGGGCACGATTGTGGATTCCTGAGTCTAGCAGGGGGCTCTTATTATCCTGTTGGCTTCTTTCACAGCTGGAACGTGAAATCCAGTCTCT
The DNA here is from genome assembly GCF_052426305.1 of Pelodiscus sinensis. Classification (NCBI taxonomy): domain Eukaryota; kingdom Metazoa; phylum Chordata; order Testudines; family Trionychidae; genus Pelodiscus; species Pelodiscus sinensis. Next base: position 120,972,562 of record NC_143056.1, on the reverse strand, counting down.
GAACTCTGAGCAGCTGGAGACCCGGGTGCAGAACGAGCGGCTCCGGCTTCTGAATGAGAACCTCCTGGAACAGCTGGAGAGAACCAAGTGGGAGCTGGAGGTGGCCAAGGAGCATCTGGAGCGTCTCCAGAAGGAGGCTCAGTGCGAACAGGAGCAGAAAGACAGGTGTGGCTGGATGGCGGTTACAGAATTTGCCGGGGAAGCGGGTTGCTACGTGTGCCACCTGACTCACCTGGTGCCCCGCACGAGGAGGCGTCTAGTGGCTAAGGAATAGGACTGGAAGTGTGAAGACATGGGTGTGATTACTGGCTCTTTTGTGAGCTCAATACCCAATCCTGCGGGAGACACATAACCCTCCCTCTGCGATGGCTTTCCCATTGATAGCACATGGCGAATAGCCCCCTGCTAGACTTGTCAGGCTAAATTAACATGTTAATAGAGGCTGGGCTGGAAAGCACGGAACAAGGGCAAAGAATCATTATGTTTATGTAAAGCAGTACGGGGGTTTCTTTCATCTGCTCTCCAACTGATTGTAGCTGGAGCTAGAGAGGCTACAATAATGGTGTCATTGATTGTATTGCAATCTGTGGTAATCGCTGTGGGGTGCATCTCTTCTGCCTTTATCTAATAATCACAATACTCAGAAGCTTTCATCTCATAATGCTATGTGCCTCTGTTAGAAATGCATCATGTCATGACCCATGGGTCTCAAACCTGGGCCCATCAGAGCAGCCACGCTCCAACCAGCAGCAGCTTATGTAGGACCTTCAAGGCCTAGCCCCAGTGTGAAGCTCTGCCTCTGAGGTCCAATTGGCCCACAGATTCCAGCAGCAGGAACCTCTCTGAGCAACTGAGCTCCAGCCTGCAGGTCTTGTGCTTCCTTCTCCATTTCCTGGCATCTCCAGCCAGTTTGACTCCTAGTGTCTGACTTAGAGTTCCTGACCTCCCAGCATCCTGACCCACCCAACTCTTATTCCTGTATTGTGACTGCAAGCTCTGGCTGGCCACAACCTATTCCCTATTTTACAAGTAGGGTAACTGAGTTGTAGTGAAGGAAAGGAGCTTGACCAAGGTCACACAGTAGGCTAGTGGCAGAACCAGGGGTTGAACACAAGTCTCCTGCCTCCCAAGCCAATGCTCTACCCACTGAACTATCATTGAAGTTGGCAAGCTTGTACTTCTAACAATATCACGTGTGTGCATGAGAGACTGGGAGGCAGGGAGGGGGGATTTTTCTTCCTTTCTAGTTTCTCAACTTTGTTTCTTTCTTTTCTGTTTTCTTCCTCCTCCCTTCACACAGGGATGTGTTTAGAGTCTCTAAGAACATGCAGACAGAGAAGCAAAGTCTTCTTCGACAGCTGGAGCTCCTCAGGTGAGGGGGGTGTTGAGAGAAGAGGCGGAAGGATTGGGGATATTACCCACCATGCAGACAGAAATGGGTTCGCCCAAGAATACTTGTTTGCTCTGGCGGGAGTTTGCTGGCTTCCAGCCTTAGTGACTCTTCCAGGGATAAAGCTGGGAATCATCCAGCCAATAACCAAAGGGCTTTGGGTTGGTTCATTGGCACTGGCCCACTTCTGGCCCACTTGTTTCCCAATGTGCCAATGCTACTGAAGCACCATCTGAGTTCTTTGTCTCTCCAGGAACCTGGGATAATATTTAATGGATTCTCTGAGGGACCAAGTCAGCCTACTTGACGTCCTGCATCACAAAGGCCATAAATTGTCATCCCGCAATTCACACAGTGGTGGGGATTATTCTTTTTGCCTGGTTAAGGGAATGCAATGGAGTCCCCTCATTACCGAGACCCTCACCCAACCATCTGGCAGGAAGGGTGTCCATAGTCCCCTAACTAGCTCTCCTCATAGAGCGTCCCACTGTTGGCATTGGCCCACTCCCCACGAGCGCATGGTAACTGCTTGTCTCTCCCCACCCTTCCTTTGGCGCAGAGACATGAACAAGAAGCTTCGAGATGACAGAGATGCCTTCGAAGCCAAGAAGCTGGTTAGTCTAAAAAAGAAAACCCTCGTCCCCAAACACCGTCCTTTCGACTGCTGCTGCTGTTGTCACCACTCGGGGGCCCTGCACTTCCACGGGGGACACTGACCTACGCACCAGAAGCCTGGCGCTGCAGGACAGACTTCCCCATGCCTCTCCCATTCCGGAGAGCGTGGCATTGATTACCTTCAAGCCAGTGGGATGGGGCTGCTGGAGACTATTGGCCAGGGGAGCCCACATGTGGGGCCCTGGCATGTTTTTGTGATCGAGCCGGGGAATCCCAGGAAAAGGGCACTGGTGCTGAATCCCGCGCCTGAGGCTAGGCTGTGTGAGCCTGAGTGGAGATGGGAGGGGAGAGTCCCAGAGGGACCGTCTGCCTGCAGGCTCCTGTCTTCGCAGTCCCCGTGCCCCAGGTGAGGTTAGAGCAAGTAGTGTGGCCTGGCCCCTGCTTCCTTTGTGCCAGTCCCTGCCAGCCTGGCCCCAGCCCTGGCCCTGCCAAATGTGCCGCACAGACATGCAACAGCAAGCTCCCAATCAGGGGGACGGGGCTTGGACAGGGCTGGCCCTACCATGAGGCGAACTGAGCTGGTCGCCTCAGGTGCCATACTGTGGGGGAAGGGGCGCGACTAGGACCCAGAGTGTAGAAAATGGTGTCTGCTGCTGGCCCAAGCGAGGGGGAGTCATTTGAGCTCCCTGCCTCAGGTGCCAAAATGCTGTGGGCCAGCCCTGGGCTTGGACCCAATAAAAGAAGGGGAAGAGCACCACGGGGTTCACCTTCACCCACAGTGTGATCATCGTGGGGAGCGCAGAGCTACTGGCACCGTATGATGCCTGAGGCTGGCGGGATCACAGTATTTACTTGAATGCTGCCTGGCCTCCCAGACTGGTCAGAGCATGTGGTGTAGGTGGAAGTCCTTGCAGGCTCCTGATTCATCCTGCAGCAAAGCTCCTTTCCCCTGCCCTTCACCCGCGCTCAGATCCATGCAGGCAACCAGGGCTCCTCTTTCCCCATCCCTGCCACCTTGCTCTGTGGGTGGAGACTTGGAGGGGCCAGCCTTCCAGCAGCGTCAGTGAGCACGCAAGGAGGCGATGCTGCAATGCCAAGGGCTGGGGTCAGGAGGATCCAGCATGTCCATGCCAGAATCCAGTGTAAGACCAGCATGATGAAATGGGAGTGGCAGCATGTGGGAATCAGTTCCAGGGGTCCCATCAGCACCTTGGCTGTGAGCTGCTCCTCCTGGAAGAAAGGCTGGCGTAAAACCCAAAGCAGGAAGGGATGGTTTCAGAACAAATTAATTGTAGTGGCACTTTGCACTGGGCCTTGGGGGGTGGTATTTGTTTCAGAATCCTGCAGGGGAATTTCTTGAAGCTGCTAACTGTATGAATGCATGTAGTGGTGCCAGTTGGTGGGGGGGGGGAGGGTGTCCGGCCATGGTCTGGTAGTATATGCAAGGTCATAGCTGGATTGCATCCTATCAGAGTGCACGGTTCCAGGCAGTCTTCCAGCTCCACCTGGGTCCTGGGTGGAAAGCATCAGGCATCTGGAGGTGGTGCTAGCTCACCTGTTCTGGAGTAGCCCAGAGATGGTAATGGTCTTTCAGGTTGTCCAGTCTGCTTGCTGGCATTTTTGTAGGGATTTCATGTGCCATTGGCATGGTAGGAGACTGGTCTCTCCTGGAAAAATCACCCAATACAAACAGAGCACTTTATTGCGAAGTCCAATGCAAACAGGAAAACCAGCGCTTTCCCCTTTTTCACAGTATTCTGCTGCAATGCCAGGCTTTTCCATCACAATGACCCAGGTTCTCAAGCTCCTGTGGTTGTGGAATGATAACAGCATCCTCTTGGCATCCTTGCTTTTCCTCTTAATGATCTGTTTGTGTCGAGGATCTGGCCTGTCCCCATTCTCCCCTTTTACCTTGATTTCAGACTGGGGCAGTTGTACTAGTGCAAAGCACTTGTGACACTAGTGCAGCTCATTTGCATTGGTTCAGTGGCATTTGGTGCAAATGTTTTTGCATCCCCTTCCTCTTCCTAGAGGTTCAGCTCAGATTGCATCCTGCTGTGATATTGCTATCCTCATCCTCCACCAATACGAAGGAAGTCAGGGCCTGATATTTCTGATATTAAATAAAATGGGGGGTGGGAAAGAACCCTCTCTGAGGCAGTCTATGTAGCAGGGACCTACCAAATTAATGGTCCATTTTGGTCAATTTCATGGCATTTTAAAAATCATATCTTTCATTATTTCAGCTATTTCCATCTGAAATGTCATGGTGATGTCATTGTAGGGGTCCCTACTCAAAAAGGAGCTGTGGGGGAGGTCGCATGGTTATTGTAGAGAGGGTTGCAATACTGCTACCCTTACTTTTGTGCTGCTGCTGGTGCCGGTGCTGCCTTCAGAGCTGATCAGCTCAAGAGTGGCAGCTGCTGGTTAGAAAGCCAGCTCTGAAGGCAGAGCTGCTGCTAGCAGCAGTGCAGAAGTAAGGCTGACATGGTAGGGTATTGCTACCCTTACTGCACTGCTGCCTGCAGAGCTGGGCTCTTGGTCAACAGCTGCCACACTCTGGCTGCCAAGCTCTGAAGGCAGCAGTGCAGGCCTACAGGTGGCCTGGTACGGTATTGCCAATCTTCGTCCTGCACTGCTGCTGGTGGGGAACTGCCTTCAGAGCTGATCGCCCAGTCAGCAGCCACTGCTCTGTGGCCACCCAGCTCCAAAGGCAGCACAGAAGTAAACTTCGACCCTCCCTAAAATAACCTTGTCAGCCCCCTGCAACTCCTTTTTGGGTCAGGGCCTCCAGTTTGAGAAATGCTATGAAATCTGTATAGTAGAGAGTAAAAGCACACAACAGACCAGATTTCATGGTTGGTGATGCATTTTTCATGGCCGTGAATTTGGAAGGACTGTAGACATAGCCTCCAGAGCAGAAACAGAATCAGTTTGTTTGGTTCTTTTTGTCCATTCAGCAGACAGTCACACTACAGACACATGTCCACTCTAAGCTATTTCTGCCCCAGCACTGTGACTCTCATGTCTCTGAGTAGGGGGGGTTAAATGTATTTTCATTGACAGAGGTGATGGCAATAGGAAACTGTTAGCACCTTATTCAAGTGCCATCCACAGATGCCATTAATGTGAAGATAGTGCGTCTGAGGCACAGATTGTATCTAAGAATGGAATCTGTCCCAGAGCCTCTGCCTGGGTGTGGCATTGAAACCTCAGCCACAACCAACATTGCCAGTCAGGAAAACACCGATCAGTTTTTTCTCATATTTCCTTATTTTCCTTCCTTATTTACACCCTCGTTGGGTGTAAATCTGCAAGGTTGCAATGAAGTCAGTGGGGGTGGTGCTGATTTATGTCAGACCCATTTTTTTAGCCCTGTATGTGAATGTTACTGTGTAGCGTTAGTGACCAAAACCTCAGTTACCCACAGCGTTAGATCCACCATAGATAGCATAGATAGCAGTTAAAATCTGCTCCAGAACAATATCAGTTCAGCATTCAAACAAAACTAGGCCACTTCAGCTGTTACAATAGTTGGGTCTCTTATTTTGAACCATTTGAACATTTAACTATTGTGTGTGTGTGAGAAAGAGAGTGTGTGTGCATGCATCTGTACGTAATGTCGATGGCGCAATGTGTATTGAACATCATGAGATAATTTGTCCCTCAGGAAAGAATTGGTAACCTGGGCAGGTTATAATGGGAACTGCTTTCAAAGCCTCTGTGTGTATTTCTGAATGCAGGGCTTTCTTTCCATGGTGGTTTCCCTAGCTGAGGGGATGTCGGACATCCTAGCCTAGTGTTCCAATTAATATTGGGCTAGTGAAACAGCTTGCTGCTTTTAAAGGCAGGAATTCTGTTGGTCGACCAGTCCACATCTCATATCACTATGAAGCGTAATTCAATGACTGTGAGGCTGTCAGGAACATTGATTTGCCACGGTTCCGTTACAGGGACTGTACCTATTGGAGGGTGATGCAGGTTCTATCTATCTGCACAGCTATAGGGCCTTTTATACATTTTCTGTGGTTCTGGCATGTGTGTAACAGAGCCCCTCATGGAGAGGGAACATATGTATTTTTAAATATGCAAAAATAATTTAAAAATGTTAGCTCTTTGTAAATCTTAGGAAGGATAATGTTATTTCTGTGAAATGGAGGGGTAAGGAACAAACACATGGGATAGAGCGAGGGATATGGGACTGTATATGTCAAACTGCAACAAGCCCCCGGACTCTCCCTGCACTCTTTTGGGAAGGGGTTTATCCCTCCTCCTTCCTAAAAGCGTCTAACATTGCCGTGGGCAGAGCCCTGCAAATCCATGAATATCTGCTTTATATCCCCTGCCACATCCTGGCAGATGCGGATATCCATGGGTCATTTTTGCAGATATGGATATGAATATAAATGTTGTATCTAGAACCCTGAAAATGTGTGAATATCTGCTTTATAGCCATGTGTCTCCACCTCTGTGGCTATGGATGCAGATGTCCAGAGATCATTTTTGCAGATGCAGATGTAAATACAAATTTTGTAGCCGCACAGGGCTCTAGCCATGGGTATGTTTGTGCAGGCCCCACTAATATGGTGTGGCTTTGCATCTCCCTCTAGTGGCTAGACCACATACATAGGTTCATGAACAAACCGCTCCAATCCCTCAGCTGAAGCAGTACAGACTCCTTTTAGATCCAGATGTCCCAGTGCTCCCTGGCCATGTTGTTATATGTGTGTGGTATGTGTTAGCGAAGGTGCTGTCCTGATCAGGCAAGATTCCTCTGTTCACCACTAGCAAGGCACTGGGACCTAGACTGCCAGGACATGCCAGTGGTGGAACGTGAAGGAGAACTGAAGGACATGCCTTCCCTCCACCCATAGTAAGTCTATGTATTCTGTTGTCTTCATGGAACCCAATGCCTTGTTGACATTGTGTATTGTACCATTGTGATGTCATCTTTGTGTTTGTACCATCTATGTAAAATACCAAAGTTGCGTGAAGCCAACAAGCTAATAAAAGCCTGACAACCAATGAGAAAAAAATCCCAGAAACGGTCTCTCTCTCTCGCTCTCTCTCTTTTTTTTTTTTTTTTTAAAAGAACTAGGTATTTCTTTTGTAGGCAGCATTTACTCTCTGGGTTGGGCTGGCAGGTAACCGATTACCCAGGACTAACCTGAGTTCCCTAGGTGACAGAAGAGCTCTGCCGGCTTGCCCAACACTCATATGACACACATGATGGGGATGGTCCAAACACGCATGATTCCAAGTGCTGGAAGAACACACACACACATTTCAACTGCTGTTCCTCCCTCACACCCCTGCATGTTTCCTCCTCCGTCTGTGACTGAGTGCCTGTAGTGCTTTGTTTCACCCTGGGAGGAAGATTTGAACCCACATTGTAATATAAGCTCCTTGAAATGGGTTACCAAAGGTGCTTTGAATCCTTAGGGTGGGGGATAAATGATCTGTGGCTGCCTAAGAGTCAGGATATAATCTAATATCCAGCAGAACTGCTTTCTATAACCAGATCCCATGTGCGCTAGGGCATTGGCACAGTGTATATTTAAAGACTTTTCCTTTGCCAGGCTCTGGAAATAGAGCCAGCTCTTCAGTCCCACTGGGGTCTGGGCAGAGCAGCTCTCTGTGCTGGTTTCCACTGGGCTGAGATCTGGCCCCAAAAGTTTATTTTCTATGGTAATATTTTTAACTTGCTGTTGAACTTAGCTCTTGAGTCCAGAAAACTATTTTAAAATAACATGGATTTAGAATTGTTGTCGCCTGAGAAGCTACTGTTCCCTATTTAATTATCTTTTTAAAACTTGCCTGGGGATGGAATCTAGTAAGAAGGGTTGTTTGAGGGTGGAGGGTGGGATTTTTTTATTGGGGTGTGGCAGGTAAATATCCCAGCCAAGGCTGTGTGCATGCGAAGCACAACCCCTGGGACAGGGATGTAAGAGGTTAACTGGTTATTCAGTAAGTAGGCGGTTTATTGACCTGCTTACAAGGCAACTGGTTAACTGGCTCTGCCAGCTGGACCCTTTCTGCAACCATAGCAGGACCCGCCGGAGCAGCTCTTCCTGTCCCCACTCCCCTTCCCAGCTGCAGCTGGGCCAGGAGCAGAGCAACCTATGTGGCTGGTGGTTAACTGGTTAAACAAATCATGTAACTGGTTAACTGTTGTAGGCAGGTTTTACATCCCTACCCTGGGAGCACTGAGCCACTTGCAGGAGAGTTTTCTAGGGCAAGAAAAGCTGCTTCTGCTGAAGCTGAGTAGGTTATCAACCCACTCCCACATCCTCCCCTGGCTCCCTCTTCTTCTTCCTCCCCAAATTGTGTGTTAGTGCCTGTAGGCCTCCAAAATGCTGCATCTCTGGAGGAGAGACCTTACTCCGCCTCTAATCCCAGGTAGGGAGCACACTTCCTCCTCCACGCCTTGTCTCTCTTGGTGTGGATGAGGGCTACCTGGATGAGGAGAGTCAGACTCATTGGGTGGTTAGCATGCTAGCCTGGGATTTAAAAGACCTGAGTTTAATTTCCTATAGACACCCAGCAAGCCCTCCGTCAAATCACTGAGGGGCTCTATTTGTGGGAACTTCCCTACCTCACAGGCTTGTTTATTTTCTTAAATAGCTTTTCGCTCATGCGCTCTGGGAGGCTGGCTGCAGGGGAAGGGGTCAGTCACACTAGGCTAAAAATGAGAAATGCCATTAAAAAGCTGCAGTGATGTATGGTATTAATTTAGATAGAAGATAAATTAACCTAGTCATTTCCAAGATTAAACAGTGTTAAATGAGGTTTGGGGCTTGTCATATTGAGCCCTTAGCCTGCTTAGTACCATGGCAAAATACCATTAAAATCCTTTTAACTATTAATTAAAGATAAAGAAAAAAACCCATTAAAGCATTTGAAATGTAAAGCATTAAATAAGGGTTTGATTTTAATAACACCCCTTGATCCCTTTCCCTTTAGCTGGAGTGAGATTTTAGAGACCAGTCTGACAGGCCCTTAGCTCTGGTCTACACGAGGACTTATTTCGAAATAACACCCCCCAAGGTCGAATTTATAAGCAGAGCGTCCACACGACCAACCCCATTATTTTGAAATAAATGAGCTGTGGCATTCAAAATCTGTACTCCTGCTTTCCATCAGGAATAAGGCTAGTTCCCCAACAGTTATTTCGAAATAGCAGTAGTGTGGCACTCCAGTGCCACTATTTCGAAATAACTATTCTCCAGAGACATTTGAACGAATTATTCCCCAGTGCTTCTTGTGGCTCTAAGTCCGAGAAAGAGTGCCCACATTAAGGGAGCCTGCCTTGGACTAATTTCGAGGCTTCCTCATAGCGTGGACACGCTAGTTTGAATTTGTTAAATTGGGATTTGTTCATCTGAATTTACTAATTTTGAAATAGTTTCCTAGTGTAGTGGCCTTTGGGGGTACCAGAGAGGGTAATAAGTGTCTCTTTAGGTAAAAGAGAGGCTCATTGAGATGAGCTAGAACTGTTGCTGCTGCCACTGTTAATCTCATCCCATTTCACCTCAGGGTGGTTGGGATTCCGGGGTAGCTGGTAGGGGTGGTGATGTCATCTGGTTCCCTCTCTCTGGCTTTGCTTGGACAGGACATCTCTCAGGATTTGGATGATGAAGTTGTGGTGTCCCAGGAGGTGGTGGTGGTAGCCCTGAGGGCAAAGCTAGCTCCAGTAGCCTCCATCTGCTCTTCTCTTTTCTCCCTCAAAGGTCTCTCTCTCTAAGGCTCTACAAAGGAAGTGGTAGGTGAAATATCCTATACCAGGGGCCAGTGTAGACGTACCCTTATTGTTTGCTCTGCCAGTCTGGCCCTAAAACCTGACACGCCGATGTTGGTTCATTGCTTCCCAATTCTGCATCTTCTGTTGCTGCCAAGCAGGAGTTCAGCACAGTTACGTCAATGTGGCCTTTTGTGTTTGAAATGGTTTAGTCTCCATTCTCTTGCACCTATTTATAACAGTCCCTACTGACAACAACTTGACCTACTTCCCATCCACATTTGTTATTGCCGGTTATTGTTATAGTTTACAAACTTCCATATACGTCTTCCAAGAGAGCTTGTGACTCTGGTAACTTTGTCAGCCCAATTATCACAACAGGGGCTCTGTGAAATGTTCTCCGTAGACACACATGGACATTGTTATGAAGACCCCTACTGGACACATCTCAGAGGGGGAGCCATGTTAGCCTGTACCTGCAAAAAGAATGAGGAGTCCTGTGGCACCTTCGGGACTAACAGATTTATTTGGGCATAGGCTTTCGTAGATAAAAACAAAGTGATTTTTCTTGCCTGTTGTTCCTATGGAGCACGTGTAGCTTCCCACATCGTGCAAGCACCAGCCTCTTTCCATCTGCTGCAATACCCACACAGGATGGGAGGAGGTGAACAAGTGTGCAGCAGTCATGATGAAGACAGGCAGATGTGCAATAACCACTCCCCCGCTGGCTTTCGGAGACGCCGGTCCCTACAGAAGGGCAGTGCGATTCCACACTTCACCGAAAACGCCTGTTTGCCAACACCCTTCGTGACACTGCCGTCACTGTCTCAAAGTAGGGAAAGTCCCATGTACAGCTAGCTACCTGTGCTCATGCTGGGGATGAGGCTGAGGATTTTCACTGTGCTTACAGCGAGGTGCATGCTTGCATACCTTCCTGACCCAGGGCCTAGCAATGTAATGTACTGGTTACCGTGAAAATCTCTTGAATCTCTCCACTATGCCTACTAATTGCATGTCATTCTTTAATCCCGCTTGTGCATCCACCCAAAGCCATTGGCTGGACTCAGTTGGTCTCTGTCTATGCTATCAGGTTATTTTGAAATAAGTGATTAATTCAAAATAATAACTCCAAAAATAACTATTTCAAAATAGCACAGCCACACTACAGGGAAGCCTCGAAATTAGTCTGAAGCAGGCTCCCTTAATGTAGACGCGCTACCTTGACTTAGAGCCCCAGGAAGCACTGGGGAGCAATTACTATGAATAACTCTGGGAAGTAGTCATTTCACAATAACAGCAGCTGAGCGTCCACACTAACCCTATTTTGAAATAGCAATTTCGAAACAGACATAACCCCTCATTCTATGAGGAGTAATTATTTTGAAAAACCAAGCCCATTCTTTTGAAATAATTTTGAAATAACGGACTTGCTGTGTGGACGCTCACCTTGTTATTTCTAATTAGCGGGAGTTATTTCGAAAGAACTCTGTAGTGTAGACCTGCCCTTGTCGTACATCCCAAAGCCCTTAAAGGATTGAAAAGCCATCACCTTTGAGAAGCAGGAGCTGCCATTCACTTAGTAGGGTTTGAGCTGGTGCCATCTGGTGCTTGGTCATTTAGTCGATGGATCCTAATTGCGCTTTTCATCCCCTCTCTTTAATTTCCAGGCACTTCCAAGCAAAAGACCCCTGTGGAAGAAAGGGTCAGCGATAGGCAAATACCTGTTGGAGGACAAGCCGGTCAAACGGTTAGACAGGAATGTGTGTTGTGTTAGTCGTGTGCCATATGTCTGTGGTCAGCGGAGCCAGCCTGCTGGACCAGCTGTGTCCTGTGTCTGCTCCCTACAATGTGGGCCAGGAATGGGTTGGAGATTGGGGGGTGGCAGCTTGCTAGGGACAGGAATGGCTTGCCAGTGTTCTTTGTACACACGGGGCTTGCCCTGGTGCAGCAACATGGGTGGCTGGCTGCCAATGGTTGGAATCAGGGTGAATCCTCCATGCAGACAAGGCTACAGAGCTGACCTCACCTAGGGTTGCCTCTTGTTGCTACTAACGTGGCTGAATTACTTCAATCACAAGGACTCGTTTCAAGACATAATCTGCAATTGGGTTGGCCCAATTTTCCCCCGGCCCCTGGAAGAGTCTGTAGTTAACTCCTGGAAGGCGCATATGCCTTTATCCACGAGCCTGTTTCCCAGACCGTGTGTGCAAACCCCTTTGTTACCCCAGCAGCTTTAGTGGCCACGTATTTAAGCCCCTGGTAAAAGTCTGGCTTACAACATCTGAGCAAATCACCTGCTGGGAATTGGAACGAGCCAGGCCCAATCCCACAGCCTCTTGCTATGATTCTGCACCATGGGGCCAGCCAGGTCCGGAGATACTGTCTCCCCACTCTTTTCAGGAGCTGTTCTCTTGGAAACCCAGCACTCAGCTGCCAGCACGTGATGACCCAAAAGGTTTAGTGGGGCAGAGGGTTGGCAGTTGTGGGGGAGGTAAGAAAGGAGGTTTGATCATCTTTCTGGGTATGTCTACACTACAGCGCTAATTCGAACTAACTTAGTTCAAATTAGTTAATTCGAACTAAGCTAATTCGAATTAGTGCATCTAGACTTAAAAGCTAGTTCGAATTAGCATTTTGCTAATTCGAACTAGCATGTCCACACTGAGTGGACCCTGAACTGAGGTTAAGGATGGCCGGAAGCAGTGCCGGCAGGGCATCAGATTAGGATTTAGAGCGTGGAGCTGCTGCCTCAGGCTAGCCGAGGGCTGTGCTTAAAGGGACCCAACCCCCACCCCGGATAGACAGTTCTCAGGGGTTCCCTGCTTGCAAAGCAGTCCTGGCTTGGAGTGCCCTGAGTGCCCACACTCGGCACATCACAGCACTCAGCCATCAGCCCGGCTGCACTTGCTGCAGGCTGCCATCTGGAGGGGGGGGGGGTCAATCAAGGGGCTTCAGGAGAGTTTCCACCCTGAGGAGCCCGCAGAGCCAGCCCAGTCCTCCCCATCGGGGGCTCATACCCCTTTCCTCCCTCACCTCCTTCCACTTACCCCTCCCTAGCCCCCCTTCCTGATGTTCAAAATAAAGGACACGTGTGTTCAAAAATAGAAACTCTCTTTATTGAACAAAACTCGGGGAGACTGGGAAAAGAAGGTGAGAGAGGGGAAGAGAGAGGGTGGGAGAGGGGAGGGCAACTAAAATGATCAGGGGTTTGGAACAGGTCCCATATGAAGAGAAGCTAAAGAGACTAGGACTTCTCAGCTTAGAAAAGAGGAGACTGAGGGGGGATATGATAGAGGTATATAAAAGCATGAGTGGTGTGGAGAGGGTGCATAAATAAAAGGTTCTTCATTAGTTCCCATAATAGAAGGACTAGAGGACACCAAATGAAATGAATGGGTAGCAGGCTTCAAACTAACAACAGAAAGTTCTTCTTCACAAAACAAATAGTCAACCTGTGGAACTCCTTGCTGCAGGAGGCTGTGAAGGCTAGAACTAGAACAGAGTTTAAAGAGAAGTTACATAAAGTCATGGAGGTTGGGTCCATGGAGTGCTATTAGCCAGGGGGTAGAAATGGTGTCCCTGGCCTCTGTTTGTGGAAGGCTGGAGATGGACGGCACGAGACAAATGGCTTGGTCATTCTCTTCGGTCCATCCCCTCCAGGGTCCCTAGGGTTGGCTGCTGTCGGCAGACAGGCTACTGGACTAGATGGACCTTTGGTCTGACCCAGTACGGCCATTCTAAGCTCAGGGCTCAGGGTCGGGAGTCTCAGTGGACCACCCTGATTTTCATGCAAACCTGCTCCCGGGTGGCCAGGCTGGCAGCTATCCTGCCCTAGACGGCCACTTTCCTGTGCCTAGTGTGGAGATCGTGGACGAGGTCCACGATGTCTGCACTAGACCAGGCGGGTGCCCGCCTCTTGCGGTCCTGGCCAGGCTCCCGAGAGCCGAGAGCCGCCAGCCTGGTCCCGGGAAGAGGCGGAGGGCTGGGGGGCATCGGGTGGCTGGCTCATGGCGTGCCAGGTGCAGGGTCTGCTGGCTGGGTGCTGGCAGGCTTGCACCTGGCACGGGCACCGTAGCCAGCCCGTGCCCCTTTAAGGGCTCCAGGGCCGGGAGGGGGGCATACGAGTTTCCCTGGTGGTGCCCAGAGTGGCCACCAGGGAAAGCTGGGGAGGGCTAGCCTCCCACTAGTTCAAATTAAGGGGCTACACAGCCCTTAATTCGAACTAGTAAGTTCGAACTAGGCTTAGTCCTTGTGCAATGAGGTTTACCTAGTTCGAACTAAGCACTCCGCTAGTTCGAATTAAGTTTGAACTAGCGGAGCGCTAGTGTAGCGCCTATCAAAGTTAATTCGAACTAACATCCGTTAGTTCGAATTAACTTTGTAGTGTAGACATACCCTCTGTTCCCATTCCTGCTCTTGAACTATCCCATGTTACTTAAGAATTGCTATAACCACAGGAGAGCCTGTGAACTTGCAGTGGCACCTCTCCACCCAAGCTATCAGTGGGCTTGTGTTAAAAAATCCTTTTCTGAAGAGGTCTCTCAATCCCATATTCCAGCCTGTTGTGCTTGTGCAGCAGCTTTAGTAGAGGGAGGGTCATGCACATTTCTGTTCTCCATGAGCTGGAGCCTGTGTGTGAGCTTTTCCTGGCAGGAATTTCATTCGTAGAATCATACAATGATGGAATATTAGAACTGGAAGGGACCTTGAGAGGTCATCAAATCCAGTCCCCTGCCATCATGGCAGGACCAAGCACCATCTAGACTCTAGACCATCCCTGACAGGTGTCTGTCTAACCTGCTCTTAAATATCTCCAGTGGTGGAGATTCCACAACCCCCTAGTCAGTTTATTCCAGTGTTTAGCCACTGTGATCATTAGGAAGTTTTTCTAATGTCAAACTTAAACCTCCCTGGCTGCAGTTTAAGCCCATTGCTTCTTGTTCTATCCTCAGAGGCCAAGGAGAAGAATTTTTCTCCCTCCTCCTTGTGACACCCTTTTAGATACTTGAAAACTGTTACCATGTTCCCTCTCAGTCTTCTCTTTTCTAAACTAAACAAGCCCAGTTCTTTCAGTCTTCCCTCACAGGTTCTGTGTGGTGATAAAACCCTTTTCTTAGAGCTGGCTGCAGAGCTAACAGTGGTCAGGGACAGGATCATAGCCATGCTGGATTGGAAGGGCCAGTGAGAAGTTACTAAATCCAGCCCCCTGCACTTGGAGACGTTGGGTGAAATGTGAGCATGCCGCTGAACAGCGGCTGCTAAGAACGGACCTGTTCTAAGACACACACGCTGGATGAAATTAGAAACTGAAAACCAGAGTCGTTCTTGCAGGGTCTTGTTTTTCCTCCTGCCTCCCCTCCTCCTACTTTCTCCTCTGTTTTTCCTTCCCTTTTCCTGTGGCAAGAGAGAAAAGAAATGGCAGGATAAGAGAAGGGCCTATGGGTGAGAACCAAATACTGAAAAACAAATGAAACATCCCAGTGAAAACAAACGTCCTATCTTTAAAAAAAAAATCATAAAAAATTTAAATAAACCAAAATTGCTCTTTTCAGAAATCTGCCGCACACAGCTGGTCACGATTCATTTTCCTGAAATTCCCCCGTTCTTGTTTTGGGGGGTGTTTTTTGGGTGGCTGCTAGTTTTTAGGTTATTTTGTTTTTGATTTTTTAGCTGCTGTAATTACAACACAGATAGTTGCTGTTTGAAAATGGACTCTTAGTCAGCCTGTCCATACCCCGGCTAGTGCCAGGATCTTATTGCTACCATCTTGGAGTTTTCTTTGAGTTTTGCTCCATTAAGAGGCCCTGAACCTGTACAACATGAGGAGAAGAGCCATAGTCTCAAACCCCAGTCTTACAAACTCTCAAAGCTTGGGCATAAGTGCAGAATTGGGACATGTACTGTGTCTTCTCGTCCCGCTCCTTCCCTAGGGGTAAAATCGGTCTTGTATCTTAGAGGCTGTGTCTACACTACACTTCTTTTTTGGAAAAAGGTATACAAATTGTGCTCTGCAAATTGCATACCTTTTTCCGATTCTTTTTTCAGAAGAGGCTTTTCTGAAATTTGGCCCATTTACATTGGGCCAAATTTCGGAAAAACCTCCTCTTGTCAGAAGAGCGCTTCTTCCTCCTGAAACAAGGTTTACAGGGCTTTCAAAAGAGTGCGTCTGCTCTTCCGAAAACATTTTTAGAAGAGCTTATGCATTCCCTGGATGAGTCAGAGTTTTTTCTGGGATTCCAGAAAAAAACTCCGTAGTGTAGACATAGCCAGAGAGAGGGAGAGAGAGAGCATCCCAATCAGTATTCTGTGTGCGCTAACTTGGTCACACTCACATTGAACATTTCTACTCTCCCCACCTCTCCAATCCCATCTCTGGGGCACTCCTGGGTCTGGGGACAGGCAGCTGGTTCCTGGGGATCTTCCTCTCCCTTTGCTGGAGGATGTGGCTGTGGAAGAGCCCAACAAGAAGAGCTGTAAATGCCTCCTGGACACCTCGACCACAGTGAAGAAGGGAAAAGGAAGCAGCAGGAGCTTTGGAGAGAGCAGCAGCTCAGGCAGAGGGCAAGAGCAGCAGCAAATGACAGGGGCGGATGGGCACCCATGGATGGCTCCAAAGGGGGATGTCAACCAGAGGCAAACAGCAGCTGAATTGGATGATGCGCCATTGTCCCTCCGTGGGCGGCCCCTTGGCACTGAAGCCACAGTAAGTCTCGTCCTTTAGGGCTCTTCCTTTCCCCAAACCTTACCAACTGCCTTCGGTCTCCATTGATTTACACTAGCTGGGGTCCTGGACCGTAACGCACAACTCAGACCTTGTTTTCTACTAACTCTCTTCCCTTCCTGCCCTGTTCTCCCCAAATTCAGACACCTGTTGCAGCCGCCTCTTCCCCAGAGCGTCTCTTCAAAGTGGTGTTTGTGGGCAACTCTGGTGTTGGCAAGAGCTCCTTCATCCATCGCTTTTGTTATGACAGGTTCTTGGCTGAGATCAATGCGACCATTGGTAAGGGAAAACCTCCCGCCCCTGTGCTGCCAGGTCACCGCGCTGGGAGCCTCTGGCTTGGGCAGTGGCATAGCGAGGGATGGCGGGGGCAGGAGGAGGGCAGTTGCCCCTGGGCACTACACTTGGAGGGGCACCAATTTAACTGCCAAAAGTTACATCATTTGTTAACTTTTTTATTATTTCTTATTTTGTATATATTCCAACAGTCGACTGTGAAAAGGTTTCAGCGAAACCTTCAGCAAGTAAATAGGACGATAGTTATGTTATACTGACAGCGTTGAGGTTATACTGTGTGGCTACGTCTACACTGGCCCCTTCTACGGAATAGCCATGCTAATTTAGAACTTTGGAATAGGGAAATGCACAGGGGATTTAAATATCCCCCGCGGGATTTAAATAAACATGGCCGCCGCTTTTTTTCCAGCTTGGGCAAAAGCCGGAAAAGAGCGTCCAGACTGGCGCGATCCTCCGGAATAAATCCCTATTCCAGAGGATCTCTTATTCCTACTTCAAGGAATATTCAAGTAGGAATAAGAGATCCTCTCGGAATAGGGCTTTATTCCGGAGGATCGCGCCAGTCTGGACGCTCTTTTCCGGCTTTTCCCCAAGCCGGAAAAAAAGCGGCGGCCATGTTTATTTAAATCCCGCGGGGGATATTTAAATCCCCCGTGCATTTCCCCATTCCAAAGTTCTAAATTAGCATGGCTATTCCGAAGAAGGGGCCAGTGTAGACACAGCCTGTGTGTTTTAGCGCGAATGGTGGCAGGAATACGCTTTACCCAGTCACCTCCATTCACGCACCTTCGGGTGTATCTGGGCGGGGGAAAAAATATATATACACAGTAACAAATGATCGGGGGGCGCAAATTTTGCCTTTGCCCCGGGCGCATAAAACCCTCGCTACACCACTGCGCCTGGGAAATGCGGGACGTAATGGCACATAAAAAAGGAAGCTAGAATGATCCCCTTGGTGAAGCTAGAAATGACCCCCCCCCCCTCTGCTCCACGGCAGTGCAGAGTTACCCATCAGGGCCTTCTCTCCTGTATGTCCCACGCAGCACTCAACATGCTGTCGGCACTGACCAATTGTGGTGAAGATTTTCCAAAAAGGATTAGTGATTCTGGGCTGCCCAACCTGAGATACCTTAAAGACCTTCTCAGGCTGGCTGGTTAATCCCGGAACTATCCAGGGCACTGTCTGACCAACGGCCACCCATGCAAATTCTGGGGAAGAGAAAGAGAAAAGAGAGAGTTGGGAAGGCCTGGTGCCTTCCCTGTCATGAGGGAGGCTGATAAAACTGCTGGCCCCTGGGAAGGTGGGGAGCTGGCTCTGTGCTCCCAGAAGGGGCAGGACCTTGAGAGGAAAGGGGGACGGTCCAGAGCAGCCAGCCGTCAGCGCTGCCCAGACCGCACTGCCTCCCCCACCTGCCTTCAGCATCGTCTGGACTGCACCACATGGGGCTCCAGCACCTGGGAGCCCTGGGCCCTTTTGGATCACTAGGCCGCAGGGTAGTTGCCCCCTTTGCTCCCCCCATCAGGGGGTCTGACTTAGACTGCAGAAACACCCCAAACAAGCTGAGCCCTTCCCCCACACAAAGGAAAAGAGAGTCCCTGCCCCAAAGTGTCTGCTCTTCTGTTGCACTGAAATAACTCAGCTGATCCTTTCTATAGGCCTCGTTTCCCTATTTCCCCTGCTCTGTCCTGCAATCACCAGGTGCTGTCGCTTCTCCTACAGGTATGGATTACCAGGTGAAGAGTTTAGTGGTGGATAACACACGGGTGGCCTTGCAGCTGTGGGACACAGCAGGCCAGGAGAGGTAAATAAAGGATTTGAGTTCATGGGGACTGGGTGACCCCATGATTGGGGAGACAAGCCCTCCCAGCCCCATCTACCAGAGCCATGACTGTCCCCACACTGTGGTCTGCTGGCCCCTGCCCAGCCTCCTCTCCCCCCCTAACCCCTCAATGTGGCTGCTGGCCCTTGCCCCCTCCCTGCCCCAGAATAGTGCCCCCAACCTCCGCCAACCCCGGTGCTCCAGGGAGGCAGCAGGCAGCACGGCTGCAACCTTCCCTAGCTCCGGAGCACCAGAGAGCCAATGGGCAGCATGGCTGTAGCCTCCCTGAGCTCCAGAGAATTGCATGCAGCCCCAGCCTGTCCCAGCCCCAGAGCTCCAGAGAATCGCATGGAGCCCCAGCCTGTCCCAGCCCCAGAGCTCCAGAGAATCGCATGCAGCCCCAGCCCCAGAGCTCCAGAGAGCTGGCCAGCTGGCATGGTACAGAGCTGGGCATGGGTGGAGCCAGGGGAGGCAGTTTGGGAAGGCCGTGTCTTCCCCTGTGTAGGATACCCACTGCCCATGATGAGTTCCATGCTAGGATTTCAGGCTGTCCAGCTCAGAGCCCCTAACAATAAGTGCTGAGAGTGGCTACGGGGTGGGAGGACAGAGCAGACCTGTAGTAGATCTCAAGGAATGTGATGCTCATTTTAACCTTGGAGGGGTTGTTAGCTGGCACCAGGAGGTTCTGCCATCACTGTCTGTATCACAGTCCTATGCAGGAGATCTGTAGGTCTGCGGCTCCCAAGCCAGTCGTGGAGGGGATGGATGTGAGTGCCATGCATTCTTTTTCATACACTAAGGTGAAGTCCAGCCTTTCCCTACACCATTGCACGGGGGGAAGGGGAGGGTTACAAACTCATGTTGGCCTTCAGAGTTCTCCAAAGTTGACATGCTCCTGGAAAGCAACAGGCAGGTGACACTCAAACCAGCACATGATGCCTCCAGGAGAGTTGGGAAATAATTGTGTGTAACAATGGCCCGGGCTGGGGTTGGACCTCTGGATGCAAAAGCACCAACCTCTACTTCTTAAGATCCAGGATTGGCTCCTTTAGCTTCTTAGAGCCAGGAACACAATCGTAAACCTCTTCTGCGGTCTGGCCACTAGAGGGTACAAAGAACCACACTTTGTTAGACTGAGCTACCTTTATTTACTATGTATGGCTCATGTTTAATCATGCCGTGTTTTGAATTTACCCCTTCAAGGTGTTGATTTAATTGCATGGGTGTGGCATGGGTGTGTAATGGGCCCCCCATTACAGAAAGGATGTAGATGCATTGGAGACAGTCCAGCAGAGGGAAACAAAAATGCTTAGGGGGCTGGAGCATATGATTTATAAGGAGAGGCTGAGGGATTTGGGCTTGTTTAGTCTACAGAAGAGAAGAGTGAGGGGGGATTTGATAGCAGCCTTCAACTACCTGAAGAGGGTTCCCAAGAGGCTGGAGAGAGGCTGTTCTCACTGGTGACAGAACAAGGAACAGTGGTCTCAAGTTACAGTGGGGGAGGTCTAGATTGGATATTAGGAAAAACTATTTCCCTAGGAAGGTGGTGAAGTACTGGGATGGGTTTCCTAGGGAGGTGGCGGAATCTCCATCCCTAGCGGGTTTTTAAGTCCCGTCTTGACAAATCCCTCACTGGGATGATTTAGTTGGGGTTGGTCCTGCTTTGGGCCAGAGGGCTGGACTCGACCTCCTAAGGTCTTTTCCAGCCGTAGGATCCTATGATAAATATGCTGTAATTGTCTCAAACACGGTGTATTTTTTTCTTCTAAATATGTTTTCTATCTCATCATGAGGTTGAGGTGACCATGTTGTGTGACCCTATGCTGGCCACTGACAATGATGCAAGCCCCATTTCAGCCAATCAGATTTTGCAACCCAGAAGTGCCATATACTTGGTGGTTATATAGAGAGACTGCCCCTAATCAGACACAGGTAAAGAAGCGCAATTTCCATTCAGACACGTCCCAGGCAGAGCTGTCAGGCGATCATTGTTTCTAACCTACTTGTAACACGCGTTCCCTGAGGTTCGATCACACAGAAACCCCACTTCAGGAAATCATTCCTGCTCTAGAGAGCACTTGAGCATGTGTGTAAATTCCACTGGAATCAGCGGGGCTTTCGCATATGCTTATAACTAAGCATGTGGCTTGCCTGCTTTCCTGAGTCAGGACCTTGCAAGGATGCAAACACCTTTCTTAGCTTTGAAAATATTGATGTGTCTGCTCCTAACTGGCAGCATCCAGCCAAGTGTTTGATATAAGCAAGGGGAGCAAACGCTCTCACCCCAGGGAGGAGCTTCTTGATGATTTCTTTTGGCCCATAGATGCAAACAACCATGCCACGTGGTCACCACTCGACTGTCTGGTGTGCTCTGAAGTGTCAGAGGTGCTGTTGGCTCCTTCAAATGAAGACATTTCCTGATGCCAGCCCTTAGTGTAAATAGCACCCCGCAGGCCACAGTAGAGAATATACTCCATGGGAAGCAGGGTTATCTAGTTTAGAAACATCACTTCCTTCTGCATGCTCTTCTAGCCTTTGCCCAAGAGAATGGAACGACTTGTCAGCCTGTGTCCTAACGTGTCCTTCTAATAAAGCACTAATATGGCCTTGCGGTCTGTCCTGTGTTTAACTCGATGAGCAACGTGCCAGTATAAACACCCAGCTAGAATGTATGTCCCCCAAGACACAATACCTACTGACCCAAGCACCCGGAGTGTCTCCTGGATTGTAAATCTATCTGCGGAGTCATTCAGGAGGTCACTACTTTGTAGGAGACATTTGCAAACTGGAAATGAGGAAGAAGATTGACTTGGTTTGGCGGTGCTGGTGCAGAGCCCTCATGTAGACGTGGTTTATTCTGGGTCAATGCTATTTACTCTGGTGCAGCTAAACCAGTGGCTGAAATCCCAATGTAGGAACGGTCCAAGTTACAGATGCAGAGATTTCCCAGCTCCCACCCCACATTTACCCCAACAATGCCTTCATCTTTCTCCCTGATCCCATCCAGATGGACTCGCCTCTCTGTTCCCTGCATGGATTTCCTTCCTGCTGCCTAAACACCCCACTTCTGGACAGATGGTTGTTTATTCACTGCTGCCCTGGGCCCCTCCACTGACATGGAATCTCAAGAGTCTGAGTTGGAGACACTTGCCTTCATAACCACAAGGCCCTGCAAAGAAGGGTCCATGTAAGACAGGGACAGTTTGTGCGCTTGTTAACAGCTGGATGGGCGCTGAAAGTTCCTTCGGTTTCATTTGACTTCAGGTTCCGGAGCATCACCAAGCAGTATTTCCGGAAAGTGGATGGTATCTTTGTGATGTATGACATCACTGCGGAGTGCTCCTTCGTGGCCGTGCGGAACTGGATGGGTAGCATCCAGGTAAGAGTGAGACACGTTTAGGCTTGATGCTGGCATGCTGACATTGCTCAAGTGTCTTCTTTTACCCTAATTACCCTGAATGGATGATTTGAAGCAGTCATGTTGTTGGCTAATAAAGGCCTAGAAGGTCCTGCACTCCCTAGGGGACTCGAACAATATTAAACACAAAGAGTCACAATAGTAGACCTGGGTAGCAAAGCTCCTAAAGCTAAGATTTGGTCTGAGTGATTGTACAGGTTGAACCTTTCTCAACCAGGACTCCCTGGTCCGGCAACATCCATGGTCCAGCAGGACCACAGCTGTTGCTAGACCAGTGACGTGGTGGAGGGCCAGAGGCAGGAGCCCTGTGGGGCTGGGAACGCAGCCACACTGGCTGCCTGGAGGCCAGAGTTTGGGATCCCCACTGTGGGTGTCTAGCTCAGCCGGTGGCAGGGTGGCTTGAGGCTCTGGTCGGGCAGCGGTCTGCCACAGCGAAGCCGAGAGCCCCAGCAGAGGGATCATAGTCTGCTATGGTAGGACAGTGGAGCTACTTGTACTGGGGAGCCCACTGGGAGGTTAGACCAGGAGTGGAGCCGGGGTAGGGGGCTGGTGGCAGGGAAGCATAAATGACCTCCCCTGGTCCAGCAAAATCCCTCCTTCGGGACCACTCAGATCCTAAAGGTGCTGGACCAGGGAGGTGGATAGGAATTGGGTCGTGTCCTGTTAAATAATTTGGATGCCCACTAGTGGGCCTCCTTGTCTTCTGTTGCAGAAGTCACCAAACCTAGAAGAGTAACAGTGTAGTTAGGTAACTAAGTGTAGCATGTTTGTATTTATGTACTGCCATGGGTATCTGGAACTCAGCTATTTCCTTATATTCTCACTATTGTGCAGAGAGAAAAGGCAGCATGATGGTTTGTTTTGCTCAAAATCCCTTTGAGGCATAGACTGGCTCTTACTACATGCACATGCAGCACCTAACATAGTGAGGACCTGACTTCGGTTCAGTGCCTCTGTGCACTAATGTAGTACTAATAATAAATAAATGCTCTTCCAGTCCTTTTTCTGGCTTGCTGCAAGTTTCACAACGTGGTTCTTTGGGAGTGACATTATTCTGCAAAAATCTCAGCTGATTTGACAGGATATTTTTTGGCAGGAGAGGTTGTATGTGCGAAAGTTTGAAAGCAAACCCATTTCAGATATATTTGAATTGTGAGGAGGCGGAAGGATGAATATTTTTTGTATTATTGAATATTATTGAATATTATTTGTAGATCACGCTGAGACCTAAAAATTAAGCCACGGTTGAAATAAATTTGCTCAGTTAGTTTTACGAATCATGTCTGCAATACCAGTCATTAGAAATATCTTGGTCAGTTTTTTCCCCCAAGGAATTTTATGGATTCAAGGCCAAGATTTTCAAAAATGTTTAGTGATTTCTGGTCCCCTTTTTTAAATCCAACTGGAAACCTGAAAGGGACCTAGATATCAGAGTGTGCAGAGCACCTACCCTCTGAAAATTAGGACATTGTGAGCATCCAAAAATTGAAGCATCCAAAATATCTAGTCACTTCTGAGAATTTGGCCCATATTTTTCACCTGACTCCAAGACTGAGCAGTTCAAATGTTGCAGATGGTGGTGGGTAGAGTACTACAGTTTGGAGATGATCCTAGGTCAAACTCTGAAGTTCTCATTCATGTTGGCTTCTAGTTCCAGTGATGTTATATGTGGGTTTAACCTAAGTAAGAGACTTCAGAAGTGATCCTTGAATGACAGCTACAGCTAAAACACTATGTGAGGACTTAAATTTGCTTAGCCTGATTATCTTGTGGATTTTCAATTAAGGATGGCTGGGTTCAGCAGGCATCAAGGAAATTCAGACTCTACAGGAGAATCTGGCAGGACTTTTAAACTCTCATAAACGCAGTAGGACAGATTTCTTTTAAAAAATCAGTGAAATTAAATACAACTCCTTCCTCCTAATCCCCAAATTAAAATCCCTCCTGCTCCCTGGCCCACTCACCAAAACCGGGCATTAAGGCTTGATTAAATTAGCCATTTGGAATCAGAACATTCCCAGAGTTTCACTTCCAATACACAGTGTCACTTGAAGAGCTTGCAAACAGTTCCTAAATAAACTGAATCCCACGACAAGCTGGCAGGTCCCACAGGGCCTGATCGTGCTTCACAGAAATCAACGGCAAGGCGGGAGCAAAATCCACCCCTGAGATACTCTTCTCTTCCAGATGGTTCTCCCTTGTTGTGTCTGTCTTGCAGGAAGGGATTGAGGATGGAGCCATGATCTTTCTGCTCGGCAACAAAACGGATGCAGCAGAGAGTCAGTCCCAACATGTGCCCAAGCTAGAGGGGCAAAGGCTGGCGAAGGTGCGGCTCTGTATTCTAGTCCCCATTCCAAAGGTTTTGTAGATTTCGCTCTGGAGCGCTCTGTGTGCTCACGGCCGTATTTAGGAAACTCTTCTTATGCTCACAGCTGTTGCAGCATCTGACACTGTTTCCACTAGACTCAATGGCCAGGCTCCCATTGGCTTCAGTGGTGTAGAATGAAGTCCTTAAATGATCATAGAAAGTGGCCAGGTTGTAGTGAACCCTGGCTCTGGAGGGACTTCCGGTCAGATTGTGCTTGGCCTGGGTGCATCCTTTGGCCCTCAGGGAGAGGGTCCAGCCCCCAGCATTCCCCTGGAATAGTGGCAGGGATCCCATGCTCTTGCCATGCCTTCGTTTTGCTAGCAATGCACTGGTTGATTACAAAATGGGGATATTTATTTTCCGGGGTTCAATGCCTAAGGGTCCCTGCCTCCCCTTAGCCTGAAGGGCTCCTGCACTGAGCCTTGTTGTGTCAAATTGTGTGTGTCTCTCGGGCTCTGTTGCACAGTGCCCCACACAGGTCAGTGAGGGGGCATTTCCCCTCATCCTTCTGGCAGCTGAAAGATCCAACCCAATGCGCCCCTTGGATGCTAGAGCTTCGCCAAACTCTTGGCACCGGGGCCCCAACTAGACTCTGAGCAGTTGAAAAAGATGATGCGACTGCTACTTATGGGATGCCTGTAGTGCTGGCGGCGTGTGTGCAGCCTGCTGAGACCTCAGGGAGTTCCGGAGAGGGATGGCCTTACACTGTGTCTGTGGAGATGGAGGGATAATCCTTTGCATGGGCTGGAGATGGGGAAGACTCATTCCTGGCATGTGTGGGACGAGATGCGGGGGGTGGTGAGAATGGCAGAAGTTATCTTCTCACTCTCCTATCCTGCAGGAATACAAGGCTGTCTTCTATGAGTGCAGCGCCAGGACCGGCTATAACATCCTGGAGCCCATGCAGCACATGGCAAGGTCAGTAGAAGGGAAAAGCATCACCCTTGTACCTTTTTTAGCCAGGGCCGAGCCATGACAATCTCTCTCAGGTGCCGGCAAGAAGGAGTGTTAATCTGAGGCAGAACTAAGTCTCAAAGAAGAGTTGGAGTAGCACATTGGTTTTGGTGACTCAGCAGGCTAAATACAAGATGGGGTTGCTGTTTTCCCCTGTGTTTGGAAAGCACCAAGCACATTTTGAACATAACCTAAGGCAGTGGTCCCCAACGCAGTGCTTGCTGGTGGCATGGCGCCCGCCAGGGCATTTATGTGCACCCGCCGAAACATCTGGGCTGGCCACGCCCCCGGCGCCCGGCACATGCACGGTGCCAGCTCAGGGCACGTGAGTGGCCCTCACCCCTGGGCACACAGCGCATGCGTGGCCCCATCCCCAGAAGCATGGCGCGTGAGCAGCCCTGCCCCTGGGCGCCCGGCAGCCACGAAAGGTTGGGGACCACTGACCTAAGGAAAGATCGGAGCTTGTCAAAATGTTTGGACTACTTTTGTTTGGTTTTGACCAAAACAGATCTTTACACATTCCAAATAAATATTTTATTTATCTATATGTGTACGTGCCTGTGTGTGTATATGTGTATATAACATTAAATTTCTGGGCTTTTCTATGAAAACTGTAACATTTTTCATGTCCAGTTTTCATTTTTTTCAGTTTTTCCATTCTCCTCCTTTTTTCATTTTTTTAAGTAGGCAAATGGGAAAAGGGCAGAGAAACAAAACATTTCAAATCTGAAATTTTTTTCATTTTTAAATTTTCAAAAAATTCACAAACTTTTTTGGGGGAAACAAAGAACAATAATTTCTCTTTAAAAGCTTTGAAACAGAATAGTTTGGGACCATCTTTACACAATTTTGACCTGTTCTAGTAGTTAAAGATTTATTTAAAAAGAAAAGCCTGCAGTGTTTTTCTATGTAGTGCGATAATACCACCTAGCTCTTATACATTGCTTTTCATTAGTAGAGCTCAAAGTGCTTGACTAAGGATGCAGCATTCCCATTTTACAGATGGGGACACTGAGGTACAGGGAGGGGATGGTCATCCAGCAGGCCAGTGGCAGAGCTAGGATTAGAGCCCACATCTTTTGAGTCCCCACTATGCTTCCCGTAGCATATGCCACTTCCTCTTCTGAGTATGTGTGGCATTTCTCACCAATATTGTCTGTCTGCCTTTCATGTAATGCAACTCCAAAAGAAGCCCAGCTCTCACTGTTTCCCTTCACTGTTCTACCTCTACTTAATTCTTGCCTGACGGGGACCGCAGGGCTTGAATGACTTGTGAGGAAGGAGGCAGGATCAGGCTGCTGTGTTCTTGAACTGCTAATGTGTTGATCGTTCCAGGTTGCTGACAGCTCAAGAGGGCAAGCAGAGGGAGAGGGCCCTGTGCCTGGAAGATGACCACCGAAGAAAGGGGTGCTGCTTGTGATGGAGCAAAGAGCAGCCCTCAGGAGTGTATGGGGCTACACACGGCTGGCTAAGCAGGTTGCCTCCCTACAAGCTGAGAACTGATGTTATCAGCTCCACAGAGACTCAGGGGAAGGTGCAAGCTTGTCCCAGCAGAAAACAACCAGGCGCTAAAACAAAACAAAGTTGTGTGCAATAGAATCATTCTCATTTCTCTTCATGCCCCCCTCCCCATGCTCTCATACAGGTGCGGCATTGTCACCCCCCACGTCCCTCCAGGGACACGCTGCTTGAGATGTTGCACTGGCCGCACAGAAATTGGTTCTCCTCTTTGCTTTGATCCTTCTGTGTCTGAGTCCTGGTGGGAACCGTGCACAAGTGAATGGAGAGCGTCACTAACGCTCCGTTGTCAATAAGCTAACGCAATGTCTGACTGTGTAATAAAGAGATGGTTATTTTAAACTCGGAAATAGCACTGGCAGTTTTGGCGTGTCTTAAAGGTGATGTTTGCTTGGCCTTTGGGAGCAGAGTGACTCAACTACAGCGGGACCAGTAGATTTGCTAGGCCCCGAGGCAAGTTGAGGGGGGCTGACTCTGTGCTCCTGGAAGGGGTGGGGCCTCGGTCAGAAGGGGTGGGGCTTGGGCAGCCAGCCCTCAGCACCCCCTGAAACATGCTGCGCTGCTTCCCTGCAAGCTAGCCCTGAGAGCCACCTAGAGCAAGCAGCACAGCGCTTTAGTGGAGATTTAAAGGGCCTAGAGCTCTGGCCACTGATGCTCCTAAAATAGTGGAGGCAGCGGGCAATTGCCCCCTTTGTCCTCTCCTGTTGGCAGGCCTGCTCAACTATGTAACCTGTGGTGGAGAGAGTGGCTCTAGTCTTTGTCTCCTTCTAGTGGCTGCTCCACTTAAAAGGTGACTAAGGTCAGGTCTGCACTCCAAGGGAACGTCGACTGAAGATACCCAAGTTGTGCTTCCATTGGTTTCCCTTACTCTTCACAGAAGCAGGAGTCAGACTGGCAGCTTGTGAAGACGCCTTCTGAGTTTGATTTAGCAGCTCTTAACTAGACTCACTAAATTGAACTCCGGAAGATCAATCATGGCAGCATCGATCTTCCATTTAGTGAAGACGTGGCCCCAGTCTTCTGGCAATGAGTCTGAAGGGAGATGGTCCTGTAGATCAAGTAGACTATCAAAAAGGATAGGGTCTACCTGGCTTTCACACTCGTGGTTTCTGAAGGGAGCTGCAGGCCTCGTAGCAGTTTGATCTAAGGTTATAATAAAACCTGTTTCCTACCTTTTCAAAAGGAACGTGGACATGTTCTGACTCTAGCATCTGTTGCAAGTCCTTCAACTACAGATAGCTGAGGAGGTGACCCTGGAATAGGTTGACCCCAGCTTTGTTCTTTGCTCAATGCACATGGCTTCTGCCCACTGTTGAAATTTGGAGGACTGCCCACACCCAAGCCAAACCCCTGAACTCTGGGAAATTCCACTTGGGACTGCAGCTCACCCGGGATGTTGAAGCTTGGATCCAGCTGCTGTTGACACCAAGCTACCAAGCTCCAGTGAGCTGGGGCCTGTAGCAAATTAAGAGAGCTCTTTAGTACCTGAGGATGTTTTGAACTCTCCTGGAAACTCTTCCTGTCCATTGCTGGGTGCAGCCTCAAATAACTCTGGAGGGGAACTCTAGTTGTCAAAAAACTATTACCAACACATTTTGCTACCAGTGAAGTTACTGACAAAAGTACTGTTTTTGCTGCTGTATCAGAATGTGCTTCCTCCAGTATAGCATCCCTGGGTAGCAAATTCTGCCACTGCCACAATTGCTACCCATTTGTGACTGCCCCAGCAGGGCAAGCAAAGGATCAGATGCCACATGCATGTGTTCCAGTATTTCCCAGTCCTGAAGGGGGTCAGTGGGAAGGGTGGGAACTCCCCGGTGTAGCTCAGTGTCATGGGGGCACAGGAAATGAAACAACAACAGGGAACATTTTCAAAAGTTCAAAGGCCATGTTTTACAAAAGCGACTTAGAAGCATAAGGCCCCTTGAGGTTCAATGAGACTTAGGCTCCTAAGCACCTCAGGTCTGCTCTGCACACTGGTTTGGTACCACAATAACATCAGCTGGGATGAAGGAGGGGGCTCGTTACTAGTATCAACCAATCAGTATAACCCCGGTGTGTGTGTGGGCGCAGTTATGCTAGAATAAAGGTGCTTATACCATAACAGCCGTTTCCCTTCCCTTATAGAACTAAGTTCTGGTGATTTAAAACCTTTATCCCTGTATAACTGCATCCACACCATGAGGATGGGTTGCCACTAGTGTTCCCTGTAAACTGAGCATTTGTGCTGCCACAGAGGAGAGATTCCAATGCCACTCAGCTGATTAGCAGCGTGCCCACAGCTAGGTTTGTGTTTGGCGCACATTTGCACATGCCTTGGTGCACATAACATTTATTCTGCCCACCAATGGAAAAGATTAGAGGGAACATTGGTTGCCACCATAAGCACTAAAGCAGTACTTCTTTTGTGTGGGAACAAGTACAAAGTCACTTTTGAAAATGGGTCTTTGGTTCCTAAATCAATGAGGCACTTTTGGAAAATTGACTAAATATGGCTAAATCCAGAACTCAGCCTGCCTCCCCCATAAATAGTACATAGTCAGAATATTTTATATGCCCCCCAAAGATACAGCATGCAGTTGAAATATCTGTCATAATCACATCTTCTAAATGTGATGTATAAAAATAACAACCCAAATTGGCAAGCAAGACCACCCTGCTTTGTAGGGTGACAAAATTTCAAACTCATCCTTTGTCTTTTATGTCTGAATTTAACAGCGCATCCTGCCATGTTTTTAATGCCACATCGGATATCTGCAGAGATGCACTGAAACAAAAATGACACAAGAACAAATGGATATAAGCTGGCTAGTAGGAAGTTTAGACTTGAGATTAGATGAAGGTTTCTAACCATTAGAGGAGTGAGGTTCTGGAACGGCCTTCCAAGGGAAGTAGTGGGGGCAAAAGATCTATCTGGTTTCAAGATTAAACTAGATGGGTTTATGAAGGGGATGGTTTGATGAAATAACATGATTTTGGTAACTAATTGACCATTCATTATCAGTGGGAAATAGGTCAATGGAGGGATGATAGGAGTTACTATAGAGAACTGTCTGGGTGTCTGGCTGATGAGTCTTGACAACATGCTCAGGGTTTAGCTGATCACCATATTTGGGGTCGAGAAGGAATTTTCCTCCAGGGTAGATTGGCAGAGGCCCTGGAGGTTTTTCACCTTCCTCTGTAGGATGGGGTACAGATCACAGCTGGAGGATTCTCTGCATCTTGGGATCTTCAAAGTATTTGAAGGCTTCAATATCTGAGATATAGGTGAGAGGATTATTCTAGGAGGGGTGGGTGAGATTCTGTGGCCTGCACTGTGCAGGGGGTCAGACTAGATGATCATAATGGTCCCTTCTGACCTTAAAGTCTATGAGTCTAAAAATAATAACTTTGGGAGGTTGTTCATTTCCCTTCAGTCCTAGGATATCCCACCTAGTTAAGAAATTTCATATTTGTTCTGTTCCTTCTATCTATTTTATTGTTTTATTCCATATGGGAGGGTAATTTACCTTTAAAAGCTTTCTATATTTCAGCACAATAGCTGTTCCTAAATATTGTAAAAATTCCCTTTACCCATTTAAATTTACACAACTAACAATAGTTTGTTTCGACCCTTTTGGGAATATTAGTAACAGCCGAACATTTCAGATGTATTGTAGTTTATTGTGAAGCCTGATACCTGATCTTTGCCATTGTTTTGATTCTTCTTAACAGCCTACTTCAATTTAACTGTGCAGTTAGGGAGGATAATATGAAACAGGTAAATGGGGGAGTATAGATGATGTTCATAAACAATAATGCAGATATTTCCCTCACTCTCTACAAGGCACATCCTGCTGGGTCCACAGTACGCAATAAAGGGTGAATTGGCTGCCAGCAAAAGAGCGCCACTGAGAAACCACATGGCAGAAGTGTACTAAGGAAAATACTCTGGAAGAATTACGGGGCCATTGAGGTCAGTGGAAAGAATCCCATTTGCTTTGAGGGGATTTGGATCAGATCCTAGTTTGACAAAGGAAACTTAGGCACAATTTGCCAAGACTGCAGCTGATTAATTGCATATGAGAAAATTACTTTTCTTAGCCATCAGCCTCAGTGGCACTGTTGGATTTCAACTTTTTAATTAGCCTAATGAAGTTTTAGAATTTCGTGTGCACTCCGAGGGCTGTTTACAGCCTGTAGTGCTGTTGCTCGGGGAATCGGGGCTTGTCCTTGTGCTGCTAACACCCATTGTTCTATGCTGCTCTTACATACCACATATTGATCACATTCCAGGCTTGTCCTTCTAGGTGCCCTCCTGTTTCCTCTCTTCCTGCCTTACCCTTCCCTTTCCTGGAGATATCAGACTCTGTGTGAACTACCCATCCTGAATTATAGCTATATAGCCCACCTGCCCAAAATCCTTCCCCCCAGTCATTGGCTGCAGTGCTGGAGGGCAGAGGGGGGATAAAAGGAAGACCCCTGGCTTCTGGGCAGGCTGGGGGGGGGGAGAGAAGGCCCCTTGGTGGCTGGGGATGTTGGGGGCAGATAGAACATACCCTGGCAGCCAGGGGATTGCAGGGGCCACAGAAGGCCCCTTGGGGCTGGGGGGAGACAGAAGGCCCATGATGGCCAGGGCACAGGGGAAGGGGGAGAGAAGGCCCTGCCAGCCAGGGGGTGGGGGTGGAGAGAAAGCCCTGCCAGATGGGATCCTCTACACTGAGCCCCTTCTCACCCCCCCAACCCTCACTCTCTCATTCCCCCATGCTTCCCAGCCTTTTGTCCTGCCCCCCACATCCCGAAGGCCCTGCCCTGACTCCTGCACACCCCACACTGCCAGGCCCCTGCCCTGAAGGACCCAGGTAAAATTTCTCGTGTAATACCAAATAACGCAAGGCAGGAAAGTAACCCATTTATTTGGGGGAACATTCTCAAAGGGAGAGTCCACTTGCTTATGCACAAGAGGGAATGTTAGGTAGGAGGGGAGAGAATGGGGCTGGAGACTGACTCGTAAGCTCCTGTCAATGCAGCCTTTGGAGTTGGGGCTCATCTTGTGTCCAAGGGAAGTGAGAAAATACCATATCAGAAGGCTGGAGATTTTATCGCTGACTCCCGTGTGGCTCTTGGTATGTGTCAGCAGAATCCCCAGCAGCTAAAGCGGCAGTGGGGGAAGAGGGGAAGAACGGAGGCAAACGCACACATACTTCACCCCCCTCCCCGCCATTTCCCAGTGGTGTAGCCACTGCAGCTTGCCCCCTGTGCCGTGTCCCTAGAGGGGAGATGCTTTGTGGCGCCATGAGACTGGGCTATGTGAGCCTGTGGTAGCAGGGAGCTGAAGATACACCCCTGGCAGTTACAAGCAAACTGCTCTTTTCCAGCTTCCCGTGAGAGACCGAGCAACACAACAGCCTCTCTGTGAAGCACCACAGCTGTCAGTGACTCAGGGACCCCTCATTCCTCAGCAGCCATTTTACTGCTAGTTTCTTGGCCGTGTCCCCCACTGCCGACAACCTGCTTAGCACCATTGACTTCACTGGAGTTACACCCTCTGTGGGCTGAGATGTAAATCCAAGGACTTGAGTACACAAGCTCTTGAAATCTCCCATATCTTGAGAGTCTTCCAGGAGCTGAGATTGCTGTGAGAAGCTAAGGGGCACAAATGCCGCTCTATATTTTGTGGCCCTAGGTTATGAAGTCCTCAGGCAGACTTGTGTAACCTGCAGAGCATGCAGGCAAACATCTGCCCATATCAGTCCGCAGGCACCCAACACCCTTAAAATGTGGTTGCCCTTACATTAGTCTCTTTTGCCTGTGTGATAGAGCTCGTTCTGCAGGTACAGGAGAACTCGAGCCTCTGGAATGGGTGGTGAGAAGTTTGCAATGGATGGAGCTGTACAACCAGGTGGCTCTCAACAGATAAAGGGACTGGCTCAGGACACTTGTCATGCAGGAAAGTTGGACCCACACCTTGAAATGTAAAAAGTCTGGAGCACATGACTTATGAGGAGGGGCTGAGGTATTTGGGCTTATTTAGTCTTCCTTGCTTTCATGAGGAATAAGGGCTACTCCGAAAGAGGAGGCTTTTCTGCCATTTGGCCCCATCTAGACGGGGTCAAATGGCAGAAAAGCCTCTTCCAGAAAAAACAATCAGAAAAAGCTATGCAAATTGCGGAGCGCAATTTGTGTAGCTTTTTCCAATAAAACCCGATAGTGTAGACCTAGCCAAAGAGAAGAGTGAGGAGGGATTTAATAGCAGCCTTCAACTACCTGAAGCGGTTTCCAAAGAGGATGGAGAGAGGCTGTTCTCAGTGGTGACACGTGACAGGAGGATCAGCAATAGTCTCAAGTTACAGTGGGGGAGGTCTAGGTTGGATATTAGGAAAAACTATTTTATTAGGAGGGTGGTGAAGCATTAAAATGAGTTACCTGGAAAGGTGGTAAAATCTCCATCCCTAGAAGTTTTTATGTCCCCGCTTGACAAATCCCTGGCTGGGATGATTTAGTTGGGATTGATCCTGCTTTTAGTAAGGGGTTGGACTTGATGACCTCTTGAAGTCTCTTCCTACCCTGAGTCTATGATTCTATACAGCATGGTTCGGATCATTAACAGGCAAATGCTATAGGGGGATGCAATCAGAGCCAGCCCCCCAGAAATATGGGGCAGCATTTTAATTCGTGAATGGCACAGGGCTATGCACAACCTTTCAGTCTAGTTTTTTTTTTAATTAAATCCTGAGCACTCGTAACAAAAGTTAGGGGCATTTTTCCTATTGTCCTGTCTAAACTCCAGCTTGGCTAATTGCATTGTTTACTAGCCAGAAATTCCCCTATCATTCAAATGAAGAAGTTATTAGTCACTTCCCCTTCCAGCACAGGAAATGTGTTGAGGTGACTATCACATCCTAGCATTCAACACAGCGAGGCAACATCATCATGTTAAGCACCATGAAGTGGCACTGAAGCTCTATGAATCTGCATAGGCTGTCAATGAAAGTACTAGGGAGTGTTTCAAACTATAGACACTAATACAGCTTGTAGAAAAACAGATTCTTTCTCTGCAGAATTTCAACTTTTTGCAGAAACAAACAAACCAACCCAAAACTGTAAACCAAAAATCTACTGACCAAAAATTGAAACATTTTTGGTTTTTTGCTGAAATATCTCAGATTTTGCGGGAAGCAGACACTTTACACAAAACTTCTAGTTTCAATATAAAAAAATAGATTTTTCCTCAAAGATGATTCAACAGAAGTTTTTCTACCATCCCGTTGTTGCAAGTGTTACTGGAAGCTGCAGTGCAAATGTCAGAAAATGGGGATGAGCCTGATTTTGAGTGAGACAAATCACTGCATTTTCCTGGCAAGGGAGGGACCTTTGTACACAATCTATAAGATATTTTTGGATCATAGCACCAAAAACACTTTCTCTTGAAGGCTGGGAAATATATGTTGGCTCTTCTATGAGTGCAGCTGTGTATGCAATAATAGGCAGAAGCATGAGGAGAAAATACAGTCACTCTAACGAATAGACAAGGCCATACAAAATTTTGTACATTGACAAAGGGAATTTAAGAGTGTTTGGATTCTTTCAGTTTCTGAGCTAATAATTAATAATATCATGATCCTGTCAGCATCCAAACCAGGGGTGAAGAAAAGGCCCCCATTTTAAAATTTAAAACTAGAACTTTCTCATGGGAAATAGATCCTCAGCATCTCAAAGATTTGGGATATTTTGTTCTCTTCCACTGATAAAAATGGTGTGTGAGGGATGCACACTAAGGAACCCCAGGTTGGGAAATGATGGGCAATAAAAGGCTGTATTCACTACACAAATGCAAATACTGTCCCCTGGGCCTTGATGCCCCAACACCTGCATCTGGCATTTCCACCTGGGCAACAGTGAGTGTCACCATATATCATTCTGACATGGCAACATTCTACTCCCCCACCTCCTCCCACTCTTCCCAGGGAGTAAGTGGAGTGGAGCATCAGACCCAAGATCTCTTGAGAGGCCCTGTGGTAGTAGATTCAGTTCTCTCAAAAGTCAACAGAATTATTGAGAGTGCTGTTAAGTGGGAGGAGCACTTAAAACATAATCCTGCCCAAAGCAGCTTAAATCTAAACTCCCATTTGTGCAAACCCTTGAGTACCTGCCTTCGTGTTATTAGTTTCTCTGAAGTGAATAGAACTAGCCATGTGAATTAAGTTATGTACATAGAAACATAGGAATGTAGGACTAGAAGAGACCTCAAGATGTCCCCTCTTGCTCTTCTTTTCTGAAGACTCAGCATGTCCAGGTTTTTTCCCCCTTTCCTCATATATCAGGTTTTTTAAACCTTTGATCACATTTGTCGCTCTCCTCTGGACTCACTCCAGACATCCACATCTTTCTTAAGATGAGGCATCAACACTGCTGAGTATAGCCAGACAATTACCTGTGTTTTAGATCCAACACTCCCAATCAGACAGCCTAGAACAGTGGATCTTGAACTTTTTGGCCGACAGCCCACTCTACTCCATACAAACCTATTAGGCTACTGGAGCATAACCGTGCAAATTCGCAGCTATTACATAAGGGGGTGTATGTAACCAGTAAGAGAGGAAATATTGTTAATCAAAATAATTGAACAGATTAAGCACGTTAACTTGCTCGTGTTAGTTTACCAAACTTCATTTTAAATAAAGTAAAATATTAATTTCTGTCCAAAACAAAAGGTTTCAACAATGTCTTTATTTATTGGGAGTTCAGTGTGTGGGAGAGGGCAGAGTCTGGGTAGGAGGTGGGATGCAGGAGGGGGTGAGGTGCAAGGTCTGGGTGGGAGGAGGGGTGCAGGAGCAGGCTGGGGTCCAGGCAGGAGGGTGGGGTGCAGGTAGGGGTGTGAGGTCTGGGCAGAAGGGAGGGTGCAGGAGCAAGGTGTATGTGTGAGGGCAATGGAGGTGCAGGGTCTAGGCATAACAGAGATGGGGTGCTTTCCTAGCTCCATACACTCTGTGATTCTGGCCAATGGGAGCAGCAGGGAAAGCCTCCAGGCAAGCAGTTTCCTGCACTGCCATTCCCCAAACTAGGGAGAGTGGTAGTGCATAGAGCTGCTTCCTCCCTTAGTGAGCCAGATCAGGCCCATGAGGCTCAGAGTTCCACCCGCCTGCATAGCAGGCATCCCGTGCTGGTGTTTCAACCTCACAGGGGCTCCCTGTGCAGGCTCCCTGCTGGGGGGGGAGGAGGAGAGCTCCCCGCCAGTGGCCCACCTTGCAGGATGGTTGCAGACACACTTTGAGAACCACTGCCCTAGGAGGACATTAGCTTTTTGCCAGGACATCATATTGTTAGCTCATATTCAGTTTGTGATGCACTTAACCCCTAGATTCTTCTTGGCAATGCTCTACCATCCAGCCAGTTATTCCCCCATTTTTTATGTGTACATTTGAATCTTCCTTTATAGGCATTGTACGTTGGACTTGCCTTTATTGAATTTTATCTTGCTGGTTTCAGACAAATTATCCAATTTGCCAAGGGTCATTTGGAATTCTAATCCTGCCCTCCTAAATTCTTGCAATGCCTCCCAGCTTGCTATTATCTGCATATTTTATAAACCTACTCTCTAACCCATTATCCAAGTCCTTAGTGAAAATATTGAATAATACCACACCCAGAATAGACCCACTAGATACCTTCTCATAGTTTGACAGCAAACCAAAATGATAATAAATAACAGTAACTTCTACTTTCCCAATCGACAGATTAATCAGCTCAGCCTGGGTTTTTCACTTTACTTACTATCTGCCCTTACCTATTCTGGGGTTGGGGGATGGGAAGTGAGTAATCCAGGTGCTGGCCCTAGAGCTAAGTACTGTATAATGGCAGTGAAGGTAATGAGGCAGTTAAGATGGAGAAAGTTAAAAAGGACCAGCTGGAAGCTGTCATCTGAAAAATGCGTTGACTCAAACAATAGGCTGTTGGGAGGAAATGTTGTGAAGACTTGAGAGGTGAGGTTGGTTTATTCTTGTCTTTAGTCCTTTTGCATGAAGGGATTGTGTTTTCTGGGGAGAGGGAGGATTTAATAAGCAAAAGGAAGGACATAAAGGAAAGGGGAAAGCTATTGCTCTAATCTTTGCTGCCAAAAGGGGTAGGTATAATAGCATCCTTCTCTAAACTCTGAGTTGGGCTATGGCTGTCTCCTGCTGCTAGCATGGAGCTGCTGGGTCAGATGGAGCTGCACCTCTACACTAGTGCTGAGAACCAAAGTATGTATGGTGGCTGGAGAGAAGCTGCTGTGGTCTTGCTATCTTGTGCTATGTCTACAGTTAAGCCTTGTGCTTTTATCCTGAGTGTTTAAATAAGTGGCCTGGTTCTTTCTTGCCTTCAGTTAATTCTCTCTGGACTGGGTGAGGTCTCTGTGTGTGCAATGACTCTCATAGCTGGGCCACGGTAATTCTGGGTGCTGCTTAGGACTGGTCAGTGTATGGTCAAATCCATACGCATCTGAAATGTTCACAGTGGGCGTGCTCCCTGGCTTAACCTAGCTGTTTACAGTCACTCCAACACACAAAAACCTTCTCTATCTTTGCCCTGGAACAGCGGTAGAGAACCTAAGGTCTGGGGGCCAGATACGGCTCCTGGCTTGCCTGAATCCAGCCTCTGCAGCTCAAAGTCTCCCCTGCACTGGGGAGTCTGTGCTGGTACTCTAGCCCCCCTGCTGTCCTACCATGGGGCTGAAGCATGCTGTCTACTAGATGGTGCCCTACTAGGCGCTAGTGTGCAAGAGGAATGGGGGAGGGAGTGCCTTTAGGTTTCTCAGCTGGGCACCACACATCAGCGAGGGGTTTTTCATGTGTAGCCTCTGACTGCCTCTTTTGTGGGTCCGTGGACCCTGGATCCCAAAAAAGGCATCTGCTGTAGTGACACAGCCTCTCCATAGATTGGGACCTACTGGGGAACCTTATCAACAAGGCCCTGGAGGCTTCCACATTCCAAGGTGCAGGGTGAGATCATGATTCTGAACACTGTGGAATGGTGCCCCACCAAACAGCTGCTTAGTGAGGCCTAATGTCTCCCAAGTAAGAGCCCCAGGCATTGCTTTGGAGCTTTGTCCCCAGGCGGTGCCAAGAGCCTGACACCTCCGGGTGCCACAGCTAAACTGTATTGTGGTTCTATGTTGCTCCTGCTGGGTGTGGCACCTGCAGCCATTGAGGCATCTGCCCCTCCCCACAGCAGTGGCTATTGACAAAGAAAGAGGGAAGGGACTGGGGAAGGAACCCCTTCTCAGCCCATCTGCTGTAATGGAAAAACCTCCCTTCCCAGGTGGGTGAGTAAAGAGCTCTGCAAGGTTCTGACCACAACTAGCCAAGCGCTTTGTGTCTGAATAGACCTACATATGACGTGTCTGGCTAGTATGGATGTGGGGTGGGAAGGGATTGGCTTGTGGGGGAGGGAATAAGACAGATCATCTACAGGAAGAGCCTAACTCCTCAGCTTTGTTGTCCCTGCCAATTACCCCGTTCCCTTAGTCACATGGGACTGTTTCCAGCAGAGGGAAAGGCCCTCAAGGTACAAACTTCACAACCTAGTTGGGTTCCTCTGAAGGTCAATGGTGCTGGGAATAGGAGGGAGGGGCAGCTCTCTCCTGCAAGGAACAGCAATACTTGTTCCTTCACATACAGGAGCCAGCTTTGGACACCAGAACTGCTCTAATGAAAACTGTCGAGGACCATTGCCTTCTAATGTCCTGCCTGCCTTGACCTAGGCTCTCCTCTAGTACACCAGATACATGGAATGGGTACCATTCTGTACACCCTCTTCCTCATTTCCAAGGTGGAATGTAATTGTAACTATGCTGCTATATTGTCCTGTGGCCAGTCATTTTGCCACTAAGTGTGTTGGGAAGCTGGTTCGTTCTTACAGGGACTTCTGTGTGGCTTAAGATGTGCACTCCCAGCCTCCTGTGTCAATGCAACTTTGGGTGACTGATCATTGTTCTTCTAGCCTATTGACAGAATGTCTGGACACAACAAGAAGAAGGCGAAGTCCTGGCCTTTGAGATCCCAGTCAAAGAGGGCCGGCTTGCAGTTCCCTGTGAGCCGTGTCTACCGGTACCTGAAGAAGGGGCACTTTGCAATGAGAATAAGCCCCAGTGCTGCCGTCTATCTGGCCTCCGTGCTAGAGTACCTGACTGCCGAAGTGCTGGAGGCAGCCGGGTACGTGACTCAGGCAAAGAGATCCCACCGCATCATGCCAAGGCACATCCTGCTGGGCATTAAGAGTGATGATGAACTGAACAAGCTGGTCAACCATGTGACTATTCCGCAAGGAGGTGTCCTGCCCCGGATTGAGAAGCTGCTTCTGACCCAAAAAACCAACAAGAAGCCTGCGAGTGGAAAGAGAGCAGCCCCCTGCTAGTTCCCTTCCTGCTGAGCCTTGTAAGGAGAAGTGGGACCTGGCTCTCAAAGACTGGATTTCTGTGCTCGAGGCTTCACTTGGTTTGTGTGTTGCTGCTAAAGGGTATTTATTCACACTGGTGGTTTGTACGTGCTTTGTATGAAATACAGATTTATTGGACTACCTGGCTCTTATGATTTTGCTTTAGACTCAGACTTTAAGGTCAGAAGGGACTATTATGATCATCTAGTCTGACCCACTGCACAGTGCAGGCCACAATCTCACCCACCCCTCCCAGAATAATCCTCTCACCTATATCTCAGATATTGAAGCCTTCAAATACTTTGAAGACCTCAAGATGCAGAGAATCCTCTAGCTGTGATCTGTACCCCATGCTACAGAGGAAGGCGAAAAACCTCCAGGGCCTCTGCCATATTTGGGGTCAGGAAGGAATTTTCCTCCAGGGTAGATTGGCAATCAGCTAAACCCTGAGCATGTGGGCAAGACTCATCAGCCAGACACCCAGAAAGTTCTCTTGTAATTCCTATCATCCCTCCACTGACCTATTCCCACTGATAATGAATGGTCAATTAGTTACCAAGATCATGTTCTCATCAAACCATCCCCTTCATAAACCCATCTAGTTTAATCTTGAAGCCAGATAGATCTTTTGCCCCCACTACTTCCCTTGGAAGGCCATTCTAGAACTTCACTCCTCTAACGGTTAGAAACCTTCATCTAATCTCAAGTCTAAACTTCCTACTAGCCAGTTTATATCCATTTGTTCTTGTGTCCACATTGGTATTAAGCTTAAATAATTTCTCTCCCTCCCTGGTATTTATCCCTCTAATATATTAAAGTGCAATCATGTCCCCCCTCAGCCTTCTTTTGGTTAAGATAAACAAGCCAAGCTCCTTGAGTCTCCTCTTATAAGACAGGTTTTCCATCCTCGGATCATCCTAGTGGCCCTTCTTTGTACCTGTTCCAGTTTGAATTCATCCTTCTTAAACATGGAGACCAGAACTGCACACAGTATTCCAAATGGGGTCTCACCAATGCCTTGTATAATGGCACTAACATCTCCTTATCTCTACTGGAAATACCTCCCCTAATACATCCCAAGATCATATTAGCCTTTTTCACAGCCATGTCACAATGGCGGCTCATAGTCATTCTATAGTCAACCAGGACTCAGAGGTCCTTCTCCTCCTCCGTTACTTCCAACTGATGTGTCCCCAGCTTATAACTAAAATTCTTGTTGTTAATCCCTAAATGCACAACCTTACACTTCTCACTATTAAATTTCATCCTACTGCTATCACTCCCATTTACAAGATCATCCAGATCGTCCTGTATGATATCCCGATACTTTTCTGAATTGGCAATAGCTCCCACCTTTGTGTCATCTGCAAATTTTATTAGGACACTTCCACTTTTGGTGCCAAGATCAGCAATAAAAAGATTAAATAAAATTGGCCCCAAAACTGATCCCTGAGGAACTCTGCTAGTAACCTTACTCCAACCCGACAGTTCACAACCAGGGGCTCCCAGCTGGGAGGCGGGGCCGCGATTGACGCTGGGAGCCTCTGGTAGCATGCAGAAGCTGGGCGGGGGGAGTGGCTGGGAATCCCAGCCACTGTCCCTACCCTGCCTGCCTTTTGCACACGACCACAGGGCTCCCAGTGCCAATCATGGCCCCGCCTCCCAGTCACTCCCCTGCTCCCACCATGCTTCCCTCTGGCACCCTGCCAGAAATTCAGAAAATACTGGACATTGCACATGTCTGGTATCTTCTGAATTTTTCTACCAGACAGAGGGTGCAAATACTGG
This sequence comes from Pelodiscus sinensis, assembly GCF_052426305.1. Lineage (NCBI taxonomy): Eukaryota > Metazoa > Chordata > Testudines > Trionychidae > Pelodiscus > Pelodiscus sinensis. The sequence continues at coordinate 120,931,545 of NC_143056.1, read as the reverse complement.
ACTGTTTGGTAGAAAACCAGACACCTGGCAACCTATATGATTGAGAGGAAAAATGATCCTTTTGATCTGGTCTAGTAGTGCCTTAGCAACAGGAGATCTGGCTTCAGTCCTAACTCTGACAGACTTCACTGTTATCTTGAACAAGTCATTTAGGCCCAATCCTCAACGGTGTGTAGGCTCCTCCCTCCCTCGAGGCTCTGGACTTTAATCTCCACCTTAGTTCTTCGCCAATGAATGGGGATTATTCTTGGATGAGTGCATTATACAACAGGGCCCTAATGTCAATGGGGCCTTCAGGTGCTACATAATACAACCAATAATAGGATCTGGAGAAAGGGACGCTCTTGCTGAAAATAGTTATTTCCACAATGTTACAGCAGAAGGGTGGGGAGAGGGCCCCTCCTGCCGCAAGGCACGCAGAGGACGGAAATGCCTTCATGTGAGAAGAGTGGGCAGTCTTTCCCCATCTGCTAGTGCTAGAAATGAGCCCTGAGCAAGGCTACCCCAAACCTAGGGGAGAGGAATGCCTCAATTGACCCAGAATGAGGCAAACGTTGTAAAATGAACCATCTGGCCACTGCCTTAGGAGTCTGGTGTGAGGCTGTAGGTTGACTCCTCACTGGAGCTTGTCCCAAGTATGTGCAGGTGTATTGCTACTACCTGTTCAGTCTGCTGTACCCATTGTTGTCCCCAAACAGGAGGAGATCTGACCCTACCCAGGCACTGAAACATCAACATGCTCCTCTTTTTCCAGCTGGGCCGAGGATAGCCACTCTTTCATGGGTGGCAGGTATGTTAGGTGGAGGAAGGCACTGCCTTCCCTAACCACCAGCCTGGCCCCACCCACACTCTGCCTACTGGGGCTGCATGTCCTCTTCTCTCCCTATGCTCCAGGAGCCTCTGTCTGTGTGGAGCCTCATCTTCCTCTGATACTGAGGGGGGAGGGCCTGGGCAGAAGGGGTGGGAGTGTGGGGGTGGGAGAGGACTTGCCTCCCTGAGCCTTTACCTTCACCCACCACCCATGCACACTCCCCTTCTCCATTTCATGGTCACTTCTGCTCCGGCTCTACACTCAAACACCCTCCCAGAGTGCACTTTGCCGTCTCTATACTCTTGCCCCATCCCTTGCTCTCTTTCCAACAGAGTACAGATCAAGCAGAGAGAGGTTCTTTTCCTCTTGCCCCATGCACACTGATTCCAATAGGCTGAACAGGAAGGGGACTCTCCCTGATTCAGGAAAAGGGGTGGGTGGGTGTGGAAGCTGGCTCCCTGAAGCCAGGAAGAGGACAAGGTGCTCTGCTTCAGCTCCCCTTCCCCAACACACTCTAAGAGCAGTTTTCTCTCTAACACCTGCCACACATACTTAAAATCTGCCTCTTCCTTCCTCGTCATCACCTCTTTCTTCCATTTTACAGCCCCTTTCTCATAACCTCAGGTCAACTGTAATATGAACTTATTCTCCTCTTTACTGGGAAGAGGGTGCCTCTGTTTTGATTGAGGTGAATATTTATGTATGAAGGGGCTGCCCCATAGATATAGCTGCAAAGAAATCCCCTTCCCCTCCCCCCACACTCCTCTGCAAACAAAATATGAGCCTTGAAAGTGTGGCACATCTAGTCCTCTCATTTACTAATTTCAGCAGGGTAGTGGTGTTAGTCTGAATCTGCAAAAGTGACGAGGGGTCCTGTGGCACCTCATAGACTAACAGATTTATTGGAGCATAAGCTTTTGTGGGATAAGACCCACAAAGATTCCACTACATGCATCTGACTAAGTGGGTCATATCCCACGAAAGCTTATGTTCCAAGAAATCTGTTAGTCTATGAGGTGCCACAGGATTCCTTGTCATTTACTATTGCTTCCTGAGTTGGACAAGAGTTTTCCTTTGTTCCAGTTCCTTATATAGAGGCATATCCTAATTCTGAGATATTTAGGCTAACCCGTATGGGAAAATAATGGAGGGATGAGGCAACCTACCAGTCTGACATGGCTTCTAGTCTGCCATGTAGAAATCTCATTAGTGAATGTGTCTCAAACAAAAAAGTATATTTCCTGCTGGAGCCTCTAGAAGGGCACAACCTCTGGCTGGGCACTATTTTGCCATGTGATGCAAAGGGGGATGGTGCTGTAACTTGTGTGTATGACACCCCCGCTCAAGCATTCCAAAATCATTCTTTAGCTCCCCCCAAAACCAGGCATGCCTCTTAAAAATCATGAAATTGTATTTTGCTTGCTTGGTCTTCTGGTGTTTAGCCTTTAGGGCACACTTGCATTAACTCTTCAAGGTTTTCTGAGTAACCAAGAAAGCTAGAAGATTACCTCTATTTATTTCTAAATGAAAGGTGAGAGTCTCATGGAATCCTATGATTCCAGGAGTTGGGGCTTTAAGAAAAACATCAAATAGCACAATAACATACAGGAAGTTGTTAGCCATTAGCCCGAGAAGGGGGTAATTACAGCAGGACCTCTTGACCCAAAAATGTGTGGGGAGTGACAATCCCTTGGAGAAGCACAGCTACTGTGGAAGATAGAGGTAACTAGCATTGTAAAAATTATTTCTCTGTAATCTTTGGGAGACTTGGCAGCTCTGTTCTTGTCTCATCCAAGTGGTGGTGGGAAGGAGGTTAGTGAACAGATAAACACAGTTGTCTTTTAAAACCACAAAAAATACCCATCAATTTTAGGGTCCTCAGGCTCATGACTTTTTAAGCTCCTGCACATAGGAGCATATGGGTTTTTATCAGGGTTCAGAAACTCTTCTGAAATGCTGAATAGGGTGATGCCCATTGATGGCAGTTTGTGTTAAAAATCTCAGCCTAAATCAGTGGTTTTCAAACTATGGGTCATACTGGGTGGTGGAATACCAAGCCCTGGGTCATTTTGCTGTAAGGTAACCAGAGGAGGTAGACTAAGGCAGGCTTCCTGCCTCTCCCAGCACTGAGGACCACGTTGCGGCCAGGAACAGTTTGGGCACAGGAGTCAAAGAAATCAAGTGGGGGTGGGGAGCAGGGCATAGAGCCCCTTGCACACCTCCACCTAGGAGCTGGACCTGCTGCTGGCCACTTCCAGGGCACAGTGCATACCATCATGCCATGACAGGCAGGAAACCTGCCTTAGTACGACCGCTGCATGGAATCCACCAGAATTAAGCCCTTGTCCAAGTCCAGAGCCCCCTCCTGCATCCTTCAGCCCTGCCCTAGAGCCTGCACTCTCGTCAAAAGAAGTAATTGTGGTGGGTGATGGGCACCAGGGCCCGACGGAGGCATGGGTGAGCTGGGCAGCTGCCCGGGGCGCCAACCGATGACGGGTGCCTTATGGCACTGTAAGGGGCACATGGCATCCCTTACAGCTGCCATCAGCTGTCGCGCGTGCCTGGCTCCCGTAGCACCCTTCCCCCCACGGCTGCAGGTCCCTGCACGGCCCAGTGCACGCGCAAGGCAGGGCCGGGCTGGGCAGCTCGTGCGCCCTGGGGGCAGGCCCCGGGCTGTGCGCCAGCAGCCATAGCGGGCGTGCGCATGCGCCGTGCGTCCCGGGGGCAGGCCCGCGCACCCTAGGGGGGCAGGCCTGTGCCACACAGGTGGGCCCGCGCCTGCGCCGTGCACCCAGGGGCAGCGCCGCACGCCCGGGCCAAGGGCGCCAAAAGGGCTCGAGCCAGCCCTGATAGGCACTGACAATTTTCTTCAACTGGTTCATGAGACAGAAGTTTGAAAGCCACTGGCCTAAATGTTCCTCCTCTCTTTATCTTGTCCTGCCCCCTTCAATCTCTCCCTCTCCCCCAGATGTTTGGAAAGTTAAGTCTGAGCCCAAAGGCGCCACTGAGGAATGTGGCAGGAAAGTGTGGGGAGGTAAGTACCTACATGCATCTGTACGCAACACAATCCAAAACAAATATTTTATTGTACACCTGATTTTTCTTGAGCTTTCTAAGTGGCTCATAACTGCCAGAGCCCAGCTGGCCTTGGCTTTTCTCCTTGAGTAAAAAATCAAACCGACTCAGTTTCAACCAAGCCAAACAGAACCAGGGTGTGGGGCTGTCGGTCTGGAGAGCCACGGGGCTGCGGGCAGTGTTGTAGGCGGCTCAGGCGGGGGAGGTTATAGCTTTTATTGGACCAATTCTCCGGTTTACTCAGGGCGCCCCTTTGCCCGCTAGGCGTCTCCGGGTGAGCGGCGAGGCGGCGGCTTCGCGCTGGTTCAAACCGTGTGGCGCAGCAGCTGCGGGAGCGGGCACTGGGAGGGGTCTGTAGCCGCGGCTGCAGAGCGCAGGGCTCGCTGCCTGTTTCCACTGCCGCAGGAGGGGCGGACTCGCTCGCCTGCTACCGTCGCGTGGGGCTCGGCGCGCCGGGAGAAGGTAAAGGGAGGCGCTCGGGGGCTCTGCCCGCCCGGCAGCAGCGCCCAATGGTCACAGCAGGACGCGGGGAGGGGGAGCGCGGCGCACCTGAAACAGCAGCAGGGAGAACAAAGGCAGCGCTCTGCCTGCAGCCTGCTCGTCCGGCGGCCGGGTGGTGCTGGGGACTGGACGCTCCCGGGCGCGGCCCCTAGGCTAGCGGGGGTGGGGGGAGAGCAGCGCCTTCCCCTGCCTGCTTCCTTGCCGCCCCAGATGCGCCTTGTTTACATAGGGCGGCTCAACTCTTCCCGCAGAGTCCTCGCCTCGCAGTGTCTGGGCTCCCTGCTTGCAGGGCGGTTTCCATTTGCACCTGAAACCGGGACGGTCCCAAGCTGGGGGGCGGCGCAAAAACAACGTTTTACATCCCCCCCCTCCAGCACTTTGGGAAGGAGCAGCCAGTGACAGGAGAGTTTCCCCCTCCCCAAGAGCGGAACAAATCCCAGCTCCCTGGGGCAGTGCCCTGGCCTCCGCTTGAAGGCCACGAATTTCCATGCGGCCGAGATGGCCCGTGAGAATACTCTCCCCCTTCAGTGTATCTAGTACAGTCTGAGGCTTAAAGCGACTCAGGGGCTTGTCCAAGAGGGTATATGCTGTCTGGGATCCGCTGGAGCGCTGTGTTCACAAGTCATTGCTCCTCCCCACTGGGAGTCCTGGTTCTGCAATTAAGTTTGTTGCACTTTCTTATAACAGGACTATGTAACATGACTTCCTCTGATGCTAGGAAATCTGCAGGGGCTGTTTATAGCACAGGATTCTGGATAGTCTCTTAACTTTGTTGAGTAAAGATTCTCCTCCCCCCCCCCCCATCTGCTTTGTTCAAGGCTACCCTTCTGTATAAATAAGTTTTGGCCTTTTGGGTTAAATATTAATTGGTGAAATCTTTGGAAGGTGGGAGAGAGAGAGGCAGGCCAGAGAGCACATTTACTAGGAAATCCACTCAAGTGTTGTTCTCCATGTGTTGCTGTTTTGCGTCTCCGTTTTCCCTGCCTCCCAGTTTGAAAGTGATTGGAGCTGTGTGACTGTAGCACCACATGCAGAGCATTCGCCAGCAGCCTTTGCTTCATGGCATCGAGTGGAAAGGCTAGATCGCCATTAGGGTGTCGTGATCAAAGAAACCCTTGAGAATGAATCCACCCCTTTGCAACAGCTTGTTGGTAGTGAGGAGCATATTTAACAGAGAAATCCTCTGGATGCCCCATTAAAAACCTTGTCACTTATCTTATCTTCTCCTCCTCACCCCATCTGCTTTCTTGCCCTGGGGTTTCACAAAGTGCTAGCCTTTCCTATGGATCAAGGGTTTGGATAAAGGTTTCCGAGGTGGCAGCCATTTTGCTGAAAAGTTATTTCCTACAAGCCAGCCATTTGGGATCCCTGGGGCAGAAAAGTGGTTTTTGCAGTCCATGATGGGTTTACAATGGTTTAGGTTCTGATGGAGGCTTCTAGCGTGACAGTCTCGTTAACATGCAGGCCAAAGGTTCTCTCCGTTGGTTAACTCAACATGAAGATGGAACAGAAAGGTCTTCCCCCATCACTAAAAATGGTTGTTCTGAAGAGGCTCGGAAAAGCCGCTTCTGAGTTAAAACCTCAGCTTCTGGGTATTAGTTTGCTGTGAAGATAGGAAGACCATACCTGTCCCAGAGGGGTTTTTACAACCCCAAGCACTTAGTTTGCCTTTGGGCCTAGGGATGTAAAAAAGAATTTAAATAGTTAACTGGCTAAATGGCTAAAATTTTAACATTTAACTGGTTTCTCCGCCTGTCCGTTGCTCTGATACGGCTGGGGTGGGGGGAGTGGTCCTGAGGCCTGCCAAGACTGGTAAGAATTGGAGCTGGCCAGGGCCAGAAAATCACCTGCCTGCTCTGTGTGGCTGAGGCCAGGACATCACTGGGACGTGGCTGGAACACCAGAGTCCCACTGGGATGCAGCCAGGGTCAGGATGCTCCTGGGGCCGGGATGCTATGCTGAGTCGGAGCAGCTGGGGTACTGACAGCCACCTCCATGCCGGCAGGCTCCCCACAGCTGATGTAGACGCATCTCTGCCTACCCTCCCCTCATAGTAGGCTGGATTAAGCCAGGGCTGCTCCAGCCTGCTGTGGTTCATTGTGAAACTGGTTATGCAATGAGCATTCCGGTAAACCTAATGCTTACCAGGTAACCAGTTAACCTTTAACATCCCTACTTTGGGCTTCCGTAATGCTGCTGTTGTGATCCTGCCTCTTGTCATACACTAGGAAGAGTGGAGTTCAGGGAGAAACAGGTGCAACCTTTGTGTTCCATGGCTGATCTGTTACTCGGTCTAACAAAGGTAGTAAGTTTTCTTGGACTTTAATCTGTGTTTTAGGTAACACAGGCTGCCAAATGTCACATCTGTGTTTGTACATTGCCTAGCTCAACGGGACTGCATTGTTGGGTGGCAGTTTTAGACACTACTGGGAGAAACATGATTAACAAACCTAGTGCCTCCGGCAGTAAAGGGAATTGTTTGTTTCTATTCTGGGAGTGAATGTTACTGAGCCCAACTGTGATGACAGACAACTCTGTGACCAGAAGAGATAAGTTGCTTTTTGAGATCTGCAGCTTCTGACCCATAAAGCCCCTCTTACACTACATTTTCCCTCAGCGGTTTCAATGCTCTTTACTGCCTGACCCGAACCTGTTGTGCATTATTTGCGGCAGCTTGCTAAACAGCTTCTGTTCTCTAGCTGGCTGCTTTACGGTTCTGGCTCCAGTAGTCCATGTCTTCCTGTGTTTTACATCTTTAAAGGCAATAGTCCAAAAGTGCCTATTTAGATCAGTATTCCAGAGACTTCCCACTCTCTCCCGTGATTTGGTACAAGAGTCTTGCAGCCCTGCAGTAATTTTGAGAGAAGTTTTGAGACGTTTTCTATTGAGTTCTGCATTCTCTCACTGCTGCTCTCCTGAGTTCAGTTGCATCCCCCAGCCCTCTTTGCCAGCTTCTGGGTGGGCAGCAAGATGTCCCTTTCCCTAGGTATCGAGAGTTTCCTCAGACAGTGAGTAGGGGTTTCATAAGTGCTTCTCCAATAGGTGGTTTTATCTCTGTGCATCTGGTATAGAGGGAGCAGAGCACTGATTAGGGAGCTCATCCTAACAGGAAAATTGGCTTGAGTGCACCCTGCCCTGGAGGCTTTTGGGGATGAAAGTAACCATCTTGTGGGCATCTTGTGCTGAGCGTTTGTATGGCACTTGCCATCCTCAAAGCACTCTGCAAACATGTAAGCCTTCTGATGTTCCTGCCAGTTAGGGAAGTATTGTTTCAATTTTATGGATAAGGAAACTGAGGCACATGAAGTAACATGCCTAACGCTGCTGCAAAGTCAGTCTTAGAGCTACGGCGAGAACAACTCAATGACTGTTTTCTAGAGCTGAGCTCGGGGCACATCTCTGACATCAGTATCATGGAAAATAAGAGGGGGAAGCACTCAGAGAAAGGCCCTGTGCGGTGGCAGGGGGTGGTTGTGTTGCAGTCTCATGAAACCAGTCTTTTTCACTCAGAGTGCAGCGTGAGACTGTGCAGGGAGAACTGGGCCTATCTGTTCTTGCTGATCAAATACAGTAGCTGTGGTGATGACTTTTGCTCTAGGACAGTCTCAGTGTTAATCTGTAGCTGCAAAACCAAAGAAGAGTCCCATGGCACCTTAGAGTAGAGATGTGAAAGTTTAACCGGTAAGCATCACCCTAACCCTTAACTAGAACCCGTACACATCACCAATTAACCGGTGGGGGCTTGAGCAGCTGCCACAGGCAAGGAGCTACTCCAGTCCTTTGGTGCCTGCTGCAAACGAACGGTTCTGACAGGCAGAGGGGACCACTCCAGCCCAGCGGCAGGCTGAAGTGGCCCCCACCACTCTTTTAATTGGTTAACTGGGTAACCAATTAAACGGGATTTTACATCCCTACATTAGAGAGTAACAGATTTATTAGGACATAAGTTTTCATGGGTAACATCCACTTCATCAGATGAATTGGAGTGAAAGCAGGGGTATATACAAGGAAGAAGTTGCTTGTATTAATGAAGTGAGGGTGGAGGCGGATCAGTCACAGCAGTTGATGTGGAGATGTGAATATCCAGAGAGGGGAAATTGTCTTTGTAATGTGTTACCCAGTTAAGATCCTTATTCAGTCCTAAGCTGATAGTGTTGCATTTGCGAATGAATTCCAGTTCAGCTGTCTCCTATAAAAATTGGTTACAAAGGAAAGGCTGTTTTCAAACCCGTTATTGAATATCAAAGCAGGTTAAAATGTTTCCCTGCAGATTTATGTGTGTGGCCATTTCTGACCAAGCTTAATAAATGGAGCAACTCCTACTTTACAGCATGGCCATGCTTTCCCTCTGCCCCTGTCCATGCCCTTTTGGGAGGCTAGTGTCTGTGTGTACATGGCCATCCTGGATGGAGACTTGCAAACTTCTCTATTAGGGGAAATGCCCTCCCGTGGTGCCCAGAGCTGGGGTTCACTCACGTAGATCGTGGGAGAGAAGGGGATGGAAAACTGCAGCCTGAGAATGAAGTTCCTCAGCAGAGGTGCCTATACAGTCATAAGTCCATGTAGCAATAAGGGAGGTCATATCCAGCCCCATTTACCAGTGTCAGGGCTCTCTTAAGAGTATACATGACAGTAAGTTCTCATTTCCTGCTTCATCCTGGTGCCAAAGTCTGCCAGTATCCTGCTCTACCAGCATGTTCATGATCTCAGCACGTTGATAACCGAAACCCCCTCACGTTAGTCAGTCGTGTTAACCACGTGTCCTGGCTGCTGCATAATGAATCACTGCCCAGCAAAGGAATGGCAGCAAGGCTGTGATTATTAAAAACCTTGTGGTACTTTATGCAAGAGTCAGGGTCTTCACGTAGGTGTCACAGCCACATGGCAACTTGACTAGCTCCGTCCTCAGTACTTCCCCTTGCCGGTTTAGGTGATGGGATTCTTCCCTTTCTGCTGTAAACTGTTGTGCAAGGTTGCTCCTGGGCTTTGCTCCAGAAATGGCTACATTTCAGCCCTTGGTGAAATAATCCCTTTAGGTGACTGAAAAAGCTGTTGGGCCTTGGAGGCATATAATAAAATGTAGCTGTTGCCTTCTGCTTCAGGGCACACGCCAGCCACTACCCACATGAGCTAAGGTTATTCCACTCTTGCATCTTCCTCTGATGCCACTGGTACTGTCCAGCATAGGCTCTGGGGCTGGAACATCCGTGGTGGGGGAGGGGAAATAGTGGGTCAGCTGTGGAAGGAAGTGGCAGGAGGCAGGGCCTTGGGGGTACGGGTAGAATGAAGGCGAGGCCTTGGGGTGGTGCACTCCCAGGAAAAGGAAAAGTCGGAAGCTATACTGGCTGATATTGGAGATGGGATACTAGACCAACTGGCCCATTAATTTTCATCCTGCAGGGCAGTGCTGGGGTAAGATGGTTTGTCTCTGGAGGCTAATAATACAGAGCAGAGTCCCTGAGGCACCCACCCATGCTACTGTCAGTTGTGGGCAGCTGCACCTCGGCCACGGAGGCCAAGGTGTTAATGAAAGGGACATACACACCTAACCAAATTTTGCCAATCTAGATTGCACTGGCAGCAAGTCACCGAGTCGTTTTTCCCATCCCGAGGGGGATGCATGTGAGGGGAGGGGCACAGTGAGGCTATGTCTAGACTACAGACAAAGAACACGCCTGCTTTTCCAGAAAAAAATTCAGAAAAGCAGACACATTTTTTTCGGCATCCCTGTAAACCTCATTGTATGAGGAAGAAGGGTTGTTCTGAAAGAGGCTTTTTTCCCCCCGACATTTGGCTCAGTGTAGATGGGCCAACTGTCGGAAAAGCCTCTTTCAGAAGAAGAGTGGAAAAAGATATGCAAGTTGCAGTTTGCGTATCTTTTTCCGATAGCACTTTGTAGTCTAGACACAGCCTCAGAGAAGAGATAAGCAGGCTTAAGAAGGGAATGAGAAATACAGCAAGTGCAGGAGCAGAGGGGGTGCCAGCCAGACCTGTGGGTTGGTCTTGGCAACAGTATCTATGATCTGTTGGAACAAACAGAGCTGAAAGCTGGGAACAAAGCAGCTGCTTGGCATTTGATGCTGCTTCTTTGTAAGCTGGTGCTGGAGCCTAATGTTAAAGGGAAACATCTACCTTTGGTTTCTTTCCACCTCCTCTCCTGGATGTGTAAATTTTTTTTTTAACCTTTCTCATGTCTCCCCCCCACCCCCCCGGGGCAGATAAACAGTACAAGCTTGAGTGTAGAGAGTTTGTGCTGAAGGAAAAAAAGGGCATTGGAAGAGATGTTGCCAGGAAGACTCACACTAGCATCGACCTCTTTTGTGAAAATGTATGTGGTTGAAATTACATCTGCAGCACCCCCGCCCAACTGAGTCTTTGCAGGAGCTGAGTGGGCAGGGAAGAAAAGAACTAGAAACTTTATCAATAATGTATTGAAAATCTGAGTCTGGCAGACGGGCAAGGCGAGTGAGGTGTATGTCAGTCAGCTATACTAAGAGTTCTGCTACATTGCAGTGCCATGCTCCTTGTCTGTATCTGAAGCCTGGTTTAGGTTGCACTGAATGATACTGAGCCACAGAAATCGGGGGTTCTTTATGCAGAGTTAGGATGCTTTTCCTGTGGCAGAGGATCAGAGCTGTTTATAGGTTGATCAGCATCTTCTCTGAAAATTCGCTTCTGGTAAAGGTTTGTAATAAAAGACCCCCTGTAAATGTCAGGATTTAAGCTGCTGGGAGATTCATTCAGAACCAAACCATCTCAATGTACAACACAAAAACCTGCAGAAGGGGGACTGGCTTGATGTTGAGTTCTGAAGTCTTTAGACCTCTGGTTCAGATCCAGTCCAGGTTGCATTATCGGACCCCTTATTGGTACTCAGCAATTAGCAAGGAGGCTGACCACCCTTCTTAAAGCTGGGGTGATCTCTCCTCATGCTGATCACATTGATGCAAGCTGGGAGAAGCAATCTGACGCTGTTGCTTATATTGTACCTGTGAGTCAGGGGCTCAGGAAATCTGGGTTCAATTTCTGTCTCTGCCACTGACTTCTTGTGTCACCTTGGGTGAGTTACTTAACTTCTGTGCCTCAGATTCTTGTCTGGAAAATGAGGATAATGATATTCCTGTCTTGTCCATTCATATTGAAAGCTCTCCAGGGCAGGGACTGTCCCTTACTCTGTGTACACACAACATCTAGCACAGTGGCTCTCTGAGCTCAGTTACCATGCTCAAATGTTAAGAAACTGTATCAATTTAGTACATTTTATCCACACCCGATGCACTGAAAATAGTGGAGCAGGAGGAGCTGAAGAAAGGAATTTCTGGTGACTTTTAAAAAATTGTGTGGTGAGTGGATGTGTGTGTGTGTGTTTTGTTGTTGTGTTTTAAACATGGCTGATTAATGACCCTAAAACTCTGTGGCCTTCATGCATGCAGAGCTATGTTACATGAGGTGCTTTTGTCTCCACTAAAGGGAATGCAAGGGCAGAAGAAATACAGTGGAAGAAAGACTTCAGCAGACTCTCCGTGCTGGGTAGAACCAGGCGATGCAAACAAAATCATGCCAGCATTTTGGACATGCTGTCCAGCAAGCAGCATAGTTCAGGTGCCAGGAGCTGTGGGAGTGACTCATGGGTTGTGAATTTCTGTGTCTTGCATTAGCCTCAGTGGAATCTGTAAGGCAGGGGTGGGGAACCTCAGTCCCTGTGGTTGGATGCAGCCCCTGGCTTGCTTGGATCCAGCCACTGAGACTTATCCCCCACCTCTCTTTCCCCCCCCCCCAGCATTGGGGAGCCCGCACTGGCACTCCAGACCCCCTGGCCCACAATAGGACTTTGCCTCTGTTTGTTTGTTTGTTTATTTTGGCTAGAAGTCTGCACAGTGCCCTGGATCTGCTGAGAACCATCCCCTGAACTCTCTCCCCTCTCCCTCCCCCCCCCCCCCCCCCCGGATGTCAAGGGAGCTGTGTGTGCAGGGGCAGAGCAGTGGCAGTGCTCGTAGACTTCACAGCATGCGGGAGGTGCTGTAGAGGGAACTGATTGCGTAGTAGGCCGAGGTGCCACAAACACTCTGCCAGTGTTGTCTTTAAAAAAAACCCAAGCTCCTGTTTGGGATTCCCACCCTCTCTCTCTCTCTCTCTCTCTCTCTCTCCCACTTTGGTTCTCTGTCTTTTAATTGAATTGCATAACTACGGGGAAGCATTTGGCTTTGTATTTGCATGTTCCACCGCAGTGGCTGTAAATCAAGCTCTGGAGCAGGAAGGGATGAACTCAAAGGGCCATTGAAATGCAGCCTACAGAGCCTAGACTAAGGCTGTGTTTTGGGTTCTGTAGCCTCCATGCCACCAGTTGGCATTCTGGGCTCCGTGGACCCTTCCCATAGGTTGGGGGAAGGTCCTTTAGTTGTGGGCGGGCTTATGCCCACCCACCTCCCGGAATCCAATAGGGCTACCGTGATTTAGCATATATAACCCGCGTCTGTGTATAACCTGCACTCTTGTATTACCTGCGGTTTTTCCTGTGGGGAAAAAAAAGATGATTAGATTACCCGTGCATGGGTATAACCCACAGAGACATCCCGCTGACAGCGAGCCGGCTGGCCTGTGGGAGGAGAGCCATGCTCGTGCCCAGGACCACCCTCTGGGTGGGGAGAATGGAGAGCGCAGCTGGATGCTCGTCAGACCATGCAATCGGCACCCCCACCTCCAAACCCCTCAATGATATTGCGCCACTATTTGGTGCCCCATTTAACTTGGCACCCTAGGCGACCGCCTAGTTCGCCTATATGGACGGGCCGCCCCTGAGTGGCGCTAACCCAGTTCTAACGGGGTTGAGCAGAGCCGCTTAGGGGAACTAATGCTCTTGGAGTAAAAATCAATTTATATAAGACGTGGACATGTATACCCCACGGGGGGGGAGGGGAAGGGGAGGGCGGAGTTTGTAAGAACATGTATAACCTGCGGGTTATATACGCTAATTTACAGTACTTTATGTAGTCTTTTGTTCTGAACCTGTCACACATCCTCACCCCCCTCCTCATCGCCCTGGGATTGGGCAGCTTGGGTTGTCATGCAATATACTTGTGACAGACCATCTGCGTCGCCATGGCGGCTTCCAGCCCAGTGTTGTGTGGAGAATTGGAGGAGTTGTAGGGACAAAGACCATCTGGTTACTCTTGTGTTCTTTTCTTTTTTGTGCTGCATCCACTGAAGGGGTGCATGGTGGGTCACAAGAGTAAATTGTCGACCAGCCACCTTGTAATTCCGGGAAGGCCACACGGAGGTGTGCAAAGGAGTTTAGAAACCTCATCCCCTTAGGGGGTAACATCTGTTTGTGTCTTCTCCCACCCTTTGGTCTTGTCTGCACTGAGGATTTGTGAACCACTGAGGCAGCTGCACCAGCACAAACCCCCAGCTTCCCGTGTCTATTGTAGGGACTTGTGTGGGTGCAGCTGTTCCAGGTGGCTGAAATCAGGCCACACTCACATGGTAGATAAGGCCCTTTCTCTGTTTGGGGAGAAGAAACCATTAGGCTGCTTTGCCTTGAGCCTGTGGCTGCTCTGGGAGCCAAGCGTTGGCCAACCCACAGGAAAGCTGCTGCTGGAGAAGGGTGTGGTGCTCCCACTACTTACCCCCCAGATGCAAGTTCTGTGACGTAGCAAAAGCTGCTTCACTCCACTAGCCATACCTGTGGGATTGCCCGCACTAGGAGTTACACTGGTGTAACTCTATCAGTGTAACAGCACCGGTATAATTGTACCTGTGCAACTGGTGACATTGTCCCATATGGACAAGCCCTGAGAGGGTTAAACATCTATGGCCAAAGGGAGTCAGCGCACAGCCCATGGCTATTAATATCACAGCAAAGTTCTATCCATTCATCTCCCCTTGGGCCAGTCTGTATGCATGTTCTTTGTACCTCCCTGTTCAGATTCTTTCCTTCTCTGTGTCTGGGCTGAGATCATTAGAGTCTGGGTTGGTTGCAGAAGCTTTGTAGCCAGATGAAGTTTAGATTTCAATCTACCTTTGTGGAAGAGACTGGTGGTCTGTTTTGTTTGTTTTCATGAGCCTCATTTTTCAGATGTCCAACTTAAGCTGTCTTAAAAGGACTTGACTTTCAGAAAGAGCTGAACACCTGCCTTCCAAAGAACAGACCCTCTAAAATAATCGCATGTTGAACACCCAAAAATGCAGCATCCCCCTCCACCCCCAAAATCACTAGTCACTTCTGAACATGTTGGCTACATATCTCTTGAATTCTTGCTATTTCTCTTAAAAATGGAGGACAAGAAAGATCCTATTTTTAGTGCTGAGATTCTAAAGACTGAATTTGAAAATCCCAGCTCTGTTTGTCTCCCCCAAACCCACTGATGCCATGGGGAGGAGCTGGGAACCAGACGGTGAGCCAGTGTTACCCTGGACCATTGTCATATTGGCATCTTCTGTTTGAGCTCTGCTGGATTTTAATGAGCAGTAGCAGAAGGCAGAGCCATCTGCAAGAGCGGAACCGTTGGAACAAAATACCAGGCATGTGCTGGATTCTCCCAATCTCAATGTGGAAGATTATGTTTTAGTCAAACTGGTTATTGGGCTCCAGAGAGAAAGTGACTAAGTGAAATCATTTGGTTTTCAGGCATACAAGAGGGCAGACTTGATCAGTGGTTTTCAACCTGTGGTCCCTGGAACTGAAGATTTCCAAGGGACCCAGACCTCTTGCTGAAATTATTTAGGGTTCCACAAATGAAATTGTTTAGGGGTCTACTGGACTAGATGATCTAAGGGTTCCTTCTGGCCTTAAACTATATCGGGGGGGGGTATAGAGGGAGGGAACCCCAAATTGCTTTTATACTTGATTTGTGATGCGGCTAGCTCATTATTTCTGGGGTAACGAGATGGAAGGACAGGGCCAGCCCCATGTTGGCTAGCTGCAGAAATCCAGTCCCACTGTAATCAGCGTGCCGAAGAAACACCGTGTTGGAATGCAGTGTAACTCTCCACAACAGATCAGTGTGTTAATGCTCAATAAGGGCAGTGATTTGCTGAGAGGGATTCAGAGTCCACTCTTTACCGAAGTCCAAAGCATATAAGTGCATCCATGACACGGATGTATCCGTAGAGTTAAAGCAGCACAAAGTGGAAAGTTGACAGTTCCTTAAGGACGGAGCGGTCACTGGCTCCTATAGGGACTGTGGTGTATGAGTGGGGGCAGAGAAGGGAGTATGGCATCTTTCAGAGGAAGGTGACTTCGAGCTTGTTTGAGTGTGCTTCTCCCCCCCCCCCCAGCCTCCTAACACTGGCACTCAGCCAGCCTGTAATTGCCTTGAAACATCCCAGGCCTTCCCTTTATTTATTCACATGCTGATTCTTCCCTGTGATGTTTGTAGGCTACTCTGCAAACAGCTGAGTAAACGGTTTGTCTGGATCCATTAAAGTTTGCTGCAAAAGAGAGAGGGAGGGAGGGAGGGAGGAAGAGAGGGAAGGGACACTTATTTCTAGCAACTGGTGGTGTTAATTTTGGTTCTAAGGAGGATTATTTTAGAGGTAGCCCAGTACAGAGTTTGCTGCACTAACACATGGTTGTTGCTACAGTAGCGGAGAGACAGGGACTCCCACTGACTGGTTTTGCTTCAGGAAATGCACTATCATTTAATTTGCCCTTGAGCAGGCTCAATATTTGATCTTTTAATAAATGATCTCAACTGTGGTAAAGAGAGAGCTACTCAAAGCCTTAATAATAGCTAGAGAATGGAGCCCCTAGAGAAATGGAAACCAGAGCAACACAGAAATAGTAGGTGAAAAAGCTCTTGGCTCATGAAGGCTCTGTCTGTGCCAGTGATGGGCAACCGAGGCTAGTGAGGGACTCCGTGAGTGGCCCTGCTTCATCTCAGTGGGCTGCAAGATTGTGGTAACCAAGACGGTCTCCAGGGAGAGGGTAGTTTTGCAAACTGCGCTTGCGTACCTAGAATTTGCAGGGGGTGCCCATTGAACTGTAGCAGCACTTTGATTGGACATAGGGGAGTGCACGGCTCTCACAGTCAATGTGTTCAGTCAGCATTAGGGATGTAAATAGAGACCAAAACAGTTAACCGGTTAAATGATATAGCTTAACTGGTTAACTGTTGGTGGGGGGCAGGGCAACAAGAATGAGGGGTCTTATTGGAACTACAGGCAAGATTCTGGGTTCACTACGGCTGCTGTGATAGGGCAGCTGGATCTATGTCTGCTGGGGCTGAGGCTGCTGTGATAGGGCTGCTGTGGCCATGGGCTGCTATGGCCCAGCCGTGTCGTGGTTGCAGACAGGTAGGACTGTTTGGCCCCCCAGGCTGGAGGCTGTTCTGGCCTGCACCCTGCCAGCTGGGCCACTATGGGTAGGGGGGACTGCTCCAATTGGCCGGGCCCTCTAGTTAACTGGATATCAGGTAAGCATGCCGTAAGGCATATGTAACCATTGAACTGTTTCACTTTGAATATCCCTAATAAGCATGCCTCTCCCTTCATGTGTGTGTTACTTTTCAGGTGTGTAACTTTTGTAATCCCAGTAAGAAAAAAGCTACACAAACAAAAACCAGCAGACTCTGGCAACCGGTGAGAAGGGGTGAACAAAATGACTCTTGGCCAGATGTAGAACCCCGATGGGCCGCAGGCTGCCCGCTGCTGATGTACGCGATCGTTTTTAGAAGAGCTTGTCGCTGGTTAGGGACATGGTTGATTCTAAACATGCCCACCCATGTTCCCGTACCACATAGCTAATGCTGAAACAGTAACCATATGCCATCCTCGTCAGCAACAGTGGCTGTCATGAGGCTGTCATCCTGTAATCCCAGTCATGGCACTGCTTAGCTCTGTAAAGGAGAACTGCTGATGGTCTCTGTGTAACCAGGTTGGCTGATCCTCCTTACCCCACTGCACCTTCAGGAGGAAAATCCCACAATGCGCAGCTGTATACATAGGTATTTTGGATGCTCAGTTTCCTGTGGATGTGCGATGAGCTACTTGCTCTGCTGTTTCCAGGGATGTCGTATGTACAGTGTCGTTGGATCCCGTTTGGTCCCAGGATATCAGAGAGACAAGGTGGGTGAGGGAATATGTTTTATTGGGACCAACTTCAGTTGGTGAGAGAAACAAGCTTCTCTCAAATGAACTCCGTGGAGTTAATTGGCATCAGGACTGAATTAAATGGCACCATGTGTCTGAAGTTATGGGATTTGTTACTCGAGTATCATTTATCAAATGTCATCTTCACTGTTTCATAAGCACTGTCTCACTTTGCAGAAGTGAATACTGGGACTAGCAGCAAGTGAGTGATCCATGCTATGGATTCAGAGGTGAACCAAGACTTTCACGTGGCATATTCTTACTGCAGAGAGAGGGAAATAATAGAAAGGACTCAGTTTGCTCTGCCATGTCAAACAACAAAACCCCAAATCAGCTGGCTGGCAGCATTCTGAGGGGCTGTGTGCTCTCTACTGCCTGGCTGGCAATTACATTTGCTTACATACTAACTGCATAGGGGGAAGTCTGCAGGGGGAGCTTGACTCCATTAGTCCTCCCGCCCTTTAAAGAGGAAGGGTGGTTTAGTGGTTGAGGAATTAGCTTGTGATTGTGTGTTCAATTCCCTACTCCCCTATGTGATATTAGACAAGCCAGTTAGCCCTGGTCTATACTAAGGTTTTATTTCAAAATAACCCCTCTTAAGATGAATTTATAAGTGGAGTGTCCACACAACCAAGCCTGTTATTTTGAAATAATGGGCCACTTATTATGAAATCTGTACTCCTGCTTTTCTCAGGGAATAACACTAATTTTGAAATAGTGATTTCGAAATAGCATTTGTGGATGCTCTGGTGCTGCTACTTTGAAATAACGTCTCCCCAGAGTAATTTGAACTAATTGCTCCCCAGTGCTTCCTGGGGTTCTAAGTCGAGGTAGCATGTCCATATTGACAGCACCTGCCTTGGACTAATTTTGAAGCTTCCCCCTTGTGAGGACATGCTAGTTCAATTTTGTAAAATTGGGAGTTAAGTCTAATTTAGTTATTTCAAAATTGTTTCCTAATGTAGACATGGCCTTAGTTGGACAAGTTGTTTATCTGCCTGTGCCTTAGTTTCCTATCTGTTAAATGGGATCAGCAGTGTGGTGAAGATAAACGTTAATGGTGGAGAGGTGCCCAGTTGCTATGGCAACTCTGAGGGCTATAGAAGGACCTTGGCAGCTTTCTAATCTTCTGATGGGTTCTGAAAATATTTTTTAATGCTGAGGTTAAAGTCTATTAACTGATTGTGGGAATTAAATAGGATGAAGTGAACTGCTGGCCATTGGCACACACCGAACACTACATGCGGATCCAAAATCCGTTGATACCTGGCTTGGGATGTTGTGGGATCTGTGAATAATGAAGCTGAAAGCACCTTTGATAAGAGCTCAACTAAGTCTACAGAGCTAACTGTGTTTTGCCCACTGAATTTAAGCCACCACACAGTTTGGCTAGCCAGTGTAGATGAGATGAAACTGTCATGTAAAAAGACCGTCATGTGAGCTAGAGAAATTAAACCCGTGAAGGCCCTTGTGACTATTTGTTAAGCACCGTGCACACACAGTCCCCACAGAAACTCCCCTAGCTGACTACAGGTGGGTTACAAACAATCTAACCAGTTCAGTCTGATTTAGTGTTCTCCAGGGCTCAGAGAAGCTGAAAGGATTCGGCTAGTGCTACTGCAGTACACTGGGGACCTGGAGGAATCTCACAGATTCACGGTCTGTGGGAATTCTCAGGAAATCGATCAGGATGGCACTACTCTTCTACAGAGGCGGGAATAACTTAAATGGATTTAGCATGGCGAATGAAGAGACACTAACCGGCTTGTGAGTAAACAGGCATGATGCGCTGGGTCTGGTTCTCTAGTGAAGCCAAGAGCACTGCTTTTTAAATAAGGGCTTTGAATAGAGATGGGTAGCCTGGAGTTGAAAACACCAGCAGCTAGACTAGCTGAGCGCCCCCTGTCCAGGCGACCACAGCCACCATTGCGGAGCTACACCAGCAGAATTAACAAATGGGAACTAGAGGGAATGAGGAGTGTAGTCACAGCAGGTTTGTTTTGTCTGTTAGCTGGGACTGACCTAAGTCATGCACTGTTTTTTCGGCTCTCCATCACAAGGAGCACTTTGCAAACATGCATCAGGCCCTGAGCTCTGGCACTTCTAGTGAAGAGTCAAAAGCCTTTTATTATCCCTCTTTTTAGCTCAGTGGCTGGTGAAGTGGTTCCTATGTATAAATAGCATCAAGTGCTCTGGGCTTCTTTAGGATGAAAGGAGCTTTATTTCAGACACAATGATGCCTCATCTTTAATAAACCTGCTCTGTCCTCAGCCCTGCATTTTGCAGCATATGCTACCATCAGCTGCTTTGGAATCTGTTTTGAGGGACCAGTTGCTTTCCAGAGGCTCAGGTTCTGGGAGCCATGGCCTGTAGGTCACCATGCATTAAAGCAGGGGTGGCCAAACCCCTGCTCGCAAGCTGCATGCGGCTCTTCAAAGGAAAAATTGTGGCTCCCACACCCGCAGCTCAGCTCCCACACACCCGTTCTGCATTCCCCTGCTCTGGCCTTTTTTCCTTGTCTGGTCAGGGCACCACTTGGGGTAGCGAGATCTGATGCTGCGGCCGATGGAAGCCTGCTTGGGCCTTAAAGGGGCAGCGTTTTTTGGGATTTTTGGCTTGCTTCTTTCCCTTGGCTCTTTGTGCTCTAGCGGGTTGGCCACCCTTGCATTAAAGACTAAAGGTTATATCATGTGACAAAAGCTCCAGAAATACATCCAACCAAAATTGGTTTAGTCCTTTAGCCATACAGGTATAGCTGGTCATGCTGACAAAGCCACATTGACTCTCAGTGATTTTTAGTGGAACAGCTCTGGGGCTTCAACTCTCTTTGAATTGTAATAAAGTTTAGTTCAGATTTGATTTGAATGACCCAGACTGCTCGTTTAATGCAGGGAAAGGGGTGAAGGGCTTGGCATCTGAATCTCTGTTGAATTTGGAAATTAAGTCCATTCTTATTTGAATTTCAGTAACTCCTTGCTCTGAATGGCAAACCGTGAAGAGACAAACAAGATGTAGAGCTGTACGTTCATCCAGAGAGAGAGAGAGAGAGTGTGAGCCCTTATCCCCAAAGGCCTTGCAGCCTAAATAGTCAGATAGGTGGGGGAAAGGAAGGGTTATTTTACAGATGGTGAACGGAGACCTAGGAAATCTGAGGGACTTGGGAAAAGTTACACAGGGAGGCTATGACAGAGCTCAGAGCTGAATGCACAACTTTTGGGGTCCAGACTAGTGTTGTAAACATAGGATCACTAGCTGAAATCCTGGCAAGATTCCCATTGACTTCAGTGGGGGCAGAATTTCCCTCTGTCAGGGTATGTCGACGCTAGCTCGTTAATTCGAGCAAGGTAGGCAAATGAGGCAACCGGAGTTGCAATTGAAGCCCGGGATTTAAATATCCCGGGCTTTATTTACATGTCCAGTCGCCATTTTGAAATTTCACTAGTCCGAACTCACTGCCGCGCAGCTACAAACGGCAGTGAAACATTAATTCGAACTAAGTCCTTAGTTTGAATGAACTGTTACTCCTCATTCCAGTTAATAGTTTGAATTAACGTTTCACTGCCATGGGTAGCTGCATGGCAGTGAGTTTGGGCTAGTGAAATTTCAAAATGGTGACCGGACGGGAACATGCAAATAAAGCCCGGGATATTTAAATCCCGGGCTTCATTTGCAACTCTGGTCACCTCATTTGCCTACCTAGCTTGAATTAATGAGCTAGTGTAGACATAGCCTCATTGATTCCTTTGGAAAGTTTTCTCCCAGTAGCTAGGCTGCCGACTTTGTAATCGCATAAAACGGAACACTCCTGCCCTGTCCCATGTCCTGCCTCTTCACCAAGGCTCCGCCCACTTCTCGCTCCATTTTCCTCTCTCTATTGCTTGCTTTCACCCATCCTTACTCACTTTCACCTGGCTGGGGCAAGGGGTTGGGTTGCAGAGGCGGGTGTGGGCTCAGGAAGGGGGCAGAAATGGGGGGTTCAGAGTATGTGTGAGGGCTCCAGCTGGGGCTCTGGGATGTGGGGTTTGGAGTATAGGGATGGCTCATGACTGGAGCAAGAGTATGGGGTGCGTGTGTATGTGGGGGGGGGAGGTTACAGGGTATGGGCTTCAAGAGGGAGGGGAATCCAGGCTGGGGCTAGGAGTTTGTGATACTGGGTCCCAATGGTACTTACCACAGCTCCCAGGAAGCAGCTGTCAGGTCCCTGCTGCACTTGAGTGGGGAGGAGGGCATCCAGGAAGGTGCTGCATGCTGCTCTCGGGCCTGCAGGCATCACTCCCATTGGTCGTGGTTCCCAGGCAATGGGAGCTGCGGGGTGGAGCTGGCACTCAGCTTGCGGTTCCCGCAGGAACCTGGCAGTTGCTTCCAGGAACCGCACAGACCCAAGGCACGTAGGGAACCTGCCATAGCCCCAGGCCTCTTCTGTGTGCTGCCAACCAGGCTTTTAACAGCCTGACCAGTAGTGCTGACTGAAGCAGCCGTGTTCCGATTTCGACCATGTATTCCTATTGAAAACTGGGCGCCTGTTGGCAGGAATTAGGTCAGTTGGACCTGCAAAGGCTTGCTAAGAGAATGTTTCCCAGTGGCTGAAAGTAACTTCTGTGCTTCTTTCATTTTTCCTGTGATCAGTGTCTGCCGGTTTGAAGCCAGTGGGAAAAATACGGCGAGCCCTTGAGACCAGGGAATCTATTGGCATCTTATTGTGATTATTAGTTGTATTACAGTAGCTCCTAGATGTCTCCAACCAAAATCGGGGCCTAATGTGTTGGGTGCTGCACAAATATTTGAAAGCTTTTCTCTGTCTCAAAGGCCTTGCAGTCTAAACAGATAAAGCAGAGGCAAGGTGGGAGGTATAGAGCAGTGAGCTGATAGGCATGAAATCACACAGAGCCTCATGGCAGGAGACAGGAAGAGAACCCAGGTATTTGAGTCTCCATCTAATACCAAATCCACAGATTGTGCTTCCAGTCAAAAAACAAAGTGGAGCCAGAAGCAGGGGAGGCATTCAGCTCCTTGTCTGTTCGTATATCTACCCTTTGAGAAGCTTCCTTGTCTCAGATAGATACAGGTCTGATCGCCCTCCTGCTTGCCACCAGCCTGCGAGGCATTGGTAGTTTGACTCTCCGTACATTTTGTATCCTGGATTGTCTCTTTGCAAGGAGAAGAGGGGTGTAAGCAGCACTGTGATAGCTTCAGCACCTGAGGAGTTCAGGCCCACTGTTTCACGAGAGAGCAAGACTGGCATTTGGTTGAGAGTTGCTTCACCGCCTGGCCTCAGTTAAATGTATGAGCCAGCGAGTGCTGCCAGAAGGGGAAAGATGTGGTGGGAGACCTGTGTATACACGTAATGACTCTGAATCTAGCTGAACTTGACCTAAGGGCAAATCCTAGGAAATCAGAGCCCATGATTGCAGTGCTGGGCTTTGGGGCCGGCAGCTGTACCTCAGGGAAGAAGAGAAAGCAGACAGGGGTGTGCTCAGTCACTCAGCATCATTAAGAAGCAGCAGCAGGGTGGGGAGAGGGGCAAATGCTTTATATACAGAGCTGCAGTGGGGGTAGCTGTCAGGACCTGGTGTGAGCCAGGACTGAGCCAGCCTGATTGCACACCGGCTCCCAAGCTCCTTTCAGTGCAGAGCTGCAGCAGTTAATCATGCAACTAACAACATTTTTTCTCAACTATACGGTTCCTGGATTACACACTTCCTGACATCCCTACTTCCTGCAGGCCAAGTACTGTGGGCCCTTGGAAACTCCTAGTAGCTTCAAGGAGCATCTGCCTGGGTAAAAACTGGCTGAGGACCTGGAGTTGTGGGAATGCTTTTGGTAACATTTAACCTTTATAGCAATAACATTAATCCTTCTAAAGCCCTAGCCAGGCAAGTTGGTAAGTATTAATGAAGATCAAGGAAGTGAAGTGACTTGCCCCAAGCCACAAAGTGAGTTACGGTCACAGCTGGGAGTAGAACGCAGTGGGTCCTGATCCTGTTCTTAGGCTGCTGGATCGCACCACTTTTGCAAGGGTAAATCAGTGCCAAAGCTCCATCCACATCCTTAGCTGCATTGCCAGTAGGACAGAAAAAAATCCTGCATGTGGAATCCTCAGTGTCTCTGCATTGCCCAGCTCTTTGAAGGAGCCCCCAGATTCACTTGTCTCCCGTTAGTTTTGCATCTCGGAGTGTGACTTTAAAGATGACAGACGTAAACAGTGAGGTGGGGAATAGGGATGTTAAATATCGGCTAATTGAATAGTCGATTAACCTCATGAATTCTTATCGATTATTTGACTATTCCATAGTCTCCCGGGAGGCAGGGCTGGCAGCCAGTGCATTCCGGCCCCACTCCTGAGGAGCCCTTGCCACCCTGTGCTGCGCATGGGATGCTAGGTGGGAGCTGGTTCGCCAGTTTAAAAAACAGTTCCCCGCACGAACCAGCTGCCTGTTGCCCTGTGATGCTGCCTCTGATACAGGGGCAGCAGCATGGAGTGGCAGCAGCCCCTGTCCGGGGGCAGAGGGGAAGGCCTGAGCTCCCTGACCCAGCACAAGCCGGGATTGAGCCAGGCTGCTGGCCAGCCTGCTAAAAAATGTACCGGGGGGGGGGGGGGGGAGGAATGCATGTACAGGCAGTCCCCGGGTTATGTACAAGATAGGGACTGTAGGTTTGTTCTTAAGTTGAATTTGTATGTAAGTCGGAACTGGTACATATTGTAGGGGAAACTCTAGCCAAACATTTCTCCAGAGCTCAGTTTTATTCTCCTACACCTCACTTCCCTCAGTCCTTTATTCTCAAGCTGAGGTGTCTGCTGAGAAAAGCCGCTCCTTGTCTCCCTTGTTGGCTGGGGGGGGGCGTTAGCTTCACGTCTCCCTGGTCTGCTGGGGGGAAGCAGCTAGTGCGGGGTTGCCTCACCCCGTTTGTAAGTAGGGATCCGATGTAAGTTGGATCCATGTAACCTGGGGACTGCCTGTAGTCTATAGCATTAACCAGTAAGCTTTTGCTTATCGATTAATCAGTTAATTGACTACATCATTGCATCCCTAGTGGGGAAGGTAAATAGTGGGAGTAGAAACAAGTCAGCTCAGCTGTTTGCACTGTGCAGTATTTCTGCTCTCCTTTATTTTGCAGCAGCCAGGGCAGTGTTTTTGCTGAGGGGGATGTGTGCAAACTGCTTACAAGTAGGAATTCCAGTTCCTCAGCTGTATCTCTGCAAGCAGCTAAAGGGCATGGCGGGGGAGGAGGGAAGGGGTAGAAACTGTAGTATGATACATTAATGTTGCTTTGGAGAGAGAGGGAGACTGATCATGAGGGGGTGGGGACTTTTTTTATTCCATGTTTTGTACCATGTCTAGCACAGTGCGGGGTCCTGGTTTGCAAAGTCAGTGGCTTTAGGTGAATTCTGCCTTTCAAGCCTTGCCAAATGCAGCCTATCGTGAGGCCCAGGGCTGCACCTGATTTAAGCTGTAATTAATTGTAACCATTCTTAGTTCTTGTGTAAAGAAGAAGCCTTGTGGAGACTTCATGTCCCTGCATGAAGTGCTCTCCAGGAGAATAGAGAGCAGTCCTTTAAACTCCTCCTGGTTTCCTCCTCTTCAAACAGCAAACAAATCGAAAGAGAGAAAAGTTGGAGTTGGATGCCCATTTGACTCTCCAGCAACCCTTATAAAAGTCTAGTAGGGTTCCATAAAGAAGACACCAGGAGAGGTTTATGGAAATAGAATGGGGTTGTATAGAAATTGTTCTCAAAAGCATCTGACAAAGTGGTTTTGAGCCATGAAAGCTTATGCCCAAATGATCTTTAAGGTGCCACAGGACTCCTCGCTGCTTTTGCAGATACAGACTGACCCGGCTACCCCTCTGAGACTTTTCAAAACCCTATAATAGTCAATGGAGAACAAGATCCTTTCTGTAGGTTTGGTTTCTGTAGAGAGGCGGGCCAGGTCACAGTTGGGGGAAGAGGCCTTAGGCGGGTTGGGAGGCAGTGGCTGGTAAATCACGCTGGTGTGCAATGTCCAGGCAGCACAGCTTGGGCTTATGTCATGTGTGTGAGGCCCTTTCAGCCCAGAGACACTCTAGTGCTGAGCAGCAAATAAAAACCTAGACATGCAGGGGAGCTCAGAGCCAGACCTGGCGCAGCAATTCCACTGGGCTGCTGTTAGTCAGATAATCTCACTCGCTGATGATGAGTGTTTGGGCAGAGACTGGCATGCCACCTGTACCCTACTTGCCCAGCTCCTATGCTCGGTACGGGATGGGGGCTGGGAAAAGGTGCTTAACATGAGGGATGCATGTTCTGGGGCAGCAGCGGGCCCTTCCTGGGCCTCAGAACTGATCTATCTCTATTGCTTCCTGGGGCTCCGTTGGTGAATATCTGGAGAGAACTACTGGCCATGTCCCATTCCCAGCCCTGCTTGGTACTTCCAGCCACTTCATACCCTCAGCCCAATCCCGACTTGCCTCCTATGCCAGGGGCTTAGAGCTCTTCTGCCAGCTTTACACTGGCTTCCTGCACACGGCACATTCTCCATGGGCTTTCTCAGGGAGCCACTTCCACCCCCTTCGAGGTGCCTTTGTGTTGTCAGCATGTGCCCATGCTGTGGTTGAGGCAGACTTGACAGAAATAACTGGGCTTACATGATGTTACAGACACCAATTGATTGGCTGCCCCTTTCAGGCAACTTCTAGCACTAGAGCGCTACCATCATACCTCCTCCCAGGGCTGCAACAGGGTACTCCCTCTTTTCCTTCCCCAAGTCACACAAGTGCCTGTACAGCTCTCCCCCTGCATCCTCCCACATGTTGTGAGCAGACGCAGAATAAGGATTTGATAGAGATGTGTGCTATTTGATTTTTAATATAGGGGAAGGGAATTATTTATTGCTGAAGGTTGTCTTCCTTCTTTTTCAGTTCTTCTCGTTCCTGCATCTCATTGAAGGCAAGAGCAGGCGAAGGAAAAAGACGCCCCTGTGGAGAACTGAAAGGTCTTTGTTGTGCTACAGCTTTTACCCACACTGAGAGGTCAGTGGTAGCTGTGTGTGTTCGCTTGGATGTCCACTTTAGGCGGAGGATAGCACTTTGCATGCGTGCAGTACAGAACATTTCATGCAGCTAGTGGGAAGGCCATATTTAACAGTTCCTAGCTGCTTTCAGCACCATCAGGCACCCACGGGTAGAGGTGATAAGCCTCAGGGTGCATTTTAAAAAATAAATCCTCACTGGTAGATCGAGGGGATTTTTATTTGGCACAGAGAGGCTAAGGGCTGGGTTTAGAAGTGCGGAGCGCATGTAATTGCCCTTCAGCCACTCTTAACATTAGGCCTTAAGTGATTTGTTCAAGACTACACAGCTGGTTTTTGGCAAAACAAGTAGTGTTTAGTTTCACCTGAGGACTAGACAGTCCCATCTTGTGCACTGTGTGTGTGGGCGAAGTTGGGCCCTGAAGTCCATTACAGACCTTGCAATGCAGCTGTAACACACCTTTTCAGCACTTCGCAGCTATGGTCATGGGAGGTATCAAAGGGCTACATACTCTACCTTCTGTCTGCCTTGTATACAGGCAGTCCCCGGGTTACATGAATCCGACTTACATCGGCTCCCTACTTACAAACAGGGTGAGGCAACCCCGCACTAGCTGCTTCCCCCCAGCAGACTAGGGAGACGCGAAGCTAGCGCCCCCCCCCCCCCAGCAGACCAGGGAGACGCGGAGCGGCTTTTCTCAGCAGACACCTCAGCTTGAGAATAAAGGACTGAGGGAAGTGAGGTGTGGGAGAATAAAACTGAGCTCTGGAGAAATGTTTGGCTAGAGTTTCCCCTACAATATGTACCAGTTCCGACTTACATACAAATTCAACTTAAGAACAAACCTACAGTCCCTATCTTGTACGTAACCCGGGGACTGCCTGTAAACTGGAGAGAAAATAAAGAGACATCTCTGGGCACACCCTGGATACTGATCTCCGAGTTGCTTTTCATTAAGTGTTGCCTTTTATGGCCCGGGAGTTATTTAATTTGCTTCGGTTAAGAAATAATGCCTTACGTCTCCATCTGTTAGACATAGCTTCAGGGCAGGTTATGCAGAAAAGTCTCTAGGACTGGCTTGCTTGCACTGCTAATTAATGCCTGTTACTGGGCAAGTAGAGGCAGATGCATTGAGCCACCTGGAGTGTGGGACTAAACAAGTGTCTGAAAGCTACTTGAGTGTGTGTGCGTGTACATAGCATAGCAAACGAAATCCAGAAGGCTGAGGTGGGACCCCACAACCAGACCTTGAACTGCAGGTGTCTCAGCACAGGGCAACGGCTGCTGCAGTTCCCCGTTCAGGACTGGATTTTCCTATGCCACAGTTGGGCTTATTTTCCAAAGTGCTCTGCTTGCACTGTGACCCTTGCAGCCATATGGTTAGAGGAGCTCAACACCCAGCATGCCAAGCTCTATGGAAAACCAGGCCCCAAAGGATCATTGTCATGCTCCACATTGCTCCCAAGGCTTCCTCAGCAATGATGCACTTAAACATTCTGGCAGGCAGGTGCTCCGCTCCAATCAGGATCCACAGCTTGGCTGCTTGGAAATTCAGACGGATCCTTCCTTTGTCTGTTTCCCTGAAGATCAGCATTGCTCCCTACCAGGCAGCCTGAAATGGCTTTGGAATCTGCTCTGTGAGATTATACCAGGAAAAGGAGATGCATTCTGCACAAAAGGGAGTGTCCAGATAGAACCACGTGTTTCCATGAATAGTTTCCTTGGCGAGTCACCAAGTATGCAGGAGCAGCCTGTACTGGCTGGGAGGGATAGATCAAAAGGAGACAGCCATGATTGCTCTGTGATTCACTGGCTACCACCCTTCCATGAATCGTTGTGCTACATAAACCTGCAGCTGTTCTGTGCCTGGTCTTTGAAAACAGAGAGGAGGAGGACCTCTTGTGTGCTTTTATCGTTCCTCTTGGCAGAATAGCTGAGCTGAGTTCTGCAAAATCCTCTGAAAAGGCCTTACCTGAGGCTTGACAGAAACATCTGTGTTGTGAGAGGGGGAAATTCCCTGGAGGTCTCAGAGCAGTGGCAGAGGTTTCGGTGTAGAAGGCATGTAGCAATTCTGTCTTGTTCATCACCCAGATTGGAGATTAAGTTGGTTGTCCAGCTCTCCCCGCTTTCCCCAGATGCACATCTCCCCCTGTAAACACATAGGGCACTTGGGAAGTGTCAATTTGCAGGTGATCTGGCCCAGGGGGTGAAATACGAAAAAGGCAACCCAGGGACAGTAGTAACTGGCAGTACCTTTTGCTATTGGGCAGTGAAGATGCCATCAAAGAGCCCTTATTTTTTGGATGGTAAAGTGCAGTCATCCAATTAGACTGGGAGATTGGGTGAAATGAAAATCCAATCCAAGGGGAAGTAGGTGCATTGTTCAAGATACAGGGCAGATTCCCAGCAAGTGTCAATCAACCAAGGGAGCTGTACTCATCTACACCCGCTGAAGGTCTGGCTCACAGTAATAACTTGGTAAAAGTCAAAAGCTCATATCCAGACCTTATTGGTGTCACAATGACACCTAGAGACCCCAATGAAACCCCATTGTGCTAGGCTTGGTACCTGTACGCACGTATACAGGACGTAAGTCCCTGCCTCCCACAGAATTTAGAATCTAAATAGACAAGACAGGTAAATTGTGAGCGGGGAAACAGAGATACTGAGCATGACTTGCCCAAGGTCACACAGCAGGACGCTGGCAAAGCCGTGGTCTCCTGACTCCTAGCGCAGTGGATTATGACCCTCTCAAATGGAGCTCTCCTCAGAGCAGCCCAGAACTGTACACCAGTGTTACCCCTCTGCCTTAGCCAGTGTGCTTTGTGGGGGATTAGATTGTGTGTCCATTCCCTGCCACACCATGCTGTTCTCTTCACCCACAAGCCCCTTGAGACACTGCCAGCCTTATTCTGCCTTGCAGGTAGCAGTCAATGACCCCAGTTTTTAAGTGGCTCCATATTTGTCGGCATTCGATTTAGCGGAAGATTGGCCGCCACAGTGTCGATCTTCCTGCAAGTATCAACATGCCCTTACTCTACTATTTCTAGTCTCTCACCCCCCAAACGTCTCTCCTGCTATTCCATACCAAGATAGGATCTTCTCTTGTGGGGGGGCGGGGAGGGCGGGGAATAGCCAGTTGTGTTGCCTCCTGTCAAACTGCCGCGTGGATTCAGAATAGGAGTAAATATCTATTAGGGACTTATTTCCATCACTGGTTTAACATACACTTACATCCAGGATGCTGTCTGTGAAAGACAAATGCACCAACCTACTAGGGTTGCTTTTTCTATCTAGAGTTGCTGCAGTGTCCGGTGACTGCTTCGTGTGGTTCTTTGTGAGGCTAAGACGATGTTTGGCGGGGGGGGGGGGGGTATATCTTGGGATCCTAAGACTATTGTAGAGCTCTCACATCTTGATTGTTAGTTCAAATCCTACGCCGCGTGTCAGCAGCCATTACGATTTCTGTGAAACGAGTTTGTTGATCTCCGGAGGATTCCCATCCTAACTTGCATTCAATGGTCCCTTTGCTGGCAGTTTTTGGTAATAGGCATGGACCCTAGAGAATGAATTACCTACAGAGTTTGAAGGCAGGGGTGGACTGAGGCTGCCAGGGTAGCACAGGGTGAGCTGTAGAAACTAGTGCTCTCTGGCTGAACAAAGGTTGTGGAGCTTTAAATCTGTCACCTCCCAGGAACTTTAAATTCATAGGAACATTGTTTAAAAGGAGGGGGGGAAACCCTCTGACACTGCAGGGCTATTCAGAGCAGATGACAGCACTACCATCCGCTCCTCCGTAGTTTCACTCAGCTGTATGGTAATTAATCTTCTCTAAGTGACATTGGAGTTGTCTGAAAGCCAGGAGAAGAGCCTAGTGGTTATTCACTCTGATGAATACCATCCACTGTCTGAGCCACTCCCCGTCCATGTGAATGGACTTTCTCTTGCTAACCAGGGTATCCGATCCTCTCTTCGGGAAAAATGTTTTCTTGTGAAAGCAGGCCAAGGACAGGCTGGGGCAGAGCAGCATTGGGGATGGGCCCATTCCCACTGCTGCATTCCTATGGGTCTGATTTGCTGGCTCCTAAAGCGCTAGCCTGGATGTTGGTCGACCTGGGAGAAGCCAAGGGAAATTTCTCCCTGCAGTGGGCTGGCCTGCCATTCCTAAGGGCTTGTCTACACATTCAGTGCAATAGCTGTGTCGGTGCAGCTGTGCCGCCGCAGCACGTTAGCGAAGATACGACTGTGCTGACAGGAAAGCCTCTCCTCAGTCCACCTCC
This sequence comes from Pelodiscus sinensis, assembly GCF_052426305.1. Taxonomy (NCBI): domain Eukaryota; kingdom Metazoa; phylum Chordata; order Testudines; family Trionychidae; genus Pelodiscus; species Pelodiscus sinensis. The sequence goes on along the minus strand of NC_143056.1, from coordinate 120,900,783 downwards.
ATGGGAGGCGGTAGCTGTGCTGACAGGAGAAGCCTGCCCATCAACAGAGTGCTGGCTACACCAGGGTTTGGTCAGTGTAACTGTGTCACTATGTGGATTTTTCACACCCTGAGTGACACGGTTACCCTGATGTTCATTTGTAGCACAGAACAGTCCTTAGCCAGCTCCAGTGGAGAAGCTATTTCCAAGGGCAGCTACTGAATGAATGAAGAACAATAGCATCAATTGATTATCACGGGTGCTGAGTGCTGGGATGGTGATTGTGCAGCCCACACACTGGCTGGGTGTGGTTCACTGTCCTGTGTAATGACACTCAGACCACTAGAGAGAGAATGAGTTTGCTCTACTCAGCCTTAGTTGAGAGCCCGTTGACTTTTAGCTCATGCAGTAGAGTAGAAACTCATGCATTAAGCTCCAGAGGTCCTGAGTTCGGTCCCCCCCCCGTCGGTGTTACACTTGCAGTTCACAGCCTGGATGGCAGCCAGAGCTATGTACTGAGCACGGGGTTAGGCAGTCTCAACGAGCCTCAGTGGTTTAGGGAGTGGCCAGCTACTTTCTGCACTAGCTGCAGTTTCTATGTGGTCTCCAAAGGGAGTCCGAAGTAAAGGAGCCCCAGGGCGACAGCTGGGGAGAGGAACAGCTGACCGGCAACTGTGGAAGAGAGGCTTGGACTGACCATAAACAGGAACAGTCTGAAAGGGCCACAACTTCATACCTGAGCAGCTTTGGATCCAGCCATGCCCCCAGTCTGCCATTTCTGCATGTACATTATCCATGTATTTATTACATAAAAAATGAAGGTCCTAAGCTAGAGCCGTCTCGAGGGGATTGTTTCGGGGAGGTTTTTGCACTGCTGCAGACCCCCAGAGTAGATGGGCTGGGCTTGCATGGTGCAGTGTGTCTCCAGGAAGGGTTTGCACTTAAGTGCAATTCCATAGGTGGGACTTTTCATCGCCTACCTAAGCACTAACTTGGGCTCTGTTGGGAAGAGGGAAAGGCTGCCTGAACACTTGATCTTTGCTTTGGGGACTCCTGGCAATTTGATTTGGGCACGACACATCCTGCATCAAAAAGAGAGAAGGTGGGAGGTCTCCATCTGCCATCGCTTGTGATGGGGGGGCTGATTCTTTGGGGCTGAACATAACCTCAGTACAACTGGTGCAGATTTTGATGTCCCTGCTAACACTTTACAATTAGCCACTCCACGCACAGATGACAAATCAGTTTCTCCTGAAAGGGCCAGATCCTCAGCTGGGATCAGTGAATTGCAGTGGGGTCACACTGATCAGAAACATACCAGATCTTCAACCTTTTGCAGTGAGATGGGCCCAGCTTCACGACCAGCATTTCTAACCTAATATGCATCCGCGATGACCAGCAGCCAATGGGAATCCAATTTGCATGTGTTTCTCTCTTCTGGAACTTGTTAAAATTAACCTTGGGAGCCAGAGGTGTCTCAAGAAAGGGTGTAGAAGTTGAGCTGTAGGAGAAGTAAGGTGGTACTGAGTTGGAAAAGGATAACACACAATGAGCCATTGGAAACCATTGCAACAAGATCTGTCTAGGGCCAAATGCTTTGCAGGATCCCCAAAAAGGATTGGATATTTGTACGGCTAACAGGTCCAGAGTTATGATAGTAAGCATTAAAAATGCCCAGGAGTTTTGGAAGGGACATAAACCCTCCTGCTTAAGGAGTTGAAGCAACCTCTATTAAATTATGGAGGTTAGGACAGAAGGGACTTTGCTAGGGAGTAGGTATCCATAATTGTGAGCTACAGGGTTCTTACTCCTTCCTCAGAAGCAGCTGGTGCTGTTCTCTGTTGGAGACAGGAGACTGGACTGAATGGACCCGGGGTCTAAGTCAGTGTGACTGGTACAACAATACCTGCTGGAGATGGTGGTTGAGAGTAAGGAAGAATTCAGGGAAGGGACTTGAGTCATCTGGCTAGGACCGCAGGATTTTTATCCCAAGGGTGAATCACACTTGAATAACACTGGCTCCTTCATGTCCAAGTAATTCATCTCCATTACCTGACATTCTCATGGAGTTATTAGGGTTGCCAGGTGTCCTGTTTTGAACCGGACCGTCTGGTATTTGAGCTTTCTGTCCAGGAAACAAATTGAGAAAATACCGGACATATAAATGTCCGATATGTTCTAATTAAGTAAGTTTTATTTATTATCATGAGTATCAGTACGTAGTTGCGTACTGCGTGAGCATGTCTACCAGCCAGGCAGTACGCAGCTACGTAGTAGAGGAGGAGGAAGGGGCTGGGCACGGGACGGGCAGCAGGATCTGCGTGCGCCCGGGCCAGCCCCGCTCCCCACCGACTGGTCCCCCCCCCCCGGCCCAGCCCCACTCCCCTTGACCCCCTCCCAGCTAGCCCTGCTTCCCCCGATCTCCCCTGGCCATCCCCGCTCCTCCCGACCCCTTCCCAGCCTGCCCTTCGGGCCGGTCTCCCCCCCTCCCATTCTGAGATCACATATGTCTGGTATTTTTTTGAAAGCCTTCTGGTAACCTTGGGAGTTATTCCTGTTTGATCTGGGTTGAGGATGTAGTTTGGAAAAGGCTTGGGACCATAGTTCCCTGTAAGGTGTGCAGTAGACAGCTGCTTTGGGCCGGGGAGCTGGCTGAGGCCTCGTGGTGAAGGGGCCTGCTCCGGTGGGGGGCTGGGGCCTGCCGTGTGGCGGGGGATATGGGGCCTACTCTGAGGGCCAGGGCCTGTCACAGCTGTGTGGTGAGGGGGCCAGGGCCTGTTCAGGGGGCTGGGGCCTGCTGTGGCAGTGTGGGGAGAGGGGTAGGGAGGGCGTGGCCGGAGGAGCCGTGTGGTGGGAGCAGCCAGGAAGTCACCTCACGACTCTGGCTCCAGCCCTATCCCAATGTTAAAGGTGTTTGGTTTTAGAATCTTAATTTGGGCCTCTCTTAAATTATAAACAACTTTTAACATACTTCTGTACTTTGCCTGTTTGTGATTTTGGTCTTCTGTTGACAGAATCTTACTAGATTTTTATATTGAAGTATGTGGGGTTTTGTTTGTGGAACAATATTGTGGAAGAAGTGGGAAAACCAAATATTAATTTACTATACAGATAATCTTGTAACATATAGGTTTCCATTTAGAAGAAAAAAGTAGTAATTAGGGCTCATAGAACATTCTAATGACACTAAGAAAGTGAGAGTCCTTGAGACTGAGCAAATGTGTCAAGAGTTATGCTTGATTTCTTAAACGATCCTGTAAATCTTCTGAAAGAACATAACATTTAATAATAGTATGTTAGGTGCTACTTAAGGGTAAAGACACTTTTGCTGTCTTTATCTGTAATGTCATGAAAATGTACCTCAAGGACTTTAAAAGATGCACATAGATAAATATATCCTCAGTTTCACACTCAGCTCAGTGCATGCTGGACAGAACATTCAGACTTTAGTCAAACCTGCATGAATATTCATACATTGTAGACCGCTAAATATCTTAGTAAATCTTAATGCATTAAGTAGAACTACCATGTAAAGCAAATAGAAATGCAGGTTTCTCCTCTGGTGAGCTAAAGGATAATCTGTTTTCTCTCTCTCTCTGTCTTGTGCCTGTTTTTTATGTTAAGAAATCTGGAATGTTAGATAAGCTGTTCCTGCTTTTAGGACAAGACTTTGGGAGGTTTCAGATACAGGCGGAAGGCTCAAACTTGAACTGAAATGATGGGTGTGTTTAATATTTAACAAACACATCACTTGTCCTGTATATTTGAGTTAGATATATTTTTAACCCTGTCTCCCTCTCCCGAAAAAAATAGGTAAACACTAGTTAACACCAAATCTTACACCACCTTCCGCTGCTTACATTTTAATATCATGGAATTACAAATAAAACAAAAAATGGTTCACCAGCTGCCTACAGAATTTGAGTATTCAAGACCTAAATTTCAAATTCAAAAAACAAACAAAAATACCATCCAGGCTTTTATGATATATCCTCAAACAGCATAAAAATTCAAAATCCCAATTTATATTTTGCGTTGCAGCTGCCCATAACTTGCAATGCCACAGGTACTATGTAATGTGGACACCTGTCCTCTAGGTTATCAGCTGAGACCACAGACTCCTTTTCACATAAGCTACTGACTAGCCATTTTATATCTGATGACTTTCAAATACTATTCGCTGGAGCTTGATTACGCTACCACTAATTAGCAAAGTGCTTATTATTGTGAATAGTCCCATTGATGTTGGGACTACTCAGAGTTGTGAGCTATTGTTTTAGTATTCTTTCTTTCTTCCATAGTATATATAAAATTTGTTAGTAACAGGTGAGTGCCATGCACACATCCAAACAAGCGCACATGACCTCAATATTGGTGCACAAGACAAAACTTACTCTGCTCATGGATGGAAAATCTTAGTGGGAACACTACCTGGGATTTGCATTTCTTTTGTTCAGATTGGAAAAAATAATGAAAAGGGGTGTATGCGTGTGGAGTGGGAGGAAATGTATCCATTTTCTTCTTGCAGTGTTTCCTTACTGTGGTGTTGATCAGGATTGCTATTACAGTAGCAATACAATGTCCCAGTCAGGATTATGGTCCCATTGTGCTAAGCACTATGAACACATGTGGACAGACATGGTCTCTAGTCCAGGACGTTACAATCCGACTGAAGATGAGCTGAAAGAAGTGTGCCTACCAAGCAGGAGGAGGAGTGAGGGGAAGGTGGATGGAGGTAACACAATAAGATGCGTTGATTACACAGCCTCTCTTTGATTCTATTAGGAGGGTTAGCATGACAATCAGGATACAGGAGTCTTCATTTTACAGCTCTTTTTGGAACCTCATCAGTCACCTGGCTGGGGTTCTTTGGGTGGGCACCTCCGCACTGGCTTGGAGAAGCGGTTGCTGTTTTCAAGAGGAGAGCTGTGATGCCACCCTAGTGGGAGATGGAGAAACTTAACAGGTTTTTTTCATTGTGTCACATTTCAGAGGCCCTCTAAGCTGGGAAGATGCGTGAGTACACAGAGAAGAAGGAGACGTGCGGCACGATCTGCCTCAAATACCTGCTCTTCATCTTTAACTTCTTCTTCTGGGTAATGGGCCAGCTCCCGCACTCCACTTGTGTGCCTCCCCCCCTCCATTGTTGAGGGCTACAGCTGTTGTCTCTGTGACCTGGATGGTGGGATGGATGGTATGGGGGAAATCCTGCTCCCACTGAAAACAATGGTGAAAACACCCATTGGCTTCAGTAGGTCCAGGATTTCACCCGAGGTGTGTGTCTAGACCCATTCTGCCAACAGTAGGGGAAGGGTGATAACCTCCCTGACTAGGAATAGGGCCTAAAATGATCAAGTATCATCAGCAGTAGGTTGCCTGCAAAAGAGCTGTTTTGCCCACTTCAGTGGAAGATGACCATAGACAAAGGATATCATTCATTCATTCCTCTCTCATTCTGCCCAGCAGCATAGCACAGGTTGGCAGCGCAGTGAAGATGGGCAGGCTGGGATTATGGGGCTAATCACTGTGGCTATGTCTGCACTAGAGTTTTTCTCGCAGGCTAGCTTTTACAACGGAATGAATTGTGGGCTGCCTCTGTGAATTAGCAACCAGGTAAAATTCTCTAGTGAACATGAGGTCCATAAAGAGGAAGAGCAGCCTGAAGGAGAGACGTTGGCTCATGTGACGTGCCTCCACTTTGGGGTTATTCCTGTGCTAATATTCATTCTCATTGGTGTTTAACTAGCCAGGCGTCTCACTTTTTGCAGTGCTGTCCCCGCCCGTGGTTCTGTTCTGGTACTAGACATAGATATTGTTTAGAAGTGATCAGTGTCACTCCTGGTCAGCCAGCAAGGGTGCAAAGCAGCCTCACCCTCTCCTCCACCCTCTGCTTCTAGGTGGCACTTCTGCAGTTGAGAGCCAAGAGCCTGATTAAACCTGGAGACATAGAACTCCAGTTACAAAGTTCTCCACCTCAGCCAGCTGGCATCCCCTTCCAGCTGAAATATTGTGCCTTCTCCCCCTTGAACCACCGTGGGGCCCTGAGAGACCAGGGGAGAGGAAGAATCAATTTCATTTAAGGCCTGATCCAAAACCCATTGAAATCCATGGGAGTCCTTCCCTTGACTTGAATAGGTCTTGGATCAGGCTTAAATCTGATCCCTATAGCTGAGCAGGGGGTGGATGTCTCTCTCTTGAGGAGAGAGGACATGTCCACCTCTCATGCCTCTCACCTGCTTGCCTCTTTATTAAGCTGGCAGGCGGGGCCGTGATGGCAGTGGGCATCTGGACCCTGGCTGAGAAGAGCGACTACATCAGTCTCCTGTCCTCCAACACGTACATGGCAACCACCTACATCCTGATAGTGGCGGGGATCGTCGTCATGGTTACTGGTGTCCTCGGGTGCTGCGCCACCTTCAAAGAGCGACGGAACCTGCTGAGAGTGGTAAGCGTTCTGTGTGTCCTGGGTCAGCACTGGGTGCAGAATGTCTTGTGCATGTGAGCAGAGAGCTACATCTCTTTCCCCCTGGAGAGCTGTACCAGTGACTCCCTAGCCCCTGACCATCCTGCTCTCACTGGTTGGGATAGATGGTCTGTCTTACCGAGGAGACCTTCCTTTCATTCTGTCCCACCCAGAGAATGTGTTGATTTCTGTGTGTTTCAATAGGTGCTACATCATAATTGTATGCTACCTTTCATCTCAGCATGCCAAAACATTTCCAAAGGGGACTGCTCAGGGTGGGGAATGGGAATAAAATTGGGAGAGAAAGCAAGGTGGGCTATCTAAAACCAAAAAATAAGTAACTGTGATTCCACTTGATTCAAAGCAAAACATTGGTTTGTTGCGTATAGCAACATTTCTAGCAGTTTAAAAAAAAATTTCTCACCTAAATTTTTTTTTTTTTTTAATTTAAAAAAAACCTCCCCATCACTTGACATTTTTTGACCAGCCTAATAATCTCAGGTCTGGGCTACACTACAGGCCTATATTGGAGTACCTACATCGCTCAGCAATGTGAAAAATTCACAGCACCCCTGAGTGATGTAGTAATACTGACCAAACCCTCTTAGTAGACTGTGCTTTTTTGGCAGGAGAATTTTCCCCATCAACATAGCTACTTCATCTCAGGGAGGTGGATTAGATGGGAGAGTCGTGTCTTCATAAAAGCACTACAGCAGCTCGCCTGCTTCAGGGCAGCTGCAGTGTTTTAAAGATAGATTTGCCCTAATTCTCACCAGCTCTCTCTCAACTCTCCTTTATGGTCTCTAGGCCATGACAGTGGTTCACTAAGCAGCCCATCTGCAGTGCTGAGTGTAGTGACTGAAAGCAAAGGGCCATTGTCATTTTACAAAGAGCAACACTTCCACTGTGCCGTAGCCATTCCTTCAGTTTTGCAAATTATCACTGACCTGAATGGCCTATCCCCTTCCTTTGTCCACTGGAGACTGGTGGGGGGGGGGGGGGGGGGGGAAGGAGCAATGAGCAATACTGTGATCCTACTTTGTGGGGTGCAGGTGTGAAGTGAAAATATGAGGTGGTGGAGTATGCCCTTATGAGGCCTGTGACAGGCTTTCAGGAGCTCTTGTTAGTGGTTTGTTCATTTGGTTTTTGAGGGATGGTATTTGGCTCCTGGCCCTTAGCAGTTCCTTTGGGCACCAGCACAATTATTCAGTGTGCTGAAGAGCTCCATTCATCTCCCTTTTGTCTTTCTTTCTCTGCCAGAATTTACAGATGACAATCTGATGGGGTTTTCTTTGTTATTCTGACACAGAAAACTAATAATTGTCTCATGGAAACAAAAAGATTGTTCTCTGCCTTTCTTCTCCCCTCTGAGTGGCTGCCTGTGACAGATCTATTGTCCATCCTCTCCTCTGGTTTAGTTGATACTAAGTAATCCACAAAAGAAATACTTTGTGCTCAGCGGGGCTCAGTTGGTTTGGCTGGCGGCTTCTGCCAGCTCTGAGCTCAGCCAGTAATCCCGACATCTTTACAACAAAGAAAAAGGCATCTGTGCCAGTGTGTCCCAATTTCTTTCTGTACCAAAGAGCCATATACATAGAGAGGTACGCCACAATGGGGAGGGTTTCCTGTAATTTTCCAGAGGCTCTTTAAATCAAACTGCAAGGATTTCAGATGTCAATAGGGGGGTGTATGTGCATTCGTGGGGGTTTTGAGCCAGGAAGGTATATTCTAGCTGCATTAGAGCAACTGGTAAGTTTTTTTTTTTTTCCACACCCACTTCAGTACTCTTCTGTTTCATTTCTTATTGCTGATTAACAGGATATTTGTTTAGAGCATTTTTCTCTTTCGCAGCCAGCCTGATTCATTCAGTGATGCCACAGTGGTCCACATACTTAGGACTCCACAATTGCTCCCAGGGATTCCAGGCCTACAGTGAGAGATGCTCATGTGAGCAAGAGCAATAGGAGCAGGGCCCATTGTGATGGCACAAAGTCTGGCTTGTGATGGTTCACCCTGTCTCTGTGTTTCAGTCCCCCAGATGGTGCAGTGGGCCAGGGAGTCCTCTGGTCCCTAGCATAGGGTAGAGCAACCCCAAGACCTATTCTAAATGGAGTTCAGACCATTGCAATATACAAGAACAACCAGGACACAGGAATGTTCACGTCAGGCCCTTGCTAACCCCACACATCCTGAGATGTCCCTATGGACTGCAAAGCTTGACATGCTGTAAGGTTCCCACCTAGGATTCCCCCTTTGCCAGCTTTCATCATGCTTTATGTGTCTGGAATAGCATAAAGCAGGGGAAATGTAGTGGAGACTTAGGAACGTAATGTAAATACTGCTATTGGAGTACATAGCTCATTAGAAGGTGATCGGTCTTCCAATCATGTGGAGACCAACAGAGTGCACATGAGAAAAGCAGGAGCCTGTCACGGTAGAAAATGAAAGGCAGCCCTTGTTATTCCCACAGTCATAACACCTCTCTCAAATATTTGACTCCCTTGGGACAGAGAATTCGGTGAAAGTATTTTGCGGCTATTTAGTTAACAGCTGTATCCACAGCCTACAGCTAGGCTGAGGCCCCATTGTACTTGGTGCTGCACATCCTTAAGACTTCTGGAGCCCTACTCGGTACTGTTGAACTGGTGCCACTGTGACCAACGGCAGTCCAGGCTGGGGGAATGATGGTTTTTTTAGAGATGTGATTTTATAATCTTCAGCAGGGGTGATGCATGGGGGACACGAGGTGAGATGGGTCGGCCGTTGGGGAGACTAGTGAGGCTGGAGGGTCAGTACTGGCAGCAGGGGTCTGCACCCCTTTTGCACTCACCAGCTGCGGCGAGGGAAAATGCAGCAAGGTGGCCTGAGCTCACACTGCTCTACAGCTGCACTGCGCTGCTTCCTGTGGGCATGGGGGGCCCTGCCCTGGAGCATCCCAGCCCGAGAGCAGCGCAAGCTAGAGCCACCTTGCTGCATTTTCCCCACTGTGATGCTGCTGGTGTGTGTGTAGAGGGGGAAGAGGGATGGCACAGACCCCTGAAAGGCTGGCCAGCAGCCAGCGGGGGACTAGCAGGGTTGGAGGGACATTGCTGGTAGCAGGAGTCTGCGCCCCTCCTCCCCCATTTCCATAGAGGCAAGTGGATGGACATTATGACCCAGTGGTGCCCCAGATTTTTGGGTGCCTTATGCAGCTAAATATTCTGCGTATGGGTAAGGACAGCTCTGCCCTACGTGCAGACTGAGACATGTCCAGCCCCAAAGAGCATAATCTAAACCCGAGGTAACTTACATTTCTTACAGGTACTGTCCTGTCACAACCCACCTCACTTGGGAGTGGCTTATAGTGGGCAGTGGGGTGCTGCTCTACAACAAGACCTGTAAGAAATTTAAATTTAAGCAGAGGGTTGGGGAGTTTGAGGGGTGCAGGAGTTAGGGCAGGGGATTGTGGATGTGGCGGTGTAAAAGTCAGGGTTAGGGTGTATGAGGGGCTCAGGGCTGGGGATTTCGGGTGTGTGGTGGGGTCCAGGAGGTAGGGCAGGGGACTGGGGGTGCGTTATCTTACCCGATCAGGGTTAGGCTGCTGTATCTGGATGAAAGTGGTTGGATGAGAGGCTGGGCAAGGATCACCGTAGCCAGATCGTGGCCTCCCCTCCAACCCCAGCCATAGCAGAAGAGTGGTGCTATTTGGAAACTATGGGAGGGGTGGGCAGGCACGAGGTCCCTCCCCCAGCCTTGCAGGAGGGACGACTAGACCCAGGGTCCAACTAATTGTGGTGGACAAATAATGAAGAACAAGGCCAAGGGGTGCAGGTCGTAGGTTCAAAACAAGGGAACCGGATGAGGACATCGAGCAGAGAAAAAGCTGCTTTCGGCACCTGGGATTCCCAGGGGGTCACCCATCCAAGTACTAGCCAGGCCCGCGACGATTTACCTGCTGAGATAGGGGGCGTTTGGTCCAGTATGGCCATAGGCCCTAGTAGAAGGGTTGCCGCCAGCTCTTCTTGCAGCTAGGTGGGGCTGGACCGCAGGGCCTGCCCCAGGATTAGGGCCAGGGCCAGGCCGCTGTGGCCAGGTGGGGGCTGCTGGAGCCAGGGCTGGATCTCTGGGGCAGAAGCTGTGGCTGGATATGGAGCCGGGCCACCACCGCTGGGCTGCCGCGGCAGTCACTAGGTCTGCCCAGGAGCATGACAGCTAGGGACAAACCACGACAGTCAGATAGGGGCAGCTACTGCCACCAGTCCCTCTCACTAACCCCTACAGCGCACCCCCAGCCAGCCCCTTTACACAGCTGGTGCTTACTGGAGCAGCACACTGGGGTGCACCACCTTACTTTCACTTCTGATTTAAAAGTTGTAACAGTTAAATGAAACAACCAGGCAGGGCTGACAATAGCAAGAAGCTTTAGCAGAGGCTAGCTGAGTGCAGAGTAGTAGCTGTAGTAACCTTCACTATATATAGGCTCTGATAAAACCTGTTTGCTAAAGGTGGGAGATAATTTGGTGAGCTGAGGCCTTGTGATACATGCCAGCTCCACTGGAATGCCTTTGACATCGGTGCAGAAAACACTCCCTATTTAGAAAACAGATAAAGGAAAGAGAAACTTTCCAGCTAATTGGTTGTTTTCTATCCCCTAATGCAGCAGCCTGACAGCACTATGATGTCAGAGAGAGATTACATAACTGGGCTGCAACAAAATAAAGAAACCCTTTGTTTAGGAGGGTTCCTCTCCTTTTCTGCCCCTTTCACCCTCCGCTTAGTGCGGCGCCCAGCCTTTGGTTATCCAGAACTCCATCGGGTGACTCATTCCCACGGTATGAATGGGTACCTTGTACAAGCATGTGCAGACACTTGCAATGTTCAACTCCGAGCCAGTGGGGGGAGTTTGGGGAGGGAGTGAATGCCTGAGATTGTATACTCTAGTACAACCCAGCCTGCTGAAAAAGCCCAGTTGTCGCTCCCGTGCAGCTGCTGAAGCCCCGCAGAGGGTGAAAGAGGAAATTTGACCCACTAGATAAGGATTATGCATTGGCATAATCTCACGTGGGCATGAGGTTTTTGATTGCCTGTGTCTTCAAACCACAAGGGGGAGGTCAGTGAGAAATGAAGGTGTCTCACAGCAAAAGACAAGCTGTGATGCAAGGGTAAATTGATGGCTTCCAGTTCTGTTTTTTGGCAATACCTAAATGCATTTATTTCATGCTAACCATGAATTTTTGCAGGGGTATGTTGTTCCTTTCATGGGCCCAGGAGTGTGAGAATGCGATGTCATTCAGGAAGGTGGGGCAGTGGGGGCAGAGCTGTCTTGGGACCTAATGACTGGGATTTCGGGGGTGTCCCACAAAGCAGAGAGACCGTGCATTGGCAAAGGTGCTTGGCTCTTTGGGGGGATTGCAGAGGCTTGATAGCACTAGGGAATCTGTGTAAAGTCCTATCTGGTACAGCTAGTTATCAAAACCAATCATGAGTGTGTTCCCTGCGCAGAACAGCACAAGGCTGCAAGGAGAACAGCTATCAGGGAGGGGGCAAAAATCCCATCATGACTTCTTCGTGTGCCCATGGGGCAGTGTCTCTGGTACCTCGTGGAGTAAATCACCGAGGATATGTCTACACTACCCCGCTAGTTCGAACTAGCGGGGGTAATTTAGTCATCCGCAGTTGCAAATGAAGCCCGGGATTTGAATTTCCCGGGCTCCATTTGCATGAAGCCGGCCGGCGCCATTTTTAAATGCCGGCTAGTTCGAACCCCGTGCCGCGCAGCTACACGCGGCACGGAGTAGCTAGTTTGGATTAGGCTTCTAATCCGAACTAGCTATACTCCTCGTGGAAGCCTAATCTGAACTAGCTACTCCGTGCCGTGTGTAGCCGCGCGGCACGGGGTTCGAACTAGCCGGCATTTAAAAATGGCGCCGGCCGGCTTCATGCAAATGAAGCCCGGGAAATTCAAATCCCGGGCTTCATTTGCAACTGCGGATGACTACATTACCCCCGCTAGTTTGAATTAGCGGGGTAGTGTAGACATACCCCACCAGAAGTGACGCTACCTGACAACCTTAGCGGAAGGGCCACACTTAGAATGAACATGGAGCCTCGCCGGCCTCTAGGGGTGCCTCTCCAGCTTCGTGCAAGGCTCTCTGGCAGGGCAGTGTGTGGGGAAGGCAGCAGTCCTGAGTGCTGTGCAGGGCCTGTGCTGTGATGATACTGAGTATTACGGGATGAGCCCAAACTTGGGCCCTTTTCTTCTCTTAATGATGGAACTGTAGAATGGCCTGGCCGTAGCCACTTAGGTGACCATTGCCATGGCAGTGTGACATTCAGGACAGTAGATTAAACGAGGGCAGGGTGGCTGGATGCTGCCCTGTTTTCTCAGAGAATTTGGACTATGATGGCAGGATCCTACAGCCTCGGGCGCTTTAGCAAGAGAGCACAAGTTGGTCTCCAGAGATGTCTGTGTGATTCCTTCACCAACATTCAAATTGCAGTAAGAACACTTTTTGAAACTTTAAAAAGACACGAGGGTTGTAAGAGACACCCGGTTCAGTTCATGCTTCCTGTATTTCACAAAGCTACACTGAGGATGGAGGTCAACCCTCCATGGTTAACTGTGGGTGAAACTCACTTCTGGGGCTTACGTACTACTATGGTGTATGCACTGCTTAAGTTTAAGCTTCGTTATCAGGGTCTAACCATGACTGTTGTGGCACACAGGGCAGAATTCACTCTGAGTAACAAGCATATTTCAATTCAGAACTCGGGTGCAGATATTGCACGCTGTGTTCTTCGTGAAGGTCCCCAAAGCAGAGCATTTCCCACCCCAAAGCAGGGAGCTCTGCAGTTGCCAAATGGTGCCCCCTACTTGCATTGTTTCCACCTTTTAATAACTGGCTGTCCATTGAGTACCAAGTCTCTGCCGTTGTTCTCTGTGCAGCAGCTTCCTCCTTGGCTTCTGCTCCATTCCAAGAGCACTCCCCATGGATGCCTGGTTATTCTGGGCCTCTGATCACCTGGCACAGTCCGATGTTCCTCTCCTACTTAACAGGCTAGTGTTGAGTTTCTACAGAGCAACTGGTGCAGCTGTATTTTGGGGTGGGTGGCATCAGCAACTGAGCTGCTGTATCTATAGAATCTAGTTAGCTGTATTTAATTACAGTTATACCCGACTGGTCATAGAAACACCCATTCCAGATGTGACTCCGAGTCAGTCTGGTCCCAAATCTTGTCTCTAAGGCTTTTGGAAAACTCTTGTAGGTTGGGGTGTGAAACAACACACCCCAACTGACAAGTTTCACCCACAGTAGTGCTGGTGGGGACAGCACTTGTCGGTGGGAGAGGTACAGCTGCTCATTGAGGGTGATGTTGTTATTCTGATGGGAGAGCGCTCTGTCCCACCAGCAGAGAGTGGCTATGTGGGGAGACCTTGCCCTGGCACACCTGCCATGGTATAGCTGTGCCACTATAAGGTCTATAGTATGGACATAGCTTGATAGTGGGCTGTATCAACTGCTTCACGTCAGGTCTATATTAGACCTGGAAGAACAGCTTATGGCATGCAACACCAGCTATGTAAATAGTGCAGCTGGAGTCAACGTACTTTAACCTGAGCTTGGTGCCGTCTTCACAGTGGGGTAGGTCTTTACTAGATGGGCTAAATTGAATGTCAGAAGATCGATCTGCGGCACGGTAAGTATAGATGCGGCCTGCTGAGAATGATGCAAAAGCCCTGTGACAATAGACTGTTCTGGATTTATTTGCCCAGAGCAGTAGTTTCCTCCTAACCCCATTGAGTTATCACATGAAAAATTAGTTCTCTAAGCGCTCGCCCTACATTACATGGAAGAGCAACACTACCACAGTCTAGTGAAGACCTGCTAAATCGAACTTGGAGGGTGCTCCCATCAGTGCCGGTACTTCTGCTGCTCACAAGAAGTAAGGGAAACTGATGGGAGTATTTGCTCCCATCAACTTGCCACTGTGTGGACAGCACGGAAACTCAATTTAAGGTACGTCAACTCCAGCTACATAATTAACATAGCTGGAATTGCATATCTTAATTTGACTTCTGCTGTAGCATAGACCTCACCTTAGATGTTTTCTTCATCCGAGCTAGTTCAGCTGTGGCTGTTCTTGTCCAAATCCGTGTTCTGTCTCTTTTGGAATCATGCTAAACTCTTGCCTTCGTGATATATTGTGTCGGTGAAGTTCCTCATGCTAAGCATGCACCATGTAAAACGAGAAATCTTTACATCAATAAATGTTACCTCATTTTCAATTTCATTGGATACTCCCTAGTACTTGTAGAAGAAAAAGGGTAAATAGGAGCATCTCTCCTCCAGTTCAGCTGTAATTTTTGTCTTTCCCTTTACTAGATACCCTTACCATAGTATTTTTCCTTCCTCTTCTACCTACCACTTCTTTGATGAGCTCTCTTGTTGCTGCCTGTCTCAAAGTACATTCTCACCTATTCCCATACAATGAACCCCTAATACTGATCAAATCCTTTGAAAGCTGCTGTAATACAAACAGTAATACTAATGGAGTTAAGACTTTTTCCTGATAACATTTAACTTCTCTCCCATCCTTCCTGGTGAGCTCTTTTAACCAACACAATTTTTACCATTGTTTTGCAGTACTTCATATTGCTCCTGTGCATTTTCCTGCTTGAGATCATTGCTGGAATCCTGGCCTATATCTACTACCAACAGGTAGGTGGATGTCAAACTAAGAGGGTCAAACTTGAGAGGGAGGGAGCAGCTGCCTATCATCCAGTTTCTATTCAGACACGGGCATAAGCCAGAATTTTAAGGGCTTTGAATCTAGGGTTTGGTTTGGGCCCGTCTCTCTTTTCTCCCCCTCCCGTTCCCCCCCCCCCACCCCCCCAGGGTACAAAATACATCAGGTAATAAACAATATTTGACAAAGCATTAGTCTGCAATTTGTGTATTTGGGAGTCAGATGCAGTTCAGCTCCTTCCTAAACATCATCTCTTTCCTCTCGCTCCCTCGGTGATGCCTTCTTATGCAGATCTGTGTTGGAGTGATTCACGTCTATAGTAAAGTATCCCCCTGAGATTCTTCTGAGGCCCATAAAGGTAACACAGGTAGTTGTAGTTACAGTTGTGCCATCTAGTACAACCCCCTGAAGCAGCACGTAAGAGTGGCCCATTTAGTCCTGTATTCTGTCTTCCAGCATTGGTCAATGCCCGATACTTCAAAGGGTATGAACAGAACAGAGTAATCATCAAGTGACCCACAACCTTTCATTCAGTCTCAGTATCTGACTGTCAGGTGGTAGGGGTGCCCGGAGCATGGGGTCGCATCCCTGAGCCAAGCAGCAGTGCTCCCTGTTAAACCAAGTAAGCTCACAGAAACATGCCTGAGTTAGTAAGGACAGGAAATGGTCCAGCTAGGGGTAGAGCAACACCACCACAGCTCCCAGTACCTCCCAGGGTCTGCTGCAGTCACAGACAGCTGAGCTTGAAACCACAATGAGGGAGTGATGACTTCATAGTATCACACTGGATATGGCTGAGGAGAGGCATACTGCTTGGAAAGCTCCCTCAGATGCGTCTTCTCTCCCCCACGGTGTGAGGGAGATTGAGTGTCTGAAGAGGACAGACTGTTGGGAGGTTGTCAGGTGGTATGACTGACAGGGAAGTTTACACTGCAGAGGGGTGTAGACATTTCCAGTGGCTCTGTGTTCACGTACTGTACGTGTCTAGATTACATCCTTAAAATGGGAACATTTTTCCGGCCTCAGGGGCCCTCAGACTTCCCTCTGCCCAAGGGTAGCATTAGCGCTACACCATCAGGCCCATGTGCAGGAATTTCTCGGGGGGGGGGGAAGGGGAGTGAGCTGTGGGAGGGGCTGGTGGCTGCCCTGTCCCCATGGCCCAGCCCCACCCCCTGGCCTCTCTCCTGAGGGAGGAAAAATGGAATCAGCCCCAGTCTTCCCCCAGCCGGGCAGAGCATGGGGGAGGGAGGCTGGCAGCACCCCATCTCTGCTTTCCCCTGGCCAGCCAGAGCATGAGGGAAGGAGTCTGGCACAGTGCACTGCCTCTGCCTTTCCCAGACCAGCTGGAATCTGCCCCATGGTGGACTATGAAGGACCATGGGGAGGGCGGGGTGTACACACACACACACACACACACACACACACACACACCCACCCACCCACCCACCATGCTCCACCTGGACCTGAGCAAACACTAAAGTAACACATGGGAGCAGTGGATGAAATGGCAGAATTTTCTTAGCTCAATGGGGAGCACGGCATGCTGGGAATTGTAGTCTCTCTGGTAGAGCTGCAGACTGCTTTGTAGATCACCCAATGGCATTTGGTTTACTCTCTGCACTTATTTCCCTCCTCCTCCTCTCTCGCCCTCCCCCAACCCATGGTTTTTTTTTTTTTTTTTTTTTAATGTAAAAACCTACCTTTCTTGGGCCCAGGCTGCTTACTCTCCTTTGCAGTTGGTTTTCTTTCTCCCCTTCCCTTGCTGTCATGTCCAACGCGTGCATGTGTATAAACTGTGTGTTTCTTTTGCTGTCTCTGTTCCATGCTGCAGTTCTTCCCCGTGAGCCCACAGGTAACTGCTTTTCTCCTGAGTAATGTTTCCACTAGTGGACACTCTCTCTTTGTTTGCCTTGGGTGCCCATGAGCTGCCAAACCTTCTTGTGTTTGCTCCACTAAAACCCTTGCGCTTCTAAAGAGCCTTCCTTCTCAAGATCTCAAAGCACTTTGCAAACGTTAGTGAATGGAGTATCACATCATCGCTGGGAGGTAGGTATTTCCCCCACGTGGCAGAAGGGGGCTGGAGAGCTACTACTGTATTCAGCAGATTTGAAGGGGAGGGGACCTCGGGCCATATTCCCCCAACACGTTGCAACCAAAATGATGTTCTTCTGCAGTCCTCCCAGCAATTACTGCTTATTACTTAGAAATAACATACATAGAGATGCTTTTCTCTAGCTATCTGGCCTTTTCCTCCCATTTAGTTTATTTGGCAATGCCATCTTAACACATGGTATCACATTGTTCCAGAGCAAGGGAGAAGAAGTGTGCCAGCACTGGATTATGGCATCCTTACTGGATGGATCAGGCAGGCGGAGGCTAATGAGAAATAGAGATGTAAGCGACTAGTTGACTATCCAATAGGCAAAAGCTTATTGGATAGTTGAGGGACTAATCACTCCCCTCCCGCCTCCCCTGCCCCTTGCTGCCTAAGGGGGAGAGTGGGGTGGAGAGCCAGCATTGGGGAAAGCCGGCTTAAAGGCCAATTCCCCCCAGCGCCGTCTCTATGGGGCGCAGTGGGGTAGCGGCAACCAGGCGTGAGCTGCGAATCAGCTGATTCCCAGCTCTTGTCTAGTCCCAGAGACGCCTTTGCTTTTTAAATGTCTTAAGATCCAAAAGGCTCTTAAGACATTTAAAAGGCTAAAGCTCAGCTGCAGGGACCCAGCGCAAGCCAGGACAGCTGATTCCTGACTTGCGCAGGGTCCCCCCGCTGGGCACCAGCCTCCATTTAAAAAGCTAAAGCACAGCAGGAGGGACTCAGTGCAAGCCAGGAATCAGCTGTCCTGGCTAGTGCTGGGTTCCTGCTGCTGTGCTTTAGCCTTTTAGATGGATTAAGAGCCGATAGGGGTTAGCTCCTAGGCCGGGAGCTAACCCTGCTGCTGCTCCCTGCTTATCGACTAGTCGATGGAAAATTCATCGACTAGTTGATTCAATTCAACATCCCTAATGAGAGAGGGGGCCAATTTTAGTTACATTTTGTTTGAGCTGGGATGGGCAGGAAATACAGGGAAAGGACATGACTGGCTGGGGGACCACAGATTGCCAGTGAGAGTTTTGTGCATATATTTGTCTGAGTGTTAGCCTTTCGCAGTAAAGGACACTTTCCATCTTACCATGCCCCAAATATCAGCTCCTCTGTCTGAGTAATGTCTTTCTTGCTTTCTGAACATATCCCTAGTACCACAAAGGCTGCTTGGAGCCAGGGAGGCAAGAGTTAGAAGGTCCCTCCACCTGCTTGCAATCCCCTTGTGCGACTTCCTTTTCGTCACTGATGCAGAAGGTGTTTAGAGCGCATAACGCCAGCCCAGTAGGCCCAGGACTCTGAACTCTGAACACTCCTCTCTGGATCTTTTTGTTTTTTAATACTCCTGCAGTCCCTGTTCTAGAGGTGGGAGGGCCTCTTTGATACCCGCGGAATATTCACAAGGCAGGAATGAGATTGTTAGAGAAAAGGAATCCTGTTTTGGGGCAGGCCTCTCCAGCTGGATGTAACTCTCATTCTGTGCTGGGAACCATGCAGTGGGGCCTGCCACAGACTGACTTAGCTTTGGCTCAGTGAGAGACTTTTGCCCTTTTAAACTGGAAGAATGATGTTGAAAGAGCTGGGAGAGGCAGAAATAAGGGCATGTGCTTTCCTGGAGCCAGTAGGATCTACACTGGAGGAGGGGGCATTTTATGAGGTTATAGGTTCCACAGAGTTCTCTGCTGCTTTCCTGAAGAGAGGACAATAGGAAATATCAAGAGGGGGGGGGGGACGACCATAAGGAAGGTGTCCCCTTATGATTTCACACACATCTCTCCCCCCACTTGCCTTTTTGTTTAGCTGAGTTTGGAGCTGAAGCAAAACCTCAAGGAGACCATGACCAAGAAGTACCGGCAGGAAGGTGAGGAGAGTGTGACCAGTGCGGTGGACAAACTGCAGCAGGAGGTAGGTCTCAAAGACAGAGGGAGACTGAAACCTATGATAGAGCTAAAAATTACATCATCCTTAGATCACGGGCTCCTGTCATTGAAAAGATAAAGGGGGCCATGCTTTGTGGAGTGGTTCACAGCTGCATATGCCAGCCTCAGATCAGGCTGTCAGAAAACAGGGTAGAGACCTCAGACTGGTGATGTGTGCTGTGATTGGATTTCATCAAAGCAATAGCAGATATTAATTCCATGGTAAGACCGGTACAGTGATCTAGGATTCTCCCATAGTTGCGTTGGGCTCTGTGGTCTGTCTTCTCAAACTAAGCTAGAATTAGGTCACTTACACACAAACCACAAAGTATTCAGGTTGCTTCTAGTCCCAAGAAACTTGCCAGTTGTACCTTAGATCTCATACCAAAGTCAATTCTAGTAGCTAATCTTATAGTCAACTATTTAAAGGATTTATTAACTAGGAAAATGAAGTGTGAGACACTTACTTATGGATTGAACCAGGCAACATATAAATGCAAATGAATTACAGTCGTAAGGTCCAAAAAGTGACCAAGATGTAGTCATCTAGTCACTCGGGTTACGTCTACACTATGACTTTTGCTGGAAGAGGCAATGCAAATGAAGCACGGATTAGCAGAGAGGCATAAGGATCTTGCGCAAAAAGAGGGTTTTGTGCAAAAAGGAAATGTTCACACTGCTTGTTTTTGCACAAAAACCCCTTGCGCAAAAACAGATCGGAAGAGATTATGCAAATGAAGCATGAGAAAATGCTAATCCATGCTTTATTTGAATTGCCTCTTCCAGCAAAAGTCATAGTGTAGAAGTAGCCTGAGTGTCTTTTAGGGCATGTTGACCCAAGGCATCTCTGCTTTTGTTTCCTAACTCCAACTCTTGCGAGAATCCCAACAGCAAAGATTATAATAATTTTTTTTTCTTGTGAGTGTCTTTTATATACCCTTCCCCCAGAGTTCAAATTGATGGGAAGTGCACTTCTACATGTAACTTCTTCATGAGTGGATACGGTAATCAACAAGGATTTCGTTTTGTATGATGGGTGGAGGAGACAGTTTTGTTGCCTAGGTTCACAAGAGCAGGCATTTTTACAATAATAAAACAAAACTTTCATAATACCTTATAACACAGGAGACAAACCTTACAAGTAAGATTAATGCATGCAGCAACTTACTTACAAATCCTACGGGGTCTGAAAATACTCAACACATCCTCACAGATTTAATACCTGCCTTGGACAATATTAACAAACAAGTTGAGCTGGTCTGATTTCCAGCTGAATTTGTCAGGGTTCAGAATTGGCACCTGGCTTACAAGCATCAGACCCCCATTCTCAGATAGGATGGATATGGTGCTGAATGCTGCCTCTGCTGTCAGAGATTGGGACTCCTGCTGTCTGAGCACCGTGATTGATTGAAAGGGGTAGGGTAGCATTTCAGTCACTTCCTGTATGAACTAGTGCTGGGCAGTTCTATACTGATAGGCTGTGTCTAGACTACACCTCTCTGTTGACAGAGATGTAGATTAGGCACATCGAAATTGCTAATGACGCGGGGATTTAAATATCCCGCACTTCATTAGCATAAACATGGCCGCCATTTTTTTTTTCAAAACCAAGCTTTTTGGGGGAAAAATGGCAGTCTAGAAAATAAAGTCTTTTTCAAAAGATCCTAATAACTTCGTTTTTCGAAAGATCTGCCTTTAGACTGCATTTTTTTCTTCGAAAAAGCTCCATTTCGAAAAATGCGGTGGCCATGTTTATGCTAATGAAGCATGGGATATTTAAATCCCTGCTTCATTAGCAATTTCGACGTGCTTGATTTGCATCTCTCTGTCAACAGAGGGATGCAGTCTAGACGTTAGCCATAGAGCTTCCTATGGCTTGTCTACAAAATGTAAGCGGAGGGGCGTGGGCAAATTGCTGATCTTAATTAAACTTCCCAATACCCCTGACAGTGAAGCATAATGAATCAAATACCCTGTTGCTGCTGTTACTGTTGCATGGGGCACTGCCAGAGAGATGGAGTGACTACACAGTCGGAATGGCTGAACAGTCTTGCTAACTTCATAATCCAATAATTTTCACCTGCTCCCAGGAGATGTTCCCTCTGATCTTTTCCATCCATGTGCAGAATAAATTGTATGTGCACCAAGGCATATGTGAATGTGCACCACCCATGCTATCCACCTTAACTCCAACACACACCAAGTTGACGTCCCACTGCCTGACTCCCACTTCCGTTACGATACATGTGCAATGCAGGATGTGGTTTTCGGGCAGGTTGTGCCGGCTTTAGAACTGACTCCCACATCACTGGGAGGGCCTGTCCTGGTGGTTTTCTCATGTTCCCCATTCTGGGCTGCTTTCTCATACCCCGTGTTGAGGTATTGAGCAGCTCAGCATATATTCTAGTGTTTACTGTATCCTGATGCCATTCTTGAGGCAAGGGATTCCATGAAGTTGACGGCTTATGGCTTGTTTAGATCGCAAGTAGAGAGAGGTCCAGTCTTCAGCAGTTTGTAAATGAATAATACTGACCGGCAGTTCTGTAAGGCCTCCTGACTGAAGACCTCAGGGCAATACACAACCATTAATCCAGGCTTTGCCACCATTCCCTGAAAGCTGTGTGGTTGTGTGGCCACTCAGGAAAGATTTAAATGCCATCCAGCTAATAAGCCAAGTGCCCACAGCGAGGTTTGTCTTTCTACTGGTGGTGCACATTTACACATGCCTTGGTGCACATAAAATGTATTCTGCACATGAATGGAAAAGATTAGAGGGAACATTGTTTGCCACTGTTGGGTATTTTACAGGGAAGGAAGCAGAGGCAAAGAGAGACTAAAAAACTCGCTCAGTGATGTCTGTGATGAAGATAGGAATTGAGCTCTTCTCTCCTGATTCTCAGTCCTTAGCCACAAGCCTGCCCTTCCCCTCATTGCTGCCATGAATGTGCAATGGGGCACATGGATGCAGCCCTTCATGGCCTGATAGCATGAGTTCTTCCCATGAGTGGGATGAGAGACGGACGGCTGTGCAGGGACCCACCCGGGGAACAAGCCCATTCTGCTACCCCCTGAGCTGAGGGCGTGCCGAACAGCGGAGTTGCCCACTGTGATCTGTAACATGATGCAACGTGAGCATGATTGGTATTGTTCAGTTTTGTCAAAGCCAGAAGTAGCTGCAGACCTGGCTCCGCTGCGGCTAGGCTTGCCTCTGTACTGAGAAGTAAGTGACACTGAGGTCAAGCTGGTCAAAAGAGAGGCCCTACAGACATTTAAGGGACATTTTTAGGCATCTTAGACACAAAGGTCACTCGTAATTATAGCAGCTGATAGACACACAGGCTAACATAAGCAGCTGGACTCACCGATTGACGATGCTGTAGGGGGGAAGCATAATTAGGAGCATGATGCAGTGAGGATAGATATGGGGGGGGGGGGCTGTGCTGTCTGGTGACAAGCTGCCAATTCATCTTGTGCTCTTGTGCTCGTACAGTTCAAGTGCTGCGGCAGCAATAATGCTACAGACTGGAGTGAGAGCTTGTGGATCAAATCCGGGGAAGCTGGAGGGCGGAAATTCCCAGACAGCTGTTGTAAGACGATAACAGATTTGTGTGGCCGGAGAGACCATCCTTCCAACATCTACAAGGAGGTAAAAAACAAGCTGACTTCAGCGTTCCCAGAATCACAATAGGATGGGGTGGGTGGGCCCTGCTGGGCAGACCAGTTTTGTGCTTCTTTAGGGGTTGAATGCAAAGCCTACGGAAATCATGGGGTGGGCAGAGACTTTCTGTTGAAGACTTTAGTTTTCCAACTGTGTTCCCCACCCCAATCCCACATTCATCCAGGGAGGAGAGGGGCAATATTAACTTATAAGCACTAGGAATCAGGGGGTCTTCACTCCAGCAAGAAGAGTGTTACAAGGGAGTTGTGGGTGTGGGTTCACAGCCGATATCCTAAGTGTGATATCCGTTACATAGGCAGATGGGAAGGTGGATTGGGCAAGTAGTTATTTAAAATCAGTGTAGAAATTGCCTGTCGGCATGAAAAAGCTCAGGAAGTACGTTAAGGAATCCCGTGCAGCAGACTGTGCTAGCGACTCACAGCAAAAGCAGCAGGGAACTTGATTGTGGGCGGGTAGCATGAAGCTGACACGAAGTGCACCCTAAGAAATGGGGAAGGGGAGAGTAGGAAGCATGTTGCTGCTGGGAAAGGAGAGGCAGGCCCCATGGCTAGTGCGTCTCCTCTTTCATTCTGTGCAGAAAACCTGGGCTTTGAATCCCACAACCCATGTGGCATCTCAGTGGCTTTGGTAGGCTTTGAATAGAGTCACAGCCATTCCTCATCTGGAAGGGTAGGTAGATTTGGCCTCCAGCGTGAAGGAAAGGGGTAAGAAGAAGAGGGAAAAGCGAGTATTGTAGAGGCCCAGCTGTCTAAAGCTTGGCTCGGCATTGTTTTGGGTAGCAGAGAAACTCGTCTCTACTCATTCAAACTGAACAATCAGCAGATGAGCACAGACCACCAATGGGTAGCTAAGTTCCCATCTACCTGACTCCTGGAGGGGTGAACTCTTGCAGGGAGTAATTGATTCTGGCACCCATAGTATGTATTTATTGCTCCTTTTTTGACCTGAGTGACTGATCAGATTTTGAGGCCCTGAGGATGTTCCAGTTAGAAGTGGAAAGTGGTGGAGTCTGGAATTCGTCTTAATGCAACCATGTGGATGTACAGGAGCGCACCAAGTCCTGCTTCTCAGAATGCAG
Organism: Pelodiscus sinensis; assembly: GCF_052426305.1. Classification (NCBI taxonomy): domain Eukaryota; kingdom Metazoa; phylum Chordata; order Testudines; family Trionychidae; genus Pelodiscus; species Pelodiscus sinensis. The sequence goes on along the minus strand of NC_143056.1, from coordinate 120,876,858 downwards.
GAGGAACCAAGAACAAAAGGAGCCGTTAATTTGCCTTCTCAAGTCAGGAGAGCCCAGAATGCGCTCTGGCCTTCCCCAAGGTCACAGGCTGGCCTCTGCCTCTCTCTCCATGCTTGTCTGTTCTCGGTTTGTGTGTGTTCTCAATACCAAGTGGAACTCTCTTGTCATGTGGAGTTAGTTTCTGCACAGTCTCTTATAGGCCTGTTTTAGGTGTGGCCCCTTCACCTGTCTCTTACAGCTGCTGTTCACACAAGTAAGCAAAGCTGCACCAGGCTCATAACAGCATAAATGCATTTGCCTTAGCCTAAGGGCTGTTCATTGGCTTTCTAGCCTCACTTTTCCCAGCAGCATAGCCAGCTCCCTAAGCTGTGGAGTCAGCACCCTGGCCGGCTGCCAGACAGATAATTAGAGGGATGAGGAATGCCTACCCGAGGTTTGTAATTTTGCATGATGGGATGCACAGCAGATGAAGAGGTGGCCCCTTGAAGGCAGATATTCCTTTTCACAGGGGGTGTGCTTTCAGCAGGACCCACATGAAGATTAGCCAGGTTGCATCTAAGTTGAGTGGCTCAGACAAAGGGACATCAGCTCTCATGCCTTAGTGCATGAATAGCTCCAGTTCAGCTGCTTAGCTCTAGGCCTCTGGAGAAAGGGGCTCACTCAGATTTGTGGCTCTGGGCTAGTTGACTAGAACCGGGTAGAGCCTCTTGCCCCTGGCCCTTTCCCCACATCTAATCCTGGCCCAACAAGGAAGCGCAGAAGCAAAACCCATGACAGAACCCAAGAGGACAGCGTAACGGGGAAATCCAAGTTCTGAGGAGAGAGCCCATGGGATGTGGAGGTCTGGGTTAGCTCTGTGGAGGGGAGAGCATTAGAGGCTGGGTTAGATCTCAGGAGACAGAGCCAGTGTGATGGCCCCCAGGGGTTTAAGAGGGAGTGGTTTGGACAGGATTCTAATGGGTTTGAAAAAGGAGTCATCATGGCTCCAGAATGGGGCAGCTGGGGATAGTTTAATTTTCAAGCCCAACCCTGGAAGAAGCAAGCTCTGTGCCTCTCCTCCTTCAACACCTCTGCCTATTTGTTGTGCTCCTCTCCCCTCCTTCCATCTCTCTCTGGATTGTAAGCTCTTCGGGGCAGGAGCCTTGTTATCCTCTGTCTGGAAAGTGCCTTGTCCCACAGAAGGTTTGCCACACTCAATTAACCCACTTAAATCATTTAAAGACCCTTGGATCAAAATTAACCAACCCAGGGGCTGCTTCTGTGACCTCAATGGCTTGGCAGGGCTGGGAGGGGAGCAGGCTGCCAGCCAAGGCCACAAATACAAGATGGAGGCAGGCAGCGTCTGACCGTTCTGAGCCCACGCCACCGGCTTCCTTTCTCTCTGAAACAATCCTTCTCACATGGAATCCTCCTCACAGGTTGCTGCTGTTTAAGGAGATCTTGTGACCAGTCCCAGCTTCAGCTCCTAGAGGCCCAGCAAGGGCTTCCTTGCTCTTTGTTAGGTCAAAGACGTTAAAGTTGTAGGGAGGAGCCTTTGGGGTCATTGGGTGTCAATGTGGTGCCTCCTGCAGGCAGGCTCTGGCAAGGATGAGGCCTTCCACATAGCTGGGAGAGAGATTTCCTCCTGACCACCAGAACTCAGCTCACCCCCAGATGTGTGAGAGGTCACGGCCTCGCTCGACCGTGGGTGATGTTGGTCTCCTGATAAGGACGTTAAGTGGCGGGTAATTGACTAATCGTGTGGATACAGTTCATATCGACTACACGACTTGTTGATAAGGGGCCCTGCTGCTGCTCGGCAGCCCGGCTCCTGCTACATTTAAACTACAGAGAGGGTAGGTAGGTCTGGGTCCTGGACCACTGTGCCTATGACTCCCCTGCTCCCCATCCCCCACTCTGCAGAGATGGTGCTGGGGGGAACTGGCTTTTAAGCTGGCTCCCCCCAGCACCGGCTCCTGCTCCCCCCCCTTTGTTGCCTCTGGCAACAAGCGTGGGAAGCAAGTAGTCAAGTAGTGACTTGACTAGTCAGTTACATCCCTACTCCATGCGGGGTCAGCCTCCCCATCCCCTATTTGTAACAAAGGGGGAGGTGTAGATTGAGTTCTTGGTGAACTGTCTGTGCGGCACCTAGCCTGACAAGAGGGGTGCCTAGCTAGAGTCCGTGGGTGCCACCATAACACACATAACAAGTTGTATCAAGGAATCCATCCTGTTAATTCTCATTCCTATTCACTCACCCACTTTACAGGGCTGCAAGTGTTGTAATGCACGTGGGGCAAGGGATTAAAGGGAAACTAACTCCCGTCTGTCCTTCCCATTCTCCCCACAGGGTGGCTGCATCACTAAGCTGGAAAATTTCATCCAGGAACACCTGAAGATTATTGGAGCGGTGGGGATTGGCATTGCTTGTGTTCAGGTAAAGGGGCTGAGCGGTCAGGAGCGGGGAAGCTTGGCCCAAGTTGGAAGGATCCTAGGACAGTGATGCACCATCCGCTGAGCCTGGAGAGTGGCTAGGAAGTTATGGGTTGATTCATTGGAAGTTTGGACCAGCAAACCCATTCACAAACTTTTGGCGGACTCGTAACATTTTATTTGCATATTCATTATGCAAACATGCAAAAAAATGTTACCTGTCCGCCAGCCTGCTCACCTTCTGACCCCGTCCAGCCAACCCTAGTAGTCTGTGTCTGTATTATTAAACCTGCCAAACCCATCATCTGATATCCCCTGTATCCCACTAACCTCATTACCTCAAGTCTGTCACTCTAGTGCCCACCATCTCCTGTTTCCCAATACTCCTTGCTGCCAGCTTCCTTTGGTCAACCACTTCTGTCTTGCCTGGAGCCTATCTTGCATCCACTGCCACTACCAGCCTCGGCATACTGTGTCCCAGCGACCCCTGACTTATTGACAACCTGCCATTTCCCCGGATCCTGCCCCAGCACTCCCAGTGCTTCCAGATCCTGATTCCCCCCCCATGCCTGACAGAGGAGTCAAACTGGCCAATAGCTGTTAACTGGTTACAGTACATAGACCCATCCTTACATAGCCGCCTCTACACACACTTCGTGTTTCTCAGTCTCTTTTTCTCCTCCCCTTTAGATCTTTGGGATGATCTTCACCTGCTGCTTGTACAAGAGTTTAAAGTCGGAGCCTTACTAGGAGCACCAGGAAATCCATCAGCTCCCCCTTCTCCACCAACCCCCTCAATGCCACCAACCTCACCAGCTTCCACCCAGCCGCACAGAAACACCAGTAACCTGAGGACTTGCCTTCCTAATGAAATGACTCTTGGAGCATCCAGCATTTACCCTGCCTCTGCCAGAGAAGGCCGCTTTCCGTGGGGGGATGGCCAGGATGGCCAGGATGGCCAGAAGTTCAGTGGGTTTCCCATGTGTCCTAGAGCGACTGAGTTGTGGATTCCTCTCTGCCAGAAGCTTTACCAGACCAGGTCCATGTTGTAACCTCAAAGGGAGACCAATGGGGCCCAGCCATTGAGGTGTCCAGATTCCACACAAGAACGATGGCTTGCTCCGGCTGACAGACTGCGCTGACCATGAGGAGGACGATGACGTCTCTGTGCTGGGCGAGAGCCCGCACCACTTCTCCTCCTATCCAGAAGGTTCCTTTCAGGCTGGGCCCTAACAGAGGCCCAGACCTGCTCTTGTCAGTTGCTGCCGTCACCTCTCTCCGTCTCTCCAGCAGAAGGAGGACCTGCCACAACTCTGCTCTTGCCTAGGGATGTGGCTGGTTGGGGTTACACCACGACCTTCCCCTTCTTCCTCAAGGCCTCCCTGCCATTCACAGCCCATTGAGAGAACAGCAGCCTTTAGCCTTCAGTGACTGGAGAGGGGGATGTTCAATCATTCTCTGATTCTCTGTGATTTTTTTATTTTTTTTATTTAGTGGCTTCCCCTGTAAATGGGAAAAATGAACCTGCCCCCCTCCCGCATCTTGGCCTTACAAGGGGTATATATAATGGGTCCATGTGAGGAAAGTTCTGTACCTTGCCACATATGGCTGTTAAAATCTTTTTGCCTTTTCAGTTATGGGAATGGCTTCCTGGCACATCCTTCCCCAGATAAACCCTCTGAGTGATGAGATACTCCCCAGCCTTAAAGATTAATTCCTGCCCATGAGAGACAGGTGTGGAGGCTGTAGAGGAAAGGCACTAAGGATTTTGTACAAGCCTCTCCAGATCTCATTAATCTCTAATTGTCTCTGATTAAACCTGCAACCCTGTGTTCTCATTCCTCTCACCTAATAACCTGCAGGGGTAGCTTCATCCCATTGCAAAATATACCTAGTACATTTGGTAGGACCAGGAGGTGCTAGTTAACTGTCTGGTGGCTGCAGATTACGAAGTGTAAATGCAAAGGTGATTCCACTAGAATCTGTGGCACTGTCATAGCAATAGATGCCTGTTGCCACCATAATCTCCTCTGGTGGCTGTGGACCCTGATGCCAGCTGAGTGCTAGCCTCAACTCATGATAGCTGCTATGTTGCCCAAGGTGTGTAGCTCTGAACTGCCAATGCTCCCAAGGGATAGACCTGGCACACAGGCACCTGCCAGCTTTGGCGCTCACACAAGTCGGTAGGGCTGTGAAATTGTCATAGCAACTTTAGAGATGCAGGAGTGAAAATTTGGTCCTCGACCATCCACGTGGGTAATTAGTTCTGCTGCCAGATTAAATCTGGATTGGCTGCCTTTCTAAAAAATTGTATTGAAGCTCAACCCTCAGAGGTGGGTTGGATGCAGGAGTCACTGAGTGAAGTTCTCTGGCTGAATTCTGCAGGAGGTTGGACCCGAGGGCCCCTGCTGGCCTTGCCAGCTAGCTCAGTGCTAGAGAGTGGGTGACACGTTCCTGAAGGGAGCAGCGTGGACTAGCGGCTGCAGTAGAGAAAACACCCATGGGGGTTGAGGGAAAGTGCTTTAAGACATTCCAGGCCTAGGGGTATCGGTGAGCTTAGCCTGACAGTTTCGTGCAGGTCACTGGGGTGTTCAACTGCAGCTTCTCTGGCTCCCCTCGAAGCGGGCTGGCTAATTGGAAGTGTGGGCGGCCGTGTCCTGTCCAGACCTCTGTGGTGCAGGACCCTGGAGTATAGTCCTTGTGGGAGGGTGGGGCGGATTCTAGCCACGTTTGTAGAAATCCAACCTCTCCTTGGGCTGGTACCTGGCTTTTCCTTTCAGAGCCCTCCAAGCACCACGGGGTGAGTGTGATCCTTGTCCTCCCCAGACACTGCAGTGCTGATCTGTTTCAACACTAGCCACTCCTGGCTCCTTTCCATCATATGCGCTGTCAGTGACCCCCTCCCACCCTAGGAAACCCCTGTCCACACCCAACACAGAGTCCTATCCATGGTGACCTCCACCCCCCTGGATTCGCTATGCCACCCAGCAGAGCAGCAGACCGACGGCATTCGTTGGAGCTGGATCCTGTGCCCTTCTGTGTCTGATCTTAAGATCTCTGTGGTCCTGGTGCTGGAGGGGAGAAATCACAAGCTACGGGGGCAGGTCATTTCTCCCCCATCAGCACCTGCAAATCCCATCCCTCACACTGATTATGCCCTTCTGCCCCCTCAGCCCCTTCCCCTGGGTGCACATACTGCCTGAAGTGATAACTCAGAAGCTCATGTGGGGGAGAGGGGTGCAGTAAAGTGAATAAAGCAGGGCTGTGTGGGTTGGTGTTCCTCTGAACCAAGAGTCCCGGCCTAAGAGTGTCCGTGGGCCTCCTGTCAGCGAACAGAGGTGGAGTGTGGGTGGAGAAAGTCAAGACGACAGTACAAGCTGAGTGACTTGTTCTCTTCCTTGGGCTTTTGTTATGGAGTTTGTCATGACTCTGGGCACATACCGAGCCCCGCAACCAGACAGTTAACAATTGTGGAATCCCCCAGTGTCCCACAGGGCTTGTTACGCCATCAGGAGTCTCCATAGAGCAGAGCATCCTAGTGAGAGATTAACAGGTGGTGAAGTTGAAAAAAAAAAAAAAATCAGGGCAGGTGAAACCCCAATGTAGCAGCAAAGTGAAATAATTTTTGATGTTCCCACAGGCAAAGAGTGTGAGGGAGGGCATTTGTGCCCCTGGAGTGGTGGACGGGAGGAAAGTGAGCCTACGTTATTGCAGAATGCTCTGTCCAGGATAAAACTCTAAATTATTGCTCATTTTACACTTCCATTCCGGAGAAGTTGACTAGTAACAAAAAGGAAATTACTGTCCTGAGGACATTGCTTGAGGCGGTATTTCTAGTTCCTTAAGCATGTACTGCTGGTTGTCTGTACCCACTCCCTGGAAGACATGCTCTCCAGAGGGAGGGAGTGGCCAGGCAGAATGGGCTGGGGTCAAGTCAGTAACCTGTGTCCACGGAGCTGTTTTATATTTCTCCCATGTAATATTCATGCTTTTTTTAAAACTCTGTTTAAGTTGCTGGCCAATAAAGCTAAAGACTCTCTACTTACCCTTTGTAATCGTACCAAAGATACAACACGTACAGTAGGGGCGTAGCAGGGTTGCAGAGCCTACAGCGCCAGGAAAGATCTCATAGAAAACCGGCCAGAACTGGGCAGCAGAGTTCTTAGTCTCGGAAGACACGATCCTCAAAGAGGCTGCAAACCAATGTAAGGAAATCGCCACAACCTACCCCTCCCACACGGCTAAGTGGGAGTGGAGGTCTCCATAGGGAAAAGCTTGAAAAGTGCTGCTGGGCAGGAGCTGGTTTTCAGAGAGCTGAGCTGCAGTAGGTCCTAGGACCTCTCAAAGCTCAACGCTCCTGGCCAGCCAATCCTGCAGAGTGTTGAGCCATTATCCCCAACTGAGGCCAACAGATGTTCATGGCACTCAGCACCTTCTGTTCCCCCACAAGCGCCCTGATCCAGAGCTCAGAGCAGTCTATGGAAAAACTCATCAGCGTTGCTGGGCTGAAGGCCAGACCTATGCCGAAGCAGGTGGCCCGGAGCCTGTGCACAGTACACACTACATACTGTAAATAACCAGGGCAGAATCAACAGTGAGCCCGGGATGGGATAAAGCAGCCTGCTAGACCCAGATGGTCCTTGAAACCTCAAAAAGTTGAGGTGGGAGGCAGGACACAGATTAGTTCCATGGTGCTGTTTAGCTAGCTTTCTAGGGGTCCAGTCCTGCAGGGTGCTGAGCAGCCACAGCTCCTATGGAAGTAGAGAACTCGGGATCTGAAGGGGTCAGGCCCTGGTGCTCCATGCGAGGCAGAGGTACAGGTGCTGCACAGTGTGTATTACAGTGTTCTCAATAGGCTCCATTTCACAGTCATTGCCGCAGTGGGAAACGCCCTGCTGTCGGTGACACATGCAGAGCAACAGCTGAGACTAGCTCCATGCAGCTCCCACAGGCTCTGGCAGCGGGCAGCTCCTACCCAGCTCCGCTGCTAAGACTGCTGCTGCTGTTGGACTGCCAGGGGCTGTGTTCAAGTCCTGGCAGCAGTAAGAGGCACAATGTGCATGAGCAGTGAGTCCAGCCGCTGGACAGCACACTCTGTCCTACGGTTAATGCTACTCTGGTGAACTGAAGTCTTCCTCCCCTGGGCCAGGGACTTGCATTAGCTGCTGCAGGCCAGTGGAAGGCAGCACTGTTCTAGTGTCATACAAGGAACTCTGCTTCTTCCTTGGGGCCTGTGCTGCCGGGATGCATTCCCACATCTGGCCTGGGCACATCCATGCCCTGGGTGTAGCTCACAGCAGTCTCGCCTCAGCTGTGCATGCACGGAAAGTGCAGGTGCAGCCGAGTCTGGCAGCCTCTCTGCAGCCTAGCTTTGAGCTCACCCTGTGTTTGCCTTAGGAATTAAAAATGATGCTGATAAACCACAGGTGCCACCCTTATTCGCTCTGGGCCAATGTGGCAGGAACAAGAAGGAACCCTTGGAAAAGTGGCCACCTGCCATTAATGTGTCTGACCACAGAGTGGCACTCTGTGTCCCCTGTACAGTGCACGGCATGAAGCATTGCTGTAGCCTGGCTCTCGCAGCTAGCCTGGCTGGGCCTAATGCAAATGGTACAGCTTTGGGAGGAGGGCGCACACAAGGTGCCACGCCTGAGCTGAGTAGAGCATATTGTATGGAACTCCAGGAGAGTCCGAGCTGAAAGGCCTCTGCTCCCCTTGCCTGATGGGAGCTGTTAGAGCAAGGTGAGTTTTCACATCGTAGGGTAGATTCTGTTATTGCAGGCTGCTGTGCGTTTGAACTGGGCTGTGGGGAAATGGGGCAATCTCTTCATGCTGAGAGTGAGTGTGTGAGAGCAAAAGCCTGTTCAAACCACCATCTGACTGTAATACATACAGTTCACCCTCTGTCCTTCCCTCATGTTCTTCGCTTAGGTTCCTCCCTTGGCAAGTCACACACAGGCCCAGCGGGGAGTATCACACAGCGCTCCCTCTGAGTGCCAGTGGCTTGGGGTGAGCTCAGTGCGGGCTGGTTACACCGTTACGGTTACACCCATCACCGTTCTAATTGGTTTGGCTCTTTGAGCCCAGTGGGCACCCAGCAAAATCTTTGGTCTGTTGGGGAGCGTTGGAAAACACACCGCTCTGCCGGGGGTAACCCTGCACACCTCAGGATAACTCCACTGCCCTGCCCCATGGCCTTAGGCCTCAGTCACCCCACTGCCCCGTCTCCATTGCCCTCTGCCCTGACTGCTCCCTCCTGGCGTTGCTATCCTCCCTCAGCGAAGGCTGGTGCTCACCAGCTGCACTGGGCTCTGATGCCTCTCGGTCCTTTGCCTCACACCCTTCCTGCAGGGACCCCCTCCTGCAGTAAATTCTTGTTACCACAAGTGAGAGAAGCTGCTGAATGTCAGTGCTCGGTCCAGTGGGGGTGGGGGAGAATGAAGACACCAGATGGGGATCAGCAGGGGCTGGGCATCTTTTGCTAGAGCAGTTCCACTGCCAAGCTCACCCCCAATCCCTGCTGCTCCCAGCTATGGGATGCTTCTCAGCATGCTGGGATGTGCCAATTGCCTTGCATCGCTATACCCTACTTGGCCAGGAGGGAGCCCACCAAAGCCGTTTCATGACAGCAAATGTCTCACCTGCCCCTTCCAGCTGCTCTGCCAACCCTGAGCGTTAATTGTCTGTTCTCCCTTCAGTGGGCCTGAGTCTGCTGCCCTTGATGTCTATGGCAAAGGATCTGGTTCCAGTAAACCCCACATCCACCACTAGAGGAGAGTAGCCCCCTGAGGACCAGGTGTGATGGGTTGATGACTTGCCAGGCAATAGGCGGCGCTGTTGGAAAATCATCTGGAGAGAAGCGCTGTCTCCTATGTTATGTTCTGTCCCCCTGCTTTGTGCTGGTTTAGGCCATGGCGACTGTTTCATGGCAATCTTGCTGTATGGATGTAACCAGCCTGGTCGCCTTCCAGTGGGGCTGCCTGATCCCCACAGGAGTAACAGAGAGGAGGCTGAGGGTTAGCGAGTGTTAGCTGGTGGAGCAGACACCGTGTAGCAGCATCACTGGCAGCTGTGAAAGCGACTGGAGAGAGGCTTGTGGTTGATTGTAATTTCCAAGGAGATCCCAAGCCAAGAGCATGTCCTGGGACCTCTGCAGTGAGCCTTAGTCCTCCTATGTCTCCTGTTTAATCTGGAGGGTTTCCCAAGAGACCTTGTAAACCTTGTTGCTTTTGCAGCCTTGGAATTCCCTCCTTGGGGTTGTGCCTGGTTGCTGCTACCCCTGGCTCCTCTGCATAGATGCTAGGCTAGAGCAGGGGTGGGAAACCTCAGGTCTGGGGGCAGGATGCAGCTCCTGGCTTCCCTGGATCCAGCCCCCAAGACTCAGCTTGGGGAGCCCTTATTGGTGCTCCAGCCCCCCTACCACCCACCCACAGGGCTAGAGCACACAAACGCTACTAGCCTGGGCCCCCCTAGGCTCTGGTGTGCAAGGGGAATGGGGAGAGTGGTCAGGGGGTTCTCCCTTTGCTACTCACTTGTGGGCTGCCCCCGACTGATTTTTCTGTGGGCCAGCAGCCCCCTACTCAAAAAAGATTCCCCATCCCTGCTCTAGACACACCCATACCAGGGATGTTAAAATATGTTTAATGATGTAATTGTGTAAGTATTGAAAATTTCAGCAGTTACACGGTTACACATGGGGTCAACTGACTCCCCACCTCCACTCTGCTGCCTCTGAATCAGAGGCAGTAGTGCGGCGGTAGGGGAGGAGGCAGGAGCCATCTAAAAAGCTGGTTCCCTATTCGTATTGGATCCCGTGAAGCTGCCTGCCTCTCCCCCCACCCCCCCAATGCTGCTGCCTCTGTATCAGATATCTGTATCTTAAAAGCCGGCTGCCCACCTGTACCAGCTCCTAGCTCCCCCTTGCTGCATCTAACAGCTCTAGGGGAGGAGGGCTGTGTGTGATTGTGCACGTTAACCAATGAGCCCAGGCTCATCTGTTAACCATGTCAACGGTTACACGTTCACATCACAACCCCATAACACACTCACTACTTCTCTGCCTATGGGACTGCCCGGGATATCGTTCAGCCCCTCAATCAAACAGGAATTATTTTGTGGCAGTGCCAGGCCTTGTGTTATACAGGATAGGCAAGATGGTCACAGTGCTCCCTTCTTGCCTCCGAGTCTATGCATCTGCCTAACGATGATCTGCCCTCCCCTCCCGGCTCTTGGGGAGTTCCAGCCAAGCACAAGGCTTCGTGGAGGACAGAATAGTGCAAAAGCCCAAGTGGCCGCATGGTGCTTTTAGCCAGGGTTCATTTTCAATAGAATTATTTTAGCACTAATGTGGATGGCGGGTGACGCTGACATTGGGACGTGTGAGATGTTAGCCCATTACCAGAGCACCTGTCGGTGTTTCGCCGCCAGCTGCCTGCCTTAGGTTCACGATGCACTGGTGAGCTTGGCTGGTGCAGGGACCATCACGCACTGGCTGGCCGTGGCCGTGTGTGCTCGCATCTTGCTCACTGCACTGCTGGTTAACAATGCTCACACACAGCCCTGTGAGCTGCTGCAAGATGCTAAATAGCAATTGGAATTCCACAATAGAACCCTATTCTACTAGTTGTAACCCGGCCTGTTTCCATGCTACTAATGTGCAGCTATTGGTGTTTCTACTTTCTTCTTTGAAGAGAGATTCCGCCAGGAAAAACCCCTAGTTAATACAGCTGCTCTATTTAAAAGCACTATCGTGACCAAGGGCTGGGGCTGTGTTGGTGACATCCGGCTTGCTGGGAGGGGAGGAGGACTAGACAGAAGAAAAAAAGATCTATGCAGAGTCCCCAGGAAAGGTAAATTCCTTTGGGGTTTTATTCACTCGAATGAGCTATAATCATGAACAGCTTGGATGGCGGGGGCCCAACAAATGTATTCAATGAAGCATTGTCACATTCTAGCATTAAGCATCCAGGAGTTTAAAACCTTATTTGCTGTAAAAGAATGTTCTTTGGCATCATAACCACAGCCTACATGAATGGAAAGACATTCCCACATTGCGCCCATTTAAGATCTGTTGCTTTCTCGCTTTTTAATTGCTGTTCCATGGTAGAGACAATAGCTTTTCAGGGCTGGGCATTTTCAGCATCCACTGCTAGCAGCAAGCACCATGATGCACATGGAAGGAAAGAGATCTGCATGGCCTAGAAAGGGATATCTGTTCCTACTTGAAATGCTGGTTCTTTGCAAGTGCTAACACTGGCAAACATGCCACCAGGCCGGATTCCCCATACTCTGGACAGCTGCTCCACCCCCAGGAAAACATGCCCACCTGCATCCCCTTCTGACCAGGTGCTGTAAAGTAAGGGATCACCAGAGATTGTGAAGGTCTTCACAATACACATCCTCTCTATTGATACATGTTTTGGAAAAGGGTGATATAGTTAACAAGGGTATATGCAAATTACTGTCAGCGGTACCTCAATTAGCACTCATGGAGGTCAACAGGACAGCTTGTTCTTCAGCACTATTGTTTCAGGCTCTCTGCACACTCGGTATGTCTAGACTACATGCCTCTGTCGCCAGAGGCATGTAAATTAGACATACCGACATAGTCAATGAAGCGGGGATTTAAATATCCCCCGCTTCATTAGAATAAAAAAATTGGTCGGTAAGGAAAGCCTTTTCCGACCGATCCTGTAAACCTCGTTGCACGAGGCATAAGGGATCGGTTGGCAAAGGCTTTTCTTGCCGAGCAATCCCTGTCTTGACTGCCGGTTCATGCCAACAAACAGCTGAGCCGGCACAACGTGGTGGCCATTTTTATTCTAATGAAGCGGAGGATATTTAAATCCTCGCTTCATTGACTATGTTGGTATGTCTAATTTACATGCCTCTGGCGCCAGAGGCATGTAGTCCCTCTAGACATACCCTCAGGGAAGCACTGCAGCATTGGATTTACTTAAGTCACTGGATGAAAATTTTCTTTGCAATTGTAACGGCTCGAGATGAACTCTTTTTTTGAATGCGACCCGAGCCTTTGGAGAACACGTGAGAAACGTGGCTCAACTGTTGGCTCCCCCCCATGCTCCTCCAGGGAGGGAGTGTCATTAGTGCCATGCCAGGGCGTTTGTTCAGGACTAAGAGAGAAGAGTGCCCCAGAATGAGTCGCAAGCATTATTTCTCTCAGCACCTATGTGTTCTTGAAAAGGTCTCTCAGCCAGGCAGTGACCTCCCTTGACTCTGCTTAGTCAAGGAGATACACCAATAAGATGTGCAATGTGTAGCCTGTTTCCTGCAAACTGGTCCCCCCAAAAAGCTTTACAGCGTTAATTACTGGAATGAACTGGCTGGCATATGTCCTGATTCAGAAATGTTTGGCTGTGTGTCCTAGGCCATATACTGGTAGCAGCTCATGAACAGTCTCCTTCAATGCGTGGAGCACAGCCCTGTGCGTTGGGAACAGGAGGATCTGGGTGAAATGCCTGCTGCACTTGTGAAATGCTTGTGACTCTGGTGCGTAGTGTAGTGATAACTGCGATGTCCCAGGCAGCCACAGGTGTATTACAATACAGCTGCAAGAGGGGAAAGCAAGATTTTCAGATGAGCTCTTCTCTTGCATAAGACGTATCTGACTCTTCACCAGACAGCTCAATTTGCCTTGATTTTGGCTGGCCAATCAGCCAGGGCAACACACACCTTCTGTGCTGGTGAGGCAGCAGGGGTGGAGGGGAAGGAGTTTGCAGTGGAAGCAGCCGAGCACTGCAACTTTTACAGGTTGGATTTTTTGTTTCCTAATGTGCTCAGAAGGAAAGTTCCCACTAAAAGGGCTCCCTACTAACTTGTCACCATAGAAACCTACTCAGTTCTCAAAGAAGCACTGCGCCCTGCAGGGAGAAGGATTCTCTTCTCCTTGAGTTCCCCTGGCATTTCAGATGACTTGATCTCGCACACCAGCAGAGACAAAGCCCCAGCTGACGCCCCCCTACCTAAGGGATGTCTAGGCAGGGAGTCTCACAAGAAACTTTCTGGTGGCCTGAGAAAGTGGCCACCAACTCTTGCTGGTGGCCACTTTGACAACTTTTCCTAAAATAATTAACTTTAAGGAAAACAAATAAATATGCACATTGACGTGTCCAAATCATTGTAATGCACTGACTCAGGGTTTTGTTTGTTTGTTTGCAGATTCCATAATCCCATGGATGTACAATTGTCTCTGTTCTTTACTGGACCGAAACAGAATAGAACCAAAATAAGGTGCTTTGCATGGTCCTGTCTTTGTTGTTGTTGTTTCTTTGGCCTTTTAAAGGCTTGTTTTTGTTTGTTGGTATTTGTAAATGTCATTTTTCACAGCACTTACTTGCGAGCTGAGAAGCAGTGAAATGGTGTATGAAGAAACAACAGATTTACTCAGGCCTCCGCAAGCTTGAGGCCAAATTAAGCCCTGGATGGAGAGGTGGATGGGGAAGCAGTGGGGGCCAGGGATGATGGGTGGCAGGTGAGCCTAAGGCTCTAGCTGCAGGCTCACCAGCCACCCATCATCCCTGGCCCGCACTGCCTCCCCATCCACCTCCCGGCTGAGGACCAGAGTCCCATGACCAGATCCTGCTGTGACCCCAGAGCTAAAGCCAGGAACCAAAGTTCCCCTGCCCTGAGAAGGTGGGGAACTCACACCCGCTGTCTGTCTGCTCCTCTGGTGTTTGTGGCTGCAGAAGAGGACAGGGCAGCCACAGGGGAGAAGCCACAGGTTTGTGCCCCTCCCCCACAAGAAAAGCACCTGGTGGCTGCAAGCAGTCCAAGTGGCCTCATTTGAGACACAGGAGGGTGCCTCTCCTGGGAACTTCAAGCTTGTCAGCAGGTCGTTCCACAGCACAGAGATTACTTACCTAGACAGGCCCAGTTTAATTTTCAGGCCAATGCTCTTGACACTGAGAGGCACTAGAAATAATCCTGCTCTCTCTCACACAGACCCCGGGAACAGTAACATTACCCTACCTGCTTCCCACAGACCCTTTTGCAGAGGGACTCTCAGAATCACTGATTAAGGCTTACAACTGCCATGTGAGGTGTTACTCCCATTTTACTGATGGGGAAACTGAGGTACAGAGGAGCCAGATATCTAGTTCCAGACCACGCAGCAAGTCAGCAGTAAAGCAGGCTGTGGAATCCAGAGGTCCTGAAGCACAGTTAGCTGTGTGGATTTTCTGTAGGCTCCAGGAGTAGAAAAGGCTTCACTGTAATCACCTTCAGAGATAAGAGTTATTGCTTAGCTTCAGCAAGTCCCTCTGCTCCTTTTCCTATGAGATCTGCCTATTTAACCCATGGGTTAGGTCTCTCCTCCCAGTTCATATCTTCTCCACCTTTATTCACCTGGCTTTGGAGTCTCTAATGCATGGGTTCCCAAACTGGGGGGGTGTGCCCCTCGGGGGGGGCATGAAGAAATTCCAGGGGGGGCACGAGGCAACCCAGGCCCCACCATCAATTCTCCCCTCCCCCCCCAAGTTGTGCTGCTATTTTTGTTTTTTGGCCCCGGTCAGTTCCTTTTTGCTGCTATGTGGGGAGAGGGTGTGAGGGTTTCTCAAAAATCAAAAAGGGGGTGTGATGCTGAAAAGTTTGGGAATCACTGCTCTAATGTTTGATGCCTGTTCTGTAATGTAGGGCACCAGCGCAGACAATAAGAGGCCTGACTGTCTTCCAGATATGATGGGCTGGGACTCAGGAGTCTGGGATCAGTTCCTGGCTCTGCCACTGACTCCCTGTGTGATCTCAGGTGGGTCACTTAATTTCTGTCTGGATTAAATATAAAACGACTTTCTTCCTTTTGCCTCTAGTGTCTAGAAGCCAAAGGAAGAAGAGGCATAAGGATCTTGCGCAAAAAGGGGTTTTTGCACAAAATGGACACGTCCAAACTGAATGTGTTTGCGCAAAAACGGATTGGAATAGATTAAGCAAATAAAGTGCGAGAAAATGCTAATCAGTGCTTCATTTGCATTGCCTCTTCCAACAAAACAAGTAGTGTAGACATAGTGGCTATATCCAGACTGGCATGATTTTCTGCAAATGCTTTTAACAGAAAACTTTTCTGTTAAAAGCATTTGCGGAAAAGAGCGTCCAGAGTGGCACGGACGCTTTTCCGCAAAATCACTTTTTGCGGAAAAGCATCCGTGCCAATCTAGACGCGCTTTTGCGCAAAAAAGCCCCAATCGCCATTTTCACAATCGGGGCTTTTTTGTGCAAAACAAATCTGAGCTGTCTACATTGGCCCTTTTGCGCAAAAGGGACTTTTGCCCGAACGGGAGCAGCATAGTATTTCCACAAGAAGCACTGATTTCTTACACGAGATCGTCAGTGTTCTTGCAGAAATTCAAGCGGCCAATGTAGACAGCTGGCAAGTTTTTCTGCAAAAGCAGCTGCTTTTGCGTAAAAACTTGCCAGTCTAGACACAGCCAGTATGTATATATGAAGTACACCAAGGTCTCTAAGCGCTACTGGAGGACAGATAATAAATCATATCTAATCATGATTGTAAAAAGAGCCATTCTTATCCTCCCTCGTCCTCCCAGTCCTATGGGTACTAGCCTTGCTTATGTAGGACATTTTTGGTTTTTTTCTCCTCACCTGTGTCACATTGCAGGTGACTCCCCCGCCCCCTCCCATTTATTTTCCACATTTCTCCTCTTTAGACAGCGCTTGCCTGTGACATGTGCATAGGCTGAGCATTGTCACATTGTATTTTCCATTTAGCTGAATCAGATCTCATCGCATTTAGACGCGCCCATCTTGCTAAGCGCTCCTTGCCACGCTGTCATTTGCATTTACCCTCCTGTGGTGTTTTTTTCAGGCCCTTCTAGTTTCTTTTTGATCTGCAAATATGATCAATATTGTAATTTAAACCCACCACGGCTGAGCTGGTTCTCCCTTTGCTTAATATCTCATGCGCTGTTGGTGGGGTTCGACTAAGGCGGGGTAGGCAATAATTTTTGGTTGGGGGCCACTTCAAAAATTTCTGAATTGGCCTCGGGCTGCCTTGGAAGGGGTGGGGCCAAGGTGCTTCTGGACTTCCCCATCCCCAGACCATGATTGGTCTGGGGGTGGAGGAGCCTCTTTGCCCCTCCCTTCCCACTAGGCACCCATGCCGCTGGCAGGCGGGAAGAGGCATCACACGCTCCCCTACCCCCAGGCCAATCAGGGCTTTGGGGCGGGGGAGCACGCAAATCCTCTTCCTGCCCTACCCCCCCGCCAGGAACACGCGGCACTTCAAAGTGCCACACGCTCCTCGAAGGGCGAGAGGAGGCTTTACACGCTCCCCCTACCCCCAGGCCAATCAAGGCCTGGGGGCAGGGAAGCTGAGCGAAGCTTCCTTCGTCCTGCCCCCACCCTATGCGAGCATATGGCACTTTGAAGTGCCGCGTGCTCCTCGCAGGGTGGGGGGAGGGCAGAAGAAACTTTGCGCAGCTCTCCTGCCCCCAGGCCAATCAAGGGTTGGGGGCGGGAGAGCGTGTGACGTCTCCTCCCACTCCACGAACAGCACATGGTGCTTCAAAGCTCTGCATGCTTCCCCACCCCCAGACCCTAATTGGTTGTAAACCTCCCCCACGGAAATTTGTTATTTAACTGTGGCTAAAGCGCTGGGCCAGGACTCAGAAGGTTTGCATTCATTTCCTAGCTCTGCCAGAAATTTGGACAAGCAACGTGCAGCCAGATATTCAAAAGAGTTCTGTGCCTGTTTATGCATCAAGAAAAAGTGCCAGATTTTCAGATGCTCAGCTCTTGGCAGCTTCCTCTGTTCTTTGTGAGCTGAGGAGGGTTCAGCACCTTGGGAAAATCTGAGTTCAGATGCCTAAATGGAAGCTTAGCTGCTCTGAAAATCTGGCCCCACTCATAGCTGCAGCTGAGCACTTTTGAAAAATCTGGTTGTTAATCTTTCCGTGCCTCTGTTTCCCTTTTGTGCAAATGGGGCTAAGAACATTTCCCTTTGTCAGGTCTCTTTAGGTTGTAAAGTTTCTCTTGCCGTATGGAGGCACAATGCCTAGCACAACTTGTATCTGCTTTGGAATCTGAAAGTGCTCCTGCAATATAAATAATAATGAAAATTATTGCTCGGAAGTGGTTATGTCTCCATGAAAATGCTGAGCTTTGACAGCATTTCTATTACACTGATTTCAATCAGGAAAAAGAAATCTGCCTCTAAGTGCCCATTTCAGCAAGTATTGCAATTTTTGTTCAGTGGCAAACAGCTTTGCTTTGAGTGAACTCCATTCTGTTTTATAAGCTGAAGATTTCTGGAATTTGTATACGAAAGCAGATAAACTGCATCCTCCCCCCCTTTTTGAGAAGAGTTCCTTTTTCTATTGCACTAGAACTACTAGCCCTGAGCTGAGGTAGAGGTACTGTATACACAGATTGTACACATTGTACACACTGTGCTAGGTACTGTACACACAGATTGTACCTCAGTGTCACCCGGTAGGCCCTGCAGGTGTTTCACAGGAAGCCAGCGAGAGACAGGATGGCAACCGTGTAGAGTTTTTCTGAGGAAGAGGAGTGTTTCTCCTTTTTTGAGGCATAAGGATCTTGTGCAAAAAGAGGTTTTTGCGCAAAAAGGAAACGTCCACACTGCTTGTGTTTGCGCAAAAACCTCTAGCACAAAAACAGATCGGAAGAGAGTATGCAAATGAAGCGCAAGAAAACGCTAATCCACACTTCATTTGCATTGCCTCTTCCGGCAAAACTTGTAGTGTAGATGTAGCCATGGTGTGAGGGGGAAGGACAGATCTCCCTGTTCTCCTGTTTGAAAACGGGCTCAGGAGAATAATATTCCAGGTGTGGCACATGCTGGTGATTAGTTTATCTTCTGTATCCTCTTGTAACAAAGTCAGCTCACTGCTGCAGCCCCTCTCCCTCCCCAGGTTCTGGTGTGTGAGGGGAATGTGGGAAGTGTCTTTCTGCTTCTCAGTTGGAGGCCTCGTCAGTGAGGTGTTGTTTGTATTGGGGGGGGGGGGCTTTTTGCTTCTCACTTTTGTGCGCTCCCCCCCCCCCCACACTGATTTTAAATTATTTCTTTATGGTCAACCTATGGAACTCTTTGCCAGGAGATAGTGGAAAGCTTCAAACTATAACAGGGTTCCAATAAGAACAAAATAAGTTCAAGGAGGATAGGTTTATCAATGACTAGCCAGTACAGGCATTGATGGTATCCCTCACCTCTGTTTGCCACTGGTGATGGGGTGGATCATTGGATTATTTCCTCTTCTGGTCATGCCTTCTGAAGCGCCTTGCATTGACCACTGTTAGAAGACAGGATACTGGGCTAGATGGACCATTGGTTTGCCCAAACTGGCCATTCTTATGTTCTTATATAGTGCCCAGATGTAGTTGTTTCCAGCTATAACCCACTAAGACCCACTCCCCTTCCAAAGCTGAGCTAGAGGCCAGGAGTCCTGACTGTGTGTGTGTGTGTGTGTGTGTGTGTGTGTGTGTTTCTCTCTCTCCAAAGAATTAGTAAGAAAGTAATAATATATATTAACATTTTAAGACTATAGCCAGTGTCCCTTAAGTGACTTGCTGCGAGATGTCAGAATATGTTAGTGTTAGAGCTGAGTGGGTCTAATATTTAATTTTATTTCTTTATATAGGAATTAGGTACAGTGCTCATGTCAGCTAATTGCTGAGTTATCTGCCCCCCCCAAAAAGAGGTAATGTGTGAGAGCAGATGGGGTCAGTCACCCCTCCCAAATTGCTGTTTGGCTTGTACTGAGCATGCTCAATAACACTGCTGAAGCCACTGTCTTCAGTCTGTCCCCCATGCTTTCTCACTTCCCCTCCCAATGTTGGAAATGGCATCCCTGGCCTTGTATCAAGGCCACAGCTTGGCAGATAGCAGGCTGGAGGGAGTGAACAAGAGAGCCTGCCTGGTATGTAGGTGCACGCGTGCACAGGGCCGGCCTGAGGTATTCTGGCGCCTTTGGCACATGTGTGGGCCTGCCCATGGGGAGCAGGCCTGCCCCCTTAGGGAGCGCAGGCCTGCTCCCTGGGGCGCACGGCGCATGCGCGGCCCAGCTACAGCCACTGGTGTGCAGCCAGGAGCCCGCCCCTAGGGTGCACGGCGCAAGTGTGACCCTGTCCGGCCCGGCTGTCGCTGCTGGCACGCGCACCGGGCTGTGTATTGCCCCGCGGCCGTGGGGGAAAGGGCGTTGCTGGCTGGTGCCATGGGGATGGAGGCGGGCCGGCGCTATGGGAACCGGCCGCATGGCGCCTGATGGCAGCTGTAAGGGACGCCGCACGCCCCTTACAGCTGCCATCAGGCGCCCCCCATCAGTTGGCGCCCTGGGAAGCTGCCCGGCTCGCCTATGCCTGCATCCAGCCCTGTGCATACGTGCGAGTGAGCATGCGCTCTGCTCCCCTGAGCCTGTTCAACACTGCATCTCCCTGGGAACTGGTCCTTCTCCTTTACTGGTCAGGACCCAAGTGCCCTCTGTCCAGCTGAGCAGCTCCTTATCATCAGGGCTGTCCCAGTAAGCCACCCTTTGATTGGCTCCCTATAAGCCTGTCCCTTATTGGCAGGGTTTATGCAAACTCTCTCCAGCCTGCTTTAATCCCTCCCTTGCCAGAGTGGGGCAGCTGTTCCACTATGCTTCCCTAGCAGGAAGTTTGTCCTTGCAAGGTGTCCATATGTTCTAATGAGGTGCAGGGGCCTGTTTATGTTGAACTTGCTGCCAAGACCAGGCCTTCGGCTGGGAGAAGAACAGAGAGAAGGGGCAGAGAGGAGTGCAAGGTGTGTGATAATCAACCAGCACCTTATTTCTGTGTGTGTGGAGGGAACTCTGAGGGTGAAGAAAAGGGGGAGTAGGACTGGGAGGTGACACAAGCAACTTGTGCAATTTCAAATAGGACCATAAAAGGTCTTTTTTTTGCCCTGACCTCTTGCAGTGCTTCCCACAGCTGGGGACAATGAATATGTGTTGCTTTGGCTTGGAAGGGTGATTTTCTTACTCTCTGGGTAGAGGCTAATTCTGCCTTCCACTCGAAGAGCAGGGCAGGGGAAGAAATGGATTTTTTCCTGTGTCGCTTTAAACATCTGTTGTACGAGGTAAGTGGCCTAAAGCCCACTCTTTACAGACACAAGGGGTGTAGAAACTTTTCTCCCTGCTTCAGCTATTTCCCAGAATTGCGGCTGACTCTGTGACGACTTTGCAGCCGGTCCCTCCTATGGAAGTGTTGAAACTTTCCTTGGCTCTAACTTGTTTATTCATACGACTGTTTCTCGCTATCGCACTTGATAACAGGAAACTCTCCGATGTCTTCTGATTAGAAGACAGCTCATCCCAATCTGCTATTTTTCCACAAGGGACTTTGCCTAAAGCCAGTCTGCATCTAGCTATATTAAATTCTCTTCATTCCCTTTGTCAGCTAAATCTGCAGTTTTGTCAAAGGAGGCAATCAGGTTTGTCTGGTACAATCTGTTCTTTATGAACCTAAGTTGCTTATCACTCATCGTGTTTGTTTTCTCATAAGAGGCTGACATATAGATTCCATTTCTATATTAGCAGGACTTGAAAATGCGCTTGCTGGCAACAAGTGAATGAAATTTTGACACGGGGGCAAGCGGATCTTGTCAGAGATTGGCGTGAAGTATCATGGGCAGAGTTAGGAGAGGTCTGTTCAGGTATTGGGCAGAATTCTGACTCCCTCTTTATTAGCGCTCACTTCTAAAGGCCTGACCCAAAAGTCAGTGAAAACCATGGAAAGATTCCCACTGATATCCGTAAGCTTTTGATCAAACCTTAAATCCCCGAATGCCTCACTTCTTAGCTATTTAAAAAACAGGGAATTTGTTCTTTCAAAAGTTGCAAGTCTTGCTCTATTTCAGGGCTGGGGATCTTTTTTTGGGTCAGGGGCCACCGACCCACAGAAAAATCAGTGTGTGTGGGGGGGAGCGCACAAAAGTGAGAAGCAAAAAGCCCCCCCCCCCCCATACAAAAAACACCTCACTGACGAGGCCTCCAACTGAGAAGCAGAAAGACACTTCCCACATTCCCCTCACACACCAGAACCTGGGGAGGGAGAGGGGCTCAGCTTAGTAGATTTTGTGGGCCCCCCCCTAGGCTCTGGGGTGGGGCAAAAATGAGGGGGTTCAGTGTGAGAGGTCTGGGCAGGAATGAACAGGAGTGGAGTGTGGGGGGGTGGGAACAAGGTGTGGATGGGAAATAGGGTACTGGTGCTCCAGCCCTGTATGTGGGGGCCACAGAGGGCCACAAAGTTTCAGTGCCAGCGCTGGCTTCCTGATGGTGAGTGAGTGAGCCTTGGGGGGCCAGAAGCCAGGGGCCAAATTCGGCCCCTGTGCCGTAAGTTGCCTTCCCCTGCTCTACTGTTTCTTGTGTGTGTTGGTCGATAGATATCCAGGTAATTAACACCTCCTGTGAGCTGCACATCTTGAGGGCAGGTCATACATTAGACATGTGGATCCTCTTTAGCCTCCTCCTACTTTGGTGATATATAGGAAGATGGCAACTATTAATTCTCTTCCTTTTTTCTCCACTCATTCCTGCTCCAGACAACTTCTCTGCTGACTCCACTGCCGCTCTCTATTTGTATTCCACTGCCAGTGTAAATATTTCTCATGTATAAGGCCCATGCTCCCTTCCACATCCTATTTTATGGAGCGATAGCTGCGTAAAGAAGCCCCAGCAGGCTGAATTAATGTGCAGGCTCTTGCTGTGTAAAATGAGACATGTGAGGTAACATCTGCAATCGCTTTACTGAAGCAATTTTTAGGCCTGGTGGTAGGTGTAAGCTAGAAACTTTAAATGGTTTTACCTTAGCATTGTGTAGTGTGAGGGCTGCGCTTCCTTAACGCACTGGCAGTGAGATTACAGTGGGGCGATTACTACTGAGCACCTGGCCCTGGTGTACGTGCCTAAACAGGAGCAGAGACCTCTTGAATGTTACTACAGCCCCCCTCAGCCCACCACCTCTCCTGAGTCGGCAGCTGTCAGAAGCTGGGCCACCCAGCTGCTTTCTTGTCATCTGAGCCTGGCTGTGCCATGGAATTAAATCCAATCTGAACAGCATCTGGCTACAAGTTTCTCCGGGACCCAGGGCTTAGTCACTGCCTGAAGTAATGGCTTTTGGTGCTGGTGTAATTTGGACACTGACATGACTTTAATACAACCCTTAAGTATGCATTTGTTTCCAGTAAGCCCTTGAGTACAACAGAGTCCTTTCTATATTGAAATCTAGGCTCCTCAATAGCATTTTATTATGAGGTTTGCTATTTTTAGAGCTGCAGTTACCGTGTTATGAGCAAGGCACATAACATCTTTTGATATGAAATCATTAAGGGCACAGCAGAGTTCATTACAGGGGCATTTCACTGTATTAAGAACAAATCAATACCATGTACTAATATAGCAACATGATACCTGGCTTCAGTTATGAATAGAACCACTAGAAACAGAGACAATATTCTCATGGCCTCCGTATGTGCCTCTTCCAAGATATTACCTGTTGTGTTTTCCCTAGTTGCTGGGATAGATTTATATTTTGGACATGGTCCAATGGCTGGTTTTTTAGATATTTGAACACTGTACTTTAAAAGCATCGGAGAAATATGTAGCCAATGTAACTTCCTAAGCTAGCAAAGATACAGGCCAACCCCCTTGATTTCTACTGAGCTCCATAGGGGTGCTTCCAGAAAGAGAGATTGGAGGATTGAGGTTCAAAGCACCATCTTCTCCTGCTTGGTTCACACAAATTTCCCTAAGTAATAAATAGCTATAGAAACATTAGGAACTTCAACCTAGGATAGGATTTTGGAGGAAGGGAAGAGGAGATGTTATAAAATACATAAAACAGAAGGGAGAGCACTGCTGACAGTGAATTTTCTGGGAGGACCATTTTCCTTTGGAATGATCTGTCTTGGATCAAGATCTGAAATAATCTGAATTAGCTGTCCTTCTGGGCATGCTTCATAGCCGATCTAGTTGAGTAGGCATTGGCAGGGGGCTGAGGTGGTACAGGGTAGGCTTTCTGTCTACTGGGAAGGTGTTCTATCTACTGGGGGTAGGGATAGGAAGAATATGCAGAATCCACAGCTGTGTAGGGCACTTGAAAATTTGGGGCACCTCTGGGTCTTAATGTCCACCCATCCACCCATCCCTTTTTATACCTGTACTATGATTCTGCTTCCTCCAGAGAGGATCTAGTTAACTTAAAAGTGAAAAAGCCTGCCCGACCTATTAGCAGAACACTGAACCTGTGAAAGAGCCGGTTACCCCAAAAATATTCTCACTGGAGACCACCCAAGGTTACAGTAGTATGGGTTTATTTCCACTAGGTAAAACTAAAGAGGAGAAAGCAGCCACCCAAGGTTTAAACTAAAGAAGATAAATCTCTCTCTCTCTCTCTCTCTCACACAAGCACGCACGCACCCCTCCATTCATTCACTCATTCATTCCTGCCTTCAGGCAATCACACGCTTACACAGACATATGGGTTGCAGAAGGAGCCAAGGCATGTGGATCCTGGAGGGTCTGTCTGCTCATCATGGCTGGGGAAGCTGGTCAGGAGGAAAGACACTGGAGGGGAGCTTCTCAGGATCAGTGGAAGGAAAAAGAGTCTCACATGTGCTCCTTTTCTTTATATAGTGTCTGAATGGCTCCTGTGACTCATTCACCTTGTCATCAGGAAGCATGCCCAGACTTCCCTTTATCCAGCAGAGAGCATGCCCAGACTGCGATGACTCACTGCCATGTGGTCCATTGTTCCAAGCCTTCTTCAAACACACTCACACTCTCTCTCTCTCTCCATTCACTCAGGGGAGAATGCAGTTTAGGGAAAATTACAAGCAAGGTGGCTGAGAGTTACAAAGATTACAAAGTTGCAGTTTACAGTAAGTTTGAGAGTTACACAGATTACAAAGTTTGACAAAGATCACAATAAGTTGCAGCTTTAACACCTTAGACCTTACAGTTTGGTGTAGCTTCAGAAAATCCATGTATATAAATCTAGTGAGCTCAGGCGGAGGCTTTTTTATGCAATAGAGCCATTCAAGTGGCAATGAAGCTATTTAACAGGCATTTGCCAACCCCAGGTATATACGGTCAGTTTCTGAATTTAGTGTGTTAGTCTACTGGACCTTTGTTTAACTTTACTTTAAAATATTTAATTAGTGTGTTTCGGGAGATCTCTAAAAATCATCAGCCTCCCTTCCCGGCTGCCACTGAGCATGGGGGCAGTGGTTTAATAGTATTTAATAGAGTCCCATAAATCCTAAGGACATCCTTGGGGTGGGGCAAAGGGGGTTCTAAACTGTATTAAGGTGACTAGTGACTAAATGACAGAATTCTTTCCTAGAAAATCAACAGTAAGTCTAGCCCTAAAATAGAATTGGGACTCTGACCCTCGCCTCCAGCTATCTGCCTTCCAGAGCGTCTCCGTAACCATCAAGCCCTGCTCTTGAGTATCTTGAGATGTTCCCTTTTGCAGCTGATCTGGTGATTTTCGCCTCCCCTCCCCCATGTTTCTTGTGCCCATCACAGTGAATGTTGATGTGAATCTCCTTCAGCAGTAACTTGGTTGGATAACTCAATAACCCCTGGCCTAGAGGATAATAGGGGTAGCTTTGTTTTGCAACCAAACAATTACTCAACAGTGGATTTTAATTATTTTTGCTTCTCTTGAAATGATGCTTAGTGGAGAAGAACAGCCATTTGTTAAGGCCACACTTAACATTGACTGGAACCAAAGGGAGTTTTCTTAAAGCCAAGCTGACAATAAAAAATCAAGTTAGCAATGTTTGGTGCTGTAGGCTTTCTCCATAATGATCTGACATGCTCAAACCATTATTAACGTAATGGTTTCATTTACTAGATCATTCCTGGATGAAGCCCTCCTGGTTTAACTGCTATTGCTTGTTAGAAAAGGTACAGTTAATAGCTTGAGCTAGCCTGAAAAAGGCCTACAGCGCAAGGCAATGTTAATTCAGTTTCATTTTGTTAAATGTCCAGCATGAATTTAAATAAACTCTCTTGCTTTACAATTCCAGCCTTGGTGTTAAGTATTTCATTAGTGTGAATTCATTTGAGTTTAATTATAAAAGTATGGAACTTCCAGCTTTTCAGGGCACAGTTAGCTTTAGGGCTTCTGTATATTAAAAACGTTATTACGTTCCAATTGGTAAGAGTTGTAGTAGCTGGCATGGTGCTGACTGGTCACCGTACACAAAGCCAAGTCCTGCCTCTGCATCCCAGGGTTTAATCATGAGTAGCTGACACAGTGCTGAACATAGTATGTCCTGTTCTGTGATGACTAATCAGTTACATTTAGTGCTAATCATCTCCTCACTAATATCTGAACAAGGCTCACACTAGTACTATTAACAGGACTTTGTGATTCCCCCTGGCTTGTAGTGGTCATAGCAGTCTGTTAATAAACAAGTTGAGATCTTTAGACTCTAACTTGATAGATTTTAGACTAGCAAGGACTATTGCGATAACCTAATCTGAAAGCTTGCCTAGACTGTCAAGCCCACAACTTCTCATTTAACTTGAGTATCTCTTCTAGAAAGAGATCTCACCTTGATTTAAAGACTCCACATATTGGAGAGTTTTCCATAGTTTTTAAATAAATTCTTTAATAAGGGAAGACAGCAAATAGAGCTAGAAAGTGATGGTTCAAGTGGTTAACCTACCTGTTGTGTTTTACTGTGTGTGTGTCTGCCTGTCAATCCAGTGAGAAGGTTCTGTATGGATGAAATTCACAATATATCTCCTTCAGCAGTATCTTGGCTGGATAATTCAATAACCGCTAGAGGATGACAGGGGTAGCTTCATCCAGTATTGCAGGAGTGCACAGTACGGTGCCCAGTGGCTGAACACAACCCATAATAGAACCCTGTTCCTGGCTGTGCTGTCAGTGTAATTGAAGAATGAGGAGGAAGCTGATCAACTTTCTGCAAATGAACGCCAGTCTCCAAACAGCCACTTCTATTCATCAGTCTGGAAAGATCCAAGCAGCCGACTGGTGCTTGTCAGGATGGGATCTGAAAGCCTCAGAAGCCAGATAGTTCTCACAAAATGAAGGAAATATCATTATTCCTGTCTCACAAGTGGGAGAAATTGTGACATGGAGAAGTTAAGTGCCTTGCCTAAGCTTAGATAGGAAATCTGTCCTTGGCTCTGCTACTGCACTCAGGTCTCCTCCATGCCAGCTCAGTGCCTTACCTACAAGCCTATCCTTCCTAGCCCACGGCTGGACATATTTACTGCTTGTTTTTAAATCCTGCAATTGAGTGTGCTAATTAGGTGGAATCTTTCTGTTCTTGGCAAGTAGTTAACATGGCCTTCATTGGGGCAAAGAGATGGGACCATCTCAGGAAGAGTAAGGGATGTCCTGCCTGTTAGGGGAAGATCAGAGGGGGCTGTAAGCCACATTCAAAGCTCATTAAGGTCAGTATTCCAGATCAGGGCCCTAAAGAGATGAGCTGATGATAATTTTGTTTAATACATATTGTGATATTTAAAGCACTTAGGCCAGGTCTTCACTAAAAGGGGAAGTTGAAGCAAGATACGCAACTCTAGTATGTTAATTATGTAGCTGGAGTCGATGTACCTTTTTTCACGTTTCCCCGCCATCCTCACAGAGAGAGACCCATCGGCTTCTCTTACTCCTTGCACCAACAGAAGTACCGGCTGCTGATGAGGGCACCTTCTGAATTTGATTTAGGGAGTCTAAATTGAACTCTGGAGATCGACTACAACAGCAGTGATCTTCTATGTAGTGTAGACATGGCCCAAGAGACCGTGGTATTAAGAAGATAGAACATATACAAATCCAGGTGTCTTAATGAGCTGACACACTCAAGCCATTATTAATTTAATGCTTCCATTTACTAGATCATTCCTGGAGGAAGCCCTCCTGGACTAACTGCTATTGCTAGTTAGAAAAAGTACAGTTAATAGCTTGAGCTGCCCTGGGAAAAGCCTATACCTCAAGCTAATGTTAATTCAGTTTCATTTTGTTAAATGTCCCTCATGAATTTAAACAATTGCTTTACAATTCTAGCCCAGGTGTTAAGTATTTCAGAGCAGGTGCTTGATCTAGTTCAGGGCTGGGCAATAATTTTTTGCCAGGGGCCACTTCAGAAATTTTTGAAGTGGCCCCAGGCTGCAGGGCCTCAAGCTGAAAGTGTGGGGCCAGGATACTTTCGGGTTCTCTGCCCCGAGACCATGATTGATCTGGGGGTGGGGGAGCGCCTTTGCCCCCACCCCCAGTTCCTCCTAAGTGCCCATGCCCCTGGAGTGGGAGGAGACTTCCCACACTCCCCTGCCCCCCAGGCCAATCAGGGCTTGTAAGCGCCATGCCCTGCTCACAGGGCAGGGGCAGAGCGGAGGAAACTTCCCATGCTCTCCTGCCTCCAGACCCTGATTGGCCTGGGGGGGGGGGGAGTGCGAAGCCTCCTCCCGCCCTGCCAGGAGTACCTAGCACTTCTAAGTGCTGTGTGCTCCTGGCAGGGCGGAGGAAACTTGGTGCATGTCCCCGCACTCCTGGGTCCTAATTGGCCTGGATGTGGGGAAGCGCCAGGGCCTTTGCAGGACATATTTACTGCTTGTTTTTAAATCCTTTTGCTAATTGCTAATTTCAGGTATACAGGACACTGACACTGAACCAAGTCTGGATCCTAACTTTTTTGGCTCAGGTCTTTCTCATTTAGAACCAGAGGCCTAAATTTTTTAAAAGTACTGATAACTTTTGGGGTGCCCAGCTCGAGACAACTTGTAGAGGGGTCTGATTTTCAGAAAGTCCTGCACACTTCTCGCCTTCTCTCTCAAACCACATCCCTTCAAATAGCCTCAGATTGGGCATGCAAAGTCACTAGTCACTTCTGCAAAACTGAGGACATAGCCTGTGCCATTTGGCTTTTTAGGAGTTGTTCACTATGTTTATTCTTTGCATTCCCAACAATGCATGCACTTTTAGGAGTGTAACAGCAGATGAAATGCTTCCTTTGAGCACCATTAGGTCTGCTCCCAAAAGCAGAAAATAACTAACTGGTTTTATTAAAGCTCTTGCTCTTACATTTTGGAAGGATAAATAAAGGATTTTCCTGCAGCTATTTCTGATTCAGCACTTACAAGGCATTATGATTACATGCAGCATAGCGCATGCAGAGTAGGTCCCACACAAAAGTGGGTCAGGCTCTGGAAATCCTGTGCACTGCTCTGGGGTGTTGCATCTTAGTTTTAGTTATATAGAAGGGCATTATGAAGAGGGGTGTCTGACTGGCTGTCACAGCCTTTGGCTGTGTCTCTGTCTGTAAGTAGAGTGCCAAAGCCACAGCAGGACCAAACTCCTATACAAAATGCTGTATATAGAGATTAACAGAGGGGCATTCCTAGGGCAATCTCCCATCCAGCAGAAGTGCAGCTCTCTAGCATATATGGTTGAGCTTCAATCATTAATTATATTTGACTATTCAATTCCAGGTTGAATTTGCAGGACTGGCGGCTGGAAAACCATGTACGTTCTGGATACCTGAACCGGAGTCACTGACAAGACAGTTCAATGTAGACCCCATCCAATGGGAGTTGTACAAGGTCACATTTCAGTGCAGAGCTGTTCTTGCAGGTCTGAGTCCTAAGATGTTTGTGTGCATCTGCATTAAATATATTTCAGTTCATGTGCTGCAGAAGCGTGATTGAGAATATCAGTTAAAATTGCTATTTCAAACAACTATGAATTATGTTGCAGTAATACTCATGCCCCAGCTAGACCCTTTGCAAAATATCATCAGACACAGTCTGTCTATAGTTGTAGCATTAAAGCACTGCTGTGGTAATGCTTGAATGTAACAGTGTGGTTGAGCACCAGCACTGAAAGATTTTAAGAAAAGCACCTCCACAAAGGGCGTACAGCAGGACTGAGAGACACCGCAGGTCCCGGGCAAAGTGAGAGGGGTCCCAGTTCTGCACCCCCCCCCCCAGAAGAGGAAGAGCATCAAGCAGAAGGGGATGGGGCTAGAGTAGCCAGCCCTCACCACCACCTGGACTACGGCACTGGCACCCCCTTTCCCCCCGCCCTCAATACAGTGCCTGGCACGGCACTCTGGCACTGTGGTGGGGATTCAAAGGGGCACGGTGCTCTGACCACTACAGCTGCCACAGCAGCAACAACTGGGAACCCTGGATCTCTTAGAGTCCCCTGGCCCTGGGGCAATTACACCCTTCGCCTCCGATTGTTGTTGGGCCTGAAGGTGTAGCTTCCAGTGCTGGGAACCAGTCTACACTGGCAAGTTACTGCTCTGAAACTTGCTGTGCTCAGGAGGATGATTTTCACACCCCTAAATGAGAAAGTTTCAGCACAGTAACTTGCCAGTGTAGACAAGCCCGAGTCTCTATCTACCCTGAAGAATTTAACTGTCTGTTTCATATCTTAGTCCTGTGACACCTTAGAGATGAACAAAAATATATAGAATCTTGAGCTTTTATGGATAAAAGGCACTTCATCAGATGAATTGGAGTGGAAATACCAGAAACCAAGATATATATATCTTAGTCTAACACAGGTCCTCCAACTGACAGATATTTCTTCTGCTGATATAAATATCATCATCACAAGTGCAAGTCATTTGGAGGTCCTGTATCAGACTAATTAAGTGGGCTGAATGTGTCCTATACATAGTTTGATGACGCAGAACTTAAAATTCAGATTGTGTTTAATTGTTCCTTTATTGCCTCTTTGTGATTTTTGTTGTGTTTGTTCTAGTTTCAGGTTAATGTCATCCCAATCGTATCCTTCCAACCTAGAATTCCAAAATCCACTTGATGAATAATAATGATTAGGAAACAGGTAAGTGACCATACTTTGGTGAAATCTCAGCAATCTCTACAGGGCCTCTACCTGACAGGCTTCTGCATTTAATTTAGTGTTGCTCCAGTAGCAAGATCTTTTTCTATAGGAGTGTTTTGAGTAAACAAAGCTGAAGTGAAAAGTTCTTCTTTTGTGAATATTCCGGGCTGGTGAAGTTTGTCTAAACTCCCCCACCTTCCTTTAGTTTTCAAGGTAAATATGATTTCTGCTGTCCTGTGCATTAATTTGATGTCTCTTTTCAGATAAGTCTTTCTAGGTCACCAAGTCTATCTGATCTGCTCATGTTAGTCTCTTGCTTTTCTCCTACATTTTTCTGATACAGCAACTAAGTGACAGCTGTAGGAAGAGAACTGCTCATAGGCAAAGGAATGGGGTGACATCCTGGCCCCACTGAGGGCTATGGCAAAACTCTCATTGATTATACTGGAGCTAGGATTACAGCTCTGGGCCCAATGTTAAGGGCAAACCTCCTGCCAGACAGTCTTTGGTGGGAGCAAGATGAAACATTAAGTATTGAGAAAAACTACTGGTGTAGGCATTTTCCAGAAATAGCCTTCCTGATGGTATGCTCATGTTTACAGACTTATGGGAGAAATACAAATGCATTCTGTGATACTTTAATTACAGTTGTTAACTATTTTAATAGTTCAGAAGCTCCCTATGATAAAGGGACTTTTTGGAGGTGGTTTAACATTCAGAACGGTATTCAAGAACTCAAGTTAACACTTATATTCACTTCTGAGTAATGACAATAGCCTAACATAAATGCTGATTATGTGCAACAATAATACTAGACGTGCAAGAGATTCAGGTTCTTGTGAACTCATGGCTAGGTGCTAAGGCCCTGGTTCTGCAAGGAGCACCACTTGGGCACAGGGATCTGCCTGAGTGGAACACCTTACAGGTTTGGGATATTTATTTTTAGTGTAGATATTAAATGATCTACCCAGTAGCACACCGAGCCAGCACCAAATTCTTCTCTAGTGCATGGGTGCAAACCTAAAGAAATCAATGGGGATGTATCCACTGGCTCAGAGAGATAAGTACTTCCATTTATTAGCCTGGAGTGGGTTCTGCACTGAACATTTAAAGAGTGTTTTTTTTCCCCCTAAAATCCACTCCTAAAATAGGAAAGATAACTGGACTTTCCAAATGTAAGCATTACTCTTTCCACTGTCTGTAGCTTAAACATATCAGAATAGGGTAATGGTTCTCAGTCTGTGGACCATGGCCGCTGGCAGCCCAATTAGCACACATCTGCAACCCATGCGATGTCCTTGGGACCATACAGGAAATATCTATATTGTGTTGATGCAGTCAACATTCAGCATAGAGAGTGTCATACAGAGAACCATTGGAATGTATGTAAGGTGGGGGACAAAGTATTCTTGTCAAACATGCACATTATATTTGAGAAACAGAACCATGCTCTCAAACGCTTAGCACAGCATGTTGGTTGGATGACTGGAAGGAGCTGAAATCTCTCTGCACACCTATTCCACACTCAAAAAAGATAGACAGTGTAGGTTTTTCACCTCACCAGTGAGCCAGAGGGTTTCTGAACTCTAAATACTCAGTACCCAACATCTTTCAAAACATGGCAGTCCCAACAAGTGCTTGTTTGACAGTCTTGGTCCACCTCAGTTGATGTAAATTGGCACAGTTCTGTAACGTGTAGTGAGGCGATGCCAATTGAACATCCAGCCTTTGGCCTCAGTCCACAGGGAGCTAGTGAGTGTATGAATAGTCTGGTGATTAGGTCATCCACCTGAGAGGTGGGAGACTCAGGCTATGTCTAGACTG
Organism: Pelodiscus sinensis; assembly: GCF_052426305.1. Lineage (NCBI taxonomy): Eukaryota > Metazoa > Chordata > Testudines > Trionychidae > Pelodiscus > Pelodiscus sinensis. Next base: position 120,844,782 of record NC_143056.1, on the reverse strand, counting down.
CAGGCTTCTTTCGGAAGAAGCTTTTTTTTTTGGAAGAGATCCTTCCAAAAAAACTTCTTCCAAAAGAGCGTGTCCACACACAAAAGCGCATCAAAACAGCAACCTGCTTTTTCAAAAGCTAGTGTCCATTCAGCGTGGACGCTATCTCACATTTAACTATTACTATGGACTGAGTGGCCACCAGGGCACCTGTGCTTTTTCCTCTTTCCTCTTTTTTTGAAAGAACTCCCTCTTCCCTCTCCACACATGCCTTTTTTGAAAGAGCTCGTTTGGAAAAAGGCTTCTTCTTCATAGAAAGAAGATTACCAATGCTGGAAAAACCCCTCTGTTCTTTCAATTTACTTTCAGAAGAACGTGATTGCAATGTGGACGTAACTCAAGTTTTGTCGGAAACACAGTTGTTTTTCCAACAAAACTCTGTAGTGTAGACATACCCTCTGGGGCCAATCCCCCCTCACTTTCCAATTCTTTATCCCCAGTGGAACAACTTCAAGAGAAGAGGCTGAGGGGGCCCACCTCAGAAATCCCATAGGTCAGTGGTTGAAGCACTAAAAAGGGAGGGAAATCCTTGTTCAAATCCTCTCATTCAGGCAGAGGAAGAACTTGAACATGGTTGATCTCCCACATTCACTTGCTCTGTTCAAAGATTTAAGGTGGACAGGAGGGGCCAACAGACTTGCTGGGCACCCAGGCAAGGTGAGGGTGGGCCTAGCTCTGCACTATTAGAAGGCATGGTATATTGGGTGGAAGAGGCAAGGCTGGGGGCAGCCAACCCTCAGTGGTGCCCAGAGCATAATGTGCTGGCTCCCCACCCTGCCCTGAGAACTGCCTGGAATTTTTTTTTAAAAAAGCCATGCCTTTTTTGTTGGAGTAGCTGGAAAAATACTCGAGTGCTTTCAGGCCACAGATTGTAGTAGGAGCAGAATCAGGAGACAAAAACAGGAAAATTCTTGTTTACTTATTGCTTATGGGTTTACTCGTATTTCATAAGAGCTCTGTATGCTTTCTTCATACAAATGAGATCAGCCTGTAGGTTTTCCAATTAGCTAACTAAATTGAGATTCTTCTTTACTTGTAGTCCCAAAATTAGCAAAGTGTAGGCTAGAGAGTGAACAAAGGCTTCCATTTTGTAGCTAAGTATTTCTACTTCATATGCCTCTGTCATCTTCTTGGCTACGTCTACATTACAAGGTTTTTGTGCAAAACGTGGCAGAGCGTCCACACCTCAAGCACATTTTTGCGGAAGTAAATTGGCAGAACTGAGGGCTTTTGTCAGTAGAGTTATTCCTCTCCTCACAAGGAGTAACTCCTTTTTGCGCTACAGCTCTTGTGCAAAAAGGTAGGTGTGGATGCTCTGGAAGGGGTTTGTGCAAAAATCCCCTATTGGCAAAAGCATAGGTGCTCTGATGGCCATTCTGTGAATGGCCATCAGAGCTTTCTAGCGCAAGAGCGTCCATGCAGTGTGGACGCTCTCTAGCACACAAGCACATTGCTTTTGTGATGCCCTTTTGAGGTGTGGACATGCTTTTGCGCAAGAAGTTTTTGCGGAAGATCTCTTCCGCAAAAAGCTTCTTGCGCAAAAACTCTGCAGCGTAGACAAAGCCCTAGGCTACAGCTACACTGTGCATTGTTACACAAGAAGATATGCAAATGAGGTGCAGCAATAAATATCGCTGCACCTCATTTGCATACCTAATCATCCGCCATTTTGCAGAAGTGAGTTTCGGCAAGAAGGAGCTGTCTACACTGCTCCTTCTTGCACAAAAACCCCCTCTTGCGCAGGAGCCATTCAGCCACATACTTTCCGGAAGAACGGCTCCTGCCCAAGTGGGGTTTTTTTGCCCAAAAAGAAGCAGTGTAGACAGCTCCACAAAATGGCGGCTCATTAGGTATGCAAATGAGGCACAGCAATATTCATCGCCATGCCTCATTTGCATATCTTGCACAACAATGCCCAGTGTAGACATAGCCCTCGGCTACGTCTAGACTGGCATGATTTTTCGCAAATGTTTTTAACAGAAAGGTTTTTCCGTTAAAAGTATTTGCAGAATAGAGTGTCTAGATTGGCATGGACGCTTTTCCGCAAAAGCACTTTTTGCGGAAAAGCGTCCGTGCCAATCTAGACACGGTTTTGCGCAAGAAAGCCCAGATCACTATGTTCGCCATCGGGGCTTTTTTGCGCAAAACAATTCTTCCCTGTCTACACTGGCCCTCTTGTGCAAAAACATTTCCAGAAAAGGGCTTTTGCCCGAATGGGAATGTCAAAGCATTTGCGCAAGAAGCACTGATTTCGGACAGTAGATCGTCAGTGCTTTTGTGCAAAATCAAGCGGCCAGTGTAGACAGCTGGCAAGTTTTTGCGCAAAAGCAGGTGCTTTTTGCAGAAAAACTGGCCAGTCTAGATGCAGCCCTGGTGTTTTGTGCTTGTTCCTGCTCAACACCTTCTTTATCCCTAAAGCTCTAGTGTCTGTGGTGTTGACACAAGACTAACCTGTTCCAGTACGTTGTCCATTTGTGTTGTCTCATGACGGGGTCATTTTTGCTGTTGACATAAAATCTCAGGATGTTTCACATATCACCCCTCTAGGACTGTGGGCTATGATGCAAACAAGTTGTCTGATGTGCTCTATTTCTTTTTAATGCTTTTTTTATTGTGACTTGCCAATTCCACTATCACTTTTTTAGCATGAAATCCAGTCTCTGACTTGGATTGGTGTCATAAGATTTGGTGTCATAAGATTAGGAAACTCCAAGATCTAAGCACAAACACAACAGGAGTTCAAGAGAAGAATGTCTCTTAAGCGCCCCCCCCCATCCATGTCTTTTGAACTAATCTGTGGTTTTAAGAATCCAATCACTACTTCTATTATAGGATCTATCGCCTCTTATTCTCACATGACCTATCCATGATCTTGTGTTGCATCTGTTCTGAAAGAGAATAGACTTAAGTTTTCCCTAGATGGGAGACTTTAAAAAGATAAAGTATGTTAAAAACAGGATACTTGGCTTCCTATCATCTAATCTAACCACCATGCAATGGTGTGCAGGAATGCTCTCTCATGGAAGCATTTGTAAAGGTACCTAATGTATGTGACAGTGTCCCATTAACCACGAAACCTTAAACAATGATTTTAATGTATTTTCCTAGATAATATGGCAGATGTGGAGAACATAAGCTATCCAACCATGAAACACAAACACAAAAATTAATCACTTAATGCCCTCTGCATTAGGATAAAGAATGTTTTAAAATACAGACCATTCCATTTAGCAGTTCATTTGGGACACTGTCTCCCAGTAACACACTGAAAAGGAAGTTTAAACCATAAAGATTCTTGGGCCTGATCATTATAGCTAGAAGCCAGGTAACTTAATGAACTTTTATAGAGAATTGTTAAAGCTCAACGAAAGGTATCGTGGCAAAATGGCACCACAGTACAGAGACAGTTGTGCTTAGTAGTTCTAGTTCTTAAGCAGCATTCATCTAGAAACTAATTTTTTTTAACCCAGCTTTTCAGTTTTATGGGAAAAAATCCAGTTATTTTTTACCCAATGGCTATGGTGTATGTGCCAAGAAAGTGAAGTGTTGCCAAGGAATATGGTCTCCAAGTCAGAGAATTAGTGTACTATCTGCTCCAGTTTATCTTCTAGCAACCTAATGTGGCTCTGATTTGTCTGACATTTGCACATAGGCTGAAGCTGCATTCTCAAAGGCAGTGTTCTGGGCATGCACACAATGTAGGACCTGTCCCTCTTACACTCCCTCCCTCCTGCCCCTCAACAAAGTATGTGGAAATGAAGTATTTCAGCCAGTAAAGACACAAGTGCCACATGTTACAAAGGAAAGCAGTGAGAAAAGCGTAGCCCTCCCTTTAGCTATGGATAGGGTCCTACCAAATTTACAGCTATGAAAAATGCATCATGGACTGTGAAATATGGTCTTGTGTGCTCTTGCCCTATTTATAAAGATTTCATGAGGGAGATCAGTGTTTCTGAAAGTGGGGGTCCTAACCCAAGAGGTAGTCACAGGTAAGGGGACTTCACATTTTAGGGGGGCATGGTATTGCCATCTTTACTTCTGCACGGACTTCAGACTTGGATAGCTGGACAGCAGCAGTGATTGGCTGGGTACATGACTCTGAAAGCAAGCACCCCACCAGCAGCTGCACAGAATACCATATCGTGGTATTCTTATTTCTGCAGACAGTGGTGGTGGCTCTCCCTTCAGAGCTGGGCTTCTGGCTAGCAGCCATCTCTGTCCAGTTACCTAGCTCTGAATGCAGCACCACCATGAGCAGCATCGCAGAACTAAGATAACAGTATTGCAATCCCCCACCACTACTTTTTGGGTCAAGATCCCTACAATTACACCAATATTAAATTTCAGATTTAAATAGCTGAAATCATAAAATGTATCATTAAAAAAATCTTGTAACTGTGAAATTGACCACAATGGACAGTGAATTTGGTAGGCCCTAGCTAGAAGACTTAATGTCTTTTTGACAGCATCTAGAGATTAAGTAACTAACTATCCTCCTCCAGCCTTGCCTAGGAAAGGGTCTACCTAACACTTGCTCTTTCTTAAAGAGGTAACAGCTAAGACTTGTAAGAGTTACTGCTGAGAACCTAGAATTCAGTTATGGAAGCTGTTGAGCATTCTGGCCCTGATCCAGCAAAGCAGTTAAGTACATATGTTACATTAAGATGTGATTAGTCAGACAAAGGTTGCTCAGCTCCTTGCAGGATCAAGGCCACAGCCCTCTGTGCTGCCAATACTAACATGCATATTCAACTTCACTTAAGCTGTTTCATTGGCTTTAGTGGGATAACTTACAAGTTAAGCATGGAAGTGCATCCATGATCAGGCTACCATGACTGCTTCATTTGTTTTTTCTAATCAACTTTCTAAACTAAATGAAGCATAGGTGCTCTCAAGCTAAGTTCCAGTGAAGGCCATTAGCCTCTTTCACTGTGGAAGGAAATACCAGATAGTGAGGAGGAATATCTGCTCTCACAAAATGGCCTCACTTCTTACATAGCACCTCACTTTACTTACTGTGTTGGAACTCAGAACTTCAGATCTAGACTCATCTATGTACACTAGCATGAGCAACTGCTCGAGAGAAGGAACAATTTTATTCTCAGCACTGAATGGTGTTTTAACTTTAACATCAGGAATAAGGAATTCAAATTGACTGTACACTAAAACCCTTTCCAGAAACTGGAATTGGACTGGGGAGAGAAAGAGGATACTTAAATACAATTCTGTAATCACAATACAACTTGACTACATTCCATAAAAATACTTTATTAAATACTTTTTCACTGGGAGAACATTTCTTAACAATACTGAAGCAAAGGGAAAAGAGGGAAGAAAGCTGCCTACTTTACTGTCAGGCTTAAAAACCCAACCCAACCCAACCAAGAAACAAAACAAAACAAAAACCCTAAGATGCTTCCTTAGAAGAGATTAGTGGGGAGCAGTATTATGGCTGGAAAGTGAAATCCTTCATTGGCTGCTGCATGGATGGTTTGCATCTCTCCAATTCCTAAAGAGTCCAGCTGGAGGCTTGCTAGTGGTGTTTTCTGGGCCATATGGCTGCAGTATGAAAGCTTCCACCCACTGCTTATTTCTCCAGAGGGGCATAATTCAAGAGCTTCTCAATCAGATCCACGTGGGCTAGCAGCATTCGGCGGCAACAGTACCTTTTCAATCCTAGGGCGTCCAGGGCATCCCTGACGGTGAACAAATTGAAAAAGCATTCCTTAGAACAGTAATAGTGAAAATTGTTCTAAGCAACATATTTAAGACCTTAACTGGAGTGACAAGAGAAACACATAGGTAGTTGGCAGCTTCTAGAGCTCCTGCTCAGTCCTGCACAAGTGTCTTTATTTCTATTAGCTAATGTTCTTTTCCAATGTTGCTGCTGAGCAGGACATATAGCTTAAGCCTGGCTCTGTCAGATTAATTCAACAATGGGGTTAAACCCTTTCTGTGCAACAGAAGTTAAATACATAGTCAAGCTGACATTGATATCTCCATCTTTTTCTTACAGGTGGTAAATATGACTCTACCTATTCCCACAGGTCACAATTAACTGCTTTTGGAAATCCAAAAGCTCTATGTATAGTTCAGAAAGAGTCTCTTCACTAAGACAGACAATGTCAAACAAAACCCTGGCAGCTGTATGCAAGCTTTTCCAGCCAGGAAACAAGTTTAGACTTCGTGGTTGTGAACATGACTTTTAAATAAGCCCATGCATCATGTTTAGGCCCCATTTACATTATTATAACTGAGGCTGTGTCTACACTACAAAGAAAAGTTGGAAAAAGATACGCAATTTGTGTATCTTTTCCCATTTTTCTTTCAGAAGAGGCTTTTCTGAAATTTGGCATGTCTACATGGTGCCAAATTTCAGAAAAGCCTCCTCTTATAGCACATCCCTTCTTCCTCGTACAATGAGGTTTACAGGGATGGTGAAAGAACGTGTCTGCTTTTCTGATTTTTTTTTTTGGAAAAGCAGATGCATTCTTTGGACGTGGCATAGCTTTTCTGAGATACCTCCAGTATCTTAAAAAAGAGCTGCAGTGTAGACATAGCCTGAGTAAGGAGACTTGGTTTTACCACTGTTGCAATGGGTAGCATAGACGAGGGATCTACTCAGATTTAAAAATTTAGATGGCCACAGACATTACCTTGGTAACAGGGATGCTGTTTTAGAACTTGTACTATGGTTAAGACACTTGAATGATGTAGATTAGTTTCCCAGCTCAAACAAGGTCAGTTTTCCCATCTGTAAAACTGGGTATAATATTGTCTAACTCAGATGTTTGAGCTGGGAGACTCATACTGCAAATAAGAAAGCTAAATGTTATCTAAAAGAACATGTACAGACAGGCCTGAAGCTATTTTTAATAGGTCACAAGTGTGAACTACCCCAGTTCATAAATTAGATGATATTGGTGAAGCAAATTTTCTAAAAATTTAAACATATGCAACTGCATGTGTGAACTGGGTAATAAAGCCAATGGCTCAAATTATACACTCTTAAAAATGCGGTTTGTTTTCCACTTTTAACCCACTCTTAAATTATGCTAAATGTAGTTAGAACAGGGGTGGGCAATAATTGATGGGGGGCCACTCCAAAATTTTGGCAAGTAGTCAAGGGCTGCACTTCTATGGAGGAGGTGTGCAGTCTGGGATGGAGGTTGGGTGCAGAAGGAAGCTTGGGGTAGGGAACTGGGATGCAAGAGGGGATGAGGGATCTGAGAGGGCATTTGGGTAAAGGAGGGGCTTGTGATCTGGGGCAGGGGTTTTGGGTACACGGTCTAGGAGGGGGTACTGGTGCAGGAGAGGATTTTGGCCTGGTGGAGGGGGTACAAGGTCTGGGAAGGAGTTGTGATCTGGGTGAAGCGGGTGCAGAGGGTTTGGGTGGTGATCTGGGGTGGGGAAATGGGGTGCAGGGTCAGGGAGGGGGTATGGGTGCAGGAGAGCATTCTGGCATGGGAGAGGGGTGCAGATGGGGGTGCAGGGTCTGGGAGGGAGTTGTGACCAGGAAGAAGGGGGGGAGGGAGAGCTACACAGGGTTTAGATGGTGGCCTGGGGCAGGTAGTCAGAAGGGGGGGAGAGAGAGGGTGGGATGTCAGAGACAGGCTCTGGCTCGGAGACATTTACCTAGGTGGCTCCCAGCCAGTAGCTCTGCAGAAACCTGAGGCAGACTGCTGCAGCCTGTTTCATATGGCTCTGCTCCAGGCATGGGGCAGGGGGAAAGGAGGTGGCTTTTCACACTGCCCCTGATGCTAGCAAAATTTCTCATCTCCTATTGGCTGGAAATGGGCCAATGGGAGCTAAGATTTTGCTGGGGGGACAGGGGTAGCATGCAGATTCTGTCCTCCCTCACCAGCCATCCAGAGTGGAAAGCAGCTGGTTTTTTAAAACTTGAGCTGCTCTAAGGGTTTTAGCAAGGTGGCCGAAGGCCATATCTGGCCCCCTGGCAGCCTCTTGCCCACCCCAAGTTAGAAGTTTGCCCACTACATGAGCCATATTCTATCCTCATTCACCATATACATCTCCCAGTAGATCAATCTGAACTTTATAGTCCCACACCATGGAACATAACTAAATGTAATTCAGTTTTCTTCAAAAACTCATTTGACATCCCCGAAATGTATGGACTGATTCATAGGACTATTAATCTATTAGACTTGCATTATTCAATGTTGCAATAATTCAGTGTTTATTCCCAAAATGAACTTAAAAACAAAATTGTGACACTGTACAGGAGATCGAATGGGAAGAGCTGCTGTTCATGAACTCTTAGGAATAACTGAAAGAAGTTCAGGAAGTTTTTACATTAACTGGATCTTAATAAAACGTTTGGGTGGATGCGATAAGCAGGGCTTGACAAATAATGTAATCTACTCGCCCCTACTCTACATTATTTGTCGAGCCATGCTTATCGCATCCAAACGTTTTATTAAGATCCAGTTAATGTAAAAACTTCCTGAACTTCTTTCAGTTATTCCTAAGAGTTCATGAACAGCAGCTCTTCCCATTCGATCTCCTGATCACCATCTACCCATGGCAAGTAGATTACAACCCGGAAGAGCCAGTGCAGACCCTGGTGATAAGGGTTAAATAATGTTCTCAGAATCAGAAGATCCAGAAATTTTTCTAATCTAGTCCTTCCACCTGTTGACATAGGATTGCTCCTACAGTTTTGTTAGTGGTTTATCCAATTTATTTTAAGAGTGGGGCTTCAACAGCAAGTAGAATATTTTCTAGTGCAAAACAAGCATGTGCAGAAAGTTATCCTTCAAGTTCTACATGAGAGTTTCTATAGTAAATCCTTTTTTTTTTGTAAGAAGGGCAAAGGAAATATGATTTTTATGACTAATGCCCCACACTGCATCTTCATATTTTTACAAAGCAGAACACTTTTCAAATAAGAATTTGTCTGAGAAGTTCCTCTAGAAAATTCTGACCTTAAGTCGTACTGTTCTGACACAGCTGCAGAATACAAGAATGAGCTACAAAATTAGAAATCCTATACATGTGTAGTTTAAGCTAAATCAATACTCAGAAGCACCCATTTCCTCTCTTCTCCAATCTTCCAGGAGCTTGTGCTTATAAGGAAGAAAAAAATGTTTAGTGAGACACAGCAGTTTCTGCCACTAACCCTGCTTTGAAACCTCAGATTTCTCCATTTTTTAAACTCATTTCTAAAGTTACAGTAAGTGCTTTTAGTTGCATCTGATACATTTATCTGCCCAGACAGCTGTCAGAAAGCTGCATGCCATTACCTAAAACTGTATGCAGTTTCATTGCAGGTGGCAGAATAGAGAGGATCATGCAGAAACTCTCCTCGCCTTAGGGGACAAAGGAATGTACACAATGTAATAGTATGAAAAAATCAATGTGTGACTCTAGGACATACTGTTTCTGACTGCATATATCAGGCAAACACAATATGTGAGCTTCACTGTAACTTTAAAGCTATGTCTACACTACAGCTTGTCAGTACAATGTATATCACTCAGAAGTAAGAATAAACTACTTTCCTTGTGTCATAACTTATACCGACATAACAGCTGGAATGGACAGAGCTATGGCAGCATGAGAGCTCCTACTGTTGCTCATGGAGGCTGAAGTAGTTAAGCTGATGGGTCTCCTGCTGGCTTAGAGCAGTTATATTAGAGAGCTTACAGTGGCACAATTGCATAGGTGCAGCTTCACCACAGTAAGCTCCTTAGTGTAGCTATAACCCATGTTCTGATACTACAATGCTGTAACTCCATAAAGTTAAATTGCTACTGATTTACACTTGTGAGACCAGAACCAGTCCACAGTGTATCTAACAATCCCATCAGGTCTCAAACATACATTTCTGCCACATTCATATAATTCATCATGATTTTGGCATTCCTGTAAGTAAAGTAGCTTAAACTAAAGACTGCAAACAATACACACACTCAGGGATATTAAAATGGTTAACCAGTTAAATGATATATTTTTTTAGAGGAGTGCTATTGGTAGTGGAAAAGGTTCAGAAAAGGCCAACAAAAATGATTAGGGGTTTGGAACAGGTCCCATATGAAGATAGATTAGAGACTTGGACTTTTCAGCTCAGAAAAGAGGAGACTAAGAGAGGATATGATAGAGGTCTATAAAATCATGACTGGAGTGGAAAAAGTGAATAAGGAAAAGTTATTACTTATTCCCACAATATAAGAACTAGGGATCACCAAATGAAATTAATAGGCAGCAGGTTTAAAACAAACAAAAGGAATTTTTCCTTTACTCAGCGCACAGTCAACCTGTGGAACTCCTTGCCAAAGGATATGGTGAAGGCTAGGACTTTAATAGGGTTCAAAAAAGAGCTAGATAGATTCATGGAGGTTAGGTCTATCCATGGCTATTAGCCAGGATGAGTAGGAATGGTGTCCCTAGCCTCTGTTTCTCTGTAGGTGGGTGACAGAAGAGGGATCACGTGAAGATTCCCTGTTTTCCCTCCCTCTGGGGCAACTGGTATTGGCCACGGTCAGCAGACAGGATACTGGGAGGGATGGACCATTCATCTGACCTAGTATGCCTTGGCCCCACCATGGCTGAGAAATACTTCTGCCCAGGCCCTCCAAGGCCAGGGCTGCTTCAGTCTGGCAAGGTGGCAACCACCAGAGATAACTAGTAAAGGCCGGTTAACTGGTAAGCATACTGTTGCTTACTGGTTAACATTCCTAAATACAGTATCTAAGAACTGAATGGTAGTTAGCAAATTGCCATAAAAAACAATCAAGATAAATAGCTATTAAAACAAGCATTCTAAAAAAGAGTTCATGGAATCCTGCTCTGTTACTACAAGCTATGTGATGAAGCTACAGCACAAATTGCCATAATTTCCTTCTTGGATCTTCAGTACCTGAGTTCAACAAGATCTTTCTGGAAGGGCACCTATAAGCAGACTAGCAGTGGGATTTAGGAAAAATACTGACTGGGTCTCACTGCACATTTATCTAACACAACTGACAAATGAGAAATAAAATCTCAGTTGCAAGATAAGTCTTTTCTACAGCCTTGGCAAGAAGCTTTGAAGAGGCTAAAGGGGGTGGATTATGAATTCCCATGTGTTTAAAGACTAGGCAAGGAAAGCTTTTAGGGTTTTTTTATAAACCCAATCTCAGCTTCATAGTCTGTCTGGGGCTTAAGACTCCCATCTTTACCAAACCTCATAGAAAAGCTGGATTTGTTAGAAGCTGCCTTAAAGGAAAACAGACTATGCAGAACAAACACTGAAAGTAGCAATACATAATGGTCAAATGCACAATGAAGTATTTTTTTGTATTATCTGTCAATTGTACATAACAGTTGGCAAAATAAACAATTTGTGATTTATTTTTAAATGACTTATGAAAGCTTATTTTTAGTGCACACTTAGAATCTGTCTGCAACACAATTGAGTTTTATAGTGAGACTTGAGAGAAGTCTCTTTCAAATTACAGGATAATTCCAGCTCTTGGGAAGCTCTAAGTAGAAATTGTTAAATGTGGAGTAGCATTATGGTTATCAACCATATATTGAGGGACAGTTCTGTGATTAATCATTTTATTTGAAGGATATGGCATACTCCCAAAAAAGCCTCTTTAAACTTTCAAAGATGACAAGCAGTTTTGGGAGTCCAACCTGAGACACCTTATAGGTACGTGATTTTCAGAAACTGTGTGCTCCAGCATACAGCTCAAGTGGACAGTAGAGATGTAAAATCCTGTTTGATCAGTTAAATAGTTAAACCTAACATTTAACCAGCTAACCAATTAAGCAGGATCCCAGGCCACTGCTGGTGCCTGCCCTGGCCAGCTGTGCTGTGGACTGAGCAGGGCTGGAGCAGCTGCTCCCAGGTGCTGGTTAACTGTTACCCAGTAAGGATGATACTTACTGGGTGACAAGTTACCCAGTTAACCGATTATTTAACATCCCTACTAAAGATGTGAATGGGTAACTGAATAGTGGATTAACCTTATGAATTCTTATCAGCTATTTGACTATTCCATAGTCTCCAGGGGGGAGACAGCCAGTGAGCCCCCTACCACTCCGTACTGCTGCCTCTGTATCAGAGGCAACAGAGTGGGATGGCAACAGCTTTTTCCCCCCTATCTGTGTGGTTGAAGGAATGTGGTGTAGGCTTTATGGTGAAGTCTCCATGTTAGCTCTCCCTTCAGGGCAGACAGGGTAGTTTTTTCTAAATTGTTGAACACTTACTAACTTTCATAAGACGTGAGTGCCCAGTATCCCTGGGGGGTAAAAAAAAAAAAAAAAGATTAAAAAAAATTAAAAAAAAAAAAATCAAGCATTTGGTGCCCTTGTTCACTTTACAGACAAGATGTAGAGCTAGTAAAAAGTCCTATATTTAGGAGACAGGGTAAAGCAAACTAAACCCTGTGAATAGTTACATACATAACTGTATCAGAGGGGTAGCCATGTTAATCTGGATCTGCAAAAGCGACGAGGAGTCCTGTGGCACCTTATCAACTAACAGATGTATTGGAGCATAAGCTTTCGTGGGCAAAGACCCACTTCCTCAGATGCATGCGGTAGAAATTTCCAGAGGCAGGTATAAATATGCAGGCCAGAATAAGACTAGAGATAACGAGGTTAATTCAGTCAAGGAGCGTGAGGCCCACTTCTAGCAGTTGATGTGGAGATGTGAACACCACATCAGCTGCTAGAAGTGGGCCTCACGCTCCTTGACTGAATTAACCTCGTTATCTCTAGTCTTATTCTGGCCTGCATATTTATACTTGCCTCTGGAAATTTCTATCGCATGCATCTGAGGAAGTGGGTCTTGGCCCGCGAAAGCTTATGCTCCAATACATCTGTTAGTTGATAAGGTGCCACAGGACTCCTTGTCACTTATACATAAATTTAGGTGCTACCCCAATAAAGTCAATGCATAAGCACTGAGGGCCTGTCTACAAAATTAGGTCAACCTACAGCCACCACAGCAATTAAATCTGATATCACTGATCATGCTACCTTCTTCCTACCAGTGGGGCACCGACAGCACAATTGAGTGGCACCTGTATTCCTGGGGCTTGAGGTCAATTTCATAGCAGAAAGCTTACCAGTAGTGAAATGGACATTCTTGTCCGTTTTATGGCTGCTGTTATTTCATGCCCTCTCCAGCTCTGACTATCAATACCAGGGCAGGAGGCTCAAGGTATGAGCCCGGTGCCCAGCTGAATGTGCAGGAAGTGTGGGGTAGCATCAAAATGGTGCCTGACTGACATGACAGCTCAGGCTGTTAGCACTGGGGCTTGGTCTCCAGTGTCTACACAGATACGGTGCTACTTAAGCACCTAAGCACCATGTCTCTCACAAACATGGAGTTATTAAGTTGATGTAGTGGGTGATTTACAGCAGCAGAAGCATCACTGCAGTGTAGACAAAGACAGTTAGGTCAACATAAGACACCTTATGTCACTCTACTTCCCTAGCATAGACCAGGTCTCAGTAACTGTTTGCAAGATCAGGGCCAAGGACCATAAAGAAATACTTACCCTTCTGTATATTCTGCTTGGAGAAGGCCAAGATATGCTTCCCACTTATTTCCAACTATTTTGCCACAAGTGAAGCATCTGACGGGAATAATCATTTTCTTGCAGTGACTGTCAAAACATTAACCAAACAACACGGTTACCACTTACATTTACATCTTGGAATGCATTTGATGTATCTGTAAAATATCATTATGTAAGTTTTTCACACTGGGCAAAAGGGAGGTGGGAATTTCAAGAGTACAACACAGCTGAAAGGGTCAGTTCAAGCACCCAAGTATAAACAGTCCTGTTTATTTTAATCACACTCCTGGATTGTTAACCTCATATAAGAGCATCTATGCATTAGTCTTTCAGTTCAGACACCGATAGTTAAAGGCTATGGCAAGTTTCAGTTCAAACAATTTTAACAAAATCCTCTGATGCTTTGCCCACACTTAACAGAGTGAATAGAGAACAGGCATTACAGACCTAAGTAGTTAGGGTGGTGAAAGGCAGGGTGCACTCTCATTCCTCGTTTGTATGCACCTACACAGCACAGTGAAAGGCTTGGGCAGCTCTCCATTGCTAGAGCCTTTCCCTCCAATAGTGAATGGTAAACTTGCTAAGAGACCCATGTAGGTAGGACTCTTGGGTCACCTAGAGAGCCTAGGTAAGATCTTTGACTTGTTTAAGCAGAGCATAGGCACCTATGTGCTACAGGCTGCCCTGTCAGTCCAACCTGGATTAGAAGTTGAGAAACAAGGGGGCAGTAGCTGAGTGGATCAAGTGCCATATCCAAGCAGCGTTTTGCAGGCAAGGCGGGGAGGGGAGGCAGCTGCTCCTGGCTGGTTTGTTCAGAGTAGGGATGTAAAATCCCATTTAAATCAGCTAACCGGTCAGATGTCACATTTAACCGATTAGCCCGGATTCCCCCTGCCAAGAAGGGCACGAGCAGCCCCCACCCACTGCTCCAGCCCAGCCGGGCCGGGCCAAGCCAAGCCCGCGGCGGCGGGGGAAAGGAGGGGGGAGGGAGCGTGCCAGGCAGCTGTTAGCCAGTTGCATCTCCAGTCAGAGCAGGCACAAGAGGCGGCGCCGGGTTTCAGGATTTTCAGCGAGACCCCCCCCCCCCGGGTCCCTGAACTCCGCACCGCTTCCTCACGGGCCCTGGGCTCGCGGGAGCCGCGCGCTCACACGCACCCACGCTGCGCTGGCCAGGGGCCATTTCGCCACGCGCCGGGAGCTCACGCGCGCGCGCAGCAGCCGGACACTCGAGGCTCCCGGGAAGACCGTTGTGGCGCGCGCGAAGCCAGAGACCGGGGGGACGCCAGTCCCGGGGGTGTCTCTAAGGCCGGAGCGCGGGTCGTTCCCAAGAAGGTTGAGGGCCCCGGGTAGTGGGGCCCCTCAGGGGAGGGGGCCCGCGGAGCTGGTGGTTGGGTCTATCGCTGTCCCGTTACCTCAGCAGGCCGCGCGCCGCGTCCGGGAAGTGCACTCCAACTGCAGCAGACTTGCCCCTCTGCCGGCGATACCACTCCTCCCTATTTGGTGGGGGGGTGTTCCGTACCCAGGACGCAACAGTGCCACCGGAGATGATAGCGGCCGACCTACGGCCTAGCGCGTTCAGTTCCCCGGCTTCGGGATGGTACGTCCCAACTCGACGGCGTCTCCCTTGGCCCAAGATAGTCTCGTTCGGGGAGCGTTCGCGATTCGCGTGCGCGGCTGCGGCGCTGAGTGGCAGCTGGCGCTCTCGGAGTGTTCAGCAGCCTCCGCAGTAGCTGGAGCAGCGGAGCCCAGAGGCTGGCGGCAGCTGCGGCAGCGGCGCAGTGTCAGGTATCGCTCTTCCTTTCTTATGCTTCTCGTGCGCTCTCCGCAGCGGGCGGACACTTGTTGCTCGGGCTTTAGTAAAGGGACTGAGAAGAAGTAAGGTCCCCCTCCCCAGCTAGTGCTTGGGTTTGTGCATGAGTGGAAAGTGCAACTGGTGGCTGCAGCTCGGCACCAAGTTGTGCGCCTGGTGGTGGGGCAGCAGGGAGGCGAGGGAGAGCTGGAGAGGGGCTTCTCCCGGGTCCTTCAGGGGATTCACCAGCCTCTGCTGTTTCAGGGCGGGGAGAGGTAGGACAAGACGCGGGGTGTTTCTGGGTACCGCTCGCTGTGGGATGCCTTTGTCCCTAGGGCTCGGGAGTGATTTGCGAAGAGATGCTCCCAAGGCGGCTTGCAAACAGTGATGACACGCTAAGAATTAAAAACAAAAACCCCGCAACCAACCAAACAACAAACCCCACAGAGTGCAACGTGGAGAGACTTAAAAAACACAGACAGCCACACAAAAACTGCCCTTGGAAATTAATCCAGCCTGGTTTCACAATGCTGCCTAAGACTTTATTAATACCGTGCTTTCGTTTCCTAAGGGAAGGAGTCTCTATCCAAGCCAGATTTTATAGAGCTGATATTTGATGCCCCCCAAAACCCTTATTTTGTACAAATACAGATCTTTCAAGAGGAAGTAACCATCCCAAAGGTAACCGGAGGTGTGCCCCAGGGCACCCTACTGTTGCAGAGAGGGAAGTCTGATGTGCTACTTTACATTTCAATAATTTTTGTATTAAATGTGAAGTTTCTGAATTTGGTCACCTACAAATAATTGTGGAGGCATTTGTATAAAAAAGGCATATATTCTGCCAATTTTAAAGCGGACATCAATTGTTGATAGCAAGCAAATGGGGTTAGTGGTTACTAATAATATGTAAAAGTTTTAAATTAGAAATTATTTAAAAAATCCAAGTTACTTGTCACTGTGTACAGTTTATCCTTCTCTCAGCTTGACTGAAGCAAATCAGTGTGGATTGTTTTACTCTTGTTTATTGTCATTTTCACTTCCATGTTGTTAGTGGTGCATTTTTAATCCTGGAGGGGGATGTTTACTGGTTCAAAACAACCGTTTTAATTGAAAGGGAAACAAAATAGGGAGAGTTATAATTATTTTAGTTCAGTAAGAGAGTTCACTTTTACATAATCTAAATTAGAGCCAATTAAACTTGAAAATGGCCCTATAAGGGACAGATGTTAATGTGACTCATGTTGTTAATATAAATTTAAAAGACAATGTGTGGCCAAAGCAAGAACGTTCTAATTTAACACTGGCACACACCATTCTTGGCCCATTTCCTTGTGCCTAGGCAATAGAACTCCATCATGCACTGTTAGGAAGCATCTGCAATATCTAGGGAAAAGGACAGGGAAAGAAAGGGTCATGCCCCACTGAGAAGGAGTTGCAGGGCTGGGTAGACAAGGTGAAAAACGATCACGCTGTGTACACCAAAACTTAAGAGGCTTTTGGTAATGTGTTTTTGTTGTGCTTAGAGAATGCAAGCAGGTATAGTTGCTACCTGCTTTGAGGGCACATTCTTCTGTTTTGGGTAGGAAGGTTGTGGGATAGAGAATCAGTGTGAATATTGATCATTTTTACTGCTCACTTGTGTTACAACATTAACATTATGCTAATTTTCTTTATTTGAAGTGGTAATTTTCTGAAGTTATCTGAGATTTAATACAAAGCATAGTGTGGTCCCATTACTGCCCAGCATATAAATAATTGTCTTAATGCTCAGCTTATGTTAATACATCTTTCGTGACTCTTTTTTAAATACATGGATTATTGACCCAATACACACAAACTCTGGACTGAATCTGAACTGTAGAAGAGCAAATACTTCCATTATAACAAATGGGTTTTGGGATTGTTTATAAGTGGTTTTACAATTCTAAGCACTAACAAACAGACTATTATTTTGCAATCCCAGGAACAATAATTATCTTCAATAAGATAACGGAACAGAATGAATTGACTTGGCATCAATGCGAACTGCTGCCAGCCATAGATTCTTAGGCCAATGAGAACTGTTTGCATGTTTATTGTATATTTTTCTCCTTTGATTTTGTGTCTGTGGTGAATTTAGAGATTGTGATTTGATACCTTTTTAGGACTGGGGCTCTACAGAAATTCTCTCGCAGAACTGTGAAGTGTATTTGCAGGCAGAAAGTAGGGAGGGAGAGTGAGAGGGGAGGTACTGGGTTTTCGTGGCAGAGTGGCAACACTACAGGTAAGTCCAGGCTTTGCCTATAAGTTGTGGTAATTTTAAGGAAGACAAAACTGAATTTGACAGCAACTTTGAGTTAATTCTCAGCTGCTGCATCATAACATAAGAATGGCCATACTGGGTCAAATCAAAGGTCCATCCAGCCTAGTACCCTGTCTGCCAACAGTGGCCAAAGCCAGGTGTCCCAGAGGGAGTGAATCGAACAGGTAATGATCAAACAATCTCTCTCCTGCCATCCATCTCCACCCTCTGACAAACAGAGGCTAGGGACACCATTCCTTATCCATACTGGCTAATAGCCATTTATGGACTTAACCTCCATGAATTTATCTAGTTCTCTTTTAAACCTTGTTATAGTCCTAACCTTCACAACCTCCTCAGGCAAGGAGTCCCACAGATTGACTATGCGCTGTGTGAATAAGAACTCCTCATGTGCATCTTCATCAAGAAAACAGCACTGTGCTCTTGCCATAGTGTTACTTTTAACATTAGAGGTGTCCTGTGTGTACAGCCTACCCTGGCTGTGTGATGGGCTTAATGATCTAATACATCTCTTATGTCTCTAATGACTTTGATCCTATGAAATTTAAGTATTGTTGTTTTCTGTGAACCATATAGACTGCTACATTTGAGAACACTTTATGCAGAACGTTGCATGTCCTTTGTTTTCCTGAGTGTATTTGCCTGCCAACCCACAACGGGCTGTTTAAAAGATTTGTGTGTTGTGTTTTAAGTAGCAGAGTCAGTAAGGTATTAATCTTGGCACATTTTTATTAGGGTGATTCTTTGCTACCTTATTGGGTGGAATTCCCCATTTCCAGCACCTCTAATCTTAAGTGTTTTATAGGTTCTAATACCAAACCGTACTCTTTGGTGCTAAATTGAATTGGGTCTTCCACATAAATATCTCCTTTTGCAAATACTGGAGTTCTTTATGCTCCTAGAAGTGTGTGGTTACATCTCACGCCAAGAAGTTTTCACGCTCTCCCATTCTCCAGGTCTCCTACTACTATCAGTAAGTGGCACTCCCCAGATCTTTGTGGCTTTGGACTGTTATTGGAGGTTGTAGGATGCAATATCAATTGTAGATGAGCCTCTTAAGTTCATTGTTCGGGAGCACTCTGGCAGGGTCACTAGTAGTGAACCATATGAAGCAACAGGTTCAGGGATTCTGCATGAGGTTCTGACTGGCTAAGTTACTTCTTTGAGGAGTAAAGAAGTGTGATGCCAACCCCCTCCAAAAATGTGTGTGTGGGGTATATCCTAAAGCAGACTGCCCATTGTGCTGCTTTGTTGTGAAACTGCAGACATATGTATAACCTGCCCTCTGACATATGCATTACATTTCTTAGTTACATTTAGATTATCTTTGCTGTTGGCATAGCTTTCAAAGGCTACTGGTGTTTGCTTTGCCACTAACACTCTTGGGGTTAAACACACCTTGAGGACTTTGGAGGGAGGCGGACCTGCAAAGTACAGCTGGGCTGAGGTATAAAATACTATAGCAATGACCCATTATATCCTACATGTTTGTTTAAAAGGCAGATGTTCCTTTCTACTCTTTCCTGTAAAGCACTTTCTGTGGAATATTGCAGTCTGCTGCTCGTTGCCCAGGCCACCTTTGCTTATCCAATGAGAGGATTAAAGAATATTCAGCCAATTAAGAGACCTGCATGCACACTCCCTAAAGTGGTTTATAATGTGTTGAGGGCAAGTGAATTTCTGCATCTAGCCATGTTGAAAAGCTGTGTCTTCTGTGACCTTCTCCTTTTGTAGTTTGTACTGCAGGATGGTGGCTTAATATATGCCTGCTCCTCCTGCTGGCAAAGTTCAGAAACTGAAGGCATGTGTCTGAAGGCTTTCTTTTCATAATCCCTTGGGGGGGATGAGGGGAGAGTGTGTGTGTGTGTGAGATTGTACTCTCTGGCATGTAGGAACTGATTTGCTGCTGCCTTGCATATTGTGTGAACATTTACACCTGTGCAGTGAGAGTGTATTTCTGAATTGACATTGACTTAACATGGGGTAAATGACCATAAAAGATGTAGAGTCATGGCGTATGCCGCCTTTTGTACCTGATTTGACCAGGTGTGAGAAACTCAGATTGTATCTCCATCACAGCCTACACTTGGTAAAATGCAAAAGAATTCTTTTTGGTAAGTGTTCCTTTGACATTGTAGACCAGGTAGTCTTGACTGGCACCCTTTTAAAAATCTGGGGATATGTGGCCCTTTGTCCAGTTAGAAGCAGAAGGTGGACTTTTTCTGCTTCCTTCCTTAGTCATTCAGGGTGTATCTAGACTACATGGCTTCATCGACGGAGCCATGTAGACGAGTTTACTCGGCAAAGGGAAATGAAGCGGCGATTTAAATAATCGCCGCTTCATTTACATAAAAATGGCCACTGCGCTGTGCCGACAAACAGCTGATTGGCACAGTGCGGCAGCCATTTTTATGTAAACGAAGCAGCGATTATTTAAATCGCCGCTTCATTTCCCTTTGCCGAGTAAACTCATCTACATGGCTCCGTCGACGGAGCCATGTAGTCTAGACACACCCTCAGAGAAGAAATACCTTTATCAAGGTACTCCACCCATTACTGGGAGTGTTGCTTCATCAGAAGTGTCCATCTGATGCCTTAAATACTGGTGGTATCCACTCAGTGCTATGCTAATGATCCTTAAGTGAATCAAGGAGAGTGAAAAATCTTAATGGAAAAGCATGTGAATTTCAGGGATCAGAGGGAATGGGAAGATTTCATGGATCAGAAGTTGGGGGTGGCAGAGTGGTTGGGCGGAGGGAGGGAAGGGGAGGGGGAAGGAATTTCTGGCTGCTTCTCTCACTCTCTCACCTCAAAATCTCTTGTCCACAAAGGATTTGTCTTCAGTTTTTACTGGTCCTCAAGTACCGCTCAGTAGTGCCTCTCACTCACTGATATTCCATCCAAGCAGGAATGGATGTGACTTCTTCTGGAACTAATTAGCACTGCTTTGGAAGGGGACAGAAGAGTTGTCACACAGTAACACTCCTCTCTCCTTCACTTAATTCCTCGCCCAGAAGAGGAGTGTACTGTGTTTTTTTTTTCTCTTCCTCCTAAGCACTTCACTCTCTCCTGGTTAAGGGTGCTGAGCTGGAATCTTGACTGGCTGCCCTTTAAATCAACAGCTGAGTGGGAAACTTGTCCTTTTTACCCTCACTTGATGTACCTTCTGCATCTGACAATGGAGAGGTGGCAAAAGGTCAGAAAAAAGGCAGGGCCGATGATAGGAGAAATGAATTGTCTTCTCTGCGTTGTTTAACAGCTCTGTCAGGCCCCCATGTGCTGTTTAATAGTTGTCAGGCCCTTGGATTTAGTGAAATAAATTCAGAAGCTGCTGAACCCATGGAAATGAAGGGAAATATGTCCCTAAGCTAGGAAATGTAACTGCAGATTTCACAGTAATACAGACAAGCCTGATATTGCTGATTTCATTAAAAGCGACATTCGCAGCTTCAAAGCAGGCTTTAATACTTAGTGTATTTTTTAAAAATATGTTGACCTTATCTGGTAAGCCTGTAATATTTGTTGCAATGAAGAGCAGCTGCTGAATAAATAAGTATATAATATCCATTGCCAATTCTGAAAGCTGTGCCGAGACCTCGACTTGTTTGAAGTGGGGCTGCTATTAGAGGCAGGTGGCAGGCTGTTTATTCTACACCTTGTTAATTGCTTGTTTTCCCCAGTGTAATTGGCTTCCTAATGGGGGCAGAATGAACTCAGTTTTGCACACATAGACTTCATTAGTGATGACCGATGGAAAGGATTCAAAGAGTTGCTTTCTGTTATAATGTCTTTTCACAGAAAAATATGTTAAAAATAGCAGATGTTTCTTAAAATCTCCAGTTTTAGGAATATAAAACGTGATAGTCCCACAAACACATCCCAAATGCAAATATTTCACCATAATGCTATGTAAAACATTGTGCTGGATGTAAAGTTTGGTCTATTAATCGTGTAACGTGTGGTCTGTGGCCTGTTTGTTTGCACCCCACGGTGTGGTTTGGGTTTACGCGGGGCTCAACACACGGCCCGTGGGTGGGATCCTTTGAACATGGCCTCCATTGGGAACACACTGCACGATGGTGAGTCAATATAATGGGCTTCTCTTGATACATGTTTTAGTAGTTAAATTTCTGGATTGTCATTGTTCATTAAAAGTGCTGTCATATGGGCAGAAATCGGGTAAATATTGCATTTTGATAATATCAGCAGAACTGACTTGAATGGGCCTGAGTGTTGTGTAGTCTTGCCTTAATCTTTGTATTCATGCCCGTCAGTGTGAAAGAATCATGGAGGGGATCCTCAAGGAATCCATTTTGAAGCACTTGGAAGAGGGGAAGGTGATCAGGAATAGTTAGCATGGATTCATGAAGGGCAAGTTGTGCCTGACCAATCTAATTAGCTGCTATGATGAGGTAACTGGCTCTGTGGATATGGGAAAGTCAGTGGATGTGATATACCTTGACTTTAGCAACGCTTTTGATATGATTTCCCACAATATTCTTACCAGCAAGTTAAGGGAATGTGGATTGGATAAATGGACAGTAAGATGGATAACAATCTGGCTGGAAGGTCGGGCCCAGCGGGTAGTGATCAATGGCTCAATGTCAGGATGGCGGTCGGTTTCTAGCAGAGTGCTCCAAGATTTGGTTCTGGGACCGGTTTTGTTCCACATCTTTATTAATGACCTGGATGAGGGGATGGATTGGACCTTCAGCAAGTTTGCAGATGACATTAAGCTAGGAGGAGAGGTAGATACGCTGAAGGGCAGGGATGGAGTCCAGAGTGACACAGACAAATTGGAGGATTGGGCCACAAGAAATATGATGAGGTTCAACAAGGACAAGTGTAGAGTCCTGCACTTGGGATGGAAGAATCCCAAGCATTGTTACTGGCTGGGGACCAAATGGCAAAGTAGCAGTTCTGCAGAAAAGGACCTGGGGATTACAGTGGATGAGAAGCTGGATATGAGTCTACAGTGTGCCCTTGTAGCCAAGAAGGCTAATGGCATATTAGGTTGCATTAAGAGGAGCATTGCCAGTAGATCCGGAGATGTGATTATTCCTCTTTATTTGGCTCTGGTGAGGCCACATCTGAAGTATTGTGTCCAATTCTGGGCCCCCAATTACAGGAGGGATGTGGATGCATTGGAGAGGGTCCAGCGGAGGGCAACCAAAATGATTAGGGGGCTGGAGCATATGGCCTACGAGGAGAGGCTGAGGGTGTTGGGTCTATTTAGTCTGCAGAAGAGAAGAGTGAGGGGGGATTTGATAGCAGCCTTCAGTTTCCTTAAGGGAGGTTTCATACAGGCTGGAGAAAGGCTATTCACAGTAGTGATGGATAGCAGAACAAGGAACAATGGTCTCAAGTTGCGTTGGGAGAGGTCCAGGTTGGATATTAGGAAAAACTATTTCACTAGGAAGGTGGTGAAGTACTTGAATGGGTTACCTAGGGATGTAGTGGCGTCTCCATCCCTAGAGGTATTTGTCTTGGCTTGACAAAGCCCCGGCTGGGTTGATTTAATTGGGATTGATCCTGCCTTGGGCAGGGGGCTGGACTTGATGACCTTCTGAGGTCTCTTCCAGCTCTATGATTCTATGATTCATAACCTCCTCAAGCAAGGAGTTCCACAGGTTGACTATGTGCTGTGTGAAGAACTTCCTTTTATTTGTTTTAAACCTGCTGCCCATTAATTTCATTTGGTGGCCCCTAGTTCTTATATTATGGGAGCGAGTAAATAACTTTTCCTTATTCGTTTTCTCCACACCACTTATGATTTTATATTCCTCTATCATATCCCCCCTTAGTCTCCTCTTTTCCAAGCTGAAAAGTCCTAGTCTCTTTAGTTTCTTTCAATATCTTGGAATGCAAGATGTGGTTGCGTTTCAAGTCTGATGTTAGGCCATCCCATCTGCATTTTTAACACAAAGTATCTTTCTTGTCCCTTGCAAAACTGGGTAGCAACATTTGGAATTTCCATTCCTTCTGTAAGCAGGAATCAATTGCAGCGGAATCCATGGATTTGGGATTGGACCCTGATGTTTGGATTCAAGTTCCATGGGGAGAGTGAAATGCTGCCAGATGTTGTTGTGGTTGGATAGGCAAGAGGTAGTAGGAAGGGCAAGGAGCTATATGAGCATATTCAGCATGTTAAATGTTCTCATGCTGTGCTCAGATTATGATGCTGTATGGGAGTTACACATTCTAAAGCAGCCCAGAAGCTTCCTGTGCCAATGTGCAAGAGACTTGTCACATTTTGATGAGAGACAATCCTCTTTCTAAGCAGTCACCCCTGTCGGGAAGCGGAGCCTGAAGTCTTGTGGTGAAGTGGGATTTCAGCAAGTGGCATGGAAAAAAAAGGTGTAAACACAAAGGAGATAATACATCACTTGGCTGAAATGGGCGACTGCATGGCCAGGATTGTTCCATCCATAAGAAACATTGCATCCTGTTTAGTGAGTTGCTATTTTGATTTTTTTTTAAATTAAAAAACAATCAAATGGTTCATAAAATATTAACAGGCGCTGCTTTGGCATTGCTTATCAGATTAAGCCTGTTACTTTGTGTGCCCTTAGGGTGATAAAGCTGCTCAGCTTGGTGGGTCTGTCACCTTAAGGATGCATTAAAGCGACATGCTTGGTCTCACAAGAGGCGGTGAAGCTATTGCACTGCAGAAACAGTAACTGTAGGGGTCTAGCACTTATAGTGCAGACATTAAATTGAAATTTAGCAGAGGGATAGATAGTCCATTGAATCACTCTTGTTGTATTAATTTTTTAATGAACTTTATGGTATTCAAGTGGTGGCTGCACATGCACAGAAACTACTCTGCAAAAGGGTTTTTATTGCACTTATTTGTATGATGGGCCAGAAACTGTTATGTTCTAGTGGGTAAAGAGGGGAAAAGCTATTTAATTCTTCCCAAACCTTTATTAATATGGATTCTTAAAGCTGTTGCGATGTCTAGTGAGTGTTTCTCTAAAGGGCCACCACTAGGATTTGGTTCATGATGCCATCGTAGTGCTGGTGTAACAGGGCTGCAGGTCAGGATCTGAGATGCTGTAGTGGGAGAGGGAGGTCCCGGTACTGTAAAAGTACAGGGAGGGAATTTGTCACTTTATCCATTGGATGCATTTGGTAACTCAAGGTCAGAAAAGCAGGGAATATAGCAGTAGGGCCTGAGATGCATTAGTAGAGCTGTATGGGCCCTTTCGGGGGAAGTTTCCACAGAGCTTTCCAGTAGTGTTCTCAGCTCCACCCAGTGGTACAGGCCCTTTTTTGAAGCATGTGATGATTGGATTGCAGGGGGAGGGAAAGTGCTGAGTTATATACAGTACCTTAAGTAACGGATTGCTGTCATATGAGAGCTCTTATTAATTGTGAAGGCATTCTTGCTCGGTGGAGTGAATTAAAGTCTGAGAGTCTCAATTTTGAATTTGCTGGCTGCCCATGTGTTCATGTCACCTCTTTAAACATTCTAAGTACTGTAGCGTGTTGTGTGGCATTCTGAGTAGTGTGTGATGTGTGGCATGTGCTAGCTTTTGCCTTCCCAGGCAGAGTGATTGTATCACACACTCCAGCACATCAGGGAACAGTTATTCAAGAGTTTGTTCTGAAGGGCAACCTCTGCTACGTCTAATCTGATACGCTGCTGCCACTACACTTGCCTGTGGTGAGTGGCAATAATGAAGGAGCCTTTAATCATATGACCCCATCAGAGCATTGTCTGTGAAGATTGATAAACCTGTGCAGAAAAGTACTGGTATTTGGTAGCCAGCTATGCTCCGGGGCTGAGTATTGTGCATTCATGTTTGGTCTGAATAAACATAAAATTGGATCAAGGTTGCTGGTTTTATCTTTTGGCTGCCTTCCACCCTGCTGGCCAAAACAGAAGCAAAATCATCTTCTTTTCGCCTCTCCCTCCCTCAATTAAATACAAGTTATTGAAATTTCTTTGGAGAGTATTTTCTTCATCCTCATCCAGGATACACCTGGCCTAGTGAGGCCCCCTTAAATTTTTTCATATCTTAGTCAATTTATGCTAGAGCAGAGACACTCAGGCTATGGCTCTTGAGCCATAAGTGGCTCCTTTATGTGTCCCCTGCGGCTTTTTGCAGCACATGATATTAAAACACTGTGTGATTTAATTATTAACTAAACAGGATGCTTTTACTATGTTGTTAACCAATTAAGTTATTGATTGTACTAAGTTATTTATTTGCTGTCAGAATAATCTACTATATATTTGAGAGAGTTTGAGTGAGCAAGTGAGTCTGTCCAACTGTCTCTTTGTTCAAGAACTCTTTCTAAAGGGTAAGTGCTAGGCCCACCAAATTTGGTATGAAACTTCCTCTTATAACTTACAGCAAGGTCAGGGTTTGGCTGTGCCAGAACAATGGGATGTACCTGTCATGCTATTGTTTTTCATAACCCTGAAAGGAGGTGGTTGCTACCAGGGACAGTTATACTGTGTCTTGGCCACAGAGGCCAGCAAGGGGCCAGAAAGAGGCACCAGGACAGCTCTGAGGCAGGAGATGCGCTGCCCCCTCAGTGCTATGTCCATACCTTCTGTGTATGGTGCTCCCTGACCCCGCTCACCCAAGCCCCGGGGCAGCCGTGAATCCATGCCTGCCTTAGGTGCCTGGGGGGACTTTTAAGCGTGTCTGCAGCAGGGCGGGCTCAGGTATAAGCCCCTGCTCCTCTAAGCCTAGACCCCACACGCCACTCATACCTCCCTAGCTGAGACCCTGCACCCCTAGTCCACTCACTGACTGCCCTTCTGAGACCCTGCACAATCACCACCCTGCTGAGACCCCGCATGAACAGCCCACTCCTGCACCCTTCCCCCTGGCCAGACACCCTGTCCCCAGCCTGTTCCTGCACCCTACCCCTCTAGCCAGACACCTAACCCCAGAGAGAGTAGGGCTGGGGAGTGTAGTGAGCAGGAGGTGCAGCCTCCTTCTATAGATATAAATTAAACACTTTCCCTGGCTTTCAGAGTATTTGGGCTTTTTTGAGTAATGCTGTTCACTAATTTGGCTGCTCAGTCTGAGTCTCACTGTGCTAGCTAGACTATAATTTTAAGGCAGCCCATGTCAGTTTTTGTTAAACAGAGGCTGTGATTATTTTAATCAATAGAGAAGTGCACTGAAAGTTGAGACCTCAGTTCTGTTCCTACCTCTGCTGCTCCTTTGCATGTCATGTGGTCTTGGGGAAGTTGCTACTCACTTTCTGTGAGTTGGTTCCCTCAGCTGTAAAAGGGAATGGTACCATTTACTTTCCCTTGTAAAATGCTTTAAGATCTAAAGAGCTAAGTATTAATTATAAATACTACTTTAAAACAAAGCGTATATTTTAAATGTGTGTGTTTGTTAAAGGTCAATTAAGTGTGTGGGATTTTTTTTATCTTGTAATTCTCAGACTAACTATTTTGTTATTTGGTGGCCCACAAAATAAAATCTTCCCATATCCTACAATCCTCTTTGGCTGTTGAAGAACATAGGATTTGCGCCACAGGATTTTTTTTTCAGCCATTTTGTTTGAGGGGCTTGCAGTGTACTAGGGGAGCTGCAGGTGCTTATGCAGTATTGGGCCCTATCAAGAGGCTGCAGACCTGGCTCCAGCACCCTTGGAGCATTGTTTCTCCTGGTCTAGAGCCTGAACTACATCTGAGAGAAATGTCATCCTAGGAGAAGGGTGTGTCTGGATGACTGGGCATCTGAGAACCAGAGCCACCTGGTAGGGATGTAATAGTGTAGTTGATTAACTGATTAACCGATATGTAAAAGCTTATAGGTTAATGCTATAGACTACATGCATTCCCCTCCCTCCACACACACTTTGCCAAAAAAATTTTTTAGCAGGTTGGCCACCTGGCTCAGTCCTGGCTTGTGCCAGGTCTGGGACCTATCTCCACTGTGGCTCTGCATTTAAAATGTATTAGGAGCTGGCCGGGCAGGCAGCTCAGCTCAATTCCTGCTCACGCTGGGTCCTGGAGCTTAGCCCCTCCCCTGGACAGGGGCTGCTGCCACTCTGCACTGCTGCCTATGGTTTTTAAACTGACTTCCCTCGCGGACCAGCTCCTGCTGGCACCCACGCTTGCGTGGAGTGGCAGGGAGCTCCTCGGGAGTGGGGCTAGAGAGCACTGGCTGCTGGACCCACCCCCAGGGACTATAGACTAGTCGAGTAATCGATAAGAATTCATGAGGTTAATCAACTGTTCAGTTAACCGATACTTAACATCCCTACCACCTGGACTGCAAGATTGGCCTGACTACAGCAGGAGGGGATGTCATATGGATAGTCCCTTGGTCATAGCATAGGCTCTGAAGCAAAGTATTCTTCTCCTGAACACCATGATATGCTTCTGTAATCCTTCGAACTCCTCTGCAGATGATTACCGGTCTGTTAGCCTTTTTTTTTTTTTTTTTTTGCTTTCAATGTTTTTTAAAATGGCTGTTTCTTGAAGTGCAGTGTCTTAACAGCGTAGAGCTGGTTAGCAGGGCTCTATTTCAGTGCAAATTACATCTATCCACTACTATGCTCTGCTACAGGGTTGCAGCTGCAATGCCTTCTGGGAATCTCTTGCTCAGTCCCTGGCACAGCTGCTAGAAGCCTTCATACTGTGAGCCTTTTAAAGGCCTTTGGGAATTTCTCAGGGAGCCCAAGGGAATTGTAGGAGAAGTGATCAAACTCCCATAAACTCTCATAAGCCCACGCATGCAAGTGCCAGCTAACATCCAAGTCTGTTTCTTAAAATGGCAGCCAGGATGCACTCTCAGTTACTGCTCCTTGCTTAGTAGACTAAGTTTTATGTATTGTGGTGGCATACAGGATCCCCAGTTGGGGCCCGGGACCTCATTGTGCTACGTCAGGAGTGGGCAATAAAACAGTAGCTGGCAGGTGCTCTGCCACTATATTTTCCTGCACCTCCGCATGTATGGGCAATTGCAACTCCTGTTGACCGTGAGTTGCTGTTCCTGGCCAATGGGAGCTGTGGGAAGTGGTCCAGGCCGGGACACCCACTGACCAGCACCTCCCTCTCTCTCCACACAACTCCCACTTGCCACAAATGGCTAGTTTTGCAGCATTCAGGAGATACTAAGAGGCATGAAGGAGGAGCAAGGATGCAGTGTGCTTATGGAAGGAAGTGGAACAAGGTGGGAAGAGGTGAAGTAGGTCTTTGGGAGAAGAGGTGAGTGGTGTGGGGGCAGGGCCTAGTATAGAGCTGAGGATCAAGCATCTCCCGGCATACTAGAAAGTTGGCTCCAGTGGCTGTAGCCCTGAAAGACCTCCAAACAGGCTGAGACTCCATTTATGTGAAGTGCTGGTTGTGAAGTAGAGCTGTGTTATGCGGCCAGCTCTGGTGGGTTTTACTAACTTGTTGGTTTGCTAGGATGAGGAATATTGATTTACTGGACTCTTGTGTTTCTTTTTAGCTGCCTCTCTCATAGATGATTAGTGTTATGAGTAAATTTTCACATCCCCCAGAGAGCTCAGCTCTGACCTGTGGTTTGTACTGTATCTTCATTTCTTATTCACTTATTGCCAAGTCTAGTCAGTGGTACGAAATCAGACGGGGTTATCTGAATCACAACAAGCAGAGAAAGAGAAACACTCATTAATTGTCTTTTGCTGTCAGTTCTAGGCTGTTCCCTTCAGTGTATTTGTAGGGTTTTGTCTAGTCTTATTCTGAACATCCAGTGATGGGGCCTTCGCTTCCCTTGGGAGTTCTGTTCCATAACTGAATGACACACGCAATTGGGTTTTTTTTTTTTTGTAACTAGTCCAAATTTTCCTTTTCTTTCTTTCTTTCTTTCTTCCCATTACCCTTAGTTATAACCCAGTCATGATATTAAAATACTGTGTGATTTGGTTATGAACAAATCAGGCTGCTTTTATTGTGGTGTTAACCAATTAAATTATCATCTTGTGCTAACTTATTGCTGTGTGTATATATGTATATGCAATTGTTGTAGCTGGACCATAGTAAAATTGCAGAATTCCACCAGGGTGTGTATGTGAGTAATTAAATATTCCCACCATCATAGTCTTGAAACCTGAAGAGTACTATGTTAAATGCACCAATGAATTCACTGTGGTTGTGTTGGGTAATGTTGACTGTTCATTTTGCTGCTGAACCACCAAGTTCTGAGTATCACTGTTATAATTCATTGTAAATCTAGAGGGATTAAAATTCTGATTCTGAATAGTTGATGTTTAAAAATTTGGTTTGCATTTAAAAAAAAAAAAGTCGGTGCACGATCCATCTTTCTGAATCCTTGGGGATTCAACTGGGTTCAAAGCCACCCAAAGCCATGTGACATCTGTGTAGGGAAAAGTGCAATGCAAATGGAAGGTACAAAAGTTGTTCTAAGACAGAGTTTTGCTTTGACTTTGCCTTCTTTGAATACATGCTAAAAGTGCATGAGCAGAACTATGACAAACATTTAGGCACTGCTGTACAGTCCATGGAGGGAAGCTGTGACAGATATGGCGATTTCCTGCAATGTCTTTGGGAGATATTATGATGTTATGTTTATGTATCATTGTAGGCCAGAACTCTGTAGGGGAAGGTGACCACAGATCCTCCAGAAATAAAGTATAGTTGGGGGGCAATTAGGCAAACTCACGCAGCTTGAAATACCCCCAAAGAGGTACCACCTCTCAGCAAGGATCCTGTGTACAGGTTCAAACTGGATTCTCCAGAGACCAATAGCCACAGAAGGGACATGTTGTATGAATGGCCTAATATTAAACAGAGTCTGGGCCCTCATTCTGAGCTAGCAACTGGAAAGAACCTTCTGCCCAAGGGTGAGGGCCAGTCCTCATGAAGGGTTAAAAGCACTGACAACACCCAGAGCCCTTCTGGAATTGGAGGGAGAGGGCTGATCTGTGGTCAGTCTTTTAGCTTTTAATATATTTTTCTTTGTAATGCTTTCACTTTAGGAATAAATGTGCTGTCTTAGGTTTGTGTAGTAACTTACAACGGCTGGCAACCACGGCTCCTTATAGTGCCTGAAGAGAAATAAGAGTACAGAGGCAGGCCTGTTTAGACAGCCTGGTGCTCTGAGCAGTGGGCAAATAACAAGAGCAGATATTGTGCTGTGATTAGCACTTAGATTCAGTGGACACAGACCCATGGGGCACTGAGCCCATAATGGGTGATGCATACAGAAAGGAACTCCCCATCTGTCCTGCACTGACTTGTAATGACTACTCCTGAACCTTTGTGCCCAGAAGAATCACTGGAGCACAGTGCACTTTGATCCCGAGCTCTGCCATACCTCCTACGCAGTTGGGCAAGAAGTGGGGGAAGCAGGGTGGACGGGCATATGGCTGAGAATTCCTGTATGAGTGGGGCTTGCTTTAATCTGCCCTGAATGGGCAGTCAAAGTGCCTTTGTGCTCCTCTGATGCTACAAAGTGCCTTTGGGGGGCTAAGGGTCTGGCCTTGTGTTTGATCTGAGATCACCTGGTTACATCTTTTCCTTTTCCTGGGGAGTAAAATATACTGGTTGGGCTTAAAATGATCAGGTGCCAGGGAACTCCAGCACAGTTCCCCAGAACTGGAGGCTTCTGGTCTGTGGCTCTCCTGCCAAAGGGGGAGACGTTCCACAGGCTGAGAGTGGGCCAGAGTGGTTTTCACTTTGTTTGAGCCAATGGTGATAATTTGGGCTGGCCCCGTTGTGGGGGGAGGAGAGGAAAGGGGGAGCAGTGTTTTATAAATTTTTACAGAAGGCTAATGCTATAGGACAGTGGTCCCCAACCATTTAAGGTTGCCGGGCGCCAGGGGGTGTGGCCGTTTGTCCCCCGGGCGCCGGAGGTGGGGGTCCCCCCATAGCTGCGTGCCCGGGGGCGGGGCCTCCATGTAGCCGCGCGCCCGGGGCTGGTGCTCCCTCCAAGAGTCGCGCACCCAGGCCCGGCACCGCTGCCTCCCTCCAAGTGCCGCGCACCCCCCCCTCCAAGTGCCACGCACCCGGGCCTGGCGCCCCCCCCAAGCGCCGCGCGCCCGGGGCCGGCACTCCCCCCATGCACCGCGTGCCCAGAGTGCGGGCGGCCGATCCGCGGCAATCCCAGGGCCGGCACTCACCGTGCGCCACGTGCCCAGGGCCAGGCCAGCCCCGAGCACTTGGCGGGCGCACACAAATGCCCCCGCGGGCGCCATGGCACCCATGGGCACCGTGTTGGGGACCACTGCTGTAGGAAACCGAGAGGCACTTCTGCAGTGCTGGATGTGACTTGTAGGCTGACCTGAGAATAAGTGGATCTGTGAGGCAGAGACATGGAGTGTGACATTCATAACTCCCTTTAAACGCTTGTTGAAGGGGATCTTGAGCTGTCCTTCCTCTCCTTGCCAGAGCAGACAGGAATCCCATCCCTCTGCCTTCCCTCCTGCAGTATGTTCCTAATGCTGCACACAGCGAACCCAGTTGTTTTCAATTAGGGAAGGTGCTGTTTTTCTTGCACTGCTCATGGGAAAGGAGGAAAAATAATGCACATCTGGGACTTTCTCAGCCCTCCCAGCCCCAGCTCTCAAATCTGTCTTCTCCTTTTAAAGTCTTTTCAACGTTCAGACCAATAAACAAACCAAAAGACAGAACCCTGGCACCACGTAGAAGGGAGCCGTCCTGTCTCCCATCCTTCGCGGCTCACATTCCATTGGCAGAGCAGAACGGGGCTGCCGGGGGAAGGGTGTGCACAGTGGCAGAGAGCAGTTGCTTCAACTTTGAGTCCTGGTGGGTTGTTGACAGAGAGACGGCTCCGTGAGGCTTACTCAAGGGAAGTCAACATCAGTGCAGAGAAAACTGTGCAATAAACAGCTGGAACGGGAAGACATCAGGCAACCTGGTTCCTCCCTCCTCTGCTTTTACTTTGCCATTAGCAGCTGCTGAAACTGATCCGGCATGTGACTGAAGAGGGTTAGCTGGAGAGATTGCTCAATTGTGTTTTGCATGCTTAAGAGAAGACTCCCTTTACTGACCTGGAGAAGCCTGGGCTGGCTGTTTACTTTTTCTCCCATCACACTTTAGAGTCATGTGGCAAGTTGTCATGGGAAGCCTGTTTCACTTCTCGCACACATTTTCCCCCCTTTACTTTAGTGGCCTCTCTTCTGTATTTCACTGGATTTATACAGCTGCTGCTATCTCTTGCTGTGTGTTTTCTGCAGTACACTTTCATCTTTCTTCCCTTGTTGCCCAGTAGAGAACATGAGTTCATATGTGAGAAGGAGAAAAGAAATCTGAAATACTCAGTGACTTATTCCCATGTTGCCAACCAGACTTTGCCAGTTCATATAAAATAATAATTATACCTAGCTCTTATATAGAACTTTTTGTCTGTAAATCTCCAAGCACTTTACAGAGGAGGTCAGTATCATTCTCATTTTACAGATGGGGAAAACTGAGACAAAGTAAATTCACCATGGTAACCCAGCCAGGAATTGAAACCCAGGTCTCCTTAGTCCCAGCTTTTATCTGCTAAGTCACACTGATTCTCTTATGTAGTTGTTCACTTCCTTCCTTCCTATCTCTGTATCTGAGTTAACTGGGGGGCTGAACACAAGCAGAATATTTAGGGTTACCAGATGGTTTAAAAAAAATACTGAACACACTGGATCGGGGGGGGGGGGAGGGGAGAGGGACCGGCCAGCGGGAAGCAGGGCTGGTTGGGAGGAGGTTGCGGGAGCAGGGCTGGACAGGGGGAACCCGCTGCTGCGGAGCAGGGCTGGCTGGGAGGGTGTTGGGGGGAGCTGGCTGGAGGAGATAGCGGTGGGGGAGAACTGGCTGGTGGGAAGCAGGGCTGGCTGGGAGGGGATTGGGGGGAGCTGGGCTGGCGGGGGAGTGGGAGAACCGGCTGAGGGGAGTGCGACTGGCCTGGGAGCATGCAGATCCTGGGGTGCTGCCCGTCCTGCGCGTGGTCCCAGCAGGGCGCATGGGTGAGTCTGGCCTCGGCCCCGCCCCCACCCCACTCCTCTCTACTGTGTAGTTGTGTACTGCCTGGCTGGTAGATACGCTCACACAGTGTGAGTATATCTACCAGCCAGGCAGTACGCAACTACATACTGATACTCATGATAAGAATAAAAACTTAATTAGAAAATACCAGACATTTTTATGTCCGGTATTTTCTCAATTTTTTTCTCAGACAGAAAGCTGAAATACTGGACCGACCGGTTCAAAACTGAACACTTGGCAACCCTAAAAATACTATGGTGGTGTTAGGGTCACTCACGATATTACACTGCTGAGCTTTCTAGAGTAAGGAAGTAGGAAATGAACCCTCTTAAGGCTCTTAAGATGGAAAGATCATGATAAGGTCACTGATTCATGTTTGATCTAGTGTTTACCCTGATGTTTGTACCTTGCTGGATGCAATTGTTGTTTTCCCAAACACCGCTTCCTCGGGTAAATTACATTTGCAGTAGAAAATCAGACTTAACTGTTGCTGAAACTTGGCTGCAGGGCTGTCTTTGCTTCTGCATTGATGATGTGGGTTTAAAACAAAAAGTTTCTCCTGCTTGCTCGTGTAGAGGGGCCAGAACGTTGCTCAGAATATGTCAGGCATTTCTGTGTTCATCTGGCGTTCAATGTGAATGGTGAAAGCAGGATAATTAGAACTAATAACTAATACAAGTTGAACCTCTCTGGTCTGGGATTCTCTGGCAGGACCACGAACGGTGCTGGACCAGAGAGCCTTGGCAGGGAGGGGCTGGCCTCTGAGCTCCAGGGGCGAATGATCTACTTACAGATCCTGAGAGAGCTTGGAATCCATTAGCAAGGGGGCAGACCTGCCCTGGTCTGGCAAAGTTCCTCATTCAGGATAGGTCACATCCTGAGGGTGCTGGAGCAGGGAGGTCCAACGTGCAGCAGCATTCAGAATGAAAACAATCCCCCCATTAAACAGAACCGTGTTACATTTGTATTACATACATACATTGTATCTAACAGCGGTTTCCAATACACCTGGTGGTGTAGAATCTTGGTGACATGCACAGTTTGTATTGTCTGACTATAGCTTCTCTATCGGTGGAGTGCAATGCTGAAGTTACAGGAAGGCTCACTTGATGCTTAAAGGGACATGTTCAGAGTTGGTGAGTTCTAAATTAAGCTGGGTTTTCGTTTTCCAACTATACAATAGAGGACCATCTAGCTACACAGCTGATAAAGTGAAACTTGGCTCTGTCTTCTTTGTTTTGCAGGCGTATCCCTACTAAATGCTGGGATTTGGCATTTGGAGTCCTTTAACCCTTCTCTGCTTTACATAGTTGCTGACAATGGGAGTCAGCAATGAATGTTGATTAACCAGTGCTGAAAACTGTTAACTGCAAGTGTAGACAGGACCAAACAGCATTCCGCATAGTTTCAGAAACTACACTTGAGTGATGCTTCTGATGATCACAAACTTCGAATAAGGCAGGGTCTTAGCCAGTTGGCCTTGTGTTAGAAATAGAAAAAAACTGAGGCCAAGGAAGAGGGAATAGAATATAAAGGGAGTGAGATGATATATGGCATGTGACATCAGATTATTTTTATTTTCCTTTCTCTACATCATCTTGCCACATGTCCCTTATCCATAATGCTTCTGAAATCCAGCAATCGGTTTTCCTCACCTCTCTCTCTCTCCCACCACAGACTGGACCCAAGAAGCTTATGTCAGGAGGGGATTAAAGTAAATAAATAATCTGGAAAGGCTTTCAGTAGTTTCAAATGTCTGGAGGGTGTAAAAGTGGTCAGGCTGCTGGAAATAGTGCTAAGCTCTCATGCTCTCCCTTTCCCCACCCATTAATGATATAGACTAGTGATTATATTATTTAGCTATTAGATGTTACTGTTCTGTATAGAACTTCACACAGAATGTGGTAAACAAGGGAGGAGAGAAAACTTGGGCTAAAACTATGTGGAAGCTGGTTTGTTTGTACCTTGTAGCTGTTTTATTTCATAAACACCTCCTGTCTAAGGTCTGTGATTTCTTATATCATGAGGGCCCCCAAGAATCTCAGTGTGGTTCCAGCTATTTCCCCACTCATGGGAGTGGGCAGGTAGGGTAGTTCGAAGTAAAGCAAATAGTTTTCTCTTGGTGGCTGTTGTGAATTCTACTCCTTTCCTAGTTGAGTTTAGAAGAACCTGAATTTCCCTGCTTTGACTTGACCCTAGCATTGTTTTTGAATACTGTTCATCCATCTTCTAGCATTGAACTGGGCCAAAGGTCCAAGAAAGTGGAGTGTTAGCATAGCAGCTTTGCCATCTTCTAATTGATTTGGCTTTTTTCTTCCTCTTTAAACTGTGACACGCTGGCTCTCACATGCAGCCTCAAGTAGATAATTCATCTTTCTCTCAACTGGGCTCAGTTGGCCACATTATTTTCCTTGATTGTTTGGAAAAAGAGGTGCTTTTTCATTACACTCTGAGAGGTAGAAGGCTGCCTGTTACAGGCTTCCTGTTCACCACAACAGATGGCAAAGCGTCCCTTACTGTTGCATTGCTTGACTATCTGTACACCTAAAATAAATGTCTCGTATCTGTTAATATCTAATTAAAGGGGGGGGGGGGAGGAAGTGTCGCTTTAAAGGGAAGCATTTTATGTTTGTGTTGTGCATTATGTACAGGGAAGAGCGTTGGAC
Organism: Pelodiscus sinensis; assembly: GCF_052426305.1. Taxonomy (NCBI): domain Eukaryota; kingdom Metazoa; phylum Chordata; order Testudines; family Trionychidae; genus Pelodiscus; species Pelodiscus sinensis. Next base: position 120,808,499 of record NC_143056.1, on the reverse strand, counting down.
ACTCATTTCTTCACATTCATGCTGGGGAGAGATAAGCATCCCATGCTACAGTTTTTCCACTAATTTTTTGTAACCATTTAGATGCGTGGTCACCATAGATGTTTATGACATGATTTAGTTTGCCTCCACATAGTAGCTTTTCCTGCCATTACCGTCGTACTTGTGGTCAACACTTGGCACGCTGCCTGTGTTTGTATTGGTGCATGCTGATGAAATCAGAGCCTCTCTCTGTCTCATCTGAGAATGGAACTCAATGCATTCTGGGATGTCCTATCACACAGACAGCTGGGAGGAAAGGGGGTCAGCCAGACCTCTTGCACATGTGATTAGGAAGTCTGTCTGCAATGCAAAATAAATACACCAGTATACAGGACTGAGTGCAGGCCTAGGTTTCCGGCAAGAGTGAACACCCTCGTGAGCTGTGGTTAACTAACAGCTATGTAGTGTATGGACTCACATCATGTTTACAGACAGCTATTCCAGTAGCTGCTTACAGGCTCCATTGAAAGTTGTTGTGAGGATAGAGCCAAAACGTTTGGCATGGATAAGGGTCTATATGTCTGGCGATGGCATGTCTTCATTCTTTGTCTGGATCATTTGGTTCTAGGACAGAGGTTATTAACTTTGGGCAAATGACCAGATGTCAGGATTCATGATTGCTCTGCCATTGTCATGTTACAGCATAAGGAGGAAGAAGGTGCATCCCAGTATGTAAAAGATTGAAAACTCCTGGTCTGGAACCATGGCTATCAAACTTTGTTTCTGTTGTGGACCATAGAGACAGAGATCTCGTTGTGGGCCCCTCTGAATCTCTGTCCCATTCCTTCCCTGTGGAAACTTTTAGTGCTTGATTGCAGGAAATTGTAATAGCAGGACTAAAAGAAACTGCTTCTGTCCTTGCTTGGTTTCCCTGTCTCTCTCTCATTTTAAATCTGCACTGTTTAGAAAGGTGTAATGTAAATGCCTTAAAATTCTTTGTTTTAATGGTTGGAGGTAAACATTGTTATGAAAAGAGATGTTTCCAACAAAAAATAAACCATTCCTACAGCATCCGCCAAACACATGCTGACAGCAAGGGGGCAGAAATGGATGTAGAAAGCAGTTCTCAAACTACCTTACCTATTGCTAAGGAGAGGAGAAGAAAGGAAAGCCAGAAGGAAGAAGCTAGATGGGGAAGAAGGGAAGGTTCATGTTCCTTACTCTTCATTATAGAAAATGCCCAGCTTTCTGATCATTGTGGATCTGGGGAATTGTTTTATCACACGGGCTCCTATTTAGGAAAGTGTTTCAGCACATGTTTATGGCTATCTCTCCTCAGCAAAGCACTTTGGGGTTAAATTTTCAAAGGCATTTAGGTGCCTAACAATGAAGACAGGCAGCAAGTAGCATTTTCAAAAGGCCCTAAGCAAGTTAGATGCCAGACTCTCATTCAAGTCAACAGAAAATTGGTGCCTAACCTGTGATAGTAGTTTTTGAAAATCCTATTAGTTGCCTGAATACCTTTGAAAATCCGATGGCCATTAAGCACTTGTTTACTCCTTCGGCACGTGCTTCAATGCTTTTCTGAATTGTAGCCCTTTTGGGGAAACAATTCACAGATTGTGGGGTAACGAATATGAGGTCTCTGTGTAATACAGGCAGTCCCCGGGTTACGTACAAGATAGGGACTGTAGGTTTGTTCTTGAGCTGAATCTGGATGCCAGTTCTGACTTACATACAGATTCAACTTAAGAAACCCAGGCGTCCCCAAGTCAGCTGCTGCTGAAACTGATCAGCGGCTGATTCCAGGAAGCCGGGGGCAGAGCAACTCTGCCTCGGGCTTCCTGTAGTCAGCCGCTGGTCAGTTTCAGCAGCGGCTGACTTGGGGACGCCTGGGGCAGAGCAGCTGGGGTGCTGCTGGGTTGCTCCAGTAGCGCCGCTCCTCGGCGCTACTGGAGCAACCCAGTAGCACCCCAGCTGCTCTGCCCCAGGCGTCCTGATTCAGCCGCTGCTGAAACTGACCAGCAGCGGCTGAATCAGGACGCCTGGGGCAGAACAGCTGGGGTGCTGCCGGGTTGGTCCAGTAGCACCAAGGAGCTGCGCTGCGGGACCAACCCAGCAGCGCCCCAGCTGCTCTACCCCAGGTGTCGTAGGCAGAAAAGCCTTGTCTGCTGGGGGGGAGGAGGCACTAACTGCGGCCCCCCCCCCCAGCAGACCAGGGAGACGTGGAGCAAAGCCTCGGAGGCCGCCCGCTGTGGGCGTCCTCCGCGGCTTTGCTCCGTGTCTCCCTGGTCTGGCCAACAGACCAGGGAGACGGGGAGCAGCTTTTCTCACCCCGGAGGACGTGGGTGGCGGGACCGCGGCTCATCTGGGCGTCCCGCCGCTCCCGTCCTCTGGGGCGAGAAAAGCCCCGTTCGTAACTGCGGATCCGACATAAGTCGAATCCGCGTAACTCGGGGACTGCCTGTACCTGGCAAATGACGGGACCATTGAAGTGGTTGGGCTTAGCAAGTGCTTTGCTGAATAGGGATGGGGACTACTCAGTGAACGCTGTGGAGCATGGTTCAAAGTCCATTGATGTCAGTGGCAAGACTTACGTTGCCTGCAGTGGGCTTTGGATCAGGCCTATGGGAATACAATTCTCCCAAGTGCTTTGTAGCTCGTGTGTTTTAGTGAAAGGGGCTCTAGAAATTGAAGGGGTAGTCATGGTAATAGAATTGGATGGGTTCTTGAATGATAAAACAATATCATTGCCTTGATGATGTAACTGAATAGGGAAGGGGCTGGGGGATGCCACGGTGCAGTTCAGAGCTGTTGTGAGCGTTGTAGATCATGTCTGAGTGGAGCCTCAGCTAACAAAGAGCTGTTTTTATTCCTTTCCCTCCAGTGTTTTCTTCCAAACTTAATTTGCTTTGATTCTGTATGTTATCTGTCATTTACATTTACTGACGGCTTGGATTCTGAGCTGGCAGTGGCTGCTTTAGTGGTTGGTGTTGGTTGTTACTATTTTGTGTTGATAATTCCTGGAGGCCCCAGATGATCTAAGGTTCCATTCGAGATTTCCTGGGGTGGTTCGGCTCCTGACAGAAGCCTGCTTGGGGGACATGGCTTTTTTTTCCCGGCTTCCAGCGCAGCAGTGTGGCTCTTAAAGGAGCTGCGACTGCATTTCAGCCCCCAGCAGGGTTTTGTTTTTGCTCGCTCAACAAGTTTGCTCTAGAGTATCGGCACCTTTTTCTTACAAAAAAGGGGGAGGGAGAGGGAGAGACAGAGGCCCCTTCACTTCAAGTATGTCTTAGCCCAGTGACCCATCCACCAGTGTCTTCCCAATGTTGATAGCAGGCATTCATGGCTACTAGGAGAGGGATAACTTGAGAAGCAAACATGCCACCATACTTTTTTTTTCTTTAGTGGTCATGGCTGGCCAGTTGAGTTTGGATTTCTTGCCACTTTTATATTCCAGTTGCTGCACTCAGTGTGTAGCTCGTACAGCTAGAGCTCCCCAGGGGAATGAGTCAGAGGATCTGTGGACCTGGGCCTACAAATATTTTTAAGATAAATAAGTCTATAAATTACTCATGTATGTCTTAGAATCTGGGATTTTATCCAGATGCTTGTGGACATTCCAGGAATTCACTTGAACAAAGTTTGGAGGAGAAATGCTTACAACTCTCCTGTTGAGGTTTCCAAAACTGTGCCAGGCTCTGAAACTGGTTGAAATTAGAAAATGCCTTTCTGTGTTTCTACTTGCATGGAAGGGTCATTAGAGCACCAGAAACCCATTTCCCCCAAAACATTGAATTAGTTGAGGAAAACCAGAGAAATGCTACATGCAAGTAAAACGATTTCTTCACCATTTGGCTGCTTCTTGCCCTTTTAACCTCTCGCTTCCCTTTGAAAAATAACTTCACATTCCTCAGAGTGCTGCGATTAGTCACTTTCCCAAAGACGCAGAGGAGTCACTGTTGCTTGGGCTTATACTTGGATGAAGCCACCTGAAAAAACAGCTTTCTCACCCAAGCCTCTTTTAGTGAGAAGCTTCTTTTTCTCACGGGTTTCCCACTGCTTCTCAAGGGTAATTTCCAGATATCCCAAGCTCATTCATGACCTTTGTTGAAGGATAAGAGGGATTGTGTTATTCATCTAATGAAACTTGAAATATATTCCAGGGAGCCATCATCCCTTAAAAATAATCTTCCTCTTACAAGGCATGTGGGCCAAGTTTTTCAAAAGGGTTTTGTTTTCATTTGTTCTAATTCTTTCCAATAACCACACAACACACCTCCATCATAATCATCTAGGAACCCACCTCTTCATTCAGCCTCGGTGCCAACTCTGCCCACACAAGCCATTTCATCACTGGACCCAACCACATCAGCTACCAAGTCATTGGCCAAACTGGACAGTCTCTGCAGGAAAGAATTAATGGACACAAATCAGATATCTGAAAAAGCAATACACAAAAACGTGTTGGAGAACACTTTAATCTACCTGGACGCTCATTAATGGATCTCCAAGTCACCATTTTATTTCAGGCAAATTCCACAAGCCATATACACAGAGAATTGGAACTTAACTTCATGTACAAGTTTAATTCTTACGCAAATGGTATGAACAAAGATATTGGCTGGCTCGCACGCTACTTTCCACATCCTGTGACTTAACTTACCAACCAAAAATGGAGGTTCTAATGGTTCTTATAAGCCTCTTGCAACTATTTAGTCTTTAAGATGATCCTAGAAGACTATTTGTTGTTTTTTAAGTTTTCCCTGTTACAGATTAGCTCCACTACCCCTCTGAAGCTTATCTACTCACTCTCTCTTTTTTTTCTTCCTCCCCTCCTTTTTTCCTCCCTTTTTCCTCCGTTTCTTTCTCTTTTTTTCCCTTCTCACTCCCCTCCCCCCCCCGCCTCCTTCCCTTATTTATTCTTGGATCTGGACTTCTAACACTCCTATCATCTGAAGAAGTGGGCTGTGCCCATTAAAGCTCATGATACCATATATAGGGTTGCCAGGTGTCCGGTATTCACCCGGATAGTCTGGTATTTTTGCCTCCTGTCCGGTAAAAAAAAAAATTCAGAGAATACTGGACACCTGAGATGTCTGGTATTTTCTGAATTTTTCCCCGGCCAGGAGGTGAAAATGCTGGGCACCTGGCAACCCTACAAACACTCAGTGCCCGGCCTTACCCCCCCTTGAACCGCCAGCCTCCTGACCCCACCCCTCATGCTTACCTGGTTCCCCAAGGCTGCCGGCACAAAATGGCTGCCGGCCAAAAGACCGGGGGGGGGGAGGGGGGGAAGGAGGGGGATATTCAGTATTTTTGTTTCAACCATCTGGCAACCCTAACCATCTACATGTTTTGTTAGTCTTTAAGGTGCTATTAGTCTATTGTTGTTTTTTAGGTTTCTCCTGTTACAGACTAACTCACTGAAGCTTTTGTTAATTTAAAAGGAGACAGTTTAAAAATAATGCATGTTAAAAAAAGAGGTTTCTATGTGTGTAACAAGTAATGTAGATTAGTCAGAATTTAGTTGCAGATGATACAAAACTACTCAAGGTAATTAAGTCCCAGGCAGACTACAACAAGCTAGAAAAAGATCTCTCAAAACTAGGTGATTGGGCAACAAAATGACAGCTGAAATTTAATGTTGATAAATACAAAATAATGCACATTAGAAAAACATAATCCCGACTATAGCTATAAAATGATGGGGTCTAAATTACCTGTTACTACTCAAGAAAGAGATCTTCGAGTCATTGTGCATAGTTCTCTGAAAACATCCACTCAGTGTGCAGCAGCCATCCAAAACCAACCAAACAAAACAGAATGTTAGGAATCATTAAGAAAGGGATAGATAATAATACAGAAACTATATTGCCTTTATATAAATACATGGTATGCCTGCATCTTGAATACAGGCAGTCCCCGACTTACGTTGGATCCGCACTTACGAACGGGGCTTTCTTGCCCCGGAGGTCGAGGTGGCGGATTGCTGCCTGCGAGCTCCGGGGCGAGAGAGCCCCATTCGTAAGCTGCTCCCGGTGCCCCTGGTCTGCTGGAGACCGTCTCCAGCAGACCAGGGGCACCGGGACTGAAGCCACAGCAGCGGCGGGTTCCCGCGCTTCTGAGGCTTGGCAGAGCAAAGCCTCAGAAGCGCGGGAACCTGCCGCTGCTGCGGCTTCGCTCCCGGTGCCTGTGGTCTGCTGCGGGGGCGCAGCTAGTGTGCTCCCCCCCCCCAGCAAACCAGGCTTTTGTTGTGGACCCTGGGGCAGAGCAGCTGGGGCGCTGCCGATTGGTCCTGCAGCGCCGCTCTGGGCACTACTGGACCAACCCGGCAGCACCCCAGCTGCTCTGCCCCAGGTCCTGATTCAGCCGCTGCTGGTCAGTTTCAGCAGTGGCTGAATCAGGACGCCTGGGGCAGAGCAGCTGGGGTGCTGCTGGGTTGCTCCAGTAGCGCCAAGGAGCGAGGAGCAGTGCTACTGGAGTAACCCAGCAGCACCCCAGCTGCTCTGCCCCAGGCGTCCCCAAGTCAGCCGCTGCTGAAACTGACCAGCGCTGACTACAGGAAGCCCGAGGCAGAGTTGCTCTGCCCCAGGCTTCCTGGAATCAGCTGCTGATCAGTTTCAGCAGCAGCTGCCTTGGGATTCTTAAGTTGAATCTGTATGTAAGTCAGAACTGGCGGTCAGTTTCAGCAGTGGCTGAATCTGGACGCCAGTTCCGACTTACATACAGATTCAACTTAAGAACAAACCTACAGTCCCTATCTTGTACGTAACCCGGGGACTGCCTGTACTGTGTGGTGGTTATCCCATCTCAAAAAAGGTGTATTGGAATTGGGAAAGGTTCAGAAAAGGTCAACAAAAATGATTAGGGGTATAGAACAACTTCTGTGTGAGGTGAGACTGGGACTTTTAAGATTGGAAAAGAGATGACTGAAAGGGAGATATGACTGAGATCTGTAAAATCATGACTGGTGTGCAGAAAGTAAATAAGGAAGTGTTTTTTACTCCTCAACACAAGAACAAAGGATCACCAAATGAAATTAATAGGCAGCAGGTTTAAAACAAACAAAAGGAAGTTCTTCACACATTGTGCAGTCAACCCTTGGATCTCCTTCCCAGAGGCTGTTATGAAGGCCAAGATTATAATAGGACTCAAAAAAAGAGCTAGATAAATTCATAGAGGTTAGGTCCATTGATGACTATTAGTGGGATGGGCAGAGATGGTATCTCTAGCCTCTGTTGGTCAGAAGCTGGGAATGAGTGACGGGATAGAGTACTTGATGATTACCTGTTCTGTTCGTTTCCTCTGGGCACTTGGCATTGGACACGATACTGGGCTAGATGGACCTTTGGTCTGGCCCAGTCTGGTCTCCTTATGTTCTTACATAAAATCTCATACTTGATGATTTGAACCAGTCTTTATTAGGGGTTAGGATGGAGTTTCCATGGGGGGAAGAATTATCATGCAACTGCCTGCAGAAGGGTGTCTTGAACCTTCCTCTGAAGCAGCATATACTCACCTCAGGCGGTAGTAAAGGATACTGGAGTAGGTGGATTGTGGGTCTGATCAGTATGGAGATTCCTGTGATTACTTCTGGTTCTCATGAACTGTCACAGAGTGAAGTGTCTTGGATGCCGCTTCAAGGCAATGTTTAAATAAAAAATACTTTAAAAACAAATCTGTTTCCATTTAAACAAAAACAATCCCTTATAGAAGGGGTGGGGAGCCTTTTTTGGGTAAGGGCCCACTGACCTACAGGAAAATCAGTTGGGGGGTGCACACAAGTAAAAAGCAAAAAAACCCTCTCTGATGTGGTCTCCAACTGAGAAGGAGAAAGATGTTCCCTATGTTCCCCTCTCATATCTTAGCCTTGGGGGGCCCAGGCTAGTAGACTTTGTGTGCCCCCGGGACTTAGGTTCCCCACCCCTGCCTTATAGTGATAGGTTTTGTTTAAAACCATTTTGCAAATAAAGGGATTTAGTAACTGTCTATACATACCAGACATCAAGGTCAGCGTAAAGAGTCTGATGGGCATCCTTTGGGCATAACTTTCTTTCAACATGTTCTTTTTGCCTATGACAAACCTGTGCATGACAGTATCTCTTTAAAGAAAAATGGAGCATTTTGTACCATAAGTTTCCATCCCAGAGTGAGCTCCCAGAGAGTGGATCTGGAGCCTAAATGGAGGTCTTGTGAAGTCACTTGCTGTGAAAGGATCTTAAATGATGTATTTTCTGATCAGAGCATATAGACAGAAGAAACTGAAGTTTCAAAACTTTTTACCAGGAAGAAAAGTATCTACTTCTGTTTCAATATTTTCTAAATGACAAATCATTCTTGTGTATCTCCTTGCAAAATATCTTGTTTCTGCTGTTTTCTAGCAAGAAGACCAGTTGGTAATTTGAGACCAAAGAAGTGTATTTCAGAGGTCAAATGTAGCAAGCAGGGAGGCTGAAGACTTTCATAGCTGCTAGGATAAATTTTTATTATTACAGAGATGGTCTCATGAATGTTGGAAATGTCATGTGGCAAATCCAGATGTTTCTATTGCTGAGGTGTGTTGTCAGCAGTAAGGAGGTTTTAATACTTAGCTGATCAGATTGTATGTGTAAATTTTTTATTTGTGATTTGCTTTGGCTGAGTTCAGTGCAAAATATTTGCGCATAAGCCAATCAGATTGCACGTGACCCTCCCTTCCTCTCTCTCCCGTGCTTTGTGGCTCATCTCTGCAGAGAAGAATAACTTATTTTCTCTGAGTAAAATGTAGCTCCCATGAAAATTTATAGCTTCCTTCGTGAACATCACTATTTGTAAATAATTTCTAACAACACATTTTGTGCTTTCGGGAGGAGAAATCTTTCTCACGTTCTTTGAAATATACCATATTTTATATGGTATATAATATGTGTATACATAGGATGTTTGTGGTGGTCTGCCACTCAGATGCAAGTTGATTTATCTTCCATATGGATCCGCAGAGAAGTCTCTTCCTTGAGCTACTACTGCCTCTGTTGCTGCCTTTTATCTTTCTGCTCAAGAATTTGGACAGAGATGTGAAGCAAAGCAGTTTCCTTATCTGTTAAAAAGATGTTGTGGGGCAAGGAATTGTAAAACTTGTCTTCTCTCTCAGGAGTCTACCACTTGCTAGGTTGCTGGAAAATCCATAATGTTTACTAGTCAGTAGAATCACAAGGCACAACTTGTCCGTCTATTTTGTGCCTGAAGAAGTAAACGGGACACCTCATTTCCTTCAGCCCAAAAATGCCACCTGTTCTTCAAGAATTTCTCCTGCTTGCAATTTGAGAGCATTTGAGACACTATACAAACTTAGTCCCTAGGCACATCTGTCTTTTTTTTTTAATCTGAAATACCCCTAATTCATGTTTTCTTGTGTTACTTTCATTACAGATATCTCTCTGTCCAGTTGTCATGGCATCTTGACAGCTACTATACATTTAAACCAGAAGTTGTCACGGGGCAGTAACTAACTTAACCCACGGACATGACCGCAAATTTGCCATCTTGCTAGCATATTTTATGGAATTAGTGTTTATCACCTATGGCTCTGGAAAAAGTACAGGCAGTCCCCGGGTTACGTACAAGATAGGGACTGTAGGTTTGTTCTTAAGTTGAAACTGTATGTAAGTCGGAACTGGCGTCAGCCGCTGCTGAAACTGATCAGTTTCAACTGCGGCTGAATCTGGATGCCAGTTCTGACTTACATACAGATTCAACATAAGAAACCCAGGCGTCCCCAAGTCAGCTGCTGCTGAAACTGATCAGCGGCTGATTCCAGGAAGCCGGGGGCAGAGTAACTCTGCCTCAGGCTTCCTGTAGTCAGCCGCTGGTCAGTTTCAGCAGCAGCTGACTTGGGGACGCCTGGGGCAGAGCAGCTGGGGTGCTGCTGGGTTGCTCCAGTAGCGCGGCTCCTTGGTGCTACTGGAGCAACCCAGCAGCACCCCAGCTGCTCTGCCCCAGGTGTCCTGATTCAGCTGCTGCTGAAACTGACCAGCAGCGGCTGAATTAGGACGCCTGGGGCAGAGCAGCTCGGGTGCTGCCAGGTTGGTCCGGAGCGGCGCTGTGGGACCAACCCGGCAGCCCCCAGCTGCTCTTCCCCAGGGGTAGGCAAGAAAAGCCTGGTCTGCTGGGGGGGGGGCACTAGCTGCACCCCCCCCCAGCAGACCAGGGAGACGGGGGTGGTGGGACCGCCCAAGTCCTCCACGGCTTTACTCCGTCTCCCTGGTCTGCTGACCTGGGAGACGCGGAGCAAAGCCGCAGAGCACGCCTGCAGCGGGACAGCCCAAGCGCGCCCGGGCTGTCCCGCTGCGGGCATGCTCCAAGGCTTTGCTCCCGGTCTCCCTGCAGACCAGGGAGACGGAGAGCAAAGCCGCGGAGCACGCCCGCAGCGGGACAGCCCAAGCGCGCCTGGGCTGTCCCGCTGCGGGCGTGCGCTGCGGCTTTGCTCCTGTCCCCCTGGTCTGCTGGGGGGGGGTCCAGCAAAGCCGCTGGACCCCCCCCCCCCCCCAGCAGACCAGGGACACCAGAGCAAAGCCGCCGCCTGGGCGGCTTTGCTCCCGGGCAAACTAGCAAAGCCGCCCAGGCGGCGGCTTTGCTCGGGTGTCCCTGGTCTGCTGGGGGGGTCCAGCGGCTTTGCGGGGGGATCCAGCGGCTTATGTCCAGTTCGTAAGTGCGGATCCGACATAAGTCGGATCCGCGTAAGTCGGGGACTGCCTGTAATGCGGATAGAACACAACTGTTTTCTGATGAAGTAATGTCATCTGATTTGCATGTGGGGCACACATTTGTTCAGCCCTGAATCCATGTGGTACCTTCTTGCCCTCAATTATGTCATTTGGCTTTGAAATGCAGCTCCAGTTTTGCAGTGCCCAGAGCAATTGGATCCCTCACTTTTTGTGTATGGCATGTAATTCCATGAATGCTTTGTCTAAAGAGTGATTGTAGGGACCTGAGGATTTTGAGCCAATATCTGTTTGCTTTGAGACTCCAGCTCATTGGACTCGTGGGCCCACGTGGCAGCCTGGCTGATCAGCGCAGAAGTCAGCTGAGTGCCACCGCGGGACGCGAAGGGGGGCAGAGCAGTGACGTTCACGGCCAGGGGTCAGGGCCTGGAGCCGCTGTCACGCCGCATGTCACTGCCCCGCCCCCCTTCACTTCCCGTCGTGGCGCTTGGCTGACCTGCGCCGCTCAGCCGGGCCGCCGGTCAGGAGCAAGCAGCTGTTTGGGCCCCGCACTCCCCATGCAGCACAGGCCTCCCAAAGGGAACAGCCAGCATTTTAGGCAACAGCGCCCCCCAGAGGGAACAGCCAGCATTTCAGCGTTACAGACTCTCAGACACTGGGCTACTATATATATGATTACCAGAAGACTTAATTGGAGTATTTGGGTCCTTAACTCAAATAAGTTTTGTTTTTCTTCATTTAAATCATTGCTGTGGGGTGGGGCTGGGGATGTGGAGTTTGGTATGCAGGCTGCCCTGAGGAGAGAGGACAACCCCAGTCATTTCTCAGCACAACTGCTTGGGGCCAGGTCAGAAGCGCCTGCCCAAGGACATCACAGGGGTGCATGTCCCCCGTTTGGGGGGCAGACAGACGCACAAACTAACTCTCTGAAGTATATTATAGATCACTGCACCTTCTTGCACCCCTGCCTCCTGCTGGCCCAGTGGGGTTATAGCTGTCCTAGTCCCCATCTTTGGCTCCTTGCTTCTCACACTGCAAAGAGAGTATAACTGTGCAATGAAACTGTCCCTCCTGCCAGACCCCTCCCTTTCCATTTTGAGACGCAATCAGATTCCAGGCACGTCCCATTGTCCTGACATAACTTTAAGTTATAAGGCCTTGCTTTAAATTATAAGAGGAAGCTACATATCAAATTTGGTGGTCCTAGCTCTTACTGTGTAGGAGGAGTTCTTGAACAGACAGACCCAGGGATGGATGGGCAGACAGATGCACACTTTCTAAAATATATACAGGTTGAACTTCTTAAATCTGGGACTCACTGGTCTAGCAATATCCTTGGTCCGGCAGGATCACATATGTTGCTGGGCCAAAGAGCCCCGGTGCCCGGGAATGCGAGCCAGTCAGGGAGTCCAGAGGAGGGGAGCCCCATCATCAGACCTATGAGCACCATCCCCGGAGAGCTCCAACCAGGCAGAGCAGGAGCGGGACCAGTGAGCCTCGTCTCTGCGGAGCCCCAGCCTGGCATGGCAGCAGTGGGGCAGTTGTGGAGCCCAGTCTCTTGGGAACCTGGTTGGGGTGGGACAGCAGTGGGACTGGTGAGCCCCATCTCCATGGAACCCTGTCCCGGTGCAGCAGCAGCGGAGCCCCATGCCAGGGGAATCCTGGTGGAGCATGGAGACCTGTCCCTGAGAAGCCTCGGTCTGGCGGGACAGAGCGGGGCTGCAGTGGCTACGGAACTCTGTCCCCGGAGAGCCCCTGCTGGCTGGTGGCAACGTGCTGAGACCAAGTCTTGTGGAAAACAACAAGGAGCACTCTAAATATGTAGATCTTAGAGCTACAAAAATGGCATTATGATAGACAGTGTTTTCATAACTGGCTTAGTTTGACTTGGTCATTTGCACGTGCTTTGGGGGCAAAAAGGGGGAGGGTCTTTTTGCAGCTAAGGAAATTGAAAACAGTAGAATTTCAAGTACATTTAGTGCATATAAAGGTGGCCGGCCACTTTATCTCCCTACTTTGTCATGAGGTAACGGGGCTGTAGAACTATTAATACCTACTGTCATTTACAGACTTGTTTTCAACTGCTGTAACATGTGTGGTCACTGGAGCTCATAATTGAAAAACAGATTCCTTTTATGAACATAAAAGCGCAGACCACAATTGGTATTGCTCTAAGGCTACTGCTGTATGTGCGAGCTGAAGAAATGTTAGGGCTTTAGTCACTGTTGGCTTTTCTTTGGAATCACTATAGTTTCCCTAGAGGTCCGATGGTAAAATGTCAGTCTAGTGTTGATCCTTGTAATTAGCTGATCAGTACAACACACTGGGAATGAGAAGGCCATGCCCAAGTTCAGTAATAATACTGTTTTGCTCTATTAAAAGTATTCAGCTTCTTGGGCTGATCTATTTATAAAAGAACCAGTTGTCATTATAATGACCTAAAACAGTAGGGATTATTCCATGTACCCAATAAAAATGTGTGAGTCAATATTTTCATTCCAGTTAACTTGCTGTGTAGAGTTGGATTCCAGAATACATCTTTTGCTTGCTCTTCCCACCACCCCTTTGCATTTTAATAATAAGCTTTTGTGCTTTAGTTTGTTACCAATTCTCTAGACATGCCAGTAGAACAGACCAATGTAGTGTGCAGGACTATTATTTAATTGATTCTGTACACAGGGATTTTGAGTTGTTGTCATTTAGCTTGGCACCTAGTTCAAATATGCGGGTTTTTTAAATAATTCCATTAGCTCCTCTGATCAGAGCCAAAGATGCCACCTGGGCATAGAAAGAATTTTTGGCACCTATTGTTTTCATTGTTCATAGTCTGTTCCCCTCATTTCCAAGTGATGGCAAAGTACCAGGTTTGTTCAAAGGCTTCACTGGTCAATGAATTTGTTGTCTTATTTGCTTAAATTGTAATTAATTGAGTGCTCGAAAAGGGCACCAAATTAACAGCCCTGGAGACTCAAGCCTTTAAATCTACAATGCAGGTATAATATAGGCAGTTGCAACAGTGTAAGCTTACTACCACTGCCCTGCAAAAGTGCTTCAGCCCTGACATAGGGAGACTGCCACTGGGGAGCTTAGGAGACAGTCCAGTGGGCAAGCTTGTCTGCTCCCAGGTTCCCAGAAGGGTTCCTCCTCTTCCCCCAGTTTTAATATGGACACCTGATTGATAAGAAAAGGACAGAGACTAGAGTGGGTCAAAGTCTTCCTGAAGTCAATTTCTGACATTTTTTGGGGTCAGATCTTTGATTTTAATCAGGGGAGAACTCTCAAATCGAGACCAAGTTTTTAAAATATTGAATGGGGAAGGGGATTGTCCTGTTATTGGGCAGTTGAAAATTTTTTATGCCAATAAAAAAATAAAATAAAAACAGTTCAAACAGTAATTTGCACAGTTCTTATCTCCCCCACCTTGGCAGCAATGGACATCACCAAATTTGTATCACATTGGCCATGGACCAGTTGTCAGTAGTTATTGCTTTGAACACGTGATTCACTGTTCCATTGTCAGTCCTCCGAGCTACCCCATTGGAGCTAGAGAGAAGCACTAGCTTAGTGACCAGACTGTTTAGTTTAAATATATGTAGTATTTACCATGGTAAAGATGAATGCAGTGTTGCTGTAGCCAGGTTAGTCCCAGGATATTAGAAAGACAAAGCGAGTGAACTTCAGTTCCAGACAATAGTAGTACAGTACCATAGACTTGTAAAAGCAAACACTGTTAGATTCAATGTGGAGTTAATTTAGAATTATCTACTTCAGGGGTGACCAACCCATTACAAAGAGCCAAAATAGCGGTGGATACAGTGCAAAGAGCTGAGGGGAAAAAAGTTGCTGAGCTGTCTGGTCAAGCAAAAAAAAAAAAAAAAAAAGTTGTGGTTTGGCCACCTCGATCTACTTTAATGTGTAACGTGTGACTGGCATTTCAGTAAATGGCAATAACTTGTGTAATTGACTTTGGTGAATGTATTTCAAGTTCGTGCGTTTTCTAATATCAGTATTTCCCTACATAGAGTGAAGGAGGGATCTTCTTTTTTCTCAGGGGTTCTCTAAGCCACATGGATTTCAGCCTCAGGGAGAAAATGTAGCAATTGAAGTCCCTTCTGGCCCCATCCAGCAGGTAGCCAACCAAGGAGTTCATGGTGCATTTGAGTCAAACATCCCAGATATGGTGAGATTGTTTTTAGAGCAAATCCTATTGGCTATAAAAACAATCACAAGCTCTGTGAGACACAGAGCTGGAGGGAATCTCTAACTTTTGCTTTTTTCTTGTCCAGTCTTTGGTGGATTCTCTGCAAAAGATCATTCTGAGCCCAGGACACGTTACAATAGGACCAGGACTCTGTCACCTCTGAAACGGAAAGGTGACCTTTTATGATCCTCTTTTCTTTCTCACTTCATCTGCTTCTGTTCCTTCTGTTCTGAATATGCATTATTCCAGTAGAGGGAAGAGGGCATAGCTAGATTTTCACATCCTAGAAGATTTGCCAAGAAAAGAAGGGAGTTTTAAAATAAGCTTCTTTTCTCTAGAGCTGTCGGCATGTATTCAGTTTCCCAGGAACAGTGCTGCAGAATTACAGTATGGGTCTCATGAGAGACACAGAAATTTGTTCCTTTTATGCCATATTTCCTTCCCCCCCACTAGCTGCATAATTTAATCTTGTTTTGTCTTTGTACTCTGTAGAAAGTCTGGACTGCTGTTTTTTCTGCATCTGATGTAAAACACTTCTTTTACTAGACAGTTTATTTTATGCAGACTTGAAAAAGTTGTATAGTTCCTACTTGCCTACAGACTAAGCCTACAAAACCAGGATGGAAAATACCTGCATTGCCACATCCACCCCCAAACACACCTATGTAATTTATATTGCTGTGTCTTCACTCTCCCACTAATAAATCAATTCTAGATGCCCCCCCTCTAATCTGCTGAGATTCCATTTCCTACATAATAATTTCTGGGCTCCATCTCTCCCTGCTCTTAAATTGTAGGTTTAAAGCCAGCTCCCCATAGTTACTGGCTCCCGCCTCCTCTCCCTTGCTGCTTCTGAGGTAGCAAAAGGGGCAGATTGTGTAGTCGACAGGATTAACTGATAAGGCCAGGCTTATGGGTTAATCATATAGTCACCTACATTTTGTCATCCCTAGTTTGAAGACCTTCTCATATTTGGACACCTGAATATAAAATTCTTCGAGTGGTGTCCCTGTGGGTGCTCCACTCAGGTCTCAGTGCATGCCTGCACCGGGATCAGAGATTTTTGGTAGCAGTGCGTCTCGCGCCGCGCCTGCGCACACATAGCCCCTCCCTCTCCCCGGAGCCTGTGGAATGCGCGTGCGGCGTGAGTCCCGTCAGTTTCTTTTCAACCGTCCCTGGCTGAAGACGGAGTTCACAGAAGTGCTCTTCTTCCTGACAGGAAGAATTGAAATCCGCTATTATTTTTAGTTCTTTACCTCATAATTTTGTTTAGTTTGACCTTTTTCAACGTTGACTTCGCTGAAGAGGAAAAAAAAAGTGGCAGCTACCACAGCTTTTCTTCACCGCAACAAAAAATGCTTCCTGCATTCACCGGCTTCAAAAAATGTGATTCCTGCAGAGACTCAATGCCTACCTCAGATGGCCATGTCTCATGTGGCACAGAAATGCCTTTATTGCCTGAATGTGACGGCAAGGGCACGAAAGGAGCGCAGCTCAAAACTATTCTCTGGTCATAGTCTCTTCAATTACCAATGGACAAACCAGAGCAGGTACAGGCACAGCAAAAGCCCTTGTGTAGGGCAGCTTCATCAAGCCGCAAGGGCTTCTCCAGCACGCTCCCTGTCCGAGCTGCCTAGAGCCTCTCATTCCCCGGTGCCATCAGTCTCCGGTGCCACAGAGAAATGCAAGTCAGTGCCAGCCAGAAGTGTCCTCATGGCCTGAATATGAAGGCAAGGGCAAGAAAGGACTGCGAAACGTGGCTCAAAACTATTCTCTGGGAAGAGTCTCTTCAATTACCAAGGGACAAGCCAGAGGAGGTGTGGGCACAGCAAAAACCCTCGGGTAGGGTAGCTTCATCACCCTGCAAAGGCTCTCAAGCTGCAAGGGCTTCCCTGGCATGCGCCCTGTCCTACTGCCTAGAGCCTGGTGCCATCAGTCTATCGTACCACAGAGAAACGCAAGTCAGTGCCAGCCAGGAGATCTGAGGCACAAACTAAAACTGCCAGTTCAGCTGGCACCACTGAGGCAGCAGCTTCAGATAAGTCTCATATGCCTCCTCCATCCGCTCCAGTGAGCTCTCCCTCTGCACCTAATCTGACTGGGCAGAGTGATTTTGACCGCCCCATGGCACTGCAGCACAAGAAAGCGCTATGCAAAACACGGCACCTACAAAACTCTCCTCAGTCTGATTCAAGAGGAGTAACTAGCTCACCACACTCCATGGCGCAGTGGCACGCTAACACTTCACAGAGTGCCCCCCACTCGCCTACACTGCTAACCCCAATATCTGATGATGTAGGGGCCTAGAAGCAGGCTCTCATCAGGCCACTTCTCCTTCTCCATCACTAGCTTCCTGGTATTCATACAGGGTGGCACCCACCTCAGTGGAGCCCCTGGGATATATAGTAGAAGTATTGACAGTGGTCCTCCCATACCTACTATTCAAGGCACACAGCCTCTACATCCCAGCAATCCTGCACCTCTAGGCGCTCACCCACAATCTCTGTACGCTCCTCACCTGCTCACCCGCCCTCAGTAATTTCTCAAGCTGGTTCCAGTGAGCATGACAACTTACCTCAGTCAGAGTAAGAGAGTCCCTCACATGAACACAGATCCAGGCAGGAGAAAGCAGTATTCCAGATCTCACCTTCTCCTCTGGCAGATGACCTGAAACATTTTCAGGAACTTTTCAAACGGGTAGCGCAACCACAGGACATTACATTACAAGAGGTGCAGGACAAACAATACAAATTACTCACCATATTACAACCCTCAGCATTCTCGAAGATAGCTTTACCCATCAACAAAGCTATCCTTGAACCTTCGGATGCTTTGTGGTAAAATCCAGCCTCTGTTCCCCTCACCAGTTACTATAACAGATGTATCACTCATGGGCTGGGGAGCCCACTATGGTGCAGCATCAATACAGAATACACGGGCCCAACACGAGAGAAACTTTCACATCGATATCCTAGAGCTCAGGGCCATTTGCAGGGCTTGCACCCATTTCCTTCCCCTGATAAAGGATAAGACTATCTGTGTCCTCACAGACAACACACCATCTTATGTTTTATGTCAACCGGCAGGGGGGGTGCCTGATCACACTCTATGTCCCAAGGCAGTCAGATTCTGGAACTGGTGCATCAGAAACCAGATAACTCCAATGGCCATGTACATACCAGGAGAACAGAATGAGAGCTGACAAACTGAGCAGACATTTCTCAGATCAGCACAAGTGGGAGATCAATACCAATGTCCTCCTTTCAGTCTTCCACAAATGGGGCTTTCTAACTATAGACCTCTTTGCAACACCTCACAACTGCAAATGCCACAGATTCTGTTCTCGGGCAGGACTAGGCAAGAAGTCAGAAGGGGATGCCTTCACCATCCACTGGACAGCTCCCCTAATTTATGCCTTTCCACCAATCCCGCTTATTACCAGAGTGATCAACAAGATCCGATCAGATCAGGCCACAGTAATCTTAATAGCCCCAGCCTAGCCGAGACAGCCCTGGCTCCCTTATCTATACTACCTGTCGATAGATTAACCTATCCCTCTCCCGGCAGTGCCGAATCTCTTCACACAGCACCACAGCAAAACCATGAAACGCATGGCGTGGTTTCTCCATGGTTCCAGAATGAAGAACTCACCTGTTCAGACAGAGTCAAACAAGTTCTTCTAAACAGTCGGCATCCCTCCACGAGAGGCGCCTATCAAAACAAGTGGATGCATTTTTCAACAATGGTGCACGATGCATAAATTGCATCCCACCACAGTCCCCATACCTACCTTACTCGACTACTTCATGGACCTTAGCGACAGGGGTCTCTCCATCAGCTCCGTCTGGGTCCACCTTGTGGCGATCAAGGCCTTCCATCATCCAGTAGACGGCTTCTCTCTCTTTGCACATCCCATGGTGAAGCGTTTTCTCACAGGTTTACAGAAAATGCATCCAAGCCTCCACCCTGGTGCCACCGTGGGACCTGAATTTGGTCCCTGACATGGTCACCAGGTCACCCTTTGAGCCATTAGCCACTATGCCACCACAATACCTGTCTATGAAGATGGCATTCATAGTGGCAATAACATGAGCAAGAAGGGTAGGAGAAATTGCAGCCCTCATGGCAGACTATCCTTTCGCTACTTTTACCAGGGATAAAGTCATACTTAGACCTTACCCCAAGTTCCTCCCAAAGGTTATATCCAGCTTCCATGTAAATGAACCCATTGACTTGCCTTCCTATTTCCCTTAACTTCATGCCTCCCCCAAGGAGGCTATATTACATACGCTGGATGCAAGGTGGGCAATTGCATTCTACCTTGGTAGAACTAGAGCAACCAGGAAATCGGACAGGCTCTTTGTTGCGTGGTCAAGACCATGCACAGGAACATCAGTTTCCACATAGCACCTATCCAAGTGGATTGTAGGCTGCATATGCACCCTTTATGAACTTAGGGGCAGACAGCCACTGAAGCCCATCAGGGCTCATTCCACATGTGAGATGGCCACTGCAACAGCCTTCCTAAACAATATACAGTTGGCAGACATTTGTAGAGCAGCCACATGGTCCTCACACCATACTTTCGCTCAACACTATGCCCTACACAAGGAGCCAATATCCTCCACATCTCTAGTAGATGCGGTCCTTCCACTTAGAAAAGACTCCAATGCCCACCTCCAGCGGGCGGGTACTGTTATGGAGTCACCTGAGTGGAGCATCCACAGGGACACCACGTGATGAAAAAGAAGTTACTCACCCTGTGCAGTAACATTGGCTCTTTGAGATGTGTCCCCCTGTGGGTGCTCTACTACCCTCCCATCCTCCCCTCTGCTTGGAGACTACAGGGACTTGGAGAAAAGGAACAAATGGGACTCATGCCTCACGCGCATTCCACAGGCTCTGGGAGGGGAGGAGCTGCTACCAAAAATCTCCGATCCCTGGCGTAGGCATGCACCGAGACCTGAGTGAAGCACCCACAGGGACACATGTCTCGAAGAACCAACGTTACTGCACAGGGTGAGTAACTTCTTCATACTTGCCACTCACCTGAGTGTCTTCTAGCTAGGTCGCTCAACCCAAAATCAAAAGTGGTTTGGCATTAGCAGTAAACTTTGTTTGATGTTAAGCAGTATTTTTATCTGAGAGAAATGTGTCATTAAACCAGAAGTAGAATTATGTCTCATTGTCATTTCTAAAGGACACAGGGAGAAACAATTTGCAATACAGACCTAAAATAAAATAGTTTTATAACTCCAAGGCTGCTGTCATATTTATGATACTGTACTTTACCTCTTTTGTCTTCTGCCTCCTCCCTAGAGGTCTCTCTGGAAGAGGAAACGGATTTGATTTACTGAGGTACCATCTGTCTTGGAGCAAGAAACAGTTCTTCATTTTCTTGCCCTACACCTGAAAAGTGTTTGCTTCTCTTTGTTAGGGGTTTCTCTGGCTCAAGCGTTGCTTCTGTTTTGGCCTGTTTAGACACAAGCATCCAAAAGATGACCTCCAAGCAAGCTACATTGGGGAATCAAAGTCTAGTTTTTTCCTTCAAATGGAAAAAAAAGTCTGCTGTGAAATTTCAGCTGTGGAAAAAAATTTCATCTGGTTACTTGAGACCTGAGGATGATCTGTTTTGATGGTGTGCTCTTCAAAGGTGCTAGAAGTGTGGCGTTTCCAGAGACAGAATATTGGCGCATTCAGCAAACTGCTCAGGAGGGCTTAAGGAATTTGGCAGAATGTAATTTCCCCCTCATCTGAGGCTCATACGAAAGGGGTACAGAATTGTTATTAATAAGGGGTAAGGAATTTGGTCTTAGGTCTTCCTTCAAAAACAAAACACAAAACAAAACTTTCCTTTTAATAGGCATAAGGTTTAAATAATAGGCAGCAGGTTTAAAACAAAAGGAAGGTTTTCTTCACTCAGCGCTTAGTCAACCTATGGAACTCCTTCCCAGAGGATGTGGTGAAGGCTAGAACTTAAACAGGGTTCAAAAAAGAGCTTGATAGATTCATGGAGGTTAGGTCCATCAATGGCTATTAGCCAGGATGGGTAGGAATGGTATCCCTAGCCTCTATTTCTGTGGAAGTGGGAGACAGGGGAGGGATCACATGAAGATTACCTGTTGTGATCCCTCCCTCTGGGGCATCTGGTATTGGCCACTGTTGGCAGACAGGATACTGGGCTAGATGGACCTTTGGTCTGACCCAGTATGGCCGTTCTTATGTTCTTATTAAAACAAAACAACGCCCCCCCCCCACACACACACACATGCACACCAAAAAACACAACAAAATCTACATGCCCAGTAATGATGTCCCGCTCAGCATCAGGCTTCGGTATTGGTTCCACATGGATGGAGGGAAAGTGTTTTGTTCCCTCAAGGAATGGCATTTATTTAAGATACTGACTAAGCCAAGTCTTGGCTAAGATGCAAGATGTGACCATTCACTGAGGAAATGATAAAGGAAATGCCTCGATGGACCATGTGGGGATGGTGAGGACTGGCCTGATCTTGATGGCAGTGATTAATGCTCTATATCTTCAGGTTGGAGAGTCAGGTGAGATTGTCTTTCAGACTCTCGTTCATGGGTTTGAGTGCTGCAGTGGCATGATGTTACTAGGAGGGGCTGCCTTATGTCAACCCACAATGGCTTTCTGTGGCTCATTGAAGACATTTCTTAGCATTGGCTTCTTCAGGGAGTCCCCATCAGTGTCCTTAGCCAAAGATTGCAATATTGGTCTTGAAGACTGGGGAAGGAGGCACTCAGGCTTCCTGATGGCAGGGATGAGGGAGGAAGGGGAAACTGCCCTGGCACCCAATGATTCAAAGCCCCATGTCCTTTTAAATCACCACTGAAGCACCATGGAGTTTGCTCCGGGCATCTCTGAGGGCTGGCTGGGGGAGGGGTGGGAGATGGGGGAGCATGGTGTGGTGCAGCACTGAGGGCTGACTGTCCCCAGCCCTGCCCCTTCTGCCTGAAGCCCTGCCCCTTCTGAGAGCATGGGGCTGCTCCTCCCCTTGCCAAGGGGCCCAGCAATTCTGTCAACCCTCCTGAGGCACTAAGGGGGCATCAGGGAGCAAAAGAACCCTTAAGGTTTCTATCAGGAGTGTTGAAAGACCCATTGTGGCACTATGCCTCAGATTCTCCATAGAGATATGTTTATGATACGAATATGGCATAACAAAGATGTAATTTCTGCATGTGAGATCATTGAAAAGGTTATGATTTACTGACTGTCATTCTATTTGTATGCATGTATCTTCTTTGTATCTGAAGTTAGGAGTATTAACTGTGTAACAATTAAAAGTGTATTTACCCCTGGGGAATGGCCATCAGAGGATATGGAAACAGCCTGGATGGGCCATTATGGAGAACAATAGGACTTTGAAGATGCAAATCTTCCACCTTTCTGAGGAGTTTCCTCAGATGCTACAAAACAACCTCTGGCTCCTAGCTGCTTTGACACTGCAGGGTCATGTGATCTTGTCACCTGCTATTGGACTTCATCTTGGACTGCTAGTACTTTTCCAGGAGTAAGGGGTGAGGGTCAAACTGGAAACAAAGGATTCCTGCCTTCTATAAATCCTATATAAGGCTGGGGAGTGAGATCATTACAGTCTATTCTTTTCTCTGAATCCCCACCGAAGGTGACTGCTGTAAACACCTAAGACTGGACCTGGAAAGAAAGGACTGAACCCAGGCTGGAAAAGGTGTCTGGCCTATGAAATAAATCCTTAAAAATACATTTAGAGTGGGCAATTACTATTTGTAGCCAGTTTCCTTAGTGTGTTAAGCTTAGTTTGTGTATTTGTTTTTATTTGTTCAGTAATCTGCTTTGATCTGTTCGCTATCATTTAGATTAATTTAAAATCTATCTTCTATAGTTAATAAACTTGTTTTGTTTTCTCTAAACCCAGTTTGTGCAATTCATAACTGGAGGGGGAGGAAAAAGAAGCTGTATATCTCCCTCCACATTGTGGGAAGAAGTGAATCTCAATGAGCTTACCCTGTATAGTTTTCTGGGCAGTGCAAGACCATACAATTTTGGGTTAGCAACCCTTAGTATTGGGCAGTTTCTAAGCTGAGTCTTCCCACTCAGACCTGATTTCAGGGTCTGTGTCTTTCTGCAGCTGGGTGTATCCCTACCTGTATGTGTACTAGTGGAGGCTTGAGGTCCTCACCTGTATGTGTACTAGTGGAGGCTTGAGGTCCTCACCTGTATGTGTACTAGTGGAGGCTCAGCTGGACAGGATGAGGGAGCTAGTGGAACAGGGTGGGCTCAGTGGAATGCCAGAACATCAGATGGCACTCCAATGCAATTCATCAACTCCTGAAGGGATGTGTGCATATGAGAATTGCACACTGGGTCAGATGCTCCTCTGATGTAGCTCCATTGAGGTAACTGTCTCATGTAAAATGGCATTCACTCTGTTCCAGTTCTGTCTGACTGAAAAATATGCAGTCACAGACTAGTAGAACTTGTGTGTATCATTTGGCATCTTTGAGTCTTTATTTAATCCAGCTAGATAGAGTAAGAAGGAGGGGCCTTGATAAAGAACTGAACCTCCATGTTCAATATCCTGAGTACGTGAATTACAATTAGGCTGGCTTTGGTGTCATGGGGGAAGGGGAGAACGCTGTTTACTCCTTGACTCAGATCATGGGTGAAGAAGTGACTTATGTTGCTGTGTGTTGACATCTATGCCCAAGTAAGGGAAATGCTGATCTACTCAGTCCAGTTAGCCCTGTGGAAGATACTGATGGCTAGGACAGGCTTCATGCCTTGAGGGAACCTAGATGTCCTGTTTTATCTTTAACTTCCAGGCTAGAAAGAGACCCCAGGTGGAGGTGTGAGAGATATCGATTGATCTCTCGGGAGTTCTATTGTCATGGTTATCTTGACAGCCAGATCTTCAGTGGTTTATGTCCTCAGAATCCTGGAGATGTGGGCAAGCTCATTTGTGGTATTTATATAGTTTGGGATCATTGAAAATTTGACAAGGAAAACACTTGAAGTCGTTATGTGACAATCATAGGACTGGAAGGGATATTGAGAAGTTGTCCAGGCCAGTTTCCTACACATTTCATACATACAGCACATTCATACCAACAGATCCCAGAGCACGTCCTATATAAAGCACTATTGAAACCCTGCTGCCTCTGAGAGGGAAGGCAGCAGCTATCCAACTATAATACCACACAGCAGTGGCTGGAGAAAAGGGAATTCTGACCAAGAACACCAGGGCATCATTTCCTATTCTTGTGGAAATGTTCCAGTCGGCCCTTTCGTAGGCAGTGCTTTTCTGTTTTTGTTTAAAGGTAACTTGATTTCACTTACGTGTTACACTCAGATCAAAATTATAGATGAATTAGTCTCATATTTCTATCCCCTCCTCTCAGTTTTCCTCAATGTATTGCCTGAGCCCATTGTGTACTACAGTTTGTGAGTTCTTCCAGAACAGACTCGATTGAGACTTACTTTGGAGAGGGCAAGAAGTTGGGTGAGGTGGTATCTTTTATTGGAGAGGGATTCATTTAATGACTACCACAGTGGCAGGGGCACTCTGAAGTACAATACATCAAGGATTTGTCAGCTGTGCAGAGAAGATGGTTACTGATGTCAGAACCCGATGAGGAGCAGATGTTTTAAACTGTAGAACATCTTCAGTGCCTCATGCTTTATGGTTCGGGGGCAGAGTTCTAAATCTCCATGATCTCCCACTTCCAGCACTTATGGTGTCCGTGCCATTCACAGGATCTCTGCTGTCCAGCACAACAGAGGCAGTACATGTGCTTGTATGAACATTTTTCTGTGACGTTAAGTCCTTAAGTTTTCATTGTCAGGGTGTTTTTAAAAAAAATAATTTTCTATGTCTGACAACTTCACTATGGAACTTGACTGTAACTAAAAATAAATCTTGCTGTTAATGTTAAATCTGGAGCAAACATGAAAACTGCTAGAGTCCCAACATCTTCTCTGACTCCTTTTTTCTGTCAATGGGATGGGTCAGTATCTTCCATATTGTAATGCCCTCATCTGGCAAATGTATCCTACACTTGCGTGTACTATTTCTCAGGCTATCAGTTACTGGCCTGAGGTTCTAAGGAAGCACTATGTTCAATAGAGCTGGTTGTACTTTTTTTATGCTGGTGGAAAATTTCAAATTTTCAATAGAAAAACTGAAAAATTCTAGCCAAACACTGGAAATTTTTGCTTTTTTGTCAAAAAAAATTTTTTAATACATTTTGATGAAAATTAAAAATTTTCTATGGAACACAGATTTTCTTTTAATAGAAGGATTTTCAGCCAGTTTTTTTTTATCACAGAAGAATTAAGATGGACAATTCTTTGACCAATCCTAGAGTTTAGTTCTAGAAACAAAGTGTACTGTCAATCAACAGTGCTGCATACTGGAACATCATTTGCTACTGACACTTGGTAGGGTAAGAAATATTATTATAGAAGCTCTTTAGAATTGACTGGTCTGTTTATGCCGCAAAAACAGATTACTATTTCTTTTACATTTCATACAAGCATCCTTCTGTTTCACATCCCATTTTTATAACTTAATTCTTTATTTTACAGTCTACTCTAGATTGAGGATGTTCAGTTTAAAGACCCATTGAAAATCCTGGCTTACATGCAAAATCTAATATTACATGAAGATACAATGAAACATTCCATCTGACTTTGAGAAGCATTATATGCTTGTTTGCCTCAAAGCATGTGTGTGGGAATGTGAGCACACGGGGAGCTGAGGCGCAAAGCTGGATAAAGACAACATTCTGGAGGAGGAGAATTGATAGTTCTAGGTCAAGGAGAACTTTAGAGCTCTGTACATGTGGTAAGAAATCTAAGATGGGGAGAAGAAATTAAGTGGAGGGAAATACTGATGTTAAATTAATAGCCATGCTATATAATATCCCTGTAGCCTCTCCAAGGATCCTGAAGCACTTGGCGATCATTAATGATCACATTATTTGTATTACAGTAGTGCCTAGAGGCCTTAAAACTTATACTAATAAAAATAAACATACTTGACAAGCTGTGGGGTAAGGACTGTGGTCAACAACTCTGCCCGGTGGTGGAAGTCCTTACCACCAGAGAGGGTAGGCCACAGGAACTAAGAATCATCATAGCAACAATAATAGTAACAATAATAATACTAATCATCATAGTAACAATAATAATACTACCACTTAGCTCTTACATAGGGCCTCTCACCAGCATGTCTCAAAGCACTTTATGAAGGAAGTGCCAGTATCATCCCTGTTTTACAGATGGGGAAAACAGGCGCATGGAAAGAAGAAGGTCAGCAGCAGAGCTGGGAATAATAACCAGGTCTTCTGAGTCCTGCAAATCTCACAATCCATTGTGGTGTGTGCCAGGTGAGGTTCCTTGACCTGCCTTCTGCAGCAGAAACACAGGGTGATAAACTTTTAAAAAACAAAACCAAAACCGTATCCAAACAAAATGCAAACACTCACCTCGTGAGTCATGGCACTTAATGCACTACTGAGAGATCCTTGGATGACAACCTGTGTGGAGTAGAACAGAGAAGGTTGATGTGCCAGCAGATTACATGTTTGATATTCAGTGCAGGATGTCTTGAAACCATAGACGTGAATAATCCCTGGACCAAAGAGATCTATGCTCATCACCCTGCACTGTCTATTTGCATATACAGTAAACTTCCGATAATATGGCACCTTTAGGACCCAGGGGGTGCCGGATTATCAGAAATGCCGGAAGGGTGGGCTATGAGGGGTCTGGAGTGAGGTGGGAGGGGATGCCACCCCAGATCTCCCATAGCCCCCCCCTTACCATAGTCCGCCTCTGCCCCAGGCGTCCGTGATTCAGCCGCTGCTGGTCAGTTTCAGCAGCAGCTGAATCGGGGATACCTGCAATAGAGCAGCTGGGGTGCTGCCGGGTTGGTCCTGTAGCGCTGCCCCTCGGGGCTGCGGGACCAACCCGGCAGCACCCCAGCTGCTCTGCCCCAGGCGTCCTAATTCAGCCGCTGCTGGTCAGTTTCAGCAGCAGCTGAATCAGGACACCTGGGGCAGAGCAGCTGGGGTGCTGCTGGGTTGGTCCCACAGCGCCAAAGGACGGCACTGCGGGACCAACCCGGCAGGACCCCAGCTGCTCTGCCCCAGGGGTCCCCAATTCAGCCACTGCTGAAACAGATCAGTGGCTGATTCCAGGAAGCCCAGGGCAGAGCTGCTCTACCTGGTGCTTCCTGGAATCAGCCCCTGATCTGTTTCAGCAGCGCTGACTTGGGGACCCGTGGGGCAGAGCAGCTGGGGTCCTGCCGGGTTGGTCCCGCAGCGCCGAGGGGCGGCGTTACGAGACCAACCCCGCAGCACCCCAGCTGCTCTGCCCCAGGCGTCTGGATTCAGCCTGCTGGTGAAACTGACGCTGCTGGTCAGTTTCAGCAGCAGCTGAATCCGGACGCCTGGGGCAAAGCAGCTGGGGTGCTGCGGGGTTGGTCCCTTAGCGCCGCCCCTCGACGCTGCGGGACCAACCCGGCAGGACCCCAGCTGCTCTGCTCCTGGCTTCCTCGATTCAGCTGCTGGTCAGTTTCAGCAGCAGCTGAATGGGGGAAGCCTGTCCGGCTGCTCCAGCACTTCCGGGTTCCTGATGGTGCCAGACCATCAGGAGTCCCGGAGCATTGGATGCCGGACTAATGGAGTTTTACTGTATTGAGCTCTGATGGGTACAACACAGTTCCTAGGGAGGCAGCTCACTTTTGGATTGCCTGACATAAGGGACCTGTCATATAGTCCACTGCAAAAAGGATAAGCCTGTCAGTACACATCTTTTCCTGCTTAATTCACAGCTCCTTGTTTGGTTTGTTCTATGAGTAAAATTTCTTGTTTTAACACAGGTCAGGAGTTTCAGAGACCTATGGGGTTTAGGCACCCACATTTAGGCTTGGGATTTGGGCATCTACCTAATCAGGTTCCTTTGAAAAGCCCAGCCATAACTGTTTTTTCTCCAGCACCTTTCATCTCAGGAGCTCAGAATGCTATGACTGATTTCTGAAGCTCAAGTCACAGAGTTCTTTGTAATGTGAGCGCTTGGGCGGCCACACGGGGAGAATCACATGCTGACCAGCTGATTAGCAGAGTGCCCACAGACGGCAGCATGTGTTTCTATTGGTGGTGCACATGTACATATGCTGCAGTGCACATAATAAAATGTATTCCATGCATGGATGGAAAAAGAGGGAATATTGGTCAAGGGTATGGGAGATGCATGACTCACTACATCTACTGCTGAAGAGTCACTCTCTCTGTAGTTGGCTGGTGCAACTGTTCAGTAACAGCAGTAGGGATGTTAGCTATTGATTAATTGACTAGTTGAGTAACTGCATTAATTCTTATTGGTTACTCAACAAGTCTATGGGTCCTGAAGGCAAGGCCGGCAGCCAGTGTGCTCTGGCCCCACTCCTAGGGAGCTTCCTGCCCCCCTGCACTGGCTACCTCTGTATCAGAGGCAGCAGAGCAGTGTGCCAGGTGGGATTCGGTCCACGAGGGGAGCCAGTTTAAAAACCTGGGGTGGCAGCAGCCTCTGTCCATGGGGAGTCCCAGTTGCTGGGCCTGCCGCAGGCAGAGGCTTCTTCGCAACGGCTTCCCCTGGCCCCCCATCCCCTCACTGCTGCCTCTGATAGATCAAGGCATCAGTGCTGGGGGGAGGACAGGTAGCATCGAGGAACCATTGCTGATACAGAGGCAGCAAAGGGGGAAGGGAAATGTGAGTAGTTGAGAAGATTAACTGATAAGCCTAAGTTTATTGGTTAACCGTATAATCGACTACTTGTTTACATCCCTAAACAGTAGAGAAATACAGTGTAGGTCAGGAAGGGAAGAAGACTGTATCTAAATGCCAGCTGAGACGACAGAACGTAATAACTACAGTTGGAATTTGCCCAAGACTAGGAGCTTAACATCTTTTACAAAATTATGCTGTGGGATCCTTAATAAGCACAGGTGGCCAGAATCTGTTTCACATATCATTCACTTGAAAGCTATTTAACATGCTGTTTGCATATTTAAATTGAAATAAATGTTAATTATTTGTGTGCTGAGGGCATCAGTGCCAGTTAGGACAAGTATGGTTTAGTCTAGAAAAAGGTTTTTTCTTCCAGTTTCCCAAATTAGTCCATCCATGTTTAAACCATGTTTAATTAGTGGCTGTGTGTTTAAAATATGGCTTCCTGATATAAGGTAGACATGAATAGAAAAGTGTAAAAGTATTATATGGAAACATTGATTGGCTTGATATTGGAAAAACTGAGTGGCCATAGTTGTCATTTAAATTAATGGATTTGAATTACTTAACATATTTGAAAGTCAGGCCATAAATGTTGTTCTGGTTCCATCCACACATGATTTTTTTAATTCAAATAACCATTGCTGAACTGAAGAATTTGCAGAAGTGGCACTTAATATAGGTCCCGTACGTAAAGCTGAACACATGCCATTTTTGCACTCCCAACATAACTGCACCAACAGTTAGAATGTGGTGTTCCATAGCCATACACTATACTTGTTCTCTGTAAGTTTATAAAAAAGTATAAAAGCCTGCATTTGCTGCTATAGATCATGTCTGATGCTGAGAGAGAAGAAATCCCACAGGACTCTTTCTGCAGTGGTATTTCATCTATTATGCCTCCCCTAATACTCATCAGCAGTTCAGCTCTTATCCTGAGAGGCTCTGAAGAACAGAGATGTATGCAGTGTGATCTTGTGGCTGGGGCATGGGATGCAGCCTCAGGAGACATGCGTTCTAATCCTGCCTCCACCTGTTGTGGTGTGTTTTTGGGGCAAGTCACTTAAACTCCCTGTCTCTCTCCTTCTACTCCTAAACTTTGCCTGCCTTGTCGCTTTACACTGTAAGCTCGTCACATAAAGCTCCACATAAACAATGAGGCCTCAATCTCACTTGAGACCTCTAATCACTGCTGTAATGCAAACATCATCATAATGTTTTAGCACGTATATATTTCCGAAGGCTTCTTAACAAACAGCCAGCCAGCTTTCTTCAAGCTCTGCCACACCTGGACAGAAGGCAGCAATGTTGTTCTTAATTACATGGTGCTCTGTTGGATCACTTTTTTTTTTAATGGAAGTCTACCTTTAAAGGTCACTGTTTAGGGCTCTAGCACACTGAGAGCTGTTCTACAGTAGGTCAATGAAAAGATGACAAAGGCAGTACGACGAGACAGGAAAAAATGCCAGGTAAAGCTTTATTTAAGGCCTCAAAAATGACAGAAGATAATTTTCTGTTTAAAAATGAGCAGAGAATTATGTAGGTAATCTTTATAACCTAGTAAAACATCACAGTATGCTAAAATTGGCATCCCAGGCCCAGCTTCCTACTCCTATCTAAATTGGCATCTAACCTTAGTCACAAAGACAAACATTCAAGGATGTTGTTTATACCGATTAGGGTTTTTTTATCCTTTGATAACCAAGTGGCGTTTTGAAAACCTTTGTGATCTGTAATCAGACAAACAAGGTAATTGCAGTAGCAACCTTTTCAAAGATTGTTGAAACTCTTCATACTATTATTAACCAATTTATGTGTTGCGCTAGCTGTAGAAACCAGCCACATCCTTCTAGAATGTAAGTGATCTAAATAATCTATCTAATGCTTCCGATTCCAGACTCTGGGAGTCAACTCTAGTTCTTCATAGCAAGAATCAAACCTTTTTCCTAGTAAGAGCAGATTTTCATGTATTATTCAACAGGCTCTCTGAAAGTCACAGGTTAGTTTTCTTCCACAAGACAGAGACTACAATAGCGGGGATGGTCCCTGAAGCAAAATTCCTACTCCTTGTAGCTGGATAGGCATTTTTCCTGCACCATATTAAACATTCTTCAGCTGTAATACAAATCCAGCCAAGATTTCTACATCAGCTACCCTGCTCCTCATTACAGTCATATAGAGGGTGTCATATTAATTCACTGCTGCCCTTCTAAATGTACTATTTGAGCATACAAGATAACGTGGGATATTTGACCTAACAAGGGTGCTCCTTATAGGGGGCCTATGGCTCTAGTTTGGTTTGACTGAGCCAATTTCAGAAGGCCTTCTCGTTTGCTTAGAACCTCAGGCTGCTGACTCAGAGTTTCTCTGAATAAGCAGTGCAGGGATGCTCAAACTTGATTGCACCGCAACCCCTTCTGTTAACACAAATTACTACACGACCCAGGAAGGTGGAGTGAAGCTTGAGCTTGGCCAAGCCTCACTGCATGTGGTTGGGGGGTTGGGGACCACCCTAGGATGCATGATCTGTAACCTGTGCTACACCACCCAAGCCTAAAGTCCTTGGACCTCAGCAAGTCTAATGCTAACTCTGGCAACCTAATTAAAAGTCCCTTTTACCTCATACTCCCACCCCTGGAGGAAGAGAGGGAGAGGAGATATTAGAAGCACTCATTATTGATCATACTCCTATCTGAAGCAGAGTAAAGAGCTTCACAATGAAATTAATCAAGCAGAATGAATGAGTAGTAGTAGGCTTTAAGATGGGAACATGTTAATACCAGCTTCCTGGAGATAAACGGAACTAATGACTGAGTGCAGCTCCAGCACAATCCAGAAGAAAAACAGAATTAGTTTCACAACGATCAAAGAGTGCAGTCTATGAGCAGAGGGATAGGGCTAGACAGTTATAGGTCTGGGCTGAGATCTTTGGATATTCAATTCACTCATCCGAAAAACAAATGGAGGCAAACAAGAGCCTTATCTCAGGCATTCAGCAAATAAATTATGATTTAGGCCCTTTATGTACTAAACTTAAGTTTCTCAGCAGTCAACTGAAGTACTTTGAAGCACTTACCCCTTGCATGTCACATATATTTAATGCACCATGCAACATGAGAGCAAGACTGCCTGTGTTACCCCAGGCCAAGTATTGGACCTATTTACTGACATCAAATCAGCAAAGGTCTAAATTTCCTGTTCTGTGCCTGTCAAAATAACTCTCAATCCTTTGCGGCCTTCATCGTGAGTCAGGAAACTTGCCTGGGGAAACTCTAGCTCCCATAGAGTCTTCTTTTTAGCAGGGTGAGCAACTGTGATGCTGATCCAAGTTTTTCAAAATTAAAAAAAAAAATGTATGTAAAAAACTGACCTTTATTTAAAGCCATTGAAATATGTAATGTCTTCAAAAAATCCAGTTGAAACTTTAAATGGATAAAAAAAAAAAATAGAGCTGACTCGTTCTGCTCAATGTCTGTTCAGATTCTGTACTACAATTATAAAATTTCTATGGGCATGTCTACACTGCAGAGCAAAAGTCGAATTAAGATACTTAACTACAACTACGTCAATTGCGAAGCTGAAACCGAAACAGCTTACTTCAGCTTTTGGCGCTATCTACCCAGCAGGAAGTCAAAGGAAGAATGCTCTTCCTTCGACTTCCCTTACTCTTCGTGAAATGAAGGTTACAAAGAGGAGCAACAAGAATGATTAAAGGTCTAGAGAACATGACCTGTGAAGGAAGGCTTAAAGAATTGGGTTTGTCTAGTTTAGAAAAGAGAAGATTGAGGGGGGACATGATAGCAGTTTTCAGGTATCTAAAAGAGTGTCATAAGGAGGAGGGAGAAAACTTGTTCATCTTGGCCTCTGAGGATAGAAAAAGAAGCAATGGACTTAAACTGCATCAAGGGAGGTTTAGGGTGGACATTAGGAAAAAGTTCCTAACTGTCAGGGTAGTCAAACACTGGAATAAATTGCCCAGGGAGGTTGTGGAATCCCCATCTCTGGAGATATTTAAGAGTAGGTTAGATAAATGTCTATCAGGGATGGTCTAGACAGTATTTGGCCCTGCCATGAGGGCAGGGGACTGGACTCGATGACCTCTCGAGGTCCCTTCCAGTCCTAGGCTACGTCTAGACTGGCCCCTAATTCCGGAAAAGTCATGCAAAGCAGGTAAGTCAGAATAGGGAAATCCGCGGGGGATTTAAATATCCCCCGCGGGATTTAAATAAACATGTCTGCCGCTTTTTTTCCGGCTTGGGGAAAAACCGGAAAAAAAGCGTCTAGACTAGCGTGTAGACTTGAAAGTGTCTAGACTTGAAAGTAGGAATAAGAGATCCTCCGGAAAAGGGCTTTATTCCGGAGGATCGCGCCAGTCTAGACGCTTTTTTCCGGCTTTTCCCCAAGCCCGAAAAAAAGCGGTGGACATGTTTATTTAAATCCTGCGGGGGATATTTAAATCCCCTGCGGATTTCCCTATTCTGATTTACCTGCTTTGCATGACTTTTCCGGAATTAGGGGCCAGTCTAGACGTAGCCCTAGTGTTCTATGATTCTATGAAAGGTTGGAGTAAGCAGTCTTCCATCTCAAAATTATTTTGAAATAACAGCTTGCTGTGTAGACACACACGATGTTATTTTGCAATAACATCAGTTATTCCAAAATAACACTGCAGTGTAGACGTGTCCTGAGTGTTTATATTACCCACAGAAAAATACTTCACTATCTTTCCTCTGGGTTAGGTACATATATGGCTGCTCCCATCACTTTAGTATCTGAACACCTCAGCATTTATCATATTAACATATTTATCCTCTCCACGTTCTTGTGATACAATGAGATGCTGTTACCCCCAGTTTACAAATGGGAAACTGAGGCAGACAGAGAAGAAATTTGAAGGCACTAAATACTGCGCAAGGGTTGCACACAAAGTCAGCAGAACAGGGAGCTGGAAATGAGACTCTTCTCATCTGTTTTCACAATTTCATCATTGAAAACTCCCAATTATAAAAACAATTCCAAGGAGAAACACTGGAATACAGACAAGACAGCACACAACAGAGAAGGGATAGAAAATGCTCCTGAATTTGAAAGCGGTATCTGATGAATGGCCTCCCTCCTATTTTTTAACCACTGGTGTGAGACTGCATCAGTGTTGGGGACAGGTGATAACTAGGAGACCATCAGTTCCTATAAGCAGCACTCTTCCAACTGAACTATAAGGCATCTTGAGAAAGTGCCAGCCAGGAGATTAAAAGCAATAAATTCCAGCAAACACTGGATCGCACAAGAAATGGCATTTAAAAAAATGAATCGACAAGGCTAAAACTCATTGGAGTCCATTGTAGTTGGTCATTAGACTTCTATAGGTTTAGAGTCCTTGGTAGGGTGATCATATTTTCCTATGCTGAATATGGGATGCCTGGTAAAATTACACATATTCAGGTGAGTTCAGTGCCAATCAATCAGAACTATATGGTACAAACTTTAAAATTAACCTTAAGTTGACTGAGCCCCCATTAAAAAGAAATAGTGCTTAGTTGGATTCCTTTTTACCTCCTTATCTTTAAGGCTTTAGGATTCATATGGGGAGAGTGACACATGGGCAGAGGTGATGGGCATAGGCGATGCACACCCATCCATACCCCACTGCCTCACAGGGGCGTGATCCGTCTTCGCTCTCCATGCCTAGTTTGGCTCCAGGGTGGATCTGCCTCTCCTAGTAGCTGGCCCTGCATCTTCCCAAGGCAATGGTGTGGGGGGGCACATGTGGTCACTTGCCTCCCCCAGATCTCTGCCAGGGTTCACACCAGAACATGGCCAGCAGCAGCCTTTTGGGACTGTGTGAGAGGGAAGAGATGAGAGCTGCTTCCAGCCATGGGGAAGGGGAAGATGACCTGTCTTGTGTCTTTGCAGAGCTCATCCCTTCCCTCAGCCCTCCATCCTCCACCATGTCCGGAAACAGCTTGTCCCTTCCCCCCTCCCACTCCAGAGCCAGCATTGCACAGCAGAGGCTGCGTGATGGCTCAGCAGGGGGAGCAGTTGGCCCTACATACTGAAGCTTCGCCCCTCTGCCAGTCTTGCACACCCACCTCCATCATCGGCCATTGGACCACTCCCTCACCACAGGTGAGCAGTGATCTGGCCAGTAGTAGGATCCACCAGTACTGATTGAGGGTGGGGGAAGAGGCAGAAAATAAGGACAATTTGCCCTTTCAAAGAAATATTTGGGATACCTGCAGAAGGGTTGAAATGTGGGACTGTCCCTTTAAAAATGGGACACCTGGTCACCCTAACCCTTGGCAGGTCTGATATGGGTGCATAATCCAGTAACTCGTTGCCTTGCTGCACAACTCTCTGTGTGGGTGGTGGATTTTTTGTTTTTGTTTTTCGGTTCTTGCCTCGTGTGCTCCTTGCCCACCATGGCTCTGAGGCTGTTGAAGTTCGCATGTATGATAGAGACCCATAACAAGAAATGTAACCCTAAATAACGCAGAGAAGAGCTTCATGAACACTAAAAGAATTACTGTCACTTGCAAGCTTTGCAGAACCACATACAGGAGTCAACGTTTCAGTCAAGAACATAATAGTAACACCTTATTACTGTAACAAGGAGACCCAAGGATCATATGGTGACCTAGGGAACACCTGGTGAATATGGCATGCAGGTAAACGTTGCATCCAAAATGTAATGACCGATCTCACAGTAAGGTGATATGTCTCATATAATTTTCTTCGAAGTCAGACCAGGTCAGTCCAATATTGATTTTGTTACTTCTTTGCTCCCTGTGACTTCTGATTAATTGGGACTCCAGGTTAACCAAAGATTAGCTACTCCCCCTTTCCCCTGCATTGTTCAAATAGAACTTCCGATCTGGGGCACTCAGTCTCCTCAAGGCCAAAGCAAAGCTGTCCAGGAGCTGAGCTCTGCTACACACTGCTCTTGCAGAACGTACCTTTTCAGGCTGCTTTGTAGGGCTCAGGTGCTCAGCTGGAGTAAATCTGTCA
Organism: Pelodiscus sinensis; assembly: GCF_052426305.1. Classification (NCBI taxonomy): domain Eukaryota; kingdom Metazoa; phylum Chordata; order Testudines; family Trionychidae; genus Pelodiscus; species Pelodiscus sinensis. The sequence goes on along the minus strand of NC_143056.1, from coordinate 120,772,837 downwards.
TAAGTCAGCATAGCGAGGTCAGTTTACACCCACTTGCCCCCCGAGTGCTACAAAAGTGTGTATGCGGGGGAGAGAAATGTTATGTAAACAGTTTTTTTTCATGTTTTAATTAACATTTTGGATGTGTGCGAGACATTTGTAAAGCTGGGGTTTATTTGTGCATGGAGTGAAAAGAGCACATTGGGCATTTAAAATTTAAAGCAGATTTTCAAAATTAAGAATCTCGTGCTTTTTGGCAGTCACTTTTGTTTGTCAAAAACACAGCATACAGAAGACAGAACGTGGGCTCCGTTTTTAGAGAATCAGCATAACGTGGTGTTTCCTGTGTTTAAAAAATGATATAAAGTAATAGAGCCGAGTTCATATATAGCATCCGTGATGAATGGAAACGAGATCTAGCTAACGGCTTCTTGTAAAATTATTCATTCATTACCTTTTGGTTTAATATTCATTCCCTTACTTTGGCATAGATGTGCTAGCCCTCCCCACAAGAGTAGTAGCAGAACTGTTATTTTCATACCGGCTTATTTTCATTCAGTGCTAACAGATGTAAACCTGCAGGTCAGGTGGACTCCCAGCACAGTGGCTGCTGAAGCACCTCATTACAACTCCAGTAGCAGCAGCTGTATTGGGGAGGGGCTGAGGAGCAAGCAGCAAGGCTGAGCTCAGAGCAGGACAGCACATCACAGGTCTGTGTGGTGGTGCAGTTCTCAGGTCTGCCTCGGGATTACATTCTCATTCTCTCTACGACGGTAACCAGAATGAGTAATGTGGGCCTCCTAGAAGATCGGCTTAATCCTGAACGTGCTGGCAGTATTCAGTGCTGGAAGAGCCTTCGGAGCTAGGAAAGCTTTGCAACTCCTTCATCCTGTGGCACTCAGAACTGCTGAGGGTCTTAGACAGTGTGGGCTCCAAACAGATCGACTGTTGGGTGAGTGCTGCCAACGTCGCTTATGCTTAAACACATATGGATTTATAAAATGGCTCTGCCACTTACTAAGGCAAACCTACTTGTTCACAGGAGACACTGGCTTGTCTCTGCTCCCCCTCATCGCTTCTGTAGCCCAAATCCCACTCCCTTAAAGAACCGAATGTAAACAGATCATACAGCACTCGAGCATTGGCAGCCTCAGAATGTGGCTCTGCTGGTCTGATTGCATGCTGTTGTATAGCTCAGGTAAGATATTCTAGGCATTGCCAATAGTCCGATCCACTTACGCGGCTTCGATCAGTCTGTCGTGATTTGTAACAATAGCGTGTTCAGTATGCACATGTTAATGGAGCTTTATAATATGCCAATATGACAGGTCAGGCTGTGGCCGTGAAGTCTGTCTCAGTGATGGGCTCTATTTGAAAGTTTGCAAGAAGACTGAACTTGGGGTACACACTCTCCTGCGTGGTACCCGGGTATTGCTCTTCAGGGCCCATATATGGCATGGAGCCTGCAAGCAAAGTATAAGCAGGGGGTGCTTAGCAGCTGTGTTTACACAAGTTCTGCCCATAAGACATAAAACTAGTTTGTCATAGGTGCAAAGTGTCCTAAGGAACCTTGTAGCAGTAACAGCTTTCAAGTGAACAATAATGTAGGTTTCCATTGTAACTGTGTGTTTCATAACCTCTTCCTCCTCCTTGTGGAAATGCAGATTGAACCTCTGTGGTCCAGGACTCTCTGGTCTGGCAACATCCGTGGTCCAGGAGGACCATGAATGTTGCTGGACCAGAAAGCCCCAGCTGCAGAGGTTGCCAGTGGCTAGCGGCTCGCAGGGCTAGTGGCTTGGGGACGCAGAGCCCCACTAGCGTGGGAGCGCAGAGCTCTGCTGGCTGGAGTGAGGCTGGTCACCTGTGGTACGTCTAGACTACAAGCTTTTGTCGACGGAAGTTTTGTCGACCGATACTGTCGACAAAGCTTCCGTCGACAAAGAGCGTCTAGACTACATCCAGTTCTGTCGACAAAGCAAGCCGCTTTGTCGACATGAGAGTGTAGACGCAAAGGACAGCATAGATGCAATAACGCCTTCTGTCGACAGAACTCTGTCGACAAAAAGCGTTATTCCTTGTAGAATGAGGTTTACAGCCGTTGACAAAACTGCTGAGTGGCAGTGTAGACGCAGGTATAGTTTTGTCGACATGAGTCCACTTTTGTCGACAAATCCATGTAGTCTAGACACACCCCTGGAGAGGTACCCTGCTGTCCAGAGCTGCAGATCCCCACTGGCTCGGGCAGGGCCAGCGGCCCAGAGAAAAGCCCCACTGGCAGGCTGGAGCCAGCAGAGCCCAGCAGGTGGGCTGGGGGCAGTGCACTGTCCAGGTCCACAGTCGGGAGGGGACCCCCAGGAGATCCCAAGGCCTGACCTCCCCTGGGTTGGCGAGCTCCCTTGTTCAGTGCCGCTCAAGTCCTGACGGTGCTGGGCCAGGCAGATCCAACCTATAGTTGTTGGGCTAGAGAGTCGCCTCATGAGAGGAGTGAGAGAGAAAAGCTGTGGGAGGGTGGGGGGGAACTTCTAGATCACCAGCAAGTACTTGTTTCACCTGCAGGTGACCTGATCAGACATCGGCTATGTCTAGAAGATCTTACCTGGGTGATACTTATCAAACGGGTATAGACTTGAGCGCTGCAGCAATGAGGAGTTTGGATTCTTTAACTTGTGGATCATGGTGTGGGGCTGAAAGCTTCAACTCTGGGAGTTCATGCTGCTGCCCACTGTCAGTCTGTAGAGCTGAGGCAATGAGAACCACTGGAACAGGGATGAGCCTGCTCTTTCCGATTCTTGGTCATGGTAAAAGGACTCTTATATACAGGTAGCAATGTTGGGGATGGATAAGACGGTGGAAACCTTAAAATAAGAGACTGTAGCAACATCCAGGCCTCCAGAAAAGCTGAAGCAATTCATTGCCTAACGATGGTGCCTCTTATCCCTTGCTCCTGGAGGGAACCAACTGGTTGCTGTGGCAACAGAAGGCAGAAAGGGAGAGAGTGCATCTAGCACATTGAGGAATTAATTTGGATTTTGCTCCAATCTGATATTGTCAGGAAAGTGATGTGCTGTCTAATTGAGCCCTGTAAGTAACCCCTGGAGTTCCTAGACAGCGTGACCTTGCCACAGCACTCACTGTTGTGCCTTCAAACTCTTCACTGTTCTAGGTTTTCAGTATGTCGCATCCATTTGAAACAATTGTGGGCAAAAGCTATGAGGAGTCCTGTGGCACCTTATAGACCAACAAGTTTATTGGTCTATAAGGTGCCACAAGACTCCTCATCGCTTTTGCAGATTCAGACTAACACGGCTTCCCCTCTGATACTTGAATCCTGGGCAAATGGATCTGTCTGTGGATTTGGGCTGAGGACAGCATAATTCAGCAGACGAGTGCTGTGGTGTCCCATCAGTTTGCTATAGTGAGCTAGCAGCACTCAATTGGCCAAATAGTGGCTAGCGTGTTGACACCATGGGTATGTCTACACTACATTCCTCTTTTGAGAGAGGAATGCAAATGCAGCTGAACGAAATTGCAAATGAAGCGGGGATTTGAATTTCCCATGCTTCATTTGCATAATCGCATCCGGGCGCTTTTTCGAAATACCCTATTTAAAAAAAAGAACCCTGCTGTGTAGATGCAGTTATTTTGAGAAAAAAACCCTTCTTTCAAAATAACCCTTAAATTTCATTTTATAAGGAGTAAGGGTTATTTCGAAAGAAGGGTTTTTTTTCCTCAAAATAACTGCGTCTAAACAGTGTTTTTTATCTCGAAATAGGGTATTTCAAAAAAGTGGCCAGCCGTGATTATGCAAATGAAGCTCAGGAAATTCAAATCCGCACTTCATTTGCAATTTTGCTCGACTGCATTTGCATTCCTCTTTCGAAGGAGGAATGCAGTGTAGACATACCCCACGGGACTAGTGTGTCAGTGGCATTATGTTCCTCTTCAGGATAATGTTTCACATGTCTGAATGAGGGATAAAGCCACACCAAACCCTATTAAAAAGCTTACCCCTTCTACACAGAGGTAAGTTCAGAAATAACTACCTCCTCCATGCGAAGTGGACAGTATGTGAGGTGTAAAGGAACATTGTAACATATGGGCATATCTAATCTGGCTATCTCCTCTGTGTTCCAGTATTTGCAACAGTCAGCCAGCATGAGGTTGTATGTTCATCTCTTTTCATCTACTTCTGCCCAATCGGGAGGTGCTCCTTCACACGTGTCCTTTCCAAATAGATGGGAAAAGGACCATACGACACCCAGCATTGCAGGTGAAGAAACACTGCAGAAATGTGCAGCATAGCTGACAATTGCATGGAAACTCCTGCTGGGGTGTACAGCCAAAAGTTGTGCGAACTACCATGCTGTTGCTGTTGTGGCCAGTGTCTAAGTGCACACTCAGCTTTTTGAAAATGGACCCTATTATAGATCCCTGGAAAGCTCCACCATGTGCCATGACAAGAGTTTTGGATAAACTATGCCTCAGCTGACTTGCCCAGGGTCGAAACGAGTCTCTGACAGAACCAGGAATAAAATCCAGAAAGTCAGTCTGATTCTTAGTCTGCTTTCTCCAGTAGGCCATATAATTATGAAAGCTTCTTTGCTAATCTGGTGCTGGAACTGTGAGGTTGCTAGATACTTGGATACATCCAAAACTTATTCACTGGTAACTTGCAGTATTCACAGGCACACTTTTTAATACCTGAAGGAAACAGGCAGGGAGGTGCTTATAAATGTATGGTTGATTTTTTTCACACTTAATATGCATCACTTAACACATCTCCTTAAAAACAATACATTTTTTGGGGCATTTACAGGTCAGAATTGAATTAACTGATACAAAAACAGAGAAAGCTTCATCTTTTTGCTCTCCTACAATTTCCAGTGTACATTAAGAACTGTGTTGCAAATCAGAATTTACAGTAATGATTTGCTTGTTTTGAAACTAAGGAGATGGAGAAAAGAAACCAACAAAATCCTGTTTTTCACTCCGTGACTTTTCTGTAATTTGTTGGATAATGAAAGGATGGTATCAAAATTAATTGTGATGTTTTAGCAGTCTAATAAATGTTAATGAAATGGTTCTTGGAATTCTGATGTAAAAAATTTCACCAATAATGGTGGCTGAATATTAAATGCAATTTTATAGATATTTTTGAAGTGTATGTATACAAATCTTTACCAGTGTTGGGATATAAACTTAGAAAGGGCATTGTCAAACTTTAAATCTTTAACCCTGTCCTGTAATAAAGCTTTCAGCTATAAAGGGCCTGAATTGACGCTGATTGCACTCAATAAAAAATTCTCATTGATCTTAAGTCTTTGAATTGGACCCTAAAACAGGAAGGAATTTTTTAAGATCTAATTTTCTGGTTGTGTTAGACACACTGTAAAATATAGAGAGAGATTATCTGCAAGTCTGTTTGTTCAAGAACTCCTCCTAAACTGGAAGAGGTAGGGCCACCAAATGTGGTATTCAACTTCCTCTTCTCTTAACTTAAAGCAATGTCAGGGTTTGGTTGTGCCAGCCAACTGGAAGCCCCCGGAAAAGGACTGTTTTCCATAACATGCAGAAGGAGGGGCTGCTGTTCGGAGGGATGTGATACGAGAGTGTCAGCTGGGGGTAGTGAGTATGCAGGAGAGAGCTATCCTGCAGAGTGTCCAGTGGGGGCAGCCATACCACCAAGAGGCTGGCCAGGAGGGCTGGGGCTCTCCCATCTTGCCTGCCAGCATACCTGTAAGTAGCTCCCCTGCCCCAAACTCCCCTCTCCCAGCCCTTGGCCACAGCAAGAGATGAGGGGAGAAAAAAGCCCCCTGATGGCCAAAGAGTTGGGGGGGGGGGCAAGAAAAAAGGCCCCTGGTGACCAGAGTGGCTGGGGAGCCCCCCCTCTCTGAATCCCTCCTCACCTCCCAACCCTCACTTTCGCATACCCAGTTATGCCCCTGACCTCCTGCACCCCCCATCCCTAAGGCCTTGCCCTAACTCCTCTACCCCACATACCACCAGTCCTTTACCCTTAAGGGCCTAGGCAATGCTGGGTAAGTCTGTTAGTTTTATATAATTTTGTATATCACCCACGTTGGACCGCGAAACCATTCTGGCCCATTCCACTTTTTTAAAAAACTGTGCTTCACTTTGTGTTTTTTTGGCACATTCACTATGTTGTTTGGGTTTCCAACACTGCAGGTTTGTCTGTGCTGGGTAATCCTTTAATAAACCTCTTTTCATTGTTTTTATTTAATTCAGTAAGCTGGTGACATTTCTTTATTATAACAGGATTTGAAAAATGTTTTCCTTCCCACTTGTGATGATTTGGGTATAAACAATTGGAACATCCCCTTAAAATTAGCAATACATGCTGCAAACACAAAATGTCCTATTGTGTGTTCAAACCCAAGGGTGAGCTTTCATCATAGCCAACTTCTTATGGCTGGAATGTGTGGGGGTGAAGATGGAGAAGGTTAGGCTGGCTTCCCTTGTGACTCATGTCAGACTCAGCTGTACAATATGCTGAATGCCCTCAACTTCAGTTGAACTCAGTGGCAGCTGAGGATTTTCTGCAGCTCTAGGGTAGATCCAACACAATGTAAGATGAAGTCCTTGGTCACCAGTGAGGGTTAGTAGAGGAAGGATGATCTTGTGATTAAGGCCAGGTCCACACTATGGGGGAAGGTCATTTTAAGGTAAAAAACGTAGCTGGAGTCGACATACTTTAAGCCAAGATTCATTGCTCTCCTCACAGCAGGAGGTCTATGGGAGAAACTCTCCCGTCAACTTCCCTTGCTCCTCACGAGGAGTAGGAGTACCAGTGCTGATGAGGGCACCCTCAGCATTCGATTTAGCGGGTCTTTATTAGACCCGCTAAATGGAATGCTGGAAGATCGACCACTGCAGAGTCGATTTTTCCCACAACTAGAGATGTGGCCTAAGGGATTGTTTGTAGGGTAGTCCAGTGAATGGCAAGCATAGGCGTAAATATGCAGTACACCAGCCTGCTGCACAGTTATGGTGCATCTACACTGCTCAGTAGTTCGAAATAATATACGCAATTTAAACTATGCAAATTGCATACCTTATTTCAATGTTATTTTGAAATAGCTTATTTCAAAATTTGGCGCTGTCTACACAGCAGTTTTCAAAATAAATTGCTATTCTAAAATATCCCTTACTCCTCATAGAATGAGGCTTACAGGGACGTCAGAATAGCAAGCCCATTATATTTCGAAATAACGGGCATGCTCAAAAGATGCGGAATAGCGTATCCTGAAATAATATCCAGAGGTATCCCTCTGCAGTGCTGCAGTGTAGACGTAGCCTCAGTGGACATGTGGATCCTGCTGCTGCACACAAAACATTCCCTGATGCACTTTGACCTACTGCTGTTTCAAACTATATAATTGCAGTATTGATAAGCCCTTAGACCCATGATTCTCAAACTGTGGGTCCTGACCCCCTGGGGGATCACGAGCAACTTAGAAGGGGGTTGCAGCAACTTAGAGGGGGGTTGCAGTATCACAAAGTTTGAGAACCCTTGCCTTAGACCTTGGACTGTGTCTTGAGATGAATCCCTGACTCTTGCATAGGCTTCCTGTGTGACACTGGGCAAGTCACTTCACCTCTTCCTACTTCAATTCAGTAAAATAGGGAGGTATCACCATTCCCTTTGTCTACTCTTTGTCTCTTGACTGTAAATTCTTTCAGGCAGGGACTGCCTCTTACTGTGTATGTACGGTGTCTAGCACAGTAGGGTTCTGGTCGCAATGGGGCTTGGGTATATCTAAAAAAGTTAGTGTAATATTTTTAAGGAAGAGAAGGGGTTAGGCCAAGAATATAAAAATAGGAGATTAATTTTGACCTCAGTGGGATCTGCCGAGTGCTAGGCACTTTTGAAATTCTGGCAAGTATCCATATGAATTCTGGAGCCTAATTTTAGGTTCCTGCTCTAAATCTTAATCCTCCATATTTCTGTGCTTTTTATTCAACTGTTTATGCTAAAAAGATTGGGATTAATGTGACTCCATTCTTTTTATTTATACATGGAAGTTGGGTGCCACTTTGCCAAAAAGTTTCAGGGGATAGGCATAACGGTCAAGAGTTTCTTTAACACTTGTTTGCCCAGCTTTGGTAGAGCCTCTTTCCAGAAAGCTGTTCTTCACCATGGGATCATTTATAAGTGTTAAGCTAAAGGCTCAGCTTTATTTCATGTGGTTGGGAATATACCTTCAAAATGTCAGATAGTAAATGAAGCCTCAATTTTGCAGAGGACTATCTATGTACTTGGATTGGAGACTAGGGATGTGAATGGGTAACTGGTTAACCATCACCCATAATGAGTGATATTGAGTAATGGTTACCTGTTACCTGAGAGTAACCCCACTGAGCTGGAGCGACCCCCCCAGTCCAATCAGTTAATTGGTTAAAATTAACAATTAACCAATTAACTAATTAAACAGGACTTTATATCCCTACTAGAGACAACGCTAGTTAAACATGTTTAAATGCTTTGTCACATCACAACCTAAATGTTACAGACTGAGAACCTCAGGAATCGAAAAACGAGTAGTCCTGTAGCTTTCGTGGGCAGAGAAAAGGGGTCCAAATTGTGAGGGTCCCCCCCTTTTCTCTCCACTCTGTTCATGTGAGGTAGTGGGTTTTGCCCATCAAAACTCATGATATTGATTCTATCTCTCTCTAACACAATTACCCCTCTGAGACTTTTAAATGGAAAACAGCTACCTTTGAAATGCTGATGGTTGGAGTCAGTCCACTGTAACCTTTGATTGTCTCTCCCCTCGCCACTGGTTTTGCACCATATTTCATCAGGGAGGCTAGAATGTCAGCAATGTAATTTTAAGTATTCCCAATGTGCAACAACATAACAAAAAATGAAAGTGTACCTTGTAAACCTTAGAGCACATGAACCTGTCTTGGAACATCAGAGATTTTTCTCTTGTGTCTGAAACTAACATAAAATTCTTGTGACTATGTGAGCTTGAATAAAGGAATTCTTGTCCCAAGAAGAAAGGAAAGGGCCAGATCTTCAGCCAGTATAATTTGATGGAGGTCATATTAATTGGTACTGTGCCTTTGCTCCAGCAAAGCACTTAAGTGCATGCTTAATTTTAAGCATCTATGTAGTCCTATTGACTTCACTGTATGTGCCTCAGCACATTGGTCTGTGTGGATGTGGCCATACTATTCAGTTCACGTTCCCCATGGCATTTGAGATGTAAAATAATATCTACAGTATTACCTAAGAAAGCCTCAGTGGGTGGCAGGGCTTTCGAGAAGACATAAAGGACATTAGAAGATGTAACAGGCCCTTAACTTCTGCTTTTGAAGTGCGTCCTTTGAACCGTGCTCTTCCTTTGAGAGGAAAAGGAGGATGTTGATGTTTTTAAACAACCAAGGGAACTAAAGTGTATTCAAAAATTGGAAAGATGATGAGACAAGAACATGTATATTCATATAACATTATTTATTTATAACATTAACAACAAATATTTGTTGGAATATGAGTGGGGCAAAACTTTCTTTTTTTAATTCTTTCCAAAGAGACAAAACTATTTTTTTCTTAAAATCAAAGACACTTGGCCAAATTAATCTCTAATGCAACCCTATTAAATTCTATGGAATGAATTTGAATGAATCCGTGGTGTAGAGTTTTTTTTTCTTATTTTGGAAATCGGGAAATGAATGTATAACTTAGTTCTGCCTTGAGGAGCCTCCTGTTTTCCAAACTGTGTTGTGCCATATTTGAGAGAGACATATTGGTCTGACAGAGGATTAAGAATGTGTCTATCCCCCACTGCTTTCATGTCTAGGAATCTCAGAAAAGAATGTTGAAATTTTGTGGCTGATCTGGCTAACATTCTCCACTGCTATTTTAGAGATGTCTATACCTGGCTACAGGTGACAATATCTCTGTTCATGGGAGCGTCTCTTCACAGGAGTTTCTCTCTCAACAAGACTTTTTCCTCATATTCTGTCATATGAACGAGCTCCTGAGACATGTGGCTATACTTTCCATAGATGTGGCTATACTTTCCATAGCCAGAGGGGCCATTCATTGCAACCTAATGCCTCCTAGTTGAATCAGGTGTTACTGACATTTGGTGCCTAGGTGGTTGTGCAGATTGCTTAGGGCTTTGCAAACCGCTAGGAGCTCTAGCTTTTCTTATACTGACCCAGGCACGATCTCAGATATTTATTTTTCTGAACAAAACCAGGCTCTGCTTTAACAGCATTGATTTGTCAGGCCAATTAGACTTTTTACTCTTATTGATGTGTCTCTCGCTAATAAAATTTGGAGCAGGAAATCTACAATTTTAATTTTTCTTTTCTTTTAAGAAGCAGCTTGTTTTCTACAATGGCTACTGCTGTTACCTTGCTGATTTAAGTTCTCTGAACCTCTGTGCAAATCATAGACCCAGTTGCTTTTTGTCAATGCTGATTAGATGAGAACAGCTGGGCATCTGAAGAGACACTTTGTTATCGGTGTTTCTGTAACTGGTGAAAGGCTCTGACTCTGCCCCTTGGCACCACTTGAAATTCATTACAGACACAGGCCTTTTTATACAATATGCACCAGAACAGTCTTAAGAAGAGGCGACGTTGTACTTCCAGTTCATTAATTATCTTCCTCATTGCTGCTCCTTAGGATGACAAAGAATGTCAGTGCTCAGAGTGGGAGACTGGGTTGGGGATTCTGGCTGACTGAACTACTGACTCATGGTGTAACATTGATGGTGCCTCATTTAACCCAGATGGAAAGGAGGGTAAGACACAGCAAGGATCACGCTCCAAGCCTGGCGCTGCACTGGAGCTGAGCCCTGTTAATAGATTTATTTATCAGAAGAACTTGTGACCGACTTGAAATGTACTGCCTTCTGGATGGACTGTGATTTTGGGGGGGGGGGGGGGGGTGGACTTTCCTTTAAGGCTATTGACAAAATCTCTAACAATCAGGATTTCTTACATCTTCCTCTGAAGCGCTTGCTACTGGCTGTTGTCATAGACAGGAACCTGGACTAGATGGAGCCATGGGCAGATAGCGCATGGCAGCATCCATGTTCCCAATCACAGAGATGATAGTAAAAGACAGAGACAGGTAGGTAGAGAGGACAATCTAGAATGGACGGAGAGTTTTCACTGACTGTTCTGTTTGTAGATGGTCATTTCCCCTTTTTGTTCAGGGTAGGGAATCTATTTAAACTCTTGCAACAGTAGGCAGAGGCACAAGTTCCAGTTGTGATGCTGCATAAGGAAGCCTGGCATATGTTGTAGTATTGGTTACTGGCTTACAAGACATGGGGAAGCACTGTGAAAATTGGGACTGTCTCTGAGTTTTAGTATACATGGCAATGCCTCTCAGCCTCTTCAACTCAGGCAGATACTTCCAAGCAGCCATCAGCCCTTGCTTTGTCTGGGAGCTCTTTCCATAGGGTGGCAGTGTGCTGCCTCACTGAATGAATCTCTTGGCTGTCACTTTTTAATGCCCCTCACTGTTCCCTAATGCCCCGGCCTGCAAGTTACTTTGCATGGTTGCACGGGGCTCCCTACCCAGAGTAGCTTGCAGGCATGAGGCCTGCATAACACATGCAATGGAGGCACTGTACAGTACAAGCTAGAATCAGAGGCAAGTCTGTCAAGGCCACAGATCCAGTAACACAGTATGTGTGTTTTATGCCAGATGAATTAAAAAAGTTAATAAGTTTCCCATATTTCCCAATGGCCGTATTTCATTGCACGCTTGCAGCATGTACCCAATAACATAATGGCTGCACAATTACTTTGGCCTGTGACAGTATTAAAGTTATTTTATTTCTGTAGGAATCCTTCTGCTGTGCATGTGTTAATACCCATCAGCACAAAAGGTCCAGTCTGAAAGGTTATTATTACTATCATAAGGCCTGTGTAGTCTGAGTCATGAACGGTGGTTGTTATATAACAAGTTTAGAATGCTTCTAACAAGAGTTCAACATCTGACTAATAAACTACTCCCAATATGGTATTTAAAAAAAAAAACTCCCTGAGGGAACTTGAAAACAAACTCTGCATAATACAGGCAAATTTCTAACAAGCCCCACAGTCAGTCTTATCTGATGACCACATCCTCAAAATGCCTTTAAAAACACTGTTTGCTGTTTACAGATGTTAAAGCACTTGCTTTGGAGAATCTGGATACATGAACAATATAATTTAATTAACTTTCAGCCATCTTTTCCTCTGCGTGAAAGGATGACCTTTAACAAATGCCACAGACATAACCCTCAAGCCTGCTGCTTGCATATTTTTGTTTAAAAATGATTAAAAGCATGATTTAAAGACTCTACAGCTCAAGGGCTCATCCTTCATATGGGCATTCATGGGAAACTGCTTAGCAAATCCTTCAAAAACCACTCAATTAACCAAACTTACCACAGAAGTTAGGGAGGATTTGGGAAACATGGCCTAAGAGGCGGGGACTGGTCTGTTTTTTGGTTTGTATAGCATTATTTCTAAGAAGCCTTAATAGAAATCAGGGCCTCATTGTGCTAGCCACTGTGCATACAGTGAGAGACAGCCCCCCCCTCCAAAGAGTTAATAGTCCAACTAGATAAACAAAGGTGACAGGAGGGGAAATAGAGGCACAGTCTGGAGGGAGAGAGCCCCCATCTTCCTTAAAGGGCACATGGGAGGTGAGCTGGGGCAGTCTTGGAAGGAGGGGGTCCTTAGCCAGCTCCTTTCATCCGCCTAGTGATTCTGTCTCTTTTCTGGTTTTATGAGAAGCAATCCCATTCCAGGCACATCTTCTTTTCCTGGCACAATTAAATCTTGACCTTGCTTTAAGTTATGATAAGAGGAAGCTGTAGACTGAATTTGGTGGGCCTAAATCTTACCGTTTAGGAGGAGTTCTTGGACAGACAGACAGACTCTGTCAAATATATGGTGATAGAGGAGAATTCTTTTTAAGACCTGATTCAATGCCCTTTGCCCTCAAAGGGTATGTCTACATTAGCTCGTTAATTTGAGCTAGGTAGGCAAATGAGGCCACCGGAATTGCAAATCAAGCCCGGGATTTAAATATCTCAGGCTTTATTTTCATAATTCCCGTCTGGTCGCCATTTTGAAATTTCACTAGCCCGAACTCACTGCCGCGCGGCTACACGGGGCAGTGAAACGTTAATTCGAACTAAGTCCTTAGTTTGAATTGACTGTTACTCCTCATTTCACGAGGCGTAGCTGCGCGGCAGTGAGTTTGGGTTAGTGAAATTTCAAAATGGCAACCAGACGGGAACATGCAAATAAAGCCTGGGATATTTAAATCCTAGTCTTCATTTGCAACTCCGGTTGCCTCATTTGCCTACCTAGCTCGAATTAACGAGCTAGTGTAGACATACCCAAAGGGCTTTGGGTCAGGCTCTTATAGTATGGTCATAATCAAGGAAGGAAAACCACAGGTCATGGGTCAGGTGGTGGGTATACTAGATGGGGGAAAGCCTTCCCAAACAGCCAGCCTGGCCCCACCCATACTCTGCCCCCAGAACACTTACTGTGCACATACTGGGGGGCGGAGTGTTGCTGAGTTGGTTTGATCACTGGGAACTAGCTTGTTGGCATTAGGGAAGCCACATCTTGTTTCCAAAGCAGCCCCACAGCTAAGCTGCTTTCCTCGTTACTGAATACCAGATTATTTTCTTTCTCCTCCAGGAAATGAATGGAGCTAAGGCAGGGGTGGGCAATAATTTTTGGCTGGGCCAGAAGGAGCAGAGCCTAAAACAGAATGGGTGGGGCCAGGATGCTTCTGAGCTTCCCCACCCACAGACCATGATTGGTCTGGGAGTGGGGAAGCCCCTTTGCCCCCCCTTCCCACTAAGCACCCATGCCCTGGGCAGGGCAGGAAGAGGCTTCCCACGCTCCCCCACCCCAGGCCAGTTAGGGCCTGGGGGCGGGGGAAGTGCACAAAGTTTCCTTTGCCCTGCCAGGAGCAAGTAGCACTTTGAAGTGGGAGACTCCCCCACCCCCAAGCCCTGAAGTTTCCTCCCCCCTACCCCACACCCTGCGAGGAGCGTGCGGCACTTCAAAGTGCTGTGCGCTCCTCGCAGGATGGTGGAGGGCAGAGGAAGCTTTGTGCAGCTCCCCCGTCCCCAGGCCAATCAGGCCTTGGGGGCAGGGGAGCGTGTGACGTCTCCTTCCGCCCTGCCAGGAGTGCACCTCAGTTCAAAGTGCTACGTGCTCCTGGCAGGGCAGAGTAAACTTTGTGCACTTCCCCCGTCCTAATTGGCTCGGGGGCAGGGGAGCAGCAGGAACTCCGCGGGCCAGAACAACCCATTTGATGGGCCGGATCCAGCCCGTAGAGGCCCTTTTGCCCACCCCTAAGCTAAGGACTGAGATGTCAAACTGAGGTTGTGTAGATAAATCTACTTTAGAAAGATAATCCACCAATTCAATTTTGTTTCAAGAACCAGCTATGTTGTCACTTTATTTTCCTAAGCGTGGCTTTTTTTTTTTCACTTTATATGGCTTGAGGGGTATAAAAAGAAAATAGCAGTTTGACCTGTGGTATGAAACCCTGGAAATGATAAAATGATTGCTAGGAAATAATTGTCATTGAAATTTGTACCATTAGATAGATACAGTGTTCCTGACATTTTCTCCATCATATGTTACAAGCCTTTTGTGTAGGAATGAAATTAAATTGAGTCTGCTAACAGTAAAAAGTAATGCATTCTTTGTCCAGAACATACACTAGATAATTAAAGGAGGAGGAGCTATTTCATGGGGACTGAATTCAGTGATATTTGAATCTTTCTTTTCAAAAAAGGCTTCTCTCTCTTTCTGAACAAGACAATACTATGTCTCCCCCACAGTTTTGCCACTACACCCCAATTCTGATCTACATTGCCCCTTGCTCATTGGAATCTTTCTGTTAACTTCAGTAACTTTGGTTCTGTAATGATATAGAGGTCACCCTGGTATGCCCCCTTTTGGTCAAAGGGGTGACATAGAATCATAGAATACTAGTACTGTAAGAGACCTTGAGAGGTCATGAAGTTTAGTTCCCTGCACTTATGGCAGGACCAAGCACCATCTAGGCCCTCCTGACCAGGTATTTGTCTAACCTGCCTTTAAAAATCTCCAGTGATGAAGATTCCACACCTTCCTAGGCAATTTTTTCCAGTGCTTAACCACCCTGACAGTTAGGAAGCTTTCCTAATGTCCAACCAAAACCTCCCTTGCTGCATTTTAAGCTCATTGCTTCTTGTCCTATCATCAGGAGTTAAGGAGAATGCTTTTTCTCCCCCCTCCTTGTAACACACTTTTAGATACTTGAAAACTGTTATGTCGCCTCTAGACTTCTCTTTTTTAAACTAAACAAACCCAATTATTTCAATCTTCTCTCATAAGTCATGTTTTCTAGGCCTTCTATCATTTTTTTTGCTCTTGCCTCTCCAATTTGTCCACATCTTTCCAGAAATGGATTCAGTACTCCAGTTGAGGCCTAATCAGTGCAGAGTAGAGCAGAATAATGACTTTTCCTGTCTTGCTCACGATGTTCCTGTTAATATATCCCAGAATCACGTTTGCTGTTGACTCTCACGTAGCTTGTCCACTATGAGCCTGAGATGCCTTTTTGCCATATTAGACAGTCATTTTTCATTTTGTATGTGTGAAACTAATTATTCTTTCCTAAATAGGGTACTTTTGTATTTGTCCTTATCAAATTTCAGCCTATTTACCTCAGACCATTTTTCCAGTTAGTCTAAAAGATCATTTTGAATTACAATCCTATCCTCCAAAGCACTTTCCACCATCCCAGCCTGGTATCATCCTTAACATTTATAAGTGTACTCTCAATTATCTAAATTGTTGATGAAGATTTGATCCCTGCAGAACCCTCCTCGTTATGCTCCTTCAGCATCACGGCAAATCATTGATAACTACTATCTGAGAACAGTTATCCAACTGGGTATGCATACACCTTACAATACTCCATCTAGGTTGTATTTCCCTAGTTTATTAGTAAGAAGGCAATGTGAGACTGTATCAAATGTCTCTCTAAAGATATACCACATCTGCCACTTCCCCCTTATTCACAAGCCTCGTTATACTATCAAAGAAAGCTGTCAGGTTGGTTTGCCATGAATTGTTCTTTACAAATCCATGCTGACTGTTACTTACTACTTTATTTTCTAGCTGTTAGTGAGTGGATGTCAGCCGATGGTCAGGGCAGTGTGTGTGCAAGCACCTTTCCCTAATATCTCTTTATCCCATTTAGGATTGCCCCATCCCTCTTGGGCAAACTCTTTCTCTATACAGCTAAAATCCATGTCAATCGTGACTGGCTTCATGCTGCTGTATTTGAACCAATAACACAATCCTGCTGACTACGCCAATTCTGTCAGCCGATGGTCAGGGCAGTGTGTGTGTGTGTGTGTGTGTGTGTGTGTGTGTGTGTGTGTGTGTGTGTGACACAAGGCCCCGTCATGTGGGCAGTCTAGGAGAGACTGACGGGCGCCCTGAGGAGTTTAACGTCCGTGTCTTTGTCCTCTAGGATTGGGATCCCTTCGCGGAGGGCAGCCATCAGGCTGACAGACGCCCCAGAGTTTATAGGAAGAGCTTATTACATCTCAGATTTTAACTGCTAGGATACAGGATCCCTTTGCAGCAGGCAGCCTAGGGAAGACTGAGAGATGCCCCTACAGATCTGTTCTCTGGAAGCAACATGATCCAAATGCCCCAGCTCTTCCTATATCTGTCCCTTATGACTGGCTGAAGTTCTTTTAAATTGTGCTTGGTTCTGTTACAGCAACTGAAGGAGTCAGGTTAAAGCTTAAACAGTTACAGGTTTATTAAAGAATCTTATAAATCATATGGTTACAATGGCTATTGCTCTATTTCTTAACTGCTAGCAAATATAGATCTTAAAAATGGTTACAAAGAAAATAAAGATAGAAAATAGAAATAATGGTACCAAGTGACAGCTTAATCTTTAAAGAGCTCTAAGTCTATGTGTACACTTAAGACAAAGGACACATCCAGGTAGAATTTTTACCCCCTTCTGTGCCTCTCGACTCCAGCGTATCAGGCCAGGGCCGGTCCCTCAATTCCTAGGAAAGATGAATATGAGGTGGGCGTCCCCGGGAACCTCGGGAGGCCAATCACCTAACCCGACCAGCAGATGGATGGTAGATTGACACTCAGAGTAAGTGTGCTGCTGGACCCATCTTTATACCCATAGGGGCCCGTATCCTCTTTCTTATCTAAGATGCCAAATTGTGCTGGTCCGTCTTTGTGACGCCAGTTCTTACAAGGGAGTTTCAACTTAATTTACACTTGCAAGAGAGAGAACTAAATTGTGAGTACTGGACATGCTTTCCTGGGTGGGAGATTCCTCCCCCGCGGACAGTGTGTATTTATATCAATATAGGTTTCAGTCAAGGGCACTCCTCGGCAGCCATCCAGGGTCACAGCAACCTGCATATCCGGGCCTTCTGTCAAGGATCTTACTGCTCTGTGTGCCCTGTATGCTTCCAGGCAAGCAAAGATGGATGTTACCGGGGGGGGGGGGTTCCTGTCTGGCTACAGTGGATTCCTTATTATTTGCTCCATTATTTTTCCTGGTACAGAAATTAAGCTGACTACTCTGTAATTTGCTGAGTTGTCCTTATTTCCCTTTTTATAGATGAGCATTGTTTTTGCCCTTTTTCAGTCTTCTGGAATGTTTCCTATAGTGCATAATTTTACAAAGATAATAGCTAATGAACACATATATCTTCTCAATCAGCTCCTTGAGTATTCTAGGACGCATTTTATCAGGTCTAGTGACTTGAAGACATCTAACTTCTCTAAGTAATTTTTAACTTGTTCTTTTCCCATTTTAACTTCTGAACCTACCCTTTTTTTCACTAGCATTCACTATGTTAGGCATCCAGTCATCCCCAAGCTTCTTGGTGACAATTGAAACAAAGAAGTCATTAAGCACCTCTGCCATTTCCACATGTTCTGTTATTGATTTTTCTGTCTTCATTGAGTTACTGTCCTTGGTCTTACTCCTGCTTCTATTTTATAATTGCAGAATATTTTCTTATTACCCTTTACGTCTCTAGCTAATTTGAGCTTGTTTTGTGCCTTAGCCTTTCTAATTTTGCCCCTACATACTTGTGTTGTTTGTTTATATTATCATTTTTAATTTGACCCAGTTTCAACTTTTTGTAGGGCTCCTTTTTCATTTTCAGATCATTCAAGCTCTTCTGGTTAAGCCAGAGTGGTCTCTTGCCACACTTCCTATATTTCCTACACTGTAGACTAGTTTACTCTTGCATCCTTAATAATGTCTCTTTGGAAAAACTGTCAACTGTCTTCAGTTGTTTTTCTTCCTAGACTTACTTCCCATGGGAGCTTACCTTTCAACTCCGTGAGTTTGCTAAAGTCAGCCCTTTTGAAATCCATTGTCTTTATTTTGCTGTTCTCCCCTACCATTCCTTACAATTAGGAACACTATCATTTCATAACTACAAGTAGTCCTATGGCACCTTAGAGATGAACAAAATATATAGTATCATGAGCTTTCTGGGTAAAACCCACTTTCTATCATTTCAAGTTTACTTTCACACAAGCTGCCTTCCACTTTCAAATTCTTAACCAGTTCCCCCTGCTTGTTAAAATCCAGTCTAGAACAGCCTCTCCCCTAGTAGCTTTTTCCATCTTCTGAAATAAAAATTGTCCCCAATACATTCCAAGAACTTGTTTGATAATCTGTGCCCTGCAGTGCTCTTTTCCAACACAGGTATGGGTTGTTGAAGTCCCCCATCACCACCAAATCCTGTGTGTTGGATGATTTTGTTAGTTGTTTAGAAAAGCCTCATCCACCTCGTCTTCATGGTTAGGTGGTCTGTAGTACACCTCTAACATCACATCACTCTTGTTTTTTACCTCTTTTATCCTTACCCAGAGACTCTTAACAAATCTGTGCCCTGTTTCAATCTCAACCTCAGTCCAAGAGTGTATATTTTCCCCTTCCTTTTTCCCTGCCTGTCCTTCCTGAGCGAGCTGTACAATTCTATACCAATGTGATGTCAACTGTGTCATAGTTGTGTTTATTTACTAGCATTATGAGTTTTTCCTGCTTATTCCCCATAGTTCTTGTTTGACTGCAGACAACTAAGATGCTGATTTGATGTCACCCCCCAGTTTTGTCTTATCTCTTGATTAGTTCTTCTGTTACAGCCCATGCTCCTGCCCACAATTTCTGACCCTTCTGCTAGATGTCCATGTTTTTTATTTACCTGTGGGATTTGGTCACCTGTCCCCATCAAACCTAGTTTAGAGTATTCCTCGCTCATAGACTTTAAGGTCAGAAGGGACCATTATGATCATCTAGTCTGACCCCCTGCACAACGCAGGCCACAGAATCTCACCCACCCACTCCTGGAATAATCCTCTCACCTATATCTCAGATATTGAAGCCTTCAAATAGTTTAAAGACCCCAAGATGCAGAGAATCCTCCAGCTGTGATCTGTGCCCCATGCTACAGAGGAAGGTAAAAAACCTCCAGGGCCTCTGCCAATCTACCCTGGAAGAAAATTCCTTCCCGACCTCAAATATGGCGATCAGCTGAACCCTGAGCATGTGTGCAAGACTCACCAGCCAGACACCCAGGAAAGTTCTCTATAGTAACTCCTATCATCCCTCCATCCCTCACTAGAATAGCCAATCTGTATCCAAATACACTCTTCTCCTTCTTCAGTAGGTGGACTCCCATCTCTGCTTAGCAGTTCTTCTTCCTGGTACAGCATCTGTCCAAACACACCTTATTCCCAAATTAATTTCTTTTCTCCTCAGTGTCTCTCACGTCTGTATCTAAAACCTTTCAGATACTTAAAGAGCAATGTCATGTATCTGACCATGAAGCCCCACTACCCTTCAGGAGCAGACTACCCTGGCAGAGATGAAGCCCTGAATGGAGAGTGGGAGGAAGTTATCAAACTCGTTTTTGTGTATGTTACAGAAGGTGAGATTTGAACCTGTAACTTCTGCTGTGAAAGGGTTTTGGACCATGTCATTGCATCATCTGGCCTTACTACTTCCTAACTACATATGTTGTCTTGTTAACTAAATCCAGTAAACTCACTTACGCTTATTAGGATGTGGCTGTTCCTCAGCATGACACGGATTGCATATAGATTCCATAGAGGCTAAGGGTGTAAATCTGATGGGAAGGGGAGGGCAATAAACATAGGCCAGTGCGGGTAAAGTCTATGGGTATGAAAGCCCAAGAGCCAGGGAAAGATACAAAGGTTAATTGTATCTTTCAAGTGACCCAGGGAGCCCTTGATGTAAGGCAGTATTATCAGATCAGAGCCATGGGAGTAACTCAGTCTGAGCTGACAAGGAGAAAAGCCCCTGTACCTTAAGTTGCAGCCCTGTCTTCCACCTCTCACAAGATTTGTGCTGATCCTGTGTCCTTTTTCAGTACTGTCATTTTGCATCTTTCTATTCACTCTGCTGCTGCTTGTGGTTTCGCTGCTTTGTTGTATGATACAGCTGCAAATCAAATACTTAAATCATGATCCGTTCAGGCGGCTGCACAGATGTCGTCTTGTTCTTTTTAGGATGTATTGTGTCTTAAAGCAGTGGGGAAGCAGGTGGTGCTTATTAAATATTTCTCTATTGGTCATCTGCTGTCATGACTCTTTTGTGGGCTCGTGGTAATAAAACTTATAATACTCTCAGTGGTTAGCAAAGCTGAATTCTTTGCTGAGCAGAAGCTGCCCAACTTTTTCTTCTTTGCAATTGAAACATCAGTCCTGGTGACTAAGGCAACAGTGCTGCATGCTCTAATTTGGGACACTTAGGCCTGGTCTATACTAGAGCGGAAGGTTGACTTAAGTAACTCCAGCTATGTTAATTACATAGCTGGAGTCAATGTATCTTATATTGCTGTTCACACAGAGGGAGGTTGACAAGAACAAAGGCTCCCATCAGCTTCCCTTACTCCTCATGAGGAGCAGGACTGCTGGTGCCGATGGGGGTGCCCCCCCCCCCAGTTCTATTTAGTGGGTCTTCACTAGACCCGCTAAATCAAACCCAGGAAGATTGATTGCAGCAAGTCGAACTTTTGCATAGTGAAGACATGGCCTTATGGTTGATTTTTGTTCCCACTCTCTTGTTGTCTCTGCTGGGAATTGTGCATTTAATCCCTGGGGAAACTAAGTTGCCTGTACCTTGTTACGGGAGATAAATGCCTGATTTGAAAATCTGGCAATGATTGAGCCTTAAAAGGAGTGTTGTTCATTCTTTCCTGCAGTAAAAGGCTGATGTGTGCAATGTGGAGCAGGGCGGATTGATTTTAAATCCGACTCTAATCATGATTTAAATCAGCAGGCAGGAAACATTGATTTAAATAATCTATTTTAATCTTGTTTTGCATTTGTACTTTTGTTGTATTTCTTAAGAGAGCTTCATTCTCATTGCTTCTTGTAGCCATTCAAACGCATCAATTTTTGGCCAAGAATAGCCTTAGTAAATGCGTTGCTTCTTTGCTAACCAGGCAGAGGTACCATATTTAAACACACTTATTTAAGCAATCCTATAAATGTAACATATATTTATTAAATCTTAATTTTACATGGTTAACAAATAGCGAATGATCAATTTCTTGGATGATACATTTTCAACTCATGATCTATGATGAGCTGTCTTAATGGAAACGAGAGTTTAATTTTTAAACACTGTATTTGTGGTTCTTTTATCAATTTTTTTAAATTTAAATGAAACTACCTAAATGATAGAACACATTATCTTTTTTCCCTTATCAAAACATGTTTTACATTTAATAAATTAGTTAATTTTAAACAAAACAGGTACTAATTGAATGTTTCTGGTCACTGTGGACCAGATTCTTAAACTTATTTAGATATCTAAATATACACATAGGCCCATTTCCCTCATAATGCCTATTTCAATAAGGCCTAGTATAAAGAGTTTGCAGAACAAGAAAATTAAACTTTAATGATTTCTTTAGCTTAAGTAAGGTTTGTTGATAGAATTCAACAGCTGTTTTGCTTAGATATCATTAAAGGTATAGAGAATAAGTCAGAGAATGTCTTATTGCCTCTATATAAATCCATCGTACATCTTGAATACTGTGTGCAGATGTGGTTGCCTCATCTCAAAAAAGATATCATGGCATTGGAAAAAATTCAGAAAAGAGCAACAAAAATGATTAGGGGTATGGAATGGC
The DNA here is from genome assembly GCF_052426305.1 of Pelodiscus sinensis. NCBI lineage: Eukaryota > Metazoa > Chordata > Testudines > Trionychidae > Pelodiscus > Pelodiscus sinensis. The sequence goes on along the minus strand of NC_143056.1, from coordinate 120,750,629 downwards.
TGCCATATGAGGAGAGATTAATAAGAATGGGACTTTTCATCTTAGAAAACAGAATGCTAAGGGGGATATGATAAAGGTCTATAAAATCATGACAGGTCCGGAGAAACTAAATAAGGAAAAGTTGTTTATTTGATCCCAGAACACAAGAACTAGGGGCACCAAATGAAATTCATAGGTAGCTGGTTTAAAACAAACAAAAAGGAAGCACTTCTTCACACAATGCGCAGTCAACCTTTCTTTCATTCTTTATTAAGTGAGTCTCCTATCAGCCACTGTGTCACCTTGCCAGGGATCAATGTGAGGTTGACAGGCTTTTAATTACTAGATCATCCCTATCTTAAAAATTGGCACATTGTCATCCTTGCCCATGCTCAGCCCCCAACATGCCTGCTCTAAGCATTCTGGGGGGGAGCAGTGTTGCTGCCTTCAGTGCTCCTGGCCAGAGAAGCTGGAAAAATGCGCTGCCTGCACTCCCTGTGCACCGTGGCTGGGAAGGCTGGAGTCAAGAGCCGCCTGCCCTCCCTGTGGTCTAGGGCTGGGGAGGCTGGAGCCACGTGCCCTCCGCCCCCCCCCCCCATGCTCCAGGGCCAGAGAGTTGGGGGCACGTGCTCCCACCCTGCCTCCTCCCTTTCACGTGGTGGTGAAGGTGCATGTGGCATGCTACCCCACTTCCCTGTGGTGATGGGGGCAGGGAGGCGGCTTGGCTCCCGTAAGGGATGGGGCCTCAGGGCGGCAGGTGAAGGGGGTGGGGGTGGGGCTGGGTGGGGGCTTGCTTCCCCCAGCCCTACCTTGACCCATTGTCCATGATCCAAGGCTTAATAAAATCAACAGTGATGGTCCAGAAAATCCTCAGCCAGCTCTTTTAAAATTCCTGGATGCAAGTTATCTGGACCTGCTGATTTAAAAAGGTCTAACTTTAGTAGCTGCTGTTTAACTTTACCCTGGATACTAGTAGAATGGAAAGAGTGTTAACATCATCCCGAGATGGACACTACATCATCTAATTCTCCCCTGCAACTCCCAGAAATGAGCAGAAAAGTTTATTGAACACTCCTGCCTTTGCTGCATTATTATAGATCATTCTGCCATTTCCATGGAGTAATGGATCAATACAATTGTCAGGATGTTTTTGGTTCCTAATATATTTTTAAAAATACCACTTATTGTGGTACCACTTACCTCTGCTGGTGCTAGTTTTCTTATTCTGTCTCTTTCTTTCCCTTAGGAATTGTAGAAAATTGATAACTTCTGATCTTTGTTCATTATCATCAATATCTCCTTCCTTCTATTTGCTATATATTATTTTTGTTAGTCTTTATCTTTGTTCTAAAACATTTCTTTAAACAAGACTCCTGTCTCAATGGTGGCTCTTTGGGCACCCAGTGAAGTGTTCTTAAAAGATTTCCAATTACCATGAATTACCATGCGTATGTTTCTGATTAAATTCTTCCTCCCGGCTGATTTAACTCATAATTGTTTTCAGCTTTGTCAGACTGGTCCTATATAATCACTTGTTATCGAAACCACGGGGCTGCGACCTTTTTTCTTTCTGAGCCCTGCTTACCATGCTCCGAGTCTAGACCCCAGTGGAATGGGGGCTTGAGGACTCTGGGTTTCAACCGCTAGGCAGCGGGGCTTGAGACTTTAGCCTTGCGGGGTCCGAGGGCTCCAGGCTTTAGCTGCTGCATGGGGCTGCGAGCCCTGGGGCGTAGGCATAGTTTGACTTCTGTTTGGAGGTTGGGCCAGCTTTGCCTGGCAGGACCCAGGAAGGGAACTCCATATCCGCCTCTTGATCCTGACTCCCTTCAGCAGATCACACAACCTGTCTGAGTTTTGGGTGGGGAACAAACAGAAATTATAAATCAAAGCGAGAGCTCAGCTCACAAAGTTTGACGATTGCTCAGGGTGCAGGCAGGGTTGTAGCTCGGGATTGGGTGCAGGCAGTGAGGTACCTGAAGGCGCAGGGACAGGGTAGCTAGGGGCTGGGTTCAGGCAGGGAAGAAGCTCTGGGTGCAGGGATGGAATATCTAGGGACTTTGTGCAGGCGGGGAATACCCCAAGGTGCAGGCTGGGGGTAGCTAGTGGATGTGTGCAGGCAGGGGGAATAGCTCATGGTGCAGGGATGGAATAGCTGGCAGCTGTGTGCAGTGATGGGTATAGCTCAGCATGGAGGCAGAGAGGGGTAGCTCAGGGTGTACGGAGAGAAGTGCTGTAGCACCAGTGAGAGCAGCAACTGCTCTGTAGTTCCTGGCTCTGGCTTGCTGCGTCCAACCTGGCCAAGGGGCAGAGCTTCAGGGGAGGAGAGAGGGAGAGGAAGAGGTAGGGAGTGGCGCTTCCCCCAGAACTGCCCTGGTGTGGCATTGTAGTTTGCGGGACAATACCCTGAGTGTTCCCCCTGACTCTACCCATGGGTTTGGAGTTTCTGCCACAGGTGTTAAGGCTTGAGGCTCCCAGCTCTCCTGAAACTGACTGGGGGCCTATGGACTCTGAGAGAACCACTGGTCTAACCTACCATTAATCTTTAGTTCTGTGATAAATTACTCTTTATTTGTTCAGACAAGGTCTAGTGAAAGATGTCTCTGTGTTCTGAATTAGTTCAGTCGTCATCTATGAAAGTTAGAAAGTGCAAGGTTGTTGTTTTACTTCTGGCTGCATGAAACCTCCAGCATATGTCACTCAAACTGAAGTCCCCAGTGATCACGCAACTTTTTTCCCTACACATTGTAAATAAGTGCATAAGAAAGTGGTTGTCCTGTTCCCTGGTGTGATTTGGTGGTCCGTAGCAAACACAAACTAATACCCATCTTGTACTTTTATATGTTAGGACACTGATCCATAAGCATTCATAATTTATTTTCTTTCAAGTTATCAGGGAATCAGTCAATTCTTAATTAGTGTAAAAGTTATCGTAGTTTTTGTGTGAATTTGATTTTAAATTTGCCTTTTAATCATTTGGTTTTTGTTTTTTATTGCAAATTTGAAAGAAAAAAAAAAGCTTTTGTAACAAGGATCACAGTGTTCTCCCTAAAGGCCAAACTGCAGTGTTTTAGAGCGACTTAGTTCTGACCCTAAATGAGTATCAGTGTCCTTCATGGCAGTCTCCCATTAGACACCGATCTGTACCTTTAGACATCTAACTATAAGTTGGACCTCCCTGGTGCGGCACCCTTAGGACCTGACCTGTCCTGAATGAGGGAGGCTGGCTCTGCTCTGGCCCTATTGCCACCGGGCTCCAGACCTGCTGCTACAGGACTTGGGCTTGTTTCCAGCCTGATTGAGATGGAGCTCCCCAGCTGCTGCAGCCTTGCTCCTGTTCTGTCTGGCTGGGGCTCCACGGCTGCCCTGCTGCTGCTGTGCCTGTCCAGGGCTTCCCAGGGATGGGGCCCTGCGGCTGCGTCGCTCCTACTTCACTGGGACGGGGCTCTGCCGCTACTGTGCCAGGACAGGGCTCCCCGGGGATGGACCTTGCCAGTCCCACTGCTGCCCCGCCTGGCTGAGGCTCTTGGGGGCAGGGCTCACTGGTCCTGATGGTGGGGCTCCCCTCTGCTACGCTCTTGATTGGCTCTCACTCCTGGGTGCTGGGGCGCTCTGGTCCAGCAACATCCATGATCCTGCTTGGACTGCTGATGTTGCCAAACCAGAGAGTCCCGGATTTAGGAGGTTCAACCCATACAGTATAATTTTAAAAATCTGTCTCCTGTCCTTCATGCTTTTAGAACTTAGTCTCTCCCACCTTGTTTTTATTTAAAGTTGGAAGAGCAAAATAAGCTTCCCTACCTGTCAGCTTACAGCTGATTTATCAAGTGCTGCCATTTGGAAAAGTATAAATACCAGCATTAACACCACTGTAAAAATGGAAAATCATATAGATATGTACTCAGTAAAGTATATGACAATTTTGATGTATTTATACCATTTGAGTTGACCTAAAAAGTTAGACATACCCTCACCCCCTCATAATTCTGTATATAATTTAAAAAGCAGCATTCTTTAACTGCTAACATTTGAGGGCTCATTGAGGCAGTGTATTTTTGTAGCTTTAAAAATTATATTAATAGATTTTCACAATTTCATATTTTATTTTAATATGGCTGATGTTAAAGTAGAAATTGTATTTAATTTCAATTTAAAATATGATTAAGTAAAAACACCTGTTTTTAAAAATAAATCATTGACTTTTGTTCACCTTGTTGTAGAACAGGGCTACTCAACACGCGGCCTGTGGGCCGCATACGGCCTACAGCCCATTTGTTTGCAGCCGCGGTGTGGTTTGAGTTTACGTGGGGCTCAACATGCAACATGTGGGTGGGAGCCAAAACAAAAAAGTAATCAGTATAATGGTCTTCTGTTGATATTCATTTTAGTAGTCAAAATTCCTGGACTGTTATTGCTAATTAAAAGTGCTGTCAAGTGGAAATCGAGTAAATATTGCATTTTAATAATATCAGCAGAATTGATTTAAATGGGGCCTGTATGTTGTGTAGTTTTGCCTTAAACTTTGTATTCATGCCCATCAGTGTGAAAGAAGCTATTTGTACATATTTGCATCTATATTTGCACATGTATATGCAACCACACTTAAGTTGCAGCTGTTGGCATGTGCTGTGAATATCGTTGTGGCACCCGGGGTTTTCAAAGTTGTGTAGCCCTGTTGTAGAGCCTTGACTTCGTCCTAGATGCCAGCACATACATAGAACTCTTGACTTAAATGGTTTATTTTGTGATGACCATGTAACTCTGATCCCCTGCCCCATAGCATGGAGCAGCTGGAGACCTGAAAGGAGAAATCTTCGAGGGTTGTCCTTCAGGCCAAGGTGTAACTTTCAACCATTTAAGGGCAGTTAGGCAAGTGTGCATGGAGAGGAGGAATAGCTTCTGAAGTGTGTGAATGCAATGATTTGGTACAGTGAAGCTTTCCGTGCAAGGCAATAGAGAGGAGGTTCTAGGTAGTGGAGAGAACAGGTCCATCCTGTAACACCAGAATGCAAGTAGCACAGGGTTTTTTTAAATTGTGCTGATCCACCAAATGGGATCTGGAAACTATCAGGCTCACCAGGTGTGGAATGCTGCAGCAGAGTGCTGTGTAAAAGGCGCTGGCTTCAATCATCAGCACGTTCTTCATTTTAGTATCATAGCCCCAACTTCCTCCTGCCCCCTCCCAGCAATAACACCGTTTCAGGGAAGTGAGATTAGGCAGAACTGGATATAAAGATCTCTGCAGTTTGAGAGCGAGTCAGAGGTGTGTTTGCAGTATGTGCAGGCATATCCATACTAACTCAAGTACTAATAGCAGTGAAGCTGTGGCTTGCACAGCCTGCTCTGGCTATTTCCACCTAGCCTGTGCTGCTGCAGCCTCACTAGTATTGGTACTTGTGCTGGCTAGATGAAAGCTAGATCAGGGGTGTCCATATGATGCTATCCCACCTCTGATTTCAGCAGGCAGAACATACTGTAAAATGTATCTGAAAGAGTAGCACTGACAGAAGAATAACTGAGTCAGGGTCAGATTGCAGGCCGCACTGTAACTGGCAAGATCCAAGTGCGGCTGAGCACCCTCAGCCTCCTTTGAACTCATGGGTCCCTCTGCGTTGAATGCACTGGATACTGGCCGTTGTTCTTTCGCATGTCTTACATTTGCGTTTGTAACCCCCCTTTTCCCCCCGGGTTACTGGGGAGCAGGTCACACTCACAGGTGTGCCTGGGCGCCTGATGTTTTAACCCAAAAGAGATCCTGAGCACCCCAGTAGTGATGGTGTTTAGTTGGGGAAAGCCCTATCTACCCCCTTGCTGCAGTCCCTTGCTTGTAATGAATGTAAAATGGCGGTGCTTCCACCTGGCTGGCCTTGTACACACTCACTGGTGCCTTGAGAGCCTCCAGGAACATACTCATTCCAACATAAATCTAGATCTAATTCCAGAACAACTACAAATCATATACATCTAATAGAATACTTTAAAATAAACAATCTTTACTGAACTTAAATAAACAGGGATTAACAGATTTAGCAATGAACAGCATTAACAAAACACATAACAATAATTGAAGCTTCTATAGCTAACATTTGTACTACCAGTGACCCCACCCCAGTGTGCGCACACCCCTGGACTCACAGTCCCAGACACTTGCTTGCGTTGGCGCGCTGATGTTGCACCTGTAGTGGAGATTCGGTCCAGGCTAGACAGCAGCTCTGTCCCAGGCAGCACTTTTTCAACAAGGCCCATAAATTTACTGCCTCATGCTGTGCCTATCGGAAGCAGCCTGCTAAATCCCAGTTCCAACAGGCATCTAGTCCCGGTCTGTAGCTGCATCCAACAGCCTCTGGACTGGCTCCCTCTTCGGTTCCAAACTCCAAGGCAGAGTCCCAGACTGCTAGGCCTCTTTTCTTCAAGCACATGGAGAGAGGCAGTCCTCTCCCACACAAGAGCCCTTCCTTCCTGTTTTCCCCAGGGGCTCATGGTAATTGTAGTCTGGATTGTAGCACACAGGGTCTTTTCAGAATAAAACAGAGGCCCCTTTAGTAAGGGGACTACATGTTATTGCAATGAATTGAATTTCACTAGTATCAAGGAGTCCCAAAGAAGATATGGACCCCACTATGCTAGGTTCAACCCCAAAGAGTTTACTGTGACCGATGAAGCAATTTCTACCTGTCCTTAGGAGACCTTATTGAATTAAGTTTAAGTCTCTATGGGGTCCATTGTATTAAATGCAAAGTGTATCTATTATTGTGGGCCAGGATTGGAAATAACCTTTCTATAGGGGAGATGTGATATGAGGTGTGGGGGTTCAAAGGATTATCGTGATATTGTGCCAGATTAAAATGGATTTTGGGGACAATAAGTATGAGGTGCAGTTCCTAATCACCAGAGAGAGCTTCAGGAGTTAGCTGAGTTAGTCTGTACAGGATAAATAAAAAACAACAGATGGTCTGTTAGCACTTTACAGACTAACAAAACATGTAGATGGTATCATGAACTTTCGTGGGACCAGCCCACTTCTTCAGATTAATGCAAATTTCCCCACCTCTATCCATCCCAGCCTTTTGAAGCCACACTTTGAGGAGTGGTGTCTGCTGATTGCACCTGTCCTTGGCATTAAGATCAAAGGCCCAATATTTTCTCCATAATGGTTTCACCTTAAAAATATATGGTTTGCTTAGAGTGCTATAGACACTTATAATTATGGGCAATGACACTGTTCACAGCCTTATGAGTGAAAGCAAAGCACAGATGCTGGCCTGTTTTGGCGGACTGGCTTGCCAGGCATATACAGGAAAATGAGGGAACTTTGCAACCTTAATGCCCCTCCAGTCAGGAGTGTGAGAGAGAAGGGTCTCTGCGCAAGAGAAGCGACCCTTTATACGTGTGCCCTCAGTGGACCATGGAGAGGAAATACCGGTGAAGTTGTCCTGCAACAGTGGCAATTACAGATGAGAGAGACAAAGGGAATAGTATTATCCTCATTGTATGGATGGGGCACTGTAGCACAGAGAGGATAAGTGATGAGTTTCCAGGCTCTCCCATGGAATTGAACCCAGACCTACTGAATTCCTGCCCACAGCTTTAATTGCCCATCTTCCTTCCATTTTGTATCAGTTGTAAAAAGACTGGCTTTCTCCTTCCTTAAATATGACTCTTTTAGGGTCCCTGCACATAGTTAAACATGGCGCTTTGGGAGGGTTGATAAAGAAACCCCTCCTGCCCTTCCCATTTTGCCCCACACCAGGCAGTCTCATTCTCCTGATGTTCCAGTATGGGGGGGGGGGAAGTCTGTAGTATTTTAAAAATGACTATGGTTATTAACTGGTATGCTAATGCTAAATTGCAAAGGGAAATTGTGCAGAAGAATTAATGCTAAATGAATCCAAGATTCATATTATTACCATAAATTCCAGATGAATGAATCATGATTCAACTTACTTTAGAGTTGCTACTGAGTGTAATAGGTTATTGATATTGATAAAAGGGACACTGTGAAGGCTGGTTGGCAAAAAAAAGTTAATCTATTTCTGACAGTTTCATAAATCTGTTGGACTGATTTCTACATTTGTCTACATGAGAGATTTCTTTCAGGTGCCAATCCGCAGCAGTGCCTTGCTTAAAAACACAGTGCACTCTTGCATCAGTTTTAACCCTCCACTGACAAATCACTGCATAGTTAATATTTGTGTATTTGTCTTCTTCACTTGATGTTCCTTATCAGCGAACAGTATGAGTTCTGTGGGGAAGGGACTGCTTTTGTTTTGTATACATATGAAGAGGAAGGCTGATTAGGATGCTACCTTATTTTTCAGGAGACTTGAGTTGAATTCTCTGTTTTGCTCTATACACTTCCTATGCGTCCTTGGGCAAGTCTCTTTGGCCTCTGAGGATACTTGAGGGGTATCCCGTAGGTGCTTAATTACCTTGTGATTCACATTTCAAGGCATCGGAATACCTCTGAGGATCTGATCCTTAGTCTCTGCCTCAGTTCCCCATCTCCACATTTGGGAATAAAAGTTCTTTATCTTTCAGGGGGGTTGTGATGAGAAATACATTAAAGATTATGAGAGATACAGATACTATGGTAAAGAGAGCCATTTAAGTACCTTGAACAAGGAGACCCCAAGCTGATAGCCTTGACTAAGAATGGTTTGTGCCAACTAAAAGCAAGGCTCCTGGTGGTACGTCACACCTTGCATAAATTAATCTTCTCTGTTGTTGTCTTTTGTATTGTGGAAGACTCTCCTTCCCTCAAAGGGCTTTCAGTTGCACTCTTCTGGGAGTCTCGTTGACCCTTCAAAATGTTGCCTCTTTCCAAGTTAACGTGTCATATGTGCAAGGTCCATACAGGCACCTTTTAATCCTATGATATAGGTGAGGCCAAAATAATCCTGTGTTTGGCTAGACATTAGGGATGCGTCTTTTCTGCACCATAGCTCAAAATAGGTTACACAATTTGAGCTATGCAAATTGCGATTCTTCTTTTGATCTTATTTTGAAATAGCTTATTTTGTCATTTGGCACTGTCTACACAGCACCAAATTTTGAAATAATTTACTATTCCAAAAGATCCATTATTCCTTGTGGAATGAGGCTTACAGGGATGTCGGAATAGTGAGCCAGAAATAATGGGCTTGCTGTTAAAATGTGGGATATAGTTATTTCTGGATACTCCGGTATCCCAAAATAGTGTTGCAGTGTACATGTAGTCTAGTGGATTAAATCACGCAGGTATTTCTTTTGAGCCTAATTTCTGCAACCTACAGATATTCAGCAAACAGTCATTTGGTGACTGTGCTATAAAGTGTGTGCATGTCTTGTTTTCTGGATGACCAACAGGTGAATAGTAATGAAATGGAAATGAAAAAATCCACCTGCACTACTAAAATAGCTTCATGAGATGAAGGCTATTCTACTTCCTGAAAAGCCCATTTAAGTCTCCAGAGGGAAAAAGCCAATTTTGACTTTACTGGGACTTAACACTTGGTGTGTAAAATTGATAACGGAATAGAGAGATTAATCTGAAATGGACTTAAACTTTCTGCCTTGCAAGACATATGCCTGCAATCACAGCTCCATTATAAAGATGTGCTCTTTAAAGTAAGGGAATGAAGATAAAGAACACAAATATGCTCACATGCTCTAGCTTTCTCTCCATGCTCCTCTTTGGGGAGGATAGCTGTTTATACGCATACAGTTCAACCATCATATGGCTGTCAAGTTTCCCCACAATGCAAAAGAAATATGCAAGAAAGAAAAATAGAGTTCCAAAACTTTGTCTATTTGGGCACCCACTGAATTAAAAAAGGTATTTTAAGGGCTCTGCAAAATTTTCAGGACCCTGTAGGTGCTCTGCGACTGAAAAAGATTGTGAAACCAGGGTGTAGGGTAAAAGCACGCAAAAGGCCACATTTCATGAGGGGAGACCAGATTTCTTGGGGCATGATGCATTTTTCATGGCTGTGAATTTTGTAGGACATTAGACATAGTTTATACCAGGGCAGAATCTGTGTGTAGACTGGGCCTGGCTGGTTTCTCAATTGAGGCTAGATCTTCATTTAAACACTTGAATACTTGGCTAGAAGAGCTAACAACAAAGGCGAAGTTTTGCCATTTGAACCCTGTCATTTTATCTTTCTGGTTCCTAGCTGGGAGGAGGTTTTATACCATCTTCCAAACACCTCCTACAGAATGGAGTTAATTTTTATAACTAACTTGTCTATGAAAAATATTGTGCCTGCAAAATTCCTTGTTCCTCTGTGAATCTGGCTGAGAGCAGCTCCCTTTTGTGTTAATTCCCTGGTGCCACTGATCAAGCTAAATACAGCTCTTAAGTTATGAATGAAAGGTGGGAGAGTGTCAGTAATTTGTTGTTGGCATTATTCTTTCTCTGTCCTCACACTGGTTCTTAAATGGGCCTCAGTGATCTCCATGAGGATGGAGGGAAGCCATGACAATCCCTCCTCACAACTAGGTATTTTGCTTAAAAACAACCCTCCTCCCCCCAACTACCTAAAATTCCTGCATTCTCCTCTTACAAATTTCTCTGGCATCCTTGCCATTTTTATTCAGGTACTGAGAGAGTAGTGCGTGGGCACCAAGATGATGAGTATAGTACAAAGTCGGAGTATCTGGAAGTTTTGAAGAGTACGGGGCCAACTTCTTCCAGGGAAAGGGCCTGCTGTGCCCACGTGGTGCCCCCATCTAAATCACAAGGGGTTCTGTGTAGGATCACAGTAGTTAGGGGATCCCAGCTTTAGGTAGTTTTTCTTTTCTCCCACCCCCAATATGTAACCTTGCACAGATTTGTGCGACTGCAAGGACTTCATGCCTGTAGTGGGGTGTCTCCTCTCATGCACCCCTCAAGCCTAGGGTCATGCTACAAGCAACCTGCCTCTGTTTCTTTCTCGTCAGGGCTCCTTAAGAATTCACTTAGCTCAAAGGCAGTTCAAACAATTCTCGCCAAGAGTCCAGTGTATTGAGTCCTCATGTACCTACTGGCCCTCCAGGTCCCAACCCTAGTTCAGTGTCTGTCTCCTGGTAGTCCAAAAGAACAGCTTTTGAATAAAACACAGACCCCGCCCTCCAACAGCCTTCATTCCATTTTCAGCTGGGCACAGCCCCTTTTCTCATAAGAACGTAAGAATGGCTGTATTGGGTCAGATCAAAGGTCCATCTAGCCCAGTAGCCTGTCTGCCGACAGTGGCCAGTGCCAGGTGCCCCAGAGGGGATGCACTGAAGACAATGATCAAGCGATTTGTCTCGTGCCATCCATCTCCAGCCTCTAACAAACAGAGGCCAAGGACACCATTTTATCCCCTGGCTAATAGCCTTTTATGGACCTAACCTCCATGAAATTATCTAGTTTCTCTTTAAACTCTGTTATAGTCCTAGCCTTCACAGCCTCCTCTGTGTTGACTATGTGCTGTGTGAAGAAGAACTTCCTTTTATTAGTTTTAAACCTGCTGCCCATTAGTTTAATTTGGTGGCCCCTAGTTCTTCTGTTATGGGAACTAATAAATAACTTTTCTTTATTCACTCTCTCTACACCACTCAAGATTTTATAGACCTCTATCATATCCCGCCTCAGTCTCCTCTTTTCTAAACTGAACAGTCCCAGTCGCTTTAGCCTCTTTTCATATGGGACCCGTTCCAAACCCCTAATCATTTTAGTTGCCCTTTTCTGAACCCTTTCCAAGAACATAAGAATGGCCATAATGGGTCAGACCAAAGGTCCATCTAGCCCAGTAGCCTGTCTGCCGACCGTGGCCAGCGCCAGGTGCCCCAGAGGGGGTGGACCGAAGACAATGATCAAGCGATTTGTCTCGTGCCATCCATTCTCCAAGGGCCCGTCTTTCTGCTTCCTAGCACCTCCTGCCTTGAGTTTACCCTTCCCAGGCTTTCTCATCTGGTGCTTTCTACCTGCTGATTCTCAGAGTTTGCTGGGCTTTGCCCCTTCTCTGCCACTTCCTGCTCCTTTTATATGGGAATTACCTGATTCCTCTCAGGTGGGGCTCAATCTGAAATCAGGGCTGGTTAAGCTGTAGGCTCTCCAGGCTCTGTGGTATGCCACCCTGTCACAGTACCATGTGTCTTAAGCATCTGGCATAAGCCCCAGTCGAAGAGAGGATGCCGGGCTAGACGAATCATTGTTCTAGTCTAATAAAGCAATTCCCATGTCCTTATAAGCATTATAATAAAATTGAGATGCTGGTGATTATTTTTGTTTATTTTTTACCCTTCATTTGTTTTCTGCCTGCCAGGCTGGCTGCACCCTCCAATCTGAAATGTTATTTCCCCTAAGGTGCCTGCAGGTGGATTCTAACTGTGGATAAATCCAAGACTTGTTGGGCATGTTTACTTTGCTTTTATCATTTCCACCTTCCTCTTTCTGGGCTTGTTGACCATGAAATTATCATATTTTGCAAAGATACAATCAAAACAGTTTTCCAGATGGGACTGGCTGTCAAGCACTATTGCCCCTGCTAACCTCCCCATTCCCGGTCTTGTATGTTTTGTATTGAGGTTGGCAAATGTGCCTGAGGCAAGTACATCCACATGCAATGCTAATCTATTAATTTGTAATACAGAGTAGCAGAGGCAAATGCAAGATCTCGGGCTCTATTCATATTTTTTTTAAGGAGGATGAAGTTTTTAATAATTTATACCCCACAGGTGCATTACTACAAGTCCATTTCCGGCACATGTGTCAACTCTATTTGATTTATTGCAAAAAGAACTGTTTGTTTGACAGGTGTTACTATGAATGTTATGATATATGGTGTGTTAATGCGAGGAGAGAATTTTTGGGAAAAAGCACAGCTTTCCCCCAGTTAGCAGTTCTTTGCTGGCCTGGGGGAAGGGACCAGTGGACAGGCTAAGGGTGGCTTTGCCTGCAATGAGAATTTTTTATGACCCCTTTTAACTGTTTTAGGTTTGCAAAGGACTCTTAAGTTCCTGTTGTCTGCCAGGTAATGAATGAATGGAACATGGAATTGATTGCAGGCAACCTGTGTATTCCAGTACTAACCTCTGAAAGGAAGGATGGTCTTGTGGTTAAAGGAGTGGACTGCATCTGAGCAGACCTGATCTGTCTTCAGTTTCTGCCTCTGCCGCAGATGTCCTGTGTGGCCTTCAGCAAGTCGCTGAGTTATCTTGCATGATATGTCCCCATCTGTAAGATGGAGTTAATTATCTTTCTGTCTCCCCTCCACTGTCTGTTTTATCGCTTTGGATGTAAGCTCTTCAGAGCAGGTCCAGTCTGTTTCTGTTTGCATTAATGGTGCCTGTATCATTGGACCCAAGCGATGCTTTCCTTGTGACCCGAAGAGAATGGGAAAAGTTGTCCCAAATGTTTGGCCCTTGAGATTCCTTGATAATACTGAAATTTCTTGTAACTTTTGGCATCCATAAATATATTAAGGATGTAAAGTCCCATTTAATTAGTTAACTGAATAAATGTTATGTTTACCTGTTAACCAATTAAAGGGGGACAGGCAGGGACTGCTCCAGGCCTCACCATGGGAGTCGGCAGCCTCACACGGGGCCAGAAGTGGCAACCATAGGGGGAGGGAGCTGCTCCTGAGTAACAGGTAACTGGTTAACCTGTTGCCCCATTCACATCCCTAAAATGTATCCCTCTGTTGCTTTGTCTGTCTCCTTATTCTTGTCCCTTGTGAAAAGGCCAAGAGTGAATGGCAGCATCATAGGGGCAAACAGGGGAATCAGCGAGGGGGATGAATGAGAACAGGGTGCCTGGCTTTGTCCATGGGAGGAGGGAGGGATGATCCTTCTAGGTGCTTGGTGTTGCAAAGGAAATGAAAGCAAGCAAGAAGAGATCCTGGCATTGAGAAGGGGGGGGGGGGAGGAGAGTTGTAAGTGAGGAAGAATTGTTAGATGAATCTGGCTCTAGGAGGAGGAAGATGCTCAGGAAGATAAGATGTATTTATGGATTTGCTTGGATTTAATACAGGAAATAAGAATCTGTATTAGCAGCGCAAGCATGTCAGTTTCTGAAATGCTGGGTGAGAACATCATTATGGGTATTTGGGGACTGCTTGAGAATATAACTTTTGAGTACCGTGCAGTGATCTATAAGCCTTCTGTGCTTTGTGATGAGCATAGTGTGCATGGGCTGCTAAAGCATAGTGGAGAGACATTTTAAAAGCTTGATATTTGAAGCTGTTTGGGATAATTGATGAACTCTTTACACTTTGTTTATAGCCCTGCCTTTCACTGGAGAGCAAGGTAGATGTGTTGGCCATTTCATCAGCTTCTGTAGCAAATCAGTGGAGCTCCTTTAAAGTGAATGGAGCTACATCCCTTTCATGCCAGTTGAGAATAAGTGTAGTGAGAAACTGAGGTTCTTGCTAATTCTGTCACCAGGTTGCAGTTACACAGCTGAATCTCCAAGGCGATCCATATTTCCTTAGTGGGGTTGCCTCTTATCTTGCACTTAAATTATAAAATCTTTGGGGCAGATATCTTCTTTGTTTTTTGTTTGTACCACACCTAACTCAATGCGGTCCAGATGCATGACTAGTGCTCGTGGATATTATGGTAGTTCCCACAATCAGGTGATCTGACAGTTGCTGGGCCTCTGGGCAAGGTGTAGGGGAGGGCGGTTCAGTGCTCCCAGAAGGGGCGGGGCTTTGGGCAAAGAGGCGGGATTGGAGCAGCTGACCCTCGGCACCATACAGACTGCATCCGCCCACACTCAGTACCCTCTGGAGTGTGCTGCCTGAGGCTCTACAGCATGTGGTGTGATGCTCCTGTGGCAATTTAAAGGCCCTAGAGCTTTGGCTGCATTAGCAGTGACAGTGGACTGGAGACCTAGGCCCCTTTGAATTGCTGGATCCTGGGGCAGCTGATCTCCTTCCCTCCTCCCCCTCTCCTACTCCCACATTGTCAGGCCTGTCCACAATAAATGATGATGGCTCGAGTTCAGGGGGCACTGCTGGTTCCCAAAAGGTGTGTATGAGAGGAACCTGGTGTATTGCTTGTGCAGGAAGTGGTCACTGAACACCATGCTGGTCAGCCGCAAGCTCAGGAAGCCTTGTGGCTCGGAAGGAGCAGGTCACATGTTTCCTGCCTGCTTGTCCATATGCAGTGTTGATCTGCCGTTGAAAGAGAACTCAGTTCCATATTGGGAAGGTTGATATAATTTTGAGCGCCTGCAACATCTTCACTGCTTAATCCTGTGAAACAAGTCTGGGTGGGGACAGGTGACAGCTTCTGTAGTCTCCTTTCTCATTTAAAGTAATGAGGTGCAGGAAGGGTCACATGGCCAGAGAGGAGCTGTTAGGTTGGAACTAAGTAGACTGAAGAGGGAAATCTGAGTCTCAGCCACGAACGCTCTCTCTGCAGACTAGCAAGATGAATTAACCTCTGAATAACGCTGCTGGGAATGTCCCAGTGTGACAGGTCGGATGCATCAGAAATAACCCATAACTTAGGGGAGAGAAGGTGGTTTTGGAAGTCAGGTGCTCAGGAAGATAAGAAGTATTTATGGAATTGCTTGGATTTAATACAGGAAATAAGAATCTGTATTAGCAGCGCAAGCATGTCAGCTTCCGAAATGCTAGCAGAGAACATCATTATGGGTATTTGGGGATTGCTTGAGAATATAACTTTTGAGTACCGTACAGTGATCTATAAGCCTTCTGTGGTTTGTGATGAGCATAGCATGCACCTACCTGTGGCTACATCTAGACTGCAAGCCTCTTTCGAAAGAGGCTTTTTTGAAAGATACTTTCGAAAAAGCCTCTTTCGAAAAAGAGCATCTAGACTGCAAGCAGTACTTTCGAAAAAGCAAGCCGCTTTTTTGAAAAAGAGCACTCTAGGCAGTCTGGATGCTCTCTTTTGAAAAAGTCCTGTTTGCATTCAAGAACGCCTTTTTTCGAAAGAGCACTTTCGAAAAAAGGCGTTCTTCCTCGTGAAATGAGGAGTACCACCATCGAAAGAAAAGCCGCGTTCTTTCGATTTAATTTCGAAACAACGCAGCTGTAGTATAGACGCAGGTGAAGTTTTTTTGAAAAAAGGCTACTTTTTTTGGAAAAAAACCTGCAGTCTAGACACAGCTCGTGTTAGGTATTCTGCTCCTACTTCCTACCAACTGTACCAGCTGTAATATATGAAGAGTCCATCTATAGCGTTCAGACTCTGTTCTGGTCTTTTTATAAACAAATTGAAAATAATAAAATGTGCCTTTGAAGTAGGGATATAAAATCTCATTTAATTATGAACTGGCTAAACACTAAGTTTAACTAGTTAACCAATTAAACAGGCCGGGGGGGAGCAACCAATTAAACAGGCGGGGGGGGGGGGAAGCACCCCCACTGCAGTTTGGGGTGCTCCAGCCCCTACCAGTTAACCGGTTAATCATTAACAACCCTACCTTAAATGCTTTGCTGCATGTAGGGTTTCCAGATAGTTTCAACAAAAATACTGGACACACTTGACATTACATCGCAATCTACATTCCATCTTATTTAGAAAATACCGGACATTTCCATTTTCTCATTTATAGTTTCTCAATTTGTTTCCCGGACAGAACACTCAAATACTGGACTGTCCGTTCAAAACCGGACACCTGGCAACCCTAGCTGCATCATGGCTTTAAACACATGCTTAAGTTTAAAGCATATCAGTAGTCCCACTGAAGTCAATGTCGCTTCTCAGATGCTTGAAAGTTTTAAGCGTCTGCTTACTCCCATTGGCTTAACATTTTAGCAGGTAAACTCTTGGCAGCAGAGACCTGTTAAAAGTAGGGATGTAAAACGTGTTTTCTGATTAAAGGGGGATGAGTGGGTGAGGCACTCCGAACTGACTGGAGCAGCCCCCCTCTGCCGGCTGCTGGGCTGGAATGTGCCCTTCTCCCAGGCAGGGGCTGCTCCAGCGTCCTGGTTGAAACAGCCCCTGCCTGCAGGGCACTTGGGCTCATGGCAAGCAGGAGTTGCACTCGCTGGAGCAGTCCCTGTACGTGGCAGGCCCCCTGTGGGGTTGGAGCAGCCCCCTGCTTGCAACAAGCCAGGAGCTACTCAAGCCCCACTAGTTAATCTGAACTGTAAGCCTCATCCATTAAGGGGGAGGCTTACCAGTGAAACCTTCACATCCCTGGTTAAGATTTTAGCCACAGATCAGCCACTGCACAGTGCTGTGTACACTCATGACACTATAAAGACAGATCTTTTCACACAGTAAGTACTTGGATTCTGTGTGAACTCAAAGGAGAAGTTGTGTTGATACCACAATGCAGTGCTGTGGAATACAGAAGCATGTTCCTTTTACTACTTCTTTATAACAATAAAAAGGTTCTATTCTTGTTATGCACAAAGGCTCTAACTCAGGACAACTTGTATGCAGGCACTTCAGTGCTATCTTCAGCAGGAGTGCATTCTTGAATTGAGGCCTTGCTCACAGCACTTACGTTCATGCTTTTAATCTTGTCTGGTATGAAGGAGAAGCTGAGGTATGCCAGGTGATCTGAGTTCATGCCTACACGGTCATTTTAGCAGCTTTCCCTGTCCTTGTAAAATACACAGGCATTTTGTTTTCATCAGAGCTGAGTGTGCAGGTTTTAGAAAGCCAGAATGACACCAAGCACTGTGGGAAGTTTTTCACTTCACTTCATAAATGCCTTGCATGATGACAAGTTTGAGGGGTCGCCGTGTTCCCAGAATAAAAACAACAAGGAATTTGATGGCACCTTAGAGACTAACCATTTTATTAAGGCATAAGCTTTCACCAGAATAAAATTGTTCATTTTTAAGGTGCCACCGGACTCCTTGTTGTTTTTATTCTGGGAAGTGTTTGTAAGACAGCATGACTCTTGCTGTACAAAGCTAGTATCGACCATCTATCAAGAAGGCTCAAACTGGGAAGCTGTTTCAGACCAGGGAGAGAGAGTAAGGCAGACTGAAGGTAGAATAGAGAGGAAAAGGATGCTGGCAGGAGTTGTTGGGGTGGGATAGGTGTGTTGCGTGGGACCACAACAGTGTCCAGGAGCTAGCAAGGAACATGCTGTCAAGCAAAGAAGCTATTTAAATACCAGCAGACCTGTGAGTGACCGATATCCTTCCATTTTCCTGGGCAGCAACTGTGTGATTAAGTGCTCTGAGCAACCCCTTCCACCGCTTCTTCCCCTCTGTCCCCTGCCTCCCAAGGAAAGGCAAGGACAGGCATGCAACACCTTCCCTATTTAGTTTGGATTATTCTGAGAGATCAATCACTCTACCATGGTGTGTGATGGTGCTGTTGTCAGTTACTCCCATGGTTGTCATCTCCTTCCTACAGTTATGACCCCCCCCCCAAAAGGATCCTTTTTGCTAAAGCCTCTT
The DNA here is from genome assembly GCF_052426305.1 of Pelodiscus sinensis. Lineage (NCBI taxonomy): Eukaryota > Metazoa > Chordata > Testudines > Trionychidae > Pelodiscus > Pelodiscus sinensis. The sequence goes on along the minus strand of NC_143056.1, from coordinate 120,732,309 downwards.
AGAGCACAATCCTGCTTCTTTTTCCCCTGCCCCCATTCATTACATTGGATTAACTAGCCTGCTGTCTCGCTCATGAGACAAGACAGGGGACTTTATTTGTGGGGAACTGAGGCACAGAGAGATTAAGGGGATGCTGACAGCGGAGTAAATTTTCATACCCACACGTTTAATGTAACCAAAAATCAGGGTAAAACTTCCCAAAGCACTGATGTGATTTAAGCACTTAGGCATCTAGGGTTATTCAGATGCTTTTGAAAATTTTACACTGCTCCTAAGTGACTTGACTTGCACTGATGCTTTGGGGGAGAGCCAGGAAGTGACCCTTGCTCTTCTGAGTTCCTGTCAGGTGCCTCAACCAGCGATGCGTTGAGGCCAGACCCATAGTGTTAGCCCAGTTTCTATATGTGGCTCATGAGAGTGTTTCTGGTATTCCGTGGTTAAAGCAAGCCGGTGATGTGTTCCTCTGGACTGGGAGATGGTAACATGGCTGTCTGCAATAGCCGATGATGTTCCATATGGCCATGTCGCATTCTGTGGTCGCTGGTAGTGACTGAAATGCTTCCTTGAGGTCCCTAAGTACCGGTGATTAGGAAATGTGTGTTGTTGATTCTGTCTGATTTGTACAGAGCCCTGAATAAATTCCTTATTACCCTTCTCAACCATCTGTAGTGAGAGTCATCATACCACTTGTCACAGCCAACCACGTGTTTGGGAAGAGAGATTTTCCTAAGGCATACCACGTATTTACAGAACTTGAGGAGGGAGTAGCAAAAAGATGACTAATTCTGGGGATGTACTGTAGCCTGGGGAATAACAGAATGGCTTAAAGAGGTAGCCAGGAGTAATCTAAAATGGGAGTGTGCTCTTCAAAAAGAAGACAAAAGGCCTAAGGGCCGGCGGCAATGCCTGGTGGCAGTGATTAGCAGAAAGCAGTCTAACATGGCATCTGTCAGACTGTGACTAGTTCGGGGGTGGCTAATGCTGCTTTTGCCCAGTGAAGAGGTTACAAAGAGGTGAGTATCAGTTTCTCAGAGGGCTGCAGTAGGAGCCTGTGACTTAATCAGACTGTCTAGTGAAAGCCTCGGTAGCCTGTGTAAAAATCAGCTGTGCAAAATCACCATGAGAATGTATCCGTTCAGGCACAAAGCTGCTTTTCAACCCGTAGGACCTGACCTAATGCTCATTTAAGTCATTGGGAAGATGCCAGTTGGCTTCAGTGGGTTTTGGGGCAGGTCCTGAGGAGAAGTATCATTTGTTTTTCCCATTATTATCCTGTCTGTCAAAATTTCCTTGGCCCTAGGAAAATAGAACCAAGTCAGGCTGCCCTTGAAGATGTTCAAAGCTTGGTTTTTAGAGGTGCTGAGTGCTCATATCTGCCATTAATTTTTAGTTGGAGTTGTGGGTGTTCAGCATTGCTGATAATCTGTCCCTAATTCTTATTCATGAGTAGCTCTGTGTTACAGCCCCAGAGCATATCTCATAGGTAAGTTTTACATTGTACTGTTGCTACAGTTACCAGATGAGCTGCACCTCTGACCCTTCTGGGTTTCTGAATGCACCTCCCTTCAGTTCTTGGGCCTAGAGCTGTCACCTGTCTTGGGTTGAAATCACATGATTCTCCTACTCTCTGACTGTACCCTGGGGTACAGTCCCCTGTGTATCAACTATAATTACCTCAACAGGTTTGACTTATATTCAGCACCTGCGAGTCTGTTCTCCTTGGGAGCAGTATTCATGTTAAGTAGCAAACAAACAGCAAAGGATTATTCATTTACAACAAAAGCATGCTCCACATCCGTTGTACTGTTCGTCTTACAGCATGTGCCAGAAGTGCAGCATCTTGTGTTGATTCTGGTCAAGAAATAGAATTATGTAAGGCTCTGCGTTATTCCAAATAGGTGTCAGATGTGCTGGTGTGTACTGGCTCATCAAGCTGCCACGCAGGGATCTGTGTTCAAGCCATTTAGTCTCTGAGCAGGTAGGTGGGAGCGTTCTGGAAGGGGTCTCAGTTTTAAGGTGAAAGGACCTCCTTTTTGTTTTACACAGTTACTGTGACTGCTTCTGTTGGCTGGTTTGGTGAGAAGCAGGACTCCAAAGCTGCCTGAAATTGGGGGGTAGCTGCTGTCTCAAAAAAGGGAAGGGATAGACCATTCTTTGCCTTGGCACCTCCTGACAGGCATGTGCACTGGCAAAAATGCCATACTGCAGTTCACCACTGTTGCCTCTAGGCTTTTGTGCATGTGTGTGGATGCACTAGGGGCGGTAGATACCCTCAGTGTAAGCTGAGAAGGGGTAAAAATATGGCCTGTTTTGATACTGGGAGTGTGGAGCCAGTACTCTAGGGAGGTGGGGGTACCATGCAGAGCTTCCTTGAGCTTAGGGGCCTCAAGGACCTGGTGACTGCTTCTGCCCCAAGCCTCCGCTGTGCTGCCAGCTGGACTTCTAATAGTCCAGAGGGTGGTGCTGACTGGAGCCAATAATGTCCCTTTGTGACTGGATGTTCCTATTGAAAACTGGATGCGTGTCATCCGTACTCTCTTCCCTCCACAAACCCCCCATATTTTATATGTTTCTGGCTACATGTGGATGCCAGGGGAGATACATTGTCCTGTGCAGTGTTGTACAGCAGCACCAGCCACTCTCTGGTACCTAATAAGAGCTTGGTACTTTATTGTAATGGAATGAGAGAGCAGCTGCCTACATGCTTCTCTCGTGGGCTCTAGCTGTCAATCTCCTTGTTTCATGAGCACTATTGCTCACAAGGCTTAGACAGGGAAATGTCAAATAAAGACACAAGTGGGAGGTGGTTCTTGGCTTGAAAGTGTAAATTTATTTTCCTTGAGGTGATGAATGATTCCTGGGGGCACCCATGTATACCCGGTGTGTGATGTGCACAACTTTCCAGCTACAGTTCTGTTGGGTGTATGAGCCCTGAGTGGCGTTTTGAGTTTCTCGTAGTTTCTTCCTGACACCAAAAATCAACCTAGACTAATATGGAAGACTTGGCAAAGCATCTGCCAAAGCAGAAAAAAGCACACAAGTCGGATAGATTTTGTTTTAAGGCCAGGAAAAACTGTTTTGCTGATCTAGTCTGATTTGTTATCATAGACTGTTGCCCAGCAGTCCCTGCATTGAGTCCAGCCGTTTGAAGGTGAACTAACTGAGAATAAGGATGGTCACTGGTTAGCATGCTGGGTTGAGACTTCAGAGACCTGACCCCTGCTCTGTCCATTGACTTCCTGGGTGACGTTGGGCACATCAGTCTCTCTGTGCCTCAGGAAGGATGTTAATACTTTCTGATCTCACTGGGCTGTTGTGGGGATAAATGCATTAAAGACTGTGACGTGCTCAGATACTGCAATGATGGGGGCCACAGAAATACTTCAGAGGATTGGAATTAAAGCATATTGTTTAGAAAGATATTGATTTTTGATTTGAACAGTCTAGGTAATGGTAATCTACCACATTCATTGGTCATCTAGGTTAATGGTTAATTATTTCTGCTTATTGACGTGTGTTTGGGATGGCTGTATTAATCATGAGCATGAAAGTTATGAGTGAGTTGTGCTGGTCGTCCTCTCAAACGCCGGCATAGCCATTCTCCCATACCACACTGTTAAGTTTTGTTTGTGCCATATGTAAGAGAGATACCATTTGTATTGGTGGTGGTTGCCATACTCCTCACCAGGCTCTCTTAATGCTATGCATCTAACTGTACAGAGCAGGGGGATAGAGAAATAACTAACAATGTTTAGAAACTTCTGAAAACGGTCTACAGCAGCTTGCCATGAGTGTTAAGGTGGCTTGACAAACCCTGGCCCCTAAATGCCTCCTTCCTCCTATTGCCTATACTGATCTGCATTGGATGAAGTGGGAGGGAGACATCCCAGCACCCACGGTGAAAAACAAAGGCTCCTGCAGATGGGGTAAAACAATGAAAGCTGCAGAGCCCATGCTGAGGATGTGTTGCAGGCCAAGAGACTCTTCCTATCAGTCTCCATTGAAATGGCCAAATTCCTTCCAAAGGAGCTATCCAGGGTGATTAAAATAGTTTCAACTCCAAGTGCCTCTACAGCCTGCATCAGAACAGAGCACTAGGCCCTGGAAAGAATTGTCATCTTAGTTTACTGAGAAGATCACACATGTTTGAGAAACCTTCTCAAATGGCAGAGATCCACTTCTCCTATATTCACTCACCCACTAAGCAACAGCCCACCTGCATTCACAGAGTTCTATAAGTTCACTCATCCAGGAGTTCTGGACACCCAAAAGGAGTTATTGACAAGGGGCAAGGGTTGTGAATCTGCCCCAGAACCTTCCTGGCATGTGACAGAGAGTCATGAACAACTGGTGCCACTTCTGATGGAAACAGTCAATGCATCCTTCAGAGAAGAAATCTTCACTCCCTCCTTAATATATGCATTAGTGCAGCACTGACGAAACCTATGGTAGGTGCTTCAGAACTAGACAACCACCAACCCCAGTATCAAACCTCCTATTTCTGAACAAGCTCATAGAGATGCTAGCCAACTACACGCTCATGTAGTGTAGCCAGTATTCTAGACCAGGCACAATCTGGATTCAGCCTAGAACATGGAACTGAAGCCATTTTATTGGCACTGATAGATGATCTTCTCCTGTCGATGGATAGACTATAAGATCTCTGTGCAGGCATTCAGCACTGATGTCATGTGAGTGAGGTGGCAAGGGCCCCTAGTCCTATAGTAAAATGGTTCAAATTCTTTCTGGAGGGAACACATCTAATGAATAACAGTGAGAAACTGCACCTCAGTGTCTAGACTACTCACTTACGGATTCCCCTGAGGATCAGTTCTTTCATTGGTCATTTGTAACATCTACATGAAGACACATGATGGACTTGACATGCCAGCAATATGCAGATGACAGCTCCATCTATACTTCTACACATGACCATATCATTACCACCAAGATGGCCCTGTGCTTGAACAAAATCAGCTGTTGAGTGAACAGCAGCTGTGTGAAGTTGAACCTGATCAAGATGGAAGTGAGGTTGATGAGTAGAGGAAAGTATTTGGAAGAGTTTGCATCCATGGGATGGCCTCCTTTGGTTGAAGATGCACACCCACAATTCAGTTCTGTCCTGTCGAATAAATTCAGGCAGAATTCAGTACTGTCCTGTCGAATAAAGATGTGGTCTGGGTTATTCATGCCTTTGTCAACTCTTGGATGAATGATAGAATTGCGGTATAGCTGGTACAAATTAATAGCTAAGTCTTCAGCTGCTCTTGTACTAGCTCCATGAAACCTCAATCCCACAACTCCAGTTAATAACAGCAGTACCTATTTGTAGAACAGAATATCCTGGGGTTCTTAGTCATGAAATCTGAAACAGGGTGGTTTGATTTAAATCAAGGCAATTCAAATCATTGATTTAAATCACCAAATAAAAATCAGATTTAAATCAAGTTTCCCACTGATACTTCTTCACGTATTTCTTCAAACAATGATGTAAAGCCAAGTAGGGATGTTAGATATCGTGTAATTGAACAGTTGTGTAACTGCATGAAATCTTCACGGGAGCTGGTCTGCGACGGGAGCCAATTTAAAAAATAGTTCTCTGTGCAGACCAGCTGTGTGCTGCCATGCACTGCTGCCTGTGATACAAAGCTCCTCACATAGCAGCTCCTCCATAGCAGCAGCTCTGTAGGTGGAGGGTCCAAACTCCCTGCAGACAGAGGCTGCTGCCGTGGAGCAGCCACTGTCCACAAGTAGGTCCAGACTTGCTGTGGACAGCACTGCTCCATGGGAAGTGGAGCTGCCTCTGTCTGTGGGGACCTCAGGCCTGCCATGGACAGAGGCTGCTTTGAGGCAGCCTTCCCTGTCCCTCCCCACCCCCGCGCTGCTACCTCTGATAGAGGCAGCAGTGTGGGGGGCAGGTGCCACCAGGGAGCTGATGCTGTAGGGAACTGGCTTTTAAGCAAGCTCCCCCCAGCACTCCCCTCTTCCCCTCTCCCCCGCTGCCTCTGTAGGGAGCCGATATGCATGGTAGCTGGTTCGTCTATCAGAGACACCAGCTCGAGGGTGGGGTGGGCAGGCAGATCCAGTCGTCATGGGGGATCCAGCTTTTAAGCCAGTTCTTCACAAGCACTGGCACCCACTCCCCCTGCTTGCTGCCTCTGATACTGCCCTCTTCCTCCCCCCCCCACCCCTACTGTGCCTGTGTGTAGTCGACAAGATTAACTAATAAGCCCGGGATTATTAGTCTACACCAGTGGTTCCCAATTTTTTTGATACCAGGGACCAGTAAACTCATTCACAAACTTTTGGAGGACTGGTAACATTTATTTGTATATTCATTATGCAAATAAATTGTTACTGGTCTACCCAAAGCCCCCAGTGCCAGCCACTGACCAGAGTCCCCTGCACTCAACCCCCTGAGTGCCAGCCTCCTGCCCTCAGAGCCCCCAGTGTTAGCCCCTGTCCCAAATGTCTCAGTGCCAGCCCCCTGCCCCCTTGGGCCCCCTACACCTAGATGCCCCAATACCAGCCTCCTCTTACCAGAGCCCCACTGCATCCAACCCCCTTTAGAGCTTTCCCCCAGTGCCAGCCTGTTCCCATTGCCCCCCCACTAGCTCAGCCTCCAGAGCCCCCCCAGTGCTAGCCCTGACCTTGGAGCCCCCAGTGCCTGTCCTGCCCTGCTCACCTAGCCTGTGCTGCTGCCCGTGTTTCAGCAGCTCTGTGGACCGGGGCTGAGGAATAACCCCCAGTGCCTCACCTCCAGCTGCAGCTGTTGGGAGAAGTGTGTCTTGCCCTGCCTCTAAGCCAACCAGTGCTGGGCAAGGGCGGGTCTCCTCCGGTCACAGAAGAGTGCTTCTCTGCACTGTGGGAGGGTTGCGTGGTGCTAGAACTTAACATCTGGCCCGACTGAGCAGGAGATTCGAAAAGGCAGTTATTACCAAGTTAGCAGATATTCTTTGCAAATTCTGGGCAAAATTAAAAAATAGACTATTGCGCCAACCACAAACTCTTGCTTCACCATTTTATGGAAAATCACAGAGAAAAACAACAAGTATTGACTAACTACCTACTGCTATAAGCCATCTCACATTAATTCTGCAGGCACCTTGCATTACCAGCCTGTTCAAATCTATATAAAGGAAAACAAAATAAAATAAAACAGTTATCAATTAACTAACAGAAAGCAAATATCATTTTAGTAGGCCAAATAAAGCAGATATCGGTTAGTAGGCTACAAGAGTTTCCTCCCAGACGCGGAAGTGCTTCCCTGCACGACTGCTCTTCTGCTGCACAGGGAAATTCTCTTCTGTGGTTGGGAGGAGACCCCACCCCTGCCCAATGCTGGCTGGCTCAGAGGTGGGGCAGGACCAGCGGCGGATGAGAGCTTTGCGGGGCCCAGAGCAGCACAATTTCGTGGGCCCCCCCTTTGGAGAAAAAGTAGAAAAAAGGTGTCAAATGGGCAAATTGAAGGCTATTTTCATGTTAAATGTGAATTGGGTAAATTTGATAGAAACTTAATTTAGTTGGATAATTTTTATTTTAATTCTATTGTAATTCATTCTTAAACAAAATTCTGCATTAATAATTAGAATTTTTCATTTGTATTTAAGTCTATTATAGCTGTCTAGCTCTTTTGGCAGCACATTCTTCAGTTATGTCATTACAGTCCATTTCTTTACACAGGTCATTTTCAAAAAAGTTTAAAAATCCTTCTTCACAAACAAATGCAACAGCAACCACATGACAGATATGTGTGACTGAGGACTACACACATTAAGCAGTACATTCACCTGCCAACATAATTTTTAAATCCCTACAGCAGTGAAATCCTGCATGATTGTACTCTCAATACTCCTATTATTCTGCATCCTTTTAGACCTTTAGAGGAACGTTTTCAAAATCACAAATAGCAATTAGGCCCAACTGAAATAGCCTAATTCTAATGAAAACTCAGAGCTGGAAGTCCAACTTTTATCAGCTATACCTTTGAGAAAAATCTCCCATCTATAGCGATGTGACAATTTCTCATTTAAGGAACACATTTTCAGAAACATGCAAATGAACATATCCCAGATTCAGCCCTGCTGGCTATCTACATATTACTTCTTAGCTGGCCATAAAGTGAGACAAAGCTTTAATGTGTTATATGCACACACAGTATAATTATATGCAATGTAATCTGGTGGAATATGCATTGCCCCTAACCTGGAGTGATTTATATCATGAAGACCATGTAGCTCAATGAAAGAAATAGTCTGTAAAAGGTAAAGAGACACTCCCCTCTCCCTTCCCCCCATAGCTATTTACTGGCTACAGTAAAGAGCGGGGATAATGTTTTATCAGAAGTTTCTTCCTGTCTATGTCCGGGAGACTTTTTTTTAGCTGTTCCTTTAATGGTGATATAAAGGCAAAACCAGACAACCTGTGTTCCTACTTCCTTCTACCAATAGTAGCCTCTGATATTATATTTGGCATTAGTAATTACTGTTGCTAGGTGGTGCTTTCTCACATAAAACGCTGCCTTAATATTTAGTGCAAGACCCCAGAAGAGGAAAACCTCTCAACAGCTTGCTCAGGTCTTCAGTCTTTCTAGAGCTATAGATGGCACAGCACAGTTGGGCTCTTCTTAGGCTCCCCAGGACTCCTCTCCACATACAACGTTCTTAGTCCTCAGATATTTCAGTACAACAAACCAAATTATCAGCAGGCAACATTTCTGCAACCCCTCAGGGAATGGCTTATACGACCTAACCACAGAAAACGTATAGCTCCACCCAAAATGAACAAGACTTTACCTATGCAATTTCCTTTCCTCCTAAGCAGCCATAAACTACCTTCAATATCCCTTTTTTGTCTCAACAAAATAGAATATTTAAGCGTTTTTACTATAACCTGAGAGCTGAGCAATTCCTCCATCCTGACAGGCTAATAGGAGTACAGCTCCGCTGACACAATGAGAATGAGGATCCTAACTAAACCAATGAGGGAGCCTCTTTTCTTCATTCTGTTGACCTCTACTGTCAACACAAACAGCTGAAGTGGCCGGTGCCCGATCTTTCAGAAAGCATGAACAGAACAAGACATTTGCCTGGTGATCTATCGCTTGTCCTCTAGTCCTAGCATCTGGCAATCAGAGTTTAGGGACCTCTAGAACATGGGGTTGGATCCTTTATAATCTTGGCTGATAAATTCACCCGCTCCATTTAAAAACCATTCCTCCCTACCCGCACCAAGCCATCTGTTGAATTCCTTGATAAGTCGATTTATTTGTTCATTCATTCCTGTTCCTCTTTCAGTTTAGAGACAAGGCGGGGAAATTTAACATTCGTCGAGAGAAAAAAAAATCAAATACTGGTCCAGTCTGAGCGCAGAACTGTGGGTGTGTGCAAGGCTTTGGTGTTGTTGCTCTCCCCTTCCCCCTTCCGTTGCTCCCAAGCAAGCGATGGGTCATTCCTTGGGAGCAAGGCTAAAGAAAGAAACACCCCCTGGCTCGATCAATATGCCTGGCTGGTGTGGAATAACGGGAGGCCTCAGGTGGTTCTTGGGATTTCGGGGTTTCAGACACACACTTTTTGAGGAGAGTCAGAGAGGCCGAGACAGGAGGGCTGGGAAGTTGATTCTGTTGCATCTGGATCTAGATTATATTAGCAGCCTGCAGCAGCTCTGGCTTCCAATGGTGGCGTGAAGGGGCGAGAGCGGCTCCGCTTGAAGCGCCTGGCAGTGGAGAGCCAACTGGCTTCTAAAGAAGAAGGATGGGGTGGTGCTGGCTGCCGAAGAAACTGCGCCCCCTCTGCACTGCAATGAATGCAGCACAATCGGGCACCACTGCTCCCGGGGCATCTGCAATCCCAGGCAGTGAAAAGAAAAGGAGAAAAAAGAAGCCGCCCCGCAGATAGCGGCCAGCTTTCGCCCAGCTCCTCCTGTGGAGCGTGGACTTCTCCAAGAACCGCAAGGGCTTCTCCTTGGCAGCCATCGAGAAGGAGGAACAAAAGCCGCATCAAAGTGCTCAAGGACACTTCAAAGCTGGGCCTACTGAAGCGCAGGGCCGCTCGCCCAGCCCTATATCTGCCGCTGGCCAGGACACATACCTCTCCTAACAGTTGTGGCAAGAGCAGTGTACTCCAGCCCTGGCCCCAGAGCTACCATGGCCTGGCAGTCAGGGGTCTGTGGCCCACTGTTTGGTGGTGGTCCACAGACCGGCAGTTGGGAACCGCTGGCTTATACGCTGACACCCCTAAACCTGAGCATTAAATATGTTAATTTACAGCTTAGTACAGCATTTCACAACATCTAAGATGGTATAATTTCGATAATTTTTTTAGGATACTTGATTTTTATTAAGTTAGGAGATAGTACATAATACTCATTACCAGTGTCAAGCTGCAGATGCAGCACCAGTACTTTAGGAATGGTCAGAACTAAATCACGCGCACAAACATAATAGCCCTGATGTTTTATTAAACTAAAGCTTACATGTTACATAAATGTTTCACATTTGCAATTGCATCTGTTTCCTGAGCTGACGGCTGTCCTTAAATTCTTTTTTTTTTTTTAATTTTCAATTTTTATTGTCTCTACTAGACAAGTCCTCAGAACACTAAATGGTTGGCATCCTTAAAACTTCTGTAGCTTGCCACATTTTCCTTTTTTACCCAAGGAACACATTTCTTCAAAATATTCCCACATAGGTTGCTTTTACACCCAGAAACCATGACCCATTTTCTGTGTCAAATGTATAGGAGAATATAGAAAGCTGTGTGTGTGCTGAATAATGTCTTCCCTTTTTCTTTCTAGTCCACTCCACTGTTCCTTCCTATGCTGCCTCTGTTCTTCCCTATACAGGCAGTCCCCGGGTTACATGGATCCGACTTACATCGGATCCCTACTTACAAACAAGGTGAGGCAACCCCGCACTTGCTGCTTCCCCCCAGCAGACCAGGGAGACGCGAAGCTAGCGCCCTCCTCCCCAGCAGATGAGGGAGATACAGAGCAGCTTTTCTCAGCAGACACCTCAGCTTGAGAATAAAGGACTGAGGGAAGTGAGGTGCGGGAGAATAAAACTGAGCTCTGGAAAAATGTTTGGCTAGAGTTTCCCCTACAATATGTACTATTTCCGACTTACATACAAATTCAACTTAAGAACAAACCTACAAGTCCCTATCTTGTACGTAACCCGGGGACTGCCTGTATCTTGCTTTTCTGTCTTCAGACAGTGTCTTAACTAACTCCTCTTCTGTGGTTGCTCCAGGTCCACCACTACATAAGCATAGAACAAAAACAGTTCTAGCCAGACTGTTTCTGTCTTTGCACATTGTTAGTCTGATGAGAAACAGACATGGAAGACCCAGAACTTTCAAGAAGAGCTGGTTTTTAGGCTGGACAGATGAGAGTAATTAATTCCTTTTTATGAGAGTGTAGATAAGATTTAATTGTAACTGTTATGATTAAATGAGACATTTTGGTATTTTATTGATTTAAAATTTTTTAAAAAGCCATTTTTTTCAGTCTTTGATTTTTTTTAAATCAATTATTTTATACACCCTGGTCTGAAGTAGAGATGTAGAAAACTAGTCGAGTAGTCAACTACCTGATAAGCCTAGGCTTATCAGGTACTCAAGTCACTACTCAACTAAGGAGTGGGTGGGTGAGATTCTGTGGCCTGCAGGGGGTCAGACTAGATGATCATAATGGTCCCTTCTGACCTTAAAGTCTATGAGTCTCTGAATCACTCCCCGTCCCCACCTTGCTGCCTCTGTATCAGAAGCAGCAAGGCGGGGGGAGAACAAGAGCCAGTGCTGGCAGGCGGGCGGGGAGCTGGCTTAGAAGTTGGTTCCCCACAGCACCATCTCTGTGCGGGGGCAGAAAAGGCAAAGGTGCAGCAGGGGACTTGGTGAGAGCTGGGACTGAGTAGTCCTGACTTGCGCTGGGTCCCAGATGCTGTGCCCCTGCTTCTTAAATGTATTAAGAGCTGCTGCTTCTTAAATGTAGCAAGAGCTGCAGAGAACCCCCTTATTGACTAATTGAGTAGTTGATGGAAAGTCCATTGACTACTTGTTTAGCTTACTAATTGCTATTTAACACCGCTAGTCTGAAGTTCAAGTACAGTTCCATGTCCTTTGGAGACATTGTTGAGGGGAAGGTGATGGAATCAGGCAGTTTCCGCAGGCGAAGATGGGATGTGAAAGGCAGAGTGTTCGGGAAGTGTTGGAATAGGTACAAGATGAAGGAGCATCTATGCTGAAGATGGGAGAACCCAAAGAGAACATTTCAAGTGCTGAAGCAGAAGCAGATGTCAATGGGAGCTAGACAAGCTATTTATGATGTCAATGGGAGCTAGACAAGCTATAGCACCTATTGATGGGGCAGGTTTGTCAGGCAGTGAAGTGTTGCAAGCCTTAACCTTCTGTTAGGGCAAGGTAATGTTTTGTAGCATTCAATGTGAATTGAAAGAAAATGATTTGAAATAAACAGGCTGGAACCACTTGAATTCCCACTTGAAAAACAATCAGTCAACAAGCAAAATGTCCCTTTAAAAAAATCAGTGTAGCTTGTTTCCTTAAAAAAAAATCTCGTGGTAGCAAATCTACTTTTATTTTCCTCTAAACTCCACGTTCAACAGGCCCTCCCAGAATGGACTTTCTGTTGTGTGGCTCTGTGTGCTTATGATCTGGGCAATGAACATTGCGGAGACACGGGGTGAGATGACTGATCTGCCCAGTTGTGCTAGTTAAAAACCTGTTCAGGCAGCACATTAGGTGCAGATTTACAAAGATGATTGTGGTGCAGTGGTGTAGTGACGGGGGCGGGGGAGGGCAGTTGCCCCTGGCCACCTGTTAGGGGGGCATCTATTTAGTCCCCCGTGCTCTGCCTGTCATCCCTCAACTCGCCTGCTCCTCCTCTGCCTGCCACTTCCAGCTAGTCCCTCCTCCCTGCCTTTCCACCCGCAGCCTGACCATATTCCATCTCCGCCAGTGGGTTAGTGCAGGCGGGGGCCTGCACTCACTGTAATGGGCGGAGGAAGACGTGGTACAGGCTCCCTCCCTCCTCCCAGGGTTGGGCTCAGCCATGTACCAGGTTCAGGGTCCCGCCACATGGCGGGGGGTGGAATTTTGCCTTTGCCCCGGGTGCATAACACCCTCTCTATGCCTCTGTTGTGATGGCAGGAAAGTGAGAGGCAAACTGAACATTGTCTCTTGCAACTTTCTAAGGCTGTGTCTGATCTGGGGGTAAGAGGACCATCATTTATTTGTGTGTGTGTGTGTGTGTGTGTGTGTGTGTGTGTGAGCACATGTGGGACTTAATTCCATTCACCAGCTGGCTTGAGAGGAGTGGGGCCTTTTCCAATGATCTCTCTTGGTAGACCTTCTCTTTGGGGTAATAGAAGCTTGGTAAATGTGTGTGTGTCACATTTTGGAAAGGAACATTACTTTTTCCAATGGCTTCTTCCAAGAGAGGCTCAGTGAAGCAGTAGGTTAGCATTCCAGCCTTTCCCATCCTGCCAGGGTCACAACTAAATGCATTAGGTGATCTCATCCCACTCAGAAATGTATTACTGCACCAGAGTCCCCACCCCAGTGGGTGCAGCTTACTGTATGTTTTCATGAGAAGCCCAGAGTTGTCATAGCAGGATGGGTGGAGTTATTTTCTGGTCAAGGTCAGGTTACATTGCCAGAGTTTCTTGCACAACATTATGCAATTTTAGCTAAGTGCAAAGCACTTCACTCAGGAGGAGAAAGTCTAGGGCACAGCTATTAAATGGGGAATAATTGGCTAGGTGGCAGCACGGCTGGAAAGGGTTGTAATGGAGCACAAATTGAATGGGAATCAACAATGTGATGCAGCTGCACAAAATGCTCCTGTTTTGGGGTTTATTAAGAGCAGTGTCATGTAAGACACAAGAGGTAATTGTCCTGCTCTACTTGAAGCTGGAGTACTGTGCCCAATTTTGGGTGTCACATCTCAGGAAAGAGGTGAACAAATTGGAATGAGTCTAGAGGAGAGCAATGAAAATGATAAAAGATTTAGAAAAAAATGTCTATGAGGCCATACTAAAAAACCTGGGCATGTTTAGTCTTGAGAAAAGAGGACTTGGGGGGAACTGGTAAGTTTTCAAACGCATTAAATAGTTTAACAAAGAAGATGGTTATCAATTTTTCCCATACACACTGATGGTAAGATTTGTTCACCTCTTTCCTAAGATGTGACACTCAAAATAGGGCACAGTACTCCAGCATCAAGTAGAGCAGGACAATTACCTCTTGTGTCTTACATGATACTGGCAGGGTTGGCAGCAGGGGAGATTTAGGTTAGATACTAGGAAAAACATTCTAACTACAAGAATAGACTCTGGAATAGACTTCCAAGGAAGGTTATGAAATCCCCATTGTTGGAAGCTTTTAAAAGCAGGCTTGACAAATAGGATTGTGTAGGTGTGGTTTGGCTACAGTGCATGGGGCTGGACTTGATTCCTTCTCATAGTCTCTTCCAGTCCTACATTTCTATGATTCTGTGCCTCTATTTTCGAACTCTCAGCTTTTAACTATTCCAGCAGGCAGCAACAAACAATGGATATTGTTGGGAAATGTGAACTGTATTGCAGGTGGGAACCAGATTCCTCAGAGAGAAACAGAATGCAGGTTCTGACAACCAAAGTTTTGGAAGAAGGGGGTGGGGAGAAAGGGATTTCTACTATCCATCTTTTTAGTTCAAGGTGTCCTGGTTCTAGAGAACTGATCTGTTAGTGACATGTCTGTAATCAGCCATTTTGAATTAAGGCGCCAGTGCTCAATTTGCTATCTCATTCCAGGATGCAATTCTCTCGCAAGACCATGTCAGTGAATAGGCTAAATAACTGTGAAGTGAACCAGAAGAAATCTGCTAAAGAGTTTGGAATTGTCAGTGATTTTCCATTAGAGTGACTGGAGTGCACTGGAGTGCGACTATCTGCAGCACACCAGCAGAAGAACAGGAAACGTTTTAAAGAGTCCAGAATCACTGGAAAATAACACAAAACAAAACACAACTTTGCTCTTTCAAATAAGATACATGGTATTAATGGGTTATGAGAGAAACTCTGTAGTAATAGTCTGAGGTATTGGGTAAGTCTAGACTACAGGCTTTTGTCAACAGGCTTTGTCGACATACTATCGACAAAGCTTCTGTTGACAAAGAGTGTCTAAACTACAGCCAGTTCTGTCGACAAAGCAAGCCACTTTGGGTTGACATGAGAGTGTAGACGCAAAGGACTGTGTAGATGCAATAACGCCTTCTGTCGACAGAACTCTGTCGCCAAAAGGCATTATTCCTCATAGAATGAGGTTTACTGCCGTCAACAAAACTGCCGAGTTCTGTCGGCGTTATGTCGATAGAACTTGACAGTAGTGTAGACGCAGGTATAGTTTTGTCGACAAAAGTCCAAGAGCCCTCAATGGTCGTTTATCTTGGTGCCCTAGGCCACCGTCTAGTTTGCCTGTATTGATGGGCCGCCACTGACTACATGCAGGCAGATTTGAACCTGGGACCTGTGGAGCTTAGTGTAGAAGCCTTCAGCCACCTGACTTTCAGCTTAGGCTGAAGAGCTCATTCATTCTGAACTCTCACTGTAAGTGGTCAAAGGCTATGTCTAGACTGAAGAGCTTTTTTGGGATAACGGAGGTATCCTGGAAAAGCTCTACTGTGTCCAAGGATCACGTCCGCTTTTTGGGACAGTTTCCAAAAAAGTGGATGTGTTCTTTCAGCATCCCTGTATTCCTCTCAGTGAGAGGAATAAGGGATGTTCTGAAAAAGGATTTTTTCCTAAAATTTGGCCCCATGTAGATGGGCAAAATTTTGGAGAAGCCTCTTTCAGAAAAAAGCAGAAAAAGATACGCACATTGTGTTTTACAATGTGCATATCCTTTTCCGACTTTTCTCAGCAGTCTAGACATAGCTGATGTGCCACTACATGGGGACAGTGAACCACACCCCCTAGGTGTATGGATTACAAAGAGTGTTATTCAAGATCTCACAACAGATTTTTTCCATAACTAGATTATTTCAAGTCTTCTGAGCAGTTTACTCTGGACTTCAGTGATGTTAATTCTGATTTATACCTGTATGATGGGGGAGTTAGGCACAATGTGTGAGAGCTGATTTCCTGAGAGATCAATCATAGGTTTGTTACCATTCAGGGTGAGGGGGGCAGAGTGATGGCATTCCTGTGTCTTCTGTTTGTTTTTAATTAATAAATAAAAGCAAGGGGAAGGAAAGCAGAGAGTACTTCATCCATGATTCCTGTGACACTGCACTTGCCTTAGGAGATGTATTTCCAATATGCTTCTGGTCAAGAGGAAGAATAGACAGCTCTCTAAACCACTATGTAGCTCCACTTGTTCCACTGCCTGCTTGGGAGAGTAAAAGTGATGAGCACACATGTTCTCCAGAGATCCCCCCAAAGATCAGAGATACAAACTTCAGTGCTAAGCCTTGACAATGCATATCCAGCCATATCCATGTGAATCCAAAGGCACAAAATGTCAGCTGACTTATTCCAGCAATCTCGAATGCTGAGAAAAGAGGGAACCTTTTTAGTCCTCCTCGCACAGGCACCTAACTTATTCCTTCCCAGGCCAGTGGGAAATTTGTGTTTAGTGGAGGACTCTGTTATGACTCACGCATGCTTAAAACTAGGGATTGGTTTTCAGCTCCCTTCTTCCTTAAAAGGTGTTGCCACTCCTGCTGTTTGTCATTGTACATATTTTTTTCTTTTAAGGATTTTTATAGACTGTCAGACAGCTATATCTGCTCAAGAAACACTTGGTATCAACTGAATTAATATTCAGTTTAAAAATAAAGCAACCTCGGTGGAAAGTATTACTGATTCTCCTCTGGGCCAGGTAGCTTTGTGTGCCAGTGAAATGTCAGAGAGCAACATTCCTTCAACTAGCAAGGATCTCAGTTGTGTTGCCTGCCTGCTTTCCTTTTGGCTGCATTTGGAGCATTCAGCACCTGGAGCCCCTAGCTGAAATGTGAGCTCAAGTATGGTAAACCAGTCTGACTGGTGGTGGCAGAGTGACCCATGTCCTGAACAAACCTTATGAAAGGAAGCTAAAGTTTACTGAAGTCAGTTAAACCTTATCAAGTTGAGGTTAAAACCTTTTGAGTACATAGCACTAAAACACAATTGTGTATGTGTTCTTTGGGCACCATGTGAACTTTCTCTGCTAGGATAGTAATAGAAATGTAGCCGTGTTAGTCTGGTCTAGCTGAAACAAAAAACAGGACTATGTAGCACTTTAAAGACTAACAAGATGGTTTATTAGGTGATGAACCATCTTGTTAGTCTTTAAAGTGCTACATAGTCCTGGTTTTTTTCTGCTAGGGAAAGGGAGATACTAATGAACCTCCTTGGTTATCAACCCTTTGAAGCCACCTCCCTGGAGAGGTATGGATTATGCGGGAACTATGAGACCAGTAAAGGGTTTTGGATAAATAGCTTGGTTTAAATGTTCTCAGACTCTTCCTCATGATCCAGTAAATGGACAGGGCTCCTGGTCCCTAGAGGGTTCCAATCATTAGGGTGGGATTGGGAGGCCTGGTGCTTGTACTGAGCAGGCGCTGGGATGAACTGGTAACCACAAGGAATCACCAATTTGACAGACTGTGCTTGTTGGAATCCATGATAGGGTTGAAGTTGGCACTGCTAATCATAATGCTTTTTACTCTGAGAATAAAGTCGGCTTGCACGGGGCGTGCAGTGGTACCTTTATAACTCTAACCGTTACCTCTGTTAGCCATCTCTAAGGACAAAACAAGCAGGCTCTGCTTGGGCAGCCTGTCTCTGCTGGGGATAATATAGCAGAGATCAAGAAACTCTGCAGCTTGGAAATACTCTGGTCAGAAGGCAGAGGAAGCAGGTCTCCATCCAAGAGAGGCAACAGCTGGCAGCTGGGTGCCAGACTGTGGGTGCCCTTGCAGATCTCCAAGGAAGAATAAAAGTGCAGTTTCCCTGAACTGTGAGAGTGGCTTGCAAATCAAGTATCTTTCAAATGAGGTGTTAAGCCAAGCTATTGACAGCTGGTAGTGAATGAAGATGCTGTGGCACTTTCTTAGGAAGAGTCATGTTAACTCGTATGGCTAGGATAATAGGGTTGTGCTTAACTAATATCCCTTTGCATGTCCATATGAATACAGTGAACTTTGTTGGTAGGGACACATCTATGTTGGCAAACAAGTATTCACCACCTTTGGAGGCTGGGTACTGGTAGCGAGTTCTG
The DNA here is from genome assembly GCF_052426305.1 of Pelodiscus sinensis. Taxonomy (NCBI): domain Eukaryota; kingdom Metazoa; phylum Chordata; order Testudines; family Trionychidae; genus Pelodiscus; species Pelodiscus sinensis. The sequence continues at coordinate 120,714,055 of NC_143056.1, read as the reverse complement.
TCTACAGTACGGCTTCCATTGTTGCTACAATAGACAGAACTCTATCGTTGATGAGCTATGTAGGTGATTTTTGTCAGGGTAGTTCTGTCCTTCCTTCCTTAAATGGTGCTGGATTGTGGTACAGTAGCTACCATGTTCCATACAGAAGATATCCTCTGTATTTTGCAAAGAGGTGAACCGATTACAACAGAGCCTTTTTCCCACTTCACAGGCTTCAGTTTATAAAACCATCTGAACAACTCAGATAATAGGTTTTAGAAAAACTTGAAATTATTACTGCTTCTGGCCATGATTATCCTCTGCATGGGACATATTAACACATGTGGATTCCTCTTGCTGGGGTTCCTCTGTACCATTCACGGGGAACAATAGCAGCTTGTAGCAGCAAACCTCATTTACCACTTCAGTCATTCAGGGGGTGACGTCTGGCTGGAGTTCCTGCTGCTCCCACATCCCTCCCACCTTCACATTGTCACTGCAGTTTCCATACTTTATGTCCAAATGTGCTTCGACAAGGAGATCTTCCCTTGTCTGATAATGAGATGGGAAGGAACCAGGAAGGTCCACTTCTCTGGTCACTCTAGGATGACTTTTACAATATGAATTTTTGCACTCGCTAACTTATTTTGGGACCAAACTTGTACCAATATGTGTGTAGGAGCAAAGATGAGGGCTAGGTGCTCTGGGGTAGCATGCCAGACAGTGTTTAATTTATGCTGGAGCTAAGCCCTAGCACTTCTAAGTTTGGCAGTTCATAGCCCCAGCACCTCTGAGGTAAGTAAAGAAACTGTTCGAACCACAGCACCTCTTTCAGGACAGATTAAGCGCTGGTGTTAGGGTTCAAGAAGTGACTGGACTGAAAAGAAATCTTCTGTCTTGTACTTCCTGCATTCCTGAAGTGTCTTCTGAATCCTCGTCTGTTTAGCGTACTGATGGATATATTTGTTTGTTTTAGAGTGACCACCCTGAAAGTCCATTATTGCCGTAGGAGATCAAACCTGCATTCTTCTCCAGCTTGTGTGTCATCAGCACAACTGCCAGCCAGGGTAAGTTTCTGCACTTTGAACCCTTTTTGATGAGGCTGCAGGATGCAGAGAGCCCCCTTGTGAAAATCCCCTCTTGGCTATTCCGATTATATTGCAGCAGTTCATTTCTACATGAAAAATGGCTCGTTGAATTTGCCAGTGCCAAACTCAATGGTTATATTTTTTTTTTTCTGAATGTGAGCAGTGGAAGCTCAGCACGATGCCCGGACTGTCCAAGCAGCATTGCCTTCTGACCATAACCATGCTTTATATTGAGGCCTATTCAGTGGGTGCGTGTTAGATCGTTCCCTTTCTAAAAGAATCCAGCATTTGGTATATCTTTCACCTTGAGTCATGTCTTTTGTCCTTAATTGAGATGCATTTCATTTGAATCATGAAGGAGAAGAAAACATTGGTGGGGAGAGTGGGGATCAGAGGGATCAGAAACCTGCGGTGAGAGATGATGCCTGTAGATGATTTGAAAATGGGCTGAATCAAGCACTCTGCAATGTGTTGTAGGGTAACTGTCCCGCACTAGCAGATGGGAAGGTTAGATGCTTTGCTAGATCTTTTGGATCTGTAATTTGCGTGGTTCTAGTAATGCTTATGAAATTCATGGCTAGGATAGTCAAAGGCATCTATAGGAACTAGACAATTCAATAGAGGTTGGGTACCTAATTCAGTCCCTTTTGAAAATCTGAACTAAAAATACTAGAAGAAATTCTTTCCCCTACAGTTGCAGTAGAAACTTTCCATTGACTCGGCTGTGAATCTTCTGCTTTCCCTCATCAATAAATCAATAGAACACGTTCACCTGATCGTGGTGCTTGAAAACCTTTTCAAAGTATGGTGTAATAAGAATTTGCAACAGTGCTTCTCTTATCCACAAAATTAGATGCCTACATCGGATCTGTCCTTCCAATTTAGAGCAGGGCTGTAAAATCCTGGTTAATCAGTTGATTGGTTAAATGTTAGGTTTGCCTAGCATTTAACTGGTTAACCAACTAAACAGGATCCCGGGCTGAGGACCACTCCAGTTTGGCTCCCTGTGGACAGAGGCTGCTCTGGGTTACTGATTAACTGGAACCGGTAAGCATTACCCATTTAGGGTGATGCTTACTGGGTAACGGGGTTACCGGTTAACCTTTCATGTCCCTAATTTGAAGAGTGCAATGCATTTAAAGTGTGTGTCTGTGTGTTGGGCACATATGGGGAGAGTGGTGGTTCTGGAGCCCTGGAATGTGTTTAGTGGCCAGATGGCCCAGAGGGATTGAACATAATAGGTAATCATCGCGTGATTCCCCCCCCTCCACCCCCCTCACCCATTTCCAGACAAACAGAGGCTAGGGACACCATTCCTACCCATCCTGGCTAATAGCCATTGATGGACCTAACCACCATGAATTTATTTAGAACTTTTTTGAACCTGGTTAAAGTCCTAGTTTTCACAACCTCCTCTGGAAAGGAGTTCCACAGGTTGACTGTGCACTGCGTGAAGAAAAACTTCCTTTTGTGTGTTTTAAACCTCCTGCCTATTAATTTCATTTGGTGACCCCTAGTTCTTATATTGTGGGAATAAGTAAATAACTTTTTCTTATTCACTTTTTCAATACCAGTCACGATTATATAGACCTTTATCATATCCCCCTTTAGTCTCCTCTTTTCTGAGCTGAAAAGTCCAAGTCTTTTTAATCTCTTTTCATATGGGACCCGTTCTAAACCCCTAATCATTTTTGTTGCCCTTTGCTGAACCTTTTCCAATGCCAATATATCTTTTTTGAGATGAAGCAACTGCATCTGTATGCAGTATTCAAGATGTGGGAGTACCATGGTTTTATATAGAGGCAATAATATATTCTCTGTCTTATTCTCTATCCCTTTTTTAATGATTCCTTACATTCTGTTTGCTTTTTTGACTGCTGCTGCATACTGAGTGGGGGTATGTCTACACTACAGCACTAATTCGAACTAACTTAGTTCGAATTAGTTAATTTGAACTAAGCTAATTCAAATTAGCGCATCTAGACTTAAAAACTAGTTCGAATTAGCGTTTTGCTAATTCGAACTAGCATGTCCATGCGAGTGGACCCTGAACCGAGGTTAAGGATGGCCGGAAGCAGTGCCGGCAGGGCATCAGGTTAGGACTTAGAGCGTGGAACTGCTGTCTCAGGCTAGCTGAGGGCTGTGCTTAAAGGGTCCCGACCCCCACCCCGGACAGACAGTTCTCAGGGGTGACCCACTTGCAAAGCAGTCATGGCTTGGAGTGCCCTGAGTGCCCACACACGGCACATCACAGCACTCGGCCATCAGCCCGGCTGCACTTGCTGCAGGCTGCCATCCGGAGGGGGGGTCAATCGAGGGGCTTCAGGAGAGCTTCCACCCCGAGGAGCCCGCAGAGCCAGCTCAGTCCTCCCCATCGGGGGCTCATACCCCATTCCTCCCTCACCTCCTTCCACTTACCCCTCCCTAGCCCCCCTTCCTGATGTTCAAAATAAAGGACACGTGTGTTAAAAAATAGAAACTCTCTTTATTGAACAAAGCTGGTGGAGACTGGGAAAAGGAGGTGGGAGAGGGGAAGAGAGAGGGTGGGAGAGGGGAGGGCAACTAAAATGATCACGGGTTTGAAACAGGTCCCATATGAAGAGAGGCTAAAGAGACTGGGACTTTTCAGCTTAGAAAAGAGGAGACGGAGGGGGGATATGATAGAGGTCTATAAAAACATGAGTGGTGTAGAGAGGGTGCATAAAGAAAAGTTCTTCATTATTTCCCATAATAGAAGGACTAGAGGACACCAAATGAAATGAATGGGTAGCAAGCTTCAAACTAGTAACAGAAAGTTCTTCTTCACAAAGCAAAGAGTCAACCTGTGGAACTCCTTGCTGCAGGAGGCTGTGAAGGCTAGAACTTTAACAGAGTTTAAAGAGAAGTTAGATAAATTCATGGAGGTTGGGTACATGGAGTGGTATTAGCCAAGGGGTAGGAATGGTGTCCCTGGCCTCTGTTTGTGGAAGGGTGGAGATGGATGGCACGAGACAAATGGCTTGGTCATTGTCTTCGGTCCATCCCTTCCAGGGTACCTAGTGTTGGCCGCTGTCAACAGACAGGCTACTGGGCTAGATGGACCTTTGGTCTGACCCAGGACGGCCATTCTAAGCTCAGGGCTCAGGGTCATAGGTCTCAGTGGACCACCTTGATTTTCATGCACATCTGCTCCTGGGTGGCCAGGCTGGCAGCTATCCTGCCCTAGACGGCCACTTTCCTGTGCCTAGTGCGGAGGTCGTGGATGAGGTCCACGATATCCGCACTAGACCAGGCGGGCGCCCACCTCTTGCGGACCCAGGCAGGCTCCCGGGAGCCACCAGCCTGGTCCTGGGAAGAGGCAGAGGACTGGGTGGCAGCGGGTGGTTGGCTCGAGCTGTGCCAAGTGCAGGGTCTGCTGGCTGGGTGCTGGCACGGGCACCGTAGCCAACCCGTGCCCCTTTAAGGGCTCCAGGGCCGGGAGGGGGGCAGACGAGTTTCCCTGGTGTTGGCCAGAGTGGCCACCAGGGAAAGCTGGGGAGGGCTAGCCTCCCACTAGTTCGAATTAAGTGGCTACACAGCTCTTAATTCGAACTAGGCATTAGTCCTCGTGGAATGAGGTTTACCTAGTTCGAATTAAGCGCTCCGCTAGTTCGAATTAAGTTCAAACTAGCGGATCGCTAGTGTAGCGCCTATCAAAGTTAATTCAAACTAACGTTTTCAGAGCACTAGCCACAATGATTCCAAGGTCTCTCTCAAGTAGTTGTAGCTAAATTAGTCCCCATCATATTGTATGTATAGTTGGGATTATATTTTCCAATGTGCATTACTTTACATTTATCAGTGTTAAATTTCATTTGCCATTTTGTTATCCAATCACTTAGTTTGGTGAGATCTTTTTGAAGATCTTCACAGTCTGCTTTGGTCTTAACTATCTAGAGTAGTTTGGTATCATCTGCATCTTTTGCCACCTCGCTGTTTACCTCTTTCTCCAGATCATTTATAAATAAGTTGAATAGGATTTGTCCCAGGACAGAGCCTTGGGAGGCCACCACTAGCTACCTCTCTTCATTCTGAAAACTTACCATTTATTCCTACCCTTTGTTTCCTGTCTCTTAACCAGTTATCAGTCCATGAAAGGACATTCCCTCTTATCCCATGTCAACTTACTTTACTTAAGAGCCTCCGGTGAGGGACCTTATCAAAGGCTTTCTGGAAATCTAAGTACACTATATCCACTGGTTCCCCTTGTCCACATGTTTGTCAACCCGCTCAAAGAACTCTAGTAAGGCATGATTTCCCTTTACAGAAACCATGTTGACTTTCCTACAATAAATTATGTTCATCTATGTGTCTGATCATTTTATTCTTTACTATAGTTTCAACTAATTTGCCTGGTACTGACGTTAGACTTACTGGTCTGTAATTGTCAGAATCGTCTCTAGAACCCTTTTAAAATACTGGTGTCATATTAGCTATCTTCCAGTCATTAGGTATAGCAGCTGATTTAAAGGATAGGTTACAAGCCACAGTTGATAGTTCTGCAATTTCCCATTTGAGTTCTTTCAGAACTCTTCGGTGAATGCCATCTGGTGCCAGTGACTTGTTACTGTTAAGCTTATCAATTTGTTCCCAAACCTCCTCTAATGACACCTCAATCTGGGACAATTCCTCAGATTTGTCACCTAAAAAGAATGGCTCATGTTTGGGAATCTCCCTAAAATCCTCAGCCGTGAAGACTGAAGCAAAGAATTCATTACGCTTCTCCCCAATGAGAAGATTTATCATCTTTGAGATGCTCCTGTAGCATCTCGATCATCCAAGGGCCCCACTGATTATTTAGCAGGCATCCTGCTTGTGATGTACTTAAAAAACATTTTGCTATTACAGTAAAACTCTGATAGTCCAGCATCCAACTGTTCGGCACTCTTGATAATCCGGCATCAAAATGCCAAGAGCTCCTGACCAGCTGATTAAAAAGCCTGCCACTCAGCACACATGCTGGCTGTAACCAGAGGGAGCGTAAGGTTGGGGGAGGGGGATGGGGGAGTGGGATCATGTTACAGTATGGAGAAGAGCATTTTGCTTCAGCAAAGGACAAAGGGGAGGGGAGGGGAGGGGAGAGAGCAGGGGAGGGGAAGGAGGATCAGGTTACAGCATGGAGGAGAGAGATGGGAAGAGGAAAGGGGAGGGGAACAGAGGGGAGGGGAGGGGAGCGGGAGGAGGATCAGGTTATATCACGGAGGAGATGCAAAGAGGGAGGGCGATTGTGTCCTGGCCAGCTGTTAAGACTTGCAGCTGTACCGTACCTCCCGATTCTCCGGCAAATCTGATAATCCGGCACCACCTAGGTCCAAAAGGTGCCGGATTATCAGAAGTCTGCTGTACTTTTTATGTTTTTGGCTAGCTGCTGTTCTAACTCCTTTTTGGCTTTTCTTATTATATTTTTATACTTAATTTGACAGAGTTTATGTTTCTTTCTATTTTGCTCACTAGGATTTAACTTCCATTTTAAAAAATATGTCTTTTTATCTCTCACTGCTTCTTTTACTTGGTTGTTAAGCCACAGTGGCACTTTTTTGGTTCTCTTACCGTGTTTTTTAATTTGGGATATACATTTAAGTTTGGCCTCTATTATGGTGTCTTTGAAAAGTTTCCATGCAGCTTTCAGGGATTTTACTTTTGTCATTCTACCTTTTAATTTCTGTTTAACTAACCTCCTCATTTTTGAGCAGTTCCCCTTTCTGAAATTAAATGCCACAGTATTGGGTTGCTGAGGTGCTTTCCTATCACAGGAATGTTAAATTTTATTACATTATGGTCACTATTTCCTACCGGTGCAGTTATATTTACCTCTTGGACCAGATCCTGTGCTCCACTTAGGACTAAATCAAGAATTGCCTCTCCCATTGTGGGTTCCAGAAACAGCTGCTCCAAGAAGCAATCATTTAAGGTATCAAGAAATATTATCTCTGCATCCTGTCCTGAGGTGACATGTACCTAGTTAATATGGGGATAGTTGAAATCCCCCAGTATTATTGAGTTTTTTATTTTGATAGCTTCTCTAATCTCTCTTAGCATTTTATAGTCACTATCACTGTCCTGATCAGGTGGTCGATAATATATCCCTACTGCTATATTCTTATTATTAGAGCATGGAATTATTACCCATAGTGATTCTATGGAACATTTTGGCTCATTTAAGATTTGTATTTCATTGGATTCTACGTTTTTTTCACATATAGTGCCACTCCCTCCCCACTACGACCTGTTCTGTCCTTCCAGTATATTTTGTACCCTGGTATGACTGTGTCCCACTGATTGAACAATCAGTGTTCAGACTGCTCTTGAGCTTCCCTTTTGAAAATACAGCACAGCAGATGAGAACAGGAGAATGAAGAAGTAGCACTGTTAGAAAGTCAAGAAACTTCAGTCTAAAAGATTTGAAATAAGAGCACGATCCAGTAGACCTTCGTTGCCTTTGCTAGTATTGTGAATACATAAATAATATATGAATTGGGAAATAACAGAAGATAGCCCTTGCAAGCGGCTGTCATATCCCACAACGAGAGAGTGAGCTTGCCGATTATATGGCAGATGATGGTGCTGTATCTGTCACAAAGGCAGCATTGAGTGAAAATGATTACTTTAATTAAAAAGAATTAAAACATCAGCTCAGAGTCAAAGAAGACACAGCTACCCAGCTTGAAAGCTGGTTCCAGATGCCCCAGGCAGAACCTAAGCTGTATATTTGAAGTATTCGGAACACTGATCAAGACCATGGCTGCATGTTATATCCGTGCTGTTCTTGTGTAACTAGGATTTCTGAGCTCTCAGGAAACTTCTGGTTCCTTTTCTTTTGTGATATGTAATGTAGAAATCATTGTAAAGATAGGATTGGTGAAATGTAACGGTCCATACTATGCATAGCTTAGAGCCAGCTAGCTGGGCACTTACATTTGCTTTGGTTTTGTATTTAAGGTATGTAACTGTTTTATTTACAGGAAGTAATAAAGGAGGCTCAGTCTATGTGACTGATAAAACCCCCTTCTGAGATCCCCTGCTCTGCACAGAATCAGAGAGTTCATTCTGCCTTTTCAGGAGACAACAGCATAATGTCAGGGATGTTTCTTTTTATTTCCTCATATTAATTTCACAGGCTATAGCCATTGCCTGCAGCTAATTTACTTTATAAGCAGATTTCAATGCAGATTATGAGTTTAGGCCTGGGTATCCCAGGAGAAGACAGGCCAAGGGTATGAGGAAGAAGGATACTGATATAGACCATATCACCTGGAACAGAGGCTTCCTGACTAATACCTGGACTTAACTGTGGCATTCTCATTTCCTCGGCTGATTTGAATCAGTGTGGCTCCACAGGCTTCAGTGGAACAACACCAATTTACACAATCTGAGGATCTGGCCCATTACATTTAGCTGCACAGTGCGGTTTTAAAGAGCATTCAAATTACATTCTGAGAATGTCTTTGTTTACAAATAGCCTGAAAGACCAGCAATTAGCACTGTAAACCCAGCCACTGGTTAGAGACTCCTTGTAGACTAAAACTGTATGGCTTTTTTTTTTTTTTTGGGACATTGGCCTGTATGACTTCCTGTGTGGACTGCAACATCAATCCCACACAGATATCTTTGGTCTTAAATCTCTTGTCGGACTGAATTCATCCCTGCTTTGGCCCTGAGATGCCCCAGAATTGTTAGGTTGTTACTGTTGTCACTAGAGCCATTTGCATGTGCATCAGTCAAAACTAACTTGGAACCAAGTGTGGCTTCCTGGGAGGTGAACAACAAAGGCCTGGTCTGCATTATGGAATTTTACTTTTGTAACCCCTGTCAGGGCTGTAACACACTATCCAAACACACTCTCCACCGTACACCCCTGGCAGGTTCTTTGGAGTAGTTTTCGCAGAGACCTTGCATGTCTCTGAGCACGGTGGATGCTGTCCATGGTTCTGTGCTCTCTGTCCTCTTTCAGGTTCCCTGACTCAGAACTTGTGAACTCTTTCAGTTCTCATTTATTGTCCCAAGAATTCTTTTGTGGTCTTGGTTTAATGGTTCCTTCCCCGTGGTTGAGGATGTGGGCCTTTAGTTCTTTGTGAGCACAAGCCTGACTATTCCAATACCCACAATAGATTGCACAGGCATTCACAGCTTCATTGGGATTGTGCTTGCTCTGAGCAAAGCTCACTAGTGCATCAAGTTAAATAAATGTCAGGCACTGGCTGCCCCACTTGATGTGGTCTTACCACTGATGTAGTACACTGGTCATTATTCCATGGTTGTTTTCCTCCGCTTTACAGTCCTGGTAGCAAGTCTTCTGAATGTTCCACAGAAGTATAATCTGGACTCCATGCATCCAGTGGTTAGCGTCTTAGCCTAAGACTCAGACGACCCAGGTTCAATTCCCTACTCAGGAATACTTGTTTCACATACTTCCTTTGTGATCTTGATAAAATCATGTGGCTTTAATATGCCTCAGTGCCTCCCTCATATTTTAAAAGCAGCACCTCTGCTGTGGCTTTCTGTATTATCAAAAGTTGTACCACTGCCTATCTGCCAATGAACAGCCACAACAAAAGAACTCTGAATATTACCCAGAATTTCCCATCTGTCAGGTTAAAAATAACATACCCCAGTGATGCCTGTAATCATGAAAACCACTATGGACCACATGTGGCCAAGCAAAGTGTCCAGAGCTCATCTATGGTTCCAGGCAAGCATATATTGATCCAACAAGCAGACTTTGGACCATGTTGAGCTGCATCTGAACAAACCCTGGAAGATGCATCTACTAGATCAGGGTGGGCAACAATTTTTAATGGGAGGGGGGCCATGCCACGATTTTTGCGGGGGCTCTTGTACATTTCAAAGGAGGAGTGCGGAAGTGCCTGTCGACTAGTCAGTTAACCGCATTTTAACATCCTTATTCCAAATATGGATGCAAAGCTGAACTGGATGATCTCCAGTGTCACAGAGGAGGCCCTGAAATGACTTATGGGCCTGCAGCTATATTGATCCATTGTCACTGTGCAGATGTTCTATGCCCATGAGAAAGAGTACTCCATTTGTAAAATGGGGTTAATAGCGCCTCATTGTCTTCGCAGGTGCATATTAATGATTTCAAGGCACTTGAATCCTGTCATAAAGGGGTGTGATATAAATATCATAGATCAGTTAAGTTCATTTTTTTCCACAAACATCTGTTTCTGTACAATTGTGCTTCAGTGTTGGCTTCCACAGCTGCTAAGAAAGAAGCCTTCATATGAACATGCCTCAAGCTGGCCTGAGTGAGGGTGCTCGCCCCAAACTGGGGCAGCAAAAAAACTGATATTCTATATTTGTCTTACTTGGCCATTGTCTAGTAATGGGTAATGATGCCCTGGTGTGATTTTCTTGGTTTCTTTGTGTAAGGAGGGTCTGAATCAGTGCTTCCATTACAGCCAGCTGGGTGTGGTTATGGAATCCTGGGTGTTGTTACGGAAATACACTTCACACAGGTTGCTTAGGCCTGCGAGATATTCGATTGTAAGAATGGTGTTTTGCCCCTTGTAGCCAATTTGGCTGTTGTGGGGCTCACTAACCATATTAACAATAAATGCAGGAATTGTAAGATACAACCACCAATGCTTGCAGTTATTGTTGGAATGCACAATGCAGAACAGTCAGACTGTCTTTAACTCAGATGGTGAGACCCTGTCAGTGTAAGTATACTTATATGGACAGAGGCGGCTCTTTCTGAGCCCTATAGATTAAGCTGAGGAGGGAGTCAACAGGCTGCATGCCCTTCAGGCATGAACTGTAAGACTGATTCAATCTGTTTCTCCCCACTGTTTCAATGATAAGAGTTAAAGAAAGGCTCCATAAGGGGTCTCTCTTGTATGTAAATGTACTCCAGTGGATCCTGGAATCTCTTGTGGCTGGACTGTGCTTTGGACCAAGAGCTGAAATCACTAGGTTTGGTCTAGAGCCAAATCCACCACAAGCCAGCAGAAGATGCAACAAGCAGCCAGCAGGGTGGAGATGGGAAGGCATGAGGAGTGGTCAGCAGAGCGGCGGCAGTGAGGGACAATGAATGGCCAGCAGAACAGTGCCAGAGAGCAGCCAGCAGGTGGATGGCGAATGACCAGTGGAGTGGGTGAGATGCCTTTTACTCTTTCCCCCCCCCCACCCGCAAATCAGGAAGGAAGGTGAACTCTGCAGATGCACCTCTGAACTCTGGTCTGCCCTGACCAAGGGCAGCGACTGAGTGGGGTGCAGAGAAAAGTTGGGCATGTGAAGGGGACATTTACATTGCTGGACTCGAGAGCCAGAGAGAAAAAGGACCTAGTTGAGCTGGGATGTTTACTTGTGGGTTTGGTTATGATCTCTGTTGGTGGTGTCTTCCTATGGACTCCATTTGTGATGTTTTCCCAAATAAATGTCAAATTACCTCTCACTCTTTCTTTTATTAAAGGTTTCCTCCCCTCCCCCGCACTCTGTGCTTGTGCATGGAGAAGCATGGTCTCCCAGAGGTGCCCAGATGTGTTGTGCGAATTTCCCAGGTCACTGGGTAGGGGCTCGAGCCAGCCCTGTGTTAGGTGAAGGCCGAGGAACTCCTAGATGTTGAACCTGGTCCTGGCTGCAGCTGGTGCTACCTGGCAGAAGGGTTACATTTGTTTTGTGCAGTCATGCTTCTGTATGGCAGCACATGTGCATATTTTGTGTGAGCTTTCAGTCTGCATCTCTTTGTCAAGACATCATTAGGAAGAAATTCAGTATCTTTCCAAACTTCACCCTGCTGATATCTGTTCAGTGCCCAACTACTTAACCACTGACTAATCTTCGTCCACACAGTCCCTTGCCCCAAGTGGGTGGGTGAGAAGAGTTGTGCCAGGGTGATAGATATAAACTTCTCTCTCACCACTGAGAAAATGGATGCATTTTCTGTTTCTTCCCTGATTGCTCAAATGCTGCGAAAAACACTGAAGGCTTGTTAAGTGATGTATCACCCTAGATCGGTTACTTCAGCATAGCAGAACAGCACTCTCCATCCCCACTAAATACAGGTCCTGCACTTTGCTTTGTCTTTCTCTTGAGCCAAAGGTATTGAATGGACCTCTTCTTTAATGCCTTTTACATCCTGTAGGTGCAATCAGTTTGTGATGTCGTCTTTCTGATTTTATCCCTATATCCTTGTGCTGCTCTTTTGTACTCCCATGTTTCTACTTTTTGTACGATTCTTTTTTGATTTTCAGATAACTAAAGAGCTCTCAATAGAGCTACATTTTCAGATAACTAAAGAGATCTCAATAGAGCTCTTACTATTCTTCCTCTCTTTTTGTTGCATCAGGATTGTTTGCAGTTGTGCTTTTAATGTTGTCATTCTGAGAAACTGCCAGCGCACTGCTTTTTACTTCAGATTTTTTCCCCCCATGGGACCTTACCTAGGTGCTTTCTAAATCTGTTGAAGTCTGTTTTTTTTTAAAGTTCATTGTTCTTATTTTGCTGGTCTCAGCCCTTCCTTTCCTTGGAATCATGAAGTATATAATTTCATGATCCAAACTGCCTTTCGTTTCAGATTCACAACCAATTCTTCCTTCTTGGCCAGAATCAAGTCTAAAATGGCTCTCTCTCACCCCTGTTACTTCCTCCAGTTTCTAAAACAAAATGTTGTCCCCAGTACATTCCAAGAGCTTATTGGAAATTTTGGGTTTTGCCTTATTCAGTTTGATTTAGGGCGGTCAATTAATCGCAATTCCCTGAAGCAATTAATTCAAAAATTAATCATGATTAGAAATAATGGTGATTAACTGCACTGTTAAACAATGGAATACCAATTGAAATGTATTAAACGTTTTGGATGTTTCTCTAGATTTTCAAATATATTGACTTCTATTACAACACAGAATACAAAGTGCTCATTTAATATTTTTATTGCAAATCTGTGCACTGTAAAAATGATAAAGATTAGTATCTTTCAGTTTATCTCAGACAAATACTATAGTCCCAAATTTTCCGGGACTGTTCTGATTTTAAGTACTCTGTCCCAGTGTCCCCTGCCAAGTCAAATATATTGACTTCTATTACAACACCGAATACTTAATTGGGACACCGGCTTGTGGGTTGAAGTGACTGAGTACGTGCACTGCCATTGTTCCTTGCACAGTGCAGCTGCAACAGCGTCCTCCTTCCACCACTCTTCTCCTCCCTCACAGAGCGCATAGGTGGTTCCACTGGAACTTTGCCAGCTGGGGCGGGCTTCTGGTGGTGCACGGTTTCTGGTCACTCTGCCACCCAGTGCCCCACCACTGCTCACCGCAGGGCCCCTTCCCTCTCCCACGGGACTAACTCTGGTGTGCAGGGCCCCCAGTCCAGCTGCGCAACCTCCTTCTCCACAAATGCAGGCGGTGGCTTCTTTTTGTTACAGTGGCTGCTGCTGCCAGAGGTGGCCAGGTCCGAGGCAAAAGGCGCTGAGTAGCCACTCCCCGATCTCGGTGCTTTTCAACTGCTGCCTGAGCCGCAGCAGAAGCCACATGGAATATGGGTGGGACATTGCCATTCTCACTAGCTGCAGCACTAGGAAAATGCTCGGGCTTAATTATGTAATTAACGGTGAGTTTCCATTAGCAAATGGTGGTCTGTGGAAAGGTTTACATTGAGCCAGGTGATTCATGGGAAAAAACGTTTGAGAACCACTGAAATAGAGGCATCCCTGGCCTCTCCCCCTGAGTTAATGCAATGCAAGTTGGAGTGATACAGTTACAGTATAGTTGCATGGGGGGGGTCCTATGGGGCCCCAACTCATTCCTATTTGTAGAGGACAGTGGGAGGAGTTTTTAGAGGGGTCACACAGTACCCTTTACTTCCGGTCACGTGTCCATCTTGACTCTGGAAGTACTACCTCCAGGGGTGGGCTGTCATGTAACAGGTGGGCAGGGCCTAATGGATCAGGGGGTGTTGCTAACATGTTCACAATTTTGGTTCAGAAAATATTGTCACTATAACTATAGTGCATGCTTCTTATAATGAAAGTACAACTTACAAATGTGGAATTTTATTTATTACATAACTTCACTGATAAAACAACATGAAACTTCAGAGCCTATACGTTCATTCGGTTCTCCTTCTTGTTCAGCGTATCAGTAAGACAAACAAGCGCAGGAAGTAATGTGGCCTGTTTCATATTTACAATGCCACTTGAAAGTGGGACAGGTATTTGCATGGCATTTTTGTAGCCAGCATTGCAAATGTTTGTGCCAGATATGTTAAATGTTTGTATGCCCCTTCTTGCATTGGCTACTATTTTAAAAGACATGCTTCCATACTGGTGATACACACTAAGAAGTGTGTTAATTAGTGACTGAATTCCTGGGGGGAGAATATGTCTCCTCTTCTATTTTACCCTCACTCTTTCATATATTTATTTCATGTCATAGCAGTCTTGGATGATGATCCAGCACATATTCATTTTCAAGAACACTTTCACAGCTGAGATGAAAAAACTCAAAGAAAGTATCTGTGATGGGTTGGATCACAGATATCCCCCTGACACTGTCACCTGGTTTGCTGAACATACCATTGAGCCTGACTACTTGGGGCAGCCATCACCCTATTTGCTGGGCCAGAAGCTCTGGTCTCCCCTATCAAAGGCAGAGAACTAGAGTAAGAGCCCTCTAGCAGAATAACAGACACTGATAACAGCTCAGCCATGGGAGGGCTCAGTTACAGGGACTGATCTGAGGAAGTGGGTCTGGCCCATGAAAGCTCATCACCTAATAAACCATCTTGTTAGTCTTTAAAGTGCTACATAGTCCTGTTTTTTGATAGCATTCATGAGCACAGCCCCGCAAAGAGACCAAAATCCCAAATAAAACAGTCTTACGCTCTATCAAGTGTTACAGAGAGAAAGCTCATAAAGTCTGCCTCCTTTATCAATGAAAGAGAGATGCACAGCTGTTGCTCCCCCTCCCTTCAGGTACCAATTATTTACACTGGGTTTGATGATAAATAAAAGTGATTTTATTAAGTATAAAAAGTGGGATTTAAGTGGTTGCAAGTGGTGACAAACAGATCAAAGTAAGTTACTAAGTTGAATAAAACAAAACATGCCAATTAAGCCTGATGTACTAAGATAAATTGTTGCAAAACATAATTCCTTGCCTTAGTCCTTATTTCAGGTAAAATTCTTTGTCAGAGCTGATCTTTTCTCTCACCCGGGTCTAGCAGTTTCTCCCCTTGTTAGTGATTTGTTTTCAGGTCCCTTCGTGTGTATCATCTTAGGATGGGGAGGCAGTTTCAAAAGCCAGCTGAAGGCAATCATTCTTTGCTTTCCATCCCTTAAATAGAATTTTTCCAGGACAGGTCTACTTTGTTCAATTTTTTGCCCTCCCTGGAAAAATACCAAATTCAAGATGGTAAGTAGCATGGTCTCACATCTTTGTAGGACCAACCACAGTATAGGCTTACAAGAAAAACAAAACCATTCACAGATCATTGTTCTGAGCACTGGGCCATTAAGTTCTATAAGTACCACTAATGGTTTTCACTAGAAGACCTAGATTAATAAAACAGGTTTCAATTTAATATTTCTAACTTCACATATAAGAAAGATATATGTACAAAATAGAATATACACATTCAGGAGATTAAAAGTTCTTGAATGACAGGTTACTTGCCCTGTTTTTGGGGAAATGAAACCTGACCCCAGCTGACCCTAGCTCTGCGTGGCATTTCAAAGTGGCAGCCCAGCATGGGGTCTGGGGTTAGGAGTGGACTCTTGAGTTCCTTGCTGATCCCGGGCTTCATTCTGTGCTGCCACTTTAAAATGCACAAGAGCCCCTGTTGGGGACTCTTGTGTATTTGAAAGCTGGCACCTGCGTGCAGCTCAGAGTCATCAGGACTTCCTGCTGGCCCTGGGCTGCATGCGGAGTTCCCCATTCCTCCTTTGAAATGCCTCCTACTGGGGCTCATGTACATTTCAAAGGAAGAATGCAGAAGTGCCTATCGACTAGTCGATGGAAATTCCATCGGTTACTCGACTAGTCAATTAACCACTAGTTAACATCCTTAATTCTATTATAGTTTAAAAGTGTGATTAATGGTGAGATTATTTTTTTAAATCACTTGATAGCCCTAATTTGTTATATCGCAGTGGGGTCATATAAAGGGGGGGAAAGGTATCTAATTGGTTTGACTGTATACTGCAAGCAAATATTCTGTCATTACTCAGCTCTTTGTTGCAGCTGGATGAGTGGGAGGGAAACGGAGTAAATTAGAGTTTGACTTGAAGGTTCAGATTTCAAGTATATTCTCTAGAATTTAGCAAGTGAACAGGTCAAGTGCATCATGCAGGGGACTAGGCCAGAAAAATATTTGGCTCTAGGTTGTAAAGAAATACACTCATTTCATTTTGGAATCCAGCCCAGAGAGTGCTCTATGACTGATCGCCACTCCCTCCATGTCAGCAGCTGTTGCTGTCAGGGGAGAAACATGACTTGCATCTGTGCAATGGGTGAGATTGTGTGTGCTTTGGGGGTATTCAAGAGAGAACATGGTTTTTCTGTTCCACAAAGTAGTAGAGGAAGATGGAATGAACCACAAATGATGTGTACCCCTTGCCTGTTAGTCTTACTAGCTTTGATGTTGCCTTGGGGAACATAATAAGGGAAATGACTGAAAGGTTTAGATGTATAGTAATGCAGGAATTGGCAGATTGGATCAGACGCATGGTGCACCCAATCCAATGTTTTGTTTCTGAGAGTATCCATTATCAACTGCTTCAGAGCAGGAAGATGTAAGCAAAACCCTGAGGTTCTAGGATAGCCTGTCTACAGGGAGTGTTTCTTCCTAGTTAATGTTTGTGAAATGTTTTTAAAAATTGAAGAGGGAAGCACTACAGTGATTCAGTGCTCAGATTAATCACATTACTCTTCTGAACAGTTTATTCAAGGCTTTGACTTGTTAGTACAAAACTATTCTTAGCTTTTTATTAACCCAAACACACTTCATTTTTGGGAGGGAGTGGGGCTGTGAGGCAGGAAGGGCAGAATAGAATTGGGTTCAGTAAACCAGTTTGGAGATTATTGGCACATAAATCTTACATGAGAGCCCCAGGGGCAACAGAACTTGTGTGTCCTCATTGACTTTCCAAAGAGGGGAAGCTCTGTGTGCAGAGTTTTTCTGAGGTGCTAAAATGGTTAGAGAAAATCTCTACTTCCTGATAAGATCAGAGCAGGTGCTGAATTCCCTCCTTGCTTTGTTTTGTTAGCTGCCTCCATTAGCACCTATTCAGTTCTCTCTGTGAATATCCCTGGGATTGTATCCCAGTGAGGCTCTGCCCTTGTGGAGAGGTCTCAGAGGGGTAGCCATGTTAGTATGCAACTAAAAAATTAAAAAACAATGAATGGTCTTGCAGCACCTTAGAGACTAACAAAAATGTAGATGGTATCATGAGCTTTCATGGGCAAAACCCACTTCTTCAGATGATTGGAGCAAGGGGTCCAGAGTTACAAATAAATAGCAGAAGAAGAGGGGATGGAGAGGGAAAGGGAAGGGGGACAAATCTTGTTGATTAGAGTGTCCATGCTAAATGAGGCTAATAGAATGGGCTGTAAGTGCCTGATACTTACTTGCCCCTCTGCCATGTACATTGGCCAACTTGGACAGTCTCTATGACAAAGGATTAATGGACACAAATCAGATATTTGAAATGGTGACACACAGAAACCTGTTGGGGATCACTTCAACCTGTCTGGGCACTCATTAATGGATCTAAAAGTGACTACTTACAAAGCAGTTTCAAAAACCAGATGGAAAGAGAAGCTGCAGAAGTTGCCTTCATCTGCAAATTTGACACTTTTAAAAAAGGTCTGAACAAAGACATGACCTGGATAGGCCACTACGTTCAACACCCTAATGGCATCAAAAGTTAAGTATCAGGCACTTAGTCTACTCTATTGACCTCATTTAGCACAAACACTCTAATCAACAAACCTTTTTTTCCCTTTTCTTTCCCTCGCTATCCGCTCTAATTGACAAGATTTTTTCCCCTTCTCTTTCCCTCCTCAGCCCCTCTTTTTCTGCTACTTAATTGTAACTCTGGGCCCCTTGCTCCATTCATCTGAAGAAGTGGGTTGTGCCCACAAAAGCTCATACCATCTCAATTTTTTGTTAGTCTCTCAGGTGGTGCAGGACCATTCATTGTTTGCTTTTTCATGTCTTGTGGAGGGAACCCCAGCTCCATAAAGGCACATTGTATAGTAGGATGCAGGTGGTTAAAGGGCTGAAGCAGGAAAGGAGGTCATAGCTCAGGTCCCAATTGTGCTAAGCACTCTACACAAACTTAGTAAGAGACCAACCATGTACTGAAGGGACAAAGTATGGAAGGGGAAATTGAGGCACAGAGCCATCAGGGGACTTGCTCAAGGTTGCACATCAGGACAGTGACAGAGTGGGGAATGTACCCTGATTCTCCTGAATCCCAGGACAGTGCATCATCCATTTAACCACCTTTTAAAATATGTTTTAAGTTTTCATAGAAGAAGCATGTGAACAAATTGCCAGCTGAGCCAAAGAGAACAAGAAGGGTTCCCACAGCCTCCCCACTCAGTGTGCGCACACAGCTTTAGTCACCATTACTAGAAA
Source organism: Pelodiscus sinensis (assembly GCF_052426305.1). NCBI lineage: Eukaryota > Metazoa > Chordata > Testudines > Trionychidae > Pelodiscus > Pelodiscus sinensis. The sequence continues at coordinate 120,695,372 of NC_143056.1, read as the reverse complement.
CTGCATGCACATATCAGACTTCATCTAAAACTCTCTCAAGTCAGTGAAAAGACTCCCATTGATTCCAATGGGCTTTGGATTGGGCCCATAGAAGCGAGAATGAACCCTTCAGAATTAATCCAGAAATAAACATCCAGTGCTAATGGGCCCATGCTGACTTCTCCTGACATAGCCAAAATCTTGCTGCTCGCTTCGTGTTAGATTCTGTGCTCAATACCTATTAAAGGTCCTCTTTCCTGGGAATGGGAACTGCAGAATATTTAATAAATGGATTGGATCGGTTTTTATTGCATCACTGGAGCTTCTGAAATTACGGCTGCATCCTTTGAAATGCTGTGTGTACCTTCTTTGAGCAATCCCCATGTATATCTCAGCTCTGAGCAAACTTAACATAACATCTTTACACTCAGTAAAATCCTGGGTACTCGCTAGCATTCTTTCTGGTCTCTTGTCAGCTAATAAGTTCATAGATTTTAATGCCAGGCAGCGCCACTATGATTATTTAGTTTGACCTCCACGTAACACAGGCCACAGAGCTTCACCCAGCTTCATCCAGGGATGATGTGAGGGTAGGGTGCTCACATGATGCTTCACGTCTCCTGCTGTTCCCACGCACTGCCCTCTATCCCCCAGCTATGGAAGCCTGAGGAAAAGCCTCGGGCAGAGTGCATCGCTGTGCTGCCATTCCCCTAGTTAGGGAAGAGGGGGAACATGTAGAGCCACTTCCTCCTTCCTCTGCCAGCATCTGTATCACAGGTGTTCCCAAGTTAGGGACACCCAGAGTGTGGTGCTTACAGTGTATTAAATATAGTAAATAATTAATGACCTCTTTCAGAGTTCCTCTGGTTTGAGTGAAGAAGTGAAACTGCTTGTCCACTTCTAGCTCCCACTGGGCCTCTGGATTCTTTGACAGTTTCCTCATCCTTACGAAGAACCCTTGGGTGAGATGTTTGATTTCTTGCCAGTGACGTCAGTCTGTCCGGCTGTCTCATTCACATTGCCTTAAGCCCTTGCGCGTAAGGAAGGTTTTAGGGAATTCTCCCACTGCTGGTCTAGTGATAGGGAATGAAGTGAGGCTCATGTGATTTGGGCTATGGGGCCTGGGATGCTGGTGACCTGGGTTCAATTCCTAGCTTTGTCACAAAGTTCCTGTGTCACCCTGGGCAGTCATTTAATCTTTCCATGTCTGTCTGTGAAGCATGGGTAGTAACATCTCCCTTCTTGTTTATTTAGATTATGAGATCTCAGGGGCTGTTCCTTACTGTCTGTATGTATCGGGCCTAGCATAGTGGTGTCATTATCTTGGGTGGAACCTCTATGTGCTGTTCTAATATATAAACAGTGGGAATGCTAGTATTTCCTGGCTGTGGACATATAAAAATCCACTGGTGGCATGTCAAGCAGCACATGTACTAGCTGCCTGCCTATCGTACCAATATTGTCTGATGGTTTCCTTGTGCTTTCTCTGCCTCTTGTGTCCATCTGTTGTCTTATTTTAGCCTAAGATTGTAAGTTCTTTGAGGCAGGGACTGTTTTGTAATCTATGTCTGTGTACAGTGCCTAGACGATCATCCGTGACTGGTGCTGCGAGGCACAGGCACAATACAAATAATACACCAGCAGAGAGAGAGAGAGAGACTTTTAAAATTCTCCATGTGATGAACTTTTAACTGTTGAAAAAACAATGTTGATGCACTGCCTCAAGATTTCAACTCAAAACACGTAGCTAGAAAACAAATTGCTCTTTTCTTCGCCCTCTGGTAGAGCTTTAATCCAAGGCTAAATGCTTTTGCCAAATTGCTCTGACAGGAATTTGACTTCCATGCTCATAATTTCATTCAGATTAATTAAAAAAAATTCTCGCAGTTACGCTGTTTGACTGGGGAGCATTCTTCAGAGCCAGCTCTGCTGTGTCGCACGTCCCATATGTGATTTTTATTAGTTATATTTTAACAAAGGTGCAGATCTTTACATATATTCTTATTTATTTAGTTTTAACAAAAAAAAAATCACCCAAGGGTTCTTCCTAAAGATGAGGAAATCTTCAAAGAAAATGGCATCCATCCATATGCTCTATGCACCATGGGCATTGTTTAAATAAGTCCTAACTGCAGCAATTAAACTCACCACAAACCTACCTGGTCTTGAATAATCCTCCACCTCTGTAATTACAGTTCCCTTCACCTCACACATTATCAAATGTCTGGGGGGAAAGGATGAGCATTCGCACTAAATGTCTAGTTTTTCTGCTTCATGAAATGCCTCGTGTAGTGTGGCCAAGCTGACATGCCTGTTGCTTTTGTTGCACTGATCCTTTTCAAATTTTGCTACAGCCCTTCAGAAAATGGTGATTAGATGTTTTTTCTAAAAAAATTATTTAAAGAATTGCAAAATAAATATTCTTTTACCATGGGGAAAGTTGGGAGTTTCTCTTGGACTCGTTTATTTTGAGCAGACACCAAGCATGGAAAGTTCTAGCTGTAAAGACAAATGTTGGAAATGGGTTCTCGATAGTGGAAATTATTTTTCCTCTCTTACTATATAGTTGGTGCTCTTAGTGTGCTGTGAAGGTAGTCTTAGTGCATTAAAGAACTTTCAAACCTTGCTCATAAGTAACTTCCCAGCCACTTGCTGTGGGGTGAAGGAGCAGCTGATGGCCTCTTCCTAAGGATTTCAAAGGTTGGCACTAATAGCAGCATATTGAACCCTTGTCTGGGCCCACAAATGTCTCTTATTCTGTGGTTCCCTGATTGCACTCCATTCTTATTTATATTTTGGCACCACCTGCCCTAGGACAGGTCCTAGATCAGGTGTCCATCAAGTTAGGTGCAGAACCAATACAGAACAAAAAGACAGTCCTTGTCCTCAAAGGGTTCACAGTCTAATCAGGCCATATTCACTGCTGGCGTAAGTAGGTACATTTCTAGTATCATTTCCCCCAAGGATCTGGCCCATCAAGTTGTATATTAGGAAGATTGATTTTGTGCTGTTTTTTTAAACTTAACACAATATTGTTAATTAGTAAGTTGTTGTTTATGACCTTTTTCTTCTGCCGTAAGTGAGGCTGGGTTTTAGTAGTTCAGTCCATGCACTGGAAGCCAGGAGATAGCTCTGCCAATGTGAACTTCCAAGCTCTGAGATGACAGCCTCAAAATTGATGAGAATCTTGTCTAATATGACTTGGTTGTGGTTTTTCAAAGCGATGACCAGCAACAGAAGCACTGAAGCTGCCAAACTGCAGATTCAGAAACGCAGCATGGCATCTGTCTGTGTTTGGCCTCTATGTAGAAGGTTTTATTTGCAGTTGTAAGGGCTAATTCTTAATTTAACGGACTTGCACATTTTGTAGGGGTTGGTGGCTAGACTCACCCCTCACCAGTGAAAACTTTCCATTTGTGATAGATGAAGAGAGGAATGAAATTTTCAAGACATGGTTCTGCCTTTTGAGCTCCAAACTGCTAGTATCGCTAGACACTGGGTGTTCCTATAGTTCTGACTGTTTATTAATCAGAGCTAATTATGAGTTACTGGTTTACGTTAGCCTGTGGGTTTTCTTCTGCCTCAATAAATTGCATTTTCCTGCCTGAATTTTTTCTTGCTTTTATGCTCCCATTCTGCATCTGGAAAGCAGAAATGTCTCCACCAAGAGCAGCGTTGGCCTTAGATCCCTCGTTTTATCCTTGCTAACAATTTTTGCTTCATCTTTCCACCAGTATCAGTCTATTGCTTACTCATCAGAGTGCTAGATTAACTTCAGAAATCCAAAGAATGCCTTGTTTGGAAGCACAAGGCACATTTCTCTGTCCTATACTTCAGTATTGTTGTTCTCAATGGCAGAAAGAGAGGTATTATAATGGAGTCCACGCGCTCAGGTTTCATGAGACCTACATTTCCAAGGAGTCCGCACTAGCGGACATTTAAAAATGGCGGTGCCTGGCTTTATGCAAATGAAGCCCGGGAAATTCAAATCCCGGGCTTCATTTGCAACTCCAGTTGCCTACATTACCACCCTAGTTCGAACTAGGGTGGGAGTGTAGACATACCCTCATTGAAATGGTGTTGGTACATTGTTCGGTATTTCTTTTACCTCCAATAATGTTTGCTAGTTTTGCATTTTGTGCTTTGTACACATGACTGATATATACATTTTGATGAATTATAAAACACACACAAATAGAATGAAGAGTCCTGTGGCACCTTAGAGACTAATACAAAATATACAGTATCATGAGCTTTCATGAGCAAAACCCACTTCATCAGATAAGTTGGAGCGAAGTGGATTTTGCTCACGAAAGCTCATGATCCCATATATATTTTTGTTAGTCTCTAAAGGTACGTCTACACAGTAGTTATTCCATCAGTTATTCCTAAATAACATAGTCCACGTTCATACTACAAGCAGTAATTTTGACATAATGTCAAAATAATGTTGATCTGGAGAACCTCTTACTCTGATTCCTGTAACCCTCATTTTATGAGGAGTTGGGGGAGTCGGAGGAAGAGTGCTCTTTCTCGGATTTCCTGCTGTGCAGACAGCACCAAAAGCTGAAATAAGCTATTTCAACTTAAGCTACGCAATTGACGTAGCTCAAGTTGCATAGCTTATTTTGGCTTTACAAGCAGCTGTGCAGACGTGCCCTTAGATGCCATGCTACTACTCCTTGTTTTTAAAGTTACAGACTAACATGGCTATCCCTCTGAGACTTTTTAACACACAAATAGGAAAGTGAAGGTCAGCCCAGCATGTCTACACAGCAGCATTATTTCGGGAGTAACTGACATTATTCCAAAATAACATAGTGCGCTTTTACACTACAAGCCATTATTTCAAAATAATGTCGAGCTGGAGGACTTCTTACTCCAACTCATGGTAACCCTCACTTCATGAGTAAGTCAAAGGAAGAGTGTTCTTACTGCTGTGTAGACAGTGCCAAAAGCCAAATTCACCTATTTTGACTTCAGCTACGAAATTGATGGAGCTGAATTTGTATATCTTAATTGAACTTTAGCCCTGCTGTGGAGACATACCCAAAGGAAATGACATAAAGGAGACTGGTTTATTTTAGGCCTTGTCTACAAAATACTTTGTACTGTGTTTGTGCCTCAGGCTTCCCGTGATCTGTGGATGACCAGGTTTGAATATAGCTTCCCCTATCAGGTTTGCTTGAATAGAACTAAGGCCTATTAGAGACAGTGTGGTCCAACAGATGGTGCAACAAACTAGGACTTGGGAGACTTGGATTCTGTTCCTGGCTCTGTTACGGACTTGTCGTGTGACCCTGAGCAAATCATTCTGCTTTGGTGTCTGTTTCCCAGCCATCTCTTGTGTATTTGAAGCAGAGCCTTTTCCATATGTGTATGCACAGAACCTACATTAGAACATTTTGTTTGCATCCTTTTGCCTACGAGAGAGAGTGAGAATTGCAGCCTATGATGTAGTGGTTTGCAGAGCCTCAAGTGACTGGATACTCCATTCTGAGATTTTGTATGATCTTTGGCAGTTACCACAAGTGTACGTACCTTAGTTGGAGGCTCTTTTTACCTCAGGCTGTAGGATCCAGCTCCTGTCATGGACTTTGAGACCCTGACGGAAACTATGGTGCCACTTGTTACAATAACTTGCCAAGATTTCCCACTGGTCAGGATTAATTCCAGATCCCTTCCTATCATGCTTGTCCGTGTCTTTATAGCAAAGCTTGGGATGCCCTGTTGTTCTGGTTCCCTCTGAGAGCTCTCTAAATGCCTTTGGAAAATTTGAACTGAAATGAAAAAAAAATCATTTTCTTCAGGGGAAAATTTTTTTTTTTGGGTGGACTTTGAATACTGAGAAATTTCAGCCAAAACCCAAGCTAGTTTGATTTGGAAATTATATCACGGGGTCTTGTGGGAAATGTGGTTTGAGTACATCATGCTGCCATTCTCTATTATAACCTGGTTGTCTCCCGTAATGTGCTGTGGTCCTCAGTTGGAGCACTGTTGTGCTAAACTGAAATTTCTTGGAGTTTGGATGTTCCATTTTTCAACATTCTTTTTAAAAGCAGCTCTTTTTATGAAAACATTTTTGTCAAAACCTTCTTTTCTCTAGCAGTGCAATTTTGTTGGAAAATGTTCAGCCTGCCCTAATGAATCATCCTCTTCCCTCAAACAACGCTGCCTTCATCTTTTCCTGTTTGTTTTCAAGATAGGAGCAGGAGATGGCTGCTGACCTAGTGAAACTTCCTTGCCAAGTGCTGTAGTTTACTCTAGAGCCAATGAGATTTGTATGTAAGTGGGAGTCAGGGCTCAGTTGAGAGACTGCCAGGATGAGTGTTTCACAATTAGAGACTCAGTGTTAGGGGCAGTGTTCCCTGTACTATGAGCACTTGTGCAGATGCTCAGGAGAAATTCAGATGCTGCCCAGCTGATTAACAGAGCGCCCACAGCTAGGTTTTGTGTTGCTATTGGTGGTGCACATTTGTGCAGGCCTCAGTGCACAGAACAAAATGTATTCTGCACATAGATGGACAAACTCTGCACATGGATGGAAAAGATTAGATGGAACATTGGTGGGGGGGATTCAATAAGGGCTCACTAAGGGATTTTGTAGGGAGGAGAGTGGCAGTATCATCCAAGTTGGAACACCCTTCCTATAGTTAAGGAAGGGGGAAGCTTTTGTTTCCTAAACTTTTTGAATCTCTGTCAGTGCACCTCTATTATGAGCCACTGTCAACATCACTTGCTTCCTGGCTCTTAGGCTGTGCAAATGGAGGTGTTTGGTGTTTTCTGATCTTCTTACTCATTTGCATTCTGTTGGATTGAACTTGCTATTAACTTAGAGCATCCGTCTCCAACCTTTTTAACCACAAGATCACTTTTTCAATTTAAGTACAATGTAAAATCTACCTCAAGCCCAAATACCCATGCCCCACTTCCTTCCTGCTCCTTCTTTGAGGTCTCACCCCTTCTTCGAGGTCTCACCCTGCTCACTCCATCTCCCTTCCTCCCTCATCCTTAGTCACTTTCACCAGGCTAGGGTAGGGGTTGGGGTGCAGACTCTGGTCTTAGGCCAAGGGGTTTGAAGTGTGGGAGGTGCTCTGGGTTTAGTCCATGATGTGGGATTGGGGTCCAGGACAGGGATATAATAGTGTAGTCAATTAACCGATAAGCAAAAGCTTATAGGTTAATGCTATAGACTACGCGTATTTCGCTCCCCAGTACATTTTTTAGCAGGCTAACCAGCAGCCCAGCTCAGTCCTGGCTTACGCCAGGTGTGGGACCTACCCCTGCTGTGGCGCTGTATTTAAAGTGTATTAGGAGCTGGGCAGGCAGGCAGCCCGGCTCCGTTCCAGTTCGTGCCAGGTCCAGGAGCTCAGACCGGCGCCCCCTGCAGACAGGCTGCCACCCCGCACTGCTGCCTCCTTATCAGAGACAGCAGCTCAGGGCAACAAGCAGCTGGTCCGCAAGAGGAGCTGGTTTTAAAACTGGCTCCCCTCGTGGACTAGTTCCTGCCTGGCACCCCGCACTGCTGCCGGCCCCGCCCCAGGGACTATAGAATAGTCAACTGACCAATAAGAATTCATGAGGTTATTCAACTATTCAATTAACTGATATTTACCATCCACAATCCAGGAGTGGTGTCAGAATGCACGCTCTGGGAATGCGCTTGGGTGTAGGGGGACTCACATCTGGGGCAGGAGGTTGGGTGCAGGAGAAGATTCAGGATTGGGACAGGGGTTCAGGAAGCAGGCTTTGGCTGGGCACCATTTAACTGAGGCTATGTCTAGACTGCAGGCTTCTTTCGGAAGAAGCTTTTCCGGAAGAGATTTTCAGATAAAAATTATTCCTAAAGAAAGTGTTTACACAGCAAAAGCGCATCGAAAAAGTGATCTGCTTTTTTGAAAGTCCACACTGAATGGATGCTATCTTGCATTTAAGCTGTGATTACTATGGATGGAGTGGGCACCAGGGCACCTGTGCTTTTTCCTCTTTCTTCTTCTTTTGAAAGAACTCCCTCTTGCCCGTCCACACACGCTTTTTTCCGAAAGAGCTCTTTTGGAAAATGGCTTCTTCCTCAGAGAAAGAGGTTTACCAATGTCGGAAAAACCCCTCTGTTCTTTCGATTTTTTTTTTGAAAGGACACGATTGCAGTGTGGACGTAAGTGAAGTTTTTTCAGAAAAATGGCCGTTTTTCTGAAAAAACTCTGCAGTTTAGACATATCCTGAGACTGCTTCCAGGTGGTGGAGCAGCAGGGTTAAGGATGGCTTACTCCTGCCCTGGCCCTGCACCACTCCTGAAAGCAGCTGGCTTGTACAGCAATGGCTTTAGGGCACCATGTGCTGCCCCTCATCAACAGGCACTGAGCCCACAGCTTCTACTGACCATGGTTTCCCATTGTTGATCAATGGGAGACCCCCTGCTCTGCTTTCTCAGAGGCTGCAGGGACTTGCTAGCCACTTCCAGGAGCAGCAGTTACCACAGCGATAATGAGTCCAGACATGCCAGGTTTAGGCATTTTAGAACTCACTCCTCAAAGAATTAAATGTAAGCGTAAGAGAGAAATGAAAATTATGGAATACAGTAACACACTTTGCAAGCAGTAAAAGAAGTAACAGCAACAACCCATGTATGTGAGAATGACAGACACACACACAGTGTGTGAGAGTGACAGAGATTTGCATTGCCAAGCTCCCTCCATCCCCTTCTCTCTGAGGGGAGATAGGATACAGGAGTGGATGCAGGAGGGACACTGACATCAGAGCCCTGCCTCTTCTCCCTCCCACATCCTGTGCAGCAAGCAGGAGACTTCGAGGGGGGCCGCTCCAAGGCAGAGGGCAGGAGCAGCATGACAGTGGGTGGAGGGGCAACTGAAGTGCCAGTGCTTTATAGTTTTCCAGCCAAACCAGCCAGGATCACCTGTCAGATCTACTGGTAGATCCCGATCTACTGGTTGGTGACCACTGACTTAGAGCCACAACGTGGGGAACGCTGGAGGGGCAGGCGCTCTAGGTCTAAAGTATTTTGATGAAGCCATCAAACTTGTGACTTAAGTCAAGATTTTGTACCTTGTTTTCTGAAAGCCAGCAGCCAGGTCAGGAACATGCTGGGCCCAAGACCAGAGGCTTAAAAAGAAAAGTAATATCAATCTGTTGCTCTTCTGCATTACATCCACTGACGAGCTGTCCCCGAATCTCAGAATAGGCCACTGAGTTCAGTAATAGAGAGTGACAATTCTCATCTGCATTCCCATCCAGTCAGACATAAGGGAGAGTAGCATCCTTGGTCTCTGGTTGGGATTGGCTCACATTTCATTCAGAGAGGCTTCAATGAGGTTCTCCTCAGCGCACGTTGTCATGCAAAACCATCCTCTGAGACAGAGCAGTGGGGCAAGGAGACGAGGATCTGGAAATGTGAAAAGTTAATTTTGGAAGAGTTTTTCATTATATGGGGTGGGGGATGGAAATGGAAGAGTAGACTGGAAGCAACATGTCACATGTCCTGGGAAAAAGGAGGGAGAAAAAATCTAAACATGACTAGCAAAATAATCTGCTTCCTGAGCAAATTCCATTTAAATGTAAATTACCCCAAGTGATTTTTTTTCCAAGTAGAACTTTTAGCAGCACGGTAGAGGAAGGCAAAACTAGTTTTTCTCCAGTTTAAAATATGTGACACAGACAGCTGTAGAAGGCTGTGAGTTTCCTTACCTCGCCACTTCCTTACACCACTTCTTTCTTGTGGGCGCCTCAGAGCTGTTCCCTGCAGCAGTGCCTCCAGGTGGTGACAGCTAGGATGTTTGCTTCAGTCACCAGAACCCTGTCACTGTCAATTAACATCCCAAAGATTGGCATGTACCATCTTGATAACAGCCAGTCTGTGCTTCCCACCAGGGGACCAGGCTCTAACAACACATCTCTCCCTCTCTGACTTGCATTCATCCTCTAAACCTCGTAAAAATCTGACAGGGAACCAAAAAAAAAATATATAATAATAATTCCCTCTCCTGAAGCTCAGTAGTTTCTGCAAAGAGCAAATACATAATCATTCCCTGTAAGCTGGAAAATAAAAAAGACTGAACTGTGGTGGGGTCTGAGCTCTGCTGAATAGTTTTGGTGATAGATAATGAAGATTCAGGGCCAGAACCTTGGCTGGAATTAATCTGTGTAACTCTATTGACTTCCATGAAGCTAGGCTGAATTAGACTAAATGAGTATCTTGTTGTACCAAATAAAAGCAAGCAGGATCTTTTGAGGGGGATAAGGCAAAAAGCCACATTTATTGTAAAGATAATAATAAAAAATAAAGAAAAGATAGAAGCAAACAACGTTGTTTAACTACTTATTCCTAACACTACTTAACCCTTATACACTTGTGTGTGTATATATATAACCATTCATTCATACATCCATTCATTCAAGTTCTGTGTATAGTTACCAGCCTGGAAGTTGCTTGTGACAGAATACTGGCCAGGTACTCTGTACACAAGTGATGGTAGTGGGGAGCGAAGTCCTGATCAGATGCGCATCTGATGCTCCTGGTGGGCTGGCAGCAGAACCTTGGACTCTGATTCCATAGTTTTTAGTCCAGTTCTTATAGGAATTTCTTCCTATGCCAGTCTATGGAAATTGCTGCATCATGCTGATGTCTCCAGGGTGGCTGCCAGGTGCTAGTCAGTGATCTCATCGGGTGGACCTCCAGTACTTGGTTTTCTCCACTTGACACCTTTTGGTTGCACTGGCACCTGATGCCTTCTTCAGCCCTTTGTTGCTGTATTCTCAGGCTGGCACACCTCAGAACCATTCATTCATCATCCAAGCACTCTCTCATACATTCATACAGTATTTTGTATAATAATAAAAGTTGTAGTTACAGAAAGTTTCTGGGTGGTATTGCTTAAAACATTCTCTGAGTGCTGAATAAAGTTACAATGTTTTAAAGAGAACAGGCCTCAATTAAGTAACAATGCCCTTAGTCAATTACAGGGCTTGGCACCCATAGCAGAGTTAGTGGCTTGACAATGCATTGTTACAATGTATCTCTGCAATGTCAATTTCAAGCAGCCCCTTGATTATATTCTTAACAGTTCTAAGTTACATGACCTAATACATTATATTCTTAAGGGGCAATAATAATAATAAATCTAAACATTTAACAATCTTAACAAATAATAATAATAATAAGAAGAAGAATTAATAATAAATCTAAACACTTTAAGTTGTGGGGAACAAATTATGGGGGGTCACTTCCATTTGGAGGAATCATTTTCAATACATTAATATGTTATCCTTACATACTCACCCCACTATATTTAACCTCTTAGGATGCTGGGCAAAATCCAGACCAAGTTGGTGGCATTTTAGTTTCTGCCATCTGTTTGTGGGTGCGAAATGAATTTTGGTCTCAGTCCATTTCCAAGCGTGAAGCATCACTGGCTTTCTTGGATCAGCCAGGGATTGAATTGTCACGGAGACTGAAACATTCCTTTACCTATCAGAGTCCTCTTCGCAGCAGTATGTGGGGTGCATTGATGTGGCGGGGTAGGGAGGTTTTCACAGATGCTGTTAAGTGTGCAATGAATACAGGGGGCCTCCAGTTCTGGGGCTGTAAATCCATGTATCAGGTAGCGGTGTTAAAATTCTCTCAAACCCCATCCCTGCTGTCCTGGAGAAGGAAAGCTGGACTCTAGCTTCTCAGAGCAAAGTTAAACCTGTGTTGAAACCGTGTCAATATTTTACTAATGACAGGAGAGGGGCAGCATTTCACAAAGAGCTGACAGTCAGATCCCATCATTGAATGCTAAAAGGCAGCACCGTCCCTTGTGAGTGAGTCATCGATGGGCAACCCTGCCTTGCCCCTGCCTCCATAAAGGCGCTTCTGAAACGTCTCATGATATCTATGGGCTCTGGTCAGCAGGAGCCAAATGGTAACTGACAAAACCCATTGGACACCTTCACTGGCCCATTCAGCACGAAGGCTAAGGAGTTAATGGTTCTGAGGGACTGAATCCACCTGCCCTTCCAGATTGGATGAGAAGACAATGGATGGCATTGTGCAGGGAGCTTGTAGACTGAACTCCTGTGTTGATCCCCAGACCTCTCATGGTGGCACCTTTCACTGACACTCCATTACCATTCAGATGTGTATTATTTAGAAGAACATTGCCAGGTTGTTTAGGCTAAAAACATTCTCTTCTTGGAAGGGAAAGTAAATCTCAAGAATTAAACCTGGAGACTGAGCCAGCAAGAGATGTTTAAAGGTGTTAATAGGTCTCTCTCTCTTTTTGTGTGTGTGGTAAATCTGATTTTCAAGTAAAAGCCTCGGAGGCATGGCCTATTATATGTATACAGCATTTCTGATGGACCACGTGGATGTGTTTGATAGTATTGGGAGAGCTTTCACTTTCATTCCCTTACATTTTATGTGTCTGTAAATTTACCATTTTCATGTTGCAATAACATTTTTATCTTCTTTTTAATTGCATTATATGTTTTGATGGGATCGTATGTGATGACCTAAAGCAATGACAGTAGTGCAAATGGTGGGTCAGGTTTTGGCTGGACTATTCTGGTTCACAAGCAAGCTAGAGAAGCATGTGTGTTTTCTCTCATGGGTTTTGAAACAAATCTTTTCTGCTTTTTTGTTGTTGTTTTATGTGTACAACATATCACTGCTTGCTGGGTTGCCAACTCTGAACATCCAGAAATCACAGGTCAGGCCCCCCAAAACCATGAAAACCATTATATATTTCACAAATAATAATTTGGGGGCCTTGTTTGCCTGCTAGTTTTTGAGTTTTTAGGGTGTGTTTTTCTCCCTAAGCATGAGTTTAGAAACTTACTTAAAAAAAGATTAGTCTGTAACAGATTTATGTTCAGGAACTGGAGCGTCACATAGAACATCAAATACGGTGAGAGTTGTGATAAAAGTGACAGTTGGGAACATGGATGGACAGTGACAGGCAACTTTCTTCATGCTGTTCTGACACTGAATCAGCACAGGAATCTCTTCTGGGCAAGAGGGTAGTTCAGTTTCCATGGTCTTATAGTTCATGCAGAAGAGGCATATGGCTTTAGCCCCTCATGTTGCAAGTTCAGTCCCTCCTCCCGTTGATCAGTCTGTTGGGTTTATATTGTCATCATAGCCATTTTGCCAGCTGGCTTTAGGGTTGCCAGGTGTCCAGTATTGACCAGGACAGTCCAGTATTCTCGCCACCTGTCCGGTAAAAGAATTCAGAAAATACCAGACGCCTGAAATGTCCGGTATTTTCTGTTTTTTTTTCCTGGCCAGGAGGCAAAAATACCGGACACCTGGCAACCCTACGACACACTCAGCAACTGGGCCCAGCCCCTGGACTCTCCTGCCCCCGGATCCCCTGCTTACCTGGTTCCGCAGGGAAGGTCCCTTGTGGCGCGACCAAAAGAAAAAGATGGCCGCCAGCAAAAAACCTCAAGACCTGAGCAAAGGGAAGCAATGCCTTCCTTGGGTCTTAGTGCTCAACCTCTCCTCTTCCTATCCCTATTCTGACTCTGCACACACTTAAAGCTGTTTTAATGCAGTTTTATTTTATTTTTTTGCTTAATAACTCTTGGGGTCCTATTCTGACTCTGCACAGAATTAAAGGGGCCATACTATTTTAATGCTGTTTTTATTTTTATTTTTTTTGCTTAATAAGTCGTGGGGTCCTTTTTTTCTTTGCTCAACAACTTTGGTCTCCCCTCCCCCGCCCTTTTTCTCCCCCCCGCCCCTCCGGGACAGAATTTTTTCCCCTCTGTTTTTTAGGGTGGGTGGGGGGGGTCAGGTGTTCAGTATTTTTGTGGAAACCATCTGGCAACTCTAGCTAGCTTCATAGCTCCAATTGTAGAGGTTCATGTACTAGTATCCAGAGGTCCCAGGTTCAGTTGCACCTGTGGCATGACACAAGCTCTCTACTTCCAACCTGAGTTCTGCTGTAAGGTTGTTTGAAGCCTTGATGCTCATCTAAAGCATCAAGAATGCACCCAACTTGATTTCATAGTACAGGGGTGGTCCCTGACTTGCCTGGATCTGGCCTCTGAGGCTTAGCTCCCTCCCCCAGCATTGGGGAATCCATACTGGTGCCCCACCGTGGGGCTGGAGCACACAGAATCCACTAGCCTGGGCACCCTGTAGTCTCTGGATTGGGAGGAGAATGTGGGGAGTGACTCTCTCCTCCTCAGTCGGGGGCCACAGCAGTGAGGGTTTTCTTTTGTTTTTGCTTCTCATTTGTGTGGTGTGCAGTCCCCAACTGATTTTTTGTGGGTCCCTGTCATAGTAGGTAGGTTTTCTCTTCCTTTGCTGACTATCCATGGCCTACTAGAATCTTGGACTCTTTCCTCAGATGGCCTTCTAGGTACGGTACTTTTAGTGATGTGGAAACTTGTGCACTAGGAACAGGCTTGAGAAAAGATCTTCATTGTCAAGTTCTAAACCGGCTTAGGACCGGTCAGGGCAGGTACGGTTATCTACTGCATAAGTGGAATTTGTTGCCATCTCCTTTTTGTGATAGTGGCATTCTGCAAACTGTGCACCATATTGTTGCAGAATGCCCAACACGAACATTTGTTGGCTTGTTGGAGGATATCCACAATCTAATCAGCGATGCTGTTCACTGGCTGGAGAGTTTGGACATCCAACTTTAATGAAGAAATATAGGATTGAACACAATTGCCAAACAATCGTGATTTCATGAATGTTTTCAGAGGAGGGATAGTCTTGTGTGTAAAACAGTGGTCTAGTACTCAAGAGACCTGGGTTTTATTACTGGCTCTACCACTGACTCCCTGTGTCAGTGTAAATGGGGATAATAATTCTTCATTTTCTTCACCTTTGTCCGTCTTGGCTATTTGGAATGTAAGTTCATTGGAGAGGGACTTTTTCTCACTGTCTGTATCTACATCTAACACAACATCTAACTTGATCTCAGCTAAATCTTACTGTAATACAAATAATATGCAACTTTATAATACAACAGTGTTGTAGTTGAAGTTAAAATTATGTATTCCATCACCAGTGTCCTAAGTTCTCTGTACAGACAAGTGTGAAGAAGTTCTTCAAGTGTTAAAAAGTGGAGACACTGTAACTCCAAAATAATGTGTGGTCAAGTGAATAATTTGAACAGTCTGTTGCTATCTGCAATGTACCACAATTCCCAGAGAAGGACGAAAAGTTGAAATTCTTCCCAGTAGTAGATATTTGAAATGATTAAACAAAGATGTGCAAATAAATATTTTCAAAGGATATTATTGTGTATGCACTTCAGATGGTAACTAAATGATAAATTGCCTTAAGATAGAAAGTGCACTTCTGTCCCAATGTCAATATAGATTATAATCTTAAAGGTGACCTGCAATGAAAACAAATATTGGGATTAAAAAAAAAATGATATATGAAGAGAACCTGAAAAGTGGATGGTATTTCTTGGTGTTTTGAGTTAGAAATACAGGATCTTTCTAGCCTGGAAAACATGAGGGCCGAAGAACTAGTGAAATGACATCTCAAGAGTCATGAGGATGAAACCTGAGCAGTTTTTAAATGATGTGACTTTTACTTAAACTTTAAAACTCTGGTTTTTTTTTAAGTTTTTGGTTCACACTATTTTAATTAATATTTTGAAGCAAGGACATTTTTGTTTAATTTTGACCATCACTCTGTCTCTTAGCAAGCCCAGCCTTCCAACTTTCAAAGCTAATTTGAATCTCAGTTGAGTACATTCGTGGGACACTAGAGTCTACAACATGCTTATTGCTTTCTGAGTGATGGGATCATGTCCTAATCTCATTGCTATAAAACTTAAGTTATACTTTGCAATTATCAACCTTGAACTTCACCAGCTCTTCTGTTGCCCAGCCACCTAGTTTTGTGAGATCCCTTTGTAACTCTTTCCAATCTACTTTGGACTTAATTATCTTGAGTAATTTTGTAACAGCAGATTTTGCCACCTCACTGCTCACCCCCTTTTCCAGATTATTTGAGAATATATTGAACAGCACTGAGGATATGGCTGCAAAGATTTTTTCTGGCATGTCCTAATCTCATTGCTATAATCACACCCCTTATCCCCTCTATTGGGTCTCTTTTGATCACACCCCTTATCCCCTCTATTGGGTCTCTTTTGTACACCACATAAAACACAAAGTATTTCTCTTTAAGGCCTTTCACAGCTTATTCTCACCTTTCCAGTCTTATCTTACATGGTATTGAGATAAAGTCTGGTAGCACTTCAAAGCAGTGTTTCTTAAACTTTTTGAGACTGAGGACCACCATGGATTTTTTGTTGAAAAAAAAAAAAAAAAAAAAAGTTGGGGAGGAAAGTTATTAAGCCAAAAAAAGGTTGTCTGTCCCTTTAAGGGTGGCCATTTTGAATTCTGTTCTCCGTGGCACACCTCCAACTGCCTCACGGCACACTGGTGTGCTGCGGAACACAGTTTAAGAGACACTGCTTTAAAGACTAACAAAACATGTAGATGGTATCATGAGTTTTCTTGGGCACAGCCCACTTCTTCAAATGACCAAAGTGTTGGAAGAATTGGGCCGTGCCCACGAAAGCTGATGATACCATCTACATGTTTTGTTAGTCTTTAAAGTGCTACCATACTATTAGTTGTTTTTTAAGTTTTTCCTGTTACAGACTAACTTGGTTACTACTCTGAAACTTTTGGTATTGAGATGTCAGCTCCCATCTGCTCTGCTGATGGTGTTAGTCTTGGTTGCGCACTTGTCAAACTTTCCAAACTTGTCAAACTTTTCTCCCACAATGTCACCATGAGCATGGAATTTTCCTGTGAAAAATTCCCAAAGCCACCATGTTATCATCAGTCAGGTTCTCTCTCCTTTAAACTGTTCTCTGCCGTGATGCCTACAAAAAACTTAGTTGTGATTGGGCATCTCTTGTTCTGTGGCTGCTGCTAGCCATGCCACTAGCCAGCATGTCTCTGTTACCTTGTGCTCCCTGTCTTAAACTGACCTTGTGTTTGCACTTAGAGTTAGCTTTTTGCTATTTGCATGTAGGGTGCTTAGCACAGTGGGGCCAGAGCAATAGGCACTACAAACACTAGATAATGACTACTGACTCTCCATTGGTCACTCTGTGCCAGCTCAAATGACTTCTGTTGTGTTACACCCAATACAAACTGTTCATTTATAACTGCTGTATTATATAATATGTAAAATTATGTTAAAGCAAAAGCACATATCTCATGGAGGACATTTCTTCATCAGCTAAATATATATATATATATTGCCAGTGTGCCCCCTCCTTTCTGGGACTGCCCCAGCCTCTCACCTCCAAGGCACCCTTTAGGGTGGACAGGAGGGAGGCTGAGGCTCCCCTCCGATTCATACGGGGACATTTCTGGCTGTTCAATGAGGAGAGGGTACATATGTAACCCACACACCTAGTGTGGTTCACTGACCAATGCAGTGGTACCTAGACCACAGCAACAGCTGAGATTGAGAGACCTCTACAGCAGGGGCTGAGCGCTAGCTGGCTTTTAGCTCAGAGGGTAGAGGCTCCTATACTCAGCTCCAGACTGCGCAGGTTCAAATCTGCCTGGTGGTGGTTACATATAGTTTGCTGAATTCCTCACTCTGTCTGGGTAGCACATGGGACAGAAAAACATGGATCTGCTTTCAGCAGGAGGACATGCACTGTGCCCTGGCTGTGCCTGCTGGAGTTGCAGCAGCCATGGAGAGGCGCTTCTCACCTGGCTCCAAGCTGCTGTGGTGAGAGAGGGTTGTGGTGTCCTCTGTCTCCAGGGCATCCTGAACCCCTCATCTGCAGCCCCACTCTGTCAATGATTTAAATGCTGAAAAACAAAAAATAATTGAGTTAAGGACCTGAGCAATGCTGGGTAAATCTTCTAGTATTTTATAAAGCTTGAAAAAGGGGAGCTGCTGTAGAAATGCACTGTAATATTGGTTTGTGTGTTTCTAAGTGCTGGTTTCACATTGGTTTTATTTTAAAATCTTTCTTTAGAGAGCTCTGTATGTCCCTGTGGGACACTAGTAGCAGGGTCTAAACTGTAGGTCTGTTTACACTGTTTTCCTTTAGCTAACCACAGGCTTCTCATAGTCCCAAAATTGACTTTCTGCTACTGCCAAGCAGTTTATCTAGTTTGCTAGCCTCACACATACTAATGGCTTTTCTCAAAATCTGTTAATTTCAGTGTGAGTCTTTCCTATCCAGTAGGCTTTGAATCACGCCCTAAATGCTTAATGTTCTTAGGGATCATACACAAAGTAGATTTCACTGTAGGAGGTTTCTTGGGAGTGATGGAAAGTATTCTATATCTGTATTTGTGTGTATATGTATATGCATGTCACAGGTACAGATTAAAATCCCAATGACCTTTCCCTTCCAGGGGAAAAGCCACCCTTATGAAAAGGGTTGGCACTTTAGCAGAGAGAGCTTAATAAAACAGCCGCTCAGTTAAAACTGATCAATAAATCAAAACTTGTTCACAAAGCTCCTTTTCAATCTGGGTTACAATTTTAATTGCTTGCTTTCTGTTTTTAGAGGCATGCTGCTCCAATAAATACTGTTGGCTAGCTGTGCTCTAGAGCTGTGAATGGGTGAGCTGTGGAAAGTACAATATACTGTTGTGCAGGGGGGGTGACTCGGGGTATAAATGTGGCACTGTGTACTGTTCTCAATCCACATTGGAGCTCCCACAGAGATCAGTCTTAGGGGCAAACTTAGGGGCATGTCAATGTGGCCTATATGTACGAACCTAAAACATTCTCATTCTTTATTCTTACATACATCATCACTCCATGCTTATATTTAGAGTGTTCATTTTTGGTGCCCTGTCCTTTCCGTCTCTCTCTTACCCTTTCTCTCACCCCACCCTGCCCTTTAGCAATACCCAAGTACAGGCAGTCCCCGACTTACGCGGATCCGACTTACATCGGGTCCGCAGTTACGAACGGGGCTGCCCCAGAGTACACGGACTGCGGGACCTCGCGGTCCTGCCGCCCGTGTACTCTGGGGCTTTGCTCTGCGTCTCCCTGGTCTGCAGACCAGGAAGACGCAGAGCAAAGCCGCGGAGGGGCTCGGGCTGCGGGGCAGCCCAGGCGCGCCTGGACTGCTCCGCTGCCGGCTTCCCCGCGGCTTTGCAAAGCTGCGGGGAGGCTCGGGCAGCGAGGCAGCCCAGGCGCGCCTGGACTGCTCCGCTGCCAGCTTCCCCGAGGCTTTGCAAAGCGGCGGGGGGGCTCGGGCAGCGGGGAACCCCAGGCGTGCCTGGGCTGCTCTGCTGCCGGCTTCCCAGAGGCTTTGCAAAGCCGCGGGGGAAGCCGGCAGCGGGACAGCCCAGACGCCCCACGGCTGTCCCGCTGCCGGCGTCCTCAGAGGCTTTGCTCCCCATCTCCCTGGTCTGCTGGTCTCCAGCAGACCAGGGAGACGGGGAGCAAAGCCGCGGAGGACCCAGGCGGCGGGACCGCGGTGCGTCTCGGTCCGCCGCCCGTGTCTTCCTGGTCTGCTGGGGTGGGGAGGGGCGCAGCTAGTATGCCCCCCCCCAGCAGACTAGGCTTTTCTCCGGACGCCTGTGGCAGAGCAGCTGGGTTGCTGCCAGTTGGTCCCGCAGCGCCGCTCTGGGCACTACTGGTCCAACCCAGCAGCACCCCAGCTGCTCTGGTCCTGATTCAGCCGCTGCTGGTCAGTTTCAGCAGCAGCTGAATCAGGACGCCTGGGGCAGAGCAGATGGGGTGCTGCTGGGTTGGTCCAGTAGTGCCGAGGAGCGGCGCTACTGGAGCAACCCAGCAGCACTCCAGCTGCTCTGCCCCAGGCGTCCTGATTTAGCCGCTGCTGAAACTGACCAGCGCTGACTACAGGAAGCCCGAGGCAGAGTTGCTCTGCCCCGGGCTTCCTGGAATCAGCTGCTGATCAGTTTCAGCAGCAGCTGACTTGGGGACGCTTGGGGTTCTTAAGTTGATTCTGTATGTAAGTCAGAACTTGCGGCCAGTTTCAGCAGCAGCTGAATCTGGACGCCAGTTCCGACTTACATACAGATTCAACTTAAGAACAAACCTACAGTCCCTATCTTGTACGTAACCCGGGGACTGCCTGTACTCCTCTGAATGCCACTCTCTGCCTTTCCTCAATCCATCTGTTAAATTGATCAACAGGGAAATAGTTAATGTTGACACTTAGTGGCATCACCGGCCACCGGCCAATGATATGAATGAACGGGAGTAGGGTGGTTCACCCCTCACCAGAGCCATTGCTCCAAGATCTCTAGTTGCAACAGTGGCAGATTCTGTCCTACATTGGATGGTTCCCTATGCAGCCATGATATCTATGGTAACTTTCTCAAAAGGAAGCTTAGCGTCTTCTGAATCTGAATATGCTGCGTGGGCTACCGTAAGAGCAGGCTGGAACCAGGCTGACAACCGCTCCCCCAATCTGGAGAGATGGTTTAAAAATTAAATATTCTGGACAGAGATTAATACGATTTTTGGTCAGTATTTCATATTGCTTTGCCTGCCTTGAAAACTGAAATGGCGAGTGTTTGGATAAATTAATCAAAAGTTTCCTAGTGCCATTGTAAGAGTGTTGACTATCTGTGACACCATTCAAAAATCACAAGTCAAATCATGAGGTTTTCTTTTTATAAAGAGATTTAAAAGATATATTTCTGATACTTTTTGCCTTCTGGTTTTGAACATTTTCTCTCCAACTAGGAGTGGGAGGAGCTTAATTGTGTTTTTGTTTTAAAAGAACACTGGATTTTTTCTTGTATTCACATGACTCCACGAAAACAACATATCACAAGATTCCTGATAAAATCATGAGAGCCAGCTGACTGGCTGGCTGACCTTCTATAATTGCCAGAATACCCTTTTGCTTCAGTTCTGATTTTAAATTCTTTAAAGTAACATCTCCCTGTGAATAGTGATGGATATCTATCGTTCACGTTTCTTAGATCAACTGTATGCCTATGGGACACTATTTCTTCTTCACCTCCTCTGGTGAAAGCGTAACAAACCCAGAAGTTGTGCAACACAAGTATTTGAGCCCTCTGTATACTAATCCCAGCAGATTCTCTTTTAAAATGGGGTTAGATCTAGCACCCAGGAAGTAGGAATACAGCACAGTCCCAAACCCCAGAAACTTTCCCTATAGCCCAATTACTCCATAATCACCATTTCAGAGTTTCTTGCATTTTCCCTTGAATCATTTGATACTTATCACTATTGGATAATTATTACAAAAGCAACATCTTCATGCCCCAACTGCAAAATATTGTGTCCTGTTCTGGATACCACATTTCAGGACAAATTGGAAAAGGTCCAAAGAAGAGCAACAAAAATGATTTAAGATCTAGAAAACATGACCTCTGAGGGAAGACAAAAAGAACTGGCTTTGTTTAGTCTGGAAAAGAGAAGACTGAGTGGGAATATAACAGCTTTCAAGTATCTAAAAGGGTGTTACAAGGAGGAGGGGGGAAAATTATTCTCCTTAGCCTCTGATAATAGGACAAGAAGCAATGGGCTTAAACTCCAGCAAGGGAGGTTTAGGTTGGAGATTAAGAAAAGCTTCCCAACTGTCAGGGTAGTTTAACACTGGAATAAATTGCTTAGGGAGGTTATGGAATCTTCATCATTGGTGATATTTAAGAGCTGATTAGACAGACATCTGTCGGGGTGGTCTAGAATGGTGCTTGGTTCTGCAGTGAGGACCTGGACTTGAAGGCCTCTCCAGATCCCTTCTAGTTCTAGTATTCTATTATTCTATTCTGTGATCCGAGCCTCCTTGTGCTTGGGCACTGTACAAACAAACGAGAGATCAGAACTGCCTTACAGTTTGTTTTAGGTTGCTTACTTTGTTGTAAGTTTATGTCTGGGCTAACTGGGTGCTATTACCAGTAAGCTAATAAACAGCTCAGTAGAGTATGAATAGGTATACAGGCAGTCCCTGGGTTACGTACAAGATAGGGACTGTAGGTTTGTTCTTAAGTTGAATTTGTATGTAAGTCGGAACTGGTACATATTGTAGGGGAAAGTCTAGCCAAACATTTCTCCAGAGCTCAGTTTTATTCTCCCACACCTCACTTCCCTCAGTCCTTTATTCTCAAGCTGAGGTGTCTGCTGAGAAAAGCCGCTCCGCGTCTCCCTGGTCTGCTGGGGGGAGGGAGGGGTGCTAGCTTCGCGTCTCCCTGGTCTGCTGGGGGGAAGCAGCTAGTGCGGGGTTAACTCACCCCGTTTGTAAGTAGGGATCCGATGTAAGTCGGATCCATGTAACCCGGGGACTGCCTGTATATGAAATACCTATGCTGTGTGTCTGGCTTTCTTCTCCCCATTCCTCTTTGTAATAATGTATATTTTATTGATTTAAATTAACATTTTTGATACAAGTGGTGTTGCAGGGAAATCCATGGAGATGCAGTAATCAGAAACTCCACTAGTTGTCACTCAATCCCCATTTTAAAGCTGACTCTGTTTTAAAAAGAATAAAGCTCTTTTAAGCTTCTGCAGTCTATTCAGACCCAGGATAACAAATGTCATTTGCAGATATTGCTATTAACTCTTTCTGGACAAGGAGAATGGGAGTTAAACAAAGGGTCCAAGATGTGGCCATCTCTGCATGCGCTGGTCTTTGAATTCCTGGGTTGCTGGATATTAAAAGGTATTATGTTTGTTACAGCAGAGCCTAGGAACCAAATAGAATGGTGGTAGGTACTTACACAAACAGAGTAAGGGACTATGCCTTCCCCGAAGAGATCAGTCTAAATAGACAATACAGACAAAGGATAGGAAGGCAGGGTCTGATCACCCAAGCAGAGTGATGGTTTTCAAATGTCATGTCATTGCCATGGTTTTTTGATTGTTTTTAATTTTGGGGTGACGTTTTGTTGGGAAAGGATTAGCTCAAAGGAAGGACTGGGGAAGGGAGGGAGGATGTGATCAGGATGGGGTTGCAGGGAGGACATGGGAAGCTTATTCCCAGCATTGTTTTCTTTCTTTGTTTTTTTATTCCTGGTGAGGAAAGAGGATAGTGTGGACATGAAAAAACACTGTAGTGAAGGTGGTTGGCTGTATGACAACATGAGTCAACTTAAGATTGCAGTGTGAACATGCCCCTGAGATTGAATGGACATGGAAAAGGAAGAGCTGGATGAAAAATGCTGATTTTTTTTTAAATTGAAATTTCCTTTTTTTAAACAAAAGATAAATACTTTAGGTTTTCAGAACCATTTTTGGTTAGTTTTTAGCTTTCAATTTTCCAAATTGTTTTTCATCGAAACATTAGAAATTTTTGTCAAATAATATTTTTCTGTGACATTTTCATTTCCTGTTAAAATCCATTTTTCATCTACATTACTTTTGGACTAAAAAATTTGAATCAGCTATAAAAATAGAACTTTCAATTCTACGGATGTTCCACCAGAACAAGCCTGTGATGCATGGGTAGGGAGAGGTTGTACTTTACTTTTCCACTCGGAGCCTACAAAATCTACAGACGTATAGAAGTACAGCTAGAAAAAACCTTTAAGATGCGAGCCAAGGGAAGATAGAAATAGAATGCCCATTAAGTTCTTATGAGTGTGCCGGGCATGTGCACTCAAATCCCAGTACTTACTAGGATTCATTTGTACTGATCTCAAATCGATGGAGATGGGTATTTTACTTTGCTGTGTTTATGGATTGCTTTGCATTAAAAATGTATGCCTCTTCACTCATGTATCTGTCATGTCATTCCGTTATTTGCTTCTACCATGAGTCTTATACAACATATCGCTTACTGCTTGTCCAATGTTTTGCTTGTGCTGCCACAAAATCGAAAAGCAAACAAACAACAGTTCCCTAAAAGGGAGTGGGGAGATTATAATATCCTACAATAAGGTATAAATAAATTAATGGAGATTGTCTATTTTCTAGAACTGGAAGGGACCTTGAAAAGTCATTGAGTCTAGTCCCCTGCCTTCACAGCAGGACCAAGTACCTGACAAATTTTTGCCCCCAAATCCCTAAATGGCCTTTGCAAGGATTGAACTCACAATCCTGGGTTTAGTAAGCTAATGCTCAAACCACTGAGCTATCCCCTCCCCTGCTGTAAGATGTATTATGTTAAAAAGACAGCAGGGGGAAAACAAATTATATGGCTGTTAATTGGCTTTAAAGACTGCATTTAACTAAAAAATCTTAATATACTATATAAAGAACATCTTTCAGGAAGGATTTTAATAAACCCTCACATACAGCAGCTGTGCATTAGGATGCTCTAGGTAGCTGCTGCTTGGATGAAAAGCTTTTTCTTCACGTAAGTAAATGGTACATGACAAGGGCTGCTACTTTGCTGTCATATATGCAAGCCTTAAGGGAGATATGAGGCAGAGGATGGAAAGCCAAGAATTCCCACCATCCAGCAAATAAATACATGATGCTGGAGCAGCACAACCTGGAGGATATTACTGTACTCTTAAAATGGCTGTTTTAATAGCTCATGCTTACGTGGGTTAGAATCTGTATTACCTAACTGAATGGCTTTCTTCATTTTAGTACCAACTCATTTTAGTAGCGAGCCATAAAGACATACCCTCCAGTGACTTACGAAGTGCTTAGATCATGCTGATTCTTATAGTGTCATAAGGCTTGAGGTGAAGGACCAGGTCTGTGCGCTGCATGATGCATTTAAATTGTGTTAGACATACAGATGGGAGGAAGGCTGATCTCATAGTTAAGACACCGGAATAGAACTCCAAGGGTATGTCTACACAGCAGTGTTATTTCAGAATAACTGACGTTATTTCAGAATAACATAGTGTGCGTCTACACTACAAGCCTTTATTTCAAAATAATGTCAAGCTGGAGGACTTCTTACCACGGCTCCTGTAACTGTCATTTTATGGGGAGTAAGGAAAGTCAAAGGAAGAGTGTTCTTCCTTCAACTTCCTGCTGTGTAGACTAGGGATGTGAATGACTAGTCAAACTGTCTGATAAGCAAATGCTAATTGGATAGTCAAGTCAACTAGTCGCTTCCCTCCCGCTTGCTACCTCTATCAGAAAGAGGCAGCAAGGGGATGAAAAGAGGGGGGGTACTTAAAAGCGGCTGCGCCATGTGGAGGTTAGGGCCAGACCCCGGACTCCATGCAGCATTGCTGCTTTGAAACACTGCATGGAGCCTGAAGCTAGGCTCCCCAAGGCGTTTCAAAGTGGCAGCACCGCATGGAGCCCAAGGTCAGTGGGGGAGTCCTGGGGTCAGCGGGGAGGGGGAAGGGGAGAAGTCCCCCACCGACCTTGGGCTTCACGCTGCACTGCCACTTTGAAATGCCGTGGGGAGCATGGGGCCAGCGAGGGACTGCTCCTCTGGCCCCGTGCTCCCTGCATCACTTTCTCCTTTGAAGTGTAGCAACAGCCATAGGGGCTGTTGCTACACTTCGAAGGCGGAGGCACCCTATCGATTAATCAAAATTTAACATCCCTAGTGTAGACAGCGCCTAAAGCTGAGTTAAGCTATTTCGCCTTAAGCTACACAATTGATGAAGCTGAAGTTGTGTAGCTTAAATCGACTTTAGCACTGCTGTGTAGATGTGCCCTAAGAAATTTGGGTTAAGTTTTCACCTCTGTCACAGACTTAACGTGTGGTCTCTGACACAGCCCTTAATTCTGCTGTGCCTCATTTCTCCCTCTGTAAAAGGGGATGATCTTTCTTTTTTCTCCTTTCTGCATCTTTTTTGTTTACATTGTAAGCTCTTCAGGGCAGCATCTATCGTGTGTGTGTGTGTGCGTGCGCGCGTGCACATGCATGCAGTGCCCAGCACAATGGGGCTCTGAGCTTAGCTGAGGCTTTCCATGTTACTGTAGTACAAGAAATAATAAGTACTAATTAACGATGTGGCTCACAGCACTTGACAATAAAATAAGCAAATTAGGAGCCTTCAGCTGAAACCACCATTGAAAGTGAGTTACAGGCAGTCCCCGGGTTACGTACAAGATAGGGACTGTAGGTTTGTTCTTAAGTTGAATCTGTATGTAAGTCGGAACTGGCGTCCAGATTCAGCCGCTGCTGAAACTGACCAGCGGCTGACTACAGGAAGCTCGAGGCAGAGTTGCTCTGCCCCGGGCTTCCTGGAATCAGCCTCTGATCAGTTTCAACAGGCTGAATCTGGACGCCAGTTCCGACTTACATACAGATTCAACTTAAGAACCCCAGGTATCCCCAAGTCAGCTGCTGCTGAAACTGATCAGCAGCTGATTCCAGGAAGCCCGGGGCAGAGCAACTCTGCCTCGGGCTTCCTGTAGTCAGCGCTGGTCAGTTTCAGCAGCGGCTGACTTGGGGACGCCTGGGCAGAGCAGCTGGGGTGCTGCTGGGTTGCTCCAGTAGCGCTGCTCCTCGGCGCTATTGGACCAATCCACCAGCACCCCAGCTGCTCTGCCCCAGGCGTCCTGATTCAGCCGGTGCTGAAACTGACCAGCAGCGGCTGAATCAGGACTCCTGGGGCAGAGCAGCTGGGGTGCTGCCGGGTTGGTCCAGTAGCGCCCAGAGCAGCGATGCGGGACCAACCGGCAGCGCCCCAGCTGCTCTACCACAGGTCCGGAGAAAAGCCTGGACTGCCGGGGGAGGGGGGCGTACTAGCTGCGGCCCCTCCCCCCCCAGCAGACCAGGGAGACGCAGGCGGGGGACCGAGACGCACCGCGGTCCCGCTGCCCGGGTTCTCTGCCGCTTTGCTCTGCATCTCCCTGGTCTGCTGGTCTGCTGGAGACCAGCAGACCAAGGAGACGGGGAGCAAAGCCACGGAACACGCCGGCAGCGGGACAGCAGCGGCGCATCTGGGCTGTCCGCTGCCCCCGTGCTCCGCGGCTTTGTTCCCGGTGTCCCTGGTCTGCTGGAGACGGTGGCAAAGCCGGTGGTCTGCTGTGGCAAAGCCAGGGAGGCGCGGGACCCCGCCGCCGCTGTGGCTTTGCTCCCGGTGCCTCTGGTCTGCTGGGGACCGTCTCCAGCAGACCAGGGACACCGGGAGCAAAGCCGCAGCGGCGGCGGAGTCCCGCGCCTCCCTGGCTTTGCCAGAGCAAAGCCTCAGAGGCGCGGGACCCCTCCGCCTCCCCGGCTTTGCTCCAGGTGTCCCTGGTCTGCTGGAGATGGTCCCCAGCAGACCAGGGGCACCCGGAGCAGCTTTTCTCGCCCCGGAGGTCGAGGTGGCGGGACCGCTGCGCTCTGGGCGGTCCCGCTGCCTGCGAGCTCCGGGGCGAGAAAGCCCCGTTCGTAAGTGCGGATCCGATGTAAGTCGGATCTGCGTAACTCGGGGACTGCCTGTACTGAATTGAGTCTTAAAAATGGAGAGAATTTCCAGACTGAAGATTCCAAGGTTTTGCTGATAAAGCACACAAATAGAGAAGCAGGCTAACATTTTAAAAAGTCCTTGGTGACTTAGGAGCCTGTTATGTTTTTAAAAGCGACTTAAGTGCTGAGGGGTCCAAATCCGATTGATTTTAGAGATTAAGTAACATAAGTGCTTTTAACAATTTTATCAGTAATGATTTAAATAAAGGTCCAAATAATAAGCCTCGCTCAAGGAACTATAGTGAGTATAAAGGAGAGAACACAATATGGTTTATTACATTATGCTTTGGTGACCCAGATCAAGAAAAACCAAAAACCAGTTCCAGTGAATTGATATTGGAAGGTGGTGCAAAATATTCTAAGATTGGAGTTGTATGTAGAGCAGATTTAATCCGAGTCCTGAATTCTGGGTATTCAGTTATGAATAAACTAGAGACCACCAATGAATGAGTTAATCAGGCAATTCAGCAAATGAGGAACTACAGTAATTAAAATCTTACAATTTAGCATCTTTCATCCAAGGACCTCAAAGTGCTTCACAAACCTTGAACCTCCTAAAACCCTGTGTGTGTGGTGGGTAAACAGCAGTATCTGCCAATTTGCAGATGCAGAAATTGAAAATGCAGAGCTGTCTAATGACCTTACCTCAAGGTCATAATATGAATTGGAGTCAAAAATAGAGTTCTCTGATCAGTACTTCAGCTCAGATGCTGAGCCCTTTCTCTATTACAGTAGCACTTTACTCCAAGGATAGCCCTGTTTGCTTCAGTGGGTCAATTTGCAAAGCATTATGTGGGAATAAGGAAGCAGAACCTGGCCTTTTGTGAATTGGTTTGCATAATGTAGGCTACTGCAGTCTTTTCAGCTCTTTCTTGTGCGAGGGCAGAGCTGGTAAGTGTGCCTTTTGAAGAGAATTTTTTGCAGCAAGCACAGAGTTGTACAGCTCTCTACTATCATGAAAAGAGAGAAACTGCTGGGATCTGAATTCACTTTTCCTGATGCAGTTTTGCAGAGAGGGAAAGCAGAACAGATGCAGTTAGACTTTGGAGGGGAGACGGATGTTTTGTTTCTGAATTACAGATATAAGGATAAAGTAATTTAGAAAATGAGGGTAAATTCTTGCTGAGGAAACGTACATATCTTGCTGGAACACTGAGCTAATTAATTTAGTGCAGTAAGAAGATGCTGATAAACAGCCAGATTGGTAATATATAGGGTCGTCAAGCGATTAAAACGGGGCAGTGCCACGGCGGCATTTCCAAGGGGCAGTGCATTAGGAGCCTGGGATCAGCTGGGGACGCCAGCTGATCCCCGGCTCCACTGTTGAAAAGCTCCTTTGAAGCACCAGAGCGGCACTTCAAAGGGGCTTTGCAACAGCGGAGCTGAGGATCAGCTGGAGTCCCCAGCTGATCTCCAGCTCCTAATGCGCTGCCCCTTTAAAGTGCCAAAACAGCACTTCAAAGGGGCAGCGCAGCATTAACGTCTGCGATTAAAACGTTAAAAAAACTAACGCGTTAACCCTGTCCTGGGTTAATCACAGGCATTAACGCAGGTCAATTGACAGCCCTAGTAATATTCTGTAACTGGGCCAAAAGCAGGCAAAAAAGGATGAAATATTTGTATTGAAAATGACAAGGAGTCAGTGTCCACTGATACTTTCAGAAAAGTGTAAATGTATTTTATACGAACCTCTGCAGCTCTTGCATCTAGAACAAGCATCAAAGCTCAGGGGTGGCACCATAAAAAGAGCCCGGAGGATATTGTGTTGGGTAGCACAGAATCATAGTCAAAATGTGTGAGGGACTTGTCAATGGTGTGGATCATTTTGAGAGGCCAGGTGAACCAGGGTCAGACAATGCAGGAAAAAATGTAAATCTGAAAGTGGACCTTTAAAAGAACCAAGGCTGTATAACTACAGTTCTTTGTACTCTTGTATAAGATCCTGCAATCATAATTACATGAACCCAGTCTTAGTCACTGAAATGAGTGCTGGAGCAGAACTGCTGTTTTTATTCCTACCAGAGCAGCTAACTTGGTGACTTAACTGCCTAGAAAAAGTAGCTGATGTCCAGAAACATGCCCCCTCCACACGTGCTGAGTGCTACATACAGTAGCTTACATCTGAATAGTAGTATTCAACCAGTAGGGCTCTGAAACAAGTTTACCAAGTAAATATAGCATTGGGCTATTCCCCAACCAAAACACCATCTTCTGTGAGGTGAAACACAACTACTATTTAACAATATCTAGTGAAAGGTCCTGGCAGATCAGAACAAGAAATGAAGGAAATGGTATCTGTTCGAAACAGCAGGAAGTGTTTGTCTGCATCATGTATTGCAGTTACACAGTTTTGTAGTGGAAGGACACCAACAAACTGTAGCAGAGGGAAAATATCCTATATTTGGCACCTTCCTTCCAGAGTATACCTGCTCCGGGAACGGACCACAGTTATTAAGAAGAGACAAGTAACAGTAATGGGGGATTAGATGATTATTCAAAATATGAGACTATGATTCAGAGAAGTAGCTTCAGTTTGTTATGAACGGGGGGACCATGTATGTAAGGAGGAGTCTGTACAGGAAGTCTGGGCTGCACCTAAACCCAAATAGAACTGGATTGCTACCATGCAAAATTTAAAAACAACGTAGAGCAGTTTTTAAACTAAGATCTGGGGAGCAACCTGACAGGTAAAGAAGAACACAGGAACAGCCTTTAGGGGAGGATTTATTAAAGGGGATACTCTGTATCCTAGTGAAGTGGATAAAGTACAGATAGGAACTGAAGACAAACAGTCAAACAAAAATGAATCCCATTCAGTTACATCACACAAAGGCAGAAAACCTAAATACGGACGTTCTTGTAAACAAATGCTTAAAAGTCTAAATGCTAAGACAGGTGAAGTTGAATTCCTGGTATTAAATGGGGATGTTAATATAGCTGGCATCACAGAAACTTGGTGGAATGATGAAGATCAATGGGACACAGTAAAGCCAGGGTACAATTTATATAGGAACGACAGACTAGGTTGCCTTGGTTGTGAAGAGGCACTAAACGTGAAAGGGAGCATAGGGTCAAGTATAGAGAAAAGCTTAAACAAATCAAACTGCACAATAGAACTCTATTAATGGAAGTTCTATGCTTGAATAATAAGAGTATAGCAGTAGGAATGTACTGCTGATCACATGTCCAGGATGGTGACTGTGAAATGTTTGGGAAAATCAGAGAATTTACAAAGTTAAAAACCCACTAATTAGGGTCCTACCAAATTCACAGTCCATTTTGGTCAACTTCACGGTCATAGCATTTAAAGACTTATAAATGTCTTGATTCAAATCTGAAATGTCATGGTGTTATAATTGTAGGGGTCATGACTCATAAAGGAGTTGGGAGGAGTCACAGGTTATTGGGGGACTGTGGCAGTGCTACCCTTAGTTCTGTGCTGTTGCTGTTTGGGGTGGCTCAGGACAGCTGGAAAGTAATGGCTGCTGGCCAGGATCCCAGCTCCAAAGACAGAGCCACCACCAACAGCAGCACCAAAAAGTAAGTACGGCATGGTATGCCACTGTCACCTTTACTTGTGTGTTGCTGTTGGTGTGGTGCCGCCTTCAGAGCTGGGGGCCTGTTTTCCAGACACCCTGCTCTGAAGGCAGCACAGAAGTAAGGATGGCAATACCACAACCTCCCTAAAATAACCTTGAGACACATATGCACCTCCATTTTGTGTCCAATCTGAGAAATGCTGGTCTCCCGCATTAAATCCATCTAATAGAGGATAAAAGTATGCAAAAAACCAGATTTCACGGGGAGAGACCAGATTTCACAGTCTGTGAATTTGGTATGGCCCTACCAATAAAAATGGGAGATTTTAACTATCCCCCTATTGGGTGGGTAAATGTCACCTCAGGACAAGCCACAGTTAAATTTTCTAGACACCATTAATGACTGCTTCTCAGAGCAGCTAGTCCTGGACCACACAACAAGAGAGAGAATTTCTGATTTAGTCCTAAGTGGTGCACAGGATCTGGTCCAAGAGGTAAATATATACCTGAACTGCTTGGTAATAGTGACTATAATGCAATTACATTTACATTTAATGTCTTTGAAGGGTAGAAAGAATGAAAGGACCCCGCAAGAGTAGCCTTTAGTTTCAAAAAGGGGAACTAGCACCCACATTTTCGGTGTAGTTAAACTGAAATGAAAAGGAACAGTCATGAGTGAAATGCCTGCAAGCTGCATGTAAGCCATTTAAACACACAAAAATAGAGTATAAAAGTATAATTAGGCAGATGAAAAAAAGAATTTGAAGAGCAACTAGTAAAAGATATTAAAAAATTGCTATTCATTTTTGTAAGTGCAAAGTATTGCATGTTGGAAAACATAATCCAAACTATTGAAATGATGGAGTCTGAGTTAGCTGCTACCACTCAAGGAAGAGATCTGAGTCATCGTGGATAGTTCTCTGAAATCATCTCTCAATGTGCAGCAGCAGCCAAAAAAGCTAATTATGCTAGGAACCATTAGGAAAGGGATAGATAATAAGACAGACGATCATAATGCTCCTATATAAACCCATGGTACGCCCACGCCTTGAGTGCTGTGTGCAGCTCTATTCACCAGCCCCATCTCAAAAAGATATATTAGAATTGGAAAAAATACAGAGAAGGACACCAAAACTGAATGGGGGTTGGAACAGCTTCTCTCTGAGGAGAGATTAAAATGACTGAAACTGTCCAATTTAGAAAGAGATGATGAAGGGGGAATATGACAGAGGGCTATAAAATCATGACCGATGTAGAGAGAGTAAATAGGGTAGTGTAATTTACCCTTCACATAAAACAAGAAACAGAGATCTCCCAATGACATGCGTAAGCAGCAGGTTTACAACAAACGGAAGAAAGTATTTCTCCACACAATGCACAGTCAACCTGTGGAACTTATTGTCAAGGGATGTTGTGAAGGCTGAAAGTATAAGTGGGTCCAAAAAAAAATCAGGTAAGTTCCTAGAGGATAACTCCACCAATGACTATTAGTCAAGATGGTACTTGTTCTGGGCATCCTTGAGCCTCTGTCTGCTAGAAGCAGGAACTGACAATGGGACACATCTCTTGAGACTTTCCCTGTTCCGTTCATGCCCTCTGCAGCATCCGACACTGGCCACTGTAGGAAGACAGGGTGGTGGGCTAGATGAACCATCGGTCTGGTCCAGTATGGCCATTTTTATGCTTTAATTTGGCCGGGGACACCAGTGTTAACACCTGTATTATACATTATTAATTTGTATATCTTCCCGTAATAAATATCTCTAGGTAGTTGAATTTCAACAGATTTGGTGTCCCTGAAGAGTTCAGTCTGGAAATCAGAAAATGTGTGGCCATGATCCATCAGATGTAGTAATTGCCAGTACATTTTTGATGGCTGTGTAATCAGGCTGTGCACCTTGGCAAAACTTTTCTTAACTACAGGTCAACATCCTTTCTGTTTATTCCGAGCTGTTTCCTCTCCTGAAGTGACAAATGGCCCAAGACAAATGTTTTTGAAGTAATGCCGATTCTGATAGCTGTGTCAAGGAAACATTTATTTTGTTGGGCATCATGGGACTCAGTTATGTTTTCTGCAGACCTAAAGCATTGACTGTGGCCCTCCTCTGAATTTGGTGCTGAGCACCTCTTACAAAGATGTAACACTTTTTCTCCCAAAAATCTTTTTCCAAAATGTGAGATAATGTGTTGCTCATGAAAATACCACTTCCTTCCTGGGACTGTTGTAGACTGGGGATGTGAATGTTTAACTAGTTAACCCATGGGGCTTGCTGCGGGCAGAGGACTGCTTCAGTCCTATAGGGAGCCTGCTGCAGAGGGGGGAGGATGTTCCAGTCTAGAGACAGGTTGGGGGGCAGAGTGGTCCCACCTGCTTGCCTTTCTTTAATCAGTTAACCAGTTAAACAATACTTTGAAAAACTCCTGTCATCGCTTTGATTAGATTCCGAAATCTTGCGCTGTTCAAAGTCATTAATACAACTTGTAATGTAATGAATACAATAATATAGCCAATTAAATGGGATTTTACAACCTTAGTGTAGACAACCATCCCCATCTTGTATGTGTCTTTGGGTTAGAGCCCCTACCCAGAATGAGTGTGGTTCCATGCAGGTGCAAGTCTCCCTGCATAGTCACCTGCAGGATCAGGGTCAAAATTCCATGTAAGTCCTCGTTTTGGCAGATGATTTCTGTTCTGCTCTGGAACACCTCCTGCTATTGCAGAACTGGCTCCTCTCCCCACCAGTGTCTCAATGCATTTCTGTTGTCACCTCTGGTTGCTGTCTAGTCCGGGGGTGGGCAAGAACCCATCAGTGGGATAGATCTGGCATGCCTAGCTCTTTTATCCAGCCTGCGCGACAGTTCCTGGCCCTGCCCCATAACATGTTGCCTGGGACGCACGAGCCCTTTCACCTGCTTCTATTTAAAGGTCTCATGCCTCCCTTGTGGCTCTCAGGCAACGCGTTAGTGGAGGGCAGGAGCTATGAGCCCCTTCAGCTCTTGCTATTTAAAGGGCTTGCACCTAAGCAGCCACCCTGAAGGTGCAAGCCCTTGAAATAGAAGCAGTTGAAAGGGCTCGCAGCTCCTGGCCTCACTGCTACCATGTTGCCTGTGAGTCAGGGACGTGTGAGCCTTTTCAGCTGCTTCTATGTAAAGGGATCGCACCTTCAGAGCGGCTGCTTAGGCACGAGCCCTTTAAATAGCAAGAGTTGAAGAGGTTTGTAGCTCCTGCCCCCGCTAAGGTGTTGCCTAGGAGCCGCAGTGGAGGTGCAAGCCCTTTCAGCTCCTGCTATTTAACGGCCCCGCCTCGTATGCTTCAGGCCCCACCCCTTCTGGGGCGGCCTGCGACCACTTCAAAAATTATTGCCCACCCCTGGTCTAATCCATATGGCTCTGCTAATGCATCTCAAGTCTTAGGTCCCCATGTTGCTCTAACAATCCAGCTCAGGTTTTGAACTTTAACACTCCCTGCTATTGCAGCTCTAGATGGGAACACCACTTCACCTAGTGGTTTGGAAATCTGGAATTGAGGTTTGTGCTGTTAAAAATGTTTTTTCTTTCTTTAAAAGTGGTTTTTTTTCCCCTTTTTTGTAATGAAGCTTTCTAACCCAGAGAGTTTTCTCTGAGTATACTAATTGGTGGCTCTTTCCATCTAGCGACCTCAGCTATGCTTGCAACGGTAGTTTTGTTTTGATAATAAAAAGTTTGTTTTCTTTCTCTGATTAGCCGATATCAGTTCATTTTTGTGTCCTGGGAGGTCTGTCTGTCTGTCTGACTAAGGAGTCAGCTACCACACACTGCAACTTGTTTTCTCTTTTCAAGCTCTTTGGGGAAAAAGAGCTTGAGGTGCCCTGGGGTTGGTTTTAAGTGTCCACCCCTGTTTGTGGGTTCAAAAGCACTTGATGGTGGCAGCGGATATTCCTCAAAGTCCAGGTATTAGGATTTTGGGGGGGGGTGGTTTTTGTACCAAAGCCTGCAGAGACAAGGTTTTGGGGTGCTCTTGCGGGCCCTTGCTCCTGCATTTGTTGTGCCAGAGCAGGGGCAAGCCTTGACGATGGGACTGTGGGAGACTTGTCCACACCCATGATAAGTGGACATCCAGCTAACTAAAATCATGCTGGACCAGTTGCTGGACTAGAGAGTGCCGGGCTAGAGAGATTCAACCAGAGATTCCCATAGTGTCCTTCAAACATGCCTCAGTCCGCTTTAGAGGGGTCATCTCTAGGGTGAAATTCTGAGTTGTAATGTGGTTCTTATAATGTGGCAAGGCCATCCAGTAGGAGATCATTTTATATGAGCCACCCAAGAGGAATCAGGGTAGAGCGACTCTGTATTTGGTATCGGCGTGAGCCAAATTCAGTGACATGAGGTGAATGA
This sequence comes from Pelodiscus sinensis, assembly GCF_052426305.1. Classification (NCBI taxonomy): domain Eukaryota; kingdom Metazoa; phylum Chordata; order Testudines; family Trionychidae; genus Pelodiscus; species Pelodiscus sinensis. The sequence goes on along the minus strand of NC_143056.1, from coordinate 120,660,190 downwards.
CTGCATCTGTTGTGACTGCTCTCCTGACCCATCCTCCTTCCTGCACTTTTTAATTTTTCTTGTCTTGTAAAATAACACAAATTTGCAAAAGTCTAGTCAAGGAATGTGTTTTCTCATCAAGCCCATGGCAAATACGAAGCATCTCAGTGAGCACCCTCAGGAATTAGCAATTGATTGATTGTCTCTAGTAATTATCTTTCCAGCCATCCAAAAGCACAAAAATGATTTAGTGTTGATGACTGGAGTTATTTAAAGTAACTGTGTTTAAAACACTGAGCCTTTGGGGACTGTGTTGATTAAGAGAGAGAGATGCCAGATGTTTCAGGTACAGGAGATGTCGAGAGGGGATTAATTAATATTTTGACAAAAGTGTATTTTTCCTGTATCTATAGGCTTTGGGCATGAAAAAGTCAATAATTCCTAATGTGAAGGGTTAGAAAAAAAAGTACCGCTGAGAAAGTTGTATGAATGCCTTTGAACAGTGCAAGATTTCAGACTCTAATCAAAGCCATGACAGGAGTTAATTTTCAAAGTATCTTGTGAGAGATCCTAACATTGCACAGCATCTTGCCCTACTACCTAGCTGAGGCACTAATATGATCCCCATTACTGCAGTATATGACAGCACATTATAATCTTTAATGTGTTTTAGTCTCACAACACCACTGAGAGGTGGGAAGTTCTGTTGTTCCCATCTTGCCACTGGGCATAGAGAGATTATGACTTCCCAAAGGTGACATAGGATGTGTCGGACAGTTTCCAAGATCTGGGCTACTGGCATGATTACACATTACTTGGTGGACTTACTACGTGGTGTGGTGTGATATCCCATGATAACCTGCACTACCTCCTGCCATCACTCCCCAGCTCTTTAGTTGGATTCTGGCTTTAATTAGGAGAACTGAATCTGTTTAGGTGCTGGATTTTTAGGTGTCCCTATAGGTGTTTGAACAATGCATGTCCATGCAGCATACTTACTTACTTACTGCCCGTTACGCCAATGGCGCATAGGGCAGCAACAAAGTCCTTCCACTTCTGTCGGTCACAGGCCAAAGTGCCTATTGTTCCCCAAGTGTGATGATGGTCTTTTAATTCTTGTTCTACCATTCGGTGCCAGGTTGTTTTTGGTCTTCCTCTCTTTCTCTTCCCATCTGGTTTCCATGCAGCATGGCTGTTCTTAAATGTGTGCTATTAGCTACAGCCATAATTACTTAAGATCTGATACTAAGATTGATCTTTGAGATAGGGATGTTAATTACCAGTTAATTGAATAGCCGATTAACCTCATGAATTCTTATTGGTTATTCGACTATGCTATAGTCCCCGGGGGAGAGCTGGCACCACACCCGAGGAGCACCCTGCCGCCTCGCACTGCTGCCTCTGTATCAGAGGCAGCAGTGTAGGGTGCCATGCGGAGGCTGGACTGTGAGAGGAGACAATTAAAAAACCATCTCGCCTTGTGGACCGACTGCCTGTTGCCTGTATACAGAGGCAGCAGCACGGGGTGGCAGCAGCCCCTTTCCGGAGAAAGGATCTGAGCTCCCAGACCCGGCGAGAGCTGGAAGTGAACTAGGCTGCCTGTCTGCCTGGCTCCTAATACACTTTGCGTGCAGAGCCACAGTGGGGGTAGGCTCCAGACCCAGTGCAAGCTGGGACTGAGCCAGGCTGCTGGTCAGCCTGCTAAAAAATTTACTGGCAAGGGATAGGGGAAATGCATTAACCAGTAAGCTTTAACCAATAAGCTTTTGCTTATCGGTTAATGGACTACATTATTACATCCCTTCTTTGAGATGGACTGACTGTCACAGGACACTGGGACAGATATTTGAACTTTAAATCCATTAGACTAATTTGCCTGGTATTCTTTTTTAAACCTTCTTCCTTCTGTGTGAATGTGCTGATTTGACACCTATTAGTCTTGTTTATATTGTTAAATATGACATTCCCCTTCTGAGCTTTTATTGTCTGTCATACTTTTCATAGGCTCTTGAAGTCTTTTGAGTATAGATATACCTCTTTGGCATCCAGTGTCATCTTTGAGTGTAGTGGTATCCTTAGGGAAATGCCTGCATGCTTCCTCAGTGACTCTTTGGAAACTGCTGTTATTTTGCTCTTTTTGTCATTTGTCTTCATTTTATTTGATGCAAAGGACTGTTATTAGAGCTGTCCAGAGGGCAGGAAATGTGTTTCACAAAGGATTTTGAAAGTTGGCATCATGATGCTGAGTTGGAATGAAATCCAAAAGCTTCTAAATTTTCTGTGATGGAAAATTCTGGATTGATCAAAATGTTTTGTTTTGGTGAAATTTAGGCCAGGCCTTCGCTAAGGGATAAGTTTGAATTAAGGCTATGTCTAAACTACATTCCTCTTCCGAAAGAAGAATGTAAATGAGCCTGATCGAAAATGCAAATGAAGCGCAGATTTACAAATCTCGTGCTTCATTTGCATAATCGCGTGAGAGCGCTTTTTCAAAAAAGGGTTTTTCGAAAAAGAAACTGCAGTCTAGATGGGGTTCTTTCAAAAAACTCCCCCTCCCCCCACCTTTTTCAAAAGAACCTGTACCGCGAGATTTGCAAATCTGCACTTAATCTGCATTTTCGATCGGACTCATTTACATTCCTCTTTTGAAAGAGGAATGTAGTTTAGACGTGCCCTAAGATACGCAACTCCAGCTACGTTGATTGCGTCACTGGATTTGACATACCAAAATCAAACTTTGACGCTATCCCCACAGCGCGTGGTTGATAGGAGCAACACACCCCTCGACTTCCTTTACTCCTCACTAGGAGTAGGAATACAGGAGCCGACAGGGACACCCTCAGCATCCTGTATGGAGTGTCTGACAAAAATAGAACGTGACTCCCCTAAACCATGTATCTTGTGCGCCTCCACTGTGCTGCTGATGGATGCACAGCTCCCTTTGGAGAACTGTCTTTTTCTCTGAACGAGAGAGGATTCTTTTGCAGCAGAACAGTCCCCGACCAGCTCTCAGCTCCACAGGCGCTACCGACAGCGCAGTTTCTTAAAAATAAATCTCTCCCCGGGCAGCACTTCATAGTCTCACTCATCCACCTCTCTTTAATATTTAGAAGCCCTGGCTATTATTTCTTTAGCACTAAAAGCATGTTGGTGCTTCTCAGGAAAAGTCCCTGCCCCAAGGAGCTAGCAATTTAAATAACAACTGTACCGAAGTAGTAGGATTCTTTTAGAGCTACTTGCCGTTCACTTGGTTTCTGGACTTATGCCTCACTTCATACTTACTTCCAGCTCCCATTGAGAGCCTTTTGAGCAGAGAACACTATCAAACCAAAGTGCCTTCTCGTACGACTTTGGAAATCCAATACGATATTGGTCTCCTGTATTGGCTGTCCCAGAAGAAAGGCCCCAGTGGGGGCCTGGGCTATGGATCCTAAACTAGCGTCTTGTCTCTGGAGTTTCATATTAGAGCAGAGAGCTTGTTAGTAGAACCAGCGTAGTGACAACTTGCAGTTGCGTTGCCTGCTCCATGTACAGCTGACATCAGCCTGCAGGAATTAGCAATCTGGCACCTTTCGTCTGGAATAAATTCACATGAAATTCCATTTTCAACTTTCTCCTGTTGGCTAAGGCCCGGCCTGTCGGAGGTGTCGAATATGCTTACCAGCTGTAAGCAGGCAAGGTTTAGAACTTGCTGGCAGATTAATTTAGTTGTACACCAGACCAAACCATTGTTGCATTAAAATTCACTGGGCTCAGTTTGGCTTTTGGTAAGGTGGATACATTGGCTGAGTGCTATACTGGGAGGAGGTATTTGTGGGCATAGTTGCACTTCCAGGGAAAAATTAGTGAGTTCTGAATCCCCACTGGCAGCCAAACTCCTCCCCACCTCTCTTTTGCAGGCTAGTTTCCCCGCACTTACCAACTCCTCCACCTCCCTCCCAGTGCTTCCACAGTGCTGCAAATCAACTCATTCATGGAATTCAGGAAGCTCCAGAGGGAGGGACGCTGGGGGAGGAGGCAGGGAAGAGACAGAGTAGGGGCTTAGGAAAAGTGGTGAAATGGGGGCAGGTCAGGGATGGGGCAGGGCTTGGAGAAAGAGATAGAATGGGGCCAGGACCAGAGGTGGAGGTGGGGTCGAGCACCCCCGGCTCAATTCCCAGTTAGAGAGGAAGTCGGCTTCTGTATTCATGGGAAGAGTGACTTGTGTGTGAGTTTGTGAGTGATCAAAGCTAGTCCATCAATTCTGCACTGTATGGTAGTGATAAAGCAGATCATTTCTATACAGACAAAACTCAGAGTCCCATAGCAAGCTGACTTCCATTGACTGGTGAAAGACAGAGTGAGAAGATGCAATCTCAGCTCTAAACAGTGCAGGGCGATGTGATGGGGGGTTGGCCCTGCACAAGGTAGAGCAGGTTCAATTAGGTTAATTAATCTGACAGGCTGCACTGGGGAAGGTCCAGGGATTGAAAGGCTGAAGGATGACTGAGACCAGCTGAGAAGGAAAAGGCAGAGTTGGTGTAAAGCCAGAAGATTAGGAGCAGACAGGTGCTGCAAGAGAGGTGTCTGCAGTCACATTTAGGGAGAAGGGAGTTGGGACTGAAAAATTCAGGGAGCGGCGAGGCCAGATGATAAGATCAAAGAAGTAGGAATGAGTCCAGGGAAAGAGCAACAGGTCTGGATATAAGCAGACCATAGTTGCTGAATATGTGGTTCCTGGATTAGAACACAGAGTAAGGGATGGGCCCGCATTCCCGTACAACTGGAGATTTGGCATAGACTGGAGAGTGGAGCCAAAGACAGAGTGGGAGCTTTGACACTCTGGAAGGGGAGAACTGTACACTGGCAGGAGAGCTAAGTGAAAAGAGGAGTACCCCAAGTCCCGAGAGAGAGCGAGATCACAGAGCAAGGACTGGATTAATACCCAGATGTGGCAATAAGGAGGCATCCTCGCACTGTTTGTATGCTATGACAGCCTGAAAAAACATCAGGGAATTAGGCAAGATCCTGGAAATCTGATTGTCAATAGAAAATGTAAGTAGTATTGGATCTAACCAATAGTCCCTCTTCTCAGGCTGCCTCTTTTTAATTGGTTAACTGGTTAAATAGGATTTTAATCAATTAAAAGGGATTTTACATCCCTAGCTCCTAACTGTAGTCACACTTGAATAGAAACAGTTACAAGATGTTTGGCTTTAATAATCTCTTGGATATTTTCTCTCCTTGCTCTCATTAAGTACCACTTCTTTTTCTTTCAGAGTTTTATAGCACTGCCATTGAATAACAGCAAACTGCCACTGAATGACACCCAACGCCTGGCTGGGTCTCATACTGGAACGATAACTGCAATTGTAAAGTTTTGAACTGTGATTGTTCAGGTGGTCAGATTCCTGGACTATCCAAACACTCTTAAAATATAATTCAACATCGGGAGGCTGTGAAGGGAGAGGGGGAATCTCATTCCATTGTAACTATTAGCAACTGTTCTATCATAACTCCACCATTGAAAATTGTTATTTTTCACTTGACTGGCACCAAGAGGCCTTACCTGAAAAGGGCCCATTGGACTAAGCGCTATACAGATATAACGTATGAACTGTTTATAGTGGACATAGGCAAGACAAAAAGGAAGTATTAAGATCTTCATTTTGCAAATGAGGAACTGAGGCACAGACATAGAGTCTGTGGCAGGGTAGAGAATAGACCTCTGCTGGTTCCTAATCCAATGCCTTAAGCGCATGGCCATCCTTTCTTTAGAGAGATGAAGAGGAACATCCGTGATTTCATGGGGAAAAAAAAGATGTTGCCATTAAAATGTTCTTTCATGTCATAAAATGTCAAAGTATATTCAGCCAGTCACGTTGCCTGATGTGTTGGGCATTTGGTGACTCTCAGTGATGTCACTGTCTATAGTGGCAATAAAGGATTGTTCCATGTCACTTTTGTTGGAAGTCGAGGGGTTGGAGGTATTTAAATATGGCTTAGAGACTGAAAAAGTGGTTCCAGATCCAAACATTCTCTGGCAGTATGCCCCCCTCTCCCCTCCCCCTTGGAGGCTGGGAGGAAGGGGAGGTTGATTCAGACACACCTACAATACAGTTTGAGTATGTGTCATTTCCCAGTTGTTTGTATTGTTTCTGGGTTGCAAAAGATACCCCAAACCCACCCACATATTTCTCCTGCTTCCTCCCACTAAATCTTTCTTTTGATCCTACATTGCAAACATAAGCAAGAGGGAAAAGATCTTTAGGCCAGGAATACACTCAAGGGGAAGTGTAGCTAGAGTTGACATACCTTGATTCAAGTTTCCCTGCTGGCCCCACAGTGGGAGGCTGATGGGAGCAAACGCTCTCATCAGCTTCCCTTACTCCTTGCATGGGCAGGAATACCAGCCGCTGATGGATACGCCCTCTGAGTTTGATTTAATGGATCTTCACTGGACCTGCAAAATTGAACTCTGGAAGATTGATTGTGGCAGCATAGATCTTCCCTGGAGTGTAGACATGGCCTTAGAGACAGCCTATTCATGCTGCTTTTCAGTTAGCAGCAGGGGGCTGAACATGTTGATAGGTGGTGAAAAGACTGGGATCAGAAGTCGAGCCATAGTGCTGATACCGGGAGAATGGATGGTCTTACAATAAAGGCCTGTCCTTTGCCAGTCTTCTCATGTGGTCTTGGGCAAGTTTAATATCTGCAGCCTTCAGTTCTCCATATGGAAAATGATAATCTTTTTAAACTGGCATGAATGTAATGGGGGATAAATTAATTAGTATATGTGAAGTGCCCAAACTCTGTGGGGATAGAGGTCACATAAGAATCTAAATTTATTACTAGCCACTATGCTACCTGCATAGGCCACATTTTTTAAGGGGTCTCGACTCGGCCTTTACATTTGTGCCTTTAGTTTTTTTATTATTATTTGCTAGTTGTACTGTAATAGCACCTAGAAGCCTCAGGCCTGTAGTGCCTGATGGCATACAAATGCATAATAAGCAGTCTCTATCCCCAGAGGATTTACAGTCTAAAGGTATAATGAGACACAACAGGTTGATTCAGCAAACAGCTCTGAGGAGTACAAGGTAACAGTGAGATGGTTATATTCAGTGTGGTTAGTGGGGAATCCTAGCACATCAGCTCTCTGGGCACTGTGAAGGGTGTTGTGGTGGGTTTTGTTTTTTTTTGTAGGCATCTCAGCAGCAGAGAATTTTAAGGAAGGACTTGAATGAGGGCAGGGAGGGTTTTATATGGGGTGGTGTGGAGAAAATGGGAAGGTGGAAAAATCTGAGCAATCAGAACTGGCATTGCTGTTAGTAGTGTTTGGGGTCGTCTTGATAGCACATAGAGAAGGTCTTGGAATGAAGATGAATAATTTGTGCTTTATGCGGTAGGGAAATGGCAGGCAGTAGAGAAATGCAAAGAGGACAATGTGGTGGAAGCAATAATCAGGGTAATGATATTTGCTGCAACATTTGAATAGGTGTAAGCGTGTTGAGATGGCATGTGTCAACGCCAGAGAGGAGGAGGTCAGTAATCAAGACAAAGTGGATTGTTTGAACGTTCCCACATTTTGTGTGCAGAAATCTGACTTTTTGTGTCCTGCCAAGTGTCCCTCCCTTTCAATTGAATTATTGTAACTGCCAGTGAGCACTTGATAATATAGTGAGATATGCTCCAGGGATTCACTCTTTATATTAGAGCATGGTTCCATTCAGTGTTGAGGCTAGATAGGACCACTCATCTTTGCCTCACAGCCCCTATGGACTCACTTAACTAGCTCACGAGTGGGTGATTAAATAAGAAGAGAGACCTCGTCAGCTGCAAATATGAATATAAATCTCAATGTTTAGTAATACATTTTACAAGGGTCTGTGAGGTCCCTCTAGATTTATATGAGAGTCTGTCATTTACAGCTTCTCTGGGATAGAATTACTTGGTTTTGCTTTACTGTCCCTTAGCCTGAATTCAAACTGTCCAGGAGGTGTCTTATCAGCTTAGAAACCCCTATTACCTTGATATGTCTACACTCTGCTGGGGAAATAACGAATCATAATGTGTCTGATTCTGGGATTGTTCACCTCTAATTTGCATAATGAGGTGCATCTCAGGTTGGTATTGACTGAAAGCTGTTACCATCTAACTGCTGACTCTTGGCCTGGGTGAATGAAGGCGACGTCTTATTTCGGCTCCTAGTGAATATGTGTCCACATCACAGAATCCCCCACTCCAGATGTTGCTTGGTGTAACAAACATATCACACACAGGAGTGCAGGGAAGAGGCTTCTCCTTATTCTTTGGCACAGTCGAACAATGTGGGTCAGGATTGCAAAGCATGATATCGCTGTCACACGGCATGGGATAATCCCCACAAACTCTCTGTGGCATCACTTACATTTGATACCTCTGTTGGCAGGTGAAAGAGAATATCCTTGAAATGAATGGATCATGGAAACTGAAATACCTTCTCATCTGAGAGTAGGTTCCTCAATCACATGTTGGAGCGAAAAACAAAAGGAAGCTTGTACCTGCTGCTGCTTGCTCTCTTTGTCCTGTATATAAACAGAAGACTTCAATGCCTTTAACCAACACTAAATTCTAGGGATGTCAACGTGTAGATGACTACATGGTTAACTGATGAGCCTAGTCTTATTGGTTAATCCTGTTGACCACACCTGCTCCCCTTGCTGCTTCTGTATCAGAGGCAGCAAGGGGTGGGGAGGTGGGAGCCGGTGCCTGTGGGGAGCCAGCTTTTAAGCTAGTTCCCCACAAGAACTCACTCCACCTATTTCCTCTGATAGGGAGGCAGCAGTGTGGAGAATGAGGGGTGCAGGTAGGAGCAGATACATGCGAGGAGCTGTTTTTTAAGTGCCTCCTTCCGTGCCAGCTCCACGGACCCACCTACCCCTCCCCGCTGCCTCATACAGAGGCAGTAGGGGAAGGGGGCAGGCAGGAGCCAGTGCTTGGGGAAAGCCAGCTTAAGCCAGCTCCTGCCCCCCCCCCCCCCGAGCACCAACTCCATAGAGCCTCCTACTAGGGATGTCAACGTGTAGTCGACTACACAATTAACTGATAAGCCTAGGCTTTTTTATTAATCTTGTCAACCACATGCATTTCCCCACCCTCTCCCCTTGCTGCCTCTGTATCAGAGGCAGCAAGGGGAGGGAAGCTGAAGCTGGTGGTGGGGGAAGCCGACTTAAAAGCTGGTTCCCCTCAGCACCGGCTCTGCTGTGCTGCTTCCCCCTCTCCCCCCCACTGGAGCAGCCTCTGTCTGCAGCAAGCCTTGGCCCACCGTGGACAGAGGCTATGCCCTGGCAGCAGCCCCAGGCCATGTGGGTTCCAAGCTCCCCATGGACAGAGGTTGTATCAGAGGCAGCAGTGTGGGGTGGTAGGTGGAAGTTGGTCTGCATGGGGAGCTGGTTTTTAAAGATGATAGAGAGGCAGCAGCGTGGGGTGGCAGGAGGCTTCCTGGGAGTGGAGTCAGGAGAGTGCTGGCTACTGGCCCCACCTCCAGGGAGTATCGAATAGTCATGTCACTGCTAAAATTTGATGTGGTAACATGACAATTCAATTACATGCCATCCAATATCCCTGTCACACGGCATGGCCTCTCTATCATCCTTTTATTTAAAAACAGACTGATAAGTCTGAATGAGACTGAGTGTTTTTCTAAATGTTAGAAATCATACACATACAGTGTATCTGTCACATGAGTCTTTTCATAAAGATTGAGGTTTCTTCGTATGTCATTATGGAGGCAGAACCATTGTTTTTTTTCTCTCTCTTTATGTTTCTCCCATGTGAAGAGAATATTGAAATGATTTTGCAAATTTTGGGGAACTGGGGGCCAAAGATTTAACCCCACGCTTTTTGTATGAACGCACACTGCTGCCACTATGCTGCTAGGCCAGCTGTCTGCTATTCATTTGTCTTTAAGCCTTTTTGTCCCTAAAAATGGGTGTCCTGGTATGATCCGCACAGGGATGCATGTATTTGATCATGTGTGTTTGCTTTTTAGTGCAGATGTGCTGTGAATCCAAAATATGTTTGAGATGTCAGGGGAACTGAATATTGATAGAGAATAATATCTCTGCTGCTAGATAAAAGCCATTGCAAAGTCTCAATGTTTATTTTTAGAGGTGCAGACATCGATCCTGTGACAGTATTCTATTAAGGTGATTTTATTTCTACTCTATGAACTGACTTGTGTACATTTCTTCACTTCTCCTGATGAATGTCAGTGAAGAATAAGAGATGTTGCCCACTCTGTCTTCATTGATTCTATGCTCAGACAAATTTTGAGAATAAACATATGCCAGGCTACATGCAGATAATTGCACACCAACTGATCAGTAGGGAAATAATACAGAAAGAGGAACAAGGTTGGCGTTGGGGGAAGATGAGAAAATAGTACAAGGTTCCTAGACGTGTGGGAACCAGCCAGTTTTCGATAAAAAATGTACCTTTTATCAGTGAGGCATGCATTGTTCTGAGGCTGGCTGAGAGAAACTGGGTGCTTTTGGCCAATTTCTGGCCCTATACACGTGCACAATTCATTGTGATGAAACACAATGAACATTATGGACATTGTACTCATGTCTGTAAAATCAGAATTGCTTCTCATATCTGAGCTAAAGCAAGACAGTAGTGAGTGGTGACAGTTGAGTGATCTAGTGTGTATGGCCTCTGCATTCTGGTCACTAGTACCATAACTATTACGAGTCTCTTTCCTTCCACCCCTTTTATATTGATTCTAAGTGCTATGCTGCTGTAAGTGCCACACACAATCTGCTGAAACCTTCTGGGACAGTAAGAGAGAGAATGCAGAGGCTGCACTATAAATTCAAGGCACAGCATCAAAGTTAGAAACTAGCCATATAGATGTTGAACGTGTGTGTGTGTGTGCGCGTGTGTGTACGTAGCTTGGTCTGTATCTGTTTCCTGTGTGATACAGTGGTCATGCATAGTATATCTGCTGTTTCTGTTTATTACAGAGCCAATATTTACATTTGGAACTTTTAACACAACACCTCCATGATCACACAGGACTTCATGATTGTCACTATGCTGGATACTATAACCTTTTGAACCTTCATGGTAGCAGCATGCATTGGACCCTTGTATAGCTCCTTAATATTGTCAATCACATAGAATCTGTGAGTACTCTACTGGGCTAGTGACAGGCAGTTGGATAGTTTTGATTCTCTTAGGTAGAGGGTAGTTGCACATGATGTATACACTGACTGCTTAACTGCAAAATAGTTTCTTAAGCTAGGATTTATGAACAGGTTTGGGGGATCATGATTGCTCTGCTCGGCTTTTCCCACTTGACTACATGTGAGGGAATGCTGGGTAGTCCTTTTTTTGTAAAAAAATAAGCAGGAAGAACTGGAATTGCTAACCAATAAATACAACTATGATATCATTGGTATTACAGAAACCTGGTGGGATGGGACGCATGATTGGAATATTGGTATGGAAGGGTACGGCTTGCTCAGGAAGGACAGACAGGGAAAAAAGGGAGGAGGGGTTGCCTTGTATATTAAAAATGTACACACTTGGACTGAAGTGGAGATGAACGTAGGAGATAGCTGTGTAGAGAGTCTCTGGGTTAAGCTAAAAGGGGTAAAAAACGAAGGTGATATCATGCTAGGAGTCTACTACAGGCCACCTAGCCAGGTGGAAGAGGTGGATGAGGCCTTTTTTAAACAATTAACAAAACTATCCAAAGCCCAAGATTTGGTGGTGATGGGAGACTTCAACTATCCAGACATATGTTGGGAAACTAACACAGCGAGGCACAGGCTATCCAATAAGTTTCTGGACTGCATTGGAGACAACTTTCTGTTTCAGAAGGTTGAAAAAGCTACCAGAGGAGAAGCTGTTCTGGATTTGGTTTTAACAAATAGGGAGGAACTAGTTGAGAACTTGAAAGTGGAAGACAGTATAGGGGACAGTGATCACGAAATAATAGAGTTCATGATCTTAAGGAAAGGTAGAAGGGAGACCAGCACAATTGAGGTTATGGATTTCAGGAAGGCAGATTTTGATAAGCTCAGAGAACTTGTAGGTAAGGTCCCATGGGAAGCAAGACTGAAGGGAAAAACAACTGAGGAGAGTTGGAAGTATTTCAAAGGGACGTTGTTAAGGGCCCAAAAGCAAACAATTCCGCTGTGTAGGAAAGATAGAAAATATGGCAAAAGACCAGCTTGGCTTAACAAGGAGATCTTGCATGATCTCAAAATAAAAAAGGAGTCATATAAAAAATGGAAACTAGGACAACTAACAAAGGATGAATATAGGCAAGCAACACGGGAATGCAGGGGCAAGATTAGAAAGGCAAAGGCACAAAATGAGATCAAACTAGCTACAGGCATAAAGGGAAACAAGAAGACCTTTTATAAATACATTAAAAGCAAGAGGAAGACCAAGGACAGGGTAGGCCCACTGCTTAGTGAGGAGGGAGAAGCAGTAACAGGGAACTTGGAAATGGCGGAGATGCTCAATGACTTCTTTGTTTCGGTCTTCACCGAGAAGTCTGGAGGTGTGCCTAACGTAGTGAATACAAGCAGAGAGAGGGTAAGTTTAGAAGATAGGATACACAAAGAACAAGTTAAAAATCACTTAGGAAAGTTAGATGTCAGCAAGTCACCAGGTCCTGATGAAATGCATCCCAGGATACTCAAGGAGCTGATAGAGGAGGTATCTGAGCCTTTAGCTATGATCTTTGAAAAATCATGGCAGACAGGGGAGATTCCAGAAGACTGGAAAAGGGCAAATATTGTGCCCATCTATAAAAAGGGGAATAAGAACAACCCAGGAAATTATAGACCGGTCAGTTTAACGTCTGTCCCAGGGAAGATAATGGAGCAGGTAATTAAGGAAATCGTATGCAAACACTTGGAAAGTAATAAAGTGATAGGGAATAGCCAGCATGGGTTTGTGAAGAACAAGTCATGCCAAACTAATCTGATAGCTTTCTTTGATAAGATAACGAGCCTTGTGGATAAGGGAGAAGCGGTGGATGTCATATACCTAGACTTTAGTAAGGCATTTGATACGGTCTCGCATGATATTCTTATTGATAAACTAGGCAAATATAACTTAGATAGGGCCACAATAAGGTGGGTGCATAATTGGCTGGATAACCGTAGTCAGAGAGTTGTTGTTAACGGTTCTAAATCCTGCTGGAAAGGGATAACAAGTGGAGTTCCTCAAGGGTCTGTTTTGGGACCCGTACTATTCAATATCTTCATCAATGATGTAGATATTGGGATAGAGAGTACTCTTATTAAGTTTGCAGATGATACCAAACTGGGTGGGGTTGCGACTTCTTTGGAGGATAGGGACATAATTCAAAATGACCTTAGCAAGTTAGAGAAATGGTCAGAGGTAAACAGGATGAGGTTTAATAAAGAGAAATGCAAAGTGCTCCACTTAGGAAGGAACAATCAGTTCCATACATACAAGATGGGAAGCGACTGTCTAGGAAGGAGCATGGCGGAAAGGGATCTAGGGGTCATAGTGGACCACAAGTTGAATATGAGTCAACAGTGTGATGCTGTTGCAAAAAAAGCAAATATGATTCTAGGTTGTATCAACAGGTGTGTTGTAAGCAAAACTCGTGAAGTCATTCTGCCGCTCTACTCTGCACTAGTTAGGCCTCAGCTGGAGTACTGTGTCCAGTTCTGGGCGCCACATTTCAAGAAAGATGTGGAGAAATTGGAAAGGGTACAGAGAAGAGCGACAAGAATGATTAAAGGTCTAGAGAACATGACCTATGAAGCCAGGCTTCATGAACTGGGCTTGTTTAGTTTGGAAAAAAGAAGATTAAGGGGGGACATGATAGCGGTTTTCAAATATCTAAAAGGGTGTCACAAGGAGGAAGGCGAAAATTTGTTCCTCTTGGTTTCTGAGGACAGGACAAGGAGTAATGGGCTTAAAGTGCAGCAGGGGAGGTTTAGATTGGACATTAGGAAAAAATTCCTAACTGTCAGGGTGGTCAAATATTGGAATAAATTGCCAAGGGAGGTGGTGGAATCTCCCTCTCTGGAGATATTTAAGAACAGGTTAGACAGACATCTGTCAGGGATGGTGTAGGTGGAGCTTGGTCCTGCCTTGAGGGCGGGGGGCTGGACTCGATGACCTCTCGAGGTCCCTTCCAGTCCTATTATTCTATGATTCTATGATTCTATAATGTGGCAAAAAGTGGAAAACCCCTTGTACAATGAATCTATATTTATTTATCAAAATCTTTTTGTAAATGACCTTCCCTTTTTACTAAGGTGTATATTGCCTATGTTCAGCATTGTCATGTTCCATCACCCTTTTCAATCACGTTTGTTACTGATCAGTTTTTACTGATCCCTTTTCATTCTGAACCAGGGGTTCTGCATGCATATGCATGGTGCTGGCTTGGAATCCAAGAGGAAAAGCATCTGTTTGATTTACTACACTCCGACCTAGTAATGCTACCTTTCTGGAGGTGAGACTTGAGCTAGTTGTTTATCCCTGAAGATGGAGAATCAGAATTCAGTGGCTGGGTATGACCTTCTGTAAGAAATGTGCTTTCAAGACCATACCGTTTTATATTTTGTCTGTTTTATCATCTTTCCCCAACACCAAGCTGGTCTCTCTTTTCGTAGTAAGTGTGTCTCTGACAAGTGTTCCTTACATGCACAGTCCCATTAAAGTCCAGAGGTACTGCTCATGCTCTTAAGAGTTAAACATGTGATTAAGTGGTTTTGGAGGATGAGGTCTGCTAATACAAAGTGTGCTTTGTTTGAAATGGAATGTGTTTTCTCACACTGGGTTATGGAATTTGTTCATGGGCCTTACCCATAAGTGAATCAAACAGGGGTATGGTTCAGAATGCCATGAGCTGTATCTAGTGTGTGTGGTACATGTAATATAATTGACATATGACAAGAAAAGAGCCTACAATTTTCTTACTCCCCTTCTTACTCTTTACAATGCAAGAGGCCTTGTTGATCCCCTAGCATGTGATGCTATCTGAGAATCAGGCTTTGAATATTCATCCAGGCAGTTCTTTTGACTGACTGACTATCCCAAATGGCTGAGTATATAGTGACCCCAAACTCTGAAAAATAGGTCTCTTAAAAAATAAGATCTTTACCCACCTTTGAGCCCAGTGGCTGACGAGTTAATTATTACAATTATTTCATTCTGGGAATGGGAAGAGGAAATGCAGCATTCGTGCTTGTACATTTTAAAACAACGTTTGTTTTTGTGTTCACATGAAATACGTCAAAAGAACATTATTAAGCTGACAGTGTCAAGCACTCAGGAATTAGGAAATGCCGGATTAAGGGTGCCTGTGAAGTTTTAATTTGGCCTGCTTGAATTTTGATACAGGCTTTAATTACATGATCACACAGTGTTTTTTCCACCGGATCCCTCTCTCATAAGTGGTCCAAATGAACCTGCTACCACTGCCAAATGTAATAGGGAGGGGCTAGTCTTGTTATTAAGGCATCGGATTATCCAGGAGATTTAAGTTCAATTCCTGGCTATCCCACTAATGCCCTGGGATGCTCTGGGGAAGTTCATTATTTCTCTGTGCCTTAGTTCCTTGTATGTACACTGGTGATAGTACCTCACAGGAGTTTGGGAATGCACTTACCTGTTCTAGAGATGGAGGCCACAGAAGCATCTAGATAGAATTATTAAAAACTAACGTTCTCCCCAGTCTGTACCCCCCTTCTCACTCCCCTCACTATTCTGCACCTCCCTATACTTCTCTGCTCTGTGCTCTTTACCCTCCTCCCTCACTGCAAGGTTCTTGTCCATTTCCAGCTTCTGCTTCCATTTAAAAACCGAAAATTGCAAGCATCCATAAGATGTGATGCCCTGCTCTGACATCACTAGCTTTGTTATTAGCACTAAAGCTAGCAACACTAGTTATATTGCTGCCACTCCTCTTTACAGATTGGGAGACTGAGTCACAGGTCTACACTAGCACTGTTGTCAGTTCCCAATGTGAAAAAACACACATGACTGATGTAGGTTTCTTCAATAAAAGCACCGGTGTGGACAGCACTATATTGGCGGGAGATGTTACTGCTGCCCGGGAGGAGGAACGGTAGTGGTGGTTTACTTATACTGGTGGGAGATCTCTCTCCTGCCTGCATAGAGAGGCTACACAGGAGACCTTATAGTGGTGCAGCTGCAGTGGGTACAGCTCTGCTGTTCTAAGGTCTCTAGTGTAGACATAGCCTCTGACATGGGGGCCTGAAGTGAAGCTGATTACATGGATCTAATTCTTTTTAAAGCAATACACAAAGGAGGCTTGGCTGAGATATTAGATCAGTCATCAGTAGCCCAGCAGCAAGAGCTTAAGTAAGCTAGTCTGTGAATTAGGACGCTTTCCTGACCAGAAGGCCAGGACTGCCGCAGCCCGACTTCCAGCCTTTGAAGAGCGGCAAAGTCAGAAGTGAATTTTGTGAGCCCAGACTCGACCTGGCCAATAGCAATCCAGGATGTGGGGATGAAAGGTCAGTTCCCTCAGCAGATGTCCTGCCGATTCACATCAGCTGAGACTCTGTCCCAGTGCTCCCAGTTTCGGGGTGGGAGAAAGAGAACTGGGAAAAGATTTTAATCTTTGCAGCCTCCCTATGACTGCAGACAGCTTGCTTCATGCCTGCCCTTTGGGGCCAGCCATATGTCACATCTAGATTTCCTGTGCCGGGACAAGCAGGTGTTAGAGACCAGCAGACAGTTCTATACGGAAAACTATTTCTTGTTATAATCGGAAGCTCTTCTTCCCACAGACTTCTCAGCTAAGTGAATCAACAGTGACCCCTTGTGGCAGAACAGATCTTCATTACACAGTATTTGCTTCATTTCAGCCTGTCTCTGTCTCGCTTGAGTGATGTTGCTACCAGACCTAAGGTTTTAATTTCATAACTGATCAGATTAAGATTTAGGATGAAAAGGTTCCTTTCCCACTCCCATTTGTCACAGAGAGCCCAGTTTTTCGAGGTGGTCAGCTTACTAAGATGCTTAGTGCTTGCCTGTGGACAGTTTGTTCTGCACGCTGGCATGTAAATGGCCATGTTGCTAATCTAAGCATAGATATGACAGATGGATACTCTCATCAGGGCCTCATGCTTGAAAATCAACCTCTCCTCCAGCACAAAAGCAGATATTCTCCCTTTTAGAAGGAGGAATAATATGAAGGGCTTAGAGAGACTCGGACCTTTGGCTTTGGTTACATTAGGGATGTAAGAGTCTAACCAGTTAACCGATAAGCAGATGTTTATCAGTTTCAGTTACTAGTTAAACCTGCAGGGCTAGCAGTGGGTTAAAAAATACCCGTGTTTAACCAGGTAATCGATTATATTGCAATCAGTTACGTGGTTAGTATTTGTTAACGCTTTTTACATCCCTAGTTTCCATGTAAATTAAGACTCTTGGGATCCCTGAAGTTTAGCGTCTACTTGCAACGTAAGTGTATACAGGGCACTTTATATGCATCACTACACTGCAGCATACATTGTCCATCCCTGCGTCGAGCCAGAGCTGAAAGCCAGAGCTCACGGCCAGGAATTACTATGATTGATATAATTGCTGATGATGTTGTGTTTTTTATGGTTCAGCATTCATCCGTATTGGCTCTTGAACCATGGCTGGGCTTCAAAATAGGTTTTAAGGAGAGTCCCCACCTGTTCATTTTTCAGCCAGACAATCTGCTTTTTTGTGTTCTGTTTTTAATAATAATAAAAAAAACTATTGGCAGAAATCAATTTGTTTTCCTGGCTTGCATCCGATTTCTGCCTGGTTTTGTAGCCAAATGGCATCTTCTCCTCACAAGGGCTTCACTCTGGCTGCTTCTCATAATCCCTCGGGCATGAAGTGGCATCCCTGGAAGCTGTGTGTAAATCTCTTGGGCCAAAGCAGGACAGTGTAAGAAGAGGGCTGAAGAGTTCTAAGAGGACTGGGTGGGGAGGGAAGAGATGTTTTAATTAAATAAATCATCAGCTTCTGTCTGTCCCTCCCTACTCTCATTTGCTAAAATAAATTAGTGCATGTTCTGTGACTTGCATGTGTGTGCGTGTGTGTGTGCGTGTGTGTATGTATGTGTGTACACGTGTGTCTGTGTATGCACATACAGCCGACCTTTTTAGCAATGAGTAGTGCCTCAGTTTTTGGGTGCTGCATTTGACACATCTTCAGGGTTCTCAGAGCTGGTAGTCAGCCACGGACCTGACTATCTCAGTCCTTTTGGGGGAGGAAGTCATACCGAGAGGCTTGCTATGTGCAAGGGTTCAGCACTATTAAAAGATTGAGAATAGTGTTACCAATTGTGTAATCACACAAACCCAAATACCTTTATCCCACCCCTTCCCTAAGGCCCCACTCCCTCACTTCATGCCTCCTCCTTCTGTTACTTACTGTCACCAAGCTAGGGCAGGGGTTTGGGGTGTGGCTTCTGGGCTGGGGCTGAAGGGTTAGGCCTGTGGGAGGGAGCTCTGCGCTGAGCCCAGGGCAGGGAGCTGAGGTGCAGGAGGATGTGCCAGGTGCAGGCTCTGGGAGGGAACTTGAGTGTGGCAGGGGACTTAGGCTAGTAAAGAGGGTTCGAGTGTGTGGGGGTTGTGGGCTCCAGTGGGGCGCTATTCACTGCATTTGGTCTCAGTCGGCAGCACAGTGGGCCCTAGCCCCGAACCTCTCCTGGAAGTGGCCAGCATGTTCCTGCGGCCCCCAAATGGGGGAACCCAGGGAGCTCCTCTCACAGCCCATGCCTGCAGGTAATGTACCTGCAGCTCCCATTCATCTCAGCTCCTGGCCAATGGGAGCTGTGGATTTGGTGATCGGGGTAGAGGCAGTATGCAGTGATCAGGGTAGGAGGCTTGGCAACCCTATTTTGAGAACTGCTTCTTAAACTGACTTGATTTTCAGAAAGGGATGAGTACACCTACACTGAAAATCAAGCCTCAAGATGTTTCAAGTCGGGCACCCAAATCAGTAGTCACTTTTGAAAATATAGGCGTGCGTGCATGTGTGTGTGTGTGTCTGTCTGTCCTGTCAGGGAGCTAGACAGGATGATAAAATCCATCCATCAGTTCTGCGTGCACTAGCTCATACCTGTATATAAACTAAATATGAGCAGGATTTGAGAATCTACTTCTTTCCCTCATTTACTCCAAACTCAACTATTTGCTGAGGTTTTTTTAAGTGGCTAAAGCCAGGAAGTCCTGGTGCTGAGTTGTGAACCATGAACAGGTAATGTTAAAAGAAGGCAGGTGGGAAGAGAGAAGATAGGTGCTCAGAAAACTCTTTGAGTCAAGTAGCTATTGGAGTAAAGTTTTGGAGAGCTCCGTGGGGAGCCCAGTAGGCCCCGGGTGCATTGCCACTTTATAAATTTGCACAGACCTCCATTACTTCTGTTTCTGCAATTTCTCACTCTAACCTGTCTTGGCTGGAACTGACTGCAGCAGATTGATTGCTGGGGAGAAAATTATGAGTTTGGGGACTTGGCTTCTTGAGATATGTATAGCGAGCTGCAATTTACAGTGCTCCGTAAAAAGGCAGACTTATCTCACGTGGCTGGGAAGCAGTGGTTTGCAGAGAATATGTTGGGGCCTGCATTAGGGTGTGAATTGTGCTTTCCAGTCTTGTCTCTTTGGCGTGTGTGAGTTTTTTAGATGTGCTGTGCAGTCCGTGTAACAGGAAAACACTCGCTCCCTGCTGAACGCTTTCCAATACATCACCTCATGGAGGTGGCACTGAGAGCACAGGACTACATTAAGGTGGAAAGAAATAATGTGCTCTCAGGTGAAGTTAACAAAATAAAGTTTAGAAGCCCCACACTGGTGGCAGTAAATCCTCCAGCTGCAGCATTGGGAGAATATTGATTTTTTTTTTTTTTTGTCGGTATGAAAAACGTTTACAGAATGGTGCCACTTGTTGTTTGGGCTTCTGTCTTGCCTGCTGTCTGAGCATCTAAAAGCACTTCACAGAGGTTGCTAGATGGTGTTACTCCCTTTTTGCACCTGGAAAGCTGAAGCACAGTTGGAGGTTATAACTGCCCAAGGTCACACAGTCAGAGCTGGGAACTACCAAGTCTCCTGACTTTCTCTCTCTCCCTCTCTCTCTCCAACCATTAGATTAGACTGCCTTCATATTACTGACGTATTCCCCAGGCCAACATTCCCCAGCTGTGTACCCGGTTAGTTCTAGTGCTCAGGGCAAGTGTGGGTGAGTAACCAGTGTATCTGTCAAATGGGATGGTTGTGTTCCATTAACTCGTAGATGGAATAAATAGGCTAATGCTGTTAATGTAACCTAGTTACTGTCTAATATTAAATAGTATTAAGGTCTGGGGCTTGGTATTCAGCCTGCTTAGCACATTGGCAAATGCATCATTAACCATATTTTGAAATCTAAAGGTACAGAAAAGAAGGGAAAAGTTAAAATATTTGAAATGTGTAAAGACTTTGATTTTAAAAACCTCCTTTATTCCTTTTCCCCTTAGCTGCAGACAGGCTTTAGAAGGAATACGTCACACCATTTTTGAGGAGTAATGTTAGTTCGAACCAAGCGGTTTGGTTCGAACTAATGTGTCCCGGTGCACACTTTCACTTTCGAAACATCTGTTCAGCGGAGTAACACGCTGGTGAGATCAGGCTAATGAAGCGTGGGATATTTAAATCCCCGCTTCATTAGAAATTTTGGTTGCCTACATTTGCAACCCTAGTTCGAACTACAGTGCAAGTGTAGACGTATCCTTAGATGGTATCAACAGTGGTAATAGCTGTCCTCCTAGGTAGTGGTTGGGATTCTGTGGGAGCTGGTAGGGGTGATGTCATCTGGTCCCCTTTCTCTCTGGCCAGTCTTGGTCAGGACACCTCTCAGGAGTAGTATGGTGAAGCCCAGAGTCCCAGGAAATGGCCAGGGTTCAAGCCATGATGCTGAAACTTGCTCCAGTAACCTTTGTTCTCATTTTTGTTTTGTTTTGATCTTTCATGCTCCCCTCTCCCAATCTGTTGATTTTAAGGACCTAAAAAGGGAATTGTGGGTGGAATAGTCCATCCATTCATTTTTTATTTATTTTTTTTACTAATGAGGCCTAATATCTATTAATTTGGCTCATTAACTTCTAGTTCAGCATAGTCTCTTTTAAACAAGCATAATTTCAATGCAGTCCCTAAATCCTATTAAGTTGGTATTTTTGTTTAAACTGATTCAGTTATTTGGCCTCTCTTTTGTATCTTTTCCCATCCGTTTTTGTTGTCATAGGCTATTGTAATAGCTTAAGAACTCTTATATACTTTTTACAGGTTCATTTGCAATTTGGGTAAATTTGTAGACTTGCTTGTCACAATAGTTCACCTTCAGGTATCTATGCTCTGTCAGCCATCCTATGAATTGTGGAGCTTTCTGGAAAAGTGAGTAGCACATGCTGCAACCTAGTGCAACGTGACTTTGAGGAAAAATCTCAAACTTGGCCTCCTGCCACAGGAATTATATGGATAAACTGAACTGAGGGCAATTGTAAAATTGATATTTACCCTTGCAGAGTCACTATATTTAAGGGTGAGAGATCATGAATGGTTCCACATGAGTCTCGAGATCTTCAGCTGAATGAGTCTGGCTGAAATGTTGATTAAAGAGAAGCTTCTTTAGAGCATCATTTCTATTTATGTCAAGGCACTGAGGTAGAACATAATAATACTGTAATTGTCCACAAATGACCCATGTCCTGGGTGAACATCCATAAGCATTTTAGAACGTGTCATGATCTATAAGGAAAGAACAAGATCGTATTGCTGCTGACCAGATTAAATGAATAGTCCACAGGGCATATTATTTTCTAACCCAGGGGTGGGCAATAATTTTTGCAGGGAGGACACTTCCTGAATTTTGGAAGTGGTTGTGGGCTGCCCTGAAGGGGCAGGGCCTCAGGAGGAAGGTGGCTGTTCCCTATAGGAGCAGCCCACCTCTGCTGTGGGGAGGAAACTTGGTGCCCTGTCCCCATCGTTGCCTTGCTAGGGGTGCATGGTGCCTAGAGAAAACCACCAGCTGGCAGTTCCTTCTAGGTACCGCACATCCCTGGGGGGAGGGGAGGAGACTTTGTGCACTCTCCCTGCCCCATGGCCAATCCGGGCTTGGGGGTAGGAGAGCGTGTGAAGTCTCTCTCCCCTGCCCTCCTAGGGGTGCACAGCACCTAGAGCGCAGGGGTGGGCAAAGGGCCCTCCGTGGGCCAGATCCGGCCAGCCAAGCTGGTGGATCCGGCCCGCAGCCACCCTGCTGCTTCCCCGCCCCAGGCCAATCAGGGCCTGAAGGCAGGGGAGTGCGCAAAGTCTTCAAGCCCCCGCAAGAACACACAGTGGCTAGAGAGGCACGCTGGCTGTTTTAAAAAAGCCGGCGTTTATCGCTAGCTGCCACACGCCTTTGGTGGGGGACTCTTTGTGCACTCCCTGCCCCCAGACCAATTGGGGGGGTAACATGGGGTGGAGGCAAAGGAACTCCCTCACCCCCAGACCAATCATTTTCTGGGGGTGGGGAACCTGGAAATATATTGACCCCATCCCTTCAACTCAATGCACTGCCTCCTCCTGTGCGGCCCGGGGCCACTTCAAAAATTTTCAAAGTGACCCCCAGCAAAAAATTATTGCCCACCCCTGTTCTAGACTAATGACAGGCTGTGTCATCCCTGCCTCTTAATCCGTGGTATTGTAGCCTCCAGGTTGAGTTGCTCACAGAGTCTCCAGTATGCAAATCACTTCCAGCGATGTCTGTATGTGCGCTATAGCTAGCTAACCTCACAAGGCTAGCTCTTGCCAGCCTCGGTTATAGTGTAAGGGGACTTCAATACTCAATTTTAAAAATTTCCCCAGAAATGTAAATACTATATTGTCCCCCTCCCCCGCTCTGGCACAATACCAGTTTAGTTGTAAAGTCTCAGAGGGGTAGCCATGTAAGTCTGTGAGTTTAAAAAGCGAGTAGTCCTATAGCACCTCTGTTCATCCGAGGAAGTGGGTTTTGCCCATGAAAGCTCATGATACTATATATATATTTGTTATTGTTAGTCTCTGAGGGCACATCTACACAGCAGGGCAAAAGTCAAATTAAGCTGTGCAGAGGGTCCAGCGGAGGGCAACCAAAATGATTAGGGGGCTGGAGCATATGACTTATGAGGAGAGGCTGAGGGACTTGGGTCTGTTTAGACAATAATGCTCAGAAAATTGAGTTCTCACGTGATACCCCCACCAGCATCCTTTGTACAAAGGTTTTTCCAATTAAGAGTGGACACGGGGGTACATTCTGTCACAGAGATCAGAAAAACACATCTGTCCATTCAAAACAGAGCCACACTGGATTAGAAACAGCTGTCCATTACATCCCCCAATTGAAAGAGTGAGCTGGGGAGAATAAAGAGATGGGAGGAGCAGGGTAGTGGGAGGTAAGGCAATAATCACGGCTATTTATTTCAGAGAGCATCATTCAGTGGGCCAGTGTTAATACTTAATGTTTCTATAGTTAGGTCCCATTCCTGGCTCAACCCTATTGATCCATTATTATTTGTGCCAAGACACTAAAAGGAAAATGAAGTCAGTAGGAAACCACTAAGCAGAATATGTTCTAATTAGTATGTTAAACAAAGTTGGCCAATAACTAAGGAAATACAGTAAACTTCCGATAATCCGGCACCTTTAGGACCCAGGGGGTGCCAGATTATCAGATATGCTGGACTATCAGAAGGGGGGCTATGAGGGGTCTGGGGTGGGGTGGGGGGATGCTACCCCAGACCCCCTCATAGCCCTCCCTTCTGATAATCCGGCTCTGCCCCAGGAGTCCCCGATTCAGCTGCTGCTGGTCAGTTTCAGCAGCAGCTGACTTGGGGACACCTGGGGCAGAGCAGCTAGGGTGCTGCTGGGTTGGTCCAGTAGCGCCGAGGAGCGGCGCTGCGGGACCAACCCGTCAGCACCACAGCTGCTCTGCCTCAGGTGTCCCCAAGAGCAGCTGGGGTGCTGACAGGTTGGTCTCGCGGCACCAAGGGTCAGTCGCTGCTGGTCAGTTTCAGCAGCGGCTGAATCGGGACACCTGCAGCAGAGCAGCTGGGGTGCTGCTGGGTTGGTCCGGTAGCGCCGACCCTTGGCGCCGCGAGACCAACCTGTCAGCACCCCAGCTGCTCTTCCCCAGGTGTCCCCAAGTCAGCTGCTGCTGAAACTGGCCAGCGGCTGATTCCAGGAAGCTGGGGCAGAGCAGCTCTGTCTCGGGCTTCCTGGAGTCAGCCGCTGGTCAATTTCAGCAGCAGCTGAATCCGGAACAGCTGGGGTGCTGCTGGGTTGGTCCCGCAGCCCCGAGGGGCAGTGCTACTGGACCTACCCGGCAGCACTCCAGCTGTTCTGCCCCCTGCTTCCCGGATTCAGCGCTGGTCAGTTTTAGCAGCGGCTGAATCGGGGAAGCTGGGGGCAGAGCAGCTCCAATGGTCCGGCTGCCCGGAGCACTTCCGGGTTCCTGATGGTGCTGGACCATCAGGAGTGCCGGACCGTCAGATGCCGGACCATCGGAGTTTTACTGTACAATGGAGCTACTAGAAGGTAGGTGTATATTTGGTTGGATAATTGTTCCCAAAGAGTATAAACGGTTCACAGTCACACTGGAAGGGCATAATGAGTAGAGTTCTTCAGGGATTAGTTCTGGTTCTGTTCAATATCTTCATCAATGATTTAGATGATGGAGTAGAGAGTATGCTAATAAAATTTGCAGATGATACCAAGCTGGAAGGGGTTGCAAGTGCTTTGAGGACAGGGTCATAATTCAAAATGATCTGGACAAACTAGAGAAATGGTCTGAGGCAGTGTTTCTCAAACTATGGGCCACGGCCCGGTACCGGGCCACGGGAAAAAAATACTGGGCCTCAGCGTGGCTGCTGGCCCTTAGGCCGATTTGACCGATTTGGTCGAATCGGGCCCTGCGCTCCTGAACCCGGAAGTGCCGGTGAGTTACAGAGCCGGGGCACTGTTCCACCAATATGTGGAGCTGGGTCTCTCACCTGGCTTTACCTGGAGCAGGCCCCTGGACACCCAGCGCATTCTCCCACCCCATCTCCAGAGTGTCCCCCTCGGCCCAGGACCGTCCCTGCTGTGCGCAGCTCCTCCTCGCCACCTGCTGCTGCCCATGCGCAGCGTTGCATGTGGGTGGGGAGGACGCCCGGGTGTGATGTGACATCACAGCCTGGGTTTTAAAACTCTTTGGAGGCACGTTGCGGGGCCACGCTGGCTCTGGGTTCAGCCTCCGGGGCCTCAGCGCAGCCTCCGGCCCCGCAACGTGGAACGCAGAGGTAGGGAACAGGCTTGTGCAGCGGCAGTGGCGGAGGGAAGGGGAGGAGAGGTGGTGGCGGGAGGCTTGGGCTTGGGAGAAGGAGAGGAGGCGGCGGTGGAGGGGGCTTGGGCGGAGGTGGTGGGGAGGGGTGGAAGGAGAAGGGGCTTGGGCGGGGAGAGGGGAAGGCACCAAGGGACAGGGTGCAGGAGAGAGACAAATGCCAGGGGGCCAAGTGCAGACAATGGAAAGGGCAGGAGGGGAGGTGTCAGTAGGAGGGGGGACAGGGTGATGCAGGAAGAGGAGAGGAGAGGGGAAGAGCATTGGGGGCTGGAAGAGGAGGTTCTGGGAGAAGGCTTGAAAGGAGGGGTGGGCATGAGGAAGGCCAGGATGGAGCAAGTCATGTGTGAGGGCACAGAGGGGCAGGAGGGGAATGGGGCAGAAAGTGGTGAGCGGGTGAGTATCAGGGAAAAAGAGGGCAAAGGGGACAATGGCAGTAAGGGAATGGGGAGGCACCAGGAGAGTGCAGGGCTAAGAGAAGGTGCAGGTGCCAGGGGATTTTAGGGTGAAACAGAAGGGCAGACACCTGCAGGGGAGGGACCAGCACCAGAGGAGAGAGGCAGGGCAAGTGTGGAGAGGGTGGCATGAGAAGAGGGGATGAGGAGGGGTAGCTCATATGATCAGAGTGGGGCTACTGGAGGAGTGGGCACAGAGAGGAGAGAAGGGCTGGTGGAGGGGGGCAGGTCTCAGGAGGGCTGAGGGCAGTGAGAAGGGCAGGAGTCAGGACAGCAGAGGAGGGTGAGGAGTTGGGGGGCAGCAGGCACCAGGGGAGATGATGGAGCAAGGAGAGGAGACATGGCAGCAGAGAGAAAAGGTAAAAGTTTATAAAATATTTATTAATAACTTGGTATGCTGCCCACGGCCAGTTTGTGCCCCGCGGTGCAGTTTGGGTTTATGTGGCCGGCGAGTGGGAGCCGAAACAAAAAAGTAGTCAGTGTAATGATCCTCTGTTGATATGTGTTTTAGTAGTTAAATTCTTGGACTGTCATTGCTCATGAAAAGTGCTGTCACATGAGTAGAAATCGGGTAAATATTAAATTTTATTAATATCAGCAGAACTGACTTAAATGGGGCCTGTGTGTTGTGTAGTCTTGCCTTAATCTTTGTATTCATGCCTGTCAGTGTGAGAGAAGCTATTTGTATATATTAGCTTGCACATGCAACCACACTTAAGTTGAGGCCCTCAGCATGTTCTGTAAGTATCAGTGTGGCCCCTGGGGCTTCTAAAGTTGAGTTGCCCGAGCTCATCCCTGACAGGTGTCTGTCTAACCTGCTCTTAAATATCTCCAGTGATGGAGATTCCACAATCTCACTAGGCCAGCGTTTCCCAAACTATGGGCTGCAGCCTGGTACCGGGCCGCAGGAAAAAACTACCGGGCCTCAGAGTGGTTGCTGGGGTGTTCTGTGTTCCTGGAGTGCCCGTGTGGTGCTGGGTCCCCCAAGCCCTCTGCCGGCCTGGGCGGAGTCTGCAGCCGGATGTTCTGGCTCCTGGCAGAGTCCGAGCTAGGGGAGGTGGGGTAAAGGGGGGAGGAGGAGGAGGGGAGAGCCGGCCACTGGAAGCAGCACTGGACTGGGGAATCGGGCGGGCTGGGGAGATTGGGGGGCCGGTGGAAGCAGGGCTGCCGGGGGGGCACGAGGTTGGGGGCAGGGAGCTGGCCGGGGAAGATGTGGGGGAGGGAGAAGTGGCCGTCAGAAGGAGGGCTGGACACAGTCAGCGGGGTTGGCCAAGGGAGTTGGGAGGAGAAGCAGGGAGAACTGGCTGCCTGGGAGGGGGTTGGGGGAAGTGGGGCTGGCCAGAGGCGCAGCTGGAGGAGCAGAGGGGAGGAATTAATCGGCCTGCTGGGAGTGGGACTGACCCGGCCATATGTAGATCTTGGGGTGCTGGCCCCCTCCCCCCCACAAAGCACAAGTTAGTCTGGCCCGGGGATTCTATTGTCCCCCCCCCCTCCCACACACACCCCTTGAGTATTTGCAAACTGTCTGGCTGGTAGACACACTCATGCAGCCTGAGCACATTTACCAGCCAGGCAGTTCGAAACTACAAACTGATACATCTAGTAATAATAAAACTTACCTAATGATAAAATACCAGACATGTTATATGTCTGGTATTTTTTCAGTTTGTTGTTTATGTGTTTATATTTTTGGGCTGCAAAAAACAGTACTGAAAGAAAAGGGTTCCAACTAAAGTAAAAAGTTTGGAAAACCCTGGTCTAACCAGCTTTCTGTCTGTCTTACAGTCCATTTATCCAATCCATATTCCTTAACTTGCTGGCAAGAATATTGTGGGTGACCATATCAAAAGCTTTGCTAAAGCTGGCACTGGGGGTTTTGGGAGGACCAGAAACAACTTATTTGAATATTCATCATTTGATTAATGAATATTCAAATATGGAAATGACCGTTACCAGTCTTCCAAAAGTTCGTGAATGGATTTACTGGTCCCCGTGTCAAAAAGTTTGGGAGCCCCTGGTCTGAGGAAAATAGAATTAAATTCAATAAGGACAAATGCAAAGTGCTCCACTTAGGAAAGAACAAACAATTGCACACATACAGAATGGGAAGTGTCTGTCTAGGAAGGAGTACTGCGGAAGGATCTAGGGGTCATAGTGGACCATGAACTAAATTTGAGTCAATAGTGTAACACTGTTGCAAAACAAGCAAACCTCATTCCGGGATGTGTGAGTAGGAGAGTTGTAAGCAAGACACAAGAAGTAATTCTTCTGCTCTACTTCACGCTGATTCGGCTTTAGATGGAGTACTGTGCTCAGCTCTGAGCTCCATATTTCAAGAAAGATGTAGACAAACTGGAAAAAGTCCAGAGAAGAACAACAAAAATGATTAAAAGTCTAGAAAATATGACCAATGAGGGAAGATTTTCAAAATTGGAAAAGAATAGACTGAGATGGGACACAACATTTTTCAAGTACCTTAAAGGTACTACAAGGAGACAGAAAAATTATTTTTCTTAACCTCTGATGACTGGACAAGAAGCAATGGGCTTATATTGCAGCAAGGGAGGTTTAGCTTGGACATTAGGAAAAAATGTAACAGAAATAAACTGCCTAGGGTGGTTGTGGAATCATTGGAGATTTTTAAGTGCAGGGTAAACAAACATCTGTCAGGGATGATCTAGATCAGGGGTGGGCAATAATTTTTAATGGGGGGACACTCTAAGATTTTGGTAAGTGGTCAAGAACTGCACTTCGATGGAGGGGGTGCGGGGTCTTAGAGGGATGGGGTGTAGAAGGGAGGCTGGGATAGAGGACTGGAGTGTAGGGGAGAGTGTGGGGTCTGAGAGGGAGTTTGGGTGAAGGAGGTTATGGTCTGGGAAATGGGGTGCAGGGTCAGGGAGGGGATAGGTATGCAGGAAAGGATTCTGGCCTGGGAGAAGGGTACAGGAGGGGGGCAGGGTCTGGGAGGGAGTTATGACCTGGAGGAGGCGATACAGAGAGTTTGGGTGGTGGCCTGGGGCAGGTAATTGGGGGGAAAGAAGGAGTAGGGTTTCAGGTGCAGGTTCTGGCTGGGAAGTGCTTACCTAGGAGGCTTTCAGCCAGCAGCTGTGTAGACACCTGGGCCTCCCTGCCTGTGTGCAGGGCAGGCTGCTCCATGTGACTCTGCTCCCGGAGAGGGAGAGCAGGAGGGAGAGGGAGAGAGGAGGCTTCATTCGCTGCCCCTGCCTTCAGCAAAATTTCTCATCTGCTATTGGCTGGAAACTGGCCAGTGGGAGCTGAGGGATTTTGCTAGGGGGCGGAGACAGCACACTAAGCTTTCTCCTTCCTGCCCAGACTGCATAGTAATTAGCAGCCGGCTGTTGAAAGCGGCTGCAGCTGCTCTTTAGTAAGGGTGCCAGCGAGGCAGCCGTGGGCCACATCCAGCAGCTTAGCGGGCCGCATCCAGCCTGCTAGCAGTGTCTTGCCCACCCCTGATCTAGATGGTCCTTCATCCTGGCATGAGTGCAGGGGACAGGACTTGATGACCTCTTTAGGTTCTTTAAAGTTCTGTGATTCTGTGATGTTAATATCAGCATGAATAGTTTTATTGGTTGCTTTATAGTACACTCATAATAAGGCAGCATATCATCACGCCTGTAAAAAACTTTATCCTATTGTATATGTCTGTGATCCCTTTGCTGTTTCTCCCTGTGCTTTGTTCTTACCCCTAGCCACACAGCAGAGGTTTTTCCGTTAGATGCACATTTAGTCTTGCCAGTTTAGCCCATCACCGCTTCTGCCTCAGCAAATGCAGTACACTCTCTGTGTATCGCTGTGCAATAACACAGCTTACCCTGTCCCTGTCCCTGTCCCTTGTCCCTGTCCCTGCATGGAGCTGAGGTCCTTAGCGTGTAACTGAAAACCCCACACACAACTCCAGTCCAGTCCCAAATCCCTTCAAACCCTTTAGGATTAGAAAACCACTCCAGAATCTCTGAACTCTTCTACTCTTTCTCCACCCCACTCAAGGTACACAGCACCGTTATTTCAGAATAATTTATGTTATTTCAAAATAACAAAGTGTACCTCTACACACAAGCAATTATTTCGACATAATGTTCAGCCAGAGGACTTCTTACTCTGACTCCTGTAACTCTCATTTTGTGAGGAGGAAGAGGGCTCTATTTTGAAATAAGTGCTGGGTAGATATGCCCAAATTTGAAATAAGTTATTTTGACTTAAGCCACGCAATTAGCATTTAATTGAGTTTAGCCGTGCTGCATAGACGTACCCTCAGAAACCCCTCTTTCCATACCCCTAACTTCTGATCAATGGAAGATGGGCCTTTTCTCTAGCTTAGAACCCCTTCTGGATAGAGAATAACAGAACTGCTGGACTTGTGTTTGCAGGGAGTGTGCATGGGAAGACATGGCAGCAGTGGGACAAGGTAGAGCTTTATGAGATATTTATTAATAACTTGGGTGCCATAGTGGCATATCCAAACAAGCCACATGAACTTGGTACTGGTGCACAACACAAAATTCATTTTGCTTATGGGAGTAAACTTTTAGGGTACATCTACACTGCATCCCTAGTTCGGACTAGGGATGCAAATGGAGACAACCAAAGTAGTTAATGAAGCAGGGATTTAAATATCCTGCGCTTCATTAACATGATCTCGCTGGCGCACTAGTTCAAATCACAACTGATTTTGTGCGCCGGGACGTGTTAGTTCGGACTAAACCCCTTAGTCCAAACTAACGTTACTCCTCATTTTTGAGGGGCGTGGTTAACAGGGTCTGGAGTATGGCTAATGGGGGTCAAAGTACATTTTTAAAAATTCTTTGGGTGCACACCCTAATGAAATGTGCTGCACATGCCTATGGTCTCCAACCTTTTCAATCATGAGATCACTTTTTGAATTTAAGAGCAATCCAAGATCTATCTCAAACCCAAATACCCTTGCCCTGCTTCCTCTGTACCGCTTCTTCGGAGGCCCCACCTCTGCTCGCTCCATCCTTCCTCCCTTCACTCCCCCATCTTCCCTCACTTTCACTGGGCAGGGGCAGCAGGTTAGGGTGCAGGCTCTGGTCTTGGATTAAGAGGTCTAAAGTGTGAGAAGGGCTCTGAGCTGGGCTTGGGGCAGGCAGTTGGGATGGCAGAGGGGGTTCTAGGTGCAGGCTCTGGGAAGGTATTTGGATGCAGGAATGCGTGGGGCTGGGGCAGGGGCTTGGAGTGCAGGAGGGGGTTCATGGCTGGGCTAGATTTTTGGGATGTGGACTCTGACTGGATCCTGCTGACCTCAGATGGTTCCTGGGTGATGGTGCAGGAGGCTAAGGCAGGCTCATCCCTGCCCTGGCCCTGCACCACTCCCAAAAGCAGCCAGTAAACTCCATCCCAAGTCCTGTTGCTCCCCCTCTCTGCTTTGTGGAGAGAGGATACACAGTGGGAGAGGGGACACTTTGACGTCAGTGACCCTCTTCCTTCCCTGCCCTGCACAGCAAGCCGGAGGCTCCCAGAGGTGGGGGGAGGCAGCTCCAAGGCAAAGGGCAGGAGATGCACAACAGTAGGGGGAGGTGCAGCTGAAGTGCGGACACTTGACCAAACCGATTAGGATCCCCTTCAGAGGCTCCAAGATCTACTGGTAGATCCCGATCTACTGATTGGTGACCACTGCTGTAACCCCAGGGGCATTCAACAAGTTCCAGCGCAGAGCAGACTAATTTGTTTTCTTATTTAACCCTCATCACCATAGCCTCTGAGTCCCTTCCAGAAGCACATATCAGAGGGGTAGTCGTGTTAGTCTGGATCTGCAAAAACGACAAGGAGTCCTGTGGCACCTTGTATTGAAGCATAAGCTTTTGTGGGAGGGTGAGGCCCACTTCTAGCAGCTCACGTGGAGGTGTGAACACCAAAAGAGGAGAAACTGCAATATACAAAACCTGTAGGAACACTTCAATCTCCCTGGACACACAGTAGCAGATTTAAAGGTATCCATCCTGCAGCAAAAAAACTTCAAGACCAGACTTCAAAGAGAAATTGCTGAGCTACAGTTCATCTGCAAATTTGACACCATCAGTTTAGGGTGACTGTGAATGGCTAGCCAAGTACAAAAGCAGTTTCTCCTCTCTTGGTGTTCACACCTCCACATCAGCTGCTAGAAGTGGGCCTCCCTGACTGAATTAACCTCGTTATCTCTAGCCTTATTCTGGCCTGCATATTTATACCTGCCTTTGGAAATTTTCACTAAATGCATCTGATGAAGTGGGTCTTTGCCCCCGAAAGCTTATGCTCCAATACATCTGTTAGTCTATAAGATGCCACAGGACTCCTTGTCGCTTTTCCAGAAGCACAGTAAGCCATGAACCCTGCATTTATCACATATAGTTCTGTTCCGGTTCCCAGTGGGAATTTGTGTGAGGATTTGTTTAATTTGGTTTTTTAAATGAACAGAAGATGTGTCTGCAGTTACACGTGTTTATATCAAGATTGACAAAGGTGAGGCAGTACACCATGCAGTGGCAGGTTGGGAGGTTCTCAGGGCCAAGTCTACACAGTAAGGGTACGTCTAAACTACATGGCTCCGTCGACGGAGCCATGTAGATTTGTTGTTTTGGCAAAGGCAAATGAAGCCGCGATTTAAATGATCGCGGCTTCATTTAAATTTACATGGCTGAGCCGACAAACAGCTGATCAGCTGTTTGTCCGCTCAGCGCGCTAGTCGGGACGCTCCCCTGCCGACATCAAAGCCCTTTGTCGGCAGCCCCGGTAAACCTCATCCCACGAGGAATAACGGGGCTGCCAACAAAGGGCTTTGATGTCGGCAGGGGAGCGTCCAGACTAGCGCGCTGAGCGGACAAACAGCTGATCAGCTGTTTGTCGGCTCAGCGCAGCAGCCATGTAAATTTAAATGAAGCCGCGATCATTTAAATCGCGGTTTCATTTGCCTTTGCCTATGTGTCTAATCTACATGCCTCTGACGACAGAGGCATGTAGTCTAGACACAGCCTAAGTGACTAAGTGGCAAGTCAGCGTGTGAATCTACAGAGTGTTAGCTTGCCATGCAATAACATCCTGTACAGACACTGCTACAATGCATTGAAAATCCTGGAGTGTGACTAGCTGTACGATACCTTCAAACCACACTATGGAACTTCTCCTGTTCCGTGGCAGTGTCCCTGCAAGACATTACCACACAATGTTGGTAAGCTGCCGATTCACAGCCTGGCCTACTCATAATAACCTGTCCTGTAGATAAGTCTTCGGCTGTGTCTAATGACCAGTTGCCTCTGTGGGAATGTAGGAGAATTTTGCTTTTCATTTGCTTGCTGAGTGCCTGGTTCTAACCAATATTTGTTGTCTTTGTTTGCTGATTTCTTTCAAGAATGTCATGAGTGGAGTGGTAGTGATGGTGGAGGGTTGTTGCATTGTGAATTCCCTACAATATCACTAGATTCATTATTGCTGGATCCTGGCAGACAGAATGTAAGTCAGAGCAAGGTTGCTGAAGGCAAATGAATCAACCAGTGACACTGGGATTTATGGTCCCCTCCAGAGAACAGAATGGAAGCCATGATTTATATATTTATTTACTTAAATAAATTTAAAAATAATAAAGTATGACATTATTTATAGGGGATTCTGGCAGTGAGCGATGACAATTCAATTTCTTCCTATCTACCCAGTCAACAAGTCTCTTCTTTAGTAGGATTTTAAAAATACAAGATGTCACGTGTGTATATGTGTGTGTGAGAGAGAGAAAATACTGTTTTTTCATTTTGAAAGTAGGAAGAAGTGAATGATCAGAGGGTTAATGAGAGTCCATAAGACAAACAGAAACTGACTTTTTGCCATTTACTATCAAAAGACTAATTTTGCCTCAGGAACTAAAATATATCTCATGTGATGTGCACCAGGCCACAAATACTTACACATAGGATGGTAGAATAAGTATGTTCAGAGCGAATAGCTGACTAAACAGGGTGCTAAAAGTCTGACAGCCAGGTAGTATGTGGGGAAGGTTGTAGGGTATGGTTTATAGTGGGTACTAGCAAGGTGCGTTCCTCTTAGTGGAGGAGCAGAAAGATATGTACTGTGAAATAGCTTAACTTATCCTTTCCTTGCTTTTCTGTTAGGTGTGCAATGTGTGCAACAAAATGAATAGTTGCACAACAAAGTTCCTTGTATGTGACTTCTTAGTAGGAGATTGTCAGTGCAAAGCCAACAATATGATGATCGTCTTGTGTGGCTCTGAATACAAGGATATGTGTCATAGAATACCATGAGAACAAGATACTGTAGTCTTCCTCTGTGACTGGTATTTTGGAGGGATATTCTTTCCTCACTCTTTTCTTGGTTTGCAAGGCAATCCATGGATTCAGCATCACTGCACAATGCCTTTAGTATCCTTCGCTTTCCTGTGCCTTTGGTTTAACTTCTGGTGGCCAGAAACACCTAACATAAATTTGCCAACCCTGTTCAGAGTGACTTTGCCAATATGTAACAACTTAGAGCATTTCTCTCTGCTCTTCAGCCTTCATAGCTATTCTGTGAAGGAAAAGAAGGTTGAGGAAGCCCACAGCTGCATAAAGAGATGGCCAGAGAAAAGCTGGACACCAAGTGCCATTTTACAGGGAAGTATTTTCTTTGAAATCGCAGGCCAGATGCTCAGGAGGTACAAATCACCACAAGGCCATTGAAAGCAATGAAATAATGTTGATTTGCACCAGTTGATCTGATCCCTAAAACAATCACAACCTCTTTCTCTCTCTCTCTCGCTCTCTTTGTACAAGACTGCCCATTTCTTTCAAGGGGAGCGTGTTTGGGTTAAAGTGGGTAGGGTCTGGCATTACACTCCCGTCTCTGCGCTACCTTTGATTTTTGTTTTCAGGCGATGAACGCAGACAATCCCTGCTGAGCTTTTCGAGCCGTTCTTTCAGAGAGCTGCCCATTATAAATATTTCTCCTTGGAGTGCCTTTAGCTGAGAAATTAAGCAGCATAACACGTGTCGAAACGTTGCAATGCTCCAAATGCTAATACTCTGCTGATACGGTTCAGTTGCAGGGCTGATAGAATACTTAGCCCTGTCTCTCACTCAGAACATGTAACGGGGGAAATAGAACTATTCATTAGCAAACAAAAGGGTGGGATTGGTACATGGAGAACAAATGAGGTCATGAGGATGGTTTCTTTCAGCTGTAAGTCAGTCTTCAAGAACTTATAAACCTGCTGCTGGTATAGTCTATGTGGCTTTCTTTAATGTGCATGAGAGAGTTTTGTGTCCTGGACTCTTCCTCCTCTGCCCCCCATATGTTTCTTCCTTTGTTCTTCTGTGTTCTTGGCCTTCCTCACTGCACACCACTCACCCTTCTGCACTGAGAGAGAGACCTCCACTACCTTTTCCTCTGGTGTAAAAGGTCCTTATTGGTTTCCATTGGATCATCAGCCTTCCATGAAAGGAGAGTGTGTATACTAGGTGCCTCACAGAATTGTAATGGTTTTTAAGTCTGGTGGTATGTAATACATGCCACAGACAAAAAATAACAATGAGGACATGTCTGCTTTCTCCCTGTACACCCAGGCTGAGTGTATATTTTTTTCTCCCAGCATATACTCCCTGGTTACCTGTTTCCATCACCTTTATGGTTTTTCTGATGCTAATTAGGGAACATCCCCATTTTATGTAACTGTAAGAGCTTTTATTACATGCAGTATGCCTGACAGAATGGGGAGGAGTCATACTGATCCTTAGCTGGAATTTTCAAGTGACGAGTGTGTTTGAGTGCCCAGCTTGAGGGCCTGATTTTGAGAGAGCGCCACAATTTCTGAAAAATCCTTGAAGGCATCTCAAGTTAGGCACTCCAAAAATCAGAGCATTTGGGCCTATAAATTGAGGCCTATTCCTGTAGCTACCTCAGCATGTGTCACTTTCCTCACTTGAGTAGCTCAATAAAATCGTACTAGACTGCTCCCCAGAATAAAGCAATGCAAGTGCTGGCAAGAATGAGCTGTAATCTGTGTGCATGGGAGCTCCTACTTCTGTCCTGTGTGCTCTAACAAAGTTTTTAAAATCTTAAGTACACCTGCCCTGCTTCTCTCGCTATCTTAATCTGATGGCAGCTTACAAAGTAGCTTCTTGTTTGTCATGGAGCTCGCAGTGTGATTTAATGAGACATTTACCATCTCATTTCTTTTTGTCTCTTAATTTAAATTTCCTTATTCAAATATTCACAGCTTGACGGTCCTGCTTGAGGCAAAAACACACCATAAAAACCTGGGCAAAGATAATGCTAGACAAATGGGCCTTTTGGGATGGTCTCTGTCGTCCTTTTTCCTGACTTGTCACCAGTGAGAACCCAAATAGGACCAATGAGGGATTTATATATTTCAGTAGCTCACACAGTCTATGTTCCTCATCTCCTGTTAATCATCTCTTCTATAGCTACCATTCTGTTCTCCTCTGTCCTTTGTTGTGCCCATCCCTGCTGTTGTCATAGCATGAAGAATTCACCAGCATCTCTAAGGGCAGTTAAGGATTTATCTGTTTTCACTGCTAAACCTGGGCTAATACCTTTTCTTACATTGTGTCATACCTGATTCCTCGGTTGCTCCTGTTAACTCCAATGGGACTATTTCTGGTGTAAGACACTACGCAGTACAAATCAGAGCATTGCAGTCAGGGACACTGCATTCAGCTGATTGCATCTCAGGGATCTTAAATTTCACTGGGCGGAGACTTCATGATGTCACACCTCCTAGAGACCCAATGGGGCTGGGAAGAAGGATGAGGGGAGTGCAGAAGCTGGTGGATACTTTCCAAACTATAGAATGGTTTGAATAGCATTAAATTTCTGCCAGACCCTTATGGAAGAGTCCTGTAGACTCAAATAGGGCCGATACCTGTAGGGCTCTTTAGAAATTACTCTGATCAGCCCAAATTATTCATTGAAACCTTGGCCAACATTTTTAGATACTGGAAATAGTCCTTTACAGCACTGTTATAAAAATAATCCATTATGGAAGATTGTGCTGCACTCAGAAATTTCACACCACCTGCTTTTTGTATTTTATACATCTTTGTTTTATAAATACACATCCACTGGCATTTTTAGTGCACTGCTAGGTGCTGTTGATGAAGCTGAAGTTGCCTTTTTAAAGAAACCAAACAAGATGTAAGACTTTGCAGCATCTCAGCTTATTTGCAGACCTCCCCCATTGTATAAGATTATTCTAGATGTCTCATCTTCTAAACTAATCTTTGCCAAATTCTGCTCACTGTGAGAGCCTAGTATTTTTGTTGGCTGAGTAAAATACTTTTAGCTTTCTCATTATCCTCATGATAAAGGGAGGGCCAACAGACTTTGTACCTGAGTACTCATTTCCCTTCTCTTTGTATAGTCATGTGTGTGTGTGTGTGTGCATGTGCTAAGTGGCATAAAATGCAAACATACTGATTTTGTAGCCTGTAACTGACTCTCAGGATGAAGAGAAATTGGAAAATCAGGGCTCTCTGTCAACAGCTCAGTTTTTGTGACTCCCTTGCCCTCCCAAGGCTGTTTGTGTTGAAAATGAAAGTGGGGCCACAAGGCTACCAGCAGATTCTGTTACACAGTTGTACAGGCTGAACCTCTCTAGTCTGGCACTGTCTGGTCTGGCAACATCCGTGTTCTGGCATGATTTCAGTTAGCCGGATGTCCATTTGTCATGGTGTGGCCAAGTTTCCCATAAAGTTTGTTTACAGCCACCAGTCCTGGCTCTCAGTGTTCTGTGCTGTTATTTAGTTCTAATTTACCCCAAATGTCTTCTAAGAGCCCCGTAAGCAGTGGAAGTGCTGCTAGATAATATTGACCTCCCGTGGTATGGCAAATTTTCTGGTTTGGCACCGGTCAGTTCCCGAGGGTTCTGGTCCAGAAAGGTTCAACCTGTACTGCATAGTATATACGCAGGTCAAGAGAAGTTACATGATTTCACAAAGGTCCTTTTGAAAGATTTTGGCAAAGGTGGGAAAAGAACCCATCTCCTGTGACTTCTATTCGTGTACGTCAGGCTTGTTATAAAAGCACCAGCCTGAAGCCACTTACTCTGAGGGATTCCTCAAATAGCTTCCCTCCTGGCTTTCTTAAAGAAAGTGCAAATGTATCATTTTGAGGCAATGTTTTCCTCAGGGAGCAATGTGCTTGTGAAAAGAGCTTCATTAGGCACTTGCCTCTCTGCCTTAGTATTTTTCTTCTGAACTACTATCTCGCTATCCTGTCAGTGCAGCTTTGTCTTCACTAAACTCTGGCCGTGATGACTGAACGCTCATTGCTGTGACATTTGCTAATCCTCCTCTTGGAGGCAGTGTGGCCACTGGCGTGTTGGGATGAAGATACTAGTACAGTAGAAAAGTATCACACTTCCCCAGATTTCCTCCTGGGCAGTGTTATTTGCGATTGTCTAGACTCTCAAAGGGCACAAATATTTAGTAGCCCAAGTAGCAGAAGGACAGTTTTTCAATTAAATTAGGGGTTTGGATCAGAGTTGAATTCTAGTTGAAATACACTTCTGCTCTTATCTCTTGAGGAGTCGCTGTTTATCGAGCCATGCAAGTTGTTTTTAGTTGAGTGCAAAGTTCTCTCCTGTGCTAGAAATTCAAACATGAAGCATACAGCTAGTTCGGATAGGAAGCCTAATCCGAACTAGCTAGTCTGTGCCACATGTAGCCGCGCGGCACGGGGTCTGACCTAGCCAGCATTTAAAAATGGCGCCGGACGGCTTTATGCAAATGAAGCCCGGGAAATTCAAATCGCGGGCTTCATTTGCAACTCCGTATGACTACATTACCCCCCCTAGTTCGAACAAGGGGGGTAGTGTAGACATACCCTAACTTAGTCTGCGTCTACACAGAAGGCAGTTATTTTGAAATAGTGTCAAAATACTGTCAAGCTGGAGGACTTCTTACTCTGACTCCTGTAACCCTCATTCTATGAGGAATAAGGGAAGTCGGAGGAAGAGTGTTCTATTTCGAAATAAGTGCTGTGTGGATGCTCCCCTATTTCGAAATAAGATATGCAATTGACGTAGCTCAATTTTCATAGCTTATTTCGAGTTAAGCCCTGCAGTGTGGATGCACCGTAAGTGACAAAACCAAAATAGACAATATAATGAATTTCATGGACAGTTGAGACTGGGTGCTTCTCTTCATCTTATAACGCAAGGAGGGAACAAGCACAAACTTGTGCCAAGTGGCCAATTTGAAGATGGCAAAAGGAAATACTAATTTTCATAATACTACCATTAGTCTGTGGTGCTTATTACCTACAGTTGCCAGGTGTCTGGTTTTGAACTGGACAGTCCAAAATGCTTTTGCGCAAGAGGGCCAGTGTAGACAGCTAAAAACTGTTTTGCGCAAAAAAGCCCCGATGGCGAAAATGGCGATTGGGGCTTTCTTGCGCAAAACCACGTCTAGATTGGCACGGATGCTTTTCCGCAAAAAGTGCTTTTGCACAAAAACTTTTCAGTTAAAAGCATTTGCGGAAAATCATGCCAGTCTAGATGTAGCCTCAGAGTACTAGGAGCGTGTATACCATCATGCTCCACAGTTTAATTCAAGCTCTGGTATTTTGGTAACAAGGGGAATTTTCCTTGGGAGCAGGTTGTCTCATAACTGCAAACTGCAGAGTTTATTGTCACTTCCCATGAAACGGCTGGTACTGCACACTGTTGGATTAGATGAGGCAGTGATCTGATGCAATGTGACTCTGATAGCACAGGGAAGCAGAGAATGTTCCCTCCTAAGCCCTAAGAGTTTGAGGTTGGCGCCTGCCATTAAACAAGGGGGTTTATATCCATTCTCAAACTCTTGTTTTCATAATATACTTATTGCTGTAGCTCAGGATATTCTCATTCTGTGCTATCTATCTAATAATATTTTGCAGCCTACTAAAAATTTGGCCTCTGATATCTTGTGGCCATGAGTTCCACAGATTATTCATCATGTGTGAGAGAAATTTCCTTTGTCAGTTTTAAATTTTCCTCTTTTCAATTTCATTTAATGTCTCATTTTTTTATGTTCTCACATTGCTTAATTTGAGCTGTTCTCCCTGCCTTGTATGTTTTGTTTTGTTTTTGTCATTTGCAAGAAGATAGTGGTTAGAGGCCCTCTTGTGCTAGGTGCTGTCCAAACACAGGAGATGTAAGTCCCTGCTCCAAATTGCTTATGCCTGTAAAGATAATACACAGTGTATGAATAAGACAAACACAAGTGTCAATGTGCAGGGTGGAGGAACCCAGGTAACAGAAGCATAGTAAAAGCACAATTCTTAGCCAGTCAGAAGCAGTAATTCCCCTATGGCTGTTCCTTCAGCCATTTTCCCACCGCCTTTGCATTTCATCTACTTTTTCTCTGCCTGATTTGACACCTTTTATGAAATCAGTCTAATTGTGTCCTCCACCGCTGCTTCCTCCTCCTCCTCCTCATCTTTGCTACATTCTCCTTTATCTACCTATTCCTCTTCCATGACCCTCCTCTCTGTATCCTTAGGAATTCTTCTGCATTCTTCCATCATCTTTGCAGTACATCAGCTAGTTCCCCTGACCTGAACATTCCCCCTGCTCACTTCTTCTGCTAACTCAAGCTTCTTTTTATTATAGCCAATAAAATGGACGAGAGGAATCCTGTTCACCTTTGGAAATTACTGTTGTCTATAAAAAGCATAATTTTAGATCTGAGAGAGATGCGATTCCCAGACAGGAGTCTAACTAGGGAAGCAGCTAGTGTGTGTTTAAGTAGATACTTCCTCTTGAACATTGGATGATGAAAAACTTGGGGAAATGTTGCTGCAGCATGTCAAGATAATATTGAAAAGCCAGTGGATAGAGTCCTGGATTAGTAACACTGGGATAGAGGGGGAGTATTTTTATTTAAACCAGTTGAGTTTCTCTGGTGTGGATATGCTCAGAATACAGACAGGTATATTATGACAAACATGTCCAATCTTGGGTGCCTAACGTTAGTCCACATTGAGGCACCTGATTCTAATAACAGCTACTAGAGGTGCTTATAACCTCTCAACATCAAGCCTCTTTCTAGGTGCCTAAATATAAATTTGGATGTCTGATTTCCAGCATTTCAGTTTCAAAAGTCTGGCCCTTCTTTCTGCTTCACCCCACAGAAAATAAATGCCCCTCAGTCCATTCTTTCCATGCCAGCATGTTTTATTATGTGCTGTAGCGTTGCAGCAAATCATGCCACACACAGTCCCTTACGTACTTTTGGTAGGTTGCATGGTGACACATTTTTCTGCTGCAAGCAAGCCTACTGACAGCCAGGACAGTCAACAGAACCCCATGCTTGCACAAGCTGTCCTCACGTGGATGGGTCTGCCTGATATTTGGGTGGTGCTATGTCTGTGGTGGGTGGTGCTCAGCAAGCTCCCAGCTACACTATTGGGCAAGCTCTTCCTGCAACGCCATTAGGATTGCAAACTGTCTCATTGCATAAACCCAAAGACCCGTGTCCTACTCTGTCCTTGTCCCTGCTCACTCCATCCCCCCTCCCTCTGTTGCTCATTCTCCTCTACCCTCACTTACTGAGGCATGGAGTTGGGGTGCAGGAGGGAGTTTGGGGTGCAGGCGCTGGGAGCAGGGCTTGGTGTGGGACGGAGTGTGAAGGAAGTTTGGGTGAAGGAAGGAGGTCAGGGTGCAGACTCTGGGAGGGAGTTTGAGTGTGGGCTCTGGACGGGGGGAGGGTTTGGGTGTAGGAGGGAATGAGGGGGTGGGGTTTACCATGGGTAGCTCCAGAAATGACTCTTTACATCCCTCTGGCAGTGGCTCCTCTGAGGGGGTGGGGCAGTCTCACATTCCACTGGTTGCAGCCACCACTCCCACAGCTCCTATTGGCTGCTGTTCCTAGCCAATGCTCGGGTTGCTCCCTGAGGCTGCAGGGAAATGCCGGCCATTTCTGGGATTAGCATGAAGTGAGGGCAAGTAGAAAGTCCCGCCTGAGCCCCACTGCATTGCCTGCAGCTGCTCCCAGGCCCTTTTAAATCGCCTGGGCCCCTAGGCAGTTGCTGCTTTTGTCCCTCCCACCCCATTGGTAGGCCTGGTTGCACATCACTATAATCAGCCTGGCAGAACCCTGGCCACCCCCATACAATGGTTTGAAGAAAAAAATTGGCTTTGCCGGAGGTACTTGTGCAATGATCACAATCATGGCTCAGCGTGGATGTCTGTTTAGTTCTTTCTGCGCGTGCACCTGGGGAGAGCTTGACAATCGTTTTCCTGCATTGAGATTCTGAACCAGGCTCACAGCAGTTGCAAATGGATGAGCCTAGTCTCTGACTGTGCTGGCAATGATGAATTGAAGCCCTTGAGATACAAGACTGAGCAGATGCAAGTGACCTTAACTGACACAAAAATGAAGCCTTATCTGCATCAGAGGGGATGTGGAGCTTGTCAACCTCTGCTGTCTGTGACAAGCGAAAAGCCAGAGACGCTGGCACAGGTTAGCATAATAAAATGCCTGGCCAATCGTTTAGTGCAGTAACAAATAATAAAACATCATGTAAGTAAATGCTATGTAACTGTTCCTCCATCCGGCAATCCTTTCCCCCGGCTAGTCCTTCTTCTTCGAGCCAACATTTACTCGTCTGGACTCAGTTTTTCCTCCTGTCCTCTTTGGGATTCACCCTGTGTGCCCCTTTTATCCTCATAGTCACTGGGGCCATGCTCTGAAATCCATTTCTGAGTGGAAAGGGCATTCTTCAGGATTTTCAGGAGAACAGTAAACAATAGTCAGTTAATCAATGCAGAAAGTGGAAGGCCACTTTCTATTCACAGAGAAAGCCAAATTCCCCTTTTCTAGACCTGAGCTCCAGGACCAGCTTTTACAGATTTTAGCAGGAATTCAGCCACATCTTTTCAAAGGCGAGCACGCTCTGCTCGTGCTTGAGGACTCTAGGTGCTAGAGTAATACAAATAATCAATAAATAATTGCTATATCTACTTCCAATCTCCACACACTTGGATGTTTTCATTTGAACCCCAGCTCTGTGGGTGTCGCACTGACAGACATGCATAGTAAGGTTTACTCAGACAGCATTTTGAGAGAAGAGATGGGTGGGCTAGTTGTTAAAGCACTGGTCTATTCTTAGGCAATTTGGGGTCAAATCCCTGCTCTGTACAAGCATGCTGTGGGTATGCCTACAATGTGATTTAAAAACCTCTGGCAGCAGGTCTGTGTCAGCTGACTTAGGCTCATAGGACGGGGGGCTCAGGTTGCAGGGCTAAAAATGGCAGTGTAGATGCTTAGACTGGAACCAGGGCTCTGAGACCCTCTCATGGGGTTTCAGCTTTAATCCTTGCCTGAACATCTACACTGCTATTTTTA
This sequence comes from Pelodiscus sinensis, assembly GCF_052426305.1. NCBI lineage: Eukaryota > Metazoa > Chordata > Testudines > Trionychidae > Pelodiscus > Pelodiscus sinensis. Next base: position 120,617,067 of record NC_143056.1, on the reverse strand, counting down.
GCCAGGCAGCCCAGGCTAGCCGTGACCATGCTGCGGGACTTTTATTGCAGTGTAGACATACCCAATAGGGCTCCAAATGTGTTGCTTGCTTTCTATGCCTCCATCTGTGAAATGGGAATAATACTTTTGTTCTTCACCCTTTGGTTTCTCTTGTCTGTTCAGACAGTAAGCTCTTCAGGGCAGGCCAATATGCATATGGCACCTACTACTATTGCACTTTGATTTCAGTGGGAGATGCTAGGCACTAATGTAATATGAACAATTTTAACAATAAGCAGCACCATTTAGGCCAGCAACTGAGTTTATTGCTACCTTGGCATGTGTGTTTTTAGGGGTAGGCTGGATGCTGACATTTCTTCTACTTAGTACTGCTCCTAATCAGACAGTGAATGATCCAGTACTCGTGGTGTTTAGTGCCCAAAAGCCTCTGTGCTTGTGAAAGGAGGAGCCTTCTTAAAACTGAAGGCACTGCACCATGTAGGCTTCAGTCTTGTAAATAGTTATGTGCATGCTTAACATCAACTCTGGGAGCAGTCCCGTTGACTTCATGGAGTCTTTCTCCATTCTATTAGATAGAGTGAGATGTGTATGTTTTACAGGCGTGGGTCTTTATTTAATCTGCCTGGTGCAAATTTGTACATAGCTCTAGCACTCCTGAGGCTACAACACAGCCACACTTCTTTCCGTGGTAGAAGTGATGTGAGCAATGGTTTTCACTGTTTCCTTGATTGGTTGGCTTAATCACGAAGGGGTTCTGCGATACAAATCCTCTGTAAAGGAAGGGTTCTTTTTTCGCTCTCATTGGAACTGGCTGCACCCAGCTGCTGAGTGTGATTTCCAGTATAAAAGCATCAGGGGGAGGAGGGGAAGAGATGTGAAATGTGAACAAGAGTGTACTTGAAATTGAAAATGTTAAAGGACACACATTTCATGCAGCCACTGTTTCCCTTGGAGATTGATGGCTCTCCAGTAGCCAAGGAGCATGACACTGCGCACTTCAACAGCATCCTACATCAGAGGATCTCAAAGTGCTTTATGCACACTGACAAATCAAGCCTCATCGCGCCCCCATGGAGGAGATATTATCACCTCTGATTTATAGATGGGGAGATTAAGGTAAAGAAGTTAACTGACTTGTCCAAAGTCATCTAGTAAGTCAGTTGATGGAGGCAGCAACAGAGCAGGAGTCCTACCTCCCAGTCTGGTTTGCAACCTACTGGAACATGATGGCCAAGTTTTTCCACGATGGGTGTTTAAAGGTAGGCTCTTAAACGCTTGCTGAAGCATCAGAAAAGCGGCTTTATTTTCCAAAGTGCTGAGCCTCGCAACAGCCCCCACTGAAAACAGTGGGAACTCAGCCCATCTGAAATTCAGGCCCTGGATGCGCAAATTATGTTTTTGCCATCAGCTGTGATGCACCAAATCTATTACTAGGCCTGGGGCAAACAGGAGTGTGGTCATGGTGGCAGGTGGTACGTGGGGGTGGGTTTTGAAGAAGGAGAGGGGCGAGCTCGGCAAACATCACAGGGAGGAGGAGTCTGTTCGCTGGGTATGGGCAGGACTCAACAAAGAATTTGAGAAGCGATTGGGGGAGAAACTTGATTGGAGAATAAGGAGAGAAATGGGAAAGAAGGAGATGAAGGCAAAAGGTGAACGTGGGGCAGAGGCCAGGGAAGGGGGAGCTTGGCCTTATGTGAAGGGAAGAAGCCATTGGGAGACCTGGAATCTAGTACATTGACGAGCTGTGTGACCTTGAGCCACCTCCCCCTCTTGCGCACAGCCCATTGGCTAGACCTGCTAGGCTACTCGCAGTCATTTCCCATAAGGTAGCCAGTCAGAGTCAAGGTAACATTTACCCAACATCTGTTTCTGCTGAAAACTCTGGTCCATTTCAGCATACTGTGGAAATAGTCCAAGTAGACACTTCATGCCACTTCACTGAGCAAGATAGCCCTGTGTAGACATTACTTTGTTATTGTTGCTGGAGAATGGGGCCTGTGCTCCTTTTGTAGCTCTAGATGCCTCTGGCTGAATTGTGTTGCTCTGGTTTATATCTAGAGCTAGAAACTGTCTTATCAAGGGGTAGGAATAACAGTTGTGGACATTTAGGGCTGAAAGGGACCTTGAAGTCCTCTAGTACCTCCCCTTGCTGTGCTGAGATGGGACCACGCATGAGTACGCTATCCCTGACAACTGTATGACCACCCTGTCCTTAAAAACCTTCAATGACAAGGATTCAGAAATCTTTCTTGTAAGCTTATTCCAGTGCATAAGTACTCAGATAGTTATCTAAGGGAAAACTTTCTCTAACCTAAATCCTCCTTGCTGCAGATTCCTTCTTGTGGACTTCAGTGAGTGTGGAAAACAACGGATCAGTACTCTTTATAACAGCCTTTAAGATATTTGAAGACACTTATTAGGTCCCCTTCAGTCATCTCTTCTTAAGAGTAAATATGCCCAGCTTCTTTGATTTCTTTCCTCATAGGTCACATTTTCTAATTCTTTTATCACTTTTATTGCTCTCTTCAGGACACTCTCTCTCCAATTTGTCCATGTCTTTCTTATGGGATGGTGGCAGCTGAGGCCTGAGAATATCAGCTTAAGACTTCATAGGTTTTGTACTTTAAATAGACAAAAAGTTAGTCTACACTGGAATCAGTACAATGGCGCAGCACTGTGCTGCTAGTGTAGATTCTCTGTGCCAACAGAGAGCTCCCATTAGCATAATTGCTCCATCTCCTCAAGTGGCAGTAGCTATGATGGTGAGAGAAGTGCTGCCCACACTGGCACTTAGGTCGGCATGACTTGCATTGCTCAGAGGGCGTCTTTTTCACACTCCTGAGCAATTTAAGTTATACCCAAGTAAGTGCTAGTGTGTACAAAGCCCACCATGTTTGAAGGGACTATGCCTTTCTGCTGAATGGCTAGGCTGGGATGCTTGAAGAAGAGATGAGAGGGAAAGTATATGACAAGAGAGCCAAGTGGAACAAAATACAATGTAGCCTGTGTTGTTTTATTTGTAAAGGTTTTTACGACTGACATGTTTACCCCCAAAAGCATTACAGAAACTAATCCTTGTCAGCCAACATAAATCAAAAGCACATCTCTGCCCACTCCTTCCCCTTCTGCTGCATGCAATCCTAGACAATTAAGGGAGCATTACAGTGAGTTTCCTACAGTACAGGAGGCACCAGACATAAGCTGATTTCAGACACTGCTTTACTGTGTCCGGGGAGGGAGGATACTTAACTGCCAGCCTGAGAATTCTCAGACCAGATAACATGTTTCACTTGGTTGCTGAAAGAAGGGAAAGTGGGTGCGTGGGTGAGAGAGAGAAAGAGACAGAGAGAAGTCGATCATTGTAGCCCACACCATTCTCTCCTGCCAGTTTCCATAGATGGGACAAAAGGAGGAGAAATCACCTTGTAGAGAATGTCCCAACAGTGGGAACTGAGATTTGCCTTCATTGTGGAAGTGAAAGGTGGATAGGGACTGTGCAGTTCTGTAAAGGGCTCCGCCCTTTTTGTGAGCACCCCTCTGGGGCTGAGGGGAGTCCTGTAGTCTCTCTGCCCGGTTGTCTGCAGGAGAGGAAGTGTCTAGTATATAGTCTGGGACCAGGCCACCTCTTACTCTCAGTTGTGGCTCGTGGTGGTTGGGGGGGACCCAGGCCCACCCACTCCTCTGGGTACCAACCCAGGGACCCTATAAGTAGAAGTTACCAGCTGCGTATCAAAGAAGTCAGTTGCTGACACATTCCCTGGGCCTCTTGCCCTGGAAGATGCTCTATCCAGCTCTTTCTCTCAGGCTTTGTGGTCAAGTTCTCTCTGGACTCTGTCCAGGGTTCTGCCAGGTGATGTCATTGGCTTACAGGCTAGTCTTCAGCCTGTGGACCTGGTTCTGACCAGATCTGAAGTTCAGCTCCCAATCGGAGCTGTCTGGAGTGCTACTGTTCTCCCAGTCAGCCCTTATGTCTGCCTGGGTTGAGCTCCAACAAATAACGGCCAGGTCCTAGCCCAGCAGTTTCTTTTATATTGGCCTCCTGCACGCTGATTGGCCGCTGCTGAGGCTGCCACTCTATCCTGCTTGGAGGACTTCTCTTCTGCTCCTGTCACTGGGGCAGGGTGCGGCAAAGCCTCCCGTCTCCGTCAGGGCCTAGTCCACCCCGTCACAAGTCCCTAAAGGGGGATTAGGAAAAGCTACTATGGCAGTATATCAGGAGCCATTGTGAAGATATCCCACACAAAAGCACTTCCCTCTTTCTCTCCCCAGCTGCACTAACATGTGTTAGATGACAGCCAATGGGTAAGATGAGCCCAGATGCAGAGAGCATTTTGTAGAAAAACCAAATTCTCATAACCTACCTGAATCTTTTACCCATATGGACTGTTTCCATTCAGTGCTGGTGCCACTGGCATTTAGTCTCTGGCTGCAGTCTTATCCTGATCTCCTCTGCATACATTTCTATGCAGAGGCGATCAAGTCCTCAATGCAGAATGTGGCCTATTGCCTTGGGCACTGTATAGGAGATCCTTTTTTCTGCTCTCTTTCTCTTCTCCATTTAGATTGTGAAGTCTTCAGAGAGGATACGTCTACACTGGCAAGATTTTGTGCAAATACTTTTAATGCAAGAGTTTTTGCGTTAAAGTATTTGCGCAAAAGAGCGTCTACACTAGCATGTGCTCTTGCGCAAGGAAGCTCCAATGGTCATTTTAGCCATCAGGCTTTCTTGCGCAAGAAATTCATGTTGCCTGTCTACACTGGCCTCTTGCGCAAGAACAGTTGCACAAGAGGACTTTTTCCTAAGCAGGAGCATCATAGTCCTTGCACAAGAAGCACTGATTTCACATATTAGAACATCAGTGTTCTTGCGCAAGAACTCCCCGCCAGTGTAGACAGGCAGCATGTTTTTGCACAAAAAATCATGCCAATGTAGACACACCAGAATGTAGCATCTCATAATTTGGTTCCTCAGCACTTGGCACAAATGGAGTCTTGATCTCTTGTGGGGTCTAAGAAACCTCCCTATTTTTAGTTAATATACTGTCTTTTTCTTCTCTGTCCCTCTTTTTATTCTTGAAGGGGAAAAATAAGTTGCTATTTTTTTTCCTTTTAAAAGAAATGAGGCTTGACAGGTCCTGGAAATCAGTTTCCTAGAGCTGTTTGGTGTGCTGAGGGGCCCTGTGGGCTCACTTATACACCCACATATGCCACAGGCCAGACATTTCATTAGGTCTGTGTATGTCTTTTGTATGCTGTGACAAACACATGACAGTATAATGGCACCAGGGCTGGGGGAGATATGAGGAGAGGAAACGTTACCTCCTGAAAAACTGTCTATATGTTTTATTCCTTGTATATTTAGAACAGACAGACTCCTTTATTCTTCTTTTTACTCTTTTTGTTTGTTTACAGTTCTTTTTCTGAATGGGAGGCTAACGTGGGTTTAGATGGCTTTCCCCAGAGAATGCAGTGCTTAAACAGGTATCATCCATTGTCTCTGGAGGTAATGCGCAAGGGACAGGCAAAGAAGTTGCTGGCAGGGCGTGGTGTGGAGGTCCCACAGGTCAGAAAAGGGACATGCGCTCGAGGTAGGACATAATAGGAAACATTTGAATCCCCACAACTTTTATTTAGTTTCTGGCTTTGGGGCCAAAGCCAGGGGGGAGGAGGAGCTTCCTTCTGGTAGTGGCAGCAGACCCAGCCTCAGGGCCAGGAACCCACTTAGTCGGCTAACCGGTTAAAGGTTAGATTGACCTAATGCTTAACCAGTTACTTGATTAATCAGGATTTTACATCCCTCTTCTGGGCACACCATTCTCCCCACTCCTGGCAAGCCTTCAGCATAATCCATCTGCCAGGGTCCGGGAGGTGGGAGTACCGAGCCCTTCCATGAGGTGGGCACTTGCAGGGGAGGGTTCCTGCCCTGGGATTATTCTCAAGGTTGGTTTCCATCCACTTTAAGGTGCCTGTCTGCTGCCAGAGGGGCCTGATTGGGTATTAGCATAACTGAGAACCTGAGGGGTCAGACACAAATAGCTCATGGGTTTTTCCCATCTCTGGATGTGCGTGTTTTCAGCATGGCTGCCTCCCCCCTTATCTGGAGAAATCAGGAGGTGAGAGCAGATGACGAAGCCACTAAACCCAATGAGGCAATTGTGTCTCCCCAATTGGTGTTAGCTGATGACTTTGAATGGTTCCAGGACCTCAGAAAGAGAATGGCGGACTCTTAACAGATACCACTAGAGGAGATCGAGTCGCAGCACAAAGTGCTGACTGTTCTACAGACAGCGTTGTCTACTCTAATTGGCTTGCCCATCAGTGAGGTGCGGCTCTGTTGGATGGTGCCAGGTTTGGCACACCCCAGTGACAATAGTGCCCACCTGTAAGAGATTTTTTTTTAAATGGTTCAGTGAAAAGACCTGCTCCCAGTTCCCTGGTTTTCAAGGCTGTCATTTGAACGTGGACAACAGCACCGTGCCAAGCAATGTCATACAATGGGAAACAGAAACCTCCAGTAAAAAGGCTAGAATTCATAGGGGCAGATCTAGATGTGATGACTGCCAAGCCCTATCTTCCAATGGGCAGATTTATGACTCTTGTCAGCCTGCAAACATCTGTGAGAAACTGCCTTTGACTCTTGAGGGCATATGGTGGCATGCAATGTTGCATCTTTGCTGCCTCCAGGGATGGTTCAGAACTGTCTAATTTCCGAACAGTCTAGAGAGACAGGTATCAGTTTCCCTTTGTTAAAGGACAACTGTTGAAAGATTCCTACTATGTCTGCAACAGGCAATCTCTTTATGCAGCCACACTCTAGTTATCACACTAACAACCTGTGGATCTCTGTTTGGTTGTGGAGCACACCTGGACACTCAGGGTGTGTCTAAACTACATGGCTCCATCAATGGAGCCATGTAGATTAGGCTGATCGGCAAAGGGAAATGAAGCCGCGATTTAAATAATCGCGGCTTCATTTAAATTTAAATGGCTGCCGCGCTGAGCCAACAAACAGCTGATCAGCTGTTTGTCAGCTCAGCGCGCTAGTCTGGACACTCCCGCGCCGACCTGAAAGCCCTTTATCGACCTCCCCGTTATGCCTCGAAGGATGAGGTTTACCGGGGAGGTCGATAAAGGGCTTTCATGTCGGCAGGTGAGTGTCCAGACTAGCGCGCTGAGTCGACAAACAGCTGATCAGCTGTTTGTCGGCTCAGCGCGGCAGCCATTTAAATTTGCCGATCAGCCTAATCTACATGGCTCCATCGATGGAGCTATGTAGTTTAGACATACCCTCATATTCTTTTTTCTGCCTTCAGTCAGGGGCAGGTGTATTGAGATCATGAGAGACAATATGATTGGCATGTTTTATATCAACTGGCAAGAGGGAGCAAGGTTACTTTTTCTTTGTGCTAAAGCTAGAATGCTATGGAATGGGCGCATACACAATCATATCCCAGACTCTGCAGTGCATCATTCTGGTGTTCAGAACACTACGGTGGATACTTTCAGCTCCTCACATTCTGAATAGAATCTGGATCCTCAGACTCTTTGCTCATATATTTCAGATTTGGGGACTCATGGATGTGGACATCTTAGCCATTGCCATTTAAAACAAGGGTGCTTAATTCTATTCTAGAGGAGGACTGGGTCGCCAGTCCCTTTCGTTGACCTTGGACACTGTATTTTAGGTGCATTTTCCCCAACACCTCGAATAATGAAATTGATGAACAAGAAAAGACAAGACAAGGCCAGTGTCATTTTGATCATCCCAGCATGGCTGAGACAGATGTGATTTTCTTACTCCCATGTAGCTCACAGTGTGTCAAGCAATCAGTCCCCCATCTGTTTCCCAACTCCTTTCCCTGGATGCTGGCTGAATCCTTTACTGCAAACTGAGAATTCTTCATACCATATCAGAGCATGGCTCACTGATGATTCATGGGGTAGAAAAGACCTGCTCTGAGGAGCAGTGGGTTCTATTAAACAGCAGAAAAAAGATTAATTGCAATACCTATCTTCAGTCATGGTAGAGGTTCAACAACTGGTGTGGTCTATTACACCTTTTATTTATTTCTTCATCTCTATCAGATAACCTCATCTTTAAAGTTCCAGGATATCTGTGATATCTGTCAGAATTTACTTGGCAGCTATAATGGACTGTCATTCTCTGGTGGAAAGTTTCTTAAGGTTTGCCCATCCTAGCTCAGTGACATTTATCAGAGGATTGGGAAACTCTTCCCGAAATCAAGCATTCCTTCTCAGTTCGGGATCTTAGCTCAGAACTGAAATACTTTTGAACCAACAGCAATCTGTTCTCTACTGAACTTATCTGTGAAGATATCCTTCTTGGCAGCCATTATGTCTGCTGAAAGAATGGGAGAAATAGTGATTCTCTAAAGGCACATTCCCTTCAGATTTTTTTGTTCAAAGATAATGTTTCACTATGCCAGCACTCCATAGTCTCATCTAAGGCAAGGACTATGTTGGTGAAGAAAATTGATGCAAGATGTACAACTTCTGCTATGTGAATTGTGTAGCTGGAGTTGACGTTCCTTGCATTTATTTTCTGGGGCAGCCCCACAGCAGGAGGTTGGTGGGAAAATCACTCCTATTGACTACTCTTATTCCTTGTGACAGCAAGGAGTACCGCAGTCGACAGGGTGCCCTCTGCATTCGATTTAGTGGGGCTTTATTAGACCTGCTAAATCGAACCCTGCAAGATTGATTGCTGGAGTGTCAATCCTCTTGTAAGTGGAAATGTGGCCTAAGATATCACCTGAATTCCATATGAAACAGACCATTCATCTTCCAGTTTTCTTCCCTCTGTATTGCATACTTTTAATGCCTTTTACCTATCCAGGACTAAATTCTTTCAAAAGTCTCTTGTACTGTTCTTTCCAATTGATGACAGGTCGAAGGGATCTACTATTTTTGATCAAAGACTGTCTGGTAATATGATATTCTAATCTAATAATATTAATCTTCCTCCTGTGCTACAGTATTAGCCAGTTAACAAAGTTTCTTTCTATCTTGGTGGCATTTCTCAAGAATGTTTCAGTTGCTGAGATCTGTAGGGCTGTTGAACTTCTATATGCACTTTTTAAAAACACTGTGCAGTGATCGATAATTCAGCTTTGGATGCTGTTTTGGGGTCTGCAGGATTATCTACAGTATTCACGTCTGAAGCTCCCTCTTCCCTTGGAAGGTAACACTTAGTAGTCACCTGAAGTAGAGCACCCAAAAAGATGCTACTTGGAGAAGTGGAGTAATTGGAGTTTTTTGAAATGTGTATCCCTAGAGGTACTTTCCAACCTGCCCTTCCTCCTTCCCCTCTGCTTCAGAATTTTCTTTATGGGACTTTGCAACAGAGAAGAAACTGAGGGCAGTTTGCTTGTGCAGCACCATATAAACCCCATGCTGAGCACAAAGTTGTGTAGGGTGTGCAGACTCTCTTGCTGGAAAGAATTGAACCTGGGACCTCTGTGCTTAGAGCATGAGCCTCTATGTCGGCTAAGCTAAAAGCCAGGGCCTCAAGATGGGACAGTACAACACACCCAGAAGGTGTGTGGGGTACACACGCATAGGCTGAATGGGCATTACTACTAAAAGTCTCCAACCAAAGGCATGTGTGGTGCATGTACACCAGATTTGGAGCACCCAGAGGGGAGATCTCCAGGTAGTGCACAAAGTCAGTACCCTCTCCTCTTTTTGCAGCTTGTGCCAATCAGAGAATTAATAAATGTTGTTCTAGATGCAGTGCCACTGATTATTGAAAGTGGTAATGCCTTTTCAAAACCATTGGTTAATGGAATGCCAGAGAGAGTTATAGGCTTGGTCTGCCGCACTCAAACGGTTCAATGTTTTTCATTTATTTTTCCGGGTTAGATCTCTGTCTCTGGTCATATTTATTGGGTTAGTAGCTTGTTGTTGGTATTTTTTTCTTTTAACATTTGATAGTTAATTCCCTGTACTACACTGACAGCAGTGGTAATAGGTGGAATTTCTAAAATAACTCCTCGCTGCCCATTTCTATCTTCCTGCACTCTGGTGGCTACTCATTCGCTTCAGTGGTGTCATTGCTGCAGGAGAAGTACGTTCTGAAGATTTAAGGTTGAGCTGAACTATAGCACTGCTGCTGCCTTTTGGCATTCTTTCTTAGTGGAACTAGGCAATGGCACTTAAACCTGACAGACAGAGTACACTTCTAAAAGCTTGTGGGGGGAGGAAATTGCAAGTGTTTTGGAACAAAGCATTAGAATTCAGCATGATCTTGACAAACTGGAGAAATGGTCTGAAATAAACTGGATGAAATTCAGTAAGGACAAATGCAAAGTACTGCACTTCAGAAGCCCTAATGAATTTCACAAATATGAAATGGGAAATGTCTTTCTAGGAAGGAGTATTGCAGAAAAGGTGCAATGGGTTACAGTGAAACACAAACTAAATATGACTCATTGGATCATACTGTTGAAAAATCCAGCAGCCTTCTGGGATATAGTAGTGCATGTATTATAGGCAAGACACGAGAAGTAATTCTTCCACTCCACTCAGTACTGATTAGGCCTCAGCAGGAGGAGTACTGTGTCAAGTTCTGGAGCCTCTCCAATTTCTCCACATCTTTCCTGAAATGCAAAGTCCAGAGGAGAGCAACAAAAATGACAGAAGAAAATGTGACCTGTGAGGAAGTCCTGAAAAAAGTGAATTTGTGTAGTCTGGAGACAAAAAGACTGAGGGGGGACATAGCAGTCTTCATGGCTGTAAAAGGTTATTGCAGAGTGGAGGGTGATAAATTGTTCTAATCTTTTGAGGACAGAAAAAGAAGTAATGCTCTTAAATTTTTGCAAAAGGGATTTAGGATAGACATTAGGGAAAACATCCTAACTGGAAGGGTAGTAAAGCACCGGAACAGATTACCTTGGGGAGGTTGTGGAATCTCTGTCACTGAAGGTTTTTAAGAACATGGGGGACAAACATCTGTCAGGGATGGTCCAGATAATACTTATCTTTCCCTGAGTGCAGGGGAACTAGATGACCTATTGCAGTCCCTTCCAGTTCTCTATTTCTATGATTCTGTGGTTTTGGAAGAGATTTTCAGACATTCCTAAGAGATTTAAGATCACAAATTGCAGAAGCTTTCAAAAGCACCTCAGTGTTTTAGGGGCACAAGTCCTAGTGGAAATCCCCTTCTTAAATGTTTTACTGGGTCTCTCTTTCTGTTAGATTCCCCTCTGGGCCCTGTGACTGGAGTATCTGAATGTTTTGGTCTTTAATGTACATATCCTTTGAACACTATTTTGAAATAGATCAGAACTGTCATCTCCCATTTTACAGGTGGGAAACTGAGGCACGGAGACTAAATGACTTGTCCAAGGTCACACAGGAAGTCTGTAGCACAGCAGAGACTTTAACCCAGGACTCCTGATCCGTAGCTCACTTTTCCTCCATAGAGCAATTAAATATCTGCTAAAATGCTTTGCAGAACGAGAGCTGTGGTCTCTTCCTGACTTGATGTGCTGACGTACATACAAGTGTTTGCCCACAAGCAGGTTAAATATTTCAATTAAAAACAAGTTTTAAAAAAAAATTGTGAAAGCAGTTCATTATTTTCAGACTTTTCAACAATGAATGAAAAAAATAGTTATTTTGGTCATTGTTGCCTTCATTTTCATGCAGTGTTGTTTTCTGTCTCCATGTTACTATGTCCTCTTCTCTGTTGTCATTGCTCATCCTTTTTTTGGCATCAGCTTGTTGTTCTATGTTGCATGGACCATGTGAATAATTTATCCAGGTTATTTTTTGTTTTTAGCATCGATGGCTCTGATTGGACAGTTTAATCACATGGTGGGATTTTTTCAAAACTGAAAATGCGTGTGGTTGAAACATTTGAAAGGGTCTGTTTAAATATAGTAAAAAACTATTTTGAAATTTCTACAAAATGCTGTGGATTTTTTCGAAATGGCTTTAATTGAGCTCATTAGGCTTATTTCACAGAGCCCCAGTCATGAACCAGGGCCCACTATGCTTGGCATTATACTAACAATGAGAAAAAGACACTGCCTGCCCCAAAGCACTTACAATCTAAGGCTAAGACAAGACACCACAGAAGGATATGGAGAGACTGATAGGAGAGTATAAAGAAACAATTGGCCAGTAGGATATGTAGCAGTCTGAGATAGGGATGTTAAAATGTATTTAGGCAAGTAAATGTGTAACTGCTGAAAATTTCAGTGATTACATGTGTATGTGTGTGTGGGGGGTGGCGGGGGGGGGGTGGAGGGGCAGACAGCTCCTGCCTGCCCTTCCTCCCTCCCTGCTTTTGCCTCTAATCCAGAGGCAGCAGGGTGGGGAGGCAGGCAGCACCCCAAGAGCCAGTGTGTGTCGGGAGCCTGAGTTCTAACTGTGAAGATTAGCCATTGAACCCAGACTCATTGGTTAACTGTGTTTATGGTTACGCTTTCACATCCCTAGTCTTAACTCACCTGGCAGCAGGATCTTTAGAAATTCTGGACTGTTTTCTGTCATGAGAAATGGACCTGCTGCTCCTTTGGTCTCTGCAGAGCCCCTCCAGTCATTCTGGGAGACCCAGCTTACACCTGCTTCCTTGGCTTATGAAGCCATTTCCAGAACAGTTGGATTGCAGAAAGGAACCGTATAACTATAGCCTGAGTTGTTACAGAATGACAGTGGAATTTGATTTGGAAGACTGAGTGAGAGAGGGAGGAGCCTAATCTCAAGGCTGTGTACAGCTGAAAAATCTCTGTCTTTGATGACAGTTGCTTGCTGTGTTTGGCAAAACTTTTTTATAAGAGTAAGGGAGAGAGCCTTGCAGATGTATGAGAAGAGGAAGTTGACAGACTTGACGAACATCTTAAACAGTCAGACAAGGGTTTTCTCTAAATGGCTGCAATTGCTATTTGGGCACAGAGGCGGGGATGCATTCTGCTCCTACTTTGATGACATCCACATTTGCTTTTGTAAAAGGCTTTAATCATGATTACTGTACATCAAGGTCCATGCGCAGTGGTGCAGAGTTTTTATCATGCTTCATGTGAGGATGTTAGTATACGTTATGTGGAGATTTCATCAGAGTTCATGTTTGGACTTTATTGTTGTGTATTTAATGCAGTGAGCATTTAAATCAATTAATGCGGGATAGCACAGTAGGCAGAAAGATGACAAAGAGAAAGAGAGTGTAATAAGTAGATAAAGTGGGAAAAAATAAACTACAGAAATCAGACACAGTAGAAGAGCCAGCATTGTTAGATATGACATTCTCTCCTCTGCGTAATGGTTTGAATTATGCCTAGCTGGATACAATTCTAGTGCTTTCAGTGGCATTCCCAGAGAGGCATCCTTTTGAAGCGTGTAGTTCCCAAGTCATTGCTTCCCCTGCAGTTTCACGGACTGTATGCATGATGTAAAAATGTAGCATAGCCAACCCCTTTATGGGTATATTTAAAAGCTTTTTAAAAAGGTATTTGAGGTGGAAAGCAAAAGTAGCAGCAAGTTGTTACATTTATTAAAGCTGAAATGGCTTTTTATCCCTGACTATAGAAAATCAAAAGGAAATGACAGGAAGAGGAAGGTATTTTCAGAGTATTTGGGTTTAATTTCTATCATTGCAGTTGTGAGCCAGAGTTCTATAAAGTTTCCTGCTTAGTTGGATTCTCAAACTTATCTCTGCTTTTCCACCAACCATACTGGACAATATGAGGCAAAGAAAACAACCAGTTAGTCGTCCCCAGTGTTGTCTTCAAGTCGTCATTGTCAAGCCCAAGTCGAGTCTCAAGTCACTGCAGTTCAAGTCTGAAGTCGAGTCTCGAGTCCCTAAAGTCACTTTTGAGTCAAGTCCCAAGTCGAGTCTCAAGTCTTAATTTAAAAAATGTCAAGTCACTTTTGTACAAGTCATCAATTTTTGCACCAAGTCGATTTAACAATATTAGCAAATCTCAAGTCACAAACAATGAACCCAAGTCGAGTCTCAAGTCGAGTCACCTAGGCGACTTAAGTCGGACTCGAGTTCAAGTCGTGAGACTCGAGTCAACAACTCTGGTAGTCCCTCCCTCTCTCTCGCACATACAGTATGTCTGTGGGTTCAGGATGAAAGTATGAATTACTGCTAATACAGTAGTGTCTAGCTAGAGGTCTCAGATGAGATCACAGCCACATTGTACTAGGTTCTGTCCAGACATAAAGTAAGAGAGGCCCTGCCCTGCAAGCTTAGTCTGAATAGGCAGGTCAGATAAAGGAAGGCAGGAAACTCTCAGGCAGTCACTCTCCCACAATTATACAACAGGTGAGTGTTTGAGCCAGCGTTAGAACCCAGATCTCCTTAGGCCACACCACACGGGGTGTGTCTGCACCATGATAAGACCCAAGGCCTGGCTGTCCCTGCTCAGCTGACTTTGGCTCACAGGGCTGAGGCTACGGAGCTGTAAAATTGCTGCGCAGATATTTGGGTGAGGGCTGGAGCCTGAGATCTGAGGCCCTACAAGGGGTAGGTCTTAAAAGTCTGGGCTCCAGCTGGAGCTTAGTCATCTACACTGTCATTTTTAGCCCCATAGTGTGAGCCCCGCAAATATAAGTCATTTGACCAGGCCTCTGAGATTCGGTGCTGTGAGGGGTTTTATTGCAAAACAGACGTACCCCCCAAAATGTACTAAGAGACTTTCAGTAGAACTGCTTCTCTTTAAATCCACTAGCATATCTTAGAATATAAGAAGGGCCATAATGTGTCAGATGAAAGGTCCATCTAGCCCTGTATCCTGTTTTCTGATGGTGACCAATGCCAGGTGCCCCAGAGGGAATGAACAGAATAAGTAATCATCAAGTAATCCTTGAAAATCCCCCCCTCCATACGCACTTTCAGTACGGTGGATATACTCCCTTAGCTTCCTTCCTGTGACTTTTAATGTCACCCCTTCATGGGATGTTACCTCCGTATTACATGGTTAATGATTATCTGCTTGGTACATTGTGAGGATGACCCTGTTCTTCCTTGGGGTGGCCACAGCTGTTGTAAAACTGTTGAGGGAAACGCACTGGGCACCACTGACATGCAAAGGCCTGGTTGTTGTGTTTTTCTTAAACCTCTTCTGCAGCCATTGCCACAGATCTGCTCTTTCCAAATCAAAGATAGATATATGGATGGGAACTCTAAAGAATTAAAATAAATCTCTGACTCCACATCCTCCGTCGTCTGTTCTGGGAGCTGCACCTGTGATTTAAGGTTGTGAAGTCTGTCACCTCATAGTGTAGAATCTTCTCTCTTTCTCTTTTTCCCTTTGACATTTTATAATTATTACCTTTCTCAGAAAACAAACAAATGTCATCGGTTTCCTATGTGCACTCTATTACCTGCAAAGTCTGTGTAACTTCACCTGAAGCGAATAGCCTATTCCGAAGGAAATATAAGCTCTTTTAGTCTTGGCATCTTTTTTTTTATTCTTCCCTCCCCTTTTTTACAAAAGACTTCTGAGTTAGGTAGAACATGTTCTTTGAACTAGCCTGTCCAAGTGCCCCAAAGATGCTTCAGAAAGAAACTGTCATTGTGGATGGCATGGGTTTATGTTATTACCGTAAATTAGCAAATATAACCTGCGTCCATGTCTAACACACACTTATGTATTATCCATGGTTTTTCTATCATGTGTAAAAAAAAAAAAAAATTAGATTACCCGTGGACATATATAACCCGCAGAGACTTCTGCTGCCTGTCACGTATCTCTCCCCACACGGGGCTTAGTTCTCCCACTGGGGCTCCCCTTGTGGGGGCTGCCACCGCCTTCCCGTCGTAAAAGCTGGGTTTGCACGTCCGGCGCTGGCCATGAGCGGAGGGGGACCTGGGCCCTCCCTCTCTCCAGGTCCCAGCCCAGGACCCTAAGGACAGGCGTCGTGGACACTCTGCCTGACCGGGGGGGGCGGGGGGAGGCTACAGCTGCAACTCACCGGTCCCCGGTTCTCCCTGATCCCATCCTGGGCTGCTTCCTCCTCTCCGGCCGGTCACCGGCTGTCTCCGCCAGGTCTGGCGGTGATCCTCACCCCGTCCTGGCGAGCTGATCCTCCATCGCCGGCTCCGGTGCTCCGTAGGATCCGGTCTGGTCCCGGCTGGTCCAGAGCGGCTGCCTCCCTCCTTCCCTGCTCCCGGCCAGGAGCTGCCTTTTGAAGCCGGCGCCCCTTTCCGGGGATGCCAGCGCATTTGAGCAGCAGCACCGAGGTGAGGCGGTAGCTGCCCAGCGTGGAGAGCAAACACAAGGCGATGGCCATCCTGCTGCCAGCGAGCCGGCCGGCCTGTGGGAGGGGAGCCGTGCTCGCACCCAGGCCCGTCCTACGCAGCTGCAGCCAGGTGCCACCCACCCTCCTCTGGGCAGGGGGAACGGAGAGCGCAGCACAGGCGTGCTGGTAGCTCATTAGGCCCTCCCTGCCCCCCTGCAGCGGAGCTGATCCAGTTCTAATGGGGGAGTGGGCAGAGCTGCTTAGGGGAACTGATGCTCTCGGGGGGACTCCAGTAAAAATCAACTTGTGTAAGACATGGACATATATACCCCATGGGCGGGGGCAGGGGGAGAGGGGGCTTGTAAAAACATGTATGACCCTTGGGTTATATTCGCTAATTTACAGTACTTCGCAGATGACGTAAGCTATGGCAAGGCTGCTGGAAACTGACATCGTGTGTGACAAACTGGGCACAACTGGTGGAGGATTTGGAGTGGAGAACGAGAAGGATTTATAGCTACTGTACTATCTCCACCATTGCTGAGCTCTGCTTAGGTGCAGAGGAAATGGAAGCCCCAAGCGAGCAGGTAAAGGTTTTATGGTCTGGGGATTGAGCTCTGCCTAGCCCAGGTGGAAGTGAGAGCAGCTGAGGGTTTACTCTGGACTGTGCCAGTGAAGGGTAGACACAGATGGGATCCCCTCTGCTATGATCCCTGCCTACCTCTTCCAGCTTTCCTGCCCACTCTAAACAAGCTCTTAATGCCAGGATGGGATGGCTGCCTCACTCAGTATCCAGCTCAGCCAGCTTCATGCCAGCAGAGAGATCCCCTGTGCAAGGAGAATTCTCCAACTACTACCTGAAAATCTGGGCACCAAAAACCTTTCTGTAAATAATGGGAAAGAGGATATTGATATTCCTAGATTTGAGGCTGATAAGAAGACACACAAACAAATTGGTTAGACATTTGGGGTACTCAGCAGTGTGTTTATTGGATTTAACAGTACCCTCAGCAAGATAGCTATTGCTATCACAATGAAAGTTTGATAGGAATCCTACCATAGAAACTGGAATGTCTTCTTATTTCACATCTTGGATCTGTAGTCTTCATTTTATAGGCTGGATTATGAGACAGCAGGAAATATGGCACATTGTTTTGAAAACCAGTGTGTAAAATGGTTGGATCTCTTCCTGATGACGTTTACGAAGAGGTCTGTGACACTTGGATTCTGTGTGCTTGTTTTTTGGTTTCACACAGGTGGGAGAATCTTCATGAAATTCAATTTTTTGTTTACTACATTTTAAAGCCGTATTGAGAGAGGATGGAAAATCAACCCATTGAATAGAATAGGGAATAGAATTAAGGTTTCTTACATCTGAATATGCCATTTTAGCCACTTTTTTCCTCATTTCTACTGCAAACATTGATTCTTGGCATCCACCTGGAGGTCATGATATAATGTGGACATCAGTTTTGGTTTTCAGGGCTGAATGAGAATAGCAGTTGGGTGTGCTGAATATTTCTGAGACAGACATATTTGGTGGCAAGAAGGCTTTTTGATAGGGTAGTGCACAGAGAAGGGGGCATCATCTGGAAATCTATAGCACAATTATCATGGGAGGGCTAGGTTGGGGGCGTAGGTGAGAGCAGTCTGTGTGTTAGGGAGCAAAGATAGCAGATTTCAGAATCTAGATATATATCTTAGGTTTTTTTTACCTCAAACTTAAGAGTAGTAGGGTGATCAACAGCTTAATTTTTTCTCCCTTTTAAAGAGGTTAGGAATGCTCACAGTCCTATGAAATCCCACATTTAACTTTATTTCTAAGAGTTTTAGTCACAGCGCTGGTGAGAGGGACAGTAATGGTCTATTTAGTTCTGCCCAATGGATTTTGTATTAGATTGACAGTCCCTGTCAGCGTGTAATTGCAGATTAATGGGATGTAGTATGTCATTATGGCAGCTCAATAGTACAAGAAGTGGAGCAGCGCAAGAGTCTGAGGTTTCATTTCTCACTGGGGCAGGTTACTTTGACCTGGCTGAGACCTGCATTTTCACAATTCTTCTCCAGAGCCTGGGTGATGAAGAATAATATGTTTACAGCTTGGATTGTTAGTGATGCTGGGAACACATAGCATGAACCGACAGTGTAAAAAAACAACCCCAAACAAACCCAAAACTAAATTGGAATGACAGAATCTAATAATCGGCTCTGAGGTGTCAAACGCATTCACACAGCGTCACGTTCTGAGCAGCTTATATTTTGATATGCAACATCCACTAGCAGATGTAGCACTTCAAGTTGTTGTTATTACTCAGTGAATAAGATAGTTACTTGGAGACTTTGCTGAGCAATATCAGCTGGATCATGAAGCCAGTTGAGGGATCAAATCCAATGCTTTGGAAAACAGACACATTTCACAAGCAGATCACGATCAGTGGCTTCTATTTTGAATTGGAACACAAGCTCCATTTGCTTGCTGTAGAACAGAGATGTAAAATCCCTTTTAATTAGTTAACCGGTTGAACTTTAAGTTGAACTGGTTAACGTATTCAATGGCTTCTGGGGGAATGGGGATGCTCGAGCCAGACTGGGCTGGAAATGTCCCCCTGCCCACCATGGCCAGGCTGGATCAGACTCCCCACCACAGACAAATGCTGCTCTGACTGGGCTGACGCTCCCCTGCCTGCGGCATGCCCGGTGGGGCTGGAGAACCTCCTGCCCTCAGCGGGTGGGAGCTATTCCAATCCCCACCAGTCAAGCCTAACTAGTAAGCCTCACCCATGAAGGAGGCTTACTGATTTACTACTAACTGGTTAACCATTAACATCCCTACTGTAGAAGTGGAATTAGCATTTCACGGTGCAGTAAAACATTGCACTCACTTCTGATACTGGACAGTCTGATCCAGAACCGGCAGAGCCATGCTTTTGCATTTTGCCCTCCATCATGGCTACATGCTCAGTATCCTAGGGTATGTCTACACTACCACCCTAGTTCGAATTAGGGTGGTTAATGTAGTCATTCGAAGTTGCAAATGAAGCCCGGGATTTAAATATCCCCGGCTTCATTTGCATCTTGCCGGGCGCTGCCATTTTTAAATCTCCGTTAGTGCGGACTCCGTGCCCACGGCTACACGAGGCACGGAGTAGGTAGTTTGAATTAGGCTTTCTAATTCGAACTACCAGTACACCTCGTTCCACGGAGTTCCACGAGATGTACCAGTAGTTCGAATTAGAAATCCTAATTCGAACAACCTACTCGGTGCCGCGTGTAGCCACAGGCACGGAGTTCAGACTAAGGGGGATTTAAAAATGGCGGCGCCCGGGAAGATGCAAATGAAGCCTGGGATATTTAAATCCCGGGATTCATTTGCAACTTCGAATGACTACATTAACCACGCTAGTTCGAACTAGGGTAGTAGTGTAGACATACCCCTATAGGCTGTGTCTAGACTACATGCCTCTGTCGTCAGAGGCATGTAGATTAAACACATAGGCAAAGGCAAATGAAGCCGCGATTTAAATGATCGCGGCTTCATTTACATTTACATGGCTGCCGCGCTGAGCCGACAAACAGCTGATCAGCTGTTTGTCCGCTCAGCGCGCTAGTCTGGATGCTCCCCTGCCGACATCAAAGCCCTTTGTCGGCAGCCCTGTTATTCCTCGTGGGACGAGGTTTACCGGGGCTGCCGACAAAGGGCTTTGATGTCGGCAGGGGAGCGTCCAGACTAGCGCGCTGAGCAGACAAACAGCTGATCAGCTGTTTGTCGGCTCAGCATGGCAGCCATGTAAATGTAAATGAAGCCGCGATCATTTAAATCGCGGCTTCATTTGCCTTTGCCAAAACAACAAATCTACATGGCTCCGTCGATGGAGCCATGTAGTTTAGACATACCGATAGTGTGCCACTATTTTTAAGTAGTTCTCTCTTGATTTTAAAATCTTACCATAAATGGCTGTGTGTTTTGAACTCCTGAAGTCACTTCTGTTGGATTGTTCCCAATAGACCTGTGTTTTATATGGTAATGTAGCTTGTGTGCACTTGTGTGGCGTATTCCTGAGCAGGATGCTTTGAGGGTGCTCTCATTAGTGGCCGGATTGCGATACCTTTATTCATGTTAAATAGTACATTGCTCCATGAGCAAATCCACCAAAGTCATTGAGACCGATTGTGGAGCATATATTGTTCAGTGTAAGGGGATCATGTTCTGGCTGTAGATGAGGAATTTGGGGGTTCTTCCCCCACATGCACTAATATTTCTATCACATATTTGATGGACTGTTCTGAAATGGTTGCTGTGGGATATAATAGACTCCTCACCCTTCAATTAGCTTTGAACTTCAGTGTCCCTTTGCTACTTGGACTGCATTTCAGGGCTGTTGCCATGCATCTTGTACTTGGAACGTTCTTAGGACCCACGTGTCCTTGGGACTTGTGATCATTGGACCTAGACATTTGCCCTAATTGTGAACTCAATGGTGAAAAGTGAGTAAATGTTTATGGAGTTTCACCATAGTGTATAATAAGTGTTAGTGGAAAAAGGTGCAAAAGGGTTTCAGACTGAATTAGTACAAAGAAAAAGGCCTCCATGTATAACTCAAGGACTGTGTTAAGATTATGCTTGGTAAACAAGATGCGTAGGGCTGGAAATCAGTGAACCACAATTGTTGTCTTGAAAATTAGGCCTCATTCCTGTAGAGAATAACGAAGGGGTAGGATTCCCTCTCTCCCTCATCACTCCCTCCTGGGGTCCTTCAAAGAAGAGACTGGCTATCACAACACTGGGTGAGTGAAAGAAGCAAAGAGAATGAGCTTCATCCTGGTGGCCGCTACTCCTGGTGTTTTCTGGGACTCCCAGGCCATTTTTGTGCTAATCCTGAGAGAGGTCCTGACTACACCAAGCCAGCGAGAGGGAGATAGATGATATTGCCACTTCCCCCAGCTTCAGCTAATTCCTGAACACCAGCTGGGATGGGAGACTTTGGGTACATCTGCACTGCACTACTGGAGGTATCCTGAAATAGCTACCCCGCGTCTACACAAGCCACCTGTTATTTTGAAATATTTTTTTAAATAAGAGGCACATTGTTTCAGCATCCTGGTAACCCTCATTCTACGAGGGTTAAGGGATGGCTCAACATAGCACGCTATTTAGAAATTTGGCACTGTGTAGACGTGCCAATTTTCAAAATAAGTTATTTTGAAATAGATTCAAAATAAGATATGCAATTTGCATAGTGCAAATTGCATATCTTATTTCGAGTTTAGGGTGCTGTGTAGACGCACCCTTTGTCTCCCTTGTGCACTCCTAGGTTCTTCTCTTTCCCTATCTTATTTCTTCTCTTTCCTATCTTTAATAAGAGTCTGGCTTAGCTGGCTGAAATTTTTTTTTTTTCTACATGCTTTAAGCCTGTGACCAGAACGGCAGCTAAAACCTGTGTTCTAGACAGCTGGATGCTGGAGGACATAGCTAGGAATTAGCGGCAACACAAAGGACTATTGGTACGATTTAGATGGGGCAAAAATGGTTTTTGAAATAATTCAAAAGTTTGTATAGAAGCTTCTCACCTCTGTAGGGTTTTTTGATTCCATTTGAGTTTGCTGGGGTCTCAGAGTGGCTGATAAGGCTGTGTGCTGTGCCTGTGTTTTTCCAACAGTGATGTTGGAGGCTGCATTTTCTATCTTTGTTGTTCTTTTTATGTGTGTTTGCCTAGAAGGCAAAACAAGACAATGGGCTTGGACTCCAACAACCACCGCATTGATGGCTCCAGGCCATCTCAAAACAAGCTACTTTTTTTTTCCACCGAAAGGACAGTTATTACCATCTGTGATACCACCCACGAGACTGTGAAACTGTGATTTTTTTCCTTTTAGAGACCCTCCTGCTAACGGGTGTTGTTACAATGACAGCTGTACTTCATACTTTACATTTAATCTGTTTTAACTGTTTTCTCTTCTTTACTGTTTATTAACGGTGTGTTTACCCTGGTGCTAAATGGGTTGAAAGATCTCTAAATACCAAAACCCTTCATTTAAGACAGGGACCAGTGTTGGACAATGAGAGGATCCTGTGAATAGCTTTGACTCTTGGGCCCATTTATTTCATCTAACAGATCTGTCGCTGTCAAGTGCACAACTCTCATTGGTGGGCATGGTTGCTCTGGCAAGGATGTGCCTATGATTTTGCAGAAGCAGAGATGATTAATTAGATCTGCCTCTAAGATCTCAGTCATTGCCATCTTCCCAGTGGTGGCTCTGCAAAATAGTAACTGTAGATGTCGTAGCTGTGATATTATTGCTGGTGCCAACATGCACCTCCCAGCTCCCAGTTATATGTTCCTGATCTAATGTGTTTCAATCACAGGAACCTCCTACTCTGTTTTCTCTTGCATCTTGTAGAACGCCATGACTAGGAATTAGTGACAAGACAAAGGACTAACATGATGTGGCAAAAATGGTTTTTGAAATAATTGAAAAGTTTCTGTAGATGCTTCTCGCCTGTGTCAGGTTTTTTTAATTTCAGTTTTAAACTAAATTCATTTTTGTGCAGGATTCTCTTGTGTGCAACATGGAAATAATTTATGAAGAAAAACTTACAATAGGAATGGCTCAAAGTTAAAAGAACATTCACCAAGAACATCCTAGGCTTGCATCAAACTCCCCAAACTAATTACTTGTAGCCCTGCCTTGATTACCAATTTGTCCATTGCTCCCACAAGCACTTCCTTGTTTTCTCCCATGCTGTCCTCTTTCCCCTTCAGTCATGGGGAAAACTCCTGGTTAAAACTGATAAAGCTGCCAGCTTTCTCTCTTTTAAATCCACCCTCTTCCCCTTAAAACCCTATCCCTGGTGAGGCTACAGATCACTTTCATCTGGCATTGATTAGACAAGCAGTGAACTGAACTTTCTGCTTTTCTATAAGCTGTTTGTTTTATTGTTATCACATTCTTCCAACCTGTCTCGACTCTGTTTTGTCCACAAGTTGTGCCCTGTATAACGTGCAGATTGTGAACTCAGTGGAACATGGGGGACTGTCTTTTTCAGTCCAGGCCAATTAGTACATGGCACAATGGAGCCCCAATTCTTGACTGAAGATGCTACTGTAATAGAAGTAAATAATAAATAAACCTTGGTGGCCTAATAGCCCTGCCTATTTCTGCTCCTTTGGCTGACCAGCTATCAATGTGATACCAGCACCGTGGCTGTGTCTAAATAGTTAGCATTCAGAGGGAGACAAATGAATAAAAATATTCCTTATTTTTCGAGGTGTCCCTGTGCTTTTGGGTGAGGGAGTGCATCTTGCACTAGAAGGTGGGTGAGGTCTGTGCCAGCCTCCAGAAAATCTCTGCCTCCTCTCCATTTCAAGCTTTACCTTTATGGTGGACAAACCCATCATGCCAGAGGAGTGGAGATGTTGACTGTGGTCCTGGTCCCAGGAGCTTTAGCTACTCTGGGCCCCATAGGCATGCAAAGGGAGTGCAGGGGGTGCCCAGGCACACCCTAATGTCTCAAAAATAAGTGGCTTTGCATTTTAATGTAATCACATGATACACTCTTCTAGTTTTAAAGTATGGATTGTTGTATTATGCAATAAGCGCCGAATGTAGAATGTATAGAAAGCTCGCGTTCTCTCGCAGCATGTCCTTTATGATTGAGTATTCAATAAATGTTCGTCTTTAAAAAATATAAATAAATAAAATTCCCTGGGTGCACACCCTAATGAAATGTGCTGCACACGCCTATGCTGGGCCCAGACCGTTGAGGACTGAAACCTCCAGCTTCATGAGAAGGGGAATGTCACTATCACGCAGCATCCCTGTGGTTTTTTTTTTTTATCAATCTAGGCCTTTGTGTGCCCCTCATCACCCTGGATCTGAGTTCCACAGTCTTTCATGGATTTTATCTTTCCAGCATCTCTGAGGCACTATTTTGCCTTCCTTGGCCACGACCGGGGTGGAGCCACACACTCCCTGCTGTTGCTGGGGCCGGAGCTGTGTGACCAGCGCCAGAGCTGCCTGGCCACTGCTGGGCTGAAACTGCATGGCTGGGCCAGAGCTCTACGGCTGCAGCTGCACAGCTGGCTGATGACAGCCCCCTGTTATTGCCCAACCACTGGGGACAGATCTCTGCAAAGCATGGCCCCTCTCTGGCTGTGTTGCCGCCTCCTGCACCCCATCACGCTCTTGCCCCACAGCCAGACTCCCTATACCTGGGCTCTGTGGTCCAGGAACATCGGTGGACCTGCCGGACCACGGATGTTGCCGGACCAGAGAGTCCTGGTTAAGGGGGATACAACCTGTAATTGATTTGGCTGCGGTCACACAGAGAGATTGTGATTGAGCTAGGAATTAAACCCAGATATTCTGAGTTTTAGGTCAGTCCTCTATCTAGTCCATTAGGCCATCCTTCCTTCCTTAGTGGGTATTAAAAGGTGTTCCATCCACTTCTTTTTGACTGGAAGAAAAGTGGTTGGTGCAGGGAAGCCTCCAGTATTGTGCATTCACAGTGAAGCATATATGGGACAAAGGAATGTTTGGTACTTATAGGTCTGTGTGAGCAATGTAAAGGACATAAGGTGGGCGGGAAGAGAAATAAATCCACTTAGTATTGTTGTGCCTAAACTACACTGGCATCTTTAATTCTTCTCCTTTGTAGATCCAGTCACATTGATCCAAGTATGAGTGGGGGAGGTAGAGACAGACAGTGATTCATGGAATACAATACAATAAAATGGAATCTCTCTTCTAACGAGGTAGAATAAGTTTTTAAAGTGGAATTGCACAGAGAGGATGTTTTTTCTCTCCCAATCTGATCAGGGTTGAGTGGAGGGAAATATTGAATTTCACAGGGTGAAAGAAACAGATTGGATTTCATACAATGACAGGCTCAGAACTATGTCTTTCTTGACAAGTTTCAAAGTAGCAGCTGTAGCACTGATTGAAAACAATTGAGGAAAAGCGGAAAAAAAACCCTCTATAGTTAGGGCTCTCAATTTTACCCAACAGATCTTCAGGGGACTTTTCCTCCCAATTGAAAAAGTATGGCTCCTGCTTGTTTGCATCATATTTCTATGCTCCATTCCTGATAGCAGCATGGTGACTGGGACAAATACTTATGATCTCAGAATGGCAAGAGAGATAGGTTCCTCTTCACTGTAAAACTGAGAGCTTGCAGAATTTCATAAGTACTTACTTAGTGGATACCAAATCTGTTGCTGATGGCGCTGAGTCAGAGAAGCAGGGGAAACTTTGAGGCAGGAAAAAATCTGCATTTTGCTGGAATAACATCAATGGACAAGATTGTGCTTGTGTCTTTGCTCCCATTTCATATTTCCCTGTGCCAATTGCTACCCCCTCTAATACAGAGTGGCTGGTTGGGAGCAGGCAGGCTAGCTGTAGGAAGTGACATAGCCAAGGTTCCTCTTGCACCTGGCCCAGCAGCCAGCACAGCTAAGCCAGCACACAGAGAGAAGTCATCTGAACTAGGTATTGGGCTGGTAGAGATTATTATGCCCATCTTCTTAGTGCAAGGAGAGAACCAGGTTGGGACTGAAGAGTCACAATCCTTGTCTGTTCCTGGCTACAACTGAGTTGTCTATTCGTACATATAGAACAGTGCTTTTCTGAGAAGATGTTTATAAATGCTTTCTACGGGCACATCTGCACAGCAGGGCTAAGCTCAAAATAAGCTACGCAACTTGAGCTATTCTAATTGCGTTGCTTAAGTCGAAATAGCTAATTTCGACTTTTGGCGCGGTCTACACAGCAGTTATTTCGAGAAAGAGCACTCTTCCCCGACTTCCCTTACTCCTTGTACAATGAGGGTTACAGGAGTCAGAGAGTAAGCAGTCCTCCAGCTCAACATTATTTCCACATGGTGTCAAAATAACTGCTTGCTGTGTAGATGCGAACTATGATTTTTCGGAATAACATCAGTTATTCTGAAATAACTATAACGTATAGACATAGCTTAAGAGACCAATATGGTGATAAACCCTAAAGAATAACCAACCCAGTGAAAAAGAGTTACAAGAGCCTAAATTTTTTTCATTTAAATAGGACAAGGTACAAGTTCACCTCTGGAACTGAAAAGTATTTATCATAGCACCAGGCTGCCAGGTCTAACATTATGAGACTAATGCAAACGCTGTCATCTCTAATGCAAACGTTGATGTCCGATTAATAGAGAAAATTAGATGAGTGATTAATCCACTGGGGAATAGATCATCATAAATGTAAACTAGATCATCAAAGGATAACCCATACAGAAAGAAAACTAGGGGAAAATATGATGACTTATTGAAATTCTAGTAAAAAGAGATCTTTAACAATAGATTCCTTGGAGGAGAAGTCATGCGTTTCAGAAATGTTCAAGAGAGGGATTATTTTACAATAGCAAAATTGATTAGCTTCATTATAGTAATAATCAAGGTATTTATCCCACTCAAGAGATGATATGTTGTTCAGAGGGTTAGAATATAGGAGCCGAGCTGATTTATGCACACACCCAGTTTTTGCCAACATATCAGGTATTGCTTGGATAAATTAGGAAACATTTGCATACAAGTCTCAGGAGAAAAAACAGCTTCCATATTAATCCTTAATTGTGCCTAATGATCTCGATCACTTAGGGATAGGAAGGTGGAGGAAGGATTGGCTTGTGGTCAGGGCATACAACTGTACATGGTTTATTGGGTTTCGTTTCCTGGTTCTAATATAAACTTCCTGTGAGACCTAGAGCAAGTCACTTCACCTCTCTATTCATCTGTTTCTCCATCATGGAAAACGGAATTTAAGATTTCTCAAAAGCCAACTTGTGGTGTCCTAAAAGGACTGATTTTCATATAGTGCCGAGCACTTGCCCTCATTGTGATTCTCACCCAAAATCATTAATCATGTTAGAAAATCTTTTCCTAACTCAAAGAAGGCTTATGAGGCAGTTCATTTTATGTGCCAATATAGTATTGCTATGCTGGGGGCTGGGTGAAACTTCACTGAAGCGATGGACACTAGCCATCCTTCATTCAGGATAAATATATGAAGCCGTTATATTTCTTTGTAGACTACAGTAGCTGAAAAAATATTGGAGTTACTGCACCAAACTAGGCCACATCCAAAGCTGGTCAGGCATTTGAGCTATATTGGGCAGAGTTGTTTCTCTGGAGGCTTAAAGAAAATGGAGGGCTCTGAATATTGTTTGAGAGAACTGTATGTGGAAAAAGCAGGAAAAAAATCACAGAAACGGATAGAGAAGGCAACAAGAAAGCACTGTAGAAATCTAGGAAAGAACTTGTTTTGGGTGATCCTGAGAAAAAGTTGGGAATGTTTTTAGGCAGAGTTCTGGCTGGAAAAAAGGCTTGGACCTTTGAGCAAAGAAACTGTCACCAGCTATATTCAAGGAGATGGGACTTTGTAAATAAACAAGATTGCATCCAAAAAATACCTTACTGTATCATCAGTTTCTCCTAATAGAAACAACATGGCAAACCTCCAAATTCTGGCTACTTAGTACAAATTTTGCCTCTTATTTTATTTAGATCTGATATGTTTTGTACCCAGATTGATGAACATAAGAACAGCCACACTGGGTCAGACCAAAGGTCCATGTAGCCCAGTATCCTGTCTTCCAACAGTGGCCAATGTCAGATGCCCCAGAAGGAGTAAAGAGAGCAGGTAATTCTTATGTGATCCTCTCCTGTCATCCATTTCCAGCCTCTGAGAAACAGAGGCTAGGAACACCATTCTTTCCCATCCTGATTAATAGCCAACGATGGACCTAACCTCCATGAATTTATTTGGTTCTTTTTTGAACCCTGTTAAAGTCACGATCTTTACAATCTCCTCTGACAAGGAGTTCTACGGGTTGACTGTGCACTGAGTGAAGAAAGACTTCCTTTTGTTTGTTTTAAATCTGCTCCCTATTTCATTTGGCTACCCTTAGTTCTTATATTATGGGAACAAGTAAATAATTTTTCCTTATTCTCTCGTTCCACACCAGTCATGGTTTTATAGACCTCTGTCATATCCCCCCCGAGTCTCCTCTTTTCTAAGCTGAAAATTCCCAGTCTTTTTAATCTCTCTTCATATGGGATCTGTTCCAACCCCCTAATCATTTTTGTTGCCCTTTTCTGAACCTTTTCCAATTCCAATATATCTTTTTTGAAATGAGGTGACCACATCCGTACACAATAGATGCAGGCATGCTATTGTAACCGCCACCAGATGAATTTGAACCTGGGACCTTTAAAGCAAAGTATAGGAGCTGCTACCCTCTGAGCTAAAAGCCAGCTGGCTCCCAGGTCATGCAGTAGAGGTCTCTTGATCTTAACTGTTGCTGTGGTATAGGTACTACTTGCATTGCTCAGTAACCACACGAGGGCTATGTCTAGACTGGCATGATTTTCCGGAAATGCTTTTAACGGAAAAGTTTTCTGTTAAAAGCATTTTCGGAAAAGAGCATCTAGATTGGCACGGACGCTTTTCCGCAAAAGCACTTTTTGTGGAAAAGCGCCCGTGCCAATCTAGATGTGCTTTTCCGCAAAAAAGCCCCAATCGCCATTTTCGCGATCGGGGCTTTTTTGCAGAAAACAAATCTGGACTGTCTACACTGGCCCTTTTACGCAAAAGTTTTGCGCAAAAGGACTTTTGCCTGAATGGGAGCAGCATAGTATTTCCGCAAAAACACTGACAATCTTACATGAGATCGTCAGTGCTTTTGCGGAAATTCAAGTGGCCAGTGTAGATAGCTGGCAAGTTTTTCCAGAAAAGCAGCTGATTTTCCAGAAAAACTGGCTAGTCTAGACACAGCCTAGATATGTGGGTTACACTATGGTTTTATACAGAGGCAATAATATATTCTTTGTCTTATTCTCTATCCCTTTTTAAATGATTCCCAAAATTCTGTTTGCTTTTTTGACTGCTGCTGAACATGGAGTGGATTTTTTCAGAGAATTATCCATAATGACTCTGGCTATATCTAGACTCCGGTATCCCAGAAAAACTCTGCCGTGTCCAGGGAATCCATCCGCTTTTTCACAACAGTTTCCGAAAAAGTGGGCGCGTTCTTTCGGCATCCTTGTATTCCTCATTTTATGAGGAATAAGGGATATTTCAAAAGAGGAGGTTTTTCTGACATTTGGCCCCGTGTAGATGGGCCATATGTTAGAAAAGCCTCTTCCAAAAAACAAGCAGAAAAAGATACGCAAATTGCAAACCACAATTTGTGTATCTTTTTCCAAAAACCCCCCCAGCAGTGTAGACATAGCCTCCAAGATCTCTCTCTTGAATAGTTGTAGCTAAATTAGTCCCCATCATATTGTGTGTGTAGTTGGGATTATTTTTTCCTGTGTGCATTACTTTTTGTTTAACAGCATTACATTTCATTTGCCATTTTGTTACCCAGTCACTTAAGCTTGGTGAGATCTTTCTGAAGCTCTTCACAGTCTGCTTTGATCATTACTATCTTGAACAGTTTAGTATCATCTGTAAATTTTGCCTCCTCACTGTTTACCACTTTTTCTAAATCATTTATAAAAAGGTTAAATAGGATTGACCCTTGTGGGACACCACTAGTTACCTCTTGCCATTCTGACAATTTACCATTAATTCCTTACCATTGTTTCCTGCCTTTTAACCAGTTATCAATCTATGAAAGGACCTTTCCTCTTTTAACACGGTTGGAGCTCCATATGAAAAACCAGCTCTTCAGTTTTGTTTTGAAGAATTTCTCCAGTAGTTTGCTGTCAGTCTGATCCAGTCTCATTCATTTTTCTAGTTTCAGAATATTGATTCCAGTAGCAACAGAGACCACTTGATGCTAAGGATTTCTGCCTCATGAATGTTTTTTCTATTAGATTTCCCTGCTGGAATTTAGTGGAATATTGTATTACACATCTTTGGGCATCAGTGGCTCATCAGCTAGATTTATCTGCTGTCGAACATATGCAGAGAATTCAGTGAATGAGAATAAATGGCTGTCTTGAGAAAACAATTTTGCACAAGGAGTAAAGGCATGACACAGACCCTGTAGCATATATTGGCCTGGGGCTTGTGTAATGTGCTACTGCTGCAGAGACTTGGGTGTGACTTTTAATCCTGGCCTATCATTTTCTGCATCTGTGGCTTTGGTGGTGATACTATTTATTTTAGCTGCTGAAGGCACCTACCATTAAATAATAGCCCTTCCGTCCGACTAGGGAGAGAGCCACAACTGGGTCTCCTCAGCCTGAAGATTGGTACACACACACATAAAAGATTCTTAGAAATGTGGGGTTTAAAATGGAGGAGGAAATGTGAGCATTTCTTGGGCTCCATTAGGGGTGTGCAGAATGCCCTGGGAAGAGAGGCAGCAAGAAGGAATGCATCTTGGTAAATAGTACTAAAAACTAGCAGAGGAAGATATATTAGTGCTGGATAGATATGCCTGTTAAATGAAGGCACAAGCTATGAACCCAATTTATGCCTGTGGCATGAGGAATGAAACAAGAAAGGTGGCACTCCATATATTCCCCCAGCTCCTCATAAATTTCAAGACAGCTGCCTTTCCTTTTTTTTAGTAGCCTGTAAAATGCAGTCCTGGGACCATTAGAAGATGCGCTGGTGAAGGTGATACGAAATGAGAAGAAATTTTGTCTCTCTAGCCTTTTTTCCCTCAGATTCTTTTAATGTTTTTTCATTCAATTAATTGGAGGTCACTTTTGTCTGAAGGTACTTAAAATGTCACACTTCAGTAAACCACGTTATCAAACTCCTTCGGTCAGCCTCTCTAGAGACAGGAGTGAGGTAGTGGTGGTTTTAGAGGGCGGATGTCATGTCTTAGGGTTACAAACCCTCCAACTTGACCTATGTAGAATGACACTTCTTTTTAATGAAAAAAGGAAATTTTATTTGAAGTAGTTGCTAGGGTTTTTTTTAACAGTCAACTAATTACTGAAAATAATTTAGGATGAAAGACAGAGAATTTTAGTATTTCCGGTATGATCAGTGGAAGTAACAGCTAGACAGCTGGTTGAATGAACAGCTTGACACACTGGTCATAATTGTCTCCCCATCAGCTTGTGCTTTCTTCATTTGTTAGATGTGGAGACTGCAGGTAGTTTGGGGTTTGGGCAATTTTGTAGTTGTGTGTGTTGTACTGCTCCTTGAACAGTGGAGCCCTGGTTCTTGATTGGGGCCTCTATCATCATTGGTTTTGCAGGAGTACCTAATCTATCATTGGGTGCAGAGAGTTGCTTCCCAAAGCAAGGGCTGTATATTACTTTTGAGCTTTACCAATCCTGGAAAGATCTTCATTGACTAAAACTGCTCTTCCGGGTAATCCCTGCTGAGTTTTCTCCTCCTTACTTAAGGCCCTCTGTGATGGAATTAGGCCCCCAAGCCCTGTTGCTGGTCAGTCTGGAATAGATGCCTGAGCGTTCTCAGAATGCACTGGTACTGTGGCTCATTTGTGGGAATGCACCAAAATAATTCTGTCATAGAGAGAGAAGCTGTGTGGAGATGCTATATCACTGCAAGGTGAAGTGCAAAATCTATTTCCCTACATTGTTTTTCTTGCCTATATCACCCGCATATTTCTCCCTGGTGATGGCAGTTTGAAGTTCTGAAGTCTGCATTACCTGCTCCTGTCACACACCTTCCTATCACCAGCCCGAAACAAGCAACAAAAACCAACTGAATTGCTTTGACATTTTATAGTCGTCTTGTTCTCAACTGTCTCCTGCTTTTGCGATATATTGCAAATAAGCCCCTGTTATTTTTGAGAAGAGTGTTTTGCTGCTGCAGTGATGCAGGGAGTAATGTCTTAGGTCACTCGCTCCTTTCTGTTCCAGAGACTTCAGTGTGGTTGAAATGAGCTTTTCCCCAGGATTGTGCTGACCAGTTCTGAAGTGCCCTTTACTAAATTATATGTGACCAGAAAATACAATAAAACCCAATAAGGTTGTAGTTCTCTGGGATTATCTGCAACATGAGTTGTGTCAGGAGGGAGCGGGGTGACTGCGGGACAGACAATACTGGCCCGTTCTCTGTGAGTTCATCTCCATCTGATGGATTTTATTGCTTTTACAGTGAATTTGGCAGCCTCAGCTAATCCCACCACTACGTCACCAACAGCCCTTAGGCGGTGTTGACACAAATCCTTTCAGGACTGAACTAGCATGTGGTACAAGGGGGCCAATGGATAGAGATTAGCTTGGCAGTGTAGGACTAGGCCAGATTTCTGTTTGTTTGTGAAGCCTCTTGGTGTCAGGTAGAGAAGGCCAACATTATTGACATTAAATTACTGACATTTTTTATATCTGGTGAACTATTTTAATTTAAATTTTAATAGAAATATTTACAGACACTTTTAACTGACCAAAATTTGGATAATCATTCTCAGGGCTTGCCAAACCACAGTGAGCCCTGCTCGCCAGCCGTGCTGTCCGGCGATCTGCGCATGCGATCGCCCGAACCCAGCTCTTCCGGGTTACAATCTACTCACAATGGGCGAGTAGATTGTATAATTTGTCGAGCCCTGATCATTCTAATTAACAACAAACCTGAAAATATTTTGCAATACAACAAAAAAAGATTCAGTTCTGAATTCTGTTAAGCGAAAAATAACTAGCAAATTTCAGACTTTTTCACACTGTTTCTGTTCTCATTTTTGACCAACTCAATTCATAAGAAGAAGTTTCAAATAGCAAGAATGACAAGGAGTCCAGTGGCACCTTAAAGACTAACAATTTTATTATGGCATAAGCTTTTGTGAGTTGCAACTCAGATGTGAAAGAAACAGGTGGTAGGGATACAAAGCTGGGAGTGTTACATCAGAGCTAATTCACTTGGGTGGATGTGGCCCAGAAGAAGATGAGAATACCTGGAGACATTACTCATATGACTCCTTGTTGTTTTAGGTGAAGCAGACTAACAATGCTACCTCTCTGAAACCTGTCATCACAGTAAGAATTGGTGCAGATCTGTTACCATCCATATGCTTTTGCAAAATACACACGTTTGTCTGAGATGTAGACCTTGTTCTGCTTCTCTATACCAATGTCCCCTCCAGTCTATGCTACTGTATGGTGTGTCTTGTTAGGATAGCTATAACCACTGGCCCAGAGGCTGCTACAGCTTCTTGCTTGCTACTTACAATAGGAATGAAGATGTCTCTCTTATCCCCATTCTACACGATCTACACCAGCTGTCAGGGCACTAAGAATACAGCTCAGGTTGTTGTTAATATATAAATTCCTTCATATTTAGGCTCAGAGTACTTGATCCTTCTCCTCTGACCATATGTAGTTGCACAGGAGTCAGTCAGCTTGATCAGATTTGTTTTTATCCACATTTCAGTCAAGGCCAGGACTTGAGAGTGGGAGAAAGTTGCCTGTATCGCTTGTTGGCTGGTTCGAGGGTGTAATGGAAATATTATTTATCTAGTCTCGTCTATGCCTGGTAGTATCATGGGCCCCCTTCTTGCGTCTTCTGAATTTCTTTCCCTTGCATTATCCCTGTTCTTTGCATTACTTGGGAAGTGATTCCTGTCGTCTACTGGATTGGCTGCCTGAAGGCTATTAATTTTGCAGTCGCTCTTGCAGTGATTGGATGTATATTTTGGTGATTGTTTTTGTTTCAGTATGGGGGGTAGCTCTTCAGCCATGTCTTCACTAAAAGGAAGATGGACGCTACTATGAGTAATCTTCTGGAGTTCGGTTTAG
This sequence comes from Pelodiscus sinensis, assembly GCF_052426305.1. Lineage (NCBI taxonomy): Eukaryota > Metazoa > Chordata > Testudines > Trionychidae > Pelodiscus > Pelodiscus sinensis. The sequence continues at coordinate 120,583,156 of NC_143056.1, read as the reverse complement.
TGAGTCTAGTTAAGACTCATAAAATTGCTGTCAGAGGGCATCCCCGTTAGCATCTGATACTCCTATTCCTGTGAGGAGTAATGGAAACCAAGAGCATTTGCTTCCATCAGCTTCCTGCCTTGGAGACAGCGGGGATACTTGAAACAAAGTGCATTGACTTCAGCTACTTAATTAATGTAGCTGGAGTTGTGTATCTTGATTCAACCTTCCCTTTTAGTGTAGACCTGACCTTATTCTTGACTCAGCAAAGCGCTTCAGTACATACTTAAGATGCCTGTTCATAGACACCATTGTAAAATGTATTAAACAAAACCTTTCAATCCATTTGTCAAAGCATCCACAGCTCTCATTTCAAAACAATCAAACCTATAATAAATACTAAGTAAAGTAAGCTCTGAGCCTGCAAGCACTTATATATATATATATGCTTAACTTTACACATATTCAGAGTCCCATTGAGGACTACTCACAAGTATTCAGTTCAGCACATGTATAACTGCAGAGTTGAGGACTTAGTTTGCTTTTGAGAGCATCTACATTAAACAATGGGAAAGTATTGGCCTGACTGGCAATGGTGCTGAGCATCTAACTTTAGCGAGTGTTGCGGGAGTCCAACACATCTGAAAACTAGCTGCTTTCACCGCTTTTTAAATTTTGATACTGTGATGGGGTGGCATCCGTCACGGCCGCGCCCCGCACTCAGGCCGGCCTCGGGGTCCACCGGGAGGGTTCGGAGGCGCAGTCGGGCGGGAGTACTGCCGGCGTGGCCGGAACGACCGGCAAGGGAGGGCAGGGGCAAACTCCGGCGCCAGCTGATGACGTCCCCGCGTTGGGGGCGGGGCCACTGGCCGAGGGTGACGCTGCGTGGAGGTGGGGCGGCGGGGCGGCGGGCCGGCGGTGGGAGGTTCAAAAGGTGGCCGGGGAGGCCCTCAGGGGGGAGGACAGAGACGGACAGAGGTGGAGGAGGGAGGCCGAGCCGGGTAAGGGCTTCCCTCGCATATGGACTAAACCTCCCGGGGGGGGGGGGGGGAGAAGTGGCCCAGGGCTGGGCCGCGGAACCCGAGAATGGAGGGTTTGGGGTTGGCTACCCTCTCCGTTAGGTGAGGACGCTTACCTCGCCTTAGGGCCCTGCGCTGGGGTCCGGAGTGAGGGTGGGCCCGGACCCTCTTCTCTCCCCTCCTGGCAGCAAGTGGAGGGGAAAATCAGCGAATCACTCATTGTAGGTCGCAGAATCCCTACTAATCTGGCCATAGGCCGTGTAAGGAATCTAGGGGCACCACTGCCCCGGATGCCCAGTCCCACAGCAGGTGGGCGGCGTGTGACAGATACTCTTTTCTCTCCCACCCACTAGGGATGTGAAGGACTAGTCGACAGGATAGCCGACTAGTCACTTCCCCTGCCTCTTGTTGCCTCTATTAGAAAGAGGCAGCAAGGGGGGAAAGTGGAGTGGGTCAGACTCCGGGCTCTACGGGGTCCTGCCACTTTGAAACTCCTCATGCAGCTTGGGGCCAGCTGATTCTGGGCTCCGTGAGGTACCGCTGCTTTGAAACGCCGTGAGGAGCCCAGCATCAGGACTCCCAGCTGACCGCGGCACTTTCGCCTTTCAAGTGTAGCAACAGCCTTAGGACTGTTGCTACACTTCAAAGGCAGAGGCCCCCTATCAACTAATCGAATAGTTGATGCAAAATGCATCAACTATTTGATTAGGCAATTAGTTGAGACTTAACATCATTACCACCCACATCTTTTATCATCCATGTCTTCCGGTTTGGGAAGTCTCGGCCTTTTTTTTGTATCACACAAATAGTGAAACAGACCGTACAAGGACTCTGCACCATTTAAGCAATATTTTGAGAACTTGTGTAGGACTCAAGTGTTGCATTTACAGATCCCTTGTGCTAGCTCTTGGGAAAGGGGTATCATTCATTATCGGTGAACAATCAGCAGCCATAAGTTCTGATGTATGGCACTGGAGATGAAAGTAATCATTGAGGGAAGTTGTGGCTGAAAAGGAACTCCGCTTTCACCAAATTATGTTTGTTTTTCTTTGCATGTTTGGAAAGTTTGGGGTGAAATGTTAACACTCTTTTAAACATGTGCCAGAGCTGCAGCAAAACGGTCATGGGGCATAGCTTAGTGTCCAGGGGTGCGTGCAAATAGCCCTTCCACTGGGTATGAAAGAGCAAGGCAATGCAAGGGCAAGAACCCATCCCAGCAGTCTTGCCATTTGTACGTTGCATTAACTGGAAGCTAACGGAGCAATACAGCTTTTACCTCTCCTGATTCAGGCAAAAAATTCCAGGACTCCTCCTCCCCTTATTTGTCTGATCAACTCTCTCTTGATTTGGAAAGCTCTATGCTAAATGCACAAGGTGTTTACTTCATTTTGCTCTGCTGTGCCTTTTTATCTCCCTCCCTCCCCCAGTTGAAATTGGAACTCAGTTGTAGCTCTCAGCTATGGTAGGATGGAGAGTAAAAACATTCCCCCTGTTCCTTTGAAGTCCCCATGGGCCTGTCAAATTCCACCAGATGTTCTTCTTTTTATGCTACTTGCTCACAAAATCTAGTATCTGTGGTGCATCTACACTGCAGAGCTGAACTCTAAATAAGCTATGCAAATTGAGTTATGTCAATAGCTACGAAATAGCTTATTTCAAAATAGGGAGCATCTACTCAACACTTATTTCGAATAGAGCATTCTACTTCCAACTTCCCTTGTTCCTCGTACAATGAGGGTTACAGGAGTCGGAGTAAGCAGTCGTCCAGCTTGACCGTATTTTGACACTGTTTCGAAATAACTGCCTGTTGTGTTGATGCGGACTAAGTTATTTTGGAATAGTGCTAGTTATTTTGAAATAGTGTTGCATTGTAGACATACCCTTAATTTGGGAACTAAGATGAGTTGGGGGAAATCTGGTCTAGCCACTGTGCCCAATGCAATGTGCTTGCTCAGGTGCAGAAGTATCCAATGGTTGCTGAAGATTGACAAGTGAGATCGATTGTTCATTGTCTCCTTTCTCTTAATTTAAGGTGTGTCACCTGTTAGAAAAACCTTTTAGTGTTCTAGTTAAATTGCTGATCTGTGTAATAGATTTTCTCTGCCTTACCTATTCTAAACTGGGAATGTGCTTCAAGGGGAAGAATGTTCTCATTTTTTCCTTCCTCTTTGTCTTAATAATATTTTCCCCATGAGGTAGGAAGAAGCTATAATTCTGTGTGGCTTCCTTTGTTCTGCAGAGACATTTGAATAAAACATCCTCAGAGGCAAAGGACAGAGAAATCCTCCTCACTTGAAAGAGAGGTTTGGAGTTCTTCCTCTTGGGTAACTTTGACCTGAAGACAGGGAATGCCTGGTGAGAAAATAATGCCAAAGGCTTGAAAGGTTTAAATCACTTAAATTATTGAAATAATTCAATCCCTTAGATTAGCCTGAACTGTAAGGCCATGCTAAAGTAAACAGAACTTCCAGAGTTTGATTTAGTGAGTCTTAACTACTTAAGACTTGCTAAATCCAACTCAGAGAGTGTCTCCGCCAGCTGCTAGTACTCCTGCTTATGCGAGGAGTAAGAGAAGCTGACAGGAGTATTTGCTCCCATTGGCCTCCTGCTATGGGGACAGTGGGAAAATGCAAAACAAAGTCCGTAGACTCCAGCTATGTAATTTGCATAGCTGGAATTGCGTATCTTGCTTCACTGTCACCTTTTAATGTAGACCTGGCCTTAAGAGTCCATCACTGATAAATTCAGTTGGCCAAAATGCACTACACAACAGCTGATGCCGCAGACTGAGCATTTATATCCAAACTTTCAGCGCCTCCTGCCACCCTACTTTTACAATCTTCCCTCAGAAGCCAAAACTTCTAAATGTGTTGTGCCCTCTGTAGCAGGGGAGATGGGGGTAAGGAAGACAGGGGTTGTTGTTACTTAGATAATGGATAAGTAAAGCCCAGCTTTGTTCTTGTGTGCTTTTCATGACCATGTCCTTTAGTTTGGTTGGAGGATGGGAAGAGTCACCAAATCCTATTTGTACTAACAGGTCTTTGGAGAATTTAAGGTTCATTGGTTCCCAGGCTGTCCGCATCTTATCAGGATGTAACATCAGCACCTACCAAATGTTCTTCTGCCTTTGAAAAGACAGCTATTTCTTCCTTGTATTTCACTACCTAGTGAACGCGTATCATATAAAAATCTCTGAACCTAGCAGGATGGCAAAGAAAATGGATTAGGGGATGAAAGGTGACACTTAGTTATGGCTGGGATTTTTAAGGGGGGGCTCTTTAGACCTGACATGTCCCTTATCTAGAAATATGTAGCAGAGGTGCTGGAACAATTTGTATAGATGGGGCACCGAGAACCATTGAACCAAACTGTAAACCTTGCAAACAATAGAAACTACTACAAACCAGGGCAGGTGGTAACACCCCTAGCACCCCTCATTCCAGCATCTTTGGTAAGTCGTATTCCTGTATGTGGTTCTCTGTGAAGTTTGCATACACATGTAGGTGTGCATGGGTAAAGCATCTGTGCATACTTCTGTTTGCAGAGATGAAAAAGCTGCTTTTATTGCAAAGAATATGACATGCGATAAACTAACCTTGTGGTATGTCACTTTTATTCTCCTTCATCCTAGGAACTTGAAATGTAATATTGCCTGAAATTTCTCTATCCTGTTGGAAAGAGTGATTTGTTACTAGTGTAATAAACACCTTCCTGTATTGAACTCTGCCCACACACAGCTTTTGTGTTGTTCTGTTCAAGGGTTTTTTTTCACCTCCAGTCCTCATACAATTTCTTTGACTTTGTGAGATCTATCGTCTTCTACTTTCCTAATGCCATGAACTACTATATATGGTCATCCTTCCCTTCTGTGCAGTGTTGCCAACTCTTCCAACCCTGTTGAAAATCTCATAGTATTTGTCTTAAAAAAAAAACCTCAGCTTCTGGAGCCATATAATAAATAATGGGATAATCTGATCTTTCCTTCAAAAAACATCTAAACATTTAGTTGTGTAGGGAAGCTGGGGAAACGATGCTTTAAAGGCTGAAAACCCAGAAGGCAAAGAAAAAGAACCAACATCTATTATTTTTAAACATTTCATGATTGTTCTGGGTTGGCAATACTGTAATCTGCTGTCCCTCTCCTCCTTGGCAGACATGTGTTTTATCCAGAATGATGGATTAGTGAAATGAAACTGCTAGCTGTGTACTTATTTTAAATGGAAAAGGTAAAACTTAAAGGACTTGTATCCAGATCAATGTGTGACATGATTCAGGTTATACAGAAAAGTTGCTAATATTTTCCTGATTAAATGAACCATTTAAACCTGTGCTTAATTTAAAGCGGATGAGGTGGGATTTTCAAATATACGTATGGGATTTAAGAGCTTATGTGCCACTGAAAGTCAATGGGATCTGTGCTCCTGATCCCCTTATGTGCTTTTAAAAATTGCGCCCATTCCTAACTTTCATTGACTTCGGTGGGACTTAAACATGCTCAAGTGTTTTGGTGAACTAAGGCCATGTCTAGCAAATTGAATCCTCTTCCTTCTTGGGTGACATGTCCGATAACTTTTATCCGCGCCCTAGAAGTAGCAACATGCTTTTTCTACTGGGGAACTCATGCAGTACAATTTGAAATCAATGGGAGACTTTTCCCCTTCCCAATATGGAATTGTTACAGAGTAGCTTTCTGATTTTTACAAATGGCACCTGGAATCTGACACCCAGACTCTTTTTTCCCCCAGTGTCTATTTCCTGACACCTTGTGGGCCAACTCATCCTTCTGAATCTTGTAGGGCGGTGTGAGCTCACGGCCCCGTGAAAGGTACTGTATGTGATTGATTTATCTAAGTTCAAATCCAAGTTCAAAGTGTGTATCTAAACTTATACTTAAAGAACCCTTATGCTTACAGAATTTCCTAGAGAGGGAGAATTCAAAGCTATTACAATTAAAATCAGAAGCCAGTTTGGAAAGTGAGTTGTGCTGTCCACTGCCACACTGGAGAATCCAGCTTTGGTTTTCTGGCCTGATTCTCTTTCTCCTTGGGCTGGTGAATGCCAGCTAGCACTGTGAAGACAATGTCGTCAGCCCTTTGGACAAGGAGGTGATGGGTGGGGGCACCTCACATCATTTGGGTATCTTTTATGGCTGATTTAAAAGTAGGTCCCAAATAGGGATGTTAAATATCGGTTAATTGAATTGTCATGAATTCTTATCAGTTACTTGACTATTCTGTAGTCCCCGGGGATGGGGCAGGCAGCCAGTGCAATTTGGCCCCACTCCCGAGGAGGCCCCTGCCACTCTGCGCTGCTGCCTCTGTATCAAAGGCAGCAGCACTGGGTGCCAGGCAGGAACTGGTCCATGAGAGGAGCCAATTTAAAAACCAACTCTCCTCGCGGACCAGTTCCCGCCTAGCACCCCGTGCTGCTGCCTTTGATAGAGAGGCAGCAGGGTGGGGTGGCAGCTGCCCCTGTCCCCAGGGCAGGGGGGCCGGAGCTCCCAGACCTGGCACAAGCCAGAACTGAGCCGGGCTGCCTGCCTGCCTGGCTCTTAATATACTTTAATTGCAGAGCCACAGTGGGGATAGGTCCCACACCAAGCGTGAGCCAGGACTGATACGGGTTGCTGGCCAGCCTGCTATACTGGCAAGGGAATGGGGGGAATGCGTGTAGTCTATAGCATTAACTGATAAGCAAAAGCTTATTGGTTAATCAACTACACTGTTACATACCTAGGCCCAAAAGGAGTCCTCATCAGTGCACATCTAGGAGAATGATGGCAGCAACATGGTTTCTGAATGTTGGAGCTGTTAAAATGGAGGAATCAGCAGGACACAGGAAACCTGCTCTCTCCTATATTGTGCTTAGGCAAAACTGCAGAATATTAACAGCCATAGCGCTGCTTGGGGTGGAAAGTAAGATTTCTCACTACAGGTTGAACTTCTCTTGGCCAGCACACTCTGGTCCAGCACCATCCATGGTCTGGCCTGATTTTACTTAGCCAAATGTCCACTTATTGTGGGTGTGGCCAAGTTTCCCATGAAGTTTGTTTACAGACATCAGTCCTGGCTCTCAGTGTTCTCTGCTGTTTTTTTCCTCTCATTTTCCCCTAAATATGTTCTAAGAGCCCAGTAAGCAGTGGAAGTGTTGATAATGCTGCTAAACAATATTTATCTCCTGTGATCTGGCAAATTCTCTGGTTCTGCACCGGTCAGATTCCGAGGATGCTGGACTAGAGCGGTTCAACCTGTAGTTGGTAGTAATCAGAGATGAGAACAGATCTCCTAGCTCCCCAGTGACACTGGTACAGGTGTAATGTTATTGTCAAAGAAAGTATAATATGGGTAATTTTGTATAAAGGGAAAAAAGGATTCTGAAATTAATGTTACCTTTATACATGCAAAGATCAGGAGCCATTGAGAGTTGGAAGCCTGTTAGGCTGTCCTATCTTTAGTGGATAAAAGGTGATGCTGGCTAAGGCTGTTCATTCAAAGGTTGCACAGTAAAAGACTCCCATAGGCTGGTTGAGCTAGGGGATGTTGCAGATTCTCAGTTCCTGAGTGGAGGTGAGAGCAAGCCCCCTCACTCAGAGGTGGCAGAAGCTGATTGTAGATGGTGCTACATCTAGCCTCTCTCAGCCAGAAGTGCCAACACCTGGAGGAGAATCAGAAGGATAAAATGAATCAAGGTTTTGAAGAGAGAGTCAGATGTAGAGCTGAAAGATTCTGTCTGTCAGTAAGGATGCATCTAGACTACATTCCTCTTTCGAAAGAGGAATGCAAATGAGGGAAATAGAAAATGCAAATGTAGCGCTGATTTACAAATCTCATACTTCATTTGCATAATCTCTTCCAATCGCTTTTTTGGAAGAGATTTAAAAAAAAAGAAAAAAAAGCAGTCTAGACGGGATTCTTTTGAAAAAAACACCCTTTTCCGAAAGAACCCTTATTCCTGAAAAAATGAGGCTTACAGGGTTCTTTTGAAAAAGTTCTTTTTCTTTTCAAAAGAACCCCATCTAGACTGCTTTTTTTTTTTCGATAAAATCTCTTTTGAAAAAGTGATCGGAAGAGATTATGCAAATTAAGTGTGAGATTTGTAAATCAGTGCTTCATTTGCATTTTCAATTTCCCTCATTTGCATTCCTCTTTCGAAAGAGGAATGTTGTCTAGATGTACCTGAAGTTGGGGGGGGGGGGATAATCTATCCTCTGTTCTCCAGATATTACAAATAATTTGCTGTAGTGGTCGGGGAACACACTGACACACAATGTGTGTATGTACCAAACTTACCACCTGCTTAACTTTTCCCATCCAAAATAAAGAGCCTACTCAAACTGGGAGAACTCACACATCAAATGGAACAAACACTGGAGGCCTACTGGGGTTCATCTAGATTATATGCCTCTGCCGACAGAGGCATGTAAAATAGGCTACCCAACATAGTCAGTGAAGCAGGGATTTAAATATCCCCGGCTTCATTACAATAAAAATGGCCACTGAACTGTGCCAGCTCAGCTGATCATCGGCACAGTGCGCGAGTCAAGACGCGGATCAGTCGACAGGGAATGCCTTTGTCAACTGCTCCCTTATGCCTCGTGAAATGAGGTTTACAGGAGTGGTCAACAAAGGCATTCCCTGTCGACCAATCCACGTCTTGACTCACATGCTGTGCTGACGATCAGCCGAGCCGGCACAGTACAGCAGCCATTTTTATTTTAATGAAGCTGGGGATATTTAAATCTCCGCTTCATTGACTATGTCAGGTAGCCTGTTTTACATGCCTCTGTCGGCAGAGGCATGTATCTAGACGTAACCTTGGTGTGGCCACCATTTATTGAATATATAGAGCAACTCTACTGTCCAGCAACCAAAGCCATTTCTCTTTTCTCCTCTTTGAAAATTGACTCACTCTGGGTATGTCTACACTACCTTCCTAGTTCGAACTAGGAGGGTAATGTAGGCATACCGCACTTGCAAATGAAGCCCGGGATTTGAATTTCCCGGGCTTCATTTGCATAAGTGGGGCTCCGCCATTTTTAAATCCCCGCTCGTTCGAACCCTGTGCCGCGCTCGTTCGAACCCATTCCACGAGGAGTAACGGTAGTTCGAATTAGGAAGCCTAGTTCGAACTACCTAGTTCGTGCCGCGTGTAGCCGCGCGGCACAGGGTTCGAACGAGCGGGGATTTAAAAATGGCGGAGCCCCGCTTATGCAAATGAAGCCCGGGAAATTCAAATCCCGGGCTTCATTTGCAAGTGCGGTATGCCTACATTACCCCGCTAGTTCGAACTAGCGGGGTAGTGTAGACATACCCCCTGATATTTCAGAGTAAAGAAAACCCTGTAATTAATGCTGCCAAAAAATGAATGAATGAATGTCATCTATCCTGTGAGGCTTAGAATTATACATGATTCCCTCCTCCTGAGTCACGCATCCTCACCCACATTCTCTCCCCCTTCCCTGCTTTTTCTTGTGAAAATGTAAGGGTATCTAATTAGACCAGTGAACAGGGAAGTCAATGAATAGTACTGATGCTAGGGAAGAGTTAAGTCAAAACATGGCAAATGTGCCATATAATGATAGTGCTATTTGATGATGGACTCTTCAGACTAGCAGACAAAGATATGAAAAGCTCCAGTGGCTGGAAGTTGAAGCTGCACAGCTTCAGACTGGAAATAATGCAACTTTTTTTAACAGTGAGGGTAAGCAACAGTTGGAACAACTTATCAAGGGCTGTGGTGGATGGATTCGCAATCACCGGCAATTTTTAAATCAGGCTTGGATGGTTTTTCTACAGATTTGCCTTGGTTCAAACAGGAATGATCTTTGGAGTAGAACTATAGCCTGTGTTATGTAAGAGATCAGACTTGATTATAGCAGTCCCTTCTGGCCTCATAGTCAGTCTGTACCAGCTGATTTGTCTGTGTGTCTGTCCATTCATACGTCTGTCTGTTCAGGTACTCCTCTTAAACGATAAGAGCTAGGACCACTACATTCGGTATATAGCTTCCTCCTATCCTAACTTAAAGCAAGTTTGGTTGTGCCAGGAAAGTGGGAAGTGCCTAGAATGGAATTGCGTCTCATAAAACCATACGGAAAAGAGACAGAATCACCAGGCAGGTGAAAGGGGCAGGCTGGTAGTGCCCCCATGTCTGGGACTGCCCCAGTCCCGAGCCTCCTTCCCCTTAGGTGCCCTTTAGGAAGAACAGGTGGGGCTGAAGCTCCCCCTCTCGATTCATACAGGAACATTGCTGGCTGTTCCCCTTCATTGGGGAAACCGTATAGATGGATACATTCCTCACTCTGTCTGGGGGGGGGGCACAAGGGTAGACAAACTGGACCTCCCCCAGTGGGGGAGGGGACATGCATCCCTCCCCTCGCTGTGTCTGCTGGAGCTATAGTGGCCATGGTGAAGCGCTTCTCACCTGGCCCCAAGCTGCCATGGTGTGAGAGGTCTGAGGTAATCAGCAGTTACATGTTTACAAAAAACCCTGCTTTTTAATATCTTTCTCTGACCCATACATCCAACCTGAGCTCCCAGTGCAATGCTGAGGTAAAAAGGGGCAAATGCAGTCATTGGCTGTATGAACAGGGAAGTAGTGAGCAGGAGTTGAGAGGTGAGTTTATTTCTCTCTAGAGGATTGGTGAGACTGTTACTGGAGTATTACATACAGTTATAGGGGCTGTATTTTAAAAAGGACATTGAAAAATGGGAGAGGATACAGAAGAGAACCACAAAAATGAGTGAGAGCTGGAGAAAATGCCTTATGGTGAGAGATGGAAAGAGCTCAATTTGTTAACTTGTCATAAAGGCGATAGAGAGGTGACTTGATTACAGTGTGTAAGTACCTTCCCGGTGTGAAAATAGTGGGTACTAAATAAAGGCACAGCAAGAACCAGTAACTGGGAGCCAAACCCAGACACATTCAAATGAGAAATAAGGCACATTTTTTAACAGTGAGGGTGAATAGTTATTGGAACAAACTGCTGATGAAAATGGCAGATTCTCTGTCTCTTACTGACTTCAGATGGATGTATTTCTGGAAGACATACTTCAGTTAAACACAGGTTATTGGGCTCAACAGAGAGGAAACTGTGAAATTGAAGGGCCCTTGACATTCAAGAGATCAAATTGGATGATCTAATCTTCTCTGGCCTTTAACTCAATGAATCTATGAAGTTAAGCCTCAGTTATGTGAACACTGAAGCACATGTGCAAATTTACTTACTGGAGTACATCCTATTGACTTTTCTGAGACTACTCACATGAGTAAGTTTGTGTCTGATTAATTACTTGCAAAATCCAGGCATTAGGACCTGACATAAATCCCTCTGACATCAGAGGAAAAACTCCTATTGACTTCAGTTTGATTTGGAGCAGGTCCTTACGCTGTAACCTCTTTGAGGCAAGAATCATGGTCATTTTGTTTGTTCATTCAATGTTTGCCACAAGCAGAGCCCTGATTTTGCCACCACAATACCATTAATTAATTAATTAATCAATCAATCAATCAATTACTGTTGCACTGTTACTACGAGGTCTGCCAGTATCTGTTCCTATCTGAAAAGAGATTTTAATAAAAACAAATGATTTATCATCACTCCTTGCTTTGTTTTGTAACTGTAAATATTCCTTTTAGCTCATTGTCCAAATTAGAATAGAAGTTGTATAGGAACAGGACCTCCTCTACTTATCTGTCTATATAGCCTCAGACAGATCAATATTGCTATATAAAGTAGTGCTGAAAATAACATACAAAAATGTTTCTCAGCAAAAGAATTTTATTGTCTGACTTTATGAAACTTGTGTCTCAACAAAATTAGCACAGATGCTTTTGATTAGTGTTGCCAGAGGACAGTTTACAGTTCCTGTTAACATGTATGGAACTTGGTAAGTGAAAGCTCAGAACACCTAGGTTGGATTCATGGTAGATGCAACTGAGTTTCAAGGATTGTGAATGGTCATAGCACTGCACTATTGGAGACATGCAATATAAAATTTCCTTTCACAATTTAAATTCATTCAGGTATGTGATGTCGCCAAAATGTTCAGATTCTGCTATGGAGGCTACACAACACGAGCTAGAGAGAAAAGGAGGATATAGAAAATACTTGGATAAAGGGATAACCTCTATTTTCTCTTAAGGGAAAGTTTGTATGAGAGATGCTTAAGCACAAACAAGGGATCTAGCAGCTGCCAAGGTTTAAGACAGATATAGGATGAAAAATACTTGCTGGACTGTCTAGAGACCTTTTGTCTTTAGGTAGGAGGGGTAAGAGTTGAGCCACCGTGAAGGTGAATAATCCTTTTTCTGCCCTCCACCTCCACATATCCCTGCTCCTCAGCACTTCCTGCCCTCTTTTCTTACTGCTTGTGACAGCAGGCTGGCATTCCATGTTGAATGCCTCCTGGCTGACAAGATGGAAGGATCTGCAGGCTCATTTGACAGCAGTAATCAATATGAAGCAGAATCTCACTTGACAGTCCCTTTTCTTCTGTCTACGAAGGGAAAACAAAACTTAGGAAGGTGAAACACTGATGACACTGAACTCTGAAAATATGTGAGCAGCAATTTAAGCCCCATGCAAGAGCTCTGTAACCCAGCTATTTTCCTCTGCTGCCTGTGGGATGCTCGGCGTTCCTCCTGAAATTGCTGTCAGTACTAAATGCTGGTAATATACTTGGCGCTGATGGTGCACATGAGTCTCCAGGGAAATTCCTTGTCTCATTCTGCCCTCTTGTAATCTGTAGTTTCAAGTCAAGTGTTGCTAGTGTCCATAAACTGTGCTTCAGAGAGGCAGATAGCAAAATGGTTAAACTTATTTTGAATATATAGTGTCTAGGTAGCTCAGTCATGGATCAAGGCCCCATTGTGTAAGACAAGTAGTAAAGCAGTTGGTACCTGCCTCAGAGTGTAGGCCCCGATCCTGCATTGATTCCCTCCCTCTCCCCTCCCGCCATGCTCTCCCAGGGTACGTCTAGACTACCGCGTTTTGTCGACGGATGTTTTGTCGACAGATACTGTCGACAAAACTTCCGTCGACAAAGAGCGTCCAGACACATTGAGTTCTGTCGACAAAGCAAGCTGCTTTGTCGACAGAACTCCGTAGTCTGGACGCAATGTTACAGGCAATAACACCTTCTGTCGACAGAGTTCTGTCGACAGAAGGTGTTATGCCTCGTAAAATGAGGTATACCAGCGTCGACAAAACTGCTGAGTTCTGTCGACGTTATGTCGACAGAACTCAGCGGTAGTGTAGATGCTGGCATAGTTTTGTCGACAAAAGTCCACTTTTGTCGACAAAACTAGGTAGTCTAGACACACCCCCAGTGTAAGATCAGGAAAGTGCTTTCAAAGACTATCATGCGTCTCATTCTGGGAAACTGCTGGTCACTTCCTGAAAGATGCTAAGCATCCTCAACTCTCATGGTAGACAGTGCTAGCTGCAGATAATCCGTTCCTCACAGGACCGATCCTTTAATCCTATATCTTACTAGCTCTGCAAAGGAGTGAGCAGAGTTAACTTTTTCACCTATTTAGAGTATGTATGCTGGCTTTATTTATTTTTGGGAACAAATACATTCATCATTTCCCTAAAAGAAATGTCATTATTTTCTGAATACATTTTACTGCCCGCACATCTTTATAGCAAATGGGAACGACAGTGTTTAATTATGATTAAGGATGGACTGAAATTCCCATAGCACCTGCTCAATCAAAAGTAGAGGCTGTCTGTGCAGTGCAGTATTTTCATGCTGTGTTATAGTGACAATAGCACGTTATTAACAAAACATAATAGGAAAAGTTGTATGTGTAACTAATGCGCCCTTGTTTTGTGAGGTTACAAGGTGGAATAACTACTAGAATTGGTTCTTATTATCCTCATTCCGCAATAAGCATTCAGATATAATAAATGTGACTTGATGGTGTATTGCTTTACCCATTCTTCAATTCCTACTGTGGTTGAACACCTTTTTTCATTTACCCAGTATTTGTCTTGGTGCTATCATAGGATATAATAATAATAATATAATATTTGGTTCTGTTATAGTGCCTTTCATGAGGAGAGCCCAAACTTCTTGACAAAGTATCACTATCCACATTTTGTAAAAAGGGGAAACAGAGGCACAGAATGGCAAATATTGCCCAAGATCATTCAGCAGGGTAGTAATAAACTGGAAATAGAAATAGTTTCTCCACGGTCCAGCCCTGTGCTCTGTTCATTGAGCCATACTGTTTATCATTGGCTTACTTCTATATGGGGTTCATTAGCTTTGCTCAGTGGATGTTCCTGAGGGTTTTAGTTTCAGTGATGTTGATTAGGCACCTTTGGCCAGCCCTAAATTCCTTTTAAATCAAGGATACACAAATATAGAACCTTTTATGTTATCAGATTTCTTTTGGTATCATCTTTGCCAAATGCATAACAGCAATTAATGGCAGCCCATGAGATCTAGTCTGTTATCCTGACTAGCTTATTTCTAAAGTAGTTTGACATTGCATTCATCTGATTTATATGTTGTTCTACAAGGTTTTTGTTTCATTACCCTTGAGAAGAGTGAAATGTTAAGTAAGAAATTGTTTATAACTTTTCCATAAAATGTGAACTCCATGAGTGAAGCTTCTTGGAAGAAAAGAAGCTTAGTCTTGAGGCAAAGGCACAGGGGTAGCTCTCAAAGAGACCTGACTGTGAGTCCCAGCTCTGTGTCTGATTTTCATTGGTAAAAAACAACAAATAGTCTGAAGTTTCATTGGTAAGCCGCTAATGTCTTGATTCTGCAAAGCACTCAAGGCCTGCAAGTTCAAGCTAGAATCTGAAGGTTAAAATATATTCTATCTTGCCCCACTAGAGGCAATCAAAGTTTAAAGATTCTGCTGAGGATGAGTGATGATGCAGAATACAAACCAGTTCTGTTCCCAAATCTTTATTGACTATAAAGTACTAAGAGTGAAAATCAGCAAAACCATACTTCTGTTAGATGGCCACTGCCACAAAAGTAAGCTGCCTTAACGCTGAGCCAGAAAACAGGGAGCGTATCCATGAACAGTTTAGGTGCTAGGTGTCTTTCAGAACAAATTCTTAGACTTCTAGCTGCCCATCAGAAAATATGTTCCTCACTGACTTAGTCTAGATGTGCCATACACCAGTTAGAACAGTGGTCCCCAACCTTTTGGGGCTGCCAGGCGCCCGGGGGTGGGGCCATGCATGAATGGCCAGGGCTCAAGAATGGCTCGGTCCGGCCCTGGTCACTAGGCGGGCACACAGAAATACCCCTGCAGGCACCATGTTGGGGACCACTGAGTTAGAAGGTGTACCAAAACGGCTTTTGTTTTTCACATTGGTCACTTGGTGCCTGGTCTTTAGGAAATGCTTCACAACTCCAGATAGGAGTCATCCACTCTCCACATGCACAAATGTAGGGTATGTTAGAAGGAGCGTTCATCTGATTGCACTTGTTGGGATGAATCACAAAGAGTGGTGCTCTGAGGCAGCTAGGAGCACACCAGATGGGTGGTTACAAATCAAAGCCAACACCTTTGCTTTGCATTGAGGAACAAACTGGAGGTGGGGACAGAGTTCAGTGCACAGCTGTAGTATTCTCTATGCAAGAGATACCTGTGACATTCTGTGCCTGCTGAAATTTGAGTGATCGCCAGGGAAACCACACTGCACTAATCCCATCTGGAGGTGAAGTCACAGGCTACCATGCTCAGCAAAGGTCAGTACATGCACTCTGTTACTGCTGCTACTGGGGAATTCCCTTTGGGTGCGTCTAGACAGCACCCTTCTGTCGGAATAATCTATGCAAATTGCGTAGCTTATTCCAAGTCTTAAAATGGAAGAGCTTATTTTGAAATTTGGTGCTGTCTACACAGTGCCAAATTTCAAATAAGACACTTTTCCGACAAATCTTTTAACTCTTGTGGAATGAAGGTTACAGGGATGCCGGAATAGCGCACCTACTATTTTGGGAAATAGCGGGCACTTTTAAAGACATCACATTGCTGTTTAGGGATACTTCTGGTATCCCGAAATAGCAACGCAGCCTAGACATCCCCTTTGAGTGGAGATCTTGGTTAAAGTTTTAAAAGATAGATGCCTAATTTGTTTGGCTTCTAGATCTCTATTTTGGTACCTCATTTTGAGCTCTGTTAGTTCCTGCTATCTGAAAGGGTAGGTTACAACAACTGAAAATTGTTACAATTTTGAAATTCAACCCATTTAATGAGCTCTATCTGGCTTCTTTCCCTCATGACTTGTATCGAATTGATGCTCTTTCTTGGTAACAGACCCAGTGACCAAGGCTCAATTTTGTCAGGCACAATGGAGTTCTCTGGCAGGTTACAATTCAACATACTCTGAGTATCTCCACAGGCAAACATCTGCAACTTGCCTAGAAAACATCAGGGGAAAAGATCTATAGAGGCCACATCAAAATGAATAATTTCCCAAATACCACTCCACTCCCCTTTTAAAATGGCTTTGAGAATCCAACCCTCTTCTGGTTCTTTTGCTGTGTCCCCATCATGGTAGCTGTGTGTTTTCCAGTAAACAATTCAGTTCTTTCCATTTTTTTTCCCTTCTCACTAGGGGAGTATTGCTTGTGCATTTTTTTTTTTTACAGGATGAACCCTGTAGTCTGGCACTTTCTGGTGTGGCACCATCTGTGGTCCAGCATGATTTTGGTTAGCTGGATGTCCACTTACCACAAGAGTGGCTAAGTTTCCCATAGTCCTATAAAGTTTGATTATAGCCACCAGTCCAGGCTCTCAGTGTTCTGTGCTGTTATTTAGCTCTAATTTACTCCTAAATGTCTTCTGAGAGCCCAGTAAGCAGGGAAAGTGTTGGCAATGCATCTAGACCCATGGTCCCCAACACGGTGCCCATGGGCGCCATGGCGTCCGCGGGGGCATTTGCATGTGCCCACCAGGTGTTCGGGGCTGGCCTGGCCCCGGGCACATGGCGCATGGTGAGCGCCGGCCCCGGGAGCGCGGCGCTTGGCGGGGGGAGCGCTGGCCCCGGGCGCGTGGCGCTTGGCGGGGGGGGGAGCGCCGGCCCCGGGCGCGCGGCGCTTGGCGGGGGGGGGAGCGCCGGCCCCGGGCGCGCGCCGCTTGGCGGGGGGAGCACCGGCCCCGGGCGCGCGGCGCTTGACGGGGGGAGCGCCGGCCCCGGGCGCGCTGTGCTTGGGGGGCGCCGGCCCCGGGCATGCAGCTATGGGGGGGGCCGCCCCCGGGCATGCAGCTATGGGGGGGACCGCCCCCGGGCATGCAGCTATGAGGGGGACCGCCCCCGGGCGCGCAAGTGTCCCCGCCCCCTGGCACCCAGCGGGCGAACGGCCACGCCCCCTGGCGCCCGACAACCTCAAAAGGTTGGGGACCACTGGTCTAGACAATATTGACCTCCTGTGGTTCAGCAAATTCTCTAGTTCGGCAACAGTCAGGTCCCGAGGATGCCAGACTAGAAACGCTCAACCTGTAGTAGCACTATTTTAATTATTTTATTTAATTGACATGCACTGTGCAGTTTGTTCTTATTCGTGGAAGGCAGGTTAATGTGCACTGGATGTTGTGGCGGTGCTGATGGATTTTGTTCAGGATTCTTGACCCAGTGCCCTAGAAAGTTCTCCTCTCTTGGGGTACGTCTACACTACAGTGCTCATTCGAACTAACTTAGTTCGAATTCGTTAATTCGAACTAAGCTAATTCGAACTAACGCATCCAGACTAAAAAGCTAGTTCGAATTAGCGTTTTGCTAATTCGAACTAGCATGTCCACATTAAGTGGACCCTGAACCAGGCTTAAGGATGGCCGGAAGCAGTGCCGGCAGGGCATCAGAGGAGGACTTAGAGCGTGGAGCTTCTGTCTCAGGCTAGCCAAGGGCTGTGCTTAAAGGGTCCCGACCCCCACCCCAGACAGACAGTTCTCAGGGGTGCCCTGCTTGCAAAGCAGTCCTGGCTTGGATTGCCCGGAGTACCCACACTGGGCACATCACAGCACTCGGCCATCAGACCGGCTGCACTTGCCGCAGGCTGCCATCTGGGGAGAGGGGGCAATTGGGGGGCTGCAGGAGAGCTTCCACCCCCAGAAGCCTGCAGAGCCAGCCCAGTCCTATCCATTGGGGGCGCGTACCCCATTCCTCCCTCACCTCCTTCCACTTACCCTTCCCTAGCCCCTCTTCTTGATATACAAAATAAAGGACAATTGTGTTCAAAAATGGAATCTGTCTTTATTGAACAAAACTGGGGGAGACTGGGAAAAGGAGGTGGGAGAGGGGAAGAGAGAGGCTGGGAGAGGGGAGGGCAACTAAAATGATCACGGGTTGGGAACAGGTCCCATATGAAGAGAGGCTAAAGAAACTGGGACTTTTCAGCTTAGAAAAGAGGAGACGGAGGGGGGACAGGATAGAGGTCTCTAAAAACAGGAGTTGGGTGGAGAGGGTGCATACAGAAAAGTTCTTCATTAGTTCCCATAAAGAAGGACTAGAGGACACCAAAGGAAAGGAATGGGTAGCAGGCTTCAAACTAGTAACAGAAAGTTGTTCTTCACAAAGCAAAGAGTCAACCTGTGGAACTCCTTGCTGCAGGAGGCTGTGAAGGCTAGAACAGAGGTTAAAGGGAAGTGAGATTAAGTCATGGAGGTTGGGTCCATGGAGTGCTATTAGGCAGGGGGTAGGAGTGGTGGTTTGTGGAAGGCTGGAGAGGGATGGCATGAGACAAATGGCTTGGTCACTGTCTTCGGTCCATCCCCTCCAGGGTCCCTAGGGTTGGCCGCTGTCAGCAGACAGGCTACTGGGCTAGATGGACCTTTGGTCTGACCCAGGATGGCCATTGTAAGCTCAGGGCTCAGGGTCGGGGGTCTCAGTGGACCACCTTGATTTTCATGCACACCTGCTCCTGAGTGGCCAGGCTGGCAGCTCTCCTGCCCTAGCCGGCCACTTTCCTATGCCTAGTGCGGAGGTCGTGGACGAGGTCCACGATGTCCGCACTAGCCCAAGCGGGTGCCCGCCTCTTGCGGTCCCGGGCAAGCTCCCGGGAGCCGCCAGCCTGGTCCCAGGAAGAGGGGGAGGGTTGGGGGGCATCAGGTGGGTGGCTCGATCTGTGCCAGGTGCAGGGTCTGCTAGCTGGGTGCTGGCAGGCTTGCACCTGGCACAGGCACCGTAGCCAGCCCGTGCCCCTTTAAGGAGTCCGGGGCCGGGAGGGGGACAGGCGAGTTTCCTTGGTGTTGGCCAGAGTGGCCACCAGGGAAACCTGGGGAGGGCTAGCCTCCCACTAGTTCAAATTAAGGGGCTACACACCCCTTAATTCGAACTAGCTAGTTCGAACTAGGCTTAATCCTCGTAAAATGAGGTTTTCCTAGTTCGAACTAAGAGCTCCGCTAGTTCGAATTAAATTCGAACTAACGGAGCGCTAGTGTAGCGCCTATTAAATTTAGTTCAAACTAACGTCCGTTAGTTCGAACTAACTTTGTAGTGTAGACATACCCTTGCTTTGCCTTCTGGACTGGAAATTGCCAGGTAGTGTGGCACAGGCATCTCTCAAATGGTGAGAGCACTAGCTTAGTAACTACTGAGTCTATAAAGAAACTAACATGCAAAGCTGAATAGGAGAAGTGTAAAAGAGCTCTGCAAAGACAAGACCCCATCATTGGAGACTCAACAGCGCCTGGAGGATCTTTTCATATTCCGGGAAAAACATGGAAACTAAGCCCTGAGTCAGCAAAGTACTTACACACATGCCTGTCTTTAAGTACATGCTTTCATTGGGGCTATTCACAGGGTTCAAGCTAGGCACATTCTTAAATGCTGTGTTTAATTTGGAACTTAGTTCCCCCACCCTGTTTCTTTTGGATTAATCTCCCAGTTGTATTGCTGCTGTGCAGTTGTCCAAACATATCTTTATCCACCGCCACACACTGCTGTGGATTTCATTTTCGTTTTCTTTTTTGGGGCAAGCGGGGGAAAGTAGGGGAAAATTGTTCTTTGTTTTTAATCATGACTGCTTTCAACAATTCTTTTCTGAGTCTGCTGATTTCATTATAAACTTGTTCACTGCAGCCAGGCTATCTAGCAGCAGTGGTGCTAAAATGATGGAATGAGACTGTAGAAATCAGTGGTGACGGACAGTTTCAGCACTAGTGGGTAAAGGGAGACTGGAGACAAAGACAACTCAGTATTGGTAGAGATGATGGTCACTGCTTGCGTTTGGGATTCTTTTCTCTTTTTCCCATGTAGGTGACTGCAAACCAATGTGTCTAGGCAGGGCCTCCAGAAGAATGAGAGACATACTAGCAACCCAATTCACTGAGTAGACCTGAAAGCTGCACAATGTCCACAAGCAGTGTTCCCTCTACGCCAGTGATTCTTAACCTTACTGCAGCCTGCACTCCTTTGGTTCTCAAAATATGTTCTCGCACCCCTTTTTAAAAATTGTTGAAGTAGGTCAGTTTTAAACCTAAGATATATCATAAAAATTTGGCATGTCTCGCACCCCCAGACAGGGCATCTCGCACCCCCAGGGGATGCGTGTACCCCAGGTTAAGAACCACTGCTCTAAACTGAGTGCTTGGGCAGCCACCCAGGAGAGATTCAGATGCTGCCCAGCAGAATGCTCACAGTGCTCACAATTGTCAGCAAGTGTTTCTATTGATGGTGCACATACACACATGCCTCGGTGCATGTAACAAAATGTATTCTGTACATAGATGGAAAACTTTAGAACATTGCCCGCAAGGTATCCAGAAGTGAAAACTGTATCACAGCCTTTCTTCATAGAGATAGAAAAATTATTTTGTCAACTGGTAGAGGCCCGACCCTACTCTTGTGCGCACACAGGAAGTTGTCAGTACATGGATGTAAAACAAAAGTATGGGAGAAGAATATCAGTCCAGTATCGTGGGTGCTCTCCTACTATTTAGGCATATAAATAAGTGGCCAGATTTTCAAAGTGCTTGGGATATTGGGTACACGTTGGGTGCTGTGAAAAATCTGGCAATAGGTGCTACCACAGAGCTGTTGCATATTGAGAATGTTTAGAAACGTGTCTCTTAGTTAGGTGCCCAAATGGCAGTTGCATTCATGTAAAATTCCATCCTCCTATTGTGAGTGAAGAGCTATTTTGAAAATCAGTGTGTTAGGATTGAGACAGGAGATGGAAAGCACCAGGAGGCAGAACTCTGAAACATCACTCCCCGACAAGGAGTCCTGTGGCATGTTATAGACATAGGGTACATCTACACTAGCCCCCTAGTTCGAACTAGGGAGGCTAATGAGGGTGACCAAAATTGCTAATGAAGCATGGGATTTAAATACCCCGTGCTTGATTAGCATATTCCCAGCCGGTCGCCATTTTGGAAACTGACTGGCCCGAAGTAACTGCCCACGTCTATACGCGGCAGAGAAGCGCGATTCCGAGATAAACCCCTTAGTTCAAATTAACAGTTAATCCTCATTCCATACATAACGCTGTAACCCTGGCCATTGCCAGCCTCCTCCCCACCCTTTGTTTTTGTTATGGAAGCAAGAGCAGCTACTATATATCTGGGACAATTTGTCTGTCTGTCCATCCGTCTGTCTGTCAAGGGCTAGGACCACCAAATTTGGTTACACAGCTTCCTCTTACCAAAACTTAAAGCAAGGGCGGGAGTTTGGTTGTGCTAGGAAAATGGGATGTGCCTGGAGTGGGATTGTGTTTCATAAAATCGAACAGAAATGGGACAGAATCACCAGGTGGGTAAAAGGGGCCGGCTAGGTGTATACCCACCTCATCTGGGACTGTCCTAGCCCTGAGCCTCTCATCCCCCAGTCGCTCTTTAGGGAGGGCAGGGTGGCTGAATCCCCCCCAGTTTGTATTGGAACATTGCTGGCTGTTCCCCTTCATCAAGGAATGAGGGGAAAGCCCACAATTTGCTGCATTTCTCACTGTTTCTGGGGGGCGCAGGTGGCAGACGAACCAGGACCTGCCTCAACTGGGGGACATGTACCTCTCCCCCGCCTGTGCCCACTGGAGCTGCAGCGGCCTGGAGAGGCACTTCTCAGCTGGCCCCACGCTGCTGGGGTTGTCCTCTCTCTCAGAACAGCCTACACACTGAGCTCCCCATCCCCACCCCAGAGCAACGATTCAAACGAAGCATGGACATTTTCGCAATGTACATAATGACTTGATAATCCACAAACAAAGTGAAGTAACTGGCAGCTTTGAACAACAGTTCGGGGGCGGAGTATTTTACTGTGCAGTATTTCTCCACATGGTGAGCTTTCTCTATATTAGGGGCCAGGTCCTAAAGGTTTCTCTACACTTGTACATTTACAGAAGTAGATATTCTAGAGCTGGTATCAATTGGCACAGCTTCAATAAGGCTTTGCCTCCTTATGCCATCTGAGCAACAGTCCTGATACATCCACAGCCAGGTTCATCATAATGTCCTAGCACTTTTTCAAAAGTTAACAAACCACACTTTTCCCACACAATGTAAGAAAGGCACATTCTTGTTCTAAACACACTCTGCCTTTCCATTCATTCCCCTCAGCACCTGCCCCTTTCATGACAATAGAGTTTAAACAGGAGACTGTCTCCTGAATCAGACAAAGATCTTCTGGTTTGGGAGATAAGAGGAGAAGAGAGCAACGTGTTACATGAAGCAAGATATAAGGGGGCGAGACGTGTCTAATGGAAAAGAATGGAATGGGAAAGAGATGAAGGACTCAGACAAGGGGAGAATACTGAAATGCCAGAAGGAAAAGGAGTGAAAACAAAGAGTAGAAATAGAATCATATTTAATAGGAATGCCCAGCAAGATCTGATGGGCTGGATTTCTGCTTGTGGAAACTAATGCAGGTCTGTCTATGTACATCAGTAGGGAATGTGGCCCTTCACCTTGTTCAGGCACTGCAGCCTGTCTTAGACAATTGCTGGTGTGTGTGTGTGTGTGTGTGTGCGTGCGCGCGCGTACTTTATCAGCTTTTCTTGTTTCTGTAGAGCCAAAGGCCTTCTCAGTTGTGTTTCTCCATAAAAAAATCTGGAGCTGTTTGTTTATAGCTTAACTCATTTATGATGTTTTTTGTTTGTTAAATTGCTTTGACTTTATATGCAAAAGTTTCCCGTCTCCCATGGAACACTGAGTAGATAGCAATAGTTTCCTAAAGTGAAAGGCTCAGCCGCTAGTCAAGGCAGCTGCAACCACAGTGCTCCGTGTTGTTGCATAAGCAGGCCCACCGATGGGGATGGGAGGGGTGAAGGGTGCAATTACACAGGGGCCCGGTGTTTCGAAGGGCCTGGAGCTCCTGGCCACCACTACTACTATGTCAGCGATGGTGGGGGGAGCCCCAGGCCTCTTTGAATTGCCATGGGAACGCTGCTGTGTATGGCTTTGAGGACTGGAGGGGAGGGCCTTTGGCCCTGCCCCTGGCTCCGCCCCTTCCAGAGATGCAGAGCCCCAGGCCTGCGGTGGCTGTTGGCTCCCTATGCATGATGTGAAGTTCAGTAATGCTGCCAGCTTGCAGTCCACCTGATGCTCTTTTCCAGCAGCCCTCATGGGTTGGTCAGGGTAAATGGCACTCGTCCTGTGGCATGTAGCATAGATCAGAGCAGCAGTACTTTTACTGGAAAAAGCCTACCAATGCTTTGCACTTTCTGAGTGCCTTTCATATCAAAGAGTTGTATAGGTCTGTTAATTAATTAAGCTTCAAAGCACCATGGTGAGGTAGCTCGGTATCATTATATCCCTTTCAGACAGAGAGGGGCAGAGGTGCTGGAACTAGCATTGCTGGGGGGCACTGCTACACCTCTTCACTTGAAATGGTTTCCATCTTGGACAGGGTTTGCAGGTTTTTTCAATGGCTACTGTAAAAATTGTTCCGACACCACTGAAGGGAGAAGGGAAAGAAGGCCAAGCGGGTCACACAGTCAGTATCAGAGCAAGCTCTGGACCACACTCACAGAAGCAGCACACATGGGGGCCTATAAATGTTACTGTATCAAAAGATCTGCCCAGGGCCGATGCTCAGCCTTAGCTGAGACGTGATTGAACTTTTGATTTCTGTTGTCTCCTGGTTTGCTGCTTGCCATGCCAGGGAGTCAGCGCTGGTCTGGAGCTGCAGTTGTCTGTGTGTATGTGTCCAAGTGCCCTTGGCTGGAACCTAACAGACCTGCTATGCTTCAACATAGCAAAGCCTTCTACTAAGGGAGCTGGTGAGGTTCACAGGGAGCTGTCTAACCTGGATTTGAATGGCACTTGGTTGTTTCAGTGCCGTCGGCTGCTTGAAGCCCATGGAGATAATCGGTGATAGTATCTGGAGGAGTGGCCCTCATTAAACTTCAGTGGGAGCAGGGCATGGCCCAATAGCTCTTCTCTCTCTCTCTCTCTCTCTCTCTCTCTGCCTTTCCTGCACTTTTCCCTCCGTGTCTTCTTCCAAGCATCGCAGAGGGGCATGAAGGATGTTTTCCTTCTCTCTCCCTCCTGGCATGGCATGGGTGGTTACAACAAATAGAGGACCAGACCCTAAGTGAAGTAATACAGCATAGCTCTGTTGAAATCAATAGAGCAACATCATGTTACACCATATGAGGATCTGACCCATATTTTGTAACTTAAAAAAAAACCCAACTAATGTAATATCAAAATGCCAAAACCTCTCTCATCTTAAGAGTGAGAGCTATGAACATAAAGATAGATACATCCAGGGGCAAACCACACCCACTGTGTCATCAGCGCCTTAGCTAGCCAGCTGATGCTCAGTGTGCCATTACAGGAAGCTAACATGATGGACACTTATAAAAAATTGACACAGGTTAAAGGGCTTGTTATATTTCTATTGAGTTTTTTATTTATTTTAAACCAAAAACAAACAAACAAACAAAAATGAAGAATCGAGCCATTTATAATCCCATACATTAACCTGGATGGAGAAGTCTTTCACAAAAAACGTTTGTGCTATAAGCCTGTCAAAATTCTGCATAGGCATGATCTTAATTCCTATCAAAATTGACTGAAGATTCTAAGGCTTACATTTTGCAAGGCAGCTAGGGAAGGGGAAGGGAAAGAAAAAGGATAGACACAGTTTGTCTGATTTAGGTCAGAGACTGTGACTTTTTGAATGTCCAATTTCATGCACTTTAAAAGGGCCTGACTTTAAGAAAGTACCAGACACTTGCCCTCTGAAAATCATATCACTTTATGGTGTCCTAACTTGAGCACCCAAAACCAGTAAAACTTTTGAAAATATAGGTCTCATTTACTTTAATGGGAGTTGTATCAAGCAGTGTCATAATTCAAAATGATCTGGACAAACTGGAGAAATGGTGTGAGGTAAATAGGATAAAGTTTAATAAGGACAAATACAAAGTACTCCATGTAGGAAGAAACTGTTCATTTCACACAAACAGAATGGAAAGTGGCTGTCCAGGAAGGAGTACCGCAGAAAGGGACCTAAGGGTCATAGTGGACCACAAGCTAAATATGAGTCAAGACTGTGACGCTGTTTCAAAAAAAGCAAACATGATTCTGGGATGCATTAACAGGAGTGTTGTGAGCAAGAGATGAGAAGTCATTCTTCCGCTCTACTCTGCACTGATTAGGTCTCAGTTGGAGTACTGTGTCCAGTTCTGGGCACCACATTTCAAGAAAGATGTGGAGAAATTGGAGAGGGTCCAGAGAAGAGCAACAGAAATAATTAAAGGTCTAGAAAATATGAACTATGTGAGAAGACTGAAAGAATTGTCCTTGTTTAGTTTGGAAAGGAGAAGACGGAGAGAGGACATAATAGTGGTTTTCAAGTATCTAAAAGGGTATTTATTATAAGGAGGAGGAAGAAAAATTGTTCTCCTTGGCCTCTGATAATTATCATTATTATAATAGGACAAGAAGCAATGGGCTTAAACTGCAGCAAGGGAGGTTTAGGTTGGACATCAGGAAAAACTTCCTAACTGTCAGGATGATTAAACACTGGAATAAATTGCCTAAGGAAGTTGTGGAATCTCCATCACTAGAGATATTTAAGAGCAGGTTAGATAGACATCTATCAGGGATGGTCTAGACAGTGTTTGGTTCTGCCATGAGTACAGGGGACTGGACTTGATGACCTCTCAAAGTCCCTTCCATTTCTAGTATTCTATGATTCTATGAATGTCACCTTTCATTGCCAAGAAACTGACCACAATTAGTTTTGGGCTAAGTGAATGCAACTCCTTGTGAAATTGGTGAAGTTAAACCAGCTGAATTTGGTCCATGGTGACTGTCATCTACAATTTTGTGTTGCCATGTAATAAAAATAACTAATAGCAGCTAAAAATAGCTTCCATACAAGAAGAGATTTAAAACAAAATGGGATCCTTCAGCTTAGAAAAGAGATGACATAAAGGCCAATATAATTGAAGTTTATAAAATCTCATATGGTATGGAGAAAGTGAATAGGGAAGTGTAATTTACCCCTTCACATAAAATAAGGACCAGGGGGTCACCTGATTAAATTTACAGGCAGCAGGCTTAAAATAAACAAAAGGAAGGGCTACTTCATACACTGCAAACAATCTGTGGAACTCATCAGCAGGGAATGTTGTAAAGGCCAAAAGAAGTGAGTGAGTTAAAAAAATAGGAAAGTTCCTGGAGGATAGGTCCATTGATGGCTATTAGTCAAGATGATCAAGGAAGCAACCTCACATTCCCGGTGACCCTAAACCTCAGACTGCCAGAAAATGAGACAGAACTACGAGGGATAAATCACTTGAAATTGTCTTGTTCTGTTCATTCCCTCTGAAGCATATGGCATTGGCCCCTGTCAAAAGACAACAAGAAGTCCTGCAACACCTTAAAACGACTAACAAGTGTATTAGGGCAAAGTTTCAAGGGCTGCAGCTCACAGCCCACAAAAGCTTATGCCCAAATATATTTATTAGTTTTTAAGTTGCCACAAGACTCCTGCTGAAACAGACTAACACAGCTACCTCTCTGAAACTTGTCAAAAGATAGGAAACAGGACTAGATGGAACATTGGTCTGACCCAGTATGGCTGTTCTTAGGCTCTAAAAAGCATGGGCAGGAGATTCTGAGATCTTATCCCTGTTGTTGCTATAACTATCTTAGGGTATGTCTACACTACCCCGCTAGTTTGAACTAGCGGGGTAATGTAGGCATACCGCACTTGCAAATGAAGCCCGGGATTTGAATTTCCCGGGCTTCATTTGCATAAGGGGGAGCCGCCATTTTTAAAACCCCGCTGGTTTGAACCCCGTGCAGCGCGGCTACACGGGGCTCGAACTAGGTAGTTCGGACTAGGCTTCCTATTCCGAACTACCGGTACACCTCGTTCCACCTCGGTCCACGGGCTTCATTTGCAAGTGCGGTATGCCTACATTACCCTCCTAGTTCGAACTAGGAGGGTAGTGTAGACATACCCTTAATGTTTAACCCTTAAACCTTTTCAAACTCTCCCCATCTTGGAAAAGTTCTGCATTTAAAAAACTAGTTGTAATATATGTTGTCTTTAATTTTGCTTCAGAGGAAAAGGTAACGTTTGTATCTTTCAGTGCAGGCTTAATATAGTGACAGAATCCTTTAGTCACAGTGAAGTATTGGCAATTTAGTTCCTAGCTCTTGTATTCTTCTCATGTCCTGTTGTGCTCAATATTCTGGATGGTGCAGAAGCTGCAGTGTAAATCCTTGACTTGGCAACAGAAGTTCCATCCAATTATCTCACTGACTGGTCTTTATTACACTTCATCTACTTTTCTGATTTCATTTCAGATTTGCTAACATCTGTTCTGCGAGTGGTAACGACAGGCATAGGTATTTGTAGATAAATAGATACATGTTACCATGCATCCATATTAAATATGTACACAGGTACGCTGGCTGTGAAGTACACAGCCCACATTTCATCCTCTGTGGGAATGGGCCACCACTGCTTTTTCCCTCGCACCCACTCTCAAGGTGCCTCAGATAAACAAACAAACAGAAATAAATGGATTCAGAAAGCATGCATTCCTGCAATCGTTCAGTAGTGAACCGGTTGACTTGACAAGTTCAATTTTGAAAGCAATCTTTTTCAGCGAACAGAAAGATAACGAGTGAGAAATCCAGCATGGGAAACAAAGGAGACTCAATTTACCAACTGTCAGACATGTGGCATTAACTTTGAGCAAAATGAACACCAAATTCTCTGATGCTTGAGACTTCAGTGGAGCCCAGAAGTAAGAGACATGTGTTGGAAGAATGAAGAGGAGGGGCCCTTGATCAGCTAGATTGTGTTTATCTCTCTCTCTTGCGCTCTCTCTTTTTAAATCTCCATTAGGAGAACTTTTCTTGCATGGAGGGAAAACTCACAGCACAGATATAGGAACAAACAAATTAAAAGGGATGGGGGAGAGGGGGAATAATGAATGTTAACAAAAGAAATGATCTTTTTCCCACTGGATTGAAGGCCTGTTTCACTTTAAGGGGACGTCTACCCAGAGGGACTATTTTGGGATACTGGAAGTATCTCAAAATAGGTGCCCTGCGTCTTTTGAAGGCACCTGCTTTTTTAAGTGTGTCCACTATTTCAAGACCTATTTTGGCATCCCTGTAACCCTCGTTCCACGGGGCTTAAAGAATGTTTCAAAATAGCATGTTATTTTGAAATGTGGCGCTGTGTAGATGTGCCAAATTTCAAAATACGTTATTTCGAAATTCAATTGAAATAAGCTACACAATTTGAGTAGCGCAATCTGCGTATTTTATTTCGAGTTTAGGGTGCTGTGTAGATGCTCCCTAAATACTGTTCCTTTCAGGGAAAGTTAAACTCGCTTATTCCTTCTGGCCTTCTTCCTTCTGGAAGAAGAGGGAAAAGGTGGGGAAGGGGCATCATTCCCAGTTTTAATTCTGCTCCTCTCCTTGATTATTAGAATTCAAAATGGTGTTTCCTTTCAGAAAAGTTGGCAAAGTTCATAAAAAAGTGGACCACACACCAGCTTGTGTACAGATTTGGCTGCATCAAATAACTTTTCAGCAGCATCATACCATTTACGATTGTAAATCAGCGTTTGCTCGTGGCATCTTAGATTTACAGCAAGTCACTTCCAAAACTACCCACTGGCTCATAAATCTGGGACCAACATTGCTACACCAGCACCACATATGTAATCTGGATTTGGTAATTTGAATGTTGTTAATCTTCTCTCTTGTCACGTGAAGAACAAATCATGTCAAACCAATCGGATAGCTTTCTTTGATAGGATAACAAGTCTTGTGGATAAGGGAGAAGCAGTGGACGTGGTATACCTAGACTTTAGTAAGGCATTTGATATTGTCTTGCATGACCTTCTTATCAATAAACTAGGCAAATACAACTTACATGGGGCTACTATAAAGTGGGTGCATAACTGACTGGATAACTGTTCTCAGAGAGTAGTTATTAACAGTTCACAATCATGCAGGAAAGGTATAACAAGTGGGGTTCCTCAAGGGTCTGTTTTGGGACCAGTTGTGTTCAATATCTTCATCAACAATTTAGATGATAGCAGACAGAGTACGCTTTTTAAGTTTGCAGATGATACCAAGCTGGGAGGGGTCGCAAATGCTTTGGAGGACAGGGTCATAATGCAAAATGAACTGGACAAACTGGAGAAATGGTCTGAGGTAAATAGGATGAAGTTTAATAAGGACAAATGAAAGTACTCCACTTAGGAAGGAACAATCTGTTTCACACATACAGAATGGGAAGCAACTATGGGGACCACAAGCTAAATACGAGTGAGCAGTGTGACATTGTTGCAGAAAAAGCAAACATGATTCTGGGATGCATTAACAGGAGTGTTGTGAGCAAGAGACGAGAAGTCATTCTTCTGCTCTACTCTGTACTGATTAGGCCTCAGTTGGAGTATTGTGTCCAATTCTGGGCACCACGTTTCAAGAAAGATGTGGAGAAGTTGGAGAAAGTCCAGGGAAGAGCAACAAAAATGATTAAAGGTCTAGAAAACACGAGCTATGAGGCAAGGCTGAAGGAATTGGGCTTGTGTAGTTTGGAAAAGAGAATACTCAGAGGAAACATGATAGTAGTTTTCAGGTATCTAAAAGGGTTGTACAGGAAGGGGGGGTTGTTCTCCTTGTCCTCTGAGGATAGGCTTATGGGCTTAAACTGCAGTAAGGGAGGTTTAGATTAGACATTAGGAAAAACTTCCTTACATTCGGGGTGATTAAATACTGGAATAAATTGCCTACAGAGGTTGTGGACTCTCCATCACTGGAGATATTTAAGAGCAGGTTAAACAGACATCTATCAGGGTTGATCTATACAGTGCTTGGTCCTGCCGTGAGGGCAGGGGACTGGACTTTATTATCTCTCGCGGTTCCTTCCAGTTCTAGTATTCTATAAAAGAAGCAATATCAGCACTATAGATATGCAACTGAAGTATAAAGCCATCTTTGGGAGTATAGGTGCATGTTTTCCATTAACTCTATTAAGAGATTCTGTATCCACTACAAATATTTCATCCAAAAATCGCACAACTTCTGTGGACATTTATATGGAGAAAAGGTTTACGTGCAAATGACCAGATACTCAGATGCTGTAAATAACTCCACTGAAGTCAGTGATTGTATGTAAATTTATATTAGTGCAGAATCTGGCCCAAAACTTCTAAGAGGTGTAATACTGCTTTTTGGGTTATAAAGAAAGGGGTCCCTTTTTGTTTGTGTAAATGGCACAGGCACTTGTGTTGCTCTTTGATATTAACTTGAAAGTGACATTTCCAAAACTTAGGTTTTATTTGTTTTTAAATGGGGAAGAAAAAGAGGCATTAAATGAAAGCTTAGATTTTATCAAAATTGAAGCTGAAGTCTGTGTTGTCACCAGGAGAAGCTTTCTACTCACTGTGAGTAAATATATTTTTCAGGTCCCACTTTGCATATTGGCAACTTTGACCCAACAGCATTGTGGATGTGGGTGACACTAAGCATGTGAAATGGGGACCTTAAATGAGTGAAATTGACCAGACTAAATTCTTCTGCTTGAACTGAGCGAGGTGCCAGGAGGAAATGTTGTGTAACTTGGTGAAAAGTAAGACTTTGATCTTGTGAATTGTCCCTGGATATCCTCACCAGCAGAATTAGTCCTTAGTTTCTTTAACTTTTGTAGCAAATTAAATCCTATGCTTGGACAAGAAGGGCAGTAGATTATGCATCATTTCCGCATAGTAGGTATTTTCTATTTGGTGTGGAAATGGGAAGTACAGAACAGCTTTGTCAGAAGCATGTTAGAGATATATCGGACATAGAGAAGAAGAGAAGTATGAATTTGTAATAAATGGAAAGTGGCATGGAGAGGAGTAGATATGGCTGGTTTACAAGCAATTAGTAGTGTGCTGACCTTTCAGTGTAGTCAGAAATGCATTTACAGGGTAAGAGTAGCCAGAGGGAAATCAATAGCAAATTCACTGCAAGATGAAAAAGCAAAGGGTTAAACTGGTTAGGATTTCAGCCTGCCTCTCTGAGTAGATCTGAGTTGAAGACACTGATAAGTGGAAGTACTGGGGAGGTGTTTGGATCAATGCTAGAAATTCATAGAGTCTGCCACTCTGAAGAGTGGCACTTCTCAAATTTGCATATGATGCTGCAGAGAACAATCCTCTGTTGGCAAGGATATGGGCTGTTGGGTAGGTGAGGAATGTAGCTAATTAAACAAGGCACACACTGTCTTTTATCTCGGGGATCCCAAAGACAGATTGGGTAGTTGAAATGTAACTGGGGGCAATAATAGGCCAAATTCTCAACCTTACAATAAGGGTTTTTTTTAAAATCAGATCCATACCATCCTGGATTGGGGCAAACTCATCATTATTCAGGGCTTGCAATGCCTGGTACAATGAGTGAGGCTCCTGGCTACTACAGTGATCTAAATAAATAACAGTGTTTTATGCCTCCACATAAAAATCTCTTTACTTCTGCTCTGCCGCCCAGACTGAAGTCTTGGTTTGAAATTAATTTTTTGTATCACAGTAGCACCTAGAGGTCCCAGCCAAAATCAGGGAAACATTGTGCTAGGTGGTGAAAGAGAGAGTCCCTGCCCCAAAGAGCTTACAGACTAAATAGACCAAGGCAAAGTTTTCAAAAGCACTTGAGTTACTTAAGAGCCCAGGTCCCACCAACTTCCAGGTAATAAAGTCACTTCTGAAAATGGGATTTACGCTCCTAAGTGCATTTGAAAATTATGCCCTAATTGAGGAGAGTCAGAAGTTGGAAACAGAAGCACAGTTAGGGTTGCCAGGTGTCTGGTATTGTACCGGACAGTCCAGTATTTGTGCGCTCGTCCGGTAAAAAAAAACAGAAAATATTGGACATGTGCAATGTCCGGTATTTTCTGATTTTTCCAGCTGCGCACCGGATGGAAACCTGGCGGGGGCGGGGGAAAGGGGGAGCGGCTGGGAGTCCCAGCTGGGAGGCGGGGCAGCAATTGCCACCGGGAGCCCTCAGTCAGTTGAATGTGAAGAGGAGGGGAAGCCTCCTCCTCGCTCGTGCGTCGCCGGTGCGGGACAGGCAACAAGTGCCCAGATTAGTCCCGCTCCCCGCCTGCCAATTTGCTCATCTTCCCCCTTCCCGGCTGGCTAGTTCTCCCCCACTTCCCCTCCTGATCTTCCCCGGCCAGCCCCCCTGCACTCTCCCCAGCTCTGCTTCCTCTTCCTGATCTCCTCTGCCAGAGCCGCTGCACGCCCCCCCCCCCGCGCCAGCTGTGCTTCCCGCCCCCTCCTTCCTCCCAGCCACCCTTGCGGCACCCGATTCCCCCAGCTGTGTTTCCCGCCCCCCTTACTCCCGGCCAGCCCCGCCCCCTCCTGGCCGGTCCCCCCTCCCCCAACATCCCACAGCCAGCCCCGTACCACCCGACAACCCCCTCCCATGACCAGCCCTGCTTCCCGTTGGCCCCCCCATCTCCTCTGGCTAGCCCTATTGCCCCCCCTTCCCGTTAGCTGTTTCCAGGCTCCCCCCTTCCCTGCTCCCTTCCTGGCTGGTTCAGTGCTGCACACATGTGAGAGGGGGAAGGAACATGGAAGGAACAGTGCAGGTGATGTCTGTGCCTGTATCCTGCTAGAGTGCAGTGCAGGTTTATGTGAACTATTGCCGTTCCCCGAAAGGAAAGATTTCAGTCTTGTGGTGAGCAGTAAAAGATGCAGCTCAGCCATCACACTCTGTCCCCTCCCTACCATTTCCACTTTCATTTATTCATCCATCCATTTATTTTAATATGTTTTGGAGAGCCCATTGCTCATGCAGCCCCATATCACAGCCTTCTATATAAAAATACCGTGTGTTGGTGTAGTGGCAAAGGCAGAGATGTGTAAGCTGATGAACTGGGGGTGAAGTATGAAAACACCTCCATGCCTCATAAACCCAGGTTTATTATTAGCTGGCTGAGGTAGATCACAAGGTGTCAGCTGGAGAGCTGAAGAGTCATCTTTCTCTACCCCCCCCCCCTTCCCTTCTCCTATTTATTTTGAGTTTTCATATCCCCTACTCATAACTCCAGTCATCTGAAGAAGTGGGCTGTGCCCACGAAAGCTCATGATCCTATCTACATGTTTTGTTAGTCTTTAAAGTGCTACCAGACCAATTGTTACCTTAATTCCTCTTTGTGTTCTTCCACAGAAAAAAGGGAGAAAAAATCCTGGTCAGTGGTTTTGTTAATTGTTGTTTTAAATAAAACATAGAAAGAGATTAAGAGTGCATTTTCACGATTATTCTCAAAACTAAATTGTAATGTACGCAGCTCAGTTAATCAGTTATTTTTACGTGTAACCAAACTATAAAAGTAAAAAGCTCTGCACAGAAATGAGTATAGATTAGTACAAAGTCATTACTGAGGTGAGAAGTACACCTGTTTAATATAAATTTGCACAATAGTGGCATTTTTTTCTGGCTTCCAGACCAAAGCTTCTTTTTATTGATTATTTATTATTAAATGACCACAGAGTATGTATGGCAATTGTGACATTGTATTGTGAAATATAACTCCTAGGCTTCTAACCTTGTCTGTGAAGGGGAAAAAATATCCTGCCTGATTTATGGGAAAAAAAAGCCTTAAGCTGTGGGTGACATTAGCAATGAAAATGTCAAGCTCAGAAGTGTCGTACATAAGTGTGCTGTAATTTCACTGTATTTAATGTTATGGGACAATAACCGGGAGATGTGCACTTCTGCTCAACCGTTTGCAACACGCCATTTGTGACAGCATTGAAGTTTGATGTTTATAGAGAACAAAGCCCGCAGCGCTATCAACACTGTTGTCCCTGGCCCTCTTTCCTCACTCTGCAGGAGTCAGCGGGAGAATAGGGCCCTCAGGATACATCTAAAATGGGGAATTCTCAGTAAAAAAAGAATTTAATGGTTTCAGCTTGGTTCCCCTTATAAGAGATATTCCCAGCACTTCTGTTCAGTTACCTGCTGGAAATCTCTCTCATGTTCCTCCTGTCGAAGGGTATTGCTGATATTAGCCTGTAGCCCCAACGTAATTGATGTGCCATGCACAAGTATGGTGTCCCTCCACTTTCATTATTGACAGTTATTTACATTACAAATGAAATCTCATGACACGGAGGCTACAAGAAGTGTTTTTTATACTAACAGAAAGAATCGCCAGTGATCTTGCATGACTCTTCCTTTTGGGTTGCTCATCTTGGTGCTTCATTCTTCACTGAGTCCAACTCTTAGGCCTTGGCAAGCTAAAAGGTATGCCTGAATACTCCTGTTAACATTCATTTGATCAGCAATCATTGCTGAGCCAAATAAACCTCCATTTCTTCTGGCAAGAACCCTTCCTTTTCCTAAGCAAAGGTTGGAATAGCTGGCATGAAAACAGCCATCATAGAACCCATCGTAGTTTTTATATAAGAACATGATTGGGACTAACCACTTCAGCACTGATACTTCTAGCATTACCTCCAGCAAAGCTGGGCGTACTCAGTAAAACTTCTAGTCCTGTTTTTTTTTTTTTTTTAATACAGAGGGCTGGATCTGGTGTAGCTCAATTAAGGTGAAGGAAGTCTTACGGTATAACTATTGTAGGAAGGTTTATGTCTTGTTTGGTTTAATGTTATTGGTTAAGGTGGTTTGCTGAGTTGCCACTCTACTATTTGTGTTTATTTCAGCTTCAATGTTTATAGACTGCTTCAGTTCTGTTTATTCATTAAACACAAATAAAAGCCAGGAGCTTAGTTTTAAGGCGCGATTTCCTTGATGCCGTAGTGAGCACATTATGTGGAGGGGACAACACACCTTAGAAACAGCTTTCTGTTTCAAGCAGTCGAGGGATTATCCTTTAAAGATGTTTTTAAAAATGAGAAATGTTGCGACATTTCCCCAATGGGTATAATTTTCAGAAGCACCTAAGAATTGGTGGAGACTCAGAGAAATATGTTTTTTTTTAATGAAATGCATATGTGCATCAGTTTGCCTGTGTGATATTATCCTGCTTGACTGCCAGAAGTTAAATCAAAGGAGGCTGTCAGGAGGAAAACAAACAGGAAAGGAAAGGAGGCAAAGATAAGACACTTGGAGTAAATAGTTTCAAAGGAGTTAAGATAACAATGGCTGGGCCATCAATTGGGAAGATGCTGGTTTCCAGATGCTGGGCAGAGTAACATAGTTGAGGTGCCGAGACAGGAAACCTGGAGATAGAAAAACCATTAAAGAGCCACATAGAATCTGGGATGGGACAGTGAGTTGTCAGCAGCTGCCTAGGTGAGATCTATAATAAAGAACACGCGACATCAACTCATTCTGTCTTTTGTAACCAGAAATGGAGATAGCTAAGGTGAATGCAACTTTCCAAACCTTGCCAGGAAAGGTTGATGTGTGCGTAAGGAGAACTATTCATACAACTCTTTATTGTTTTTAGCCTTCCCACTGCATGCATCACATCCCTTTGGGTGAATAAATTAAGCTTTGTTTTGAATAAGATGTTTGTGAGTCACTGAAATCCGCTGTCTGGTCCCAAGTCCCCATAGAAAAAGAGCTTACTGGTGCTAACCCTAATTGTGCTGTCCTGGTAACATGGTTGGTTAACATGGGTCTATCACCTGGAGATTCAATTCAGAGGTGGTGAGACTGGCAGGTTTGAGAGAGATACAGGAAATCAGGCCTTTGGGGTACACTGAGAGGGGACTGAAAGGGGCCACAAACTCATCTGGTAGCTGTGGCAGAGCCTTAGTCCTGTTTTCAAAGGGGCTCCGGCAGGTTTACAAAGATCTTCCAAAAGATGCAGGAAGCAATTCCAAAATTTGCAAAAGCAATTAACGAAATTAAGCACCAAAATTCTAATGATTGTTAGGCATCTAACATGTTTAGGTGCTTTTGAAAATCCCTTAGCCATCTCCCTGTGTGTGTGGTACCTAAATACTTTTGTCAGTCTGGCTCTTAGGTCTTTAAGAACCCAAGACTCATCAAAAGTCAGTGGGGTTTTGGCTTGTAAGTGCCCAAGGCCAAGATTTCCAATAAACTGTGCGCCTAGTTTGGCGCACATGAAAGGGACCTGATTTTGAAAGAGGTGGGTATACAATACTTCCTGAAAATCAGGCCTCTTCAAGGTGTCTCAAGTTGAGAATACAAACTTGAGACTCCAAAATCTCCAGTCACTCCTAAAAATCTTGAAATAAGTCAGTTTTGAAAATGGGACTTCTGCAGCTAAACCATTCTCGTGCTGTTGAAAATTCCCCCCAGTTGGAAGCAGAAATAGGCTCAATCAGAGAATTCCCATTGACTTAAGGGCAGTAGGATTAGTTTCACTGAATGACACGTCCATACACATTTCCCTCTAAATCACAGGGGTTTTCATTGCACGAATCCAAGTGTGTGCATGTGTGATTTTTTTTTTAAATTGACTTAGAGGATGTTTTCTTTTTTCTTTTAGCTCAAAATATGCAGAATAACTGCTAAAAAATACTAGGATAAGGTAAATGAGCCCCCAACTAGCCTTTTCTAGCCGGTTTGTATCAGCATTAAAAGAAGAAATAAAGCAGCTTTCAAAGGTTTACTAGAGCACCTAGCAATGAAAACCAATCAAACTGCACCAGGCTCAGGGTATAAAAACAAACTATCAAATTTTACTGGGAACTAAAACAGAAGCAGCAACATTGATAGAGAGAGAGAAAGAAAGAGCAAACAGATTAATGGGAATATTTTTAATGTGATTTTTTGTGTGTGCATGTGCTTTCATTACAAGAGTAAATCTCTTCTCTGAAAATTAAATTTATATTGACTGGCAATAGTCCAGTCACTTACTACATAGTGGGAGTGTTGTTTAAGTGGTTAAAAGCAGAGGCTAGGGGGCCAGTATTGTTGATCTTATTCTCAACTCAACCATTTACATGCTGCAGGACTGTGAGCAAGTCATTTAATCTTTTTGTTAGTTCTAAATGTTACCTATCTGTAAAACGGGGATAATGCTTAATTAGGGCCTCAACAAAAGCCCATTGACGACCATGAAAAGCTTCCCATTTGCTTTGGTAGGCTTTGAATCTGGCTCTGACCTCACAAAATGGTTATAAGGATTGATTGATTAATGTATGTTAGAGGTGCTGTGAGACCGTCAGATGAATGGTTTTACATACAAATATAATGCGTAATTTTGTTTATTGTAAACAAATCCACCTGATTTCCTGGCAGAAAATCAGCACTGTGAAACACACACAGAGTTGCCTAAGGGAATTTTGTATGCAATTCCTGCCAATGTTAATGTAGCATACACACATGGAAAGTTAGTGTGTGTGTGTGTGTGTGTGTGGTTTTTTTTTTTTGTATTGCTTTATTCTGGACAGTAATGCACTCTGACACTGTGCACAACAAATCTCAGTGCATCACTTTGCAATTACATATAAAGGGATGTGTATCCTTGTAGTGGGGTCTATTTGAAAACATGGGATGGTGGGCGGGCGAAGCCCGCCCACCTTCTAAAAGCCCCTCCCCAGCCTTATGGGAGGGACACTGGACCCATGTCCAACTAATTGCTTGGGACAAATAATGAATAAAGGATCAAGGAGTGCGAGTTAAAGGTTCAAAATAAGGGAGCCGGATGGGGACACCGAGCAGAGAACCCCGGACAGCGCCCACTGCTCCTCAAAGCTGTCGATGGAGCCAGTGGACGCCGCCCAGAGGAACTCTGCCCGGATTCGTGACACAAGGGAGGAGCGGAAATAGGCCCCACAGTCACAGAGAACCCCCTCGTCTAGCATCCTCCTCCTGGTATTGTAGATGGTGCTCTTAGCTAGAGCCAGGAGGAGGTTGACGAGGAGGTCTCGCGACTTTGTGGGGCCACGGATAGGGTGTGCATAAATGAATAGGTGGGGAGAAAAGTGCAGCCAGAACCTCAATAAGAGGTTCTGGAGGAGCCGGAATAGGGGCTGCAACCTGGCGCATTCGAGGTAGGCATGCGCCAGGTTCTCCCTCACGCCGCAGAAGGGGCAGGTGTCTGGAATGGGGGTAAACCGCGCCAAGTACACGCCCGTGCTCACGGCTCCGTGAAGGAGCCGCCAACTGATGTCCCCGATGGGCCGCGGAATCAGATCGGCATAGACGCTGGCCCACCGGGGTTCCCCACCCTCTACGGGTCTTAGATAGTCCCGCCATTTGGTATCAGGGCGGGACACGAGGGTGGGGAAATGCAGGGTGTGGAGCACGAGCGTGTACAGATGTTGCCTTGGCGCGGCTTGGAAACAGACCGGCTGCAGATTTTGCAGCCGGCTGGGGGTCCAAGGGTGGGGAGGCCGGGGGGGCCCGTGGAACAGGGGCCCAATAATAAGGGACGGAGGCTTTGCAGGAGGGGAGGGGCGGGGCGTACCCTCTCGCAAGGACCGCTGCAGGAAGTCGAGAGCGGGCCGCGGCAAAACCGCCTTCACCTCCTGGAGTAGGCGCAGAGGGGTTCGGGGGGTGGAGAGCCCCATGCGCCGAGCGAGCGCTCGGGGATCCACCCAGTCCCCCCTGTCGTAGTCCAGGAGGTCTCCGACCATGGTGGTTTCTGCCAGGATCAGCCTCCGGCGCACCGAGGGAGACTCCGCCACCTGCACGCACAAGGCTGGATTGTGGAGCAGGGGCTCCGCGAGGAGGTCTGCCCCCTCGGAGGCCACAACGGACCTGGTCGCCGAGAACAGCTTCCAGGTCTGGAGGAGGTCCTGGTAGAATTCCGGCAGCTCTGAGAGGTCTCGCGGAAGACCCCTCGGGTGGATAAAAAAGAGCTGCCGGTCGTATCGGAGCCCTCGGAGGCGGCGGAGGAAAGCGCGCGCCAAGGTGCCCCATGCCGGACTACCTGCACTGAAGAGGAGTCTCTGCAGGGCCTGGAGGCGGAAGGTCCGGACCTGGCTGCGTATGCAGACCAGGCCCTGACCCCCCTCCTCCAGGGGGAGGGACAGGACCCCTGCAGAGACCCAGTGCAGTCCTGGCCAAAAGAACCCCAAAGCTGCCCTCTGGAGCTTGGCCAGGACCTCCGGGGCCGGGCGCAGGGTGTTGAGCCGGTGCCAGAGCATGGACAGGACCAGCTGATTGAGTACCAGCGCTCTCCCGCGAAGGGAGAGACACCGGAGCAGTCCCGTCCATCTCCGCAGCCGCTCACCCACCCTGGCCTCCAAACCTTGCCAGTTTTCCGGCGGAGAGGGATGCGTGGCGGATAAATAAACGCCCAGATAGAGCAGCGGACCCGCGCTCCACCTGATGGCCTGAAGCGCGGGTGGGAGGGAGCCGGCCCGCCACCCGTCCCCGACCACCAGGCCAGAGCTCTTGACCCAGTTGACCCGGGCGGAGGAGGCTGCCGAGTAGACGGCTTGGCAAGCCTCCACCCGCGCCAGGTCGCCCGGGTCCTGGACCACGAGGAGCACGTCATCGGCGTACGCCGACAGGACCAGCCGCAGCTCCGGCTCCCGAAGCACCAACCCCGTCAACCTCCTACGGAGGAGACAGAGGAAGGGCTCGATCGCCAGAGCGTACAGCTGGCCCGACAGCGGACACCCCTGACGTACCCCCCGCCCGAAGCTGACCGGCTCGGTCAGGGTCCAGTTGAGCCTGACCAAACACTCCGCGAGGGCGTACAGCACCCGGAGAAAACCCACAAACCGGGGCCCGAAGCCGAAGGCCTGCAGGGTGCCCAGGAGATACCCGTGGTCCATCCTGTCGAACGCCTTCTCCTGGTCCAGGGACAGGAGGGCGAACGACAAGCCGTCCCTACACCCGAGCTCTAAGAGATCCCGGACCAAATACAAGTTATCAAATATACTACGGCCCGGGACGGTGTAGGTCTGGTCGGGATGGATCACGTCCGCCAGCACGGACCGCAGTCGCAGCGAGATGGTTTTCGCTACGATCTTGTAGTCCGTGCTGAGGAGCGAGACGGGACGCCAATTCCGTAGGTCGCGGAGGTCCCCCTTCTTCGGCAGTAAGGCGAGCACCGCTCGCCTGCACGACAGAGGGAGGACCCCGCTCTCCAGGGACTCGGCCCAGACGGTGACGAGGTCCGGGCCGAGGACGTCCCAGAACACGCGGTAGAACTCCACGGTCAGCCCGTCCATGCCCGGGGTTTTGTTGTTGGGCATGAGACGGAGGGCTTCCGAGAACTCGGCCAGAGTGAGAGGCAGCTCCAGCCGGTCTCGGTCGCCCGCGCTGACCGTCGGGAGCTCGGTCCAGAGCGCCCTGCAGGCGTCGGCTTCGGTCGGATCCGGGGAGAACAAACTGGCGTAGAAGGCCCTGGCCCTTCCACGCATCTCCACCGGATCCGTGAGGGGGGTGCCGTCCTCTGCCAAGAGGCAGGTGACGTGCTTTTTTGCCCCCCTCCTTTTCTCCAGGGCATAGAAGAAGCGGGAGCCGCGATCCATCTCCCGAAGGAGGTGGATGCGGGATCGGACAAAAGCGCCCCGGGCCCTGTGATCTTCCAGGGCTCGGAGCTCCTCCCGCTTCTCCCGGCACGCCTCGCGGAGGAGTGGATCCTCGGGGGCGGACGCCAGGCGCCTCTCAAGCTTCAAGACCTCCCGCTCCAGCTGCTCTATCGCCGCATCCCTCCGCCGGCTGCCGCCCCGGGAGTAGTCACGGCAGAAGAGCCGGGCGCGCACCTTCCCCACATCCCACCATCGCCGCGCCGAGGGAAAGGCGGGCCGCTGCCCCCGCCAGGCCTGCCAGAACTCCCGGAAGGACGCCACGAAGCCCACGTCCTCCAGCAAGCTATTGTTAAAATGCCAATAGGCCGGCCCCAGCCTCTCCGAAATCAGAGAGGCCTTCACGGACACCAAATGGTGGTCCGTGAACGGGGCCGGCCGGATGCTGGAGGAGTGGGCTCGTGCCAGATGGAATCGTGAGAGGTAAATGCGATCCAACCGGGAGTGGCTCGACCGTGTTTTCCCCACCCGGACGTAAGTGAAGGTGGTACTGTCGTCCGGGTGGTGGTCTCGCCAGACGTCCACCAGGGAGTGATGTTCCACGATCTCCCTGAGGACGTCCGCCGCGGCCTGGCAGTTCGCGAGTCCTACACGGTCCCGGTCATCGAGGGTGGTGTTGAAGTCCCCGCCCAGGACCAGGCCCTCGCGAGGATCCAGAGTGCCGAGGAAGGTGGCCGCCTGCCGATAAAAGGTGACCTGGTCCGGGCCCGCGTTCGGGGCATAGACGTTGACCAGGTTCAACGTCCGCCCCTCCACGCGGGCCCGGACGTGCAGCAGGCGGCCGGGGACAACCTCGGCGGTCCCCAGCACCTCGGGCCGTAGGGCAGGGGAGAACAGGGTGGCCACCCCGGCCGAGTGAGCGCCGAGGTGGCTAAAATACACCCCGTCCCCCCACTCCAGCCGCCAGCCAGCCTCGACGGCTGGAGTCGTGTGGGTCTCCTGCAGGAAAACCACCGAGTACCCCCCCTCCCGAAGGAAGGAGAGCACCCGGCTCCTGCGGAGACCCGCCCTACAGCCCCGGGCATTCAATGTTGCAAAGATGGTAGAATTCATAGTGAGGGCTGGGGTAGATCCTCGCGGACAGGCGAGTCGGCGGCCTCACGCAGGCCCCGCAGCAGACCGCTCCCCGACCCGAAGGTCAGGAGAGCGTCCCGAAACCTGCGGGTCTGACGGTAGGCCGCGTCGTCCTGCCTACTGGTCCCTCTCCCCTCCTGCAACAAGGCTCTAGTGGCCTGGAGGATGGAGTGGAAGTCCCCCCAGCGCTGGAGGGCGAGCTGCACCTTTCCCTTCGCCCCACGGTTATCCGCGAGGAATTGGCGCAGCTCGCCCCTCAGCACCGAGGGGGAACCAGGATTCTCCTCCGTCCGGGCCCCCGGATGAAGCTCACGGGCCACGGAGACGGGCAAACAGGGATCCGATCCCCGACGCGGCGCCGTTGCTGCTGGCGCCGCGCTGCCCGCCCCCGACCCCGGCAGGGAAGGAGGCGGCGGAGGGAACAAGGCAGCCCCCAACGGGTTGGGGACCGGGGATACAAAAACGACCCCCGAAGGGCCGCCCGCAGCTAGCGGGAACGAGACGGCCCTCGCGGGGGTGGCACTGGCGGATGTTTGGGGGGGCGGTAGGGACGGATCGGGCAACATGACGGGGACCAGGATGGGAAAAGAAGGGGGGGACGGCAAGGGAGGGGTTACCTCCACGGCAGAGCCGGGGGGAGGGGTAGGTTCAGGGCCGGACAGTGGGTCGGGGACAGAGAATGGGGCCGAGGTCGGGGTAGGAAAGGGATCGGGAAC
Organism: Pelodiscus sinensis; assembly: GCF_052426305.1. Taxonomy (NCBI): domain Eukaryota; kingdom Metazoa; phylum Chordata; order Testudines; family Trionychidae; genus Pelodiscus; species Pelodiscus sinensis. Next base: position 120,540,499 of record NC_143056.1, on the reverse strand, counting down.
AGGGGAGGACTCGGGGCTGGAGATGGGTTCGTAAAGGGCGGAAGCGGGAGTAGGGGGAGGATCGGGACGTGGGAGGGAATTGGGATCCTGGACGGGGTCTGGGAAAGGGTCCCCTGTGGCAATCCCACCGGGCTGCGGCGCCTCCCGAATGGGAAGTTGGGGGTCGGGAACAGGAAGGGGGCCCGCGCCGACGCCGGGCTCAGGTGGAGAGGCAAGTGTTAATGCCTCGGCGTCGGCCTGGATGGCATTTTCCGCTGGGCCCCCAACGGGAAAGGGGGATGACTGCCCCGCCTCGGTAGCTGGAGAGGGGGCACCCCCAACCCCGGGACCCGGCCGCTCGGCGCCAGCCGTCGCCCCGGAGGGCTCGGCGGCATCCGTTCCGGCGCTCGAGTCGGCCGGGCCAGTGGGCAGTATCAGGGGCGCCCCGAGCGTGAGGACGGGGTCAGCCACCTGGGACACGGGATCGGGGAGAGGAGGGGGCGGCGCCACAGAGTCGCCGCCCAGACCGAGGCCCGCTGGCGGGGGGTCGTCCTCCCCCTGGGTGAGCGGGGTCAGACCCAGGGCCTCGATCTCCTCGAAGATGGAGCTAAGCTCCATCCCCTCGGCCCCGGAGCCTTCCCCTCCGGCCGCCGAGGCAACAATTACCTCAGCGGGAACGGAGGGGGGCTCAGTTGGAACCGGGGTCGGGGGGGCTCCACCCGAGGCCTCCTCGTGGAGAAGCTCCGCAGGGGGGGCGGCGTCGTCCCCCCTCGCCGCCGCGGCTTCCTCGGCCGGCGCCTCCCGCTGATGCTCGTCGGGGGCGCTCTGGGCAGCGCCGGCCCCCCTCGGGATCTTTCGGAGGGGGGCCTTCCCGCCCTCCTCATCGGAGGGGGGAGATTGAGCCCGCAACCGGCGGGCTTTGCGCTTGCCCCCGACGAGCGTCCAGCCCTCCAAGGTGGAAGTGGAGGGCCGGTCAGCGAGGGCAAGGCCGGGGGGCACTTTTGGGGTTCGGGGACGGCGTTGTGGCAAGGGTAGGAAGGAAGGGGATACCTCCACCCGGGGAGGGCCCTCTCCCTCGCCCTGCGGCAACCGCGCCACCCTCTCCTCCTCGGGCCCCGCGGTGACTGACCAAATAGAGGTGGGGCCCGCCTGCCCGCTCGGGCGCGCCAGGGGGGACGCCTCTGGCTCCCGGGCAGGGCCGTCGGTTGGAGGAGGGGCGGCCGCGGATCCCGGACTACCAGGGGGGCCGGCGGTGGTGGGGCCGGCGCCCTTACGGGCCCCGGGGGGCCCGGACGCCTCCTCCGACCGGGCCAAGGGACAGTCCCTCCGGACGTGCCCCATCGCCCGGCAGAGGAAGCACCGGGTCTCCCCCGAGGAGTAATGAATCCGATAATGGGCCCCCTGGTAGGGCACCAAGAAGGACCCCTCGAGCGCCTCCCCGCCACGCGCCGCCGGCGGCAGCTGCAGTTGTACCTGCCGGCGGAAAGATAGAACGTGGCGGAGGGCGGGGTCCTTACAGCCCAGCGGGAGAGGGCTGATGGTCGAGATGGGCTTCCCCAGGGTGGAGAGGGAAGGTAACAGGGCAGCATTAGGGACGAAGGGCGGGACGGAGGTGAGCACCACCCGTACGCCCAGGTCCTCCAAAGGTTCGAGGGGCACGTGCACGCCTCCCACCGCCAGGCCCCTCTCCACCGCCTCCTGGGCGGCGGCCTCCGAGGCAAGGAAGAAGACCGCCTTGCCGTACATCTTGGAGGCCGCCACCACGGCCGAGGCCCCCACCACCCTCGCCATCGCCCGCACGTAGGTTTCCATGTGGGGCGAGGCGGCAACCAGGAGGCAGCGGACGCCGTGCCTCCTGGTCATGGTGGGAAAGGGGCCGCGGCCGCCAGGGATGGAGCTGGAGGCGGCAGTCGGGGCCGATGACGGGGCAGGTGAGGGGGCAGCAGCGGCCACCTGGGCGTACGCTCTGGGGGTCTTGATTGTGTCACCCCCAGAGCTGGTGGAGGGGACAGCAGGGGAAGGAGGGGCTGTGGAGGGCGGGGCGGCTTTGGCCGTGATGGATTTGGCCTTTGGGGCTGGGATTTTGCCCTTTTTCTTCCCCCCGCCCTTTTTTCCGGCCGAGGTGACGGTTGCTCCCGTGTCTGAGGGAGCGGTGGCCGTGGCGGCGGCGGAGCTCGGGCCTGGGGTCGGGAGGTCAGCCGCAGCAGTTGTCGGGCCTGGTGGTAGCGAGGGGGGCGTGGTAGGGACTGCCTCCATCATGGAAGGGGGGGGTAGGAAGGAGGCACAGATAAGAGGAAGGGGAGCAAGGGTTCACCGCTCCTCCCCACGAGACAGCAGGCGAGGGAGGAGGGTGTCTGAAATGGAGGGGGTGGGAGAGAGGGAGGGTGCTGGTTTTGGGGAGGGCAACTGAAGATATGGGGGGGGGAGTTAGCAGCCTCACCTCCCTGCTGAGGCTGTAGCAGAGGAGGAGGGCGCTAATACGGGGGCGGGGGCACGCAAGGGAAGGGAAGGGTGGGGGGGGCGTATAATTGGGAGGGAAGGGGAGAAGGGGAAAAAGGGGGGGGCAACTACTCCCTCCCGCCGACTGGTTGCTGGGAGGGAGAGAACCAAAAGGGGCGGATAGAGCAGGGGAACCGAGGGGCCAGCAACCACTCCTCCCCGCAAGGCTGGAGCGGAGGAGGAGGGTGCCGGCAGGGCAGGCAGGGGGCAAGGTAACGGGTACAGGGCGGGGGCCGGCTCCTCCGGCTGCACTGGGATACGGGGGGGGGGGGGTTGTGGGGCCGTTGGGGAGGTGCAGTGAACAAGGGGGCTAACTAAAAGGGGGGCACAAGCGCTCAGGGCAGGGAGGGGGCGAGGCAAATCAGGTGGTGCTCAAGGGCTGGGGGGGCTGGGGGGTGGCTGGGGGGGTGGGGAGGGATAAAATGGAGGCAAACAACAGCTGGGTGGGGCGGGGCACACACTCTTGGACTGGCTGGGGCAGGGGCGTGGCAGATAATTTTGGGAGCAGGTGTGGTGGGTAAGTGGATTTGGGAAGGGAGGGAAGGAACCAAACTAAGCTAACAGGGAGGGGCAGGCAGTGGGGGAAAAAACCAAGCTGCTGGGGTAGGGTGGGTGACCGGGGGTAAGGGTGGCCCCCCAGCCAGATGTAGCTGAGGGAGGGGGGCCAAGTCCAGAAGAGGGGGGAGGGAGCACACCCACGAGCGCTGTGTGGGGCTCAACCTCGCCCACCGCTGCAGCAGAGTCCCAGGTGGCAGGCAGGGCAGCAAACCCCACCAGGGGGAGAAGAGGCAGTCCAGGTGGCAAAGGGTGGTGGAGGGGGCCTTGGGGGTGGTGGCAACGGATGGGGGGGGGGGCAGCTGGACTGGGGGGAGGGCTCCGAGCCTCTCCCCCAGCCCCCCTTTTAACAGTTCAATTCACCACCACCCCGGAGCAGATTGAAAAAGCTCAGTTTGTGAACAAACCCCCTCCACAGTTCTCAGTGGTTTCCTCTTCTCCCCCTCAGCAGGGTGCAGCAGCAGCAGCAGGCAGGCGGCAGTGGAAGGCCTCCGGGTGGTAGGTGCTGGTGGGGTGGTCCTCCTCCTCTGGAGCAGTGGTGGAGGGGAGAGGGAGGGCAGCTGGCAGGCCCCCCCTCTCCCCCCAGGCAGCAACAGCAGGTGGTGGTGGTGGTGGTGGTGGGGTGTAGCGGCGTCCGGGGAGCAGGTCTCAGCGAGCGGGCAGGCAGGCAGGGAAGCAGCTGGGTGGGGAGGGCTCCGGCTGGTGCAGGAGCAGGAACCAGGAACCAGCGGGGTGGGGGGAGAAGGAAGAGGGCAGTCCCTGCACCCCGCTGCCTCTCCTCCTTCTCACAAGTGTAGTGGGGGTAAGGAATGGCCGCCCACTGAGCTGGAGGTTGAGGAGCTCCTCTGGGAGCCATTTTGGGCCGAGCCTAACCCCTCCCAATCACCTAACCGGAAGCCAGGAGGCGTGGTCAGAATTATAAAAGCCCAGCCCAAGAGCTCAGTCTGGGCCCAGCCTCCAGAGGAACCAGAGGTCTGTCCAGCTCTCCCTGCCTGGGAGGCTGAGATTTGGCCTGGACCACCTGGTGTGCTTGACTGGGAGGACGGGCCTGAACCCCCGTGCTGGTCTGCACCCGACGACTAGCCAGGACCATCAGCTGTGCCTGATCGGACGACAGGCCAGAATGCCTACATAGGCCTGATCCTGAGGACTGGCTGGGATCGTTGGACCTGCAAGGAGCCAAGGACTGGCCTGGACTGCCCAGACCCCAGCTAGACCTGTTAACCCTCGGACCCCTGAGAAACCAGCCTGAAGCCTGGTATGTGCCAAGGGGGAGAAGGGAAGTGTCCCAGGGAATATTGATGACGAGAGGTGCTACAGGAAGCTTCCTATTGTTTCTTGGTTTTAAGTAATAGTTTAGTACCCTCTGTTTTAGTTGCAGTGATGAGATATTCATCCCCAGTACAGAAGGTGAAGTCAGTTTTATCTCTCTGCCAAATGTAACTTCTAAATGTGTAGCCATAAACTTATGCCTTTGAATTTGCATCTGATCTTTTTCAGCCTACGTTGAAATGCATTGCCCTGGGCCTACATGTATAAACGGGTATGTCTACACTACCACCCTAGTTCGAACTAGGGTGGTAATGTAGGCATACCGCACTTGCAAATGAAGCCCGGGATTTGAATTTCCCGGGCTTCATTTGCATAAGCCGGCCGGCGCCATTTTTAAATGCCGGCTTGTTCGAACCCCGTGCCGCGCGGCTACACGCGGCACGGGCTAGATAGTTCGAACTAGCAAGCCATTCCGCACTATCTGTACGCCTCGTAGAACGAGGTGTACAGATAGTGCGGAATGGCTTGCTAGTTCAAACTATCTAGCCCGTGCCGCGTGTAGCCGCGCGGCACGGGGTTCGAACAAGCCGGCATTTAAAAATGGCGCCGGCCGGCTTATGCAAATGAAGCCCGGGAAATTCAAATCCCGGGCTTCATTTGCAAGTGCGGTATGCCTACATTACCCCGCTAGTTTGAACTAGCGGGGTAGTGTAGACATACCCAAAGTGACTAGTGATCTTTGGTGACTCCATTTTTGGATGCCCAACTTGAGACGCCTTAAAGGGGTCTGGATTTTAGAAGGCAAGTATGCAATAATTTTCTGAAAAATAGGCTTCATTTTAAGGTATCTCCAGCTGATTACCTAAAATCACTATAAACACTTTTGAAAATGTAGCATCTGATTCTTTGTATCTTAACTGTTTTTACAGTATAATAGTACCGGTTTATGGACCACATAGAAAATATGAGCGAGGCAGTAAAGTGGCGGAATGTCAGGTTGAGGGTTGATGGACAGACAGGGAATAAATATTCACAAGTATTCAGAGTTAAGATTGTTCCTGGAACCTAAATTATGAATTTCCTGATTTTTTAACACTTTTTTAAACTTTAACTTGTTTTTTAAATGTTTGACTTTTTTTCCTATAATTACAATGCTCTAATAAAGTTGGTTTACTTGAAGTGATGTCTGTTTCCAACATCAACTGTATCTTCATTACGATTCTTGTACTGGAATATGATAAAGATGTAATAAGCAAGTAGTGAGAGCCTGTATTGAACATCTCTCACAATGCTAAAAAACATAAAGTCTGTGCGAGCTAAGAATTCTCTTTGTACTATATCATTATTAGTGTCTTATTCCTGCATGCCATTTGAATGGGGGAAAGAGTTGTATTTTTAAAGTTGATATTTCAATTTCTATTTTCATATTTTCCATTGTGTGCAACCATTAAGTAGCACAGTGAGCCTTGGACAGGATATTTATTGGCATGATTGAAGAAGCTCTGTAGTTCTCTGTCAGTAAACACCATTCCAGTTGCCTTTGAATGCCCTTGGTGTGTCAGAGGTAGGTAAATAAACTAACTATATTAATTGCTTCTAACTCCCTTGGGTGCCTCCATTCACTGTATTTGTACAGTACAGTTAATGTAGTGTAATCCAGTATTATCCGCAAAATTAGAACTTTCTCCTAGTGCATGGGACTGCCAATGTTAATGTTGAACCTCTAATAATGCATTTAAAGGAGATAATAAACAAAAGGTGGGACCCACTAGAACCATTATAATTTCAATTTTTCTCAGACCTCTTTCTGCTGGGGTGGGAGAAAAGGAAATGTCATTCATATGTGTAAGGAGTGACTCTGCTAAAGATAAGGCCGTGAGACTCCTCTATTTCAGTAATTGTTGCTCTGAGGTTTAGAGGAACAGCAAGGATGAGGATAGACTCTGTCACTGTAGTGATGAACTGACTCTGAGTTGCCCTCGAGTGGCTGCTTCTTGAGCAAGTTTCAGCAAGTACTAGCCCAGTGGGTCCCCATAGCAGAGTCATTCTCTCAGAAGGAGGGATAAACAAAGAGAAAATGCCAAAGCAGAGGAGGTAGCAGGGAAAGAGCATGGGAGGGAAAAAAACCCTGGCAGTGGCACCTGTCCGTTTTTGGCTGGGATAGACCTCACCCCATCTCCTTCTCTTCCCCCCTCACCCTCTCTCCCCAACAGCCAGACCGTCATGGAGCCTGGCCACAGAATCTGAGCTGTGGCCACAGAATCTGAACCCCACAGAATCTGAACCCCACAGGTCCTCTGTAATGCAGGGAGCAGACAGTGGCCCCTGGTCCATGTCCTCGCCTCATGCTCCGCCCAGCACAAGGTAGGTGGAGGGTCTGCGACTCCACCCTGTCTCACCACAGCTTCCTACACAGTTCTCCCCAGCCCATCTCCAACTGGTGGAGGGGGCCTGGAGCCGCAGCTGGGCCACGGTAAGAGCCACTTGGGAAGCCATGTCGCAGACCCTGCACCTGCCCTAGGCAGGGACTCTCAGGGGCAGGGATATGCCCTGGAGGCTGCTCTCAGTGAGCCCCCTGCATGGTGGGCAGGTGGAGAGTGTGACATTGCTCCCCAGAGCTGCTCGTATAGCTGTTGTCAAGGAGACCCTGGCCAGAGCCAGCTTGTGGAGAACTGTGTGAGGAGCCTGGATCTCTCCATCTGCCTGGGCTGCCCCCCACACCCTACCCTGCTGTGGCTTCCAGCTTGGCTGGAGGTGGGGATAAGGGTGGAGGAGCCTATCACCTCCCATTTTTGGGAAGGCTTCGATGGCCTTCAAAACGGGAAAAAGGAAAGATGCGCAATTCAGACCTCTGGAGGCCACTGTGTTCTCTGATGTGTCTCACCCATCGGTGGGATGAATTTTGCTACATGCACCCAATATGGAGATGATCTATGACACATCCACCACCGTATGGGTGCACGTAACAAAATGTACATGGTGATGAGGCTGAGGAGTTCTGAGTGTGGAAGGGGACACAGGGTGGGACAGAGGGTTGGGATACAGGGTGTAAGGTCTCAGGCTGGGGATGCAGGCTGTGGAGTGGGGTGGGGATGAGCGCTTTGGGTTGTAGGAGGGTGTTTTGGGGCTACAGTGGAGAGAGCAGACTCCTCCCATATCTCCCTGCAGCAGCCCTGAGGCTGGAGCCTAGAGGTGCCTCTACTGCAGGCCTGCATGCAGAGGGAGTGCGTGTGTGTGAAGGGTGCGAATGCATTCCCCCCCCCATGGTCCTCCAAGTAACTGTGAGGCACATTGCCCCAGCCTCCCTCCCTCATGCTCCAGCCAGCCTAGAGAAGGCAGGGGCTGATCCTTCCCATTCCCAGAGAGAGGCTAGGGGGTGGGCTGATGTGGAAGATGTGGGGCAGCAACCCATAGCTCGCATCCCCCTCCCCGCCAGAAATTCCTGTGTATGGGACTGTCCCACTGAGGCAGCTCTGCAGCTGGGGCCCCACTTCCTCGGCCCTGGCAGATCCAGGGCTCAGGCAAGGTTTGGGCTGGGGGATGGACAATGTGGCTGAGCTCGTGCTGGAGGAGGGGTGCACACTCAGGTAGTGGCACCCCAGGCACGGCAGGTCCAGGCTGCAGCGGGGTTTACGCTGGGGGACGGTTGCCCTGCCTGTGGTTGGCTTTACGCTGTGCCTAGCTGCTCTGCAGAGGTGAGGCTGGTTGGTGTGAATGAACGGTACCCCTTCCCTGGCCATGGCAGGTCCCCAGGCAGGCTCCAGGCTGGGGCAGGGTGTCAGGGTCTAGGGTGAGGCCAGGGATGAGGCATTTGGGGTGCATTAAGGGCTCCAGGTTGGGGAGTGCAGCTGAAAGTTTCGGCATATGGGAAGAGGTTCTGGCTGGGGATTTGGGTTCTGGGGTGGGGTCAGAGGCGATGAGCTCAAGGTCTGGGAGGAGGACTGGACTGTGGGCTCTGGGAGATTGTGGCCATGGGAGGTAGCTCAGGGCTGGGGCAGGAGCTGGGATGTGTGAGGCGTGGATTTGAGCAGTGTTTACTTTCAGAGGGGCTCCCTGGAAACAGCAACATGTCCCTCTGCTCCTAGGCGGAGGCACGGCCAGGCGGCTCTGTGCAATGCACGCTGCCTTGGCCCACAGGCGCCACCCCTATTTCCACTTTCATACCCCACCCCCAGCTCCTATGGGCGGTGATTCCTGGCTGATGGGAACTGCAGAGCTGGTGTGTGAGGCAGCCATGGAACCTCCTTGGCTGCTTCAGTGCCTAGGACCAAGGGACATGTCTGCCAGCCCCACCAACTGGATGTAAGAACACAAGAAGGCCATACTAGGTGAGATCAAAGGTCCATCCAGCCCACTATCCTGTCTGCCAACAGTGGCCAATACCAGATGCCCCAGAGGGAGAGGGAACACGTGATCCCTCCTCTATCACCCATCTCCAGACAAACATGGTTTAGGGACACCATCCTGGCTCATAGCCATTCCTACCCATCCTGGCAAATAGCCATTGATGGACCTAACTTCCATGAATCTATCTAGCTCTTTTTGAACCCTGTTAAAGTCCTAGCCTTCATCACATCCTCTGGCAAGGAGTTCCACAGGTTGACTGTGCACTGAGTGAAGCTTCTAATTGTGTGTTGAGCAATGCTGACTGGATCCCTCAGAATCCCTTTTTAACTGGGCATTCAGGTTGAAAACAAGATAATCTGACAACCCTAATCAGGACCTGTGTGAATGCGGGGCTATGTCTCCATTTCTCCCTGTCCCTTTTGGGTGCCAAGGGGCATGAGCAGTCCTGGCTTGTGGGAGTGCAGGGGACTGTAGTTAGGAAACAGCAAGGCTGAGGACAGATTCTGTCACTGCACTGTGGGGTCATCTGGCGTCACAGTGGTCTGGTTTGGGGAGAGGAGTGGAGTGAGGGAGAGAACAGCAGCTAGGAAGGATAAGGGAATAAATGCCCAGTGTGTGTGAGGGAGAGTAAAGAAAAAAATCACTGAGTGGAAAGAGAGGGAGAAGCCAGCTGAGACCCAAAAGGATGAAGGGGGAAAACCAGGGTGGTGGAAGGACCTCCAATGGCAAAGGGGGTCCACAGCAGGAGGAAATACTGTTTGTCTTAAAAATCACTCAAGGAGAAAAGTACTCCGCAGAGGGAAGACCCAAAGCTCCACAGATGTGAAAGAGAAGCAGGAGAGATGAAGGGAGGGAAAAAAGGCTATGTCTACATTGCTGCTTTTTATTGGAAAAAGTTACGCAAATTGCGCTGCACAATTTGCGTACCCTTTTCCGATTGTTGCTTTGGAAGAGGATTTTCCAAAATTTAGCCTGTCTACACTGGGCTAAGTTTCAGAAAAACCTCCTCTTTCGGAAGAGCCCCTCTTTCTTGTGAAATGAGGAAGACTGGGCTTCCCAAAAAGCGCATCTGCTCGTCCGCAAAAAATGTTGGAAGAGCAGATGCGTTCCATGGACACAGCAGAGTTTTTCCGGGATACCTCCAGTATCCTGGAAAAACTCCATAGTCTAGTCATAGCCAAAAGGAATAAGGTAAAGGAAAGCCTTGAGCAGAGGGAGGTGTGAGTCACTGAGGAAAGGAAACAGGTTTTATTTACCTCATGTCACATTGTGCTGTGTCTTCTTGGGGAACTCCATACAGCTCTGCCAATGTGGCTCAAGGGGGGTAATGGTTTAGAGCGCCTTTATGACTGAGGTGACATTAGCCTAATTGATAGTGCTGTTTTTTCCCCCTAGCACAGTCTCATTCCCCAGTTCCCTGACTGGGAAAACTTGGAGCCTTAAAGCAGGACACAGGTGTCCCATTCTTTACTCAGAGGCTCCCTTCTCCAATCAACTCAGTGGGGGCTACTGTTGCAGACTCTGGGGTGCCATTCTCCACAGCCCCAGGGAAAGCAGCTGCAGCAGTCGTTTTCAGGCAGACACTGGCTGTACCAGGGCAGCACTGCCACTGGGCCTGGCAGATAGTGATTGTAAGAGCCTGGGATTCAGCCAGCAGCAGCAACACTGATCTGTGAGAGGGGAGGGAAGCGGATAAGTATGTGGAATGGACTCTCCACTGGCTAGGGAGTGTTAGATGTCCTGTTGTTTCAATCTGATAATCTACTTGTTTAACCTAATTGACTTTCTCATCCTGGCTGTGCAACAAGGTTAAAAAGGCAAGAATTTAAACAAAAAATTGAGTGCTGCTGTGATTGGCGAGGTTCCCTGTGCTATTTCAAATGTTGAGCCCTATTGAATGCATTGGTGAGATCCTAGTTTCCGGGGGTGGGGAAAATTAACTGTTTTTATAGCCATCTGTGGGAACTAGCCCTGTAGGGAAAAATTTAAAGGAGGAGGAATGGAAGTTGCCGTATATAATTTCCCTGCACTTACAATCACTAGACAGAGGAAGGGGAGGAGGATGTATGTGTTTGTAAGAGATAATACTGAGTTCTAATATACATATTTACACATGCAAATTAGCCTTGATTTGAGTTGCTGGTCTCTGAATGGTCTAAAGTCTCAAAGGGGTAGCTGTGCTAGTCTGTTACTTTAACAAAAAGAGTAGTACTGTAGCACATTAAAGACTAACACACACACACACACATATATAGACTATATCTACACTTGTGGCATCTTGCGCGAGTAATATGCAAATGAGGCTAAGCGTGGAATATCGCCGAACCTCATTTGCATAGCTAATGAGCCACCATTTTTGCAGAAGAGGCTCTTGCGCCAGAAGGAGCTGTCTCCACTGCCCTTTCTTGCACAAAAAAATTCCTCTTGCACAATGCCGTTCTTCCTGAAAATAATCAGCGTAACGGCATTGCGCAAGAGGGTTTTTGTTGCACGAGAGAGGGCAGTGTAGACAGCTCCTTCTGGCTCAAGAGTCTCTTCTGGAAAAATGGCTGTTCTGCATTAGCTATGCAAATAAGGCTCAGCGATATTCCATGCTTAGCCTCATTTGCATATTACTCGCGCAAGAAGCTGCGAGTGTAGACATAGCCATATCATGAGCTTTTGAGGGCAAAACCCACTTGTTCAGATCAGAGTGGAGAAAAAAATGGTTTTTTTCCTCCACTCTCATTGGAAGAAGTGGGTTTTGCCCATGAAAGCTCATGATACTATATATGTATATATAAGTTTTTACGGTGCTACAGTATCACTTATTGTTTTTCTGAATGGTCAGGGACTGTCCCTGGCATGCTTTCTAGAAGGAGAGGATTCTAGTCCACAGTTGGTAGGGTGGCTTTAAGACCTTTGAAAGACACATAACATTCAGTGATGCTTCTTTGCTGCAAGCTTGAAATCTTTTCAGTGAAATAAGAGCAGTTTCTTTAGTTGCCCAGACCTAGAGATGCACATTTCCAGAGGTCCCAAGATCCCTGCTGGATTTTGTTATTTTTACCACCATCTGACAGTCGTTGCAATAGAATCCTTTACGGAAGGGACTGGGTTAATTTATTGGTGAGAGTTTATGTAATCTAGTGGTCAGAACAGAAACTAGAATTCTTTGCTTTGGTCGTATCCCAATCCATTTGTTGCCTCAGCTTCCCATCTATCAAGATGACAGTGTTGCTGTGTGAGTTGAAAGTATCTGGAATGAAGGGTCCAATGGTTGTCTGTGTAGATTCCGGTGTTAGTACTCTTCCTAATGGTCCTTATCTGCTTCTTTTAACTATCCAGTCTTTAGGTGCTTATAGACGATCAGTTTTGCCTGTTACATACCAGCTCGGTTTTCCCTTTGATATTTATATACCCACTGCTTCCCCCCCCCCCCTCTTCTCCCCTATTTAATTTTGGTTCTATACATACAACGCTCTGGTCATCTGAAGAAGTGGGCTGTGCCCACGAAAGCTCATGATACCATCTACATGTTTTGTTAGTCTTTAAAGTGCTACCAGACCATTTGTTGTTTTTTAAGTTTATCAAGATTTTGTGGGGCATAATAAATGTTTGAGAGACGCAAGGATGAAATGGTACCAAATAAATGCAAAGTACTATTGTTCATTTATTTCCTGCCTTTTATATGATGATATGCCCTCCTTATATGTATGTCAGAGGTCAGGCTCAATGGTAGTTTATTGGGCCTTGGTATTAACAATGAGTTATGGAAAAAGGACAGTAATGGGGAAGAGTTGATAAATTTTACATTGCTGCGGGCATAGAGAAACAAAGCAGGTTTGTTGACCTAAACTGGGTATTTGCTCACTTTTCAGCAGTTTAAGGAAAATGTTATATATGCAGAGCAGAGCAAACTTAATGAACATTAGATAAAGTTTTCCCGTGAGAATAATATGAATATAAAGACTGCAACAATGGAGTAGAAAGTAATGCTACAAAAATACACACGTACTTTGCTATTCATGCTCTGCATTCATAAAATTATCACGTGCTGCTGGTGTGCTATCATCTGTTTCCTGAGATCTTATTAGGCGAAGTTGATCCGCATTTAGTTACATCATGTGTCTCACTTCCAGAAACCTTAGATTTTGCTCCTTTGAAGAATGCACCAACAATGCTTTTGATTTCAGCACTGTGCTTTGCAATTCTATACAGTATTCCCCTTCCACTCCCTTACATATGCTGGAACATGTTTCTACCAAGTGTGACAGCTCTGTTTGGTTTATGTGCTTCAACAAGGAGAAGCATTATGGAGATGAGTTTAGAGGGAATTCTTAAAATAAGGGGTCTCTAATTTGTAAGCCAGCTCTATAAAAGGATGTTCCAGGGTTTAATATTTATTCTTTCAATGACTAATTGGTGTTTCCCAGTGAAAAAAAGATATTGGGCCTGATCCCATGTTAGACCATTTTTATGCCAGTATAATTCCATTGCGTTATTTTGATGTAGAAGTGTAATGTAGTGCAGAATAAGGCCTATCTCTAATTCTTATGTTACCTGGCAAACCTAACCTGCAATCTGAGTGTCAGATTTGGTTCTTTCTGTCTGAAGCATTACCAATTATAAAGATTTTGCAATCAGAGCTTAATCAACAGAACCATTAATTACATGCAAAATGGGAATAGAATCTGTGTTACTCTTCCATAATTGTGTTGATACTAATTAGGGATGTAAACGAGTAGTCGACTACTTGACTACCAGATGAGCATAAGCTTATTGGGTAGTCGAGTGGAGTTCTGCACTACTTGCTCCCCTCCACCCCACTGCCTGTGGGGGAGTGCTGGGGGGGGGGAGCTGGTTTAAAGTTGGTTCCCCCCAGCATCATCTCCCAAGTGCTGCCTGCCCCTCTCCCCCACTGCCTCTATCAGAGGCAGAGGGGGGGATAGGGGAGGCTGCTCTGGTGGCATCCCCTGTCTCTGGGGGTCCCCACAGGGAGCTGTGGCCCACCCCATGGACAGAGGCTGCTGCCATTAAGCAGCCTCTGTTTGCGGTGGCTGTGGCTGGCCACAGGCAGGGGTTGCTCCAGCAGTAGCCCCTGTCCATGGCTAGCCCCAAATGCCATGAACAGGGGCTGCTGGACCTGGCATGAGCCGGCTCTGGACAGCTGGCAGCTCTTACTATATTTAAAATGCAGAGCCTCAGTGGTCCAGAGCTGGCACGAGCCAGGACTGCTCAGTTCCGGCTCAAGCCGGCTCCAGCAGCAACCCCTGCTGCGGCTCTGCAGAGCAGCCCTTATCGACTAATCGTGCTCAATACAAATTGATTCAATTAGCCACATAACTGCTCTGTAACATACTAATAAGGTTACAATGGGAAACAAGTAGTAAAAACCTGCTTTAAATAGGTAGAGGCACCAAAAATTATCACGAATTCATACAGAGAACTGCTTTTTTTTCGGTAAGTTGGTAGCGTTTTTTGAGCGTGACTTTTTGAAATAGAAACAAAGTGCAGGTGTCCTTTCAGGTCCTGGTTGAGGCATGTTTGTGAGCCAGCGTGAAAAAACTGCTGTATCTGTTCTGTGGGGTCAACTTTGCACCTTCAATTATAGTAAATCACCTGTTAAGAACAGTGAATTCATTTAATGAATCTCTAGAACATATAAATGTTACTAAGCTTGTATCAGTTGGGGGACTTTATTTGCTGGTTTATATTAGGATTTTTGCAGGTTATGTGCAATCTTCCATATGACAAGTTTAATCACAGGAGTCCCCTAGGGGTTGTCACCCAGTGTGTTGGTCATGCCACTGAGCCCATCTATCTCCCCTCTGGGGTGCCACACCACCCTGTCTTGTTGGGCCAGAAGCTTTGGTCTCCCCCAGCCAAAACACAGAATTGGGGTAACAGTCCCTTTTTCCAACAAAGCAATAAAGACTCTGAACCAGCTCAGCTCAGGAAGGGCTCAATTATAAGGCCATTGACAGCACCCAGGAACACAGCCCCAAGGAGCAAATGCCAAAATAAATTTGTGATTATCTGTATAAAAGTTTTACACGGAAAAAGTTTATAAGTTTGCCTTTATCAATGAACGAGAGATGTGAACAGTAGTTGCTCCCACTGAGGTAACAATTATTTACATTGGGCTTGATAATAAATGAAAGGGTCTTTATTAAGTATTAAAAGTAGGATTTGAATGATTGCTAGTAAAGACAGATAAAAATAAGTTATTAAGCCAATATAAACAAAACACGCTAGGGGATGGGTGCTTGATGCTCAGCTGGAGCAGGTCCAGATTCATCTGCCTCCAGTGTTCTTCAGCCAGCATGAGGAATAGAGCAAAATATGCACTTTCCCCTTGCTTTCTGACAAAGGGGATCAGCTAGGAATGTTCCCTGGGAATATGGGAATGTTCCCATACAAATGGGGGGAGGTGAGCTGCAGCCCCCTCTTTCCTCCCTAAAGGATGACTGGGGTTCAGCTCCTGCTTCTCCTGCTCCCTTTGCTGCCTCTGATAAGAGGAAGCAAGGGGAGGGGAGTTGAGTAGTTGACTCGACTACCTGATTAAGCTTAGGCTTATTGGGTAGTCAACTACTTGAATACTCACTTACATCCCCAGCATAGACACAGTTATACCTACATAGAAGTGCTTTAGCCATTATAGCGTATTTTGCTCACTGAACCCATATAATTTGTATCAGCAAAAGCATATTTTTTGTTGGTATAAGTTGCGACCATGCTAGGAGAATTTGTCTGGAAAAACATTTCTTCTTTTAATCTGTTTATTTATTTAGGAAGTTTTAACAAGTTTACAAACCCTTGGCATGTAAACAACAGAGATAAAACAATAATCATGACACCAGTGACCTTTTCATTAGAAAAACATTCAACAGTAATATAGTCATTATGTCTCTCCATTTAGCAGGGTGATCCATATTACAGAGTGACCATCATTACTATATCCATGACATGTCATTTCTAATGATTGTATTAATTTGACTGAAATCTCTGATTACACATATCTAGCAGACCAGACATTTATATTCAAAATAATTAATGTGTGTGCAGGGCAGGAGTTAAGTGAAGATACTTTGTCTGAATATCATATATATAGTAGCCCAGTGTCTGTGAGTCTGTAACACCAAAATGCTGGCTGTTTCCTCTAGGGGGCACTGTTGCCTGAAATGCTGGCTGTTTCCTCTGGGTGGCCCGTGCTTCACGGGAAGTGCGGGGCCCAAGCGGCCACTTCCACCACTTGCTCCCCAGCAGCGGCCCGGCTGAGCAGCGCAGAAGTCAGCCCTGAGTGCCACGGTGGGAGGTGAAGGGGGGCGAGGGGGTGACGTGCAGCGTGACAGCAGCTCCAGGCCCCACCCCCTAGCGGTGAACGTCACTGCCCCGCCCCCCTTCGCCTCCCACCGTGGAGCTCGGCTGACTTCTGCGCTGCTCAGCCAGGCCGCCGCGTGGGAGCACGCGGCGCAAGCGACTATTTGGGCTCCACGCTCCTCATGCAGCACGGCCGTTTGGGCTCCGCGGTCCCCCGAATGAGAGGCAGGAGGGGGAGGAAAAGAGAGAGAGAGAGAGGCAGGAGGCGGAGGAGAGCTGTGAGAGAGAGGGGGGAAGGCAGAAGGAGGAGGAGAGAGAGACAGAGCGAGAGACCAGAGGCTCAGGAGAGAAGACCAATGTGGAGGAGAGACCTGAAAATCCTGTCTTATGATGGGCTAATTGGCTAGTTGAATAAATAGTAACCAAATATCTGAGTATGTTTTGCTGGATACATAATTGGGGCATTAATTTTTCCATAGCAACTACCTCTCATATTTTTTTAGAAAATATTTTCTCACGTAGACCTGGCTTTAGTTATGTGCTTAGTAGTTCTATTGACTTTAGGAAGTACTCACAGGATGAAATCCTGGCCCCATTGAAATCAATGGCAAACATCCCATCAGTGAGGCTCAGGATTTCGCCCACAGTGTGTAATGTTAATCATTCACAGAATGGTTTGTAAATTCTTTGGAGCAAGCACGATGTTTCCTCTGTATTCTCTACAAAATAATATTACTGATTTGCAAATAATGTGAAACCAGCTATCGACAATGTTTATAAAAATGGCATCTTGGCTTTTGCTTTGTATCACTTCCACGTTACTCCCTTTGCTGTTCTGATGATGCCAGCCTTGCCACTTATCTTTTTCTTCTCCTATTTTCCCCATACTGCCCCCTAGTCAAAAAACAACCTGCCTGTTCCAAGGTGAAAAGCAGGACTCTCCTGAATTCAAAGACTTCCTGAAAACCCAAGTCAGCTGAGAAGCCTATACATTCTGGCTGTGTCTACATTGGCACCCTTTTCCGGAAAAGGGATGCTAACGAGACAAGTCGGAATTGCAAATGCTGCGGGGGATTTAAATATCCCCCGCAGCATTTGCATGAACTTGGCTGCCGCTTTTTTCCGGCTCGGGGCTTTGCCGGAGAAAAGCGCCAGTCTAAATGGGATCTTTCAGAAAATAAAGCCTTTTCTGGAAGATCCCTTATTCCTGATTTTAAGAGGAATAAGGGATCTTCTGGAAAAGGCTTTATTTTCCGAAAGATCCCGTCTAGACTGGCGCTTTTCTCCGGCAAAGCCCCAAGCTGGAAAAAAGCGGCAGCCATGTTCATGCAAATGCCACGGGGGATATTTAAATTCCTTGCGGCATTTGCAATTCTGACTTGTCTCATTAGCATCCCTTTTCCAGAAAAAAGTGCCAATGTAGACACAGCCTCTGGCTATGTCTACATTGTGCTCTCTTGCGCACAAACATATGCACATGAATAACGGCGATGAATATCGCCACACCTCATTTGCATACTTAATGAGACGCCATTTTTGCACAAGAAGGAGCAGTCTACACTGCTCCTTCTCGAGCAAAAACCCCCTCTTGTGCAAGAGCTGTTCTGCCGCGTATTTTCAGGCAGAACAGCTCTTGCGCAAAAGCCCCTTGCGCAAAATGGCGGCTCATTAAGTATGCAAATGAGGTGCGGCAATATTAATCGCCACGCCTCATTTGCCTATGTTCTTGTGCAAGAGAGCGCAATGTAGTCATAGCCTCTAATTTAACCCCTTTACCGTTCCTTTTTAAACCAAATCCTGAAGTTCTGAGTTAAATACCATTCTGTGTTACTCCCACTGTGTTCGAATATGATCTCCATCTGGCTTTTAGGGCAAATTTACAAAATTAAGCCAACTTAAGTTATGTCAAAATATAGCCATCACTATAATTAGATTGATTTAACATGTCCACCATGCATTCTTTGAGTCAGCGCCCTCACATCAACTTAACTATCTATGGGACAGCTTCTGAAATGTGGCAGTAGTCGATATAAGTATCACAGTGTCTACACTAACCCCATGTCTACCTAAATATATTGACCTAAGCCAGGGGTGGGCAATAATTTTTGATGGGGGGGGCACTCCCAAGATTTTGGAAAGTGGTCAATGGCCACACGTGTCTATGGAGTGGTTGCGGAGTTTGGGACGGAAGATTGGTGCAGAAGGGGGCTCGGGGTAAGAGATTGGGGTACAGGAGGAGTGTGGGGTCTGAGGGAGTTTGGGTGAACTGGGGGTTGTGACCTGGGGTAGGGGATTGGGCTGCAGGATCTGGGAGGGAATAGGGGCGCAGGAGTGAATTTTGACCTGGGGGAGGGGTATAGCAGGGCGTGCAGGATCTGGGAGGGAATTGTGACCTGGGATGAGATGTGTGTGCAGAGAATTTGGGTGGTGATCTAGGGCAGGAGACGTAGGAGACTTTGCATGCTCCTCCACCTCCCGGCCATTCGGGATTTGGGTAGCAGAGGAGTACATGAAGTGTCTCATTCCTGCCTCTCCTGCCAGAGGCATACCTCACTGTTTAAAATAACTAACGGCTTCCTCTAGATGTCACATGGCCCTGGCGGAGGGGAACTGCCAGCCATTTTGAACAGCCTCAGGGTCTTGACAGGGCAAGCTGCAGGTTGGATCAAATGACTTGGCAGGCCAGATCCGGTCTGCAGGTCATATCTTGCCCACACCCGGCCTAAGCTCTGTGCCTCCTGTGGAGGTGGAGTTATTAAGACGGTAAAGGGGCTGTTAAGGGGTATGGAATTATTAAGACTGTATAGTACGCGAGCTACATTTTTGTGTAGACGCTTAGAGTTAGGCCGACATAAATTGCTTTAGATTGACCTATGGTAGAACAGGCCTTACAGTGTAAGGTCCCTGGGGCAAACCCTGTGTCCATATTGTCTACTATAGCTTCCCAGCACACTGAGTTTGTGTTTCACTGGTAACAGTTTTAAATGACTGTCTTTTAATTTCTTAGGGTCTGTGCTTTGTTCCCTGCTGTTCTGAGTTTTAAATTGTGCTACATAAATAACATAGCTGGAGAATTATGACAAAATAAAAATAAGTCTAAGATTAGTGCACTAAGTGAATGTATCTGAATGTATCTTAGACGTGTATTATGGGGCTGATTTGCATAAGCTGTATGGATTTGACTTCAGTAGAAAGATGCACTATTAAAAATATTTTGAAGTAGCTGAATGCAATAGTAATAATCAGTCTTACAGTATATAACACTTTCACCATTTTCAAAGTATTATGATGTGGTCATTCACAAATAAGACCTCCATGTATCTCTTGGTGCATCTACACAGCACCCTTAGCTAAAAATAAGATACACAATTTGGGCAACGCAAATTGCGTAGCTTATTTCGATTATATTTCAAAATAGCTTATTTCATAATTTGGCACTGTCTGTATAGCGCCAAATTTCAAAATAATGCTCTATTCCAAAATATCCCTTAACCCTCCTGGAATAAGGGTTACCGAGCATTGGAATAAGCTGCCCGTTATTTCAAAATCTGTTTTTAAATAAGGGGCTGCTTCAATAGATGTGGAATAGCTATTTTGGGATACTTCCGGTATCCCAAAATGGCTCCACAGTGTAGAGGTACCCTCTGACAGGAATGTAAGTAATACAGTCCCTGTTTTTACAGATAAAATGTCTGCCTTAGCATTGGCCTGTGCAATGAATCAGATTCTCAGGTAGTATGAATCAGGGTAGCTCTGTTAACATCAGTGGAATTGCAGCACTTTATACCAACTGAGGATTTGGCTCTGTAACCCTGTCTTGTGGTTGGACTATTTTTTTTGGGGGGGGGGAGGGGGAAATGTAGTTCCTGGTACATTGAGATGACACTTAACAGTGATGGAAGGAATGAGTGGTGGAAACGTATTCGTGAACCATAGGGCTGAAGGAGTGTATTGTTGATGTCATCCATCAAATATCACCCAGCATTCTGAGTGGCTGTGGATGCCACATAGAAATAACCCAGCTGGGAGCTATTCCACCCTTTTCTGGTAGCTGAGGCATGCATTCCTGTCTTAGGAGAGAGCGTTTGTGATACATCCCAGAGGACATATGCTCTTGATCCTTCACAGTTAGTTTCACAGAGCCTCCTTCTACTGTCTCTTTGTTGCAAGTTTTATTACTTGTTTTTTGTTTTTGTCATTTTGTTTATGATTTTACTGTTGTTTAGCCATAGATCTTGCTGCCTGCTAATGTATTCAGCTTGCCTTATTCATCTGGGCCAGCTGAGGCATGAATTAATGCAGTTACAGATAGGGACTTGTGGAATGATGTTGTAATGTGAATGGTTTCGGCTAACTGGCACCTGCTTCTGTTCCATTTCATTTTCTCTAAGTGAACACGGTAATGGACTCTCCCTGAAGATGTTGGAGGAAAATTGAACAGCGTGTGCTTCCCTCCCCTACAACCTAGTGTGAAAACAGTGGCTCTGTTGTCTTCCTTTTTGTGCATGCTCAACTCCCATTAGCATTAATGAGAGTTAGGCACTGCCTGTGCTCGTGGGCACATGTTCACTGTACACTGTTTTCATAGCTCTTGGGTGTTAGATGTCCTTATCTTTCATTTCCATATTGCGGGTGTCGAGTGCAAAGCCATTTTAGAAACGGATCTCCTCCTCCTCTCATGGGCGTTTTCTGTCTCTTACGTCCCTTTGGATGAAAATTAGTTTACAGTGAGACAGCCCTGAACTAACAAAGGAGATGCTTTGGGGAATTGCTGCCTGCTGAGAGGAGGAATAGACTTCTCATCCCCCATATCACCCGCTCTGCCCTTTTCAGGTTTCAGATTTGACGTCTGCACAGTGAGTGCAATAAAAATCAGCTATCCTGAAAACTTTGTGGAGTCTCTAGGTAACAAAGCCATCAGCCAGATTGGATCTGAGGTCCCCAATGTATGAAAATTTGCAGGCTATGGATAATTCAGAGCATTCTTTATTTAGCGAGGCTTTCATATGTTAGACATAAGTAAGAACAGACAATCAGCTAGTGAACAATAATGCTACCGAATGCCGTGGAGGTACACTTAATGACTTCCCAAGCCATCAGAGCCTCCGAATTCAGGGACCACGTCATTGACAGTCCGTAGGTACAGATTTAAACCCCTAAAACTGAACTTCCCTTTGGTTGTGGATTGAAGCCCAAACATTTCTGTTGTAAAAACATGACTTTCTCTACATGTGAATGCCACTATTTTTTCTGTTACTGTAACAGCTGGATTCTGTACCCCTAGTGGCTGAGGTCAGTATGTCTCTCTATGCCTGTATGAATCTCTTACAGCATAGGTTCCCAAACTGGGGGGCATGCCCCCCTGGGGGTATGTGAAGAAATTCCAGGAGAGATGCAAGGGGACCCCCCCATCAAGTTTTGCTGCCCTGCTCAGGTTTTTATAGGGGAGGAGGTGAGGGTTTTTCAAAAATCAAAAAGGAGGGCGTGATGCTGAAAAGTTTGGGAACCACTGCTTACAGTCATTTATAGTATGGTTTAGGTTGCTGGTTTCTCCCATGCCCTCTTTCCATGACCAAAGATTTCTGGATTTTTTTCTCTTCAGAAGACAGAGTCTTTATAATCATTGCTGACTCATAGGCAGCCCCTGTTCCTTTTGCTATTAAGGCACAAATCTAAATGACAGTTACAGGTTACACAATGTGCTGTTCATTTAAGGAAGAGAAGAAGGAAACAAAGACAATTATTTACTCTGTGTTCTTGTGGGTACCTCTGTGGGAAATAGTACTACTGTAGGTCAAGGAACGTATGTTATAAAGGTTAAACGGTGGCAGCTGTAATTTTCTGTGCAAATCCACTTCTTCTTTTTCTTTGGTCCTTCCCCTATCCCTGTACACTGTAGCAAACTATCTTAGGAAGAGCAGTGTCCTCTGGCCTGCCAAAACATCAGAGTCACTTCTCGCATGGGGATCAGTCACATGTATATATTTAGGTGTATCCGTCTGGGACAGTTACATTAATGTGTAAAGAAGATACATCTCACTAGCCAATAATCCATGAGCATGCAGACTGCTCACAAAATGAATGTTGCTTGCCCTTCACAGATTCCACTATGGAATGTTGCCAGCTGTCATCATTTCATTGAAAGTCTTGCAATATTGGATGAGTTACTTAAAGTCCCAGCTCTTAGAGTTAAATGATTATGTAAGAATTACATTTTAATAAAAGCTGAAAGGTTTTGCTGCTTATGGTCGCATGGAAAAGCTTAAAAGGTGATACAAGTGACTCCTAAAGTCTCCAGAACCCACAAGGCAAACAATAGCAGCCCTACATGTACTCTTTATAAAAAATAATCCCGTGATTTTTTAACATAGACTCCATGGTTCTGGGGAAGGGCCTGACTTATAACTTTTAATGTTTGTGATTGGAAAAACTATTTATCATCAACTGCTTAGTAAGTACAAATATTGTATCTGCCTCTTGACCATAAACTCTGTGGGGCAGGAACTTTCTCTTATACTGGTTTGTGTGTGCAGTACCTAACACACAATATGGTCCCAGCTGTTCAGAGAATTTAGAGGATAGGCAATTCAAATAAGAAGTAGCTATAATAATTTCATACACTTTTTTATTACTTGTATATGTAGCATCTAGCAAGAGTGTGCCTGGATTGGGGTTTCTAGACACCATCACAATACAGCTCCAAAATAGAAAAATGTAATGAATAACTGCAGGTTCTTTACAATACAAATCTGCATTTTAAAAGTAGCCTCTAACAGCATCTTTTGGACAAATCAGTGTGAACTGCTTCCACATCTTAGAAGATGCTTTCTTCACAGAAGAGTTTTAAAACCAGAGGAATTTTAAAGAAGTATCAGTCTTTTAATCCATGTACTCAGAGTATTGTTACTATATTTATACTGACTGAAGAATGAATCCTACCCATTACAAATTCATGGGCTGGTGAAATTGTGATATCAGAGATAACTTCCTTCTTAGTTCCACTTTTTCTTTACTACCAACCTTTAAAGAGCTCCTAGATGATTGGCATCATCGTTATACTTCCTAACATTTTGTCCTTGCTCAGTATTGTTTGCAAACGTGTGAGGGTATATTAGGCTTTGCATTCTGAATCCAAAGATGAGCTCTTATTGTGCCTCAATAGGCCATTGGCGATCTTTGTTTGTAGAAACTCAAAATTGTTGCAGCAAGGGGAGAACATTTCAGTGCAAGTATAATTTATTCCTGATAGGTTTGGAGATAATATAGATATGTGTTTTGAAACAAGGACTTGCCCCTTCCTAGCCCACCTTCTCCTATATGATTATTTAATAAGCTTCTAATATTAAATTTGCAATTAGGTTGAAATGGTGAATTTGAATAACAATAGCTCCACGCTATCACAGATGCAAGTCTGAGAGGCTTACTGAAGGATGCACAGAGAAGAGACTGTTGGTGTTCATTATTATATTTGAATTACAGTTGCTTCTAGAGGCTCTAACAAAGATCAAGGCCATGTTCTGTGAAGTGCTGTACGTGCATCTAGTAAGAGCTAGTCCTTGCTCTAACTAAGAAAGGTGTGATAAAGGAAATGCTATTATCTTAATTTTACAGATGAGGAAGTGAGGCACAGAGAGAGAAGGCAAGAGGCAAATGGACACGGAAAACCAGTGCTGGAACCAGGAATTTAATTGAGGTTGCCTGAGCCCCAATCTTGTGCTTGAACGCCAAAGCATCTTTCTGTTCTTGGATAAGAAAAGCTTTTATCTGCACAGAAATTATTTCAAAAATAAAAATTAAAAGCATAGGGGAAATTGTTGGCCGTATAAAATGGTCTTCATTTAAAACTTGCTTTTGTGTGTGAGAGGCTGTGAAATGTTTCAATGGGTTAAACTTCAATTTAGTTAAAAGCTTGCAACATGCCCATGTTTCTCCTGACAGCTTGGGCTACATGGCACAGACACGCTAGGATGATGTCTTTAAATGTTAGAATATGTGTGTGTGAGAGACGTTCTGCAATATGGCAATATATTTCCTTGATTGCCATCACTTTTTATGATGAACTTCTAGCTGTCGAGAGATTTGCACTTACCAAAATACCTATAACCCGAATCATCTTATTTGAAGGGAAGTTTTTCTAGTACTCAGTAGGGATGTAAGGGAGTAGTTGAATTGACTACTCACATCTCCCCCACCCTCCGCTGCCTCTGTATCAGAAGCAGCAAGCGGGGTGGGGAGCAGGAGCCGGTGCTGGAGGGAGCCAGCTTAAAAGCCAGTTCCACCCAGCACTGTCTCCATGGTGGCCCCTGCCCCCCTCCCTCACTGCTGCCTCTATGAGAGGCAACAGCGGGGAGAGGAACAGGGACTACAGCCAGCTGGGTAATATCACGCCGGGTCTGGGACTAAACCCTGCTTTGGCTCTGCAATTTAAAACGCAGTAGGGGCTGGGATGCAGGCTGCCCAGCTCCTACTGCCTTTTAAATTGCAGAGCTGCAGCGGGGTTTGGTCCTGGACCTGGCGCGAGCCAGAAGTGAGCCGGTTGCCTATCGACTAGTCAAGTAGTCAATACAAATTCTATCGACTACTCAATTAGTTAAATACCCACTTCTTAACATCCCTCATACTCAGTTGGCAATGCTACTGCATCCCTTTCAGACGTGGCAGAGCTGATTTTAGCATTTGCTTTGGAATGCCCTATGTTGCTTGGCTAATTGTGTACTGGGCGTTATTTCATGTAGCCCTTTATTTCCTCTCAGTTTTATGAGAGACTTTTAATGCTCATGGAAACAGAACTGGCACCACTGACTAGTGACAACAAGCATGCTCCAGACTGCACCTACACCTGTCTAATAACTCTGTCCCGCCAGGATCTGCTCACCATGCAAACATCAGTGAATGAATCATTATACACCCCTTTGAGGCTGGAAAGTCTTGTTACCTCTACTTTAGAATGGGGGAGTGAGCTACATGTTGGACCTCCCTGGTCTGGCATCCTTGGGACTTGACTGGTCCCAGACAAGGGAGTTGGTCAGACCAGGAAAGGTTTGGGGTGGCACCAGCCTCCATGCTGGGCTTCCCCAACCACCTGACATTGCTCCCCTAGCTCCTTGGCTGTGGCAGCCCTGTGGACTCAAGGGATCCCAGCAACCTTGTGGGCTCTAGCGGTCCTGCGAGTCCCTGTGGCCCTGCCATCTTCCCAGCCCCACCAGCTGTTGACTCTGTTGCCCAGCTGGCCCCACCGGCGGGCTCTGCTCCCAGCCGCTGGCAACCTCTTCCACCAGAGCTCTCTAGTCCTGCAATATACATGGTCCTGCTGGACCATGGATGTTGTTGGACTAGAGAATCCCAGGCCACAGAGGTTCAACCAGTACACTGTATTAACAGCTTTAATCGGTTGAACACACGTTAATGACACACCGCCTTGTCTACACTGGGATGTTAACACATAGTTAACATCTTCCAAGGCCCAGACAGGGACAGAGAATAAAACTGACTTGTCCCAGGTCCATCAGGAATTGGACCCAAGGTAGTTCCTTAAAGACAAGCCAATCCTTCCTCTGTGCTAGCATGCTACATCTTGTTATTTCAGTCCCAAGCAGAAGCTGTTAATTGTACCAAGCTGCATAGTGACTTTTTGTAATATGTGAATTTTCCCTTGTGACCAAAGACAGCAATTTGAACCCAAGGCTGCTAGCTATGAAAGGGCAGTACACCAACTCTGTACACAACTTACACTCTTTCATGTTCTTTAAAGTGACTCTTTCAAGTCTGTCAAGTAGCACAAGTCCAAAATTGGGTCTTTTCTTTGCTGCAGAGGGTAGAATCTGATGGGGGTAAATCTCAATTTTTAAATGTACTTTTATTAGTGTTGGTTTTTAAAACTCCCTATTGTTGGCAAGAAATGAAGAATAGCAAAACAGTGTCCTCTGTTTAGGCAGCACCACTACAAAGACATAGTTAGTAGAAAATGTCTGCTGTATGAAAAAGCAATTATCTTTGCTGAGTATAAAAGGTCAAAACTAGTAAGGAAATGTCTTGCTCTCAAGTATTTGAAAGTAACAAACTAATAGAAAACAATAGTGGAAACAAACTATGAAAAGTGGTTAATGCTCAATTAATATTTAACCACAGTGGTAGCATGTCAATACAGGAGAACTAGGCGGTCGCCTAGGGCGCCAAGATAAACAGCCGTTGAGGGCTTTGGAGGTGGGGGCGCCGATCGCGTGTTTCACTTAGAGCGCCAGTTGCTGGCAGCTCATCTAGGGCCACTCTTGTTTAATCAATATAGTTAGTTTTATGTTAGCAGATAGGTGAATTTGAGTTATTTCTTTATGGTGTGTGGTGGGGAAAATGTTATTGCAAGAATATGAAAATGAATGGATTCAGGGTCATGAACAAAGAAGGCTCAGAGTTTATCAGTCTTGTGGTTGTGACACAGTTATTTTTGGGTAGCTTCTGTGTTCTTGGGGCACCATGACACCACTGCTCTCTCATAGGTTATACTGGATCTTTTTCTTGAGCCCCTCTAATGGAAAAAGTTATTTCTTGTATTGGCTTCTGCTGTATTTGACAACAAAAAAAAATCCTTTCTCCTTACATTACTGCTGATTTAGCATTGCTCTATATATTGCAGAGCCAGTTAATTGGAGGCTGTTTGCTCTCCCTGTTAAAAATGTATGCCTTATCAGTCTGAATTTGTCTAGCTTTCACTTACAGCCACTAGATCTTCTTATAGACTCTTCTGTCTAGCAGACAAAACTGTACTCAAATATTTGTTTGGCTAGCAGTTACACTTAGACTGTGATCAAATCTTAATCTTTGTTAAGCTAAATCAATTGAGCTCATTGAGTTGAAGCATGTTTTCCGATCATTCAGTTGTTCTCTGGGTTTGTTTCCTGAGCCCTCTCCAATTTTTCAACATCCTTCTTGAGTTGTGAACACCAGAATGGGACACAGTATTCTAGTAGCAGATACACCAGTGCCAGATACAGAGTTCATATAACTCTAGCTGCTATTTCCCTGCTAATATATCCAAGGATTGCATTAGCCCCTTTGGCCACAGCACTGTACTGGGACATCATGTTTAATTGATTATCTGTCATGCCCCAAGTCTTTTCAATGGTCACTGATTCCAGGTTAGTTGGTGATGGGGTTTTCCCTTGCTGGAGCGTGTGTCTTTTTTAAAAGCAGTCTATTTTGCCTTTTCCTGCTTCTCTCTTGTGCTAGCCCATGAGGAGTGGATTGTTGGCAGAGTGTCATTGAAAATCAGCGTCTCTGCCCACATCCCAGCCCCTGTTTTCCCAACAGGGAAGGCTGTTCAATGGGCCTTTTGATGCCTTTTTTTAGGGTCAGACACAGAGGTCTTGGACCCTTAACACAAGAGTCCTGATATAATTCAACATGGCACTTTTAGTATGTAGGGAAGGAAGTAACAATGGTTGCCCTCCAAATGGAGGCTGAAATAGAGCACACTTTTCACAAACTCAGATTTAGCCCCCAAACTGTCCCAACGTGCTCAAGGCCCATTGACCTCATAAATAAAGTTAAAACGCAAGTGCTCATTGGAGGTATCTAGGCCTGGGTGGGTTAAATAAGCTTGAAATGGTATTTCTTTTGCATCTGTGGAGTTTGCCTTCACTTACTTGTCTTAGCTGGCATGCGTGTGATTTCTGATTTCTTTCTGGTGTGTTAACTTCAGATTTTGAATAATGTTTTTTTTTTCTCTTTCCCCTCCCCACCAGGTTTTCCTAGAAAATATTGAAGGTGAGTGTATTCTCTCTAGTTTCTGCCTTGTTTATAGGACTGCTTTTCTCATCAATACTGTCTGAGATAATGCACTATGTGTATTGTGATAGACTGGTGTGATGTAAAGGATGCTTTGAAAGGCATTTAAGGGGTGACCTGGCATCTGAAAGTATGCATCTCCCACATCCTAGAAACTGCAAGTACCATGGAATCTATATGGAACTCATCACTGTTAAAGAGAAATTTGTGCACTAGGCACGACTATTCAATGAATAATTGCCAGCAAAAGAAGCAGTGGTGAAGCTACTGTGGTTATGGGAGTCAGCAGAGTGCATTGCTGACATACATGACAGGAGAAACAGACAGTACTGGCAGGTGCAATATTATATTGGGAGAGACCTGTGAAAATCAATAACCCCAACAAAAACACATGCTGTTGAGATTTCACAACACTGCAAGTGCCAGAACACTTACTAGAACTAAAGCAGTAAGAATACTGTTACTGTTCAGCTACTATATTGAACTATAGGAGTGGCATGAGAAAAGAGGCTATGGAGCAAATTGAGGCAAGTTAGAAAAAAATGTGATTGTCTTCAAATACAAAGCTGAGTTATTTTTGGCTAAGACAGAGAGAGAATGTCTCCCACTGTGCTGGGTAACTTTCCTACATCTTTCTTTGGACACTTTTCTTCTTTGGTTACTTAATACCTTGTCACATACTGCCCGGCTGTGTTTAGACTGCATACCTTTTCCGTAAAAGAGATGCAAATTAGACACATCGCATTTGCAAATGAAGCGGGGATTTAAATCCCCCCCGCTTCATTAGCATAAAAATGGCTGCCGCTTTTTTCCGGCTCGGAGCTTTGCCGGAAAAAAGCGCCAGTCTAGATGCAGATCTTTCGGAAAATAAAGCCTTTTCCGAAAGATCTCTTATCCCTTATCCCTCACTTTACGGAAAAGGGATGCAGTCTAGACACAGCCCCCATGTTTGAAGCCAGATAGGAGATGCCGGTCACAAACCATTATTTAAGACACATCAGAAGACTGGAAGCATCAGCATTCCACTGACCTAAAGAGCAAAAGCTCAAATTTAGGCCTCCCAACACAACAGTTTGGCTGTATCTAGACTGGCAAGTTTTTCCACAAAAGCAGCTGCTACACTGTCTACACTGGCCACTTGAATTGTGTAAGAACACTTGAATTGTGCAAGATCTAATGTATAATTGTCAGTGTTCTTGCGCAAATACAATGACTCTCCCGTTCGGGGAAAAAAGCCCTCTTGCACAAATGCTTTTGCGCAAGAGGGCCAGTGTAGACAACTGAAAACGGTTTTGCACAAAAAAGCCCCGATGGCGAAAATGGCGATTGGGGCTTTCTTGCGCAAAACCGCGTCTAGATTGGCACGGATGCTTTTCTGCAAAAAGTGCTCTTGTGCAAAAGCGCCCGGGCCAATGTAGATGCTCTTTTCCGCAAATGCTTTTAATGGAAAAACTTTTCCGTTAAAAGTATTTGCAGAAAATCATGCCAGTCTAGACATAGCCTTAGTGTTTCCACTTTAGGTACTAATTCACAGGAGGATTGGCTGTAGGTTAACAAAAGCTGAGTAGCAGTTGCCAATAATTTCTATAGCAAAAGACTGCAACACAATTTCAAGATTCAATTTAGGAACGACTCTGCAATGGGTAGCCACTCATGCAAAAGGGTATGTTGTGTAAATTAGAGATTTCTCTATATTCTACCTTTCGGTTTACCCACTGTGTAACTGAGCACACCCCTGTATTAATATCCTACACTGTATTATAATTTTTATGAAAAATAGGCCTTGCAAGGTTTAATTTGAAAACTAACAACTCACTGGTCAGTAATACCATGATGAAAGGTGTGTAGCAATATTATACACATAAGCTGAAATTAAGACTGAAATGCGTTTATCAGACAAGTTTGGGTAAAGTAGTTTCTCATAGACAAAAGACAAACTGATGCAGCTATTCAGGCATCATACAGTTGATGGGCAATCACCTATTAAGTGGCCATTCTTTGACAAGAAATAGGGGCAGAAATAAACAGATCTGCATCTTAGCAACCGACAGCATGGAACTTTTCACCAACTCCTTGTCTTTCCCCGCACAGCGGGAATGAACTTTACCTAAGGGTAACCCTCAGTATAATACTTTTAGCATTCAGTTGCCCTTTCAAACGTGAGGGGCAAAACACCCAGAGTAGAAGAGGGGGTGCAGGGAGTTGGACTGTGACTTTGGGCAGAAGGGCCTGGGGCAGGGGACTGCGGCGCAGGGGATATGTGTGCAGGAGGAGGGACATAAGGTTTAGGTTATGTGGGGTAGGGGAGCAGGAGTGGAGGGGGCAGAGGGTTATGGGGAAGGAGGTACTGCCTACAGAGGCAGGCTCTGGCCCAGAGACTTACCTGGGTGACTCCCAGCCATAGCCAAGCACCTTCCCCATGTGCGCCTGGGAATAGCTGTTTGCCTGAGGGGAATGTGTATGGGTGGGGGATGCTGTTCTTCAGACAGGTAGCTTGTGCTGGGGACAGGGGCAGTGCTCAAAGCCTCTCTCCCGTCCCCTGGGCTTGCAACTTTTCAAAGACAAACAGGGCTCCACAGCATTTTTTCTGAGCAGCATGAGGGGGTGGAGCAGGCAGGAAGCCTGCCTGAGGCTCCCCGCTGTATCCACAGGCTGGATCCATTAGCTTAGCGGGCTGGGTCCAGCCCAAGGGCCCTATTTTGCCCAGCCCTGTCATACCCACTTCTCTAGAGACGGAAGCTCTGAACCAAATGACAGCCGTAGGTAGTATGCAGTCGTATTGTAGCTGTGTCGATCACAGAATGTTAGCCAGACAAGGTCAGTGAGGTATATTCTATCTGTTTGATGCTGTATTTAGCTGGGACACTCTCAGTACCTTTCCCAGACATGAAATAGAGCTCTGTGTAGCTCAGTAACTTGTCTCTCCCTCACCAACAGATGTTGGTCCATATTACTTCATTCACCTTGCTCTCTAACGATAGGAAGTCACAGGCTTATGCTGCATTTATGGGATATCTTATTGATCTCCTTATTCCTCCAACATATGAAATGTGCTAGCAAACTGGTGTTTCACAGGTGATTCTCCTATTTTCTTACATGAGTGTCAAGAGACCAGTTCTGATTAAAATGCAGCCGGAACCACTGATGCTGTAATATTAATAACAATGGTGGCCTCTACAAAAATAGCTGTTAAATGGGGAGTGAAAAGCTTTCTGTGTTGCCAAAAAATGTAATGAAAATGAAGCTGTCAAATATATAATGTTAACCAGAGTGATTGTGACTTTACAATTTTCCAATGCATTGAGTTTATGTAATGTACGGGATCTGACTGTTGTAAAAGGTTAAAGTAAAACCTTGACAGGGAGGCTTTAAAAGTGACAGACGGAGGGGAGAAAGTTTTCAGTAATGCATGTACATGCGGGAATTACAAGGTGAGGTTCTTTGGATGTAGCTATACAAGCTGTCAGACTAGAGGATCGTAATGTACCCTTTGTCCTTAAAAATATATGAACCAGGTCCTCAGCAGGTGTAAATTGGTGTAACTGATTGAAGTGATTGGAGCGATGCTGATTTACATCTGTTGCTGATCTGGTTCCTTGAATCTGTGGCAGCATTCATGCAAATTATTGGTGTTAAAACAATATGGCTGTGTCTAGACTGGCAAGTTTTTCTGCAAAAGCAGCTGCTTTTGCAGAAAAACTTGCCAGCTGTCTACACTGGCTGCTTGAATTTGCGCAAGGACACTGACGATCTGATGTAAGATTGTCAGTGTTCTTCTGCAAATACTATGCTGCTCCCGTTCAGGGAAAAGCCCTCTTGTGCAAATGTATTTGTGCAAGAGGGCCAGTGTAGACAGCTCAGTACTGTTTTGTGCAAAAAGGCCTCGATGGCGAAAATGGCGATTAGGGCTATCTTGCGCAAAACCATGTCTAGACTGGCACGGACGCTTTTCCGCAAAAAGTGCTTTTGCTCAAAAGTGTCCGTGCCAATCTAGACGCTCTTTTCCGCAAATGCTTTTAACGGAAAAACTTTTCTGTTAAAAGCATTTGCGGAAAATCATGCTGGGGTGGGCAATGGCAGTGGTTCACTAGGGTTAGCCCTTGGTGGGCCACAGCCATTATATTTACCTGCACAGTCGCAGGTTCACGCAATTGCAGCTCCTGTTGGCTGCTGCTCACTGTTCCTGGCCAATGGGAGCATCAGGAAATGGTGAGGATCAGGATACCATTTCCCGAAGCTCCCATTGGTCAGGACCAGCGATCTGCGGCCAATGGGAGCTGCGATCATTGATTCCTACAGCCGTGCAGGTAAATAAAGTGGTGGAGGCCCACCAATAGCTAACCCCGGCAGTCTGGATCTGGCCTGTGAGCTGGAAGTTGCCCACCCTGTTCTAGGTGGAGAAGTGTTTATAAAGAGGACTGAAGTGGGAGGGAAAATCAATTCATTGTTGGGCTAAGAGTTGTTCTGACACCATTGTGGCTTGATTATGTTTGTGACCTGGATATAGAACTCATTCAGTGAGTTACTGAGGATGTGTGGTGCCCCAGAAACATAGGTCCCCAAATAATCCCTGGTACTGCTTATGTGTAACTCCTTCCTGCCAGCAGAGGAGATGCTCTATCCGTGATTTTAGAGAAGACTCTCCAATAGCAGTCAGTCATGGTAGCATGAAATATCTTCCTTCATCTCCCTGTGTACTCCTTGGGCTATTGTTAGGGAAAATGCAGCATAGCATTCACCAGCTATGAAACACATGAGTAGACAGGCTTCCTTCTCTGGCCATTTACACATGTGAGTAGTTCCATGTTAAGTTAGGAACATGCTTAAGCATCTTGCTGAATTTTGGGTCCTCTGTGCAGATTACAGCTCCCATTTAGTGAAACCTTGTAAATGCCGTTTCCAAAGGAGATCAGAGTGCATCCAGACTGGACAATTTAAGTGGGTATTTATTTAATCAACCACTCATAGTGGGATTTTCAAAAGTGCCTATGTCAATAGGATTTAGACACAGAAGTCCTTTACCTGCTTTGGAAACATCTTTCCTAATCCATTGTGTTGCAGACAGCTGGAGTTTGACAGATAAGGAGACAGTGGGCAAATGTACAGAAACATGCAAGAGCTTTCAGGTATATGCTGCCATATTTTGTTGGTATATGTCTAACTGGTGACTGATTCTTAAATGCAAAACTATTTCTCTGTCTCTTCTCTGTAGGAACTGGAGCGTGGGAGTGGGATTGAAAAATGTCTTGTCCAAAGGACTGGTCTTAAAAGTAAATGTTGTAATAAGGCAGGCACACCAGTGCTCTTTCACATGAGCCAGGTGGCTTTACATTTCTACATTGCTCAAAATGTAATTAAAAGGCTGGGGAAGCGAGAGTGATTATCTTGTTGAATGGTGCTATGTACGTTGCAGTTCCATTTAGCAAAGGTAAGACACTGAACATCTACATCAGTCTGTAGATATAATATACAGTTCTCCTGTGGCTACCAGTTTATCTACTGAGGGATCTGACTGGAAATTTGTATGTTAATGTAGGAGTAGAGGAGATTTATGACTCAATAAGGGTATGTCTACACTACCCCGCTAGTTCGAACTAGCGGGGTAATGTAGGCATACCGCAATTGCAAATGAAGCCCAGGATTTGAATTTCATTTGCATAAGCGGGGCGCCGCCATTTTTAAATCCCCGCTCGTTCGAACCCCGTGCCGCGCGGCTACACGCGGCACGAACTAGGTAGTTCGAACTAGGCTTCCTAGTTCGAACTACCGTTACTCCTCGTGGAATATCTCTGCATGTCTTAGAGGACAGGTCTCCTTCTCTGGTGTTCAAGGGAAGTGTATATATACATCGTAGCTATCCCTAAACATCCAGGGACTAATTCACTACCGCCCTACTCAAGTTATACTCCATAAAGATTTAAAGCTGGGAAGGGGAGAGAGAAGAAGAACTGGAGTAAGGCAATGAGGAAATAGACTGCAGGGGTGTGATTCACAGTCTATTTACTTTCTGCAGAATTTGCATCAGGCCCATTATGATCAAATTAAACAAGCCTGTTACCTGAATTTTGCTACAGTCTATTTAGTAGAACATGACTGAGACTCCAAAGTTGCTGCAGAGCACCAATAAGATTTTTTTTCCAGTGCTTCTCTTAACTTTTCTCTTAATTGTGGAAAGTGAGTAATTTGAGAGATTGTTGGTGCCATCAACAGAACCAGCAGGTGATTATTGCTTGAATGCTCAGGAGCCTTTTCTTTCTAATTCTTGGTATACAGAGGTGGCAGTTGCTGTAATTCTAGTTGCGGTTTTTTAAACTAGTCTTAGTCTCCTCTGGATTGCTGCAGCTCACCGAGTTTCTCGTGGCTCATTGCAATTTAGAAAGATCTGCTGGAGAGTCGACTCATTGTAGAAGTAGCAGGAATGTGCTTACTAACAATGCTCCCTCATGGAGAGTCACATTTACAGAAACAGCATTTCTTCCACTTTATTGCCCATAGCACTAGGTTAAAGTGGCACAAATTTCAAAACATTACATCCTCACATCATCCCTTTATTTTTATCGTGCCCTTTCCAAAGTGCTATGTCAGTGGTGTTGGATAATAGGCCCACTGAGGGTATGTTTCATGCTGTCATGGAGAGAATCTAACTGCAACAGGCCCATCCTCCCAAGGCATAGCATGCTCGCCTTTCCCCCACACCCACCCTGTGGTTCTTAGCAGATATTCTGAATGCACACAGCCAGCAGGGGATAGAATTCCAGCACTAGACTGACTTAGGGGCCACATCCTTCTGTGCTTCAGAAACATTGCATCTGGTGCCGGGGAGAGACTCTGCTGAAAAGCCAAAAGAGGTGTTCCTATGAGACAATTGGGTTATTCTTTTGCCTTTTTGCAAGTGGTTTCTTTCAAAGTTCACACTGTAAGGCCTTCAATATGTTGGGTCAGGACTGCATTATTGTATTGCAGGATTGCATTTTATGTCATTATGAGAGGGCATCATAGGTTACATTGCAGCCAATTGTTGAAGGGACACCGACAAGGTTGTGGCACCTAAAATTGTCCCAGAACCTGGTAGCTTGTGACAGCTGCTTATTAGTGCTAATCATAATTGCTTCCTCAGTAACTTGTGCCTTCCCCTTTCTGTTTGCACCTGCTGTCTTTCATCCTAAAAATGGAAACTCTTTGGGGGAAGGGTTGCCTTCTTGTTATCTGTGTGCATAGTACTATGTAAGCCTGGTCTTGTTACTAAGGCTTCCAGGAGCTTCCATAATACTAATAGTAATAGTAATATCTCTTTGTTGATAGTTGTCCTACAATTTTGGATCTCACTGTATAAATTTTGTGTATTCCTCACAAATGTCTACAGATCTTTGACACGGTCTAAAAGGATGTGAGCAAACCAAGGCTCTGAGTTAAGTTCCCAGTGGTGAATCTGGCCCATTAAGTGTGTCCAGTTATGCAACTGTTCATTTGTATCTGTCTGTGGCAAGGTCCAACGGGTGGGGGTGTGGGGGCACCCCGCAACTCCGCGCGTACGTGCCTCTATCTCCCTTTTTGTCTCTGCCCCGCTGTCTCTGCCCTCGGGCTGGCGCTGCCGCGCCCTGGCTTGCCCTCAGCCAGGGGTGTGGAGGGCTCGCTGCCCGTGGCCCCACTCACACGCCGTTGCCGGGCTCGGGTCCTCTGGCGGGCTCATCCGCCTGTGCTCCTTGGGCTAGGAAGGCGGGGTCGACCGCCAACTGCCTCCGTCCTCCGGTTCTCGGGGTGTCGCCCCGTGGTCGGTCTGGGCTGTGGGGGTCCGGCGCTCCTTCCCCGGTCCGCCAACGTCACCCCCGGCGTTACCTGCGGGTGCAGAGGGAATGCCGCCAGTCCCCTTCCCTTGCCGCCCGCCCCCTTTATGCGCCGGCACGTCCGAGACGTGCCGGTTCGCCCTTTGCCCCCCGGCCTCCTCCTCCCAGGTCCTAGCGTCTGCCGCGGACGGCGCGCCTGCCGCCGTGCACTGCCCGGCCCCTGCCTCCCGGCTCGGCGGCGTCCCGTCCCGCTGAGCGCTTAAACCCGCGCCCCCTTCGACCGTGCCGCCCGGCGCCTCGTTAAGGGCGCGGGCGCCAGTGCGGGGAGTGTCTTCTCCGTCACACTGTCTTCTACTCAAGTACACCTGCATATGTTTGCTTATAGTATATTAGGTAGTAAGTTATTTTTTTCTTTTTGTTTTGTTCTGTATTTCCTTCTGCCTCCAGAAAGATTTTATTTTCTCTTTCTTAAATGTATGGCTGTGGAAAAAGAACCACCCAGTGTGTGCCAGCTGTTAATGTTTGTTCCTGAGAACGTCAACACAATAGCCAGTGTAATCTTTCTGATTTAGCTCTTGTAACATAGTCTCATTGGCTACTGATCATGAATTTGGGACCATTCAATATGCTTAGCCATGTCCTTGATAAAAGGTGAAGGAAAGCTGAGATTCCCATGTCAGTTTGGTAGGATTTGTGTGAGACTTATGGTTGGATTTTCTTGTAAAAACAGAGCCAAGAAGTGTAATGATTTTATCTGAACTCCACCCTAAGTTGTTGTTACATATCTATTAAATACAGAGAGTATGTTTGGAGCTGTACAGGAACAGACTATATGGACAGGCCTTGCCTAAGTTAATCTGACCTCCTGAAGTAAAGTATTGCTGAGGAGTTTCTCATTTTGACTTTTGAGGGCTGTCAATAATATCAGATTCTGAACAGCTTTTTCCTGTTAATAGCAACCGTGCAGGTTAAAGGTAAAGTAAATGCCAGGTAACCAGGGCTTAATTTGAAGAGAAAGAGGTGCTCAAACAATATTTTTACATTCATACTGACGCAGCAAGCCCAGAGGGGCTGGGCTATAAACCACCAAACCTAGAGGTGCTGGGACTGAGCCCTGGCATACATTAAGCACTGCAGGCAACCATAGATCTTAGCTAGTTGGGGGGGGGGGGGGGGTTGGGGGGAGAGAGAGAGAGAGAGAGAGAGAGAGAGTGTGTGTGTGTGTGTGTGTGTGTGTGTGTGTGTGTGTGTGTGTGCGCGCGCGCGCGCTGGGACTGAGCCCTGGCATACATTAAGCACTGCAGGCAACCATAGATCTTAGCTAGTTAGGAGAGTGTGTGTGTGTGTGTGTGGAGTAAGACTTTATCTTTAGACGTCTATAGTTGCGGCTGGTCAAGGGTAAAAATAGTTCAGAGTTTTTTCAATGGCTGCATTCCATGGCTGGAGCCTGAAATCTTGAATCACAGCTGGACGCTCAGTCTGTGTGAGACCAAATGAGAGAACTCCGCAGCTGGAGGCCGGAGGGGAGCATTTAGCTGGGATGAGTCTGACCTCAGCATCAATGATACTTTGGGAGGGACCCGTGCTGCTTGTACAGTCCCAGCAAGGTACCGTATGTTAGTATCTTGGCTCTAGCTGCTTGTCTTACCCTGAAAAATTAAAAATATGCCAAGCCATGTGAGATTGCTAGCTGCAGAGAAGGTGAGATTTTTTTAAAAAGTGGTTCTATTCTATGAATTCATTCTGTCAATGATCTGTAGCTGTATATATTAAAGGTGCCTGAGGTATAGTATGGCATGTATTGATTTGAGGTTTGGTTGCAATTTATAGCCACTCAGTCCCATCAGAATACAGTTTTGGTCCCAAGATTGTTCCTGTTTCTTTACACGCATTCTCTTTTTGTGTTTCAGAAAATTTCCAGCATGCTTAACCCTGCCTGGAATGTACAGATATTTAAATAATCATTGCTTTCTTTAAGCCACTCTGCTGTGATTCCTTTTAAAAATGTTGTCGTGCACATCAGCGTTTCATTTATGCAACGTGTCTTAAGGCTAGAACTCTGCAAAAGCGGAGCATATAGGGTACGTCTGGGATACCAAATCTGACTATTCTGAAAGAAAGAGTAATTATCTACTTAATACTTTGTTCTACAGGAAGGATAATTTTGTTCTCCAAGCAGGTTCATTAATAGGGCCACTAGGATGCTACCAAAGTTTTAGGCCCATCCTTTTCCCTTTAAAATTGTTTTCTATGAGAAGCTTTAACTCTCATGTATCTCCTAGTAGGACCTTGAGCAACAAAGGCACCATTTTTTGTAATTCTTGATATGACGCATAAATCAAGTTGTGCCGATGTGTTCTTTGCTGTCTCCGCACTTGGACAAAGCTGTCCCTTACCCACTAGTCTAGCAGCTGTGTACAACCATGCCAGTGCATTATCTTCTTGTTTGCTAGAGTCCTGGATGCCCCTCCACTACTCAACATGAGTCCTAAACTATGCTTGCCATCCAAGAATAGTTCTGTGCACCTGTGCTATACCATCCTGGCACCTTAGGTAATGCTGCATGGGCCTATCCTACAATACCCTAGCTCCCTGACGCAGCAGTGTGCTTTGTGCTGTGCCATTCTAGTGCCCATCCTGAGGGACTAGAAATGCCACCTCTCAGGTAGAAAAAATTGGGGAGATCAAGGATGATCCTGAGGCCATAATACTGAACAGCGGGCAGTGAGTGTGGAGTACCCTTATAGGTTTCACAGGACAGTGGCCTCAAAAAAGGGATGATCCTGGGAAACCTTGGACAGGTGGCATCCCTAATGGGTACTGGTGTATTGGCATATCAAATACTATCCTAGCACCTGTCCTTAGCAGGGCTGTGTGCACCTGGGCTGCACTATCTTAGCAACTGTTGCCCAGCAATTTGTGCCTCATTTCCTCCATCTTAGTGCAATGCCTCTCCAGAGCTCCTCCGACACTCCAGCTGCACCGTACTGCTTTTAGCTGTAACTCCCACCCTGCAAGAGTAATTTGCAAAAGTAATTACTGAGGGTGGGCTTTGGAAGACAATTCTCACAAGCAAAAACAACTTTTAATGTGCAAAGCATTTTATTCTAGAACCTGGATCCAGGGCACCTTTAGGAGTAAATTTTTAAAGATCAAAGTAATTCCACTGCAGTACATGGTCTTGTTTGAACCTGGTCAGCAAAACAGTAAGCCTCATTGATTCTGAGGAGCTAATTGTTTTTTATCTGTATCAAGAGGAAAATACAGTCGTTGTAAAATCAGGGTAGCAAATGGGGCTGAAATATTTCACCGTTTCCACTTCTCTTTATAGATAAGACACAGAAATGGCTGTTCACAGCTGTCCTTGGTCATCATGTTGACTTGCTTGTAGTTGTGCTTGGCTACCACTCAGAACGGCATGGCCACATTGGTTGTATGTGCCCAGAGATGCCAACTCCACTTACTTAGGGGTTGTCAGACTTATTGTTATGGATCCATTTACCGTCAGGCTCCATCCAACTTCAGAATCAGCAGATCTGCTAGAGCAGTGGTTCCCAACTGCTGGTCTGTAAACTGCCGCTTGCTGGCCCGGGGCACACTGCCAGGCCACGCCCCCAGCAGCTAATTGAGCCCTGCCTGTTGGGGAGCATAGTTCCATGGAAGAGGTGCATGCACAAAAGATTCTCGACTCGACCACTTCCCTGCGCAGCAGCACAGTGAGTGTCACAGCAGGCGGCTGCCGTGGTGTGCTGTGGCTGGAGCTAGAGCTATGGTGAGGCTACTGGGGCAGTGTCATGTGGCCTTGGTTCCAGCTCTGGCAGCTGCTATGTGGCCCGGCTGGTGGAGCCACATGGAGGGCAGCTGCTCCAGTGACTGGGGCCAGTCCCACATGGAGGGTGAGTGCGCTGGCAGTTGGGGTCAGTGCCGCGTGGAGGGCAGCTCTGTCCCTGTGCTCTGCCTGCAGCCTGGCCGCTCTCTGTGCATTCTCTCCTCCCTATGACCAGGGCGCCTTACCTGGAGAAGTTCACTTTTCTTTTCTTTCCTTCCCTTCTTCCTCTTGGCCACAACCCCTCTTCTCCTGCCCTGCTTGCTCTCCTCCTTTGCCTCTCTTCTCAGAAGTGTCAGGCTTTTTCCTGGCTACACCTGAATTGCCATTAAAAAAAACAACCATCCAGGCCCTTAAATGGAACAACTCTCCCTCAGCAGGCCCCAGCTGCGTGCTGGTTGGTGCACTTCTCAGGCGTCCCCAGTGCCAAAGCTCAGGCAGCGCATTCCTGGCAGCCACCTCAGCAAGACACGGTTTGTTTTAAGTTCTCCTTTCCTTTCCTTTTTTAAAACAAACCTGAGGCCAAAGCCATGGCTGGCTCCTTTCATCCCACCTTCTGCTTTGCAGAGTTGCTCAGTCATTTCCTTGTGGTTCAAATGTTCGTAATGTTTAGTGACCTTAATGCCAAAGTTGGAAAATATGAATGTGCAGAATTTATCAGCCCTGTCAGACCTGTTAACTGCTGCCCCTAATTCTGGTGAATTGAGGCAAAGGGCTGGAGCATACTCTTTAACAAAAAGGATTAGCAACTAGCTAGTGATGTGTCATGTATTTTTTTTTTAAGGTGGAAAGCGAATACTTTGGAGGGGAATAATAATAAAAAAAATCTGTTACAATGACGTGTGTGTACAGATGCAATGTAAAATAACATGTGACTGCTTAAAATTAATTACCACAATAATTATGCAAATATGCAAATACATTAATTACCATAATTCATATGCATATGTTTCAGTGCTGGTCTGCCAAAAGTTTTTGGTTGAGTTTGCCAGTCCGTGGTATAAAAAAGGTTGGGAACCATTCTGCTACAGGATATATACATTATTATTATTATTTATTATTATTCCCCTTTTACAGATGGGCAGAATGAGGCACACTGACTCTAAATGAAGTATCTAATATCACAAGAAGTCAGTAACAGGGCCAGGAATAGAGTGCAATAATCCTGCCTCCTAGCGCCCTGCCATGCTTCCCTTTTGAAAAGCTAATCAGGGGTTGAATTTTGCCTGGTGGGTTAGGTCAGTCGTCGTCATTGTACTAAAATAGCTTGAGGGATATTTTAAAGGAGTGACATGGCAAAACTGTAATGCTGTAAAAATATGAATGCCACTGCTGTATCAATAATGTGCTGCATTTATTTCCAGTGCCTGCAGTTTAAATGTGATATATTTGCCGTACTGCAGATAAAATAAATCCATGCATGTGATGCACCAGAGTGATGGACCCAGCAGCTATGCTTTGTTTGTCTTACCTGTTAGAGAACTGCAAAAGATCTACAGGTTTTGCTCAGCTCAGACATACATCTGAAGGGTCAGCTGCTGAGCTGAACTATCCAAACCTCATCATCCCGAAAAGCTGTATTGTAGATAAGCCTTAACTATGACGTGGGTTCTGAATGCCCTTAAAAAACCACTTGGAGATTGCTGAAGTCTGGATTCACGGCCCTGTCCATTTCTGTTTTGTATATTGCACGATTGGGTCTTTTACAAGAAACTCCATGTTAGCTTGACATGACCAAAAATGTTCTATTAGGGTTTTGAGAGACTTTTTCTACTCTGAGAACTCAAGACTTAGAGATAACTAGTGTTCAACCTTGATCTTTAAAAAAAAAAAAAGTTGGGTGTGTGTGTGTGTGTGCAGAATTGGGAAGGGGAAGAAGAAGGGCTCCTTCTGCATATTGCCATAAATCGAGGCATTTTTGAACAGAGGTCATCTTCCTTAGTTCTATGGAAATGAAGAATCGTTGAAGCCCCACACCAGAACTTGTGTTCACGCTCTCAGTGTTGACACTGTAGTGGGGTATACGGGTCAGTAGAAGGGAAGAGGTTGGAGGTAGGCACTATCTTTTGGATATATTCTGCCTCGTATCTGTTTTAGAAGTGAAGGGCCCTGTGGTACATTTGAATAGAATTATCTGCTGGTTTTGTGGCAACTCTTTTTGGTCAATCTGTTGGTTGTTAGGAATGGAACGGATGGTGGAAGGTGAGCAGTGAAGCCAGAGCTTGCTCAAGGAAAACATTCTCCTTCTCCATCTTCCGAAGTATCTGTGGGAGCTTTCCTGCCACTAGTGTGTGGCAGCTTTTTGCCTGCCACAGCCCCACAGGAATTCACGTTGGGATTTTTTTTCCTGTGCCCATCTGACATGGTTTCTGGGTGCTTCACTTCTCCGCAGCTTGGAAGTGCAGTGGAAACAGCTGCTAGCAAGGGTGAAATAATAAAAATGAGAAAATAAACCATGTCAAGCTGTGACATCAACTGCTC
Organism: Pelodiscus sinensis; assembly: GCF_052426305.1. Taxonomy (NCBI): domain Eukaryota; kingdom Metazoa; phylum Chordata; order Testudines; family Trionychidae; genus Pelodiscus; species Pelodiscus sinensis. The sequence goes on along the minus strand of NC_143056.1, from coordinate 120,498,673 downwards.
TCCCATCCTTGCTGGGAATTTCGGAGCACGTGCTTGCCAGGCTATTTCCAGCGAGCATGGCCCAGCAGTATAGCAAGTCTTCGTTATGGGTCATGAGCTAAAAAGCCCCTCATGTGAGAGTTGCATACATATTACATTTCTAAATACAAGGCTTGGCAATAAGTGGAGTTTCTTGTTCAGAGGTGAGATACCCAGCCACTAATATTAAAAAGCAACAGACTGTTCCTTTTCTCAGCATGGATAATTCTCCCCACTGCCCACTGAGTTAATGAAAATTTAAGTTGCAGGAGATGAGCTTTCCTTAAGAGGGTGAATAATTAATGGTGGTGATTCACTTAGACAAAATCAATCATATTTCAAGTTGAAGTTGCAAGCAGAATTGCAAGTTGATGCCACTTTGTGAAAAGTTCATGCAGAACCTTCTCATATGGGATGTTTAGTAATCACTTAAGAGCCAGTCATAAAAGGCCCCATAAAATCAGAAACATGAGCATCATAAATCTGGAAAGATAGTCGTAAGATAAATAAAATCTTTATAGGAGAGTTATAGGCTATGAAAATGAAATGTAAGTAGCCCAAAAGATGTTCTCAAGATGCGATAGAGAAAGGGCTGCCACATGTCTACATTTTGTGGCTTTCCCCAAGATCATTTTGTTAGGAGTATTTGGAGTAATTGTTGTTGGTTTCCATTTTGTTTTCTATGCAGATTGAACGATACATAAGAAAGTATTAGATCAAATGTAGATAATTAAATATTAATTAAATAATAATTAAACCTTCTGGCTAGATTTATCAGCAGAAATGGAACCCACAGCCTGTAAAGTCAAAGAACAGGATTCTAGCAATTGTGCTAAAAGGCCAAGTTCACCAGCAGACTTGTTCAGACACAGTCTGGACACTGAATATAGTTTTCTCAGACTGAAGATTGCATACTGGCAATGGGGCAATATTACTTTTAAAACAACATGCATTTCTGTAGTACAAATGATCCCAAAGCACTTCACAGAAGAGATTCACTTCAACCAGCAATGAAAATAGGATGACTAGCGGCCCCAAGTTTATAGGGATATTCCTGATATGTGGGGCTTTTCCCTTATCACCTTTCACCGTGTCCCAATTTTTCACACTTGCTTTCTGGTCATTTTCAATGAAAAGCATGTTTGAGATAAACTGTAGTAACTTTTCAAAAGAGCAGACAATAGGCTGGATACAGGAATTGCCATACCAGATCAGAGCAGTGTATTAGAAGCACTATCCCAGAGGACACCACTGCCAACCTGATAGCAGACCTATGTAACTTTGTTCTCACCCACAATTATTTCCAGTTTGAGAACAACTTATACCTCCAGATCAGCGGCACAGCCATGAGTACACGCATGGCCCCACAGTATGCTAATATCTTTATGGCTGACCTAGAACAATGTTTCCTCAACTCCCGTCCCCTTTTACCCCTTCTCTGCTTACACTATATCGATGACATCTTTATGATCTGGACGCATGGCCAAGAAACACTGGAGACATTCCACAGAGATTTCAACAACCTACACCCCACCATTAACCTCAGCCTGGACCATTCCACACGAGAGATCCATTTCCTGGACACCACAGTACAAATCAACAATGGAAAATTAGACACCACCCTCTACAGAAAACCTACTGACTCATACAGTTACCTACATGCTTCCAGCTCCCATCCAGCACACACCATACGATCCATCATCTATAGCCAAGCCCTTCGATACAACCGCATCTGCTCTAATCCCACTGACAGAGGACACTAAACTCCAAGAAGCTCTGGGAGACAGACCCATAGTCTCCTATAGACAACCACCTAACCTCAAGATGATTCTTACCAACAACCACAGGACATACCACACTAATACCAACCCTGGTACTTTCCCTTGCAACAAACCCCGTTGCCAGCTTTGTCCACATATTCACTCTGCTGACACCATTATTGGGCCTAACCAAGTGAGTTATAAGATCAAGAATACATATTCCTGCGCCTCCAGAAATATAATCTATGCTATCATGTGCCGAAAGTGTCCATCTGCTATGTACATTGGACAAACATCTCAGACACTTCGCCAAAGAATCAATGCCCACAAAACAGACATTAGACAGGATCACAAAGAAAAAACAGTTGCTTGCCATTTCAACCAGAAAGGACACTGTCTCAATGACCTACTCACCTGCATCCTACTTCAGAAGACATTCAAATCTGCACTTGAAAGGGAATCTTCTGAACTGGCATTCATGCTAAAACTCGACACTCTCCGCAGGGGGCTGAACAAAGACCCCAGCTATCTTACCCATTACAAAGATAGCTTCCCCAATTATCACCTCTAATACTATTAACTCACAGACATCTACCCTTCCCCACCTCTAATATCATTAACTCACAGGCATTCACATTCCTTCCCCCCCCACCCTGCATCCCCCTTCTGTTCTGAAATGTGATTTGTCCTTTTCATATGTGTTCATTTTTTTTAATTGTATCCTTTGGTATATATGGTTGTGACTATTTTCTTCCACTGTTTGATCTGAGGAAGTGGGTCTGGCCCACGAAAGCTCATCATCTAATAAACCATCTTGTTAGTCTTTAAAGTGCTACATAGTCCTGCATTTTGTTCCAAAATAGACAGTTATGGAATAGCTGGCTCACAGAGAAAGTTTCTTCCTGACTCATGAGTGGTTGGCTTGTGTCTCAAGTGATAGGAGTTTATATCCGTTCTTAAAAACATTTTAAAAATCCTTCCTAATGGAACTATGGATGTTCTTATAATCCTATTCCGAATCTTGCTGAGGACTAGAAGAAGAAGGGAAGACTATCCCATTCAAGTGACTATGCAGATGGAATGCGAGGAAGCAGAATATAGTTTTCCGAATTTGAATTTGGCCAGGACAATGGGGGGTATGTAGTACTAAAGCACTGCACTATCGGAGCACTGACTCAGCGAAAGAATGACATGTACTCAATCACCAGTATTCCTGTCTACTGCCTCCCCGCCCAGCTCCCCTCTAAGACTTAGCTTATTTATCTGAAGAACTGACAGAATCACAGCGCAAGAGGGAAAAGCTGCAGAGAATAGGTCCCACACTTTTTGGGCCATTGTCTGCGCTAAACCACACTTCTATTCCATTGATCCTAGGGCTGAGTGAAAGTCATTTCAGCCCCCTCTCTCATTGAGAGCAATCTGTGGGCTGCTCTAAATTATGCCAGCTGAAAAGGAATGGCCTGCCCAGTTCTGCCCCTCTGCTTATGGATTGCTGTAGCATAAGACATTTTGACATTTGATCCTTTGCTGTCCCTTCATGCACCTTCCTTCCCTTTCCTTGCCCCCAACACCCGCACCCCTCCCCCCTCAGATTTGTGCATGTGTGACGTACTCTATGCAAGAGATTCCATTGCTATATTTTAGGGAAATTTTCTAACTACTTTGTATGGCCTGAGCAGCACAAAAGAGCTAGGTGAGAAGCCAAGAATCTGGCCCTTTCTGTCAGATAATATATGTCTCCATTCCTGGAAAAGTCACGATGAAGGTAAAGAACTAGCTTCTTCACTGAATACACCCAGCTGGCCCTTGTGGAAGTGACTAAAGCACTCTTACTAGTTCCTTGATTCAGTATGTACAGGGCATTGTAAATATCCTTCGATGGATTCCCCAGTGGCTGTTTTTACTGTGGTTTATTCCAAAATCCTGGACAAAATCACAGAAATCTTTCCTGGACATTACATCTGGCTCGCACTATAATTCCCTCTGAACTCTGGATCTGCCTCACTGAAATAGAGCTTGCCCCTGAAGAGTTTGCCAGGCATCCTTTTGGGTATGCTGCTCGACATGAGAGATTTTGCTATTGTGAAATGCTTGTTGAGAGCAATGAGATGATTCTGTTTTCATGTTTTTTATGTGTAACTGTTGTAAATATAATGTTTCCATTCAAAATGAATGATGGCGACTCTTTTCTATGTTTAAAATGGAAACAAATCCATCCAATTTCCCTGTTTCATGAAAGAGATTCCTATGAAGATGTTTCAAAGGTTTTTTTAAGCCTCTCTGAAAATGTACAGCCTTGAGTGCAGCCTACTACAAGATGGGACAAGAAATATGAAGTATCACATATCTGTCGGTATGCCGTCTGCTATATAGACAGATGCCTTTTAGTTCACCTTGGACATCTGTATCCTTAGCAGCAGGTACCACTGCCAGGCAGTTGATCAATGCTGGTGTGATTTCCGAGAAACACCAAGGGCTTTCTTTTTTTATTGCTGTGAGAGGGGAGGGTTGAAGAGGTGAGCTAGAGAATGGGGAGGAGATGATGCTGACAAGCATGCAGGAAAGATGGACCTTTCAACTCTACTTGTTGAGAAATAAAGACAAAAATCAAGGAAAGTATCCCCCCCGCAGCTTGCTGGTGGAGCTGAATAGGGGACACCTTGTCTCAAAAAAAGACAGGAGCACAAGGTCACAATGAAAGGGGCCATCTGGCAGCTGTTATGGAATACGATTAAGGAAGGAATGAAGGTGAGAAGCGAATAGTGATTTCTCCAGGTGAAACTCTGCCAACTTAGTCTGTCAGCAGAGGCTGTACATTCGAATCCTTAGCATGCATCCTCAGCTTTAAAACACACGTTCTGATTCCCAGACTGTATCAGGCATCCGCACGAGTTTATCACACCAAAACTTCAGCTATCCCATCTGGAGTCTGCTGCCTCCTTTTAGTTGGCAGGCACTCCCAACTGCCCTAGAGCTGATGGCTCTCCAAACTAGAGTCTCACATTAACAAGGCTAGAGTTAGTAGAGTAGACAAGGCTAGAGTTAGTAGAGTAGCATAGATTATGCACAACTGAATTGGAAGCAGCAGTGTCCCATGAGAAACAGAAGCTAATCTTTAAGGCACAAATGGAGTGAGCCTGAAATTGTAATCACCAGAGTCCTAAGCACATGAATTGGTAAATAGGGGAACAAGTAGCATGAGCAACCACTGGTTTATTCCTATCAATGTAGCAACCAGGGTGTTTTCTTTCACTTTTGGCTGGGCTTTGACATTAGGGAGGAGAATCAGAAAGGAAATGGTGAGTCCCTCGGCCTCAGATACAACTGCCTTTTCTGGACCATTAATAACAGGCAGCCCTGCTGCATAAATAATCTTTACTTTTGTTCTAACTGCTCTAGTCAAAATGCTGCCCCCGAGAGTGAAGATCTCAGGAGAGGCTGACCCATAAGGTGTCAATCAAGTCCCTCTTGCTCATTCACTGACCCTCATGACTGAAAAAGCAGGAAGTGCAATTAAAATATGTAGTCTACAACAAGTGCAATGAAGTTGGGAGGCTTAATTTCAATTCCCAATAGCGAACAAAAATAAATAAACATACAGCAAAACCCCATAAGCTAGTTCACGCTAGCCCAGCGGATGTTTGGCACTATTCAGCATGGAGGCCGTTCAGTCTGTGCTTACCCTAGGCCCAGGGCTGTATGCCTCAATGCCACATTCTCCAATTTGCCTTTTTCTCAGGGAAACTAATCTTGTCAGAAAAGGGAGGTGGGAGGAAGGGGGAAATGAATCATTCCAACACATGCCAGATAGTAGCACTGTGCTTGATCGTTAGTTAACCTGGGTGAGTTAACCTTGATTGTTAGTTAACCTGGCTTTGTATCTTAAACACAGTCTAGTACACATAGGAATTTTAAATTATCTTATTGCTTTACATATGAATGAATTATAGGGCCGTTTTCCTCTACATACCAGAAACAGGAGTGTTTGGTTTCAGAGCCTCCTTTGTGGGGGTAACTTCCACAATATAACCACCCAGCCATGACTTCTGTTTATCCTGAACACAGGACAGAAGGTGACCCATTCGGACATGCAGCCTGCCTCAAGCAACCCAGCCTGTCACTTTAAAATGGTAATTAGAATTATGTGCATTGGCGTCAGAAGTTGTTTTTATTTGTTTTCCTATCCAGTGACAAGAGTTAGAGTCCTGACCTTGGAGTCAGGGGCGGATATAGGGCAGGGCGAGCGGGGCGGCGGCCCCGGGCCCCGCGCTTCAAGAAGCTTTGCGCATGCGCTGTGGCAAAGGGGGCCCCGCAAAATTGTGCTGCTCTGGGCCCCGCAAAATCATCATCTGCCCCTGCTTGGAGTAACATAGTGAACACCAGCACAAACTGGCCACCAGGAGCCCTTTTGTCCCTTTCTTTTCTCCAAATCCCCCAGATTCCTCCCTGGCCACCAGGGATCCTTTTATCTCCCTCCTGGCTCCAGTGCTGCAGCCAAGGGCCGGGGGAGGGGAAAGGGTTTGGGGCAGGGAGGCTACTTACTCAGTGTGCTGAGAGGGAAGAGGGCAGAGCCCCAGCCCTGCTGGCCACTTCCTTGGTGGTACGGCTGCCCTTACTGGTCACTGCAGGATAGCTCTCTCCTGCAGGCTCACTGCCCCCAGTGGCTATTTTCACATAACATCCCTCAGAACAGCAGTCCCTCCCTTTGCATGTTGTGAAAAACAGTCCTTTTCCCAGGGCTTCCAGTTATCCTGGCACAACCAAACCCAGACCTTGCTTTAAGTTAGGAGAAGAGGAAGCTGCAGACCGAATTTGGAGGCCCTAGCTCTTACTGTTTAGGAGGAGTTCTTGAACAAATGGACTCACAGACAGACACACCGATAGATGCACTATACAGTAATATAGATTAGGTGCAAGCCCTGAGCTCCTGGGATGTTGCCTATGAAGTCTTCTGTCACCCCAATTTGGGAGGTCTTGTGTTGTGTGGGGAGTACTAAGACCAAGTAGGTCTGAAATATCTAGTTAGTAGTTCCCTGTGTCAGGGCCTCTCGTATTTGTGTTGCATCCGTGCTCCTGTACCCCATCTGTCAGTCTCGCATATCAGTGGGTGCTTGGTTCTTGAGGCAGCCAAGTGAGCCTTCCTGCAGTGATTTGAATGCTTGATTAACACTTGATTAGATTCCGATATTTGACCTGAATATTCAGCTAGGAATTTGAAGAGTCCTGATGGGTTGCAAAAGGGAAAGGGGAAGCACGGTGGGGTGGGGAAGTGGCGGGGCGGGGGAGGGCGGAGAAAGGCAACTATTAAATTGCCAGTCTCTCTGCAGCCACTTGGAATCTCATCTTAAATTAGTATCATTTCAAAGCCCAGGATAATCTCCGAGCTGGGGCTACCTTTTCAGTGCAGTTGTGAATAATATTGCTTTTTAAAGAGACGTCAGCACATATGTGGGAATAAAAAGTTAATTGTGCAGCAAGTGCCGAGCTGGAAATGGCAAGGGCTGTGGTAATGTACAAGTCCTCAGAACAGGAAAAATGTTCTTTTATAAATCTATGATTATCTTTCAAATGTTGACTTGAGAAATATTTTAAAGTTCCTGCCTTTATGGCACAATTTCTTGGCTGCATCTTTCCTCTCAGACTGGGCAGACAAAGCCAATGGTTTTTCCAATCTCATTTTCTTGTTTTATTGTTTTATGAATGTAGAAAATAAACCATTTTTTTAAGTTTAAAAGTAAAGGTGCATTTGTTGGAATCAAATCATACATTTATTAAAACACCCCCCCCAAAAAAAAGCTTTTCCATTCTTATTACTAATTACACATTACATTGTTAAAATTGCAGGGGATTAATTTTTTTAATTTAATTTTTCTCATCTGCTTTGAATGAAAATTTCGGGTTTAATCCTCACTCACATGAATGCCTCAGTGATGGTTTTCTGGGATGAAGGGCCTGTAAGTGAGTGGAAACAGCCCTTTGAAAATATCCCCTGCAGATACTGGAGTTAATATTGTTTCTAGTCATTTTCACTTTATGGCTCTCTTGCACTAGTGCAATGTTGGGGCTGCAGCGTGTGGCCTTCAGAGCAAGAACATTTAGATTCCAGCAGAAAGCTGTTTCCTGCAAACTCGCAGGGTCGGAGTTGGCAGCCTCCCGCAGAGCCAGAAGCAGCCAGACTGGAGCAGGCCTGGCCCGCAGCATGGGGCTGGTCCAACCCACCCCTGTTCAATCTATTAACCAGTTAATCTTAACATTTAACCAGTTAACTAATTAAATGGGATTTTACATCCCTCATTTCCAAGGGAAATTTTTTCAAAATCATGCAAAAACGTCTCTGGGCTAAAACCTTTTCAGAGTGTTGCAGTTGCAAAAGTGTTTGGCTGTGTCTAGACTGGCAAGTTTTTCCGGAAAATCATCTGCTTTTCCGGAAAAACTTGCCAGCTGTCTACACTGGCCGCTTGAATTTCCGGAAATGCACTGATGATCTCATGTAAAATCATCAGTGCTTTTCTGGAAAAACTATGCTGCTCCCGTTTGGGCAAAAGTCTTTTTCCGAAAGACTTTTGTGCAAAAGGGCCAGTGTAGACAGCATAGTACTGTTTTCTGCAAAAAAAAACCCAATCGTGAAAAAGGTGATCGGGGCTTTTTTGCGGAAAACCGTGTCTAGATTGGCCACGGACGCTTTTCCGCAAAGAGTGCTTTTGCGGAAAAGCATCCTGCCAATCTAGATGTGCATCTCCGAAAATGCTTTTAACAGAAAACTTTTCCGTTAAAAGCATTTTCGGAACTTCATGCCTTTGTGTTCCAGATCTGAGAGAGCCCCTTCAGAAAGGGCATTTCCAGATGGATAGCAAAAAACAGAGCATTCACACCCCTAGATAAAACAAACTGGTGTGAGGGAGGCTGTGAAGTGCATTTGTGAGGAGGAGCTTACCAGGGGTATGAAGAGAGGAAATGAGGAGTCCGGGGGGCTGAGAATGGGGCAGGAGACACTGGGGCTGGGGTGAGTGGGCAGTATTGGCAGAGAGAGAGGGTCTCAGGCTACGTCTACACTGCAGGCTTTTGCAGGCAGAGAGTATGCTAAATAAGTGCTCATTAGCATTTGTGCTGTCATTTGCATATCTCTGCCCATGCTTTTTGCGCAAGAGGCTTTTGCGCAAAAACAAGCAATGTAGATGGGTCCATTTTGCACAAAAAAACCCTTTTGCGCAAAAGCCCTTATGCCTCAAAAAAGGAGGTATATGGGATCTTGTGCAAAATGGACCCATCTACCCTGCTTATTTTTGTGCAAAAATCTCTTGCGCAAAAAGCATGGGCAGAGATATGCAAATCACAGCATGACAAATGCTAATGAGTGCTTCATTAGCATACTCTCTTCTCGCAAAAGCCTGCAGTGTAGACATAGCCTCAGTGAGCTGGAAGGTCTCTCCCACCACTAGCACGTGTAGCTCTGTGAATGCACAGCCAAGGAGAAAGACTGCGCAGAGCAGCTAGGGGAGAGAGGAAGAGGCTGGGTAGCCTGCAGTGTGATGTACGTCAGTTAGCCCAGAGGACATCGGGTGAGTATGCTTATCCTCAGTGTGGCACGTTGAGAGGCTGAAGAACATATTTCTTGCTCTCCATCAGTGTTCCCTCTAAGCTGAATGCTTAGGTGCACATGCCTTGGTGCACATAACAAAATGTATTCCACACATGGATGGGAAAAAATTAGAGGGGACATTGCTCTCCATGTCCCTTTCAGTTTCTTCTTTAATTTTTTGCGACCAGGAACCAAGCTCCTGTTTCTTCTTTCTCCCTTATTGGGCCAAAACAGGACCTGTTCCCACTTCCCTAGCCCTTCTGTGAGCAGGGAGCATTATGCTCTTTGCAGCTGCTAGCTTCACTTTTGTGCATGAAACTGATGGGGCTTAACTTTTCAGCATTGGCCTCAGTTGCTGATGCTTGCCACCTCCCCCTCCAGCATAAGGCTAGGCTACACAGGCTTCTGTTTAGGTTCTCCCATCTCTACGATGCTAGGTAACAGCAGCCAGAGTATCTAGCACCATCCCTTCCTGGTGCTGAAGAGCGTTTGAGAATGGGCTGTGGGAGGAAACTGATGTTGCCAGAAGACACATGGCAGGGAGGGGGATAGTGATCAGCTCCTTGGGGCAGAGGCATCTTTTCGGTTTCCGTTCATGCAGTGCTTAGAGCCACAGCATCCTGATCCATGGCTATGGCTACAGGCGCAACTGAAATGCTCATGACTAGGACTTACTACTCCAAAGAGCCCATGTTGTTGTGAGAAACCTCCCCTGCCCCTTAGGCCAGCACAGGGGGGCCAAAACAAATAGCCATCTGGATGGAAACGTGGCCAGCTCCGAAGTGGCCGCTGTCCGGCAAAGTGCTGATGTCCAAAGCGGAGAGTGGGCCATGGTATGCGGTGGTGATTTGTTATACTTTTATGGAAACATCCCAGGCCTTTGGCGCTGTTATTACCGACCAAACGTGAGAGATATGACATCTGTAGGAGATTTAAACAGTGTGACTCCTTGTGAGCTTGATGCTCCTCAGATCTTTGGCTTTTTGAGTTTAGGCACCCGGGTACCCTTTGTGAATTAGCACCCATACCCCTGATATTCCTTCTGCTGCGTTCAGAGTGCAGTAAACTGAGTCCGAATAAGCCGCCTGCAAATGGCTAGTGGAAAGGGCTAACGCTCCAGTGGGAAATCCTGTAAACAATTAGTAGTGAGCTTGGAGCACCATGTGTAAGCCATTGTGTTGTAGCATCCCAGAGCTTGTGTGAGCCACCCCAGTATCACACTGGAGGGGTGGATGAGTCATGCTTTGCTGTGCTTACTCTAAGGGTGAAATCTACCTCACTCAGCCCTGGCCATATGTGCTGAAATTTCAGCCAGCCACACCAGGAGTTTCAGTTTCCCTTGGAATGTGGCGATGTAGACAATGTGGCATTGACATTTGGGGCAGCCTGGGAGGGTAGGGAGGTGCCATCACATCTCCCAGATCTTTGTGTCCCAACAATCCAGCGCAAGAGCCAAGACACAGAGTGCTTTGGCGATCACCCATTGCAGAGACAAGCTGAGTCTGTTTTTCTTAACTCCTGCCATCCCTTTTCCTCCTCCCCTCTCCCCCGTCCCTGTCATGTCAGTGAAGGTGGCAGATGGGCTGCCCTGCAGATGACATGCACTTACTTGTGGGAAAGTGAAGTTCCTGCTCCAAGTCCCTGCTGGACGTGCTGCTGCTGGCAGGCAGGCAGCTCTGTTTCTTGGCAGTGGGCCTCTGAGAGCAGATTACTTTGTCCTTGTTCTTAGTTCCACTTGCCAGGTTCCCTTCTCGTTGCCAGACTGGAAATGCATGGGGGAGATAACCTGGTTCACCTGACAGCATCTCAGTCTGTCATCAAACAGAAAATACAGGGATGAAATGAACAGGGCCATGTAATCAACTCATCTGCTAGCCGGTTGGAGAGGACTTCTTTGTTGTCAGAGGGAATGGTCATTTCAGCAGGAGCCCCCACTCTGTCCCCCTCATGCCTGTGCACAAGCTAAGAGCGGTCAGGGCTCCCTAGTTCTGCTGCTTGCCCTTCACCTCTGACACCAAATTACTGTTTCTTCTCCCATCTCTACTCAGGGTTGTCTGTGTTCTGTCCCCTTTCCCACCAGCCCTCTCCTCCTCCTGCTTACCCCTTTCACTGTAGCCCAGTTGTTTGCCAAGTGGGGTCCATGGACCACTAGTGGTCCACAAATGCCTTGCAGGTGGTCTGTGGCTTCAGCTCACCCCCCACTTAGTTCCCCAGTAGCGGGGAGCCTGCGCTTGTGCTCCAGCCTTGCAGCCCCCTGCGAGGTCGGGGCACCAGTGCCGGCTTCCTGCTTGGGCAGTGGGGAGAAAGCCTCGAGACTTGCTGTGAGATCTGGCTCACGGGGAAGCAGCTCCATGCACTACTGCTCCCCTCCCCCGGATGGGGAAACAGCAGTGCACGGACACACTGCCTGGAGGCTTGTTATACGGAGCCTAGGAGCGGTGGGGGGCACAAAGACAGGTAAGAGCCCCCCTTCCCCTCATGCCCAGACCCTGCACCCTGCCCTCCTCATAACCCCCCCCCCCCACTGAGACCCTGCACCTCCAGCCCACTCCTGAACCCTCCCTTGTTGGCAAGAAACCCTACCCCCATCCTGCCCCTGCACCCTGTCCCCTGGCCAGACACCCTACCCCATCTCTCCTGCCCCCTCCTCTCTGGCCAGACACCCTATTCCTCCTACTTGCATCCTTACTCCCTCCTATACCCCCACCTCCTGCCCAGATCCTGTACCCTCATGCCACTCACTAGCAGCCCTGAACCCCTCATTTTAGCCCCACCCCAGAGCCCAGGGGTTCACAAAATCCACTAACCCCAAAGCACCAGAAGTGTTAATCTGGCCTATGGGAAGTCCTGGACCTCAGACCTCCCTGTTCCTCCCCATTCCCATGGTGCTGGAGTGCCAGGGGAGCGAGGTGTCTCAGTTGGGGGCCACATCAGTGAGAGTTGGGGGGGTTTAGAGGGTTTTTTTTTTGCTTGTGTGGTCCCAACTGATTTTTCTGTGCATCAGTGGTCACTGACCCAAAAATGGTTCCCTACCCCTGCTATAAATAACGGCAATGTTGAAACCTTTTGTGTTGGACATAAATTAACATTTTACTTTATTTAAAACGAAGTTTGGTAAACTAACATGAGAAAGCTAAAATGCTTAATCTGTTTAATAATTTCAAATGTTTCATTTCTTACTGGTTAAATTAAACCGTTCTTCCTAGCTACAGCACTAGCAAAATGGCTTGGACGTAATTATATAATTAATGGTGAGTATCCATTAGTGATTAACTGGTGGTCCACGGAAAGGTTTGCGTTGAACCAGGTGAGCCATGGGCCAAAAAGTTTGAGAACCGCTGCTTTAGACTGATGATGGCTGCGATCATATTTGTAGGTTACTGCTGATCCCAGGAGGGTAATTTAGCAGGAATCTAATTAGAAATAACCTGGACTGGATTTATCTATTTGGTCCCATCCGGCTTCGGTGTGCCTTGGTGCAAGGTTTTTCTCAGGCATCCAAGAAAGCATTTGCTGTACCTGGCGTATGCTATTGGATTATAACCAAGATTTCTCTTGCAAGGACAACATGCAAAACACATAATTTATCCTGACCTTCCTATGGCAAATAGTGCAGGCTGCAGGTTTATCGTGCATTCCCTTTACAAAACATTGCCTGATAGATGCTTTTCCCCTCCAACCTCTCCCCACCCTGTGAACACAGCATGTGAGAGATGGGCTGGCGTTTTTCAAAGGGTTTGTACAATATGTGCACAGAGTAATGATCTGATTCTGATCTTGCTGGGCAGATTACCTGATACAGTGACCATGAAAAGACCCAGAACTTAAGTAGGATGGCAGAACACCAGGGATTTACTGCATAGTACATTTAGAAAGAGAGACATTTGTCTTTTTTTTTCTTTGATTTTGGATGAGATTCCAAGATAAACATTTTCACTGGATCTTTGATTTCAAAGATACATTTTAGTTAATTCCTGAAGGAATTAACCTCCATCCTCCCTGAAGGAGCCACCCTCCAAACCCCACACAGTATGGCTGTGTCCAGACTCCATGCCTCCTTCGACGGAGGCATGTAGATTAGCCACATCGGAAGAGGGAAATGAAGCCGCGATTAAAATAATCGCGGCTTCATTTAAATTTAAATGGCTGCCCCGATCTGCCGATCAGCTGTTTGTCGGCAGATCGGGAGAGTCTGGACGCGATGCCCCGACAAAGAAGCCTTTCTTCATCGACACAGGTATGCCTCGTGAAACCAGGTTTACCTGTGTCGATGAAGAAAGGCTTCTTTGTCGGGGCATCGCGTCCAGACTCTCCCGATCTGCCGACAAACAGCTGATCGGCAGATCGGGGCAGCCATTTAAATTTAAATGAAGCCGTGATTATTTTAATCGCGGCTTCATTTCCCTCTTCCGATGTGGCTAATCTACATGCCTCCGTCGAAGGAGGCATGGAGTCTGGACACAGCCTATGAGGTGAGATTTTTCCTTTGGTATATTAGGGCTGGCTACTGGAACATGACACACAGTTTTCAGTGGCAGCTGTTGGCTTGAGTAGCGTTTAGTGAGTTCTTGTCACAGCGCTTTTCTTACCCAACCCTCACAGTGCCTGAGCGTGTAGCTGTCCAGCACAGGACTTGATTCACTAGGCATTTGTTCAGCATAGAAAGGAACAAATGAAGGACATTGCCTAAAGGAGAATGCAAAATATTTGTCGTGGCAGCATTGGGAGTGATAGGCAGCAGCAGAATTTCAGAAAGAGAGATGTTTATAACAAAGAATCTAGAAGTGTAGGGCAGGAAGACATTTCAGTAGGTTGTCTAGTCCAGTCCCCTGTACTGAGGCAGGACTAAGTATTATCCAACACACTAGCCATTAGCCACAGGTGGCTATTTGGCCGGTTGAGTGTGGCTGGTTCGCTATAGCAGTAGTTAGAGATGTAAGTGACTAATCAACTAGTCAACTAATTGATAAGCAGGAGCTTATCAGTTAACACTATCAACTAGTCACATCCCCCTTCCTTCCCCTCCTTCCCCCCCACTGCAGCTCTGCAATGTTAAGGGACAGGGGAGCCGGTGCGTGCAGACACTGGCTCAGTCTTTAGTCCTGGGTCTTTCATCAGTCTGTATCACCTCGCCCGCTGCCACTCTGCCCAGCTTTGTGCACCCGCTCCCCTGCTCCTTTCAATGCAGAGCGGCAGCAGGGGAGGTTATGCTGGGACCCAGCAAGAGCCAGACGGAGAACTGCAACTGCCTCCCCTTGTCAAGTAATTGAGTAGTCGATAAAAAAAAATCTATTGACTCCTCAATTAGGAAAGTAACCTCATTTTAACATCTTTAGCAGTAGCCACTATAGTAATCCCTCCCAATTTGGCATCACATAAGTGCACTCTGTGCCATTATTCAAAGAATTTGTGATGATATAGAATAGAACTGGACCTGGCGCAGATCCCTGCGGGCTCACTTGATATGCCTTTCCAGCTTGACTGGGAATCACGGATAACTACTCCCTGACTATGGTTTTCTAACCAGTTGTGCACCCTCTTCTAGTAGGTTCATCAAGGCTATAGTCCCCTGATTTGCTTATAAGGTCATGCGAGACAGTTTCAAAAGCCTAACTAAAATTGAGTTACATCACATCTACCACTTCTCTCCCCATCCATAGGGCTGTTACCTTATCAAAGACAGATACTAGAGTGGGCCGACAAGATTTGACATCCCAGCTGCTGGCTGCATTATTCCAAACATCCAAGATTGGGTGGAAATCAGACAGTGTTGTCTCCACCCTCATTGCTGCTGAACTTGAAAGACAGCATGATGGCAGTTACTGTATTTATATACACATACCATGCACTGGGAGTCGGTGAAGTTGCTAATAGTGTGGGTGTATAAAAGCAGCTTCTGCTCTTACAGTTCCCCGTGCTTTAACAGATGGATGGCAGGCTTTATTTTGTTGTTGTTGGGTTATTTTTTTAATTGTTGCTGCTTTGTTGAGATTCCCTGGTGCTATTAGCAGCAGAATCCTTAGACAAAGTGGTGCTGGCATGGGTGGCAGGTGAACTGCATACTGGGGGAGGCCACCTGTGCTCCCCTTCTTGAGGCTCCACCACCACCCTTCTCCTGTTAGAGCCCAGAGCCCTCCACCTTCCTGTGGCTGCCAACCCCCCACCATGCCCCATCCTGCTAGCACCAGGCAGGCAGTGGGCGGCTCTCTTGGTGCCCAAGTACAGGGTGAAAAGGCAGCATCCAGCACCCCCCTACGCCCCAAATGCAGGGTAGGTTGTGGGGACCCTCCCATCACCACTGTTCCCATCCCCCCACAGACTATGTGGCCCCAGTAGCAGAGGGCACAGCCCCAGTGCCAGGCAGCCCCAGCCACCCCAAGTCCTGGCTGACCTAGCCCCAGCACACTTCCCTGTAGAGGAGAATCCTGCCTGAGGCCAAGGGGGACTTTGGGAAGGAGCATGGGGGGCACGCTGGGCAGTTTGGGGAGGTACAACCTTCCCCAGCCCATGTAACACACTGCCCAAGAACACTGGCAGTTTTACTCAAAATTCCCTCTAGGGGCTAGTCCACACTGACAGCCTGCATCAGCACCCCTATGCCTCTCGGATGCACATTCTGCTGTCGACTTAGCTGCCTTCTCCAGGGACATGGATTAGCTACAGCAGTGGGAGAACCCCTTCCAGCGCTGTAGTGGTCGTCTATGCGGAAGCACTGCAGCATTTGAAGTGTGTTGACATATGCTTACGATCCCTTAACCCACCTTTCCTTGCCACATAGGTACAATTACACACAACAGAAATTCCCCTAAGCCGCAGGGTTTCTTTCAGCCACTAGCTTTGCTGTTTTGGTTCAAAGAAATGTAACAAATTAGCAATTGGCTCTAATTGGCGCTCTAATACATAGTGACAACAGGGCGCTCACAGTAAGCTTGTCCCACATCTGCAGAATGCTATTTTATTCCACTGCAGTGAATATGTAAGAGAAAACCCAGGGCTGTGGCTTGGGAAATTGGGTGTTCTCACCTTGGTCAGAAAGGGTTTGTTTTCTCTCAAGTATTTTACTAATTCCTTGCAGCTGTTGATTTGTTATCTCCACCCAGCTAGTGAAAGGTGACACAGACCTGTTGTTTTGACCATGACCTTAATTTACTTGTGCTCCTGAGAAGAAATGCTATGTCCAAGGTAATGGATAGGCTCAGGGAGCTGCTAATGAGATATGGAGCCTGTTATTTCAACTGGTTTGACTCTAGTATAGCTCAGCAGAGAAGGGCTGGAAGTTGTTAGGTCAGATGATTTTTCAGGAGTATGTGTGAAAATGTAAAGATTTTAGTCCTGTTTCCACTAACCAGATGTCCACATTACAAAACCCACCCTCATATTTGGCTCCATTATTGGGCTCCCTTGCATTCTCAGCCTGCTGAATCAGCCTGGAATTAGTTTCATTGCTAAAATAGTTGTATTGTAGCAGGGTTGTGGCATGTTAGGAAACTTGTTAGTCGGTGGGTAGAAAGCTTGTATTGCATTTTCCGTTACTGTGTATGAGCTTGCCTGTCTCATGTCTTTGCATGACAGCTGTGAGGTTAGATGGCATGGTGGTAAATTATTAGTGGCAGGTACTGTGTTCACTTTTCCACTGGTGCTATTGCTGGTGGAGCTGACTCGGTGGCTCTATGATCGTTGAACTTAGGGACATAAAAAGCATTTAAAAATGTAACTGCTAAAAATCCTATCGGTTACACGTGCTGCGGGCTCTGCAGTATAAAGCAGAGTTTGCAGCAAAGTCTCTCTGGGAGTAGGGTTGGCAGGGGCTGTTGGCTTGGTTCCCAGGGAGGCTTTGCTGTGTGCTCTGCAGCTGGCTCCCTGGGAGCACTAGCCCTGCTCCCGGGGAGCCAGCATGTAACCTAGGGGAGGGGGAGAGAAGGCGAGCTGGGCTGGGCCTGCCACAAATAGGGATTGCTCCAGGAGGCCCCACAGGGCTGGAGCAGCCCCTTGCCTGGGGCAGGTGAGGAGCTAAGTTTCATATCTACTTATGTAGATATGAAACTTGATGGATCAGTTGTCAGATTGAGAATGGCAAACCCTTCCCACCTATAGACAGAGACATCACTGCACCATTGGTAGCCGAAGTCTTGCCCCTCTTGGGCTCCTCTCCATTCAGTAGGATGAAGGGGAGCTCCAGTTACATGCACATAATTAACTATTGCTCTTTTGTGTCCCAGACTGAAGTTTCATTTATAGCATGTCCTTTCATAGTCAAAATGTCTGGCATGTATTCACATTGTCCCTTTGCTTTTTCTCCTGCTTTCAGTTACTTTGGCCATCAAAGTTACTTTGGCCATCAGTCTTCCACTGAATTTTCTGATATGTTTCTTCTCCTTGATGCTGTACCAAACAGATGCTGTCCTTCTCAGGAATGCAAAAGCACTGCCTCTTAGGAGTGCCTATCCAGGGGCGTGTCTTTCAGTAGTTACATTGGAAAGCCTCTCCCAGATGCCACATTCCATCCAAATGTCTCTTCCTGGTGGGGACACTTGGTGCCAGGACATGCCTCACATGTTGCACTGATTTTAGAACAAAGGGTAGTTCTAAAATGTACCAAATTGCATAATGCTTTGGAGCATACAGATACACATGCACACACTCCTTGTACTCCTAGGCCTTCACGTGGCTTCCTTGTAATGGAAAAAGCTGGTGTACTAATAGTAAAATAAGGAAAATTCCTAACATGGACAGGGTGGTCATTGGTGCATGTCTCCACCCTGGCGAATTCTCTTCCTCTTCAAATGCTACAACTCAGAAACCTCACTGTGCTCCATCCCTGTTCGCTCACATGCTGCCCTGGCTTTGAACTTAGGAATGCAGAACTGGCCTGGCTGCGTGAGTTTTAAACATTTGTTTGATAAGTCAGACATTTCCCCTCGCTCTGATTATTTCTATAATCAGGGATAATGCTGCAGGAGCAAATGCTGCGAATGATGCAAAAATTTTTAAAGTCACTTTTCTGAATACAGCATCAATCAAAAGATAAGCTAGTGGGGTCAGTAAAACTGCTTGCTTTTAACAGTGACCCCATCTGTGTGTGATGGATATTTATTAGTCTCTTTTCCATCAAAGCAGAGGGGATTTTTATAAGTAGTTCCTGTTTGTGTCCTGGAAGTTGCTTATATAACCTCCCCCACCCACACTGTGTCAACCCATTAAAGAGACAACAGACAGAAAAGCAATTTCCTTGCCTTATGAACTGGTGGAGGCTTGGAGGTGGCACTTTGTAGAGGCAGGAATTGGCAGGGGGAGGAGGTACTCCTGGAGAAAGATGCTGTTTTAGAATGAGGTATTAGAATAATGTGTGCAGATGTATGCCTCATTGCCCGCCCAGCTAGTGTACTAAATCACTGTGTCCTGTAGGTAAGAGGTCCCTCAGCATGTGTCCTGGATCACTTTGCAAGGAGGGACGACACCAGCTGTAACATCTGACATATGCCCATGGGACTGCCCTGTTATTTTAGTCTGTCCCAAGCTGCTGAAAGGCCTGGCTAAGCAATGAGCTGCCTGATCCTCTGATCATGCTTTTGGAGGAGCAAATTAGCCCCCCCTCCCTCTCCGCAGTCACTTGTGCATAAGACCAGATGCACACGGAAGCCAAGTTCATGTGAGGGGTGGGGGGAGGGGAGGGAGAGGAGAGGTGAGGAGAAGGAGCTCCATTAACTTGCAGTTGTGTGGTAGAAAATCTTACAGGAGAAGAGTCACACTTGCTACTAGGTGCACAGAAACACAAGAGCCTCCGGGACTGGTGCTCCCTTCAGCCTGCCCATTTAGCACCTCGTGGGTTTGACTATGAAGGTCATCGGTGGGCTTCTGAGAGGAGAGGGGGCAGGCTCCAAAGGGACTGGAGAGTTAGACTGTGATAAGGAAGGGAAGCACTGATGGTCCCTTATTGGATTAGGCTTTCTGTTTGTGAATAAGTAGAAGTAGGGTTGCCAGATGGTTGAACCAAAAATATCAAACACCTCCCCCCCCCCCCCCCCAAAAAAAAAAAACCACCGGGGAAAATATTCTGTTGAGGAAAAAAATGGGGGGAAGACCAAAGTTGTTGAGCAAAAAAAATTAAATATTAAAACAGCATGGCCCCTTGCAGAGTGAGTGCAGAGTTAGACTCGGGATAGGAACAGGGGAGAGGTTGAGCACTAAGAGCATTGCTTCCCCTTGGTCTTTAGGCTTTTTGCCGGTGGCCATTTTGTGTTCTTGTTCAAGCCAGAACTTAGCTTCCCTGCAGAACCAAGTAAGCATGGGGGCGGGGGGCTGAGGGTGTCGAGGCCCGGGGGGAGGGAGAAGAGGCCAAGGGCTGGCCCGAGTGATAGAGTTGCCAGGTGTTCGGTATTTTCGCCTCCTGGCAGGGAAAAAAAAAAATCAGAAAGTACCGGACATTTTAGGTGTCCAGTATTTTCTGAATTTTTTTACGGGACAGGAGGCAAAAATACCGGACTGCCCGGGTCAATACCGGACACCTGGTAACCCTAAGTGGAAGGGTTGCTGAATGCTGTTGCTATGCTCAGGGCTCGACAAATAGTGTAATCTACTCACCTGTGACGAGCAGATTACACCCCAGAAGAGCCGGCGCGGAGCCATCTGCGCATGCACAGAACGATCTGCTCATGCGCAGAGCACAGAACCGCACGGCTGGCGAGCGGAGCTTGCCGCCACTCGGTGAACCCTGGCTATGCTAATGTTATATTTACACAAAATAAATGTCTGTGGTTTTTTCAAACCCAGAAGTTGGTGGAGCCCTTGCAATAGAATTAGGGAAAGCAAGATCGCCTGCTCTGCACCGCTCAGTATCCTGAGAGGCGTAAAGGGCTGTACTAGCGACCCGAAGAACTGGTGTTGGACAAGGTGCACACCCAGGAAAGGGGAGGTTGTGACGGGGCTAAAAAGTAATAGCGTCACGCCTGTCCCCTGTGAAGAATACAGAAAGAGAAGATGGACCAGACTGCTTTGCTGCATCACTTCTTGTCATTGTATGGGGCTCTCTGCTGATACAGCAGCCATACAGGCACTCCTAAGAATTAGCAGGTGAATGTGATTTGGCTCACAAAGACGAATATAATAAAATCAAGCAATTTATTGCTCTGGCCATCAGGGAGCCTTTCTCCATCAAACACTTAACAGCTGGCAGTAATGGAAAGAGCCCGCCATAAAATGGGAGATAACATCAGCTCAGACTGGATGAAATGGCTGTGCTCTTATCACAGTGGGCCTCCATCTGCGTTTCCTGGAGCCTTTCATCTTGCCCTCATGTGGCTTGGGGAAGGATCATGGTGCTGAAATCAATACCGCTGGGTTCTGAGCACTCTGCAGATCGAGGGCAGTGAAGAAATGTAAAACAGCGCGTGTGAAATATGGCCTGCTTGTGGCCTAAGGAGCAGGGCACTGAGCTGAAGAGACCTAGTTTCAGTTCCTGGCTTTGCTGCTGGTTTACTGAGGGACCTCTGGGAGCAAGTCACTTGCCTCTCTCTGCCTCAGATTCTCTGTCTGTAAATGGAGATAACATACTGACTTCCTTTGTACAGTGATTTTGGGTCTATTGATACAAAACTATAATAAGTTTATAATAAAAAAACCCAGTGTTGTTTTTATTCATATCACCATAGAACAAAATTACTGTGCTGGTGTGAACATCTTTTGCTTATAGTAACTAAGGGTGCATCTACACAGCAAAGTTATTCCGAAATAATAATGCGAGTGTCTACACAGCAATTCCGTTATTTTGAAATAATTTTGAAATAACGGACAGCTTATTCTGACTTCTGTAAACCTCATTCTACGAAGAATAACATCTATTCTGAAATAGCTATTAGTAGATGCTCCACCTCTGCTATTTCGAAATAACTCCTCATCAGGGCCATTCTAAGTTATTCCTCCTGGGGCTCTAAATCGAGATAGCACGTCTACATAGGGAAGCCTGCCTCGGACTAATTTTGAGGCTTCCCTGCAGTGTAGACGTGCTATTTCAAAATAAGCTATTTTGGAATAGCTTATTCTGAAATAACTGTGCAGTGTAGACGTAGCCGAAAATGATGCACTACTGCTGATTGCGGATAGGCAATCTTCAAGAGGTCTGAGAGGTTCAGAGAATCAGTGAATGTTTGTTGCCTAAATTGTTTAAGGTGATTAGTGATTTTGGGTTACCTCAACATTTCAGTGCCCAACTTGAGACAACTTAAAAGGACGTAGTTTTTGTACTTGTGAAAAACATCCTAGTGGTGCAACTCAGAATCTCAGCCTAAGTTTTTATTCCTGTTGCTCTTGTTGAACCAACTCAACTAAAAGTGAATGAGCTAGATTTTATTCCATCTCATGATGTACTTATATAATTTTTTTTTTTTACTAAATTCTTGTCCCTTATTTCTTTGCAAATCAACTAAAATTTGCACAGGTGTAACTGAAGGAATAATTTGGCCTTTTACTATCAGCAGTGAAGTGTCAGAAGGAAAGCACTCAGCTTAACTTTGAAAATTTCCAGAGTGAATTTGCAGGAGTTAGGCAAAATAAATAAAGGTATTGTAAGCTGAGCAGATCTGAATTAAAATTCCTTAAAAAGCAAAATATGAGGAATCTCATGGTGGTGTTTTCCGTCATTTTTCAGAAGAGGACCACACTTTAAGCCAACTTTTTCTAAAGGATTTGGTCTTGGTTCCTATTTTCTTTGAGTCTCAAAGGAGTAGACATGTTAGTCTGTAACTTTAAAAAAAACTTCAGTTTTTGCCCACGAAAGCTCATGATACTATATTTTTTTTGTTTCCAATGTTCCACAGGACTAATCATTATTTTCTTTGAAGCAGTTCTCTAAGAAACCCTTAAGATACCCCAGTGGTTTGAAAAAAGTTTGAAAATAGTATGGCTTTGCAGCTGAAGACCATGTTGTTTTGTATTAGAGGGTTTCTTAGAAGTGGTATTATCTTGCATTGCCAGTGCTTGACTTTACTAACAGAGAAATGTGCTAGACAGGAGTATTGCTCTTCTTATCTGAAGGTGTCAATTTCTCCCCTCCTATTTTCTTGTCAGAAAGTAAATGCCTTCCTAGTGTGATGCTAATGGCAGCTGATTATAGGTCCTATCTGACAAGAATGTGAAGGTCAAGTTAATTTCCTTTGGCGAGGAAGGTAAGATGGGGTTTCTATGGCAACCAGAATTATCCTACCCCCATCCCAAAAACACTTGAAATATAAATATATTAAAAAGATCACAAGTTAAAAACTCTCATTCATAACATGTCAAACTGTAAACTAATAGAAGAAACCCCATAGAAACTGTATCTATTCCATTAAAGTTGCAATAAGCTCCAGGATGAAACAACTTTTCAGCGATGTGCTGAGTTTTTAAAACTCTTCTCCAGTTGGTCTTATGTTATGCCACATTAGCTGTCCTTACTCTGCTGCTCAGTAGGGCTGTGTCTACACTGGGCCACTTATTCGGGAAAAGCAGCCGCTTTTCCGGAATAACTTGCCAGCTGTCTACACTGGCCGCTTGCTTTTCCGGAAAAGCAATGATGATCTACTGTAAAATTGTCAGTGTTTTTCCGGAAAAACTATGCTGCTCCCGTTCGGGCAAAAGTCCTTTTCCGGAAAAACTATTCCGGAAAAGGGCCAGTGTAGACAGCACAGTAGTCTTTTCCGCAAAAAAGCCCCGATTGCAAAAATGACGATCAGGGCTTTTTTCTGGAAAAGCGCGTCTACATTGGCCACGAATGCTTTTCCGGAAAAAGTGCTTTTCCGGAAAAGCATCCTGCCAATGTAGACGCGCTTTTTCCGGAAATACTTATAACGGAAAACTGTTCCATTTTAAGCATTTCCGGAAAAGGGTGCCAGTGTAGACACAGCCTAGCAGTACTAGAATGGCTTAGAATGATTGTTCTAAATTTTGGAGCAATTGTGGTCCAAAGATATTCATCATAGTCACACCCATTGCTGGAATGGTGATATTGAGGTGGAGATCTTCCTATCACTGGGTCTACATGGATACATTTAAGATCATAATTCTCCACGATTGCATCCTACTGTGCTGTAAATTTAGTTGAAAATGGTGAAAACGCATAACATTAGCCCCAACTTAGTTCAAATGGTGAATGATGAACCCTCCGTTTGACAGGGTAGCCACAGCCATAAGAACAATAGCAGTTTAGCATTCCATCGATGGAGTATGACCATAATGGATAGCTACAAACTATTGATATCCCCTGTGATGTGCCAGGTTAATATTATAGCTAAAAGTTGTTAAATTAAGAACCTTGTGGCACCTTGACTGCAGTGTTCCACAGAATATACTTTGGGTTTAGAAAGCAGAGAGTAAGACTGTATGATAGGGCCCTTATATGGGTCTAGTGGGGGATTTATAAACAAAATGAAAGCTGCCTTGTTAATGCTGACTTCAAGGAAAGGATGCCAAGGGAGGCACATTTTCTCCTTGTTCATTGATAGTCAGCAGAGATTTGATGAATGCAATCTGCCTGCATGTGTAGGAAGGTTGAGGTGTCTGAAACTTTTGCCTCTGTTGAATTAAAAACAACAACAACAAACAAATCTAAGCCAGTGGGCTGAGACTGATTTTAAAATAACTGCTTTAATCCTACCTGAAATAGCTGATATATCACCAATGATTTCATTGCCAATAATGATTTCATTGCCAATAATCCTCTCTTTTTCAGCAGAAATGCTGTATTGAGCAGGGATGGTGTCCCTAGCCTCTGTTTGTCAGAAGCTGGGTGGGAATGGGTGACAGGGATAGATCACTCGCTGATTACTTGTTCTGCTCATTCCCTCTCGGGCTCCTAGAATTGGCTACTCTCTGAAGACTGATACTGGGCGAGTTGGATCTTTGGCCTGACCCAGTATGGCCATTCTGAAGTGGTTAACTTAACAGAAAGTGGTTAACTTTCATCTGAAGAAGTAGGTTGTGCCCATGAAAGCTCATGATACCATCTACATGTTTTGTTAGTCTCTAAGGGTATGGCTACACTAGCCACCCTAGTTCGAACTAGAGTGGCTAATGTAGTCATTCGAACTTGCAAATGAAGCCTGGGATTTAAATATCCTGGGCTTCATTTGCAGGTTCACAGGCGCCGCCATTTTTAAATGCCAGGTAGCTCGAACTACCTGCCCGTGGCTACACGCGGCACGGGCTAGGTAGTTCGAATTAACACTCTTAAGTCGAACTACCGTTACTCCTCCTGCAATACCCTAAGGTGCTGCAAGAGTACTTGTTGTTTCAGTTTTTCCAATTACAGACTAAAGGTACGTCCACACTACAGAGTTTTTTTGGAAAAACGGCCATTTTTCTGAAAAAAACTTCAATTATGTCCAGACGGCAATCGCATTCTTTCAAAATAAAATAGAAAGACTGGAGAGTTTTTTCCCGGCATTGGTAATCCTCTTTCTACAAGGAAGAAGCTTTTTTCTGAAAGAGCTCTTTCAGAAAAAAGCATGTGTGGATGGGGAAGAGGGAGTTCTTTCAGAAGAAGAGGAAAGAGGAAAAAGCACAGGTCCTCTGGTGGCCACTCCATCCATAGTAATCACAGTTTAAATGCGAGATAGCATCCATTCAGTATGGACACTATCTTTCTAGGGTTGCCAGGTATCCGGTATTCAACTGGACAGGCCAGTTTTTGGGCCCTCTGTCTGGGTAAAAAAAAATCAGAAAATACCGGACAAATGCAATGACCAGTATTTTCTGGTTTTCCGGCTGGGCGCCTGACAAAAGCCTAGTGGGGGCGGAGGGAGTGGTGATCGGTGCTGGGAGCCCTCAGCTGGTTGCGTGTGATGTAGGAGTGACGCTGTGCTCCTGAGCACTGTTCAAGCACGTGGTGGAGCTGCAGCCAGACTTGCTCATGCTTTGCTGGGACTGTGCGCGGGACAGGCAGCACCCTGGGATCTGTGAATGCCTGTGAGTTAATGAGCTTTTGTGGGCCAGACCCACTTCCTCAGATCAAATAGTGGAAGAAAATAGTCACAACCATATATACCAAAGGATACAATTAAAAAAAATGAACACATATGAAAAGGACAAATCACATTACAGAACAGAAGGCGGATGTGGGGGCGGGGGGGGGGGGAAGGAAGGTGAATGCCTGTGAGTTAATGATATTAGAGGTGGGGAAGGGTAGATGTCTGTGAATTAATAGTGTTAGAGGTGATAATTAGGGAAGCTATCTTTGTAATGGGTAAGATAGCTGGGGTCTTTGTTCAGGCCTCCGCGGAGAGTGTCGAATTTTAGCATGAATGCCAGTTCAGAGGATTCTCTTTCAAGTGCAGATTTGAATGTCTTCTGAAGTAGGATGCAGGTGCGTAGGTCATTGAGACAGTGTCCTTTCTGGTTGAAATGGCAAGCAACTGTTTTTTCTTTGTGATCCTGTCTAATGTCTGTTTTGTGGGCATTGATTCTTTGGCGAAGTGTCTGAGATGTTTGTCCAATGTACATAGCAGAGGGACACTTTCGGCACATGATAGCATAGATTATATTTCTGGAGGCGCAGGAATATGTATTCTTGATCTTATAACTCACTTGGTTAGGCCCAATAATGGTGTCAGCAGAGTGAATATGTGGACAAAGCTGGCAACTGGGTTTGTTGCAAGGGAAAGTACCAGGGTTGGTATTAGTGTGGTATGTCCTGTGGTTGTTGGTAAGAATTATCTTAAGGTTAGGTGGTTGTCTATAGGAGACTATGGGTCTGTCTCCCAGAGCTTCTTGGAGTTTAGTGTCCTGTTCCAGTATAGGCTGTAATTTATTGATAATGTGTTGGATAGGTTTAAGTTGGGAGCTGTAGGTGATGACAAGTGGTGTTCTGTTGTTGGTTTTCTTGGGTCTGTCTTGTAGAAGATGGTTTCTAGGTATTCGTTTGGCTCTTTCAATTTGCTTTTTTATTTCTCCGGGTGGGTAGTTGAGGTTTATAAATGCTTTTTCCCATTACAAAGATAGCTTCCCTAATTATCACCTCTAATACTATTAACTCACAGACATCTACCCTTCCCCACCTCTAATATAATTAACTCACAGGCATTCACCTCCCCCCCCCCCCCCCGCATCCCCCCTCTGTTCTGTAATGTGATTTGTCCTTTTCATATGTGTTCATTTTTTTTAATTGTATCCTTTGGTATATATGGTTGTGACTATTTTCTTCCACTATTTGATCTGAGGAAGTGTGTCTGGCCCACGAAAGCTCATCATCTAATAAACCATCTTGTTAGTCTTTAAAGTGCTACATAGTCCTGTATTTTGTTTTATCCCCCTCTCAATGTAACTTGTTGTAACTTAAAAATATCACCAAAATGATTTCCCAGCATAACTAAAACACTCAAGGGCTACGTCTACACTGGCTCCTTTTCCGGAAGGGGCATGTTAATTTCAGCGATCGTAATAGGGAAATGCGCGGGGGATTTAAATATCCCCCGCGGCATTTAATTAAAAATGTCCGCCGCTTTTTTCCGGCTTTTAGAAAAGCCAGAAAAGAGCATCTACACTGGCCCCGATCCTCCGGAAAAAGCGCCCTTCAAAGTAGGAATAAGATCCTCCAGAAAAGGGCGCTTTTTCCGGAGGATCGGGGCCAGTGTAGACGCTCTTTTCCGGCTTTTCTAAAAGCCGGAAAAAAGCGGCGGACATTTTTATTTAAATGCCGCGGGAGATATTTAAATCCCCCGCGCATTTCCCTATTACGATCGCTGAAATTAACATGCCCTTTCCGGAAAAGGGGCCAGTGTAGACGTAGCCAAGGAGAATTTACCATAACTGAACACCAGCAAGTCTCAGTTTTACTGTGACACTACCGTAGGGATGTAAAATCCTGGTTAATCAGTTAACCAGTGGGTTAGCCTAACATTTAACCAGTTAACTGATTAAGAGGGATCTGGGCAGGGCCCAGTTGGAATAGCCCCCAGCCCACGGGGCTCCCATTCCCAGTCTCAAGATGGGGATGGCTGCCAGCTCTCAGCCCCAGAGTGACTGCCACCAGTTCCCTGCTTCCAGACCCTGCTGGAGTAGCCTCTGTCTGCAGTGGGCCCCCTGCAGGGCTGGAGGTGGGAAGCTGCTTCAGCCCCCAGGGGTTAATCAGAACCAGTAAGCCTCACCTGTTAAAGGTGATGCTTATTAGGTAACCGGTTAACTTTTCACATCCCTACCACCACCAGCCCCTCTCCCAATTTCAAACACCCTAAAAAGGCAGTTAGATTTGGACAGTTTTGGTAAACAATGAGGGCACCACAGCTTTGCCTCATTTACCAACGGGCTCTAGTTCAGGTGCCTCTGCTGATCTCAGTTTGTGATAGAACACGGCGCGAGTGGGGTAGGAGAAGAAATCTTCCAGCTTTCCTAGGTAGCTTAGAATCAAATCTAGGAACTGTATTTTGTGTTACTACAACAGTGCCCTAAGGACAGTGCTGCTGAGTAATAGACAGTGGCATTGCACGATTACCCACCACTGTTACCATGAGTGAGTTGTGATCACACCTCACTGTTTTCAATGCAAACTGCTAAGTACCCACAAGCTAGTGCTGGGTCTCACCACAGGCTGGTGACCAGGTTGTTGCTCTCATTTTATCTGATACAGAAGCAGGCCAAGCTCCACAGATGCTGCACAGTGTGAGGGAAACTGAGTGGCTAAAATACAGACATGGTAGTGTTGATCTTTTAGGTGAAAATTTTATCTGGCCCCTTCTCAGAGTGAACACAGACACACACTCTCTCTCGTTCTCATTTGTCTTCCAGTGAGAGCGACAGAGCAACTGTCAAAAACAGATTACCCTGTGAAACAAGGTGGGTGAGGGAATAGCTTTTATTGGAACAAGTTTTGTTGGTGAGCGAGAAGCTTTCAAGCTTACCTCACTGAAGAGCAGTGCTATGTAGCTCATAAGCTTTTCTCTCTCGCCAGCAGAGATTGGTCTAATTAAAGGTATTACCTCATACACCGCTTATTAGCTGCCTTTTTATACAAGCCAGAACGCACCATTTCCTTAAATTCAGTGAAATGCATCAAACCATTTGGGTTGTCCTAAACACAGGCAGCTTGTTCTCAGGATTGCTAATGAGGGAAGGAGGAGAGTGGATATCAGGGAATTGTGGTGGATCCTTGATTCTCCATTGTCCAGCCCCATTGTAGGAAGCAGCTTTAACGGATGCCTCTGATATGCATTCCCTCAGGGTCGATAGGCCAGTGGAGTTTCAGATAGGCTATGTCAACACTGCAGGCTTTTGCCAGAAGAGTATGCGAATGAAGCGTTCATTAGCATTTGTCGCGCTGCCATTTGCATATTCTCTGCTGATGCTTTTTGCGCAAGAGGTTTTTGCCCAAAAACAAGCTGTGTAGACGGGGCCATTTCACACAAAAAAACCTTTCCGCAAGATCTTTATACCTCCTTTTTTGAGGCATAAGGCATCTTGTGCAAAAGGGGTTTTTGCGCAAAAAGGAAACGTCCCCACTGCTTGTTTTTGCACAAAAACCTCTTGTGCCAAAAGCATTGGCAGAGAATATGCAAATGAAGGGTGACAAAATGCTAATCAGCGCTTCATTTGCATACTCTCTGCCGACAAAAGCCGGCAGTGTAGACATAGCCTAGGTGTTTAGGGATTGACGATACATGGTGGGATGGTTTGGCCATTTCTGGTTCAGCAGGCCTTGACCATTTGAATAGCTGAGTTAAACTTGCAACTTTCTGTGTTACGTGACCCAAGCATGAAGGTGCTCAGCAAATTTACTGTTGCCAGCTTTTGTGGGTTGATCATGAATCTTGTGATAGTCAGTATTTATTTTAGAATCCCAGTGGCTGTGAATACATGGCAATCTCAATTTTCATACTTTTAAAAATATGTTTCTGAACCTCCAGGTTGTGGCTAAAAAAACAAGGTGGCAAATTAAAGGAATCCAAATTGGACTAAAAATAATCCTTTTAGAGTAAATCTCATGATTTTTGGGGGCTAACTCACAATTTTTGAATGCTTGAGGTTGGAAACACCACAGATGATGATACAACATTAAGAAACAGAAGCAGAAATTAATTAGAATGGCTTCATCACAGTGTACATCACCCACGCTACTTTCTGATTTAACTTTTAAAGAAAAACTTCAGTATGGTATGTGTGGATGGATTTTTTGATCAAAGGTCATATAGGGTCTGAGCTCTGGGGTTACTGTGCATCTGGTTTTCGACCAGAACACCTAGTCAAAAGGGGACCCTCATTGCCCACCAAGCCGTTAAAAATCCAGTCAGGGCATAGTGGGGCCCCAGCAAGCTCCCTTCCTGCCCTGGCTCCACATACTTCCCAGAAGCAGCTGCCAGGTCCCTGTGGCTCTGAGGTATGAAGAGACTCCATACACTGCCCCCGTCCTGAGTGCTGGCTCAACAACTCCCATTGGCCATGAACCACAGTCAATGGGAGCTGAGGGGTGGAGCCCACAGGCACGAGGTCAATGTGTGGAACCTCCTTGGGGCACCATGGGACCAAAAGGGACCTGGTGGCCATTCCCTGGGAGCCGTAATGTCATCAGGATATCACACTCCCTCCCACATCCCAACTTCCGGTATAGCTTGGAGTCCTTCCCAAACCCACGTCCCTCCTGGAACCCTTCTGCATCCCTACATACCCTCCAAAGCCCTGCCCCTAGGGTTGCCAGGTGTCCGGTATTAAACCAGACAGTCTGGTACTTTTGCCTCCTGTCCGGTAAAAAAATTCAGAAAATACCGAACACCTAAAATGTCCAGTACTTTCTGATTTTTTCCTGGCCAGGAGGCGAAAATCCTGGGTGCTTACCAGGTTCTGCAGGGGAGCTGTCTGGCCCGGTGCAGGGAGGCAAGATGGCAGGTCACCACTGGCAGCCTGTTAGGACCAAAAAGCCTCAAAAGCATTTCTTAAAGGGGACACGCTGGGTTTTTTTAAATTTGGGGTTTTTTTTGGGGGGGAGGCTTTGCTTAACAACTCTTAGGGTCCCTTTTTTCTCAACAGCTTTGGTCTCCCCCTTTTTTTTCTCAACAGAATTATTTCCCTGGTGGGTTTTTTTTTTGCGGGGGGGGGGGGGGGGATTCGGTATTTTTGGTTAAACCATCCGGCAACCCTGCCTGCCCGAGTCCAGAGCCCTCTCATCCCTGGACTCACCCTGGAGCCCTCAGACACATATACCCACACCCCAACCTTCAGCCCCAGCCTGGAACTCTTTCCTGTACCCTATGAACCCCTAATTTCTGGCCCACCTGGAACCTACAACCTCAGCTGGAGCCCTTGCCTCCCCTGCACTTCAAACCTCTCACCTCCAGTCTGGACCCCCCTCCTGCACTCCAAACACCTCAGCCTAAAGCCAGCACTCTCCTCCTGCACCCCATCCCCTACCAGAGCAAAGTGAAAGTGAGTGATCAAGGGAATGGGGAGGAGGAAATGGGAACAGGGCCTCAGGGTAAGGGTGGATCAGGGTTGTTCAATTTTGTGCAATTAGAAAGTTGGCAACTCTGCTGAGCCCATAAAAAATCATTGGTAAACCTCCTATTATTAGTGGATACAGAATCAGATCCATAGGCAAATGACATATCTTTCAAATTCCAAAACAAACACAGTCTGACTTAATACATCCCAATAGAAGCAACTTCTGTTTCATGGTCCTGGGTTGCTCTGACCTTACTTTATGGAGTCATGTTGTTCCCTCATCTCTTTCCTTCCCAGCCTGACTCTTTTGGCCAGAGCTCCATGCAACATTCACTTACCTGGGCTGGGCCCCGCTCGTGGGGAGTCTCAGCCCTCGAGGTCCATTTACGACCCCATCCTCCTCCCCTCCAAAAAATAAGGCCAGCTGAAATCAGGGTTATATCTAACTCCTGACACTGAGTTAACTACAGTGTTCAGTACCTAGCAAAGGCTATAATAAAAATGTAATTGGCAGCAGTATCCTTCTACCTGTGGCTGCCTAGAAAGAAATAGCAAACATAAAACCTGCCTTGTGTAGTGTCTGGTTGGCAGGCAGTAGATGACTGTGGGGTGACCTCTGGCCTGCATTAGCCGCTTGCCTTTGGGAAGAGAGAGGCCAGACTATATGAGGGATGCAGCTGAAAAGTCCAAACCCCTTGAGAATCCCCCACATCCATTATGCCAAAGCGAAATGAGGCACTTCTAAAGTGAAGCTGGATAAAGGCTGAAACCTCTGCATGGCTGGTGCTCGCGCGCAGGAAGAGGGCCTCACCCAGGGCCAGCCTTAGGGGAAATGGAGCCCTGGGAGAATTTTGGGGCCACTGGCCTCTGTGGTCATGGAGCCCCCATTACCCCTGCTCCCCCAGAAGCTCCCCACCCTCCTCACTCCTACTCTCTGCACCTCTGACCTGTGCCACTAACCCTTTTGCAGTGCCCCTTTCGTTCTTACCCTCGAATCCTTCTCTAAGTTCCAACTCCTGCACTGTGCCCCTTCACTCCTACCCCCTGCACCTCCCCCCTGTGTCTCTAACACCTCCACTGTGCCCCTTCACTCCTACCCCCTGCCCCTCCCTCCTGTGTCTCTAACACCTCCACTGTGCCCCTTCACTCCTACCCCCTGCCCCTCCCTCCTGTGTCTCTAACACCTCCATTGTGCCCCTTCACTCCTACCCCCTGCCCCTCCCTCCTGTGTCTCTAACGCCTCCACTGTGCCCCTTCACTCCTACCCCCTGCACCTCCCTCCTGTGTCTCTAACACCTCCACTGTGCCCCTTCACTCCTACCCCCTGCCCCTCCCTCCTGTGTCTCTAACACCTCCATTGTGCCCCTTCACTCCTACCCCCTGCCCCTCCCTCCTGTGTCTCTAACGCCTCCACTGTGCCCCTTCACTCCTACCCCCTGCACCTCCCTCCTGTGTCTCTAACACCTCCACTGTGCCCCTTCACTCCTACCCCCTGCACCTCCCCCCTGTGTCTCTAACACCTCCATTGTGCCCCTTCACTCCTACCCCCTGCCCCTCCCTCCTGTGTCTCTAACGCCTCCACTGTGCCCCTTCACTCCTACCCCCTGCACCTCCCTCCTGTGTCTCTAACGCCTCCAGTGTGCCCCTTCACTCCTACTCCCTGCACCTCCCTCCTGTGCCCCCTTCAGTCCTACCTCTGCACCCCTAACCCTGGCATCCTCTTCACCCATGCCATGTGGGAGAACTGACCCTCCAGATACACAAAGCAGCTGGCATCACCGTTTGCTCCCACATTGGACTGCTCCTCCTGTGCCCCAAGCAGGTGGAGAATTCACAGGCATAGGGAGGAGAGCACAGCTGCTGCTGCCTCAGCATGGCCCAGGTAGAGACGTGACCTGCAGGCAGGGAACCCTGGTGGTGTGTGTTTGGGGGGAAGGGGTACGACCACACACAGGAGTATATGAGTGTGCTGTCTCTTTAAGAGAGCACTCAGGGGCAGGCTTGTGTTGGGATACAAGCAATGGAGAGCAGCTCCAGCCCCAGAGAGTCAGCAGCACATACAGATCCCCCATCTCTTGTCTCCTTAGCTCAGAGGGGGTGGGGGTCACCCCAACATCAGCCCCCCTCCTCCATGCAGCAGACAGGAGTGTGGTCCTGGGCAGTGTGTCAAGGGGTGGCTCCCGGGAGGAAATAGAGGGACAGGAAAAGCAACAGCTGCACACATGGAACAGGGGGAGGAAGAAGGGGAGCCCCTGTCTGCATCACCTGGCTCAGATGGCTGGTCATCCAGCTAGCCCCTGCAGATTGGGTCTCCCACCCCCAGCACTGCTGCTCACCTGCCTACCTGCCATCTCCCTCTGTGGCAGCTCAGGTGGGAATCTAAATGCTGCTCTCAGCCCATCCCAAAGCCGGTTCTGGCCTCAATTGCCTCTCTTCAGTACCGTGAATCAATCCACTGCACAGGCACCTGAATTGAATAAGAGAAATAAAAGCCTCCAGAGAAAGAGAGAGGGCAAAATGTACCTGAATCGAATCTGAACTCTAACTACAGCAGATGCTGCCACAGATGTTTTTCAAGGTATCAGCAGGAATGAAAAACCCAGTGTACCATGGTGCACACGGGGAAACATGTATCAGCAGTGTCATTGTTTGCCTGGCTGACTGAAGCCTGGACAATTTAAAGTCCAGTGTATGGATCCTCAGTTTGTGTAAATCTGCGTAACTCCATTAACTTCAGTGGCACTCTATTTATTTGTTGGCTGAGGATCTGGTCTATAAATCTGAATCGTGACTGCAAATGTGTGCACCTGAATAGTTTATTTCAGTGCCTGATGATTAAGCAGTATGTGACCTTAAAGGTAATTTGGTTTAAGGAAATACCATTCCAGTGAAGTCTACCATCCATCTGGGCGGATAACTTGGTCTCTATTGAAAGGTACCAATTTATGGCAGGTGAGAACTTGGCCATGATGTAGTTCTTGCTGAAATTCAAACCTGACAAAAACAGTTTGTAAAAATAAACATGTTATTCCGTTCTACTCTGCGCCGATTAGGCCTCACCTGGAGAATACTGTGCCCAGGTCTAGGCACATTTCAGGAAAGCTGTGGAGAAATTGGAGAAGGTCCAGAGAAGAGCAATGAGAATGATTAAAGGTCTAGAAAACATGAGCTATGAGGGAAGACTGAAAGAATTGGGATTGTTTAGTTTGGAAAAGAGAAGACTGAGAGGGGACATGATATCAGCTTTCAGGTACCTAAAAGGATGTCACGAGGAGGGAACAGATTTACTCTTTTTACCTTCTGACGATAGGACAATTAGCAATAGGCTTACATTGCAGCAAGGGAGGTTAAACACTGAAGGGTATGTCTGCACTACCACCCTACTTCGAACTAGGGTGGTTAATGTAGGCAACCGGAGTTGCAAATGAAGCCCGGGATTTGAATTTCCCGGGCTTCATTTGCATATTGCCGGGCGCCGCCATTTTTAAATGTCCACCAGTTCGGACTCCGTGGCCACAGCTACACATGGCACGAACTAGGTAGTTTGGATTAGGCTTCCTATTCCGAACTACCGTTACTCCTTGTGGAACGAGGTGTACCGGTAGTTCGGAATAGGAAGCCTAATCCGAACTACCTAGTTCGTGCTGCGTGTAACTGTGGGCACGGAGTCCGAACTAGCAGACATTTAAAAATGGCGGCGTCCAGCAATATGCAAATGAAGCCCGGGAAATTCAAATCCCGGGCTTCATTTGCAACTCCGGTTGCCTACATTAACCACCCTAGTTCGATCTAGGGTGGTAGTGTAGACATACCTGAATAAATTGCCTGGGGAAGTTGTTAAAACTCCATCATTGGAGATATTTAAGAGCACATCTATCAAGGATGAGCTAGATGGTACTTGGTCCTTCCATGAATGCAGGAGACTGGACTTGATGACCTCTCAAGGTCTCTTCCAGTTCTAACATTCCATTATTCATCTTTCACTATTGTTTGTTAGTGAAATTCTGTTCACCAGAATGCTTGTGTAAAAAAGACAATACAGGCAGTCCCCGACTTACGCGGATCCGACTTATGTCGGATCCGCAGTTACGAACGGGACTGCCCTGGAGTACACGGACTGCGGGACCTCGCGGTCCTGCCACCCGTGTACTCCGGGGCTTTCTCCGCGTCTCCCTGGTCTGCAGACCAGGAAGACGCGGAGCAAAGCCGCGGAGGGGCTCGGGCAGCGAGGCAGCCCAGGCGTGCCTGGACTGCCCCGCTGCCGGCTTCCCCGCAGCTTTGCAAAGCTGTGGGGGGGGGAGAGGGGGGGGGACTCGGGCAGCGAGGCAGCCCAGGCGCGCCTGGACTACCCCGCTGCCGGCTTCCCCACGGCTTTGCAAAGCCGCGGCGGGGCTCGGGCAGCGAGGCAGCCCAGGCACGCCTGGACTGCCCCGCTGCCGGCTTTCCCGAGGTTTTGCAAAGCCGCAGGGGGGCTCGGGCAGCGAGGCAGCCCAGGCGCGCCTGGGCTGCTCCGCTGCCGGCTTCCCTGAGGCTTTGCAAAGCCGCGGGGAGGGGGGCCTCGGGCAGCTGTCCCGCGGCCGGCGTCCTCAGAGGCTTTGCTCCCCATCTCCCTGGTCTGCTGGTTTCCAGCAGACCAGGGAGACTGGGAGCAAAGCCGCGGAGGACCCAGGCGGCGGACCGCGGTGCGTCTCAGTCCGCCGCCCATGTCTTCCTGGTCTGCTGGGCTGGGGGGGGGGCGCAGCTAGTACGCCCCCCCCCAGCAGACAAGGCTTTTCTCCGGATGCCTGTGGCAGAGCAGCTGGGGCGCTGCCGGTTGGTCCCGCAGCGCCGCTCTGGGCGCTACTGGACCAACCCAGCAGCACCCCAGCTGCTCTGGTCCTGATTCAGCGCTGCTGGTCAGTTTCAGCAGCGGCTGAATCAGGACGCCTGGGGCAGAGCAGATGGGGTGCTGCTGGGTTGGTCCAGTAGTGACGAGGAGCGGCGCTACTGGAGCAACCCAGCAGCACCCCAGCTGCTCTGCCCCAGGCGTCCTGATTTAGCCGCTGCTGAAACTGACCAGCGCTGACTACAGGAAGCCCGAGGCAGAGTTGCTCTGCCCCGGGCTTCCTGGAATCAGCTGCTGATCAGTTTCAGCAGCAGCTGACTTGGGGACGCTTGGGGTTCTTAAGTTGTTTCTGCATGTAAGTCAGAACTGGCGGTCAGTTTCAGCAGTGACTGAATCGGGACGCCAGTTCCGACTTACATACAGATTCAACTTAAGGACAAACCTACAGTCCCTATCTTGTACGTAACCCGGGGACTGTCTGTACTGCAAATGTGTTCAGACATATGCTCATGTGGAGATGTATTCACATGAGTATTTATACTGGTGACATTCACATGTCTGTCTTGAAACCCCTTGATAGACCTGGGAATCTGATTCAAATCAGGGAGTTAAAAAAAACACTGTGTGACTTAAATGAGCAAACAAAGTGAGAATAGTAAATTGGGAAGCAAATACTGAAAGCATCAGTCCCAATAAATGGTTTACATGCTACTGTGGCTGTAATATATTACCATTAACCAATAATGAGTTACAGGAAGATTTTCAAAGGTACAATGAGCAAGTAGGCACATAATTTCCATTGACAAGGGTACATAGCTTCCATTTGAGCCTTTGAGTATTTTTTTTAAATACTTCAGTATTTTTTTAAAAATAATGGCTATATTTGTAAAACTCAAAGTCAGCTCATTGATGATTTGCAAAGCAGTTTCCTGAGCACTGATATGCTTTAGTGTAAATGAAGTCTTTGGGCTTAATACAGAAGTAGTACCAGGAAAATGAATGTTCTGGGATGTACAAGAAGCCAGACAACACGATCTGATTCTTCCTTCTGGCCGTAAGTTCTAAATTGTGAAAGAGGGATAAATTAATTGATGACATAAAAATTGGCACAGCTGTAGACTAAATACAGCTGTATTTTTCTTTTGCCTCCTTAAGAGGTAGATAAATTGTTCCTAGTCTCTCTATTGCCCTGCCCCCACAAAAGAGCGACAGTTAAACTCACTGAATTCTGTATCTTCAAGTTCGTTTTGGTTTTTGCCATACTTCCTCATGGCCCCTTGATCTACTTTTTTGTACAAGCCAAAACTTTTTTTTGTTTGTTTGTTTTTTGTTTTTTTTTGGAAGGCACGCAGTTCTTAATGAAAAGATGCCAGGTTTATGAAAATAAAGTATTGATTTCGACTAGCCCTCTGCTCTGCTCAGCCAAACAGGGATCTCGTGTGTGCTGTGGTTATCGCTAAAGTTATTTGCTAAAAGTCTGTTAGTTGTAGTGGGGAAATAGCATCACTTCTCGCAATTGCCACTAATGGACATTGAGCAAAGAGTGGGTCTGTTTTCCAAGAGGTAGCTGCTTGGTCCCTGGGAAGAAACCCCACAAACCCTGTCTCTACTGGAGAGGTTTAGCTAGGGCCAGGAGTAGATAACTACTGCATGCATTAGGCAGACGGACATTATTAATCTGTGATTTAGAAACTGCATAACCTTCTGCCTTCGGCCCAAGAACACAGAGACCAGTTATGAATCCCAGAAATAAGAGCTATTGGAGCAGTAGTGGAAAGCATTCAGGAAAGCCACAGGCACACTCCCCTCACTTTGCCCTGCTGGACAAGTCCTTGCCTCAGGGAGCAAGGAGGAGGGGAAATTCCAAAAAAGTAGCAGAGGGGTAGCCGTGTTAGCCTGAATCTGCAAAAGCGACGAGAAGTCCTGTGGCACCTTATAGACTAACTGAAGTGTAAGAGCATAAGCTTTCGTGGGCAAAGACCCACTTCGTCTTTGCCCACGAAAGCTTATGCTCTTACACTTCAGTTAGTCTATAAGGTGCCACAGGACTCCTCGTCGCTTTTGCAAAAAAGTAGGGTGACCCGATGCCCATTTTTAAAGGGACAGTCCCATATTTAACCCTCTTGTAGGTATCCCAACTTTTTCTTCAAAATAGCCAAATTGTCCTGTATTTTGTGTCCCCTCTCACCTGCATCAGTACTCATGACTGGGGGAGAGGGGAGCAGTTTCCAGTATGTTCATTCCCCGAGACTGTAAGCTCCATAGCAACTCCCTGAGGAGGGGCGTAGCACCCTTTTCACACGCCCTACCCTAGGTCCTGCCCCCAAGAAGCACAGGGCTGCTCTGACCACTGGGCACCCTCCCTATTGAGCTACTTCTCTGGCCAGGTTTATAGGAGAGTGTGTTCAGAAGTTTCAGAGGAGGAACCGAGTTAGCCTGTAACTGGAAAAGCTTAAAAAACAGCCAATACTCTAGCAACACCTTAGAGACGAACAAAACATGTAGATGGTATCATGAGCTTTCGTGGTAGAGTGTGTGTATGTCACCTCTCCCCATGCAAATCCTGAAGGCTTAAATATAAGAAAGTGACTCCAATTATACAGTATTTCTTCTTAATGGGCTCTGTCAATTTGATGTTATTTTGAACGTTTGTACAACACAGTTCTGATTGATTGATGCTGAACTCGCTTGAATATGAGTAATTTTACCCTGTGTTCCATATTTAACATAGAGAAATATGGTCACCCTACAATAGAGCATCCAGTG
The DNA here is from genome assembly GCF_052426305.1 of Pelodiscus sinensis. Classification (NCBI taxonomy): domain Eukaryota; kingdom Metazoa; phylum Chordata; order Testudines; family Trionychidae; genus Pelodiscus; species Pelodiscus sinensis. The sequence continues at coordinate 120,460,332 of NC_143056.1, read as the reverse complement.
TGGGGAACTTTTACCTTTGCTATTGCAAGGGAAGGCAGAATTGCACCCTGCTGCTCGACCCCTTACTTTAATCTGTAAGGATATGGCTGCACCGCAGCGTTATTTCGGAATAGCATAGTCCACCTCTACATTACAAACAGTTATTTCGACATAATGTCAAAATCATATCAAACCGGAGGACTTCTTACTCCAACTCCTATAATGCTCATTGTATGAGGAATAAGGGAAGTCGGAGGAAGAGTGCTCGTTCTTGGACTTCGTGCTGTGTAGACAGTGCCAAAATCTGAAATAAGCTATTTTGACTTCAGCTACGTCAATTGCGTAGCTTAAGTTGCGTAGCTTATTTTGGCTTTAGCCCTGCTGTGTTGACGTGCCCTAAGTTGAAAGGCTTTATTGGCCTGAGTTTGACATATTGGCTGTATTACTAAGCCTTACTGATATGTGAACATCTCTGGGTAACATCTGCACCAAGATGGGAACATATTTCAGGGTAGCTCATGAATATACCCCTGTGAATACCTCCACCACCCTACCCTCTCCATTTCTGATGTAAGTCTACAACTGTGTAAGTAGCTCTCTCCACATGCTGAGGCTGGAGTAGCACCCAAAGAGCTTCATCTGTCTTGCAAAGAAGAAAAGTTTACTCTTTTTTTTCCCCTTGGGAAAAATGCCAAGATGCTGCTGCTGGTTTTGGACTATTGCCATCTACGATACAGTCTACTGAATTTGTTTTTAAAGCTGCATCACTTTCCACATAGAACGTGTTTTTTTATTTGAAATATAATAACAACAATCTTGTAAGCCTCCTTAGTGTTTGAATGTTATTTCTGCAAAGTGTTTTGCTTTGAAACACTACGTGCCGCACCTCTGTTGCCCTGAGCCATCTTAGGCATCCTGCGTAATATCTGAAGGCAGAGTGGAGCATGTTTCTTGCTGGAGCCTCAGTCTCCTGGCAGAGCTTAACATGGTCAATAAATGAAATGAAATGATGACAGTGATGTTGATTTCAATTCCTTTGGTACCTGTCTCCAAACTGCAGAGAAGCAGTGCTGTGGCACCAAAAAAGCCCCATGTTTGACATGCCATGACTTCTTAGGTGGAATGGGAAGATAATTGAGACGTAGCAGTGATGAAATGGATGCTGGCGTGTATTTCATACAGACACATGCACCATAAACACTGGATGCAGGGATAGAAAGGGGTTTCAAAAACAAACTAGAATTAAATTGGACCAATGTGATAGCACCATCTGCATCCAGTAATTTCAGTTTCCCATACACCTCCATCCCTTGTTAAGTACCACTGCTATCTCTTCCTCCTCTGTCTTCAGGGCTGCATGTTTCTCCCCACCGCTCCTTCTAGGATGCAGGATCCTCTGCAGAAAGAACACTGCACTAGTACTCCCTGCTCCACTTACTATACTTCAGGTGGCTAAGGACTTTGAGGCATTCTCCTTCAGAGTCTACCTTCATTTTCCTCCTCCTTCTCCTCCTCAGAAAGCATCCTCCTTCCTGTTCTTGACCTCTGCTTAAGGATTTCCTAAAGCGTACCTTTCAGAACAGCCTGGCAACACTTTGAGATTTGTTGTTGTGGTTCATGTATTATTTGTGTAAGGGCTTGTACGCTTATTGTGGTAATGTGCACCACACATGTGGGATTCCTAAAGCGCACTAATGTGATGCGCATTAATTGTTCCAGGTAGACAGTGCTGATGCACATTACAGATTCCTTAGGGCACTAAACATAGGCTAACATATGTTATAGCATACTAGGAAAATGTTAGTGTGCGTCACAGCATCTACATGAACCAATTAAAGAAATCACACCCCTGTGGTCCTTTCAATTCTCCATTGTGCAGACAAGCCTTTAAATTGGCATCTAGAGCAGGGGTGGTCAATATGCTGCCCGTGGACTGGACGCGGCTCATCCAGGTAAGGCCCTGCTGAGCTGTCAGGTGCTTTATTTACCTGTGTGTCTGCAGACATGGCAGCTTGCAGTTCCTGTTGGCTGCAGTTTGCTGTTCCTGACCAATGGGAGTTGCGGGAAGCCATGTCCCAGTCCACGCCACTTCCCACAGCTCCCATTGGCCAAGAATGGTGATCTGTGACCAACGGGAGTTGTGAGTGGCAGTACCTGTGACTGTGCAGGTAAATAAAGCATTTGGCTGCCCACTAGAGGCTAACCCCAGTGAACTGAGTCCAGCCTGCGGGCCGCTAACTCCCCGCCTCTGATCTAGAGGGCCCACACATAATCTGGGCCTCACTGTGCTGGTTATACACATATGGAGAGGGAAAAGTAGAACGGCACCAAAGAGCTGACATTCTAGATGGAGAAAAAGGCAATTTTTGTCTTTTTACTCCTGGGACAAACTGAGAAATTGTGTCTGAGCAGAGACTTGAACCCAGATTTCCTGAGTCTTAGCCAGGTGGATTACCCACAAAGTTATCAGCCACAAAGTCGTCCTTCCTCAGTCTGCAGGGCAGCCTTTCCAGGGCAGCTGCTGCCTTGATGCCCTACTATTTTCTCCATTGCAGAATGTGCTTCCCCCTTCCCCTCAGTGCTCAGCACTGATTAGGGGCTTACAATTTGAGCTACACTAATTGCATAGCTTAAGTCCAAATAACTTATTTCAACTTTGGGTGCTGTTTACAGAGCACTTATTTCGAAACAGAGCACTCTTCCCCCGACTTCCCTTACTCCTTATACAATGCGGGTTACAGGAGTTGAAGTAAGAAGCCCATTATTTCGAATTTATTCCGAAATAATGCTGCTGTGTAGACATAGCCCAAGAAAACTCTTGCCAGCCTGCTCTTGCCCAGCCTGCTCTCACATTGGCGTGCTAGGGTTACTCTGTGGGAAAATGGCATTACATTCTGTTCGTTTTGGTTTTTAAATGCAAAAGAACCTTCAAAATGTTGTCAGCTCTGATCTGGTAGCATGTGGACTCTGCAAACAGATGCAAAGATAGGGCAACAATGTCCTGGACACCCTGGAGGTTATCTCTTTGACAAGGTGGATAAGCCCGCACCAACTTTTTTGGAAAGGAAAATGGGGAGCTGCAAACCAGCCTTTGCCAGGCAGGCTTGCTGGGGACTGCAGCCATAGCGGAATGTTGCCAAGTTGAGCTAAAGCCAGTTATCTTATTATTGGAAACCACTGGGGCTATTAGAAGCAAAGAGGTTGTTTTGAAGCTTGTCTGTTGCTAAGCTTGAATAAGCATCTGAGACCAAACTATCCCTAGGGTCAGAGAAAAGGGAACCTCCTGTGTAATTCCTCTGACTTGCGGTTTTTGTTGTGTGGATTTTGTGATTTGTAATCTGGGATTAAAAAGTCAAAAGCAATATGCATTTCTTTGTGCCGAGTGTGTCACTCTCCTTAGATTTGGAGTCAGCCACCGTGTGATGGATCCTTTATTGTCTAATTGATGCCAAAGTTGTCAAGCTGCAATCAGTGAGTGTCTAATATTAAAAAACCCAGCAACAACAACAAAAACAAAACTTCCCTCTTATAGGAAACTGTGTACACTGGCTTCCAATGACTCGACACACTAGTTTATAAAGTATGCAGGTAGGTCTGCTCAAGGAAATCAGATTCGTAAATTCGCCTGTGCCAAGGCTAATCTTGGCATTGTTCTCTCTTTGTCGGAGTTTGACACCCAGGACTTGGTGAGGCCGAGGAGGGATCGTACCAGGAGCCATGGTGCTTATGGCTGCATGTGGAGTTGCCAAACAGAGCATGTGGCAGTGGTGAAAGCATCCCAGGGTGAGATTCCTTGGAGCAATTTTCTCATGTAGTGCACAGATTGTGGAATTTGTGCCCTAGGTTTGTTGAGGAAAATGTGCCATTAGAGCCACTTTCAACCATAAGGAATCTTGTACGAAAAGGTGAATTTTAATGGGGGGTTAGTTTCTACAGAAGCCCTTCCTATGGTTATTATGCAGAGGATGAGGGGAGAGGCAGCTGTCATCCTAGTATGGTATCTTACAGCTGGCTGAAGGGAGAGGAGAGGACACATGGCTCCTTTGGGAGTACTGTCAGTTCCACGCTGTTGGCAGGCCAACAAGGGGCACTCACAAATAGAGTAACAAACTCCATCCCTCCTCTCCTCTCTCCCATGTTGGGTTAAGAACTTGTCACATCCATCACATCTGCCTGATCTTCACCAGTCCTGTGAGTATCCTGGTTCTGTGACAAGGGGTGACCTCCAAACTCGTACCAGACTCTTGGGACTAGGAGCAGACTACTGCCCTTCCTCCTGAATTACAAACCTTGTCACAATGCTGCCTTTGTCCATACTCATTTAACTGCACAGGCATCACTGTGGCTGCGTAACTGTTAATCTAATCTGATAGTTGTGTAACTAGTATCCTACCACACACCCTGGTAGTGAAATCCGAGTGTCTAACTGAGGGGAAAATTCTGCTAAGGCAGGCTGCACTGATGTACCTAAGAGTAGAGTCGGACACCTTAAACCCGATCCAGAGCCTGTTGAGGTAAATAGCCTGTTGAGGTAAATAGCCTGTTGAGGACTCTCAGGGTATGTCTACACTACAGTGTTATTTCAAATTATCTTATTTCAAATTAGTTAATTTGAAATAAGATATTTCAAAATAACGCGTCAATACACAAAATGCATTTCGAAATAGCGTTTTGCTATTTCAAAATAGCGCGTCCACACTGAGTGGATGTTGAATCGCATTTAAGGCTGGCCGGAACCAGGTCCAGCAGGGCATCAAGTCAGGAGTTACTTTGTGGGGCTGCTGCCTGAGGCTATCTGAGGTCTGTGCTTAAAGGGACCTCCTGGACAGCTGGTTCTTAGCTTTCCCTGCTTGCTTGCCTACCTCGATGAGGGACAGCAAAGCATTTTGTCTCTGCATGCTCTGGTTGCCCTCACTTGGCACACCACAGCACTCTGCAACATGGAGCCAGAGCTGCCCCAGAGCACTCTGGTACTTCTCATGGACGCGTTGCTGCGAGTCTGGCTGCACTTTCTGCAGGCTGCCATCCTGGAGGTCCATCGGGGGGCTGTCAGTATCCAGGAGGCCCTGTGGGAGAGCTTCCACCCTGAGGAGCACTAAGAGCCTCCCTGGTCTGCCCCATTGTGGGCTTGTGCCTCATTCCTCCCTCACATCCTTCCACTTACTCCTCCCTAACCCCCCTTCCTGATGTCAAATAAAATACATGTAATATCGTGAACACAGACTCTCTTTATTTAACAAAACTGTGAGGGAGGGAATGAAACTCTGGTGAGACTGGGGAAAGGAGGCATGAGAGGGGAGAAGAGAGGGTGGGAAAGGGGAGGGGGAAACCTGGGAGGAGGGAGCTGGAAGGGGAAGCAAGGGGAAGAAGGGTGAGGGGAAGCTCTGGGCTCAGGGTAGGGGGGTCTCGCCGGACCACCTTGATTGTCATGCAAACCTGTTCCTGGGTTTGCATGTGGCCTTTGGTGGCCAGTCTGGCAGCTATTCTGCCATGGATGGCTGCATTCCTCCATCTAGTGCGGAGATCATGGAAGTTGGGGGCATCCCCCCCAACCTGAATAAGGTCCATGATCTCCACCCTGGACCAGAAGATGCCCGCCTTCTCCGGACCCTGGCAGGCTCCTGGGAGCTGTCAGACTGCTCCTGGGGAGCAGTGGAGGGCTGGCTGCCAGTGGCTTGCTAGCCCATGTTTTGGGGCCACTGGGTCAGGGGCAGTGACTGCTGGCTCTGGGCTGGCAGGCTTGGAGCTGGCACAGGCACTGTGGCCAGAGTCTACCCCTTTAAGGGCTCCAGGGACAGAGGAGGGAGAGGTGTGTTCTTGGTTGAGGCTGGAGTGGTCACCAGGGCACCCTGGGAAGGCTGGAGGCCCCCTGTTTTGAAATAAGTGTCTACACAGCACTTATTTCAAAATAGCTATTTCGAATTTGGCGTTATTGCTCGTGGATTGAGGTTTACCAAATTTGAAATAAGCGCTCCGCTATTTCGAATTAATTTTGAAATAGCAGTTTGGCTGTGTAGATGCTAGTAAAGTTATTTTGAAATAACGGCTGTTATTTCAAAATAACTTTGCTGTGTAGACATACCCTCATTGACTTCAGTGAATTTTGGATTGGGTTCCCAGTACAATGGACTATTTGTCCTCTGAGATAGTCACAAACATAATCTGTTCCTCAATACTAGATTGTTAAGAAATCAGGGAAGGTCTCTAGAGCTGGGTCCTTGGAGAACTGGAATAACTGAGATGGTCTAGTGGGCTATTTGCTGAAGGGATTTTTAATCAAAAACAGACGGAGGCAAGCAAAGATTAGTTTTTGCTGATTTCAGATAGACTTTGGCCAAGGAATTCTCCACATATCAGCATTTTCACCAGGCTTGCGTTGCCAAAGAAATACTTTCCAGTCTTTGACATAATAAATGTCCTTGCACAGCATAGGTACAGCTGTAGATTTATGATAGTTTACCAAGGGCTCAGATAAAACGGGTGGACACTAACAAATAGTGACTTCAAGTAAGCATTTCTTCCCTGAAGCACAGGCTTCGGTGGCACTCAGAAAAGACTATCAGGAATTCTAATGAAGGATTAATAGGCTCACAAATATACACCATTTTAAAGCAATATTATTAGTACTGCCAGCCCTGCATGGCAATCTTCAAATGCCTGGCGAGGATTATGCATTAAGTGCTCCCAAAGATACCTTCTTCACCCCATCCCATCAAATCAGAAATTCTGTCTCACCCCAGTGAAAATACCTTGACACTGTAATAAGGAAAGAGATACAGTGTGAAACTCCTATGGGTAGAACACCATCTCTGTTTCTTTATTTCATAAACCTGCTTGATATCTTAGAAGTTATTTTTAGATCATCCACAGTTCCATGTCCCTGCCTTCATTAGTTTCAGCTATAAGGATCCAATCCTCAGATGTACCTGAGCTGAGCTTGCTGATGTTTTCCATCTCTGGCAATGTAGGGGCTCATCAGGAGCAGGTGTAGACCCTGGCATATTTTAGAGCATCTTCAAGTCTGCTGTGTTTTGTGATAGCAAGAACAGTTCCCTATGGATCAGCTGGCCCTCACTTCTGACATGCCTCTGTGCGAAAGGATGAGGAAGTAAGTGGCATAAAGCTCTGCCAAGCCCAGATTCTCCTACATCAGAGAGTTCTCAGCTGCCCCTTTCAGACTGCTTCATAGTCAGTTCGTGCTGCTTTGCCAGTGCCATGTGAATTTATAGGGTGCTGAGAATCAAGACTACGGTGTTGTAGGGGAGTCTAATTGTGAAGGATGCATCTCTGTTCCACAAGGTAAGTCAGAACATTCAAGTAGTCCTGTTTTCTGAACACTCTTAGTTGCTTTTTTGCAAAATTCTTTAAAAGCAATAATAAGGCTTGTCCACAACTTTCAACACTTAGCCCTGCTCTGCACTAGGATTTTATTTTGAAATAACCCCCTTTAGGTGGAATTAATAAGCAGTGCGTCCACACTACCAAGCCTGTTGTTTCGAAATAATGGTCCAATTATTTTGAAATCTGTATTCCTGCTTTCTTCGGGGAATAACGCTAATTTCAAAATAGCTATTTCAAAATAGTGTTAGTGTGGACACTCCACTGCTGCTATTTTGTAATAACTACTCCCCAGAAGCTTCAGGGGGTAGCCGAGTTAGTTTGTCCATGTAAACTGAAAAAAACAAGAAATTGTCTGGTAGCACTTTATAGTCTAGGCTCTAAGTTGAGGTAGCGAGTCCACATTAACAGAGCCTGCCTCGGACTAATTTTGAGGCTTCCCCATAGTGTGCACATGCTATTTCGATTTTGTAAATCAGGAGTTATTAAATCAATTTGAGTTATTTCAAAATAGGCCATATCTACATTAGGAAACTTGAGCTATGTCTACATTGCGCTCTCTTGCGCAAGAACATATGCAAATGAGACACAGCAATGAATATCGCTGTGCTTCATTTGCATACTTAATGAGCCACCATTTTTGCGCAAGAGCCGCTGTGCCTGAAAATAAGCAGTAGAACAGCTCTTGCACAAGAGGGGAGTTTTGCGCAAGAAGGAACAGTGTAGACTGCTCCTTCTTGCACAAAAGCCCCTTGTGCAAAATGGTGGCTCATTAAGTATGCAAATGAGGTGCAGTGAAATATTCATCACCGTGTCTCATTTGCATATGTTCTTGTGCAAAAAAGTGCAATGTAGATGTAGCCTTAGAGAGAAACTCAAAATTACACTCCTTGGGCCAAATCACTAGAATCCACAGAGCTGACTTTGCATTTGTTAGAACTGATAGAATTATGCCAACTTATGCCAGATGTGGATCTCACCCATCCATCACTGTGATGTCCTAGCTACATATTTTGCTGTGGGAATATTAGGAGAGTTGATAAAATTCACAGTGAGAGAGAGGAAAAAAATTGTAAATCAAGGAAATTGTAAATCTATAAGCAGCAGTAAGGTGGGCAGGGGGACAGAAGACGGTGCTGGGGGGAGATGGCTTAAAAACTGGTTCCACCTAGGACCAGCTGCATGGTGCTGCCTACCCCCCCCCCCCCCCCCCACTCTCTACCTCTATCAGAGGCAGTGGTGGTAGACAGGAGAGGCTGCTGTGAAGCAGCCTCTGCCTGCGGTGGCCCCAGGCTCACTGTGGGCAGAGGTTGCTCTGGCAGCAGGGTTCCTAGCCAGTGTTCCCTCTAAGCTGGGCAGCAGCACAGCTTCACGGGTGATTAATCAGCACGACCCAGTCAGAGACTCAAAGCTCTGTGCAGGGAGCTGACTGAGTGGGTGGGGCTGATTAATCATCTGTGAAGCTGTGCAGCAGAGGGAGCCCCTGGCCTGGCCACACACAGGGGCTACTCCGGCTGTAGTCTCTGGCCGCGGTCATCCCTGGCCGCCGCAAACAGGGACTGGTGTCAGAGCAGCCACCATTCATGGTGGAAAGGTCTGGCTGAGGGCAGGGACTACTCCACGAGCAGCCCCTGGCCATAGCTAGCCTTGGCCGCCACAAACAGAGGCTGCTTTGGCACCAGCCCCTGTTCGTGGCAGAAAGGGCTGGCCTCTGAGAACAGGGGCTTCAGGACTCAGTGTGAGCCGGGACCAAACAGTCTTGGCTTGCACTGGTCCGGGACACTGCTCCTCTGCATTTAAATGTAGTAAGAACCCAGCGGCTCTTACTATATTTAAAGTGCAGAGCTGCAGCGTGGGTGGCTCCTGGAGCCAGTACGAGCCAGGAGTGCTTAGTCCTGGCTCAAGCCGACTCCTGGCACTGTGCCTGCTGCAGCTCTGCAGAGTGGCTCTTATCAACTAATCATGAAGTCAATAGAATTGTATCGACTACACGGTTAGTTAGATAACGGCAAGTTAACATCCCTTGTGTCTAACAGGTAAGAAATTTCAGTAGGGGAATATAAGGTTGAATGTCAAAATTTGTGCTGATTTAATTAGCTGGATGCTGATCTAATCTTTTAAATATAGCTAGATCCATTTGTTTTGTTACTTTTTTGGGGTGGAGGAATCAATAAAATATAAAGCGGTGGGAAAGAGAAAAAGAACAAAATGAAAGCAATGGAAAGAAAAAGGAGGCAAGAAAGGGGGCAAGGAGAGTGACATAGCCTCCACCGGACAGGAGTTAATGAAAGACTTCTAAACAATCAGACCAGATCTTTTCAGATTTGCCTGAGGTTCCTCAATATTGCTTAGGTGGAAGAACATATTTGCCTCCAGGGACAGAAGCTGGCTTGGAAGCTAGAGAGTGATTAACATTTACAAGAGGGACCTCATTTGGATCCATTTACACCAGCAGAGAATTGGGTCCCTAAATATCTTGATTAGAATTAAAACTAAATATTTGGTGAATTTAAATGTCAGTTTTCATTTTCAGGCACTTACCTTGTGCGGTGAGTTGCAATATTTTATTCTGAAGCTTTCTCTGCTGATTCTGCGTCTAAAGCCAGATCTGATTTCTCATTCTTCTGTATGCTAAGCATGGGGAGTCAGAAAACAAAAGCGCATGCCCCTGCCTGCACATAAAATTTCGCAAATAGCAGGAGTTTCCCTTTTTTTGCTTGAGTGGCTACAGAGATGTCAGGGAAAAAGAACCCCCTGCTGTTTACTGTCAGTATTTAGGATGAGATAAGCCTCTATGGTTCCTTATACATCAAGAAGAAAGGATAATAGCTGATGGCATTGTATTAATCTGGCTAGTCATATTTTCCTTAAACAGGCACCGTGCTTTTCATATTAAAATGTAATAGTCACCTAGTGTTTTTGTTTATTATTCCTTTTCAGATACTCTGTTTAAGCTGTTTAATTTGCTGCAAACTGTTTCATATTTCGGTTTCATTTTAAACACTCGCCGGTGAAGCTGGCTTTATAAGCATTATATTCTGGATAGGAGCTGTAGAACCTTGATAATATTTTGGCTTCGCTTCCTGTAAAAACACATTTTTTTTTAATTTATCCTCAAAAGTTACTGTCTTTCAGATGGAAAAGACCAAATAAAAAAGAAACTCTAGTTCCCTACAGGTGCAATTAAGTACTTTTAAAATACAGAAGTTTATGGTTATATTTCGGCTGGGATTTTTAAAGGACCGTAAAGGAATTAGGTATCAGCTGGGATTTTTGGAAAATCACAACCTCAGACTCCTAAATATGGTCCTGATTCAGTAATGCATTTAAGCATGTGCTTAACTTTATGTACACGAGCAATTCAATTGAAGTGTCTTGCTGAACTGGGGCCTAAGTGACCTGATCATCAAAAGTGCCAAGCACCGAGCAACTCCCATTAGAATAATAGAATACTAGAACTGGAAGGGACTTTGGGAGGTCAAATCCAGTCCCCTGCCCTCATGGCAGGACCAAGCACCATCTAGATCATCCCTGTTAGGTGTTTTTCTAACCTGCTCTTATATATCTCCAGTGATGAAGATTCCGCAACCTCCCTAAGCAGTATTTAACCACCCTGACAGTTAGGAAGTTTTTCCTAATGTCCAACCTAAACCTCCCTTGCTGTAATTTAAGCCCATTGCTTCTTGTCCTACCATCAGAAGTTAAGGAGAATAATTTTTCTCCCTCCTCCTTGAAACTCACTGAGTATAACGTCTGGGTACTCATCCATTTTGAAACATATTTTAGGGGCCTGTGTGTGGATGTAGGAGCTTAACTTTCACCTTTTCACAGCTGCTTTAACATACTGCCATCTCAAGTCATCGTACCTGTGGGCAGTTACTGTGATTTTTGTGTCTGATTCATCACTTTGTACTAGATGATGAAAGCACATGTTCTGACTGTGTGTTTGAAGTGCTATTTATTGGAACCTCAGTCGCTCTTTCAGATTAGAAGGTGCAACCTAATTTTAAGAAAGCTATTACAGAAATTACAGCGATGCTGTATAGGGCTGCTGATTCTGCCTGGAAATGTCTAGTGAAGATTCTCTTTGGCCTGCAACTCCACTTATACAGAATGTCACATGTGATCTGCTTTTTTTCTGTTCCCTTGTTCTTTATTGCCGAGGGCATTGGCAGGAGAACTGGTCTTTTGTTTCTTAAGAGTTGATCTGCTTCAGCTGCTTATCCCTTCCCAGAAGCAATAATCCTCTCTGCTCATGACATAAAAATAAACAGTCATTCCAAGAGAACATAGGGAAGCTCCTCACTTGGGCCACTAAACATTAGATGGGGCAAAGCACTAAGCCATTAAAAATCCTGCCTAACATGGAGGAGACCTCCAAGTGGCGCTCATGGAACTTTGAGCTTGATTCTAAATTCTCCACCAAATACTGTTTTCCCAGTGATTACCGTGGGTTTAGGATACTGTGGCCAGGTCCTGAGTTTTCAGCTGGATTCTCTGGTTGAAAAGGGGACTTGGCAGTGTCTGGTCAGATCTACTGAGCTGATATCCAAAGTCTGGTTACTGCGGGCAGGAGAGGTGTTGGGTCATCAGCCATGCCAGCCCCTACTGAGCCTGGGTTGCTCCCTATCTGTGTCAGAAAACTGCAACTCCCAGTTCCGGCTCTGCAGACAAGTCCCTCCTGACTTGGGCAGTGGGGTGTAAGGGGAAAAGCAGTGAGCAGTCAGCATGGGGCTGACAGAGAAAGGGGAGAGACAGGGCGGGGGCAAGAATAGGGCAGGGTAGGTGTCTTGAAGGATAGAGGCAGGGCAAGGGAGATTCTGACACTCCTACTGGAGTTTCTAAGTTTTAAATATTTCCAAGTAGGCAAGTCTAGTTTAAGAGCAAGTACGTGAACACACACACACACACATATCTGCACCTCTGTTTCGTTTGCTCTGGTAGTTGGGCTTGAAAGTGCTAGAATTTTCATGATCAAATCCCATGTGTCCAGATGGGTTTGTGGGTGTAACTTCCATCACATTTGCATGCACATAATGAATTATGTCACCTTTGCATATTGCACAGAAAAAGTGGGGCAATTTCTGTGTATGCAACTTTTGCACATGCATAAATCATGCCTCAAATATCTTCCATCTATAGTTTTATTATTTCCATAGCAACTAATTATGCCATGAACCTAAGATCATGACTTCAGGTGTATATCAGCAGGAGAGAAAAAGCTGTTCAAAAGTGAATATCCTTTTTTTTTTCATGCAAATTTCCTTAATTTATAAGGGATAAGGAAAGACAATTTTAGAAAACATATCTTCTACAGAAGTGCAATTGTTTCAGAGTTGAATGTGTTTCAAATTATTGTTGGAGGCGGCAGTAGCTCTTAAAAATGTTAAGGCGTTTGGGTACCAAAAGGCAGGTGAATTCAAATATTTGAGCAAAGCTTTAGGATTTCTGTCTTTTTTCCTGCCATCAGAGCTTCACTGACATTCTTTTAATATCCATGGCTTAGCCTCTTTAAACTGAAAGCTGTTGAAATTACTAATGTCAAAACAAGAACCCTGCAAATAAAAGGAAGGAGTGTTGGAATAAACAACTGCAAAGCAAATCCCTACGGCCTTTCCTATTAAATCAGTTTCTCACTGGAAGAGGTTCCACTGCGATTATGAACTTTTTCATAATTCTTTCCATGATAAAAGGCTGTTAAATTGATACTCATCCTAAGCGTGCCTTTCCATCATATGTCAAAATATTACTACTCAAGCCAAAGTGATGGAAAGTGAAAGATAAACTTTTCAGGTATTGAGGGAGAAGGAGAAAAAGAATTTGGAAGTGTCCTGAATATTGGAAGAGCCATATATAGCCCCCAGATAACAGGCCAAAATGGCATTAAAGATGGTAGTTTGATTAATCATTATAGAGAAAGGGGTGAAGTTGAGCAGGTTTAGGACAGAGAGATAAGGAGTTTGGTTTTCACGTTGTTAAGTGTAAGCAGAAAAGTGTAAGAAAAGGCAGTTAAGCAGAGTTGTCATAACCACGAGGTATGACTAGCAGCCTGGGGACTAAGGAGTTAATTATGTCCCTGTACCTAGCCAGGTATCTGCTCAGCCAGTAGAAATGCAGATAGGGATTTCAAACTGAGACAAAGGAATTTTGGGGTTTTCTCTCCTTTGTCTCTGAGCCAGTTCACTCTCCAGGACTGAAAAACCCCCTCTCCCAGGGAACCCCATTCCTGGAGTTCACCACCCTCTTAGGACAATAGTAACAGAGTCAAACCTGCATGAGCACGGCCCCGATGCTCAATCACCCCAAACCAAACTGGTTCCCCACAGAGCGGTAGCTGTCCGGCGTGGCCAGCTTCCAAATAGGGATGGTGACCTGCTTCTGGAGGGGGAGACGGGTCACAAGTGGGTGTTCCCTTGCCTGAGAGAAGGAGCGAGTCACTTGTAGAGCTCCAGGAAGCTGACCTTCTGCATGCAGAAGTTCTGGAGTCACTGCTGGTTGTCCCACCTCTCCATGGCCATCCGGTCCCACCAGTTGGAATTGGTGTCCTGGCTCCAGAAGCAGTGGTGCACGGTGTGTGCAGGGAGGGATGAGAGGGGCTGTGGGGTAAGGAGGTGCCCCAGAGTGAGCTGCTGGTCCTGATTCTGCAGTGCCACGTGGGCAGCCTGCAGTAACTGAGCCAGGAGTTGCAGCAGGAGGTCTAAGAGCTGGCGATTGCTTTGCAGCAGGTCCACCTCCATGGCGGAAGTGCTGTGGTGTCCACGAGGGCAACCAGAGCACGCAGTGAGAAGAGTTTGCTGTCCCTCAAGGAGGAAGGCAATGTAGAGGAGACTTGAGATATGGCTGTAGAGGGGAGCCCCATTAAGCATGAACCTCAGATAGCCTCAGGCAGCAGCTCCAGGAAGTGACTGCTGTCCTGATGCCCTGCCTGGAGTGCTTCCGGGGGCCTTTAAATGTGATTCAGGCACCAATCAGTATGGACGTGCTGTTTCGATAGAATTCTGCACTATTTCAATGGGGATTTCAAAGTAGTTATCACAGGAGTCATTATTCCAAAATAACGTATTTCTAAATAACACTGAAGTGTAGACGTCCCTTATGAAAATAACTGCGGAGGACATAGGCAGAGGCACAGAAAGTCGACTTCTAAATTGAATGGAAAATTCCCTTTGGATTACCATTCCATTCATGTCCTCATTCTGGAATATTGACAGATGCCAGGTACATTTGGCTGTGCCAAGTGGATGTGTGTCCCAGAGGCACCTCGAGACGTTTGGTGTGGGCAAAGTGGTTTAAAAGGAAACAAGCAGGATTAAATAACGATCACAAAGAGTTTGTATTGAGAGGGTCATGCAGAGGCTGTCTCCATATTTAAATCCCCTTTGTCTACAAAGGTTTGGTCAAACATTAATGAATCCCCATCATCCCTTTGCGAGTGGCTCAGTATTGTTATGGACGCGGTACACTACCAGTCTGTCTCTTGAGAAGATACTGGAGCCACCTCATAGAAATCAAATGATTCAGAATTTTCATCCTCTCCTGGGCTTATCTGCTGCAATCAGGGGCTAAGTAGGGAAGGGTTAAGGCTCTGTAAGGTTGAGGCAGTGGATCTGCCTGCCTACCTAGCAGGAACCAGGGAGACAAAGAGGAAAGTATCTGTCCTGAGATACAGGAGAAGTAAATGGTGAACCAGAAGCTCAGTCGTGGAAGGATTGTTTGTTTTGGTCTATATTCATATTCTACATGAGAAGGAATCTATAAAGGAGATGGAGTTTGTACCTGGAAGGAAAGGAAGGAACATCTGCTGTAGGCCTGGAAGATTTCCCCTCCTCCCCCTGCTTGTGAAATATCTTTGTTTTTACAGATAAGAAAAATGGGGTGCAAAAAAGTTGTTGCTTACCCAAGGCAGTAGAGCAGAAATGTTCTTAGCACCTGTGACAGTGCTTTCTCTCTAATGCTAACAGCAGGTGTGTGCTGCGCATTTATAATGTTCAGAAGATGATGAATGGAATTATTAGCAATTTGTAAATGAACTGAATCGGGGCCTTGTTTGCTTTTGCTGTTTAATAAATTGATTGCTTTCTGTGTGTGCACGCACACGCATGACCTGGTTTTATCTGGCCTCTTTCTTGCACCTGAACAAAAATATCAGCCGGCCACTTCTTCATCCGGCCCCAAAATGCGTGGCAAGAGACAGTCTCAAGGGCTTAAATATAAATCGCTAAGAAAGGCAAAGGATGGCAGAAATGAGGTGATTAATATTACAGATGGGGAGCTGAGATAGAGGGAAATCAAAAATGTCTTGCCAGGGTCATGCAGGGAGTATGCGGCAGACCAGGGAACTGAGTCCAGCTGTCCTGCATCCTAGTCCAATGCTTTAACTACAAACACATCCTTCCTCTCTGAGAAGTTGCATTGTAGGACAGTTTTTCTGAGAGTTGCTGAAGTGTTACAGCAGCTTGGGCCCATTGTGGGGCGGCGAGACCCACCCACAGAGCATGAGCCTACCCAATAGATTATATGGTAAGGAAAAACCGGTAAGTAGAGAAGTAAATACAATGACATAGCATTCTACTTTAAAACCAGTGAGTAGTCCCGTGGCGCCTGAGAGACACACAAAAGTCTATAGTATCATGAGCTCTCATGGGCAAAACTCAATTCTTCAGATGTTGAGCTTTATACTAAGTGACAAGTCAGATGATATTGATGGTGGGGGGAGTAAAATACCACTAAGAAAATATAGATAGATCAGTCTAATATATATCTATATAAAAATGTGTGTGTGGGTAACTGTTATGACTTATCTAAAATCTGATTGACAGTCATACATGGATTAATTAATACATGTATTGTTATCTGTAGCACTCGCTGTACGAATGTCTATAGCACACCCTATATGTGTGCCTGTGAATCTGGATGTGTAATATATACATTCTGAATCCTTGCAGGGCCAATTGCATTTCAGATCAAATCTAAATTCAGTTGCTCCTTGCTGAGAACTATAAATCTGAGGAGCCACTAGCAGCTAGGATGATTAAAACCTGTTCCAATCTTTGATGCATACAGGACTGATAGAGAATAAAATTACCCAGGGGAATGGACCTGGTTAAATCTAAGATACCTACTGTAGTCCCTCCACCTGTGCAGTGATTGGTTAAAAGCAGCTTATGTTGGATTCGCTGAGAAGAAACCAAGGGGAGGTTTTTATTTTAAACAAGGTAGTGGTGGTGGGGAGTAATGTTGTCTGAGGGTAATTTTGATTGGCTGGGGGAGAGAAGGAGCCGGAGAGAGTGCTGAGCAGGCATTCATGAGATACAGTAAGAACGCTCATTCTCTCTGCCTCTCGCTCCAGCTGCAGGGATGGACCACAGAACTGTGACTGTGTACTAGCAGAGAGCATGATTGGACTGGAGTCTCAGAGGAGTGTCAGCAGCGCTGTGAATGAAGCTCCGTGGCTCACTTACCATAGGCTCTGTCTGTGTGTGAGGCGAAACAGGGATCTTTAAAGTGAGCTGAGCATCTCAGGGCAGAGCAGCGTAGCAAAGAGGAACGGGGCATGGGAGCTGCTTGTCTTTTGGATAATGTCTGTGCTTGCCCACAAGTCTGTGCACCATCCCTCCTGTGTGTGTTTAGCATGTGGAGCCAGGGTTTTATATGGCATTTGCGACAAAAGCGAGATCATACTTCCTTTTTTTTAAATTAATTGCTTTGGGTACAGTATATCTCTGTCTCTTCTTTGGCTTTTTGGTCCTCGGGCGGGCTGGGAGGGAGAAGCCTGAAACCAAAGGGGATGTTTACTTGTTCAGAAGTCTCTCTCACCCGGAAGCACGCTGTTCCCTAACTCCTGGCTGAGCAGACTCCAGTTTGCCAACCTCTGCTTTACAGCACACCTAACTCCTTGACAGAATGGCAGACAAAAGAACAGTTGGTGCAAAGCAATAGGGGGATAAGGAAAGAGGAAACAAAAAATAAACGTATTGCCCCCCACCGCCAACACCCAACAACTATCACATCGGTAGTAACCGTGGAACAATCGGAAGTCACCATGCGCAGGTCTAGCACCGATGAATCGACCTATCACAGGAGTCCTTCTTTGGACAGCAAGGATTATAGTTTTCCAAATGGCGCCTTCCGTCGCTACAGCAGCATGTATGGCGGCCAGTTTGGGGCCGCCAGCAACTCGTTTTTCGGATTCCACACCAACCCGGGCCCTAAAGCCACCAAGGCTAAGTACACATCCCCAAAGGGGAACAAGTACGTTGTCTTTTATCTGGATCTCTCATTTATTTTTCTCCTAGAGCTGAAGAGGTGCAGCATGGCTCACAACTGTCTGCAGTGCATCAAGTACCTAATGTTTGTCTTCAACCTTCTCTTCTGGGTAAGTACGCATCTGAGACTGAGAGATGTTTGCCTTTGTGCCCCTTTCTTTAGTAAGGGGTGGAGGGAAAACCCTGGAGGTGAAAGTCTTTTTATTGTTGCCTCCAGTTTGTAAGTGCGGAAAGTTGGATGTAAGCAAGGTCTAGACCAGTCTTACTTCGGTTGCACTAAGTCAGGATCCAAGTATTTCCCTGTGCTGTATACAGGTAGGTTGCAACCCTGATGTAGAGCAAAACATACTGAATGTAAGATCACTTGAATGTTTGCCTTTCATTACCTGACTACAGTGTTTAACTTTAAGTACACAAATAGTCTCCTTGAAGTCACAGGGACCAGTCACATGGCTAAAGTTAAGCATATGAACACTTAGTGATCTTTTAGATCAGCACCTTGCAGCATGAAGCCCTGAAAGAGGATATGGCAGGTGATTTTTCTTCCCCATCAATTGTGGGGCCCTGTGTGACTGTCTCTGAACTACGGGTAGAATGAACTTCTTGCTTCTCCTAGTTTGCATTATCTGAGGTTGTTGTTCTGTGGCCTGGATTTACCAATACTCACGCGTCAGTGGAGCACACATGATGGCATGTACGTGCATGCACCTCTACGTCATCATTTTAATAGATAAAATGGCTGGTAAAAGCCAGCTAGTGTTTGTTTATCAGGACCAGGAAAATGAGGGGTCTGCAGCCTGATTGGGGGAACACTGTCATGGATATGGATCATGAATGCTGTTACCCATACCAAAATGAAGTGACTTGATTGGAAAGGCAGAAGAGAAAGGGAGTTCCTTCTGTTCCAAAGTAGCCCCATTCAGATCTCTGCATGGGAAGATCTTTTGCTGGAGTGCCTACCTTCAGTAACTCCATCTGAATTTTCTCTTAGTGGATTCTCAGCAGGGAGTGGAAGGATGGGGTGTTGCAAATATGGTGCTGCCATCATTTTCCATTTGGGGGGTGGTTTGGGGAAAGCAGTAGTTGGAAATGGTGCTTTTTTTAACTACAGACTCTCCATTCTCTCATGTGTTGCTGGAGAGATAAGAAAGGGCTGGGTGTGTGTGACTCTTATTCTCTCTCTAAGGCACTACTGTACAGTTGTCTATGCATGCTGCAGTGCCCTCTGCATCAGAAGTCACTGATGGTAGGTAACTTCCTCTGGCACTTGTGTAACACTCAGAAACCAGGAATTCAGGATGCGATAAACTAACGGAGTCCACTGAGTTGGCTGTGTACTAAGAGGTGCTATGAAATACAGAGCAGGTGCCCTTTTAAAGCCTCAGATAAGCAGATAGAAAGTGTCTGAGTAGGACTGTGGTCTGTTTCCTAACTTACATTCTCACACATAGTGCTGGGTGCATAAATATCTCTTGATGTCTATCCCAGCTTACCCCCCAAAGCTTCCTGAAAGATGGGAATGCTGGCTCTTTTGCCCCTTTAAGCCTTGTGCTGCTTCTAAGGCTATCATCTGTCTCCGACTGAGATTATAGTGCAGTCAGCCAGCTGAAGTCTGTGCTGGAGAAATCCCGCTGAATGTCGGCATGAACAGCCCTTTTTGAAACTAGACATGGCAGCCCCTCCAGGGATATTTTCTGAGTGCTGCTTCCTTTTATTCCAGTCACCTTGCACTGATGCACGTTACGTATATTTAGAAATATATTTCTGCATGTAAAGTGCATGCATTTCCAATGGGCTGATTACGGGTTGTTCTTTGCCGTGTTGCACAGTGGTAATGCTTTAGCAGTCGCTCATAGAGACAGAGAAAGAGGGTTTGCTTTTTTCCCCCTGCAACATCAAAGCTTTCCCCACACATTGGGTGGTGGTGATGGGGGGGCTGTTTGAAAAGAGAATCTCATTGAACCAGGAAGGTTCTGAACTAACTCAGCAGCGCAGGCAGGGGGAGGAGCTGGTGTCAAGTGCTGCAGCACACTCTGTTTTGTTTCCCTTTGACATGCTTCCCACACAGCCTGGATGATTGACAATGACAATGTCCGAATGGGGGTTTGTATAGTATGTAGCTGGAACGGTTGCAGATCTCTGGTTTCTCATATTGAAAAGAGTAAATAAATATAGGCTATTAATAAGCATATAGTTTTAAGTGGATTCTCTCTACAGAAAAGCAGAAAGAATGTATTTCCAACACTTGGAAATTTTGCAGTGATTGTGGATTCATGGTTTGGGTTTTGTTTGTAAAGTTGTTGCCAGTCACATGGCTATTACATTTGCTGAGAAATCAAAGGAAAAGAGTTTTGAAAGTGTCTGTGCAAACAGGATTCGTCTTCATATGTATACCTGCCAAAGCCTTTGCTATCCCCTTATCCCTTTTCTCTTCCCTTAGCTTTTCTAGAAGGTTAGCTAGTAGCAGGCAATAGACAGCCAGAAAAGAAATAGTATTTTGGTATCCTTTGCCTTTTAAATAAAACCAGCAAGGTTTTTCCAAGAATAAACAGAAGGTGTTTCATTAAATGACAGAAACCGCCTGTCTCCAGTAGACTGTTCCCATCTAATGTTCTGGTATGAGCAGGTGCTTAGATTCTCTTTTCAGAAGCTATAATTCTTCTCTCATGTACAGGTTAACCTCTTTAGTCAGGCATTCTCTGGTCCAGCAACATCAGTGGTTCAGCATGATTTTAGTTAGCTGGGTGTCCACTTATCATGGGTGTGGCCAATTTTCCCATGGTCCCATAAAGTTTGTTTACAGCCACCAGACCTGGCTCTGTGTGTTCTGTGTTATTTAGCTCTAATTTACTTCTAAATGTCTTCTAAGAGCCCAGTAAACAATGGAAGTGGCCAGGGGTGGCCAATCTGTGGCTCACGAGCCACATGCGGGTCTTCTCCCCCAAAAGTGTGGCTCACGAAGCCACTCCTGGGGCCCCCTCCCCCAGAGGCCCCTGCTCCCTGGCTCTCCTGTGTTCACCGGGGTGACGATTCAAAATGGTGCCCAAGATGGCAGCTGTCGACGAGAACCTGATATGGCCAAAAAGCCTAAGCTTGTTTCTTAAAGGGGCAGCCTACTTTTTTTTCCCCCTTTTGCTCAACAATTCTGGTGCTGCTTTTCTCATTTTTTCTGCCGCTGTTTTGGCTCTCTTTGTTAAATGGGTTGGCCACCACTGTGCTACACAATATTGACCTCCTGTGGTTCGGTATCGGTCAGGTCCCAAAGGTGCCAGACTAGAGAGGTTCAACATGTACCTTCCCTCTGTTCCTATGGATAGGCCCCATGCATACCATACCTCTCTATTCACCTGCAGTGATCTTGCACCCAGATTGGGGATGATGGGAATGGTTGTCTCCACCAGTGTTCAGCTCCATTATTTCATACCCCAGAGCCATTCTTGGTGTGATGAGTTTATAGAAGAGGAAATTCCAAAGGCCTGGATTTCAAACATTTCTTGCATGCTTTATTGGATTAAGTGTTGGGTTCATATTGTCACCATTTTACAAGCTGTTGCACTCTCCCATTGCTGAGTAAAACTGGGAATTTTTGCAGATGTCAGTGACTGAAGGGCCTGACCAGTGCTGGGAATGTGAACCACCCTCTTTGTAGTTTAAATGCTGTTACACCATGCCAGAAGTTATTTATAGAGAGATAGATTCTAATAGTCTGGATCAATAATTTCTCTATGAAGTGTCCCATTTAAAATCAGTCCTTTCTCATAAAGCGGTGTACCACTTAACACACATTCGAATCTGGTTTATAATTATTATAAGGCATCACTGTAAGAAAATTGTTTAATTTTAAATTCTTTGAGGTTTGCTATATACAGTGATTATCACATCACTGCATTGGTTTGTGAATGCTCCGAACTTTAGAAATGTGCAATGTAATACTTCCCAATATATATATTTGCTGTAGGTACTTGCTTTTTCTTCTGTTGAATCTCCGTAACTCTGAAATTCTTTCCCTTCCACCCTCCTCACTCACAAAGTTTTCTCATGACAGTCAGTGAAATCCACAATTTGCTTTTGTGCTAATAACACCAGACATTGGTTCCAAGATTTGGTGTGTTCTTGGGGCAACATGAATGCTGCTGAAAGATGAATTTTGTATCTTCCCAGATTTCTCCCAATGTTCCCACCTCCTTTTGCCTTTTAGTTCCCAAAACCGATGTCTAAGATGTATTGTTCTGTCTGTTTCCCTTTTCTGCTTGCGTTTTCAGTGTCTTGCTTTTCATGCTCATAGGATTGATAGCACCTTTGCCATCAGTAAAATTAAAAGCGTTCTTTGAAGCTCCGGATAATGCACTAGTCGATATAAAACATCAGTTAAAAAAAAGAATTCGCAGAACGGTGATTTGGAAGAAGTCTAGCGTAGAGAACAGACTGTAACAAAAAACAAAGGAAGGAGGTCAGAGGCAGAGAAGTTTGGTAGTTGTCACTGGTGATATTTATGGAAATGTTTCAATGCTTTTATGTCATTTCTAATATTAGGGATTTCAGGTATCTAGTGCACATTTTCTCTCATGCCACTGAGAACACTGCTGACAGGCTGGGGGGAGTTCTGTAATTTGTGGTACTGATAGACTGGCACAGTGCTACCTACTGGACATATCTGGGCTGTGATGAGTAACTGGGAAGCCTCACAACATGACACTTTGCTGTGCTAGTGCTGATCAAACCCTCCTTTTCTTTCAGACTCTAACCCATGTACAATTTTTGACTGATCCAGTTCTGAAGTCTGGCTTCTGAACACAGAAATATGCAGCTCTTTTAAACATGGAACTGCAATAATCTGAAGTATGGTTTCTTTGATTGGTGTGCAGCTCTGTTAGAGACTGTACGAAGGCTTTGGGGGTTTGCTGCTTTTAAAACTGAGGTGATTATTGGTTTAAAACGTCCAGCACTGTAATCACGTAGCTCTTTGCCAGGTTGCCCCATTAGCCTTTCACCTCTGAATAGATGAATTCCAATTCCAACGTAAGTCACAAATCAATAATATACTTGGCATCACTGCCTGGTGCTTAGAGGGCACAGGCCCATGTCAGAAGTAAGCATAGTTGAGGGCTAGATTGTAAGGCTGCCTGTAACCCTACGTGGGGTTGTAAGACCCTCCCTTACACATCTGTACAGGAGCTCTGGACATTGTATATGCATTTGCCTAGGGAAAAGCACAGCACAAACTTGTCCCTAAACTTGAATGCACACGCACACCCCACACCCACCACAGCAAATGAAGAGGTTGGGACCAGTGGAGCCTTTGTTCTGTACTCACAATGCATTACCTAGCATAGCTGGTGCGCCAGCACCCCACAGGAGCAACTGGGGAGGAGGAGAAGATGGGGTTTGAGCTAACCATTCCAGCTCCGTGAGTGGCACAGTGATGTATCGCCCTTTATTAAAGGCTGGTTCTCAATCTATTGTCATTGTAAGCCGAAGGTTGAACCCCCCTGTGCGACACACATGGGCCTGTCCAGCTCTGCACTGCCAAACCACCCCTTCCCCTTGGGGGGAGACCTGCACCATGTGCCCCCACAACACTTCAGCCAATGCCCCCTGACTCCCTGTACCCAGCACTCCCCTGCCCAGAGGCCCTCACACAGACCCCCTAGGGCCAGCATCTCCCACTAGAAGCTCACACAGACCCCCATCCCCAGTGCCCCCCCTCCCCAGAGACCCCCTCCATAGAGCCAGGCCAGAATCTGGGACCCAGTGGCGTGGGGCTGGCAGCAGAAGCCCAAATAAAACCTGAGGGTGCTGCAGTGCCTCTACGCCCTAAGTTCCCAGGTCTATGCTGCCCTGCAATCCCCACAAACACCTTGCTGCCCAGCACCTTCAGCCCCTTGGTCCACGGACAGCCCAGAGAGACCCTCTGCCACATCCTGCTGCCCGTTGCACTCATGGGCCCTGCTGCTGTCAGGTACACTCCAGCAGGGCTGCCTGACCGCCTGCTCCTCATCCAACTCCATCCCTGCCAGACGGAGCAACAGACCATGTGCTATAACTGAGCGGCGGGTGGAGAACCACTGTTCTTGAGACACAAGTCTAGTCTTCGGCATGTTATGTCTGGAAGAGGAGACTCCAAATCAGGGGTGAGCAATAATTTTTGCCCGGGGGACACTTCAAAAATTGAAGGGGCGGGGCCTAACCAGAAGGGGCAGAGTCAGGATGCTTCTGGACTTCCCCAGACCATGATTGGTGTCTGGGTGGGGGAGCCGGTTTGCCTCCCCTTCCCACTAGGCACCCCTGCCCCTGGCAGAGTGGGAAGAGGCGTCACACACTCCCCCATCCCCAGGCCAATCAGAGCTTGGGGGCGGAGGAGCACGCAAAGCCTCTTCCCGCCCTACCCCCTGCCCTGCCAGGAGCATGCGGCACTTCAGAGTGCCACATGCTCCTCACAGGGTGGGAGTAGGCTTCACATGCTCCGCCCCTGCCCCCAGGCCAATCAGGGCCTAGGGGCAGGGGAGCTGCGTGAAGTTTCCTTTGCCCTGCCCCCACCCTATGTAAGCGTATGGCACTTTGAAGTACCGCGTACTCCTCGCAGCATGGAGGGAGGGCGGAGGAAACTTTGCGCAGCTCCCCTGCCCCCAGGCCAATCAGGGTTTAGGGGCGGGGAAGCACATGATGTCTCCTTCCGCCCCACGAGCAGCACATGGCGCTTCAAAGCACTGCATGCTCTTGGCAGGGTAGGAAGAAACTTCACGTGCTCTCCCGCCGCCCCAGGTCTGGGGGGTGGAGGAGTGGCAGGGCCCTGGATCTGGCCCTCAAAGGCCCTTTTGCCCACCCCTGCTTCAAATGCGCAAGCAATCCTGCAAGTCCCCAACAGTAGGAAATGAGAAAGAAACAAATGGATTATTGAGTGGCTGGTTGTAAGCTTTTCAGTCTGTGCACACCGCCCTCTCCTGAGCATGGCAACCAGGAGGGAGTAGGACATTTCTTAGGTTCTGAGTGATCACCTCTAAATTTTAAAATTAAATTAATGGAGATTGCCTATCTCCTAGAACTGGAAGGGACCTTGGAAGGTCATTGAATCCAGTCCCCTGCCTTCATAGCATAACCATGTACCATTCCTGACACATTTTTGCCCCAAATGGCGTCCATAAGGATTGAACTCACAATCCTGGGCTTAGCAGGTCAATGCTCAAACCACTGAACTACTCCTCCCCCTCCGTAACCAGCCTGCTACCAACACAATCACACTGGGAGGAGTGCTTTTGGCTGAGCCCACACTTGCTGCCATAGCTATGAATGCTGAAAACTGATTTTGTTGAACCAGAGTCTCCACCCCCTTGTATAGGAATGGGATTGAGAATAACTAAAATGACCAGAAATCTCATTGAGTGTTAAAGACTGAGGCTTGCTAACATTTCCCAGTTGTCCTAGGGAGCAAACTTTAAATCGTTAAAAACAATACAATGGATTGATTAATTGGCCAAAAGTTCCCCCTTCTTCCAGTAGTTTCAGCTCAGACCTCGCATCTTTATCCCCTCACGTGATTTTTTGTAGCACTAAAACAGAAGGAGGAAGGCTGCTTCAGGAGCTTTTACGTTGTAAGGGAATGTCATGCAATTAAGCCCTAATTCATAGAGGATGGAGTACATAGAAAAACAGGTTGGATTGTAGGTGTCTTTACACAGCCTGGTCATCCAATAGGCTCAATAGTTGTAACAGGGTAACATGTATGAATATGTGCGTGCCCAGATTAATTCAGGGGAGTAGCTACTGTCATGAACCCAAGATCCTGCAATCAAAGGGAGTTGTTCCCTTTTCTGCTAGGAGGGATACAGATGCTTATTTACCACTTGTGGTTAATCTTTAGGGCAGAATTTAAGTGGAAAAAAATAAGGTTTGTTAATAGAATAGAAAGATTTGCCTTTACGTTGAGTTGCCTGAATTTTAGATACCTTCTTTCCTTACGTATAATGAGTAGTGCCTTACTCCATGAGTAGCCTCATTGCTTTACATGCTTGCATAATGAATAACGGGTAAGGGTCACATCTGGCTCTATAAGTAAGTTTGCCAGTTCTGATGGGACATATTCCTAGAAGCTTCAACACATGACATAAATCTTGAATTAAAGATTAATCTTTAATTCCCGGAGACTCTTGGCAACCCTATCTGTTAGAATTGCCATCTGGTAGATCCACCAAATCTCTTTTTGTCTGATTTTAAAATAAATAGTGAAAAGAATTGAGAAACCTTGCTGACTGGCAGAATGGACAGATAGTAAACTCAACACAGCTGAGCCTCATAATTGTATAGAAAGAGGGTCAGAAATCAGGATGAACTTGCCTCCGGCCCCTTTTCGCTCCTGTACTAATTTGAAGATTTGGATGACAAGCCTGTGCTTGGGACTCATGCATGACTCCCCATCACGTTTGTTTGCCATCACATTGTTCACTCTGTTTGTGTTAGACCCCTTTTGTCCACCCTGGGCCTGCCTTTGTGCTTAGTCTCTGTCCAGGGGAGTTTACAGTCTTTCTGCCACTCTGGGTTTGTGCAATGCCAGGCAGAATGGAACCCCAAGTTGGGGTGATCCTTAGAAAAGTTTGGATCACTTAGCCTATTTGTAGAAGACACACTGTCTATGAAAAGGCCTGTCTGGATAGTGTATTAAATAAGCGCTGTTTGGTCTATAAAAAAAGTGATGTGGCTTTCAACTGAAGAATACCCATGAAGAATACCCAACTGATTATATTTCTTAACATTGTTTTGCAGTTGTTTCTGCTGAAAATGTCAAGCCATTACAAGATGCTACAGAAGTAAACGTAATTAAATTGTGAGCCGTAATTGGGTTGTCAGACTGTAATATATCTTGAAATCTCTCCTTGCTAAAAACAAAACAAAAAAACCCTATTTGAAACCCACCTGGAAAAAATCAGGCAGTATAACAAAATATAGAACAATTGTCTGAGAGTGACCCTAGACTCTGTGCAATTGAAATAGCAATTGTACGGAGGAGAAAGGGTTTTGAATGTTAGGACTGAAGAACTGTGATCAGCTAGGCAGGTGGACGGCAGTGGTTACAACTACTGATTTGCTTATTACGCCTATGAACTGTGCATATAGAAAACATACCTTCTGCTTTGCTTGTTTGTTTCATACACATGTTACATCATGTTGCGTAAATAATGATTTTTTTGCGGGTAGGGAATTGCTTTTCTCTGCCTGTTTTGCACCCAGCACTATCCACCCCTCACGTCACCAAGGCCTATAGATTAGTGATTAAAAAAACATTAAAAAACAGTGTTTTTTATTTAAATGGGATTTTCTAATTTAAACCAGATTTGTTTATTTTTTAAAATCATCAATAAAATACTCAGTTTCTCATTTAAAAACAGCTACAATTAAATCTTATCACAAACATGCTACACCTACACTTACATTCATAAAAATAATTAATGTCTCTAATCTGTCCATCCCAACAACCAGCTCCTGCTTCTTGAAAGATCTGGGTCTTCAATTTCTGTTTCTCATCAGAATAACACAGGGGTGGGCAATAATGTTTAAAAGGGGGCCACTTCATAAATGTCTGAAGTGTCCCCGGGCTGCCCTGGGTTGCCTCAGGCAAAAGGATGGGGCTAGGAGACTTCTTGTGCTCCCCTGCCTACAGACCCTGTTGGGCCTGTGGGTGAGGGAGTACAAGAAGTCTTCGACCCTCGCCCCTGGCACCTAGAGAGAATTGCCACCTGTTTTAAAACAGCTGGCGGTTCCCTCTGATGCCATGCGTTCTTGGTGGGGGGAGGAGACTTTGCGTGCTCCCCCCACTCCCAGGCCAATCAGGGCCGGGTGGGCAGGGGGGTTGCACAAAATCCCTCACCCCTAGGGTTACCAGATGGCTTCAACAAAAATACCGGACACACTTGACATTACATTACAATCTACATTCCATCTTATTTAGAAAATACTGGACATATCTATTTATATTTTATCTATTTGTTTCCCAAACAGAAAGCTCAAATACTAGACTGTCTGGTTCAAAACCGGACACCTGGCAACCCTACTCACCCCCTGCCCCTGCCCTCCCAGGGGCACTCAGATGCTAGAGAGAACTGCTGGCTACTTTAAAACTGGCAGCCTCAGGCTATCGCTGGCCACAGCCAGACTGCCAGCTCTGCAGCAGCTGCTAGCCCTGGCTGGACTGCTGGCCCTGCTGCAACCATTGGCCCCACCCTGGCTGCCATCCCTGCTGTGGCTGCCACCAGCCCTGGCTGAGGTGCCTCCTGCTGCCAGACTCCCGGCCACCGGTGCTCTCTGGCCTGGGAACATCCAAGGTCCTGTACCAGCAAAGTAATCTTTTTCTTGGTAGAACTTACTTAGTTTGGAATGAGTATTATTGGGGAGGAGTGGGAGAGGGGGAAGGAATCTGTTGCCTGTATAAGATGTGTCTCCACGCCATAGTTGCGAATTGGCAGTATAGTTATAGTGACAAAACCTGTCTTTTGTAGACAAGGCCCATGGAAAACAATGCTGCCTTTGTTCATTTCAGACACAGCTGAAATTGAATAGACAGAACTTGATTGATATTGGGGAAGGATTAATTTGGGGGAATTTAGTCTGCTCTAGTTTTCTCCAAAGATGACTTTGAATCCTTTGAGGTCTTTGTGTATATGAAATTTGGAACTTTGATTGCAGGAGTTGTGTGAGCTAAAAGGTTTCACCATTTTGGACATAAGTCACATTGAAATAAAGTGGAAAAGGCTTTTTTAAATGGGTTTTTAATGTGTGCATTTGCATGTTTAAATTATGAGACAGCAGTAGATGGCACTACAAACTGAGCCGTGGGCACAGACAGGTTTCCTGGTTTAGAAGCTGGGATTTTAATCTCCAGAGAAAGGTATCTCCCGATGGCTGAGGTAAAATGAGGTAATAGCTCCAGAAGAAGCTACAAAGACTATTGTACACTGGGCGTGGTGGGAGACGCACACAACAATTCTTTTTCAGGCTCCTCAGCTTCAGGAGAATTTTTGGGGTGGACATTTGATCTTTTTGCAAGAAAAAGACAATGCTCAAGAAACAGCTTTGGGCAGATGTACAAAACCAAAACACTTGCATTCTTGGCAAAATCATCCAAAGCCTCAAGCCATCCTAATTTTGTGTTTTCAAAGAGAAAAGAAAAAAAGGTAAAAAAATTGACATGCAGTCTTCCATAGTTTCCTCACACCAGCCTTTCATCTGTATCAAACTATCCTGTAGCTCTTTTTGGGGGTGGGGGTGGGGAAGGACTTCTCCCACTTTTCCAAAATAGCTCGTCTCCTATTTAATAAATCTCTTATGGCCAGAAGGGACCCCACAATATATTTATCTAATCTGAATTCCTACATAATACAGACTATAGAATTTCGCTCTGTGGTTCCTTCAGGGAATTAATCTGTCCTGCTATCACTGTCAAGTCCAATAACTTGAGGTTAAACATATCTGTTTAATTACCGATCAGCAGCCCTCCCAAAGGCTATTGTGCATGTCATATAAAAGATATTCTTACAGCAGGGGGGTTTGGAGGCCAGATGTTGGAGCTCCATGCTTACAAGGCTGGATGGGGAGTCGGGGAAGCTGACTAACAGCAATGCAGAAAGAGCAGGGACACATGAAACTGCCCAGCTGTAAATGTGCAGAGCTTGTGAGATTAAACTGGCTGTAAAATATACTTACATTTCTGTGCCTCTTGCACACTGCTGTATGACCCTCCTTTCTTCCCTCTCTCTGGGCAAAGCTACTGCCAGGAAGAAAAGGAAGAGGACTATTTAATCTTAGCTGGGACTCTGGGGTCCTTGGCCCAACATTGCTGAGATCAGAGCAGTGTGTTCTGAGCCCTGAGCTGAATTTGCTTTTATCCCACAAGAGAGATCATTTCATGAGGTAAAGGAGGGCTTTGGAAGAAAGCACAGTTCCTTTTTTACCCCAGAAGGCAGAGCACACCTGATAGCTAAGCTTTGAGGAGCAGGGTACTGGGAATTGAGAAGATCTGCCCTTGTCAGCAGGCATCATAGCAATCAGTGGAAAGCGCTATCATGGTTTGTAGGGAATAACTGCAGCAGTCAAGGTAACAGAGGAGGGACTGTTACACAAAACAAAAACATAAAATCTAAACTCTATCAGAGGCCAACTGCATTTCAGTAAACACATATGGTAGCCATGTTCTTGTAGTTCAGTCCCACCTACCCCTTCCACTCCACTGTAGTGGTGTCCCACCTCCCCCACAAACATGATAGTTGTTTCTAATATGTCAGCCCTTAACATATGAATGCCATCCCTTAATGACCGGTAAGGTTACTAAAAGCAAATGCATGTTTGTACCTAATAATTTGTACATCTGTATTCTACACGCATGCACACAATGTTGTTCCCAGTTCCACGCTGCTTGCTTAGCCTATTAGTTTCACACTCTTTCTGCCTGTGTACCTGTACAGTGCCTAGCACAATGGAGCTCTCTTGCAGATTGGGGGTTGGGGATGCTAATGAAAATACAAATAATACATAATAGTTTTGTTTGCCCTTGTCCATCTTCTATGTTGTAATGGGTCCATCCGCTGGTGAGTGCCCCCCTGTAGCCAAGTGACGCTGTGCAGGGTCGTTGCCTGGTTGTCCGGTCGCCATCAAAGTCCTGGAACCAGGGCCTGACTAGCCCTGTCCACGGTGCTAGTAAGTCTCTGCTTGTGGCTGGTCTTTGGCCACTGGGTCTGGGTCTTACCCAGATCTAGCTCAGCTCACACTGGAGCTAGCCAGAGTGCTGATCTCCCAGTCAGGCTACATCTACACTGGCCCCTAATTCCGGAAAAGTCATGCAAAGCAGGTAAGTCAGAATAGGGAAATCCGCGGGGGATTTAAATAAACATGTCCGCCGCTTTTTTTCCGGCTTGGGGAAAAGCCGGAAAAAAGCGTCTAGACTGGCACGATCCTCCAGAATAAAGCCCTTTTCCGGAGGATCTCTTATTCCTACTTTTAAGAGCTCCTCCGGAAAAGGGCTTTATTCCGGAGGATTGCGCCAGTCTAGACGCTTTTTTCCGGCTTTTCCCCAAGCCGGAAAAAAAGCGGCGGGCATGTTTATTTAAATCCGCGGGGGATATTTAAATCCCCCGCGGATTTCCCTATTCTGACTTACCTGCTTTGCATGACTTTTCCGGAATTAGGGGCCAGTGTAGACGTAGCCTCAGTATTTAGAACTGGCTGGGTCAGGCTCCTGAAGGGAACTGCAAAGCCCCAGGTCTGCAGCTTCTTTTATACCTCTCTGCTGTGTCCTGATTGGCTGTCACAGAGACAACCACTCTATAGTGTCTGGGGGACCTCTTCTCCACTCCTCCTGCTGGGATGGGGTGCAGCAAGGCCGCTAGCCTCCTGTAAGGGGTGTTGGGGCCTAGTTCAGCCCATCGCATATGTATTTGAGAGATTCTGCCTGTCTGTGTCTTTCTGTTAGTCCATCTGTTTTGTCTGTTCAAGAACTCCTTCTAAACAGTAAGAACTAGAACCACCACATTTGATACGCAGCTTCTTCTTATTGCAACTAAAGGAAGGCCAGGGTTTGGTTGTGCTAGGAGAATGGGATGTGCCCGGAATGGAATTGCTTCTCAGAAAACCATGAAAAAAGAGACAGAATCACCATGCAGGTGAAAGGGGCTGGCTGTGGGCGTGCCCCCCTCCCTCTGTCCATAACTGCCCCAGTTCTGAGCCTCCCACTACCAAAGGTGCCCATTGGAGAGGGCAGGAGGGCTGAAGCTCCCCCACCGCCGATTCAGATGGGAACATTGCTGGCTGTTCCCCTTCATCAGGGAGCAAGGGGAAAGTGCACAGTTTGCTTCAATCCTCACTCTGACTGGGGAATGCAGAGGGCAGATGAACCTGGACCTGCTCTAGCTGGTGGGGGAGCGGAGGGGGGACATGCACCCCTCCCTCAGCTGTACCAGCAAGAACAAAAATGGCCATGGGGAGGCACTTCTTACCTGGCCCCAAGCTGCTGCAGTTTGAGAGGGCTGAGGTAGTCCTCTCTCCCTGGGTCCATCTGCATACTGAACCCCACATCCCTAGCCCCACCCCATACATGAAGCATGCGCATTTTCATTTTGTTTTCCAAAAATCAAAAATTAATTGAGCTAAGGGCCCAAGCAATGCCGGGTAAATCTTCTAGTAAAAATATAAAGAAGGTGTCTCAGAAGGATGGTGTGGATGCACGGCCTATTTCCATCTATTTCAGTGACATGCATCATCAGTGGAAGAACCCAAGATGACTGCAGATCCAGCCAGCATGCTGCTCTTTCTGACACATTTGGCTTCATTCACAAAAGTATGGAATGTTTTCAAGAATTTGCTGTAATGTAAAAGTCTACTCCAAAACCCACTGAAATCAGTGGAAGAGCTGCCATTGACCTCAGTGGACTTTGGATTAGGCCCTAATGGAGATGCAAGAAGGAATGTAAGTGTACATGCTAGTGGGGGAATGTGTGTGAGTGATATGGGTGCAACATGAGGGTATGTTTCAGTATGCAGGTAAGCATGATCTGTAATAAGGGGTAATACTTGGCAATCTTTAAAAGTTTTTCAAAGGCTTGGGTGCTTGTTTTGCCTCTGGGAACCTTATCAGCCCTGAGTCAACCTCTTTTCATTGTTCAGGGATGTGACGCATTACATGCCCCATACAGATAGAGCTATGTCTATGGAAGAATCCTGCCATCAATGTACCTACTGCCTTTTGAAGAGATGGATTACCTACATCGATTGGAAAAAACCCCCTTCCAGTCCATGTAGGAAGTTTCTATACTACAGTGATATAGCTGCAGTTCTGTTGCTGTAGCATTTGTAATGTAGACATAGCCTCATTTACCAAGTTTCTTTGGAAACTTTTCAAGGGCAGATTTTCTTGTGATAGGTTATTTCTTCTGGTTCTGTCTAGAACCAGGAAAAGCAAGAACCTGAAAAAAAATGAAATAGATTTGAAAAATGTTCAGCCTTCAATAATGAAATGGGGTTCAGCTCAGGTTTGTGCATATTGTAGAATTGGGCTGGTTGTTTGTTTTATCCGAATGGTTTAATCACTTATGTGTGAGAGCTGGCTTTTCATAGAGTGGGTGTTCAACTTTGGCTAACAAGATTCTGCTTCAATTAGAATTCTAAATAACAAGTGACAGCTGTGGGACTTAGAAATCTGCCAGGTTTGGAAGTCATGCTATAATGATTGCATACGAGCAATAGATGTACATATTGCACAGACTGATTTTGTCCCATGGTGCAAACATATGTATCAGGTTGTATGAGGGACTTGAAAAGCATGTTCAATCAAGTCTGTTGAAATAAACACAGATAGATAAGAGCCAGAAGTCAAAAGACACTGTGCAAAGAGCAACTCAGTGAAAATAATTAAATCTCTAAGACACACAGATCATAAAATACAAACATCTTTTGTTTTGTTTTTTCTTTTGGCCAGGATATCTGCTGAAGAGAGAATTCACAAATCAGATTGTTTATCTTTTGCAGAACTATATTGGAAACTGCTTTTGAAAAATAGAAAATCGAGTTTGGAAAAAACAATTCCCTTTTATTATCCAATTAAAATATAGCAGCTCAGAAATAAACACATCTGTACTAAGAAAACCACTTGAGCATGAAAACAATAGCAGCATAGCAAGCCCCTTTTCCACTTAATTGCTTTACTACTAATTCTTATGGCCAGTTCCTGGGTTGACAATTGGATTGACAGAGACATAATGAGAGAACTTTCTGATGACCGTGTACCTAATGCATCAGAATACATTGTAGAAGCACATCTGCCTGGCACCAGGCTGTACCAAAGTAGCCATTAAAACTTCCCTTCTTCAAACGTTCATACTTCAGAAGTAAAAAAAAAAAAATCATTCTGTCTTTGGCATAAGAGGCCTAAATATCTGTTTGAGGGCAAATATTACGTTTTTAACTATGCGAGTATGAAAAATAATAATTTAGGTGGTTTGTATGTACCCTTTATATCTAACAGTGCTTAGCAGTTACTTGCATGTGTAGTCTGACTGAAGTCAATGGGATTACTTGTGCAAGTGACTGCTCACCATTGGAAGTCATATTTGGTTGGTTGGTTGGTTGGTTGGTTTTTGTGTGTGTGCAGTTCTAAACAAACTTCATGTATGTGGAAAGGGGCATGAGGTTAGTTCCTCACATAGTCTAAGTGAAGTTGGTTTTTTAAAGGAAGTTAATTCAAAACAGTGGGGAGACCAGGTAGGCTGTTCTGACTTGATCCTGCTCTCTTTGAAGTCCACGGGAGTTCTGGTACCATCTTCCATGGAAGCAGGATTGGGCCTTGAATTTGAATAGTGGCTTTACTGGGAAGTATCACAAGTAACAAATTTAGATTAAAGAGACATGGTCAACCTATAAGTTGCACTTTTTGCAGAAACTTTCTTTGCTATTATAATCCACCCCAATATTAAAACAATTGAAATATTAGATAAAAACATCATTTTTCTCTATTTTTGGTATTCATTTGTAAGTCTGTTGTGTGCAATCATTTTCACCATTTTCTCTTTTTGTACAGTGTGACAGTTTCCCCTGTTTGGGTCTTTTACACAGTGTGACAGGTTCGCTCTCTCTCTCATGAGCGCCCCCCCTTCTGCTGAGGGCATGTGTCTCCATGCTCCTACTTCTCTTCACTCCAGATAGTGTCCCAGATGCCCCTTCCTCTGGATTTCCTAGGATCAGGCTTCTTTCCCTCCTCCCCCCCCCCCCCAGTAGCTACTGGGCGGGTTGGGGGACCTCGGCCTGCCCACTCCTCTGGGTCCCAGCCCAGAGACCTTGTAAATAGCAGTTGTCTGCTCAGTGCCGATCTTTGAGATTTTGCTGCTATTCTCCTTCCTTGGGCCACTTCCCCATGGGTCTGCACTGTGCTTCTCTCACCTCAGGGCTTTGTATCAAAGTCTCAGTAACAACCTGTCCAGGGTTCTGCAACTCTTCCTATCAGCCATGCCCCATCTTCAGTAACTGACCCTGGGCTTCAGCCTGGTTCAATAAGCTTCCCACACTGAGCTGTTCAAGATTCTGCCTCTTAGTCAGCCCATCCCTCAATCTGAGTACCTAAAGTTCCAAAGAGGAACTGCCTGGCTCTAGCCCAGCAGCTTCTTTATACTGGCTTGCTGGGCCCTGATTGGCTGCTTCTGCTGCCGCCACTCTAGCCTGCCTGGAAGACTTCTCTCCTGCTTTTTTCATGGGGTGGGTTGTGGCAAAACCACTAGCTTTGGGGCCTACTCCACCCTGTCACACACCGCAACAGGGGAGAAAAAAATAAATATGAAGAAGTGATTGTTTAAAATATATAGTAATTGATGGGATGGGACATTGGGCAGAGGCATTAGTTGAAATGATTTTTGGGTAACCTTTTCAATATCAAACAAGTTCCATTTCAATTGACTTACATGTTTTGGAAAATGGAACTTAGGCTCCTAAGCAATTTCCTCTCTAATTGTTTCCATTCACATGCAGAATAAATTTTGTTATGTGCACCAAGGTATGTGCACATGTACACCACAAATAAAACATGCTACCACCTGTGGGTGGTGTGGGCATTCTGCTAATCAGCTGAGCAGCATTTGAATCTCTCCAGGGTGGCCACCCAAGTGCACAGTTTACAGGGAACACTGTGCCTAAGTACTTTGGTGTTTTTGAAAATGTTATCCTTGTATATAATTTAAGTTAACTCAGTTTTAAGATGGTGTCCCATTAACTATAGCAAATGGCAATGACTATTGTTTAATTGAGACAGTATTAAGAAAAATATGAAATGAGAGTATATTTAGACAATGTCATATAGTGATGAGGTTTTTAACTGCATGTGAAATAGATGTCCAATTCTAAGCCTCCAACTTTCAATACAGAAGTTGTCAAACAAAGATTAAGGGGAAAAGAAATAAAGATGAAATGCAATAATTAACATACTCTTGTTCCATAAAAAGCTTCTTGTATTAGAGGATTTTTTTTTAAATAGGCTCTTCGCTTACTTGTGATGGCTGCAACTAATCAGGACAATAATCAGGATTTTAGGATGTCCTTAATTAACAATATTCTGCAACTCAAAACTAGCTACTGCAGAGAAGCGTCATTGAGTTTTATTAAAGTATTACAGCATGCATTTTCAAAATGCATCCTAAATATATTATGTGCAACACAGTAGAGTAGCTATTATAGCCCTTCTTGTAAACAATTACTTGCATACATATGTATCTGTTTGTTACTATTCCAGTCTATTAGCTACTTAATTCATTAGAAAATACTCCCCCACTCCCATATACTGTAGCTGGATGAATTTCAAAGAAGCGCTGTTTTGGCTCTCTTAGGTAAACAGTGTATACACACGTATTTTGGGGCCCATGGGCTATGGTTGGATAGGCCAGGCAATTGGTAGTGTGAGTCCTTCCACCTCTAGGTCATAATTTAAAACATATCAAAAGCTGACAGTGGCAAAACCATCTCTGCGGAAGAGGGTTCTGCTCTAGAGAAAATAGTTAAGACGGGGGTTTTCAAAAGAGATAAAAGACATAGGGTATGTCTACACTACCCCGCTAGTTCGAACTAGCGGGGTAACGTAGGCATACCGCACTTGCAAATGAAGCCCGGGATTTGAATTTCCCGGGCTTCATTTGCATAAGCGGGGAGCTGCCATTTTTAAATCCCCGCTGGTTCGAACCCCGTGTAGCGCGGCTACACGGGGCTCGAACTAGGTAGTTCGGACTAGGATTCCTATTCCGAACTACCGGTACACCTCGTTCCACCTCGAACTAGGAGGGTAGTGTAGACATACCCATAGGTATCCAGAACCCTAGTTCCTCAGGCCCTTTGAAAAATTCCAAACTATGTCAAAGATTTAGACTCTTGAAAGAGTTATCTTCTTCCATGTGGCTCCTGGCTTTGTCCACAGGAGCTCTGAAGAGCCTTTGACCTTTGGATTGGGTGAGGGTAGAAGGATCCAGGTGTTGTTTCCCTTCAGGCTCCAGGCCAAATTATTCTCTTGGAAAATGTAGAGACTGAACAGAAAAAAATGAATCGTATCACATGCAATGTCCTCTACTTTATAAAGTCACATGGAAGTCTAGAGATCGGAGGGTTTTTTGTTTTTTGTTTTTTTGTTTTTTTTTTTGTCAATAGAGCGAGCTTTAATCTCTGTCTCTAATTGTCCGATATAGTCTCTTGACCCAGGTAAGTAAAGCCTGAGCAATGACAATACAGGACAGGAATGTGTGTAGGGTTGCAATGATCCTCCTGTGAATTGCATTTGGTGTGTTTGTCTGCTGGCTCTTGGAGTGCTGCAGCGTCCTCCAGTGGGTTTGCTTGGTGAGATGGGAAAAAAGAGGTAACTTGAATCAAGGGTTTTTTTTCTTTATATGGTGAAACCAGGGAAGTCAACAGCCTCTGCAGGTCCCTGGGCAAGGTGGGGCAGGGGGCAGCTCCACACTCCCAGAAGGGGTGGGGCTGGAGTAGGCAGTCAGTCCTCAGCACTGCCCAGACCTCGGCATGCTGTGCACCCCCCTGAGCTGCCCAAAGTGCACAGCGCAGTGATTCAAAAGGGCCCGGGGCTCCTATTCACCACCACTGCCACAGTAACAGCAGTGACAGCCAGGAGCCCTGGGCCCCTTTGAATTGCTGGGCCTCTGGGCAACTCCCCTCTCTGCCCCTCCCCCCATCAGTGGGACTGGGTGAAAATGAAACCTGTCAGAGGCAGAAATGTTGGTTATGGGGTCTCTTTGAGACACCTTAAGGGGACAATGTTTCAAACAGTGTTGAGCAGCTACCATCTGAAAATCAGGCCCTTCGAAAGCATCTCAAACAGGGCTCCTAAAATTGTGGCACTCAAAATCACTTGTCACTTTTTGTAATCACACTTTTTTCATTGGAAACTCGAGCACAGGGAATCCGTGATTGTGTTTGGATTTCTTTCCCTTTTCTGTTCATCTTTTGTAGCATTTAGATTTCTTTGTATTTTTAAATTCAGCTTCTAAACAGTTCTGCCATTTAGTCAGTTGTATCCCTAGGAAGCTGCTGGTGCTCTTTGACTGTGAGAGATGAGATGGATAAACTGTACTGGTGCGACATGGACACCTTAGAATCGTTCCGGAATTATTTTTTCTGCTTTTGGGCCATGTTTTTAACCTTTCCTGGACATTCTGTGTACAGTTTGCTGAAGCTGTCCAGCTGTTTAGCTATGGATTTGAGTTCCGGGATTTTGGGTCTTGGAACCTGCCACTGCCAATGCAGAAAGAAATGGCCAGGAGGTTCTGCTGTGCAAAAACCACGGGGAAGAGAATGGGGGAGGGAAGCCAGTATAGTAGGCAGAGGTGGAGCTATTGGCAAGCTAGGTAGCTGCTGAAAATCCTGATATAGGTTTTAACTAGAATTCAGAAAAGATCCACTGGTCTCAGAGCTGATCTGCAATGGAAATGCTCAAATTCATCTCAAGATCTTGTAAGGCTTCCCTCTGGGCATCAGTTTATTTTTCTTTAATGTCAGCTCCTTCAGTCTGTTGCCAGTCTTTGTGCCTTAGTTGTGTCCTGCCTCCTGATTTGGCACAAAGACACTCCCCACCCTTGTTATACCTCTGGACATCTCTCCCAAGGCATAGACTGCTCCAGCCTAGCACCACCATAGATATGAGTCTCCTAGGAGGAGGTAAATGGGTCATGTTGGTTCCATTCATCTTTTCCATATGGACCAGTAATGCTGGACCCATGCAAACACTGCACCTAGCTGCACTGTCCTTGCAACCACCGCAGGAGGAGTGTGTATCCCCATCACCCCTTCCAGAGAGCTGCGGTTTAGCACCGCATAGGAACCTTACCTTACTTTTCACCCATCCATTGCTGTCTTGCTGCTTGTTATGTCCCTGGAGGTCCTATTTTCAGATTGAGGAGTGTAGGTGAATTTGGTGCATGGAAGAACAATTAGGACAAATCAGTTGGGAGAGGGGTGATTATGTTTTGTTTCCCTCTGCCTTTTTATTTCATTTTTACTGACTTTACCTTCCCTGAATTTGCCAAGTCTCTGAAAGTATTTCCTGGAGTTTCAAGACAAATAGACCTTCTTATTCCCAGGTATGTCTACACTA
Source organism: Pelodiscus sinensis (assembly GCF_052426305.1). Classification (NCBI taxonomy): domain Eukaryota; kingdom Metazoa; phylum Chordata; order Testudines; family Trionychidae; genus Pelodiscus; species Pelodiscus sinensis. Next base: position 120,421,644 of record NC_143056.1, on the reverse strand, counting down.
CAAAGTTAGTTCGAACTAACGGACGTTAGTTCGAACTAACTTTCATAGGCGCTACACTAGCGCTCCATTAGTTCGAATTTAATTCAAACTAACGGAGCGCTTAGTTCGAACTAGGTAATCCTCATTCCACGAGGATTAAGCCTAGTTCGAATTTACTAGTTCGAATTAAGGGCTGTGTAGCCCCTTAATTCGAACTAGTGGGAGGCTAGCCCTCCCCAGGTTTCCCTGGTGGCCACTCTGGCCAACACCAGGGAAACTCGTCTGCCCCCCTCCCGGCCCCAGACTCCTTAAAGGGGCACGGGCTGGCTACCGTGCCCGTGCCAGGTGCAAGCCTGCCAGCACCCAGCCAGCAGACCCTGCACCTGGCACGGCTCAAGCCACCCACCTGATGCCCCCCAGCCCTCCCCCTCTTCCCGGGACCAGGCTGGCGGCCCCCGGGAGCTTGCCCGGGACTGCAAGAGGCGGGCACCCGCCTGGGCTAGTGCGGACATCGTGGACCTCATCCTCGACCTCCGCACTAGGCACAGGAAGGTGGCCGGCTAGGGCAGGAGAGCTGCCAGCTTGGCCAGCCAGGAGCAGGTGTGCATGAAAATCAAGGGGGTCCACCGAGACCCCCGACCCTGAGCCCTGAGCTTACAATGGCCGTCCTGGGTCAGACCAAAGGTCCATCTAGCCCAGTAGCCTGTCTGCCGACAGCGGCCAACCCTAGGGACCCTGGAGAGGATGGACCGAAGACAGTGACCAAGCCATTTGTCTCGTGCCATCCCTTTCCAGCCTTCCACAAACCTTGGGCAGAGACACCACTCCTACCCCCTGGCTAATACCACTCCATGGACCCAACCTCCATCACTTTATCTCACTTCTCTTTAAACTCTGTTCTAGTTCTAGCCTTCACAGCCTCCTGCAGCAAGGAGTTCCACAGGTTGACTCTTTGCTTTGTGAAGAACAACTTTCTGTTATTAGTTTGAAGCCTGCTATCCATTCCTTTCCTTTGTTGTCCTCTAGTCCTTCTTTATGGGAACTAATGAAGAACTTTCCTGTATGCACCCACTCCACCCAACTCCTGCTTTTAGAGACCTCTATCCTGTCCCCCCTCCGTCTCCTCTTTTCTAAGCTGAGAAGTCCCAGTCTCTTTAGCCTCTCTTCATATGGGACCTGTTCCCAACCCATGATCATTGTAGTTGCCCTCCCCTCTCCCAGCCTCTCTCTTCCCCTCTCCCACCTCCTTTTCCCAGTCTCCCCCAGTTTTGTTCAATAAAGACAGATTACATTTTTGAACACAATTGTCCTTTATTTTGTACATCAAGAAAAGGGGCTAGGGAAGAGTAATTGGAAGGAGGTGAGGGAGGAATGGGGTACGCGCCCCCGATGGGGAGGACTGGGCTGGCTCTGCCGGCTTCTGGGGGTGGAAGCTCTCCTGCAGCCCCCCAATTGCCCCCTCTCCCCAGATGGACGCCTGCGGCAAGTGCAGCCGGTCTGATGGCCGAATGTTGTGATATGCCCAGTGTGGGTACTCCGGGCACTCCAAGCCAGGACTGCTTTGCAAGCGGGGCACCCCTGAGAACTGTCTGTCCGGGGTGGGGGTCGGGACCCTTTAAGCACAGCCCTCGGCTAGCCTGAGACAGCATCTCCACGCTCTAAGTCCTCCTCTGATGCCCTGCGGGCACTGCTTCCGGCCATCCTTAAGCCTGGTTCAGGGTCCACTTAATGTGGACATGCTAGTTCGAATTAGCAAAACGCTAATTCGAACTAGTTTTTTAGTCTAGATCCGTTAGTTCGAATTAGCTTAGTTCGAATTAACTAATTCGAACTAAGTTAGTTAAAATTAACGTTGTAGTGTAGACGTACCCAGGTAGATTCAGCACCAAGGGACTTTTTAATGAGAAAGTACCTTGTATCTACGTATGACTGATTCCTTTCTCCTGGCTTGGTGGTGGTCCAGTTTTGGGAAACCTTATTTACAAAACTGTTCTTATTTTGGAAACTTCATTAATTACATCATCTTGTAGTTCTGCTCTTTGTTGCTACCTTGATCCTTGAAACATTTTGTGCAATGACTTGAACGTTCTTTTATATGTAGCAATGTTTTGAGTTTAATAACCCCTGTGGCTGGGTTTCTGACTCTTCCCTCTAATGAGATGCATTGTGAGTCTAACAGAATGATCACATAACCAGAAGAATTTACTCCCTGTGTATGGCAGCAGTGAATAAGCTATTAAAGCTGTTTGATCATCTATTATGTGACCAAGCTCATCAAATTTGAAGGTAGCTTTACTTTGCACAATTAAGGTCAGGATGTAGCATTTATTTAGCAAACCTGTTCTCTGCTACCCATTTCAAATGCAGCATCTGAAAGGGCAAATGTCTATAAAAGAATTTGTTCTAGCATCAGTGTTCCTGTTTTTGTGGGGGGGAAGAGTTAGTCTCTCTGCAGCTAGTGCTAGTATCTCTAATGGATGTTTGAAGTGGGCCTCTTCACAGCTCTTGAAGTGGCTATCCATGGACTGTTTGTTGCTTCTGCAACTAAAGAAAGTTGGTGGCATGTTTGGAATTGCACCCCCAGAGGTTTCAGTAAAGCTGAGAAGACAATAATCAATGAGTTTTGATGGATAATTGTATGTCATTAGCAAGGGCTTAGAAATGCAGATTCCCTCAAGTATCTCTCATGTTACAAGTAGAGCCCTACCAAATTCACAGCAATGAAAAATGCATCATGGACCCTGAAATCTGGGATTTTGTGTGGTTTTACCCTATATTATACAGTTTTCACAGGGAGACGAGTGTTCCTCAAATTGGGGGTGCTGACCGAAAAGGAAGTTGTAGAGTAGTCAGAAGTTTATTTTAGGGGAATTCCAGTATTGCCACCATTATTTCTGCACTCTCCTCAGAGCTGAGTAGCTGGAGAGCCGCAGCTGGTAACCAGGCACCCAGCTCTGAAGGCAGTTCCCTGCCAGCAGCAGTGCAGAAGTCAGAGCACCAATACCATACCATGCTACCCTTTACTTCTGTACAGCTGCCTTCAGAGCTGGGTGATGGACAGCAGCCTCTGTTGGCTGGGCGCTCAGCTCTGAAGGCAGTGCCATGGCAGCAGCAGTAAGGGTGGCCATGCTATGCCATCCTTATGACTGTGCTGCTGCTGTCAGCAGCTGTCTCTAGAGCTAGGCTCCTGGCCAGCAGCTGCCACTCTGCAACTGCCCAGCTTTGAAGGTAACATCACTGCTGCAGCAGTGCAGAAGTAAGGGTAGCAGTACAGCAAACCTCCTCTATAATAACCTTGCAAACTCCCTCCTCCCTTCCCGCCCAAACAGAAAACTCCCTTTTGAGTCAGGACTCCTACAATTACAACTGTGACATTTCAGATTTAAATAGCTGAAATCATGACATTTACTATTTTTAAATCCTATGACTGTGAAATAGGCTTGCCAGATGCTTTCACCAAAAATCCCGAACATGGCAGGAAAGAAACTTGGTTGAGCAAAAAAACCAACCAACCAACCAACCAACCAACCAACCAACCAACCAACCAAAGAAAGGAAGAACAAAAAAAAGGTCGCTGTGCCTTTAAGAATCCCCATGCTCCTTGCTTCCCCCCACCCATGCCAGATGTGGCAGGGGAAGAATGTCCCCTCCAGCCTTCCATCCAAGAAAAACAGAAAATACCAGACATTTTACATGTTCAGTATTTTCTGTTTTTTTTTTTATCTTTATTTCTGGACAGGGGCCAGAAATAACGGACTGTCTGGGCGAAAACCAGACACCTGGCAACCCTACGTGAAATTGGCCAAAATGGACTATAAATTTGGTAGGGCCCTAATTATAAGGAATAGTCAGCATCGATTTGTCAAGAACAGATCATCCTAAACCAGCTTAATTTTCTTCTTTGATAGGGGTCTGAGCTGTTGGATATAGGAAAGCAATAGACATGATGTACCTTGATTTTAGTAAGGCTTTTGAGAAAGTTCCTAGTGATATTCTCATAGTCTCAAATAGGGTCTAGATGAATTTCCTATAAGGTGGGTGGGCAAGTGGTTGAAAGACTGTGTCAAAAAGCAATTTTCGAGGGTTTGCTGTCAAATTGGGAGACGATATTGAAAGGGTTGCAAGGGTCAATCTAAACTGCAAAGGGTTTGAGCATTGGCCTGCTAAACCCAGGGTTGTGAGTTCAATCCTTGTGGAGGCCATTTAGGGATTTGGGGCAAAAATTGTCAGGGATGGTACTTGGTCCTGCTGTGAGAGCAGGGGACTGGACTTGATGACCTTTCAAGGTCCCTTCCAGTTCTAGGAGATAGGCAATCTCCATTATTATATATTCAATTTTTTTACTAATGATTTAGAAAATGGAGTAGAAACTAGGGATGTTAGCTATTGGGTAATAGAATAGTCAACGAACCGAATGAATTCTTATCAGTCAACTATTCTATAGTTCCTTAGGGCAGGGCTGGTAGCCAGTGCAGTCCAGCCTCACTCCCAGGGAGCTCCATGCCTCCCTGTGTTACTGCTTCTGCATCAGAGGCAGCAGCGCAGGGTGCCAGGTAGGAGCTGGTCCGTGAGGAGAACCAGTTTAAAAACCAGCTCCCCACGCAGACCGGCTGCCTGCTGCCCCACGCTGCCGCCTCTGAAACAGAGGTAGCAGTGTGGGGTGGCAGCAGCCCCTGTCTGCGGGGGTCTGAGCTCCTTGCGTAAAGAGGCTGCTAGGTGCGGGGAAGGAGCAGGAAAGGCTTCCTCGACGCAGCCTCTGTCCACAGCAGCCCGGGCTGGCTGCAGACTGAGGCTGCTCTAGGTCTCAGTGGACAGGGGCATAATCTCCAGTAAGGGAGGCTTAGGTTGGATATTAGCAAAAACTTTCTAAATATAAGAGTAGTTAAGCTCTGGCAGAGGGTTCTAAGGGAGGTTGTGGAGTCCCCATCACTGGAAGTTTTAAAAACAAGTTGGACCAACTCCTGTCAGTGATGGTTTACTTTTTTCTGTCACGTCATGGGGAGTGGTGACTGGCCTTGATGACCTCTCAAGGTCCCTTCCAGCCCCACATTTCTATCTTTCTGTCATCAGTACAGTTGCGATACATAATTGTATACTACCTCTAGCTCCATATAACCTGCCAAGACTGCCTCTGGTTAGGAGAGCATGGTGGATGTCCTTGGCTAGGTTTGTTGGAGCTCCCTCATGCTCAGCACAGGGAAAAGAAGAGTTTTGCTTGCGGCGGGGCTGATGGGACCCATTTGAGCTAGTGAGGCAGCATAACGAAGCTGGCATTGCTTTCTGAAAGCCGCATGCATCAGACATGTTAGGAAAGTGTTATTTTCGGTTGTGTATTTTGTGCCAACTGCACCCTTATTTATCCTTCACTAACACAATAACATATGCACTTGTTATCATGAAGATGGATCGTGTGGCAGCTTCCTACTAGCAGAGCTTTCAGCAGAGCACCTACACCCTTTGCAGTTTACTCAGCATGTTTGCGCACTGATCTGAATAACTCTAGCCCTATTGCTCTCATCAAGCCCTCTTCACACTGGCTTAAAGTTGGCAGCCTAATTTTCTAAGTGCAGACCCTCACTCTGTCTGCGACAGCTTCTTTTAAACTGCATCTTGATGGGGTATCTGTGTTCCAGCAGCACCTAGGGTTGCCAGGTGTCCAGTTTTGAACCAGACAGTCCGGTATTTGAGGTTTCTGTCTGGGAAATAAATTGAGAAAATACCGGACATTTATATGTCCGGTATTTTCTAATTAAGTAAATTTTATTATTAGGAGTATCAGTACGTAGTTGCGTACTGACTGGCTGGTAGATGCGCTCATGCTCCATGAGTCACACTGGCTGTGTCTACACTGGCCACTTATTCCGAAAAATCAGCCGCTTTTCCGGAATAACTTGCCAGCTGTCTACACTGGCCCCTTGAATTTCCGGAAGAGCACTGAAGATCTACTGTAAAATCATCAGTGCTTTTCTGGAAAAACTATGCTGCTCCCATTCGGGCAAAAGTCCTTTTCCGGAAAACTGTTTCGGAAAAGGGCCAGTGTAAACAGCGCAGTAGTGTTTTCCGCAAAAAAGCCCCGATCGCGAAAATGACGATCGGGGCTTTTTTGCGGAAAAGCGCATCTAGATTGGCCACGGACGCTTTTCCGGAAAAAGTGCTTTTCCAGAAAAGCATCCTGCCAATGTAGACGCGCTTTTTCCGGAAATACTTATAACGGAAAACTGTTCCGTTTTAAGCATTTCCGGAAAAGGGTGCTAGTGTAGACGTAGCCTCTGTGTGTGTGTGTCTACCAGCCAGGCACTACCCAACTATGAAGTAGAGAGGAGTGGGCTGGCGGCGGGGCTGGCGGCGGGGCGGTATGGAATCCCCGGGGCCGGACTTGCTTGTGCTTCGCTGGGACCATGAGCAGGACAGGGAGCACCCCGGGATCTGCATGGGCCCGGGCCAGCCCTGCTCCCTGCCAGCCGATTCTCTCCCGGCCAGCCCCCACTCCCCGCAACCCCTTCCCAGACAGCCCTGCTTCCTGCTGGCCGGTTCTTCCCTCCCCCACCCTGATCTCCCCCGGCTAGCCCCGCTGCCCTCAACCCCCTCCCGCCCAGCCCTGCTTTCCCGCTGGCAGGTTCTCCTCCCCTCTCCTCCTCTCCCGATCTCCCCCGGCTAGCCCCGCTGCCCCCAACTCTCTCCCGGCCAGCCCTGCTTCCCGCCGGCAGATTCTCCTCCCCCCCCGCCATGATCTCCCCCGGCCAGCCCCACTTCCCCTGACCTCCTTCTGGCCAGCCCTGCTCCCAGCCGGCTGGTTCTCCCCTGGCCAGTCCCCACTCTCCCAAACCCCCTCCAGGCCAGCCCTGCTTCCCGCCGGCTGGTTCTCTCCTCCTCCTCCTCCCCCCCCCGATCTCCCCCGGCCAGCCTTGCTCCCCCCGACCCTCTCCCGGCCAGCCCTGCTTCCCACTGGCCGGTTCTCCCCCCCACACACTCTCCCTCAGCCAGTCTCTGCCCCCCCCCCCCATCTGAGATCAAGTGTGTCTGGCATTTTTTTTAAGCTATCTGGTAACCCTAGCAGCACCCATATTTTAGGTTGGCATCTTGCTATCCTGTCTCAGATTTGTCAGTGATCTGTGCAGTCATAAGTTCTAGACCCACATCTTTCTGGGTGACCTCCCTTTTAGTCCACACCTTCCAAGTTTTAAAAATCTCCGTGAAATATTTTATCGCAGGCGGGTTTGTTATGACCAATCTCAAGTTCGGATTTACTACAGTATCTGGATCCTTGCCCCTGCCTTCCTACAATAACATTTTATGATTAAAAAAATAATTAATATTTAAGCATTTATGAATTTTATTGAAAACAATTTTCATTTGTGTTGATCTCATGACCTTGTTTAGCATTTGTTTATTATTAACCTTACTTATTTGTGGTCTACTTTTTCAGCTCCATATATTAGACTGTTATTAGGGGTTCTGCAAAATTCTTTCAAGTTTAGAAGCGTTTCGTGGCCAAATAAAATTGGGAAACACTGGTATAGGGTGACCACATAGTTCTAGTCAAGTCACTAACGAAACTCCCAATGATTCTATTGTGACCAGGATTTTACTGCAAGTCTTTTTTCTTGCTTTGGACTTATGTGCATAGCCCTACTAATAGATTTGTGTTCTTAAAACTTGGGCTTCATATCTGTGCAGTTTCTACTGTGTAGTGCCCACCACTCATAAATGTTATCTTAGTAGATGTTGTGGAATTTTTCAGGTGTAGGGGTGTCCTCTTATTTTTGTGATGTATTCTGTCCTTTCTGTGTAGTGTCCCATTGCTTTAAGTCTCAGAGGGGTAGCCGTGCTCTGCTCATCTGAGGAAGTGGGTTTTCCTCACAAAAGCTCATGATACTACAGTAAAACTCCAAGGTTGTGTCTAGACTGGCCAGTTTTTCCGGAAAATCAGCCGCTTTTCCAGAAAAACTGGCCGCTTGAATTTCCGCAAAAGCATTGACTTCCAACTGTAAGAAATCAGTGCTTCTTGCGGAAATACTATGCTGCTCCCGTTCAGGCAAAAGTCCTTTTGCACAAAACTTTTGCACAAAAGGGCAAGTGTAGACAGCTCAGATTTGTTTTCCGCAAAAAGCCCCGATCACGAAAATGGTGATCGGGGCTTTTTTGCAGAAAAGAGCGTCTAGATTGGCACTGACGCTTTTCCGCAAAAAGTGCTTTTGCGGAAAAGCATCTGTGCCAATCTAGACACTCTTTTCCGAAAATGCTTTTAACGGAAAAGTTTTCCGTTAAAAGCATTTCCGGAAAATCATTCTAGTCTAGACATAGCCCAATAGTCCAGCATCCCATTGTACGGCACTCCCGATAGTCTGGCATCAAAATGGCAAGAGTCTAGTGAGTGAGCTTCAGCAAAAAGTGAGTCACAAGGCAGCAGCGGCAGCAGCTGAACCGAGCGAAACCGAACGGGACCGAGTCAGTCTGCCACTGGCATTGTGTGACACTGGACAGTGCTTGTGCTACAATAGAAAGGGTTAAAACACTTTATATACAGTATATACTTTATATACAGTATATACTTTATATATATATATATATATATATATATATATATATATATATATATATATATATATATATATAACACCAGTTTATAGTACCTCCTGATAGTCCGGCATATCCGATAATCCAGCACCACCTCGGTCCCAAAGGTTCTGGATAATCAGAAGACTACTGTGTGTGTATGTATATATATATATATATATATATTGCTTTTTGTCACTTCACTATATATAGGAAATGACTACTAAGTCTAAGTCCTCTTCCATTGCCAGGCATTCTAGTTCCACCTATTTTAGCTTTTAAGCTTTTCACATTAGTATATAGATAGTTTAAGATGTTTTTGGCTGCATGCCTGTTTCTATGTAACTCCTTCTCCTGGTACACTGACACTATTCCAGTGTATTGGTCTGATTTCTGCCTTTCATCCAGTTCATCTGTTGTTATTGATCTAGCCTTGGCTCTTGGGTATAGAATTATTTTTTATTACTGTTTTTGAATGCTGGGAGGTGGTTTTGAATGTAACACAGAACACTGAGTGCCTTGGCAGGGAGGATGTCTTGTCTATTTAATTATCACTACCCACGTGTGTTGATTTGCTTTATAACTTCTTGCCAATTTGGCCAGTGGGAGTGAGGTCCTATTTCAGTAGGAATTTTATTGACCCTATAAATGTCCATCTGTTTTGCCTTCAAATTCAGTATCTGAAGTACCAAACTATCAAGCATAACATAAGTGCTCTTCAGATGTTTCGTTAATCGCATGATGCATTGCCTTATGGCTGAGGATCTTAGACCTGATTTGCAATGAACTTTAACCTCGCTGGACCTGAATCTGGGATTGATTTTTACCTCATCTAAGTCTTTAATGAGGATTCTTCAGCTTTTCCAGCACGATTCACAATTCCAGCACTCCCTCTTTTTCCATTGGCATTCCTCATTCGGCTCAGCCTGTCACGCATATGAGAAAGGTGGGCTCCAATGTGCACAAGAATGCCACGAAGAACCCTTGAAATTTCACATTCACAGTAACGCTGTCTGTAGCCTTGACATGCTGAATAATTAAGACTCCCCTTGCGGTGATGCATTCTTCTTGCTTTGCTATGGCAGCAATCTCCATCTACTTTCTAAGTCAGCACAATCTTTTTCCCCCCTCAGATATTCCTAGCAGAGTAAAGCTGTGTGCCACCCACTCTGTTAAAAATGCAGAAGACACAAAAATCCCTGGTGAAGTTTCATAATTGGACTTCAAACTCATTGTCAGCGTTGGGTGTTATCTGTTTGTTCATAAAATATGCGTGTGTGTATTTATATAAAACTGACAGTAATATACACCCACTGCTGTAAGACTAAGGACACATTTGGAATAAACCCTCACTTACCAGGAACATGTTTTACGATATCCAGGGAAAGCAGTTACCTTCTCCTTTCTCCCAGTTCAGCGCCTGAAAAATGAGCCAGGAAAAGACTAACAAATGCTTGCACATTAAATAAAGAGCTTACCCCATGTCTTCAGATCACCTATCTCTCACTTTTTATGACACAGCCATGAATTATGTTCATTTTACATTTTGTAATTAGAGGGCAGAACAGATGGTGAGGGCTGTGTGTAAAGTGATGTGCACATTAATGTAACCCACTGTGTGCGCAGTTAGTGGCTGCTCAGTAGAATTCTTCCCATAAAATGCTTTAGAATGAAAGGAGGCAGCCAGAAATGTTCACCAAGCCCATTATTCAGGGCAGGTCCCACTGTGTCTTCCTGCAGCTTGTGGTGTGGTCAGACACCACACTACACAGGATTTGGGCAAGGTGGGCAGAACATCATGGAAGTCTAGGTTCTGCATTATTAAGAACAAACTATTCCATTATATAGAAGAGATAGAAAGTATGGCAGGAGACCACCCTGCATCAGCTGGGAGATCTTATATGATCTAAAAATTAAAAAAGGAGTCGTATAAAAAGTGGAAACTAGGTCAAATTACAAAGGATGAATACAGCCGCTCCCCAACTTACGGCCACCTCCACTTACGACCATCCGCACTTATGACCAAAGCGGTCGTAAATGTGGATCCGAGTTACAAATGGCGATCCGCGCTTACGAATAGCGCGGTTGCCATGTAACTCTATGGGATCTGAGTTACGAACAGTTTGAGTTACAGACCAAGTGTTGGTCCGTATCTCGTTCGTAACTCGGAGAGCTGCTGTATAAGCAAACAACACAGGGGCAAGATTAGAAAGGCAAAGGCACAAAATGAGCTAAATCTAGCTAGAGACATAAAGGTAACATAAATATGTTCTATGAGTATATTAGGATCAAGAGGAAGACCAAAGATAGGATAGGCCCATTGCTCAGTGAAGAAACAATAACAGGATACTTGGAAATGCAGAGGTGCTTAATAACTTTTTTGTTTCGGTTTTTGTTAGGAAATTTGATGGTGACAGGATGTCTAACAAAGTAAATGGGGTAGGTTTAGAAGTTAAAATAAAAGAACAAGTTAAAAATTACTTAGAAAAGTTAGATGACTGAAGGCAGCAGGGCCTGGTGAAATGCATCTTAGAATACCCAGGAAGCTGTTAGAGGAGGTATCTGAGCCTTTATCTTTGAAAAATCATGGAAGTCGTGAGAGATTCCAGAAGACTGGAAAAGGGCAAATATAGTGCCCATCTATAAAAAGGGAAATAAGATCAACCCAGGAAGCTACAGACCAGTCAGTTTAACTTCTGTGCCAGGGAAGATAATGGTGCAAGTAATTAAGGAAATCATCTGCAAACATCTGGAAGATAATAAGGTGATAGGAAACAGCCAGCATGGATTTGTAAAGAACAAATCATATCAAACCAATCTAATTGATTGCTTTGACAGAATATCAAGCCTTATGGATAAGGGAGAAGCAGTGGATGTGGCATACCTAGACTTCAGTAAGGCATTTGATACGGTCTCACATGACCTTCTTATCAGTAAACTAGGGAAATGCAACCTAGATGGGGCTACTGTAAGTTGGATGCAAAACTGCCTGGATAACGCAGAGAGCAGTTATTAACGGTTCACAGTCATGCTGGAAGGGCATAACAAGTGGGGTTCCGCAGGGGTCTGTTTTGGGACCGGTTCTATTCAATATCTTCATCAATTATATAGATCAGGGGTGGGCCTCCACAGGCTACAACCAGCCCACCAAGAGCATTGATCTGGCCCACGGAGGTCCTGCCGCTCCCCCACCCCCAGGCCAATCAGGGCCTAGGGATGGGGGAGCATGCAGCGCTTAGTCAACCCTGGTGGTTGACTCTAAGCGCCATGCGCCAGAGGGCAGGGAGTGAGAGACTTTATGCTCTCTCCACTCCCAGGCCAATCAGGGCCTTGAGGCAGGGAGAAGCACAGAAGTGTCCTGGCCCCACCGCTTATACCTGAGGCCCTACCCCTTATACCTGAGGCTCCGCCCCTTCCTGGGCAGCTCAGGACCACTTCAAAAATTTCTGAAGTGGTCAAAAATTATTGCCCACCCCTGATCTAAACAGTGCTTGGTCCTGCCATGAGGGCAGGGGACTGGACTCGATGACCTCTTGAGGTCCCTTCCAGTTCTATGATTCTGTGATTCCTTCCGAGGTGGCTGAGCCTAGCATTCAGGAGCACTGTGCTGATGCAGGGAGAGGGGGAGAGATGAAGTCATTCAGATGAGACAGGCAACGTTCAGAGCATCTGTGGTCACTTTTAATAAGAGAGTGGTGTTAACTCTGATATCCTAATCAAATTTAAACATGCAGTACTTATAGTCCAACAGCCTATATTTCCCCTGCAGTTTCAATTGGATATGGAATTCTTCATTCCTGTCTTACTTCTGTGCTGTTTGCTTTGTACTGTTAAACAGGTGTTGCTTTCCAATGCAGAGGTGAGCTTCATTTCATTTGTAAGCGAGGTACCTTTGTCTGCTTCACAGGCTGTTAGGAGACTTCTTTAATGTTTGTAAAATGATTGATGTGACTGCAATGAAAGATTCTATAGAAATGCAAAGCACTATTGTATTTTTACTTATAAAAACTGAAACGGAAAGTGGGAGAAACAAAAGAAAGAACATTAATTGATCTTAAGAATATGCAATAGATTTCTAAGGTTTCCTTGATGTGAAAATCCCCCTGCAAATGCAGTGAGTGAACCTGCTGTGCTATTATGGGAACAGAGTTGGATGGGGATGAGATGCCACCAAATATTTGCTTTGCTAGATAGCGAAGCTACCAGGTAGACACACTTTCCCTTTTTAAAGTAGGTAGGAAAACTGGGGTGGAAAATACATCTATTGTAGAGTTCCTTATTGATTTTCTGAGGCTCTTTTCACACATCACCCATTTGAAGAGTGTTTATGTGACGTTTGTCCTATGTCTGGACGGGTGAAAGCACCAGCTGTCAGGCAGAAGTGGAACAATTCAGAGTTTACCTGTAAGACACAATAAAAGGAACACTCATAGATTTGTGTGTGCCCTCCATCCCCCGTGTGTGTGTTTGAATTCTTTAGTCGTTCCTGCCTCTCCTAATATTAATCCATGTGTTTCACCAATGATCTATCCCCCTGCCAAAGCTATACGTCAGAGGTGGAGGACCTTTTTTGGGTTAGGGGCTGCTGATCCACAGAAAAATGAACTTGGGGGCCACCCACAGGTGAGAAGCAAAACAAACAAACAAGCAAAAAAACATCACTGACATGGCACTTGACTGAGGAGAAAGACACTCCCCATATTCCCCTTCCACACCAGGGGCCAAGCCTAATACATTTTGTGTGTTGGGGGGCCCCTGAGTCTCAAGGGCCGGATCCAGGCAAACTGGGGGCCACATTTGCCCCCCCCCCGGGCCTGAAGTTCTCCACCCCTGCTACATGCCTTTTTACATTCTCCTTCAATTTCAGAAAGCCTATATAGTGTCATGCAGCAAATACAGACAGAGCCAATGCTATTTTCTTCTCTTCTTTACTACATCTTCTTCATTAACATCTCTATTCTTTTTTCTCTTTTTCCTCCCCTGTCTCCATTGCCTTCACATTTCTACTTTTTAATAAGTATTTGTATCCACTGTTGATAATTTTTTGTGATTGTGATTTTACTGCTAAAAAATTCAACTCCTATTCTTCGAGCATTGCTCATGACTATCCCTACATTACTGGAAGAGTTCACATCTTTAAGTCATTATATGTTAATGGTAACAAATTCTTAGAGCTAACTGGAGTGTTAAAACTCAGGGTACGTCTAGACTACATGCCTCTGTCGCCAGAGGCATGTAGATTAGGCTACCCGACAGAGTAAAATGAAGCGGCGATTTAAATAATCGCCGCTTCATTTAAATTTACATGGCTGCCGCTTTGAGCCGACAAACAGCCGATCAGCTGTTTGTCGGCTCAGCGCGATAGTCTGGACGCTCCCCTGCCGACATCAAAGGGAGCTGTCGACAACCCAGGTATGCCTCCTGGGATGAGGCATACCCGGGTTGTCGACAGCTCCCTTTGATGTCGGCAGGGGAGCGTCCAGACTATCGCGCTGAGCCGACAAACAGCTGATCGGCTGTTTGTCGGCTCAAAGCGGCAGCCATGTAAATTTAAATGAAGCGGCGATTATTTAAATCGCCGCTTCATTTTACTCTGTCGGGTAGCCTAATCTACATGCCTCTGGCGACAGAGGCATGTAGTCTAGACGTACCCTCAGTGTCACTACTGTATTTACAAACAAACATCTTGCAGCACATGTTCAGGTCCCTGATTAAATTTCACCTTGTCTTTACCATCATGGGATTAGTTGGGTGCTGCACATCTGTCCTTCCATTATGGTGTCCTTTGTCCTTCTCTAGATAAAATATATCTCGAACATCATCATGGTGAGTCTGACTTGTCTACGTGCCAGCTTCCTATATCCTTGCCCTGCACGCAAGCAGTGATCCTATTGATTTCAGTAGCTTGTTAGTGTCATATATTCAAAAATGGGAATAAAAGTATGAGAATCTGGATTCCTATATTCTTAAGTGCAGAATTTGGAGTTGTCAGCATCCATTTTCCTTAGAATTCAGAGAGGAGAAAGAATCAGTCTAATCCACATCTCCTTCTCTCCATGAAACTAAAATAATTGCCATGCTTATGATTAAGACTCTTCCAAAAAAATTCCCAGCCAAACATTTCTTGTTTTTGTTACCTCACACTCCTAGCCTACTAACATAGTACCATCATCCATGCTAGAAAACATGCCCCACTGTACTGCTTTGGCATTAGACAGAAACCTTGGAGAAGAAACGCACAAGGTGAAAGACATTGAATGGAAGTCAGTGACCTATCTCCTGCACTCATCCCCAGCAGTGTTGTAGGAGTAACATCATGATCTTATAATTGTATGTTCACAGGCGGCACTGCTGCAGCCAAATAAATATACCTTTTCCCAGCCTAGCTGCATTCACTGCCCTCTTTTTTTTTCTTGGGGCCATGAGGGAGAAAGGTCAGCAGCATTTCAGACTGGCATTTGTGCTACTGTAAGAGCTGTGTTTTGTTAAATACTGGAGCTGGGAAAGTAGTTTTGCATAACAAACCACAAGTTCAAGGGGGAATGAGGAGTGTTTCAATGATTAATATCACTGCAGGGCACAGGATGTCAGGTCTTAGCTGCAGAACAGGAAGAAAAAATTCTTTGCTTTAAAGAGAATAAAGAGGAAAGATTTGGACAGCCTTCTGCTGTGTTACTTCTACAGACTGAGGGCTAGAATTTTAAAGATATCTAGGCTCCTTCGGATGTAGATGGTTGTTAAACAAGATTTACAAAACACTGCACTCACATTTATTACAATAGGAGTTAGATATCTACATGCTTTTGAAATCTCTGTGGGTGTGTAGCTACATCTTCAGGCACATAAATACCTTTAAAAATCTGTCCCCAGCCCTTATTTATTTGGCAGTAGTTTAAGCTACAGAATTTGGTAATGCCTTTGACTCAAGAGAAAGATGGCCCCATTTGATGGTGAGGATTCAGCAGCGACCACTGGCTATTTCATTGCCATAAAAACAGCATCACAAAAATTCAGTGGCGGTACCTGGAAAAAAGAATAAAGATCTTTGGCTATGTAAATCAGTGAGGCACTAGTGAAATCAACAGAGCTTTGCCTTGTTACACCTGCTGAGTCCCTTGGTCAGAGTAGGAATGAAAGGAACAGGTGTGTCTAAAATTATAGACGTGGCAGCATTGATTTAAGCAAATATCTGTTTGTAAGTGTAGTCAGCAGATCAAAGAGAACAGAAAGGTGTAAGTAGGCCTAAGGGAAGCTGAGAGTAAGAGGAGGTAACTTATGCAATATTTCCAACTCCAAGATGTTCAAAAATCATGAATCAGGCTCACCAAAAATTATGAGTTTGGCTTTACAATCACGAGATTATGTAAAAATAAATCTGGTGGTGTTCTTATTTGCCTTCTGCTTTTTGAGCCTTTAGGGTGCACTGGGGTCACATTTTGAAGTTTCCTTCTCAGCAGTCAGGGCTAGAAAGTTATTTTTTCTTTAAGAATGAAGGCTGAAATCATCACATATCCACTTAACTTCAGGAGCTGGGGCTTTTCAGAACATAATAGTTACCATGAGATTCATGACAAAATGCCGAGAGTTGACAGCTCTGCATTATGATACTCCTGTGCACATTATCCCTGAATTGGGCCTGGAGCTATAGTCATGTAACCAGTTTGTGCAGTTTCTGTTTCTGCTCCTGCACTTTGCCTGGATATGGACAGGCTCTCTGAGCTAACAGACAATGCTGTTATAACAGGGACAAAAATAGGTGTGTGACGACAAACCGTGCTCGGTCTGGGCCACAAGAGTCTTTCCTTCTGCCACGTTTCTCCAGCACGCTGTTCTTCCAGTGAGTCTGATCTGAGTTAGGGGTTTTGGTTGATGTTTAATCTTTTCCTTTAATGTCCTGGTTCATCATTTGATGTCTGCAGGCTCTGAAGCACCTAAGTGTTTCTGTTCCTGAATCCCTGGCCATCTGAAGATGTTCATGATCTGGTCCAAGAGGTAACTATAACAGGACCGCTGGGAAATAGTGAGCATAATATAATAACATTTAACATTCCTGTGGTGGGAAGAACACCTCAGCAGCCCAACATTAGAACATTTAATTTCAGAAAGGGGAACTATGCAAAAATGAGATTAGTTAAACAGAAATTAAAAGGTACAGTGACTAAAGTAAAATCCCTGCAAGCTGCATGGACATTTTTCAAAGGCACCATAATAGAGGCCCAACTTAAATGTATACCCCTGTAGGGATTCCAACTCCCCTATAGCACCACCCGTCATCAATTTTGGGGAATTGGCTTCGATGGCAGCGACGCTATTCTATTCGGGTCACTGTCCTCCGACAGTGCCCACACAGCCTGGGCTTTACCCCTTCTGGGGATTGTTCGGGACGTCCGAGCGCGGGCGGAATGGTCTGGTGCCCCCTTGTTCCACGCCCTTATCGTTGCCCCCTATGACGTGCTTTTCCCGCCAGTTCCTGGCGGCACAAATCTAAAACTCCCTTTGGTTGCTTTCTCGGGAGTTTCTTTCTTAGCTGCTCCAAGAGGAGGAGAAGTGTAGAGAGGGAAGAGGGGGGCCCGGGCCCACCCTTGCTTCCAGGTCCCAGCCCAGGGCCCTGAAGGACACAGACCGGTTTTGGTCTGGGTCCATCTGACAGGGGTGTCCAGCCGACACCTGCCAATCTGCGGGGTTTTGATATGGCCGTGCCCTGGGCTACTTTCTCTCCATTTCATCTCCCCTCCCCCACTGCTGGCTTACCCGGCCCTCCGCGGGCCAGCCGCTCGTCGCTCTGGACGACCTTCTGGACCCCGTTGCTCCACGGGTGTCCGCAATGTCTTGCCTTCCATGGCCGCTGGTGCTTGCCCTCACCCGTCCTCTGGGGACAAAGGCTCCAATCCCCGCTGTTTGTCTTCCTCCACACCCCCTCCTCCTCACACAGCCCGGGGTGGCATTTAAAACTCCCGCCGCACCCGGCGCCGGAGGGGGACATCATCCTGACATCACCAGCTAGCTCCGCCCCTCTTGCAGCGTCCATGCCACAGCCGCCGCGCCTGAGACTGTCAGCTGGTCCGCGGTGTGGGTACACCTGGCACAATGCCGGTGCGCGCTTTCCCGCCGCCCGAATAGTGCTTTTGCCGCGGGGGTTTTAGTGCGGGGTTGCGGGGACCTGTCACAACCCCCAAATTAAAAAACACAGTAAAAGAACTAAAAAAGAGCCACTGTGGCTTAACAACCATGCAAAAGAAGCAGTGAGAGATAAAAAGGCATCTTTTAAAAAGTGGAAGTCAAATCCTACTGAGGTAAATAGAAAGGAACATAAACACTGCCAAATTAAGTGTAAAAAATGTAATAAGAAAAGCCAAAAAGGAGTTGGAAGAACAACTAGCCAAAAACTCAAAAGGTAATAACAAAATGTTTTTTAAGTACATCAGAAGCAGGAAGCCTGCTAAACCAGTGAGGCCCCAGGACGATCGAGATACAAAAGGAGAACTTAAAGACGATAAAGTCATTGTGGAGAAACTAAATTAATTCTTTGCTTCAGTCTTCACAGCTGAGGATATTAGGGAGATTCCCAAACCTGACCTGTCCTTTGTAGGTGACAAATCAGAGGAATTGTCACAGATTGAAGTGTCATTAGAGGAGATTTTGGAGTTGATACACTTAACAGTAACAAGTCACCGGGACCAGATGGCATTCACCCAAGAGTCCTGAAAGAACTCAAATGTGAAATTGCAGAACTATTAACTATGGTTTGTAACCTATCCTTTAAAATAGCTTCTGTACCCAGTGACTGGAAGATAGCTAATGTAATGCTAATATTTAAAAAGGGCTCTAGAGGCGATCCTGGCAATTACAGACCAGTAAGTCTAATGTCAGTACCAGGCAAATTAGTTGAAACAACAGTAAAGAATAAAATTGTCAGACACATAGACGAACATAATTTGTTGGGCAAAGTCAACCTGGTTTCTGTAAAGGGAAATCATGACTTACTAATCTATTAGAGTTCTTTGAAGGGGTCAACAAACATGTGGACAAGGGCGATCCAGTAGATATAGTGTACTTAGATTTCCAGAAAGCCTTTTACAAGGCTCTTACGTAAATTAAGTTGTCATGGGATTAATGGGAAGATCCTTTCACAGACTGAGAACTGGTTAAAAGACTGGAAACGAAGGGTAGGAATAAATGGTAAACTTTCAGAATGGAGAAAGGTAAGTAGTGGTGTTTCCCAAAGGTCAGTCCTAGGACCAATCCTATTCAACTTATTCGTAAATGATTTGGAGAAAGGGGTAAACAGTGAGGTGGCAAAGTTTACAGACAATACTAAACTGCTCAAGGTTGTTAAGACCAAAGCAGACTGTGAAGAACTTCAAAAAGATCTCACAAAGTGATTGGGCAAAAAAATGGCAAATGAATGTTAATGCTGATAAATGCAAAATAATGCACATTAGAAAAACATAATCCCAACTATACATACAATATGATGGGGGCTAATTTAGCTACAGCTAATCAGGAAAGAGATCTTGGAGTCATCGTGGATAGTTCTCTGAAGACGTCCACGCAGTGTGCAGCAGCAGTCAAAAAAGCAAACAGGATGTTAGGAATAATTTAAAAAGGGATCAAGAATAAGACAGAGAATATCTTATTGCCCTTATATAAATCCATGGTATGCCCACATCTTGAAAACTGTGTACAGATGTGGTCTCCTCATCTCAAAAAACATATTTTGGCATTAGAAAAGATTCAGAGAAGGGCAACTAAAATGATTAGTGGGTTTGGAATGGGTCCCATATGAAGAGAGATTAAAGAAACTAGGACTTTCAGTTTGGAAAAGAGGAGACTAAGGAGGGATATGATAGAGGTACATACAGTCATGAGTGGTGTGGAGAAAGTGAATAAGGAAAAGTTATTTACTTGTTCCCATAATATAAGAACTAGGAGCCACCAAATGAAATTAATGGGCAGCAGGTTTAAAACAAATAAAAGGACTTTCTTCTTCACACAGCGCACAGTCAACCTGTGGAACTCCTTGCTTGGGGAGGGGGGAGGTTGTGAAGGCTAGGACTATAACAGAGTTTTAAAGAGATCTAGATAAAATCATGGAGCGTAAGTCCATTAATGGCTATTAGCCAGGATGGGTAAGGAATGATGTCCCTAGCCTCTGTCAGAGGGTGGAGATGGATGGCAGGAGAGAGATCCCTTGATCCTTACCTGTTCGGGCACCTGGCATTGGCCACTGTTGGCAGACAGAATACTGGGCTGGATGGCCATTCTTATGTTCTTATGGGTGGGATTTAAAAAACAAACCTAACCAGAAAACCTGGCTCTGCAATTTTGCATGTTACATAACTGCAGTCTGCCCAGCTCACTTCTGTCCCTTGTTAACTCATTAAAAAAACCACTGTAGTCCCTGAAGGTCTGCTGTAATACTAGAGAACCAATACCACTCTGTACTTCCTCCAGCCAGGTTCATTTTCTCAACTTTGGTTACCTCTAGGCTAATGCTGACCTGGTCCAAAGGGGAAAAACAATCTGACCCTTATTTTCCTCCCTACCATTCTATGCTAGTTGTAAAGACAAACCTTATTTGCAAGTGGTTAAAAATGAAATGTAAACAATATTTCTCATGGAAATTCAGTTGCTTGCTGAGTGGAGATGGGGATAGATTTAATTGAATCTGGCCTCCCATCTCGCAGGACACTAGACTCCTTGAATTGCCAGGATTTAACTCTGACTTTTTTTTTCTCTCTTCCCTTCATACCCCCAGCCACATACTGAATTGGAAAGCTCTTCATTGCCATGATAAATATTACTGCCAACCAGCTAGAGCTTTCCTCTATCCATCTGCTAAGTAGTTATTTAGTGCTGAAGATGGGAAAGCTACCTAAAGAAATCGATTGCTGGCATGTGCAGCCTTCTTCAGGGTATGGCAGCAATGAATACAGATCATGAGGATGGGATTTCCTTATGGGAAGAGAGTCCCTTGATGTACAGGGGATTTACAGAAGTCATGTGACTCACATTGAAAACAGTATGCTTGAAAGAGAAGCTACACAGGAAGAGGCAATGGGAAGAAGATGGGAATATGGATTGTAATGTTAGCAGGTGGAAGGTGTGTGCAAACAGGCAATGCAGACCATAATATGTTACTACAGGTTGTACCTCCCTTAACCAGGAGTCCCTGGTCTGGCAACATCCATAGTCTGGCACCGACTATGGATGTTCTTGGACCACAGAGCCCAAGAACAGGCAGGTCTGGTGGCAGGACAGGAGTGCCGAAGGGAGCACCGGTGACTCAGCCATGAGCCTCAGTGTGTGTATGGGGGTTGGGGAGTGGGAAATGGCTGGCACAGTGGGGAGCTCTGCCCCTGCTGCGGAGCTCTGGCCATGGCACTGCAACCCTGGCAGCAGCAGGGTAAGTGGCATCTGGAGAGCCCCGGGGACCTGGGGCAGCAACAGGGGCAGGCTGGCACCCTAGCCCAGTGGCAGCCTAGGTCAGGAGAGGAGGGACCTTCCTGGTCCAGCAAATCCCCTCTTTCGGGACCAGTCAGATACTGAGGATAGTGGACCAGCGAGGTCCAACCTGTAATTGGCATGTATGTGATGCCATGTTGTAGCTGAAGATTTCAATATGGGAGACAACAACTCTGCGTGAGTATGTGTACATTGCTGGTAGGACCCTGGTCTGCCTGGCTGGAATTATTTTATGGGGGTACATTCTTAGCAGTGCTGTCAGTGTATCTGTCATATTCTGAAGGCTTTGGGTTTTGCCTTAGAGAGCACAGCATTCTCCATCTCCCTGCATGTTATGCAAGAGATCAGACATTAGATACTCCTAATGAACCCTTCTAGCCAAAACACAAAACTTAATTTAATGGAGATAATTTTTAAAATTAGTTAACTAGTGGGTGGGTCTGGATGGAAAGCACCAGTCAGTTCTGACTGAATTATTTCCATTGATATTCAGATGACAAGTAATTAATGATTGTCCAACTGGACAGAAATATCCCAGTGAAAAAACTTCTATTTCTAGCTTTCCGAACTCTCTATGGATAGATGTGGTCAAAACTGTTTCTCTTTGAGCCTGTACCCAGCTACTATTCCAGTCTTGACCTCCTTTCATTCCACTTTCCTTGACTCTCCCTGGTGACGGTGCTACTTTCCCTCTTCCCCCATGCTTCCCTATTCTATGTGCCTACTCTCTCCTTGCTAAGCAAATGTCCTCTACTTATCTTTCCTTAAAACTTTTCTGTTCCCTTTTTATGGGTGACTCATGGCGTACTGTTTCATCATTCTCTGTGGTGAAGCTTTTATATAAAAATTAATTGTATTCTTTACTCCCATTTTACTTTTGTTCCCTCACAACCTTCCCTTTTATTCGTTGACCTTTCAACAGATTTAGTTCTACAGAAATGAAACTCCAACCCGAGTGGGCACTCCAGATAAGATGATGTGAACTTTTTTATCTCTAGCAAGGTATTCTTTCATTGTGTGCAGTACGGATTGATTTTGTTTTCTTTCACTTGTCTTCTAGACTGTTCCTTGACTTTGGGATCAATCTTATCTCCTATAACGTGTCTGGTACTCTCTCTTTTTTCTTCCTAGTCGCTTGATTGGATCTGACATGGGCATTGCTGCACAGTGATAGAGTAATTTCATACTCTCTTTTCAGGTGCAGCATATTTTTGTGTGTGGGATTTTAAACATGTTTGCCATGCTGCAAGCCAGAAATTCAGATGGAAACAAGAATGCCCCAACTGAATTCATACTAATGCATGTTGTAGCCGCCACAAGGTTACATGATGTCAAGAACATGTCACTTCCATTTCAACAGATCTGGCTTAGATTTATTATTGGATGCTTGAATTATACACTAATCTTGTCTGCATGTGTTTGTGCTCTGCTTGGAGAGCTGTAACAGATGAATCCAGTTTATTAGTCTTGTGGATAAGGGAGACGCGGTGGATGTGGTATACCTAGACTTTAGTAAGGCATCTGATACCATCTCGCATAACCATCTTATCAATGAAGTAGGCAAATACAACTTAGATGGGGATACTATAAGGAGGGTGCATAACTGGCCGAATAACCGTACTCAGAGAGTAGTTGTTAAAGGTTCACAGTCATTCTGGAAGGGCATAACAAGTGGGGTTCCTCAAGGGTCTGTTTTGGGACCAGTTATGTTCAATATCTTCATCAACGATTTAGATGATAGCAGAGATAATACGCTTTTTAAGTTTGCAGATGATACCGAGCTGGGAGTGGTCGCAAATGCTTTGGAGGACAGGGTCATAATGCAAAATGATCTGGACAAACTAGAGAAGTGGTCTGAGGTAAATAGGATGAAGTTTAATAAGAACAAATGCAAAGTACTCCACTTAGGAAGGAACAATCAGTTTCGCACGAAGGGTATGTCTACACTACCCCGCTAGTTCGAACTACCTAGTTCGTGCCCCGTGTAGCCGCGCTGCACGGGGTTCGAACCAGCGGGGTTTTAAAAATGGCGGCTCCCCGCTTATGCAAATGAAGCCCGGGAAATTCAAATCCCGGGCTTCATTTGCAAGTGCGGTATGCCTACATTACCCTCCTAGTTCGAACTAGGAGGGTAGTGTAGACATACCCATACAGAATGGGAAGCAACTGTCTAGAAAGGAGTACTTCTGAAAGGGATCTAGGGGTCATAGTGGACTACAAGCTAAATATGAGTCAACAGTGTGACACTATTGCAAAAAAAGCAAATATGACTCTGGCATGCATTAACAGGAGTGTTGTGAGCAAAACACGAGAAGTCATTCTTCCATTCTACTCTGCGCTGATTAGGCCTCAATCTGAGTATTGTGTCCAGTTCTCAGTACCACATTTCAAGAAAGATGTGGAGAATTTGGAGAAGGTCCAAAGAAGAGCAACAAAAATAATTAAAGTTCTAGAAAACATGAGCAGTGAGGGAAGGCTGAAGGAATTGGGCTTGTTTAGTTTGGAAAAGAGAAGACTGAGAGGGGACATGATAATGGTTTTCAAGTATCTAAAAGAGTGTCCCAGGGAGGAGGGGGGAAAATTGTTCTTCTTGGCCTCTGATGATACCATGAGGGCAAGGGACTGGACTTGATGACCTCCAAGGTCCGTTCCAGTTCTAGTGTTCTATGATTCCTCCTTCGATTGACTGACTGATATTCTATTCTCAGACAGGAAACAACACTTAGTGCCAACTGGAAGGTCTGCTTGTATTGAGGGGAGAAATTCTACTCCTGAAGATAGGAGTGTCACACCACGACTGGTATCTCAACACCCCTTTGCTATGGTACTTCAAATGCTCTTGAACAAGAGGACTGTTGGTCCATGGGCAATCAGTGATGTATGGTGTGACCACAGGATATGTTTCGCAGTATGCATTAGTGACTGAAAATGGGGTGGCTTAGGGTTTCAAGTTATGTGGGATCTTTTTAAAACCACCATCAAACAGAGTTTTGATCATGGGCCCCATGTCTGGCTGTGCCGTGCTTAGTGCTATGGCGGGGAGGGAAAAGGTGGCTTTATTTCACTTTAGGCCCTCTACCCCTCATGCTCAGGGCTTCTTTGAATTACACAGGCTATGCTCCTCTTTATGCAGAAGGAACAAGATTCACAATGAAAAAAGGTAAAATCACAGTGAAGGTGAAATCCAAGAGTGTGTTTAAGAACTGGAGTCAGGGCCAGAGCCAAAACCTGTTGAAGTAATTGGAAGAATCTAAGGGTATGTCTACACTACCCCGCTAGTTCGAACTAGCGGGGTAATGTAGGCATACCACACTTGCAAATGAAGCCCGGGATTTGAATTTCCCGGGCTTCATTTGCAAGTGCAGTATGCCTACATTACCCTTCTAGTTCGAACTAGGAGGGTAG
This sequence comes from Pelodiscus sinensis, assembly GCF_052426305.1. NCBI lineage: Eukaryota > Metazoa > Chordata > Testudines > Trionychidae > Pelodiscus > Pelodiscus sinensis. The sequence continues at coordinate 120,397,239 of NC_143056.1, read as the reverse complement.
TGTAGACATACCCTAATTGACTTCAGCAAGCTCTGGATCAGGCTCTTCTTCTACTAAGTAAAAGTGGAGAAACAGACAAAAAAAAGTGCAGATTGTTTGGCTATTGTCAATTGTGTTTTTCTTTTCCTTTTGATACACTTTGCTTTAGCAGCACTGTTAGTCCCCCCCCCTCCCGCACCTTACCATCAGCATTATCTACAAGGCAGTACATGCTATACCAGATATGGACAATAATTTTTGCAGGGGGGTCCACTTCACCATTTTTGGAAGTGATCGCAGGCCAGGTCCGCCCCCAGAAAAGGCATGGTCTTGGGTGGAAGCGACGGGGCCTTGGCCAGGAGGGGCAGTTCCCCCCAGGCACTGCACGCCCCTGGCAGGGAGAGGAGACTTTTTGCCCTCCCCGGCCCCATTGGCCTGAGGGCAGGGGAGCACACAAAGTCTCATGCCCGTCCGCCCCCATCCTGCCAGGGGTGCACGGTGCCAAGAGGGAACCACCACCTGTTCAAAGCGGCGAGCGAGGTGCCACGTGCCCTTGGTGAAGGGACTTTGCATGCTCCCTCTGCCCACCAGGCCAATCGGGTCTGAGGGGTGGAGGAGCGCACCAAGTCTCCTGCCCTCCGCTCTCCTGCCAGGGGTGTGCAGTGCCTAGAGGGAACCACCAGCCATTTTGAACTTTGACTTCATGTGCTCCCCCACTCCAAGGCCAGTCAGGCTCTGGGGGTGAGGGAGACCATGAAGTCTCCCATCCTCACCCCTGCCAGGGGCACGCAGTGCCTAGAGGGAACCCGAAACTGCCCTAAACAGCTGGCAGTTCTTTCTGGTGCCCTGCACACCCTAGCGGGGGGACAGTTTGTACACTCCCCCATTCCAAGATCTTGAATGGCCTGGGGGGGAGGGGTGCAACAGGGTGGCGTGGGCTTGATCCAATGGCTTGGTGGGCCGAATCTGGCTCACAGACCCTGTTTTGCCCACCCTTGTGCTACACCATACTCTGCTAACTGCCTAAGTAAGGCCAGAATAGCTTCTTACTTTTGGGCTACGTCTACACTGGCATCCCTTCCAGAAAAGGGATGCTAATGTAGCACGTTGGAATAGGCAAATCCGCGGGGGATTTAAATATCCCCTGCGGCATTTGCATTAACATGGCTGCCGCTTTTTTCCGGCTTGGGGAAAAGCTGGAGAAAAGCGCCAGTCTAGACGTTATTCTCCAGAAAATAAAGCCTTGAAAGTAGGAATAAGAAATCCTCCGGAAAAGGCTTTATTTTCCAGAGAATAACGTCTAGACTGGCGCTTTTCTCCGGCTTTTCCCCAAGGCGGAAAAAAGCGGCAGCCATGTTAATGCAAATGCCGCAGGGGATATTTAAATCCCCCGCGGATTTGCCTATTCCAAAGTCTACATTAGCATCCCTTTTCCGGAAAGGGGTGCCAATGTAGACACAGCCTTGCTGTACATTGCATTACAATTAAATAGTAACTCCCATAATATGTGTTTTCTGGAGGATTCTTTCGGGTGGTAGGAGGATGGCAGCTTTTTATGCCTACTTTGTGTTTTTTACTGTGTAGTGGTGCAGGGCAAGCAGGCCTCCAATGAGCATATGTGGTGGGGCAGATTTTCAAAAGCTTGCATCATTGATTCACCCTGCTCCAATTGAATTCAGCCATAAGAATTAGGTCAGTGTTGAGCCCTTTTGGAAATCTCACCCATGGTACATATAAAGTTTGTGCCAGACCCTCAACTGCTGTTCTGGAGTGGTGCTGATGGGTGGGGCTTTTGGGGTTCCTTGATGCCTCTTCAGCTTGGTGTAAAGGGGCTGGAGTGGGCCCGAAGATCTCACCCATGTCTAAAGCGATTACAATCTAATTTTAGACATAACAAAACAAGTGATCATAAGAAACAGTAAAGAGGAGAGTTACAGTAAAATGATCATTTGGAGTCATATGCACTTGGGCTACGTCTAGACTGGCATGATTTTCCGCAAATGCTTTTAACAGAAAAGTTTTTCCATTAAAAACATTTGCGGAAAAGAGCATCTAGATTGGCACGGACGCTTTTGCGCAAAAGCACTTTTTGCGGAAAAGCGTCCGTGCCAATCTAGACGCGGTTTTGCGCAAGAAAGCCCCGATCGCCATTTTCGCCATTGGGGCTTTTTTGCGCAAAACAGTTTTTAGCTGTCTACACTGGCCCTCTTGAGCAAAAACATTTCCGGAAAAGGGCTTTTGCCCGAATGGGAATGTCAAAGCATTTGCGCAAGAAGCACTGATTTCGGACAGTAGAACGTCAGTGCTTTTGCACAAAATCAAGCGGACAGTGTAGACAGCTGGCAAGTTTTTGCACAAAAGCGTTTGCTTTTGCGGAAAAACTTGCAAGTCTAGACGCAGCCTTGGATTCCATATGCTGCTGCTGTATTAGGTTTGTGCTTGAACAATAATAGCAACAACAACAACAAAAAAGATTCTGCAGTCAGATAATTTGGTTGGTGACATGCAAGGCAGAAAAAAAATCCATGTGTGCTTTGATAACTGCACTTGGCTGTGCAGTGTAAATGAATAAAGACTTCTTTGTGTTAGTAAACAGATGTGCTTCAAAGGCACACAAGGAGCAGATAGGTGGAATAGCTTTACATTGCAACTATGAAGAAACTCTCCAATTTAAATACATATGATAGATATTTTTGGTATAGACAAGTCTCTCTGTTGTAGAAGTTGGTTACTATTCTAAGCCCAAATTCTGATACCCTTACAATCACATTGCATATTGCCTTTCTCTGGAAGTTGTCCCATTGCTTTCAGTGGGTCATCTTCTGGAGTAAATTATGATTTGGTGTGACCAAGGAGATCAGAATCCAGCCATTATTTAGTTTTGTATGCCTCCCAAAATGTGCTAGATATCAGATATATAAAACCAGATTGACACACTACTATCACTGGTGACAACCTTACTACAGTTCTGGACCCCCCACTACAAAAAGGATGTGGACGCATTGGAGAGGGTCCAGCGGAGGGCAACCAAAACGATTAGGGGGCTGGACTATATGACCTATGAGGAGAGGCTGAGGGAGTTGGGTCTGTTTGGTCTGCAGAGGCGAAGAGTGAGGGGAGATTTGATAGCGGCCTTCAATCCTGAAGGGAGATTCTGGGGAGGATGGAGAGAGGTTGTTCTCAGTGGTGACAGATGGCAGAATGGGGAGCAATGGTCTCAAGTTGTTGTGGGAGAGGTTCAGGTTGGATATTAGGAAGGACTATTTCACTAGGAGAGTGGTGAAGCACTGGAATGGTTACCTAGCGAAGTAGTGGAGTCTCCATCCCTAGAGGTGTTTAAGTCTCGGCTTGACAAAGCCCTGGCTGGGTTGATTTAGTTGGGATTGGTCCTGCCTAGAGCAGGGGGCTGGACTTGATGACCTTCTGAGGTCTTTTCCAGTTCTGTGGTTCTATGATTCTATGATACTGTTGTCATCCTAGTTCTTTGTCAAGGGGAAAGATATGTTTTTAAAAATCAATATAATAGGCCTGGTTATTAAACAGTGCTGTGTCACTGTGTCTTATCAATTTACCACTTGGATAGCTATTGTTGGCCAAATGCTTAGGAAAAACGAATCCATTGGCGATTAGTATGGAATGAACGTACTCTGCCATCCTGCACTGAATCGTACAGAGGTCTCTGTTGGTCACAGGGCAGTTAACTGTCATGCCAGATCATGAAAGAAAAATTACCTGTGCAAGGCACACTCCACTTTCAACCATTGTAGTTTTTCAGGATGGCTAGAAAGATTGTTGTCACAAATAGATTGGGGACTAGATGAATGCTGCATAAGAACTGGTTCACTGACCCCAAATATTACTATTTCCCCTAGCAAAAATGGAAAAACAAAGAAGAATTAAATATTACACAGGATATAGAAGTAGCAAATATTATGTAATGTAATATAGGTTGTACCTCCCTAAATCGGGACTCTCTGGTCCGGCAACATCCGTGGTCCAGCACTGACCATGGAAATAGGGAGGTCTGGCAGCAGGCCAGTAGGGGAAACTGGTGACTCAGCCAGGAGCCCCATGTCAGTGTGTGTGTGTGTGTGTGTGTGTGTGTGTGTGTGTGTGTGTGTGTGTGTGTGTGTGTGTGTGGCACAGGGATGTTAAATATCAAGTAATTGACTAACCAACTAGGGCTGTTGCTACACTTCAAAGGCGAAAGTGCTGTGTGGAGCCCAGGGTCAGCTGGGGACTCGCTGAACCCGGGCTCCCTGCGGCATTTCAAAGTGGCAGCACCCAATGGAGCCTGTAGTCAGTGGGGGAGTCGCAAGCTGATCCTGGGCTCCATGCGGTGCTGCCTCTTTGAAACGCCGCGTGCAGCCTGGGGACACCCCAGCTGACCCCAGGCTCCCCACAGCATTTCAAAGTGGCAGCACCGCGTGGAGCCCTGGGTCTGGCCCCAGACTCCTTGTGGCACAGCTGCTTTGAAGTGCCCCCTCTTCTTCCCCCCTCTTGCTGCCTTTTTCTGATAGAGGCAGCAGGGAGAGGGAGGGGAGTGACTAGTCGACAGGCTATCCAGTAAGCATTTGCTTACCGGATAGTCGACTAGTCCTTCACATCCCTGGTGTGGCACAGCAGGGAGTTCTGGTCCCAGCAGCTGGGGCAATCCAGCTTGGCAGTGGCTGCGGAGCTCCAGCCCCTGCAGCAGCCAGGGAGGTCTGGCCACGGAGCTCCAGCCCCGGCCCTGTTCTGGCTCCAGCAGCGGGGGAGCTCCAGCCCCAGCATCAGCCAGGGAGCTCTGGTCCTTGTCCCAGCTGCGGAGTTCTGGCTGCGGAGCTCCAGCCTCAGCGCTCTGACCCCAGCCGTGGAGCCAGGCAGCTGCAGAGCTCCAAGTCCAACTGTGGCTGCGGAGCTCTGGCCATGGCACTGGACGGTGGCAGCTAGAGAGCCCCAGTCTGGGGCAGCAGCAGAGCCAGGCTGGAGCCCTACTCCGAGGGCAGTGGGGCAGCATGAGCCATGAGGGGAGGGACCTCCTCTGGTCCAGCAAATCCCCTTGTTTGGTTCCTGTCAGGTCCTGAGGGTGCTGGACCAGGGAGGTCCAGCCTGTAGTACTGAAAATCCTACAGCGATCTGGAGAAAGTTATGAGTTCATTTGGGGCCTAATCCAAAGCCTAGTGAAATCAGGTGGGAGCCTTTGGCGTCTTTGCCTTAGGCCCTTATTCTTTAGCAAAAAATAACAAAATCACTGGCGACCCAACAGGAAAATCACATGCAGACTAAAGCAGGAGAGCATTTCCCTGTGGATAGGACTGGCTGTGGAGACATCTAGGCTCAAATTTTCCAAGGTGCACCCCAAACTTCACATGAGTAGTTGTGCTTGCCTGACATAGGAGGACAGACAACCCCGCCCCCCACCCCCCGATTTGTGTGCCCATGTCCAGGGTTTTATGTATCAAACTCAGATATAGGCGCTTAGTTGTTCAACCTTTGCAAATGGGCCTTAATGGAGAAGGATGATCCGCTATGGATTTGTGTAACCTTTTACTGGAACCCTGGTGTCCTGCAAATTCGGAAGTACTGGGCAAAAGGAGATGAAGATGATCAATAATACATACTGGAGTGGTGATAAGAAAGGAGAGGGTTGAACCTAGGCAAAATAGATGAGATATCAATAACTCCAGTAAAAGAAGGATGCTAAACAGATGCTGATGGTTGAGACGATGTTTTTCATGTGCCCTCACTCAGTTGCTTAGAGGCAAGAACTTGTGAATTTCAGTGACTCCTTCGGGGCTTGTCTTCATTATGGAGAAGATTGACGCTGCTGCAGTTGATCTTCCAGGGTTCGAATTAGCAGGTCTAGTGAAGACCTGCTAATTTGAACTGAGAGGGTGCTCCAGTTGGCACTGGTAGCCTGCACTTCATGTGGAGTAAGGGAAGTCGACGGGATCATGTGCTCCCATCAACCTCTCACTGTGTGGACGGCACCAAAATGCAATTAATGTAGCTGGAGTTGCATATCTTAAGTTGATTTTCCCCTTTAGTGTAGACTAGGCCTGTGGGAATCTAATTAATCCAGCATACGAAAAAGAGACACAGATTCCTCTTAAGTGGAATCATTGAGCAATTTTGATTTGAAATCAAGGGGCTAGAAACAGCTGGTTTTTTGTTTTGGTTTTAAAAGATTGGGAACCATAAAATTCATAATACATATTCCTGCCCTCATTAGCAGTTCCCTCAGCTTTGTTTTCCCTGCCACGCTGTAATGAGCAATGAACTGGGCTGGTGTTAAGGAATTATTTCAGGCTTAAGGAATTATTGCCTTTAAAATTATCATTGTCTTTATACATTCCTCTCTTTTTTTTATTCATTTTAAATAAATCCCATTTTGGTTGCTGCCTTCCTGTTTCCTTGTGCATTTGCACTGTGTTTCTGCTGATATAAGTGGAATTCTCTCTGGTGCACTGATCAAACTCTCTGTGTAACTGAATCCCATTGGACAATAAGAAAATGCACGTGAGGCAATCAAAGCACAGGAAATGTGGAGCCCAAGAAAGAAAATACTGCTTTGTGCAGTGAATAGTCTGTCTGTGAAATTCATTGATGCATGAGGCTATTGAGTCAAATATAGTGACTGGATTTTTAAAAGGCTGGATGATTCCAAGGCCAGAGATCACACTAGCAACTGTGTAGGCAAAGGCAAAGTGAAAGCTAATCTTGTGCCTCCAGGAGTGGTGAAGAAGGGTTGCTTCTCCACTCCCCTTATCTTCCTTGGATTCTGGCCGTTTGTGAAAGCAGGTACTGGAGATAGCTAGATCACTGGTCTCATCCAATTTGGCAATTCTCTACTGGCCACCCTGTCTCAGAAAAGAAGGGATCCGTTAGCTGGGCTATGTAAATTACCAAGAGTATGGAAAGAGTTTGATATGAAGAGTGATTGTGTAGATTCCAACTGCATAGTTTGTAGGGGACAGTGATGGGGTCTCCAGCCCCATGCCTCTTCCGAGGGGTCACCCTCCATAAACCGGCCCCTTGCCAATGGTCCCCAGCAGCTTTGTCCCTCAGGGTATGTCTACACTAGCTCATTAATTCGAGCTAGGTAGGCAAATCAGGCAACCGGAGTTGCAAATGAAGCCCGGGATTTAAATATCTCGGGCTTTATTTGCATGTTCCTGTCTGGCCGAATTAATGAGCTAATGTGGACATACCCTCGGGGTCAGGTTCAGTGGCCCAGCCACTCAGGGTCCCAGCCACTCAGGATCAGGTGATACCCCAATCACCAGCTCTGTGGGGAATCCTTCCGAAACACACCAAGCTCACCGGGTTACCAACTGGCTCCCTGCCCTTGGGCTACTTCCTACCCCTTCTGGCTGCGCAGGTGTTGCGTGGATCCAGGCTGCTGCTCCTGGGCTTGGGCAAGAGCTCCTCTCCCCTGGTGGCCAGCCCCAACTGACCAGCTTCTCTGGCCTTTATACAAGGGTGGCATCTGGAGCGTGCCCAACAGGGTGGTGGGGGAGAGGCCTTTTCCACCCAGTAAGCCTGTCCACCCCCCCCCCCCCCCCCCCCCCCCCCCCCCCCCCGGACAGTGCGGGATTGGTACACACCGTCACAGGGACTCAAGATGTTTAACGGTGACCAAAGATTTTGGGGCTCAATTTTGTGTGCCTGACTTGAGACATTTCAATTGGATCTGATTCTCCTATTGATTGGGAACCATAAAATGCATAATAAGGTAAGAGATCAAATTAGATTGTTACATAGGTTTCTAGATTGCTTAGGCACTTTTGAAAATTCTACCCCAAGAGCTTTGTGGGATCCATAAGAACTTCCATGGCTGCATCGAAAAGAATTCTTAAAATGTTCTAATAAAGACACAATTCCTGAGGCTCCTGTGTTTAAGCCAATCAGCAAATGATGGGGACTAGGCAGAAATTTAGATAAAGAGGTTTTTGGTTTTTTTTGTACCTTCCTCTGAAGCATCTGGTACTGGCCCTTGTCAGACTAGATATTGGATTAGATGACTCAGTGGTCCTATCTGAGGTGGCAGTTCTCACGTTCCCATCTAAATAAGTGTTGGAGTTGGTAACCGTCTGAAAAAGCTATGGTAGCCTCTTTTTTGTCCATTAACCTAAATGCCACCATGGGACAAGACTTTTAAAAGCGACTTGTGCCTCTGTGTTTAGTCCCCAATCTGAGATACCTTAAAGAAAATGCTGGGCCCCAACATCAATAGTCGCTTTTAAAAGGCTTGTCCTTAAGATTATAAAAGGCCAGGTTTTGCTACCTTTACTCGCTCAGGGTATGTCTACACTACAGCGCTAATTCGAACTAACTTAGTTCGAATTAGTTAATTCGAACTAAGCTAATTCGAACTAACGCGTCTAGAACTAAAAACTAGTTCGAATTAGCGTTTTGCTAATTCAAACTAGCAAGTCCACATTAAGTGGACCCTGAACCGGGCTTAAGGATGGCCGGAAGCAGTGCCGGCAGGGCATCAGAGGAGGACTTAGAGTGTGGAGCTGCTGTCTCAGGCTAGCCGAGGGCTGCACTTAAAGTGACCCGACCCCCACCCCGGACAGACAGTTCTCAGGGGTGCCCCGCTTGCAAACCAGTCCTGGCTTGGAGTGCCCGGAGTACCCACACTGGGCACATCACACCACTCGGCCATCAGCCCGGCTGCACTTGCTGCAGGCTGCCATCTGGGGAGAGGGGGTAATTGGGGGGCTGCAGGAGAGCTTCCACACCCAGAAGCCCGCAGAGCCAGCCCAGTCCTCCCCATCGGGGGCGCGTACCCCATTCCTGCCTCACCTCCTTCCACTTACCCTTCCCTAGCCCCCCTTCCTGATGTACAAAATAAAGATAACGTGTGGACAAAACTAGAAACTCTATTTATTGAACAAAACTCGGGGAAACTGGGAAAAGGAGGTGGAAGAGGGGAAGAGAGAGGGTGGGAGAGGGGAGGGGAAAACTGGGAGGAGGGAGCTGAAAGGGGGAAGCAAGGGAAAGGAGGGGGTGGGGAAACTGAAGGATCAGGGGTGGGGGTCTCGCCGGGCCAACCGCCTCCCAGCACGGCGAGGGAGGGGGCCTTGGCGTCCCCGGGGGGATGGGGTGGAGGGTGCGGAGGTTGAGGTGGGGGGTGTGGTCATTGAGGAAGAGGTTGTGGGGGTTGAGGAGGAAGAGGTGGGAGGGGGGGCAGGAGTGGGAGGAGGGACAGCAGTTGGGGGGGCAGCAGGCGCAGGACCAGCACGGGGCACCATGCTCTGCAGCAGGAGCTGCAGGTTGGTGCTCAGCCCTGGGAGCTCAGCCAGCAGCTCGTGGCGGACCTGCAGGTCTTCCCGCATCCAGGCCACCAGTGTGTGGTGCAGGGCTCGCAGGGCCCCCAGGTGCTGGTCCTGGTATTCCTGCTCCGTGCTGGCGGTACGGAGCAGGCCGCGGGTGCGGGAGCATGTCCCGGGTGGGGTGGTGCGCCCTGCACGAGCAGCTGGTGCAGCTGTAGAGAAAGAAGAGAAGGGGTCAGTTCTCCCTGGGGACGCAGAGGATGATGCCCAGCCCCCTCCCCCACCCCGCAACGTGAGGGTGACCATGTCCTGCACCGTCACAGCCGCTGTGCTTGTACAGAGTCCATGGTCAGGATGTCTGGCTCTCCCTGGGACTGGGAGCTGCCCCAAGACCGCACCCATGACCCTGTGCCATGTATAGTGTGGCCGGGGCGGCGGGGGGGAGGGGGAGATGTCCCCTGCCTCCGTGTAGAGGGGACATGTGAAGGGAAAGCATCCTGCTGGGTCCTGCCCCGGGGTCGGGAGCATGTCACGTCTCTTTGCACAAGCATGTGCCTATTGGGCAATGGCCCCTGGGTGTGACGCAGCTGGAGCCACCTGCCCAAGGGTGGCATGGCACGTGCTCGCACGTGTACAGGTGTCTGCGTGATCCGTGGAAGGCATGGCCCACGTGCGCGGTCTCTGGTCTCCCTCCCACCTCCCCCCCCCCGAACTACTTAATTCAAACTACTTACCCGGTACAGTCTCCCTGGATGACCCTGCTAGAACAGCTGGCGGTGGCCCCTCCGGTGCGCCCTGGTCAGGGCCCTCTGGTCCCGGCTCGCTGTCCCCCGGGCTGGCACGGACCACCCTGCCCCCCAAGACTTGGTGGAGGGCAGCGAAGTAGGGGCAGGTGGAAGCCCCTGCAGCGGCGCCGCCCCTTGTGGCCCTGGCGTACCCCTGCCGCAGCTGCTTCAACTTATTCCGCACCTGCTCTTGCGAGCGCCTGTGTCCCTTGCGGGCCATGGCGGCTGCTATGCGGCCGTAGACGGCCGCGTTCCTCCTCCTAGTGCGGAGATCTTGGAGATTAGGGGCCTGCCCCCAAATCTCAATGAGGTCCATGACCTCCGCACTAGACCAGGAGGCCGCGCGCCGTCTACGGCCCCTGGCTGGCCCCTGGGTGCTTGGGGACTGGGCAGGGGACAGCTCACTGCCACTGGCTACCCGGCTCATGATGGGGCCACTGGCTCAGGGGCAGAGACTGCTGGCAGGGCTGTCTGACTCCAGTGCCATCTGGCCAGAGTCTACCCCTTTAAGGGCCTGGGGCTGGGGGAGAGGAGAAGAGTTTTCCTGGTTGTGCCCAGAGAGGCCACTAGGGAAACCTGGGAAGGGCTAGCCTCCCACTAGTTCGAATTAAGGGTCTACACAGCCCTTAATTCGAACTAGCTAGTTCGAACTAGGCTTAATCCTCGTAAAATGAGGTTTACCTAGTTCGAACTAAGCGCTCCGTTAGTTCGAATTAAATTCGAACTAACGGAGCGCTAGTGTAGTGCCTATGAAAGTTAGTTCGAACTAACGTCCGTTAGTTCGAACTAACTTTGTAGTGTAGACATACCCATAGAGAAGAACCTTATCCTCATTTACTTTAGTGGGACCAAGGTGGGGTTGGATTACCCACTAGGCAGACTAAGCATGTGCTTAGGGCACCAGCAAAGCAGGGGCACCAAAAAAAATGAGATTTTATGGTATAGTATTGTTTTTATTTTGAATTGCATATTGGGGGGGCCCATAATCTTTTCAGTGTTTAGGGCCTCTAAGTCTTAATCTGGCCCTGAACCAAAGAGGCTGACAGGATTGCTGGGCCCCTACCCATCGTTAGGGAGGGACCCCAACTCTGTGCTCCCAGAAGGTGCGGAGCCTCGAGCAGAAGGGGAGGAGCTGGGGCAGTCAGTCCTCGGTGCCTATGGGGCCACGCTGTGCCCTTCCCCCGCAGCCAGACCTTAGCATGGCCCAGTGTGCCCTGCCCAGGGCTGTGACAGTGATTTAAAGAGCCCGGGATGCTGGCCACTGCGGCTGCCACAAAGGAGGCAACCGCCATGGGGCCCTTTTGAATTGCCAGGCCGTAGGGCAGTTGCTCCCTCTGCCCTGCTACTTCTTGATGAGAGAGTACAGGTACAGGCCAAAATTTGGCCCTGGTATTGGGTGAAAAGTGGAAGAGTGTATGCTCTTTTCCCAGCTAGCCTGAATGGTTCCATCTTGCTCTCAGCGGGAGTGTAAAAGCTATTCCACCTAAGTACAATTTTACAAAGCACCGCTCCAAAGAGGAGTCACTACAGTCTATCAGGTAAATAAGGGCTATTTAGAGGCGAAACATTCAAAGCTTGTATGCATATTTACCTGATGCTTTAGTACATGTAGGCAGAGGAGCAGTTATCTTATCAGGCGCCCCATGTTTCTGTTGCCAGTGCGTGTTCCCCGTTCTTTGGTATCCATATTTAGAGGATAAGATTTAAGATTAAACCACAAAAGAGCTATTGCAGGCTGAGGTGTGTTTTTACTCCCAAGTACCACACAGCACTTCCAGCAGAAATGTCTGGCTTGTGAAGTAAAAGCACTTCCTTTTAAAATATTTATAGCACAAACTTGCTTTGTTTTCACACATTTAGGTGAATGTGAAAAGGAAAGTTGTTTATTTTTTAAAGTTTCTCTTGGGATCCCTCCTGATTTCCTTCCTTCTAGTCAGCCTGATTTAATGGCGCTTTCCAGGTTCATAGCAAGGACTGCTGAGTAGGGATGTAAAATCCCTTTTAATTAGTTAACCCATTAAATGTGAAGTCCTCCTCCATGCACTACCACTTCCGGTTCTTCCCCACTCTCCCCCATCCCATGAGGCTTTCAACTCCCAGCCTTCAGGGGCTGCTCCTGATTAACTATTACTGTTACCTAGTGAGCATCACCCATTATGGGTAATCCTTACCAGGTAACTGGTTACCCATTCACGTCCCTAGAGCTCAGCAGCACTGGTTCTGGAAGAAAAAACCTTTCAACACAAGCTTCCTCAAAGTGGGAGGTCTCTGCTGTAGTTCAGGAGCAACTGACTGGTCATGTTGTAGTATCTAACCGTAACATAGAGTGTTCAGTGTATGTGGAGATTACACAGGCCCATACGCAGGAATTTCTAGAGGTGCATATATTTTTTTGCAAATGTGGACTGCAGGGGTGTGAATGCAGTAAGTAAGTGTGGAAATCAGCCCCAGCCTTCTCCCAGCTGGTCAGACCATGGAGGGGAGGGCAACTCAGATAGTGTGCTGCTCCTGCCTTCCCCTGGCTGGCCGGAGCATGCTTACTTGGGGGTCATGGGGGGGGGGGGCTGCTTTTGCATCCTTTGCACACACACCCCTATTTAAAATCCCATTTTACAGGGGTAGAAATGATGGAGAAACTAGATTATAATTATTTGCATTAGGGCAGCAGAGGAGATCCCATTCAGCTATGCGCTTTACAAACACAGGGTAAGAAAGTGTTTTTGCATCTAAAGAAATTACAATCTAAATAGACCACAAAGACAAAAGGTATGTGAAGGAGGAAGTATTACCCCATTTTACAGTTGGAAAATTAAGACAATTGAAAGGTTAAGTGACTTGCTCAAGGTCACACAGGAAATCTGGGCCAGAGTCAGGTTTAGTACAGTGTAGATGTAACATAAAGCAAAGGCATGCTCTGATTTTTACATGCTTGCCATTTGGGTGCTGGGAGGTTAAGCTTGCTCCTAGTTCGATAACCTGTCTTTTTGCCATCAGCAATCGAAGCTTTAATATTTGCCACAAACAAACTGAATTCTATGCATCCCACACAAGTCACAGCATCCTTTCATGCACATTACACATTATTATTATATAGCTTGACTTGAGTGATGGTCTCAGTTGGGAAGGGCCTTCCTGCCTGGAATAGCAGAAGGTGCTGCAAGCCAGGACAGGAATGTTGATAGAGCTGCCTGGAGAAGGCAATGTCTGCCAGTACAGATATATAATAAGCCAATAAAGAGTGGAAATAGTTTAGCTTTCAAGCTGCTGCTTTACTGCCAGAGGCCACCTCTCCGTATGAAGGCAGTGTCGGATCGAATTTGTAAGCACAGCGCTGTTGCTGTGGGACAGGCAATGAAAGCAACCTGTCCTGTTGCCTCACCAGAAATGATGCTGCTGTCAGAGGCTCCAAAATGGACACTCCAACTTCAAATCCAATTCTCCAGTCCCAGGTCAGCTGCATCTGCTGTACTTGAATGATAGGTGAGATTTCAAAGTTTCTCCTATTGTCATAGGCCTTCACTGATCCTTGTTTATTGACTTTCTGTACTGTACAGACCTTGGATGTTGTTCCACTAACTTTGAGCCACTGCGGTCCCTGATGAGCTATTTGCTGTCTTTCCATGAGTTTTAAAGCTAGGAAATATATATATATGGATGTGAGGTTTTGGTCAGAGACGTGACTAAGTAAAACTGATTCCTTCCTTATGCCTGAATTTGCCCCCAGCGTGTTTTCAAGTCATCTGCTTTATTTTGACAAATACAAGTGTTTATTCTTCTTCTCCCCACAGAGAACATAAAACTATGGAAGAGTGAGCTGGATTATTTTCTGTCTAGTGCATCTTTAACATAAATCATCTGCTGAGTCTGCGTTATGAAATTTCTGAGTCTACATTACCTGTTGCCCTGTAATAGGCAAGAGGAACACAACATGATTTTTCCAGCCTAGGGGTGAGCTGGGTGATGATGGGCTGACAAAAGAAAATTGCTATCTTGAATTGCAAACCGAGCACAAATTGAATAAATGCAGGCCCCACAATGTCATTTATACAGTCGTTACTGCTGACTGGGTTCAGTGATGTCTCTAGGGCCCAGCCCCACAATGAAAAATGGGGATTGGAAACACAGACCTGCATGTTCCTAAATAGGAGCTCAAAGAATAGCTACTGTGTAACTCTCTTGCATTATTTATTTCTTCCTATATCTGGTCCTGGCCCTGTTATGTCTCTGCTCCTGGTGTAGAAGGTAGTATTTCATGCTAGTCTTATTTGGTCTTTGTGCTCCTGGAGCAAGCTCTGCCATTGTGCCCATCTGGAGTGTGAGATTGTCACAATAGTTGCACAATGCTAGGCACAATAGTTGCATTTTCATTTGAAGTGCGTGTTGCAAGGGGATGTGGATTGCAACTGCTTTAAACACTATGGAGAGGGGATCACCACATAGGAGTGTAAAGGGTTTGTTTATTCAATTAAAACTGGGAAAGGAGGGGAATCTTACTCATACACTCAATCACACTTACAGTCCCAGGCAGGATGATAAGGCGAGCAGAAGGCAGTTCATATTCTTCGATCTTCCCAAGTTGACTCCTAAGCTGGTCCGCTGGCCAGGCGATCCGAGCAGAGGGCGTTCTGGGAGGCTCCACTTGATGGTCAACCACCACTGTGTGTCTGTCCCTCTCTCCTTTAAGGATCAGCCACATGCAGCCTCTGGGTGTGTCTAGACTACAGAGTTTTGTCAACAAAAGTGGACTTTTGTCGACAAAACGTTACCTGCGTCTACACTACCGCTGAGTTCTGTCGACATAACGTCGACAGAATTCAGCAGTTTTGTTGACGCTGGTAAACCTCATTTTACGAGGCATAACGCCTTCTGTCGACAGAGTTCTGTCGACAGAAGGTATTATTGCATGTAGGGTTGTGTCTAGACTACAGGGTTTTGTCGACAAAGCAGCTTGCTTTGTCGACAGAACTGAATGTGTCTAGACGCTCTTTGTCGACAGAAGCTTTGTCGACAGTATATTTGAAGTAGGAATAAGAGATCCTCCGGAATAGGGCTTTATTCCGGAGGATCGGGCCAGTCTAGACGCTTTTTTCCGGAGGATCGGGCCAGTCTAGATGCTTTTTTCCGGCTTATCTACAAGCCGGAAAAAAGCGGCGAACATCTTTATTTAAATCCCGCGGGGGATATTTAAATCCCCCGCGGATTTCCCTATCTGAAGTTTAAAATTAGCATGCCCCTTTCGGAAAAGGGGCCAGTGTAGACGTAGCCCAACAGTTTAAGGAACCAAATAACATTAACAGGTGAGAAAGAACAACCACCATTTTAACTCTCCCCTTGCTCCTCCTTTGCCTCCAACAGTGCGAAACTTGAATCGAGATCTCCATTTGCATATCCACCCCTTCTGAAATTTGAGGCTGTTTTTGATGAAGAGTATTGACCATTATATAAAAAGGCACCGCGGGAAAATTCTAATCTGGATTTTGCCTTTTGCACCTTTGCAAATCTCAGAGGTTTTTGAATTCATGCTTTTGTTCTGATCCCATATTTACCTTTACATAAGGAGCAGGATGCTTATTTTTGAGTCATCAACCAGTGTAGGCCCGTGGCATCCTGAGATTTTAATGACAAATCCTCATTTTAATTCCACACATCTAATGGAAGTTTTGGGCCTTTCACTTCTGCTTTTGCAGGCTGGTTCTACTTCTCCTGAAGATTAGGAGAGAAGGAAAGAAGGACTGTGAAGTCCCAAATCCTGTTTAGAAATAGAGCAAACTCTAAACTGTAATGGAGAGTATTGGCAAGTGGGAACTGGTGGAAAGCAGTGTTAAATGAACATAGAAGAGGGGCTGCTTATTTTACTCTAGCCTACCTGGTTGCATCTATTTTCATGATCTACCTGATCCACCAGCTTTTGAGCTCAGTAATTGTTTGTTTTGAGCTCAGCAAACTGGTTGGTTTGTTTGTTGACTCCAGTAACATCTTCTAAAGCTATACATTCGGGAGCAATCTCACTGCCATCTCCATAGGCTCATCTAGACTACGGAGCCGTCGAAAGAGGATATGTGCATTCCGCAGGAATTTGCATATCTTCTTCCAATCTCACTTTCGAAAGCAGAGCTTTCAAAAGTGGAAGTAGTTTAGATGCAGCTTTTTCAGCAACCCCTCCCCCCCTTTGTTGAAAAGCTGCGTAAACCTCATTTTTTGAGAAAGAGTGGCCTTTCGACAAGGGGGAGGGGTTGTTCGCTGAAAAAGCTGCATCTAAACCACTTTCCCGCGGAATTTGCATATCCTCTTTTGACCGTTCCGCGTAGTGTAGATGAGCCTCATGGGTGGTACAGTTTTCATGTCATGTTCATGTCTTATAAATTCCCAATATTGTGAATAGAGTGTGTGGTGATGCCCAGTAGAGTCATCAGGTTTCAGAACAGGAGTGAAATTGACTCTGCATTTCCAATGTCATCTTCTGATTTGAAGAAACAATACAAGGAAGGGAATTGATTTGCCCCTACATTAGCTGTCACCCTTAGTGCTGCTGAGCAACCTAAACCAGCAACACAAAATGAGGTGCAATCACACAGAAGAACACATATTCCACAGAGAAGGTTGCCATTAGGGATGTGAATGGTTAAGCAGTTTACCGGTTACGGTAAATCGGATGCATCTGGAAGAGTGACTCACCCACCCGAACAGGGAGCTGCTCCAGGTCAGCCATTCCCGTTGAAGCAGTTAATCGGTTAAACATATAACTGGTTAACTGATTAAATGGAATTTTACATCCCTAGTTGCTGCACACCTGCCTGTTCTCCCCTGATGGACCATTTACTCAAAGGTGCTTTGGGGAGAGGCATCTTGCCTCCCAATGAAAAATCTGAGGCCAAACAAAGAGTTTTTCAGCACAGTTTTTTTTCAGAAGCTTTTGGGGTTTTGTTGAAAATCAGAACATGTAAAGTATTTACATTTTGATTGGTGTTTCACTGAATTTCTCTGTGGCCAAAAAATGGGAGGGAAATAGCTTTCTTCATCAGGCAAAAAATGTTTGGCTCCAACAACTCATGAGATTTGATTCTGAAATGATGGAATTAAACATTAATGTTGGGTTCTTTAGTTGCATTTTAGATGTTTGAGTCTTTTGCATGCACCTGTATTCAAAAGACTCAACGGTTTTTCATGTTTTTCTCTAGAATCATGTGGATTAGAAACTTCCTTTAAAAAAAAAGGTGAAATTGTCACATAATCACAACATTCCAGAAGCTGGGGTTTCAAGAAAAAGCCCCAATATCTTGAAATTTGCAATAAAATTTTGTGTTTGCAACAGTGCAGAATTAAAAGAAGAAATGCAAACCCAAATGATTTGTAATGCAGACACTGGCATTTGTCATCTGCTTTGTAGCAATTTGTCCTTTTGTTCACAGACAGTGAATTTGTGTTTTGTTTTTGTTAGAGGATGCAGGTTTATGTGCAAGAGATTTGACGTGCAGATAAATGCAGCTAGTCATTCCTTGGCAGCTGACGCGCTATTTTATTATAGCACAGGAAAAAGTGTCATATAACTTCACAAACTCTTATGTGTGCTTGTAAACACGTGTTTGTGCTCTATCCCTTATAAATCCACACACATATGTCTGTATGCACATATTTTTATACCTGCATATTATTCAAATGCATATCTGAGTTGAGAAATTATAAAAGTAAAAAGCAAGTTCTTTGTCTCTGTCACAGGAAGTTACTAGAAGATCTTTTTCTGGTAGGAGGTTTGCAGTTTCCGGCACTCAAACAGCATCATCTACAGTCCCGTCCCTT
Source organism: Pelodiscus sinensis (assembly GCF_052426305.1). Taxonomy (NCBI): domain Eukaryota; kingdom Metazoa; phylum Chordata; order Testudines; family Trionychidae; genus Pelodiscus; species Pelodiscus sinensis. The sequence continues at coordinate 120,379,415 of NC_143056.1, read as the reverse complement.
GGGACTATTGGTTCAGCAAAGGGGCCTTGCCCTCATGGTTAGCAAGAGTGCACTGTAAGTGCAAACTTCCACAAAGAGGAAAGATAAAAATGGAGGCCAACATTTTTCAAAGGGACTTCCAATTTTAAGTGCCCTATTCAAGCCATTTGTGCCTTGATTGTCCAGTGTCTTGAGCATCAGCTGCTCTCATTGACTTCAGCTGGAGTTATGGAGGATTAGCATTTTGACAAAGAGTCCCTGCATGTGTCACTGCTGGGCCATTAAATTAAGCAGTTAGTCCTGAACATTTTGACCTCAAGTAACACCTTTTGATTAAGACAAGTGTTGGTTTTTTTTAAATACTTCCATAGGAAATGAATGCCTAGATCCTTAGTGCAGGCCTTTCCTGCTCAGTTCTCTGTCCAAGTCTGACATCTTTTTATGCTGATTGGCACCTGGCTAAAGGGTGTAATTAGATGGCCAGACTGCTGGGGGTGTGCGCTCAGAGCACTTGTCAGATAGAAATGCTGTAGAATTCTCCTTTGCCAAAGAGGCTGTTGAGCTAGTATCTGTTGAGGTTATTTATTTAGCTCCCTGTAGCATAGTATCTCTAACCCTCACAACACCCCTCTGAGGCTAGGTCTACATTATCGGCTTTTATCGAAAAAAAAAAGCTATGCAAATTGCACTTCATTTGCATAGGCTTTTGCACAAGGGGGATACAATGTCGGCATAGCCAAAGTGTTTGGCAGAGTAGAGAATTGACCAGCCTGGGTCTTCTTAGTCCCTAGCCAATCCCCTCAACCCCTTGGACCGTGTGTCCTCTCTGTACATTGTGCTTTCCTTGGGTGCTGTAATATATAGTAGAATAGTGATAGAGATGTAGCCGTGTTAGTCTGGTGTAGCTGAAACAAAATACAGGACTATGTAGCACTTTAAAGACTAACAAGATGGTTTATTAGATGATGAGCTTTCGTGGGCCAGACCCACTTCCTCAGATCAAATAGTGGAAGAAAATAGTCACAACCATATATACCAAAGGATACAATTTAAAAAAATGAACACACATGAAAAGGACAAATCACATTACAGAACAGAAGGGGGATTTGGGGGGGGGGAGGAAGGTGAATGCCAGTGAGTTAATGATATTAGAGGTGGGGAAGGGGAAATGTCTGTGAGTTAATAGAATTAGCAAAAATGCATAGGACTGTCTCTGTAAGGAAACATACATTTGAAAGAGACTGTGGCTGGGTGGGTAGGCACAGCCTGCCTCAACTATTTTAGAGTGTGTGTGTTTTTAGACTTGTACTTATCTCACTTTGTTAAAACCAGAGAGTGATTCTGACATTAAGCAATGACCTTCCTGCATTTTGCCTTGGGGAACAGACTAGACCTTAGAAAGACCCTTCTGGCTAGAGTCAGCCTCAACTATGGGAGGAAAAAAATGATCTGAGGAGAATTACTCCTGTCATCTGATAAATATTTAAGGCAACTTTGGCATCTGGTTTCTGGAAATAAGTCACTGACACCTCTTGCTTCCTGAAGACAGCCGAGCACCATGCTCCATCCCATTGGCCTCTCACAGGGGTTGTGGGTGTGAGGAGAGGCTGACGGGGCACAAATGGCTCTGATGCACAAAGGCCTGCAGCTGGGAATTTGCAGTCATGTTAGCATCTGTCTGTCTGCCAAATACTTTGTGCTCTCGGACCTCACATATACTTACAGCAGTGTATAGGATTCGGGTAGCTACAGTGAAAGGCAGACTCTGTACATGCTCACTGCGGTGTGTAGCTATTCGCAGCAGTGACAGGCTGCAGCAGGAGGGAGGCAGCTCTGCTGGCAGAGCCTTTCCTTGCTTACTGCCCCCTTCCAGAGTCTCTCATCACTCCTGGAGCCTTTCAGTGTGGCAGGGAAGGAGTCTGGCCGCTGGAGCTTTCATTGCAGTGGGAAGGACTCCAGGTGGTGATGGTGGAGCTGCTGGTGCCTTTCCCCACCATAATGAAAAATAACAGTGGGGAAGAGGCAGAATAATATGAATCACTGGAGTGGGAGCCGGAGCGCATGATTTAGCCCTTCCAACGTGAATTTTATTAGAAATATCAACTAGTATATTTTTAACCATATATATTTTCAGCCTTATGTTCACTGGATAGTAGCGTTGTACCAAGAAACCGAGATGGTTAAATACATCGGGCATTCTGTGTCCCCACCCCCAGAACAAAAATGATTGAATTTTTAAACCAAAGTTCACCCCAAACCTGTTTCTTCCCATTATGACTATAAAATCGTAATGTGTACTTTGGTAGTGTCTCCAGGGTCCAATTTGGGGTAAAGACACCATTGTGCGTGGGCTATGTTTGCATATAGCAAAAACACAATCCTTGACTCAGAGTTTCCCATCTAAGGGCTGGTCTACACTTAAAACACAGCAGCGGCAGCACTTGGTTAGAGATGCTATCTATGGTGATGGGAGATATTGACCACTCACAGCTCTCATTGACTGTAAGCCAGTGGGAGTACCTGCTGCACAAGTCATTGCACAGTCAAGGCCAGAGTAGGGATGTAAAAGACTAGTCAGCTACTCAATAAGCAAATGCTTATTGGGTAGTCAAGTAGTGACTCGACTAGTTGCTCCCCCACCCCCTTGCTGATTGTACTAGAGAGAGGCAGCGGGTGGGGGAGGAACAGGAGTCAATGCTCGTAGGAACCAGCTTAAAAGCTGGTTCCCCCAGCACTGTCTCCGTGGGGGGCAGAGGAGGCAGAGTCACAGCAGGGAAACAGTGAGAGTGGGGACTGAAGCAGTCCCTCCTCACCCCGGCTTCCGACTGCTGTGCTTCTGTCTTTTAAATGTAGCAAGAGCAGCCCGGGGTAGTGGGGGAATTCAGGGCGAGTGGGGACTGCTTGAGTCCCACTTGCCCAGTGTTCCCCGCTGTGACTCTGCCTTTTAAATGTAGTAAGAGCCACAGGCAGCTCTTACTACATTTAAAGGGCAGAAGAGCAGCTGGGACAGCGAGTGCCCCACCCCCTTTATTGACTAATTGAATGGTTGATGGAAATTCTATCAACTACTTGATTAGCTGATTAATTGAAATTTAACATCTCTAGGCCAGTGTGTTTCTCATTGACTTCAATTGGAATTGTGGAGATGTGATGCTTTTTATAGAGAGGTCTTGCATGGGTCACTGTTGAGCCACCAAAATAAGCAGCTAGTCCTGAATATTTTGGCCTCAAAATACATCTTTTGATTAAGACTGTAGGTGGAATTGTGGGAACTCACCACCTCCGAAAACCAGACCCTAGATTGTTGAAGTTGGACACCCAAAATAAGAGGCTACTTTTGAAAACCTGAGTCTTTACTCTTTGCTTTTTCCACATTTTCTAATTTAGTGTTAGTTAACAAAAGGGGCCAACTACCACTGACTCCGTGAAAGCAGAGAAGCAGGAGTGACCCACGCATAACTGCTGCATGCTCTTGATTTGGCTCCTCTCTTTTGCTGGCCTTTTAGCATTGCAGTTCAGGGAATATTGGAATCCAAAGCAAAGGAAAAGGCTAGTGAAATCGGGTAAAAATCAAGTAAGGACCTACTGTCACTAAATATTGAGTAACACCAGAAGCAGGGGGAAAGGAGGACCCAGCAACCCGAGCACTTTAGTTTAATCAGCCACTTAATTGGCAGCATTAATGGAGAAAAGCATCCGTTGTCTATTTTCCAATACACCAGAGCCTTGAAAGCTCTTAGTTCAGCTATCTGGATGATCAAAGCAGCTTAAGCCCATAATTGATAGGTCCAAGGTGATCATCCTTTCAGACATGATGCAAAGTAGACATTAGCAATATGCCCTAACACATCATGCAGTTTGGGCCAGATCCAAAGCACATTCACTCAATGGCTAAGAATCCCCTTGATTTAAGAAGATGCTGAATTGGACCCAGTATGGCTCATGCCTGTGGTGCTCTGTTGCATGACTTGAGGGATGAACTTGAAGACCAAGGGTGGGATCCTCAGCTGGAGTGAGTCAGCCTAGCTCCATTGAAGTCAGCTTGAGCTATGCTGGTTTACACCCACTGAGGACCTGCCCTCAAGTAAGTGCCTTTCTCTGCCCACAGTGTGCAGCTGTTTGATAGAACTGATCTGCTTAAATGGCTCTAGCTTTTATCATTTCTATTTCTGATTGCACTTCTGTACAGTTGGCTGATGAGTCCCAGCTTGTGCAACTAATGTACCAGAGACCTGCACAGCTGGAACCTCTGCTCTCCAGGAGCAGGAATCCTTTCTAAAGTTCACCAAAGCCTCGGAGACCACAGGGGATCAGTAATGAAGCCATGTTGTTTCCAAGGCAAGAACAACCTTCTTTGTTGCTAACAGTGGGATCCGTCCTGGCCTGTAATAGCTGAGTGCAGCCTCATCAGCTGTCTCCGGCCCAGAGAGCAGGAGATGTTATTTGGAGAGGGGCTCAGCAGGGGATGAGTACTTTTGTTTTTTCTTTCCTAGCATAAAACCCTCTTCTCTGTTTCAAACCTTCATGCTCCTCCCACCCTTATGAAACACTGTTGTGATTTCTGTACTTATTCAGCATGTGGAAATCTCATTGTAATAAAGAAACGCAAGACCTGAACCATGATTGCATTGTACATTATATTGATTGCTTGCACCAGGCACTAGAACAGTAAACTAGTGTTTCATGCTCCCTTTGCTCTAGGGCAGTGGCTCTCAACCTTTCCAGACTCCTGTACCCCTTTCAGGAATCTGATTTGTCTTGTGAACCTCAGTATTCACCTCACTTAAAAACTGCTTGCTGATAAAATCTGGTGTAAAAATACAGAAGTGTCACCGCATGCTCTTATTGGGGGAATAGCTGAACTCACTTTCTCAAGTTTGTGGTAGAATTCTAAAATAAATTTCTGGGAATGTAAATATTATATTTCCATTAATGATTAAAGATCTAGGCTTCGTCTACACTGGCACCCTTTTCCGGAAATGCTTAAAACGGAACAGTTTTTCCGTTACAAGTATTTCCGGAAAAGCGCGTCTACATTGGCAGGATGCTTTTCCGGAAAAGCACTTTTTCCGGAAAAGCGTCCGTGCCAATGTAGACGTGATTTTCCGGAAAAAAGCCCCGATCGTCATTTTCGCGATCGGGGCTTTTTTGCGGAAAAGACTACTGTGCTGTCTACACTGGCCTTTTTCCGGAACAGTTTTTCCGGAAAAGGACTTTTGCCCAAACGGGAGCAGCATAGTTTTTCCGGAAAAACACTGACAATTTTACAGTAGATCGTCATTGCTTTTCCGGAAAAGCAAGTGGCCAGTGTAGACAGCTGGCAAGTTATTCCGGAAAAGCGGCTGCTTTTCCGGAATAAGTGGCCCAGTGTAGACACAGCCCTAGAGAACATGACCTATGAAGAAAGACTGAAAGAACTGGGATTGTTTAGTTTGGAAAGGAGAAGATTGAGAGGGGACATGATAGTGGTTTTCAGGTATTTAAAAGGGTGTCACAAGGAGGAGGGAGAAAAATTGTTCTCCTTGGCCTCTGAAGAGAGGACAAGAAGCAATGGGCTTAAATTGCAGCAAGGGAGGCTTAGGTTGGACATTAGGAAAAATGTCCTGTCAGGGTAGTTAAACACTGGAATAAGTTGCATAGGGAGGTTGTGTAATCTCCATCTCTGGAGATACTTAAGAGCAGGTTAGACAGACATCTATCAGGGATGGTCTAGATGGTACTGGGTCCTACCATGAGGGCAGGGGACTGGACTTGATGACCTCTTGAGGTCATTTCCAGTTCTAGTGTTGTATGATTTCAGCGTGATGCTCGAGCCCGTTTTACACTTGTGAGCCTTCTCTGAAACTGCAGCTCCAGGTGGCAGGCTGAAGCCAAAGCCCTGCTGCCCAGGGCTAAAGAATGCAACTTAGCTTCTTGGCGACTCTGGGAAATTGCCCTGCATGTCACCTGCTAACACCAGCCCTGTGCTTGCAGTTCCTCTCAACCTGCCATGTAGCCCTCAGGTTGAGAAACTGATCGAGAAGTGTTGAGTATTCCCTGCAAGACCTCTGTGTGCCATCAAGGGCAGGGCTGGGCAAAATGCTGCCCAGTGGCTGAATCCGGCCTGCCTAATACTTTGATCTGGCCTGTGGATTGAATCTGTCTGTCTTCTATTTATATCCTGCTGCCTGTGCCACTAAATTTCTAGGCAGTGAGCTCATGGCTGTCTTTCGTGGCACTACCCCGGCAGAGGCTGGAGACACGAGCTCTTTAAATAGCCGTAGCAGTCCTAGGCAGCTGCCAGGAAACGTGGTAGCAGCAGGGCTGGGAGCCATGAGACTTTTTCTGTGTTTTCAATTCAAAACCTCTGGTCCCAGACAAATCTGGGGGGAGGCTAGTCCCCAACTCCACCCCTTCTGCTCCAGGCCCTGCCCCTTCAGGGATGGAGCCGACCTATAAGCACGTACGAAAATTCATTAAGTGGCTCCCCTGTGAAAATTATTGCCCATCCCTGCTAAAGGGTATGTGTGCTCCTGGTTGAGATCCACTGCACTAGGGTAAATAACTACAGGAGGTTCAGAGATTCAGGACTTTGCTGTGGATAAGAGATCTGCAGGACAGGTCAGAGAGAAAATACTTACTTTCAGAACTAAAGCACATCCACACATGTGGCTTTTCCACTCTATACAGTAATCTCATGCAAAGGTAAGGACCATGTTGTCTGATTTGAACTTTGTTCTCTGCTTGAATTTTCTTTTCAAAATGCTTCCTGAAGTCCCTGCTGTACACCAGGGCCTGGGTGTTCATGCCTCATGGTCAAAGCCTGGGTTGGAAGCCAGGAACCAAAGCCAGAGTGAGATCATGCCAAAGACCAGTGCTGGAATGTGGGGTCCGGAGTCGCACAAAAGGTTGAGCTGGAATGCATGTGGAGTCTTGCTGAATGTCAGGACTGGAGTCAGACAGCTGTGCTAAGAGTCAAGCCAGCAGCCTGGACTACGATGGCTGTGCCAGCTGCCTCGGAAGGCTGATGACTTCAAGGGGGCCACACTTGTTTTAGTTAGTTCAAAACCATCTGGTGCTCTCCTCCAGCTCATCCTCAGGGGCCATAATTCAACTTCACTTAACTGGGCTTGTATTGTAGAGATTCTTAAAGACAGATCAGCCATAAATGGTTTGATTTCCCTGAAGAGAGAAACTGCTTTGTGTCAAGCTTTCTAACCATCTTGGAATGGCAGCTCTGGGCAGAAAGAGTGAGGCGCAGAGGAGCGTTCTGCCTAGTTACTGCTGCAGAGAGACATCTTGCCCTTTTGAAGACTGAAATGCCAGCTTGCATTTCCCTGTGCATCATTCAGGAGCTATCTGCATGGCTTGCAAGCGCACAATGAGGGGAGGAATGAACACAGGCAGCTGACCTTGAAAGGGTCAAGCTGACTTCTCCATTGTCTGTGCTAGCTACATGTTTGTGGCTGAGCCGCAATCTTTTCTTATCCCTAAATATATATGGCTTTTGCCCAGGGTCCCCGACACATCCCATTTGCCGGGTGGGCTTTTCTAGGTGGCAACCTGGAGGTGAGATTAGTCCCGGGAGGGAGGAGAGGTTGATGGAAGAGAAACCAGTTGCAACACTAAAACCAGCGAACCAACTTTGCATTGGCCAAGGAACCCTTGGATTTAAATTGTACCCTTGGATTTAAATTGTGTAATTGTTTTAACTCACCATCATAGGAACAGAATGACTTTGTGGATTTAAGTTTAGTAGACACAAAATATTCTGTTATGTTAGTTCTTAAGGAGAAAATCAAGATGATCTTTCTCTTTGGATCCCCTTTTTTGCAATTGACCAGGAAGATGAAAGGAGGTACAGGCAGTCCCCGGGTTACATGGATCCGACTTACATCGGATCCCTACTTACAAACGGGGTGAGGCAACCCCGCACTAGCTGCTTCCCCCCAGCAGACCAGGGAGACGCGAAGCTAGAGCCCCCCCCCCCCCCCCAGCAGACCAGGGAGACGCGGAGCAGCTTTTCTCAGCAGACACCTCAGCTTGAGAATAAAGGACTGAGGGAAGTGAGGTGTGGGAGAATAAAACTGAGCTCTGGAGAAATGTTTGGCTAGAGTTTCCCCTACAATATGTACCAGTTCCGACTTACATACAAATTCAACTTAAGAACAAACCTACAGTCCCTATCTTGTATGTAACCCGGGGACTGCCTGTATATAAGAATACGCTTCTGACATTCTAAAATGCAAAGATTTAGAAGACTTTTTTCCACTGATTTCTGAAACTGCCCGAGTGAAGATTACATTAAAATTACCTGCTTCATACATGATTTCACTCACTGCATGCTTGTAGAGTGTTAGACATTCTGTACTTACCATTGATACAAAATTTAATAGGCTGGGCCTGTATTTCTGGAAGTGGATGTAATAGTGAGGCTTATCAGTAGAAATGCAAAATCTTTTGGGAAAGCCTCTTTATTGCTTCAGTGGTATTGCAAAACACATTCTAAACACTGGCTGCTGTGTTGTTTTTCTTGCTTTGAAATGTGTGTCATTTTAAATTGGATGCGGAGTCTTTGACTATGTATGGAGACATTTCTCTAACTTTTACACACCAGCAATTGCTATTAGTATCCCTACGGAAAATAACTCATTTTGCTGATGGTGATCATTGTTGATGTAAAGAAAAGTATAGCGGCAGCCAGGGGGACAAGGGAGAAAGGGGGAAGGGAAAGGACAAAAGGAGACATTTTGTTTCAAAATGTGTGGTTTATAATGTTGGGCACTGGTTGTTATGAAGTTTGCCTGAGATTGCCCACCCCTTACTTTAGCAAGCAGTAATATCTTCCTTTCAGAGGTAAGGGCATGGTACCAGTGTGGTGCTGCCATTTTCTGTGGGGCACAGAACCAATTTCTGGAAGGAAGATAGAGAAAGTATGCTGTGTTTGGAAACTTTTGGATACAAAACCTAAAAGACAGAAGCTATAGGCCTCTGATGGGTGCAGGCTCTAAAACCAAGGACTGCGTGTCCTATCCATCCAGCACAGCTCTTAAACAAGTGTAACTTTAAGCCTGTGAATAGTCTGTAAAGTCATAATGTAGAGCTTTGCTGGATCGAGGCCACAGTGCGGAGCACCTTGAAACCCTACAGCATACCTTTCAAACAAGCATCTCAGAGCTCTGCAAATATTAACTAAGGCTCATGAGACCATTGCGAGATAAATGTGACATATGGGTAAACTAAAGCACAGAGAAGGGGAATGATTTGTCCTAGTGAATCCGTCACTGAGCCAGAATGATACTCATGAGCCCTCCTGACTCCCCGTCTCTCTCTGCTCACGTTAAGCAAATTACTGTTGGGGAGCAGGAGGCTACAAATGATATCATTGAAATAAGGAAGCTGGCTAAGTATTGGAAAGGGGCATCTAACTGAGCAAGGTGGTTCTTTGAATCTATTGGTGGACAATACAAAGGTGTATGTTGCTTCTTTGGCATCTTTCCTCTGTTTAGTTGACACAATCCAAGGTCATTGCTGCCTGCCAAATAAGACATTATTAAAAACCACTCAGCTATAAATAGACCACAGTAAGCCAAGACTCCCCTGGTTCATCTCTCATGCCCTACTTCCACCTCTTACCGGCAGCTGTCCTTTTCCATTTAATTAAAACTTTTTTTCCCCATGAATTTCATTTCCCTACCATAGGGCTGGAGTTCTTCTGGGCATGTAAAACTAAGGCGTTATTAGCTGATGCGTAGTGATTGCCAATGGCCTTGATGAAATGCAGTCAAGGTCTGATGTACTGTTTAAAGTTTTCTGAGCCATTTTGCTTCTTGAAACTTCCAAGAAACTACATGGTTCAGGAGTAGAATGAATGACATTTTTCTCTTCATTTTAGCTGTAGTGCTCAACGATTTAATGATCAGCTATGACTAGCTCTTTCAGCGACAAGGAAAATGTGTAGTCATCTGTCAATTAGACTCTTAATGTACTTTAACAAATAACTTTCCTCGGTTTAACAAAATAGATAGGGCTACTTTCTGAGCTGGCATATACTGCTGTAACTTCATTGACTTGGATGGAAATATGTGGGTAAAAGCAAACTAGCTTTCTTTAGGTCTGCACAGCATTGTGTAGGTACATTGTGAATGATTCTATAACCAATTAAGAATGGTTGCAGTCATTTGCAGTTAAATTGGGAGGTCTTGTGGATATCAGTAATGCCAGAGAAATATGACAAAGGCACCCAGCAAGTTTAGAAGCAGGAGGAAATTAGACATTGGAGAGTGTCTTGTTTGAAATTCAATCTGGTAGTACGTAAGCCAGCACTTCCAGTAATATCATTCACAGTCAAACGTATTTGATGGAATGATGGCTCTTGGAAAGCTGTTACAGTAATGGGAGACAAGAAACATTAGATTAGAGATGAGTTTGCAGTGTGGCAGGGCAGTAAAAGCAGCAGCATGGATTGAGGCTATTTAGAGGTATCACAGGAGTTGGAAATCTCTCTCCTGCATATGCTTCAGATAAGTTTTCACCAAGGTACCAGGCTTAGTGATGGACACTTTGATACCAGAATGTTGTCAGCACACTTGAGTGGATTTAAAGAAGACCATCAAAAATTATAAAGGAGCTAGAGAAAATGACTTAGAAGGAAATTATTAAATGGGTTAACTGCATCTTGGTTAAAGAAACCAACAAATTGTGATCATGATAACAGGCAGACCAATGTGTTGCACAGTCAGGGTATGTCTACACTATGGGACAAAGTCGAATTAAGCTATGCAATGTCAGCTACGTTAATTGCATAGCTGAAGTTGAAGTAGCTTAACTTGGCTTTTGGCGATGTCTACATGGCAGGAAATCAAAGGAGAATGCTCTTCCTTTGGCTTCTCTTACTCCTTGTTGGAACAGGGTAACCAGCGTTGACTGGAGTGCCCCTTTCACTTCAAATTAGCTCTTAACTATACCTGCTAATTTGAACCCTGGAAGATTGACAATGGCAGCTTCAATCTTCTTCTGTAGTGTAGACATACCCTAACTAGCCAATGTCAAACTTACTGGCACACACAATGAAAATTCCCTTATGTGTGTTAACATGCTCCTCACACACTAAAGAACTTTTCGTTTGCTGCAGCAGACATGATCCAGTTGGAAGGCAATAAGTTTCAGCGCTTCAGAATTCACATCCTTATAGTGCTCATTGCTGCATTGTGTAGACAAGACCTTTGTTCATTAGAATTTGACTTTGGGCTGCAGGGTTTACCTTTTTCCAGCAGTAGGCAGACATACTTGAATGAGACTCGCTAATATGCCTTTCAAATAAAGTCCTGATTGCAGTCTGGAATATTCTGAACCAATTCAGAATGTAACAGATTTAAAGTGATTTTCTGTTCATTGTGGACTTTTTGTGATCACTGGTCTCTGGTCAGGAGTGCACATCTTTAGCATATTAATGCATGCATTGACCTGAAGATCTTTGACAAATTTTCATTCATTGGAGAGTGTCTGAGAATGTGTCTTTATACTAGGAGAAAAAATCTTTAATAAAAATAAATAACTGCAGCTTTGCTTCCATGATAAATTTTCCCTTATTGTTAACCGCTTAGTATTACTTACAGTGAATCTGAAGAGAAATAATAAGAATATAAGAAAGGCCATATTGGGTCAGAACAAAGGTCCATCCTGGCCTTGCCTTTGGGCAAGGCGAGCGAGATAGTTTCCTTGCGCCCTGTGCAGTCAGGGCCCCACGCTGCCCAGCTCTCAGCCCCGCCCACCTGGCCACTTACTCGCTGCCCTGACAGGGAGCCACGCGGCTATGTGGCTCAGCCAAACACAGCATGCTACCTTGGGCCCCATGAACTCTTTGGCCAGGCCTGGGTCCATCTAGCCCCGTATCCTGTCTTCTGACAGCAGCCAATGCCAGATGCGCCAGAGGGAGTGAACAGAACAGGGAATCTGCAAGTGATCCCTCTCCTGTCATCTATTCCCATCCTCTGACAGAGGCTAGGGACACCATTCCTACCCATCCTGGCTAATAGCCATTCATGGACCTAACCTCCATGAATTTATCTAATTCTTTCTTGAACCCTATTAAAGTCCGGGTCTTCATAACCTCTTTTGGCAAGGAGTTCCGCAGGCTAACTGTGCACTGTGTGAAGAAAAACTTCCATTTGTGTGTTTTAAACCTGCTACCTATTAATAAGGATCCACCATTTCACCATTATACTTTTTTCAGACACTTTCTTTATATTATTCAGCCTAATTTTCTTTCATTCATGTAGAAGAATCAGAATATTATATTCTCCCCTGGAAACTGTGTCATCTGGTGGATATAAGGGGATGTCAGAGATTGTCTATCAAAGTCATTGAAAGTTTTGCTATTGACTTCAATGGCAGCAAATTCAATGGTTTGTTTTATTTAGGGATAAAATCCTGGTCTGAGTGAAGTTAGTGATAAAGTGTTTATTGACTGAAGTGGGACCAGGTTAGGCCCTCAAAGGCTAAGGGATAACCTCAGGGCCCTGCCTAACAGCGCACTGTTGTGTTTGCCTGCAGCAGTAATTGCAGAGCCAGCATGAAGCTGATTGCTTAGGGAAATGCTTCAGGATACCATGGGTCTGAAAGGCACAATAAAATATAATCACATTCTGTTCTGTGTCTATTTTATAAAATGAACCAGGGAGCAAAAAAGTAATGCAGACAGAGAAACTTGCACGGAGATGTCTGAAAACCTAATGAGAACGGAATGATTTTTTTCTCTCTCTCATCATTCCCCTGTTATAAACATGTAGTAACAATGTGGCTACGAGGCATTGAGAAATGTCAGAATACAACATTATTATCTTAAGTAACTCATTGCTTTAAAATTATCTTTCTCTTTCACATCATTGGACAATGGGGAAAAATGTGCTTAGATGATATTGACAGTCAGTGTTTAACAGCCCCGCTCTGGTAGGGTTGCCAGATCATTTAACCCAAAATACCGAACAACCCCACCTCCCCCCCCCCCACACACACACACAGACAAAAAAAAAAAAAAAGCCACTGGGAAAAAAGTTCTGTTGAGGAAAGAAAAGGCTTTTTTTTTTTTTTTTTTTTTTTTGCCGGTGTCCATTTTGTTTTTCTGCTGCATCCAGGAGACAAGCCCCTGCAAAGCCAGGTAAGTGGGGAGGGGGGAGGCGTGGGGGAGTGTCTGGGGAGCCCAGTGGGAGTTCCAGGGGCTGGACCCAGTTGCTGAGTGTGTCATAGGGTTGCCAGGTTTGTGGTATTTTTGCCTCTAAGGGAAAAAAAATCAGAAAATACTGGACATTTTAGATGTCTGGTATTTTCTGAATGTTTTTACTGTACATGAGGTGAAAATACTGGTCACGGTCAATACTAGACACCTGACAACCCTACCCAAGGGTTCATTTATTCAGGGAAAGGAGAGGGGATGGACAGGGGGAAAGGAAAGAAGATGGGCTGTGACCAGTGCACAGAAGTTAGAGTCAGAAACCTGGGTGCTGCTTTTCTGACCTGTCAAGAGCTTCTTTAGAACCTTGGGCAAGTCACTCCACTACTCTGTGCCGCAGTGTCCTTCACCTGTTAGATATGGATAAATAGCACTTCTCCGAGGTCTTGTGAAGATCAAGACAAGGTGAGGGAGGTGATATCTTTTATCTTCGCACCCTCTCGCTCTAATATTTTGACACTGATATGACTATAGCACCACTTTCTTCATCTCTCCTGCTTATCTTTGATGTCTGAGTCAAGGAGGAACCTGTGCTTTTATGGCAAAGACCCAGTGAAGATTCCATGTGTGATTCTTCACGCTTATTGGCAAATTCCTAACTGGACAGTGACCAGAAGCCTAGATACTATTATAGAAGAGAGGTGACTCTTGAGATTTAAGCACCTCGCTATGACAGAGATAGCATGTGACATAAATGTACCATATGTGAACCAGATGGCCTTGTATGTTGCTTAGGAAGATGGGCATGGAAAAGCTAGTGGGAGTCCTGCTAAGATTCTTACATACCAGGTGTCTCACTATTTGGTGTGAGGAGAGGATTAAGTGAGTAATATAAATAGAAAAAATGAAGAATTGTTAATTAAAATCAACAAGAAAACAAACAAACAAACAAAAAGCCCCTGAGCCAATTTCTCTGTTTGATCTTAAACAGGCTTCTTAAAAAATATTTTTAGGATTTCCCTATTATTCTTATCATCTACATAATGAGTTTTTCCTTTCCGTGCTTCTCCCATGTGCATGTGGAGAAGAAAAGGTATTTAACAACATGGCTTGTGATAATGATAAGGAAAAATAAAGGCCTTGAATATTTGGTTTGATGCTTTTTGATGAAGTTTGCCTGTGCTCTGCTAAAATCAAACATTCTCACACGCAGACACAGTGTATGTTGGTGAAAGGGAGGTTTTCAGACATGTGACATAGAGTGGGATCAAACTGTGCTCTTTAAAGATCCAGGGGACTACATTTTGGTGAGTTGCACCTCCAGATTAATTCACATTTCAGGCCTGGCTTTCCCTCCCTGGCCTCACAGGGCAATGAGATTGTAAACTAGGCTTAATAACAGGGTTTTGCTCCAACTCCTATGGCTTCTTGAAAATATGGTTTTGTTCTGAAAAGTGGCTATATACAAATGGCATCACCTTATTCTGTAGCTCTGGTTCCGATATGTATTATAGAGTGTGATCAGGTGAAATAGGGGACAGATAGAAGATCTTTTTTTTTTTGCCCTGTTTGCTCTGCAAAGCCACCAGAGTTAAGGCACAGTTACCAAATCTTGTAGTTTTAGTCAGAGTCTTATTAGTTTTCTTAAAATCCTAGCTAGAGTTATGTCTTTACTTGAGAACCTCAGCTTTCATTAAAAAAAAAAAAACCCAAAACTCCCATATTTTTAGCCTTCATGGTTGCAGAGAAATGTGACCCAAGTGTACTTTTAAGTTTCAAAACCAGAAAATAAAAAGAATCATATATTAATCATGATGTTTAGGTCAATCTCATGATTTTGAGGGGTCTGACTCATGGTTTCCGTGTGTACGAGGTTAGAAGTACTACCTCAAGTTGAATGCTGTTCCTTGTATCTTATCATCAAATATTAATGTTACTGAATTCCATCCAATTATATACCTTGGCAAACCCAGAAAAGCCAGTGTGGTTGCAAAAGGTTCATCCAGGGCATGATTTGGAGACGGCGGGGCCAAAGAGGTGTCACCGAGAGCCTAATTTGGCCATCAGGGATGTTTTTATAGGCGACGTCGTGAGAGCTTGGTTCTCATCTCCTTACTAGAATTTGTGGGACTGGCGATTAGGAAGGGGAAAACCATCTCTGGGAACCTGAGCTCATGTGTAAACTGCTCTTTGACCTGGAAATCATTCACAGAAGCACGGAACCCATGTTGCCATATTTATGATGTCACCTTTCATATCAGAATCAGATTGTAAAGCCAACTGGTCTGATCAGCTGGCGTACATTCTCTTTTACACCACAGAGCGAAGCAATTTCAAAGCCTTTGGCCATTTCTTCCTTCCTCTGAAACCTTTCTTGTCCCAAACCAATAGCTGTAAGTAGCCTCAAACTTTGTGGCAGCAAATGATGGCTGACTACTGCCACGAGGAACTGAATTCAAGACCCTGGAGCCCTTTAAAGATATTGTTTCATGGGCCAGCTGCGTTGCTCCTTTTGTTGAAAACAGGGCTGGAAAATCTGTATGGAGGGCAGAGGAGCGAATGGGTTAGCAAGCCCCACTTTTACATGTGTGATTTCTGTCTGCATATAGGCTAAGTGTTTGCTCAAGCAAGCAAAACTGTGCATATACACAGATGCCAGCTTTGCCCTGGTCTGTACATTTATGTATTTAGCCCTTTAAGCATATTTCAAAAACTGGGCCCTGTATGCACCACTCAGTGATATGAAAGCTACTGCAGTCTATGGTCATGACACAGATCAATCTAAAGTGGTAGGGATGGACACGATTTAAAAAAGTGCATAGCAATTTAATTTTTTTATATTCTATCATTGTTTAACAGCATGTTTAAAACTGATTAATCACAACTATTTTTTAATCACTTGACAGCCTTAAAAGGTGACAATTATTTCTGCCTATTTCATTGCAAATTTACCTTTGTTTAAAAATTGACCTACCTTCCCAAAAAAGTACGTTTTCAACTGTTATTATATACTCTTTGGCTAGAAAATGGGTCTGAAAAAGCATACTTTTAAGTGGAAAAATATTTTCATTTATTTTATAAAAAATGGGGTACTTTCCCATTTTGTAGCAAAATGCAAATACCGCTAAAATTTCTAAGGGTTTTTCAATTTCATGGCAAAAATGTTGCAGTTCTACTAATTAAATGTTTCTTTTCACTTTGGCCCCAATTCAGCAAAGAAATGAAGTGTATGTAATTTTAACCATGTGATTTATCGTATGCGTCCTTACATGGTTAATGTCACACACGGTCAAATATTTTGCTGGGTCAATATATATATATATGCTATTTCTTATGTTTTTACCTTTCTCTTCCTTTTCCTCCTTGTGAATTGTTTGTTCCATTCATTAAACCAGAAAACTGTTTTGTGATCCTTTCTTCATGTGATATGTCCCTAATGGCATGTATCTTTGGCTTTAACCACTTTCTAATAAAACAGTATAATAATCCTCACCCTGCATCTCTTCTCCTCCCATGTGCTCTCCTGCTCACAGTAAACTGGCCCAGAGCTGGTTTTGATCTCCTGAAGCATAGTTAGCATCCCTGAAAGTCATTAAAACAAATTAATCTCTTGGATTAACAACATGCCTCGTTGCTTTTGTCCTGCCTGGACTAACAAGTTTTGACAAGCAAATTATTGAGTCAATAGCCCTTGTAAAATGGGTTGGGTTTGTAAAGCTGGCACAACATAGCAGATCTGCAGGGACACTGAACCCAATTATCCATACCCTCCTCGGGTAATGCCAAGCTGTTGCAGGCTAATTACCTGGAGTTTTGCCTGGTTCTAATCACTTTTTTCATTGGTTCTGCTAATCTCAAATTTAGTGAATTCCACATCTGAATTGGTGGGTGTTTTTAAATATACTGCACCAGTCTAGTTGGCTAGTTTGAGACTTGATTCAGATCTTGATACTACATATTATTATTATTATTGCTGTTGTTTAGTTTTAGGTGATAAGGGAATGTTGTTACCAAGTAGTTGGTTTTGGACACTTATTTTTCCAGAAGAGTCATAGAATCATAGGTCTGAAAGGGACTTCAATAGGGCATCTAGTCTAGTCCCCGGCACTAATGGTAGGACTAAGTACTGTCTAGATCAGTGTTTCTTAAACTTTTTCAGACCGAGGAACACCAAACAATAATTTTTTTTATGAGGAACACCAAGGATTTTTTGTTGAGGAAAAAAAAAGTTGGGGGGGGGGAAGGGTCGGGGAAAGTCATTGAGCAAAAAAAAAAAGGTCGCCTGCCCCTTTAAGGGTGGCCATTTTGAATTCTGTTGTTCTCAGTGGCACACCAGTGTGCTGTGGAACACAGTTTAAGAAACACTGATCTAGATCATCCCTGACAGGTGTCTGTCTAACCTGTTGATATGGCTGTTCCCCACTCTGGCACTTCGAATGTAGAAGGTGTGGGCCCACAAGAGACCTTAAAATACCTTACCTCTATAGGATTCTGCTTAAAAACTCTCCGAGGACACAGATTCCCTGACCTTGGGAGATAGGCTGTTCTTAGAAACAGGGCCTTAGAGTGGATCTTTTGTTCAATAATCTTTTAATTATTGAGAATATAAACAAACACTTCCTCCATCCTTATTTTAGAAAAATAATGAACAATTTTCAGAAAGTGCTGAGACTTCAATACCCACTCTTTTTCTTGCCATTCTAGTCTTGGAACCATGTCTAGTTCATCACCTGCCGGAATTGGTGCTGGGTGAACCACCAAGTTCAGTTTGGACACTTCTCTGTTCTACAATATCTTGAATTTCTGGGACCTGATTCTCACTTAGACTGATTTTTCAGCTATTGAATGAAATGTTGGCTCCATTGAAGTAAGTGGGACTTCTGCTCAGTGACATTTAGATTTGTCCATTGAGATTAGAATCAGGTTTCCCGGAGGGATTGGTCCAAAAGATCCTTAGCACCTTGGCACCATCCATCAAAGCACATAGGCCTGGATTCAGCATAAGACTTAAGCCAGGCATGTCCAAAGTCCGGCCTGCGGGCCAATTGCGGCCCGTGTTCCGATTTAATACGGCCCCCGCTTCCTCCCCCTCTCCTGGCTCCCCGGCGCTCTTTTGAACTGGCGCGCCCAGTGCTCCGCTTCCGGCCGCGCCGCCACCGCCGCCCATGGCCTCCGCGGTCCTAGAGCCTGCCCTGTAGGGCACGTCCGCAGCTCCGCTCCCCTGCTCGGCTGCGGATTCGCCTTGCCCCCGGGATGCCGTGAGGCCGGCGTGCCCTGCGCTCTCCGCCTGCCTCCGACCCTGCGGGCCCTCCGCCTTGGGGCTGAGAGTGCGGGGACGGCCCTCACGCATGTTCACTTCTTCAAATCTGGCCCTCTTTGAAAAAAGTTTGGACACCCCTGACTTAAGCACTCGCTCAACGTTGAATACATCAGCAGCACCATTGAAGCAAGAAGAACTAGTCACATGTTGAAGTGTTTTTGCTGGGTAGGAACAGTGTATTCAACATATTTGCAGGGCTAAATATGTAAAGTCGGCTGCAGATCAGACCTTCTCTTGACACTTCTGATGTTCCTTATTTTGGTGAGGCACATAATCACTTACCCAATTTTCTGCATGGTATTTCAGCATTTCTTCTGCAGGACTTTGTTAGAGAAAAGAAACTGCTCCCCCAGAAAAAAAGTTTGGCCAGGCCGCTCTTGCTATAGTGGGCTGCAGTACTCCTTGAGAGAAACTGGCCATACCCTTCCTGCATACAATTGCCTTTAGAAAAAGGGAAGGTGTGAAAAGGGGAAAATAGCCTCAGACTCTCCCACCCGTCACCTTGGCGTGAGAACTGCGGGGCTTACCTGGTCGCATGAAACCTGCACAGTTTCGGCCCAATCCCTGGGACACAGACCCCCCCACTTGATGACCATTGGGCCATATATTGTAATATGCAAGCGCAGGGAAGTGATGTGCAGATTTGGGGATAAATACCCATGGCACAGTTCGCTCTAGGAGGTCTTCGCAACACACGTACCACCGTGTGTGTGTCTTCTCGTATACTTCCAAGCGCTGCCGGCCTGATCAACCGACCAGCCACCTCCCCCAACTCTCGGGCGTAACCAAGGCCTTTGCAACCGAACCGATATCTGAGAAATGTTCCGTGTGCTGTGTAAGTTGGTATGTATGATTTGATTTTTTCCTGTTGTATAAGCTTAGTGTTGTAGTTGTTTTTGGGAAGTACATAAGAGTTTGTAGTTAAACTGTCCACCTGGTTCTGTCCTTCCCCCCTTGGGTATTCATCATCGGACCTGTGATTCTCGCGACAGACTTGTCTGTCACATAACAATGCACATTATTGAGCAACATTAATCAAACATTTTAAAATCTCAAGCTTTGGGGTGTTCTCATTTTGAATGTTAGGGTGGTGGTGATCTCTGCCTGTTCTTGGATTACCCTAACTGGTTGCTGCTGTCTTTGCCTGAATTAGTCAAAATCAGTCCTTATTTGACCATGCGCAACCCCGACAAATGTGTTTTCTGTGACTTTGTGTGTGCTTATGGAATTTTTATAGAATTCAGCTTGTACAGAGCCTGTCTTGACTCAGAAAAGTTTCATGGATCGATTCTAACCCATTGACCTTCCTATCTCTTGCTGTGCTTCAGATCAAGTCTTTTTCTTTCATCCTCATAATTGTATTCAGGTTCTATCTACTATCTTCTTTATAGGAAGAACTTCTCTTATTATGATTCACTGAACTATGTAATGGGACTTTATATTAAACCATCTGAGATAAATTCTGTTTTTAGTTCTTCCAGGGCATTTGTTTTTAACTACAGGAGAAATATAACCTCAAAGTTGCATCAGGCCAAACCATAAACCTTAATAATTTGTGTCTTCATAGTAGTTGGGACTGTAACATAATTAATGTTTAGCATTCAATAGCTGTGTTATTACTTATTTTCATTTTATGGTTCTCATTGACTAATGTAATGCTATTGGATTTGGATTTTCACTGCTGGAAGAGACTGTTTATTTTTTAAATAATCCTATCTTTGGTGACTGGAAAAAAGTTAGTATTTCTATTCATGCTAAATTTAATTAAAAAAAATTGTGGTCAACCCCATCTTCAGCTTGGGCCATACAAGATAAGTTGAAATTAAGGGGTGTGGCTCTTAGCCACATTTGTGCTCCCCTACTCCTTGGGATAAGTGAAAGCTAGATATGGCTGATCCCCTGGGTAAGTTAGATCATTGCCAACTCCAAAGTTCTAAAAATCATGACTATCACCCTAAAATCATGAGATTTCACAATAATAATATTGGGATTCTTTTTGTTCCTCATTTGATTTTTTTTAACTTTAGGATTCACATTTTCAAGTTGAAAAAGTGAATTTCTGAGGGGAAGTAACTTAATTTTGAATGAAAGTGAACATTCTCATGTTAACACCCGATTTCAGGAGTGAGAGCTTGAAGAAGAGAGTTAAATATTGTGAGAAATAGAATATAATAGCTATAGCTGGCCAAGTGGTTGTCACAGTAGCAAGGGTTCAGAAGAGAATAAGGATGTTCCACCCATGTGTGTGGGGTGTGTGTGGGTGGGGGTGGAGGGGTTGAGGCACTATGTGTATCTGGGCTACTAAAGGATCTCCACACAATGGTGTGACTGTCCCATGGCAGGATATATGGGTGTGCCATGAATACAGGGAGAGAAGAATGTGAGATGTATATTCCAAACCTATATTTTGGGTCTAAGCTACTCGATGCTATCCATTTAATGCAATAATCATAATGGAGAGTGTACAAAGCCAGGCTTGCAAATACTTTCAGGTGTTTTCATTCTGATTTCTTGCTGTGTAGGAGAAGACGTTGTTCAAATAAAAAAGCAGGTGAACTGAGCTGCCCCCAAAGCAATGACTGAGTATTAAAGATGACTATTTAGCATATTTTCATTTCTCACAGAAGCACAAAACAGACTGCTATACATAAGATATAATGCTGCCCTGCAGAGTTATTTCAAATAGGAAATATGAAAGACTAAATTAAAAGTTATATATAGCCAAAATAGCTGCTCTCAGACATTTCTTGCCTGGTAATTCTCTGTAGAAAATGCAAATAAATCTAGGTTAAATGGTAATCAGAAATGTATTGAATGGGGGGGATAGTGCAAATTCTTGGCATAGAGCACAACTGGCAAGCCTACAGATAAGGCACTTCAGGAAACCAGCAGTGTGAGCTAATGGGCAGTTAAGCACATATCTATAAGAAAGCCATGTACAAATTTGGAAAAATAGAAAAACAGGTGCACTCAATACATCCAGGGCTGATAATGTGGATATACTGTAAAATTGTTGTTATATGTAGATACATATACTAGAAGATTTATCTGGCATTGCACAGTTTCATTTAAATCATTGCTCTGGGGTGGGACTGGGGATGAGGGGTTCAGTATGCAGGCTGCCCTGGGGAGAGAGGACTACACCAGCCCTCTCTCACCACAGCAGCCTGGGGCCCAGTGAGAAGCCCCTCTCTATGGCTTCTGCAGTGCCAATGGACACAGCCAGGGGAGGGGTACATGTTCCTTGGCTGGGGCAGAGCCAGGTTCATCTGCCCCCCTGCACTCCCCAGCCATAGGGAAGAATGCAGCAAACTGTTCACTTTCCCCTCGCTCACTGATAAAGAGGAACAACCAGCAATGTACCTGTATGAATGGGAGGGCTTCAGCCCCCCACTATCCTCCCTAAAGGGCACCTGGGGTGGGAGGCTCAAGGCCGGGGCAGTCCCACATAGAGGGAGGTGCTCCCTCTCAGCCCCTTTCACCTGCCATTCCTCTCTCTTTTCTGCATGGTTTTATGAGAAGCAATCCCATTCCAGACACATCCCATTTTCCTGGTACAAACAAACCCTGACCTTGCTTTAAATTAGGATAAGCGGAAGCTGTATACCAAATTTGGTGGTCCTAGCTCTTACCATTTAGAAAGAATTCTTGAACAGACAGACGCACAGACAAACAAACTCTCTCAAATCTATATTAGATGTATGTGTATTCTATTTATAGTACAGATATTTGGGCTGGTTGAAAATTTCCCTTCACAATTATTTATAGAAAACTGGGGGTTTGGCAAAATGAAGCTCTTCATAGGAAGTATCTTCTTTCCAGGGGAAATATTAGGCTTTTTGCCAAAACCCCAAACACTTGAAAATTAAAAAAATTAATCCAAACACTGAAAAATTGTTATTCAGAAATTTTGATGTGTTGCCAGATATATGTTGTAGTTCAAACGTGTCATTACCCTATTCTCCTCTATGGGCCAGGGTCCCCAGCTAGACTATAGCTCCCATAATGCCCTGTGTCTAGGCATTCCCATGATATAAGTCATCGCTTAATAAGAAGGCAGACATGGCACATCACTGGTTTTTGGCCTGAAATTTTCCATTTTCAGTGTTTTGTGGAAATTTTACTTTAAAAGATTTTTGTATTGAAAATCATCCTAAATTTATTTATCTCTTTTACAAGCCACCTTTAATAAATGAAAGCCAATATATGCAGTAGGAGTGCATCTAAATCATAGAATACTAGGACTGGAAGAGACTTCGAGAGGTCATCAAGTCCAGTCCCCTGCCCTCCTGGCAGGACCCAGCACTGTCTAGACCATCTCTGATAGACATTTATCTGCTAAATCAGTCATGTTAATTGTTAAAATGTTTTCTAGAAGGTGGATTAGGAGGAAACCTTACAAAACTCTGGAACCAGTGAATCATGGATGTAAATATACGCCTGGGAACTGACATTGGGCTTCCACTGGATTTGTACAGACATAGCCCCTGCCTTGAAATCTTATAGGCTGTGTCCAGACTCAGGGGTTTTTTCGAAAAAAGTAGCCTTTTTTCGAAAAAACCTCACCTGCGTCTAGACTGCAGCCGCGTTCTTTCGAAATTAAATCGAAAGAACGTGGCTTTTCTTTCGATGGCGGTAAACCTCATTTCACGAGGAAGAACGCCTTCTTTCGAAAGTTCCTCTTTCGAAAGAAGGCGTTCTTCAATGTAAATAGGGCTTCTTCGAAAGAGAGCATCCAGACTCACTGGATGCTTTCTTTCGAAAAAGCAAGCCGCTTTTTCGAAAGTTCAACGTGCAGTCTAGACGCTCTCTTTCGAAAGAGGCTCTTTCGAAAGTATCTTTCGAAAGAGGCTCTTTTGAAAGAGGCTTGCAGTCTAGACATAGCCATAGATAATGAGCTAAATACAACGCGACTCGTTCAAGGTAACATGTCTGTGGCAACTAGGGCGAGGAATTGAGCCACAATCTCGTGAGTCCTAGTCTAGCCCCTGACCCACAGAACCATCCTTCCTCTCAGTATGTTTTTATTTTCCATTGTGTACTTCAGCAAGAGTCCCTGAGTTAGGTGCATGCAGCATCAAGGGGAGTGAAGTTCCCCTCATTTTTTCTTTAATGTCTCTGTCAGAATACAGTGTTGGAGGGAACAAACGTAATCCCCATGATTGCAAATTTACTGCTGTTGCTTTACACTTCATTCAGCCCAAATTTCTACTAAATGAGAAGAAAAGTTGAACCATTCTTCAACCTCTGTTTTCTTATAAAAATAAAAAGCAGCAGCAGCAGGTATGATGCATGTCTATTGGATTTAAAAAAAAAAGAGGAAAAAATTGGTGAAACAAACAAGTCACCAGAGAATTTTACTTTGGACTGAAAATTATGCCGTTACTCTAAATGTGTCAGGTTTATTTGCATGGATTATTAAAATAGAAGATGGAATAGCCTTTTGTGTGGCCTTCTCAGCTTGCCACTGTTTAAAATTTAGAGTAATTATGGACATAAATATTAAGCATGATCCTGGTAGAGGAGGAAAGGTAGGAAGCAAGGGGAATGTACACTATTCTGTTATGCAGGACAATGTAGCACTTTAAAGACTAACAAGATGGTTTATTAGATGATGAGCTTTCGTGGGCCAGAAGTGGGTCTGGCCCACGAAAGCTCATCATCTAATAAACCATCTTGTTAGTCTTTAAAGTGCTACATTGTCCTGCATTTTGCTTCAACTACCCCAGACTAACACGGCTACATTTCTATCACTATTCTATTCTGTTATGGGTCTTGAGGGTCTGAACTAAAGCTTGTTGAAGTCCTTGGGCCTTGAATGGAAATTCCAGAGTTGAAGGGGATGTTATTGCCATGTTTTTCTTTTTTAAGGGGTTTGGAGTTGGCTTGTGCAGGTGTGCTGGAACGAGGGGTGCTGGAAGTGCACTAGCAGCCCCTGGCATGAAGTAATAACAACAATGAAGGACACAGTTTCCATCGCTTATGGCTTTCAGCACTCTCCCTGTAAAAATTGTTCTAAATCCTCTAGGGGCAGGGTAGCAATAATTCCTCTGTCTGGCAAATCCTGTATTGAATCATCTTATGATTTTAGGTAGTTTAGCATCAGCCCTTGCAATTGTTGTTCTTAGCCAGATGCATAGAAATAAATAAGTGTGAGCCAGCCTCTTGAATGCAGTGGCAACATGCTGCCACTTTTGACATTTAAGTTGTGGTCACAAGTTGGGCTCCTGGCCTCCATGTCACTGTAGTCTACAAGTACTAGGGAAGCTACAACAAAAGACAGAACTATGTAGCACTTTAAAGACTAACAAGATGGTTTATTAGGTGATGAGCTTTCGTGGGCCAGACCCACTTCCTCAGATCAAATAGTGGAAGAAAATTGGCACAACCATATATACCAAAGTGATACAATAAAAAAAAGTGAACACATATAAAAATGACGAATCAGGTTTAAGAACAGAGGATGGGTGAGTGGGGGAAGGTTAGTGTCTCTGAGGTAATGACATTAGGGGTGATAATTGGGGAAGCTATCTTTGTAATGGGTGTGATAATTAGCATCTTTGTTGAGATCCATACATAAAGTGTCAAATTTAAACATGAATGACAATTCTGAAGCTTCTCTTTGAAGTCTGGAGTTAAAATCGCTCTAAAGCAATATGCATGTTTTAAGAGGTCATTGAGAGAATGGTCAGTCTGGCTGAAATGGCAAGCAACAGCTTTCTCTCTGTGAGAGAGTCTGATGTCTGTTTTATGTGCATTGATTCTTTGGCGAAGTGTCTGAGAAGCCAAAGAATCAATGCACATGTCAAAGGAGGAAGTAGGTTGGTTTAGATGATTTGTTCTTAATATAATGTATTGCATTGCATATATATAAAGCCACCAAGTAAGAATTTCTATCTGAGGTCAGACTTTGTGAGTTTTCTTTCTTATTTTGTTGTCCATGTTGTTTTGCTGTAGCTGGACTGTGTGATGGCACTGTAGTCCTTGTATGAACATTTGGTCTGGCAGGAAACAAGTTTTCCACGCTATATTGCATATTAATAACATAACTAGGGAAGCATAGGAAAATGCAAGCAGGAGAAAAATTCATCCAGTTCAACATGCTTGTTGGTTTATAGCCTCTTATTTTTTTCATAATGATTTCCTGATCCAGGGTACATTGAAGTTAAATGGGAACCTTTCCATTAAGTTTTGTCCTTTCATTCAGCTAAAACAAATCTACATCACATAAGCTTTATTGTAAAGTACTCATTCAAATTATAATCCTCAGTAACTTTATTATGTACATACACTGAATGAGGCATGGAAGTTTTGGCTGTTTTACCCCCTTTACTTATATTACATTTGTATGAACCGAAGCTTAAAAAGAAAGTCCCTATTTCAGTCTCTTCCCACAATCTTATTTAACTTATGTTTCTTATTTCCTGCCCTATGTGCTTTTTCAATGCCTACAGTGGTGCTTTTTAAAACTATTGCTGGAATTCATTGGCTGGAGTTGAGAAACATTACTTATCTGGGGGTACGTCTAAACTACATGCCTCCGTCAACGGAGGCATGTAGATTAGCCAGATCAGCAGAGGGAAATGAAGCCGCGATTAAAATAATCGCGGCTTCATTTAAATTTAAATGGCTGCCCCGCTCTGCCGATCAGCTGTTTGTCGGCAGATCGGGGCAGTCTGGACGCGCCGCGCCGACAAAGAAGCCTTTCTTGATCGGCACAGGTATGCCTCGTGAAACCAGGTTTACCTGTGCCGATCAAGAAAGGCTTCTTTGTCGGCACGTCGCGTCCAGACTGCCCCGACCTGCCGACAAACAGCTGATCGGCAGAGCGGGGCAGCCATTTAAATTTAAATCAAGCCGCGATTATTTTAATCGCGGCTTCATTTCCCTCTGCCGATCTGGCTAATCTACATGCCTCCGTCGACGGAGGCATGTAGTCTAGACACACCCTGAGTGTGTGATAAGTGGAATTAAAGTATTTCCTTGGTCTTTGAAAGATGTGAAATGTAACATTTCATTTGCTTCAATTCTGAAAGTTATCCCTCATTTGCCTTTTAATACTGTTCCTCATCAGACTCTCACTGGCATACATGAAACTATTCTTCCCTCTCCTTTCCATTTAGAGCCAACATCTTACCCCAGCACATAGGTTTCAGGACTTCTCTGTGCATCCCATGGACAATATAGGGTGTACTGGAACTATGGAGCAGTTGGCAAGATTTGGCATTTAATGGATTTAATTTTTTGAATAAAACAGATATGTACAGACAGAAGCAGTGTGGCAGCCTTGTTCTGTAGGCACCATGTTCTAGGGGTGTGAGGATAGCTTAATTTTTATGCTCATTTAGCATCAGATGTAAAGCCCAGTAAAATCCCATTGAACAGGTGCATTTCCAGTGGGGTGCTGCAAGAGTTGGTTCTCAGACCAATGCTGTTTAACATTATTTTCAATGTCCTAGAATAATCACTGGTAGTTTGCAGATGAAAAGCATTGGGAAAGAAGTAAATAAGTGGAGACAGATTGCTGATTCTGGTAAACTGGAAGCAAGAAAACAATGCATTTCAATATGATTAAATGTTACTATTTGCATCTAAGAGCAAAGAATATAGGCCTGGCATACAGGATGGGAGACTCTATCTGGGAAGCAGTGACAATAAAAAAGATTTGGGTTTCATTGTGGATAATCGGGAGAAGCAGTGGTTGTGGTATACCTAGACTTTAATAAGGCATTTGATACGGTCTCGCATGATATTCTTATAAATAAACTAGGCAAATATAACTTAGATGGGGATGCAATAAGGTGGGTGCATAACTGGCTGGATAACCATACTCAGAGAGTAATTATTAATGGTTCTCAATCCTCCTGGAAAGGCATAACAAGTTTTGGGACCAGCTCTGTTCAAGAAGAGCAGATGCGCTCTTTCGGAAGTCCTGTCTTCCTCCTCCCATCAGGAAGAAGGGCTCTTCCGAAAGAGGAGGCTTTTCCAAAATTTGGCCCAGTGTAGATAGGCCAAATTTCAGAAAAGCCTCTTCCAAAAAAACTATCAGAAAAAGGTATGCCAATTGCAGGGCGCAATTTGCGTACCTTTTTCCGATAGATAATTGTAGTGTAGACATAGCCAGAGTCAGATTGGGAATTCATGTTCAGGTGATTAAGAATCATAGAATATTAGGATTGGAAGGGACCTAGAGAGGTCATCGAGTCTGGTCCCCTGCCCTCATGGCAGGACCAAGTACTGACTAGACCATCCCTGATAGACATTTATCTAATCTACTCTTAAATATCTCCAGATATGGAGATTCCACAACCTCCCTGGGCAATTTATTCCAGTGTTTGACCACCCTGACAGTTAGGAACTTTTTCCTAATGTCCAACTTAAACCTCCCTTGCTGCAGTTTAAGCCCATTGCTTCTTGTTCTATCCTCAGAGGCCAAGATGAACAAAGATATTTATCTAATCTACTCTTAAATATCTCCAGAGATGGAGTTTCCACAACCTCCCTGGGCAATTTATTCCAGTGTTTGACCACCCAGACAGTTAGGAACTTTTTCCTAATGTCCAATTTAAACCTCCCTTGCTGCAGTTTAAGCCCATTGCTTCTTGTTCTATCCTCAGAGGCCAAGATGAACAAGTTTTCTCCCTCCTCCTCATGACACCCTTTTAGATACCTGAAAACTGCTATCATGTGTCCCCCCTCAAGGATTAGAAATCATTCATTGTCATTATAGACTAAAAAGTTCAATCTATTTCCCTTAACAAAGGGAAGGGTAAGGTCTGACTTAATTATCATTTATAAGTAACTGTATGGTGAATAAATACTTAATAATGGGCTCTTCAGTCTAGCAAAGTAAGATATAACATGAACCAGTACCTGCAAGTTGAAGCTAGACAAATTCAGTCAGGAAAGAAGGTATAAATGTTTTTATAGTGAGGGACATTTAAACTATTAGTACACTTTATCCAAGGTTTGGTGTGGGTTCTCCATCAATGACCATTTAAAAATCAAGATTAGATGTTTTTCTAAACGGTATGCTTGAGGAATTAAATTGAGGGAGTTTTATGGCCTACATAATACAGGAAGTCAGACTAAATCAGGAGTTATCAAAGTTGGGTCATGGGCCTGCCCAGGTAAGCGGCTGGCAGGCTATGAGTGGCTTTGATTATCTCAGTATCCTAGGCATGGAGCCTTGCAGCTGCCATTAGCTGTGGTCTGCTGTTTCCGCCAAGGAAAGCTCTGGGAATCCGCGTGAGCCGTTTCCTATAGGCTTTTTATAAAGGTAGCAAAGAAGCTCTGGGTGGTTTTGCTCTTCTTGCTTAATGGAATGTCTCCACCTTCAGTTTGTTGATACTCTAATCCTCCTATGGGTGGTATCAATTTGTGGTGGATGTTTATGCCTAAGAACATAAGAATGGCCATACTGGGTCAGACCAATGGTCCAGCCAGCCCAGTATCCTGTCTGCCAACAGTGGCCAATACCAGATGCCCCAGAGGGCGGGAACACAACAGGTAATTATCACATTATCCCTCAACAGTCATCCATTTCCAGACAAATAGAGGCTAGGGAGATCATTCCTTCCATCCTGGCTAAGAGCCATTGATGGACCTAACCTCCATGAGTCGATCTAGCTCTTTTTTGAACCCTGTTAAAGTCCTAGCCCTCACCATATCCTCTGGCAAGGAGTTCCACAGGTTGACTATGTGCTGAGTGAAGAAAAACTTCCTTTTGTTTGTTTTAAACCTGCTGCCTATTAATTTATTTTGGTGACCCCTAGTTCTTACATTGTCGGAATAAGTAAATAACTTTTCCTCCTTCACTTTTTCCACACCAGTCATGATTTTATAGACATCTATCATATCCCCCCTTAGTCTCCTCTTTTCTAAGCTATAAAGTCGAAGTCTTTTTAATCAGTCTTCATGTGGGACCCTTTCCAAACCCCTAATCATTTTTGTTGCCCTTTCCTGAACATTTTCCAATGCCAATATATCTTTTTTAAGATGAGGCGACCACATCTGTAAGCAGTATTCAAGATGTGGGCGTACCATGGTTTTATATATAGGCAATAAGTTATTTTCTGTCTTATTCTCTCTCTTTTTTTTTTTTTTTTTTTTTTTTTTATTGATTCCTAACATTCTATTTGCCTAACATTCTTTCTTAGGCTGTTCTGGGGAAACACCACATCAACACACTTTGGCAACAGGGAACCTTATACACAGCCTTTATGATCCTGAAAGGAATTTCCTCCAAACCAAAAGAAGAGTCTTTTCTAGACTGCTGTGTGTGACAGGCTATTAGAGGCTTTATCCCCCCTCTCTAATGATGCAGATTTATAAAAAAATGCAAATCTTAGCAGTGAAAATTCTTCAGGGAATAAACTGATTGACAACTAGGATCAGGTGAAACGTTCCCCCTTAGATTAGTATTGTACAATTCAGTGATGAATGAGGGTTTTACATCCCTCTCTGAAGAATCCCACATTGGTGACAGCCAGAGACAGGATTCCAGTCTGTACAGAGAATGCAGCTTTTCCGTTATGTCAATTTCTGTGTTATCATGGAAATGTTCAAGGATACAGCATTTGATTCACCAGTGTATTCTGGCCACTTCCCCCTGCACTGGTGACACAAAGCAACTGCAAACTCTGTTTGACAGCCCCCAGGATTCTTCCGAGGCCATATTGGGAGCATAGCCAAGCAAAGGTGGATGGGGTTGGACTTGTAGCATTACTAATTTTGGGTGGACATATTCCTAGAGGTTTCATCACGTGACATCTCACATTAAAGATTAATCTGTAATTCTCAGAGATTCCAGGGCGATCCTGGAGGGTTGGCAACCCTAGGCCCAAGTGCCTTTGTGATCTTCACAATAACTGATTGTGGTACGGGCAGCCAAGAGTAAAGTTTATCGCTGATTTCTTCCATTTCCTTTGTGCTTAGCTGCAAACCAGTAAAGCTGAGAGAGATTCAGAAAGTCACAGCACCTCCTAAGTGTCTGTGGGTAGCAATTCTTTGTGTGGAGGGAAATGGGACTCTCATGGGTGAGCTGTGTATGGAGACTAGCTGAACAGAGTCCTGCTGGTGTGCTTGGTACTGGACTGTTTCAGATTATATGGCTGAGTCCCCCTGGTGGAGCCTAGACTATGGTTGACGGGGGCCCAAAAGTTTTTATTCACAATCTGGAAAATAAGAAAATGCAAATGGCTGCTTAGGATATTCTGACGATGCCAACTCTGACTGTGGTCTCGCGTGAATCCAAGCTAGCAGGGTTTCCCCGGCAGTGACTCCTGCTGGCACGTAAGGACTGCTGTGGTATGAGGACTGAGGGAGGGAGTAACGGTAGTTCGGAATAGGAATCCTAGTTCGACCTACCTAGTTCGAGCCCCGTGTAGCCGTGCTGCACGGGGTTCAAACCAGCGGGGTTTTAAAAATGGCGGCTCCCCGCTTATGCAAATGAAGCCCGGGAAATTCAAATCCCGGGCTTCATTTGCAAGTGCGGTATGCCTACATTACCCCGCTAGTTCGAACTAGCGGGGTAGTGTAGACATACCCTAAGTTCATTGTCTTCAGCACACAGGAAAGCAGGACCCTAAGCTCACTTGCTGTGATAGAAACAAGGCCATCTGACAGTAAAAAGTTTTGAGACGCACCAGACTAACATATACCCAAAGTTTAAGCACTTCAGCCCGTGCAGACCAGGTTGCTAACATTTATCTTTTTAGATATTCTAACATTGAATGTGTCACCTCAAGAATGCCTACAGAGCTAACAGGGGTCAAGAAAGAGTGGTTACTCTGATGTTTGGGAAGAGCAATGCAAAAAATATGGTCTGGCAGCATTCTCTGGTATCTGCTTCAAAGAAAAAATGATACCTTTATCTCTGGAAATAATAGAATCTGACTGTTTCAGCTTTTGTACTGGAAGCTTTTATTTCACACTGAAGAGGCTTGTGCTATTAGGAGTGTGAAGTGCAGGAAAGATAAGTTATTGGCTTGAGAAGCTGGCAGCTCTCCTTACTCACCTGTAAGAAACATGTAATGTCACTTCTCCTCCCTGAAATTAGCATTGAAATATTTCATTAGGAACAGTCAGAGCTTTTCATGCATTCCACAATGCCCTGCAGCCACTGCCCTCTCTGTAGCCCGTCCATTTGTGCCTGACTGCTTATCACTGTTGCAGATTTATTTACTGAGCCAAAGTCATTGGGCATGTGACTGCATTCACACACACAGGGCAAAAGGATAAGGACTTTTTTCCTGTCTGTCATAGGACAGAAAATAATTTCACGTCCCACTGCATAGTGGTGCATACACAGATCATAATACAATAGGAGAGAAAAAGATTAGACTACATAGCAGTTTCATTTAGAGGGCAAAGAAATGTCTTTCTTCTGCAGCACAAGAGGTCACGGTTTTCAAATTGAGATGACTAGAGTTGGGCACCTAGATAGGTTTGTAGGCATCTAACTAAAAGTAACCTGTTTATTTTTTAAGTTTCTGATTTCCCACTGGTCTCAACATCTCTAGTCACTTTTATTTAGGTGGCTAAATAATGGATTTAGAAGCTTAACTTGAGGAACCCAAGTTTAAAATAATTGGCTTTATTTTCAAAACAAAATTAAAATAAACAGAAAATAATGCATCTCTGCCTCCAGGTTCACTGTGCTCAGTCTAAAATGAGCAAAAGAGAAAAAAGCTGAATGAAACTGGCAATTTCCAAGTTGCCAGATGGTCCAACTGTTCAACATTGGGGCCCTTCTGACCTTAAACACTGTGACTCTATTTGGCTTTGTCCCAAACTGGGATGAAACGTTGACATTATGAAATTTTCCACACAAGAGAAATTTGAAAAACTTCAATGTGTAAATGTTTAAATGTTTCACTTTGACACTTTTGACTGAAACAAAAAATTTTGACATTCCCCGTAAGGATGTAAGTGACTATTTGACTAGCATATGCTTATCGGATAGTCGACTAGTGACTCAACTAGTTGCTTTCCCCCTGCGTGCTGCCGCTATCAGAGAGAGGCAGCGGGGGGAGAGGGAAGGGGAGGAGCAGGTTTAAAAGTGCGAGGCAGGCAAGGTAGAGGTGTGTGTGGGGGAATCACTTTCTCACCTTGCTCCTGGTTTTCCCACTGCACTTTAGCCTTTTTAATGTATTAAGAGCCTGTAGTTCACAGTAGTTCTATATACTCCAGGGGAGTGGGAGAGGCAGTTGAGGTGCCGGAGGGGGTTCTATGTGCAGGCTCTGGGAGGGCATTTGGATGTCAAGGTGCTTGAGGCTAGGGCAGGGACTGTAAGGGGGTTCATGACTGGGGTAGGGTTTTAGGATCTGGGCACTGCTGACCTCAGGTGGTTTTTGGGTGGTTGTGCAGTGGGGCTAAGATAAGCTCACCCCTGCCCTGCCCCACTCTCAAAAGCAGCCAGCAAACTCTATCCCAAATCCTGCTGTGCCCCATCTCTGCTCTGTGGAGATAGGCTAGAGGGTGTGAGAGGGGGCACCTTGACATCAGCACCCCTTCTTCTCCCTCCCCTGCCCTGCACAGAAAGCTGAGGCTCCTGAGGGAATAGCTCCAAGGCAAAGGGCAGGAGATGCGCAGCAGTCTGGGGAGGGGGAGGCAGCTGAAGAGCTGGGCTTAACAACGTCTTGGCCAAACCGGTCAGGGTCACCTGTCAGAGGCTCCAAGATCTACTAGTAGATCCCGATCTACTGGTTGGTGACCACTGATATACTCTATCCACTAGTCAAGCCCCACCCACTTGAAATGCCAACATGACACACACCCTTATTTGAGACCAGTTCATATCAAATTTTCTAAATCCCTTTCCCCACTCTTTTTGTGATCTTTATGCTTTTGGGAGTAATTTAGGGACAGATTTCTTTTTGGTAAACCAACAGTCTGCTGTTTTTGAAATCAGCACACCACACTGAGGCTTTCAACAGGGCACTGGGATTCTGCGGACATTTGTGTCTATTCTCTGCAAGTGGAATGCAGGTTCTGTATATAATGTTAAATTAGTCAGGCTGATGTGGAAGGTACAATAGCAGCCAGTGTAAACTGAGTTTCTGGTAACATCTAGTTCAGTGTTTCTTAAACTTTCTAAGATGGAGGAACACCAAATAATCTTTTTTTTAATGAGGAACACCGAGAAAAAAAGGGTCAGGGAAAAGTTATTCAGGAAAAAAAAAAAAAAAGGTCACCTGCCCCTTTAAGGGTGGACATTTTGAACTCTGCTGTTCTCTGTGGCTCACTCGTGTGCCGCAGAACAAACACTGCTCTAGTTCATGTTGGGATTGCTGATGAGCTTAGCACGGGCAACTACAGTAATTACTCGTATTCTAATAATGTGGAGTGGGATTTAGGGACATCTTTGAAATTAGTTAGGCACTTCCAAAAATGCCCCCCTTCTTAAACTAGTTAATGGCTATATCACGGGCCAGGAATGGTGAATAAACATTTAGTAAAAGCTGTGTAAATAGCTGGGATGAAGCTTCCTTTATCAGACTGCTCTACAGTACTGCCGAACTGAAACTGACTTCCACTGTTGTTCTGACACTGGTCTTCAAGTGAGAACAAAAGAGAGCCTTAATCTGAAATGAAATGTCTGCAAAGAAGTCTCCCTTTGACTAGTTCAGTCTCTCTCCCAGAAAAGTGAGTTTCAATACTTCCACATAATGCTTCTCAAGGAATTTGTTATGCTGGAAGTGCATGCACTTGGTACTTATTTTACCTCCAACACATCCAAAGTCACCAGTATGATAGAGCAGACCAAAGTTTGCACACTTGCTCTCTCTTGTAATGTCTTAGGGAAGATGATGAATGTGTTCCACTTCTTACAGTCTGAGTGTCAGGAATGTAATCGGAAATGTGATGTTATGGGAGCGAATTTGCCTCACAGGATTAGACTATTGGTTCATGCAGTGTGTGAGCATATACAGATTCTAATAGTGATAGTATCTGATGCTTCAAAGCAAGGTGACCCCAAGTCCCTTTTAGTAATGTACCTAACCACAGTACTATCTGGAGGTGGGAAGACTCTTTTCTGGCTTCTGAAGCTGGCAGTTTACATCCCAAATTCTGACTTATATTTACTTATATTCAATTACATAGTGACATACATTGTTGGGAGCCAAGAAAATTATCCAGCCCTCTTTACAATCCACACTCTGCATTTGTCAAAAGGAATTCCCATAGTGGTAAATTGCAGATACTGTCTATCAGCTACCTTAGAAGTCTTTCTTTATATTGATTTTTAATTTGCTGCCCTGTAACTTGAGTGCACTAAATATTTCAAATCATGGAAATGCAGAATAAAGGCAACTCCTTCCCCCCAAAAAAATCTAAACCGTAACATTGCCTCTGTAGCAATCCCTTGAGAGAACTCAGAAACCATCCATGATAAACAGCTTAATTTCATCAGTGACCGCAAAGACTGGAATACTTTGCTCGTAATCTGACAATAGTTTTGGAACTCTGAATTTCTCCATGGCCAATCCGCAGATAAATGTGCTTAACAAATTCCTGATTACACAAGTTCTAAGGAAACATTCCCTAGATGTCATTATGATTCCACATGTCACCAATTCTACAAATGTTATTAAACACAGAGCTAGTGTATCTACTTGGACAAACCTTCTACACTCAAATCATTAAGTTATTGGCGC
Source organism: Pelodiscus sinensis (assembly GCF_052426305.1). NCBI lineage: Eukaryota > Metazoa > Chordata > Testudines > Trionychidae > Pelodiscus > Pelodiscus sinensis. Next base: position 120,344,305 of record NC_143056.1, on the reverse strand, counting down.
TTACGCAAAGGGACCAAAGGTTAGTGTGGTAGTGAAACTTCACACTTAGTACCAGGGACAAGCAGATATGAAAACAATGCTTTGTACTGCATGTTTTCAATATTCTGTTCTCAAATTGTACAAGTAAATGAGTGCTTTTTCTTAATATAAAAATTTGCTGTGATAGACTGTAGACTTACTTAGGGCACATCTACACTAGCCCCCTAGATCGATCTAGGGAGGCTAATGAGGGCCACTGAAATTGCAAATCAAGCCCGGGATTTAAATATCCCGTGCTTGATTTGCATGTTCCTGGCTGGTCGCCATTTTAGAAATTGACTAACCCAAAGTAACTGCCCGCGTCTACACGCAGCAGTGAAATGGGATTCCGATGTAAAGCCCCTAAATTAAATTAGCTGGTAAACCTCATTGCAGGAGGAATACCAGCTAATTCAAGTTAGGGCTTTAAATGAGAATCCTGTTTCACTGTCGAGTGTAGACGCAGGCAGTTACTTCAGGCTAGTCAATTTCTAAAATGGCGACCGGCCGGGAACATGCAAATCAAGCGCAGGATATTTAAATCCTGGGCTTGATTTGCAATTTCAGTTGCCCTCATTAGCCTCCCTAGATTGATCTATGGGGCTAGTGTAGCCGTCCCATTTGAGATTTAATGAAAAGGGAGAATGTGAGGATGCTAATGCTCTTTTTATCCAATCAGTACACTGCATGTTTCAAATTTAAGAAGTTAAACTAGCTGTTGAAGACTTCTTAAAGCCATTAGAAGAAGCTCTTGATCCACAAATAATCCATTTTGCAAGGTAGATCTATTGGTAACCAGCTAGGGAATATTGGGCTCTAGTGTCGTTAAAAGGGGCAATGTTACATATGTTTTCATATGTGTGTGCTAACAGCATACTTCCATATTTATAAATGTTTGTGTTTCCCTTAAATTTAACTTTAATTCTGAATTTCCTGGCTTTCTCATATGCTTTTCAATAATTTCAGTGTTTTGTAATTTTCTTCTTCTTCAGTTAGCATAGTTTCAATTAATAGCTGCATTATACTGGAATTTTATTTTGCTTTTGTTTTTCATCTATGAATAACAATACTGCACTTCGATAGTGCTTTTAATCAGGGGCTATCAAAGTGTTTTGCAAATACTGATCAGGCCTCATGAACAGCTGTTATATTTTGGAGTGTAGTGAAACAGTGGAATAGGTTATCTATGAAGGTGGTGGAATCTCTATTCTTAGAGGTTTTTAAGACCAGGCATGACAAAGCCCTGGCTGGAATAATTTAGTTGGGACTGATCCTGCTTTGAACAGGGAGTTGGACTAAATGACCTCCTCAAGGTCTCTTCCTACCCTAACCATCTATGATTCTATTTTATAGATGGGAAAACAGAGACACGAAGATGAGTGGTCCAAAGGGACACAATGACTGAGTCAGTAGCATAGCCAGAATAGAATTCAGGAAACAGTCCTATGCTCTGAGCACACTGTCACTGTCTCTGGTGACCTTGTGTTCCAATGTGTTGTGTAGCATGGCTGCAGTTTCTTCTGGCCAACAGTTTTAGAAGGTGGTAATGTTGTGTATGCAAATATATTATAAAGCTTAGTAGGAAGTGGTTAAACAGTCATGGCAACATGCAAAAACGCTGTAACTTATCTAGGGTGACTATCCATCTCATTTTTACTGGGACTGCCCTGTTATGTCAGCAGTATCCCAGGCATCCCAACTTTTTTTTAAAGGGGGCAAAATATTCCATATTTGTGCATCCCCTGCTGGTCCTTGAGTTCCCAGTCAGCACCTCCTCTCTCTCCCCCCCCCCCCCCCCCCCGGTTTGTGGCTCCTCCTGTTTGTGGCTGGTGGCAAAGCCACCGATCCTGCTACCGTAGGAGTGGTAGCATCCAGAGCCTGAGGTCCTTTAAATTGCTGCCGGAGCCATTGCTTTCTTATAATGACAGATTTAATGCAAGAGCTTCTGCTATCCCAGCATTTCCCATCATGCATGGTGCTTAGGGAACATGAACAGGGTGTGTGTGCAGACATGTAAATAAGGACTTGTAGGCATTTTATAATAACTATTATGGGGGCCACAAGTTGTTTCATTTTCTTGAAGTGGGAGCTCAGCTATGAGAAGTTCACAAAAAAAGGTACTAACCCTTTCTCCTTGATTCTGCTCCCTCTAATTATTCTACATAATGATCAAATGAAAAACAAACACGAGAACTAAGAAGATCTGTGCGTAACAAAATATATCCGCGTTTTACTCCTTTTGACTGCTTCAACACTTCTTTGGCAATTGCCTGATTGAAATGGGAGCTTTTTAAATTTGGACACTATGCAGATGTGTGCAGTCTGCACTAATAAGGAAAAAATGCATGATTGTGCCACGTTTCCTTTTCTGGGATGGTCAGAGGTGCTGTGCTGCCTCTGAGTCTGATGCAGCACTGGGCATCTGCTAGTGTCTTGCTTTGCACTTAACACGCTCCTATTACAGTTGACTATGAAGGTTATTGTTCATGAGAAACATTAGTATCTCACTTCCTTCCTTCTCCTTCTAAAAGCTGCATAAAATGCATCTCATGTGACCAGCATCTCCGACACCTGAGGCATTCATTGTCCTCTGAGAGTAAAAGGCATTAGTAGCAGCTGTCTCTAGCAGCCCATTTAACTAATAAAACTGATGCCATGCAAAACTCTGCACAGAGCTTCTCTCTCCCTTATTTCCCCCTTTTGTCTTCTATCACCCACAATTTTCTCTGTATTCAGTGAGCCTGAGATCTAACCTCTGTGCATTGACTGAAGCTGAGCAGCTCCTCTCTAATGCAATCCAACTTTGATTTAATTTGGCTATGACAGTAATGGGGAACAATGGCTTTCACCATAAGAAGCAATAGGCTGTTAATGGGCTCTGCCCATCAGTGTTGTCCTGAGGAAGACAGGCATTGGAATATTTCAGTCAAGGGGCGAACAGGGGATGTCAGTTTCACACACTTCAGCTGAACCAGGTAGACAGTGGTTAAAGAGATCAATGGAAGGACTGTGGCTGTATTAGAAGACTGATCATTGAGCTTTATTCAGGTGTCTATCTGCACTCTCACCGCACCTACTTCTTAGAGGCTTTTCTATCACTGCTGTAGCAGTTTCTAGAATGTAACTTTTGACTCCCCAGGTTCCACATGTTTCAGTGTGTCCCCACCTTTTTGTTTTTATTGCAATTCATTTGTTTTTTATGGTAGTGCCTTCAGACCCCAAAGGAGAATAGAACTTTACTGTACTCGGCACTATAAACTTTAGTGTGCTTGGGATTATGGACACCCCATATTCGTCATGGTGATATTATGATGATTATGGCATAATTATCATGCATTTTGTAGAAAATGGGTCATGTAAGGCGTCGTTGGAAAAGTGGTAGTGTGCTGAATATGATTATCCTGTTTGCATGCCGGTATCATTTTTGTATCTGAAGTTATGAAAGTTGACTCTGTATCAGTATTTCAAATGTGTTCACTCTGGAAACATCCATAGCTAGCCTTTCTGGTACAATGATGAAGAAGCTAGACCAGCGATGGGCAGCCAAAAATAGGGAGTGAGTTGCATGAGTAGCCCTCCTTCACCTCAGTGAGCTGCAGCAACCAAAGGACCCACTGGGGACCCAGTTGCAGCCCATGGCAACTGGGGACCCAGTTGCTCCCTCCCCCATGTGCCTCTCATGCCTTGGGGTACCAAAGCCCCACTCTTTTTACCCCTCCCCCTCACTCCCAGCACTTTTAGGGTATGTCTAATTTCGAAACAGTTAATTTGAAATAAGATATTTCGAAATAACGCATCTACACACAAAATGCATTTTGAAATAGCGCTTCCACATTGAGAGGATGCTGAATCTCATTTAAGGCCGGCTGGAACCAGTTCAGGCAGGGCATCAGGTCAGGAGTTACTTTGTGTGGCTGCTGCCTGAGGCTATCTGAGGCCTGTGCTTAAAAGGACTCCTGCACCCTCCCTGGACAGCCAGTTCTCAGGTTTCCCTGATTGCTTGCCTACCTCGATGAGGAACAGCAAAGCATTTTTGTCTCTGTGTGCTCTGGTTGCCCTCATTCAGGAGACCACAGCACTTTGCAGCATGGAGCCAAAGCTGCTCCTAGGCACTCTGGTGCTTCTCTTGGACACGTTGCTGTGAGCCTGGCTGCACTTTCTGCAGGCTGCCATCTGGGAGGTCCGTCGGGGGGCTGTCAGTATCCAGGAGGCCCTGTGGGAGAGCTTCCACCCTGAGGCGCACTAAGAGCCTCCCTGGTCTGCCCCACTTAATTTCGAAATAGCGGTTGGCTTGTGTAGACACTGGTAAAGTATTTCAAAATAACTTTGCTGTGTAGACATACCCTCAGAGTGTGCAAGTCACCTGATTCACACTCCATCCACACTCCTCCCCCTCCCTTCTCGAGCTGGAATGCCACAAACCAGCTGTTCGTGGGTATTCAAGCTCTGGGAGGGAAGGAGAAGTGTGGGGATGGAGCATGAACAGGGAAATTTGCACATTGCAATAGTGCTGGAAAGAGAGGGAGGAATAGTAAGTGTGATTCCCCAGTGTGCAAAAGGCACGCGAGGAAGGAAGGCAGACAGGGGGGTCCACAAGCCACAGGTGGAACTGCAGCGGGCCTTATGTGGCCCCTGGGCTGCATGCTGCCCACCACCGAACTAGAAATGCTGAAGTACTATCAGCAAGATAATGGGCTATGGAGGAGTTTAACCTTCCTGTAAATGTTTCAGCCAAGGAAATGACTGCTATGACTCACAATGAGCATGTGATCAGATCATATGATACTAACCTCCATTTGGGGAACTTACGTTTTTCCCACAAACTGGTCTGGCAACTGTTTTTGGAATAAATTGTTTTGGAACAGATCCATATGTTAAAGCTATCTAAGGTGTAGTGTGTCATAATCTAAGGGCCTTTCTTCCCACACAAAGACACTCCTGAAAACATCTAAGGAATAAAGACTGAACTGAGGGAAAAGCTGGTCCCAGCCTAAAGGGATTTCTAACCTGTGGATTGCTCGTATCATCTGCCAGGGTGAGAAGTTGCTAATTCATATCCCATGGATCTAGTATTTAAGGCTTAGTTTGCAGTTTTATTTGCTAGGTAATCTGCTTTGATCAGTTTGCTATCACTTAAAATCTGTCGTAGTTAATTAACTTGTTTTTTGCTTTATCTAAACCATTATGCCCTTAAGTGAAGTGTTGGGGAAAAATCTCAGTTTAGGTAACACAAGTCTGTTACATATTCTTCTCCATGTTGAGGAAGGCTGAATGGTACCCCAAGATCCAGATAGCACCCCGGAGTGACAACCCATCATGTGGGGTTATGAAAACTATGCTGTAATAAGTGTAGACATATTACAAGTATTATGGGCCAGACTTTCAGAAAGTCTTTATATTTATGTCCGTGTCATTTTTACTGCAGCTTATTAACATTGTGGTAGCAGCCAGAGACCCTAGCTAGTTCCAGGGCCACGATGTGTGAAGCGCTGGACAAACGCATGGTCCTTGCTCATAAACACAAACAGTCTGCTAAGAAAAAAGCAGACAAAGGGTGGGAGGTAGTACAATGTATGAGCAGAGTGATCAGAGGGTCATGAGCCTATTGCGTTTATAGTGTATTTATTTTTATGGTGGGTTCAGGGGTGAGATGAGGATGAGAGGCAAGAAGGGATAAGCAAATAGGAGGAAAAATATAGGGGAAAAGGGAGGGGCATGGAGGACAAAGAGAGTGAGGCTGGTAGCAGAAGGACTGTGAGGATGGGAGGCTGGGAGGCAGAGAGCAAACAACAAATAAGCAGATAGGACTAGGCTTGGGAGCAGGGAAAGCAGCCAGTGCCTGTGGAGGGTGTTGCCCCCATAAGAGGTTTGTATCCAGTACCATCAAAGCCAGGGGGTCTCCATCCTAGCTTCTGCTCTTGGCCTTTGTCATGTGAAATCCCTCTTCTTGTGAGGTGAGCACATGAAAGGGCAAGTTGAGTACAGGTTGAACCTCTCTAGTCTGACACCCCTCAGGACCTTACTGGTGCCGAACTAGAGAATTTGTCAGACCACGGAAGGTCAGTATTGACTAGCAGCATTGCCAACACTTCCACTGCTTACTGGGCTCATAGAAGACATTTAGGGAAAATTAGAGTTAAATAACAGCACAGAACACGGGGAGCCAGGATTGGTGACTGTAAACAAACATTATGGGACTGCAGGAAACTTGGCCACACCCATGATAAGTGGACATCTGGCTAATTAAAATCATGACAGACGATGGATGTTGCCCCACCAGAGAGTGCCAGAGGTTCAACCTGTAATTAGCTATTTGGTTTACAATCAAATTTGCAATTTCAGGAGGGTTTCATGCACAACACTGAGGGTTCAAATTAAAGCCCTGATCCTATAAGCTGTGCCACACTGACATGGATCCATGAGGCATCCCATAAACCAGTTTGCCGGGTGGAGGCCTTTTGAGATGGTATTTCAGAATTTGGCCCTGTATTTCTAAATTATATTTGAAAATGTTTAGACTGTATTTTAGATGCTCCAAGGCTGGCTGATTTCTATTAATGGTTTAATATTTTGAATCAGTCAAGGGGAAACCCAGCATCACGCAAGCTATCTTGCTAGCTTGGGAGTTTGGGGACTTCTGTTGTCTACTTGTGATGTGTGTAAAGGGAAGATCAGTGTGTTTGCATGATCAAAATATAATGGGAGGATTCCCATTATACTGATACTTTAGTATCTTGAGAGAAGAGACTGATTCAAAATGTGCTTAGAGATTATCTGTTATGGTTGATGTTTTTAAAGGAGACCAACAGAGGTAAGTGTCCAACTTCCGTTGAATTTCACACAACACCCTTTAGCTCCTTTGAATGTCTCAGCAAGGGGATGATCTGTCTGTCCTCATGGATCTGTCACTTCTGCTTACATGTTTACTTGAGGTTTTTTTATGAGGATTTTACTCCTAATGGATCAAGTGATCATGCATTACATAAGCTACATGTTACTGCAAACTAAACCTTAGAATTAGAATAATTTCTTGTAGGTGGAAGGTGACACCCACATGTGTGCGCTTTTATTCTTTTTTTGAACAGTGAGCATACCTGTGATTAATTATAGGGTTCTACGAAATAGACATTGTGTTTCATTTTTATGCTGAAAGACTTTCCCAATTCAGTCTCCAGTGCCCTTAGCTAGGCTGCTGAAAAAGGAAATACAACTTAAGCAATTTACTTTGCAAAATGAGACATTTAAGCAATTTACTTGATTAACAACATGTGCTACTTTCTGCTCTGTACTTGAAACACTCGCAGTAAAAAGATTTTTTTTTAACCCTGTGTTTTATGGGAGTCAAAAGCTAGCTGGTGCTTCTTGTATCTGTTCGGTTTTGTTGATGGGTTTCTCCTGAGCAAAGTGTATCCCTGCTCTGTGATAGAAAGTTGCTGCTATTTACATACCTCTTTTTACGATGGAAAAGATCATTGTCATTTTTTTGGTTTCATGGATGCTATTTAGATTTTCCTGTATAATTAGTTCCCTATTAAAATGTTACCTGTATCTTCCAAGTTCGTAAGCTCACTTTTGTGTGGCATACTGAAGATTTTTAATTTTTCTTTCCCTACTTCACCCCTCCCCATGCTTGCCAAGAATGTTTCAAAGACAAATAGCATTAAATAGTAAAAATACATTGAAGATATTATTTTAAATACAGGCAGTCCCCGGGTTACGTACAAGATAGGGACTGTAGGTTTGTTCTTAAGTTGAATCTGTATGTAAGTCGGAACTGGCGTCCAGATTCAGCCGCTGCTGAAACTGACCAGCGGCTGACTACAGGAAGCCCGAGGCAGAGTTGCTCTGCCCCGGGCTTCCTGGAATCAGCCGCTGATCAGTTTCAACAGCGGCTGAATCTGGATGCCAGTTCCGACTTACATACAGATTCAACTTAAGAACCCCAGGAGTCCCCAAGTCAGCTGCTGCTGAAACTGATCAGGCTTCCTGTAGTCAGCCGCTGGTCAGTTTCAGCAGCTGCTGACTTGGGGACGCCTGGGGCAGAGCAGCTGGGGTGCTGCTGGGTTGCTCCAGTAGTGCTGCTCTCCAAGTCAGCATCCCGAGAAAAGCCTGGTCTGCTGGGGGGGGGGGCGTACTAGCTGCGTGCCCCCCCCCCCCCAGCAGACTAGGGAGACGCGGAGCAAAGCAGACCAGGGAGACGCGGAGCAGCTTTTCTCGCCCCGGAGGATGCGGGCGGCGGGACCGTGGCGCGTCTGGGCAGTCCCGCCGCCCGCGTGCTCCGGGGCAAGAAAAGCCCTGTTCGTAACTACGGATCCAACATAAGTCGGATCCGCGTAACCCGGGGACTGCCTGTATATGAATAGCAAACTGAAAGTAAATATAAGCTCAAAAACACTCCAGAATATTCTGCTAGGGTGCTGTTTTGCTCAGTGGGGTCTCCAATCTTGGAAAATTATTCTTGAGAGCCAGTCAAAGGTGAACAAATGGCTAGTGCTCAACTATATAGTGGAAAAATGGCATTGGATGGTATTTGCCTTTCAAGTCCCTTCTCTACAGTTGTATTTTTCTTGGTCAGAAGCCATGTTTCCTCTCAGATTTTCCATTCATAAGCAGAGTGAGGTTTGTGTTGTGTGCCAACCAACAGTGAGGTCACATGCGCTTGTTCAGATGTGTGCCACTGTGGCTCCCACCAGTGGCGCTGTTCCCCAGGTTTTATAGGGAGTGAGGTGCTGAGGGTGGGGCAGTGACATGTGGGGTGTGGGTGGGGGGGACAGAGGGCTGGGGGTAGGGGACTCTGAGGGGCAAAAGAGAGGTACAGGAAGGGCAAAAGAAAAGTGCAGGGGGCCCCAGGTCCAGGAGCAGCTGCATCACAGCTTTGGACAGCTACCACGCAACCAGCCCAGGGAGTAGACGGGAAACCACTTTGTGATCCTGAACACAGCTCCAGCCCTGGGGAAGGGCTAGGGCTGGAGCTGGCCCCAGCCATGGGAGCCCCCACCCCCATGCAGCCCCAGCTGCCAGAGCAGTTGTGGCCCGCCCGAGCAGGCCCTCCCAGACAGCCCCAGCCACCCAAGCATGCCACCGGCCCCCCTGAGCTGGCCTCCTCAGCAGGCCTCTCCCAGCAGGCCCAGGCCTCCCCCCTGGCCACATGACAGGTCCCAGCCTTGGTCACCGGAGCAGTGCCCAGTCCCACCACCACACTGCCTCAGCTGGCCCTGACCCAGAGTAGACGCCTGTAGCGCGGTTCTTAAAAGTAGGTTGGTGGGTGGAGAATTTTGTGTGTGTGGGATCTATGGTCAGAATATTTGCAGATTTTTGAATTACAATAGTTTGTGTGGGAAGCTGAGTTTAGAATTTTTAAAGCGAGTTGTGTTTTTTCTTGGTTAACCAATTCTAACTATGATCTGTATAGTTCTATCTCTATCTCAGGTAGTGTGCTGGAGCGGATAGGGTTCTGGCTGTGCCATTGACTTACTCTGTAGCCATGGAAAAGTCCCTTCACCTATTTGTGCCTGTAGTTTTCTCCTCTTATACTTTGTCTCATCTGTTAATCTTGTATCTCTCCAGAGCAGGAACTCTCTCTTACAATCCCTTTCTGCAGTGCTTAGCATACAAATACTTAATATTGGTAAGAATATTGTTCAAGATTTAATGAGTAGCAATGCCATGAAAATCTTTGATGAACATTTTTATAACCACGTTTAATATCCTGCATTAGTATCACAGCTCCAGGGTAACTGCACATGCACTTCCCCTCCCTGGTCCCTCAAGGACACTTGCTTAAGGTCTCCATACTGTTAGAAAAGAACAATTGACCTAAAGGCAGATGGAGTAGGAGGTTCTTTATTGCAGATACTTGTTCCACCTCAGACCCCCGAAGCCCTGGTCTGAGTGAGCAACAAATTAACCCCAGATGCACCTTTTTATCTTAGTTAGTATGTAACTATGCTTATCAATTACATCACCCCTTAAACCTTAATTTATAATGCTATAATATAATGCTAACTATGTGATGAATACACCCACTCCTGTTTTACTGTTTACAGCATTTTAGCTGAAGTAAGCAGTTTTCACATCCCAAACTCCCTGAATCAGCAGTTTACATTAGGGAATGAGATGGGACCCTGAATATATTTGAGAGCTGGGGGGGAAGGAGGGAGGAGAGGAAAATAACATACAGTTATAGACAAGGAGTAGTCAGAAGTTACATCCTTGGTATAGCTATGTGCTAATCTATCCCAAACAAGCAGGAAAGGAGGAAAATAGGTCTACAAATCAATAGGAACAGTGCCTGCTCATGCTGTACCCCCATCACCATGGATGTGAGTATCCAGACCCCTTATTTAATTCTTGCATACCCCAGCACATATCTCTGCAACCATCTGTTTTGGGGTATGGACCCTTGTCTGACTCCCCTCTGTTTGGAGTTTTTGTAAGGCTCTACAGATACTGCTGTAACCCCCAAGGAGATTACTTAGATTCCCGGGGCCTTGTCTGCTGGCAGCTCAGGGAGAGGTCCTGAGTTTGCCTTGGCTCCCCCTCCCTACCAGGGCCAGAGTCAGCCCGGCAACCCATAGGGAGTGAGATGCTCCTCCCAGGGAGAAGGAGAGACCATTGTTGAGGGAAGCTGGAGCCAGCCAGGGCAAGGGGAGTACTGCTGTGTGGGAGCTAGTAAGCCCCAGGCCTGCATGCAGGGTTCCCCCTGATAACTAGCCTCCAGGGACCTGAAGGCAGGATCCCTCAGCTGGGTTTTATGTCTCCACTGTTGACTCCCAGTTTGTGTAGTTTGCTGGGAGGCTTCCCCAGCCAGGGAGTTGGCTCTCCAGCTCCCTGGGTGAGAGGAGTCACTGCATGGTCAGCTCTGCTCGAGCTGGAGTTCAGGGCTGATGCCTGCGGTGTGGGTCTGAATGCTGGGCTAGGAAGTCATAGTTTGAATTTTGGTGCAGTTGTGTGGCCTGCACCTCGAGCCCTGCACCTCTTCGCGGTGAAGGGAAATTCTGGGACCGAAGCAGCCTGATTCCTGCCTCAAGAGGATCCCTGCGAGAAGAGAGCAGCCCCTTTGCAGTGACTGAGTCATCTCTCAACCTGAGCCTCATTCATGGAGTGTGTGAGTGCACCATCTTTTAGTTAGTAAGTCAGGGAATTTGTTTGGGGATTTTATTACCTGAAGCATATTAAACCTGTGGAGGGATGTACTGCCTTCTCCCATTTGTGAGTCCTTTGGGCTGTACTGGACCTAGTCAGCCCCACTGCTAAACCACTGCAGAGAAGTTTTCTGTGGTCAGCAGTCATCAAGGGCCCCAACAAAGTACGCGTACCAACGGGACACTGATCTTACAGTTGCTGGGCACCGGTGACCCTAAAAATAGTGTTTTACCCTGTTCTGTTATATTTGTCTCCTGTTTAATATAATTGTGTTTATTATAGTGTATGTGTTTGTGCTATTTTCTGGGAGTCTCCAACTATCTGGCAAATACGTGGGGATTACCCTGAGCTAGAATTTTCCTCCCAAGCTGCCCTGGTGACCCTGTCAGGAAGGAGTGAGGGGGGTGGAGGCACCGCCAAATAAATCCATCAGAAAAAATAAAGTTGAGTGGGTGGCGGGATCCAGAAGAACCCAGACCTATCCATCAAAACCTGTAAGGAGATTGGCTTTAAAGAAGGTAACCAGGTGGAGAGGGGGCGCTACACTGCCTTACATTATGATATCCATGGCATGCCAGTCTGACTAAAGGCCAGTACCTATGCTTTGCTTCCCTCTTTGAAGGCTACAAACAATGTATTTCTAGCAGTTACAAGTTACCACACAGCTCTTTCTAAGCCAAGCAGCTTTATCTTTAAGGCAAAAGCAATGCCTAGTAAAGCAACATACTAAGCCTAATAATAGATTTAAACACACACCAAACATTCCAGGAGTCACTAGCAGGCTAAAATCTTTCCAACACAGCTTCAAGAGTTGGAAGGCTCCCAGGACAGAAGCTCCTGCCCATGTGCTGAATCAGAAGGAAGTCCTGGGTCAGTTCATGCTCCTCCTGTTTTATACCAGAAGCCATTTCTTTGTGTCTGAGTCTCTGGAAAGCCCATCATGAACCAGTATGAGAGTGGTCCTTTTCTAGAATTGGTTAGGGTGGGTCACTGAGACCAATCACCTCCCAATGTTTTTATTTCCTGGAGGAACTGTGGTAACACTCCTTCAGGGAGTAGAATGTAATCATACATAAATCATTCATACATTTAATACAGTGGCCTCAAAAGATTTTGAATGAAATTATAAAGTTTGTCACACTTAGCTTCCCCATTTCTCTTCCTTTACTCTTTCCTGCTAAGGATATTTTCAAGGAAAATGGCCTTCATATATAAAGTGTTCATTTGTTCCTGCTGCTTATATGCCTAGTTGAAGTTCCTGTTTATCTACTTGTGATGTCATAATCTTATAGAGGGACAAACTGTGCCACCATTTGCAGACCTTAAATAGTACAGGTTGAACCTCTCTAATCCAGCACTCTTGGGACCTGACTGGTGCTGAACCAGAGAATTTGCCGACCATGGGAGGTCAATGTTGTCTAGCAGCATTATAATCATTTCCACTGCTTACTGGGCTCTTAGAAGACATTTAGGGGGTAAATTAAAGCACAGATAACAAACTGTGCCACCATTTGCAGACCTTAAATAGTACAGGTTGAACCTCTCTAATCCAGCACCCTTGGGACCTGACTGGTGCTGAACCAGAGAATTTGCCGACCATGGGAGGTCAATGTTGTCTAGCAGCATTATAATCATTTCCACTGCTTACTGGGCTCTTAGAAGACATTTAGGGGGTAAATTAAAGCACAGATAACACTGAGAGCCGGGACTGGTGGCTGTAAACAAATGTTATGGGATTTCGGGAATCTTGGCCACACCCATCATAAACAGATATCTGGCTAACTAAAATAATGCTGGACCATGAAGATTGCCAGACCAGAAAGTGCTGGATTAGAGATGTTTCATCTGTAGCTTATTCTGTGAGTAGTCTCGTTGAGCACAGTGCCTAAGGGTAGACGAATTAGGCTCACAGTAACTGGCAGAATTGTCAGTGAGCTGTCTCAATACGGGCCCTGTCCAGTTTTGCCCCTACATATTTATGTTTTCCACCTGCAGATTCTAATTTCAGTAATTTATTCAGGGTTTTATTCCAGTTTTAGTTGCCTGACAAGTGATGGAGAGGAGGTAGGGGAAGAAGGTATTTTAGGGTGTTTTTGCAGAGTTCTTTTATTCTAGTGCTAGTAAACCTCTGAAAAGTGCTAGAATTCGTTAGAACTTAGAATTAACAAAGGTTCTTTCATCTCCTCTTCACTGTCTCAGACAAATAATATCATTGTTTGGGGAAGGGAGATATGCTGCATCCTGGGGGAGGAATATTAGTATCACCTAACTCTGAGTCGCTGTAACTTTAGCTGTAGTTGAGGGTTGGTTTTTGTTGTCATTCAGTTTAATGACAAAATGTCCTTTCAGCAAAATAAGAAGAACTAAGTGCCTCCACTCTGAAAATCAATAGCAAATTTCGAATCCCATCAGAAAGCATGCAAGAGGCTGCTGTTGCTCAAATCTCTTTTATTTTCACCGTTAATGAGGTAGAAAGTCACCCAATTGATATAGTGTGGCTGGCCTTTTCCTGGTAATTGACCTGGACTTTGGGGTCATGCTTTAATAAATCTGTTGTTCAAAGGGAGGACAAGAAGAGAATGTTTGGTCTATATGCTCTCCTTTGAACTTTGATTCTCTTATTGGTAATTTCAAAGGACCCTTTTGCCAATTCTTTGCTAGCTGAATTAGGTTGCTGATGTGGCACCAAGATAATTGACCAAGAGATCATTTCATTTGTCATCTGGTCAATATTTCTCATTTTCCTAGCAGCTGTAGCCAGAAACCCCAACCTTAAAGGACTGCTGCATGGCTTTGTGAAGGCCATTATCCTATTCAGCTGTGGTACGTAGTTGTTGAGCATGTCCCATGCATCTAGAAGTCCATAGGTCTAACTGCAGAACTCCTTATCAGAGAGGATACCGTGGTCCTTGATTATTTTGACCAAGGATCTTGAATGGGTAACATGTCTCCCTTTCTTAGAGTTCAAAGATCTTTTAAAAAGTCTCAGAGGGATAGCCATGTTAGTTTGTAACTTTAAAAACAACAAGTAGTCCTATGGCACCTTTGAGACTAACAAAGATATATAGTATGATTGATATCATGATAATATACAGGCAGTCCCCGAGTTACGCGGATCCAACTTATGTCGGATCCGCAGTTACGAACGGGGCCCTCCCTCTCCCTGGTCTCCAGCAGACCAGGGAGAGGAAGCAAAGCGGCGGAGCATGCGGGCAGCGGACAGCCCAGACACGTCTGGGCTGTCCGCTGCCCGCGTGTTCCACCGCTTTGCTCTGCTTTGCTCCCCGTCCCCCTGGTCTGCAGACCAAAAGGACGGGGAGCAAAGCGGCTGAACACGCGGGCAGCAGACAGCCCAGACGCGCGTCTGGGCTATCTGCTGCCCGCATGTTCCGCCACTTTGCTCCCCGTCCTTCTGGTCTGCAGACCAGGGGGACGGGGAGCAAAGCAGAGCAAAGCGGCTGAACACGCGGGCAGCGGACTGTCTGCTGCCCGCGTGTTCAGCCGCTTTGCTCCCCGTCCTTCTGGTCTGCAGACCAGGGGGACGGGGAGCAAAGCAGAGCAAAGCCGTGGAGCCCGAGGGCAGCAGGACAGCCACGGCGCGTCTGGGCTGTCCCGCTGCCCCCGTGACCCGCGGCTTTGCTCCAGACGCCTGTGGTACAGCAGCTGGGGCGCTGCAGGTTGGTCCTGTAGCGCCGCTCTGGGCGCTACTGGACCAACCCGGCAGCACCCCAGCTGCTCTGCCCCAGGCGTCCTGATTCAGCCACTGCTGGTCAGTTTCAGCAGCGGCTGAATCAGAACGCCTGGGGCAGAGCAGTTTGGGTGCTGCTGGGTTGGTCCAGTAGTGCCGAGGAGCGGTGGCGCTACTGGAGCAACCCAGCAGCACCCCAGCTGCTCTGCCCCAGGCATCCCCAAGTCAGCCGCTGCTGAAACTGACCAGTGGCTGACTACAGGAAGCCCCTGCCCCTGGCTTCCTGGAATCAGCCGCTGATCAGTTTCAGCAGCAGCTGACTTGGGGATGCCTGGGGTTCTTAAGTTGAATCTGTATGTAAGTCAGAACTGGCATCCAGATTCAGCCGCTGTTGAAACTGATCAGTTTCAGCAGTGGCTGAATCTGGATGCCAGTTCCGACTTACATACAGATTCAACTTAAGAACAAACCTACAGTCCCTATCTTGTACGTAACCCGGGGACTGCCTGTATATATATTTGTTAGTCTTTAAGGTGCCACAGGCCTACTTGTTTTTGACGATCTTTTGATTTCTCTGAGATGGTCTGTATGTGGTCAGAGACAAGCCATCCTGTTGGTTGTTAGTATGTATTAAGAAAGGAAACCAGAGATGGTTTCAGATTGCTGGTCAAGGGATCGCCAAGTAGAAGCAGTAAATCCTTCCCTATTTCCTCAGTAATATGTAGTATTTGCTCTGAGAAACCCCATAGTTGGACAAATATGGGTGTTCTTGTCAGGAAAAATATTGCTAATACATAAGCAATTAATGGGAGCTCCTGGATGATCAGCACTTTTGAAACTCAAATCACATTTACATATCTACAGTTGGGCTAAGGAGCTTTACTATAGGCACCCTGGGTATAAATCTGTGGAAGATACATCTACAGAGCAAGTAACCCCCCAAGGGAGCTGTAAAAGTGCTGTGTGATTGCTGGGGCCCGAGTTCTGGAATCCTGTGAGGAGGAGGGTCCCAGAGCCCATGCCCGGGGAGAGTCTGAATATCTACACAGCAATTTAAAGCCTGCAGTCTTAGCCCTGCAAGCCGGAGTCTGTGGACTTGAGCTAGCCGCAAGTGTTTAATGCTGTGTAAACGTACTCCCAGTGACTTAGGAGCAAATCGCTTAGGCAATTTTGAAAATTTTACCCTGTTTAAAAATCTGCGCATGTGTGTGAGAGAGTATAATGTATAATTTATATAAAGAATATGTGGTTTGACTACAATGGTAAAAACAAGCAATCTCTGTGGCTGTACAAAAATTGCCATTGGCTGTTTTGTACATAGCTGAGTGCTGAAAAAACTCAACTCAGTTGCACTCACAAGCACTCCTGTGTGATGATGGCCGTAAAAGTACTTAGATGAGGTAACACAGATTTGATAGCTGCAGCAAAATGAGATGCTTGACTTCTTCAAGTTGCTTCTGAAAGTTAGTGTCCTTGAGTCTACTGTATCATTTTTTAAAAACCAACTGTATAAAAGACAATTGCAGGATGTGACATTTTTATTGTTTCACACATTCTGCTCTTACAATTGCTTTCAGCAACTGCATCTTACACATTAGTGCCAAGAGTTAGAACCATAGACTGGGGGATTGCATGTGGCCAGCATACTGGGGGAATTGGGTGCTAGACGCCACCAGAGGAACTTGAGATAAATTTGAGACAACTAGGTTTCCAATTCTGTAAAAATGTTTGAAAGGATGTCCATATTCCTTGGCTAGAAATGTAACTGGGAAACAAGTCCTAATTCTCTGGAGTCTTATATATCCCCGTTTCTTGCAGTATCCGAGCACCTCACAGCACATCCATGACACAGGGAAATGCTGTTATCCTCCTTTAGCATATGGGGAACACAGGTGCAAAAGCTAGGTCTTGACTACGGGGCTTTATCGGAAAAAGCTACGCAAATTGCGCTTTGCAATTTGCTTAGCTTTATCCGATCGCTTTTCCAGAAGAGACTTTTCTGCCATTTGGCCCTGTCTAAATGGGGCCAAATGGCGGAAAAGCCTCCTCTTTTGGCGGAGCCTTTATCCCTTGCGGAATGAGGTATACAGGGCTCCCTGAAGAGGGTGTTTGCTCTTCCTCGAAAAAAAGCAAAAGAGCAAATCCTTGGGCGCGGCGGGTTTTTTCCGAGATATCTACGTAGTCTAGATGTAGCCAAAGAGACTAAATTACTTGTCCAGTATTAAACAGAGTTTGTTTCAGAGCAGGGAAATAGAACTTGGGTCATCTGAATCCCAGGCGAGCATTGTATTTACTGGATCATCCGTCCTCTCTTTGGTTTGTTTGTTAGATGTCATTAGAACCAGAACTCCCATGACATGCATGATTTGTGTGCATTTGCCCCTTAGATAATTAAGTGTTCTCATTAGTAGCATAAATAATGGACATCATGCTTTGCATGTGTTTGTATACATATTAGACACACACATTGTTAAAAATTTATTAAGTCAAGCACTCAAAACTTAGGAAATGTCAGAATAAAGGTTGACTGTGCAACCATAATTCAGCTCCCATGTGTGTTTATAAGTTAGTCTTTAATTACATGATCATACATTTCTTTCCACAGGACTCTTGCCTCATTCAGTTCGTAATATGGATTGTGCTCACTTAATGAGCATGTGTTCAGTACAGTATTTGTTTTATCCTTGCTGCTCAGTGTATGGCCCCTGAGCTTGTTTATTACATATTATTCAAATCAGGCTCTGGAGGCAGACAGCCATCATTCTGGTGTTTTCTAACTTTCGAGTGTGTGACATTGCAACTGTTTTAATATTCTTTTTAATGTAATGTTTGTGTGTTATTTTCTAGGTTGTTGGTTTTTTTTTAACAAACTGAAAAATAGAAATTTCATCACATGGCACCATATTGAACCTTCAGATCTCCACTGTCCAGATCTTTGCCATTTGAGCTAATAGAGTGACTGACAGCAGTAGTAGGTTGTCATCCGCTATATGGATTAGCGCTAGAATGAGATGAAAAACACACCTTGACAGTGGGTTTCACAGCTATCTGTTGACAGCAGAGGGCTGGTGAGACTCAGGAATTACAGATTCCATTCCAGGTTTTGGGGGAGATTTTGCTTCCGTAGGTGCTTTAACACTGACTCTCCTGCCTGAAGGACTAATAGTACCAATGCCATGCAGGAAGACAAGGAAGATTTTAAACCCTGAGACTTCCTCCTTTTTCCTGGATACCCACAAAATACTTGTTGTGCTGTCTGATTCTCCTGAGACTTTAGCCCTCTGTTGCTATTCTCCTGAACCACCAAACAAGGTCAAGCAAAGTACCTAACCCTCTGTACTTGCACTGCCACTTGCTTGATTCTGTTGCATCTGTAGAAATGATGGCCTCAATCTGTCTATCTCTTTAAGACTCAAGACCAATTCTTGCAACCGTGCTGCAAATAGTTTTGTCCCATGCACACTAGTCTTTAAACTGCTTCCAGCATCAGTTCCTCCCAGCCTGTTGCTGATGCCACTTGTCAGCAATGAGTCAAAATGTTATTGCAGACATTGCCTAATAGAACAGGATGGGGTTTAGGGAAAGTTGTTACTCACACTACTCTAGGCTTTTCTCTTTTGGAGGTTAAATATCACGTTGCCCTTTCACAGAAAGCTATCTCTTTGGCCTTTGTCTGTTCTCTATTCCCAGGCTGTTAGCCAGACATACAGAAGGTTTTGCAGAGGATACAGTCAGTCTGGGATTAAAAGGGAACATTCTGACTGCAGCAGACATTTGTAGATACCAAAGCACTAAGCCAGAAAAAGGACAATCCAGTCATAGCTATCAAGAACCAATTTCAAGTCCCTCCTTCCTGTACCTATTCCTCTGTAGATGCTCCCTTTTCAGCATTGTATTTCACTAACTGTATATATTTTCATCTGTTTTATTTCATTTAAAATTATTCTGCCTCGCTCATCTGCATGGTATGTGAATGTCTTTATTGGCTTATTTTGTGATATTGTTCATAGGGGATCTGAGGGTTTCTTATACCCATATCCATTCTTAAACTTTAGTTATAGAATTTCCTCTAGACATTCTTGTGAAAGGGACAATGAGACATCATGATGATTGAAGGAAGGTTAGTTGTAGTGTAGGAGCAAGAGAGAAGGAAAGTTATAACTTCAAAATATACAGCAGTCCCTTTGGGCTTTGTGATGGGGCCCATGTTTCTCCTTGATGAGCTGGGTCAGGGTGTGGTCCCCTGCTCATATTCTTGGCCTTGTGGGGTCCACTAGTATCTCAGAGGGAGAGATAGGGAAGCCAGGAAAGGAACCAAGGTCTGCCCCTTACTCCAGGACTCAGCTGCTTCTGCTTTGTGGGCTGCTGGTCCTCTTTCCCTAAGGATAGAGTTGCCCTCAGTTCTCTGTGTGGGGGGGAGGTGTCCCTCTGCTCTTCTTGGGCAGGATTCCCTTTCCCCTGGTACTCTGATCTTCTAGTTCACAGTAGGACTGTAAAATCCCATTTAATTAGTTAACTGGTAAACATTATGTTTACCATGGCAAGTGGGGAGCTGCTCTAGCCCTCACTGGTTAAACCATAACCGGGAAGCATCACCCAATACAGTTAATCGTTCACAGTCCTAGTTCACAGCTCTGCTCTTCTAAGCTGTGGTCAACTCTCCTTCCCCCTTTCTTTCTGACTAAAGCCGAGGGGTTTTTACTAGGTCTTGGGTGGGGCCCTAATTGGATCTAGGTGCTCCAATTGCCCTGTCCTAACCTTTCCCTAGTTTCCCAGAGATCTCTATCTCTGCTATATCACAGCTCATATTCATTTCTCTCTCTCTAACACAGGCCTAAATGTCTGAACTTGTGTGCTGCGCTACTGCTTTGAAGTAAAGATAAACTGAAGTCCATTCTGTCCTTGGCTGGATGTTTCACCTTCAATGGCACATTTAAACTTGGAAGGTCTCATCCTGACCAACACTTCCTCTCTAAGGAAAAGAGAGTCCAAGTTTGAGTTCGCTTCTCTGTTCCACTGACTTCAGTGGAGCAAGAAACGTCTATGTACATCAGTTGAGAATTTGGCCTTATGTCTTTATGTAGGCTATTGCTGAGTGATAATGGTTTCAAAATTTGCCTGAACAGTTATTGCACAAATTCTTAACTCATTTTTAAATACACTACTTGGAGTTTCAAAGGAGCGAGACTAATGAAAACTAGATTTTATTATGTTGTATAGATACAGCTGCATTCTGTAAAGGGAATGGTATGTGCAAAAATGCCTGTTCTGCTGCCCCTGACATTTAATCTACTGCATGTGTTTCTTCTTGATTCTGTCCTTCAAAGGTATTACATGTGTGATGGATAATTTTGTGGTATTATTCATATAAGGAAAGGACAAGTTTTAGTCTTTATGGTCACATACATTTTGCAGAGATACTACGAAGAAGGTCCTATAAATGTATGTAGCAATAATAATAATAAAGAACAAACTATATTCATTAAAATGTGTAAGTAGATGAATAACAAACGCTATTGGGGATAATTTACTGAATTTTGTAATTTTTAGATAACCTAACCATTGGTAGATATTAGAGCATTTTGATATTTGATGATGGAGTGTTCTGTAAATAAGAAACTTTGAGAATTATTGGTAGAATTACAACAGTTTAGCTATTTTCAAATTTTAAGAAACAGCAATGCTAATGTTCTTTAACATGGAGAATAATTATGTGATCCCCATGTTTCTGCTCCATATTTCAGTGTTCTCATCACTACTGAGTCAAACACTCATATTTTAGTCATCACAAAGACATCTAGTCTCCCAAATAGGGGGTCTTTGAAGATGCTGAAATGCCATTGATGGAGGGTCGAGCCAATGTGTGTGACTTCTTTGGTTATAAAACTCCCTGTCGTTAACTGAATACTTAGGCTAAATGTACACTGGCACTTTACTGCACTGCAACTTTCTGGCTCAGTTGTTTAAAAAAACAACCCTTTTCCCCCAAGCACTGCAAGTTACAGCACTGTAAATCACCAGTGTGAAACAGGTTACAATGCTGGGAGTCATGTTACCAGTTGGGACGTGAAAGTGTAACCATGTACACGGTTAACTGATGAGCCCAGGTTAAACTTCATAGTAACAAGCAGGCTCCCAGTATATGCATGGGGAGCTGACTTAAAAGCTGGCTTCCCACGCTCATCAGCTCCTAGCCAGGGAACCGCCTGCTCTCCCCCTTCCCCAACCCTATCCCTCGCTGTAACCATGTAACCACTGAAATTTTCAGCAGTCACATGGTTACTTAATTAATCACATTTTAACATCTCTAGTTCCCAGTGCTAACTACTCCCCTCATGGCCTTGGTTTACAAAGAGCACTGGGAGATCTCTCTCCCAGTTTACCTGCTGAGGACACACTTTCAGTTTAAAGTGCGGCCATGATTACACTTTAAACTTTTAAACATAGAGAAAGCCTAAGATAGATAAACTTATTCACCCATTCAGTGTCATTACCGTCCACATGCTGCATCAGCAGATCTTTTATTTCTATTTTATAGAAGGCATGAACAGCTTTGGTTTTATTGCCATTGATCTTAAATCCTGTAAATTCTGCAGTTTTTCACAGCTCTTGCAGCCTTTGCTGTAATTGGTGAATAGCCTCTACAAGCCGATATCCATCAACATATTCTAAACTCTCTAAAGATTTAAATTTTATACCTCCTGCTTTGGCCTTCATCAGCTTTATTATCAGTCTACTAGGACGCAGGTGAGAGAACACATCTGTGGCATACTCTTGATTCTAGTGAACACTAACCTGATACAGATGCTGCCCCTCACATAGCTAAATGTACCAAGGTTCAGTTCCCCCAATAGCCACGGTAAGTCGTCATGCACCCTGTACTGGTGTTGTAGCATCCACAGTGCTGATCAATGCACTGAGTTGAAAATGGTTGCACAGTCTGTAAATGGGATGCTATCTTCCTTTTGTCATTCTAGTGTCCTTCTGTCACTTTCTGCAGAGCATATATAATGTGGATTGTAGATCAACCTGTATGGAAACCACGTGGATCGTGTCTTATTTTTGGGTTAAGAGTGTTTCAGTCATTTCAGTGGTATGATCACAAATACCTTCCCTGAGACTTTCAGTGGTGTTATTCCCCTGTCATTTGAGCAAGCTGATTGCTCTCCTCTGTTTTGAAAAAGGGATGTTGCTTCCCCTTTCCCAATCTATGGAAATGTGGCCACTTCCCCAAATTTTTAAAACAACCCTGTGAATCTAGTGAACTAAATCTGTGCCTCAGCTGCTTAGCAGTTCTGATGAAATATAGGTCAGACCTAGGTGCTTTATCATTTTGTAGCTCTTAGACTGTGAGTCTAACTTTCCCTAATGTCAGCGGTTTGGTTTTGGTTGGGTTCATTTTTGGATTAAATTGTCTTTTATATTCCGGTGGAAATCTGTTAATTAATTCAGTGCTCATATCAGTGCTTTAAGTGTGTATGTAACCTAACAGTGTTTTCTATTTTTATCCATTACTGGCTGAAGCTTGAGAGTGGACATCCAATTAGGACCCTCAAAGTCTCAGATACACATTTTTGGTGATGTCTTTTAGAGGCTTCCTCAATATTCTGCACCATACTTTCCCCCCAGTGATTATGATAATTCCAAAAGGCCCCTTTGTCTGCTTGTCCGAGACATTTTTCCCTCTATTGTCCTTGTTCTCCTCTCTTCACTACCTCAACATTGATCTTCCAATGCTTTGATAAAAATCATATTTTTATGTACCTTCTTTGTTAAAACATATGCAGGTCGTTAGAAACTCAAAAAGAAGTATGTAAGAAAGAGTGAAGGCAATAAAAGTTTGATATATTTCTGATATGCATTATTTGTACAGAGAATCTCACAAAAATATTGTACCCTGAGGATTTTCAGATGATCTGAGCTGTGAGTTTGTCCTGCTTGCTAGCTCTCACCAACTACTGTTTGTAAGAGAAAACAGTGTAAACATCAACTTTATGTGTTTATACAAAGGTTTCTTAAAATTACTCTGAGACAAAAGGTTTCTTAAAATAAGAAAAAGGGCTGTTCAGAGATAATTAAAAGAATTAATCCCTGAAGCCCAAAGAATGCAAAACCTGAGATTATCAGTATGTCACACTGTTCTGTTTAGATGTATTCTTTGTAACAAGAGCCTTCTACATCTACTTTATCAGTTTAACCCAGATTCTAAGTATTTTTAGCGGCACTTTTTAACGTGAAGATTACTTTGTATTTTGTCATTTCATTGTTCATTTTGTTTTCTTCTCTCTGCTTCCTGCAAATTTCAGATAATATTGGATGGGGAAAGGGTATTGGATTCTCAGTGTATCATGGGCTTCTGTCCAGTTGGAAGTGTCTTGTGATGATTATTACTTTGCTGAATAATGGCACATAGCCTATTTTGGGGAAATGGAGGCAGTTTTATAGCATCAGCTGCCATAAAAATACTGTGCTTGCCTGCACATTATATAAGTCATGAACATGTCTGAGCACTTTTTTGCCCATTTTGTAGTAAATATGCTGTATGTGAACATTGTAATAAAAAAGGAATGAGCTTGTTGCGGGGAATAGATACAAAAATTTGCAGTGTTGTTTGGGAATAGATTTTAAAATAGTCAGTACCCTAGTGATTTATAATAGAACATGCCATTAGTGTTGTGTGCATCTAGATTACAACTTCTGTGCCTTGGTTGTTTACCAGTTTTAATTCTGAAATAAGTACTATATTATGGATTCTCCATTTGCTAATGCTGTATCAGTCAGTATTGTAGATTCTGCATGTGCTGGCACTGCTCTGAAGGGTAGGAAAGAATTTAGCTCCTGGCATCTCATTTATGCATTTGTAAGTTGGTGATGATACTGCCTCCTCATTTCACAGGGGATATTGTGAGTATACATTCCTCAAGGTATGTGAGGCTCTCCGTAATGATAGCAGTCACAGCCATATAGAAGCATAATGCTTTCTCCAGTGCAGGGGCTGGGTAATAGGGCAATAAATATGATACAGGGCCATACTGTGAACAATAGAATTTAAAAGAATATTGATAAGATGCCCGTCTTGTTCAGCAGAGTCCATCCTCTGCACTTAATGAGAGAGGGACCCTGCTGAAAAAATAGTTTTTGCTTGTAATGAGGTTTACTCTCTGTTGAATCTCCTTCTTGTGGCCACGCCTCCTAATGGCTCTTTAGGTCAGGTACCCCCTTCTTCTGGTTGCTCACACTGCATTCCTCTTGGCTCTACAGGACTTGCAATGCTTCTTCTTCATGACTCAGCCCTTCAGCCAGGATTATGGTCCTTCCAGGGTTTCAAAGTCCCACTGGAACTGCTGTTCTCAACAATCTTCTGGTCCAAGTCTAGGTCCTGTGCCACTTTCCCAGAAGCTGGTACGGAAGTCTAGGACTGCCTATTGCTCCATGTTCAGCAACTGTGGTCTGCTTGCTGCAGACCCTGCCACTACTTCCATGGACTCCGTCTTACTTTCCTTCTCTATCTTCTGCTCCCCACCGGTTTTACGGACCCAAACTCCCTCCTCCCAGCGTGTAAGTGTAGACTTTGACAGCTTGCCAAACTCTGTAGCCACAACTAGTGTCCGTTTTGCCAGTGAGTGGCTGCAAACTACTTCCTCTGCAGCCCCCTTCTGTTCTCAACTTTATCCTTTTATGCAGGCCCATCCTGCTCCTTCCCAGCCAGACCTCATCTTTGGTTTGGCTTTATGGAGCCCTGGCTCTTTTCCAGGTGCTGCCTATAAGGTTAACTGGTCTCATTCCTAGTCTGCCTCATGGGGGGTCACAGGAGGCATTAAATTAAAGACAGTATCATAATGCATATTCATAAGGAGAAGGTGTCAAGCTGGCACAGGCAAACTATTATTTCCTCTCCAGACCATGGAGGGCTTCACTTGGGGAACCTTACAATTCCTTAAATGTTTTATTTTGTACTCTAATTCAGTGACAGATTATATTCTTCTGTTCTATTCTTTAAGCCTGCATTTCAAGCTACAACAGCTTGTCTAAGAGGATATTCTATAATCATGTCTTCTTTCTAAGTACAGTCTTATAGAGCTTCTTACAACCCAGTTCTAAAGAGATAATTTGAACAGAACCCAGGTCGATACTTTGATGCATGAAATCTTAGCTTAACAGTGGGGTCCTTTCTGGATCCCACATTAGAGTATTTAAAATCTACATGCTTCATATAACAGATTTAGGGCTAATTCTGCTTAGAAGAGATACAGGCCCTCAAAGTATATAATCTCTTTGTGAAACTTATTAATTGTGCCCTGTTTGCACAGCTTGAGGTATTGTTTTGCTGGAAGTAATGTTGGCTATTTCGGTTAACTCTGAAATTAAATTACATTAGACTCATAGACTTAAAGGTCAGAAGGGACCATTATGATCATCTAGTCTGACCCCTGCACAATGCCGGCCACAGAATCTCACCCACTCACTCCTGAAATAATCCTCTCACCTATATCTCAGATATTGAAGTCCTCAAATGATGGTTTAAAGACCCCAAGATGCAGAGAATCCTCCAGCAAGTGATCCGTGCCTCAATCTACCCTGGAGGAAAATTCCTTCCCGACCCCAAATATGGTGATCAGATGAATCCTGAGCATGTGGGCAAGACTCACCAGCCAGACACCCAGGAAAAAGTTCTCTATAGTGACTCCTATCATCCCACCATTGGCCTATTTACCACTGACAGTGAAAGGTCACTTAGTTGCCGAGATCATGTTATCCCATCAAACCATCCCCTTCATAAACCCATCTAGCTTAATCTTAAAGCCAGGTAGGTCTTTTGCCCCCACTACTTTCCTTGGAAGGCTGTTCCAGAGCTTTACTTCTCTAATGGTTAGAAATCTTCATCTAATTTCGAATCTAAACTTCCTGATAGCCTGTTTATATCCATTTGTTCTTGTGTCCACCTTCATATTGAGCTTAAGTAATTCCTCTCCCTCCCTGGTATTTATCAGTCTAATATATTTAAAGAGAGCAATCATGTCTTCCCTCAGCCGTCTTTTGGTTAAGGTAAACAAGCCAATCTCCTTGAGTCTTCTTTCATAAGACAGGTTTTCCATTCCTCGAATCATCCTAGTGGCCCTTCTTTGTACCTGTTCCAATTTGAATTCATCCTTCTTAAACATGGGAGACCAGAACTGCACACAGTATTCCAAATGAGGTCTCACCAATGCCTTGTATAATGGCACTAACATCTCCTTATCTCTACTGGAAATACCTCGCCTAATGCATCCCAAGACCATATTAGCCTTTTTCACGGCCATGTCACATTGGCGGCTCATAGTCATCCTGTGATCAACCAGGACTCCAAGGTCCTTCTCCCCTTCCATCACTTCAAACCGATGTGTCCCCAGCTTATAACTAAAATTCTTGTTATTAATCCCTAATAAATGCATAACCTTCGACTTCTCACTATTAAATTTCATCCTATCGCTATTACTCCAATTTACAAGATCATTCAGATCTTCTTGTATAATATCCCGATCCTTTACTGAATTGGCAATACCTCCCAACTTTGTGTCATTAGAAAGCCCTGTTTCTTAAGATCATGTATATTGACAAATGACAGACTATACCATTAGACAGAAAAGAATGCATTTGGCTTCAACATAATGTTTCAAGTGATAAATAATTAGTGTCTTTGGAAATTGGTAACACTGGAATTGCCTGTTTTGAATCATACATTAACAAAATGGGTGGTCTTAGGTTTTAGAAAAGCTAATCAGGTTGATAATGAGTCATTCCTCCCTTGCTTATGCCATCATAACAAGAGAAGTAACATTCTTGTGAGGTATGTTCCCAAAAGTCCTATTATTTAACATCTGTGAGGGCATATAATGGCAATTCTAAAAAAAACCAGCATTCGTGTGATAGAATTCCTTTGGCTGGCTCAGAATTCTTAGTGGTTGTCAAAACAGCTCACACTGCTCCCTAGATGGTTTGACAGGCTGTCCTAGGCCACCTTGCCCCTGAAGACATGTCGTTTGCAAATCTACTCACAAGTTCTGAGTGAGAAAGTGAAGATGATAGAAACAAGTCTCTTCAGTTTTCCCATCCTAAAACTTAGCTACCTCAGTGCACACCAGCCCTGTTTTCCTTTGTCTGAAATAGGCTTCAAGGATGTCTTGTTTGCCAGACTCCTGTCAAGCACATCACCCTTTTGAGCCACTATGACCTTGTCATGGCTCAAGGCATGCGTTATTCAATGTTTTGCCGTTCTTCGGCCACTACAGCCTCATTTGTGCTGAAAGAGCTTCTCTTGGAATGAAAACTAGGACACCCCCATGGTAAAGAAACCTTGATTTAATGTGACTGCCTGAGCCGTTTTAATGCATTAGTATTTTTATTGGACTGTATCATGAAGTAAGTGCATTAGTGTGGATCAGCGGTTTTCCGTTATATTTGTATTTTATAGGGGTTATCAACAAGTCAATGTGCTGAAAGCTCTGTTGGTCTGAATCAGCAAGTCAATGCATTAGTAGTTCATCCAAATACTTAGACCCTAGAATCCAGGCACACTAGTGAGCTGTTGTTGTGTATCATTAGTCTGAGTGTTGTTATTAAACTTTGGTTAGAAGCTAAGGTTCTGAACATTGATGAATATTGATTATCAGACAAGAAGATTATCTTCTGCCTAATGTATTTAATAGTACAAGGAGGGGAAGAGAGATGGCAATGTGTTTTTTTAAACTGTTCCAAATTTAATGTATTGAGTAGGCTTGTCTTCAGTATCAGCTATAAAATTCCACTCAGATTTTAATGACATATATATGGCACTCCGGTATCAGCTGGAATGTAGACTAAGTAATACAGGGAAGAAGGTTTGAAGATGCTGAGGAGTTTGTATAGACTCCAGGGTTTTGGTTCTTTTCAGTGTGCCCCATCTCTAGCTTTTCTGGATGTTGCTATGTGAAGGGCTGCTGTAAGCTGGACAGAGGGAGACCTTATTCCCTAGCTGCTCCGAATTTTATCACCTTGTTCCTCTTGGCTCTGCCATGCTTTCCAGGGCCTTGCCAAATCTGTTTCCCAGAGCGTTCCCAAGGTTACTGTGACTAGCGCAAGTTGAAATGTTTCATAGTTCCAAACAAAATCGCAGCAAAATTTCAACAGGACTGAAAATTTCCACTCATTTTTTGCTACTTCTTTTCACTTTCCAGCTAGCTCCATTATTAACATTCTGCTGTCCAATAGTACATTTGTAGTTTAAAGTTTTATTTTGTTGTTTCAACACAGCAGCACAATTTCACCTAGCCCCCAGTTCAGGAGTTCATACATGTTTGTGCTTAAGTCCTATTAAAGTCATGGGACTTAAGTATGTGTCTAAGTTTAAGTGTGTACTTAGGTGCTTTGTTCTATTGGAATTGGCTCTAATTGGTTCTTTTCCAATATAGTTCACTACTAGTTTATTGTTACTAATGTACTTCCTTTCCAAATACCCAGAGATAATGGGATATGTTGTTAACCTGTGATTGATCTACATTCCAGTTCAATAAGCCTGTGAGAGCTTTCTATTGAGAGTGGTGAAATGAAAATTAGTAGGATCTATAGATGTCACTGACCTCCCAACACTGGGACCCAAGTGGGTGCCAGTAAACAACTACAACCCATAAGTGATGGAGTCCACGTACCTGAAAAATATTTTCTGAACCCCCTTTCTGGCCTTCAAATGAGTGGCTCTCAACTTTTCCAAACTGTGCTACCCCTTACAAGAGTCTGATTTGTCTTGAGTACCCCCCAAGTTTCACCTCGCTTAAAAATTACTAGCTTACAAAATCAGGCATAAAAACAGAAAAGTGTCACACCAAACTATTATTGAAAAAATTCTTACTTTCCCGTTTTACCATGTGATTATAAAATAAATCAACTGGAATATAAATGTTGTAGGTACATTTCAGTGTATGGTTTATAGTAGGGATGTAAATGGTTACATCTCCAGTCCACGTCCTCTGCCCCTCCTCCACCACAATTGTAAGCAGGTGCTTCTCAGGCTGGCTGACCAGAGCAGTCCCTATCTGCAGCGGGCTCGGCCTAGGCAGCATGCTACAGGTTACATTCTGGCTCCCCAGGAACAGGGCCAGAAGCCCCAGGGAGCCAACTGCAGAGCCCGCAGTGAAGCCAGCTCCACTCTTGGGGATCAGGGCGGGGCCCAATTCGAACCATTTCAACGGGGCCCCGGCAACCGGAATTATTTTGTTGACCAAAAAAAAAAAAAAACCCCACACAAAGAAACAAGTCACAGCCCCTTAAAATCCCCAGCTACAGGGCAGAGTCCCGCCTTCCAGACAAACTCAGGGGCCAACTTCCGCTCCTGCGGTGCACCGAAGCCGCCGCGCTCCTGCTCTGGGGCTGACGCCCCCTCCCGCAGTGCGCCCGGCACACTTCTGGGTTTAGGGCGCGGGGCCCTTTTAGGTGCGGGGCCTGATTCAGGGGAATCAGGCAAATCGGCCTAAAGCCGGCCCTGCTGGGGAGGCAGCTTCACTGTGGACTCTGCATTATAACTTTAATCCGAAGGAGGCTTCACCGCAGGCTCTGCAATATAAAACTTATTTAAGCTTTTTACTGTAGCTCCCATAGTGCGTGTAACCGCTAGGATTTTTAGCACTTACGCAGTTACATTTTAAATGATTTTTTATAACTCTAGTATATAGAGAGGTATAGAGAAGTCATTTTCTGTAGGAAATTTTAGTTTCTACTGATTTCGCTAGTGCTTTTTATGTAGCCTTTTGTAAAATTGGACAAATATCTAAGTGAGTTGTTGTTCCCTTTGGAAGATTTCTGTGTACCCCCAGGCGTAAGCGTATCCCTGGTAGAGAACCACTGCTTCAAACAACCTCCAACATCTACAAGCTTATCATCAGAAGCAAGCTGCCCACAGACCAGCACACTCTAACTCAAAGTGGCACCAAACCTGCCCTAACAATAGATGCAAAACCTACAGGCCTATTTCCACTGTCACAATGATGAATATCCTCCTGCACTGCAACACACCTTTTAAGATCCATGTGTTCACATGTGCCTGTTAGATATGGTGTACCTCATCAACCACATTAAATGCCCCAATAACAACCATGCGGGTAAAACCAGACCATCACTATGTTCCCAAATGAACTCACACAGGGAAATGATAAACCACAGAAACCACCTTATCACCTGTGGGTGAACACTTTTCACATAGCAATCCCTTTATGTCTGACCTATCAGGTCTCATCTTGAAAGGAAACCTGCATGACGCTTTCGAAAGATGAGTCTAGGATTTGAAACGTGTAACTTTCCTAGATACTAACAATCATGATCTTAATAAAGGCACTGGGTGTATGGCTTATTACAGCAATCTAACTCATTTTTGACCTATGACTATAGGAGTATTAACAGGCCACATTGCCCTGAATGGGGCCTTAGAACAATGCTGCTTAATGATGGATCTGTGGCAGCCTCCTTTCTGGTCCCTGGGATTTCCCTGACACAGTTCAGAAACTCAGCAAACCAGTCCCTGGTATCAAAAAAGTTGAGAGACACTGCGTTAGGTATGCACAATCTGTTTGATCTTGTATTTAGCTATGACATTCTGAAACCCGAGGAGCTCTTTGTGGCTTGAAAACTTGTGTCTGTCACCACACAGAAGTTTGTCCAAAAAAGAGATTACGTCACCCACCTTTCCTCTCTAAGGTTTATAGAGGAAGATGGCAGGAGAACCAAACAAAATACATACAGTATTTGCGAGGTCTGAGTTAGTACTGATACATTACCCAGCCTGATCCCTCCAGCTACAGATTAACATCATGGACCATCAAATAATGAGTCTCTAATGAAGCATCAAGTTACACTATCACAGGGCTATAAAAAGTGTTAGTGCTTCTCTCCGTTAATCTGTCATTTTTACATTTTCAGGCAAACTAGCCCATTCGGCTGTGGTATTGTGTGTTTCTGGGAAAACAGCAATCTGATTTGACTATCAGCCTGAGGACTCCAAATGCCTGTCACTTTTGTGTGCTCTTTCTTGCTCTTATCACCCATCAGGATGAGCAGCAGTGATTGGGGCAGTTTCAACATCAATCTCTTTCTTTTCTCATAAGCCCCTTTTACTATGCCTTTATCATTTTGAGAGGCTTACAGCACAATGGGAAAAATAATGCTGTTATTGGCTTAGCACAACCCAAAGGGAAAACGATCCAAGATGTTCCTATCCAGCATGTCTTCTGCCTGTGTGTTCCCAAGTGCTGAGTGAATAAGAGAAACAAACACACTCCAATCACTTTGTCCTGTTCTCTTTCACAGCTGTGAAGCTGTGTGAAGTCAAGTGGAAGTGACTGGTTGTGATGCTTATTGTTTTAACTTGCTGGTAAATTCCTTCTAGCAGACACGGGCTGTCGGTTTGAGGTTTATGTTCAGTTGGGGGTGGGAGGGTTCCTACTTTGTGAAAGACTAAGGACTGGGCCAGAGGAAAAGATTTCTAAGTTATTTTTAGAATTCTGGAACAAATAGAAACAAAGCTCACTCTCAGAATTATTTCCAGCAATTTCCTTTGCTCACCTGCAGATAACTGCTTGATTGGGAAATGTGTGATGGCCAGGACACTCTCCCACCCCTCTATCCATTCTGAAATGAACCAAAATCCAACAGCAGCTGCTGTGCAAAAGTTACATCCTTTCTGTAATTTGCATATGTGATTTGACTTGTAGCATATTCAGGGATGTTTTAAATGGTCAGTTTCCCTCCTCCTTAACAGCCACCACATCTCATTTTGCAGAACGCTATCTTGGACCTTCATATGGGTCATTAACAGGCTGGATTGTTGGAAGGAGAATGCATTTGTAGTTTGTTCGCCCAGTATATGCCAATAGCATTGCATTGTTATCATCATGGAACACCAGTCTTCAAAATGCCGTTTCTTCCATATATTTTTCCCGTTCAGTGTTTTGCAATAATTCAAGGCTCAATTCTTCCACTCACTTCGCTGCCAAATGGCCCTATTAAAAGCAAGCCTTCGATTAAGTGACCCAAATCCGCATCATGCTAGTATGTGGGACCTGGAATGAATCCTCGATAGACGAGGCAAGTGAAAGAAATTAGTGTTTTAGTCTGGGCTGAATGGTGGAGGAGGCAGTAATGTGAATAAGGGACTGCTGTCTAGTGGAAATCATAGGCTAACCTGAAAAGAGATGCATGTAGAGCACAGGATGGGGAGAGCTCACTTTATGAAAATCAGCACTTCAGCAAAGAAGCCTTCCTCTGATTAAGTTCCCAAAAGATACCTAGAGATTTCTAGCTACAAGAGGGATGGAAGAGGCCCGCAACAAAAATAAACAATCCCAAATCATGCCTAATCTGGTGTTGCCTCCAATATCGAATGCTGAAGTATAGAAATAGAAAATGCAGTTCTCCTGTGGATGAGGGAGGCTCTGCAGGCACAAATTAGCAGGGCCGCATGATATTTAACCTTTTTAGCTCTCTAGGTTAACTGCTCCTATGAATCTTGGGTTTTTCATCCCTGGCTACTTTGCGCTGAGGAGGGATTCGTGTCCTTCAGCAGATAAGCCAGCATTTCCAGGAAAGCTGTTGTCTGTTCTCTGAATCCCCTACGGTGCTGAGTGATTAGTATGGCTTGGCAGCGACATTGTGAAAATGTCAGCTTTGCAAAGGCCATTTTCTGGACAGCACTCAGGTGAGAGAGATCCTGGTTCTGGGCATCTCCTCAGGGACTGATGGCCAGTCAGTCAGTCACCAAGGAAATTTTGACAGAAAAATTCCTTGTTATGAATGCCACTCAAATGTACTTGGCAGCTCCACAAAGAATGCATGAAAACAGGTACATTAGGCGGGCCTTTGTTTTAAATCAGATTTATTTGCATAAGTTCTTTCTTGGCTGGCTTCTCATGCCACAGCTGGCCCCCTCTTGTTATTTATGTTTTGGTATTTGTGGGGTAAACTAAGTGCACCAGGCAGTTATCAGCAGCCCGATGAAGAATAACTCATGTGCATGTGTTCATAGATGCTCACTCTTCCATGGACATCGCGTGACCAGATATCAAGGGTGAAAAGTCAGGTTGGAGGTGGGGGGCACCTACCTATATAAGAAAACGCTCTGAATATTGGGACTGTCCCTATAAAATTGGGATAACTAGTCACCCTAGATGGACGTGCATTCCCATATAAGCTTACACAATCTAGATAAAAGATGAAGGATGTTGTGAGGGCAGATTAAAGGTCGTCCTTGTTAATAGACCAAAGAAGGCCATAGTGTTTCAGTCTGTAGGTAATGATTCTGACCAGGGGGCTGACAAACTTGCTGGGCCCCTGGGTAAGGTGGAGGGAGTGCTGGCTCCATGCTCCCAGAAGGGGCAGGGCCTCAGGCAGAAGAAGTGGGGTCTGGGGGCAGCCAGCCTTTTTGGCTGCCTGGAAAATGATGTTGATCTGTAACTTATCTCCTTGCTTTTCCCATACTCCTTTCTAACTTTCTAACAGAGAGAGGATAGAATTCCCCTTGCACATTTTTGCAAGCCAAAGGTGCCATGTGATTTAAGTCTTAAAGCAGTGGATCTTCAGAACATATATAAAACCCTTTCTAATCCCACACAGAGTGAACCTGCCTCTGCTCCCCAGTATAGCAAAGTGTTGTCCATTGTTGTAGTAACTATCTCCACAAAGTCTGTTTTCCATGTTGTCAGTCTGCAGCATGTAGACCTTTAGGACTGGAGTAGGTGGAGCCATTGTTACAAAAGAATGTAACAGATTTGAAGCACAGCTTCAGATTTGCTCTGAATGCTTCACCATGCGCACCAAAGTAAAAAGATATTTTTTCACAAAAAAAAGTTATATGTCATTTTATCCTTTAGGTATTTTATTGGGCACTTCAGAGTAAACACATCCTCTTATAGACAATGGACTGTGGTGTGTTAAATGAGATGATTTTTAAAACTTGATTCTTCCAAGTTGAATGAAGAAAATAAACAAAACAAACAAAACATGATGTTAAAGGTCCTACCCATAAACAAGCCTTCATGTACATTATTTTTAGAGAGTGTATTTTTTTCAGGGTTTGTCTGTATCTATCAAAAATGGTTGAAATAATGTGGAAGGAGGGCTGGATGAAATGTCAAAAGGGATGTTTTTAAAATGAAACATTTTCAGATGAAATTGGTGAGGAAATAATCAATTCTTGCACTTAGAGTGAAATTTAACAATGACCACTCAAGGGACTTGTCGCGAGAATCACAGGTCCGATGATAAATACCCAAGGGGGGAAGGACAGAACCACGTGGACAGTTTTATCAAATAAAAAATATTTATTTATGACAATGGTGAATTTATAGTATTTATTCTAAGATTTGTAATAGACCGTGTTAATAATGAATTTACAGTATTTATTATATTTATTCTACGATATCTAGTTAAACGTGTCAGAGATATAAGGATAAGAATGTCAAGGGGAATAGTCTCTAATCTTAAAATATCCAATTACTCTAATTACATAACAGTGATAACTACAAACTCACTGTACTACCCAAAAACAACTACAACACTAAGCTTATACAACAAGAAAAAATCAAATCATACATACCAACTTACACAGCACACGGAACATTTCACAGATATCGGTTCGGTTGCAAAGGCGTTGGTTACGCCCGAGAGTCGGG
Source organism: Pelodiscus sinensis (assembly GCF_052426305.1). Taxonomy (NCBI): domain Eukaryota; kingdom Metazoa; phylum Chordata; order Testudines; family Trionychidae; genus Pelodiscus; species Pelodiscus sinensis. The sequence goes on along the minus strand of NC_143056.1, from coordinate 120,309,784 downwards.
GGAGGTGGCTGGTCGGTTGATCAGGCCGGCAGCGCTTGGAAGTATACGAGAAGGCACACGCACGGTGGTACGTGTGTTGCGAAGACCTCCTAGAGCGAACTGTGCGATGGGTATCTATCCCCAAATCTGCACATCGCTTTCCTGTGCTTGCATATTACCATATATGGCCCAATGGTCACCAAGTGGGGGGGGGTCTGTGTCCCAGGGGTTGGGCCGAAACTGTGCAGGTTTCATGCAACTAGGTAAGCCCCGCAGTTCTCACGCCAAGGTGACGGGTGGGAGAGTCTGAGGCTATTTTCCCCTTTTCACACCTTTCCTTTTTTCTAAAGGCAATGGTATGCAGGAAGGGTGTGGCCGGTTTCTCTCAAGGAGTACTGCAGCCCACTAAGAGCAGCCTGGCCAAACTTTTTTTTACTGGGGGGCAGTTTCTTTTCTCTAACAGGACTGTTGACTTTTCTGTTTCTCATATCAAGTGTCTACATAACTCAGTGTAATTATGGGCAGGAAACCTTTTTGGAATTGAGCTTTAATGGCCATTAGGACAGGTTATAATGAATAGTAGATGACTGTTAGTAGAGGTTTTACTATTCTTTTGCTGGAATCAGATAATGTGCATCCTTCATCACCCATTTGCTGATTTGCTTAGGGATCTGCCTATAAATAAGACAGGATTGTCAAGAGGCTGCAGACTTCTCTTATTGAAATGGGGGAATCATCTTTTCAGGAATTTCAAATATGAAATAAGAGTATGGGATTTGCATAGACATTGGGTTTAACACAAAAGGATTTAAATAGCTGTTTCATTTAAATCTATTTTGTCTGGGTACAACAGGTTGACAATTTTCCCTCTATTAAGAAGAATAGGAGTTTTGTACACATGATTTTTACTAAAGTGAGTAAACACCATGTTGTACATTTTCAAAAGTGATTGGTATTTTTGAGTTTTGTAACTTCCAGCTGCACAGCTGGAGACATATGCAAGGAATCTGGTTTTTAGAAAGTGTCGAGCATCTGCCTTCTGAAAAAAAAAGCCACATTTAGACATCTCAAGTTGGGCACTCCAAATCACGAGTAACTTCTGATAATCTCGGGCTCACATTTTACTGTATAATGTGGTCATAATTTAAAACAGACCTCCAAAGCGCAGGCCCAGACTGTTATTAATTCTGGATATTTTTATTAAAAGTCAGGGACAAGTTGCAGGCTTCTGTGAATTTGTGTTTATTACCTGTGGCCTGCCCATGACTTTATTAAAAATATCCATGGCAAAATCTTAATAATTGCTAATGGTTCTGAGATTGCTTCAGCTAGTTCCTTAAGTACCTGAGGATGAAAGTCCTCAAACCTTGCTGACTTGAATACATGTAACTTGCCTACATTTGCTTTAAGATGTTCTGTCCCTATTTTGGCTTGCATTCTTTCTCCTTCATTAATGTTAATTGTGCCGAGTATCTGGTCACCATTAACCTTTTAGCTAAGACTGAAAAGACATAGGCATTAAACACCGGAGCCTTCTTGATGTCATCAATTATCAGCTCCTTTTCCCTGCTAAGTAGAGGACTTGTTCAGCCCCTGCAGAGATACTGTGGAAAGATCAGAAAAATCCCTGGGCAGGGACTTTCTGACCCAGCAAAGTGGTGCTCTGGTTTATAACTTGGTCTTCTGCATGTTTCTGCAATATGTTTTCAGAACATATCCTTGCTGACATCCCCAGTGTACATCATGCAAGGATTTTTCAGGACCGGCATGTCACCAGTTTACAAAAGATATCTTGTATGACACCCTTTAGATGCATATTATGATAACAGCATGATGTGTTGGGGGTAATGAGTGTGTCAGGTCTGATAAGAGTTACAGAATGGTAGGCTCACAACCATTTGGACATTGAGAGGAACTTAGCATCGCAACTTGCTATTATGAAGCCCCTAGTTTGAACACATTGTAAGCCTCTGAAATAAATGGGTTCACCCATATTCAGTTCGGACTTGTTATCGTTTAGCAGCCAAATTCCCTGAAGATTCTGTCTGTACTGGGAATGCTCCAGCAAATGGCTGCAGGGCTGAACAAAACTTCTTCTGCAATTACTCCTCTTGCAATTACTCCTCAGACCCCAGACCTGAGAGAGGGGCAATCAGTGCTCCTGTTGCTGCCAGGCAGCAAGCAGAAAAAGGAGGAAGCATGCATGCTGCAATGCAGATACATGAGAAATAGGACAGAAAGGGAGGAAAAAGCAAAGGGGATTGTAAGAGCTGGAAGGTGGGGGCAGAAGAGGGTGTGTTGGGCTTGGTTAGAGCAGAGGATGATTATCCAGAGGGGAGTAGGGAATTGGATAGGAGGAAACTGGAGGGAGGCAGAAACCAGAGTGGGAGAGGTGGTGGATAGGAGCACACAGCAACAGCCTGAGGGGACAGGGGCAGAGAGGTCTCTGACCACTATGATACAGAATCTTGAATTGAACCTCAGAGTCCTGAGTTTCTACATTCCTCTGCTCTCAGTAAATATCTGAATACTCTGGCATTCCCCAGCTAGTGATAGGTCCATAGTGGATAACAGCCTACTACTGTTACTTTTTAATTTTTAGCTTAGGTGGCAGAGAGCTGTGCTGTTGAACCCATCTGGTGACCCAAGTTGGAGGGGTCAATGTTGTTCCACCTAATGGAATTTTCAGTCTTTTATGTTTTAATAATTGTGGTGCTTGGAACTAGGGGTGCTGCTGTACCTACCGGCTTGAAATCGTTTCCATTATATACAAGATTTACACTTTGGTTCAGTGGCTCTCAGCAACCTCGCTATACACATTGTTCCCATGCCCCTGCAATCTAGTGAGCTATTAATATATTTCTCAGGCAGTAAGCACAGGCTTGGGCCCCTGGGGAGGAGAAACATTCAAGATTCAGTCAATATTAATTAAAAAAAATACCCTACATTAAATATTATTAAGGGTGCAAAATTAGGCACTCAACAGCTAGGAAATTTAAAAATTAAGGTAAAGGTGCCTGTGTCACTTTTAATTGGCCCATCTGGACAAATGCATTTGATGCAATATTTTATGATTGGTTATTAATTTTCATAAAGAAATGAATTAAAAAAGGTAGACAACTTACAGCTTGTATACATTAGTAAGTACCACGGATTTCATAGGTTATCCAATAAAATTATGCAGTTACACAGTTTTACAGGTTGGCAGTGCTGGGCAAGGCTAGACAATGCAAAATCAGACAACAGTTTACAGACATAACATGCGAGTGTATGATGCAGTCTTCCATTTCATAGTCACATACTATTAGTTTCCACAGTGCCCCTGTCTCCTTCAGTGCATGGCTTAGATGGTGCTCTAGAAATCAGTTGGGGTTGTGTAATTAATTAGGCCATTACATCTAGAACTGCTGCCTCATTTGCTGCACAAACTGGAGGGCGTGTATTGAATGAGAAAGGGGGAGGAAAAAGCTGGTCAGACAGTTAAGGAAATTGATTCTATTCCTGCTTCTGCCATAGTGTTCTTATATGATGATAGACAAGTCATGTTGAGAGAAATATTCAGTTGGTCACTGTACTACATTTTCTGGGTGGCCAACTGAAGAGACCCAGATGTGTCTAAGTCCCTGCATCTTCCTAATATTCATGTGATAAATTCATTAATGTTTGCAAAGCACTTAGACACTGTGGCCAGAGCACCACTGAAATGCCCAGTGCAACAACCAGTGCAGGGTACTGGTGGTGTGCATTAAATCAGGCCACACATTGAATGTGGAGGATACAAAGAAATATTGGACACATCCATTAAATGAATCAGGAGTCCTGTGGAAAACATAACATATGGCCATAGACAGGCTCGCTGACGGGGAGTGGGGAATGGGGAGATTTGCCCTAGGGTCTGGTTGCTGCTGCTGTTAAAGCGGCAGCAGTGGTGGCCGGAGCCCTGGGACCTTTAAATCACTGTGCTGTGTGCTCCGGACAATGTTAAGGGATTGTCGGGGGGAAAGAGGCACATCACTGCACTTCAAGCAGCACTGAGGGCTGTCTGTCCCTGGCTCCTCCCCCTCTGCCGGAGGCCCTACCTCTTCCAGGGATATGGCGCTGCTGTTGCTCCACTGACCATACACCATAATACATGTATACTAGGGGGCAAATTAAGGTTACATAGGCAACCTTGTTTCTGGCATTTCTTGACTTTGCAATCTTAGAGTTTTTTTAAAATGTAATCAGAATACATGTCTCTTCATTGGTTAAGTGTTTGAGAGGCAGCAAAGACAATTCTGTAATTAATGCCTGAGGCAAGCAAGGTGCAGCTGGGAGGAGGTGATATTTCTCCATAATCATAACAAGTCATTAAGGGAGATTACTGTACACACTGCCATTCAACATCAGCGCTGATGCCTCATGGAATTAATAATACTATTTATATCAATAAGATTAGCAGCAGATAGTCTCGGTGTTATTAATAGTATAATTAGCAACACTAAATTTGTTTCACTGTTGTGATATCTTCCATTTTAGAACGTCTTAAAAGCTATCAGTGTTACCAAGTGGGTGGCAGGTGTTAATTCAGAGAAACATCTGTCTCCAAATATATTCATTTAATCAGACACATTTAATTTTGCAGGTAGGATGTTTCCTTTGTCTTTTTCTTATTTTATTATCATTAGAGCAATGTTTTGGGACAATGCTGCGCAGCCCAAATTGTTCAGGATTTTCCCAATTTCAGTGGGGTGACTTTTACATCCTGCACAAGTGACTTATAGGGTTAATGTAGTGTCCTGAAAATTGTGTCGGGCCATTGCAGAACTAGGCAAAATGAACACCCAGTGCAAGAGTCCTGAGATGCAAAACACCCTAGTGATTGTAGAGGAGAACAAATGGCAAAAAGTAGCAGTAAAATACTGGTTGAAGACAAGGGTGGAAAAGGCAAGACAGTAATTGTGCTATTTCTTTAGGGCCCAATTTAGTAGACCATTGTTACTGAGCAAAACACTTATGTATATATTTAACTTTTAAGACCTTGCTTAAATACCATTGAACATATGCTTAAACTTGAACATACACTTGAAAGCTTTTCTGAAGAGAGATGGAATGCAACCTATGCTTAAATGTTTTGCTGAATTTGTGCCTTAGAGGCCTCTGCTTTATGAAATATGAAACTAAAAAGGCACTGGTTTCAGAGGAGGTTTCTCTTCACAGTAGTTTGCAAATAAAATAATAGATGTCTACATGTCAGACATGCGAGGATCTCAAAATGGTTGACTTAGCATACATGAGTTTGTTCGTGAGAACTCATGTAAGATTTACTTCGTATTTATAGCAGAGTATAAAGTAACTTCTTGACCCATGGCTGTTGTACTGTAGAAGAGTGAACTCAGTTGTGTAATAATCTGCTTTGTGTAATAACTAGTGGTGTAATCTCAGAAATTGTATTGTCCCTCAGGCAAAAAACAGCTATTACTGTCAAACACAATCTACAGTATGCACACACAATAATGGTTGGTAACTGCCCCAACGGTTTGTATGGTGGTGGTTTTATTATTGTAATTTAAAATAAAAGGCCAAGATTCAAAATGCTGAAGTGAAGTCCTTCTGGTCTTGTCAGAGACATTTTTCAGTACACTGTAGTAAGTAGATCCTCGGTATTTTGTGTCTCAGTGCTTTCCCTCAGTCAAACTCATGGTACCTGTGCTTTCAGGTCTGGGCTGAGTAGTAGACCAGAAGGGGCCAGATTTCTGATTCTATACTGTACAGCTTTTATGTTACTGCCTCGTTGTCACCAACCCTAGTTTTATCAACACTAGAGAGAGAGAGAGTAAAAAGAGTCCTCTTGTGTACCATCAATACCAAGATATCATTTGTGATTCACTGAGAGGATATATAGAGTTTCAACAGGGAATAGTGAGGTACTTAAAAACCTCTCTATTCATTTGTCACCGTGTTCACAACTCCCATTTAAAGGCAGGTGAGACATAAAATACTGAGCCAAGTGAATCAGTCCACATACCCAGAAAATTTTAATATATAAAGTGTTGCAAAGAACAACTATTGTAGATCAGTTTTTGCTGGAACATTAATCTTCATTTCTTTAGAGATGAGTTGTCAAAACATACAAGCGAGTGTATGCATGAATGCAGTTGTCATCAGCACACAGTTAAATGTAATGAAGAGGATAGGCAAAGCATACATCAAAATCAAATGCTACTCATCCTGTGAACTTCCTCTATCATGTATTCATTTCTTTTCTCTGTTGCACTACTCGTGTGCTGATTATGAGTGTTACCGCATAGAAATTCCTCCATAGGAAAGAGATCAGTGAGTGACAGGATTCCACAGGAAAAACTACTGACAACAACATAGCAAATAATCTCCCCTGGTATCCTGAAGACGCGTACCATGACATAATAGAGTTTCATTCTCGTATAATGCCATTCAAGCCGAAGTCACAGATACATGTTGTTTTATTTTTAATGTTGATTTAAAAAACATGCACCGGGACCTACCAGGATACAAATCCAGACTAATAAGCAGCTGTGTCGCCCTACCCTGCAATCTTGGGTGCCTCACATTGCTTGCTGGCGTAGCTCCCACCTAGGCCTCTCACAAAAAGTCTTCCATCAGGCAGGTCACACCCTGCATGTCTTTGAGTAACTGGAGCCTGCCAGCCACACTTGAGTTGCTATCTGTTTCTCACCAGCTTTGATCATACTGCAGGGTAATCCCCAACACACCGCTTGTCTCAGATTTTCCCAAAAATGTATGGCCTGTAGAGTCCATCCTGTTCCTGCACAGTGTAAAATATTTTGTTTGTTAGTCCCTTAAGAGAATAAAATGCCCACAAATAACGCTACCCAGACACTTCAATTTAAAAACACTGGCTCAAATAAAACAATAAATCAAGTTTATTAACTACATAGAGATTTTAATTGAGCAAAAGTAAAAAGGCTTACAAATCAGAAATGGTTATAAGAAAAATAAAGATAAGATATTCATTAATACTAACTTAACTTTATCAGATTCAAATAAAGTTTTTACCGCATGCTTTTAGCGGTTTTACTGATCAAATCCTGAGATTAGGACCCTTCCCAGAGTCTAACGAATGCTTCCTGTGTTTAGGGTTGCCAGGTGTCTGGTTTTGAACTGGACAGTCCAGTATTTGAGCTTTCGGTTCAGGAGACAAATTGAGAAAATATAAATGAGAAAATATAAATGTCTGGTATTTTCTAAATAAGATGTAATATAGATTGTGATGTAATGTCAAGTGTGTCTGGTACTTTTGTTGAAACCATCTGGCAACCCTACCTGTGTTGCTTCAGGTGTAGTCAATGCAGTGAGCAGAGGGAGAAAGAAGTATCCTTTTATAATTTATCTCCACTCTTGAAAAACATTTCCAATTGGGTACTAGAAGACAAAGAAACCATGTAGATTCTGTAAAAGGATATTCCCAGCTTCTTTTTTCTCACCTGTTTGAGCTTTCTTTGTTTCACTCCCTGCTTGAGGACTCTGCTTGCTGCTTAAATGCAAATTAAGCAGAGCAAACATTCCTTTCCGAGTGTTATATTTGAAAGAATTTCACAGGATCATTTTAGGGGGATAAGGCAAAATGCCATATTTATTGACAGTGTAACATTGCTCTGTTATGCATATGCATACATTACTTCCCCCCCCCCCCCCCCACACAAATATAGTCTTGTCATTGCTTAATTTTACCAGTCTGGCTAGGTAAGTTAAATGCAAGGGGGAGGATCAGGGGCTTCTCTTGATCTGGACCGCTGCTACAATCTTGACAAGACAAGACCCGGAGATTCATGAAAGATGTCCTATATTTTAAAGGACTTTTCTCCCATTCAAGTCTATACATTTTGCTGTGTCAGTTATTAATCAATCACCATTTTAACATCTGTTTATCTGGAAGTCATTCTTCTTTGCCAGCTGCCATAAGTATGTTGGTGCTGACATCTGTGTTATTTCAAGGCTGTGTTGTTCATAGTGTCCTCCATCGGTTTGCTTTGTATTGGGCCTCAATTTATGGTATATTGACGCTTCTTCTCCAAACACATTCCAAACTCATTCACTCCCCCTCCCCAGGAACTACACAGTCATTTCATATATGGGAAAAGGGTTACAATTGTCCATATAAAAGGTATCAATCTATTCATATACAAAGAATCATTCATCAGATTTTCTTTATAACACAATTTATATTCTAATGACTTCTAAGAGCAACAGTGTGGTCATGCTGACTCACAAGAATTCTGTCTTGACATCAGGTACAGACACAAGCAGTTTCCCTGATGCTAACCAGAGAAGAATGATGGACAGAGTTTAATATTCATTCTTACACTACAGTTAAGCTGTATTTCATGAAACATTGTAAAACTCTGTTGTCTACGTGAGGACAGACCTGTAATACCATGAAGTGGAATCTGATAACTTCACATACAATGTTACAATGCCTGTCCTTTTACCTAGCCATTAAAATACAGTAATACATTTTAGTAATGTTAGGAAAAAAATTGATCTCTCCAGTAGCCTTCACCGCATAAAGATTAATACAGCTTAACCATCCCTTTACCAAACTGTCCCTCCTCCAACTTTGTTGCATTCCCTGAATGTCAGATGGGAGTCAGAAAAGGGAGGCATGTGAATTCCAGAGTTAAGGGCTTCTTGCTGAAAAACAGTGAGACAATCAATGTTCTTGTGCTGTCTGCTTGGAGAGAGAGTGATCCCACAGATATAAAGTATCATCTGCAATTTTTGAAAATCTAAGACAGGAAAAAATGAGGTTGCTTCTATTTTTTAACTGTCCTTTGATAGTACAGTCCAACATTTTGATTGCATATCCAGTGAAGAGTCTTCAGGGAAAATAGGACATACACTGCAACAACTTGGTGTAAAATAAAGCACAAAATGTTGAAAGTGAAGTCATCTGTATTTAGAGTGCACTTACTTCTGCTGTGCTGTCCTAAGGTGCCGTGCTCTCAGCCATGAGAAGGCTTTTCGGAAGTAGGCTGCAGCAGTACAGAGTGCCTGCCAAAGTGGGCTGTAGCTGACCAGCGCAGCATAAAGGTGTTTGGTAAGGACAAAGGCACATGGTGATCCACTAAAGGAGGTGGCAGTCATGGGCAGTAGGTGAACCTACAGCTAGGGGAGGCAAGCCTCCAGCCCTGCCCCTTTTGCCTGAGACCCCACCACTGTTGCCCATGGCACCCATGGGAGCCAAGCCTCCCTCCATTTTACAGTCAATCCCCTCTGAGCATGGGCAGTCCACACTTCCCCCCCTTCGCCTCTGTTCATCATGGGTGGCCTGCCCCTCCCCCCAAAGCACAAGCAGCCCACATCCTTCCCCAACTTTTCCAGAGCATGGGTGGCCAGCTCCACCCCCAGCACAGGCAGCTTGTGGCCCAGCCCCTCCAGAGCATGGGCAGCCCATGGCTCTCTCCTTCTCTTGTTCCCCCCTGAACACAGAGAGGGCAGGCAACATGTGGCTCTGGCCCTCCCGGAGCATGGGGAGGGCACGGAGGCAGGCGAGCAGCCCCCTCACCCATGCAGCACGGGGAAGGTTAGCAGTACAGGACTGAAGCCCAGGCAGCCCCAGGAGACTGGGAGAGACCCACCGAACGGAGGGTGTCTGGGGACAGAGTATGGACGGGGCCAGCCAGGCAAAGTGGGAAGGCATTGCTTTCTTCTTCCTCTTATACGCCTACCCAGGGGCAGGTCAGTGCAGTCCAGTGGCTGCGTTCAGAAGCAGGGCTACTATGCACAATCCCCAGATGGACTTTAAGGCTGCCTCACCTTGCCAGCTGCCCTGGGCCTGGTGGTATGTGCCAAGGGTACTCTGTCACCTCCAGCCACCCACACACCAGAAGGGGTGAATCAGGCCCCCTAAATTCAATTTGTTTTCTGAGCAGATGGAAATGTTTGGCCACACTGTAGCTTTCTTCTTGCCTTCTGATCAGCATTGCCTTTGTTCTCATACTATCCTGCGTTAATATTTCAGTCACACCTTGCACAACGAAATACTCTACGGGATATTAGCAACGTGAATGCATAAGAGTAAATGACCGTATATAATAGAACATGGTCATTAGTGAGCTGTGCACATAAGGCATCAAATATAAGGCACGTAAGGCAGAGTATGCGCATCCAGGATCTTTGGCTCCTAACGCAGAAGTCTTTGCTGAGTGGTCTAAGGAAGCAGCTCTCCTTGGCTATCTGTTTTAATAGAGAGGAACTGTCGCATGAGCCATTTCTCTCAAGAATATTTTATACCAGCTCACATGTCTGTTATCCTTAATGTAGCTCTGTGAGAGCAGCTAATTGCTGTAGTAGGCAGCAGCTCTTGGAGTGATAATCACTGATCTATTGGCCATAATCATTTTTAAACCTCCCTGACTTTACTGCTATTTGAATTTTGACTGGTTTATGTCCTCTGATACATCTAACTTAGAAATGGCAATATCTCACTGATGTCCTCTGTTCATCACATTCTTTTATTTCTGTCTATATAATTAGACACAGAGAGAGAATACTTGAGGGCATGGTATAAAAAGATTTTTATTGCCATGAGTTTTATTGGCAAAAGTTTCATGGCAATATCAAGTTATGTATATCATCCCAAACAAGTATAAAATCTTTATAACGTACAACACTACCCTATCATGTATTCAGCATATGCCACGTCTTTTACAGAAGAGTTATTTTAGAAATATTAAAGTGTTTTTTTTTCAAAACAGATACTTTTTTCATACCACTGTACCCATGCCTACAGACTGCTATAGGTACCATGAATCTAATGGTGTAGTTCTAGGCACTACATTTTACTTCATGCTCTGCTGTCCTGGTCGGGTGAGAGGCTAGAAACTCGCCACACCATCAGAGCAGTCTGATTGGTTACCACTGAATTGGAGAGGAGCGTTTTCCATCACATCACCTAACTTTAGAACTGCATCTCAGACCTTCCACACTCAGCTGTCTATGTTCCTTTCCACACTCTCCACCTCCTTTCCTTCAGCAGTCATATCCGCTTTCCCACATATATGCTTGTAAGAAGAAAAACCTATAACATGAATAATGGTGTCCTTAAAGAGTCTCATAAGGGTGGCATGCCACCTTTTCCTATTATTTTAAATACCCCTTCCCCATCAGTAAGCATATTAGTGGATTTGTGGGTTGAGTTGGGGTGGTCAATTTTGGATTGTACAGTTTACAACTCCCTGTTAGCAGGTTAGTAGGTTGAGACAGACAAATAAGAAATGTGTGCCAGGCTGGTTGGTCACCAAAGTATACCTTTAGTAGCAGAAATCCAACTGATCCATTCAAAGAGAAAACTGGGTTACCATTAGGGCTGTAAAATCTCAGTTGATCAGTTAACCGGTTAAACATTAGGCTAACCTAATGTTTAACCAGGTAACCGATTAAGTGGGGGGCCAGGTGGAGCTCCCACTCCCAGCTGCTCTGGACAAGAGCAGCCCCTGTCTGCGGTGAGCCCCCTGCAGGGCTAGAGCAGCCCCCTGTCTGCGAAAGGTAGGGTGCTGCTCCAGCCCCCATTGGTTACCAGTTAACTGGAACCAGTAAGCATCATCTATTAAAGGTGATGCTTATTGGTAGCTGGCTAACTTTTCACATCCCTAGTTACCATGGATGAGACTGAAAGGGAAATAATTTTATAATGAAGAAGCTTGAAAGAAAGATGAACAGAATGCACAAGTCAGGCAAATTGGAAGATTTTTTGTTATCGTTTTTAAATGAATTTGAGGCTTATGGAAGACCTTGGGTTGAAGTCTTCTGATGCTCTAGGGGACACTTACAGAATGGGGGACACTTAGACCTTGGGTTGCACCCTTACCTCGAAATAAGCTTTGCAATTTGCGTAGCTTGTTTGGAGGTAATTTTGAAATAAAGTGCTATTCCGAAACGTCCCTTAGCCCTTGTGGACGCAGAATCTATTTCGAAATAAGGGGCTGCTTTAAAGATACGGAATAGCTATTTCAGAATACTTCTGGTATCCCGAAATAGCTCCTCAGTGTAGACGTAGCCTGACAGAATAGATAGCAAGCACTTTTCCCCATTGGTATGCCTCACCACTGTTGTGTGTGGCCACCTGGGAGTGAGAGAGTAATAGTTCCGATTTTGTGTCCATGCCATCGGAACGTCTCTGGTGTGACTTCCAACACAAATGTGAAGTAATGCCCATCATGGGGCCAAGGCTTCCAAAACTCATCCCACATGGGTCACCAGGCAGCCATCAGAGAATAACTTTTGACTGGGTTGGTTGGATTAAGTGAGAAAATGCCATCCAAGGTGCCTGTGTGCCTGCCATTATTGTAGTATCTGATGGCATCACAATTTTGAACGTTTTTATCTTCATCGCACTCCTTTTGAGGTGGGGAAGTGCGACTGTCCTCATTTTACTGCTGAGGGAGCAAGGAGCAGAGAGATTTGCCCAACATCACACAGGGAGTCTGGCAAGCCATATAATTCACTGCCAGTTGTATCTCTTGAGCCTTTGCATTTAATTATAAACATTGGCACTATTTCCAGTCCTTTTCACCTTCCATCCCTGCATTAAGTCCACATGTAGCCTATTAATTCTTCTCCACTCTTCTCTCCCGTATGTGTAATGATAATCTTCCATAGTGCGATGACGATGAAATAGGTTTCCTAGGTCAAGGAAGTAAGAGCCTTTATTAATAACTAAAGCAGCTTGGAAATTACACATGTACTCCAACTGCTTAAATGCTCTCCCTGTTTCTCCCTATTTCCACCTGTATTTTGCAAACAAAGAGCTGTGTAATGATGAAGATCAGGAAGCGCAAGAGACAGTAAAGCAGTTATCATTATCTTGTGTGCTGTGGATCAGCAAGGCTGACAGTCCATTATGCCTGACTGCTGCACTGATAACCCTCTTCTGTATTGCTAAGCAGAAGCACTCTCCATTGGAGCATCATTAAAACCACTTGAACATCCAACCACTGTGTCTGGACAACAAGCTTTCACATGCTAAGCAACATACAGACAAAAATGCTACCCTGGATTTAAGCAGACAAAAACATTACAGAAGAGGTTCAACTGTCCCCAAAATAATCATTATAAACCCAAAAAATCCAGAGTTAAGGTTAAAGATTAATTTTTTTCTCCAAACTCATTAAGTGATGGAAATGCACAGTTAGGATTAGGGAATATGAACAAACTTGGTAGTGACACCCTGACATAGCTGCATAATTATGATTAAGACATAGTAGTGTTTGTAGTTTCAGACTAAACTGTACTTCAGCAGATATTTCATTTATTTCCTGATGGTGTCACTGTAGGGTAATCCCTTTTATCCTGTAATAAGGGTGTTGATTTTCTACTAGAGTTATAGGATGGATCAAAAAACCCCAAACAAACAACAACAACCCCCCCCAAAAAAAAACCCACAAAACAAAACAAAAAACAACCCCCTCTCCTCAAAAAACCCACCTATAGTGGGGAGGTTTCCGAAAGCACAAGGAAGTTAATGTAAGAATCAGGTGGTAGCATTTTAAATCTTTCCCTAGAAAGGTATAATGGTCCATTGTAATCTATAGGATTCTTCCCTGCTGGCAGGGCCCTGGAGATTTTAAAATATTCCAGAACCGCTATGTTTTTTGCTGCCCCTGCTGGTTCTACCTCAGCTGTTACTGTAAATTCACTAATGTTGTTCCCAGGACTACACAGACCTGCTGTAATCAATTATTAAGCATAATGTAAACAAAATATGACACGTGAATTTCAAGTTGAATTTTTTGGAGAGGCTAGGGTTGCCAGGTGTCCGGTATTGACCCAGACAGTCTGGTATTTTCACCTCATGTCCGGTAAAAAAGTCAGAAAATACCGGACACCTAAAATGTCTGGTATTTTCTGATTTTTTTCCTGGTCAGGAGGCAAAAATGCCTGATGCTTACCTGTTTCCGTAGGGGAGCTGTCTGGCCCAGAGCAGGAAGACAAGATGGTGGATGGCCGCTGGCAGCCTATTAGAACCAAAAAGCCTCAAAAGCATTTCTTAAAGGGGCCATGCTGTTTTTTTTTTAATTTTTAAATTGTTTTTGCTTAATAACTCTCGGGGTCCTGGGGTCCTTTTCTTTTTCTCAACAATGTTGGACTTCCCCTTTTTTTTCCTCAACAGAATTTTTTCCCCGGTGTTTTTTTTTTTGGCGGGGGAAAGAGGGAGAAGTGGGGTTTGGTATTTTTGGTTAAATCATCTGGCAACCCTAGGTGAGGCAGAAGAGTACCATAAATGAGCCTGATTTTCTACTCTATTATAAAGGTTTTATGCAGGGGTTTACTTATTACCTTGACTTTAGAGGAATCCCAAAACTGTGGGATAGGAGTAGAATATCAGGCCCAAGACAGCAAAAGGAAACAGATTGAGTTGTGAGCAAAGGTAAATTTGGTTTGCAGGTATCTGAGAGTCAGAAGCGATATGTGTGATAGGCATTCAACAACGTCCCTTCAGATTAAAGTTGAAAAGTATTTTGCTTGAAAAAGTCCTGTGAGGGAGAGAAGAGAGGAGGACCTGGAATCAGGGGTTAAACAAAGCCTTTTGGCCCTGCTAGCCCTGCCCCACTAGCCCTGCCCTGCTTTACCTGTAGCCAATGCCAGGCCTGGAGGGAGGATAAAAGGAAGGAGCCTGACTCAGTGAGGGGCTCACCAGCAAGGAGAAAGGAGCATGGTTCTGCAGGACACAAACCAAAGCCCGACCACTTTGCCAGCCGTAGGAGCAAGTAAGCTCCCAACCCCACTCTCTTGGGACAAAGGGGGAAGCCTCCTAGAAACCCTAACTAAGTGGGGAGTCTGGACTCTTGGGGCCACACCCCAAACTAAAGGACTATACTAATATAGTGGGCCAGAGTTCCAAGCCTGGGGCACCAATGGCAGGGTTCTGCCCCCCTTTTCTGCCAGCTAATTCAGTGACCTAAGTATTAGGTCACCCAGGGAGACCTGGCCACAAGTCCACTTTCTGAGACTTTATTCCTCTGCTAATCCTGCTTAACTGCATTTATTGTCTGTTGGGGGACTAAACAGAGCTGCTTAGCACTGCTGCTTTATTCCTTCTCTTTTAAAAAGAAATAACTTGAGTCTCTGTTATCCAGATCGTCCATAGTTTATCAGTTATTTTAAAACAGCTCTCCTCAAATCAGGTGTATTTTTAAAGAGAGTGAGAATATTTAGACTGGCCCTTCTCATTACATTTCCTTTCCATGCAGCTCCTACACATCAGTTTTGATTGAATGAATAAACTCTCCCATGTAAAAATTATTCTGATCATTATTCCATGTCATATTCTTTTCCTGGCATAGGACCAGTAAGCTTCCCCCCCCTTCTTTTGGCTGTACAAGGAAAAGAGTTTCTATGGCTGCAGAGAAAAGCCTTCTGTGCTCTGTTAACATTTTTAATTTGACACTGTGGGAATGACACAGGCATTGTCCCCATACCTTTACAAAATGTGCGGCTTCTGTGTCCCAGTGATGAAAAGCAATGAATGAAGCACTACTAATAACAGTGTGTAGGGCAGATTTCGTGTGCAGACATAACCCCAGTGAGCAATTCGCATGAAATGAACTTTTAAAAGCTGCTTATGCATGATGGGGCGGGAGGATGAACTGAGGTGGAAGATAAAAGGAAATAACATTTTAGATGTGACAGTATTCTACTAGCAATGATCTCACACATGTTTCATTCTCAGTTGAGAGAGGGTTGTTGGTTTTTTTTTTGTTCTAAGTGTGCCACAATGTTCATTTTTCCAGTAAATTAACCCATGACTGAATTGTCATATTAAAATATGCAAATAACCAAAAATTCATTCCTGTGTACAGTCACAGGACAAGACTTTCACTGTGTCGGTATGTCTCATTTGTTTGGAATTCAGCATACCAAATCTTTTGTGTCTCCCACTCTCTCCCTGCATAGTGGTCAAAGGTCTGATCCAAAGTGAAATGGCTCCCATGGACTTCAGTGCATTTTTTACCTGGCCCCAGGAAGTAAGCAAGTTTAGTTAATGATCAACAATAAACCACCACCAAAATACAAAGATCAGTTTATTAAAACAGAGGGAAAAAAGAGGATGAGAAACAAAGTTGGGAAAGGAAATGTGCAGAGGAGTCTACAGGGGAAGGGGAAAACATCTCTGCACTCCTAGAAAGGATGGGGTGGGACAGCCTGCGCCACCCAGACAGTCTGGTGCCCCTTCCTCTCTTCCTGGCTCTTGGAGACAGACAGAGCACACGGTGAGGGCTCTGGAGTGCACCACCTGATGTTCTGGCTGGCATTCTAAAGGGACACATGTCATTTTCTTTAAATCTCTCCTTTTCTATGAGGCCTGCAATGCCACTGGTATGCTGTGAGCACTATCATGCTGACCAGTGTTGTGTTGGGCCCCCTCCATCTGTCTGTCACCACTTTTTGTCTCTTGTCTTATTCTTAGAGTATTAACCTTAACGGGTGATGCGTGTTGGTTCTGGTTAGCTGGTAGGGGCTGGAGCAACTCCCTGCTTACAGCAGGCAGAGGGGCCAGCACTGTGGGGCCTGCTGTGGACATGGGCTGTCCACAGCAGGCCCAGGCACCCTGCAGACAGGGCCTTCTCCAGCCGGACTGGAACAGCCCCTCCCTGTGGTGGGGGAGATTTCTTTTTCTGTTTATTCATCTGTTGTTCTTTTCATCTCTGAGGGAGACTGACATCCTACTCAAAGCCCCTGGAGTGTAGTGATTTATTGTAACTTAAAACAAGTGTAAATATTTGCAATACGTGTTTAAAGAGAGAACAAAAAACTTAGGCTGTATAGTTGCACTGTTTTAATTAAGAAGGAAAAAAGGCAAATTAGACTGAGAGTTGAAACACCAACATGATAATAAACTTAAATGCAAATACTGAGTCCAAATCTCATCTGCTTTCAGTCCCCAATTGGATACAGTGTTCCAGTGCCCTTACTACATTTGTCTGTCTTTCAGGAAAATTGGAGGGCTTCCAGCCTTTTAAATGACCTCATCTTTAATTTTATGCTTCTCATGTATCTAATGTTCCCCAATATTTTTCTTTGTTTTTGAGCCTATAACTTATGTGCCATAATGTTTCAAAGGCAGCCAAAGCTTACCTTTATGATTGCATAATTTTAGTGGTAATATAAATATATAATATGCATTGCTAGGAGAGGAGAAGAAGGGAGGGAGGAGGATGACTTATGTTTCTTGAGCATTTCCAATCATTTAAAAGACAAATGAATTTCATTGTTTCTGAGATACTTTTAAGCAGAATACTGCAATGGTCCGACATGCTTACTGGAACCTATGCTTGGCAGAAAAATGAGCAAGCTGCTGTACATTAGGGCTTATGAACAACACAGAGCTGGCCACCATTCAGCTAAATGTCTTTGCTCCGCGGGAGAACGTTTTTTTTCCTTTGAAGAGTAACTTTGGAGTAGAGAAGGGGAAAAGGGGATATAAATTAAGGCACAATGGATTTTAAAGTGTCAGGATTTAGAAACATAAGCTAGATTCTTCTTTCCACGAAGGCCCCTTTATGCTACACAGGCAATGCAAAAGTATGACAGGGCGGCGCTGCCCCGCACTGAAGCCCAAGGAGTTCCCCTGGCCCAGCTGGCCGAATGGGCCCCACCCCCACCGCCTACTGGGCATGCTCGAGACTTAGGCAGGAGATAAAAGCCCGGGCAGGCAGGTAGGCAGGGGGAAAAGCCGGAGGGGCAGGAGCTCAGGAAGGAGCTTCTGAGCCGCCCCAGGAGCTATGCCTGCTGCTGCTGCCGCCGCTGCCACCCCAGGAGCAGCACCCATAGCCCCAGACATCCCGGGAGTAGCCCCAGCCGCAGCCTCAGCAACAGCACAGGGGGTGGAGGGCGCTGGATTGGGTCTGACCCAGTGAGCAGCCCCCAGAGGATCCTGCTCACTGGGGAAGAGCCCAGGACGGAGGATTGGCCTCCGGGAGGTCGGCGAGTTCCGGCAGGCGTCCCCGCCGACCAGGCAGTGAAAACCTTCACCGCCATCAGGGCCCGGGGCTGGGACCCGGTGGAGTGGGAGGGCCCAGGTCCCCCTCCCTCTCCAGCCCACCCCACCACAAATCAGCCTCCCAGACTTTGAGAGGAGCTAACCCAGGAACTAGGCCAGAAGGCTGTCCCTGCCCTTGGAGAGGGCTGAGAACTTTGGGACTAGGCCAGGGGGCCGTATTTCCCCTGAGCAAGGGGCATTGAACTTTGGAACTAGGCCGGGGGCCCTATTTTCCCCCTACCCAGGGCGAGTCTGCTCTAGAACCGGGGCCCACCCCCTGACAAAAGGGAAGTTAGTGAGAGTAAATTACCCATTACACCCACTTCGAGTCCCTTTTTCATAGCCAGCATAGTTTAAAGAGGCTTAATATAATTGAGAATCCAGCTCATAGTCTTATTTTCATGCATGGGGGACTCAAACATGCATTGCTGGACTATGTGAACAAAACCACGTGTGTCAGCAGCAGAGCATCCCATATGTCTCAGGGGAACCACATCTTAACAATGTAGACTGGACCACAATGGGTGCAAATGAGTTCCTTTTGCAGGATTCCCCAGCCTTGATTCTGGAGCCCTGCAGGCACATCTCTGCTTCCTCTCTTTTCAAGGCTTTCCAGGCTTGTCCCAGAGCACGTGATCTCGTCCTGCATCTAAGCCTGGTCTTGCTTCCATGTGCTTTTGCTTTTCTCTTGGCTTTACAAAGAGCAGGCTTGGAAGAAAAGATTAGTCAGCCTGCTGCAAAGCGTGTTAAAATGGCTCTGTCACCACCCACTGATTTAAAAGATGCTCACCTCCCTTCATCTCCCCCTGATAAACACTCAGAGCCAAATGCTCAGCTGGTGCACTTCATGGGAATTCCCCTGAAGCCAGAGCTACACTGGTGTATTCCTGAGAATCTGACCCACAATCTGATTCAGGCAGAAATAAAGTGGAAAATGAGTGACCCTAAATATCCAGTAATAACAGAGGAATAACTCATATAAGACTAATAATTGAATCTTATTTTAAAAACTCTCTGTGATGGGCACAAGAGTCCACAAAACTTGAAAAAGAATTGACTTTTCTTATTGTCCGTGAGCTACTGCCTTCTATTATAGAATGGGGTGTGAGGCAAAATCTGTCCTTCTCCTCCTATAAGCTTGATTCTCAGAATAGTCTTAAAGAGTACATCTAGACACTTCGAAATCGCAAATGAAGCCGGGATTTGAATTTCCCAAGCTACATTTGCATAATCACATCATGGCGCTCTTTCAAAAAAGCGCTATTTTGAAAGTAAAACCGCAGTCTAGACACAGTTCTTTTGAAAATAGAAGCCTTTTTCAAAAGATCCTGTAAACCTTGAGTGCCATGATGCGATTATGCAATGAAGCACGGGAAATTCAAATCCGGCTTCATTTGCAATTTCGAAGTGTCGAGCGAGGGATGTAGTCTAGACACACTGTTATAGAGCATCCCAAATATAACGCGAGGCATATGGTTTTTCCTGCAAGTCATTTGATCTTCTCATCTTCCTCCTCTTGTTCTCCAGAGAAAAAAGGGGATGCTGTGGGTAAACTGCAGTTCTCCCTCCTGAAATGCCATATGAGCTCTCATGCTCATACTTGTAGAGAACTTGTAGGTAAGGTCCCATGGGAAGCAAGACTGAAGGGAAAAACAACTGAGGAGAGTTGGAAGTATTTCAAAGGGACGTTGTTAAGGGCCCAAAAGCAAACAATTCCGCTGTGTAGGAAAGATAGAAAATATGGCAAAAGACCAGCTTGGCTTAACAAGGAGATCTTGCATGATCTCAAAATAAAAAAGGAGTCATATAAAAAATGGAAACTAGGACAACTAACAAAGGATGAATATAGGCAAGCAACACGGGAATGCAGGGGCAAGATTAGAAAGGCAAAGGCACAAAATGAGATCAAACTAGCTACAGGCATAAAGGGAAACAAGAAGACCTTTTATAAATACATAAAAGCAAGAGGAAGACCAAGGACAGGGTAGGCCCACTGCTTAGCGAGGAGGGAGAAGCAGTAACAGGGAACTTGGAAATGGTGGAGATGCTCAATGACTTCTTTGTTTCGGTCTTCACCGAGAAGTCTGGAGGTGTGCCTAACGTAGTGAATACAAGCAGAGAGCGGGTAAGTTTAGAAGATAGGATACACAAAGAACAAGTTAAAAATCACTTAGGAAAGTTAGATGTCAGCAAGTCACCAGGTCCTGATGAAATGCATCCCAGGATACTCAAGGAGCTGACAGAGGAGGTATCTGAGCCTTTAGCTATGATCTTTGAAAAATCATGGCAGACAGGGGAGATTCCAGAAGACTGGAAAAGGGCAAATATTGTGCCCATCTATAAAAAGGGGAATAAGAACAACCCAGGAAATTATAGACCGGTCAGTTTAACGTCTGTCCCAGGGAAGATAATGGAGCAGGTAATTAAGGAAATCGTATGCAAACACTTGGAAAGTAATAAAGTGATAGGGAATAGCCAGCATGGGTTTGTGAAGAACAAGTCATGCCAAACTAATCTGATAGCTTTCTTTGAAAAGATAACGAGCCTTGTGGATAAGGGAGAAGCGGTGGATGTCATATACCTAGACTTTAGTAAGGCATTTGATACGGTCTCGCATGATATTCTTATTGATAAACTAGGCAAATATAACTTAGATAGGGCCACGATAAGGTGGGTGCATAATTGGCTGGATAACCGTAGTCAGAGAGTTGTTGTTAACGGTTCTAAATCCTGCTGGAAAGGGATAACAAGTGGAGTTCCGCAAGGGTCTGTTTTGGGACCCGTACTATTCAATATCTTCATCAATGATGTAGATATTGGGATAGAGAGTACTCTTATTAAGTTTGCAGATGATACCAAACTGGGTGGGGTTGCGACTTCTTTGGAGGATAGGGACATAATTCAAAATGACCTTAGCAAGTTAGAGAAATGGTCAGAGGTAAACAGGATGAGGTTTAATAAAGAGAAATGCAAAGTGCTCCACTTAGGAAGGAACAATCAGTTCCATACATACAAGATGGGAAGCGACTGTCTAGGAAGGAGCATGGCGGAAAGGGATCTAGGGGTCATAGTGGACCACAAGTTGAATATGAGTCAACAGTGTGATGCTGTTGCAAAAAAAGCAAATATGATTCTAGGTTGTATCAACAGGTGTGTTGTAAGCAAAACTCGTGAAGTCATTCTGCCGCTCTATTCTGCACTAGTTAGGCCTCAGCTGGAGTACTGTGTCCAGTTCTGGGCGCCACATTTCAAGAAAGATGTGGAGAAATTGGAAAGGGTACAGAGAAGAGCGACAAGAATGATTAAAGGTTTAGAGAACATGACCTATGAAGCCAGGCTTCATGAACTGGGCTTGTTTAGTTTGGAAAAAAGAAGATTAAGGGGGGACATGATAGCGGTTTTCAAATATCTAAAAGGGTGTCACAAGGAGGAAGGCGAAAATTTGTTCCTCTTGGTTTCTGAGGACAGGACAAGGAGTAATGGGCTTAAAGTGCAGCAGGGGAGGTTTAGATTGGACATTAGGAAAAAATTCCTAACTGTCAGGGTGGTCAAATATTGGAATAAATTGCCAAGGGAGGTGGTGGAATCTCCCTCTCTGGAGATATTAAAGAACAGGTTAGATAGACATCTGTCAGGGATGGTGTAGACGGAGCTTGATCCTGCCTTGAGGGCGGGGGGCTGGACTCGATGACCTCTCGAGGTCCCTTCCAGTCCTATTATTCTATGATTCTATGATTCTATGCTGTGTGATGGGAGCTCCAGTCCCTGCAAGGTCATTCCAAACTTTGTAATTGTGTGAAGGCAGGAATTCACTCAGGAATCTTAGCAATTTCATCTTTCCCATTTCCATCTTTCCCATTACCCCTAAAAACGTGGGCAGAAGCCTGTTGTCATTGAAAAAAACAGATAGTGGGAGAAGGATGGTCAGTGTGTAGGTACTCGCTTGTGTAGCCAGGATGGAAGCCTGCGCTCCAGCATCCTCATGCCTGGTTTTAGTGAGTTTAATCCCAGGGTACTTTCTTCCCATTGGGAAGCAGCTGATTTCTATGTTTAGGGCTCTTTCACCATCCATTTAGATCAATTTCAGGGTCACAGGATTTTTAAAATAGTAAATTTAATGATTTCAGGGATTTAAATCTGACATTCCATGGAGTTGTAATTGTAGGGGTCTTGACCAAAAAAGGAGTTGTGGGTGAGTTGCAAGGTTATTGTAGGGTTGTGGTACTGCTAATCCTACTTCTGCACTGCTGCTGGCAGCAGCATTGCTTTCAGTGCTGGGCAGCTGGAGAGTGGTGGCTTCTGGCTAGGAGACCAGCTTGGAAGGCAAAGTCTCTGTCAGCAGCACCACAGAAGTAAGGCATGGCATCGTTTTGTCACGCTTTTGTCTGCGTTACTACCTGCAGAGCTGCGTTACTACCTGCAGAGCTGGGCCTTCAGTCAGCCGCTGCCTCTCTCCAGCCACCCAGCTCTGAAGGCAGCAGCACAGAAGTAAGGTCCAGCATGGTATTGTTTTACCACCTTTACTTCTGCACTGCTGCTGGCAAGGAATTGCCTTCGGAGATGGGCACCCAGTAACAGTCACTGTTCTCCCGCTGCTCAGCTCTGAACACAGCACAGAAGTAAGGGTGACCATGCCCTCACCTCCTCAAGTAACCTTGCAACCCCCTCTCTGCAACTGCCTTTTGGGTCAGGGTCCCTCATGAAATCTGTATAGTATAAGGTAAAAGCACACAGAAGACCATTTCATGGGGAGGGGAGATGTGATTTCATGGTTTATGATGCGTTTTTCATAGCCGTGAATTTGGTACAGCCCTACTTATGTGTTCTGCAGACTCAGAAGGACCATGTGCTCAGTCTACTCCCATGTTCTGTTTCCCAGCTCTGAGGTCAGACTCTCAGCCTATAGTGGAACACATCCTCCCTTCTGCTGCTCACTTATTCCTTCCTGAATGGCATCCCCTGCTCTGAGTGGAGGAGACCTTGATAGCAGGAAGTAGTGATGAGATTTCCTGCCAATTTCTCTAGCGAGCCAGCCAAGGCTGTGTGAAGGTGAAGAGGCTAGTTGAGTCTCTGCCAGTCCCCAGCCAGTCAGGGCTCTACAGGTAGAGCCCGCCTACACTGAAAAAGCTCCGCAGCAGCTTATGAGAGAGATGCCTTCACAGCAAGCATGTCAAGAGCTGTGATGTTTCAGATGGAAGACCCTTTGTTTGCCATGGGTATGCCAACCTCTGGCTCAACATCTGTTTTCCAGCTGGCTCCCATGCATTTGATTCTTTTTAAAGGCACTTCCTATTCCTTTCCTAATCCTGTTCCCAATGATCAAATCATTTTTAGGGTTTCGTTTAATGGTTCTGATCATTGGCTGTTGCAAAGTAGAACTGTAGCGCAAAGTGGGACAGCTTGATGAGCATGACTTTAATAAGAGAAAGGAAATAAAAATAACTTTCCGTTCACAGATCTCAAGAGTGCTTTAAAAAAGTCGGATGGTGCCATATTATGGTCATGTTACAAATGTGGGAGTTGAGGGCCTGATTAATTTAGGTGCTGACTTTAATTGGAGTTTTAAGAGCTTGGTGCTTCTGAAAACAAGGCCCTGAGTGACTTGCTCTGTTTGAAAGATGGAGCCACTGACAGAGACAGGAGTGGAGCTCAGCTGTCATAATGCCCTCTGCTGTGTTCTAGCCACTAAATGACTGTCCCTAGGCTGGTTCCTGCTCTTGGAGTATCATATATTTTCCCCTTCAGACTAATGCTGCTGTAGATGATGCTTCGCTCTCCGTGTGTTGCATCTAATTGAGTGTTAAATGGGAAAGTGTCAGATTGAGGCCTCTCCTCTATGGATGGAGGGGGAGGGGGACCAAAACCAAATTAGCTAGATTTTTATAGCCCGCCTCAAAGCCACACTGCTTCTATTGTTCTCCGAAAGACCAAAATGAAGGTCATGTGATCCTTTGCTGCTTCAGTAAACAGGGTTTTTTTTGCAACACGTTTCCTCCTTGTGATCGTGGGCAAACATGCTGGCACCGCTTGGTTTGTTCAGTGCATGTAAGCCAGTAATTGTTTCATTATTGTAGAAAGAGATGCAGCATTCTTTTTGTGGCCGACACGTCCTTGTTTTCTGTGCTCTGTTTAGAGGGATGTATATATCCTGAATAGGCACTGACTGAGGCATATAGGTGGGCTTAGCTCTGCTTTTAACTATTAGTGGCCAACAACAAGTAGAGCTGTTACTAGTACAGACCTCAAGAGTAAGCAAGGAAAGGCACAGTTCATACTGATGTATTTGGCTTGGTTTCTTCAAAAGGTGAGCTTCACTGGAACAAATTACAGGTTTCCTTGTCTATCCTTGGGGTTTGCCCTGTGGCTACCAGTGTTTGAATTCCAAGTAGAGAGGAAGCCAGTGTGTTGGTGAGGGCAGTTACACTGGTTTCCTGTATCCCTCCATCTTGGAAATGGTTTCTGATGCATGGAGAACTATTGGGGGCTTTTTAACTTCAGCATGACAGTTTGGAGTCAACTGGAAAATGAAATACATTGTAGACTTATGTGATTAAAAACCACTAGGTGTCGAGGTAAAACTTTTACATACAAAAGCTTCAATACAGGCCCCCTGACATTTTTCTGCTTTTGCTTTCGAGGCCAAAACCTACATTTCTGATTGGCCTGCTTTGGTAGTGAATCAGGGTTGTGGGGTGTAGTGGAGGTTGTTGTCCATAGGACCCCAGCTTAATTTGCTGCAAATGTTGGAAGCCGGGAGTGAATGATGCAGGAGATTGTGGGAAGAGAAGAGATACTTGCCTGGATTGTATCAGCTGAATGCTGCCTTGGAGAATAGGATTAAATCCCTTCTTCTCCTAGGGTATGTCTACACTACCCCCCTAGTTCGAACTAGGGGGGGTAATGTAGTCATACGGAGTTGCAAATGAAGTCCGGGATTTGAATTTCCCGGGCTTCATTTGCATAAAGCCGGCCGGCGCCATTTTTAAATGCCGGCTAGGTCGGACCCCGTGCCGCGTGTAGCCGTGCGGCACGGGGTCCGACCTAGCTGGCATTTAAAAATGGCGCCAGTCGGTTTTATGCAAATGAAGCCCGGGAAATTCAAATCCCGGGCTTCATTTGCAACTCCGTATGACTACATTATCCCCCTAGTTCGAACTAGGGGGGTAGTGTAGACATACCCCTACAGAGTTCCTATGTGCTGCTGGGCATGTCACTTAAGCCATATTTTTCATAGTTGCTCACTAATTGAATTAGGTGTTCCTCATTTTGTTGGTGCTTGACTTAATATGCTTTTGGGTTTGATTTGCAGAAGTGCTGCATGTTCTCACTTGCATCTGATAGCAATGGTTATTGTGCTTTGGCCATATAAAGTGCTGTAAAATGTCATGTCCTCTGAAAAATCAAGTCCTAGGTATCTTAAATTGTGCATTCAAAGTTCAGTGCATAATTTGACCTCAATCTCTCTGCCTTGATTTCCCATCTGGAAAATGGGGTAAATGATACCTGCTTATCTCACAGGGATGTTGTGACAATAATCTCATTAATGTTAGTGAATTCCTCAGATACTGTAATAACGAATGTCATAGAGGCCCATGATAAAATGAATAATTCTGCCCATAGAACATGATTTGAATAGTGTTACAGTAAATAAGGCCTAGGGCCACAGATTGAATAATGAAGGAAAAATAAAATATGAAACAGCTGTTCATTAACTGAGCATCATTTGTTCCGTGAACTGAAGGAGGGAAGGTTCCTCTGGAAAAAATAATATGCGATCATGAAGCTAATGAGTGTATCAAAATGCATACACACAAGAGGGCTAACATAAGGTTGCTCAGGCAACCTTAACTCAGGCAATTTCTTACCTTTTTTGTGTTTTATTCTGCAACCTTAAATGTTCTTTTAACATAGGTTTGGTTGTTGGTTTGGATTGGATAGATATATATGCATATTCACGTTTATAAATACTGGCTAACCTCAGCTGGCCTCAATCCAATGTTTAGTTGACTAATTTCTTTTCAGAATCATGATACAGTAGTGAGGTGATACTCAAGTTTTGAAGGAGAAGGGTACAGTGACCTTATGGATCAGTTCATAGAAGCAGCCACATGTAAAGCAGTATGGAAAAAATGGAAGGCCATTGTAGTCAATGCAGATAAATGGGGGAAGAGAATCAAGTTTGGCATTGTCTGCATGTTGCATTGGCTTTTGTAGATTTTCAGATATTAAGGTCAGAAAGGATAATTATATTTAGCTTCCTGTATAATGCAGGCTGCAGAATCCTCCCAGTGGTGGCTTTCAGGCAGCTACTCAAAATGACATGTTGGTAAGGCGTATTGTTAGTTATCACTCCTCAAATGTAGTGTGTGGTTCAGTCAATATATGCAAAGAAGAGACTATAAATAGATGACAGGTTGTGTGTTGAGAAGTAGGAGTCAACTTGGTAATTCCACCTCTTTTGTTTGAACTACTCAAAATCTCCTAAGTAAGAGGAGAGGGCTAGGATATTTAGTCCTTTTGGATGAGGTCTGTTTGAAGGCACACATTGGAGGAAGAACATGGTGAATTAGGACAGATGTGAGGATCCAGGCATTGGGGCCATATAGGTGGTGAGGAAAAGAGTGGGGGAGAAGAACATACTGGCTACGTCTAGACTAGCATGATTTTCCGCAAATGCTTTTAATGGAAAAGTTTTCCGTTAAAAGCATTTGCGGAAAAGAGCGTCTAGATTGGCACGGACGCTTTTCCGCAAAAGCACTTTTTGCGGAAAAGCGTCCGTGCCAATCTAGACGCGCTTTTCCACAAAAAAGCCCCGATCGCCATTTTCGCGATTGGGCCTTTTTTGCGCAAAACAAATCTGAGCTTTCTACACTGGCCCTTTTGCGCAAAAGCTTTGCGCAAAAGGACTTTTGCCCGAACGGGAGCAGCATAGTATTTCTGCAAGAAGCACTGATTTCAGACAGTTGGAAGTCAGTGTTCTTGTGGAAATTCAAGCGGCCAGTGTTGACAGCTGGCAAGTTTTTCCTCAAAAGCAGTTGCTTTTGCGGAAAAACTTGCCAGTATAGACACAGCCACAGAGAATAATTTGATGGTGGCTCGATTCAAGCCGGTGCTTGGAGCAGAATTAGTGTTGGTAGAGCATCTGTGATTGGCAGTTGTCAGTTGGATACTTAGATGATGCATTAGTGCCTAACTGATCACTGGGAGCCTACCAGAGCTTAAATTTAAGCCTGGAGGTAGTTACAAACCTGTGGCACCACTGCAAAAAGCTTCTGCGAAATGTGCAGTGCCAGTTTCCTAAGGAACTGATAGTTCTCCCATGAAGCAAGTTTTCTCCAGGACATTCTGGGGGAAACAGTGCCTGCATCATCTACACAATACAGGACTTCAGCCTAGTGTGTTCATGCAGCATTGT
Organism: Pelodiscus sinensis; assembly: GCF_052426305.1. NCBI lineage: Eukaryota > Metazoa > Chordata > Testudines > Trionychidae > Pelodiscus > Pelodiscus sinensis. The sequence continues at coordinate 120,282,371 of NC_143056.1, read as the reverse complement.
TTGCAGCTGAATGAGTGCCAGTGTTAACAACCCACCTGCAACACGTGGTATGTACCACTTTTTCTTGCTTCTCTTCCATCTTCCATGGCTCAGCCATCACCCCGTGCTCCTGCCCTGCAATCACTAGGATACCTCCACCCCTTGTGCAGCTTTGTTGTTGTTGAGAAAAGCAGCGAGCCCCTTGCACTTCATTTTTTCACGTGGGACCTGATTTTTATGACTAATTCTTTTGTAAAGAAATGAGTTGCAGAGAAGAGCTTTGCACATTAAGGAACCTTATGAATTATGCATGAGGCACGACAGTCTGGTACCGGCAGTGTCTTTTTTTTTTTACAAGTGAAAGAGCAATATTAACCACGTACACCATACACTATCTCTAATTTTTCATGGGGAAGCAATATAATGTTGACTAATAGGTTGGGAATAAGCTGTCTGGCTCCTCCTTTGAGCCTTTAGGATCTATAAAAAGATATTTGGTCACAGGGAAGAGAAGATCCATTTGAGCAAACTGCAAGGGGATGGAGGAGAAGGGAAGTCATTTGGCAGAGCTGTGCGAAAGAGCAATCGATTCGAGGCCAGGCTGACAGGCCTGCACATGAGCATCAATCTCATCTATTTAATAGGCTGTACGGCTGATGGAGAAATCAGCATGTAGATGTGCTTAATTCTATCACATCTATCAAAACGGTAGGCAAAGACGAAGCGGTAAGGGGAATGATGAGTAGAAACAATTGATAATAGGACTCATTGATTTAAAGAAAATTAAAATGACAAAATCCCTGCCAGAGTGCTTCCCTGATGGGCATGTTTTGTTTGTGGAAGCTGATTGCTGACGGCTTCTGAGTTCATTTTCTGTGAGAGACAGCTAGATGTTCCCCGGGGGTGATGCTGGATTGGTGACTAGATTAGGGAATGTACCACAAGGTGACATGACCTAGAGGTATGTTCTCCCTTCCTGGGTGACCCCCAGATACAAAGAGGGAAGTTTCCTGCTTGATAGCAAGTCGCTACTACATATGTACTGCCAGGCTTTCAGCACATTGGCAATACTGAAGTGTGGGAGCTTAGTTAGGTATGTCAAATTTCGCAGTTCTAAGTCTCTAAGGCATCATCGCTCCTTATCTGACTTGTGGCTACTTCTGGCCAGCGGTAGTTTAAACTCTCCGCTAGGAAAAGGCCTCCTCTGACAATGCTCAAAGGGGTCTTTGAATCACCCCTGCATAGTAGTAGTAACATTTGTGCTTGTGTAGCATCTGTCATTCCCCAGCTCACAGTGCTCTGCCAAAGCAAGTAGGTAAGCCTCCTGATACCCCTTCATGGCAGGAGAATGTTTCTGGACTCTGTTTATGGATTAGTGAAACTGACGCTCACTGATACCAAGGCCAGCATTTTCTAAGGGCACTGACTGATTCTGGGAACCTCCTTTTTTAGGTACCCAACCTGAAATAACTTAAGACTTGATTATCAGAGGTGCTGAGCACCTGCAGCTCCCAGCTGATCTGACTTCAGCTAATGTGCTTGGCCCTTTAACAAAAGAGAAGGTCTCATATTGGGTGCTTGCCAAAATCAGACTCTGTTCTTAAAAAGTGTGGCTTCTCCAAGTCAAGTGACACTGTGGCAATGTTGTAAATTGCCCCAATTCCGACTCCCTTGTCCTAGTCACCATCCCACAAACATTGTAACATTGTATATAGCATGAGCTTCTTTCCCATGTCTTACTCTCTAACTCCACCTGCACGTCCTCTCCTCTTAGTGGGGGTCTAGTGTTGGTATCTGTGTTTGTGTTATGTATGAGTTGTTTTTCTAACTTCTCCATTTCTGTATGCCACAAATAGAACTTGTTTTATTTTGGCTCCATAAATGACTCCCTGATGCAGATAAAAAACCCATTGGAAAAACAAATGCAGAAACAGAGAGATGTTTAGGCTTTGGATTCTGCAGATTCATAATGCACAGCTCTCCTTGATATTAAAATTCAGATTCAAATGATTATAAACCTGTTAAGAACATTCATCCAATTGGAGCACTTTATTGGCTGTAAGTTGTCAAACTTTTGATTCAGGATATAAAATGCCTCCTGCTCCCACAACATAAAAATATCTCACTGCGATCTTTCCAGCCAGAGCTCACTAAATTGTTCCACTTTACATTTACCGCTGTGTATGTGCGAAGAATTAAACCATCTTTCTTAACTGGAAACAGTAAACTACACAGTGTTCTCTAATTGTTTTTCTTTTTGGAGAAACGGCTTTATAATGTAATTATGCATGTGCCCAGAGGTATATAGAATTAAATTATAGAGTCTGCTTCCCAGCACTTCCACCTCCGCTTAGACACCCCATAATTCAACTACAGGCCCCCCTTGGGAATCATATAATTATATAAGTGTAAGATAGGAAGAGTTAGCTCAAGATGATCACTTCTCTCCAGAGCCATCTTATATGTAAGGTTGTTTTTTTAAATAATTATTTGTCCCTTTCCAAGATGGAAGGAATTCAAGTGAATTCCTATGAATATGGATGCCAGCCTCCTCTCCAGAGATGAATAATCATTACATCCCTCTGCACACCAAGAAATGAGACGTAGTGTTTGTAGAAAATGTTCTTACAGGTAGTCAATCACCTGCTTTCTATAGGCAGCCCCCTCTCCCTGCAAAAGAAGGGGAAATAAGTGTGGATGGTATTCGCTATAATGAAAACTCCTCACTGAAAAGGCTGCTTTTAATGCTCAACAAATTGCCTTCTTTCTTTGATTAGGGTTTTTTACACTTTCCCTTTAATTTCTACAACACTACATGAAAGATGCCAGATGTGTTCAGCATTTTTGTACAATACATCCTGCCAGTAGTGACTTGCTTCGAGGAGAGAAACTAAGGTCTAGTTCACACATGAAGTTGCATCAGTTTAATGAAAAGTATGCTTGTAAAAAAGTTTAAAGTTAAGCACAGGCAGTCTTAATTTAACTCATACCTGGCTGATATAGTTTCCCATGAAATCTGATCTATTTAAAAAATCTGGCTTATCAATTTTAATTAAACCAGTGCAATTGCTGCCTATAGACAAGATCAAAGGCTTTCATCCTTTCTTCTTCACTTCAATCATACCCACAGGTCTATAGCCCACTGAGTCTATGGATCCAACACATCATCACTTTGTATTCATTTGCACCAGTGCATAATGAATGCAATGCACTACTTGATTTTTGCCTGGTACAAATGACTATACATGGAGAAGCAGAGCAACAGTAAACTTGCCCTAAGGGTATGTCTGCACTGCAATTAGACACCAGCTGGTTCAGACTATGGAGCTGTTTAATAATGGCATATACATTTGGGCTCGGAGTGGATCCCAAGCTCTGGGAATGTGCGAGAGAAGCTGGTCCCAAGATCAAGGCACCTGTCTGAGCCCGAACATCTACACAGTCATCAAACAGCCCCTTAGCCTGAACCAGTTGGCATGGACCTGCTGGGAGTGTTTAATTGCTTTGTAGCTATATCCTTAGTCTCTATTGGAACTGAGAAATGGAGAATACTTCTGAGTCTGATCTTCTTGAGAAAGAGTGATACCTAAATTAGGTCTGTGTGTCTGTAACTTTAGGGTCATTCCAACCTGCTGCTCCTGTCTCTGTTAAGTGGGATTTAGAGCTTCTTATCAGCTTCTGAAGATCTTATTCCAAGGTCTTTAAATATATTTATTTCTTTACTTGAGAAGCTGTTCCCTGAGGAAGTATATGAGAGCCTTGTATTTTATCTAGCTGGGTTGGTTTAGACTTGCAATAGTCTGGCCAGGCCCTAGGCAAAATCCTTCCTTCTCAAGCAGAACATCAGTCCAAAATAAGGTCCCCACCATTCCAGCTACTAAAAATGGACAAACTACTATGTACATGCAGAGCTGCATTGAAATCAGTGAAGGGTTCTGTGGGGGCACAGAGGTCCACCTACATTGAACAGTTTCCAGGAGCAGGTCCTAAATGGTTCTCCCTTCTGAGATAAAGGCAAAAAAATCCAAAGCTCCAGATTACGTAGTACAGGTTGAACCTCTTTAGTTTGGCACTCTCTGGTCTGATATGATTTTAGTTAACTAGAAGTCCACTTATCACAGGTGTGGCCAAGTTTCCTGCAGTCCCATAATGTTTGTTTATAGCCACTAGTCCTGGCTCTATGTTCTGTGCTGTTATTTAACTCTAATTTACCCCTAAATGTCTACTGAGAGCCCATTAACTAGTTGAAGTGTTGGTAATGCTGCTAAACAATATTGACATTCTTTGGTTGGCACTGGCCAGGTCCTGAGGGTGCCAAACTAGAGAGATTCAGACTGTACCAGGCTACTTTCATCATCTACAATAGAGATTCTTTGTTTATCTTTTCCAAGACAGTGAATCCTTATTGCCTGATACTTTCTGGCTTTCTGGACATTCCTGCCTTGTCCAGGATTTCTGTAGATCAGAAAATATTTATTTTGGTAGGTTACCTCTGCTTGAATGAGTCCCTCATTACCCAGGCGATCATGCCACCAAACTAAAACAATTATTCACGCAAAATTGGAATGCACCCGTCAAGGCTGTTCCCCACTCTGGCACTCAGGGTATGTCTTCACTGCATTCCTCCTTCGAGAGAGGAATGCAAATGCAGACAAATGAAATTGCAAATGAAGCACGGATTTGAATTTCCCGCGCTTCATCTGCATAACCACGGCTGGCCGCTTTTCCGAAATACCGTATTTCGAGAAAAAAAATGCGGTCCACACGGGGTTATTTTGAAAAGAAACCCTTCCTTTGAAAAAACCCTTAAACCTAATTTTTTAAGGAGTAAGGGTTATTTCGAAGGAAGGGTTTCTTTTTAAAATAACCCATTTTTTTCCTCGAAATACGGTATTTTGAAAAATCGGCCGGCCACGATTATGCAGATGAAGCGCAGGAAATTCAAATCTGCGCTTCATTTGCAATTTCGTTTGTCTGCATTTGCATTCCTCTCTCGAAGGAGGAATGCAATGTAGACATACCCTGAGTGCAGAATATGGAGGCCCCCAAGAGACCTTAAAAATACCTTGCCTCTATAGGCTTCTGCTTAAAAGCTCCCAAAGGTCACAGATTCCCTGGCTGTGGGAGATGAACTGTGGCCACCAAGTGAAAACCCCTTTCTTCTTAAACCAAGGAAGAAAGCACTTGGACTTCTTCCAGAGAGGTACCCCCAAGCTCTTTTACCACAAGAGAGCTGGAAAAAAAAGAAAAAACAAACTGCAGTTTCTGATAGCTGACCTTTCAGCCTTAGGCATGCATATACAGACCCCCTGTTGCCTTCTAGGACACAATAATCAAATGATAGCCTTAAAAATGTGATTTTTATTAATAAAACAAAAAATATATACTGGGTAAAGCATAATAGTATGCTAGGTTATAAAGCAACTAAGAAAGGAACAGATTAAAATGCAGAAATGTGTATCCCTGGATTTCAGCTTTATACAATGTATGGCAGGAGGGAAGGGGGGGGCACATGAGCTTAGCACAGAGAAGTTTAACCAAACAACAATACAAAGAAAATAACCTGATCACGTCTAAATAGACATTTCATTCTGTAGCTACTCACAGATCCATGTTTTACAATCCAGTCCATTTCCACGCCCCCTATTCTTTGTAGGCATGGTAGTTCTGCTTGGTTAAATTCATCTTGTTCCCCCAACTCCTGGCTTAAAACTCCCACAAAGAAAAACAGCAGGCAGGTGTTTCTTTCCATTCACATTTCAACACCATCTCCCATTGGCTCTCCTGGCTCCCTGCCAACACTCCCTAGCTATCTGAATTTAACCCTTTAGTCACTGAATGCTGGCCAGCACTCCTATCCATCACACCCCTGCTCTAATCATTGATGTGCACTTCTCTTGGAATCAGTTGGATTCTCATGCAGTGTCTCTGGAGGCTTCTTTTCCCCACATTAGTGGGGAGCCGCCCCAAAGACAACACAACACTGCTGAGAAGCAACTTGCTCCTCCTTCTCTTCTTTGATTATAAAAGGGATGGAAATGATTTACCTAAACAGGCTTCCTTTGTTTATCATTCCTGCCCTGCTCTCCAAAAATAATGACCAAGTTCTCTACCTAAAACTCATTCAAACAGAAGTCCTGAATCCATATCAATCAGCACCCACTTTAATTTTTCAGATGCTGCTTGATTAAATTGCTGCCTAGACTCGTCCTTTCTTTGATAGCAACGGGTGAGTGCCTGGCCGTGAACTCAAACAGAGAAATAATAAAGTGCTTTCCAAGGCAGGCCCTCCCCAGAGCGCAAGACACAATGCAAGTTATTAAAACAAATCAAAGAAAGTGAACTGCTCTAAACTGTGTATTGAAAAACAAATGTCAGGGTTGGAGAAGATTTAAATTTCATATCCATAATTACAAAAGCAAATATATCTTCATGGAGGGTATTTCAAAGTCAAAAAGAAAATGTGCAATATCACATGGCTCCTGGAGAGTCAATAATTGGTACCACCATCATATGGCAAAGAATCCCCTGCCTCACAGGATACTGCCGTCAGCATATAGTGGATTGCCTTGTCTAGAATGAGTGGGCTAGCCAAACCATGTAATGTACCCAAGTTACTCTACTGCCATCTGTTTTTGAATCTTCCCTGTTGGAATGCATTGAAATCCCTATTAAAGGCCTTGTCCACGTGCAAACTTTGCACTAAGGGGGCGTCTGCACAGGCGGGCTTAACTCAAAATAAGTTACACAAAATGAGCTATGTCAATTGCATATCTTATTTCAAAATAGCTTATTTTGAAATAAGGAATGTCTACGCTGCACTTATTTCGAAACAGTGCTCTCTTCCTCTGACTTCCCTTACTCATACAATGAGGGTTACAGCAGTCAGAGTATGAAGTCCTCCAGCTTTACGGTATTTTTACATTATTAGAAAGGCAGGATAAGGGATCTGCTGAACATGTGGCAATGGGCTTGGTTCTGGAGTGGCTTAGGGAATTGGACATTCATCTGGGTGGCGGGTTCAAACCTGGCCCCCCATCAGCAGCTTCATTCCAGCTCCCCGCCCCTCCAGCCTGGGAGTGGCCAGGCAGCCAACACAGGCTTCCCAAGGGATGCACATGGCTCCCATATTAGGAAGGCAGGATAAGGGACCCTCAGTGTGTATGTCTGATCTAATTTAGTTAAACCAGAGGGAACTCTTCTGTGGATGCTCTCTCTAAAATCAGTCTAAAATACTTTATATTTTTTTCACTTCAGGCCCTTCCTTCACGAGGAAAAAGAGTGTGTTCTTTTCTCATGTTAGTTATCACCTGGTAAGTAACAAGGTAAAACTCTAGCAAAGACAGAGCTGTTTGTCATTTTCATGTGTTAATAGGTTGGGGTCAAGGCTATGAGAGAACCTATGGTTAACCTCAACCTTCTAAAACACATAAACTATACACTGTCTTGTCTTCTCTAGGATTTTATCTCAGGTTAGTGACCACATTAGCTACCACAAAGTACACCCCCTTTTTTCTCTAGTGTGAAAGAAACAATCAATAAACAATCAACTCAAGCTTAATCAGGGTAATCCAGTTGAAACCAAGTGTCCACACAGGGGTTTGTAGCAGTTTAACTAAACCCATTTAAAAATAAATTTTACTTAAATGGGTGCAAGTTTCTAAGTGTAGACGGAGCCTAACTCCAACACTGGTGCAGGCCACTATGTTAACTTACATCAGCATGACCACTGTCACCATGGAGATCACACAGTCTGAATTGCTTACTTTGAAGCGGGTGTATTTGTGGATTCTGGGGCAGTTGTATATGGCAGCGTAGTACTTCTTGTAGTACTTTGGCATCAGTGTCATCTGGTCAGGGTTTTCAGGTTACTCCCAGACACTCTTGACAGGACCTCTACTCTGTCGGTGATGATAAACTTTTCAGCTGCGTGTGTAACTATCAGTGCTCCCTATATCTAGAGTGTCAGACCCCGTTCACTTGGGTCAACACAGGAGATCTCTGAGAGCCCCCGGAAACGACAGATGCAGGCAAGGTTTGAAATCAATCAAGCATGTTTATTGTCAAATGTGAAGCTCTAGCAGTTGGTAGCAGAGATCCTACAATGCTACACCACTGCGCCTTTGGCCCACGTTGACAAGGTACCAACACTGAGCAGGCCTATTGCCATATAACAGATATTAACAGCGGTTAGTCGGAGTTAAGCCACTGTGCATTCTGTAAGTCCCCCCGCCCCCAGGTCAGCCGGTGTGCATCATTTGCGGTGTCCTTTTATAGACAGGTACAAACAACTTCATCACTTCTTTACGTACCAGGTTACCACCCTCTGTTGCCTAGTTACCACCCCTGACCTTACGAAAGGGGGCCTTACTTACTATCCTTCATGCTGGCAATCTCGACCCGGTCCTGAATCTAGGTCGGTATGTACATTAGTTTCTGGGGAGTCTTTGTACCAAGACATTTCTTAAGATGTTCTGCTACTCCCCTTTGGCTTACGGTCTGTACCCGGTGCCTCCCTGTGTCCTTCCATGCTCCACCTAACTTACACAATCACACAATTATCAATAGGGCCTCTTTCTTGGCTCCTGTGCTACTGAACCAAAGTCTTGCTCACTAGATTGCAGGCCTGTTGCTGTTTTCATGTTATAGGCCTCTATTTAGGCCTGCTACCTCCATGTTACTGACCCTCAACTTACTATACACTCTTGTTCAAAGCAGTCCCGTGTTAACACTGCATCACAGAAGGGGATTGCTTTGTGATTGAAGCACACTACCAGGAGCCAGTCGACATGGTTTCCATTGCTGGCTCTGCCAACAGATAACCTTCCATTTCACCTCTTCTGCACCTCACATTCCCATCTGCAAAATGGGGATAATGATACCTGCCTCTCTCATACTTTGTGAGGCCACGTTAATTAATATTGGTAAGTCACTCAGACTAAAACTGCAATAAAAAAAGCATAATATGCTGTGCCTGAGTCACGGCACTTGCACCACTGCAGGCGCCGGAGCAGTAATGCAGCACTTTTGCAATGCTTTGCCAGGCTTATCCTAATTCCACTCAGAGCAGTCATGAGAAAACAGTAGGGCTGCTTTTGTAGCACTTGGGCCTTAACAGGGAAATCCCTTATTACAAAGGCACTTCTCAATTCCTTAGCAAGTGCCTTTGAAGCCTGGGATTCCACTGCAGCATGGATTCCTTTTGGGCAATGGGGACATTTTCGTCATATGCAGTCTTATCTCCTGTCTGCCTCTAAAAGGCTTCTGACTGATGTTGTGCTTTCCACTGCTATGCTGACTTCACAGTTCCAAAAACACGGTTGCTTCCATGAGGAGCTGAGGTTTGCAGAACTTGGAATCAGGTCACATCACTCAAGTTTCTGCTTTCTGGCATTTATTTGCTGAAAAATTCAGGGGCAAAGGATATTTTCGTACTATATTGTCCTATAAATATTCAGGGAAGTTTACTAACCACCTTACATTATGTATTCTCTATGCTCTTGAATATGCACCAACTCCCTTCCTCCTCCTCTCCTTCTCACTTTTCCTGGCAATCGGCCCAAACTGCCTCCAACAGAGAGTTGTCTAAAAGCAGCAGGCAACCAGGGGTGTGGAAACCAGGAGCTGGCATGAATAATTGTTGGGATGTTTTGTTTTGTAATTCATGCGCACATCCTCTCTCCGAGCAAGCACATCTCACGGTGCTCTGCAAGGAAATGAAATCAGTGCACAACGGGTGAAAAATTTTAAACACACTTCATACAAATTTGGTGCATTACATATAAGTAAACATCATTATCCCATTCTCCTCAGGTGAGCTTGTGATCACTCGTCACAGAAATCTCCTTGAGACTTGTCAGCTGATGTGCTGAAAATACCACTGACCCCACTCACCTGACATCTAGGGTGCCCTACTACTCTCCGCTCTCCCCCAGCAATGCCATAGAGGTCATAGGCCCACAGCAGAACCACACAGACACCAAGAGCAGAGCAGAGCAGAGCAGCTATGGGAAGGTTTTAGTGAAAGGAGCCTAACAGAACACCCAGGTGCATAAACCCAATGAGACCAGAATGCCAGATAAATCCATCTTACTCCGAATAAACTTTATGCAGAGTAAGCTCACGAATTGTTCACCTCCTTTATCCATGAAAGAAAGAGAGACACAGCTATTGTCCTCACACCAATAACAATTATTGTATACTCTCAGAGTGGTGAGACAGTCTGCAAAGCCATTTGAAGACCATCCTTGTTTACTTCTCTCACCTTACATACAATTTCTCCAGGAACAGAAACCTTTGTTTGCTTCCCTGACACCTCTGTGGAAAAATGCAAAATTCAAGATGGATTTCACCTTCAGGTGACCTGGACATGTCTTCATAGCATGTGTGCAGGGAGACAGTTCTGTCCCCATTAGATCTCTCTTGCTAATGGGCTGTTAGCTGTGTGTCTGGCTCCTTCATTGTTGTTCCCAAAGGGCTGGAAATAGGCTTTTTCCAGCATGAACACATTGAAAGGGATAGCCATGTTAGTCTGTAACTTTAAAAAAAATGAGGACAGTCCTTAGAGACTAACAGATATATTATATCATAAGCTTTCATGGGTAAAACCCACTTCCTCAGGTGAGTTGGAGTGGACATTACAGAATCCAGAGTATATATAATAGCAAAAACAGTTACCTGTCAATTGTAGGACCAGTGTTAATTATGCTAACTGAGTCAGGCTGGATGTGTCCCATTCATAGCTTTTCATGTGTAAATGCCAATATCAAAGGCATGGGAAAATGCCTTTGTAGTGTGTTAACCAGTTAATATATTTTTTCAAGCCCAAGTTGATAGTTACAAATGTATAAATCAGCAGTCTCCCTCAGTAATTGGGTGATACACATTTCTTTGTAGAAGGATGGCTACTTTTAAATTCATTATTGAATGTCCAGTGAGGTTAAAATGTTCCTATACAGGTTTATGTGTGTTACCATTCCTGCTGTTTGATTTATGTCCATTTATCTTTTGTCTCAGAGACTGTCTGGTTTAGCCAATATACATGGCACAGGGGCATTGCTGGCACTTGGTAGAATATATCACATTAGAGGATGTGCAGTTGTGGCTTATGTGGTTAGGTCTGTGATGGTGTCACTTGCTAACTCTGTCCACATGTCTATACAAGGGGGTTTGTTGCAGGGGTAGGTTCCTGGGAGAGTGTGTCAGTGATGGGGGGGGGGCGGGGGGGAGGCTGCTCGTAAGTATTTGCTCAAGGTTTTGTCTGTATGTGTGGATTGGCCTGTCACCCAAGGTCTATGAGAGTGAGGGGTCATTTTCCAGGATAGGTTGTAGATTCTCAATGATGTACTGGAAGGGTTTAAGCTGTAGGCGAAGGCCAGTGTTGTTCTGTTATTTTCTTTGTTGGGCCTGTCTTGAAGTAGGTGACTTCTGGGTACTTAACTGGCTCTGTCAATCTGTTTACTCACTTCCCGAGGTGAGTATTTAAGTTTTAAGAATGCTTGATAAAGATCTTGTAGGTATTTGTCTCTATGGGTATGTCTCCACTAGCTCGTTAGTTCGAGCTAGGTAGGCAAATGAGGGCAACCAGAGTTGCAAATGAAGCCCGGGATTTAAATATCCCGGGCTTCATTTGCATGTTCCCGGGTGCCACCATTTTTAAATCCCCCTTAGTCCGAACTAACTGCCCGCGTATAGACGCGGCAGTTAAACATTAATTTGAACTAACTCCTTAGTTCGAATTAACTGTTACTCCTCATTCCATTTCTAAGGGACCTTAGAAAGGGGCCAGATTGAGCTTTTAAACTGTTCAGCCAGGATAGCAACATTTTTACCTAAACATTATAATGTTTAATTTCTGTAGGTCCCTTTTGGAGTCCTGGAGGAAACAATTAAGTAGGGAAGGCACTTGTACCTGTGCGGTGCCCACCCCAGGTACTGCACCACATTGCCAGCAATTCTGATTCTGATAACTTGGGGTTTTTGCACCATCACAGCATTGGGTGCTGCAATTATTTGAGCTTTTGCATTAGTAGAGCACAGCCATAACCTTTATTGCCACTTGGCATAATGAGTTGGTCTACCGAGATCTTGAAACAGGTGTGACATTAACCTTTGCCTCCCCTGTTATTATGTTAGCAATTGGAAGCTATTAAAACGCAAACAGCTTTACATGGGGCAACAAATATGTAGCAAACAGGCTTTGAACCTGTTGGTCTTCCAGGATGCAGTCAAGTGCCTTGTTATCAAATAGCTGGAACATCAGCAGCTGGAAAAGTTATCAGGGAGAAAGCACTGTGTCCTATGTGCATTCTTAACCAATATGTTCTGGTGAAGAGTTCTATAATACATTTAGTTAGGTGCAGGACGTGACTTCAGTGAAATGTAGTTCATCTGCTTAAAATAATTTTCAGGGCCTAAAGAGTGTTTGTAACATGACACAAAAGAGGGTTTGTTGCAGAAAGAAAAGCCCAGGAGTAAAAATTGCTCAAAGCATCTGCATGCTTGACAAAATCTTGAGTTACCATAAGGCTGCTCATTCCTCAAGTTGGTCATGCAGCTATCTGGTTCCTGTTGAAACTTAATTGTAGGATTTGGAATGCCATGGAGGAGACTAACAAAGTAAAGGGACCCAAGATTAGTGGTTACAGCCTCTTAAACAGCTGACTCTCACAGTATAGTTATTACATGCTAGCCTCCAAAGCCCAGACAAACATGTCTTCTTGCCTGGCTCCTAGGGAACTTGCAAATGAGTTAAGAAGGAATGAAATTGGTAGGACCTGAGAGGCTTACACAGCCAGAAGTACAGAGATACTGATTCTTCTCCATGACCCCTCTTCTCCTTTCCCCCATGAAATATCTAAGTCAAAAGTACAAGACGTATTAGGGCTGTCTGTTCTCCTCTCTCTGCAGACACATGGATCCCATGGACATTAACAGGAGAGGTGAACAAGCCATTGGTGGAGCAATATCTCTCCTATGACCTTTAACAGAATGTAGCCCATCTGTTGCTATGTCTAGACTCAGCGCTTTTCCGTGATACTGGAGGGTCCAAGGAACGAGTCTGCTTTTCTGAAAAAAAAAAAATCGGAAAAGCAGAGGCGTTCTTTCGCCATCCCTGTAAATCTCATTTTATGAGGAAGAAGGGATGGCTCGAAACAGCAGGTTTTTCTGAAATTTGGTGCCATATAAACGTTCCAATTTTCGGAAAAGCCTCTTTCTGACTTTTCTTTGTAGTCTATATGTAGCCTTGGAGTGACATTTGAGAAAGGGTGTGAGGTTTGTAGAATGCGGGTTGCTGGTGTGAACAAGTGTTTATATTACCACAGCATAACATTACCCAACCCTAATGGATAAAGAGGCCTTTTGCCTTGGGCCTCTCTGATTGAAATGCCCTTGAATTAAATGGCGGCATTGAAGTAGCATTCCCTTACATCTCACAGTGTGATTCGCAAAGAGCAGCATTCTCATCTTTCAGGTTTCAGATTGACTTGGCGTTTCAAAGTGGCAGCGCCTCACAATTGAGCCTGGGCTCTGTTGTGCAGCACGGTGTGCATGGAGCCCAGGGTCAGCTGGGAACTCCTCAGCTGATCCTGGGCTCCAGTGTGACATTTCTGCAGAACCCGGGATCAGCAGGGATGTCCCCAGCTGACCTTGGGCTCCATGTTGCGCTGCTGCTTTGAAATGCACAAGAGCCCTCGCTGTGGACTCTTGTGCATTTCAAAGTTGGCACCTGCATGCAGCCTGGAGTCAGTGGGACTTCCTGCTGGCCCCAGGCTGTACGCAGAGTTCCACAGTCTTCCTTTGAAAAGAACAAGAGCCCCACTGGGGGCTCTTGTACATTTCAGATGAGGAATGTGGATGTGCCTATCGACTAGTCAAATAGTCGATGGAAATTCCATTGACTACTGGACTAATCAATTAACCGCTAGTTAACATCCTTAGTTCACACCAGAAGAAGGGCAGGAGTTGCAAATATAGGAAGTGAGAAGGGGAGCAAGGGATGGCAGAGGAGCAACAAAAGAAGTATTTATGGAGGAGGAGCTAAGCAAAACTCTGAAGTACACACAGTTATACTCTGCCTTGAAGCTGACGATGAGACACTCAGAATTGACATGCCATAGAGAAGAGGCCAGTGTACAGATTCAAAGCGGGGAGAGACATGATTGGGAGTGTGGCAGGGGAAGCTTATTTTGGCCAGGAAATTTTTTAGATTAGATGAGAAGGATGAATGTAGAGAGTCCAGAGCAGAGGAGGTGTTGAGGTGCTTTATGACACCACCAGACACAGGTCTGTTGAAGTCAGTGGAGCTATGGTGATTTACACTTGCTAAGGATCTGTCCCATTAGTCTCCCTTCTTCTCCTTTTGACCTATTTTGTACATGTGGTAACATCTGTTTGTATTTTTAGTATCATCCCACCCTTTTTGGTCTGCTTGATTTTTCTTGGACATTTCCTTTAAATAATTCTTAAAGGGCATGTCAATTAGACTAATATTGGTAGTGTTCCACAGGTGCACCATCAGATATTTTGAATACATGGCATTTAATAGCTAGAAGAGTAGCAGAGAGATTTTAATGAGACTCTCAAAGGAGCCTTTGGGTTCAGCAGGCTGTTACATTTATCTTTACTGTAGCCCCCCACACTGCAGTGCTTGCTGCTTAAAGACATTCAACTCTGACTTCAGAAAGAATTATAATGGCAAAACTTGCTCACATACAAAAAGAGCTGTATCTTAATTCTACCTTCACTGTCTTCTGATGCTTTATTTCCTTGAGGTTTTTTGAGCTGCTACATGAAATTAAAAAAGTCACAGTGGAAACAAAATGAAAAGCCTTTCTGCCTGGATTTTACATTTTATAAATGGGAAATAAAATAAATCAACACCAAAAAATGCAGTGTCTGTAATGAAACCAGATGCCTTTTTCTGACTTCTTTTGCTTCCATGTAACAAAAGGAGAAAAGCAGTCAAACAAAAGGGAAACTGATTCTTCCTTTGGTGAGGTTGCACGGCAGTTCAGTATTCTGTCTGAATTCACCTATAGAATGCACATTACCAAACGGTTTTGCAAACGATGAAGAATAAGCAAAGTCAGTCAGGTAGTATCTTTTTAAAGAAGGCAGTTAAGTCATTGGAGAATCATAATGCATGTGAAGATCATGCTCATATATGTAAATAAATGAGATGTTTCTCCATCAAAGAAAATGTGATATGTATTTTGGCCAAAACTATGAAAAATTACTAATGATTTTTGGGGCCCATTTAGAGACACCTTAAAGAAGCCTGGCTTTCAGAAAGTGTGAAGCATCCACCCTGTGGCAGTTAGCCCCCTATAAGGTGTCTGAATTGGGCATCCAAAATGGGGCTTACTTTTGAAAATCTTGGCCATTTGTTTTTCAACTTGAAGGATAACTGGATGTATCAGAATGGGGGAAGTAAACTAGAGATATATAATTCTCCCCACCCAAAATTAATAATAACTTGGGAGAGACCTTAAAAAAGTTTTCCTTTTTATGGAAGTTGGAATCCACTTATGAATGCAAGGGTTTGATGGATTTCTTGGTACCAAACTATGAAATCAGTACTATAAGGCATTACCACCGACCATGCTAATGTCTGCTGATTGACAGACAGCCTCATTCAAAGCCTTTTGAAATTAATGAGAGTTTAGGTTTTGGATCAAGCCTAGAGAGTGGCAATGTAAGAGTACGACACTGGGAGGTAGAAACTCCTAAATACTTACTCCAGCTCTGACATTTACTGGCTCTGGACAAAACTCTTAAATCTCTGCGCCTGAGCTTCCCCGTTTGTAAAATGCATGTGTTTGGCTAGCATTAATGTCTAAAATGTCATTTTAAAAAGTTGCTGTAAGAGTATTCTGTGGTACCTTATAGGCTAACAGATATATTGGAGCATAAGCTTTTGTGGGCAAAGACCCACTTCATCACATGCATCTGAGGAAGTGGGTCTTTGCCCGCAAAAGCTTATGCTCCAATACATCTGTTAGTCTGTAAGGTGCCACAGGACTCCTTGTTGCTTTTGCAGATCCAGACTAACACAGCTACCCCTCTGATATAAGAGTATTGATATTATCATGGCAGGCACACAGCCTTTCCTCTCAGAGTCCTGGTGCAGGTTTCAAAAGAGAGCTGAACACTATTACCCAACGTGTCCTGTCCAAAGCCTAGTGTGATGGAGATAATGATTCAGTGGGAAGCACAATGGAGAGGAGAGTGAACAAGTTTCTTTCTATCTCTCCCTGGCCTGTACATCTATCATTCTTTGTTCCAAGGCAAGGCTATGTCACCTCATGGCCCAAGCAATGAGGGTGGATGGTGAAGGAAAGAAAAGCCTCTTAAGTCGTATTCTTCCCTTTTGTACCAAATCCCCAATCTAATCCCAGCAGGATTCCTTCAGAAGAGACAATGTTTAAAAGATCTTGACTCGCTGTGCATGGCGGTGCTGGGGCAAGTCATGTGCTCCTCTGACTCTCTTTTAAAAGGATGATTTCCCTAGCTGTACAAAGTTGGAAATGGGAAAGTTTAGTTAAAAAAATGAAAAAGAAAGAAATTCATTTAGCCTTGTACCTCCTTATGTAGCTCCTTGCACTAAAAACACTATAGAGAGTATATTACTATTCCATATCATCTTTTCTTGAAAGGTCTTTTCCTGTCCCACTGATGTCAATGATAGCTTTCCAATTAACTTCAATGAGTGCAGGATAAAATAAATGGTTAAAATACTGTGGTCTACCACCAACATTCTGTCAAACATTTCTTGTTGATGTGCAGGGAGCTGGCTGACCACATGGTGTTTCCAATAGCTACATTTAATTAAAGACAGCAAAGCATGCATACCTATTTTGCTTTTCTCTCTAAGTACTTGTGGTGTATGCCACATGCATTTTATGCGATTGCCTATGGAAAGGGTAGGTGGAGCACAAGACAGTCCAGGACCAAGTCTTGTGTACATTGGCAGAGCTCCACTCAAGTCAGTGGGTCTATATTGACTTTCCCCAGCTTGGAAACTGGTCCTCTTAAGTTATAGTTAATGCTATGAAACCTTGGGAACACCTGCATTACACCAGACTTTTGGCCTCAGAACTCTGATACTCTTAGGCCAGGTCTACACTAGACCCATAGAATGTAGAATACACAGCTGGAGTTGGCTTACTTTAAGCCAAGCTTGGCGGTGTCCCCACAGTGGGAGGCCGACAGGAGCAAACACTCCCATCAGCTTCCCTTACTCCTCATAAAAGGAGGAGTACTGAGCGCCGGCGGGGGTGCCCTCTGAGTTCAATTTAGCGAGTCTTAACTAGATTTGCTAAATTGAACTCCGGAAGATTGATTGTGGCAGTGTCGATTTTCCTTTTTTGAGTAGACAAGACCTTCAAGAATTTGCGTAATGTATTCTGTGCATGCATACATGTGCACATATGAGTATCTACAGATTTTCAATAGATTTTCTGTTTAGCAATTTCTTTTCCTTTTCCTTACCACCTACTGTGTTGAATGTGGAATTATTTTATGTGATCTGAAGCACAGAGAGGGACTGCATCTGGTTTGTTTCTCTCTCATCTGTTTTGGCTGACTGCAGGCGTATCGCATGAAAACAGAGATCATGTGTAACATATCTGGTTTGGATAAACTTTCTTGGGCATGTTCAGATTCTACCACGTACCCACCATAAAACAGCCATAAGCCCTGGAAGAAAACAGTTTATTGATTAAAATACAACTAGCAGGCTTGCAGTTTATGGCTTGTGTATATATATTAATGTCTTGCAGTGTTGCCAGCTTATTGCTAAATCTAAGCAGAAAACCTGGTGTGTGACTGCAAAGAATTGTTTGTAAAGAATCATCTGTAGTCAGTCCAAGAAAAAGAATATTGCAGAGGCGAAAAGTGATGCATAAGTGCAACCTGCTTGAAATATATCTGTAAATTACATGTGTGTAAAACAGTCTGAGTTCAGCTATATATGATGTTCAGAAAATTCAGTGTGTCTTCTTCACAAGTATTTCTGTGTACATCCACAGCTTTTCTCAGTAATCACCCAGTGTTCCCTATAAGCTGAGTGCTTGTGCGGTTGCTCAGGAGAAATTCTTGCTGCCCAGCTAATTAGCAGAGCTAGCTTTTGTGTTTCTATTGGTGGTGCACTTTCACATATGCACATAAAATGTATTCTGCACACGTATGAAAAAAATCCGCATGTAAATGGAAAAAAACTAGAGGGAATATTGGCCTACTCCCGAACCTAGATCTCTCTAAACATCTCAGACAGGATGGATGGTGTTGGAATTGCCTCCATCTCCACCATATCAGTTACCTGGTTGATATTTTCTCCCAGTCACTACCAGGATGACATTGGCTGCTCTCACTTCAATCTGTTCTCTATAGTACAGGGTGTTGTTGCAGGGCACTCTGGTCGTCAAAAGTGAGCTTTGCAATGGCCAGGGCATGCAGAATGTACCATAGTGGGCTTTAGGATGAGGTACAATATAATGCTTAGGCCTGGGCATTGCACTTGATGCTGTGAAATGATCCTGTAACTTCCCCTAGAAAATCAGAACTCTCCAAGAGGACTGGGGAATGGCCATGAACACACTGGCTGCTACTTTCACATCTGGGCTGGAATAGCCTCTGCTTATCTTAAGCTTTCGTTCCATTGACTGCAAAACTGGTGGTTGACCGAGCAGCAGCTTCACCAGTTCTTCCCCACCTCCAAATCTGTCTGTCCAATCATGTGTCTGAGCCCCTGAAGAGCTATGCACACACATACCATACTGCATCTTGGACTCCAGAGCCTGCTCCTTCTCTGTGGACTCACAACAGAGCCCCATAGTGCCTGCTCTGTGCGGGCTCCTCTGCACCAGTGTGTAGGAGGTGGCTCTGCTCCTCGTTACAGATTTTGAGTATTCTTGCTTTCCATATACTTCTTGCCATTGTTTTATTCTGCACTGTGACAGCACTGACGTCATTGAGCAGACATTCTCTGCGTAAAATGACTCTGTATTGCTAGTTTTCTTGCCCTGTAGCCAGGTTTCACTGTCAGCCAATTGACTCTGTAATAAGACTGGCTTGTCTAGAACTGCACTTAGTTAGGTGATGGAAATTTTCACTGTTAGCCCATCATCCCCTTGTCAAAGTTTATTTCCCCTTTCTAGCCAGCTCTGAGGTAACAGTGAGCTTTTTTGTCCATTTACTAGAGACAGAAGCCAGATGCTTTATTTGTTGAAAACCCTTTTAGGGGAAAGTCCCGAAGTCTGTGGAATGAGGTACAGGCAGTCCCCGACTTACGCGGATCCGACTTATGTCGGATCCGCACTTACGAACGGGGCTTTTCTTGCCCCGGAGCTCACAGGTGGCGGGTGAGCCACCCGTGTCCTCCGGGGTGAGAAAAGCTTCTCCCGGTCTCCCTGGTCTGCGGGGGGGGGGGGGGGGGGGGTCCAGCAAAGCCGCTGGACCCCCCCAGCAGACCAGGGACACCCGAGGTCTGCTGGGGGGGTCCAGCGGCTTTGCTGGACCCCCCCCCCCAGCAGACCAGGGGGACAGGAGCAAAGCCGCGGAGCATGCCCACAGCAGGACAGCCCGGGCGCGCTTGGGCTGTCCCGCTGCGGGCGTGCTCCGCGGCTTTGCTCCTGTCCCCCTGGTCTGCTGGGGGGGTGGGTGCAGCTAATGCCCCCCCCAGCAGACCAGGCTTTTCTTGCCTACCCCTGGGGTAGAGCAGCTGGGGGCTGCCGGGTTGCTCCAGTAGCGCCGAGGAGCCGCGCTACTGGAGCAACCCAGCAGCACCCCAGCTGCTCTGCCCCAGGCATCCCCAAGTCAGCTGCTGCTGAAACTGACCAGCGGCTGACTACAGGAAGCCCGAGGCAGAGTTGGTCTGCCCCAGGCTTCCTGGAATCAGCCGCTGATCAGTTTCAGCAGCAGCTGACTTGGGGACGCCTGGGTTTCTTAAGTTGAATCTGTATGTAAGTCAGAACTGGTATCCAGATTCAGCCGCGGTTGAAACTGATCAGTTTCAGCAGCGGCTGACGCCAGTTCCGACTTACATACAGATTCAACTTAAGAACAAACCTACAGTCCCTATCTTGTACGTAACCCGGGGACTGCCTGTAATTGGATTATTGTACCATTGAACTGCTGGAATTTTGGGTTTCACTGCTTACACTTGCCGCTGTGTTCATGCACAGGTTGCCCTGCATTTTATGGGTGTAAGGGGAACAATACAATTTTGAATGAATTCAAAAGAAATGGGTGGTGATGGCTAAATAGGAATTCTCCAAATCAGTGCAAAAGAAAGTAAGGATGTTAAGCAGTGTGTAATTGACTAATTGAATAGTTGATGCTTTTTTGTGTCAACTATTCCATTAGTTGATAGGGAAGCGCTGCCCCTTTGAAACGCTGCATGGAGCCCCCAGCTGACCCTGGGCTGTGTGCAGCGCTGCCTCTTTGAAGTATCTCCTTCTTCCCCCTCTTGCTGCCTCTATCTGTGAGAGAAGGTGACTAGTCGACTATTCTGTCGACTATCTGATAAGCATTTGTGTATCAGATAATCAACTAGTCCTTAACATCCCGAAAAGAAAGCAGTGCTGTTTTACAAGCAGGCAGGGGGACACAGGTAATCAGGCCAGACAGAAAGGTGTGGATGTGTACAATGAATAGGTTCCACTGGGTGCAGCAGGACGGTCAGACTGATGCCTTTCCCCTTTAGTGTCTCTTACTAGCATGTATGTGTGGACAAGCTCTGCTACACATGTTAATTCGAGTGTTGATTCTTGTCTTTTCTGCTTTCAAACACTTCCTTGGGCTTGAGAGAGCGGGACAAGATTTACACGTAATGCTTGAATAGAGCTGACTTTGATGCAGACATCAAGAGCATGAGATCATGCAGTGTCACCCTTTGATTACAGTTCCTTGAAGGTCCTCTCAGGAGTATCTCTTTTTAAAAGCATCTCATTTAACCTTGAGTATTGGTATTGCAAACAACTATTAAAGATAAATACTTTTTGTAAGGAATAGGCTTTACTGGCCATAGCTAAGTCAGCACCTGTCAGTAACACAGAGATATCTGAGTAAGGTTTGGGGATTTCATCATGATTGTCTATATGAATGCTGCACAACTGAGCAAGTCTTGTAGCTAAGACCTCTGGAAAACATAGAGAAAATAGCTTCAGAGGGGGAGCCAAGTTAGTCTGTAACTGGAAAAACTTAAAAAACAATTAATAGTCTAGCAGCACCTTAAAGACTAACAAACATATGGATGGTAACATGAGCTTTCATGGGCATAACCCCTGTGGCAGGGACAGGCTGGACCTGGTTGAAAATATTTCAAATTTAGCAATTATTGATGCAATTTCAAAATTCGACAAACAGGTGGAAATATTTTTTACCACAATTATTGTTAGTGTGTCATTCAGTCCTTGCAATAGCCTGGCCTGAAAGGAAATTGGTACCAAGAAACAGTTGGGATACCTGGAAGGTGAGCAACTTATTAACACAATTAAGGTATGCCACTAGGACAAAGCAGGAGCTATTTTAAAGAAGTGAATGAAGCATAAATAAGACAAAGGATATTCCATATTAATCAACATTGCAATATTTCTCTGTCAATTCCCCTCCCAAACCTACCCTTCCCTACCCCCTAGCATCGGAGTGTGTGCAATGGTGAGATATGGAGGCATAGATACCTGGTAGACACATCTTCTACTTCCAAACATGTTGATATTTAGACTTGACTATAGTTAAACAGATCTTCAGGTTAGGGGAAAAAATTAAAATAAGGAAGCCCAGGATTTCTCCTCTGGGAAATGCTGAAATGCCGAATACAATTTCCTGCATTTCAGCAGATACATAAGACTTCTCAGAACAAAAATACCAGGTAAAATATTTATGCACTTACCTGGTATGTATCCATCTGGATTTCTGTAGTAGAGAAACTACAGTTATATTTTATTGAAGAACCAGCAAGTGCACACAAAAGCGACCCGATTCCGAGCACTTCTTAAATATCTCCTCTTCATATCTCTTCTCATGCAGAGGTAATGTGCAGTTAGAGGGACAGATCAAAGGTGTTTGTCCCTATTTATGTAGCAACACCTGGTTCCTGTGCCTGCATGCCAGTACCCTATTTTATCTGACTGTATCGTATCAAATCTCCTGGTGTGTGCATTGTACACACTTTAGGTGCCTAAATTTGAAATCACATGGCTTTTCCATGGTTTGTTCCTTCAAATTAATTGTTTTCTTTCTTTTCTAAATGTTTCCCCATGCATATGTATTTCTCTCTGTCTTCCCCATTTTCCTCCAGCTTTCTCTATCCATGTCTCCTGACATATCTTGGGCCAAGTTTATATAATGTGATGATGTGCTCTGTTTAATACCCCATTGGGCAACAGTGGACCATTGATCCAAGGAGGTGAAATTGCTCCTTCTTTCTAATCAACAATTGATTAGTATCCATCATATAGCACCAATCACAAGATACAGCTGATGCTACTTGATTCTGCTGAGAATTGAGGAGGGTTCCTTACATGGACAATTAGTAACTTTGAATGATCACATTCCTAACCCTGTGAGGTTCTAGAGAAAGTGGCAGCACTTTAACAACTGAGTAGCAGGTTATCCTGCCTGTTGAAGGTCCATGTGTATGCTCATTTGAGCAGGGTGGGTAAGGGAACTAGAAAAGGGCTTGAATACTTAGCCTGTCGTCCCTCAGCATTCCAGTCAGCCTGGGGTCTTTAGAAGCATAGTGGAAAGGTGAATTTAGATCTTTTCAGTTGTTTTCCCAATTTGCAAAGACTTGCAAAGCAAAGCAGAGACATTTATGTCGAGGGTCTGAGACTTACAAAGCTGGTAAGCTCTCCAGAAGGTGTTAGCGTACCATGCTTTCCTTGCCCAAATGGATAGAGATGAGCTTCTTTGAGCCTCAGACCACGAAGGTAAAGCCATTGAGTAGAAATTCTTTCCATTTTAGTATGAAAGGGAAAAATCTTCATGCCCTTAAAAAATAAAGGGTTCCTCTAAAGTAGCAAAACCACTGAGACTTCATATTTCAAAATTAATGTAGATGAGGAGGTAGTGGAAAAATGCAGCGAAGTAAGTGAAACAAGAAAAATTGCTGAGGAGAGTAATCCATTTACATAGGGGTATTTCACCCAATGGCACCTTGCTTTAGATTTACTCCTGTTTTTTAAGCTTCTCAGATTCCTAATTATCCTCACACAAACTGCAAAGCTGATACCTATCGCCATACTCCATCTCCAAAGAAAGAGAAACTGCATAGCTGTCCTCCCAATCAGTCTGTAGGACCTAGGCGAGTGGAAAACAACCTGCAGCTCACAGGTCAGATGCAGCCTGTCAGGGTTCCATGTGCGGCCCGTGCTCCCACTCTTTGACTCCTTCTCTTGTACCACTTGTGGGCTGGGGGCCCCTCACTAACCCTATTCTTCCCCCTTCCTCCTAGCACTTCCAGAACACCATGCATTAGCTGATTCGCACCCTTCCCTGACTCTTCCTCCGCCCTTCTTATCTCCCTCCTTTCCTCTCAAAGCTTGAATGCCACAAATCAGCTGATTAATGGCATTCAAACTCTGGAGAGGGGAGG
Source organism: Pelodiscus sinensis (assembly GCF_052426305.1). Classification (NCBI taxonomy): domain Eukaryota; kingdom Metazoa; phylum Chordata; order Testudines; family Trionychidae; genus Pelodiscus; species Pelodiscus sinensis. The sequence goes on along the minus strand of NC_143056.1, from coordinate 120,258,793 downwards.
AGGAGCATGGATGGGACATGAATCAGCGGATTCATGGCACTCCAGAAGTGTTTTAAGGAAGAGGGAGAAGCAGGTATGGGATGTGCTTGGGAGAGGAGATGGGGAAGAGGCCGGGCAGGGATTCAGTGGATGGAAACCTCAGTACTGAATTGCAAATTGTCTGCACATCCCTTACTCCTAATCTAAGAAAGCTCATGCAGGGATAGATCCAACTAGAAGTCACATTAATTATGATGTATTGTAAAATAAATGTTTCTTTTTATTATTTGAAGTTGATGACAGTTCTATTAATATGTGAAATGATTAAAAACAGGACTATGTAGCACTTTAAAGACTAACAAGATGGTTTATTAGGTGATGAGCTTTCGTGGGCCAGACCCACTGCCTCAGATCAAATAGTGGAAGAAAATTGTCACAACCATATATACCAAAGGATACAATTAAAAAAAAAAAAGAACCAATATGAAAATGTCGACCATGGCCGCGGAGGCTGAAAATGAAAAAGGGCTTGGCTATAGATGATGGATCTATTTATTCCCTTGCAACAAACCCCGTTGCCAGCTTTGTCTACATATTCACTCTGCTGATACCATTATTGGACAAACGTCTCAGACACTTCGCCAAAAGATCAATCCTCTGAACTGTCATTCATGCTTCTGTTCTGAAATTTGATTTGTCCTTTTCATATGGGTTTTTTTTTAATTGTATCCTTTGGTATATATGGTTGTGACAATTTTCTTCCACTATTTGATCTGAGGAAGTGGGTCTTGCCCACGAAAGCTCATCACCTAATAAACCATCTTGTTAGTCTTTAAAGTGCTACACATAGTCCTGTTTTTTGTTTCAGCTACACCAGACTAACACGGCTACATTTCTATCACTATTTGAAATGATTAAGTATTTCCACTTGTTCTGTAATATCTGACATAATATCTGAGTATTAATGTATTTAATTTTATTCTTGGGGTCATGATCAGTTCACATGGCTAATTTCAATCTTGCAGCCCACTGAAATGAAAGGAGGGCCACTCATGTGGCCCACTCGTTAGCCTGGATTGTCCATCATTGACCTAGGCTGTAGAGGAGAGGGAAACTGAAATGAATGTGAGCCCCTGAAAACCCATGTGTTTTCTACATCCTCCTCCTCTGTGACCAGGAAGCCTGGCATCAGACCTGTTGAGATGTAGGTGTATCAGAGTTCATTGTTGAACTCTTGCATTGTTGCTTCTTAGATTTGCCAGCAGGCCTTGATGTTATCCAATCTTGATGTTATCCAAGGCTCACTTGTCTTGAGAGAGTGAGAGATGAACTCAAGATTTGAGATGCTAATGTCTCACTGCATGGTACGTAATTACTCCCACTAGGCAACCCCTTACCCAGGGAATTGTAAAGTTTTTTTGTGGTAATCCCAGACAGAGTAGTGATGTCAGTGCCCCACAGAAGACTCCTAAGTCATCTGAAGGTGAGTGGTTAGAAGGAACACTGTGCTGTAAGAGCTTTCTTCCTTTTTGCTGCATTTCATCTGCTAAATAGTTAATGTGATTGGAGTGGAGACCTTTTAAAACCATCACGAGATATATGGAGCAGACCAGTAATGAGAAAATATTTATTATTTGAAATCAAACATTTAGCAGTAAGTGGCTACGGGTCATTAATTAGAAGCAGCTTCTCTACAGTACAGCCACTGATTCTTAGGTGTCCAGATGATGACACACCAGTGAATCAAGAGGAATATCTTGCCCCTGTTTCCATATATATTATTCTTATAGTGATGTCAAGTCAGAGGTTTCTTCCCGGCAGTTCTCCTCTTTGTGTTTTTTCTTGTGGGCAGTTCCACATACTAGGTAAAAATTGCCTTAATACAGAGAGGTCCTACAGCTGTGTTTGCTCATCAGCTCCTCAAATGTCATTTTCAAATTCACATGGGAGGACGGCTCTGTTTTTCTAGAGAGCCTGGCTGATGCTGGGGCCCATTGTGCTAAGTGCTGTTCACAAAGGGCATGTCTACACAGCAGAGTTATTTCGAAATAACAAAGTGAGCGTCTACACAGCAAGCCCATTATTTCAAAATAATTTCAAAATAACAGGTTGTTTCTTCCGAATTCTGTAACCCTCATTTCACAAGGAATAATGCCTATTTCGAAATAGTTATTTTGAAATAGAGTGTGTGTAGAGAGCTCAGCTGGGCTTATTGTGAAATAAGTGGCCTCCAGGGATTCTCACAGGTGCCCTGGTAGCCACTCTGTCCACACTCACCAGAACTCAAAAGTTCCCCTTCCCTTGTAGCCCTTAAAGGTGAAGCCTCAGGGGAAAGGGCTTGTGGCACATGGAAAGCCCTGCTAGCTCTGTGCCACACACCAGCAGCCTGCTCTGCCTTCCACACTACCATGAATGACTCCCATGCTCTTACTAAGCCCTCCATGGAGTCAAGGGAGTTGGCAGCCATCTCTGATGCTCCTGCCCAGGGGCAAAAGAGGAGGGAACTATCCTGATCTGGTGCAGAGATTCTGGATCTCATTGAGATCTGGGGAGAGGAAGCAAACAGAGAGACTGAGCCAGAAGGGTCATAGCTACACCCAGGAGCAAGTCAGAAAGAAGCTGGAGTAGCTGAGGCAGGCTTATACCAAGGCCAGGGAGTGCAGCTTCCGCTCTGGGGCAGCACACCAGACCTTTAGTACTTTGAACAGCTCCACTGCATCCTGGGAGGAGGGTCAGTCCCTTACCCCACCTTGTCCTGGACTCTGGTCGGGAGATGCCTATTGTCAGCCTTCCAGAGAGCATGGCTATGGAGGAGGATGAGGAGGAGCTGGAGAAAGAAGATGAGGAGGCCAGCACGAACACCATGCCCTCCAGCCTAGAGTTCAGCTTGTCCCTGGAGCTGTCCCCCCTCCCAGGATGTGTCCTAGGGCTGGAGACGAGGTCAGGGAAGGCCCTGCTGTCCTGACACCCTGCCCCAAGGGCTTCCAGGGGTCTTTAAATGTGATTGAGGCTCCAATGAGTGTGGATGCTCTATTTCGAAATAACTCAGTGCTATTTCAATGGGTATTTGTAGTGTAGGTGGGTTATTTCGAAATAAGCTATTTCAGAATTTTTATTCCAAAATTGCTTAGTTCTAAATAAGCATGCGCTGTAGACATGGCCCCAATGTCAGCCCCTACCCGAAAGGGACTGCACTCCAGATAAAAGACAGAGTGTGGGGGAAAGGAAAGAACACAGTATTCTTACAAATGGGGAAAATGAAAAGCAGAGAAGTGAAGTGATTTACACAAGGTCACGTAATAAATCTTTAGGAGAGCCTGGAATTTTAATCCCAGATCTCTTGAGCCCCTGTCCAGTGCCTGAACTGCAAGGCCATCTGTCCCCTCTTTGTGCTGTTGTGAGTGGAGTTTTTTTTTTCTGCTATTAAAAAGTAATCTGTGGATGCTCTGTGTGATCATATGGTATGAGCGTCGCTGTGTTTTTCTGAAGTGTAGCTTTTATCAAAAGCATAAGAACAATGCTAATTAATTTATCTGCTAGCACTTTGCACCAAAAAACTTCTAGTGGCTGTTTGTGAGAGAGGGATACAATGTCCTATACACCCCTTAGTGCTGTGGTTTATTTTAAATCCCTGTGGTGATTACAGTACCCCGCTGCTAAATGTTGCGGCATTGGCTTTGGGTTCAGTGCTCAGTATGGTACACAGGACTTTGCTCCGAAACTATGGTAAACATGACTAAATCTTACAAATCTGGCTGAATCTGTGCCTCTGCTTTTTCCTTGCCTCATAGGTAAGCCACAAATAGAGCTCAGTTGTGCTGCAATCCCATTCACAATGGTGTGTATAGAGAAGATTTTACTACCAGAATGTGGGGCGGGCGGGCAATTCCACTGTGAAATGGCATTCAGGGGAGCATTCTGGTACTGGGACAGGAGCCCTGCCTGCTACTGCTCTTCAGGAAACCTGAACCTTCCAATCAAAAATAAACTCCAACACTGACCAGTTGGAATACACACACCTCACTACCTCAGGCTTCTCCTATTTGCCTTCTGTTCCAGCACTTAAGTACTGCCTCTCCATTTGTGTGTGCATCTCACATTGTGTGAAAAGACTGCAGTCTTTTGATGGGAATCCGTTCAGTTTGGGGTGATAAACCCCATCTAATTTATACCAAAAGCTCCATGTTTCTTCTCTGTTTTGGTGGGCAAAACAGTGTAGTATCACAAGACCTTTCTGCAAGTTTGCCTCTCTGCTAAAGGCTATTGCATTTATTTATAGGCCCTTTTTCCGCCATCTGTTGCATTTGTATCACAGTATGTCCTGGGATATTTCAACTTTGTCTACTTAACTATTGTTCATCTACAATCATTCATCATTAGTGGCTATAATTGCTTTTCTTTTTAAAGAGTAGAATATTTATTTATACACTGCTGTGAGCTGGCAAAGGCTTTAGAGATATCCTTTATGAAATCCTATTTATGTAATGATGCTTCCTGATGGAAAATGTTATGCTGAGAAAGCATTGGAGATGATGCTTAATTTTTATTTGGACTAGCATGCTTTTTGTTCCATTTTAGCATATAGCCTAGAGTGATTGAGACTCTCCAGAAAACCCTTTTCCCTCTAATAGCAAGGGAGAGTATGTAAATAAAACTGACATACATAAAAATGCAATCAATTATAGCTGTGTCATGAATATGTAACATGAGAGAACAAAGCAACAAAAAAAAACCTATGAATTTGGTGTCAGTTATGTTGCTTTTATCAAGCTGTGCTAAGCAATATATACACCGGGCAAGGCAAGAATACAAACTGAACTCCCTAATACATTCCAGAAGTACCACTTGGATAGGCCATATTAAACATATGCATAATCTGAATTCCACATATAATGTACCTATACTAGTGTAACGGTCCCGGCCCCTACCTCGGGGAGAGGGGTTGTTATCCTTCGCTGATATGTCTCTTGGATGGCTCCCCGGTATCCGACCGGGGCGGAGAGGGACCTGGGCCTGCCCCCTCTCCAGGTCCCAGCCCAGGACCCTAAGGGAGTGCGTCTGAGACGCGCTGCCCGACCAGGGGGGTTATGGCCGCAACGCACCGGTCCCCGGGGTTTCCGACCCCGTCCTGGGCTGCTTCCTTCGACCCTTTCGGGTCTGTATGTCTCTGTTTGGTTCAGCGGGTTTTTAGGGATTGACTCACCCACTCAGGTCACGGGACAGTCGGTTGCCCATCCTGGGTCCGACGTCGGTCCTTCCGCCCCACCGCCGTCCGGAGCGATTGTCCTCGCCTCATCTCCCCGGAGCTCCCTCCTCCCCTTGCGTCCAGGCTGTCCGGCCTTTAAACCCCGCGCTCCTGCTCAGGGACGCCAGCGCATGCCCCCTGCGGGAGGGGCTGGGCGAGTGCGTGGGCGGCCCCTCCGGGTGGAGGCTCCTGCGCCTGCGCCGGCCCTGGGCCAGCGCGTTAGAGCCACTCGGACTTCCCTGCGGCAATGTTCCGCGGCGCCCCTGGCGTGGTGCATAGGGTTGGGGCTTGCGATTCCCGCCGCCCTGCCCCCGCCTATGTCGGCGGCTGCCGCCGAACAAGCGCGGCAGAGCCGCTCAGGCGTTTCAGCGCCTGTCCGCCGCGGCGCCCCAGTGCAGGGCGCGGGGTTGGGGCTCATGATCCCCGCTGCCCCGTCACAACTGGATTCTAAGAAACAGTATATTCCTGCGGGAAGGAAGAAAAAGCATGATACGTTGTATTAATTAAAAGATCCAATGAGTTAATTATTGCATTGATTTGGAGTATATTGTGGGATCTCATAATAGACTCCAGAACAGCATTTTCTTTGTTACATTGTCATATTGCAATAGGTGACAGGGTGACTGGGAAGTTATCCTATCCTCTCCTTCTGAGACTTAAATGTTGTGGCATTAGTTACTTGGCCAAAGGAATACATGTATTTAGTAACTAGTCAAAACTCCCTCTTTAGACAACCCCAGTGAAGAGGATTTGGTTTTGATTCTACTGCAGGAGGTTAGTGATACTCCCACTCATGTGCTGGTTTCCAAAAGAGATGCAGTCTGTAAGCAAACAATGGCTATGGAGTTGCTGATCAGATACATGTCTAGACTTTAGACAGTACAGGTTGAACCTCTGTCTGTGGTTCAGGACTCTCTGGTCCAGCAATATCCATGGTCCAACAGGACCACGGCGGTTGCTGGACTAGCAAGCCCCAAAACAGAGGTTGCCAGCAGCCGGGAGCAGAGCTGGCTGGTGTGGCAGTGGAGCCTATTGAGGTCCCAGACCTGGCCAGGCTGGGAAGTGGGTGGGGGTGTTGGAGCCCACAGGGTAGGGGGGCAGCTGACAGGCACCGAAAGCCACTGGGGCCACCAGAGTCTGTGAGGTAGGAAGGGGAGGGGGGCTGCAGAGCTCACAGCTGGTGGGGCTGCAAGCACAGGCAGAGCCACCACTGGAGCTCACAGGGCTGCCACAGCCAGGGGGCTAAAGCAGTAGTGGCAGGTAGCTGGGGTGAGGAGCCCAGTGGAGATGCCAGTGTCTCCATCCCTCCAGACCTTCCCTGGTCAGAAAACTCCCTTGTCAGGGGCTAGTCAGCACCCGAGAGAGCTGGACCAGGGAGGTCCATCCTGTAGAAATGCCCTGCCCCAGTTATTTATGTGATGAGAAGATGGGGATACGCTGTTTCCTTTGGAAATAACAAGTGGAAAGAAAGGATCATCTGAAGTGGTGCTTGTGGCACACTGTCAGTGTCTGTAGGTAGCTCAGGAAATGGTCCATAGTACATAAATAGCACAGCTAAGTGTATAGGAAAGTCTCAGTGTTCTAGTGCACAGCAGCGCCCAAGATAAATAAATCATTATTTAAAATGGCTAAAGTGAAACAAGAGGGGTATCTGTGCTCTCTCTTTCTCTCCCCCGGTCATGTAAGGCAAGGATTTATAGGCAAAATATCTAAGCTATAAAAAGCAAGAGATGATAAAAACAGTTTTATTATAAAGGACATCTCCCCTGGTTGTATTCTATAATTAGAATAATAATATTTGTCTAAGTAAACCAACAATACATTTACAAGAAACCCTGGAAGGATTCTGAGCCCTTTATCTGAGCTCTCTGCAGAATTCCAAAGCAATCAGATGTGGCCTTTGCTTTGTGTATTTTCCACTAGTCATTAGAATGTGATTACTTTTTTATAGAGATAAATAGATCAGTGGATCAATGCCCTATGCAGGGGATCCCATTGCTACAGGTTTAGAATATTACATATTAATTGAAGGGTACTGTGACGGCGTGACGCCCCGCCACCTCCGTCTGACTCCTAAAGTTCCCCGCTGTCGTGGCCACGCCGGGGGTAGCTGTGGTTTCGATCTCCCATACTGGCCAGGGAGATAGGGGAGTCCGGGCCCTCCCTCTCTCCCGGACCCCAGCCCAGGGCCCTAGGGTCAGGGTCAATTGCTCCTGCCCTGCTGGGGGGGTGCTGGCCTGCAACTCACCAGCACACCGGCTCCTTGCCCTGCCCTTGGCTACTTCCTATCCCCCTCCCGCGGGTCTCTCTGCCTCACCACCGGCGTCCACTGCTCCCGCGCTCCCAGTCTTCGGCTCGTCTGGGGGCGCCCGGGCCTCCCAGCGCCCGCCTCGCTGTGCCCCCTTCTCCTCCGCTCTCTGCCCTGTTCCCCTCTGCTCCGCTCTGCACTCCGCTTCTCCCCCCTCCCCGCCGGCGACAGCCGGCATTTTGAACTACCCACTTCCGGCGCACAGGCGTGGTGACGTCATACGCCACGTACCCAAGCTCCTCCTCCTTCCCCTCCCCGCAGTTTGCGGCCGCCGGAGAATCCCTGGTGCCGACGCTTAGCTGAGCGGCGGCAGCGGAGCACATGGCGCACGTTCCCCCCGGGGGTTGAGTCACCCTGAAGACGGTCAGGGCGACGGCCGGTTTAGTGCGGGGCGGGCTCGCCTCCCAAGGGGGGGACGGACCCGCTCCGTCACAGGTACCTTTAAAAGCAGCCTCCTCAGTGAATGCCAGCTTAGAGTGACAGTTTTGCTCCCCTCCACATGTGTTGTGGGATCACATGCAGTAAACATCACGCTGCATTTTAACCTGTCCCAGACTCTGGGTCCCTTTATAGCTGGAGATATGCTCTTGGAGGATTTTCTAGATGTACACATACCTGGATTCCTTTATGACAGAAGATTTAGCTGCATTGTCTGAATTTGCCTTGTGCATTACTTTTATTGCCACTGTGTCCTTTCTAGCAGCACATGGGACTGCCAAGTAAGCTATTAAGCTTTAGGAGCTTGAATCTGATGGGACTTGCTGGACAGCAATACATTTACTGAGTGAGCCAGAGAAGAGCTATTAGATCGTGCATTCTATATCCTTGCAAATACAGATCATCTCCCAGTGGTTCAGGCTCAAGCAGTAAATCCACAGCAAATTTATGAGACCTTACATTAGAAGATGGCAGCACTGATCAGGATCTAGAGTTAGGACCATTGGAAGTTGCTCTTAAAATGATCTGCAGGTTTTTAAGTACATATGGGCAGCAGTAGAACATGCTGCCAAAACCCCCTCCTGTATTTCAGCACTAAGGACAGCAGCATGCCCTTCAGCCTTCTGTTCAGACATATTTGCAAATGAAACCTTGAATTATATTTCAGACTCTCTTTCTAAGGAGAATTTCAGTATTTTTATGGCGCTCTTTACAGAGAGAGTTTTTTTCCTCTTTATAATTACAATCAAGTTTACTTTTTAATTTTTCCTATACCTACTTCCAGCCCAGCATTTACTCCAGTCCCCAACTCCACAGTGTCCATGGGTATATCTAGACTACAGGCTTTTGTCGACAGAAGTTTTGTTGACAGATACTGTCGACAAAGCTTCTGTCGACAAAGAGCATCTAGACTACATCCAGTTCTGTTGACAAAGCAAGCCGCTTTGGCAACAAGACAGTGTAGACGCAAAGGACAGTGTAGATGCAATAACGCCTTCTGTCGACATATTCAAAAGGCATTATTCCTCGTAGAATGAGGTTTACAACCATCGACAAAACTGCTGAGTGTAGCGGCAGTGTAGACGCAGGTATAGTTTTGCCAACAAAACCCTGTAGTCTAGACACACCCTAAGCAATTCTATACTGTTTTTTGTGACTGCACATGCATCATGAATTAATGTGTTCTTTTATTCTGTATATGTTGCCTTTTTTAAAATAATCAAATAATTATTTACTCTGATGTTTTGCATGAAGGTAAAAATGAGGGACCTTGTCAAATTCCTTTACCCTTTAGGGATGTGAACAACTAGTCAGCTATCTGATAAGCAAATGCTTATTGGATAGTTACAGGCTAGTTAACTAGTCACTCCCCCCCGCCCCCCGTTGCTGCCTCTATCAGAAAGAGGCAGCGGGGGAGGGGGCGAAGAGGAAGGGGGTGCTTTGAAGCGGCAGCGCTGTGTGGAGCATGGGGCCAGACCCCGGGCTCCACACGGTACTGCTGCTTTGAAATTCTGCATGCAGCCCAGGGCCAAAAGGGAGTCCGCAGCTGGCCCAGGCTACATGGGGCATTTCAAAGTGGCAGCACCACAGGGAGCCTGAGGTCTCTCACTTTGAAACGCCACATGCAGCCCGGGGTCCCCAGCTGGCCCCAGGCTCCCTGCAGCATTTCAAAGTGGCAGCTCCACGTGGAGCCTGGGGTCAGCTGGGGACTTCCCCGCTGACCCCAGGCTCCTTGCAGCACTGCCACTCTGAAACGCTGCATGGAGCCTGACACCGGTCTCCCCGCAGTGTTTCAAAGTGGCAGTGCTTCATGGAGCTTTGGGTCAGCTGGGGACTCAGCTTGAGTCCCCCACTGGCCCCGTGCTCCCACAGCGCTTTTGCCTTTGAAGTCTAGCAACAGCCCTGCAGCTGTTGCTAGACTTCAAAGACGAAAGTGCTCTTATCAACGATTCGATTAGCCAAATAATCAAAATTTTACATCCCTAGTACCCTTAATGATTCTCTGTCTACGAATCTTAGGAACTTTGTGTCCCCCCTCCCCACTATCGTAGCATCCTCATAATTTTAGTGTATTAATCCTCACATTAGCCTTGTTAGGGTACGTCTATACAGCAGAGTTATTTTGGAATCATGTCCATTTTTTCCGAAATAACATTGTGAGCAGTCTACACAAGAAGCCTGTTCTTTCAAATTAAATTAGAAATAACAGGCTTCTTACTCTGACTTCCTATAAACCTCATTGTATGAGGATTAAGAAGTGAGTGGAATAGTGATTTATTTCGAAAATAGTGCTGTGTAGACAGTACCAAATTTCTAAATAAGCTACGCAATTTGTGTAGCTCAAATTGTGTAGCTTATTTTGAGGTACGCACTACTGTGCAGAAGTATACTTAGAGAGGAAAGTGCTGTTGTTCAAGTGATACTGAATGACTTGCCTTAGACCCCACACTAAGTACTGGTTACTGTTATGAGCTAGGGGTGTGATTCCCAGCTCATAGATACATATACATGCTTGCACAAGTTTAACTAGCATCGCCTCAGTAGCAGTGAAACCAAGTATGTACCTAACATGTTCAAATTGGTTTGTACTTGGCACTGCTGTGTTAAATTGTGCCACTGCTGCTCATGGTACTGTGGCTACACTACTATTTATATTCACGCTAGCAGGAATCAAATGCCTAACTCGTTGTGTAATCATAGCCAGTAGTAGAATAGATCTTCTAACTAACAGACCGGTGTCCCAAACAAAACACCATCTTTCCTTTCAACGAACTGTGGGAACCCTTAATTAAGTCCCCTCTAATTCATTTCCTTTGCAGGTATCATGCTATTTGCATTATGTGTAAGTCCATCTCATACCTTAAATCCAATAAGTTTCCTTTCTCTCTTCAGTCTCTGCTAGAGCTTTCTTGAAGATAGCAGAACTGGACACAGGTGTCCAGATGCGGCTTTGACAACCTCTGAGGAGGTGTCATTGAACTGTTTTGCATTATTTTATAAACTGTGTTTGTGACCCTTTTGAGATCACTTTTGAGATGATAGGAGCCGGGGACCACAATCCACATCCATTCCTGTTCCATTTCCAAAACAGGTTTAACTTCCTCTGTTGGACTCAGATTTCAGAGCTTGTAAACATGTTCCTTTTCCCAGCTATACTGATTTCATTACGGTCATTCCAGGTGGATTTATAAATGACATTTGAGGAGTAGATGAATAAGCTTTAACATTTTCAGTTTTGCGTCAGTGAAAACTAGAACCTGAAGCAGATGTATTAATCTTTTTCTAATTCTTACTCATTCCACAATCTCACTCTAATACATGCATTTACTTTGTATTTTCAGTTAAGAAGTTATTAACTCAATGCTTTACTCATTATACCTACATCTGAATTGAAGTTAGGCAAATTTGCAAATTAGATGTTTGGGGCATTGATTAGTATCAATTTCACACCACTCTGAAGTAATTTTTTAATCTTTCATGCGTAACACTGCCATGATAGGCCATCTTCATCTGTTGCCTTTCTGCATTTTTGCATCCTCCATCGTTGATAAGACTGCAGTATGGTGCAATTAAGCATGCTACAGAAATTACCAATTAAAGTCAATGGTACTTAACATGATGAAATGCTTTGCCAAATAAGGATGGAGTTAAGCATGTGATTAAGTGCTCTGTTGAATAGGGGCCTCTGAGGCCCAACCAAGACTGCTTCAGTAAGTTTTTGTACAAGGAACACAACATACATTTTTGGATTAGGTATGATTAAGAACACGTATTGCAGTTTTGTTCCATTTACATCTGCGATTGGCATAATGCATATATTTTAGAGTGCCGACGGGAAACCAAACAGAGGGAGTGGGCTGTATGAGTGGTCTCCTTCACCTCAGTGGGCCGCAGCAACCTACGGCCCACTGGGGTTCCACATGCAGCCCCCTGTCTGCTCCCCACCATGCACCTCTCACACACTGGGGCACTGGAGCCCTGTACTTCCTATGCTTCCCCTCCCTCCCAGCTCTTTTGGAGAACCACAAATTGTCTGATTCATGTTCCGTCCCTGCTCCTCCTTCTCCCTCCCACAGCTGGAATGCCATGAATCAGGTGTTCACAGCTGTTCACACTCTGGGAGTGAGGGAGAAGGAGCAGGGATGGACACAAATCAGGGAATTAGTGCACTCCAAAAGTGCAAGGAGGGAGGGGGTGTAGTAGGGCGTGCAGGGTCCCAGTGCCGAGAGTGAAAGGGGCACGTGGGGGAACAGGGCAGACAAGGGTCCCTGGGATGCAGGTGGAGCCCCAGTGGGCAGCATGTGGCTAATACCACATCAGGGATCAGCCTAATAACTTCTGGTGCACTTTCCCAATGGGCACATACACACAGCATTCTAATTTCCTTTCCTTTATTTTGAAGCCACCATTTGTACTCAAATATACTACTTTGATTGCATAGGCGTGCCATTTGAAAGGTTAATTAGATTAAAGAAGAGTAATGAATTTCTAGAGAGGACATTACTTCACCAAGGGAAACTGGAAAAGTGTACTTTTAAATGGGGCTGTTACTGAGACCGTCAAAATGAAGGCTATTTTAGTACCTTGCTGAATGACTTGTAACATTTTTAGGACTGACAAGAAAATGCTTAGTACAGTGCATTAGCCTGGCAAATACCAAAGGTCCTGAAACAAAGCCTGTCCTATAGGTTATGTTTGATTAAAACAAACTAAAATAACAGTGTATATTGCAGAGATGCATTGCTTGGAACAGGTGACATCAGATTACGCTGCCAGAAAGGGCACTGCGAAGTAAGGCTTCAGAGAGCAGGATGTTGCTGTGACAGATTGGATATAGTTCAGGATCACAGGCATCGGCAGTCGGCATGCGCTGCGGTAAACTCCAGTTACACAGCAGAGAAACAAGGCCCTCCATTCCACAAACTTGGAATAGGACACATTGCACTACTGTGCAGGAGATTCATTCCAGAAGTAGGGAAAGCAGCATATTACCCTGCCATATAAGGTATTAAAGGGTAAGGCAACACTATGTGCCAGATACTCAGCTGATGTACACTGGTGCAATTATTTCATTGGACCTACAATAATTTATACCAGTCGAGGATCTAGAACACTACGTTTAGGAAGAATTTGGAATGTATGTAAATAATGTCCCATGTTACAAGCCCAGAGTTTATCAGCATTGAAAATTGTAGCTTTTTGTTATAAATTCATCCATTTTCTATCTCATGAAATGGAAGAAGAATCGCAGGCCAAGCAATTAGTTGCATAGAGCTTTTAATTTTTAATTACTTTATTCTGTTTATCATCTGCAGAACTGCATGGCAGCTATAATGCTCTGTGCCTGACAGCCCTATGTATCTGAAATTCCTTACTTGGTGGTTACAGGTGTCTCAGTGCAAGAATCAGAGGGGTAGCCGTGTTACTCTGAATCTGCAAAAGCAGTGAGGAGTCCTGTGGCACCTTAAAGACTAACCAAAGTGTTGGAGCATAAGCTTTCATGGGCAAAGACCCACTTCAGACATGCATCTGATGAAGTGGGTCTTTGCCCACAAAAGCTTATGCTCCAACACCTTGGTTAGTCTATTAGGTGCCACAGGACTCCTCAGTGCAAGAAGACAATAATAAAATAAAGACAACTAAGCAGAATAAAATACCAACCTAAAAATTCAGCAAGAAATACATTTTGATTTTTTAAAATGAAGCCCTGAACCTGGTGGTAAAGAAGTATCTTCACTGTGATGTGTTATAACATGGAGTTAACATCTACATGCCGGCTGGAGATGTCACTTGTTCTGAGCTGAGGCAGAGGGAGTTTTGGAAGCAATGCTAAAGTGAATTGAGTGAGGAATGGATTGCCCAGGTTAAAGTCCTCTCTAGAACATCCTTGCACACTGCAAAATTTTCCCACGCAGCTCTACTGGTACATCCTATTGTTGCACCCTTCAGCTGAAATACATTAGAGACACTCATGCCATGATGTGCCTCTAGACTAGTAGTTTTCAACTCTTGTTTTCTTTTGTGGACCCCTACCAATTTTGAGTGGAGGTGCAGATGCCTTTGGAAAACTGAGACATAATCTGCAGACTATAGGTGGAAAACCACTGCTCTGGATAGATGCTCACCAGGAATTATATTGAGACTAGCAAACTCATTTTCATTTGTCAAATGAGGTAGATTTTATTGTGGAAAGGGTAGAATGTTTATTCACCATGCTCCACCAACCCTCCTGCAGCATTCATGTTCCCTTGAGCACTGGCATCACTCTGGAAAGAGGCTGCCTAATATCATAAAAGCCAATGTTTTTATAACTGGCTAGAGGATCTGCATAGCCCGTTTCCATTGGAATTATGGGGCAGAGCTTCTGGTGCAATGGAGCTGTGACAATTTACATCCACTGAGGATCTGCCTCTGTGCATCTAGATCCCTTCAGCAGCTCTGAAATGTTCACCCAAGGTGTTGAAGCAGGGTGGGGAGCAGTGGAAAGAAGGAATGATGTGTTTAGAAGGCTAACCATTAAAATTCCTTTAATCTATTCAGTGCATCATGACTTCAGTGCAGAACACACTTGGTGCAAGCGCTGTTTCTAGTTCAGAGAGTGACTTTCAGAATCACTGATGAAACTGGAATCCATTTTCTTCTAGGCACTTTGTCTAGCATATGCTTGCAATTGTCACAGATCAAAAGTGCAGAAATTGTAACAAATCGTCTGTGTGTCAGACCAGCAGAGGACTCCCTCAGCATTGCTAATTCTGGAGTAAGACAAACCTCCCTTGGATTCCTGTGCCCATCTGTAAAGAAGTATGGTTTATATGCCTAATGGATCTCAGCAAGAAAGAGAGAGATTTTGATTTGCAGCTAATTACATCGGGGATTTCTGTTATTTGATTTTAGAAGAGCAGCATTCTCCCAGGTACAACAGTCAGAGCTGAATTACGGCTAGGTGAGCAGCAGGATTAGGAGGGGTTTCACTAATTGCATGTCTGCCTCCCCCCACTTCTGAGAATAGGCTGGTGCTAGACAAATGAAGCAAGAAATTAAAATTGAACCAGAAAGTTCACATTAAAACCTGTGGGGGGCGGGAGGTAGATGGGGTTGTATTTTCATTTGTGTCTGAAATGGGAAAGTTTAGCTGTTCAGAATAGTGAATGCTCAACTCCATGGAGTAACAGCAGTTTACACCAGATGGGGATCTGATCTGTTGTCTTCATCTCCATGGCTTAGCTTAGTCCTGTAGATATGCAAAATCACATGATGTTTGAGTTCTTGCAGAACTGTCCTCTAGTGGCTACAGATCCTTCAGATGCTTCTTCCAAACATGCTGTCATTAGTAAATAGTTATCTGATGCAGGCAAGAGAAAAATTCAGTGTCTTTAGTCCCAGACTCCCAGGTACTGTAAAACAATGCATTCTTAGTGATGGGGGTGACCCATTAATTCAGTTTATAGCAAAGATGTCTCATCCTTGTTTCCCATTTGTGTGTCACCACATAATAAGTTGTGCTTGAAATACTCAGGCGTTTATTTTCTCCTAGGATATCCTCCGCTTAAGCCTTAACCTCAAAATAGCTTTTCTGCTCTGTGTGCAATCAGGGTAGTTGATACCTTTAACCATTCTGCTGTAGTGATCTTTCCAAACCAGTTCAGTCTCATTACAGCCAACTCTTTAGACCCTGATTGTTGCTGGCCCTTGTGGCAATGCCCAGAATGAGAGTTAAGCAAAGAAAGGAACCATACACAAGGGCCAGGGAGAAGCACAAGGGACTACTAGCTCCATGCACCCTGAAGAGCATAAAAGAGACTTTAGTAGCCTTGCTTCCTTTTCCCAATGGTCTGTAGAGTTCAAGAATGGGGAGAGCCTGCACTGAAGGATAGTATCACTGAATGTGTGCGCAGATAGGGAGTATGATCCTAGAACCTGAATAGCATAGAATGGGACTGTCAGGAAGTGAAGACAGGTATTGTGCGAGTATGAGAGACAGTCTCTTCCTGAACTCCTTCCCATGCCATGAAGTTCCCTACTTGTCTCTCTTCAGAGCTGTATCTGTATAGCACACCTCAGTTTTCAGTGTGTTACATGGAGAATTCTGCTCTAGTCTGGTTGTTTTACATGAATTTTGATGCAAATCTGTTGAACTCTGTAGAAGAGGAAAGGACTCAAGTTCAAGGGATAAAGGATGGGATAGTGTCTCCACTAGCAACAACATTTGCAGAATTAATATTATTTATTTCATTATTATTATTTACTAGGAAGTGTTTTTTAATGCAAGCCTTGGCATCATTGGAGTACAAATATAGTTGTCTAGAAAATGTGGTTTTAAAAATGTGAGTGCTGCTGAAAATTCTACTTTTCTTTGGCATGTGACATTTACTGCTAAATTATACTAGAAATACTCACCTCGTATGTGGTTTAGATGGGAAAAGGAGTTATAGCTTCATATGGTTCCACAGCAGAATATGTGACATGACTAGGAATCCTGTCTTCCATAAAGAAATAATTGTAATATATTCTAACTAGTCGCTCATTTACCTGGTGTTGCTTAGGTCCTTAATTCAATTAATATTTTTTAAATAAAAGAAAAATTTGTACCAGTGCTGCTTGCTCTTCCTCTTCCTGTCCCTGTCAGTGAGTGAAAGCAAAGTATACAGCTTGTCTGCCCCCCAAACTCCCCAGTCGGAGTGAGGAATGTAGCAAACTGTGAACTTTCCCCTTGCTCCCTGAAGAAACGGAATATCAAGCAATATCCCTGTATGAATCTTGAGGGGAGGGGCTTCAGCTCCCCTTGCCCTCCCTAAATAGTCCTTTGGGAGTGGAAGGCTCCAGACTGGGGCAGTCCCAGATGGAGAGAGACAGCCAGCCCCTTTCACCTGCTGGTGATTTTGTCTCTCTTCTGCATGGTTTTATGAGAATCAGTCCCATTCTGGGCACATCCCATTTTCCCTACCAGATTTGGTGGTCCTAGCTCTTACTGTTTAGGAGGAAGCTTCAGGGGGTAGACAAGTTAGTCTGTACAAGATAAACTTAAAAAAACAACAAATGGTCTGGTAGCACTTTATAGACTAACAAAACATGAAGATGGTATCATGAGCTTTTGTGGGCACAGCCCACTTCTTCAGATGACTGGAGTTTTGAGTTTAGGATGTGCAGACCCAAAATGAATAGCGGAGAAAGGGAGAGAGGGGAAGGAAAAAGGAAGTGGGTAGGAAACAAGGAGCAGAGGCTATGAAAATATCACAGGGAAAAACAAGTAGGCAGAACTGGTAACGTATAAGCACCTAAAGATTGGATAGTTAAAAGAAGCAGATAAGGATCATAGGATAGCAGTTAGATAGGAAGGGTACTAACTCAGTACTCTTCATTTAATGAAGGTGCCAACAGCTCTTTGTCTGTGTAGAGTCTTGTGTTACCAGTTATAGGTTACCAGTTCTGCCTACTTATTTTTCCCTTTGATATTTTCATACCCTCTACTCCTTGGTGTGGATGCCTGTATGTGGTCTCACCTTCCTCAACAGTTCTGCAAAACCATCCGATTCATGCCAGGTAGACAAACTCTGTTATTTCAGTCTTAGATTCCTATAGAACAAATGAGCCACATTCTAGTGGTTTTTTGTGGTGTGGACAAATGTCTACAAGGCTATCTGACTGAGTCCGCCCGACATTCCACTTGTGATTAACTGCTGATTTAAACCCCATCTCCCAGAGGGAAGAGCTAGTCACTTGTGTGTACCTCCTTCTCAACCTTCCACTCTTCCATTATAGATAGCCTGTGAAGTGGTGAATGAACCTCTAGCAGGTCCCTCGCATGAGCTTTTATAACAGCTTGATCAAAGCAGTGGGAGAAGCAGTACTGTAACTAAGGGGTCTTGTTTCTATTAAATATGTTTATTTGAAAAACCAGAGCTGTTGGAGGAGTAAAAGGAGCAATAGCTGAGGTATTGCCGTATGTTATTTAGGCCAATAATTATTACTAGCAATGTTAATATCATGACATTACTGTCCTCTTGTATACTTTTATGCTGCTTTGTAGTTAAAGTGGTGATAGTATATGCACACAGGAAATTACTTTATAGGCAGTGTGATTTTAAGAGGCTACCATAATTCCCCTGTTAGTTTATAAATAGAAATAATAACAATATCTGAATATGTGAATTCATTTTACAGCAAAACAAAATAATCTCAGTGTGATGTACAACCAACATCAGTTGATTTTTTTAATGCAAAAGGGCTTATGTCTAAATGATGAGAGAGGGTGTGTTGATTCTAATCAGACACAACATGAAAATCCTTGATTAGATGCATTTTCTGTGCAATAAAACCAATAAAAAATCACTTAGGGGCATCAGGACTATTACGATGAACAATGAGGCAATTTCTCCTGCCATATTGTAAGCGAGTAGCTGTAGCTTCAGATTTAATTCCTCTAGTTGTGTACATGTATCCAGGGCTGGTTGGGATTACTTTGTGTACCAAGCTGTAAGATCAATTTTAAATGCATGCACTGAAGTCTGAATAATTTATTTTGTAACCCATTAGAATTATTCTAAAAAGCTAATTCTGTGGGCCATTTTTCTCAAAGAGTGAGTATATGTGTGCGCACTTGGGATGTGAACAGGTGCTGGTTAACCAGAACCCGGGAGCAGTCCCCTGCCCTGGCCTGCCTCTGGCGGAGGACTGCTCCAGCCCTGCAGGGATCGAGAATCGCCTGCACTCCCCCGCTGAACATGGCAGCTGGCTCCTACTGCCTGCCCCTGCCATGCAGGGGATCCGGCAGTGGCAGCTGGGAACAGAAGCCAGCCTCACTCCCATGTGGTTGCTGGTTCCTGCTGCCAGCCCCAGAAGCTGGCCCCCCATGTGTGTAGCTGCTGGCTCCTCCGGGGGGGGGGGGGGGGGGGGAGGCGGCCAGCTGCAGCAGCCAGGAACCTGGCAGCAGGCAGCCACTTCAGTGGTGGTTAACTGATTAACTGGGATTTTACATGCCTAGTGCATGTATGTGCATCTGAAGGAGAGAAAGAGAGAGAGATTTCATCTTTGCTTGGTTAATAGGATGCTCCCATTAATTTTGAACCTTGCCAGAACTGTCCATGCCTTTGTCACCAGCAGAATAAACTGTGCATGGTACTCAGAACTAAGATTGAAGACCATTTGTAAACTTTGGACAATACCGAATACATCTGCCTACTTATAAGAGCCCTGCTACATTCCTGTGCAAGGGAGGAAGGGACATAAAGGGTATGTCTAGACTACATGCCTTTGTCGCCAGAGGCATGTAAATTAGACTACCCGACATAGTCAAGGAAGCCGCGATTTAAATATCCCCGGCTTCATTAAAATAAAAATGGCCACCACGCTGTGCTGGCTCAGCTGATCTTCGGCATGCTGCAGCAGTCAAGACATGGATTGGTCGACAGGGAAAGCCTTTGTTGACCGCTCCTGTAAACCTCATTTCACGAGGCATGAGGGAGTGGTCGACAAAGGCGTTCTCTGTTTTCCAATCCATGTCTTGACTGCTGTGCCGTGCCGACGATCAGCTGAGCCGGCACAGCGTGGCGGCCATTTTTATTTTAACGAAGCTGGGGATATTGAAATCCTGGCTTCATTGACTATGTCGGGTAGTCTAATTTACATGCCTCTGGCGACAGAGGCATGTAGTCTAGACATACCCAAAGAGACCCTGCCCTTATTCTGTTGCATGGCCTACCCATATCCTTGAAACCTATGCAGAAGGGAGAGCGGTTCCTACCAGGCTGTTGCTTTCCCTCTGGAGTGGGTTGGCAGGGAGTGGGTGGGTCTGGCCAGAGTGTGGGTAGAGATTTTTTTCCACCCCCCTCCTCATTCGGTGCAACAGTCTATGTGCCAGAGCTGTCACAAAGAGGGGGCAACCTGTGCCTGCAAAAGAGCTGGCACAGATAACTTCCCTACCCCAGGAGCGCGGTGGAAGCAGGAAGGGGACTGACATGCTGAGCCGCAATATGCTGGGCTCTGCTCCTAAGGAAGTTGAAGAAAATTGTGTGGTTCCTTCCCCAGGCTGGATCGCAAGGTCTCAATGCAGCCCTGAGGTAGCACTGTCTCGTGTAGGGAGCACAGTACCCCCGCTCACCGGAGAATGCACTTGCTGCCTGTTAGTTTCTAGGTGCAGCTCAGAGGGCTCATTTGGATTAGCATTGATGCTCATTATTCCAGGGAGCACTTTTCTCTCAGCGTATTATTCAGGTAGTTGAACCTGCTGGACAGCATGATGTGAAAGTCCCTAGGCTTATGGAATTGGAGGCGGAGTGCTGGGGATACTCAGGGGATACTCTTCACTCTGGAATTTCATCCTGACAGAAGTTGAGTCTATTTGCTTTTTGGGTGTCTTGGTACGGACAGGGGGTCAACAGAGCTACTGGACCCCTGGGCAAGGCGTGAGGGTAGCCGGCTATGTGTCTCCAGAAAGGGTGGTGCCTTGGGCAGAGGAGGAGGGGCTGGGGCTGTAATTTAAATCACACCAGCGGTGATTTAAAGGGCCCAGCTGGAATTGCTGGGTCCTGGGACAGTTGCCTCATTTGTCTGTCCCTCCTTGTCAGAGATGTTCCTGAGGATCTGAGCTGAGGGTGGGGAGTCTCTCAGTTGGGAGGAGAAGATCCTTTTAATGACATATAGACTTAAGAAAATGGTTTTGCCTGGTCATATTCTAAAGCACCAGGCAAGAAACTGCTCACTGCTATTTTAAGAGGCAAAGGAAAGGGGTGGAGGTGTCAGGAAAAAAGCACAACGTATAGCTTCTTATTGATTTTTTTCAGTATCTGCTGCTTCTGCAACTGATGGATATCAGATACCTCTAGTCCCCTTTAAAGAGGCCCAAGTAATGAGTGAAGTTGGAGCCAGCTTGAAGGCATCTGGTACAGACACACTATCAAGCTTTTATTTCTATTTTTGCTTATGCACAAAAGGAGAACACATATCATTTTCTCTTTGTTCTTGCAGTTTGCACAGCAGGCAAGACTCCCATAATACATATGCAGGGCCTAATTCGCCTTTCTCACAGCCTCAATTCGCTTCCTTAGAACTCCACTGACTCCAGCATAATTGATTCCTAATGTACGTGAGTTGGAAAGGTGACCTGGGCCCACTGTTTGGTAGGTGTACAGAACATCTCTGGGGAGTTTCCCAGCAGCATTAGCCATTTGTCTGAATAATGGGCCTATTTTGTATTCAAACATAGTTGTTTCTCTACAGGCGTTGCAAACCCGCTAGTGCCAGAACTAGGCTAGACTCTTACTGTTCTTCTAGTCCTAATTTGTGTGCTGCTTCCAGGGAGCTGTTGTGCCCTGTGGATCATAGACACACACAGAGCCAAATTCCATTATTAGGTTAGCAATGCACAGTGAAGAGAACACAGTGTGTTCTCTCAGGCAAGACATTGTAAAAAACTGGGGGACATAATTATCACAGCCCAGTGTGGTACCCTGTCTGTCAGCTGAGATCTGATGATTAATACACACCTGAAGAGTGGTGCCTGCCACCTGGGTGAAGCTAGTAATTATGCATTCCTTGTCCAAGTCTGGCTGAGATCTCATGGCGGGGACCACTGGAGGAAGGTGTTCTCTAGCCATTTGAGCATAGAAAGTGAGAGTCAGGACTCCTTGGACTGTAGTCTGATGACATACAGAGCTGGATTTACACTGGTGACATTGAGTGGAGTTTCTCTGGATGTTCTCTTGGGGTAAGTAAGAGCACATTCAAGCCCCTAGATTTCCTTCCTAGATCTGCTACTGACTGTGCTTACATCAGTTAACCTCCCTCTGTCAAAGTCTGCCCATGAGGATAATACCTAGGCAGCAATATTCTCTATCCCCCTTATGAAATGATTTATTGTATATATTATTATAGTAGCACCTAGAAAATCCATCCAAGAGCAGGGCCTAGTTGTGATCATCACTATGCATATTCATAGTAAGAAATAGGCACTGCTCTGAAGAGCTGTCAGTCTTCTACAAAAATAGACAAGAAGGACAACAGAAGGATTGCTATCCCCATTTTACAATTGGCAAAGTATGGCACAGAGATCTCAAGTGGCTTGTCTAAGATTCACAACAAGAAGTGTGTGGCAGAGCCAGGAATTGAACCCAGATCTCCTGGGTCCCAATGTCATGCTGTAAGCACCAAATTATCCTCCTTCTCTGAGTACTGTCGCTTTTTGAAGGACATGCGCTACAAAAAAATAAAGTATATTATTACTGAAAAAAAAAGCTGTGATCAGTTTCAGATCTTGTTTTGAAATTGTCATTGGCAAAGGAGTAGGTACATCAGAAATAATTGGGCAAAATGTTATACAATTTTTAATTCAAAGGAGAATGAGTGATGCCATAATCAGAAACCTGGCATAAGGTGTCATCTTTGATAAGCAGGTCCTATCTCTTACCTGCCACATGAACTCATTCCGGGCTTGTATTTATTGGCCAATATATCATACCGCTGCCACAGTCATTCTGTCACTTTTTTGTTTCAGTGATTAGTGTCTCCTTTAACCATCACCATTTTGGAGCCTTCTTGAACACAGTAAAGCTATCAAAAGCTGCCCCATTAGTGGGTTTGGTTTTTGTTTTGTTTTATTTTATGTTGCAGAAAACCCTGAAAGCTGTCAAGAGCTATCATCTCAACAGTCTTCCTTCAAGTGTTTGGCAAAAACAAGGGGGGAAAGAACAGCACAAATAACCAAGTAAAATTATCCATAAATTGCAGCTCCTTAGATGTTGAGTAGAAATCAAAACAGACAAGAAGGCAGCAGGGAATTAACTGCAACAAAATTTTTACGATAGTCTCTCTTTGCTCCAAAATCTATAATGTAAATATACAAGGTGTATATCAAATCTACAGACTTAGAGGCAGCACCTTGTACTCAGAGAATAGTGCAGACCACAGTAACTCAGATTGCTCAGCAGTGCTCCATTTGGCCAGTTGAGGTGCCAGATTCAGAGCCCTCTAGAAACTCCCATTGACATTGTGGGTTTTCAGTCAGCCCATTAAGCTCCTATTTAAAAGAAAGCGTGTAAGCAAATGTTCAAGGGCTGCACAGGTCAAAGGGGCATAAACACATTCAGTGGTGGCCCGTCAATACAGGTGAACTAGGTGGTCGCCTAGGGCGCCAAGATAAACAGCCGTTGAGGGCTTTGGAGGTGGGGGCGCTTATTGTGCGCCAATTGCGTGTTTCACCTAGGGCGCCAGTTGCCGACAGCTTATCTAGGGCCGCTCCTGAAAACATGGTTGGAGTTAGGCATATGCCTAAGTGCTTTGATGAATAGGAGTGTGCTTAAGTGCTTTGTGGAAACAAGACCTTACAAAGCTGCATTGCTTAGCTTTAAAGGGAGGCTCTGTTTCTCAGAACAGAGCTTGCCATGTAGTGATTTTGATGTTGACCACTAAAGGGAGGAATGGTTTGCAAAGGGAGGATTGAGAGTAAGATGGAGTAAGAAGGCTTGGGCACTGTTGTCATTTCCCATCACTAGGACTTTGTGAAATCTCCTAGCGTGACCATGTCTTCACTACAGGGAAGATTGACGCTGCTATGATCAATCTTTCAGAGTTCGATTTAGTAGGTCTATTAAAGCAAATCAAATGGATCGATTTAGTGGGTCTAGTAAAGCAAAGCAAATATAGTAAATCAAACTCAAGGGGCACCCCACATTGGCAGCCAGTATTCCTGCTCCTGCAAGGAGTAAAGGAAGCTGATTGGAGCATTTGCTCTTGTTGGCCTCCTGCTGTGGGGATAGCGGGGAAACTAGAAGTACATTGACTCCATGTATGTAATTAACATAGCTGGAGTTGCTTATCTTAATTTAACTTTCCCCTTTAGGGTAGACCTGGTCTCAGAGTAAGTTAATTGGGCCTCTTGCTGAGTCATTTCCCAAGACCCTGGCATGCTGGAGCAGTTGTCTCCAGTGTGCCAACTTTGGTCAATCAACTTTTACTTTTAGAAGGCTAAAGATTCTGGGCCTGATTGTCAGCTGGTATAAATAGGTGTAGCTCTGTTGAAGTTAATGGAGCTCTGGTGGTCTACACTGCCTGACAAACTGGCCTCAAGTGTCAGCTCTGGGCTAAATGTATACACCCACAACCCCAGCATTTTCATGTGCATGTACTTCTGTTTGTTCATGCATTGTTGAGGGTGGATCGATATTTTGAGAGTAGGATCAATGTACTCATAACTAAAAGTTTGATGCTAGAAGTGTCTTTGGGCAAATAGAGGATCCTAGGGGCAATGGTGTTTTTAGAACTTTATATCCGTTATGCCCTTCATAGGGCAAAGAATTTAACAGGTGATGCTGGAACGGTTTCTGCAATCAATCTTTTGACTGCCGCATGAATAATAATGCTCACTAGTGAGACACACTTCATGCAAATTACAAAGTACAGTGATATACATTTAGTATCAGTCTAGGCAACAAAATAGCAATGCTAAGTGCTATGATAAGGTGATCGTGTGTGCTGCATTTCATTGATGCTTTGGAATTTCATAAACACAGTATTAAAGATAATAGCTAAAAGGATTGCAAATGGATATCTTTGTTGCTCCTGGGATCTACACTTGTTGCTGCCTAACAGAGACATTTATATAGACTTGCTAGTGCCCAGTGCTCAGTGGCACAGAATCCCAGAAATTGGAGAGACCAACCTCTCCCCCCCCCCACTCCAAACTTTGGCGTATTTGCATCTATCTTCCCTGCTAGGATGGGAATATCAGTGTCTGTGCACTCCCCTTGCCCCCAAAGCCTCCTCCCACCCTGCGAGGAGTGCGTAGCACTTCGAAGTGCCACGTGCTCCTCGCAGGGCTGGGGCAGGGCGAAGGAAGCTTCATGCAGCTCCCCCACCCCTGTGCCCTGATTGATTTGGGGGCAGGGGGAGCACGCGAAGCCTCCTCCCGTGCTACCCCCACCCCGCGAGGAGCACGTGGCACTTCAAAGTGCTACGTGCTCCTCGCAGGGTGGGAGGAGGCTTCGTGCTTTCCTCGCCTCCTGGCCAATCTGGGTGGGAAGAAGTTTCATGCGCTCCCCCGCCCTTAGGCCCTAATTGGCCTGGAGGTGGGGGAGCGGTAGGGCCTCTGTGGGCCGGATCAACCCCCCTCCTTTTGCCCACACCTGGACTAAGGGGAAGCCTGAAGTTTGAACACGTAAACAAATTGTTTAGTGACACTACACCTCGTTTGGAATCAGAGCAGTGACCGAATGTTAGCTGTTGTTCATACTTTAGGTTATCCTGTGGACTGAATTGTCCCTGGCTTTTGTGCAGGGTGTGTGGCAGGAGATAGAATCATACAAATCCACGGCTGGTTGAGATCTTAAGAAGTTGTGAGTCCAACCCCATTTCACTGTGCAGGACTAAATTAACCTAGGCTATCCCTAAGAGGTGTTTGTCCAACTTGTTTTTAAAAGTTTCTTATGGTGGATACTCCATGACCTCCAATGGAAACCTATTTCAGAGCTCAACTACCTTAGTAGTTGGAAAGCTAACCTATACCTCCCTTGCTGCAGATTAAGCCTATTGCTTCTTGTTCAACCTTCGGTGGACAAGGAGAGCAATTGATCATAATCCTCTTTATAACAACTCTTAAAACACTGAAAGACTGTAATCAGGTGCCCCCTTCAGTCTTTTTTTTTTTTTTTTCTGGACTAAGCCAGCCTGTTTTTTAACCTTTCCTCATAGGTCAGGTTTTCTAAATTTGCAGGGGGGGCATAAAAAGGTGTTTGACATGCAGGCATCCCACCTAAAGGCCAGGTACAATTGTAGACCCTGTGTTTGAGAGAGACACAAGGACTGTTTCTTCTATTTCACTGCTGATTTAGTAGGGCTGGTGTGAGGATTTGCCATAGCCCTGCACCAAACTTCAAAGGATGCTGGGAGCAACTGAGGGAAGACGCTAAAGCATTACAAAAGGATAGTGTCATCCACGCACCCTCCCTCAGCCTTGCCCTGAGCTGTGGGGCTGTGAACTGGGGTGGAGGAGTGCCCATGCACAGTCCAGCCCTAAATAACTGATTTGAGTTATAGGAGCTAAGAGGTTACTTTGTGGTTTCCTTGGATTCCTTCTCTGTTTCATGTCTGAGGTTAATGCCTGGGTTTAAGGCTAACTCTTTCTCTTTCCTTTCCTTTTTTGGTTCATGCTCTGCCTCATGCTCACCTACTTTATGTACACATTTAATTGTTATGCATCTGAAAAAGAATGACACTGCATGACTTATTACTATGTGGAGATGATTTCTTTCCCAGCCTTTAATTGATTTTAGTTAATAAAGTGCTGTTATAAAACTCAATTAAAATCAGTTATTTTAAAGAGACGGACAGAAACCTAAGCGATGCTCTGCTGTGGGACTAATATCATGTGAACTCTCCTTTGGTTTAAGTCTATTTAATTTCACAGCTTTACGTGAATTCTAACAATTCTGTGGGCTTTTTCACAATTACAAACAGCAGGGTGATAAAGGAATGTATTTTTTAAAAGTCCCGATGAATATAGCCTACATAAATGATGTTTTTGTGGTGCAAACTGCCCATCCTTAGTTCATCCTATCACCATGCCTCCATGGGTCACAACTGAGATCCCAAATTCAAGCCGACCTGCTGAGAAAAGGCAGACACACCCCAAAACTGGTGGTTATTCTCTCATAAGATATATCAAACCAGCAACAAAAATAAAATGATTCACCACACTGGCTAACAAGAAGTTAGAAAGGCAGTCAACTTAGGCACTCCAGTCCTTGAATCACCACCAAAAATGGTGAATTTAAGGATGAGTGGTTATTTAAAACCAATTTTTGTCAAATAAAGGGGTTCTTCTGATTCCAAAAGACAGCCACATACCCAGGTCAACTCAGTATACCCCTCAGCTCTTATGAATGGGTGGGAGAAAGAGAGGGAGGCAAAAGCAATCAAAGACATACAACAATTGCAAGTTCTTGGGGTTCAGGTTTTTAGCATGAAGAAATAAACTGTTGGCTTAAGTCAAGTGTCCAGTTGCTTCCGGTCGGGAAGGTCCTCAGTCCTAGGATTAGAATGCTCCCATTAGCATAAATTCAGAGTCCAGCGGTTTGAGCAATAAAGAGGCAAAATGGAGATGTTTTCAAGGCCTTTTTCTAGCTTCTGACAAGTGAAGTGAAACCCAGAAAATTACAGGTAACAAGATGATGTTTGGAGTCATAGGCAAATCACATGTCCATGCATGATTTCACTTAGTCATCACAGGAAAATCCATGAAGTGTGGATAGGCAGGTTCCATTGTGAGTTACGTGTTCTTTGATGGGCTATTCATCTTGACTAGTTTCTTCACAGTGTGCTGGCTAACTACCTTGTTGCTGTTTCTACCGGAGCAAACATTTGAAATACCAATGCATCGTTAGTATTAATAAATGATACATGCTTATAAATAACATAATCATATTCAGCAATTCATAACTATTCTGTTGACACATTCCTTGACACACTTTGTAGGCGATTTGTTGCAATTATGTAACAATAGTAGCATCAATGATCATGATGGTTGTATTTTAATCAGATAATGTCACACAGCCTTTCTACTTTTTATGTACCTGGGGAATCATGCACTGTTGCTTCTCACTTGATCCTGTGCTAGACCAACCCAAGGAGTCTTTTAAGTTCTCTGCAGAGAATGAAAATATCGAAGTAACTAGGCCACAATATAAGTGATCGGTGTCCATATTTGCAATACTAGGGGAGGGATTATCTCTGTATATGGTAAACCCACCCTTAATTGTCTATGGAGAGTTTCCCTGGCACAGGCAGTACCTAGGATAGCCATAAAGAGCACTGTGCAGTCCCTCTTGCAAGTCTTGATGTAGGAAGCATGCCAGGAGTGGGAGACTGTTTCATGGGTAAGAGGCACAGGGGATGTTACAGCTCTCTGAGCTGCCTATATAGTGCCTGGGGATATTTTGGCCCCCAACCATACTAGAAATTATGTGAGTTTGACATTTGCCTCCCATAATTTTCTCTTAGAGAAGATGAGAGGAAGATGTTGCCCTTGTGGGTAAGACACTGGTCTAAGACTCAGGAGGTCTGATACTGTCACAGGATCCTCCAGAGATGCAGCATGGTCTTGATCAGGTCACATCTTGTCTCTGTGCCTGAATTTTCCCCATCAGTAAAATGGGGCTAATACTTCCTTTTCTCCTCCACCCTTTGTCTGTCTTTAATTTGAAAACACTTTAGGGCAGGAATTATTTCTTACTGTGTGTGTCTAGGACCAAGTATAATGTGATCTCTAGATACTGCTGTGATATACAAGATAAAAATAATACTGATAATGGGTGTTATGACTAAGCTTCTTTGTTTTTCTTTGTCTTCCCAGCTGGGAGGCTGCGGGATCCTTGGAGTTGGAATCTGGCTGGCTGTTACCCAAGGGAACTTTGCTACCCTCTCCTCTTCTTTCCCATCCCTGTCAGCTGCCAACCTACTGATTGTGACAGGGACTTTTGTCATGATCATCGGCTTTGTGGGCTGTATAGGAGCCATCAAAGAAAACAAGTGCCTCCTGCTGAGTGTGAGTATGAAGACATGCGTGGTCAGTAGTGGCGTCTGTTGTTCCCTGGTGCTGGTGCCACGTTAGTGGAAGCATCAATGTAGAGTCTAGGTGGAAATCTTCTGTCACATCTGGACCTTATCCCCCCCCCCAACTTTTAGTATGAAAAATAGCTTGAATCTGTTGGGGTTCAGGGTATGATAAATGGATGGCATTGAATGACAATGAGATTCAACATGCTCATGGGTGCTTTTCATAACACCACTGCCAGTCTTTCAGAGACAGAAAGAGATAACAGGGGCTGCTGTTTGTGGGTGAGATGAGGTATCATATGGGTCTGCTTCTACTTTATTATATTCTGCTTCACACTGCTGGTTCGGTTTGATTAAATTGTATTTTTAATTAATCACAGAAGTGCCTATAGCTTGGGACAGGTGTGCTTTTTCCTAGATAAATTAAAAATCAAAATAAATTCAGGAACATAGTAACTGCATGAAGTAACTAACCGAATACAGCTTTGTTCACTCCAGATATGCACAAGTACCACACCTGACCATCCTTTCCATAAGTAACACAATTTTCACTTACCCTTTTACCAAAAAAGGGCTGGTGTTGGAATCTCTTTGGATGCCCTTTACAAATCCTGACCTTTTGCCCAAAACATACTGAGTGAGTGTTTGGTCAACATCTCTGCTGTTATCTCTCTGCCTTCTTCCCTTCTCTGTCCCCTCTTTAAAGGGAATATTCCTGTCAGTGGAGAGTTGGGATGTGCCTGCTAATTCTGGCCATGGGAAAGCAGCTACAAGCTGGAAACCTTGGCTGTACACACTCCACACTGTGTTTAGCAATGGCGGAAGGGATAAGTCCTGAACTCCCTTTGATGTCTCCCAGGGCACATCTTTGCATGGAGCCTTGTGTCTGGCCTCTCTTTTTTATTTAAATGTTGTTTCTGTGATTACTGTCTGCTTAGTTGTTTCTGGATTGTGTGATATCTCCGCAGATAGAAGTCAGTCATGGCTGTGCTGTCAGGAACACAGTTCTTAGACGGAGCACAATATGGCAGAATTTGGTTTTGTTAGTAACATCTCTCATGCTAAGTCTTTTCTAAAAGTCAGGCTGGGATTTCCAAAAGAGCCAAGGGTTTTAGGCATCCAACGTGCCTCCCATTTCAATGAGCTCAGAGTAACAAACTCTTTTAAG
The DNA here is from genome assembly GCF_052426305.1 of Pelodiscus sinensis. Lineage (NCBI taxonomy): Eukaryota > Metazoa > Chordata > Testudines > Trionychidae > Pelodiscus > Pelodiscus sinensis. The sequence goes on along the minus strand of NC_143056.1, from coordinate 120,229,114 downwards.
CCACTTTGGAAATGCCAACCTAAAATAATAAATAGCTGAGGTGGGGTGTTTTGAGTGGGCTACTAGAGCTGTCTTAGTATTATTAATTGAATGCACTGAATTTGTTGCTTTTCATTGAATTGGGGTATGTCTACACTACCCCCCTAGTTCGAACTAGGGGGTTAATGTAGTCATACGGAGTTGCAAATGAAGCCCGGGATTTGAATTTCCCGGGCTTCATTTGCATAAAACCGGCCAGCGCCATTTTTAAATGCTGGCTAGTTCGGACCCCGTGCCGCGCGACTACACGCGGCACGGACTAGCTAGTTCGGATTAGGCTTCCGTGGAATGAGGTGTACAGCTAGTTCGGATTAGGAAGCCTAATCCAAACTAGCTAGTCCGTGCCGCGTGTAGCTGCGCGGCACGGGGTCCGAACTAGCTGGCATTTAAAAATGGCGCTGGCCGCTTTATGCAAATGAAGCCCGGGAAATTCAAATCCCGGGCTTCATTTGCAACTCCATATGACTACATTACCCCCCCAGTTCGAACTAGGGGGGTAGTGTAGACATACCCTAACATATTTGAGTAGTCTCAGAAGGGTAGCCCTATTAGTCTATAACATTGAAAACAAGAAGTAGTTGTGTGACATCTCTATATTTTGGTTAGTCTCTAAGGTACCACAGGACTATTTGATATTTGACTAATTTATTTTTCTGGGAATTACCCAGCCCCACTGGTCCATGGGACAGTTGGCAACCAGCAAACATGGGAAGCTAGTGGATAGCAGAGACTGACAAAAATCTCTGAAGGAGGCTGGAGCAAGTTGATGATGGGCTTAAAAACCAAGAAGAAATCATTAACTGGGTTCTGAAGATGACAGCCATGTACTCCTTCATGGCTCATTGTCAGAAACAAGGCTTTGGCTTTCTGACAACATTGGAGTCTAGTAAAGTAGAAGTTGGGGAGGCCATAAAAAAATAGTTGCAGTCATCAAAGCCAGAGAAGTATTTCCAGGAATACAGTAATGGTATAGTAGCCCAGTGTCTGAGAGTCTGTAATGCCGAAATGCTGGCTGTTCCCTCGGGGGGGGGGGGGGGGGCGCTGTTGCCTGAAATGCTGGCTGTTCTCTCTGGGTGGCACTGTTACTGAAATGCTGGCTGTTCCCTCTTGGGGGCGCTATTGCCTGAAATGATGGCTGTTCCCTCTGGGCTGCTCGTGCTGCGTGGGGAGTGTGGTGCCCAAACAATCGTTTGGGCTCCATGGTCCACCAAGTGAGAGGCAGGAGGGGGAGGAGAAGAGAAAGAGAGAGAGAGAGAGGCAGGAGGCAGAGGAGAGCTGAGGGGGGGAGGCAGTAGGAGGAGGAGAGAGAGACTGGAGGCTCAGGAGAGAAGACCGACATGGAGGAGAGACCTGAAAATCCCATCTTATGATGGGCTAATTGCCTAGTACAGTAATGGTACAGCAGGTTGGCAGATATGCAGGTTTCACCAAGGTATCCATGAAGAGATTCTGGTTCCACTCAGTACAATATCTGCATATCTCCAGTAAAGAGGATTCATTTACCTCCTCCCTCCTGTCTTCTCTAAGTACAATAGGAGAGGAAGACGTGTTCATAAAATACTATTACTGGCAGTAAAGCTCCCCTGATGTTACAGCCATCTTATTCTCCTACTGCTCTGCCCCTATTTCTCTCTCCTCTAAATCACTGCCTTCCTCTCACATTCTTCATCAAGCTAATTCTCTTGAAATCTCCATCAAGAGCTTCATAACTGCACTGTAACTGCTCATCACTCCTATTGCTCGAATTGCAGCATCTGTTTCCTCCTGCTTTCCCCTGCTGGCTGCCTCTAGATTTGCATGGGCTAGAGCAATGTTTCTTAAACATTTTAAGACTGAGGAACACCAAACAATTTTTTTTTCTGAGAAACACCAAGGATTTTTTGTTGAGGGGGTCAAAAAAAAAAAAAAAGGTCTGGGGGGAAAAGGGCCAGGGGGGAGGAGGGAGTTATTGAGAGAAAAAAAGGGCTGAGGAAAAGTTATTGAGAAAAAAAAAGGTCTCCTGCCCCTTTAAGGGTGGCCATTTTGAACTCTGTTGTTTTCCGCAGCACATCTCCGACTGCCTCGTGGTACACTGGTGTGCTCTGCCCCAGGCGTCCCCAAGTCAGCCGCTGCTGAAACTGACCAGCGCTGACTACAGGAAGCCCGAGGCAGAGTTGCTCTGCCCCAGGCTTCCTGGAATTAGCTGCTGATCAGTTTCAGCAGCAGCTGACTTGGGGACGCCTGGGGTTCTTAAGTTGAATCTGTATGTAAGTCGGAACTGGCGTCCAGATTCAGCCTGTTGAAACTGATCAGCGGCTGATTCCAGGAAGCCCGGGGCGGAGCAACTCTGCCTTGGGCTTCCTGTAGTCAGCTGTTGGTCAGTTTCAGCAGCGGCTGAATCTGGACGCCAGTTCCGACTTACATACAGATTCAACTTAAGAACAAACCTACAGTCCCTATCTTGTACGTAACCCGGGGACTGCCTGTACCGGACATACTTGACATTACATCACAATCTATATTACATCTTATTTATATTTTCTCATATATAGTTTCTCAATTTGTTTCCCGAACAGAAAGCTCAAATACTGGGCTGTCTGGTTCAAAACCGAACACCTGGCAACCCTAGCTGGGACCCAAAAGCAGCTGAAAGAGGATGAGTCCACAGAGGTCTACTCTAAACAGGATTAAAACATTAAAACAAAATGGGTGTTACATAGTGGGGTATACTATAAATCAAGGGTGGGGAACCTAACAGCTGGGAGCTGGATGTGGCCCCCTGGGTTGCCTGGATCTGGCCCCCGAGGCTTAGGGCCTCTCCCAGCCTCCGCCTGCCCACCACCTCCCCACAGCCCTCAACCCCTGACTGATCTTTCTGTGGGTCAGAGGTTCCTGACCCACCCCTACTGTATATCATCCATAAAGACACACTGAGTTAGAGCCTCTGCTGGTTTGAGCCAGCAGAGCATCAATTGAACTTCTTTGATTTCCATCAGCCCAAGCATCTGGCCCATTTCTTTATTCATCATCTGACCAAGTAGTATGACTGCTTCACTGATCAAACCCATTCCCATTATTGGGCCCTCTGAGGAACTTTATGGAAACCCGAAATAAATCGAGAACAAAATTGTTTTTCCCCAGGGAAATCAGAGGCATGAGTATCTTTCGAAATAAATAGGCAGCCTCGTGTGTGTAATCCCATAACTGAATGCTGAGGCAAATTGACGGCTGAAGCTGGGGAGCAGCTCTCAGTTTCAGAGAAACACTCTGTGTATTACCTTTGTTTGGTTTCTGAAAAGTTATAACAGAAGCTCGTCTCTTTGCAAACATAGTTGTAGAAATCAAGTGCTCCTAACGATCATTGTGATGGAGTATAAGGTGTATGGGCAGCCGTTGTTGGCAAGTTAAATTTGGTGAGCTGGAACCATTGTCCTGTGACTGAACCACCCAATCTATTCCTCTCTGGGCCTGAAATATAGCATATGCTGGTCCAGTGCATATTGAAGGCAATAGAACAAGTCCCACTGGCTTTGAGGGTTTATTTCCCTGTACTGCAAATCTTTATAATCTACCTTAAGGCAAGACGGGAGCGTAGTTCTGGGAATGTGTCTGTTCTTACTGTGAAGACATTGCATACTAGTGCTGCTCATCGCTGTCTAAGTGTTCCATCTCTTCCCATAATCTCTACCGGCATCCATTATAACATGCTGGCCTGTGAGGGTGTATATGTGTGTGCACTAAAATGACTGACCTGCAGTGAAACATAAGGAAAAAGCCTGAATTTTTGAAACTGAACTGCCTGACTTTTGTCAGTATCCCTCATATAAATGGCTAGTGGGCACCTCTAGTATTTTTATGTTTGTAGCCTTGAAGTTGTTAGATCATGCATAATGCACAGAAAAAAAATCCCAGCTCTGGCTTTTAAATAATGATTGATTTAAATGTATCATCCTTGCTAAAATATTTCCTAGAGCCACAACTGAGGTCAGGGGCCAGTTGTGTTAGGTTCTGTGCAAATTCCTAGTGAGAGACAGTCTTGCCCTGTAAAACTTATTATCTAAATAGTCGAGGCAAATGGGAAGCCGTATTATCCTCATTAAACAGATGGGAAGCTGCCGCATGCTGAGATTAAAGGACTTGCCCAAGGTCACATAGGGAGTCTTCAAAAGAGCCCTCAACTGAACCCAAAAGTTTCATGTCCTAGCACAAAGCCAACCTTCCTCAGTATAGATAGGACCATGAATCTGGTCTTGTGTGCTTTTATCCTGTTCTATACAGATTTCATGGGGAGAGACCAGCATTTCTCAAATTGGAGGTCCTGCCCCAAAAGGGAATTGTAGGGGAGGGTCACAAGGTTATTTTAGGGGGGTTGCGGTATTGATACCCTTATTTCTTTGCTGCTTGTGGTAGCTATGTTGCCTTCAGAGTTGGGCAGCAATCATTTGCGTGACCAGTTCTGAAGGCAGTGCCCCTCCAAAGGCAGTGCCGAAGCAAGAGTGGCAATACCATGCCATGACATACTTCTGTGTTGCTGCCTTCAGAGCTGGGCTGCCAGACAGTGGCAGCTGCTAACTGAAGCCCAGCTCTGCAGGCACCAGCATAGAAATAAAAATAGCAATATCGTACCGTGCCATCTTTACTTCGCTGCTGCTGGCTCTGCCTCCAGAGCTTGGCTCCCAGCCAGAAGCAGCAGCAGCCGCCGCTTTCCAGCTTCTGGCAAACAGAACCTAGGGACACCATCCCTGCTCATTCCGGCTAGTAGCCATTGGTGGGCCTATGCTCTTTGAACTCATTGGAACTCTGTTTTAGTTTGGGCCTTTCTACCATCTTCTGGCAAAGAGTTCCACAGGTTGACCGTGAAGAAATAATTTGTTTTCTTTGTTTAAATCTGCTGCTGCCTATAAATTTCATTGGCTGAGCTTCTTGAGATAGTGAAGGAATAAATAACATTTCTTTATTCTATTTTTTTCTGCATCATTCATGATTTTCCAGATTTCTAACATGTCCCTCTGCCCTTTAGTCATTTTTTTTCCAAGCTGAAAATTCTGTCTTTTTAATTTCTCCTCATATGGAAGCTGTTCCTTACCCCTCATCATTTCTGTTGCCCTTTCTGTGGCTTTTTCAAATCCAATATATATATTTTTAAAATGAGGTGACCAGATATGCATGCAGCATTCAGGATATGGGCATACCATGTCTTCATGTGTAGTATTTGTTCTTATCAGTTTAATATCTGATATGCTCTCTATCTGAAAACTTTATTTTATATAGAGGAAATATGACATTTTATCTTATTAGGTATTCCTTTCCTAATGATTTCCAATATTCTGTTAGCTTTTTAGATTGCTGCAGCACATTGAGCAGATATTTCCAGGGAACTATCCACAAGGATTCCTGATCTCACTCTTGAGTGGTAACAGCCATTTTAGACCCCCATCATTTGTGTATGTACATTTGGGATTATGTTTTCCCCTGTGCATTACTTCGCATTTCGGAACACTGAATTCCATCTGCTCTTGTGTTGCCCAGTCACCCAGTTTTGAGAGATCCCTTTGTAATGCTTTGCAGTCAGCTTTGGACTCAATTCTTTTGAATAATTTTATATCATCTACAAATTTTGCTACCTCGCTGTTTACCCCTTTTTCAAGAACATTTATGAGAAGTTTAACAGCCGTGATAAATGTAGATCCTTGCAGCATACCACTATTTATTCCCACTCTTTTTTCCCTGTCTTTTAAGTAGAGTACCCTGCAATATTGTGTCCAGTTCTGGGTGCCACATTTCAAGAAAGATGTGGAGAAATTGGAGAAGGTCCAGAGAAGACCAACAAGAATGATTAAAGGTCTAGAGTATATGACCTATGAAGGAAGACTGAAAGAATTGGGCTTGTTTAGTTTGGAAAGGAGAAGACTGAGAGGGGACATGATAGCTTAAACTGCAGCAAGGGAGGTTTAGGTTGGACATTAGGAAAAACGTCCTGCCTGTCAGGATGGTTAAACACGGAAGAAGTTGCCTAGGAGGGTTGTGGAATCTCCATCTCTGTAGATATTTAAGAGCAGGTTAGACAGACATCTATCAGGGATGGTCTAGACAGTACTGGGTCCTGCCATGAGGGCAGGGGACTGGACTCGATGACCTCTCAAGATCCCTTCCAGTTCTAGTGTTCTATGATTCTATGATTTTCATATGATTTGCATGATGTTCTAAAGATCCTTCAGTTACTTGAATAGCGAACCTTTTGTTATCTTAATCACCCTGCTTTCCTTTGTTTATAAACAAACTCCTTCCCTCAAAGGCAAAGCTGGGAGCAGCAGGAACTCTGTTGCTATTAGAGCTACCCCTGCAACTCAGGCATGTAGTTTAAGCAGACCTCAAGTATGAAATCAAGGTGTTCGAACTTTTGGCGGGCTGCTGACCCCCCTCATCTCCCATAAATGGTGCTTTTGAGGACCCCTCACCTCCAGAGCTCCTTTTTGAGTCAGGATCGCTATAATTACACCACCAGAATATTTAATATTTAAATATCTGAAATCATGAAATTTCTGATTTTAAAATTCCTATGACTGTGAAATTGACCAAGATGGATTATGAATGTGGTCGAGCTCTGTGTCAAAGACACTGGGCTTCCAGAGACAGCCTACTGCACTAGATCTTAAACACACATTTAGCTTTCTGGAAAAATAATTGACATTTCTCTTTTTGCACGCTTTGGGGCTAAAAGATGAGTAAACATCCTAAAGCAGAGCCAGGGCTTAGCTTTTATCTTGCTCAAAGTGGCTAATTGGCTCAATTAGCTAGTTATCCTGAACCACTGATAAGCAAATCAGCCTAATAACAAAACTACCTTCAATTAACTGTAACTTGCGGGAGAGTTCCAGAACTTTATTTTGTATAGAGGCTCCTGAACATTGTGTAATGCAAAAGCTTTTGAAAACAGGAATCCAGTGATCATCCCCTGTAATTAAAGTAATTGGTAAAGAGCATTGTGCCCTTGGAGAATTTTTGTGGTGGTTTAAAACACACTGCAATGTCCATGATGCTTGAAACCATTTGTGTTTTGGGATCATTAATAGCCCTTGACTTAGAAGAAGGCAAATTTCATAAGGAATTAGATCTCTTTCGCAGCATCCTCTCAGGCTGCCTGTTTTTTCAGGCTTCGGTGCAATGAACCAGATCCTTGGTACCAGGACTGACAATGGAAAATTACCATCCAGCTGATCTAAAGGGACAGCCAAGGATTCTCAGAGTGTAAGGAAATCCTTGCTGGGTGGCATAAAAGCAGTACAATTTGCTTTACACTACTAACATCCCCCACCATGCATGGGCTTAAATTGCAGCAAGGGAGGTTTGGATTGGACCTTAGGAAAAACTTCCTAACTGTCAGGGTGGTTAAGCACTGGAATAAATTGCCTAGGTGGCATTGTGGGATCTCCTTTAGTGCAGATTTTTAAGAACAGGTTAAACAAACAGCTGTCAGGGATGGTTTAGATCATACTTAGTCCTGCCATGAGTGCAGGGATGTGACTGGATGCCCTCTTGAGGCCCTGCCAGTCCTATGATTCTGTGTGTGTTGGGAGTGGGCAAGGGCATGCCACACAACAATGTGGGATGCCGATCCTTATGTGGGGCAGCCATCTGTAGTGAGACTTTGCGGGCAGTGTTTAAATTACACTATAGTGCAGGGTATGTCTGTGGTTAGGGTTCCCTTTGAGCTGTGCGACATAAATTTCTAATAATAAATTTCATTCTGCACGTGGACATAAAAATGAGAGCGAACACTGGTCTGCGCTGTAGTTTGGAGGAGTGATTGCGACCTATTTGAGCTAGTTTTGAGGGAGCTGGGTCAAAGCTGTCTTGCGTAATAACCGCAGTGAAGCTGTGGCAACACAGCTGGTTGTGTGTGCTAGACCCACTCACCTGTGGGTGTGGGTAAATACTTGAGCTTCTGACACCCCCGCCATTGCTCCTTCCCTGCTGTTGTTCCTTGAAGTAGCTAGATCAAAGCTAGCTGGGTTATGTCTGTACCTTGTGTAGTATCACCTGCCAGTTGCATTAACAAGCTGTTTATGACCCCAGTCAGATTGAGGATTGGGAGAGTGGAAAAGTAACTTAGATCCATCTTGTTTCACCTTCTCTTGAACTATGCCTAGCTGAAGATAGCACCAGAAACAATGAGCTTTAAGTTGTGACAAAGGACATTTGGATTAGGCATTAGGATAAACTTCCTCACTGTCAGTGTTGGTAAGCACCAGAATAAATTGCCTGGGAGATATTTAACAGCAGGTTAGTCAAACAGCTGTCAGGGATGGTCTAAATAGTACTTAATCCCACCGTGAGTGTAGGGGACTAGACTAAAGGCCCTCTTGAGGTCCCTTCCAGTTCTACAATTCTCTAATTCCAAGATTGAGCCCAGAATATGCAGAAAGAAAATCTATCCATCCAGTGTATTCAGTTCAGGGTGCATGTATTTTGAAGAAAACTCTAATCGAAAATGGCAATAGGGCAACAGTGAAGAGGTCCATGGAGCAAGAGGAGCTAGAAGGTTAAAAAAAGATCATTAAAAGATGGAACTATGTGGTCAGTTTCACTTAGTCAATAAGGAGTAATTCCAACAAAATGTCTAGTGTAAAAAAGATCACAGTCAGGCCTTGAGACTGTTTGCTCAGCTGTGTCAGTGACAAGCTCCTGGATCAAGTCTGTGCCTATACTGCAGGGTTAGGGGTGTGATTTCCCCCACTCACATACATGTACTCCTGCTATCATACTTGGCATTGTAGCTGCTGTCTGTGCTACCACGCTACACTACTATTTAAACTCACAGTAAGTCTCATCTACTACCACGAGTATGTGTACATTAGCTAGAGAATCACACCTCTAGCTTGTAGCATAGAGGTTAGTCCAACGAGCAACCACTTCCTAAAGGTCTTCATACTGCAGAGGATCTTATCTATGGAATCACCTCTGTGGGGAAACTTAGTGTCCCTAAGGTTCTGTGCTGTGCATTCAAGGTTTCTCTGTACCCAGCCCGGGTCAGCTCATCAGATCTGAGACAGAAAGAAAGAAAACAAGGAAGAAAGGTAATGACTGGGAAGAAGAGAATAAAAAACTGGTGCTTTCCGGCAGTGTCATTGCACCCTATCAAAATGCTGACAGTTGAAACGCTATTGGTGATAGAATTTATGATAGCTCAGATAAATTGGGGAGTATAGAGCATCATGAATGACCTTCTCTCAGTAATGTTCTGCTGCAGACAAAGTAGCAGAAATTAAGCCCCATCTAGTGTTTCAGGATCTCCTCTTTCAGGGTGCATCGACTGCACCATAACTTGAAATAAGACATGCAATTTGAGCTACGTAAATGGCTTATCTTATTTCAATGCTATTTGGAAATAACTTATTTTGTCATTTGGTGCTGGCCACAGATTTGGTGCTGTCTACACAGTACGAAAATATTGAAATAAAGCGCTATTCCGAAACGTCCCTTACTCCTTGTCGAATGAGGTTTACAGGGACGTCAGAATAGTGACTCCGAAATAACAGGTTTGCTGGAAAGACATGGGATAAGCTGTTTCTGGATACTCTGGTGTTGCAAAATAGCATTGCAGTGTAGATGTACCCTTAAAGGCCCGAGACAGGGCCAGTAACAGAAACAAATCCTGGCTGCAAAGAGAGCTGTTGGCAGGCAAGAGATCCAAAATCCCTCAGAGAATCCAGAAGACAAAGGGAACACAGGTCTGCAGCTCCAAATGTAACCTTACAATGTCATTCCCCATAGGGCACTCCTTCCCCTTCTACACTAAACTGTAGGGGCTCGTCTACACTGGCCCCTTTTCCGGAAGGGGCATGTAAATTTCATGAGTCGTAGTAGGGAAATGCGCGGGGGATTTAAATATCCCCCGCGGCATTTAAATAAAAATGTCCGCCGCTTTTTTCCGGCTTTTAAAAAAGCTGGAAAAGAGCGTCTACACTGGCCCCGATCCTCCGGAAAAAGTGCCCTTTTCCGGAGGATCTTATTCCTACTTTGAGGAAAAAAAGGGCACTTTTTCTGGAGGATCGGGGCCAGTGTAGACGCTCTTTTCCGGCTTTTTTAAAAGCCGGAAAAAAGCGGCGGACATTTTTATTTAAATGCCGCGGGGGATATTTAAATCCCCCGCGCATTTCCCTACTACGACTCATGAAATTTACATGCCCCTTCCGGAAAAGGGGCCAGTGTAGACGTAGCCTAGCATTTTTTAAATATAGCTCAACATGCTATCAATGCTAGCTGATAGGCTATCTTATAGATAAGGTTCTTTTGTTCCATTACCAAGAAAGTGCTTTGATCGCACTCAAATGCTAGAACATGATCACGTAAAGATGTCAATGGCGCTACACTGACTTATGCCCTCTCAGAGTATCATCCCTTTGTCTAAGTCAGGGGTCTCCAAACTACGGCCCGGGGGCCGGATGTGGCCCGCGAGGCCCTCTCATCCGGCCCGTGGAGACCTTTTTGGATTCAAAGGCAGAAGAAGTGAGATTGTTTCAAAACCCATTTGAAGCAGATGTGGCCAGTTGCCCAGATGAACTGCAGCTGGAAGTCATTGAGTTGCAAGCAAATGACCTCCTTAGGGACAAGTTCAAAATAGGACTGGTGGGTTTTTACCAGTTTTTGCCCAAGGAAGACTTTCCTAATGTCAAAACTTTTGCATCAAGGTACCTTTCAATCTTTGGAACAACATACCTGTGTGAACAAACATTTTCAAGAATGAAATACGTGAAGAACAATTTGAGAACAAACTTGTCCGATGATAATCTCAGCTCACTGTTGATGTTAGGGACAACAAATCTAAAGCCAGAAATGTCTGCTATTTTGGCATCCAGGAAACAATTTCACCATTCACACTAATACAGGTGTTCATGTGTAGTGTATGAATGTGTTATTAAATAATAACTGAATAAAATAATATTAAATAAATAATTAACAACATCCATGTTTTGATTGTTTTTTATTTGGACCTCAAGTGTGTAGTCGGCCCCCGAACTGCTGTTTGATAGTTAATGCGGCCCTCGGGCTGAAAAGTTTGGAGACCCCTGGTCTAAGTGATTGCCTGTTTCTAAGTGATGAATTTGTGATAATGTATTTGCTGCCAGTTGCTGGCGGACTGTAATTAATATAAGCTTCTAAAACATTAGAAATCTATCCAAAGAGCCAGTGATGACTTCAGTAGAGCTGGGCTGATTTACACTAGTTGAGGATCTGGTCCAGACAGATGCTTCCTTCTCTTCCTGTCTAGCCATTGAGCTCACTGTCACTTTTCTTGTGTTAAACTACAAACCTGGGCCCAACCCATTTTAGAAGGAGGCACAGAAACTCAGTCTGGGCTTGCCCCAGAGCTGTGACACAAGGTAAAGCACCTCTCACCAGTAAAGCATAAATTGGCATCAGATGGGCCAAAGGATTCATTTGGCCTGTGAAGGAGAGGCAAAAGCAGAGCGAGAAACGCCTGCTCTGAAGGAACTATGCCTCTGGAAATGTCATTCCAGAAATCTGTTCAGACTTGTTCCTGCAGAGCCCTGGCAAGCAGTCAGAAGCCACTGCCTGACAGTCTGATCCGAGAGACAGAGACTCCCACTGATTTCAATGAGCTTTGGATCAGGGTGTAAATTGAGTTTTGCCTACTTGCCACTGGCAGGATAAGAAGTCTCGTGCATTTTAAATCCAACCCAGAACCAAACTTAAGAAGAGGAGATCTTGAGATTTGAAGCTAACCCATGTGCACCTAGATGTTCAAAGTGTTGATGATTTTGGCCCATCTCTAACTAAAGCAGGATCATAGTAACATTTCTGTTCATATCCAAATCCTCTGTTCCTCATTCCTGCCATCTCAGCAGGACATTGTAAAATATAGTGCATCATTTAATTCCTTTCATCCAAGTATCTGAACAACCTGAGCCTTAGAATGCCCATGACCATTAGGGAAGTACCTCTATTATGCCACTGTAGAAACTGAGGTATATAGAGGTTACAAGTCACTCATTAGGAGGGCGGATTGGTGGTGTTGCCATGAGAAGGTGCAGGCAAAGCTTCTCCGTAGCTGTGGGCTTTTGTATTTCCCTGTATGAAACTAGACTTAGCCAAAAGAAACAAGCCGCTGCTGACTTTTTCTATCATTAATGTTTGTAATGCTGCTGCAAGGCTCTCCATGTAAATGCCTGACACAACACTCCCTGAGTAACATGTGTGGAAGGGATCTAGCATGGACAAGAAACAATGTCTAACTGTGCTGTCATGGGTCACATCAACTGAGAACATCAAATTCAGGTCACACTGCTGAGAAACAGAGGAAATACACCCCTTAATTGCTATTGGCTGTTCTCCCATAAGGTGTACCAATCCAGCTGCAAACGTAAACGTCTGTGTCATAAAAGAAGTCATAAAAGCAGTTTCCTGCGGCATTCTAGTCTACTTATCACCCCAAAAACACTGGATTTCAGATTAAAAGTCTCATCAAATAATCACACTTTTTCCAATCCTTTAGTATGTAAAATCTAAAGGTTTATTTATTTAAAAAAAAAGTGAGTGTTAAAATTGGTTAAGAGAATTAAATATATACAATAATTGCAAAGGTCTTGGTTCTGGCTTGTAGCAGTGATGGAATTAACTGCTGTCTTAAATCAAGTCTCTGCTTGCTTACAAATCTTTGGAAGGACCACAGTCTCTTTGTTAGAATGCACTCAGGTATAAATCTGAGCAGGAAAGAGACAAAACTGAGGTGTTTCCAGTTCATTTTATAGCTTCTGGCACATGGAGGGAAAGCCATTGTTCTTACTGTGGAAAATTACAGGTAAAGATGGAGTATGGAGTCACATGTCCATGCAGTGGACATTCCATTTAAGTCCATTCAGTGTAAATGGGTGTCTCCCAGCGTCCACTGTGAGTTAAATGTTCCTTAATGAGCTACTTAGTTTGAACAGTCCCTCCAAGAAGTGGTGGCTAAATACTTTGTGGGCATTCCTCATGAGCCAACTTTTGAAATACAGATATAGAGCCAATACTCCTAGCTTAAAATACAAAAAGGATTATACTATTTCTAGTCATAATCTTTTCATAGACATCTTACATGCCACATTTTGTATAAGATCTGTTGCAACCATGATCTAAATGGTCATACTTTTAATCAGATACCATCACATTGGGCATTGGAGAGAAATCAAACAATTTTGCTAAGGAAAAATTAGGCCTGCTAGAATGGGTCTTTGGTTTGACTACATGTAAGAGATTGCTCCTTGCCCCTCTCTTTTTTCTCAACCATTTTATTATGCAGGATTAAAGTATAACTCTGGTCATATCTTAGCATTCCCTCAGGGCAGGGGAAGTGATAACACCAGGAAATAGTGAGATCTTCCTTTCAGCCATATTGTGATATACCGTGATCCTGTTTAGCTGAGGTTGTGCTGAGCAAATGCTTGTGATGTCATGTGACTGATGTGTGGTTTTGGTATTTTATGAAACTTCATTGATCTGGAGCGAGTTTTTACAAGTCATAAAATTACTAGAAATGCCACAAAATGCCAATTGAAACTGTAGTGATATATAGTTAAAGCAATAATTTCTAAATTGCTAAACTAATCAGACTGGATGATTAAGTAAAAAGCACAATGGAGACTAGAATAAAAGCCCCCTGAAAAATTCTGTATCTAAATAGCATCTCTGCCCCCCCCCCCCCCATTTTTAACTCTGTGAGAGCTTGGATATCTTATACACTATTGCAGCTGCTGTATTTACCATGACTAACCTTTAGTAAGGTATAATGTAGTCCGTGTGCTACATCGTATTGCTTTCTTTATTAATTTCATTCTTGACTTGCAACATCTCCCATTCCTGTTCCAATCCTAACACAACTCTACTAGTGCCCCTCAGTACTAGTTTGCATTCCCTCACTCAATCACTTCTATTCTTCTCCTTTGGTTTTCTAATATGGACAACTGTTTGTAGTTAACTAGGAGGCACCAAAAGGTCTATTCTCACTTAGGACCTAAGCCAGGATTTGAAATTGGTGATGCTGTGTGAAGGGCTAAACATGCGGTGGTCCTTGCCAATAGAAAGCAAGATTGGACAGTGGGATCCTATGGCTACCACTCTCTAGTGCACACAAGTCCAGACAGTCAAACTGGCTGGTAAATCTTCACAATCAGGTAGTATGCACAGCCATTTCTATGCACAAGCTAGGTGGTTTAGATGCTGAATGGTGGTTTTTGATTGACTGAATAAATGAATTACGTTATCCCCCCCATCTAACAAAGGAAGGCCACCTTTGTGACTGTACTCTACAACTTCTGCGCAGTATAGTAAAATATAGTGCTTCATTTTATATCTTCACACAGATAATGACTGCAGATTATTGATCTGGATGGATGTCAGTGGGTGCACATAAACAGAGTATACATATACATAGAACTGAAAGGTAGATCCAGCAGACATTACGCATGAAAGTCTTTGTTGGGATCCCAGTGGATTAACTATTAAGCCTTTTACAGAATAATAACTGATGAACCAAATTTAGATACATGCTGTTATAATAATGGAGTTTCTGTTCATAGGGTTGCTCATAAACTGTAAAATAGAAGTAATGTATATGAGCAAACTTATCATTTTTATGTAGCAAAAAAAAATGATCAGGGGGTTGGCAAGATTTACTTCTGAGGGAAGATTAAGAGAGCTAAACATGCAGAGTTTGGCTATGAGAGGACTCGGGTGGAACATAAATCTACAAACATTTCAGGAGTATAAATATTATGGGCAGAGAGGAATTATATCATGTGTTACAAAGGGCCATAAGTTGAAGCAATGGGAAAATTTGGTCGGAATGTCAGCAAAAGCTTCTAATAGTGAGATGTGAAATAGTCTCCAAAGGGAAGTAGTGGAAACTTCATAGCACAGGACTTTTAAACTAGATTGGAAATAAAACAGAACATGTACTGCAGTGAACATTCCTGTATTTGTCTGCACTGGCTTTATATCTATTTACTGTTTCTAATCTATATGGGTACGTCTACACAGCGGGGCTATTTCGGGATACTGGAAGTATCCCAAAATAGCTACCCCTTGTCTTTTGAACGTGCCCGCTAATTCAAGATAGGTCTCAAAATAGTGGACATGCTATTTCAGCATCCCTGTAACCCTAGTTCCATGAGGGCTAAGGGATGTATTTCAAAATTTAGCACTGTGTAGATGCGCCAAATTTCGAAATATGCTATTTCAAAATTAAATTGAAATAAGATACGCAATTTGCAAATTGTGTGTCTTATTTCAAGTTTAGGGTGCTGTGTAGATACACCCTAAGTGTCTCCAGAAGGTATTATTTAATTTGCGGCTTCATTTTCCTCTGCCGATCAGCCTAATCTACATGGCTCCATCAACGGAGCCATGTAGTTTAGACACACCCCTTTTGGCACTGAGCAGAAGAGAAAGGATGGGAGCTGCTTGCAGCTACAGGAGAGGAGGAGGGAGAGAAGGGATGATCAGGCACAGCTCATCTCTCCCATCCCTACCTCCACTGCTCCCATGTATCTGGAAGAAGCCAGTTCCTTCCTGCCCACATGGTGCCTAAAAAGCAGCTAACATTTCCAGGCTGCTGCTGGCAAGCAGCATAACCCAGCCGGCTCCTGTCCCCTGGCTACAACATGGGCAGAAAGGGGTTAAGTCCTACAGATTCATTGTGCACCAGGGCCCAAGGAAGCTGACTGCAGGGGCTTCAGTGAACCCACCCAGGGAGGTGGCTCAGCAGAGTAGAGTGTGTAGGGGATGGGAACTGCTGTAGAGCCTGCCGGTTTGGGGTATGAACAAGCTGGAAATTGCTCCCACCCAGACTACTCCAGAGCTTAGCTGAGGGGTAAAAAGGCTTTCCTGTGACAGCCCAATGCAGGGCTATGACACATGGGAGCTCGGCTTTTTCTGGCCAACACCCCAGGCTGGACAGTCTTCGGCTTTCCCAGGGCACCAGGCTAAAAAGAGGCAGTGGGGGGCAGAGGGGAGGAGGAAGGAGGAAAGAGCCTGCTGGGCAAGCCATTGGAGAGCTCAGTCTCCTGCCTAGCACTGGGAGAGGAATGTGCCCCTCTGGAGGGGGTGTGGAGAGGGGATATAGAGGAGCAGTGGGGGTGGAGTTGAAGGGGCAAAGCAGGGAAAGGAAGCTAGAGGGGAAGCATGTAAAAGACTAAAGGGTGGGCAGCAGAGGTGACATGTAACCACTCCAGCCACTACCATCTAGAAATGGGATGGAGACCAGAGTCTTGCACAGCAGGAACTGGGCTGACAGGCCAGCAGGGGGAGCAGCCAGCCCTGCACACTGCATCTTTGCCCTGCCATCAGCCTTGCACACCAGCCCCCACCGTCAGCCACTGGACACACATCCCCTCCCACTCACCGCTAGTGGTCAGGTGGCTGGTGAGCAGGCATCCAGCCAGCAGCAGGACGCACCAGTTTTGATGTAGGGAGGAGATAGATAATATGGGACAATTTGCCCGTTTTCAAGAAAAAGCCAGGACACCTGCAGGAGGGTATTAATATGGGACAGTCCTTTTAAAAATAAGACATCTGATCACTCCATCTGGAAAGACTCTTGGAGTATGTGTGAACTGTTGTTCTCTGAAGGCAAAAGCCTATCCCTGACATAAAGCCCCCCCCCCCAACCCTACCAAGTTTCAATTCCCCGCTCCAAAGAATGGGGATGCCAGAGCTTGTTGAAGAAAAGGTTTCCAGTTTTGTTTTTGTTTTGTTTTGTTTTTTTAACTGGAATCAAAACCATGTATTTGACTCTAGTCTAGATTCTTTCTCAGGAACAGCGGATCCTTTTCAGCTGAAATTTTAAACCTACCCTCCCTCCCTCAATGAAACAACAACTACTATTCAACCTGGTCCTAACATTTGGCATGGAACATTTCAGCCCAGCTAGCTAATGTTTGTAACTGAACACAGAGTCTTATAATGGGAAGTATCAGGCAATCTCAATAATAGATGATGCTACCAGCCTCATCTACATGGAGGGCAAAGGCTCTGTTGTTGAAGGCTAGCGACTGTTGGGTGGGCAAATTCTGGCCAGATCTGGTCCGTAGGGTTAGTTCCTGGTGGGACTTTACCTCTATATTTACCTGCGCCTCCACAGGTATTGGGTGATCATAGCTCTCGTTGGCTGTGGATTGCCATTCACAGCCATTGGAAGTGGTGGGAAGTTGTGTCCTGGTCCCATTGACTGCAAATGGTAATCTGTGGCCAGTAGGAGCTGCAGTCACCTGATACCTGCGGAGGTGAAGGTAAGTTTAGCAGTGGCGGACCACCAGAGACTAACCTTTGCAGAAAGGAAAAATGAAGCACTGAGAGGCAAAATGATTTGCTCAGGATCATACATGCAGTCAGCTGCAGAACAGGAAATAAAATCTAGATCTCCTGACTTAAACAGTTTATATTAAAAATAAACCTGCACAAATATTTCTCAAAACATACAGCCTGCATAGTTTGCAGTGCAGCATGCCGTTGCTTGAAGTGCTGTGATCCCAAAATTACTATAAAGGTGCTATTTAAACAGTTACATTTTTCCCTTAAAAGAAATCATGGTATGCTATTGTAAGGAGCTCCAATCAAAATCAGGACTCTGTTGTCCAAGGTGCTGTAAAAAGCATATGGGTAGGTATTAGGGATGTAATAGTCTAAGCATAAGCTTATAAATTAATGCTATAGACTACATGCATTTCCCTCCCCTCCCCAACCAGTAAATTTTTTAGCAGGCTGGCCAGCAGCCCGGCTCAGTTCAGGCTTACAACAGGTCCGGGACCTACCCCTACTGTGGCTCTGCATTTAAAGTGTATTAGGAGCCAGGCAGGCAGGCAGCCTGGCTCAGTTCCAGTTCGTGCTGGGTCCAGGAGCTCAGACCCTGCCCCAGACAGGGGCTGCTGCCACCCGGCATGGCTGCCTCTTTATCAGAGGCAACAGCACAGGGTGACAAGCAGCCGGTCTGCAAGAGGAGGTGGTATTTAATCTGCTTCCCCTCGTGGACTAGCTCCCACCTGGTATCCCGTACTGCTGCCGGCACCGCCCCCAGGGTCTATAGAATAGTCGACTAACCGATAAGAATTCACGAGGTTACTCGACTATTTAATTAACTGATATTTAACATCCTTAATAGGTATAGTATCTGCTGTGACATGCTTCTAATATAGAGCTATGTTTACACTGCCCTGCAGTTCAGACTATGGAGTGTGAATAGCAATGCATACCAAAGTGCTGCATCATAACTCCCCATTGTGGATGCTGCAGGTGTAAACTAAACGGTTCCTAGTTTGCCTTAACATAGTCCTCCTCTTCTTACAGGAGTGTGCAGTAATGTGAAGCAGAAACCTTTAGTTCATGCCTGCAGCATCCACACCAAGAAGTTACAGTGCAGCACTTTCTAACACTCACCTCCAGTCCAAAATACAAAGCGGTGTAGACAAGTCCTAAAAAACTCCCTCATTCCTAGATCATTATTTCATTGTCTGTTGGCTCCAGTCATGGTTATTGTTCATGACATGGGCATCTTTTGTTATCATCTCCTGTCCTGACTTAGTGGGAAAGATTTCCAAACAGCAATAGGGGTTATTTCTAAAGTGGAAGTACTGTTCCCATCCCACCTTCTCCTCCTGCTCCCTTTACTTTGATATTCATAAAAATATTATCCAAGACAGCATAAGTGAGCCTTTCATAATGCTCCTATTCCCAATTAACATATCAAATCAGGAGGCATTCTGGGATTTATGCAAAATAAGACTTTTATGAGACCTATTACATTAAATATTAAAAGCTTTTGCTTTTAAAAGTGGGGGAAACACAACTGATTTTTTTAAATGAGCATTGATAAAACCTTTATACTGCACCACACCATTTTGTATTATGCATATGTCATATGCCATTATGTTAAAGAAAAATTATTTTTAGAGATTTTTAAAGCAAATGTATTGGGCTGATTTTTGTATTGTAAAACCAGAGCTAACCTTTATCAACATTAATTCCTAGAGTAAGCACCTGAATCCATATTTAGGGCTGTCAGCCGACGGTCAGGGCAGTGTGTGTGGGTATGTCTCCTAAGTCTTTAACTGCTAAGACACGAAGTCTCGTCGCAGCGGGCAGCCCAGAAGGCTGAAAGGAGCCCCGAGTGTTTAACGTCCGTGACTTTACTGCTAGGACCAAGGTCCCGTCGCAGAGGGTAGCCAAACAGGCTAACAGACGCCCTAGTGTGTAGGAAGAGCTTATTACACTTTAGATTTTAACTGCTAGAACACAAAAGTTCCTTCGCAGCGGGCAGCCTGGGAAAGGCTGGAAAGGTGCCCTAACGGATCTTGACACCTGGGAGTGACACAGATCCAAACGCCCAAGCTCTCCCTATGTCTGTCCCTTTATGACCGGCTGAAGTTCTTTTAAATTGTGCTTGGTTCTATTACAGCAACTGAAGGAGTCAGGTTAAAAACTTAAAGAGTTACAGGTTTATTAAAGGAACTTATAAATCATATGGTTACAATGGCTATTGCTCTATTTCTTAATTACTAGCAAAATATAGATCTTAAAATGGTTACAGGAAAAAGGTAAAGATAGAAAATAGAAAATAATGGTACCAAGTGACAGCTTAATCTTTAAAGAGCTCTAACACTATGTATATATACTTAAACAAAGGACCACATCCAGGTACAATTTTTACCCCCTTCTGTGCCTCTCGACTCCAGCGTGTCAGGCCAGGGCCGGTCTCTCAATTCCTCGGAAAGACGAATACGAGGTGGGCGTCCCCTCTGGAACCTCGGGAGGTCAAACACCAAACCCGACCAGCAGATAGATGGTAGATTGACACACAAAGCAAATGTGCTGCTGGACTCATCTTTATACCCCTGGGGGCCCGTATTCTCTTTCTTATCTTCAGAGACCAAATTTTACTGGTCCATTTTGTGGTGCCAGTTCTTACAAGCAAGTTACAAGTTAATTTACACTTGTAAGAGAGGAAGATAACTAAATTAGGACTGCCGGATGTTCTTGTTGGGCGGGAGATTCCTTCCCCCATGGACGGGTATGTGTTCGTATCAATATGGGTTTCAGTCAAGGGCACGATGTACAGCCTCTTGGTCAACAATTAGTTTGACCACCCTCCTATCTCTGCTTACAGTTGGTCACGGTCACTGAGCCAGCATATCTAAACCTCCTGCTCCAAGGTTTTCAAAGAATATGCTGTTTTCCAGCTCTTATGTGCCCTGCATGGTTTTAAGCAGACAAAGATGGATGTTAAAATGGGGCTTTATGTCTGGCTACAAGGGCTCAGTCTTCGCTCAGTGAAGTAATAGTTTTCATTGATTTCCATGAGTCCTGGTTCTTACTTTTTGGTGAGCTCTGAAGGAAAGGGTAAATACTAAAGCTATGTCTACACTGAGGTTTGGCAACAAAAGTGCTGTCGACATGTAAAAGTTGCCAAAAGTGAAAACCAGTTTTCTGCCTCCCATTGTCGACATTTAGTGGCCACACTGCTAGCGCCCTGTTGATAGAACAAAGCACTGTGGGTAAGCATCCCAGAGTGCAGTGTTATAAGAAGGTAGAGTTGATCCCTGAGCTTCTTGGGATTCCTTGGTACCTCTGTGAGTTCTCCTTGCTAAGGAATGTCAAAACAGCACAGTAGTCTCTGCAGCAGTCTGCCTGCTGCTGTGTTCCTAGCAGGGTAGAACAGAATAGGGATGCTAAGAAACAACTAGTCAATAGGGTTGGAAGCATCCGGGAGCTACCCCCACTGCAATAGCCTGGCTCCTACTACATTTAAACTGCACAATGGAGGTAGCTCCTGGACCTGGCACAAGCTGGTCCTGAGCTGAGCTGGCTCAGTCCTGGCTCGCACTGTGTTCAGCAGCCCCTGTCTGCGGCCAGCCCCAAGGTCAGTGAAATGCACTGAGCAAGCCCAGCAAAAGGCAGCCCATAGGTGAGTATCATGTGCTGGGAAGCCGCATTCCAAATGTTATTTAACCTCCGCGCCACTTTCCTGTCCAGTTTCTGATGACCTCGGCAAGTGCCTGCCCACCACGCACATCCTAGAGCCAGCAGAGGAAGCCGAAGGGCTGTGGCAAACTGCTTGACCTATCTATTCGTGCCTCCAGCCCCATGGAGTGAAGTCCAAGCCATTTTGGGCAAGGACTCCCGAAGCGGGGGCTGTGTACTGGCTGCTCGACATGCCAGGTAACAGCAGCCAAGGCACTATGTGAACTGGGAAGGAGACGGGCACAGCCCAGTCAGGAATCACAGGGCCAGAGCTGGCGGAGAGTGAAGCGCTGCCCACACCTGCGGGAGCCCAGCTCGGCCGCTTTCCCTGCTCTGCCCCTTCAGGTTGCGGTGTGCCCAGGCTGAGCCACAGAGCACCCACCGGAGACAAAGCCCCGATGATGGGCAAGTTCCGGTCCTTGCCTCTGAGCCCAGTGGGTTGGTACTGCTGGTGCGCAGCGCTCAGTGTCCAGCCTGGGCTTGTTCCAGCCAAGCAGCGAGCTCAGCCATAGTGGCTTGGCTGTCAGAGCCTCCCTCCAAGTGCCCGTGGGGTGTGACCAGGCTCCCCAACCACCCAGCCAGGCCAGAGGCACTGTCCCTGCCTGCCCAGCCCATACAGAGCCCCAAGCACCACCAGCCCTCCTCAGGGCTCTGCACAGCGTTGGCTGCGGCATCAGCCCAGCTCATCATGGAAAGTCCACCCTCAGAGCACCACCAGCCCAGCCAATGCAAGCCTGCATCTCCCTGAGCCCAGCCTGGGAGCACTGAGTTTGCCTGGCTCCTGCGCTCTGCCCACCTGGGCTTCGGTCCTCGGCTCCTAGCCAAGCACTGGGCAGCCCTGGCCGCTTCTCCACCTGCTGTGAGAGATTGGAGCTCCAGGGAGAGCAAAGCCACAGCTGAGCCACCCCAAGAGCAGCTGACTCTTCCCAGGTCTTTGCAGGGGGTGGTGGTGTGGAATGCAAGTAGAGTAGTCAAGTACTCGACTGCTCGCTTACATCCCTAGAACAGAACCACTCCAATGATTTGCATTTGGTTTGTTCTCCAAATGGAGCAGCTCACTCAGCTGTCAGATACTTCCTGGAGCTTTGAAAGGGGAGGGGTACATGCCTGCAGGGCAGCAGAGATCACAAAACGCTGAGCAGAGCCATCAAGGTGGGCATTGTGGGATACTGGTGGAAGCCGGTTCTCTTAACAAAACAAACAGAAGAGTCCACACTGGCTCTTTGTCGACAATAAAAGGAGGGGAAAAGACAAAAGTTTCTCAAAGGATCGGATGTTTTTTGTCGCCAAAACTGGGTGTTTTTCTTGACAAAGGTTACATTGTAGTATAAATTCTCTCTCTGTTTTGTTGCCAAAAGGAAGTTTTTGGCAACCAAACCAGTGTAGACAAGTCCTAAGTTTGAAGGATATTCCATACTCAGTGGCCCAATACATGTCAGTTGCAAGATTCTGGCAATATATAATTGGTGGATAAGTGTAGGTGCTTTTGCTTTTTTAAAATGCTTATACAACAAAATACAGTAGCCTGCTGTAACCCACTCAACTTCTGGATGCACTATACACTGTAAGCGCTCTCACGCTAGTACATGTGTCTTTGCAGGATATGTGCCTTAGACTGTAAGGGTGTGTCTAGACTACATGCCTCCGTCGATGGAGGCATGTAGATTAGACAGATAGGCAAAGGGAAATGAAGCCGCGATTTAAATAATTGTGGCTTCATTTAAATTTACATGGCTGCCGCGCTGAGCCAACAAACAGCTAATCAGCTGTTTGTCGGCTCAGCACGCTAGTCTGGATGCTCCGTGCCGACCTGAAAGCCTTTTATCGACATCCCCCGTATGCCTCGTAGGATGAGGTTTACAGGGGATGTTGATAAAAGTCTTTCATGTCGGCAGGGGAACGTCCAGACTAGCGCGCTGAGCCGACAAACAGTTGATCAGCTGTTTGTCGGCTCAGCGCGGCAGCCATATAAATTTAAATGAAGCCACTAATGCTACTTAGCACTTTGCATGTTGCAAGTCTTATACCAGACTCTCTCTGTAGTAAATCCTTTGAGCATCCTGATGTGGTAGATAAGTATATTACATTTTTTTATTGATTGTGACTCACCCAATGCCACACAGTGATAAATTAGTGTCAGAGACAAGATTAGGCTGTAGATTTCTGATGCCCCAGTTCTATGTGTAGCAAATCAGACCATGCTGCCTCTTTCTTATCAATCCTTTATTTTCTGTTAGAGTGCCAGTGATTGTGTTTGATAGTCTGTCTGATCGAACATATACATTTTAAAAACATCCTATTTCAGTGGAGTTTTCTTACAAATGGCAAATTAAAATACTTGTCAGTCAATCACAGCCACTTCATTCTCAGAATGAATGTGAGGGGGCCAAAACCTTTAGTCAGATAGAAGTGCTGCCAAATTTCAGCTGTGTGATGGGGGAGGGGTAGAGATTAACATCTCATAAGGAAACAATTCTGCATAAACTGAACGGTCAGGACTTGTTTACCCAGAGTCGTTTGCAGGCTGCCTTTCATCTGTACTTAAAAGGTTTAGATCCCTGACTGTGCAAAGGTCATGCTCAGTGGAGGTGAAGAAACGCGACCCTATGTTCTATTCCTGTTCTATTTCACTCTGTAAATAAGTGCCCGACTCCACAATAAGCCAAAAATCAAGTTAATCCCCTTTCCAAACAAGGTCAAAACAAGCCAATTCCTAAAAAAAGACCCAACACTCTCTGGGTATGTCTACACTACCCCGCTAGTTCGAACTAGCGGGGTAATGTAGGCATACCGCAATTGCAAATGAAGCCCGGGATTTGAATTTCCCGGGCTTCATTTGCATAAGCGGGGCGCCGCCATTTTTAAATCCCCGCTCGTTCGAACCCCGTGCCGCGTGGCTACACGCGGCACGAACTAGGTAGTTCGAACTAGGCTTCCTACTTCGAACTTCCGTTACTCCTCATTCGCACTGGAATTGACTAGGGTAGAGTAGCAGCTGTAGCAAGATGGGGAGGGGCCTCCTTTCCTCCCCTTCCTTAATTCCCACTGAGTACTAGAGTCTATGGGACTATTTTTGGCTTAATCCCCTCTTGTGAACCACGGCTTTGTTGACTCCTACCATTTGACAAGTGGTGTGGTGAAGCATCTCTAGCTATATGGTTAGATTAATCTTCTTTACGGAGTTCTACATGAACACTTTGCTTTGGGATTATTGCTTCTCAGCACATAAATCTTTATTATATCAACAGCCTGTAGTCACACAGGACGGCAGCAAAGCTTATTTTTTATTCTTCTTATTTATCATCCGGGTGTGGGGGCTCACTCGAAAGGAAGCTGCAAAAGAAACGGTGAGAGGTTTGGGGTGCACATTGCATAGGCTCTCACTTGTTTGCTCTACGCCAAGCCTGCCTTGGCTCTCATGTCTGACTTAATTTTACTTTGGATGTTAATAGAAAAGCAGGTCAGTTTGTGGCAGCAGGGTCTAGAGATATGGAGAAAAATGGAGCCAGGGGAGCCAACAGCCTGCGTAGGCCCTTGGGCAAGGTGTGAGGGACACCCTGCTCCATGTGCCCCGAAAGGGCGAGGCCTTGGTTAGGGGCAGCCCCGCCCTCCGCACCAGCCCTAAGAGCCACATTCACCAACATATAGAGAACCGTTTCTGGATGGTAAGGACATGGAGGTCAGTCTGGGAAGTTGCTGCCATGATTGAGTGCCTAGACCCAGAACTGGGTGAAAGCAATTTATGGTAGTAGGGTCAGTCTAGTATTCAGATCCCAGCAAAGAAGAAATGAAAATAAACTTAAGACTCTTGTGGCTAAATGCAAGAAAAAGTGTATCCTTGAACTGGTGGAAAATTGTTTTCTGTCTCCAGATCTTTTACTTTGTTTTTGATCACAGGAATTCATAGGTTCAAAGATTTGGCTTCCAGTCATCGGGAAAGAAAAGCTCTAATAAGGCTTTTTTTTTTTTTTAGTCACTGCAGTGTTATAGGTTTGCAACTGAGTGGCAGAAGCAAAAGGAGCAGTAGATTTTTCACCTCTGAGATTGAGGTTTCAATCAAAGCTATATGGCTCAGTTATAAAATTCTTGTCTTGCAGGCAGGTATAGTGATAGGGGGCAACGCAGCTTTTGAGCAATCTTATGCCAGCCTCCTGATTTAATGGGATTTCTAAATAGTCCTCTTTTCATACCTCCATGAACTGTTAATTAGGGCCTGTTCCAAAGCCCACTGAAATCAATAAGATTCTATTTGTCTATTTCAGTGGACTTTGCATCAGACCTGTGTACTGCAGGGAACCGTCCTGCACAAATCCTTGGAGACAGACAAAAATAGCGTAGTAGCTCTCTACAGTGCCATTCTGCCATGATTGCCCCACAGCCTGTCTAGAGTCAGAATGGCAACATTTTTCTCATCACATACTGTGAAAGATTTTCAGGTGTGCTCAGTGTTGGTCTGCTTCTGTTCCCACTGAAGACAACAAGAACTGAACTCTTTTGAAGCTGATAAGTGAAATCCCTAATCCAGGAATTCATGTACTTTTATAAATCTCATTTTTTTGCATTAGGGGGGATGTTTTCTCATAGCAAGAAACTAATCTGCGCATTTTTTCTAATGCCATAAGTATATAGGAAACACCTTCCCATTCAGGGTAACTTTGTACACAAACAGTTAAATGTTCCTTTCACTTTCCCAGTAGCCAATGGAGTAACCTATGGCTTTATTGTTCCACATAAGGAAGCAGTCTGTGCAGAAAGAGATAGAGATGTCAAAGCCATTTCATTAACTGCAAAGATTTGGATAAATAAACAAACAAAGGCCAGCCTCTGTGGGAACCTCACGATGTTGCTGTCAAACAGGACAGCTACCAAAGCATCAGAGCTGCACATTAATTGTAGGGCTCAACAACTTTGAGAATGTCCTGTGGGACCTAACCCTGCTTTCATGGAAGCTAGCAGGAGCAGAAGCACACCAGTCCTGTTTCTGTCCCCAACTAGTCTTGTGTCTGCTTTCTCCTGCTGCATGGTGCGTACCCCTCAGTTGGTCTCAAAGCAGTCACTGTGTTACCTGCGGTCCATAAAACAAAAGCGCCCTTTTTGATGCATGACCGGCGAAATGTAGTTATTGTTGCAGCAGGACATAGATGAAACAGATTTTGATGTTTATGGGTTTTTGTTTCCCCCCCGTCCCCTCTTCTCTTGGCAGTTTTTTATCATGCTGTTAATTGTATTCCTGCTGGAGCTCACCATCGTGATCCTGTTCTTCGTCTACACCGACAAGGTACGTCAGATTTTTTTCTCTCTTCTTTCTCCTTTAGCAATTTTTTTAATGCCCCGTCCCTTATAAATAAGTCATGAAGTGCTTGCCTTGGCATGCACATCATGCTTCGCTCTTTCTCAAGTCATCCCTCTCTGAAGATGTGCTCTCAGAATACGTAAACAGATTTCCTGCTCTTGAGTTGCCTCTCTCTTGAGCACGTTCTCTCCCTCCACCTCCCTTTTCATGCACAAGTCAAGGTCAGAAGTGTTACCAAAGCAATCACCATTTAGAATAAAAGGGAACTCTGAGCTGGGAAGGGATGGGAAAGAGAAAGATATCTCAGAGGTGGATGCTAGTAGCAATTGGTTTTTTTTTTTAGTATGTTTACATTTCAGAAGTGACTGAGATTATGAGAGAGTCTGGATGGGAGAGATGTAAAAGGGAGAGGCAAATACTTGTTCCTGAGAACGACTCTGGACAGTGTAATGAGATTCCAGCTAACTGCCAAAGTAGAAGTGTTGGGGGTTAATACAAGGGCCTTTCATTTCTGTGTTCAGATTTTTACCTTGACAGACCACTGATCTGATCCAGTATGGCAATTCCTGGGTTTCCACCGCAAATAAAGCACAGCTGTTGTAAGGATAGACAGGTTGTCTTTAACCCACTAGGGTTTTTGAAGAAAAGTAACAAAATGATAAATCCAGAAGAACCATTGGATTCAATACTTTTAGGCATTCAGTAAACTTCTTTTGGAGCCTCTAACAATAGACTATTACGGAAACTTGATAGCTGTGGGTTGAATGGTAAAATTTTGCCATGGATTAAAAACTGTTGAGGAGCTGGGACGTAAAAACCAGGATAAATAACAGTTTCTCAAAATGGAACGACATTACTAGCAAGGTGCTTCTAAGGTTAGGAGCAGAATACAAGGTGGCCATCATTTATTGGAAGGGTCAAACTTATTTACAAGAGTAAAAATTGTGGATCATTGTGAGAGTCTCCTCAAATATTTAGACTATTAGATTAGGCAACAACATCTCGAGTAAACCTCAGAATTGACTTGCAAGATAATTTGCATTGGAGGAGTCATTTTAAAACTACTCATGCACACTGATGGCTTCTGAGTTGGTTGAGACCTCTCAGAAGAAAGGTGTCCACGTCACAGAGGCATCTGCTGAATGTGCAGCAGCACTCCAAAAAGCCAATATAACATTTAATTTTAAAAGAAGTGGAGTCATATGGGAATTGTATAATGTCATTATGTAAACTGATAGAATGACTTTGCCAGGAATTCAGCATTGAGTTTTGGTCACTTCATTGCAGCGAAGGGTAATGAAAACTATTAGAAGCACCGGGAGAGGGCATTTTCATTCAGAGCTGGCCCACAACATTTTGGCACCTGAGGTGGGGAGCTCAAATGATGCCCCCATGCCACCTTTTCTCCTGCCTGCCTGTTATATCCCTTGTGCCCTCCTTCCTCCAGCACAGCATTCCACCATCTCTGTGCATCTAGAGCAGAGAGAATACATATGCACCAGCAGCAGACACAGTTTTCTACACTCTGGGTCCTAGTAGCACCCCCCCCCCCCCACACACACACACAGTCTGGCACCTGAGGCAGCTGCCTCAGTTTGCCTCATGGTAAGGCCAGACCTGCTTTCATATGAAGAGGGATTAAAAAGTCTAGCATGATTTTGTTTGGGAAGGAGAAATGATAGAGGTATGTAAAAAGAGAGATGATAGAGGTATCTAAAATAGTGAATGGAATAGTGAAGGCCAACCGTATTTTCCTCTTGACACAAGCACGGGATGGGTACTTGAAATGTAAAGAAAACATGTTCAAAAGAGAAGAAACACTTTTTATGCTCAATATGATCAACACACAGAATTCTCTAGGGCTAATAGTTTAGTAAAATATAGGTGGGTGGCAGGAAGGAAAAGGATTCAGTGTTTACATTAATAAATCATTCAGTACGCTTACTCTGGTTGAGTTAATAGTTAAAAGGAAAAGATATTTATTCTTCAGGTCTTAAATTGGTTGCTAGCGAGCATCAAGAAAGAATGCCATTCACCATTTTCCTATGCTCTGTACGTTTGCAGAATTGTTTGGCTATGCTATTGATGAGGAGGAGACGGAACTCACTTCCATTGAATCATTTTGTATAGAGCAGTGCAGGAGCCATGATAGGGTTAACCTCAAGAATGAACCCCATTCTAAAATGTATGATCTAGTTCAACCGCAAGTTATTGGGTTTGTTTCAGGAATCACTGGGTGATATTTTTATGGCCTGTGCTATGCAGGTGGTTGTACTACATGGATCAGTGGTCTTTGTCTGGGTTTCCATTCCTATGTTTCTACTCTATACCAGACTTACTAAAAATAAATAAAGCAGCCATCTAACACTATTTTTTCCGTACTACATGGTTAGATTAATGCCAGCCCTCCTGTTCAGAAGAACAACATTGTTATGAATGCCAGTGTACAAAATGTGGCTAATTCGGAGAAGTTCGAGTCTAATCACCTGGCTTATGCACTTTAATGCAGCTTGTTGGAATAGCTTTTAATGAAAACTGTATGCTAACATTCTCACATCAGAAGAAAACAGTATTAGCTTTCTGAGTCTTTATCATGAATAAGTCAGACTCAAAAGACTGCTTTTGTACTGATCGTATTCAGAAAGCAGCAGGTTTGTGTAGTACCCCGATTCCTGCTGTTCATTGGCTAGGTGTATGTAAGTACATATATCTGTGTATATGTGAGTATACAAAATTCTTCCTAGTATAAAATAAGAAATGTTCATTATTCCCTATTGTTGGCTTAAGAGGAGGCTAAGTGGAGACGAACAGGCTCCTCAAAGGCCCTCCTTCAAACTTTGCTCCTTTGACGGTGTAAAGATCATGAAGCAAATACAGATTCAACACCTCTAATCCAGCTTCTGACTGTTGCTGAACCAGAGAATTTGCCAGATCACATTAGGTCGATATTGTCTAGCAGCATTGCAATACTTCCCCTGCTTACTGGGCTGGTAGGAGACATTTAGGGGTAAATTAGAGCCAAATAACAGCACAGAGAACTGAGAGCCAGGACTGGTGGCTGTAAACAAATTTTATGGGACTGCAAGAAACTTGGCCACACCCATAAGTGAACATCCGGCCAATTAAAATGATGCTGGACCATGGATGTTGCCAGACCGGAGAGTGCCAGACTAGAGAGATTCAACCTGTGGTTTGTCTCCTCATTACAAACATTGGTTAATTCTCTCATCTCTGTGAAGCACAGCAGTATAATTGTCCCCATTCATATAAGAAGACTGAGGCTGAGAGGGAAAGGGGCTTGCCCAGGCTCAGGAAGTCAGCATCTGCACGAGGACTGGAATTCAGTGCTTTGCCTTAACCACAAGATTAAAAGAAAATACAAATTTACAAAAGAGTTGAAAAGCTGAACTGAGCTGATTGCAGCCCTGTTTTCAGTGGCTGATTTAATAGTGCTACTTCCGCAGACTGGTGCCTCTTTTTCATTCCTTCTTCTGCATAATGTGCACAATGATAAACTAAAGAGTGCAGAGCTGTATTAGTGAGGGAGTAACTGTTCAGCCAGCTGCACATTTACACTAACTTAAAGTTGTCTCCTGGGCTGCAAAATAGTCTATTTCTATGTAAATCACCATGCCACACACTTCAACAGCATGTTAACTATTATATAGCACTGGCATTTTTGTATTTTATTTATTTATTTTACAGTCAATCACTTATCAGGGCTCTTTGTGTTTGTTTTCTGTTTTGGGAAAAGAACTGCCACTCCTTTTGCTCTGATAGATAATGCTGTAATGCAAATTAAAAAAAAATCAGTGACCGTTCTGGAAAGCTCCTGAGCTCAGACTGGGCTATTCTTTTTAGTCACTTTGAAGAGCGTATTGTGCAGAAAATATTTTTATTTCCATTCTTACTAAAAGCTGCTTCCCTGAGTAATTAATTATGGGGTATTGCTGATGCATGAAAATGGATTCCTTACCGCTTTTCCCTCCCCAGGTGTGAAAGCTGGTCTCAATCTCAAGTTAGGTGAGAGAAGCATATTGCTTTGCTTTATGGTCCTGCCCAGGAGGTGACCAAAATCTCAAATGAGAGGGGCTCAGAGCACATCCCATTAATACTTAATATTGGCACAAAACCAGAAAGGCGCTAGCATCCCAGAGTTGCACTGCGGATCTGTTTCATAGCCTGAGCCTGCTTGCTTCACAGCATTCCTTGTATTGTCTATGCCACACTCCCTCCAAAACTGAAGTTGAGCATGGCAGATCTACAACACATATTATACAGTGGAGAGTTGCATATAGAGGCCACCTTCAGGTGTGGGAAGATTAGGTGTGGTGCAAGGAATGGGAGGTGAAACTTCCATCTGATTCTTTCTCCTTCAAAAGCAGTAAAGGGGTTGATCCTTAGACCCTGCAGAGCAGCAACAGAGGTGCATTTTGGGGTGGGTCAGAGAGGGTGTGCCTTATGTTTGGACATATACCTCCCTGAGCTGGCAAGGCCATCTGTGCATGCACAAACACATATTCATCATGTAGTGTAGTGTTGCCCCAGGGCAAGAACAATCCAAGTGGAGCAGACTATGTGTGCAGCTGCTGTCACGAAGACAATTCCTGATCACATTAGTACCATTTCTGTAGCATGAATGCTAAATTCAGCCCTGCGGAAGCAGCCCAAAATCCACTAAAATCAGTGAGAGTAAGTCCATTGACATATGGCTTGATTTTGGCCCTTCTTATGTATTCATTTTGCTACTCTTAACTCAGACCAGCATTTGACTTATGATGCATGTTCAGGCCATTTTTAGGAGTTGGCTTTTATGATGTGTGGCTGTGCAGGTATTGTAAGAGGCAGTAATGAAGAGGTTAAGCTCAGTTTTACACAGACAAAAGCAACACATCAGGACTCAATCCTGTGTGAGATTGAGCTGCTTCTGGGAGATGCTGAACCCTATGAACTCCCAGTTGAGCTCTGCACCGCATAAGGATGGGCCCTTTAAGAACATGAGCCATGCATATAAGGTGCATGGCGAGGTACCAGTAATAACTTTTCAGTCCCTCTGCTTTTAACATCTGTCTTTATTTTTATTCTGAGTGTTTTTCCCAGAGGCAGAGAAGAAAGTCTAGATTTACTGTTCTTAGTAACTATGATAGATCATTGTTCAGTGTGTTTGATCATTCATGTCCCCTTTTCCTGATTTATAGGTAGGATTAGGCGGTTTTGCTCCTTAGCGCTCGTAAATGGAAAAGTATAAACAAACACGCATTAACTTTATTATTTTTAAAGACTGAATAAGACTGAGCTGTAGGAATGTAAAAGGTTAACTAGTTAGCCTCTCCCTCCGTAGGTGAGGCTTACTGATTCCAGTTAACTGGTAGGGGCTAGAGCAGCTCCCCGCCCATCTCTGGCAGGGGGCTGCTCCAGCCCCACAGAACAGCCCCTGTCAGTGGCGCACCTCTCCCTGCCACAGCTTATATGTTGGCTCCTGTGAAGCTGGTTGCAGAGCCCGCAGAGAAGGCTCCCCTGGGAGCAGGGCCGGCAGTTGATTTAAGCTTTATACTGCAGAGTGTGCAGCGCGCGTAACTGTGTAACCACTAGGATTTTTAGAAGATACACGGTTACATTTTAACTTCATTTTTAAATCCTTACTGAGCTGTTTAAGGAATAATAGCAGTGAAGGCTCTTTGGAAACAGGTAGGGTTGATTACAGGAGTAGTTAGCACCCTTGGGAGTTGAGGGTTAGGATTGGGATTTTCAGGGGGGGTTGAGTAGTTTTCAGGTAGATCTTCGGGCCACAAAGAACTAAAGCTAACATTGCCTACATGATAGCTGCCCAGGAATTCTTCTGAGACTGGATAATGAAACTGCTGAAGAAAAAGCCTAGAAGCCTACCCTGGTAGAATTCCAATGCAAGGCACAAGCCTCTATCAGAGATCCGGCAACACACAGATGGCATTAAAATACAGGAACAGAAAACCCCTTAAATCGCATTTAAAATTGCCCCCTAGAGTCCTGTCATGATTAGTTTGGTTGAATGTTATCAGCACAGGTAAGCACGTGTATATGTTAACTAATCCCTGCTACACACTTGTGAGTTAAATTACCAACCTGCTCTCAAACACGCTATGTAGAGGACACACCACTTCCTTGGGGTTGGGCTTTATTAGCAAAGGAACATATTGTGAACCTCTTATTCACATTGATGACTACTCCCAGGAATGGTCCCTTGGTACCCAGCTGCTCACCAGTCCGAGGAAGAGGTACATAGTGTGACCAAAGAGATTAATAACATGAAATTCAGCTCAAGCTTCCTCCTCAGGCTTGGCAGCTCCAAAGATTCCTCCCTCCAGACAGCTCAGCCTGTACAAAGTATCCTCCCTCTCTAAAAATCCACTTTCACTCTCTACCTATCACCAGTAGAGTTGTAGGTCAGCAATACCACTCAAATAGCAGAATCCACTTAACATTCCTCTCAGTAAGATCAAAACCTGATAATGCTTGGGGCACATAAAGCAAACACAGCCGACCTGTTACAGTTAACACCTTTTCACAGATGGGAATCTGAGGTAGATTAAGAACTAACCATGCACCCTATAAAATAAATTGCTAAAGGAGAGCTAAAGTGACTTGGAAAAGACTTGAGTTTCCATTCTCAGAGTCCCAAGACTCTGTCCCATGGTTAGGATTTGCCTCACTGTGGGGGCTGACACAGCCCATGGACCTCTACTCCTCCCTTCCCAAGAATCACTGGAAAGTCCTGCTAAACTGAGTGGCTAGGTAGTCATTCTGCAGTGTTCCTTTCATTCCTCATTGAGCCTTTCCCCACCTGCAGGTGGTCTTATATGCCCTCCTGAGGCTTTCTCTATATTGGCTTTTCTCTTAAAAGCTGTTACTATTTCATTTCCACCTCTGGTACCACTGGTTGCTGGTGCCTGTTGGCATTTTTACCCCCATGCCATTTGATTATGTTCAGATGATAAGATGGAAAAAGATACTGAAGCCCTGTTTGCAGTAATCCTCCCACGGTTGCACTACTTATAATGCAATGCCTGGTATATTTCAGAAATATGCCAGTTTGACAGTGTGTGGCACAAGCCAGTGAGAAAAGCTAACAGAGTCATTGTTAATTCCTTCAAGGATTTCTTCCCAAGTATGCTGTGTTAATGTGCCATGTTTAAAAACTGTTTCCGATAATACTGGTTTTGATTCCAATGTGAATGGCTCCTGAGCAGCGAGCTTATTTCTTAACTAGAAGGTTTATCCAGAATTGTGTTTTTCTTCATTTAAATCATTGCTCTGAGGTGGGGCTGAGGTTGAGGGGTTCAGTGTGCAGGCTACCCCGGAGAGAGAGGACAACACCAGCCCTTTCTCACCACAGCAGCTTGGGGCCACTATAGCTGGCCATTGCAGTAGACACAGCTAGGGGAGGGGTTGCATGTCCCCCCTGCTGGGGGACAGACTGACACACAAACAGATAAACTCTCTGAAATATATAGTAGATCGCTGTCCCTTTCTCCATCCCTTCCCCCTGCTGGCCCAATGGGGATATAGCTGTCCCAATACCCATCTCTGTCCTCTTGCTGCTCCCTAAGGTCACTTTACAGTATAACTCCCTCCTACCGGACCTCTCCCTTTCCATTTTATGAGAAACAGTCAAATTCCAGGCACATCCCCTTGTCCTGGAACAATCAAACGCTGATCGTGCTTTATGTCAGGATAAGAGGAAGCTGCATAGCAATTTGATGGGCCTAGCGCTTACCATTTGGAAGTAATCCTCAAACGAACAGACTCATAGGCAGAAAAGCAGATAGACAGACAGATGCATATTTTAAAAATATGTAGTGGCACTTCCCAATTAAAACTCACTTTGTATTTAAAGCAATTGATTGTAACATTTAGCCCTCATCTTGATGTTAGCACTTACTTACTTCCTGCTTGTCAGAGCACTACTAATATCTGTAAAAGTCTGGGAAATGTCTATCATTCATAACCAATGAGTAACTTACAATAATCAGATTGGTTTGCAAGAATTCTGTATTCTGGCCTCTATAGATGTCTCTCTGTGCTTATTGCCTGTTATAAAGGTGATGCATTAGACCTTGGTCAAGCACTTTACATACTTCAATGACATGAAATAGGATGAGATAATTAAAATGGAAATAACAGCTGGGGGTGGGTGGGTTATTTTTCATGGTAACACCAATAGTCTTAACCAGTCTATTTGCATTTCAAAAGTGATAACACAATCCAGGAGTTGCAGCAGCATTGCCATATGTCACAGATTTTACCCAATTCATTTTGGCTCCAGTTGAACAAAATATTTAAGCGCTTTCTTCTGTCCATGTGCTTAACTTTAAGCATATGCATAAGTCTAATTCAAGTTAATTCATGGATTTAATTGCCTTGCTGACTTAGGGCCTTTTGGACACTCTAATGGCTGTATCATATAATATTTAATTCCATAGGGAATCTGGTGGTGCTTAATTAATTTTGATTCATTATAAAGCTCTATTGGCGTTATTTTCTCTATACCAGCTCCCTGTCTGGAGTCTTGAAGCCCTGTATTAACCTTTTATTTAGGCAGAGGAAATTATTGCCTGTGTGTTTGAAACAGCAAATAAAAAAAACAGACCAGCCTTCTTTAATTCTATTTCATTTGTTAAAGTTGAAACTGAAAGAAAGTGCAACTGCAAAATGCCGTTAACATTGGTCACTGGGGGATATCGAAGTACTGACGACAAGAGTTAAGTGCACACTCTGAATTAGGTGTTATCAAAAGCAAACTGAAACAATAAATGCATATACAATGCATTAGGGTTCCCCTATGGGAATTCCTGAACTGTGGTGCTCAGAGCTTAATGGAATCTTAGAATAAAGTGTTAAAGTAAAATCCAACTCTCCTCCGTAAAAGGGAAACATGACTCCACACCAAAAGCTAGTATCCAAATGTGTAAAGATTAGCTGTGTTAGTAGACTGTTGCCTATACAGACCCATTGTACATTCACAGATGAATGTGAGTTTGCTATGCTTTGTCAGTGCCACTATTGGATATTTATTCGTACTGTATTGCAAAACCACCACACAATTTGGCATAGAGCCTCTCCTCGGGAGATCCCAGAGCTGGAATATTAAGCTGCATGGTTGGAAGTAAATTTCCAAAACTGCACGGGGAAATCTGCACTGTGCCTGGCTCAAATCACAGTGACCAGTCCCTTACTTTCAGGAACATGACATTTTATTTCTGGGTTTTCTTTTAAATGTTTTGGTACCATTCAAATCAGTTACACAGAAGATAAGTCACCTATGCTGCCTTCTTGCTAGCCAACTACGCGCAATTGAGGGAGTGGGGCACATCTCCATATTTTTTTGTCATGGGAAGCTTTTCTATAATTAAATCAGCTGTTCTCCAGGCTTGAACTGGAGCATTTGCAATCGATTCTATTTTAAAGACTGGGGACCTTTGCCATTTCATGCCCTGTCTCTTCAGTTGGCTTCTCTCCAGGATGCTGCTGCAACATGCAACATGCAAATATTAATCATTACAATTCTACACTAAGGTTGTAGCTTTCAGGAAAGGATCTCAAGTCACATTTCAAAGGGAAGAGAAGTAGTTGTGCTCCTATTTTACAGAGGGAGACACAATGAGGCAGAGAGAGATTACGGGCTTGATCCCATGATTTTAGGTGGTGATTTAGCCCCATATCTCCTGCTGTCCAGACGCATGCTGCCACCCTGGCCCCAGGATTCTGTCTCAAAAAACAAAACAGCAGCTGAAAGGAAAAGATGGATTTCAAGGGCTAAGATAATAAATAAATAACTGAGGCAGAACAAGCCCTGTAAAAACAAACTGCACCAAATGTCAAGGAATGACGGGGGGTGGTATATTGAAACAGACAGCACATTTTTTATTCATTCTAAAAATATTTTTGTAGTGTCAATATTTATTCCATACAGCTTAAGTTGACAGTGAACTAAATGTTTAGTACTTTTTACGTATCCAAAAGAGAGAAGAAAATTATTTTTCATGTTACCTGACTGTAAGCTATCCAGTACCCCCTCCTCTTAGATTTGCCAGCTGCCATTGGAAATAATGTTGGGAATAGACCACTTTATTAGATAAAATTTGCAGATGAAGTTCATCTCCCTTTTATTTAGCTCAGCATTTATGTACCTGGAATAACAACTAGCTGAAACTGTTGGTCACGCATCTCTCAAACCATTATTAACTTGTTTGGCGCCTGATCGGCAGAAGTGTCAAACCATGCTTCTAACTTACTTATGCTTATTTATTTGAGCTTTAGGATTAAAGTGCAGGCAACCTAGAGCATGGTGAGGAGTCTTCTGCCATTCAAACCCCATTTTGCCCATACAGGGAAATGAATATATTGTGTTCTATCACAAACACAAGATCATGCATATAAACACACTACATGACATGCATTTCTTTCCTATGTATGTGCCTTGAGTCCTTGCCACTGCTGTCAAAGATATCACCGAGCTATCCTACGGAGCTACAGATACCTGCTATCTAAAAAGATGGGAAATGATGGAGCTAATTAGGTGGGCAGAGGTGGCAACCTGTATCCTTTAGGCATATGTGTAGTGCCTTTTCAAGATCAGGGGGCTACGTCTACACTGGCATGAATTTCCAAAAATGCTTTTCGGAAAAGCGCGTCTAGATTGGCAGGATGCTTTTCCGCAAAAGCACTTTTTGCGGAAAAGCGTCCGTGGCCAATCTAGACGCGCTTTTCCGCAAAAAAGCCCCGATCGCCTTTTTCGCGATCGGGGCTTTTTTTGCGGAAAACAGTATTATGCTGTCTACACTGGCCCTTTCGCGCAAAAGTCTTTCGGAAAAAGACTTTTGCCCGAACGGGAGCAGCATAGTATTTCCGCAAAAAGCACTGACAATCTTACATGATTGTCTGGAAATCTTACATGATTTTCTGGAAATTCAAGCGGCCAGTGTAGACAGCTGGCAAGTTTTTCCGCAAAATCAGATGATTTTGCGGAAAAACTTGCCAGTCTAGACACAGCCTGGGTATAATTGAAGGTAGCATCGCCAATGACCTATCAATCTCCCTGGCTCCACCACTGCTCAAAATCTGGCTTCATTATTGCTGGGAAGCAAACTAGCTGTAAATCAGAGGTATTAGAACCAAGTATATGAGCAGGGATTGGAGCCAGTAAGACAACAGTTTAATACCCTCCAAAGTGTGCCTAATATAGGCAAGTTATTTTAATTCAGTTGAGATTCTGCCCCATTGAGTCTGGATGAAAATAAGCATCATAGCCCAGCAGCAGATCAGTGATCCCCAATGGTACAGTCCAAGCAGGTGATTACATATTGTCCACCTAAAGAAAAGAACTGAAAAGTTTTTTCTCTGGAGAGCAATGGAAGTGAAAGTCATGAAACACAGAAGGGAAAAGATTTTATGACTGGAAAACATGTTGCTTAGATACT
Source organism: Pelodiscus sinensis (assembly GCF_052426305.1). Lineage (NCBI taxonomy): Eukaryota > Metazoa > Chordata > Testudines > Trionychidae > Pelodiscus > Pelodiscus sinensis. The sequence continues at coordinate 120,191,335 of NC_143056.1, read as the reverse complement.
ACGCTTAAGGCCTCTTTCAAAAGTTTGGCACCAAAAGAGTTAAAACAACACTTGAATTAAACAAAAGTGCTGATGGAATATTGAAAAGCTAGGAGCAAAAGCAACATTATTCTTTATGCAACATAAAAAAAAATAGCATCCTGCCGTTTCCTTTCAGGTCCCCCCTTCTTCTTGATGAATTATAGTTGGCAGACGATCAGCTTAGTATATTCCAACAAAGCAAAAGCAATGGGCTTTTCAAGGTCAGACAGCTTGAGGAAAGAAGGAAATTGATTTTCTCTTTGGAGGGGGGCACTCAGAAAAGAAGGAGGAAAATGTGTCACAACCTCCAAATCTGCGGAAAAGATCACCTGGTATTTAAGTAAATGTCAGTGGGCTGCTCCTGCTGCTACCCCCAACAATACTGGCTATTCAGCAGTCATGTGCTAATTCGCATGGCAGGCTGTGCTCAATGGAAAGCTGGCTCATTGTCTCAGGAGGTTAGAGCTGTGTTTGACACTGATTTATATACCGGCAGCAGAGGCAACCTTTTCATAATGACTGTTGTTATCACAGATGAGCACTGAGCAGTGAGGGAGGATTGCTTTTCTGATAGTCAACCATAAGTCTCCCTTCTCCCCCGCCTCCAACTGTCAGTTTATATGTACGAGGCAATTACGTAAATAGGGCCAGGACAGTGGAATTTCTCTGTCCCTCAGGGTATTACAAAAGTCCTATGGGGAGGGGGTTTCCAATACAGAACATGCTCAGGCAACAGTTACCAGGTACTGCATCAGGGTCAGTCAACAAGGAACATGCCAGTGGGCGCATGAATTAAATCCTGGCCTATTTCAGTCAATGGGAGTTTTTCCATGGACTTCCCAGGTGTCAAGATTTTTCTGCTTGTGTTTAACTTGTTAGTGTCTCTCTCCCACTCCTGCATCCCCTTCCACCTTCTATGTGAACTAACCAGCCCCTGAAAGCACAAAAACAGTGTTACAGAGGATCACAGTTCATGGTACTGCTGGGAGCATTGTACCCGTGTGCAACAAATACTGAGTCACCTGTTCCTTTGTTTGCTTTGTTACTTGGAGGAAGAAATGATTTATTTCAATCAGTTTCAGCAGCTCGGCTGTATGCAATGATGATTTAAATAGGAAATTACCATTATAGCTTTTCTGAGAGTGAGTTAGTCAGGGCTCTCTTTCCCCATCTTTAGCCAAATGCTGTTCTGTCTTCAAAGAAACTGCTTACATATAGAAGTCAAATCCAGTATTTCATAGCCAGCTAAGTGAAGAGCTATTGTTATGAGACTCTGGTGTGTATGGTTCCTTGAAACAGCCATCAGCTAGCAAAGAGCAAAGCAAACATCTTAAACTGATGTCTGTTTGAATCTAGTTATACAGTGGGCAGGCAAGAATTAGAAATTTACAAAGGATAGTCTGTACCAGTATTTCTGAAAGTGCTCTGCGAAACCACTTTGAGAAACATGTTAACTGGTCGCCCTGGTTTGTTTATTTACTGGCACCGCAGCCATGGAGCCTTGTGGCTCCCATTGGCTCCGTTTTGCTCTTTGCAGCCAAGCGGAGTAGCGGGAAGCAGTGGCCTGGCCCACGCTACTTCCCACAACTCCCCTTGGCTGCAAAGGATGAAATGGAGCCAATGGGAACCGCGTGGCTCCGTGACCGCGGCGCCAGTAAATAAACAAACCGGGGTGGCCAGTTAATGTGTTTCTCAAAGTGGTTTTGCAGAGCACTTTCAGAAACACTGGTCTGTACTGCGGCCAGTTAATAGGGGCCATTTTAAATGAGTAAATGCTAGCTGTAAAAAAGATATAAAAACTAAAAAGAGCAATAAAGCCTTGATTGGAATAGGGAGACTTTGAAGGGCCAAACAATTATCTAACTACATACAAGATTTTTTTTCAAGTGTTTAGCAATTTTGGCTGACTCATTTTGTAGGTGTCAAACGTAGGAACATAAGAATGGCCAGACTGGGTCAGACCAAAGGACCATCTAGCCCAGTATCCTGTCTTCTGACAGTGGCTGATGCCAGGTGCCCCAGAGGGAATGAAAAGAACAGGTAACCATCTAGTGATCCATCCCTTGTTGCCCTTTCCAAATTTCTGAAAAACAGAGGCTACAGACACCATTCCTGCCCATACTGGCTAACAACCATTGATGGACATATCTTCCATGAATTTATCTCTCTCTTTTTTTAATCCTGTTATAGTCCTGGTCATCACAACAACATCAGGACTTCCACAGGATGGCTGTGTGTTGTGTGAAGAAATACTTCCTTTTGTTTGTTTCAAACCTGCTACCTATTAATTTCATTTGGTAACCCCTTGTTCTTGTGTTTTAGGAAGGGGTAAATAACTTTGATTTATTCATTTTCTCCACAACTATCATGATTTTATAGATGTCTATTATATCCCCCATTAGACATCTCTTTTCCTGGCTGAAAACTCCTAGGCTGTGTCTACATTGGCATCCCTTTCCGGAAAAGGGATGCTAATGAAACACTTCGGAATTGCAAATCCGCGGGGGATTTAAATATCCCCTGCGGCATTTGCATTTACATGGCTGCCGCTTTTTTCCGGCTCGGGGTTTTTGCCGGGTTTTGCTACAGTAGGAATAAGAGATCCTCTGGAAAAGGGCTTATTTTCCGGAGAATCGCGTCTACACTGGCGCTTTTCTCCGGCAAAAACCAGCAGACCGGGGAGATGGGGAGCAAAGCCGCGGAGCACGCCTGCAGCAGGACAGCCCGGGCGCACTTGAGCTGTCCCCCTGCGGGCGTGCTCCGCGGCTTTGCTCCCCGTCTCCCTGGTCTGCAGGGAGACGGGGAGCAAAACCTTGGAGCACGCCTGCAGCGGGACAGCCCGAGCGCGCTTGAGCTGTCCCTCTGCGGGCGTGCTCCGCGGCTTTGCTCCCCGTCTCCCTGGTCTGCAGGGAGACCGGGAGCAAAGCCTTGGAGCACGCCCGCAGCGGGACAGCCCGAGCGCGCTTGAGCTGTCCCCCTGCGGGCGTGCTCCGCGGCTTTGCTCCCCGTCTCCCTGGTCTGCAGGGAGACCGGGAGCAAAGCCTTGGAGCACGCCCGCAGTGGGACAGCCCAGGCGCACCTGGGCTGTCCCGCCACCGGCTTCCCCTGAGGCTTTGCAAAGCCCCAGCCCCTCCGCGGCTTTGCAAAGCCTCGGGGGAAGCCGGCGGCGGGACAGCTCAGGCGTGCCTGGGCTGCCCGGCTGCCCGAGCCCCTCCGCGGCTTTGCTCCGCATCTTCCTGGTCTTCAGACCAGGGAGACGCGGAGCAGCTTTTCTCGCCCCGGAGTACACGGGCGGCGGGACCGTGAGGTCCCGCAGTCCGTGTCCTCCGGGGCAAGAAAAGCCCCGTTCGTAACTGCGGATCTGACGTAAGTCGGATCCGCGAAAGTCGGGGACTGCCTGTATTGTTCAAATTCCTTCTTGGCCTTCCTAATTATATTTTTACACTTAATTTGGCAGAGTCTAGGCCCTTTCTGTTTTCCTCATTGGAAGTTAACTTCCATTTCTTTACGTGCTTGTTCACGTGCATTCCAATCAACTGTGTACTTGCATTCATGCACATTAGCTGGAAGATATTACCATAGGAGTTAGCTGTAGGGTTGTCCAGGCCCCCCTCTGGAGTAGCATCCTCAAGGTGCCGAATATAGAGCCTCGCCAGCCCACCCCCTCTTCAATTCCTTCTTACGGTTGGTGATGGTTAGCTGGAACTTTGCTGCTCTTGTAAACCTCATTGCAGGAGGACTAACAGGTAGTTCAAAATAGGGCTTTATTTCAAACCCCCATTTCACTACCGCGTGTAGATGCGGGCAGTTATTCCGGGCTTGTAAATTTCAAAAAATGGTGCCCGGCCAGGAAGATGGAAATCAAGCGTGGGATATTTAAATCCCGGGCTTGATTTGCAATTCCAAATGCCTACATGTGCAGCCCTATTCCGAAATAGGCTGCAAATGTAGACATACCGTTAGCCTAGAAAAGAAGCCAGAAAGTTACGGGGAGAGAGCAGAAACAAAACAAATCTCTCCGAAGCCTGTATGAATTCTCTAGAAGTTCTGAACATGGCAGGGGAGTTTTCATGCGTAATGGATGGATGATGAGGAACCCACTACTTTTAAATTTTGCATGTGTAAAATCTATTTAATTAGACTAATTAAATGTGGAACTTCATTGGTTTTACAATAATAGATCAATGGCTAGACCGAGTCTAACCTTGGACAGGTATGATCAATCAGTCATAATGCCTCCTCTGTCCACCTCTTATTCTGCAGAGACACATTACTTCCCCCTTGTAAAAGGCCATCTGCAATAGCCAGTGAATACTGAAGTGGTCTCAAGCATCAGTTCCACCAACCCCAGAGGGCCGGGGTTGCCTCCCCACATCATACCTGCAGCCTGCATCTGGATAAGCTAAGGAAATGGGGTAGATTTTAGCAGAGTCAGAGCTACCCTGTGCTTGGCATGAAGATTCCAGTTTTCTTGTTTTTTCACGATTAAAAAAAATAGTGTCAGCTAAAAATTCTTGTCCAGAATGCTAAATACAGCAGTTATTACGTGCATGTCCCTACAGCAAGTAGGAATGCGGACCAACAGCACAAGTAATTTTGTGTGATTAAAAACCAGCTCTCAGTGAAAGGAATGATTCTTTATTTATTCCCCATTAAGCCTGGGTAGATATTCTCGTGAGTCCCATAACCTTGTCAGCAAGAGATCCTCTACAGCCCAGGAAAATGAATTACATGAGCACTGAAATTCATGCATGGTGAATATTGCAATTAATTTCGTTAAAGTCTCTCTTTATATATTTAGATTGGGAAAGGAGGGAGGGGGAAGCGTATCACCAGTTATGAGTCCGTAGCCACAAATCTTGCACAGCCTTTGCTTTAAGATAACAATGAACCTATAACGGAATCCCAAAAGCCTTTGTTTATTTTGTATATTACAATAAGGAGAATTGATGAATTCAGCAATATAAAGGACTGTTAATATCACAATCCCCATGTTAAAATTATTTAATATGGAGAAAAACACTAAACACTAATACCATTGTATGATACTGAAAACTTTGTAACGGTATTTTTTTAGAATTGATGGTTGAGAGTGGAAGCCCCCACTGTTGTTATACAGTTGAGCAAGTACTTTAGTTGTTTTAACACTACTTTAAAATAAAGGCAGACCTTGAACTTTTCATACATCAGTTTTGCCCTTTTATTTGGACATACTAACCTTTTATTTGCATGTAATAATTAGGTAACCACATTTGCAGATGAGAATTTAGATGCACAGCCATGTATACTTGTGTGTGCAAATGGGGCAAAACAGGTCAATGTGGATTTTCTAATCAGCAGAACCATTGAACTCCCAGCTGTAAATTTAGCCCTAAGCATTCTAAATGTGGGGTTTTTTTGCCTTTAATTTAGAACCAGTCAAGAAGCTGTATCTTTATTTAAAATGCTGTGCATGGCAGCTTATTTAACATTCTTATTACAAAAACTATAAACCTTCTCAAAGTGAACAGAGCAATTATTTAAAAATAGACCCAACCTTTTTGATAAGTCATTTATTACCTGATCCTTCAGTGAATTCTGCTCAGATGGAAACAAACAGTTCTGCTTAAGTCTGTGGGGGTATGTCTAGATTACATGGCTCTGTCGCCAGAGCCATGTAGATTAGTTTACTAGACATACCCAAATGAAGCGGCGATTTAAATAATCGCTGCTTCATTTAAATTAAAATGGCTGCCGTGCTGAGCCGATCAGCTGTTTGCCGGCTCAGCGCGCTAGTCTGGACCCTCCGTGGTCGACATCAAAGGCATTTGTCGACTGGCCTGTTATGCCCTGTGGGATGAGGTTTACCAGGGCGGTCGACAAATGCCTTTGATGTCGACTGTGGAGCATTCAGACTAGCGTGCTGAGCCGACAAACAGCTGATTGGCTCAGCGCGGCAGCCATTTTAATTTAAATGAAGCTGCGATTATTTAAATCACTGCTTCATTTGGGTATGTCTAGTAAAGTAATGTAAATGGCTCTGGCGACAGAACCATGTAGTCTAGACATACCCTGGGATTCTCTGTGGGTGCAGGGATTCACTCATGTAGACCTCATTCGTTTTGTTTTCTAGTCCTTCTCTGCCTTTCCTTTTCAGTTTACTCTGGTTTCTCATGTTGACATGAGCATAGGGAAGGGGTGTCTTTGAACTTTTCAGTTCCCTAACCCTTCTTGTGGTCAATTTAAATGAAGTTGGCTGCTGTCAGACTTACAGAGATGTGTTTTGCTATACAGGCAGTCCCCGGGTTACGTACAAGATAGGGACTGTAGGTTTGTTCTTAAGTTGAATTTGTATGTAAGTCGGAACTGGTACATATTTTGTAGGGGAAACTCTAGCCAAACATTTTTTTTAGTTTTGGATAGCATAGGGAAAGGTTAACTCCCCTCTAATGTTTGTTTTGCTGTCTGTTCCCCTGTTCAGAAGATTTCACATCTATTTCTGTCCCTGTGACAAACTCAGGACTAAAGGAGTAACTCATCAAATACCAAACAGCTCTGCACCATGCTTTGAGCTAATAGCTTTATTTCCACACACCACCTAGGGTTCTAGGAGGAGGGTCCTTTTTTTGCTAACACAATAAGGCCAGCACTTTGTTTGTTTTGGTGGAGTCTTTGTTTGCCCAGGGAGCCCAGCATGTATAGGGGAAGGAGGGGCGGAGAGGCTGCTTTTGTCTGCTGTTCGGCAGCCTGTTGCTCAGGGGAGGGGGCAGCCTGTTGCTGGCAGGGGGGTGGTGGTGGGGAGCAGCGGGCGTGGGGAGGCACTTTTCCTCTGCCCGGCAGCTCTGCGGGACCCCATTCGGAGCCGGCCCGAGGAGGAGGAGGATCCTAGGACCCAGGTGAGCGAGCCCCGGGAATGCTGCTGCGCATGTGCGGGAGTTGCCTCACCCCGTTCGTATCTAGGGCTCCGACGTAAGTCGGATCCACTTAAGTCGGGGACTGCCTGTATAGCTACATGCTCAGAGATGTCCACCTGGTCTCTATTGTCACCTGCTGCTATTCCAGGGAAGAGATGGAGCAGACACCTGCCTGGCTAATGTAGAAATTGCCTGGCTGACCATTCCTTTCTTTGACAACTGGGTTCTTAAGCTACCTTACCAAGTATTGCCTTTGGGGTTACTGGTTATCTACAAAGTATACTATTTCTCATACCCATTCAAAACATATGGCCAGCACAGACAACAATTTCTGGCTGGCTAGCAGAATTTTTTTTTAAAAAATCCTAGCTACTTGTGGATAAGAGTAGCACAAGAGAGATTATAGAAATATTTGAAAGAGACTTTCTTGCTAGTGGTGGGCGCATACAGGCTGTGAATGCATGCAGTGGAATCTCTCAGAAGACACTTTCATTACACCGTTTGGAGGTAGTATGCTTGGGAGAGTTTCAGTTAGCAATACAAGTAATTCAACTCTCTTTTCTGTCCCATGCCCCCTGCCAAATCTGCAGATCCCCAGTTGAGTGGAATAGTCTGAAAAGATGAGTTGACATGATCAGTTGACTTCATCATCATATTTCACTTAGGCAATTTTATTTACTCCCTGCTCTATGGGAGAAAGGAATTTACATACACACACAAAATCAATCACAGGACTACTTGTTTTTAACGTTACATACTAATATGGCTACCCCTGAGAGATGATTTTTTGAGTTCTGCTTGTTGCTCTATGCCTGGGCTTTAGAAAGCGGTTAAGTAGCAGCCAAGCCCACCTTGGGGAGGGGAGACAAAAGAGGCCATTGCCCTAGGGCCTAGTGATTCTGTAGGGCCCAGGGCTCCCAGCTGCAACTGCAGCAGCTGGAGCTCCGGACCCTTTAGAATCGTCATCAGAGTGCTGGGTGGCACCCTCTAGATCTTGGTGCCGCACATTCCGGCTGGGTCTAAGGGCTGGCGGTGGGGAGGAAGGGATCACCAGGTGGCTGACTGGTGCTGGAGACTGGCTGCCCCAGCCTTCCGCCTGGGTCCCCGCCCCTTCCGGGAGCACAGAGCCCCCTCCCTATATTGCCCAGGGATCCTGTCAACTCCCTGGTAGCAGCTTACAAGCTCTCATTTAGTATGCCAGTCAAAATAACTCAGATTTCCTCTGCCTGATTCTCCTTACAAAGAACTAGTGTGGAAGGTGGGAAAGTTTTCCATATCCTCATCCTTTCTTATCTTGTTTAATCATGTCATGCTCCATTAGCGCCCTAATGTTCTTATCAATAAACGATGGATTTGCCAATGGTGATTTAAGTTTAAAATTACTCGTGAAAACTTAATGAAGCCTGCAAATTGTGAATTAGTGTTCAAAGAAATTGCCTCTGACAGTTAAATACTGCCGGGGCAAAGTAATTTTCAGGGTGGCATTTTCCCTCTCCATAAATTATGTAGTGGGTCAAAACTGAGGTGGTTCTGCAGGAATTACTATTATTTTTAAATGGAATTTCAGTTTGCCTCTCACTGCAGTAACTCTCATCCCTTTGCTGTGTGTGCTGAGATAAGTAATCTTTTCTTCCAGGAAAGTTCAGCTTGGATGCAGTAACTGGTTTTGAGCGACAGCCTCAAATTTTAACCAAAGTTTCCAGTTGGTCTGACTGACACACAAATTTAACAGGAAAAACTTAAAAACCAACAAATAGATTAGTAGCACCTTAAAGACTAACAAAACATGTAGATGGAATCATGAGCTTTTGTGGGCGCAACCCACTTCAGTCATCTGAAGAAATGGGTTGCGCCCACGAAAGCTCATGATACCATCTTCATGTTCTGTTAGTCTTTAAGGTGCTACTAGGTTATTTGTTGTTTTTTAAGTTTTTCTTGTTATAGACTAACTATGCTACCCCTCACAAGTTTAACAGTTTGCTTAGGCCAGTGATTTAGCCAGGACTACTCTAGGTTTCTAATCCTGGTTTCCAAGCTCTAGAGTGCTTAATATTGCCAACATGCCTCACCAACAGAAGTAGCTCCAATAAAAGATATGACCTTACCTGCCTTGTCTCTCTCATATCCTGGGACCAATATAGCTACAACAACAATATGCACAACTTTACCCCAATCTCAAGGATTATGGAATAAGCCTCTTGTATCTCCCCAAAAGATGTATAAGGATTCTTAACGGATATAAATGGTCAGTTTCATCAGCATGCATGGACGGGGAGGGAGTCGCTAGACTGTTTGCAACACCATAAAGAAGAAAACCCCTTTCCTCAAAAGTGTCTTTAGTTTGACATGTTTGTTGATGCTTGGGGAGTATTTAGTTATCTAGCCTATCCCAAAATCCGTACTTCCCTGACAGCTATTTAAGATTCAGATTTCATTAGTTTCAGAGGGGTAGCCATGCTAGCCTGTTTCAGCAAAAACAACAAGGAGTCTTGTGGCACCTTAACACATTTATTTGGGCATAAGCTTTTGCAGACTGGAGCCCACTTTGTCATATATATGAAGTGGAAACATCAGTTTGGCAGGGATTCTCTATTCTCTCTGGTCTTTTGTCACCCCAAAGGCCTGGACTTCTAGGAGATATTACAGAAATGGACCTTCAAGACATACTGCAAAGCCAACGGAGGATGCAAGGAAGAGAGTAAGATCTAACAGCAAAGGGCTTGCAGTGATTATAACCACAACAGTATTGAATAGGAAAGAAGTGATCTTCTACGTGCATGTGTCATAACCATTTACAGCATTATAGGTCACACACAAACACCTTAAGATATGCCATGAACCCACTAGAAAACCACTGCCGTTCCTAGAGAGTTGGTTCACGGCAAGATGCACAAATCTGGCTGCTGCATTTTGTACAGGCTTTGGCTGTCAGGTTGGTGTAAGATAAAGCCCCATATGCACTGCATTGCATTAGTATAATCTCACGGTGGACAAAGTATCAATGTCAATAGCAAGGTACCATTCCTAAAAGAAAAAGTTGCAACTTGCTGACCAAATTAGTAAATTTTAAGGTTGGAAGGAATTCTTCTGATTGATCACCTACTGTAGCCTACATAGCATGGGCCATTGACTGTCAACCAGCAGCTATTTTTTTTCAAGTCCATGGCTTCTGTTTGAGATCTAACGTATCTTTAAAAAAAAAAGAAGCAAAAACTCGAGTCTTGAATTAAAGACAAGTGACAGACTCCCCCCATTCCTATGCAAATTGTTTCAACAATTATTTACCTTCACCATTAAAAGTTTGCATATTATTTCTGCTTTCAACCATTGAATCTCCTTATGCATTTTTTCTGCTAAATTGCCTGCCATGATCAGAAGTCTCTTCCCAGTGAAGGTATGTGCAGACTGTGATCAACTCACCTCAACATTCTCTCAGATAATCTACATAGACTGACCATCTTTAGTCAGTCTTACTTTCCAGACCTCAGATCATTCTTGTCACTCTTTTGTGTATCCTTTTGCAATCTTTTTATATCTTCTTTAGAGTGTGGGCTCCAGAAATAGACATGATATCCCCATGATGGTCTCTCTAATGCCGTATATAGAGATAATACTACTTTCCTACTCCTATATAACATTCCTCTGCTTATTCATCCAAGAATAGCATTCATCCTCTTAGCTACATGGGACCTCTTGTTCGGTTGGTTATCTACAAGGACCCCCAAGTCCATAGCTTTCTTTCCAGGATACAGTCCCACATTTTATAAACATGAGCTCCAGTCTTTGTTCCTAGAAGTATGCTTTTGCCTTTGACTTTGCTAAAACACATATTGATCAAGTGAGCCATCTTACCAAGTGATCCAGGTATCCTGTATACCTGATATGTTTCTATAATTATTTACAACTCAACTGGTTTTTGTGTCATCTGCAAATTTTTCCAGCAGCGATTTTATATTTGTGAGCAGTGATAAAGTTACTGGATAGCTTTGGGTCAAGAGCTCTCACATTTTGTGGTCTATGAGTTAACCTGTTTTTAATCTATTTAATATGGCCTGCATTGATTTTATTTAATGCTGTTTTTTATCTGACAGTCGTATGGGAATAATTCAAATGCATTGTAGGAGTCTAAATATATTATGTCATCCTAGCCTTTATTAATCAAACTTGTGATCCCATCAAAACCAATATTGTTTGTTTGGAAAGTTCTAATTTCTATTAAACTATGTGGATTGCCATTAATTTTGCTGTACCATAACTAATTTCCGAAAGGTAGCTGTGTTATTCTGTTTTGGCAAAAACAACGAGTCTGGTGGCACCTTAAAGTCTAACAAATTTATTAGGTCATAAGGGTTTTTGAAATACAACTCACTTCCTCAGATGCCTGAAGTGAAACAACGGCAGGGATACAAGGATGAGAGTGTACCATCAGTGCTAATTAAGTCAGGGTGGATGTGGCTCACCTCCAACTGGGATGAGAAGATGAGAGTTTCTGAAGGGGAAATTACTTTACTGTAATGAGAGTAATTTCTCCCTCAGGTACTCTCACCTTCTCATCACTGTTGGAGGTGAGCCACATCCGCCTTGATTTAATTAGCACTGCTGTTACACACCCATCTCTGTATTCCTGCCTGTTTTTCACTTCAGGCATCTGAGGAAGTGAGTTGTATCTCACAAAAGTGTATGCCTTGGTAAATTGGTTAGTCTTTAAGGTGCCACTGATCTTCTTCTTTTCTTTACCGATTGTGTCCTTTAACAGTTTTCCATAATGTTATCCAAGATCAGTGTTGGGCTAACCCTCCTATAGTTTCTCAGGTCAGTCTGTTTTAAATATTCAAAGAATTTGGACTCTAGTTGTCATGCATCTCCAAGAAAAGATAATCTACCAATGCAGCCAGGACAATACCCCCAACTTGATACTCAGCCACAAACTATTCATAATTCTTAACTAAAAATGGCATTACATACAGAATGAAAATTAGTTCAATTTTCAGCATTAAGGACTGAATTTCTTGAGTTGCAGTCATTTCTGAACCTGTAAACACGAGTATTCATGCCAGGAACCTGATTCTAAAAGTTACACTGATCCAACTGGCGAGCAGGAAGTTACTAAGCATAGCCATTCAAAAACACTCTAAACTGTGAGTCCTACATTCCCCATTTCAAGGAAATAAATGTGAACACACTATAGACCAATATTATTTACAGAAATTATTGGCCAAATCCTTTCAAACAAGTGCATTGGAAATAATTGTGGACTGATTGCAGACAATTTGTGAATAGAACAGTTTAATTTACTGAACTGAGTGATTTGTACAACTTTTTTTTGTGTGCCGGTTCCAATATTACATGCATCTGACGAAGTGGGACTTTGCCCATGAAAGCTTATGCCCCAACACTTCAGTTAGTCTGTAAGGTGCCAAAGGACTCCTCGCTGCAGTTTCAATATTGGAAACTGAGAATGAGGTTTGGATTTTAAAGGGAGCCCCAAATTTCAGTGGGAGTTGAGCACTTAACATTCCTAGGCTCCTTTGAAATCCCAGTATGAAGTTCTATTAAACGGCTGTGCAGAATGTCTTCCTTGCTAATTTTGTTTTCAGTTTTGCAGATAGTCATGTCCCCTTTATTTTGGTTTTGTGTGGGTGACAAAGACATTCCCACAATCCTGTGAATGCCACATAATCCTCTCTCATTCTTGCTTCATTACCCAACACTTCTTTTGTTGAGGAATTCTATCATTTGCATTAATAGAGAGGCTGTTTTCTTGGTGCAACAGTGGAGGGTGACACTGTTTTTAACATTAAAATTGGGGAAACAAAAGCAAGTAAATGCAAAACCAGCCTGAGGCAATCATGCTACATGCTATGGAGGTGTTCCTGACACCTTTGTGATAGATGATGGACCAGGTTTTGCTTCAGTCTCTGCTCGGCCATGAGTGATGAGATAGCTCATCACTTGTGATTGAGACCATTTCTCAATGAACCTGATTATAATTGACCATGTCTTAGCCTGCCTGGGTGACCATCAGGACCCCATTCAATGCAATGTCTTCGGTGCAGCACCTGAGATGCCCCAACAAAATGACACTGAGGCCGAGTCTTCTGCCAATGGCTATTATATCGTTCATTCGAAATGATAGGGCTCTCTTGCTAGTCCTTTATGCTGGCTGCGGTCATTTAGAACAGCACTACATGGTGGGGGGGGGGCATATACTAACAAATAGGGAAAAAAGTATTTTAGTCTTCCACTTTGCACTGAGGCAAATAGTGAGACTCAGTGGATATCAATAGAAAATCAGGTCCATACTATACATCTGTGAAGGTGCAGATCATCTGATCCCCTCACAGCTTTACACCACCGTACCCGCCAGGGATTTCGATAGTGCAGCAGTGCTACAGCCACGCACCTTCCCTGCCCAGACCTTGCATGCCAGTGGTTGCAAGGGAGAGCAATATAGGGGTAGTGTAGCCAAGCTCTGTGCCACCCGGAGTTTCTCCTCCACTGGGAGTATCCTTGGCTGTGTGGCCAACAGGAGCAGCGCAAAAGTCGAGATGAGTGGAGCTACTCCTGCAGTCAGAATCGGGCTCAATCATTCTTTCAATCTCAGTATCATTAGAATTACATGCCGTACTCTACTGTTTCAGCAGAGAAATCCAAGAGAGATTCATTCCTATTTCTGTATGTCAGCAGATGTACCTCCTCTTTTGTTTTTGTTTTTCCTATGCCAGGTTCTCATGGGATTTTTCCAGATGGTGCCCATGAATTCTGTGCTGTTGGTACTGCAGGTGATCACACAAACAGCTATTTGCTTGTTAGAGCTTAGGTGATTTGAGTCTCCGTGGCAGCATTAGCATAATGAAACAGGCTAGAAATTGCACTGGTGACATTCACAAGCTGACTCAATATGAGCTATGACCTTCCAGCTCTGATCATTTGAGCTCCATTGCTAATTAATCCTTTTTGTAAGAACCTTCTCAGAAGGGAGCAGTCCTAACAGCGCAAAACCAGAAACAGGCATGTTGTGGCTTTGCAGTGCAATTTCTAAGGGTATGTCTACACTACCCCGCTAGTTCGAACTAGCGGGGTAATGTAGGCATACCGCACTTGCAAATGAAGCCCGGGATTTGAATTTCCCGGGCCTCATTTGCATAAGCGGGGCGCCGCCATTTTTAAAACCCCGCTCGTTCGAACCCCGTGCAGCGCGGCTACACGGGGCACGAACTAGGTAGTTCGAACTAGGAAGCCTAGGAGCAGGTTTGCATGAAAATCAAGGTGGTCCACTGAGACCCTTGACCCTGAGCCCTGAGCTTAGAATGTCTGTACTGGGTCAGACCAAAGGTCCATCTAGCCCAGTAGCCTGTCTGTCAACAGCGGCCAACACTAGGTACCCTGGAGGGGATGGACCGAAGACAGCGACCAAGCCATTTGTCTCGTGCCATCCATCTCCAGCCTTCCACAAACAGAGGCCAGGGACACCATTTCTACCCTCTGGCTAATACCACTCCATGGACCCAACCTCCATGACTTTATGTAACTTCTCTTTAAACTCTGTTCTAGTTGTAGCCTTCACAGCCTCCTGCAGCAAGGAGTTCCACAGGTTGACTATTTGCTTTGTGAAGAAGAACTTTCTGTTGTTAGTTTGAAGCCTGCTACCCATTCATTTCATTTGGTGTCCTCTAGTTCTTCTATTATGGGAACTAATGAAGAACTTTTCTTTATGCACCCACTCCACACCACTCTTGTTTTTATAGACCTTTATCATATCCCCCCTCCGTCTCCTCTTTTCTAAGCTGGGACCTGTTCCAAACCCCTGATCATTTTAGTTGCCCTCCCCTCTCCCACCCTCTCTCTTCCCCCTCCCACCTCCTTTTCCCAGTCTCCCCCAGTTTTGTTCAATAAAGAGAGTTTCTATTTTTGAACACACGTGTCCTTTATTTTGTACATCAGGAAGGGGGGCTAGGGAGGGGTAAGTGGAAGGAGGTGAGGGAGGAATTGGGTACGAGCCCCCGATGGGGAGGACTGGGCTGGCTTTGCGGGCTCCTCGGGGTGGAAGCTCTCCTTAAGACCCTTGATTGACCCCCCCTCTGGATGGCAGCCTGCGGCAAGTGCAGCCAAGCTGATGGCCAAGTGCTGTGATGTGCTGAGTGTGGGCACTCAGGGCATTCCAAGCCAGGACTGCTTTGCAAGCAGGGAACTCCTGAGAACTGTCTGTCCGGGGTGGGGGTCGGGTCCCTTTAAGCACTGCCCTTGGCTAGCCTGAGACAGAAGCTCCACATGCTAAGTCCTAATCTGATGCCCTGCCAGCACTGCTTCTGGCCATCCTTAACCTCAGTTCAGGGTCCACTCAGTGTGGACATGCTAGTTCGAATTAGCAAAATGCTAATTCGAACTAGTTTTTAAGTCTAGATGCGCTAATTCGAATTAGCTTAGTTCGAATTAGCTAAGTTAGTTCGAATTAGTGCTGTAGTGTAGACATACCCTTAATTCCTCCACTGGATTGTGGAAGAATTAAGGAACACATATTCCTGCGCATCCAGAAATATAATCTATGCTATCATGTGCCGAAAGTGTCCGTCTGCTATGTACATTGGACAAACATCTCAGACACTTCGCCAAAGGATTAATGCCCACAAAACAGATATCAGACAAGATCACAAAGAAAAAACAGTTTCTTGCCATTTTAACCAGAAAGGACACTCTCTCAATGACTTAACCACCTGCATTCTGCTACAAAGACCTTTTACATCTGCACTTGAAAGGGAATCCTCTGAACTGTCATTCATGTTAAAATTCGACACTTTCCAAAAAGGACTCAACAAACACTTGAACTATCTCACCCATTACCAAGATAGTTTCCCCAGTTATCACCTCTAATACCATTAACTCACAAACATCCCACTCTCCCTACCTCTAATATCATCAATTCACAGACACTTACCTTCCTTCCTCCCCCCCCCCTGCATCCCCCTCCTGTTCTGCAATGTGGTTTGTCCTTTTCATATTTGTTCATTTTTTTAATTGTATCCTTTGGTATATATGGTTGTGACTACTTTCTTCCACTATTTGATCTGAGGACGTGGGTCTGGCCCACGAAAGCTCATCATCTAATAAACCATCTTGTTAGTCTTTAAAGTGCTACATTGTCCTGCATTTTGCTTCAGCTACCCCAGACTAACACGGCTACATTTCTATCACTATTCCACTGGATTGTGTCACTAACAATAGCGAGTTAACTTAAAAAACAACCAATAGTCTAGTAGCACCTTAAAGATGACTGGAGCATTAAAGATCCAGATCCAAGAATAAATAAGGGACGGGAGAGGGGGAAAGGAAGGGAGAAAAAAAGTGAATTAGAGTGTTCAAGTTACAAGAAGCCAATAAGAACAATTTGCACCTTCTCTAAGTGCCCATTGTTTAGTTGGTTAAGTCATGAGGATGTGGAATCTAGTATGCTATCCAGCCAATGTTTTTATTCATACCTCTATGACAGGAATCAAACTTGTAAATGAAGTTCAGTTCCAACCCTTGCCTATGTGTTTGGCTTGTGGAATTGTCCTGAATGACTTTGAGATCCCTTAATGAGTGCCAGGGCAGATTAAAGTATTCTCCAGAAGATTTTTGTGTGTTGCATTTTCGGATTTCTGGGTTGTGTCCATTAATTCTTTCCTGTAGAGACTGTCCTGTTTGGCCAATGTACATGGCCAAGGGGCATTGCTGGCACTTGATGGCATAGATCACATTAGTGGATGTTCAGTTAAATGAGCCTCTGCTGTAGTGGCTGATGTGGTTGGGTCTGGTGATGAAATCACTTGTGTAGACGTGTGGACAGAGTTGGCACTGGAGCTAATTGCAGGGGGTGGGTTCCTGGATAATTATGTTGGAGGTGTGCTGTGTGGTTACTGGAAAGAAATTGTTTGAGGTTAGGCGTTTGTCTATAGGCAACAATTGGCCCTTACTCCAAGGCATGTGAGAGTGAGGGGTCATTTTCCAGGATAAGTTGTAGATTGCTGATAATGAGTTGGAGGAGTTTAAATTGTGGGCTATAGGACAAGTATATGACAAGTGAAATTCTGTTGTTGGCCTGTCTTGAAGTAGTTCAAGTCTGGGTACTCTTCTGGCTCTGTCAATCTGTTTTTTCACTTCTCCAGGTGGGTATTTCAGTTTTAAGAATGCTCTATATAGATTCTGTAGGTGTTTGTCTCTGTCTGTCGGATTGGAGCAAATCCGGTTGTATTTGAGGGCGTGGCTGTAAACAATAGATTTAGAGAGAAATGTGTCTTGGATAACTCATCTGCCCCTCTGAAGCTTTCGAAAATAATGAGGGTATGTCTACACTTGCACCCTCTTTCGAGAGAGGGATGCCATTGAAGATGTTCGAAATTGCAAATGAAGCCGGGATAGCCTGCACTTCATTTGCATATTCGCATTATGGCGCTATTACAAAATAGCGCTATTTTGAAATAACAGCCGCTGTTAAGACACAGTGGCTGTGTCTAGACTGGCCAGTTTTTCCAGAAAATCAGCCGCTTTTCCGGAAAAACTTGCCAGCTGTCTACACTGGCCGCTTGAATTTCCGCAAAAGCACTGACTTTCTACTGTAAGAAATCAGTGCTTTTTGCGGAAATACTATGCTGCTCCCATTTGGGCAAAAATCTTTTTCCGAAAGACTTTTGCGCAAAAAGGCCAGTGTAGACAGCAGAGATTTCTTTTCCTCAAAAAAGCCCCGATCGCGAAAATGGTGATCGGGGCTTTTTTGCGGAAAAGCGCGTCTAGATTGGCCACGGACGCTTTTCTGCAAAAAGCGCTCTTGCAGAAAAGTGTCCTGCCAATCTAGACTCTCTTTTCCGAAAATGCTTTTAACGGAAAACTTTTTCGTTAAAAGCATTTCCGGAAAATCATGCCAGTCTAGACATAGCCAGTTATTTTGAGAGAAAGCCCTTCTCTCGAAATAACTGGCAAACCTCATTGTATGAGGAATAAGAGGGTTTTCTCTCAAAATAACCGTGGCTTAACAGCGGCTGTTATTTTGAAATAGCGCTGTAATGAGAATATGCAAATGAATCATGGGATATTTAAATCCCGGCTTCATTTGCAATTTCAAATGTCTTCATTTGCATCCCTCTCTTGAAAGAGGGTGCAAGTGTAGACATACCCTGAGTTACTCAGGTATAGAGTAACTGAGGCATCTGAGAACAGCATTAGCTGTTGACATAGAATCACAGAAATGTACGACTGGACAGGACCTCAGTAGTATCTAGTTCAGTTTCTTGGATGGAGGTAGAAATAAATCTTATCTAGACACTTTGACAGGTGTTTGCGTAACCCACACAGCTGCTAGGTATGGTGTACTGTCTCATGGAGTGGCACTTAAGGTGTGTCTAGAGTACAGGGTTTTGTCGACAAAAGAGGACTTTTGTCGACAAAACCATAACTGTGTCTACACAACTCGGCAGTTTTGTCGACAGCTGTAAACCTCATTCTATGAGGAAAATCCTTTCGTTGACAGAAGGCGTTATTGTATCTCCACTGTCCTTTGTGTCTACACTCTCATATTGACAAAGCGGCTTGCTTTGATGACAGAACTAGATGTAGTCTAGATGCTCTTCGTCAACAGAAGCCTCTGTCGACAAAAACCTGTAGTCTAATTGTACCCCTAGACAATTTACAGAGAGAAAGAATGAATTTCTTCTACAGCCATAGCTGAGGGGCAGCTGGCTTTTAGCTCAAGATGTAGAGGCTCATGCACTAAGCTCCAGAGATCCCAGGTTTGGTTCCGCCTGTCGGTGTTACATTTGTCTAACGTATTTTTAAAAACTCCCAATGACAAAGATTTTATAACCTCTCTAGATTAACCTTCCAGTGCTTAACCACCCTAGCAGTTGGAAAGTTTTCCCTAATGTCTAATTTTATCTCTCTTGTTGCAATTTAAGCCCATTTATCCTTCTTTCTATAACAACATTTTGCATACTGGAACTCTGATATCATGTGGTGTCCTTCCCCCCAATCTTCTCTTATCCAGCTTAAACAAACCAATTTGTTCAGTCTTCCCTCATAGATCATGTTTTTCTAGACCTTTAATAATTTTTGTTCCTCCTCTCTGCACTTTCTCCAATATATCCACATCTTTTCTGAGGTGTGGTGTGAAGACTGGACGTGGTACTCCAGTTGAAGCTTTATTGGTGCTGAGTAGCATGGAATAATTGCTTCTTGTGCCTTGCTTAGAATATTCCTGCTGATACATCCCAGAATGTTGTTTACTTTTTTGTAACACTATTGTATAGTTGACTCATATTTTGTTTGTAATCCACTGTAACCCCCTAATCCTTTCCTGCGGCATTCTTTCCTCTGCATTCATTTGAGGTTTTATGTTGGTGCCACTGGCTTTTCCTTCCTAAGTGTAGTACTTGACATTTGTCCTTATTGAATCTCATCCTATTTATTTCAGACTATTTGTCCAGTTTGTCAAGATCATTTTGAATTTGGATTCTGCCCTCCAATGTGCTTGCAAGCCTTCACATCCTGATACCATCTGCAAGCTTTATACATTTACTCTGTATGTCATTATACATATAATTTATGAAGATACTGAATAGCATCAGACCCAGGACAGATTCCCCATGTAAGCCCACTTGATGTGCCCTTCCAACTTGATTGGGAACCATTGATAACTACTCTCTGAGTCCATTTTTTCCAACCACTTGTGCATTCACCTTATAGTAGGTTCATCTAGGCTATATTTCTCTAATTTGTTTATGAGACGGTTATATGAGACAGCATTAAAAGCCTTATTAAACTATAGCTATACATCTTCTGTTTCCGCCTCCTCAATCCACAGGGCTTGTCATCCTGTCAGAGAAGAATAGGATGTTGATTTGATGTGATTTGTTCTTGACAAATCAGGTCAGTACTAAAGGAACATGTAATAGTCATCTACCACCACATTCCAAGTTTCTGTTCTCTCACTCTCCTTCCACTGATCTGATCACTGTTTACAGTGTTGTCTTGTGACTAAGAGGAGCCTGAGGTGAACTTCACAACAGACATGCATGAAAGTGGCAGGACATGTTTTTTCTCCAAAGACAGTGTGTCACCCTGCCAGCACACTAAGTTTCTGGTGTCTGAAAAGCCGGAGGGCTGGTGCTTTAAGAAACAGGATGCACATGGCTGGCCAGCCCAAAGAATTCTTAGCAGTTGATGGCTGTGATAGAAGACAGGGTGTATCTTGTATTGCCTTTGTTAGGGTTCACCTGGCAGAGTTCTGACTGTGTAAGGTCCCTAAAAGTCCTCTCTGTAAGTTTGAAGAATGTTTTAAAGAGAAGGAGAGTGGTAGACCAGAAGTCCTCAACTGTGGCTTGCACCCCTTAGGGAAGCAGAGAGGAATGTCTGGGAGAAGCCAGCAGAAGCTGGGACCAGCCCCCTCTCATTCTTCTTTGATCCCATCCCTAGCCACATCCCAGGCTCCATGTCCTGCACCTAGCTAGTCCTCTGCACTGCTCCACTCTCGGCCCCTTTCCCAGCTTTGGCCATGGTTCCATTTCCAGCCTGGGGCCAAGGCTGGGGTAGGGGTTGGGGCAGGGTCAGTGATGGAGCTGCATCTGGCTGCAGGCCCAGCTGCTGCCCCCCCCAGCCCAGCTGTAGCCCTGCTTCCATCCCCACCCCAAGCTTCTGTCCCTAGCCATGGCCCTGCTCCTGTCCCCAAACCCACTTGCAGCAGTGGTCCCAGCCTCGGCCCCGCTCCTGGCTCTGAGAGGAGTGGTGGGGCATGGACAGAGGTGGGGGGTGGGGCTCACAACCTCAATAGTTTGGAGACCATGGTCGTACACTGTAGTGGTGACTCTTAGGAAATGGAGCTAGTAGACTTCATCCCCCACTTTCTCAATATATGAAAATGACATTTCTAGCCCTGTAGAGTCCCTCAAAATTAGTTCTGTTTCAAGTCACACAGCCCCATCAGGCAAGAAGGCGAGAAGAACTCCCTCCTGTCAAAAGATGGTCTTAGGGCTCAATTAAAATAAATAAAAAGTGAGGGTGGGGGCTAGGTTAGGGCACTGCTAATAAGATTTGGAGTCTTCTACTGTTGGCATCACTAGACTCTTGTTTTATCCATAGCTTGAGGAATTTAGCACATTTGTATACCCTGGTTCCCCGAACATCGTGCCAAACTAACATTACTGTAGTTTGGTACCTGGGGTAAATCATAGCTCCTCAGATTAACCTTTACAAAGGTGGCAGTCAACTCAAAGTAAAATCTCTGGTGTAGATGTGCCCTTTGAGGGCAATCCAGTCACAACCAGAGTTCAGAACGGATTGAACGTGACTGCCATCTGAAGGTGGTAGCCTCTGTGATTTGATTTAGTGGCCTCGGTCCAGTTCATAGTGAACAGGTGTCCAGATTCTGTTTGACACCGCCTTGCCTCCTCATTGGCAGTCTCCAAACGAGGCCCTTGACTGAACTGGAATCCCAAGGAACTCTCCCATTCATTCCTCCAGGCCCCTCCAGGTCAGGGGGACATCGATGTAAATAAGCTGACATTGCAGCTGGCGGGAGCTGTTTTTCTTTTGGCAAGCCAGAGGCTTTCAGACTCTGCAGCTGTCAAGGTGGTGCCCTTTAGAAACACAAAAACTCAATACAAGAAAAAGAAGTTTTAAATTGCAAAGTACAGTGTCATTTTTAAAATCAATATATTCCTTCTTCCTGTGTAACAAAGCGGTTTGTTGATGGATGAGATTTATGACACCAGATTGTGTCTGCGCCTCCCTTCTCTTTGGACGAGATCCAGGCACTCCAGGAAATCTTTACACATTATGAAAACGAACTCCAGCTTGTCTCTCTCCCAGAACCCCTGAGAAGAGAGAGCTGAATGCCCTCCACGGCAAATGCTGACTTTGATATCTAAACACATGGGCTGCACAATTCCACTGACACTGTGATGCTATTACAAACAGACCTGGCACCTACCCTGCGTACTACTAAAAGCAGCATCTGCCATTTTCAGGAGGCACCGATACTATCTTCTGTTGCTTGCCTTGATGTTGTCTGGGAGAGAAGCCAAACCTCTAGTCAACTCACAGTTGCTTGTGGCAGCCATAAGATGCACATGTCACATTCTGGATTACAGATTTTCCAGCCTAATTAGCTTGATATTTGGCTTTTTCCACAAACTTTTTCAAAGTTTATCTCTTTTTCTAAGTTAACTGCTGCTTAGTATGGTTTCTGTTTACACAGCAAATGCTGCTCTTGTGATAGAGACGTACAACCCACCTCATTTTGCTCTGCTGAAGGGAAGTTGCATTCTCTTCACATGTACTGTCCACATGGGGAAACGGTCACCGCTCCCAGTTTATTGTCCATGTGCTATTGAGAAATGACTGCCTCCTCTTCTCCAGTCACCACCTATCCTCTTCGCCAGGACAGACTCCAGGTGGAAAATGTGACCTCTCAGTGGGGGGGAAAACCCCAGTTAAACAATGGAGAGATGGTGAGACATTTGTTATTCTCACAATATCTTGCTTCAAATCAGTGTAATCGACAGCACATTATTGTGCCTCGTTTTTCTGCAATAGCAGGAAATGTTTGAACAATCTTCATTTAGTTTATTCATTTTCAATTATTGAAAATTGCATCACTCCTTTCAGGAGCATATCTGTTTTCTGTCAGGTACAGGGAAGAGCTGTAATGGTTTCCTTCATTAAAACAAAGAGGGCATTTAACAGCAATGCCTTTTCATTTTTGTACCTTCTTTAGTCCACAAGGATCCCAATGGCTGTGTCTACTCTGCCCCCATTTTGTGCAAAAAATATGCAAATGAGGCAAAGCATGGAATATCGCTGACCCTCATTTTGCATAATTAACGAGGCTCCGTTTTTGCGCAAGAGGCTTTGCACAAGAGCCCTCCTTCCACTTTTTTTTCAGGAAGAACGGCTCTTGCACAAAAGGGGTTTTTTGCGCAAAAAGGAACCGTGTAGACGGCTCCTTTTTGCACAAAAGCCTCTTGCGCAAAAACAGAGACTCATTAATTATGCAAACGAGGCACCGTGATATTCCACGCTTCACCTCATTTGTATATTTTGTGCGAAATTGGGCAGAGTAGACATAGGCAATATGTCTTACGAATCAGTTTGCAAACTCTTCACCTGCCTTTGAAATGCTGTTACATGAGGAATCACATAGATGGGGACTTAGCTCAAATGGTAGAATATATGCTTTGCATGTGAGAAGCAGTGGGATATTACCAGCGTTCTCCAAGTGCTGATGTGAAGTTTCTTCTCTCTCCTTTTCATTCCCTCTGGAGCACCTGGCATTGGCCACTGTTGGCAGACAGGATACTGGGCTGGATGGATCTTTGGTCTGACCCAATATGGCCTTATAGTAACTGCTGGTGAAAGTTAGAATTCCCATAATGCTTAAGATGTTGTTCAGAAGAGGAAAGGGTTTACATTTGCATATATAATATGAGAAAGACCATCTTTGGACTACTGCAGATGTTATCAGGCAGATCCTTCATTGTTATAAATTCAAGCAGCTCCACTGAGGTCAGATTTGTACCAAGTAGTGCCTGGGTCCTAAACATTCTCTTGGCATATGCTATGATTTTTTTGTAACTGCACCTCAATTTTGGATGGGAAGAAGAAAAGAATATTTTCCTCAGAGACTGGAGGGTGAATTTAGGCAAGAATGTAAGTTCTCCCACACGAGATTAGCCAGGACATTAAGGAAGCTCACTTTTCTTTGAAGACAATCCCATGTAATATTTAATGACCACAAATGGTTGGTAAATTGGTTTTGCATTGAGCCCTTCCTGATTTCTTTGAGCACAACCACCTCAGGTCTTGAGTCACCACCACTCTTTGGGGGGTCCAGTCACATGATTTTCCCACACTGACTGGGCCCTGGGTTGCAAACTCCCAATACTAACTCTGATTACCTCAGTAGGCTTGACCCTGCAGCTCTGTTCCCCCCAGGAGCAATGACAGTACTTAATACAGGGACTAAAACAGCTCCTTTAAAGGAAAGTTTTGTTTATTTACAGCAAAGGTACTTCAGCAAGAACGGATCCTAATAAGCAGGCTTATGTATACAGGTTGTATCACTCTAAACTAGGACTCTTCTGGTCCGGCAACATCCGGACCATGAATGTTCCTGGGCTGGGGTCAGGGGGGAGGGCTTGGCGATTCAGTCAGAGCCCATGGCAGGGGAGGATAAACAGCATGGCAGGGAGTTCTGGCCCCAGCAGCAGTGGTTCGGTGGCAACCAGGGAGTTCTGGCCCTTGCTCCAGCCCCCACCAGGGAGCTCTGGCCATGACTCTGGCCCTAGAGCCTGAATCTGGGGGCAGTGGGGCCGGGAGGTGGGGTGGGAGGCCAGCGATATTCCACGCTTCCCCTCATGGCAGGGGACCTCCTCTGGTCGGGCAAATCTCATTTTGGTGCTGGACCAGAGAGGTCCAACCTTTACCTAGCTTTTCCTACAGCTTACTTTTCCTTGGACGCCATCCTGAAGCACTGATCCACTGTCGAGCTGAAGAATCAATGTTCATTACCTATCTGAGTTTCATCAGACATGTTATTTTTCCCAGGGAGTCTCTCATTCAGTACCGACCAAAGCAAGACTTGCTCACCTTCTGAGCCCCTACCAAAGGTGCAGGGTTTTCCATTTAGTAACATGTCTGAACTGAGGTGCCTCCCGCTGACTAATTATTTAATTGTAATGCATAATGGAGCTGGCGTTAGCCCATTTGAATTTTGGACATTCATGTCCAAAATTGTATGTATGAGTTTTCTTTCATCGCTAGCCATTATCAGCTTTCTGAAGGACACATACATGGCTTTATTCATCAGATCTCAGTGTACTTGAGAAATGGTAACAACTTGGCCTGGGACAGGGCAATTTCTATTACAGCCGCTCCCCGAGTTCCGAACAAGTTACGGACCAACACTTGGTCCGTAACTCGAAGTGTTCATAACTCGGATCCCATAGAGTTACATGGCGACTGTGTTGTTTGTAAGTGCGGATCGCCGTTTGTAACTCAGATCCGCATTTACAACTGCTTTGGTCATAAGTGCGGATGGTCGTAAGTGGAGATGGTCGTAACTCGGGGAGCGGCTGTATGTTAAAATGTAATTAAAATCACAGATGATAAATGGATTGTATCAAACTCTGGCATCCTAGATTTCCCCTTCTCCCACCATTACATATACTTGTACCAGGCCATCCTTATTGCTAATAGTGATAGGACCTTCTTCAGGGAAAGAGGGATTCCAATCCTTTCTACCCCTGTGCCTCTACTGGTAGTAAAGAACCTTGTGTATTTTCTTTGAGAAGCAAAAAAGAAAGAAGGGAAATAAAAAGAGTTACCTCATGGGTAAGGGAGTCCCCTTTGCTCTTAAGAAGAGGCAAAACTCCTCCTTTTAATGACATGACTTAGCCAACCTCATCAGCTCTCTTACTGTACCAAGACTGTTAGTGCTTATCAGCTGTAGCTATTAACTGTTGATGGCATTGTCCAGTATATCATGTCCACCGCTGTTTTGTTGATTAAGAGTAGTAATTCCAGTTTATGGAGCCACCAGTGTTAGTGTTGTACAGGCTGCAAATAACGTGCATTATATGTAGGGATGTGCAGGTTTAACCGGGTAAGTGGTAAACGTCACTCTTAATACGTGAGGCTTACCAGTTAAGGTTAACCTGTAGGGGTTGGAGCAGCTCCCCATCTGCTGCAGGCCTGCAGAAGGCAGGAGCTGCTCCAGTGTCCCAGCCAGAGCAGCCTCTGTCCCACCCCGCAGGCAGGGTCTGCTCCACCCGGCCAGTGGAGCCCCTGCCTGTGGCGGGTGCATGGCTGGAGCGGCCACCTCGCTGGCTCCCCTTTACTCAGTTAATTGGTTAAACAATCTGTTTAACCAGTGAGCCAATTGAACGGGATTTTACAGATGGTATGGTCTCTATTGAGGATGTTAAATTGTGGTTAATTGACTAGTTGAATACTACTTGACTAGTTGAGTACTACTTGACTAGTTGATAGGCATTTCCGCATTCCTCCTCTGAAATGTACAAGAGCCCCAGTGGGGCTCTTGTACATTTCAGAGGAGGAATGTGGAACGCCACATGCAGCCATGGGTCAGCCCTGACTACCTCCGGGTTGCACGTGGGTGCCAGCTTTGAAATGCATAAAAGTCCCCAGCAGCAGTTCTTGTGCATTTCAAAGCCATGGAGCCCGGGATAAGGGGGGGACTCAGAGTCCCCCACTCACCCCAGGCTCTATGCTGCACTGCATGCTGGGAGGAGCCCGGGATCAGCTGGGGACTCCCCAGCTGACCCCGTGTTCCGCACGCAGCACTTTCCCAGAATTCCCCAGTGATCCCAGGGTCCGTTGAAATGTTGCGCGGAACAAAGGATCCGCTGGGGAGTCCCTAGCTGAGCTCTGAGGCAGTGTTTCAAAGGGTCCGCGCCGCACAGCTGATCCGTAGCTCAGCTGTGTGACGCTGCTGCTTTGAAGTACACCTTATTCCCCCCCTTTGATGCCTCTATCTGATAGAGGCGGCGGGGAGGAGGGAATCGACTAGTTGACTGATAAGCAATTGCTTATCGGATAGTTGACTAGTCCTTAACATCCTTAGTTTCTACTGCCTTTCTCCACAGAAGATATCAGAGAGAAGATTTGGAATAATTACATGAACGTTTTGCCAGGAAAAGACCACAACAGGTTTTACAGTGCTGGAGCTGCTGTGATGAAAACACATTTGAAAGGCTTTTAAAAAAACAGTACTGCTAGGCAGGACACAGCCAAACATGCACCATGGTGTACCCCTCTGCAGGAGTACTTGCAAGTGTGTTTTCCTGTACCTCCCACCTGTGTTTAGAATGTTTCCATGCTTTGCACAGAAAATACCTATGGGGCTAACATTTCGTTATGGCATAATTGCATTGAATGGAGTTGTGCCTTTCCCCCTCATCAGGAATTCTGCACCATATCTTAAATAGGGTTCAGCAGGAAAGTGGAAAAGGAAATGAATTTCATTTATGTTATATGCATATATGTAATAATTCTGCTCCTGAGGAGAGCCACCTCCCCAGCTGCTGTAACTCAGCTTAGCACCAGTGATATTTAAGGGGCGATGCTGATTGACAAGTTGGGGCTCTGGCCCTTCATTCTCTTACCACGGTGGGATCTTTCTTGGGTTTGTTTTAAATTTTTCTCCTTTGCTCTTAAGTAAATGGAAAATGTTCACTGAAATGGAGGTTAATCCCACGGGATTGCTCCGTCAATTGGTTGTGTGGGCGGGTAGCCAATAGTTTCATCTCCATGTGAACTATCAATTCTTCCTTTTTTCCAGCTGACAGCACCTGCAAGAGATTATATGCCTGATGTCACTCTTCCACTTAGTATATAATCACACAATGGTCATTAGCTCCAGCAATGCAATGGCTTGTTTCCTGCTTCGATTTGCTTCTGCACCTTCTGAAGCGTTGGTGACACCTAATTGGAGCCTAGCCTCTCTTTATACATCCTTATATTGTTGGGTATTTTTTTCCCTGCATGGATGGAGGTAACAGGCTATTAGCAAACACAAATTGAGCCCACTTCTTCCTGCCTTGTGGGAAAAAGGATTCCACAATATGCATTGTGTTAATTTTGCATCATTTCTGGTTTATTTTTCAAGGTTACATTGATGGCTGCTGAGGGCCAATGAATGTGAAAGTCAGAAATAACTCAAAGAAAGCTGCATGTAGCTTGGAACTACTCCGAGAATAAACACAGTTTTGAGGGGAGGAGCATTTCCTCCTTCTGCCTTCCCAAATTCCATCTCCATGAGATGTATCTGTCATCTTGGTACCTGTGCAGCCCAGCAATGGAAGAGATTACTATAATTAAAATGCAAAAAGCACAGCAATATGACTATCGCCGGAAACTTTGCACTTCACCATGAGCTTCTCAAGGGCTATGTCTATACTGCATCATTTTTGCGGAAGAGGAAATGCAAATGAAGCACTCATTAGCATTTATCGTGCTCTCATTTGTATAGTCTCTTCCGATCCTTTTTGTGGAAGAGATTTTTGCAGAAAATAACGCAGTGTAAATGGGGCCATTTTTCCCCAAAAAATCCCTTTTGCACAAGATCTTGTAAATCTCATTTTTTGAGGGATAAGGAATTGTGCAAAAGGGTTTTTTTGCAAAAAATGGCTCCGTCTACACTGCGTTTTTTTCCGCAAAAGCCTCTTCCACAAAAAGGATCAGAAGAGACTATGCAAATGAGAGTGCCAGAAATGCTAACGAGTGCTTCATTTGCATTTCCTCTTCTGCAAAAACGATGCAGTGTAGATGTAGCCCTAGTGTATATGATCCTCTGGCCACAGCAGTTAAGATCAGAGCTAGCATTTGCCTCAGGAGGTTCAGGATGGAGCATCAGGTGCAAGTAGAAGGGAGTGTTCTGACCTAGAGCCAGGTAGCCAGATATAGAATGCAAGACTATTTGCATGAGTGCCACAAGGCAGCACAGTAAGGGAAAAAAAGGAAAGGAATTTGTGTGAGATTGCAAAGATGGTAGAATCCAAAGCAGCAAAAGCAGGACAGAGCCACAGTCAACAAGGAAAATGAATAGGCGCTGTAAAGAAGAAGCAGGAGAAGATAAAGGAGTTAATCTTTCTCTTTGTATCTGTAACTCAATTTACCTTCTTCAGGGACCACTGCAGCTCCCTTCATTATCACTATTGTAAATAGCAGTTGTGTATGTTCTACAGAAAGCTACAAATGGCTGTGCCAATGCTGGTTTGCAGCATTGGCAACTGTCAAGTGCAATTCCCCACTTGATTTAATAATCAATCACACAGTGTTCCTTATATTTTACATAAGAAGCCCTTTGTTTATATAATGAACAGTATGAGCTAGTATATCTGCAGTACTATACTAGTTTATATCAGCTAAGGTTCTGGCCATAGATAGTTTTCTAATAAACTCATACACCTTAAATATTTACTGATGTAGAATTCACCCAGCATGCCAATTAGATTTTCCCCCCATCAACATAATAATGGATACTGGAGAAATATTTGACTTCATATAATTGTAATTAATGTTCTGCTTTGGCCTCTTACATATGTAGTTGATTTTATTTATCTGTTTCTTTTCCCTCATCCCTTTCTCTTAGTCTCTGCAGCACTGGAGTTTTCTGTTAGTCAAGGATAACTGTTCAGGGAAGATTTTTGATTGTTTACTACAAATAAGATTTTTTAAGAGCAGTCTAGGAGCACTTTGAGAACACATGTACATACACAATTACACAAAATCAGTTAGCTGCATTTAAAAATTCATTTAATTAGGCTGTTGTGCACAATTCCCTGACAGGTATGCCTAATACTAGCAATTTTGTAGAGAAACAAGGACACACTTGCATGCATGGTTGCATCCCCTAAACAAACTGCAAATCAGATGCCTAAATTTCTGAATTAATTCTGATGTAAGATATGCTCTGTTTAAGCACAAGTTATTGGGCTTGATGCATAAATTAACGGGTGACATTCTATAATCTGCGCTATGCAGAAGATCAGACTACATGATCACCTTTGATCTCAACTCTATGAGGATACTGTCTAATGTCCTGTTTATTACAAAAATCTGATTTTTTTTCTTTTACCACTAGGAAAAGACTTAAGATCAATTTCAATATGAAGATGTATCTACAACAGTTAAAATGTTTCTCACCTCTTGGACTTTCAGGATGCCAGCTTGAACAAAATAATTCGTTATAAGCATTTGAGTTTGTCCTTGCATCATCTAACTTCATTATCCATCATATCCAGCTATCTAATATACATATATCCAGTTAACTTGTCAAGCTTTCACCCTGCGCCGATATGCAATTCCTTTTGAAAGGGCTCAGACTCTGTGATGCTGAAGCCTCAGCCTGTTCTTGGATACTGCTGATGGAGATAGACTCCACTTTGATTTAAGGCACAATGATGGAACTGAGATTCTTTTGGGAATCTTGTAAGGCTTTGGTTTTTTTCAGAATCTAATGCATTGCTGGGTATTTCCAGACCCATTTCCACTGTAAACTGAACTTTACTGTGTAGGGCACAGTTGTGACCCCTGAAGCCCAAAATTATTTTAAGGTGGTGTTTTGACAGCATAGAAGCACTTCAGAGTGCTCCTTCTGTCATGTCGTTTTGTGAACGAGACAGAAGTGTGCAGTGCAGTGGGAGCTATGTCTCGATAGTCTTTCTGCTGCCATCCGATACAGACTCCTGCAGAGTGTACCCCTGCTTGTCTCACCACTTTCACAGGCTGGCTCTGTCTAAGAACTTGTCCACAGGGCAAAGTTGCTGTTGGAGCCAGTTCGTACATCAGGCCGCACTCTGGGGCTTTCACTGCTCCGTAGTACAGTCCACATGAGATGTTCCTGGTTGCAGGCTAGTGCACTGTAAATAAATTCACACCCTGGCTGGCTGTGCAGTAACTTGCCTGGAGACAAGTACTGAGCATCTGGACCAGTGTCCCCTCTAAGTTGTGGGGCAGCACAGCTTCACAGGTGATTAATCAGCCCCACCCAGTCAGTCAGCTCCATGCACAGAGCCCTGAGCCTCTGACTGGGTGGGGCTGATTAATCCCCTGTGAAGCTGTGCTGCTGAGCAGTTTACAGGGAACATTGCTATGGACCCCTGCAATCCGTGAAAAGTCCATTATTGGAGTTAATCGATATATTTACTGGTCTCCGGTTGTGCATGGCAGGATAATGGATTTTTGAAAGCTGGCTTCCTTTTCTGTGGCCTCGAGTGTTTGCCAAGTAGGAATCTAGGTCTGTGCTCTGTGAGCACATAAAGGTGCTTCTGTCCAAGTAACAATGATGGAACCAGCAATTACTTGGAGTGCAAAAATATTGGCCCAGCAACAGCTGGGCTGACAGCCAGGCCTCTTGATTTCATGTTAGTCCTTTTAATATAAAAGGCATTTACAGTGACTTGATCAGGGGGAGACTGTAGAGCTTTTGCAGACCGGATCCAGCCTGCCAAGCTGGTTGATCCGGCCTGTGGCTGCCCTGCCGCTCCCCCACCCTCCAGGCCAATCATGACCAGGGGACAGGGGAGCGTGTGAAGTCTCCTCCCTCCGCCAGGGGTGCGTGGCACCTAGAGGGAACCACCAGCTATTCAGAATAGCTGGCAGGTCTCTCTAGGCACTGGAAGGAGGTGTAGGGGGCAAAGACTTCACACGCTCCCTCACCCCCAGGCTAATCAGGGTCTGTGGGCGGGGGAGCACAGGAAATGCTCTGGCTCTGCCCCTCAGCTTGGAGCCACTTCACAAATTTGTGAAGTGACCCCCCCCTTCTAAAATTATTGCCCATCCCTGGACTTGGTGCTTTTCAGTTCTGGCATCTTCTCGTTAGTTTTGTTCTGAGTCAGGTGAAAATGGCTTTTACCAGCATAAAGCCTCCAAGTACAGAGCTGTCCTGTGCTAGGGTTTCAAAGGTGCAAATCTCTCCCTGAAATCACTCCAGATAGTGACAGGTCAACGCTTCAGAGGAAGCCTTTGTCCTGGTTGGTTCTCAGCATAGCCTTTAGGATAAGTGGTCAAGAATGGCCGATTTGAAATCATGTGTGTGGCACAAAAGGCACAATATAAATGTGGAACTGTCCTATCTGTAGCAATGAGAGTGAGCCCAGCCTATAATGAGTACCACTAAAAGGTCATTTGTCCACCTCTTGCTATAGCGGCATCTATGACACTACAGTTTAGTCCTATATCTAGAAGGACAGCTGCTGGCAAGTGTTGACATTTTCTCCTCTCTAATGGCAATATTGTTTTATGGTAGTGTCCAACATAGGGTGACCAGATGTCCCATTTTCCAAGGGACAGTGCCGTACTTAAGCCCTTTGGCAAGAGTCCCAATTTTTTCTTAAAAATGGGCAAATTGTCCTGTATTTTCTGTCTCCCTCCTTCAGTAATAGCAGGTCCTGCTGCTGGCCAGATCTCTGCTCGCCAACTGCCTGCCCAATAGCGGTAAGTGTGTGTGTGTGTGGGAGTCCAGTGGCCAACGATGGGGGTAGGTGTGGAAGGCTGGTGGTGGGGCAAAGATGCAGCATGCTGGGCTGGACCTCTCCCCTTGCTAGTCTATCAGAATATTGGGTGTGGGCTCTTGGCCAGCAGAGCTCCTATCCACCCTCCTATTTCTGGCTGACACTGGCTGCACACCGTTGGCTGGTGAGTATGGGCAAGCAGTGGATGATTATGTATTGCCTCTGCTGCCCACTCAACAACCTTGTATGTGTTCCCCCTCTTGCTGCCCTCTCCCTGCTGTGCCCCCTGTGGGCCCACCCCTCTCACAGCAATGTGCAGAGAACCAGCCCCTGCTCGACTTGCTGAGCTTACCTGCACAACCTGGATGGCAGGCTTCTTCCTTCCCCCCACTGCTTCTGGCTGAGCCAGTGCCTCAGGAAAGACCCAAGACCCTCTGATCTGGGGTGCTGGCCAGGAGGAACAGTCCTGCTTCTGCCAAAGACCCACACAGTGGTAGCACAGCGAAGACTCCCTCTGCCTGCACCTTAGCTCTGGAGTGGGAGGGAAAAAGCAATTTCTAGTCTGTCCCTACCCTAAACCTATAGGCTCCACAGTAGCTATCTCGGTAGGGGATTAACACCCTCTTCTCTGCCCCCAGGGAGTGTGGGGTTGTTCCATTCTCTAAGCACCTTTCCCCTGCTGAGCCATCTCTCTGGGTGGGTTCCAGGCAGCCCCCACATATTCCATGGCCCTTGTGCACAGTTCCTGAGGCTGTGCTGTGACTGGGGTGGACAGGAGGCAGCTGGGTTATGTTGGTGGCCAGCAGCAGCCTTTCAACACTGTGAGAACAGCCCCAGGGCAAGGAGAGGAGGGGAGAAGTGATAAGCTCTGTAAAAGGCATGGGCCAGGTCATCCAGTCTACACCCCCGCAGCTGGATGCAGTTCCCATCCCTTCTCTCTTGCACGGTGCCAAAAGGGTGCTGCTGGCCATGTTTTAGTATGAACCCCAACAGAAATCCGGGGAGGAGGACTGTGACCCTGTGTATCCCCTCCACAATATATTGTCTTGGGAAGGTGCACCAGGTACTAGGAGAGGTGGGTCTGTCCGGAGGGCCCAGCCAGGCCTGGAGGATGGGGAGCACCAGGGAGGGTTGATCAGTCATGTGAGAGAGGTGTATGGGAGTGTGTGTGTGTCATCGCTCCCTACGTGAACCATAAAGCCTTAAAGCTAAGGTATTACAGGGGCTCAGTCAACTTGATGTTGTCTCAATAGACAAAGGATTGCCCCATTTCACAGATGGGAAGCTGAGGAATGCAGAGATTAAGTGACTTGCATCACAGGAAGTCTGTGGAAGAATCAGGACTTTCATCTTGAAGACTTAGGTCTAACTCATATTGGTTCTGGAAGCAAGTCTCCGGAGTGCATAATGAAGAGTTAAAGTGGTTTCAAGGCAGTTTCTTGAATCTTTGTATTTTGGGCCCTATCCTTGAAATGGTCCCTGATACAACAGGTACTGGAGGGGAAATGGCTAATGCCCAGCAACCTAAGCAACCAGAAGGCCCCAGATTCAGTGGCCAGAGGGATATGGTGTGTGCATCCCCAGCGGTGGATTAAGGGCAGGGCGAGCGGGGCAGCTGCCCCGGGCCCCGCGCATGCGCCGTATCAAAGGGGGGGCCCCACGAAATTTCACTGCCCAGGGCCCCACAGAGCTGCCCTGGGCCCCGTGGCACTCTCATCCGCCCCTGTGCATCCCATCCCTTCGGATTATATCACATGACTTGGGGACTAGTATAAGGGAAGGAGTGGGGGAAGAAAAAAGGTGGACAGAGGAGCAGCATCAGTCTTCACTCCAGAGGATGTTAGGGAGATTATGGTACATATCAGGTCTGGGGTAATTAACGTGCAATCAAAGACTGAAGTATCAGAAGAAAATGAGCTGGAACAAATTAGTAATTAAAAAAACAGTAAGTCACTAGGCCCCAGTGGTATACATCAAGAGATCTGAAGGGCCTCACACATTAAGTGGCTAGCCAAAGTAAGCGCTCTCTCATTTAATAAACAGCTTCTATACCAGAAAATGGGAGGGTAGTCAATATTGTATCTGTACTGAAATAAAAAGACTCTAGGGGTGATCTGGAGAATTACAAACCAGCAAGCTTTACATCTGTCTGTGACAAATAGGTTGAAATGGTAATTATAATAAGACACCTGGAAGAGCGTCTAACTGGCACAGTTTCTGCAAAGGAAAATAGTATCTAACTAATCTCTCAGAAGTCTTTGTTCTCACAAGGTGACTCACAAGAAGCTACTAAAGATGCTCTATCTAGTCATGGATTAAGAGGCAATGTATTGTCATGGATCAAAAACGGACTAAGGGTGTGTCTGGACAGCACCTTTCCATTGGAATAAGCTACACAATTTGCACTAAGCAAATTGTGTAGCTTATTTCGAGTCTAGGTTGAAAGAGCTTATTTTGAAATTGGGAGATATGTAGACAGTGCCAAATTTCAAAATAAGGCACTATGCCAACAAATCCCTTAACCCTCGTGGAACAAGGGTTACAGGGACGCTGGAATAGTGCGCTCACTATTTCCTGAATTAAAAACATGGTGTTGCTCTTTCGGGATACTTCCAGTATCTCGAAAGAGCAACGCAGTCTAGACGTATCCTAAGAGGCAGGAAACAGAGAGTAGGAATCAATGATTGATTTTCATCATGGCAAAAAGTCTACAGCAGGCGGCCTCCAAGTCCTGTGTTTGATCCAGTCATGTTTGATATTATCATTAATAATCTGGAAAGTGGGGGTGGGTGAATAATAAAGAATTAAAATTTCCAAATGATGACAGGTTTCTTTAGGTAAGTCAAATTCAGAAAAGACTGTGAGGCATCTCAGAGGGACACATGATGACCTATTACATTTAATATTAATAAATACAAAAGTAATAAACATAGGAATGAAAAGATAACTACTCACACCTCCTGCAGGAATCTACGTAAACTATGTCAATTTAAGAAAGGGACGTAGGCATCTTTTGTAGACCGCTCAATGAAGAATTTTGCTCAGTGTTTTGCTGTGGTCAGAACTAATGGCATTAGGCGTCATAAGATTATAATGCTTTTATATAAATCAAATGAGTGGTCTCATCTGGAATATTATGTACATTAGTGCGCATTGTATTTCCAAAAGGATACAGCAGCGGTGGAGAGAACTCAGCGAAGAGCAGTAGAATACTCAAGGGCCTTGAAAAATTCATATGAAAAAAAGACTGAAAAGACTGGGATTATTTACTTTAACAAGCAGGTGAATAATAGGCGATATGATGAGAATATGTAAAATAATGAAAGCTCTCTGGAACTTCTGTTCTCCTCCTCTCACAGCACAAGAATAAGTGGACAGTCAGGGAAAATGAAAGGTGCCATATTTAGACCTCATAACAAGGAAACACTTTTCCCACAAAATATGCAATTAGACTGTAGCCCATTGCCACAGGATGTCATTGATCACAATAATATTGCACTATTAATGAGAGATTGAACGATTTAATGGATACTGGTATCCAAAGTTGTTATAATTAATGCATAATCAAAGAGGTGGAGTATAGATGGAAGCAATATAGACTCTCACCTTAAACCTGAAACAATCTTTATTGAGGGTGAAATTTTCATGAGGCAAGGGACAGAATACCTACATCTGCCCTCTGCAATGTTTCTTGCACCTTCCTGTGAAACATCCGGTGGTCCATCAGTAAAGCCCTGCATGGATACAAAATATCCTTATCCATATCTACAAAAATGAGCTGAGGATATCCACATCCGCATTAGCAGATGCGGCTACTCATGGCTATAAAGCGGATATCCACAGATTTGCAGGGTTCTATCGATCAGGGCTAAGGTTCTGGTCTACTCTAGCAGATTCTGTACTTGTTCCCTATATTATCTGCAGTACTAACTTTATTCTGTAGGGAGAGGCACAGAAATAAAATCTCATCTCATATGCATGAGCTACTTCGGGGTAGTGGTTCCCAACCTTTTTTATACTGGGGACCGGCAAACCCATTCACAAACGTTTGGCAGAGTGGTAACATTTTATTTGCATATTTATTATGCAAACAATAAATATGCAAATAATGTTGCCAGTCCACCAAAAGCCCCAGCCCCCAGGTCCCCCAGTGCCAGCCCTAATCCCTAGAGCCCTGGCCCCTCTATTACCCCCCAGCTCTAGCCACTGACTCCAGAGTCCCCTGCACCTAACCCCTGCCAGTGCTAGCCTCCCGCCCTCAGGGCCCCCCAGTGCCAGTCCCCCATCCCAAAGACCTCAATGCCATCCCCCTACCCCTTAAAGCCTCCCCCAGGCAGGAAATAATGGCTTGGTGGCATCTACTGAAGTATAATCAAATCTCATAGGACAAATGACATTTTAGGTAAAATCGTGGTTTCCCATTTTTCAATATAGGTCCCAGATCCCAGCAGTATCTGAACACCACCCCAGATGTTTATGGTTTCTCCTCTGCATCACTCCTGTACGATTATCCCCATTTTACAGATAGGGTACGTCTGTACAGCACCGTAAACTCGAAATAAGATACGCAATTTGCGCTATGCAAATTGCATATCTTTTTTTGAAACTATTTTGAAATTTGATGTGTCTACACAGCGTCACACTTTAAAATAACGTGCTATTTCGAGCCATCCCTTCTCCCTTGTGCAATGAGATTTACCAGGATGGCAAAATAGCATGCCTGTCACTTTGAAAAACATTTTGAAATAACAGGCGACTTGTGTAGACGCGGGGTAGCTATTTCGGGATACCCCTGTTATCCCGAAATAGCCGTGCAGTGTAGACGTACCCATAGAGAACTGAGGCGCAGAGAAATAGTGACTTTCCAAGAACAGTCAGAAAGTCCGTAGCATTGCTGAGAAATTGTGGCTCAACAGATCCAAACTAAATGAGCATCTCAATCAACAGGGCATTCTTTTCCATGCAGGTTTTCCCAAGCCTGTCTGTTCTGATTTCCTCTGCCCTGCAATTCATAAAGCAATGCCAAGATGTCCTGATAAATCTTCCTTGGTGTCTAAGGAATACTGGGAACTACTAGCATATCAGGGAACCTATTAGAATTTAGGGAAGCATTAAGAGGTCTGATAGTGTATGTTTTTCCAGCCAACATGGTTCTAGACATGGAGTGAGCTAAAGTAAAACAATTCACACAGCGAAAAGTCCAAAACAATTCTACCTAAAACAGAGACATCTCAAATATGGAAAGAATCCCCCCCCCTTTCTGGTGGAATCGTACAAACAGTGCCTTGGAAATGCAGTGCTAAACCAGCATCAGTGAGAGAAGGTATCAAAGCCTCCTTGCTAACCACAGTGGGATTTTTATCCGGCCCTTCATGATTATAATTCTTTTGGCAGATGGGATAAGGAGGGTTTCAATAGTCAGAATGTGGTGCAGTCCCCAACACAAAATAAGCCCCTCAGCTATTCATTCTTACATTCAACCCAGGTGCTGGGTTCAGCCCTGCCCAGTTTAAGGGGAGACGTACCTACCAGTACAATCACACCTCTCCCACGTAAGAGGCTCCCACGAATGACCTTCTCGATTAGGGTTGTTCGGTTTACATTCTGTGTCCCTCTCCCTGCTAGCTGTGGAGAATGATTATCAAGGCATGAAATTAAAAGTCTCACCCAGTGGGAAACAATTGGATGTATTGTTATTTCCTTACAGCATCTCCTCCTTTGGTGGGTAAGGAAGGTGGCGGGGAAGCAATCACCAGAAAGGTCAAGAACGTTCACATACCCGCATTGAAATTCTTTGTCCAGTTTGATAATTGCTGTTTGGAATCTCAGTAATTTTGGGAGGTTGGTGGAATATTTTGTTCTTGAAGCTGTAGGGAGCAGTGAGGCTTGAAATTAAAATTCTCTATTTAGCTGTGGGTTAGAAACCAGGGGACTGCTGATGGCAGGCTCCTTGGGGACTCTCTCTAAAAGCTCTTCCAGGGACGTTAGCACTGACAAGCAGTATAACATTGTGCATTAGGAACACCAGATGCGGCCCCAGTTTGCCCTGCTCACCTATGAAGTGGCAATAGTCACTCCCTCCTCTCACTGAGAGGCAGGGACTGGTGGCACCCTCCCCTCCAAGAGAAGCAGCAGAGAGTGCATCCTCTCAGCGAGCCACCTGTTTGTTACCCCCGGGCTAGACCATGGCAACTTGGGTGGGAGGGCAAGTAGACAGGCTTAGTCCTCTGTTTTTTCTCCTGCCACAGAGCTCCTTATGGGGATGGTAGTGATGCAGCCTCCCAGAGCAATGGGTCATGAAGTGAATCCCTCATGGAGATGTGTGGGGCAATTTACCAAGCCATCATACAGATAAATATATGGGATGAAAGAATGAGGTACAAGGGCCTGACCCACACTCACCCTACATACACCGTCAATGCCAAAATTATGAATGTAAAGCACTAAGGCCCAGATTCAAGACTCCTAAATCACCCAGGCTCTGGTTAAAGGTATTTAAGCACTGCTCTTCCCACCACTGCAAGGCCTAAGGGCCTAATCCAGACCCCACTGAACTTCAGTGCTGATTGTATCACACGTTATGGTTCTTTAGTGCCATTATAACTGTAAAGACTGGCTACTAGTTGATTGCTCTGCAGCATGTTGGGAGTCTCTTTAGTCTTGGGAAAGCTACCAGTACCTTGTGTTATCTCATCTGGAGCAAGAAGTAGAGATGCAAGGTTCTTCCATGGGGCCTCCCAGTTTCACTTCATGCCCTAGCAGGAGGTGGACACAGTCCAGGACTTCATCGGGAATATTCACATTGATTTCAGTGGGACATGAACTGGCCTTAGAGAAGGTCCTAATATGCCACTCTATGAAGTCTTTCCCTAATACAGTTTTAAAATAGATTTACCTGGTCTGCACCAAACTGGCAAGCCATGTTTAACCCATGTTATCAGAAATTGCACTGAAATCTGATATTCTGAGTGGACATGAGTAAGATTCCCCTGGATATAGAGCCAGAGGGGCTTATTTTAATTCACACCCCGGCTTGCCACCTGTGTGAAATTAACGTCTCCTATCAATTGCCTGATGAATCCCAAGGAGAGGGAATTTGTCTCTATTCTAGTTCCAGGGCGACAGAAGAGTCACTTGTCTTGTGCATTTCAGAAACTGGATTTCAGTTTAGGAAACCTCTGGTATTCCACGGTGCTTAAACTAGATGTCTTATTTACAATCTCGCAACAGAGAAGGCCATCCTTTATTATGATTCCTTTTATCTAGTCATTAAGTGGAGTCATGCATTATGAAATACACACCCTGCCTAAAGACGAACAAAGCAGAGTCATGGTGCAGAACATTTGGTTTGTGTTACGCATCTGTCCTGGTTGTTAAAAAGCCAGTAACCTGGTAGCACAAAGACAAACGAGGGCAGCTAGCAGACTAGCTGGGAACATTTTCCGCAGGGCTGGATTATCCCTTCACTATTTGTTTTTGGTAAATTCATTCCCGAATAACCCAAACGGAAGTCCTAACCGGGGGAATGGGCAACAAGTCCAGGGTTGTTTTGAGTACATTGTGAATTTTTTATTTAAGTAAAAGCCAAAGAAACTAGCTGTCACACATATTTGAAAAAGTTTCCGGTGTTCTAAAATATTGCGATGAAGGAAACAAAACTTTGTTAGCACCAAATGAGCGCCATCCAGGTAACATCTACTGCCTACATTTTCAGAATGGAATTGTGACTGAGTTACAAAGAACCCTTTGTCAAAGTCAATGAGACTCACAAGACTAGAACCTCAAGCAGAACTTAAACATTTAGGGGGAAACATGACTTCAAACCCTAACAGGTAGGTAATACACAGAGAAGGCCACAGTGCTCAAGCAAGGTAGCATGTGGTCACAGGAATATTCCTAGCATGGTTAGCAGTACTAGTTGAACATCTCTAGTCTGGCACTCTCTGGTTGAGCCACATCCATGGTCCAGCATGATTTTAGTTAGTCAGAAGGCCAATTATCATGGGTGTGGCCATGTTTCCCATGATCATTTACAGCCACCAGTCCTGGCTGTCAGTGTTCCGTGCTGTTATTTAGCTCTAATATACCCCTAAATATCTTCTAAGAGCCCAGTAAGCAGTGGAAGTGTTAGTAATGCTGATAGACAATATTGACCTCCATTGGTCTGGCAAATTCTCTGGTTCATTGATCAGGCCTGAGGGTGCCGGACTAGAGAGGTTCAACCTGTATTATCTTTGTTAAAAGAAACAGTTACTTAACAGATGCTCGGAAGTCAGAGGAGCCTTCTGCTCCAAGATCATGCATTTAAACCCAATAATTAGTGCCAGATGTTATTTCTTAACAATGGGCCAGACTTGGCTTGAATCAATGCAGCCACGCATGGTGCATTGCTCTTGTTTCCCTGCATGGCTTCTCTGTATATCTCTGCTGCAGGCACAGATGGCAGAGAGAACAAGGGCTGTGGTCCTAACACTCCTCTTTCCTGAAATATGTAGACCACAATTTACATTCTAGTCTTCAAATATGGTTCTAGTCTATAAAATAACTCTACAGGAAGAAGCATCCTTGAGCAGTTCCATGTTCATTGTGTCTCTAAATCAAGTTTGTCTGGACTCTGAGGCTATGTCTACAATGCACATTAATTTTGAAATAAGCTATTCCAGAATAATTATTCCAAAATAGTTTATTTCAAAGTAGCATATCTACACTGCAGGGAAGTCTCAAAATTAGTCTGAGGTAGGTTTCCCTAATGTAGATGTGCTATTTTGATTTAGAGCCCCAGGAGGCACTGGGGAGGAATAACTTAGAATGACCCTGGTGAGAGGCTATTTCAAAATAGCTGTAGTGGACTGTCTACACACGCCTTATTTCAAAATAGTTATTCCTCATAGAATGAGGTTTACAGATTTTGGAATAAGCTGCCCATTATTTCGAAATTATTTCAAAATAATGGAATGGCTGTGTAGAGGCTCGCTGTGACGGGGCGCCTTGGCCCCGCACTAAGACCGTCCTCGAGCCCGGGAGTATGAGGGGGGGCCGAGCAGAGACAGGAGCGCGCTGGGAAGTCCTGGCCAGGGAACGGCAGAGACGAGCGCGGACGGCAAAGCGGGAAATACAACCCACCCGCCGTCACAGATGCTCGCGGGGGATGCTGAAGGGCGGGGGCGGGAATGTCAGAGGGGCGCCGGTTCCAGACACCGGGGCAGGAGGTTTAAAAGAAAGCCGGGGAGCAAGAGATGGGGGGGCAGACGAGCAGGGAAGGGGACCGGATGGGAACGACAGCCGGAGAGACGTGGAGGTGCTCACCCAGAACGCCTGGTGGAAGGACATGGAGCGGGGGACAGCAGTGGTGAGTCCTGCCCCCGACCCTGCAGACTGGGGTTAAATAACGGAGCGGGGAAGAAGTCGCCCAGGGCAGAGTTGCGAAACCTGTGAGTGGAGGGTTTAGGGGCTACGACCCCCTCCACTGAGCAGGGACGAAGGTCCCCACCTTAGGGCCCTGGGCTGGGGCTCAGAGAGAGGGAGGGCCCGAGCCCCCTTCCCCGATCCTAGGGGCCAACCAATTAAATATGTCCAGAGTGCTATATCAGGCATTAGCGTCTAATAGAGGAGGAAGAGGTTGAAGGGAACTAAAACGCGGGCGTCTGCGCCAACAAACAATCTCAGCATTGTGAGGTGGAGGGAGGCACCCCCAAAAAGGGAAGAACCTATAACACTCGCATTGTTATTTTGGAATAATGGCACATACATCATCACTACCAAGAGATTCTGCAGGTCAAAACTATGCCCTCATGGAGCATAGGCGTTAGGCTCTCGAAGGCACTGCTCTGGTGAGGGAAGTCCCTGTGGCTAGCAACATGCCCACTGGCTGCAGGAAATTGCATAATTCGAGGTATATTATTGCTATTGTTCTGAGATGTTAGAATAAAGAACAGTCATATATCAGCATATGGCCAATTGCCCAGAGCCACTATAAATGGACCCTATTATGTATCAAGCTATGTGTCACTAATACTTACTATTAGTTGCATCAGGCTAATCATCTGGTACATACAGAAGAATAGAACGGTGATGCAGGTGAACTCAGCTCGCAGCATTTGACTTACCACTTACCTAGAGTTGCCACCAATCTACAGAACTGTTAGATAGTATCTCTATTTTTTTGGACAAAAAGAGAGAGAGAGACCAAAGTGTTTCCTTCTCCAATGAAAAGCAAATGGGCATGTCCCCCCTTAATCTAACAGATAGGCTGTGTCTAGATTACATCCTTCTTTTGACAGAGGGATGTAAATTAGGCATTTTAACATTGCAAATGAAGCCGGGATTTGAATTTCCCGCACTTCATTTGCATAATCATGTCATGGCGCTCTTTCGAAAAAGCGCTATTTAGAAAGTAAAACCACAGTCTAGATGCAGGTCTTTCAAAAAGGGAAGGCTTTTTTTTAAGGATCTTTCAAATCCTGGCTTCATTTGCAATTTTGAAGTGCCTAATTTACCTCCCTCTGTCAAAAGAAGGATGTAATCTAGACACAGTCATAATTAAAATGATCAGTAACACCCAATAGGGTAAATTGGTTGACTGGGGCTAATTTTGGTGCATTGCACAGGTATTTAGCCACATGAACCTTAGTGGGAATTGTGCTGTTAAAACCACCCAGGGACTGCTGAAAGGGTACCTCTAATGTCAGGCAGATTCATACAGCTCTTATGCCTCCCATCCAGGGAAAATTGGTGGTCTCTCAGATAAAATGTCTGTTCTTTTTTGCCTCTACAAGTTGCACGTTGGTGAATCCGTTACATGTAAAACGTTGAGCAGCAACGCATGGTTAAGCAATCTATTATGATAAAATGAGTGCATGTTAAAGCACACTTGGACTACCAAAATATTGCTTCTGATCTTTCAGGCACTTTATAAATGCTGACTGTGGGTTATTAAAAGTTATTGATCTGAAACCGAGCATGAAGATTACATTAAGCAGGGTGGTGTCTGAGTCCTGGTAAAACGGATTATCACACTGTGCTGCCGCCACCAAATGGTTTGTGAATGCAGAATTGATTGAAGAAAAAGAGCCTTGGCATTTTGTATCTTTCTAACAGCACATCATTTGCTTCTCTGGCAAATACCTCACTCTCTCATTTGACCTGGGCACCCTTGTTCCAGATTAGCGGAGATTTGAATTTAGGTTGATATATTGGTCTCTTAATTTGAAGATTCATTTTTAAAGTCTAAGAAAGTCAATTTCCTAACTGTCCCTTCATTTTTCACTGCCAGAATAACAAACCTGTTTGCCTAGATATCCTTCCCCTTCCAGACTCTGCCCCTCCCTTTTACCCTTCAATTATAGCTCTCTTTCTTTTCATTCCTTCCACTACAGTGACGTATACAGCCAGGAAGCACCAATCTAACTATCTGGCGGCTTCTCCTCTACATAGGAATAGTTCCAGATACATTAGAGGGAGGTGGAGGGTAGGCAGAAAACCTACCTAGGTTTAATCTAATTCTGAAATAAAGGTCCCCAGCTCCTGCAGATTTAGCATTCATGCTCTGTAATATGCCCAGCAAATCCCAAATTTGCTCATAGTTCTCAACTCAAAAACGCTCCTGTAATGAGGGGAACAGATGCATGATCCCAACTAAAATCACAAGCTGCTTACATGTTAAATTTAGTGGAGTGCACAGAATTCAGAACCCAGGATCTCAGATAATAAATAATAATAATAATAATTAATAAGAAAAAGTGTTAACCTGGCAATTACACTGTTGGTGATCAAATGTGACTTTCTCCTACGCAGCATCATAGTTTTTTTTTTAATCAGTGGCTGAAGTGACTATAGTGTGTCTTGTGCCCCTAACTTTGTTTTCACAGAACCTGAGGAAGTAGAGAGGGAAAAGAGACCAAATGTAGCTGTCTGCACATAGTGGACATTTACCGAGGAGGATGTTCTAAGACTTTTGAGGCCCAATTGCACATGTTCTTGCAAGTCATGCAGGCATTTTACTTTTGCTTTAGACAATGGTACCAAATGAAAACTCTCCCCTTACACCTTTGGGAACATTTTAGATCCACTTTGTCCAGGCACAAGTACCTATCCAACTTTCAAGGCAGTGGAGAATCATGTTCTTGGTGTACGTGTGAGTTAGAAAACCCTAGCAGCCTATGGTAACTAAAGAACTAGCTCCCCTCAGAATGTCTGGGGCTAGAGGGGAAACCTCTGAAGGTCATGGATTGTACTTCCTTTGTCCTGTATTGACGGTGCCACTGTCCATTAGCTGACACTGTGGAACTGCAGAGCCTCTTTGATTTTTGCATTGGTGCTCTTGCTGAAAGTCTCAGGCAGGAGTTAGCCAGTAATAACCGCAGGCACTGACCTGCCGTTTCTTCCTTC
The DNA here is from genome assembly GCF_052426305.1 of Pelodiscus sinensis. Taxonomy (NCBI): domain Eukaryota; kingdom Metazoa; phylum Chordata; order Testudines; family Trionychidae; genus Pelodiscus; species Pelodiscus sinensis. The sequence goes on along the minus strand of NC_143056.1, from coordinate 120,147,033 downwards.
TTGGGTAGGGTTAAAGTAGATACGTGGGACAGAGTATAACTCTGCACTCACTGTGCTAAACCTATTCTGTGGATAAACAGCCAACTCCAACTGGGAGGACCATTAATCAGAACCTTTCTCTTGTACCAAATCAATATGAATACATCTATTCAAGAGCACCTCCACTTAGCAAACTTTATGTCAGGCCCATGAGTGTCTATAATCTTTCTGCATTATAGAGCTGTTCCCTACTGCTCACTACGATCCCACATTCCTCTCTGTCAGTCCCACAGGTACCATAAAGAAGCTGGGGCACAGGAATATGACACAGGTGCTTATGCTGACATCATGGGGAAGACACTAGAGCGACTCAGGAATATATATATTTTTTCTATAGAGAACAAATACCTAGCTGAGAGCGGGTGTTAGAGGGTGAATGTTATCACTTCTAGCCTGCCTCTGAGAGTATTGTGACTAGTCCAGACACACTTATCTTAGAGGGAGCTGAGAGAGAGGGAAGGAAGAAGGACCCGGTGAGGGGAGGGTCTGTGACAGAAGACATGACCACACTGACTGTCCTGTTAGATATCCACTTAACTGTTACAGAGAGAAGCAGCAGCCAGTTCTCTTAGGCTACGTTTTGCGCAAAAACCCTCTTGCGCAAGAGTCATTCTTCCTGAAAAAAATGAGGAAGAACGGCTCTTGCACAAGAGAGGGGTTTTTTGTGCAAAAAGGAGCCGTCTACACAGTTCCTTTTTGCACAAAAGCCTCTTGTGCAAAAGCGGCCCCATATTAATTATGCAAATGAAGTATGGCAATATGCTAATCTGTGCTTCATTTGCATTAGCTTTTGCGCAAGAGAGGTGCAGTATAGACATAGCCTAAGCCACTTAGGCACTGAGTAGCCTTAGGTGATTCATTCCCAGGGAAGCTTCCCCACCCACTTTCTCTCTCACCCTCACCCTGGCTTTCCAAGGATGCTCATCCGAGAGTGACACTCTGAGGATTTTAATTTCCAATTTATTTATATGCAGTATTTTTTGTTCTGTTTTCAGATTGATAAGTATGCTCAGCGGGATCTGAAAAAAGGGCTTCATTTGTATGGGACAGATGGAAATATTGGCCTAACTAATGCATGGAGCATCATTCAAACGGATGTAAGTCTACAGGTTTTTTGTTTTGCTTTTCCTCTTAATTTATTTCTGGTTTCTTCAGAGGTCTCACCTCAGATTGCACATTCATGCACTACCTGTACCAACAACATATATTTCTCAGACTTTGTTTCTCAGATGCCCTGCTCCCCGCGCTAGACTTTTTCACACACACAGGCAGATCTGCCCACCTACCCATCAGTGGCACCCAAACCAGTTTCTTTGAGGACTCCGTTACACCTTGTTTTGAGTGTTGTCCTCAGTGGACTTTTACAGTTAGCTTACATGAAGAGCATGTTTGCATCAGGTTCAATGAGGTTTTAACTCAATCCATAACAACGTTTCACCCAACTTGTTAGTACAGAAGAATGGCACATGAAAGGTAATTTCCTTCTGCTTCTCCCAAGATGAACTAGGAAGGATTGGCAGGCATTTTTCAGAGGATGAGGCCCTCTTCTTTATTGTTAACTTCAATGCCCCTTTAGTGGCAACACTATGGGCATTACAGGCAGTCCCCGAGTTACGCGGATCCGACTTATGTCGGATCCGCACTTAAGAACGGGGCTTTCTCGCCCCGGAGCTCGCAGGCAGCGGGACCGCCCAGAGCGCAGTGGTCCCGCCACCTCGACCTCCGGGGTGAGAAAAGCTGCTCCGGGTGCCCCTGGTCTGCTGGGGACCGTCTCCAGCAGACATGGGACACCCGGAGCAAAGCCGGGGAGGCGGAGGGGTCCCGCGCCTCTGAGGCTTTGCTCTGGCAAAGCCGGGGAGGCGCGGGACCCCTCCGCCTCCCTGGCTTTGCTCTGGGTGTCCCTGGTCTGCTGGGGACCGTCTCCAGCAGACCAGGGACACCGGGAGCAAAGCCGCAGCGGCGGCGGGGTCCCGCGCATCCCTGGCTTTGCCAGAGCAAAGCCTTAGAGGCGCGGGACCCTGCCACTGCTGCGGCTTTGCTCCCCGTGTCCCTGGTCTGCTGGGGGGGGGGCACAGCTAGTGCGCCCCCCCCCCCCAGCAGACCAGGCTTGTGTTGTGCACCCTGGGGTAGAGCAGCTGGGGTGCTGCTGGGTTGGTCCTGCAGGGACCTACCTGGCAGCCCAGCTGTTCTGTCCCAAGCTCGAGATTCAGCCGCTGTTGAAACTGATCAGTGGCTGATTCCAGGAAGCTGGGGGCAGAGCAATTCTGCCTCCAACTTCCTGTAGTCAGCCCCTGGTCAGTTTCAGCAGCAGCGGCTGAATCTGGAGCCAGTTCCGACTTACGTACAAATTCAACTTAAGAACAAACCTATATTCCCTATCTTGTACGTAACCCGGGGACTGCCTGTACTTCATCATGGAAGGGCCCTGAGGTAATTTCTTCCAAAGTCACTCATGTGACAACTGGATCATTGTGCAAAAAAGGCAGATCAATGGATGAGCATGGCCATTGTTCTGCCTTGCTTTTCTTCCCTACACTGTCTTGTAGCTTCCCCTAAATTGTCTGGACTCAACAGACAGACATTTTACCATATAGAGCACATGTGGTGCTCTGCTCAGGAAGGACCTAAGGCTAAAACAATTAAGGGTCACTGGCAGGGCCCAAAACTCAGATACCAGAGGATGCTACAGATTAAAGTGTGTTGTTAATATTACTTAGGGGCCAAGTTCTTGACACTAGGGCTGTGTCTACATTGGCAAGATTTTGCGCAAAAGCATCTGCTTTTGCGCAAAATCTTGCCGCCTGTCTACACTGGCCATGAGTATTTGTGCAAGAACACTGATGTGGTAATGTACAAAATCAGTGTTTCTTGCACAAATACTCTGACGCTCCCACTCAGGGATAAGCCCTCTTGCACAAGTATTCTTGTGCAAGAGGCCAGTGTAGACAGGCAATGTTAATTTCTTGCGCAAGAAAGTCTGATGGCTAAAATGGCCATCAGAGCTTTCTTGCGCAAGAGAGCGTCTACACTGGCACGGATGCTTTTGCGCAAAAGCATCTCTTTTGCGCAAAAGCACATGCAAGTGTAGACGCTGTGTTGCGCAAATACTTTTAACGGAAAATCTTTTCCGCTAAAAGTATTTGCACAAAATCATGCCAGTGTAGACTCAGCCTAGGGGTATGCCTACACTACAGAGTTTTGTCAGAAAAACGGCTGTTTTTCCAATAAAACTTGAGTTACGTCCACACGGCAATTGCGTTCTTCTGAAAGTAAATCAAAAGGACAGAGGGGTTTTTCTGATATTGGTAAACCTCTTTCTAGGAGGAAGAAGCCTTCTTCCGAAAGAGCTCTTTCAGAAAAAGGCGTGTGTGAATGGGGAAGAGGGAGTTCTTTCAAAGGAAGAGGGAAGAGGAAAAAGCACAGGTGCTCTGGTGTCCACTCTGTCCATAGTAATCACAGCTTAAATGCGAGATAGCGTCCAGTGTGGATGCTATCTTTTAAAAAAGCAGATCGCTTTTTCGATGCACTTTTGTGTGTGGACACACTCTTTCGGAAGAAGTTTTTTCAGAAGATCTCTTCTGAAAGCAGCCTGCAGTCTAGACATAGCCTAGAGGATGATACAAATGAGGATCAAGGTACATTGAAAGAGTACTTCAGGAGTGGGATAGCTGCGAGTGCTATGGATTGGTCCTCACCGAACTGTGTGTAGAGCAACTCCAGCAAACATTCTTTCATTTAGCCAGTACTTTATATCTCTGGCTTTCATGAGCACTAAAATTCTCATCCGCATTCCAAGGAGAAAAGGTAAAAGACATAAAAATCAAAGTTGAGTAGTGTGCAATTTCTAAAAGTTTGCTGCCTGGGTCATGGCACCTAGATCATGAATATCTCTATTACTAAATGTCATATAAAATTTCAAGTTGGAATGTCATGGAACTTTGAAGCTGCTCAACTTAAAAAAAAAATTACAACACAGCAGGTTTCATTGTGGTAACCATTATTACATTTGCTGTTCATTTGTCCTGGCAGTAATAGCAATATGGAAAATAAATATAATTTCACTCCATTGCTGAGAATCAAATGTTTGGGTACAAACAGTTCATTGAGTCGTGATTGGAAAAAAACCTACCAAAAAACAACAGATACGGAAAAAATAGAAATTGATTTTCTGGCCAGAGTGATTTTTCCCTGAATATGTCTTTAGTTTTCTCCTTCCTGCTGACAGGACTGAATGTGAGTAGATCATCCTGTTACAACTACCAAGATTTCGATGATACATGTCTGCTATCATTTCACTTTAGTACTCCATAATGGCAAAATTAAAACTGGGTTTTAAGTGTCTGTAAGGTAAATTTATCTTCAGTTGGCCAGCAACATCAGAACACAGACTACTATGAAATACAATGGAACTTCACTGTTACAAACTTCAAAGTAACAACGGACCAGTCAACCACACACCTCATTTGGAACTGGAAGTACACAATCAAGGCAGGAGAAACAAAAACAAACAAACAATTAAAAAAAGCAAATACAGTACTGTGTGAAACAAAGTACTTCAAATATTTTTTATTTTGAGAGGTATTAGAATATTGACTCTGCTTAATTAATCTATCAGTAATTAGGACATTTTAAGGAAACCTTGCTGTGTGTTTCCCTGCTTAATAATGATCATTTCTGATAAAAGTTAAATTGTCTCCAGTGACTGTGTTGGGTGTCAAAGCTAGGAGAATGAGAAGTCTGGTGTTTTTATATAGGGCACCAAGCAATCCCTATAATCTTTATCCATGTGTGGATTTTTTTGCCATCCTCATAAAGAATAAATTGTTTCATGTGCCCCTCAGCCTGTGAGAGTATGCACCACCCATAGAAACAAAAAACGAAGCTGTGGGCACTCTACTAATCAGCTGGGCGGCATTTGAATCTCTCCGGAGTGGGCAGACAAGCTCACAGCTTACAGGGAACAAGCAGTCCAGATTTCAGGGATGTTAGGTGATTGGGGGGGGGGTTATAATCTGTGCTTTTACTTTGCCATCTAAAATAGGCGATGTGTGGCTTAGTACTATGTAGTACTTAGTACTAGTTCTCTTGTTCACACTTTAAAAACATATATTGATAAATTGGAGAGAATTCAGAAAAGAGTTTCAAGGATGTTAGAAGCCTGGAAAAGCTTGTTATACAGTGAGAGACTAAAGGGGGTCAGTTGATTTAGCTTAACCAAGAGACGGTGAAGAAGTCTCTTGTCTTTGAGAGTCTACTTAGGGAGAAAGTTTCTGAAAGTGGACTCTTTAAATCTACCGCAGGTAAATACTAAGATATGACTGGAAACTAGCTAGACAAATTTAGACTAGTAATACTATTTAATAATTAAGGTAATTAACCATGGGAACAACTTACCTAGTGAAATGTTTTTTTCTCAGTCACTTGAAGTCTTTACATCAGAACCAGATATTTTTCTAAAAAGGATGTTCTAGCTTAATTCGTGGGGGTGTGCTTGATGCAGGAGTCAGTGGGTGAAATTCTGTGGCTTGTGTGTTATGAAGGAGATCAGATGAGGTGATCATAAAGATTCCTTCTGACTGTATGATCTGTTAATGTTTGGAGCGAGTCTGGAGAGCATCCCTTATAAGGTTTATTACTTATTGTATTTTAGGGAAAGAGCACACAAGATAATAGGAAAACTCAGTCTTGCACAGTAAGACTCAATAGTGTTAAATCCCTCACTTGCTAGCATGCTATCTGTGAGATGAATGTGTCTGCATTGTAGTTTTTAAATGTGCCCAATTCTCAATGCTGGGCAGAAAGGCAGACCATAACGAGCTCTCCCAGAGTAGTTTTTACCACTCTGTCTAATTGCGTCTCATGCTTATCCTTCACAAATACTTAGTAACAGGCTGCTGCAGTGGTGCAGCAACAACAAATCCCAATATGGTTAATTATGTAAAGCACTTTGAAGATTAATAGCATTGTATGAGTGCCAGTCTTGTCTGTTTGGTTTGTTTTCCCATTCAAGAATAATTATTGCCTTGCTTTCCTATTCAGTAGAGTGTAATCATTTATGGGGGAATTAGGAGTATATAGGGGACTATTGTATCCTTGCTCAGGCATGTTTACATTCCTGTTCCTTAGTGGTTAGTGAAAGGAAAAACCAGCAGAGCTAATCATAGTGCCGTAGGGGAGGCCAGTTCTCAGTTCTCCTTTGTCTAGTGGAGCCCATAAAGACCAGGCGTTGGTTGAGCAATAGGCCACGCACAACATAGAGAACAGTATCTTAAGTGGAAAAAACATATGAGCAATAGCAGAGGCCTTAATATAGTTTATCTCTGATCCCTACTGTCTCCATCCCTATCTTTGTGAAAATATCACTCCTAGCTGGCATAGGAGGACAACCTTGTTTGTGGTTAAGGCTCCAGACTGGAGTCCCTAGCAATTGTGGCTCTGCCTCAGTTCTTTCCCTTTCCCTATATAGGGATGTCATAACCATGAGGCTTGGCCAGCAGCCTGGGGACTAAGGGATTAACTATGTCCCCTGTACCTAGCCAGGTAGCGGTCAGCCGATAGAAATGCAGGTAGGGATTTCAAACTGAGACAAAGATTTGACAAAGGTTTTGGGGTTTTTCCCTCCTTTGTCTCTGAGCCAGTTTGCTCTCTAAATACTGAGGGAGACAGAAGACATGTCTCTCTCCAAGAAAAAGACTCTTCATAATGTGTAAGTAGGGTAAAGTCTAGATAAATCCATCAGGTTTTATTGTTTTCTGGGTTGGGAATTTGGATCTGATGTCTGTGCTGTTAGAAATAGTTTTTTCCTCTGTTTTGTAATTAAGATTTGGCCCATTGGGGAATCCTCTACGAGTATACTAATTGGTGGCTCTTACCATCTAGCCATTCCAACTATGTTTGTAACTGGGGTATTGTTTTGATAATAAAAGTTATTTCTTTTTTTATTTAACCTGGTATTGGTTAATTTTTGTGTCCTGGTGTTGCTTTAGGGCCGAGATTGCCCAAGTGATCTCGTCCCTGTTTTTTTCTTGTAATACTTGGGTGGTGGCAACAGTTTTTTTTAATTCCCAAAGTCCGGGTGTTAGGATTTTGGAGGAAGTTTTGTATCAAACCCTGTAGAGATCAGGTTTTGGGGTGCTTTTGTGGGCCCCTACTTCTGCATTCACCATGCCAGAGTAGGGAACAGGCTTGACAAGAGACTATTTAGGAGAGTGATGGTCTCAGGAGTTTGTACAGCATCTAGCACAATGAGATCCCCAAACTGAGCTTGGTCGTCTCCATCCTACTCCATGAAACAGGAAGTCACAGGAAGAGTCACAGGAAGAAACACCATTTTCCCAGAAACAGAACCACATGCAGAAACTGGTGATCTGGAATCCCTGACTGAGTCCATAGTGGAGAGGAATTTCATCAGGCTATGAAGATTGTATCGATGAAGTCACCCCTGAAGGGTGATTATTATGTTTCTTTCTCAAGCGTGAAAATCATTAGCACTTGTCACATAAATTAGCGTGTTCTTTCTTTAGTGTAGGAAGAGAAAAAACCTAGAAAATATGACATTTCTAAGCAGGCTAGGTAGTGATGAATGTGTGCATGCCATGATCATTTTGAGTACTTCACCTGTAATAAAGATACATTGTGTTTTAGGTGCGAACTGTAGGCAAGCCAGATGGATGTGTAACAAGCATATATGTGACCTGATTTTATATATTAACACACACAGGATAGAGACCTCCAAATGTGGGATTTATAGGCTTATATTTTTAACTTGAAAAAGAGAGCTAGTGCTAGTGAAAGATGGCTTGAATTACTGTGTTAATCCATAGGAAATGAACAGCACTGGCAGCAGGAATGCAAACGGCCACCTTAAGCTCTTCTCCACGGTCTTGCATCTTGTGTCAGTCATTTAAACACATGTATGAGGGTGTACAATTACACCATATCAGAATGGTGATAATTTTACATCCTCTCTGAATAGCAGCAGTGGGTGCTGAGCAGTGACCAGCCCTTCCCATCCTACCTTTAGGGGTGAGATATTTACTTTGCTTACTCTGTTATTTGATTCTTGGCTGGTCTGTTCCGATTGCCAATAACGAGATCAGCTTTGGCAGTGCCTCGTGTGAGGTAGACACAGGTTCACTAGCAGCAGGACAGAGAACATTTCCCTGGAGTCTTCTGAACATCTACGGTTTCACATGGAAAATTATTAGGTGAATTGGAGAAATGGGGATTAACATGAGATTTGAATTAGGGATGTTAAATGCATTTAATCAGCTAATCGACTACTTGATTACTCAATAACGGGAGAAACTGCAGAGCTGCAGCAGGGCTAGCTCTTGGCCCCGGGAGCTAACTCCGCTGCAGCTCTGCCTTTTAAATATATTAAGAGCCACTAGGAGCTTAATACATTTAAAAGGAAGAGGTGCAGCGGGTGAGACCGAACATGCGTTTGGAATCAGCTGTCCCAGCTCACGCCCAGTCCCAGATGCTGCGCCTCTGCTTTAAATGTATTAAGAGCCTCTGAATACATTTAAAAAGCAGAGGTGCAGCTAAATCCTGGTTCACGCTTGGTCCCTCCGCTATGCCTATGGCTCCCCTGCCCCCCATGCGGAGACAGTGCTGGGGAAAATGTGTTGGGAAAAAGCAGGAGGAACCAAGTTCTGCTCAGTTTTATTTTTGTAAATCCAAAATAATACCATTCATTCTAATTTGTACCAGTATAACTTAGACAGAATTTGACTCATATTTTTTTTTTGTGATTGAGCCCCGCTTAGATTCAAAACCAACTTCTGAATACTGCCAAGGGAATTGAGATCATCCATCAAACATTATGATTTAAGAAGCAATGCTAATTTCTCGAAGATAAAAAGCACGTTGCTACTGTTGTGTAGTTATCAAGGCTAAGAAAGGCCATAGTTGCCAAACACTCCCACTGTCTCTGCCACAACAACAGAGTGTGCTGTTGCTTAAGTTCTGCTGAAACTGGGTACCAGTGTCTGGGCTTTCTCATTTGTATTCATAAGGCCATACCCCAATGAGCATTTATCACAGAGACCACAAAGAGATTAGATCTTGCATAAGGATTTTTCAAAATGTCCTTCTTTTTAGCCACAACTATTAGTGGAGTAAAACAGACTCAAGGCAAGTGGAAACCCCATGCAGTAAAAAAAATACACAACTCGGAGAGTAACCCTTTCTTTATGTTTTCATTGTGTAAGACAGAAGCTTTGTGCATGGCGTTATTTATGAACCTTAGATATCCCATGCTCTGGTAACAATTACTTAACACTGAATCAAAGCTATATGGGAGCAGTGCTGCACCCAATAAACACAGTGCAGACGCTTCTGTGCTTTATTAATGCTTGTTAATTGGAAAGTGTCCTGCAACAACACATCCTCCAGATATACTGTTGGGTCAGCCTCCTACTGTCTGGAGTTGCAGGCTCCTGATTAAACATTTGGAAACCTTCCTCCAGTTCACCAGATGGGTAATCAATATGGGGGTGTGACTGGTGTCTCTTTAACAAAGAAGAAAAATAAAGTGTAGTGACATTTTGGGAGATAAATCTCTCACATGAAAGAAAACTGATTTTTTTTTAAGCGAGACAAAGAGCAGAAAACCTCAATATTTCTAGAAATGCTCATCATCACGGGGTTAGTGAGTAGCTGCTTGAAGGTAGTTTCTCTTGGTTTAGTTTTTTAACCCAACATTCTGTTGAACGATTGGACCTCGTTTTCTAAAAGTGACAAGTGACATTGGTTGGCCAACTTGAGACCCTTTAAAGGAGAGTACTGAGCACTTTCTGAAAATTAGACCCATGTTACAGTATCTCAAGCTGAGCACGCAAAAATTAGAGCAATGAAAAGCCATTGGTCACTTCTGAAAATGTAGGTGAATTGTTTGCCTCTGTATGATTAAGTCACAGAAATTAGGGGCAGAATAAACCAGTCAGCCCATCTTGTCTAGCCCTGTTACTGGGGAAATGAAGGAACAATACAGGACTTTAAAGGATTGCGAAGGATGAGATAGATTTTTTCTTGTAGCTTAGGGCACATCTACACAGCAGGGCAGAAGTCGAAATAAGCTATGCAACTTCAGCTATGTCCGTTGCGTAGCTGAAGTCGAACTAGCTTAATTCAGCTTTAGGTACGGTCTACAGAGTAGGAAGTCAAAGGAAGAACACTCCTCCTTCGACTTCCATTACTCCTCCTGAAATGAGAGTTACCATGAGTCAGAGTAAGAAGTCCTCCAGCTCAACATTATTTCAAAATAAAGGCTTGTAGTGTAGACGCGCACCATGTTATTTCAGAATCACATCAATTATTCTGAAATAACGCTGCTGTGTAGACATACCCCAACTTTTGACTATCAGTGTCATGGCTTCAATTGATCCTTGCTGGTTAGGTGCCTACCAGGGCAAATGCTTTACTCCTTTGGGGTAAAAGAATATCCAAATAAACAATGGCTCCAAGTTGTCTGCTGTGGAGGTTTTCTCTCAAGGGACTGAGCTACTTCTGCATCACCCCAAAATAGGGAAGCTTCCACTCACTCCTCTCTTGTAAACTTTATCTGTGGGCTAGAAAACAGTGGCTGCACTCAAAGTTCATAGATCACACTTTTTGTTTTCCTTTGGTCCATAACCCCTTCCTTCATTCTGCCGGTCTCTTAGCTTCCCTCCTTGGGACTTGGCTATTTCTGGTTCTCTAGCTTAGCACAAACAATCTTTCCCCATGTTTCAACAACCTTTTATTACCAACCCCAACACCCAGTGCTCTGTAACAAAATCTGCACAACCAATCTTTCTTTAAAATTCTGAATTCTTCTAGCAACCTGCCTCCTAGGCCTCCAGCTAGATCCCTTCACAGAATCCACCTAAGCACTTCCCAAGACGTTTTTCTCCCGAGTAGAACTAGACCTGCTGCTCTTTATATTTCCCAGAGATTAAACTAACAACAGGAAGAACTTGTTAATGATTTTTTTGAGGGAGGGAACCACAAAGTTTCTCTACGTCTTTTTTAACACCCCCCCATAAATATCAGGTATATGCCTTGTCTTACTGTTTCAAGGGAGGACTCGTAAATCAGAATTAGCATGGGTGTTTTCTACATCTTCAGTAGGAAAAATCAATCTGGATGCATTTGAATTTTTAACAGAGATTTTTGCTCACAAATATTTGTTAAATGCTGAGTCAGATAATTAAAATGATAGCTTTAGACAGTCTGACTAAAAATCCCTTCCCCATTAAACTGCTCATTTTTCAGTCTCTAATAGTATCCAGCCAGATCTCTTAGGGTGCATCTACACAGCATCCTTACCTCAAAATAAGCTATGCAATTTTGAAATAAAGCGCTATTCTGAAACATCCTTTAACCCTCATGGAATGAGGGTTACAGGGATGCCGGAATAGCACGCCTGTTATTTCGAAATAATGGGCATGTTTAAAGATGCAGAATAGCTATTTCGGGATACTGGCGATAGCCTGAAATAGTGCCGCTGTGTAGATGTAGCCTTAGAAACCCCCACCAAAAACAGAAGAAAGACGCCTCAGATTTCTAATGTAAAATCAAAGCCAGGAAATAACAATGTGAAAGAGAAAGATGAATATATAGTACTAGCGGATGTACCCAGCATTGCTCAGGTCCTTAACTATAATAATGTTTGGGGTTTGTTTTTGTAAAATAAAATAAAAATGTGCTTGCTTTATTTACATGATTGTATAGGGTAGGGGAATGGTAGAAGTGCTCTCTGCCCAGGGGTGGGCAAGGCTCTGAGGGCTGGTCCTGGCCTCTTGTGCCCCTCTGGTCTGCACTGTCTGCAGTTAGGGGCAAGCTCTGGGGGGGAGCTGGCCTAGGCCTCCAGCCTTCCTTCCCATGCTCTGCAGCCTGGGCAAAGGGGGGCTACTTATCAGTGTGCTGGCAGGCAAGATGATGGAGCCTCTGCCCTGCTGGTCACTCCCTTAGTGGTGCAGCTTCCCCCAGTGGCCAATCTCCTATTATGTCCTTTGGAACGGCAGCCATTTCCATTTTCATGTTGTGGAAAACTGTCCTTTTCCCCGGGGTTCCAGGACTCATGGCACAACCAAACCCTGACCTAGAAGAGGAAGCTGCATGCCAAATTTGGTGGCTCTAGTTTTTATCATTTAGGAAGAGTTCTTGAACAAACAGATTCGCATACAGACAGATACATTCAAGTACTCTAATTTACATATATCCACCAGCCAAGATCAAAGAATTTTGTGTGGTGGGATTTGCTCTCCCCACCAACTGTTTCTGATTTTGCTGGGGGGCAACATGGTGGCCTGTGAGACCACAGAAATGTTTCTCTTGAAGCCTGGTTTTGGTGTGAAACGTAGGATACTGTGCAATTCATAATGACTAGAATGGCAGAGCTGTTCCATGCACATCTGTGGCAATGTTCCAATCAACACTACGAATATTGTCAATAAGAAGAGTTTCATATGTGAACAACAAGACCTGAGTTTTTGTCATTGCTAGCAAGAATGCAGGAGGCCTTTGTCACCGTGCATCTCTTACAAGCAGCAGGAATAGTGCGCACAGATTTCAAAAGTAGCCCGTGTCCCTGGCTGTGAAAGCAACTTTAAAAATAAAATCTTGAGACGGCATCATGGCTGTAAAGTAATTAGTAATGTTTTTACAGAGCGTTGAAAAGGTAATATTCTTGTTCATGATTGGTGAGAACTCATATTTGTATATCCATGCAAGGTGTTTTTATTTATAGGCACTCAAGCGCCAAAACAAAGACAGAGTTCACATGTAAGAGCAGCACAGGAGGTGATGAATGGGAGATAAGTGCCAATGAATCTTAGTTCATTTCATGTGACATGAAACCCATGGTACCAAACCCAGTTCCCAGAGAAGAAAGGTGGCTGTAGAGCCAATCTCACTGCTGAACTATTCACACTGGCTGTATTTTTCTTCCCCTTACGAAAATGTAATGACACTTTCAGTTCAGCACCAGTTGATTACTCTGAGTGATTGCTTCAGTGATATCCTACATGTGCGCTCATGACATCATTTAATGTCACCAAATTATGATGTTACTGGCAGAACTGTGCCACAATAATCGGGAAGGGGGGGAGAAGAAAAGCTTTAATTAAGGACCAAAGACTCATGAAGAATTAATAATGAACAACAGAGAACATTTGCTCCAATGTGGTGGTGACTGTAATCAGGAGACTTTCTGCTACAATGGTGAATGCAAAACACAATCCCATCGCTACTTGGACAGGTGGCAGGCAAGCACCTCAAGGTCATGATGCCTGGCAGGAAGGGGTAAAAAAACCACATTTATCCTTCGCACACAGAGTAAAGTGGGAATCATCCTGATCCATGGCTGTAATTCCCATGTCTCAGCTCCATCACTGTTTTGGCACAATGTTTGACTGCTTGCAGATTCTTTTGTCCAAGCTGTTCGAGATACAACATTTAAGGCAGCCTGAGAGGTACGCAAGAGAAGGCAGTAAAGCAGGGAGACAGGAGTTGATTTCTTTACTGTCTGACAGGTCCTTCCCTTCCCCCATTAGCCTAATCTCAACACACAGAGTGGGGCAGTAGGACTAAGAGAATGCTTGTGCCCAAGTGTAGAAGATTCTTCCATTTCCTCAAAAGAAGCAAATATGGGGCTTTATGTAATGAATGGCATCATTGCCCATTGTCCCCAGCGCACACTCACGCTGTCAGCCTTACTTTTCCCCTCCTCCAGTTCAGATGCTGTGGGGTCTCGAACTACACTGACTGGTTTGACGTGTACAATACCACACGGGTGCCAGATTCGTGCTGCTTGGAATTCAGCGAGAACTGTGGACTGCATTCCCCAGGGACCTGGTGGAAAGCTGTGAGTACCCCTCTCAGTCAGCTGCCAGGGCAGCTACCTAAGCCTTGTTTTAATTCATTCGACATAGGGAAGGTAGGTGGGATGGCCACCAACAGGAAGCAAAGATGGACTCACAGAGATGCAGGAGGCCATTAGTTCACCTTGTCCCAGGCAGTGAAGCCAGCACCTGGGATAGTTTTCCAGAGAGCTGAAGCATCTTTCCGCCCAAGAGACAGCACTGAGCTCTGGAAGTCACAGGCATCGCTCCAGATACATGGCCGCTGCTGATCATGGTCTCATGAGCAAGAGCACAGATGGACTAGGAAAGAGACAGTGTGTTTCAATTCAGTGTAGCATCCGTAGGGGTGGAACAGGATGCAGGCAAACACATTCCCTCATGTTTATCAGAGGCCATGATGTGGAACCCAGTAGTAACAGGCTGGTGTGGCATGGACATTTGCCTGGCCCTAGAGTGTGTACCCCTACCAAGTGACAGGGAGCTTGATCCAAGGCCCACTGAAGCCTTTCTACCGATGTCGATGGTCTTTGAATCAGGCCCACCATCTGTGAACTCAACACTGACATTTCTTCTCAGCAAGCAGAAATGAATAAATCCCTGCAGTGTGCTTCTAACAGACTCAAGCCTCCAGAGATAAGCTCTACCCTCAAATCCTCACCCAGCTCTTCCGCGAGCCTATAGCCAGATACCATACCTGTCTCCTAAATGAGTCCTACCCCCTCCTTTGATACCATAGATAGCTGTAGGGAAGGTCTTGGGGAAAGGGTGGCTACTGAGGTGTAAAAGAAAAGCTTTGCTGGTGGAACATATAATCCCCACATAAAACTATTGTATGTTCACATCTTGAATATGGCACAAAGTTCTGGTCTCCCATTTAAAAAAGGGTATATTAGAATTGGAAAAGATTGGAAATGGAAATGATTAGCGTATGGAACAGCTTCCCTCAGAGGAGAGATTAAAAAAAGACTCAGGCTGTTCAGCTGAGAAAAGAAATGACTAAAATGGGATACAACAGACGTCACACTACACAAAAATCAATGAAATTAATAGGCAGCCGGTTTAAAATTAACACCAGGAAGTACTTCCCACAACACAAAGGTAACTTGTGGAACTCATTATCAGGTGTTGTTGTGCAGGCCAAATGCATAACTTAGTTTAAAATTGAATTTGACGGGTTCATGGAGGATAGGTCCATCGATGGCTATAGGCCAAGAGAATCAGCGATGGAATGCCATGTTTCTAAACCTCTGTTTGCCACAAGCTGGGACTGGACGATGAGATGGATCACTTGAGAACTGACCTGTTCTTTTTATTCCTTTAGAAAACTCTGGCATTTTATTCCTTTAGAAAACTCTGGCATTTTATTCCTTTAGAAAACTCTGGCATTCTATGATTCTATGGTCAGAATGGGCTAGATGGACCATTAGTGAGACCTAGTTTGGCCATCTGTATGTTATGGTCTTAGGTGTACCCCATGCCCAGTAATTAAACTGGGAAGAAAATACTAAAGGAACTTCTGTAATGCAATTCTAAGTTATCCAGCATCATAGAGGATAGATATATATGATAAAGCAGGAAACACAACACAACAGCTCTTACTAGAGACTCTGATTAACAGTTTTCTTTATAGTACATTATTTCAACCTTTTTGCATATTTCCATGTTCCAGGAAAACCGTAAAATTGATTTTAAAATTACAAGATGCTGATGATACTTAGCTCTTACAGGGAAAAAATCATGCCAGAAATCAGAACCTATTCATGTTGGTACTGGGCTTGTCTCTTAGAGCAGCAGTACCTCATGCTCACTGCCCATCCCATATGGCCTTTTGGATGCTCATCCTTTAGTGTCATTTAAAATCAGTATTACATTGGCACGTCTCAAGCCAGTAAGTCATTGTGTTAGTTACAATGCTGCAATGACAGTTCTAGCTACCCAGCAGCTCAGTTTGACCTGCCTCATTCCTATATGTGCGTTCACATTCCCTGTGGACGAGAGACTTATGCTTGTGTCTAATATAATACACTCTCTTCCCTAGCCTTGTTATGAGACAGTGAAAATATGGCTCCAGGAAAACCTGCTTGCAGTGGGGATCTTTGGCCTGTGCACAGCTTTGGTTCAGGTAGGTTCTTCTTTAATTTTTTTATTGCCTGAGTAGTTGAAGTTGAATTACAAATTATGGAAGCAAACATTTCTAAGTTATTTCTTCTATTGGATCTTTCTTTTGATTCTTAATGTAACCAAAATATCAGAGGAAAACTGCAGTAATAAAAATGACATACACTATATATTACCATGAATATCTACACACATCAGCTACGTCTACACGAGCAGCTTCTTGCACAAGAAGTCTTCCACAAGAGGGCATCTACACTACCATGTGCTTTTGTGCAAGAGATGTGCTTTTGCATCCATGGCACTGTAGATGCAAGAAAGCTCTGATGGCCATTTTAACCACAGGGGCTTCTTGCACAAGAAATTCATGTTGCCTGTCTACACTGCCCTCTTCTGGAAGAGCTCTTGTGCAAGAGGGCTTATTCCTCATGGGGGGGGGGGGGGTGAGAGGAATAACTTTTCCGGAAGAAGCCCTGTTTTACAACGCTATATTGCAAATTTACTTCTGGAATAACGCTCATGCAGTGTAGACAGCCGGCAAGTTTTTGCAGAAGAGTGGCTGTTCTTCTAGTAGCCATCAAGTTTCCTTTTTAAGGCCTTAACTGATTAGGCCTGCCTTTGCAGTCATACCTTTGATAGCAGCATAAACATTCTCTTAGTTTCTAGCAGTGAATTTCAACTCTTTCATACTCAACATCCAAGTCAAGAGTATAATTATTCTACACACAGGCTATGTCTACACTCGCAGCTTCTCGCACAAGTATGGCCATTCTTGTGCAAGAATCCGCAGAGCATCAACAGTGCCCACCTGCTCTTGTGCAAGGAAATTTACAGTACAGCATTGTAAGAAAGGGCTTCTTGCACAAGAGCTACGCTCTTTTTTAACAGGTGTAAGCCCTCTCGCGCAGGAGCTCTTGTGCAAGAGGGCAGTGTGGATGCTCAGCAGGTATTTCTTGCGCAAGAAAGCCCTATGGCTAAAATGGCCATCCAAGCTTTCTTGCACAAGAGAGTGTCCACACTGCCATGGGCGCTCTTGCACAAAAGCACAGCTCGCACATGGCAGTGTGGACGTGTTCTTGCGCAAGAAGCCACCAGTGTAGACATAGCCTCACTGTATAGCAGCGTTTCCCAAACTATGGGCCGCAGCCCGGTACTGGGCCTCAGCGTTGCTGCCAGGGTGTTCTGGGCTCCTGGACTGCCCGTAAGCCCTGGGTTCCTCAAGCCCTCAGCCGGGCTAGGCGGATGAAGCCGTATGTTTCAGGCTCCCGGCAGAGGCATAGTGAGGGTTACCAGGGTTACCAGGTGAGCTCTTATTGCTGGCTGTGGAGGGGGGAAGAGGGGTTGGATATGGGCCACAGGGAAGCAGGATCGGGGCAGTGGAGGTGCCCGGGTGAGATAGGGAGGGGAATCGGCCGGCGGAAGCAGGGCTGGCCAGGGGAGATTGCGGGGGTGGGGCACCGGCTGGCGGGGGCAGTGAAGCTGGCCAGGGGAGATTGGGGTTGGGGGGAGGACTGGCTGGCAAAAGATCATATCATTCATCCTCAGCAGATGGTGTTTATATGTAAAGTACTTAAAATCATATTGTATACACCTGACTAATTGTAATTACTTGTTTCTATTAGGAAAAAAAATAGATGCATTTTTGAAATGTTTACTGGAGGTTGTAGTGAAAATTATGAGATGCACAGAAAACACTTCAAACCTCAAAAGCTTTTGTCAGTGGTCTCCTGCTCCTGACACCACTGAATTATTGATTAAAGTTCCAAAACCCCTTGTGAGTTAATAAGACTCTCTCCATTGACTTCTGTGGGATTTGGATCAAACCCCAATTGCTTGACAACTTTTTTTAATGCTAGCATTATTGATATGCAAGGAAGTCATACACAGATGACCCTTTTTATTTAAAAAGGGCATGTACCTACTACAGTCGGAGCATCCTTGCGCTTGGTGCATGTTACGGGCCTCAATAAACAAATGTGCAAATTAACCTACTCTATAGGAGACTGCTCCATGCAGGCATTCTCTCACATACTCATTTGTTGGGTGCCAGGAAGAGGTCACAGTGTTCTAATGAATAAAAAGCAGCTGCTTTCATAGCCAACAGAATTCCATTCTGTGGTATACAAAGCCAGAGCAAAGACTGGATGTTAGAGAGCAAGAGCCATATTGTGTTTATCTAAACTAAAAGGCTATGTCTACAATGCAGGCTTCTTGTGCAAGAACGGCCCATTCTTGCACAAAAACTTGCGGAGCATCCACACTACAAGCCTATTCTTGAGCAAGAAAGTTTACAGTAGATTGTCAGAAGAGAGAGCTTTTTGTGTATGAGTTATTCCTCTCCCCATGAGGAATAAGCCTTTTTGCACAAACGCTCTTGCACAAAAAGGCTAGTGTAGATGGGAACAGGGTTTTTTTTTAACTCTATGGTTAAAATGGCCATCAGAGCTTTCTTGTGCAAGAGAGCGCTGCCATGGATGCTCTTGAGCAAAAGCACATCTCTTGTGCAAAAGCACATGTCAGTGTGGACGCGCTCTTGCGCATGAATTCTTGCACAAAAAGTTCTTGTGCAAGAAGCCTGCAGTGTAGACATAGCCAAAATGTCTGTATCTGTGGTCAGATAAAACTACAGTAATATCATTGCTCAAAGTCTGGTGAAATGGCAGTTGCCTGCAAAGATTATTTGGAAGCAGGCTACCAATTAATTTAAAAATAGCCAAACCAATCTGTTCAAAAATATTTATTTAAAGAGTTGTTACATGATAATCATTTCCTCTGGGTTAAATGTTTATAGGTGGGCTCTGGCAGAAACAGTAGCAACTACACTTACTGTCAATTGTGAAATAAAAGAATTAAGTATCATGGTTGCCATTTTACATATAGGAACAGTGAGGAACACGGCCAACCACATCTGCTTAAGGTATTTAGGCACCTAACTCCCCTGGTGTCAGCCGATGGTCAGGGCTGTGTGTGTATGTTACCGAAAAAAGGTTTAACGTCCATGACTTTACCGTTAGGACCGGGGTCCCGTCGCAGAGGGCAGCCAGCAGGCTGACAGATGCCCCAGAGTTTATTGGAAGAGCTTATTACATCTCAGATTTCAGCTGCTAGGATACAGGATCCCTTCACAGTGGGCAGTCTAGGGAAGACTGAGAGATGCCCCAATGGATCTGCCACCGAGGAGTGACACGATCCAAACGCCCAAGCTCCCCCTATACCTGTCCCTTATGACCGGCTGAAGTTCTTTTAAATTGTGCTTGGTTCTGTTACAGCAACTGAAGGAGTCAGGTTAAAGCTTAAACAGTTACAGGTTTATTAACTAGCTTATAAATCATATGGTTACAATGGCTATTGCTCTCTTTCTTAACTGCTAGCAAATATAGAGCTTAAAAATGGTTACAAAGGAAAAATAAAGACAGAAAATAGAAATAATGGTACCAAGTGACAGCTTAATCTTTAAAGAGCTCTGAGTCTATGTGTACACTTAAAACAAAGGACCACATCCAGGTACAATTTTTACCACTTTCTGTGCCTCTCAGTCCCAGCATGTCAGGCCAGGGTCGGTCCCTCAATTCCTAGGAAAGACGAATACAAGGTGGGCGTCCCCATGGAACCTCGGGAGGTCAAACACCTAACCCGACCAGCAGATAGATGGTAGATTGACACTCAGAGAAAAAGTGCTGCGGGACCCATCTTTATACCCATAGGGGCCCGTCTCCTCTTTCTTAGCTAAGATGCCAAATTGTGTTGGACCGTTTCTGTGGCACCAGTTCTTACAAGCAAGTTTCAAGTTAATTTACACTTGCAAGAGAGATAACTAAATTGTGAGTACTAGACATTTTTTTACTGGGCAGGAGATTCCTCCCCCCGCGGACAGCTGTGTGTTCATATCAGTATGGGTTTCAGTCAAGGGCACTCCTCGACAGCCTCTTGGTCAGCAATTGGAGTATCTCTGTTTACAGCCATTCACGGTCACAGCAGCAGCCCGGGCCTTCTATTCAAGGCTTTTACTGCTCTGTGTACCCTGCGTGCTCCAGGCAAGCAAAGATGGATGTTACAGGGGGGTTCCTGTCTGGCTACTCCTGGTTGTCAGTGCAAGTTAGGAACCTAAATACCTTTGAGGATACACACAACAGGTCAGTAGCAGAGCTGGGAATAGAAACCATTTCTCTTAACTCTCACCGTACTTAACCTCAATGCTTTGCTGAAGCCTAAGGGAATTAGGTGCATTGTTGATGTAGCCTGCTTATTTTTTGCAGCAATGGAGCCTAATGATTCCTTCCATGGATGTGATCATGAAATTGCAATATGTAGCTTTGGAAAAGGGCAAGCTCCTTCATTCTGAACAAAAACACTATCTCCCACAGTGATGATACAGTGACAGTGACAAATACAGGCAAATGCAACACCCTTCCCCTACCATAAAGGGTCTTTTAGCAACAGACTCCTAATTATTCCCTAGCAAATACCAGCTGCTTTTACACCTGGCACCAGAACTGAGATCAGGGCCACTGTCTGGTCCATGTCCTCCTGCTAACACCCATGAATGCAGGGGAATGGAGAGCAAGAATGGTCAACATGGAAGCAGAGGGTCACAGAGGCATGAAGCAGAGCAGAACAGGAACAGGGGCTTATGGGGAAAGTAGCATGTGCTCACATAATTTAAGACTGTATCATAAGACGTAGCTATAAGAGGACATGTAATGTTGCACAAGTAACTTTAATTATGGTATTTCCTATCGTTTGACTTTGCAACCCAAATAAGGTTGTTTTAACCTTTTCTTCTTGGTAGTATTAATGTCTGTCCATCTTATTTTTGTTTTGTTTCTTTAGATTCTTGGACTGACCTTTGCAATGACCATGTATTGCCAGGTAGTCAAGGCAGACACCTACTGTGCATAGAAACCATCTCAGCTTCTCCTCAAAAGGACACAGGAGAAAGCTCCTTCATGTTCATTCATCTGATCTTTTTTCTATGTAAGATAAACTGTGTATAATCCTATATCTCTGAAGATTTTGTAAATCACCCTAGCTTATGGAAGGAGGAAAAGGGGACGAAAGAAAAACCAAGGGAAGATCAGTGCTCAGATTGGCATGAGCAGGAGGAGGAAGCATTGTCTTTAAATAAGGTTGCTCCATTGTGACAGGGGAACACAATTCCCTTTGCATGGACTGTGACAAGATGGATGACACTGCTCACAGGGAACGGATCTGCAAACCAGTGTTAGAAAAGTCTGCAGACCCTGAAAAAGAGCTCTGTGAATCCAGAAAGATTTCCTTCCAGAATATATCATGGACTGCTACTGGGGATCAGAGCAGGGGCTGGAAAGTTAAATTTCAGTATTGGGGTGGGGGAGGAGTGTGGAATAACTAATACTGATGGAAGTATCAGGTTACTACAATTTGTCTTTGTGTGCAGCTAGCATCACAGCCAAGCAGCATGCCTCCAAATGCTCTCAAGACGATTTTTGCAGCCAGGAGTGTGTCATCTTCAGGAATGTTTTTAGTCTCATGTACTCTGAAGTCAGGAGCTGATCAGGGATCTGAGCAATGTGATCTGATTGGTAAGAGAAAAAAGTTTCCGTGAACATTCAGTCACCTATTAATTCGCAATGGTATAGAAACAGTAAGGGTGAGTGTGAAATATATTCATAGGCATTTGGCATTCTGAAGAGAGGAGAAATAACCCTGCATCTCACCTCAGAAGATAGAAGCTTTCTATCCCATTTCACATTCCAAGGGAACAAAAACTCAAAGGGAAATAATTGAGTTTTCAATTATTGAGACTCCTCCAAGAAATAATACTCCATTATTACCTCTGGGAAAATAAGTAATTACTTTCAGCTGTATCTTCATTTCTGTAAACAACTTGTGAGTGGGCTTTTCTCTGTTACTCTCTTATGGTTTTATTTTGTTGGGTTTTTTTTTTGCATTTCTGTTTCAAAACAGTCTACAAGCAACTATCATGCATTTCTGCATTTAAAGAGCTGTCAGCTGTTTCTTCACGGAATGTCATTAATTTTCCTGGGATAATATCTGCAGATAGTGTAGGGTTTGCTGTGTCAAAGAAAAATCTGTTAAACTAAGCCCTGTATAAGACTTGACATGTTTTCCTGCTTAGAAATGCTAAATTACTTATTTACATTATCAAAGGAAAATGGTTCCCAATCACCCCAGTGGGTACTGGAGTCAAGTTTCCAACTTACACGTTTTTTCCTCCTGCATTGTGCAGGTTTGCTCAGTAGCAACACCTGGCCCTGCTGGAATTTGCAAAACAAGCATCAGTCACAGCTCCTCATTGCAGGAAAACAGATTCCCATGTGTGTGCTCCTCCACTGTCCTAACTGAAGAGACCATGTGACTTGGGCTTTCAGAGATAATGGTCAATGAATTACAACTTTTCATCCAGCAAACTTCTAAACTGAGTATAACCCCAATGCGGCCTATAGTACTGTGCAATAGTCACTCAAGGCTGGATAGCTAAGTCTGCTGGGCCGTGCTCAAGCTTGATAGATACTGTCAAGGGTTGGGCTATTAGAAGAAAAACTGCTACAGTCTATGGTGTTTATACATGTCCTGCGCTAACCTCACCCTTCTGCCACTTACATAGCAAGTAGGAAATCTGAGATTTAAATGAACCCTCCATTTTAACTTAGACAGTGCTGGAGGATTTGGCAAAGTTTTCGGAAAGCTGCAGCATCACGAACAGGGTTGCTGTGGTGGGAAGGAGAGACCCTAACAAGAAGAACCATCCCTACAGCCAAGAGCTGTGCTAATGAACATAACCAAAGCAATACCATGCTGCTTCTGAGCTGACACTCTGCAGAAACCCTGAGCAGTGACAAGCTAGGTTGCTTGCCTTCTCCTCCTCCTTTGACTTCCAAAGCCAAGCATGTGTATGTAGTTTAGTTGTAGGCTTGCTACTAAATACCTAAGGGCTGTGTCTACACTGGGCCACTTATTCTGGAAAATCAGCCGCTTTTCCAGAATAACTTGCCAGCTGTCTACACTGGCCCCTTGAATTTCTGGAAAAGCACTGACGATCTACTGTAAGAAATCAGCCACTTTTCTGGAAATACTATGCTGCTCCCGTTTGGGCAAAAGTTCTTTTTCCGGAAAACTGTTCCGGAAAAGGGCCAGCATAGACAGCACAGTAGTGTTTTCCGCAAAAAAGCCCCGATTGCGAAAATGATGATCGGGGCTTTTTTGCAGAAAAGCGCGTCTAGATTGGCCACGGACGCTTTTCCAGAAAAGCATCCTGCCAAAGTAGACACGCTTTTTCCGGAAATACTTATAATGGAAAACTGTTCTGTTTTAAGCATTTCCGGAAAAGGGTGCCAGTGTAGACGTAGCCCAGGTGTGTGAAGGAATACCTTTTATTGGACCAACTTCTTTTGGTCTAATAAAAGATGTCTCTCACCCACTTTGTCTCTCTAAAGAATACATGTATATACTACAGCTGGAGTGGAGGAGTCAGACTCTTAATGGCACAGTGTGCTTCACATAGGTGAGGAATAGGCTTCCTTATCACCTTTCCAGTGGGCACTGACGCTTATCAACAAATACTGAAAACAAGATGAGGCCTTGAAGTCAAGCCCCAATAAAAAGAGTTCCTGAGTAAGAGGATCAGGTTGTCTAGACCAGTGTCTCTCAACCTTTTTTTATAAAGTACCCCCTTTTCAAAAAAAAAATTGCCCCTTTTAAAAAAAATAGTACCCCCCAGTACCTACAGTTTTCAGACACACAACATTTTTTTCTACCATTGCAATACATTTGTTTAAACAACTTAATCGTAGCTGGGTGGGCAATACAATTTTTGGGTATAAAAAAATACAAAACTAATAAAGCGCTGTAAAACTTTAAACAAAAATTCAGTTTTCTCCAAATTTCAGTTGTGTTGACATACCCCGCCAGACTTCTCTCAAGTACCCTTACGGGTACTCGTACCACTGGTTGAGAAACACTGGTCGAGACCAATGCAGAAATCCTTCCACATGTGAGCAGGACAAAGACTAGTGCTGTTTTTAAAGCACAGTCTTTGTTTGGAGTACTTGGGCGAGGAGGAGGCAACAATAGAGACACACACCAAAGTTGAATTTACAATTAGCATAAGTTCTTGCCCTGGCTCATTACAACGGTTGTACTCACGGTTATTGCTGGTGACAGCTCTGGGTTCCATCTCGGAGGAGCAGAATAATGGAGTGAGAAATGCATTAACAAGACATTGATTTAAAAAAAAAAAAAGATAAGAGAAGGGCTGCTACAAATAGACTCGTCTGTCATTAAAGATTAACATGCAGTCCCAACGGCTCAGCTAACATGAAGGCATCATCCTATGACAGAGCTGGGTTGGAGATTCCTGCAGCAGCTCTATAAGATGGGCTCGGGGTAGCGAGCACAGCCCATTCCTCATGTGAATCCTCGAGCTGCAACATTCTGGCCAAATGCAGGGAGAAAATGTCGAATGATTGAATGCTAGAACACTCCTCCTGGTTGTGCTTTGATTATTTGTCACAGTTTGTGGTACTTCAAAGTCTTTGGTTTGGAGGCTCCTAGCAGTTATTATAAGCATCTCCTTGTAAACCAAAGTAGCTTGGGGTGTGTAAAGGCATTAACAACAATGCCACAAGACTTTGTCTAATCTGGGTCTCTAGAACATTGACATTGCCAACCGTGGTGCAGAGAGTCTTGAACTGGCGTCTACATTCTGTATTACTGACTTTTCAAATAGGTCACCAGGTAGATCTTATAGACACTACCAACACACTCTGTCCTCAGTCCATTACCCTGTATTGCAGTTGACCTAAGTATCCCAGAAATTTTTTATGCGTCCCTTCTGAATAAGTGAACTGATTGGGTGGTAGATCTGAAACAACCACTGTGCACCTTGTAAAAGCCATTTCCTTAGAACACATTAACTTTAGACTAGCTAGTGCATTAAAATCATCGTATAGTAAACCAGGCACATATTAAAAGGCTCCATAATGTAGGTCTCTAGAGCAGCACAGAATTCATTCCAAAGGCTCTCCTAAATCAATGACTTAAGCAAAGGTTTAGTGTCTGTGGAGTTTAACAGGTTTTTGGGGGACTGGAGGGGGGTTAATAAAAAGGAGGACTTTTAAAATGTAAGATAGGACCAAAGCCAGGGAATCCAGCATCAAGGTTAGACTGTTCCTAATGAAATGAGTCAGGCCCTTTTCGTGGTACAAGGCCTACATTTGGTTCTGTTGAAGTTAATGGGACCAGGATTTTAAGTTTCTGTCTGCCATACTTTTGGCTTTACTGTCATCTATCATAACTATTAAATATATTTCTAAGGTTTTATTTCCCTGCAACTGGCCATAGCAGCCATCTTGTATTGTGTATTCAATAAGATTGCTTAACTCCACACCCTATATAGCACAGGCAATAAAATTCACCCTGGTTTCTACTCTATATGTACCGTCCAAAAACCCTGGACATGGTAGTTCTTGATTCCCTTTGGAGCTAGTAATGAGTAATAGCAAACTGCACAGTTATTATACAAAAGCATTAAACTAGCATCAGTGAATGCGGCTGCTACACAAAAGCCTCTCAAAAACAAATTAAAGACTGTGCAATTGAATTTCACAGGAGTTGTGACAGCCCCCACCCCCACCCCACCCATACTCACCCTACCCAACTAACATTGCTATATCGAGCTGGGATCCCAGCAAGCTGGGAAGAGGCTACCAGCATGAGGCATATCCATACCCTCACGGCTATTCTATAAACATGGTGTGAGAGAAAGTGGGTGCGTCACTGATCTTTAAACTAGTACCTTATTTCACAAGGACTTTTTATACAGTATATTAAATTGCTGATACTGCCATGGCAAATTCTGTTTGGAGTTATGATATGAGTTCAGTTTGAAAATCCTCTGTACCAGATCACATTAGCCAGTTGTTGGTTACTTGGATTGTCCCGTTGCAATAGATGGAATGATACAGTTGTGTGCACCATATAGAGGACAGAATTTAAAATATACATTTTATTTTTTAAAAGTTATTAAATATTCTTTAACGTTTATAGCTGAATGTCTTGTGTTCTTTATAATATACATACATAGGCTGTAATGTAAACTGAGTGTGTACTTGCAGAGGTGTATGTATGTGTATGTATACATACACACACACACACACACATATATGAAACTGCATACCATGTTTCCATTTTCTTATCTCCCATAGCCTACATTTAATCAAGATTATTCTATCAATTTTTTTTATAAGCAGATTGCCAATTACTCCAGGAAAGTGAATACCAATTTTCTCTGTGTAGGAGCGCACACAGATTATTTTATACATATCACAAATCGGTATCCCTTTGGAACAATGTGTGTATCCATGATCAGTGCTGCTATAAACAAGTACACTGACATGAATCTATTATCTTTTTATTCTGCTTGATTTTTGAATTTAGTTGAACATGATTGTGTGATAATCAATTTTGAAAGAAAAAGGGGTGGCTGTTTTTGAGTCAGCAGCCAGTTGTTAATATAAAGATATGTTTTGGCACATAAACCATATTAGTCTGTCTATTAAAATGAAACATAGGAATTGCCTTGTCAAATCCAAACAGAGGTCCATCTAGCTGGGTACCCTTCCTGAGGCCCTGTCCACACTCTGACTACTTCTCCAATATAGAATACTGGTTCCACACTTCTAGCAAGAAGAATGCTGCTTTTCAGTCTGATTCCAACCCACCCCCAAACAAACCAAGCTCTATCAATCAAAGTACAGTTTTACCAGTATAAATGCTTTTGCACTTAGTGGCTTTTGGCAGCACAGCCATGCCAATCACATAATACACCACTTCGCACTCTCGACAGATATAGCTGTGCTGACAGAAATCTGTGGTGTAAACACTGCCAGGAGTAGATATAACAAACTGTTTAAGAGGACAGTGTAAGAAGCCTAACAATGAAGAATTCTGTCCTCATGGGATATTTTTTTCAACCCCATCATTTGGTGGCTGGTTTGTGCCCTGAAGCGTGAAGGCTTTTATCCCTTACATTTTTCTTCATCCTACCTGACATACCACTAATGGATCTCATTAACCATGTCAACTTCTAATTCTGTTCTGAATCTGATGAAGCATTTTACTTAAGTGATATCCTGTGGCAGTGAGTTTCACAGATCAAATATGCATCATATTATAACACTTCCTCATATAGGTTTTTAAACTTGTTATCTTTCCATTTTGTTGACTGTCCCTTTAGAATTATTCCTTAGAAAAGAGGTGGGCAATAATTTTTGATGGGGGAGGGGCACTCCAGGAATTTGGAAAGGGCTTCACTCTTCCATATCAATGGAGGAAGTGCCAGGTCTGGGATGGAGGTTGGGTGCAGAAGGGAGTTTACAGTAAGGGATTGGGGTGCAGGAAAGGGTCTGGGAGGGAGTTTGGATGAAGGAGGCAGTTGTGACCTGGGTTAGGAGACTAGGGTGCAGAGGTTTGGGTTGTAACCTTAGGCAGAAAGATTGTGGCTTGGGGAAGGGGATTGAGGTGCACGATCTGGGAGGGGATATGGGTGCAGGAAGGGGCAGAGGGTATGGGGGTATGAGGGGAAAAGGGTTGGAGTGAGAGAGAGCGGGTCTGCCTGGGAGACTTACATGCTTCACACTCAGGCTGCCTGCCCCACTTCCATATTGGCTGCAGGGACCATGTGGTTTTTGAACAACTACAAGCCTGAGAGGAGTGGGGAAGGGTGCTTCACAAGCTGCCTGTTGACAACAGGCAGCTCCCATTGGCTAGAAACTGGCCAATGGGACTGTGCTATGGGTGGGAGCAGCTCGTGAAGCCTTTCTCCCCTCTGCCGGGCTCACAGCTGTTCAAATAGACCCCTGCAGCAGCCGCTTTTCTCAGCAGCGTGCGGGGGGTAGGCAGGGAGGCTGCCTGAGGCAGGGAGGAGCCCTGCTGCATCCATGGGCTGCATCTGGCAGCTTGGTGGGCCAGATCCGGCCTGCGGAGGGTATTTTGTCCAGGCCTACCAATGGCCTACCAATGCTGAGAGATGATATTAAGGTACATTTTCCAACAGTCCTCAACACAACCTTTATAACGACATTCAAAATTATGGAACTGACAAACTGCAAGTAGATTTGGGTTCCATAGATTTTACTAATGATGTTGACATGTGAGGAAAATAACCAGGTAATTGACTAGCTACATTGCAAATGCAATTTGACAGGTTGTTTAAAAAGCACTTGTTCAGGAACTGTACATATTTGCCATTCTTAAACCATTTTTCTGCCAATGGCCATGCTCCTTACTATATAAATACTTCCCCATGTAACTAACACCAGTTACTTTAGTCAATAGAACATCATGCTTTTGCTCTCAAGAAAGAAGAGCTTGGTTTACCCTTCCTCTAGTAGTTAGTAGGCTATTAATAGGATTATATCCACCAACACTTAAATCAGTATAAGACAGCCAACTCTATAGTTTACCTTACAGCCACCAATACCCTACAATATATGCTTCTTTAATGTGGAAAGGCTTCATCAGACAAGATGATTTCTCCATCAACCCATGGGTATCACATCTCTCTTCAGAAATTGCTGGTCTATCCATGGTAATGTACAACCTCGTTTGTTAATACAGAGGGTTTAAATAGAGGATTTCTTGTATTTGACTAAAGGAATGAGATCCTCACTCAATATGAACCTTCCAAAACATTCTCCTGGAACTGTTAGTATGTGACTTCAGTCAAGGACAGCCAACAAAAAATATAACTATGTATATAATTATATATAATACAAAAATAGCTTTTGTACAAGGTACAACATAAAAAAGAGAATGTTACACTGTATTGTTGTTTCTGTATTTATTTTACCATACTGACAGTGATACAAGTTCTAGGTGTAAAAGCACTCATTCTGGAGATACTAATGACTACCACTGAAATAAATGGATTTCAGGAACTGGCTTGTTGAGAGTCTATTCAGATGCAACTCCTCTTTTGTAAAACTATGCTTGACTATGGTGCACACAGCTGTTTCTGCTCTGCTTCCTACCCCTACGCTTGCCATCACAACCATGAAAGCATCTAGGTTGCAAAGTGCTCAGCCATGCCAGGTACCGGGTGCCCTCAGTATCCATAGATATTGACATGTAGACTGCTCTATAGGCACCAAGTATTGTTAACTAGAAGACTTGCCAAGATTTGACTGACCTTTCCCCAGAGGCTAGGAGAGTAGGGAGCACCTCTTTACCTGATTGGCCAGGAGCCTTTCCAAGAAGCAAATGCATCATATATGTACATATGTGCAGTAAACTGGCTATGACGTTAGCTCATAGTTCAGACCATTAGCACCTGTGATATAGGCAATCTGAAAAACACCAACCATCAGAATGGTCCCCATAGTTCTTATTTCAAATGCATACATGTGCCTTTTTGAGGTTAGTGGAATTAGAGAATTCCTAATTTTCACCTGATGTGATGGATCTGGGGTTCGATTATGACAGCACAACTTACCGAGGTAGGTGGAGTCAGCAAGGAAAGCAACCTCTGGACACCCAGAAAGCAAACAGGTAGGCTAGAAGGAGAAACACTAAAATTCACAGCAGCCATAAGTAGGAAAGGCTGGTTAGCTTCTAATTATGTAGCTTTGGGGCCTTTCTGCTTTTTATTTGAAGCTCTGTGCCTCTTGCTCCCTATTTGTCATCTGAAGAAGTGGGTTGTGTCCATGAAAGCCCATGATATTATTAATATATATTTTGGGTTAGTCTCTAAGGGTGCATCTACACAACACCCTTACCTCAAAATAAGCTACACAATTTGCGCTACGCGAATTGTATAGATTATTTCAAGGTAATTTCAAATTAGCTTATTTTAAAAATTTTCAAAATGAAGCGCTATTCCGACAAGTCCCTTAGCCCTCATGGAATGAGGGCTACAGGGATGCCAGAATAGCACACCTGTTATTTCGAAATATATTTTGAAATAATGTGTGTGTTTAAAGACACGGAATTGGTATTTTGGGATACCGGAGGTATTCCAAAATAGCCCCACTGTCTAGACGTAGCCTAAGGTGCTACAGGACCATTGTTATTTGTAAAGTTTTTTTTAGTTACAGACTAACACAGCTACCCCTCTGAGTCCATCAGAGAAAGTGAGGCAATGATTACAGGAATGGAAGATAAGGATGAGGATACAAAAACAGGGTAGCGGGAAATAGGGAGGATAATACTTAGAAATTGGATAGTACTTGTCCTCTTTGTAGTGTTTAGAAAAAGAGCAGTATTCTGTTAGTCAGCACAGGAACCCTCTAGTGACTGACACCATGTTCTATATTTTAGAAGCTGACAGAACCCTACCAGAGCTCCCATGTGGATAAGCCTTGTATGTTTGTATTTATCTAGGAATCACAATTATTTGGGACCCAAATGTGCTTATGTAGTTTTTCAAATTACTTTGTCATATAAAGTCACAGCCCTCTTCAAAAAACTTTACAAACAATTTATCCTCGGAACTCACCCATGAAATGGACAGATCAGTAAATAAGTATATTCCTATTTTAGAGATAGGGGATGCTGAGGCAGAGAATAACTATTGAAAAAGACTCTAAGTCAGAGCTATGATGACAACTCAGAAATCCCTAGGTCCCAGTCCTGTGCTAATACCATGCTGGCTTTCACTCTCCCACTCTCAAGAAAGGAAAAGGAAGTGGGGAACTGCATAAAGGAAGTGGATAAAAAGGAGGCGTAGTAGGCAGGGAAGTAGACTGATAAGAGGAAGCGTAGATGAAAGAAGAGCGTGTAAGTGGGATATAAGGAGAAGAAAGGGAACAACTGAGGAGGCAAAATGACTGGATGAGTAAAGGAAGTGGTATACAAGCGGGAGAGGATAGCAGAGTGAGTGCAAAAATTGAGTGGCGAGGAAAAGGAGCAAGATTTGAACCCCGAGGGAAGAGATGTGCTGGAGAGTAAAAATAGAGCGTGAGGCAGAGTAACACTGGATGAGAGAGAGCTAAGAGGGCTGGCTGCATGAGGGAAGATTGTAGTCAGGAGAGAGAGACTAGAAAATAGTTGATGAAAGTCAAGTGTAATTATCCCCAGGGCTGTTGCTACACTTCAAAGGTGAAAGCACTGTGGGGAGCACGGGGCCAGTGAGGGAGTCCCCAGCTGACCCAGGCTCCATGCAATGCTGTCCCTTTGAAACACCGTGTTCAGCCCAGGCCAGCAGAGACTGGCCCCAGGCTCCACGTGGCACTGTCAGTTTGAAGCACCTCTTCCTCTCCCCCCTCTTTCTGATAGAGGCATCAAGGGTGTGGGGAGTTGACTAGCATTTGCAAGCAGCAAGAGGGGAAGAAGAAGCTAGTTCCCCCAGCACTGTCTCTGTAGGGGGTGAAGAGACATGGGAGGCAGAGGCATAGTGTGTGTGTGTTGGGGGGGACCTGGCATCTCTTGACACATTTAAAAGCCAGAGCCACAGCAGGGTTAGCTCCCAGGGCTGGGAGCTAACCCCACTGCAGCTGTGCAATTTCCCATATTATTGACTAAGCGAGTAGTTGATGGAAATTCGGACTACTCGATTAACTAATTAAACGCAATTTAACATCCCTAATTCTCTCAGGATTAACAAAGACATCCCTCCCCCCAAAGCTGTACAATGATTGGCACCGTGGTATACAAGCACCTATTATTTAGATCCTTACAATGCTCAGGAAGGTGCCTTGGTTTTCTACAGCTGCAGTCCCTGGCAACTAATCATTTAGACCAGCATTTCCTAAAGTATGGTCTGCGGCCTGGTACCGGTCCTTAAAAACATATTACTGGTCCTCAGAGCATGCTCCCGGGCAGCGGGGCTAGATCCGGTGGGTGCTAGGATCCAGGGAGAAGGCCGGGGGCCATGCGCACCAACGCAGAACTCCCGGTGCCAGCCAATAAAGTGGTCCGTTGCATACTGGGGACTTTGTTCCCCTGCTGCCTTCCTGTGTGGGGAGGAGTGGGTGGGGATCCGGGACTGCACTGGCTCCAACTGCTTGGGCGGCACGTGCTGCCATGGGAAGCAGAGGAGCAAGGCGTATGCTGCCCGAGTGGTTGGGGCAGGTGCGGTCCGGGACTCCCTTTCCACCTGCGCAGGAAGGCATCAGGACCAGTGTGTCAGGCACCGTGCTGCTGTTTGGGGGATGGGGGAGCACACACGCACTTCCTGGGCCTTAGCAGCTACAGGATCCCCAGGTATCAGTCCTTGTCCCCTCCTCCCCCTCCCAGACCTCCATAAGTACCCTGTCCCAGCACCCACAAGCACCCTGTCCCCTGCCTCAGCACTCATTGGCACCCTTCCCCAGAACTCTGTCTTAGCACCCACAAGCACAGTTGGGGCCACATTAGTGAGGTTTGAAGTGTTTGGAGTTGTGTTTTTGTATCTCACTTGTGTGGCCCCAACTGACTTTTCTGTGGGCTAAAATTGGCACTGGGGGCTTTGGGAGGACCAGAAACAATGTATTTGCATCTTCATCATTTGCTTAATGAATATGCAAATACATGTTACCTCCTCCAAAAGCTTGTGAATGGATTTACTGGTTCCTGGTGTCAAAAAGTTTGGGAACCTCTCCTTTAGACACAGCTAGCCCCTCACAATGGGCAGACACACAACTCTCCTGCAGCAGCAGCTGCTGAACGTGACCGGCAATGTCTGGAGAAAGGGAAGTCACAAACCATGTGTAGGATTTAAAGGCTTTGCATCACAATAGTGCTTATTTGTTCTTCCCTGCACTCTGCTTTCATTCTAGTCCAACAGCTCTCCGGCCCCACCTCCAACCTGAGAGTGAAATCACCAGCTGGCTCCTCCTCTTCCGAGACAGCTCAAGCTCATGGCTGTTTAAGAACATCAGAGATGATGGAAATGGTTACCACAGAGTGACGGGAAATGGATGTTTCTTACTTTTACTGTTTCCAAACCCTTAGTACTTCCCCAGCCAGACACAACATTCACAGCCAAAGGAAGGTGATCCAGGGAACAATGGCCAGACTTGTGTGCAAGTTAAGTGAAAGGGGAAACTCCAAGATATTTTAAAAAATTCAGTGTACCATAGACTCAGACTCTAAGGTGAGAATGGACCATCATCTAGTCCAACTGCCTGCATACCTCAGGCCACAGAACCTCCTCCACCCAGTCCTGGAATAGACCTATAAGCTCTGGCTGAGTTACTGATGGTTTAAATACTTCACGTTACAGAGAATTCATCATTTTTACTAGTTTAAAGCTGCAAGTGACTCATGACCCATGCGGCAGAAGGTGAAAAAGCCAATCTCAGCCAAGTTGACCCAGGGAAAATTACTTCCCAAAGGCCATTATTTAGAACCTCAGCATGTTGGCAAGACCCACCAGGCAAATATCTGGGGAAAATCTCTGTAGTAACTCAGAGCCCTCCCCCATTCAGTATCCCCATCAGACAATGTGTCACCAGTTCACATACATATATGGAGCACAGGTGTCCTGTAGGCTTGAAAGGTTTTATTACCAGGAATGTAAATGCAATTGTAGAGAGCCTAAGAACCTTTGGCCAATCTGATCCATTTACTGACTAGCTCAGTGTTTCTTCAAGTGTGTTCTGTGGCACACAGGTGCACCGCGAGGCAGTGGGAGGTGTGCCACAGATATATGGTGACCATATGTCCCTTTTTTTCCGGGACAGTCGCGGATTTAAAGAAACCGAGTGCTAGCGCGGCGCAGAAGCAACTCCCTATTTCCAGCAAGCACCTAAGTGGCTCCCTTGGTGCTTTGCACAGGCAGCCAGGGTCACTGCTGGTGGCGCGCAGTGTCCAGAGCTCCAAGCTCACGTGCCACACGTGCCGCTGTCCAGCAAAACCCACTCCGCTCCCTCCCAACACGGCCTTTCCCTCCCGCTGTGGGACTTCCTCTGCCATGCACGGCTGCCAGCCCGGCCTCCTCCATCCACAGGCGGCCGCCACCGCTGCTGGAGGGGGAAGAGCACTGGTTGGGGGTCAAATCCGGCAAGCCGCTCCTGAGAGATGATGCTGGAGTCCTGGCAGAGAGTGTACAGAGCCCGGCTGGAGCGCTGCAGAGTGGGGTATGTTCAGGCTTTGCCGGTGTGCTCTCTGCATGGCCCTTTCTCCCCCCGCTCCTTCCTACTCCCCCAGCGGAGTGGCAGTGCACAGACCCGCTTGCCCTGCGGTGCTCCCCAAGCTGGGTCTAGTGGATTGGAGGGTTTCTCCCCTGCCCCCCGCGCTTCTCCTATGGGAGCCAAAGCTGGTTCAGGGACTGGACTGCACTAAAATTAGCACCGTGGGTGCCCCAGCTCCAGGCCCAGCAAGCAGTCCTGCCTTGGAAGCACCTGGGGCCAGTGCTGCAGGGACTTCTGGGGCCCAACCACGGACTCCAGCCCCACAAACTGGAAGGCAAAAGGTGGGGGAGGGGCACCGAGAGAAATAGGGGAGGAAGGTTGGAAGAGGAAGGGGCCTGTGTTGAGGGGAGGGGAGCATGGCAGGGCAGGAGAAGAAAGGGGAAGGCACCAAGCGGCAGGGTGCAGGAGAGACAAATGCCAGGGGGCCAAGTGGAGACAATGAGGAAAAGGGCAGGAGGAGGGAGAGAAGGTGTCAGTGGGGGTGGCAGGGTGGAGGGGACAGGGTGATGCTGTGAGAGGAGAGAGGAAGGGCATTGGGCGCAAGAGGAAGCAAGGGGAGGGGGAGAAGGGTTGAAAGGAGGGGTGGGCACGAGGAAGGAGGGGATGGAGCAAGTCATGTGTGAGGACGCAAAGGGGCCTGAGAGGAACTGGGGCTGAGGTTGGTGAGGGGATGGGCATCAAGGAGAAAGAGGGCAAAGGGGCAGGAGCATGAGGGAAGAAGGAAGCACCAGGAGGGTGCAGGGCTAAGGGAAGGTGCAGGTGCCAGAGGATTCTGGGGGTGAAGCAGAAGGGCAGACACTTGCAGGGGAGGAATCAGCACCAGAGGAGAGAGGTAGGGCAGGTGTGTAGAGGGAGGTGTTAGGAGAGGACATGAAGAGGGGTAGCTACACGATCAGAGTGGGGCTACTAGAGGAGTGGGCACAGGGGGGAGGGAAGGGCTTGTGCAGGGGAGCAGGTCCCATGAGGGCTGAGGGCAGTGAGAAGGGCAGGAGTCAGGACAGCAGAGGAGGGTGAGGAGTTGAGTGGCGGGGGGCAGCAGGCACCAGGTGAGCTGATGGAGCAAGAGAGGAGACATGGCGGCAGAGGGAAAAGGTAGAGGTTTATAAGATATTTATTATTAACTTGGGTGCCACAGTGGCACATCCAAACAAGCCACATGAACTTAATACTAGTGCACAATACAAAAATAATTCTGCTCATGGGAGGAAAATCTTAGCGGGAACACTTCCTCCAGCCTTCCTCCTCCCCCCCTCTCCCAAGTTAATGTGATACAAATTGGTTTAATGCAATTGCAGGATAGTAACATGAGGGAGGGTTTGATGGGGACCAAACTCATCCCTAGTGGTAGGAGGATAGTGGGAAAAGTTCTTAGAGGAGGTCACATGACACCTTGTACTTCTGGTCATGTGTCCATCTTGACCCCAAGAGTCAGGGGCATGGTTAACAGAGGTCAGGGGTGTATTGCTAATGTGTCCCTAATTTTGGTTCAGAAAATATAAGTACCATACGTGGTGAGAACAGAGTTCAAATGGCTGCCTTTAAGAAACACCGGACTAGCTGAATGTCCCAGTGCCTTGTTTACAAGAAGAGCTGTTGCTATACGTAAACTGGAATATTTCATTTTCATTTAGTGGTTATTTCATTTTCATTTAGTGAGCTCTCCCTTGGTTGCCCTATGTGCTTAAGAGCAAATTAAGGGCAAACTGAAAAATTAAACTGAAGATAGAGATAATCCCCATAAATATGTACACAATTTCCCCCGTAACTCAGCTATCAGAGGTACGCTGCATAGTGGTAAATTCTTTTAAATTATTAATTGCTCTCCTGTGAAATATTATGGGTTTTCTCCTTCACTTGCTGGCACCTCAGAATGTACTATGCTGTGATCACATCAAAACCACGGGTAGGCAGGGCTGGTACTATTGAAGTATGCAGATACTGCAATGCTGGAATGTTTAAGCGAACTAGAAAGTGTACAAGGAAGGTTTTTGGGGTGTATGTGTGTGAAGAGTTTTTAAAAGGCGAGTTAAAATTCATCTTCATGCTGAACAGCACCCACAGATGGGCTACTGGGGGCACGCATGAATAGGCTTGACTTAATTCTTATTTTATCTTTGCATTCACCTTTAAAATAAACAAACATTGCTGCCCAGAGGCATTAAAGTATCAGCAAGTTCTCTGTTGAGGTAGGAGAGTGGCTTATTTCCACCCCACCATTCCTCCAGGTCTCCATAAAATTGATGTGGGTCAACAGTAATATGAAGAGAGACCTCATGGGGTGAAGGTTTGAATATACAGACATGCCCAGGAGGAATCCAAGTACTGATAGCAAAAGCTTTCCCAAGGGAACCATGCCAAAAGGCAAGGTGGTTTAAAAGTTTCAGATATGTTTTAAATGCAATTTTTGAAGCACAAGAAGAAGCAGTTTCCCCAGGGGACTTGCAGAGCTACAATGTCTAAGTATATTCGAAGATTATCATTTGAGGATTCAAATCCAACTTTATGTTAGTATTAATCCACTGAGCTGCCGTCCCATTCGCAAATGGTCACTGCTCGCTCTCTTTCTCTAGCAATAGAGAGCTTGTTAAATATTAAGGTTTTAATCTTAAGTACCTTGGTATGACAGAAAAAAGTCCTAAAAAGTGCAAAAAAGAAACATTTTCTAACTACCAAAAAATATTTTCCAGGGAGAGGTTAGAAAAGGCAACCATCCCCAGACTAGTAGAAAGGCTATATAATAAATCCTTTTACTTTAAAAGAAGCTGCTAAGTTTCTGCAGGTAAACTCTTCCCCTGTCTTGACAAAGGTTGGCAAGTGTCCTGCTTCTGAAGGTCAAAAACTCATATTCTCCCTACCACAAAATGCCAACTTTGCAACAGGAAAGAGGGTCTACTTAGATAATTGTGGATGTAGCACACCTCTGAACTACTTGGGAGAACAACACCGGGATTAAATGTTTTAGCTGCTCTTATTGTTACCTGTTTTTGACATGTGATCCAACAATGAACTTTAAACAACAATGGGCCAGATGGCCAATTGCTTCCAGGATAAAACCCTTTTTCTCAGCATATGTCTGCACTAGCAGTACAGCCATAGTGCACTACTGTAGATATTTCCTTCAGCAACAGTAGGGGTTCTTCCATTACTTTAGTAAATCCACCTCTTAGAGGCAGGAGCTAGGTCAACAAAATAATTCTTTCATCATCCTTTCGTCCATACCAGGGTTTAGGTCAGCTTGACTACATGGCACAGGACATGACATTTTTCACATGCCTGAGTGACAGAGTTAAGCCAACCACCAACCACGAGGTCTCCTTGAAGTAGTTCTGTGAAAAGGGGGAGGAGTTCATGTTACACAGCCCCTGCAAGTCTGGCTGCCCTCACAGCTCTTCCGAAGTGCACACTACAGCCTCCACATCACCAACTCTCATTCGCACACCATTCTCAGTAGGAGCTGTGCGCACTCCTCACCGGTCCTACACTCCTCAAGTTCTACTACTGCCTTGGCTCTCTCCCGACCACTCACACTCTAGGTAGGTCCTCAACTCTCTCAAGCCAGATCCCTTGCCTGTCTAATGGAGAACACAAAGGGAGGCCCTGTCCACATCTTCACCAAGTCCCCGACTAGCAGCTGTCCACAAGCCACTTCTGCTCAATGCATGGATTAAATCACTACTCCCCTCCTTACAGGGAGAAGGAGCAATATATTAATAGGCATGTACACTCCTAAACTGGAATTTTCCCTACCAGCCCCTAGACTTGTGTAGGCCATTAGAGCAACAGCTTTAACCAGAAGGCAATATTTGGAGGGGGTCACAGAGCTTTAAATGAAATGAATATATGGCTTAGGGTTTTGTCGAAAGAGGATATTCAAATTCAAAACTTTCAAAAGTGCGATCGGAAGAAGATATGCAAATTCCAATGGAATCTGCATATCCTTTTTGACCGTTTAGTGTAGTCTAGATATGCCCAGGGAGAGCAATACTTTAAAAGGAACAAGAAGCTCTGCAGAGCTACTGGCATTAGCACTCTTGGGAGACCTAGTGTAGACTAGGCATCAGCTGCAAGAAAGGTTAGAGAGGACCCTGTGGCTAACGGCACTGGCAGCCAGTCCACACTATAGCTAACCCAGACAAAGCTGAACTACTTTTGCAACAGTGACATATTTTTTCAAAAATTCCCTAGCATAAGCAGGTCCTATAATGTAAAGGTACAGCGGAGACATGGTTGGTTGGTGATTTGATTTTGGGATGAACCTCAAATTTACCAGACCCCTGTCACATAGGTAGCTGGTGAATACCCATTGGAACAGAGTAAAAAGTTGTAATTCATCTCTCATATGCAACTAACATTAACATTTACTAAAAATTAAGGTAGACTTCATGTATTGAAGTTGCTAGGAAATAAGGATGGACTGAGGACTAGAAAATACCTAGGGCTTTCCAAAGCTAAAAGGTGCACTCTACACCGGGATCCTATAAGCATTTTTTCCACTTTAGGATATATACCCTGCATTAACAACGGTTAGGGCAACATCATCACTACATGGCATTACATACAAACTAACTGCTTACATTGAAATCTCAATGTTAACTATGGATACATCACCTCTTCTTCCAAAACACACACATATATGGTGTGGGTGCATTTTATGTAAGGGTTTCATTTACAAGAGTGATAGCACCTCAAAAACCAGGGCACCATTTCAGGCATGTTAGGGGGGCAGCATCTGGGCGCTCTGGGACATAGCTTGCTTTTCATCCTATTCCCTGGACGCTAAGAGAGTGAGAGAGCTCTCCAGTCAGGTAGGAGAGGCATGCACAGAATGCAAATACTTTCCCCTCACTCCCTTAGAGTCTGGGGACTGGGATAAAAAGCAAGCAGCATCCCATAGAGCACAGCTGCTGCCCCCACTATGCACCCGAAATCCGATATTATGAGATTGTATTCAAACACAGCTCCCAAAGAAGAGGAGGAAGAGTACGCCTACCCTAAACTTACCTGGAAGTCATGGATCTCCACTTTCTTTCCAGTTCCAGTCCATGCCATTGTGCAGTGGACAATGTTCTAAGAAGTAAAAAGTCACCAGGTTAAAATTATTAAACGATTAAAGGTCAAATTACAGGTCAGTTTCTGAGAAAAACTAGAGGTTTGGTTCTTAATTGCTTCTATTTTTCAGCTTGCTGCTTCATCTTTATTGTTCACAGAGAGAACCCTTTAGTTCATATTTATATAAGCAGTGTTACAGTCACACATACATACATCTGAAATTTTTATTCCACACCACCATTCCTTAGAAATCATTAATTTAATTGAAGTTGAGAGGTTCATAAATATTGTTTTATGTAGAGGCTACAAAATATCACATTTTGCTTTTGTAAGCACAGGAGAGTAACTATGTAATACCTCTGAACATCCCAAGGTACATTCAATAAAATGAGAAGTGTTACAGCTTCTTCATGGCATCTCAATTCTAGAACTGCTTTATTGACTACTTCATTGATAGGGAGCAAAGTTTGCCTTCCTGTAGCTTCTATTTTCCTCAGTGTAATGTTTTGGAGACTTTTCTTGTAATAATTTAATTCCTTCCCTTATCATTCTTGGTTCTCGATGTCTAATTTAGCCTTGGCAGAAATGCACCGGAGAAGCACCACGGAAAATTATGCGGGGAGCACTTCTCACAAATTCCATCCCAAACGTAAATAGCTTCGACAGCCTACACTCCAAATGCAGATAGGAATAAAAGGAATTTACTCTCCAGCCAAGAAACTGCAATGAATCCTCAGAATATGGTGATGCG
This sequence comes from Pelodiscus sinensis, assembly GCF_052426305.1. Taxonomy (NCBI): domain Eukaryota; kingdom Metazoa; phylum Chordata; order Testudines; family Trionychidae; genus Pelodiscus; species Pelodiscus sinensis. Next base: position 120,107,119 of record NC_143056.1, on the reverse strand, counting down.
CATGGACAGATCAGCATATTCTTTCAACCTGCCAGTCCCCGGAAGTGGGACAACCTGGCATGACAAGGATGCAAACTAAGAAGCAGTTATGCAGGAATCTTAACACGCTGTGGGATACATCCCTAAGTGTAAACAACTATCCTCAGCTTCACAGTATTTTTACTTCTGATGAGTTTTCAACCAAGTGAGGGGGTGTGAACATGTGGAAAGCTTTGGAGGTTCTATTGCGTGTTATCCCTCAGAATGCAGTAAATTTGTGTGATATGGACAATAGGTTATTGATGGGCTGCACCTCCACTAAATAATATCATAGACTTATACAGTACAACTGCCATTATACAAAAGAAATACAAGACTGAGGAAAGGAAGGGGAAGATAAAATTTAGATGGCTCACAAGTTGCTGTGTTCTGCAATTTCCAGCCATTCTACTCAGAGTTTAAAAAACATTTTAGTATGCAACTGGCCATCCCATTATCCCACTCTGATGGCAGTTCCAATCATTCTGGGTGACAACTCTTTGCTGCTGCCAGAGAGGCAATACAAAGTTAAGTGCCAGCCGTCTGCATTGCAGAATACTGATTGCTAAGTTCAAGGTTTGTTGTTTTTGTTTTGGTTCTGAGATTTAGAAGGTAATTCTTTCAAACTCAAATGCTGACTGCCAAAATTTGCCCAAAGGAGTGATGCAGTGATGACAGCCAACATGCTCTATAAAGCAAAGGAAAACAATAAAAAAGCATTACTCGTAAAGCAGCAGAATCAACAAAAACTTGTGATTGCGATGTCATTGTATAATGGGGACCTACTCTGAAAATGGTACTCAAAAATGGCAGGTCTGCTATCTACTTCAAAAGATGTCTTTATTTTGTGGGAAAAAAATGCATTTTTGATGCTTATTATTCCTGCTGGCACTGCAAAGCTAATAAAACTATGGCAGCGAGAACTGAATCCAGTTGCATAACCAAATTTTCTTTTAGTTATGTCTGTTCAAATGTAACAAAGACAATGGGGATCCAGAGATGTAACAGAAGGCAAAATAGCACCTGCAGGATCTGTAGAGGTGATGAAGTAAGAGCACCAAAACACAAAGTTTATTCTCCATTCCAGATATCTCTTTATCTATAAACTGGGTAAATCTGATCTGGAAGTGAGACATACAATAGCATGGATCCCCACAAAAATGCCATTCATAGTCATTCTTCCCCATCCACAATTGTATTCAATTTTATGTCAAAAGGATGAGACATGTAGGATTTACTACGCAGAGCCAAACCCATGGGTTGATCAGCTCCCGCACCCTTCATCTTGCTGTGGCTTTCAAAGGATAATGAAGAAAACATCAACTGCATTTAGATGCTGTAAACATTTTCTAAGTGTAGAGTGGATGGTAGGATGTTTCTTTCCCCACCCTGGCAGTGCTCAGGTAATGGCCAAGAGTGTGAGCCTCAATTATGGCAGGGGTGGGGAACCTCAGGCCTCGTGGCCAGATGTGGCCCCTGGCTTGCCTGGATCCGGCCCCCGAGGATCAGGGCTCCCGATCCCCACCCCCTTGCTACATGACTGGAGCACATAAATCTACTAGTCTGGACCTCCTCCCAGGCTCTGGTGTGTGAGGGGAATGTGAGAGGTGTCTTTCTCCTTCTCGGTCAGGGGCCATGTAAGTGAGGGTTTTGTGTTTGTGGTTTTTTTTTCCTTCTCACTTGTGTGTGGCCCCTGACTGATTTTTCTGTGGGTTGGTCAGGTAACTCAGCCCTTTTTAACATCTAGCAATCTTCTTTGACTCTTAATAGAAATGTAGCCGTGTTAGTCTGGTGTAGCTGAAGCAAAATGCAGGACTATGTAGCACTTTAAAGACTAACAAGATGGTTTATTAGATGATATTTATTGTCTTTTCTTTGTTGTAGGGAATAGAAGTGTGTATAATAGATTTCATGTCTGGTGGAACAAAAGTCTTGCAAGGTGTCAGTTGGTGTGGATGTTTGTCTTGAGATGAGACGCTCTAAGTTAGAAATGTCATTCTTGATGTTTTTCTGTTTCTTGTATAAAATACTTATCAGGTGATTCCTTAATTTCTTGGATAATCTAATAAACCATCTTGTTAGTCTTTAAAGTGCTACATAGTCCTGCATTTTGCTTCTTTGACTCTATGACCTCTTGTGGCAGTTAATTCCTCACCCTGACTGCACGCTTTGCAAATAACTATCTCCTGTCATATTTCTTAATTCACTTGCCATCATTTCCATGGAGTGAGCTTCTTTTACGATCTACTGTAGAAGGGAGGGAATGATCAGTCATTACTAGATAATTCAGGTTTTAAGTCAGTTGATTTTGCTCTATGTTCTCACATTTCATCACAAGGAGATTAGCTTTTAATGATTTTAAGAACATTGTAATGGCAGCACAACTCAAAAGGGACCACATGCTTGCCTTTGTTGTGGGGGGGTGTAATAAAGGGAGGGTCTGTGGGCACAGCTGAGAACATCATTTCAGGGTGAATTACTTACAGCTCATGGCTGGGAGTCCTCCACTATAGAGCATGTCAAACCAGTCACAAAGAGCACTTCTATTCACCACACCAGCTAGAAAGTAACCATACAAACAACTTTCTTAGACACTCCAGTTCTTCTCTGCCACCACCAATATCGCACGTTATGCAGACAAGAGGTTAGGAAAATCAATCTTACCAAATCAAAAAAAGGTTCTTCTGATCCCAAAGGACCAGCTAATTTCCTAGGTCAATTTATAACTCTAATGGCATGCTGTTAGCCAATTCTTTAGAATCTACAGGACCGAAGGAAGGAAGGAAGGAAGAAAAGAAGGCAGGAAATCAATTCTCTGGAACACATCCTATGTTAGGATGGATTATCAGACCTTTGTTCAAGCTTCAGTTCATAGCAAAGATCCTCCAGAGGTGAGAAGCTGGACTGAAGACCAAATGGAAGAACCCTGAGGGCCCTTTTTTATATCCTTGTCCATGTGGAAGGAATGCCATTGTTCTCCTGTGTAAAAATATATCCCCAAGCGGTGTCTGTCAGAAAAGTAAGTCACCTGTCAATGCAGGACTGATTTATTTGCAACTTGACACTATGGCTCCCATGTTTGCCTGAACATTCACAGAAAAGATTATTAGATGTGGATCGGCACCATCTAAGGCCCATTGTCCATCAAGCACTTCTGTTCACTTGACTAGTAGCCCTTTTATATTAGGCTGGTCAAGCCTCCTGTTGATGTCTCCCAGAAGCAACCGTTTGAACTACAAGTACATAGCCAATACTCATAAGATCCTATCCAAAAACGATGCATGCGTATGAATAGAATAAACATAATCAGCTAATTGTAAGCTTTTATAAATAGCTTTCTTGGCCCAATTTGTACAAGAGTTGGCGCAAACATATAACAGTGGTTGCAACAATGATCCATATGTTCAAATTGCAATCTAATAACATCACAGGGGGTTTAGTGGAGGGAGGCGGGATTGGACAGAATGAGACGTGGGTTCTATTCCAGATTCTGATACTGATCTGCTGCATTACCTTGGAAAAGGCACTACATATTGGTCTGTATCATGCCCTTAGTCATGTCTATTTCAACTCTTAAGCTCATAAGAACATAGAAGTAGCCATACTGGGTCAGACCAAAGGTCCATTTAGACCAATATCCTGTCTTCTGACAGTGGCCAATATCAGATGCCCCTGAGGGAGTGAACAGAACAGGCAATCGTCAAGTGACCCCTCCCCTATCACTCATTTCCAGCCTTTGACAGACAGAGGCTAGGGACCCCATTCTCACCCATCCTGGCTAATAAGTATTGATGGCCCTAGCCTCCATGAATCTATCTAGTTTATCTGAATGCTGTTAAAGTCCTGGTCTTCACAACTTCCTCTAGCAAGGAGTTTCACAGGTTGACTTTTTGAAGCATTGCCTCTCTCTTACTATATCTTTGCACAATGGGCCACAATCTCAGTTGGGAAGTGAGGGTATTACTGTAGTTCTGCTATTACTCCTACTAATAGTCAGCATCCTTTGCTGAAAAAAAGCACACTTCACCTATATGTGATGAATGAGTTTAATTTGCAAGCACTTTAAACTCAAATTACATATCGGTATGCATAGTTGGGCAGGCACTGAATATGTACTTTGTGACCAGCAAGATTCACTCACTGGTAACGTTATTTACCTTGAAGCTTTTTGGCAGAAAGTAATCAGAATATTCTTTTTATTTTTCAAATCTATTGGCCAGAAGCACCACCCCATCTGAGTTGTTGGCATCTAGAAAAGAGGGGTTCAACAATATAGTAGGAAACTGTTGGAAATTTAATGGATTTATCTTTCTCATTGCAGAAGTCGTATCTTAAACAAACACCAAAGAGGAAGTTGAGAAGACAGCTGGGAGGGTGATAAGAAAAAGAGGTGACACTGCCTCACTCAATGAAAGTGATGCTCCGTGTTTTGAAGAAATCATTCTGGTAGCCAAAAAGAGACACCCTACAGGTAGAAAGTACTTCAGATTATGGACTCTATCACTCTTATAGTTTCAGCTTCTACAAGAGGCAAGCCACCAGCAACAGAACAAACAATACATATGTAAATGCATAGGGTATCCTTTCATAGAATCACAGAATACTAGGACTGGAAGGGACCTGGAAAGGTCATTTGGTTGCGGTCTGTTGGGATGAGCTACCAATGGAGTGAAAGGTACAGAGTCCCTATCCTAACTTCTCACAGGTCTCTATCTTAGGCCAGCCCAGAAGAGCAAAGCTGTGGGAGGCTGTATCTACATTGGACAAGTTAACACCTTCAGCACAACACGTGCTAGCTAACAGTGCAGCCGCAGTGATGTTAATCTATTAGTGCAAACAGGACTTGAGCATTTTTACTGCAGTATCATGGACATCTGCTCAGAGCTAGGAGCTCTGTCTACATTATCACTTGCACTATTGCTTCTTCAGTACAGCCATCCTTGGTTATCACTGTTTCAATCCAGGTACTGATTTTCCTAGTGCATACAAGAGGAGGGAGTACACTTATTGATGTATTCTTCTTCAAGTAGTTGCAGACATGCAACCTGCTCAGGAGTGTGCTCACATCTGAAGTCAGAGAACTTTGCTTAACCATAACCATCTGGGAGGTGGCTCAGTTCTACCCCCATATTGCCTCAGTTTCTTCTTACCGCTCATGGCTGGAGTGGGAGTGTGTTGTGCTCCTCAAGTTCGTTACCACAGCGTTTGTGGTGATTTTCCTACAAATAGTTTATTTAGTAGCCCTTTCAGTGTCAATTTTGTGTAGCTTAGTTATTAGAGTGTGAGCCAGCATAATGACTTCTCTGGGTTTCAAACATTGTTCATTGTGTAGGGCTGCTATTCCTACTAGTGCCCTCCACACTGAATGTTTATCATGCCTCAGAGTAGGGGTAGGAAAATACCAGCCCACAGGCTAGATCTGGTTCACCAGGGTTAGCCCCTGGAAGGCTAGCACTGCTATATTTACTGCATCTCTGCAGGTATGGCAATTCCAGCTCCCATTGGCCGTGGATCACCGGTTTCGGCCTGTGGGAGCTGCAGGAAGCAGTGTCCCAGTCCACGCTACTTTCCCATTGGCTCCCATTGGCTAGGAACCAGCAATCAGCGGCCAATGGGAACTGCAATCACCTGTACCTGCAGAGGCACTGGTAAATTTAGTAGTGAGTGGCAGCCCAGCAGGGTGAACAGCTGCCATTTTATTGCCCACCCCAGCATTACGGAAAGGACATGCTAAGGAAAGATGCTCTACTTGCAAATTATTTAATAACATAACAGAGTTAACGAGGGATTTGTGTTTGTAGCAGCACCTTATTGAGCGGGCTACGAGGCTTGCATTGGCACTGGGAATCTCTGCCAATCATCAAAACATCCAGTGACAACAGTGATGTTGGCAACAACAGTCTGCACACCATCGGTATATCAGGCAGCAGCAGACTCACTGAACCTGTCTGTTCCTGACTTGCCATTCATTTAAAGGCTTTCAACTGAGATGGCCTTGTCTTCAATGGGTCTGGTGCCCACTTCATCTTCAACACCAATGCCCGCTTCAGTACTGTAAGTCAACCATTCCATCAGCTTTATCAGGAGGCAACAAAGTTATGACACTTCTGCATCAGGAAAGATGATATGCCTACAGCAGCACAACTACCAGGATCAAAAACCCAGCTGGCTGTCCATCTCACATTCTTGAACAACCACGAATGGTCTCCAAACAGTGATGTGGTGAAGACCATGTTCAGTGAATGGAGCATCCCATGGGTCAACCTTTTTGCCACAAAGGACAAGAAACTTCATCTATTTTGTTATCAAATAGGACTCTGGCCAAGTTCCCTAATCAATGTCTTCCATCTGAACTGGAGACTGGAATTAACGTCTGATTCCGCTCCCCAAATCCCTCATCTCTCAGATTATCCTCAAACTCATGCTGAATCCTGCAAAACTGATACTTATTGTGCCAGCCTGGCAAAACAGCACTGGTTCTCCAACCTTCTCACTATCTCCTTGACCTGCCAAACCTCTTCCTCTCCTTCCTGACATGCTGCACTTTGACAACAACCAGGAAATTAGTCAAAGTCCTTAAAGACCCAAGTTGCAACCACATAAAACTAATTGTCTTTGGGCATAGCCATGTCCCAAGAGCACTTACAGACATGTGGTCACTCTCAGACTTACACTAAACTAGTGAAGAAAACAAAAGTATCCCTAAAAGGGACCCGTTTTCCTACTGAACAGGGAAGATGATGGCCACCTCTACTGTATCTTTTATTTCTCATAGTTCAGGTACTAAATCTTAACTTCCTGGTTTGAGGCAAGTGCTGCTTGGGAACATCAGCAAGCCAAAAACCAAAACCAAACATCTGACCACCAGAGGCGGTACCACTCAGTGGCATTGGAATAATGTGCATAGTGGGGGTGCTGAAAGGCACTGAACAAAACTGTAAACTCTGTCTATGATAGAAACACCTTCAAGTTAGGGGTGCTGCTACATCTCTAGTAACCCCAGTTTCAGCATTCCTGGTACCAATAGGTGGGTAAGCCGACAAGATGCTGGATGGTTCCAGGTATCCCATAGAGACTCTTTCCCTTTACTAAGGGATCAGATGCTGCTATTCCAAAAATCCCCAAAATACAGGTTCTCTGCTAAAGAATGCAAGGGAATGCGTGGATCTTTCCATAGCTGTTAGAAACCCTAGAAAATATGCAAATGTCATTTAATCATAATAGCCATTTGATATTTTCTGATGCCCCCTCCCCAAAAAACCACTGCTGTTATGGAAATGCACAATTGTTTAGCAGTAAAATGTTGTTTCAGTGCATTAATACATTTTAGCACACCCCATCTAATCTCATACACATGCAATAATTTCCTCCGACATCAAGATCTTTCTTCTTTCATACTTAACACAAGCCTAAGGATGCTACTTTTGTCATGCACCATACCTCTCATATCCTAACATTGTTTCCTCCTCACTTTTACCTCCTCCTCACTTGCAATATACATTCCCCCCATTTCATTTGCATAATGAATCTCTGCTTTCATTAAAACACTTGATGCATGCACATGAGTGGAAGTCTGACAGTCTGTTAAAACTTACTTCTGTCTCTCTTTGTATCACCAGCAGCAATCCCTGGCTATAAAACAAATAATACTAAGGGTATAATTCAGTCCTAGGGACTTTTAAATTGTTAATAAACTTTTTAAATTGTGCTCTCAAGGTATGAGATTAGTCAATCTCCTCTGTGGAGCTGCAACCTTGTATTCAGCTTCTTCTCTAAATTGTTTTAAATGCAGTAAGAAGGAATTAAATGAAATTTGAAACCCTGGCACATTGCTTGAAAATGAAAGTCCATCAAAAGCAACTCCAAACCAATAACAAGTCATTCAATTCCAATAAAAGGTTTTGAGTTAAAAAGTGAAAGCAGAATGAAAAGAACTGATATAATAGATGACCATTTAGTGTTATTTTAAAGAGGTAATAGAATAAAATGCTTTGTGACATTAACTTAAGCAAGTGATACCAGCAGGTTACCTAGTTCTTTGAAGAAAAAAAAAAAGACTTTGTTCTTGGGCTGTATCTATACTAGAACTGCAACTTCCTAGAGAACCCAAAGGGCACGTGTCCACCAACAAAAGTGCTTGCAGTGTGACACAGGAGTGGATATTGCTTAAGTGTTCGTATTTGCTGACTGTGCCTACACTGACTTTTCTGAAAATCTCCAGCTGGTGCATCTCCTGTTCTGGTGCTAGGACTAGCACATACTGGTCAATGAGCCTTAACCTACGCATAGGCCAACCCCACTCACAGCAGGTGCTGATAAGAGGATGGTAACACCTCCAGTGTCTGGCCTGCAATGATGCTCTCACGACCATGACAGAAACAGCTGGAAATATGCAGAAAAAAAATCAGTGTCCAATTCTGGACAAATTGGAGAAAGTCCAGAGAAGAGCAACAAAAAGGATTAAAAGTCTAGAATGCATCATCAGTGAGGAAAGATTGAAAAAAAAAAAACAGGTGTGTTTATCCTGGAGAAGAAAAGACTGGGTGGAGAGAGGGTTGATAACAGTTTTCAAGTACATAAAAGGTTGTTACAAGAAGGAGGGAGAGAAATAGTTCTTGTTACTCTCTGAGGGTAGGACAAGAAGCAAATGAGTTTAAATTGCAGCAAGAGAGATTCAGGTTAAATAATAAGAAAAATGTTCTGCCAGGAAGAATAGTTAAGCACTGGAATACACTGCCTAGGGAGACTATGGAAGCTTCCGCGGAGGTTTTTAAGGGCAAGTTAAACACACATCTATCAGAGATGGTCTGGATAATACTTACTCCTGTCTTGAGGGCAGGGACTGGGCTAGAAGATCTCTTGAGGTCCCTTCTAGTCTATGATTCTATAACCCACTGATGAATCCACCACTGTATCACTGCAGTGACAGGTGGGCCAGAAAAACAACCCTTGCAGAGACTCCCCCCAATATAACCTAACAGTGCTCTGAAATATCCGAAAAGCACAGCATGCTGGCACTCTTCACGTATCAAACTACTCAGCTACTGAGTGCACGGAGACCTGAGGGAGCCTAAGTCATGGCATGGATTGCCCTAACTTTGTCCATATCCCAGTACTCATCCAGAACAATGCAGGGCAGAGAGGCACAATAATAACATTTTAATAACATTTCCTGAAAACTTCTGAATCCTTGTGTCCCACAAGGATCTGAAGACCCCAAATATCAGGGTGAGATGAGTTCAGAGACTCGGTCTGTAACTCAGTACTTTGCGGTACATTGAAGAGGTTGCCAATTTATCATCTCAGCAGTATTTCCAATGCAATTAATTCAGCTATATATAAAAGCTCATTCCCCCCTGCTCTTCTCCACCACTAAGAGCAAATATATCCACTTATCTCACAATGGTGCCCAGCACCCTATACCGGTCTCAAGACCACATGGCATCAGGTGGGAAATGGGAGGTCCCTGGTGTGTGTGGAACAGTACGCATTGCTCCCATCTCTACATCAGGAGAAATGCAAGAGAAAAAGAATCCATTAATGCAACCTCAAAGAAAACCCCACATGAAATTCAAAATAAAAAGTAACAAATTCATTGACTAAAGAGTGAATAGATAGCTATATTTTCAAGCTTACCTCCTTGAGTTGAAAGGGTAGCAGTGCTTGCTACAATGCCTCCAAGCTTCCAGGTCCAAGGAAGCTGCTGCTGAAGATTCCATTGTATCTGGCATGGCAAGAATGTAGCCTCAGACTTTTACACCAGGTACATAGATCTTCTGTACAATACAGACTACTGCAAACAGCCAACCCAAGCAAAAAAATCACTGATAGATGCAAAGAAACACAACACAGCAGGGAAATGATGACCTGTACCAAACAACTTACTTAGGTAATTCATGTCCGCATGGCGTGGCACTTTGTTCTCCTTTAAAGGCAGCTGGACCAGGAAGAGACTGATGAGCCTGCTACAATCTTGGCTAACAAAGGAGGGCTTTTCAGCTCAGTAAGTGAAAGGCTCATGAATTAAGCTCAAGAGATCCCAGGTTTGATCCCAGCTGCCAATAACCAGGTCTGATGCCATTACATTAAGGGTGTGTCTATACTGAACCGTTTTTCTGGAATAATGGCCGTTATTCCGGAAAACAATACTAGCATCCACATGAGGAATAAGTCCTTTTCTGAAAAAACTTTTTTGGAAGAGGGTATGTGTAGACACTCCACTGCTGCTATGTCGAAATATATCCTCACCAGAACCATTCTAACGTTATTCCTCCCCAGTGACTCCTGGGGCACTAAGTCGAGATAGCGTGTCTGGACTAATTTTGAGGCTTCCCTGTAGCATGGATGCTCTATTTCAAAATAAGTTTTCCGAAAGAAGCTTGCAGAGTAGATGTATCCTTAGAATGACAGTATATGTACAACAAATTCCATGTGTACAAATCATGCATCGTGTGCAGCAGACACAAGGTGCCTAGCATGCTGACACACTATTCTGCAATAACTTCCATTTTTTTTAATACTAAACAGCTTTGCATAAATCAGAAGAATTAATCTTCCATGGCGTCAATATTCTGAAAACCATATTAACATTTTCACATGAGCTTAAGTGCCTCTCTCTCCAACTGAGATATGGATAGGTAAAACCATGGAAATGTGCCTACTAGACTTAGAGAGATGAACATTCTTATGCAGACATGTAGTTTAAAACATTAATTCTATATTTTATGTTCTACACAAAATAATTGTTGTGTCTAACCATGATTGTGTCCTCCTTTTAACTGAGTGAACGCCCTATCCTCTAGACCACAGGAGAACCCACCCAACCACCTTACCTTTAGGGCTTCCTTTATCACACCTTCTACATGCGGGATCCACCTTTCTCCAGGGGGACAGCCTGGGTGTTTTCAATACTAGTACACTTGACACAAGGGACAAGTAACAGGAGATGCTATTGTCCCATGAATAAGCCCAAACAGATCCACCTGGTATGGGACTATGTTTTAGTTTCTGCTTTGTTAAGGGATCTAGCTATACACAGGGCTGAGAAAAGAAGCTTTGATTGCTATTCAGAGCATGTTTGAAATGTTAATTGAATACAAAATCTTCTCTCGATATCCAGAACTGACTGCAGCAGAACCAACTGCTACCTCTCTTTTCCCATTAAGGCAATGAAAAGCATGCACAGAAATGAGTTTCTCTCTTCATGGCACAGAAGCCAAATCCAAGCAAGAGCAGTGGGATGAGGGAGGAAAAATCAGTTGTAAATAAACTCTGCTTTGCTACCAGAATTTCCCCTAGGCCTCTTGACACATTCTGATTCAAAGTTTCCCTTTGCGAGCGAGATCTAATGTGACTAATACAGTCGTGCCTTCTCCTTCAACTGAAAGCTTTACCGCTGCATGTGATCGGGAGTCAACAGTATTATATTCATTATACCAGAAACCTATTCATTGTTATGACTAAAAGTTGAGTCTTAAAACATATTCAGCTTCAAGACTTCTACTGGTTTTTTAAAAATGATACCTTAGAAAAGTGAGGCAATTGAAGGGTCCGTTGAAAGAACCAATTTTCCATTTCAACGTGTGGTGCAACAGATGTTACTCGCTGTAGTGTGATCAAAAGATTTCTAAATTGGATCAACCCCTGATTCTACAGGTCCATATTTAGCCAGTATTCCAATAAAGAAGAACCACTTTCTACATCCCTACAAAGCATATAGACAAAACGTTTAATTCTATACATGTGGAGAAGGAAACCTTACAGCTGCATTAGGAATCAGTTTAGTTGTTTCCTTTAAAATTAAAAAAAAACCAAAACCTACCCTTCATTCATTTAGCTATACTTCATGGGTTATATTTTAGTACTGAGGAGACATTCATATTAATGAAAGATCATACCTTTGTCTCCTTCTTCTGGTTCATTATTTATAAAGCACCAATCAGTGTGCAAAGAACCTTAGAAATAAAAGGTAACATCCGTGGCCTGAAGCACTCATGCTACAAATGGTTCTAACTACAAAGTGTACTTCACTTCTGGTGTTTATTTTTCAAGATATAAGCAGGGTAAGTTTGATCTTTCTGTCACAGAGAAGCATTTACTCCATCTGTAAAGAAGGGGAGGACAGTTCATTGAAACATGCAGCTCAGCTGGAAGATGGATGTGACACTTGAGCTTCAGAGCAAACAATCAATATAAAAAGAAGGCAATGAAAAGAATGCGAAAAGAAAAAATAAGTATACCTTGACCAGGGTCATTAGTGGAGCTGAAATATTGTTTTCTTCCCCATCCTCCAGTTTTGAAAGTTCTAGCTAACTAGCATAAAAATATATGTACTCCTCACAATGCAACCTGTTACAATTTTTATTTACCATTTGGGTGCTGAAGCAAACCAGTTTTGTAATCCAATTAAAAGGAGGGAAAAAAAAAGAGTGGAATTCAATTCATTTGCTATTCTAGATCCCATTGCCAATGTTACTTTAAATTGCTTTTGACTGAACCAGAAAGTTCAGGTTAACTGAACAAGAGGATTCACAAAGCAAATTACCTTAGTACTAACGGGGAGGAAGAAAGGGCCAAGATTAGTAAACCCTGTTGGATACTTCGCAGTGTGAAGGGCTGAGAGATGCCAGAGCTAAAATCGGTGAGGTGAAAATCAATAGAGTTTTAATCAGTGGTGGATTACAGGGAGATTTATTTGCTTGAAACCAGCAGGAGGAGATAAATCCCCCACTGAGATTAATTACTAGCAAGGGAGGTGAGGGGGAACTAGGGCAGTTATCCTAGCGAGAGCTATGAGAGACAAGAACATCAGTGGATCTATAGGACTATTGCTTAGATCTCTGCAGGTGATCAATATCCCCCCTGCAAATTCCCAGCCCTCCCTTTCTAGCTTCTTACAAGGCATCTCATTTGAGTGAATAGTCTATTAAATACACAGGACTTGTGAAATTGGTAAGTACGAATCACTATCTTGGAAGAGTTTGGGGGTTTTATTTGGTTTGTTTTTAAAGATCAACTTTTATGCCTTTTAAGCTAAAATTTAGGTGATCAAGTATTCTAGCAAAAGCAGCCCCAATAAATGGACAGATCACATTTTGAGATGTCCCCAACATAGGCTTCCCAAAGCACATTGGATTAGTGATTGGCAGCCCTATTTTGAATGGGGTTGAGCCCTCATCATACTCACTGACATCAACGGGAAATAGAAGTGAAAACATTTTTGAAAATCTGGCCATTGGTGAGTAGCCATTTAATTGTATAGACTTCCCAAGTGCAGTTTTATAGTCTTTGGGGCTAGAAGTTGGGATTTCCTCAAGTTAAGCATTAATGCAAAATACACACCTACAAAATGACCCACCAACCTGGTTAAGGAAAAGCCAGAAGTAAGAGTAATCCTCTGGTGAACAATATGAAACTTTAGAGCCAAGCCTAGAATAAGAAACTATCACGGTTTTGCACTATTTAAGGGATTTGCTAAAAAACCAAACAAACAGAAGAAGGTGTTGTTAATGTTTGATTCTCCCAGCCTGGGAGAAATAAAATAAAACCTGTTTACAAATAAGATACTGTAACAAAATCTGAGACATTAAATTTGCTATACACAGACCAAATGGGTAGGACTGTTCATTTGCTTCTGTTATTCCCAAAGCTAGATGAGACATCTACATCTTAAACATGAGTTAAGAAAGATTAAACTGCTATTTTCTTTTAGGAGATAGCCCATGAAAAAGATGAGAAGTCCAAGGTTCTTTTGATGGTGATTTATCTTGATAACTCTGTAAAGCGAAGATCTGAGACACAATTTCTCTTTCTCTACATTTGTCAAATACAACCATGTGTTACAATTTGTACAGTAATTCAGAGCAGGTTCTTTATTGGGGAAAAATGCAAATTCCAGACAGATTTAATATAAATTACAAAACAGAAATGTAGAAAATCATCTCCCCACAAATACCTCATTTAACTGAATGTACAGTCTCTATGAAACAAATGAAGTATTTCCAATTAGTCAGCCATTTTAAAGCAGATCATAAAAATAATCCAAGCCTTGTCCCAGCTCCCAGACGGCTACTCCGGTCTCTAATTCCTTTGCAAGTTCTAAGCGTAATTGGATGGACTGTGAAAAGGATAGAAAAGGTAATCAGTTTTTGCTGAATATAATCCTTTGGATCTGCATGCTGCCCTCTTTTTGTAGCATTAGATACAATGAATGTTTAAAAATTCTTTTTTCCTTAGGACTAGATGCTGTGCCTGGAGGCTAGAGCTTCAAGTATTCACTAGTCAATTAGAGCACAGCCAATGTAGTCTCATCAGTTACAGCATTTATTAGTGCATCAACCTAGCATATGCTGACTAACTGGACACACAAAACAGCTTTGAAACAAATAATATTCTGAACTACACATGGAAGTAGTTTATTTGGGCTATCACACAACATACTGCAATGGGCACTTATACTTAGTCACTAGAAATTTCAACTCTCCCAGAAGTCTCACAAGTTAAAGTATAAAGCAGACTTTAACACTGCAGTCAAGTAACACAACTTGTCAAGTATCAAGTATTCTGTTTATAGAAATTTATCTCCTACCCAAGCCCATTCTTTTCTTCAGTGTGAAGAATTATGCAGAAAATTACATCTTAAAGGGACATTGTCATGGTAGTATTTAAGAAAATAACAAAAAACAAACCAAAACAAAAAAGAACACCTTCCCCCCAAAAAAAACCTCTCCTCAAACCTAAACCAACCAAAGAAACTCCCCCCCACCAAAAAAAACCCAGCCAAAAACAAAAAAAACACAACAACATTTAAAAGATTCCTTATCTATGTTATAACCACAATTTTAAGGTATTAAAAGTGAAGAATCTCAGCAATTTAATATTTAGACTTTCTCTCGGCCTGGACAGTACTTTTCAAGCCACTTTAGATTTTTTTGCACTAGTGTAAGGTTACTCAACAGGTAGCCTGTGGGCCACATGTGTCCTGTGGCCCATTTGTTTGTGGCCCGCTGTGTGGTTTGGGTTTATGCAGGGCTCAACACATGGCCCGTGGGTCAGATCCTTTGAACACAGCCTCCACTGGGAACACGCTCCACAATAGCGAGGTGGAGTGAGCACTGAAGGACGCAAGCGGATGGGCTGGCTGGAACAGACGGGTACAGGGTGTTGGCGTTTCTAGCCCCCATGGAGGAGGTGCCAGGAGAGCTGGGACATTGTGGGAAGTGCTTTGTATTCATGCCTGTCAGTGTGGGTACGTCTAGACTACTGGGTTTTGTCGACAGATGCTGTCGACAAAACTTCTGTCGACATAGAGCATCCAGACACATTGAGTTCTGTCACCAAAGCAAGCTGCTTTGTCGACAGAACCCTGTAGTCTAGACGCAACCCTACAGGCAATAACACCTTCTGTCGACAGAACTCTGTCGACAGAAGGTGTTATGCCTCGTAAAATGAGGTATACCAGCGTCAACAAAACTGCTGAGTTCTGTCGACGTTATGTCGACAGAACTCAGCGGTAGTGTAGACGCTGGTATAGTTTTATCGACAAAAGTCCACTTTTGTCAACAAAACTCAGTAGTCTAGACACACCCTGTGAAAGAAGCTATTTGCATATATATTTGCCCATATATGCAACCACACTTAATTTGCGGCCTTCAGCATTGCTGAGAGTATCATTGTGGTCCCCAGGACTTCCAAAGTTGAGTAGCCCTGCACTAGTGCAATGCTGCAAAGTTTGAAGTGCAAACACTATAGTGAAGTTTCTGATAGGAATTGAAAAAATCATGAATATAGCTGTCTTCGGTTTTGTGGCTGTTTTTTTTACAAAATCTGAATGAGTCCAGTTTTGAGCAGACAACGTGCTTATAATTACATAATAAAGATGAAACTGAGTTGTGATGGGGAAGCTAAGAGAATTTACTGTCACTGGCCAATTTAATCACTTTTATATGAATGATTTTTCAGCTTTGCTTCAGTGTAGAAAACTCTTTAAACTTCCATTCTAATCTGTTAAAAATGAAAGAAAAATTCTATTTACATCTGTATAAATACACCAATCGCCTCAGTGCAGCATCTACTATTCAGAGATGAAAGAACAGTCAAAAGAATTCTCAAAAAATTAGAGGAATTTTGTTTATAATCCAGATGGATTATGCCATTAATGTGATAAAATCATTCTGCAAGACCAAGGAGCATATAGCAAAGACAGATTGCAGTGAAAGCTATCTTGCTAAGGTGCAGCTACGCTGGGATTTTCCAGCAATGGCTCACTTGGCTTCACCAGCACTATCAAGAAAGGAGTTTAATCCAGAGATCAACACTTCTGCATCCTATCCACGTGAGGGCTGGCACTAATGTGAGGCCAGTGATGGCAAAGGTGCTCATGGAGCTGAAGCCGAAAGGAACAGTCCTTTCCCACTTACCTAGCGTGGGCTTCTGAGGGATTCATAATGGTTTAACCATTTATAATATGACTCTCTCTTTTCTAAGCTTAAACTTTCATTAAAAGCTCATTTTCCATTCAGGTTGATGCTTCAAGTCCTGCCTCTAAGGTCTATCCACATATAGACTTAGTGCACAGCAAAGTGCGGTGTAAATCTATAGTGTGTTAGCCTGCCGTCTGCACTAACTGGACATACATGGAGCCTGATATTGTACTCTGTAAGTTCCCTAGTGCATCTTGACCTACATTCCTCTCTGTTTAAAACAGCAGTAGGTCAAAGCACTCCAAGGAACTTTTAGTATGTTATAGCAGGATCCACATAGTGACTCGGTGTGCCACAGGCTGGTGGGCTGTAGATTTAAACTCAGCTTGTTGGGTACTAACTCCTCACACAGCATAGCCCTAAGTTGATGTGGGAGAACCCAGTTACAGGGTGACCTCTTGTACTAAAACAAAGGATTCCCTCAAAAATGGAAAAGCAGTATCTACCCACCTACCCTCTTTAGTTCTCTTATCCCCTTTGACCTGAAGACAAGACATAAATGTACCTTTAATGTTGGGTAGAAGACTACATGCTTTCCTCCTTTATTTCTGCAAGGCAGAAGAAGAAAATAGTCACTCACCTTTTTGACATGACATTGGGGTGGGCAGATTTTGTGAAGTTTTTCAACTATTAGGAGTTAATGTTGGTTTCATTTTTTCCCCCAGAAAAGCAGCAGCAAATGATTTGACAAAACTGAGTTTTTACTGTGAATTCTATTGGTGCTAAAAATGAGAGAATGCAATTTTATTGGTATTCAAGAGTTAATAAGGAGAGCCAGAGGGAGGGAGCTTTGTATAATGATTTCCAGAAGTAACCATTGCTTATTACACAGATGATCTTTGGGATATATGAACTGTTTAAAGATGTATGATCTGATATTTCAGTGTCTTTGCAAGTAGTCAAGTTGCTTCTTAGCAACTGAAGACATATTCCCAGGTGACATATTTCACTAGTGAAGCATATTTTCTGCTCTGGAGCGTATTAACTTTCACCTTAGCTAAACCTCTGCATAGTGGAAGTGGAGATGGGAAGATGCTAATTCCTTCCTATAGCTTGGCAAAAGCAGTGCGCACAGAATGATCTTCACAGTTGTCTTTCAGGTAGGGGGCAGCAAGTCAGAAGGAAGAGGATTTTCAGGCACAGTGTATTCGCTGATCGATTCTCTCTACCAAAAGGCTAACAGATCGGCTGTGTCTAGACTGGCAAGTTTTTCCAGAAAATCAGCCGCTTTTCCGGAAAAACTTGCCAGCTAGGTCTACACTGGCCGCTTGAATTTCCGGAAAAGCACTGCCGATCTCATGTAAGATTGTCAGTGCTTTTCCGGAAATACTATGCTGCTCCTGTTCGGGCAAAAGTCTTTTTCCGAAATACTTTTTCGCAAAAGGGCCAGTGTAGACAGCACAGTACTGTTTTCCGTAAAAAAGCCCCGATCGCGAAAATGGCGATCGGGGCTTTTTTGCGGAAAAGCGCGTCTAGATTGGCCACGGACGCTTTTCTGCAAAAAGTGCTTTTGCGGAAAAGCATCCTGCCAATCTAGACGTGCTTTTCCAAAAATGCTTTTAACGGAAAAGTTTTCCATTAAAAGCATTTTCGGAAAACCATGCCAGTGTAGACGTAGCCATAATGTTCAAGGAACAGGTTCCACAGGTAGGTTAGGTAGCATTGATCAGATTTCTAGTTATGCAGGTTTGATTTGCAGAGGCTGCTTGGGAAGGGAGGGTCATACAAGAGTTAAATAAGGCCACTGAGCCGGCCATCCAAGTACGGGATCTCAGATTCACCTTTTGAGAATAAGCCTCCATCGTCAGGTGCCAATGCTCACTTAAAAGAAAGGACGTTTACTGAAAGTGATGCCATCCATCTACGAGTTAGCTAGGGTTTGTCTAAACATACATTTAGTTAGAGGCAGTGTTCCCTCTAAGCTGCATGGCTTCACAGGTAGGGCTGACTCAGGTGGGGCTGATGAATCACCTGTGACGCTGTGCTGCTGGGGTGTTAATATATCCCATGCTAACCTGCCATGGACTAACCTCCCATGTGGACGCAGTTGACAAGCAGAAACAGTTTGTGTAGACATTTTGATTTAGTCCTCTTTGAAACAGGACTAGCTCAAAGCGCATTAAGGACCTGTTACTACCATCAACAGGATCCACACAGAGCAGATTTGCGTCCCAGCATGCCACAAGCAAGTTTTCATGAAATCAAGCCTTCCATCTCCAGTTGGACTTTGCACAGAGAATATGCAAACGCAGATCATTGTCTAGTGACATTTAAGCAATACAAAGGAAAGTGTAATTGTTTGACATATACAAAGTAATCTCAAAACAGCATACCAGAGAACTCAAAATGAGAGATGATAGATCACAGGCCTTTTCTTACAGGGTTACAGAAAAAAATGACAAAACTAGTATTTAACAGTTGGATATTGTTAAACCTCCTTTTCAGAAAGAGTAATACAAATACACGAAGAAGATTATTTTATTTGAAAGCTTCAGAGGGGTTGCTGAGTTAGTCTGTAACTGGAAAAACTTAAACAACGAATAGTGTAGCAGCACTGCAAATCCGCATATATATCCTATTCATTTATCTTCTATCAACATTTTCTATGCGGGTGCAATTTTATAAGATTCTTTAAATAATGTGAAAGAAATGTAACTCTCCTGTATGGCTGCACAGTTGCAGAGAGACTGCAATGATAGTCGGAAGATGCTGAAAAATGGATTAAGTTCTGATAAAAGACATATGTAGGATTATCAACTTTCTAATCACACATCGAGTATATCTGCCCCACCTCTTCTGTTGCCCCACATATGCCATCCCCCTTCTCCACAGCCTTATACAGGCAGTCCCCGGGTTACGTACAAGATAGGGACTGTAGGTTTGTTCTTAAGTTGAATCTGTATGTAAGTCGGAACTGGCGTCCAGATTCAGACACTGCTGAAACTGACCGCCAGTTCTGACTTACATACAGAATCAACTTAAGAACCCCAGGCGTCCCCAAGTCAGCTGCTGCTGAAACTGATCAGCAGCTGATTCCAGGAAGCCCGGGGCAGAGCAACTCTGCCTGGGGCTTCCTGTAGTTAGCGCTGGTCAGTTTCAGCAGAAGCTGACTTGGGGACGCCTGGGGCAGAGCAGCTGGGGTGCTGTGGGGTTGCTCCAGTAGCGCCGCTCCTGGGTGCTACTGGACCAACCTAGCAGCACCCCATCTGCTCTGCCCCAGGCGTCCTGATTCAGCCGCTGCTGAAACTGACCAGCAGCGGCTGAATCAGGACCTGGGGCAGAGCAGCTGGGGTGCTGCCGGGTTGGTCCAGTAGTGCCCAGAGCGGGCGCTGCAGGACCAATCGGCAGCGCCCCAGCTGCTCTGCCCCAGAGTCCAAAACAAAAGCCTAGTCTGCTGGGGGGGGGGGGGAAGCACACTAGCTGCCCCCCCCCCCAGCAGACAAGGGACACGGGGAGCAGAGCCTCTGAGGCTTTGCTCTGGCAAAGCCTCAGAGGCGAGGGACCCCGCCGCGGCTGCGGCTTCAGCTTCAGTCCGGGAGCCTGTGGTCTGCTGGGGACGGTCCCCAGCAGACCACAGGCTCCCGGACTGAAGCCGCAGCCGGGGGGGGTCCCGCGCCTCTGAGGCTTTGCCAGAGCAAAGCCTCAGAGGCGCGGGGAACCGCCGCTGCTGCCGCTTCAATCTGGGTGCGTGTGGTCTGCTGGGGACCGTCCCCAGCAGACCACAGGCTCCCGGACTGAAGCCGCAGCCGCAGCGGTTCCCCGCGCCTCTGAGGCTTTGCTCTGGCAAAGCCTCAGAAGCGCGGGAACCCGCCCGGTGCCCCTGGTCTGCTGGAGACGGTCTCCAGCAGACCAGGGGCACCGGAGCAGCTTACGAACGGGGCTTTCTCGCCCCGACTTCCGGGGCAAGAAAGCTCCGTTCGTAAGTGCGGATCCGGCGTAAGTCGGATCCGCGTAAGTCGGGGACTGCCTGTACCTGATCGCTCCATCCCCCTCCTTCTGATGCTTGCTCTTTCCCTCTCTTCCTCCCTTTCATTGGGCTGGGGCTAGGTTGCAAAGGGCTGAGACCCTAGCTAGGGACATCGGATCGGGGATGATGGGTTTGAGGTGCAGAACGGGGCTCTTGGATTCTAAGTGTGACAGGTTATGGATGCTCTGGCTGTGGACTCTGGGATGGGGCCAAGGATGAGGGGGCTCTGGGTTGGGGCAGGGTATGGATAGGTGTTGAGGGCTCTGATTGGAGGTGGGGACAAGGGGTTTGGGGCTCAGGAGGGGACTTTGGTGGTTCTAAACAAACTTTATGGGACTGTGAGAAACTTGGCCATACCGATGATAACTGCACATCCGGCTAATTAAAATCATGTAGGACCATAGATGTTGCCGGACCAGAGAATGCCGGACTATAGAGGTTCAACGTGTACTCTTTTTATCTGTTAAAAAGAGGTTTTCTTCTAGTATCAAGCACTTATTTATTTTCTTATTACGAGAAAGGACTTATTTGCCCTCTACAACTTTTGTTATTTTATATACCTCTTGATGCTTTTTCTTTAAAAAGGCATTCAACCTGATTTTTAAGTCTCTCCAAATGCAAGTCTTTTTATGTCTCCTTTTATTGCTCTTCATTGGGCATGATCTATTTCTTCTATGTTTGACTCTACTGTTTGACAGATCTTACTACTAAGGCTAAATCTGCCAGGCTCTGTTATTCCTGAAGGTGCTACTCAGATTTTTTTTGTCAGAATTATGGCAAACCAATCACCACTTCAGAGGTTGTATCTCAGACCAAAAGGTCTAACTAAAGCTGGACAGATAATTTAGGTAGGGATGCTCTGCACACACAAAATACTTCTGAAGATCTTATCCACTCAACTTAAATCCTAAAGTTTGTTTTAGCTATGCTTGTTACTTCGTTCACCCTTCCCTTACTTATTTCTGTCCCCTGAAATCCTCTTTTATGATCCTATTCACTGCTGAAATAGCTGACAAACTGCAGACTCTCATTATGCTGACTTCAGTGACATATTATAGAAGTAGTAATTCAGTGTTTATGGGACTCAGGCCCAGGAATATTCACCAAGCAGTAAATAAATGACTGAAACTCACTTTTTGTATTCCAAATAGTGTTCAGCTATCTGTTCATCCCAAACAATTTTCGGTTTGTTTTCCTTCAGAGTCTCAATGTACCTATAAATTAAAACCACAGGTATACAATTAGTTTTATAATTATTCTAGAGAAATGTTTAAACCATTAAAAAATGTGAAAAGCTATTTATCCACCCAAGTGGCATATATATAAAGCAGGTTGAATAGTTAATAGTTTACTCAAGAACATCCTTCTTTCAACAGTCTAATATATCCTTTGCAAATCAATTTTTTTCAGCCCATTTAACCAGCTTATACAGATATGCAATTTTTTTTTGCAACTGATGAATTGACTCATATATGTATTTTCATTATTCAACTATTATAGCAAGCCTGCTCTGGTCCACACTTGTGGTCTGGTCCTAGGACACTTATGTCCAGGATTTGAACTATATTCTCAGCTAGCAGGGCATAATATTTACCTATAGGCCACTACATCAGCAAAATGATTAATTATTTAAGACTGCTATACCCCGCAGAAAGCCATTTGATAAAAGAGTAGGTTAAATCTTTTCAAAATGGGATGCTTGTGTGTTCACTGTGTTTCCTATAAGCACCAGAAGAAATTTCCCCTTTTCTGTGTAGTTTAATTCATTTGTTTGGGTACCACCCTTCACAGCAATGACACATTTGCCATCTGTCACTGTTGATGTCCTTCCAACTCAGGCAGAACCTAATCATGTCAAAATCTGAATGCAGAGTCCAAGTTAAACCTGCACCTTCAGGAAGGGCATATTTTATTCAGGAAGGAAAGAAGGCCTAGTAGTTTGGGGGTTAACCAGGCACTTCAGAAACCCACATTAAACTCTACTCTGCCACTTTTTTGTGATCTTGTGCAAGTCATTCCATCTCTCTGTGTCTCAAGTTCCTCATCTGTAAAATGGGGCTATAGCATTCCTTTAGGTCACAGAGTGGTTGTTAGGGTAAAGACTGTGAGACTCTACACTACGATGTCTACACTACAGGCTTCTTGCGCAAAAAACTTTTTGCAGAAGAGATCTTCCGCAAAAACTTCTTGCACAAGAGTGCGTCCACACTGCAAAAGCGCATAAAAAAAGCAATGCACTTTTGCGCAAGAGAGCGTCCAGACTGCATGGATGCTCTCTCGAAAGGAAACTCTGATTGCTATGTACAGAATGGGCACCAGGAAACCTATACTTTTTTCGATTGCCTCTTTTTTGCACAAAAATACCCTGTTCCCCGTCCACACACACCTTTTTGCGCAAGAGCTCTTGCAAAAAAAGGAGTTACTCCTCGTAGAATGAGGAATACCTACACCGGAAAAAACCCTCTGTTCTTTCATTTTACTTGCACAAAAAAGCACTTGAGGTGTGGATGCTTTGCAAGTTTTTGCGCAAAACCCACTGTTTTTGTGCTAAAACTCTGTAGTGTAGATCTAGCCTCAGATACTATGATAATAGGAGCCATAGATACATTTTTCCTCTTACATATCCTCCTGCCTCTTTTCAGCATTGATCTTCCTTCTCCCTAACTTTTTAAATATATTTTTGGACTAAGCATTGGAGCAGTCATTGATAGCTCATCCCATTTCCAAGAAGCACTGCCTTCTTTCTACAGACAACTGCAGATTTGAAACCAAAATCAAATCTCTACTTCCACGGCATCTCCTGACAGTGGTCTCTGAAGATTAACCAAGTAGGCAACAAGACTGTAGAAAGATGGTGTAACAAAAAACTACTCTTATCTTAGATTTCTATTTCTGTAAGGCTGGTTAAAACATCTCTTCCATAACATAGGCCTTATTATAGGAGAACTTCTCCATTTAGAACAACATTTATACGGAAAAATTGGACTCTTCGTCTTTTTATTTTTCAATACAATGTTTCCATCATCCAAGCTCAAGGCGGTCTGACTAATTTCCATCAACTATTATTCTAGCATGTTAATCCTGAAATCCTATCAGACTATACATTTCAAAAAAAGAAAACAGTTCTTATTTCTGAGTTTGATAAAGATTTATTCTCCCCTTTCTTCAAATGTTCTTCCAAATATAGTTACAGTATTTGCTGGCACACAGAATATTTCCATCACCTGTGGTTTTGCTCAGTCATATGCTGGTATATAGCCAGCCTAGGATTCAAATGGTATTTTTACAAAAGAAAGGAATTTGGGTTTATCGGCTATGTTTCACGTTGAAGCTATCTCAATGTGCTTCACAACATGACTAAGAGTTTGCTAGTCAGGTAATTGTGCCAGCAAACATATTGTAGCAGCTATTATAAGGTTGGCAAGAGCTGATTTATACAGTAGTTCTGAACACTTAGTTTTGCATTGACAGGCAACATAGGACTAAGATCCTTGTTCTCTTTTTGAAGAGCGACATAGAATCTTGAACTTCTCTTTGGAACATCATCAACCATGGGAAGCAGAGAGCTGGTTTTCATATTTAAATTGAAAAACAGCACTTCACACCTTGGTCCATTCCAGTACTGCAGCAACAATACTAATAACAGAACAAATTCTGGTGTTAGATTTGGGCTCATAAGGATATGGCCCAGAGGTGAGTGCTACCGGCTAATCCATGCTGATACACATGGTTTTCTTTTGTACATTTGAAGATAGAATAACAAATTCTAATTTGTTTAATAAAAGCTTTAACAGCATTAGAGAGTGATAAACTTAGTCATTTTTTTAAAGAAAACCATAAATGTAACATATAGCAGCACGCTTCACAGTCTATTATAAATGTTATGTGCATGGTTAATTATACAACCAAGACACATAACCATAATTATTTATTTATAGTTGCTTATTAATGTGCTGCATTTAATACATACCATGCAGATCTACACTGAACATAGTCCTCCCAGATTTCTCTGGGATGCTTTTGACCAAAGTAGTGAATCTACCTTCACACAACAGTAAAGTAAGGGGTATTATTCCCATTTTAGAAAGAGGGAAAAGGGTCACCAAGATGAAGGCCAAAATTGTCCACTAGTTGTGGGTACCCAACCTGAGAAACCCATGACCTTATTTTTCACAATGTTTATCAAGTGCCATAAAAATGCTAGGCTCAAAGCATACAAGCAGACAAGGATATATTTAGAACATAAGAATGGCCATGCTGGGTCAGACCAAAGATCTATCTAGCCCAGTATCTTGTCTGCTGACAGTAGCCAGATCCCTCCCTCTGGGGTATCTGGTATCACAACAAGTAATCCTCATGTGATCCCACTCCCATCACCCACCTGCAGAGAAACAGAGACTAGGGGCACCATTCCTACCCATCCTGCCCAATAGCCATTGATAGACCTAACCTCCATGAATCTATCTAGCTCTTTTTTGAATCCTGTTAAAGTTCTAGCCTTCACCGTCATCCTCTGGCAAGGAGTTCCACAGGTTGACTTTGCACTGCGCTAAGAAAAACTTCCTTTTGTTTTTTTTAAACCTGCTGCCTATTAATTTCATTTAGTGACCCCTAGTTCTTATATTGTGGGAATAAGCAAGTAACTTTTCCTTATTCACTTTTTCCACATCAGTCATGATTTTATAGAGCTCTATCATATCCCTCCTAAGTCTCTTCTTTTCTAAGCTGAAAAGTCCCAGTCTTTTTAATCTCTCTTCAGATGAGACCAGTTCCAAACCCCTAATAATTTGTGTTGCCCTTTTCTGAACCTGTGAATTCACCAACACAGCTTTTGATTGCCCTTACTCACAGATCATCTCTTTTCTCTGACTCATCGGTTACTTCACTTGAGCAACTACTGAGCCACAGCTTTTCGTGAAGGAAAGGGGGTTTTGTCTTTGTTTTGACTTTTGTTTTAAAACAGACAACAGCCTCACTCACTATGCAAATCTGTTTCAACCCCCACACCCAGTTCATCCTGGATACTGAATGAGGCACGAGTCCTGGAAACTCCCCTCCTCCCCAATGTGATCTGAAATTAAAGACTTATCATAATGCACACATGGGAGACAGCAAATTTTCATGACAGGGGATCATACTGACCTCCATGTGCAGCAGCAGCTGAGTTGGATCTCTTGGATCCACAGCATACACATCTCTACCACTTGAGCAGAGTAACTGGTATAGGATAACCACTTGCTACTGCTTCCTAAAACTACCACTAGGAGGAGGCTTAGAAAATTTGCCAGTAGGTTTCTCAACTGCTTTCGAGCCAGCAGGACAATGCTGTGACTCAGGAATCCTGGATTCTGTTCCAGATTCTGAAGAGACTGCTCTTCAGAGTCCAGAGGGAAGAAACGCTTTTGAAAATCCCTTAGCATCCACCTTTCTTTGTCCCACCTGTTCCTTTCTCTGCCTCCAATGCTGGCCTGCTCTCGCTCTGTTCCTATCACCCCCATTCTGCTCCCCTTTTGCTATCCCCTCTGAACTGAGTTACAGTGCCTGGCCTCCCTGCATCCCTGGAAGCCATTGGAAAATGACAAAGTCCCATTCAGCAGCTGCAATCCTGATCTAAATATGCTCAGTGCAGACTGAGCTGCCAAAACTTAGAGGCCAGCCTCTAATAAACCTCTACTGAATATGTGCAAATGAAAAATGTGGGGAGATTTTCATGAAGACAGCAGCAAAAGGAATCTGACCCCTTCACGAGCACTGTGCCAATTTCAAGTGCCTGCTCCTAAACACAGAGATGCAGAAGAGTCCTCTCAGCTAACCCACTATTAATGTAACAGCTTCACACGGGTAGGCGAGTGAGTCTGTAACAGGAAAAAATTAAAAAACAACCAATAGTCTGGTTGTAGTATAAAAACTAATCATGTGGATGGTGTCATGAGCTTTCATGGGCACAGCCCACTTCTTCAGATGACCTTAGAAAACCAGTGTATTTCCCCGCAAGCCTCATTCTCTGAAGTGGCTGAATTGTAAAAACATCAGCTTATGGCAAGTGCCTGGAATGGAAAATTTCAGCCTGAGCTGTTAAAAGTTTTACAAAGTTACAAACTACAGAAAACACGTTCACATAATAGAAAGCTGGGCAACTTTGCCTACAAGTGTCGCTGCCAGCTTCACCTGCAATAGGAGAGAAACAAAATGCACAGTGAACTATCTATAAATTACTGCCAGGGATATGCCAAAGAAGAGGTGGTCACATAGTGCAGCTGCAGACACATTCTATTATTCTTACATACCTTTGACATTGCTCGGTTACAAAGCCTTATGGCAGGGTCATGATGAAATATTGTTCTATCAGCATTCCTTTCTATGGAATAAATGAGAAGCCAAAGGCTTACCGATGACTGAACACCTTTAAGTCAGTCCTGTCAAAGCTGTGGACCTATGAACAATACCAACATGGCTAGGCCCACACACTAGTGTGCTTTGCATTCAACCATCAAATACAGAGTCCAGGGGAAAGATTCCCAGGATTTATAGCAGTTTCTGTACACTTCTTCAGCTGGTGTAGGAAAAATAGCATGGCGCTGGAATAACTTTTAAAAAACAATCAGAGTGATCTATAGCCCCCAAAAGAAGGTATTTATCTTTACACATAACATTTTTAGCCTGGAATACAAATATATTAAAATATTCTAATACCATATTTATTTGTAAAGAACATACATGGGGAAATATATATAGCTTCATTTAATTTTTATTTTATGTCTTTATTTTAATCATATTTCTAGTATTGAATAACATTTCCAAAAGCAACAAAGTGCCTAAGCACATAAGAGCTCCCATATGCCTAAGTAACTTTTTTAAAAAAAATGTTACTCCCTAATTTTTTCCTTTCTTCTGATCACTCTTTAGAGAAAGAAAAAATAATACCGAACATATTGCCTATGTCTCTCCTCTCCTTTTCTAAAGTCTTTGTTCACTGGGAATTACGGATTAGGGATGTTAAATTGCAATTAATTAGCTAACTGAGTATCCAATGGAATTTCTATTGACTACTCGATTAATCAATAAGGGGGGTGCTCACTACCACCGGTGCAGCTCTGCAGTTTAAATGTAGTAAGAGCCTGCATGTAAAATGCAGAGCCACAGTAGGGGTAGCTTTTAAACCGGCTCCTCCCAGCATCAGCTCCTGCTTCCCTCCCCCTTGCTGCCTCTGACACAGAGGTAGCAGGGCGGGGGAGTGGGGGAGAGAACATAGGTTTATTGGGTAGTTCAATAGCCAACTACTCCCTTACATCCCTATTATGGATGCATCAAGAGGTCAAAAATAGACCCCTTGCCATCTTTTTAGTTACTATAACTACAGGAACAAAAAACAGGACTATGTAGCACTTTAAAGACTAACAAGATGGTTTAATAGGTGATGAGCTTTCGTGGGCCAGTCCCACTTCCTCAGATCAAATAGTGGAAGAAAATTGTCACAACCATACACACTAAAGGATACAATTAAAAAAATGAACACATATGAAAAGGATAAATCAAATTTCAGAACAGAAGGGGGGGAGGTAAATGTCTGTGAGCTAATGATATTAGAGCTGATAATTGGGGAAGCTATCTTTGTAATGGGTAAGATAATTAGCGTCTTTATTCAAACTTAAGTGTAAATTGTCAAATTTAAGCATGAATGACAGCTCAGAGGATTCTCTTTCAAGTGAAGTCTTAAAAGGCCTTTGAAGCAGGATGCAGGTAATCAAGTCATTGAGACAATGTCCTTTCTGGTTGAAATGGCAATAAACTGTTTTTTCTTTGTGATCCTGTCTGATATCTGTTTTGTAGGCATTGATCCTTTGGCGAAGTGAAGTGTCTGAGATGTTTGTCCAATGTGCAAACGTCCCACGAAAGCTCATCACCTATTAAACCATCTTGTTAGTCTTTAAAGTGCTACATAGTCCTGTTTTTTGTTTCAGCTACACCAGACTAACATGGCTACATTTCCATCACTATAACTACAGGCTGAACATTTCTAATATGATATCCTCGGGACCTAACTGGTACCAAACTAGAGGATGGGTTTGATGTTTGCAGGTTCATCTTTTTTTTTTTTAAAAAGTTTGCATAAAATAGATTCTACTGTGAAGAAAGGACTTACTAAAGTCTGTGTTTTAGTACAAGGTGAAGGAAGGAACTATAAAGAGAAAGGAAGGTAGAGGCTAGATGGGATAATGACCAGCATTTGATAGCTGCAGCACATTTGTGAAACTGCTATCAAAGATGAGTCTTGCACCTGACTCTTCCATTTTACAATCACCGCTAAAATGACTGGCACCTCACAAGGAACAAAGCGAAGATGCGTGCTCAACAGTATAAAGAAATGAAATTCTAGAGATCAAACAAAATATGAGGAACAACTTGAAGAATCTACTCCCTACTAGGCAATCAATTCCTACATTCAAAGGAATCTTCCATTTAAAACACTCTTTCTATAGATCTGAAGGCAAATGTACGTAATCAATTTCTTTCTTGCAGTCACTTACTTTGCAACTTTTGGTTTATGGAATACAAAGGAGAAGTTTCTTAAAGGAGAAGTTTTTACTCTGCAGATATACATAGAAGCAAGCTACAATCAGTGAAGAAAGGTCTTTATGGGTGCGTCTATATAGCACCCGAAACTCAAAATAAGCTACGCAATTTGCCCTATGCAAATTGCGTAGCTTATTTTGAGTCTATTTCAAAATAGCTTACTTTGTCATTTGGCGCTGTCTATACAGCACCAAAGTTCGAAATACAGCGCTATTTTGAGCCGTCCCTTATTCCTCATACAACAAGGTTTACATGGATGGTAAAATAGCGGACGCAGTGTAGCTATTTCAGGATACCTCCAGTATCCCGAAATAACTTTACAGTGTAGACATACCCAAAAGCAAACAAAACAAAACAAAACCAAAACAACAGGTTAAAAGTAATGAGCTAACTACACTTAGCTCTGTCTCAGAAGTTCCAAAATTTTGTGAGGATCATTTTAAGAAAAGATGTGCAAAATTACTGAATATATTAATAGCTATTAGCTATGAGACACTCAGCAGCATTGATAAGCAACATCTTCAATTGTAACGTGAAAATTAAAAAAAACCCAAAAGTTAATTGGTTAAAATAAAGAAAACCATAGCAAGAATTTTAGGTCTCCTTCACTAGACCTCCTCACCCCCATCAAACTTCAAATATTTGTGTTTAAATATAGCATTTCAGAGCATTTCTCAAATCAACCAAGAGCCCTGCTTTATGAAATAATAAACATTTAGGTAAATTTTTAACGCAGAAATCCAGCAAAGCTGTGATTGTTGAATGCGTTCCCTCTCCAGTTTCTTGACATAAAGCTCCCTATACAGGCAGTCCCCGGGTTACATACAACATAGGGACTGTAGGTTTGTTCTTAAGTTGAATCTGTATGTTGAATCTGTATGTAAGTCGGAACTGGCGTCCAGATTCAGCTGCTGCTGAAACTGATCAGCGGCTGATTCCAGGAAGCCCGGGGCAGAGGCTTCCTGTAGACAGCCACTGGTCAGTTTCAGCAGCGGCTGACTTGGAGACGCCTGGGGCAGAGCAGCTGGGGTGCTGCCGGGTTGGTCCAGTAGCGCCCAGAGCGGCGCTACAGGACCAACCGGCAGCGCCCCAGCTGCTGTACCACAGGCGTCTGGAGCAAAGCCGCGGAGCATGGGGGCAGCAGGATAGCCCAGACGCGCCGTGGCTGTCCTGCTGCCCTCGGGCTCGGCGACTTTGCTCTGCTTTGCTACCCCTCTCCCTGGTCTGCAGACGCGTCTGGGCTGTCCGTTGCCCGCGTGCTCCGCGGCTTTGCTCTGCTTTGCTCCCCTTCTCCCTGGCCTGCTCCCATTCTCCCCTTTGCTCCCCTTCTCCCTCCACCGCTTTGCTTCCTCTCCCTGGTCTGCTGGAGACCAGGGAGACGGGCCCCATTCGTAACTGTGGATCCGACATAAGTCGGATCCGCGTAACTCGGGGACTGCCTGTACTCAAATATACCACTATTAGGAAGCTGAACTATAAATTATGAACTTTTAAAGAAGGCAAAGTTGTATCCCACTGTACCTCTTTCTTATGCATTGCAGAATCTAGCATTTATTTCCCCAGCTTTTTAAAGCTGGATATAAAACAAAGACAGAACATCCAATAAAAGGGTGACAAGCACCAAGTGTCTAGGGAAAGAAATGGCACAATAATAAAATTGCAAGTAAAGCTGTACTTCACAGACATAAAATCAACTTTTACTCCAAAGATTGTGGGGCCAGATTCTGCTGACCTTATTTATTTTACATAGTACCCTACTCAAAGAATGCTCTATTAAATCAATCAGACAATTAGTGAGTATGCAACCTGACCAGGACGTGCAGAATCTAGTCCTGTTCATACACAACAGTTTGGACAGTGGGTACATACACAACTCTTATCACAGGCACAGTTTTCATTCCTGTGGATTGTCCTGGATATGGCTGTTGAAGGATTCACAAAGTGGTCTGAAAAAAAAATCTATATAAAGCAGTCTCTTCCTATATTTATCTTCTCTGTGTTGCTGTCTGCTTCTTTATTAGGTCAGTTTTTTACAGGCAATTACAGCATTTTGAAGATTTCCAACAGGGGGGCTTCACTGTGAGTGTGTTTGTTTTAGTGGCTTTATAAAATCATTTAATTGATTTCCCCACAATACTTCACTGCTAACTTGATGGATAAGGCTTTTCAACAAAGCCCAGCTTACCATCAACCTTTCTCCCTAGTCTAGAGATGAAGGCATGGAGTAATATACTAGTAGCTAGGATGCAGTCTCTGAATAACTCACAATCCCCTCCTAGCAAAGGTACCAACCAACCTTTCTGCTACTTTGCACTTAAAAAGCACCTTGTTTTAGTGTTCTCAATATACTTTAGAAGCACTAACATTTTAAGGCGCACAACTCTAAGGAGGCAGATTGTTACCCCATTTTGTACCATGTTACATTGATGGAGCCAAGGTCAAGATTTTCCAAAGGGCCATCTAATTGTGGATGCACCATTAGAAGTTTCAAGAAGGAGACCCAAAATAGAAGTACCCAAAGTTAGCGGACACTTGAAAGTTTGGGTCTGTGACTTGCCCAAGGTCATACAGTCCATTTGCAAAGGGCTCAGGAATAGAAACCAGGTTGTGCTGGGGAGAAAGGGGGACCCTCCCCGGGGTGCCACCTGGAACTGGGTACTCCTGAGTCTACCTGATCCACCAGCCTGGGTTCCCTTTACACTGCACTGCTATAACCAGTTTGTCAAGCCCTCTCCCAGGCTCCAGTCTGCACTTCCACCAGTACACATACAGGTAGGGACACATCCCACGGCAATGACATGCAAACGCTGTGATCAGCTCTGCATGGGAAGGCTTCAGTTAAAGAACTTTCTAGCCACTCAGGCATGCACCTGCCTTGCAAGTGTAAACCCAAAATTATAGCATCTTGCGCTGCACAGGAAATGGTACAGCATAAATTTATGAAATTCGCTCCCTGCCTCTTATACAGCAGTTTTCTACCCCAAGTTATATCGTCCTGTAATGGGATGGCATCCACCTCCTGTGAGTGCCCCCATCTGGCTGAGTGTGCGTGCCTACACTCACTCTGTTCTTCAGCTTTTTATGGCTACTCGCACCAGGCTGTATTACTTGACTGAAGGGCTGAGTCATTAAAAAACCCTTCTGAGGAAAACCTTTAGCAGGGGCTTCCCCTTCTGGAGACGGTGTCCTCATCTTTATCTCAGGGATCTATCACAGTCCATCAGTGAGTATCAATAGTCCACTGTCCCTCACTAGCTCTCCACTCAGAGCTCTCTGTGGTACTGCTGCTCCCTCAGCCAGCCAGCCCTAATTTTCTCTGCTTCAGCTCTGCACTGCAACTGACTGCTGCTCTGCTTTAAAGCTCCTTTTATAGGGCCTTCCTGGTCCCTGATTGGTCTCGTCCTCCTGCAGACACTCTAGCCTCCTTGGAGGACTTCTCTATGACTTTTTTCTGGCTTCAGGGCCTGATCTGGCCCATAACACTTCCCTACACTGGTTTTAGATAAAGCCAAAACAAATGTATTAACTGCAAAAAATAGATGTTAAGAGATTATGAGGGATAGCAGTCAGATCAAAGCATATCACTTAGCAAATAAACAAAAATGAAAGCAAAGCTTCATATACTAAAAAGAGGACATGAGTAGAAATTTTTTTGAAAAAACCCTGAAGTCTAGACACACCCTTAGGTAGGCCAGGCTCCAGGGCCAGATGAAATATCCAATAATCAACCATGTACATGAGACTCTCATGATGAACTGGGGAAGTTCAGCCAGTAGGGAGACCATAAGTACACAATGGGAGATGTAGTCTAACCAGGAAACCCAGCCCCTAAAGCACCAGGAGATACATTCCATGAAGCATGAAAGCAGCTCAGGAGATGCATTTCCATGTCAAATGAACCCAAAATGAGATGCTTCTGGCCAAGGCAACATATCAAAACATTTAGATTTGGGTGAACAAACAAGGAATCTTACTTCAGATTTTCTCAACAGAAAAATAAAAAAACTTGGACAACCATCAAAATGTTGATTGTGCAGAAAGTACCTTTGTCACTGAAAAACTCTGGACAAAAAGTTCTTGACCACTCTTAACTAATTCAACCCAAGAGGCTTTTCCTTTACAAAGCAGGAAGAAGGAGAAGAGAAAAATGCTGCTTTTAGTTGTGTCAAACAAATTGGAATAATTCACATATCCAGACACAACAAAGAAATATGTCCAAATGCATACGTTTAGACTTTAAACTAACGTGACAGCTGAGTTAAATAAAATATGAAAATCTGCTCTACAAAAAATAGATCTTTATTTCTAAGATAAGAGACATTTCCCCACCAATACAGACATGATGGATTGATGCAGAGGCTCACATGTCTGTTTGTTACACTTAATGGAACATGGCTGTTAGTTCAGCAGCTCAATTTTACTTCGTGAGGATACAGATCTCAATTTGTTCATTCACTGTTTTCCCATTTTTTCATGTCATGTATCTGCTGCAACAAAATCTGAACCATTTTCTTTGGTTCCAACACACATTACTTGTGACAATGGCTGTTAATTAAGAGATTTTTTTTTGTTATCATCTGCGGCATAAACTCTGTATAGTTTACTGGTAAGAGTTTCTGCTCTTCTAACCACAATCTAAAGCTGAACTATATTCTTCTACCTAAAATGCCAGGCAATCTTTCTCTTGTATTTGCTCAGTTGACCATGATTTTTTCTCTTCAGTTTATCCAATCTAACACTTGACAGGTCACTATTTACAATGGGTTTGGTTTTGACAGCTTGGGCTCTCTTAACAAAATAAGCCGTTTGCCTTTAAAAGCATAGTATATGGTCTAGACAGCAATGCCTCTTGCAAGCAAAGAAGGCACCTTCCTGTCAGACAGCAGACAAGTTAATGGTAGTGTAATTTACTTTACCCATACAAAATCAAGATTCAAAGAATCCCACAAAACCAAGCAAGCACTGGAGAACTGAATGTAATAAATCCCAGTGAATTAGGAGCACAAGTCTCTTTACCTATATTTTTAAAATGCTTACATTGTTTACTGAGCCTGACTCCAGCTCTTTTGCTGACAGAAATATAATACAGAAGCAGAGGAATGTTTTGTTTGTAACTCATTGAGCATCTAATTCTATTTGAGGTCTCCAAAATACACCTTTGTTTCATATCAACTACATTTACATATATAACTGTATTCCAGAATTTTGAAAAAAATAAGCTATACTTCCATAGTCTCGATTAGTGTAACAAAACCACCTCTGTTAATCCTATTTAGGATACAGATCAGAACATTATTTCTCGAACCAGAAAAGGGACTGTTTCTAGGAGCTGGGGCAAACACACAAAAGAATTTTAGATTATTTTGCTGCATCACTTTTCCTGAGAAAAACAAAATAACTACTTTCTGCTGCACTCTCTCAGCATTCAAGCGACATTTTTGTTTTCCCCTCAAGTTTTAAGTTAAAAAGAACCATCATACAGAAGAAAAAATAAACACATGTAAATCATTCCAAAATGAACCATTTAACAAAAACAGCAACAAAAATCAATCTTAAGTAAATCCTCCCAGGTATTTCCTACTTTATAATTAAAGTGTTTTCATTAGTAGTCATGACTGTGTGTGGGGGAGGAGGGGTGTTCATTAAGGCTATGTCTACACTGTACTTGCATTGCTAAAACTTTTGTCAGAGTGTAAAGATGTAAAATCCCATTGTGATGGACCGGGACAGGTCTGGGCACAGCTGAGGGCGTCCGCTCAGGTCGAATTGCTCAAACTCGGGGCTCCTTACAGCCCCTGACGGGAGGTCAAATAGGCGGCAAACCTGTCTCACAGAGCACTTCAGCTGCCAGCTTGGCCAACCAGAAGCTCCACGAGCAAAACCCCTCTGACACCCCAGCTCTTCCTATGCCCCAAACAGCCTCCGGACTGCACACAGGTGAGGGGTTATAGAATCCAATCTCACCTATCCTGAACAGGTTCTTCCCGGTCGCAAGAAACCAGCCCCAGATCCCAGGTCAATTTACAGCTTGGATCATACCCACAAATCACGCTGAGCCAATCCTTTAGAATATAAAATCTAAAGGTTTATTACTAAAAGAAAGAAAAGCATGAGAGTATGGTTGTTAAAGGGTAATTCATTACATGCATTGAATCACCCAGTTCTCGATGCAGGCTCGTAGCAGAGATGTTATAAACTGCCAGCTTAAAATTCTCTGATGTACATCCTATGTCAGGATGGGTCCACAGTTCTTTCCAGCTCGTTGATCCCTGCATGGCTGCCTCTGGGATTAAGAGCTGAGCTGAGCACTAAGATGGAGTCGTCTACATGGCATATTTATATCCCTTCCTGGTCTCTTCCAAGCTGGAGACAGTCACATGGTCAGTGGCCAGGCACATTGATTCCTTCCCAGGTGGGTTTCTGGTACTTAAGACACCTATTGTTCCTGGTGGCTTGCTAATTAGCAGGGCTCAACAAACTTAGAATCTACTCACCTGTGGAGAGTAGATTTCAGCCACGCGCTCCGTTTACCAGCAGCACGCGCATACACAATGCGGCTCTTGCGCATGCGCAGTGTGGGGCTGGTGAGCGGCTTTTGCCGCCATTTGTCAAGCCCTGCTAATTAGCATGTCCATAGGCTGAGTTTTTCTCACCCATTGCTCAACCACATATAGAGAAACTTCCAGTATCCATACAGAATACATGTTTATAACTTCCACACCGACATTATACAGGTATATGAAGAGCATATACAGAATCAGTAGACAGTGGGCTTTTGTTTGATACCTCACATGGCCCCCTTTGTACCAACTTTTGGGGCAGCCCTCCTCCCCCACAGGTGCAGCAGTGATCTGGCTGCTTCCCTTAAAATCCAGTAACGTGACACCCGTTTAACTCTTCAACATGTTAAACATATTGTTTAACTGGTTAACTCAGGACTACTCAACTTTGGAAGCCCCGGGGGCCACAATGATACTCATAGCACATGCTGAGGGCCGCAGGTTAAGTGTGGTTTCATATACATGCGAATATATATGTAAATAGCTTCTTTCACACAGACGGGCATGAGTACAAAATTTAAGGCAAGACCACACAACACTCAAGCCCCATTTAAGTCAGTTCTGCTGATATTAATAAAATGCAATATTTACCCCATTTCCACCCATATGACAGCACTTTTAATGAGAAATGACAGTCCAGGAAATTAACTACTAAAACGCATTTCAACAGAAGACCGTTATATTGATTACTTTTTTGTCTTTGCTCCCACCTGCGGGCTGCATGTTGAGCCCTGTGTAAACCCAAACCGCACTGTGGGCTGAAAACAAACTGGCCATGGGCTGCATGCGGCTCACAGACCACATGCGGAGGAGCCCTGGGTTAACTGATGAAAGGGGAGAGTGGGCAGGGGGAGCTGCTAGGGGCTCCACCAGCCAGGCTGGAGCAGCCCCTCCCTGCAGAGCACTCGGGCCTGCCATGGACAGAGACTTCCACAATGTCACAAGAGAGGACACAGACCCACTTAGGTGAGAGAAATTCACAAGTGAAGTACCCTTTTTTTCTGAAGGACTATAGGAATCCGGGCAATCATATGTTTAGTGATGCAACCAAACTATTACCTAGATATCAATGGTGCAAAGCCACAAGTACTGTCATCACTAGGAAAGAGCAGAATGGCCTTTTTTCCATACAAACTTCACTGACAAAAATACTATGACCTATTGTAATTAGTAAAACAAACAAAAAACTCCCTGAAGTCTCTTTTGTCAAGAAAGTCCCTACCCTTCATATGAGATATCAATTTATAAACTGAATTTAGAAAAGCTCTAGGTCAATGATGGGCAAATACCGGCATCATATAACAGGCCGAATCCAGTCCACCAGGATTAGCTCCTGGAGGGCTCCCACTGCTATATTTACCTGCATGGCTGCAGGTGCCAGCAATCACAACTCCTGTTGGCTGTGGATCGCCATCCCAGCCAATGGAAGCAGTGGGAAGTAGTGTCCCAGTCCTTGCTGCTTCCCACTGGCCTGAAAAGGCAATCTGCAGCCAACGGGAGCTGCTACCACTGGTACTTGTGGCTGTGCAGGTAAATATAATGGCGGCGGACCGCCAGGGGCTAATCCTGGTGAACTGCCACTGTGTTATTGTCTACCCCTGCTCTATCATTATGATTATTTTGTATTTTTTTCTACCTTTCCTTCCCATGCTTTCCTTGCTAGCATCTTCTAAATTCACATACTTTTTGTCTGCCTCCTCCCCTCCACCCAGGCAAGATAACAGAACCTGGTCAGGTCATGAAATCCAGGATGATGAAGGAGAGAAAAAAGAGGGAATACTGAAGTATGTGGTCAAGTTGACACTGTCAGAAAAGCCCCCTTTTGCCTTTATAGGCACTTATCTCTTTTGTAGGAGATAGCTATTTTTCACCCCAATTATCCTGTACTCATAACCAGTTCAGACTAGCAAGTCCATTTTGGAACCACTGTGCCAGTGCATAGCTCTGTGAATCACTGCAAAGCTAGAACTTATTCCACAGGCAAACCTCCTATCAGCCCAGACAGCAATAAAGCCATAAGTGTGGGGTTAGGACCAACTAGCTCACGACTACAGTTTTCAACATGAAATATGTATTTGTTCTGGAGATTAGGGATAAAAGATCAAAGATTAAATAATTGATGTCAAATAATAAATAATAAATTTTATCTTCAAAATTAAACATTCATAATGCATAAGTTACTCTTGTTATAAATACTAACTAGAAGAAAAGAAGCAAAATCAAAGAAATAAAATCTGAAATGACTAAAATTTGCTTCCAAGTATCTTCTTAAGCAAGTCTGATTCTGTAAATACATAGATAATTGCTAACCCCGTAACTCACACTTTTACCCGAAAATCAATAGGAAACCATCATAGCAGCTAGTACATAGCTATAGCCGACTGGGAAGAGCTGTCCTTTCATGTAAGACATAAAAAGAGTCCCAACAAATGGTTAAAATGTTCTTTCAACTTGCAGTATGATTAATGTTTGTCCTAGTGATTCAAGGAATTACAATATATTAGGAAGAAGACATGGTCTAATAGACTGAACCTCAGAAAGCTCAAGTACCATTCCTGGTGCAGCCACTGACAGTCAAGGTGGTCTCAGGAAAGTTGCATAGTCATTCTGCTTCAATAGCCACATTACAGTACTATAATGAATACAGTAATAATACTTATCTCACGGGTTTGTTGTCAGAATGTTCTAACCAGCTAGTTAGTAAAGTGCTTTAAAGGTAAAGTGTTAGTTTACAGGTAAAATTTGTGAACATACTTTAGGACCCTGACAACCATTTTCAAAGTAACTTACCGGTAGGTACTTAGGAGTCTCTAAGTCTTATTGATTTTTCAATAAGACATAAGCAATTATGAATGTTTTAGCCTGGTTATATCATGCTGGCGTACCAAAAATGTATGCTAGTAAAAGGTTATGAGTTAAATGAGAAATTTGATCCTAAGTCTAGATCAGATCTCATACACTGTTTGCAGGTATTATATAAGTAATATCTGTGGTGAGAAGCTAAACAAAATTTAGATCCAAAATGAAATATCCATGACATAAATCCAGTCAAGTAGTAAAAGCTGGCAGAACTATGCTATTTTCATCACACCACATATTTTTTTTGCTTTCAGCTTCTTAAAAACAAAATCAGTATTTTTCTTCTCTCTCAAGACATGTATAGTAAAACGTGTGTTATCCGGCATGCTCGGGGATTAGGGCGTTCCATTTAGCTAAAAATTCCGGTTATCTGAGGGTCCCATCAACCTAGGAAAAACCAATGGCCAATAATAGTAAAACTCAAGTTTTTAATATTGGTAGTTCTGTCGTGTGAGGAAGTTGGTCTCACATTTCTATCTTAGTTAACGATGATTAGTGCTTCTTAATTAAAAAATTGTTAAGCCAATCGTGGTAAACCAAGCCAGGCTTGTGTGCCTGAAGATGTGACAGTATTGTGGCTGGGGGCAATGCCAGTTAAAGTTTTCTGGTTAACCGAGTGCTGGATAACAAAGGTTTCACTGTATTAAGATTCTGTCATATCAGGATTTTGACTTTGTACCATATTTGTATTTGAACCCTGACAGGGGAGAATTTTGAAAATCTTAATTCACTGTGTAACAGACAGCTTGTGATCAGAACTAGGCACTAAAAACAGGTTAGCAATATATTCCAAATATTTTAAGGTTCTGAATTCTTCTGAACTTCCTTTCATTTTTAAAAGCCATTATACCTCTTAATCCAAATTTGAGTCAAAGGGGGAAAATGTCCTCTAGTGGCTAAGCAGTCATCATCCTTGATAACTCTTCTAGTTACTTTTCGCATTTCAATCTCTCATCCTACCTCATTTAAAATCACAGCCATTTTTCCTTTCACTACTGCCACCAGCTGAGTCTGATGTGATTGAACATTAGTCCTAGAATAACAGTGTACTAGACATACCTGAGCCTGTGCTGACTCAGTTATTCTCCTAAAGGTCTCACACATACTGAACAGGAGTGACAAAAACTGAGCTCTGTGTGGTGTCTCGCATATATCTTGGGGGAAAAAAAGACTAATTGTCCCAAACTACCCTTTGGAATCTTCCAGAAAAGTCTGGCAGAATTAATGAAGAACATCTTTGTTAATGTACAGATCACAGACATCTCATGATCAATTGCATCAAAGACATTCTACAGATTTAATAAACAAAGATCAAACACCTTTTCCTCATCAACCGTTCAGACAGCAACTAGCCTAAACAATTCAGTTTCTCCCAAGCCTTGACCTGGGTCCTCACTGAACAGGGTTTTAGGAGGTTAAGTAATCAAAGACATGGCTAGATTTGACATGACACATCCCTTCTCAGTGATCTTTCTTAAGCATGGTTTGAATTAGAGAGGATATGAAGTAAGAAAATAATATTCATAGCAAAATATGTTTTCAGCCAATGAGAATGTGTGCCTTTTAAAAACTTCTTTAATTGTGGCAGAAAATGTAACTACTTCTGAACATGGATTTGGTGGTGACTGGCTTATAGAAAAATTCCACACATTTTCACCCACAAAAAACAGCTGTACACATTCTCTTTAACTGCCATGATGCACACACATTTTTTTTAAATTAACATCAGATGTAATTAATATTAAATATATGGGCACAAGACATTTAACAATGAGATTCAGTTTTAAAGTAACTATTTCATTCATTTGAAAGGTTTTCTAGAAGAATATTATCATTTACACCAAAATGGCAATCATTTGAAGTCCAAATTAAGGACCACAATGTTTCAATCTCTTTTTTTTTTAAATCAACAGTACTTTAAAATGTCTGCTTCACAATAAATGCTATATTGCTCCTTTCAGCTATGTATAATTATTTCATTATCTTTTCTGAAAGCATCTAACTCCAGTCTGCACCTCCTGATCAAACATATGTAAAATTACCAGTCTGGGAAAAATCTTCAGTTCTCATTTAAAGTTATTGCTTTATTTATTTAACAATTTTTAGGATATTTAGGATTTTTCTCTATCTTACAACTTTGTTAGTGTCTAGGAAATTTGTCAGAGTACTGTAATTTCCTCTTTTCATTGCTCAATGGCAGAATATTTTCTCTCCTAAAATAGATTAATGAAGAGAGACTCTAGCTGAAAGTGTTCGTATCTATATTTACAATCAATACAGTGGGAATAATAAAACTATAGAATATATATGCATGTAAAGTTATTCAGTAGGTAAATGCTTGGAGCTGCAAACATCCCATTTACAATACTGATTGTGGTTTTATGTCTTACATCATTTTACCAAGGTGTGGAAAAATCACCTAGAAAATCGATTAAGACTAAGCAAAAGAAAAACAGAACATTGCAAAATATTATTCTAAACTAAGAGTAATAAACTTGGAGACATATACTGTACAGAAATCCAATCTAAAAAGCTATGCGAAAAATACAAATGCAAATATAAAAGCTGTTTAGCCATACCAGACACTAAAATTTAAAGGAACAGAGAACTGCAATGAGACACATTTTATTATGGAGTGAACAAACAATGCCCTGTTGACTTTCTATAAATATACCCGTACGTTACATGACTTACTGCTTCATTATGATCCACTGATAATGGAGACATAACCATGCATTTGAATGTAACAAAGGTTTTTCAGCTTTCAAAATTAAAATACTGTGCATTAAGATTTTCACTGTGCACTTCAGCAGTACTGGAAACATTGCAGCGTATGACCCACACTTTACTTATTGTGTGAATAACTTCAGTCTTCTGAGCTGGTAATCTAACACTTTTCCTGCTCAATCATTGAATGTTCTAGAAGAAAATGAATTTGTTCATAGATATGAAAGATTAAATTAGGGCAGGTCACTTGGCTCTTACAAACTCTAGTTCTCTCCCTTTCTTCGTATGCTCATTTTTCCCTTCTATGTTAGAAGTGGGCAGCTTGCAGCCTGCAAGCCACATGTGGCTTACCGCAGCTCT
Source organism: Pelodiscus sinensis (assembly GCF_052426305.1). Taxonomy (NCBI): domain Eukaryota; kingdom Metazoa; phylum Chordata; order Testudines; family Trionychidae; genus Pelodiscus; species Pelodiscus sinensis. Next base: position 120,065,573 of record NC_143056.1, on the reverse strand, counting down.
ACCCGCGGCCAGTGGACCCCGTCTGCCTCCTTCCCCCATGCGCCTCTCACTCACTGGGGCCCTGCACTTCCTGCTCCTCTCCCCTCCCTCACAGCACTTTTGGAGGAGCCAGGAATTGCCTGATGTGTACTCTGTCCCCATTCCTCTCCCTCCCAGAGCTGTTTGCAGCATTCCAGCTCAAGGAGGGTGGGAGAGGAGCAGGGAGGGAGCGAAGATCAGGTGTCTGCATGCTCCAGAAGTGTTAGGAGGGAGATGAGGAGCAGGTAAGTGTGGGGCTCTGGTGCCCTGAGGGAGAACCACTCCTGGTTATCCATTCCTGCTCTACACCTTCCTCTAACTATCAGTTCCCATCAGTAGTCCTCCACCTCTCTCTCTTGTGTTGAATATCTGCTTCTGGAAACAGCATGGACACCATTATAGGATCAGAAAAGCATCTTTAAGCATGCCTGTGATATTGAGCACACCTGCAAGGCCCTGTCGGAATCATAACAGCCATGGCATATGCTATGCCAAACTTTCCCCTGAGGCAGTTCAGAAACATAATAAATTGTCCAACATTTTTCTTACAGTCTGAAATATAAGGGCAAGAAAATGCAGAAAGATTGGTGTGCAAGGACACCTTTAATGATCTCAAAGCATAAGGCTATCAGGACTGAGCAATTTCTAAAACGCTAAAGGCTTTTTCTTTCCTAATTACTTCAACCAAGACCCATTCCTAAGAAATTTAAGATGAAACTCATACCTAAGATTATAATAGGCAAAGTTTTCAAAAATGCCTTACATGAGCCTCTAAATTTATATATACAGAGTTTTACTTCCAAATTGGGTTAACACAAATTAAATCAGAGTTGGGTCATTTGAATTAAGCATTGATAGGAATCTGGATATCAAAAGTTGCAGGTACAATTTTGAAAGCATCTTTGAAAATATTAGCCTGCATGGTCATCTGCTACATATTAGATTTCTATTTTCTTTTACACCAAGGAACAAAGATTTCACTCAAAAGTTCTAAGAAGTGGCTATTTCACAGGTTTTACTGCTTAACGATGAACAAAAAGGGGGCTAGGTGTCAATGAACTAAGCTTGGCATGGGACCAAACAGCTTCACCTTTAAATAAAAATCAACCTTTGTAATTAGGACACAAGAGGGGCTGGGGAAAGCAAAGCTTTACTTTTCATTACAAAGTGTCATTTCAAAACTATATATGGGAGCTACCACCTGGGAATTTTCTCTGTCCAAGATGACTAATTGCCACAGCTCTTGTTACAATTTTATCTATAGAGACAGGATAAGAATGACCTTAGGTGGGGAAAGCACAACAGAGTATGATAGTGTAGCTAGCTGTTGAAGAGAAACAGATGGGGATGTCAGCTATAAAAACATCAGCTATCTAATCTTAAATGTAAGAATCTGGACAATTTATATAAAATACAAGTGATGTGTCTTGAAAATTCACATTACAATAATTAAAAGACTGACCACCCTATGCTTCGTGTATAGTAGTCTCCAAAGGTGTGGGTGTTATTTTTGTTTTATTTTGTTTCTTGATTGTAATTGTGTACACACATAAAGAGACAGGTTATCATGTGTTTCCTTTTCATACTTCCACGTAGCTACCATTGAAACAATAGCATTTTACAATAGTGGCACAATATTGCTATTGCTACTCGAAGCACAGCTCTAAGTAGAGGACTATCCAGTTAGATGACAGAGTCTGTGCTCTCCCCAGAAACAAAAGTCACATCTTCAAAACATCCCAGAAACAAATATTACTGCCATCAGAAGGAGCCTCTGGCATCTGCAATGGGGGACTGAATCCGTTCCTCTAAGTGTGATTTCAAGTCAGTAACTGCCAAAATTGGCAGCAGCTGCTGCTGCTAGTGTGCCCGTCAAACAGATTGAGAGGTTATGAGGTGAATTTTCAGAACTGATCATTTTGACTGAGTGTTTGTGAAATTGTGATATAGGGGAAGAAAGGAAGAGAATCAAGTGAGGGTGGTGACATATGATCAGCAGCTAAACACTGGAGAAACATTCTGGAGGGTACACAATAGATCTTATTAATGTCTTTATCTAGATAGTTGCCAGTCTGAGAAAAGGGAGAGATGATTTCAGTCCCTGGACAATCTGGGTAAGTACCAGAAAATGAAATATGTTGCTAATTGATTTGTGGGGGTTTTTGAGTGAAATCAATCTACTTATCAGTCTTATTCATTTTCTTGACAGGAAACAGATTTAAATTAAAATTGGGGTCCTGACCCCTTTTTTTTGTCTGCTGACAGAAAACCTGTATTGTAACTTATAGTAGGAACTTCTCTAATTATCTGTCTCATTTTCTATCAAACACAATTACATAGCACTAATTATCTGCTGGGTGATAGCCAAAGTCTGGAAGATGGTAACCAATCTCTGTAACAACCTAATTAATAGACCTGATGGGTGTGTACTGTACCTGCAAAAATATAATTCAATCCCACATAATCATAACGACATCTGATTGGACACCCAATTTTTAAATTGGAAGGTAAAACCCTCATTGTTACTGCCATTAAATTATTCTTAGCATGTGTCCAAATGAGAACATGAGAAGTTCTCAGCTCAGAATAACCTCTCCAAAGAATTCACTCTTTTCAGATAATCACACAATATGTAAAACACTTCTGAGGTGTGAAAAACATTAATTAATTTGGAGTTAGATTTGCAAGAGATAAGATTAAAATAAAATAGCCATTTGGAAGAAGTTACTTATCTTGCCCAGTAACAATATTTTTCGAGATGTTTTGAGACAAGCAGCAATGGGCTTAAATTGCAGCAAGGGAGGTTTAGGTTGGACATTAGGAAAAAACTTCTCAACAGTCAGGGTGGTTAAACCCTGGAATAAAATGCCTAGGGAGGTTGTGAAATCTCCATCACTGGAGATATTCAAGAGCAGGTTACATAGGCGTCTGTCAGGGAGGATCTAGATCAGGGGTGGGGAAACTTTTTTTGGGTGGGGGGGCCTCTGGTCCACTGAAAAAATCAGTCAGGGGCCGCACATAAGTGAAGGAAAAAAAACCATTAAAAAACCCCAAACAATCCCTCACTGATATTGACCCCAACTGAGAAGGAAAAAGACACTTATGTGCTCCAGCCCTGCAGTGGGGTAGCAGGGTGGGGGGCAGGAGCACCAGCACCGGCTCCCCAACCCTGGGGGGGACACCAGAGCTTGGAGGGGGCAGGATCCAGTCAAGCTGGGGACCGCATCTGGCCACCAGATTTGAGGTTTCTCACCCCTGATCTAGACAGTGCTTGGTCCTGTCATGAGAGCAGGGGACTGGACTTGATGACCTCCCAAGGTCCCTTCCAGTTCTAGTATTCTATGATTCTATGATCTCCACTCGCTGGCGAAAGAATTAAGTCGAGGTACAGAATTAAGTCGAGGTACCCCAATATTTATAGACAGAAATGAACAATTTATTATTCCCACTGTATGTATCCTCTTATGCACTAATGAAACATTTGGTACCTCCCTTTTTTACTTTTTTCCAAAACATTCACTACCCCTTGTTATGCTTTCACTCTTGTTGTTTCAAACTATTTTATTATGTACTCAGCTGAGTGTTCATGTATTGTCCTGATGGAATATATTTACATACTTCCTGTGCTTTTATCAATGCTAGCAGTTCTAGTGCCGAGAGGCACTGACTTTCAGGCAAACATCTGCTTTTGACACTGACTGTTACTCATATAACTATTGCTTACTTTGGTTCAAGCACCAAGCCCATGCTTCAGGCTCTTTCTTTCTTCTACAAGTATGACTTGTACCTTCGGCAAATTAAGCGGCTAGAATTTGAAATTGGCTAGTCTCACTAAGATTACGGTTTTTCCAAAATTAAAAAAAAATGTTATCCAGAAAAAAAATAAAGTTCTTTGTCCCCAAGAGCAGACAATGTTAAATTCCACACTACACAGCACAGTAGCAGTTTCATATCAGCACAACAGCAATAAAGGCATCATTTCAAAAATATAGTAATTTAAGTAAAACACTAAATAGGAAGCTTAAGTTGTATCTTAAAGTTTGTTTTATTCAGCTGCTAAACATAGCCCTTTAAAAAGTTTCAGAGCAAGCAATTCCAAATGTATGCCAACCACTGGAACTTGTTGATGTACTGTCTGGGATTAACTTCAACTTCTAGCATTGAAAAAAAACCTCAGTATGATAAATGGCTTCATCTTGGCTCATTTCTTAGTTCTCCTTACCCCATACTCTTAACATTAAGGGTGCATCTACACTGCAAGGCTTAGCTACATTTGCATAGCTTATTTCAAGTTATTTCAATTGTGTAGCTCAGGGGTTCCCAAACTTTTTGACACGGGAACCAGTAAATCCATTCATGAGCTTTTGGAGGACAAGTAACATTCATCTGCATATTTGCATACTCCTTAAGCAAATGATGAATATGCAAATAAGTAGTTTCTGGTCCTTCCAACGCCCCCAGTGCCAGCTTTAGCAAAGCTTTTGATATGGTCACCCACAATATTCTTGCCAGCAAGTTAAGGGAATATGCATTGGATAAATGGACTGTAAGATTAATAGAAACCAGACTGGTCCCAGATGAGGGATTTTTTTGGACCAGGGGAGGACATTTCAGGGTTCCTGGTTCCCCTCCCTCCCCACTAGACTTCTTTGCACCTGAGCTGCCCATCCCCACTGGTTCCCTGCACCCACTCAAAACCATCCCCCACAATCCAAGGGAGTGCAGCACCAGTTCCCTGCAGCCCCTCACAGCCCAGCTGAGCTGCCCTTCTGTTTCCTATGCCTTCCGCCATCCATCTCAGCCCAGTTGAGCCCTGCACTGGTTCCCTGAATGCCTCCCCCACAGCACAGCTGAGCCCCGTTTCCCTGCAAAACTGCTGAGCCCAGCTCTGATTTCCTGCTCCTCCCTCCCCTGCACTTCCCGCCTCCTGCAGCCCAGGTGAGCCCAGTGCCCCGCTCCTCCTTCTCCCTCCCCCCCGCAGCCCAGCCCAGTGCCCTCCTAGCATCAGAGGAGTAGCAAGGATGTTATGCCCCTTTAAAAAAAATTATCAGTACCCCCTACACAGTTTTCAGACAGACAAAGTTTTTTTCTACCATTGCAACACAGTTGTTTAAACAACTTAATCATAGCTGGGTGGGCGATGAAATTTTTGGGTGTAAAAGTAATAGGTGTAACGGCGTTGTGCAAGAGGGTTTTTCTTGCACAAGAAGGGGAAGTGTAGACGCTCCTTTTTGCGCAAGAGCCTCTTCTGAAAAAAATGGTGGCTCATTAGGTATGCAAATGAGGCTTGGCGATATTCCATGCTTAGCTTAATTTGCATATTACTTGTGCAAGAAGCCGCGAGTCTATACATAGCCTAAGAGTTCTCATTAAATGAGACAATGGAACTGTGATCAAAAATAATATTTGGCACTGGTTTTGAAAATCCACTTCCATTTTTCCAACTCTTGAAAGTAACAAGGCAATAATTTCTTCCATCTCTGAATGAATGCAGAATTGCTCATACAGTATTGTGTATGCGCCTTTATCAATCTAGTTTGAATGTCTCCAGAGATGGAACTTCTATAAAATTGTAGAACTGTGGCCTCAGGGAATTTTTAGTACACTCCTTTTCTCTTTTTTAATTTCACCCCATTATACCAAGGAAATATGGATATCACATGCAGAATTATGCTCTTCCATCCTTGGTATTCAGAGCTGACATATGTGATTATGATTCTACAAAATGCTTTAAAAGATGTACAACTTGGCTAACTTCAGACAGTATATGGAAAACAGTATGACTTTTTTGGTAACCTGGTGACCAACTCAATCTCACAACTTTCCAAAGACACCAAAGGGGCACCAGTTTGTCAGAAAAATGAAAGGTGTAACAAAGCGACTCCTAGGACTAAAGATTTTTAGGGACCCAACACTAGTAAAGGTGCATCTTATGAGAAACAGGATCTTCCCATTAATTCAACATTTCAGACAGGTTTCTCAGGGAATTTCTAGAAACAGCTGCCTCTTTGTCTTTGAACAAAATAAGTTTTCATTCTGCAATCAAGGCATATTTGAATTGTTTAATATTCACAAATTTTATGCAATTCTTAATACTGAAATCTATTTTTACTGGGTTCTATTTTATCTGAGAAAAACACCCAGAAGTTACATGAAATTTGAAATATTAATTTCAAATCTAAGAGTTATTTTTATAAGAGCACTTAATGGTCTCACTTGAGGTTTTTCACGAGAACAGGTTATAATAGCTATTGTGTGCAACCGCAAGATAATATCACTTTCTTAGCCTGTTCCTGCATTACTCTGAAAGAAGTGGTAAGGGAAAAAATGATCTCTCTGTTGACCACTTGAAAGACGTGCAAAATGTTCAGAGAAACATGTGATTAGGAAGATACATGGATAAGGAGAAAACCCAGCCTGGAGGCATATTCAAAACAGAGGGAACAGAAAAAGAAAAAGAAAAGATGTGCCTAGAGAAGCATACTCTTAGGCTACGTCTGGACTGCAGCACTTTTCCAAGATACCCGAGGTATCCCAGAAAAACAATGCCACGTCCAAGGAACATGTCCGCTTTTCCGAAAAAAATTTCGGAAAAGTGGATGTGCTCTTTCGCCATCCCTGTAAACCTCGTTCTACAAGGAAGAACGTATGTGTCAAAAAAGCAGGTTTTTCTGAAATTTGGTGCCATGTAGACACGCCAAATTTCAGAAAAGCCTCTTTTGACAGAAAAGCAGAAAATTTTTAGATAAAAAAATTCTTGTTGGAAATTTTTCACAGAGCGTTAATCACCAATAATTCTTCAGGAATTCGTGATTTGCACATTTGTCTATAAAAGGACACACTGCTAATGGATTTGTCTCTAAGAACATTTCTTATGGAGGAGAAAAATATTGTACAGTCCTAGCTCTGGTTTGCTTTTTAAAGCTATTGTCAAAACAATGCATTAGAAACTGATGTCACTTCCCAAGTTATATCTTATGAGCAAGAGGTGGAAGAATGGGACTGCTCATGCTATGACTAATTGGTGCTCTTGATGTTGAAAGAAGCTAGGTCTCACATATACAAGTGATCTTTCTGAATGGCCCAGCTCTGAAAAATGAACCTGATGCCGTTTCTGGAAATAGTTAATATGACAGCTTCCGTTAGCACAAGCAAACTCAGACTAATTTAACTCCAGCATCTTTTTAACTTAACTAATTGATTGCTTACGCCACATTGTCTTCAAATTATACTTTTATGTGATCACTGCATATAAGAAATACTAATAACTTTCCGGACTATGAATCCCAGAGCATGACTAAGTGTAATGGATCTTACTGCTGATTTATCACACTAGGTGACCGAGTCAGAAAGTTAGTCATTAAGAAATGCTTTCCCACTTACTACAAAATGCAAAACCTTTCCCAGAGGAGAAAATAGTATGAAACCATGATCTTACTGACACCTAAACAGTTATTCATTCAAGACTGTTCATAAAATTCTCAGATTTCAGACGTGTGAACAAATCATTTGACAAGCTACTATTAGGGTTCTGCTGGGTCAGGTGAAGCTGATCCATATTCATGCTTAGCATCTGGCATCCTCAAAGCACTTCAAAAGGATTATCCAGTTAATCTTTTGAACATCCTATTTTCCAAATGAAGAAAGAGGCAGAGACATGAAGTGACAATCACTGAGGCAGGGGCTGGGACCAAAACAATAAGTGTTTCAAGCGTGACTGACATAATTGGTTCTTGTTTATTTCTAGTGTTTGTCTAATAAACGGGGATTATTTAAATACTGTATTTTAATACCATTACAACAATGCAATAATTGAGGGCAAAGGGGCCTTAAATATGTGATCCATTTCTATTTGCCAAACTGGGGTATTTTCCCTGACAAGAGCTACAAACAGTGTAACTTTTGATTACTTCCTGACTCATACACTAGTATTGCAGAGAAAGTATTATCTTGAAGATAAGATTGTATATTGCAATTTAAGGGACAATTTGCTTCTTCCATAAAAAAGAAATACGCTTAAGTTTTACAGGCACATTCTATCTGGGAAATTTCAAACATTTGAGATTAATTATTTAAGCCATAAGGGAGATATGAAATAGGTTTTTTTAAAGGGCTGTTCCCTTTTTTAAAAAAGCTCTTTAACTTTTATTTGCTGTCCTTTCTCAAAAAGCACTTGAGATACCAAGCTTAATATGTTCTTTTCCGCTAGCCTCAGTGTAGTGCCTTTAATTTTTTTTGGTAAGTGTAGCTGCCTGCTCTTCACTTTTCTCTGAAACCAGTTTACAGGCTATATACTCTTGCCTATTTTTCCTGTTAATACATAGCCTCTGGCTCACTCTAGAACCTGGTCCTCTCTGACCTCAGGTTGATTTCCTATAATGTGGAGATTATGGACCATTCTGGATGCTGAACTAGAGGTTAATAATGCAAGTCAGTAACAGGGTCATTACAGTAAATGGTCTGAATTTTAACAAGCCCTCATAATTTGTAATATCCACAGATAGACTGTGCAGAATTTCAGAAGTCTAGAGGCCAGTCCACACTGCTGGGTTTCTTAACTATAGGTGACCAAGATATGTTAGAGACACTTTCAGATTACTGCTTCAAAAGCTCAACTGCCACCAATACAGAAACACCTATAGAACATAGCTGTAAACAAGTCCCTAATCAAGATCATTACACATTGTAGTGACTGCACTGCATCAAATCACTGTGTGTCAAAGGCTAAAATTTCAAGAAAAGCACTAAGAAAATTAATGTACAGAAAACTAAGGTAAAAGAAAAGGAAGGTTGCAGAGAAATCATTTGCTCTGAAAAAACAGGGTTTTCCAACAGTGTTTTTGATTGTTAGAAATTTTTAAGTTAAAAGATTTAGGAAAGAGAACGTTTAAGTCAGAGTTTGATTTCCTCCACTTTTTTTTAAACATGCCTACTAGACCTCTCTGACATTTTTGTCCACGTACTTAAAAAACATCCCATGTGGAAACCATATTTTCATTGAAGCTTACCTGTGGTCCTATATAACAAAGTAATAGCTGCTATGAGTAGCTACTCACCAGATCCTCTTCCAACTCATTCTCCTTTACAAGCTGTCACTAATAGCTTGTCTCTTACATCCCATACACAGTTTATCTGCACTATTCTTGATTTATGCTTAATGAAGAAACCACAAGATTGTATTTTTGGAGAACACATACTGAACAGTCGCCTAAGTAGCAATGCACTACAAAGTCAAGACTAACCTCTCTATAATTGTTACCAGGACCATTTTGAATCACCATCAGTCTCCTGGTATGAACCTATATTGAATGAGCACATATAGGAAGTCCACCCTAATGACCAGTGATGGCCCAAAGATCAGAGAGCATCGTTCTCCAATGCAAACTGGACAGGTCAGACTTACCTAAAGCACAGAGAAGTTAGCAGGAAAAATTAGATTTTGAAAAGTAATCATAGTTGTGCATGTAACTGACGGCATATACCCCAGTGGCTGGTGGCAACAGTTTACCAGGACTGGCTACCACTGCTATATGTAGTTGTACCTCTGCAAGTACAGGTGATGGCAGCTCCTGCTGCCCGAAAGTCACTGTCTTCGGCGCTATGAGAGTTACGGGAAATGGCATGGACAGGGACAACGCTTGCTGTAGCCCCCATTCGCCAGCAATGGTGACCCGTGACCAACTAGAGCTGCAAGTACCAGTGGAGGTGCAGACAAATATAGTGGCACCAATCTGCCAATGGCTAACCCTGACAAAATGGATCAGGGCCATGAGCTGGTTTTTTGTCCATCCCTGGCATATGTTGTGGTGGGGACAGAGCAATGAGTTTGAGATTATTTGTGGAGCCTAGTTTTTAATTTTCTAAAGCTTTCAAATCTTTGTTTTTTGAAAGCTTTTACCTGCATTTATAAATGTAAAGGGCATTTCCCAACAGAGTACAATAATTTGAGACTTCCTGTGTGACTTTTAGAATCTTTGTACTGAAGCTGAATACAGAAATTTGAATTTCATTACTTATCAACAGACTCCATCCAGAAAAAAAAATTCTACTGCAGTAACACGTCCTGACTTGGATCAAACAACAACGAGGTAGGTTCTGTGTAATCTGAGACATAAATTATGTGGGTTTGACCTTTTTGATTCACTCTCCCTGTAATATTTTAATAGGTTCTGAACACAATAAATGAATTACAAAGAGATATAGGTTTTCTTCCTCAGAAGGCAAATATCAAAGAAAAAAGACTTTGTAGTGAAGAGAATGAGGGAGTTTGTGGATAAACATGGTCTTGCAACCATGACAAGGAAATTCAGTTTCTATTCTAGCACACAAGGATGCAGACAAGGGCTATAACACACTAGGGGCCATTTTCTGCAACTGAACATGAGTGCATCTCCCAATGACTTCACAGGGAGTTGTAGTCTCTTGTTCAGGGGTTAGGGTTGTTAACTTTGGTTGGATGATTCCTGAAGGTCTAAACTCATGACATTTTTAATTAAAGATTAATCTTTAATTCTTGGAGACTCCAGGATAATCATGGAGGGTTGGCAACTCTATCAAGGATATGATTTGGCCTAAATGATATCAACTTCTCTCTGCAAATAGAACCTAATTCAGTAAGGAACTTGAGCACATGCTGAATACTTCAGTACTGTGCTGAGTTGATGCCTTAAATATGTATCCACAACATGAACCCCGTATAATGATCCAATCACATCCAAAATGCAGGAGCACATTTTAGGTCTCCTACAAAGAAATGAAGAGCAATAAATCACAAGCACTCCAATTATCATGGAGGCTCACTTCTGCACCTTTCCTTTTCCCATGGCTTATACTGAGCAAACCAAAGGAAATTCTGACTCCTACAATAATAGTTATAATTTTACATAATTTTGTTAAAATATTAGCAAAGCTCTGGTGAGCAAATAAACATCTGATTTAAGCCAAAGCAGTTGCAAGTCTTCTAGTTAAATATGTGTGCTTGAAACTCCTTATTGTAACAAGTTACTTGTTTGTTTGTTTATTTAATTCTTACAGTGAAACTTTGGAAGAACTTTAGAAGAGCATTAAGAGATAAGCATGTGCTAGGAAATACTGCACTGATATTTTAATATCAATTGAAATATTCTGGATAGTCATTATGCCCAATTCATCCGAAGAAAAGAGCATATTAAAAAAATAACAGAGCATAGATAGCGTCATTATAGTTTACTAATCAAAGAGAGAGTACTGGCCTCCAATCAAGCAAAAATCAGGGAGAGAAATTAGTGAAGAGGAAGAGAATGATATCAGGGAAAGATAAAACAGAGAGATTTAAAATTATAATAATGTTACAGATGTAAGGATAAATTCAGGAAAGATGAACCGGTCAAAGAGTTTTAAGGACTGACCAGAAAGATTAGGATTGTTAAGAAATAGAAAATAATTAAATTGTTAATGACTAATGTTACCATTAAAATAAAATATTGTTATGGAACAATTTATGTTTCCAAAAACATGTAAAAGGTATGAAAACAACACTATTTCTCTTCCTTGTTTGTGTGGGGGAGAGGGGGAAGGGGAGACTTGTGAAATTCTACTTTCTTGTCACACTGGCTGAGATTTGTGAGGGCAGGAGGAGTGAAATAACATTGTTATTATTCTCATGATAAGAGTTCATCAACAAGCTCTGTGCTTGGACTGGTAGAAGTTTATGATGATTTTACAAGGAACACGTGGAGAGTACATATCACTAATCAATGATGATCTCATCTTTACAGATCTCGTCTTCTGTAAAGAAGGGAACAGCATCAATCCTAAGAAGCTCTACTGCTGGTCAGTCACTATATCTGTGATCTTAGGCCAGTCACTTGCATGGCACCTGGGTTCACCCATTTGTAAAATGGCAATAATTTTCAGCCACATTTCTACAGAACTTTGGGATGTATAGAAAGTATTATGCAAGCTTCTTAATATAACCTTGCAAAACCTTCTCAGCTCTGACCTCTTATTCAGATTCATTTGGTGTGTAAACTATAATTTTACCATATAAGAAAAGTATCAAGGGTTTGGTTGTGAACCTTGCATGATTTAAATCAGATTTTATCCCACACTTCCACAAGTGTAAGACAAAATAACTCAATGCTTCTTCCAGTTTGCCAATATCATGCTATGCTTATTACAAATACTTTGTTACATACAATATATTTGCAGCTGAGATTTTTTTAAAAATAATGTTCTATTAAGTATATTCCTTATAACAGATATATATTAATAAGTCTTTCTATCCATCATGTCTTGGTATTTTGTCATGTTATCAGTTACCTCTCTGAAATTCAAGACTATATCACCAGTTCTCTTCAGAAATCATGAAAGGAACTGACAACAAGACAAAGAATTTAGAGTCTGGGAACTTTTAAAATTTGCCCTTCTTATTAAGGATATATTAAAATTAGGACATTGGTTAATTGCAGTTAAATTATGTGATTAACCCCAAATGAATTGCACTGTTTGCATTTATTAAACATTTTGATGATTTTCTACAGTTTTGAATATATTAATTTCAATCACAATACGGAATATAAAGCATACTGTGTTCACTTTATATTTTTATTAAAAATACTTGCACTGTAAAAATAATAAACAAGAGAAATAATTGTATTTTGCAATTCAAATCATACAAGTACTATAGTGCAATCTCTTATCATGAAAGAGCAACTTACAAATGTAGATTTTTTTATTACATATCTGCACTCAAAACCAAAACAATGTTAAAATTTAGAGCCTACACATCAACTCAGTCCTACTTCTAGTTCAGCCAATTTCTCAGAAAAATAAGTTTACCACCATTTTCAGGAGATAATGTTGCCCACTTTTTATTTACAATGTCATTTGACAGCGAGAGCAAGTATTTGCATAGCACTGTTGTAGCTAATTTCGCAAGATACTTATATGTCAGGCGTGCTAAAGATTCAAATGCCCCTTTATGATTCAACCACAATTCCAGAAGACACATCCATGCGGATACCAGGTTCTGCTCAGTGATGGTCCAAAAGCAGTACAGACCATCACATGTTCAAATGAAAATGTATGATCTGGGTCAGCTGCCACCAGCAGAAGGTTGAATTTCGTCTTTGATGGTTTGGGTCTGTAATTTCTGCACTGGAGTGTTGCTCTTCTAAGATTTTGGAATACATGTGCCACACCTGGCCTCTCAGATTTTAGAAGGCACTTCAGATTCTTAAATCTTGGGTTGAGTGCTATAGCTATTATAGCAAAGTTCTGGCTGTGCCTTGTGGCTCCTGCACTCCTTAAGCAGTTATTATATGCATCAGCAGCTCGCTGTGACCTTCGATGCTGCCTCTTATGTTTTTCTAGAGAGTGGGGTTACAACTTATTGAGCCATTTTCATCATTGGCAAAGTCAATGAATGGGGAGGGGAAGATCCCACGAGAATTCCTAGACCTCCTTTCCCCAGAATTGGTTCTTTCTGTGGTCTGGAGAGGTTGGGGGGAAACCCAGGCCTGCCCACTACTGGGTTGGGTTCTGACCTAAGGACCTTAAGCAGCAATAACTGCTCGGGTTTCTCCCTCTAGCCCTGAGACAGCAACCTTTTCCCTGAGACACTTCCCCAAACACTCCCCTAGTAGCTTTCCCTCTGGTACCTGACTGAATCTTTCCGTTCTCAGCTTTTCTGCAAACACACTTCCTCCTCTCAGTCCGTCCCTCTTCTCCTTCCCCCTTACCCAGGAGAAACCTTTTATAACAGCTTCCCGGGTTTAATTGGCTGCAGGTGTCTGATTAGCCTGTTTCAGGCCAGCTATTAACTAGCCTCAGGTGTCTGCCTGCCTTAATTATCTGGCAGCAGACTCTAGAGTTTATTCAGGGGATACAAAACTGTTTATCCAGTGCCCTGCATACCTGCCCTCCATTAGAGTGTGACAAACCGCTAGTCTGAGTCTGTTACACTATTTTTAGAAATATCATATTGGTACCCTCCGTGTTTTGTCAAATCTGCTGTCAAAGACTTTTTAAAATGAGCATGTGTTGGATTGGCATTGGAGACAACTAGAACATGAAATATATGGCAGACTGTGGGTAAAATACAATTCTCCCCCAATTAGTTCAGTCACAAATTAACATTTTTTTTTTAAAACAAGTGTTATCAGCATCGTAGCATCTCATCTGGACTGGTGCCCTAGGCATGAAGGGGCATACAAATGTTCAGTATATCTGACATGTAAATATATATTGCAATGCTGGCTACAACAGTGCCACACAAATGCCTGTTCTCACTTTCTGGTGACATTGTAAACAAGAAGAGAGCAGCATGATCTCCTCCAAATGTAAGCCCACTTGCTTGTCTGAGAAAGTGGCTAAACAAGAAGTAGGACTGAGTGGACCTGTAGGCTTTAAAGCAGCATTCTTCAAAGTGGGGCTTGGGCCCACTTTGAGAAAGCTGCTAATGGGCTGCTCCAGTTTGTTTTCTTAACGGCTCTGCAGCCACGGAGCCTTGTTGCTCCTATTGGCTGCAGGGAGATGCAGGAAATAGCATGGCCCAGGTCACTCCTTCCCTCTTGGCTGAAAATGGCAAACCACAGCCAATGGGAGCAACAAGCCTCTTTGGCTGCCAAGCCATTAAGTAAACAGACTGGAGCAGCCCATTAGCAGCTTTCTGAGAAGTGGGCCAGTGGCCCACTTTGAGAAACACTGCTTTAAAGATTTACACTCTTTTATTTTTGGATTCATAATTCTTCATTTGTAAGTTCAACGTTCAATTAAAAGAAACTGTACTACAGTACTTGTATTATATGAGTAGAAAAATACTATTTTTTTCAGTGTAAATATTTAAAACCAAAATACAAAATAAATACTATACACTTTTTATTCTGTGGTGTAATTGAAATCAATATATTGGAAAATGTAGAAAAATCCACACATATTTAAATAAATGGCATTCTATTATTGTTTAACCGAACAATTAATTTTAATTACACTATTAATCACAATTAATTTTTAAATCACTTGACAGCCCTAATTAAAACAGTTAAATGTCTGAAGTTAAATTAAGCCAGCTATCAAGTCACAGTAATTATTTTTACATTTTTTCAAACTTTTTATTAAGTGAAATAATAATAAAATGTGCACTTGTACAAGTAGAGCGCTGCAAATCTGCAGATATCCTTGGATATGGATGCAGATGTCTGTGGCTCAATTTTGTATTTATAAAAATATAAATTTTGTATCTTGAACCCTGCAAATCTGCAGATATCCGTGGATGTGGATGTGGATATCTGCTGATAATTTTGCATATGCAGATGTGGAGCAGATATCAATTTTGTGTTCATGCAGGCTGTTAATATGAGTGTGGTCCCCCTGCCCCACAACCCTTCCAACAATGCATCTTCCGCACAGAAACAAATATGATGGATTTTTAACTGGAGTCAAATGCAATCTATACAGTGATTTATTAAAAAAAAATGTTATGAATTACACACATTTAAAATGTGTGACCTCTTTCCCATTTCTTTAGTTTCACATTTTAAATGGAGAATCTCTCAATACAATTGAAAACAAAATCAGCATGGACCAGCTGACCAATAGCTGTTCTATGTGCAGTCATCTAAGTTTGAGGCTTTTGAAGGATTTATTATATATTTGAAAAATACCGTACAAACATACAAATGAGGAAGGTTCTTGGTGCACCAGTTGTGAAGTGTTCCAGCTTGTGTTGATTAATCATGAGAAATAAGTAGTTTATAATGGCAAAATATGAAACCTCTCAAATGAATAAACAAGGGACTTTTAATGGCTGATCACGCCATTCTGTTTAGAATCCTGTTACCAAAGGGAACTGGTTTAGCCTCTCTTTTAGAATGCACAGAGAGTTTCATCTACTGTGATCAACTATGAGCAGTATCTATAGAGGAAAAGTCAAATTCCCAACATGTGCTCCTGATGAAGCAAAATGGAACTGGACATCAAAAGGGAAGCTCCAGCATTTCAAAGTGGCCGAACAGATATTCATTAAACATTGAATGTCAAACTCCATTTCAATTCATTTACAGAACATTAAATATACCAAAGAAAGTACTGATGAGTGACATTAATGCACCAACTGCCTCAATGAGACATGTGGGCTAACTGAATGAAGTAATTTGTGGAACACTCATTAGCTTAGCTAGGTCAAATACAGAGGACCTTGTAAAGCAAAATATGTGGCCTGCTAAATCTGAGATGTCAGTCGGGATAATGGCTGAATTTAAATATGATTTCAGAGAGAGTGAGGAAATACTTGGGGAATAAATTATTTCTAATGACTAAATTGTGTTTAATATTTACTTCTGTTTGAGGTATTTGAGAGCATGACAGCTGATCTATTTTATCTATTTATACAACATAATATAGAGCACTCTGTGACATATTGAGTCACAATCCAAAGTAGCAGGGGGCTGTGTCACCCTGTCCTGCAACCTTGTGTGCCTTACAGTAGAAGCTCCCACCTAGCCTTTCAGCATTCAAGCTACACCCAGAGTATCAGTGTATAATTTTTACCAGCCTTAGTTATACTTCAGGGTGATCCCAGTTCTAGATCTTCCTCCAGAAATGCATGTCCTGTACTGCCCAGCCTTCTCCTGGACAGTACAAATATATCATGCTTGTTATTCCTTTAATAACAATTATGCCAGTTTATTGTTTTAAACAGAGTACCGAAACCACTCCAATTTAAACACACTGCAAGTGATAAAACAATAAAAGAAGTTTACTAACTACATGGAGATAGATTTTAAGCGAGTACAACTAATGAGGCATGAAAATCAGAAATGGTTACAAGAATAATAAAGAACATTTATTTACTAGTACCTAACTTAAACAAATATGAGTGTCGAGCAAAGATTCTCATCATAAACTGTAGCAGATTACTGATCAACCGCTTATGTCAATGGCTCTCATACCTGAGTTCCTACTAATATTTCCTTTTATCTTTTCAGCTGTGGAGAAGGAGCTGGGCAGGGAGTGAGAGAGGGGTGCCTTGGAGTGGTTCTCTCTCCTTTGTATGGTTTCAGTCCCCCTCTTGAAAATTATTTCCAGTGGTGAGCCAGGAGACTAAGTCTATGAGTATGTCTGCTCTATGAAATTAGGTGAAATGTATTGAGATCAGCATCCAATTTTATAAAGTCAAATTTACATGTCATCACTAAGCATATGTGGTCAGTGGAGTGCATCCTCACTACCACAGCTAATATCAACTCTTAACAGCTATGCACTGCGAGTAGCTGTCCCACAGCCCCTGATGCCCATTTTAATTCTGGGTTAGGCTCCCTCTGCCTAGAAGCTCCAAGACCCAGTCCTGAGCCCTGAACCACACACAAACTACTACAGCTGCTTTGGGGGTGAGGGTGAGATGGCTTGAGACTGCCCCAGCTCTGGTTGATCCAATTGGTCCTGGGCTGCCTGACTAGCCCCCGAACCAGCTGCACCTGCCACTGCAAAGGTCAGGGAGGTCACAGAAAGTCATGGAATCTGTGAGCTCCATGTCAGATTCACAGCCTTAACTGCCCACACAACACCCTTTGAGCATTTTATTTTGTATCTATGCAACACACGTCAGTGGCAAAGCGTACCGTATTGCTGAACATCATTATGTTCCTGCATGATAGTTACAGACTCAAAAAAGTAACCAAAGGCACCAGGGGCTCTTAGCCCCATCTCTTCCTGACTTATGAGAGCTTAGGGAAAGACTCAGGTCAGGATCAGCGACTCACCTGGCAGGAGCTGGCACAGAAACAGCATCTGGACACCTATGACAGCCTGCTTTCTACAGGTACTATGAACATTCTTTTCCCTTGTCATGGAGTCACCAGGCTAATGCTCTGGAACTGCTCCATATGAAGCCAGTCAGGACTATGGAGTAACATGCCTCCTCCCCCAATGTCACCAAGGCAAGCCTACACAGCTTTGTTCTTCCTGGGTCTGACCGCAGATCATTCAGCATTTTTCCACTCCATGTACTTCCCCTAGCAAGTCTACCCAGGAGGGACTCTTGCAGAAGCCAAAGGACCCTGTAGACAACCTCCACAATCAGCTGTGACTCAACCAGCATTGTAAAATAGAAGATCTATTAGTTGACAGGTACACATTATAGCAAGGAGTTGTTAGTATGAAAATCACTGACCTTCAGTCAAGCGCTTATTGGGCGAATCCTGGGCCAGACAGCCTGGACTCCCCCTTTTCCAGTCCCCCAAAGCAGTCTCCCCTGGACTCTGCTGTCTGCCCTCTGACACCCCATCTGTTCCTCTTCCAGTCTTTGTTCTGCTTCCCAAGCAAAGAGTAACCTGCCTGCACCCCCTTCCTGGTTCTGAGGCTACAAAGAGCTTCAGACATCACTTACAAGCAGAGAGCTGGGCAGTAACACCTGCCTCAAAGGCCTCAGAAAAAGTCACTCACCCAAGTCCCATCACTTAGTCCAGGGGTGAGCCACAGCCTGTCAGCAGACCAGATCCATCCTGCCTACATCTTTTATCCGACCCACACAGCAGTTCCTGGCCCTGCCCCCTCACGCGTTGGCTGGGAGCCAGGATGTGCAAGCCCTTTCAACCGCTTCCATTTAAAGGGCTCACGTGGCTGTCAGGTAACAGCTGCAGGGAAGGTGCAAGCCCATAAAATAGAAGCAGTTGAAAGGGCTCATGTGTCCCTGGCTCACAGGCAATGTGCTAGCAGAGAGTCAGGGAGCAGAGAGCCCTTTGAATAGCAAGAGATGAAAGGGTTTGCAGCTCCCACTGCCCACTATCATGATGCTTGGGAGTTGCAGGGGAGGCGTGAGCCCTTTCAACTCCTGCTATGTAAAGGACCCGCCCCTTTCACCCGAGACCCCGCTCCTTCCGGGGCAGCCCGTGACCACTTCAAACATTTTTGAAGAGGCCCCCCTTCAAAAATTATTGCCAACCTCTGACTTAGGCATTTTTGCAGTACATAGGCAAACTGAGGTACACATAGTATTCGTATAGGACAGTAAGACTCACATGCAACATAAGGTGACTAAAACCCCACTTGGTCACATCCCTCTAGCTCACACACTTCTATTAACTTTCAAGTTCTGCATTTTTCCCACAAGCCATGTACTCCCTTCTGCTTCTCCCCTCCTAACCTCCAAAAAATTTAAACTAAAAAAATAAACTGTGGAAATAATACTTGCTTGTCACATTATTCACTCTGCTTATGGGTTATATTCACACACATTAAATCACAACTTGTCCCTCTTGTGTATTTACACTGAAAGCTCTTTGGAGGCATGGGCTTTCATGCTGAAGTAAAGTTGCTCTCATGAGGTTGTATTAAATGAACTTAATTAAGATGAGTTTTTCCTGAACTAGTTGCAATTTCCCCTGGTCTGGCCTTCACTAATTTGTTTTGCATAACACACTTAAGCACATTTCTCCCTCACTGATGTTCCAGAAAAAGCAGGGATTCTTCTTCAAGGCTGAGTTTCAGTATTCTGCTCACGTACATCAAGATTGGAGCATCCTCAGAAGACAAAGAAATCCTCTCCACAAGGAAGAAACCTACAATACTTTCCTCTTGTTTCAGACTTTCCTGAACAAAATGGAGTAAGGAACCAGTAGGGCATGAAATCAGCATGAAGAAACTTCACATTAAGCTGTGGAGTGACCAACAGAGAAACTCTATTGTTAACCCTCTATTATCATCTCCACAGCACTGAATAGGCCAGGGGTGGGCAATAATTTTTGAAGGAAGGCCACTTAACATTTTTTTGAAGTGGTCGGGGCTGCCCTGGAAGGGGTGGGGGTCTCAGTTGGAAGGGGCCTTTAAATAGCAGGAGTTTAAAGCGCTCATGCCTCCCAGGCATCATGTTAATGCAGGAGAGGAAGATGCAAGCCCTTTCAACTTCTGCTATTTAAAGAGCTTGCACCTTTCCCACGGCTGTCAAGAAGGTGCACGCCCTATAAATAGAAGCAGTTGAAAGGGCTTGCACGACTCTGTCTCCCAGGCAACATGCTAGCAGCAGGGCTGGGAGCTGCGAGCCCTTTCAACTGCTTCTATTTAAAGGGAGAGAAACAGTTGAAAGGGCTCGCAGCTCCTGGGCCTCTAATGCGTTTCCTGGAATCCAGGGGTGTTGCAAGCCCTTTCAACTGAGTCTCTTTAAAGCAGCTGGCTGCTAAGGGAAGGGCACGAGTCATTTCAACAGAAGCAGTTGAAAGGGCTTGCACATCCCGACTCCCAGGCGAGGTGTTAGAGGGCAGGGCCAGGAACTCCACGCAGGCCAGATACAAGAGCTAGGTAGTCTCGATCCAGCTTGCTGACAGGCTCTTGTGCACCCCTGGAATAGGCCAATGTAGATTGATTTGAGAGACTTACTCTGGGGTAAGAATCCTGAAAAAGACTCACTAGCTAGACTCACTTCTGCTTGTCTCTAAGGGTATGTCTACACTACCACCCTAGTTCGAACTAGGGTGGTAATGTAGGCAACCGGAGTTGCAAATGAAGCCCGGGATTTGAATTTCCCGGGCTTCATTTGCATAAAGCCGGGCGCCGCCATTTTTAAATGTCCGCTACTGCGGACTCCGTGCTGCGTGGCTACACGCGGCACAGACTAGGTAGTTCGGACTAGGCTTCCTAGTCCGAACTACCGTGACTCCTCGTTTCACGGAGTCTGAACTAGCGGACATTTAAAAATAGTGGCGCCCGGCTTTAAGCAAATGAAGCCTGGGAAATTCAAATCCCGGGCTTCATTTGCAACTCTGGTTGCCTACATTACCACCCTAGTTCAAACTAGGGTGGTAGTGTAGACATACCCTAAAGGACTTCCTAGTTTCAGTTGCAGAATCACTGGAAACTCTTATCTCATTTTTGGCCTGTTATTTTCAAGTAAGGTTTCTCTTCAAAGGTGACAAAAAGAAGTATCACACTTCATTGTCTAGCGTATGTAGAACATCTTTTATTGACTGTATTATGGTCATGTCTCACACTAACTTGTATTTAAAATTATATATCTCCGTCATAAAAAGCTTTGCAACATTTCCGTATTATTTTGCTATGGCTCTGATTACAAGTGCCTCCTGGTTAAATATCATGGGAAAGAGGAGTTGCAAATCACCTTAAATCATCACCTCTCAGGTTATCTACACAGCACCCTAAACTCAAAATAAGATACGCAAGTTGCAGTATGCAAATTGCATCTTATTTCTATTGAATTTGGAAATAATGCGCTATTTCAAGACATCCATTATTCCTCATGGAACAAAGGTTACAGGGATGCTGAAATAGTACATCCGCTATTTTGAGATCTCTCTTGAAATAGTGGGTGTGTTCAAAAGACATGGGGTATCTATTTCGGGATACTTCCGGTAAATCAAAATAGCCCCGCTGTGTAGACACATGCTGAAAGGCTAAGAAACTCCACTGCACAATTTTATAGAGAAATAAATCTCTTCTAAAGATGAATAGCATAGGATGGTTCAAGAAACTGACAGAAACAATTAATCTATAGTAATTTTTGTAGGTTTTAAAAATATGCTCTGTTTATCCCTGCCTAATTCCACCCTATCTAATTCTGTAGAATATCTGCAAGAGGGCGATCCTTTGACGTAAACAAAAAGGAGAGTCTAGCTTAACAACTTCCCTAGCTCTTGTATGTGGGGGGAAGACAACATACAACAGGAAAGAGCCCACTGAGGCTCTACTCTGGGAAACGCTACACACAGGATTCTCTTCTTCAGGGAGAAGGAGGAACCAAGAGGAGGTTTGGGCTTGCAGTCATGACTCTGTTGAGAGAGTCTGTGTTGAGCTCTGCCTGATAGCAAAGAGACAAGTGTGGAGAGTAAGTGTGAAGGAATGCTTCAGAGGGGTAGCCCTGCTAGTCTGTAAATGGAAAAACTGAAAAAAAACAATGAATAGTCTAGCAGCACTTGAAGGAATGGTGCTTTCTTACAGACAGAATTCCATCTCACCATGAATGATTCTGCTTCTTTAATTACAATGAGTGGTTAATTGGCTTGGGTGCTGTGGCCCGTGGACCACCTGGCTCAATGTAAACCTTTCCATGGACCACCGGTTGCTAATGGAAACTCTCCGTTAATTACATAATTATGCCTGAGCCATTTTGCTAGTGCTGCAACTAGGAAGAATGGTTTAATTAAATTATTAAACAGATTAAGCATTTTAACTTTCTCATGTTAGTTTATCAAACTTCATTTTAAATAAAGTAAAATATTACGTCCAACACAAAAGGTTTCAATATTTTCTTTATTTACAGCAAGGGAGGAGAACTTTTTTTGGGTCAGGGCCACTGACCACAGAAAAATCAGTTGGGGACCACACAAGTGAGAAGCAAAAATTCCCAACCTTCACTGATGTGGCCCCCGAGAAACCTCACTCCTCTGGTGCTGCTGCCCCATAGAAGAGCTGAGGTTTCAGGGTTCCCATAGGCCAGATTTACTTTTCTGGGGTTCCAGAGTTAGTGGATTTTATTTACCCTCTTAGGCTTTGAGGTGGGGATAAAAACGAGGGGTTCAGTGTATGGGACAGAGATGCTGTACGGGATCTAGGAGGAAAGTGGGGTGCAGAAGGGAGAGAAGTTGTGAGGTCTGGGTGGGAGGCAGGGTGCAGGAGCAGGGTGAGAGTAAGGTGTGTGGACATGGGGAGGAAGCAAGAGCAAGAGAGGGTGTCAGAGCAAGCCGGGGGTGAGCGGTCTTGGTGGGGGGAGGGGAACGAGTGAGAGGGATTGGGATGCAGGGATCTGGGCATGGGGGAAGGGGAACATTTACCTGGCTTTGCGCCCCCTTGCAGAGGGGAAAGCCTCCAGATTGCGCACTTCTGTTCCTCCAGCGGAGTGGGAAGGGTGAGGGAGCACAGCCCCGCCTCCCCCTCAAGCAGCAGGGAGCCAATGCAGCCACCACTAGCTCCACTTCCCACTCAGAGGACAGGGGAGGAAGGGAGGAGGTGAAGAAAGCCCTGACCTTTCCTGCCACACCCAGCTTGTGGAGAGCAGCAGAGTGCAGAATGGGGAGGGTTGGGGGGGAGAGAGCAGCAGTCATGGAGCCTGCTGAGCCTGAGCGCGGCCTGTCCTGCAGTGCCTCAGCCTGCGGCTGTTACTACATTACATACAGCAGTCAGACCAGTGCAAACAGGGACTGCTTCAGTCCGCACTTGCACCGTTTCCCTGCTGCGCCTCTACTTCTCCTGCCCCCCGTGGAGATGATACTGGGGGGAACCAGCTTTTAAGCCAGCTCCCCCAAGCACCAGCTCCTGCTCCTCCCCTTTGCTGCCTATCTCTGATAGAGGCAGCAAGCGTGGGGGGGAACAACCAGTTAAGTCACTACTGGACTACCCGATGAGCATATGCTTATCGGATAGTCAACTAGTCGCTTACATCCCTTGTTATGATTAAAAAAAAAGCTGCATTACAAATTTGGTGGTCCTGGCTCTTATTACCATTTAGGAGGAGTTCTTAAAAAAACAGACAGACAAACTCATGCACAGATGCACATACAAATTCTCTCAAATATATAACAGATAAAGGGGAATTGTAAATATTGGTTGGCACGCCTGATTTATCAACTGAGTTGAATTTTGGTAAAGTATTTATTTCATGAGAAATGTTTAGTATGTGCAAGGAACAGACGCAAATACAACTACTGATTAGATATTTATGAGGTTTGTGTTTCAGACGTTAATTTGTCAGAAAACATGAACATACATAATTTGTTCCTTTCAAAATGGATGTCTGGTGTGTTTAGAATATAAGATTATTGATAAAATACTAATTATTTTTATCAGAATTATTATGATCTTCCAGCAACTGAACAGCAGGCAGAGACAAGATACATAGTCTTATCTTTTGTTATTTTTCTGTCTCGCCCCCCCACCTTTGTGTGCATGTATCTAGTCTTAAATCAGGATCAAAGGAACAAAAATCATGAACTACCACCTAAAACTTCCTTCTTCCACTCTAAAAAGAATATTCAGTGCCATTTAGGGAGATTCAAGCAGGTGCTTCTTTCTTTAACAAGCTACAGAAAGAGTTGAAGAGTTTGTTAAAATTAACATTTACTTTCAGATTTTAAAATAGTTGAACTTTTCTCCTTTATTAAAGACACAAAGTAAATGATAAAAGAGCTTCCTAGCTGATAATGTAAAACAAGAAAGAAGTGCCTGGGAACAGAACTTCAAACGCAAGTTACCATAAGGGTAACAATAACAACATCCTAAAAATTCTATCCATTCCTCACAATAGTATAAACAAAGTCAGCATTATAATGGTTGAAACTGTAAACTCTAGGAAGGCTATCGTTAGTAAAACATATCTTCTACTTAGGGATTATATTAACCCTGGCTTAGTGGCTCCAAAAACACGCAAACCTTTACCAAAAGAGTTAAATGAAGAGCTGTTCACTCAAGCTACACAAATAGGCTTCTGTCCTTTCTCAAAAGAAGGCAACTTATTCTCAGTGTCTGATCCAGCTCTCACTGGAAGCTGTATACAAATCCTAGTCTGACACCATTTGGAGCAGGACTGGGACAACAATATTCACTGAGATCAATGGGAGCAAGACTTGACACAAAAGCCAGCAAAACAAGTCAATTTAGCATAATTACAGCCTATTTAATTCAAAGATAGCTGCCATGAGTGTTCAAGGCAATTTAGCAATTCAGAAAGTGTGTAAAGGCACCAAGACATTCATGAACTAGAGGACGCTGGAAACAGATCAAAGTCAACCTTTCAGGTAACATTTGTTGTTTTTAAACAAACAGCCTATAACCGAGTGTGACAAACTCTTCCTAGAAACAACCTACTTTTGCCTTCAGGGTGACAATTTTTATGTTACATAAATTTGAATCCAAAGTTATAGGGAATATGAAAACAGATCTTTATAAGAGAAGCTGATTGGACCAAGCTCTTTTCTATCTGTTCCCATGTTGTACTGTCAGTATGCATCTGAACAAACAAGCTCCTGAGAGAACGAAAAACCCCACCAAACACTGTATTCATGAAGTTCAAGGACAATTATATATAAAAATGCTTCTTGTTCTGTCTATAATACTTAGGCTCACAAAGTCCCTAAATATGCACTCCAGCCTATCAGCAAAGCATCACCTCCACATGCATTGCTCTGATCTGTCAACCACTGTAGGAGACTCCAAAACTACAAAAGAACCCTACAACCGATCTGTCCAGAGGACAACCATTCGGTCAATATACTAACTTCAGTCATCCCTGAAGAATGCAGAGGCATAATCTTGCATACCAGATTACATAAATACATGAGGCCCTGTGACCCAGCAATCTTAAACATACTCAAACTGTAGTGGCACAACTGGTGAGCTGTCTGAAACTGGTGTGGAAAGAAAAGCTACTGACCTGAGTAGGGCCCCAAGAAATTCAGTTTTCTGTGCTGAACTAGCATGGACTTTCCTTTCTTCAATGTGAGTCCCAGACAACTGAAGAGACATAGCATAAACAGACCACGGCAGAGAATTTACCTGGCCATAGCCAATTTCCCAATTACGAGAATACACGAACTCCCTCCTTCCTCAAAAAGGCCACCACTAGGTCCACACAATTGGTGAATGCTGAGGAAAACCAAAGAGGAATGCTGGGCATTGTTAATGGTGGACTGAAACTACAAATCTCAGGAACTTTCTGAGAGTTGACAATGTGATCACATGGAAGTAGGGACTCTAAAGATTAAGGGCAGCAAACCAGTTATTCCACCCTAATGAGGGAAAAGTTGTCATTAGAGTGACAATGCAGAATCTCACATGTTTGATGTACCTGTCAAAATTTCAAAAAGGTCAAATATGGGTCTCAGAACCCCTTTGGACTTGGGAACTAGAAAGTACCATGAGTAAACCCCCCTCCTCCTAATGCTGAAAGGACTACCAGACTCAATGGCCGTTCCACTGATGGTTCCAAATTTGATGGTACAGTACAAATTTGAGGGAAAAAATATTTGACTGGAAATGGTTCCAGTTGAACTTATAGGTCTTTTTTCACTAATTCCCAGAGTGATCAATAGAAGGTGCCATAGTGGTGAGTCTGTCTTGTTACGAATACTAACTAATTAAAAAAAAAACCAGAGAAAAACTTGCTGTGATGCAGTAATCATGAGGTAAACCACACAAAGGGAGCACTGATCCAGTAAGACGGAAAAAATAGGGACAGGGCGGTACCACCCTGTAGTGGGGCTGTTAAGCCAGACGCAGACTCAGGGAGTGCTGTGGCCAGGGCAAGACACAAGAGACACTACCACTGCCACAACAAGGGTCATATAAAGAGTCATTGCCCTCAGAGACAGAAAGGGGGAGGGGGAAATCCTAGACAACTGGGTCCAGTCTGAGACTACCCAGGTTGGAGGGACAGGAAAGATTGGGGCCCAGAGAGGTTGTCTGAGCTAGAGGGGCCCCAGATAAATAAGGGAACCCACTTGGGAGCAGAATGAGCTACTCCTAGGACCGAGACAGAAAAGGGGACCCACATGGGAGTAGAGCACGCTACGGTGGGGACCTAAACCCTTGAGGAGGGAAACAGGCTGCTCCAGAGGGTGGAGAGCCTGCAAAGGGAACAAAACACCCTGAGGGCCCAGAAGAGGGGAAAAAGCTGGACTGACAGGATTCCCCTCATGGATGATTTTGAGGGGGAGGGTATGTAGTTGGGTGGCTGCCTGACCCTGGCAGGGAAAGGGTTAAAAGCAGGCCACAGGAAGCCTGTGCAACTCTAACCAATCAGAATAAAGGGAGATGTCAGCCAATCAGGGCCAGCCTATAAAAGGCTGCAGGATCACACTCTTGCTCTAGCCAGGAAAGAGGCAGGACTGGTTCTCAGAAGGAGGGCTGTACCCTGGGCAAAGCAGCACTAGGCAAGGTAGCAGGGCAGTGAGAGCTCTAGCTCACAACTGCCAGACTGCAGGCTTTGATACAAAAGCTGAGTGGATACAAGTCTCACAGGAAAGTGGCCCAGGGAGTGTGAGCAGTCAAAGGGAGTGAAAGAGCAGAGGACATGGCTGCTGCCAGAGGGTCCCTGGGTTAGGATCCAGAGTAATAAGCGGGCATGAGTATCCCCTCTCCCCTCTTGCTCCACACCTTGCCACACTGGAGTGTGACCTATACCCTATACAGATTGTGGATTGCCCCGAGACAGGAGCTAGACCAGGATGGGGAACATTTTCTGGGTGGGGGGCCACTGACTCACATAAAAATCAGTCAGAGACTGCACACAAGTGAGAAGCAAAAGAAAAAAAAAACCTCCTGTTGTGGCCCCTGACTGAGAAGCAGAAAGATACTCTCGACATTCCCCTCCTCTTGCACACCAGAGCTAAGGGGGAGCCCAGGCTAGTAGATTTTGTGTGCTTCAGCCCCGTGGTGGGGCAGCAGGGGAGGAAGGGAGGGCTAGAGCACCAGTGGGGGGGGGGACCCTGACCAATGGGGGACTGGATCCAAGCATGCCAGGGGCTGCATCTGGCCTCCAGGCCTTAGGTTCCCCACCCCTGCTAGACTTTGAGGCTGCAGTTGGCCACAGTGGTGGGTGTATTGACTGAGGGCTGCTGATATACCGAGAAGGGGGAGAGAATGGAGCGGCAAGCACTGTCCAAGAGCAGTGTCCTGAAGAGGATGCTACAGTTGAGGGAGCAACGCAGGTCCAAAGCCAGAGGGTGGAGAGTAGAACAGAGTGATGATGAATGAGTCACTGGCGAGAAGGTGGCACACTCCATGAACTAAGCTAATTCCCAGTGTGACCAGGAGGAGGCATCATGCTGGTGAATTAACCTCACTACACACCCTTATATAGGTTCAGGATGGGCCAAGTGGCAGCACAGGACTTACATGCCACCCTGACAGGTACTGTGGCACAACTCTTGGGCTCTGGCATACCAGAATGGAGTACTTATCTGACAGCAGTTGAACAGTAAGTTGTTCTGGGAGTCAACACATGTTAAACTTTATTGCGAGGATGAGCAGAGATGAGGCAGGATACTGTTATCCTCGAAGGCATTAAAGGGTGCCATCAACTAGTTGTTCAACTTGTAGACAACTGTGTAAGTGCTGGAAACTGTGGCTGTGCTAGTCAGATGGCAGGGGCTCTCATTGTACTCCTTTCCGCCCCACATTTGGTTTTTCAATTTTCCACAAAATCAATAGGGGTTTGTCTGATATTCTCTAATTATCATCGTACGTGCAAACACAAATGCTGGTTAGCAAAATGTCCATGCAAAATCAGTCAATCAATGGTACAAGATTGGTCACCCTACCTCTAAGGATATGTCTATACTACAGAGAAGATTGAAGCTGCTGCTGTCAATCTTCCAGGGTTCTAGTTAGCGGGTCTAGTGAAGACACACTAATTCAAACTGAGAGGGGCACTCTGGTCAATGCTGGCAGTCCTGTTTCCACAAGGAGTAAGGGAAGTAGAAGGGAGAATATGCTCCCTTCAACTTCCTGTAGTGTGGACAGCGCCAAAAGTTTAGTTAAGGTACTTTGATTTCAGCTTTGCAATTAACGCAGCTGAAGTTGCATATCTTAATTTGACCTTATCCCGTAGTGTAGAATTACCCTAAGATGGTATGGTAGAATTGGAGGGGGTTCAGAGAAATGTGACAAAATAATTAGGGCATGGAAGTCTCACACGAGATAGACTAAAAGACTTGGAATGATTCACACTGAAAGGAGGCATAAAAATTTATAAATAATTAATCGCGTTTAAAGAATGTAAATCAAAAGCATCTGTTCTCTCTGTCTCATAACACAAGAAAAAGGGCACAGGCAATGAAATTGAAAGGTGGCAAATTAAAAAGTAAGGAGGAAATACCTCTCCATACAAAGTGCAATTAGACTGTAAATGTGCCACGAAGACTGAGAACTTTGAGTGTTTACATGAACAAAAGTATCTAATCACTCATTGAATCTCAGAGCTTTTTTACACAATGAGGTGATGCACTCTGCGCATTAACTGGTCCACACAGACCCTGCTGGTGCACACTAAAGGTTTCCTAGTATGCTTGAACACAATAGATGCTGCTGGTAAGCACTCCAACTTTCTCTAGTGTGTTTTAACATAGTGCCGTTCATAACAGCCCGTGTTAGTGTGCACTAGAGAACTTTAGTGCATACGGAAAGGATCTACACAGACCAAATATTATTCAATACATTTGCGTGCTTTGTATTGAATAATACAAAGTCACACTACCATAGTGTGCATTACCTCTTTATATAGATAAAGTCTTACCGAGATATAAAAGTTAATGCAAATAAAATTTTGGAAGACTTTTCAATTTTCCCCTGAAGCCTCTGGTGCCAAACACTGCCAGAGTCTAGATACTGCACTAGATAAACAAAAAGTCAGATCCAATAAGCCAGTTTTTATGTTCTTACAAAGAAACATATTCATAGGATGCATGCTCTATCATAGAGTTAACATGACGCAGTTCACCTGCAGTCCACAGATTCTTTAAGACTCATCCTAAACATATGCAATGGGAGCTTCCCTTAACACTGTTAGCATGCTCATGCTAGAGCAGGAAAAAGTTTGTCCAGCAGCAAGCCCATTTGATAGTCTAATATTTTCAGGAATTTATAATAGTAAGCAGGAGCTGTATAAGCGCCTTTAAATAGACGATATGTCATAAGGTACATCTAGACTACATGCCTCTGTTGTCAGAGGCATGTAGATTAGGCTACCAGACAGGAAAATGAAGCGGCGATTTAAATAATCGCCGCTTCATTTAAATTTACATGGCTGCCGCGCTGAGCCGATCAGCTGTTTGTCGGCTCAGCGCGGTAGTCTGGACGCGCGGGTGTCGACATCAAAGGCCTTTGTCGACCACCCAGGTATACCTCATCCCAGGAGGCATACCTGGGTGGTCAACAAATGCCTTTGATGTCGACAACCGCGCGTCCAGACTACCGTGCTGAGCCGACAAACAGCTGATCGGCTCAGCGCGGCAGCCATGTAAATTTAAATGAAGCGGCGATTATTTAAATTGCCGCTTCATTTTCTTATGCCTGGTAGCCTAATCTACATGCCTCTGGCGACAGAGGCATGTAGTCTAGACGTACCCTTAATCTTGACCTAAAATAGCAATTCCTATTCTAGACATATCAAATTTGCAGAGGTTGTACAATGGAGACAAAGCATCTCCTATGGATTGGGAAGAGATCAAATTTCTTTTAACTGTAATCAAAAGAGAATTTCAATATAGATCTCCAGACGTAAAAAGCCAGAGCATGAAACCATTGTCACTTTGTAAGGTTTATTACAATCAATTACAACATGAAAACAGTGTGTCCATTTTCCAGTGTATGAAAATTGTGTAATGCTGTTGATGTTTGATGCATGACACCTCGCATCATTGCACATCTCACTCCCTCAGTAAGTAAAATGACTCCCTTCTTCCAGTGTTTCTCGATCTACTCTGATCATTGCTGTGGGGACATAGATGGCCATATATTTTGTCTTTCCACTTGCTTTGCTGTGTCTACCAAAAGCTGGGTGTGATGGGATAGACTAGGCCCAAAGCCCCCTGCTGTATCAGACCCCAGGGAGAAGAGCAGAAAAGAGGTACTCTAGGCAGACTAGAGTGGCTGCTTCTACTGCAGCCAATCAGGGCTCAGCAAGCTGATATAAAAGAAGCCTCTGAGGCAGGGCCTGGCAGTTCCTCATTGGATCTTGACTCAGTCAGACAAAGGGACTGGGAGACCTGTCAGACCAGTGGGAGGACATCAGCACCACAGATAGCTCTGAGTATGAGCTGGACTTCAGACCTGGTTAAAACCCAGGTCCAGCAGCTGAAGACTAGCCATTTATTTTAGTTCCATGTATTATGCAGACCAGCCTTTAATCTGTTTTATTAACAGGCTTCATCATTCAGGCCTATCTTCCCTATTTTTTTAAAATCTTGAGTTAACTGATTATCAATTAACTTGAAGGCATTTTACTTTGTAAAGTCTAGTTTGAGCACTCCCCAAATGTTTGTTTCAGGTTACAAATGTTTGTAGTTTACCCTGGGGATCAGTCTAAGGATAGGTCTATACTAGAAATAGTGTCAGTTAAGCAGTATGATTTTTTGAGAAATTTCTAATATGGCAAGAGTTCTACCTGCAAACCAGTAGGCCTCATTTTAATTAAACTAGCCTTTAACAAAAAAGTTTGGAATCAGAAAACTTGTTATGCTATGTAAAGACAGTATCTTGTTAATATGCTGTACTGAAGTGAGATATGGCCGATAAAAAGTCTCCAGGCTGAGAAGCAATTACACACAGAGATCCTCATCTGCAGCATAACATGAAATTAGCATCTTCTCAGACAAAGATGATTCAGCTATTGAATGCACAGTTTTATATTGCCGATTGAAATTTCTAAAACTCTGAAGCTTTCAACTTGTGACTCAGGGGCTAGAACTTTTATGATAAGTTTAATGTAGGTCTAATCACATGCATGCCTTAAAGAGAGTGCTTTTCAAATGCACTGTTTTATCAATTGCTATAAATCAAATCTTCACCAACATGCACAAATGTATTAATATATGTGGAATGTCTACCCTCTTTAAGTTTGGAAGACAATCCAGTCACCCTCCCTCCTTACAAACAATAATGTCATTAGTTAGAATTAATAAGTACTGGTTGTGATTCAGCCTCCTAATACCAAGATTGATCCATGGGTTATATTATAACTTGTTAAAGTTCATTAGTCATCAGAGATAATCAGTAAAAAATGTTTAATTACCACAGCTTGTTAGATGTGCTTAAGGTTATTGCACTGCTCATAGCATCTACTTGTGAAAACAACTTACCTGATATTTATTTTATAAGATAATTTTATTTTGTTTTCTGAATTGCATGTTATATCTTAGCAGCTTTTACCTTTTAAGAGGACTGCTGAGGCGCAGGACTTTAGCCACTTTCCCTGGTAACAATATAGAAAAGGGAACAACTATAAATAAAATGTCTTTCAATATTTTTATGAAATTGATTAAACCTTGTTATGGGTTGAGTTAAACCTCACTGGAATTGATGTGTTAACATGTACTTCACTGACAATAAGTGTAAGAGTTAATTAAGGGGCCACACCTAAAACAATGTTTAATGGAATCTGCCTGGAAACTAGCACCATGTATATGGAGGATTCCACTCAGTATCATTCTGACCAGATGGGATGTGAAACCTCTCTGGTGGGGTGCAGGGACAAGAAACAGAGAAACGGAGGCCATGTCTACACTACTACTTATGTTGGCAAAACATTTCACTCAGGGATGTTAAAGCGCATGCGCACCCACCCACCCAAAAATGATGTAAGATTAACCAGCATGGGTTGCCAGGTATCCACTATTGAGCTGGACAGCCTAGTATTTGCGCCTTCTGTCTGGTTAAAAAATTCAGAAAATACCGGACATGTAAAATGTCCAGTATTTTCTGTTTTTCCCGGCTTAGGTGTCAGACGGAAGGGCAGTTGGGACAGGTGGCGCAGTTCAGGCTGGTTGGGGGAGGATGGAGCGGGCCAGGAATTAAAACGGCCACGACTATTTTGGCCCCAGTCAGTTCCTTCTACACCACTCCCGCCAACAACTTTTGCTGGTTTTTTTTGGCTCAACAACTTTATCTGTTTTTTTCTTCTCAACAGAATTTTTTCCCCCTTTTTTTTGGGGGGGGGAGTTCGGTATTTTTTGTTAAACCATCTGGCACCCTTAACAAGCACGTGTGTGCACAGTGCTGACGCTCATTTATGGTGCAGCTACAGGGCTTAACTCAAAATGAGCTACGCAAATTGAGCTACGTCAATTGCGTAGCTTATTTCGAAATTGGGAGCGTCTACACAGCACTTATTTTGCAAAAGAGCACTCTTCCTCTAGCTTCCTTTGCTCCTCATACAATGAGGGTTACAGGAGTCGGAGTAAGAAGCCCTCCAGGTTGACAGTATTTTGACATTATTTTGAAATAACTGCCTGCTGTATAGACATGGATTAAGTTATTTCAAAATAATGTTGCTGTATAGATGTACCCTTAGGTGGTTTTACTACTTCTAGAGGAGAGTGCTCTCCCTTTGGTATACAGCAGCTACATGAGCAATCTTCAAGGGGTGCAGCTGCATCAGTACCACTATGCCACGTAATTAGTACAGACGTGGCCTCAGGGACAGCAAGAAAGCCAATAAGGACCCTGTAAGCTTCTGGATCTGGTGCTGAATAAAAAGGCACAGGACATTAATCAAAGAAGTTATCCCAGATTTGCCTCCTGTAGCCAGAAAAGCAGAACTTTGTACATTCCTTGTAAACAAACAAGACTGCACCAAAGAAAATACAAGAATCCATCATTGATTTCTACTCCCTGCTAGAGCATCCATAGTGCCCTCAACTTTGATTAGCCACTAAAGTTGTAGGGGCAGCAGTACTCACCTAGCACTGCCCTAGCAGACGTCTAGCAATTAGACCAGTGACTACAAATTACGATACAACCGACTTGCTATGAAACTTATTCATTTGTTTTTTGAATTTACTCTATTTTATATCTACTTAGCAATCTCATGGGATTAACGAAAGTATTCACATCGGAAAATATTTAGCAAGATAAAAACTGAGCTATTAGAAAGACAAACAGCTTCTGTACTTCCCAATATTAGCTAAAATTTCCTTTCACTTACATGGTTAGGTTTATCTGACTGCAATTTCAGGGGATGAAATTGGAGTCAGTGACTGGAGGAACTATTTTCATTTCCTCAACTAACAGTTTATTGCCAACAGAATAGTTGAAATAGAAAAGGGCTTTTCAAAAAAATATCAGGAATGCATTTCAGTCACTAAAAAGAGCCCTTATTGACCCTCTTGTAAGAAAAGTGAACTATTGAATCCTACCTTACAGGTCTATATCAGCTTATCGATTCTTCCAAATTTCTGAGAAGCACCTTTTAAGAGCAGCCAAAAAAAGTTCATACCACGTTAGGAATGCCATACAGATTCAAAATGCAGGACAATGTAGCACTTTAAAGACTAACAAGATGGTTTATTAGATGATGAGCTTTCGTGGGCCAGACCCACTTCCTCAGATCAAATAGTGGAAGAAAGTAGTCACAACCATATATACCAAAGGATACAATTAAAAAAAATGAACAGATATGAAAAGGACAAATCACATTGCAGAACAGGAGGGGGATGCGGGGGGGGGGGGGGGGGAAGGAAGGTAAGTGTCTGTGAATTGATTCACAGACACTTACCTTCCTTCCTCCCCCCCCCCTGCATCCACCTCCTGTTCTGCAATGTGATTTGTCCTTTTCATATCTTTTCATTTTTTTTAATTGTATCCTTTGGTATATATGGTTGTGACTACTTTCTTCCACTATTTGATCTGAGGAAGTGGGTCTGGCCCACGAAAGCTCATCATCTAATAAACCATCTTGTTAGTCTTTAAAGTGCTACATTGTCCTGCATTTTGCTTCAGCTACCCCAGACTAACACGGCTACATCTCTATCACTATACAGATTCAAGACTTTTTTACATTATAAGCTAGCACAGACTTTTGTTTGCTGAATGTCATATTTATTTCCAGGCTTCAACCCAGAGATATTTTACAAACATTGTGAATTATAGTTCCTTAAACCATTACCATTAATGACTAGAGCCATGAGCTCTTCTGGGACAATGCCAGAGTCACAGATAATCGGGGGGGGGGGGGGGGAGGGAGAAAGAGGGAAATGTTTTCTGTGCATGAGCTTCACCCCATGTGGAAGATGTGAGAGACTAAGGCCCTGCTCATTTATGTTTGCCAGGCAGGACAACCCCACTGCCCTGGGTGATTCAGTCAATTAGGCAGAGGGTGTAAGGCAGAAAACAGTAGGGAAGATAGGTCAAACATAGCAATCAAACTGGTTGTGCGAAAGAGGCCAGATGAACTGGACAAATGACTACTATGAGGAGGAAGTAGAAGGAGCTGCAGGTTTGAGTGGGACAACAAGGGCCAGGAAGGAGTATCAGGAAATGTGAGTGGGGAAAAACAAGGTGGAAAAAATCCCAACCAGTTCTAAGGGTGGAGGAACGCCAGGACTGAGTCGCTGCTGTTGTTTGGTAAAGTGAATGGACAAAGAAAAGCTACATACCTCAACTATTGCCCCCACCCACCGTGCAGCACTCTGAATTCCTCCTGAAATGTACTCTGAGCTTGGCCACCAGAATAGATACAGAGAAGGTTCCACAGCGCCTATCCTGCAGCACACCAACCCATTTTCTCCAGCTCAGGCTTAGAAATATTCTCATAACTTGGAAAGAAAGGGAATTTCACACCTCTACAGTGGAAGTAACAAGGTGCAGCAACAGATCTACCTCTCAAGTTCATAGACTCATAGACTTTAAGGACAGAAGGGACCATTGTGATCATCTAGTCTGACCCCCTGCACAGTACAGGCCACAGAATCTCACCCACCCCTCCTAGAATAATCCTCTCACCTATATCTCAGATATTGAAGCCTTCAAATACTTTGAAGACCCCAAG
This sequence comes from Pelodiscus sinensis, assembly GCF_052426305.1. Lineage (NCBI taxonomy): Eukaryota > Metazoa > Chordata > Testudines > Trionychidae > Pelodiscus > Pelodiscus sinensis. The sequence continues at coordinate 120,030,091 of NC_143056.1, read as the reverse complement.
ATGCAGAGAACTTCCCTTCTGGATTTTCCGTTGTGTAATACCTTTTTGCAAAAGCAAAGGGTTTCAACAGCAGTTAGCCTACAGAACAAAAAAGATCTAACTTATTTCTTCGGGTGTATCGATAAGTCACTTAAGATTAATATTAATTGATATACACATTAAATAATTAACAGAACACAAGGCAAACTAATTATTTAATTAATACAATTCGATTATTAGATAGCATGGCTTCTTTACTTGGTTTTCCAGTAATAATCGGATACTGACATGAAATGAAAATATTATTTTGAAATCCACTGAAATGTTATCTTTAGTTGTTTAATGCACACAGTGTAGCTATGACAGTTTTTTCTTGCTCCCTTTCTCTGCCCCTAGTTTTATACATCATGAGTGGAATAACTATGCTTACACAGTAATATGCTGGAAGATTGTGCAATTATATATAAATTCTTAATCAGCGTGGAAAAGAAATTAATGGACGTTATATGCCCGACATGTACCTTAAGCTATCAGAAGACTGTATTGATGTGTATAATGAATGAAGCAACACAGGATTTTGCCTGGAGTCCTACAGGATAATCACATTAAATCAACATTTAACAGTTTATTTCAGTAAGTTAAATGTTTTCAAAACAAATTTAAGTTGTTATTAAACCAGTTCAGTTACAATATCTATTCACTATTCACAAATGTTTGTTATTGTAGAATGCATCTGCAAATAAATGCAACAATACAAGACAAATTTCAGTGTTTCTAATACTTCAGTTTTTACTTTTTAAGCCTATTCATGTAGGAGAAAAGGAAGGAAGAAGAGAACAGTCCAGGAAGTGTGAAAATCATACAACTCACCAAAAACCTGAATATTACCAATAAGGTGTAGTAAAGCAAAAGCATTTTCAAATCTAAATCTAAGCTGTATCACCACCACTTTATATTTCTGCTCTGATCATCAACACTGCAGTGTATTAACTTCTTTCATAGAAGATATCCATACAAGTGTTTTATTTTATAAATGTTCCCTGTCATTCTACTTCTTTGAGGGTAAATATTGAGGGCTTTCTAGGAGTGCCAAGAGCATTTGATACAAAAGCTGCTTTTAATCATGGGGCTTCAACAGAGATGTGGTGGAGAATTGCAGGCTACTCAATGTTTCCTGTCTTACCTTCTTCTGTGGAGATTCTGCAGATGAAGAAATGCACAGAATCACTGTTGTCAAGCACTCGGCCTTATGTAGATCAAGAGGCCATGTCTTGGCAGAGGCCTTTGCTTCAAAGGTGGCATGGGCATGTTTTGATGGGGCAGGTCCAGTAGCCTACACTGACATAGGCTGACAGGAAAGAGATAAAGGACAAAAACAGCCTATCATCTGTGGGTTAACACCTTTCATGAAGTAATCACTTTATATCTGACCTATAAGTCCTCATCCTCAAAAGAAACCAGCACAACACTTTCAAAAGACAAGACTGAGATCCTAACTTCACAACTCTGCTAGACACGAAAAATCATGGACTAAACTGACACACTGGACATATGGCTTATTTCAACAATCTGTAACCCATTAGTTGCTTTGTGTCCTGTGGCTACTGCGGTGTTAACAGGTCACTCTACCCAGAATGGTCTTTAACAAGATTTGCTAACTATTTATGCTAACAATTTGTTCCACCTTGGCTGTGATACTCAGTGTTCCTTTGCCAGACCTGAAGAACAGCTCTACGTGGCTCAAAGGCTTCTCTCTCTCAAACAGAAGTTGGTAAAACATTATCTCATCCATTTTGTCTGTATATTTGAAACAGAGTTTCTGTGTAAAGTGAATATGCTGCAAGAACTTGCTTCCTAGAAGAGAACTCGCTTCCTAGAAGAAGAGTATGTATGATCTCCTTTACCTATGGTGCTGTTTTGTCTTTAGACAATAAATCTGGCTAAGTATGGTTATTTGGTCTCCTGAACATTTTAAAGAATGAACTATGAGTGTAGTCAAATAATAGACCACACATCTAAGTCAGTAGGTGCCATTTTTTGTTACCAGTGAATTTTTTCTCCCAATTGCCTACTTATATTTAAGATGCACTTAATTCTGGCTTTCCAAAGTCACCATTTCACCAAAGACCATCCCTGATGTCCTCTTGAGCACTGACCCATTAGCTGGTTCATGATGGTCAGCACATTGTTCTTTTAATGCACTTGAAGTAGCCATGCAAAATGCATGTACATACTGAAGGAGTAAAAGTGTTAGAAATGGGTCTGTGTGTTTTTTTACACATTCGGAGAGAGAAAAATATGGCGGAGAACCCCACTTAGTTTTCAGATGTCAAAGGCATATCTGGTACAAATTTCCACAAATTAATTTAAGTTGGTTACAACTCCCTGTGCAAGAATACAATTAATAAACACAGGAATAAACCTTGCCACGCAATTTGTGCTAGTGCTCACTCTAATTTCCCAGACAGCCACAGCCTCATTACCTCCAGATTTGTGCATCTCATTATGATGCTGACACTGGCATTTGTGTAATTAGTGCTGAAATTACAGATTCATCCTCATTTAGTGTGGTCTTTATTGCTGTTAATTAGGCAACGAAATGTGAAAACTGTTACGACATTTTAATTATCTGAATGCAAAGAGATTTTTATACCAAAAAAAAAAAAGGGAGTAACCACTTCCTGGAAACATTTGTTGGTTCCAATAGAAGCAACTGATTAACAAAAGCCTGATTTGCTGTGCCATTTGCTAAATAGTTAAGATGACAATATTTTCACTCGTCCTCGCTGCACTGTCAAGTTGCTAGTTTTATTTTCTGTAAGTTAGCAGACTAATTAAGTGTGGCATAATTATTTTTTTTTAAAAAGGAAACTGGGCAATTAATTCAATGTGATACTTTATAGCAAGTTTCCCGATATTATCAAAATTGCTCTATCTGCAAACAGCTAAATGTTCATGTTGATGCAATATCACTATGAAAAAGTGAATGTGGATAGGTGAATGGCTTCAACTATGGGAATTTATTTCCATGTAATTTATGAATTAATAGGAAAAGGAGAGTTGATTAACTTGTTCAGTAATAGGACTTTTTTCCAATGCATCCCCCTATGATGTTCTATGTCCACAGTGTCTCTGCTACTCCGCTTTTCCTGCCCTTCCCTTTTTCTGGCTGTTCCACCTGGAACAGCCAGAAAAAGGGAGGCAGTCCACCTCAGTGAGGCTGGCTGCGGACGAGAAAGGACATGCACTGCAGGTGGCAGAACCAGGAAACCCAGACTACGCTGCAGAAAACCTGTCTACTGTGGAGTCTGATGGGAAAGCCAAGTTACCACCAGTCGAGGAAGTACCTAGGATGCAATATATGGTAGAAAGTGACCCCGAGAAGATAGCTGAGGCTGATGCCTGAACTCCTAACCCTAACCCCTAACCCTAACAAAGTCGGTGTGGCTGGGTTCCCTATGATACCCCACAGATCACCAGGCACAGCTGCTATCTGCTTGCTGCTCCAGCTGGAAGGCTCCATGGCCCCCGACTGTTTGTTTTATCCTGCCCTACTTTGCGCTGCATAGAGAGCTGATTCCCCAAGTACTACTGCCTGCCGGGCCAGAAGGCTGCAAGGCACCAGACTCTTTTGCCTGTCCAGGAGCTACAGACTGTTCATTTGTGTGAGAGAACCCAGTTGACCACAATTACCCACTTAACAGGGAATCCCAATGAAGGGCTGTACCAAACCTACACTAGACCAATGGGGCCAACCCAGTTCGATATGCTGGGCCTATCACAGTTACTCTCACCAATAGGCAGCAAGCACCATGCATGCGGAAATCCAGAAGTTAAGGTCTCCAGAGTAACATTAATTCAGATCCGTTTGAGTTATATTTTACCATGTACACCGTACTGCATTCTTGATAGTATAGTGCTAATAACTAAGCTACCTGACATTTAAAATCCCTGCCAACCTTAATCCACATAGACTAAGCAGCAGGAAAATATCTATTCTATACCTGCAGAATATGAAAAGCTCAGAATTTTCTGGGAAATTTCAGCAGTGTTTTGTATTAGGCGGATAAAATAATCTCAGTCCTTTTTCAGCACAGAATCTAATCACTTACACTGAATGCAGAGTAGACAGGAAGACCTACTTCAGTTTTAATTAAAAATACAAAGCAATTGCTTGAATATTTGGTTTAAACTTACACTGGGCATTTCTAAAACTAAAAAAAATTACTAGAAATCCTATTTAAGAAAAAAAGAATTCCTCTTACTCTTGATGCAAGAGGTACAATTTCCTAGTATAGTTCTGATGTTTTAAAATATCACTTGTCCTATTCAAACGGTGGGGGGGTTAGTTTGTAAGTTTAAAAAACTAAATCCCACAGAATTCACTCTGCAGAGCATGAAATCCCCAGCAAGATAGAGTATCATATTTCAGGTCTGTAGTTTTATTTACTCCTTCTGGCTTGCTGTGCAGCATATTGCTGCAGGCACCGGCTGTCATAATGCCTAACAAGATTCTTTTTTAGAGTACAATTCTGCCCTAGTGGAAGCTGCATATGAACACATGCAGACAGAATCTGGCCAAGAAACCTGATTTCTCAGCCATACACAACTCTGAGACAGACTCTCTCCTCCTTTGGGTACCATACATAAACACATGCATCTCCCTCAATTATACTTGGAAGTAGGATTACTTGGAAGACATATTGACTGAAGTGAGTATTTGCAGTGAAAACTTTAATGACTACACACTGAGGAAGACTTCTAGTACTGGCTGCCTAATAGGAAAGGTGCTAGACAGTCTGGGGAAAACACAAGTTGCTAGATAGCTTCTCAGAGCCCTGCTAATGGGCTATTTAAATCTATGGATCATCATCACACAAAAGAACAGTGTAAAAGTACATTTACCTCTTGTCCACTCTGGATAGAACACAGAGAAAAACTTACTTATCTCCAGTACTGAAACCGTCACATGTGGTATATCACAAAAAAACAGGAAGGCAGCAAGAATTTTCAGGAAATCCACATGCAGTGCCTAACACACCTTTTTGCCAATACTCAATGGCCAGCCCGTTATTCGAAATAATGAACTTGATAGTGTGGATGCATCACTTATTATTTTGAAATAAAGGGGATTATTTCAAAATAACTCCCTAGTGTAGACCAGAGCTAAGAGTAAGAAGCACTTACTCCTGACATTACCATGTAAGGCAGGGGTTCTCAGACTTTCTGATACCGCGACCCCCTTCTAAGTTGCTCGCAACTTCCCTCCAAGTTGCTCGCAACCCCCCGGGGGACCCACAGTTTGAGAAACACAGATATAAGGTGTTGCATATGCATATTTATATCACAGCAAATATATAAATAGCCAATATGAAGCCATTTTCCTCTTTTGTGAACTATGAAAAATCTAGCAAAATAGGAACGATTTGTCTTTTACTTTCTAGAGTCCTCTATTGTTCTCAAGTCTAGTTTTTTATATCATTTAGTCATGGAATCTATCTTTTAAGTCAAATGAAAAGATGACATGGAGACAGAATATTACTGCGTGTATTCTTAATAGACTTTCCTTCTTCCTCTGACTCCTCTAATAACAATATTGGTTCATAATCTGCTTACTTGGCACAAATCTTTAGTTCTCTTTTTTTCTGTTTCAGTGCAGAAGCAGTAATGCAGTATCATTTGGGAACAGAAATGTGGCACTAACATAGTACAGTTGTCACAGTACTAGGACTTCCACCAGAAGAGATGTTGCTGGTTTATCATTATGCCAACTGTCCATCTAAACTCAACACATCTCTCTCCAGTGAAGATGGCATATTCTCCTATAATGAGCAGCAGGCATGGTTCAGCCCTAACTCAAGAACATGAATGAAGGCAGTTAACTAGCCAGTTAATGCCAAGTGGCCATGTTAATGAGTTAGAGTGCTCCAGGCACAATTCCCAGCCATGAACATTAGAAGAGCTGTCTCTTTTATTAAGACAAACATGTTTTAAGGAGTATGGTCAGTCTTCAGTTTCATAGCTGAATTAACTCTAAAAATGAATAAAATATGTATCATTCAGAGATACCTACAGCTTTTGCTTGCAATTAGGGAGAAGAGGATCAGCATAAATTCCATCATGCTGGTATTCCTGACATTTGGTGAGATGATTCACATGACTGGAAATGTTAAAAGTAATGGTTATAAACAATATGCTGGGCCTTTTGGAAGACTGAGCAGGCAAAAGGGATGGGAGAGTAACCTACCAGATAAAATACAAAATGTTAACAAATAATACCCAAAATGCTGTACTAGTTGTTGTGTGCTGACCATCAAATCACACTAGATGACTAGTTGACACCCATCTAGATGACTAGATGACACTCATCTATACTGTATAGCAGGGCTACTCAACTTTGGAAGCCCTGGGGGCCACAGTGATACTCAAAGCACATGCCAAGGGGTGCAACTTAAGTTATATATGCAAATAGCTTCTTTCATACTGTCAGACATGAATACAAAGATTAAGACAAGACTACACAACACACAGGCCCCATTTAAGTCAGTCCTGCTGATATTAATAAAATGCAATATTTACCCGATTTCCACTCATATAATACAGCACTTTTAATGAGCAACAACAGTCCAGGAATTTAACTACTAAAATGCATATCATCAGAGGACCGTTATATTGACTACTGTTTTGTTCTGGCTCCCACCTGCGGGCCTCGTGTTGAGCTCCACATAAACCCAAACTGCACCGCAGGCCGCAAACAAATGGGCCACGGGCCGCACGCAGCCCATGAACCACGTGTTGAGTAGCCCTGCTGTATAGGGTGAAAAAGCTGCATAATTAAGGGGGACTTAAATTTGAGTGACAGTGGTGCTCTCATACTGCCAGAACCAAAATGTGCTTGGAATTTCCAAATATTATACATGACAATTTTCTAACTCAATGAGTGTTGAATCTAACACAGAGCACTTCTATATTAAATCTCATCTTGATAGAGAACAAGGAACTGATCACAGCACTAAAAGTTAATGGTAATTAGGCAGAAGTGATCATTACTTGACCACATATATAATATGCATATAGAATCAGTGCAGAACAATAATCTCTGTCCTTGATGCTTCAAAAATATAATTGCACAAAGCTGAAAATGAAGAATTAAATCACTGGGAGAAATTTAAATTTAATCAGAAAAATGTGAATGATAATTGGGAATTGTATAAGAACACTTTACCAGATGACCAAGAAGCCACAATTCCACAATTGAAAATGAAAGATACTGATAACAAAAACTACCTGATTTTGAGAAGTAAAGGCAGCTATAAAAATGAACAAAAATACATAATAGAGTTAAATGGGGAAGTTGACAGTACATAATATAAATGTGTACCTAGGAATTGTAGAAAATTGATAAGGGAAGCCAAGGGACAGACGAACTCTATGGCTAACAGAGTTAAGGACTATATGAAGGAGCTTTTAAAAAATATTCAGAACATAAGAACGGCCATACTGGGTCGGACCAAAGGTCCATCTAGCCCAGTAACCTGTCTTCGAACAGGGGCCAGGTACCCCAGAGGGAGTGAACACAACAGGTAATTCTCAAGCAATCCTTCTCCTGTCATCCATTTCTAGTCCCTGACAAACAGAGGCTAGGGACATGATTCCTTGATGAACCTAACCTCCCTGAATTTATCTAGTTCTTTTTTGAACCCTGTTAAAGTCCTGGCCTTCACAACAACCTCTAGCAAGGCGTTCCACAGGTTGACTATGCACTGCATGAAGAAAAATTTCCTTTTGTCTGTTTTAAACCTGCTACCTATTGATTTAATTTGGTGATCCCTAGTTCTTATGTTATAAGAACAAGTAAATAACTTTTCCTTATTTACTTTCTCCATACTGGTCACAATTTTATAGATCTTTATCATATTCCCCCTTAGTCTCCTCTTTTCTAAACTGAAAATCCCAGTCTTTTTAATCTCTCTTCAAATGGCATCTGTTCCAAACCCCAATCATATTTGTTGCCTTTTTCTGAACCTTTTCAATGCCAATATATGTTTTTTTGAGATGAGGTGACCACATCTGTATGCAGTATTCAAGATGTGGATGTACCATAGATTTTTATAATGGCAATAAGATATCATTTGTCTTATTCTCTATCCTTTTTTAAATGATTCCTAACATTCTGTTTGCTTTTTCAGAGAACTATACACAATGACTCCAAAATCTCTCTCGAGTGGTTATATATAAATTAGTCCCCATCATTTTATATGTATAGTTGGGATTATTTTTTCCAATATGCATTACTTTGCATTTATCAAAATTAAATTTCATTTGCCATTTTTTTGCACAATCACCTAGTTTTGTGAGATCCTTCTGAAGCTTTCCACAGTCTGCTTTGGTCTTAACGCTCTTCAGCAGTTTAGTATCATCTGCACATTTTGCCACTTTACTATTTACCCCTTTCTCCAGATCATTTATAAATAGGTTAAACAGGGTCGGTCCCAGTACGGACCCTTGGGGGACATCATTAGTTCCCTCTCTCCATTCTGAATACTGATAATTTATTCCTACTGCTTGTTTCCTGTCTTTTAACTAGTTATCAGTCCATGAGAGGACCTTTCCTCTTATCCCATCACAACTAACTTTACTTACAAACCTTTGGTAAGAGCCCTTTTCAAAGGTTTTCTGGAAATCTATATCCACTGGATTCCCCTAGTCCACATGTTTGTCGACCCCCTCAAATAACCCTAGTAGATTAGAAAGGCATGATTTCCCTTTACAGAATCCATGTTGACTTTTCCCCAACAAACTATGTTTATCTATGTGTCTTACAGTTCTATTCTAACTACAGTTTGAACTAATTTGCCCGGTACTGACGTTAGACTTACCGGTCTGTAATTGGATCACTTAGAGTGTCATTAGAGGAGGTTTTGGAACAAATAGAAAAACTTAATGTTAACAAATCTCCGGGACCAGATGGCATTCATCCAAGGGTTCTAAAAGAACTCAAATGGGAAACTGCTGAGCTATTATCTGTGATTTGTAACCTATCCTTTAAATCAGCTTCCGTACGTAATGACTGGAAGGTAGCCAACGTGACACCAATATTTAAAAAGGGCTCTAGAGGTGATCCTGGCAATTACAGACCGATAAGTCTAACTTCAGTACCGGGCAAATTAGTCGAAACAACAGTAAAGAATAAAATTGTGAAGCATGTAGAAGAACATAATTTGTTGGACAAAAGTCAACATGGCTTCTGTAAAGGGAAATCCTGTCTTACTAATCTGTTAGAGTTCTTCGAAGGGGTTAACAAACATGCGGAGAAGGGGGATCCAGTAGATATAGTATACTTGGATTTTCAGAAAGCCGTTGACAAGGTCCCTCACCAAAGGCTCTTGTGTAAATTACATAACCATGGGATAAGAGGGAAGGTCCTTTCTTGGATTGAGAACTGGTTAAAAGACAGGAAACAAAGGGTAGGAATAAATGGTAAATTTTCAGATTGGAGAGGGGTAACTACTGGTGTACCCCAAGGGTCAGTCCTGGGACCAATCCTTTTCAACTTATTCTTAAATGATCTGGAGAAAGGGGTAAGGAGTAAGGTAGTAAAGTTTGCAGATGATACAAAACTGTTTAGGATTGTCAAGACAGAAGCAGACTGTGAGGGACTCCAAGAAGATCTCACCAAACTGAGTGATTGGGCAACAAAATGGCAAATGAAATTTAATGTGGATAAGTGTAAAGTAATGCACATCGGGAAAAATAACCCCAACTATACGTACAGTATGATGGGGGCTAATTTGGCTCCAACAAATCAGGAAACAGATCTTGGAGTTATCGTGGACAGTTCTCTGAAAACTTCCACACAGTGTGCAGCGGCGGTCAAAAAGGCAAATAGGATGCTAGGAATTATTAGGAAAGGGATAGAAAATAAGACCCAGAATATCTTACTGCCCCTGTATAAAACTATGGTACGCCCACATCTTGAATACTGTGTACAGATGTTGTCTCCTCACCTCAAAAAAGATATTTTGGCCTCGGAAAGGGTTCAGAAAAGGGCAACTAAAACGATTAGGGGTTTGGAACGGGTCCCATATGAGGAGAGGTTAAAGCGACTGGGACTTTTCAGTTTAGAAAAGAGGAGACTGAGGGGCGATATGATAGAGGTCTATAAAATCATGAGTGGTGTGGAGAGGGCGAATAAAGAAAAGTTATTTATTAGTTCCCTAAATAGAAGAACTAGAGGACACCAAATGAAATTAATGGGTAGCAGGTTTAAAACGAATAAAAAAAGTTCTTCTTCACGCAGCGTGTAGTCAACCTGTGGAACTCCTTGCCAGAGGAGGCTGTGAAGGCTAGGACTATAATAGAGAAGCTAGATAATTTCATGGAGGTTAGGTCCATAAAAGGCTATTAGCCAGGGGATAAAATGGTGTCCTTGGCCTCTGTTTGGTCAGAGGCTGGAGAGGGGTGGCAGGAGACAAATCGCTTGATCATTGTCTTTGGTCCACCCTCTCTGGGGCACCTGGTGCTGGCCACTGTCGGTAGACAGGATACTGGGCTAGATGGACCTTTGGTCTGACCCAGTACGGCCATTCTTATGTTCTTATGTACTTCTAGAGCCTTTTTTTAGAGAAGAAAAAGAATCCTAACAATGGTATTGCTCCGTTACTAGACTGAAAAGTCAGGATTCTCAATAACAATGCTGAAGAATGTTACAAAATATTTTTATTCTGTATTTGGGAAAAAGATGATAGAGTCATGCTCATATATGATGATGTTAACACTCTTTCTTTTCCGGCAGCATCTTAGGAATATGTTCAGCAGCAGTTACTGAAATTAAACTTTTTAAAATCAGCAGGTCCAGATCACTTGACAAAACTCTGGAATGATTTAGTTGGGGTTGGTCCTGCTTTGAGCAAGGAATTTTAATAGAGAACTTCCTTAGGTCGTTTCCTACTATAACCTTCTATGATTCTATGACTTGCTCTCAACAGTTTTAAAAGAACCGAGGAGTTCGTTGGATTTTATTTTAGATATTTGGCAATACTGATTTTAGATAAGTCTTGAAATACTTGTGAAATTTCAGAACAAAGGAAGGAAGCTGATGATGTGATAAAAAAAAAAAAGATAAACAGGATGACCTTGCAATTATAGGCCTGATAATCAGACATGGGTCCTGGACAGGATAATGGAGTAGCTAATAGAGGACTTGATTACAAAAGAATTAAAGGAGGCTAATATAATTAATGCCAATCAACATGCATTTGTGGAAAATAGATCCTGTCAAACTAAATCAGTATTTTTATGAGGATTACAAGTTTGATTGATAAAGGTAATATGTTGATGTAATATACTTAGATTTCCATAATGCACTAGTTCCACATGTCATTTGGATTAAAAACTAAAACCAGTAAAACAAACATGACATATATTAAATAGATTAAAGACTGGCTAATTGGTTCTTGACCCTACCCTATTTAACATTATCATTGGTGACATGGAATAAAACAAAATGATCACTGAGTTTGCATAGAACACAAAAATTGGGGGAGTGGTAATTAGAGGGGACAGATGACTGCTCAAAGAAATATCTAGATCACATGGGAAACTATGTGTAAGTGGACAATATGTAAATGTGTACATCTAGGAACAAAGAATATGGGTCGTGCTTACAGGATAAAGGAATATCCCGGGAAGCAATTACTCTAAAAAAGAGTTGGGGGGATTGTGGTGCATAATCAGCTGAACATGAGCTCCCAGTGTGATGCTGAGGCCAAAAGGGCTAATGTGATCCTTGGATGCGTCAATATGGCTGTCTCAAGTAGGAGTAAATATGTTCTTTTGCCATTCTATTTGGCACTGGTATGACCGCTCCTGGAACACTGTGTTAAAATCTGGTGATCATAATTAAAGGAGGACTTTGATAAATTTGAGAGGCTTCAGAAAAGTGCCATAAGAATGATTAAAGTATTAGAAAATGTGTCTGATAGTGAGACTCAAGAAGCTCGGTCTATTTAGCTTAACAAAGAGAGATGGTGAAGGGGTGATTTGATTATCATTTGTAAGTATCTACATGGGAAACAAATATTGGATAATGGGCTGTTTAATTTATCAGAGGAAGGTATAACTTGACCCTAAGGCTGAAAGTTGAAGTTAGACAAATTCAGACCAGAAATAAGTTGCAAATGTTAATAGGCAAGGGTAACTAATCATTGGATGAATTTACTAAGTGTTACAGTGAACTCTCCATCAGTGAATATTTTTAAATTGGATGCTTCTTTTAAAGCTATATTGTAGGAATTATTCTGGGGGATGTTCTATGTTATGCAGGGAATGAGACTAGGTGATCCCAGTGGTAGCTTCAGACTTGGAATCCATGATTTTTTCCTTTTTTGTTTCTGTACACAATGTGAAAGAATGGCAAGGAGTCCTGTGGCACCTTATAGACTAATCGAAGTCTTCTTCGGTTAGTCTATAAGGTGCCACAGGACTCCTCGCCGCTTTTGCAGATTCAGACTAACATGGCTACCCCTCTGAATATGAAAGAAATATCCATATAACATTTCTGTAGAAGGTGGCCCTACATCTTCATATTTCCAAGGACCATTTTCAAGAATATTTTCAATATAAGCTTATCTAACTTCCCCAACTACACTGAAGTTGCACAGGACTGGGAAATAGTTAAAATGGATCTTAAATAAGTGCACTAAAATCCAATTAAACAGCTTTAAAAGAATGACTCTATTTAGCAAAATTGCACACTTTATCATAATTTAAAGTTCTACTCCCACATTATTAATTTAGAAATGGGAAAAAATGGATAACTTCTGTCACATAATCCTTCTTGTACAGAAAACACACATAAATGTGAACTCATACTTAGTTGTTAAGAAACTTAGGTGTTCCTTTTCATAAGAGAGCAGTCAATTTGTGAAAAATCTTAGGAAAGAACTACAAAAAAACAAAAAAAAAACAACAACCATAATTCACTGGCTGATTTATTCTAGAGAACTTACCCAATTTCAGAGTTATACATACAACAGTAGGCAGTTCCAAAAACTGTGGAGATTTCACAGGAGCCTTCTTGGTTAATGTAACTAGGTTTATAATATTTGCATACAGCACTCCCTACCACCGCTGTGCTTAATTTTTAAATTGTGATTAATTTTTTTAGATAATGTGAGTTAACTGAGGTTAATTGACAGCCCTAGAAATAACAATAGGAAGAGTAAGTCAGACAACACCTTGGATATCAAACTAGCATGAGATCTTGTGCTACGGCCACCTGACTATATCACATGAATTATGAGCCACACAACCATACATTATGGTACATATATTTTTTATGGAGGTAAGGAAAGCTGTCATTAGAGATGGGAGAAACTTCTCTACAATATCTAGGAGCTCAATAGAATTTACTGACTAAATTCATGAGGTCAGGCACTCCCTCTAATAATCAGGCCTAGCAGTTGAAGTGTGGATTACAATTGGGCATAGAGTTGGACCTGTGCTATGGTGGTCCTAGAATTGAGATCTGGGGACAGGTTGGGATCAAAATGGAGATTAGAGTCATCAGTCAAAGTAGGCTCAGACCCATAGCCAGAGTCCAGGTGCAGGCCAGAGGCTGAAGCTGAGTGGCTGGAATTCAAAGACACATCAGTGCTGAACTCCGAGTTCAGATATGTGCCAAGGGTCAAAACTGGATATTGAGACTCCAAGAATGTAGGGCAAATCAGGAGGTGGAGACATGGCTGGAGCGGGGTGGTGATCAGGCTGATGTGAGGCTACTGCAGTGCAAGGACAAGGTTGGGGCAGGAGCAGGCTGAGGAACAGGAGCAGATGCAGCTGGAGTGTGAGTGCACTGTGAGGCTGTAGCCAGACAGCCCCCCCATCTCAAACAATCTTGCTTGCCCTCTGAGATGTCTGTATACAGGGCAGAGAAGGAACAATAAGAAAATCAGCATAGCCATTAAGCTTTGATCTGCTTCGATGAGAGATCAGGATATGCGAGTGTTCCCTGACTCTGAGTAACGATTAAGGCAATAAACTGAGCTCGAGGCTGCAAGAAGTGCCCGGCTGGCACCCATGTTGATTCGAACACACACAGTCCCTGGGAGAGGAATTTCCCACTGAGAAAAAAAGAATGCACAGTACTTCCATTTTAATCCTCTCAACTCTCTCTTACAAGTGTAAATTAAGTTCACAACTCCCTTGTAAGAACTGGTCTCACAAAAGACAGACCAGCACCATTTGGCATCACAGATAAGAAAGAGAAATACGTGACCCAATGGGTATAAAGGTGGGTACAGCAGCGCACTCACTTTTGAGTGTCAATCTACCCTCTACCTGCTGGTTGGGTTATGTGTTTTGACCTCCTGAGGTTCCACCTCGTATTTTCGTCTTTCCGATGAATTGAGGGACCGATCCTGGCCTGACACGCTGGGACCGAGCGACGCAGAAGGGGGTAAAAATTGTACCCGTATGTGTCCTTTTGTTTTAGTGCATGCATAGAATAGAGCTCTTTCAAGATTAAGCTGTCATTTGGTACCATTATTTTCTATATCCTATCTTTATTTTCCTTTGTAACCATTTTTTTAAAGATCTATCTATCTATCTATCTATCTATCTATCTATCTATCTATCTATCTATCTATCTATCTATCTATCTATCTATCTATCTATCTATCTATCTATCTATCTATCTATCTATCTATCTATCTATACTTGCCAGCAGTTAAGAAATAGAACAATAGCCATTGCAACCATATGATTTATAAGCTTCCTCAATAAACCTGTAACTGTTTAAGCCCTAACCTGACTCCTTCAGTTGCTATAACAGAACCAGGCACAATTTAAAAGAACTTCAGCCGGTCTTAAGGGACAGATATAGGGAGAGCTTGGTCGTTTGGATTTGTGTCACTCCCAGGTGGCAGATCCATTGGGGCACTTCTCAGCCTCCCCTAAGGTGCCCGCTGCAAAGGAATCACAGATTCTAGCAGCTGAAATCTGAAGTGTAATAAGCTCTCCCTGTACACTTATTGGGCACCCATCGGCCTCCTCCAGGTTGCCTGCTGCAAGGGACCCCAGTCTCAGCAGTTAAAGTCTCGGGTGTATAGCACATACACACTGCCCTGACCGTCGGCTGACAGAGGCCACAGGAGGGCTCCTGACTGGCTGGCGCTGTTGCTCAAACGGATTTGCAGCTCTGCTAGGGCTCTAGAAATACCGGACCCTGGGATCACCTGACCCAGACTCCACTCAGCGACAGGCTGGTGCTGCCTGCCTGAGAGTTGACTCCCTGATGGCCCTGTTGAATGGTAACTCATCATAGCAGCTGAATGAGCTGCCTTACTTTGCTGCGAGTTAGCCTCGCACACGGGTCCTCCTTTCAAATGTGTTGTGCATGCCATGCTGAAATGCAGAGACTGTAGCATAGGATAACAGATACTGTCTATGGTGAGCTGAGGTGACTGCTAAAAAGGGAACTTGAGGAAGAGCATAGCTAGTTCTTTTAGGTACAAGGGTGAGTCCAGGATTGCAGGGAGTCAGGTCCCTTTTCATTGGACTAGACAGAGAAGCTTGTGCATTTTGGTGCACACAACCACCAGAATCTCAAGTTCTTAGATAAACCGAAGGAACTGCAGCAAACATTTTCAGAGGCTTTTTCAGTATCACACAGCCCTGCAACAGATGTTGAGGCTGAGTGGAGACAACTTCATGATATAATCCTCAGTTCTGCCTGTAATGTGCTTGGCTTCAGCACAACATAAATGCTGGTTCAATGAAAATGACTCAGAGATAACACATGCACTTGATTTGCTGTGTGCAGCACATAAAGTATGGTCATCTGATAAAACTGACCTATCCATCTTAAGCAATCTACCTAGTCTAAGCTAAGTAAAATGTAAGACGATTGGTGGAAGCAATACAGAAGAAAACATGCAACAGGACTGCAGACCAGAAAGATCTTAAAATACTTTCATGATCAGTTGAAAATGGTTTTCAGCCCTATATTTCATGGTAGCATTCCCATCCATAGCGCAGTTGGCAGTAAACTATACAGCAATAAGAAAGCCGTTATTAATCATTAGGCTGAACACTTTAACAATCTTCTCAACCATCCATCTACAATTTCAGAAACTGCTATCAATGATGTACCGCAGTTCTCTTTACATAGCAAACTCATTAGCTTACTAAGTATTATTGAAACAGAATACCAAACAGCTGTCACAAGGAAAGACACCTGGCTTAGAATGAAAAAAAAGAGGTCTATAAGCATAGTGGTTACCACACATCTCAAATGCTCATGAGGTGCTTCAATGTCATCTGGGAGCAAGAGACCATGGCTCAAGACTTCAAGAGTGTCTCAGTTATCCATATATATAAATGCAAACGTGATAAAAATATCTGTGATGATTCTGGTAGCTTGCTTCTTTCCACTGCTGGGAATACTTGGGCATGTCTTTTCCAATAGACTCTGCACCATCACCAATAACATCATTTTACAGAGTCGGTGTGGTTTTCAGAACAGTGCATATGATTTCTGTTGCTTGCTAATTAGTGCCAGGAACAAAACCATTACCTCTATACGAGGTCTGTAGACCTAACGGAACAAAACAGTAGGACTCAGAAATGATTAAAGATCTGGAAAACATGATCTATGAAGGAAGACTGAATGAACTGGGTTTGTTTAGTTTGGAAAAGAGAAGATTGAGAGGGGATATAACACCTTTCAAGTATCTAAAAGGTTGTTACAAGGAGGACGGAGGAAAATCATTCTCCTTAACCTCTGATCATAGGATTGTTCCTTCCTAAGAGGAGTACTTTGTACTTGTCCTTATTAAACTTCATCCTATTTACCTCAGAATATTTCTCTAGTTTGTCCAGATAATTTTGAATTATGACCCTGTCCTCCAAAGCACTTGCAACCCCTCCCAGCTTGGTATCATCTGCAAACTTAATAAGCATACTCCCTATGGCA
This sequence comes from Pelodiscus sinensis, assembly GCF_052426305.1. Lineage (NCBI taxonomy): Eukaryota > Metazoa > Chordata > Testudines > Trionychidae > Pelodiscus > Pelodiscus sinensis. The sequence goes on along the minus strand of NC_143056.1, from coordinate 120,013,137 downwards.
ATATCTAAATTGCTGATGAAGATATTGAACAGAACCAGTCCCAAAACTGACCCCTGCAGAACCCCACTTGTTATGCCCTTCCAGCATGACTGTGAACCATTAATAACTACTCTCTGAGAATGGTTATCCAGCCAGTTATACACCCACCTTATAGTAGCCCCATCTAGATTGTATTTCCCTAGTTTATTGATAAGAAGGTCATGCAAAATCATATCAAATGCTTTACTAAAGTTTAGGTATACCATGTCCACCGCTTCTTCCTTATCCACAGACTTGTTACCCTATCAAAGAAAGCTATCAGACTGGTCTGACATGATTTGTTCTTTAGAAATCCATGCTGCCTGATACCTATCACCTTATTATCTTCCAGATGTTTGCAGATAGATGAATTCTTTAATTATTTGCTCCATTACCTTTCCTGGCACAGAGGTTAAGCTGATTGTTCTGTAGTTTCCTGGGTTGTCCTTATTTACCTTTTTATAGATGGGCACTATATTTGCCATTTTCCAGTCTTCTGGAATCTCTCCTGACTTCCATGACTTTTCAAAGATGATAGCTAAAGGCTCAGATACCTCAAAATTCTCTTCCTTACATGTCCCTAGGAATATCCTCCACAGCTCCCAAGCCCAGTAACTTTTTCACCTCCTGCATGAGGACTTGCTCATGAGAAGGGCCCTGAAGAGGGACAGAGCAGTATGGGGGCGTGGGAGGAAAGGATGGCCAAAAATTGCAAGATCGAGCTCTGATCGATTATGTCCAGGACCCAGTGGTCTGACCTAACCCTTAACCTGCCAAATAGTAGGGTAAGAGCCAGCTGAGAAAAAAGCAGAAAGGATCCAGGTGACTGACTGGGGTGTCACTCTTGGTCAAATCCTTTTAATGAGTGCATTTGGACCCCTATATGTTTGGCAGGCCCAGACTGCATAGGAAAGCAGAAGGAAGAAGGACACTGATGACAGACAATAATGTCCCTTCTTCTTAAGCCCTGAGAGGTTGCCAGGGTCTTGGCAGCAAGGGCGGCCAAAAGGGCATTCTAGAAGGCTGTACCATGTGCATGCCAGATGAGCAAAGGGTAGCCCTAGTGTCCTTTAACCCATGCAACCTGGTGTCCACGTGCTCAGAAAAAAGACCAATGCTATTAAAAGGTGGTCTTGAATCGGACTGCATCTCCTGGCAGAGGCCGCCAGTTAAAGCCAGGAGCTATGCTGCAAAGCAACTGACCATGTGACCAGCCGAGCCACTAAGTCCCAGGAAGCATCTGGCTGCCATGATACCTTCCTCCACCAGGGTGCCAGACTCTTGGGCCAGACCTGCAGAAAGGATTCCTCGATCTTTTTCATATCACCCACAGGTTAAGGTTATATCAGCCTAGTAGGACCTGATGGTTCACCATCCAAAATTGAAAACTGATGGTAGAATTTTTTTCCCCCTCTCAAATAGATTAAGCCTTTTAGCTTCTTTGCTCTTGAGAGCTGAGGAGGTGTTACCGTGTCTGTCCTTCTCATTGGCTACAGACACAGCTAGTGAGCCTGGGGCTGGGTGGGTATAAAGGTATTTGAAACCTTTGGCTGGAACGACTGCACATATGGGCATACACCTAGAACTGAACTGACAGGAGCAAGCATCTGAAAAAGAATCTCTGGGCCCTGAAAAACGGAATCGTTAAAGGTGAGCAATCCCCTTCTGTCTCACCATTGACTAATAGTGTGTGGATCACTTTAAAGTGTAATAGTACGGTTTTTAAAACATTTCTAAAGCACCTCTAGAAAAAGCACTCTGTTCTGAAGAAGAGGGAGTGAAGGAGCTCAAAGTTCTCTTGACAATCTCAGAGAACAAGCAGCAATGGTCCGCCCATGACCCAGATCTACGTTCATGTTGCCAAACAGAGTATGGGTACGGTTTCTCCATGAACATGATATGGTATACATGGCACTGTTTGTTCACACAAAGCAACTCAAATGAGAACTTTTGTTCAAATAACTGAAAAGTGGTCTCTGAATGCATTAATTAAAAAGGCAATACAATCTGAAATTGTTTGGAAAAATCACCTACTTAAACTTTAGGTAAAGGCTTTTCCCTTTTTGTGTGCAAGCTATGACTTCTGCACTAGGTAAAAGGATGAAAATGATCACCAAAAGAAAAAAAATAGAGCTCTGAATGTAAGCCACATTGGAAAGACTAATAAATGTGTCTCTCTGCTTTAAGGTTGAACATTTCTCTTTACAGCTATAGTAATCAAACTGCAATTTAATTTCATATACTGTAGTGAAGCACTAATCCACAGGAAAGTTAATAGCCTGAGAAGCCTAGTTTTCCTGTGGTAATGATCCATTTTGAAAGGAGTGTTTCTTTCTTCAAAAACACACATATTGATCTAATAGTTTGGGTTTTGACATTATTGGCTAGACTCAGCATGGACTGCAACAAGTGAAGAGGCTATACTACAAAAACTGGTTACCTGAAATGAATGAATGAATGAATTAGATATTTGTAGGAGAAAGTTTTGTAATAGTTCAAAGCCTAATGAAATAAGGCAAAAACCGAGCTTCAGCTACTGTAGTGCAACTAACCCAGGAACAGAATCTGGCTATCTCTAGGTACTCATTCACCCCCTTCAATACAGCAACTTTTAGTGATACTGTTTGATTTTTGCTCAGGGGTAAGAGGGATAGCAGTTTATAAAGTAAGAAAAGTGAGATATCTTGAAATCAGTGTTTTAAAATCATCTTACTCTTCTCTGGAGAGCAGCAACTAGAAAATGTAGAGTATCTCTTCATTGAGTTACAAAGATACAACCTTTTACATTTTCCCCTCCGTGTTAACTGGAAATGTTAGAAACACTTCTTCACCTGGGAAAAACTCAGAGTAGCAACAACTGCATCTTAAGAGTAGTGATTAAAAGCTTGCTAGAAGGGAAAAAAATCACCTTAGTACCTTTATTCAGCTGTTCCTCCCCTCACACTTGTTGTTACCTAATAAATCATAGATTCTAAGTCAAAACACATACATTGTGTTTACAAGCATACACACATCCAAAGACTAATTAAATGCACCAACAATACAGCTATACAGAAACAGCTTTAAGGAATATCACTCCAAAAATGCCCTCAGGATCATAAACCCAGGGATCTGAACACTCTTCAAGAATGAACAGTTACATTTAACTTTTCAATGAAGGTCATGAAACAAGTCTATCATAATAAATATCCTCTAGTTTTAGAGAGCATTTGTTGTTGTTGTTTTTAAGATGAATTCTCACTCAGGAAATCTCACAAACTACTCTTTAAAAACTAAAAATACTATTTTAAAAAATTATACATTGACAAGCCAGAAATGATAAACACAGGGGCAGCCCTAAACTAGCTACCAGCAACGGGCGCCCTAGGCAAACCATGCAATCGGCGCCCCCACCTCCAAACCCCTCAATAATATTGCACCACCATTTGGCGCCCCATTTAACTTGGCGCCCTAGGCGACCACCTAGTTCACCTATATGGATGGGCCGCCCCTGGATAAATATGTTTTTTAAACCTGAAAATGCAAGTACAGGGAGTCTTTGGACTTACAACACTTCAGTTATGTTGGACGCCACTTACAACATTTATCAATTGACTGCCTGTTTTGCCCCTACAATGATGTTTGCCCTTACGATGAAAGCTGGCCAGGAGAAAGGTATTTATCACATGCTGAGCCTCAGCAAATCCCTGATTTCACAGTTTAAACTTTCTGATTGGCTGAGCCTGGGGCTCGGCGCCAATCAAAAACAAGCAGCAAGGCTACCCAGCAATAAGCTATCATGGCCATGGAAGCCAATCAGAGAAGCAACTGCAAGGGAGCTCTTTCCAGCTCTATTCTAGAAAGTCAAAATAGATGCGATTTTATGTTTATTTGAATGCTGCTTACCAGATAAATTCATTGATGTTGCTACATTAGTCACCTATAATTCATTTAGCATAAAAATCTGGGTTATTGTGGTGTGTGGCGGGGTGTCTAGCCCCACACAGTTCGGCTCTGGGTCGAGCCTGCACAAACAGGCCCAGAGGCCTAGTCCTTTAACACTCGGCTCTTCCTCCGGAATCTGGGAAGAAGAGGTAGGGGGGCCCGGCCCTGTACTCTCCACCGGGCCCCAACCCAGGGCCCTATCAGTGGTGGGTGGTTCCCACCACTGGCTCAGCGGGGAGTTCTCCCCAAAATGTGCCGAGCCCATCGGGGCCTTTCCTGCTCCCCGCCCTGGGTTGCTTCTTACCCCAGCCCCCTCTTTGGCGGAGGTCCCACCTGTAGATGTAGGTCCAGTTGCGGCAGCAGCGTTGGCAGGCAAGGTGTCTAGTGCCTCAGCATCTGGGGTGGCGACAGCAGCTAGGTGGGCTGCACATCACGGCCGGCATTGTGGTCGAGCCCAGCCTGGGGGCGGAGGCGGCTGGTCCGGCGGCTCTTGCTCCGGCGGTGGCAGCTGTGGCCCCAGGGGTCAGGTGGTAGCTCTTTCCCCTCCAGAGGCCTGCCCTGGCTGAGCTGCCTCCCTGGCCTTTATATGTGGGCCGCTGTTGGAGCATGCCCAGCACTGCTGCGGGGGCGGGGCCTTCCCAGCCCAGCAAGCCAGTTTGTCCCCCACTTGGCCAGTGCGGGGCTAGACCGCCCCATCACATGGTGAAAATAGTGTATCAGGCCTTGGTTCAGGAACCAATCCCACCATTGGTTCCTATGGAAAAAACAGTTTTGACTTACAACGTTTCAACTTACAACAAAATTCTGAGGAACAAATTTCATCGTAAGTCCAAGGACACTCTGTACAGATGTCCTTTGTTATTTTACAAACATATTAGTTCAATAAAACAAGCTTTGAATTCAATTTTTATTTTAGTACAGCTTTCCACAGATTGGACAGTGAAACATTCCTATTTCATTTTGATTTTGATTTACGCTTCACTTCACTTTAAAGTTCTCGTGGACCATGCTAGAAGTGTATTGAAAATGCTACAAAGTGGCCTTTTGTTAAGTTTTGGTAACTAGAATTACCTAAATGAAACATGGAAGCCATTACTAATTATTTTAGCTTTCAAAGATGATTTTTGAAAAACCTACCTCTCAGGCCAAACATGATTTAATACTGTCATTCTAAATTGTCTCGTTTTCTGGTATTATTATGAATGTTAGAAAGGAAGTGGCTCCCTCAGCTGGGGAAGGGGGAATGGCAGCGAAGGAAACCGCTTACTTGGAGACTTTTCCCAGCCAATGGGAGCAGTGGGGGTGGTGCCTGGGAGTGGCAGGAGACATGGAGCCAAATATGCACCCCCCACCCTCAGCCCACTCCTGCGCCTCACCTCCCAGCCAGACCCCCACCTCCCAGTCCACTCCTGCACCCTACCTCCTGGCCAGATCTTGCACTCCTACTCTCTCCTGCATCCATTTTATTATCATGGGTGGTTGGCTGGTGGTTTGCAGAAAGATCTGCGTTGAGTGGGGTGGGCCATGGGTCAAAATGTTTGAGAACCACTATTCTACAACATAGGCCAGTTTGTGTATTCAAATCACTTGCTGCACCAGGGAAAGAACTTGAGCAGAACCTTGAAAAGAAAGATGAATTCTGGCTAATAGCTCTCTCAGGGTATGTCTACACTACCCCGCTAGTTCGAACTAGCGGGGTAATGTAGGCATACCGCAATTGCAAATGAAGCCTGGGATTTGAATTTCCCGGGCTTCATTTGCATAAGCGGGGTGCCGCCATTTTTAAATCCCCGCTCGTTCGAACCCTGTGCCGCGCGGCTACACGGGGCATGAACTAGGTAGTTCGAACTAGGCTTCCTAGTTCGAACTACCGTTACTCCTCGTGGAATGAAGAGTAACGGTAGTTCGAACTAGGAAGCCTAGTTCGAACTACTTAGTTCGTGCCCCGTGTAGCCGCGCGGCACAAGGTTCGAACGAGCGGGAATTTAAAAATGGCGGCGCCCCGCTTATGCAAATGAAGCCCGGGAAATTCAAATCCCGGGCTTCATTTGCAATTGCGGTATGCCTACATTACCCCGCTAGTTCGAACTAGCGGTGTAGTGTAGACATACCCTCAGTCAGAACTCCTCTGAGTGAAAGAGGGAGCATCTCAGGTGAAGAACAATGGAATGCAAGTTCCAGCTTATGCCTGCTCCTCATGCCCAAAGGACTAGTTGTAATGTTGATTTATACCTGGGGTTAAATATCTCTCCAAATATTTACTTACTAGCAGGTGAGGCCTCTCGTTGACCGGGAAAAGTCATTTTGTGTAGATTACATTTATAGGAAAGTTCAAGAAATTAAATATATGTAATAGAATGTTTTATTAATATGCTTGCAAAAGGGAAGTAAAAGAACAGTTTTAAATTTGTAGGATTTCAATTTCAAACATTGTTCATTTTACTGAATAATTACCATATATAGTAAATTTTAATAAGGAACTCGTAAAACTTCCATTACTCTTTCCACAACTAATTTGAATTATTTTGTGATTTGTAACAGTAAAATTTTACTTTGCACTAATATGACAGTCGAATAGGTGATGTGATTTTAATTTTGTTAGCAAATATTTTTAGGAATTCTAATCATAATAGTCATTACTTTTTTCCGATGAAAACAAAAAAAATTACTTAAACCCTTCACCCAGCATATTCCAGTGTAAAAAGAAATGCATTCAGCTAATTTAAGTGGTAGGATTGTTTATGCAAAATTTGGTATCTGTAGGTAATCATGAAGTATGACTTTATTTGGCACAAACAAACCCACCCTTCAAAATATATAATAGACGCTTTGGTGAGTTGTTATAAATACTGAAAATCCTTCTACAAAATCTAACCCTAATTATTAAAATGCCTTCATTAGTGTGTGGAGATACCTTCAGCATTGTTAGCGTGCTATACGCTTAATTGTGTTTTGCAGAATACTGTACTGAAGAACATTTATATTCCAATTTACAATAAAAACTGTTATTCAGCATGTCAAGATTAATACATTTATGTTTACCTCTAGGCAAAGGAAAACACATGAATTTACCCTATCAGCGTAAGGAAACAGTGCCAAATGAGGAAACTGCTATTAACTTTTGGAAGAGTAAAAGCTAATGCTTCCACATTAACTGGTCTTTTAGGATTTCTAATAGCCTGACGCTAGCCTGCTATGTGACTGTAGGACTGGCATGCATCTAATGAGAGGTTAATTAAACTAATCTCTCATACCACAGTGAAACACAAGATCGGGATTTGGGGACCCTTCTATGATAACATCTGGCTGCATTCCAGTTTACTTTATTTATGAACAAATTTCCATTCGGTGTTCCATTTCTTATTACAAATGCACAGTGACTAGGGAGAAAGCACCTCTGTAATAGCAAAGAAAAGACAGTTGAAACTGCAGGAAAAGGACATATTAAAATTAAAATTCATTAACCGTAACATTTGTCAAATGGATGAATAGCAAAATAAAAAGGGACCAGTAAATACAGTCCTGGTTTGCACCACTTCCCGCAGCTCCCATTGGCCGGGAACGGCAATCCATGGCCAACAGGAGCTGCGATCACCCGTACTTGCATACGGAGGTGCAAGTAAACAAAGTGTCTCACAGTCAGATAGCAGCTTGATCTTACAAGCTGCAACCCAGAGTTTGAAAACCCCTGTTATATGGTGCTCCAAGGGATCTCTTATTTGGCTCTCTTATTCCTTTCTTATGTTTTAGTGCTCTAAAACAAATACAATGGTTATTATTTGGGAGAAAAACATTTACAATGATCATATCAGTCTCACAAACAAGATTACGTCCCAAAAGGACAAAGAGTCAAGTGTTGTCTTAGGGTTCTGTATATTGTTCATTACCAGAGTATCTAATCATGCATTCGGGATACCATGGTGCTTAAGAAGTTCACAGAAAGAGCAAGCAACAAGCCAAACTTCTACATAGTTCAGAACTAAGTTCTTTATGACAGATAATGCTGAGACAGACTGCTATACTAAGATAGTTCTCGAAACAAAACACAAATTTATGAGCAGTGCCACATAGAGCATGAGGCACAAACAAAGAAGAAATATTTTAAGTTTATAATAGCAATAGTGACCTTCAGTCCAGGTATTTCCTTGCAGTTAATGACCAGTTGGTAGACTTGAGGCCCTATGGAGCATTACTGCTTAAGTATGAGTATTAAACATTAATTCATACCAATCAATCACATATGGTCATTTCTCTCTCGTAGGAAGATGAGTGAGTCTGTATAAATTAGTGATATGGTGTATAGATCGTGCTCAGCATTGAATTAGTAGTGTGATTTTTAAATTGGCTCATTTGAGGGGCTTGGCTCTATGCCTAGTAAAAGAGCTTGAGAAATGCAGAATGGTTGTATGTGAGAATAAAATATTAAGTCTAGAGCAATTGTAAGAGCATGACAATTCTGTTTCAGATCAACTTTCGAGGTTTCAAAATTTGTTTTCATTTCACATCAGAATCAAACAAACTTTTCAACTTTTTCATTAAAATAGACTTGTGCTGAAATGTCTATATTTGGCTCCAAACCTGAGCTTTTACAGCTGGGAGGGTTTTGTGGGCCCCAAAGCTCTCTGGTCACTTCTGACATGAAACACTGAGAGCATACCCATGGATCAAAAAAAAAAAAATCTTCCTGATGACAACATTGTCAAAACCAATTTCTCTCAATGAAACAGGTTCTTCATTTCATTGAAAATGTTCTAACAACATCTACACAAGTCTGAGAATATTCTTGCAAAGCACCAAGCAAATAATTCCCCAGTATGAAGATTTATACTATTACAGTTATACTATATTTAACAAAAAGATTTTGTCATAGTTACTTTTAGTAAAAGTCATGGACTGGTCATGGGCAATAAACAAATATTTATGGGAAATTTATGTGTGACTCTTTCTAAAAACACTGGGGGTTGGAGGGCCAAGAAGATCTGATAGCCAGAAGCCCATAGAGGGGACTGACAGCTCTAGTCCCATTGTCATAAGTGGTACAACCCGACATCTGCCCCATACTGACTCTACAAGGCCACAGCTGACCCTGATAAAAGGGAAGTCCCAGACCAGGGTGGAAGAATCTCCTACAAGGAGCCGAAGGGGGAAGTCTGGCTGCCTACAGGATTGCACAGCAGGCATTGGGAATAGCCTTACTAAGTCTGGTAGGCTCGAGGCCCTGGGAGGCGAGAATGCGGGGCAGAAGCTAAAGGGGCTAGGCTGTGGGGAAGTGGCCCAGGAACACACGAGGTGGTGGAGTTGGAAGAAAGGAAGTGAGAGGCTGACACTAAAAGGGTCTCTGAGTAGGGAACCCCAGTAGTGGCTGAGCCACCCCCGCTCCCATTATTCCCCCCCTATACTTGTCACTGATGAATGTGGCTAAGATAGACTGCAGTTTGCCTCTGGAGTAAAAGGCATGGGATGAGCATGGGATGAGCAAATACTAGCCCATGAACCGGATCTGGTCCACAGGGGATTAGCTCCTGGCACACCCCCACTGCTATATTTACCTGCATGGTCACAGATACTGGCAACTGCAACTCCCATTGGTTGCAGATCACCATTCACAGCCAATGGGAGCTGCAAGAAGCAGTATCCCAGTCCGTGCTGGTTCCTGACGCTCCAATTGGCTGGGTATGGCAATCCCAACCAGTGGGAATTGTGCTTGCAGGTACCTCTGGCCATTCAGGTAAATATAGCAGTGGCTGCCTACCAGGGGCTAATTCTTATAAACTGAGGGCTGCAGTGGGCCCCCTGAAGTGAGTTACAAGATAATGGGTTGCTGCTCCCTGGGAGAGGAGATAAGCAAGAGTGCTGGGGCTCAGCCAGAGGGCTGTGTTCCAACGTGGACACCATGAATCGGGCCTAGACATAAAGCCATCATTTCACAAAAACACTTCAGAACCAGACTAAAAAGAGAAACTTCAGAGTCGCAATTCATTTGCAAATTTAACCCAATCAAATTAGGACTGAATAAGGATTTAGAATGATTATCTCACTATAAAGGTAATTTTCCCTGTCTGGGTAGTCACACCTCCCCATCAGCTGCTTGGAGTGAGCCACATCCACCCAGGCTGAATTGGCCTCATTAATACTGGTCCTACACTTGATAAGTAACTCCTTTCTTTTGATATACTAGTACATATATATATATATCCCTGCCACTATAATTTCCACATCAGTGGTTTTTACCCACAAAAACTTATGCCCAAATAATTCTCTTTATCTTTAAGATGCCACAACACTCCTTGTCGTCTTTTTTAAAAGATTTTTCACACACTTGTGCACCAAATTAAAATCAGAACTGCTTTTCAGCTAAAAATAACTAATGTTGATGGATACGGTGTATAGAAATAGTCTATACCCAATAACCATTTCTCAAGTAGGCAGTTTGATATTATTGTCATTAACTGGTAAGAAGTTGCTTCAGTGAAAGCCAGTAGAACTTTTAAACACTTGATTTTTTTTAAACTTGTACTAACAAAGCAGAAGAGAGAGGAAATCACATTCTATACCCTTTTAAGCCTTAAAGTATAGAATCTTAATACGAGTGGAAGTCATAGCACTGATTAAAAATACATTGCTCACATCTGAAAGCTTAGATTTCAGTTTAAAGTTTATCAACTTCAATAGGAAAGTTTGTAAATATCCTTTAAGTGCCAATCAAAATCTGAACACCAGGTCAGAATATCAAGGGTTTAGTATACAGCCAAAGATAATTGTTAGGTTTCTGCAAGCTACATATGAGTTAGTTACACCACATGGGAGTAGAATGATAAAATATAAATTACAAACGATCATTCCTCACAGCAGTAAGGAATTAATCCAACATCAATAGGAAATGAAAGCAATGTCATTCTTTCATAAGTAATTTAGAGTATTTATCTTTACCACAGTCATACAAGTAGCTGAATATATGGATTAAGGGTGAAATCTAGCGATTAAAGTTATGAGATGAATTTTACTATGGTACCTCAAGGTTTTCACAGTTAATATGGAGCTTATCTTCACACTATATCATCAGGGTGTCTGAATTAAGTTTATGTTCATCTAGATAACTGGTTTGGAAGATATGAATGATGCAAATTATATTGAAGCACACAGGAGAGAAATTTAAAGTGAATGAAAATGTAAAAACATAGTCCTAGAAATAGCTGAACTACTGGCATATGGGACGAGGGCAAGACAGGAGTAAAAAAGTGTTAGCTACAAAAGCTGGTATAGTTCAAGGACTTCCTTCTGTTTCATTTTCTCCAAGGGTGGCTAATGTAGGCATTCGAACTTGCAAATGAAGCCCGGGATTTAAATATCCCAGGCTTCATTTGCATGTTCCCGGGCGGGCACCATTTTTAAATACCCGTAGTTCGAACTACCTGCCCACGGGTACACGCGGCATGTACTAGGTAGTTCGAATTAAAGCTCCTAATTCAAACTACCGTTAAACCTCCTTGCAGGAAGAATCACTGTAGTTCGAATTAGGAGCTTTAATTCGAACTACCTAGTCCGTACCGCGTGTAGCTGTGGGCAGGTATGGGCATTTAAAAATGGCGCCCATCTGGGAACATGCAAATGAAGCCCGGATATTTAAATCCCGGGCTTCATTTGCAAGTGCGAATGCCTACATTAGCCATCCTAGTTCGAACTAGGGTGGCAGTGCAGACATACCCCAAAAGACTAACATCCAGGTTAAAATCAGAACCTTTTCCTAGGTCAAGATTTATAATATATTTTACTCATCATGCTGCAGCTTATTAATTCATACTTTTTAAACATCTTAAGAAGTTATTCCCAAACATAATCACATTCTTGTTAAACATTAGTACACAACAATTTCTCCCAAAGGCAAATTCAGCTGAATCACATTTCTCAGTAACAGAGGTCTACAATTAGAATCTGGGGCCTCATAAAGCATTCTGAATGAATCCAGGTATTTGAATTGCAAAATTTTAATCAGAGGGACCTAATTACAAGGGCACCATTCATGGGAGCTTACAGGGATCAGTACCCCCTCCCTCCCCCGCAATAAAGTTTGAACCCTTGGATTTCATACTTGAGGTCTGCTTAAAGTGCATACCTTAGCTCCAGAGGCTGCTCTTAAATGCAACAGAGTTTGTGCTGCTTCCAGCTTTACCTTTGGGGTAAGAAATTTGTTTATAAACAAAGGGAAGCAGGGTGATTAAGATGACAAAAGGCTTGCTATTCAAGTAACTGAAGAATCCTTAGATTGCAGGAAAAAAACATCAAGCAAATGGTAAGTGGGTAGCACTTTATAACCTAACAAAACATGTAGATGGTATCATGAGCTTTCATGGGCACAGCCCACTTCTTCAGATGACCGGAGTTATGATTAGAGGATAAGGAAACTCGAAATAATAGGAGAAAAGGGGGGGGGGGGAGGAAACATGTTGCAGGGTACTCAACTTAAAAGATAGGGAAAAAAGAGTAGGAATAAATAGTGGTGTGCTGCAGGGATTTGCATTTGGACCACTGCTGTTAAACTTCTCATAAACCTTCTTTGAAAAAGGAAAAAACAATGAGGTGGCAAAATTAACAGATAATACAAAATTACTCAAAATAGTTGAGTCCAAAGTTGACAGCAAAGAGTTATAAGGGATTTCTCAAAACTGAGTGATTGGGCAACACCAGAGCAGGTGGAATTCAGTGTTGATAAATGCAAAGCAAAGCACATGGGAAAATATAATCCCAACTGTACATACAAAAATGATGGGGTCTAAAATAGCTGTTACCACTCAAGAGAGAGAGATCCTGGAATCACAGTGGATAGTTCCCTGAAAACATCTGCTCAATGTGCAGTGGCAATCTAAAAAGCTAACAGAATATTGGAAAGCATTAGGAAAAGAACAGATAATAAGAAAGAAAATATCATATTGCTTCTATATAAAGTCATAGTATGCTTACTTTTTAAATTCTGCATGTAGAGCTGGTCACCCCATCTAAAAAAGGTATACTGGGTTTGGAAAACGTACAGAAAAGGCAATAGAAATGATTAGGGTAAGGAATAGCTTCCATATGAGGAGAGATTAACAGGACTTGGGCCTTTTCAGATGGGTAAAGAAATGACTAAAGGGCATGGCAGGGATATGTTAGAAATCTAGAAAATCATAAAAGGTGTTTAAAAAGAGAATAAAGAAATGTTATTTATTTCTTCACTAACATCACAGAAAGCTTACCCAATGACATTTATAGGGAGCAGCAAATTTAAAAGAAACACAATAAATTATTTCTTCACCATCAATCTGTGGAACTCTTTGCCAGGAGATGGTGGAAAGGCCCAAACTGTAACAGGTAGGGTTGCTAGGTGTCCGGTTTTAAACCGGACAGTCCAATATTTGAGCTTTCTATTCGGGAAACAAACTGAGAAAATATTAATGCAAAAATAGAAATGTCCGGTATTTTCTAAATAAGATGGTATGTAGATTGTGATGTAATGTCAAGTGTGTCTGGCATTTCTGTTGAAACCATCTAGCAACCCTAATAACAGGGTTCCAATAAGAATATATAAGTTCAAGGAGGATAGCTCCATCAATGGCTACTAGCAAGAATGGACAGAGATGGTATCCCTGCCTTCTGTTTGCCAAAAACTGGTATTGAGTGACTGGGGGTGGATCAATTGATGAATGCTTCTTCTTTCTGTTCATGCCTTCTGACGCACTTGGTATTGATCACTGTTGGAAGAAATATATTGGATAGATGGACCATTGGTCTGATCCAGTATAGCCTTTCTGATGTTCTTATAGAGAACCCAAATGTATCTGCCCCCCAGCTGCAACCCCCTAGAACCCACTCCCCTCTGAGAGCTGACATAGAGCCCAGGAGACCTGACAGTCTCCCCCCCCCCACACACACACAGAGTCAGTAACAAAGTAAGAATGTATATTAAAATTTGAAGGCTAACCAATGTCCCTAAATTACCTGCCACAAGATGTCGGAATATGTTAGTATAGAGATGAGTGGGTCTAATATTTATTTAATTTTCTTTCTTTTATATAAGAATTAGATACAGTGCTCCTGCCAGCTAACTGCTAAGTTTTTTGCCCCCCCCCCAAAAAAAACCCAACTCCCAAACCAAAAAACTAGAGTTTTCTTGTGCCCCTGGAAAGAGGTGATGTGTGTGGGGGTGAAGGGAAATGGGGTCAATCCACGCCCAATTTGCTGCTTGGCTTGTACTGAGCATACTCAGTAACAAGCTGAAGCTGTTGACCTCAATCTGACTGCAAAGCTTTCACTCCTCACCTCCCAATCATGGCATACACAGGTTAACTCCTTTGATCAAAATTTGAAATGGCCCCCGGCAAAGTGAATTGTCTAAAAAGCAGTTACTATGTTTTTGACGGTAATAAGCAGCCTGTTTTGGAGTCAATCTCAATAACTTGGCAATGTGTCTTTACAACATTTTTGGTATGCAGATGAAGAATTTCTCATATTAAATATTCTAATTCTCAGATGTGCAAGCTTAGTACTCTTTAGTTTCACAGGGTTTATCTTGTTTAAATGAAGATAATTTTCAACAAGTCTTCACTAAATGAAAAAAAAACCCAGCAGGAATCTCTGTCCTTTTAGAAATGGATATTTCATGACCTTTGAATAATACTTTTTGAAAGAAAAGTCACAAATACTTTCAGGTATACCTTTCAGGGTTTTTTCCCCCAATACACATTAAAAGAAGGTGGTGATATAACGTTTAAGCATGGTGAGATTAAATCATAACTGTTTTTCTCAAATCTAATTCAAGAAGTCAACCTACATTTTCTTTGGTCTCAGCTTTACTTTTGAATCACTAATGCCTTTTGCAGAAAACAAAGTATTTGAACTACTATATCGGGTATTTTAAAAACCTAATTAGAGTTATGCAGTGTTATCCCAGACAATGGGTTCAATGCAAGATTGTTCCCTATAGAAGATGGGACAGACTGTACAATCAAATTTTAATAGTCTAATAGTTTCAATGGTTTTATGATGTAATACTGACATTCAAAAAGCCAGCATTCTGACTAGCATGCTAGTGGTCCTTCTCACTCAGATGAATGTCTATACAGAGTGGGGGGAGGAAGGGGAGTTGAAGGTGCTGTTACATTATTTTAAAAGCAACAAGACTATAACAGAGAAGCAGGAATCATTTGATTTTCTTTCTAACAAGCATTAATACTAGCACTGCATACAATGCGGCAAAGAAATAAAGCCAAAAATTGGAGTTAAATACTTTTCTCTCATTTATAATGAAAAGTAGGCAGACACTTATTCCATTATCTTTCTCTACCAGATGATCATTTGTTAGAGTCTAGTCAACAGATTAGAGAAATAAAGGACAATTAGGATGAGCTTTATCATTAAAGTTATGCTCAATGATAATTCTACATGGTTTCATAAAACAATCCGCATTGCTTTTAAGCAGAGTTTTAATATTGCCTATAACAGTTACTTTATTCTCTTCTCTACCTTTTATGTGAGTGAATTGCTTTTGATCAGACAGCACACCAAGGGAAAATGAAAGAACTGCAATATAAGGCCTTCTTTTCCTCAGAAGGCAGAATGAATTAGTGTTAGCCACTGAAAGATACAGTCTAAGTCTGGGCTCACTTAGCATGAAATAGGGGGAGTTTTAAGGTCATCTTTAGAAGAGTAGTTACCAACCCCCGTTTCCACTCAGGATATGCTTGCATATTTAGGACGTCATTTATCCTTAACAATAGTACACAAATAAAGGTATATATTTCTAGGCTTGTTTTAAGTATCAGAGCGGTAGCCATGTTAGTCTGAGGGTACATCTAGACTACATGCCTCTGTCGCCAGAGGCATGTAGATTAGGCTACCCGACATAGTAAAATGAAGCGGCGATTTAAATAATCGCCGCTTCATTTAAATTTACATGGCTGCCGCGCTGAGCCGACAAACAGCTGATCAGCTGTTTGTCGGCTCAGCGCGATAGTCTTGACGCGCGGGTGTCGACATCAAAGGTATTTGTCGACCACCCAGGTATACCTCATCCCAGGTATACCTCATCGCGCTCAGCCGACAAACAGCTGATCTGTTAGTCTATAAGGTGCCACAGGACTCCTCGTCGCTTTAGGCTTGTAAACAACAAACTTTGAAAAGATTTTGACTGTTTTATTTATTAATTTACAATACATTCTCCTGGAGTTCTATTCAAAAATAAAAATGGACTGGCTGTAACATTAATCTGCTTAGTTTAATCAAATTAAACCAAAGCAATTTATCTGCTATCCACTGAATACACCAATGTGCATACCAGGGACAAATTCTATCACATAAGAATCCTTGATCAGCTGATGAAAAATGTCTGCTAGCGCACCCTGTGAATTGGGAGACGAATTGCCATGGGAGATACTTGATGACAAATGCTCCAGTTCCATAGATGAACTTGATA
The DNA here is from genome assembly GCF_052426305.1 of Pelodiscus sinensis. Taxonomy (NCBI): domain Eukaryota; kingdom Metazoa; phylum Chordata; order Testudines; family Trionychidae; genus Pelodiscus; species Pelodiscus sinensis. The sequence continues at coordinate 119,996,750 of NC_143056.1, read as the reverse complement.
GACAGAGAAAAAAACAAACCCATCTCTGTTTGTTGATCTAAAATATGCCTGTCATACTACCAGCTATAACTTGAATGATCAGTTTGGATTATTGGTTGGGATGGAGTACTAGCTCTCTCAACCACTGTAAATTCTAATAGGTTTATATCCATATGAGTCTCCCCATGGGTCCCCAGACCTGGTGCTGGAGGACAGTGCTATCTTTAGCTAACGGATGCCAATGGTCTCATAATGGGAACAAACTAAAAATCAGTATCCAAAAAGTTAGCTATAAGAAGGCACATACTGTGCTAACACAAACAAAATCTAAACCTTTGGGTAAGCTAAAACACAAAGCTCTTAAGTGCGCTCCGGGAGGAAAGGATTATACAGTACCTACTTTGTCAATTTAAGGGCCATAGGTCAAGTGGCTTGCTCAAGTTCACAAGGAAAAAAATCAATAGTAGACAGGAAAGCAACCTAGGAGTATTAAATCCCAGTTTCCCCCTCTAACCACTAGTCACCCTTTGTACCTTTCAACAATAAGAGCTACCACAAAACCATCACGCTTTGTATACACTGGATTTCAGAGCAAGTTCTTCAAAAGAAGGAAGGATCAAATCACACAGGATCCTGTTTGGAATGTTAAACAAGCTCTCCTCACTCCCACTCTGCAGGTGGTATGTGATCTCTGATCTTACATTCAAGTTTGCTTTGTAGGAGGTGGGGTTTTTTGCCCTCACTGATACTGCAGTTAATTACTTGGCATATTGATTGGAAATATAGATTTAACAAGAAGGTTTCAACAGTCTGTATAACAAGGAAGAAAATCTTTAAATGTTCATGTTTACCTCAGTGCCCTGGTCGGTTGTAGTTAGTGGCAAGAGATAGAGGCTCTAATCCAAAAACTCAGGCAAAAGGTGTTCTGTGTAATGAAGGAAAGGTGAAGTAGGGATGTAATATCCTGTTTAACCAGTTAAACCAGTGGTCACCAACCGGTCGACCACGATCAATCCCCTAGGAGTCGATGGCCATAGCTAGCTGGCTGGCTGCCCCTCTTTGCTCCAGCCCAGGTGAAGCATGGCACTGCCTCAGCAGGCTGAACGCCGTGACCAGCTGGGCTGGAGCAAAGACGGACAGCCGCCTGGCCATCTGGCTGTGGGTTCAACCCAGCGAGGCTGTGCCGCAGTCCAGCTGGGCTGGATCAAAGAGAGGCAGCAGCCCACGTGGCTGCCCCCTTTGTTAACTTGCCGGCTGAGGGAGGGGGAAAAAGCGCAAGTGCACACGCATCTGTCCCCGGCTCTTGTCTCCTGCTCCTGGTGAGGCTGGGCCTGCTCCTGCTCCGTAGAGCCGGGGCTGGGCAGCCAGCACATGTGGCACGCTAGGGGTCAGGCTACACTGCATTGTTCCCCATGGGCTGGGGGGGGGGGGGGTTGGGAGCCTGCGGGCATCACGTTGGGGACCACTGCATTAATGAGCGGGACTTACTAGGTAACAGTTAACCGGTTACCTGTACACATTCCTAGTCTGAAGCCACAGGTTTAAAAAACGTAATGCCTTAAGTTAGACTCATGAACCCATATTAGACACCTAAACAGAAGTAAATCTAATGAGATTTCTTAGTATTTCTGAAAACCAGGATATATATGTGTCTACATATATGTATCTAATTATGGATTTAGGAACATAACTTTAAGCACCCTAGTTTGAAAACTGTGGTCTCATATGACAATAGACAAGTGTACCTATTTCATAAATAGACACTTCCTTCAAGACCAACTGAATATTTGAAACTGTGATTGAAGTGTCCAAACAAATGGGGCTTGTAATGTGGGTTTGGATAGCTCATTTTTAACATACACTAAAGTACTGGATGATGACAATACCAACAGAAGACTCTACTGCCTGTGGAATTGTTTTTAACATTGTACATAAGCTAAAAAAAGATGGCTACCAAAAAGGGAAAGCTGTAAAACTATTACACTGATACAAAACTGTAGGCAAGAGATCAATCACAGTGAAACTTTTGAAGAATTGCAACAGCCACCAAAGCGCAGCCATCTCAGATCAGCAATACAGTCTAATGTCCCTTGCATTCGATTGCTCCTTGTTTTTAATCAACCCTCTTAAATTATAATCAAATGAAATGCTAAGATTCAGCGACTGTGCACTCCCACTTCACACAGGGACCTAACAAATTACAAACAAATATTCCTTGCTCAATACATAGACATGAGCAATGTAACAGAATCCAAATCAATTAAAAATTGAATATTCGGTAATCCATTGGCTAGTATAACAATATCTTGGGCCACATTTTTTACATTTTCTATTTCTTTCTTTAAGAACCACTATACATTTAGAAGCCACAGATTTATTTTGCTAAATACATCAAAGAATAAATATTTCTGCACATCTGGACATCCCTACTTCAATTTTTCTATCATTAGCTATCAGAGAATACAGGATGGCTGTGAAAAATAAAATTATTCAAGTTGACAGAACATCTATGTACAACTGAATGACATTTTAAAATAGATTGATTCTATAGGATACTATTAAAGGGTTATAATAAATTTTCTGAACTATGAATGATTAAGATGAACTTCTTCTATTAGGAATTTAATGTGAAGAGAAAAGAAACTGAAATAAGTTCTGCTGTGCTTAATCGTGTATCCATGTTTCTAAATCATCAACTCATTTATACTGACAGATCTGGTAGTTCCCTCATACTAATTAAAGGTGTCTAAAAATGCAAGGACCAATGGTCAAGTATCAAAATATGTGCATGTGATCATGGAGATTAGAGCAGTGATGCATGCAGAAGCAAACTAAATACATTCAAAACAACCAATTAGCAAATACTAATATCCAAGAAAGACTGAATACTGATCTCACTTTAAACAGCCAAGCAGAAATAGGCATGACTATGGCAACTGTGACCTAGGTTAGTCAAGATAACTAGAGTTATCTGCAAATTGTGTGGAAGAGAGAATATTAAAGAGGTAGAAAAATAAATTAATATGTATTAAATACTCTCAATCTTCAGTCTTTCCATTCTGTGGCAACCTTAAAATTTCTCAAGATACCAGCAAAGTGAAGTAAGCATTGCTACAATGCATCCTCTAAACTCAGTGTACAGAATATAATAGCACTAAAGACAACCTTAAAACACTGAACAGGCCCCCAATATCTTACCACTGTGAATCCTTTAGGTGAGCACACAGTTCTATGAAAGTTCAGACAACAGGTAATCAGCATGTAGACAATAGCCTGCACCATCAGTGCACACACATTACTGAGAAAGGGAAAGGGAGGGAAGTAGGGTGACCATGTGTCCAATTTTCAATGGCAACACCTGGTCAAAAATGATCCTGGTGGCTCTGGGCAGCACAGCATGTGGTGAGAACTTTTTTGCTTTGAATTAACTTAGCTTGGTAGATTAGGTATTAATTTCCATTTTGCCTTTTATTTCTTTGCAACCAATTCTGACTTCTTCTGTCTCATTACTTGCAGTCAATTCAAGTCTACCTGTCGGTAGTGAATAAACTTGTTTTATCCAAGTTAGTGTATTTGGATTCAAATGTTTGGGAACCTCCAATTGGGATAACCTATTAATGAAATGGCAAATTTTTATGAGCTTGTATTGTCCAAAAGAAAAGAACGCAGTAGAAGACACATATTTCTGGGGACCATTTTGGGACTAGGAATTTGCTGCTACAATATAATTCAGGAGTGGAAGAAACACTCTTATAACTCAGCTGGGAGCACTTCAAATGCTGGAGGCTGTGTGTAAGCAATGCCAGGAGTGGTTGCTTTCACAGCAAAGCCTTGTAAAAGGCACTCCAGATTTGAGATGTGAGGGGCCAACTGTTCAGCAATCCAGACTGTACCCTGGAGAATGTCACAGAACATGGCTTGAGTTTTGCCATAGTATCTCAGATAATCTTTAATTCAAGCCATTTAGTTGCTAAACAAAAAGGAGCTAGTTAGATTTTGCATTATTTAAATAAGATTATGACAACCAAATTGAACTGTGCAATTACTATGTTATAACCATGCACCACAGCAAGTGTACAATATTCTGATTATGGTCTATGGAGACAATCTTAATGCTACAGAGTGCAGAAAAACCTATTCATGTATAAAGAAGTTTCAGGTCTGGATTGACGTATGTCAGTGAGATTCGGTGAGTAAGCCTGAGATCGCAGCGTCTATAGTGCAATTGTTTAGCTTTTGTCTCAATTAGAAACAGTGGTCACACTTGGGTCATACTTTCCTAGCATGTTAATAGAGCCCTGTGCAGATACAAAATTTGTATCCGCATCTGCACCTGTATCTGCAAAAATAAGCCATTGATATCCGTATTCACATACATGGATGTGGATACCCACCAATATAAAGCTGACCTCCTCTAATTTGCAGGTTTCTAGATACAAAATTTGTATCCGCATGTGTAATGGGGCAGCTGTCGCACTCTGGCCAGAAAGCATTAAAAAGGGGCCCAGCCAACCAGGAAAGAGCTTAGAATAAGCCAATCAAAGAGCAGCTTGCTGGGACAGGAGCTGCTTAGCAGAACACAGGGCACTTGGGTCCTGACCAGTTCCCAAAGAAGCATTTGGGATAGAGCAGTGCTGGGCAGGCTCAGCAGAGTGGGACAGTGTCTCCACCTTGATACCTGCCAGGCTGCAGGTCTTGAGTCAACGGCTAGAAGGACGCAAAGGTCACAGGGGAAGTGGCCCAGGGAACAGGAAGCAGTAGAGGGGAAGTGAAGGAGGGCAGGACAAGGTTGCTATCAGAGGCCCCTGGGCTGGGACCCAAAGTAGTGGGTGGGTCTAAGTACCTCCCTTCCCCCTTTTCACTGCATCTAGCCACCAGGAAGAGTGGTCTAGATAGACTGTGGCTTGCCTCTGAAGTGAGGAGCTACATTTGGCCATAGTGGCAGGCAAAACTGAGGATTTCTGATAACTACAGAAAGGGGGCGAGAGACCAAAAAAAAAAAAAAGAGCAAATGTGTTTCTGGGATGCATTACCAGGAGTGTTGTGAGGAAGACACGAGAAGCGATTCTTCTGCTCTACTCTGTGCTGATTAGGTCTCAATTGGAGTATTGTATCCAGTTTTGGGCATCACATTTCAAGAAAGCTGTGGAAAAAGTGGACAGAGTCCGCAGAAGAGCAACAAAAATGATTTAAAGGTCTAGAAAACTGAAAGAATTGGGCTTGTTTAGTTTAAGAAAGAGAACACTGAGCAGGGACATGACAGCAGTTTTCAAGTACCTAAATTGTTCTCCTTGACCTCTGGTGATAGGACAAGAAGCAATGAATTGCAGCAAGGGAGGTTAAATTGCAGCAAGGGAGGTTTAGGCTGGACATTAGGAAAAACTTCCTAATTGTCAAGGTAGTTAAACCCTGGAATAAACTACCTATGGAGGTTGAGGAATCTCCATCATTGGAGATATTTAAGAGCAGGATGGATAGACATCTGTCAGGGATGATGTAGATGGTGTTTGGTCCTGCAGTGAGGACCGTGAGAAATCACAGAACTCTGTGATTCTATGATATGCACGTATTTGCAGGACTCTTTCTACACGATAGGTAAGCTCAGTTATTTTTTCCTGACAAGACAAACCCTTAGGGATAGAAAATTGCATTTACCAATGTGGTCAGACTGATCTTTCATGATTATTCACTTTAAAAAATTAAAATAGTGGCTAAAAATTTCAAACAGGAGCCTAACATGGTATTCCTAATTCCATATTTAGATATGTAATTAAGTGACTGATTAGCATTTATGCAGATTTCAAAAGCCCATCTTTAGGAACATCCCAGTTTCAAAAAATATAGTCAATGCCCTTTCACGCATTAGTAAAACCTTGCAAGCCAGACACCATGACCTATGCACGTGTCTGGCTACAGTACAAATAAAACTTATGAGTATTCCTGTGACACCTTAAAAATTTATAGATTTATTTGGGCATAAGCTTTTTGTGGGTAAAAACCACTTTGTCAGATGATGCATCTGACAAAGTGGTTTTCACCCAGAAAAGCTTATGCCCAAATAAATCTGTTAGTCTTTAAGGTGGAGAAGGACTCATCATTGTTTTTGCAGATACAGACTAACACAGTTACCCCTCTGAGACCTAGGGAAGCAAAGTAGCTTTTATCCATTTAGAGTGCCATGTTAGTCAAATGTACCCTTACTTTTTCCAATTTAAAATATTTTATTTTCTATTGTTATTCATTGTATGAAGTAATAAAGCAACAATTAAAATAGATAAAACTTAAAGAACAAATTTAGCTGTCTAAATTTGACACTTGGGCTTGGGACCCAATAATGACAACAACAGGTGTTTCTTATGTGTGTACAAAAAGAATACAGGGCATTTTCTTCCTTATCTGGTTGATAGAAGGTTAAGGTAAAAATGTAAATTTTTTTTGGTTTAGTGGAAGGCAGACAGATTTAAAAATTATTCATTTTCTCATTAAAGAAAACTGACTAAAAGTCCTGATTTATTGAGCAATACAGACAGAATTTGTGCAGCCTTTCCCGAACAGCTGCCAATATGTCTCAATCCAGATATTTAAAACTAAATACAAGTGGCATCCTGTTTTCTGTGGAGTGTCAAAAGCATAAAATCTACAGATGAAAAAGCATCTTACCTCTTCCTGTGCAATTCACATTTGAATTTCACCATTCAATGGGGTAAAAATCAGAGGAAAGAGACAGTGGGGTGAACTAGCTCTTGATTTTGTTTTATAGTACTTTGTATATTTGAGGATTTGTTGGAGTCAGGTCAGAATCTCCCCCAAAATTGGGTGTGATGGGCAGTAGGAATGTTCATTTCTCATTAGCTCTTTGAAGCTATTTTGGTGATTTCCATGGTCGACAAGCAGCCTGCTAGAACACACACAGAGTCATTCTCTGGGACCAGTGCTAGGGATGTAAGTGACTAGTCGACTATCCGATAAGCAAATGCCTATCAGATAGTTGACTAGTGACTCGACTAGTCGCTTCCCCTCCCCTCGTGCTGCCTCTATCAGAGAGAGGCAGCAAGGGGGTGGAGAGCAGGACCCGGTGCTGGAGGGATCTTGCTTAAAAGCCGGTTTCTCCAGCACCATCTCCATGGGGAGAAGGCGCAGGGATGCAGTGAAGCTTTTGCTACATTTCAAACACAGAAGCGCTGCAGGGAGGCTGGGGTATGCTGGGGACTCAAACAGTCCCCCGTTGGCCCTGCGCTCCCGGCTTTGGAAATGTACAAGAGTCCCAGGAGGCTCTTGTACATTTCAAAAGCACAGCACAGCTGGGAGTGCAGGGCCAGCAGAGGACTCAAACAGTCCCCTGCTGGCCCCACCTCCCTGTTTTTGAAATACACGGGGCTCCCAGGAGCACTTTGTTTTTTAAATGTACAAGGGCCCGCCTGGGGCTCTGGTACATTTCAAAGGCAGAGGTGTCCTTATTAACTATTCGAATAGTCAATGCAAATTACATCAACTATTCAATTAGCTGATTAATCTAAATTTAAAATCCTTAACCAGAACCAATGGGAACTCAAGGAGAGGGGAAGGAATTTAGAACTATGAAGACTTCAAGTGAAACTGGAGAATTCAGCAGTGGAACAGTTCCAAGATCAGAAGTATCTTGAATAAGGAGTGTACTCAAGGGACTTTGCTGGTTTTGTTGGATTTCTGATTGCAGGCCCATGCTAATCACTCCACAGGTGGAGGAGTAGAGTTCCAGAATTGCTGCAGGCCATGCAAACCAAATACTGTAATTGCAAACTCAAAGGGAGTTTTTTGAAGCCTACAAGATTAGTATTTATTTTCCAGTTTTTAAAAGGAGCTTGAATGCATTCTACAGTGTTTGGACATCATTTCACAGAGACAGAGAAGGATAGACTCTTCATCCCAAAAAAAAGCCCTCTTGGAAATTGTGTGTATTTATGAATGTGTAATTATGTTTCTAATTTGAACTTCTTATAGTAAGAAGTGCAAACACTTGCAGGAGAGGACCCTAAAAGTGTTATCTTTAAGAGCTGACAATATTCACAATTGTTTCAAGGGTTAAGCAGAACCCTGCCATCTTTTCTACTCGTGCTGCACCCACATATTTTAAACAAATCCTAGTGTTTTAAATGCTAGGATTCCCAGGCTGTGCTCATAATTTCTACACAAACAAAAGCCAGACACAAATAACACATGGAGAAAGTCCCCCACTCCTTTTGCTCAGACATTGGCCATCTGCAGTTTCAGACTAGAGATGTAAAATTCCATTCAACCAGTTAACTTGCTAAATGCTATGTTTAAGTGGTTCACCACCAGGCTAGGCCTGCCATGATGCTTACCAGTTAACCATTCACATCCCTATTCCTGACTAGAAATGCATTCTTGCTCTTGACATGTCCAATCCCGTCTCCCTCCAAACAGTGAGGTTTTTGAAGTGTAAACAAAGATCCATTAGGGCTATAACCACAACACATGAACATAAGATAACTCAGGGGTTTCCAAACTTTTTGACATGGGAACTAGTAAATCCATTCATGAGCTTTTGGAGGACTGGTAACATTCATTTGCATATTTGCATATGCATTAAGCAAATGATGACTATTCAAATAAGTTGTTTCTGGTCCTCCCAAAGCCCTCAGTGCCAGCTTTAGCAAAGCTTTTGATACAGTCACCCACAATATTCTTGCCAGCAAGCTAAGGGGAATATGGACTGGATAAATGCACTGTAAGATGGATAGAAAGCTGGCTAGAGCAGGGTTTCCCAAACTTTTTACTTTAGTTGGAACCCACTTTTTTCAGTACTGTTTTTTGCAGCCCCAAAATATAAATGCATATTAAGAAAAATGAAAAATGAATACATTTTCAGTGTTTCACTCAGCTGCATTCTCCGCCCAGCCTGGGCCAGAGGTTGGAGGACCCGGTGCTGCATGGGCACTCCAGGAGGTGGGAGCAAGAGCAGATTGGGGGTAGGGTATCTGGCTAGGAGGGAGGGTACAAGGAAGGGTAGGGTTACCAGGTGTCTGGTTTTGTACCGGACAGTCCGGTATTTGAGGGTTTTGTCCAGGAAACAAACTGAGAAATTACCAGGCATATAAAATGTCTGGTATTTTCTAATTAGGTAAGTTTTCTTATAATTAGGTGTATCAGTCCTTAGCTGCGAACTGCCTGGCTGGTAGATGTGCTCACGCTGCGTGAGTGTGTCTACCTGCCAGGCAGTTCGCAACTATTCAAGGGAGGGTATGTGGTGGGGGGAGGAAGGGGGAAAAATGGAATCCCCGGGGCCGGACTCACTCATGTGCCAGGGTCTGCATGTGCCTGCGTCAGTCCCGCTCCCCTACCTTCTCCTCCCGATCTCCCCAGTCCAGCCATGCTGCCCCCGTCCAGCCCTACTTCCAGCGGCCGCTTCTCCCTTGCCCCCCACCAATCTCCCCCGGTCAGCCCCGCTCCCCCAATGACCCCTCCCACCTGCCCCGCTGCCCCCATCCAGCCCTGCTTCCGGCAGCTGGTTCTTCCGTCCTCCTCCTGATCTCCCGGCCAGTCCCTCTACCCCCTGTCCAGCGCTGGTTCCGCAGCCTGCCCTCCCTGATCTCCGCCGGACAGCCCCGCTGCCCCCAACCCTGCTTCCGCTGCCCGCCCACCCAGATCTCTGCGGAACAACCACGCTACTCCCAACCTTGCTTCCACCAGCCGCCAGACCCGATCTCCGCGGGACAGCTCTGCTGCCCCCAACCCTGCTTCCCGGCGGCCGGTTCCCCCCCCTACGCACCTCCTCCGAGGCCGCCCCACTCTACTCCCCTCCTGGCAGCCATGCTGAGGCCTGGTATTTTTTTCTCATGTCCTGGTACTGGGCTGCGGCCCATAGTTTGCAAAACACTGAGATAACTTATATGCTAAAACAGATTTTTAACCTAGGTCTTCTGTGGAGAAAGTGTATCACATTAATCCATGCTAATCTATTTAAAATTTCAGTACTGCAGCCTTACAGTATTACAGAGCAAGCACACAAAACATGCAGTGGAAAGGTCACAAATTGAAAGTCAGATATCCTGTTAAAGCAATGACATTATAAATGAGCTAGAGGAAATTATAACCCCATCAGAATTCAATAAAAGGTACTGATTCATTCAAGCTTGAAAAAGGGATAATATGCCTTAGCGTGCTTCACCAGCCCTCTGTCCACTAATTCCTATTCCCAAGCATTCAGTAGGTTAATGAAACCAGATCTTAATTGCCAAAGAATTTCAAACAACTTCACCCCCAAATTAGCGAAAAGCATTAAAAAAAATCTCCTGGAACCTCCTCCTTGTACCATGAGGAAAAAGAAGATTAGTAGGCTAGAATATTCAGAACATGAAATAATGTTTTAAAATGGATTATCAAATAGCAAAGTATCTGAGAAATTTCGTATGCACCGGTTCATTTTTAACCAAGTGAAGCTCATGGGGGATGTCCAATCCAGGCTTATACAGCAAGCTACAACCTTACCTATCACAGAACTGTACTCTTCCTAAAATTTGTTGCACAAAGAATACATATGATAAAGAGTTTAACAGCAGAAGTTAGGGATTATCATAGAATCATAGAACACTAGAAATGGAAGGGACTCAAGAGGTCATCGAGTCCAGTCCCTGGCCCTCATGGCAGGACCTAGTACCATCTAGATCATCCCTGATAGATGTCTTTCTAACCTGCTCTTAAATATCTCCTGAGATGGAGATTCCACAACATTCCTAGACAACTTATTCCAGTGTTTAACCACTGAGACAGTTAGGAAGTTTTTCCTAATGTCCAACCCAAACCTCCCTGACTGCAGTTTAAGCCCATTGCTTCTTGTCCCATCCTCAGAGGCTGAGAAGAATTTTTCTCCCTCCTCCTTGTGACACCCTTTTAGATACCTAAAAACTGCTATCGTGTCCCTTCTCAGTTTTCTCCTTTCCAAACTAAACAAGCCCAATTCTTTCCGTCTTCCTTCATAGGTCTTGTTCTCCAGACCGTTAATCATTCTTGTTGCTCTTCTCTGGACCTTCTCCAGTTTCTCCACATCTTTCATGAAATGTGGTGCCCAGAACTGGACACAATACTCCAACTGAGGCCTAATAAGCTCAGAGTAGAGCGGAAGAATGACTTCTCGTGTCTTGCTCACAACACTCATTATCATAAACTTGGCACGTTAATTATATCCCTTGGGATATATATCTCAATGATTCATCTACAAGTATTATTAACATATTTATGCATGGTAAATCAAGGACCAGTTCCATAGGTTCTTACTCCCTATGGCAATCATAGCTCTCCCAACCTAATCAGTGCTAAGTTATATTACTTCTGTGTAACTAGTCATTTTCTCAATCCTTTCCCTGACTTATTACTATAAACTGCTGAATTTGGTGAAATTTAACTCACATCCAAACTAATTAAAGCTAATGAAAAGTAATGTAAGGCAATGCAATGTGGCAGCATCATTGACTTTACTTTTTAATCCCCAAAATTACAAATGACCAGCCCGTTAAACTCTTAAAGCAGAAACAAGATAAAGAAAAAGTTATTAGGTCTCCCAGACAGTATTTACAGACAACGCTGTTTTTACTGAATAAGGAAAAAAATAACTTTATTTTAAAAAAGACTGATGTCTTCAGTAACAACACTATTAGTAGCAGTCACATACTATTTGAAAACTCCTTGAGTGAAAATTACTTTATGTTCAGTAATGAAGAGAAGTTTAAGCTTTAGTCAACCAAGGTCATGAGAAATACCACACTGCTGGGATAATAATAGTCAAGTTTTACTTAGATGTAGAATAGATATATAGCAACTGGCAAGAAAAACGTAACTGAATTTAAGATAGAACACTAATAATGTGCATGAGTATTCAGACCGCAGGCCAATAAGTTATTTATAGTTTACCCAAATTAGGTCTTAAAGTCCATTAGCATAACTAAGTTAATAATAAACTCACTAAACTTGTGTTTGTGTATGTGTGTGATGTGACAATGTTTTGAAAATAAATGCTAAGTTTGCATAATAACATCTACGAATATACAGGAGACACCATAAGATGACCATTGGAAGCCAGGATGAAATGTTAGAAACTTACGTCAGGTAGCACCTGTTACCAAGGTGACTGAAATGATGAAAATGTTATTGAATACAAGGGGAACTAATGAGTTTGAATATGAAAAATGGGGCATCCCAAAAGTAGTGGGGTACAGAAGTTCAATTTAGCAAAAGGTATAAAATCTTCAAAAACGTGTATGAATCCTGGTAAATGTCAACCTAACAAATTATAAAAGTAGTATCTTGCTCTGTGTGCTTTTAGTAGGGGAAACCCCAGGTGACAACCATTGGTGGTAGAGATAAGAATGAGGACGAGGACTAACACTTTGGGGTTTTCCACAAGTCATGGTTCAATAATGCAAATATTATTCTCTTTTGATCTCCCTCGCCTTTACCAGGCTTCAGAGTGTGTATTGTTTGGTTGGCTAAAAGTAATTACAGAAAGACCAATATATAGTCTTTCCCATGTACTGTGGGGTCCCCCTTCTAGTGATAATCTCTCTATTATAACTGATCTTGGGGTTGAACTATTACAGATTTAAGTAGATATAAACCCTCACCTGAAACAGGTAATTAATCGACAATTAATTTGGAATAAATTGCCAAGGGAGGTGGTGGAATCTCCCTCTCTGGAGATATTTAAGAACAGGTTAGATAGACATCTGTCAGGGATGGTGTAGACGGAGCTTGATCCTGCCTTGAGGGCGGGGGGCTGGACTCGATGACCTCTCGAGGTCCCTTCCAGTCCTATTATTCTATGATTCTATGATTCTATGAATTACAGATAATTGTCGGACAATTAAAGGAGAGATTCCAGAAGACTGGAAAAGGGCAAATATAGTGCCCATTTATAAAAAGGGAAATAAGAATAATCCAGAAAACTACAGACCAGTTAGTTTAACTTCTGTGCCAGGGAAGATAATGGAGCAGGTAATTAAGGAAATGATCTGTAAACACTTGGAAGGTAGCAAGGTGATAGGGAATAGCCAGCATGGATTTGTAAAGAACAAGTCATGTCAAACCAATCTGATAGCTTTCTTTGATAGGATAACGAGTCTTGTGGATAAGGGAGAAGCGGTGGATGTGGTATACCTAGACTTTAGTAAGGCGTTTGATACGGTCTCGCATGATATTCTTTCCAATAAACTAAGCAAATACAACTTAGATGGGGATACAATAAGGTGGGTGCATAACTGGCTGGATAACCGTACTCAGAGAGTAGTTATTAATGGTTCACAATTCTGCTGGAAAGGTATAACAAGTGGGGTTCTGCAGGGGTCTGTTTTGGGACCGGCTCTATTTAATATCTTCATCGACAATTCAGATATTGGCATAGAAAGTACGCTTATTAAGTTTGCAGATGATACCAAGCTGGGAGAGGTTGCGACTAATCTGAAGGATAGGGTCATAATTCAAAATGATCTGGACAAATTGGAGAAATGGCCTGAGGTAAACAGGATGAAGTTTAATAAAGACAAATGCAAAGTGCTCCACTTAGGAAGGAACAATCAGTTTCACACATACAGAATGGGAAGCGACTGTCTAGGAAGGAGTACAGCAGAAAGGGATCTAGGGGTTATAGAGGACCACAAGCTGAATGAGTCAGCAGTGTGATGCTGTTGCAAAAAAAGCAAACATGATTCTGGGATGCATTAACAGGTATGTTGTGAGCAAGACATGAGAAGTCATTCTTCCACTCTACTCTGCGCTAGTTAGGCCTCAGTTGGAGTATTGTGTCCAGTTCTGGGCACCGCATTTCAAGAAGAATGTGGAGAAATTGGAGAGGGTCCAGAGAACAACAACAAGAATGATTAAAGGTCTAGAGAATATGACCTATGAAGGAAGGCTGAAAGAACTGGGTTTGTTTACTTTAGAAAAGAGAAGTTTGAGGGTGGACATGATAGCAGTTTTCAGGTATCTAAAAGGGTGTCACAAGGAGGAAGGAGAAAACTTGTTCATCTTGGTCTCTGAGGATAGATCAAGAAACAATGGGCTTAAACTGCAGCAAGGGAGGTTTAGGTTGGACATTAGGAAAAAGTTCCTAACTGTCAGAGTAGTCAAACACTAGAATAAATTGCCCAGGGAGCTTGTGGAATCTCCATCTCTAGAGATATTTAAGAGTAGGTTAGTTAAATGTCTATCAGGGATGGTCTAGACAGTATTTGGTCCTGCCATGAGGGCAAGGGGCTGGACTCGATGACCTCTGGAGGTCCCTTCCAGTCCTAGTATTCTATGATTCTATGACAAGGCTACATTCTCTTTGCTGTTTCACATATAGTCAATAAAAACATTATCCCTTTCTTATTGGCATTGTAATAACGCTTATAGGCTCCAAAGTGGGCAAAGTTCCTCACAGTCCTGGCATGAGAAACCTGAGGAGGAGTTCTTTCACATCACAACTAAAAATGGTAGTGGCACAGGTGGCCAACTGAACTTCAGTAAATTCATTTGGTGGTGGAGTCTGAAATGGAGTAGGAACACTGACAGAAAATCTTGCCTATGAAGACTGAGGCAAAAGTTACCTAAATACATCCCTTTAATTTGATTGCAAAACAATGTTACCTTGGTAAAGAAGGTACTTTGCACTTTCAAGAAGTACACAGGCTATCTCAATACACAACCAAAAGCACAGACTTCGGTGTTTCAGTGAGAAAATACCCAATTGTGCTTTTTGTCAGCAAAATGTCAAAATCTGGGGTTTACACATGTTGGAGTTTCCCTCAGAAAACTTTTTGAAGGGCCTTATCAGATGAAGGAGTATTTAATTGTGTCTCTATAAAAAAAAATCAAGTATGCTAATTACATTTGAATTACAAAGAACATTTCCCCCTTTAAATATACTCTGCTGATTTTGAACTATTAAAAAAGCCCTATAAAAAGAGGTAGAACATCAGAACTAATCTCTGAAATCTGAAATTACACGTGGCCTCTGCAGACACCTAGATTGAATGGTGCAATGTCAGTGACAGATCACTGAAGATCACTGCAGCCTACTTCATTTATTTTAATTACCCCTAATTAATACTAGGGAAAAAATCAAAGTCGTGCCATTGTGGTGAAAAGCTGAGGCTTTGTTGCCAAGATGAGGTGGAGAATAAAGCTTGAGGGCTTTTTTGCTTTATTTGAACTGTCATACCAAATACAATTTTACTCTGTAGTTTCCTTGCAGTAGCTGGGGATGTAGAGGGGGCAACTATGTGTTATTTGAGAATACCCAGTGCACAGTTATACCAGTGACCAAAAATACATTCCATGAAAAATAATCTCAATATTAAACAGAAAAAAATGTATGCAGGTATGCAGTGTAAGCAAACTAAAGATATTTTAGCTCTATTCCATTGTATAGAAGCCTATACATCCCTTCTTCTCAGATGTCATTTTTCCTGTCTTCTAAGCTGTTAGGGTTGCCAGGTGTCCAGTTTTCAACTGGACAGTCTAGTATTTTAGCTTTCTCTTCAGGAAACAAATTGAGAAAATATAAATGAGAAAATATAAATGTACGGTATTTTCTAAATAAGATGTAATGTAGATTATGATGTAATGTTAAGTGTGTCTGGTATTTTTGTTGAAACCATCTGGCAACCTTATAAGCTGTAGCAAGAAGAGACACTGAAACATAAAGCCACATGATGTGAGGCCTGAGGCGTAGGAAAAAGTAGTGAAGGCTTTGCTAAGTTGAGTTGTGAGCAAGAGGCAGGCCCTGCTAACAAATCTGGCAAGAACAAGGCTGATATTGCAGAAATATACCCAAGAGGTAAGAGGCAGGAGTCATGTAAACACATTTCAGGTTAGTAACAGAACACCCTGATACCAGCACACTCCACACAGATAACAGGAACCATGTATACTGAACCATGTTCAGGATAGGGTCAGGATAACAGTATAATGTACAAGGATATTTTGACTGAACCAGCATGTACAGGGTGGCACCCAAATAAGTCTGAGGATGGAAGCCTGATACGTCAGAAGTGATGTGTAACTTTTGTTTGTCTCTGTGTAAAAAGACATATCTCAGAGAAGCTGTCCTTGGGGGCAGTGGAAAGTCCAGCTACTGACTGGGCTGAGTCCATTCCAACTGGTGTACCTGCAACCATTGAGCAAAGAGACAAGGACTATGCTTTGTTGACTATAAACCTGGCCTGGCACCTTCACACCTTATCTGATTTGTATTCAGTGGGGATTCTCTGCTGTTCTGGCTACCTGCACAGAGCCAAAATAGCAAACAGAGGGAGCACATGCATGCAGCCAAATAGTTATCAGCATTTGAGAGAGCAAGATACTCGTCAAGACACCATATCGGTGACTTCTGACAAAATAAGCTATAGCATTTATGTGGACATGTAGGCTTAGATACAGGAAAGTATAAATGCACGAGCTTAACTGTAGGCACATGCATAGTCCCAGTGACTTCAGTAGGACTAATCAAAAGCTTTGATGGAGTAAGGCCCTGTTGGATCTAGCCTTAGTGATCATTGCTCTATCTTGCCACTTTTAGAAAAGTAAAATCAAACTCCATTTATCTGTGAACATTCACCGCTTCTGTCAGATTTCAGATTGGGGTCAGCAACCTAAGGCTCACTAGAACGCCAGACACGGCTCTTCTGGAGCCCTAACTCAGCCCTACCACCTCCCATCACAGCAGGGAGCCAGCGCTGGTGCTACAGACTTACAGCCCCACCCCCATCCACACACACACAAAATTAGAATGCCAGCACCGGCTTCCTGCAGGGGGGAGGGGTGGAGGGAGAAAGCCCAAAGCCTCCCTGCTGGATCTGGCATGTGGGGAACAAGTGGAGCGAAAAATGTCTCCATGCGTTGCCCTTTTCTTCCCTCAGTGTATGGGAAACAAGCAGAACCAAAAATGCCTCCAAGTACACTGCCATTTTCCTTCCCCCAGGACACACCTCCTTGAGGCTTCCTTCCAGTGAATGGGAGCAGCGTGACGCCAAGTTACATGGTGCCTGCGATGCACCCATCATTTTTGGCCTCATCCCAGAGCCTAGGCGGGGGGCCACAAAATCTACTACCCCTGGAACCCAAGAAAAGTAAATTTGGCCTGAGGCCTTGAGCCTCAGTCCTCCCCGCTCCTCCCCCCATGATGGAACTGGAGCACTAGAGGAGTAAGGTGTTTCAGTTGGGAGCCACATTAGTGAGGGTTGGGGTTTTTTGGAGGGTTTTGGAGGTTTTTTCTTCTCACTTGTGTGGTCCCTGACTGATTTTTCTGTGGCTCAGTGACTCCTGACCCAAAAAAGGTTCTCCACTCCTGCCATAAATAAAGACAATGTTGCAACTAGGGCTGTCAAGCAATTAAAAAAAATAATCATGATTAATCACGCAATTAATCACGTGCATTGCCCCTTTGAAACGCCGTCGCAGCATTTCAAAGGGGCAGTGCGTTAGGAGCCAGGGATCATCTAGCGTGCCCAGCTGATCCCCAGCTGCACGTTGCGCTGCCCCTTTGATGCACCAAATTGGCAGTTGAAAGGAGCAGTGTAACACGGAACCGGGGATCAGCACTCCAGTTGATTCCCGGCTCCTGTTGTGCTGCCTCTTTGAAGCTCCGGACCCGCGCTTCAAAGGGGCAGCGTAACACGGAGCCGGGGATCAGCTGGGCATTCCGCCTTTGAAGCGTCAGACTGCGCTTCAAAGGGGCAGCGCTGCACGGAGCCCAGGGTCAGCTAGGGACTCCAGATGATCCCAGGCTCCTAATGTGCGCCCCTTTGAAGCACCACTTTGGCACTTCAAAGGGGCAGCGCAGCACTAACGCCTGTGATTAACACGGTAAAAAAATTAACATATTAATCCTTCTCTGCATTAATCGCAGGCATTAACCAACCTCAATTGACAGGTCTAGTTGAAACCATTTGTGTTGGACATAATATTTTACTTTATTTAAAAATGAAGCCTGGCCAACAAGCTCCAATTTAGGCCCAGCCCCCATCTGGCCTCAGCTTCATAACACTCCTATATCCACCTCCACACCAACCCTGAGCCCACCTGAACCCCCTGCCCTGAGCCCCTCATATTTCCACATCCCCAGAATCTTGCACCCCCACATACCCAGTATCCTTCCATAACACTCCTGTACCCCCCACACCCTAACCTTGTGCCCTGAGGCCATCATACAGCCAAATCCCCTGCCCTCAGCCCCTCATACAACCTAAGCCAGACTCCTGCACCCCCACATTCCTAGCTCCGTGCCATAAGATTGACAGAAGACAGGCTGAATACGTGCATGAAGCTGGATTTGACCAGTTATGATGTACTCTTCAAAGAACTGTGTGAAAAGATGCAGCAGCAGAAGTCCCATTAAATAATCTGTGAGTACAGTGTTTCATTTATGCTATTATTAATCATTATGTCAATTATCAATAATAATAAGGTGTATATTTTCAGTCATGCAAATGGGCATTATACTGCTTTTTGTTGACCACTTGTTCTGAATTTTGATGTAGTTTGGCTCTTTGGTTTGAAAAGGTTGCAAAGCGCTGCTGTAGATCATGCTAGAAAAATTGCAGAGAGTTAAAGTGTAGTTACGGTAAGTCGAAGAAAGGAGTAGACCTTACCAAGAATATGCACCCTGACAGGCATGCTACAGAACTGGAATCCAAGCCATTTACTGGGGGTTTTGCATCCAGGTTATTGAAAACCCTTCTAGAAACAACAAAGTTAAATAGTAATTGAACCACTGATATCTTTAACACTACTGTCACATACCACTGGTGTCTGCTCTGCACATAAGCACTCAACATGAATTACTCTCAATATTCTGTCACAAGTTTCTGCTCCAAGACATCGCTGCTCCAATATATTTCTGAATTGTTAACACACACTTGAAAGAGCTGCGATATTTTGTGCTATCCCCAAGACTGGTGTCGGAATTTTCAGGACTTCGCACTAAAACAGACTCTTCAGTATGCATTTGTGGTTTTTTGCCTGTCTTCCACCACAATGTAGTTAGCCACCTGGGCTGTGTCTACATTGGCATCCCTTTCCGGAAAAGGGATGCTAATGAGACACTTCGGAATTGCAAATCCGCAGGGGATTTAAATATCCCCCATGGCATTTGCATTTACATGGCTGCCGCTTTTTTCCGGCTCGGGGTTTTTGCCGGAGAAAAGCGCCAGTGTAGACGCGATTCTCCGGAAAATAAGCCCTTTTCCGGAAGATTCCTTATTCCTACTTGAAAGTATCCCCCGCGGATTTGCAATTCCGAAGTGTCTCATTAGCATCCCTTTTCCGGAAAGGGATGCCAATGTAGACACAGCCCTAAAGTTATTGAATTGTCAAAAATCTTGAAACAGACCAGAAAGTGAAATTGGCTTAAACACCCTCCAAAATGATACATGTTAATTTGAAAATTCAGATTGATTTTAGATCAAATCTCTAATTTCCTCCCCTTGCTTCATCTACCATCCACAGACTTTGCCAATTCAGCTATCCTGGCATAGCTATACCAGCAAAGCTCGCTAATACACATATGGGCTGTGTCTAGACTGGCCAGTTTTTCCGGAAAATCAGCCGCTTTTCCGGAAAAACTTGCCAGCTGTCTACACTGGCCGCTTGAATTTCCGCAAAAGCACTGACTTCCTACTGTAAGAAATCAGTGCTTTTTGCGGAAATACTATGCTGCTCCCGTTCAGGCAAAAGTCCCTTTCGCGCAAAACTTTTGCGCAAAAGGACAGTGTAGACAGCTGAGATTTGTTTTCCGCAAAAAAGCCCCGATCGCGAAAATGGTGATCGGGGCTTTTTTGCGGAAAAGTGCGTCTAGATTGGCCATGGACGCTTTTCTGCAAAAAGTGCTTTTGCGGAAAAGCATCCGTGCCAATCTAGACGCTCTTTTCCGAAAATGCTTTTAACGGAAAACTTTTCCATTAAAAGCATTTCCAGAAAATCATGCCAGTCTAGATGTAGCCATGGAGTTTATGTCTACAGGGAGAATTTTCTACCAGCATTGTTCTACCTCCCCAAACAATATTAGTACAACACTCTTCTGGTGGTGGCATAGCTGCATCTACACTGGGGCTTTTGCTAGAATAGCTATGTCACATGGGGCACTGTTTTTTTCATATCCCTGATTGACACAGCTATGCCAACAACATTTTGCTGTGCACATCCAGCCACAATTAAGTTTAAAAGTACAGGCAAACAGTGAAAGATGGATTGGAGCAGCAGCCGCCGACAATGAGAAAGAGTGAACTGTTTGTGTATATGCAGAAAGTATCTTTATTACAGAAAATCCATAACTGACTAATTCATTCCAACGGTGGATTAATGAATTATCTTAGTGCTGATCACAATCTGGGTCAATCTTAGGAGGTGTCTCATGATAGATGGAATTCAGTGCTGACTTCTGGGCTGCCTTTTTTGCTCTCATTTATTACTGCCCAAGTTCGGATATTGATCTGTTATACCAGCCAGCCCCACTGCCAGATTATTGCTGAGACTGTATATCCCTTGTCTGATTTCAGAAAATAGCACTATTTCAGCTAAGAGAAGGAAAATAAACCCTAAAAGATACAGATAACACTACATGCTCTTTTTTATTTTGAATAGCATGTAGTTCTACCATTACATCCTAAACAAGTGTGAAA
Organism: Pelodiscus sinensis; assembly: GCF_052426305.1. Classification (NCBI taxonomy): domain Eukaryota; kingdom Metazoa; phylum Chordata; order Testudines; family Trionychidae; genus Pelodiscus; species Pelodiscus sinensis. The sequence goes on along the minus strand of NC_143056.1, from coordinate 119,976,120 downwards.
ATTCAATTCACTGAATAGATTAATGTTAAACTTCAAAAAATTCATTTTAGAAAATCAATTTTTTAAAACTAGAATGAGATGCCTTCTTTTAAGCCCTGAAGAAAATACTGTCTGTTAAAAAAGCACCCAGTATTCACCAAACAGCATCTCTTCTTTGAGGAAATACATATGATCTCATTAATGTCAGTTTACTAGTAAAGAAAACAGGCAATTACAGTCTCCTGATATTCAGTCATGTTCTGGTCTACTGTACCCTATGATAAACAAGTGCTGCATTACAATACTCATATCCAAATCATATACGTCATTAGCTTATTTTTATAACAGAACATTTTCCCCTATCATCAAACATACTAATAAACAGCAGGCCTTATTTACTGAATTAGAATCAATGGGGAAATTGATTAAAAAGTGACATTTACCAAAACATGGGAAATGCTAGTTTTAGGGGTGAGATGGAAAAAGGAGACAGCAGCTGAGAATCTGCTCTGCCCAGTTCAGTGTATATCCCACTTTGGGTACATCTAGACTGCAGTGCTATTTTGGGATCTCAGAGGTATCCCGAAATAGCTACCCCGCGTCCAAGGAACAAGTCCACTGTTTTGAAATAATTTTTTAAATAACAGACACGCTATTTCGCCATCCCTGTAAACCTCATTCCACGAGGAATAAGGGCTGTCTCAAAATAGCACTTTATTTCGAAATTTGGCGCAGTGTAGACGTGCCCAATTTCTAAATGGCCTATTTCGAAATAAATTTGAACTAGGATATGCAATTTGCATAACACAAATTGCGTGTTTTATTTCAATTTTAGAGTGCAGCGTAGACATACCCTTTGTGATTTTGACCAGTGTTCCCTCTAAGCTGTGCGGCAACACAGCTTCACAGATGATTTATCAGCCTCACTCAGTCAGAGGCTCAGGGCTCTGTGCAGGGAGCTAACTGACTGGGCGGGGCTGATAAATCACCTGTGTAACTGTGCTGCTGTGCAACTTAGAGGGAACCCCCTCTAGCTATGGCTGGGCCAAGAAGGTTGACAAGCAGTGCTGCCTTGACTAACAAAGGAAAGTTTTAGCTCAAGCGGCAGAGGAATTTGTTTTTAGGACCAGAGATCCCAGGTCATTCCCTGCTGTAGAGAACCCACCCAGGGGCATGGTGTAACAAGCGCATTTGACCAGTACTACGCCTTCCTCAAAGGCTAATACTATTGGATGCTAGGCACTTCCTGGAGGCATTTAGCATACCCATCTCCAATTGATTTCAACTGGGGGCTGAAGTAAGGCACCATGGCCTGAATGGACCCTTCAAATGTATCTTTCCAGAGCCACACATGAGGGGTGGGGAGAAGGCAACAGGAACCAATCAATTAACTACACTGGTACCAGGAGAGCAGCAAAGTTAAGCTTCCTGCCACTCCCCTTGAGTCTACCCAACTCTGCCACCAACAGATCTCAGCCAGGACTTCCTACAGCCCCAACCTCCAAAATCCAGCAGCATCCACTAGGTTATACATGCACTCCCCAGCATCAGCCCCCACACACCTCCTTTAGATTCTCTACCTCTTTTCCCCCATCATGGCACACAGAGCGCCACGTTATCAAATACCCTTTAGCAGCAAAAATCCAGTACATCCATTAACCAACTCCATCCTGTACTAGCAAATAATTTTGTTTATTGCCATGACACCAAACAATTCTGTGTCACCACAAAGAACTGAAGAATGCATTTAATAAGGATTGTACAATTGAAATCAAAGCAAGAAACAACAGGTGTTTTGGGAACAGTGCACGGATAAAAGTTGAAATCCGCTTGTTTTGAAGCTCTTATTAATTACAATACTAAAAAACTTCCGTGGCTGAATGTTTCAAACATAGACAGTTAATTTCACAACAAGTTAAAACAATGGCTATTTATAAATTATAACATTTCACCTCATAATACATAGATAATAGCTCAAAAACCACCACCTATCCTAGAGTAAATGACAGACAGATGTACCATAGAAGTCTTGCATAACAGAACATCACAGTGGGAAAGAACCTGTATTCGATACCTGCCTTGTAATACAGCTCCTTACTGCTGCATTATTTAAGCAGTTGTTACAATGCCTATTGTTTCTGATCCTTTAATGCATAACACTGGAACTGTGTTCTAGTCATACCAGTGAGCTTATGTTTGACCCAACAATCTACAGTTTAGGAAGCAGAAGTTCAATATTCTATCATTAGGCAGGGGAATTCAATAGTTGGGGACAATGTTCAGCAGTTAGAGAGAGGTATGAGGCTAGCAACAAATTTGTAATATTAATATCTCCTTTCCTAATTACACAAAGCTGAATTAAAGATAAGCAAAACAAGAAGTCCTTAGGACAGAATATACTTGCTGCCAAGGGAGGGAGGATGAGGAGAATAAGGAAGGAGTGGTAGCCCTAAGTGACAAGATGGGTTAAGTGTCTTATTTTAGTTGAGTTACTGCCTTTGAAAAACTTCATGACATATTGACTTGGAAGGCTAAGGGCCTCCTTAGCATAAGTTCCGTGCTCTGTTCTGCAAGAGAAAATAAGATCTCTTAAGAGTCTGCCTAAGCCCCCTTAAATCAGCCCTAATAAAAATGCAGCAGCTCAGCCATCACATAACCATCCCGCTCACCAGTTCATGGAAGCTTTGATTTTAATCAGCCTTGCTGACAGGAAATTCAGAGGAAACCTCTTCTAAAATTTCACTTTTTATTACCTGCTATTTACAGGATGGCACTAGAAAATTTATTTGTCTTTATATAGCTTGGGAGACATTTTATTTTTGTCTTAGAGTCTTGACATTGTATTATGCTATTCATTTTCTTACACTTCAACAAGCAATTTATGTCAATCTACTCAAATGTGTACAAATGACCATAAAAGCCCTATTTTGATTCCTTCTTTGAAGTGAAGCACACGCATTATCTCATGGCAGGGCAATTATTCATTTCTCTATTTTAAATATTCTACATATGGAATAAAAGCAATCTTTGGGACAGAATACATTCAGTAATTGTGTTGGCATTAAGTTTTTTCTACATTTTTTACCTGTCTCTAAATAAAAAACAATGAATAGTCTAGCAGCATCTTAGAGAATAACAAAACATGTAGATGGTACCATGAGATTTCGTGGATACAACCCACTTCTTCAGATTTAGAGTGCTTCTTCCTGTCTCAGGTGCAAGAAGCTGCACCTGAATTCCCCTTCCATGGTCCCTTCAGGGTATTCTAGGCTCCTGAGCCACCACATCTCTTGGATACAGACCCATGTCCCTCCCACTGCTGATAAGGTTTTTCTAGGCTGCACAGTTCCCTGTCTACAATGTCATATGTCAACCAACCTGGACTGTCTAAATCGTCTAGCCTTTGCTTTCTCTTAGAAGGCTATAAACAGTGTAATTGCCAGTGGCTAGAAGTTACTCCACAGGTCTTTCTAAGCAAGCACATTTATTCTAAAGGTAAAAACAGTACAGAGAAAACATATTAAAAACAACAGAAAAAGTTACACATGTGTGAATAAGATTACCAGATACCTTTCCCAACTCCAGCAAGAATGAGGTAGGAGACACTCCTTCAACCACACCAAGGCTACATCCCTGGAAAAGGGATGTTAAATATCCCCCGCGGCATTTGCATTAACATGGCTGCCGCTTTTTTCCGGCTTGGGGAAAAGCCGGAGAAAAGCGCCAGTCTAGAGGTTATTCTCCAGAAAATAAAGCCTTTTCCGGAGGATTTCTTATTCCTACTTTCAAGTAATTTTCAAGCTGCTTTGGCGACATGACAGTGTAGACGCAAAGGATAGTGTAGATGCAATAACGCCTTCTGTCAACAGAACTCTGTCGACAAAAGGCGTTATTCCTCATAGAATGAGGTTTACAGCTGTCGACAAAACTGCTGAGTTCTGTCGACGTCATGTTGACAAAACTCAGCAGCAGTGTAGACGCAGGTATAGTTTTGTTGACAAAAGTCCACTTTTGTCTACAAAACCCTGTAGTCTAGACACACCCTTAGTGACCTAAGGGAAACAATAAAAGGTAAGGGATATTTCAGATTTTTCATCATTCACAATGTATTAATGTAGTCACACCACATCTACTCTTCTCAAGTACAGATGAAGTACAGTCAGATTGAGATGTCAACAGATGACATGCTGGAACAAATGAGTAATTAGATCAGCAAGTCACCAAGACCAGATGGTTAAGTTTTGACAGGATTTTAATATAGAGGCACATTTTAATGACAATCTTTGCAGTTCAGAACTTCATGCTTGAGGACTGTAGTGCAGAAATAGCGTACCTCTAAAAACCAGACCTACGGGGGCATTACAGATCCAGAAGCCTTACTTCAGAAAGTAGGCAAAAATTGTGGCTAACAATAGCAAAATATATATGTACTGAGCTGCACTGAGACGTGAACAAATACTTATTGCAAAATATAAGCAGCACTAATGGCATTTTTAGCATTACCCCCAATGACAGATAGTATTGTGCTGTAAGAGAAAAAAATGTTTTCATTTCACTTAATTATAATAATATATATAAACACATTACTTTTTTATGATGGGCATAAAGGGAAAGGGATATTACACAGATACTGTATGTCTATTCAGTCACATTATGATTGAGTACTTATACATTCAGATTACATTCTGCAATATAAGCCATTGACTAGATATTTTATGCAAATAGAATTGCTACAGAAAATTATTTTGTGATCTTCCTGATTAGAAAACATTCAAGTGCTTAAAGTCTGCCTACGCTCACAACCTCACTTCATCCACTGCTCTCTACAATGTCATCAAACATTCCTGAACACAGATTCATTGCCTCCTCAAAACACAACTCTGGAAAAAATTAGCTTAAACCTTAGACCTATTTTTATTAAATAAAGCAACGGCACCCATCACAAAGCTTCATACATGAATAGAAGCAGTTGTTTAAAACTGAAAGCCTACTGAGTTAAAATTTGTTTAGGTTGCTGTTTCTAGTTAATTTTGCTAACTAAAATGTGGCAATGCTCTACAAGGCAGAAGGACCATTTCCCCTGAGTAATAACTACTTTTTGGCATAGTGTCTGAGCTCTTGGACCCGGTCTGATATGAGCTGCCTGTCCGCCTGGCTCCTAATACGCTTTAAATCCTGAGTTGAAGCAGGGGTAGGTCCTGGATCCGGCACAAGCCAGAACTGAGCTGGGCTACTGCCCAGCCTGCTAAAAAATTACTGCCAAGGGGAGGGGGGGGGAAGAAATATGTGTAGTCTATAGCATTAACCGATAAGCTTTTGCTTATCGGTTAATCAACTGTACTATTACATCCCTAATGAAGACCAAGACAGAAAATCAGACCCTCAACTCAGACATATTTGCTCAGCCAGCCTGTATTTCACAGCTTAATGGACAAGAAATTACAATTATCCTGGGTGCATTAGTTTACTAACACGTCTGGCCTACAGCTGAAAATGAGAATTGTACTTTATGCTTCAGGTTCTTATACTTATACACAAAACTGCTGAACAAAGTTAATTTACCTGCCAGAAATCATTAGTATTTTGTTCCTTCTCTGGCTCAGCCAGCTATGTCCATACTGCATTTTGGAAAGAAGACAAATGGCTAATTAGGTGTTGGTTTCACCCAAAATTAGAACTGCCATTTTCTTAGATAAACCAAACTGGAGTTCCACAGGCTGCCAACGTAAAGTTGCCTTTATTTCTCTTTAGCTGTTTACCGGCTTTATTCCCAATGTAACTGCCTGTAGTTTTTTCCTTGAGACATCAATTACAAAACAACTGTTTTGTGGCCAACACACTGAAGTGAGTTTAATAGATAATTTAAGAAGCTGAGAAAAGCAGATCATGGGTCAAAAATTATGCAAAATGGAAACCAATACTTCAGAACATTTCAACAGAATTCCTGGTTTCCAAAAAAACACAAGCCAGCCCATTGTGTACAGTGTCCCTAATCTATTCTCTATAGCTGATGAGAGAATTTCTTCACACTACAATTTCATTTAAAGCTTTGATCATCTTTGCCACTGCCATTATGGTTACACGTCAGTATTTCTAAACACTGATTATTAAAACTGTGAAAGACATCACATTTAAATAAAAGTTCACTGTGTGTGGACATTTTACCTGTTACCAAGGATAGGCTCTCCAGAAGCACCCAGTGCTGAATAGTCCATGCCATAGAAATTCAGACCCAGAAGAATTTTACTCCTCCATTTGGATTCAGGGTCAAGAACCTGAACGCAAGCCCGTACCCAGGGAAGAGGGGAGTTTGGGCCAGGCCTGTTGGGTCAGCAATGAAATAAACAGGATGTCAGAAAGAGCAAAGGCTTATTTTCAGATAAGAGCAGCTTTGTATTCTTGAATGAATTATAACTTGATTAGCAAACTGTGGCTCGTGCAAATTAGAAAGACTAACTGGACAGTTGCTTGTAGTTACGCATAACCTACTTTTCAAATGACATTGTGATCCCTTTCTAACATAAAAAAGGCACCAAAACATCTCACATAAATCAGAAGAGAAGGCTTCTATGGTTCCACCCAGCATTTCTTCTGCTTCAGGGGGCCTGGGATAATGCCCACAAGAGAATTTAAAATACACATTTCCATGATGTGTTTTGTATACCATTCTGATATTTACTGTTGCACTGCAACATAACGTATGGGACCTGATCCAGTTCATTGCACAAGGAGTCAATGATTGGTGAGCAGAATTCAATCCACTGTTGCTTAAGATTCCTACCTTGTAGTAATGAATGCAGAATTATGTGGATGGGCAATGGCATCATAATTAAAAGCCATGCTGTAAAATGAACAGTTAAACTATGCAGCTGTCATCACATGCATCAAGCACTCAGTCGCCAAACATAAGGAACGACATATTCCAGTCTTGTGAATATCACTGGCTTTCATGGTCTTCTGACCGACTACCTCAAAGTGTCTTGGATAGCTGTACAATGAAAACTAAAATCTAAATAGTAAGCTTATTATTCAGAAAATACTTTGCTAATATTATGAGTTCATTTTAAAGGTAATAGTATAGCATTGAAATGGGCATAGCATCATATGTTTAAACTAGTCTTGGCACAATTGGATTTTCTGTTTAATAATTTCAACAAATATTTGTGTTTATTTTAAGCATTTTTTTCTATTTTTATCAATTTAAATTTCACAACTTCAGGAAATTATAGGGAGTCTGAGAATTATTTAAAGACAGTATATGTAGATATTCAAAACGTAAACACTTTATAACCATTAAAACTCTAAATTCCAACACCATGTGTCAAAACATGTAAATTAAATAGCCTTAAATCAAACTCTGATAAGTTTTCAAGGAGCATTTTTCATACTTTGTCTAGCTGTAAATTTTGATCATTAATGGAAGTATTTTTCATTTGTTTATGTTTATACAGTAAAATTGATACCTATCTACATTTACCAATTAACACCCCCCCCCCCCGCAATCCTTCCAAGCCTAGATAAGATCTATCAAAGGAAGTTCAGAATAAAAGATTAAAACCAGTTGAAAAAATACTATCTAAAGCTAATGTATTATTATAGAATCCCATTTCTTTTAATAATGGAAATGGCGTGTGTCATTACAGACTCTAAAAGAAGTGATTCCTTGTGCAAAAAGAGCAGCTGAACTGCAGTAACTGCAGATTTAAGCAACTTTATGCACTAGTTAAAGAACTGACCCATGTCTCCATAACACTGCTTAAAACTAAAGCTGCTGTTCCAGCTAAATTCCACCTCAAATTGAAATGATCTCTTGTAGCTGTTTGACTTTGATACCTAGCTCAAGATCAAACAAATGTAATACACTTTGGGCATGTCTACACTGCAATGCTGTTTCAAGATACCAGAGGTATCCTTTTGAATGCATTCACTATTGCAAAATATAGCAGACATGCTAGACATGCTATTTCGCCATCCCCGTAAATCTCATTGTACGAGGCATAAGAGATGTCTCGAAATAGTGTTTTATTTCACAATCTGATGATGTGTAGATGCTCCAAATTTCGAAATAGCCTCAAAATAAGCTACTCAATTTGCGTAGCGCAAATTGTGTATCTTATTTCGAGTTTCAGGTGCTGTGTAGACACACCCTTGGGCAAAAGTTTTTAAGGCTTTCTTGAGTCAGCTTTGTAGATTTATCAGTGGCTAGATTCTCTATTTTGAAAGTGTCTATACAGATAAGTATATAGAGATAATAATGCAACATTAGACATTTTAAGCAAACATTCTTGGCAATATTGTATTCCACTGCCAGCTACAAGTAAATGGCAGTTGGACAGAGATCCTAAGCAAAACTTTCAGGGTTACTTTGACAAGCTCCTGTTTTGTCACTCTTTCATCTCATTGTGTAGGCTTAAGAAACCTGTGACATAGTTGGCTAGAACTGGAACATGTTTCAGCAAAGAGAATTTAAAAGAAATACACTCAAATCTCTGTTCTCATTTAGCATTTTTTTTTATTGTTGAGAATAGGCAATGAAAATGGAAAAGATGGGATGATGTAGAGGTGAGGAAGATACAGAAACCCTTTACAGAAAATAAAGGCAAACTTCTTTTAAACATTTGGCTGGAAAAACAAGCACCAAACACAAACCTTTCTAGAGGTTATCAAAATGCTAATATACTAAATATGACAAAGCCCCCTAAGGAGTACTAAGGATTAGAACCAGTGAATGGTATTCTCCCTAACAGCAGGGAGAATTCTGCTGTAATGGCAGGGACAATTTATTAATTCACCTCAATATTGACCTTGGGAAACCAATTTTCAGTTTTGTAGTGTAAATTCTGCGGGAGCTTCAGAAGCATATTTTCACCAGGAACTTGAGTTTGAAGTCAACCTCAGCCATTAGGAATGAAGGTATTTAGCATAGCGTTTTAAAGCAGTATCTACTCTATAACCAAATTAGGCAAGCACAAGCATAAGTGGTGCTCAATACTATTCTCCCACAGAATGAAAATACACTTGTACATCCATCCCATCATAAGTTTTGAAACTGCACCAAATAGAGTCTGAAAGTAAAAAGCATCTTACATAGAAGAAACAAATGTCCGTTACCAGCAAACAAATTCTAGTCCCTTTAAGAGATCTGGACATTCAATTTCTACTCAAGTTAATGACAATAAAGCATCTTAATTGTAGATAGCTTTAAAGGCTTTGCCTTCATCCATAATCCTTATTTGCTAACTCCAAAACCTTATTTGTTAAAACAAACTATCCACTCTTCCTGTGATCAGCCAAAGCTGTTGTTTTCACAGCTACATAAATGACCATAAGTTTCTGGTTAGCTGTGCTCAGCCATGTATCCTTACCGTTGCGGTGTTGAATAGTCATATGTCATGAGACTGAAGCTGTCAATGACAGGGGCCAATTGATCAAATTCTTTCTTTGTGAACATTCCCAGCTGGTTGGTCCTTCCAACAAACAAAAAGACAAAGTATTACATACCCTGAGTTACTCTCTCTCCTAGATTAGAAGAATGGAATTTAGTTTAAGTTTTATCACATAGCACAAAACTTTCATTTTGGGATTGCAGTAAAACACCTTAGTGAAGTTCTTAAAATGAATTCTTAAGACAAGATATTCAGAACTACTACACTGCCTATGGGAAAATATCAAAGAATTGGCCACAGTGATAATATATTTTTAAAGATAAATTTGCAATATAAGTACAACAACAGAATAGACAATAGAAAATAGACAGTAGAAAAACTATGTTCTAATCAAATATCTTCATGTAATATTGGACTGAATGAATATACTAATTAAGCTGTTCCTACAAAAAACATGAAAGAAATAACTTCTTGAGAAAAGGCCCTTCCCTCATATTCACGTCATATGAAATGGCAAAAGTAGTCTATGCTCCACTAAGATAACAATTTTTTCAACAAGTTAAACCCATTGGCTACGTCTACACTGGCCCCGATCCTCCGGAAAAAGCGCCCTTTTCCGGAGGCTCTTATTCCTACTTTGAAGTAGTTAATCGGGGCCAGGGTAGACGCTCTTTTCCGGCTCTTCTAAAAGCCGGAAAAAAGCGGCGGACATTTTTATTTAAATGCCGCGGGGGATATTTAAATCCCCCGCGGATTTCCTTACTACGATAGCTGAAATTAACATGCCCCTTCCGGAAAAGGGGCCAGTGTAGACGAGCCCATTTTGTTTCTTTTTAACCACAAACTCTCAAATAATGGAATGACCACCACCTGTTGCTGTCAGCAATAGATGTTGGTATGTACCTGGCAGCTCTTAATATCTTTAAAAAGCAGAGGAACAGCAACTGAGCCCAGGCTCAAGCCGGGGAATCAGCTGATTCCCGTTTTGCGCCCGGTCCCTCACTATGCCTCTGCCTCTTTTGCCCCCCCTCCCAGAGATGGTGCTGGGGGGAGTCACCTTTTAAGACAGCTCCTCCTAGCATCAGATCCTGCTCCCCACTCTTGCTGCCTCTCTCTGATACAGGCAGCAAAGGACGGGGGGAAGTAAGTAGTTGAGTCAGTACTCAACAACCCAATAAGTATATGATTATATCTCTAATGTACATTTGATTTGAGGTTGTACACAAGTGCTACACAAACAGTAATAAAGATTACTCTGAAAAGGTGTTGCAATAACTGAATTCTGAGATATAATTTAATGAGGTCAATTGGCACCATTTAACAATATGTACAAAAATATTAGATCTCATAGGTCTTTTGGAATGCTAAGTTGTACAAGTCTATATAAGAGAATGACTGAATTCCCTTATTAAATATAGTAATTTTCCTCCAATAATTGACTTTAAGAAATAACCCATGATCTTATATGAAGAAAAGTGGGAATCCAAAAACTGGAAAGCTTGGCAAGTGGGGGGAAAAAAGCAGAGGAAAGGTTGGTTTCCTGGAAGATTAGCAAAACCTGGAATTCAGGTTAAATGTAGTTAGCAGAAGGGGGAAAATTGCAAAATACGAGTCTATAAATTTTCTTGACTTCAGTAAAGCAAGGACTTCAGTAAAGCATGAGTTTCTCTACTGCAAGCTTAAATGAAGGAATCATTTTAACAAATTTATCTTGTAAAAATAACATAAATCTTGGGGGAGTGGAGGGCTGGTTATTTTTAGAATTACCCTTATTTATATAGCTTCAGAGTGGTAGCTGAGTTAGTCTGCAACTAGAAAACCTTAAACAACAAATCGTCTTGCAGCACCTTACAGACTATACGATACCAACTAATGTTTTGTTAGTCTCTAACGTGATGCAAGATGATTTGTTGTTTTTTAAGTTTTTCCTTATTTATATAACCAAGCGTTAAGTCTCCAACCCAACTTCATGTATTTTGTTAGTTACAGTCATAGAGAACCCCCTGAATTTCCACTGCTTTCTTTTTAAGCAGGCAGGGACATACTCACAAGGGACTCTTTAAAATTCCTTCAAAGGGTAGTGGTCATAACAGCAGAGAAGAGGCAAGTTAAAACAACATTATGCCCCTTCCTACCACTCTCCTCAGGAAATGTAAAATAGCCTTGACAAAAACATACCCCTATATTGTGACAAATATAGGAGAAGACACTGGAATGAATGCCTGTGCCCCCAGCAAGGCTGGATTAACTTTTCTGGGGGTCCACAGCTAGTAGATTTTGTGGGGTTTCCTAGGCTTCAGGGTGGATCCAAAAATGAGGTGTTCAATTTGCAGGAGGTGGCTGCCGGGAGCGTGATGGGGCCATGGGGTCTGAACAGACATAAGGTACAGGAGTGGGCTGAAGGTATGGGATCATGGTGAGAAGTAGGGTGCAGAAGTGGATGGGAGTGCCGGGTCTGGGTGGGAGGTAGGGTACAGGAGGGGACAGAGGATTGGGGTGCTTACTCAACAGAGCTCCCAGGGGGTTGCAGGCTCTGCTCTCCACTGTTCCATTGGTTGCAATTCCCAACTAATAGAAATGACAGGGGCAGAGCTTGCAGCCCCTAAAGGTCCTTTTATACTCCTGTCCTGTTTCCTGGCAATAGGGATATGGGAGATACAGGGAAGAGAGAGAAAAAGAAAAACAACTCACTCCCTCCTAAGTCACAGCTAAACATGGGAGGAATACTACACAGGACCAATGTGCGTTAGTTGCTACAAACCCACAAGGGGAGAAGCAATTCTCGATTTAGTCCTGAGTGGAGTGCAGGATCAGGTCCAGGATATAACCGTTACAGGACCGCTTGGGAATAGTGACCATAATATAATAACATTCAACATTCCTGTAATGGGAAGAACACCTCAGCAGTCCAGCACCCTGGAATTTAATTTCAAAAAGGGGAATTACGCAAAAATGAGGAGGTTAGTTAAACAGAAATTAAAAGGCACAGTGACTAGAGCCAAATCCCTGAAAGCTGCATGAAAACTTTTTAAAGACACCATAATAGAGGCCCAACTTAAATGTATACCCCAAATTAAAAAACATAGCAAGAGACCTAAAAAAGAGTCACCGTGGCTTAACCACCATGTAAAAGAAGCAGTGAGGGACAAAAAGGTATCTTTTAAGAAGTGGAAGTCCAATCCTAGTGAGATAAATAGAAAGGAACATAAACACTGTCAAATCAAGTGTAAACATGTAATAAGAAAAGCAAAAAAAGATTTTGAGGAACAGCTAGCCAAAAACTCAAAAAGAAATAACAAAATGTTTTTTAAGTACATTAGAAGCAGGAAGCCTGCTAAAAAGCCTGTGGGTCCCCTAGATGATCGAGCTATAAAAGGAGCAATCAAGGACGATAAAGCCATTGCGGAGAAACTAAATGATTTCTTTGCTTCAGTCTTCACGGCTGAGGACGTTGGGGAGATTCCTGAATCTGCACCATCCTTTGTGGGTGATGAATCTGAGGAACTGTCCCGGATTGAAGTGTCATTAGAGGAGGTTTTGGAACAAATAGAAAAACTTAATGTTAACAAATCTCCGGGACCAGATGGCATTCATCTAACGGTTCTAAAAGAACTTAAATGGGAAATTGCTGAGCTATTATCTGTGGTTTGTAACCTATCCTTTAAATCGGCTTCCGTACCTAATGACTGGAAGGTAGCCAACGTGACACCAATATTTAAAAAGGGCTCTAGAGGCGATCCTGGCAATTACAGACCGGTAAGTCTAACTTCAGTACCGGGCAAATTAGTCGAAACAATAGTAAAGAATAAAATTGTGAAGCATGTAGAAGAACATAATTTGTTGGACAAAAGTCAACATGGTTTCTGTAAAGGGAAATCCCGTCTTACTAATCTATTAGAGTTCTTTGAAGGGGTTAACAAACATGCGGAGAAGGGGGATCAAGTAGATATAGTATACTTGGATTTTCAGAAAGCCTTTGACAAGGTCCCTCACCAAAGGCTCTTGTGTAAATTACATGGCCATGGGATAAAAGGGAAGGTCCTTTCTTGGATTGAGAACTGGTTAAAAGACAGGAAACAAAGGGTAGGAATAAATGGTAAATTTTCAGATTGGAGAGGGGTAACTAGTGGTGTACCCCAAGGGTCAGTCCTGGGACCAATCCTTTTCAACTTATTCATAAATGATCTGGAGAAAGGGGTAAGCAGTGAGGTAGTAAAGTTTGCAGATGATACCAAACTGTTTAGGATAGTCAAGACAGAAGCAGACTGTGAGGGACTCCAAGAAGATCTCACCAAACTGAGTGATTGGGCAACAAAATGGCAAATGAAATTTAATGTGGGTAAGTGTAAAGTAATGCACATCGGGAAAAATAACCCCAACTATACGTACAGTATGATGGGGGCTAATTTGGTTACGACAAATCAGGAAATAGATCTTGGAGTTATCGTGGACAGTTCTCTGAAAACTTCCACACAGAGTGCAGCGGCAGTCAAAAAGGCAAATAGGATGCTAGGAATTATTAGGAAAGGGATAGAAAATAAGACCCAGAATATCTTACTGCCCCTGTATAAAACTATGGTACGCCCACATCTTGAATACTGTGTACAGATGTGGTCTCCTCTTGAAAGGGTTCCGAAAAGGGCAACTAAAATGATTAGGGGTTTGGAACGGGTCCCATATGAGGAGAGGCTAAAGCGACTGTGACTTTTCAGTTTAGAAAAGGAGACTGAGGGGGGATATGATAGAGGTCTATAAAATCGTGTGGTGTGGAAAGGGCCGATAAAGAAAAGTTATTTATTAGTTCCCATAATAGAAGAACTAGAGGACACCAAATGAAATTAATGGGTAGCAGGTTTAAAACTAATAAAAGGAAGTTCTTCTTCACACAGCGTGTTGTCAACCTGTGGAACTCCTTGCCAGAGGAGGCTGTGAAGGCTAGGACTATAATAGAGTTTAAAGAGAAGCTGGATAAATTCATGGAGGTTAGGTCCATAAAAGGCTATTAGCCAGGGGATAAAATGGTGTCCTTGGCCTCTGTTTGTCAGAGGCTGGAGAGGGATGGCAGGAGACAAATCGCTTGATCATTGTCTTCGGTCCACCCTCTCTGGGGCACCTGGTGCTGGCCACTGTCGGTAGACAGGATACTGGGCTAGATGGACCTTTGGTCTGACCCAGTACGGCCGTTCTTATGTTCTTATGTTCTTATTTAACATAACAAAGGTATATACTTTCAAATATGTGCAGTACTATTCTGTGTGTCACCCACAGACAAAATGTAGTGAATGTAATTCCCATGAAAGGAACTGAAGGGAAAATATTTCAGCAATTCACAATTTTTCTTCACCAATACCTTAATAGGAACACAATTTTAAGTGTAAAATTCTACTACTACTCCTTATCTAGAAATGCTGTAAATAAAACTAACTCCTGCTCCATCATACTGGAAAAAAGTTAATGGAGCAGAAATTAAGAAGTGATGTAGAATAATCATTCTCCATGTGCTCATTGACATACATGGACTGAATATAAATGATATTTGCAAGTCAGGTCAATTAACTGGATAAAACATATATTAGGATAAGATTATTTACTTCCAGTAGAGAAAAATGTGCTGGTAACGTTTTGTTTTGATGTATGTTACTGCAGCCTCATGTTACAAGAACCCATAATTTAGTTGCCATTTTAAGGAGAGCCTACTCTTCTTCCTTCCAAGGCTTCAAGCACAAATTTAAAAGACCATCTCCTTTCCTGGGACCAATGTGTGAGCTCAGTCTTCTCAATTGTGATCTGCCTGCAAATTTAAAACACAAACTTTCTACAAGAACAAATCAAATAGTGCCTTTGTTACAATGTCATGCTAACCTGAGCACTTTTAGTCAAAAGCATTTCCCCTTTTAAGCCCCAGCAAAATGCATTTTATTTAAATTAATTCTGATTACTTGTGGGGAGAAAGCATACAGAGTAATTATAGCAGGCATTATATTTGTATGCTATGTTGTATTGCTTTGTGGATTAAGCAGTGTAATACTTTAATGAAACTCAGAAAAGCAACTTGCCCACCCACTCACCCTTTTTCAAATGAAATGCCAAGGCAAAACGGCAGGCAAAACACTGTCATCTTCTCATACACAAAGGCTTAAAACGTAATAGTTACAAATAAGTGTAACTTTCTGCATGCTAAGAGTGGTGCTCTGTTGCCCTCTAGCAGTTGCTAGACAAACTAAAAATTGATAACCTTGCTCTGGCCTTGGTTAAGAACTGTATCTTCTAACTCATGTAGTAGCAGCTCATGCATGTAGCTCCAGAGGTCCCAGGTTTGATCTCCACTGCCAACACTCCTGTGCAAGCTGGGGGCTGCATATGGCCCCTATGCCTTAGATTCCCCACCCCTGCCTTAAGCCCATGCTGAATAGAAAGGTGAAAAACTCTCAGGGTCTCTGCCAATCTGACCCAGGGAAAAAATTCCTCCCCAACCCCAAATATAGCGATCAATAAGACCTTATGCATGAGGACAATATCCAATAACCAGACAGACACCAGGAAAAAATTCTCTGTTAACTCACAGTCCTCCCCACCTGACACCCCATCACCAGCCATTGGTGATATTTGCAACTAGCAGTTGCTATGTGACAATGCAGGCAGTCTTATCATACCATCATTTCCATAAACTTACTGAGCTTATGGAAGCCAGTTACATTTTTTGCCCAATTCCCCCATTGGAAGGTTGTTCCAGAACTTCACTCCTCTTGATGCTTATAAAGCTTTGCCTAATGTCAAGCCTAAACTTGCTAATGGCCAGTTTACCACCATTTGTTTTTGTCTTCACATTAGCACTTAACGAATAACTCCTCCCCCTCCCTGTTATTTATCCCTCTGATGTATGTATAGAGATCAATCATCTCTCCACATCAGCCTTTTTTTTTTTTTGGTTGGGCTACACAAGCCATGTTCTTTGTGCTGGCAATGTTCCTTTCAGCTGAGGAGCTCAAATCACTTCAAAGTTTAAATTAATCCTACACTCCACTTCATGACAGATATTTGCCCCAGAATACAGCTGAGGAAACTGATATAGCGAGCCAAGAAACTTGCTTAACAATATATAGCAAGTCTGAGAGAATCATAGGACTTGCAATCCTAGGTTTTAGCCAAAAGCCCATCTTTCACCTAGACTTTGATTATTAAATGTGTATTAAAGTCAATGCAGTTGCAATGACCCCATCACCTTTAATCAGTTAAAAAAAAAATTAAAATAATGGAGATTGCCTATCTCCTAGAAATGGAAGGGACCCTTGAAAGGTCAGGAGTCCAGTCCCCTGCTTTCACAGCAGGACCAAGTACCATCCCTGACAAATTTTTGCCCCAAATGGTCTCTGCAAGGATTGAACTCACAACTGTGGGTTTTAGCAGGCCAAGGCTCAAACCACTGAGCTATCCCTCCCCAATAATATGTATACCGTAGTAGTACATAGTAATACATAATATGCATATCGGAAGCAGTGCATCATTAAATTTTCAGTTGACAGAAGGTGATTTGATCTGTTCACAGAGGTGCATCTATTCACGAGAGACTTGAGCTGTGCAAGTACACCTAATATAAAAATCAGAATACTTCATAGAACAAGATCTCAAGAAGTTTTTGTGTGGAATTAACTTTGCCTTCTGAACTGCTGCATTTGCAATAGCTCTGAGCTTTATTCAGCATGATTAAAAGGGCAACTGTGCAACTTGGGGCCAAAGTAAATATGCTTTTTTTAAAAGTGTGAAATAAAATCTAGGCATTCGGATTTAAAAACATCCAGATTTAATATGAATGCACATGCAGTGCCAAAGACATTCTGAGTGGAAGTTCATTGCAGAAAATTTTCCTTTGATATTTAGCCTATCTTTGTTTCTTAGTCATGTCATCCTAGTCTTCATTATATCACTTTATTTTAAGCTAAGTAGTTCCTTTAACTTGCTATGGTTCACACATTTCTATATACATCCCCTCTTGCTCATTGCTCACATAAGCTATAGATACAGGCTAAAACATCTCTTTCCTTTAAATCCCTTTGGTCATTCTTCTTGTTCCTAGAAACTCCCTCCAATTTGTCATTATTTTTCTGATAAGTCCAGAACTAAATACAACAGTCCATGTGTGATCACATCACAACCCTCCAGAAATAAAATCAGATATTTCTTATATCAATACATATTGTCCAGAACTGCACAGCCCATTTTTGCTATTCTGCTGTCCATTTTATGAAACTGACTCTGAAATGCAGTAAAATCTTTGGCATTACTGATTTCCATGTTTCTGTCGCATTAAATAGCTTATTTTCAGCCTTTTCTGATGTTATCAAATAATCATTTATTGTCATCTGCAAATTAACATGCTCCTTCCACTGTAGACAGATCTGATCTTTAACAGCTCACTTAAACAACTTTTCCATTACTCCAACTCCTACTTCTACCAACTTGTTATTCTGCCATTTATCATAAGTTTATTCATGCCGTGTTTTTATTCATAGGTCAGCATTTACATAAAAGTCTGTATGAAGTGAGCACCAAGTTCTGAGGTACTGTAAATAGTTCTTCTAAAATCAAATTATATTGCCTCTACAATTCACCCATTAACTTTTATATTTCTGTCACAGTCAAGTTTGTCTAGTTTTATTCTTTAATCGCATGATGCTTCTTGCTCATAGTTCTATTAACTTCCACAAAATGTGCATTTCTTCCTGTACTAGGAAAAGGAGTCTAGACTTACAAAATGGCTATTGCCAGGATTACTTGTTTAAAGGCCAGTTTTACATTTGTTTTCTTCCATCTTCTGGTCCCTCTCCAGTTTTTTGTGTCACTTCAGAAATAATTGACAGTGGTACAGTACATTTTGGTACAACAGTTTCTTCAGCATTCTAAGATGCATATTATCTGGATTTTTTAAGTAGTTTAGGTTCAGATAGTCAACAAGTCAATATAGTATTACAAGTTTCTCAGTGTATGACCACTTATAACATATTCCTTGTTAAAAAACAGAAAAAAAATTGATCATATCACCCATTCAAGCCATTTTCATTTATTTTTAAATGGATCTACTTTCTCTGCTACTTGTCTCATGCTTACTCTGCAAATGAGCAAGGTAAATACAAAGCTTTCAATAATTCATTCATCTTTTCCCTGCAAGTTTAAACTATATTCTTGTTTGATAACCTCATTTCTTTTGCATTTAAAGTGCAGGGCTTTTTCTCTGGCCTCAGATCTTGGAACACTCCTTCATGAAAGGGAGCTGTTGGTTTTTTGTTTGCTGCATGTATACTTCTATTTCAAAAATCATCTGGTCAGTAATGGCTTCATTATCGTATCTTGTATAATTCCCCAATTTATTCCCCTGCCAGCAGTTTTCAAAATTTCTCCCCATACAGACGTTCCTTACTGGATTTTGTATTTCCTCAAAATTAGTTTCCCTGAAATGTAATACTTTTGTACTGCTGACTTTTGTGATCTCAGTGCACAGAATTCAATTTGCTCAGGGTCGGTGGTTTTAAGCTCCCTTTTTTTCCTTACAATTAATCTGTTCTCCTTTATTGGTAGGAAGTAGAGGCTAGCTTCTTCTGTTGGAATTTCTACCTTTTGGATCACCTGCATGCAAACATAGCTAATGCTAGTCAAATACACGAATTATATTTCCCATATTATAGTTCCTAGAAAGATGATTGGTGGCAGCAGCCATTTTGCTAAATGTATTTGCAACCATAAGCAGAAGTGTCACATTTTGGCTCACCAAGTCAAAGGCGGAATAACAGCTCCCTGAAGCACTTGTCGTGGATTGAAGCAACATTTTGAACTATAAGTAATCCATGCTTGGGGTAGCACTGGATGTAGCAGATAGCTCAGTACCATGGCCTTGACTCTGTAGTACAAAGTCATGAATGATAATTACTGACATAGTCCTTGTTGTCAGGAAAGTACATGGACATGCTGAGTCAGTGTTCACAAGGGAAGATTTCCAGAGAGATAAAAGCAAACAATACATAGTGAGCACTGAATTTAATGTAGGTTGATGGGGACAAATGCAGCAGCACTTCTAGTTCTGTTTGCCAGTGCTAAGGGGAGCTAGACAGAGGCTAAAGGTGCCCTTCCTTTTGGGCCATAATATTTCTTGAACCTCAGATGGGCACAAGAACTGAGATTGCTGTTTATTCCTACATAAGAGGGTGGAAGGGGAAAGACTTGTACAATAGTCTCCTGTATACCTGCGCACAGGCTAGATACAGTCTCCTTCAGCATCCACTTTAATGCACATAACTTGTCAATGGACTCTTGCTGTATTGAGTGAGGGCCTCAGAAAGCACTCATGCTTAATATTTTAATAAGTTGCCATGCATGTGATACAGCCTCTCTGTGCTTATGTCTGTCTCAAAACCATACAAAAAAATCAGAGACTGATTCAGGAGTTGGAAATTTCACTGAATGCAAGTCAAAGCTAAATTTTCATTGCAATACTCAAAAATGTATTCCAATGAAATATGGTGATGATTATTTTTTACCATGCAAAACTGCATGGCTCCGGCCCTTACAGCTCTACAGACACCGAGTATTGCAAATAGAACATTGTTGCTATTTTGAGAAGCAGTTTTGGAGATTTGCAACAAGTCCATTGGTTGCTGGAGAAATCAATGGTTCTGAGTCTAGAGCAGTGTACGTTAAAGTTATTTGCACCACCACATACATGAGTATTGCTCATCTTAAACAGCAGAAAGCCCATTTGCGCACACAGATAATTACCATAGGCCAGTTCAGTCACCACTGCTCAGCTATAGCTCCTTCCATTGCTGTCCCCTCCGACCCTCTTTTCACTGTTACTTTAGCAATTTTGGGACACTGTTGTCCTCCCTTGCATAAGCCCATGATGGGGTTGATACTTGCCAGACCTCTTCTTGACTGAGCGTCAGTCATAACCCCATTTCTGCCAGTGCAATTATTTTTTACACAAACACACATGCGCATGCGCACACACATACAAATACAAAACCTTGTTTTTGTCAGATTGCCAAATCATTTTTTGCTCAAACAACACAAAAGTCTAACTTCAGTAAAAGTGAGCATGTTAGCAAGAGTTCATCCCAAGAGACATGAATTTTGGAAGAGTGAGCCAATAAAAAAGGGGACTTACAATGGAAACACAAAAACCTATCATCCCTGATCTAATGAGGAGGAACTTGTGATGGCTAAAAACCCATATCTGTAAGGAAAAAGTTAAGCAGATGTTCTGGGTCACGCACCTCCAAGCACCACACCTGCAAAGCCTGCATAACACGGAGGAGGAGCTCAAAAGGAGAATAGACTAGTTCACTAGATCAGCAGACTGGAGGTGAATGGACCTACATTTGTGTTCCTGGAAGAAAGCACTTTTGTTGCGCCTGCTCTCTGTCACCTGGTTGTGTAGTAATGATGCCAAACCCAAAGGGAAGAGACTATGTGATTCTCAAGGGGTAGCCATCTGGTCAGGTCACGCACTGATATCCAAATGAGAGAAAGGGCAGACTGCTCCTAACACAGGGAAAAAATTTGTCACGTAATTGTGACAACTGGGAATACAAACTTACCCTAACTATGAGCTCAACTTTGGGGGAAAAAGTACCTGAAAAAATTATAATGTGTCACTGATTAGGTGACATAACAAATATTGATGGGAAAAGTTATGAAAAAGAGAGATGAAAAGACTGAATTAGTCTAAACAAAAAAGACCTACTGATAGGTCAAGAACTATGTTAACATCATGCCTTGTAATCAAGAAAAGTGTGGAAGAAGAAATCAGCAAATTAGAGTTGGTGTGTTGGAAAAAAACACCTGATTGGTAGATAAAATAATGAAGGAATTGGCATTACCTTTGTGAGTCCTTAAAGAAAGAGATTGAGTGTGTGTTTGGAGGGGGGGAGGGGACTGGCTATTGGGTTAAGCTTCGGCAGCATGCCTGCCAATCCCCACTGTCTTCTGGCACCCTGGGTCTTCGTCATCTTGATCCCTAGAGATGTCCTGACCACACCAGGTAAGATCAGACAGAAGGACCCAGACACCTTTGCCACTCCTACCAGCTACAGCTGAATCCCAACCACCACAAATGTATTTTAACAACAACTACTCCAGCCCATCTCAACTAATTTCTTCCATTTTACCCCAAAGGGCATTTATTAGCATCTTTGATGCCATCCAAGAGATGAACACACAAGGGATGTTTTCCTACTATAACTCTCCCCATCTAATGGGGAAAGGGAATAAGGGATGTAGTTAAAATTAAAGCCCTAATAGTTAATATTTCAAATGACCGAACTGTCTTTATTTCTTTTCTTTGTCTCAATAAAGGGTTAAAAGGATTTTTAATGGTGTCTTTGCCATGATACTAAGTAGCCCAAAGTCCCAGTAAACCAACCCTTCTTTAACACTGTTTAATATAGGGGGGTACTGATAATTACTGGGTTATGTTAACACCTTTGGCCTATCTCGTCTATCTAAATTAATACTGCCTCTCCTCCTACTTGGGCAGGACCTGAGGTGAATGGTCTTTACAGAATTGTTTGAAAATCCCATGGCAATTATTCCGTTAGACAGTATAGCTCAATATATCATCTCGCTAACTGGGTAGTTTGCACAAGCTAACAGTATTGAGTAAGACCCAGGGCCACAGGAGAATGTGTACAAATAGGTCATAATAGTGCCTAAGATAGGGAGAGATCCATGATATCAGGAAACTAATATCTGAAAACAGAGAGGCAAAACAAAACTGATATATTTTCAGAGCCAATTGCCAATAAATAAAAAACACAAGTGCTAAATTATCTGGGTCTGGAAACACACACACTCCATTTAAGGAAACATCACATTTTCAAGCTTTTCTTCACAGCTATGAGGGCAACAATCTTGCCTTTTACAGATGAAAGTTGAGATATTAATCTATAACAAGCCTCTAGGAACCAAGACTTTTGAGTCACAAGACTCAAAAAATTGTAAAGGATAAAAATGGTAACAGAAAACTGAGTTAACATGATGGAACAGGTTTAAACTAGATTTGTAAAGCACCAAATAAATAAGACACTGTATAAAATGTTTTAGAAAGTTTACTTATTTTAGTCAAACAAACTTCTCTATTAAATTACTGCAATTTAGGTCCTCCAACAAGAATTCAGGGCCCAGCTGTACAATCACTGAGCATGCCTTGTAGGTGATCAGGAATCTACTCACTTCCTTCAAAAAGAACTGAGGCCAGATCTACACCAAAGGGGAAGGTTGAATCAAGATATGCAACTCCAGCTACGTCAATTACATACCTGGAATCGATGTACCTTGTTTCAAGTTTTCACGCCATCCCCAGAAGGAGGCTGATGGGAGCAAACCCTTACTCCTCTCAGGAACAGAAGTACTTAGCTGGCGACAGAGGCACCCTTTGAGTTAGATTTAACGGGTCTTAACTAGACCTGCCAAATTGAACTTCAGAGGATTGATCGCAGCAGTGTCAATCTTCCACTTAGTGAAGACATTGCCTGACAGCACTCTGTTATACAAGGTGCTCATTGTAGGGATGTAAAATCCCAGTTAATTAGTTAACCAGTTAAATGTCAACTGTTAACTGCTCCAGCCCCCATCAGTTAACCCTAACCAGTAAGCCTCCCCGTTAAGGGAACAGGCTTACCCATTAATCCATGAAGGGTGAGGTTTACCGGTTAACCAATTAAACAATAACATCTCTAGTCATTATCCTATAAACTCAGGACCAATGTTCCTTGTAATTTTTTTCCATCCATACACAGAATACATTTTATGATGTGCACAGAGGCATATGTGGCTATGCACTACCAGTAGAAACACATGCTGTCATCTGTAGGTGGCTGTGGGCATTCTGCTAATCAGCTAGGCAGCATCTGAATCTCTCTTGGATGTCTACCCAAGCACACAGCTCACAGGGAAAACTGCTCAGGACTCTATATTGCAGCAAGAGCCACCTAAATTAAATTGATTTGATATGAGTTATATTTTCAAAATGTGAGAGAACTACCATGCTGCTACTAATTATTACATTTTATATGTACATTTTTACTTTTTCATATCAATGCTTTCACTCACTGTATCCAAGTTATTAAAAATAACTATTTTGTGTATTATTCATACACTTACATCCTTAAAACCTAATAATGGTCACCACAGGACCCCTAATTTTTTACCATTTTAAGAAATAACCAATTGTATGTTCTCCAAAAATTTGCACATACACATTTTTAAACGTTATAAGAAAAATAAAAATGAGTAAAAAGATAGTATTTACCTCATGTAATAGCTATTTTGGACTACTGTCTCCAAAGAATCAATCAGTAGGCATAGTAAATCCAAGCACACGGTTTCAGAACCTAACATTTTCAGAAAGGCTTTGCTCTGTGTAAATACAGTAGACTTCCGATAATCCGGAACCTGTGGGACCTAGATGGTGCCGGATTATCAAATATGCCGGACTATCAGGAGGTACTATAAGCTGGTTATATATATACTATATACATTATATACTGAAGTGTTCTTAACCCTTTTTACTGTACATACTGTATACAGTATACTGTAATGTTTTAGGTTTTTTAAGCCTTTTTTACCCTTTTTGCTCAGTTCAGCAGCTGCCACTGTTGTCTTGTGGCTCATTTTTTGCCGAAACTCACTCACTAGGCTCTTGCCATTTTGATGCCGGACTATCAGGAGTGCCGGACTATTGGATGCCGGACTATTGGAGTTTTACTGTAATAGCCAACTGCTCTTACATTTGTATACAATGCACCACCTCCCCAAGATAGTTGTGGGATTTGAGAAGAGAACAGGGAAAGAAACTGATTTCAGATGAAAATCAGAAACTTTGGATGAAGACCAAGAACCACCTTATCTTTATGAAATAGTATAAGGTGAATCAACTGTCAGAGCCTTTACCTCTAAAAGCCTGCTGGACAAAAGGATTACTAGCATGAAAGAGAACATTAAAAGATGGAAGAGAGTGAAATGCCATGGGCACCTTTGTAAATATGGTGAGCATCAAATGCTTTCCTCTGCAAACCAGCACCACCATCTTCCTTGGGTATATCTTCAACCAGTCTTTCCTTATCCATGAGCTGATCATGTCTGAGCATTGGGATATCATGGTAATACATGGAAAGTACAGATGTGCCGTGTTGTCTTATAATTTCTCCCAGGGGTTACAAATCAATGCTGAATACGATAGCAGAGAGAACTGATCCTGGTAGAATACCAGATGATCTAATGGTGGACATGTAGCTTCCCTATCTTCACTATTCTTTGAGTATGTCCCCTCCAGAAAGAAGTCATTCCATTTTAGTATAGAAATGATGTGGACGCATTGGAGAGGGTCCAGCAGAGGGCAACCAAAATGATTAGGGGGCTATAGCTCATGACCTATGAGGAGAGACTGAGGGATTTGGGTTTGTTTAGTCTATAGAAGAGAAGAGTGAGGGGGGATTTGATAGCAGCCTTCAACTTCCTGAAGAGAGGTTCCAAAGAGGCTGGAAAAAGGCTGTTCACAGTAGTGACAGATGGCAAAACAAGGAGCAATGGACTCAAGTTACAGTGGGGGAGGGCTAGGTTGGATATTAGGAAAAACTATTTCACTAGGAGGGTGGGGAAGCACTGAAATGGGTTACCTAGGGAGGTAGTGGAATCTCCATTCCTAGAGGTGTTTAAGTCTAGGCTTGACAAAGCCCTGGCTGGGTTGATTTAATTGGGATTGGTCCTGCCTTGGGCAGGGGGCTGGACTCGATGACCTCCTGAGGTCTCTTCCAGCTGTATGATTCTAGAGGAAATTATAAACCGGTGCCACTAAAGCAGTTTCAGTTCTACATCCTATTCTGAAACCAGAGGGTGCAGGGGCTAGACATTCAGTTAGATGAGTCTGAAATTATCCTTTGAGTAGTCTCTATATTAGCTTGCTCAGGAAAAGTCAAACTGAACTCATGATTTTGTCAGCCTCCACATTGTTCCTCCTACATTATGTTTGAAGCAAGCTAAAACTGATCAGTTTCCACTAGAAAAAATTCCAAGCTACATTATGCAGTCTCTTACGGTCTTTTAATTTTTAAGCTGTCAACACCACATTCCAAAAATCATTCAATTTTTGAGTAACAGCAAGAGAGTCAAGGACCGACCAGTAAAATGGTCCTTAAAAGGAAAACATCTTGAAGTGTGTACTTAAAATTATGTACATACACATGTATGAAAATTGCACACACAACTTACAATACTACAGGCATGGGAAAAGTACTCAGCCTGCAGACACTGGTTGATTTGTCCTGTTGTTAGTAGCATATGTATTATGGAAGTACCCAGAGGCTACGAAGTGGAATTGGAGTCCCAATATGCTGAACAAAATTTGAATGGATTGTAAATCCTCCAAGAAAGGAATTAACCTACTCTAAGACAACAACAGCTTGACATACGGGTGAAGGGAAAGCCATAGAAGTAAAGTTTTCATTGTGGTTCACGCCAAAAGGCTGAGCCATAATTCAAAGTAATTGGTGGTTTAAATACAGAAGCAGAATGGTTCAAGTTTCTATCCTGTAGTTTCATTACCTTCAGCTGCTTTAGCCCTAGCTGCAGTTACTCCATAACAGGAGGCTAAGAGATTTCTTCAGAGACCAGACATGCTATTTACCAGTTGTTCAGCAAGGATGACTAGATTTGCAGTATCAACACTTACCGGCACAACTAACATAGCTCCTACTACGTCTGACTAATTTTCTCCACTTGCTGTGGATTAGCAATTTAGGCTTTCCTTAAATTATTCAAGTATTTTTTAATTTTTTTGAAGGCCAGAAATTCCTTGCAGACTCCTTGGAAGAGAAGAGCGCACGAATTTAGAACACTAACAAGCCAGTTGGGAATGCCACACACAAGAGCTGCAGATTCATAACGTAAGAGGACCGTTCACAAGTCAAAGTGCTTCAGATCACAGGGGAATTTTAACTGCTGACTAGCTGACAAGTAAAGGCTCACTGCATTCTGATCTGGAAACAAAACTGTACTTCGGTACCAAATGAAATTTATGCAGATCAGTGAGAGCTGGCATTTTCCCTTCATATATACCCCCCATCCCAGCTGTTGCCTTTGCAGCCCTTGCTCTCCAAACAGAAATGAGCATATCATCTGCTCCTGCTGTGGAGTAGTCAAGACACTTTTCCACAAGCTAAACTCATTAGCTGTGGCCCATCTGGTCTAAACCAGAAACAGAAGTCAAGAGCGGGGAGTTTGTCAACAATGTCACGTCCTGAATAAAAAACATGTCAATGTCTGTCAGCAGATATCAAGGACTGAATTGGCCTAAAGTTGTCATCCTCTTCTCATGACAGAAAACAGGCCCAGCCTTTGGGCAAGGAGAGTGAGGCAGTTGCCTTGGGCTCCGCGCATTCAGGGCCCCGTGCTGCCTAGCTCCTAGCCCCGCCCACCCAGCCACTCATTCACTGCCCTGAGTGGGAGCCATGTGGCTCAGACAAACACAGTGTGCTGCCTTAGGCCCCACAAACTCTTTGGCCAGGCCCGACAGGAAAGTAATCTGGATAAGGGTCAAGCCACAAAGATAGGGCATCTTGCTCTGCCACCACCAATGTGGATAATCTGAACCAATTTTAAAAGGTTTATTCATGATCAAAAATCAAGGTAAGAGCATGACTACAGGAGGGGAAAGTGGCGAGGAGTCCCGTGGCACCTTATAGACTAACCGAAGTGTTGGAGCATAAGCTTTCGTGGGCAAAGATCCACTTCATCATGCATCTGACGAAGTGGGTCTTTGCCCACGAAAGCTTATGCTCCAACACTTCAGTTAGTCTATAAGGTACCACAGGACTCCTCGCCGCTTTTGCAGATTCAGACTAACACGGCTACCTCTCTGATACAGGAGGGAAAGTTTCTTTCTCTTCTCCTTACTATATTTCCTAACTGATTTTAAGGGTCCAGCTCTGAACTCCAACCCTTTTGATAAGTTCATTAACCAAAATTACGCAGAATGAACATCTGCTGCTGTTCCATTAGTTTTTCTAATTTTCAAACTATTCCAACACCTTTGATGCCAGGGCTCAATGCCCAAGCAAGCCATGCTCCAAAAGCAGAGCTTTACCCGGGGTGAGCTAAGCCTATGAATCTGATTTGAAAGCACTAACATGCCAAATGTAGGATTTATTCCTCCTTACAAAGATTAATGAGTCCCTTTTGTTTTTAGGGTAACTGTCCAGTATCATACCAAAAGGTGCCTATTTCCCCTACAGCAGTTGGTTCAGAATCAATAGACCTGAAAATGTTAAGCTTGAGAAAGAGTGAATTTCAGATATCGGTCTGCACCAGATCAGCCGACCTACAGATTTGCCCATAGTCTTAATAAAAAGCACCGAGATCTCATCTAATAGGAATTCAAAGCTGTGTTGACATTTACACCAGCTGCAATGTTTGGAAGTGCAGCCTGATGATAGTTACATTAATGCAAATAGCACGGCTTAGTCGTTAAAAGCAATTTACCTCTAAGAATAGATTTGTTCCTGAGTTCTTCTAAGGAATCTATACAAAATACACTGAACCTCCAGTGCCTGCACTCACTTCTGTGGAGGTTGTGCACTCTGCTGAAACCATTATTGGACCCATCGAAGTGAGTTATAAGATCAAGAACACATATTCCTGCGCATCCAGAAATATAATTTATGCTATCATATGCCGAAAGTGTCCGTCTGCTATGTAAATTGGACAAACATCTCAGACAATTTGCCAAAGAATCAATGCCCACAAAACAGATATTAGACAGGATCACAAAGAAAAAAGTTTCTTGCCATTTCAGCCAGAAAGGACATTTTCTCAACGACTTGATTATCTGCATCCTGCTTCAAAGACCTTTTCAGACCACACTTGAAAGAATCCTCTGAACTGTCATTCATACTTAAATTCGACACTTTACGCCTAAGTTTAAACAAAGACATTAATGATCTTACCCATTACAAAGACAGTTTCCCAAATTATCACCTCTAATATCATTAGCTCACAGACATTTACCTTCCCCCCCATCCCTCTTATGTTCTGAAATTTGATTTGTCCTTTTCATATGTGTTCATTTTTTTAAATTGTATCCTTTGATATATATGGCTGTGACAATTTTCTTCCACTATTTGATCTGAGGAAGTGGGTCTGGCCCACGAAAGCTCATCACCTAATAAAACATCTTGTTAGTCTTTAAAGTGCTACATAGTTCTGTTTTTTGTTTCTGTGGAGGTAGTAACTGGTCTAAGCAGAATGCAAGAGAAACACGGATTCAACTTCGTGCTTTTGTTCAGACCTCCACATTAACACTAGCCATTAGAATAAGGTTATCAAGAATAAGTCTGATTGGCAGGTCTACACTTTTAACGTTTTATACAGAAGAAAAAACCTAATGAGGATGATGGGAGTGTTTATAACTCAATGTTTGACACAGTCTTATCACCCTTTTTTAAAAGGTTATTAAACATTTGCCAATGACAGCAACTCAGAAGCAATTACCAAAATCATACCCTCTCCATTTTTTCCACTCACCTCAAACAACCCACACTTCTGCAGCTAATAATCAACTTTGAAAATGAGACTTTTAAAAATGAAACTATAAAAACACATGAGTGGAATAAGTAACCTCATCGCCCTATTTCAGCGGTAGGCAATAATTTTTGAAGGGGGGCTGCTTCATGAATTTCAGAAGTGGTTATGGTTCCTCCCAGTGGCAGGAGGAAGCTTTACATGTACCCCTGCACCCAGGCCAATCAGGGCCTGGGGCTGGGAGAGCACATGAAGTCTTTGCCCTCCACCCCCACCCTCAGCAGCACCGAGAGAGAACCACCAGTTGTTTTAAACAGCTGACAGTTCCCTCTGGTGCCCTGCACCCGGCAGGGGGGAGGAGATTTTGCGTGCTCCCCCACCCCCAGGTCTCGATTGGCCTGAGGATGGGGGAGCAGCAGAGAGGCTACAAGCCAGATCAAAGGCCTTGCCCCCCTGTCATATTTTATTTAGGTCTCATCTTTCCCAGACCCATCCTTTATCTTTCACCTCCCCCTAAGCACTTCGACACAGCACGTCTTAGCTGTCTATAGCCATGCAGGCCACTGGTGCTATATATTAATAACTATTAAGCTATTTCTGCAATGAAGTCATATGCATCTCTACTCAAGTCTTCAGAAGGTCACAATATCACTGTTATGGATGCTGCCCAAATATCTGACAGTTGCCACCTGCTCAGTGTTCCATCAACACAGCTTTACAGTGAGCCCTCGCTACTTCGCGGTTCGACCATCGCGGATTCACGACTTCGCGGACTTTTTTCATTACATTATGTATATACGTGAATCCGCGATGGTCGAACCGCGAAGTAGCGAGGGCTCGCTGTATACATGTTAAATATGGTGTCCCTACTTCGCGGATTTTCAACTATCGCGGTCGGGTTTGGAACCTATCTACCGCGATAAACGAGGGTTCACTGTATACTGAACCAACTAATCTGGGGCTGGAGGCTGCCTGGGTATGTCTATACTAGCCACCCTAGTTCGAACTAGGGTGGCTAATGTAGGCATTTGAACTTGCAAATGAAGCCCGGGATTTAAATATCCCGGGCTTTATTTGCATGTTCCTGGGCGCTGCCATTTTTAAATGCCCTGTAGTTTGGACTACCTGCCCGCGGCTACACGCGGCACGGGCTAGGTAGTTCGAATTAAAGCTCCTAATTCGAACTACTGTTACTCCTCATTGCAGGAGGAGTAATGGTAGTTCGAATTAGGAGCTTTAATTCGAACTACCTAGCCTGTGCCGCGTGTAGGTAGTTCAAACTACAGGGCTTTTAAAAATGGCGGCGCCCGGGAACATGCAAATAAAGCCCGGGATATTTAAATCCCGAGCTTCATTTGCAAGTTTGAATGCCTAAATTAGCCACCCTAGTTTGAACTAGGGTGGCAGTGTAGACATACCCCCTGATGGCAGTGTCCAGGACTTAACTTGATCTGGACTAGTAGCCAGACCAATGGGCACGACATCATCCATAAGCAGATCAGCCAACAGTGGCAGGGACTCACCAAACTAAGCCAACAAGCCGGGCCAGGAATGACCCTCCCTCCACTCCAGTCCTGCCCTCACCCTGCCCGTGCCCCACCTCACCCCTTCCTCCAAGCCCCCACACCTGCTCTGCCCAGCTTCTTTCTGCACCAGTTCCATCCTTCCCTGAAATCCCCTCCCGCAAGTGGCATGGCCCAGCGGTTAGCAGGGGACCTGACACTGCAGTAAGTGTTGGGCCTGACCCCGCACTCACCGGTGGCAAGAGCTGCAGTGACTTGACGGCAGCCGGCTCTGCTCCATCAGCTCACAGACACATTGCTTCACTTTCCACCACTGGTGAGTGGAGGGGGAGGTTTCACCTCTTTCCCAAGATCCCTCCCGCAAGCGACGTGGCTGGGAGCCGGTGGAGCAGAACGGGCTGGAGTCAGGTTTCTCCCTTAACCCTGCTGCTACCAGTGACCATGGGGGGCAGACTCGCCTCTTCCCGGAGCAACACTGCTGGGAGCTAGGAGAGCAGAGTGGGCTGGGGCCAGGTTGCTCTGCTTCCCACTGCCACCAGTGAGCACAGGGGCAGGCCAGACCCCTGCTGCTGGTACCAGGTCCCCTGCTAGTCACCCAGGCTGCCCTGGGCTCCATGGGGTCCTCCAAAGCATAGGGCCTGGAGTGGCTGCCCCAAACTATCCTATGGATGGAGTGGCTCTGACAACAAGATTACATCAGTGTATTCAAAATCTCAAAGCTGTACACCACTGAGAGCTGCATCTCGGATGTCAATCAGTGGAGGTATTGAACAACAATGGTGACAGAACACTGGCTTACCAAACTTCCATGGAAACAGGAAACTACAATGTGTGTCTGCCACTGACCCGAAAACAGCGTTCCGTTCCATTATGGAGTTTTCTGTCAGTAACTCTATCTTTCTGTGGATACTGAGTCACCCCATCAGATCCCACAAACATGTTCCAGGCTCTGAAACAAAGGCCTAATATAAATCTATACAATACGCTGTGCTTGGTTTATTAAATTCAATCATTTCATGACCACTGACCCAATGATTATTGATGAAGGCATGAAAAATAAGTCCAAGGGAAACTATATGGGCTGTAGCAGGACTGCTTGTGAATCTTTACATGACAGAAGAGTCAATCAATAATCACCCACAAATTCCAGAAGTCGCTGCCCATTCCTGTTCTCCCACCCGTCATCAAACCTCTTGATCACGTCATTATCCTTTCCTATTAGCATAGTAAAGTTTCTCTGGATCATGATGATGTCTCTTGTGGGAGACTCATTAACAATTGACTAGAGAGCTATAAAAGTTATCTGTGGCCTTGGTGTTAATGTGACCACACAATGATGTGATGGTTAGATGCTTGCAGATAGCATCGAATCAGAAAGTGATACATCATTTATTAATCACTTGCCAACCCTACAATGCTCACCAGGCACTGGGTGAAAGTACAATGGATATCTCCTGTAAGGCAATCCATCCGGGCAGCCTGAAGGGGAAAATGTGTGGTCATAACTTTCCTTTCACTGCTTCCTCACCAGTACACTTCAGAAAAAGCACAAATATCAACGTTTTAAATTGCTTGACAGAAAGCTCTTTCAAGCAACATGGAAATCCTCCAGGCACTGTTTTACATAGAATCACAGAATACTAGAATTGGAAGGGACCTCGAGAGGTCATCAAGTCCAGTCCCCTGCCCTCATGGCAGGACCAAGCACCTAGCTCATCCCTGAGAGATGCTTATCTAACCTGCTTTTAAATATCTCCAAGGAAAGAGATTCCACAACCTCCCTAGGCAATTTATTCTAGTGATTAACCACCCAGAGCAAAGCCTCAGAGGTGCGGGACCGCTCCGCCTCCCCGGCTTTGCTCCCAGTGTCCCTGGTCTGCTGGAGATGGTCCCCAGCAGACCAGGGGCACCGGGAGCAAAGCCAAAGCGGCAGCGGGGTGCCGCGCTTCTGAGGCTTTGCTCTGGCAAAGCCTCAGAGGCGCGGGACCCTGCCACGGCTGCGGCTTTGCTCCCGGTGTCCCTGGTCTGCTGGAGACGGTCCCCAGCAGACCAGAGGCACCGGGAGCAAAGCCGCAGCTTCGGCTTTGCTCCCGGTGCCTCTGGTCTGCTGGGGACCGTCTCCAGCAGACCAGGGACACCGGGAGCAAAGCCTCTGAGGACGCCGGCAGTGGGACAGCCGCGGCGCGCATGGGCTGCCCCGCTGCCGGAGCCCCTCCACGGCTTTGCTCCGCGTCTTCCTGGTCTGCAGACCAGGGAGACGCGGAGCAGCTTTTCTCGCCCCGGAGTACATGGGCGGCGGGACCGCGAGGTCCCGCAGTCTGTATCCTCTGGGGCGAGAAAAGCCCCGTTCGTACCTGCAAGTCGGGGACTGCCTGTATACCCAGTGTATAAGACGACCCCCGATTTTTGGGGGATGTTTTTTAGCATAAAAAGTCGTCTTATATGCCGGAAAATACGGTAACTTTTAAAATAATTTTTAACTTTTCCTATTAGAACTTCTGAACCTACCTCATTTTCACTGGCATTCACTATGCTACATGTCCAATTGCCACCAACCTTCTTGGTGACAACTGATATACAGAAGTTGTTGAGCACCTGTGCCATTTCCACATTTTCTGTCATTACTTTTCCTCTCTCGTTGAGCAATGAGCCTACCCTGTCTTAGGTTTTCCTCTTGCTTCTGATATATTTGTAGGGTTGTTTCTTATTACCCTTTATATCTGCAGCTAGACTGAGCTCATTTTGTGTCTCAGCCTTTCTAATTTTGCCCTACATACTTTGGTTGATACAGACCACCAGAATAGCCCTTTCACATGCTTTTTCTGGTCATTTTCACCTCAGCAGCAAATAAATTCCTAGCTGTTTCTCAGTTAAATATGGGTCTTGAACCCAGGTACACTGTTGTTGTAAGGAGCCAGTAATTTCCAACCTGCCACCCAAGGACCTACTACTGACTGCTAGAACTAGAAGTTGAACACTGAGAAATGACTTAAGTCCTGAAATCTGAATGGTAGAACTCTTCTGGGGTGAGGGTGGGGAGTGCCCTGATTGTGTTTAAACTAAGCACAGGAACAGGAAATCGACCATGCAACTGGGTTTCCCCTACCTGGGACGCTTCTCTGCACTACCTCCTCCTATTGCTTTATTCCATTCTCCTGGTAGCTGACCCAGTTTGGCTACTGCTCTGACAGACATTGTTTCAGGGCAAGGATGACATTGTCATGACATTGTTTCAGGGCAAGGATGGACACCTGATAACAATGTTGCAGATGACCAGCCTCAATATTAAACATCCTCATTAAATGAACATACTGTCCCAAGGGGTGCTCCACATCTTCGAGTCCTCACCATTCTATGAGTCCTACAAGAAGCTGGGCAGTTTGTCTACAGGGTGAGGGACAGCACGGCATGATTAAGTGGAAATAGGGTGGGGAAAATTTAAACAATTTTCGCAATTTGATGTCCTCCTTCCCTTTTCATCTATTGCTTATCTTAGTGGATCCATTGCTGGCCCAAACAACATGTCTTCCTGTGTTATTGGAAACACAAAGCATAGCCAGCACAGCCACTATACATGCTACCTACAGAGTACGCAGACTAATCATTTTAGCATTATTTGAAATGTGAAATTACATATGGAAAATAAGAGGGAAATGAGAAAAAGTCTGCCACCTGAAAAGGTCAGGGTGGTATATCCAGGAGTATTACTGCTTTAACAAAATTAGTTTAACATACCCCAGTCTGTCAAAAGCGCACTGACCTTTCACTACTTTCAACAGCAAACAGTAAAGCAGCGCCATGTGCTCAGTAAGTATAACTATCTTCTCATATATTGTGCTGTTGTATTTAACAAAATCTGCTGATTAAAAATCCCTTTTGAAATAAGGTTCAGGTTGCCTGCTGTTTCAATACCTCATGTTATTTACTTATCCATGTTGCAAAGGTTTCAATTTACCTCACAGCAATCTGGCAATAATACAAAAAAATTAAATTTGGGCATATTTCAGAATTAACTGAAACTTTAGAATATACCTATTTTATAATGTTATTGAGTTTCTTGGCCTTATTATATCATAAAGATTACCATATTGTTTCCTTATGTGTTCTGTTTCTGAATTACAAGCTGCCGTGCATGTTTATAGACAAAACGTTGCAATTTCTAGGATAGGGACCACATAAGAAAACCTGTTTGTTTACAGGAAGTCCCAAGGAGGTATTTATATTTTTTGAAAAACATTGCAACAATTTTGAAAAAGAGTTTGATCTCTTATAAAATAAACTCAAACTACTTTATTGTTATTAGTTATTAATTAATTTCACACCTTTGAGGAGTGTGATATCTGATTTCTCTCATGTATGCAAATACTTGATATATGTAAGATTCTTTGAGCTGGGCAACTGGTATGGATTTTGATTTAAAGAAGAGTAGTAGAGCATTTACCAGAGTGGAAGGAGAGATTCAAATATTAAAAAATACTATTTGCGGAGGATTTAGGGATTGTGTGTATTCCCCACAATTAATACTCCAAAGTGGACTTTAGATAGTCCAGAACTAATGCAATTTGGAAATCACAAACCTGTGTCCAATAGTAAAAGTGAATAAATTAATAATTGTTTCCTCGAAATAGAAAAGCGATAAGTTTCATAAGTTACCTAGATTTAACAGGGAACAGAATTGGCAAAAGAGGAATGAGCTATTTTTTACCATGTTAAATATACTGCTGAATCAATAGTAATGTAAGCTTTTTATTTATTTTTTTAATATTGATGCTAGTACCAGTTTTATTCCAACGTCCTCAGGTGGATATAAAGTACCTTCTAAAGATAAATTAACAATCTTTTGAAGTTTATAGGAGGTGGCACCATATGTTCACAGAAAGCATATAAACTGGTTCTTTTGAAATAACGTATTTATTTTGCTATCTCGCCATACCTCAGTTAATTAAGACTCAATTGCTCCTGAGCAATAAGTCTGCTTAGGTTCTGGGTGAAAACAATGTGGCTCTCAGGCAATTTGCTCATAATGAATGGCAATGAATAATTCACTGAGCTTTAAATACCATGCAATTTTTATCACAACTTTAGAAGCTTTTGTCCTAATAGCACACAACATCTAAATTATGAACCCACCCAAACTTCCAAAAGTTGAATAAATGCATAGCAGCACCTTGCAGCATGTCCCTGTGAAAACACAATAAAATCAGTTGTGTTCTCATGACTTAGTATCTGTAAACAAAGTGATGGGTTTAACTACACTGAAAAGTGAGCACTGTCAGAAGAGCAAATTCTGAGCATCAGCTGGACACAGCTCACCCAATTTTCTATTCGGGTACCTTTAAAAATTTGGCTCAGCTTAATACTTTGCTGTATTGTCAAAGTGAATACAAATTGTTTTCTGACAAAAAATTTAAGTTTTTATGTAAATTATGTTATTTTGTTTAAATGTTTTTAAATAAAGTTGTTCACAATGAATTCTGATTTTAATACAAAATATGCTCAAGACTTAAACCTATTATACATTTTAAAAATATTTAAATAAAAAATAAATTTGCTAAAAATCCATGAACCACTATCAAAAAATTGAGTAAAAAGATTTTTTCGCTATAAAAAAAAGGAATGGGGGGGGGGGGGGGGATCTAACTTTTGAGGCCCAGGTTTATAAATAGAACACAATAGATTGTGTAGTATATTTAGGGCTTGTTTTAATAAAAATCAATGTATTATGCTGTGTGTGTTTAAGTTCCAGTCACCACAGAATATATTATTTGCACAAATTATGAGCAAAAGGATAATTATCTAATAAATAAGCAATAGACTCTTCACTAGTTTCTAGCATACTGCAAATGTACAATTTAATTAATAAACTGAAATTAAGATTAAATGGCTTAAATAGCTATGTTCAGTTATTAGTGTAACCTCTCAAGTAACAAAAAGATGTACCAATTCTAAAGACTCTATTTAGATGTAAAGCAACATGCCTTAATTGTTATGTCAACTGACAAGAATGCACCTTTCTTTAGAAAATAATTGAAGTGCAAATGGAAAAGTTGATTAAAATCAATTATTTAAATTGAAGCCTTTCACTTGGTAGTTTAAATCAATCCACCCTGTTTACTGTACTTTGACATCATCTTAGACTTGAACAGCAATTAGAGACTAAGGGTATCCCTATGCTGCAGTAAAAACTCATGTCTGGTGTGTGCCAGCTCATTGAGGCTCACCAGGCTTGGGCTAAGAGGCTGTTTAATTGCTGTTTAGATGTTCAGGCTTAAATTCGAACCCAAGCTCTGCAACTCTCCCCCTTGGGGGAGGAAGGGAGGGCGTCACAGAGTTCAGGTTCCAGACCAAGCAAGTACACTGCAGTCCATGCCGTGCAAGCCTGAGTCAGCTGGCACAAGCTAACCCCAGGTATCTAACAGCAGTATTGACATACCCTAAATGGTTGACATCTAAACTTTCATGGACATGAGTGGAAATACTTCAGATCTCATGCAACTTTCTTCCCTCCCCATTGTGATGAAAAGTCTTACCTACACACTGCTCACTTCGGTTAAACGAACTGGAAAAGGTGTGACTCCAAAAACATTCTCTTTGTTGCTTTAAGTTCAGAGAGAAATGCACCTAGATTACACCACAACTATTAGCGTCAGTTTTTCATCTGACTTGAATCTGACAAGCTTGAGAAATGTACCTGACACCTAAGTCCAAGGACTGGGCCTATATTAGCCTGACTACTGGTCTTACTAGTGTGCTTCTATGCCCCCTTAAGTACAGGAACTGCATTCCTTTTACTCACAACATGCTCAATCAAGTTTCCATTTAACATGAGTAAATATCCTCCTCTGCATTTGATGTTGTACCTTTCCTGGCATAACTATTTCCGGATCATAGTATATCATTTCCTTGTCTTAAGAATCTTCTTCCACAGTGCCTCCTTTTGAGGTCCTAATTTCTCTACAATTATTTCTCTACCTCCTGCTTTCTATCACTCCCTACCAACCTTAGATTACCTCTACCCTACTGCAGGAAGTCAACTTAAGATATGCAACTCCAGCTACATAAATAACATAGCTGGAGTCAATGTACCTTAAGTAGAGTTGCTGAGGCTCTACACAACAGGGATTAACAGGACTTCCCTCACTCTTCTCCCCTTCTGTTCTGAAATTTGATTTGTCCTTTTCATATGTGTTCATTTTTTCGATTGTATCCTTTGGTACATATGGTTGTGCCAATTTTCTTCCACTATTTGATCTGAGGAAGTGGGTCTGGCCCACAAAAGCTCATCACCTAACAAACCATCTTGTTAGTCTTTAAAGTGCTCCATAGTCCTGGTTTTTGTTTCTCCTCCTTTGATTAGAGTAACAGGGCCGACCAGAAAGCAATCTGCAATCACTTTGGCAAGTCTGCTCTAGACCCACTGAATTGACCCGCGGCAGTGTAGATGTAGGCTCAGTACCATACTCCATTTCCAGAGTAGCCTGTCACTTTCAGCCTTTCTGGTCATTCTGAATAGTTGCAGTGAAGATTAATAAAATTCCAGTCACTTTTCACTCTGCTACAGCTTTGCACGAAAAATGCACAGGCACTTCAGCTAAGATAGCTGCTCCTGTTGACAAGGTCCCTTGCAGCCAAAACAGAAAATAAACTGAAGGGCTAAAAACTCAATTTAAAAATATAATTAAAGCATATATTATTTAGCAATCAGGGAAGTTCTCAACCTCCAGGTAAAAGGATTTTTCAAGCCTTATGCATCCTACCTCAAACATTTGGATGCACAAAATATCTTATGTGAGGCGTATACATTAAGCTCAAATATCTGAGGGGGAGAATAGTGCTTTTGGTTCTTCTCACTTTCAAATAAAGCTAGCGGCACTGCTGCTGTGCATCTCATGAAACTAATAAAAAGCTAACAATCTGATAAGGATTATTTGCTGAGACAGCAGCAGCTTTAATGTGCTTCTTTCAAAGTCTGGGATGTACAAAGGTAAAGATGAAAGAGAGATGCTCAGTTATGAATTTAGCAGTGCTTGTTCTGCTAGCAGGTGAAAAAAAATTGCAGGCAATTCTATTCCTTAGTAGATAAATATTCCAAAAATGCCATAAGAGAAGAGAAGGATTGATATTACAGTGTACTATAGGTAGGACCCTACTGAATTTATAATCCATTTTGGTCAATTTCTCAGTCATAGGATATTAAAAATCAAAAATGTCATTATTTCAGCTATTTAAATATGAAATTTCACTGGTATAATTGCAGGGGTCCTGATCCAAAAAGGAATTGCAAGGTTATTGTGTATGTACAGGGGGGAGGGGCGATTTGGTACTGCTACCTTTACTTCTGCTGGTGGTGCTGCCTTCAGAAATGGGCTGCCAGAGAGCAGCAGCTGCTAGCTGGGAGCCTCTTTCTGAAGGCAGAGCCATTTCCAGCAGCAGCACAGAAGTAACAATGACATAGAATGACATTGTTTCTGCACTGTTGCCTGCAGAGCTGGGCCCTCAGTCAGCAGTCACCACTCTGGCTGCCCAGCTCCGCAAACAGCAGTGCAGGAGTAAAGGTGGCATAGTATAGTATGTTAGGGTCCTATCTAAAGCTGTGATCCATTGAAGATCTATTTGTTTTGGTAACTAATATGTGAAACTGCAAGTATGAAAGGAGATACTTCAATACAAACTAGTGAGTATGATTAAGACTTGCCATTTCAAGCAAATTAGTAAGTAAGAAGTTTAACAAAAATAGATACCATCCAATTCTCTACTATGACTCTGGTTACACCTAAAAGATAACTAGAAATTAGGTTATGAAGTATAAATGTCAATTCCATTGTTCAAGGTCTATGTTGCAAGGCACTATGAAACAAGTAGTACTATGAGGACACCTTCTAAGCTATGGAATGAGGATAAGCAATTGATATGTACATTAATTTAAGTTACATTAAGGGCCAAAGGTTTTCATAGTAGACTTCTTGGCCAAACTCATGTATAGATCCAGAATCTTATCTTCAAGAGGAAGATCTAAGCACTCAGTGAAGCAGCTGACACAAGAATATCATCATTAATCCAAAAAAGGACAGTGGGTATCTGTCCTTTATGGTTAAATCCAGAACTCTTCAGACTTACAGCAACAGACAAGATAAAATTCATTACTGCTAGGAAACCAGACTTTCCTTGTAGCCAAGGAAATCTGGGCTACCATACTTCAGGTAGGCAGTCTTTCCGTGTCTTGTCTCCAAAAGAAACCAATCTCTCTCTCTCTCTTTGTTCAACTTCTCCCACTCAAGAGTGTCGATTTGTATTGTGGTAGCCACCTAGAAGCCATGTGTTGTACACAGATGATAATGGACCCAAAAAGTAAAAAGTGAGAGACAACAGATGAATACAACAGAGACACCATAAGGAAACAAGACAATGTGGGTCAGCAAGATAGGCAGTGGTCTATAGCACACCAGCAGCCTCAGCATTATTAAGTTTTCTGTAGGTATCCCTTCTCCACATCAAACAGAACGGGAAACTGAACTCAGGTACTTGGTGAGTGTCCTAACAGCTAGAATAAAAGGATGGCACCACTAACCCTTCCTTCCATATCTCCCACTCTTTTGTGGGTTTAAATGTGTTCAGAGCAGGTCTATCACATCAGCCCACATAAGCAATGTAAGCAGAGGAATGCCTCATTTGAGCATGTCACTGGGGGTTAGATGTGAGCTGAGTGGGGAGCTGCTGGGTGGCAGCAGCAGGATTTAGATGGTTATGTGCATGCCCACCTGTCAAAATTTAGGTCTCTTAGGTATTTTAACAGAGGAAACATCGGCACCTAGAGACTTTAGGTACCTACAGGGTAGAGGGCAGCTGAACAAGAGTTCTATGAATGACAGTGTCACCTAAAGGACGGGCTTAGCCATCTACAGCAGCAGTTTGGCACTTACGTGATTCCTACCGAAGTTGTTTGCCTGTCTTATCTCAAACATTTTCTCCTTAGCACTATCACTATTTCTATCGCTATTTTCTCCTTACTGATTTTATTCCATTCTTATCAGGGAAGAGCCATTCTTATCAGGACACTTCCTCATTTCACCAGACCTCTACTGTCTGCTAGGAAGAGAGCCAAGATATCTCATCTGCTCAAACAACAGTTTTTACCATGTTCCTTCAGCTCCATGGTCCAAATACAAGACTAGTAGGATCTATACACCCTGAGGCTATATCTACACTGCAGCATCTCCAGTACCCTGAAATAGCTATTCTGCATCTTCTGAGCACACTCGTTATTTCAAAATATAACGGGCTCGCTATTCCAACATCCCTGTAAACCGCACAAGGAGCAAGAGACCGTTAGGAATAGTGATTTATTTCACAATAAGTGCTATGTAGACAGTGCCAAATTGCGTAGCTCAAATCGCGTATCTTATTTAGACTTACGGTACAGTGTAGACATACCCTTAGAGGTACTGTCAATGTCTGAAGGATCATACAGGAATTCCTTCTCAAGAGGCTATATGGTTGGCTAGCTCACTGTTAATCCAAGGATATTGTGCTTGGATAAATTTCATCACTTGCAGAAATTTAAGTGGAGTCAGACTAAAACTGTAAATAAGTTAACCCAGTATTATATATGGATTGCATTTTAGGATATAAAGTTGGTAAATTGTTTAATGACACTAATTTTGTGTCTAAGGTCAGAAGTGGTTGATCCTTTGCAGCACCAAGCATAGGTCACCCACGTTTTTATCTATGTTACAGTGGAAATCAATGAAATCAATCAATCCATTGGTATCTTTAAATAAAGCAACTTTCATGAACCCAATAGATGAGAGTTTCAGCTCTTGCTATGTCTGCATTCAAGATCACACATAATAGTCTCTTCTATAGTCTTAAAGTAACCAACATCAACATCAGCTGCCCATAAATTTCTTTAACGAGACATATCTCTGAGGTTTTATTTATTAAAGACAACAGTTGCTGAAAAATTTAATAGATAAAATACCAAGGCTAACGGAGGGGGCATTCATTTACAAGGAGTGATTCTATATTAATCTGTAAGCACTTGTGCAAATGATAAGTGCATGCCAGCAAAGAGTTACAACATGAACAAGGGATGATAAAAGCTAGCACTGCTTTGTTTTGTATAGCTTAGGAATACAAAGAAAATTAAATGTGTGTGTCCCAAAATTCAGTTTTTGTTAAAGTATTTAATTTTTTGAAGTAAAAAATGGTTGTCCATTTCAGTTTTTAATCTCCTACAAGAAACAAGATGAGCTCCATGATTTCATGTCTCATCATGGCATACCAAATGAGGGGTCATCATTCAAATAGTCAAGAACATACATTTTAAAAGTTAACAACAAACAAAATGAGACTTTTAAAGCCAACAATACAAAAATTCAGTTTCTTTATTCTAAAAACAAAAATTACAGAGCAGTATCCCAGCAAGATGATCAGGAAGTCAACATTTTCAGCTGCTAGAGAAAAAGGCTGCAATGAAGATTATGAAAATAATGCTGAATGCCATTAAAATGTAAGATGCATTCTTTTCAATGGCCTAATAAAAAGGCATACTGGAACAGAGAAGTGATGAATCACAGTAACACAGTATCAGCTTTTATCATCTCTCAGCTCCAAGAAGAGTAAAGCAATGGCTGGTGAGATATTTCCAATCTCTCTCCAAGTCCTTTGTCTTATAATGCATATGTAAAGTGAAAAAATCTCCTGCCACCAAATTCTCATTAGTTTTAAAAATGGAATGTAAAAAACACTTGGCCTCAGCATATTACAAATGTGTTGAGAAATAAAGTTTTAAGGCATCAGAATGTTTAAAAGGTACAAAATGCTGTTATACTTTCAACTTTTTTCGTCAAATAAGAAATCATCCACACTAAGGAGATGGAGTAAAAAATCATGGCTGGGACATAACCACACCTAACTGAGAATGGATGGGGAGCAG
This sequence comes from Pelodiscus sinensis, assembly GCF_052426305.1. Lineage (NCBI taxonomy): Eukaryota > Metazoa > Chordata > Testudines > Trionychidae > Pelodiscus > Pelodiscus sinensis. The sequence goes on along the minus strand of NC_143056.1, from coordinate 119,933,734 downwards.
AAAGATAACTTTGAAATTTTGTGCTGAACATACAGAGAATGGAACATGCTCAAAGCAACGAAAGACATTTGCCAGTGATGTGATTCCAGACGGAACATGTAAATTCACATCAGGAAATATATTTAGTAGTATGAGCTTCTTCAAAGTTATATGCCCATTTTGGAAAGGTTCAGCTCAGACATTTTAATTTGCTTGGGTTGGAAGTGATACTCTAAGTTCTCAGCCTAGAAGCACATTCCAGAACTCCATTCTTATAACCTCAATCACTTTTTAACTAAATACTGGGCTACAAAAAATAAACTTACTTCAACTATGCAATGCAAATTTTCAAATTAACATCAAGCTGACTGAGCCCTTGATAAAAAGAAAGATTGCCTAGCTGCATTTTTTTTTCTTGGGGAGGGACCTGCTTTGGGCAGGAGGTTGGACTGGATGAAGTCCTGAGGCCTCTTCCAAACCTATGATTCTATAATTATCTTTAAGCCTTTAGGGTTTACACTGGGGGTATGTCTAGACTACATGTCTCTGCAGACAGAGGCATGTAAAATAGGCTACCCGACATAGTCATTGAATCGAGGATTTGGTTGAAACGAGGTTTACAGGAGCATGAAATGAGGTTTACAGGAGCAGTTGACAAAGGCTTCCCCTGTTGACCGATCTGCGTCTTGACTGCCACGCTGTGCCAACAATCAGCTGAGCTGGCACAGCGCGGCGGCCATTTTTATTTTAATGAAGCCCGGGATATTTAAATCCCCACTTCGGTGACTATGTCGGGTAGCCTATTTTACATGCCTCTGTCGGCAGAGGCATGTAGTCTAGACATACCCAGGGAGGGATAACATACACACAAACCTGCACCATATACATACTCATGGGGAGGTGGTGACAAACGCACACATCCACATACACCTCTCTCAGTGGGAAGGGGTCTGAATGACAAATTGTGCTGAACATCCCTGCCCAACACCGTCTGTCCTCCATTCCTAGCTGGTGCTCTCAGGACAGATCCGACTCTCCTGGTACCGTGTCTTCCTGAGGCAACACAGGGTCACCGTTCCCCCAATATTTCTGTCAGGGTTCACACCAGAATGTAGCCAGCAGCAGCCTTTTGGCCCTATGTGGGAAGGATGAGATGGAAGCCGTTTCCAGTCACAATGGAGGAGGAGGGAGATGACTTGGCCCACGTCTTTGCATAGCTCATCTCTTCTCTCCTTTCCGCACCCAGGGGAGGAAGCAGCTTGTTCCTTCCGGCCCACAAGTATCAAAAGGCAGCTAACACCTCCAGGTCCTTGCCAGCCACCAACATAATCCAGCTGCCTCCTGTTCCCCTGTACCTCATAGGCAGGAAAGGGTTAAGCCCTAACGCTGCATTGTGCACCAGGACCCAGGAAACCTGCCTGCAGGGGCTACAGTGAACCCAGCCAAAGAGGTGCTGCAGCAGGGAAGGGTGCACAGAGAACAGAGCAGCCCCACACTCCCTGGGGGGGCAGGACCCAAACAGGGCCTGGTGATGAGGAGGGTACTATTGTGGAGGCCCTGGCCCAGGAACTATTGAGGAGCCTGCAGGTTTGGGGTGTGAACAGGCTGGAAATTGCTCCCCACCTCATCACTCCAGAGCTTAGCTGAGGCACGGAGAGGCTTCCCCATGCCAGTGCTGTGCGGGGCTTTGGCCCATACAGGTAGGGTTGCCAGGTGGTCTTCCAGGCCACAATCGGTGCTGGAAGCCTGTGATTGCGCAGAAGCCTTGCAGGGGCTGACTCCCAGCCACTCCCCACACCCCGGCTAGGCTTCTGAAGAGCCCAGAGAGGCGATCGCAGCCCTGCCTCCCAGCTGGGACTCCCAGGCTGGGAGGTGGGGCTGCCATCAGCGCTGGGAGCCTGTGATTGAGCAGAACCCTGGCAGGGGTAGGGGGAGTGGCTGGAAGTCCCAGCCACTCCCCCCGCCCCGCCTGGCTTCTCCACAATCACAGGCTCCTAGAACCGATCATGGCCCCGCCTTCCAACCACTCCCACCGCCCATGCCAGGCTTCCGTCCGGTGCGCAGCCAGAAAAATCAGAGAATACTGGACACTGCACATGTCCGGTATTCTCTGATATTTTTTACCGGACAAAGAGCGCAAATACCGGACTGCCTAGTAGAATACCGGACACCTGGCAACCCTACGCAGGTCTCAGCACTTCCTGGCCAAGCCTCAAGCCAGAGGGTTTTGGGCTCTCTCAGGTGCCTTCCAAGCCAACGGCAGTGGGGGAAGGAAGGAGCCTGCTGGCCAGGCTGCTGGTGAACTGAGTGCTCTGGCAGAAGGATGGTTCTCTGCATGGCGCAGGACAAGCCCACTGGTGGGGATACCGAAAAGTAGCAAAGCTTGGGGCAAAAGGGCACAGCAGGGAGAGGACAGCAAGAGGGAAGGCACGAAAAGGGCTGATGGGTGGGTAACAGAAGCGACACCTGGCTGCTGCCTGGTGCCTGCCTGAACTCACCAGTCACCAAAGCTCAGAGAGCACAGTCAATGCCTGCTGGAAACGGGGCAGGAGGAAGGCCTTGCTGGCTGTGTGCCAGCATGCAGCAGTAACTGCATTGGCAAACCAGCAGGGGGACTGGCCAGCTACCAGTGCAACATCTTTGCTCTGTCACCAGCTTTGCATGTCCACTCCTCCCCCCCCCCCCGCCATCATCAGCCACGGAACACCCCCACACATTCACTGCTGGGGGGAGGGCAGCTGGTGAGCAGGAATGTGGTCAGCAGCAGGACACACCGGTACTAATGGGGGACGGGGATAGCAAATATGGGACAATTTGCCTGTTTTTAAGAAAAAGAATCTGGACAGCTGCAGGGGGTGCTTAAACATGGGACAGCTGGTCACTCTATTTATATTGCTTGCAGAGAAGTACTAGTGTAGCCTAAACGTCACAGCAAGTGAGTAGGCACACTTTATATACCTGTTAACATTTACCAATCCTTTGTGAGAACCCTGCTAAGTCTGGATCTCTGGCAAAATCCTTATTTGTCCTTCTGATTGTTTCCCTGGTGTAAAGGTCAAGAACATCGGTTTTAAATTAAATTCTACTCTGACAGATTAGTTGCCAGTAGCCTAGCACTTTAACAAGGCTTGCAGGAGGGGGGAAATTTACTCCCAGTCTACTATATCCAACTTTTTTAGAATAACACTTGTAAAAAAAGGTTACTTTCTCCTCCTCAGTCAGGGGTCATGTCAGTGAGGGGTCGGATGGATGGGTTTTTTTGTGTTTGTTTGTTTGTTTGTTTTTTGCTTTTCACTGTAATGAGGCCCTGAACTGATTTTTCTGCGGGTCTGTGGCTCCTGACCAAAAAAGGTTCCCCACCTTTGCCTAATATTACTCCTACCCATAATTCTGAATGTTTAGTTCCATTAGGGCAAATGAAAACATGCTGTTTAAAGATATCTGTTTTACGCAAGTAAGCATCTGGAGATTCAAGTAATAGAAGATACTTTTCTATAGCAAGACTTGAGCCTTGGCTTACATAGTTTCATGCACCTCCAATACTCTTGGAATTATTGGTTACCATATAATGAAATGAAAAGCCCCACAAATCTTTACTTCTATATCTCCTTGGATTTTTTGAAAATGAAATTATTTTAAAAAATCTATTTTATTTTAGACCATTATAACAGTTTATCTTCAATACAGAAGAGCCTGTAAACTTTTAAAGACTTAAGAAGAAATTCTTTTTGAGATTCAGCAGTTATACCCAGCTCTCTTTTCAGTAACTGGACAGTCTTGATTAAAATAAAGTTACCAGCTTCAATAGTTTCATCAACCTGCTTTGGGATAGAAGACATAAGATTATGTTTTAATAGTGATATTCCTGAAAATGCTCCATTGGCTATATCAAAATATATGTTTAGAAATGTTACTTGTTCAGGTTCCATAGTTCACTTTAATATTCCATAAAAACTTCCAGATGAAAGGAAACTATTACTTGTTACTCAACAATCAGGTTCCCTCTTTGCATCCTCAAGACAGATGTTATAAAAGAAATGAAGTTCAACATGTAGGCCATAATTTACTCAGCACATATTCTGACAGATTATAGACAAATGAAGGGCATGATGCTATTAGATTATAAAGTCAGTGACCCAACTAATGGCATTGCTTTAATAGTGTATAAGAGGGTGCAATTTTAGGAGACAATAAAAGACACAGGAAAATGATCACACATTAAATTATCTATCACTATGCTTAACAGAAATAACAGCTTTTAATGCCATCAGTGTCCAGGAAACCAACCCACAGCACTGTTCTACTACATACCCAATGTCTATTATAAATTACAAACGCATTCCTGCTTCGTGACATAGCGGGATGAACTGCAGGGCAGTCTAATTTATTAAGTTGTCTTCAAAACTGAACTCTCCGCTGTAACAAACTATCCTGGAGGAACAGATGTTAAAAGAAAACCAATACACCCAAAATTCCAGGACAACATAAAAGGGTGATTTTTAGTCTGCTTTCTCTAGCAGTAGGAAGACTGCATATAGGAAGGTCATATTTCTGAACTAGAAGACTTACCCCAGCATTGCTCAGGTCCAGCCCGGAACATAGATAAGGCCATGCATCCTGGCTGCTGGCTTCTCCCCAGGTCGTCCCGGAAGAGGGGGTGCATCCTAGCTGGTCTCTATTAATCTTCTCTTTCCATTTTCATAGAACCACAGAATCACAGAACACTAGAACTGGAAGGGACCCCGAGAGGTCAAATCCAGTCCCCTGCCCTCCCAGCAGGACCAAGCTGCAATTTAAGCCCATTGCTTCTTGTCCTATCATCAGAGGCTAAGGAGAACAATGTTCCCCCTCATCCTCCTTATAACACTCTTTTAGATACTTCAAAACCACCATCATGTCCCCTCTCAGTCTTCTCTTTTCTAAACTAAACATGCCCAGTTCTTTCAGTCTTCCCTCATAAGTCATGTTTCCTAGACCTTAAATCGTTTTTCTTGCTTTTCTCTGGACCTTCTCCAATTTCTCCACATCTTTCTTGAAATGTGGTACCCAAGAATTGGACACAATACTCCAATTGAGGACTAATCAGCACATGCAAGAGAGGAAGAATGACTTCTTGTGTCTTCCTCAAAACACTCGTATTAATGCATCCCAGAATCATGTTTGCTTTTTTTGCAAAAATGTCACACTGTTGACTCATGTTTAACTTGTCATCTACTATTACCCCTAAATCCCTTTTAACAGTACTTCTTCCTAGACAATCACTTCCCATTCTGTATGTGAGAAACTGATTGTTCCTTCCTAAGTGGAGTACTTTGCATTTGTCCTTATTAAACTTCATCCTGTTTACCTCAGACCATTACTCAGTTTGTCCAAATCATTTTGAAATTTGACCCTGTCCTCCAAAGCACTTGCAACCCCTCCCAGCTTGGTATCATCTGCAAACTTAATAAGCGTACTTTCTATGCCAATATCTAAATCACTGATGAAGATATTGAACAGAATTGGCCCCAAAATAGACCCCTGCAGAACCCCACTCATTATGCCCTTTCAGCATGATTGTGAACCATTAATAACTACTCTCTGAGAACGGCTAACCAGCAAGTTATGCACCCATCTTATAGTAGTTCCATATAGGTTGTATTTCCCTAGTGTATTGATAAGAAAGTCATGTAAGCCATGTCAAATGCTTTACTAAAGTCTAGGTATGCCACATCCACCACTTCTCCCTTATCCAAGACTTGTTATCCTATCAAAGAAAGCTATCAGATTGGTTTGATATGATCTGTTCTTTACAAATCCACAAATCCATGCTGGCTGTTACCCTATTTTCTTCTAGATGTTTGCAGATGAATTTCTTAATTACTTGCTTCATTATCTTCACTGGCACAGAAGTTAAACTGACTGGTCTGTAGTTTCCTAGGATGTTCTTATATCCCTTTTTACAGATGGGCACTATATTTGCCCCTTTCCAGTCTTCTGGAATCTTTCCCGACTTCCATGATTTTTCAGATATGATAGCTAAAGGCTTAGATACCTCTCCTATCAGCTCCTTGGATTTCATCAGGCCTTGGTGCCTTCAGTCATCTAACTTTTCTAAGTAATTTTTAACTTGTTCTTTTATTTTAACTTCTAAACCTACCCCATTTCCACTATGTTAGGCATCCCATTATCATAAATCTTCTTGACAAAAACCGAAACAAAGACGTCATTAAGCACCTCTTCCATTTCCAAGTTTCCTGTTATTGTTTCACCCTCTTCACTGAGCCATGGACCTACCCGGTCCTTGGTCTTCCTCTTGTTCCTAATATACTTGTAGAACATCTTCGTGTTACCCTTTATGCCTCTAGCTAGATTTAGATCTTTTCATGAGAAACAATCGAATTCCAGGAACATCTCATTGTCCTGGCACAACCAAACCCTGACCTCATTTTAAGTTAGCAGACAAGGAAGCTGCCTACCAAATTTGGAGGTCCTAGCTCTTATAATTTAGAAGGAGTTCTTGAACAAATGGACTCAGACAGACAGATGCACATTTCTAAAATACAGTAAAACTACAATTGTCCGGCATCCAGTGGTCCGGCACTCCTGATAGTCCGGCACCAACTGGAACCCGAAGTGCTCCGGCCAGCTGGACATAGGAGCTGCTCTGCCCCCAGCTTCCCCAAGTCCACCGCTGGTCAGTTTCAGCAGCGGTGGACTTGGGGAAGCCCTGTGGCAGAGCACCCCAGCTGCTCTGCCCCCGGCTTCCTCAAGACCGCTGATGCTGAAACTGACCAGCGCCTGACTTGGAGAAGCTGGGGACAGAGCAGCTGGAGTGCTGCCGGGTTGGTCCCGCAGCGCCACTCAGGTGAGGGGCGGTGCTACGGGACTGTGACAAGAAGACGGGGGCCACAGAGGCAAGCCCCGCGCCCCGATGTGGGACACGAACGGCTCTGCTGAGCCTGTTCAGTGGCAACGGCTTGCACAGGCATGGGAGGCTCCCCGGCGCGTGCGCCGGAGGAGAAGCGGAGGAGCCGTTGAGGGCATGCACCGGCGTCCTGCGAAATGGGCGCCAGCTTCAAAAGGGAGCTCCCAGCGGAGAGAGGGGAGACCGGGACCGAGGCCGGAGGAGTGCAGGAGACAGCCACACCGAACCTGCAGGACCAGATGAGAGCAACTACAGGAACTGGTGGGGAGGAAAGGCGGACGGCAAACGGCCCGAGAGGAGGAAGAAGCCCAGGACGGGACCAAGGAGGACCTGAGGACCGGTGAGTTGCGGCAGTAGCCCCCCCGGTCGAGCAGGACATCAGTGACACCTATTCTTAGGGTCCTGGGCTGGGACCTGGAGAGAAGGAGGGCCCAGGTCTCCCACCCCTCGCGGTCGGTGCCAGAGCGGCGATACTGGCTTTAAAAGGGGGAGAAAGACTTATTGCCCTCCTAAAGACAGGACCTACACTGGAGTTCCAACCCCAGCTTGGGGAAGGACCCTTGACAGGGACCAACCCGGCAGCACCCCTTCTGCTCTGCCCCCAGCTTCCCCAAGTCAGCCGCTGCTGAAAATGACCAGCGGCGGACTTGGGGAAGCCAGGGGCAGAGCAGCTGTGGTGCTGCCGGGTTGGTCCTGCAGCGCCACCCTCTCCCACACTGCGCAGTTCCCCGCTGACCCTCCCCGCTGACCCCCCGACCTCTCATAGCCCCCCCTTCTGGTACTCCAGCATATCTGATAATCCAGCACCCCTGGGTCCTAAAGGTGCCAGATTATCAGAAGTTTACTGTATATAGAGAGATGACTATTGGGCCAACAGCACCTTTAAATTCAGAAGCAGTAGGAAACTATGCTAAACGAACCAGTTATACTTCACAGCACTGCAAACCAAGGAGGAAGTCTCACTCAGCTGGTCCCCATTTTAGTCTGTAACAAAGCAGAAACAACAGAAGGGAAAGATTGCCTAATGCTTTCATGATAAAAGACTCAAGTCTCTCTCTCAGCTTGCCCACTTCCTTTTGCAGCAGGATTTTGACATTCAGCCAGGGAAACACCTTCAAGCTACATAAGTGCCTTTTCTTTACCCTCCCATGAAATTCTGTTCAGCTTTTGCTGAGGTAAATTCACTTGGTTTCTTTTGGCAATATACTAAAAGTAAGTGAAAAGAAAAATTGTAAGGCTAAGATGATGCTGCTACAATCAAAGCAGGAACAGCAGCAACCATGTGCTGAGAGTGCAGAGAAGTATCTGGAGCAGCTGTAAGGATGCATGGCCAAAGGCAAGCTGGGCTATTTCCCACAGACCCTGCATATACCCCTGGTTGTGCAATTCCTTCTTCTGGTGGTACCACGTGGGGAGCAAAACTAGGCTCCTCTCCCATAACACCCACATTTGATGCACTGCCTGAATCCCTGGGGCACCACATGTGCTGGATCTCCCTAGCGTCTATCAGGTGGGGAGGGTGTAGAGAGCTGAGCGAGAACAGGCTCCCCTCCCAAACACAGCAGCCTACTGCCCCCTACCTAACCTTCTCCTGCCAGCCAGTATAGTCAGCCTGGTGGCTCAAGTGTGACAATTTGCCTTGCAATGCTGCACCTCTAAGGCTCCACACAATGTTGATCGTACATACTGGGGTGCTGTCCCTTTAGTATTGGTATATAATTTTGTAATCTATGAAGGGTGGGGGAATTAACAGTAAGGTTACAAACCAGGCTCTGAAAAATTAGGAAATGCTAGACTGTTCCTTCTACAACCTTAGTTCTGCCTCCTTGTGACTGTGCATAGGGTTACCAAATACTTTCACAAAAAATCCCGAACATGGCAGGGAAAAAAATTGATTGAGGGGAACCAAAGTTGTTGAGCAACAAAAAAAAAAGTCACTGCGCCTTTAAATCCACACACTCCCTGCTACCCCTGCCTCCGTCAGAGGCGGCAAAGGAAGAATGTCCCCGCCAGCCTTCCATCTAAAAAACCCAGAAAATACTGGACATTTTACATGTCATGTATTTTCTGTTTTATTTTATTTTTTTATCAGACGGGCCAGAAATACTGACTGTCCAGGCGAAAACCGGACACCTGGCAACCCTAATACTTTGAACTACTTCATTCAGTGCATGTGTTAGAAGCACAAGAAGAGAAGGTAGAATTGAGGTTTCATGGGAAACTGTGAATATGTTGGGTTTTTTAAGTTTTCAAATGCTTAATTTACAGCTTAAATGCCTCGTATATAGCTCTTTACAATAGGGGGATTGGTGCAGCCATTTTACAGATAGTATTACAGGCAGTCCCCGACTTACGCGGATCCGCTTACGGTCCCGCCGCCCGCGTCCTCCGGGGCAAGAAAAACTGCTCCGCGTCTCCCTGGTCTGCTGGGGAAGCCCCCCCAGCAGACCAGGGAGACGCGGAGCAAAGCCTCGGAAGACGCGGGCAGCAGGACTGCCCAGACGTGCCGCGGTCCCGCGGCCCGCGTCCTCCACGGCTTTGCGCTGCGAGGACCTACCCGGCAGCACCCCAGCTGCTCTGTCCCAGGCATCCAGATTCAGCCGCTGTTGAAATTGATCAGCGGCTGATTCCAGGAAGCCCAGGGCAGAGTAACTCTGCCTCGGGCTTCCTGTAGTCAGCCGCTGGTCAGTTTCAGCAGCAGCTGAATCTGGACGCCAGTTCCGACTTACATACAGATTCAACTTAAGAACAAACTTACAGTCCCTATCTTGTACGTAACCCGGGGACTGCCTGTAATAGTATTTTTGCAACCTCAATGATATTTTAATGACATTTTCAGCATATACATTTTATTTAAAGTTAGTAATGGCACCTAAGAATGTACATTCAGCGTACATTCGTAGGCCATGCCTTCGACCAGCGGCTTTCAAAATGTGGATCAGAACCCCGTTTCAATGGGGTTGCCAGGTCTGGCGTTGTCTTGCTGGGACCTGGAGTTGAACCCCAACCAAGCCTAAGACCCAGCCCCACTGGCTGGAGTCAGTGGGACTAAGCGTACAAACTACATATCCAGGACTGAAGCTCTTGGGATTTGGCTTTGACCTTCTCACACAGGGCAGCAGAGCTCAGGTGAGCTCAAGCTTCCTTCCCTCCCTCCCTCGTCCTCCTGGGGTCATGTAGTAATTGTTGTTGTTGGAAGGGGGTTGCAGTATAATTAAGTTTGAGAACACCTGTCTTACACCAGCAGTTAAACCTGGGAAAGAAGAGCAATGCACATTGCAGAACAGAGTTGCCAATACCAACCACCAAGGAAAACTGTAGTTTTCACTCTGTTCTCAATAGTTCTCATACACTATTGAGAACAGAGTGAAAACTACAGTTGATCCAACTTCTGGCAGAAATGACTGGCCACAATAGCCAACACAAAAGCCCATCACTCAGATGTTACATTCCAGAAAGACACCAAAGGAAGCACACCTGTGACAAAGCAAAGGAGGAAAGTTGGGCTGTTGACAATTCTTCTAAGGAAAAACAAATATTTTAGACTCAATTGTGGAGATAAAAAGATAAGGTGAATGCCTCTGTACAAGCTGTAAGAGTCTGTCACTTTATGAGAGGGTTGATGTCATAAAGAGACTTTGAGCAGCCAGAAGTGATTTTTTTTTTGGTTGACTCTCTCAAATACAGGGCAACAGAGAGTAGAAGATAGACACCAAATATGCTGTAATAATGTTTCTAACCTGAAGTTCTTCCACGAGCAAGCCAAGTTTTGGCATTCTCCCTAGACTCAGCCTGGTTTATTGTGTTATATAAAGCCTTAAGGTAATTTGAATTGTATTGATTTATAGGACTAATAACTGAGTCACTCCCAAAGGGAGAAAAACAAACCTTTGACCACTAATGAAAAACTGAGGGCAGGGAGGGAGTGAGAAGAGAAAGGAAGTTGACGGTCAAAGGCTAGGACCAGTGGGTAGTGCTACTAGGATGACTTCAATCAAAATGGTGCACAGAAAGCACACAGACTACTGCAGAAATTAGAAGACAGAGGGGTTACATTTTTTTCCTGGAAAAAAATCTTCCTAAATGTTATCTCATTTGTGACAGAAAAACAAAATTGGTCTCCCCAGTCTCAAACTGGTAAATGCATCATAGATAGACCCAACCAAGAATAGCTTGCTAAGAACTAGCCTCATTTTTGCCTTAATACCAAATTAAGCTAGCCCCACAACAGACGTGTTCCAGAAACATCTCTGGTGATTACAAGGAAGCAGATGATTACAAGGAAGCAGATTTTTCATCTCTTTCCCTACGGAACAGTAGATGGAAGCTTTGTTTAGAAGAACGTGAACTCCAAGGAACATAAGGAAGGAGAAGAGGAGAGAGAATCTGTTGCAGTACTAAGAAAAAGGAGAGTTACATCTGACAACAGCTTCCTTTGAATCCTTTTAATGAAAGACATTCAAATACTACAAACAAAAGTTACTTTTAAGTTATGCCTTGCTTGAGGGGAATATTTTGTGGGTCAATAGTGTAAAAGGCACCCCCAATCAGAGGAATGAGGGGACACAGCTACCCAACAGTCCAGACTGTACTCTGGGTAACGTCACAAAAGGATTTAACCCCTCGTTTATTCATAAATAGTGTTGTCATGATGTCTGACAGCATCCAGACATATCAGGATCATCTGAATGGAAGGAACACACATTGCAGGCCTGCCCTCCTGCTCTTAGCTCCAGATGACTGATATGGCTATTGGCTTCCAGAGGGCAGACCTGGAGTCATAATGACTAGAGAGACTGGTCCGTTTTCTCATTAGAGAGATTGATTTCATGATTGGTCAAGTCCTCTTTGGGGTTCTGAACCACTTTGTGGAAACCCAAAGGATGGAGCCATAATTCCTAACAAAGTATAATTGGGGTCACCACAAATCTTGATGAAGTATTGGTCATATCAACGCAAGGTTTTATCCACATGGCTGCCTTCCTCAACAAGGACTTGGAATTGAAATTGAACCCTGTTCTACCAGGGAAGATTGTCTCTGAACTCCAGTAACTTTGAGTAATTCAGAAACTTATATTAAGGATGTTAAGAGGTGGGGAATTGACTACATAATTAGTCAATAGGGTAAGGCGCTCTGTCTCGGCTCATGCCAGTCCTGGAGCTACTCCCACTGTGGTTCTGCAGTTTAAATGTAGTAGGAACTGGGTGCCCAATGCCATCTGCTTTGCGGCAGCTTCCCCCCTCCCCTCCGCCACCCATGCTGCTGCCTCTGATAGAAGCGGCAGCATGGAGGGGGAAGGAGCAGGTGGCATCGGGGAGACAATGCTTTTAAGTCAGCTCCCCCCATCACCGACTCCTCTTTCCCCCCCTTGCTGCCTCTCATACAGAGGCAGCAAGGCGGGGGTGGGGGGAGGAGGAGCAGCTGAGTACTCGACTTGACTACCTGGTAAGCCTAAGCTGTATTCAACTACTCGCTTACATCCCTAACTTATATTTCAATAATAGAGCCTGACAGTTAAAAATTCTGAACTGGAGGCTGGTGGATACAAATACCTTCCCTCTCCAAAGGTAAAAGCAGTCAACTCCCTTGTTCAGAGGGTTACTTCTAAGGTGGTTGTTACCTGGAACTTTCCATGTGCTTGTACTACTATGGAAGACAGGGTGCATGAACAAGAATTCTGCCCCCCAGCAGGCACAAAGAAGTGTTTTGCAGGACTTTTCAGGAGTAGGGCTGATGCATGCCATACTTGTCTAGCTGCATAACGGCCTCATTCACTGGGAACACTTCTCGATTGGCTCTAGTGGCTACAGGATGTCCAAGAGTTTGTGCCACATGTACCTTGAAGTCTACTGGAATTTAAAGCTCTGCTGCCACACATTACAATAGTCCACGATATTGCCTAGGGTCTTTAGGGCACCGATCAGACAGGGCAACTGCCTCATCAGATTAGAAAGAAGATAAGCCTGTTGGTTCACTTTAGGTCTTGGATTCAGCAAGTGAGAAGGCTGAAATAGAGGCAGCAAGGGGGGAAGGAGGTGGGAGCCGGTGCCTGTGAGGAGACGACAAAAATCGGTTCGCCATGAGCACCGGATCCCATGGAGCTACCTGTCCCTCCACCCCTGCACTTCTGCCTCTGATAAAGAGCATGCGGGGGGTGTGGGAGGCAGAAGCCGGTACAGGAAGCCAGCTTTCAAGCTGGTTCCCCACACGTATCAGCTCCCATGAAGCTGCCTACCTCCCCCACTTGCTGCCTCCCATAGAGGCAGCAGCACGGTGCGGGGGAGGGCCACACCCAGGCTCGCAGTGGACAGAGGCTGTTCCGTGGGATGCCTGCACAGCCTCTGTTTACAGAGCTCGGAACCCATGGCGGACTGGGGCTGCTACCGCCCCACCAGTTTTTAAACCAGCTCCCCTTGTGAACCAGCTCCTGCCTGCCACTCCACACTGCTGCCTCTAATACAGAGGCAGCAGTGTGGGGGCAGAGGACTCCCTGGGAGTGAGGCTGGGAGCACAATGTTTACCAGCCCTGCCCCCGGGGACTATCAAATAGTCATGTAATCTCTAACATTTGATGCAGTTACATGATTATTCAATTACACACCATCTAAAATCCCTACTCAGAACCCAGGTAAATATTTCTTTACCACTTTGAAGGCCCAGGTTCTCATCCCTCTTCACATGTGCCATCTACAAACTGCTTTTTCTGATGCCCTTTAAAATGTTTTTATAACATCTTTCCTATTCCTAAAAATATTTCTCAGCAGTTTTCCCTTCTTTTAAAGGGGAAGCTTTGGGGGCAAAAGAGAAACCTAGATGTATACAAAATACATGTTAGTCTAGTCAATAGATTAGATTTGGTTTGTTTGCAGATAAAGAAGAATTATTGCTCTAGTTCAAAGCCTCACATTTTGTATTCATGTATCTGGAAAAATATGGACAAAAAAGAAAAAAACAAATACATCATGTTCAACTTACTCAGTCTGAGATCCTTAGGATGAAACATAATCAACAATACTTAAATAAATCTCTTTGATTTACAGTTACACATATTGTCCTGAAACTTCTTCTTAAACCCTTGTACTCCGAGTAGAACATTGGTAAAATGTCAAGTCTGACTTTCTGCTCCATCCCTTCTGTCTCAACCTCCCATCCCATCTTTCAAATCTTCTTTGATCCTTTCCATTGTATTTTCTCAGCACGCGTCATTTCCAATTTAAAAAAGAGCCTATAAAATGATGCTTTATTTTGAATTTGCAATCTGAAGTGTTTATATATCCTTCTTTGGTCCTATGCCTTCCAATGGCTTACCTGCTCTGGGAAGTTGCACCACTAACTATTAGAGAGATACAATCACCCTTGTGAGGGCAGTTATTTTGGTCTGAAAGGTGCCTCATGCCAGGCCAGCTGTTTCCACTCAGGAAAGGGAATAATGATACCAACATAACCCATCTTCTTGCTCATGCAACCACATCCACAATAGGGCTTTTACTGGCATAGCTATTTCAGTAAAATAATCAAGCTAACCTAATGTTATACTCATAAAAAAATATATTTAGATCAGCCCTTCTCCCTCCCCCAAAAACCATATTGTTCACAGCCAGGTCTTTTATGAAATGATCAGTTCAGATACTATATTTGCTTTTGAAAGCAGTCTTGCTTTATATTCAGTATTACAGTTTGGATGTAAACTAGGTGACTGAGCAATAATGGCAGATGAATTTGAATGTTGACAAATGCAAAGTAATGCATTTTGGAAAACATAATCCCAACTATACCTATAAAATGATGGGGACTAAATTAGCTATTACCACTCAAGAGTCACTGAGGATAGTTCTCTGAAAACATCCATTCAATGTGCAGCAGCAGTCAAAAAAGCACACAATGTTAGGAATAACTAAAAAAGGGATAGCGAATAAGACATCTTATTGCCTTTATATAAATCCAAGGTATGACCATATCTTGAATACTACGTTCAGATGTGACCTCTTCATCCCCAAAAGATATCTTGGTATTGGAAAACTTAAGAACATAAGAAAAGGGAAACAAAAATGATTAAGTGTTTGAAACGGCTACCATGAGGAGCATATAATAAAACTGGGACTCTTCATCTTAGAAAACAGAAGACTAAGGGGGGAAAGATAGAGGTCTATAAAATAATAACAGGTCTGGAGAAAGTAGACAAGGAAAAATTATTTACTTGCTCCCATAACACAAGAACTAGGGGACACCAAATTAAATCAATGGGTAGCAGATTTAAAACAAACAAAAGGAAGTATTTTTTTCACACAATGCATAATCAATCTGTGGAACTCCTTGCTAGAGGATGTTGTAAAGACCAGGACTTTAACAGGGTTCAAAAAAGAGCTAGATAAATTCATGGAGGAAAGGTTCGTCTATGGCTGTTAGCCAAAATGGGTAGGAATGGTGCCATTAGCCTCTGTTTGTCAGAAGCTGGGAAAGGGTGACAAGCAATGGATCACTTGATGATTACATGTTTTGTTCATTCCCTCTGGGGCACCTGGCATTGGCCTCTGTCGGAAGACAGGACACTGGGCTAGATAAACCATTGGTCTCACCCAATATGGCCGTTCTTGTGTTCTTATGGATGAATGACGCACAAGGAGAAATGGTGAATTGGCTACGATTCATAATTTAGTGTCCTATTGGGTCAGAACCTAGGATATTCTTAGTAGGGATATAATAATATAACCATATGATCGGTTAATGTAACAGTTACACGTAGGCTCCTGGCCCTGTCCCAGGGAACTGCCTGCCATCCTGCATTGTTGGCAGTATATCAGAGCCCGCAGTGCAGAGTGGCACTGGAAGCAGGGCCAGGAGCTGGCTTAAAAGCCTGCTTCGGATGCGCACCAGCTCCCGGGGAGCCGGCTGCTGCCCCACGCTGTGGGCTCTGTAGTATAAAGCTTATACTGCAGAGCTGGCAGCGCAGCCAGCTCCCCAGCAGTAGGGTCGGCAGCCAGCTCCTAGGGTGCACTGGCTGCCAGCTCCCCTCCCAGGGAGCCAGCTACGCTGTGGACTCTGCAGTATAAGCTTTACACTGTGCGCCTGCAGTGTGTAACTGTGTAGCTGATGAGATTTTGTGTGTTACACGGTTACCTAATTAACCACTTTATAAAATCCCTAATTCCTAGCTCCCAATCCTGTGCCTTAACTACTGTATTCATGCCACCCATGCATACATTCCTAAAATGAAGCAACATTTAGCAACACTGAAAATTTGTTGAAAGATATACTGGAAGCTTCCTACCGCACATCTGCACTGGTAGGCATACACATGACACAACACAACACAACCATCACTAATCTCAGCATGTCTCTTAAGAGATAACATGTACTTCTCAATTCTGCCATCCCAAGAGAGTGTCATGGCACAATTCATTTGCTTTTTAGATCACACAACATACAATCCTGATGCTAGCTAGTTTAGGTTAGATGTATAAATATCTTCCAGTTCACACAGGAAATTCATGCAATAGCAACATACTGGAAGACAGTCAAATTCTGACTCTCTTACTCCAGACTTGCGCTATCAAACAGTACTTGTCATTAGAGGGTTAGTCTTTTCAGTGGGTGGCAATTTAACAGGCAGGCATGAGCTCACCTTGAGCCTGCTGTTGGCAAGAACTGTTTGTGTCTTTTAATACATGCATCTAGCTACATGAGAGCAATAAGTAAAATGAAAGAATGATTTGCCTTCTGCTAAAAGCCTAATAAGAAACTATGCTGCTTCTGTCAGTACCTGAGCCACACTGCTAGAAATGCTGGCCATAAGGGAGCAGAACACCATGGCACACGATGCATAGGACGGATTCCCAAATGTTTTTCTTTTCTGTTGGGAGGGAAACTCCTTTTCTGTTGGGAATACAGCCTCTTAAGTGTAAGTTCAAGCTTCATACTTCATGACTGGCCTAACTTCCCCTTCCAAATTTTCATCTATGTATTTTACTCCCAATAGCAGATTTTATTTTCTCATTTCACTTTGGATCTCATTCATGACCTTTGAATATTCAAGCTGTCAACTCCGCATAGTGGCGAGACATCAGTCTGGCAATTCTACTAAGGTATGTCAGTAAGGCTAAAAGAAGCATTTCAAAGGATGGATGAAAGTAGGCTCCAGCTACTATCCCACCCTTATTCACTTTGAGTTCTTTGCATGAAGTTTAATGTGGACAGTTAAACAGGGGATCAAATTTGTGCCTTTCCATATCATACATTAGACTTAATGTATTTTTATTGCATCAATGCTTTGCATTTTCTAGACTGATTTTTCCCCCTAAACCATCCAGTCTTTTTAGCTCTTGAAAGTATTTCTTTTAAGATAGTATTTGCTGCTACAGTGCTTTGATCTTAATGCTATGAAAGAAATATAATTACAAAACCCTAAATAAACTACTTACATTTAAGTAGGTCTTCCTTTAAAATTTAATCAGGATGGAACACTAAAGGAACAATGTTTCAACCCCTAGGGGCCAAAATTCAAGAGAGAAGTATTTGAATATGTGTGTCTCCTTATCAGTTTTTTAGCAGCCACTAAACTCTAAACAGATATTTGATTTTTATGGCATTTATTCTTATGACTTTTGCTATATTTCTGATTAACAGTTTACAGTGATGCCAACAATTAAAGTAGAGAAGATCCACTAAAGCACATTTTCCATCATTTATGGAAGGTTAGAACCCAAACTGATTTTCAAGACACAATGAATTTGACAACATGAGATATGTAATATGCCAGTGAAAAGCAGATTTTAATAGAACCCCAGTTGTCCTGTAAATCTGAATGTGCAAGAATTTCCAATATCTAGAATTAAAATAAGGCAGGAACAGAGTTTAAGGATTCTGCCTATGGAAGTCATTCCATCCAACACTTACCTTAAGTTTTAAAGTACATTTGGACTCTGTACACATTTTAGGGTATTTCCAGGATTTGTGCTATAAAACCTTATGCATGCATTTGAGACTGCTTACTCCGTTTCAGCAACAAGTCAAAATGTCCTGTCCAAAATGTATTTTTTGAGTTAATACAGCAGCAAGACATGTAAGAATGTGAAGACAAATTATTTATTTAGCAACAGGCACTAATCTAAAAGCATCTGCGCTTCACAGGAACAGTTTCTGAATAAATCCCTGGGAAATGAAGGGGAGAAAAATGAGATCAGGCACAAAATGCAGATTATATAAAGTGATCTGCAATCCTTTTAGATTCTTTTATGTACCTCTCGAAAACGTTATGTGTATTTCAGCAGCAAGTATAAGTATTTCACTACCTTTATTTCTGTTAACCCATACGTATAGGTTGGACTTACTACAGGTTGAACCTCTCTGGTCCAGCTATGTCTGTGGTTCTGCAAATGCTGTAGGATCAGAGAGTCTCAGTGACTGGGAGTGTGGGCTAGTAGCAGCAGGGCCAGTGACAAGGAGTCCACATGGGGCCAGGAGCAGAGATGGTCCAGTGATGGGAGGGCCAGCAGCCGGAAGCTTGGTTCGGGCTGGGAGCAGAGCTGTTCTGGTGGCCGGAGAGGGGCTGGCAGCAGGGAGCCTGGCCAGGGCCAGCAGCGAAGCTGGGCTGTCAATCCCGGGGTAAGGAGCCCGGCCGGGGCTGGTGGCAGAGCCAAGTGGCCAGGACCAACAGCAGAGTCAGTGCCCAGGAGGTGAGCCCAGCCACAATGTTGGTGACCCCCCCCCCCGCCCCAGAAGAGCCCAGAGGCTGACAGCAAAGGGGCCGGAACTGACCTACTCTAGTCCAGCAAACGCCCTCATTTGGGACCAGCCAGGTCCTGAGGTTGTCAGATCAGGGAGTTCCAACCTGTATTACTATAAGTATTGGGAAGTCATGTTAACTGAACGCATTATCCTCTCAGCATAATTCTGTTCACCCCTGCAAAGTATCCCATAACACTTTGCATTACCAAAAGTAAGCTTTGGTGTAAGTAAATAGGAAAACTGTCAGGATCCAGACACAAGTCTATTTTACCATAGCAACTAGTAGAGTTACTCTCACAGACCAATACTGGAAAATCCTCCCAAAAAAGAACTAGATATATAATTGTTCTCCCTGGTACAAACCCAGGAGGTGCCTGCATGCCCCTTGATATCTGGGATGCTTGTGTTCAGGGCAAAGATATAAGGGATATGCCATGGTACCAGAAAAACAGGATAGAAAGGTGACTGATAAAATCTTATTTCGGATTATGCATACACCTGACAACTTTTTATTTGAGAACAAGATAGGTATAAAAAAGCAGCTATAGAAGTATAACTTAGGGTTACACTGCACCGTTATTTCGAGACAACTGGCGTTATTTCAAAATAATGTGAGCATCTACATAGCCATTCCATTATTTCGAAATAATTTCAAAATAATGGACAGTTTATTTAGAAATCTGTAAACCTCATTCTACGAGGAATAACACCTATTCTAAAATAGCTATTTTGAAATAAGTTATGTGTACATGCTCCACTGCTGCTATTTTGAAATAGCCCGTCACCAGGGCCATTTTAAGTTATACCTCCTCAGTGCCTCCTGGGACTCTAAATCGAGATAGCACATCTACATTAGGGAAGCCTGCCTCAGACTAATTTTAAGGCTTCCCTGCAGTGTAGACGTGCTATTTCGAAATAAGCTATTTCAGAATAACTATTCCAGAATAGCTGATTTCTAAATAGCCATGCAGTGTAGAAGTACCCTTAGGGAATACACCTTCTTTGTGAGGTGAATTTAACACCATTGCACAAGATGGCTTCCTAAATGTGATATCATACTGACCCCGTCTTCCTATACTATACTATTATTAACTTTGAGCAATAAGCCTGGCTGATGTTATTGGGTCTGGAATGTATTTCTTAATGTGATCTGGACAGGAATGCATTAGTCCCATAGGGTATGTCTAGACTACATGGCTCCATCAACGAAGCCATGTAAACTAGTTTACCCGGCATAGTCAATGAAGCAGGGATTTAAATAATCCCTGCCTCATTAAAATAAAAATGGCCACCGTGTTGTGCCAACAATCAGCTGATCTGGCACAGTGCGGCAGTCTAAACATGGATCGATCGACAAGGGAAGCCTTTGTTGACCGCTCCTGTAAACTTCGTTTCACAAGGCATAAGGGAGCAGTTGACAAAGGCTTCCCTTGTCGACCGATCCGTGTCTAGACTGCCGCACTGTGCCGGATCAGCTGACTGTCAGCACAGCACAGCAGCCATTTTTATTTTAATGAAGCGGGGATTATTTAAATCCCCGCTTCATTGACTATGTCGGGTAAACTAGGTTACATGACTCCGTCGACAGAGCCGTGTAGTCTAGACATAGCCCCTTCCCCCTGCTGGGTAGACACCAGCTGGGTAGGTTTATGGAACCACAGTATAAAAGAAAGCAGCCCAGCTCAGTCTTGACTCAGTACTGAGGAGAGAGGATGTACAGCGTAAGCCCCTGTGCCCATGAGCTGTTGGCACTCCAGAGACCAGGCACACTGAGACACTGGCTGCCCACAGAAGCTGCTGAGGGGATGGAGTCACCAGGAACATTGCTGATCAGCTATTCCGGAGAATCAGAGGACCTGAGGACTATGCAGCAGGGAGGCAGGATTGAAAGTGGCATGTAGGAACCAGACATTGGTCCGGTTGTGAAATCATGAACTGGGTCAGAGTGTTTTGGACAGAACCCTGCTGACCCAGCAGTGAATACACTTGCAGCTGACAGGGCCCTGGGCTGGCACCCAGTGGAGCAGGAAAGGCCTGAATCACCCTGACTGGGCTGTCAATCCACGCTGAGTGGCAGCCCACCCTCTTTACTTGGTCACTAGGCCACACTACCCTGAGCAGGAGGGCAGCTTGACTGTCCAAGAAGAAGGTCAGACATGGGGTCTGCAATGGGAGTGTGCCACAGAGACCCAGAGCAAGAAGCAAAGATCAGTCACTACCTATATCCAGGGGCTGAAAAACACTTGGAATACTATGGTGGGATCAAGTCACAACACGCTGGTGTGTCCACCCGGAGTGTGGGACTGGACATCGTTCAGATAACTACTAAAAAGGAATAGGAATCTTATTGCTTTAATGATTCTCTGGCCTCTATTTACTGCACTAAGGAGTAAATGCACTGTACTATATCCATATTTGGCAGCAATTACTTAAGATCTTCAAAAGCATGCATTAGCCTAATGAAATGCATTTTTGAAGAGAAATGATTGATAATCCATTACAGAAAAACGCTACAAAATGTTAGAGCAAATGAAAATGTTTAATCTTTAACAGACTACAATTAGCCACAGTAGAAAACGGCCTTTAAAAAAATGAACTATCGAATGGGATGAAATTCAGCTCACAAGAACAGCAGTGAACTTCTTCTCCATATGAAAGAGCAGAAGGAAGCTGCCAACAAAAGCAAAGAGCTAGTTTTCTGCTCTTCATTTAACCAGAACTGCTGGAGCTCAACACATTTTTAACATTATGTTTCAACAGCCCTCTGAGGTATAAAGTCATACTGTTCCCATTTTACAAGTGCAAATAGGCAGGGTGGCAAAAGCTAGTAACTTGTCTATAATAAAGGAAGTAAATAACAGGATGAGAAATAGAGTCATTAGAACCTATCTTCTTAGCATGCATTCTTGATGGGGCTTTTCATTCACACTGCTGTGGTGTGACACATTACCACTACCAGGTATCCAGAAGAGGCAAGACGCACAGCAATTTAAGACCACTTCATTTCATGCAACTACCACCAGAAGTGATGTTTAGTTACTGGGGCCTGATCTATACTAAACCTTCATTGTATCATCACTGCACTGTATGCTTCCGCACCACACTTCCATACCTTTTTTCTGCCATTTCTACAAGCATGGCTCCAGCTCACCCTCATGCTGCTACACAGACCCGGTCTTAGTGGCACCCGGGGCCGCCATTTTCAAGGGGCCACCAACAGACCGCATTTTGCCCCGATCTCCCGAATCCTCCCTCCAGGTTTCCCTGGTTACTCCCCAACTCTCCAACTTGACAAATTTTCCACTGTGTTTTTTTTTTCTTTTCTCCTTAGTCATGTAGCAGCAGGGCTGCCAATTGTTTAGGACCAGCCCTGCTGCTACATGACTAAGGATGCTAAGAGGCAGGTAATTGGGTAATCGTGTAATTGATACAATTTGTATTGACTACACGATTAGTCAATAAGGGAAGGCGCTACTCCTGCTGTGGCTCTGCAGTTTAAATATAATAAGAGCCTGGCGTACGGGCAGCCCGGCTCCTACTACATTAAACTGCAGAGCCGCAGCAGGGGTAGCTCCTGGACCTAGTGCGAGCCAGGACTGAGCCGCGCTTCCTCAGTCCCAGCTTGCACCGGGTCCAGCAGCCCCTGTCCGTGGGGGGTCTCAGCGGGGAGCAGCCTCTATTCATGACCAGCCCAGGCTGCCATGAACAGGGGCTGGTGCCAGAGCAACCTCTATTTGCGGTGGCCGGGGCTGGTGCCGGAGCAGTTTCTGTTCGCGGAAGCAAGGGCTGGCCACAAACAGAGGCTGCTCCAGCAGCAGCCCCTGTCTGCGGGAGGTTCCTGGGGGACAGGGGCTGCAGCCAGAGCATACTCCCCGGCCCTCCTGAACTGCAGCAGCGCAAAGGGCGGGGGGGGGGGGAAGGGGGCGTGAGAGAGAGCAGCACCACAGAGATGGAGATGGTGCTGGGGGGAAGGGAACCAGCTTTTAAGCTGGCTCCCCCCAGCACCGGCTCTTGCTTCCCCTCCCCTTTGGTACCTCTGATATATAGGTTGGGGGGGGAGGGGAATACAAGAATTCTACTCAACTATTCTTTTACATCCCTATACATGACCCAGGAATAAAGTCTTTGATTTCATCAGATTGTGGAGAGGAAGGTCTTTCAGCGACAGCTTCAGAATTCCCACAGGAATAACAGTGGATATGCTGACACTGCAAAATCCATGAAGATCATGGAGTACAGCAGGGATGAGAACCAGTACTAGGAAAAGGAGAATGAGTTGCAGCAAGCTTATCCAAAGTCAAAGGAGTAGAGCCTCAAGTTCAGTACTGCCCCCAAAACCTGTCCCTTTTATGACCAGCTTGAAGCCCTATTGACTGGAAACCCTACCAATACCTCGGCAGACTTCAGACACCCTAAAAATCTCAGGGTAAAACTGCTAGTCCGCAGTCACAGTGCACTGGTCCTGCCAGTGGAAAATGTGTTACTGTAGCACACACAGATTCTCATTCCACTGGTTCATCACTGAATTTTTCCAGCCAAAAGCATTTAACTTTTGCCAGGACATTTTTAGGCAGAGCTGCCTTTGTTTCTTCCACCCCAGTAGGACATCTTCCCATGCCACTCTGGGAGGACCTCTTCGGGGATCACTGCTGAGAAAAGCTCACAAGATGACCCCAGGAGACTGCCAGAACTCCAAAGCAAGTTCCCTTCTGTACTTCTTTAGCATCCTCATGATTAATACATCCTCATGGCTCACACTGCCGGTAGTAAGTTCAGCAGTCTTTATAACATCT
The DNA here is from genome assembly GCF_052426305.1 of Pelodiscus sinensis. Lineage (NCBI taxonomy): Eukaryota > Metazoa > Chordata > Testudines > Trionychidae > Pelodiscus > Pelodiscus sinensis. The sequence continues at coordinate 119,910,330 of NC_143056.1, read as the reverse complement.
GAAGGCGTACTATTAAAAATTAAAAAAGGAGTACTGTAGTGATTGTGAACTGAGTTGTTTTTTTAAACAGCCTGGGGGAAAAAGTACAAAGCTGAAGTGCTTATCTTCTGACCTGTTTTCCACCCCATACCCAACACTGGCTGTTTAATGGTGGCCTTAGCTGCAGTATCTTTAAACTACCTCCCTTTTACACCAGCTGACAGTCTCAGCATAATAAGGATGGAAAGGAAACTGACAGGGAAGACAGTCTCCAAACTGGTGCCAAGTGGTGAAACTGGAACACGTGAGACTGGTGAATGGAGGGAGCACATGTAACCTATACACCTTCTAAATGTGGTGTACTGTCCCATTTAATGGCACTGAAACCTCTTACAGAGAGAGAATACTGAGTCTGTGCTATAGCCTGGCTTTTAGCTCATGCACTAAGCTCCAGAGGTCCCAGGTTCGATTCCACTTGTCGACGTTACAAGTGGGAGCTTGTCCACAATTTCAACTGGGATGTCTCTGAAGCTTGGGGTATGCTTCCTCAGGTCGAGGAAGTAGATAATCCACACACCTGCTCAGTGTGGTGTACTGTCCCATCTCATAGCACTGAGAGAGAATAATGAGTCTGCTCTACAGCCCTAGCTAATAGCCAGCTGGTTTTTAGCTCATGCACTAAGCTCCAGAGCTCCCAGGTTTGATTCTGTCTGTTGGCGTTACCCATATAAATAAAGAAAAGACCAAGAGGGACATCAAGACACTTTGCAGCTGCTGAAACTGACTCAGCTGCTAGAGCACATTCTGGGTCAAAGCACCCAAAGACCAATGCCTCAGTAGCTACCACACAGCAAGGAAAAGCAACATTCCTCACGAAGGCCAAACACCCCCTCTCAGGACTCCAATCCTCCCAGTAGCATTATCCCTTTCACTTAGCCCCACTGGACAGTAATGAAAACTGCACCAATTGCAACCTGTCATGCAATTGAGTGTGGACAGTGCCTTGTACTTTCTTTATCATAAGAAGCACCTCATATAATTCTACTTTGTGGAAACCCAGATTTTCTGTCATTTTAGTCTGGAGGTGTGCCTAACGTAGTGAATACAAGCAGAGAGAGGGTAAGTTTAGAAGATAGGATACACAAAGAACAAGTTAAAAATCACTTAGGAAAGTTAGATGTCAGCAAGTCACCAGGTCCTGATGAAATGCATCCCAGGATACTCAAGGAGCTGATAGAGGAGGTATCTGAGCCTTTAGCTATGATCTTTGAAAAATCATGGCAGACAGGGGAGATTCCAGAAGACTGGAAAAGGGCAAATATTGTGCCCATCTATAAAAAGGGGAATAAGAACAACCCAGGAAATTATAGACCGGTCAGTTTAACGTCTGTCCCAGGGAAGATAATGGAGCAGGTAATTAAGGAAATCGTATGCAAACACTTGGAAAGTAATAAAGTGATAGGGAATAGCCAGCATGGGTTTGTGAAGAACAAGTCATGCCAAACTAATCTGATAGCTTTCTTTGATAAGATAACGAGCCTTGTGGATAAGGGAGAAGCGGTGGATGTCATATACCTAGACTTTAGTAAGGCATTTGATACGGTCTCGCATGATATTCTTATTGATAAACTAGGCAAATATAACTTAGATAGGGCCACGATAAGGTGGGTGCATAATTGGCTGGATAACCGTAGTCAGAGAGTTGTTGTTAACGGTTCTAAATCCTGCTGGAAAGGGATAACAAGTGGAGTTCCTCAAGGGTCTGTTTTGGGACCCGTACTATTCAATATCTTCATCAATGATGTAGATATTGGGATAGAGAGTACTCTTATTAAGTTTGCAGATGATACCAAACTGGGTGGGGTTGCGACTTCTTTGGAGGATAGGGACATAATTCAAAATGACCTTAGCAAGTTAGAGAAATGGTCAGAGGTAAACAGGATGAGGTTTAATAAAGAGAAATGCAAAGTGCTCCACTTAGGAAGGAACAATCAGTTCCATACATACAAGATAGGAAGCGACTGTCTAGGAAGGAGCATGGCGGAAAGGGATCTAGGGGTCATAGTGGACCACAAGTTGAATATGAGTCAACAGTGTGATGCTGTTGCAAAAAAAGCAAATATGATTCTAGGTTGTATCAACAGGTGTGTTGTAAGCAAAACTCGTGAAGTCATTCTGCCGCTCTATTCTGCACTAGTTAGGCCTCAGCTGGAGTACTGTGTCCAGTTCTGGGCGCCACATTTCAAGAAAGATGTGGAGAAATTGGAAAGGGTACAGAGAAGAGCGACAAGAATGATTAAAGGTCTAGAGAACATGACCTATGAAGCCAGGCTTCATGAACTGGGCTTGTTTAGTTTGGAAAAAAGAAGATTAAGGGGGGACATGATAGCGGTTTTCAAATATCTAAAAGGGTGTCACAAGGAGGAAGGCGAAAATTTGTTCCTCTTGGTTTCTGAGGACAGGACAAGGAGTAATGGGCTTAAAGTGCAGCAGGGGAGGTTTAGATTGGACATTAGGAAAAAATTCCTAACTGTCAGGGTGGTCAAATATTGGAATAAATTGCCAAGGGAGGTGGTGGAATCTCCCTCTCTGGAGATATTTAAGAACAGGTTAGATAGACATCTGTCAGGGATGGTGTAGACGGAGCTTGATCCTGCCTTGAGGGCGGGGGGCTGGACTCGATGACCTCTCGAGGTCCCTTCCAGTCCTATTATTCTATGATTCTATGATTCTATGAAAACAGAGAGAGATGGATTCTCTCAAAAGCAGTAGCCTGCCTTCCCCACCCCAAAAATAACTGACACACCAGCTAATTACTCATCTGCAAGAGGAGTCTTCAAGCTTCCCTTACCAACACAGAACTTGCCCTGACCCTTGTAATTAGTCTTCTCTCAGGTTACTCAAAGCAATAAATAGCCAGATTCATAGCAGCAATGTTGAGCTTTGTGGTTGCAAGAGTCTTGCAGAATTTAGTCCATAGCTATAGTCCAATACTGAACATCATATTCTGGGGGGTACTAGTTTAGAACTAGGCCCTCAATCCTTACGCCTTAGCCTTCCCCTGAGTGAAACCTTAAGCAGATCTGAAATAACAATGACTAAGGCCCAATAGGTTTTTTTATAGAGATTTTTCAAGCAGCTTCTTGACCGATCAGTCTTGGGTTAACAGCAGACTTTTGATGGAACCTTCCGTTTCCTAAACATCATGAGAATTAACATACAGTGAAAATAGGGTTGCCAGGTGTCTGGTATTGATCCCGACAGTCCAGTATTTTCACCTCCTGTCCGGTAAAAAAATTCAGAAAATACCAGACACCTAAAATGTCCGGTATTTTCTGATTTCTTCCCGGCCAGGAAGAGAAAATCCTGGGTGCTTACCTGGTTCCGCAGAGGAGCTGTCTGGCCTGGAGCAGGAAGACAAGATGGCAGACGGCCACCAGCAGCCTGTGAGAGCCAAAAAGCCTCAAAAGAATTTCTTAAAGGGGCCACGCTGGGGAGTTTTTTACATTTTTTTAGCTCAACAACTTTGGCTTCTCCCTCCTTCCCCCCCTTTTTTTTGAGGGGGGAGGAGTGTTTGGTATTTTTGGTTAAACTATCTGGGAACCGTAAGTGAAAACAAGAAGGAGCTGGGTGCACTTTAAAGTATTTATCACTGTTTCAAGAGACATACAGGAATTGTCTGGTTACCTGGCTAATATTTAACAAGATCTAAGTAAACACAAAATTAGTATTAATTTCTAACAATACAGGTTTGCATTTCAAAGTTATAGCCTATGGAGTGTTTAATAGCCCTAATTGCCATTTACATATTTTTCCTAACAGGAAAACTCTGTGTCAGTTAGCCTGAAGAATACTTAAACCTTCCTGGCCATGTGTCATACTTGGCATAAGATTTGTTGCAACAGTGTTATCAACAATGATTTTTATGGTCCTACTGAAATCAGAGAACATCACACATGGCCATGAGATATGTAATACACAACATGCAACAACAGGAATACTTTCCTTTCCTCCATCTAACCCTGTGATGAGACATCTTCAGTCTTCCAAAGGCTCACCCCAGAGCCATCTTAGACTTGCTCAAATAATAGTCAAATCTTTTCATGCTTCTGTCCCAGTATTTGGGTGTTAACTTGTGAGCCAGAGAAGCAATAGGCTGGGGTACGGAAGAATCTCCATCAGTCTTGCAACCTCATTAATGCCAAAAGGCCAGTCCAGGAAAACTATCCTTGCTTTCCTCTTATCAGAGATTCCTGTATTTCTAAAGGTGCAAGCATAACAGACTTTTCTTAATCACCATTAATGTTAATAAATGGCCAACAGTGATCCACCAATACTATGTAACTATAGAAAAGTACTTCTTTTGGTTTATGTATCCAGAGGCAGGTGGGACTAAGGAAACAAAGTGGAGCTATGCATCCCATCTATCATTCCACCACAGTTAAGTTTTCAATAAATCCCTGTATTATTTTCTGCACATTGCCAGAGTGACAATCTTTGTTTAATTGCCTTGCACACATGGATGATGAGTGCACAGAATGCCAAACTGATTGTTTGCATACTAACTGCCATCTAAATTTTCAAGCTTCCAGATAGAGCTTGCTGTCACTCACCACCCATCTCTTCACTGTCAGAGCAAATCTTACCCTAGTGCAGGGGTCTGCAACCTATGGCTCTCTAACCAAATCTGGCTCAGTATGGAACCAAACCTGGCTCTTTTGTCATTCCCAAAATACATGCAACTTTTTAAATTAAAATGAAAAATTAATTCAAAATGTAAAAAACATGTAATTACTTGTGTAGCTTGAAGGCATGTATGAACCTGAATTTGACCAGTTATGATGTAAACTTCAAAGAAACATGCAAAAAGATGCAGCAGCAAAAGCCCCATTAAATAAAGTTTGTGAGTACAATGTTTCATTTATGCTATTATTAATCATCATGTCAATTATCAATAATATTAAGTTGTATATAATCAGACATGCAAATGGGCATTCTTATACGGCTCTTTGTTGATGACTTGTTCTGAATTTTTATGTAGATTGGCTCTTTGGTTTGAAAAGGTTGCAGACCCTTGCCCTAGTATCTGTACGCTGCTGACCTTATCACACAACTCCAAGTTATGTGGTTCGTCCCTTTTGAAAAGTTGCTGCAAGTTGACTCACTCAATATAATCTCATCATCAGTATGGGCTTCAAACCACTGCTCCAGAATCAGCAGCTGATCAACTTCTCCGGGGATTTGTGTGGCACACATATTTTTGGCAGAGGTGGAAACAGCACAGAACACAGTAGATTATAGGAGGGACCAAAGGGATTTGTAGGAATTTGTCCAAGTTCCTGCAATGCCCTACAGAAGTGACGTATCAATGACAGCAGCACCACATACTTCAGCAAAAAACACAAACAAAATATTGCACCAGATGGGGAGAGGGGAAGGAGATAAAGGGAAGGGGAAAAGAGAAACAAGGGTCTATCCACAGTGACAAACAAGTTTTACCAATAAAACCTGATGCTATGAGGACACACTGCACTGGCAGAGGCAGCCAAATGTAAATGCAGTCTAACAAAATAGTTATATTGGCAGTAGTATGCACACAGAATTTTGGAGTAGGCATAAGGGTTAGGTCTCAATTTGAACTCATGGCCATATGGTATAAAGGCTCAATCTCATTACCAATGCCAATCTATTACCCAGCTTCCATCAGTTTTAGGCATTTACATTTAGATAAATAATTAATGATTAATTATATCTAGAATCCAAAATGCCTAGCAGTCAAAGTTAATTATATTTGATACGTAAATACTGCTGTTGTATTGGCTGCCCGTAGGGACAGGTAGAATCAGTACATGCAAACTTGGAAGGGTTAGTGGCTTTTCATATGCGTTGTCAGTGCCAAATTCTATGAATAAATTGGTTTGACTTTGTGCAAGACGTCATTCTTGCAGAGATCTGACCTTCCGTCTATCATTCATTAAACTCAGTAGTGGCATTGTATGCTTTTTAGCCAAGTCTCCAGCTGGACAAAACCACCCCAGTACACAATGTTCTCAAACGCTTCACTACCATGCAAAGACTATGCATACCTTGACCCTACCCAGCACCACTCCATAGCTTCACAAGGATTGAGCCATGTCTGCAAACTTCGCTCCACCATGCCTAGTGCGATACTATCCAGGGTGGTCGGACTGACTGGCACAACAGTCCCCAGTAAGCTGTGAGTGCGTGATGTACTTGGAGGTTATAGCTTTTGCAGACATTGATTAAAGAGGGTTTGAGGTTCGCGAGAATAAGATAGGTGGCCCAATTCCCTTCCATATACATTAAAATTTACACTTTGGTTTACCATGGTGGCAGGCTTCCATGTCTGAATGAGTAACATTTTAGAAGTAAAGAACCTCCCTATGATATTTACTGAAAGATAGAAACAAACAATTTTTTACTACAACTGAATCAGAAGTTCCTGTAGAACTCGTGAACTTGTATGTATTTTTCAAGTCAACCTTCTGTCTCACAACTATTAGCGCCACTAAGGCCAACCCCATATTTTGCTTGACGGCACATATAGAAAAACCACGCTGGAGTAAATGGTAGTAGATGCATTTGATACACACATGAAAGCCAAGTCAAACCAAAATATAACTCAGGTATCATAGATTTCATATCTTCCCCTAGTCCCATCTCTTAATCACCATTTACTACATTTTGAAAGTGTGCCAGAAGTCTAAAAGACTTCCACTTACTACCCCACTAATGGTGATGAGTCACAAAGTTTCTGTCTGCTTTGGTTTTCAAGGCAGTTGATATTTGGGGCTGTATGAGGCCTTAATTCTAGCTATTACGCAAAAAAAAAAAAAAAAAAAAAAAGGTTATCACATGCAAAATCACTTGATCAAAGGCATTGTGCTAAAAGTTCCTGCTCCTCAAGCCTGCTTTGTTTCAAGCCAGCCATTCAATTTATTGCTGATGAGAGAACAAAGCAGAATTTCTTATCTGGCATCTCCCGGATCAATGCAGTACTCACCCTGGTGTGACAGGAGGCGGGATGACCAGTATTAGCTTAAACTGGACTTCATGGAGTGCTTCAGAGAGGTGAGTGAGCAAATGAATCAGCTCCCTGTAATGCAAACACATTGTTAGGCTACAAGCAATTGACCAGGCATGATATTCCCATGGGTAATTTTAAAAGCAAAACTAGAGGTAAAGACATACAACAGGCAGTATGCCTTCTCTGGGGGTTAGTGTAGCAGATGAAACATTCTAGGTAGATTTGTCAAGCCTCTCGTCTCTTCCAGTATCACTAAATATACAGCAGGGCTGGAGATACTCTTACATTGACAGTGGGTTAACATAGTGGAGCTCAGATTTTGCCACTTTTAATTTTAGTTTTAATTTTTTCCATTTTTGTATGTAAATTGCCTTAGCTGAAATGTAAAATTTGGCATTTCCCCTGGGACAGCTCCTCAGTCATTGGTGTGTGTAGGTGTATTAACTATATTCTCATAATCAGAATGGGTTATCCCTTAAGTTGGGGGGAGGGGCAGCGTTTCAAAGTCTGGGTCGCAGCTTGTAAGGGCAAGCTGCTAGCTGGTTTCGAGACAATTTGTTTACCTGCACCTCTGCGGATATAACGGATCACAGCTCCCGTTGACAGCAGATCACCGTTTCTGGCCAATGGGAGCTGCAGGAAGCAGGGTCCAGGTTCACACCTGTACTGCAGAGGTGCAGATAAACAAAGTGTCTCACAGCCAGCTAGTGGCTTGCTCTCATAATCTGTGACCCAGGGTTTTAAAACCTCTGTCTTAAGTTTCAGTTCAGTAAGAAGATAAGCCACGCACTAGAAACTCTGTTCTGAAACAGACTGCTGTTGAATAAATCCAGATTAGGTGGAGTAAGAGTGCAGGAGCAGAGGCTTTGGGTTACCATGGGTAGGAATGCAGAGGGTTTGGGTTACATGAAGTAGGGGTACAGGAGAAGGTGCAGAGGGATGGGGGAAGGGAGGGGCTAGGGTGCCAGAAACAGGCTCTGACTGGGAGGCTTACCTAAGTGGCTCCTGGACATGAGAAGCGGCTCCTAAGGTCACTCAGGCAGGCTCCCTGCCTGTCCAGCCCCCACATGCACCTCAGAGCAGCCAGCTGTAGGGGCCCTGTGCTGCTCTGAGTGCAGCAAGTGGAGGAGGCTTTGTGCACTGCCTGCCACAGCTCCCACTAGTAAGATACTGGCCAATGAGAGTTGTGAGATTGTGCGGGGGATGGTGCAGCATGCAAAGCCTCTTTCCCCCACACACCCTGCTCCTGGCTGGGTGCAGAAATGCACAGGGCCCTGCAGCCAGCCACTCTGAATGGCATGTGGGGGTGAGGTAGGCAGGGAGCCTGGCCAAGGCTCCCGTTGGGCGGTGGGTCAGATCTGGCAGCTTGGCAGGCTAGATCCAACCTGCAGACCATATTTTGCCCAGACGTGAGTTACAGGGACTCACTGTCTCTGTACACGCAGCATTACTTGTATCGACTGCTGTCAATTTCACAGCAAGAGGCCATGAGAAGCCCAGGTGACTGAACCTTGCTCTTGAGCTGGGAACCTTGGATGTCTTCTCAATTTTGCAGTTTCAGCCATTCCCCCCTCCCTCCCACCCTGTAGGAAATGGGAAGGTGAGACATCCCCAGCGATTTCCCTTCAGCTACCCCTCCCAGCTGGAAAGGGGTTGTGGAGGGGGTGGCAGCCCACCAAGAGCCCAGGTCGTGTGTAGCATCCAGGCTCCCAGGTGGGAATTGCCAGCAGGGCTGAATGACTAGGCTCTCAGCTTCCCACACTGCCCCCTTAGGTTGGTGGAAGCGCTCCTGGTGAGGACACACACTGCTGACTCCAGGAGGGTCATGTGGACATGCACCACCACAGTAATTCGCAATATAGGTTGACTTAAGTTACTAATGTAGACATACCCTTAAATATCCTCTTTCTGAAAGTTGCCATCAGGAATATAATGAAGACTAATCAAATATAGAGGCACAACTGCTGTTTTGTAGCTACATTTCTTTTATTCTTCTGCTTCCTCACAAAGTACTGGATGCAAAAAAACAACAACAACAACAAAAAACCAACACCTTGGCTATACAGGGAGTGTCAAAGAATCTTCAAATATTTAAGTTCCACTGTAATGTTGTTAGTATTGGGTAATGATGATGGTTTACCAGAAAACTATATAGTGATAAAGTGTAGAAATTAAGTGTAGTGACTTTTAGCAGTTCAAGTGGAGTCCTTTATTACTTTCACTTCACAAATTAAATACTGTTCCACTGTGTGCATTCCTTCAGTCATCTGATTCATCAGAACAAAATCAACTTCACTATTTAGCCATAGGCAAGGTGGAAGCAGACAGATGAGCTGAATAGGGAATTTAAAGTCTCTGTAGTTACATCGCAAACCTATGTTGAACAAGCCAGAACAAAGAGCAAATTCTCAACCATACTACTATGCAAGAACACAGACTTCTAGCAACTCGGGTACAGATTTTTGTTTGTGAGTCAAATAATTATCACCAGACTCAAACCTATATTGCACTGGTGCAAGAAGTACTTTGAACAAGAAAAAGATCCTTACAGTTTGAAGGTTCACAAATGGGAAGCAGATCAATCAGCAACAGTCATCCTAAACTGTTCAGTCCACTTACTGGGTAACATTAGAACTGAAATCGTAGAAGCAGACTCATTTTGTGTCCTGAAGTCTGCTTCAGTTGTTTGATGGAAGGGGAGAAGAAGCTTCCCCCAGACCTGATTATTCCCTCAGAAATTTTCTTTTTAAGTCAGTCATCCTCTCTACAATTAAGATTTTAACATGGGCGCAGATTGGCTGCTATTCCACAGTTATCTACAGGATGAAAATCTGGTTGCTTTTTCAGCCATCACAGAGTTTGCCAATAACTCTGTGCACTCAGTTTTGGCAAAAGTGGCAAACTGGAGATGCATGCTTCATTCCCAAAAGCCTACCACAAGTCTTCTGCAGCATCTCCACCCTTCTGGAGTTTATTTGAGACCTGGTTGCACTGAACTACCACTGAAACATTCTGCTTCTCTCTATCTGGCATATTCCTGCTCTCATCCCAAGGGAAACAGTAGACAGAAGTAATCATAAGTGCCAGTTTTCTTCATTTACTGTATTTACAGCCTCTGTTCCCATTCTGGAAGAGTAAGAACTGCCTTTTCCACCCCGTGGGTTTCTGCGTTCTGCATTTAGAGCACCATTATCCAGTCAAGTAAGTCATTGATTTAAATATAGCATAAAAGAGCTCCTACCACAAGCTGTAGGAACCCTTTCCATAAAAAGGAACGCAAGAGTGACAGTACCATAACATTTCCTTTCTTTACCCCAACACATCTTCACCACACAAGTCAGAAACTTCTACCTTGTATATTCCTACCAACCAAAACACCTCAATCTCCTGCACTTGCCTCATCCCCCTCAAACACCTGGTAAGACAACTGGGCTTTGCAGCATATAAGGGAGCTTACAGCTGACTAGTTTTAAATGAAATAAACTGGTGGAGTAGGGGAAATGGGGGGGACGATGCAAGCAAATGCACAAGTCAAAGGGCTCTCATGTAGGACCTCTTGCTGGCAGTTTTCAAAGGGGCTGCAGCTCTAGAACACCTGAAAACTGGTGCAGTGTGGTACTTGGAAGAGCTGATCCATCAGGTAAGTAAGACCAAGATCATTTACTGCTTTATAGGGAAAAATCAACACTTTGCCCCCCCCCCCCCACTTAAATTCTGGAGTTATGTGCTTTTAGTTTCCACTTCCACATGTACATAGAGGTGTAAACCCCTACAAAGTGCCTTGCAATAAAATCCAGACTTCAAACAGGAAAAGCACAAAACACCATGATCGGGTCTGGATTTGTAAGGGAAGGTCAAAGCCTCCAGGCCCAATACATGGAAAAAAAGAGTCTAAATCACTGCTGCAATTTGGTAGTCAGCATTTGGAACACTAACCAGAACCCTGAGTTATGAACTTAGGTTAAAAATGCTGGCTAAATACCTCCCTCAAAGTCCTCCCCCTCCCCCCCCCCATCATATAGCTCTCAACAAAAATTACATTAAGATGGAGCCAATTTGTGGCAATAATTTAAGGGCAAATATTGCAGGACTGTTGTAATTTTTTATTTGGGAAGAAATTCAGAATTAAGGTTATACTAAAATAAATCCAAATATGTCAAATTAAGAAAGGTAGTAAAGGCACCCAAACAAAATTAAGCCTGCTCTGGAGTGACAACTTGCAGTAAGCAAGTGATTATTTTGATTTACAATTGCAGATTAAAAAAACTGATAGTTAAAGCTCTGAATATGGAACAACAGTGATCAAAGTCTGACCTCCTGTCCTGCTAGGCACAGGCCATCAACCTTCCCCAAAATCATTCCTAGAGTATCTTTTAGAAAATCTTGATTAAAACTCATAATTTAGCTTCTTCATGTTCAAAGTTTTACCTGAACATTGATCCCCACAACATCATTGAACATTTATCATTTAACAACCCGTTAATCGCTTTTTAGAGAAGATTTATGGCAGGGAAGTGTTCCATGCACCCTCCTCAGCCTCTCCATCTACCCTTTCCACATTATAGATCATTGACAAAAGGCAGGATTAGAATTTAGTGCCCATGTCCCAACCCTATTTGGCTTCTCTATATGAGAATGTCAGATCGTCTCATGGACCCAAGTGACTTGGCTTGTTACAGCTTCACTGCACATATCAAAATTTCATACTTGGCTTATGGTGAGTCAGGGAGGAAAGTAACAGCAAGGGACCTGTAGCTTCATGTGCAAAAAACAGGATTTACAAACTAGCCCACGAACCTGACAAGCCATCTCTCTAGCTCGTGAGAGTTTTATGCTGAACAAGACGGAATTAATGATCAACGCTTAAAGACTTTTTAGGCACACTCCCATTTGTCAACTAAAATAGATGATTTAAATCAAACGCCACTCTCCCATCTTCTCCAAGCAGCAATAGCTGAATGTCCATTTACAGCATGTTATAAATTAAAACTATGTGTCCCAGTAGTGTTCTTTAGTGTCTTAAAACAATATTTTCCCACATTACTACTGACAATTTTGAAAGAAAAACTACTGTCTTGCATTTTAAAAGTTATAATGAGGTACAATATAGTGGGAACAGAATCAGTCTGTATGCAAAGACTTCATTAAATATTTATGATATATTTCACCATTGTCAAATTTTACTTCAGAGATTCCTCTACAGCTTTGGCAGTTTTAAGAATCTATCTTGAACCAATTAAGATCTACCATTTTCCTGCTCTTCCACAGCTTCCGTTATCCCGGGCATAATGAAGGTCAATTTTCTAAATATCCAGAGTTTCAAAATCTACACTTGTCCCCAATAAAATCTAAGTATCTCTCTACACACTTTGACATCTGAGATTTTTTTTTATTACTTCAGTTCATAATGACACTGACTTTAGAAAATGCAGTTTGTCTTAATGCGCCATATTTGCACTTCAGCATATTTGAAGCCTGCCCTGGGGCATGTTATCCTTCTTTATACTTATGTGATCCTTTGAAACTTGGCAAGTTTCTAACTTTAGCCTTTCTATAAGGTTGGTAGTCAGTATTCCCTGAAATTAATGACCTGTCTGGGAAATTGAACAGAATAAAGCTGTCTACTTAAGTAAGAAATTGTCCTTTCATTCCCTAGTTAATACCAGGAAACTGCAGTGAATTACGGCAAATCTTCGATTAATAATTATTCTTCCAAGATTCAACCTGAAGGATGGAACTGCCAGCACAGGTTTTTGTTCCTGTACTCCCACCAATAATTAATCAGATGCCTGAAGGTCATCTTCAGTAGGAAGCCAAACTCCTGCAGCACACTGTAAGAAAGGCATCTTTTATAGGCAACATCCATGGGCTAGTGGTGCCACCTATCAGCAAATGCTTGCCTGAATGACGGGAATAAACTATACATCTCTCTAGTAATGACACTGTCTACAACAAACAAACTAATCCAGGACCTTTGTGGGAAAGAACAGAATAAAAACATAGTGGTTTTTTTTAGGAATCAGATTAGTGAAAAAGAATCTGTCCAGTGACACTGCAAGCAACCCGAGGAGAGCCAGGGAAAAGAATGCTGCTCTTCCCTCTTAATAGACCTTACATTATTATCAATGAGTACTTCTGTGGAGATGAGTTCTTGAGTTGAGAAAAAAAGGGGACCCTCAAAATAAGAAGGGAGAAGGAGGAAAAAAATTACCTGCCAATTGCAGTCCCGGAGTTAATGATGCCTATTGGGCTGGAAGTGTCCCATACTTAGCTTTTGATGTCAGTAGAGTGTTGAATATAAGGAAAGCTGGCATTATAATATGTTAACCAATTCAATTCTTTATTCAGTCCAAGACAGACGGTGTCAAATTTGCATATGAAGGTCAATACTGCACACTCTCTTTTAGTTGGCTTGTGAGATTTCTTTGTAGAAGATTGTTACTTTTAAGTCCATTAATGAGTACCCAGGCAGGTTAAAATGTTCCCCTACAGGTTTCTCTGTGTTACCTTATTATGTTTCTCAAGCTAAATGCTACTGGACGAGAAGCTTCATTCTTCATGCCTACCAAGTAACTTTGGCTATTACTAAGTGACATAAAGAAAGATTGCAACTAGGAGTCATTCTTGATGGGAAGAAGTTACTTTGTCACAAAACCAGGTTTTCCTCCACATTCCCTATCTTACATGAAGCAAAAGAATCTAGTATTAGCTTGAAGATCTGTCAACTGCACTGTGGAATTCTGCAGAAAGGCTAAATGCAGCATAAAAATATCCCGCTCATTAAAAGAAACAGGTGCTTACTGTGTAAGAATCTGAAAAGAACAGGAGATTAGCAAGATTTCCCCTCTGTCCTCCATCTTTAATTGCTTCTAGTGGTTCTCAGCACAAGGACGGGAATAGGCCAGAAGTGGGTGGTGCAAGAGGTGAGTTTGAAGCAAAAGAAAATTTTTAGTTCACAAATAAGTAGCAGATGGGAATGCTCTTACAATTAGATCACATGGTCATTTGTGGAAACATTGGGCCTTACAGTTAAAACCTGTAACCTTGAATTGAGGTAGCTTGTACACTAACATAGGTAATAGACAAAGGTAAACCTATACAATCTTTACAGAATACTTTACCTTTTAAATCTGATTTTATTTAACTTAACTGCATCAGTTGCAACAATGTTTACTTTGCTATAGGAAAATAAAAATGGCCCCTTTAAAGGCAGTTTACTTCAAGTTTTTGTAATAAAATAAGAATCCAACTACAGGCAGTCCCCGGGTTACGTACAAGATAGGGACTGTAGGTTTGTTCTTAAGTTGAATCTGTATGTAAGTTGGAACTGGCATCCAGATTCAGCTGCTGCTGAAACTAATCAGTTTCAACAGCGGCTGAATCTGGATGCCAGTTCTGACTTGTATACAGATTCAACTTAAGAACCCCAGGCATCCCCAAGTCAGCTGCTGCTGAAACTGATCAGCGGCTGATTCCAGGAAGCCCGGGGCAGGGGCTTCCTGTAGTCAGCCACTGGTCAGTTTCAGCAGCGGCTGACTTGGGGACGCCTGGGGCAGAGCAGCTGGGGTGCTGCTGGGTTGGTCCAGTAGCGCCGCCGCTCCTCGGCGCTACTGGACCAACCCAGCAGCACCCAAGCTGCTCTGCCCCAGGCATCCTGATTCAGCCACTGCTGAAACTGACCAGCAGTGGCTGAATCAGGACGCCTGGGGCAGAGCAGCTGGGGTGCTGCCAGGTTGGTCCAGTAGCGCCCAGAGCGGCGCTATGGGACCAACCGGCAGCGCCCCAGCTGCTGTACCACAGGCGTCCGGAGCAAAGCCGCGGAGCATGGGGGCAGTGGGACAGCCCAGACATGCCGTGGCTGTCCTGCTGCCCTCGGGCTCCGTGGCTTTGCTCTGCTTTGCTCCCCGTCCCCCTGGTCTGCAGACCAGGGGGACGGGGAGCAAAGCGGCGGAACACGCGGGCAGCGGACAGCCCAGACGCGTCTGGGCTGTCCGCTGCCCGCGTGTTCCGCCGCTTTGCTTCCTCTCCCTGGTCTGCTGGAGACCAGGGAGAGGGAGGGCCCCGTTCGTAACTGCGGATCCGACATAAGTCGGATCCGCGTAACTCAGGGACTGCCTGTATACTAAAAACCAATAGTCTTAGGATGCACAGGCAAAGAGTAAAAGTCACAGAGTTGAAGGAACGGATTTAAGATTTTAATAGGCTAAACAGGGACAGAGCCTCTGAGCAAATAGCCACAGCTTCAGCCAACACTGGAATGTTCGACAACATGAACTTTTCGCTCTCTAAAATCAATTAAAGATGACCATGTTCAGTCCACTTAATAAGAAATGAACAGAAAACATGATTTAACGGGGACTTGAGGAGTCAGAATTTCAAGTCTCAGTGTGGCCAGCAATCTAATGCACTAGCAACATTCTTGGTCTTCTGAAAAAGCTAGGTAAACAGAAAAGAGCTCAAAGCTTTTTATAAATAGCTATTTTTGGACTCATAAGAACACCACATTTCTTACTTTCTTAGGCTATGTCTACACAGCACTGTTATTTCGGAATAACTGACATTATTTCAAAATAACAAAGTGCACATCTACTCCGACTCTTGTAACCATCATTTTACGAGCATTAAGGGAAGTTGGAGGAAAAGTGCTCTATTTTTAAATAAGTGCTGTGTGGACATGCCAAAGCTATTTTGACTTAAGCTATGCAATTAGCGTAGCTCAAGCTGTGTAGCTTATTTCGAGTTTAGCCCTGCTGTATAGACATATCCTTACTGATGAGGTAGTGGTGTATAGTTTAGTTCAGTGACTTCCCTAGATTCAAGAGTTTATAGAAATGAGTAAAGTGTGATGAACTGGGAAATACCTGTTTTTCTTTTATTAGCATAGTGTAATCATCTGTGTTTATGGTGAGTTATTTGCTATGAAGTTAGAGCAAAAAAAATTCTTAGGAGAAGTAAGAAGGAAAGGCAGTACAATAGCTAAGATGCATCCCAACACACACACAGACTCAATAGTTAGGGTTACAGCCATGAAAAGGCGACAGTGCTGGTGACATAGCTCTTTTGCTCAGAAGCGATCCAAGGGAATGCTTAGCCATTACAAATCCTCAGGCTTACAAAAGGGCAGGAGTTCTAAGAAAGGCTGGTGAACTAAGAAAGGCTGTCCATGGACCCTCAGTGAGCGTTGACAGGCTAGCAAGGCAAACACAAGCAAGTCTGTTTCTCTAGGCCAAAGATGGGGCTCAGGTGGGTTGAAAGGAACTTATAAATGCTTGCAAGGACAGATTAAGGCAGATGCAGGGAACCTTCTGGTTCAGGGGCTGCTGACCCTCAGAAAAATCTGTCCTCCACGTACCCTGTATCACTTAAAAGTTCTAGGGTCCTGACACAGAAAAACAGGAAGACAAGAGAGGCAGCACTATCATTACTATTCTCTCTGATAATCATTGTTAGTGGCAAATCCTGAAAGCAACTAAAAACTTGCTGGAAGATGTTGTTTGCACCAGAAAATCCAACTTGCCTGAAATGTGGGCTAATTTTATGTATCAATAATAATCCTAATCATGGGTAGTTTTGACTGTAAAGCCTTTGCTTTCCATATCCTTATCCCTAGTGAAGTGTCTAACATGGCAAGGCATCACCTAATTCTCAACAGATTTAGCACTTTCCCTACTGCTAGTAGTGATGCCTGGGGTAAATTAGCAACACACTGGACAGTATTTGTTCTCCCCCTTCCCCTGTTTTTACTTACCAGTATTTTCAAGGTGGGCCTCAAGGCAGGCCCACAGAATGCTCCTCCACCAAACAAAAAGAAACCAATTTACAAACACAAGACAAAGGGAAATGCTTTTCCCTGCTCCCTTGCTGAAGGTGTAGGGGACCTGTTGTTCGCCCCAGAGAATCACTCCTTTCCCAAACAGGCTCTAAGGGCTTGTCTACATGGACATGTTTTGTTGCCAAAAACTGCCTTTTGGTGACAAAACAGTGGAAGTGTTTACACTACAATGCAACTTTTGGTGGGAAAAACACCCAGTTTTGTTGCCAAAAACTTCTACCCCTGCAAGACACTTTTATCTTTATTCCTCCCTTTATCGTCAACAAAGAGCTAGTGTGAACTCTGCTGTTTGTTTTATCGAGAGAACTGGTTTCCCAGTCTTAATATCCCACTACGCCTGCCCTGATGTCTGTGCTCAGTGTTTTGTGATCTCTGCTGCCCTGCATGCATGTGCCCCTCCCCTTTCAAAGCTCCAGGAAGTATCTGACAGCTGAATGAACTGCTACGTTAGGGGAACAAAGAACAAATATTTGAAATGTTTCCATTTCTGCCCTGCATGAGGAACGCAGTGACAGGCAGACTGCTGCTGCAGGAGGAGGGATGGAGAGACTGCTGGGCTGCTTTGACATTCCTCAGCAAAGTGCACTCACAGAGCTACAAGGGTATGTCTACACTACCACCCTAGTTCGAACTAGGGTGGTAATGTAGGCAACCGGAGTTGCAACTGAAGCCCGGGATTTGAATTTCCCGGGCTTCATTTGCATGTTGCCGGGCGCCGCCATTTTTAAATGTCCGCTAGTTCGGACTCCGTGCCCGCGGCTACACATGGCACAAACTAGGTAGTTCGGACTAGGCTTCCTATTCGTGGAATGAGGAGTACAGGTAGTTCGGAATAGGAAGCCTAGTCCGAACTACCTAGTTCATGCCGCGTGTAACCGTGGGCACGGAGTCCGAACTAGCGGACATTTAAAAATGGCGGCGCCCGGCAACATGCAAATGAAGCCCGGGAAATTCAAATCCCGGGCTTCATTTGCAACTCCGGTTGCCTACATTACCACCCTAGTTCGAACTAGGGTGGTAGTGTAGACATACCCCAAGAGATTCCCAAGAAGCACAGGGATCAGTTTTGCTTTCCCACAACACTGCACTGCAATGCTTATCCGCATTGTTTTGCTCTATCTATTGTCAGGGTGCTAGCAATGTGGCCATGAAATGTCGACAATGGGAGGCAAAAAAACCTGGTTTGATCAGTTTTTATTTTTGGTGACTTTGGCATGTCAACTGCACTTTTGTCACCAAATCTTCCCACTATAGACACAGTTAAGAGTTTTGGTTGTTTCCCTTATGGGGAAGAGAGCAGCCTCTCAACCCGGACACCTATCTCCTTGCTACCCCAGCCCAGCAGCAGCTTCTCTCTCCTCCTTTCTCTCTCACCTGAAGAAGGGTTTTAAAAGGTCTGAGGCAGCCCTTTATTAGACTCAAGTATCCCTAACTGAGCTGAGGTAATCCCTTCTCATCTTGTAGGGAAAAGTGCCTTTATCAGTCTAGGGCTAACATACCTGATTCCACCACCCTCTTGCAGTCGTCCAGCCTGATTTTGTCACATTAAGTAGGTTTAATAAGGTACCCATGTACACAGTCTTGAGAGCTATTAGAACTTTGATGAGCCTTAAGATTGGAATTAAAATTAAAACTGCAAAAAGCTATCTTTGGTGGCAAGAATCTTTGCTAAATTGGATAGCGAGTTATGGTCATAACCCTTACTGACTGCAAATTCCACCATATTTTTATGATCTAGTTCAGCTGGAAGGATTATTAAAAATGCTAAATGAGTACTAAGTGGTTGAATAGAAGTGGAGGGAATTCTGTAAATATTGGAATGGTAGAAGCAGAAAAAAGAGAGTTTGGTATGCTATGAGGGTGTACCAAAATGGAATGGAATGGAAGGATGGAATTTCTCACAGCAAAATCTCTTTGGCAGTAGAACAACATACTATAGCAACAAACAAGCTGTATTCTTTAAGGGATTTTAATTCGGAGTGTAGTGTATGGAATAATCCTGCATAGTCTGCAAGCAGTACTGAATGGTCTACAAGCTTTTTTTCCATAATGCTATGATATTATATTAGGAAATTTAAGACATTTTCATACCCAAGCAACTTTCTCCTTACAGCTGACATACCACAAGTCCACTGGAAGGAATAATCAGAAGAGCCAATTATGTTATTTATCACACTGGAGTTCATTTACTTAGATTTAGAACTATTGTGTTGTGTTCTTAGTTACAGTTCTGCAATCTGAGCCCTTTTCATAAAGATGAATTTTACATAGTCTCATCAGATCCTGCTGTCAGATAACTGATGTGACACACAGTTTCAGCAGATCATGCTGTCAGATAACTGATATGACATCTGTTACACATTTCTGTGTTTGTTTTGGCATACCTGCACATTTCCTGCTTGGTCACTTATTGGCTGCTACACCCAACAGAGCATGGTGCTTAAAGACACCAAGCCAATTTACTTCTACAACATAAGCAGATTCACACTAGAAAGCAAAAGTATCAATCCCATAGAGAAGCCAGACCTCCTTGCTGTTTTGCCTTGGCAGAAGCTAGTTGTTCCTCAGAGAACAACTATGATTTTACAAAGAAGTGGGCAATTTTTTATGGGGGCCACTCCAAGAATTTGGTAAGTGGTTGAGGGCTTCACTTTGGGGTCTGGAATGGAGGTTGGGTGCAGAAAGGAGCTCAGAGTAGGAGACTGGAGTGCAGGAGGGTGTGGGGTCTAGGAGGGAATTGGAGTGAAGGAGGGGATTGTGACCTGGAGCAGAAGACAGGGGTGGAGGATCTGGGAGGGAGTTGTGACCAAAGGCAGGTGTGCCAGATGGGGAACAGAGGATCTGCGTTCTGACCTAGGGCAAAGAGTTGGGCTATAGAAAGGTGTGGGGTATGAGGTGAAAGCTCTGGCCAGAAGGCACTTATGTAGATATCTCCTGGCCAGCAGCCCAGAAGGACCCTTGGGCAGCCTCTCTGCCTACTGCTCAAAGCAGCTGGCTGCTGGGGCCATGTGCATCTCTGCATGGCACACCTGGGGGAGGGAGGGTGTCTGCAAGCTGCTTGCACCCACAAGCATTGCCCAGGAAGCTCCCATTGGCTGGTTTCCAGACAATATGAGCTGTGAGGAGTGTGATGAGGGTGGGATGGTGACGCGGATGACTGGCCTCAGCAGTTGGACACTTTGAGTGGCTCACACAGTGCAGCAAGCAGGGAACCTACCCCAGGGACCTACTGGGCCGTAGGACACTGGGTGCCCAGAAAATTGTGGCAGGCCAGATCTGAAACTTCGGTGGGCTGGATCCTGCCCATAGGCTTTATTTTGCCTTCCCTGATCTTACAGATTCTTTAAGATCAGGTTCCTACAAGCAGACTAATCATTGGGAAATCTGCACCAAATAAATAACAGAATTAATATAGATCCTTTACATAAAGCATACATAATAACTGTTCTGTTAAGGACTTACATCTCTGCAGTACAGTGATTCATTTTTGGGCCAATATCTAACTTCAGCTTTCCCTACCTTCTGATGTTCCTTCACTTTTGAAATACAATCCTTTGAAAGTCAGCTTGTGTGCAATAGGAATTATATTACAATACTGCCACTATGTGGAGTAACCAACAACAGCTCTAACCCGGTACTTTTCTGGTGAGTAGCAACAGAAAACTCATGTATATTCATGACAAATGTACATAATTTTAGCCTCATGCTTCAAGGCAGTATTAGCAGACACAAAGCAAGTCACTATGAACAAAAACCTGTCCAAGAACAGGCTTGCCTGAACACTGTTTTGCTTAATTCTGCAAGTTAGAAGCCTACTGCCAAAATCCCTGATATGGTTGCAAACTGCTGAAAGTCTGGCAGTCCCAAGAGAGGTAGAACAGAAGTCTACTTCACAATACCTGGACTGAGTGACCTTACATTTATTACTCCTGATCAATGGTGGGTGGCATTAAATATTATGACTGGAGTTCCCAAAGTAAAATGAAGATACTTGCCCCACAATTTAGAGCTTCTCAATTGTGCCTGTGATCTTAAAGTGGAAAAGGGTGTTGTAGTAGAAAGAGAGCCTGAGACATAAGACTTTATATTAAAGGCCTGTGCTAAAATAGTGATCAAAACTTTCCGGATACAAAGCGAAATCAGGATGTAAACTAGAGGAAGACCATGCTCACACAATCTGGGGGAAAAAAGGGCTAATATTGCAAAAAACGCACCTTTCTAAGAGGTGCTAGACACAGAGCACTCATACAACACATTCCATAAGGGTAGCACCAGAATACCCCATTCCAAGAATGGCACAAATGCATTTCCTAAAGATAACAGGAACCTCACCCTTCCTAAAGGTGAGGATGATAGTGTGATAGACAGAGATGTACAAGGAGATGGGCTGTAACTGGCTATGTCAGAGGGTGTCAACTAACAACATCACAAGGGCAATACTAACTTGTTTATACTGATATATAAAATGGAGTCTCAGAAGGATTGTCTTTGGCCAGCACAGGAGGCAGTGGAAAGTTACATCACTAAGGATGTGTCTAGATTACATGATTCCGTTTCATGAGGCATGCCAGAGCGGTCGACAAAGGCTTCCTTTGTCAACCACGCCACGTCTAGACTGCCGCGCTGTGCCGGATCGGCTGTTTGTCGGCATAGCACAGCAGCCATGTTTATTTTAATGAAGCGAGGATTATTTAAATCCCCGCTTCTTTGCCTATGCCGAATAAACTAATTTACATGGCTCTGTTGACAGAGCCATGTAGTCTAGACATACCCTAACTCGGCTGTGTCTATTGATACAGGCACATACGTGTTAGTGATCCAGTAGAGACTGTGGGATACCAGTACTGTGCTTTGTTGACAGTAAATATGGCTGGGTGCGTTTGTCCCTTAAAGGCTCTTGTGATCATTAAGTGGTTTACTCGAAGTGTGCTGTGCCAGCTATCAGTGCAGGACTGGGGCAACACACAGGTAGCATAACATCTGTCATGTCATGTTATCATCATGTATGTTATCCCATGGCAAGAGGTAACTGATAAATTCTTACGGATACTACACACGGGCAAGGTTAATGAAAAATGGATAAAGAGGTCCCAGCAAAATGCAGTGAGGAGCGACATAATACAAGGTATAAGTTGGGGGTTTGAGCAGAAGTCTGACAGAGGGGAGTCATGTGCAAATACCTGGAAACTTCAACACCAGAGCTGTAAAACGCAAACTCCACTAATTTGTGTCCTATTAGAAACTTTTTATCCAGGCAATATTTTGGACTCTTTCCACAGAGAAGCAGAACCGCAGTCCATTAACTCTGCTTCCTCAAATAGCTTTGCCAAGTTCAGTGAGCTCTAATTTAAGCTTCTCGATCAGCATGGCTAGCAAAAATGGGTACACATTAAAAATACATAAAGGTGTGTTAACAGTCAACTTCTTAACTTAAAACACTTCACAACAAGGCAAACAACTGACTTGTGTTTTCATAATGAGGAGCTTCCATTGCTCTTGAAGTAATGGAATAGAACTTTCTGTATCAGTGTAGAGATGCTGGAGAACAATAATGAAGGCAAATTACACTTACTATGCTTTGTCTACACATAACAGTTTAAAGTGCTTTAAACTGAAAGAGTGGACACTGCACGAGCACTGAGAAAAGGCTCTCGGATCACGCTGCAAGGGGAGTAGCCGTGCTTCCAGTAGCTTGGATTACAGTGGCACTTTACAGTCCTTAGTCTACCCCTGCTCTGCCCAGCTCCCTTTGCCTCCCCATTATCTCCCTCTTCTCTCTGCTCACCCATTCCAGCCAAATCCCTGAACCTAAATTTTGTAAAGGACATTTGGGAAAAAACACTCTTTTAACATTTCTTTCTCAAGAAAATGAAGCATGTTTCTCACTGCATGCCAGAATGTGAAGAATGGACATGCAGAAGGTATCTAATTAAAAGCACCACATTTGGGAATAAAAAAGAGTCAGTCACAGGTTTTTTTTATATGCCCTGAAGTTTCTCAGAGATTTATTTGCAAAAAACTTTGTAGTAAGGGCAAGTCAGTTGTCCTGATGAATTCAACAGGAATGGTGTCGCTATCCTCTGCTTGTCAGAAGCTGGGAATGGGCAACAGGGGATGGATCACTTGATGGTTACCTGTTCTGTTCATTCCCTCTGGGGCATCTGGAATTGGCTACTGTCGGACGACAGGATGGACTTTTGGTCTGATCCAGCATGGCCGTTCTTATGTTATGTTCTTATGTAACATTAAATATTATGGAATACATGATGCAGCATGTTTTACATTTTTCATCAGTATTTCTAAGCTGATTTTATATTTTAAATATACTTACATCTTCACGGAACAATCATTCCAGATTACTATATATTTAAACTCATTGAAACAAAGACATTATTTTAAATTAATCAGTCAAAGTGGTTTAGTGTGTTCATAACAAAGTTCATTGCTTTTAGAAAAAGGGAGCACTAATTTATTTGTGTGTGATTTTCATAACAAGACCGGTTATTGAAATTTCACTATATGCTTATGTTAGAAATATGTTTCCAAAGATTTTAGTCATAACAAAGGATTTTATATATTAGTAAGGTTGTGATTTTGGTGGATGGTTCTCTTAAAATTAGTTAATCAAACAAGAGTAAAAGGGAAATTCATTTGCCCAACTATCTGGAAGAGAACAAATGTCCCTTTAAGGGCTCTCTTCAAAAGGTGTGCAGGAGAGTGTAAAGGGAGAGCAGGGATGCATAGAAAGGCCAGGAAGATTTTGGAAACAAGTATTTCTACTATAGTAATTAAAATGTGTATTTTAGATAAGAGTGGTCTTTGGAAGAATTATTGAAAACCTATATAAAGATACAAGCATTTAAGGCTAAAGCTGAATACTCAGATTGAGCATCTAAATAGCTACACAAGGATTTTTTACAGATGTGATTTTATAATCTTCAACGAACTAATGAAATAATAATACTAATGAAATAATGGCGCTTCCTCATGTTCAACGTTACGGTAATAGGTCTGGCAAGCTGGAAGGCTTTTCACTTTTAAGTTAACTGTTCCTCTTTCTGGGAAGAATCACCAGTCTGAAGAAACTCTCGCAGGTACAAACAGACATCATCTTCCTCTCCAAGGCTTCATCTACACTGCAGGGTTTTTGTGCAAGAAGCTTTTTGCAGAAGAGATCTTCTGTAAAAACGTCTTGCGCAAAAGCACATCCACACTTCAAAAGCACATCACAAAAGCGCTTTTGCGCAAGAGAGCATCCACATTGCATGGACGCTTTTGTGCAAGAAAGTTCTGATTGCCATGCTCAGAATGGTAATTAGAGCACCTGTGCTTTTTTTTTTGCACAAGAAACCCCTGTTGAGCGTCCACACATCCCTTTTTGCGCAAGAGCTGTAGCACAAAAAGGAGTTATGTCTCGCAGAAGGAGGTTTACCTGCACCGCAAAAAGCCCTCTGTTCTGTCGATTGACTGTAGATTTTCTTGTGCAAAAACACGTTTGAGGTGTGGATGCTCAGCGGGTTTTTGCACAAATTTGCGGAAAAACCCTGTAGCGTAGACACAGCCCAAGTGCAAACAGATGAATATCATATCCAATGGATGAAGTGAAAAATCCATAACAGTCAACATACTACACAGCCTATAGTAAGAGTGTGCCAAACACTTTCAAAGAAAGCGAGGAATCACGTAATCAGCAACAAACAGGAGAAAATCAAGAATGAGCTCTCAAAACTACAGACCCTCATAAAAACATAAGCTTCCACACAAACTTGCAAATGGCTGGACTCTACAAAAACAAGGCAAGCCATTTAAAAGGCACCAACCAATGGGGGGCTCCTGATGGCAGCTGTAAGGGGCGCACGGTGTCCCCTACAGCTGCCATCAGGAGCCGCACGGCCGGCTCCCGCAGCACCGGCCAACCCACATCCCCGCGGCGCCGACCAGCATCACCCTTCCCCCCACAACCGCAGGGCACTGTACGGCCCGGCGCGTGCGCGAGCAGCACTAACCAGGCTGGGCTAGGCAGCGCATGTGCTGTGCGCCCTGGGGGTGGGCCCCGGGCTGCGTGCTAGCGGCTGTGGCTGGCGCACACATGCACCGTGCACCCCGGGGGGCGGGCCCGCGCATGTGCCCTGTGCCGGCACTGCACACCCGGGCCCAGGGCACCAAAAGGTCTCGGGCCGGCCCTGATGTTACCCTCAACTTATCCAACATTGTTAATTTATCCATTCACACACTTAGCCCATCAGAAGAGTCTGTCCTATCTCGGGGACTCTCTTTCTGCTCCACCACCGCCTCACACATCATACAGTTCTGCGGTGACCTGGAAGCCTATTTTCACTATCTCCGACTGAAGGAATATTTCCAACATGCCACTGAACATTGCACTGACCCACAGGAGCCTTCCTCCCAACACTAAAAGAAGAATGCCAAGTGGATACTTCCTGATGGCGGAAATGACCGTCTGGACTTCTACATTGAGTGCTTCTGCAAATGTGCACAGACTGACATTGTGAACAAACAACATCATGTGACATATAACCTCAGCCATGCAGAACACAACACTACACACGGCCTCAAAAACAACTTTTGACATTATAATCGAAGAGGCTGACAAAGGGGGTGCTGTAGTCACCATGAATAGGTCAGATTATGAACAGGGGGCTGCAAAGCAACTCACCACCACCTCATTCTACAGGCCTCTTTCCTCTGATCCCACTGAGGAATACTAAAGAAATTACACCATCTGCTCAAGAAACTCCCTGAAATAATACGGGACCAAATCTACACAGACACACCCCCAGAGTGCCAACCAGAAGTAGTCTATTACCCAAGATTCATAAACCTGGAAATCCTGGATGACCCATCATCTCAGGCAGTGACACTCTCGCCACAGGATTATCTGGCTTTGTTGAGACTCTCCTCAGACCCTATGCTGCCAGCAGTCCTAGCTATCTCTGAGTCACCTCCGATTTCCTGAGGAAAAGACAAAGCATCAGTGATCTTCCTGAAACACTATCCTGGCCACTATAGATGTAAAAGCTCTTTACACCAATATTCCACACAAGGGTAGACTACAAGCACTCGGGAACCGTATCCCTGAGGATGCCACAGCAAACCTGGTGGCTGAGCTATGTGACTTTATCTTTACACACAACAATTTCTGATCTGGGTAAGTGTTTCTGTGGTGTGGTGTGTGGCTGCTGTGTGCAGTGTACTGATGGCAATTTAGTTCATGTTAACATTTAACTCTGTCTTTAGTTGATGATAAAGCTACTCAACAAAACAATATAAAGTCAGTCTTACTCTTTACACAACCATAAGAAATCATCAATACTGTTATCAAGTTATCAATACTGTCAATGGTAAAACTGTCCACTTTGTCCTCCATATTCTGGGAAGCCCGCCCTATCTTAAATTAAGACATTATGAGTTAGACTGATTCTCTGAATCAGCCCTACCTCATCAGGTACTCCACCCACTAACTAAATTCTCTTTTGTTACCACCTTAAAAATCTAGAAAGCAATTAGTTAGTGAATGTTTAAAGTCAGCATTTGCCCATCACCAACCATTGGTCCAATTCAATCCAGATTAAACAATGTATCTATACTAAAGTAATGCAGATCAAAAAGCAACATTTAAAACTCAACTCCAACACACCACATACTATTTAGAAAGACAGTGGTGCTCTGTTCTCATAGGGAGAGGTCTTGCTGTCCTTTATCAAGTTCTCAGCAACCCAGGACGAGGTTTGCCAAGGAAAGCGCTGCCTTTGGTCACTCAATTCAAGAAAATCCAAATGCATTATTAGAAAAAAAACCTGCCCCTCAGTAAAAAAGTTTGGCCAGGTCGCTCTTGCTATAGTGGGCTGCAGTACTCCTTGGGAGAAACCGGCCGCACCCTTCCTGCATACCATTGCGTTTAGAAAAAGGGAAGGTGTGAAAAGGGGAAAATAGCCTCAGACTCTCCCACCCATCACCTTGGCGTGAGAACTGCAGGGCTTACCTGGTTGCATGAAACCTGCACAGTTTCAGCCCAACCCCTGTGACACAGACCCCCCACTTGGTGACCGTTGGGCCATATATGGTAATATGCAAGTGCAGGAAAGCAATGTGCAGATTTGGGGATAAATACCCATTGCACGGTTTGCTCGAGGAGGTCTTCGCAACACACGTACCACTGTGCGTGTGCCTTCCCGTATACACCAAAGCGCTGCCGGCCTGATCAACCGACCAGCCACCTTTCCCAACTCTCGGGCGTAACCAAGGTCTTCGCAACCGAACCGATATCTTTGAAATGTTCCATGTGCTGTGTAAGTTGGTATGTATGATTTGATTTTCTTCGTTATATAAGTTTAGTGTTGTAGTTGGTTTTGGGTAGTACATAGAGTTTGTAGTTATCACTGTTATTTAATTAGTGTAGCTGGATATTTTTAGAATAAAGACTATTCCCCTTGCCATTCCCATCCTTACATTTCTGACACGTTTAACTAGAAATCGTAGAATAAATATAATAAATACTGTAAATTCATGATTAACACCGTCTATTAAAAATCTTAGAATAAATACTATAAATTCATCACTGTCATAAATAAATATATTTAATTTACTTAAACGGTCCACCTGGTTCTGTCCTTCCCCCCTCGGGTATGCATCATCAGACCTGTCATTCTCGCAACACATCCCCAAAGGTTAACTACTAATTCTCTTTAAGAATGCATCTACTTTTTAAAGTACTGCGTATTTGCATTTGTCTTGGGACATTCTTATGAATTTTTGGTAATAGGCATGGTAAAGCAGAGCTTTACAATTTGTCAGAAAGGAGATTAAACTCCCTCAATTAAGAAAAGCAGTTGACATTAAGTCTGGAATTCTGAGCGCCTTGGATAACCTCAAGCCTCTTCTAACCTAGTCAAACTCTAATTCAATAACTCTAAGGCTATGTCTACACTGCAGTGCTATTTTGGGATACTGGCGGTATCCCAAAATAGCTATTCCGCATCTTTTGAAAGGCCTGTTATTTCAAAATATAATGGGCTCTCTATTCCGATATCCCTGTAAATCTCATTCCATGATGTTTAAGGGACATTTTGGAATAGCAATTGATTTCGAAATAAGTGCTGTGTAGACAGCACCAAATTACAAAATAAGCTATTTCGAAATTGACTCAAAATAAGCTACGCAATCTGTGTAGCTCAAATTGCTTAGCTTATTTTAAGCTTCAAGTACAGTGCAGATGCACCTTAAGAGTTTGAGTCCCCAGGAAGTTACTTTTCCCTAGTGATGTCCACACTGTGAACATTTCTCTAGTAACTGCAAAGTTAAAGTTATGTTGTGATTAAAAAGACTAAAGTCTTGCTTCAGTGATGTCAGTCCCCAAGGGTATGTTTATACTTGCACCCTAGTTCGAACTAGGGATGCAAATGCAGGCATTTGAAATAGTCAATGAAGCGGGGATTTAAATATCCCGCGCTTCATTAGCATGAGCTCACCGGTACGTTACTCCGAATGCCAACTGTTTCGAAAGTGAAAGTGCGCACCGGAACATGTTAGTTTGAACCAAACCCCTTGGTTCGAACTAACGTTACTCCTCAAAAAATGCATCACTGCATCCTAAAGGTTCATACTTACGTTTGCTTTTGATTTCCCAGTTGACTCCACACTTCAACAACAAATCCATCAAAGTTTTCTTCCTAAAATAAATTGAGAATAATTCAGTGTTAGTTAGAAAGCTTCAGCTGTCTTGCTGTCATGCCATACAGGTTAATATTTTAACTGGTAGCCAGTCTCTGTAAATATGTATTGTATTCCCCTCTCCAACCTCCCAATCATATTAGTTTGTACATGTAAAGCGGCATTTCTCAAAGTGGCCCGCAGATCCACTCTGAGAAATTTGCTACCAGGCCACTCTGGTTTGTTTACTTTCCGACTCTGCAGTCTCAGAGCCTTGCGGCTTCCATTGGCTGCGGTTCGCCTTTTGCAGACAAGGGGAGTCATGGGAAGCAGCAGCCCTGGTCACCATGAGGCTCTGTGGTTGCGGAGCCGGTAAGTAAACAAACCAGAGCAGCCCAGTAGCGGCTTTCGCGGAGGGGGTCCACAGACCACTTTGAGCAACACTGATATAAAGCAAAGAATATGTTTACATACTGCATCCAGTAAACCAGTCATTAACAAAGCAGAAATTACTGTAGAAACACATGAAAGGCCAAACAATTCTGCTAAAGTGTTATATGGAAACCTCATTCATGTATAGTTAACATAGTAGATCAGTATCAAATCACTAGTGAAAATCTCAACATCACACTCTGCTGTAAATGTAGTGTTAAGAAAGTATTTGGACATAGAACTTATACACATAATTTTACACTATATTTAAAAAGGGGTCTAAAGGTGATCCTGGCAATCACAGACCAGTAAGTCTCATGTCAGTATCACGCAAATTAGTTGAAACCATAGGAAAGAATAAAATTGTCACACACATAGATGAACATAATTTGTTGGGGAAAAGTCAACATGGTTTCTGTAAAGGGAAATCATGCCTTACTAATCTACTAGAGCTCTTTGATGGGCTCAACGACATAATGACATAAGTTAGAAATATGAAGTGTGAATCTGGTTTTAATTCTAAATGTGCTAATGAGGGCCATTAGTGATACTTCAGGAACTTAATGACTTAGTACGCAAACTAACAACCTTCAAATGGTTTTATTTTTCCTGAAAGCCCAAACTGTGGTTGTTTCTAGAAAGACATGTGACCATGCCACCTGGTACTGGAATCCATTTTGAGTCTGGTACTTTTCCATTCGGATGGGGAGACTGGACAAAGGTTTCCCATCCTGGAGGAAAGTCTATTTAAGGAATGGAAAGCAATCAGTCTTTTGTCTTCAGCTGACTTTTGAAGCTGCCTTCACCCTATGAGGATAGACATGAAGAGACCTGGAAACAAAGATCTATAGGAAAAGGGTGAAGTCAAAGTTCAGATCTGAAAATGATCAACTCTGGCCTGAGATAAGAACAACTGTTTAGGGTAAGAGTTTGTATGTAACAATTTTCGTAGTGCATTAGATTTAGCTGGCATTGGCTTAGTAACTTACTCTGATCTGTTTTCACTTGCAATCACTTAAACCCTACTATATATACTTAATCAAAACTTATGTTTATTATCAAGCCCAATGTAAATAATTTTTACCCCTGACGGAGCAATCACTTTGCATATCTCTCTTGCATTGATAAAGGGGGCAGACAGGTTTATGAGCTTTCTCTGTGTACAACTTTTACACAGGGTGAAACGTACTTATATGGGGGTTTGGTCCCTTTTGGGTGTTGGGTTCCTGGGTACCGTCAATAGACTTATAGGGGAGCTGGTTCTGTCTATGTTGCTCTGCTAGGAGGGCGATAAC
This sequence comes from Pelodiscus sinensis, assembly GCF_052426305.1. Lineage (NCBI taxonomy): Eukaryota > Metazoa > Chordata > Testudines > Trionychidae > Pelodiscus > Pelodiscus sinensis. The sequence goes on along the minus strand of NC_143056.1, from coordinate 119,880,074 downwards.
CCCAACTCTATGCCTTGGCTGTGGGAGACCAGAGGTGGACAGCCCCAGCAGTAGGAAGGCAGTCTCAGTGGCTTGATCAGCACACCAGATGACAATCCCAAGAGGACCCCTGTGATCCAACCTGTCAATTTCTTTTAAAGTTTAATTTCTCCCACCTCCTCAATTAGTCAGGATTTAGAGACTCGGAATTGATTAAAGAACACTCTGTAGTAAATTCTTCTCCCAATGGGTATTCTGGCTATGGCCAAGCCATGTCTCTACTTGATCTTGGCTAAACTAAAGAGAAAGAGCTATTGTCTCACTGCAGACCTCAAATCATGCTTGTAGCTCTCATCCAAGTCCTTGCCCATTTGTGGAGGGTGATGGCGAGGTTTATTTTTTGTTGCTTTTTTATTTCAAAAACTTTTGACATCACAACCTGGCACCGTATTCAGTCATGTTTCACTAATGACACATAGGTAATATCTCCCTGTTTCCATTTGACAGTCCCTTGCTCATACATTCAAGCTTGTATTTGTTCTTCACGACCACAAGCACTGTCAACTCCTGTTCAAACTGGTTATCCACCATGATCTCCAACTTCCTTTGAGTTACTGCTATCCAAAGCACAGTACAGGAAACCCTCGCCATTCATGGTGGATGCATTTCTGTCAAGAACACGAATGGTGAAATTCACGAATACTGGGAGCCATGGCTTCCACCTCCCCGGTGAGTTTGGGAGCCGCAGGGAAATCACTGCAGGCACTGGAAACTGTGGGAGAACTCACTGGCAGTTGCAATGAGTTCCCCATAGCTCCAGGCCAAAACTGCCCCCCCGTCCCATATCAAGCCAGGAGATCCCCATGAATACTCAAAACCATGAATAGTGATTCTGCAAATCGCGAGGGTCTCCTATACCACATTCCTACAAATGTGACCTCCTTTCTTTGTTTACACAAAAATAAGCTTAAATAATATGCTCTGAAATACAGCTAAATTCATGCGGAGCCCAGCCTGGGGGAGGGATAGCTCAGTGATTTGAGCATTGGCCTGCTAAACCCAGGGTTGTGAGTTTAATCCTTGCAGAGACCATTTAAGGATTTGGGGCAAAAATTTGTCAGGGATGGTACTTGGTCCTGCTGTGAAGGCAGGGGACTAGACTCAATGACCTTTCAAGGTCCCTTCCAGTTCTAGGAGATAGGCAATCTCTAATAATTTTATTTATTTATTTATCATCTGATCCATATCACTCTCTGGAACTATTTACTGCTACACAAATGTATATCATCGGTAGACCTTACCATCAGTGATTTTCTATTTTCTTCCAGATTATTGTTAGCACTGGGCTAGGAGCAAATATCTTTGCAGCCCTGGTTAAGAACTCATTAGATGAGGAGTCCTCATTTACAATTATTTTGAGATGAGTTGGCCAATTCAGAATCCATTTACTATTTGCTATATTGTTTTCTAGTACTAGTTTATAATAGGAAGTTGTACAATACTAATCAAACACCTTACAGAAGTAACAAGCATAACAGACCTTTGTTAACATGCTTTAATCTCAAAAATGGTCAGATAAATTTGACAAGATCCATTTTCCATAAAACATATGCTGCCAGCATTAATTATTCTACCTTCATTTAATGTTATTAAAATTGTATTTTTATTAGATGTCCCATGATTTTCCTCAAGGCTGATATCTTAATAATTGAGTCATCCCACATTAGCTTTTTTCTAGTCCTCCCCAAGTGCTGCATCATGCCTAAAGCTTGAACAGCTTAGCGATCTCTTCAGCTGTTTTTGAACGCTTGTGTGCAAGCTGCCCCAGACTCACAGATTTAAGCTACTTAAATTTAGCAATTACTGTTTAATAGCCCCCTAATTACTGTTTTAAAGAGACACTTTCTCATCACCATAAGATGTGAAGGTATGGGTGTCAATAACTGGTATCCTACTGGTTAACACATTTGTATTAGAAATTATTTTACCTTGGCTATTTGCACCATATTCTTGGAAAGCTCCTCTATCTCATCCTCACTGCCAAAAACACTCTCAAAATCTTGGTAAGTCCAGCCATCAAACAAAATCCGGGGAACTGAGATGAAAGAAATAAGTCAGACAAGTAATTCTGAAAATTACAATGGCTCTGATTACACTGATATACTCCTACAGAAAGGAAGCTGGAAAAAATAGTTAATTTAACAGCCCATTAAATGTTCTGCTAATTTCTAGATATAAATTAGCAGAACATTCATAAGAAAATCTCCCATAGCTAAAGGTTTTGCTTCTCTACTTTCTAAATCCAGTTAGTATAGATAAGCAAATTGCTTATTCAGAGGGGTCCTTTGTTTCAAAAGTGGATTACTGAAGAGCATTGACTCAAAGTAGATACTTTTAATGGAGAACTGAGTTATCAATGAGAGCTGTCACATCAATTTTAAATGGATGCCAGCTTGAAAATGGTGCTTTCTTCTTGAAGCTGTGCCTATTATTGACACAATCCCTAAGATTACAATACTGGAAAGATAAATTTACTTCTAAACTTTAGTTTGTTACCTTTGTGTGTTTACAGCACAGGGTCTAGTCCAAGTGGCCCGTGGCCCAGATGCAGTTCACCAGGGTTAGCCTCTGGTGGGCTGCCACATGCTTTATTTACTTGCGTGTCCACAGATACAGCCACTCACAACTCCCATTGGCGGGAACAGCAAACCACAGTCAACAGGAGCTGCAAACAGCTGTACCTGTAGATGTGCAGCTAAATAAAGCATCTGGTGGCCCACCAGAATGTAATCCTAGTGAACCATGTATGTCTCACAAGCTGCTTAACGGCCACCCTTGGTCTAGTCAGTGTCACGATTGGTTATTTCCAATTTTTGCTAAAACAGGAATCTGAGACCCCAGACTTTCAGGTTAAGAGAAAAAGCAGCAATCTTGAACGCTCTAGCTGGATCATCAGTTGGATTCTTGAACTGGAGCTTAAGAGTACTGCGGTCACAATGTCAAAGCCATTCTTACCCATACGCAGTTGTGTAGCGCATCTAAAGATTTGGGGCACCAATGGGTCTCAATGTCCACCCACCCATCTCTTCCTATCTCTGTGGCTCTGATTCCTCCATAGAGGATCTACTTAACTGAAAAGTGAAAAAGCCTGGCAGGCCTATTAGCCTAGCACTGAGCCTATGAGAGAGCCATTTCAAGTGGTAATGAAGTCATGTACTAGACATGTGCCACACCCAGGTATTTACTGTCAGTTTCTGAATTTACTGTGTTAATCTACCAAACCTTTGTTTAAAATTTGCTTTCAAATATTTCATTAGTGTGCTGCTAAAGATTATAAAATCACATCTGTAAAATATCTTTTCCCTCCTCCTTGATGCCATTGAGCAAAGGAGCACCAGTATAATAGCACTGCATAGGGCTCCATAAATCCTAAGGATAATTTTGAACAAGGCCAACTTCTCCCCTCAAGAACATGGCAATCAGCACTGAATGAATTCTCCAGAAGAAAGATGGCAAGAACACAGAGACTCAGTCTGAACCAAGAAAAAAAAATGAGGGGAAGGCAAAAAGTTCAGGTGAAAAACCTCAGGGCATCAACAGGTACAATAGCTCAATTACTGAGCTACCAATAATTAATTGACCCAAATAATGGTAGATGCACTCTTTTATATCTTTCAGTCTTTTCTTTTAAGAGCCCCTGACTATTTTGCTGAGCTAACACATCCCATCTACATACTTCTGGACTAAAAGCTTCGTTGTCTCTGCCAATAACCACAACCAGAAGACTGTAAGTTAAAATGCAGCCTCACCTATTTTGATGTTTTTAGCACTTTTCTTGACATCTTTTATCCAACCTGCCAAACAATGAAACAGCTGTTAAACTATGAATATATCTAATATAAATATCCATAAGGTTTCTTTCAAGTCTTCAAATAAAGTATATAGTTTTACTGTAACATTCTTCCTCCCATAAGAGAAACTATTACTGTCTCACAGGGCATTCTATTGTGACTACAATCTTACTGACATCTAGAGAATAAAGCTAGTTGCCTCATTCCATGTGGAAACCATTAGTTTGATGTTTTTAGCTTACAAAAAAGTTTCCACGGATGTTGACATGAAATACAACAGCGCTTGTTCTGGCTCATTTGTTACGACATCCAGATTGCACCATATTGAGGCTTTGATCTTTTTGGAGGCTTCAATCATCCTTTGGGATGTACAGTTTTAAATAAAATGGTATTTTTAGTGGCCTATTCCATTTTCATAAGGATCATTTTATTGATTTATTATTTGGTGTGAACATGATCAAATTAAACCTTGTTCAGAAATGGTCTCCAGTATTTCAACTGAGATAACTTCACATTTGTTGACACTCCACCATTACTAAATTTGAATTAATAGCATAAAGCCTGAAATATACCCTTCATCAGAGTCATGTTTCCACTATCCCAAAATGCTTTACAAAGTTAAATGAAGTTAATACGTATTCATTAAAAAGTTTGTGTAAATCCGTAAAGCTGTTTGTTCTTTGTGATGGGCCAGGAGCTACTAAAATTGACATTCTTCCGCTACTCTTTGGGGGATGAATGAGAGGTTCTCTTTTTAAAATAATATTATGAGTCTTATTGTAAGAGTACAGTGACAAAGTAGAACCTCAGCCTCAAAGTCCAGAGGCAAATCCATGCTGGTATACTGGAAAGGCTAATAATTTATGTCCTTCATTCAGCCTACGGCAATGCTGACTATGTATTTCATACATACAACCAAACACCACACAAAATAAAAACAAAGAACCTTGGTCAGCATCGTGTAGTCCTGTGAACTGGAACTTCTCCTTTCCTTTCCTTTTCACCTGTAGCCAAACTGGGGAGATCAACGTAAATTTGTTTCCAAATGTTTTAGCAATGTCATAGCCATGGTTGTTCCACTTGCAAAAAGGAAAAAGGGGAGGAAAAAAACACATTACAACAGGATCTACAGCAACCTTTACTACTTTCTAGATGGCAATTTTTCGGTATAACACAAACAGAAGTATTGTAAAGATCACAGCAGGTCAATCTGTGGGCTTCTGAGGAAGTGTTTTGGAATGTTTGTAGAGGTTCATTACTTAGAACTGACTACGGAATGCACACTTGATATTTCCAGCAAAGATAAAGCCATACGCCCATTTTAGCTTCAGCTTATACTGAATTTAAGAGAGATCCCAATGGGGAATGTGATTAATAGATTATGCATTCAATTCTTTCCATGTCCAATGGAAATAAAGAACAGTGAAATTTCACACTATGACATTGCTGAAATTTCCCTGCTTCTTGTAAGGAATGGAAGAGCCAAATAGTCACAGGATATCCAAGTGGAATCTGCTAGAAGGCCTAGCCTTCATGTGATTACACTTTCCCTCTTTGATAAGAGTCTACTAACATCCAAAACACATTTTGCTATACTCTAAAGAAGTTTCTAGAAAAGCTGCAAGGAGACCTGTAGTGTTTTGTTTTTAAACAAAATAAGTTCACTTCCAATACATGAAGCTGTTAAAAATGAAAATTCATGATGATCAGTATTGTATTGTATCTGGATATATTTATTCAAAATTCCTTTTTTTAGGGCACATCTATACTTACAGCATTGCAGTGTCACAGCTAGTAAAGCTGCACTCCTACAGACCATGTGGTGAAGATGCTCTTTGCCAACAGCATAAAAAACGCCCCTGCGAGCAGCATAAGCTATGTCATCAGAAGAAGCTCTCTCACCTACAGAGTGCTGTGCATACTAGCACTTATGTCCGAGTAACTAATGTCTCTTAAGACGAAGAACATTCAAACCCCTGAGACACATAAGTTTTGCTGACAGTGGCAGTAGTGTAGACATAGCCTTAGACCTAGACTTGCTTAAAAGAAATTATCCCTCAATCCCTCCTATCTTTTCTCTTCCCCTCTAGCCGACTCCTATGTTAAGGGCCAAAACGTGCTGCCAGGTCATCAATGTTTGCTTTAGTGCAGGCATGTCCAAAGGCATGTCCAATTGCGGCCCGTGTTCCGGTTTAATATGGCCCCCCAGGTAATTTGGCAATATCTATCTTTTATGGCCCCCCAACGAATCCATATGTATTGAGATGAATACATTGTAAAATCTCAGTTAATGTCAGTTGGTCTAAATCAGTTATAAATATATTTGGACACAACATGTATACTTGGTGTTATGTTCCTGTTCATATTTTTTGAACTTAAAAGTTGACAGACAACCTTTATTACCAATAATATGTAATGTACTTTACAATGTTCCTGACATATATTTCAGCTTCCTGGATTTTTTTTTCATCTGGCCTTCAGATATGAAAGGCAGAGTGATTTAACACCTGTTTAGATTTGTCATCCATGTGACGAAATGAAAAGTATGCCGTTTGCAATAAACTTTGCATAAAATAGTTAATTTGCATTTAATTTTAATGGTTCAAAGCATGTCAGGCAAAATGGTCGGCCCTCACGCATGTTCACTTCATCAAATCTGGCCCTCTTTGAAAAAAGTTTGGACACCCCTGCTTTAGTGCTTGCATCCTTACTCCTATACAATATCTCTTTTTAATAAAAATGGATGACCTTTTTCAATGCAGCACAGTTCCTAGAAATTTCTAGTGAAGTGATGGGTAGTGTAATAACCTTGTAACCCTTTATGTCATCACATTTGGATGTGCAGTTGACACACTGAAATACATGAGCCAGTTTGCACCCTTCAAGCCATCACTTCAGTCTGCAGAAGACTGATAATAGCAGTGCTTCCTGTTCAAAATATTTCTGAAACTTAAAAGAACAGAAACTTCAATGGACAGTTTTGTGCCAAGTATCAATCGATCACTTTCACAGCATAGACTTCCAGTAAACTCTTGCAACTTAGATACATGTGTCTTAGTGGACATGTGCCAAAAATATTCTGTCCAGTTGCCAATGAGACTCTCAAGCTGCAATTAGGAAGATTTCCTAACAGTGAGGACCCTAACAAATTCACAGCCATGAAAACCATTTCATGGAGGATGAAATCTAGTCTTCTGTATACTTTTACCCTATCCTATAAACGCATCCTATATTATATGGCAAAAGTATACCACAGTACAGAGTGCTGCCTTCAGACCTGGGCACCCAGCCAGCAGCCACTGCTTTCCAGCCACCCTGCTCTGAATATTGCACAGAAATAAGGGTGGCAATAGCCTTACAACCCCATTTTGTACCTAACCCATAGTTAGAGAAATGATGAATCTTCCAGGCTTTACAAGTATATATTGTGCCATTTTAAAATACATATTCGTGCTTTGTTCCAACACTATGGGTACTCCTCATTCCACGAGGAGTAACAGTAGTTCAAATTAGGATCTTTAATTCAAACTACCTACTCCGTGCAGCGTGTAGCTGCGGGCACAGAGTTTGGACTAAGGGGGATTTAAAAATGGCAGCGCCCGGGAACATGCAAATGAAGCCCGGGATATTTATATCCCGGGCTTCATTTGCAACTCCGCTTGCCCTCATTACCTTACCTAGCTCGAACTAACGAGCTAGTGGAGACGTATCCTAAGAAATTTAAGATTTAAGTATCTGAACCCACGAGATTCGAGATTTTTTTAAATGATATGACCGTGAAATGTACAAAACTGGGCCGTGAATTTGGTAGGACCCTGCTAAGAGTAAAAGTAAAATAGGTTTTGGGAGCCTGAATGATCCTTCACTTGGAGTCAACTTTCACTAAGCTTAACTGGCAAGTGGACTAAAGAGCTGAAGACTCCCATCTGTCAATGTCCAGATATGTGTTTCCCTCCCTTCAAGCCTCTGCTTAGCCATGACTACAAACAAAACCAATAATTCGGCAACTTATGAGGTACAATAAATAGTGTTGGTGAGACATTTATTTTTTTCAACTGGTTACACTTTATTATTTTTTATACAGCCCTTTACTATGATCAAAACATGTATTCAATATTCTAAAAGGGATCTAGAGAGATGTCTTGTATACTAGTGAAATAAAAGTTAGTTTGGTATCAGCAAAAAAAATTTTTTTGCACTGTATTGAAATGATTCAAGTAGCATTGTGCATCTATCCACAACACATGTGCAGTCCCCACTGCCTGGGATGTAAACACATCACAGTCTCATACTACCCTGTGACGGGGCACCGGGCTCCAAGCGAGCGGAGTCCACGGCGCCCCGCACTCCCCGGTCTCCCGTGGACACGCTGGGCGGCGAGCAGGCCACTGGGAGCCTGACAGAGGAGGGGGGAAGCCCGGGGAGCACGGAGCACCCATGCACCTGTACAATCCCCTGGCGCTCCTATCCGGGAGCAATCTGGGGCCGGACGGAAGCTGGCCGAGGGGAGACGTCAGCTGACGTCATCAGCCCGCGCCCAGAGGGGTGGAGCAGGGTGGGGCCGCAGCCGGCAGCCCGTTCAAATGGTGCCTGGGCCCGGAGAGTGAGAGAGGAGAGCCCGGAGAGCTGGGTAGGAGAGCCGGAGGGGAAAGGAGCCAGGGGAGAATGCTGGGGGAGAGAAATGGGAAGGACCAGAGGCAGGCCGGACACCAGGCCAACGACCGCCAAAAGAAGGAGGAAGTGGCCCAGGACGGGGACAGGAGGAGGAGTCGCTCCAAACCCCCAAAATTTGGTGAGTTACGGGGAACCCCCCCCCCCCCAACCAGACAGCATAGCTGCTTCGCTGTCTTTAGTGTTCTGAGCCGGACCCGGAGCGGGGGTGGGCCCGAGTCCCCCTCCTTCTCTGCAGCACTTCAGGCCAGGCAGGCCCCGCCCTCTAAGGGCCGGGCTTACTGGGATCTAGGGACTGAAAGACCTCAGGACTAAGCAAGGTTGAAACCACGGGGTGAGGGCGGGTGGATGAGCACACGGGTGTGGGCAATCCCAATGATGACAGGGCTGTAAGCCTGACCCACAACATACCCCCTGTGAGGTAGGGAAGTATTATCTTCCCCCCAGGGACCTGGGACACAAAGACTATGCAAGTCACATGAAAGTCACAAAGAAACCAGTATCAGAACAGGGAAATAAATGCAGCGTGGAGTCCTAGACTAGTAGCCAACTGATGAACCATCCTTCTCTTGGGTGACTATTTGACCAAGCATCAGAAATAGCATTAGTATTATAAAGAAACTGAAGGGATAGGTACAATATTGTACCTAGTGCTGGTCTATTTACTGCGGCTGTAAGAATGGAGAAACCTGGCATCTTATTAGTCTGCTGTATATACAGCAGAGACTCTGATTTTTATAAACAACGAGAAGTCCTGTGGCACCTTATAGACCAGTGGTCTCCAACCTTTTTAAGAACGAGATCACTTTTTGAATTTAAGTGCAATCCAAGATCTACCTCAGATCCAAATACCCTTGCCCCGCCTCCTTTGTATCACTTCTCTGAGGACCCTCCCCTGCTCACTCTGTCCTCCCTCCCATCCTCCTCACTTTCACCAGGCTGGGGCAGAGGGCTGGGGTGCAGGCACTCTGATCTTGGCTTAAGGGATCTGGAGTGTGAGAGGGGTTCTGAGCTGAGCTTGGGGCAGGCCGTTGGGGTACCGGAGGGGGTTCTAGGTGCAGGTTCTGGGAGGGCATTTGGATATAGGAGTGCTTGGGACTGGGGCTTGGGGTGTCAGAGGGGGTTCATGATTGGGGTGGACTCCAGCTGGTCATTCATTACCTCAGGTGGCTCCTGAGTGGTGGTACAGTGGGGCTAAGGCAGGCTCACCCCTACACTAGCCCTGCACCACTCTCAAAAGCAGCCAGCAAACTCCATCTCAAGTCCTGTGTTGTGCCCCTCTCTGCTCTGTGGAGATAGGATGCAAGGTGGGAGAGGACGCATCTTGACATCAGCACCCCCTCCTTTCCTTCCCTGCCCTGCACAGCAAGTAGGAGATGCATCTGACTAAGTGGGTCTTTGCCCACAAAAGCTTATGTGCCAATAAATCTGTTAGTCTATAAGGTGCCACAGGACTTCTCGTTGTTTATGCAGATTCAAACTAACATGGCTACCGCTCTGAGACTTGTCACTCTGATTTTTATGTTATTACTTACAGGGGTGATATATCCCAGAACATCTCCGAAGAAGTGTCTCTCCTTTGTTTTCTTGGCACAGTAACTTTTGTGTTCCAACACAATATCTTTTGCCTTTGGATCAGTGACTACCAGACCCCGGTCCTGTACAATTTTGTCTGAATGCCACATCTACAGGGGAAAAAACAATTTTTGGAATTACTTTCAGTAACAGCATTTGTACAATTACTGACTTTTGAATTAATGTACAGTTCAATCATAGCATTACACTTTTAGAGTTCCCTATAAATGATGCAACATAGTGAAAAGGACCAGGCTAGAGCTCAGAAATTTTGTCAGTATCAGAAATAGACAAAGTCTTACTTTACACACACTTCCCTTGCAAAGAGACAAAAGAAGAAAGCCAATTGATTATAGGAATACACTCTGCGCACATGACATTCATTACAGTTAAAAATCTCAATCTCAATTTTCAATCTCAAGACACTTATCTATTGGCAATTATAATCAGACAAATCTAGGCCACCATTAGCAATGTTTAAGTGCTGGTCTACAGCAAGAAGTGACTAAAGCAGTATTGTGGGGTCCATGTTTGTGTCTTATAATTTGCATACCCAAACAGTTTACAAGATTTTCTCTAAATGACAGTTTTGCTAACCCAGCACTGATTATGGGAGCAAAGTTCCCTTCCTACTGGCTGGGAGAGACTCGCTCCTCTGTCCTCAGCAGGGATCTGCTGCTGCCGCTGAGGGAGAAGTGCCCCTCCCTCGTCCAGGCAACTCCCTGTGCGGAGCCCCCGGCTGGGTGGGGCTTATTAAGCAGCTGCAGGGCCATGCTACCATGCAGATTAGAGGGAGTCAAGCTAAGTTTCCTCACAGCAGTAATAAAAATTCTGCAGAGCAAATAAGACCCAGTTCTCCAACTACAACCCTGCTAACTCCGAGATTAGGTTTACACAATTCCAACAGATTGGCAATGTATATTTTACATTTCTGTGAGGGATCAGCACTTTAAACTGTGGTAAAATTTGAGTTTTGTAGTGTTCATAGAAGTGAAAGATAAGATTGCAAATACACAGCAGATCCACTAAATAGGGCAATGATGCATAGTATCTTTTCAGAGTATAACTGTACTTTCAAGTATTAGATGGATACATAATTTCAAGAGTGAAGTTTCCCAGTCTGGTGTGGCGATTCAACACTTTAAGGAGGCCATTACATTTAAGACACTTTGGACTGAACTTTCATTGTGACTTGGGTATTGAAGATAGACTTCCTTCATACAGCTTTTACAACATGAGGCCAACCACGTGGAGTTGCTCAACTCAGCAATGCCCGCCAGACATGCCTGGATTTCTGCTCCCCAAACACAAGGGTCTGAGGGTATAAAAATCAAACACAAAGCTCTATGTTTGGCCTTTCTCCCACCCCACCATGCTGCAAGCAACAAGGACAGTATGAATATTCCAACAGAGGGGACTGGCGTAGATTTCAAGGGTGAAATCTGCATACTATGGGATGCATTATCAGGTACGGTGAGAAACACTGCTTGATATAGTTGTTGCCCAGTCTAGGAAGGTTGAGAGTTTAAATGGCATGTTTATATTTTACTTTATTTTGGTAACTACTCTGACTTCTTGGGGACCCCAACACAAATACAATACAACCTTCCTTCTCCCCTCAGATCATCGTATTACCCCCTCTCCTACAACTTGTCTCCTTCTCCTCTCACAAACACATACCCATCTGCTCTCTTCCCCTAGTCCCTCCATTTGCCCCTATGAGCCCATCTCATCTCCTGATCTCACTTGTGCCCAATAGTCTCCTTAAACTCTTAGGGTATGTCTACACTACAGCGTTATTTCAAAATAAGCTATTTCGAAATAGTTAATTTGAAATAGCTTATTTCTAAATAACACATCTACACACAAAATGAATTTCAAAATAGCGTTTTGCTATTTTGAAATAGCACATCCACACTGAGTGGACGCTGAATCGCATTTAAGGCCAGCCAAAACCAGGTCCAGCAGGGCATCAGGTCAGGATTTACTTTGTGTGGCTGCTGCCTGAGGCTATCTGAGGCCTGAGCTTAAAGGGACCCCACTGGACAGCTGGTTCTCAGGTTTTCCTGCTTGCTTGCCTACCTCGATGAGGGACAGCAAAGCATTTTATCTCTGTGTGCTCTGGTTGCCCTCACTTGCGACCCCACAGCACTCTGCAACATGGAGCCAGAGCTGCCCCAGGGCACTCTGGTGCTTCTCTTGGATGCGTTGCTGTGAGCCTGGCTGCACTTTCTGCAGGCTGCCATCCGAGAGGTCCATCGGGGGACTCTCAATATCCAGGAGGCCCTGCGGGAGAGCTTCCACCCTGAGGAGCACTAAGAGCCTCCCTAGTCTGCCCCACTGGGGACTTGTGCCTCATTCCTCCCTCCCTAACCCCCCTTCCTGATGTAAAATAAAATACACATTTTTTTCATAAACACAAACTGTCTTTATTTAACAAAACTGGGTGGGAGGGGGGAAATGAAACTCTGGTGAGATTGGGGAAAGGAGGCGGGAGAGGGGAGAGGGAAACCTGGGAAGAGGGAGCTGGAAGGGGGAAGCCAGGGGAAGAAGGGAGAGGGGAAGCTCAGGGCTCGGGGTGGGGGTCTCACCAGATCAACTTGATTTTATGTAAACCTGCTCCTGGGTTCACATGTGGCCTTTGGTGGCCAGTCTGGCTCTGCTATTTCAAATTTATTTCAAAATAGCAGTTTTGCTGTGTAGATTCTAGGAAAGTTATTTCAAAATAACTTTGCCGTGTAGACATACCCTTACTGTCCTCTGGCTTTTTCCTCTCATAAGACAAGCAGGTTTTAGTCTCTCCCACCTTAAAAAAATCCTTGGCCACTGACTCTTCAGCTATCTCCCTTTTGTCTCAAAGTTCACTGAACATGTATGGACAGCGTCTCCTCTAATACCCTCCTAGACTCTCTCCAGTACAGCATCTGTACCTTGTGTTCCACTTAAACCAGTCCCAAATTCTCAGCTGACCTCCTTCTAACCAAAGCACTGAACCAATACTCCATCCTCACCCTCTTCTCCTGTGATCAACCTTCAGCCACATTCCTCTTCATAAAATCTTACTCTTCATTGGCTTCTGTGACTCTGTCCTTTCCTGCCTGTTCTCCTCTCTCTCTCTAATATCTCTTTCACCATTTCCTTTGGAGACTCCCCATTATCCTCACAGCCAACTTTCTATCCTCTAGAGAGCTCTGTCCTTGGTCCTTCTGTTTTCCCTCTACACCTGAGTACTCTTGATTTTCATTCAACATGCACATCCTTACCTAGACTCTGCATGAGGACATTCACTAATAGCAGCATGCTAAATGTGAAGCAGCAGAAAACAGAAGCACGCACAAGGAGTTATGGCAAGATTGAGGATGTCTAGTTCTGCTGCTCTTAAACCTGCCCAAAGCACTGTTTTTAACATTAAAGGCAGCCGGAACCACACTTGCTTTAAGCAGTGAGCTCAGGATACTAAAAGGTGCTTTATCAGAAATGTGAAATTTTACCTAGGCAGTTTTAAAATGTTAAATAATGTTCCTTTAAGCAAGAAAATGTACACCTTTCATGTTTTCCAATCTAGTGAAATTAATACTGTGTATGTAGTTATTTTTACAGGTTCAATATCAACTCAACAGCTTGCATTCCTTGGTAATGCTATCAGAATGTTTACTTTTCAACTAAAAAGCCATGGTCCAGCTGTAGGTAAGGTTGGTCGGTGTCAGTATACTTTAGTTATCTTATTGGGTTTTTTACGAAACCATTATAAGTTAATGCCAATAGAAAAACTCTTCAATATCTGCCAATATTCCTTGGTAAGTCACTCTGAATACAAGTTGTCTTGAACAGCAGATCTCATACCTTTTCCTCCAGTGTTTTTGAAGCCATTTTTTTTGCATCTGTTTTTGACAACGTAGCTTCAACCAGCTGGTAAATCCAGGCCAAAGAAAGGGCAGTACAGAGAAGTCTCATGTCTATTTCCACTTTGCCAGTCAGTGCTACTTAAAGAGACTCAATTTTGTATTCTCTCCTCTGTGAATAAAATAATACAACAATTTAACAGGAGTCAGATTTTCTTATTTAAGACTTTGCATGACAAACAATTGACTTCATTTAGCAAATCATTCTGTTCAGTAGACTCACACTGTCTTATCTGGATGGTTTTGGTGTAATAGCACCTTCTATCATAAGGTCAAGCAAATGGGACAGCACATTTATATCAGGCATGTTAAGGTTTAACTGGTTAACCAGTAAGCCTCACCCTTAACAGTAGGGCTGCTCCAATCCCACAGGGGACCCACCGCAGACAAAGCTGCTCCAAATTAAATGGCGTGCCGGGAGAGAAAGGGGGCTGGAGCACTCTCCATCAGTGGCAGGCCGAGGAGGGGCTACTCAAGAAATCTGCCTTTTACTTCTACTTCTCTGTTTTAGCTTGTCTAAAAGAAGCTCCAAAGCACAAGCACTAGCCCCGTATGGACAAGCTCTCAAAGGTGTGAGTGTAGAGAAATGTTTGCATACTGAGCGTGTCTACACTGCAACTGGGTGAGAGGGAGTAGAGGTGATTTCAGGACATGTAGACATACCCAAAATAGCTTTTATGTGACTAGTGCACGTACCTACAGCAGTGATGCCACAGCTGCACAGAAGGTCTACACACCTACTGGGGCATCCAGCTCACCCACAACTCTGAGCCGCCACCACTTCACTGCTATGAGCGTTTGCACCACTTAGATTAAAGCTAGCTCAAGAACACTATATGTGCTGCAATCACACTGCCAACTGTGGTGAAGAGTGGGGATGTGAATAGGTAACCGGTTACCCAGTAAGCATCACCCTTAACCCAGACAACCAGAGGGCTGTCCCAGTGGGGCCGCGAGTTAGCGGCAGCACCTGGGCTAAGGCCAGGAGCCTCCCGCAACTAGTGGCGGCAACAACCTTGGAACTGGGGCTGGTAGCCTGCTTATTCGATTAATTGTTCAATTAACTTTATGTTTGACCAGTCAACTGATTAATCAGAATTCTACATTCCTAGTGAAGACAGACCCTTAAAATGACAAAATACAGTATTTGCTTGTTTTCTGATTTTGTATTCCCTGGAGCTATGGACCCAGGCCACTCCGACAGCTATTCTATAAGTACAAAGAAACATTTAAGTTACTAAGGAAAAAAATTATAGACGTTAAAGTGACCTGCTGTTGACTCCAGTCTGAGTTGCTGTAGCTCTTGAACTGAGCTAGAAATAGATTAGCTATATTAATTTTCAGGGCTCGACAAATCCGTTTATCTACTCGCCTGTGGCGAGCAGATTTCAGCCGGTCGCCCCGTTTGCCGGTGGTGCACGCATGGGCAGTGCGGGGCTGGCGAGTAGATTTCGCCGCCGTTTGTCAAGCCCTGTTAATTATACTACTGCATTGGTGTTTTGAGATTTTATTTTGATAAGTAGATTCCTTTCGTGGAGATAATGATGATGCTCAGAACCTTTGAGCACCAAGCTCCATGATTTTAAGATCTGATCAGCAATTCAAGGTAGAAAAAGCTAGTGCATGGTAACAGGAAGTCAATTATAAATCAGTGGGCCGATGCCTCTTCAATATTCCTTGTGCAACTTGTACAAGTGGTGGCTGTTCATAATTCAATTCACACACAAGACTTAATGAAGTCCTTACTTTGAAATTACCTTATCAAATAACTAGAGAAGGAAGAGAAAGGAAGAGAAGAAGTCGGAGAGCTAAGGGACCTAGCTAAGTTAGTTTCCATACTTTCAAACATTTGTTTTCTTATTAAGGACCAGTCAATAATCAGACTCATAATAGAGTGCAGGCTCCAGAGAGGTTTCAACCTGCTTGTCAAACAGGACACAGTGGGTGGATGAAACAGGCAAGTGGTGTGAGGGTGGGTGAGGAAAACATGGCAAGAGTCTAGCAAAAAGCATTTGCCTAATCTATGCAAGACGGGAAGCCATTTGTATGCCACATGGAAAAGATGTGTTTAAAGAAGGATTAAAAAGAAGAAAAGGTGAAAGCTTTTTTAATTTTGACAGGAAGTTTTCCTACAGGCTATGTCTACACAACAATGATCTATTGGAAAAAGATACACAAATCGTGCTTCACAATTTGCGTACCTTTTTCCGATAGTTTTTTCGATAGAGGCTACTTCAAATTGTGGCCCGTCTACACTGGGCCAAATTTCAGAAAAGCCTCTTTTGGAAGAGCCCACACTGAGCAACCTGGGAGAATACAAAAGTTCACAAAGTTGAAGCTGGCAGTAATAGACCAAGGGATGGACAGCCCAGTGAACTAGTAGGTCTGACCTTGTTGCGCTGAACAATGAAGGACCTGGGACAAAGACAAATTTGATGCAATAGAGGGGAAGCCAGAGGATGCAGAGGGAGTGGTGATGTTGGCATCACAAACCAAGGAAATGATCCTAACAGTAGTGTTTTCAGTGGACTAATGAAGCAGTGTGACTAGTACCAAGGCAAGAGCAGATTACAGTAGTCAAGATACAGAAGAAAAGATCAAGTCTTACTTGACTGTGGGCCTCCCAAAGCTCTGTGGGGAACCCCTGAGAAAGCCCACTCCTTGCAGGCATAAGTTGGTTGGGGTCAATCCAACATCTCCACAAGATACCAAAAGATATAAAAAGCCCAGACTCTGGCTTTATCTCCCAGCAGCTACTGCAGCCAATATGGGAGATTTTGAACTAAATAGGAAGAGGACCTGGGGGGAGAAGAGGCTCTGAGTGCTGTCCCCATCCCAAGCACTGATTCTGCAACTTCCAGGGGCTGGAAACCATGGCCAATGGGAGTTGCAGGGCTGGCATATATGAGCAGACGCAGCAAACAGAGCCACCTAGCCCCCCCACACCTAGGGGCCACAGAGCTAGCCGCTTCCAGGAGTGGCACGCAGCCAGGGACGGCAAGAAGACTGTTTTATCCTGCTGTGCCACCAACGAGGAGCTGCCCAGGGTAAGTGCTGCCTGGCCAGAGACTGCATCCAATTCCTCCCAAACTCCAACCCCGCTGCCCCAGCCCTAAGCCTGTTCCTGAAGCCAGCATCTTGCACCCCAAACCTGCTCCTGCACCCAAACTCCCTCCCAAGTGTGCACTGTATACCCCCTCCCCAACTCCTGCCCAGGCTCAGCCCAGAGCCCACTCCCACACTCCAAGCCCTTTGGCCCCAACCCTTGAAGTGTCCTGGTAAAAGTGAGTAAAAGGGAAACCAAGCAGGGATGGGGCCTTGGAGATGGGGTCGGGAAGGGGTGTGGCCTTGGAAAAGAGGCAAGGCAAGGGTTTTAGGTAGGGATGGTAAGAAGTGTGTAATTCGTTATTCGTGGCATCAACAAAGAAATTGTTGACTATACAATTAATCAACAAGGGATAGCACTGCTACCACTCAGTCCCGGCTCCTGCTGGGTCTAGCAGCTACTCCCACTAAGACAAGCACTAAGAGCCAGCATGGGAGTTGATGCCAATTCTCTTGCAAACTGGGACTGAGCCAGCCTGTCAGCCAGCACACTAAAATATATACTTGTGGTGGGAGACAGAAGTGTGTTGTGTGTAGCTGATAGTGTTAACCAAAAGCACCCACTTATCGGTCTATCGTTTAGTTGACTACAGTATTATATCTCTAGTTTTGGGGTTTGTATGGTTAGATAGCTGGCAACGCTACCAGACGTTAAGAAACAGTGATCTGAAAATGTTCACTACTAGCTTCAATATTTGGAACTATTCCTCAGCAATAGCATTTCAAATATGGAAGAGGCAACCCTTGCCAAACTATAGTCAGATGTCAAATGTGTTCTGAAAATGTTCAGACCACAGCACTTCGTCACATCCAAACATATGCTATTCACGTGCCAATTTCATTCAATAATCATGTGTTCAAATTAGGAATGTTAAAAATGGGTAATTGGGTAAACGTATAATTGCTGAAAAACTGAGCAGTTACACAGTTACCCGCACCTGCGGTGTGAGGTGGCAGCTGGCTCCCCAAGAGCCAGTGCATGCCTTGCTCCAGGGGAGCTGGCTACTGCCCTGCCCTGCAGCCTCTGGCTGCCAAGGAGCCCAGGCTTATCGTTTAACTGTTTATGTGGTTAAACTTTCACAAAAAGGGAAATAAGAATAACCCAGGAAACTACAGACCAATAAGTCTGTGCTGGGGAAGATAACGAGGACAAGATAATCAGATGTCATTTACTATACCAAACACTGATGGTGTATTATCAATATAATTCATAACCAAAAGGACAGCAAGAAGCAGTAAGTGGTTAAGAGTAAAAACCGAAATACTCTTAAAAATCTAATTTACTTATAGGGTATAATTAATATTGTACTTTCAGCATTTCACTTTGCTCCAGAGAATTGCTCCTATACAGGCATATTTGAAAACAAATGGATAATGGAATTATACTTATAAAACTGGCAAATAAATTGCCAACACTGCACAGCTTTTTTTTTAAACCACGAAGTTTCCATTTAAGTTTAAAGAAACATTCATAACATTTCCATTAATATTCTTAAATGAGTTTACAAAACACAATAACTAGAAGTATTTATACGTTTAAGCTTAGATGAAAGATCTGTTTAAAATTCAATTTTGGGCCTACTTCTTAATTCCTGGTGCCTCCAGTTATGCTCCAAATGTGACACTTTTCTGATAACTCCCAAATAAGAAAATGATGCCCTAAGACAGAGATGGGCAAAGGGGCCTTCACAGGCCGGATAGTCTGCCAACCCAGTAGATCCAGCCTGTGGGCACCATGCCGCTCCCCCACCCCCGTGCCAATCAAGACCTGAGGACAGGGGAGCATGCAAAGTCTCCTCCCCTGCCAAAGGCATGCGGCAGCTAGAGAAACTCCAACTGTTTTACAAGCAGTTCTGTCTAGCCGCCGCACACCCCTGGCAGGGCGGAGGAAGGGAGCAAGAGACTTGGCCTGGGGGCCAGGGGAGCACATGAGGTCTCCTTCCCCTGCAGAGCCTAGAGGAAACCACCAGCTGCTTTTAAACAGCTGTCAATTCTCCCTATGCACTGCCAGCTGGGAAAGGGAAGGGGAAGGGGAAGGAAAGACTTTACACGCTCCCCTAGCACCATGCCGAGGTGCCTATAGAGAACTGCAAGCAGTTCTGAACAGCTGGCAGTTCACACTTAGGCGCTGGACACCCCTTGCAGGCAGGAGCAAACTGTCCCTCCACCCCCAAGCCAATCAGGGCCTGTGGGTAGGGGAGTGCACAAAGTCTCTTGCCCCTGCCCTGCAAGAGCACAAGGTGCCTAGAGCGAACCACCATCTGTTTTGAACGGCTGGAAGTTCACTCTGAGCACCACATGGCCCTTGTGGGGGGAGGAGACTTTGTCTGCTCTCCTGTCCTCAGGTCCTGTTTGTTCTGGGTGCGGGGGAGCGGCAGGGCGGCCACAGGCCGGATCCACCTCTGTTACAGGTCTACAACAGGCGAGTGGGGCTGCAACACGTCAGACTGCAATCATGACGGTCCCTTCTGGCTTCAAGTCCAGAACACCAAAGCGGCAAGGTGGCACCCAGAGCCATGCCGGCACTTCATGCCCACCACCACCTACTGGTGAAGGGACAACTGAGAGCTATTCCCACAGCTCCACTGTAGACCTGCCACTGGATAAGGGGGAGAAAGGAAACCCCGGTGCCCTTGTCCCCGCGGAGTCATTCCGGAAAGGGAGGGACTGGGAGGGAACTGGGGCAGAAGGCGGAGCTGCAGCCCCCAACCACTGAGCAGAGCGAGACGGGCCAGCCGCGCGGCCGGGCTGGGGAGAGCCGGGGGGCAGCCGGGCCCGCCGGGCGCTCGCTCTCCCCGCCCCAGCAGCCAGGCTTGGCGCTGGCACAGCCACCGCCGAGCGCGGGCGCCCCACCCCGGCCGCCAGCCCGCCCGCTCTGTTACCCCGGCTGCTGCCGCCTGCTCCCCTCCGCAGCGCCACCCGGCCGGCCTGGACTCGGAAGTGGAAACAGGGAGGGAGGAAGGGCCGGCCCACCCGGCGCTCGCTGAGCAGGCTGGGGGCGCTGCACGCATGCATCGCGGGGGGGACGGAGCTGCTCTCCCCAGCTAGGGCGTAGGTGGCTCAGGGGCAGCGCTAGGGCCCTGCTGCGGCCAGAGTAACTGGCAAGGACGCCTCCTGCCACGCTTTGTGCTTCCCCGCCCCCGTGCTTGCGCTGCTGCGAGTGTCTCCTACTTTAGCCGCTGCCCTTTGCAGCCCGGGCAGGGCAGGCCCCACGCGACACACTCAGGCGGACGGGAGAGCAGGGCAGGGCGCAGGGCTGCTCACTTGGGGGCAGGAGGCCCACTTCTCCCAGCTGGCTCTTACAGGTTGATATGGGCAGCAGCCTTCACCAGGGAAACGAGTTCGATTCCATCCTCTTTACCCGCCCTTCCAAGCGGCAGTAGGCATTCGGGAGGTCACAGGCACAAATAGGGCTGCCCAACTTTCTAATGGCACAAGACTGAACCCTCTTGTCCTGCCTTGCTCCATCTTTCTTCTCCTTTTGTCCCTCACTCCCCCACCCTCCCTCACTTTCAGGGGTGAGTGGGGAGGAAAGCTTTAGGTACGAACAGACATGAGGCATTCAGGGTGAGGAAGGGGCTCAGGGCTGGGGTTTGAGGCATGGGGCAGAGTTTGGGGTGCTGGCAACAAGAGGAAGTTTGTTGTGGGAGAAGGCTGTGGGGAGGGAATTAGGGTGTGGGTGAGGGCTCAGGGCTAGGGCAAGAGGTGGGGTGCAGACTCCAGTGAGGCAGTGGATACCTCAGAGGTGGCTCCAAGAAGCAACCACAATGTTTGACTCCTGGGTAAAAGAGCCAGAGAGCGGCCAGGGAGATTGCACGCTGCCCATGACCACAGGTGCCACCTTTACAGCTCCCAGTGGCCGTGCTTCCCGGCCAATAGGGACTGCAGAGGCAGCACCAGGGACAAGGGCAGCGCTCAGAATCTCCATGGCCGCCCCTGTGCCTACAGGCTGCAGGATCATACCAGTAGTTTCCAAAAGCTGTGCGGAGGCTGGGTAGGCAGGGATGTTGTACTGTCTTCATATGAAATCCCTCGCATCACCGACCTGTAAAGTGGCCTACACTGGGATTGTGTTGTGTACAAGGCACTCCATGCTGTGGTACAAGATTTTCCTACACCACCCTATACTAGCTAGTTTCAGTTTGAGGGTAAAAAGAAGCCATAACAGGGCTGGGGAATCTGGCTGTTTCCACCACATGCCATCCAGTCAATAACTGTTTGAATACAAACAAAAGATTTAAGATTACTCATTTCAAACATTTGCCTTTCTGTGTCTTGTTTGGCTAGATTTTCCCTTTGAGTTGTTTCCCTGTATTATAGGGGTTTGTGGTCGTTAGAAATATTCCAGATTTTGAGACTTTTAGACTGCACTTACATGAGGTGGTTTAAAATGATTGTAAGTCCTTTGGAGCTTGGACTTTTTTCATGTATTTGTACACTGCCTGCCACAATGGTGTGCTGGACACCATGGCAACACAAATATATAACATAGTGGGAAGGTTTTAAGAGAGCAAAATTAAGTATTTTAATTTTTTGAACTCTGATTCACAATAGTACATCAAAATACAGAGGCTGATTCTCCATGGTCTTGCACTGTGTAGTCCAGTGGTCCCCGACGCGGTGCCCGCGGGCGCCATGGCGCCCGCCGGGGCATTTGTGTGCACCCGCCGACAACCTGGGCCGGCCCTGGCGTGCGGCGCACAAGGCGCTCGGGCGGCCCCAGGACGTGCGGCCCCACCCCCCGGGCGCCCGGCGCATGAGTGGCCCCACCCCCCGGGCGCCCGGCGCATGAGTGGCCCCACCCCAGGCGCCCGGGAGCCTCTAAAGGTTGAGGACCACTGGTGTAGTCAATTACATGTGTGCAAAATGAACACAATTCTGTTTCACAGCATTTCACACCCACTTCTCATTAATCCTTGTGAACACAGTGCAAGAAACTGTAAAGTCATGTTGGTTCACTACCCCAGCTAATTGCCACTTTCCTTGTTCTGATTTTATA
This sequence comes from Pelodiscus sinensis, assembly GCF_052426305.1. Classification (NCBI taxonomy): domain Eukaryota; kingdom Metazoa; phylum Chordata; order Testudines; family Trionychidae; genus Pelodiscus; species Pelodiscus sinensis. The sequence continues at coordinate 119,857,992 of NC_143056.1, read as the reverse complement.
CACTGGGTACAATATGCAAGAGTCAAATTCAATCTGCAAACACAGATATAGAACTTCCATTGACTAGAATTATACTAGTGTAACAAATTAGAAATTCATCCTGAAGAAGCAGCAGAAAGTGTCATTTTGAAAAAGACAGAAGGCGTAATGTCACAAGCACTAGAGGTCTGAATTGCCAAGGATAATAATTTGGTGTTACTTTGATGCATGGAAGGTATCAGTTCATCTTTTTTAGAGATTGTATCCTTACTTGTCCTATTTAGTATTAAATCTGTCTGGGTAAAAGCCTGCTTGCAATGCTTCAAAGTTAATGCAATTCTAGCTAAGACAGAAATTTCCATTTATTACTCAGAACTACAAACTAATTCAGACCAGCCTTAAAGTCTGCACATAGCACTGACTATGATTATTATGAAGGAGGAAGGGAATTTATCTGGGTGAAGCCTGGGATTATGTTAATAACATACATTATAGTACCAGTTTATTCTCCAATGCTACAGGTTTTGCCGAACAAGGCAATGCAAATAAAGCGCAGATTAGCATTTTCTCGCACTACATTTGCATAAGAGGTTTTTGCGCAAAAACAAGCAGTGTGGATGTTTCATTTTTGCATAAAAATGCCTTCTTGCACAAGATCTTTATGCCTCTTGGCTATGTCTACACTAGAAACTTTTTGCAGAAGAGATTATGCAAATGAAGCATGAGAAAATGCTAATGAGTGCTTCATTTGCATTGTCTCTTCTGCAAAAAGTTTGTGGTGTAGACATAGCCAAGAGATATAAGTATCTTGCACAAGAAGGGTTTTTTGCGCAAAAAGGAAACGTCCACACTGCTTGTTTTCACGCAAAAACCTCTTGCGCAAAAAGCGATCGGAAGAGATTATGCAAATGAGGTGCGAGAAAATGCTAATCCTCGCTTCATTTGAATTGCCTCTTCTGGCAAAACCCATTGGCTGTGTCTACACTGGGCCACTTATTCCGGAAAATCAGCCGCTTTTCCGGAATAAGCTGCGAGCTGTCTACACTGGCCCTTGAATTTCCGGAAAAGCAACGATGCTGTACTGTACAAAATCAGCCGCTATTCCGGAAAAACTATTCTGCTCCCGCTCGGGCATAAGTCCTTATTCCGGAACACTGTTCCAGAAAAGGGCCAGTGTAGACAGCCCAGTAGTCTTTTCCGGAAAAAAGCCCTGATCGCGAAAATGGCGATCGGGGCTCTTTTCTGGAAAAGCGCGTCTACATTGGCCACAGACGCTTTTCTGGAAAAAGGGCTTTTCCGGAAAAGCAGCCTGCCAATGTAGACACTCCTTTTCCGGAAAAACTGAAAACGGAATAGTATTCCGTTTTAAGCAGTTCCGGAAATTCATGCCAGTGTAGACACAGACATAGTGTAGACGTAGCCCAAGGGAAATGTGACCCAAAAGCAGTAAAGAAATTTAATACAAAAAACTCACGCAGGGATGGTGCATTTGGCCACCAGGTGACACTGTCTTCTTAGGAGTGAAAATTAGATCATGAAATCATTTTGGCCATTCTGTTTAAAATATGGAGTTTGTTTTTTGTGTAACTAGAAATTAAGTACCTTAATCATAAGTCTGAAGCTTCAAAGGGAATTTGACCTTTTGTCAAGTGTCAATGTCTGATTTTAAATAAAATAGTCTTTGATCTATGCAAAAGGATAGTTTCTTCTCTCTGCTTAAGTTTGCAGGTAAGGAGAAACCAAACTGACTAAGAGACTGTCTTGATGTGATAATATGGAATATAAAATACAGCCTTTTGAAGTAGATTATGTTGATTAGCATTTCAGAGGATCTCAGAAGAGGGAGCACTGGAAAATTCAGATTTCATATGGCTTGCTAAAAAATATGAAATAATGGTTTTCTCACTAGTCTAGAATCTTAACATCTTCTATTAAATATTTTAGAGTGTTTGTGTGTCTGTCTGTATGTCCATTCATCTGTCTATGAGTCCATTTGTTCAGGAACTTCTGCTAAACAATAAGAGCTAAGACCACCACATTCAGTACACATCTTCCTCTTATAACTTAAAGCAAGTTCAGGATTTGGTTCTGCAAGGGTAATAGGATGTGCATGGAATCTGATTGTTTTGCACCAAATGGAAAGGGAAGGATGTGATCATGGGGGCAGTTACATTCATGAATGACCACAGGAGAACAGCAAGCATCCTAGCCCTGGGAGTAGCCGCTGACTGGCAGAACAGCCCCCACCACTCCAGGCTGCTCCCTCCACCAACAGTGCTGTGTGGTTTCTGCTGCCCCAAGCTGCCCCCAGGGAGAAGATGGTGGGCAGCTTGCATGGCCTCCGCTGGCCACCCATGGCTGGCCCCAGGGAGAAGCCTGTGGGCTGTGTGGCCCCCGCCACCCCTGGCCAGACCCAGACCCGAGCAACTCGGGTAAGTCTCCTGTTCCTCTATGCTTTAATTTAGCTCTTGACTCAAGGAGGATTAAATACATGGAGAAGCAGAAAGTCTTAACAAATTTGGTGAAATTGATATTACCTGGAAACAGTTTTGAGTCTGGCAAAGAAGATTCAATGAGCTAGTAAGAGAAACATGGAAGCACCACAGAAAAGTTTTAGATTTCTAAAAGGGTTGGGTTAGTTATATTCTATCTTCGACTTATCCTATTAGATCAGACAGGCCACTGACCAAATAAACTTAGGTCAGATTTTGAAAAGTCTTACATGAATGCACAGGAGAAGAGCATAAATTCAGTCCCAGTTTGTGCCAACGTTGCTTCTCTGTCCATTCCTTTAGGGCAGTGGTTCTCAAACTTTTTGTCCTATGGACCACTTGGCTCAATGCAAACTTTTCCATGGGTCACCAGTTGCCAATGGAAACTCACATGTACTGAGACCCCCACAATTCACTCACAAAACTCCCACAGTTACCTCTCCCCCAACATGTCACATAGAGATCCCCATAGCTACCCCCTCACCTACTGAGCGGCCCCACAGATAAACCCCCTCACTCACCATGATCCCCTGCCTTGTCCATGTCCCTGTGCTGAGCAGACACAGCCCAGCTCCCTTCTGTCTGTCTCCCAGCCACGTGCGGAGGCGGGGCAGGCAGGGTCTGTGCAAACACAAGCAGGGTACAGGTCTCTGCACTTTTAAGCCATCCCAGCAGAAAGCCCTACATTCCCCGAGCTCCTACCTTTGCATGAGATGGGACCTGGGGGGGGGGGGAGGGGCGAAGGGATTTAAGTGAATGGGCCAGTCCTGGGCACAGGAGGCATCAGGGGCCTGCTGGTGTGTCTAGGAAGGGGGGCAATTTCAGTAGCTCCTGGGGAAGCTAGGACAAGCCTCCGGCCAAGCAGAGAGGGGGAGGCTCTGTGCTAGGAATCTCCATCACCTCGAAATCCCTGTGCATCCTACTTTCACATTTCCAGGTGGAGTGGACAGAGAAGCGGTGAGAAATCCACATCCCACCCCTGCTGCCTGGTGGCCACGCTTCTCTGCACGCCCCCTCAGCCCCTCCAGGGAAACAGCCCTGCGGCCGGGTTTCCCCTCTGCACACGTCTACTTACAAGCCTCTGTTGGCAATAGGAAAATTCCTGGGAGCTGGAGTTTCTCTCCATGAGCTGGATCTGGCAGGGAAGATTGGGGCTTTCTTCACACCTTGCACCTACACTTTCCTAGCTGGAAGCTGGAGCTGCTGCTGCAGCCTCATGGCTGCGTAGAGGAGAAGGGAGACTGAGCTTGAGCTGCCGATCACCTGAGAGGTGGCCGTGGACCACTAGTGGTCCACCGACCCCACTTTGAGAACCACTGCTTTAGGGGCACTGTTCTAAATGAAGTGACATAGCCCATCAGAATGTTTTGCCAACCCATAAGGAAGTGGTGTTGACTTAACAATTTTGCCATCCTCATGACTCTCTGGAGATTGCACCAACCTCAGTTATAGTTCAGGGTTTAATAAATTCACTGGAGTCCTTTTTGCTGTCACAACTGTATATAATGAAGCATGTTGCTAGTTCTATTGGTTCAATGGGCTCTGTGAAGCAAAATTGTTATTTCACTCTGGGCAGCTGTAGAGGCAATTGTAAAATCAGTACAATGGACATTGTTAGCCTTGTCTGTGGTCTCAGCAGAGAAACCAAGGAGTGACGTGTCTGGCAAGACTGAATTATTCTTTCATCTCTATGGGTGGTCTGTCCATTTCAAGGTTGATTTGGGAAAGGTTATGTAGAAGATACTCCCTCTTCTCTGTGTGCTATGGCTGCATATAGGACTTCAGTCTGCAGCGTAGTCACACTGGTCAGCAAACAGATATTTAACTTAAAAAGGCTTACCTGTTTTCTTTAAAGTTAGTCAAGAAATGTAAAAGCGATGAGGAGTCCTGTGGTACCTTAAAGACTAACAGATTTATTGGTTTTGTGGGCAAAGACCCACTTCATCAGATACATGCAGTGGAAATTCCAGAGGCAGGTATAAATATACAGGCATAAGAAAAGAGTGCAGTCAAGAATAAGGCTAGAACTAAAGAGGTCAATTCAGTCAGGGAGGATGAGGCCCACTTCTAGCAGCTGATGTGGAGGTATGAATACCAAGAGAGGAGAAACTACTTTTGTAGTTGGCTAGCCATTCAGTCTTTGTTTAATCCTAAAATGATGGTATCATATTTGCAGATGAACTGTAGCTCAGCAGTTTCTCTTTGAAGTCTGTTCTTGAAGTTTTTTTATTACAGGATGGCTACCTTTAAATCTGCTACTGTGTGTCCAGGGAGATTGAAGTGTTCTCCTACGAGTTTTTGTATATTACCATTTCTGATATCTGATTTGTGTCCATTTATTTTTTTCAAGAAATGTAGGTTGCTGTTTCCTTTACCCTGTGACATTAATCTGCAGATAGGATGAGCCAAAGCCAGAGGAAGGATCTAGCTGTCAAAGGAGAAAGAAGTGTAAATCATTTCAGTTGCTTTCATTTGCTGTTTGAGTTTGACCTGGAATCAGAACTGATTTAAAGTGCAGCTCAAAGGAAGCCATTCAGTGCACAACCATAAGTATTTGTAATTAGAGATGTTAAATATCGGTTAATTGAATAGTCAATTAACCTCATGAATTCTTATCAGTTACTTGATTTTCTATAGTCTGTGGGGGTGAAGCTGGCAGCCAGTGCACTCTGGCCCCACTCCTAAGGAGTCCCTTGCCACTCTGTGCTATTGCCCATTTATTTAAAAAACAGCTCTCCTAGTGGACCAGCAGCCTGTCACCCTGTACTGCTGCCTCTGATAAAGAGGCAGCAGTGCGGGGTGGCAGCAGCCCCTATCTAGGGATGGGTCTGAACTCCCAGACCCAGCACAAGCCAGAACTGAGCCAGTTTGCCTGCCTGCTCAGCTCCTAATACACTTTAAATGCAGAGCTGCAACAGGGGTAGGTCTCTGAGCCATGTTGCTGGCCATCCTGCTAAAAAATTAACTGGCAAAGGGGGTGGAGAAATGCATGTAGTCTATAGCATTAACCTATAAGCTTTTGCTTATTGGTTAATCGGTTAATCAACTACACTATTACATCCTTATTTATAATGGGTGTACATATCCCAAGAATTATGCTACATGTTATTGAACACCATCTATTGCTTTATCTATTACATTCAGTAAAATCTCTGTTATCCGTCATGTTGGGAGAATGAGGTGCTGGTTAATTGACTACTCTGGTTAACTGAGAGTTATATTTTTAACAATGGAATCGAATTAGGAAAAAAGTAATAAAGTATAAAATCATATACAGTTGCTCACCAATATATTTGTAGTACTGCACTGCAGGCATGGCTGGATTAACTGTTCTGGGGGCTCAGGTCCACTAGATTTTGTGGGACCCCCAGGTTCTTAAGTGTGCTAAAAATAAGGGGGGGGTCAGTGTTCAGGAGGGGACTGCAGGCTTTTGGGTGGGAGGGAGATGAGGCATTGGGACTGCAGGAGGGCACTTGAGGGGTTTGGAGAGCAAGAGGTTGGAGTGGATGTTTGGGGTCTAGGTAGGAGATAGGGAGCAGAAGGGGGCTTAAAGTTGGGGAGGAGGGTCTAGGAGGAGCTAGGTTGCAGGAGAGGACCCACCTTAACCTTGGCCCTGGGCTGCAGCCCCTTAAGCCCCCTTTTTAATCTAATTCTGATTATCTTATATCACTATATATCCGTATTTCTGAAACTTTTTAAGACTGAGGAACACTAAACAATTTTTTTTTGGGGGGGGGACACCAAAAAAACAGCCCCCAGGAAAAATCTGTTGAGCAAAACAAACCCACAAAAAAAACTGGACCAGGAGAGAGGGCAGAGGAGGGTCTCGGGGCAGGGTGTCTGGCCAGGAGGAGGGTAGAAGAGGGGACTTGGGGCAGGGTGTCAGAATAATCTGGGAATGTGGGGTCTTGGCAGCGGGAGAGGAGTGAGGGGGGTTTGAGTGCGGGGTCTGGGCATGAAGCGGGACGCTTACCTGGCATGGCACCCTGCTGCAGCAGGGAAAGCCTCATGGGAGCATGCTCTTGTTCCTCAGAGGTGCGTGTGGGGTGGGGGGGGGGGGCGTGGATATATGCTGCTATATATCATTATGGGTAGGGTATGGAGTATACCCAAATCACTAAAAATACAATTAATACTAAAATTATACTGAACATAATTTAATCTTCTTTTAATTCAGAAGGCACTTCAGGATCTAGTAGTGCTGCAGGCTCATAATTATTAACATCAATTATCACTATAGACTGGGCTGGCCCAAGGGTTTTTGGCATCGAAGGAGAACAATGACTTTGGCGCCCCCCTCCACATTTATATAGAGAAAAATGAAAAGTCTAGAATAAATTTTACCTTTACTTATTTGGCATTTGAAGTGAGCAATGTAAAAATAAAAAAATGATAGAATTATTTTTATAGAACCCAATTATACTATATAGGGTAAAGTGTCCAGTTATATATCAAGTTGCAACTGACTTCCTTACAAAGGAACTGATTTTTGAGAAGCTATGAAAATCTTTATTCCTTGGTATTGAATGAAGTCTGTTTTTTAGTTGAAACCCTTTTGCACTGGGCCATCGATTTGTGTAAACATTTAGAACTTTGCTTTTCGTGCTTTGCTTTCACAAATCGGGCCATAATTCGTTTGAGACAGTTTTGAAGCTAGTTTGTGTTCTATCAAGATGGTGGACAGTCCAGCAAGCCTCTCTTTCAGTGTGGAAGAATGAAGATATGTCTTTATCAATTTTAACTTTGAAAAGCTACATTCCCCACTAGCAACAGAAACTGGAAGAGTCAAGAAAATTCGAAGAACAATGAAGATGTTGGAAAAGCTGTCTGTAAGTCTGTGTTCAGAAATAAACTTCAGTACATCTTGAGGCATAAGACATCTTGGAAGTTGTCGTGAAATAGCCTTCAATTTACTGCACGAATCTACTGCATCAATATATTTTGAATTTCCATGTTGTAATGCTGACTCTAGCTTTAAGCAATGTTCTAATATCTGTTTTGAAGTCTTATTTTGCAAACTCTGCTCATCATTGAGGTAACCAGATGTTGACTCAAGATGTTGTATCTGCTCAAATTCTTTAACTGACTGCTGCTAACTACTGACTGCAGTATCTAGGACACAGCGTCTTCGGGATCACGGCTCATAACACAGCAGAGTAGCTGTTACAGGTCACTGACTGGACTTCACTAAGCGGCAAGCAACACTTACTCATTTGTATTACTGTCCAATGCTGGGCTACTGAAAATGTTTGAACTGCCCCTAGGCAGCAAACCCAAGCATGCTCTTTTGAAGCTTTGCCGTGATACATTTTAACTGTATTTACATTTACAGCCGAGCTCCACAATGTGAAATAAATAATACAATTCAGCTTCTAATATGGCAGTGATGCACTAGAATCATAGAGCTGGAAAATACCTCAGGAGGTCATCAAGTCCAGCGCCCAGCCCAAGGCAGGACCAATCCAAACTAAATCAACCCAGCCAGGGCTTTGTCAAGCCAAGACTTAAAAACCTCTAGGGATGGAGATTCCACCACCTCCCTAGGTAACCATTCCAGTGCGTCACCACCCTCCTAGTGAAATAGTTTTTCCTAATGTCCAACCTAGACCTCTCCCAGGCTGTGTCTAGACTGCATCCCTTTTCCGTAAGAGGGATGCAAATTAGACACATCGCAATTGCAAATGAAGTGGGGATTTAAATCCCCCCGCTTCATTTGCATAAACATGGCTGCCGCTTTTTTCCGGCTTGGAGCTTTGCCGGAAAAAAGCGCCAGTCTAGACGCGGATCTTTCGGAAAATAAACCCTTTTCCGAAAGATCCCTTATTCCTTATTTTAAGAGGAATAAGGGATCTTTCGGAAAAGGCTTTATTTTCCAAAAGATCTGCGTCTAGACTGGCGCTTTTTTCCGGCAAAGCTCCGAGCCGGAAAAAAGCAGCAGCCATGTTTATGCAAATGAAGCGGGGGGGAATTAAATCCCTGCTTCATTTGCAATTGCGATGTGTCTAATTTGAATCCCTTTTACGGAAAGGGGATGCAGTCTAGACACAGCCCCACTGTTTTATGTTAAATATTTGATACCTTCTTTTATAAGAGATATGATATTAATATATGGTTTTCAAAGAGAAAAAAATTCACTTCTATTCGATTGGTGCCTCTTAAAGCCCAGCAACTTAGGTGACCACCTATTTTGCCTGTATGGCTGGGTTGGCCCTAATTGTAGATGTAGAATGTTTAGGAGATTGGGCTGAATCTGTAATGACCCTATGACACACTCCAGAAGCTGCTTTTTAAAATAAAATACCCAATTTCCTTACTTGTCTTTTGCATAAAAGTAGAGTGTAGACAGTGCAACTGCATAATGTGTCCCAGTTATTAGACTGAAGCTGTGTATTGGGAGATATCAGAAATGTCAGTTAATTGAGCTTCCTGATTAATTGAGTGCTGGATAACAGAGCTTTTACTGTATTTGTTTACAGGATTCCCATAACAACCCATGTTTCACCATGGGACACTGGATGCTCTAGTCATTTGGATTATTTCTAAACCTCCACACGTACTTGAATATTTCTCTTTTTTTTTTTTTGTACACCTGACTCTGGAAGGCTTTGACACTTTCAAATTCTGTTTACTTCTGTGGGATTGAGGGCTATTTATTTTGCTGGGTCGGACATTGATGGAATGTTAAGAAAGTTCAAGATCATTCTGATAAGGAATTGTGAAGTTTTAAGGCTTACATGATACGAAACAAATCCCTAGACACGTATTATAAGTGTGAGAAATGCAGTGATATTTTCCCAACTCCAAAGGAGGCTGTTAGAGGGAAAACCAAAAACTACTAAAACCAAGCAAGAAGCCATCTTGATCCAGACCAGTAACCACAGGAGACCAAGCCATTGCTCTTGCAAAAAAGAAAGAGACTATAACACTAAGCTACCCTCTGCTAGGTTCTTGACATATAGGTATACCTTTAACCTTACTCATCTTACTCCAGACCTGCGAAAAATGTTTTTATTACAAACTGCAATACATGGAATTCTAAAAGCTCCAACACTGTTAAAAACAACATAAAAACCCCCACCTTGGTTCCACATATATTCAGTTCGAAGTGTAATTTACATAAGTCTGTTTCCCCAAAGAACCACACAATGACAAAGCCTTTATTCTATTGCCCAGTTCTGTTTCAACTTCCCATTCCCTGCCAGACACACATCCTCTTCTATTCACATTGATTGTGTAGCTGAAGTTGAAGTAACTTAACTCGGCTTTTGGCGCTATCCACACTTCAGGAAGTTGAAGGGAGAACACTAGCCCTTCAACTTCCCTTACTCCTTATGGAAGCAGGACTACCAGCATCAACCAAAGTGCTCCTTTCAGTTTGAATTAGTGTGTCTTCACTAGACCTACTAATTTGAACCCTAGAAGATCGACAGTGGTAGCTGTGATCTTCTCTGTAATGTATGCATGCCCTTACTGACATCTTTCATAGAGTGAGAAAAAAGCAGGCTTTCCTATTGCTTTTTCTGCCACTCCTGAATATCTCTGTAATAAAGCCACACATCTGTGCTACTTTCCCAAGCAAAGGGGTTGTTTTCCTGCCAGCCCAGGAATGAGTCTGACACTTTATCACAAAGCAAATTATGGCTTTTTAATTATAACCACAGCAAATATATTTAACTGAATTAGACTAACAGTAGTAGCATCAATAAGAAAACAAAATAACAGCAGAAATTAATAGGGTTAGAACAGTGAGCAGATCCTTATTTATAAGCAACATATAGGCCATTTCAGTCTTAGATTCAGCCTTCATATTTAATCGCACCTCAACTGAATTCAGCCTGTTGAGTTGAAATCCTGCAACATGATGTGCATGACAGAGCCCTGTTAAAATAAATTGGATTCTGTGCAGGCTTGGGATCCACTTGCATACAACAAATTTCAGGATCATGACTTGGATTCTCTCAGGAACGTAAATTGCCACATACTGTCACCACAGTTTTTAGAGCTCTATACACCACATTTTTGTCTCCAGAAGAAATGTTTCCACTGTAATTTTACAAGATAACTACCATGCTATAGTTATCTCACTGGGAGAAAACCACCTTTTTGGCCATGAAGACAAAACCTTAGGCTCATCCTGATTTTAGGCTAATGCCTCAGATTCAGTGTATTTGGCAACAAGAAAAGCAATGAGTTTAGTCAGTCTTATTATTCCAGTAACACATCAATGCTACAGTTAGAATATGCTCTCTATTATGTAAAACTCCTTAAATCTATTAGGTCTTGGTAATAGATAAGCAAACTGGATTATTTTTCAAATGGAGGAGAAAGAGCAAGTTCTGACCTCTGTCTAGAGGATGTAAATGATGGATCAGGATAGAGCATAATAATTATTATTCTTCCTACTATTCCTAGAGCTAGACCAAATCTCAGGTCTAGACATGTTAATTCAGGTGTATGGATAGGCATAAAGATCATCAGGAGAATCTCATGATTGTCATGCTAGACATGAGATCTTCAGAAGGTGTTTGAGGGATGAATGGCCTGGATATTGCAATGTTCCATGATGGTGGTTTACATGACCAGAACCTTCCTTACCCACCTGCCTCTTTTTATCCATGTTCTGTGGCTCTGCTTCCTCCAGAGACGATTTAGTTAACTTAAAAATGAAAAAGCCTGCCAGGTCTATTAGCAGAACACAGAACCTGTGAAAGAGCCATTCAAGTGGCAATGAAGACTTTTAACAAGCATTTGCCACCCCCGGGTATATACTGCCAGTTTCTGAATTTACTGTGGGCTCATCTAGACTACATTCCTCTGTCAAAAGAGGAATGTAAATGAGCCCGATCGAAAGTGCAAATGAAGCGTGGATTTAAATATCCCACGCTTCATTTGCATATTCGTGTACGATCACTGTTTCACAAAAGGATGTTTCGGAACTGAAACCGCAGTCTAGACACAGGTCTTTTGAAAAACCTCTGTTTTGAAAGAACCGGTACTCCTCATTTTTTCAGGAGTATGGGTTCTTTTGAAAAAGGGTTTGTTTTTTTTGAAAGAACCACGTCTAGACTGTGGTTTCACTTTTGAAACACCCTTTTTCGAAACAGCGATCGGACGCGAATATGCAAAGGAAGTGTGGGATATTTAAATCCATGCTTCATTTGCACTTTTGATTGGGCTCATTTACATTCCTCTTTCGACAGAGGAATGTAGTCTAGACGAGCCCTGTGTTAGGACCTTAGTTTAAATTTTGCTTTAAAATATTTCATTAGTGGATTGCTGAAGATTATAAAATCCCACCTCTAAAAAAATCATCTCCCCCCCTCCCACCCCGGGGCTGCCATTGTGCATAGGGACAACAGTTTAATTGTACTGCATAGGGCAAAATGCATTGATTTTCTTTCAGCTAGCAAGGTTCTGGTCAGATAAACAGATTAATATTTTCAATATTAACAAAATAACAAATGCATTTGATGAGAAGTGGGTTGTTATGATGTTTTTCAAATGTCAGAACTGTGATTTACAGATTTAAAAGGTTTAAGGATTTCTGATACTGTCAAAACCTCAAACTCACTCAGCCTAATCGTCAAATGTATTGTGCCCCTTCATATCCATGGCTTTGGAAGTACAGTATGATGTGTGGGCTGACAGGAATGATTTTTTTGTTTTATTTTGATGAAATTAAAACACCTAATATTCTGCTGTTACAAACTAAATGATGCTATTGTGCTTTTCAGGTGTAGGAACTGAGAGAGCACACAGCAAAACTACAACAGATGATAACAATGAAGAAGGATGACGTTAAAGTTAAGATGCTAAATTGAGCCCTGGAGATTTCAGTTCAATTTCAAGCTTTGTTTCCAACATCTTGAGTGACTTTGGACAAGTCACTTAATCCCTCAGTTCCCTGTCTGTGAAATTGAGACAGTGTTTCTTCCATCTTCTTTTCCTCCACCATTTCCCTGTCTTGTCTGTTTAGATTATAAGCAGCTTGGAGCAGGAACTAACATCTCTTGCTGTGTGCACATAAAATATTGTGACCTGCCTCCCAGCACTGGTTGGGCACTCTAGTTACTGCCATAATGGAAACATGTAATAAATAAATAATAACATAACAGTAATAATAATAAATACTGATGCAAAGGCCAATGTGGACCACACAACGCTGTCCAGCGGGGGGTAGGAAGGTGAATTCCCGGGTCTGGTACCAGCAAGACAAGGTAAGGTAATATCTGTTATGAATTAGAAGACCAGTGATGATGAAAGGGACAAGTTTCCAGCCACAGAGCGCTGCCCTTCAGCGCTGGATACCGCTCGCAGGTGATCAGGTACCGCTGTGGCGCTCCAGTGTCCGGACCTTGCAATAAGCTACCCTCACCTAGAGAGTGGCAGGAGGGGCTGTGGGTATTTAGCCTCCTAACCCGTTTGCCTCCGTGGCTCACCTTCCCCCTCTCTACGCAGCAGGGGGCGCTGCAGCTCCCCTTCTCACTGCCCCCCCCCCTCCCCGTCAGACCTTGTTTTGCCTGCTGGGCGGTCCCGCGCCTGCGCAGCCGGGCGGCGGCTGAAGAGCCGGAGCGCAGAGGCGGCGGCGGTTGTAGCGGTCCCGTGGTGCTGACGGCTCCGGGCTCAGCTGCTGGGCCAAGATGCCGGCCGTGTCGAAGGGAGACGGGATGCGGGGCCTGGCGGTCTTCATCTCCGACATCCGGAACTGTGAGTGCGGCGGGGGGGTTCCGGTGGCTGCTCGGGGGAGGGGCTAGCGGGAGCTGCCCTAGGCGGGGGGGCGATGATTGGGGGAATCTGCCCGGAAGGGGGGGGGGGCGATTGGGGGAGGGGCTGTTGGGGGGGGGGGAGACTAGTAGGGGCCCTGCGGGGGGGGGGGTCATTGGGGGAGGGGCTGCCCTAGGCGGGGGGGGGGGGGTCATTGGGGGAGGGGCTGCCCTAGGCGGGGGGGGGTCACTGGGGGAGGGGCTGCCCTAGGCGGGGGGGGGGGGTCATTGGCGGAGGGGCTGCCCTAGGCGGGGGTATAATGGGTGGGGGCTGTTGGGGGGGGGAAACTAGCGGGAGCTGCCCTGGGAGGGTGATTTGGGAGCTGCCCTAGGCGGGGGTATCATGGGGAGGCTGCTGGGGGGGCACTAGCGGGGGGTCATCTGGGGGGAGTAGGGACTGTCCTAGGTGGGGGGAGGAGGAGAGATTTGGGAGGAGCTTCTGGGGCACTAATGGGAGCTGCCCTAGGAGCAGGGGGTGATCTGGGTGGAGTTGTGGCTGCCTTAGCTAGAGGGGGATTTGGGAGAGGTTGCTGGGGGCACTAGCAGGGGGCTGTCCCATGGGGGGCAGCTGTGCTGAAGAGGGGAGGCAGATTGCAGGGGGTGTTCATGCTGGGAGGGCTTGGCTTGTATGGGGAAGAGTGCTGTGTGGTCAGGGGATAAACTACTCTCTGTCGGTGGGTTTGGAGGGTTTCTATGATGCTAGTGTGTCTATTTCAGTGGGTGTCTGGCCTGTCCTCTCCTCCTCCCTGCCACATGCAGGCTTGTTTTGAGGTCTCCAAGGTCTGCTATGTCCTCTGACTTCTTTCTTAGTGACTTGTGCTGAGTGTGACAATCTCATTCGGGTGATGGTTAGTACCTGTACTGAGTTATTGGTTGTGTGAGTAAAATGTGGGATTGGGTGGTGGTGGTGGTGGTGGGGGGGGGGGGGGGTCACTTCAGCTCTTATGCTGTCATTCAGCCCATGGAAAGGAGTGTTCAGTGTGTTGTGGAGAGAGGCTTTGGCCTTGTTTGAGAGCAAAGGTTGTGGTAGTGGAATTCAAGTCTATCTTTCATTTGGTTTAAACAGGTACAGCCAAACAGCCTCTGTGGACATATTTAAATCTGTTTTATTTTAATGTTATGCAATTTAGCCTAATTCAGAATATTACTGAATTAAGCTAAATCAAATCAGTTGTAGGCCAGTTTAATTTTGCCTGCAAAGGGTGTTTTTTGCCAGTCTAAATTGATTTAAAAAAAATCTATTTTAGTTAAATGTAACATGCAGGCAGAGCTTTTATCCCTGATCTTTGGGAAGATCCAGGGTGAGGTGAAAAGAGTCATGAAAAGAAAACTGTGCCTTGGGGTGATGGCAAGGGAGGGTGTGAGTGAGTGAGACACACACACATGCACACATACTCTGCTGTGTCTGATAAAGAATTCAGACTTTTCTTTAACATGCACCATCTGCCCCCACCTTTTCCCTTTATGTGACCTTGGGCATTGGATTGAAGCACAGAGGTAACTCTTTTCAGAATGTTTGCAATCAAACATAGCATGTTCATGAGAACTCCTAACTACAAAATTAGTCATTGTTAGTCAGATATCAATCAGTCTTCCAATGTGTTAAGCTGAAGTGTTAATAACTTAGGTAAAACTTTCCTTATAAGAAATTCCCTCACAATGAAAGTGTTACTTTAATATTCCTCCATGATACTGATGAACTAATGGGATCATGGAAGCAGTTTATCTTCTTTTGACTATAGCTAATTTGCTTACAGAAACATTAGGAATTGTGGCTTGTGCTACATATATGCAGACTAGAGGAGAGGCAATATGATATTTCACAATCAGAGCTGCATAAAACCATAATTCCATGACTGGAAGAAATTAAACTTTGCATGTGGTAAGTGAATATGACCAAAACTCTAGGGATCCATGATAACTAAAAAGCTGGTGCTCATTTCTGCAGCTGAAATGATTCTCTTCATGTTCCATATTGATAAACTGAATCTAAAATACTAAGGAAAACCCACCCACTTCATATTTTTGAGACAAAATGCAATGAGTGGTAATGGAGGCAAGGGATGGAAGAATGGCTCAGTTGGAGTGTGGGTAAGATGAAAATAGGAGAAACATGGTCATTAAGTAAGATTGGATGTATAGTAGCAATGTTAGATATTGGGTAATTGAATAGTTGAGTAACCACACAAATTCTTATCAGTTACTTGACTATTCTATAGACCCCAGGGGGCAGGGTCAGCAGCCAGTGTTCTCTGGCCTCACTCCCAGGGAGCACCCTGCTGCTGCCTACCTATCAGAGGCAGTAGCATGGGGTTCCAGGCAGGAACTGGTCCGCGAGGAGAGCCACTTTAAAAACTAGCTCCCTGCCACCCTGTGCTGCTGCCTCTGACTCCGAGGCAGTAGCATGTCTATGGGGGGTCCGAGCTCCCCTTGGACAGAGGTTGCTCTGTCTCCCACGGAGCAGCCTCTGTTCATGGTGAGCCTGGGCCCATCGCAGGCAGAGGCTGCTCTGGCACCAGCCCCTGTCCATGGGGAGCTTGGGCCCGCCATGGACAGAGGCTGCTTTGTGGCAGCCTCTTCCCCTCCCCCCTGCACTGCTGCTTCTGACATGCAGTAACGTGGGTTAGGGCAGGTGGCACTGCAGAGCTGGTGCTGGGAGAACCAGCTTTTAAACCGGCTCTCCCCCCTCTTGCTGCCTCAGAGGTTGCAAGGGCAGGGGCAAATGCATGTAGTCAACAAGATTAACCAATAAGCCTAGGCTTATTGGTTAATCATATAGTTGACTACACATTGACATCTCTAATGTAGAGCTAATATATAAACAAAATAACAAGCTATTTGTTGTATAGTGATGACACTTAGGATGTCTAGCTTGCAACTGGAGAAGAAAGATGGTCTAGTGGTTATCAAACTAGCCTGCGACTTGGGGTAAATGCAGGTTCAATTACCATTCCTGCCCCAAGATTCCTATATGACATGGGGAAAATCCATATAATCCTTCTGCGTCCTCTTTTCATCTGTAAAATGGGGTTATTAGTACTTCCTTACCTTGCAGGTTGATATGAACATAAGTACATTGAGTAACCACGATACACTCAGATAATGTGGTAATGGATGTTAAGCAACTAGGAGAGCAGAGTCTAAGATGAGTTGTAAACAGATTTTCAAATATTTCATTGAGTATATTGTGCACCCTTTTCAACTGTACGTTAAAGATTTCCTGGGAAATTTAAGAGTCCCATATAAATTAGGTTTGTAATAATGTAGTTGATTAACTGGTTAATCAATAAGCAAAAGTTTATAGGTTAATACTATGGACTACATGCATTTACCTCCCTCACCCTTGCCAGTAATTTTTCTTAGTAGGTGGGCCAGCAGCCCAGCTCAGTTCTGGCTCATGCTAGGTTTAGAACCTACCCCTGCTGTGGCTTTTCATTTAAAGTATATTAAGAGCCAGGTGAGCGGGCAGACAGCCCAGCTCAATTCCAGCTTGCACCGGGTCCAGGAGCGCAGACTCCCCCTTAGGCAGGGGCTGCTGCCACCCTGTGCTGTTGCTTCTTTATCAGAGGCGGCAGCATGGGGCAACAGGCAGCTGGTCCACAAGGGGGAGCTGGTTTTTAAACTGTCTCCCCTCGTGAATCAGCCCCTGCCTGGCAGCCCCTGGTGGATCAGCCCCTGCCTGGCAGCCCACGCTGCCTCTGATACAGTGGTTGCCGGCCCCACCCCGGGGGACTATAGAATAGTCAACTAACCAATAAAATTTCAGGAGGTTACTTGATTATTCAATTAACTGATATTTAATATCCCTAATATAAATGTCACTGAATTCCCACAGTTTAACACCAAATATAACTGCTATCATTCTTAATACTGAGGTCTCTGTATTATTAAAATTGATTATTTTCAGGTAATTGTCCAATGGTGCTACTATTCTGTTCTTCATAAAGATTTGTTATGATAGGCCATATTCTGAGAACAGGTAACATTTTCCTTTTTATCTGGGTGCATTTAGTGGACCACAAGAAAAGTCAAGCTGGTGATAATGGAACCCAGAACAGATGAAACATAGAAGAGAAAATTAATGGTCTCACTAAGTTTTCTATATAAGCTAATATGATTTAGCCCTGTTAGTTTTGCACAAAGACTTGAATTTAAATGTATAAACGTCTTTGTAATATTATGAATCGTTTCTAGACTCTGTGCCAAGACAGTGTTATGATGCTAATAGACAGACATCCTCACTGTCATCAACCTCACTGGCACCAAGTTGAAGAGAAATAAAAAGGCCTCACGTATATTTGCTGCATGTACTAGATTGCAACATGTAAGTTTGTAGTAAAATCAATAAAATTCACCCTCTTGCTCTTCAGACAGGTTTTTACTTACTGTACAGATGCTGCTTTAAATTAATGAAGACTGAGCTTACTATTTATACCTTATTCATAGCTGCAATAGTGTTTCTATATGAAGGCTCTAGTGATATACAGTACTAGATGTTTTTCCTAGTATTAAATGTTGAATACTGTATCATTCTGCTTGCTATTAGTAAGCAAAATGTAATACAGAAGTGCATAATTCAAATGAAGATTGCCTTGACAAATAAAGCAGTAATGGTCACTTTAAGTATTTCACTTACCACTGTTGAATAAAATAGAAGTTGGTGCAATATAAGATACTGTCTCACCTACCTTGTCTGTTACTTATCGCTGTCAGTTATAGTAATGTTTGCTTAGAGTTCTCCACAGTGGACTTTGTTCGTCACATCTCTGGGGTTTTCCAGCTTTGAATACATTTTTCCCTTGTAATACTCATCTTTTGTGGCTATGACTGTAAAAAGATGGCCTTACAATGTGTTCTGAAAACAGCAAAACTCATGTTCAGCCCTGTCTTCTGGAAGGCACTTCTTCTGAAGTGGAGAAGCAGACTAGATTGAGTACTTTTCTCTGGATATTGGAAATGTCGATATGAAAAATGTAAGCATTGTTCCTCGGGAGTGTAGCTGTGTTTGGCTGCAAATTAAACTTTGGTTATGAATTAAACTTGGTGTTTAGGCCTTCAATTGGCAGGGCCTTAAAAGATTAAAATCAGGGGTTTGAATTCCTGTTGAAAGTGAACTGGGTTTCTGTAATGGGGGCACAATACGATTGTAATATTTTTCACAGGCCTTTCTTGTTAAGGATGCTAAAGTCCGCATGTATTTTTTTTCATTGCCTGTACCCTTGACCACAAATACAGTGAATTGTAATAATCTGATCCAGAGCTGATTAACACAAGTCAGTATGGTTAGAACTTCATCCTAGAAGAAAGAACATAATTCCATAAGAATGTTATAATTTCTGCCTGGATATTCATAATTAGTGATGAGTCCAGTAGGATCTTGGGGGCTTGTACTATATTCACAAATATAGATCAGAACTCGTGGTAGAAATGACATTGTCTTGTAGTTTCTGTATGCATTTTCCTTTTTCATTATTGCAAGTTCTATCTTGCTTACATTCTGTTTGTCAGTTCTTCATTCAGTTACTGATAAGCATCACAGTGTCTTGAAGGTCAGTTATTTCTTCTGCTAGAAGTTGAGATAAAGCTGATGCCATGAGTGTGTTGTTGGCAATGGCACTAGTTTCATTGCCAACATCTTGTAACCTCTGCCAGTAGTCAGAGTATACTAAGCTGTCACATCCTAAATTTAACTCTGATTTCAAGGGTATATGATGATAGTGGATGTCAGCATTGTTGGAATTTGGTTGATTGCCCTGGTAATCCTTGTCAAGGAAAAAGACTGGAAATGGGGTGGCAACTGAAGAAACTTTACACAATGAAGGAGAGTTTCTTCAGCTATCTAGTGACTATTGCATTTTTAGGAAGTTTTAAGTGTTGTCAATTCGTTGGCTCATCTACTTTTTGAGTAAAACTTTCAAGAGTGCCTATAACTTTTTTTTAAAGGGATCTGTTTATGCAAGGATTGGCACAGTCATTACTTTTTCATAATTAGGTGTTTTCTCTTTTACTTTATGCCATCTGTTTTCCCTGTTTTTTTTTAATTGGGAGAGGGAATAGCTTTTTTCCTTAATGTTGTCATTAACATACAAAATGGCAGAAAAGTCTCTGCTCTCAGACACAATATGAAATGTGTATCAAGAGTGCAAAACTGATGCAGTAACTAGGGTATGTCTAGACTACAGGTTTTTTTCGAAAAAAGTTTTTCTGACTGTGGAAAACCTCATTTTACGAGGAAGAACGCCTTTATTTGAAAGTGCTCTTTTGAAAAAAGGCGCTATGTAATACAACCTGTGCTTTTTTCAAAAGAGAGCATCCAGACTGCCTGGGTGCTCTCTCTTTCGAAAGTACTGGTTGTGATCTAGATGCTCTTTTTCGAAAATGGCTTGAAGTCTTGATGTAGCCTTAGTGGAGGCACAGACACTAGCTCTTAAGCTTTTATATTACACTATTACATTCCTACCTCAAACACTAACTTTTTTCTCTTGGGCTAAGTAATCCTTGATATTGCCGCCAAAAAAAAAATTAATCTTCTGTTAACGATGTAATAGTCCCCTTCAGCATTCCCCAATTGTATGGTGACAACTTAGACTATTTTTTCCCCCATTTTGTTTTCTTGAAACACTATTTTAAAAAGATCAAGAATATCTCTTACACATTGTAATACTTCAGACCATGGCTTCATATTAGAATAACTTGGAATCTCAAGCATTATAAGCAACTAAAAATAGTTCTTAAAACTTCCTAATTTTTTAAAATTAATTAGGTTCAAATTTTCCATGCAGGATGACTTGAGGATGAATTTAAGGAAATATTTTTGCCAATATTAAATTTAAATACTGCTGAGAAATTCTAGTGCCTTTGATTGAGGGATCGACACTGACTTCAGATATGCTATATATTGTCTCTGGAGTCCATTCAAACTTGACATCAGCCTCTGAAAATTGAGGTTTACTGGTTTTCTTGCTGCTGGGATCATTGTGGTCTGAGTTTCCCTTGCTGCTGGAATGGAGGGGTAAGCTGCGGAGGCAGAAGGGATGGCCTGCATACTGTTTGCCTACTTCTGAGTGCATTCCTCCAGAACCTGATACTGAACCTAGGATTCCTTAGCCCTAGCCTTCCAAAGCTGTTAGCAAATAGCTTGAACCCTCCCGTGGAAGTGTCTCACCTCTCTAGAGGCTGATCCATGAAGGATAATAGTCTGCTAGTGCTGCCTGTCCTTAATAGGTGCAGGTTTGTACTATGGCTCTAAAGGTGCTAATCTTGCTATTGACTTTTGGAAGGTTCCAGTATGATTCCATATGATATTTTGTATTTTCACTTTGCTTTTTAAAACTTTGAAAGAAATGCATACCAACAAACTACAACATTGAGGTAGGAAAATCAGGCACTCGAGATTAGAAAAGTATTAAGGTTGTCTGCAGCCTTAATTTACCTCCATATGAATATGTATGATGGCATATTTAACTGTGATTGCATACTATTTTTTTCAATGGATTCCTGCCTCACTTAGCAACCAGGACAGATGGTACTTGTTGAATAGCTAGCTATTCAGTATTTTCTAGACTTAATAAAACTCAAATTCTAGGCAAACTCCTAATGCATGAAACACTGAATATTACATTAAGAAGCTTGTTTACTATATCTGTTAAATGTGTTCTGTGCACAATATCAGATCACAACATTTCTTGCAAAACTAGAGATTTACTGAAGTAGGTTGGCAGACATTAAAAATTAGTTCAAGAAAATATTCAGTTAATGTACTTCTGATAACTTACTATGTCAAATCTTTGTGTGAACTGAGTACCTTAAACCCTATCTCTGAAGAAATTTCAGGTAATATCCCACTGGTCTAGCATGAGCACATCTTGATCAGTTATACCAATAGCAGATATATTGTTGTAGACCTCAGACAAGCATTTTTGTCTTTGTTTAGAGACTACAAATGTCCATGGCTGCTCTGTATTAACTCTAGTAACAGTGGACCGACAATAGTGGAAGGATTCTTTAAAATTATAGATCCAGCCTTATCAAAAAGTATTTAGTTAGGTACTTATGGGCCCATGGCACTATATTAGCCAAACACTTCAAAAATTAACCCTAAGAAAATCCCTGTAAAACAGGAGAATATCTCTATTTTATATTTTGTAAAGCATGGCACAGCTTCATTCCTAAGGTCATAGTTTTTGGCTTAGCTATGCATTGTACTCCTCTTCTGAGCTGAGGTCTGATACCTTGACCCCAAGAGCATCTTACCACAATTAGTTTTTCTGTATCCTGCCATCTTCACTTTAGTTACTATAATCTGGAGTCCTCCAATTGTTCTTGCATAATGTGGGGCTTCTCACTCTGTTAACTTGTTCTGTACCTTACTCTCCAGAGGAGATGCTGAATCTCTCCTGTTATCCTAGCAACAGGTTTGAGGCTAGGATAGCTATTCAAAGAGGAGCTCAGTCTTTTCCCAGGAAATTAGTGTATGTGGAACTGTCAAATGAAAAATAGAGCTTTTCTACACAATTTTCTGAGGATCCATTTTCAGCATGATTGTATGCTGTCAGTGTACAAATACAGTTTTGTGAGGTGGGCTGTTAAGCATAGGGAGACATTTTGTAGTTTGAGAAGAGGCTCTTAATATGGAGTTAATGTGTTTGAATCCTAATTGTTTAAATGATAATGATCCTTTACAAATGATTAATGTGACGTATAGAATTTTAATTTTTTCCCCCATAACATTCTGGAGAATCAGAAATTGAGTCTGAAATGAATTTTGGACTTGCATGAGATACTAAACATAGGATTGCCAAATCTGTTGACAATGGAGTCTTCTAAATGAATAATTAAGAACAGTTCGTTTACTCGTTAAATGTATTAAATTCTGAGTAGTAAAATACATATATTGGCATAAAAGATCTGTTAGAGAAGGATTACTGAATTTTACATGTGATAAGTCCAGGAACAGTTTAATCATATGATTGTGAGCAGTTGCTAAAGTTTGGAGTATGAAGGTGAACTTTGTCTCGTTAAAATTACTTGCTGCACTTAAAACTCAGCTCTTGCTAGAGCATGGTATAATGCAGTCAAGCGGTATACAAGCATCCCCTGATATACTTCTGACATAAAGCATGCTTAACTCCTCTTGATTTGGCCAGTTGGTTTAAAGTTAAATTTGACACATGGGCCCATCAAATGTGCTTAAGTTGTGACTTGATTCAAATTCAGACTTTGGGCTTCCAGCTGTGAAGGTAGTGTGTCAAACAAGAAGTTACAACACTTCCAAAAATATAAATATTTACCTTTTTTCTTTAAAAATGGTAAAATTGGAAACTCACATTATTCAAGTTATCCATGCTGTCTCTTATCATTGTCCCCTGCGATATGTTTAACAGTGCTATTTTAAATGTTAACTCTTGTTTAGACACAAATTATAGTAGCAATGTTCTGATGGCAACTTTGAAGAAAATTCAGATACCTTGCTTAATATACTGACTCATACCTAGTCACTCTATAATACCAGGCTTATAATTAATCTCTGTAGTTGTACATTAGGGGAGGGCTCTTAAGGGGGTTTGTCTCCCAGGAGAGGGCTATTGCTGGTGTGGGAGGCCAGCAATACCAACTGCCAGGAACTGCAGACTGACTGCTGTCTGGAGGTTGCTGAAGCAGTGGCTACTTTGGCTAGCTGCGGACTGCTGCCTGGAAGCCTGCCAAAGTGGTGACTGATCTGACTACCTGGAGACTACTTCAGCAGGGCTACCTGAGCAGCTGGCCACTGCAAATCTGACAGACACGGAGCAGCTAGCCATGAATCCTCACCCTCTTGATTGCTGATGGAAAAATGAAAGTTCAAGGCAGCAAGTACCTGTGAAAGAAAACAAAGCCATTACAAACAACTTATTGCATAGAACATGTTCTAAAATGCCCCTACTATTGTCCTTTGTCTGATAGGTCTTATGGAATCTATTTTTACTTCTGGACTAGAGAAGTTAACTAGTAGTTAATTAGCTAATCGAGTAGTTGATGGATCTACTCGATTAGCCAATAAGGGGAGTGCTTGCTATCCCTGCTGCAGCTCTGCGGTTTAAATGCAGTAGGAACTGGATATGTAGGCAGCCTGGCTCTTACTACATTTAAACTGCAGAGCTGCTTTGGGGTTAGGTGGTGGTGTGGGTGGCATGAGTTGGGCTTGTACTGGCTCCAGGAACACTCCAGCCTTGCTTCCCCTGCCCCCCTCTCCTGCACTGCATAGACAGTGCTAGGGGCAGACTGGCTTTTAAGCCAGCTCATAGAGAGGCAGGGTGTGGGGGGAATGAGGGAGGGAAGAGAGGAGCAAGTAGTCGAGTAGTGACTTGACTACCCGATAAGCCTAAGCGTATCAGATAGTCGACTGCTCGAATAGTTGCTTACATCCCTATTCTGGGCATGAGAGGTGATGCAAGGTAGTTAGTAAAAAGCTCTGAATGGAACAGCTTCATTTCATTACAGATCTGATAACAGTAGACAACAGAGTATACTATATCTAAGGAATCTAGCTTTAGATCACAAGTATTTACTTAGTTTTGGACCACTTTATGGAGACCTACATTTCCTGTTCAAATGGAAATAACCCATCAGATTTCAGAATTGTGGGATAATGTAGTCCTCCTTCTGACTCCAAATACTTTCAGGTGTTTAAGGGCTTGTCTAGACTGGGGGAGGGAGTAAATGCACTGTACGGAAGGGTGATTTCTAAAGCACAATAATGAGCTGTGTTATACTTGGTCAAGTAGACTCTGCTGGAGTGCACGAATGTTCTCTAGTGAGTGCTAGTGATGCAACTAGTTGCTTCCCCCCCTTGCTGCCTCTGCTAGAGGCAGCAAGGGGAGTGGGGAGCAGGAACTGGGGCTCTTGTACCTTTCAAAGGCTCAGGCACCGCAGGGAGCACAGGACCAGTCCCCAGCACGGGACCACTCCCTATGGGGCTTCTGCTTTTAAACTGTAGCAGTAGCCCGGTAGGGCTCTTGCTACAGTTTAAAGGCAGAGGCACCCTTATAGACTAATTGATTAGTCCATGGAAATCCCATTGACTATTGGGTTAGTACACACTAGGGAAGTTAAATTTAGACAGAGCACTGTATTACAGTAGGGTGTCAAAGTCTGTGTGGACCAATTAATGCACAGCATATTGGTGTAATTAGGAGGTCACCTCCCTGTCTCCTCCACTGTAGTGCATTATGTAGACAAGCTCCAACTCTAAAATGTTACTGTAACACTGCACTCTTGTTGCAGCTATCCTTGCATAGGCTTGCTAGTCTTGTGTTTTTGAAATGCAGACTTTGTCTTCCTATGGTACTGTGATTCTATTGCTCAGTTATCAGAAATTGGAGAGAGTGGCATTTCAGTTACTTAATCCTGACAACTGGTTCTGACATGCTTCTCCAGTAAAAGCAACATTCCATCTGTTTGCTAGGGTGCTATAGTAAACGGTGAATAGTGATGCTGAGGAGCTGCTGAAGGGTTTTACCTTAACTAATCTGAATAACTTAGGTAAAATTGTTTGTTAAATTTCTCTTGTCTTAGACCTGTTGGGCTTCGGCAACATATGGCCACACAGGCCAATGCCTTAGAAATAGCTGTCAGTATTTTAAAGGCACTCGGAGGAGAGGGGGCAGTCTTACAAGACTAGCTTCATGTTTCTAATCAGCAACATAGGTTTCTTAAGCTTAATTTTTTCTCAATGTGATTAGCAACACTTATCTCCCTGTCTCACAACTCTTCCAAATAGAGGCATGAAGTAATATTTTTAAAAAATACTATGTCCGCCCTGAAAGTGAAGACTGTGAACAGCCATATTTTTAGTATGGAAGCTTGTATTACATTGTACTACTTTAAAGTGCACACCGACTCTAACCGTAACCCTAACCAACTACAGTATCATCTTGATGGAATGTAGCTAGACAAGACAGCCAAAGCTGCTGCTAGAAACACAGGAAATATGGGATTTCCCTTGTCATGTAATCACACATATGAAGTGCCTATTATTATAGTAACTTTTACATTAAACACAGTCAGCAACTGGTGTAACTATGCTACCTATGAATGCTACCTGACCACAGGAGGCACCAGGTGCTCATCTACTTATTGTGTTTTTAGACTCGCAATTCCCATCCACTCCCATTGCTCCTGTAGCTGTAATAGTCATGCTCCCTAGGGAGGCAGTCTCATTCTGGGGAATGCAGGGGTGGGGTGTGGGTAAAGGGCAAAAGGGTGATGGGTGAAGGCATGGTGAGATCATGGGGTAGGAGGGTGTTGGCATGGGCTGTAGAGGTTAAAGGGTATGAGGGTCAAACATGTTAGGCACTGGGAAGCAAGGGTCTGGGTTGGGGTTAGGCAACCTGTTTGTATATTCATTATTCATATAATGAATATGCCAATACAATGTTGCCAGTCTACCAAAAGTTTATGAATGTGTTTGTAGGTTGGTGGCATAAAAAAGATTGGGAGCCACTGCTTTGGGGCATGTGCCCTATAGGCTTTCAGGAAATGAGGACTTTTTGGGTCGAGTATATTCCCTCCAAAGGTAGGATGTAGTCTAATGATATGGGTCCTAGAAGGACACTTCTGTAACATAGTATTTATAAAAAGTCACTTGCAGTGCATAACTTTGTATCGGGGTGGGGGGAGGAGGGAGGCTAAGTGGAGCTGTGGGGTTTGTTTTAGTTTTTTTGCATGGATGCTTGCTACATTGTGTAGCTGTCCTTGTTGATTTGACACTGCCTAACATGTGGTAGACCTTAATATAGAATTAGCCCATGTCTTCACTCAGCAGAAGATCAACACTTTCACGATTGATCTTCTGGAGTTCGATTTAGCAGGTCTAGTTCAGACCTGCTAAATCAAACTAAGAGGGCACCCCTGTTGACGGCCAGTACTCCAGATCCTGAAAGGAGTAAAGGAAGCCAACAGGAGTGTTTGCTGTCATCAGCCTTCCGCTGTAAGGATGGTGAGGAAACTCAGATCAAGGTGCATCGACTCCAGGTATGTAATTAACATAGCTGGAGTGCCGTATCTTGATTTGATCTTCCTCCTCAGTGGGATGTCGAATTTTGGTTAATCAGCTATTTGAGTAGTCAATAAGGGGTGTGTGTGCACACTATCCCTGCTACTCTTCTGCCTTTGAAATGTAGCGAGAGCACTGTTTCCCTGCTGTGCCTCTGCCTCTCCTGCCCCAACCCAACCCAACCCGCTGCAGAGACGGTGCCGGGTGGGGGTGGCAATTAGCTGTTAAGCCAGGTCCCCCCCAGCACTGGCTCCTGCTCACCACACTCCCCTTACTGCCTCTGATACAAAGGCAACAAGGAAGAGGGAAGTTGAGTAGTGAATTAACTACCCCATAAGCTTGTGTTTATCTCTATTAGACATTAAGAGATCTCGTACCAGTTTGAATTCATGTGAAGGGAAGAGTGCATTGGGATGCTTGCCCGTACTGTTACTGACCCAATCAACCATCACAGATAATCAGTGGGATGCACCCATAGTTTGCACTTATAGAACCTAAAGTAAGGCATGCTACAAAGAAGATAAACACCATGCAGGCAGTTGCCTTAGGGGTTCTACAGGTCTGTGTGGTCTGCTATTTTTTTTTCTTGCTGCTGTGCCAGATAACCAGCTGCATGTCAGATTAGGGAAAGGAGCGGGTGGAGTTGGCATCATACTTCATGAAGCTAATAACTTGCTCTCTGTGGAGGGGCTAATCCTTACTGTAGTTTTGGCATTAGTGTTATTCCATTGCTGATTAGAAAGAATAGTTTTCAGTGTCATGGTGCCAGAATTTTAAAGATAACTGTTCAGAATAGCATCAGAGAGGTAGCCGAGTTAGTCTGTAACTGGAAAAACTTAAACAAAGAATGGTCTAGCAGCACCTTAAAGACTAACAAAACATGTAGATGGTTTCATGAGCTTTTGTGGGTACAACCCTCTTCCAAGAAGAAATAAGAGAAGGTGGGGAGGTGGTGGTGGTAAAGAGAGAAAAAATAGTGAATTGGATTGTTGAAGTTACAAGAGGCTGATAAGAACAATTTGCACCTCCTATAAGTACCCATTGTTTGGTTGGTTGGTTAAGGCATTACAATGTGGAAGGTAGTGTATGAGCCAGTCAGTATCTTTATTCATTCCTCTCTGATACAAGTTGGATTTCTAAATGAAGTTGGGTTCCAACCAATTAGAGGCTTGTGGAATTGGCCTGGAACAACACAATGACTTTGAGATCCATTAATGAGTTCCCTGGGCAGGTTAAAGTGTTCTTCAACAGGTTTCTGTATGTTGCCTTTTTGAATATCTGATTCGTGTCCATTAATTCTTTACTGTAGAGACTGTCCTGTTTGGCCAATATACATGGCAGTGGGGCATTGCTGGCATTTGATAGCATAGATCACATTAGTGGATATGCAGTTAAATGAGCCCCTGATGTAGTGGCTGATGTGGTTAGGTTCAGTTATGAAATTGCTTGTGTAGATGTGTGGACAGAGTTGGCACTGGGGCTGATTGCAGGGGTGAGTTCCTGGGTGATTATGATGGAGGAGTGTTGCGAAGTTACTGGAGGTTAGGTGGTTGTCTGTAGGTGAGGATTGGCCTTTTCCCCCAAGGCCTGTGAGAGTGAGGGGTCACTTTCCAGGATAGTTGTAGTTTGTTGATAGTGCATTGGAGGGGTTTAAGTTGTGGGCTTTAAGTGATGACAAGTGGAATTCTTTTTTCTTTCCTTGGCCTGTCTTGAAGTAGTTCATGTCTGGCTACTCTTCGGCTACATCGACACTGGCATGATTTTGCACAAGATCGCACCAATGTAGACACAGCCTTCTGGCTCTTATCAATCTGTTTTCACTTCTCTGGGTAGGTATTTCAGTTTTCAGAATGCTCTATATAAATAGATCCTGTAGGTGTTTGTCTCTTTCTGTGGGACTGGCGCAAATCTGGTTTTGTTAGAGCTTGGCTATAAATAATAGATTAAGAAATGTGCCTTGGATGGAAGCTAGAGGTATTATGGTAAGTGTAGTGGTCTGTAGGTTTCCGGTATAAGGTGGTAGAAATGTGTCCGTCATGTAACTGTACTGTAGTATCAAGGAAGTGGATCTCTGATGTGGACTGATCCAGGCTGAGGTTGATGGTGGGTGGAAATTGTTGAAATCCCTGTGAAATTCTTCAAGGGTCTCCTTCTCATGGGTCCATATGATGATGTCATTGATGTAGCATAACTGGGGTGAGAGCTGAGGATACGTTGTTCAAGGTCAGCCATAAAGACGTTGGCATTTTGTGTTGCATAATCAGAATAGCAATTCAGCAGAGCATACATGGATACTTTAACTGCACATTTACACAAACGTTTGCAAAGTGCAAAGTTGCTGCTCAACGGCAGGTGAGGTGAGTAAAAAAACATTCTATGTATTTCAGTAAAACAAAGTTATCTTTTAATCTCTAACCTGGCTGACATCAAAGATCTGTTACTGCAGGGGAATTTTTAAAGCTTGTGTTCACTGTCAGTGGACAAGAGGAATTCCAGACTTCCTGTTCTCAAACCTATGTTTGGTCTACTTTTCCTTTGGCCAAAAAAATCACATTAGCTGGTCTTCTAGTTGGTGGCAGTTTTGATGATCTAATTTCATTGGAAATGGGCCTCACTGGATATCATTTGAAATTCCTTTCTAACATGAGCACAGGGGTACCAAACAAAACAGATCAGGAACCATTATGTAGCTAAATATTTGAGAAAATGTTCAATTTTGAATGTCTTTTATTTATACTTTATCAAACACAAAACCGAGAAGAGGTGAATCTGTGGTTTTATTTATCACTTTACTATGTTGAGTTGTAATGATGCACTAGGTAAGATGTCCGCACTCAGCCAGAAATTTGTGGAATCCATGTGAAAATGGTATGCCTGTACATAACATACATTGTTACATAATCACAATCCCTAAGTAATTTATAATAAAATTATTGTGCTTGC
This sequence comes from Pelodiscus sinensis, assembly GCF_052426305.1. Lineage (NCBI taxonomy): Eukaryota > Metazoa > Chordata > Testudines > Trionychidae > Pelodiscus > Pelodiscus sinensis. The sequence continues at coordinate 119,828,782 of NC_143056.1, read as the reverse complement.
TTTGGTCTTGGTCATTTTAACGTATCAGTAGGGAGACAAAGGATTTAGCTGGTTCTTTGGTTGGTGCTGAAGAAGCCTGGTTGAACACAGCACTCAGTGAGATCTCATGTGCACCCATAAACTTTGAATTTGGCAAGGTTGGAGAGGAAGTACAAAAGTGCCAGTGGTGGGAAGACATGTCTTGTGCAATGTCCCGTTGCACGCATTATGAGAAGAACACTTGCTTCTTTTAGGGTAAACTGTGGAAGTCCAAAAGCATCCATTAAGAATGGTTTCAACACAAGACAGGTGAGAATCTGTATGGTGCAAACGTGCTTAAAAAGAATAGGTTAAGTGGGTACAATGACCAATGTCACCTCTAACTTTTTTCAACCATATGTGGATTTTTCCATCCATGTGCAAAATAATTTATATACATTGAGGAATGGGCATCACAAGTAGAAACAAAACCTACCTGTGGGTACTCTACTAATCAGCTGGGTGGCATTTGACTTTCTTTTGAGCAGTCGCATAAACGAACAGCTTATACCCATGAATATCGTATCAGTTGCTCCTGAATTTTTACTTCAGATAAGACTCAGAATTCAGAAATGCCTTGAGGAGGCTTTAGTAGATGGAAAAGTGGTGGAGATGGCTAATGTGGAGGCTAAGTACTAAGAGGGAAAGTGGTGGAGATGGCTAATGTGGAGGCTAAGTACTAAGAGGTAAAAACGATGTGCTTTGAATGGAATTGAAATGGAAAAAATATTCAAATCAGACAGAACAAGGCATATAAGCACAGCAAAAAGCAAACTAATGTACATCTTGCCTGCTCTTCTTAAACCATCACCTACTGATAACAATACTAGTACTTTATTCAGATGCACTTTAGCATAAATACAAGATCCTGACAAACTAGAAACTATTAACTCTTGTTGAGATTTGGCTGAACTTTTCATTATAAAGCTACAAAGAACTTAGTGGACCGTTGACAGTGTCAAGATCCTATGGACACACATGCAAAGGAATTGATTATAAATGTTATCAGGGAGAGGAGACGCCATTGTATTGCACCTGTTGAGTACAAAATAGAGTCCACAAACATCTCCAGTATTACAGTGAAGAAGCTGCTGTCTCGTACTTGCAGAAACGATGGGTTAACTATGTACTTTGAAAGAAAAATGATCCAGCATGTGAAGAATTGCTCAAAGAATTTAGTTGTTATATGGTATGATGATGAAACTGTCTTACTATTATTCAGTTGTTTTTTCATAGCTCAGATGAAGAGGCTGACTTTAAAATGATTTTGGATACCATCAGTGCATTCTACTGACTTCCAGATTTTTTGTAGATGAGATAGATGTTCTAGTGCTTTCTGTGAGATGCTATTCAAGATTTCTGTAAGATTGTTTTTGTGCCTTGTGGCTGAGGAACAGAATTGCAGTATGTCTGCAAGGACGAATTCTTTAATTCAGACCATTGAAAATTTCTGAACTACCAGGTTTTGGGGCTTTCAGAATGTGACACTACTGGAGGGTTAAGTTGGAGTGACCAAATTAACTTACTGGAAGGCATGTGATTCAGCCTCTAAAAGACACTCCTAGTTTTAAAGGTGCTTACACTAGCTGAAAGCACTAATGAAGTCATAATTGCACTGGAGAGGTACATACGCTAAGTTTACAGTTTTAAGACCAACAGTGTGATACTTGCAAAGAGAGAATTGGGGCAGATTTTTCAAGAAGTAGACAATGGAGAAAAAACTATACTTGCTATCAAGAGGGCAAATTATCAAGCAATAGAGTGGCTCTGTGATGATCAAGTACATCCAAAACAACCAACATGGATGGGTCTTGGAGGGTGGACTGAGCATACCAGTTATGTGTGAAATACCATATAGTCTATTATCAGTTCTTCAGCTAATCAAATGTTTTTGTGAAGACCAGATGCACACCACCTTTCAAATGTTTGGCCAGCATCTTGCCTTGTACAAAGATGTGTAGAATAAAGACAAGATCAGTGAGAAACATTTGGCAATGATGCTCTAGATGGAGACAACACTCTTGACTTTGAATAAAGGTGTTCAGTCCTGTGTCAACACTAGGGAAGTCAGCCTTATCAAAAATCAATATCCTTTTTTATGTAAGCAGTGCAACCCTGTATTAAAGTAAAGATGTATGGTTAATTATAAACATTTTCTCACAACTGTTCTAAAGTGATTCTTTTTCCATGTTTGGTACCATTGTGATTGTGAGAGTAAGAGCTTTTGGGTGATACCCAACTGCATTCCTTTCCAACAAAATGTATACAGGTTGTACTTGCCTAAATTGGGAGTCTTTGTTCCGGCATCTGGACCACGGATGTTCCTGCACCAGACAGCCCAAGGGCAGGGAGGCCATTGGTGGGCAGGGGGCTCAGGCGATGTGGGGAGCACAGCGCCAGAGGGTTCAGACAGCATGGGGAATCCTGTGATGCTGCCGAGAGCCATGTGACAGGGGGCTCAGGCAGCATAAGGAGCTCTGTGGCAGGGGGTTCGGTGGTCCAGTCAGGAGAACAGCAGGGGCTTAAGGAGAGCAGGAAGTTCCGTGATGCAGCTAGGAAGCCTTCAGAAGGGGGTTCAGGTGGCACAGCGGGGATTCCCAGGGCTGAGGGGCCCAGGTAGGGCTGGCAGCACGGCTGGCTGAAAGTAGTGAGTCAGCTGGGGCCAGAAGCAGGGTTGGACCTGCCCGGTCCTGCAAATTCCCTTGTTTGGTATTGGCCCAGTTCCAAGGGTGCCGGACCATAGAGATCCAACCTGTATTATCAAAATTTCCAGCAACTGAAGGACCTGAGATTGGGAGAACAGCAAGTTGCTCCTGTCATGTAACAGTGACGCCATCAAAACTATGATTATGTAAAAAAAAATGTTTACAGATATTATACTTCACTTTATCTTTCTATTTCTAACTTGCCTGTTGAGTAAGACTTTCGTACAGTACAGTCAGTCCCCGGGTTACGTACAAGATAGGGACTGTAGGTTTGTTCTTAAGTTGAATCTGTATGTAAGTCGGAACTGGCGTCAGCCGCTGCTGAAACTGATCAGTTTCAACCGCGGCTGAATCTGGATGCCAGTTCTGACTTACATACAGAATCAACTTAAGAACCCCAGGCGTCCCCAAGTCAGCTGCTGCTGAAACTGATCAGCAGCTGATTCCAGGAAGCCTGGGGCAGAGCAACTCTGCCTCGGGCTTCCTGTAGTCAGCGCTGGTCAGTTTCAGCAGAAGCTGACTTGGGGACGCCTGGGGCAGAGCAGCTGGGGTGCTGCTGGGTTGCTCCAGTAGCGCCGCTCCTCAGTGCTACTGGACCAACCCAGCAGCACCCCATCTGCTCTGCCCCAGGGTCCAAAACAAAAGCCTGGTCTGCTGGGGGGGGGGCACACTAGCTGCACCCCCCCCCAGCAGACCAGGGACACGGGAGCAGAGCCGCAGCGGCAGCGGGGTGCCGCGCCTCTGAGGCTTTGCTCTGGCAAAGTCTCAGAGGCGCGGGACCTTGCCGCGGCTGCAGCTTCAGTCCCGGTGCCTGTGGTCTGCTGGGGACGGTCCCCAGCAGACCACAGGCACCGGGACTGAAGTGGCAGCAGCGGCGGTTCCCCGCGCTCTGGCAAAGCCTCAGAAGCGCGGGAACCCGCCCGGTGCCCCTGGTCTGCTGGAGACGGTCTCCAGCAGACCAGGGGCACCGGAGCAGCTTACGAATGGGGCTTTCTCGCCCCGGAGCTCGCAGGTAGCAATCCGCCACCTCGACCTCCGGGGCGAGAGCCCCGTTCGTAAGTGCGGATCCGACATAAGTCGGATCCGCGTAAGTCGGGGACTGCCTGTATATTAACCCTGATTTCCCTTCTATCTCGGTCACAAATATGCTTATGAATTTAGCCACAAAAGGGTTTTGTGGCTCAGGTTTTCACTAGGTCTGCCGAAAGCTGTATAAAGTGGACTAGGTAACACATGATCAGGAAGAAAGTGTCATGATTCCCATCTTTTATATTGTCTTCTGTAACAGTTATTTCCTTAAGGAAGAGGCCTGGAAACATCTTTCAAATGAGATGTGAAATTCTTTTGTACAGGTCCCCCCCAAATAGGCTAGATAAGGTTAGATGTCAATGCCATAGAAATATTAATGGAGATTAGGTCCATCAGTGGCTATTAGCCAGGATGGGTAGAAATGGTGTGTCTAGCCTCTGGTTTTTTGGAGGCGAGTGACAGGGGAGGGATCACATGAGGATTACCTGTTGTTCCCTCCCTGTGGGACATCTGGTATTGGCCACTGTCAGCAGAGAGAATACTAGGCTAAATGGACCATTGGTCTGACCCAGTATGGCTGTTATGTTCTTATTTACTGATATCTTTGTCTGGAGTAACCTGAGTGTAATGGTGATTATGAAACCAGAGAATGTCTCTCCATTAAATTTCTGTGCAGTGTGCTGGTTAAGCTATCCAAAATTCAGTTGTGCTATGACAGTTCCTATAGAATAAACATGAGTCTGCTAAAATTCCTAAGCATATTGAACTTGAATACCAATCTGTCTTGCTGGTAATATAGAATAATGTCTTAAGACAGCAAATTATTTTTTGAAATCAAAACCTTTTAGGCTGAGTCAAATATAGAAATATACACTGAAGTGCTCTCTACTGGATTGTGTGAACTCATACTGGACCAATTTATCTAACTATAGCACATCTACACGCTGATAGTTAGAGGGGCAAAACCTACACAATTACAGTTAAGATGGTTATTCATTAAGATGCAAATCAAAGGAAATTGAGCAAAAATTCAAAGGAACTTTACCAGGAATTGTCTAAGTAGTCCAACTGAATGCCAGATATAGAGATGACAAAATAAAAAGCCAAAACAGTATCACAATGAGTAAAAGCAAAGCAAAAAAAAGGTCCTATAGAAATGTCCAAAACATAATCCAATAATAAAGGTTGAATTCTTGCAGTTCCGTATTAGCTTCTGTTTACGTTATACAATCTGTGGAGATCTTAATGACAAAACAACTTCCTAATAGGCCCTGTGTATGTTATAATCATTAATTAAAATTAATGAAGCCTTTACCGTATATAGCATATACTTAAAGCCAAAGCTGCTCCTTGGCACGCCTCTGTCCCGAGCAACCATCTAAAAGCTAGCAAGTTTGAATTGGAATCTCTACCTGCAACATGGGGTCACTTTAAGAAAAAGTACTGGCTTCGATCCCAAGGTCCTTTATCCTTCTCTTCAAAAATGCAAAATGGGTCTCTTTGAGAACTGTAGGATAATAGCTGTTAAATTGTGTAAGCTTCCTAAGACCATTCCATCTTAGCAGAGAATGAGTTGTCAAAGCAGAGTTCAGTGGATGTTTAATGTTGTGTTTCTTTGGAGGGTTCCATGTCTGAAGATATCTTAAGAAAGCTGATTAGGCATCTAATTAGGCAAAATGGTTTACAGTAAAAACTATTGGGTTAGGGCAGTAGTTCTCAATCTTTTTGGCCTGTGGACCATCTGACTCAATGTCCAGGTTTCCATGGACCACCAGTTTCTAATGGAAACACATAATTAATTACATAATTACCCCTGTGCCATTTTGCTAGTGCTACAGCTAGGGAGAGTGGTTTAATTTAAAGTATTAAACAGATTAAGCATTTTAACTTTCTCATGTTTATCAAACTTCATTTTAAATAAAGTAAAATATTAATTTATGTCCAACACACAAGGTGTCAGTGTTTATTTACGGCAGGAGTAGGGAACATTTTTTGACCCCCGGAAAAATCAATTGGGGACCACACAAGTGAAAAGCAAAAAACTCCAGACCTCACTGAGATACCTCATTCCTCTGGCACTCCAGCACTATGTGGCTCGAGGAAGGACTGATGTTCAGGGTTTATTTTTCTGGGGTTCCAGAGTTAGTGGATTTTGTGGATCCCCTTAGGCTCTGGGGTGAGGACAAAAATAAGGGGTTCAGTGTGACAGGACTGCCAGCAAGTGGGATAGAGATGGGGGTGCAGGATCTGGGTGGGAGGTAGGGTGCAGAAGTAGGCTGGAATTAGGGTGTCTGGCCAGGGAGAGGGTGCAGAGTGTGGCCAGGAGGGAGGGGGCCACTGACACAGCTGCTGATCCTCACACAGGGAAAGGGGCACCCCAATGTACTGAGATCCCCACAACTCTCACGCTCCCCAGTTACCTGTCCCCTCCACACTTCTCATAGAGATCCCCACATCTAGCCCCCTCACCTAATGAGACAACTCTGCAGGGGAAAAAAACCCTCACTCACCAAGAACCCCTGCCCTCCCCACATCCCCCTTGCCTGGCAGAGACAGATCAGATCCCTCCTGTCTGTCTCCCAGCCACATGCCGGGGCAGAGCAAGCAAGGTTTGTGCAAACACTGGTAGGGTGCAGGGCTCTGCGCTCCTAAACCATTCCGTTAGAAAGCCCTGTGTTCCTGCAGCTCCCACTTTTGTGTGGTACAGGGGAAGGGAGGTTGAGTGAATTGTCCCATCTGGGTGCAAGAGGCATCAGGGCGTGCTGGGGTGTCTGGGAAGGGTGGCAACTTCAGCAGCTCCCAGGGAAGCTGGGGCGAGTTCCATTTGTTCCCCAGGCTCTGTGAGCCCCCTCAGCAAATTATTAAACCTTCTGTCTCATTTCTGATTTTTGTAATGTAAACACACACCTACCCTACTTCCCTGATCTACAATGTTGAGATTAAATTCTGTGTTTAAAGTGTGACGAGAATCCTAATTTAAAAATGTTACAGAAAGTGTTCATTTTCTTGAATCTGAATTTAAAATATTCTTCTATCAAATCTTTATTTTTCACTTTTAAATAAAAGCATAGTACAGTAACCTACACAAGAACTAGGTATTAATTTTGTTTCCTCTTATAGAAACATCAAGGCTACTTAAATACATAACTGAGTTAAATGTAGTGATCGCTGACTGATGTGTGTGTTCAGTGGTGCCAAGTTATCTAGATGAACTTTCAAAGGAAGTGCAAAATCTCTTGTGACTCTATGATTCAGGTCTTAAAGGTCAGCGTTTCTCTCATCCCTTGGTAAAAGAGAAGTGACGAGCCAGCAGCTTTTGTCAGTAGTTACTGAAACTTACATTAATACTAGCTTTGTTTTAATGTTCTACCCACAATTATGGTCATTTGGAAATAAGTTGGATTGCTAACACCAGAATCCTTCTCTAAAGGAGAATTTTGTACTATGGCAATTTCCACACATTTCATACTTCAATACATTAAACCTTAAAAATATTTATTTTATTTGCCAACACTTACAATGATTTTTAATTCCAATTACTTAAATAATTTTCCTGTCAGGCCATCTTGTCATGATTTTGTTCTTTTGATGAAATCATGATCACAGAATAATTTACATGAGCTGAGGTTATGTCCCTAGATATCTGCCATTTTTTGAAATTGCCTTGGAAGATCAAGTGGCTAGAAAAAATATGCTCTATTGCAGTGATTTGGTCCTTACTGTTGAAATATTGTCCAGTATTCTCTTGAGGACAATGATATGTAGCTAGCTGTTTGAAGGGACACTTAAGACTGAGAAGGCTTAGGTTTAGAAGCCTTATTTAAACTTATTTCTGAGGATATCAGATTTTTAGTCTATTTTCAGCCTTAGCATCAAAATAAATCAATACTTTCCCAGAGCAAATTAGGTTCTCATTCACTAACACTGTGTTGCAATGGTTGGGTTGCCAGAACTACAGGGAACCATTTAAAACTTTGCTGATTACTTTAAAAATGCCTTGTTCATAAATTTGCCTTTATCATGTCTGAGAATACCTTTAAAGTGTTCCTTTAAAAACTTACTGTAGTATAAAATGTCTGTTAAAATAAATTAGCATATTTTTGAATGGCTAGCCGTTCATTATATTGAAACAAAGTTTTGGAGAATGTCTGGGACATCTATGTATATTTAAAAGACTTTGAAGTTTAAGATGTAAATAATTTGTGCATATTCATATTTACTACAAAATAGGAAGTATATGTTGGGAGTCATTCAAATAGCAAACAGTGGAATGACAAATTGAAATAAACTAGTAATCTAAAACCTGTCTAGGGAGTGGATCAGAATCTGCCAAAAATTCTGGAATAAGCGAAAAAATAGCAAAGCAAAAGTATTAAATCCTTTAATTAAAAGGTGGTGAGTCTGATTGTAGAATGAGCTTTGAAAGGTCATATAGAAACATGGAGTTTAAGTGGCAGGAATAGGTCTGAGCTGATTACTAAGAAGCAAAGAAACGTGCTTTGACCTGAGAGCTGTCAGTTCTAGAGTAAATTGGAGGCTTTCCTGCACAATTAAAAAAAGTTTTTGTGTAACCTTTTACATTTTTGGCTTACATTAAATGTGAATGTTCAGGTAAATTTAAAATATCACGAAATAATTTCAGTGTGTATTGATAAAGAACACCCAAGTATTGTATCTTGAGAACCAAGATTGTCTGCTATGGATGAAACGCATGAAAATCCCAGACCTTTCTTAAAGGTAGTGGTTAGGCCAGTGTTCTGGCCTACTTGTCTTGCTGCATTGTTGTACTGTCTAATGGAAGCATTCCCTCCCACAATTTGCCTTGACTTCACCACAATTTTGGTGCATAAATGGGCCTCTGTGTACCTTATTGATAAAGACTCTGGGTCTTACAGCATGAAAAGTCACGTAATAACTCTTGACAGTTACTACTGTCAAAATGATAAACGGAGACCTCATTAGGAATAGTTAGATTACCCCAGTGGCGCTATACTTAGCTTTATGTAATTGTACTTTGTTTCCCTTTGTTGGTACAGATTACAAAAGTACCATTCTGTGCTTTCATTATTCTAATGTAATAGAAGTATTGATGGCAGAACTGAGTGTTTCTTTATTCTTATACTTTCAGGTATTTGCAGAACTTGTAGAAAAGCTATAAACTTTTTTTCAGTTCCTCAAAATTTTATTTCAATACAAGTTTAAAAGTTGGATTGAATTGTATTGGCTCCTAGGATTCCATTAACTCCCAAAGCAGACCATATCGTGAAAACTTTTCCCTTGCTATTGTTCCCTCATCTGCATGGCCAGTTACCCTGTGTAGTGTTTCCTGGCCAACAGTTGTCTGGCTATCTTCTTTTGCATTACTGCCTATTGCCTTCCTTGCTGTTGAGTGATTTTTTTTTTTTTGGTGCTCCATGTAGCTTAACATTAAATTTGTGGCACTTTTGAATTGTGCCATAAATGGTGCAGCAAAGTGGCTGCATAGAGATCATGGGGCCTTGGTTACAGCCTTCTAGCTAAATGCACATGTGTGAGGGCAGAAGTAGTGCTGGCTTCTGCTGCTACCTGAAAATCTAGAGGCAGCTAGAGACCCAAGCTGCCTTCTAAAATGTAGAAATTATTGGCCTACATTTGCAGTCCGAGTTGAAATGGTCTATGCCACTTCTTCCATTTGTTTTCCTTCACCTGCAGGCATTACCTCAAGTCTCATTCTATAGTTAAATCTCAGCCAGTTGCATTATAGGAAGTAACTATAGTTGGCGTGAACACTAAGGATGTTCAATTGTGTTTAATCAGTGGAATTTCCATCAACAAGCTGATGTGGGGGGGAAACTGCAGAGCTGCAGCGGGGTTAGTTCTCAGCGAATGGAGCTAATCCTGCTCTGGCATTGTCTCTCATAAATATAAAGATGTGGAGAAATTGGAGAAAAGAGCAACAAGAATGATTAAAGGTCTAGAGAACATGACCTATGAAGGAAGACTGAAAGAATTGAGCTTGTTTAATTTGGAAAGGAGAAGACTGAGAGGGGACATTGTAGCAGTTTTCAGGTATCTAAAAGGGTGTCACAAGGAGGAGGGAGAAAAATTGTTCTCCTTGGCCTCTGATGATAGGACAAGAAGCAATGGGCTTAAACTGCAGCCAAGGAGGTTTAGGTTGGACATTAGGAAAAAACTTCCTAACTGTAGGATGGTGAAACACTGGAATTAGGTGTGTTTCTAACCTACTCTTAAATATCTCCAGAGATGGAGATTCCACAACCTCCCTAGGCAACTATCAGGGATGGTCTAGATGTTACTGGGTCCTGCCATGAGGGCCGGGGACTGGACTCGATGACTTCTCGAGGTCCCTTCCAGTTCTAGTATTCTATGATAGGTAGAGCCACCCAGCTCTAACTACATATAAGAGGTAGAGGTGCCGTGCCTGGTCCCCACTGCATCTCTGCCTGCCCTGCTGAGAGGGTGCTGGGAGGAACAAGCTTTTAGTCACCTCCTGCTCACCTCCTCTCCCTTGCTGCCTTTGATAGAGGTAGCAAGTTGGAGGTGGCAGGGGAGCAAAGGTGTAGCGTAGGAGGTGGCCAGGGGGGCAGTTGCCCCCGGGCGCCACACTGGGGGGGGGGGCGCCGGGCCGGGGTGAGAGCGAGCGCATACTGCTCAGGCTCGCCTGGCATGGGCAGCGAGTTATATGGCCAACCCTTCTCCCCCTTCCCCCGTGGCCCCGGATCGTTTCTGTCATGTGCAGCCTTCAGTCAGCTCCCCTTGCCTGTGCACGCAGCGTTCCCAGCTGACCGGGGAGATGCCCAGGCGTGATGTGACTTTAAAAGTATTCGGTGCCCAGGACTTTAAAAGTATTTGGTGCCGCATTGCCTAGCTTCCAGTTCGGACTCCGGCCCTGGAAAGTAGAAGGCAGAAGGTACAGCAGAGCAGGGGGAAATCTAGGGGCAAGGAGGACGAGCTTGGGGGGAGGAAAGATACAAATGCCAGGGGGACAAGTGCAGACAATGAGGAAAAGGGCAGGAGGGGATGTGTCGGGGGAGGAGGGACAGGGTGATGCTGTTCGAGGAGAGGGGAAGGGCATTGGGAGCTGGAGGGGGAGGTCCTGGGAGAAGGCTTGAAGAAAGAGGTGGGCACGAGGAAGGTGGGGATGGAACAAGTCATGTGTGAGGGCACAGAGGGGCATGAGGGGAATGGAGGCAGAGAGTGGTGGTGGGGGGCATCAGGAAAAAAGGGGGCGTGGGCAGTGAGGGAAGGGGGAGGCACCAGGAGAGTGCAGGACTAAGGGAAGGTGCAGGTGCCAGGTGATTCTGGGGGTGAAGCAGAAGGGCAGACACCTGCTGGGGAGGGAGCAGCTCCAGAGGAGAAAGGCAGGGCATGTGTAAAGGGAGGTGTTAGGAGAGGGGATGAGGAGGGGTAGCTCACCTGATCAGAGTGGGGCTACTGGAGCAGTGGGTACAAGAGGGAGAGAAGAGCTGGTGAAGCGGGACAGGTCACAGAAGGGCTGAGGGCAGTGAGAAGGGCAGGAGTCAGGACAGCAGAGGAGAGTGAGGAGGTTGGGGGGGGGGGGGGGCGGCAGCAGGCACCAGGGTAAATGATGGAGCAAGGAGAGGAGACATGGCAGCAGAGAGAAAAGGTAAAGGTTTATAAAATATTTATTAATAACTTGGTATGCTGCCCACGGCCGGTTTGTTTGCGCCCCGCTGTGCAATTTGGGTTTATGTGGGGATCAACACATGGCCGGCGAGTGGGAGCCAAAACAGAAAAGCAGTCAGTGTAATGATCTTCTGTTGAGATGTGTTTTAATAGTTAAATTCTTGGACTGTCATTGCTCCTGAAAAGTGCTGTGACATGGGTAGAAATCGGGGAAATGTTGCATTTTATTAATATTAGCGGAGCTGACTTAAATGGGGTCTGTATGTTGCATAGTCTTGCCTTAATCTTTGTATTCATGCCTGTCAGTATGAGAGAAGCTATTTGTATATATTTGCTTGCATATGCAACCACACTTAAGTTGAGGCCCTCAGCATTTTCTGTAAGTATCAGTGTGGCCCTTGGGGCGTCTAAAGTTGAGTTGCCCGAGCTCATCCCTGACAGGTGTTTGTCTAACCTGCTCTTAAATATCTCCAAGGATGGAGATTCCACAATCTCCCTTGGCAATTTATTTCAGTGTTTAACCATCCTGACAGGCAGGAAGTTTTTCCTAATGTCCAACCTAAACCTCCCTTGCTGCAATTTAAGCCATTGCTTCTCATCCTAACCTTAGAGGACAAGGAGAACAATTTTTCTTTCTCGTCCTTATGATACTCTTTTAGATACTTGAAAGATGCTCTCATGTTCCTTTTCAGTCTTCTCTTTTCCAAGGTAAACAAGGCCAATTCCTTCAGCCTTGCCTCATATCTCATGTTCTCTAGACCTTTCATCATTTGTGTTGATCTTCTCTGGACTTTCTCCAGTTTCTCCACGTTTCCTGGAATGTGGCGCCCAGGATTGGACATGATACTCCAGCTGGGGCCTAATGTAGATGGCTCATTCCCTGCCTAGGGGACGTGAGACTGGGCGGGTTAATTTCCAATCCCCCTGTTTGTTCTTTTCCTAAGCCAGGAGGGCACAGTAGTTCTGATGGGGGGGGGGGGGGGACTCTGCAGGAAGGCAACCCGCACTCCCCTCTGCCTGAAACCTTGTGCAGGTGTTAAACAGCTGTCCAGCCCACCCTAGAGGCAACTGCATTTCAGCATGGCTGAAGCAACACAGCACCAACAATGGACAGGAGGAATGGCTCCCGGGCATGGCTTGCTCGTGTCTGCTCCACTGGTTCCCATTGGGTGAGCCTCAGCCTCTTATTTCCCTTCTCCGCTTTGCAATGGGGCTGTAGACTCTGGGGGAAGAGGGGTGGAGGCAAGCAGAGGTGTCTCCCTGCAGCAACTGTAGACACATCTCTGTATTAATCATTCTCTCATTGAAGTTTTTAGCTTTGTATTGAGTCCTTTTACATGGAAACGTTGTATTACGTCTTGGTACAATAGTCCCTAGGACAAGTGAGGCAGAGACTCACTCTGTGGGGTGAACGAGGTGGGAATGTTTAAGACAGAAGGTGAGCACCTCTGCGCAGTTGCAAAGGTTGGAGAGGGGATGGAAGCCAGATCCAAGATCAATGAGCCTTGGGAAGTGGGCCCATTGAAAGGAGGCTGGATCTGTGGATGCTTTGGGGGTCAGAAGTAAGGGCCTGCTTTGGGAAGCCTGCTCGTTGGAGGTGAATGTCACAGCATTGAGTCACCACCCAGAAGCTGGCGCCACAGACAAGTAACTGCAGATTCATGGGTCAGCTCTCATAGATCGTGCACATGCATAAGATGATAGATCTGCAGGAGGGGGGGCAGTGGTGTAGTGAGGGGGCTAGAGGGGTCAGTTGCCCCTGGGCACCATGCTAGGGAGGCTCCAATTTAATCCCATTCTGCTCCCCCCATTATCCCTTGAGCTCACGTGCTCCTAGTCCGCCTGCCACCGGCAGCTGGAGCCTCCTCTCTGCTCCGAGCCCGACCCTGCTCCAATCCCGATCCTCCTCCATCTCCACTGGATGGTTAGTGCATGCGGGAGCCCGGCCCCAAACTGTAGGGGGTGGGGGAAGATGCGGTACAAGTTCCCCCTCAGCTGTGCACCAGGTTTGGGACGTGCCACATGGTGGCTGGGGGAGGGAGGAGGGCACAAATTTTTCCTTTGCCCCTGGGCGCATAACACCCTCACTACACCTCTGCGGGGGAAGAGGGAAGAGAAGTGACTAGTCTAGTAATGACTTAACTACCTGCGAAACCTAGGCTTATCAGGTAGTCAACTATTAAACTAGTCACTTACATCTCTAGTGAACACTGTTATAACTCCATATACTTGTTTAATATTCCTGAAACACCAACATCAAACAGTAAACTGATTGTTGTGTAAAGCTGATTGATACATTTGCATTCCCCAAACAAAAATATTCACAAACAATCACCTAAATGTCAAAACACAGACCATTTCTCTGAATGTCTGTGTATTTTTTTTCATCCTCGAATGAGAAAATATTGGATTTACAGTGTGCTTTTAAAAAAAGCTGTACACAGTGAAATCTAAATACTGCTTAACAGCTGTTAGAGTAGCTTTCTAGAAATTAAAGTCCTCCCACGGCCATGCCTTGCTGTTTTTGCAGGCAAGTAGTGTATTCATCAACATGCACATGCCCCTTTAAGTTCTTTGTTCCTATTCTCACTAAGGATATGCCTATACTACAGGACATGATCAAATTAAGATATGCAACTTCAGCTATGTTAATTGTGTAGCTGAAGTTGAAGTACCTTAGCTCGACTTTCCGTGCTGTTCACACTGCAGGAAGTCCAAGTGAGAACACTCTCCCTTTAGTCAGTGCCAGAAATCCTGCTTCCATGAGGAGTAAGGGAAATTGGAATTAGCTGTCTTAACTAGACCCACTAATTTGAACCCTGGAAGATCAAGAGCAGCAGCTTGATTGTTCTCTGTAGTGTAGATGTATACTAAGTGAGTAGATTGAGGCACAATATTTTCTGTTCTGCGAACTCCTGTAATAGCAGAGCAAACTCATGAACTTACAATGGCACTAGACTATAAAGAACTTTAAAGCTTTTTTCAGTTTGTTTGTTTTTGCTATAAATATTTTATTTAAAAAACCAAGTTTATAAAAATATGCAAGTTTAGCAAGAGGGTGCACAGGTGTACTGATCATTAAAGGCCTCTTTAATATCAAGAATTTAAGTTTTTTTTTTTAATGGTTTATTTTTAAGGACTTTGGTATAATGGTAGAAGATTTTGAGACCACAATTACTTGATAACTGAATTGCTCAGGAAGAGTTCAGAGGGCAATATCAAACTCTTGACTGAAATTAAAAAATCAGTTATAAGTTGTATTTAGTTACTACATATATTTGGAAGTTCATGCTCAGATTTGGTTTTTTTTACTATGTTCCTTACATATCTTGTCTCGTATCTCTTTTTGTAAAACATCACACACATGAAAAGCAATATGCAAATAAATTATAGCTCAGCTTTTAGAAAGCAGTGGTGTCTTTCTTTGCAAATTATGCCATGCATGATTTTTCCCTCCCTATGTTGTTGTTTTAAAAATCAGACACTTTGATAAACTTTTGGATGTTTGTCAGATGCTCTGAAACTTTGTTCTCTGGGCATGTTAACATGGGAGTACAGGTTGGTAAGCCTTTTTAGTATTTTTAATTAAAGGCTTTCAATTTTTCCAGAAGGTGCTAATGTATTACACTTGGTGTACATTGTGTTATGGGGAAGAAAGGTACTACCAGTGTCTGTGCTGAAAGAATTGGACAAATTAAATGTTTAAATGCCAAACTTTGATGTAAATTCTCTTAATTTCAGGCAAAAGCAAAGAAGCAGAGATAAAGAGAATAAACAAAGAACTAGCCAACATTCGGTCAAAATTTAAAGGTAAGTGCATTTTAACTACCTTCATATCTTTACCTCTAACTTTTACTTTGATCGCCTCTCGTCATGTGATACTTTTCTTTCATGTCTCCATTTTTTTCTTCCTTGTGAACAAAATGCTAGTGTCATCTATCAAAATATTATACAGGCAGTCCCCGGGTTACGTACAAGATAGGGACTGTAGGTTTGTTTTTAAGTTGAATCTGTATGTAAGTCGGAACTGGCGTCAGCCGCTGCTGAAACTGATCAGTTTCAACCGCGGCTGAATCTGGATGCCAGTTCTGACTTACATACAGATTCAACTTAAGAAACTCAGGCGTCCCCAAGTCAGCAGCTGCTGAAACTGATCAGCGGCTGATTCCAGGAAGCCCGGGGCAGAGCAACTCTGCCCCGGGCTTCCTGTAGTCAGCCACTGATCAGTTTCAGCAGCTGCTGACTTGGGGACGCCTGGGGCAGAGCAGCTGGGGTGCTGCTGGGTTGCTCTAGTAGCGCGGTTCCTCGGCGCTACTGGAGCAACCCAGGAGCACCCCAGCTGCTCTGCCCCAGGCGTCCTGATTCAGCCGCTGCTGAAACTGACCAGCAGCAGCTGAATCAGGACGCCTGGGGCAGAGCAGCTGGGGTGCTGCCGGGTTGGTCTGGAGTGGCGCTGCGGGACCAACCTGGCAGCCCCCAGCTGCTCTACCCCAGGGGTAGGCAAGAAAAGCCTGGTCTGCTGAGGGAGACACTAGCTGCACCCCCCCCCCCCCAGCAGACAAGGGGGACAGGAGCAAAGCCACTGAGCACGCCCGCAGCAGGACAGCCCGGGCACGCTTGGGCTGTCCCGCTGCAGGCGTGCTCTGCGGCTTTGCTCCTGTCCCCCTGGTCTGCTGGGGGGGTCCAGCAATTCTCTGTTCCTACTAGCTGGCAAATCAAGCTAGAGGCCACTATCTTTTACAGGGCTTCTAAAATTAGGTTCAACATAAGCAATCTTACATTTTATTACTGTTTTAAAATTTGAGTAATACTAGGTAGGGATGTAAAAAGTTGTTTAAAAATGTAACCATGTAATCACTAAAAATCCTTCTGGATACACGCACTGTGGGCCCTGCAACGGCTGCCAGCCACATTCCCAGTGAGGGTTCTCTGCAATCTCTGTGGCCAGCCCCACTCCCAGGGAGAGCCAGTGTGTGAGCAGCTCCCTCTCTTACCCCAGCCTGTGATGGGCATGAGGCTTACCAGTTAATCATTTACATCCCTAATGGCGAATTCTTATAAAATACAAAGCCTAGAGAACACTTAAATTCCATACTATTTAGTGTTAAAACTGTACCTTAAGTGTGTATTTTCAATATATTTTGTATACCTATTAATCTCATCCAAGATTCCTAAATTTTCTGGATTTATGTATGTGTTTGGAGTTGCCAGTGCTCTTTTGATTTCCTAATGCAGCACTTCACCAGTGCTGTCTTCACGCAATAAATGTTTATATCGTCTTATTATACGGAACACTGCATATATGATAATGTGTAATAGGGTGAAAGTTATCTGCATTTCAGAATATATTATATAGTAAACCTGTTTTTAATTTTTCTCAAAAGCTCGCCAAATGATTTACACTAGAAACAACACAATTTTTGACAATCAGAACCTTCACTTGTTTACTAACTTTAAATGTGACACTTTGTCTCCTAACGGTACTGAGTAAGGTGCAAACAGAAGATTGCTGAAATGCTAGTGATTTCAAAGGGACAGTACCATAATTTGGTTTAAAATGTTAGTGTAGTCTTAAAAGTGGAAAAAGGTTCCTTTTGGCCTGGGACTGCTAATTAAAGATTTAAAGTAAAAAGTACTAGGTCAGATCTAGGTGGGCCAGTGACTACATTTACCCCAGCAGAGCATTTTCATGTGCCACAGTGAATAGCTAGGAGATCCTGATGTGCACATTTTACTGATCTGCCTGCAATACATTTAAAACTTAGTAGATACGACACTTTGGGTTTCTTGATAACCTCGCAATAGTTCTAAGTTTTAGTTTATTTAAAACTGTAAAAACAGCAGACTTCAAATTTGTTTTAATGGGTTGTTTATTTTCTGAGGCAAGGTCTCTAGACATGAAGCATCTTGTTAATAAAGTATGTTGGGAAGCAAACAGTCTAATTCATATGCTAATTAACAGACTTTTGCACAAACAAATACCTGGGGAAAGTGATGTAGGTGGCTTCTAGTAGAGAAACAAGTTTAATGACTACGTGTAATAGACACCATACAAATGGCTTTTCTTGATAATTGAGTTTAATAGATACAATGCTCCATCAGAGATGTCTTCAAACTGATGGGAATGTTTACTGGTTTTAACTAAAAGATTTAATAAACAGGCAGTGTTTTCACAGTTCTCAGCAGCTGCTGTAACTTAAATTTCTTCTGAATTAGGAGTGTTGTACCCTAAATGTTGTACTTGTTGAACTGGAGCAGAAATTTGTACTGCAGTGACAGTACATCAGTGAAAAAAAATCTTCTTTTAATGAGAAGTGACAATCACAAGATTACATTTTGAGCATCAAACCTTTTTAATGCTAACTATGTAAAATGTTGTGTGCATGCCTGATCTAGACACAGAATATCAATATAATAGGGTTATGTCAATCTCTGAAGTCTTGTCTACAATTGTTGTTGGTGATATTTCTGGAGACTGGGCTATACAGTATTCTGTGTTTTCAGTAGTATACTTTTGCTTTGAACTTTAGCACAGTAATACTACCATTGTTGCCCATGGCACTAGTTACAGTGCTGTTGATGCAGTATAGAATGTGTTCATTATTTTATTTCTCCCCCTTACAAATCCTTCGTGTTGGTGGCTATTGGAGGGACGTATGGCAGTTTTTGCTGCTCTGTTCTCCTTCTCCACCTCTCCTTGTCTGTGCTTTGACGGGACCTCTCAGATTGTGCCACCCCCCTCCTGGATTACCACTCTCTACTGGGAACAGTCTTGGGTAAGGTTCTTTCGAGTGTCGACACTGATGCTGCTTTTTTTTTAATGTTTGCTTTCAACATGTCCTTACATGATTTCATCTGATTCTCCATGCTCCTCCGTCCTTCCTTCAGCTTGGAAAACAGCATCTGTTTTGGGAAGCGCTGATCAGGCACCAGGATCACATGACTAATCCAGCAAAGTTGTTGGTAGTTGACGATAGCTTCAATGCTGGTCATGTTCGACTCTTCCAGGATGCTAGTGTTTATGCGCCTGTCCTCCCAAGGGATATTTAAGATTCTCCTGAGGCAGCATTGGTGATATTGTTCAAGTGTCTTCAGATGATGCTTATATGTTGTCCAGGTTTCACATGCGTAGTACACAAGGTGCTTTGTCTTGGAATTGATGTCCAAGTTCTCAAAGACCCTTCGTCTCAGGAAAAAGCAGAGCTTACACAGCTCAGGCGATGCTGGATTTCTGTGTCTATGTTGACTTTTGCAGAGATGACTTCCAAGGTACAGGACCTGCTCCACGTTTTCCAGAAGTTCTCTGACATCAATAGACGGTACATTAGATTGTGCGGTTGGCGAGGGTTGTTGGAGCTCCTTGGTCTCTGATGTTGAGTGTGAGGCTGAGATTTTCATATGCTTCAGTGAAGGTGCTTAAGATGGGCTAAAGAGCTACAGGGGAAAGAGTAGCGACCATATTGTCATCCGTGTCCTGGAGCTCTGTGATCGAAGTCGCAACAGTCTTGTTTTTGGCCTTCAGTCTCCTGAGATTGTCTACGGAACGAACGGGAAACTTTTCAATCTTCAAACCACCTGGAAGCTTGCCATCAATGAGATGGGGGTCATGGCAATGACAATGCAAACCGGTGCTGGGGCAATGACACAGCCTTGTTTAACTCCTCTTTTGACCTCAAAGGAGTCACTTTGGGATCCGTTGTTGTTCAGCACTGTGGCAGTCATGTTGTCATGAAGCAATGTCAGGATGCTGCTGATTTTTTGTTTGGGGAGAGCAACTGATCTTTGAGAGGATGGTCCACAGGGTACTATGATTGATTGAGTCAAACGCCTTGGTCAGGTTGATGAAACTCATGTATAAGGCTTGATTTTGTTCACAACACTTTTCTTCTAATTGCCAAGCAGTGAAGATCATGTCTACTGTTCATTGGAGTGGTTGGAAGTCACACTGGGATTCTGGAAGAATATCTTCTGAAAGTGGCATGAGTTGATTGGCAAGCATTCGAGCTAAGATTTTTTTTCCCTGCTTTTGCCAGGAGTGGCGATGCCATCCTAGTTTCCACAGTCCCATTTGTCACTCTTCTTGAATAGACTGACGATCAGTGTGTGTCTGATCTCTTGTGGTATCTACTCCCTATTCCAGATCTCGAATCAGCTCTGGCCCACTGCCTTTGAAGACTTTGGTGGGGAGTCCGTCTCGTTCAGTTGCCTTGTTACTCTTTAAGCTGCCATCAAAGCAATGGACCTCATTCAGGGTAGGAAATATTTCAAGATAGTCCATAGGTGGTGGTTGAGGGATTCTGGGACTGTGGTGGAGGGGCGGTTCAGGAGCCCTCCAGCAAGAAGCAATTGCTTCATTATCTTTTTCAAAACTTGGGAACCATCCTTTGATCTCAGGGGATTAATTCCATGTTTCCTTGGTCTGTAAATAGATTTGGTTGCAGGTTTCCAGATGCATTCCTCACATGTGTATGGGCCACCTGAAGAGCCATTGTCTTTGGGTCCCTGCTCATTAGCAGTCATTGACTGAACAATTGTTCTTTGCATCAGGCAGTCCAGGCCATTGCTCTGTCTCGGGCAGAGAACATTCACAGTACCAGTGAAGAGCCCATATTCATAACCCCACATATAGACATCATCAGGGCTCGCCAAGCTGAGGCAAGCCCCGCTTGCCAGCCACGTGGAACTGCACACTGCACATGCACTGACTGCACTGCATGGCGACGCCGGGCTAAAATCTACTCATCACGGGCAAGTAGATTGCCTTAATTGTCAAGTCCTGGACATCATACAAGAACATGAGTAGCGTACATAGAATCAGTAGGACATAAGCTTTCATTTGACACCTCACATGGCCCTCTTTGTATAGACTTCGGGGCAAACACTCTCTTCCCCCCTCGCCCTCCATGGATGCAGCAGCGATCTGTCTGCTGCCCTTAAAATCCAATAACGTGACACCTTGTTTTGCATTGGACTTCTGCCTTGGCATTCACTTCTGTCTTCATTGCACAGTTGATGTCACTTTGTTAGGCCCTGAAGACTTTCCTTTTAGCCTCAATCAGACATTCATTTTCCACATCGTTCTCATCAAACCAGTCCTGATGCTTCTTGGACTAGTAGCCAATGGTTTCTCCGCAAGCACCAATGATGGCATTTTTCAACTGAAACCAGTGTTCTTTCATGGTGTACTGTCGACAGCTTCCTTTGGAGAGCTATCTGGAAGTGACTTCGTCTGATGGGGTCTTTCAAGCCTTGTACGTTGATCTTTCATCAGAACAGTTTCTTCTGAGTTCTCTGTTTGGTGACTATCCTAATTGCCATTGTGGATTGGATGAGGTGGTGATTTGTCCAACAGTCATCAGTGCTTACCATTGCATGCATGAGAAGGACATCGCACTGATCTCGAGTGGACGATGACATGATCTATGAGGTGCCAGTGCTTTGAGGATGTTGCCATGAAGTCTTAAATTTGTTCTTCTGGCGCCTGAGGCTGTTCATGATGACAAGCTCATGACCTGCACATTCTGTAAGGAGTAGTCCTCCATTGGAGTTGCTATTGCTGATTCCTTTTCCAGTGGTAGTCTGCCAGAGGTCCACGACTCTTCTGATTCTGGCATTGAAATCTCCCAAAAGAATAATCTTGTCGTCTTTGGGCATGTCTTTCAAGACTGTGTCCAATTGGGTGTAAAACTTCTCCTTCATATCTTCGACATCTAAAGATGGTGCATAAGCACTCATAACAGTTGCATGTTACTTTTTGGCAAGTTTCAAGCAAAGAATAATGAGATGCTCGTGGATGTCGACAGGGACTTCAGATAGGATCTTTGTCAGTTCATTCTTAATGGCAAATCCTACTCCATGAATTTGTTTTTCTTCCTTTGGGATTCCTTTCCAGAAAAAGTGTACCCTTCACCTTCTTCTCTTAGCTGTCCTTCTTCTGGTCTACATGTTTCTGCCAGGGCAGCTATGCCGATGTTAAATCATCGGTGCTCACAGGCGATAATTGCAAGGCATCTTGTGAGTTGTCCACTGTCTGGATTATCCATTAAAGCCCTAATATTCCAAGTTCCAAAACTTCCCCTTCGATTTTTACCACATAAAGGTGAACCCACTGGATGTGGCTATCCAGTCGGGGGGGGGGGGGATTGAGATTAGACTATGTTCAGGGCACCTTTTTTAGCCCCCTCCCCATACAGGGTGAACAGAGCGAATCCTAAATAGGGCTGCTCAGTCATGGATGCAGCTGCTGGACCGTTCTACCACCTTGGTCCTTGAAACAGAACGACTGATACACACATCCATGGTCTGCATGCTGGTCCATGACTAAAAGCTTCTGGATTTCACAATCCTGCTCCCATTGCTATTTGCTTGGACACTTTTGCTTGTTTACTTAAACCAGTGTTTCTCAACTTTTTTTTATAATGTACCCCTTTTTAAAATAAAAACTACCCGCAGTACCTACAGTTTTCTCTCTCTCTCAATTTTTTTTTTACCATTGCAACACCATTTGTTTAAACAACTTAATCATAGCTGGGCGGGCATTGAAATGTTTAGGTGCAAAAAGTAAAAAAAAAAAAAAAAAAAAAACCTACAATACTTCAAATTTCAGTTCTTGACATACCCCCTCCCCCCCCCAAGACTTCTCTTGAGTACCCCTAAGGGTACTTGTACCACTGGCTGAGAAACACTGACTTAAACTATACACAGAGAGGTAGCCATGTTAGTCTGGTCTTGGTAAAACAAAAAAGCAGTCATGTAGCACTTTAAAGACTAACAAAATAGTTTATTAGGTGATGAGCTTTCATGGGGCAGACACACTTCAGATCTGCCCCACGAAAGCTCATAACTTAATAAATTATCTTTAGTCAGTCTTTAAAGTGCTACATGACTGCTTTTTTTGTTAAACTATGTGGTTAGGCTCCTTTCTAAAATTCCTGCCACACTTGCTGGCAGAAGTACAAAAATTACTCATTAGGTGTATATGTGTGAACATGAGAGGCCATACTGGGTCAGACCAAAGATCCATCTAGGTCAGTATCCTGTTTTTCCCAACAGTGGCCAATGCCAGATGCCACAGGGGGAGTGAACAGAACAGGTAGTCATCCCATGATCCCTCTCCTGTCATCCATTCATAGCCTCTGACAAACAGAAGCTAGGGTTACCATTCCTACCCATCTTGGCTAATAACCATTGATGGACCTAACCTCCAAGAATGTATCTAGTTCTTGTTTGAAGGCCTAGAAGCTACCAAAATTAGATAAGCACTCATATTACAGCATGAAATGTGCTATGCCCAGATTACAGGTTGAACCTCTGTGGTCTGTCATTCTCTGGTCTGGCAACATCTGTGGTCTGGCATGATTTTAATTGGCCATACCCATGGTAAGTGGCTATCTGGTTAAGTTTCTTGCAGTCCCATAAAGTTTGTCCTAGCTCTCGGTGTCCTGTGGTGTTTAACTCTAATTTATCCCTAAGCTTCTTCTGAGAGCCCGGTAAGCAATAAAAGTGGTGGTAATGTTGCTAGACGATATTGATTTCCCGTGGTTTAGCAAAATCTCTGGTTTGGCACCGTCAGATTCCGAGGGTGCTTTACTAGAGAGGTTCAGTTTGTACTTAATCTGCTGGTACAGTGGAATGCTGGAACTAAATCACTGAATTGCTTAAACTGGCAAGCAAAGTTTCTTCCTTGAGTGGTCCCTAAGGGTGCTCCACTGATGCTGTCGGGCTGAAATTGGTCAGAAACCTCACACACACCGATAACCTAAGGATGTCTGGATCCCCAGGTTTTTAAAAAGTGGCCCTGTGTAGAGAACCCATGCCAGCTTCAGATGGGCATTCAGTGTGTATACACTGTTTAGGGGAGGCTCACATCTCCAAAAATGCGGGCATTGCTTGAAACTGACAGCCCATGCCCGCTGGAACAGAGAAATGCACCTGAAAATGCTGCTGTTTGATAAGGCGCTGGACCCACACTCTTTAGCTGCGAAGAAGAGGAAAAGCAGAACCAGGAGAAAAGCAGAAAAGAAGAGTCTTCTCCACCGAGTCCTCTCCACCGAGCCAGCTCCACAAAAGAAAAGAAAGCTGTTCCCTGCATGCTCATTGCCACCTGATCCTACAAATAGGATCAGCGCAGGAGATAAGCCAGGGACCTCCGGCTCTGCCCCTCTGTGCCAGTGCCAGGGTCAGGGGCAAAAATGAGGACGCTGGCCTCGGAGACATTTCTCTCGGCACTGAAGACGGCTTCAGTGCTAACATGCGGCATCTGTGTTTTAAAGCTGCTGGCATCGCACCATTTAACCCCGCATGCGGTGCCGGAGCAACGGCCACTCTCCGCAGCGAGATCGGCACTGAAGGGGACTCCACTGGCACTGACAAGCGGCCTGGCACTGATGCCAGCACTATAGGACGATCCCCCGGCGCAAACAGCAGAGAAAGAAGCAGAGCCGCTAAGCAGGCAGGATCCAGCACCAGTAGAGAAGCTGGAATCAGCACAAACAATGGCACCAGCGAAAGTGACTGGCAAAACAAACAGGGAGTCCCTGTTTCCTGTCTTCAGCATTCTCACCGGGTCCCTCCCCTTTGCCTCTACTATACCGATTGCCACTTCAGCATGTTTACCACCAGGACAGTCCAAGACATCAGTACTATGACAGGTCTCACTACTCGCCATACAAATCTCGCTCTCATTTCCATGATCACTACAGGCGACGATCCTACTCCCTGCCACACAGGCGGTCGCCACTTTACTCTTATTCTCTGCGTCGAACCCTGCATGCCAGTTATGACAGGTGATATCCAAGTTGCAGATCGTCCAGGTACTCGTCATCTCACCCATCTGACCGATACTATGACCACTGTCATGACTCTCCTTATTCTGTATGTCATTACTGTCACCAATCTCCATGCTCTAATCAACCGCCAGCGCAACATACTCCACCGCAGTTACCACATAATCGCCTGCCGACCCCTCCTTTCTGCAGTCCAGGCACAACCACACAGCAGTCTGAGCCTGAAGAGGGCCAATTGTCGGAAGTGGAGGACCAACAGATGGACTTCCCAGTTCCTGACCGTTGGTTTTTCTCTCCTGTTGAGGCGGTGTTCCCGGTGGATATGTCTCTGCCAGACGACTTCAAATGGATGGCCAAGTCCCAGGAGGTGCAATTAACAGAGGTGCAAACAAAGCCGTATCTGTTAGTGAAGAATCTTCACCCAAGACAGAGTGCAAAAATGCCATCCCTATCGACGAAGCCATCACGGAGGCTGCTCAAGTCACTTGGCAGACACCAGCGTTGGTCCCACAGACCTGCAGGAGAGCAGACAAGAAATACTTCGTCCATTCCAAAAATTTGGAGTTCCTGTTTAATTACCCACCGCCAAACTCCTTGGTGGTAGACGCAGCACAACAGAATGCCAGAACACCACAGTACAAGATGACGCCAGATGTGAAAAAATTAAACATATTTGGTAGGAAGGCATATTCTTCTGCAACCATGCTCTTAAGCATAGCAATTATGCTGCCTTGTTATCTAACCACAACTTTGATAACTTGGAGAAGATTGCTCAACTGCTTCAGTATCTACCAGAAACCAAGTATCCACCAGAAACCTCACTTGAAATCCTATGTGCAAGAAGGTTTTGCAGCAGCGCGAGCAAGCTTCCAATGAAATTTGTATGTGGCGCAGACAATGGCCTGCACCACTGCGACAGCAATAGCAATGAGATGCTCATCCTGGCTTACCTCTGCGGCAGGCCCCAAGGAGCTTCAAATGAAAGTAGAAGATCTCTCATTTGACAAACAAACTATTTGGGGGGAGGGGGGAGGGAAACAGATGAGGTCCTCCATTCAGGAAAGAATTCCCATTTAACGCTCCATACTTTGGGGATATATACACCTCCCTTTAGGCACAGAAGATACTATCCCTATCAGAAGAGGTATGACTACCCCTTTCAGAGGCAACAACATCATCAACGTATAGACCACTCACGCTCAAGACAATGCCCACAGCACAGATGACCCCAACCACCCCGGACAGCCAACCATCAAAATTCAAAGGAGCAAGTTTGATGGTTCTGTCGAGGGCATGCAGCAAGTCCTTCCAGTAAAGATGAAACATTAGGTCACCTATCTCTTTCACCATGGACTATGACCTTTTCAAGCTCAATGGGCGTCTATTATATCGGACCGCTGGGTATTACAACTCGTGGTATCCAGGCTCACCATCCCCTTCTCAACCATACCACCGACAAATCCACCAACTCTGTCCCTTTTCAGGGACCCATCTCATGAGATCCTGTTGAATGAAGAGGCCCAGTGTCTGCTGTCCATAGGAGCAATTGAGGCCTTTCCTCCCCATTTCAGAGGAAGAGGGTTCTATTCACAGTATTTTCTTACAGAGGAAAAAAACAGAGGGTGGAGGCTTATCCTCAACCTCAGAAAGTTGAACAAGTACCTCCACCTCAAAATGGTGACCTTTTCCATGATGATACCATCATTGGACAAGGACAGTCAGATGTTTCCTCCGCTTCATCAGTGGCGACTATCATTTTCAATATTGCATTCTACTTTTTGGCCTTGCATCGGTCTCCAGAGTCTTTTTGAAGACTCTGGCACTTGTGGCAGCTCACCTGCGTTGCAGAGGCATGATTATATTTCCATACCTTGATGACTGCCTCATAAAAGGCCAATCGAGGCAAGAGACATTACACATGATCATGGTAGCCAGACAAATCTTCCAATTGCTCGGGCTCATAATCAATGAGCAAAAATCAACTACAGATCCCATGCAGATCCTAGATTTTTATAGGTGCATGACTAGATTCCACCTGTGCTCATGCATCTTACCTTAAGAGAGTTTTCTGATTATATAGGAACTAGCCACAGTCATCATCCATGCCCCTACAGTGACTGTGCTCATGTGCCTCGACCTCATGGGTCATATGGCTGCCACCACCTTTGTGGTTCACTATGCGAGACTCCATTTCCGATGCCTACAGCATTGGTTGGTATCAGTATATACCCCAACAAAACACAGCACTCACAAGGTGATAAATCCAATCGCTGGGTTGGTGGTTGAACCCCCAAAATCTGCTAGCGGGGATTCCATTCCATCAGCAGCCATCAAGCCAACTGACTACAGACGCCTCCCTTGTGTGTGCCCCATCCAACATCAACGGCATGTCCATGCAGGGGAGATGGTCTTCAGCGGAGGCTGTTCTACATATCAGTCTCTTGGAACTAAAAGCCGTTTTCTTCGCTTGCAAAGATTTCTGGACTCACATTACCAGTACGACCATCTGGGTTCTGACTGACAACATAGCCACTATGTATTATATCAACTATCAAGGAAGCGTGCATTCCCGATTGCTCTGCATGCAAACAATTGGCTTATGCAATTTGTGTGTGTGGAACCACATCACCCTGATAGCATCTTACTTACCAGGCACAAACTATGTCATGGCAGACGCGCTCAGCAGACATTTGGCTCATGACCACGAGTGGAAAATCCATCCCGATGTCCTGAACCACATCTTCCATGCTTGGGTATCGTCTCAGAGACCTTTTCGCTACCTACGACAACAGAAAATGTCACCTATACTATCTGAGAGGGAGTATAGGCAAAGGGTCCCTTGGAGATGCACTGCTAGTCTGCTGGGATGGACCTCTGCTTTATGTGTTTCCACTGACGATGCTTATACTGAGGGTGATACAGAAAATCAGAGGCAGTTCAGCTTGAGTTAGTCTTCTAGCACCAGCATGGACGAGACAAGCTTGGTACCCGTTCCTTCACAGAATGTCCCTACAACCACCACGTCCTCTGGCCCACCTCCCAGACCTTCTTTCTCAGGTCCACAGCTCCCTGTTGCATCGGAGACCAGAGACCCTCCATCTGACAGCGTGGCTCCTAGCTGGTCTGACATAGAGGAGTGTCTTTGCTCAGATGGGGTGAAGGCGGTTCTTTTGCACAGTAGAAGGGAATCTACAGGGAAGACTTCCCTGGAAAAATGGAATAGATTCGTGGCTTGGTGTAAGGACAGCAACATCAATCCATACTCTTCACCGATACATAAGATCCTTGATTACGTACTATCTCTCGATCAAACAGGTCTCTCTATCTCTACCCTTAGAGTGCACTTATCTGCAATTAGCGTCTTCCACAGACCCATAGATGGGCATTTGATCTTTGCCCATCCACTGACTGAGACTGCTTAAGAGAATAGCAAATCTCCCCGAAGACCCCAACCCCCCTCTTGGAGCATGGACTTGGTACTATACACCTTGATGTACCTGCCTTTGAGCCTTTAGCCACAACATCACTAACCATGTTCACCATGAAGGTGGTATTTCTATTAGCAATTACGTCCACCCGTAGGGTCAGTGAACTGGCAGCACTAATGGCAACGCCACCCTTGACGGTTTTCAACAGACTCAGTTATGTTGTGCACGCATCCTGCTTTCATCCCTAGGTTTCTGCACAATTTCATGTTAACGAACCTATCGTTCTGCAGGTCTTCTATCCAAAACTGCATGCCTCCGCCAGAGAATCACTACTCCACACCTTAGATGTATGTCGAGCTATAGCTTTTTACATTGATAGAACGCAGACCTGGCGCAAAACGGATTGCCTACTAGTATCCCTAGCGGACCACTCCAAGGGCAACCCGTTATCCTCCCTGCCTGTTTCGAAGATCATAGTTGCTTGCATCACTACCTGCTATTCGATCCGCAACAAGCCCTGTCAGGCTTTAGCTAGAGTAAATTCCACCAGAGCAGTAGCAACATCCACTGCCTTTGTCCCCGGAGTCTCACTGCTGGACATTTGCAGAGCGGCCTTGTGGTCCTTAAATTTGGCATTTATGAACCATTATGCAATAGTTCAGCGGTGGGCAGCGGATTCTACGGTGGCTTCAGCAGTACCTTCAGTCATTAACAGATCCTAACTCCGAAAATGCAACATGGGATATTGCTACATAGTCACCATCAATGGAGCACCTACGATGACCACTCGAAGAAGTTACTCACCTTTGTTCAGTAACAATAGTTCTTCAAGATGGGTCCCCGTGGGTGCTCCATGTCCTGCCCTTCCTCCCCGTTCTAGAGTTGTTTTTTCTCTCTTTCCAGTTATTGAACGGTGAGAGGAACTGAGCGGGGAGCTGGGTACGTGCAACTTTTAAAGGGCACGAACGGCACGAGCTGTTGATCGTTCATGCGCAACCCGGCTGAACACCGCTATTGGAAATCTCCAAGCTGTGGCACTGGGACAAGCCCAACACCATCAGTGGAGCACCCCCAAGGACCCATCTTGAAGAACCATCATTACTCACCTTCATGCAGTAACTTATTCTTTTCACTATCATGTGTGTTTGAATTTATTTTCCCTCTCTTGAATGTAAACCATTATCTGTCTAACAAAAACCTGAAATTATTTACATTTCAATTGGTTACTAGTTCTAAAAAATTAAACCTTACTAATGCCCATATAAGCTGATGGGGTTAGTCAACTGTTACTTACATTTAATTTGTGTATAAACAGTTTATGTAGAATTAAGAGTTATTTTTTCTTAGTGTTCAACAGACCATACATTAAAAACTGCTGTGCAATTGCAGACAATTCAAGATTTCCCCCCCCCCTTTTTTTGTTGTTAGCTCACTTATAAACTGTCTGAATTGCTAGACTCTGCACATCAGACGTTTGTACAGTCTCCTTGTTTAGGTTTCTAGCTTTTGAAGTACTGTAATTATGTTCCTATGTTGTTCTATGTTTGAGACTAGTATGATCCACAATTACAATTTCTGTTGGTATGTGCAAAACTCTAATCTGCTGGTAAAATCTCTGAAGTGGTGGAGGAAAAAACAAGAAGAAATTAGAATAATTTGCCTTATTGTGCAACAGTGAAATTAGCCTTATAAATGGGTAGTAATTCCCTGCAGATGACAAGAACAGCAGCCTTTCCGAGGAAAAAAATTTATTTTTGTCCTGTTTGTTGTAGTCGAAACTGCTGACCAGAATTCTTTAGATCCTTCCTGTTTCTGATGAATTTTAAGCATAAATGTATACAGAAACTCATGTATATATCTTTCATTGAGGAGAACCGATCAGAAGAAAAACATTTCCTGTTGCTTTCTCTTTCCTGTGAGCAACAAAATACGAACTTGCTGTTGGGAGTTAGAGGAAACTATATAATTCTTTGTCACTAGAACATTGTGCAATGAGATTCATCACGAACAAGGGGAGAGTATGCAATTTTAGAGTAAATTGTGCAAAAATTTGGAATAGTGATAAGATGGAGACTTCAGTTGTACAAATTGAGTTTATTCTTGTACCTAGACGTGTGTTTAAAGTTGGGCTGTTCTCACAACATATTTAAAATATCAAAGCTTGTTTAAACTATAGTATGGGTATTTAAACTATACACAGTTTAGTTTAATCTTTGGTATTGGCATTTATATTTTAGTACAGACTGAAACAAACTACTCTACTTCCTTACTTTAGGCATCTCTGCTGCCACCTGTATAGTAGGATAAGTGGATAGTTGCTGCTGCTTTTTAAAAGCCAAGCTAGCTAAAAAAGGGAGTGCCCAATGTGAAATTTTTCTCCCTAATACTTCATTGAACACCATATAGTAGATGGAACATCTGCACTTGTCTTTCAGGACAGCTTTAAAAGCTTTGTTTTCCTGGTCTTGTTTTGAGAAGTTAAAAGTGTCCGGAGAGAGATCACTGGAGTCCTGCATGTATATAAAATTTGTATCCTCTTCTGCATCTGTATTGTAAAAATGAACCTCGTGTATCTGCATCTGCAAATGCGGATACCCACGGGTATAAAATGAATATCCATGGATTTGCAGGGTTCTAGAGGTCACTTTCCTTCCCTACTCAAAGAACAGCAAACTGCAAGGCCTTTGGCTATGTTGACCCATGAGCCTATATCACAAGAGGTTTTGGCTTTTGCTTGTGGCTTTTGGCAGGAGACCAAAATACCAATTCCATCAGACAATGGGGATGACCAATATGCTTCACTGCTATGTGGCTGTACAGTTTCAAGAAAGCCCCTCATCCATCCTAGAGGGCAAGCTGTGATGATCAGGCTCTTTTTCTTCAGACGCTATTGTTCATTTTCTCTGATTGGAAAGGTCTCGTGAAGCACTGACAACCAATATTAAAGGATGACAACAGTCCAGATCCTTAACAGCCAAACAAATCTTAAGGAATCTTTCTGATAGTCTTTTCCTTGTTACATGCCCTTGTTGGTAGATTGGCCTGCCTTCTTAAGCAGTGGAAGCCAACAGTCTAAATCAGTGTTTCTTAAACTTTTTAAGACCGAGGAACACCAAACAATATTTTTATATGAGGAACACCAAAGATTTTTTTTTGTCGTGTGCAAAAAAAGATGGGGGGAGGGAGAAGGGTAAGGTTGGGGGCAAGTTGAGCCAAAAAGTCATCTGCCCCTTTAAGGGCAGTCATTTTGAACTCTGTTGCGCTCTCTGGCACACCTCCAACTGCCTCATGGCACACCGGTGTGCCACAGAACGTGATTTAAGAAACACTGGTCTGAGTTGTAGAGAATACTGTTTCATTCCTTCCCCTTTCTTCCGAGATCATGAAAGCTCTATAGAGACACATACACACAGGTAACGTTATGTTTGCATTTAAAAATTGTTTCAGCATTTAAATATGTATCTCCAGCTCTGGCACATGGGGCAACCGCCTGCCATGTGGCCCTGCCCTGGGAACAGTTGGGCAGCCACCATGCTCCTCTGGCCACAGCTAAAGCCCAGGCAAGTCAGGGACAGTAGAGAGCTGCCCAGCTAAGCCCACCACCACCAGTTAACCTTTCATTGGTAGGATGTTGAGAGCAGGGGTGCAGGCACACTGCTATGAGGCTCTGCTTAGGAAGTGGGCAGCACTAGGTCTGTCTGTGTGCCCATGCAAGCACGCTTCCTAGAAGGAACTTGGGTAGGGGGGAAGAGGGGGAGAGAGTGTCAAATGTACAAGCAGGCATTTCAAATGCCCAAGAAGGAATCAACATTTACCCTACATGTGAAAGTCAATAACGTGGATTACTGTAATTCATTCTATTTAGGCCTATTCTAGAACATAGAATGGAAAAATTCAGTTAGTACACAATAGGGATGTCAGATAATTCAATAGTCATGTAACCGCACAAAATATTGTCAATTACATGATGATTTGATACTTCCGGAGAATGGGGCTGGCAGCCAGTGCGCTCCCAGCCCCATTACTGGGGAGCATCATGCTACCCTGCGCTGCTGCTTATGTAGTAGAGGCAGCAGTGCAGGGTGGCAGGCGGAGCTGGTCTGCAAGGGGAGTCAGTTTAAAAACCAGCACCCCTTGTGGATCATTTGCCTCATATAGAGTCCAACAGTGCAGGGTTGCAGCAGTCCCTGTCTTGGTGGAGGAGGGCGGTTCTGACCTCCCCATGGACAGAGGCTGCCCTGAGGGATATAGAGCAGTTTCTGTCCACAGGGACCTCGGACCCCTTCCTCCCTCCTTCCTCTCCACCCCCTCAAAGCAGCCACACCTGAGGCAGGCCCAGGCTCCCCACAGACGGAGGCTGCTTCACAGACCCCCTCTTCTCTGTGAGGCAGTGGGAAAGCAGCACCATGGAGCTGGTGCTGAGAGGAATTGGCCTTTAAGCTGTCCCTGTTGTCACCCCTGTCCTGCCTCTTTAGGGGGAAGCAGGCAAGTATGTGGAGCTGATAAATGCGGGGAGTATATTTGCTCTAGCCTACCTCCCGCCCCCTCACCTTCTGTGGGGAGGGCCAGGCGGATCCAGTGTTCATGGGGAGCTGGCTTTTCAGTGAGCACCTCACGGGCACCAGCTCTCACTCCTGTGTGACTACACGTTGACAAAGCTTTGGCCAACCTACCTAATGAGTTACATAGCCATGATTCCTTAATGCACCTACGCTCTGAATGGCACTGGGTTCCCATCCGCTTCTTGGTGGAACGGCAATGCATTCTCAGCCCATACAATTTTAAGAGTAGGGATTACCCTAATGAATTATTATGCCATATGAACAAATGTCAGTGCTATTTAAGAACAGTACCAGCCCTTAATTATGAGAATCTCAGACACTGCAGAAATTTAAGTGAACTTTGGGCTTGTCTATACTGCTGCTGTGTGTATACTACAGTTGTTTTTGTGCAAAAACCGGGGGAGCATCCACAAGTGCTTTTTTGCGCCAACAAAAATACAGTACATCAACAGGACTGAGGGCTTTTGCCGGTAGGGTTATTCCTCTCCCCACAAGAATAACTCCTTTTTGCGTTACAGCTCTTGCGGAAAAAGACATGTGTGGATGCTCTGCAGGGGTTTCTTGCACAGAAAAAGCACAGGTACGCTGCCGTTAACAGAATGGCCATCAGAGCTTTCTTGCACAAGAGCATCCATGCAGTGTGGATGCTCTCTCTTTTTGTGCAAAAGCACATCGCTTTTGCAATACGCTTTTGAGGTGTGGATGCGCTTTTGCGCAAGAAGTTTTTGCGGAAGGGCTCTTCCGCAAAAAGCTTCTTGCGCAGATTCCTGTAGTGTAGACACAGCCTTCCAGTGCACCAGGCAGAAACTTTTTCATTCAGAAGTTGGAAAAAATACACACCCTGGCTGTGTCTAGACTGCATCCCTTTTTCGTAACAGGGATGCAAATTAGACATATCGCAATTGCAAATGAAGCGGGGATTTAAATCTCTCTTGCTTCATTAGCATAAAAATGGCTGCCGCTTTTTTCCGGCTCGGAGCTTTGCCGGAAAAAAGTGCCAGTTTAGACGCGGATCTTTTGGAAAATAAAGCCTTTTCTGGAAGATCCCTTACTTTAAGAGGGATAAAGGATTTTTCGGAAAAGGCTTTATTTTCCAAAAGAGCCACGTCTAGACTGGCGCTTTTTCTCCGGCAAAGCTCCGAGCCGGAAAAAAGCGGCAGCCATTTTTATACTAATGAAGCGGGGGAGATTTAAATCCCCTCTTCATTAGCAATTGCGATACGTCTAATTTGCATCCCTTTTACCCAGTATAAACAGGCTTCCAGTGCTGTTAGCTACTTCCTTCATGGAGGAGGTTTACCTCCAGTGTAAAGAGCATGGTGTTATGACCCCAGTTCCATCTTAAAACACTGCAAGGGCCGCACTTTAAAATTAGCGGTGTAGATAAAGCCTCAGGCAGCTTCTACAGTGTATCTAATCACACAAGTTTGAGATGCCCATATCTGATTAAGATGTTTGGTATCAGATTTTCTTAATCCGGGTCTAACCACAGATTAAAGTTGGTTTTGCATCTTTGTCTTCAAGTAATCTAAATTTCCGCTCCCTTCCCGGCCCTTCCACATTGGCTTTTATCAAATAGAAGTATTTTTCTTTTAATTCATAGTGAATTCCATCATGTGTCTAGGTCTTCTGAAGGAAACCTGGAGAAACCTTGCTGGGAGCATTTGTTTTTAAGTAGTGAAACTCATGATTTGCTGATACCTGATTAAAGTTGAAAGCTACTAAATCTTCTCTTCCCTTGATGTGTTTCTTTAGGCTCCCCTTTTCAATGGATTTCAGGGTTCTGATCTGCTCCTGGATGTTCCCATATGTCTAGGGGCTGAAAGACTTTTTAAACTAAACGCTATATATTCTACTAGTGAGGAGATAATGTAGAGTGATAATGTAGAGGGATGTAAGATATTGGGTAATTGAATAGATGTGTAACTGCCTGAAATCTTTGAGGTTGCATGACTATTTGATAGTCCATGGGGGTGAGGCCAGCAGTCAATGTACTCTTGACTCCTCTTGTAGGGAATCTCCTGTCACCCCATGTTGCTGCCTCTATCAGAGGCAGCAGAATGAGGTGGCAGACAGAGCTGATCTGTGAGGGGTGCCAATTGGAAAAACCATCTCTCCATGCAGATGGGCTGCCTGCCATCCTGTGCAGTTGCATCTGATACAGAGGCAACAGCATGGGATGGCAGCAACCCCTCTCTGTGGGGAACTCAGCCTCTCACAGACAGGGGCTGCTTCACAGCAGTCTTCCCTGCCTTCCTCTTGCTGCCTCTCATAGAGGCAGTAGTGTGGGGTGAGGAGGGGAACAGGCAGCACTGTGGAGTAGGTGTTGGAGCGAACCAGCTCCACCTTAGCACTGACTCCTGCTCCCCCTCCTTGCTGCCTCTGATGCAGAGGCAGCAAGGTAGGGAATGTGTGGAGTTGAGAAGATTAACCTTGGTTTATTTGTTAATCATGTAGTTAACTACACGTTGACATCCCTAGTGCTTACTACCACTGTGTCCATCTTCCAGTTTTAAATCCCTCTGTCACAGTTCTCCCTCCTATTCCAGCTTTTTCCACGCATCTTTTCTTCCCACTTGTTCCTCGCTTTTCCATTCTGTTGTCATCTTCCCTATCTTCACTTTTGCTGCCTCTATTTGCTAGCCCTTCCCTGAATGCTCCTGTGCTTCTGTTTCACTAAGTAACATGAGTGTAGTGGATTTTTACTCTATGATATTGCTGAGAGAGTGCTATCTTTTTGCAGAATCAGCGGAGTTGTAGGTATGATTCATTGCTGGGGGGAGGATGAGGAAAGACTTTCTGTGCTCTTTTCATTCCCTTCTTTATAGATTGCCCCATCAGCAAAAGAGTATCCTGTCTGGCTGTACTGCTCTTGCAATACTGCTTCCCTAGCAAGAGCAGCATAGTAAAATGCTGGTATGGCTAGACTACACAGTTTTTCTGGGATACCAGAGGTGTTCCGGAAGAACTGTTCCGTGTTCAGTGAACTCGTTTGTTCTTCTGCTTTTTTTGCGAGGAATAAGGGGGTTCCAAAAAGATGTGGGGTTTTTTGTTTTTTTCTTCAGACATTTGGCCCAATCTAGACGGGCCAAATGTTGGAAAGGCCTCTTCCAACAAAAGAATCGGAAAAGCTATGCAAAATGCGGAGTGCATTTTGCGTAGCCTTTTCCGAAAAACTAGTGTAGTCTAGCCATCCCTTTGTCAGTTGATCAGTTAAATTCTGCACACAATTTAAAATTCTGCATATTTTGTCAAAATAACTCTATATAATGCCGATTTCAGTTATTTTTAGTAATTTATTACAATGTATGTCAGCAAATATGTCTGCAACAATGCAGACAACAAAAAAGTCACCCAGGAATATAGTTAAAGAAGCCACTAT
Organism: Pelodiscus sinensis; assembly: GCF_052426305.1. Taxonomy (NCBI): domain Eukaryota; kingdom Metazoa; phylum Chordata; order Testudines; family Trionychidae; genus Pelodiscus; species Pelodiscus sinensis. Next base: position 119,793,226 of record NC_143056.1, on the reverse strand, counting down.
GACAATCCAGTGTCCTTTCTCTATTATGTGTGTGTTGGGTGCCTCCGTGTGGTGTATCTCACATGCGAATTGGGCACATCTGGGGGGGATGACTCCTCTGATCTCAGACACCTGCACCACCTATCTTCTCTGCCCCCTCTCTCTTCCCTCCCCCCCACCCTGTCCAGAGATCCAGAGAGAGAAACAGCTTGATGCTATGTCCTGGGCTTTATTGAGTTTCCTGCATGCTGCCACCTTTTTTCAGCACTTGCTGAGAACTGCAGCTTCCTGGAGCTCTCCATCTCTCCCTCCTCCCAGCTCCCCTTCAAAGTGACCAGTATTTGTGATCTGGAGAGCTAGGCTTTGCTGGGTCCAGTGGCCTCTTGTGGCAGCCTACAGCTCTGCAGCATCAATTCTACAAGGTAAAATTAAACTTGGCACAGAACATAATTCTGCATGGTGCAGTAGTGCATAATTTGCCCATGAGTACTGTATCCAGAAGCACAGGCATGGTTCATAGCTAATTTAAATCCTTGATTTAAGTGTTCTGGCACTCATGGTCTCCAAAAGTCAGGGTAGTCTAGTTTGCCTTAAGATAAAGATATCTTTAGACTATATATTGGGATTTTCTTTATGCTGGCTGCCAGGTTGTCATATCTACTCTTGTCTGATATAGGTTAGAAAACAGTGCCTTTCCACTACTGTTTTTTTCACAAATAGTATGATATTTAGTATTTTCTTTGAACCATAGTTTGTCGAGTGATAAATTGAAAATCTTTTTTATAATTTAAAAAAGTTAGCTTTCAAGCTTGTGTAGAAACTTGAAAACTTGGATCCTCAAGTCTGGGGGGGAAACAAGAGAAAGCAAATAACCCCTGCAAACAGTTTTGACTCTTCAGTATCTCATCCAGATTTTTTGAAAGCTTATGATTGGCAAATATTGCAGATGATGCCTACCGGTTGCAGTATGCCAGGTACTCTGCCTATGACTCTTTGTACTGGCGCTGAGCTTGCTATGTCAACTGCTGCTAATTGTATTTATGTAATAGCAGTTCTTAAATTTTTTGAAAATCTTTGTAGACTTGAATGATCAAGTTCCTCAATGTTTAGGCACCAAATAAATGGCTTGATTATCAGCAGATATCAGAGTTGTGGGTACTTGACAACACTTTCCATCCTTGAGCAGAGTGAGTTTGGTCTTGTGTACCAATGTTGAGGTAATTTGCACTTGTTCAGATTTGTGCCACAAAGGTTCTTATTTAAACATGAGTCTTTTTACTTCTGTGAAAATGACATTTTAATACATTTTATTAGCTTCTATTCAGTATGAAACAATTTTCATCCTATCTTACTGAGTTCATTACATATTTTCCTTAATATGGGTGTTTTTCATTAAAGTTCATTTGAAGAATATAGCTGTTAGAAACTTTCACAGTTTAGGAAATATAAAACAAAGAAAAGAACTTTAATCCAAGCCCCAACGTGTCTCACAAATGGCAAGTTTCAGTTTCCTTGCCTCTGTAAGGGGCTTACTTCAATTCTTGTCACTATCAAAATGTTCACAGGAGATCTACAATATGGTCTAGAAATTTACCTTTAGTGCTTTGCATTTTACATAATACAGTTATATAAAACAAATATACAACCATCCCCCCACGGTGATCCAAAAACTCCTCAGATACAATATAAAAATAGGGGGATCAAGAGTTTAGCCTATATAAAACTTTACATAAACCGTCTTGTTCTATCTGGGCATTTGGGTGCTGAGGAAAGTCTGTTTAACTGAGTCTTCCCAGAGCTGATGAGTGAACCATTTAAAAGGCTACACTATTACATCCCTAGCTCCAAGCACCTGAATCTGTCACCTGCATCTACTGGCAGAATTCAATGGTAACAAGAGTCAAGATTGAAAAGTTGAAGGGAAAGTGTTTGAAGTTGTTTGGTAAATTGCTTAATGGCTAGTGAACATTCAGAATAGAGAGTTGCTTTTGTAAAGATTCACCCTTTCATCTGATAAAGGTGTTAATTGTCACAGCTATCCATGATCTTCTAAACCCTTCCATAGATATCAGATGAATGTTTCTAAAAATACTCTAACAGTAGAACCCCTATACACTAAGTTAAGGAGTGGTAGAGAATGTTCTACAGAGTTAAAAGGTAATCTGCCAAAAAAGTTTAAATATTGTCCATCTTTCTCTATAAAGTGAGAGCTCTACAGTTAGATGAAGATGCAACTTCTATATAATTCAGATCAAAGAGAGAGAAACACTACCTTTCAGTCAAGCAGTGTTACATCTTTTGAATTGAGCTGTTTTTAAATATATTAGATCCCTTCTTATCCAAGTTGGGGAGAGGGAGTGGAGATGAACCTTTATCTGGGATTCCATTTCCCAAATTCTCTCTAGCTGGGTTGGATGCTGGTTTACTCTGAGAGCCCGGCCCTTAGGGCCACAGCATAGCACTGCGTACACCCTGGCACACAAGGTAGCTACATATTTTATTCTTGCAAAGGACTTAGGCTCAATGGCTGCAGGTCGTTACGGATGTCTGTTCCAGTCCCATGTCTCCCAAATGTCAAAATATCCCAATTACTGGCAAGCAGACGGCTACACAAAAAGTATATTTTCTTGATCAATAGGTGAACAGGAAGGGGTACCCCAAGCCTGGAGCATCCCAATGGCAGAACAGACCCCCCCCCCCGGGGTTCATTGGCAATTTGCGCTGCAGCTGAATGTCCCATTAGCTCCCCAGAGATCTCCCTCCAGGCTCAGTGTCCCCCATAGGCTGTGGCAGGCCCTGTGTCCCTTCTGGCTCAGTCTCTGGCACAAGTTGCTGCACTGGACCGCATTCTTTTTTCTCCCTGCCAGGTGCTGCTGTTGCTGCTGGGCCCTGGCTTTCCTGTCCATTCCTGCCGGCCCCTTGCCACTTCCCAGCTGCTGCCTGCCCGTGTTTCTTGCCCTTGTTCGCGGCTGCCTCGGCATCCTCCTCATGCAGCTTTTTTTTAACAGCATGGGTCATGTTGATTGGTGGCTTCTTGCTGCTCAGGCCTCGCAGCAGTTCCAGCTGCCGTCTCCTCTTGGCTACCAGGTCACTGGGCAGCAGTTCAAAGTGCCACTTTTTGCTGCCCCAGGGCAGAAGTGCAGCACACTCCTCAGGGAGTCAGGGCTGGAAATGGCCGAGGAGATGGAGAAATAGGCAGGCCGCCATGTGGCCCACAACCCCAGTCCTGGGGAATAACTTGAAGCTAGGGCTAAGCCACCAGCCATATGGCCCCACTCTGGAGTAGCTGCTGAGGAAGTGGACAGGTCTCAAATTTTTGGTGCACGCCCGTGCAGGCATGCACCTTAGGGAGCCCTGCTTGAAACCTCTGAAAATCAGGGCAACTTCTTCAAATACATAAAATGGATTTGTAAACCTAACTTTAGACACACATGTTTGAAAGCATTGGCCTGTTTGGTTAAGTTGCTGTAGATTTAGCTGGTCACTTCTCAGCAGTGAGTTGGAGTTTTGCCTCTTTATTCTTGACAGGAGAAAATTTGACAAAAATGTAACTTTTCATATAAGGCTTTATTTCCTACAGTCCTGTGCTGATTAATGCTGCTCATCAAAAAAGAATGGTCATTGATTTGACAGATGTATCTATCTGTTTCACTCTGAGTAAGGCAAAAAATAGCTGAAGAGTTTTATATAAGCTTCTGGGAAGCAGCTTTTGTTACACTAACAGAAACCCTGGGAATCTGTCTGTCTGATCATCAAATATTCCCTTGTAGGCTTGAATGGAGAGAGGAAGAGGTTGTTGGCCAAAAGCCATGATGTTCATGTTGCTCTACAAGTAAATAATTCCTACAGTGTAACAGATCATCTGCCGGAAACATTGCACTTACAGCCAGATGGCTTTGGCTTTGCTGTTCAGTACATAAAAATGACCATACTGCATAGACCAAAGATCCATTTAGTTCTTCCAACAGCAGCTGGTGCCACATGATTCAGAGGGAATGAATAGACAGGGCAATTTACTGAGGGATCATCCCCTGTTGTCCAGTGCCTTTTTTCTGGCAGTTGAAGGGAGTTGGGAAAGACAGAGCATAGTGTTGTGTGCCTGACCATCTTGGCTAATAGATCCATTGATGGCTGTCTTATGTGAACTTACCTAATTGTTTTTGAACCTAGTTTATACTTTTGGCCTTCACAACATCCCCTAGCAATGAGTTGCATGGGTTGACTGACTGCCAGATGTGAAGAAGTGATTTCTTATGTTGGTTTTAAACCTATTGCCTATTAATTTAATTTGGTGACTCCTGCTGCTTGTTTTATGCCTTCATTTCTTCATACCACTCACGATGCATTAAGATTTTAACGAACATAATGTTAGAAAATAATGCTGATGAGCTTTCAGAAATACATACTTTAGAGTTCTGTATGTAAGCTGTTTTAGAGCACACCCTTTGTTTAAAAAACAAACCTTAACATTATCACTTAAATGATTTTGAAATTTGACTTGTAAAGCTGCCTGATAGCAGGTGTTTAAGGAGAACTTAATTTTTCCTCTGGCCTCTACACATGATAGTCAATTTAATGTTTCAGATTTTAATAAAACATCAACATTTTTTGTCAAAGATTCATCTGCTTTGTGTGTGTGTGTGTGTGTGTGTGTGTGTGTGTGTGTACACACTCTTGTAGAATACTTAAATGCCTTAATCCGAAGTATTGCGGTTTTGCCCTTTCCATAGATTGTGGGGCAAAACTGACATTTTGTTTGTTCAGTTACTGGTGTTAGGGTTTTGTAGAGATATCTGATCACTGTGCTTTCTTTGCAGCTTAGTTCAAGGGTATTGTAAGCCACTTGCAGTTGTTTTAAATCTACATGTATTAATAGATTTTTACAGTCAGAAGGTTCTGTGAGAATATTTAGTCAAGCTACCTAATAACTTTTACATTATGTAATAAACACTTGCATAGATTCTCCGATCAATAGATCAAAAGAGCCTTAAGCATTAACAATGAAGCATGATAGGATAAAACTAGAACTGTTTTGACACAACATTTAGCACATGCTGCAGTACTTACAAGATGTACAATACTGGACTGCTTGCATTGTGGTCATTTCAATATATACAAATGTTGGCCTGTGCTAAATTTTAAATAGTCTTGGTTTTCAAATATGGCTTTTCTTCATTCTTTGCTAGGTGACAAGGCTCTGGATGGTTACAGTAAGAAAAAGTATGTCTGCAAGCTACTCTTCATCTTCCTCCTGGGGCATGACATTGACTTTGGCCACATGGAGGCTGTAAATCTACTGAGTTCTAACAGATACACAGAGAAACAAATTGTAAGTAATCTTTCAACTCTGAAGAAGGAAATATCTATGAAATGTCACACTATCTTGTGTTACCTCACTGTATAGCTTAAATGAATAGTCTTTTTTTTTTTCCCCCCATTGCTTTCTTTCTGCATAGTCTTAGCATGGTTTTAGCTGGGCTGCAGAGTAGCTTTTAGGTGTACAGATGAGTCCTTTACTTGTTTGGTTAAGTAACTTGAAGAATTTTGTTGCCTTTTTTAACCTCTAAAATAAATGCTGCACTAACTGCAACAGAAGTCATGTCACATTTTTAATGTAACAGTACCAAGGTGCGCACACTCCATTATACAAGCTAAGTAGAACATTTAGACATGTTATGGAATCCCACTCTGGAAAAAACCTATGTGAAGGATAACTGACAGGGTACAATCCAAGCTTAAAAAAATTCAGATACTTGAGATCTCTATTAAACCCAACATTTGGGGCTGGTGAGGCGGAAGTAAGAATGAGTTTAGTTAAGTGTCAGAATTGAAAAGATATACTCTGCTTTTTTATATATAAGGTGGTTGCATAACTGTCTGGATAACCATTTTCAGAGAGCAGTTAACGGTTCACAATCAAGCTGGAAGGGCATAATAAGTGGGGTACTTCAGGTCTGTTTTGGGACCGGTTCTGTTTAGGGATGTTAAAGGCTAGTAGATATCCTCCCCTCCTCCCCCTTTGCTGCCTCTAAGTGGTAGCGCCGCACAGCCCAAAGGGCAGCACTACCCTGGAACCCGGGATCAGCTGGGGGAGTCCTGTGCATTTCAAAGCAGGCACACTGCGTTCAGCCCAGAGTCAGCAGACTTCCCAGGAGGGGCTCTTATACATTTCAAAGGAGGAATGCAGAAGTGTATATTGACTAGTTGATTGAAATTCCGTAGACTAGTCAATTAACTGCATTTTAAAATTCTTAGTTCTGTTCAATCTCTTCATCGATTTAGATATTGGCATAGACAGGGCTCGACAAATAATACAATCTTCTCACCCACGGCAAGTAGATTGCAACCCAGAAGAGCCAGGTTTGGGCAATCTGCGCATGCACAGAATCATCTGTGCATGCGCAGATCGCTGGACAGCACGGTTGGCGAGCGGGGCTCGCTGCAGTTCGGCGAGGCCTGGGCCTAGAGTACACTTACTAAGTTGGCAGATGATACTAAGCTGGGAGGGTTTGCACGTGCTTTGGAGGATAGGGTCATAATTCAAAATGATCTGGAGAAATTGTCTGAGGTAAATAGGATGAAGCTTAATAAAGACAAATGCTAAGTACTCCACTTAGGAAGGAACAATCAGTTTCACACAAACAGAATAGGAAGCAACTGTCTAGGAAGGAGTTCTGCAGTAAGTGATCTGGGGTCATAGTGGACCACATGCAACAGTGTCACACCGTTGACTCATTTAGCAAAACACACAAAGATGATTCTGGGATGAATTAACAGGAGTGTTCTGTCAAGACACTAGAAGTGATTCTTCTGCCCTGCTCTACACTGATTAGGTCTCAATTTGGAGTATTGTGTCCTGTTGTGGGCACCATATTTCAAGAAAGATGTGGAGAAGGTCCAAAGAAGAGCAACCAAAAATGATTAAAGCTCTAGAGAACATGAGCCATGAGGGAAGATTGAAAGAATTGTTCTTCTTAGCTGTGTCTAGACTGGACACTTTTTCCAGAAAAGCAGCCGCTTTTCTGGAAAAACTTGCCAGCTGTCTACACTGGCCGCTTGAATTTCTGCAAAAGCACTGACGATCTCATGTAAGGTTGTCAGTGCTTTTGCGGAAATACTATGCTGCTCCCGTTCAGGCACAAGTCTTTTTCCGAAAAACTTTGCTGTCTGCACTGGCCCTTTTGCACAAGAGATTTGTTTTCCGCAAAAAAGCCCCAATCACGAAAATGGCGATCGGGGCTTTTTTGCGGAAAAGCGCATCTAGGTTGGCCACGGACGCTTTTCTGCAAAAAGTGCTTTTGCGGAAAAGCGTCCTGCCAATCTAGACGCACTTTTCTGAAAATGCTTTTAACGGAAAACTTTTCTGTTAAAAGCATTTCCGGAAAATCATGCCAGTGTAGACGTAGCCCTTTAGTTTTGAAAAGAGAAGATGGAAAGGGGACATGATAGTGGTTTTCAAGTACCTAAAAGAGTGTTACAAGGAGGAGGGAGGAAAAATTGTTCTCCTTGACCTGTGACAATAGAACAAGAAGGAATGGGCTTCAGCTGCAGCAAGGGAGGTTTAGGTTGGACATTAGGAAAAACAACCTAACTGTCAGGGTTAAACACTCGAATAAATTGCATAGGGAAGTTATGGAATCTCCATGTCTGCAGATATTTAAGAGCAGGTTAGATAGATAGATACCTTTATCAGGAATGGTCTAGAGCAGGGCTACTCAACATGCAGCCTGTTTGTGTGTGGTCCATTGTGCGTTTTGGGTTTACCCAGGGCTCAACAGGCAGCCTGCGGGTGAAATCCTTTGAACATGGCCTCCACTGGGAACATGCTCCACAACAGCAAGTCATTATAATGGGCTTCTGTTGATATGTGTTTTAGTAGTTAAATTCCTGGACTGTCATTGCTCATTAAAAGTGCTGTCATATTTGTGGAAATGGGATAAATATTGCATTTTATTAATATCAGCAGAACTGACTTAAATGGGGCCTGCGTGTTGCGTAGTCTTGCCTTAGTCTTTGTATTCATGCCCACCAGCGTGAGAGAAGCTATTTGCATACATATTTGCATGTGTACAGGCAGTCCCCGGGTTACGTATAAGATAGGGACTGTAGGTTTATTCTTAAGTTGAATCTGTATGTAAGGCGGAACTGGCGTCCAGATTCAGCCGCTGCTGAAACTGACCAGCGGCTGAGTACAGGAAGCCCGAGGCAGAGTTGCTCTGGCCCAGGCTTCCTGGAATCAGCCGCTGATCAGATTCAGCTTGTTGAAACTGATCAGCAGCTGCTTCCAGGAAGCCCGGGCCAAAGCAACTCTGCCTCGGGCTTCCTGTAGTCAGCGCTGGTCAGTTTCAGCAGCGGCTGACTTGGGGACGCCTGGGGCAGAGCAGCTGGGGTGCTGCCGGGTTGGTCCAGTAGCGCCCAGAGTGGTGCTGCGGGACCAACTGGCAGCGCCCCAGCTGCTCTACCACAGGCGTCCGGAGAAAAGCCTGGTCTGCTGGGGGGAGCGGGGGCATACTAGCTGCGCCCCCCCCCTCCCCCCCCCCCCCCCCCCGCAGCAGACCAGGGAGACGCGGGCGGCGGACCGAGACGCACCGCGGTCCCACTGCCCGGGTCCTCCGTGGCCTTGCTCTGCGTCTCCCTGGTCTGCTGGAGACCAGCAGACCAGGGAGACGCGGAGCAAAGCCTCTGAGGACGCCGGCAGCTGGACAGCCACGGTGCGTCTGGGCTGTCCCGCTGCCCACGTGCTCTGCGGCTTTGCTCCACGTCTCCCTGGTCTGCTGGAGTCCAGCAGACCAGGGAGACGCGGAGCAAACCCCGTTCGTAACTGCGGATCCGACATAAGTCGGATCCGCGTAACTCAGGGACTGCCTGTATATGCAACCACAATTAAGTTGCGGCCCTCTGCATGTGCTGAGAGTATCATTGTAGCCCCCAGGGCTTCCAAAGTTGAGTAGCCCTGGTCTAGACAGTGCGTGGTCTTGCTGTGAGGGCAGAGGACTGGACTTGATCTCTTGAGATCCCTTCCAGGTCTTTTGTTCTATGATTAATGTCCCTAATGGGAGAACATGCATTTACTAGATGTATGTGATGTGATGGTGTGTGAAAAGAATAGAATAGCGCTCAGGCCTTTTAGGAGTAAATACATTATTTAGGTGGCATGTACACGTGATTTTTTTTTTTTTTAAGACATTGCTGTATTCAGTTTTAGACCTTTTCTGTTATTGGACTGAAATTTCATGGACTTATTTACACAACTCCTAGGAGAGCTGTAAGGATAAGTATTGCATGAGGGGATGGCATGAAACCCTAGAATACTCTACAATATTAGCAAAAGACATAAAATTAGTTTTAATTGGCTTGATTTATCAGAAATAATACTTCTCTTGTCCCTTTTCTGACCCACAGGGGTATCTTTTCATCTCCGTACTAGTGAACTCCAACAGCGAGCTGATTCGTTTGATAAACAATGCAATCAAGAATGACCTGGCCAGCCGCAATCCTACCTTCATGGGACTAGCTTTGCATTGTATAGCCAATGTGGGTAGCCGTGAGATGGCAGAAGCATTTGCTGGAGAAATTCCAAAAATACTTGTAGCGGGGTATGTATCTGAAACAATAACGTAACAATAAGTAGTACTAGTGGTTCTCAACATAAAGTTAGGAGTGTAAGGCCCTATTTAGGTACTAAGTGACCTGATGTTTTATATGTGCCAATTGCCATCCGTTCCAAGTGCTCAATACATATGAAAATCAAATTGCTTGCTTCAGTGACTGAACATGAATATTAAAGCTTAACATTTGTTGTCCCAGAAGTGTGATCCCCATATTTTGCTTGGGAAAACACAAGCTGTTCCCTTTTTTCTATTCAGATAAATCATATTAAAAGGCACAGTGAAAGCATATGAAAACGCCAGACTTCAGCTATAGATTTCCTTATTAGAAATGAACTCTACTAAAAGCTTAATATTATTGTGAACTTTTTTTTGCACCATATATTTGAGCTTCCTCCAGAATCTACGTTTCCTTTCTAGGTGAGCATAGGACTATGCCAGGTTTTATATCTACAGAAAGTCATTTGAGTGACAGTTTTCTTTTAAGTTGCCACTAATCTCTTTGCCCTGTTTTGCCCGCCAAGTTCATGGTCGAAACAAAAGCTTTGCAACCATTATCTGACAGGAATTCACCACAATAACTGTGTAATAAGAAATTATGATCATAGGACTAAGCCTGTCAGAATTCTCAGGACTCAAGAGAAATGAAAACATCCAGGTAGTAACTCAATTCTGTTCTACTTTGTTGATTTAGTATTAAGTATTTTGTATGGATCCTTCTCATACATTTTTTTTCCCAAATACAAACTAGATTTTTGACTGTTTCATTGACCTTTCATCATTGTAATAGAAAAATGATTAACTGTTGCATATTCAAAAGATAATCGGATTGTGATGTGAAGCCCTCTAGATGCACTTCTTTGTGCAAAATTAATTTTATTTGTGTACTGGTTGAAACTCTCTTAACCAGGACACACTGGTCCAGCAACATCTGTGGTCCTGTAGGACCATGGGTGTTGCCAGACCAGAGAGGCCCAGTGAAGGGCTAATGCCTGGGAGTCCAGCAAGCTGGCAGGGCTGCAGGAGCCCTGTGCATGCCAGCAGAGCTAGAAGGCAGGCCAGCCAGTAAGAGGGGGGAGCCAGCTTGAGAGGGCAGCGGTCAGGCCAGGGCTGGAGGAGACTGTTGGCAAGGGGTCCAGAAATGACCACCCCTAGTCTGGCAAAATTGGGTGCCGGTCCAGGGAGGTCCAACGTGTACATCCAGTGCAATGAATACACCAAAGAGTCTGTGGAAAAAATTGCATTTGATCTTGTAACTTGAGAAATGTATAATTGCACATATACAATTAAAGTTGCCTGTACATTATGATTCTAACAATTCCGAACTTAAGAGTTTGACTTTTCCACTTTAAAACTCATTCTTACAAAGATTTTTGTATGCAACTTCCTCAGTTGATTTTAATTATTTTTACCTGTTCTCATTGTGTGCAACTAACGATCCCCTATGATGTATCCTGATCCACAAGAATCTCTTCTTCTTCCTGCTCGCTGTCATGGATACTTTGGCATTTTTCAGTTGCTCCTAGTGCCATGTGCCAGTGATACTGTTGCTGTGGCATGGGCCTGGCTTATTAGAATTACAGACTAAAATCTGAGTAACCTGAAATTCCACAACAACAACGAAACCCCAAGGGCTGAACTTCCTTTTGCTGGTCTCATGAACAATTCTGTTCAGATTGGTCTCAGCTCTGCAATGTTAAATCACCAGCGCACATGAGGAAAACCAAAGTAACGGACGTGCACTGGTGATTTAACATTGCAGAGCTGAGACCAATCTGAACAGAATTGTTCATGAGACCAGCAAAAGGTAGTTTAGCCATTGGGGGTGGTGGTTGTTGTGGAGTTTCAGGTTACTCAGATTTTAGTCTGTAATTGTTAAAAATCAGGAGCTGTCCTTTGGCACCTTAGAGACGAAGGGTGTGTCTACATTGCAGAGCTTAACTCGAAATAAGCTATGCAAATTGGGCTATGTCAATTGTGTATCTTATTTTTAAACCGCTTATTTCAAAATAGAGCACTCTTCCTCCGACTTCCCTTATTCCTTGTACATTGAGGGCTATAGGAGTTGAGGAAGAAGTCCTCAAGCTTGACAGTATTTTGACACTATTTAGAAATAACTGCCTGCTGTGTAGATGTGGACTAAGTTATTTTGGATTAGTGCTAGTTATTTTGAAATAGTGTTGCAGTGTAGATGTACCCTAACACACATGTATAATATCATAAACTTTTGTGGGTAAAATCCACTTCATCCGATGAATTGAGGTGGCCCCCAACTTTGATGGTGATCTACAGACAGCATCTTTTGACATTTAATTTCTAGGAAATAAATATTGTAGAATATTTGTAAATCGTTTTTCAACTACAAATATCTATTTTGAGATCTTGGTTTCATGTTGATCCCCTCTCTAACTTCAAGTCATTGTTTTTGCTTTACTCTGACTTATCACATCTCTAACACCAGTGTGTTTCCATCTGTAGAATAGATGTGTATTGTCCCTTTTAGAAGACAAGGGAGTGTTGAGAGTCTCTCTTGGTTTTTATGTTGCCAAGTAGTGTTAAGCAAGGGGTACAAAAGGAATTATGCCCATTAGCATAATTAGCCAACTTTTCAAACCGTTTATCAAAATATTTAACTTCAAATGTAAAGTAGTTGAAAGTAATTTACATAATTAACTAGGGGAATCAAATACTGTTTAATTTTAAAAAAAACTTTCTTGTGCTGGGTTCTATTCTGGTTTCCTTATGGAGAATAGTGTTTAGTGACCTGTGAAAAGCATGAGCACGTGGTCTATTGTGTAGTTCCAAGTCTCTCTCATGTGTTACCTTGCAGAGACACCATGGATAGCGTGAAGCAGAGTGCTGCTTTGTGCTTGCTGCGTTTGTACAGAACTTCTCCTGACTTTGTTCCCATGGGAGACTGGACATCCAGGGTGGTGCATCTCCTCAATGACCAGCACTTGGTAAGCTTATGACAGCATTATTTCTTCTGGGATTCCATTCAGTGATCTAGCCCAATCACTGTAGGGGAAATCCTAGTTTCTGTCAATATGTCAAATGAAGGAAACTGCTTAAATTGCTGGGTGACTAACTCATATCCACTATTTGCATTTTTTTGCATATCTGTTTTTTTTTAATAAAACAGGCTGAACTGTAGTTCTCCTAAAACAGGAGTGGGCAAACTACAGTCTGGGTATTTAATTCTGCCAATGGGATTACCAAACCAGTAGCATAGCAGCCCTGCCTATCCCAGCCATGCCTCACATTGCTCCTAGAAGTGACTGACATGTCCCTGCGGCACCTGGGCACAGGGTGGGATACAGGGGTCTCTGTTAGCTGCTCCTGCCCTCCAGGTACCTTCCCTGGCAGCTTCCAATAGCTAGAAACAGGGTACTGTGGCCAATGGGAACCAGATGGGTGGTGCCTGTGGGTGGCAGCAGCACATGGCACTGCCTCCTCAGCCTCCCAGGAGCTGTTACTGGACATGTCAGCTGCTTCCTGGAATCAAGGGAGGGGCAGAGGTTCAATAGTATACTACAGCAAATGTGACGAAGAGTCCTGTGGCACCTTATAGACTAACTGAAGTGTAGGAGCAAGCTTTCGTGGGCAAAGACCCACTTCGTCAGGTGCCACAGGACTCTTCGTCGCTTTTGCAGATTCAGACTAACACGGCTACCCCTCTGATACTTGTACAGCAAATGTGTCAAGCAGTAGTGCAGTAGCACTGAGCTAACAGTACTTTTCAGCAAACATAAATATCAAACAAAAATCAGTAACCAGTAAACAAAACCCAAAAATCAATAACCATTTCAACTTGGGGCTAAAAGGGAGTGTTAATGGTTCTGGGGCTATGCAGTGGGGAAAGGTGGATGCGGGGGGGAGGGTGAACCAAGAAGTCGCATTACTTTTCCTTTTCCTACCTGGAAAAAAAAATAATACCTTAAAATAAGATATCACTTACAACTGTGGATTAATTCAAACTGGATTTTTCCTTTAGACTTAATAGCATACACAAAAGGAAGATAATAAAATTAAGGTTAAATTTGAGTGCCAGTTACATAATAAATGTCCATTTTTCATTTGAAACTTTTAAACAATTGCAGGTGTTAAGTATATGAACAAAAATATTAGTAATTCTGTTTATTTCCAGGGTGTGGTTACTGCTGCTACCAGTCTTATCACTACCTTGGCACAGAAGAACCCGGAAGAGTTTAAAACTTCAGTCTCTTTGGCTGTCTCTAGATTAAGCAGAGTAAGTGTTTTGTTAAACAGCCATAGTGAAATGTAAGCAGGTCTGTTTAACTTTATAGATCAAATTGATTTCAACTAAGTTAAGAGCTTAGTTAGTCGGCTCTAAAACAGGCTTGCTATATTGCATCTGAAAGTGATTTCAGTTTCTGTTGAATATTAATGTTTGCAAAGTACTTGTATATGTTAATATTTTATTGGTCCATTGCTGATTAACTTAACATCCATAAACATTTCAACTTGTCGCCTGTGTCCTTCAAGGTGAAGAAATCCACTAGCACATAACATAATTGTAAGCAGTGACTTGTTACTAAAAATGTTTCCACCACACGTCCAGCCAACTTGACATTCAGAAACCATTCTCTCTCAGCATGTAGAGATACATAGACTTCTGAGAAGTCTAAGTACTTGCTCCTCTAAAAAAGAATTGCCAGGAATTCTGTGCCTCCAAAGTGACAGACTTCAGAGCTCCATTTATTTAGCCTTTCAGTGGACTTCTAAATATTGCTGGCTGGCTGACTTATTTTTTTTAGGTTTCTTCTGTTCTAATTAAATGTTAATCTCAGTCTCAAACATATAAGAGAGGCACTTGTTGGTTGGTGGCCAAACCCTGACTACAGCGGCACTGAGTGGCAGATACTGCCTCAGGATCAAAGGTCATAGCAGTTTGGAACTCATGGCTTTGGAACTCTGGCTTTGTATAGGAGGTTCACTCTGATAGAGAACTTGCCCTTTGAAGGGCCATACTTTCTTCCAAAATAGATGATCATCTTCATTTGCCAAAGGTGTCACTGACCGCACTTCATTTTGTTGGGTCTAAACTCCAACTGCTAGAAGAAAAATACTTCAAGTATGCTTACATGGTCTGCAGAACAGCCCAGGCACAAGCACGAGACAAACTCACTCAAGACATTTTAGATTGTGGCTACACTTACCCTGGTCCTGTTTGATGCTCAGCAGTACACAAGTGTCAGGTCTTCTGTTTTGTTACCATCTCAGGCTCCAGTTCAGTTGCTTTTTCTAACTGATTATTATGGCACAAGCATCTCAGTTTTTGTAGTACAGGCAGTCCTTGGGTTACGCGGATCCGACTTATGTCGGATCCGCACTTACGAATGGGGCTTTTCTTGCCCCGGAGGACGCGGGCGGCAGGACCGCCCAGACGCGCCGCGGTCCCGCCGCCCGCGTCCTCTGGTGCGAGAAAAGCTGCTCCGTGGTCTCCCTGGTTTGCTGGGGGGGGGGGGGGGGAAGCGCCCCCAGCAGACCAGGGAGACGTGGAGCAAAGCCGCGGAGGACTGGGGCAGTGGGATCGCGGCGAGTCTCGGTCCCACCACCCGCCTCTCCCTGGTCTGCTGGGGGGGCAGGGGGGCGGCGCAGCTGGTGCGCCCCCCCCCAGCAGACCAGGCTTTTTTCAGGACACCTGGGGCAGAGCAGCTGGGGCGCTGCTGGTTGGTCCTGTAGCGCCGCTCTCGGCGCTACTGGACCAACCCGGCAGCACCCCAGCTGCTCTGCCACAGGTGTCCTGATTCAGCCGCTGCCGGTCAGTTTCAGCAGTGGCTGAATCAGGATGCCTGGGGCAGAGCAGCTTGGGTGCTCCTGGGTTGGTCCAGTAGCGCCGAGGAGCGGCGCTACTGGAGCAACCCAGCAGCACCCCAGCTGCACTGCCCCAGGCGTACACAAGTCAGCCACTGCTGAAACTGACCAGCGGCTGACTACAGGACCTGGGGTTCTTAAGTTGAATCTGTATGTAAGTCGGAACTGGCGTCCAGATTGAGCCACTGTTGAAACTCATCAGCGGCTGATTCCAGGAAGCCCGGGGTAGAGCAACTCTGCCTTGGGCTTCCTGTAGTCAGCCGCTGGTCAGTTTCAGCAGCAGCTGAATCTGTACGCCACTTCCGACTTGCGTACAGATTCAACTTAAGAACAAACCTACAGTCCCTATCTTGTACGTAACCCGGGGACTGCCTGTATATGGGTGAGGTCTCAAAAAGCAAATGGTTGATAACCCCTGGAGTAAGGAACATTTCAGGGATCACTCTGTATATAAAGAGCCTTGAAAACCTGAATTTGAATAGCTACAAAAAATTCAAAACTGCCAAAAAAAAAAAAAAACCTCCCAAAATGAAATTAATAAGCCCAGAAAAAGAGAAGCCCTGTTGACTTTTTGCAAAATGAGTTAAAGCGTATGATTCCACACTTTGCGGTCTAGAGCATCTACTGATGGATGGGTGCATGTTTTTTTTTCTCCTGCATCTGTTTTGTTTTTTAATAGACTTTCTAGTCTTCATTAAATTAGGTTTCTTTAATCCTATAAAACCAAATCTAAGCCATTTTAATTGGTGGAGTTATTGATTACTGATATTGGTACAGCTGAAACACTTCAATAGTTTATTTAGGTATATTGATTTTGAAATTTTTGTATTTGCACAATATCCTTTTATGGTAATTATTCAGCCTATTAAAAATGAAAATTTTACTTTGCATTTGTAAGCTATGGAAGAGTGTGTAAATGGATTTTCAGTCAGAAATAAAACATTTTAATAATGTCAGTGATCTTACCAACTTCTGTTGTTGAGATGCTGAATATGTTTCCACAGATTGTGACATCTGCATCAACTGATCTCCAGGATTATACTTATTATTTTGTCCCTGCTCCTTGGTTGTCTGTAAAGCTTTTGAGGCTGTTACAATGCTATCCACCTCCAGGTAATGTAAAGAATTGTGTTAGTTGTCAGCATTGTTCCCTGCAATGTATAAAGACTTCTAATTCCACACTTATGTTCATTGTACTGAATTATTTGGTAAATTTAGTGCTAACACCAACAATTTTCTTCTAAATTGGACAATAACTTAATTTGAAGGTAAGTATGCTCATTTAATCAGTTTAGAGGAAAAAAAAGTTGTCCAACAGTTTGTTTTGTTTTTCCCCAGAAGATGCTGCGGTACGAGGTCGTCTCACAGAATGCCTGGAAACTATCCTTAACAAAGCTCAAGAGCCCCCAAAATCTAAGAAAGTGCAACACTCAAATGCAAAGAATGCTGTGCTATTTGAGGCAATAAGCTTAATTATACACCATGACAGGTGAGTCTACTACTTGTAGTGCAATGTTTAAGGCTAGCATGCTTGACATGTCATTAACATTACTTTTCCATCTAATAAAATGGTTTCATTTTCTATTATCTGGAAATTGCTGCTACTTCTTCAAGAGAGATCCCTGTGAGTGCTTCACATTAGGTCAGTGTGCCGCTGCTGAGCCTCGAAGTGGAGATTTCAGAGCTGTGCTCCTGGGGCCACATATGCGCGCACCAGCAGCTGCTCGCTGGTAGGCTGCAGGCATTGCACATGCGAGAGCCTAACCACGCTCCTCAGTTCCTTCTCTACCGCCTCCAACTTCAGACGGACTCAGCAGTGCTCCCTAGCTTCTTTGCGTCTATATGATTATACTTAAAACCAGTTAAATTCATTGTAGTAGTTGATTAGTGAGTTTTAATAATTAAATAGTTCATGAGTTCAAAAAAACCCCCAAAACCTTGATTAGCATAGGGGTTTTTTGTTCTCCTAGTTAATCCCTTCCTTCAGTCCTCTACTGCTTCCATAGGCATGCCTGGCTCTCTGGGATTTAAGTGCTGCACCTCATGTATAGAGCCTATCCCGATATCGGATGGTCATTCTCAATGCGTCCGCTGGCTCAGAGAGCAGCATAACTCTTAGAAATGCTTTCATTGTGCAAAACTAAAATTGTGGGCACGGAAAGACAGAGACTTCTGCCTCAAGTTATTTTTATTAGAAAACTCTTAGACCAGCGTCTGACCTGGGCCAGCAGCCTGATGAATATAAACAGTGGGGATCCAAAAAGTGAGCCTCCTCAGCACTCCAGGGGGCTACTGCACCAAAACGACCATCTCCCTCACAGCTGGTGCTGACAGCAGCAGCGGCGGCACCGCGCCTCAGCACTTCTGACAATGGCGTTTCTGAAGCCCCCAGCGCAGATAAACAGCAGGCATATGCTAGATCACACTCTGAGGAAACCGGCTTTAAATTGCTTTTCTCATTAGCTGCAGCACTGTCCAGCACTGAAACAATCTTGCCATGCAGCATGGAGCGCGGCGCTGACCATGTTAACGGGTGCCTCAGCTGCTGCTAAGAGGTCCCTGATGCGGTGCAGGTGCCATTGGCACTGAGGCATGACTCAGCACCTCAGATAGTAGGACAAAGGCTATTGAGCATTAGACCTAACAGGGACTTATTATTCTCATCGACTTTTAATTCACCATTTTTAGAACCTGAGCACTCTCCCGTTGTTAACATCACAGAAATCACTCTCTCAGGAAAGATTTTCATCTGAATCTGACGATGACTTCTCTAGGGGTTTTTCATTAGAGAATTCTTCTTACACAGATCAGTGTATTTACTCTTCAAGATTTGAGCTTATGCCTTCATACTATGGCAATCTCTGGGTACCTCCTCCTGAGTCCTACCTTTACTGGCAATACTGGAACAAATGGCAATATCAGAAACACCAGCATGGCCAGTGGCAACACAATGCAATATACCCCCTCCAAACAAATACAAGAAGGAGACCCACTTACACAGGAGGCAACACCCCCTCATGACCAAAATGACACCCCCCCACACAGTGGAGGGAGGCTCTCTGGCCCCTGCTTCAACTACTTCAGATGACACTGCACATTTCCAAGCCCTTTTTAAATGTGTAGCTGCTGAATTAAACATTCCTTTTCAAGAGGTTGTGGAAAATCAGCATGAGCTAACAGATATAGTACACTCAGTAATAACATGAAAAATAGCATTGCCAATTAATCCAGCAATAATGGAACTGGCAAAGATGGTGTGGCAAACTCCGGCGTCAAGTTCTTTTACAGCTAAGAGAACAGATAAGAAATACTATGTCCCACCTAAGGGATCTGAATTTCCTTTTTCTTACCAAGCACCTAATTCCTTCTTGGTGGAAGCTGCACAACAAAAATCCAAGCAGCAACAATACCGGTCTACTCTATCGGACCGTGACAACAAAAGGCTTGACGCATTTGGGCGCAAGAAATATATGTCTTCTGCTTTACAATTTTGCATTTCGAATTATGCAGATTTATTGAGCAAATACGATTACAGAAATTACACCCCCTGCCTCTGTAATTTCCACTCCAACTCATCTGATGAAGTGGATTTTACTCTCAAAAGCTTATGCCCTAACAAATCCCTTGGTCTCTAAGGTGCCATAGGACGACTCATTGTTTTTGTAGATACAGACTTGGTTACTCCTGAGACTTTTTTACTCTAGGTAATTACTCCACAGGTGTTTTATTATTTTTCTAATTTGTTGCTTTTTACCCTCTTTCACTTTCTCTCCTGTTGTGTAGTGAGCCAAACCTGCTAGTCCGGGCCTGTAATCAACTAGGACAGTTCTTGCAGCACCGGGAGACTAATCTGCGTTATCTAGCACTGGAAAGCATGTGCACACTTGCCAGCTCTGAATTTTCCCATGAAGCTGTAAAAACTCATATAGAAACAGTTATCAATGCTTTGAAGGTAAATATCAAGCGTTTAAAAATTCTGGAACATATTCTGCATCAGTTTTGAATCTGTTGCTCTTGTCCGAAGCTCATCAGAGTAGTCATATTGAGTTTTCTTAAGTCACACAAATAATATTCAAATGGCAGGAGACAAGACTTGAAAGGAATGAAGTATTCATCTGTAATGTCCAGTACTGTAGGTTTTTATCAGTGGATAGATGTTGAAATTGCAGTTGTGACTTAAACCTTGAATGGGGTACTATTCTAGGCACAATTGTAATTCAGGTAGCCACTGATTAAATGCCAACTAATGAACTTGCCCTTGTGTTAAGATTCCAAAAACAGCACAGAATTAGTTTTATCAGATATCTTGGTTTCTTCAGTGTTTTGCCCAGCAGCACTTCTGAAGTGTGTTGCATAACAGCAGAAGAATGACCATACTGGGTCAGACCAAAGTTTGGTTTAGCCCAGTATCCTGTCTTCTGACAGTGGCCAGTGCTAGGGATGTTAAAGGATAACTGTTTAACTGGTTATCCTGTAAATATTTAGGCTTACTGGAATGCTTACTGAGTAACTGGTTTCATGGCTAACTACGGCAAGCTGGAGCAGCCCTGGCTGAGTCCAGCTTACCATGGTGTGGGGGCCAGGGGTAAGCAGGCAGGACAACCAGAACCCTGCATGGGATGAGAGGTGGGACACCAGCTTTTCCGACGCAGGATGGGAGCAGCCTGGCAGGACTCCGGCCCTAGCCCTGCAGGCAGTTAAACTGGTGAAATGTTAACATTTTAGTTGAACCAGTTAACTATTTATAAACACTTTTTTACATCCCTACCTGGGGACCCCATTCATTCCCAGATTCTGGCAAACAGAGGCTAGGGACACCATTTCTGTCCATCCTGGCTACTAGCCATTGATGGACCTAGCCATGAATTTATCTAGTTCTTCACTTTTGGCCTTCACGACATCAGATATTTTTCTTCTAAATTTATAAGATGGCCTGCATGCTCTGGTTAGTCACAGCAAGTACCCTTAACACATTTATTTGCAACTTCTATTAATGTTGAATGTCTGATTTTTAAATCTCCCGGACTGACAGAACAAGGGGCAAAAATTAACTATCTGGCCATCTTAGTAATGCTCATAGGGTGGCAAATATTTAATTCTATACAAAGACATAACCGGCTATAAGAGTTAAAAAGTCTAGTAGTATCTCTATATTACATGGTAGTTTATTGATTTGATATTTCTCTTAAATGAAGTACCTTTCTTGTCATCCAGGCATTTGTACACATTTTCAAATATAGCTTAGAAAAACAAAATAAAATAATTGAAATAGCTGAAATTTTTTACACAATAACTTGTGCCCAAAATAAACCATTGAGGCCTCAACTAATCCCTTCCCTAGTTGTGTGATAAATGTGAGAATGAAGCAGCAACTTTGGCAAACACTACTAGATTCTTGGTTGCAGAATGAACTTGTATAATACCTCTGTGTAGGAATAATACAGATAATAACTGTGGCAGTTGTTATAATCAAGGCTTAACAATAATATAAAATACAGGACTATGTAGTACTTTAAAGACTAACAAGATGGTTTATTAGATGATGAGCTTTCGTGGGCCAGACCCACTTCCTCAGATCAAATAGTGGAAGAAAATAGTCACAGCCATATATACCAAAGGATACAATTAAAAAAAAGTAACATATATGAAAAGGACAAATCACATTTCAGAACAGAAGGGGGATGCGGAGGGTGGGGGGGAGAAAAGGAAGATGAATTCCTGTGAGTTAATGATATTAGAGGTGGGGAAGGGTAGTTGTCTGTGAGTTAATAGTATTAGAGGTGATAATTGGGGAAGCTATCTTTGTAATGGATAAGATAGCTGGGGTCTTTGTCAGCCCCCCTGCGGAGAGTGTTGAATTTTAGCATGAATGCCAGTTCAGAGGATTCCCTTTCAAGTGCAGATTTGAATGTCTTCTGAAGTAGGATGCAGGTGAGTAGGTCATTGAGACAGTGTCCTTTCTGGTTGAAATGGCAAGCAACTGTTTTTTCTTTGTGATCCTGTCTAATGTCTGTTTTGTGGGCATTGATTCTTTGGCGAAATGTCTGAGATGTTTGTCCAATGTACATAGCAGACGGACACTTTCGGCACATGATAGCATAGATTATATTTCTGGAGGCGCAGGAATATGTATTCTTGATCTTATAACTCACTTGGTTAGGCCCAATAATGGTGTCAGCAGAGTGAATATGTGGACAAAGCTGGCAGCGGGGTTTGTTGCAAGGGAAAGTACCAGGGTTGGTATTAGTGTGGTATGTCCTGTGGTTGTTGGTAAGAATCATCTTGAGGTTAGGTGGTTGTCTATAGGAGACTATGGGTCTGTCTCCCAGAGCTTCTTGGAGTTTAGTGTCCTGTTCCAGTATAGGCTGTAATTTATTGATAATGTGTTGGACAGGTTTAAGTTGGGAGCTGTAGGTGATGACAAGTGGTGTTCTATTCTTAGTTTTCTTGGGTCTGTCTTGTAGTAGATGGTTTCTAGGTATTCGTTTGGCTCTTTCAATTTGCTTTTTTATTTCTCCAGGTGGGTAGTTGAGGTTTATAAATGCTTGGTAGAGATCCTGAAGTTTCTGGTCTCTGTCAGTGGGATTAGAGCAGATGCAGTTGTATCGAAGGGCTTGGCTATAGATGATGGATCGTATGGTGTGTGCTGGATGGGAGCTGGAAGCATGTAGGTAACTGTATGAGTCAGTGGGTTTTCTGTAGAGGGTGGTGTCTAATTTTCCATTGTTGATTTGTACTGTGGTGTCCAGGAAATGGATCTCTCGTGTGGAATGGTCCAGGCTGAAGTTAATGGTGGGGTGTAGGTTGTTGAAATCTCTGTGGAATGTCTCCAGTGTTTCTTGGCCATGCGTCCAGATCATAAAGATGTCATCGATGTAGCGTAAGTAGAGAAGGGGTAAAAGAAGACGGGAGTTGAGGAAACATTGTTCTAGGTCAGCCATAAAGATATTAGCATACTGTGGGGCCATGCGTGTACCCTTGGCTGTGCCGCTGATCTGGAGGTATAAGTTGTTCTCAAACTGGAAATAATTGTGGGTGAGAACAAAGTTACATAGGTCTGCTATCAGGTTGGCAGTGGTGTCCTCTGGGATAGTGTTTCTAATAGCTTGTAATCCGTCTTCATGTGGGATGTTGGTGTATAGTGCTTACACCATCCTTGCCACCATGGATGTAATATTGGGGAGGTTATTGATGTTTTGTAGTTGCCTTAGGAAGTCACTAGTGTCTTGGAGATAGCTGGGGGTGTTGGTTGCGTAGGGTTTGAGAGAGTCTACATAGCTGGATAGACCAGTAGTGAGTGTGCCAATACCAGAGATGATGGGGTGTCCGGGGTGTCCAGGTTTAGGGATCTTGGGAAGCAGATAGAAAAAAACTCACAGGCATTCACCTCCCATCCCCCCCCGCATCCCCCTTCTGTTCTGAAATGTGATTTGTCCTTTTCATATGTGTTCATTTTTTTTAATTGTATCCTTTGGTATATATGGCTGTGACTATTTTCTTCCACTATTTGATCTGAGGAAGTGGGTCTGGCCCACGAAAGCTCATCATCTAATAAACCATCTTGTTAGTCTTTAAAGTGCTACATAGTCCTGTATTTTGTTTCAGCTACACCAGACTATCACTATTCTAACAATAATATAGTGTTCATTGTGAAAGCTGCATCTTTTCAGTAAATTATCTACATTTTGCAAATGGAGGTGAAGTAATTTTGGATTCTCTTGCCTTTTGCATGATTTTTAGTAGAACTTCTGCTTTGAGTGAGCATTATGGCTGTGGTTTCTCTTACAGACTGAAAGGGATGTGAGCGTAAGACAAAGAGCAGTAGACCTCCTGTATGCCATGTGTGACCGAAGCAATGCCCAGCAGATTGTTGCCGAAATGCTAAATTACTTGGAGACTGCTGATTATTCCATTCGAGAAGAAATTGTGAGTTATTTGTGTCCCTTTCACCAATTTCTGATAACCTGTGTTGGGAAACACAGCATGCAATTGGATGTTGTGTAATCTCTCTCTATTAAAGATATTTTCAAGGTAGCAAAAAATAAAAACATGGGATCTGAAAGGCTGTTGTAGTCTAATAATTTATCCTTCTATTATTAGTGTTCTGACCTTGGGAGGAGTATATTAAAAATTGTCCTGCATTTTGCTTCAAATACCCCAGACTAACACGGCTACATTTCTATCACTATATTAAAAATGAAACTCTTGTTTTCAAATTGTGGATGATGCAGAACTGTATGCTGTACTGTAAAATTTCCTTCACTGACCTGAAGATTTTGTATTAGGTTAGTGTTAAATAGAACAATATGCAACAGAGTTCCAGTTTGTTTATAAACTCAGTGTGATTAAAGCAGTGACAATTTATTTAGTATTAGCGCACATACCTGGCATTTCTCAGGACCTTAAGGAAGGAATCAGGGTAGGGTCCTGGGGCAGTGCAGGAGTCAGAGCTGTGGGGTGAGGAGAAGCTCTAGGCAGAGGACTGAGGGTGTGTGTGTGTGTGTCTGTATAGATGAAAGGGTGGGGGAAAGTCTGAAGCCCCTCCTAGAATCTTATCAGGTTGCTTGTTTTTCCCCTTCCTGTTCCTTTCAGGGACAGCTTATTTGCCCCCTGCACTCCTCATCCAGAGTCACGAATGCAGCAACCTGTGCACTTTCCCCTTGTTCCCTGAGGAAGGGGAACAGCCAGCTATGTCCTCATACAGATCTTGGGGGAATCCTGCTGGGGCTCTTGTACATTTCAAAGGCAGAACATGGAAGTGATTATCGACTAGTTGAGTAATCAATGGAAATTCCATCCACTACTTGACTAGCAGATTAATCACTACTTAACAGCCCTATTTCTGATGGGCAGAGGCTAGCGACACCATTCCTGCCCATGCTTGCTAATAGCCCTTGATGTATCCCTGTTCTTTTAATAGTTCCAAAACATAGAACTGTCTTTCAATCCAGAGCACTTCTTGGAAATCAATACTGTAAATGAGGTTAGAGTTAAAGGAAATAGAAGTACTCATGTATTTTCTTGGCACCCTAAACATACTGGCAAGATTTGAGTGAAGATTAGTAATTGAAATGTCTATTCTGGGCTACCTGCTGTAGTATTAAGTATTGGCCTCCAGAACCCACTGATCGCTATAACCCTTTAAGGCTTTTGCTTGTGTGTATGTTTTTTCTGTGCTGGCAATCTGGAAATATTTTTTTCCCCTCTGTAGAATTGTAGCAAATTGAGTTCTCTGATCAAGCATCCTTAGTTGGCTGGTTTAAATTGATCAAAGATCTCACTTCTTGTACTGTCGTATTAGTCCAGGTTGAGGACAGAGTTTAATTACACACATAAAGGATACGATAGTTTGATACATAATAGTCCAAAAAAGGTATCCGTAATAGCAGTTTTCGAAAAAAGAATAAACAAGTTAAAGCAGACTATCTCCAGGCTGCTGCATGTATGACGAATGCACTCTGACATTCAGATCTATATTTTTCTATGCTGCTTGGCCTGCCTTTATTACAAGCCCAGTTGTGTATTTAGGCAAAACTCCCACTAACATTCTATAAGGCCTTTCTTTATTTGAACAAGGATTTCTGAAAGCTTGCCACTATATACTGTTTTCTACATTACTCATGGACTCCATGCTTATTTGTGAACAACTCTTCACATTAATTTTTTTGTCTTGGATTATACAGTAAATTTCTGATAATCCAGCACCTTTAGGACCCAGGGGGTGTCGGATTATCCGATATGCTGGACTATCGGAAGGGGGGGCTATGAGGCGTCTGGGGTAGGATGGGGGGATGCTACCCCATACCCCTCATAGCCCCCTCCTTCTGATAGTCCGGCTCTGCCCCAGGCGTCCCCGATTCAGCTGCTGCTGGTCAGTTTCAGCAGCGGCTGAATTGGGGACGCCTGGGGCAGAGCAGCTGGGGTGCTGCCTGGTTGGTCCGGTAGCACCACTATTCGGCGCTGCAAGACCAACCCAGCAGCACCTCAGCTGCTCTTGGGGACGCCTGGGACAGAGCAGCTGGGGTGCTGCCGGGTTGGTCCCGCAGCCCTGAGGGGGGCAGCACTATGGGACCAACCCTGCAGCACTCTAGCTGCTCTGCCCCCGGCTTCCCCGATTCAGCTGCTGGTCAGTTTCAGCAGCGGCTGAATCAGGGAAGCCAGGCGTAGAGCAGCTCCAATTGTTCAGCAGCTGGAGCACTTCTGGGTTCCTGATGGTGCCGGACCATCAGAAGTGCATGCCGGAGCATTGGGTGCCGGACCAATGGAGTTTTACTGTACCTTTTAGCTAAGGATACCTTTTCTTTGGAGATTTCTTAATTTACTTCTGTTTCCTGTTTTGGTCAGGTACTGAAGGTTGCAATTTTAGCTGAAAAGTATGCCGTGGATTATACCTGGTATGTGGATACAATCTTGAATTTGATTCGTATTGCTGGGGACTATGTCAGTGAAGAGGTGTGGTACAGAGTTATTCAGATTGTGATTAACCGGGACGATGTGCAAGGATATGCAGCAAAGACAGTCTTTGAGGTAAGTGACGGGTTTTTTTACATTTCTAAGATGAAAAGTCCTATGCTTCTGTATCTGAGTGGAAATTAGACATCATAATATCTAATTGGAAACAATATTCGTGTTCAGAATTCCCAATGAAATGTTGATGGCAATTAAACAGCAGTCCTCGAAAGAGAAGAATGACTTCAGCCATGCACTGTTGAAGCTTTGTGTCTTGAATCTATGGATAGTTTTGTTTTGTACCAGAGACCAAAATTCGTGGGAAACCTCTATTTCTGATTTGGTTTTTCCTTGGTTTTCATAGGAAATGCACAAGACCTGGAGTACTTGTTGTTTATAAAGCTCCTATATTCAGAATGGTTTTACAAACACCTTTCTGGTGGTACTGATAGTGAACACCCTTTAATCCAAGTACATAGTACTTCTGAGGCTATTCCATAATGGCAATATCTAGTAAACGTGAGACTTAAGCAAGCTTAAAACAAGCAGCTGATTTCTTCCATTTTATTAGATGGTATCATCATCTTATCCTTTTTCTACATGGTCATATCACACATACAAAAATATAACCTTGAATTACTTTCTTGTGCTTCAGAAATATTGTGTTCATTGTTGTACCTCGCCTATCAAATTTTCAATAGCAAAGTAAAGGATGTAGCATTATGGTGCTGCCTGCTTGGAAGCAAAGAGAAAGTCCTGAACTTGCACGCAAGATTCCTCCTGCATTTCCTGCTCATCTTGCTGTCTTGTCAGGGCTCTATGGAATTAGGGGAAAAGAAAACAAGGACAAATGCAGCTCGAGACAGCTCCCTGCATGGTGTCAGAACAATCAGCACTAAGAGATGGTGCTCAGTCGGGTACTGTGACTCTCACCTTCTGTTAAGTGTTGAGATGAGATGCTAAAATATCAGTCATGATTTCACTGGCTCTGTAGTGATTCAGTTGCTACTAGACTATAAACCTGGTTATTGATTCTTTTCCTCTGCGTTCTCAGTGGATGTTGCCTGAGATTCTAGACTTGTTCTTTCTGGGCCTGTGTTCTATATCCACCTTAGCCTTTGGTGTGCTTCACACTAGTATCAGATCTGGAAGATATTCATTAGTTGCTCGGATATCAGGAATGTTGCTGTCCAGATTTGGTAACGCCAGTGTCCCGGGACTTCACAGTTGAATTTCAAAAACCATAAGTCATTTAGTGATCCCTAAGCGGGATATGACCCTCATCCTGCAGATGTGTTGAATATCCTGTTTGAGTTCTTAGAGCAGATTCTGTTTCCTTTAGATGATTTACCTTTATTGCTGTAATCCTTGTCCAGATGAGAGAGTTGAACTTTCCTATTTCTTGTTGCCCGCCTTTCTGGAAAGCCAGATTTATTATTTTTTTCCAGCATCCTTGGGGATTTATTCCAGAGAGGAATACTGGATTGCCCCTTCACAAATTTCATGCTTATAACTATGACACAATACTACTCTTGTATGTTGAGGATGTTCTCCAGTCCAGTTCTCAATGGGTACGAAGAAGCTGATCAACTGTTTTACAGCTGTAGCAAGGGAAAGGTTACAGATGAGTTTATTTTTAGGTGGATCTGAGGTCACACTTAGTCTGGTATGCCTCATCCTGAGTTGAGGCCATTTAATTTGGGAAACCTTCACTTCAGAGATGAAAAGCTTCAATGTTTTAACTTCTTCTTTTTCTGTAGTGGTACCATAAAATACTTTCCTAATATTCACTATTGTAGGATGGCAGAATAGGAAAATAACTGTTGCTAGTCAATAACTTTCTCTTTTCCCATTGCCTGTCTTATGCATATTGCTACCTATGCATATTCCACTTTGTATGTATGGGACACAATGTGTTACCTGCAAAAGCGACGAGGAGTCCTGTGGCACCTTATAGACTAACTGAAGTGTAGGAGCATAAGCTTTCGTGGGCAAAGACCCACTTCGTCAGATGCATGTAGTGGAAATTTCCAGAGGCAGGAATAAATATGCAGGCCAGGATCAGGCTGGAGATGACCAGGTGGATCCAATCAAGGAGGATGAGGCCCACTTCTAGCAGCTGATCTGGAGGTGTGAATTCCAAGACAGCAGAAGCTGCTTTTGTAGTTAGCAAGCCATTCACAGTCTTTGTTTAATCCAGAGTTGATTGTGTCAAACTTAAAGATGAACTGTAGCTCAGCAGTTTCTCTTTGAAGTCTGGTCCTGAAGTTTTTTTGCTGCAGGATGGCTACTTTTAGATCTGCAATTGTGTGTCCAGGAAGATTGAAGTGTTCCCCTACAGGTTTTTGTATGTTGCCATTCCTAATATCCGATTTGTGTCCATTGATTCTTTTACGTAGGGACTGTCCTGTTTGGCCGATGTATATAGCAGTGGGGCATTGTTGGCACATGATGGCATATATTACATTGGTGGATGTGCAGGAGAATCTACCAGTGACAGTATGGCTGATCTGGTTAGGTCCTGTGATGGTGTTGCTGGTGTATATATGTGGGCAGAGTTGGCACCGAGGTTTGTTGCAAGGATTGGTTCCTGAGTTCGAGTTATTATGGTGCGGTGTGTAGTTGCTGGTGAGAATATGCTTCAGGTTGGCGGGTTGTCTGTGGGCAAGGACCGGCCTACCTCCCAAGGCCTGTGAAAGCGAGGGATCATTGTCCAGGATGGGTTGAAGATCACTAATGATGCGTTGGAGAGGTTTTAGCTGGGGACTGTAGGTGATGGCCAGTGGTGTTCTGTTGGTTTCAGTGTGTTACCTGGCAGCTCTTTGCAAACATTCAAATGCTTTATGGTTCATGCTTATGAACATTTCTCCTAAAAGTTGCAAAGTAAAATAACATCACTATACTGATTATATAGAGCAACATAATAGTCTGTCTTTTGGTCATATCATTGATCCTTGATTAAATTATTTGTCTAATGGTTTTGACTGAATGCTCTTTTACAGGCCCTTCAGGCACCAGCATGCCATGAAAATCTGGTAAAAGTAGGTGGTTACATCCTGGGAGAATTTGGAAATCTAATAGCTGGTGACCCAAGATCCAGGTACAAATACCACCTTCTAAAACAGACCATTTCATATATTATAATTGTTTATCATGGAATCTTAATGCATTTTTCACAATGAATTCTTCTTCCCCTATCAGGTATTATAGTGATCATACAGCTAAGAGTTGAACTGTTACTTTTAACTAATGCATGTGAGTTATGATCTCTAGAAAACTGAACAAACTATATTTTTTCTTCCTTAAGTCCTCTGATTCAGTTCAACTTGCTGCATTCCAAGTTTCATCTGTGTAGTGTCCCCACCCGTGCACTGCTTCTGTCTACCTACATCAAGTTTGTGAACCTATTTCCAGAAATCAAAACTACCATTCAAGATGTACTGCGCAGTGACAGTCAACTGAAGAATGCTGATGTTGAACTACAACAGAGAGCCGTTGAGTATCTGAGGCTCAGTACCATTGCTAGTACTGATATCTTGGTAGGTAGATCTGTTAAATATGGAAAATTCTTTGCAAGTGGGTGACTATCCAATCCAATTCTAGATCTTCTGCCTGGACAGGATTCTACTTAAATGTTTTAGTGGATGTTGCTCAGTAAATAAACAGCCTAGACCTTTAAGATCAAGTTAAAGTAGCCCAGTATTGTCTTGTGCTTTTCCAGAAGATCGAGTTCTGCAACATTGTAAAGGTAGGATATAAAGCAGATGTAAACTTCTGAAACAGAGTATAGGGATGCATGCTACTCTGGCAACCCAGCCTTAACTCTGCCCTTCGGATCTGGCAGTAGTTACAGGAATGGTTCAATACGTGTGGAGCTATAGTAGGTAAACTTGAAGAGTCTATGGGAAAGTGCTGGCAAGTGTTAATATTGGTTTGCAAGGGTGGTGTATATCTTAACTTGTGTTCTTGTGTTAATTTTCGGAGATTACAGTGTAACTCATCTTGATGATCTGGAGTGGCATGAAGCCTCATCAGGCAACATTAATGCCGTATCAAAGTGTTTTGATCCAATAAAGCCCTTCCCACCTCCATCTTCCTTTTTGTTTCTGCTTTGTTAATATTTTTGAGCTCCTAAAGAGCAATGGTTAGAGGCATGGCAATTTCACTGAAGGATCATAGTAAAAATATTTTTGGAAGGTCAGTTCATTAGTTGTAGCCATTGAATTGGGTTTAAAAATCAGTGTTTGGATCATTCCTTATATTAAGGGTGGTGTGCACAGAAAAGTTACATCAGCATAGTAGGGATGTGAAGGGTTAACCAATGGGTTTCCAGCCCCATGGATCCCATTGCAGGCAGGGGCACTCCAGCCCAGCTGGAGCAGCCCCTCTTCACACTGGGCCTAGCAGTACACTTGCTGGAGCAGCCTCTCTGTCCAGTCCCCCTTTAATCGGTTAACTGTTTAAATATTACGATTAACCAATTAAATGGGATTTTACATCACTATAGCACAGCTATCTTATAGGATGAGGGTTTTTCATGCCAAAGAGATTCTATTAAGCTGATCTAACTCCTTGTGTAGACAGTGCTACGACAATGAAATAATTCTTCCATCAGTCTGGCTACTGCCTTCAGGCAGGTGGATTACCTACAGAAGAGGTTGTCAGACTGAGGACATGAAATATATTAACTGAGTAAGGGATGAGAAGCCACTTAACCTTTAGAGCAGGGAGTCTGGAGAGCAGTGGCTGCTGGATGAGCATGCAGCTTTGAAGGCAGTACTGTCGACCGCAGCACTGAAGTGAAGGTGGCAATGCCATACCAAGCCATCCTTTTCTGTGTTGCTGCTGCTGGCTGTGGCCCTGCCTTTATAGCTGGTCACCTGTGTGGCAGCTACTGCTCTCCACTCTGCCTTCAGAGTTGGACAGCTGTATACATGCTTATATGGGGGGAGGGATGTGGGTGTGTGAAATGCTACAGGAACGAAGAAGGGGAAAATGATCAAATAAGTTTAAGAACAACTGATCCTACAGCAATGGTGGAACCCCTCCCTTTGCTGTAGTGTCTGTTCTCAAGCACTAGTGCAGCACAGCTGTGCCGCTGTAGCACTTGTGCCGATATGACCTAAGGATTTTTTGTTAGTGTGTGCTAGCCCCTCAGTAGTTGTCAGAGCACAGCCCTAGTGGGTGAAGATGAGTAAAAAGGTAGAGACCCTGAATTGCTTCAACAGCTCTTACACATTTCACCTCACAGTTCCAACCCCATTCTCACCCCATTGTACTCCCTTGCCCTACACCAAAAAAAGTTAGGAATGTGAATGTTAGAGTGGCTGTGTATTAGGAATCTGTTGAGCAAATATCAGTGACTGACTTGCCTTTGATTGCACCGGATTGAAGTGTATAAATCATAATGATTA
This sequence comes from Pelodiscus sinensis, assembly GCF_052426305.1. Classification (NCBI taxonomy): domain Eukaryota; kingdom Metazoa; phylum Chordata; order Testudines; family Trionychidae; genus Pelodiscus; species Pelodiscus sinensis. The sequence continues at coordinate 119,761,938 of NC_143056.1, read as the reverse complement.
CTTTACCTGATCTGCTTACTGTGACGGGGCACCCCCATGCTTTATGAAATTGACTTATGAACACAAATATGCATAGCTCAAATATGCTTTGGACAAAATGCCTCAATAACCTATCAATCTTAATGTCATTAATCTGCTGGAGGTGCATAGCTTATTTTGGCGTATGTATCATTCTCGTTTGGTGTTAGCTATATGGCATATGGAATGCTTTATGGTTTTAAATGTGCAAATGAAAGCCATCAAGGGTGTTTCTGTCATGTCTGCGATCACCTGTAAACGGCTTCTTCTGTCGTTTCAGTCTTAACAGTAGTTGGTCTTCGGCATGTGATCACCTCCAAATGGTAGGGTCTGACCAGGTAATTTACCATAGAAGGTGGGGGAGAACTCCAAGTCTCTGCCCAAAATGGAATCTGTAAAATAATGGGAAGCTAGCTGTCCCTGGGGTCTTTGGCTGGCACGCCGTTTTCCAGAGAATGAACCGGATACCCCAGGGAAAAAGAGCTTTTCTGGCTTGGAGGTTTAGCTGAAATAAGAGCAGTGTTAGGGTAAGTTTGTAGTAAGTGGTAGAACTAGCTATGCATTTTCATCTGAAGAAGTAGACTGTGCCCACGAAAGCTCATACCACCATCTACATTTTTGTTAGTTTCTAAATGCTGCAAGACTATTCATTATTTTTTAAGTTTTATGCATTTCTGTTTTAAATTTGTAATCTGCCTGTAAATTTGCTTTGCTCTGCCTGTTTTCACTTGTAACCACTTAAGTCCTATTGCTTGTATTTAAAAGTAATTTTATTATTTACTATCAAGCCCAGTGTGTACATCCTCCTTTCAGTGTTAAAGGGTGCTTACCTGAATAATTTATTTGAGGTTCTGATTCCATTTGGGGATTGGTTTCTCTGGAAGCTGGGCCCAAAACTGCATTTTCCTTGGAACTGAAGAGTTTCAGTGCCTGTACTGTATTGTTCCTATGGGGCAGTGAGCTCCACTCTGTGCCTTGGCTGGAGGAGACAGGAGACCTGGCCCAAGGAGGACAGGATGGTGAAAAGCCTCAAAGCAAGAGAGGAGAGGCACTCTGTGAAGAACCCCTAAAGGGTCTTCTTTGACTGCACCCTCTAACATTTATTGTATATGACATTAGTGCTTATTTCATTGACTGCTTCTAAAGTAAAATCAGAATCACTTGGATTTTGGAGCACTTTAAATCAGAAGAAAACTTTAAAACAGAGAATGCAGGCAAAGAACTACTAACTTTTATTACACAGATTCTCCAAAACTACCATGAGTGGGACTTGAACTCATAGTTCATGAGGAACATTAGTGTTGCTCAGATGCAGTGTCTGCGTTATGTCACCTTGCACCATCAAGTACTGTGATTAAGATGCACTGCAAACCCTCTGCCTGTGTTGTCAGTTTAGATCAAATTGACCTGAAGGTCTATACTTATTAACTCTCAATACTGCTACCTCAAAGGCACTGAGTGCTCTGGTCTACCTGAGAGAGATCTCAATGGGTGATATCAGTTTGCAGGATGGATCAAAACCAGGTGATACAGTGCCCTTAAAATATATACATGTATAGTATCTCAGAAATTGCTTGCTCAAATGACCCTATATTTGGATCACAAACCCTTCCGTGCATCCCCATCAGAAACAGCAAATCTTAAAACTGTCAGTCAGCATATGGCCTTAAAGCACCTAATTCTTTTAAATGGTAAGCAACTCTCAACTATAGCTATTGCTCTGCTATAATGTAACTCTTGTGTAAGTTTTTTGTACTTTGGAACAAAAAGCAATGCTGTAGTTGTGGATCCCTTAAATGACTGGAATGATCTATCTGTCTGAAGACAAATGTGTTGTACTGAAAACTAATATTATCTTATTTCATGAAAAGGCAACTGTGCTAGAAGAAATGCCTCCATTTCCAGAGAGGGAATCCTCCATTCTGGCTAAGCTGAAGAAGAAGAAAGGCCCTGGCACAGTTACTGATCTAGAAGATATCAAAAAGGAGAGGAATTCTGACATGAATGGAGGCACTGAATCCACCCCTGTTAATGCCAGTACTGCGGTATGTTTCTTTGCTTATCACAAGTGGAATAATTATTTAATGCCAATTATTATGATTTTCTAGGATGGAAATGCACAGATTCTTTACATTTTGCTTGTCCAGTGGCTTGTATTGTGCATTCAGTGTTTGAGCCTGCTGCTGTTTCTATAAAGTAGCTGGAAAACCTATATTTTAATTCCAACAGTGAGGGAAATAGTGTCTACAATTTGTAGACATTGAAATCACTGCGGGGTGGAGTGGAAGGGGGCAAATTAAACAAAGACTGTGTGCTGTTGATTATCTGGGTATAGTTAAATATATTTTAACATTTTGAAAAGAAAATGTCGACATTTTCTCGTTTTTGGGATTGGAAAAACTGGGTTTGAATAATTTATTAGCACTTAGGCTAATTGTCTTAGGTAGTTCTGTGAAACATTTTAAGGCTAGGTGTTCTAATTTTCTCTAATATACATTGACTGTTTTACCTTTTTCTATTTCAGAGCATTCAGGACATTGCAGTACTTCTTTGTACTTATCTAATGTAGATGCTGATTTAACACTTCCTTATATTGGTTTATATGAAGGCATAACTCGTGTGAAACTGGTGCATATTTTAAGTGCAAACATCATCAATTCTGGGATTTCTCTGATCCATAGCTCCTCGTGCAGTGGTCCCCAACCTTTCATGGCTGCCAGGCGCCCGGGGGCGGGGCCACTCACATTCTATGCTTCTGGGGGTGGGGTCACACATGCACTGCGCGCACGGGAGGGGAACCACCCATGCGCCCGGGGCCGGCACCGTGCATCTGCCACGGGCAGGGGCCGCCCATGCACCCTGTTCCCAGGGCCGGCACCGCACATGTGTGGCATGCTGGGGTCAGGGGCTGCCCACACGCCCTGCACAGGGGGCCGGCACCACACATGTGCTGCATGCTGGGAGGGGGAGCGGCCCGGATGTTTCGGCAGGTGCCATGGCGCCCACGGCACCACGTTGAGGACCACTGTCCTAGTGATACTTAATTGCAAGGTGGTTTTGTGATGAAACGCTGTCTACTAACTGAGATTCATTATCGCTTGTGACTAAAAGCAAAACCAAAATCTTTAGCTATTAGGATACCTTTTTTAAGCTGCTTAACATTCCTGGACTATCATACTCTTGTAACACATTGTGTACATCTTTTTAAACACTTCTCCTTTCAGACATAGTGAAGAAATTGTGCTTTACTTATTGAACTCTCATAGCGAATGGTGCAACTCCACTGTCTTTCCTGTTTGAAAGTTAGTGAGTGTCTCAGATTTCCATCCCAAGATGATGATGTCCTCCATTTCTATTGAATGAATTGAGCCAACCTTATTGTATACTGTTGATGCCTCCATGCAGTGTTCCATATTGCATTGTTAGGGAGGCTTCATGGTAGGGAGAGGTTCCAAACATCTTCCTAGTCAACTAACTTCACTTTTATGCCGCTGTATTCATAGAAGAGTTCAACTTTCTTATTGTATGGAAATATAGAATGTGGGGGAGTCTTATCTTCTGAAATACTTGTTTTATTTTAGTGTTCTTTTAGTGAAAATATAAATAAGCGTCTGCTCATAACTTTCAGTGCATAATACCAAATATTGCACCGCTGAGATTTGGATTCATAGGCTGAGGTTAAATACTTCCTTGTTTTGTTATTGATTATTTGATTTTTCTTAATTCCATTTTTGTACATACTGTTGAAAGCCTTGCCTGATCTTCCACTTCAGGGCTCACTGGCTGAACTGGGTACTGGGCCCAGACCTCGCCCTTCTCGACTGAATTCTTCTCATTTAGCCAACCACAATGTGCAGACAGGAGTTCCTTGCTTGCTTAAAGGATTCTTCACTTCTGAGGTCTTTTAATTAGTTCATTTGCAGGCATGACATTTAAAACTTTTTGGCGCTTGCAGTTATTCATGACAAGGCCTGTGCTACACTGGGAAATGGTTTGGCAGTGAATTAACACATGCATGCCTATTTCAGTTTAAATATCCAGTTCTCTTAAACACTGAAAAATAGTGAACTAAGAAATTCAAACTTTTCATGAGTAATCAGAAGTTTATTAGTGTGAATTGTTTCTAAATCCTCCTATTGCTCTTTCTCATTTTCCCCGATCTCCATTATTTGACAGATGTTGTTATACTGTTGTGGGTTTCCCTCATAGCTACTCTGCAAATGCAAGAAATGTCACCAAAGCACTTCTGTCCTCTTGCAGGGAAAAAATTGTGAAATAGTTTAAAGTCTTGTGGCCCTGCTGCATCTGTTAAGTAACTGTAAATTCCTCTTGACATAAGTGCAGTTGGAAATTTCACAATTCCCAGTAAAGCAGGATCTTACTCTACTAATGGGGGAAAAAATGAGAGATCACATACCTAATACTACTTTACAATCACTTACTGCTTTAATTCCTTCAGAAAAGGAAGGAAGGAATATTTCACCTAAGACGATAAATGCTTTGCATGTGTCTTCCCTTTACTAGCATAGCATTGATATTATTTTTTGTTGGTTATGTTAATTCCCTTCAAATTTTAACATTTTTTAGTATTTTAATAGAAGTAAAGTATACATAATTAGAGTAAATTACCCCTATATGTCCTCTTACTAATATCTTGCTTTTTCAGGAGACTGAGGGAAAGGTCATTAACAATATCCTTCCCTTTTTGAGGAAGGGGGAAATTACCTATGAATAGTCCAAGAAACATAAGTTTCTCAAACTTTTAATGCCAGATTCTCCATCCAGTGAAATGCCTCGTTCATCTTACTTCATTTGTGTCTAAGTGTTGTTTATGTCCTTGTTCTAGGAAATATTACGCTAGATTTTATTGCCTTTCTTAACTAATTGTAATTCAGGCCCATTCTAGTTTGACTTACTAGTTTGAGTACTTGCCTTTTGAGTGTGTGCATGATTTCAAGTGTATGAATAAAGCTATATCTATTAAAACGAAAGGGTTTTTAATAATTAGGAAAACTTCAGTTTTTTGGCATCTGCTTATCAGAATATCCCGAAATTTAGTTTACAGAATAATGTGTCAGATTGGAACACAAGTATTTTGGAATAGTCATGTGAAGTCAGAATTTGCAAAATAGTACAGATTAACCTGTGCTACTTTTAATGCTCAAAGGTAAAGGAGGGAGAGGTCTTAACGCAGCCTAGTTCTTCATGGTATCTGGCTTAAAACTGGCTGTATGGGAAGGTACAATCTAATTACAGGAAAACAGCATTTTGGATATGAAACATTTCCTTTCTGAGGCCATTTAGAGATCCAGGTGATTAGCCACATGTGGTAGATGTTTTGTTTGTAGGAAATACTGTTTTTAAAATCTGAGCCAGTTTCAGTTGGGGACAGAGGGACAGATGAGGCACAGTTTTGTTTGGGCTTTGGACTACTATATATGAATTAAATACAACTTGAAACCGTTCCATTTTGTCTTCTACAGTCTACACCTTCTCCATCAGCAGATCTTCTGGGCCTTGGTGCAGCTCCTGTTACCAGCTCTGCTCCTCCACCTTCATCTACTGGCAGTTTGTTGGTGGATGTATTTTCAGACTCTGCTTCCGTGGTTGCACCTCTTGCTCCAGGCTCTGAAGATAATTTTGCAAGGTAATTTTAGAATAATTTGAGTTATAAAATTGAGTTGTAAGTTGGTGGTGCCTGTATCTTCCACCTCTGTACCTTTCATAAAGGTATGGTGGAAAGCAATTGAAAACTAGCCACTCCTTAAGAACAACATAGCTTTGTCAGTCCTACTTCTATGAATAAGTTCCTTAATGTCATTTAAATATTCATGTACTGATATAATCACCCAAAGGCAAGTCTAAATTTTGTTGTTTTATGCTTAATCTCCAGATAATATTGATTACAGTAAGACTTTAAGTGCAATGATATCAGAAGATAGTTTTAGGTCTTGGTGTGAACAATAGTTTTTTTTTATCAGTTTCAGTTTTAGATGCATAAGGTAAGCTGTTATTACAAGCATTTCCGTAGCAGGTTGTAGGTATTAATGTATTAGTTTGTAGACTTGAACTGTTTTACATTTTGTATTATCTATCTTAAATTGCATAGAATTTCTTTCTTACTCCTATGCCATGCAAGACTCTGGCAAGGGTGTCCTTGCATCTATATGAAAACACTATTGGCACAGGGTGGGTAGGTTATTGTTCATTTGTCTCTGAGAGCAGATCTTCTGGAAGCTGTTAAACATAGTCTGTCTTAATGCAATATATCAGTCATAGACCTGAAGGCACATTTAATTTGGCTCTTATTTATGACCTAACTACAGTTCATGGCTTCATTGTGCAAAGTTATTCTTGCTTCTTCACAATGTCCCTTGTAATTAAAAGCACATATTACCCTACATTCCAGTGTGTGTTTTTAATTTAATCATCTTTAACTTTTTATTGTGTAGGCAGCATTTTAGGTGTAGTTCTCAATATAAATCTTTCAGGCACTGATTACAAGACTTTAAATTCTTGGTTGTTAGTTTGAATATCATGAGAAGATCTATCTTACGGCTAACTTTTTTAGTAGAGTTCTAGCGTTAAAGCAGTGCATGCACTATTAAGTAGAATATGTAACCAGAATCTCTTGTATCAATGAACACAGCTGAATACGGTTAAGACTACTGCATAATTAGAATGTTTAAAAAAATCCCACTGTCAGATCTCTGCTTTTAATACCTACTAAACAAGATTTAATACTGTTATGGGCCAAGTCTTTAAGGCTCGCAGTACGCAGCAGTCATACTCTCTGTATTCCTGCTGTCTTGTTGAGTATAGGTGTTATAAGCAGGGCTCACTGAACCACGGCAAGCCCCACTCGCCAGCCGTGCTGTCTGGCGATTTGCGCATGCGCAGATCGCCCGAACCCAGCTCTTCCGGGTTATAATCTACTCGCCACAGGCGAGTAGATTGTATTATTTGTTGAGCCCTGGGTATAAGAATGTACTCGATCACAGCTTCATAAAATTGCCAAGAGAAAGTACCAGCCCAGGCAGGTCAGTCTACTTTCCTGAAGTTTGCTATGGTTGAAAATGTTCATCCTAAAAATTTCTTGCAAAGATAGTAAATTGTATTAAAACATTTAAAGTGTCTTTCTTACATGGTAAGCATTAGCCTGTGGCAGCAAAGTTAAAGATGTTTCAGAGCTGGCATCTGCTGATCCTCTTTTCTGTCCTTTCTCTTCATTTAACATTAGGCTAGTAGTTCAGGAGTCATCTGCAAGGATGAAGCATTAATGCTTTATATGTAGACATTTGCTGCAGGAAAAATGCCTAGCATTGCCAATCCCTAACCTGTTTGTAGTCATTGCATGTGATGAAGTGGTTATCTAAGATAGTAATTGCCTCAGTATTTTTGACAGAAACCTCTGCCACTTTTCCCATAAGTAAGGTGATCTGTTACTTTAAGGGACATTCTGGACAGTCTACCAGTGTATTTACTGCTTCATAATTGTTTTAAAATGTTTTGGCAATACTTGTTCTTTCATTCAAGCAGTGTAATTTTATTCAAGTGTGAGAAAAGCACAACTGTAACTAGAAATACTACCAGTGGCAATGAGGGCCTGACATCCATATGTAGATCAATGAAAGTTAATGGGCATTTTAAAATGTGGACTTAATCCAAAAAAATTGCACAATGGTGCCTGGATTTAGATCCATGGAAAGGATTTTGTTGCCTTCAGTGGTATGATTAAGTACTGAACACTTCCATTCTCATTGAAAACAGTGGGGACTGCAGGTGTTCAGTGCCTCTGGAAAAAATCCAGTTACTTAGATGGCTAAAGTCTTTTAGGTACCTAACTCCTAGGTGCCTTAGTTAAAAAAATGGAGGCCTTCATGTGTCAGATCCCAAAGTGCTGTTCTAAGGGAGGAAATAAAGGAAATTACTAAGCTCTTTTTTTTTTTTTAAACTAACTTATAACTCTTGCCATCTCTATTGCTACATCCTTTCTTCCTTTGTGCTGCTTGAATTAGTTCTGACCTGGCTTCATCTGAGGTAGTTTCTGAGGAACCAGCTGATACTGTGCATGATGCCGATGAGCTTTTTCACAAGTAAGCAATACTAAAATCTTGCAAAGATGGGCAACTTCCAGGGCATTATCACAAAATAATCAGAAATCACAAAACCAGGGATTAAGCTACATATCAACCCACTGTTTTTCAAAATGGAAAGTTTTTTCTAGACATGCAGATAGGTCAAACACACTAGTTCATTAATCCACTAGATTTAATGCTGGATTGGAAAATCTGTTGCCTGGTTCTTATATAGCATGTCCCTATTTTCATTTTAAGCATAAACATTGTTAAATCGTTAAAATAATGATATGTTGCAAGAAATGTGTGGGCTATCATGTAAACTTAATGCAAACGAATTTATAATTTTTCTGTTGTCTGTTCTTCTATACTGTCTGCTTCAAGGCACCTTGTCCCACAATTCTCTATTCTGTCCACAAAACTTTTAATTCCCTGGCTTTGACTGCTTTGTCATAATTTTTCTTTGAGTTAAAATATAAACTCTTATTTTTCAAATGTGTCCCTTCTTCTCTAGGTTTGTATGTAAAAATAATGGAGTTTTGTTTGAAAATCAGCTGCTACAGATTGGACTGAAATCTGAATTTCGACAGAATTTAGGTAAGATCAATAATTGTATGTGATAGATCAAGGTGTTAACATGTCTGTTGTACAATCAGCAATGTTAGCACAACATTGGAAATAAAATAATTTTAACTTTTTGGTGACAGATGTTCAAAACGTCAAAAGTAGATTATATTTGAGGCCTAACCTATGTAAGCAACCCTTTTTGTGTTGATGGTGGAAAATAGTTGTTTTAGGCTGTCTACTCTAAAGCCTGTGTCAGCAAAACTTATGTCGCTTAGGTGTCTGATTATTCCGTCCTCCAAATGACATAAACTACCTAAGTGCGTGTGTTCATTCAACTTTATGTTGGTAAGAGAGCTTCTCCCTCTGACATAGCTTCTGCCTAAGGATGTTAAATATCGACTAATCGAATAGTCAGTGCGTCTTGCATTAACTATTCGATTGGTCAATAGGGTGCCTCCACCTTTGAAGTGCAGCAATAGCCCTACGGCTGTTGCTATACTTCAAAGGCGAACGTGCCCCGTGGAGCTCAGGGACAGCTGGGGACTCCCTGGCTGATTCCGAGCTCCGTGTGGCACTGCCACTTTGAAACGCTGCGGGGAGCCTGGGGACACCCCAGTTGGCCCCCAAGCTGCATGCGGCATTTCAAAGTGGCAGTGCCATGTGGAACCTGGGGTCTGGCCCCAGGTTTCAAGCAGCGCTGCTGCTTTCAAGTACCCCCTCCTCTCTGTCTGCCCTCCCCCTTGCCACTTCTTTCTCAGAGGCAGCAAGTGGGGGCAGGAGGAAGCAACTAGTCAACTATCTTGTTGATCCGATAAGCATTTGCTTATAGAATAGTCAACTAGTCCTTCACATCCCTATTTCTGCCACTTGCAGAGGTGGATGGGTTTTTTATGCTGAAAGGAGAGCTTTCTCCTGTCAGCATAGTGTCTTCCCCAAGTGCACTGCAGTGACCTCCCTGTACCTTTACAGCTGCACTGTAGCAGCCCTGGATATACAGGTATGGGCTTAGACTCTTGCTCCAAATGCAGTCATATTTACATAATGTTTATATACTATACTTGAAGATTTTATAATTAAATGTTTTTACCCATTTCTTTGCAGGTCGGATGTTTATATTTTATGGTAATAAGACTTCTACTCAGTTCTTGAATTTTACTCCAACACTAATCTGTTCAGATGAACTTAAGTCAAATATCCTTGATTTAACTGAGCCACTTGATATGCAAATAGCAGTGTATGCACTAATTACAGTATGTCAAATGCATAAATAAACAGGAATGAAGAAATATTTTGACGAATGCAATAGCTGCTAGATTCAAAGTATTATAATTTTCAATATCTGGAGGTTGTCACCTTTTAGAGTCTTGTAGGAAAAGATTAATTTAGCATAGATTAATTAATCTATGTCTCTAAAGAAAATACTACACATTGAAGAATCATGTGGCATACGTATAGGGATGTCTTCTTGTTGTGAGGTGTTACCAAATACACTTTTGACAAGATGCACAGTATTGCATAGTTACAGTTGCAGACTACTAGCTTTCAGGAGAAGGGTGCATATTAAAAACAGATATTTGATTAATTAACCACAGAGTTATTGTGTATTGCCAGCATCAGTTTAGGTCTCTCTGCTGATACTGAAGTTGAAATAGTTTTTAAGTCTTTGGTCCCTACAGAGTTAATTAGAATTTAATCACAAAATATATTGCGCATTAAAAGGAAGGAGTCAAATTGGACAAATGCAAACCAGATAAGGGTTTGTAAGCTATGCAAGCTGATGTGGAGAGATTATTCTCTTCTTTTAAAAAAATATTTATTGTACTATCAAACACATCACTTTTAAACAATTAGTAAAAGTCTAGTTATGAATTTTGAATATACTTGATATTATGAAAGAAAATAAGGAAGCTTTTTTAAAAATCCATGACTATAAAGTGGTAATCACTTTGCCACATCACAACATTGCTTGGTTAGTTTGCTGAAGTGAACTAGAAAGCTACAAAATATGTAGCTAAGCCTTTGGTTACTAATTAAAGATCTTGATGCTAAAATACATTTTTTTTGGCAAGCAAGCTTTTTAAAAAATTGTTCAGAAATGGTTAGATTAACTTTTTCACTCCTTCCTTGTTTTCTTTGTGAATTGAAAATATTTGTTCTGCTCAGTCTTGCTTCCCTAAGTGGTAATTTCCACTAGGGATGTTAAATATCGGTTAATTGAATAGTCAATTAATCTCATGAATTCTTATCAGTTGCTCAACTATTCTATATACCCAGGAGCAGGGCCAGCAGCCAGTGCACTCAGCCCCACTCCCCAGGAGCTCCCTACCACTCCACACTGCTGCCTGCCTGCTTGGCTTCTAATACACTTTAAATGCAGTACTGCAGAGGTGGTAGGTCCTAGGTCCAGCATGAGCCAGGATTGAGCTGAGCTGCTGACCAGCTTGCTAAAAAATTTATTGGCAGCGAGAAGGAAAATGCTTGTAGTCTGTAGCATTAACCTAAAAGCTTTTGCTAATCAGTTAATCAACTATACTGTTACATCCCTAACTTTCACTGAGACTTGCAATTTGTGTGGGGATGGGAGAGGAGCTTGGCCCCAAACCTGTCAGACCGAGCCAAATGTTCAGTGAAATTATTTTTCTAAATACTTCATGAGTTATTCAAGACCCAATACAAGGAAAGATTGATAAGAAAGAAGTGAATAACCATACTGCTTCAGACATGGAAAGGACATGGTTAACACTTTTATGAACTTGGATCTTGTATTAGAAAGATCATGTGAAATGGGGATCAAAATATTGTGGTTTGTTAATGATATTCAAAAAGCATCTGTGAGCATCTGTCTGAGTCCCTCTGTCTCAGAGTCCATTTGTTCAAAAACTCTTCCTAAACCATAAGAGCTAGGGCCACCAAATTTGATGTGCAGCTTCCTCATAACCAAAGCCTGACCTTGATTTTAATTAGGATGTGCATAGAAAATGGGAAGTGCCGGGAATATGACTCCTTTCCATGTTATGGGGGGCAGAAAGGGGAGGAATGCGAAAGGGAGGGGCACAGAGAGGAGGGATGCAATACTGAGTGACCACTGGGGACAGCTGCAGTGCAAAGTGGAGTGGCTAGCATGGCTGGGACTTCACTATCTTGTCTGCCATCAGACCAGATGAGTAGCCCCTCTGCCCCAAACCTGAAGCCCTCCCCCACACACTCTGTGGAGAGGCTGCAGGGGGAGGGGCCGCTGCAAGGGATGACCACCAAAGCCTCACTTGTGCCCCCTGCTCTCCCACAATCTGCAGGCTGCAGTTGGGAGCCATTGGAGGAGGGGGCAGCCCCTGAGTTTCTCCTCCCCCCTGACAGCCTGCAGGCTGCAGAGGGGCTGTTAGACACAAAGCCTGGCCTTCCTCCTGACAGCCTGCAGGCTTTGAGGGGAGGGACCTAAATGCTCGGGGCAGCCCACATAGCCTGTCCAGCCCTTTGGAGTGCCCCCCCAAACAGGATGTAGGGAGCTGCTGGAGGCTGGGAGTAGCACTGGAAGCCCGACACCCCCTCCAACAGGGCGCAGCAATCGGGGGGGGGGGGGGGACTAGTGCCCCAATTTAGGCCCCCTCTGTAGCAGCTGTAGGCCAGGGGCAGGAGCAGACTGCAGGCTATCCCCTTAATTCCCAACAGGCTGAAGTCTGGAGAGGGGCATCTGGAGGCTGGGGAGGGCCTGCAGAGCCCCAGCCTCCACCTGACAAGTGCACAGACATGGATCCTCCCTCCTGGGAGATCCAGATGGGGAGCACATCCCTAGCCCCTCAGGAGGAGCCACTGCCACTAGAGCAGTGTCACTCTCGCTGCCCCAATAAGCCTCCCTCACGTCCCAGCCCCCTACACTGAGTCCTGCACCTCCCACTTGACTTGACTACTACACACCTATCTCCTTCCCTCTGAGCCCCCGCACCTGTTTCTCCCTGCCCTAAACCACCCACCTCTGCCTCTTTACCCCTGAACCCTCACTTCAGCCTTCATTTTTCTTGAATTTTTTAAATTCAACCATTGAAATAAAGCACGTACATTTTTCATTTATTTAAAAGAAATTACTTCAGGTAAAGCCCTGAGCAATGCTAGATACATCTGCTAGTTAATATATTAAGATTTATAGGATTGATGGATACAAAATGTGAGTAATATTGCATATTCCTAGCAGCTTAGAATTACTAGCTATAGCACAAGACTTGTTTGGACATCTTATGTTTGCATGCATTTTATGGAGTGTTTAATATTCATTAAGGGTTACTGGCAGAAGTAGTGTGTATCATATTATCATTAAGCTGTATATTGGTACGGTGATTGAGAAATTATCCGTGTACCATCTAACTCAGGGCTACTCAATGCATGGCCCATAGGACACATGCTGTCTGCAGCCTGTTTGTTTTCAGCCTAGGGTTTGCATGGGTCTCAACAAGCGGCCCACGGCGGGGGAGCGAAGACAAAAAAGTAGTCCGTATAATGGTCTTCTGTTGATGTGTCTTAGTAGTTAAATTCCTGGACTGTTGTTGCTCATTGTAAGTGTTGTCATATGGGTGGCAATCAGGTAGATACTGCATTTTATTAATATCAGCAAAAGTGACTTAATTGGGCCTGTGTGTTGTGTAGTCTTGCCTTAATCTTTGTATTCATGCCTGATATATGCAAATAGCTTTTCACACTATATTTGCATGTGTATGTAACCACACTTAAGTTGCAGCCCTCAGCATGTGCTGTGAATATCATTGTGGCCTTCGGGGCTTCCAAAGTTGAGTAGCCCTGATCTAACTGGTATTGTGGTGTTTCATAGGGCCATTTAATTTACTGGTAAGTTATTTTTCCCCCAAAGGACAGTTTAGCCATATGAAGATGTAAATCTATATTTAAATCTAAAGATAATGATTAAAAGCAGTCCATTTTTTCTGTGAATTGGTTTCCTTAACAATTTTTCACGCCTGAACCTGCAAACAAAACCAGTGGACCCCACAGTGGAAGGTGGTGCTCAGGTGCAGCAAGTTGTCAATATTGAGTGCATATCAGACTTTATGGAAGCGCCGATCCTAAACATTCAATTCAGGTAATTTTAATGGAATTTTTTTGGTCTTGGCATAGACTTCTGAATCTGAAAATGAACTGGAAGCACAGAAGAATTAAAACATATTCTGGAGAGAAGATTTGCTTGAGGGCTTGTTCTAAGAAGTTGCTGAAGGCCTTCAATTCAGGCTTTGTCTTCATTTCTAAGTACAGAAGGCATAACTTTAAAGTGTAACTGTGGCCATGGCAGGAGTGCTTGGAGAGAGCCATCTACATGAGGAGTAGCTAGCAACAATAGGAGCCCATTTATGTTGACACTTTGCAGCACTGTAAATTGCTATGCTTTGGATAGTGAGTGTGTTTTCACACCCCTGAGCCAGAAAGTTGCAGTGCAATAAAGTGACAGTGTCGACTTAGCCTAGGGAAGTGATACTTCCTTATTGGCTCATCAGCTGTTGGTGAAAGACAAGCTTTTGAGCTACACAAAGCTCTTTTTCGGGCCTGGAAAAGGCATTCAGTGTCACAGCTAAATACCAGGTGTAACAGTGTTTTAGCATAGAGTTAACATTTCCTTGGACCATTCAGTGTGAAGTGGTTGGGTAACACACCAGAGTTAGACTGTTGTCATAAGCCATGAATCCAGCATCATTAGTAGGAGTATGATTTTTAGTGTGTGGCGGGGTTAAGAAATTAAGCTCCCATGCTCATCTTTTGAATATGTTGCACAGGTTTCCTCTGAAAACAAGGACTGAGGGGTTAGATATGAAAGGATCATTTTGTGAGAAGTTTGCCCACAGATGATATGTCTGTCCTTTATCATTTTTTGAGAGAATCCATTCAAGAGCATAGAGTTAGTCTATCTGGTTTCAGCCTTCTAGTTGCTATTGGAGCACTACATGCGCTGGTGAGCTATAGCAAATATGATAAGCTTGTGTAAGACCTATTGATTTTGAAAGGTGCGTTGGGGTGGGGAGTATTGATCTTGATAGCAGTGGAGATATGTCTACAGGTTTTGCAACTGTTATGGCAGGACATGGAGCCAGTCTGAGTTTATGGGACAACCTTGTAGGTAACTTCTAACTGATCATGTCTAACTTATCTTTCCATTTTATTCAGTAAGTTTGAACTTTAGATTGAAATCTTCCTTTCTGTATTTAATAGCATACATGAAAGATATAGATTAACGTGTCCAGAAATATGTCCATAATACAATGTAATTTTTTTAATTGGTTTTCTACCATGCTTACAGTAATTCATCATTTAATACTATAGATATGTTTCTGAAAATGATCGTGTTAAGTGAAAACGTGTTATGCTGGGTCAGTTTTCCCATTGAAAATAATGGAAAAGGTGGGGGTTGCATTTCAAGCAATGGTGTCTGTGGGGACCGGGACATAAGTTTGAGGGAGAAAAGGGACTGGGTTACAACAAGAAGGGGGAAGGCAAGAGGAAGAGGGGGGAGAGGGATTGGGTTGGGAGTATGCCCCTGTGACAGGTCTGCCAGGACCTGCACTGCGTCCGGCAAAGGGGAGTCACCGGGGAATGGCGCGGCAAGCAGCGAACCGTCCGCTGTTTTGCAGGGAGGTGAGGGAAGCCCCATGCAGCTGCTGGCGACGGGCTGGCTGGGGAAACCCAGCCCTCCGCCTGCAAGTGCGGGCAGAGGAGAGGGGGGGCAAGGAGTCTGGCGAGGGGGAGTCAGTGGGGAATGGCATGGCAAGCGGTGAACCCTCTGCTGCTTTGCAGGGAGGTGGGGGAAGCCCTGCACAGCCGCCAGCAATGGGCCGGCTGGGGAAATCGTGTTATTCCGGGGATGGTCGTGTAATTACAAAAATATTCCCTTAAAAAAAAAAAAACGTGCTATTGCAAAAACGTGTTAAGCAGGCATGTGTTAAATGAGGAATTACTGTACAACCAATACATGTGCTCCCAGGATATTCTAATAACAAATCTAAAAGTGAAACTTTTAGTATAAGCTGCGTGAAATGCAAAACACATGCCCCATGGAGCTGCTCCAGCCCCCACCGGTAACTGGAACTAGTATCCATTATCTGTTAAGGGTGAGGCTTACTAGTTGACCATTCACATCCTTAGCAGACAGCTTCCTATATTTGCCCACACTTCTGCCACAGACAAACTGTCATCTCTTCTGGGTATAAGACACCCCCCATCTGAGAATATTTTGAAGAAATTCATTCTCTGGGTTAAAAAAGGAAAACTTGTCAGTATATGCAGTGTAAGATGATGGAGGGCCTAGTTGCAAGAACGAAACATGATGAGTGAGCTAGTTGTAGAAGTTTTAAAGACACTTTCATGACTTGTATGTTAGAGGTAAAAAAAATTGCCATCAGGAGACAGCTGCAATTGCAAATATGAAAAATGTAATATTTAGTTTAATAAAATATAAGTGCTATTGTGTTTGTGTGACACTTTTAGTTCTGACCATTTCTAATGTATTGAGATTATACACTCCTTTTTGGAGAGGCAGTATGTGGGAGACAGCTTGACACAGATCTTGATTTTATTAATTTAGGAAATAGCATTTAATTTTCGTTATCTAAATAATTACGGAAAGTATGCCCTCTGAGATGGTGTAAAATGCTGTAGTGTGTTGTAAATTAACATGTTTTAGTGATCAGATTTGCACCATTGTTTAAGAAATATGTGAAGAGTATCAATGAAAAACTTGATTTAAATCATTATTTAAATCACTTTGGTTTAAATCAATCCACCCTGGTAGTATTTAAGGAGAATGTTAAAGATGCCTCAAAAAGAAATGTAACTTGGTAACAATGTTTAGGTGGCGCATTGTCCAGATGAGCAATAGACTTTGTTCTGACATGCCTACTTAATTTCAGCATTGATATCATCAGCCTTACACAGGAGAGATGCTAGCTTTGCATTAATTTTATCTAAATAGTGATATTTTGCATTGGTTAATTTATTTCCATAGAAATAAATGTGACCGCCCTCGTGTGGTTACAGTGAGATTGTACCTTGTGAAATGTTTGTATGCATGTTTCTACTAGAGTGTAAACCTGATACATAGTGGTTATTTTCCTACAGGTTTTCTGTTGTTCTAGTCATTCTGTTGCTGTGGATGAAAATTAACATTTGTACATGTAGGAAGCCACAGTTTTAAAATAAGCAGTAATAGAAACTACTAATTGTTTGCAGTTTTTACAGTTAGCCTTAATACAGGGAGACTGTAGTTGGGAGTTATTTCTCATTGTTTATTTGGCTAGCATTATCTAAAATGTCAGCACTTTAAATGTAAATTTATATTCAGCTGAGATTCATTACATTTTTACTAAGGTGCTGATGCGTTTAACTATTTCTGCCTTTACAAGCATCTAAAAATGAGTTATTTGTAAATTTCTCTTCTCATGAGTATGAATACTTACCTTTTCTCCCATACACTGCCCCTCCAAAAGGGAGTTTATAATCAATAGTCTGAGTGTTAAGATTATATTTACTTCCAATTCTTTGTGAAATAGTGAATGGCCCCTTGATATGGCAGTATAATTATGTTGTCTGAAGTGGCTCGTGATTGAGAATGCCGACCTCTGGGCAGACTGTTGAAAGTAGGACAGATACTCCAAATTGGTGGTATATTCTATAATTAGATTGCACCAATTTAGTAACAAATGTTAACTCCTAGATTACTGTAGCATTCTTACAATAAAGTCAGACAGTCTTACAATAAAGACTCTCCAGTCTCTTGCCACCCAGGCAAGCAGAACTTAGTGATAAATAGTCATTTACACCAAAAATCACAAAATATTCTAGTAGCTTCCAGTCCCAATAGACCAGTTACTTACCTCTCGTCAACTTTTACCTACAGTTTAAAACAAGCCACCACATACACACACGAATTAGTTTGTCTGATTCAAAAGGGGGCAGATGTATTAATCTGGCAGCATTTAATGTCGTTTTAGATCTTAATCCAGGATGATCCGGGGGACCTTATGAAAATCTTCATGTCATCTGTTTTTATTTTCCTCTTTCTGTATTCAAACTGGCCTGCACATACTTGTCATGAGTGGATGAGGCAATTAACAAAGCTTTTGTTTAATTTTTGATAGACCTTCTAGTTAGGCAATGGGAGTCATTCACATCCGAATTCACACATTCCCAGCATGAATTTTTATTATTGTAAAATGTTTTACTTTTTACTTTGCAGTATGGAATAAAGACATTACAAGTGAGATTACTGCATAAAGCATCTTTCAGTCCTTTCACAGAATTTGTATACTACTTACAGTTTTGTTCAAAACAGGCTAACATATAGGTGAACTTTTTTGGTTTCCAACTATGAGTTTCAGTTCTTAGCTTATACCTACCTGTAGTTGTGGCCACATTTAGCACTTTGTTTACCAGCATCACAATAATGTGTTTCAGTCTTTCACTTTAAGAGAAAAGTGGTTCTGAAATATAGTCTGTAATTAATCACATCTTGTACCACATTTTCTCTTTGTTCTTCATGCAGATATGGGGGAACATTTCAAAATATTTCAGTAAAACTACCAATCACACTGAACAAATTTTTCCAACCTACAGAGATGGCCTCTCAAGACTTCTTTCAGCGTTGGAAACAACTGAGCAAGTAAGAGTTGAACTAATATTATACATTTCTCAGGATTACATCAGTATGAAACATAAGAGTGCTAATAGTTGTAGAAGTTTAGACACCATACATTTAATGATCTGAGGACAATATCTAGCTTAGTCTTGCTTCACTTTCGATTTTGTGGCTTCAGTATAAGTAAATACTACTCTTGAATTTCGGAATTCTACCAGCCATACTGTTATGTTTTATTGCGTGATGTTGACTTATGTGTTTCTCTCAGTCCTCAGCAAGAAATGCAGAATATCTTTAAAGCAAAGCATCCAATGGATACAGAGATTACAAAGGCAAAGGTAGGTAACAGCATGTTTTAACAGATGAATTTCAGATTTGGAACAGAGGCATTAACAAATGTAGTAATTCTATTGATGCTGACATTTTATTTTGTCCCTGTTTATTCCTACCCTCCCCTGTTTGGGGCATTTGGGTTATAGTGTTTAGGCATGAATTAGTGAGGCAATTGCACTTAACAGCATGGAAATATCTGGAGAATTTATATAGGTTTTAATCCATAATCGTTTATTTCTAAAAATTCTAGGGCTTGTGAAGAACCTTGAACTGATTTATACTGAAATGTGAACTTTATTTCTAAAATTTGAGGGAACTTCAAATCCTACTTTCTACTACAGCTATTAAAAATAGATTTTTTAAAATTGTTTTTCATGTAATTGTTCCCTTTGTTTCAGAATGTTTTGACTAAGTCTAATTGGTGAAAACTTTTCTCTGTTGACATTATGAAATTTGAAAACCTCCAATCCACGACTCCTTTGTAGCATTCAAACCCTTTTTTTATTTCTCAAGTGTTTGCTGTGATATTTGGGTACTTCATGAAATCATATTAGCATGATTAAATATTCCAGTGAAAACTTTATTGCATGCCCTGTAGCAACTGAAGTTTTGTGACTAATACTCAGCTAGGGTGACTATTATCTGTTATCTTGACACGCCTCCCATAATAAAAGGCTAAGGCAGTTTTGGGCAATTCTTGTTTAGTGCCCATTCACAGTACATCCATTTTTATAAAGTTTGAAAGGACAACATAACTGGCTATATTGCTTTTTATCCTTTCCAGACTGAGATTTCTTGTATTAGTTGACGTTCCTTGTTTGAATTCCCTTACTTAATAAAAGCAAGCAAATGTGTGAATGTACAATATTAATTTGCTATTCAATTATCATACCTGCTTGCTCAAAAAGAGACAATATTAGGCTTATCATGCTTCCAAATAAATAGGACTGAAGTATAATTCCAGATGTAGAGTCTTCTCTTTAAACTCTAGAAAGTTATAATTCTGATAATCATGTTTATTGCACTACTGCTTAGGGTCAAGCAAGATCAGGACCCCCACTTTCCTGGGCATTGTACAAAGGATAGCTGACAGTTCCTGCCCTGAAGATCTTAAATTAAACAAAGAAGCCAAAGGGTAGGGGAAAGGGATAGAGCATACAAGCAGAGTGGTCAGTATGACAGGGCAAGTATAATGTTCTCTTGAGTCTTTTATTAACTAAATTCCATTAAGAGGTGATTTCAAATGAACAGTCTGTGGAAGGGGGGAAGGATTAGGGAAATGGAGCAGGTGAGGAGAGAAAAAGGTATGAGGGACATGTGTGGAGAAAAGACTTAAATATCTGACTCCAGAGGACTTGGTATTCTATTATGTCCTTCTCCTATTTATAAGTGTTGTTACTACTTTAACTGGTTGGCATGCCAAACAAGTTTATTTTATAAGCTCAGGCAGTGGTATAGAGATAATGTTAAGATGTCAGAATTCTTATGCTATTGCTGCTTTAACTTATTTTCAGAGTTAAAACATTCTTTGTCCATTTAACTAAATTAGTTACCTGGTGACCACGGTCAGGTAAATTGCTGATTCATGAGCATTCTTGGACACTTTGTATTTTTGGCTTCCTGTCTCTGCAGTGTCTCTAAACATAGTCTCTTTTGGGGTTTTCTTTGACAGATCATTGGATTTGGCTCTGCCCTCCTTGAAGAGGTAGATCCCAACCCTGCAAATTTTGTTGGTGCTGGTATAATACACACAAAAACCACCCAGATTGGATGTTTACTACGTCTTGAACCAAACCTTCAGGCACAGGTACTTGCTTTTTGTATCTGCACGTTAAATATAAGTTCTGGTTTACAGAAACTGAATACAGCTTACCTTACCAGTGCATCTGACTACACATAGCTTACCTTTAGTAATAACTTACAATAGAAGTAGTTATGTGATCTCAGACTCAATTGTCAATGTCAGTAAACATAGGTTAAAAACTGAAGCAGCTGGTTCTGGCTTTGGGTTTCAGCAGGCTACTTTCCAGTGGCATCTGCTGTTTTGCTTGCATGCTCACATGTGTTACTCTGATTTTTATCCTGTCATCAAACTAACTCCCTTAATATGCAAAGGACACTTAATTAATCTCAATAGTTTTTTGTACTTGTTTGAGAGCCTCTTGAAAGTTAAAAGTTTCTTACTACATTTTCCCTTCATCTTAAAAAAAATGAATTTTTTTGCCCCCTCTGTTTCTAAATGAATAAAATATATATCTCTGCTTCACTCTTTGTGAAGCAGCAGAAGAAGAATGCAACTCTGTAGAAATAGTGTTTGCTACTGTTGTAAAGTCAAAGGGACCACATGTGACAGCTGTGTTTTTATATTTCCTGGTGATATATGGGGGAAGGAGGGGATTGAAGAAAATCTGTATTTTGGGAGGTTGTTGATTTTCAGAGGTAATGAAATGTATTGCCTTGAGAATCCATGTTTTGATTACAAATCTCTGCTTCCCGAGTTGGAGGTTAGTGAGAATACCTTGAGGAGATCAAAAGCAATTCCTCCTCTTTCTGCTACTGAGTTACGGGCTTTCAAGAATTCTTTGTTTGTCAACACCAAAGTATGGTAACAGATTTGAAATTTCGTGATAGGTAATAAAAAATTATGTATTTTTAGAGTTAGATCTGGGGAAAGCCTGGGGAAAGCCTGGTGGGAGAGGTATGTTAAACACTTTCAGAGCTCAAAGGACCTTTCCTAGCAGATGTTAAATATTGTTTGTCTGAATGTCAATGTCTCACATGAAAGTTACTAGCCACTGCTCAGAACATGACCCAGTGGCATCTGTACTTTGGCTTTAAGTGCTTTTGTTACTTAATCTGATAAGTCAGTCTTAATGCAGATATGTTTTACTGTTGCCTTTATAATACATAGATTTTTTTATGTGCTCTTTTTCAGATGTATAGACTCACACTACGAACAAGTAAAGAAACCGTATCTCAGAGATTATGTGAACTGCTCTCAGAACAGTTTTAATAGTAGCAAGATCAGTCCAGTTTCTCCATTTCTGCCATAGTTGTCCTCATCCTACTGCAAATAATGTCTTGTACGTCAGTGTCTAAGTACTGCAACATTACCCACCATCAACTCCCTGCCTTAAGTCTTGTCCCTTTCATATGAAATTAAGGATATAAAATGTACGGTATAAAAGGACTTCTAGATCTAAAAAAAATCATGTATTTTTAGCTTATGCCATAGAAAGGATGTGGGAGGTGCCTGAGCTCAATTTTTTTTGAAGTTGGGCTTTTAAAATGTTAACAAAAGGGAAATGGATTATTTTCATTGAAATGCCACTGTATATTGCTGATAGCATGGTGCTTTAGTGCCTTTACTAAATGCACCTTTCTGCTTTGCGCTAAAAGAAACCAAATGTAAAGTTGAGTAAATTTAATACATATGTTAGCTTAAGATCAGATTAAGCAATCTACAAGAAATTGATATGACGCTTCTGTTCTGGATTAAGATCTCCAGAGTGATGTGACTAGTTGACTGAACTTATGAGTGGAGTTTCTTAAAGCTATTGGAACCAAGGTTATGATGGGTAGAGAGGACAGATTCCGAGGTATGTTTTTTTTAAATCTTGTTGTTCAGTCAGAACACTGCCATATCACACAGTAGAATATATTGCTTAGTCAATGTAGTATAAATATTCAGTTGACTTCTACTGCACATGTACATTTTTATAAGAGGAGGGGGATGGAAGAAGTTGAAAATGAATTGAATGGGAAATGTGTTCGAGTCAATATTAGGTTATTCATCTATACCATCTATTTTTTTCACGTTGAGAAAAGCACTACCTTTGTGTTCCTGTTCAGAGTCAAATGGAGCAACCGAGGATAGAAAGGTTGTCCATTTATTTCTATGTTCCCTGTCATATTGTTCCTTTGTAACATTGATGGCATAGTTAACACTGCATTAGTCACGGAGAGCAGGTTATGATCATGCGATACCACAACAAAAGAGAGAGCATAAGGAGAAGTCATCCTATCTGATCTGCAAGTGCATCTGAATTTTAGGAAATGGAAGCACAAGATCTATTTTTAAACAATATTTACTCAGATAACATTTGTTTGCTTGGCGCTGAACAATTAATATCTATATAGTTCCTTCTCTGCAGTGCAGAGAAGCATAGTAGTGGTGAGATGAATCTCCTACAGTCGGTTAGGCATGTCTGTTGGTTTCTTTTGAGGTTGGGAGTAGAAAGGCTACAATCAGCTTTTACAGTGGCTTTCCCAACTGTATGTATTGCTCATTGTTCTACCACAGCAAAGATTTGCATCTTCTCTGAAGAAATCAATTAAGCATAGTTATCCTGTTTATATCCTTCAGACTTAAGTTATCGAAGCAGATTGGGCTCTGTCTGCAGTTGAATTGGCAGCTATCAATAGTAGGAAAGTATGGGACTGATTTTAATGCGAAGGAGCATGTCTATCACCACTGGAGTCACAAGTTACAAGCATCCCCACACACTCAAGCCCTGTAAAATTAATCTTTAAGTCAACATATCACTGTCTTTCGGTGTATACGTTTGTAACCAAGCACCCCATACCATGATGGCTTGAGATGCAGTACTTATCAGATGTTGGAAACGCATATGAAATGAGGCTTCTGTTATCATGCAGCACAGTGTACTTGTGATAAATTGCGTTCTGCATGACTGAACATGCTTGTGACTTCTTACTCAGGCAGTGGAACTGGAAAGGAATGAACTTGGTTTAATCAAGGGCCAATGATATATTTTGAATGCAAGTTAAAAATGAAAGACACAATCCTCCAAAAGCAACTCGAGATTGTGGATGCCACAATTTACGGGAGCCCAAGTTGAGACTGCTTACCAGGGCCAATTTTTCTGGCAGTGTTGAGTACCTTTGCCGAAAATTAGCCCCTTTAGGGTGTCTCCGGTTGGGCACCAAAAAAAACCTTTAATCACTTCTCGTACAAGCAACTTTGTCTAGGTAAACAAGCACACTATGCTAAACTATTTTCTGAATGTCAGTTAAAAATAAAGGACAGTAATTAAGACCAATGAAGTCCCAAATGACCCTTTGTTGAGGGGTGGTGGTCCCAAGAAAGTCCTTTTAATGGGCACATTTTAGTACCCTTGGAACCCTATGCTGTTGTTTGCTCTATTATAAAATTTTGAGATATTAAACCATGCTATGTTAAAGTTAGTGCTGCAGCAGATGCAAGGAAAGAGCTGCTATTTCATTCTTCCAAAACCTATTGTACATCTTTCCCTCTTGAAATACAGATCCTATACTTTCATTAAAGGACACCCTGGGACACTGTTGTTGTTGTGTACTGTTTTAGTTCACTTTGCTTTGGTTCAAGTTGTGGTGAATTCTGTATTAAATGTAGGAAGGAGAAGGATTTATACATATCTTAGAATGCTGGATGTATAAAAAAAATCAAGCTTTATTCAAATGTCCACAATGTGATGGATGAGATGGATCAAGAGTCATACTAGCAGTGTTGTGAACAAAACTAAAGACAAATGTTTGCTTTGTGGAATGATGGCTGGACATACCAAAGTGACTGTGTCCTCTCCCAAGCAGTTTATGCAGTGAAAACAGTATTATTGTTCAGAGTACAGTATTAGGCATTGACATATGAAAGTAACTGAACAGCTAGACAGAGTATTGTGCACTTTTTGATCTACACTCCAGTGTGTAACACGGTGATCATGACATTTGTATAAATCAAAAGAAAATTCTGATGACTTGAAGGATTTTCTTTATTATGACTATATAGACTATTAAAAAAATGCATCAAAAGAATTATCTTGAAATGAAAAATAAATGGTTAGAACAGTAACCATATACATTTATCCTGTCGTCCGTATTACTTTCCTGTTTTACAGGGGAAGGGGGAAATGTTAAAAGGTATTTGGATGTAGTACATCAGTTTATTTTAAAAAAACTGCATTGTACTCTGTCTGCAAAACAAAGGCCTTCTGCTCCTACATATAATGTGGGAAATAATTATATAAATGTTATATATATTTTGAAAAGTGACTTAGGGTTAGACTTAGTGGTAGTAACTTGGGGTTCTATAATAATCTCTTAGAATCCTTTACTTGAAGCCAGACTTGAGGTCTGCTTCTGAATTTCACATGGTGACCAGTTATTACAAATTACTTCATTTGAAACTCTGTATAGGAATTGGAGGAGAGGATCATAAATCAAAATGACCTGGACAAACTGGAGAAATGGTCTCAGGTTAATAGGATGAAGTTTAATAAAGACAAATCCAAAGTACTCCACTTAGAAAGGTACAATCAGTTTCATGCATACAGAATGGGAAGCGACTGTCTAGGAAGGAGTACTGCAGAAAGGGATCTAAGGGTCAGAGTAGACCACAAGCTAAATAAGTCAGACACTTGCCAAAAAAAAAAAACCTCCTCCACATGATTCTGGGATGTATTAATAAGAGTGTGGTATGCAAGACATGAGAAGTGATTCTTCTGCTCTACTCTGCGCTGATTAGGCCCCAGTTGGAGTATTGTGTCCAGTTCTGGGCACCACGTTAAAAGAGATGTGGAGAAATTACCACAGGTCCAGAGAAGAGCAACAGAAATTATTAAAGGTCTAGAGAACGTGAACAATCAGAGAAGACTGAAAGAATTGGGCTTGTTCAGTTTAGAAAAAGAATTCTGAGGGGGGACATAAGTTTTCAGGTATCTAAGAGGGTGTTACAATACAAAAAGGAGGGAAAAAATTGTTCTCCTTGGCCTCTGATGATAGGACAAGAAGCAATGGGCTTAAATTGCAGCAAGGGAGGTTTAAGTTGGACATTAGGAAAAATTTCCTAACTGTCAGGGTGGTTAAACACTGGAATAAATTGCCTAGGGAGATTTTGGAATCTTCATCATTGAAGATATTTAAGAGCAGGTAAGATAGATGTCTAATAGGGGTGATATAATATATATGGTGCTTGGTCCTGCCGTGAGGGCAGGGGACTGGACTTGATGAAGGGAGGTCCCTTCCAGTTCTAGTATTGCATGAGCTCTAAGACAATCGAGCTCACTCTCCCGTGATAGGTCTTCAGTGCCAATACACTACAGGAATAAAGTAATGAAAATATCTCCAAGTAAGCTGATGGAATGCTGAATACACACAAGGGCCAGTCTAAAGTAGTCATTTTTTTGATCCCATCACCACTTCATTTACCTATGTCAAAACTCTTTCACTGTGGTGCAGATTTTCATACTAAGTTTTTTTGCATTATTCTCATCAGTTATGATTTGCCAAGTAAATTGTGCAGAGTTATAAAAAGTTGCACTCCTTTTACACACTGTCACTTACGTGACATTGCAGGTAATTGATTTCGAAGGTCTGTGTTTTTAAGAATTGTTGAGTAGCCTGACCCTAAATCTAATGGAAGCTCCAGATGCTCATCTATTCTAAAAATCAGGCTGTTAATTCAGGTGCTCCCATTCTCTAAAATATTTTGTTCTGTTTACAGTTACCCATAGTAAGTAATAAGGATATGAATGGTTAACTGATAAGTATCATCCTTATTGGGTGATGCTTTCCAGTTATGGTTAACCACTGGAGGCTGCTTCATCCCAACAGGGCCTGTTACAGGCACGGTGCTGCTTCAATGCCACCAGAGCTGCCCCTGTCTGTGGTGGGCCCAGCCCGATGGGAGCAGCACACTGTGGACCCAGCTGGAGTAGCCCCCCACACATGGGTGGAAAGGAGCACCCCCCCTGCCCTTCTTTATGTGGTTGTCTGATAAAACAGAACTTTAAACTGATTAAACA
Source organism: Pelodiscus sinensis (assembly GCF_052426305.1). Taxonomy (NCBI): domain Eukaryota; kingdom Metazoa; phylum Chordata; order Testudines; family Trionychidae; genus Pelodiscus; species Pelodiscus sinensis. The sequence continues at coordinate 119,735,521 of NC_143056.1, read as the reverse complement.
GGATTTTACACTCAAACCAGTGAGATGTCCTGTCACTTTGGCCTTTTGACTGTACAACTATGGGTTACATTCTTGACACCAGTAGCCAAACCACAAGCACAAGTTCTCAGTCTGGCTCTCACCAACGCAGATCCCCGAGCAGTGTGACCTCGTGCCCCTGCAAGTTTTGATTAATCTGAGCCCAAAGGAAGTCTCTCCTTCTTTTACCTACCCACTCCCTCCCATCTTCAGTACTAATATTCCAGCCTGGGTCCTTTAAGACAACAGACCTATATGGATCTCATGTGGAAAGGGATGATAGATTTATGGGGGTCTCCTATCCTGCATATATGCCTTTTGAGGATACCGTGGTTGAATGCCAGCCTATTCATTTCGGTTACATCTACACTTCATAGCTATTAGTTATCCTTCGTCTACACAAGCTGCCCGTTATTTTGAAATATTTTTCAAAATAATGGTCGTGCTATTTCACCATCCCAGTAAACCTCGTTGCACAAGAAGTAAGGGATGGCTTGAAATAGCGTGTTATTTCGAAATGTGGTGCTCTGTAGACATGCCACATTTCAAAATAAGCCGTTTTGAAATAGGTTCGAAATAAAATACGCAATTTGCATAGTGCAAATTGCGTATCTTACTTTGAGGGTAGGGTGCTGTGTTGACACATCCTTAGACACAAGTGGGGCTCGGAACAGGCGAAGATACAGTCACTCCTCCCCCCGACTCAGGAATGTGAGCATAGATACAAGCCAAATGAAAATCAGTGGAGGAAATCAGCCATCTGAATCAGGCTCAAATATTTAAATAAAATGAACTTTTCCACTTAAAATGCTGTTACAGAGCAGTTCTGTTGCTACCCTAAATAAGCTGTAGTTAATTGTCTCTCTTCCCCCTTTCCTGAGAAGGTATGATGTGCATGGCTACAAATTCCTATGCCTAAATTATGAAAACTACTGGGCTTATGTCCTCGGATGCTGCTGTGGCATGACCCTCTCCCAGCTACGTTCTGGAGCAATAGAATTTTCAACTTCTGACCTCAAAATGTGTACAAAGAAGAGAATGTTCTTGGACTTGGCTATGAATCTGGAACAAACCATTCTCCACAGAGAGCCCCTGAATCTCAGTATAATCAAACCCAAACATTAAACTCCCATCAAACTCTTTTTAATTGTACGGAAATAATACAACACTAGCCTCCCCTGCCTGTAGAGGGTGAGAGTGTGTGTGAAAGCACAAAAGATACTAGTAGCGGGAATAAAAGATACATCAGTAAGAGTATGTCTAGAGTGCCCTCTAAAATCGAAATAAGATATGCAATTTGCTATTTTATTTTGAAATTTGTTGCATCTACATGGTGCCAAATTTTGAAATAAAGCACTATTTCAAAACATTCCTTATTCCAGTGGTCCTCAATGCAGTGCCCGTGGGTGCCGTGGCGCCCGCCGGGGCATTTATGTGCGCCCGCCAAGTGCTCGGGGCCAGTCCTGCTCTGGGCACGCGGTGCTGGTCCCGGTCCCGAGTGCATAGGTGGCCCCGCCCCTGGGTACGCAGCGAATGGGCAGGCCCGGGTGCATGGGGAGCACCGGCCCTAGGTCTGTGGCAAATGGGTGGCCCCACCCCCGGGTACGCAGTGCATGGGGAGCGCTGGCCCTGGATGCGTGGCTATGGGGGGGGGCACTAGCCCCGGGCATGCAGTGAATTGGCAGCCCTGCCCCCGGACGCGCAGCACATGGGGTCGCTGGCCCTAGATCTGTGGCGCATGCGTGGCCCCGGCCCTGGGCGCGCAGCACATTAGTGGCCCCACCCCCAGGCACCCGGCAGCTCCAGAAGGTTGGGGACCACTGCCTTATTCCTTGTGCAACGAGGTTTACAGGGATGTCAAAATAGCCTTGCAGCCTAGACGTACCTTAAAAGGACATGTGCTTGTTGCTGTGGCAAATGCCTCCTCTTCTGAGAAACGTGGCTGCTAACCCTTTAAGAGTTGTTGGAGCCTGAATAGGATGGGCAGAGTAACCGAGATCCTGAAGTTAGCAGGTCTGGAGTCCTGGGAAAGGTGGGAGTTAGCTAGTCAGTGTGTCTGCTTTGAGGTGGTGAAGGAAGAAACAAGTCAGTGGAAAAGCCTGCAGACTGAGAGGGGTAAAGGAAATTAAGTTCCATAGATGGAAAGGAAATTAGGATGTAATCAGAAATGGCGAAGTTGCTTGCACAAAGCATGGTTAAGGATGGCATCGCGGCTGCCATAAGAGAACTTGTCAGAACACTTTATTGCATGGATCAGTCTTTACTCCCACTTTCTAATATTTGATTTCTCCCCAATTTTCTTCATTTTCAATTTTGTTCCATTAAATTTATACATGGCCAGGTGGCTTCCTCATTAATTCATTTGTCATGAAACCCAGGTTCAGTAAAAGGATCTTTACTCTGTGCCAAAACGATTGAGTTCAGAAAACTGTGAGGAGAGGCTGACAAAAGTCAGGGCTGAGCTGAAGTGACTGTTGAGTAGAAGAATAGGATTTTATTTGTATGCACTAGGGCTCGGAGAACATAAGAATGGCCATACTGGGTCAGACCAAAAGTCCATCCAGCCCAGTATTGTGTTGACCGACAGTGGTCAATGCCAGATGCCCCGGAGGGAGTGAACCGAACAGGTAAGGATCAAGCCATCTCTCTCCTGCCATCCATCTCCACCCTCTGACAGAGGCTAGGACACCATTTCTTACCCATATTGGCTAATAACCATTAATGGACTTAACCTCCATGAATTTATCTAGTTCTCTTTTAAACCCTATTATAGTCCTAGCCTTCTCAACCTCCTCAGACAAGGAGTTCCACAGGTTGACTGTGTGCTGTGTGAAGAACTTCCTTTTATTGGTTTTAAAAGCGTCACAATGACCCACTGTACCCAAACACACACCCTTGTATTGGGAGTAACATGACTTTGGCCTCTCAGGGACAGAAGAATTTGTAGTCTTCACCCTATTTTTAGATGTGCCTTTTCCCATTGATTGGCTGCCTTCCCCAATTGGTCCTCTTTGGGCTGAGAACAGCCAATCAAAGCTGCTGCAGGAAACAGAGTGCTTTTGCTGCCCTATTCTTCCTTAGAAGCAGACACACGTTGGCAGGGGAGAGGAAGCAGCAGATACTGTTTACTTAAGAGGCAGCAAGGATACAGCACTCAGGGCAGCCTTGCAATTTCCCTCTGCGCTACTGTGGGGAAAAAAAGAGTGAACTCCCCCTCCCCACCCTGCTACTCAACAGTTGCCCTAGGTCTGACGTGGAAGGTAAAGTAAAGAGTTTCCACAGTTGAGGGAAGAGTCAGGGTTTAAGGGACAAGCTCATAGATTCCAAGATCAGAAGGGACCATTGTGATAATCTAGTCTGGTCTGCTGTGTAACACACAAATAAAACTTCCCCAAAACCATTCCTAGCACAGATCTTGTAGAAAATCATCCAATCTTGAATAAAAACTTGTCAGTGATGGAAACTCCACCATAATCCCTCAATTTCCAGCCGCTGGGTGAAGTTATGCCTTTCTCTGCTAGACTGCACAGCCCATGGCTAAGTAGTTGTTCCCCATGCATATATTTATAGCATGTAATCCATCTAGTCACCCGTTAACCTTCTCTTTATTAAACTAAATAAACTGAGCTCTTTGAGTCTAGTCACATCAGGGCATGTTTACTAATCCTTCAGTCATTCTTGTGTCTCTTCACTGAAAGGTGTGGTTGAGGGGGCAGAGTTCAGGTAGTTCTGGGAACTGGGACAGATATCAGGTCTGGAGGTACAAAATTGTGAGAATGGGACTGCATGCTTCTGGGGCTGGGGGAGAAAGAAATTTTGCTATACTTTGTTGCTCTAGGTTGTGAACATTGTTTTAAATGAGAAATGGAACAGGAAACTATTGAAGGATTACACAGATGACACCACTGCTGTGCTAGCTTTTTATTAGCAATTTATTGAACATAATTTGAAAATGCATCTCTAACCCATAAAACTGCAAGTGAGAGTGCATGTCTTGATAAAAGGCACTGAACAGCTATGGACAAATTGTGTTAACAGATCCCTCTGCTCTCTTCAGTTCTGGCTCCTCCAGGCATGCCTATACTAGGGAATTATTTTGAAATAACTCCCAAAATAACAATTTTAAAATATGCTTATTCCTCTTCCCAAGCAGGAGTTATTTTGAAATAAGCCCTTTATTTCCAAATAATGGGCTTGGTAGTGTGGACGCTCGCCTGTTATTGCACAATAACTCCATAGTGTAGACATGCCCTCCTACAAAAATGCCTCAACCGACTTCAACTGTCCATCCTGCCAAACTGTCCTGCAACTCCCAAGCAAATTACTGAAACCTCTACCTGTCTGACAAGAGAATCCCCACGCTTTTCTAGCTGTTAAATTTTCCTGTAATAGCTCCCATTGGCACTCACGCGCCCCGGAGATATGCCTTAATCCAACCCTCCCCTCTCTTCAGAATGCCTGCCTCCCAGTTTGCTATGTAGTTGTCGACAAACCCCTTTAATATCCATCTACTAACTCACTTTAAGACACAGTGAGCACACTGGACTCTCCTGAAATCCCCTCACTACAGAGCACCCCACATGTGCCAGCTTTTCCTTTTTTAGCAGAATATTTTTCAGTTGTTGCTCATCCAAACAGTTCCCCCAGCCTGCTATTTCACTGCCATGTATAACGTTTGTGTCTTTCTATAGTATTCATGTGTTGGCAGATATGTTGTCTTCATCTGTGACACTCTCAGCAGACCATCAACACTCATAAGTAAGCATGATGACCTCTCTCCTGGATATCATACCATTCTCTCACTCCCTGGCCAGCCCCTTGCTTCTCTATTCTCTTCTCTCCCAGCTATTCTTTGTAGATGTCATCCACTTAAGACATTGGCTAGCATTCTATGGATTAACAGATCATTTTGTGAATTTACAGGAACACTTCAGCTGTTTACAATAGAAAGTGCATTCTCACCCAATTGCCACTTGAACATAGAGGTAAAGAATTAGCAGTTCATCACATATTATTTGAAAGCACAAACCCTTCATTAGTATATAGTACACAATCAGTCAGGCCAGCCTTCAGCATTTGCTTAAATAATGCCCTGTGCAAGCCAGACACCTCTGGATCCTCCCCTTCAGCCCAAAAATTTAGAAATAAATTATTCACATCATTCTAACCCTATAGTTATCTGTACTCCAAATAGCTGCCCTGGTCGTGTCCCAGAAAGCTGGCCCATGTAATCAGCAGAAGTAGATATGAGAGGTCATGGTAACGAACAGTCATTGTTTGCAATGTTGTAAATTGTTATAGTATAATTTTATTAAAAACAAATCTGGTTTGATACTGCTTGGAAAGGCCGGGCTAGTGTGTGCAAACATCATAGTTACATTTGCAGCCACCAAATATGATTATCTCCATAATGAGCCTATTTTCAGGGTGATCTGGGTCTTGGCAAGGCATTTTCAGTTCCTTTTTATGCATTGTGATTGGTGTACAGCAGCCGCATTCCACATCTACCATCATCTTTGCAACATTCAGCCTGTTAAAATGAAGACAAATCAAGAATTTAATTAGATGAAACAGCTGTTTGCAAGCCCTTTGCTCAAGAGATGGGTTTACAGACCATGTTCTATCTTATATGGAAAGTACATCTCAAGAACATGCCTGCAAGTTTGATCCAGCTTGTTCTGAAGGGTTGTGTCATTTGTACTTCTGACAGAATGACATTGTAGGGATTTTGGCTGTAGTATGCTGCTGGGGTGGCAGTTAGAACCACAAATGTTTATGGCATGAGTTAAAACCCTTTGTGCTTCAAACATTTTAAAACATAAAAGGATACATTGAAATAAATATAAAACCCTGGGCCAGATCCTCAGCTGTTTTAAACTGCCAAGTCAGTGATTCATACTGTTTTGAGTATTTGGCTATAAGATTCAAAGATACACATAGATAAGCTTACAAATTAGAGGTGTATATATTTAAAATAATTTGATCATTCCCTCTAGGTAACAGCTGGTATCACAGAGACCTGGTGGGAAAATACACACAATTGGAATATTGGTATAGCAGGGTACAGCTTGCTCAGGAAGGATAGGCAGGGGAAAAAAGGAGGAGGTTTTGCCTTATATATTAAAAATGTACACACTTGTACTGAGAGAGTTGGATGTCGGAGACAGATTTGTTGAGAGTCTCTGGGTTAGGTTAAAAGGGGTAAAAAACAAGGGTGATGTCATGCTAAGGGTCTACTACAGACCACCTACCCAGGCAGAAGAGGTGGATGAGGCTTTTTTTTTTTAAACAACTAACAAAACCGTCCAAAGAGCAGGATTTGGTGGTGATGAGGGACTTCAACTACCCAGACATATGTTGGGAAACTAACACAGGAGGGCACAGATTATCCAATACATTCTTGGACTGCATAGGAGACAATTTTTTATTCCAGAAGGCTGAGAAAGCTACTAGGGGGAAAGCTATTCTAGATTTGATTTTAACAAATAGGGAGGAATTATTTCCTTCCAAACTATTTAGCTTGGGTGAAAGTGATCATGAAATCATAGAGTTCATGATTCTAAAGAATGATAGAAGGGAGAGCAGCAAAATAGAGACAATGGATTTCAGGAGGGCAGATTTTAGTAAACTCAGAAAGCTGGTAGGTAAGGTCTTATGGGAAGCAAGACTAACAGGAAAAACAACTGAAGAGAGTTGGCAGTTTTTAAAGGGGCTTTATTAAGGGCCCAAAAGCAAACTACAATCTCTTCCTGACTTACGAACCGGTTACGGACCAAGAAATTGGTCGTAACTTGGTTTGTTTGTAAGTCGGACCCCATAGAGTTACATGCAACTGCACTGTTTGTAAGTGTGGATCGCGTTCGTAACTCGGGGTCCGCCATTTATGACAGCTTCAGTCGTAACTGTGAATGGTCGTAAGTCGACTGTTCGCAACTTGGGGACCGGCTGTATTCTGCTTCATAAGAAAGATAGAAAGTATGGCAAGAGACCACCTTGGCTCCACCAGGAGATCTTAAATCATCTAAAAATAAAAAAGGAGTCTCATAAAAAGTGGAAACTATGTCAAAGTACAAAGGATGTATATAAGCCAATAACATAAATATGCAAGGGCAAAATTAGAAAAGCGAAGGCACAAAATGAGCTCAATCTAGCTAAGAGTAACAAGAAGACATTCTACAAATATATTAGAAGCAAGAGGAAGACCAAGGACAAGGTAGGTAGGCTTACTGTTCGGTAAAGAGGGAGAAACAATAACAGGAAACATGGAAATGGCAGAGGTGCTTTTTGATCTGAGGAAGTGGGTCTGGCCCACGAAAGCTCATCATCTAATAAACCATCTTGTTAGTCTTTAAAGTGCTACATTGTCCTGCATTGTGCTTAATGACGACTTTGTTTTGGTATTCATCAAGAAGATTGATGGTGACAGGATGCCCAGCACAGTGAATGCTAGTGGAAATGGGGTAGGTTTAGAAGTTAAAATAAAAAAGAACAAGTAAAAAGTTACTTAGAAAAATTAGATGTCTGCAAGTCACCAGGGCCTGATGAAATGCGTCCTAGAATACTCAAGGAGCTGATAGAGGAGGTTATCTGAGCTTTTAACTATCACCTTTGAAAAATCATGGAATATGGGAGAGATTCTAGAAGACTGGAAAATATAGTGCCCATCTATACAAAGGAAAATAAGAACAACCCAGGAACGACAGACCAGTCAGTTTAACTTCTGTGCCAGGGAAGATAATGAAGCAAGTAATAAAGGAGTTAATATGCAAACACCTGGAAGATAATAAGATGACAGCATGGATTTGTAAAGAATAAATCATATCAAGCCAATTGAATAGCTTTCTTTGATAGGATATCAACCCTTGTGGATAAGGGAGAAGCGGTGGATGTGGTATACCTAGTCTTTAGTAAGGCATTTGATACAGTCTTGCATAGCCGCCTTATCAATAAACTAGGGAAATACAACCTACGTCGGTGCATAATTGGCTGGATAACCATTCTCAGAGAGTAGTTATTAATGGTTCACAATCATGCTGGAAGGGCATAACAAGTGGGGTTCATAGAGGGTCTGTTTGGGGCCAGTTCTGTTCAATATCTTCATCAATGATTTAGATATTGACATAGAGAGTACACTTATCAGGTGCGTCTAGACTGGCAAGATTTTGCGCAAAAGCAAGTGCTTTTGCGCAAAAACTTGCCAGCTGTCTACGCTGGCCGCTTGAATTTGCGTAAGTGCACTGACGTTCTAATGTAAGAATTCAGTGCTTCTTGCACAAATAGTTTGACGCTCCCGCTCAGGGATAAGCCCTCTTGCGCAAGAAGGCCAGTGTAGACAGGCACCTTAATTTTTTGTGCAAGAAAGCCTGATGGCTAAAATGGACATCGGAGCTTTTTTCTGCAAAAGCGCGTCTATACTGGGCACGGATGCTTTTGCACAAAAGCACTAGACGCTCTTTTGCGGAAATACTTTTAACGGAAAAACTTTTCCATTAAAAGTATTTCCACAAAATCATGCCAGTCTAGACGCAGCCATTAAGTTTGCAGATAATACCAAACTGGCAAGGGTTGCAAGTGCTTTGGAAGACAGGTAATAATTCAAAATGATTTGGACAAACTGGAGAAATCGTTTGAGGTTAATAGGGTGAATTTTAATTAAGACATTTAGAAAGAAACAATCCATTTCACAAATGCAGAATGGGAAATGACTGTCTAGGAAGGAGTACTGCAGAAAGGGATCTAGGGGTCATAATGAACCACTAAATGTGAGTCAACAGTGTGACACCTGCAAAAAAAAGCAAATATGATTCTGGGATGCATTAATAGGAGTGTTGTGAGCAAGACATGAGAAGTGATTCTTCCTCTCAACTCTGCGCTGATTAGGCCTCAGTTGGAGTATTGTGTACAGTTCTGGACACCACATTTCAAAAAGATGTGGAGAAACTGGAGAAGGTCCAGAGAAGATCAACAAAAATGATTAAAGGTCTAGAAAACCTTTGAGGCAAGGCTGAAATAATTTGACCTGTTTAGCTTAGAAAAGAGAAGACTGAGAAGGGACATGAGAGCTGTTTTCAAGTATCTAAAAGGGTGTCACAAGGAGGAGGGAGGAAAAATTGTTCTCCTTGGCCTCTGAGGATAGGACAAGAAGCAAGGGGCTGAAATTGTAGCAAGGGAGGTTTAGGTTGGACATTAGGAAAAACTTCCTAACGGTCAGGGTGGTTAAACTTGGAAATAAATTGCCTAGGGAAGTTGTGGAATCTCTGTCACTGGAGATATTTAAGAGCAAGTTGGACAGAATCTATCAGGGATGATCTAGAAGGTACTTGTTCCTGCTGTGGGAGCAGGGGACTGGACTCTGACCTCTCAAGGTCCCTTCCAGTTCTAGTCTTATATGATTCTAAGAACTAGGAACACAACTCCAATGAAAATTTGTGGGATTTGATTGCACAGTTTCCCTTGAATTCCTTTAAGCATTCCAACCTAAATATAATTTTTGTACCTTCAAGACTGTCCATTAAATTGTAGTGGGTCTCTGAAATAGCTGTTGTTTACACAGAGGTTATATTATGCATTACCCATTAACAACGTCTTTTAGCACACTTTAGAGGTTTAAATATTTATTTTCCTAACTCCAAGCACCAAAATCTCAGCTAGAAATCTGAGAGTCAAGCTATGTCACTTTCTGGGTCTGATGTCAATAATAGAGTATGAAATAGGAAACTTCCTGTGCTCTAGCTGTACTGATGTTACAGAGCTAATGAGTAAAAATAGTAAAAAATAATTTTAGACACTAAATTAAGCAGGTAAATCTTGTATTCTACCTTGAAGGTGCTATTTCTCATAGTTAATTTTCTGCTTATAGCCAGCTACATTTTAAAGAGCAAATTCTGTCATACTTAATATTTCCAATTAAATTAATGAGGAGGAGAAGCCTATGGTAGAATTTGGCCTAGAGCTCACAATTACATAAGCGTTTCAAATAGAGGAGCTGGAAATGGGTATAAAAACAGTAAAAGGAAAAATATTTTTTCCATGTAAGCTAAAAAGAATGGAACAATCTGCTCAATATACCTTAAATTATCTATGTTTTAGCCTCTCTTTCCTTGGTGATTGTGAATATCCTTGGAAATACAAGTTATATCTCTCAAAAATAGTTCCATACTGTGCACCCTAAAATCTTTCTCCAATCTAAAGGGCTTGTTTGTTTACTACATATGGTATTTGGCTACTAATTTGTATAATTGCTGATGAAGAACTATGCTTGTTTCTAAGAATGAAGTATCTATTCACTGTTTTCTTTTTAATAGCCTTGTTCTGTATGTTGACTACTGTTGGGGATATAATAAACACCTCTATGTTGTTCAGAATTAGTGTACATCACAGTTGGACATCTCCATTCAAGTTAAAGATTCCTAGTTTTATCAGAGCCCTGGACCTTTTGCTCATGTAGTGCTATTTATTCACTGAAGTTGTTTGCTTGGGAAAGCCTTTTCATAACTGTAAATAGCATTGATCCATTCACAGCGTGATATCGTGGAGACTACTGAAATACCTTTATATGTAACATCACTGAATATCACTACGTTGGGAGACATTACGTTGTACAGTATGGTGACCTCCTCTGAACTAAAGAGAAAATCGGCTTGGAATCCTTAGAAGTGATCTATGTCTTGGACATAGATGCCCATACTTTTATTTTAAAGAAGTGGGAAAATATAGTTTTCTGCTTTATGAAGCAGTTCGGCAGACTACTACTTAACAAAGCATGTACTTGTTTAAAAAAAAGATAAAATAAAACTGTGGTTTAGCTTCTCTTTGTGGTGCAGTTTCTCATTGATCCTTACTTTGCTGAAGATGGACACATTCCTTCACAGCGGGTCAAGGTGACATTTGTAGTACACCCTTTGTAAGTCACTTGCTCATCATATTCAACCTCTCTACACATTTCTGTCAAATGTTAAAAAAAAAAAAAAGATAATTATCAGAAATCTAACCAGGAAATACTCGATTAGCTCTGATTGACTGAAGGCATAGAGGTTAAATATTCTGGGAAAAAATTTCAGTTAGACATTTTGAATAGGTTAAAGACAAATGATAAATTACAAGCCAATATAAAACAAGTAATTTTTAACTTAAACACTTAGGTTGAGTCTGATGCTGAAATAAGAAAACACATTTGAGAAAAGGGAAAGCAACTGGAACCACAAATGGACAAAATGGAACTCAATTTTAAACAACAAATTTAAAATGACACCCAATAGGGAAAACACTCAAACTGAATTACTGATGAGAATGAAAGGAAACAAGTAACATAGGCTATCAAACAAGTTCTGGTTAAATAATCTTTGATTTCTTTGCCTTCTAAATATTGTAGAGATTGATGGATTAAAGTACTTATAAAACTGCCTCTTCGATATAACATGTCCAAAAACAAATGGCAATCTGATATACCCAGCACACAGAATGCCAACTAGAGGGCCTGTGCATCAATCAGGCTAATTTTATAAGGATTTACTTCTCGTCTTCCCATTAGACTTGCATTCTACGTGAAACACACAATGTTACTTGTTGCTTAGTGACTATACTCAATAACGTTACTAAGTGAAATATGTTGACATTTTATATCATGAGGTAACTCAGATTAACACTTCACACTGAGCAAATGGACTGAAAGGTCCCATGGCTAGTAATGCTGTGAACATGGATTGCTTTCCCCCCTGGGACTCAGCCCCTCCTAATACGCTTAAGTGAGCATCCCTGATGGGTCCTTAAACTAGTGCTAAGCTCTCATCCAAAAGAAGGATTGCTGGGCTACAGAGCCAGTTAGGCTATCGTATTGACAAAGTCAATTGAATACATTTTTAGCAAACTTAACACCTATTCTATTAGCCACAAGGATGGGACGCCTCCTTCCAACCATTTTATTGGTTGAATCTCAAGAGCAGTATTTGAGCCCTTCACTTTGACTAAAACTTAGCTCTTTGAAAGGCATTGGTAATGTCCTGAAGGTTAGGAACTATATATGAGATACACACATAGGGGATGAACAAGTGTTAGAAGAAAGAAAATAGCAGAAATCACCATGGGAGCCAACACAGTTCAATTACCTTGCCCAGTGGCTGAAGAACTTACCTTTTAAAGGTGCTGTAGGAGGTATTTTGTCTGTGAAAGAGGAATACACAATAAATCATGTGAATAAAAAGAAACAAAGCAGATAACAAAACTTTAAAGATCAAATATCTGAGGAAATATTTTGAGATTTATTTTTTCTCCCATTCCAACAAGGGACTCTCAACCTGTGTGACATCAAAGGAAATACAGGATATTTTAGTTTGCTATAAATAGCAAAATACCATAGCCTTTAATCAGGGGGCCCAATCTTTGCACTGTAAAAATGATATTGGATTTATACAGTCTCTTCCCTACCCAGGCTATCAGAAAACACTTGACAAAATGAGTTATGTAATCCATTTCAAATGATTTTGGATGCATGAAACAAGATATTTTTCTCTTTCATCCAAAAACTAAACAGAGCTCTTAATGCTTTTTCACCTCAGTTACCAAAGGTGGTCAGTACTGCTGTGCAAAAAGAGCATTTGGTTGTCAGACACGTAATATGAGTGACTGCAGAATTGTGGTGGACACTACTGTGTAAGCAAGCAAAGATCTTCAAAATAGAGAGCTACTCTGACTGCAGTTCTCCTTGAGCAGACAGGGTTTTAAAGTACAATTTTCATAGGTTATATTTTGAAAACAATTACTAACATACTTTTGGAAAACATTTTTTCCCTACCTTTTCCAAATATCCTATCAAAGGAAAGATCTGAATGAACAAGTAGTTAACCTTGGAGAGACTGGTGTAGTTATCAAATTCTTAACTGGTATTCTCATGCTACATGCACTAACTCGCAAACAATTGGGAATTTATAACTCAAACACAATATTCCCATGCCCTTCATGCAAAACTGGTGAATAAGAGAAGTTAGGAGAAAAGGAAGACTTGTACAAGTGGACAATTTAAACCTTCCCATCCTATAGTGTCAAGTACCAGTTTCAAAAGTGGTCAGTGGTACTTCTAGCCAATTCTAATACCTTTTCTACATTAAAGGCTGAGAGAGGGGCTGTTTAGTTGTCAAAATTATTTTTATTACAGTGAGTTGAAGATGGTTCTGATGCTGACAGCACAGCAGATTTGTGGCAATCCTATTTTTTCCTCCTCTTATTAAAGGAATTATTTTCACAGTAGGAAAGGATATAAAATTGAAAAAGCATATTAAGTTAAGGTATAGCCAATTAATGTAATAAACATTTAGGATGTTTCTTGGCTGTTTTTACATGAATAGTCTACTTAAAAGTGAAAATTGTGTCCTGGTAGATGGCTATTTTGATTAATCTCTAAGGGTGTGTCTAGATTACCACGTTTTTGTCGACAAAAGTGGACTTTTGTCGATAAAACTATACCTGCGTCTACACTACTGTCGAGTTCTGTCAACCGTAAGTTGACAGAACGCAGCAGTTTTGTTGATGGCAGTAAAACTTATTCTACGAGGAATAATGCCTTTTTTCAACAGAGTTATGTCGAAAAAGGTGCTATTGCATCCATACTGTGCTTTTTCAAAAGAGAGTCTAGACTCTCTCTTGAAAAAGCGGCTTGCTTTGTTGACAGAACTGGCTGTAGTCTAGATGCTCTTTTTTGACAGAGGCTTTGTCGACAAAGCCTCTATTGAAAAAAGCCTGTAGTCTAGATGTACACTTAATGTCAATGTTCTGTTCAGAATATAATGAAAAATAAAAAGGTTTTGAATAGAACACAAATGGCATTATTATATCTTCAAGAAATACTGATGATGGTTGTTACGCATTTAGCGGTGGGATCTTAAAAATGCTGCCTAACTAAATACATTCTAAACCCAATAATATATTACTTCACATAAAGCCCATATTTTTCAGCTGCAGCAGCATGAGTATCAAAAAGGAAAAAGTGGAACGGAGACCATGAATGCAATTAGGGACATTTGTTAATTCTTCATTAGATCTCATCTGGTTTGAGGCTTGTGACTATAAGGTGTACTCTTATGTAAGCACATTTCAAAATGAAGTAAAAGATGTAAAAAGTGATTGCAGTCTATAAAAGTATGAAAAACTATAATTCATTGTATAATAATACATTTAAAACTTACAAGTGGAATGCAATATTGTAGCGATTATGGTAGAAGGAGTAGTTGTTACATTGAATAGCGCTGTGGTTTTTGTTGAGGTTGGTGCTATATATGTAGTTGATTTGCTGATGGCAGTCTCAGCTGATGAACTAGTTGGGGTAGTTGAAAAAGTTGTGGTTTTTGGAGTAGTGGATGTTATCATGGTGTGTGTTGAAGGCGTAGATGTGAGGGTAGTACTTTCCGATATAGTTTTTTTGGTGATTGAGGTAGTGACAGGAGGCAGAGTTGAAAATTCTGTTGAGGTAGAACTTGGAGTAGCTGGTGAAGTGCTCATTGTGGATTTAATAGAAGTACTGGAAGTTGTAATTTTTCTGGTTGGCTCTTTCACTGCAAAGTAAGAGAAAGGGAAAAAGTGAGCGTGTGATGGGGCTAAATGAAGATACCTTCTCAAACTATCAAACAAGCAATTTAAATTCACATATATACAATATTTTGGACCAGTGAGCTTTCTGAGGTGATAAAAAAGGTATCAGAGTAATGATTCCAAAATTCTTGAATAAAGAAACCCATGTAGCGTAAAAACATTTGAAAGACAGATATTGTACCAGTAATTTCCCATGCACAGAATAAAAGCAATGACTAAAATCTACCGGTTGGTGTGGTCCTCGTTGTGGACTTAGTTGAGGTAGCAGTAGAAGAAATTCCAGTCAGTGTTGTGGGTTTTATGGTGCTTGGGGTAATGGGCTCCATCGTTGTCTGTGTGACAGATGTGAGTGTAGTTGGTGTGGTGGTTGTGCTGGATGTGGTAGAGGTAATGGAAGGTATAGGGGTTGTCAGTGATGTGGTTTTTGTGGTGGTAGAGGTGGTGGTTTGCGGGGAAGTGGACTTCGGTATTACGGTCTCTGTTGAACTAGTGGTCAAGGTAGTAGTCGTCAGAGTGACTGTTGTAGGTGTAGCTGGTACGGCAGTTGTGCTGGATTCTGTAGACATAGTAGGAGTACTTGTTGTCAGAGTTGTGGTTATCAGCCTAGTTTTTGGTGAGGAGGTTGGAGTGGACTCTGTAGAAATAGTGGTTTTAGACGTTGTAGAGACAGATGTGGTTGGTGTGGTTTTCGTCGTACTGATGGGGGTAATTCTTTGTGGCGTTGTGACTTCTATGCTTTTTGTTACTGTGAGGAAGAAATGAGTTGATATGGTAAGACTGACAAGAAAATGGTGGATTGCAGAAGAAGAGTTTACTATAAAAATATGAAATAGGTTTTCAGAGGGAGCCCGACTTTGTGTTAGATTAAGCAAAAACATTTTTGGAAATAATTGATAAGTGGCCCTTTCTCATCCTTCATTAAAAAGAAATGGGGAAGCACTTGAATAAGGAAGTCCTGACTTGAGGCAGAATTGTAGGCCAAGATGACTCTTTTCATACAAAGCAAGTATAAAGAAAACAAAAGAAAACAGTTTGAATGCTGTGTGACTAAAGGAAATAGGCCTTCGCTAATCTTCAACCAAGGCTATTACACTGATCTAACTGGAAAATGAAATCTCACTGATGTACTCGTATTCCCAGACAGAAAGTACCCATGTTTTTTTACTCTTCTCTACAACCTTTTTAAAACTCTCTGGGTCTGTTTCCTTTCAATCACATTAATTGGAAATGCTTTTCAAAATGTGTCTTTCTCATGAAGGCAAAGAGACTGCAATTTGGGGTATTGGCCTCTATGTCCAGACCCAATAATTAGTTTGAGTAAAATATCTACACAATTCTAATAACTAAGGCCATGTCTTCACTAGGAAACAATTCCAAAATTACTAAATTTGACTTAAAAACTCCTAATATAACAAATTTGAACTAGCATGTCCTCACTACGGGGCTGCATTAATGTGGACATGCTACCTTGGACTTAAAAGCCCCAGAAAGCACTGGGGAGTAATTAGATTGAATTACTCTGTGGAGAAATTATTTAGAAATAGTGGCATTGGAGTGACCACACTCCTGTAATTTCAAAATAATTATTTTGGAATTAGTGTTACTCCTGATGCAAAGCAGGAGTACAGATTTCAAATTCTGTGACTTGTTATTTCAAAATAACGTACTTGGTAGTGTGGGTGCTCCACTTATAAATTCGGGAGGTTATTTTGAAACAGACTCCTAGTGTAGACCAGGGCTAAGAGTCTAAAAAGGAGGGGGACAATGGAGGAAGAGTAAGCTTTGCACAGTGAGTAAAAGCAAGTAAGAGACTAGGAAAGAATGCTATTTTTGCCATGTACTTCCCATATGAATGACATTCAGGGTACGTCTAAACTACATGCCTCCGTCGACGGAGGCATGTAGATTAGACAGATCGGCAGAGGGAAATGAAGCTGCGATTAAAATAATCGTGGCTTCATTTAAATTTAAATGGCTGCCCCGCTCTGCTGATCAGCTGTCTGTCAGCAGATCGGGGCAGTCTGGACGCGCCGCGTCGACAAAGAAGCCTTTCTTGATTGGCACAGGTAAACCTGGTTTCACGAGGCATACCTGTGCCGATCAAGAAAGGCTTCTTTGTCGACGCGGCGCGTCCAGACTGCCCCGATCTGCCGACAAACAGCTGATCGGCAGAGCGGGGCACCCATTTAAATTTAAATGAAGCCGCGATTATTTTAATCGCGGCTTCATTTCTCTCTGCCGATCTGTCTAATCTACATGCCTCCGTCGACGGAGGCATGTAGTCTAGACACACCCTCAATGTCCTATGCTGGAGCTTTGTGATAGGGGCTACTTTCCTCTCAAAGTCCCACTTCTCTATAAGATTCCAATTATCCAGTATCCTGCAACCTGTTTCCTCCACTTCCTGGCAACAAGCACCACAGCAAGGAGACTTGGCTTTGCCTCCAAAGGGGGAGATTGGGCTCCCTGGCTGTGCCAGATAGGAGTGATTGCAAGGTGACTTTTTCCAATTGACCTAAACAGGCCTATATGAGAGAGCAGAAAGCAAGGCCAGTTAATAAAAATGTTGCAATCATTTTCATAGGTGCAGGTGCCAAAAAGTAATGGTCACAATTTTTTTATTAAAAAGCCTAGGTAGCTTAAAAGCAATTGAAATACATTATCATGCCAATAGTTACCCATGCACATAATGAAACCAATGACTTACATGTACCAGTTGGTGGTGGTGATGTCCTGATTCTGAAGGTAGTTGGAATAGCAGTAGAAGAAATTTCTGTCATTGTTGTGGCTTTTATTGTGCTCAGGGTGGTGGACTCTGATTTCGTGCTCTCTGCAGAAGCATTGGTCGGGGCTGTTGTTATCGGAGTAATGGTTGTCTGTGTAGTTGGTGTGGTGGTTTTGCTTGTAGAAGTAAGGGCAGGAGTTGGGGATGTCAGCATTGTGGTTTTTGTGGTGGAAGAAGTTGTGGTTTGGGTGGAGGTGGAGATCTTCGTTGAACTAGTGGTCAAAGTAGTTGTCGTCAGAGTGACAGTTGTGAATCCAATTGGTGTGGCAGTTGAGCTGGACTCATTAGATGTAGTGAAGGGAGTAGTTGTTGTCAGAGTTGTGGTTATCAACCTGGTTTTTGGTATGGAGGTTGAGGTAGATTCTGATACAGTGGTTTTGGATGTTGTAGAGACAGATGTCGTTGGTGATGTTTTTGTTGTACTTATGGGGACAGTTCTTTGTGATACTGTGGTTTGTATGGACTTTGTTTCTGTGAGAGAAAAATGTGAGTTGATATGGTGAGATTGACGAGAAAATGATGGATTGCACAAACAAAATATAGAATGAACATATAATAGCCTAAATATGAACAGGCTTTTCAGAGAGCCCTTTGTGCTAACTTGGTGCTAGATTAAACAAGAAAAATGTTGGAAGTAATTGACAAATGGCCCTCTCTCATCCATAGTAATGAAGAAACTGGGTAGCACTTGAAATAAGTAACATTTCTGCCTATCCTGTTTAAAAAAAATATGCAAGCCTACGTACAGACTTGAGAAAGGAACACAGTGTGTGCCAGAGTGTGAGTGAGCTGGAGTTACTTACTTCCTATTGATGGAACATATATAAGGAGGGAAGAAAATCTGTCTCACTCTTTTGAGTTAGTGTAGGAAGGTTTTGTGTTACATATGTTCCTGCCTTAATGTCCATTGCCCCAATCCATTTGGGGTTGAATAGTTTTCTATGGGGAAATGAACTCTAGTCTCCTTGAAACCTAATAATTTTTATAAGATTCCACTTGCACACATGTGTCAACCCACTGCAAATGAACACAACATTATTTTAGTTTGCAAGTGTCTACCGCTATCCTTCGGAGAAGTTGAATGATTTCTGTTCTAACACTTGCCTCTGGTGGCAGGAGTTGGGGGCTCAGGGGAAAGATCAGCATGGGGTGGGAGCTTGGAGAGAATATGTAGCATTCAGGCAGAGGGCAGGAGGAAAGGGGCAGTGCTGGGGACGGGAGAGGTGGGGAGAGCGGCATTGGGAGAAAGGGCAGTATATGGACAGACCTCAGTAAGAAGTAGATGTGCAGGGACAGGATCTCAGGAACTAAAAGGAGTGGAAGGGTAGTTTGTTGAGGTAAGTGGCAGCATGGGATCGGTGGGGAAAAAGTCCAGACTGCAGTGGTCCCGTCTTGTACAATGTTTCCACTTGGCATGTAAAATCCAGTTGAAATGTTAATCGGGTAAACGATATGTTTAACTGGTTAGCTGGCCCATGGCATGGTGGCCCCTGCAAACAGGGACTGCTCCGGCCAGGCCAGGCCGGGCGGGGCCCATTGCATTGTACCATTAGTGGGGGAGGGCAGGCTGCTTCAGCTCGGCCGAGTACCAGTTACCCCGGTAAACATGTTAGGTAATGGGGTTAACCAGTTACCCATTTACATCTCTAGACTCCACTGTCACTGACTTATAGAGACCAGGGATCTGCTGCTTAAGCCCAGTAAGCATACTGTATTTTGAGGACACTATATCAGCTGTAAGAAGTTATTTTGCATCTATTGTTTAGGATCCAGATCTCAAGGGAATCAATTTAAGAAACGAAAACCAAAACAGACCAAAAGAATTTGATAAAGCAAAACTTAAGCAAGGCTGAACCACAATAGGGATGTTAGCTATTGACTAATTTAGTTATCGTGTAACCACATGAACTTTTAGCAATTGCACAATTATTTGATAGTCAATGGGGGCAGGGCCAGTAGCCAATGCACTCCCAGCCCAACCCCCAGGGAGCCCCCTGACACACCATGCTGCTGCCTCTGTTTCAGAGGTAGCAGCACGGGGTGGCAGGTAGAGCCAGTCCATAAGGGGAGCTGCTTTAAAAGTGTGTGTGGGTGGGGGATTCCCCCCAAGCTGCTATCTCAGTCAGGGGCATCAGCATGAAGAGAGAAGGGGAGGCTGCTGTGGAGCAGCCTTTGTCCGTGGTGGGCCCGGGCTCACAGCAGACAGAGGCTGCACCAGCATCACCACTCAGCAAGGGGAGGAGCAGGTGGCTCAGCAGGAGATGATAAATGTGCACAGGCAGACGGCTTAAAAGCCAGCTTCCTGTTTGTACCTGCTCCCCTCACCCTCTGCGCTGCTGCTTCTCTATCAGAGGTAGCAGCATGGGGATGAGGGAGGGGCAGATGGCTCCATGGGAACTGGCACCAGCTCCCGCCTTCCCCTCTTGCTGCCTCTAATGCAGAGGCAGTGGGGGGGCAGTGCGTGTAGTTGATAGGATTAACCGATAAGCCTAGGCTTATTGGTTAATCATGTAGTCGGTTACACGCTGCCATCCCTAATCCACAACTCTCATTTTACTCACTTGAATCTGGAATTTTCACCTTGAGATAGAAGTAGTAAATATAGGGACTCTTTTCATGCAAAGCAAAAGTATAAAGAAAAGAAAAAAATCCTATATTCTTCTGTGTGAGACTAAATTAAGTAGGCCTTTCCAAAACATCCACCAAGGCTATTATAGTGGCATGAATCGAGAAAGCACCCACATTGTTTGACTTTATCTAGAGTTCCTTTAAAAATGTCTGGATCTGTGTCCTTTCAGTCAAAATGACAGGAAATGGTTTTTGGTCTGTGCCATTCTAAGGAAGGTCGACTGGATTACACTGGAATGAAACTAATTTATTAACCTGTGTTCGTATTCAGGAACTAAGTTGAGTGAAATATCTATGAGGATGTATGCACATCTAATGAGTAAGCATCTGAAAAAGAGGTGGAATATACTGGAACAGTGAGATTGCATTATGAGAAAAAGCAAAGAAGAATGACTCAGAAAATTGCTGTGTTTACCCCACGCTTCCCAGAAGAGTGGCTTTTAATTTTCTATGATGGAGCCTTGTGTCAGGACCTGCTCTTTTCTCAAGTCTTTCATACA
The DNA here is from genome assembly GCF_052426305.1 of Pelodiscus sinensis. Classification (NCBI taxonomy): domain Eukaryota; kingdom Metazoa; phylum Chordata; order Testudines; family Trionychidae; genus Pelodiscus; species Pelodiscus sinensis. Next base: position 119,715,010 of record NC_143056.1, on the reverse strand, counting down.
AGATTCCACTTTCCCCCAATCCTATAACCTCTTTCCTAACTTTCCTTGGCAACAGGAACCACAGCAAGAAGACATGGCTTTGCCTGATAGAGGTAAGATTGGGCTCCCAGGCTCTGCAGTACTGGAGTGACTCCATGTGTCTGTGGAAAGGGACTTTTGCCAATGGGTCTAAATAGAGGAATGTCAAGAAGAGGAGGGAGTGGGAGGTAAATAAAAATGCCAATGAATAGAAATGATGCTATGGCCTTCCTATTAGGCAAATATGAAAAAATAATGGTTCACAAGTTTGGATAAAGAGGCCTATGTAATGTACAGGTTGAACCTCCCAAATCCAGGTCTCTCTAGTTGGGCAACATCCGTGGTCTGGTCTGCAGTAACTAGGTCAGGTGGTAGCTGGGGAACCCCAGCCCAGCTGTGGAGCCCCTGGCATCACTGGAGCCAGGCGGGAGTGAGGAGCTCTACCCTGGCCAAAGAAACCCTGGCATTTAGCAGGACCAGGTAGCAAATGGGGCTGCCCAGCTGGGGAACTCCCAAGCATTATCTGGGCCAGGGAACCCCAGGAATATCTGTTGGCAGTGGAAGTAGGGTGGCTGGAGAACTCCTAGTGGCAGCAGGCCAGGTGGCCCTGGCTGGGGATCTCCCCGGCATCATCGGAGCTATGGGGAACTGGGGAGCCCTAGCTGGAGAATCCAATCCCCAGTGACAGTGGGGCTGGTTGCCTAGGTGGACCTGGCCAGAGAACCTGGTGTCAATGGGGCCAGGTTGCAGCAGGGAAGTCTTAGCCAGGAATCCCCAGTGGCAGCTGGGAAAATGGCTTCTGAGCAGGGCTGGTGGCAGCCGCTTAGCCCAAGGAACCCTGGGGAACAATGGCAGCAATGGGGCCAGCAGCAGGGTGGGAGCCCCAGCCTTTGGAACTTGGAGGTGGGGCAGCCAGTAGGGGAGCACTGACTTCTCCTGGTCCAGCAAATTCTCTGATTCGGGACCCCTCAGATCCTGAAGGTGCCAGACCAGGGAAATCCAACCGGTAGAAGCAGGAGCACATATACCAGTAATAGTCCAAGCCAAGAAAGAAAGCAATAACTAAAATATACCTGTTGGTTTTGCCCTTCGTGTGGATTTAGTTGACCTAGCAGTTGAAGAAACAGTTGTTAGTGTAGTTTTTAAGGTGCTTTGGGTTGTGGATGCTGATTTGGTGCTCTCTGTTGATGTACTGGTCGGGGCTGTTGTTGTCAGAATGACAGTTGTGAGCGTAGTTGGTGTGGTGGTTGTGGTGGGCATTTTAAATGTAGTGGAAATGGTAGCAGTTGCCTTTGATGTTGTGGTCTCCATTGAGCTGGTGGACAAGGTAGCTGTGGTCAGAGTGACTGTGGGAGTAGTTGGTGTGGCAGTTGTGCTGCTTTCTGTAGACGTAGTGGAAGATGTTGTCATTGTCAAAGTTGTTCCCGATAGACTGGTTTTTTCTGACGTGGTAGGGACAGACTCTGTTGATGCAGTGGTTTTGGACATTGTGGAGACAGGTATGGTAGGTGTTGTTTTGCTCGTACTTCGTGATGTACTTTTGATGATCTTAGTTACTGGGAGGGAAAAATGTGAGTTGATAAGGTGACATTGATAAGAAAATGGTGGATTACACAAATATTATTTATAAATCATTAGATAAACATGCAAAAGATGATTAGAATGAGAACCATTTTCTGCTATATTAAGAGACAAAATTGGACAAAAAATTGACAAGTAGCCCTCACACATCTTTAGTAAAAAAGTAATGGAGCAACATAAGCAATAGCTAATTTAACTGACAATCTTGTAAAACAAACAAAATTGTATAAATTCAAGTGCATGTACTGTTTTATAAACAAGACTAGATGTTTTGGGAAAGGAAAAGGTTGTGGTCTGTTTCAGAGGTTTAATCCTCCTGATTCAAGATTTATAGGGCATGAATAGACAATATTTGACAGTTCTCAGGCAGTATATGTGATCATGGAAGGTTTTCTTATGTTTGTTGCTGCTTTGCCATACATTCATCTCATACTTTCTTGGACACACCATACCTCTGGAGAAATGTACTGTGCCATCTAATCTTGAGGGTCTCAAATCAAAGGAGATGAGCAATATTCATCTTTACCTCTTACTTTACAAACTGGCTGTCTGACTCACCAGGTGAGGTTGGAGTAGTAGGTTTAGTTGGCTCTTTTCCTGCAAAGGAATAGTGTAAAGAAAAGTAAAATGGTTGGATCCTGTCAATGTGACAAAATGAAGACGGCCTTCCTAAACAATCAATCACTGCAATTTCATTTGCCTCACTGGAAACTGAAATGTGCAGCTAAAAGTGATGAGAGGCAATGAGGGAGACAGTAGTCCATATTTTGATTCTTACACTCAACACATTTTTTAAACTCTTTGGATGTGTTTCACTCCAGCCACCTTGTGAGGAAAGAGTTTTCAGTGTGTGCCTTTCTCAGGAAAGCATTGAAACTGCAGTGCACTGGAATGATTAGGGTATGTAGGTGTCTGTGTTGTGAGCATAGCAAGCTAGAAAGAACAGAAAAAAAGCTGTTGACACCATACACTTCCCACTAGAATGGCATTCATTCTCTTATGGTGGAGATTTGACACAGTGACTGCCCTTTTCTCAAAGTCTCTCTTCCTTACCAGATGCCAATTTTGTAACCTCTTTCCTCACTTTCATAGGCAGCGCGCCCCAGAGCAAGGAGACTCTGTTTGCCAGCGCTCCCTCTTTCTGATGGATTGGAGTGACTGAAAGGCACCGTAGAAAGGGGCCTTTGCCACATTGTCTAAATAAAAAAGTCTCAGGAAAAGATGTGGATCAGGACTACAGAGCAGAATTTTTTGTAAGCTAAGCACTAATGCAGACACTCAAATAGCAGCCACAGTTAAATATTTGTATGAATGCACAGTCTCACATGCCTACATACAAAAAAATGTATTCTGCATGCAATGGTAGGAAATAATTGACCCGTGGATGGAAAACCTTACAAGAAAAACTGGTAGACCAAAGACAAGGACGAGAATGAATAGAAATATTGCTGAAGCATTCCTTTGCAAGGTACCAAAGCAAAACTGTTCAAAAGGTTTTGGATAAAGATGCCAAAGAGGGGTAGAACTCGGAGAAATTTCCGAAGCCCAGAATAAAAGCAATGACAAAAAAGTACCTGTAGCTGTTGCCATTGGTGTGAACTTTGTTGATGTAGCACTTGAAAAAACAGTTGTGATTGTAGTTTCTAAGGTACTTGAAGTGGTGGTCTCTGAAATACTGGTCAGGGTACTTCTGGTCAGAGTGAGAGTTGTGGGTGTAGTTGGTGTGGTGGTTGTGGAGCGTGTGGTAAAGGTAGTGGAAACAGTAGGCGTTGACTTGTATGTTGTGGTCTCAGTTGAGCGAGTGGGCAAAGGAGATGTGGAGAGAGAGTGGGTTGTGGGTGTAGTGGGAGTGGTGGGTGAGGTAGATGCAGTAAAGCTTGTGGAAACAGTAGGAGTTGATTTGGATGTTGTGGTTTCGGTTGAGCTAGTGGGCAAGGTGGTCGTGGTGACAGTGAGAGTTGTGGACGTAATTGGAGTGGTGCTTGTGCGGGGTGTGGTAATGGTAGTGGAAACGGAAGTAGTTGGCTTGGGTGTTGTGGTCTCAGTTGAACTAGCGGGCAAGGTAGATGTAGTAAGAGAGAGGGTGGTGGGTGTGGTGGATGAAGTGGATGTAGTAAAGGTTGTGGAAACAGTTGGCATTGACTTGGTTGTTGTGGGTTCTGTTGAGCTAGTGGGCAAGGTGGTCTGAGTGACGGTTGTGAGCGTAGTTGGTGTGGTGGGTGTGATAATGGTACTGGAAACAGTAGGAGTTGACTTGGATGTCGTGGATGAGGTGGTAGCGATCACTGTGAGCGTTGTGGGAGTGGTCGTTGTGGTAGTTGTGCTGGTTTCCGTAGAACTTGTGGAAAGTGTGGTCGTTGACAGAGGTGTACTTGTTGATTTGATTTTTACTGAGGGGGAGCTGGACTCTGTAGACGCAGTGGTTCTGGACGTTGTGGAGACAGGCGTGCTGGGAGTTGTTTTGCTGGTACTTGGTGGTGGTGTACTTTCTACCATCTTTGTTACTGCAAGGGAGAAATGTGAGTTGAGAGGGCGAAATTGACAGGAAAGATTTAGATTACCGAGAAAACATTTGCAATTCCTTAATCATTTGGTAAACATGCCAAAGATGTTTTAGAGTGAGTGCCACTGTCTGCTCGATTGGGAGAGACCAATTAAGTAAAAAACTGACAGGTGGTCCCCTCACACAAATTAGTAAAAATGTAATGGGGCACCACTTGTGATAATTCCTTCAACTGCCAAGCTTGTGAAAGGAACACAATTGCGTAAATGCAAGTGCATTCACAGTTTTGTAAAGGAAACCAGATGTTTCTGGAAAGGAGTGGGCTGTGGGCTGCTTAGGGGCGGGGGGTTAAATCCTCCTGACAGAAGATGTGGGGCGGATAAGCAGGCCACCTTTGACTGTTGTCGGGCAGTATAACGCTTCTTGGAATGTTTTGTGTAATGTCTGTTGCTGCTTTGCCTTGTGCGCATTTAATACTTTCTTGGTCACACCATAGGTCTAGGGAAACCTCCTTTCTTCGCTATGCCACGTAACCTTTCTGAGACAGACTATGCATGCAAATATTGACCAAGCCATTGAAAATGAAGGCTGGCTTATTTTGTCTTGCAAGCATGGGTCCCTATTCCTGGAAAATGTTGAATGCCTTCTGCTGCCTTTTGTGGGCCCTGAGGATGGGAGCTGGGATCTCTTCCCCTCACAGGGTAGTTCCTCCATGCTTTGTTAATGTTTCCCCTCCATGTAGCTCTTCTGCTCAGAATACAGCAACATGTGTGGAACACAGTGTCTGCTTCCTAGCCTCGGAAAAGATGCAGGGAGCGATTCTAGCTTTCAGAGGGCACCTTGCCCCTCCTGTCTTTGCAACCTGATCTGGCGGGGATCAATGTGAGGGTCTCAAATCAAAGGAGATGAGCAATCCTCATCAGCATCTCTTATTTTAGAGACTGGCTGTCGGACTCACCAGGTGAGGTTGGAGAAGTAGGTTTAGTTGGCTCTTTTCCTGCAAAGGAAGAGAGTAAGGAAAAGTAAAATGATTGGATCCCGTGAATGAGAGAAAACGAAGATGGTCTTCCTAAGCCATCAATCAATGCAATTTCATTCGCCTCACTGGAAAACTTGACGTGCGGCGAAGAGTGCATCGACGGGAGAGACAAAACCCCATTTTTTGATTCTGATATTCAACCCGTTTTTCAACTCTCTGAGTTTGTTTCATTCGAGCCACAGTGCAAGGAAATAGTTTTCGGTGTGTGCCTTTCTTAGGAAGGCATAGAGACTGTAGCACAACAGAATGGATGCGGCGTATGGGCCTCCGTGTCTGTATCGGGAGATTAGTCCTAGAAGAATATGTACAGGAATCTCTGGAAGTCCCAGGGGCTAAGAATTAGGAACGGAGGTGAGATACGACGGAAGAGCGAGGTTTGCGTTGTGAACAAAGCAAGCTAGAGATAACAGGAAACGTACACTTTATCCCCACGCACTGTCCACAAGAGTGGCCTTCAGTCGTCTACAGGGAAGCTTTGTGAGAGGGACTGCCGTTTTCTAAAAGACGCTCTCTTTTACAAGATTTCAATTTCCCCCTTCCCACAACTTGTATTTACCGTTTCTTAGGCAGTGAGCATCACAGCAAGGACACTTGGCTTTGCCGGGTAGGAGTAAGGCTAGGCTCCCTGGGTATGTCGTGTAGGACTGACTTTAAGGCACTGTGGAAATGGACCTTGGCAATTGATTGAAACACAGAAATGTCAGAGGGAGCTGAAGGGTGGGTTGGGAGTAGAGAGAAAGGCCGATGAATAGAAATGTTGCCGTGGCCTTCCGATGGCTTGGCGCCAAAGCCAACCAGCGTAGACATTCTTGGATAAAGAAGCCTACGTCGCGAAGGAGCAATTGAAAGAGAGCTGTTACACCGGTCGTTGCCTAAAGACCCGAAGGAAAGCAGCGACTGCAATTTACCTGTTGGTGTGGTCTCAGTTGATGTAGCAGTGGAGGAAACAGTTGTCAGCGTGGTTTTTACGGTGCTTGGAGTGGTGGTCTCTGATGTGGAGCTTTCCATGGAAGTAGTAGTCGGGGTTGTTGTGGTCGGAGTGAGGGTTGTGAGCGTAGTTGGTGTGGTGGTTGTGGTGGGTGTGGTAATGGTAGTGGAAACAGTAGGCGTTGACTTGGATGTTGTGGTCTCAGTTGAGCTAGTGGGCAAGGTAGATGTGGTGAGAGAGTGGGTTGTGGACATAGTTGGTGTGGCGGTTGTGGGGGGTGTGGTAATGGTAACGGAAACGGTAGGAATTGGCTTGGGTGTTGTGGTCTCAGTTGAACTAGCGGGCAAAGTAGATGTGGTAAGAGAGTGGGTTGTGGGTGTAGTGGGTGACGTGGATGTAGTAAAGCTTGTGGAAATAGTAGGAGTTGATTTGGATGTTGTGGTTTCTGTTGAGCTAGTGGGCAAGGTAGATGTGGAGAGAGAGTGGGTTGTGGGTGTGGTGGGTGAGGTGGATGTAGTAAAGGTTGTGGAAACAGTAGGCCTTGTTGTGATTTCAGTTGTGCTAGTAGGCAAGGTGGTTGTGGTCAGAGTGAGGGTTGTGAGCGTAGTTGGTGTGGTGGGTGTGGTAACGGCAGTAGAAACGGTAGGAGTTGGCTTGGATGTCATGCTCTTCGTTGAACTGGTGGACGAGGTGGTAGCGGTCACCGTGAGCGTTGTGGGAGTGGTCGTTGTGGTAGTTGTGCTGGTTTCCGTAGAACTTGTGGAAAGTGTGGTCGTTGGCAGAGGTGTACTTGTTGATTTGATTTTTACTGAGGGGGAGCTGGACTCTGTAGACGCAGTGGTTCTGGACGTTGTGGAGACAGGCGTGCTGGGAGTTGTTTTGCTGGTACTTGGTGGTGGTGTACTTTCTACCATCTTTGTTACTGCAAGGGAGAAATGTGAGTTGAGAGGGCGAAATTGACAGGAAAGATTTAGATTACCGAGAAAACATTTGCAATTCCTTAATCATTTGGTAAACATGCCAAAGATGTTTTAGAGTGAGTGCCACTGTCTGCTCGATTGGGAGAGACCAATTAAGTAAAAAACTGACAGGTGGTCCCCTCACACAAATTAGTAAAAATGTAATGGGGCACCACTTGTGATAATTCCTTCAACTGCCAAGCTTGTGAAAGGAACACAATTGCGTAAATGCAAGTGCATTCACAGTTTTGTAAAGGAAACCAGATGTTTCTGGAAAGGAGTGGGCTGTGGGCTGCTTAGGGGCGGGGGGTTAAATCCTCCTGACAGAAGATGTGGGGCTGATAAGCAGGCCACCTTTGACTGTTGTCGGGCAGTATAACGCTTCTTGGAATGTTTTGTGTAATGTCTGTTGCTGCTTTGCCTTGTGCGCATCTAATACTTTCTTGGTCACACCATAGGTCTAGGGAAACCTCCTTTCTTCGCTATGCCACGTAACCTTTCTGAGACAGAATGTGCATGCAAATATTGACCAAGCCATTGAAAATGAAGGCTGGCTTATTTTGTCTTGCAAGCATGGGTCCCTATTCCTGGAAGATGTTGAATGCCTTCTGCTGCCTTTTGTGGGCCCTGAGGATGGGAGCTGGGATCTCTTCCCCTCACAGGGTAGTTCCTCCATGCTTTGTTAATGTTTCCCCTCCGTGTAGCTCTTCTGCTCAGAATACAGCAACATGTGTGGAACACAGTGTCTGCTTCCTAGCCCCGGAAAAGATGCAGGGAGCGATTCTAGCTTTCAGAGGGCACCTTGCCCCTCCTGTCTTTGCAACCTGATCTGGCGGGGATCAATGTGAGGGTCTCAAATCAAAGGAGATGAGCAATCCTCATCAGCATCTCTTATTTTAGAGACTGGCTGTCGGACTCACCAGGTGAGGTTGGAGAAGTAGGTTTAGTTGGCTCTTTTCCTGCAAAGGAAGAGAGTAAGGAAAAGTAAAATGATTGGATCCCATGAATGAGAGAAAACGAAGATGGTCTTCCTAAGCCATCAATCAATGCAATTTCATTCGCCTCACTGGAAAACTTGACGTGCGGCGAAGAGTGCATCGACGGGAGAGACAAAACCCCATTTTTTGATTCTGATGTTCAATCCGTATTTCAACTCTCTGAGTTTGTTTCATTCGAGCCACAGTGCAAGGAAATAGTTTTCGGTGTGTGCCTTTCTTAGGAAGGCATAGAGACTGTAGCACAACAGAATGGATGCGGCGTATGGGCCTCCGTGTCTGTATCGGGAGATTAGTCCTAGAAGAATATGTACAGGAATCTCTGGAAGTCCCAGGGGCTAAGAATTAGGAACGGAGGTGGGATACGCATGAAGAGCGAGGTTTGCGTTGTGAACAAAGCAAGCTAGAGATAACAGGAAACGTACACTTTATCCCCACGCACTGTCCACAAGAGTGGCCTTCAGTCGTCTATGGGGAAGCTTTGTGAGAGGGACTGCCGTTTTCTAAAAGACGCTCTCTTTTACAAGATTTCAATTTCCCCCTTCCCACAACTTGTATTCACCTTTTCTTAGGCAGTGAGCATCACAGCAAGGACACTTGGCTTTGCCGGGTAGGAGTAAGGCTAGGCTCCCTGGGTATGTCGTGTAGGACTGACTTTAAGGCACTGTGGAAATGGACCTTGGCAATTGATTGAAACACAGAAATGTCAGAGGGAGCTGAAGGGTGGGTTGGGGGTAGAGAGAAAGGCCGATGAATAGAAATGTTGCCGTGGCCTTCCGATGGCTTGGCGCCAAAGCCAACCAGCGTAGACATTCTTGGATAAAGAAGCCTACGTCGCGTAGGAGCAATTGAAAGAGAGCTGTTACACCGGTCGTTGCCTAAAGACCCGAAGGAAAGCAGCGACTGCAATTTACCTGTTGGTGTGGTCTCAGTTGATGTAGCAGTGGAGGAAACAGTTGTCAGCGTGGTTTTTACGGTGCTTGGAGTGGTGGTCTCTGATGTGGAGCTTTCCATGGAAGTAGTAGTCGGGGTTGTTGTGGTCGGAGTGAGGGTTGTGAGCGTAGTTGGTGTGGTGGTTGTGGTGGGTGTGGTAATGGTAGTGGAAACAGTAGGCGTTGACTTGGATGTTGTGGTCTCAGTTGAGCTAGTGGGCAAGGTAGATGTGGTGAGAGAGTGGGTTGTGGACATAGTTGGTGTGGCGGTTGTGGAGGGTGTGGTAATGGTAACGGAAACGGTAGGAATTGGCTTGGGTGTTGTGGTCTCAGTTGAACTAGCGGGCAAGGTAGATGTTGTAAGAGAGTGGGTTGTGGGTGTAGTGGGTGATGTGGATGTAGTAAAGCTTGTGGAAATAGTAGGAGTTGATTTGGATGTTGTGGTTTCTGTTGAGCTAGTGGGCAAGGTAGATGTGGAGAGAGAGTGGGTTGTGGGTGTGGTGGGTGAGGTGGATGTAGTAAAGGTTGTGGAAACAGTAGGCCTTGTTGTGATTTCAGTTGTGCTAGTAGGCAAGGTGGTTGTGGTCAGAATGAGGGTTGTGAGCGTAGTTGGTGTGGTAACGGCAGTAGAAACGGTAGGAGTTGGCTTGGATGTCGTGCTCTCCGTTGAACTGGTGGACGAGGTGGTAGCGGTCACCGTGAGCGTTGTGGGAGTGGTCGTTGTGGTAGTTGTGCTGGTTTCCGTAGAACTTGTGGAAAGTGTGGTCGTTGGCAGAGGTGTACTTGTTGATTTGATTTTTACTGAGGGGGAGCTGGACTCTGTAGACGCAGTGGTTCTGGACGTTGTGGAGACAGGCGTGCTGGGAGTTGTTTTGCTGGTACTTGGTGGTGGTGTACTTTCTACCATCTTTGTTACTGCAAGGGAGAAATGTGAGTTGAGAGGGCGAAATTGACAGGAAAGATTTAGATTACCGAGAAAACATTTGCAATTCCTTAATCATTTGGTAAACATGCCGAAGATGTTTTAGAGTGAGTGCCACTGTCTGCTCGATTGGGAGAGACCAATTAAGTAAAAAACTGACAGGTGGTCCCCTCACACAAATTAGTAAAAATGTAATGGGGCACCACTTGTGATAATTCCTTCAACTGCCAAGCTTGTGAAAGGAACACAATTGCGTAAATGCAAGTGCATTCACAGTTTTGTAAAGGAAACCAGATGTTTCTGGAAAGGAGTGGGCTGTGGGCTGCTTAGGGGCGGGGGGTTAAATCCTCCTGACAGAAGATGTGGGGCTGATAAGCAGGCCACCTTTGACTGTTGTCGGGCAGTATAACGCTTCTTGGAATGTTTTGTGTAATGTCTGTTGCTGCTTTGCCTTGTGCGCATCTAATACTTTCTTGGTCACACCATAGGTCTAGGGAAACCTCCTTTCTTCGCTATGCCACGTAACCTTTCTGAGACAGAATGTGCATGCAAATATTGACCAAGCCATTGAAAATGAAGGCTGGCTTATTTTGTCTTGCAAGCATGGGTCCCTATTCCTGGAAGATGTTGAATGCCTTCTGCTGCCTTTTGTGGGCCCTGAGGATGGGAGCTGGGATCTCTTCCCCTCACAGGGTAGTTCCTCCATGCTTTGTTAATGTTTCCCCTCCGTGTAGCTCTTCTGCTCAGAATACAGCAACATGTGTGGAACACAGTGTCTGCTTCCTAGCCCCGGAAAAGATGCAGGGAGCGATTCTAGCTTTCAGAGGGCACCTTGCCCCTCCTGTCTTTGCAACCTGATCTGGCGGGGATCAATGTGAGGGTCTCAAATCAAAGGAGATGAGCAATCCTCATCAGCATCTCTTATTTTAGAGACTGGCTGTCGGACTCACCAGGTGAGGTTGGAGAAGTAGGTTTAGTTGGCTCTTTTCCTGCAAAGGAAGAGAGTAAGGAAAAGTAAAATGATTGGATCCCATGAATGAGAGAAAACGAAGATGGTCTTCCTAAGCCATCAATCAATGCAATTTCATTCGCCTCACTGGAAAACTTGACGTGCGGCGAAGAGTGCATCGACGGGAGAGACAAAACCCCATTTTTTGATTCTGATGTTCAATCCGTATTTCAACTCTCTGAGTTTGTTTCATTCGAGCCACAGTGCAAGGAAATAGTTTTCGGTGTGTGCCTTTCTTAGGAAGGCATAGAGACTGTAGCACAACAGAATGGATGCGGCGTATGGGCCTCCGTGTCTGTATCGGGAGATTAGTCCTAGAAGAATATGTACAGGAATCTCTGGAAGTCCCAGGGGCTAAGAATTAGGAACGGAGGTGGGATACGCATGAAGAGCGAGGTTTGCGTTGTGAACAAAGCAAGCTAGAGATAACAGGAAACGTACACTTTATCCCCACGCACTGTCCACAAGAGTGGCCTTCAGTCGTCTATGGGGAAGCTTTGTGAGAGGGACTGCCGTTTTCTAAAAGACGCTCTCTTTTACAAGATTTCAATTTCCCCCTTCCCACAACTTGTATTCACCTTTTCTTAGGCAGTGAGCATCACAGCAAGGACACTTGGCTTTGCCGGGTAGGAGTAAGGCTAGGCTCCCTGGGTATGTCGTGTAGGACTGACTTTAAGGCACTGTGGAAATGGACCTTGGCAATTGATTGAAACACAGAAATGTCAGAGGGAGCTGAAGGGTGGGTTGGGGGTAGAGAGAAAGGCCGATGAATAGAAATGTTGCCGTGGCCTTCCGATGGCTTGGCGCCAAAGCCAACCAGCGTAGACATTCTTGGATAAAGAAGCCTACGTCGCGTAGGAGCAATTGAAAGAGAGCTGTTACACCGGTCGTTGCCTAAAGACCCGAAGGAAAGCAGCGACTGCAATTTACCTGTTGGTGTGGTCTCAGTTGATGTAGCAGTGGAGGAAACAGTTGTCAGCGTGGTTTTTACGGTGCTTGGAGTGGTGGTCTCTGATGTGGAGCTTTCCATGGAAGTAGTAGTCGGGGTTGTTGTGGTCGGAGTGAGGGTTGTGAGCGTAGTTGGTGTGGTGGTTGTGGTGGGTGTGGTAATGGTAGTGGAAACAGTAGGCGTTGACTTGGATGTTGTGGTCTCAGTTGAGCTAGTGGGCAAGGTAGATGTGGTGAGAGAGTGGGTTGTGGACATAGTTGGTGTGGCGGTTGTGGAGGGTGTGGTAATGGTAACGGAAACGGTAGGAATTGGCTTGGGTGTTGTGGTCTCAGTTGAACTAGCGGGCAAGGTAGATGTTGTAAGAGAGTGGGTTGTGGGTGTAGTGGGTGATGTGGATGTAGTAAAGCTTGTGGAAATAGTAGGAGTTGATTTGGATGTTGTGGTTTCTGTTGAGCTAGTGGGCAAGGTAGATGTGGAGAGAGAGTGGGTTGTGGGTGTGGTGGGTGAGGTGGATGTAGTAAAGGTTGTGGAAACAGTAGGCCTTGTTGTGATTTCAGTTGTGCTAGTAGGCAAGGTGGTTGTGGTCAGAATGAGGGTTGTGAGCGTAGTTGGTGTGGTAACGGCAGTAGAAACGGTAGGAGTTGGCTTGGATGTCGTGCTCTCCGTTGAACTGGTGGACGAGGTGGTAGCGGTCACCGTGAGCGTTGTGGGAGTGGTCGTTGTGGTAGTTGTGCTGGTTTCCGTAGAACTTGTGGAAAGTGTGGTCGTTGGCAGAGGTGTACTTGTTGATTTGATTTTTACTGAGGGGGAGCTGGACTCTGTAGACGCAGTGGTTCTGGACGTTGTGGAGACAGGCGTGCTGGGAGTTGTTTTGCTGGTACTTGGTGGTGGTGTACTTTCTACCATCTTTGTTACTGCAAGGGAGAAATGTGAGTTGAGAGGGCGAAATTGACAGGAAAGATTTAGATTACCGAGAAAACATTTGCAATTCCTTAATCATTTGGTAAACATGCCGAAGATGTTTTAGAGTGAGTGCCACTGTCTGCTCGATTGGGAGAGACCAATTAAGTAAAAAACTGACAGGTGGTCCCCTCACACAAATTAGTAAAAATGTAATGGGGCACCACTTGTGATAATTCCTTCAACTGCCAAGCTTGTGAAAGGAACACAATTGCGTAAATGCAAGTGCATTCACAGTTTTGTAAAGGAAACCAGATGTTTCTGGAAAGGAGTGGGCTGTGGGCTGCTTAGGGGCGGGGGGTTAAATCCTCCTGACAGAAGATGTGGGGCTGATAAGCAGGCCACCTTTGACTGTTGTCGGGCAGTATAACGCTTCTTGGAATGTTTTGTGTAATGTCTGTTGCTGCTTTGCCTTGTGCGCATCTAATACTTTCTTGGTCACACCATAGGTCTAGGGAAACCTCCTTTCTTCGCTATGCCACGTAACCTTTCTGAGACAGAATGTGCATGCAAATATTGACCAAGCCATTGAAAATGAAGGCTGGCTTATTTTGTCTTGCAAGCATGGGTCCCTATTCCTGGAAGATGTTGAATGCCTTCTGCTGCCTTTTGTGGGCCCTGAGGATGGGAGCTGGGATCTCTTCCCCTCACAGGGTAGTTCCTCCATGCTTTGTTAATGTTTCCCCTCCGTGTAGCTCTTCTGCTCAGAATACAGCAACATGTGTGGAACACAGTGTCTGCTTCCTAGCCCCGGAAAAGATGCAGGGAGCGATTCTAGCTTTCAGAGGGCACCTTGCCCCTCCTGTCTTTGCAACCTGATCTGGCGGGGATCAATGTGAGGGTCTCAAATCAAAGGAGATGAGCAATCCTCATCAGCATCTCTTATTTTAGAGACTGGCTGTCGGACTCACCAGGTGAGGTTGGAGAAGTAGGTTTAGTTGGCTCTTTTCCTGCAAAGGAAGAGAGTAAGGAAAAGTAAAATGATTGGATCCCGTGAATGAGAGAAAACGAAGATGGTCTTCCTAAGCCATCAATCAATGCAATTTCATTCGCCTCACTGGAAAACTTGACGTGCGGCGAAGAGTGCATCGACGGGAGAGACAGAACCCCATTTTTTGATTCTGATGTTCAACCCGTTTATCAACTCTCTGAGTTTGTTTCATTCGAGCCACAGTGCAAGGAAATAGTTTTCGGTGTGTGCCTTTCTTAGGAAGGCATAGAGACTGTAGCACAACAGAATGGATGCGGCGTATGGGCCTCCGTGTCTGTATCGGGAGATTAGTCCTAGAAGAATATGTACAGGAATCTCTGGAAGTCCCAGGGGCTAAGAATTAGGAACGGAGGTGGGATACACATGAAGAGCGAGGTTTGCGTTGTGAACAAAGCAAGCTAGAGATAACAGGAAACGTACACTTTATCCCCACGCACTGTCCACAAGAGTGGCCTTCAGTCGTCTACGGGGAAGCTTTGTGAGAGAGACTGCCGTTTTCTAAAAGATGCTCTCTTTTACAAGATTTCAATTTCCCCCTTCCCACAACTTGTATTCACCTTTTCTTAGGCAGTGAGCATCACAGCAAGGACACTTGGCTTTGCCGGGTAGGAGTAAGGCTAGGCTCCCTGGGTATGTCGTGTAGGACTGACTTTAAGGCACTGTGGAAATGGACCTTGGCAATTGATTGAAACACAGAAATGTCAGAGGGAGCTGAAGGGTGGGTTGGGGGTAGAGAGAAAGGCCGATGAATAGAAATGTTGCCGTGGCCTTCCGATGGCTTGGCGCCAAAGCCAACCAGCGTAGACATTCTTGGATAAAGAAGCCTACGTCGCGTAGGAGCAATTGAAAGAGAGCTGTTACACCGGTCGTTGCCTAAAGACCCGAAGGAAAGCAGCGACTGCAATTTACCTGTTGGTGTGGTCTCAGTTGATGTAGCAGTGGAGGAAACAGTTGTCAGCGTGGTTTTTACGGTGCTTGGAGTGGTGGTCTCTGATGTGGAGCTTTCCATGGAAGTAGTAGTCGGGGTTGTTGTGGTCGGAGTGAGGGTTGTGAGCGTAGTTGGTGTGGTGGTTGTGGTGGGTGTGGTAATGGTAGTGGAAACAGTAGGCGTTGACTTGGATGTTGTGGTCTCAGTTGAGCTAGTGGGCAAGGTAGATGTGGTGAGAGAGTGGGTTGTGGACATAGTTGGTGTGGCGGTTGTGGGGGTGTGGTAATGGTAACGGAAACGGTAGGAATTGGCTTGGGTGTTGTGGTCTCAGTTGAACTAGCGGGCAAGGTAGATGTTGTAAGAGAGTGGGTTGTGGGTGTAGTGGGTGATGTGGATGTAGTAAAGCTTGTGGAAATAGTAGGAGTTGATTTGGATGTTGTGGTTTCTGTTGAGCTAGTGGGCAAGGTAGATGTGGAGAGAGAGTGGGTTGTGGGTGTGGTGGGTGAGGTGGATGTAGTAAAGGTTGTGGAAACAGTAGGCCTTGTTGTGATTTCAGTTGTGCTAGTAGGCAAGGTGGTTGTGGTCAGAATGAGGGTTGTGAGCGTAGTTGGTGTGGTAACGGCAGTAGAAACGGTAGGAGTTGGCTTGGATGTCGTGCTCTCCGTTGAACTGGTGGACGAGGTGGTAGCGGTCACCGTGAGCGTTGTGGGAGTGGTCGTTGTGGTAGTTGTGCTGGTTTCCGTAGAACTTGTGGAAAGTGTGGTCGTTGGCAGAGGTGTACTTGTTGATTTGATTTTTACTGAGGGGGAGCTGGACTCTGTAGACGCAGTGGTTCTGGACGTTGTGGAGACAGGCGTGCTGGGAGTTGTTTTGCTGGTACTTGGTGGTGGTGTACTTTCTACCATCTTTGTTACTGCAAGGGAGAAATGTGAGTTGAGAGGGCGAAATTGACAGGAAAGATTTAGATTACCGAGAAAACATTTGCAATTCCTTAATCATTTGGTAAACATGCCGAAGATGTTTTAGAGTGAGTGCCACTGTCTGCTCGATTGGGAGAGACCAATTAAGTAAAAAACTGACAGGTGGTCCCCTCACACAAATTAGTAAAAATGTAATGGGGCACCACTTGTGATAATTCCTTCAACTGCCAAGCTTGTGAAAGGAACACAATTGCGTAAATGCAAGTGCATTCACAGTTTTGTAAAGGAAACCAGATGTTTCTGGAAAGGAGTGGGCTGTGGGCTGCTTAGGGGCGGGGGGTTAAATCCTCCTGACAGAAGATGTGGGGCTGATAAGCAGGCCACCTTTGACTGTTGTCGGGCAGTATAACGCTTCTTGGAATGTTTTGTGTAATGTCTGTTGCTGCTTTGCCTTGTGCGCATCTAATACTTTCTTGGTCACACCATAGGTCTAGGGAAACCTCCTTTCTTCGCTATGCCACGTAACCTTTCTGAGACAGAATGTGCATGCAAATATTGACCAAGCCATTGAAAATGAAGGCTGGCTTATTTTGTCTTGCAAGCATGGGTCCCTATTCCTGGAAGATGTTGAATGCCTTCTGCTGCCTTTTGTGGGCCCTGAGGATGGGAGCTGGGATCTCTTCCCCTCACAGGGTAGTTCCTCCATGCTTTGTTAATGTTTCCCCTCCGTGTAGCTCTTCTGCTCAGAATACAGCAACATGTGTGGAACACAGTGTCTGCTTCCTAGCCCCGGAAAAGATGCAGGGAGCGATTCTAGCTTTCAGAGGGCACCTTGCCCCTCCTGTCTTTGCAACCTGATCTGGCGGGGATCAATGTGAGGGTCTCAAATCAAAGGAGATGAGCAATCCTCATCAGCATCTCTTATTTTAGAGACTGGCTGTCGGACTCACCAGGTGAGGTTGGAGAAGTAGGTTTAGTTGGCTCTTTTCCTGCAAAGGAAGAGAGTAAGGAAAAGTAAAATGATTGGATCCCGTGAATGAGAGAAAACGAAGATGGTCTTCCTAAGCCATCAATCAATGCAATTTCATTCGCCTCACTGGAAAACTTGACGTGCGGCGAAGAGTGCATCGACGGGAGAGACAGAACCCCATTTTTTGATTCTGATGTTCAACCCGTTTATCAACTCTCTGAGTTTGTTTCATTCGAGCCACAGTGCAAGGAAATAGTTTTCGGTGTGTGCCTTTCTTAGGAAGGCATAGAGACTG
Organism: Pelodiscus sinensis; assembly: GCF_052426305.1. Classification (NCBI taxonomy): domain Eukaryota; kingdom Metazoa; phylum Chordata; order Testudines; family Trionychidae; genus Pelodiscus; species Pelodiscus sinensis. Next base: position 119,698,111 of record NC_143056.1, on the reverse strand, counting down.
TAGCACAACAGAATGGATGCGGCGTATGGGCCTCCGTGTCTGTATCGGGAGATTAGTCCTAGAAGAATATGTACAGGAATCTCTGGAAGTCCCAGGGGCTAAGAATTAGGAACGGAGGTGGGATACACATGAAGAGCGAGGTTTGCCTTGTGAACAAAGCAAGCTAGAGATAACAGGAAACGTACACTTTATCCCCACGCACTGTCCACAAGAGTGGCCTTCAGTCGTCTACGGGGAAGCTTTGTGAGAGGGACTGCCGTTTTCTAAAAGATGCTCTCTTTTACAAGATTTCAATTTCCCCCTTCCCACAACTTGTATTCACCTTTTCTTAGGCAGTGAGCATCACAGCAAGGACACTTGGCTTTGCCGGGTAGGAGTAAGGCTAGGCTCCCTGGGTATGTCGTGTAGGACTGACTTTAAGGCACTGTGGAAATGGACCTTGGCAATTGATTGAAACACAGAAATGTCAGAGGGAGCTGAAGGGTGGGTTGGGGGTAGAGAGAAAGGCCGATGAATAGAAATGTTGCCGTGGCCTTCCGATGGCTTGGCGCCAAAGCCAACCAGCGTAGACATTCTTGGATAAAGAAGCCTACGTCGCGTAGGAGCAATTGAAAGAGAGCTGTTACACCGGTCGTTGCCTAAAGACCCGAAGGAAAGCAGCGACTGCAATTTACCTGTTGGTGTGGTCTCAGTTGATGTAGCAGTGGAGGAAACAGTTGTCAGCGTGGTTTTTACGGTGCTTGGAGTGGTGGTCTCTGATGTGGAGCTTTCCATTGAAGTAGTAGTCGGGGTTGTTGTGGTCGGAGTGAGGGTTGTGAGCGTAGTTGGTGTGGTGGTTGTGGTGGGTGTGGTAATGGTAGTGGAAACAGTAGGCGTTGACTTGGATGTTGTGGTCTCAGTTGAGCTAGTGGGCAAGGTAGATGTGGTGAGAGAGTGGGTTGTGGACATAGTTGGTGTGGCGGTTGTGGGGGTGTGGTAATGGTAACGGAAACGGTAGGAATTGGCTTGGGTGTTGTGGTCTCAGTTGAACTAGCGGGCAAGGTAGATGTGGTAAGAGAGTGGGTTGTGGGTGTAGTGGGTGACGTGGATGTAGTAAAGCTTGTGGAAATAGTAGGAGTTGATTTGGATGTTGTGGTTTCTGTTGAGCTAGTGGGCAAGGTAGATGTGGAGAGAGAGTGGGTTGTGGGTGTCGTGGGTGAGGTGGATGTAGTAAAGGTTGTGGAAACAGTAGGCCTTGTTGTGATTTCAGTTGTGCTAGTAGGCAAGGTGGTTGTGGTCAGAGTGAGGGTTGTGAGCGTAGTTGGTGTGGTGGGTGTGGTAACGGTAGTAGAAACGGTAGGAGTTGGCTTGGATGTCGTGCTCTCCGTTGAACTGGTGGACGAGGTGGTAGCGGTCACCGTGAGCGTTGTGGGAGTGGTCGTTGTGGTAGTTGTGCTGGTTTCCGTAGAACTTGTGGAAAGTGTGGTCGTTGGCAGAGGTGTACTTGTTGATTTGATTTTTACTGAGGGGGAGCTGGACTCTGTAGACGCAGTGGTTCTGGACGTTGTGGAGACAGGCGTGCTGGGAGTTGTTTTGCTGGTACTTGGTGGTGGTGTACTTTCTACCATCTTTGTTACTGCAAGGGAGAAATGTGAGTTGAGAGGGCGAAATTGACAGGAAAGATTTAGATTACCGAGAAAACATTTGCAATTCCTTAATCATTTGGTAAACATGCCAAAGATGTTTTAGAGTGAGTGCCACTGTCTGCTCGATTGGGAGAGACCAATTAAGTAAAAAACTGACAGGTGGTCCCCTCACACAAATTAGTAAAAATGTAATGGGGCACCACTTGTGATAATTCCTTCAACTGCCAAGCTTGTGAAAGGAACACAATTGCGTAAATGCAAGTGCATTCACAGTTTTGTAAAGGAAACCAGATGTTTCTGGAAAGGAGTGGGCTGTGGGCTGCTTAGGGGCGGGGGGTTAAATCCTCCTGACAGAAGATGTGGGGCTGATAAGCAGGCCACCTTTGACTGTTGTCGGGCAGTATAACGCTTCTTGGAATGTTTTGTGTAATGTCTGTTGCTGCTTTGCCTTGTGCGCATCTAATACTTTCTTGGTCACACCATAGGTCTAGGGAAACCTCCTTTCTTCGCTATGCCACGTAACCTTTCTGAGACAGAATGTGCATGCAAATATTGACCAAGCCATTGAAAATGAAGGCTGGCTTATTTTGTCTTGCAAGCATGGGTCCCTATTCCTGGAAGATGTTGAATGCCTTCTGCTGCCTTTTGTGGGCCCTGAGGATGGGAGCTGGGATCTCTTCCCCTCACAGGGTAGTTCCTCCATGCTTTGTTAATGTTTCCCCTCCGTGTAGCTCTTCTGCTCAGAATACAGCAACATGTGTGGAACACAGTGTCTGCTTCCTAGCCCCGGAAAAGATGCAGGGAGCGATTCTAGCTTTCAGAGGGCACCTTGCCCCTCCTGTCTTTGCAACCTGATCTGGCGGGGATCAATGTGAGGGTCTCAAATCAAAGGAGATGAGCAATCCTCATCAGCATCTCTTATTTTAGAGACTGGCTGTCGGACTCACCAGGTGAGGTTGGAGAAGTAGGTTTAGTTGGCTCTTTTCCTGCAAAGGAAGAGAGTAAGGAAAAGTAAAATGATTGGATCCCGTGAATGAGAGAAAACGAAGATGGTCTTCCTAAGCCATCAATCAATGCAATTTCATTCGCCTCACTGGAAAACTTGACGTGCGGCGAAGAGTGCATCGACGGGAGAGACAGAACCCCATTTTTTGATTCTGATGTTCAATCCGTATTTCAACTCTCTGAGTTTGTTTCATTCAAGCCACAGTGCAAGGAAATAGTTTTCGGTGTGTGCCTTTCTTAGGAAGGCATAGAGACTGTAGCACAACAGAATGGATGCGGCGTATGGGCCTCCGTGTCTGTATCGGGAGATTAGTCCTAGAAGAATATGTACAGGAATCTCTGGAAGTCCCAGGGGCTAAGAATTAGGAACGGAGGTGGGATACGCATGAAGAGCGAGGTTTGCGTTGTGAACAAAGCAAGCTAGAGATAACAGGAAACGTACACTTTATCCCCACGCACTGTCCACAAGAGTGGCCTTCAGTCGTCTATGGGGAAGCTTTGTGAGAGGGACTGCCGTTTTCTAAAAGACACTCTCTTTTACAAGATTTCAATTTCCCCCTTCCCACAACTTGTATTCACCTTTTCTTAGGCAGTGAGCATCACAGCAAGGACACTTGGCTTTGCCGGGTAGGAGTAAGGCTAGGCTCCCTGGGTATGTCGTGTAGGACTGACTTTAAGGCACTGTGGAAATGGACCTTGGCAATTGATTGAAACACAGAAATGTCAGAGGGAGCTGAAGGGTGGGTTGGGGGTAGAGAGAAAGGCCGATGAATAGAAATGTTGCCGTGGCCTTCCGATGGCTTGGCGCCAAAGCCAACCAGCGTAGACATTCTTGGATAAAGAAGCCTACGTCGCGTAGGAGCAATTGAAAGAGAGCTGTTACACCGGTCGTTGCCTAAAGACCCGAAGGAAAGCAGCGACTGCAATTTACCTGTTGGTGTGGTCTCAGTTGATGTAGCAGTGGAGGAAACAGTTGTCAGCGTGGTTTTTACGGTGCTTGGAGTGGTGGTCTCTGATGTGGAGCTTTCCATTGAAGTAGTAGTCGGGGTTGTTGTGGTCGGAGTGAGGGTTGTGAGCGTAGTTGGTGTGGTGGTTGTGGTGGGTGTGGTAATGGTAGTGGAAACAGTAGGCGTTGACTTGGATGTTGTGGTCTCAGTTGAGCTAGTGGGCAAGGTAGATGTGGTGAGAGAGTGGGTTGTGGACATAGTTGGTGTGGCGGTTGTGGGGGGTGTGGTAATGGTAACGGAAACGGTAGGAATTGGCTTGGGTGTTGTGGTCTCAGTTGAACTAGCGGGCAAGGTAGATGTGGTAAGAGAGTGGGTTGTGGGTGTAGTGGGTGACGTGGATGTAGTAAAGCTTGTGGAAATAGTAGGAGTTGATTTGGATGTTGTGGTTTCTGTTGAGCTAGTGGGCAAGGTAGATGTGGAGAGAGAGTGGGTTGTGGGTGTCGTGGGTGAGGTGGATGTAGTAAAGGTTGTGGAAACAGTAGGCCTTGTTGTGATTTCAGTTGTGCTAGTAGGCAAGGTGGTTGTGGTCAGAGTGAGGGTTGTGAGCGTAGTTGGTGTGGTGGGTGTGGTAACGGTAGTAGAAACGGTAGGAGTTGGCTTGGATGTCGTGCTCTCCGTTGAACTGGTGGACGAGGTGGTAGCGGTCACCGTGAGCGTTGTGGGAGTGGTCGTTGTGGTAGTTGTGCTGGTTTCCGTAGAACTTGTGGAAAGTGTGGTCGTTGGCAGAGGTGTACTTGTTGATTTGATTTTTACTGAGGGGGAGCTGGACTCTGTAGACGCAGTGGTTCTGGACGTTGTGGAGACAGGCGTGCTGGGAGTTGTTTTGCTGGTACTTGGTGGTGGTGTACTTTCTACCATCTTTGTTACTGCAAGGGAGAAATGTGAGTTGAGAGGGCGAAATTGACAGGAAAGATTTAGATTACCGAGAAAACATTTGCAATTCCTTAATCATTTGGTAAACATGCCAAAGATGTTTTAGAGGGAGTGCCACTGTCTGCTCGATTGGGAGAGACCAATTAAGTAAAAAACTGACAGGTGGTCCCCTCACACAAATTAGTAAAAATGTAATGGGGCACCACTTGTGATAATTCCTTCAACTGCCAAGCTTGTGAAAGGAACACAATTGCGTAAATGCAAGTGCATTCACAGTTTTGTAAAGGAAACCAGATGTTTCTGGAAAGGAGTGGGCTGTGGGCTGCTTAGGAGCGGGGGGTTAAATCCTCCTGACAGAAGATGTGGGGCTGATAAGCAGGCCACCTTTGACTGTTGTCGGGCAGTATAACGCTTCTTGGAATGTTTTGTGTAATGTCTGTTGCTGCTTTGCCTTGTGCGCATCTAATACTTTCTTGGTCACACCATAGGTCTAGGGAAACCTCCTTTCTTCGCTATGCCACGTAACCTTTCTGAGACAGAATGTGCATGCAAATATTGACCAAGCCATTGAAAATGAAGGCTGGCTTATTTTGTCTTGCAAGCATGGGTCCCTATTCCTGGAAGATGTTGAATGCCTTCTGCTGCCTTTTGTGGGCCCTGAGGATGGGAGCTGGGATCTCTTCCCCTCACAGGGTAGTTCCTCCATGCTTTGTTAATGTTTCCCCTCCGTGTAGCTCTTCTGCTCAGAATACAGCAACATGTGTGGAACACAGTGTCTGCTTCCTAGCCCCGGAAAAGATGCAGGGAGCGATTCTAGCTTTCAGAGGGCACCTTGCCCCTCCTGTCTTTGCAACCTGATCTGGCGGGGATCAATGTGAGGGTCTCAAATCAAAGGAGATGAGCAATCCTCATCAGCATCTCTTATTTTAGAGACTGGCTGTCGGACTCACCAGGTGAGGTTGGAGAAGTAGGTTTAGTTGGCTCTTTTCCTGCAAAGGAAGAGAGTAAGGAAAAGTAAAATGATTGGATCCCGTGAATGAGAGAAAACGAAGATGGTCTTCCTAAGCCATCAATCAATGCAATTTCATTCGCCTCACTGGAAAACTTGACGTGCGGCGAAGAGTGCATCGACGGGAGAGACAGAACCCCATTTTTTGATTCTGATGTTCAATCCGTATTTCAACTCTCTGAGTTTGTTTCATTCAAGCCACAGTGCAAGGAAATAGTTTTCGGTGTGTGCCTTTCTTAGGAAGGCATAGAGACTGTAGCACAACAGAATGGATGCGGCGTATGGGCCTCCGTGTCTGTATCGGGAGATTAGTCCTAGAAGAATATGTACAGGAATCTCTGGAAGTCCCAGGGGCTAAGAATTAGGAACGGAGGTGGGATACGCATGAAGAGCGAGGTTTGCGTTGTGAACAAAGCAAGCTAGAGATAACAGGAAACGTACACTTTATCCCCACGCACTGTCCACAAGAGTGGCCTTCAGTCGTCTATGGGGAAGCTTTGTGAGAGGGACTGCCGTTTTCTAAAAGACACTCTCTTTTACAAGATTTCAATTTCCCCCTTCCCACAACTTGTATTCACCTTTTCTTAGGCAGTGAGCATCACAGCAAGGACACTTGGCTTTGCCGGGTAGGAGTAAGGCTAGGCTCCCTGGGTATGTCGTGTAGGACTGACTTTAAGGCACTGTGGAAATGGACCTTGGCAATTGATTGAAACACAGAAATGTCAGAGGGAGCTGAAGGGTGGGTTGGGGGTAGAGAGAAAGGCCGATGAATAGAAATGTTGCCGTGGCCTTCCGATGGCTTGGCGCCAAAGCCAACCAGCGTAGACATTCTTGGATAAAGAAGCCTACGTCGCGTAGGAGCAATTGAAAGAGAGCTGTTACACCGGTCGTTGCCTAAAGACCCGAAGGAAAGCAGCGACTGCAATTTACCTGTTGGTGTGGTCTCAGTTGATGTAGCAGTGGAGGAAACAGTTGTCAGCGTGGTTTTTACGGTGCTTGGAGTGGTGGTCTCTGATGTGGAGCTTTCCATTGAAGTAGTAGTCGGGGTTGTTGTGGTCGGAGTGAGGGTTGTGAGCGTAGTTGGTGTGGTGGTTGTGGTGGGTGTGGTAATGGTAGTGGAAACAGTAGGCGTTGACTTGGATGTTGTGGTCTCAGTTGAGCTAGTGGGCAAGGTAGATGTGGTGAGAGAGTGGGTTGTGGACATAGTTGGTGTGGCGGTTGTGGGGGGTGTGGTAATGGTAACGGAAACGGTAGGAATTGGCTTGGGTGTTGTGGTCTCAGTTGAACTAGCGGGCAAGGTAGATGTGGTAAGAGAGTGGGTTGTGGGTGTAGTGGGTGACGTGGATGTAGTAAAGCTTGTGGAAATAGTAGGAGTTGATTTGGATGTTGTGGTTTCTGTTGAGCTAGTGGGCAAGGTAGATGTGGAGAGAGAGTGGGTTGTGGGTGTCGTGGGTGAGGTGGATGTAGTAAAGGTTGTGGAAACAGTAGGCCTTGTTGTGATTTCAGTTGTGCTAGTAGGCAAGGTGGTTGTGGTCAGAGTGAGGGTTGTGAGCGTAGTTGGTGTGGTGGGTGTGGTAACGGTAGTAGAAACGGTAGGAGTTGGCTTGGATGTCGTGCTCTCCGTTGAACTGGTGGACGAGGTGGTAGCGGTCACCGTGAGCGTTGTGGGAGTGGTCGTTGTGGTAGTTGTGCTGGTTTCCGTAGAACTTGTGGAAAGTGTGGTCGTTGGCAGAGGTGTACTTGTTGATTTGATTTTTACTGAGGGGGAGCTGGACTCTGTAGACGCAGTGGTTCTGGACGTTGTGGAGACAGGCGTGCTGGGAGTTGTTTTGCTGGTACTTGGTGGTGGTGTACTTTCTACCATCTTTGTTACTGCAAGGGAGAAATGTGAGTTGAGAGGGCGAAATTGACAGGAAAGATTTAGATTACCGAGAAAACATTTGCAATTCCTTAATCATTTGGTAAACATGCCAAAGATGTTTTAGAGGGAGTGCCACTGTCTGCTCGATTGGGAGAGACCAATTAAGTAAAAAACTGACAGGTGGTCCCCTCACACAAATTAGTAAAAATGTAATGGGGCACCACTTGTGATAATTCCTTCAACTGCCAAGCTTGTGAAAGGAACACAATTGCGTAAATGCAAGTGCATTCACAGTTTTGTAAAGGAAACCAGATGTTTCTGGAAAGGAGTGGGCTGTGGGCTGCTTAGGAGCGGGGGGTTAAATCCTCCTGACAGAAGATGTGGGGCTGATAAGCAGGCCACCTTTGACTGTTGTCGGGCAGTATAACGCTTCTTGGAATGTTTTGTGTAATGTCTGTTGCTGCTTTGCCTTGTGCGCATCTAATACTTTCTTGGTCACACCATAGGTCTAGGGAAACCTCCTTTCTTCGCTATGCCACGTAACCTTTCTGAGACAGAATGTGCATGCAAATATTGACCAAGCCATTGAAAATGAAGGCTGGCTTATTTTGTCTTGCAAGCATGGGTCCCTATTCCTGGAAGATGTTGAATGCCTTCTGCTGCCTTTTGTGGGCCCTGAGGATGGGAGCTGGGATCTCTTCCCCTCACAGGGTAGTTCCTCCATGCTTTGTTAATGTTTCCCCTCCGTGTAGCTCTTCTGCTCAGAATACAGCAACATGTGTGGAACACAGTGTCTGCTTCCTAGCCCCGGAAAAGATGCAGGGAGCGATTCTAGCTTTCAGAGGGCACCTTGCCCCTCCTGTCTTTGCAACCTGATCTGGCGGGGATCAATGTGAGGGTCTCAAATCAAAGGAGATGAGCAATCCTCATCAGCATCTCTTATTTTAGAGACTGGCTGTCGGACTCACCAGGTGAGGTTGGAGAAGTAGGTTTAGTTGGCTCTTTTCCTGCAAAGGAAGAGAGTAAGGAAAAGTAAAATGATTGGATCCCGTGAATGAGAGAAAACGAAGATGGTCTTCCTAAGCCATCAATCAATGCAATTTCATTCGCCTCACTGGAAAACTTGACGTGCGGCGAAGAGTGCATCGACGGGAGAGACAAAACCCCATTTTTTGATTCTGATGTTCAATCCGTATTTCAACTCTCTGAGTTTGTTTCATTCAAGCCACAGTGCAAGGAAATAGTTTTCGGTGTGTGCCTTTCTTAGGAAGGCATAGAGACTGTAGCACAACAGAATGGATGCGGCGTATGGGCCTCCGTGTCTGTATCGGGAGATTAGTCCTAGAAGAATATGTACAGGAATCTCTGGAAGTCCCAGGGGCTAAGAATTAGGAACGGAGGTGGGATACGCATGAAGAGCGAGGTTTGCGTTGTGAACAAAGCAAGCTAGAGATAACAGGAAACGTACACTTTATCCCCACGCACTGTCCACAAGAGTGGCCTTCAGTCGTCTATGGGGAAGCTTTGTGAGAGGGACTGCCGTTTTCTAAAAGACACTCTCTTTTACAAGATTTCAATTTCCCCCTTCCCACAACTTGTATTCACCTTTTCTTAGGCAGTGAGCATCACAGCAAGGACACTTGGCTTTGCCGGGTAGGAGTAAGGCTAGGCTCCCTGGGTATGTCGTGTAGGACTGACTTTAAGGCACTGTGGAAATGGACCTTGGCAATTGATTGAAACACAGAAATGTCAGAGGGAGCTGAAGGGTGGGTTGGGAGTAGAGAGAAAGGCCGATGAATAGAAATGTTGCCGTGGCCTTCCGATGGCTTGGCGCCAAAGCCAACCAGCGTAGACATTCTTGGATAAAGAAGCCTACGTCGCGTAGGAGCAATTGAAAGAGAGCTGTTACACCGGTCGTTGCCTAAAGACCCGAAGGAAAGCAGCGACTGCAATTTACCTGTTGGTGTGGTCTCAGTTGATGTAGCAGTGGAGGAAACAGTTGTCAGCGTGGTTTTTACGGTGCTTGGAGTGGTGGTCTCTGATGTGGAGCTTTCCATGGAAGTAGTAGTCGGGGTTGTTGTGGTCGGAGTGAGGGTTGTGAGCGTAGTTGGTGTGGTGGTTGTGGTGGGTGTGGTAATGGTAGTGGAAACAGTAGGCGTTGACTTGGATGTTGTGGTCTCAGTTGAGCTGGTGGGCAAGGTAGATGTGGTGAGAGAGTGGGTTGTGGACATAGTTGGTGTGGCGGTTGTGGGGGGTGTGGTAATGGTAACGGAAACGGTAGGAATTGGCTTGGGTGTTGTGGTCTCAGTTGAACTAGCGGGCAAGGTAGATGTGGTAAGAGAGTGGGTTGTGGGTGTAGTGGGTGACGTGGATGTAGTAAAGCTTGTGGAAATAGTAGGAGTTGATTTGGATGTTGTGGTTTCTGTTGAGCTAGTGGGCAAGGTAGATGTGGAGAGAGAGTGGGTTGTGGGTGTCGTGGGTGAGGTGGATGTGGTAAAGGTTGTGGAAACAGTAGGCCTTGTTGTGATTTCAGTTGTGCTAGTAGGCAAGGTGGTTGTGGTCAGAGTGAGGGTTGTGAGCGTAGTTGGTGTGGTGGGTGTGGTAACGGTAGTAGAAACGGTAGGAGTTGGCTTGGATGTCGTGCTCTCCGTTGAACTGGTGGACAAGGTGGTAGCGGTCACTGTGAGCGTTGTGGGAGTGGTCGTTGTGGTAGTTGTGCTGGTTTCCGTAGAACTTGTGGAAAGTGTGGTCGTTGGCAGAGGTGTACTTGTTGATTTGATTTTTACTGAGGGGGAGCTGGATTCTGTAGACGCAGTGGTTCTGGACGTTGTGGAGACAGGCGTGCTGGGAGTTGTTTTGCTGGTACTTGGTGGTGGTGTACTTTCTACCATCTTTGTTACTGCAAGGGAGAAATGTGAGTTGAGAGGGCGAAATTGACAGGAAAGATATAGATTACCGAGAAAACATTTGCAATTCCTTAATCATTTGGTAAACATGCCAAAGATGTTTTAGAGTGAGTGCCACTGTCTGCTCGATCGGGAGAGACCAATTAAATAAAAAACTGACAGGTGGTCCCCTCACACAAATTAGTAAAAATGTAATGGGGCACCACTTGTGATAATTCCTTCAACTGCCAAGCTTGTGAAAGGAACACAATTGCGTAAATGCAAGTGCATTCATAGTTTTGTAAAGGAAACCAGATGTTTCTGGAAAGGAGTGGGCTGTGGGCTGCTTAGGGGCGGGGGGATAAATTCTCCTGACAGAAGATGTGGGGCGGATAAGCAGGCCACCTTTGACTGTTGTCGGGCAGTATAACGCTTCTTGGAATGTTTTGTGTAATGTCTGTTGCTGCTTTGCCTTGTGCGCATCTAATATTTTCTTGGTCACACCATAGGTCTAGGGAAACCTCCTTTCTTCGCTATGCCACGTAACCTTTCTGAGACAGAATGTGCATGCAAATATTGACCAAGCCATTGAAAATGAAGGCTGGCTTATTTTGTCTTGCAAGCATGGGTCCCTATTCCTGGAAGATGTTGAATGCCTTCTGCTGCCTTTTGTGGGCCCTGAGGATGGGAGCTGGGATCTCTTCCCCTCACAGGGTAGTTCCTCCATGCTTTGTTAATGTTTCCCCTCCGTGTAGCTCTTCTGCTCAGAATACAGCAACATGTGTGGAACACAGTGTCTGCTTCCTAGCCCCGGAAAAGATGCAGGGAGCGATTCTAGCTTTCAGAGGGCACCTTGCCCCTCCTGTCTTTGCAACCTGATCTGGCGGGGATCAATGTGAGGGTCTCAAATCAAAGGAGATGAGCAATCCTCATCAGCATCTCTTATTTTAGAGACTGGCTGTCGGACTCACCAGGTGAGGTTGGAGAAGTAGGTTTAGTTGGCTCTTTTCCTGCAAAGGAAGAGAGTAAGGAAAAGTAAAATGATTGGATCCCGTGAATGAGAGAAAACGAAGATGGTCTTCCTAAGCCATCAATCAATGCAATTTCATTCGCCTCACTGGAAAACTTGACGTGCGGCGAAGAGTGCATCGACGGGAGAGACAAAACCCCATTTTTTGATTCTGATGTTCAATCCGTATTTCAACTCTCTGAGTTTGTTTCATTCGAGCCACAGTGCAAGGAAATAGTTTTCGGTGTGTGCCTTTCTTAGGAAGGCATAGAGACTGTAGCACAACAGAATGGATGCGGCGTATGGGCCTCCATGTCTGTATCGGGAGATTAGTCCTAGAAGAATATGTACAGGAATCTCTGGAAGTCCCAGGAGCTAAGAATTAGGAACGGAGGTGGGATACGCATGAAGAGCGAGGTTTGCGTTGTGAACAAAGCAAGCTAGAGATAACAGGAAACGTACACTTTATCCCCACGCACTGTCCACAAGAGTGGCCTTCAGTCGTCTATGGGGAAGCTTTGTGAGAGGGACTGCCGTTTTCTAAAAGACACTCTCTTTTACAAGATTTCAATTTCCCCCTTCCCACAACTTGTATTCACCTTTTCTTAGGCAGTGAGCATCACAGCAAGGACACTTGGCTTTGCCGGGTAGGAGTAAGGCTAGGCTCCCTGGGTATGTCGTGTAGGACTGACTTTAAGGCACTGTGGAAATGGACCTTGGCAATTGATTGAAACACAGAAATGTCAGAGGGAGCTGAAGGGTGGGTTGGGAGTAGAGAGAAAGGCCGATGAATAGAAATGTTGCCGTGGCCTTCCGATGGCTTGGCGCCAAAGCCAACCAGCGTAGACATTCTTGGATAAAGAAGCCTACGTCGCGTAGGAGCAATTGAAAGAGAGCTGTTACACCGGTCGTTGCCTAAAGACCCGAAGGAAAGCAGCGACTGCAATTTACCTGTTGGTGTGGTCTCAGTTGATGTAGCAGTGGAGGAAACAGTTGTCAGCGTGGTTTTTACGGTGCTTGGAGTGGTGGTCTCTGATGTGGAGCTTTCCATGGAAGTAGTAGTCGGGGTTGTTGTGGTCGGAGTGAGGGTTGTGAGCGTAGTTGGTGTGGTGGTTGTGGTGGGTGTGGTAATGGTAGTGGAAACAGTAGGCGTTGACTTGGATGTTGTGGTCTCAGTTGAGCTAGTGGGCAAGGTAGATGTGGTGAGAGAGTGGGTTGTGGACATAGTTGGTGTGGCGGTTGTGGGGGGTGTGGTAATGGTAACGGAAACGGTAGGAATTGGCTTGGGTGTTGTGGTCTCAGTTGAACTAGCGGGCAAGGTAGATGTGGTAAGAGAGTGGGTTGTGGGTGTAGTGGGTGACGTGGATGTAGTAAAGCTTGTGGAAATAGTAGGAGTTGATTTGGATGTTGTGGTTTCTGTTGAGCTAGTGGGCAAGGTAGATGTGGAGAGAGAGTGGGTTGTGGGTGTGGTGGGTGAGGTGGATGTAGTAAAGGTTGTGGAAACAGTAGGCCTTGTTGTGATTTCAGTTGTGCTAGTAGGCAAGGTGGTTGTGGTCAGAGTGAGGGTTGTGAGCGTAGTTGGTGTGGTGGGTGTGGTAACGGCAGTAGAAACGGTAGGAGTTGGCTTGGATGTCGTACTCTCCGTTGAACTGGTGGACGAGGTGGTAGCGGTCACTGTGAGCGTTGTGGGAGTGGTCGTTGTGGTAGTTGTGCTGGTTTCCGTAGAACTTGTGGAAAGTGTGGTCGTTGACAGAGGTGTACTTGTTGATTTGATTTTTACTGAGGGGGAGCTGGACTCTGTAGACGCAGTGGTTCTGGACGTTGTGGAGACAGGCGTGCTGGGAGTTGTTTTGCTGGTACTTGGTGGTGGTGTACTTTCTACCATCTTTGTTACTGCAAGGGAGAAATGTGAGTTGAGAGGGCGAAATTGACAGGAAAGATATAGATTACCGAGAAAACATTTGCAATTCCTTAATCATTTGGTAAACATGCCAAAGATGTTTTAGAGTGAGTGCCACTGTCTGCTCGATTGGGAGAGACCAATTAAGTAAAAAACTGACAGGTGGTCCCCTCACACAAATTAGTAAAAATGTAATGGGGCACCATTTGTGATAATTCCTTCAACTGCCAAGCTTGTGAAAGGAACACAATTGCGTAAATGCAAGTGCATTCACAGTTTTGTAAAGGAAACCAGATGTTTCTGGAAAGGAGTGGGCTGTGGGCTGCTTAGGGGCGGGGGGTTAAATCCTCCTGACAGAAGATGTGGGGCTGATAAGCAGGCCACCTTTGACTGTTGTCGGGCAGTATAACGCTTCTTGGAATGTTTTGTGTAATGTCTGTTGCTGCTTTGCCTTGTGCGCATCTAATACTTTCTTGGTCACACCATAGGTCTAGGGAAACCTCCTTTCTTCGCTATGCCACGTAACCTTTCTGAGACAGAATGTGCATGCAAATATTGACCAAGCCATTGAAAATGAAGGCTGGCTTATTTTGTCTTGCAAGCATGGGTCCCTATTCCTGGAAGATGTTGAATGCCTTCTGCTGCCTTTTGTGGGCCCTGAGGATGGGAGCTGGGATCTCTTCCCCTCACAGGGTAGTTCCTCCATGCTTTGTTAATGTTTCCCCTCCGTGTAGCTCTTCTGCTCAGAATACAGCAACATGTGTGGAACACAGTGTCTGCTTCCTAGCCCCGGAAAAGATGCAGGGAGCGATTCTAGCTTTCAGAGGGCACCTTGCCCCTCCTGTCTTTGCAACCTGATCTGGCGGGGATCAATGTGAGGGTCTCAAATCAAAGGAGATGAGCAATCCTCATCAGCATCTCTTATTTTAGAGACTGGCTGTCGGACTCACCAGGTGAGGTTGGAGAAGTAGGTTTAGTTGGCTCTTTTCCTGCAAAGGAAGAGAGTAAGGAAAAGTAAAATGATTGGATCCCGTGAATGAGAGAAAACGAAGATGGTCTTCCTAAGCCATCAATCAATGCAATTTCATTCGCCTCACTGGAAAACTTGACGTGCGGCGAAGAGTGCATCGACGGGAGAGACAAAACCCCATTTTTTGATTCTGATGTTCAATCCGTATTTCAACTCTCTGAGTTTGTTTCATTCGAGCCACAGTGCAAGGAAATAGTTTTCGGTGTGTGCCTTTCTTAGGAAGGCATAGAGACTGTAGCACAACAGAATGGATGCGGCGTATGGGCCTCCGTGTCTGTATCGGGAGATTAGTCCTAGAAGAATATGTACAGGAATCTCTGGAAGTCCCAGGGGCTAAGAATTAGGAACGGAGGTGGGATACGCATGAAGAGCGAGGTTTGCGTTGTGAACAAAGCAAGCTAGAGATAACAGGAAACGTACACTTTATCCCCACGCACTGTCCACAAGAGTGGCCTTCAGTCGTCTATGGGGAAGCTTTGTGAGAGGGACTGCCGTTTTCTAAAAGACACTCTCTTTTACAAGATTTCAATTTCCCCCTTCCCACAACTTGTATTCACCTTTTCTTAGGCAGTGAGCATCACAGCAAGGACACTTGGCTTTGCCGGGTAGGAGTAAGGCTAGGCTCCCTGGGTATGTCGTGTAGGACTGACTTTAAGGCACTGTGGAAATGGACCTTGGCAATTGATTGAAACACAGAAATGTCAGAGGGAGCTGAAGGGTGGGTTGGGAGTAGAGAGAAAGGCCGATGAATAGAAATGTTGCCGTGGCCTTCCGATGGCTTGGCGCCAAAGCCAACCAGCGTAGACATTCTTGGATAAAGAAGCCTACGTCGCGTAGGAGCAATTGAAAGAGAGCTGTTACACCGGTCGTTGCCTAAAGACCCGAAGGAAAGCAGCGACTGCAATTTACCTGTTGGTGTGGTCTCAGTTGATGTAGCAGTGGAGGAAACAGTTGTCAGCGTGGTTTTTACGGTGCTTGGAGTGGTGGTCTCTGATGTGGAGCTTTCCATGGAAGTAGTAGTCGGGGTTGTTGTGGTCGGAGTGAGGGTTGTGAGCGTAGTTGGTGTGGTGGTTGTGGTGGGTGTGGTAATGGTAGTGGAAACAGTAGGCGTTGACTTGGATGTTGTGGTCTCAGTTGAGCTGGTGGGCAAGGTAGATGTGGTGAGAGAGTGGGTTGTGGACATAGTTGGTGTGGCGGTTGTGGGGGGTGTGGTAATGGTAACGGAAACGGTAGGAATTGGCTTGGGTGTTGTGGTCTCAGTTGAACTAGCGGGCAAGGTAGATGTGGTAAGAGAGTGGGTTGTGGGTGTAGTGGGTGACGTGGATGTAGTAAAGCTTGTGGAAATAGTAGGAGTTGATTTGGATGTTGTGGTTTCTGTTGAGCTAGTGGGCAAGGTAGATGTGGAGAGAGAGTGGGTTGTGGGTGTGGTGGGTGAGGTGGATGTAGTAAAGGTTGTGGAAACAGTAGGCCTTGTTGTGATTTCAGTTGTGCTAGTAGGCAAGGTGGTTGTGGTCAGAGTGAGGGTTGTGAGCGTAGTTGGTGTGGTGGGTGTGGTAACGGCAGTAGAAACGGTAGGAGTTGGCTTGGATGTCGTACTCTCCGTTGAACTGGTGGACGAGGTGGTAGCGGTCACTGTGAGCGTTGTGGGAGTGGTCGTTGTGGTAGTTGTGCTGGTTTCCGTAGAACTTGTGGAAAGTGTGGTCGTTGACAGAGGTGTACTTGTTGATTTGATTTTTACTGAGGGGGAGCTGGACTCTGTAGACGCAGTGGTTCTGGACGTTGTGGAGACAGGCGTGCTGGGAGTTGTTTTGCTGGTACTTGGTGGTGGTGTACTTTCTACCATCTTTGTTACTGCAAGGGAGAAATGTGAGTTGAGAGGGCGAAATTGACAGGAAAGATATAGATTACCGAGAAAACATTTGCAATTCCTTAATCATTTGGTAAACATGCCAAAGATGTTTTAGAGTGAGTGCCACTGTCTGCTCGATTGGGAGAGACCAATTAAGTAAAAAACTGACAGGTGGTCCCCTCACACAAATTAGTAAAAATGTAATGGGGCACCATTTGTGATAATTCCTTCAACTGCCAAGCTTGTGAAAGGAACACAATTGCGTAAATGCAAGTGCATTCACAGTTTTGTAAAGGAAACCAGATGTTTCTGGAAAGGAGTGGGCTGTGGGCTGCTTAGGGGCGGGGGGTTAAATCCTCCTGACAGAAGATGTGGGGCTGATAAGCAGGCCACCTTTGACTGTTGTCGGGCAGTATAACGCTTCTTGGAATGTTTTGTGTAATGTCTGTTGCTGCTTTGCCTTGTGCGCATCTAATACTTTCTTGGTCACACCATAGGTCTAGGGAAACCTCCTTTCTTCGCTATGCCACGTAACCTTTCTGAGACAGAATGTGCATGCAAATATTGACCAAGCCATTGAAAATGAAGGCTGGCTTATTTTGTCTTGCAAGCATGGGTCCCTATTCCTGGAAGATGTTGAATGCCTTCTGCTGCCTTTTGTGGGCCCTGAGGATGGGAGCTGGGATCTCTTCCCCTCACAGGGTAGTTCCTCCATGCTTTGTTAATGTTTCCCCTCCGTGTAGCTCTTCTGCTCAGAATACAGCAACATGTGTGGAACACAGTGTCTGCTTCCTAGCCCCGGAAAAGATGCAGGGAGCGATTCTAGCTTTCAGAGGGCACCTTGCCCCTCCTGTCTTTGCAACCTGATCTGGCGGGGATCAATGTGAGGGTCTCAAATCAAAGGAGATGAGCAATCCTCATCAGCATCTCTTATTTTAGAGGCTGGCTGTCGGACTCACCAGGTGAGGTTGGAGAAGTAGGTTTAGTTGGCTCTTTTCCTGCAAAGGAAGAGAGTAAGGAAAAGTAAAATGATTGGATCCCGTGAATGAGAGAAAACGAAGATGGTCTTCCTAAGCCATCAATCAATGCAATTTCATTCGCCTCACTGGAAAACTTGACGTGCGGCGAAGAGTGCATCGACGGGAGAGACAAAACCCCATTTTTTGATTCTGATGTTCAATCCGTATTTCAACTCTCTGAGTTTGTTTCATTCGAGCCACAGTGCAAGGAAATAGTTTTCGGTGTGTGCCTTTCTTAGGAAGGCATAGAGACTGTAGCACAACAGAATGGATGCGGCGTATGGGCCTCCATGTCTGTATCGGGAGATTAGTCCTAGAAGAATATGTACAGGAATCTCTGGAAGTCCCAGGAGCTAAGAATTAGGAACGGAGGTGGGATACGCATGAAGAGCGAGGTTTGCGTTGTGAACAAAGCAAGCTAGAGATAACAGGAAACGTACACTTTATCCCCACGCACTGTCCACAAGAGTGGCCTTCAGTCGTCTATGGGGAAGCTTTGTGAGAGGGACTGCTGTTTTCTAAAAGACACTCTCTTTTACAAGATTTCAATTTCCCCCTTCCCACAACTTGTATTCACCTTTTCTTAGGCAGTGAGCATCACAGCAAGGACACTTGGCTTTGCCGGGTAGGAGTAAGGCTAGGCTCCCTGGGTATGTCGTGTAGGACTGACTTTAAGGCACTGTGGAAATGGACCTTGGCAATTGATTGAAACACAGAAATGTCAGAGGGAGCTGAAGGGTGGGTTGGGAGTAGAGAGAAAGGCCGATGAATAGAAATGTTGCCGTGGCCTTCCGATGGCTTGGCGCCAAAGCCAACCAGCGTAGACATTCTTGGATAAAGAAGCCTACGTCGCGTAGGAGCAATTGAAAGAGAGCTGTTACACCGGTCGTTGCCTAAAGACCCGAAGGAAAGCAGCGACTGCAATTTACCTGTTGGTGTGGTCTCAGTTGATGTAGCAGTGGAGGAAACAGTTGTCAGCGTGGTTTTTACGGTGCTTGGAGTGGTGGTCTCTGATGTGGAGCTTTCCATGGAAGTAGTAGTCGGGGTTGTTGTGGTCGGAGTGAGGGTTGTGAGCGTAGTTGGTGTGGTGGTTGTGGTGGGTGTGGTAATGGTAGTGGAAACAGTAGGCGTTGACTTGGATGTTGTGGTCTCAGTTGAGCTAGTGGGCAAGGTAGATGTGGTGAGAGAGTGGGTTGTGGACATAGTTGGTGTGGCGGTTGTGGGGGGTGTGGTAATGGTAACGGAAACGGTAGGAATTGGCTTGGGTGTTGTGGTCTCAGTTGAACTAGCGGGCAAGGTAGATGTGGTAAGAGAGTGGGTTGTGGGTGTAGTGGGTGACGTGGATGTAGTAAAGCTTGTGGAAATAGTAGGAGTTGATTTGGATGTTGTGGTTTCTGTTGAGCTAGTGGGCAAGGTAGATGTGGAGAGAGAGTGGGTTGTGGGTGTGGTGGGTGAGGTGGATGTAGTAAAGGTTGTGGAAACAGTAGGCCTTGTTGTGATTTCAGTTGTGCTAGTAGGCAAGGTGGTTGTGGTCAGAGTGAGGGTTGTGAGCGTAGTTGGTGTGGTGGGTGTGGTAACGGCAGTAGAAACGGTAGGAGTTGGCTTGGATGTCGTACTCTCCGTTGAACTGGTGGACGAGGTGGTAGCGGTCACTGTGAGCGTTGTGGGAGTGGTCGTTGTGGTAGTTGTGCTGGTTTCCGTAGAACTTGTGGAAAGTGTGGTCGTTGACAGAGGTGTACTTGTTGATTTGATTTTTACTGAGGGGGAGCTGGACTCTGTAGACGCAGTGGTTCTGGACGTTGTGGAGACAGGCGTGCTGGGAGTTGTTTTGCTGGTACTTGGTGGTGGTGTACTTTCTACCATCTTTGTTACTGCAAGGGAGAAATGTGAGTTGAGAGGGCGAAATTGACAGGAAAGATATAGATTACCGAGAAAACATTTGCAATTCCTTAATCATTTGGTAAACATGCCAAAGATGTTTTAGAGTGAGTGCCACTGTCTGCTCGATTGGGAGAGACCAATTAAGTAAAAAACTGACAGGTGGTCCCCTCACACAAATTAGTAAAAATGTAATGGGGCACCATTTGTGATAATTCCTTCAACTGCCAAGCTTGTGAAAGGAACACAATTGCGTAAATGCAAGTGCATTCACAGTTTTGTAAAGGAAACCAGATATTTCTGGAAAGGAGTGGGCTGTGGGCTGCTTAGGGGCGGGGGGTTAAATCCTCCTGACAGAAGATGTGGGGCTGATAAGCAGGCCACCTTTGACTGTTGTCGGGCAGTATAACGCTTCTTGGAATGTTTTGTGTAATGTCTGTTGCTGCTTTGCCTTGTGCGCATCTAATACTTTCTTGGTCACACCATAGGTCTAGGGAAACCTCCTTTCTTCGCTATGCCACGTAACCTTTCTGAGACAGAATGTGCATGCAAATATTGACCAAGCCATTGAAAATGAAGGCTGGCTTATTTTGTCTTGCAAGCATGGGTCCCTATTCCTGGAAGATGTTGAATGCCTTCTGCTGCCTTTTGTGGGCCCTGAGGATGGGAGCTGGGATCTCTTCCCCTCACAGGGTAGTTCCTCCATGCTTTGTTAATGTTTCCCCTCCGTGTAGCTCTTCTGCTCAGAATACAGCAACATGTGTGGAACACAGTGTCTGCTTCCTAGCCCCGGAAAAGATGCAGGGAGCGATTCTAGCTTTCAGAGGGCACCTTGCCCCTCCTGTCTTTGCAACCTGATCTGGCGGGGATCAATGTGAGGGTCTCAAATCAAAGGAGATGAGCAATCCTCATCAGCATCTCTTATTTTAGAGACTGGCTGTCGGACTCACCAGGTGAGGTTGGAGAAGTAGGTTTAGTTGGCTCTTTTCCTGCAAAGGAAGAGAGTAAGGAAAAGTAAAATGATTGGATCCCGTGAATGAGAGAAAACGAAGATGGTCTTCCTAAGCCATCAATCAATGCAATTTCATTCGCCTCACTGGAAAACTTGACGTGCGGCGAAGAGTGCATCGACGGGAGAGACAAAACCCCATTTTTTGATTCTGATGTTCAATCCGTATTTCAACTCTCTGAGTTTGTTTCATTCGAGCCACAGTGCAAGGAAATAGTTTTCGGTGTGTGCCTTTCTTAGGAAGGCATAGAGACTGTAGCACAACAGAATGGATGCGGCGTATGGGCCTCCGTGTCTGTATCGGGAGATTAGTCCTAGAAGAATATGTACAGGAATCTCTGGAAGTCCCAGGAGCTAAGAATTAGGAACGGAGGTGGGATACGCATGAAGAGCGAGGTTTGCGTTGTGAACAAAGCAAGCTAGAGATAACAGGAAACGTACACTTTATCCCCACGCACTGTCCACAAGAGTGGCCTTCAGTCGTCTATGGGGAAGCTTTGTGAGAGGGACTGCCGTTTTCTAAAAGATGCTCTCTTTTACAAGATTTCAATTTCCCCCTTCCCACAACTTGTATTCACCTTTTCTTAGGCAGTGAGCATCACAGCAAGGACACTTGGCTTTGCCGGGTAGGAGTAAGGCTAGGCTCCCTGGGTATGTCGTGTAGGACTGACTTTAAGGCACTGTGGAAATGGACCTTGGCAATTGATTGAAACACAGAAATGTCAGAGGGAGCTGAAGGGTGGGTTGGGAGTAGAGAGAAAGGCCGATGAATAGAAATGTTGCCGTGGCCTTCCGATGGCTTGGCGCCAAAGCCAACCAGCGTAGACATTCTTGGATAAAGAAGCCTACGTCGCGTAGGAGCAATTGAAAGAGAGCTGTTACACCGGTCGTTGCCTAAAGACCCGAAGGAAAGCAGCGACTGCAATTTACCTGTTGGTGTGGTCTCAGTTGATGTAGCAGTGGAGGAAACAGTTGTCAGCGTGGTTTTTACGGTGCTTGGAGTGGTGGTCTCTGATGTGGAGCTTTCCATGGAAGTAGTAGTCGGGGTTGTTGTGGTCGGAGTGAGGGTTGTGAGCGTAGTTGGTGTGGTGGTTGTGGTGGGTGTGGTAATGGTAGTGGAAACAGTAGGCGTTGACTTGGATGTTGTGGTCTCAGTTGAGCTGGTGGGCAAGGTAGATGTGGTGAGAGAGTGGGTTGTGGACATAGTTGGTGTGGCGGTTGTGGGGGGTGTGGTAATGGTAACGGAAACGGTAGGAATTGGCTTGGGTGTTGTGGTCTCAGTTGAACTAGCGGGCAAGGTAGATGTGGTAAGAGAGTGGGTTGTGGGTGTAGTGGGTGACGTGGATGTAGTAAAGCTTGTGGAAATAGTAGGAGTTGATTTGGATGTTGTGGTTTCTGTTGAGCTAGTGGGCAAGGTAGATGTGGAGAGAGAGTGGGTTGTGGGTGTGGTGGGTGAGGTGGATGTAGTAAAGGTTGTGGAAACAGTAGGCCTTGTTGTGATTTCAGTTGTGCTAGTAGGCAAGGTGGTTGTGGTCAGAGTGAGGGTTGTGAGCGTAGTTGGTGTGGTGGGTGTGGTAACGGCAGTAGAAACGGTAGGAGTTGGCTTGGATGTCGTACTCTCCGTTGAACTGGTGGACGAGGTGGTAGCGGTCACTGTGAGCGTTGTGGGAGTGGTCGTTGTGGTAGTTGTGCTGGTTTCCGTAGAACTTGTGGAAAGTGTGGTCGTTGACAGAGGTGTACTTGTTGATTTGATTTTTACTGAGGGGGAGCTGGACTCTGTAGACGCAGTGGTTCTGGACGTTGTGGAGACAGGCGTGCTGGGAGTTGTTTTGCTGGTACTTGGTGGTGGTGTACTTTCTACCATCTTTGTTACTGCAAGGGAGAAATGTGAGTTGAGAGGGCGAAATTGACAGGAAAGATATAGATTACCGAGAAAACATTTGCAATTCCTTAATCATTTGGTAAACATGCCAAAGATGTTTTAGAGTGAGTGCCACTGTCTGCTCGATTGGGAGAGACCAATTAAGTAAAAAACTGACAGGTGGTCCCCTCACACAAATTAGTAAAAATGTAATGGGGCACCATTTGTGATAATTCCTTCAACTGCCAAGCTTGTGAAAGGAACACAATTGCGTAAATGCAAGTGCATTCACAGTTTTGTAAAGGAAACCAGATGTTTCTGGAAAGGAGTGGGCTGTGGGCTGCTTAGGGGCGGGGGGTTAAATCCTCCTGACAGAAGATGTGGGGCTGATAAGCAGGCCACCTTTGACTGTTGTCGGGCAGTATAACGCTTCTTGGAATGTTTTGTGTAATGTCTGTTGCTGCTTTGCCTTGTGCGCATCTAATACTTTCTTGGTCACACCATAGGTCTAGGGAAACCTCCTTTCTTCGCTATGCCACGTAACCTTTCTGAGACAGAATGTGCATGCAAATATTGACCAAGCCATTGAAAATGAAGGCTGGCTTATTTTGTCTTGCAAGCATGGGTCCCTATTCCTGGAAGATGTTGAATGCCTTCTGCTGCCTTTTGTGGGCCCTGAGGATGGGAGCTGGGATCTCTTCCCCTCACAGGGTAGTTCCTCCATGCTTTGTTAATGTTTCCCCTCCGTGTAGCTCTTCTGCTCAGAATACAGCAACATGTGTGGAACACAGTGTCTGCTTCCTAGCCCCGGAAAAGATGCAGGGAGCGATTCTAGCTTTCAGAGGGCACCTTGCCCCTCCTGTCTTTGCAACCTGATCTGGCGGGGATCAATGTGAGGGTCTCAAATCAAAGGAGATGAGCAATCCTCATCAGCATCTCTTATTTTAGAGGCTGGCTGTCGGACTCACCAGGTGAGGTTGGAGAAGTAGGTTTAGTTGGCTCTTTTCCTGCAAAGGAAGAGAGTAAGGAAAAGTAAAATGATTGGATCCCGTGAATGAGAGAAAACGAAGATGGTCTTCCTAAGCCATCAATCAATGCAATTTCATTCGCCTCACTGGAAAACTTGACGTGCGGCGAAGAGTGCATCGACGGGAGAGACAAAACCCCATTTTTTGATTCTGATGTTCAATCCGTATTTCAACTCTCTGAGTTTGTTTCATTCGAGCCACAGTGCAAGGAAATAGTTTTCGGTGTGTGCCTTTCTTAGGAAGGCATAGAGACTGTAGCACAACAGAATGGATGCGGCGTATGGGCCTCCGTGTCTGTATCGGGAGATTAGTCCTAGAAGAATATGTACAGGAATCTCTGGAAGTCCCAGGGGCTAAGAATTAGGAACGGAGGTGGGATACGCATGAAGAGCGAGGTTTGCGTTGTGAACAAAGCAAGCTAGAGATAACAGGAAACGTACACTTTATCCCCACGCACTGTCCACAAGAGTGGCCTTCAGTCGTCTATGGGGAAGCTTTGTGAGAGGGACTGCCGTTTTCTAAAAGACGCTCTCTTTTACAAGATTTCAATTTCCCCCTTCCCACAACTTGTATTCACCTTTTCTTAGGCAGTGAGCATCACAGCAAGGACACTTGGCTTTGCCGGGTAGGAGTAAGGCTAGGCTCCCTGGGTATGTCGTGTAGGACTGACTTTAAGGCACTGTGGAAATGGACCTTGGCAATTGATTGAAACACAGAAATATCAGAGGGAGCTGAAGGGTGGGTTGGGAGTAGAGAGAAAGGCCGATGAATAGAAATGTTGCCGTGGCCTTCCGATGGCTTGGCGCCAAAGCCAACCAGCGTAGACATTCTTGGATAAAGAAGCCTACGTCGCGTAGGAGCAATTGAAAGAGAGCTGTTACACCGGTCGTTGCCTAAAGACCCGAAGGAAAGCAGCGACTGCAATTTACCTGTTGGTGTGGTCTCAGTTGATGTAGCAGTGGAGGAAACAGTTGTCAGCGTGGTTTTTACGGTGCTTGGAGTGGTGGTCTCTGATGTGGAGCTTTCCATGGAAGTAGTAGTCGGGGTTGTTGTGGTCGGAGTGAGGGTTGTGAGCGTAGTTGGTGTGGTGGTTGTGGTGGGTGTGGTAATGGTAGTGGAAACAGTAGGCGTTGACTTGGATGTTGTGGTCTCAGTTGAGCTAGTGGGCAAGGTAGATGTGGTGAGAGAGTGGGTTGTGGACATAGTTGGTGTGGCGGTTGTGGGGGGTGTGGTAATGGTAACGGAAACGGTAGGAATTGGCTTGGGTGTTGTGGTCTCAGTTGAACTAGCGGGCAAGGTAGATGTGGTAAGAGAGTGGGTTGTGGGTGTAGTGGGTGACGTGGATGTAGTAAAGCTTGTGGAAATAGTAGGAGTTGATTTGGATGTTGTGGTTTCTGTTGAGCTAGTGGGCAAGGTAGATGTGGAGAGAGAGTGGGTTGTGGGTGTCGTGGGTGAGGTGGATGTAGTAAATGTTGTGGAAACAGTAGGCCTTGTTGTGATTTCAGTTGTGCTAGTAGGCAAGGTGGTTGTGGTCAGAGTGAGGGTTGTGAGCGTAGTTGGTGTGGTGGGTGTGGTAACGGCAGTAGAAACGGTAGGAGTTGGCTTGGATGTCGTACTCTCCGTTGAACTGGTGGACGAGGTGGTAGCGGTCACTGTGAGCGTTGTGGGAGTGGTCGTTGTGGTAGTTGTGCTGGTTTCCGTAGAACTTGTGGAAAGTGTGGTCGTTGACAGAGGTGTACTTGTTGATTTGATTTTTACTGAGGGGGAGCTGGACTCTGTAGACGCAGTGGTTCTGGACGTTGTGGAGACAGGCGTGCTGGGAGTTGTTTTGCTGGTACTTGGTGGTGGTGTACTTTCTACCATCTTTGTTACTGCAAGGGAGAAATGTGAGTTGAGAGGGCGAAATTGACAGGAAAGATATAGATTACCGAGAAAACATTTGCAATTCCTTAATCATTTGGTAAACATGCCAAAGATGTTTTAGAGTGAGTGCCACTGTCTGCTCGATTGGGAGAGACCAATTAAGTAAAAAACTGACAGGTGGTCCCCTCACACAAATTAGTAAAAATGTAATGGGGCACCATTTGTGATAATTCCTTCAACTGCCAAGCTTGTGAAAGGAACACAATTGCGTAAATGCAAGTGCATTCACAGTTTTGTAAAGGAAACCAGATGTTTCTGGAAAGGAGTGGGCTGTGGGCTGCTTAGGGGCGGGGGGTTAAATCCTCCTGACAGAAGATGTGGGGCTGATAAGCAGGCCACCTTTGACTGTTGTCGGGCAGTATAACGCTTCTTGGAATGTTTTGTGTAATGTCTGTTGCTGCTTTGCCTTGTGCGCATCTAATACTTTCTTGGTCTCACCATAGGTCTAGGGAAACCTCCTTTCGTCGCTATGCCACGTAACCTTTCTGAGACAGAATGTGCATGCAAATATTGACCAAGCCATTGAAAATGAAGGCTGGCTTATTTTGTCTTGCAAGCATGGGTCCCTATTCCTGGAAGATGTTGAATGCCTTCTGCTGCCTTTTGTGGGCCCTGAGGATGGGAGCTGGGATCTCTTCCCCTCACAGGGTAGTTCCTCCATGCTTTGTTAATGTTTCCCCTCCGTGTAGCTCTTCTGCTCAGAATACAGCAACATGTGTGGAACACAGTGTCTGCTTCCTAGCCCCGGAAAAGATGCAGGGAGCGATTCTAGCTTTCAGAGGGCACCTTGCCCCTCCTGTCTTTGCAACCTGATCTGGCGGGGATCAATGTGAGGGTCTCAAATCAAAGGAGATGAGCAATCCTCATCAGCATCTCTTATTTTAGAGACTGGCTGTCGGACTCACCAGGTGAGGTTGGAGAAGTAGGTTTAGTTGGCTCTTTTCCTGCAAAGGAAGAGAGTTAGGAAAAGTAAAATGATTGGATCCCGTGAATGAGAGAAAACGAAGATGGTCTTCCTAAGCCATCAATCAATGCAATTTCATTCGCCTCACTGGAAAACTTGACGTGCGGCGAAGAGTGCATCGACGGGGGAGACAAAACCCCATTTTTTGATTCTGATGTTCAATCCGTATTTCAACTCTCTGAGTTTGTTTCATTCGAGCCACAGTGCAAGGAAATAGTTTTCGGTGTGTGCCTTTCTTAGGAAGGCATAGAGACTGTAGCACAACAGAATGGATGCGGCGTATGGGCCTCCGTGTCTGTATCGGGAGATTAGTCCTAGAAGAATATGTACAGGAATCTCTGGAAGTCCCAGGGGCTAAGAATTAGGAACGGAGGTGGGATACGCATGAAGAGCGAGGTTTGCGTTGTGAACAAAGCAAGCTAGAGATAACAGGAAACGTACACTTTATCCCCACGCACTGTCCACAAGAGTGGCCTTCAGTCGTCTATGGGGAAGCTTTGTGAGAGGGACTGCCGTTTTCTAAAAGACGCTCTCTTTTACAAGATTTCAATTTCCCCCTTCCCACAACTTGTATTCACCTTTTCTTAGGCAGTGAGCATCACAGCAAGGACACTTGGCTTTGCCGGGTAGGAGTAAGGCTAGGCTCCCTGGGTATGTCGTGTAGGACTGACTTTAAGGCACTGTGGAAATGGACCTTGGCAATTGATTGAAACACAGAAATGTCAGAGGGAGCTGAAGGGTGGGTTGGGAGTAGAGAGAAAGGCCGATGAATAGAAATGTTGCCGTGGCCTTCCGATGGCTTGGCGCCAAAGCCAACCAGCGTAGACATTCTTGGATAAAGAAGCCTACGTCGCGTAGGAGCAATTGAAAGAGAGCTGTTACACCGGTCGTTGCCTAAAGACCCGAAGGAAAGCAGCGACTGCAATTTACCTGTTGGTGTGGTCTCAGTTGATGTAGCAGTGGAGGAAACAGTTGTCAGCGTGGATTTTACGGTGCTTGGAGTGGTGGTCTCTGATGTGGAGCTTTCCATGGAAGTAGTAGTCGGGGTTGTTGTGGTCGGAGTGAGGGTTGTGAGCGTAGTTGGTGTGGTGGTTGTGGTGGGTGTGGTAATGGTAGTGGAAACAGTAGGCGTTGACTTGGATGTTGTGGTCTCAGTTGAGCTAGTGGGCAAGGTAGATGTGGTGAGAGAGTGGGTTGTGGACATAGTTGGTGTGGCGGTTGTGGGGGGTGTGGTAATGGTAACGGAAACGGTAGGAATTGGCTTGGGTGTTGTGGTCTCAGTTGAACTAGCGGGCAAGGTAGATATGGTAAGAGAGTGGGTTGTGGGTGTAGTGGGTGACGTGGATGTAGTAAAGCTTGTGGAAATAGTAGGAGTTGATTTGGATGTTGTGGTTTCTGTTGAGCTAGTGGGCAAGGTAGATGTGGAGAGAGAGTGGGTTGTGGGTGTCGTGGGTGAGGTGGATGTAGTAAAGGTTGTGGAAACAGTAGGCCTTGTTGTGATTTCAGTTGTGCTAGTAGGCAAGGTGGTTGTGGTCAGAGTGAGGGTTGTGAGCGTAGTTGGTGTGGTGGGTGTGGTAACGGCAGTAGAAACGGTAGGAGTTGGCTTGGATGTCGTGCTCTTCGTTGAACTGGTGGACGAGGTGGTAGCGGTCACTGTGAGCGTTGTGGGAGTGGTCGTTGTGGTAGTTGTGCTGGTTTCCGTAGAACTTGTGGAAAGTGTGGTCGTTGACAGAGGTGTACTTGTTGATTTGATTTTTACTGAGGGGGAGCTGGACTCTGTAGACGCAGTGGTTCTGGACGTTGTGGAGACAGGCGTGCTGGGAGTTGTTTTGCTGGTACTTGGTGGTGGTGTACTTTCTACCATCTTTGTTACTGCAAGGGAGAAATGTGAGTTGAGAGGGCGAAATTGACAGGAAAGATATAGATTACCGAGAAAACATTTGCAATTCCTTAATCATTTGGTAAACATGCCAAAGATGTTTTAGAGTGAGTGCCACTGTCTGCTCGATTGGGAGAGACCAATTAAGTAAAAAACTGACAGGTGGTCCCCTCACACAAATTAGTAAAAATGTAATGGGGCACCACTTGTGATAATTCCTTCAACTGCCAAGCTTGTGAAAGGAACACAATTGCGTAAATGCAAGTGCATTCACAGTTTTGTAAAGGAAACCAGATGTTTCTGGAAAGGAGTGGGCTGTGGGCTGCTTAGGGGCGGGGGTTAAATCCTCCTGACAGAAGATGTGGGGCTGATAAGCAGGCCACCTTTGACTGTTGTCGGGCAGTATAACGCTTCTTGGAATGTTTTGTGTAATGTCTGTTGCTGCTTTGCCTTGTGCGCATCTAATACTTTCTTGGTCACACCATAGGTCTAGGGAAACCTCCTTTCTTCGCTATGCCACGTAACCTTTCTGAGACAGAATGTGCATGCAAATATTGACCAAGCCATTGAAAATGAAGGCTGGCTTATTTTGTCTTGCAAGCATGGGTCCCTATTCCTGGAAGATGTTGAATGCCTTCTGCTGCCTTTTGTGGGCCCTGAGGATGGGAGCTGGGATCTCTTCCCCTCACAGGGTAGTTCCTCCATGCTTTGTTAATGTTTCCCCTCCGTGTAGCTCTTCTGCTCAGAATACAGCAACATGTGTGGAACACAGTGTCTGCTTCCTAGCCCCGGAAAAGATGCAGGGAGCGATTCTAGCTTTCAGAGGGCACCTTGCCCCTCCTGTCTTTGCAACCTGATCTGGCGGGGATCAATGTGAGGGTCTCAAATCAAAGGAGATGAGCAATCCTCATCAGCATCTCTTATTTTAGAGACTGGCTGTCGGACTCACCAGGTGAGGTTGGAGAAGTAGGTTTAGTTGGCTCTTTTCCTGCAAAGGAAGAGAGTAAGGAAAAGTAAAATGATTGGATCCCGTGAATGAGAGAAAACGAAGATGGTCTTCCTAAGCCATCAATCAATGCAATTTCATTCGCCTCACTGGAAAACTTGACGTGCGGCGAAGAGTGCATCGACGGGAGAGACAAAACCCCATTTTTTGATTCTGATGTTCAATCCGTATTTCAACTCTCTGAGTTTGTTTCATTCGAGCCACAGTGCAAGGAAATAGTTTTCGGTGTGTGCCTTTCTTAGGAAGGCATAGAGACTGTAGCACAACAGAATGGATGCGGCGTATGGGCCTCCGTGTCTGTATCGGGAGATTAGTCCTAGAAGAATATGTACAGGAATCTCTGGAAGTCCCAGGGGCTAAGAATTAGGAACGGAGGTGGGATACGCATGAAGAGCGAGGTTTGCGTTGTGAACAAAGCAAGCTAGAGATAACAGGAAACGTACACTTTATCCCCACGCACTGTCCACAAGAGTGGCCTTCAGTCGTCTATGGGGAAGCTTTGTGAGAGGGACTGCCGTTTTCTAAAAGACGCTCTCTTTTACAAGATTTCAATTTCCCCCTTCCCACAACTTGTATTCACCTTTTCTTAGGCAGTGAGCATCACAGCAAGGACACTTGGCTTTGCCGGGTAGGAGTAAGGCTAGGCTCCCTGGGTATGTCGTGTAGGACTGACTTTAAGGCACTGTGGAAATGGACCTTGGCAATTGATTGAAACACAGAAATGTCAGAGGGAGCTGAAGGGTGGGTTGGGAGTAGAGAGAAAGGCCGAGGAATAGAAATGTTGCCGTGGCCTTCCGATGGCTTGGCGCCAAAGCCAACCAGCGTAGACATTCTTGGATAAAGAAGCCTACGTCGCGTAGGAGCAATTGAAAGAGAGCTGTTACACCGGTCGTTGCCTAAAGACCCGAAGGAAAGCAGCGACTGCAATTTACCTGTTGGTGTGGTCTCAGTTGATGTAGCAGTGGAGGAAACAGTTGTCAGCGTGGATTTTACGGTGCTTGGAGTGGTGGTCTCTGATGTGGAGCTTTCCATGGAAGTAGTAGTCGGGGTTGTTGTGGTCGGAGTGAGGGTTGTGAGCGTAGTTGGTGTGGTGGTTGTGGTGGGTGTGGTAATGGTAGTGGAAACAGTAGGCGTTGACTTGGATGTTGTGGTCTCAGTTGAGCTAGTGGGCAAGGTAGATGTGGTGAGAGAGTGGGTTGTGGACATAGTTGGTGTGGCGGTTGTGGGGGGTGTGGTAATGGTAACGGAAACGGTAGGAATTGGCTTGGGTGTTGTGGTCTCAGTTGAACTAGCGGGCAAGGTAGATATGGTAAGAGAGTGGGTTGTGGGTGTAGTGGGTGACGTGGATGTAGTAAAGCTTGTGGAAATAGTAGGAGTTGATTTGGATGTTGTGGTTTCTGTTGAGCTAGTGGGCAAGGTAGATGTGGAGAGAGAGTGGGTTGTGGGTGTCGTGGGTGAGGTGGATGTAGTAAAGGTTGTGGAAACAGTAGGCCTTGTTGTGATTTCAGTTGTGCTAGTAGGCAAGGTGGTTGTGGTCAGAGTGAGGGTTGTGAGCGTAGTTGGTGTGGTGGGTGTGGTAACGGCAGTAGAAACGGTAGGAGTTGGCTTGGATGTCGTGCTCTTCGTTGAACTGGTGGACGAGGTGGTAGCGGTCACTGTGAGCGTTGTGGGAGTGGTCGTTGTGGTAGTTGTGCTGGTTTCCGTAGAACTTGTGGAAAGTGTGGTCGTTGACAGAGGTGTACTTGTTGATTTGATTTTTACTGAGGGGGAGCTGGACTCTGTAGACGCAGTGGTTCTGGACGTTGTGGAGACAGGCGTGCTGGGAGTTGTTTTGCTGGTACTTGGTGGTGGTGTACTTTCTACCATCTTTGTTACTGCAAGGGAGAAATGTGAGTTGAGAGGGCGAAATTGACAGGAAAGATATAGATTACCGAGAAAACATTTGCAATTCCTTAATCATTTGGTAAACATGCCAAAGATGTTTTAGAGTGAGTGCCACTGTCTGCTCGATTGGGAGAGACCAATTAAGTAAAAAACTGACAGGTGGTCCCCTCACACAAATTAGTAAAAATGTAATGGGGCACCACTTGTGATAATTCCTTCAACTGCCAAGCTTGTGAAAGGAACACAATTGCGTAAATGCAAGTGCATTCACAGTTTTGTAAAGGAAACCAGATGTTTCTGGAAAGGAGTGGGCTGTGGGCTGCTTAGGGGCGGGGGTTAAATCCTCCTGACAGAAGATGTGGGGCTGATAAGCAGGCCACCTTTGACTGTTGTCGGGCAGTATAACGCTTCTTGGAATGTTTTGTGTAATGTCTGTTGCTGCTTTGCCTTGTGCGCATCTAATACTTTCTTGGTCACACCATAGGTCTAGGGAAACCTCCTTTCTTCGCTATGCCACGTAACCTTTCTGAGACAGAATGTGCATGCAAATATTGACCAAGCCATTGAAAATGAAGGCTGGCTTATTTTGTCTTGCAAGCATGGGTCCCTATTCCTGGAAGATGTTGAATGCCTTCTGCTGCCTTTTGTGGGCCCTGAGGATGGGAGCTGGGATCTCTTCCCCTCACAGGGTAGTTCCTCCATGCTTTGTTAATGTTTCCCCTCCGTGTAGCTCTTCTGCTCAGAATACAGCAACATGTGTGGAACACAGTGTCTGCTTCCTAGCCCCGGAAAAGATGCAGGGAGCGATTCTAGCTTTCAGAGGGCACCTTGCCCCTCCTGTCTTTGCAACCTGATCTGGCGGGGATCAATGTGAGGGTCTCAAATCAAAGGAGATGAGCAATCCTCATCAGCATCTCTTATTTTAGAGACTGGCTGTCGGACTCACCAGGTGAGGTTGGAGAAGTAGGTTTAGTTGGCTCTTTTCCTGCAAAGGAAGAGAGTAAGGAAAAGTAAAATGATTGGATCCCGTGAATGAGAGAAAACGAAGATGGTCTTCCTAAGCCATCAATCAATGCAATTTCATTCGCCTCACTGGAAAACTTGACGTGCGGCGAAGAGTGCATCGACGGGAGAGACAAAACCCCATTTTTTGATTCTGATGTTCAATCCGTATTTCAACTCTCTGAGTTTGTTTCATTCGAGCCACAGTGCAAGGAAATAGTTTTCGGTGTGTGCCTTTCTTAGGAAGGCATAGAGACTGTAGCACAACAGAATGGATGCGGCGTATGGGCCTCCGTGTCTGTATCGGGAGATTAGTCCTAGAAGAATATGTACAGGAATCTCTGGAAGTCCCAGGGGCTAAGAATTAGGAACGGAGGTGGGATACGCATGAAGAGCGAGGTTTGCGTTGTGAACAAAGCAAGCTAGAGATAACAGGAAACGTACACTTTATCCCCACGCACTGTCCACAAGAGTGGCCTTCAGTCGTCTATGGGGAAGCTTTGTGAGAGGGACTGCCGTTTTCTAAAAGACGCTCTCTTTTACAAGATTTCAATTTCCCCCTTCCCACAACTTGTATTCACCTTTTCTTAGGCAGTGAGCATCACAGCAAGGACACTTGGCTTTGCCGGGTAGGAGTAAGGCTAGGCTCTCTGGGTATGTCGTGTAGGACTGACTTTAAGGCACTGTGGAAATGGACCTTGGCAATTGATTGAAACACAGAAATGTCAGAGGGAGCTGAAGGGTGGGTTGGGAGTAGAGAGAAAGGCCGATGAATAGAAATGTTGCCGTGGCCTTCCGATGGCTTGGCGCCAAAGCCAACCAGCGTAGACATTCTTGGATAAAGAAGCCTACGTCGCGTAGGAGCAATTGAAAGAGAGCTGTTACACCGGTCGTTGCCTAAAGACCCGAAGGAAAGCAGCAACTGCAATTTACCTGTTGGTGTGGTCTCAGTTGATGTAGCAGTGGAGGAAACAGTTGTCAGCGTGGATTTTACGGTGCTTGGAGTGGTGGTCTCTGATGTGGAGCTTTCCATGGAAGTAGTAGTCGGGGTTGTTGTGGTCGGAGTGAGGGTTGTGAGCGTAGTTGGTGTGGTGGTTGTGGTGGGTGTGGTAATGGTAGTGGAAACAGTAGGCGTTGACTTGGATGTTGTGGTCTCAGTTGAGCTAGTGGGCAAGGTAGATGTGGTGAGAGAGTGGGTTGTGGACATAGTTGGTGTGGCGGTTGTGGGGGGTGTGGTAATGGTAACGGAAACGGTAGGAATTGGCTTGGGTGTTGTGGTCTCAGTTGAACTAGCGGGCAAGGAAGATGTGGTAAGAGAGTGGGTTGTGGGTGTAGTGGGTGACGTGGATGTAGTAAAGCTTGTGGAAATAGTAGGAGTTGATTTGGATGTTGTGGTTTCTGTTGAGCTAGTGGGCAAGGTAGATGTGGAGAGAGAGTGGGTTGTGGGTGTGGTGGGTGAGGTGGTTGTAGTAAATGTTGTGGAAACAGTAGGCCTTGTTGTGATTTCAGTTGTGCTAGTAGGCAAGGTGGTTGTGGTCAGAGTGAGGGTTGTGAGCGTAGTTGGTGTTGTGGTTGTGGTGGGTGTGGTAATATGAGTGGAAACAGTAGGAATTGGCTTGGGTGTTGTGGTCTCAATTGAACTAGCGGGCAAGGTAGTTGTGGTAAGAGAGTGGGTTGTGGGTATAATGGGTGGGGTGGATGTAGTAAAGATTGTGGAAACAGTAGTTGATTTGGATGTTGTGGTTTCAGTTGAGCTAGTGGGCAAGGAGGTCATGGTGAGAGTGAGAGTTGTGGACGTAATTGGTGTAGGGGTTGTGGTATTGGTAGTGGAAACAGTAGGCCTTGTTGTGATTTCAGTTGTGCTAGTGGTCAAGGTGGTCATCGTTAGAGTGAGGGTTGTGAGCGTAGTTGGTGTGGTGGGTGTGGTTACGGTAGCAGAAAGTGAAGGAGTTGGCTTGGATGTCGTGCTCTTCGTTGAACTGGTGGACGACGTGGTAGCGGTTACTGTGAGCGTTGTGGGAATGGTCGTTGTGGCAGTTGTGATGGTTTCCGTAGAACTAGTGGAAAGTGTGGTCGTTGACAGAGGTGTACTTGTTGATTTGATTTTTACTGAGGGGGGGCTAGACTCTGTAGATACAGTGGTTCTGGACGTTGTGGAGACAGTTGTGATGGGAGTTGTTTTGCTGATGCGTGGAGGTGGTGTACTTTCTACCATCTTTGTTACTGTAAGGGAGAAATGTGAGTCGAGAGGGCGAAATTGAGAGGAGAGGTGCCTCCAGATTCGATGTGTTTGCAGTTCATAAATCATTTTTAAGAATTTTAACCACTAGAGATTACTCATTTCTAATTTCTTAAAATATTCAATAATCACAATCCCACAGTATCTTTTTTTCGAATGTTTTGTGTCTTACTATGTAATACCAAGGTATTTTTCACCATTGCATCTTAAAGATTTTAGAGGAAGGTGAAATAATCTTACAAGGACAAGAATGTTTTAACTATTGAGAGTGAGAAGACAGTAACTTATATCTTAAAGATAAATGTAACTGTTACATCACATTTATTTCCACTAACTATGGGACTAACACATTTATGGTTTATTAATTGTAGGGGTGATTCTAGTAGGCTCAAGTCCTGCTATGTAAAGATAAAAAAATGTTACATTTGAGTGAAAACAAATTAAGAAGCTATTCCCAATAGAAGAGTTTACAGAATGAGCAAAAATTGAAAAAATTGAAACAATCAGCAAGACATCCCTTAAATGTTGAATTGTTACATTTTTCATTGGCAATCTATTGCTGTAGACAATATTGAGGAAATCAGTACTTTGTTTTAATGGCCATCCTTTTGTAACATTTGTCAGTATGTTCATGTTTAAGGAGAACTTTATTTCTCAGGAATATGTACATATGGATTATCTGCAGATGGTATAGTGCTAATAACGAGGAGCCTGTAATTGTGATTGTTGTTTTATAACTTTGAAATGGTCCAGTAATATCCATCATCTGAATGCATAATAACTTTTTTTGCATGTTTGATCCTATCTCTAATATTAACTTCCTATCTATTTTTTCTCAGCTTGCCCATCACAGTGGTATGATGGGCATCACTTAATAAAGATTTGAAAAATAGTAAAAAGCATGTAGGTGAGGAAAAGGAACTTGTTAGATAAAGTTTAGTTACTGGATTCTATCCAATGCCAGAAGTTAACTCACTGTTGGAAAGAAAAGGTGTCAGGGAGCCAGTTATTTTCAGGAGTACTGAGATACTATAAAATGCTCAAGCTTATACATTTCATCACAACTATTAAAATCAACAAGAGCATTCCAGCTGCTATTTAATTCATAGTGCTTCATAGCCTGATATTTTTTAGTCACCTTTAACTACCCATATGATGTCAAGTTAGCAGTAGAACAACCCAGTTGTTCCAGGGGGGCATTGTGTTTGGATCAATAGTCATTATTAACCAATTGTTATTAAGAAAAAACCTCTCCTTCAAAATATTAGCTTAAACTTTTGCAGAGAAACAGGGTGACTATATGAATTTCTACTTACCGCAAGATTTACATTGTCCTTCCTCATGATCAAAGTATTCATTATGTGAGCAGTTGTAACAGCCTGGAGAGGGGGGGGAGAGAAGTATGTTATTCATTCCTCAGATTATAAGTATTTCCTATAATCTTTCTTCTAAATATGTAGTTACCTGCATATTATAATATGAAGTTAACAGATGATGAAAAGTGGTGTCTGTCATTTTAACCCGTGACAGCTTCAAAATTCCTTAAAGAAATTTCTCTTCATATGGTAAAAATCAGAAGCTTCAAATTTAAAACAGGCTGAGCTCATTAAAGCGCTCAGTATACGATGGATTATGTCAGTTGTTTATCATTGTGATAGTAGTAGTAGAAGGTAAAGATGAACATAATACAGTAAAACTATGTAATCACTGCTTCAGAAATTATGACACTGGAAACATCATTGTCTTAACCACTGGTTAATATAATAAAAACAACTATTCTGTTATTATTTTCAGCTTTGTAAAGTTATTGTGAGAATTACAACCACATACAATATTTTTGGGGACCATGTTATATTAAGTTTATGAATGGCCTATATCCCATTGTAATCTAGGGTTTGTATGTAACTCCAGATGTAACACAGCTCCTTCTCCAGAATCAGAAACAATGAGCTGTGTTTAAGGTGAATCACACAGGTTGTTAAAACCTCCGGAGAGGTACCACACCCAGGTGAACTTTCATATTCGGGTTCAAACTGTGTTTTTCAGAGACTGCTTGACAAAGAAAGGACTTCTGGTATAAAATGTCTGAGTTTAGACTAACACAGGACTGCCTTCTGACTCAGAAAATGGACAGGACCCTTGTGGAAGAGTTGGAAGAATTTTGTCTTACTAGGACCTTGAAGGCTGATGGGTGATGTCCAAGAAGCTTTTAGCATGCATATTGGAACTTTTATTGCTTTATGTGTTTTCTCTGTAATGCTTTTATCCTAAGAACACATTATTTAGCTTTTGTGAAGGCTTAATGGTAATTGGTATATACTCTTGTATCCCCTGGAGCAGTGTTTCTTAAACTTTTTGAGACCATGAAACACCAAAGAATAATATTTTTTTATGTGGAACACCTATGAAAATTGTCTTAAAAAAATTGTTGTCGCACAAAAAAAGACAAAAACAAAGAAGAGGTTGAGGCACACCTGCGAGTTGTTCACGGAACTCCAGTGTTCCGCGGAACATAGTTTAAGAAGCGCTGCCCTAGAGGATCGTTATCCACAGGTACAGGACCCTGGTCTGACCTGATGAGGAAATTGCAGTGAAATGCAAAGGGTCTGCAAGCCTAAACCCCCAGTCTAGCAGGAGACAGACATAGATCTCTACCTGAAAGGTGTGATGACAAGGAGCTTGAAGCCATGAGTGAGTGTCCTTGAGGAAGACTTGGGGTGGGAGTATAGTCAAAACTACAGTTAGCCCTGAAACTGTGAAATAATTACCTTCAATGTTGACATATTTGTAGTTCTGGTTTGGGCAATTACAGGGTCGGTAATGCCAGGTGCAATTTTGTTCATTCCAGTAATTGTAGCTGTAGGTGCCCTCACTGCCTGCCTTTTGGTGTGTGTTGAAGAAGTCACAATAGACAGCTGAAAAAAGCAATAACAAAAGAAAAGGTTGAAATTTTCAATTTCAATTTGAGGAAAATAATTCCGCAAAAGATTCAGAATAGGGGGAAGAAAGTCACTCAGTAGTACTTGGTAACTCATTGTAAACTCCCCGACCTCGACTCTGGGTGAAATGATTTGAATTTGTCTTCTAATAAGATGACTTAATTTCTTCCTTTCATAAGAAAAGGGGTAAAGGTATTTAGATATTTGTAATATATAATATACCAATGTACTGAATAGAAGCTATCAAGAACTATTGCTTTAAAGGTTTGTTTATAATGCTCTGTGAAACCAGTATATAACATTTATTCTAGATAGCAACTATAGATAATTTTTCTTTTTTTATGGAGCCCCAGTCAATATGCTTTCTCTGTTTATTTCTTTGTAATTTCATCTCAACTATGGGAAAAGATTGATGTTGGGTTTTTTTTGTAAACAACTTTGTGTTCCCTCTACTGCAGGGATGGGCAATAAGTGGCTTATGGGCCAGACAAGGTTCTTCAGGGTTAGCCCCTAGAGGGATGCTAATACTTTATTTACTGTGCATCCACAGGTATGGCCACTTGCAGCTCCTATGGATTATGGACACTGTTCCCGGACAATGGAGCTGCAGGAAGCCGTGTTCCAGTCTGCACTGCTTCCTGCAGCTCCCAGTGTCTGGGAAAGAGCGATGTGTAGCCAATAGGAGTTACAAGTGGCTGTACTTGCAGACGCACAGGTGAAGGAAGCATCTGGTTGGCCTACCAGGGACTAAGTGTGGTGAATCACCTCTGGCTTATTGCCCACCCCTGCTCTATTAGTTAGATGGCTGTCAGTTCTGCAGTAGCAACAAGGGAAATATATTGCCAGATTAGTATTTGTGACTGCTTGTTTTTTCTCCATTTCTTTGATGCAGTAATGTGTTTTTAGTGAATTTGGAGCTCATGAAATATGCAAGGTTAACTGTACTAGAGAATGAAACTATACACGTATCTAGAATCAGGGCTGGAGACAGACTTTGCCAGGCCCTAGGCCAGGGGTGGTCAAATAGCAGCCTGCAGGCTGGATTCAGTCTGCCAGGATTGGCCCCAGGCAGGCCCCCACACCGCCATCTTTATCTGCACCTCTGCAAGTACGTGGGATCACAGCTCCCATTGACTGCAGAGAGCCATTCCTGGCCAATGGGAGCTTTGATTGTCTGTACCTGAGACTGGATATGTAAATATATTGGCAGCAGCCCACCAGTAGCTAACCCTGGTGAACTGCTACTGTTTTATTGCCTGCCCCTGCCGTAGGCAATGGGAGGGGGGCAGAGTTAGGGACAGCCAGCACTCAGTGCCACTTGGACTGTTTTGCACAGGGCTCTGTCCACCACTGATGCCATGGTAGTGACAGCAGTGGCCTGGAGCACCAGGCTCTTTTAAACCACTGGACCTTAGGGCAACTTCCTCCTTTGTGTCCACCTTCTCCCATCAGCAGCCCTGTCTAGAGCACAGATACAATATTGGAAAATGGCTATACAAGCAATCCCCCATGCTGCTCCATCAGTGCACCTTGACATAATAATAAATAATAAATAATAATAATAATAAATGTGTCCCTTAAACACCTTTATAGTTGGGCAAAGTATAAAATGAAATGAAAAGAAAAGCTAGAAATAAAAATCACAGATGTTATTTTTTAAAGGTGGTCAAGAAACTTACGACAGAAGTCTGGGGTTCTCCAGTCAATGCAGACACCTACATCTAAGCACGCCTTGGCGTACACTGCAATGGCATCACACATGCATTCACAATCTCCTCCGGTGTCACACCCACAGGAATCTCGGACACAGGCTTCATAATACTGTGCCTGGTATACCTTTGGTGGAGAGAGAAGGAATAAATTAATTAACCAGGAATTTCTTGTATTCATGTGTTGGTCAATAAAGTGTCTTTCTTGTTTCTAGCTGGGCCAAGCCATACAAGTTAGCTCAAGGTGAAAGGAGAACATTCAGAACTCTGCTAAGTTATGAGTATCAATTATTCCTCTACTTGTTGTGTAGTAAAATAAGCACAGCAATCGTACAATTCTGATTCAAATGGTTATCTTTTGTAAAAGCAGAGGCACTGCAAAATATTAATGGAAAATTATGACATTTGAAGGATGTGCACAATATTTATGGTGAGGCAGGTCAAAGAATATATTTCATGCATGTAGCATGAATACATCTTGTGGAAGAGGAAGTGTTGAAGTGTGAGTGGATCATCCTTGGAAGAATATAGAATAAGTATAAACAAGGCCAAAAACTTGCTTACCTTACTGTGACAGGGAGCAAACACCTGGCTGTTGATGATGGAACACTTCCTCTGTGCCCAAGCTTTACGATAAGGGTTCTTGCTACAGGGATCAACTATAAATAACACATCCCCACACAGAGGATTTTCCTTCCACGAATTTACAAACTCCAGTTCATTTGCTGCCACGTATTTGCTTCGGGTTTCAAAGTCATCTTTCATGTTCCCATTGTAATTCCCACACAAACCACAGAGATGATTCTAGCGGAAGAAACGACAGCATTAATATTAGATCATCCCCATTTGCTAATTACAACCAATTGTCCGAATTCTCCTTTTTATCTGCATTACTTCCTCTGAAGTACTGTGCCTGAAGTACTGTGCCTCATAGTTTGTTTCTTATAGATGGGGCCTTTCTCGTTAAATGAACAATGTAAGGAAATAGTGGTGTGCTTCCTCTATAATGTTCACACCCACAGATATTATTTGCTCCTTAAAAGGTCAAAATCAATCAAAATGTCCTGTACAAATTTTCCTGTCATGTTGATTAATGAAAGAATGTGCTGTCATTTGGATAGCATATTAGCTATCAACCCAAAGATTCATGTTGTTGTGAAGTTGGGAATCAGATAAAAGCATCCTTCACTGAAGATCTCAGGAGGAATGGGAGTTATGAGTGACCTTTCTAGAAGACCCCTGCTCCTGAAGAAAATTGCAATTGTTCTTTCATATGCAGTTTGATTTGAATGTGGGGATGAATGTACTTAAAAAAGAAAGTTAAGGAAAGTTTATCAGGAAGTTACTCTGAATTACCTGTGCTTCTCTGAAGATCTTGATGAAAACATTCATGTGCTTGTTCCAGATAAGAGTCATGTTGTATTTTCCTGGGATAATGATATCGAACATCAGGTGAAGGGCATTCTTTTTCACGTGGAATTGTGTCAGAGGATTTTCCCCATATACAGAGTAGGTTTCATCTGCCAGTATAACTGTCATGTTCTGAAAGCAAATTGGCCTGTAAGTTATAATATTGCTCTCAGTATGTCTCAGATTGTTCTATCTTTATGTCATTACTAGGACTCACTAAAGGGTTCTGCTACAGATTGTCTTTTCTCTGTTTAGCTGAATCTGTTGTGGTTAGATCTTGGAGAATTATTTGTCAGGTGAGTCACAGTTCTTAGATGATGAGCATCTCTGCCTGAGATCTGGTCTACACTAGAGACCTATATCAGTATGTGATGACACAGTCGGGGTTCCCCCGATCCTCCACCCCCATAGCAGCAAGAACAGAATCCGCCAGCAGTAGAATAGCGAGGTTTTATTGCTCCTTCAGGATACAGCACAGCATAGACGTGGTGTGTTGACAGGATTCAGGGCCAGAGTGTTTCGGACCCCTTGGCTTAGGGGTCCATTACCCCTAGCCCTCAGCCCCAGCAACCTCAGTCTGTCTCCCTCATGGTTCCAGCCCCAGGCTGACCTTTTCCCCAGCGCACACTTCCTTTGTCCTGTCTCTTCCCTTAACCAGTAGAACCGGTTTGGCCACTGTCCTGAGGTCCCTTTTGCTGGGATGTGCTTATAGACAACCGCCAGTGGGTGTCCTCCACAGCCTACCGCCCAAGCATAGCAACCAGGAAGGTACTCACACTACACCGCACAGTATAACTATATTACTCAGCGGTGTGAAAAATCCACATCCCAAGTGACATATTTAGACTGACCTATCCCCATGTGTAGACAGCGCTGAATCAATGAGACAGCTTTTCCCCTCGACATAGTTACTGCCTCTCAGGGAGATGAATTAACTCCCCTAATGGGAGAGTTCTCTCACATCGGTATAGATCATCTTCATTGAAGCGCTACAGCAGTGCAGATACAGCTATGTCCATATGATGTTTTAA
This sequence comes from Pelodiscus sinensis, assembly GCF_052426305.1. Taxonomy (NCBI): domain Eukaryota; kingdom Metazoa; phylum Chordata; order Testudines; family Trionychidae; genus Pelodiscus; species Pelodiscus sinensis. The sequence continues at coordinate 119,657,277 of NC_143056.1, read as the reverse complement.
GTGTAGACTTGTCTTCATGAGTGTCTATCTCTCAACATAATTTCTGAGGTGTAAATGTAGTCTGTTATGATTTTGTATGAAAACAAAGTGCATGAATCCAAAACATTATTCTCTTCTTTCATTTGCACCTATCCCATGCAAAGATAAAACCTAGTCTGCCCCCAGCTGCCTGGATTTGTTTTATGAGTATGCAAATTTTGATGAAGAACATGAAGGAAACTCATCACGTTTCGTGGTCAGTTTAGGGTGCAGCAGCTCTTTGTAATGGACTGTTTTGTTGTCTATATCACTGACATCGCCCTTGTATTATTTGTGTGCAGTTAGCTGAAGCACACAGTTTTATTTCCATTATTTTAAATGAGTAGATGCAAAGTCACCTAGAGAAATGGTAGCTCACATTGACTTGATCAGTTCTACTTTTCATTCATCCCTGTACCTTTACTTATTTCCTGAGAGCAGAGGTGCACAACAACAGTTATCTTTGGAAAGCAGTGCTCCTCTGGAGCAAGTAGTTAGGAGTTAGATGCAAAAGAAGCTACTGCTAGCTTCTTCAGTAAAGCCTTGCTGTTGCTCATTAACAAGCTGGCAAGTGTGTACTGTAGGGAGTAATAGTCCCCTGGTCAAGAATGCCACTGTTGTCTGTGGTCCTTGTTTGATTTTCTGTTGAAGCGTGACTCTGGGGTAATCTGATATTGCTGTACTTTTGGCTCCCTCAGGACTCAGAACCAAATGTCAAGAGAGGATGGAACTTCTCAGGTCACAAAGGAAATTTTAGTCACTTTTTCTTGTATACATGTGCATCAACAATGAGTTATTAGAGGAACTAGAGGCAGTTGGAGACTGGATTAGAGTCACATTTCCTGTCCATGATGTGACTTCCTTAATGTCATACAACTGCCTTCTTGGTTTCATTCTATGCCCCATAGTTAATACTCTTCTCCAACGTGAAGACAAATTCCAAGGCTTTACTCTCATGACTTCTAGAGAGGCCATAACTCTGGGGACTGTAAGACTGTGATAGGGATTTCAAACTGAGATATTATGTTTACAAACAACTTCAAAATTCTAGATCATCAAGTAGACTGTCCAATAGGACTTGACCATAGATGCCTACACTGATAATGAAGTTTGACCTGGATGGATAACAGCAGCATTAATGTTCTTACCCCAAGTTGGATCTTGATGGATCTGGAGCAGGTGACTCCTGATTTACCACAGATGACATTCTCAGTCACAATTTTAAAGGTGGAATGAGAGCTATTCATACCACAGCCATCCTAAAGAAGAGAAGTAAGAATTGCTTAACCCTTTGAGAAGTTAAAGTAACAGAGTGAACAAGAAGATGCAGTGTGCTGGGTTATCACTTCAGGGTGTTTGCCTCTCCACATAAAAGTCTCAAACGATATCTCCACTCACTTTGTTACAAGGTCTAATCCTAACTCTGACTGACTTCAAATCCAATTACCAGAGATCAGTGAAATCACTGCAGGGGAATTTATGTACATTCATTCCTCAGCAGCTGGGGTATTCAAACTACTGATTGAGTGTTAAGAATTACATTGCTTTACTAGAAAACACCAGCTCGTTTGTGCAATGTATGTGGATAGGTCATCCACAGACACTCAAGTGTGTTAGATGTTATGAAAGATCCTAAGATTTCTTATACAATAAAACTCCATTGCTCCGGCATCCAATGCTCCGGCACTCCTGATGGTCTGGCACCATAGGGAACCCAGAAGTGCTCCAGGCAGCCGGACAATTGGAGCTGCTCTGCGCCCGGCTTCCCCGATTCAGCCACTGCTGAAACTGACCAGCAGCTGAATCAGGGAAGCCGGGGTGCAGAGCAGCTGGGGTGCTGCCGGGTTGGTCCTATAGCGCTGCCCCTCGGGGCTTCAGGACCAACCTGGCAGCACCCTAGCTGCTCTTGGGGACGCCTGGCAGCTAGGGTGCTGCCAGGTTGGTCCTGAAGCACTCCAGCTGCTCTGCCCCAGGCGTCCCCGATTCAGTGGCTGCTGAAACTGACCAGCAGCTGATTCCAGGAAGCCCGGGGCAGAGCAGCTGGGGTGCTGCCAGGTTGGTCCCACAGTGCCGAGGAGCACCCCAGCTGCTCTGTCCCAGGCGTCCCCAAGAGCAGCTGGGGTGCTGCTGGGTTTGTCTCGCAGCGCCGAGGGGTGGTGCAACCAGACAAACCCAGCAGCACCCCAGCTGCTCTGCCGCAGGTGTCCCTGATTCAGCTGCTGCTGAAACTGACCAGCAGCGGCTGAATCGGGGATGCCTGGGGCAGAGCCGGACTATCGAAAGGAGGGGCTAGGAGGGGTGTGGGGTGGCATCCCTCCACCCCACCCCAGAGCCCTCATAGCCCCCCCTTCCGATAGTCCGGCGTATCTGATAATCCGGCACCCCCTGGGTCCTAAAGGTGCCGGATTATCTGAAGTTTACTGTAACATGTTTGATTGGTGTTTTTGTTGTTGTTGTTTGTTTTTGTATGTGTGACAGCTTTTGAGCTGAGGTATTGAAATGAGCACTAAATATGTCAGAGTTCATATTGTCCTGGTACATATGGTATCTTTTTAGGGTATTTCTATAACCCGCAGTTTAAATCAAGCCATTTCCCGGCTATCAGTACTTTGCCATCAGAAGCAGTAACACTGACATTACCGTAGCAAGGGTGTATTCACAGTTGCCATCAAATACAAAGCGCTGTCCATCAAAAGTGGTGACATGTCCTTCGCCATAGAGGGTACACGTTGAGGAGCATCTAGATTTCTGAACACATTTCCATTTTCCTCTTGCGCAGGTGCTAGTGGTGAGAAGAAAATTCTTGTTAGGAAGATTTCGAAGACATGCTGCTTTAACTCATCTCTGCAGATACATATTTTGTGTACATACTGTATTAACTACATTGACCTAGTTTATATATGCAGTGTGGTCAAATTATGACTAAAATGGCAACTGTAACTTCAAAATTTCTTCACTTTTGTGAAAATTAGTGCACGCTAAAGATGAAGTATATTTTCCCATAATTTACCTTAAAAAGAGAAAAAACATGAGGCAATTACAGGTTACTTTGCCTTGAGTAAACAGCAGACACTAGCTCTTTTTGTTGTCACTAAAGCAGATTTGCTGCCCTTTTTAGGTTATTTTAATAAGAAGGTAGAACTGGAAATGGAGCAACTGCTGTTGCTCATTAACTCATGTTAATGAGTCAGTTGATCTTTCTAGGGAGAGGATGCAGATTGTGCTTGCACCTTCAGTTATGTGGAATTGATCCACTTTTCTAGTATGGCTTATAGTTTGAAGGTGCTCTTGGATCCCCCACTGCTTCTGAAGGTCAGATAGCAGCAACTATCCTTAAAGCTTTATCCTTTTTGTGGCTGATGAGGAGACTACAACGTTTCCTGTCAAATATAGACATTGTCACATTTATCCATGGCTCTATCACCTCCATGTTTTATCACTATGGCAGCATTTATTTAACGCTGACCCTCAACTGCTGCTGATCCTTCTCCTTGAAACCATACTGTTGCACTGTGTAATTGTGCAGGCTAGACAAATAGAAAACTGGCAAAGAGTATGTCTAAACTATGTTCTATTTTGGAAAGAAGATTTTCTTCTGATCTCACTTTCGAAAGCAGAGCTTTTGAAAGTGAAACTAGTCTGGACACGGGTTTTTTTTGGGAAAAAACCCCTTTTTCGAAAAAACCGTGTAAAACTCATTTTTTAAGGAAGAGTGGTTTTTTTTTAAAATTTTTTTTTTTTTTTTTTAAACGTGTCCAGACTAGTTGCACTTTAGAAACCTCCACTTTTGAAAGTAAGATCGGAAGAAGTTATGCAAGTTCCCGCAGAATTTGCATATCCTCTTTTGAAAATAGAGCGTAGTCTAGACATAACGAAAGAGAAAACTTGTAGAGTCTTACCAGCTTTTGCATTCAGTGTGGATTTCTTCTCCTTTTTTATAAGAGATGCCCCCATATTCACAAGGACACTTATCTGGTGGTACACACATTCCATCTAGATTTTCATATAGCCCATCAGCGCAGATACAGCCTGATTCACACTTAGTGGGTACCTGGAGTAGACCAGAAAAGTGCAACATGAGTCATAAAAAATGATGCATGAAGGAAATGAATGTAAAAAGAATGGACTAAAATATTTTGTTTTTGTTTGACCTATAATCTCTCTTCAATTTTGCTCTGTGTGATTTATTTAGTGCCAAGAGTCAGCCAAATCACTTTTACCTGTGCACTAGTTTAACTGCAGCTGTAAAATTTAGCTAATGTCTATGTCAATAAGCTATTTCATGGGTACCAACTTCTCAGACAATTGGAGAATAATATGTGTGTCTTTACAGCCTAGAAATCTGTTAGATTATAATTCTGCTAATTGATCTGTTTCTTTATTTACTAAGAATTCTTTATTACATCATTATATATATAAATTGATATATACTGTGACTTATAATTCTTTTCCTGTAATCAATCAGCATTTGATTCACTCAACATTTTTTAAAAATGGATCTATTTCTTGATATAATCTTTTATTGTTTGTCATGGAAATCTACAGGGTAGATTATTAAATAAGTATTGCAGTTTTCATGAAGATTCACTGTCACACCATTATCAATTGATAGCTCTTATATGGCCTCCAGTACTATGGTATTTGAATACCTATCTGAAATATATTTATCCTCAGAACACTTCTATGACTTAGGCAAGTACTACTACCGAGGAGGAACTGAGAAACAGAGAGCGTGTCAGATTTTTTAAGGCATTTAGGTGCCTTGTGCAATTTTCAAAACTAATTGATTTTAATGGGTATTAGGCTCCTAGATGCTTTTGACAATTCTCTTATGGATCTAAATGTATTTAAAAATCTAGCACTAGGAAACTTGCCCAAGACAGCATAGGAAGTCTGTGACAGAGAAATGAATTGAATGTGGGTCTTCCCAAGCCCCAAAATTGCTTCACCCTTCCTCTCACTGTACGTTTCCATTACAGAGATGTGATCATAGAAATGTGGAACTCACACATTTAATTCCAGTGGCCAGCATCTGACAGGTAGGGGAACAGGCGGCTCCATATTTGTTATCTGAACGCTGTGAACATGACACATATTTTTTAGGAGGCTTGCAGTTTTCTAGTGAGGGAAAAAAAGAGAAACAGGAAGTTATGAGGGGATAATTCTGTAATATGGGAACAGGCCCACCGATGGGAGGAGGCAAAGCAGGCAAATGTCCCAGAGCCCATGGTTCGAAAGAACCACTGCAGCAGCAGCAGTTGGAACTCTGGACCCTTTAAATCACTGCCAGAGACCTGGGTGGCACTAAGGGCTGACTGAATATGGGGACGCAGCATAATCCAGGTGGCACTGAGAGCTGGCTGCCTCCCTTCTGCCTGAGGTGCCTTCTCTTTCAGAAATGTGGAGCAGGACTCCCCCACACACACCTTGCCCAGGAGCCTAGCAATTCTGTCCCCTCCCCTCTTTGCATGGGAATAATAATGCTTTTGAAGGTGAAAGTAAACTGTACCCAAATACATACCTGCAGGGTCTTGAGGTCTGCCAGTGCAACTCAGGTTTCCATTAACACAGTAGCTAGAAAATAAAAGAGAATTTCATGGCTCATCCCTTATGGGACAGTTAACACTCAAGTTGTTCCATGGTTTTAATTTTTTCTTTTTGAATGTGATCTCCTCCTAAGAAAACAATGTTCAAGCTTTTTGTCAAATAACTTCACACTTTTGCAAGAAGCAAACACCAGCTGTGCCTCTTGCTCCTCCCAGTTCCTCCAAAATGAAATACAAGTCAACATGCTTTCTCTTTTGACTGCAAAAATACAATCAACAATGTCAGTTGTGTATGCAATTTATTTAGGTGTTGGCAGAGCACCAACCTAATTCTTATACCTCCTAGTGCTTCTCTAGCAATACCAGAGAAGACTAGATTTTATCTGCCTAATATTGCCAGGGTAAAAGAGAACAAAACAATTTAAAAAACCCACCTTTTCGATCCCTGTTTCCAAACACGTGAACAAACACCCTTCCCTTTGCTTTATGTTCATTTAATTTAACTCTCAAACTTACCAGGTAATACCACCAATTATGGTTGACTGATCAGGCAGAATGAACCTCTTATCTTCTAGGTAGCAGGGACACATGGATTTACGAACACATTCACTTCTGTGGTTCAAGTAGGTACCCTTGGGACAGTTGCAGCCATCAATAGGGATGTCAGTAGGATAACATTCCAAAGCTTGGTTGGAAAGTGACAGGCATGTCCTATCACAGGCTTCAGTGTGGTAGCTGAATGTCTGATTGCCAGTACAGGAAATGGCTGTAAAATGAAGACAAGAACGGGAGTTGTACTTTATTTCCCTGATCTTCCCCAGAGTGGTGCTGGAGCCAGGGGAACGTGCTTCATTATATAAGGCCAACAATTTCATTGTCAACTGTTTTCTCTTGCTTCCCTCTCTGAATGTACAACCAATCAAAGCACAGTTCCTCAGTAAGCTATGCTGCCAGCAGAGTCTCTGGGAGTAGAGTAGTCTCTGCAGCCCATCCTTGTAAAAACCTCAGGATCTGAAGGATTTCCCTGAGATGTAAAACCAGCTGACCTTCTGTGTGATTCGCCAGGATGGTGATTATGGGGTTGTGTGTATTGAAGCACTCATAGTTGTATGAGAGACTTTTGCATCTTTGTGCTTCTTCCTTTTGAGTAGGTGATAACGCTCTGAGAACATGCCACTGTTTTGCATATTTTGCATTTACAGTCCTTCTGAAATCAAGCCACTGCTAAAATGCAAATTCAGTAGAAGTGTGGTGAGGCAGCAGCCCCACATTGACTGGAAAGGGTTAAAGCTGGCTGGAGGGGGGGGGGGCATGCACAGCCCTGGCTAATCAGGGAGAAGTTTTTAAGGAGCCAATCAGGGTGTAGCTTGTTGAGGCAGCCCTGTATAAAAGAAGCTGCTCAGCAGAGAGGGGCAGTTAGGTCCTGACAAGAGAAGGTACAGGACTGGTTTCCTCAGAGAAAGCACCTTTAATAGAGCAGTGCAGAGCAGGCTGAGAGGGGCTCAAGAGAAATGCTCTAGCCTAATACCTGCCAGGCTGCAGGCCTTGCTAGAAGAGTTAGGAGGGTGCAAAAGTCACAGGTAAAGTGGCCTAGGAAAATAGAGGCAGTAGAGGGAGGGCAGGACAAGGCTGCCACTGGAGGGTCCCTGGGTTGAAACGCAGAGTAGCAGGCAGGAGTGGGTTTCCCTTGCCCCCTTGCAGCACACCTTGCTATCAAGGCATGGCCTATACAGACTGTGGTTTGCCCATGAGTTAAGGGGCTGGACATTAGAGTCACAATTGGCCACAGTGGCGGGTAGAACTGAGAACTGCTGATATCACCCTGGGAAGAAGGTGTGGCCTTCACATACAGACTGTGGCTTGCTACTGAGACAGAGGGGATAGTCTTGGAGGCCACAGTTGGCCACAGTGGCAGTAGAGACTCAGGACTGCTGATGCACCCCCAAAAGGGAGATGAGAGAACACTGGAGTATGCACTGCTGGAGGCCAACGTACTGCAGAGGACGCCAGGGTCTGGGAGCGATTCAGGTCTAAGACACAAGTGTGGATCACAGATGGGTGAGAGAATGTCAGAAGGGGACACCCTGCTGAGAAAGGACTAATTCCTCAGAGTTACCAGCATGTGGTGCTGCAATGGTGAGTCCCCGCCCCATGACAAGAAGTATCTACAACAGTGATTTTTTGTGTGCCTGAAACTACTTCATGATGATGACATTTTGGTAGATTACAGAGAATTTTGGAATTGGTCTCAACTCAGGAAAGGTCAGCACAGGCCTATTTTATCCCACATCAAACAATGGAATTTTCCAAATGGAAGTATGGTTTTCTTATTTCTCTAGGTAATGGCAATGGAATATATACATCTGATTACAAACTTTTAAGAGCCAGACGGGGCTCACTTACTGCAGTTGTCCATAGCATCCCTCCAGTTTATGAGGATCAGTCCCATTGAAGCACACACTCTTGCATAAGATCCCAGGGTGGAGCAAATATAAGGAAAGGTCTCCTCATAGTTACAGGCTTGGTAGACGCATCTCTGAAAGCAAACATACAGAGTATTGTTAGGTCAGATGTTTGAAGTGATCAGCATGCTAAGAAATCAGAAATGGAAAATAATATAATTCACAGACTACAAGTAAGAAGTGCAAATGAATATATCTGTCTGATGTACATAAAAATAAACTTAGCACTTTAACTTTTACATTTCTTTTCATCTGTAGATTTCAAAATGTTCACAAAGCTGAACGAGTATCATTACCTCTATTTTACGATAGGAAAACTATGCTCAAAAGGGTTAAGTAACCTCAAATATGTCTGCTTGGGGAAATTTCTTGGGAAATACTCAACTCCTTAGCAGTGTGAAAAAAAACCCCTATCCTCTTGTTCCAGGTACCTAGGAGACAGCAGTCTCTGATCATACCAGACTTTGCCTGTCTAAGGAGAGAGGTGTTTTTAAATGATTCTTGGTCCAAAGCCCCTCTTGTGTTTCCAAACAATGTAGTATTTCTCACTGCCTCACCTCAGGACCTTAGCAGAAGTTCCTACCTTGTAAAAAGGAGCAGGATTCACCACAGAGTGGCATTTCTCAAACACTGTGCCCTTCTTAGTAAGAATGGAGCAATGGGTCTCTGCAGACATTTCTAAATGAGAGAAACAGTCATGGATGTTAAGAAACAGAGGTATAAAGAAGAAAAAGAAGGCAGAATTTGTCTTATTTTAATTTACTGAGAAGGTAATACTGGTTGTCAGTCATATCACTGGAAAGCCAGAGACTTAAGATCTCAAAGGACTTCATGATATCAGGGGAGTACTAATGGAAGTCCTCCAATTTATCAAGGATACTTCAAACCCCCATTCAGATCTTTAGAGAGGGATCTTATAGATTGGTTTAGTAAAATTATAGTCTAGAAATCTACATCTTCCTATAGAAGAAGGAATCAGTGATGTATAGTCTTCTTCTTCTCCCTTAAACTCTATTTCCTTGTGGATGAAGTTTTAGTATTCACTCAGAAAGAGGTAGCCAAATTGGCTGGTCTGATAGGTCTGGGTATCCTACTTACTGTTCAATTGACTCATAGAGCAAGGATCAGTGTCCCTATCTGCTGTGGGGTGACAGTTCCCTGCTCTCCAAGAGTCCACAAACAGTGCTGCTGTTCCTTCAATAATATCCATGCTGGTCATGAAGTCATCTGTAGTGTCCCCATTGTAATTGCCACACAACCCTGATCACATATGGAACACAAGGGATAAGTGAAAAACAAGGAACATTTATACACTTACGATGTGTTATTGCTGAATAGTAATAATAAAATGTCAGTAATTATAACTGGAGTAGTAATGACTATTATAGATTAACTGGGTTAAGCATTTCTGTTATACATTTCTGTTTTCAGTTACTCATAATTTTGCCTCTTTCGCTTGGTAAGTTAAAATTCACGAACTCTGTTCACTTCCCTTAGGTGAATTTGCATGGAAAGGTTTTTTGGAAGAAAATCACTTAGCTCTTTTAAAACATGAAAATAAAATTAGAAAATATTCTCCCAATTAAAAAAAAGTTATGACTTTTAAAAATTGCTGTAACACCAAAGCAATTAGAATATGACATGGAAAATAGGCCTCTCTGAGAAGTGTTATTGATCGTTCCAGTAAAAGTTAGCCTTGATTTGGCTGTGTTATGAGAGCTTGAAGAAATTGATCTTCCAGCACATGAAGTAATCTGGCACTGGTTACAGCACTCTAAACAAAAGGAGGTTGTGCAGAGTATGCGTTTTTGGTTAAACCTGCCAAAACATAGTAAACACATGTATCCCCTAATATGACCGCTAATTAAGAGATTGAATTCTTGTATAATTGATGTGATCTTCGAAGGTGCACATTGAATTAGGTTGGGTTATGTAGGTGCTCTGATTCATCTGATGTGTAGTAAAGTATACAGATAGTCCCTGACTTACGAACGAGTTACATACCGAACACTTGGTCGTAACTTGATCTGTTCGTAAGTCAGACTCCATTCATTTAAACGTGACCATGCTGTTCATGAGTGTGGATCACACGTTCGTAACTCAGGGACTGACTGTAATGTGCTTAATGCGAGTTTGGTCGTAAGTATGAACGGTTGTAAGTCGATGCGTTTGTAACTTGGGGACCACCTGTATGTTGAATGAGGCAGGGCTTTACCGGCCCTCTTGCCTTTTTCAAAGCACACCTTATAGAAGATAGGTTGGGAAAACAATGTTATTACAAAATAGCACAGATGCTATGCCTACTCTGTGATACTTCTAATTCTATCAACTGTTTTTATTAAAGTTGCTGGGGAACAAAATCTTATCAACACACAGTAGCTTGCCATTGTAGCTTTTTAGAATTGACTATTAAAAGGCATAATTTCACTGCTTCCTTCCTTCATAATCAGATGTGGAAGAGACTGGATTTCTTACCTAGGGTTCTGCCTTTGAAGAGAAGTCCAACTTTTATATAGACATGGAACACTGGCCACAGTTGAGCTATTAGCTCCACCCCAAAGGTTGTATACATTTGAATGTGGGTGGAGGACTGTCTGAAAATGGTGATGTCACCTAAAATAAATTAGATGATTTAAAATAATTAATTTGACTTATCTACTTATTTAAAAAAATCTGTTTATGTATATATGTTTCCTTCACATGTGCCACTGCACATTTGGGTAAGTGCATTATGCATTGCCAGAAGAAGGATGCTGGATCAGATGAATTACATTTCTAATCCAATCTTACACATTGTGGTCTCCCTTGCTCTTACCTGAGCTGAAAGGTAGGTGCTTGAGTTCATCATCCATGAGAAGCTCATTTTGAGAAATCATAATTTTGTCCTGTGAAGAAGAGGGCATCAGAGTCAGAGAATCACAGAAAGGTAGGGTTGGAAGGGACCTTGAGAGGTCATTTAGTCCATCCTAACCAGACCATTCAATGCAGGGTTTGTCCACCCCATTCTTTAAAATCTCCAGTTATAGGGGTTTCACAACCTTCTTTGCTAAACTATTCCAGTATTTAACTATTGTTGTATTTAAAGTTTTTCCTAATTATAGATTCATAGAATACTAGAATTAGAAGGGGTCTCAGGAGGTCACTGAGTCCAATCCTCTGTCCTCACAGTTGGACTAAGCACGGCCTAGATCCCTGATAGTTGTCTATTCAACCTGCTCTTAAATATTTCCAGTGCTGAAAATTCCAGTCTCCCTTGGCAATTTATTCCAGTGTTTAACCACACTGACAGGAAGGTTTTCCTAATGTCCAACCTAAACCTCCCTTGCTGCAGTTTAAGCCCATTGCTTTTTGTCCTATCATTGGAAGCCAAGGAGATCAATTTTTCTCCCTTCTCCTTGTAACACTCTTTTAGATATTTGAAAAAAGGTATCATGTGCCTTCTCACGCTTCTCTTTTCTAAACTAAACAAGCCCAGTTCTTTCAGTCTTCCCTCATAGGTCATGTCTTCTTGATTTTTAATTATTTTTGTTGCTCCTCTAAGGACCTTCTCCAATTTCTCCACATCTTTCTTGAAATGTGGTGCTCAAAACTGGACACAAAACTCCAATTGAGGCCTAATCAGCACAGAGTAGAACAGAAGAATGACTTCTCGTGTCTTGCTCACAACACTCCTGTTAATGCATCCCAGAATCACGTTTGCTTTTTTGCAGCAGTGTTACACTGTTGATTCATATTTAGCTTGTAGGTCACTATGACCCCTAAATCCCTTTTAGCAGTACTCCCTCCTACAGAGTTGCTTCCCATTCTGTATGTGTGAAACAGATTGTTCTTTCCTAAGTGGAGTACTTTGCATTTGTCCTTATTAAACTTCATCCTATTTGCCTCAGACCATTTCTCTAGTTTGTCCTGATCATTTTGAATTATGATCCTGTTCTCCAAAGCACTTGCAACCCCTCCCAGTTTGGCATCATCTGCAAACTTAATAATTGTACTCTCTCTGCCATAAACTAAATCATTGATGAAGATATTGAATAGAACTGGTCCCAAAATAGACCCCTTCTAAACTCCACTTGTTATGCCCTTCCAGCATGATTGTGAATCATTAATAACTACTCTCGGAGAATGGTTATCCAGCCCATTATGCACCCACTTTACAGTAGATCCATCTAAGTTGTATTTCCCTAGTTTATTGATAAAAATGTCATGTGAGACCGTGTCAAATGCCTTCCTAAAGTCTAGGCATACCACATCTATCGCTTCTCCCTTATCCACAAGGTTTGATATCAGATCAAAGAAAGCTATCAGATTGGTTTGTCATGATTTGTTAGTTACAAATCCATGCTGGCTGTTACCTATCACCTTATTATCTTCCTGGTGTTTGCAAATTGATTCCTTAATTACTTGCTCCATTATCTTCCCTGACACAGAAGTTAAAGTGACTGGTCTGTAGTTTCCTGGGTCGTCCTTACTTCCCTTTTTATAGATGGGCACTATACTTGCCCTTTTCCAGTCTTCTGAAATCTCTCCCAACTTCCATGATTTTTCAAAGATGATAGCTAAAGGCCCAGATACCTCCTCTATCAGCTAATATTTCACTTATATCTCCCTTGATGCGGATTAAGCTGCTTACTGCTTGTCCTACTTCCAGAGTGCATGGAGAACAATAGATTACAGTCCTCTTTATAACAGCACTTAACATATTTTGAGACTGTTATCAGGATTCTTTTCTCAGTTAATCCTCATTACAAATATCTCAGACTGGACATTGAGTCATTATTGCATAGCTGGGCTGAAAGCCAAGTGCCTCTTATTACTTGAGATCTGCAGGCAATCCCGTGTACCCAAGAAGTGGGAGAGAGTGTTTATATTATCTTTGTTTTAATCAACAATTACTGTCATAATATTTAGTGGGAATAGATTAATTATTTTCCTAGCAGAGCTCCTGCTCTCCCCTTCTGATTTTTCACTTTGTAAAATTGGTCACTGTGTGTTCAGCCATCCCAACTTGCTAAACTGATGTAACATCCTACATTTCTCTGAAGTCATTATTTTATCATTCTGGAATATACTTGCATCGAAGTAGCTACCCTGCCTTCCCCCCAGATTTTCATATGACAATGCCTCCGAATATTAACTTTGACAAACTGGCTACTGGAATGTTGCATAGGACTTGTGAACTGCACTCTTATTTACCTTTGTAGAGAGGTAAATTATTGCACTCAATGATGTTTCAGAATGAGAATAACCAGATTTATCATACACAGCCATCAGGGTTCCATTGTGTGGAAGGCTCGGACTCTGAAGGAAAACAAAAAAAGCATGTTTGTGTATGGAAAAAATAAATTATACCCCAAATCCATTTATCATTGTGAAATCATGTAATTGTTCTTGCTGTTCTACCCTGAACTTGTGCTTTTGGGTGGTGTTTGTATAAGATTCCTTGTAACACTTCTCATTCTCACAAAACATAAGTGAACTTGAAACATTGGAGGCAGAATGTGTTCTGTGATACATTTCCAATATATCTTTAATGTCTTATTTCTAAAGAGTGACTCTTCTTAAAGCCCAGCACATTTCCCAAAGTAAACTAAGATTGGGATTAGCCTGGTCTCTCCAACATCTCTTTAAAAGAGAATATGGTGGACTCACTTTTCGAGCATGGGTTCCTTTAATGCAGGATTTGAACATGTTACGTAAAAGCTCAAAAATTGGCACTTAGGCACAAATATTTAAAGTTTTTAAAATAATTAAAAAGTCAATTTTTTTAGTCATTATCATCTTAGATACTGCAGTTTTATCCTATTCTCCCTAGAGGGAAATACTGTGGTGTCTCAGATACTAGTATGTAACTGTTAGCAATGTTGATTTTAATGATGGCCATTGTAATGTACAGGGAGAAATGCAGAAATTTGAGTTTCTTGTGTAGTTGTTCACATCCAATATCTTATCAACATTTGTGCCAAGGAAGCCTTTTTTTGATTAACCTTGGATTTTGGGTATTTTTAATTTTTCAGTTTGTGTCTTTTACTAGTTACTAAGACAATTTACTGGTAAAATAAATGCCAGAGACAGCTTAAGCCATTCAAGTCCTTGGAGGTCAATTGCTGCTTAAGTCTGCTCCTATAACTAAAACTGTACAGACCATGCAAATCTCCCCTTCTCACCAAGACTTCAACTAAACTATGAGGAGTGTGTTTTCCTCTAACAAGTGGCAGCCCTTTCTAGGACAGATACTCAACTTCTGTTACAGTGGAATTTCATTTCGAGTTCTCTGTTTGTTCCAAGTTGACGAATAGGCTAAGGCATCCTCTACTTGTCCAAGGGTAGGGAGACCCTGCCAATAAATACTGTTTACTTATGGCAATTGTGGGTAAATCTTACAATGAATTACAAAATTTCCATTTTGTAATTATGCCTACTTGCAAGTTGGAGCCATCCAGTGTAAATTGTTGAAATGTTATCAAATAACAACAATAAGGATTTCATTTTACATCTATATAATCTTTCCCTTTGAACCTAGAAGTGACATTGGTAGTAAATTTAAAAAATGAACTTTTGTGTGATACTATCTAGGACAACAGTCTGTGACAGCTTCAACCATGATAAGAAGTTATAACATGAGAGATTTGTCTAACAGTGCGATACTCTAATCAGCATTTGCTTTACAGGGGAAGTTCTTCTTGAATCTTTCATCATGGTAGAAAAAGTCTCACTAAAAAGCATTGAGTTTAGAAAATTAAAAAATTTACTTTGAAATAAAACACGTACCAAAACGCCTATCCTTATAATGATTATACACGTTGAACCTCCCTAGTCCGGCACTCCTGGTTTGGCAACATCTGTGGTCCAGCATCATTTTAGTTAGCCAGATGTCCACTTACCATGGTTGAGGCCAAGTTTCCCGCAGTCCTATAAAGTTTGTTTACAACCACTAGTCCTGGCTGTCAGTGTCCCGTGCTGTAATTTAGCTCTAATTTATCCCTAAATGTCTTCTAAGAGTCCAGTAAACAGTGGAAATTTTGGTAATGCTGCTAGACAATATTGACCTCACATGGTTCAGTAAATTCTCTGATTTGGCACTGGTTAGGTCTTGAGGGTGCTGTACTAGAGAGGTTCAACCTTTAGGCTGTATCTACATTGGCATCCCTTTCCGGAAAAGGGATGCTAATGAGACACTTCGGAATTGCAAATCCGCGGGGGATTTAAATATCCCCCGCGGCATTTGCATTTACATGGCTGCCGCTTTTTTCCGGCTCGGGGTTTTTGCCGGAGAAAAGCGCCAGTGTAGATGCGATTTTCCGGAAAATAAGCCCTTTTCCGGAGGATCCCTTATTCCTACTTGAAAGCTCTTGTGGCGCTTTTCTCCGGCAAAAACCCCGAGCTGGAAAAAAGCGGCAGCCATGTAAATGCAAATGCCGCGGGGGATATTTAAATCCCCCGCGGATTTGCAATTCTGAAGTGTCTCATTAGCATCCCTTTTCCGGAAAGGGATGCCAATGTAGACACAGCCTTAGTGTATTACAAAGTGAACTAATTATCCCAAAGCTGATTGTGCAGGGTATCATTTCTTAATGTTAAGAGTTTGGGGTTTCCTGGCATTGTATTATGCACCAATGCAAAACACTTGGCATCTTTTTCAATAACAACATGCTACTTGGCATTACATATGATATATGGAGGTCACTGGAAGATTTTAGCAGGGGAGCACAAAGGTAGTTTGTAAGTATGACACTTCCTTTCAGCTGATTTTGTGTGGTTCATGATTTCAGCAACTTACCTTCATGAGGATGTATGTGCAAACGCCATGGAATCGGTATGACCTGGAATCAAATGTGGTGACAAAGGAGCCTCCTTCCAGGGAACATCTTCCTGGGCAGGGTAGATCCTTGCAATCCCACTGGCCCATTCTACACTTACTAGGGAAAACAAAAGTGTACATTAAATGACTAATACCAGTCTAGCAGGATTTGGTCCCACCATCTGGCATTTTTGTGATTCGTTGGCTGCCTGACAATGGCATGTCTGTGGACATATCTCCGTGCAGCAGCATGTTGAAGGTGACAGCCCTCGGCTCTTCCACTGTGGAAATCTGAGGATTAGTGAACTGATAACCGTGGATAATGATACATGCCATAATGAGTAGCCAATATGAGATAGTATATTTCATGTTCTAAACTTACATTTCTGCTATTTCCTGATTTTTTCCCCTTTGGCTATAAATGTTCACTTACTTATCAGGAAGGAAACATATAAAAATGTGTATATAGTTATTTTTCTCTGTGAATTTTTTGTCTTTTCCATTATCATTTGCTAAACATATTATTAGACACTATTTATCTCAATCTGTAGGTGATGAGACCTTTGTGTCAGGGTGTCCTCTTCACACAGGGTTGGAAGGAAGCAAAGTGGTAGAGTAGGTCAATTAATTCCACAGGCTGCACCTGGAGAAGTCAGGGGGCAGGGAGTGGAGTGAAAGCAGGCCCACTTGTGCAGGAACTCAGGGAATGGGCTACAGATATGGCTGCTGGGAAAGGCAGGCAGCAGTTACTCCCTGGGAAGACAGAGAGGGTTGTTGGAGCTGGTACACTGAGAGGCAGTGGGAACCAAAGAGTAGGAAGAAGTCCAGAGAAGGAGCCGGAGTGCAGAGAGAGGTAGCTCAGAACTGCTGAGCTGAGTGTTCGTGGACTGAAACTGGGTGAAGATGGAGGGCCTGGGTTCCCCTACCAAGTGTGTGGCATAGAATTTGGCAGCCACAGGAGAAGACTGCTTAGGAGTGCTGATGGACTGTTCCCTTCAAGGGGAGGACCTTAGTGACCTCGCCAGAGGGCCCAGCCACAAACAGAATGCAGCAGTTCCTGAAGCTGAGAGCAGGCTGCAGAGGGACACAGAGGGAGAAGACATCAACAGAGGGAAAGCATCAGCTGGCAGAGCTAATCCCCATGATGGCCAGCAGGAGGCACCACTGAGGTCAGTGAACCCTGTGACACCTTGGCTCTCCATTAGTCATGTAATTTCATTAATAAATCACCATTGAAAAATGTTGTACTGATAGTGCTGGAGACCAAATTCCTTTCTTTCTCCATAGCATAGATTCAGCATGGGAAACAGTACAGCAATATTCTCCATCTTGAAACATCACATTATTAAAACACTTCCCTAGTGGTCAATGGGGAGTTAAGTCTGCATGGCCCATTCAGTGCTTAATGTGTCTCTGTTCAGATTGCCAGCAAAATGGGCTATTAGTGATAACTCTGGTGATAGCTCTTGTAAATTTGCACAGTATAAGGCAGAGTTTTTTTTGTACACACAAATCAAGAAATCAGACATACATTACTTTGTCAGCAATTGCAGTTGTAGGATTCTGAGTGTTCAGAACAGATGTGTGCACAGATGATGTAAGCACATTTGTGGCTGTCCCCTGAGAGTCTGTGCCACAACTACGTCAAATTTTCCAGCCACTTGGTAAGGATGCTTTCTATGCTTTTTTTCAGAGAAACTTGCCACCACTCACCAGGTTCTGCATGTTGCTTTCATGGTAGCACCAGGATCATATCTCTCCCCATTCAGAGTGCATGGGCACTGGTTAATGGAAACACAAGTTCGATTTTTTGAGATGTCGTCAAGAACAGTGCCTGTCAAGAGAAACAAATAAATTAGGTAAATACATTTTCGGTCGCTTAGCTACCACTTAACTCCTCAGCACTCAGAGCTGTAATGTTATATCCCCTGTGTACCATGCCTTGCAGAGACAACATTTCTGAGAGTGATATTTCTGCTCAGCCTTTTGTCCAGACTCAAGCGTATTATATACAGTGTGCTGAGACTCTACAAAGAATGAGCGGTGTTGATCGCTCATTGGGAATGAATTAGCCTTATATTCAGGGGTACCAGGTTTGTAGAAATGTTGGTGTGCCCTGAATGTCCAGAGCCTGCTCTTTGCCCCCATCCAAAATGCCCCCCATACACACACTTGCCTCAGGCACTGGGAGAGAGTTTGGGTGGGGAAGGGATAAAGGCTCTGGGCTGGGGCATGGCACTGCAGTGCAGGAGAGGGTGCAGCGTGCACTGTCTGGGAGGAGGCAGAAGGGGTGACATGCCTGGCACTTTGAAGACATTTGGGTGCAGGAGGGAATGAGGGATCAGATTCTTGGAGGGAATATGGGCGTGGGAGGGGATCTGGGGTACAGGCTTTGGGACAGAGTCTGGGTGCTTGGGTGCAGGCTCTGAGAGGGAGTCTGGGGGCAAGAGGGGTGTGAGGGAGGGGAGAGTGCTGGAGGGAATTTGGGACAGGAGAGGTAGGGCTGTTGGGAGGTGAGGGCAGGGTGTGGCACCTACCTGGGGCACCCCCCTATGGCAGCAGAAGGTTGTGAGGGGGGGGTCTCCACATGCTGCTGCCAGAAGGCATCGTCCTCTGCAGCCCCCATTGGATGCAGGGGCACTCAGGGTGGGAGCAATGCATAGAGATACCCCCATCCCAGGGCCACAGGGATGTACTGGTAGCTGCATGGAGCGAGCAGGCATAAAACTGCTGGGGATAGGGGCAGAGGTCCCCAGGCTCAGTTAAACCACTTGGGGGGCTGCAGGTAAGGCCAGGGAAGAGACCCAATTCCAAACTTTGTTGGTGCCAAGCTCCCAGATTAGGAATATTCCTGGAATCCAGGCACTATGGGCCCATATAACTTGCCCATCTGCTTATAGTTTATTGCTGAAATTTCAGGAAATACTCCACAATAATGGTGATAAATTAAATTTTTGTAGAACAGTTCAACCTGAAGTATGCTCGAAGCTTTTACCAATTGTGCACAACATACCACAATCTCTCTCTTCACCAGTGAAATGCAGCCACTTCTGGCATCAAACATGGCAACTGTCTTAACAGCGCATGGCACCACTACATACAAGATTAGCACAACAAAGTTAATGGTATCCAATCCAATTTAAACTATTGGAGGAAACTTTAGTAAGAAGGGTAAAATTATCCCATATTGGACAGTTACTTCTCTATTCTTGCAGCAAGTGCCAAGTGATCTTTAAGGATGCCAAAGGGTCAGGACCTCAGTTTTTATATCTCATCTGAGAAATGGCCCTTCCAGCACCATAGTGCCCTGTATCACAGTGTAGTGTATTAATTTATTGGACTCTTTCTACTTGCTTGACAGGTACCAAAACTGTGAGCATGAATGATTTATGATGAAATTAATATTAGTTTTATAGTGATACTTTACCTTCTGGGCAGAAACAACCATATGTACAGTAACTGGAACAGCTGTAATCTGGGTTGGAGCAAGTTTTAACACAGGAAGAACCACACTCCTTGTAGATTTGGTTAGCTGAACATTTTCCTACAGCTGCAATACAATGAACAGTATTAAGGCACCTTTCTAGGTAGGAATGAAGGAAAACGTCTCACAGGCCATAGAGACTAGAGATGAGTCTCTCTCCTGCCCTCAGAGTATCTGGCACTTCTGTTAGCACAACCACCTTCACTCCCCATCTCTACTCTGTGAACACACCATGGCCCAGACACCCACTCTATTCATTTTTCATTCTTTAGCTCAGACTTACCAGAATCCACATATTCCAGACAAAGGCTTAGAGATCAGATCACCTTTTCTGAATGCACCCTACACTTATAGGTGTCAGACCCCAGAAACGAGACACACTTCTGAAAGATGAGCCTAAGGTCCCCTATATCCGTGCCAGGCAGGGAGAGTGATAGCAGGTTATACCCGTGTACAATAAAAGCCATAGGTGTGAATTTTTAATAGTGCCCATCTGATTTAAGGAACAGACTTGTTACTTTTCAGTGGGGTATGTGCTCCAAAGTCACTTAGGAGCCTTTGAAAAAAATCCCACCCTTTATCATTATTAACATACAGAACAGGGAACATATAAGTGTTTCATGTGACAACTAGTAGGATTCTCCCGTCAAGAAGTGGAAGAAAAATGGGAGAAGGAAGAATTAAGATTAGCACTGGAATTTTAAGCAAGAGATCATCTACCGCCTTGCACTTTATGTAGACATTCTTCCTAGCAGAATGGCTGCAAGTCTCATTTCATAACATTTCGCACCCATTGTGCCCAAGTGCAAATTACTATGAAAAGGTGCAGGGCAGTGGATAATCAGATCTCACTGTTTTCAGAGATTCTGGCACTTGTTTTTTGAAGCCTGATATTCTTATTTCCTAAATTACAAAGATTTGTTTTTTAACCTTTACTCTGAATATCCTCACTTTATATTTTTTATAACTACAAGGTCTAGTAATATTTCTTTAAGTTGATGGCCTGCTCACAATACTAACATTGTCATAAAAATGGGTAGACTGGGGATACTATTTTAGTATGAGTAATGAGCATTATTATACAGCATTGTACAGTGCCTTACAAATATCGAGTGGGACAGGTTTGCTGCCTTAAGGCATTTACAATATATGACAAACAAAACTGGGATGCTAATTTGTGACTGGGGAGAGAATATTGAAGGGATAAAGAAGAGAACAATTCCAAGAAGGGAGATTTAGAGAAGTGGAAGGGGGAGGTGGCACTTGGCATGCAGGAAGCAGGAGATTTCCCTGAGCACAGGAGGAAGCATGACAGAAGGCAGAAAGCCAAAAGTATAACAGAGATGGAGAGCAGCAGTACATGAAGACAGGGAGGAGTACAGGGAGTGAGAGAAGAGATGGATATGAGATCAGAGGTGTAGGCAGGACAAGATGATACAAGGCTTCAAATGTGAGGATAAAGAATTTGTGATAAAACATTGGAAGTCAAAGAAATAATGGATTCAGGAATATAATTCTGTTTGGATTCTATTCATCCCCCTTCTAATGTTAAATACCAAATGATGTTGACGTCACAAGTAATAGTAAGGAGCAAGGAGAAGGATGTTCCTGGTACTGCAATTTATTTTATTAATTATCCACTGATGAAAGAAAATGACCATATAAATACATAAAAGGTAAACAGAAATATGGTTAAATAATGTTTTAAAAAGACAGCCTGATATTATGAAAGAACATTTGGAACGAATCTCTCTCTTGGCATTCATTATCTCTCTTATAATTTAATATGTGTTGATTGAGAAATAATAATCACTTCCAGTTAGCCATCACTTGCATTTGTTCAGAACTTCAGAGATTCAGCCAGATTTTAAGGGATTTCGTAAACAGGTACTTCTGTGTGTCTGCTGGTGAGGTGCTGCTTTTGGAGTGGTCTGCAACGCAGCTCTGAAATCAGCACGGAAGTAAGGGTTGCAATTCTATGACCCCCTTGAAATAACTTATGGCCCCTCTCTGCAACTCCCTTTTGGGTCAAGACCTCCAATTTGAGAAACAGTAGTCTCCCCCAGTAAAATCTATATGGTATAAGATAAATGCACACAAAAGACCAGATTTCACCAAGAGAGACAACAGGGTCAATCACCTGGAAGTGGGATATTTAGGAGTAATTTAACTCCCGTGAATAATGACTTTTTGGTCTCACATTCATAACTTTATTTTCCCCCTTGTCTTTTATCTCCTTCCCACTGTAAGACTGTCAAGGTCTGTAGGTTCAGAGCAGTGGAAGATTTTGAACTGCCAGGTGCTACAGCTGTGGCACCTTAAACATTTGCAAATAATTTTGAAGGTTGTTTGTGGACATGTTCCTGCTGATATGAGGATGCATGTTCCTTGAATGAAAACCCAGGGAATGTTCTCAAAACAGAGTTTTAATCCTTCTATTTCTTTCTGGTAAGGATTTTGTATGCCTGAATTTAGAGGGAGGCACCTATGGACAATCTTTTAGATAATCTCATATGTGTGAGAGAGGATTTATTTGGGTGGCACTTCAGAGCAAAAGCTGATAAACTGGTAGAGGAGATGATGAGAAGACTTAGGGACCCTTTAAAAGTTAGCTCTTTTCCCTGGTCGATTTATGGGAGGACTAGAGAGTATAGTGAATAAGATGTAGGGAGCAGAGAAAGCAGCCTGATGGTGTGGGGCTGGGAAGTGTGCCTGGTTTCTTCCCAGCCCCACACCAGGTTTCACTTGTGGGTATTTGTTCCTTTAAGTTTTATGCCTGGGGATCCAAATCCAGGACAATTCTACTGTCTTTTGTCTTTCTGCTTTGGAGAGGTGAGGTAGCTTGTTTTCCCTTTGTGTTCGGACTTTGTGTATAATATCACTGCAACAGTGGTGGCTGATCTGCATAAATTTGGCTTCTCCTTAACTACTGGCTAGTAGAAAAATCAAATGCCTCTGTACCAGATACAGGCAGTCCCCGAGTTACGCGGATCCGACTTATGTCGGATCGGCAGTTACGAACGGGGCTTTTCTCGCCCCGGAGGACGCGAGCGGAGGGACGCCCAGATGCGCCGTGGCCACCCGCGTCCTCCGGGGCAAGAAAAGCTGCTCCGCGTCTCCCTGGTCTGCTGGGGGGAGCAAAGCCTCGGAGGACACTGGCAGTGGGACAGCCGCGGCGCGTCTGGGCTGTCCCGCTGCCCGCGTGCTCTGCGGCTTTGCTCTGCGTCTCCCTGGTCTCCTGGGGAGAGTCCCCCCCAAGCAGACCAGGGAGACGCGGAGCAAAGCCGCGGAGGATGCGGGCGGGACCGCGGCGCGTCTCGGCAGTCCCGCCACCCGCATCTCCCTGGTCAGCTGGGGGGGGCACAGCTAGTGCGCCCCCCCCCCCCCCCAGCAGACCAGGCTTCACTCGCCGACGACGCCTGGAACAGAGCAGCTGGGGCGCTGCCGGGTTGCTCCCCCAGCGCCGCTCCTCGGCGCTACTGGACCAACCCAGCAGCACCCCAGCTGCTCTGCCCCAGGCGTCCCCAAGTCAGCTGCTGTTGAAACAGATCAGTGGCTGATTCCAGGAAGCCCAGGGCAGAGCAACTCTGCCTCGGGCTTCCTGTAGTCAGCCGCTGGTCAGTTTCAGCAGCAGCTGAATCTGGACGCCAGTTCCGACTTACATACAAATTCAACTTAAGAACAAACCTACAGTCCCTATCTTGTACGTAACCCGGGGACTGCCTGTAGTTAATTCCTGCATATTTCTTTATAGATGAAATATTACTTTGCCTTTAGTGGCTTGTCAACACTGTAGTTTAGCTGACAGAAGAATTAAAAGCAAGCATTTCAGAGTAAGGGGTGTGTGTGTGTGTTTTAAAGAAATAGATTTTAAGGTGTTGGATAAAGAAATAGCTTTAGGAGTGTATGGCCTGGTCAGCTGATTTAACTGTTGAATGATGGGGCCACGACTTGGGCTATAAATTCATCTTTTTGTTTTTGTTGGGTACCAAGCTCTGACTCTTGAAAGTTGCCATGTGCTCAAAGATCATCTCAGGATCTAATATTCAACCCAACCAGATCGCTCCTTTGTTTGTGAGTGTGGAAGATTTTCTAGTGGCTTTTAAAAATGTCATTAATTATTCTTTAGCTATAGCATATATATGTAAACTTATAGAGTAAAACATTATAACTTACAGCAAAAGTCTGTACTCCTCCAATCAGAGACTGCTTGATGGGACATGCTACATTGTCTAGAGTACTCTGATAGCGTAGCACAAGTACAATTTCTTTGTCCTGGATCATTACAGTCCTGCATATCAAGCTGACAACGAATGACAAATGCTTTCTTTGACACGTTGCAAGCTGGAGACACAAGGTTGAGTAGCTGGGAGCAGATCCGGGCCTAAATAAATAAGAAAATACAAACAGAAAGTGAATGCTAGTAATCTCCCCGTTATAATAAAATCTCAGTGAAATAAGAACACTATGTGTTTTCCATTACTAGAGAGATTGTCTGTAGCTATTAATTATACTAGTGTATTTATTTGGATCAAAGTGCATAGGGAATTTTGGAAATGGAAGAGAATACAAATGATGCATTTTAAAGGAGAAAGTATCTGTAAATATTTAATTTTCCCTTTAATCATATTCAAAGCTAATCATTCTTTTATTGCTATCATACTTCCATGACCATGGATTACAATGTTCCATGCAGGGATTATGTTCTCTCTTGAAGCATTAGCAGGAGGAAGAATATATTTTGGAACAGTGAAGCTATGGACATCCCCTAAAAATCCCTCAAAGTGCAGATGTGCCTTGCATCCCAAGAGCATATTAGTCATTGAGTGAACCTATGCCTGATTACAAGAGAGAACACAATGTGTTCTATAGGGTTTCTGGGTGACATTAGTTCTTATCGTACAGATAGTGGTGCTTTTAGGAATATAGTGAAATGTTGAGTTTTTGAAAGAATGTGGTTTTATTTTGCTGGCATTGCGGATAATGTTATTTGCTGAAGAGTACAGCATCTCAAAGGAGAGCAATGTTAAAGGAGCAAATGCTTGGCTGACTGAGCCAAAAGAAGTACAACAGTGGCTCTGAGCACAATTCTTTTAACGAGCCATGCTAAAACTCTACCCCTGTTCAGCTCCTCATGTCCACATGACTATTTCCCACTCAATGAAATAGAGGGGCTCTTGTTCAAACAAATAGCTCCCTTTCTTAGATCCTGACATTAGTTGCCTTGCCCTTCAGGATGGGGATGAACCCATGATTTCTCTCTCCTCTGTTCTGCTAAAGTGATGATCCTGAGAAGAATGGTATTGTAACTGCCTGCTTGTTCTTTGGAGCACTAGAGACAGCAGTTCCAGGAGAACGTAAATCTAATGGAATGCTTGGATTGTCAAATGAATGGTAAAAAAAAATCTTTTAAATATTAGGGATAGGGGGAAGTGTCATGCTGTCCATTTCAAGAGAAAAATCCCTGTTCTTTCAGCACACACTATTTATATAGTGTCCATGTACAGTAAAACAGTAACCACTTTATAACAGCTGTAAAGTAAGTGCATATTCTGACATACAGTTATAATTAGTCCAAAATGAACAGCCATATCTGTAACCTCAGCACCATTTAGAAGACAGAAATAAGTGTTTGCTTTTAAATATGTGGTCGGTCTTAAGCAAACTCCAGAAAATCTTCAACACAAGAAAGTTAGTGTAAGGAACAGAAATCTTCTTGATTTCCCCTGATGAAATGTCATAGTAGATAGAAGAATGAAACTGCTGAGTGTTCTGCAGATCCTTGGACTTCTATGGAGTCTTTCACCTTTCAACAGCCTCCTGCCTCCTTTGCCCCTGCCTCCATCATTCATAATAAACTGTACAGTTGATTCTATGCTTCTGTGCTTGCAGGTGCTCATCTGAGTACTCCTCTTCTTCCCCCCTTTCTTTGTCAATGTAGACAATATCACCATTCTCCCATCACTCCAGTCAGAAATCTGGCTACCATGTTTGACTAACTTCACTCACAGGTGAGAGGCTGCTGCCTGGAAAAACGATTGCTGCACACTGAATGGCTTTGAGTTTACACAGTGCTTAGTGGGAAGTCATACTGGCCTAATACAGAGAGCAGTGTAAGCACACTGACCTCAGCAGAGTTTGTATAATGTGTGAACTTTCAGAAAGCTGTGCACTTAGCTTCTGTGTTTCCATTTGCGAGCCGTATAAATCCACACTTGGTGGAATTTCTGGTCTGTTTAAAATATGCAAACTTGTGCAAAGAGCCTCTTTTCCTTGCTCCAAACACTATGGCTGTGTCCAGACTCAGGGTTTTTTTTGAAAAAGTAGCCTTTTTTCGAAAAAACCTCACCTGCGTCCAGACTCAAGCCACGTTCTTTCGAAATTAAATCGAAAAACGCGGCTTTTCTTTGATGGCGGTAAACCTCATTTCACGAGGAAGAACGCCTTCTTTCGAAAGTTCTCTTTCGAAAGAAGGCGTTCTTCAATGTAAATAGGGCTTCTTCGAAAGAGAGCATCCAGACTCACTGGATGCTTTCTTTCGAAAAAGCAAGCCGCTTTTTCGAAAGAGATCTTTCGAAAGAGGCTCTTTCGAAAGTATCTTTCGAAAGAGCCTCTTTCGAAAGAGGCTTGCAGTCTAGACATAGCCTATGGGTACATCTAGACTACAAGCCTCTTTCGAAAGATATTTTTGAAAAAGCCTCTTTCGAAAAAGTGAGCCGCTTTTCAAAAAAGTGAGCCGCTTTTTTGAAAGAGAGCACCCAGGCAGTCTGGATGCTCTCTTTCGAAAAAGCACAGTTCGTGTTCAATAACACCTTTTTTCAAAAGAACACTTTCGAAAAAAAGCGTTATTCCTCATAAATTAGGTTTTCCACGATTGAAAAAACTGCTGCATTTTTTTCAATTTACTTTGGAAAGAACGCGGCAGCAGTCTAGATGCAGGGGAAGTTTTTTTTTAAAAAGGCCATTTTTTTCTGAAAAAACCCTGTAGTCTAGACACACCATATGTCTTTTGGTGATGTTAACCACTGTCTTATCAGCTGCCATCTCATGATTCCCAATTCTACTTCTCTGTTCAAGCAGTTGAAAAGGATATAAAAGTGATACTTACATATTTTTGGCGAGGAATGTTGGGAATTGCCATCTCCTGAGATGGGCAGATCTCTGATGGGTCATCCATTTTTTGTAAAGCAGCAAATTGTTGTGCATCCAACAATTTACCTGCAAATTGAGGTACACAGTAGATCAGAAAAAGTCTAGAATAGTTTGATGAGCAAATGCTCGTGTTTCTGCATTGCCATGGAGAAAAGCTTATGTTTTGTTTTCTCACCATATAATGTGCTTGTGAATAACTCTGTAGTAAAATATGTTGCTAAAATAATGGAACATAGTTCATAATAGAACCATACCTGCCTATCTACACTGAAAGAAAGTGTACAGGTACTTGATGAGAGACATAACTGCAGGTTATGGACTGGGTTTGGGGAAAAATTAGAGTCCCATGATTTATAACAGTTGTGTTTGAGGCTGTTGCTTGCTCTCTCTAAAAGCAGACATCAGCCTAGGACATCGAGATGAAAATAAGAATGTGTGTGCCAGCTCCTACATTTATGAGGGCTGAAAGGCATTGTATGATATCAAATGGTTTTAGTCAAGTTCCTATGCAACCTGCTAAGACGTAGCTACATGATGCTACTTTTCTACTGTCTTCCTCTGTTCAAATCCAAATCTCAGTGTGTCTTTTAGATGGCTCCTTATGGATGTCCGGCTCTCAAGTTTAAATTCAACTGGGCCAAAACTGACAGTCAATGTCCACTAAGTGCTCCTCTCTCCTCCTTTTCTTTGTCAATGTGGATAACAGCACTATTCTCCAATCACTCCTGTCTGAGATCTGACTATCATTGTTTACTAACTCTACTCCCTAGACCCAAGATGTGCCTAAATTGTGAAGATTCTTCCTACCTGATAAATTTAAGACCTGGCCTCCTCCTCCCCTCTCTCCATATCTCCAAAACTCAGATCTTGACCACTTGCAACCGTCTTTTTCCCTGGCATTAATGACTACAGCTATGCCTCTCCTTCCCTGCCCCCTCCAAAGTCCATTCAAAATGCTGTTGTTAGTATCCTCCATTTGACTCATTGCTCTGATCTATTAGCTTTCAACAATGCCACTTTTTACTGCCAATTGGAATGAAGGGGTTTGTAGAAGAAGTAAACTTTCTCCGATGCTGTCCCCCACAGGTGGGACAAAATTAATCAAACTCTTTAAAGCTATCTTATTACCTTTCAATTCCCTCCTTAAAACTCATCTCCATGATGTGTGCAGGAAACTGCATCTGATAAAGGCTTGTCAAGTGATGAGCTAAGACAGTAGAATGTTGAACAAAAACATGTTTGTTCTACTGTTACCTCATTGTCCCCTCATTGGCTGTTTCATCCACATGTCATGTTTTGTTATTAACCTAGATTGTGTACATTTCCCAAGGCAGGGTGCTTGCTCTATACCATGTTTGTACAGTGCCTAGCACAATGTGATTTGATAACTGATTTTGGGACCTCAGATGCTATAGTAATACATATAGAAATTGGTCCTGCTCTTCCTGTTCTGAAGAACCAGGATGTGACGGTTGATAGGCCTCTTGGAGAACTTCTACACAGCAGCATTATTTCGGAATAACTAATGTTAGTCCAAAATAACATAGTGTATGTCTCCACTACAAACTTTTATTTTGAAATAATGGTGAGCTGGAAGACTTCTTACTCTGACTGCTGGTAACCCTCATTTTATGAGGAGTAAGGGAAGTCGGAGGAAGAGTGTTCTTCCTCCGACTTCCTGCTGTGTAGACAGTGCCAAAAGCTGAATTAAGCTATTTCGACTTAAGGCACACAATTAACATTGCTTAATTCAACTTTAGCCCTGCTGTGTAGACGTACCCGGAGTGAATTATGTGGGGTCCTATTGACTTCAGAAACAGCCTAGATAATCAGAGTACAAGAATCTACCTATTCAGTGTGCTCAGTGATCTGGTGTAGTCCCTTATGGCCTGGCCTCAGATCTTACCTTCACTCACAAACTCATTTAGTTCCTGTCCGTCAAAATTACCACACATTCCACAAGTTTTCCTCATATATTTTCTCTCAACCATAACCTAATATAAAAAAACCAAAGGAAATATCATAATTAAGAAATATCTGTGGGCAATATTTCTTATCAACTAACCATAGTTTGGACACCTAGATAAAGTCATCCCTTTTTAGTTAATTTCTGTGACTTGAGGGAAGAGAAGTGAAAGTGATATGCTTCTTTTCCCAGTCATATATTCTCAGTACAGGTGATAATATACATGAGTCTACCATGTCACATCTATACCAGAGAAAACCCACATACTGAGCATTTTAAAAGAACATATTTACCAGGATTTCTTAAATTTATCAATACATTTTATATATCTGGCTTCTTTTAATGAGGTAGTAGCTTTGGTACTCTTTCAAACGAGGACCTATTAAGCTAGTTCTAAAAAGGCCATGTGCTAGTTTCCACCATAGAGCATTATCAATGCATCTTAAACCTGACCTGCAAGGATTTATTGCTGCTACACTGTGTTGAGTTTCTGCTAAACAGGCATTGTGTGGCTGTAGTTTTCTGCTATGGACATGAACAAGGTGCATAATATTTTTGCTGCAATGATGCCTTAGGTTAGGGCTTCATAGCATCAGTTGCTTTTCTATCTTCCAAGCCAGTGGAGAGAGAGAAAGAGGAAATGGGCATCGCCTCAACGTATCTGTTCATAAAAGGTCTGAAGACTTGGTAAGTTTTTGTCCTTGCCCATTAGATTTGTTTTACTTTTCTCCCTGCTTTCTCTAAACTCCACCTCCATCATAGTCACAGCTCTGGACTCTGGATAAACAGGAGCTTTTCTTAAATATGGAGCATTTAATTGTCCTTATTTGTTTCATTTTTGCTCCTGTGTCATTCTATTTATTCTCCTGACTTTAATGAAGTTGCTGCCAATTTACACCTGTGTACACCAGAAGAGAATTAGGCCTGAATTTCCAGCAAAGTGTAGGAGAGGGTGCTCCAGGCTAGACCCGTACCTATCATATACTGTACTACAGGGGTTCTCAAACTTTGTGATACTGCAACCCCCCTCCAAATTGCTCACAACCCTCCTCTAAGTTGCTCGAGACCCCCCTTTCAGTTGCTCACAACCACCCTCTAAGTTGCTCGAGACCCCCCTTTAAGTTGCTCATGACCCCCCTCTAAGTTGCTGGTGACCCCCCAGGGGGTCGGGACCCACAGTTTGAGAAACACGGCTGTACTACGTTTATTTACAGACAAGTATCTGGATCACATTCTCAGTAGAAAACTGTTCTTCCACCTAGTCCCAAGCAATTTATTCCTATATCCATGGAGTGACCATCTGTCCCGTTTTTAAGGTCTGTTGCCGGTGTCCCAACTTTTTTTTAAAAAAACAGGCACATTGTCCTGTATTTCCCCTGCAGCAGGGGAAGAGCTGCCAGGGATCAGGGCTTTAGCTGCTGAAGCCTCAAGCACCAGTGGCTCCCCTTCCCTCCCCACACTGCATGCTGCAGGGCTGAACTTCATTCCTGCAAAGGGGCAAGGTTGGCAGGGAGCCGCAGGCACTCAGAGCTTCAGCCACTAGAGCCCCAAGTGTTGGTGGCTCCTCCTCCAACCATTCTGGGGCTGGAGCTCTGAGTGCTCCCGAGCACCGGTGGCTCCTTCTGCCACCCCCGCTTTGGGGCTGGAGCCCCAAGTGCTGGCAGTCCCCCCCCCCCTTTGGGACTGGAGCCCTGAGTACTGGCATCCCCTCTTCCTCTTCCCCTGCGGAACTGGAGCCCTGAGAGCCAGTGACCCCCCTTTCACCTCCTCCTGCGGGGCTGGAGCCCTGAGTGTCGCCCACCCACCACTGTAGGGCTGAAGCCCTGAGTGCCACATGTCCCCCTTTTGGGCTAAAGCCCCAAGCACTGGCAGCCCCTCACCCACCCCCCCGTTGGTGTTCTGTATTTGGCGTGGGGAAATATGGGTACCCTATATATCTAGATCTCCAATATGACTCCCTCTACCTCTCTGAAGTATCAGTGAAGCACTTAATAGTAATGACAACATCTTCTACTAACCTGCATTATGGCCAGTGAGAAGAAAACTGTGATTTATGTATTTTTATATACTTACATCCATTGAAATGGTGAGTAAATGCCTATACTGTCCTCACCTTGGAGGCTTAGGAGCCATTATTCCATACACTTAAAGACTTTTAAAGGACACATTTACAATCTCGGTATAAATAACAACAATACATGCACATAAAAACACCCATTTAGGGCTAGCAAGTTTTTAGTTTTCCAGCAAAAGTTTCTCTTTTGATTTGTGACAAGATTTTACTCACCATGAGATAGTCGTCGTTGTTCCAGACGACTATCAGCTCCATCTCCATCAGCTTGGTCACCAGGCGGACAGTGCGTCCAAAAGGTGCAATTTGGAGTCCATTGCTGGTATATGGCAATTTGATGACACTGTTAAGAGAAAAAGTTTAATCCTATTATGTAAATGTACGTATGGTAGGATCTGGTACTTCTAGGCAGCCATTGTTTTGTATTGAGATATTGCATAGCTATCTGTGTACCCCATGGGTATTTTGTGGCAAATTAAGAAAGAGCTTTGTTTGTTCCCTCGTAGCTGGGACATTTCAGGATATTTGAAAAATGCTACTGAATGCCAGACAATTTAAAAAAAGACCAACAATATACAGCTAAGGCCTGATTATTATAATAAAAATCAGCATGGGAAAAGCACATATGGATTGAGGGGGAATAACTGGTTTGGATTTTATAAAGCAATTGCTAATCTCTTCATAGGTATCTCCACACACACATTGTCTGAGTAGCAGTAGCTGTCACTCATGACCCTGAAGAGGTCATGAGCATCACAGTCAGTGTTCATATAGGAAATCTCCTAGTGCTGAGGCTTGGCACTGTGAAGGGGAATCACATAATGAGAGCTAGGTAGCAGGAATGGGACTGGGATCTAGTGGCTAAACCCTAATGCTACAGACCAGTGATGATAAAGTGTAAATATATATTGAATACATTTCATCATTGTAGTATGGGGACACCAATTTTAAAAAGCAGTTCCATTCATTTATAATTGTCCTTGCAAATCAATCATAAGCCGAGTATTTTTCAGTGTAGTTTGCCATATGGAAGTATAAGTTATGAGAACAGCTAGGTGAATTAATTTTTTTGGCTCGCTGGCAGTTCCAAATAATTTTAAAAAATTGGCTCGGGTCTAACTGAATTTGAAAATTGTAAAAAAAATTAGCGAATCAAAGAAGTCCATTTCAGGTCTCATGCAATGTTTTGTATGACCTGAAACATTTTGTTCCTGGGTGTTTTTAAAGGGGCTAGAGCCACATAATAGCTGAAGGTGCTGGTGCTGATATAATTTCTCTGATAAGCTTTAGGGTTAGGGCACTCATGTGGGAGGTAAAAGTTCAGTTCTTCCCTCTGCCTAATGGTGATAAGGGGTCTGAACTTGGTTTCCTCTGTTGCATGAGAGTGCTCTAGCCCCTGGCCTATGGAATATTCTGATGTGGGACTCTGCAGCCAAAGCTGTTTCTACATGGATAAATAATTAGTCATTCAGCCAGAGACACAGTGTGATTCATTAGCCAGATTATTAGGATTCCTTCCCTGGAAGGTGGGAAGCTCAAGTCCCTGAAACAATGACTATTAATTTATACAAAGTGAGTTTACTATTACAGTAGTTGAAAAACTGTCCACTTGGAGGAACAAGACCTGTTTTTATTTTTAGT
Organism: Pelodiscus sinensis; assembly: GCF_052426305.1. NCBI lineage: Eukaryota > Metazoa > Chordata > Testudines > Trionychidae > Pelodiscus > Pelodiscus sinensis. The sequence continues at coordinate 119,625,139 of NC_143056.1, read as the reverse complement.
TGTTGGGTGTGGTTTTTTTTTTGCAGACTATAGTTGTAAATACACAGGGGAATATAATAAAATATGAAATTTCTATAGCCATCCATATCCTTTCTCTGTGTTTACCACAGGCAAAAACTCAGAGTTGCCTAATTCATGAACATTGCTGAAGTTTCGTTATGGGAATGTCAGCTTCTGGAAGGCAATTGACACATTTCTCAAAGCTCCCCAGCAATCTGTTTCCCTGATTTTGTTGTATTCTTCATATGGTAGTTATAGGAATAATGAGAACAGAAAGTAGCCATGGCAGGTATGGTGTTCCAAGTAAGTCTCTAGAGGTTCTCCTATTTTCTGCTCCCCTACAAAAGTGCAACACTCAAAAGTTTGGTTTCACAGTCACTGAAGTTCAGGTTAAAATGAGCTCAAAACAAAACATATTTAACCTCTAAATTTCACCTAATTTTGTGAGCTGGCCCAGAGGAATTTGAAACTAGAACTAGTCTCACAGAAGACCTCTGTAAGGTTTATGTCAATAGAGTTTTAATTTGGGAATTATTGTGAGATGAGATATTTTACCTGCTTTTTGGCTTCACACTGAGTATTTTCCATAGGTGTAGTCTACATTTAATGTACATTTATTTGGCAATTATAATCTGCTTTCATAGGAGGAGAAAAAGTTGGTGGCTAGGTAGATAGTTTGTGTCTAATTTCTATAATTTATTAATGCACTTTGGGCATGAAATGGATAACTGAAATGGAGAGACTGAGCTGTCTCTACAGTACCATCACAGAGCTATCTAGTGTATCTCACATAGCTTCTTGCCTTTCATTACTCACTGTGATTTGATATATCCCTGAAGCTTACCCAACACCTTTGATTACAATGATGCTTTTTTCAACTATGACGATGACAGCTCCCATCTCAATGATGATTCTTTCAATTTTTTTGTTCATCCCACGGCGGAACTGGATGTTGAAGTCTGGGGTAACATCATTGCATACGGTAGCCATGATGTAGTTGCAGGTCCCAAAGAAGTCATACAAATAATTATCAAAGGTAGAGAAATGCCCTGCACCCCAGGTAGAACATGAGCCCTTGTCTAAGAAAGGAAAGAGAAAATGTATTTAGGTTGTCTTATGCCATGTTTGATGAGGCTGACAGTCATTCCAAACATTACCAGAGGTGTTCTAATAGCTGGAAATGCTGACGAGCTTGACATTTAAAAAAACTCTCAGAGAAACTGAATTTATGTTTAAGTTCGGATCTATTCTTTTTCCAGAGTATCTATATACCTGTAATTCTTCTCCTTTATTTTTTGTCTCTGAATGACATCTGCATTGGGTCATCTTATTTTTTTCTCTCTTTTAAATTTTAAGTGAACACAGTGTTTGTGAAAGATGCTCTGACACACATTTGAGCTGGCTATTTATATACAGGGGAAATACAGCTCGGATAACACCATAGCAATTTTTCTTCTCACTGCCCCAGAAAATGTGTCTTAATACCAGGTTTGTAGTGTGCTTTCTCTCTCTTGTGATATTAATATGTAGAGGTAGGTGACCTTTTGTACAAAACTTTTTTGGTGAAAAATGCCAATTTGGCAATACAGGAACAGTCCACAAATTCATGTTGTTTTGGGAAAAATTGTTTTGGCTGGAAACTTTCCCTCAACTCAAAAATATATATATATCATTTATTTACATCTTCAAAACAAAATGCTCCAATATTTTATTTCAAAATTATTCTTGTTCCATAATTTCCTTTAATTGTATTTAAAAAATTGAATATTGGAAAATAGACAAAAATTTAAATGTTTCATTAAACGTTAAATGAAAGAGGAAGATTTTTTTGTGTCAAATGATTTTTTTTCTACTTTTTGATTTGCTGAACATTAAAATATTGTTGGTGTAACTGAAACAAAACTTCCTTTTTTTGATATTTTTTGGAATTGCCAGTGAACTGAAAAACTTGTTGTTTGTGCAGTTTGTCTTCGATGGAACCAACTTTGTTAAAGGCATGAGATACTTTTGAAGAAAAACTGGAATGTAGATGCAGTGAACCTATCACAGAATAATACTGAGCTGGTAGAGACATGTGGTTAGGCCTCTTCCAGACATGCCACGAGGGACTTGGAGGAGTATAGAAGAGATAAAATATAGTGAACTGAACTGTGCTGTGGTTTGCCAAAACCCCCTAAATTCAATAAAGGCATTCGAATAATTCACTCATGGTCAGATTTCTAAAAATTGTCAGTACCCAGATTGGGACACGTTTTTCTAAAAAGCTCAGTTGCCATTCAGACAGTAAAAGAAATGGTCAGATTTTTATAAGAGCTGAGCATGTTAGCATCAGTGTCAGTGGTCTTTATTCTAAAATGAAAAATCTGGATGATATTTTTTCAAATATTTTTGTCAAAATGAAATATTTTTTAAAAAGCCCTTAAAATGTAATGATTTTTTCCCAACATTTTAGTCAATTTTTAATCAAAACAGGTATTGAATAATTAAAATTCAATATTCAAATAACCATTTTGGTAATGGGCTTCATAATATTTTTAGTAACCATTTCAGCTATTAGAAATTGAAAAAGAATGCCTTCATTTAGAATCAGAATTTGTAAAAATTATACTTTTTTAAAAACAGCATACAAACAAACGGTATTTAAACTGGTTTTAAAAGGATTTACATGTTGTAGGTGTTTGAATTTTATCTCATTTCAGTGTTTTAGATTTCTAAAGAGGGTATTTTGTACTCGGTTCTTTAGTTTCCTATGTTAGACATTCAAATTTTACCAAGAATGTTCACATTTAAATCTTCATTTATGTTTAAAAGACTTTATCATGGTCTTATAAATATCTTGATTCTAAAAGCAGGCTATCCCAGGGTTTGTGGCTTAAAGTCACAGGCGCACAGCATGTAGAGATGCACATGACCCTGTAGTTGGCTGCTTTGGGCATGGAGGGGCGCAGCAGGCAGGGAGCCTGTCCCAGGATCCCATTGGGCTGAAGGCCAGGAGGCACCTAAGGTAAGCACTTCCTTGATAGAGCCTACACCTGGCACCCCACTCTCTTCTGCACCCGCACTCCTTGCCTCAGGTCACAAACCAAACCCTCTGCATCCCCTCCTGCATGTCTCAGGTCAGTGGTGCGCAACCTTTTTCCTGGTGTAACTCTCGGGAAAATTTTGGTAGAACAACAACAAAAAAGCGTGGCCCCTTTAAATAAATGCCACTCCCTGCACTACTGACTGTCTGAATCACAGTGCTGTGTCACCTCCCCTCCCCCCCACAGAAGACAGCTACAACCCCCACAGGTTGAGCACCGCTGTCTCAGGTCACAACACAAATCCTCTGCGGCTCTGCTCTTGTACCCATACGCACTCCCAGATCCTGCACTCCTCTGCAGCTCAGTCCTCTGCCCCAGGTCTCAAGTCTATCCTGCCCTAGCCCACAACCCCTTCCCAGACCCTGCTCCTCTTCCTGGACCCTGTGTCCCCTCCTGTACCCCAATCCAATGGCCCATGTCACAACCGTTTCCTTCATCCAAACTTCTTCCCAGACCCCACACCAGCTCCTGGACCTCAATCACCTACCCTTAGCTCCCTTCTTCACCAAATCTCCATCCCAGATCCTGCACCTCCTCCATTAATATCATGGAAGAGTGCAATCCTTGACCATTTACCCAATTTTCGGAGAGACTTCCCGTCAAAAATTATTGTCCACCCCTGCACTAAGAGGACTTTAAAATAAAAGAATTTTAGGTCTTGATGCTGCAAACATTTAGGGGTACATACTTAAGCACCTGAAGTCAATGATGCATGAGAGCTAACTTGATAAAATTGCTAACAGGATTAGAACCTTTATTTTCAATAGTTGTTTTGGGGGGAGGGATTGCTTCAAAGAACATTTATTATAAATTTTAATCTAATGTTGTAATAGCACAAATTTTAAGACTATTTTTAGAAAACCTCAACCTCATATACATTGATTATTTTTATAAAGATGATTATATGAGTCACCTTGCACTGAATCACCCATCCTATTTCAAATCTGCAGACTGGAAACAACTTCAGAACATTTGGAATTTTCCATGACATTTTTGTTTTATTTTTCAATCAACTTTAAAGCATATAACGGTCACCTCCTACCTCCTTCTGAAAGAAGGTGCTTACAAAATATTCATCTATTTTATCCAACAAGTGTAAAAGAAACTATTACCTGAACGCAGCATAGTCTCATCTTGTCCACTCCAGGACTCTTCATTTTTGTCATCTGGAAAATAGGAGTTGGTTAAACATTGCCACTGATCCTTCCAGTCAAACCTTGCATATTTTACCATGAATACAATGCTCAGCTTTGAGCTTACATGGCTAGCTTGTTTGGGTCTTGCCAGTTTTCTACTAAAAAGGTATTAGTGGGACATATAAGGTGCATCTAGACAACATTCCTCTTTTGATAAAGGAATGCAAATGCTGATTTACAAATCTCTTGCTTCTTTTGCATAATCTCTGCCGATTGCTTTTTCGGAAGAGATTTAAAAAAAAAAGCAGTCTACATGGGATTCTTTCAAGAAAAAAACCCTTTTTCAAAAAAACCCTTTTTCCTGAAAAAATGAGGTTTACAGGGTTCTTTCGAAAAAGGGGGTTGAGAAATGCTGTTCTATAGATATAGGGAATGCTGTGATAGGTAGAAGTAAAGTGTTTCAGTGAAAATTTGAATGTAGGTAAATAATAAATGGGAATGCCAAAGCCATATAATCAGTATATTGAGTATAATTTTTGCTGAGTGACTTTAGCAGACATTCATTCATTTTGTATATAGGGAAGAATAAGGCTCAGTTAATTATTGTAAGAAATCATGATTGAGTTGCCAACTGTCTAAGACTTACTAAGCACATAACCCCAAATATCCTCACCCAAAGCCTCACCCTGCTCACCACATCCTCCCTTCTTCTGTCACTCACTCTCTCCTACCCTCACTCATTTTCATTGGGCTGGGGCAGGAGGTAAGGATTCAGGAGGGGATGCCGGGAGCAAGCTCTGAGAAGGTGTTTGGGTGCTAGTGGGGGGAGGCGGGCGGGTCCAAGCTGGGGAAGGAGGTTGGGATGCAGGAGGGAGTTGGACCTGCTGGCTCTGAGAGGTGCCTCAGGCCTGAGGCAGAGAGTTTGGTTTCTGGGGAGTTTCAAGGTTGGGCCAGGAGGTTGAAGTGCAGGAGGGGGTGTGGAGTGCAGGCTTTGGGAGGGAAATTGGGTATAGCTGAAGCTCTGATCTGGGGCAAGGAGTTTAGGGTGCAGGAGGGGTTCTAGATAGTCCTTGCTTTGGGCTATTCCTGGTTGGCAGTGCAGTGGGGCTAAGGCAGGCTCTCTGTCTGCATAGGCACAGGAGGTTTGAGTATGGGAGCAGGTGCAGCACCTCCAAGTTTTGCATCCAGCTTCCTCGTGCCCAGAGCCCAGCCTTGCTGCTGACTCACTGTTGGCTTCGCTAGTCCTGGATCCTGACAGCTTCACCCCCCACCCCCGGGGTCCCACCATCCTCATGGGCTCTGCAGCCCACCATCCCTGGAAGTATCCCTGCTGCTTGGGTTGCTACTGCCAGCTCAAAGTTCTGCAGCCACCTCCAGCTGTGGCTATGTTGCCAACTGTCCCAGACTGGCTACCAGATATCATTTGCGGCAATGACATCTGGTCCATCCAGTCTGGGAGATTTAACAACTTTAGATGCCACCCCCCAGACTGTGGCAGTGCAGGGCACAAACAAGTGTGGTGGGCACAGCACAGCACCCCTACCCTCAAAATAGTTCCAGCATCACTGCCTGTCTGCCTGGCCCTGTGCTACTCCCAGAAGTGGCAAGTACCTCCCTGCAACCCCTGAAAGTGCGGGGGGAACAGGGAGCTCTGTGTGCTTCCCTCACCAGCAGGCACCATCCCTACAGAGCTGGTGCTCAAGATGGGGGAAGTGCATGGAGACCCCTTTGGCCCTCCCACTTAGGGGCTGCAGGGACATGCTGGCTTCTGGGAGTGGCACTGGGCCAGAGCAGACAGGAAACCTGCCTTAGCCCCACTGTGCTGCTAAACTTTTAGCAACTTAAAATCTCCTGGATTGGCTGTAGTAGCCTCTAGGGGTGTGTCTAGACTACATGCCTCCGTTGACAGAGGCATGTAGATTAGCCAGATCGGCAGAGGGAAATGAAGCCGCGATTAAAATAATCGCGGCTTCATTTAAATTTAAATGGCTGCCCCGCTCTGCCGATCAGCTGTTTGTCGGCAGATCGGGGCAGTCTGGACGCGCCGCGCCGACAAAGAAGCCTTTCTTGAATGGCACAGGTAAACCTGGTTTCATGAGGCATACCTGTGCCGATCAAGAAAGGCTTCTTTGTCAGCACGGCGCGTCCAGACTGCCCCGATCTGCCGACAAATAGCTGATCGGCAGAGCGGGGCAATCATTTAAATTTAAATGAAGCCGCGATTATTTTAATCGCGGCTTCATTTCCCTCTGCTGATCTGGCTAATCTACATGCCTCCGTCGACGGAGGCATGTAGTTTAGACGTACCCTAGGAGACTCCTGCCAAAACCGGGAGTATTGATAACCCGAAGTCATGAGCAGACAAAGGGATGACAGAGGAAAATATTTTTCCTGCTTAATCTCTTCTGCACAGGAAATTTTGTTCCCTTCAGGGTTCTCTTTTTATAGCTTTTACCTATTTATGACAGATGAAATACTCACTTAAGTCAAGCCAATCATTTTCATGGCTGCCTGAAGGAAAAAAAATAGTTACAGTTAAGAATCATCTTAATATAAAAAAAATCTAACATATATAGAGTGCCTTTTACCCTAAATCTCTTTGCAAACTAGGTTCAGGAATCTCATCATCCAATAGTGAAAGACAGCCAATTCTGGGGAGAACCTAGCAATTCGTTAACTACACATGGGGTATGTCTACACTATGGAATAAGGTCAACTTAAGATGCACAACTTCAGTTACATTAATTGCGTAGCTGAAGTCAAAGTACCTTAACTCGACTTTTGGTGCTGTCCACACTGCAGGAAGTCGAAGGGAGAACACTCTCCCTTCGACTTCCTTTACTCCTTGTGGAAGCAGGATTGCCATCATCGACTGAAACAAAAGACAGAACTACGTAGCACTTTAAAGACTAACAAGATAGTTTATTTATCATTGACTGGAGTGCCCCTCTCATTTCGACTTAGCTTGTCTACAGTAGAGCCGCTAATTTGAACCATGGAAGATTGATAGCAGCAGCTTCGATCTTCTCTGTAGTGCAGACATACGCATAGAAAGTGAAGAAAACAGAATACTGTATTTTTTCAGGAAGAATTTTAAATAAGCCGAATATATGATATGATTTATTCTGAATACAAGAACTGATATGCAGAGCCATATTTATTTCATCTTTGCAGCTAAAACTTTTTTTAAGCTCTAAGTGCTCAGAAATACAACGGTGTGAAATTTTCACACAAAACTTTTTTTAAGAAAAAATGTAGTTAGCAGCAACAGAATTTGTGAATTCAGATTAATTTCATTGAATTGTTTGATTTAAAACCCCCTGAAAAATTCAACAAAGTAAACATTTTATTTTGACATTTTTTAAACAAATCTTTTCAGTTCAAAATGACTTTGTGCAAAATTTCCTATAATTATATTGAAAAACCCAATTAAAACATATAAAAATGTTTGAAACCAAAATAAAACATTCAGCTTAATGACTTTTTGAAAACTTTTTGATTCATCAAATATTTTTAGAAATTTCATATTCCGTTCCATCTTAAACCATTTTTTTTAATTGCCAGCAAGCAGAAAAATCTGTTTGAGCAGCTCTGCTCATCAATCTGGACCCTTCTGTATTATGTCTTGAGAGACCAGGGCTGGTCCACAACGTTTTGGCACCTGAGGCAGGGAGCTTAAATGACGCCCCCATGCCCCCTTGCTGCACCTGCAGCAGACACAATTTTCTACACTCTGGGTCCTAGTGGCACCGCCCTACCCCCCCACAGTCTGGCACCTGAGGTGGCCGCCTCAGTTCGCCTCATGGAAAAGCCAGCCCTGGAAGAGACTGAGAGAAGCTTCAGCAGTATCATGACTCTTAGCTCCATGTTGTCATTGTTTCAATGACAGAATAACTTTGATGGACAGAAGCAAAGTCATCTGGGAAGACCACTAAAAACTAAATATTCACTGTCCTCAATGCATTCAGAAATGTGGTATCTTCATGCTCTTGGACTAGCAGGTATCACAATCACTGCCAGGGAGCAAATGCTCAATTTTTAATGCTATCCAGTGTATTAATATTACTACAAATATATTAATTAGTAATAGTAAAGCACTGTGACCATATAAAGCGCTAAGGTCCAGATCCCAAAGGGTTGTAGGCAACTCTACACCATAATCAAGCAAGGAAGGTCCTAACCAAATAATTCTGCCAAACAGTTCAGAAATTAGTTTTCAAAATCTGAACTTTTATATGTACACAGCTTTTTAAGGAGCATTAAACATTACATATTAAGTACCGTGAGTCCAGAAGAAGTGCTTGTGATTTGATTTATGTCTATCATATTATTCACTCTTTCCAACTCTGTGGTAAACTGTGGTGCCAGAAACAGTAGTGCTATGGCTGAGAGGCAAATTATGGTATTGGTAATAGTGGTTCAGGAAGCTGCCTTATTGCCACTTTATGAGTGTGTTGCTATGGGAGCCATGGCCTAGTAAGACTGGCTGCAAGACTGATCAGTTAAGGCCAGCTCTGACAGCAGGGCTGCAGGAGACTGGCTCCCTGCATTGACACGGCAGAACAGGAGGGAGCTCCCTGCATAGCTCAGGGTCCCAAGACACCAGACCACAAGGTGCTGGGGAGGTTGGAGTTGTCCTGGGCTGAGTAGAGACTCAATTGAGAACTGCAAAGACAAGGATGAGCACCTGATCTTTTCTGGGGATGACTTCCACACTCCTGGCTGATGAATGAGGGAGTGGGTCCATGACACTGGATCTTGCAAGCACAAGGTGCAGAGGGGAGGCTGAAGCCCTGGTGGGGCAGAGCTGAGACCTCCCAGGCAGCAAGGAGGAGGATAAATATTGCTATTTGTGAGCCTTTGTGGTATGCGCTTCACTTGCCATAAAAGTCACCAGGTACCATGGCAACTAAGCCCAGTTTAAGGCATCACGGCTAACCTCAAGACCCCCATTCCTCTGCCACCTAAAACTGTAAATACCTAAACTTACTTGATACCTTCATTTTTATTGTAAAAGTTCCCAAAGCTGTAAGCACTGAGGTGTTTGCCTGCCTCGAGTCATGTGCACTGCTACCTCCCTCTACGGGAATGTATACATAAGGATAAAATACCTACATTTGGTCTGAGTCATTTGATTTTGGCTCAGGGGCTCAGGTTCTGAGATGGAAAAAGGTCTCTGTAAACATTTGGGCATGGGGGGGAGCCAAGCTCTGGGATTCTGCAAGCTAATATTTCTTTGTAGGCAAATCCTTCAGTCAGAATTCATAAAGGTAGCCCTTTACATGAGCTCCTCAAAGCAGGGACTTTCTGAGAATGTGTTTTGTTCAGTGCCTTGTACAATAGGGCCCTGATCCTGATTGGAACTTATTGGGAACAACTTCAGCTTAATTGTGTAATAACAGTCAACGTATTTACCTCTTTTCAGTAGCTCTTTCTGCCTGTGGAGAAATTGTTGGGATATATAACTCCCTTCAAGCCCTGTGAAAACAGAAGGTATGGATAAGTCATCATCTCAACACAAAACAGGAAAGCAGCATCAGTTTTTAAAATCTCCATCTTGTTCTTTGATTTACTGTACACCACAGTGTCACATGGACAACAATCAGCATGCTTGTGCCAATGCATGCACAGCTTGTAATGAACTACTTTTGAATTTTATACAACATGCATAATGTGACAAAACAAGCTAAAGATTTGTTAATCATATGTAACACACAAGGCCTAGCTACATGCATACACTGCTGTTCTACGGAGGCTACTAAGGGCATGTCTACACTCAAACTATTTCGAAATAACTAAAATCGATTTAATAACTCCCAAAATAACAAAATTGAAATGGCATGTCCACACTATGGGGAAGCCTCGAAATTAGTCAGAGGCAGGCTCTGTTATTGTGGACATGCTACCTTGACTTAGAGCTCCAGGAAGCACTGGGGAGTAATTACTATGAATTACTCTGGAGAGTAGTTATTTTGAAATAGCAGCAGTGGTGCGTTCACACTAATGCTATTTTGAAATAACAATTTTGAAATAAGCATTATTCCCTGAGGAAAGCAGGAGTACAGATTTTGGAATAACCAGACCGTTATTTTGAAATAATGGGTTCGGTAATGTGGAAGCTCTGCCTATTATTTCAAAATAAGGAGGGTTATTTCAAAATAACTTCCTAGTGTAGACCAGGGCTAACGGGCTCATTAACAGCCACTGAGGGCCCAAGGCCAGGTAGGGAAGGATGGCTCTACACCCCCGAAAGGGGCAAGGCCCGGAGTGGAAGGGGTAGAGCCGACAGCTGTAAGCCTTTAGTACCACACAGAGGGTGTGTCTAGACTACAGGGTTTTTTCGAAAAAACTTCCCCTGCGTCTAGACCGCTGTCACATTCTTTCAAAAGTAAATCGAAAGAATGCAGCAGTATTTTTGATCATGGAAAACCTCGTTTTATGAGGAAGAATGCCTTTTTTCGAAAGTGCTCTTTTGAAAAAAGGCGCTATGTAATGCAAACTGTGCTTTTTCGAAAGAGAGCATCCAGACTGCCTGGGTGCTCTGCTTTTTTGAAAGTACTGGTTGTTGTCTAGACGCTCTTTTTCGAAAGAGGCTTGCAGTCTAGATGTAGCCAGAATGAAGTGTGATCCTCCTAGCTCTCAGAGCTGCATGGAGTGTTGCTCTGGTGATCTTGGGGTAATTCAAAGGGGCTGCATTGGTAGCTGGAAGCTCTGGGCCCTTTTGAAACTCTAGGCCCAGTGGCAATTGCTCCCTTTGTCCCTTCCTCCTCCCCTTCCCCCCCCCCCCCGGGTCAACGGGCCTGTATACAACATCTGTGGAGGAGCAGGGTTCAAGAGAAAATTCCCAATTTACTGTGAATGTGTGAGCTAACATCATCTTACTCCACATTTCTGTTCCCTATAAGTCTGACTCTAGCCATGTGCTTCACAAGCAAAAATAAATTGTATTCCTCTTAGCACAGTAGAGCCATTAGAGCTATCGAAGAACAACCTGGGCTCTAATTTACTTCAGGCTTCCTTAATGAACTTACACTTAATCTCGCTTTTTTAAAAATGTGGATTTAGTATTCATGAAAGGGGCAGTATTTGATAGGCTTGGTGCCATAGATGTAGATTCAGAGGGTGCATCTAGACTGGCAAGATTTTGTGAAAAGCGGCCGCTTTTGTGTAAAAACTTGCCAGCTGTCTATACTGGCTGCTTGAATTTGCGCAAGAGCACTGACTTTGTAATGTACAAAATCAGTGCTTCTTGAGCAAATACTTCACGCTTCCGCTCAGGAAAAAGCCCTCTTGCACAAGTATTCTTGCGCAAGAGGGCCAGTATAGACAGGGAAGAATTGTTTTGCGCAAAAAAGCCCCAATGGCTAAAATGGCGATCAGGGCTTTCTTGCGCAAAATCGCATCTAGACTGGCCACGGATGCTTTTGCGCAAAAGCACTTTTTGCGCAAAAGCATCCTTGCTAATCTAGATGCTCTTTTGTGGAAATACTTTTAACGGAAAAACTTTTCCGTTAAAAGTATTTCCTCAAAATCATGCCAGTCTAGGAGTATCCATAGAGTTCAGGCCAGAAGGGGTCATCTGATCATCTAGTCAGAACTCCTGTATATCACAGACCACCAAAAAGCATTCATCCTTCCCCTGAAGTTCAATGCTAAGCTTGACTAGCAGATTTAGACCACAGTATTTAAGGCCACAGGAAACTAAACAATTGTATGCCATAGTCTGAGAGCAGGAGGGACTGAGGTACCTCAAAGCCTGAGGCCTGTACAAGTGGCAGGTAATTGATTCAGTGAGAGAGACCCAGATGATAGCAAGTGATTTAAGTCCTTTATATTAGACACACAACTGCATTGTCTCATCAGTGTGCCTCAAACTTTGACTGGGATGGTTTATCCTAGAGGTAAAAAAGTTTAGCCTTCATATTTATTAATTCCTTTGTCCTCTGTAGTGACAGTCACCAAGGATGTCAACTGTAAGGAACTACATTGAAACTACTACCTAAACTAACCAAGTAGACTTGCAATAGTAGTAGCTTTTGGCTACTGTCTATTTGGGCTTGTCTTGAAACAGTGACAGTGATAAGGGCTCTATATCAGAATCTTTATTACTGGTGGTTAGGTGAGAAAAAACACAGCTTCATTTTTCAAATTCTAGGTTGATTGAGCAAGGATGCCTGTAAGACAAACAATTCTTTGTCTTCAAAATTGGACATATTTGATCAGTGACACTGCTCAAATATGGAACCCGAAGGTGTAACTTTTACAGCCAGCTTTATTTTTATTAAAACTGCACTTTAGGCCTCTTCTGATGATGACTTATTACAGAACCCAAATCTCCGTGTTGATTAGTAACTTGGAATGTGGCCCCTGAATTAGATTTAAGATTCATAGTCCCTATTCTTGCCTTGGTTACAATGGTGCTAATGAAGTCAATGGACTTATTGTGGGATTTATACTTGTACAAGTAGGATCAGAAATTGGCCCTCAGAGTTTACATAAGGCTTTAATTGTTCATATTTTTCTTTTTCCAGTTACAGCACAAATCTCTGATCTAAGAATAATATGTACTGTTACTGGAGTCGTATTATATGGGCCATTAAGTGTGGTAAACACAATACAGAAGAAATAAATTTAGCTTTGTTCAAACTAAGCTGAATAAATTATGCATTTTAACAGCTTGGACCATGTGCTTGAAACATTTTTGGCAGCCTTCATAGCAATTGTAAAAACTGATAATTATGGAGTAGACATAGAACAAATAGTAAAAAAGGAAACCAGAGTCTTAAACAACACAGAAATTAATCACAAAATAAAGATGGCCTTCAAATAACCCAGTGCAAGCACTTGGGGGGGAAAGAGGTTCATTACAGATTCAATGTGTTTACATGTCTATGATATCCAAAAAGGTTGGGCCAGAAAGGGGTGGAAGGGCAGATCCCTTAATGAAACATCATTTTTTTAGTTTTATATACTGAGCTAGAAAAACATTTTGAGAGATTTCATTTTGACACTGCATTGATTTGAGCAATCTGCCATATTTCAAGCATGGACATTCTCTTTTAAAGAATGGCTTTAATAAAGAAAAATGTCTTTTTTTTGCTAACAATTATTTAACACCTTGTGCAGTGTACTTAACAGGCACAATTCTGCAGAGGGTACATATACTGATCTCCCACTACTATGAATATGAGTGCTGTATGTCGAGCTACTGCAGGGTGGAGAGCCTTTGCTGTTTGCAAACACAATACACAATTTACCATCAGCCAGGTAAGGCTCTGTGTTTTTTAAGTTAGTGACATAATTCACTCACTATGTACCATGCAGTGAATGATCCTCCAAGAGTTTCAATCACCAGAAAGTCCAAATAGAGAGAGTAGGGAGGAAAAATAATTTAAAATTGTTTTCCTATGTTGTATTTTCTATCACATTTGTGAAAGATGCAGCTTCATATTTTTAACTTCTGATGAGAAAAATATAAATTGAAAAGACTGTAATTCCACTGAGGATGGGGAAAGAGAGAAAAAGGTTTGCATCCCATGTACTGTTAGTATAATAATGGAATCTTCTAACATCCCACACTGCAGTCTCCCCTTTTTTCACTAAATATTTAGTTTCCTTTGATTAACACACAGTAAAACATCCATCAAAAGAAGTCTCATGTCTAGCTAAAGATCTTAGACTTACCTGTGCAGTGTAGAAAACTGCAGAAAATTAGTAATAGTAGTGCCAAAAGCATGGTGTTTGCCTTGAGTGGAAAGTTTCTTTTTCAGGGCTCTCCGCCCCTACCTGCTCAAAAGGGGCAGTGCTGCTGCTGCCACCTTCAAGCCTTGCCTTTTCAAGCTTGGATGCTTTATATATAGAAGGACAAAGCCCTCCCTCATTCCCATGGACTTCAGAAATTGCAACAGCTGGAAAAGTGGAGTAACCGCCAAACAGGATCTTCCACCTTATCAGGCTAAACACACCTAAATGCCATTTATAAAAGAAGAAGAAAAAACCCTCCGACATCACTTCTCCAATTCATTATCATTTTTCCAAGGGCAGTTTAATGGATGCTTTGCAACAGTTCAAACACATTTAACTATATCTATTGTACAAATTTGGTATCACGTCGAAAAAATACAGATTGGTAGTGTGTAAACTGTGATTGTACCAGATAAAGAGAAGAGTAATGTTGGGATCAATAACCCAAAGGCAAATAAGAGGTAGGGTGAATTTGAATGGGTGCAGAGAAGTATGGAGAAAAGTGCTATTGTATGAGTGAATAGTATAGCTCTCAGACCTTCTAATCAACTCTTCTTTCTTTCTTTCTTTCTTTCTTTCTTTCTTTCTTTCTTTCTTTCTTTCTTTCTTTCTTTCTTTCTTTCTTTCTTTCTTTCTTTCTTTCTTTCTTTCTTTCTTTCTTTCTTTCTTTCTTTCTTTCTTTCTTTCTTTCTTTCTTTCTGTCTTTCTTTCTGTCTGTCTGTCTGTCTGTCTGTCTGTCTGTCTGTCTGTCTGTCTCTCTCTCTGAATGGCCTTATTCATCCTTTCTTTGACTGACTTCTCCAGCAAAATGATGTGAAACTTTTCCTCAACAAAATTGATAGCAGTTTCCTCTTGAGGGATGGGGGAGTTTCAATTAGCTCTGGATATCCGATTTTCATTTGTACTGATATTAGTTTCCATGCTGGGCTGTCCCATTGTAATACTTTTTCGCACTCCTTCTAGAAGTGATCCCTTCAGCCAGAATTGAGGCATGTGAAGTAGATCAAGCATGTTATGAGTCAACAGTGTGTCCTTATTTCCAAGAAAGCTAACAGCATATTGGGCTGCATTAGTAGAAGCATTGCTAGCAAATTGAAGGAAGTGATTATTCCCCTATATTCGGTACTAGTGAGGCTACTACTGGCCTATTGAATCCAGTTTTGGATCTCTCACTACAGAAAGGATGTGAACAAATTGGAGGGAGCCCGGCAGAAGGGAAAAAATGATTAGGGGGATGGAGCACATGACTTTAAGTCCTTTTTGTTCAGCCTTTCCTCTAAATAGAAGAGAAGAATGAGGGGGAATTTGATAGCTGGAGGGGAAGGGGTTTCAAAGAGGGTGGAGCCAGGCTATTCTTGTTAATGGTGGCAGATGACAGATCAAGGAGAAATAGTCTCATGTTGCAGTGGGGGAGGTCTAGGTTGTATATAAGAAAAACCCTTTTCACTAGAAGGGTGGTGAAGCACTGGAATGGGTTACCTAGGGAGATGGTGGAATCTCCATCCTTAGAGGTTTTGAAGGCCAGGCTTGACAAAGCCATGGTTGGGATGATTTAGTTGGAATTGGTCTTGCTTTGATCAGGGGGTTGAACTAGATGACCTCCTGTGGTGTCTTCCAACTTTAATCTTCGATGATTCTGTGCAATTTTGGACCAATTCTATGCATAGAGGACTTAAGTCTTCATGGTGGTTGACATCTTTGAGACAAGAAGTAGTAGAATTAAGCTAGGTATTTTCTTCCATTATAACAATACTAAAAGATTTCCCTGCCATTTCTTGGGTCCTTATCTGAAATATTTTTTGTTTTTCTTCATGTATATCATTGCTGTGGTGTGTGGCTATGGATGAGGGTCTCAGTATGCAGACTATCCTGGGGAAAGAGGACAACCTCAGCCCCCTCTCACTGCAACAGCTTAGGGCCAGGTGAGAAGCACCTCTCTATGATCGCTGCAGTTGCAGTGGACACACCCGGGAGAAGGGTTCATGTCCCCTGGCTAGGGAATAGAAAGACGTATAGACACTTAAACTCTCCCAGATACATAGTAGATAGCTGTCCCTTTCTCCACCCCTGCTGCTCCAATGAGAGTCTAAGGATACGTCTAGACTACATGCCTCTGGCGACAGAGGCATGTAGATTAGGCTACCAGGCATAGGAAAATGAAGCGGTGATTTAAATAATCGCTGCTTCATTTACATTTACATGTCTGCCGCGCTGAGCCGATCAGATGTTTGTCGGCTCAGCGCGGTAGTCTGGACGCGCGGGTGTCGACATCAAAGGCATTTGTCGACCACCCAGGTATGCTTCCTGGGATGAGGTTCACCTGGGTGGTTGACAAATGCCTTTGATGTCGACACCCGCGCGTCCAGACTACCGCGCTGAACCGACAAACATCTGATCAGCTCCGCGCAGCAGCCATGGAAATGTAAATGAAGCGGCGATTATTTAAATTGCCGCTTCATTTTCCTGTGCCTAGTAGCCTAATCTACATGCCTCTGGCGACAGAGGCATGTAGTCTAGACGTACCCTAACTGTCCTGGTGCCAGCTCAGACTCACTGACAGACAAACCCTCTCAAATATATAGTAGATGATATATAAAAAGGTGCCTTTCACTGTGAAAATACCACATTTATGGGTAACTTCTCCATATGCATTCTTCTCGGCATCTTTTTTTTTATATATGTAGATCACACCTTCAGTGGCTTCTCATGTGTTCTCAACAGGCTGATGGGCAAAAGCAGTGCAGGCATTATTTTTAGTGGAATATTGTTGCTTTCATTGTCTCCATTGCTCCCCTCCATTCCTTACATTCATGCACCACTGTAGTATTTTGTTCAGTAGTATTTTGTCAACATTTAAAAAAGAAAGAGTAGGTGTCCTGGCCTAGTAATCTGTCCATGTTTCCTTTTAATCACAATTGCACTCACCTGCTGGCATCTTCAATGAAGGCTCTCTTCTTTTGGCTGATTACAGGATTAGACTCCCTGACAAAGAGTGGAATATATGTAGGACCACTGGAAGTACATCCACACTGATATACTTACCACAAGGAGTTCTAAGCACAGATGACTTGTATTCTTTGCTTTAAGCATAATATCAGAAGTTCTGTTTCACTTGCCCCTCCAGTATGGAACATGGGTAGCTTGCAAGGATAATTTAGTGTTTTCTCACTATGTTAAGTATCTTCTATTACAGGGTTCTTGGGCATTAGTGCATCTCAGTCCCTCCTGTTCTCTGTGTGTGGCATACAATATATTAGTCCCCCAGGGATCATAATCTTGATCAAATTCTGATTGTTGGGCTTGGTATTGGTGTGACTATATATCCAGGAGGTCAGACTGGGTGATCTGTTGGAGCATTCTGGCCTCAGACTCTGGATACATCTACACTGCATGGCTATTTTGGAATATCAGAGGTATCCCAAAAATGCTACCCCATGTATACACAAGCTGCCCCTTATTTCAAAATATTTTTTGAAATAACGGGTGTGCTATTTCGCCATCCTGGTAAACCTCATTACATGGGTGAGCTTGAAGGCTTGAAATAGCATGGCTTGAAATAGCATGTTATTGAAGGGATGGCTTGAAATAGCATGTTATTTTGAAATTTGGCGCTGTGTAAACATGCCAAATTTCAAAATAAGCTATTATGAAATAGATTCAAAATAAGATATGCAATTTGTGTGGCACAAATTACATATCTTATTTCGAGTTTAGGGTGCTGTGTAGACACACCCTTTGTGACAAAGTTGTGCATTCCTACACCATGGAGAGACCGTTCCCATATACTTCACCAACAGGTGCATATGGTTACTCATTATGAGTGTATCTGGACCCAAGCAAATCTGGGTAGATTTGTAGTAGTAATGCAAAAATAAGTGTTATCTGGTGATTTGCTTTTATGGTTATTTTTTATCAATAGAAAAGATATAAACTAAGTAAAAATCAATAGGAAGGTAAATTTAAAAATACCTCAGTAAGAAAAAAAGCTTAAAACAGGAAGAGAAATTCCTGAAGACTAATTTTTCAGAGATAGTAACTGGAGCTGATGGGAAAGTGTTTTTTTTTCTCTACAACACCCCCCCCCCCCCCCCCTTTTTTTTTTGAAAAGCTTATTTGTCTTTTCAACATCTGAAAACCAAAACATTTTTGGCCAAATCCTAAAATATTCAGCTGAAAAATCTCTGGGTGTGGGTTTCCAATTAAAAAATCTAATACTTTTTGCAGAAATGTTTTTAAGAAAAAACATCTAATTTTCTATAGAAAAAAATTGATAGAAAATTGTTGAACAGCTGCTAATACTGATGACTAGCAGAGTTGTGGTTACTCAGCACATTTAAAAATCCAACCCGTGATTTTTTTAGTGACAAGTTTTGAATGATGTTTTTCATTTCTGTGTGTGTATCTTTACATTCTGGCTATCATTGGCTGTTCTTAATGTTATACATTATATGCTAACATATTGAATATTACATTGTGTATAAGATACCTCTTTTCTGAGCTATCTAGCTGTTTCATAAATCTTCCTTTTATGATTTATGCAAAAATAAGTGTTTCCTAGTTATTTGCTTTTATGGTTATTTTTCATCAATAGAAAAGATATAAACTAAGTAAAAATCAATAGGAAGATAAATTTAAAAATACCTCAGTAAGAAAAAAAAAATGCTTAAGTCAGGAAGAGAAATTCCTGAAGGCTAATATTCCAGATTTTTATGAGCTTTTATCCAGACGTTTTTATCTATTAATCCTTCCTGTTGTCCTAAAATCTTGTAATTTAATCTGGATTTTATTTGAAAATATAAATGAGAATATAAATTTAGGCCATCATTTTTAAAAAGTGATTCATAATGGTGAGTGTTCCTAGACGTGACATGCATTATTAAAGGCACTTGATTTAAAAAAGAGAGTGCTTATTACTCTCTGAAAAAGTGGGGCCTTTTTAAGGTACGTCAAAGTACATCCTCTTGTCTTTTAGAATTTAACCACACACTCATAATCAGGAACTATAGAATTCTCTATACATTTATCTACCAAATCACTGATATTTTCCAAATATGTGTCTTCCTTCTCCTTGATAGAGTTCATGACAACAACATGACATCATTGTTGTCAAATAGGTATTTCTTCTTAGAGTTATTGCACATGTCCGTTTTATCAAGGGCACCCCTTGATCCTGCAATTTTGCCAGTTTCGCCATTGCAGCCTCAGAAAGTTGGTCCATAGCATTGGTCATTATGATATGTAGATGCTCCTGGCCTCAGTCAACCAGTTTCTCTCAAGAGGCCCAGCAGACCATATAAGACCTGCCCTTTGAGGGTCCATCACTTTGTTCAGTGCAGACCAATGACATGCTACCCAACTTAAGTACTTGCAGGTGATGCTCTAATGTAGGGCATCCTTTTCTGAATAGAAAGCTGTTTTGTACTCAGCAGTCTCACTGGTATCTTAAATTTAATGCATCCAGGACCTAAACAGAAAAAAAAGGCAGAAGTTACAGGAGAAGACCATGGCCGCCTCCTCCTTCACAGCTACCATTTCATCCAGGCAGCCTGGGAGTTCTAAGAAAGCATTTTGATGTGTTGGTTGAAAACAGTCTACCAGTTTCCAGAGTGTCAGCCATTCCTACCCTGCTTCTTGCCAACTGACTTTTTGTATATTATTACTCAGAAGCATTCTCCTATGGGAGGTGAATCTGTCCTCCAAGTGGCAACCATAGAGTAAGTTCCTTTTTCTCAGAGGGAAGGGATTTGATTATGACTGCTTCCTAATCTTGAAAGCAACAGAGAATCTCAGGCCTATCTGAGTCCTAAGAAAGGCCAACATGTTTCTGAAGGAAATAAAGTTCCAAATGGTCAGTCTGGCTTCCATTATCCTTTCTATAGACCTTGGGGATTGGTATGCTACCCTTGACTTAGAAGGTGATCATTTCTCTGTTGCAGTACCTCAGAGCCACAGGAAATTGTTCAGGTTTGTGTTCAACAAATCCTACTACAATTTATAGTGTTAACATTAGTACTGTCTGCAGCTCCCTGTGTTCTCCAGATCTGGCTATGCACTGTATTTGCAAAGAGACCACTCTGCAGCTACGTCTAAAACGCTGCTTTTTATTAGAAAAGGGTACACAAATCACGCTCTGCAATTTGCATTCCTTTTTCCGATAGTTTTGTTGGAAGAAGCTTTTCTGAAATTTGGCCTGTCTATACTGGGCCAAATTTTGGAAAAACCTCCTCTTTCAGAAGAGCCCTTCTTTCTCGTGACACGAGGAAGATAAAGCTTCCAAAAGAGCGCATCTGCTCTTCCACAAAAATGTGCCACCATTAATTTGGAATGAATATGTGTAACACATCTCAGAACCACAATTAAGGAACAGGTTAGTAACCCTTTCTTCTTACCATTTATCATAAAATGTTCTTTATCAAGAAATGATGAGGAAGTCAGGTTGATTACAATGAAATTTGCAGGGCTAGACATTCAACAGTAAATTTAGTGCTGATGTAAAAGTATTAGACTGACAACACTAGGAAATCTTCAGAGGAGTAGCAGAGTTAGTTTATACAGGATAAACTTAAAAAACAACAAATGGTCTGGTAGCACTTTAAAGACTAACAAAACATGTAGATGGTATCATGAGCTTTCGTGGGCACAGCTGAAAAAGTGGGCTATGCCCATGAAAGCTCATCATACCATCTACATATTTTGTTAGTTTTTAAAGAGCTACCATACTATTTGTTGTTTTTTCTATTTGTTGTTTTTTAAGTTTAACACTAAGAAATGAAGTCCTTTATTTATTGACAAGAGAAGTATAATATGGCGATCCGTGTTGCTGCCGGCCATACTCTGCTCACCCAATGTCTTAACACTGATGTGCAGGGGTCACTGTAGGCAAGACATCTTATTTTATTTCCTGAAGATGTAAGTGACTGCATCAAGCCTGTTCACTTCAAACTAGAATAAGGCAACCCTCATTTCATAAAGGCATCAAATAGCCATCAGACATTAGCAGCTCAGTTTCTGTAGGCATGGCTATATCTAGAGGTAGAAAGTTTCATATCCCATTAACATTCCCCTGAATCTGCAGCCTTCCTTTGTAGTTAAGTTTTTACAATGTTTTAAATCTTGCATCCATCATGTACTATAAGAAAATGATCATAAAGTACACATGCCGGTAAATGCCAATAAAAACATTTCCATCAAAGGATTACTAGTTTTATCGTCTCTGGTTCATTATAATGTTCTTCGCTGCCATTCATTCTATCAGAGAAAATGCAGTAAGTTCAGCTATCTAGGAAAAGATTGCTATTAAATCAAGTTTAGTACTTATGTCTCAAAAATCTGCTTAATATTATATGAAGACATCTAAATATAATAATGCTCTAGATAAAATTAACTAAAAAGTAATACACAGCAGAATATTTAATTTATGGGGACAGACCAAGATTGAGCATCAACAATGAAACATTTATTGGTGGGTCAGAGGGAGGTCATATGATTTTATTGAATGAATAGCTGTTTTTTCTTACAGATCTCTGAGAGAAGTTAACATATCTGGATGTTTATATGGACATTGCCATTCTCACTCTGATGATTTCCCCAATTTTGTCTAACTCTCTTTTTCCAGTGGTTATTATTTGGCATTATGTTTTTTTCATGGAATCCTTATGATCTTCTGGCTGTCAGCATAGCTTTTAGGAATCAGAACATGTCATAGGAGCCAAGGTAATTCAATACTTCTGTATTACATTTTCCAGTGAAAAGCTCTTAATATTTAATTGTATTTCAGTTTCCATAGCAAAACATATTACTTGAGTATTTTGTAGTGATAGAGAAACTTAAGGAAAGATCTGAACTGTTTATCTGGAGACAGTTAGCACAGTTTAATTTGGTGACAGTCTTTTATTGTACACTATATTTTAGATAGGATTTTCATTAAGATATGTCTGGTTTTAGAAAACATTTGCTTTCTAAGCATTCTGTAAGAAGTTTTTCCATTTCCTGTGTTGTATATATTTCTCCTCTCATGTTCTGGCTAGTAGGCCTTGAGAAGTTCCGATACTCATTCAAATTTCATGTCTGAGGACCAATCTCCATAGTGAGTCAAACCAAAATCCAACACTAGATTGCTTCCTTTCCTTGACCTTCAAAAAAATTTCACATTAAGTTCCAAATTTTATACTTCAGGGCTAACTCTAGTTTTCAGGCTTTCTGGCCATTGTGAGGATTACTTTACTCATTCCTGAATTTATTGAGATCAGCTGCAACATGGCAAGAACCAGCAGTTGGTTTGATATTTTGAAGAGGCAAAATTCTTTTGTGTATAACTTAAACCATAGATTTTACTGTACTTCCAAGTTTGATTGGCAAAGAGAAACTTGTGTTTTCTAGATGGGCTTAAGTGGCTGGCCTTCAAACAAAATCGTTCAAAAAATTGATGCTCGTGTTTAGTCATTTATGCTAGCTAATTATATATCTTCCATATCTCAGGCATATTAAGTCTTAATCAGGCTTTTGAGAACCAACATGGACAGTGATGTAAGGATTTAAATGTCAGAGTTTATACTAGTTGTGGTTACTATTCAGTTGGGCTGTGTCTAGACTACATGCCTCTGTCGGCAGAGGCATGTAGATTAGACACATAGGCAAAGTCAAATGAAGCCGCGATTTAAATGATCGCGGCTTCATTTACATTTACATGGCTGCCGCGCTGAGCCGACAAACAGCTGATCAGCTGTTTGTCGGCTCAGCGCGCTAGTCTGGACGCTCCCCTGCCGACATCAAAGCCCTTTGTCGGCAGCCCCGTTATTCCTCGTGGGATGAGGTTTACCGGGGCTGCCGACAAAGGGCTTTTATGTTGGCAGGGGAGCGTCCAGACTAGCGTGCTGAGCGGACAAAGAGCTGATCAGCTGTTTGTCGGCTCAGCGCGGCAGCCATGTAAATGTAAATGAAGCCGCGATCATTTAAATCGCGGCTTCATTTGACTTTGCCAAACAAACAAATCTACATGGCTCCGTCGACGGAGCCATGTAGTTTAGATGTACCCTTGGAGTTATCTCTATTTTTCGTGATTGAGATGCTTACTATGGTTGCCATAGCCATTCCAGGTTCTACCTGCTATCAAGTAGACTATGACTCTTCATTATGGTGTTTGCCATTTCAGGGAAGGTTTTTATATCTATAGCATTTTATAGGTAGCATGACAATCCATTCTTCTTTGTGGCAGGTAGATTAGAAGGACGTGATTTGTTATGATAACATCTTGATTTCTTTGGTACAGACTGTTTCAACTGATTTTTTTTATTTTCTCTTGATGTACTTGGACTAAATCCGCACTTGAGAAAGAGTAGCTTAGATGCAATTTTTAAAAGAAATTTCAAATCTTTGACAATTCCCTATGTTCCTGTTTCATGGTCAATATTGGAGTTCTATCTCATCCAATATACTGTCTCTGGCAGTGACCAAAACCAGATTCCTCAGAGAAAGGTGCAAGAACTACATAGAAAACATGTAATATAATCTGCCTCCCCCACGAAAGTCTCATTTTAATCCCTGAAAGTTGGAGATTACTTTAAATGCTAAACCTTGGGGGTTTTATCTTTTCAATCTGGCTCATATATGGAAAAGAGTTTGACACTGTATGTAAGAATTTTGGCCTCAGCCTAGACAAGCTACAAATTCAGGAAGAAAATCTTTTTTTGCAAGCATTTTGCATAGGGATTTTAGTGTATGCCAAACTCTGGAGAAAGAAAGTTCTCAGGAGGCATTCTTAGTCTGTAGACACATTGTACATTTCATATCCAGTTTCTAGAATTAGGCTCTGTCCCTGACTTCTGTTCTCACACTAACACCTTAAGTGAGGAATAAAAAGAAAGAAAGTGTTCAGAGTTCAGTGATTTGGATGAATGCTTTGGAGAAGAGCCAACAATTTCAGCAACACTAACATTTGATGGGGATTGAAAAAAAAGGAATGAAATCTAAGAAAAGACTGGTAAAATAGAGTTAAACTATATGCTCTAGCCACCTTAAATATAAACAACCTAATTATAATACCATTTCAAACTAAACCAAAACATCAATAAGCTGAGTGTAATTCAATAAAACATAGATAGAACAACTTCCTTTGCCTTCTTGCTTCTCAACAGCATTGTCTGTGTAAATTAACTGGGTGGTTGCATGCTTCATTGCTTAAGTAAGGCCGAGCTCACTGCACACACTTCAGGAGCTCCTGTTAGTTGTCTGGCAAGAACACAGGCAGGTAGGTAGGCTGGCAAGTTGGTTAACTCGCCTGATATTAGGGATGTAAAATCCTGGTTAATCAGTTAACTGGTTAAACCTTAGATTAACTGATTAAGCAGGATCCTGCTCCCAGCCCCCTGCACATGCAGGAGTGATGCTGCTGGCTACCCTTTGCTTGGGGCTCTGCTGACTGCTAATGCTGGTCCCACCATGATTAGGGCTGCTAGTTGCTGCTGCCAGCTCGCCTGTGCTTGAGGTTGCTGGCTGTCACCCCCTTGGGCCTGCTGGCTGCTGCTGCCTCTGCCCCATGTGGGGAGCTGGTTCTCGACCCCCTGCTAGGCTGGAGAAGCTCCTCACCCAAGATAATAAGCATCTCCCAGTTTAGGTGATACTAACCGGGAAACCAGTTAGCCGGTTGCCTGTTCACATCCCTAACAAGTATTAACAAAATCTTATTCAAAATTGACACATTTCCATGGAATGTGTTTATTTTGATGAGTCATCATTTCCAATGACTCCCTCTAGCCGGGGAGACTGACCCACAAAGGAGCATGAGGCATGTGAACTATCATTCCCATGAGCCACTACGAAGGCATTTCTAAATCAAACTTTTTGGTTTTAAACCAGAAATAATGGGCAGGAAATTTTCAAGTTATGTTTTTTTTTTTCACTTAACAGTCAATGTTTTCTTCGGGGAATCAAAAACTTTTCTGACCAGCTCAATGTCAGTCTTGATCATGTTGTAAAATTTATCCTGTCAGGTGAAACATGTATCCTCATTTCAGAAGCCTCACATTTCTCCATCAGTTTCAGTGGGGTATCTGTGTTAATCTGTAACTGAAAAAACTTAAACAGTGAGACTAACAAAAAAGGTAGATGGTATCATCAGCTTTTGTGGTGGGCTGTGCCCACAAAAGCTCATACCGTCTACATTTTTTGTTAGTCTCTAAAGCTACGTCTACACTGCAAGCCTCTTTCAAAAGAGGCTTTTTTGAAAGATACTTTCGAAAAAGCCTCTTTCAAAAAGAGCATCTAGACTACAACCAGTACTTTCGAAAAAACAAGCAACTTTTTCGAAAGAGAGCGCCTAGGCAATCTGGATGCTCTCTTTCGAAAAAGCACAGTTTGCATCACATAGTGCCTTTTTTCGAAAGAGTACTTTCGCAAAAAGGCATTATTCCTTGGGTGTATCTAGACAACAGGGTTTTTTTCCCGAAAAAGTAGCCTTTTTTTGAAAAAACTTCCCCTGCATCTAGACTGCTGCTATGTTCTTCCAAAAGTAAATCAAAAGAATGTGGCAGTTTTTTCGATCGCGGAAAACCTCATTTTACAAGGAATAACGCCTTTTTTCAAAAGTGCTGTTATTGAACACAAACTGTGCTTTTTCGAAAGAGAGCATCCAGACTGACTGGGTGCTCTCTTTCGAAAAAGCGGCTTGCTTTTTCGAAAGTACTTGCTGTAGTATAGACGCTCTCTTTAGAAAGAGGCTTTTTCAAAAGATTCTTTCGAAAAAGCCTCTTTCGAAAGAGGCTTGTAGTCTAGATGTATCCCTTGTGAAATGAGGTTTTTTTGTGGTTAAAAAAACTGCTGTGTACTTTCGATTTACTTTAGAAAGTACGCGGCAGCAGTCTAGATGCAGGGGAACTTTTTTGAAAAAAGGCCACTTTTTAAAAAACCAACCTTGTAGTCTAGACACACCCTAAGGCTATACAGCACCCTTACTTCCAAATAGCTTATTTCAAAATCTGGCGCTGTCTACGCAGCACCAAATTTCAAATAAGGCACTATTCTAAAATGTTCCTTATCCCTCGTGCAATGAGTTTTACAGGGACATCATAATAGTGAGCTCATTATATTTCGATATAAGGGGCTTGCTCTTAAGACATGGAATAGCTATTTCAGGACGTCAGAGGTATCCCAAAATAGTTCTGCTGTGTAGACGTAGCCTAAGGTGCTGCAGGACTACTCACTACTTTTTAACTTCTCCATCACTCCTTCAGTTACGCTATACTTAATTTCTCTCATACCGGTGCACCTCAGAAATGTAAGTGGTATGGCTTGAGTTTATATAAGAAATTCTGTAATATCAGAATGGAAGACTCCTTAATCTCTTAATTCTAGGAGCTGAGGGTCTAAGAAATACAACAAAACCTATGATATTCACAATAAAATAATAAGAATTGTCAATGCCTGGATGGTTGGTACATCATTGGTTGAGTGAAGTGGATTACAGCCTGGCTGCTAGACGAAGGACATTTACCTGATTCTCCCCAGCAGGATGAATCCATACATACTAGGCCTAGCACTGCAGGCATCCACAAGCCCAGTTTGGAAAGGGGCTGGATCTGATAAGGAGCAAAAGTCCTTGTAGAGTTTAAGCTGGTTGTCACCCAAATAATGCCTCCTACTTCCAGCTAAACCTTTAGCTTGTGTTCAGCCATAATCCAAGTAAGAATTAGCAGGAACTTTGAATGTATAAAACAATTGATAACATCTAGCCTTTCAAGCTCACCACAATAGATGAAAACAGACATCATTTATGACTCATATAATGATTTTCTGTCATTTAAATAATGAGAAACATATAAGTAATAATTATGGTGGTTCCAGTGTGTTTTGTTTTAGATAACTATTTAAAATCCTGCTGTGTTTAAAGAGGATGTTATACTTGGACATTTTGGGCTTTCTTAGACACTTAAATTAAGCTTGTCAAGACCTAAAACAAATACTTAAATATAATTTTTTTAAAGAAAGTGGTATGTGAACTAATATAGTTTGGGGAAACTTTGGTTTTGGAGTGTTTTTTATCTTTCAAGTATGTAAAGGGAGAAAAGTAGAGAATTAATGTTATCAAGTTTAATTTCTATGCTGATTTGTTTGCATGCTATGAAATATTTTTGCCAAGCCTTGGTAAACATACGTTGCACATCCTGTTGCTCCATTGGAAAATCTATGCTTGTTTCCAATGAGTCATGACTTAAATCTGCTTTGGAGATCTGTCCACCCAAAAGGCACAGGAAGAGAGCATTCTTAGTGAGCTCCCAAGTGCAAAGACTGAATCCGTGCCTGTACTTTATGTGAATTTCATTGGGTATGGCTCTTCACACATTCTGTACATCTACATAAGGGCCGTGCATAGCGTGAGCTAAAGAGAGTAAATCACAGCTTCAGGCACAAGGAGTCTAAAAATGGCCTGATTTAATGTACACCTTGTGATTCTGCTGACAATTAAAACATGATTCTATGACATATCTCTGGATCACTACCATAAACAATACCAGTTTATGTGACTCCCAGTCTAGTTTCTATTAATCTCCCCCGCACACACTTTTATTCCTCATTGGCTCAAGCTATATATCTCAGTATCAAGTACTGTTAAATTTTCCTCAGATTGCTGTTTCTTCAACATTTTGATGATGATGTATATTCTTTCTTCATACCCTCTAATTGATTGGCAGCGTAGTGTGTGTGGGGAAGAATAATACTCATTTCTTCTAAGTGCTATGTCACCAGACAGATAAAGAAAGACTATTAGTTAGTTGTTTGCAATAATTATTCCTACAAATAACTTATAAAGCAGGGGTGTGCAATAAAATGGTGGCAGTTCACCAAGGTTAGCCCCTAGTGGCTGCTGCCACTATTTACCTGCACCTCTGTGGGTACAAGTGATCACAGCTGCTATTGGCTGGGAACAGTGATTTCTGGCCAATGGGAGCTGTGATCCCTCATACCTGCGAAGGCGCAAGTAAATATGGCAGTGTGGGGGCCTGCCAGGAGCTAACACTGCCAGATTGGATCCGGACTATGGGCTAGTGTTTGCCCACCCCTGCATTAAAATGTTAACATATTTAAAACATTATCAGATTGGTATCCAGTAATATATCCATGATTTCCTTACTGTTTATAAGGAAGTAATAATACATGAATTTGTTGGTATACCATAGCATAGTATACCATGCCTTATTGTTTACAATTGCTTCAATAATATGTTTTAGAAATATTAAAATGAAATTTAAGAATGGCAAAGTCAAGGGAATTTGCAGTTAAGCCTGACATGCCAACTTCAGTTCAGCTGGCTGAACTAGAATTTTGTTAAGCTTAACTTCTTTTAGTTATCTGAGTTTTTCAAAGGCATATTAACAATCATTTATGACCACTGGTCTGTGCAGGACTTTTAAATGGTATCTTTTGTTTCATCAGTAAAAATAGGAGTTGTTACAGTAACTGGTTGGTAAATAGCATACAGGATGATTCAGTTACAGTTAATTCAAAGAGCGGAAAAAGGGAGTTGGTCAAATTTTGACATTAGGTTAAGGAAAAGCAACAAAGTAAGCAGAAAAGTTAATCATTTAAATTTCAGTACACAAAAAGAATCATACCAGTGGCATAGCTATATACACAAGAATGAACGATTGTAAGTAAAAGGATGCAAGTTCTATCTACCCTGCAGTTTCTAAGGAAGGAGATGATTAGAAGCAATGCAAGGCATTCAGGCAGGGCTGGCCTTATGGGCAGGTGACATGGGCAACTGCCTAAGGTGTAGTGGTCAGTGCAGTGCACTATGGTCAAGATGCTGCAGAAGGCCTGTGCCCATGTGGGAGATGGGAGGAGGGAGATAAAGGAAATTGTGGGGTAGGAAACAGGCAGCATGACCGAGGGCGCCATTTTGGGGGGGAGGGGGTGCAGCTGTGTACTCTGAGGTGCAGCTTGCTTTTCTTCCCATTCCCCGGGCTATCAGGGGGAGAGGGGAAAGTACTTGCATTCTGTGCATGTCTCTCACACCTGGCTGGTGAAGGGAGCTCACCGGCCAGGTGTGAGAGGGATGAATGAAATGCAAGTACTTTCCCCTCGCTCCCTCATAGTCCAGGGAATGGGATGAAAAGCAAGCCCTATCCCAGAGTGACCAGCTGCTGCCCCTTCCCCTACTCTGCTGAAATGGCACCTTTGAACATGACACCTGCAGCTTCACTGCTGCCATTCTGACTGCTGAATGGCCGCCCACTGATGTGTGAGTAGTAGTTAAAGGATGTCAAAAAGTTCGGCAGGGCTCCATTTTCCCCAGGGCCAGCCCTAGCTACAAGGGCTGAATTTAAAATAGTTCTTTTAGGCCCTGTTGGCCTAGGCAGTAAGGGACTGTGCTTTCACTCAACTACCATATCAGCCAAAAGCCTGTTCTTAAAGCTGTGTTAGTGAGAAACACCATCACTAATCTGTCCTCTACTTTCTTCAGCTCTGTTACACTTTTATTGTATCCCTGCGATCATTGTTATAATCTTAACTTTCCCAGAAGAAGAACAGGTCAGGAGGAGGAGTTGAAAGCAGGCTTCCAAACGTCTGAACAGGGGATGAGTGTCATTTTCGAGTCTCGTTTTCAAGTACCTTTTCTACTCTCCCCACAAGTCAAGCAGCTTTAAAAGGTAACTGCTGCTTCTTGCCTTCACTCAAGTCAACTGATAAATATAGGATTGAAGGAAAAATGACATGCAGCAATTAAAGGGTGAACCAAAGTGCGCACTTGAAAGAGGTATCAGTGATTTCTTAGCAGATAATATTCTAGCATTGAGAGAGAGAAATCCTAGCTATGGGAAAATACACACAGATAAAAGGGCAATGTAAACATCTGATTACCACTGGCAGCTTGTTGCCAACTCTTGATATTTGTGTAAATACTTTTTTTTAGTTCCCTTCATCAGAAGTAAAGGTCTTAACTTGTATTTAATGGATTCCCAATTAATATTTCCTGTTTGCTTTTCATTCCACATGCAGTAATAATCAAACCTTGTTTAATTATAAAGTTAGCAGACCAATTCGGTCCCGGTAAATGATTAAGAAAAAAAAAGGTTAGTTTTATCTGACTCCAATATAAACATTAGTTACAAACCAGAGCTTTGCACAGTGGGCTAGCAAAGGGTTA
Organism: Pelodiscus sinensis; assembly: GCF_052426305.1. Classification (NCBI taxonomy): domain Eukaryota; kingdom Metazoa; phylum Chordata; order Testudines; family Trionychidae; genus Pelodiscus; species Pelodiscus sinensis. The sequence goes on along the minus strand of NC_143056.1, from coordinate 119,595,035 downwards.
TGCTAAATAGCAGTGTGCAGTAGCAGATGCGTCATGGGGTTCTTTTTCTGAGACACAATGAAGTGGTTCTGATTAAACACACCTTTTAGGTATGTTCATGAAAATAATTTATTGAAGTCTAGAGTCTTTTTTTCTTTTTCCCTTTTATCCACTTGCTGTAATGCAGTAGAAATATGTGCCCACAGTTTTCCTTATACACAATTCAGGTTGATGGCTGGATTTTACCATTCCTACCCTCTGGAAGGAAATGGAGAGAGCAGTCCAAGTCTAATTATTGAATACACTTGTTTCTGCACAAGTGTGAACCTGTAGTGTATATCTTCCATGCTAACACAACAGAGAGGAAACCCAAAGTGAGGTGCTGGGGATACTTTGGTGCTAGTCTTCACTTTAGTTCCTATATTAAGGGAAAAGGGGCACATCCTAATTGGGACTGGTTCAGGATTAACTGTAGTGGGACCCGCACTTGGTTTTGAGGTCATAATTGATACCAAGGTTATAGCAGACAATTTTTTTCTTCATTCTCCCTATTTAAAGCAAATAACATAATGAAGGGTATTGCTCTATGGGCCAAGGCAGTCACTAGAAAGTAAATTACGTATCCAGAGGTGATATGTTGTGATTGCTGATTGCTGTATGTAGGGTGATGAAAGAGAGGGAGAGCCACACATACAAGGAAGGCAGAGGATGGAGGAAGATTATCAGTAAATGGGAATTCTTGTGTAGATGTGCAGTTTCCCCCTCTCTTCTTCCTCTGTTTACTGTCTCCACTTCTATTTTCTGCATGGTGCTTCTCTATTATTTTTAACCAGCAGCAGCAGCAGATTTAAATTGACACGAAGCACCTTTGCAACACAAATCACAGCAGAGATCAGTGTTCAAGCCAATTTGTGGCCTCTGTGAGCAAATATAAAACGCACCAGTCATCATTATAGCTTGTTGTGCCAAAGCTATAGCTAAGACTGTGTTGTCTCTTTTCTTGAATAATTCCTCAAGAGTACAAGATGTTGACAGATGGCATGGTACCAGACAATGTTCAAGTGCTTGCCCCTGCTCTACACATTCATATTTTGGGTGCTTCCTCAACTTCCAGTGGGTAATATTGTCACTTGATTTACAGTACACCAGTATTTTCATTCAAGGTCAGTGCCTGGAGGGAGTTGTTTTGAAAAAAAAAACCACCCATGTGGGAGAGGAACCCAATGCTGGAGCTTAGAGAAAGGGGTAGACCTTCCCCTTGCTCCCAGTCAAGCACAGGACAGCAATTTTACATGTCTCTTGCCAGCTATCTACTGAATGGCTACTGGTTTGTTTTTTTTTACTTCACACTGCTTGTTCTAAAAATGTTAACAGGTTTTGTCTGGGTTCCTGTCTGAAGGCCAGCAGACATGCTCCAGAGAGTGACAAGTTCTCTGTTTCTCAACGCTGGCCTTAGCAGAATATTAGCATTACTGACACCAACAGAGGTCCCCACACCTGTGGTATCTGAGATTTTGGTCATGGTGAGTGTCACAGGCACACAGCCAACACAGGGAGGTCTGAGGCCATTGTCCTCCAGTAATTATGATTAAAACACAGGCACAAAATGGTGATATCTTTGCCACTTCAGAGAAGCATATTTAAAAAAAAATAATTTCTCCATTTTAACAGGTTTGAGAAACGGAGTTGGCTCTAGAGCCACTGAAATACAAAAGGACAATAACTGTAACAATGGAAGAAAATTCTATAGAGTTCAAAGTTTATGTACACTATGAAAATAAAATCCGGTACAACAATTAGAGCACTTATTTTTATGTTGTGCAACAAATACAATTTAAAAGAAATGTAATAAATGAAACCACCATTAGCTATTAAAATCACAAATTGGAAGCATTGGGGTAGCCTTCAGAAAGATGTAGGGTTGTAAAGGAGAAACAGGAAAGATGATGTCGAAGAAAGAAAATGAAGAAAGATGAAAAATAGCAAAGGGAAAGAAGTAGAATAATAGGAGAAAAAGGAGCTTCAGGAGGTAGCTGAGTTAGTCTGTTACAGAAAAAAACAATAAATGGTCTGGTAGGACTTTATAGACTAACAAAATATGTAGATGGTATCATGAAAGTGGGCTGTGCCCATGAAAGCTCAGGAGAAAAAGGGAGCAAGATATTTAAGAAAGATAAATATCTGGAAAAGGAGAAAGATATTTAAAAAAGAATAAGGTATGCAATATGGAGATTAGTTTTCTAACTTGACAGTGACATTGAAACCTTATAAAGGACAATCACATTTTCCATTTGGATGGTTAAATCAGAACTTAAACTGTTTAGTTTTGTTACTTACCTGCTGGAAGAACTGATTTGAGCATGCAAATGCTGTTTAAGATTGGAGGTGGTCAGAAAACCATTTTTTTTCTGAGAGAAGTTTCAAACCAAAAACCCTTTTTCATTGAAATTTTTCCATTTTCAAGGAAGTGTTAAGCCATTTTAATTCAAACGTTTACATTTTGAATGAACATTTAGAAATGAAACAAAGTCATTTTGATTTTATTTAAAAAAGAACCAAAGTTACGTCTTTAAAACAAAATGGACCAAACATGCTTGTTTCATGCCAAAATGTTGATTTTCCTACAAGAAAAAAGACTTTTTTTGTTGGAATTGATATTTTCCCATAAAAATAGTTTCGGTAAAATTTCTTGGCCCCAATCCCAGGTGTGAAATGTACATATTATTTACCTTACATATCACATCAACAGAGGATCTCAGCTTTCATTTTAAAAAATAGATGGTTTTAGCTGTTATGGTTGCAGAGAAAATCTTGAAAATGTGAAGTGAATTCAGAAAGTGGAAGGCAAATTTTAATAACCCCCAAATTTTATTTAAAAAAAAACCCTTCTGATTTTTGAATGTTTGAGATCAGCAATACTATTACCCTTCACTCCTCAATATCCGTGCAGAAATAAGAGGGAATTTCTTATATAACCTTGACTCCTAGGTCTGTAGGAACAGTGTTGCAGCCTCTTGTTCTGCAGCAGTTTCCTCGTGATGCTTCTTTGATCTCAGGGCAGGTTTTGCATCCATTCTGATCAAGGGCTATATCTGTTCTTTTTGGATGTTATTTAATTACTTATGCTAAACAGTCTGCTTGGAAATTACAGTGTGTGTCGTGAAATATAGAATCATAGAATACTTAGAACTGGCAGGAACCTTGAGAGGTCATCAAGTCTAGTCCCCTGCCTTGATGGGTGGACCAAGCACCACCTAGACCATCCCTGACAGAATGATTCTTGGAGGACTTTAATCGCTGAAAAATCTCTTCTGTAAGAATTTTCTGTTAATAAATATTTTTCTTATAGAACACAAAATTCCCTTTTCGCCCATATGTCATTTAAGATTGGTGTATGGTAGAGCTGGCGATGTAATTTTCTGGTTGAGTAGACATACTTGTACTTGCTCTGATCTAGCTAGCGCTCTAAAAATATCAGCATAGCTGTGGTTGCACTGCAAGTGGGATGGGCTAACCTCCTGGTCTACAATCTTGTCCTAAAACCTATTTCTCAGAAGACTATAGAAACCTTTATTACTGCGGCTGCACCTTTGGCTTAGTTAGCTGATTAACAAACAACAAACCCTTGACTGCTCAAGGAGGTTACTGCAATTCAAATGAGTGTTTAAAGAATAAACCGTGGACCAGATTCTGCTCTCCGGTACACCTATGCAACTCTGGAGTAAAGCCAATAACGTCATTGGCATTACTCCACAGTTACTCTAGTGTAACTGACAGCAGAATTTGATCTAATAGTCTATGCTAGTTTCACTTAGGGTTTCATTAGATGATTGTTGCTAGAGTGTGTTGTTTCTGGGGATGCTGATATATGTGGTAACTTGAAATTTTCATTGAAGATCTGTAGTGTGAACTGCTTCTGAGACTACATCTCATTCATTGCAGCTAAAATAAATAGGCCTTGTCAGGCTCCTTTTGAAGTCCATAGTAAAACTTCCATTGACCTCAATGGGAGCAGGATTGAGTCCAAAGTCTGTAAAGCAAATTTGTGTTTGCAATTACCATGTCTTTCATACCTGTATCTATGAAAGGCATGGTAAGGGCAAACACAAATTTCAAAAATGTAATTAAAAGGACTGCTAACATTAAAGTGAACTTCAGAATTATGTTTCTTCATAGCATCATTATTAGGGCCCTACCAAATTCATGGTTCATTTTGGTAATTTCACAGTCATAAGATTTTAAAAGTTGTAAATGTAATGATTTCAACTATTTAAATCTGAATTTTCACATGTTGTCATTCCAGGCATCATGATCCAAAAAATAATGGGGGGGGGGGTCACAAACAAGGTTACTGTGAAGGGGGGCATTGTGATTTTGCTATCCGTACTTCTGTACTGCTGTTAGTGGTGGTGCTATCTTCAGAGCTGGGAAACTAGAGAGGAGTGGTGGCTGCCTGGGATCCCAACTCTGAAGGCAGAGCTGCTGCCCACAGAAGTGGTATGGTATGGTACTTCCCCTCTTCTGCTCTGCTGCCTGCAGAGCTGGACCTTCAGTCAGCAGCCACCACTTTCCAGCCACATAGCTCTGAAGGCAGCAGTGCAGACATAAGGGAGGAATGGTATGGAATTGTCACCCTCACTGCTGGCCAGGTGCTGGCCACAGCTGGGTGCCCAGTCAACAGCCACTGCTCTCCAGCCACCGGGTTCTGAAGGTAGCACAGAAGTAAGGGCAGCAATAACACAACCCTCCCTAAAATAACATTGTGACCCCCATGCAACTCCATTTGGGTTAGGGCCTCCTAATTTGAGAAACCTTGGTTTCCCTTGTGAAATCCACATTATGTAGAGTAAAACACACACAAAAGACCAGATTTCAAGTGGGGGAGAACCAGCTTTCATGGTCTATGAAATTTTTATTTCATGGCCATTAAGTTGGTAGGGCCCTAATTATTGACTATCTTCCTGATAAAGCAAGTCTAGTTTTCCCTGTACTTAGCAAACCTTTAAGTCTAGATCAGGGGTCTGAGACTCCTGGCCTGCAGGCCATGTCACTTGGGGGATAGGGTGCCATGGGAGGAGAGAGTGGGGCAATATCAGAAAGGGGAAGGGTTTGGGGAAGGGAATGGACACCTCCTCCCCCGGCCCACGGGGACTCCTGGGCTGGATTGCACAACTGCTCTGGTCAGGGATAGCCCATTGGCCAGGAGTTTGAGACCCCTGGTCTAGACTGTGTGATTAGGCACTGGTTAGCAGCAGATATTGAAGTCTGCTCAGGATTTGCTAGGAGCTCGTGGACATGCAGGGAGTGGCACAGGATTGGCCTCACTTCTTACTTCCTATTCTGGGGGAATTTATGCCCCCAAGTTGCTAGGAGGGTAGCAGGGCCCCCACTCTCCCAAGGACTATTACGTCTGGACTTTGCAGAATGGAAAGAGAGCGAGGGAAGGTTCATTGTGCTCTCTTTCCACTCCCATCCTCAATTGTGATGCATCAACACTAAGATCAGGTCATCTGGCCATTATGGGGAATTCTATTGACATCAATAGGCTTCAGTTTAGACTGTACTTCTAAGTAGCATAAACTGACCATTTGGCCATGAAGGCCTGAAGCAGTGGTGTGGAGGGCCAATTTATTTAAAATAGTAGAAAAACTATTTTCACTTGTTGCAACTATTTCTCCACAATGTGAGATGAGCAGCAATTATAACTACCTATATTTTATTTAGTAGTCTTGTTTTAGGCCCTACTTCTGCAAAGGATGGATATCCATTTACATCAGTGAGCCTTTACATTGTCTGAGAGGTTCATATGCACAGCTATCTACAGGATTAGGTCTAATTCAGTGCCAAATAAGACACAAAAAAATCAGTTCCAGAATCACTTTGGGACTATGTCTAGACTGCAAGCTTCTTTTGGAAGAACTTTTTTTTGGAAGAGATCTTCCGAAAAAACTTCTTCCGAAAGAGAGTGTCCACACACAAAAGCGCATAGAAAAAGCTATCTGCTTTTTTGAAAGATAGCGTCCACAATGAATGGACACTATTTCACATTTAAGCTATGATTACTATGGACAGAGTGGCCACCAAGGCACTTGTGATTTTTCCTTTTTTGAAAAAATTCCCTCTTCCCCGTCCATACATGCCTTTTTCTGAAAGAGCTCTTTCGGAAAAAGTCTTCTTCCTTGTATAAAGAGGATTACCAATGCCAGAAAAAAAATCCTCTGTTCTTTTGATTTACTTTCAGAAGAATGTGTTTGCAGTGTGGATTTAACTCAGGTTTTGTTGGGAAAATGGCTGTTTATCCAACAAAACTCTGTAGTGTAGACATACCCGAAATGTTTCTACTGGTTTTGGCAATTGTTTTGGTATTTTCCATTTTACTTATAGAGAATATCACTCATGCATAGGCTTGGGAAGATTAGATTTTTATCAGTAAATATCAATAATTGTTGATTTCACTGCTTATACACAATAGGATAACAATATTTCCATCAATAATAATAAAAATGTACAGATTGGCAAAGTAGGGAAATTGCCGCTTATGAACTTCTTAGATTCAAATCCAGTGATTTTCACCTTTTAATTAGGCAAATTACAAATGGTATAATGAACAAATGTTAAAAACAGCTATACTTTGTTGATTTAAAAACACTTAACTTGATAAATATTAACATATGATGGTGACAATTTGTGTGTATGATTACAAAGCTTTAACTTTTTGAATCTCAATGTCTAACATAATTATATAATTTTTGAACCTCCCATTAAATCTAACATCTGTAAAACTTTAAATTGATAAAAATAAAAGATGCTCAAATAGTGATGAGTTGAAATTATTTAAAAAAATCCATATAAACAAATTCTGCCAAGATGGTTCATAATGTTAAAATCCTTGCCACTGCAAATCTCTATAAAGAACAAATCATGTCAAATAAATGTGATAGCTTTCTTTGATAGAATAACAAGTCTTGTGGAAGCGGTGGACATGGTATACCTAGACTTTTGTAAAGCATTTGATATGGTCTCACATGACCTTAAATTAGGGACAAGCTAGATGGGGCTGCTATAAGGTGGGTGCATAACTGGCTGGACAACCATTCTCAGAGAGTAGTTATTAATGGTTCATAGTCATGCTGGAAGGGCATAATAGGTGGGGCTCTTCAGGAGTCAGTTTTGGGACTGGTTCTGTTCAATAACTTAATTAGAGATTTAGATATTGGCATAGAGAGTACACTTACTAAGTTTGCGGATGATACGAAGCTGGGAGTGGATCCAAGTACTTTGGAGAACAGGGTCAAAATTCAAAATGATCTGGACAAACTGGAGAAATGGTCTGCGGTAAACAGGATAAGGTTCAATAAGGACAAATGTAAAGTATTCCATTTAGGAAAGAACGCATACAGAATCGTAAGTGACTCTCTGGGAAGGAGTACTGCAGAAAGGAATGTAGGGGTCATACTGGATCACAAGCTAAGTAGGAGTCAACAGAGGGGGACACTTTTGCAAAAACAACAACAACAACAAACATGATTCTGGGATGCATTAACTGAAGTGTTGTAAACAAGACATGAGAAGTAATTCTTTTGCACTATAGTGCACTAATTAGGCCTCAGTTGGAGTACTGTGTCTGGTTCTGGGCACCACATTTCAAGAAAGATGTGGAGAAATTGGAGAGGGTCTAGAGTAGGGATCTTAAAATTAGATGAATCAACTAATCAAATAGTCAATGGAATTTCCATCGACTATTTGATTAGTTGATAAGGACTCTTCCTCTTTGAAATGTAGCAAGAGCCTGCTTGACTGTTGCTACATTTCAAAGGTGGAAGGGCTGGCCCCAGGCTCCATGCGGCACTTCCCCTTTTGAAAAGTACAAGAGCCCCAGCAGGCTTTTAAGTCAGCTCCTCCCAGCATTCCCTACTCCCCCCCCCCTTTGCTGCCTCTTTCTGACTAGTCGACTAGTCGCTTACATCTCTAGTCCAGAGAAGAGCAATAAAAATGATTAAAGGTCTAGAAAACATGATCTATGAGGGAAGACTGAAAGAACCAGGTTTGTTTTAGTTTGGAAAAGAGTAGACTGAGAGGGAACATGACAGCAATTTTTGAAGTACCTAAAAGGGTATTACAAGGAGGAGGAAGAAAAATTGTTTTCCTTGACCTCTGAGGATAGGACAAGAAGCAATGGGCTTAAATTGCAGCAAGGGAGGTTTAGGTTGGACATTAGGAAAAACTTCCTAACTGTCAGGTTGGCTAAACATCAGTATAAATTGCCTAGGGGGTGGTGGAATCTACATCACTGGGATACCATCCAAGAGATATTTAAGAGCAGATAGATAGGCATCTATCAGGGATGATCTAGATGGTGCTTGGTCCTGCCATGAGGGCAGGAAATTGGACTCGATGACCTCTCAAGGTCCCTTCCAGTCCTAATGTTCTATGATTAAAAATTATGCACAAAGGTTAATTAGGTTGCAAAGCAAAGCACTAGAAAAGTAGAATATTCCAGATGTATTGAAGCCTGTGAAATGTAAATCTGACCCCTTGTCCATCTATTGCCCTCAGGGTGATTGGGAAGCTTAAGTCCAAGATGATTATGAAAGGGTCAAGCCCAGTGTGCACTCTCCTTGCTCCCTGAGAGTTGAGAGATTTCTGGACTTATGATGTGCCCCCTTTGAGTGGGGCTAAAGAGGGCACTGGGGCCAAGTATTAGAATGGGACAGGTCGAGAAAGTAAGTGCATCATGGCTCTACTTGCTATAATTGTTCTGGCAACTCCCAGGTATTCCTAGTGCACTGTTTGTTTCTACTGCTGTTGCTTTGAAAGTGAAAATACAGGTCCGTCTCCTTAGAAAGTTGTTGTTCAGTTCTGTTATGATGGCAAACATGCCAGAAGAATGAGGACCTCAAGTAAGAGAAGGGAAATGGTAATTGTTAATAGTTTATAACTCAGTTAAACCTGAACAGAACTTCACTGGATGAAGAAAATGCACCTCTCTATTCAAATCATGTTCTCTCTGATGAATTTCAAAAAACAGTTGTGAATCATGGATCATATATAAAAAGAGGTTGAAAGGATCTTTGATAACGGGAAGTACCATGACGCTCCACTTATTTAAAAATGCAGTTATTATTAAAGATTTCATCATTTTGTAAATGTATATACTCTACTTCTAAATCAGGCTCAGAAAGAGGAGTCACTAAGTGCAAAGCATTAATTGTTTTTTGTTCTTTTTAGTTGATTTTTTATTTCACTCTGTCCAGTAATAGTCAAAATTAGGAGAAAAGAAAGATTCCATAAACACACTAGGGTTCATTCATATCATGCTATGGTGGTACTAATGTTAACAAAGCCTGGTGGGGATATAAAAAGGCAGCATCTGCTTTGATATCAGTAAGTTCTTGCTTAATGGGAGGAGAACTTTTTCTCTTCACATGAGTTTCTGCACAGGCATCAAGTAAAGGAAATGCATAAACATTGTCTGTATAAAATATTTTCCAACATTCCGAGTGTTATCTTTGAGATCCAAGATAGGGGTAATGAATAAGTTGGTACTTTTTGTAAGAGTCAGTTTAATTAAAGTGTAACTAACTGTGAAACATGGTTATGACACAGAGAGGATCATTTTCAATCTTAATTTGTAATGGCTCTAGAATCCAGGATTCTAATAATGTTAAGTCACTATGGTCACGGTTATCAGGCACTTCATAAATTGTTTACTCTTGCTTGAGTTTCCAGGACCTAAATTTGGTAATCACTCAGACTGCAGATATAGTACTTTTACATATTGTTTACATTCAGTGAGTCGGTCTTTCATATTTATTTTCAAATGCTTTGACGTTCCTATCAGATTTTGAGGCCACACGAGCTGCAGGTTACTTTAAAATAGACTTGAGAGCCAAATTATTTTGTATAATTTTCTCTAGAGATATTTCCAGTCCATTTCTACTGTAGCTTTCCTTAATTCAGAGGGTGCATCCTGAACCTTCTGAAGCAGGGCTGGGCAACCTGTGGCCCATGTGGCCAATCGGGGTACTGCATGCGGCCTGTAAGACATTTTGTCTATTGTTACTCATGGGCAGGGTTGTCAGATTTTGCTGGTTTCCTTCCATGTGTTTTTTTCCCCTCTGGTATTACTAAAGTGACATGCACGCAAAGCAAGGGCGCATGAAGTGAGGTACATGGTTATTGCACACAACATTGACTGTGAAAGCCATGCATTTCCTCTGCATCCAATCAAAGCACTGCTATGGTTCCGTCGGCACACCACACAAATTCTAGATACGTAAGCATAGTTAGCAAAACTATCCTATTCTGGGAGACCATCGTGGTTACTACAATTCTGTGGCCCACTGAGATAATTGGGGTGGGGAGGGACCCTCATGCAGCCAACCTACTAGCCTAGGTTGCTCATTTCTGCTCTGAAGTATGGCAGGCTGATAGGGAAAGCAGAGCTGAGTTCAGCTGATCTATTGTTGCTTTACTTTGGGTCTCAGAATAAAAGGAGGTTACGCTTATTTGAGCTAAAAAGTTACAAGAGGAAGTTATATTTTAACACTTTTACGTAGTCTCAAGAGGAGCTCAGCTACATTATGTTGATTTTGGATCCAGACAGGCCTAGCACTCTCTTTTGGCTTTGTAATGTTATTTGCTGTTTAGTCTGGGTGACAAAAAGTATGATTCATCTTCTGTAAGTACCTTATATTTGCTGGCTTAAAAATGCTTACAGTATCTAGTTGTTTAAATGCTGTTAACAAACTCTGTGGCTGGAAGTAGCTTGTATAATCTCTGAAAACAAATAAACATTGTTTTCTATATCAGCACATTGGCAAACTTGTTTATTTTCATTAGCCACATTTATTTGGTAAGATTATTCTGAAGAGACCCAACTTCCCCGCAGTCTTCATCCTTTCTGTTTTTAATCCAAATCCTAAACCAACTTAATTCCTTATAATGTTAGAGGAGAGAAATCTATTTGGATCCTAATTTAGTACAGGATGAACCTCTCTGATACTGGACTTTCTGGTCTGGTAACATCCATGGTCTGAGAGGATCATGAATGTTACTGCACCAGAGAGCCCCTAGACCAGAAAGCTGGGATGGGTAAGGAGTCCGGTGCTAGAGGGTCTGGTGTCTTGGAGCCTGGCCAGAGCTGGGAGCAGAGCTGATCTGGTGACACGGGAGCAGCAGCTGGGAGCCTGGCTAGGCCTGGGAGTGGAGCCAGTCCAGCAGCTGGGGCTGGAATTGGAGCCAGTCCAATGACCAGGGCCAGGGATCCTGGTGGGTCTGGCAGCAGTGTTGGTGGCAAGGAGGGCAGCCTGGCCAGGAAGCTGGCAATCCCCCTGGAGAGCCTGGATGCTGGTCCTCCATTGGTCTGGTAAACTCCCTTCTTTTGACCAGTCAGGTCCTGAGGATGCCAGACCTGGGAGGTCCCATCTATATGTCTCTCCACTTTGGAATATGTGTGGTAAATTGCCTAGAATACCATTGGACTGGGTTAGCTGATTTTTGATACAATGAGATCCATTAACTGTAAATTTGATTCAAGTAACTTTCACTATTCTTCATGTAAGGAAAGATAGAAATGACGCACCATGTAGCTGATTTATTAAATTCTTCTCCATAAAGTTGCTGTCAACAGTGGCAGTCTTGAGATTATGCTGCCTATGGCTTTCTGTTGTGTCTTTTGATTTTGATACAACATAGTTATATGAGTAAACCACATTGACACAGTGGGGATCCAAATACCCATTTACACTAACTATATACAACATGCCAGGACTAGCTACAGGTAAACACTTCTGCTCTGCAGGGTCCTGGTGGCTTCTCAAACACAGAAGACAGTGAGGGCTACTACAGGTTGAAACTCTCTAGTCCAGCATCCTCGGGACCTGACCGGGGCTGAACACTTCCACTGCTTATTGGGCTCTTAGAAAACATTTGGGGTAAATTAGAGCTAAATAACAGCACAGAACAATGAGCGCCAGGACTGGCGGCTATAAACACACTTTATGGGACTGCAGGAAACTAAGCCACACCCATGATAAGTGGACATCCGGCTAACTAAAATCATGCTGGACCATGGATGTTGCCAGACCAGAGAGGTTCAACCTGTAGAAGATTCCCTATCTCTTTAAAGGGAGTAAATGCATCAAGCTCATTGCATATCTCCCTATTACAAAAAAGCAAGTTAGTATACATTTTCTAGATACGGAGCTATTAAACTGATGGGAATGGATAATACAATCTATACTACCAAATTCCTATACACCAAGTTTTCATACTGCCCCACTCTTACAAAGTGCATTGGACCAGGTATGCATACCTGCTTCATCTAACAGAACTTCTGGTAATCATTATGGAAGCTCTCCCGCAGCCCCCCCATTGCCCTCTCTCCCCAGATGGCAGCCTGCGGCAAGTGCAGCCGGTCTGATGGCCGAGTGCTGTGATGTGCCCAGTGTGGGTTCTCCGGGCACTCCAAGCCAGGACTGCTTTGCAAGCGGGGCACCCCTGAGAACTGTCTGTCCGGGGTGGGGGTCGGGACCCTTTAAGCACAGCCCTCGGCTAGCTTGAGACAGCATCTCCACGCTCTAAGTCCTCCTCTGATGCCCTGCCGGCACTGCTTTCGGCCATCCTTAAGCCCGGTTCAGGGTCCACTTAATGTGGACATGCTACTTCGAATTAGCAAAACGCTAATTCGAACTAGTTTTTTAGTCTAGATCCGTTAGTTCAAATTAGCTTAGTTCGAATTAACTAATTCGAACTAAGTTAGTTCAAATTAACGTTGTAGTGTAGACATACCCTTAGAGATTAACAAAAAATTTAGATGATGACATGAGCTATCATGAGCACACCCCACTTCTTCAGATGATTCATAATGTGGTCATAACTGTATTTAGCACCAATGGGCTGTGCCCTCATAAACGAGGTTTTCTGCTTGGATAGATGTTTAATCTTTTGGTTTTCTAATGTCTATAGGAAGTCAAAGAGAAAACTAAAAGAGGGCCTGTAGGTGCTACTTTACACAAGCTTTGCAGAAAAATAGAGCCATCCATGGCATGGGGCCAGAAAAAACATCTCCCTTCATACAAGTAACTCAGGTGAGGGGAAATAAGCCAAACTGGTGCCATCATGATGTTTTTTTAGTCCAACACAGTTCACTCTGAACTATTATAATGTTACTCATCTAGTTGTTTTATGTCAAACCATGTGTTGCTCTATGTCAAACACTAAAATGAAGGAAAGGGAGACCTGATCTTGCCAACCCAGGAGATAATTTGAAAGTATTTTTCTGCCATTGACTCAGAACAGTCTATAGAATTTGAAGGAGCAGTGACCCATTTTTATAATATCTTCCATTTTACCTTTCTAATACACTATAAATATGTAATCATGATAGTAGTTCACCACCACTAAGTTTATACTTGGGAGCTTCATGTCTGCTGGAATTCAAATAGCATCTGAGTCTTTTCCTCATCAACATATTAAAAGCTGTATCTTTAGTGGCATTTCTGAAAATGCTATCCTCAGCACATCGGATTGGAAATAGTGCTATAGATGGGGACCTACCACATAATTGTAGGCAATATACAGCCCATTTATCTAGTCACATATTCCCAGAATCAGACGTCAATAATACTGATACAACCATTGATATTCCTTTAAAAAAAAACTTGCAGTAATAGAAATTGCAGATGTTCTCTTGGCTTGCTATAGGCAAAATTCTCCTGTTTAGCTCCTCCTCAGTGTGGGACCGGAAATCCGTTTTATCCCACAGAGAATCCGTGTGCCTTGGCAGATTTGCTGTTTAAACTTGATTGCCCACATAGAACTCTCCATTGTAATCTTTAAGGAAATTTGGCTGCTTCTGCTTGCGCTCTGCTGTCCCCTTAATTGCTTCATTTATAAAGCCCCATAGGCAGGAGTGACATTTGTATGGGTTTCTTTGGACTGTGTTTGAGCTATTACTGAGTAAATAAGGGCTGACACATTTGACTACACCGTCATTGCAATTCTCATATCTTACTTATAGATATACAAAGTTGTTTGCATATGTTGAGTTCGAAAGGCACAAAAGTCTTCTTTGAGCCATTTATAAATCATTTATTTAATATGCCTTTACTTCTGACTTGGCAAATAATAGGTGGGGGGGAAAAAGATTTCAGTTATATTACTGATGTAGGTTAGGAGAGAGCCATTGTTTGCTTTCTAGATTTATATCCGTGTATCACAGCCAAATTTGTCCACCTGTGAGTAAATCTTCATAAATGGGTTTGCAAGCAAAAATTGTCTTCAACAGCTGAGATAGTTGTCTAATTGCTGAACTGTGTATTAAGATTTTGGGCATAAGTTTCCTGGAGCTATTTTTTCATGAGATGATTGGTTTTTTTAGCAATACTATAATTAAATCTCCTATGATGCAGGATATGCTATCAGGTGTCATTGCAAGAGCACTGTAATTACATAATGAATTTTCATAGATCCATTATAAATCAGATGTATAAAAAGAACTGGCTGGGAAAATAATAAATATTTGTACACCTTGTTTTAGTAATTATTTTTGAAAGTAAATACGGTTTAGACAAGAAAATCTTTAAGCCTTGTTACACCATTTTTTTAATCTCTTCTATTTCAAAAAGCAATATCAAAAGTAATGAACTACTTTTGATTTATAGCCAAATTCTACTCTCAGATTTGCATCCCCAATTTCCACTGACTTGTGTAGGAATTGTAGTTGCATAACTGTAGAAAGAATAGATGGCGTGACTGTCCCAAGTGGAATTAAAGATATTTGGGAAGTGATTGTAGAAGCAGTGGAGTCCAGCTCAGCCAACACTTATGTCTTCAATAGAACTTCACAGGTTTCTGTTTTCAAAATTTCTCATGAAGAAAGATGGTGTTGATGATAAAAGTCAAAAATGGGGGTGAAAAACAGCTTTACAGGAACAATTTTTTAAAAAAAGTAAATAGGAAAACTTACCTTTTCCCCCAAACATTTTAACCTCTACCCACACTATGGACTATTTTCCACTGTACAAGGGTATTTCTAAACATAATAAAGAAATATTTAAAAAAATATTTAAAAGTTAATATTAAAATAATTGGAGACTCAAGAAACCAAGGAAGTCCACCCTTCCACTCCCTCTCCCACCCCCCATGCTCCTCTACAAAAACCACAAACCCTTGAGACAAGAATTAAACAATAGAAAATCAAAAAAGGAATCTAAGCTATGAGGAAATAATTTTATTGTTTGATGTCTAGCAGTATTAAAGACAGTACTAGAAAGGTCTATTCATGATCACTATCAGATTGAATTTCACAAAAATTCATATTGCTGATTTTTTTAGCATTATAGATCAATTCAGATCAATCATAATGAGTTGCTAGTGAACTGAATAGCTCACCTTCAGTTCATGACTTATTTTCTTAATTATCTTATTATCTTAATTGTATGGAGTGAACAGATTAAATATTTTCAGGGGAAGGTTGTAGTCACCAATAAAATTTAAAAAAATTGGTCACGGAATGGATGAAATCTTTCCCTTCACATTCCTTGGGAAGAAAGCAAATACCAGAGAGGTGTTCTTAAATCTTCGATACAACCGAATCTGCTCTAATCCCACTGACAGAGACCAGAAGCTTCAGGATCTCTACCAAGCATTTATAAATCTCAACTACCCACCCAGAGAAATAAAAAAGCAAATTGAAAGAGCCAGACGAATACCTAGAAACCATCTACTTCAAGACAGACCCAAGAAAACCAACAATAGAACACCACTTGTCATCACCTACAACCCCCAACTTAAACCTGTCCAACACATTATCAATAAACTACAGCCTATATTGGAACAGGATACCATACTCAAAGAGGCTCTGGGAGACAGACCCATAGTCTCCTATAGACAACCACCTAACCTCAAGATGATTCTTACCAACCACCACAGGACATACCACACTAATACCAACCCTGGTACCTTCCCTTGGAACAAACCCCGTTGCCAGCTTTGTCCACATATTCATTCTGCTGATACCATTATTGGACCTAACCAAGTGAGTTATAAGATCAAGAACACATATTCCTGCGCATACAGAAATATAATCTATGCTATCATGTGCCGAAAGTGTCCGTCTGCTGTGTACATTGGACAAACATCTCAGACACTTCGCCAAAGGATTAATGCCCACAAAACAGATATCAGACAAGATCACAAAGAGAAAACAGTTTCTTGCCATTTTAACCAGAAAGGACACTCTCAATGACTTGACCACCTGCATTCTGCTACAAAGACCTTTTACATCTGCACTTGAAAGGGAATCCTCTGAACTGTCATTCATGTTAAAATTCGACACTTGCCAACAAGGACTTAACAAACATTTGAACTATCTCACCCATTACCAAGACAGTTTCCCCAATTATCACCTCTAATACCATTAACTCACAAACATCCCACTCTCCCCACCTCTAATATCATCAATTCACAGACACTTACCTTCCTTCCTTCCACCCTCCCCCCCCCCCCCGCATCCCCCTTCTGTTCTGCAATCTGATTTGTCCTTTTCATGTGTGTTCATTTTTTTAATTGTATCCTTTGGTATATATGGTTGTGACTACTTTCTTCCACTATTTGATCTGAGGAAGTGGGTCTGGCCCACGAAAGCTCATCATCTAATAAACCATCTTGTTAGTCTTTAAAGTGCTACATTGTCCTGCATTTTGCTTCAACTACCCCAGACTAACACGGCTACATTTCTATCACTATCTTATATCTCAGCTTCCTTATAAATGAGTCTCTGGAAACTTTGTTCCCTCTTGACATTGGTAGTTATTCAATGAAGCCTCCCACTGTCATTTGATGGGGAGTGGTCAATAGTAGAGACCTTTTCAGGGTAGTAGCTGGCCCAATGATTGGGATGGGAGGCTATATATTTCACTTATTCATTGTTGTCACTTCCCATGGGGCAATACAGTGGCTGTTTTTCTCTGGGGATTTATAGCATTCCTCTGCTTCCTTCCTCAGCCCTGGACGGAATGTGGCCAGTAATGGGGTGGCCGCTCCATGCTGGGACGATTATAAGCCATCCAATGTTAGATGTGATTTCAGCTGTTGTAGGGCCAGTGGAAGAGGGGTACTTTTCACACAGGTTGCCCCAAACCGAGCAAAAAGTACTGCTCACATTGCACTTATAGTGATGTCATAGACAGATATAATCATGTTAAAAGACATTAACTAATATCTAAAATGTCTTCAATGTCCACAATGTGTCATTTTGCAGACCACCAAGAAGGCTACTACAGAATATTGGCTCTTTACAGAAATCAGTTTGAAAACTGTCAGACTATTTATCAAAATACAGTTGTACACTGAGGCTGTGTCCAGACTCCATGCCTCCGTCGACGGAGGCATGTAGATTAGCCAGCTCGGAAGAGGGAAATGAAGCCGCGATTAAAATAATCGCGGCTTCATTTAAATTTAAATGGCTGCCCCGATCTGCCGATCAGCTGTTTGTCGGCAGATCGGGAGAGTCTGGACGCGATGCCCCGACAAAGAAGCCTTTCTTCATCGACACAGGTAAGCCTCGTGAAACCAGGTTTACCTGTGTCGATGAAGAAAGGCTTCTTTGTCGGGGCATCGCGTCCAGACTCTCCCGATCTGCCGACAAACAGCTGATCGGCAGATCGGGGCAGCCATTTAAATTTAAATGAAGCCGCGATTATTTTAATCGCGGCTTCATTTCCCTCTTCCGAGCTGGCTAATCTACATGCCTCCGTCGACGGAGGCATGGAGTCTGGACACAGCCTGAGTGTGCTTCTACACAGCACCCTAAACTCAAAATAAGATACGCAATTTATGCTATGCAAATTGCGCATCTTATTTCACATCTATTTTGAAATTTGAAATTTGGCGTGTCTACCCAGCACTTAATTTTGAAATAATGCACTATTTCGAGACATCCCTTAACCCTTGTGGAATGAAGGTTACAGGGATGCCGAAATAGCATGCCTGTTATTTTGAAAAATATTTCAAAATAACGGATGGCTTGGTAAGATGCAGGGTAGCTATTTTGGGATATTTCCAGTATTCTGAAATAGCCACACAGACATACCCTAAAATAAATAGTTTCTAATTCAAAACATATCGGCTGTGTCTACATTGGCCAGTTTTTCTGGAAAATCAGCTGCTTTTCCGGAAAAACTTGCCAGCTGTCTACACTGGCCGCTTGAATTTCTGCAAAATCACTGACTTCCTACTGTAAGAAATCAGTGCTTTTTGCGGAAATACTATGCTGCTCCCATTCGGGTAAAAGTCCCTTTTGCGCAAAACTTTTGCACAAAAGGGCCAGTGTAGACAGCTGAGATTTGTTTTCCGCAAAAAAGCCCCGATCGCGAAAATGGCGATCGGGGCTTTTTTGCAGAAAAGTGCGTCTAGATTGGCCATGGATGCTTTTCCGCAAAAAGTGCTTTTCCGGAAAAGTATCCGTGCCAATCTAGATGCTCTGTTCCAAAAATGCTTTTAACGGAAAACTTTTCTGTTAAAAGCATTTCCGGAAAATCACGCCAGTCTAGACACAGTCATCTTGAGTTGGTAGACAATGGTGAATTTGTTAGCTTGTTGGTTCCTACAGGTTGTACCTCCCTGATATGGTACTCTTAGGACCTGACCGGTCCGAATAAGAGTTTGCCAGACTAGGGGAAATCCCTTGCCACCAGCCCCCAGGCCTGCCTGCCTTCGCCTCCCCCTGCCCCACTAGCCTGGCTGGGCTGCTCACCTAGCTGCTGCTGGCTCTTCAGCTGGCCCAGGCTGCTGCAGGCTTCTGCTCCTGTTGAGGGGCTTTGGCCCCAGTCCTGTTTGCCATGGGCTGCCAGGGGGTTCTGACTCTGGACTTGCACTGCTGTGGGATGTCAGCTCCTGCTGCAGGCCTCCTGCTCACTTGCTGCGAACTGCTATGGAGGTACAGCTGCCCCAGCCTCATGATGACCTCAGATGGGCTGCCAGTCCCGCTGCTCCTGTCTTTGCTGGCCCTCTCGTTAATAGGCTCCTAGGCTCTCTGGTCCAGGAGCATCCATGGTCTTGATGGATCACAGATGTTGCCAGACCAGAGAGCGCCAGTTTTTGGAGATACAACTTGTAGTTATCTAGAAAGACAGCGGTGTAAAATTATTTTAGGTCAAATGAACATTATGTCATATATTTGGATTGTGTTTGGCAATCCAAGTGTGCAGTAGAGTTGATCCACTAGCATAATAGGTGACGGTGTGTCTGAATTACAGACATGTACACAAACCACCATAGGACATAAGGTTATGTAATTTTATTGGCTACAGTGCAATTTATCAACCAGATAGTATGTGTAGGTTTGAATCTTCAAGGTTACTTATTTTCTATATAGAAGCTGTCTCTAAATTATATGGAAACTCTGTATTACACAGTATAATTTCTGTAAAGTGGCACTATAGGCAATATAGTTTCTGTGACATGATTTTCACTACATCTGAGCAAAGTTTCTCAAGCTATCTGGCTACGATCCAAATCCATTTCTTAAGACATAAGTGACTGGTCTTTTGTAGGTTTGTTAATTGTTTGGACAATTGGGGCTTTTGCTAAAGTGTTGTAAGCCGCTTTAAAAATGTCAATAGTGATACTGTGTGGGTTTTACATTAAGGATATGCTGATAGTTTCTTGTCTGTATAATTTCTTTTCATCATTTCAGGATCTCCCTAAGAACAAAAACTTGTTTCTATCTGGTTTAACCTTTCTTTCCTCTATTGGTTGTTTATTTCCACTGGTTAAACTGATAAGAGCCTTCTTTTGCACCTTTTTGAAAAATTTGGGCCCACCTTGATAAGATTGTTTTCCTTTCCTTGACTCTTCTAGCCTTTTAGATTGTAAACTGTATGAAAAATAAAGAGAGACCAGGTATAACATAGGAAATAAGTTACAGATGTGGATGGAAAGATCTCTGTGGTGGAAGGTTGTGAAAGGGCCATCAGACGTGGGTGACTTAGCAACACCATGAAAACACAGATGGCTGATATGTATGAATATTTTTGTTGCTTGTGCCTGCAACGTATAAATAGAAGGAAATACTGCCTTCACCATGCAAAATTATCGTCCCTATTTGGGAACCCTGAAACATAGTATATATTACATTTTAAAATGTTGATTTAGGGCCAGTTGCTAAGAACTGCACCAGTTTACACTAGTTAAGTGTGTCTACATTTATCTCTATGTAAACTTGAAATATTGTGCTTCATGTGATTTGATATAAAATTGCACTTTTAAATAATGAAAAATGTGATTCATTTTTAGTGCTCTTTAAGGTTTGCTGTCCAGTAGGTTCAGCTATTTATGTTAGTGCTATAATTAGCCATCTACAAGGGCTGAGATAGTTTTAGAATTGATATTGTAAGTAGTGACAATGTTATAGAAGAACAGGTTGTAAGAAATAACTTTGGATTAGGTGATCATGAGTTGATTCAGTTTAAATGAAATGGAAGGATAATCTAGAACATGAGCATGCAGGTAACATTATTGATGGAAATGAGTAGATAGAAATGGAAATTACCATGTTCAAAGTGGAAGCAAAACTCTAAGGACATTAATGTGTCAAATACTAAAAGTATTAGCACACAAAATTTGAAGTCCAGAGGCAAGATTTTAATAAATCTGTCAGTTTGGGGATAGTTGTATGGCATGACTGGAGAAATGTTAACATTGTATCTATATTTAAGAAAGAAAAAATGATCAAGGCAATTACAGACTTGTTAGTCTGATCTCAGTAGTATGCAAATCTTTAGAATAAATTTTAAAGGAAAGAATAATTAAATACTTGGAGATAAATGGAAAATGAGATGAAACAAAACATTATGAAACACAACCAAAGGCCAATCATTCTGGGCTAAATATCTTATTTGAAAAGTAACTGATTTCTTCGGTCAGAGTAATATGATTTAGTATAAAGAAATAGTACTTTGTACCTGGCATTTGCAACTGCCAGATTATATGTATTGACATCCACTGATTTCTCAAAACACTTGATATTGTTCTTTGCCCATTGAATAATAGTGAATCGGAGGCACTTCATGACACCTTTCCTATCAGTGGTGGAAACTGACCCTGGAGTTACAAAATGTGCCCCACATCTTGCTATATTGATAAAGACACGGATAATTTACTTCTTGAAGTCTGGTGTAAAATATCCCAACCCAAGATAATGGAGAAATTTCAGTATTTCAATTTACTTTCTCCTCAAATAAGTGTGACAATTCCAGCATAAACTTCTTACTAAATCAGTCCTGATCTGTTTTAACATTATTAATACTACTCACTTCTCCTGTAGACAATATAATCCTGCTTCAACAACATGCCCTGATTGTTTTCACCCACACCTGTGAAATAGGTCCAGGTGCACACACAAAAAGATATTTCTAACACTGCCCCCTTTGCAAATATATCCCAAACAAGAAATCTCAAACATATGTGGATCTGAATCATGAAGTACCAAAACAACAGTTCAGGATAACTTTCAACATATGTATCACCAACTCTGAGAAAGTCATCCCCTGATCGGTTGTGGGGGTTGCCCACTGCTCTAGATCCTTCAAACATATTTTGTTTGAATAGTTTGGAGGACAAGCATAAGTTTAGTATGCCAGTTTATGCATCTACCAGGTGTCTAGCAGCACAAGATAAAAAGTTCTGTATCATTGCTCTATAGATTTTTGTTCACTTGGAAACATTCTGCTGACTTGCATACTGACTAGAAACACGATCCAATTTGTTTAGATGTCTTAATCTGTTTCTCATCTCCATTATATAAGAGTAACATCCAGAGTTAATAGTTCTGATCTCTTACAAGTTATATATTTGAGGACTGACCTGTGCGATTGAACCCACAGCACAGAATTTTGTGGTCTTTCTGTCACAGGCAGATTTTATCAAACAGCATGAGGGCAGCATAGCAATGTCTTAATGAGTGAATTGTCTGTGATATTATGACCTTATTGTTTTATTTAAAGACTCCTGGTTTCCAGCCTGTGACTTCCGCTCCTGGAGAGTCAGGCCTTTTATTTAAAGTAAGTGAAGTAAAATCAAACTCTCTCTTGCCATCTCTCTCTTTCTCCCTTTTGCTTTATGTATTAGCTGCAGTGCTAATGCTGACTTACAGTTCATTATGTGCTTGTTCCTTTAATCTGATTGGGTCCAAATAGTTTCTACGTGTTCCTTATTTTAAAATCAAGATTTCATTAGGAGCCAGTAGTGCTCCTATCCTTTCAGTAGTACTACTGTACTTCTAGTGAAGGCATAAGTCTCAATTAAGGAAGAAAATACTTAAACTTGTGTTTATGTGGTTTTTTTTGGATAACAGTTCTTTCACGAAAGGGGGAATAGAGATTTCATGATTTTTACAAGCACAGCTGCATCACATTTCATTTCACAACCAGCTTTTTCTTTTCTACTCATGTGGCACCCCATTTTTTAGATTCTCATTCCCTTTGGTTGGAAAACAACTTATTTAACTGTTTCAGTTTTGCCTAATGCACTAAGCGGTTGAGGCAAATTGCACCAGTAATATAATTTTTGGCTCATAGAGCTAGTACGTCACCACTAAAGTATTGACATTCTGGTGGAATATTATCACTCATCAAAAACACCACCTTCTTCTACCATTAGTTCTCAGAGAACACTTCATTCTTCCAGGGCACAGAGTCCATCAGAGACATGGTCACACACTGAGGCTACGTCTAGACTGCATCCCTTTGTCGACAGAGGGATGAAAATCAAGCACATTGAAATTGCTAATGAAGCCGGGATTTAAATATCTCATGCCACATTAGCATAAACATGTCCACCACTTTTTTTCAAAACAGAGTTTTTTTGGGAAAAAAAAGGCAGTCTAGACGCGGATCTGTCGAAAATAAACCCTTTTTCGACAGATCCTATAAACGTCATTTTGAGGTATACAGGATCTGTCGAAAAAGGGTTTATTTTCGACAGATCCGCATCTAGACTGCCCTTTAAAAAAAATAAAAAAAAGTGGCGGCCATGTTTATGCTAATGAGGCACAGGATATTTAAATGCTGGCTTCATTAGAAATTTCAATGTGCCTAATCTACATCTCTCTGTTGACACAGAGGTGTAGTCTAGATACACCCTGGGACTAGCAAAGCTTAGTGTGAGACACACACAGTGCGATATTTGAAAGGAACAAGGTGGTTGAAATGTATCCTTTACTACACCAACATTTGTTGGAGGGAAGGGATCCTACGACTCTCACTCTGAGAAATTTTGCTTCCCATAAACCAGCCTTCCTAGGGATGGCACAATAGAGTAACTTTCAATAGCACACTATTTGCTAGTGCTTGTAGCAGGCTCATTGGCTGTAGCCATAGAACTGTGAACAATGCCTGGGGGGGAAAGTTAGTTAATAAGTTACAAAGCCCTTAAGCTCATTTATTGTGAGTGACCTGGATCGAGGTGCATTGCTGTACAATGCAGTAGTTCGCAATGTTTTATTCTGAGTACTCTCTTTGAAATACTTTGGAATATACAGACCAATAAGCTAAGGGGAAACCAGCAGTTCATGTACAGTACCATAGTGAAGAGAATGTCAAAGTCTCAAAGGTCACAGATATTTTTTTATCAAATTCTGGAATTTGTGCAGCACACCTGGTTTGACGGTAGGACTGATTATAGCATGGCCAGGGTACTTATCACACTCCTAAAGAGAACAGGCTTTGATTGATTGGTGTTTTGTGGCCTTTCTAAGGACCAGACAGTGAATGCTGTCATTTGGAGAGAGTGATATAACTTGTCCACAGAATGAGACAGAGACTGTCCTTTCCCCCTTTTCTTCTACAGTGATTTTCTACAAGAGTCCTTTTACCATAGCACATAATTTAATTTAAATAGGAGAGATTGTTTTTATTGTTTTATTTTTCTTTTCCCTCCACTGCCTGTACTTACAGAGCATCAGTAGACAGACACGTGAACATTGGGAAAATATGGTGACTTGTCATTTATTCCAAAATTTATGTCATCAAAGCACTACAAAAAGTTGTTGAATGCTTGCAATTTCCTGTGAGCTAGGTAAGCAAGCATCATTATTTCCATTGTGTAGATGGGGAAACTGAATGAGTACCGTAATTAAGAGACTTCTCCAAGGTCACAGACAGGGTCAATATTACAACTAGAATTAGAACTAAATACACAAAATTCTGCTGCCTCACATAAATGATAGTTGTATCTAAATTAGATCACATTTTTAATGGGAAATATGTACCTTGTAACCAGCAACACCTGAAAATTTCCCTTTAAGTTTAGAACTGGGGAGGATAGTCCCCAAAATCAATCAACTCTTTCCCTGAAATGTTTGCAGCTTCATGCTAAATGTTATACTGATGTGGCATCATGTTGTGACATGATGTAGAGATACGAGATAACAATTATCCAAATACACTGTGTAGTCTTCTATTTTCCTGACAGCAAAACTATTATTCCCATGAGTTCAACTATCAGAATGCAGTTCTCTTGATCAGCAGATTAATCTAAAACACTTGACATTTATTTTTAATCTGAGATGTATTTCCACTCTCACATTTTATGGAAGCGGAAAAAAAGCGGCGGCCGTGTTTATTTAAATCCCGCGGGGGATATTTAAATCCCCCGCGCATTTCCCTATTCCAACGTTCTAAATTAGCATGGCTATTTCGTAATAGGGGCCAGTGTAGACGTAGCCCAATAGTCAGGCATCCAATAGTCCGGCACTCCTGATAGTCCGGCATCAAAATGGCAAGAGCCTAGTGAGTGAGCTTCGGCAAAAAATGAGTCACAAGGTAACAGCGGCAGCAGCTGAACTGACTGAAAAGGGTAAAAAGGGTTTAAAAAACTAAAACATTACAGTATACTGTATACAGTATGCACAATAAAAAGGGTTAAGAACACTTTATATACAGTATATACTGTATACAGTGTATATATATATATATATATATATATATATATATATATATATAACCAGCTTATAGTACCTCCTGATTCTCCGGCATATTTGATAATCCGGCACCACCTAGGTCCCATAGGTTCCAGATTATCAGAAGTCTACTGTATAAACACCATACATCCACAAAGCACGGAGATGGTTAATTCAGGCCCAGCAAGCACTTCAGGAAATGTATGGGCTAGTTAAATGTGGCCTTTTAGAACACACAGACTGTGTGCGGAACATAAGAAGATAAGAGTGTCCACACAGGGTCATATCAGTGGTCCATCCAGCCTCATATTCTTCTTTCTCACAGTGGTCAATGCCAAATGCTTCAATGGGAATGAACAGAAGAGGATAATTTATTGAGTGATCCTTCCGCTGTCGTTCAGTCCCGGTACCTGGCATTCAGATGACAAAGAAATTCTTCCTGCACACCTTACGGAGAGAGCTCTAGAGTCTAAGACTCTTCAATGCAAAGGACTCTTCAACTGGCTGGGCCACAGCAGGAATTATTCAGCTTACCGACATTTTGTTTCTTTAGCAAGATCTACTCACTTTTCTTGGCACTTAACAGGGTTCCAAAAATAGCTAAATAAATTCATGGAGGTTAGGTCCATCAATGGCTATTAACCAGGATGGATAGGAATGGTGTCCCTAGCCTCTGTTTGTCTGGAAATGGGTGACAGGAGGGATCATGTGATGATTACCTGTTCTGTTCCCTCCCTCTGAGGCACCTGGCATTGGCCACTGTCGGCCGACAGGATACTGAGCTAGATGGACCTTTGGTCTGACCCAGTATAGCCATTCTTATGTTTGCTATACTGCTAAAATCCCCAAGGGATTTTTATTGCAGTGTTGCAGAGAGGCTCTTCAGGGCTATGCTCCTTTTATAAATAACAAAGAGAGAGAGAGAGAGAGAGAATAAAGATTCGCTTCCAACTCAAAATGAAGCTTTGATGACATGGGGAAGAACCTGTTGAAAGAGATTCCCTGGAATGTGTCCTTCATGTCTCAGTTGTACATGTACCTGTGCAATAATAGGGAAACTTCTTCCTGACCTCAGATGGTGCTAAGCATGAAGATTTAGTGGTTCTTATTATACTTATCCCAACAAGAGTAATTGGAGATGGAGCCCTGTGTGGATACAAAATTGGTATCCGCATCCGCAGTTTTCAAAAACGATTCACAGGTATCACTATCCATCTCTGCGGATGCGGATTCCTGCAGATATAAGGTGGATATCTGCAAATTTGCAGAGTTCAAGATACAAAATTTGTATCCACATCTGTATTTGAAAAAATGAACCACAAATATCCACAACCTCATCTGTGGATGCAGATACCCAGAGATATAAAGTGGATATCTACAGCTGTGCAGGGCTTTAATTGCAGATACTTTTACTATTCATATGAGGGCCAGATTGTCTTTTTATGTGGACAATTTCAAGGCAAGAAGCAGAGAGGACTGAAAACTCTTGGGTTCATCCTGCAACTCTCAAGACATGAAACTTCCAAGGAGAGGAGCTTGTGAGGCCCTAAACTGGGCATGGAATTAGGTGTCCCAATGCCTTAAATATCCTGGATCCCAGGGCTTCCCCAGGGCCATCTAGGAGAGGACTGTCATTCACGGAGTGTCTCCTCTCAATGGTCTCCTGCTGGCAGTGAGGCTCTGGTGGGACCCATGTGGCCGGCCATTGGCTGAGTTCTACCCCAGCCATTGCTTAAAGCAGGTCAAATGCAGAGAGAGAGAGAGTTCTTCACCCAGCTGCTATCTGAGCTGAGGCTCCCTTGGGCAGTTCAACCTTCTGTCCTCTGTGGCCACTCTTCCTGCTATGCACTCCCCAGAATGGCTCTCCTCTTGTAGTCCCACTTTGCTATTGCTTCTGCCATTGGGGTGAGAATCAAGGGATGCCTGTTCCCTGCCTACCTGAGTCTGTCACTCCTGCCAGGCATCCCATGAACATTTCCAGCATGCCCTAATACCCTCCCACACATACAGTACCTGCAACGTCTAGTGAGGAAATTGTGAACGATTCACTCATGTTGCTCTTCCCATCTGGCCCACCGATAGAGGGGCAAAAGAGGCAACTGCCCTGGAGCCTGGCAATTCAAGGGGCCTGGAGCTCCCAACTCCTGGAGTATCTGCAGTTAGAGTCCTGCTTTAAATTGCTGCTGGAGCACTGCACAGTGTGCTCCGAGTGGCTCTACAGGGTGTGTGTGTGTGTGTGTGCATGTGCGTGCATGCATGCACCATGCTCCAGGTGGCACAGAAGGCTGGCTGTCCCCAATCCTATCCCTTGCAAGTGCATGTAGCTAAACTTCCCCACCTTGTCCAGGGGCATGCAGAGGTTGTTGGCTCCCCTGCCTCTCACTGAGACTGGTGCTCCCGTCAGTGCTTTTCTTGTTTGATCTCTCTCTCTCTCTCTTTCCTTTCCTCTCTTCCTCCATCTCCCTCTTTCCTTTCATGTTCATTTGCTTAATCTTGAAGGGTGCATCCTGGGGCTGGCTGGTAGGATCTGATAGTTGGGTGTCTCGGGTGATTATTTGGTTCTGGTCCATGGTAGCTGTGAGCTAGTGGGGAAGCAGCATGAGTTTGGGTAGTTGTCACCTGTGAAGCAAGCAACACAGCATCAGTAATTCGGTACTTGCAGAAACAGCCTCTCTGGGCAGTGCATTGTTGTCTGTGTGATCTGTTTCTGAGCATAGGATGTGGAGTGGTCCTCCAGCCAGCTCCAGGAGTTGAAGGAAGGCTGTCTCTGATGTTAGCAGAGGTGGCAAGTGGCAACTGTGATTGGCAGCTGTTTGATGGGTTCAGTATACCTTGAAGAAGAATGCAAGATACTGCGGGAAGTGATATTTCTGTGATTCAATAGGTGGCACTCTTTCCTCTAGTTTGGTATTGGCCTGGTGATGCAACATGGTCCAAAGCAGGACTGTTAGCCCGTCTCCTGGCCAATCTTCCTTCTTCCTCTGTAAAATTAAGCATATACTTTAAATTATATAAAATTCTTCAATTTCTCTCCTGAATTGTGTATTGTTGCATACTAAAATAGCTGCTATACCTTGTTCCAATGAGGTAGTTACATTATAAGGGTGGGTGAAGTTATTACCCTATGTGATAGGAGTTATTCTCAGCTTTTTGTGGGGGTTTTTTTTTAATGTGAAGAATGTTTAGTTTAAAGCTCTATAATTTTTTCTAGTGTTTAATTATAAATAATGGATGCCTGTAAAGTTCATGGAAGATCTGACGTTATTTGAATAAAAGATGCTATGTAAGGTTATATGTTGAAGTCTATGCAAAAGAGAGAATGTTTGTACTAGTAAAATAAAGTTCTAAGAACTAGTATAAAACTAACCGGTGCTTCTCTTGCATAGCTTATCTCAGTTCAATGGCCCCATCAAGTGGTGTGATATCTGAGCCATTAGTGGCAAAGAAAACTATTTGAGTTGGGTGCATACAGCTTTGGAAATGCTTTACCTTAGTTGTATTTTCAGCTGCAGCATCAGAATGAACATTGTTACTATGTATTGTAGCTAAGAAAAGCAGAGAAGCATCTTCTGTCTTATGTGAAATAAAAAATATGCATCTAAAATTTAGCATAAATGTGCACATATGTGTTTGGGTGAGGAGAATTAAGGGGGAAATTTGACTCTTCTCATCTTTTTTTGCATTGTTTTTTTTTTTGGTCACCTTTCAAACAATTTGGCAGCCTAAAGGGTTTGTGTCTGTTACCACAGTAGGTTTGAACGGCTTCTATACTAGGCTGTAAGTTACTGATAAGTAGTCATTTTATGCTCATTTTGCCTAATTTAATGGGCACAGTCTCAATGATTTTTTTTATTCACGTGTTGGAATAGGGAGGTCTAATTTCATTATGAATGAGATAGCTAAAAAGGTACTAGCTTTGCTAGAGCTACTACAGGTGAATGAGTAGTATGTTAGCTACAATTTACAGCACAGGGCTCATATTTAAAAAAGTGCTGAGGAATTGTTATGAACAATGCAAATACTAATGTGCTTCTCCCTTGGGAAACGTAAACATCTATACAATATAAGTGAATACCTGAAAAATCCATTCTGTGTCCTCATTATCTTACTATATATTTTAGAAATGTGTGTCTATCCATTCATCTCTCAGTTCAAGAACTCCTTCTAAATGATAAGAGCTAGGACCACCACATTTGGTATAAAGTTTCCTCTTATCATAACTTAAAAGCAAGATCAGGGTTTGGTTGTGCCAGGACCATGGGATGTGCATGGAATTCAATTGTTTCTCATAAAATGGAAATGGAGAGGTCTGGTAGGAGGGAGTTAAACTGCAGAATGACCACAGGGGGTAGCCAGGGGCCAGAGATAGGGACTGGAACAGCTATAACCACATTGGGTCAACAGAGGGCAGGGGTGGAGAAAGGGACAGCTGTCTACTATAAATTTCAGAGAATTTGCTTGTCTGTCTGTCCCTATCCTGAGGGAAGGGAATATGCACCCCTCCCATGCAGCAGCCATGGACAAGCATTTCTCACTTGGCCCCAAACTGCTGCAGTGACAGAGGGCTGGGGTTGTCCTTGCTCCAAAGGGGTTTTTGCGATCTATGAATGGCCATCAGAGCTTTCTTGCACAAGAGTGTCCATGCAGTGTAGACACTCTTTTGTGCAAAAGCACATTGCTTTTATGATGCACATTGAGGTCTGCACACACTTTTGTGCAATAAGTTTTTGTGGAAGATCTCTTCTGAAAAAGGCCTCTTGCACAAAAACCCTGCAGTGTAGACGAAGCCTGACTGTATGGTTTACTTAAGAACTTCTGGTGAAGCATCTTGTCAAAAAGCTTTCTACCCTATATCCACAGAAACACCCATGTCCACATGTTCGTTGACACCCTCAATGAATTCAAATAGATTAGTGAGGCATGATTTCCTTTTATAAAAGTATTGTTGACACTTCCTCAACATGTTGAGCTGTGTGTCTGATAATTCTGTTCCATATTACAGTTGCAACCAACTTGCCTGGTATTGAATTTAGGTTGAATGACCTGTAATTGCCAAGACTGCCTCCTGAAACTTTTAAAATAATTCTTATTACATTAGTTACTGTCAGTTACAGAGGCTGATTTAAGCAGTAGATTACATACCAAAGTTAGTTCTGCAATTTCATTTCTGAGTTCCTTAAGAAATCTTCGGTATTACCTGGAGGAAGCGCTGTTGATTAAGTATCAATTTGTTTTGTTACAGATATAATTTAAATAAAAATGTAATTACCTTTTCAAAACAAATTATTTCCCTCTTTGTTCATTATCAATTATGGGAGGAATGTGGAAGTTATTCTGTTGCACAAGAGATTTCTGAAATTTCCTTTGTTCTTTACAATGATCAAAACAGAAAATGTCATACCAATGATTTTGCAACACTGTACAAATGTGTCTTCCCACAGTGTGCTGACATAAAGATTTTGCATCATCATACTATAATGCATATTGGAGGGCAGGAAATAGCTAAAAGAATAGTTAGCACATTTTGATTGCAGATCTACTTTTTCCAAAGATATGTTCCATTTCCTCAGTGTTCCCCATTCGGGGTTGCAATTCTGACCAGTGAGAAGTTGTGTCAACACTTGTATTATTATCCGGAAAGTCTCAGAATGCTTCTGCTACTTATGGCTCCCTGTCTGGGCCACACACAACAGCAGTAGCCAGCCAACACTTGGTGTTCTATACTCGGTAGAACTCTGCCTCAACCACTTTGATATCAGCAGCCTTTCAGCAGCAGTTCTCACAGACATTCTCTTGTCTTACCAGATGTGTTTAATGTAAGCAGGTGACTTCAACACAATATCTTGAACTTTCCTAAACCTTTGTGTTCTGCAATCTCTGTCCCTCTCCTGCAATGTTCTCAGGAAACATAAGATCCATTTGTCCCTTTAAAACAGAGGTCTCAAGCTCACAGCCTGCAAGCCATCCCTGGCAGGAGTAGGAGTCTCTGGGTGCGTCTACTCTGCAGGGCTTAACTCGAACTAAGCTACGGAAATTGAGCTACGTCAATTACCTATCTTATTTAGAAATAGTTTATTTCGAAATAGGGAGCCTCTACACATCACTTATTTTGAAATAGAGCACTCTTCCTCCAACTTCCCTTACTTCTCATACAATGAGGATTACAGGTGTCAGAGTAAGAAGTCATAAGGACATAAGGACATAAGAACGGCCGTACGGGGTCAGACCAAAGGTCCATCTAGCCCAGTATCCTGTCTGCCGACAGTGGCCAGCACCAGATGCCCCAGAGAGGGTGGACCAAAGACAATGATCAAGCTGATCTGGAAGCGGCCGCGGGTCCGGCCCCGGGTGCTTCGCCGCTTTGCTCCCCGTCTCCCTGGTCTGCTGGCTCCCCCAGCAGACCAGGGAGATGGGGAGCAGCTTTTCTCGCCCCGGAGGAGGCGGGCGGCGGGACCAGGCGTCCCACCGCTCCAGTCCTCCGGGGTGAGAAATCCCTGTTCATAACTGTGGATCCGACATAAGTCGGATCCGCGTAACTCGGGGACTGCCTGTACTTAATTCTAGTGTAATTGTCAGATCAGCTTTTAAAGCAAAAAAAAAAAAAAAAAAAAAAAAAGAAATGTTCTAGTTTTGTGATTACAAAGAAGCACTTAAGTTTACATAATAAAAATATGTACAAATATGCCAGAAATACTGGCGGTCAGACTGATAAAAATTTTAATGATGGTGCTTACATTTCTAGTGAGGAGTCAAGTCATGACTTCTCTGATAAGTAAAACTCATCGTAATAGTTCAGTATTATGTATTAAATATTCTATTTATATTATATGAAATGAAAATGTTTTATACAAGATGAGTTCCTTTATTTATCATACATAACTGAAATGTATACTGAAGTGTATACTGTACTGATTTTATCTTGCAGGAGTAAAATAATTAAAATGTTTTATTATTCTTTCATTTTATGAAATACCATCCATGAAGTAATTAAGGATATTTGGATATATAAAAAATAATTATTTTTGGCTGAAAAGTTCAGCTTTATATTTTTAATTATAGGGAGCATCATGTAATCATCAAAATTATTGTCATATGTTTTGAGTTAATAATTATATATATATATATATCAAAATAAAAGTAATAAAACCAATGAATTAACTATACATAAAATAGCCATTATACCATATTAAAAATAATCTGGGAATTTTTAATGAGATTTGGGAAATTTTTAGCACTGGCCTGGGAAAAGTTGGCAACACGATATAGAAGTACTGAGATTGGGCCGAGAACTGGATCACAGAAGGGCCGCCATAGCAGGGAGTGCAGGCCCAGACACTTGGCCAAGTCGGGGACTGCTCATGTGAGGTGAATGAAACCCCCCATCACAGAGCTGTTCAAAATGGAGATGAGATACCAGCAGGATGCTGAAACAATTTCCATAGTGAGGGTGCTGAGAACTATTGAACCAACCTGTGACTCCTTTATATAATGGAAACCACTTCAAGCCAGGGGATATGTCAGAAGCAGTGGAGCAACCCCACCAGACATTGATAGGAAATAGCCCAGGTGAATAGGACATTGACTTGGCTGTGTTGCTGGGAGATCATGGATTGACTCCACACTTCCCTGGTGACCCTGTGGTGGGATCACTCGTTGTTTCTAGGGTCCTGGGCTAGGACCTCGTGGAGCAAAGTAGGAGAAGATTCCTCTATGCCCTGGGGTCTCAATGGACACTAAAACCCCTATGCCAGGAGGCCTGATCCACAGATTGCATAATAGGAAACAGATTTAAAACAAAGAAAAGGAAGGAGTACTTCACACAATGCACTGTCAGTCTGTGGAAATCCTTGTGACGATCAGGACTTTATCACAGTTGAATAAAAAGCTAGATAAATTCATGGAAGTTAGGTCCATCAATGGCTATTAGCTGGGATTGGTAGGAATAGCATCCCTGGCCTCTGTTTGTCAAAAGCTGGGAATGAGTGACAGGGGATGGATCACTTAATGGTTACGAGTTCTGTTCATTCCCTCTGGGGCATCTGGCATTGGTCCCATCCCAGTCATAGAGTTGTATACTTTCTTGCAGTGTGTGGCCTGTTACTATTTTTTTTCTGGGGATCAGTGGTCCCTGGTGGGAAAAAGATTTCCCACCCCTGGCCTAGACGCAAGTGCTGCATGTTCACCTGGAAAGATGGAAATGCTCTCTGTGTTATGATATACATTTCCTTTATGTAACCATGTGGATCTTATATCAGAGCTTAAATCCTTTACTGGGCCAGGATTTCTTCAGAGATTCCAAAATCAGAAGGGACCACTGAGATTGTGTTCTGTCTTGCTCTTTAACACAGCCCATGGAACTTCCATCCAAAAATTCCCAGGGCGTGTATGTGTGTGTGTGTGTGTGTGTGTGTGTGTGTGTGTTTTTAATATCGACTCTTGATTTTAAAATTGCCTGTGATGCAGAATCCTTAATATTTCCATCTTGTACCTTAAGCTTCCAGGACTGGTAACACCATGTATTATCTTTTAAAAAAACAAACAAACAAAAAACCCCAACAATTATAGCTGTCCATTAGAATACAACAAATAACATCTGAGAGAGAGGGTTTGGTATGCAGCCTTTTATAAAAGAAGGTTGCAGAAATCATACAGAGAGGACATGGCTATCACTGCTTACACAGACTTTCTTTCTAGTCTTTTCCTTATTACCATTCTCTAAACAGAAGCCATGATGCCATCTGCTGTCAGAGGAGGGAACCTTTGCTGGAAGTAAATAGCCTCATAAAAAGACTTATAATTAATGTATGATCTGCAGTTGAGTAACAAATGCTTTTATTCAAGTTTACTATACTGATCTGAGGCATAAGGCATGAAGCACTGAGGAGATTAATTTTGTGTGCTATCCATGGATTATGAAGTATTAAGTCAATAAGGTACACGGAAGGATATATGTCTTGCCAAATACTTAGTGGTCATGCTTTAATAAAGAAGTTTAATTGAATTGTAATGGGAGTCATATTAATTATTAACAACTTGTTAATCAATGAGACTAATGTTTATACAATGTCTCCTAAGGAAATAGCTGAACGTATTTCATCTGTTGCTACTCCTGTTTCTGGCACAGTGTGTCTTTTTCATTCTAGTTGAAGGCCTGAATTTCCTGCAAGTTTTAATCTCCACTCTGAAGGCTAAGTATTAACGCAATCATTTTAGGGAAGATTGCAGCTCACCTTAGTGCCTGCCTCTTCCTAACTGATTGGCGGATTTCTATTGAGTGAGTCAACCAATTCCACCATAAAGCATGAACTTAATTTAACTCCCCATCACTGAACAATGACAGAGTAGAATAGAAATCAGATCTGTGGTCTGTGATGTAATCTTTTTGGCTGTAGAAATACTTGTTGAGCTGATTCAGTCTGTCCTATCACAGTGCACTTGAAGAGACTGGCTAATAAGACATTGTGTGTTTCACTTAGGGTGCATCTACACAGCACCCTGAACTTAAAATAAGATACACAATTTGCACCATGCAAATTGCATATCTTAATTCAAATTAACTTATTTTGAAATTTGGTCTATCTACACAGTGCCAAATTTTGAAATAATGCATTATTTCAAGCCATTCCTTATCCCTCATGCAACGAGGATTACCGGGATGGTGAAATAGTGTGCCCGTTATTTCGAAATAACAGGTGGCTTGTGTAGACATGGGGTAGATTTTTTTGGGATACCTCTGGTATCCTGAAATAGCAGTGCAGTGTAGACATACCATTAGTTTACTATCACTGCAGCTACAGAGATAGTACAAGAATTCATTTCAGACTGATGGAGAAATGAAGTTTGCGATGCACTCTCTTTATGCCAAGTGGTGACCTTTATTATTAGTCTCAGGGAGACTCTTCTTGAAGTAGACTTCACTAACTCATGTACTTTACTTATGAGAGTCACACAGATTTCCCAATGTTCCTGCCAGCAATAGATGTGGGCAGCAACTTTGAATGGCTGTTGAGTAGGTAGGTGGACAACAGCTCCTAGCACAATGTGAATTTTTAAATTTAAAAAAGGGGAAATTAATTCTGGGAAATCTCAATGCTACTCCAAGGTTACAGTTTCATACATTTCCTAGTTTTTTCTTGGTCTCATGTAAAGATCACTAGAGAGTAATCTAGTGATTGGAATGACTCTTTAATTTATCAGAAAGCTCGCCTCTTCATTTTGGGTTTGATTTTTCATCTTATGATACAGTTTTAGTTCCTCTACCTCCTTTTCCTCAAATATTGACCAGAATCAAAATTCTTAAACTACAGGAAAGCAGGCAATGTCCAAAACAATTGTAGTAATTAGGTAGTCAGCTGAGAACATTTGAAATGTTGTTAGTATGTAGTATTAAGCTCAGAGACACTCAGATGACATTTAAGGGACAATACCAGAAGGAAGAGCCTATAATAAATAAATTTAAATGTTCAGCAGCATCTAATATTTCATTTGACTTTGTAAACTATCCATTCCCTTTTAATTTTGGATTTGTCAAAATGCATTTTCCCTGTAAAATCCCACTTAGCTTGTTGTCTGGGTTAATTTTTGAGCGTATGATAAATGATTCTGTGTTTCCTCTTTTCAGAAAACTGATGATCCTGAGAAGCCAGATTGAAAATGTTTCCTGTTTACATTTTGCTGATACTACACATTTTATGCAGGTCAGACAGGGCTGAGTGTGGAAAACAATGATGCTCTGGAAGCTTTGCAAATATTTTTTTCTATTAAGGGCAACAGAGGGAAGTGTACTAAATGTTACATCTTTCTCCTCAAAGCTAGCAATGGTTTCTGGTGTTGTCATTAATTATCAAGTACTCCAGATTTAGTGGAGTGCTTGGTTTGTTGGTGGCGTGTTACAAGCCTTTCCTCCTACTTAAGTTTATTTTGCTCCAAGGGGATTAAAAAGTGATTTGTGCCTGACATCAGATGCAAAGGTTCTGTAAGTGATATAGTTTCCTTTCATAATAAGCAGGAAACAGAGAAGTCTGTATGCCAGGATCTTTGCTTTGGTTGTTTTAGGAATCAGTGAATGATACAATTACACTAGCCAAAGGAGTCAGTAGATAATGGTCTCTATGATGTGCCAGGAAAAAAAAGAGTGTTCTCATACGAATACTCTTGTGTGACATAAATTTATTTCAAAGGGCCAATGGTACTTGAAAATAGCTCAGACTTTGAAAATGAAAGGTGCCAGTTTGCAATGGTTTTGATCATTAAAGGCTAGATTAAGGCCAGTTCTACATAAATTTACAAGGGTGGGATGAAATGGGGGGGGAAAGAGGACAAAAAACTCTCCTCCTCACAGGCAGCCAATGTTGTGAACTCCCACAATGTAATCACTAGAATTATGATTTTGACACCCCCCACTAGAGATAATTGGACCAAGACTCAAGAAACTTCAGCCCACACACAATTTTCAGCACTGAATGGTGCCTGCTAAGGAAGATCCACCATTCTTAGAAGAGGGGAAAGGGAATGAGAAAAAAAAAAAAAAAACCAGAAGCACCATGACCCCCTTTCTGATGCCCATTCCAGCCAAAATTACTACATGACCTGGGAGTGGGGACCAAAGCCTAAGCCTTCCTGAGCCCCATCACCCTGAGAAGGTGAAACAAAGTTGACGCCCAAGCTCCACTGCCCTGGGCCTGAGGGCCAAAGCAAATGTTCAACGACTTCAGCTCCACGCCCCAGTAAATCTAACACCAGCCCTGGTGACCACATTAAAATAGAGTACCAACCTACTTAAGGATCCTGACCCATGTTTGAGAACCGCTGTGGTAGAGGACTCTGTAATTTTTAGTGACCCGCAAGAGGAAAATGGTATCTAGAGGGCAATAGAACCAGTCGCAGGTGAGCAGTGGAAGGAGAATGTGCATGTGCACGTGCACAGCGGGTTCTAGAAAGCAACCTGGAAGGTGACTGCAGGTGGGAACCCAGGAGTAGCCTACAAGCAGGAGGCAACTACTAGGGCTGGAAGATGGAAGTACCACAGAGGGGCCTCTTACGGGACTTCAGACCATAGGACTGAAGTCTGGCTGATGAGACATTTGAAACCAGCTTAGGAGTGCGGCTCACTAGAAACTAGACCTGAAGAGCATTAAACTGGCCTTGGAGAATAGGTTAGGAAGTGCTATATTGCTGTGAACTTGCTGGCTTTCTAAAATGACAGGCTCTAAACTGTTGTCTTACTTATTTAAACTTTTGAAAATGAGAAGCACTGGCCTGGATATTATGCAGAGAGCGTTATGAAAAAAAGACAGCAATTTTCTGTGGGAAAATGCAGAGTTGTCAAAAGTGAAAAGACATGTCACTTTTAATGACAAAGTTAAAAGGATGCATTTCAAATTTAATCACTGCGTGTCAATAATGTCAAAGCAGCGTTTCAGCTTTTTTCATTGTGATTGTGTCGAGATGTTTAATTTAGACTTTATATAATCATATTTTAATGTTATGTTACATTTATATTTTATTGAATATTTTATGTTCAATATATTTTCTTATTGAAATGAAACATTTTGACATTGTGTATACAAAATGTTTCAATGATTGTGAATTGACGGGTAGCATGCTCTCAAAATCCTACAAGTAACTGGTGTACCACAACTCTCAGGGTACATCTACACTTAAGAGGTTGGGTTACAGGTCACAGCTTGAGAAGGTATATACTACAGGCAGTCCCCGGGTTACTTACAAGATAGGGACTGTAGGTTTGTTCTTAAGTTGAATTTGTATGTAAGTCGGAACTGGTACATATTGTAGGGGAAACTCTAGCCAAACATTTCTCCAGAGCTCAGTTTTATTCTCCCACACCTCACTTCCCTCAGTCCTTTATTCTCAAGCTGAGGTGTCTGCTGAGAAAAGCTGCTCCGCGTCTCCCTGGTCTGCTGGGGGGAAGAGGGAGGTGCTAGCTTCGCGTCTCCCTGGTTTGCTGGGGGGAAGCAGCTAGTGTGGGGTTGCCTCACCCCGTTTGTAAGTAGGGATCTGATGTAAGTCGGATCCATGTAACCTGGGGACTGCCTGTAGTTCTGACGACATAGTGTATTAAAAATAAGGTATACCCTTGGCAGCAGGAGAGGCTAGCTACTCCAAGTGTGCACCTAGCATCTCGGATGGATACACACTTGGGATGACTAGCACTTTATGTTCTGTCTTTAGCAAGCTAGCTTTATCAGAGATAGTTCTGTTGTGTGTCCTTGAGCTGAGATGTATACCCCCAGCACAAAATGTAGACCCTCCCTAATTGACATCCTGTAGTGGAGTTCATTATAACCCGACTGGTGAATGGTGTGACTCATAGCTGTGAGTTTATGGCACTGCAATTACATGGGTGAACCACACCACGGAACCAGAATATTTATTTAGCAGTTTATCTACAGCTGTGTTCTATCAGGCAAACAATTTTTCTGACATCTTAAGCAGACGCATAGACACATTTCAGCTGTAATGCAATTAAATAAAAAGGGGTACAAGAGGATGAACTGTATTGTCTTAAAGTTGTAACCTTATTTAGAAATAATAAAACATAAACTAATACCCAGGGAGGAACACGGATACTATAGTGCTACTGCATATAAAAATAAATGTTATCAAATTCAATAGCAACCCCACTCCATTTTATAATCACAATAAAATGCTTTCAAATGTTTGCAGTTGCACTTGTGTGACGGTAGGAAAGAGCTGATCTTCAGCCTCCTGTAATTTAATACAGTGAAGGCTATAGTTATAGGTCAATATAGTTCACCCTTTTTATTCAGCTGCATTACTGTGAAACCTGTTTAGGCATCTGCTTAAGGTGCCTTTAAATAAATTGTTTTCCTGGTTATTTTGAGATTAAAAACTGAATTAAATGTGTTTGGAAACTTTGGAGCAATGTGAAATTTGATGCTTATAGTTCTTAGCAAAGGTTTTTTTGTAGCAAAAAATTCATTCTTGCTGTAACAGAACATTTTTTTCCCACAGAGTGTATAGTTAATTTGTATAAATGTCTCTGTACTCTTCAGTGGCATCAGCCAGTATAAATACGATTAAAAATCAGAGCTATAGAATGAAAATATGATCTCAACTTTAAGTATAGTACCCCTTCTGCAACATTTGTTCATAAATTCTTTGACTCAGGAACTGCCATTTACTACATGTTTATACAGGGTGGCTACGTCTACATTGGCATGATCTTGCGCAAATACTCTTTAACACAAGAGTCCTTGCGTCAAAGTATTTGCGCAAGAGAGCGTCTATATTGGCTGGGACTCATTGTAAGAATGATGCGCTTTTGCCCAAGAGAGAGTCTACATCGTTGGGATGCTCTTGCGCAAAAGCAGGAGCCCGGAACCATTTTGGAGAGGGCAAAAGGGCACCAGCCCTTTCTGGGGGTAGGAGCTAGAGCTCCTTTGAGACATGTGCTTAAACGGATCTCCCTGGACAACCGTTTTTCTCCTGCTGCGAGCTTTAGGACCTCTTGCAGGGACTGACAGCCCTAGCAGTTCTACTTGCGATTGCCCTCTGCCTTGCTGAACACCACAGCCTTGTGCCTTAGTGCCATTAGCTGATTTTTTGACCTCAGCTCTCTTTTTGTGCCATAGAGCAAGGGGTGGCCTTGTGCCTGCTCTGGCCCCTTCTGGCAATTTTGGAGTGCCTGCAGCTGCTGCTCCATGCTGCTGCACTCCTCGTTCAGGACCTCGAGGCACAGGTCGCTCTGGACTCCCTCACCAGGGAGGCCATGGTGTCCCTGTGGCATCCCCACCCCACCATGGAGAGGCCCTTGTGGAGACTGAACTGGCTAGTTCTGGGGCAATGAGACAACCAGCAATGGCTCCGGAACTTTTGGATGCGAAAGCAGACTTCCTGGAGCTATGTGCCTGGCTTGCCCCTGTACTCCAGAGAAGCACCACCCGGCTGCGGGCACCCATCCCTGTGGACAAGAGGGTCGTCATCTCACTCTGGAAGCTGGCCACCCCGGACAGCTACTGATCGGTGGTACACCAGTTCAGGGTGCGCAGATCGACTGTCAGTGCCATCGTCATGCAGGTAAGTCCTGGGGGGCGGAGGGTGCCCAGGGGCAGGCAAGACTCCAGGCTGGGGCAATGGGAAATGCCCTGTCACCCAGGGCTGGGTCTACACTGGACCCCTTTTCCGGAAAAGGGATGCAGATGAGACAAGTTGGAATTGCGAATGCAGCGGGGATTTAAATTTTCCCCGCTCCATTTGTATAAACATGGCTGCCGCTTTTTTCCGGCTCGGGGCTTTGCTGGAAAAAAGCGCCAGTCTAGACGGGGATCTTTCAGAAAATAAAGCCTTTTCCGAAAGGTCCCTTATTCCTTTTAAAATCAGGTGTGCTGTGGGGGATGCGGCCTACCCCCTGCTGCCCACCCCCTGCTGCCCTGGTTAATGCGGCCCTACATGGGGTGGACAGACCACAACCGGGCACGGTTCAACGACTGCCTCAACCAGACCCGCAACCAGGTGAGTTCACCTTCGGCCGCCTGGAAGCCCGGTTTTGCTATTTGCTCACCCATCTGGAGGTGGGTGAGTGGAATGTCCCTGAGGTAATGGCCGTGTGCTGTATGCTCCACAACATCGTGGAGCGGAAGGGGGAGGCCTTCCTCCCAGCATGGATGGCAGGTGAGGGCCAGGCCTTTGAACAGCTCCACACAGTTGCCATCCGCCAGGTGCACAATGATGGGGTGCACATCCGGGAGGCCCTGACAGAGATGTTCTCCCAGGCCCCACAGTAGGGTCACCTCTGTCTCCCTTAACATCTCCCTCCCATTCCCAACCCTTCCCTCCTCCCCCTCCCCTTACCTCCCAATAAACAACCAATACAGGTATTTTTTGGAAATTGCGGGAGCAGGAGGGGCAGTAGGTGGAGGGGGCAAGATCATTGGTATGGGAGGGATGACGGGTGCATGTTGTATGTTTGCATACAGGACCGCCCCTGGAGAAGGGTGCTCCTCCATGCATTGTAACCACCGGTCTGTGTCCTGGCCCCTTGTGGGGTTGGAGGGTGTGTGTGTGTGTGTGTGTGTGTGTGTGTGTGTGTGTGTGTGTGTGTGTTGTGTTAACCTGTGGAACTCCCTGCTGGGGAGTCTGTGAGGCTTTGGGCTAATCAATGGTGTTTGACAGCGAGCAAGATGAATCCCCACAACAGCCTGGGAGCACATATGGAAGACGTGGTCTTTGGTCTTAGATCCCCATCATGTAGCTGTCTCCTGGATGGAACCAGGGGTGACTGGGGAGTGTACCATCCTTGCAGCGAAACTCAGGTGGCCCTAGGGCCGGCCCGAGCGCTTTCCCCTTGCCTCTCCCGCTAGCCCTCACATACGGTAGCCCAGAGACGTGTGTGGCTGCAGTGGGGACTTCCCTCGGGGGGCCAGCCAAGGCACTGGGAGCAGGTGCAGGGCTCAGTGGGGGCCACGCTCACAGGGCTGTGTTGCTGCGGTTTTCCCAGGAGCAGCTGGCTGTGCTGCACAGCCCAGGCATGGAACAGTGTGCCGTTCTGCGTGCTGCACCCTTCAGGAGGTGTGGGCTCTGGGCTGAGCCCCTGGGGCCCTGGCTGGTTCCAGCCCGCACCCACCCCTTCTCCCCGGTCCGGATGTGTGCAAGCAGCACAGTCCCAGGCATGCCCTGGAGCTGCCTGCCGCAGCCTCGTGCCGCTTGGTCACCAGGCTGCACATCATTGCACGTGCTGCATACTGCTAATGCTACACAGCATGCAGCTCACACTGTCCGAGTGATGCTCCCTCCCCCTCGGGCACCTGGCTCTCCCCCATCCTTGTGAGTACAAAGTGCAACACTCACCAGTGGATCCTTCCCTGGCCTCTGATGATGCACGGGAGACGTTCGGGCTGCCTGAGAGGACCTTCAGCTAGAGGGTCATACTGCTCCCCTCCTCCTCCAACCCACTGGCCAGCTCTTCCTCATCCCCTGCCTCACTGGGCCTGGTGACGGGGGCGTGTCTGCTGCTGTCCACTGGCACCGATGGTCCCTGGGGTGCTGCCTCTCCAAGAATAGCATGGAGCTGTTGGTAATGGGGGCAGCTGTCAGCTCCTGCCCCCTACCCCTTGCTGGCCCAGACATAGCCCAGGCCCAGCTCCTTGACCTTAGCCCGGACCTGCTCGAGGGTCCGGGCTGCATGAATCTGGTCGGAGAGCGCCTGGGCCATGCAGTGGAATATGTCCGCATTCTGCCAACGAACACGGACCTTGTGGAGGGCCTCTTTGTCGACACAGAGGTCCAGGAGGGCCTCGATCTCCCCTGGGGACCAGGAAGGGGTGCGCCACTTTGTGCCCCTTGGGGCCTCCTGTGCTCTGGGTGTGGGTTGTTTCACCCCTGGAA
The DNA here is from genome assembly GCF_052426305.1 of Pelodiscus sinensis. NCBI lineage: Eukaryota > Metazoa > Chordata > Testudines > Trionychidae > Pelodiscus > Pelodiscus sinensis. Next base: position 119,552,725 of record NC_143056.1, on the reverse strand, counting down.
TGGCCATCCTGGGTGGTCTGGTGGCTGTTTGAGGGAGCAGAGCTGGGTGGCAGAGGTGGCAAAGGTGCTTCTGCCTCGTGGCCTCTGCAGGCTGCCTCTGCCTTTAAGGGGACTCAGGTTACCATGAAGTCCAGAGCTGCCTGCGCATAGGGAGCGTCCAAGCGGCCACTAGAGCTTTTTTCCGTTTGGACGGCTCTTGCGCAAAATCTCTTGGCTGCCTGTCTACACTGGCATCTTGCGCAAGAACAGTTGCACAAGAGGGCTTCTTCCTGAGTGGGAGCATCAAAGTTCTTGTGCAAGAAGCACTGATTTCATACATTAGAATGTCAGTGTTCTTGCGCAAGAACTCGTGGCCAGTGTAGACAGGCAGCAAGTTTTTGTGCAAAAGCAAAAGAGGAACGTTTTATTGCTTGTGTTATGCAGGTGTCAGACTCGATGTTCACAGTGATCCTGATGGATTTCGGGGGGGATAGAATTAGACCAGTGGTAAACCCTTTAAAAAATCTCTTACTAACTTTAAGAATAATTAATAACAAATAAATATAATATATATAAAACAGAAATTTAGAGATTAAAGAATTTTAATAAAACACTAAGAAATATATTGTAGAAATCAAGCTTGCATTTATAGGAAACTAAATGACCTAATTTGTTTTTTCTCATTTCTAACTCATATGCTTGCATGATTTGTTATTATCTTACTGAGATATTTTCACTGTCATTTCATTTTAGCCCTCTGATCACAATAAACCATATTGTGCAATGGGCTATGGAGAGGCTCAGAACAAAAGTACCACTCTCATACCGCTGTGACTGGACCTGATGGATATATGAAGGACATGGATCTGGAAACGTGAAAACTATCTATTTTAGACTAAAGTTACAAATGACTCACCTTCCATGATGCTCTCCTACGTTCACAGAGCTACAATAAGGAAACAGCTTGCAAACCGGAACATGCTTAATCTACAACAGGAACTCACCATAAATCAAAAAAGCTGTAGGGAATTTAAATGCAGAACATACCTTTGCCACCTAATAAATGTAGCTAACTTTTATCAGTTTGTGACAAGCAGATTACGTCAATTCCTTCAACCCAGACAAATATTTCTTGTTTGTTCCTTTAAGAAACTAGGTGAAGATTTGCACATAATGGAATTCCTTACCACACCTGTTTACCTTCTGTCATAAATCCTTTTTAATAGGATTCCTGTACTTAACTCTGTCACAGACAGACATGCCAGATCTGTGTGGTGTTGGAGATATTTTACCATAGTTAAGCTATTCAGAACCAAGAGTAGCCAAAAATCACAGCTGAATGATGCATCAAAAATATGGATGCTTATGTGAACCATTTGAGATATCATGAAATTACAGTTTCTCTAACAACATTCCTTCTCAGAGGTCTTTTGTTCCTTTTGGTGTGCAGTCTCAAAACAAGTCTCACCTCCTTTGTCTTTGATCATCAGATTTCAAAGTTGCTTTCTGGTTAAAGAAGAGGGTCCCCACTATTCTCCTGTCATTTTGTGAAGATTTTTTGAATAAGGATCTAGTGTATAGAAGTTTTGAGTCTGTGATCTAATTATATAAGCTTTCCAAAACTTCTGCTTAGGTTTAAATTTTGTCATGTTCATTACATTAGCTGAAAGGTGAAAAATTTAAGTAAATTTAGTAAATTTCCTTTTTGACTGTGTTTGAGTTTTTAAATAAAAGGGTGTTCTTATAAGCTAGACTCCCTAATGGAGGGCAGAGTTAAGTTGTGGTAGTGGGGCTATGCAGTAGAGTAATTGTAATAGTAGTAAGTTGTGTGTCTGCGAATGGGTCTATTGCTAGATAGTGCAACTTTTTATTTCTTCACTTTTGTGGATATGTATATGGAATGTTGTGCCTATATTAAACTTAATTGTTTCACAGCAAAAGTTTTGTGTATTAATACAGAAATTTTGTTCGGTAATAAAGAAATTAAAACCAGGAATGGAACTCATGAACTCTGTAGAGTATGTGGTTCTCTACTCATTTTTAATACCATTCTGAAAATGAGTCTGGCATTATGAATAGGGATAGTTCCAACAGTGGCAGTTCAAGTTTCTCCTCCCCATCTCACCGTTGTATCTCAGCCCTGACATAATGGAACCACTTTTAAAAATAAAGGGAGGACCTCAGGCATCATGCCCATTCAATCCAAGATATCACTGCTGAAACAAACGCAGGAGTATCAATTAATGCTACCTGTGATTATGATTTTACTGAGATGGACACTTGTCTATGAGGGATTGTATGGAAAAAACTGATTTCACATAGACCACTGAAACATCAACATACAGTAATGACTTTTGATCACTGCCATGATCTGGGTGTGATCTGAATTGGTAACCTAGATATAAAATGTCTCCAGAGCACAATAGTAGCCTTTGAGAAATCTAGTCCTTCCAGTATAAATGCATTGTAAGCCGCTTGATCTATATAGTTCTTATCTGTGTAACCTTCTCAGCCATCTCCTCATTTAACTTTTCCTCCTATCATGCCTTACTTTTTGTGCAATCATTAGAAAGAGTGATAGACTTCCTTCTATGTTAAGTGTATGAGGATTAATATTTTTTCCCTGTCTTTTAGATGGTATAAGAGCAGAAGGCTTAGCTGCTTTGACATGCTTTTTTCCCCTCTACTGCACCTTCTACTTCTAGTCTAATTTTGTATGCTCTGTAGAGTACAGTGAACTCTAGGTGGTACAATTCAGAATATATAAAACTTGAACTTAGGCCATGTCTTCACTTACCAGAGGATCATTGCAGTCGATCTTTCAGGGTTTGATTTAGTGGGTCTAGTAAAGATCCACTAAATTGAATGCTGAAGGTGCCCCCATTGACCATATTAACCTTGCTGTCACAAGGAGTAAAGAAAGTCAATGGGAGAAACTCTCCCATCGATTTGCTGTTATGGGGCCCCCCCAAGACAATTGATGCAAGGTACTTCAACTCCAGCTTAACAATTCATGTCGCTGGAGTTGTATATCTTGTATCAATTTTCTCCACTGGTGTAGACCTAGCCTTAATGGATAAATTATTGCTCATACATACATAAAAGGCAGATACAGTGGTTGTCCATTTAAAAAATGAAAATGTACCAATAATTACATGGGTAGTAGCATTTCATTCACCACATTTCTACAATTACTGCACAATACTGTGTTGTCCTACACAACACAACACATTACCTAATTATTCCTGTTATTTTTCTTAGGGGCAGCCACAGTATACTTACTGAATGTGGTGTTAAACTCTCTTCCCGATAGACACCACACTATGAATGTCACTTACAATTTGGGCACTTTAAAACAAGAGTGAGGTCCATGAAAAGGAGGGAAATTAAGAGAATAGAAGAATAGGTAAGGTGCTGGAGGGCTTAATTAAAAATTAAAGATAGGTACACGTATGTAGGTTAGAGAGATGACAACTAAAGCAGATTTGACAATCAAATTGTTTTAGGTGTCCAGGAGTAATGGAATGAATTTGCAGAAAAGAAAATTCTGGCTGTTTATGTGAATAATCTGTGAAGTCATCCAATGGAAGTTCCATCACTAGAATCACTTACAGATAGACTGGAAAATATAAAAAATACATCGTAGGAAGAAATCCTGCAATTTCAGAGGAAATGGACAAATGACATAAATGATTCCTTCTAACTCTGACTTGTTTGAATGCAAATACATTATTTGAATCACATTTGTTTGTTTATTTTCATCACAATCAGTGCTTGGTTCCCCCCAGGATCAGATATATAACTAGTAGGATATTATTTTTTTCTTGACACATTTCAGTGGTAACATTTATTTGCTTTTATCTATAAGCTGAAATAACTTTTACAACCTGAAAACCATATATTGCTAGTGTCTACAAAGACAGAGTTTACACAGGTAGATGAGTTCAGAGAAAGGTTATGTTTAAATTAGCAAGGAAATGGAGGTGAAAGGGGAAATCATTCTAATCTGAAAATTAATTGTATAAAGGAAATCAGATGAGTCCACAGTAATTAATAAAGTTGACTCTCTGTGAAAATGATATGAAGAGAGACTGCCAAAGTTACTAAAATTTCAAATTAATTGATTTGCATAGTTTCTATAGAATGGTGGATTAACTACAGGTCCATGCTCAAGTGTGGGTGCTAAACATGGGGTCCTACTCCCTTCACCTATGATGCCATTTCTCAAATAATTGCTAAAAGTGGGATTGATGATTTTGCCTGCCATCAGTATTTTCTGTAAGGCAGGATGAATCATTGTATTAAATCTAAAGTCAGACCTGGCTTTTTTTTTTTTTTTTTTTAAGAGATGATATGTTCTGAGTTGGGAAATGGGGGAAGTGAGAGACAACAATAGTGTAGAAAGAGGCAAGAGGTGAGACAAGAGAGAACCAGCATGGAGGGGTGTGTGAGGAAAGGAGTGAGATAGACAATATGGGGTAGAAGTGGGAAGAAATGGGAGGGAAGGAGAAAATTAACAAGGAAAACCCTGCCAGTGTATTGCAGAGCACCCAGATTGTCTCCAAATGTGTTTTGTATCCACTTTCATAGGAACTCTGGAAGACTCATCAGCTGAGCTTCTTAACAGCAGGTTAGGAGTGTGCAGGACCGCTGTTCCACAAGACCTATCACAGTGTGCATCCTGCTTCTCTCCCCTGGCCTTCTATGAGAGTGGATAAAAAATATCCATGCAAAATTGAAGTTTTTGCTAAAGCTTTTGCTGAAAAAAAAAGAAAATTCCTATGGAGAGCAGTTTTTTGCAAAACATTTTAGCTACAAACTGCAATTTCCCCTCAAAACCAGCATTAAAGAGAAAATATTTGACCAACCTTCCACTAAGTTTATATCTGCTTTTTTAGGTCCTCAAGCCAGACCTCTCACACACAGTGCCATGAGGATGAAGAACATGGGGGAAGGCTACTTAGCTGAGGAAAAAGAGAGGAATGGTCATCCTGTTAATTACCTTCCTCTGATGCATGCTTATCTGATGTCCACACGCCATGCTCTCAACCTCCCATACATACTCCCATACATAGAGCTGACATTCAGATTGGCAATGTGACCTTTGTTCATTTAGAACAGGGCTAGTCTAGTCTAGGCACACCCTTAGTGAGATTGGTTTTCGTAACCTCTCATCTGTATAAGGAGTGGAATTGGTAGTGGCACAGGTAAACTGGAATGTCATAGGGAATTGCTTTATATGGTTTCTTGCTAGCCAGTGTGGTGAATGGAAGTGCTCTTTGTGACTAGTCTGGAATGCCTTATAGTAGAGGACCCCAGTCTAAGGGTGTAAGTCGCCCTGTCTGTCTATTCATTTTGCCATGCAGTGCCTCCAGAAACCTCAGTATTATAATGCCTTAATATTCTTATCTCTCAGTCACTGAATATTGTCTTGAGCAAATGGGAAAATGGGGCTTTAACTAATGCGTGCGATAAAAGTTAGGCCACCTGATGGCACAAAGTTCTATTGAGAATTCTTTTTGCCTAGGGGATATTTACAATTGTTATGACCCGCCAACTCCAGTAAAGACACTTGATTTATTCACTACAGCTGTGTCTAGACTGGTAAGTTTTTCCGCAAAAGCAGTTGCTTTTGCGGAAAAACTTGTCAGCTGTCTACACTGGCTGCTTGAATTTCCACAAGAACACTGACTTTCTACTGTCTGAAATCAGTGCTTCTTGTGGATATACTATACAGCTCCCATTCGGGCAAAAGTCCTTGTGCGCAAAGCTTTTGTGCAAAAGGGCCAGTGTAGACAGCTCAGATTTGTTTTGCGCAAAAAAGCCCCGATTGCAAAAATGGCGATCTGGGCTTTTTTGCGCAAAAGCACATCTAGATTGGCATGGACGCTTTTCCGCAAAAAGTGCTTTTGCAGAAAAGTGTCCGTGCCAATCTAGACGCTCTTTTCCGCACATGCTTTCAACGGAAAACATTTCTGTTAAAAGCATATGCGGAAAATCATGCCAGTCTAGACGTAGCCTACAAGTTTGAGAGTGGCTGGAATGTAGCAGCTAGATCTTGGAATGCATAGAGTTCTTGCCTTTGAGTTTATAAAACATGTAGCATGCTCTCAAAATCCTACGAGTAACTGGTATACCACAACTCTCAGGGAACATCTACACTTAAGAGGTTGGGTTATAAGTCACAGGTTGAGGAGGTATATTCTAGTTCTGACTGACTGAGTGTGTTAAAAATAGGGTGTACCCTTGGCAGCAGGAGAGTCTAGCTACTCCGAGTGTGCACCTAGCATCTCGGATGGATACACACTTGGGATGACTAGCACTTTAGCAAGCTAGCTTGATCAGAGATAGTTCTGTTGTATGTCCTAGAGCAGAGATGTATACCCGCAACTCAAAATGCAGACCCTCCCTCACTGACATCCTGTAGTAGAGTTCATTATGACCTGACTGGTGAATGGCGTGACTCATAGCTGTGAGTTTATGGCACTGCAATTACATGGGTGAACCACACCATGGAACCAGAATATTTATTTAGCAGTTTATCTACAGCTGTGTTCTATCAGGCAAACAATTTTTCTGACATCTTAAGCAGATGCGTACGCAGGTTTCAGCTGTAGTGCAATTCAATATAAAGAGTGAAAGAGGATGAACTGTATTGTCTTAAAGTTGTAACCTTATTTAGAAATAATAAAAGATAAACTAATACCCAGGGAGGAACACAGATACTGGTTGTTTTGAGATAAAAACTGAATTAAATGTGTTTGGAAACTATGTGAAATTAGATGCTTATAGTTCTTAGCAAAGGTTTTTCTGTAGCAAAAAAATCATTCTTGCTATAATAGAACATTTTTTCCCACAGAATGTATAGTTAATTTGTATAAATGTCTCTATACTCTTCAGTGGCATCAGCCAGTATAAATACGATTAAAAATCAGAGCTATAGAATGAAAATATGATCTCAACTTTAAGTATAGTACCCCTTCTGCAACATTTGTTTATAAATTCTTTGACTAAGGAACTGTCATTTACTACATGTTTAAGCCAAACCTCTCTCACACGGGAGTTTCTGAATTTTATTCAGTTTACCATTGGCCCATGGAACATTGAATAGCATGGTGAATTGTTCAGAAATCTCTAAAGCAACACACTTGGCTGTGGGAACAGAGAGGGTATGTCTGCACTGCAAGCTCCTTTCAGAATAAGCTATTCCAAAAGATATTTTCCAGAATAGTTTATTTTGAAATAGCGCAAAAAGTGCAGTGAAATAGCAATTAGCTATTTTGAAGTGGAGCATCCGCACTGATTGGACACTATCTCTCATTTAAGGCCACACGGAATCAGTTGGGTAGGGGAAGGGAGTGAGGGCTCAGGAACCTCCCAAGCGCTCTGGCACTCCTTTGATTCTCTGTTTTGTTTGTTTGTCTCTTTCTGCAGATGGTGAGGGCCATCAACATCGCCCTGCTGCACAGAGTCATCCACCTGGACAACATGGACCCCATCATCGCTGGCTTTGCTGCCATGGGCTTCTCTGACTGCAGGGGAGGGCTACTGATGGAACACACATCCCCATCCGGGGCCCCTATCCTGGGACATCTGAGAACATCATCCAGAAGGGATACTTTTTGATGATCCTGCAGGCACTGGTCGACCACCGCGGCCAGTTTTCGGACATTTTTGTCAGCTGGTCAGGTACACAATGCCTATGTGTTCCGCAGTTCTAGCCTGTACCAGAAGCTAGAACCAGTACTAGCCTGTACCAGAAACTGGCACTTTTTTCCCTGAGTGCAGCATCAGGGTTGGGGATGTGGAAATACCACTGTGCATTGTGGGGGACATGGCCTACCCTCTCATTCTGTGTCTAATGAAGCCATACACCGTCCACTGTGACGCAAGCAAGGACCTCTTCAATGCCCACCTGGGTACGGCCTACATGCAGGCGGAGTGTGCCGTCAGGCATCTGAAGGTGAGGTTCAGGTGCCTTCTGACACACCTGGGTGAGAACAGAACAGAACATCCCTCAGGTGGTGTCCGCATGTTGTGTACTCCACAACATAGAGGAAAGGAAAGGGGAGGTCTTCCTTCCAGGGTCGGGGGCAAAGGCCTGCTGGGAGGGAAGGGCCATTGAGCAGCCATGCACAGCTGCCATCCAGCAGGCCTATCAGGTGGGGGTGTGCATCCGGGCGACCCTGAGGGCGATATTCTCATAAGGACCCTGGTGACACTCTCCCCAAGGCCTCCCTAATAGAGGACTGTGCCTGGCCCCTCTCTTGTCTCCAACAACCCCTCCCTTCTCCCCTCTACCCATTTCCCCTGAAGACACAATTTAAAAAAATCCTGTTTGGTTGATAAAAACAGAACTGTGTTGTGATTTATTTGGGGTAGAAGTAACGGGGGGTGAGGAGGGCTGAGAACCTGGAAATGGGGAGGAAAGGGGGGATGAGAACCTTGGAGGGGGTAGGACAGGCCCAGGGCTAGGGCTGGGAATGGTGCATAGCTCAGGTGCTTCCTCCACCTCCTGTGTGCACTGACCTCAAAGGTGGGGGAGTCCAAGGAGGCTAGGAGGATAAGCAAGGGTCAGGCATGGGAGGGAAGGGCAGGGTCAGGGATGGGATGGGGGGCTGGGGCTGGGATGGGAGGAGAGGGCAAGACCAGGAACTGGGACTGGGACAGGAGCTGGCTCCGGGTGGGTCAGGAGAGCCTGCACAGTCTCACACGTGCTGTGTCCCTGCTGCAGCAGCTCCGTCCATGTGTGTCTCCGCCACTGCATGTCATCCCATACCTTCGGGGCCAGCATCTCCTGCAGGCCCCAGAGTTTGGAGACGTGCTTCTCATCAGGGTCCTCCTGGGCCCTCCGGAACCTGTGGCTCCTCCAGGGAGAGGCAGCTGGCTCAGGTGGTTTAGCCTGCCCCACTGTCATGGCTGGTTCAGCTGGGGACAATCAAGAGAGATGGTCGGTCATCCCTGGAGACACTGTTCCTGAAGCCTTGCCCTCCTCTGTGAGCTGAGACCAACAGTTCCCAGGTCGAAGGAAGGTGATGTCCTGGGAGCAAGCCCATGTGTGGCCTGGAGAGCAGGCACTGCTTTTCAGGGGCCCAGAGGTCCCAAGGGGACCATGCCTCCCCCCTCCCCCCACGTCCTGGAGAAAAGCAGGCAAGGGAAATGGCCAGCCATACTGTGATGCAATGGGCAGGAGTAGGGGCCTCAAGCTACCTGGGCTTCCATCACTGCCGTGCACATGCCGGCTCCAGCGGTGATGGCATCCCAAGGGGCGAGACCTTATATCCCTGGCTACTGGGGGAGAGAGGGTGAGGGTGTACAGGGTATGTGTGAGCAGCAGACACACCTGTGCCTGGCAGCGCTGTCCCCAGGAGCAGGTGCTGTCTCGTGTGGGCAGGCATGCCCATGTGCCGTGTGTGGCACTCCAGCGTCTGTGTGTTTGTCCTTGTCCCCGGCCTCCTTCTAGTGGTGGATCATAGTGGGAGAGTATCCCTCCCCTCCAAGGGTCAGAAGTATGGCTGACCTCCCCAGAGCCTGTGAGCAGGTGCCCAGGAGTGCTCCGGTGCTGCCTCCTGGGGCTGCGTGGCGCAGACTGGCACTGCATGTGCAACCATGTGCACAGACTGCAGCATAATGTCCAGGCCAATAAGGCTGAGCGACGATCGCACCACAGCCCCTCAGCGCCCGCCACCCCCACTCTGTCTGTGTGAGAAAATTAAGATCACTCACCTGATGATCCTTCCCTGGCCTCAGAGGATACCTGGGACACATCCAGGCCGTAGGCGCCAGCTCCAGGGTGATGTTGGTCACCGTGCTGTGGCCATGTCAATGTCCTCCTCCTCCTCGGCTGTGACCCCCAGAGGGGGATGATGGGCATCTCTAGCCCTGAGTCCACCACCAGGGATGGGGAAGGGGCTGCACTGCTCCCCAGGATGTGATGCAGGTCTTCATAATAGGGGCAGAAGTGGGGTTCTGCCCTGGAGCACGAGCTGCACTCCCTCAACGTGTTGCATGCCTGGAGGAGGTCTTTTACTTTACTCTGGACATGCTCCTGAGTCCAGGTATGGCCTTTGGTGGCCAGGCTGTCAGCCTTCCAGCCATAGATATCGGCATTATGCTGTCTGGAGCAGAGATCCTGGAGGTTCTCCTCACCCCACACCTCGATGAGGGCCAGGATCTTTGCTCCAGATGGTGCATGCCTTTTGTGGTGTCTGGCAAGCTCCTGAGAGCCCTCTGAGTGCTCCCCAGGATGGGCAGAGGGTTCTTGAAGGGGCTTGAAGGGCTGACATGGGGACCAGATGACATGCAATGGCAGCTGCAGTGTGGCTGGAGTTCTCATGGAATGAGGTTTACCAACGTCAGAAAAAGCCTTCAGTTATTTTGATTTTCTTTCAAAATAATGCAATTGCTATGTAGACGTTAGCATTGTTATTCTGGAATAATGGTGCAGTGTAAACGCACCTGGGGAAATATCTGGCACATTCACCATGAGTTTCTTGAAGAACTCTTATTTGTATAACATGAAGTTCTGCATATGCAAAATACCATTCATCATGGTCAGACCTTCCTTCTTGAAAAATCTGGCCCAAAGACTAAAAATCAGTCATGTTAAGATCAAAGGGCCAGAATGACTTTTATAAATTGGCATAGTTCCATTAATTGCTGTGAAGTTTACACCAGTTGAAGAGTGCCCCACAAATTTCCATAGGCTGAGCAGGTTTTGGGATGGGTGTTTGGTATGCAAATGAATCAGGTTACCAGAAAATGTCTGCCTGGGTATGTCTACACTAGCTCGGTAGTTTGAGCTAGATAGGCAAATGAGGGCAACCGGAGTTGCAAATAAACCCTAGGATTTAAATATCCCAGGCTTCATTTGCATCTTCCCAGGCGCTGCCATTTTTAAATCCCTCTTAGTCTGAACTCCGTGCCTGCGGCTACACGCGGCACAGAGTAGGTAGTTCGAATTAGGATCTCTAATTCGAACTACCGGTACACCTTGTGGAACTCCGTGGAACGACGTGTACCGGTAGTTTGAATTAGAGATCCTAATTCGAACTACCTACTCCGTGCTGCGTGTAGCCGCAGGCACAGAGTTCGGACTAAGAGGGATTTAAAAATGGCGGCGCCCGGGAAGATGCAAATGAAGCCTGGGATATTTAAATCCCGGGCTTCATTTGCAACTTCGATTGCCCTCATTTGCCTTCCTAGCTCGACCTACTGACCTAGTGTATACATACCCCCTGAGATCAGAAAAGGTTTTATCTGCAGCACCATGGACAGAGCATGAAAAAGGGGACACTAATAAAAATAGGACAATAAATAATAATATGGAGTATTGCAAATTCAGTTTGGATTCTGAGACTCACGCTTCCCTCCTCCCCTCAATTTTTGTATCATTATGAGAAACAATGACTTAGACATTCACCAACACCTGCGTAAAACTATTTTTTTTAGTAGAGTTACACAAGTATAACTGAGAAGGACTTACTTGACATTTCTGTTGATGATTTGGATAACAGAATTCAATCTGCAGTCATTCAGAGTTTATTTATTTTTTGGTCCTACATGGCTAGCAGCAATAAAAAGCAGTAATACCTTAGTTTGGCAACTAAAGCTAGCACTAAAACAGTCCTGTTGAATAAGAGTGTTATTAGAATCACTTTTCAGAGCAGAACTATAATTTAAGTCTGTTACAGTGCCCTGATTAGCACTTTAGGTCATGTTGCATAGTGAAACAAGTCACCTATAGAACAGGATTTTCCAAAACTGAGAACATCTGACTTCTCAATTTTCAATATGTTAATGGCAGTGTTTATCATAAATGTGTCATGGGATAATATGTCTCTGCCCCTAAACTTAGGTATGTATCATAACAAGTCATATTGGATAGATAGGTTTAAATTTCCTTGAGGAAAACTTGCCCAGACACATTCGATTCCTATCACAAAGCTGGGGCCATTATGGCGTGAATAAATATCTTAATACGCATTACCAGAACTCAACTCTTCACCTGTGATTAATGAGTCTAAATGTCACTGTGAGGAAAGGGTGGCTATGCAAATCAAGTACTGGTAAAACCAGACTAGGGTAGGGAGAATGGGCTGTCTCTTCAGGAAATACAGCTGTAGCAGCATAGATCATTACAATTATGTTAGTAGATTCTTGCTGGGTGTCATGAAAGAACAATGTGACAGATTGGGAAACGTGTCTATGTCAGTCTAGGATTTCCTTTCTGTATTACACAGGATCATTTCTGAGTGTAACTTTCAGTTTGGATTAGAATATCTATTGCATTAGCAGAAACGGACTTTGGGAAACTGCAAAGGAATTATCAAGGGGCAATTAACATTCAGCATGCCTTCATTCAGACTCTCTCTCTCGAGTGTTTCTCATGGGCAGATTGTGTTCAGGCATTTATTATTTTACTTAGATCTATAACTCTCCTGTGCAATCTAGGAATAAAGTGCATGCATTTAAGAGGTTTATTTGCAAAGCCTGTACACCCTATTTTATTTGTCGTGTGTCCCTGAAGAGTTAAGCTATAAACCAAATGCCAATCTGTGGGGATCATGCACACACAATTGGGGATGCTTGGAGATGCAGCACTGACTTCAGAAAGTAGGGCAGACAGACTGCTGAATCCCACAAATCAAGGAAGGGAACCAGACAGAAAGTTTGCCCAGCAGCTTGTCTTGGAGGCCAGAGCTAAAAACAGTATCTGGACTCTGCCTTGGCATTGCTGACTTGGATACACATGGGATCCAGAGATGAGTCTTGATTATTAGTCTAGTGACCAACCATTAGGGGAGCTCAGCCAGGCCTTTGGTTAAAGAGAAGAATGATTTTTCTTAAAGGAGCAAACCCTCCTACTAAAATAGCTCTTTGCTAGTAGACAAAAGTATATGAGGGGAGGAAGGAAGTTGGCTTCTGAGGCGAGGGTAGAAGGCCAGATACAGTACCATATGTCTGTAACTTTATTTAAACTTTCATTAGCACTTGGGAGAAATGAATGATGATATGAAGAGGCAATAATATGGTTAGAGTATTTTTATCTCTCTCTTTTTTTTTTAAATCTCATTTTACAAGGGAATTTGGTTATAGCAGCAGTGGGGAACCCTTTTTGTGTCAGAGGCCACTGATCCACAGAAAATTCAGTCAGGGGCCACACACACGTGAGAAGCAATAAAACCCCAGCCCTCACTGACCTGGTCCCCAATTGAGGAGAAATTGTCACATTCCCCTCACACACCAGAGCCCACGGAGGTGGGGAGAGGAGGGGTTAGGCTAATTGATTTTGTGTGCTATAGCCCCTCAGGGGGACAGTGAAGGGGGAGGGGACTGGAGCACAAGTGTGGGCTTCCCAATGCTGGGGGTGGGAGCATTGAGCTTTGTGGGCTGGATCCAGGCAAGCCGGGGGCTGCAACCAGCCCCTGGACCTTAGGTTCCCCACCCCTGGCAGTTTTTTGCCAAGTGACTTCTTTGACTTCTCATGAAAAACACGCATGTTAACCTAAAACAGGGGTGGAAGGAATGAGTTCTGAAATCTGGAGAACTCCACTCCTGTCTCAATACAAGGCTAAGGAAAAAAGGGTCTTTTTCCAATGAGTAGTAGAACCGGTTAAGTCAGCCAGACACCTGGAACCAATTAAACTAGGGCTTCTGTCTTTATTTTCATTACTTTGTATTGTACTTTTTTCCATTTTTGTCCTTTTGTCTTGGTTGAAACTGAGGGAAATAAGTGCTTACAGGGAAAGTGATATCCCTATTGGAGAGTATGTCTACACTGTGGGGGCAGTGCACTTTTTGTGTAGCTTTTTCTGAAGAAAAGCTGTAGTGTAGACCTAGACTGAGTTGCCCCGAAGAAATATTTACTGTGAATAATAAATATATAGAGAGAAAACATTTTCTTAGTAAGTTCGATAAATCCCTTGAGCATGTTAAATACACCAAGATAAGAGACTAATCTTTTGTCAATATTAAATTAATTCCAGGATACCGTGTTATATATTTTTTTACCTGCTTGCTTTGTGCATTGGGTGTAACCTAAGTATACAGCATTATATAAATGAAAGGACATAATGTGTTGTGTAAGTACACAGCATTGCACAAAAAATTATATTGGCCCTTTAAAATTATGTTCAGTACATCCAAAACAAATGGGAGGGCATGCTGCTTTTGTCTAAATCCCTTCCCTGTACTCATGCAAATCACCTTTTGATATAGTTAAAAACTGGTTCTTTATCTCTTGTTTATATTTGCTATATTCCTTATAATTGTTTTCTGATGATTTTAAATGGGTTGCGTGTAAGCGACCAGGAAATTCTTGGGTCGTAGTCACCTTGAAAATAATATTTTCCTGAAAAAATTCTACATAGGTTACAAGTAATGCATAAGATAACTGAAAGTGAAAGAAGTTCACTAAAAAAGACCCTCTTTGTATTTGCCAGCCAGCTGGGCCTGATCCAAAAGCTATTAAAGTGAATGGGGATCTTTCACACTAATTTTAATGGACTTTGGATAAGGAGCCCTGGCAGTTTGTCCCTTGCTGAAAAGATTCTTGTAAAAATTAAAAATATAAAAATATCTGTATATATTATTGAAAATATGTTGTATCAGTGTCTGGAATTTTTGAAACCAGACAATTAAAAATGATTCAAGTTAGGAACCTTTTACTGCCTATTTTTAACATAAGAACGGCCATACTGGGTCAGACCAAAAGGTCCATTTAGCCTAGTATCCTGTCTTCTGACAGTGGCCAATGCCAAGTACCACAGAGGGAGTGAACAGAACAGGTAATCATCAAGTGATCCCTCCTCTGTCATCCTGTCCCAGCCACTGACAAATAGAGGCTAGGGACATCATTTCTACCCATCCTGGCTAATAAGTATTGATGGACCTAACCTCCATGAATTTATCTATTCTTTTTTGAACCCTGTTAAAGTCCTGCTCTTCACAACATCCTCAGGCAATGCGTTCCACAGGCTGACTGTGCGCTGTTTGAAGAAAAACTTCCTTGTATTTGCTTTTAAACTGCTACCTATTAATTTTATTTAGTGACCCCCCTTATTATGGGAACAAGTACATAACTTTTTCTTATTCACTTTCTCCGTACCTG
Source organism: Pelodiscus sinensis (assembly GCF_052426305.1). NCBI lineage: Eukaryota > Metazoa > Chordata > Testudines > Trionychidae > Pelodiscus > Pelodiscus sinensis. The sequence goes on along the minus strand of NC_143056.1, from coordinate 119,537,634 downwards.
TCATGATTTTATAAACCTTTATCATATCTCCCCTTTTCCTCTTGTCTAAGTTGAAAAGTCCCAGTCTTTTTCATTTCTCTTCATATGGCACCCATTTCAAACCCCTTATCATTTTGTTGCCTTTTTCTGAACATTATCTAATGCCAAGATAAGAGGGAGATTAGCTGATTCACCTCTATGAATTCATCCATCTGAATTTCCATATATTTATTGAATGGAGGAAGAGAAATCTTCTGCACGACCATTTAGAAAATATGTCGATAGCAACAAAAGGCTTCCAAGGCATTTTTCAGATTATAGGTTGAACCTCTCTAGTTTGGCACTCTCTGCTCTGGCAACATCCATGGTCTGGCATGATTTTCGTTAGCCGCATGTCCACTTATAATGGGTATGACCAAGTTTTCTGTGGTCCCATAATGTTTGCTTACAGCCACCAGTCCTGGCTCTCAGTGTTCTATGCTGTTATTTAGCTCTAATTTACCCTAAATGTGGAAGTGATGGCAATGCTACTAGACAATATTGACCTCCCATGGTTTGGGAAAAATTCTGGTTCAGCACCAGTCAAATCCTGAGGGTCCTAGACTAGAGAGGTTCAACCTATACTAATACATTTCATATAGGACTAGAGAGCATTAGGAAATCTATTACTATTGTTTTCTGTATGGGGTTGTGGGAAGTAGAACCCGTGATAGAACATGAGAGTGTGATTTATGATCAGAGGACTGTGTAAAGGCCCATTTGGTTTGTAAGAGTCTCCCTGAAATTTTTGTACAAATGCCAACATTTGGGCAGGAACCGGTTGAAGGAATGGTTGAGGTTTGCTGGCTAGAGGTAGATGTTACAGGCTGAAGGTGACCAAATAGACACTAAAGAGTAGCTTCTTCATGGGCTGCCTGTGGGCCAGTGAGGGGCTACATCTAGACTGCTAATTGCTACATCAAAATTGCTAATGAAGCTAGGATTTAAATATCCTGTGCCTTATTAGTATAAACATGGCTGCTACACGGAGTTTTTTCAAAAAAAGAAATGGCAGTCTAGACATGGATCTTTCAAAAATAAACCCTTTTTTGACAGATCCTGTAAACCTCATTTTTGAAAATAAAAAGGGTTTATTTTCGACAGAGCCGCATCTAGATTGCCGTATTTTTTTTGAAAAAACTCTGTTTTGGAAAAAAAAGCAATGGCCATGTTTATGCTAATGAAGCACGGGATATTAAATCCTGGCTTCATTAGCAATTTCGATGTGCCTAATCTACATCTCTCTGTTGACAGAGAGGTATAGTCTAGACACACCCAGAATATGGTTTTGAGGCCAAATTTGGAGGACATAGGACCCAATAGCTACTGAAAAAGAAATATGACCTGGGATCAGATTCTGTGTTGGAGGTGGTAAAGGGGGCTCTCATAGATAAACAGTAACTGAGTTAATTCCTGGATTTGCCTGCAATTAATAACATAACAATTTTTTAAAAATTGGGAGTGAAGCTGTGGTCATTGAGTTTTCCTGCAAACCTTTGAAGAACACCTAATGAATTTATCAGAAACTTCACTGAGTATAATGTTTTAGGAACCAGGAAGTAGAGTGAGGAGTGACTCAAGAAAAAACTTCCAAGGCTGAAGGTTGGTAATAGCAGCTGTTACCTGAGTCAGAAACATGGGGTTCTTCCACAGGTGATTATCTTTCTCATTTAATCTCTCCGTGTCATCCAGTCTTTTGTGGTAATCCTGTATCCTAGTGTAGGCATTTAGCCTCATTTCTGTGGCTGAATAGAATACTTTTTAATGAAGAAAGTGGTTACGGTCTAGAAGAAGCCTTTGCCATCTGAACATAAGTTGTTGGACAAGTGTGACTATTTGGATGCAATACCTGGAATTTAAACGTCTGAGTGTCAGGTGTCTCTTATAGAAAATTATCGAAAACCTTAATGATAGAAGATACTCGATGCAGGTGGAAACCCATTGAAATGACTCTGAGCAGGTCAAGCAGTAAGGATCCTGATTCAGGAAAGCATTTAAATAATGTATCACTTAAAGATTGTGCTTACATATAAGTATAAACATCTTGGAACCAATACTGGGGGCTCTTCTCTGAGAAGCACTCACTCTGCTAAACTTGGAGTTCACAGCTGATAGTCAGCTGAATATGAACTCCCAGTGTGACACTGTGGTCAAAATGGCTAGTATGAGTCTGTGATTAATAAACAAGGGAATTATCAAACAGGATTAGGAAGGTGACATCTTGCTGTGTATTTGGCACTGATGTAACCGCCTCCAGAATATTGGGTCCAATTCTAGTGTCCAAAGCTTTAATTCAAGAAGAATAACTGAAAATTGGAGGGGGTTCATAGACTGATGAAAGGATTGGAAACCATACCTTCTAATGGAAGAATTAAACATAATCTCCTTATTTTATCAGAGAGAAGACAAGCAGGTGAGTTGTTCAGAGTCTATAAATACCAATGTGAGGAACACAATTTTGATAACACAGGGTTCTTTAGTATAGCTGGCAAAGCTATAACAATGTCTAATGACTGGAAGTGGAAGCTAGACCAATTCACACTAGAAATAAGGCATATATTTGTTGATGGTGAGGGAAGTTAACGAGTGGAATAATTTACCCAGCATTCTGGTATATTCTCTATTGTTGGATTTTTTAAAATCAAGAATAGATATTTTTTCTAAAATTATATAATTAAATAAAACGAATTAGTTCAGGATAATTTTATGGCTTATGCTATTCAGGAGATCAGACTAGACCAGAGCAGGCCAAATGATTTATGGGCCACATCCAGCCAGTCAGCTGTTTTAATCCAGTCTTAGAGCTACAGCCCTCCTTATGCAGCTTCCATAAGCAGCAGCATGTCACCTTTCTGGCCAGCTCTTATGCATATGTGCAGCCATGAGGTTCCATGTGCTGCCCCCATCACAAGAACTGCAGCCAATAGGAGCTGCAAGTGTGGCACCTGCAGACAGGTCGGGGGTGTGTGTGTGTGGACAGGTGTGATGGACTGGGCCAGGTCTGGGCATGACTGAGGGCATCCGGTTAGGGCGAATTGCTCAAACTCAGAGTACCTTACAGCCCCAAATAGGCCACAAACCGGTCACACTGAGTGCGTCAGCTTCCAATCTGGTCAGCCAGAAGCCTCATGAGCAAAACCCCTCTGGCACCCCAGCTCTTCCTGTGCCCCAATCAGCCCCGGTCCTAACACACAGGTGAGGGAATATAGAACCCATAGGGGTTCTTCCAGTCCCAAGAAACCAGCCACAGTTCCCAGGTCAATTTACATTCTAGATCTTACCCACAAGACCATGCTGAGCCAATCCTTTAGAATCTATAATATAAAGGTTTATTACTAAAAGAAAGAAAAGCATGAGAGTAAGGTTGTTAAAGGATAATACATTACATGCATCGAATCACCCAGTTCTCAACGCAGGCTCTTAGCAGAGATGTTATAAACTGCTATCTTAAAAGTCTGGTGTACATCCTGTGTCAGGACGGGTCCACAGTTCTTTCCGGCTTGTGGTTCCCTGCAAGGCTGCATCTGGGCTCAGGAGCTGAGCTGAATACCAAGATGGAGGATGCCACATGGCACTTATATACCTTCCCTGGCATCTTCTTGGCCAGAGAAGGTCACTGCAGGTCACATGGTCCATTGACCTAACCCTGTGTCCCAAGTCACATTCTGGAGGTGTGTATTGGCACCTAGAGATTCATTGTCCCCTTGCTAATTAGCATAGCGATTGGCTGAGCATTCCTTGCCCATTGCTCAGCCACAGACAGAGAATTTTCCAGCATCCACACAGAGTATATGTTTATAACTTCACATACAGATCTTATGCAATTACATGACTAGCATATACAGAATCAGTAGAACAGAAGCTTCCATGTGACACCTCACATGGCTCCCTTTGTATACACTTTAGGGCAAATATCCACCCATGGGTGCAGCAGTGATCTGGCTGCTCCCCTTAAATTCCAGTAACATGATAACAGGGTGTGACAGACCGGGCCGTGTCTGGGCACAGCTGAGGGCGCCCACTCAGGGCGAATTGCTCAAATCCGGGGCTCCTTACAGCCCCCAGACTGATGACCTCTCCAAACAGGCCACAAACCAGTCCCACAGAGCGCTTCAGCAGCCTGCCTGAAGCCTCACGAACAAAACCCCTCCGACACCCCAGCAATATCCGTGCCCCAGATGGCCCCGGGCCTCATAAACAGGTGGGGGGTCCTAGCACCCAATCCCACCTACCCCGAACAAGTTCTGTCCGGTTCCAAGAAACCAGCCACAGATCCCTGGTCAATTTACCCTCTGGATCTTACCCACCAATCACGCTGGGCCAATCCTTTAGAATCTAAAACTAAAGGTTTATTATCACCAGAAAGAAAAGCCTGAGAGTCAGGTTGTTAAAGAACAGTACATTACATGCACCGAATCTCCCAGTCCTCGATGCAGGCTTTAGCAGAGATGTTACAGCTGCTGGTTTAAAAGTTCTTGTTGCACATCCTAACATCAGGATGGGTTCACAGGTCTTCCGGGCTCTTCAATCCCTGCACTGCTGCCTCTGGGATGAAGTGCTGAGCTGAGAACACAAATGGCATCGACCACATGGCCTCTTTATACCTCCTTCCTGGCCTCTTCCGGTATGCAGCAGGTCACCTGGTCCTCAGCCTCTCCGTGTTCCCTGGTGGCTGCTCCCCTCAAGATCCAGCAACGTGACACAGGGGAACACACAAAGTTGATTGGCTGCATATCCATGTAGGAGTCAGTCAGAAGGGGACATGCCAGGTCTTTGAGGAGCTGCATGAAGAGGTATGCATAGCCTGGAGTCAACATTCCTAAGTGCCCTAACCCTTTGCCCCAGTCCTAATCCCCTTCCTGCCCACCAAACCCATTTGTCCCAGAACACCCTCATGCTCCCCAAATCCCTCATCCCCAGACCCATCCTCACCCCAGAGTCTGCACCCCAAGCTGAAGCTCCTTCCCCTCCGCTGCATACCAACCACCTGCCTCAGCCCAGATTCACTCCCGTTCTCCAAACCCCTCAGTCCCAGCCTGTAGCCCCTCCTGTAGCCAAACCCTTGATCCTGCATCTCCAGCTGGAGGCCTCTCCCAAAACCTCAGCCCCAATTTTGTGAGCATTCATGGCCCTTCATACAATTTCCATACTCTGATGTGGCCATCAAGCCAAAAAGTTTGCCTGCTCCTGGACTAGATAGTCACAATGTGCCCTTGAGACTGTCTGATTAACAAAGCTTTGAAAAATATAAATATATGTGTTTAAGTGCAGCACTTAAACATCCCACACATAGGAATGTTTTCCAGAACTGGGGTCTCAATGGGCTTCAATGAAGTTAATTTACTGCCAGAATATTGTAATCAATTCTCACCTCAGCTTTTATATCACATGATATCACCCAGTTATACTGTATGAAGACTTAGTTATACAGACATCCCTTACAGAGTAATGAAAAAATACCATTCCTCTGCAATTTTTCTGCCAATGTATTTATCAGTACATAATGAATGATTCTGTTAGGCAAAGAAAGATTGTAATATGCACTTGACTTCCTTCTGCCTGTTCTCTCTACCCCGTCCAGTTCCACCACTATTTAGTTTACTCATATACTTTTAAACACAGGTTCCGGCTCAGCAACCACAGGTGATTAGTTCCAGGATTACATATTAAGAGCTGTCTTCACACCCTGAGGGCTCACCCTGAGAGAGGTATTGGCTCTGCCTGGGAAACTTTTGTTTCCTCAAATAAATGTTAAGACAGTGTGAGCTTTTAACACATGCAACTGAGTTCTCGGCAGGAATAATACATTACACTTCTTCAGTAAATCCTTGCTTTAGCCATTCTTCTGAAGAGAATTTATGACTCTTTTTCCTTGTGTATGGATGGCAGTTGTACTTAACTGATACAGAACAACATTAAGTATTCCAGTCATGCATAACTCGTCTGTCAACAGATTTACACAAACTCCTGACAAGAGGTCATGGAAACCTTGATTGTGTCATGCATTAACATTCTGGAGAAAAGCATTTCATGTTTCTCTTCCTACTCCTAAACTATACTAAATGTAGGGCCCTCACAAATTCATAGCCATGCAAAATGCATCAAGAATGGTGAAATCTGGGGTTCTCCTGTGGAATGTAGCCTTTTCTGTACGTTTGCCCTGTGCTATACAGATTTCCCGGGGGAACCCAGTGTTTCTCAAATTGGGATTCCTGACCCAAAAGGGAGTTGCAGGGGCATCACAAGGTTCCTCAAATTGAGGAAGAAGGGATCTTGCCCAAAAGGGGTTTTTTTTTGTGCCAAAAGGCACCATCTACACAGCGCTTTTTTGCACAAAAACCTCTTCCACAAAAAGGATCAGAAGAGAATATGCAAATGAGAGTGTGAGATATGCAAAGGAGTGCTCCATTTGCGTTTCCTTTTCCGGAGAAAGTCCGTAGTGTAGCTGTAGCGTAAGGGTGGTAGTGTTATATCCATGTCTCCCTTACTGCTGTACTGCTGCTATTAGAACTGAGCAGCTGGAGAGAGGCAGCTGCTGACTGAGGGCCCAGCTCTGCAGCAGCAACACAGCAGAAATAGTGGCAACTCCATACCATGCCATCCTTACTGCTGCACTTTTGAAATTCAATTTCTGGCCAGCAGCTGACCCTCTCCAGCTGCCCAACTCTGAAGGCAAGGCATCTGCCAGCAGCTGCGCAGAAGTAAGGGTAGCAGTGCCACAACCCCCATACCATAACCTCACGGTTCCCACACAACTCCTTTTTCAATTAGAAGGCCTATAATTGTAACACCAGGAACTTTCATATTTAAATTGCTGAAATCATTACATTAACCATTTTAAAAATCACATGTCTATGAAACGGATGAAAATGGACTGGGAATTTGATAGGGCCCTAACTAATCTGGAAGTACAGTCAGAAGGATACAGTTATCTTTTCAGCCATTGTGTACATATCTGGATGTATAATTTATAATACTCTCTGAAAAGGGTGGGGAGAAAGACGTCAAAGACAAAATTATACCTACCTACTATCTGAGTCCTGCAGCTGCTGCACACATGTTTACCAGAACACTATTAGCTTATCATTAATCCTTCAATAATTCTAAAATATATCCCAGATAAACACAGAACCAAAACGTAACTGTAGCTTTTCTTGTTTTAAGACATGTTCTATGAAAATAATACTATACATAGTGGATAAAACATTGGAGAACAAGCATTAGAAAACATACTATAGAGTATGACGGGGAAGGCAAGATTGGATGAAATACAGTATTCTAATAAGTCTTTTCTGTTTCTCAGTTCTATGGTGTTGAATAACGTATAAAGGAATATAAAGGTATGTCTCTCAAAATGCCTAATGAAATATTTGTCCTCAGTTTCCTGGAATCACAGAATTCTCCAGATACTGAGTTAATATTACATACCTTATTATCAGCTGCAAGATCTAGACAACATGGAGTCTGGCCTAAAGACAAGGATATTACTGCTAATAATTAATTTCTAGGCATTTACTAATTTCTTTCATAAGATCTAATTTTAATAGTATAAAGAGAAAAATAATAAAATGGCAAATTAAAACACAACATTCTAGTCCCATTTTTTCTTTGTTTTCTTTTTAAATGTGAATTTTTGCCCTTTAATTTATTTGCATTATAGTAGGTCCACAATGATCTAGAGGACCTATTGCTTTCAGTGAGCTAAAGACACACAGCGAAAACATTGTTACTGCTTCAAGGAAGGGAATGCCTAAATGCATAATGTAAGGAAGCAAGGAAAAGAATTGTTACAACCCTAAAGTATAGATTGGGAACTGGGGCACATTGAGACAAAATTATTTGTCCTGCATCACACGCGAGGCGAGCTACCGCCTGTCCCAGCCCCTGCCTCTCAGCGCTCCCTTGATGCTCTTAACTGTGTGTCCTGTGGGGTCTGAAGTGTCGTCACCCAAGGCCCTGCCTGTGTGCAGGAGACATGCGTGAATGCATCTCAGTCCATGTTGGCCAAGCTGGTGTATACATTGGCAATGCATGCTGAGAACTCTACTGCCTGGAGCATGGCATTCAGCCCAACGGCACTATGCCAAGTGACAAAACAATTGGTGGTGGTGATGATTCTTTTAACACCTTCTTCAGTGAAACTGGTGCAGGAAAGCATGTCCCCCATGCTGTGTTTGTGGATCTGGAACCTGCAGTGATAGATGAAGTACAGAATGGGACATACAAGCAACGTTTCTGTCCTGAACAGCTGATCTCTGGCAAGGATGCTGCTGCTAATAATTATGCTCGAGGTCATTACACTGTTGGGAAAGAGATCATTTACCTTGTTCTGGAACGTATCAGGAAATTGGATGGTATAAGTTATCAGCCAGCAACTGTTGTTCCTGGAGGCAACCTAGCCAAAGTTCAGCGTGCAGTCTGTATGCTCAGCTACACTGCAGCCATTGCTGAAGTATGGGCCCGTTTGGACCACAAGTTTGACTTGATGTATGCCAAATGTGCCTTTGTTCACTGGTATGTGGGAGAAGGGATGGGGGAAGGAGAATTCTCAGAGGCTCGGGAAGACTTGGCTGCACTTGAGAAGGATTATGAAGAAGTGGGCACAGACTCCATTCATGGAGAGGATGAAGAAGAGGAATATTAAATTTTACAGAAGCAAAATGCTAAGTCTTTCCCATTTTACTACTTTTTCCCTAATGTAAGTGGGAAATCTATCATGAATATAAATCTATTGTGTGTTTTAGTATCCTATATCAAACTGCATGGAATAAACCTTTCAAGTGGTGAAAAAACACACACACAAGACATCTGTTTAATGCCAGATGCCAAGTAGCAGGTATATTTGGCCTTTCATTAAGAGGAAAAGGAAATAAAATATAAATAATAAAACTAGATTTAAATATTGAATAATAAGTGCAGGTGTGGTTGCCTCATCTCAAGGGGGAAGTCTAGATTGGATATTAGGAAAAGCTATTTCACTAGGAGGGTGGTGAAGCACTGGAATGGGTTACCTAGGGAAGTGGTGGAATCTCCATCCCTAGAGGTTTTTAAGTCCTGGCTTGACAAGGCCCTGGATGGGATGATTGAGTTGGGGTTGGTTCTGCTTAGGGCAGGGGAGGGAGGGAGTAGGACTCAATGACCTCCTGAGGTCTCTTCCAGACCTGGGATTCTAAAAAAAGGGTATGGAAAGGCTGTCATCTGTGAAGAGATTAATAAGACTAGAACTTTTCAACTTGGAAAAGAGATGAATAAGGGGTTATATAGAGGTCTACAAAATCATGACTGGAGTGGAGAAAGTGAATAAGGAAAAGTTATTTACTGGTTCCCATAACATAAGATCTAGGGGTCATCAAATCAAAGTAATAGGCAGCAGGTATAAAACAAACAAAAGGAAGTATTTCTTCACACAATGCATGGTCAATATGAGGAACACTTTCCTAAAGAATAACATGAAGACCAAGACTTTAACAGTGTTAAAAATAGACAAATTCATGGTGGACAGGTCCTCCAATAGCTATTCACCAGGATAGGAGAGATGGTGTCTCTAGCCTCTGTCAGAAGCTTGTAAAAGGCAACCAACGTATGGATCACGTGAGGATTACCTGTTCTATTCATTCCTCCTGGGGCACCTGGTATTAGCCACTGTTGGCAGACAGAATACTGGGCTAGCTGGACCTATGTTCCATTTTTCTATTGAATTGATTTTCAGCACATTGTTAGAAAAGGGTAATTAGTGCTTGAGTTGGAAAAGATTTTTTCCCCCAAGAAGCGTAAGTGACAGTAGGGTAATGCATACTCAACTCTACCTGTCCAGCTGAAGCACTGAGGGTACCTACAATGGTAAAGGTTGGACCTCCCTGGACCAGCATGCTTGGGACATAACTGGTCCCAAAGGAGGGAGTTTGCTGGACCAGAGGAGGTCAGGTCTCAACCTCTCACAGGGCTTCCTTCCTGGTCACTAACCCGAACAGTGAACTGCCCCAGCAGCTGGTGGGACTCCACTCTTGGCTGCTGCCCCACTCTGGCTGGTGGAGCTTCCTTCCCCTGGCCAGTGGCAGCGCCACACTCATGGCCACAGGAGTTTCCCTGCCCCCAGCCTGCAGCAGCTCTTTGCCCCAGCCACAGGGGTTTCCCAGCCACCAGGGACTCTTAATATAAATCCACGTATTAATACAGAGGTTTTATTCTCTATCCCTTTCTTAAAGATTTCCAACATTCTCTTTGATTTTTTGACTGCCACTGCACGTTGAGTAGAACTATCCACAGAGACTCCAAGATCTCACTTTTGAGTGGTAACAGCTAATTATTTATTTAATTAATTACATATTTTTATCCCACCTCTCTATTTAAATTATTCGAGGCAGCTTACAACATTTTTAAAATGAAATGCAAATATATATATATATATATATATATATATATATATATATATATATATATATATATATATATATATATATATTTATTTATTTATTTAAAATTCAGGATCCCAGAGGGACATAAAACCTTCTAAAAATATATAAAAAAAATGTAGTCCCCATTATTTTATACATATAGTTGGGATTATGTTTTCCAATGTGTATTGATCTGACATTTAGTTGCCCAGTAGTGAAGTTTTGTGAGATCCCTTTTGTGAGATCACAGTCTGTTTTGTACTTAACTATCCTGAGCAGATTTGTATCTATTGATTAGGGACGGTATTGTTCCTGAACTCTGTAAAGAAATTTTTGTATAACTAAGACTTCATTCATTTAGTACTGGTCTACAATAGGACCTTAGTCTGAAATAACCCCCTCCAAGTTTGAATTTGTAAGTGGTGTCCACACTACCAAGCCGGTTATTCTAGAAAAAGGGGCTACAGAATTTGAACTCTGTACTCCTGCTTCTCATGAGGAATAACGCTAATTCTGAACTTGTAAATCTGAAATAACAGTGTAGATGATCCAGTGCCGCAAATTTGAATTTACTGGGCTCCCGCAGCTCCAGAGGCAAGAGATGAGAATTTATGTAACAATGGTATGCACCTTCCCTTTAAAAAGACCAGAGTCTATTTGTGCAATAATGTATACTTAGGTGACACGCACTGAATGCATGAATTTGTGCAACTCTGTTTACTTATGTGAGAAGCACAAAGTAAATTATAAGAAACTATGAACCAGAATACCCTGAAATAAATTTAATATTGACAAAAGGTTTATCTAGGTGGAGTTTTATGTATGGTTCCTGGAAGATACTTTCAGAATGGCTGGAAGAGAAAGGGGGAAGAAAAAAAAAAGGTGAAAATACAAACCACACAAAATATAGGCAAGTCTAAGCTAATAATAGCAGTGAAAAGTGAGAAGTAGTTAGCAACAAAAGCAGCAGGCATAATAGTGTATGTGCAGCTTTGGTAAAGGTAACCAAGTGTAACCTGCTCAAAAGATTATTCAAAGCTCATTGAGTCTTACCATGGACTTCAATGAGCTTTGAGGCATGCCTATTCAAAGCATACCTTCTCCATTTGTTATTTGGAGCAGCACTGCCCAGTAAAATGCAGGCTGTCTGTATATCCCAGGAGTAATATGTTCATGGTGAAAGTCAGTTTCAGGATGGCTGTTAATTCCTCCATCTCTTTCTCTTATTTAGTCTCTTGATGGCTCCTTTGCTTCTCTTGTTAATGCTTGCTTTTGCCTTCTGGGACTCCTCATATGTGAAAATGGGGCTAATGATCCTTCCCTACATCATACAGGTGTTGTAAAGAAACAGACATTAAAGGTTTTGAGGCGTTTGGATCAGACAATAATGAGGTCACATAAGTAATTGACATAGGCACTTATTGTCTCTCCCCCAAGTTTATAGTAATTCTGTTTTCTGACCCTTTCATAGTGTGAGTGTTGATAGTTCTTCCCCTGAACAACGTACAATGTACAGAGCTGAATGCAACTTGGCATTGATATCACTTTTGGCCTCTAAAAAGGTAAATAAATTAATCTGAAAAACTGACATTTAATAAATAATAGGAAAAAATATAAAATAGGGAAGAGTAGAATGTGTTGCTTTTGTTTTATTTTTGGGTTGTGAAAAATGTACATTAAAAATAAAGGTTATGAATTAATTTAGTCAGTTCCTGGATATTTAATGTTAACAGTGCTATTTCTAAACCTTTAAGACCATATTCAGCTGTGTCAATAAGTGTCACATTTCTCTCCTTTTCCCTATCCATTTCCACATTGCCTATGTCTTGCAGCTGATAAAGTTTGTAATATTACCCCAATGTCTGGAGAATTGTGTGATTCCAGGAAAGTGAGGGTAGGTTCTCCAGTAGGATACAATACATGTTCAATGTACCTACTTTTATACACTTGGGCTCAGATCCTCAAAGATATTTAGCATCAACTCCCGTTGAAATCAGTGGGGATTCAGCACTTAAATATCTTTGAGGATCTGATCCTCAGACATGAAAACTGCAGAATCACACAAATAAGGAGTAGAGAATATTTTTTAGGTTAACTAATTCTTGCCTGCATTCCTTTGCTATGGCAGGACTCTTCTCTCTGCTAGTTCTGCAATGCTTTGTCCAATAGTCTCACTTCTACTTTTATAGAAAGCTTATAAAACAAGAAAAACTACAGTTCTGTTTTGGTTCAGTGCTTGTGATGTATTTTCTGATGATTGAAGGTTTAATGATAAGCTAGTATTGACCTGAAAAACGTGTGTAGCAGTGGGAAGACTCCGATACAAGCCAGACATTTTTGTATTTGATATTGTTGGTCCTTTCAATCTGCATGGTAAGTACTGTAAATGATGGATTCAGTTATGTACTCAATGGTTGAAAAGATGAAAAACATGCATTAAGTACTATAAATCCAGATAGAACAAATTCAGGGCCAGGAAGAGAAAATGGAATGCTTTTCTCCAAAATGTAAATATGTAAGCTATCCAAGGTGTCTGCGGTCTTTCCCAAAGACTATAAACAATTATATTAATTGCTCAGATGTATATAATTTGATTACCTATATATTGTTCTTTGATCTGAAGCCTGTGAAATATGTCAGCTGGGTAGACGTGGTTTCCACATTCAAAAAGTTAGTCTGTGTAATGAACCTTTCCAGAAAAGAAATGAAAGAATCATAGTGACTAGTGAGAATTTCCTGAAGTAGGAGTGTGAGTCATTTGTGGCTAGGGGGTACACATGATTGCTGGAGTGTTATCCAAAAGTCATCTGTATATGATTGTAAAACTGAGGGATGTGATCAGAGAGTAACTCTTCCATCTGTGACTTCAGCTGGAGCATGAAAGTTCAGGAGATTTTTTGTGACAAGAAATCAATGGGATTAGAGTTTCAAAGATGAAAGAAAACATTAATAGCTCAGAACTTAGCATTACAGAGAAGCACAACACCTTCTGCTTCTGTGGTTCTTTACATCTTAAATATCTTTGATACTGAAAATAATACCAAAGGTAAAACCCAATCTGAAAATAAGGGCATGTCTACACTATGGAGAAGATCAACCCTTTGGAGATCAATCTTCTAGTGTTTGATTTAGTGGATCCAGTGTAGACCCCCACATCAAATGCTGAGGACATCTCCCATTGGCATTCTGTGAAGAGTAAGGGAAACTGATGGGAGCATGTGTTCCCATTGGCCTCCCACAATGTAGATGCTGTGGTGGCTTGGCTTAAGGTAAGCCAAATCCAGCCATGCATTTTGTGTGCCCGAATGGCATACCTTAAGCTGACCATCCTGGTCTAGTGTAGACTAGGCCCAAGTGTGTAGACTCCATTTTGCACTTCCCCCACCTTCAGACTGAACCATATCTCCCAAAATAACTTCCTCAAGGTTGTATGAACCCCTTCTCATTTCCCCTCCTACACAAAATGCACATATAGTAATATCCTTCCTTCCAATATTTCCAAAACCGAGGCTAAAAGATCTGAAAAACCAGATATACTGTGGCAAAATATGAGAGAGGGGAAGAGAGTGTTCAGGCAATGTAATGACCCATCCTGAAGGATTCACCCTATGTGATGTCTGTATGGTATGTTTATGGGAATGGCTAGTTGGTAAATGGACAGAGGCAAAGGAGAACTGATTTCCACAGCAGCATCCTCTTGGAAACACACAGGTATTGTCCCAAGTACATTGATGTCGATGCTGTCATTGAAGCTTTTCACCAGCACACCACTAAATTCACTTTTGAAAAATAGCAGTAAGATACCTTGGAGCAGTGGGTTGAGGGAAGGCCTCAGAGCTGCCGATGTATTTACAGGACAGATTTCTGATTGAATTAATTATTTACCAAATCCATCCACCCACCTATAATCACCGTGGCAAATCCCAAAGGGACATAGTGTCTTTGAAGATCAAGTGCTACCCAGATCAAACACTGGTAAGGAGCTTATAATGGCTGGCAGGATATTCAGTTTATGCCCATGACTAAGAATCTTGTCACTTTCATTAATATTAACTAAATAAATAAATAATTTAGAATTCGAAACCTGAATAATGTCATTTCATTACTATGATATAGCCAATGGCCAATCTGAAATTTCTCCCAAAATACTTAAAATCTATCATTGAATATGTAATCGTTTATGTAACCCCACCCCAACACACACACACACACACACAATAGAAAAACACCTTTCTGCTACCACTTTATGATATTTTCAGTATCAGTAATCTATTGTGAGCTGAATTGTGGAAGAGAAAGACAAGGGGTGAAGAGACTGAATGTGACTTTTCTCTTCAATGTGATCCTTCTCGTTTGACACCAATGGACAGATCCTTGATCACTCTTGGTTCCCTTCTATTAAGGTGCGGCTACATCGTCTGCTTCCTTTGGTGGTATGTCGTGTACATACCAGGAAGGCCCCGAGCCCACAGAAGAGGTGAATCATGGCTTAGGCAAATAGAGACACTCCTGAAGGTGTGGCTATGTTCCTAAGAACTTACCTTATATGGCTCGCTACCTGCCCAAGCTCTGTGTTCCAATCTGAACTGCTAATTTTAGCCATGTGGCACCCCGCTGCGTCTGTTGCTAGAATCTTTTCTCAGCAGTTGTTCAAAACTATTGCTCGCACCTCCTGCCTGCCAGAGCCTTACATTGACGTGCAGTTACATTAACGCAGTGGGCTTTCATGGCAGCATGTAGCCACGCAGACACTTGTGTAACGTAGCCTTACTGACAGGATGGGTTCTTACTGCCTAAAATCAGCTCCTGCAGACAAGGTCCCATCCCTTCTCCTAACTGCAGTCATTAGTGAGCATCAGTGGGTTATCATTTGCTCAGCCCCGTGCTTGCCTTTGTACCGTTGGCAAGGAAGGCAAGAAATCTCCATAAAATAAAAGAAGCATTTCTTAAAACAAAGAATTGTACTTGGACTCTATGTCAAAGCTCTTTTTTTCCTTTGGCTTCTCAGTAACATATCTCCAGTACCACAAGTTCTGGGCGGCTCTGCTCCCCAGCAGTCCCTGAAGACCTAGGGGAGGCATCACTTTGAGGAGCTGTGAAAAATTCAGTGGGAGGTAACTCATGGTCTGCAGGGAGAAAGTTGCCCCTCTCCATGGCAAATGACACCCTTGCTGCTAGCCAGCCTAGCTCCTGAAATACTGACCATTGTCATTTAACTTTGTTTTTCAGAGATTGCAAGTCTCTCATGCTGCTCTAACCCTGGCATCCCAGCTTCAGTAATAATAGAACAAGCATTCTTGCTATGTAGACCAGAACCCACCTCCTTCACTTATGAAGGCTCAAGCCAGCAGAGGCAATGTAGTCTAAGTGATAAAGAAGGCATGCAGGAGCATTCTACGCTCATTTGCTGCCTGTTTGTACAGACGTGTAGGAGAATGAAAGGATTGCAAACTGTCCAGTGGAACTGTAAGCATGTGACCGTGGGAACAATGACTTACATGAATCAACTGGACCATCGCTCTGCAATAGGCAGCAGTAGCAGTGGCCATGACCAAGCTACGCAGAAGTTCAAGACCTTGCATCTGGGTTGTGGAATAACATTTTATCCCTCCTGTGCTTACAGTGTTCTTGTTGTAAAGCCTTTATACACAGGCTTTGTAACCAGGACAACATTTTCACCTTAACGGAAAAGGATTAAGTCACTAAAGGCATGGAGGTGTGAAGATGTAGAACTAATTTGTAGAAATGTCTCACTTGGTATTAAGAAAAACTCAGCCATGAAAACATAGAATCATAGAATACTAGAACTGGAAGGGACCTCGAGAGGTCATCGAATCCAGTGCTCTGCCCTCATGGCAGGACCAAATACTGTCTAGACCATCCCTGATAGATGTTTATCTAACCTACTCTTAAATATCTCCAGAGATGGGGATTCCACAACCTCCCTGAGCAATTTAGTCCAGTGTTTGACTACCCTGACAGTCAGGAACTTTTTCCTAATGTCCAACCTAAACCTCCCCTGCTGCAGTTTAAGCCCATTGCTTCTTGTTTTATCCTCAGAGGCCAAGATGAACAAGTTTTCTCCCTCCTCATTATGACACCCTGAAAACTGCTCTCATGTCCCCTCCCCCCCCAATCTTCTCTTTTCTAAACTAAACAAACCCAATTCTTTCAGCCTTCCTTCATAGGTCATGTTCTCTAGACCTTTAATCATTCTCATTGCTCTTCTCTGGACCGTCTCCAATTTCTCCACATCTTTCTTGAAATGCAGTGCCCAGAACTGGACGCACTAACCAGCGCAGAGTAGAGTGGAAGAATGACTTCTCGTGTCTTGCTCACAACATACCTGTTAATATATCTCAGAATAATGTTTGCTTTTTTTGCAACAGCATCACACTGCTGACTCATATTCAGCTTATAACCCCACTATAACCCCTAGATCCCTTTCAGCAGAACTCCTTTGTAGACATTCGCTTTCCATTCTGTATATGTGAAACTGATTGTTCCTTCCTAATTGGAGCACTTTGCATTTGTCTTTATTAAACTTCATCCTGTTTACCTTAGACTATTTCTCCAATTTGTCCAGATCATTTTGAATTATGACCCTATCCTCCAGATTAGTTTCAACCCCTCCCAGCTTGATATCATCGGCAAACTTAATAAGCATACTTTCTATACTAATATCTAAATCGTTGATTAAGATATAGAACAGAGCCAGTTCCTAAGCAGACCCCTGCGGAACTCCACTTGTTATACCTTCCCAGCAGGATTGTGAACCATTAATAACTGCTCTCTGAGTACGGTTATCCAGCCAGTTATGCACCCACCTTATAGTAACCCCATCTAAGTTGTATTTGCCTAGTTTATTTATAAGAATATCATGCCAGACTGTATCAGGTTCCTTACCAAAGTCTAGGGATACCACATCCACCGCTTCTCCCTTATCCACAAGACTCATTATCCTTTCAAAGAAAGCTATCAGATTGGTTTGACATGTTTTGTTCTTTACATTTGAGGGACTGTTAGATTCAAAAGAATTGTGAAGACAAAGACAACGACAAAGAAAAGAGTATACTATATATAAATATCAGCCTGTTGATAAGTTTAGATGGAAGAGGGAAGAAAAGAACCACTGGGTAATGGTTGTAGAGATGTTTAAGTTGCTGAGGAACCAAAACAATATGCCTTTGTTAAGGCTATAAAAGTCCTCCAAGTGTTCCCCAAGTGTTCAGTTTTCTTATATATTTCATATTTAATTTTATCTCTGTTCTGTGCACTGGGGAGAAAGTTTCTTGAATGCAGGAGACAATACATGACACAGTTGCCATCTCTGGGGATTTATTTTATCTGATGCCAATCAGGGAAAAACTAGAAATGGAGTACTCCATCTAAGGATCATATTCTCTGGACCTTTTACTTTTATTTATTTATTTATTCCTTCTCTTTTCTTATGTTGTTGAGGCACTTTTTTAAAGACAGTCTGGTTTCCCTGGCTGTTCTAAAAGGCTTAAAAGTTCTAATTATATGTAATTTGATCTAGAAAGAGACAAAACAGAATGAACAATTGAAAGGATTAGAGGTTTATGTAGAGAAACTGTAAGGAGGAAATCTTGGTTGAGACTATGAAAGGAATGAACTGGGTAGGAGACTGCTAATGCTTAGAAGCAGCAGTGTTAAAGACATACTGAAATGAGAGGGTGTCTTTTTTCTGTTGAGAGAGGTTATAGGAATAGTGTTTTTGTGATGAGGAATAATTGAAAGAAAGAAGACAATGCACATAAAAGGCAGCTATTTCCATTGCTATGACCTAACTTCAGCTTTCTAACTCTCAGAAGAATCCGTCCTTCCTTTTTTCCCCCTTCTCTTGCTTCTGTCTGAGCAGATCCAGCATGATAGCCTTTTTTTTCAAGCTGCAATCTTTTAAAACCTTGGAAAGTAGGGGAATAAGGAGAAGTTACATATTCTCAATAAAGCAGCATGTACGTAATATATTTATGACAAAAATAAAAGGTGCAGGGGGCATTCTATGTGAAAACCTGCATTGCCTAGAAAATTTAATGCTGATGGGTGTTGACTACAACTTCTTCCTTCTATATTTAAAGCCTGAAATGGTGATGTTTGCTTTGTGAGACCCTCCATTAAATTTTGGCGGACTTTGTAGCACTGCAGAGATGTTTGTGGACCCTGCCTGTGGTATGGAGTATCTGAAGTTGTCTGAGATCATCCACACAGAATACTTTTCAACTCAATCTACTTTATCAGCTAGATCTTCAGTAGGAGTATTTTAGTGATGTATACCATCTAAGGATCTAGCATTGTATGAGTCCCAGAACTTTGCAAGAAACTGAATTCCCAACTGTTAATTGCTCTGTAATTTTGCCACAGCTAACATATAATTGTTACACTTAGCCCATATGTGCCAATTTCACCTTCAAGGAGCTTCAAAAACATTATTTTAATCTGCACATAGGTTAATCATTATTTTAATCTGCACATAGGTTAATCATTATTATCTCTAAGTAATAATGAAAAATTAAAAACACTTGGTTTCAAAGCAGACATTTGAGACTATCCCAGATGAAGCTTCATTGAAGGGGTTCTCTTATTGTTCAACTGTGCCCAAAATGTTCACTCTCCCTGGTCAAGGGTTATTGCAGGTTAAGCTAAAATATAAAAAGACAATAAAACTCCAGTTTCATGATGACTGAATCAATATTGTACTGCATCCTTTACCCCAGATTCCCAATTTCACTATGAAAAATAAGTATGTCTGTTTGCTTTCTTATCTCAGCAAATGTTGCATCCATTTGAATCGCTCCTACTCACTTTCCGTGTCCTCCCCATGTGATGACGTTAATTGTACCAAAGGCCCTTATATAAACCGAGGTTTTTCTGAAGGAGTTCTCAGTGCACCAAGCTTGGCCACCATGGGGCTAAAACTTGCCAGCCTGTTGGCACTGGGGCTGGCTCTTTCCTGTGCAAGCGAAATTAAGAAAGGTAAGAGAAGGAAATGGGAGGGTGAGGACTTTCCAGCTGGAAAACGGTAGAAGGATTTAACTAGTATAGTGAGGAAGAAGCTAACCGTGTGAGGAAATAATCCTAGGCAATATTATGACATCAAATATCCTTTCTGAAATAGAGGAGAATTCTACAGTTTTCTATGTTTTTCTTTGAGCTCTGTGGCTGGCTGAATCCATTATGTTGACCTCTAGCATAATGTATGTGAGGAAGTAACAATTGCCTAGCATGATGGTTTCCAGGAGTTTGGCAAATACCAAGCAATAGCAATGCAGAAAGGGTGCATAATGAAAACTCTGCATGTGGCTATTCAGAAATAGCAGTATATGCTTTTTTGTCCAAAAAATGTATGCATTGTCTCAACATGGACTAGATCGTCTTTAAATCCATAACTTCAGCTTTCCTAGTCCATAATCTCTTAATCTTCCTTTTTAAAAGAAAGAGTTTCCAAATTAATTTGCCTGAGGTAGTAGGATGAATAGGTTTGATTAAAAACAGCAAATATTTTGGTGCAACCAGGTGGTATATTCCTGTGCAATTGCTCAGGGATTTGAATATTGGGATTGGTCCCTTCTTGAATAAGATATGACTCTGTGTTACACAACAGTTATTTCAGAATAATGGCCGTTATTCCGAAATAATTATAAGAGTGTCTACACAGCAATTCTGTTATTTTGAAATAATTTTGAAATAATGGATGGCTTATTTCAATTTCTGTAACCTCATTCTACGAAGAATAATGCCTCTTCCAAAATAGCTATTTCAAAATAAGGAGTATGTAGATGATCCACTTCTGCTATTTCAAAATAGCTCCTCACCATGGGTATTCTAAATTATTCCTCTTGAGTCTCTAAGTCAAGATAGTACATCTACAATAGGGAAGTCTGCCTTGGACTATTTTTGAGGCTTCCCTGCAGTGTAGACCTGGTATTAAGAAGTAAGCAACTTCGGAATAACTATTCCAGAATAGCTTATTCTAAAATAATTGTGCAGTGTAGATGTATGTTATTAGAGCACCTGGGCTACGACTAGACTGGCCCCAAATTCCGGAAAAGGGATGCAAAGCAGGTAAGTCGGCATTGGGAAATCCGCAGGGGATTTAAATATCCCCCGCGGATTTAAATAAACATGTCCGCCGCTTTTTTCCTGCTTGGGGAAAAGCCGGAAAAAAGTGTCTAGACTGGCCCGATCCTCCGGAATAAAACCCTATTCCGGAGGATCTCTTATTCCTACTTTGAAGTAGGAATAAGAGTTCCTCCGGAATAGGGCTTTATTCCGGAGGATCGGGCCAGTCTAGACGCTTTTTTCCGGCTTTTCCCCAAGCCGGACATGTTTATTTAAATCCGTGGGGGATTTTTCCCTATGCTGACTTACCTGCTTTGCATCCCTTTTCCAGAATTTGGGGCCAGTCTAGACGTAGCCCTGATGTTAGCAATTGGGAAGAAGGGAACACATTCCATTGTTTTCCAGTCCCACTGGAATGCAGAAGTCAGCATAGATGGGCTTTGGAGAGATGGATGTGCACCCTTCCTTAAATGAAGTTTTTTGGATAGAGTAGAAAGTAGAGAAATTAGGAGTTCCTAAAAAATCCTTGAGCTTCTCAAAGCAAACTATATCTATAGATCTCCGGAGAAAGTGATTGTCAAAATAGATCCATGAACTATAAATATGATGCTCTGAGGTGTGTTTTACTTACAGCATGACCTGATTCCCTTAAATATCTGTTATTCAAGAGGATGTATGGTTTAGTTCACTCAATTAAAAAAAAAACAACCCTGGGAATTAATCTAGTGTTTATGAGTGTAAAAGGTGTTGATGCTTACTTGGCTGGCTTCCTTTACCACACGTAGTTCTGACAATGAACCTTATACTTAATCTACAACAATCCTGGTTATTCCAGTTTTGAGAACAACTTTCAGGTTGTGCCAAGTTTGTGTCAGTTACTGTTGTGAACAAATGCTGGTGGACTGAGAGTGAGACCTCCAAACATTTGGTTGCAATTTCTTTCTTCTTACCTTCCCAACATAAGTTAGTTGTTGTCTAAAGTTGAGTTTTTCTGATTACCGATGGTACTCCAGGTCACTATTTCTAGTGGAAATAATGAATTCACATCTGGAACTCAGATCGCTTAAGGGATTAATTCCTGTCATGAAATTATCTTGCAGAGAAATTGAAAAAAGTAAAAACAGTATTTAGAATAAATCAATATACTTGGCACCCTGGTCTGAGCCTATGTTAATGGTACAGAAGTGGCCTCTGCAGGAGTGTTAGAGCTTCTCAGTAAAGTTGGGGAAATAACTGACTTTGGTCATTGGCAGTTCTGAAAAATAAATAAATAACGTCAAAATTGCTTTGGGTCAGACCAAACTGCAAATTCTTTATAAAAAAAAAAAAACCCACACAGGAGGTGAATCAAAATAATCAATATAATTTTGTTTTAAGGTGAATAAAGCATTATGTTCCATTTCTGGATATTTGATCAATAACAAGCCAGGAAAATTTAAGGGGTTATAATTCAGGGGGTTCTCAAAATCTAGGTCATGGTTTGTAAGGGCAAGCTGCTAGCTGGCTGAAAGATGCTTTATTTACCTGCACCTCCATAGGTACAGGTGATTGCAGTGCCGTTGGCTTCAGATTGCAGTTCCCAGACAATGCAAGTTGTGTGAAGAGGAGTGTATCAGGACACTGCTTCCCACAGCTCCGATTGGCTGGGAATAGACAACAGGAGCTGCGATCACCTGTACCTATAGAGGTGCAGGTAAATGGAGTGTCTCATGGACATCTAGCCACTTCCCCTTACAAACCACAACCCAGAGTTTGAAAACCCCTGGTACATTAATAAAAAGGCCAGAGGAGGATCCTCTTTTATCCCAGGTATCAGGGCACTCATCTAGGCTGTGCTCTATCAGGGGCTATTGTGGAAGGGATGTCTCTCAGTTTCTCCTACTAAAGCTATTCCACTTGGAATAACAATGGTTGACTGGTTATTGGGCCAGAGAAAGAGTATGTCAAAGGCTCTGTAGCCTGGTTATGGCAGGCTCTGTCAATGTGGTTTATCCAATTTCATGTCCCTGCATTACATCAGGCAGAGAGGAGAGATTAAACTCAGGTTTCCTAGATCTCGGGCAAGTGCCTCTAACCACTTAGGGCTCTAAGGTATAAAAGCCCTATTGCCATTTCTTCTTCTGTGAATGGAGCCCTTGTCCCTTTCCATCCCCCCAAAATCATTTGAAACAAAACTGTTGGCAGCTATGTGTCAAATTCAGAAATAATTCAGGGTTTACTGAAACTATTTCTTTCAATGAATAAACTATTTGTGCCAACAATTGTGCCTACTTCAGCATCTCAGTCTCAACAGGCAGTTGCCCTCACCTATAGCACATGCAGTCAGAACTCCAAGAGACCCAGGATGCATATAAAGATGCATGACCCTCAGCCACAGAGGTGCACATTTCATCTGCTTATTATGTAAATATTGGGGATTTGCAGTTTTGGCAAATTGGTACATCTATATTTGTAAGTGGCTTGTTCTGCATACATGCAGATTAGCTTCTCATGTAAACCTAATTGTAGTCCAGGGCTGAATCGTCTACATATAAATCCTTAGCGGTCTTGCTGTGTAATGCTGCTTATTGTCAATAGGGGTGTATCTACCCAGCAGCATTATTTTGGAATAAAGGCCATTATTCTGATATAACAGTGGGAGCATCTACACAGCAATTCGGTTATTTTGAAATAAATTTGAAATAATGGACGGGCATACTCCAACTTCTGTAAACCTCATTCCATGAGGAATAATGCCTATTCCGAAATAGATAGTTTGGAATATCAATAATGTGGAAGCTCCACTGCTTCTGTTTCAAAATAGCTCTTCCTTAGAGCCATTCAAACTAATTGCTCTTCAGTGCCTCCTTGGGCTATAAATGGAGGCTTCCCTGTACTGTAGATGTGCTATTTTGGAATAAGTTATTTTGGAGTACAGATGTACCTTAAGTGCTTTAGCTACCTCATCTTGCTTTCTTCAACCTTTTTTCCTTCACTTAACAGGCAGATCCCAAAACCATGGCCACTATGTCTGCAGCACCTGGGGCAACAATCATTTCAAAACTTTTGATGGAGACTTCTACCAGTTTCCTGGCCTCTGTGATTACAACTTTGCTTCTGACTGCCGAGAAGCTTACAAGGAGTTCTCAGTCCACATCCAGCGTGATACCAGTCAAAATGGACACCCTGAAATCCAATATGTCCTGATCACCATAAAGGATGTTGTGATCTACCTCACCCAACATACGGCTGTGGTGGATGAGCAAGTGTAAGTTACTCGAGTAGTATAATTCTTCAATGAAATCTCCGGTAAAATGCTTCTATAGACAAACAGAATTGTGCAATGTGTAGCATTAAAATAAAAGAAATTCTGGGGTAGGAACACAATATTGTGATTAGACCCACTGAAGTGAATGTGACATTTTACTAGCTAAGGTACTGCCACTAGAGTAAGGGTGCCAGATCCTAGATTAGCTTTAACCCATTTTAACATGATCAAATAAATATAATATACTTTTCAGTTGTCATTGCTGCCTGTAACTAGAACCCAGGTTTTATTAAAAACCATCAGACCCACTCCACTAAAGAAATAGAAAATAACATTGTGTTTTCCAGGCACCAAGCCAGACTATATCCAGAAACACTATGAAGTCTTTTGACAAATTGTACTGTCAAAACTGAGAGAGTGCTTAGTTGTACACCAACGTGTTAAAAAGAAATTCACAAGAAGCTTTTTGGGGGTCCTGTAAATATTACTTTTCCATGCACTGAACCTATTCCCTTATGTATTGCTCATAGAAGACTTGTGGAACAGATTTTCACTGTGTGTGGAATTTAGTTCCATAGCAGTGTTTCTCAACCTTTTTTTTTATATAAAGTATCCCTTTTTAAAAACAAATTATAAGTACCCCCAGTATCTACAGTTTTGAGACACACAAATTTTTTTCTACTATTGCAACACATTTGTTTAAACAACTTAATCGTAGTTGAGCAGGCGATGACATTTTTGGGTGTAAAAAGTACAAAAATAATAAAGTGCTGTAAAACTTAAAACAAAAATGCAGTTTTCTCAAAATTTCAGTTGTGTTGACGTACCCCCCCAGACTTCTCTCGAGTACCCCTAAGGGTACTCGTACCACTGGTTGAGAAACACTGTTCTATAGACTTTCACATCCTTTAAACCTTTCCCGTGGCCATATGGACGTATAAAATATCACTGCATGCCAGCCAATGAAAGCTATAGCGCAGCTGAATTTTAAGAAATGCCTTTGGAATATCAATCCATTGACTACCAACACAAAATTAACAGCCTTCAACTTCCTGAAGGGGGGGGGTGCCAAAGAGGATGGAGAGAGGCTGTTCTAAGGGGTGGCAGATGACAGAACAAGTAGCAATGGTGTCAAGTTGCAGTGTGGGAGGTCTAGGTTGGATATTAGGAAAAACTGTTTCATTAGGAGGGTGGTGAAACACTGGAATGGGGGTATGTCTACACTACAGCACTAATTCGAACTAACTGAATTCAAATTAGTTAATTCGAACTAAGCTAATTCGAACTAGCGCATCTAGACCTAAAAACTAGTTCGAATTAGTGTTTTGATAATTCGAACTAGCATGTCCACATTGAGTGGACCCTGAACCGGGGTTAAGGATGGCCGGAAGCAGTGCCAGCAGAGCATCAGGTTAGGACTTAGAGCGTGGATCTGCTGTCTCAGGCTAGCCCAGGGCTTTTCTTAAAGGGACCCGACCCCCACCCCGGACAGACAGTTCTCAGGGTTCCCCGCTCGCTTGTCTAACTCGATGAGGGACAGCAAAGCAGTCCTGGCTTGGAGTGCCCTGAGTGCCCACACTCGGCACATCACAGCACTCGGCCATCAGCCCGGCTGCACTTGCCGCAGGTTGCCATCCGAGGAGTCGGGGTCAATCGGGGGGCTGCAGTAGAGCTTCCACCCTGAAGAACCTGCAGAGCCACCCCAGTTCTCCCCATCAGGGGATCGTACCCCATTCCTCCCTCACCTCCTTCCACTTACCCCTCCCTAGACCCCCTTCCTGATGTACAAAATAAAGGACACGTGTGTTCAAAAATAGAAACTCTCTTTATTGAACAAACCTCGGGGAGACTGGGAAAAGGAGGTGGGAGAAGGGAAGAGAGAGGGTGGAAGAGGGGAGGACAACTAAAATGATCAGGGGTTTGGAACAGGTCCCATATGAAGAGAGGCTAAAGAGACTGGGACTTCTCAGCTTAGAAAAGAGGAGACTGAGGGGGGATATGATAGAGGTCTATAAAAGCATGAGTGGTGTGGAGAGGGTGCATAAAGAAAAGTTCTTCATTAGCTCCCATAATAGAAAGACTAGAGGACACCAAATGAACTGAATGGGTAGCTGGCTTCAAACTAATAACAGAAAGTTCTTCTTCACAAAGCAAATAGTCAACCTGTGGAACTCCTTGCTGCAGGAGGCTGTGAAGGCTAGAACTATAACAGAGTTTAAAGAGAAGTGAGATAAAGTCATGGAGGTTGGGTCCATGGAGCGCTATTAGCCAGGGAGTAGAAATGGTGTCCCTGGCCTCTTTTTGTGGAAGGCTGGAGATGGATGGCATGAGACAAATGGCTTGTGTACATAGGAAACATAAGGGAGACATGCAATAGAGGGGCGGCTATTCACTGAAGCACCTTCTTATCAGTCAATAGCATCTTTGCTCCACCCTGTTTGAGATACTTGGGTCAAATTAATACTCTGTGCCAATTCTATTAAAGATCTATCTCTTCCAATTAGATGATTGTGTTTTGATGTTTTGAACAAGCTCTTTTCTCTCCACATTTATTTCCGCTTGTGTTGACCATCTGGCCCCATGTTTGAATTGTTCCCATCCCAAATCATTAGGCCATTATCTCAAAAAAGGGGAATACCCAGGGTATGTCTACACTAGAAAGTTAGTTCGAACTAACGGACGTTAGTTCGAACTAACTTTCCTATGCGCTACACTAGCGCTCCGCTAGTTCGAATTTGAATCGAACTAGCGGAGCGCTTAGTTCGAACTAGGTAAACCTCATTTTACGAGGACTAACGCCTAGTTCGAACTAGCTAGTTCGAACTAAGGGCTGTGTAGCCCTTTAGTTCGAACTAGTGGGAGGCTAGCCCTCCCCAGGTTTCCCTGGTGGCCACTCTGGCCAACACCAGGGAAACTCTATGCCCCCCTCCCGGCCCCGGACCCCTTAAAGGGGCACGGGCTGGCTACGGTGCCCGTGCCAGGTGCAAGCCTGCCAGCACCCAGCCAGCAGACCCTGCACCTGGCACGGCACAGAGCCACCCACCCGATGCCCCCCAGCCCACCCCCTCTTGCCGGGACCAGGCTGGCGGCTCCCGGGAGCTTGCCCTGGACCGCAAGAGGCGGGCACCTTCCTGGGCTAGTGCGGACATCGTGGACCTCGTCCACGATCTCCGCACTAGGCACAGGAAAGTGGCCGTCTAGGGCAGGAGAGCTGCCAGCCTGGCCACCCAGGACCAGGTGTGCATGAAAATCAAGGGGGTCCACTGAGACCCCCGACACTGAGCCCTGAGCTTACAATGGCCGTCCTGGGTCAGACCAAAGGTCCATCTAGCCCAGTAGCCTGTCTGCCCACAGCGGCCAACCCTAGGGACCCTGGAGGGGATGGACCGAAGACAATGACCAAGCCATTTGTCTCGTGCCATCCCTCTCCAGCCTTCCACAAACTTTGGGCAGGGACACCACTCCTACCCTCTGGCTAATAGGACTCCATGGACCCAACGTCCATGACTTGATCTCACTTCCCTTTAAACTCTGTTCTAGTTCTAGCCTTCACAGCCTCCTGCAGCAAGGAGTTCCACAGGTTAACTATTTGCTTTGTCAAGAACAACAACTTTCTCTTACTAGTTTGAAGCCTGCTACCCATTCCTTTCCTTTGGTGTCCTCTAGTCCTTCTTTATGGGAACTCATGAAGAACTTTTCTGAATGCACCCTCTCCACCCAACCCCTGCTTTTAGAGACCTCTATCCTGTCCCCCCTCCGTCTCCTCTTTTCTAAGCTGAACAGTCCCAGTCTCTGTAGCCTCTCTTCATCTGGGACCTGTTCCCAACCCCTGATCATGTTAGTTGCCCTCCCCTCTCCCAGCCTTTCTCTTCCCCTCTCCCACCTCCTTTTCCCAGTCTCCCCCAGTTTTGTTCAATAAAGACAGAGTCAATGTTGGAAGAAACGTTATCTTTATTTTGTACATCAAGAAGAAGGGGGGCTAGGGAAGGGCAAGTGGAAGGAGGTGAGGGAGGAATGGGGTACGAGCCCCCGATGGGGAGGACTGGGCTGGCTCTGCGGGCTTCTGGGGGTGGAAGCTCTCCTGCAGCCCCCCAATTACTCCCTCTCCCCAGATGGCAGCCTGCGGCAAGTGCAGCCGGGCTGATGGCCGAGTGGTGTGATGTGCCCAGTGTGGGCACTCAGGGCACTCCAAGCCAGAACTTCTTTGCAAGCGGGGCACCCCTTAGAACTGTGTGTCCGGGGTGGGGGTCGGGACCCTTTAAGCGCAGCCCTCGGCTAGCCTGAGACAGTATCTCCATGCTCTAAGTCCTCCTTTTATGCCCTGCCGGCACTGCTTCCGGCCATCCTTAAGCCCTGTTCAGAGTCCACTCAATGTGGACTTACTAGTTCGAACTAGCAAAACGCTAGTTCGAACTAGTTTTTAGTTCTAGATGCGTTAGTTCGAACTAGCTTAGTTCGAATTAACTAATTCGAACTAAGTTAGTTCGAACTAGCGCTGTAGTGTAGACGTACCCCCAGTGTCTTGTAACAGTATATGGTTTTTGCAAATGAAAGACCCTATTTAGTTTCTTATGCTCATTTTCTACATGAACCTTACTCATGGGTAAGTAGTGAGTATTTTCGCTCCGGGGTTCAGATCCTTTGTTTTTTGCTTTTATTGTCTGAATCACATTTCTTTGCTGGCATTTTGCCTATTTTGCTAACTTGAGATAGAGAATTTATTCCTTTAAGGAGCCCGTGGCTCTGAGATTGCTTTGCCTTGCTAAAGTGAATTCTAGATGGCACCAAAATGTCAAGTCTTAAATTTTACAGGTGATAGCCACAGAAGATGAGTGTTATCCAATGAAAGCTGTGCAATCATCAGGCAGAGTTGTTTTCAGAACTCCCTTGAAACAGGGAGAATCTGTATTGCATTTCTGTGGCCAGCTGCAATGATTGTTGATTTTAGTAATTTATATTAAGTCAAAATTACTTAAATTTACATTAGGTCAAACAAAATTTAACTTACCTCTGCAAATATCTCAGGAGAAGGGGATTTAATTCCCTACTAAACATAGTGGCTCTGTCTACATTGGCACCCTTTTCCGGAAAAGGGATGCTAATGAGACCAGTCGGAATTGCAAATGCCCCGGGGATTTAAATTTTCTCTGCGACATTTGCATGAACATGGCTGCCGCTTTTTTCCGTCTTGGGGCTTTGCCGGAAAAAAGCGCCAGTCTAGACAGAGATCTTTCGGAAAATAAAGCCTTTTTCGGAAGATCCCTTATTCCTACTTAAAATCAGGAATAAGGGATCTTCCGGAAAAGGCTTTATTTTCCGCAAGATCCCTGTCTAGACTGACGCTTTTTTCCGGCAAAGCCCCGAGCTGGAAAAAAGCGGCAGCCATGTTCATGCAAATGCCGCGGGGAAAATTTAAATCCCCGGGGCATTTGCAATTCCGACTGGTCTCGTTAGCATCCCTTTTCCGGAAAAGGGTGCCAATGTAGACACAGCCAGTCTGTCCTGTATAACAGAAAACATCTGTGTGGGATTGGAGATAGAGGCCAGAGTCTGGTTTCCCTGTGCACGCTGATATTTCTTTTGCAGTACCTAAGGCATTCAGGTTAGTCCTTTCTATTCCTTTCTGCTTTCTACATTACCTTTAATGCAAAACCTCGGTCTTTTTTCTTTTAGTGTAAAAACACCATACTACAGTTCCGGTTTGCTGATTGAGAGCACTGAAGTCTACACTAAAGTCTATGCAAGAGCAGGCCTTATTCTAATGTGGAACCGTAAAGATGCACTGATGGTATGTATGACATGGAACTTTACTTATGCTACTATTGGTTATCAATATAGGCTACACGGAGTCACTGTGTTAAGCAGTCTTATCCGACTGGCAATAGACATAGCTTATTCTCAGCTGAGAAGGTTCCTTTGTCCGTTATGTGACTGCAGTGGGTGTAGAAATGAATGTTTCTTCACTCTCAGGAGAAGATGAGAAGAGAATGAAAAACAGCTAATATTAATTCTAACAAATTCTGATCTTCATTCCATTTGTTTGTCCTTTGAAGGACTGCTGTGCTCTATTATTCAGGTCCCCAGCAAGAAAATTCACCTCTCCAGGGAAGAGGGTTTTTTTTTTTTTTTAAATTTGTAGCACACTTTCTTCCTAAGTTTTGACATAATGTTGGTGAGAAGAACTATCATGGATATAATAACTTCTCTCATTCTTCCATGAAATGTTTTTATTATTTTCCTATAGTAATTATTTACCAGGGGACTGTATTACTATTATGGTTGGTGCACTAAAACCTAATTTAAAATGAATGGGCATTCACTATCTTTCCTCTCTATGAACTTGCTATCCTAGTGAATTTATTCTTGTTGAGAATGTTTCGTTAGTGCTACACCTGATTTTCTTTCTTTCCCCCCTCCTCCCTTATTTAGTTGGAGCTGGACAGCAAGTTTAACAACAACACATGTGGTCTTTGTGGTGATTACAATGGACTGCAGGTCTACAATGAATTTATCTCTAATGGTAAGTGGTTTGAAAGAATATATAGCTACCACATAAAGCTAGCTTATGGATATTGTATGTGGAAACATAAGAGAGAGAAAAGAAGAATTTACTATAGAGTGACTGAGATTTTCTCGTCTGAAGAAGTGGGTTTTGCCCACAAAAACTCATGATACTTGTTAGTCTCCAAAGTGCCTCAGAACTCCTCATTGAGATTTTTTGGTGATTGCTAGGAATACAGAGATAAATTATTAATGGTGTAGCATCTTCCAAGTGATTCAGCTGACTCTGTGGAGCAAACTTTGTTGGTGCAAACTTTCTCGTTTGTGGGAACACTAGTGAGTTTTTCATCTCCATTTGAAGTCCAGAATATATTGTTAAGTTTTCTGTGCTCATCAAGACATTTTTACATCTTCCTCCCAGGAATGAGATTCAATCCCATCACATTTGGAAATATGCAGAAGATTAACAAACCAGGTGGTGTATGTGAGGACCCTGATGAAACAACAACCATTGCAACCTGTAATCAGCATGTGAGTAATCATGGTTATCAACTTTACTTAGGGCATTAACATGGTTATGACTTTTAAAAGGAGAGGGAGACCTGATGAAGGATCGTAGTTCCATTTGTGCTGTTTCTGACACAGATCACCTAAGACATGGACCCATCTCTCTTGTGCAGACTCTGCTGATGTCCAGAAGCCAAGTATCATGTTAGCAAAAGGGAACTTCTCTAGATACTCAGGTGCAGGGATGCCCTTTAACCTTTCCCCTTTCCTCTCTCCTCCTTAGCGGGATGAGTGCCTGAGTCTGCTGACGTCTTCAAAATTCTCCGACTGCGTGTCACGCCTGAATCTGGAGATATACGTTGAAGCCTGCATGCAGGATAAATGTACCTGCCATGGAACTGAAGATTCCTTCTGCCTCTGCAGCACCATCTCTGAGTTCTCTCGCCAATGTTCCCACGCTGGTGGCCAGCCTGGAAACTGGAGGACAGACAAGTTTTGCCGTAAGCATCTTCCCAAACTTGTCAGAACAATTGGTTCATCCTGGATGAAATATTTAAAATTGCTCAGTTTGTGTATTTCCTGTTTTCCTTTTCCTTGCCTTTGTTATTAAAGATATTTACTGGAAGGAGAGATTATATTGCACATGCTACATGGAATGATCATGCTCTCTCTGAAATTTAGCCACGTGTTTGAAGTGTGCTTAAAGTCCATTACTTTTAGTCAACTGAGTCAAGTCCGCTGATATCTTTGGAGTCAATATATGCTACTTGGTTTCTGTGGAACACGGAGTGTGTATTCCAGTCATTGATCTGTTTCTTTCATTATTTTAGCCGTGACATGCCCTGGAAACATGATCTACCAGGAAAGCAGCTCACCATGCATAAACACTTGTTCTCATTTGGAGGTCAGCAGCCTTTGTGAGGAACACCATATGGATGGCTGCTTCTGCCCTGAAGGTAGGTGTCTCTCTCAGTCCTATATGAGACAATAGATTTGGATTCAAGTCCCTTCATATACTTTAAAATGTTTCTGAAAAAGGCTCTATTATCTATAATTTTCCTTCCCTAAAAAACGCAGTCAAGATTTCAATATTCAACATAAAGAAAGTGACATTTTAGAAATGAATACATTTCACCAGTAGAATTAATTTGTCCTTGTAAATTCATAAAATTCTAGCATATTGACAAAAGTCATGCATTTGCTTGGCTTCATTTAACCCACACCAACCTATAACTGGGCCTTATGGTTTATGAGGCGTCTATTTCTTCTGAAACAATACTTGGTCCTTCAGGTTAAACAGTGGACATACATTTTTTTGGAGTTTTTCAATTCAGTCCCTGTAGGTAACCCAGTCAAGGGGCACAATTCCATACATATTATCTACATGGAAATCATATTAATCAGATGTGACAATGAGCTCAGGTGTGAAATCCAAGACCCTATTGCCAAATACTGTCACGGTGACAGCACCACCATAGTTTAGGCAGATGTTAAAGTCAGCCATTGAGAACGTGCGGATTTAAGTGGTGATTTATCCCCCAGGATGTTTAACCATACAGCTTCCATTAAAAATATTAAACATTATAAAAAATGGAAGCTGCATGGTTTAATCCCTTTTGATGCCTTCAGTTGCCATGAATTTTTTGGGTGATTGAGAATGTGCCTCAGGACAGTTGATTACCCCCACACATGGCCCTATTCTTTATTATTAGCTCTTCTCCAGGCTTAAGGAGCCTGTCTCCAGTGATTCCCCCCACCCCCTGCTCAACATGCAACATAGATATATCTTCCTTTTGATTTAATGGCTGGAAATCACAATTTCATTATACATTCTGAGCCTGGGAAGGAGAACCCCAGAGTCTATAGCAGAGTATTCAAATGGAGTACACCAGCGTGTACTGATGTAGCAGTGAGGGTTTGTGCTCACCTACTACACTCTGCCTAACTTAGTAGTTTCCAATTTCATGGCAATTGTGGACCAGGTTAGCAGTACACATTTGCCCACCCAAGCCCTCCCTGGAACTGTGCTCTATGCAGTCCCCTCCCTCCTTGAATCCAGCCCGTGCTGAGCTGAGCCCATTGGAGCCGGTAGGATGGGCAGGGTGTGATGAGCTTCCCACACCTCAGGCTCTTCGTCCCCCAATGCACAGAGCCCAGCATCCTGAGCAGGTTTACAATGGGAGCAACTGCCTGCAGCAGGCCTGGATCGCCCAGCAACTCTAGGCAGCCACACACTGGAAACGAGCCAGGCTGCCCAAGCAGCCCTAGGAAGGGCCAGGCAGAGGCCAGCTTAGGCCAGGGATGGACTGAATTGCACTCCTGTGTGCTGGGGCACTAGGCAATGTGAGATTCCACCCCGAGAACGTAGAGCTCACCTGGCCAGCACCTGGGATCGTGTCCCTGCTGAGGGACCAACCCAGAGCTCACCCGTCCTGAACTAGGCCCCACAAATAATCATGTTGGCCCTGGTGGGCCCACTCTAAGAGTTTCTCCTAGGTTGGCTGAGACTGGTAATTTTAACATGAACTATGAGTCAGCCCGTGGTTGTGTTTTATAGGAACGGTGTATGATGACGTCAATGGGAAAGGCTGTGTGTCTGTGAGCGAATGCTACTGCAAGCAACATGGAGTCTTGTATTCCCCTGGGCAAACTATCACCAATGAATGTGAGAAATGGTAAGGGTTACAATTCACTCTGAGCTGTTTTCAGAACGAGTGTGCACGGGTCTGGCTGTAGACATGTTACTTATTTGTCTATATCTGTACATGTCACACAATGTCAAGATGCTGTTGTGAGCTGATTTTTTGGCATTTTGAGTCTGAAATTGGTAAAGGCGAAGCATTTTAAATAACCAGCCAATGAAATATTTTCAAAGCACCTGTGGGTACTTCGTACTGTCCCCATGGTGCTCTGCCTACAGATGGTTTTTCAATGTTTTCAGTCCCTTAGACATCTGACCCCATTTTTAATTCCTTATTTATTTGTATTTATAGCACCTGTGATTCAGGCAGGTGGTTGTGCAATGACGTACCGTGTCCAGGCTCATGCTTACTGGAAGGAGGTGCTCACATCACCACCTTTGATAAGAAGAAATACACCTTCCACGGAGACTGTTTCTATGTGCTGGCCAAGGTATCTTGTATTAAAGGTCTCTTCTCTCCAACAGCAAATATAGATATATCTGCCTTTTGGTTTAATGGCTGTAAATCACAGTTTCATTATACTTTCCGAGTCTGGGAAGAAGAACCCTAGAGTCTATACTAGAGTGTTCAAACTTAGTCTACCAGTGTGTACTAATGTGGCAGTGAGGGCTTGTGCACATCTACTACCCTCTGCCTGTCTTAGTAGTCTCCAATTTCATGACAATTATGGACCAGGTTAATGGTACAGGCCACAGTCTCACTTACAAGAGTCCAGAGAAGCACACTGGTGCTAGTGAGCAGATGGCAGGACCTGCAGCTTGAAGGACTCAGCTTTACCAGGCAGATCTGAAATGAGGGTTGGAAGTGTACTATGTAATCTCTAATACACCTATGCTTGTATAGAATTGGGTGAGATCCCAACAAGTTATGTCATCCCTTTTTTCCTGAAGTACCCAGTTCCCATTGTACCAGAGAACAAGGATCTGCTTTACCAAAACCAGGAATGTTTGCCCCTAGAGCTCTGAAAGGAAGTTCTGGTTCTGGTGGTGCTGCTAGAAAGAAGCAAAAGCGAAGCTCCACAATACTGGTTAGCTGAACTGATGATTTCTGTCATCTGGGATAGGAATCTGCAGAAGATATGAAAGGGCTGGCTGCATGCCACAGAGTGCTTCTGTGTGGCATGAAAAAACATTCCAGCAACTCCTCCTAGCTCTCTGCCTTGGAATGTCAAGGGTCTCTTCTGGTGGGTCTAGTCTGTAGACAGTCACACTAGAGTTCTATCTCTTCTGAAGTATCAATGCTCCAAACAGTCTGACAAAATAGTGGTAGCACCTGACCTGGGCTCTTCTTCAGCCCCTACTTTTAGAGCAGAAGGTCTCAGGGCTTCTCCCTGGAAATACTCAGTAAAACCCTAGAAGCAGACAAAACACAAACCAAACAATTTCTTCCTATCACAGACAACTGTCTGTCTTAGGTTTGCCCCAGTTCTCTGCTCCCCTGCAGAACTGTTATCCATATGACTGTCTCCTTGGAGTCTTATGCCTTTCTCAAGGCTCACATTAGGAATTAACTGCATTCTTATATTCTTCCCCTGGTTCTTTCTCTGGGATCCCCTTAGGTCCTTCCCACAGAGATGGAAGTCCAGACCATCTCTCTCTTCCTTCCAACTATGCTGAATTCTTTTCTTTTAACGTGGCCTTGGACCAAATGGCTCCCCACACAAGCCATCAAAGATGTTCCTCTTCCATTTGCTAAACTTTTGAATCCCTTATTTCTTATTTGAATCCCTTATTGCATTTGTTGCCCTCTTCTTGACTTTGGTGCACTATTTTCAAGCATCATGTATTCTTGTCACATCAGAGAATAAATTTGTATGCTACAATGTGTGACACAAACAGTGAGTAGTTCTGGGGCACCTTAGAGCCTAACAAATGTTATAGGATCATGAGCTTTCAGTGAAGTGGGTTTCACCCACGAAAGCTCACCATATAATTCATTAGTCTCTAAGGTGCCACAGGACTGCTCGTTGTTTTTAAAGTTACAGACTAACACGGCAACCCCTCTGAGACTACTGACAACAAAAACAGCGCCCCAAGCCGGGCACCATAGACAATCACCTAGGTAAACTGCCCCTAAATCTGGCCTTATTCAACTCTATCCATGACACATACTCCTGGTGTAATAACGGAAGAGGGGGCAATAGATCTTGGAAGCTCTATTTATCTTCTTCTCAGCCAATGTGGGGTTTCTATAACCTATCACACTGTTCTCATTGATGTTTTCTTCACTTGCATTGCAGGGAGGTGTAAATGACAGTCATGCCCTCCTGGCAGAGCTTTCTCCCTGTGGTGCCACAGACAAACAGACCTGTCTGAAGTCGGTTGTGCTGTTAATGGACCAGAAGAAAAATGTAAGTGATGTGTGGAGACCTGGGTGAATGGGTCTTCCCAATGTATGCCCAGATGCAACTTTCCCTACTGACTTTTCATAGTCTTTCTCTGGGGATCCTGGGTAAGGATGGCTGAACACAGGAAAAATAAAAACCAGTCCAAATCAGTCCAAATCTCAAATCAGGCCTGCCCTGCACAGTCTGCACTAGTTCAGTTAAAAGATTTTGCTTCACTGTTTCTTCCTTCTGTCTTTCTTTTTGCTCTTTCTAGTTTTGCCTAATGTCAGAAGCACTGTCAATCTGTTCTCCTGGTATTTACAATCTGACTGGAAATAAGAAGGCCTTGCTATTTTAGTTTATTGAGATTAAATCCCAATTTTGCAGACCCAAGAGGTTTTGGTTCAGATGCGAACTCTTGAATAGTGATCAAGCCAAGCTTCTCACTTGTTTGAATTTCAGTAGTGAGCGAGGGAGGGGAGTTTTCACTCTGATTCAGTCTGCCGTCCTGGCTAATCTAGTGTTTCTGTTCTTTTTTTCCAATTTAATGCCCTACTACCTAGACCTCCCTGGGTTTTTTTCTTGTTCTTTCCTTCCATACATTTCTAGTGTTCTTGGCTCTTAACACTTTGTGAAACTAGTTATGTTCCCAAAAGTATATACCAAACTTTGCATTAAGAATTTACTGAAAGAATTTCCTTATCATTCTATCAATGCTGCACAATTATGTAAAAAAAATAACACATGACAAAGTGTGTGCTTATACCCATCCGGTGTCAAGAGCCAAATGCTTTCAGCCACTTAACACAGTTGGTATCCTGTATACATGACTTTGTTGAAACATTTTTTGTTCTTTAGACGCTATGTTAGTACATGTTAAAAAATTGACTAACAACCCCAAATCTTTATACACGTACTTGGTGCGAGGACAGAGAGAATCTTCATTTGCAAATTAGATTGCTCCATTTAAATACAGTACTGTGACTGAAATATTGAGTTCATCTTCTCAGTCATGTGAGCTCCGCTTGTCTCTCCTGTTTTAAGGTTCGTTTTTGCGCTGGGTTTCCCTCCGCAGCCAGGAAGTCAAAGTAATTTAAACCTTTTCTCTTGGCTTACACACAGAGCTTGACGGTCCGATCAGATGGCACGGTGCTGCTGAATGACATGGTCGTGCACTTGCCCCATGTGACAGGTGAGGAATGCGGCCATCTCTCCAAAGCGCATCTGACGTTAAAATAACACATTTCCTGAATGTTTATGCTAGAATGAACTGGGATGCAGTGAAAAGAGCTTGAGACGAAGGAGATTTGTGAAAATACAGGGAGGCATTTGTGATCTAATCGCCAGTTGCTGCCTCTGTGTACAGAAGTTAATCAGGAAGAATCGTTTCAGTTCTCAGTTTGGCACAGGCTTCCTGTATGATGTTGGGCAGATAGTTTATGCTTGCCTCACATGAATAGATAGAAATGAACGTCAGGGCGAGCATACATTCTGCAAGGAACTAAGAATGTCATATTTAAGTCATAGGGGGAATTTCTTCCCATTTACTCTGGTGAGGAGAGAGAAAATGTTTTCTGATTTATAGCCACCACTTAAATGCCAACAAGAGGATTTTTTTTCTTCTTGGTTCCTTTTTTACCCTTGACATACTCTTTTCAAGGCTGGTCATCTTAAGGACACAGGTGCTAGAACTAGGGAGCAGAAGGTGCTGCTTCACCCCCTGACTTGAAGTGGTTCCCTTATATACAGGATTTACAGTATGGTTCAGGGGCATTCAGCACCCCCACTATAAAAATTGTCCCAGCATCCCTGCTCAAGGACTGACCTTTGGTGTGTCTGTGATGGAGCTGACAAGGTAGAAAGCTTAATGGAAGCATCAGCTTACATTTGAGATCATTTGAACACTAATGAGGTAGTTACTTTATATTTGGGTCACACCGCACCCTTTGATGCAGTGCTGATGGTGCCTAGAGGAAGTCAATGGTAGCCCGCTCCAGTAGAATGACGTTTTACAGTGAGGCAGCCTCTCTGAGGGTTGTTGTGGGAGAACCGCAAACAGAGAACAGAGGATCTTGAAGTAACCTCCCCAGAAATTTGGAAATGCTTGTGGATCATCAAGCCACAGAGTCACCAGCTCCACAAGCAGCACTTCTTCATCCGTGCCACTCCTCCCAATAATTTTTTAGTTGTGTAGAAAGAATCATAGAATCAGGATATTAGAACTGGAAGGAACCTCGAAAAGGGAGAGAAGACAGACAGACAGATATGGAAAGAGAAAGATCCAGATTAAAGTACTTTGTGAAATGCGTAATATAATCTACAGGTTACATATTAAATAACCTCACCTTAGCACAAGACTCCTCCCAGGCAATATACAGAAGCACCACTGGGCCTGGCTTCTCCAGTTTATTTATTTTGTAGGACTGTTCTGTTGATTTTTCCATTCATTCCTGATAATGTTAGATTGCCCATATATAACATTTCCCAGCTGTTCTGAGTGTTTTATAAACAGCTGACATACATACCAAGAGCTGGTTTAGCCTTTACCCATTTCAGTTCTTGAAGATAAACAGATGCAGGCCCCATGAGTGACAGCCACAGTCAGGTTCTCGAACATTTTCATTCTGTGACACTCTTCCATAGCGGGGCCACTCTTTCATTTAGCAGTTTGGGAAGAGCAGGGTGGTTAGAACCTCAGACACCTTGTTGTAGTTCCGGTTGAGATTCCCTGTTCTGGGGAATACAGGTGACTGGAGAATCCTCTGCTTAAAAATAGATGAGCAACTTCAAAAACAACTCTGCTTTTTTGTTCTTTGGTTGTGACTTCAACTCCAGCACCAATTAAGTTCTGCGTTTCTATATTAGAAGCAAGGAATGTTTAATAGGAAGTTCATTTGGGGGATTTTTTCCATGAGCTACTTCTTTTTAAGACTTACATTTGAGTAGTGCTTCCCTTCAATACAATAGGACATACTGGCCATTCTGGGGAAAGGCACGTAAAGGCAAACATGGGATACCATATGTAAAGGCAAACATTGGCCACTAGGTGAAGTCAAGTAGCACTGTTTCTTGCAGTGTAATATGGGACACAATGGGGAGTTAGCATCTTTCCCTGAGCTATCCCACACTAGTCACTCTCAGATAAAAGGGTACTGAATTAGATGGACCATTGGTCTATGCTGGAATGGCAATGCCTTTTTCTATTTTAAGGGATAGCCAGGATCTTATGTTTAGTTGCTCCAGATATTTTGAGTTAGATAGAACTGGTCTTAAAAAAGGGAATACCCAGGGCATTCCAGTGGGAGGAACGCATGAGTCACCCACACTGGACCAACTCTTCTCAGAAGGAACTGCACCAACTGCACCAGCTTTTCTCAGAAGGAAAATGGGAGTTGCCCCTTTAAGGCACTGTCACTGCTGTCCCTTTCCTTGTACCCAGCATTCAGTGTGGGTACAATGAGGCACCAAGTCCTTAAGTAAATAATCCAACCCATGGAGGAAGTCAGAAGACCAGGGAGCTCTTCAAATAGAAGAAGAAACATTAAGCAGGGCACTTGGAAGGGATGACTCATTGTTATATGCTCATAGGCAGAGGTAATAATTTTTTCGGAAATCTTTGATACCCCTTGAACTTTTTAATACAGCAGCACTGTTAGCTGTCATTCGGCAGAGCTGAAAAGAGCTTTTGATTCCTGATTCCACACCACCATCCTAAATAGCTGGATTGTTGATATAGCATGGACGGGCACCATAGTTAAGTGGTCAACATTCTTCACAGCAAAATAAGAGAGTTCTGTATCACAGGTCCTGACTTATCTGCACCTCTTATGCCTTCTTGCTCTCTGGGAAGATCTCCCACTTATGTCTCAGGGGTCTAGTCTTTACCTTTCCTTGGGTAGGATCCCCTATATCCCTTCAGAAGGGCACTTAGACTAAATCTACACTGTGGAGCTTTGTCAGGATACCGGAAGTATCCTGAAACAGCTATTCCACATCTTTTGAGCAAGCCCATTATTTCGAAATATAACAGGCTTGCTATTCTGATGTCCCTATAAATCTTGTTCCACAAGGCTTAAGAGACTTTTTGGAACAGTGCTTTATTTCGAATTAACCTGGAAATAAGTTGCACAAATTGCATAGAGCAAATTGTGTAGCTTATTTTGAGGTAAGGGTGCAGTATAGACACACCCTTAGACTGAGGACACCTTTGCAGATCTGACTTCAGTCCAGCATCTGCTGTTCTCTGAGTAGCAGTAATGCTAGGGTCAGCAGTGATCAGCCAGCCCTTGTAAAGCCAACATCTATTAATTCAAAACAAATGCAATTCAGAAAAAAAAACTTTTAAAAACTCTGAACAGTTTAAACATGTGTCTAGCTTACCAAACAGTCCCCTGTCCTCCCCATGGAATCTCTGGTCAGTTTAAAAGTACATTGGGTCCTCTCGGAAAGCCTGTCTCTGGTCACATACCCATGAGAGTTCTTGGATCGGGTGTAAGAGCATCTCTCCCAGGCCCACACTGCCACTTTGTACAGGTTTCAAGTCCTTTGCCTGTTAAGACTTTTTGAACTAGATCAAATCAGCAGATGCTATTCACCAAAGAGGGGGAAACTTTACAAGACTTGTTACCTGCATTGTTCAGTGTTGGGGATTTGCAGTAATTACCATTCAAATGCCTTTAGTTCCTGCGGGAAGCATCCTTTAGCTTAACCACTTAGCTAGGAATAGAATCATTAACTAGCACATAATAATACATGTTACATTTATAAAACAGTCTGTGAATAGTCCGTGTTTTCATAGAACTGGATCTGTCAGCATCTGATTTTTGGTCCATTGCCTATTGCAATTTTTAGGGCAGAAGGTGACTCGGGCTGCTCCTATAATGTGTTGCTTTCAAGACTACAGTTTTTCTGTCTGTGCATTTCTGGTCTATAACAGAAAGAGGTGATAAAAAAACAAATTAAAAATCAAGGAAACATGACTTTTCTTTCCTTTTGTTTTCCAGCAAGCTTCTCAGTTTTCCAGCCATCTTCCTACCACATCATTGTGCAGACCCACTTTGGTCTCAAGCTACAAATCCAGCTGGTTCCAATCATGCAGCTGTTTGTGATTGTGGACCAAAATGTCCAAGGACAACTGCAAGGTAAGTGTCCAATTATGTCTGGTTCTAAAGGAGAAATGACACAACCCAAAATAATTACAACTGAAGTGCTGTGTGCTCTTATAGCAAGAAATTACTCACCAATTGATTCTTCCATCATAATGAAGGTACTAAGGGAACAGTATGCTGGTAAAATACTAATGTAGATTTAACTAATGAATGCTTTTTCATATATATGACTCTCTATATAAGGCATTAGCTCTAGAGATAGAAAAGCTTAGCTACTTGAATATAGGAAGAATAAGAGCAGAACCCACCCAACATTTCATGAGAGAATAATTTAACAGCTCACATATTTTACAGATGAATTATTTGCTATTACAGATTAAATAAACCCATCATTCCCATGTTAATACAGATTTTTGGAATATATATTTCCCACTACATTGTTCAATCTAGCTTTAAATTACTATGCTGGCCAGGCTAGAGAAACTAGTCCATAAAAGATCACAAATACAATAATAGGGGGAATCTCCTGAAACTCTGAACCCCAACTTAAGACCATCTGCCTCAGAATTGGATTTTTAGAGAGTGACCCCCAAATGCTTACATGCATGATTGCAGTTTTAATACCGGGTGGAGTAGCTCTCTGCCAGAAGTTGTCAGTGCATGTTGTGTAGGAAATCAATCATTTCCCTTTTTATTGCTCTTTCAGAAGAAGAATGAATAATAATTTTTAAAACTGAATTTTTTCTCAATAGGTCTCTGTGGGAATTTCAATGGCATGGCAGGGGATGATTTTAAGACACCTGGAGGGCTGGTAGAAGCAACAGGATCTGCCTTTGCTAACACTTGGAAAGCACAACCCACTTGTAGAGACCAAGTGGATAGGTTGGAAGACCCTTGTGCTCTCAGCGTTGAAAATGGTAAGAATACAAAATTTTCATAGGGCCTCTTTCCTTCAGGATCTGTATCTCATACACAGTCAAATGGCAGTCTCAAAGTGATGATAACCTTTGTTTAGAAGATTGACAAGTTAATTAATGTACGTGCTTGTCAGAAGTACTGTGGGATTGCCCACACTAGGCAACAGGTGTCATTGACTTGTCCTGTCCTTCAGGCACCTAGCTAGGCTGTGTAAGCCTCTGTCTGGTTCAGATGGTGATAAAATAAAGGGGTATTTCACAGTGCTGTTATTCATTTATGGGAGCCTGGAGAACTTACTTGGTCTTTCATGGTCCAAGATTAAATTCCCTGTACAGGCAGCAGGTTTTGATCCAAAGGCTAGAAGGTGAAGATCAGCAAATTCACACAGGAACTAGAATAATTAACCACTGGAACATTTGACCAAGGCTCATCGCTAACAACTTTAAAAACAATATTGGATGCTTTTCTAAAAGATCTGCCCTATGAATTATTCTGTGCTCTATGGCCTGTGCTATACAGGAAACTAGATCATCACAGTGGCTCCTTCTGACCTTTGAAAGTCTGACTATAAAAGAGATAAAAGATTAGGAGGGAAATTGTAGTGGCAACCCTATATTGAAAAACACTGAAGAAAGGTCATTAATACTGAAAATTGCAATATATCTCTGGACTAGAGGTCCACCTTCCTTAGAATTATTGTTTCTTTTTATGTTTTGTTGGAGTTGTGATCCTGCGATTGTGAGTTCTCAAATAGTCGGAGGCCAGAGGAAGACTGATAGGATATGATTTCCACTGTGTGTTTGACCCATAGGTATTTGAATCAGATACTGAGGGCCAAATTTATAGTGATTCTGTGTGATCTGTCCACAACCCCAAAATTTAGGGTTTTCGTTGTTTATCATTTCTTTGTATTTTTTGCTTAGGTCATATTATGTTGCATGCTGAAAGGTGAAACTCTGATACCACAGGGTATGATTCTAGGAAAATAATTATTTTTTCTTTTGTTACAGAAAACTATGCTGAGTTTTGGTGTTCTCAACTGAAAAATTCAGAATCTCTTTTTGCCAGATGTCACTCAGTCATCGATCCCGCGGAATATTACAAGGTGTGAATTTTGTACTATACGATCAGCTTTTGGCACTAGTCTAGTATGTGTTTTACCATATACAGTAGACTTCCAATAATCCGGAACCTATGGGACCTAGGTGGTGCCGGATTATCAGATATGCTGGACTATCAGGAGGTACTATAAGATGGTTATATATATATACTGTATACATTATATACTGTATATAAAGAGATCTTAACCCTTTTTATTGTACATACTGTATACAGTATACTGTAATGTTTCAGTTTTTTTAAAGCCTTTTTTACCCTTTTTGCTCAGTTCAGCTGCTGCCGCTGTTACCTTGTGGCTCATTTTTTGCCGAAGCTCACTCACTAGGCTCTTGCCATTTTGGTGCCGGACTATTGGATGCCGGACTATTGGAGTTTTACTGTACATATTTTCAAGGGATTATTGTAACTTGGTCATAAAAAATGGTCATATTTTGTTATGACTACCTGTCCAATTGCTTCATATGCCTTGATCTCCTACAATAGGCCTTCTCTTAGAATGCTGATTTAGAGGAGAGAATCATTGTGCTTTTCTGAGAGGGTGGGGCTAGTGAGTAGTGAAAGAACACTATAGATTCTCATTTTCATATGAGAATTCAAAAGAGACTGGGATATTGAGTCATGATGGTCAAATGTGAGCCAGCTCTTAAACATTCTTGCTTAAATTGAATTTTCTTGATCAGGAGGTAAACAATAACCCATTTATGTCTTATTATTCCTGGTCAGTTTACCAGAGTTCAGTGCTGGGTAAAGACATGCTAAGGCCCTAAACTATGCCAACTGTAATAGGCCCCACACTATTACAAAAAAAATATTTTTTGTATTTATAGTTCCTTCATAATCTGAGCTCCTAAAATGTACCTTATTTAGCTTGTGTGCAAATCTGGCACTGCCTATGTTTTCAGTTCTGTTGAGGAGGGATAAAAAAGCAATCTGGAGAGAAAAGCAAGTGCCCCTAATCTTTGCTCATTTCCATAATTCAGAGTGAACTGAACCTTTGTGGAGATCCTAACCCATGCAGACTGTTATTTTTAATTTCTTTTGTTTTTAATTATTAATTTTCTTTTGTTATTTTTAATTTCTGTGGGCTTATACCATTCTGTGTTGTGACAGATGAGGAATTATACATTTCAAAGTCCCCAAAAAGCCTGCTGTTAGGAAAAGAGGGCTAAACTTTAGTGATTTAAAGGTTGGGCTATTCAGATAAAGTTTGGTGAACTATCTATGTTTTCATGCTTAATCAAATGGCTTCTGAGCTTTTTTGGGGTTTGTCCATCACTAATGGACAGCTCTCTGCTCAGCTAATATGCTCTCTGTTCATCTGCATGAGTAACAGCCACATGGGAAAGAAGGTACAAGGTGTTTTACAGCTACTGTGATAAGGCCCCAGCTTTTAGAATTTTCCTTTTATAGTCATCATCATCCTTCAGGCTTATTAACCATTTGCTTCTCGTTTGTCTCAGAGGTGTAAATACGACGCCTGCAGCTGCTCGAACAGTGAGGAATGCTTGTGTGCGGCCCTCTCCTCTTACGTAAGGGCCTGTGCCTTCAAAGGGATCATGCTGGGAGGTTGGAGACAAAATGTCTGCAGTAAGTAATGATGCTGTCATCCCCTTGAAATCAGTCAAAGGAAAGGACAGAGTGCACCT
Source organism: Pelodiscus sinensis (assembly GCF_052426305.1). Classification (NCBI taxonomy): domain Eukaryota; kingdom Metazoa; phylum Chordata; order Testudines; family Trionychidae; genus Pelodiscus; species Pelodiscus sinensis. The sequence continues at coordinate 119,493,065 of NC_143056.1, read as the reverse complement.
CAGTACAGTTCCATTAACCTCAGTGTTAAGAGTTTAGAAAGGGACTTGGAGTTGCACAATACAATTTAAGGAGACACTGTCAAGGATTTTGAATAGTGAATCCTGTGTTCTTTAACTGCCCTTTGTTTATAGGACAACTTTACAAACTGCAACATAATTAGGGTCCCTTTTCTCATCTCTACTATTTTACCAATGCTGATATATCCTCTCTTTCCCCAAAGTAATCAAAACCATCATGGCTCATCCATTGTATTTATTTTTATGGCCGTGTACCAGCATTAGGTATGGGATCATCACCAGCAGTGACTATTTTCTTCCACTATTTGATCTGAGGAAGTGGGTCTGGCCCACGAAAGCTCATCATCTAATAAACCATCTTGTTAGTCTTTAAAGTGCTACCTTGTCCTGCATTTTGCTTCAGCAGTGAAGTAACACTAGAAATGGGGCTTTGTCAAATTGTTAAATTGTGCTTCTGCTGGAGGACTATAGGGCTAAGAAGCAACAGAGAAAAAAATGTAGTAATAATAGTGTCTATTATTATAAAGCGAATTACAACAGTGAAAGATTCAGTTAACTAAAGGGGAAAGAAAAAAAGAAACAATACTAGATATTTATTTTGAGGGTCTTTCCATTCTTTCCTCTATATACTCTTCTGTATAATAATAGAAATGATGCATGTTCTTTAAAGGGAAATTATACCTATACGAATGGGAATAATATTACCTCACAGATGGCAGTTTAAAAGGTAGTACAAAGTTAAGGCAACACTGTTTATTAATTATAATAGTTCGTTAGAATACAATGAGAGGGAATCCCTTCATTTTTACTATTACATACTATCTGGACAGAGTGATCAGAAAGCTTTACATTCTATAATGCCTGGTCAGGTGGTTTTTATGTGCCAGTATAGCGACCATTGTTTCCTCCTCTCCAGACAAAGAAGTGTCCTCTTGCCCATACTCCCAAGTCTTCCTTTACAATTTGACGACATGTCAACATACCTGTCGCTCCCTTGCTGATGGCCAAAATCAGTGCGTGAAGGGCTTCATTCCAGTGGATGGCTGTGGCTGCCCTGGTAACACCTATATGGATGAGAAGGGTAAATGTGTGCATATCTCACAGTGTTCATGCTACCACAGAGGAACATACCTGGAACCTGGAGATGTTATCTTTAAACAAGAAGAACGCTGGTAGGTTATTTTATGTTATTTGCAGATTATGAAGATGAAAGCTCCCACTTTTTATCTTTGCATATTAAATATCCTATACACTGATATCAAGGTGCTATAATGTAGATAAAAGGTATATATTACCCGTTACCACCCTAGCGGAACAAAATGTCATTCTACTGTCAGTTAACTTATTAATATGTACAATGTACATAGTGGTCTCTGATGGTAACTGTGGACCTGATTATGCATCATTAAAGTCAATGGAAATTTTGTAAGGCAATGGGGAAAGGAAGGTTTTTCAAAGAAACAGGTTTTTCATAGAAACAGATTATTCCATCACATTTTGCATTGTAACTGTTACTAACTGAAAAAACAACAACGACAAGGAAACCCATGGCACCTTAAATACCAACAATTTTATTATGGCATAAGCTTTTGTGAGTTGTAACTTACTTCATCAGATGCATGAAGTGAATGAAAAAGAAACAGATAATAGGGTTACAGGGATGAGAATATAACATCAAAACTAATTCAGTTAGGGTGTATGTGGAGAAGAAGGTGAGAATAGGAAACTGGAAAATTACTTATTGTAATTTGTGAGCCATTCCCAGTCCCTATTTATTCAGACTATTCTGATGGTGTCAAATTTGCATATGAATTACAGCTTAGCAGCTTCATGTTGCAGCCTCTTTTGTAATCAAGATTATGGCATTCCAAAATCAACATGCAGGCTTTCAGCAGGAAAAGCCCAATGACTCCTGCTGTGAATGATAAAATATTTCCTTGCCTTTCAAAGAAGAGAGAGCTAGGAGACAAGAGTACAAGCCAATGAGATTATTGTATTTGACTGGAGTTGACATAAAATGCTGATATATATTTATTGGTGGCTAAGGGCATGCTCTGAATTGGTATGACCGTGTGTTCTTTTGGTTGCTTAAAAAGTACAATTTTGAGGATTTGCAAGATAATTTGTGGCCATTCTTTGAAAATCATGAATTTGCCATCAGTTTATAAAGTAACTTCCAAAAGTCCTGCAGAACTTTTCCCCAAGCTCACTGTGAAATCCCTTTTGAAATCACGTGGGACTTCCTTTTGAAGGTGCACATTTCACAAAGATCATTACTAAGTATTATTGCACTAATAGATCAACTGGGTTCATTATTATTTTGCCTCCTAAGAACATAGCATTTCAATAGGGAATTTTTGACAGTTCAAAGGAATAATTTGTTAGTTATACCTCTGCAAATTGTTCTTGTATGTTTATGAACTGAGCACATCAGGCTTACATCCTATCTTCTCATTCTTTGTAGTGTTTGCCGAAATGGAGTTCTCCATTGCACTCAAGTGAAGATAACAGGGGAAAGTAAGTGAAATGATTTAGAGAGAAACAGCTCAATTCCTCATTTGAATTCTCCACTTATTCATTTTTCCTTTCTGTAAAACAACCACTTCCACTTTGCTTTTGGCAGAGGATTTACCTTGGGTTAGAAAGTATATTTTCTTTTATTTTTAAGAGGTGCACCTGCAGTTTCTCTCTCAGTATTTAATAACTTCCCATTTCTTTTCTGATCCCTTGAGCTACAAAGTTTACCCATCTAACATGGTATCTTTGTTTTACAGAGTGTCCGTCTCACAAGATTCACTTAGATTGCAGCAACATCAACTCTAAGTCTTCTCCAGTCCTTCCTCAGCTAAGCTGCCATTCTCTGGATGCTGGCTATGTACGTTTTCATTTTCTGACTGTGACATGGCTCTTACTTCCCTTAATTCCCTAAAGGCATGTCTTCACTACAAAGTTATTTCTAAATAACTCCCGTTATTTTGAAATAACAAGGTGAGCATCCACACAGCAAGCCCACTATTTTGAAATTATTTTCAAGTAAAGGGCTTATTTTTTTTGAAATAATAACCCCTGAATTTACAAGGAATAACAGGTATTTTGAAATTGCTATTTTGAAATAGCATTAGTGTGGACACTCAGCTGCTATTTCCCCAAAATCATTCAAAGTAATTAATCCCCAGAGCTTCCTGGGGCTCTAAGTCAAGGTAGCAAGTCTACATTAGGGAAGCCTGCCTTGGACTAATTCTGAGGCTTCCCTGCAGTGTGGAAGCCTAACAAAACAAATAAGTAACTTATTTTGAAATAATGTTGTAATGTAGGCACAGCCTAAATGAAGTCGTGAAAACCTGACCAGCGTAGTCTTTTAGTTTTTTCTTTCTTTTCCTCTCATTTTTGTCTTTTATTTTCTTTCATCATTTTTGTTTTCATCATGTTCTTTTCCAGTTCTCTTTCACTATTTTTGTCATCCTTCCTCTTTTCACTGACTTACTTCCTCTTTTCTCAGTAGAGAAATCATGAATTAGATGAATAGGCATTTTGTTTACAATAAACTCCTGTAGTTTTCTGTGGCGAACAAAAGTAAGCTAGACCTAAGTTAATGTCTCCATAAAATATGAAGACAATTCTGAGGCACTCACATACTAGTGAGATGAGAAATAAATAAAAATGGCTGACTTATAAACCAGAAAGAAGCTCATGGGATGAATGTTTAAAGAAGAAGGGAGATAACAATTCATGTTTTCTTATAAAACCATATAATTTTGTATCTTATCTTTCTTAGTTCTCAACAGAGTGCGTGTCAGGGTGTATTTGTCCTTATGGACTAATTGATGATGGCAGAGGGGGTTGTGTGAGAGAGAAGGACTGTCCATGTATTCATAACAAGGAGTTTTATTCTCCGGGACACACAGTATCAGTGGGCTGCAACAAATGGTAAGATGCTATGGCGTTCTCCTCTTTCCTTTTGGTGTCTCTTTCTTCTAGTAAATGAATGGTAATGAAATTGTTTAAATACCATCGTGATGAGCAGGACATGAGTATACAAGCATAATTTTCAGGTCCTCTCTGGCTTCTTTGTGATCTGGGCTGACTCCCTTTGTGTGAATGTAGGTAATATTACAAGCATTAAGGTAATTATCTCTGTTTATCTCAAGCGACACTGGCAAGTTTTTAGGGTGTTAACAGCCATGTTATACATTTATCAGAGGGACAATTCCATGAGGGGACTGTTGACAAGATGCTGATTTGTAATATGTTACAGAAATCTGCATATTATGCATGTGATGTATTTCATGTTGTATCAGAGGGCTATGTGGTTTATCCTGTAGCATTAAGACATGACTTCAGATTTCATCCAACTCTTTTATCCACTCCCTAGTACCTGCCATAAAGGAAGATGGAATTGTACCAGTGATGAGTGCTATGGGACTTGTACTATATATGGAAGTGGTCATTATCTCACCTTTGATGGAAAACACTATGACTTTGATGGGCACTGTGAATATGTGGCTGCCCAGGTAATTACAAGTTCTACAGAAATCTAGCTATCACCTTGGTTCTTGGACCACCCTTTTAGCCCCTTTTTCTTTAAGATCACTGCTCCTGTGGCAACTTCAGCATTTGCCAAATTAAATTCCATATTTGCAACAAATCCCAGATGTGCAAGGAAATTGAGGCAGCTGACGAAGTGGGTCTTTGCCCATGAAAGCATATGCTCCAACAAATCTGTTGGTCTATAAGGTGCCATGGGAAATTAATGGCACTTGAGTGAACATTTCTTCTTCCAATGTACTTGCAGAGTACAGGCCATCCTCACTATAGGTCCAAGATACATTCCAAAAAACTTGGACTTATAGTGAAACCACTTAAAGCAGGGATTTTTTTTCCTGTAGCTGACTTCCACTTATGCCAATTTTTTTTTAACATGACTTAAGAGCGGGGAATGGAAGAACTTTTATTGCATCAGTTCTTACAAGCATCAATTACTTTAGTGTGGAACGGACATGTACTGGGACAATTTATAGCAGGGACACCCTGTATATACACCTTGATAATGAAAGCTGTCAGATCATCAACACTACTTTAAAACAAGTGGCTAATTCTGAAATTGGAAAACAAATATCCTTTGAGACACAAGCTATTGTTTAATTCAGTTGTCTCATTTCTTTTCCAGAAGTGGGCAAACATTAAATGGTGTGTGTGTGTGTGTGTGTGTGTGTTTGTGTGGTAGAATTTGAAGACTAAATTTAAATAATTTTTGATTGAAAGCAAAATACAAAATATAGTTCCTTTCATTCACTTAAGTTTCTTTGTTCCATTCTCAACAGGATTATTGTGGTGATAACCTCAGTGGTACATTTAGTATCATCACAGTGAATGTTCCATGTGGAACCACTGGAGTCACCTGCTCAAAGGCTATTAAAGTATTTCTCATGGTAAGTGGTGGTTCTGGATGGGATCAGCCCTAGAATGTAGCTAATCAATCCCTCCCTTTGCTTTTAGCCATGTTCCTTGAAACTCAATGGTGGCATAGCTCCATTACAGTGATTTCTACTTCTTAAGGGCTTAGGCAATGGTTTGGCAGCGTTAGCCTTGTAATGAAGTCCATCAGCAGCACCATTCCAATAGCTTGCCTCACTCTAAAGCCAGTGCTGTTATATCCCTTCTCTTTCTGTCCTTTAGGGAATTGAACTGAAGTTGGAGGACAAGCACTATGTAGAAATTCGTCAAAATGTTAGCAGAGATGTATTTTATTGGACTCGGACTGTGGGGCTTTATCTGGTTATTGAAACCAGCAATGGTATGATGATCATCTGGGATAAGAAGACTACTATTTTCATAAAGCTGACCCCTAATTACAAGGTGAGCAACTTCAGGCTTCCTCCCCCCCTAAAATATTATGGAATTTGTTGATGGGATTATGAATAGTTGAGTACACATAAATTTACAGATGATGCTTCATTATTACTCTTCATAGTTTCCCTATATCTTGTTTACACTGATGATTCATCAATGTCTCTCATTATTCATGAAGGCGGTGCCATTGTATGTTGCTTCTTATTGTATAATCCAGTGCAACAATACAGTGGATATATTATGAACTGTTGCAATGTGAAAGAGCTGTCCACTGTGGTTTTCCAGTACTTGTAAATCTTAGTGCTCTAATGCAAAGCCCACTGAAGTTCATTAAAATATTTTTGTTGTCTTCTATGGGTTGTAGGATCAGGCTAAAAAATAAAGAACTCTTGGACCCCCAACATCATTTTCTCTTCCGTTATAGACCGAAACTTTGCTCTATATTGTTAAGTAAGTTAAAAACGGAACAGGGGCCCTATTTTCCAGACATTTTGTAACTATATTGTGTGCTAAGCTTGATCCCTCAAGCAGTGGTAGGGGCTAACTTGTGTTTGGAGGCATTTAACTTTTAAATCACTATTTATTCATCGGATATTATAGTATAGTGAAGTGTTTCTCAACCAGTGGTATGAGTACTCTCAGGGGTACTCGAGAAGTCTGAGTGGGTACGTCAACACAACTGAAATTTGGAGAAAAATGAATTTTTTTTTTAAATTTTACAGTGCTTTATTATTTTTAACTTTTTACACCCCAAAATTTCATTGCTTGCCTGGGTACAAGTATTTTGTTTAGAAAACATTTTTGTGTGTCTGAAAACTATAGATACTGGGGTACTTATAATTTTTTTTTAAAAAAGTGTACTTTATAAAAAAGAAAGGTTGAGAAACACTGGTATAGTGTATGTGTGAGTATTTTATATATGTATGACCCTTGAAACCAAAAAAATGGTTAACAGACTGTAATTCCACAATAGAAGACAGAACAAAAATTCCCAAGATTTGCCATAGGCTAACCCAGCCCTCCCGGAATAATTCAACATATTTTAGCTTGGGGGAAATGGAGTTGTGGGTCAAGTAGTGCAAAGTGTGGCACCATCTCACAGCCTCTCTGGATCTGTCTGGAAGGAAACTAAAAGTTCTTTCTTGACAAAATGCCTCCAGCCCCTCCATCTTCCCTTATAAAATATTTAATTTGTTTAGCAAGTGACTCAAGCAGCCTTTAAACTTTGCTGACAACCTTGAAGTAGCTTGAGTAGGGTTAAAAATTAACGGAGGCACAAACATGAGGTAAAAGATTCCTAGTTTTTAATGCAGCTATATCCTTGACTAGAAGGATGCCAGCTCCCTCCAGCCCCCAAAACCCTGAAGTCACTGTATTGTGTTTTAAATTGTATTCAATAATGCTTTATTTCTTCCTTATTCCATCTCATTCTTTGCATCTGATGGAACCTGCCTTAAAGATGATCAGTCAATTCTTCTAAGTTAACATCTAGCAGAAAAATAAACTTAGGGCTAAAATGTCAGTGCATTGTGTGCTGGAGAATTCAATCATGTTAGTCCTATTAATGTTAATGGGAATCATGTGGCTACATTGCTGCATACCACAATGCCCTGTGAAGGGATGTGGAGAGATGTGTAGCCACTGTTTGGTTTATTATAGGTTGAATGGAAGGCTGCAAAGAAATATAGGTATAGTTACTAGGTACTGTATATAGTAGAAGACACAGATTCCTGATTGGACTACCTGGTAGCTTAATAATGAGGAAGAGAAATACAGAGAAATACACTTATACACATTATTTTGAAGTAAGGCTGAAAATAAGCAAGCTAGAGGGAGAAATCATTCCCTCACTTTGTATATTTGTTTTGGTTCTAATTGTACCGCTGCTCACTTATTGGGCAAACTGAAAATTTGATTACATGTTCTGAAAGCAAACATCTTTTATTTTTCTCAGGGCAAAATCTGTGGTTTGTGTGGCAACTTTGATGACAAGTCCAACAATGACTTCACAACCAGGGGTAGGCTGCATGTGTCCAGTCCTCTGGAGTTTGGGAATTCCTGGAGATCAGCCAGTAACTGCCCTGATGTGGAGAATGAGATTATGCCCTGCGATCTGAAACCCCACCGCAAGTCCTGGGCGGAGAAGGAATGCAGCATAATTCGGAGTCAAGTCTTTAAAGTTTGTCACAACAAGGTTAGTAGAGAGACTGGCAAGCTCATTCTTTCTCTCTGTAAGTGGTGCAGTGCACCACACCCTGAATTGTAAGGGTTACACAGGAATTTGCTTAAATCTGAAGTATAGTATACTAATAGCTAATACTTTTATCCTGGAAATGGTTTTATTAAGCCTCCCTTGTCTTATTTTGTTTCTCCATCAGCAACTTCCAAGTTCTGATACTTCTGTTTACCCATCAAACCACAATTTTCTAATCACAAGCTTTGTAAATTCAATTAAGTGTTTCTTTCTACTTCTGTGCATCAGATTTGTTGATAAAGATTCTGGATTCAGAACTTTGTTGACGATGCAGATGGCAGAGTAGAATATAATTTTGCTTGAACATTACTATTGTGGTCCTGTGTTGGGAATAATATTTTTGTCATTAAGCTAAAATGATGCACAATGTAAGATATGGACAATGCACAGTACCACCCGTTTGAAGGAATTAAGATAAAGTACTGAAAGCTTAGCTCACTCCAGATCTGTTTCCCAATAGACAGAAAGCAACTTCTGGTCTAAAAGATTGCTATTGGAGGTTCCAAATTGTAAGCAGAGCTCTGGTGTTAGCAACTGCCTTGTATGTTTCCCCAACAGGTGAACCCAATTCCATTCTATGACAATTGTGTTCACGATGCCTGTTCCTGTGACACCGGGGGAGACTGCGAGTGCTTCTGTTCTGCAGTTGCTGCTTATGCCCAAGCGTGCATAAAGATTGGAGCTTGTGTCCACTGGAGAACCCCTGATATATGCCGTGAGTAACCTTTCAGGATTCCCTACTGAATAGAACTGGGCCTATCAGAACAACATCAGAAAGTCTTCAGTCAGTGCAACAGTGTGTTAATTCAGGGCTCTATGCTGTGGCATGCACTGGAAAGGGTTAACCATCTCAGTATGCACAGATGCTCATTCTTGTAATAATGAGTTCAGAGTATTTAAATGGTCTTTATGGGCTGACCCTTAAATATAATAAATGATCATTCTCACTAGTGGCTACGTCTACATTGGCATCCCTTTACGGAAAAGGGATGCTAATGAGACGGGTCGCAATTGCAAATCCGCGGGGGATTTAAATATCCCCCGCGGCATTTGCATTTACATGGCTGCCGCTTTTCTCCGGCTCGGGGATAAGCTGGAGAAAAGCGCCAGTCTAGACGTGATTCTCTGGAAAATAAGCCCTTTTCCGGAGGATTTCTTATTCCTACTTTCAAGTACTTTCAAGTAGGAATAAGAAATCCTCCAGAAAAGGGCTTATTTTCCAGAGAATCGCGTCTAGACTGGTGCTTTTCTCCAGCTTATCCCTGAGCTGGAAAAAAGCAGCAGCCATGTAAATGCAAATGCCGTGGAGGATATTTAAATCCCCCGCGGATTTGCAATTGCGACCCATCTCATTAGCATCCCTTTCCGGAAAGGGATGCCAATGTAGACGTAGCCACTGTGTATGCCAACTGGTGGACTGACATTCCCAGCATAGTTATCTAGTTAGCAAAATTTCCCAGACAGAGTTGTTTCTAGTGGTCCCCCCCCCACCCCATTTTGTGTGTAGTACCACAGCCTGTGATTAGTCGGCTAGGCCACATTGTGTTTAAATCACACTTATAAAACCCACTGACTTCATTTTAGGGTGTTGAATGTGCCTTTTTTCATGCAATTATTAACACCAAAGGTCAAGCAGGAATGGTGATCATTAGACAATGTGTACGAATGAGTTATAGGAAACACTTCTACTAAGCTTTTCACCATGGAGACTTGTTCTTATACACAGTACATCCCTTCCTATCTCAGAAATCTTGGACATTTTATTCCATAGCCATGTCTTAAAATAGTCCAGCAATGACCTCTTCCAAAATCAGATTGCAATAGGTTTACCATTTTTTCTGTCAGGCAATTCACACTGATTTGTAGGTCATATGTTTTGAGAAATTTGGTTTTGAATGTGTTATGTTTTGCCCTATTCACATTGTACTGTGCACCTAAAAACAAAGTGGAAGTTTGAAGAGTTTGTGAATTATTTCTGGGTCAAACTGATTTAATCTTTTATGCATCATTATGCCTAAGAATTTGCAGATGTCTAAAGAAGGAAAAAAAAAAAATCTGTAACACTTCAACAGATAGCTTGAATTGTACGTTGATTTTGAATAGTTGTGTGACTTCAGTCTAACATTTGTTTTCTGCAACAATGGTGTTAAAAATCAAGGTGCTGAAATCCAGAGTTTCATGTGTTCTGTATTCAGCGTGAGTAGGGAAAAAAAATCCAGGTCCCATGCATCAAAGGAAATATAGCTGCCAGCGAACTGTGTGGGGATCATAGTTAGAGGCGGGATTAGGATTATCTTCTGTCAGATGTTTTTTTGATCATCTTCTGTTTTCTATCAGCAATATATTGTGATTACTACAACCATTATGATGAATGTACATGGCACTATGAACCTTGTGGCCATAATATATCTACTTGCAGACTCCTTAGCAATGCCAACACCAACTTCCCACTGACATATCTGGAAGGTAAGAAACTCCTTGTTATTTTTGTACTGACTGCCATAAAGACTGAAATAAAATATTATTTGATGGAGATGGGGGTATTAGCTAATGAGATCTATTAATTGCATGGCCATTCCTAACTCTATATTTGTACACAAGTATTTGGTGTGGTGTAACTTAGGGTACATCTGTACAGTGGGACTAAAGTCGAATTAAGATATGCAACCTGAACTATGTCAATTGCATAGCTTAAATTGAAATAACTTAACTCAGCTTTTGGAGATGTCTACATAGCAGGAAGTCGAAGGAAGAACACTCTTCCTCTGACTTCCCTTACTCCTCATGAAATATGGGTTACTAAGAGTTGGAGTAAGAAGTCCTCCAGCTTGCCATTATTTTGAAATAGTGGTTTGTAGTGTAGACGTGCTCTTTGTTATTTCAGAATAACATCAGTTATTCCAAAATAATACCGCTGTGTAGACATAGCCTTACAGCTTAGTGACATTAATGAGATGATTAAGCATGTGCCTGAGTGTTTTCCTGAATTGTGGTAATAGATTGATCCACCATCTGCATTTACTTTTATTTTTGGTATGTTGGCTACACACTGCTGTAACCGAGATGCTGCAGCATGTCTGCATCCTTGCAAAAAGAAACAATGGATACCTCAGACATTGTAGAATTAGTAAATATTGCCTTCTTAATGGATGGATCAGTGGAAAATATCCAGGATTTTACTCCCCATTTCTGGAAGTGCTCATCATCCAAGGCCTGGTCTAGAGTTAAAAGAAAACTTTTCATACCTTTAATAAGCCTTAGATTAGCTCCACCCCCTGCCCCCCATGAGAATGTTATCACTACGATAAAGTTAACAGTATTTATTTGTTAATGTTACAAAATACACCATTTGTGGTCAACAGGTTGCTACCCCAGATGCCCTAAAGAGAAACTCATTTATGATGAAGACCTTAGAAAATGTGTAGAAATATGTCCCTGTTATGTAAATGATATTCGTTATGAACCTGGTGAAAAAGTACCCTCAAAGCAGCCTTGCGAGGAATGGTATGTGGGAATTCAAAATGGATGGAGAAATGTGTATTTAGACCAATGCATAATTGATTAGACTGGAACTTTAGCACATGGTTAAAGGCTGTTGTGAACATGTCTCATGAACCCACTGGGTGTGGTTCACTGTCCCATATAGTGGGACTTAGACCACTTATAGACAGAATGAATGAATTTCCTCTACAGCCTTAGCTGAGAGCTAGTTTGTTTTTAGCTCAAGCTATAGAGGCTCATGCACTAAGCCTCAAAGGTCCCTGGTTTGATTCTGCCTGTTGGCGTTACAAGGAAACCATGCTCTCATGTTTTCCTGAATGAAGGCTGTGATATTAAAGATTGCCTCCAGGTACCTCAATATGAATTGCCTTGCTCCATATTAATTAGTGGTGGAATGCTGATTTACCCCAGATGAAGATCAAACCTTACAAAAATGGTAGATGATAGGAATACCATGATCAGAAAGAGCAGTTGAATTTTAAAGGGACACAATCCATTTCAGCTCTTTCTTCTGTGTATTTTTTTTAACCTACAGTTGTTATAAGCAATTCCAAAGCTTGCTATAACTGGAAGAAATTAGAGACATAAACATATCTATATTTTTAAATTTAATCACATTGTGAAATTAACAGGACATGGTATTTAGTCATTTGTAATGATTCACGAGTCAGTTTCACTTTTTGATCACATACGTCTTTCATGGAAGAGCAGTGGCTGTAAAACTGCAAAAATTGACAGAACAACTCAAGAACATCCATAATGCCATGAAACTATGTTTAACCCATTTTTGGAAACTGACTGTTGATTTCAAGTTGATGTTGGCCCATTAATAAATACTTTGCCAATGACATTAAATATTACTTTTTAAAATGTCATATCTAGGATTTACAGAAGCTCTTACACTGTTCTAAGCTGTGCCAGATAGAACCAGATAGGGGATCTCTGGAGCATAACGATCTCTGGTCATATTCCCTCATATTCTCTGCTTTTCTCAGTATAACCCAGATCAGTAATTGGGTGAGATATAAAGTTGCTATGCAGTGGAGATGGAGCAAAATGATTTAAGGAAACATTAGCTATCATTCATATTATACTGTATTTTCCCTGCTCCTGGTGGAAGGTAATTAATTATCTCTAGAAGGAATGTTTAGAGGATGGAAAGCTGGTTGTTGTGTTAAGAGAAAATAACAATTGTCAATACTGGAGCAAACAACAGCCAAAATATATATATATCCATCCAGTCTCATGAGGTGAAGTTTGACTGAAAAAAATTGTTTGTTTGTTTGTTTGTTTTTGCACTCTTAGCCCCTGCAAATAGTATGCAATAAATTAACTGTTAAGTTTCATGAGAAATTACTGCAGTGGCTGCTATTGGTTTGTAAAAATGTTCATTTTGACTCATTTTTTTCTTTTAGTACCTGTATCTCAGGAGCAAATGTGTCATGCATCCCTAAACCAGGTAAATTTAATTTTATTCTTTCTGCACCCTGAAAAGGGGAAGAAAAGGACTATTTCCTCTCTTCCGTCTGTCTCCAGAGGAGATTTAAGAATGATTTTGAACGATTCTTTGCAGCTCTAGTCAGGATTGCACCAAAGAAAAATTGGGTGTCACTTTGTAACCTCATAGACATTGCTCACGCACCTAAAGATACAGCAAAATGGTGAAATAGGCTGAGTTAAGATAAAGTGTAAAAACCTGTCTTTTCTTTCGGTGTTGTTAGTAGAATGGCCCTACCCCAATATCCTAAATATTAGCTTAAGCCAATTAACCCTTTGAAACATGAGGCTTTTATAACAGATTATTTATTATGGTACATAAGTTAATGTGCTAGGAAATATTTAAGTTACCCTGCTCCCAAATGAAATTTCTATTCTTGTTAATTAGTGTATGTACCTCACCTACATAGTGCTCTGTTAGAAATGACTTAGTTCCCGGCTCATTGTAAACATGACTGAGTTTTTCATGGTTTAAGTACAGGTGGAGCTCTTGTAGGTGCACCTTTTATACACTCAAACACTGATATTACCATAGATACTTTCACCAATGTCTTGGTGTATTGTTGTCCTTGATGATTTTTTAGAAAAAGAACTTCATAATTAAAAAAACAACAAATGGTCTGGTAGCACTTTATAGACTAACAAAACATGTAGATGGTATCATGAGTTTTCGTGGGCACAGCCCACTTCTTCAGATGACCCACGAAGGCTCATGATACCATTTACATGTTTTGTTAGTCTATAAAGTGCTACCAGACCATTTGTTCTTCTTTTCTGTAAGGGTATGTCTAGACTACAGGGTTTTGTCAACAGAAGTTTTGTCGACAGATACTGTCGACAAAGCTTCTGTCGACAAAGAGCGTCTAGACTACAGCCAATTCTGTTGACAAAGCAAGCCGCTTTGTTGACATAACAGTGTGGATGCAAAGGACAGTGTAGATGCAATAATGCCGTCTATCAACAGAACTCTGTCGACAAAAGGCATTATTCCTCGTAGAATGAGGTTTACATACGTTGACAAAACTGCTGAGTTTTGTCGAAGTTATGTCGACATAACTCAAAAGCAGTGTGGACGCAGGTATAGTTTTGTCGACAAAAGTCCACTTTTGTCGACAAAGCCCTGTAGTCTAGACACACCCTAACAGACTAACTCAGCTACACCCTTAATCTTCATAATTAAACTATTTCTCCCAGGCTGCCCCTCAACCACCACTCCGCCTTCAACTACCACCCCACCCACTACTACCACTACCACTACCACTACCACTACCACTACCACTACCACTACAACTACAACTACCAGTGTGTCAACATCAACCACCCCAACAGGTAAGAATTTTACAATAACTAAAAGCTATAGACAGAACTGCCTTTGCAGCAGAGGTTCATTGAATATGTTCAACATTTTTTAGCCTTCTGTCACAAAATTCAATGACCCATGGCATTATTTTTGAATAAAATCACTCTTTTCTGAGACATTATGCACTTTGTTCAGCTATACTTCCACCTCCTAATTTAAATTCACTTGACATTCAGTATACACTAAATGCCAATTGATTTTGAACATGTACTTTTGAGGTTTAACAGTAAAATAAGAGATACATATATTTGGAACAAATCCTGGCCCTCATTTACACAGGATTAAAGGGTATGTTTAAATCTTGTTCCTATCCAAACTGATTCCATACCTGCCCTAAGAAGTCTCAGAAGGCTGAAACTGTAATTTAAAGAGTATATAGAGCATCTCTGTGACTTTTTTCAGCAGGTGATACCAAGCAATTCATGGACTAAAGAGTAAATGTAACTATACATTCAGCATCCTTGCCATGTGGCTGTCTTTCCTGCTACGTCTCTTACACAGTTAAGAATTGGACATGCTGCTTCCCTGAATATACATACAATTATTACATTTGTATGTGTTTTGTAATACTGGTCAAGTTCCAATGTGAATGCACTTCCAATGGTTTTTATTCTAAAGGAAAATGTTTTATAGAGAGATTTCATAGACATTTGTCTTGTAACTGTTTATAATTATTTTTGGCAGATTATTACCTCAGAAGATTATTTATGGGTATATCTACATTGCATTCTGTTTCGAAAGTGAAAGTGAGCTTCAGGCCGCGTTAATTCGAAACAACCCCTTGGTTAGAACTAACATTACTCCTGTAACATTACAAAAAATGAGGAGTAGTGTTAGTTCAAACCAAGGGGGTTGTTTCAAACTAACGTGGCCCGGAGCGCACTATCACAAAAGCTGTGTTTCGAAACAGCATGCGGGCGAGAGTATGCAAATGAAGCATAGGATATTTAAATTGCTGCTTCATTTGCAACTCTGATATGCCTACTTTGCATTCCTCTCTCGAGGAGTCTTCTGAGGTAATAATCTGTCTAAATGAAAATGTTAATTTTTTCCTGCCTGGCTTTCTGTTTTTCTTCTTTTTCCCTTTCTTTCTTCCTTTCATAGACACAAACATGATTTTCCTTACTAAGAAACTTACTTGTTGCAGGTGAAGATGTTGTGGTGGAAACTGCAATGGAAAAATAATAAGCATCACTTTACAATCCTAAGAGCTCCAAGAACACTTTCTTGGTTCAGCATTATAAAGCCATTCACAAAAATAATTATAAACAGTTACGAAAAGCCAAATGTCTATGCAAATGAAGCGCGGGATATTTAAATCCCCTCTTTATTTGCAACTCTAGTATGCCTACTTTGCATTCTTCTCTCAAGAGAAGACTGTAGTGTAGACATACCGTATATGTGTGAAGAAGGAGGTGTGATTAGTTACTAGCATTGCATTTGTTGTATAATAGTTTGGATATTTACATCTGCTCTTTTTCCCCTTTTGTATTATTTCCATCAATAGCAACTACAAATTCTATTATAAGAAGTGTTGATTCCATACAAGCATGAATATATATTTGTTTGACTCTCTGAAACAGAAAGAAAGAAACAGCCTTTATTTCCAGTAGTTTTCTGGCACCTTAGAGTCAAACATAGATATATCTATAGATATAGATATCTGTAAACACATTCGCGTGTGCACACACACACGTGTACACACACACACACACACAGTATCATGAGCTTATATTTATATGTATGTGTGTGTGTGTGTGTGTTTTTAAGGGATCACAGGAGACTACTCACTGTATTAGTTACAGACTAACATGGCTACCCCTGTGAGACCTAATTGATAGTATTTACAGTTGGAGTCTGAGGCTCAAGATTGCAATATTTCATTGTGTGTCATAGGTTCTTCTCTGTCCTAGTGACCAGTTATCTCAGGATACTGTCTCTTTGCCCAGTGAACCCCTACAGGCATCCTTCTGGGAATGAAATACTATTTATGGATACTTTGAGGTCTTTATACTGTACAAGTTAATTCATTGCAGCAATAAAAGCACTTAGGTGCAAGTGTCTGGAAGGCTATCAGGAGGCTAACAGGAGGCTATCAGATAATGCAGGGAGTGTCTGCCCAATCTTGCTCCCTCTTCCATGTTATTCTCACATGTAACTACTGTTCATGCTACATTCTTTTCTGTGCATAAGAAACACCAATTTAGCACATTCAGAGCCTGATTCGGATCATACTCTGTTTTTCACCATTGATTTGAACTGAAGCATTCAACAATTTCAACTGGTGTAGATTAGCTCATAACCCTGTTCTCCTTCCAGATTGTTGTAGGTTACACTAATTATTTGTTTTGTACCAATATGCATCCAATGTGTCGCTCTTAGCACCACTTACAACACTATTATGTCATGCATGTTTCTGTTCTTTCTAAAATCGTTGTTTCATTGTTTTCCTGCAGAACCATGTGTGTGTTGGTGGTCTGGCTGGATTGATGTGAGTTACCCAGATTTTTTCCTAAACCCGGGTGATTATGAAACCTATGAAAACATAAGAAAATGGAATGACTCAGCGATATGTGATGAGCCAGTTGGTATAGAATGCAGAGCTGAGAAATATCCTAACTTACCACTTCAAGATTTAGGACAGATAGTGAAATGTGATGTTTCCACTGGGCTTGTCTGTAACAATAAAGACCAAACGCCAGGACCATTAATGCCAGTAAAGAAGTGCCTCAATTATCAGATCCGCGTTCAGTGTTGCAATGGATCATGTACTACTGAAACAACTACCCCATGGACAACAACACCTACCACCACTTCTACCACCACCTCTGAAACAACAACACCTACCACCATTTCTACCACCACCACTGAAACAACTACCCCATCGACAACAACACCTACCACCACCTCCACCACGACCACTGAAACAACTACGCCATCGACAACAACACCTACCACCACCTCTACCACGACCACTGAAACAACTACCCCATCGACAACAACACCTACCACCACCTCTACTACAACCACTGAAACAACTACCCCATCGACAACAACACCTACCACCACCTCTACTACAACCACTGAAACAACTACCCCATCAACAACAACACCTACCACCACCTCTACCACCACCATTGAAACAACTACCCCATCAACAACAACACCTACCACCACCTCTACCACCACCACTGAAACACCCACCCCATCGACAACAACACCTACTACCACCACCACTGAAACACCCACCCCATCGACAACAACACCTACCACCACCACCACCACCACTGAAACACCCACCCCATTGACAACAACACCTACCACCACCACCACGGAAACATCCACCCCATCGACAACAACACCTACCACCACCACCACGGAAACACCCACCCCATCGACAACAACACCTACCACCACCACTACCACCACCGAAACACCCACCCCATCAACAACACCACCTACCACCACCACCACTGAAACACCCACCCCATCGACAACACCACCTACCACCACCACCATTGAAACACCCACACCATCGACAACAACACCTACCACAACCACCACCACCACCATCGAAACACCCACCCCATCGACAACACCACCTACCACCACTACCACCGAAACACCCACCCCATCGACAACACCACCTACCACCACCACCACTGAAACACCCACACCATCGACAACAACACCTACCACAACCACCACCACCACCATCGAAACACCCACCCCATCGACAACACCACCTACCACCACTACCACCGAAACACCCACCCCATCGACAACAACACCTACCACTACCACCACCGAAACACCCACTCCATCAACAACAACCCCTACCACCACTACCACCACCACCACCGAAACACCCACTCCATCAACAACAACACCTACCACCACCACCGAAACACCCACCCCATCGACAACAACATCTACCACCACAGAAACAACTACATCATTGACAACAACACCTACCACCACCACCACCACCACCACCACCACAACCGAAACACCCACCCCATCGACAACAACACCTACCACTACCACCACTGAAACACCCACTCCATCAACAACAACCCCTACCACCACTACCACCACCACCACCGAAACACCCACTCCATCAACAACAACACCTACCACCACCACCGAAACACCCACCCCATCGACAACAACATCTACCACAACAGAAACAACAACATCATTGACAACAACACCTACCACCACCACCACCACCACCACCACCACCACAACCGAAACACCCACCCCATCGACAACAACACCTACCACCACCACCACTGAAACACCCACACCATCAACAACAACACCTACCACCACCACCACCATCGAAACACCCACCCCATCGACAACAACACCTACCACCACCACCGAAATACCCACCCCATCGTCAGCACCTACCACCACCACCACCACCACCGAAACACCCACTCCATCGACAACAACACCTACCACTACCACCACCGAAACACCCACTCCATCAACAACAACACCTACCACCACCACCACCACCACCACCACTGAAACACCCACTCCATCAACAACAACACCTACCACCACCACCGAAACACCCACCCCATCAACAACAACATCTACCACCACAGAAACAACTACATCATTGACAACAACACCTACCACCACCAGCACAGTAACAACTACTTCAGGTAAGTTGTTTAAAGAAAGATTGCATAGAAATTGCAAAGATATGGCTTGCCATGACTTTTTATACCTGTGCTTTTGCATGGGTTTATCATGCTGAACTAGGAAAACATTTAAACACTAGCAGTTGCTTTAAACTGCAAAGGGTGAACCTCAGGTATTGGTGTGATTGTTGTTCTCATTGTGATGAAAATGTTTCTTAATCCAATGATGATAGCTGGGAATATGAAAGAAGTGTGATAATTGACTGGTGCACTAATTGAAGGCAGCTCTAGTGCCTTGAACACAAATCTTGAACTGAATATTGCTGCTATTTTTACTTCTGTTTTCATTTAATTGGAACTCTTATAGTGATACTTCTTATTTCTGCATCACAGTTATCACCATAACCTTTTCAAGTAACAAAAGCTTCAGAAGGGTAGCTGAGTTAGTTTATAACTGGAAGAACTTAAAAAAATGAATAGGATTATAGTACCTTAGGCTGCCTCCAGACTGCATCTCTCTGTCAGAAGAGGGATGCAAATAAAGCACTTTGAAAGTGTAAATGAGCTCAGGATTTAAATATCCCGGGCTTCATTTGCATACTCACATTCTGGTGCTGTGCTGATCACGTGCCATTTCGGAAATGAAAGTGAAGTCTAGCCGTGGTTCTGCCGACAGCGGGGAGCTTTTTTGACAGATCCTCTACTCCTCAAAAAATGATAATTACAGGTTCTGCGGATAAAACTCCCCACTGTCCGCAGAACTGTGGCTACGCAGCACTTTCACTTTTGAAAGGGCACTTGATTGACAAAGCGCCAGAATGTGAGTATGCAAATGAAGCTTGGGATATTTAAATCCCAGGCTCATTTGCACTTTCGAAATGCTTTATTTGCATCCCTCTGCCGACAGAGGAATGCAGTCTGGAAGTAGCCTTAAAGACTAACAAAACATGTAGATCGTATCATGAGCTTTCATGGGCACTGCCCACTTCTTCAGATGACCGGAATATTAGAAGTCCAGAACCAAGAATAAATAAGGAAAGAGGTGTGGGGTGGGGGAAGGAGGGAAGAAAAAAAGGGGGGCAGAGAAAAGAAAAGGAGAAAAGAGAAAAAAAGTAGTGAATTAGATTGTTCTTATCAGCCTCTTGTAACTTGAACAATCTAATTCACTACCTTTTTTCTCTTTTTTTTCCCTCTCCGCCTTCCCTTATTTATTCTCAAACTAGGTATGGAAACAAAGGGAAACAAGAAGATGTTTTATAAATACATTAGAAGCAAGAGGAAGACCAAGGACAGGGTAGGCCCACTGGTCAGTGAGGAGGGAGAAACAGTAACAGGAAACTTGGAATTGGCAAAGTTGCTTAATGACTTCTTTGTTTTGGTCTTCACCAAGAAGTCTGAAGGAATGCCTAACATAGTGAATGCTAGCAGGAAGGGAGTAGGTTTAGAAGATAAAATAAAAAAAGAACAAGTTAAAAATCACCTAGAAAAGTTAGATGCTTGTGCGTCACCAGGGCCTGATGAAATGCATCCTAGAATACTCAAGGAGTTGATAGAGGAAGTATCTGAGCCTCTAGCTATCATCTTTGGAAAATCATGGGAGACAGGAGAGATTCCAGAAGGCTGGAAAAGTGCAAATATAGTGCCCATTTGTAAAAAGGGAAATAAGAACAACCCAGGAAACTACAGACCAGTTAGTTTAACTTCTGTGCCAAGGAAGATAATGGAGCAAGTAATTAAGGAAATCATCAGTAAACACTTGGAAGGTGGCAAGATGATAGGGAACAGCCAGCATGGATTTGTAAAGAACAAATCATGTCAAACCAATCTGATAGCTTTCTTTGATAGGATAATGAGTCTTGTGGATAAGGGAGAAGAGGTGGATGTGGTATACCTAGACTTTAGTAAGGCGTTTGATATGGTCTCGCATGATATTCTTATAAATAAACTAGGCAAATACAACTTAGATGGGGCTACTATAAGATGAGTGCATAACTGGGGATATCCGTACTCAGAGAGTAGTTATTAATGGTTCACAATCCTGCTGGAAAGGTATAACAAGTGGGGTTCTGCAGGGGTCTGTTTTGGGACCTGCTCTGTCCAATATCTTTATCAATGATTTAGATATTGGCATAGAAAGTATGCTTATTAAGTTTGCAGATGACACCTGGGAGGGGTTGCGACTGCTCTGGTGGATAGAGTCATAATTCAAAATGATCTGGACAAATTGGAGAAATGGTCTGAGGTAAACAGGGTAAAGTTTAAAGATAAATACAAAGTGCTCCACTTTAGAAGGAACAATCAGTTTCACACATACAGAATGGGAAGTGACTGTTTAGGAAGGAGTTCAGTAGAAAGGGATCTAGGGGTTATAGCGGACCACAAGCTGAATATGAGTCAGCAGTGTGATGCTGTTGCAAAAAAAGCAAACATGATTCTGGGATGCATTAACAAGTGTGTTGTGAGCAAGACACGAGAAGTCATTCTTCCGCTCTACTCTGCACTGGTTAGGCCTCAGTTGGAGTATTGTGTCTAGTTCTGGGCACTGCATTTCAAGAAAGATGTGGAGAAATTTGAGACGGTCCAGAGAAGAGCAACGAGAATGATTAAAGGTCTAGAGAACATGACCTATGAAGGAAGGCTGAAAGAATTGGGTTTGTTTAGTTTAGAAAAGAGAAGATTGGGGGGGGGGGACATGATAGCAGTTTTCAGGGTGTCATAAGGAGGAGGGAGAAAACTTGTTCATCTTGGCCTCTGAGGATAGGACAAGAAGCAATGGGCTTAAACTGCAGCAAGGGAGGTTTAGGTTGGACATTAGGAAAACGTTCCTAACTGTCAGGGTAGTCAAACACTGGACTAAATTGCCAAGGGAGGTGGTGGAATCCCCATCTCTGGAGATATTTAAGAGTAGGTTAAATAAATATCTATCAGGGATGGTCTAGACAGTATTTGGTCCTGCCATGAGGGCAGAGGACTGGATTTGATGACCTCTCGAGGTCCCTTCCAGTTCTAGTATTCTATGAACCCTGGAGCTGGACTTTTAATACTCCAGTCATCTGAAAAAGTTGGCTGTACCCACAAAAGCCCATTATACCATCTATATGTGTATTCTTCAAGGTGCTACTAGACTATTCATTGTTTTTTAAGCTTTTCAAGTAAATTTCTTAATAAGAACACTCCTCATTGTGAGGCATCGTAGATAGAAAACATGGGGAACGAAAGTAAGAGAGAAAGCAAGGAAGGGGGAAACATTTTCTGTTTAGAATGATAAAAGAATATGCATGCATGAATTTTATCTTTGGATTTTATGAATTAAGTGGAAAAAAAAAAAGCTTTTTCCGTGAGACTGTTTCAAAGCTGTATAACCAGGTATGACTCCCATAAAAGTCTCTAGGCCTTAAGCAGTAATAATGTCAAGTCTTGTGTAAGAGCTGTTGATCTCGATATCCCCTGGAGGTCAAAGTGTTGAAGTTTTACATGTCCAAGAAAATGGTAATTAGAAGCCTATAAAAAATCAGAATGTGGAACTTCTCACAGATACATGAGAATGCACTGAATATTTCATGGAGAAGTCCAAAATTGCCTGTTACTATAATCTCCATTGTAGATTTAGGACAAAAATTGCAATGTGATGTTTTCACTGTGCTTATCTGTAATAAAGACCAACTCACTCTCAATTATGAGATCAACTGTTGCTGGCCAGAATGTATGACCATTGCTACTGCCACTCCAAAGATTACTGAAAAGGTAGCATGGCCAGTACTTCAACAGATAGGAACTGAAGAATAACTGCCCATAGTTAATGATACCAATAACAATCTTTAAGTGTGGAAGTGATTCTTATTACCCAAAGGTAATAACATAAAATACAGCATCAACTGGAAAAAACTCTCTTTCTTTTTGTATGAACAGATTATACTAGCTACCCTTTTGCCTGAAAACTGAAATTAATCAATATTTTAAAAATATGTATTGCCAAGGTATTCTGTGAGATTTAAAAATTAAATAATAGTGAACATTTTTTTTGGCCTGGAACACATCCTGCCCTGATGTACATGGGGGGTAAGAGGAATGTTAAATCCCTGTGTAAGTTGGGCCTAAACCTGTTCCTCCAAACCTCAGAAGGCTGAAACAGGTTTTAAAGAGTGCGTAGAGCAATTTCTGTGACTGCTCTTTAGGCAAGTGATACTGAGTAACTCATGGGCAGAGGAATTAATATAATTATACACTTAACATCCAGCTCTGTTTCATATTCCTACATCTCTCCCATATGTTCAGCTTAAGTGGAAGGACTTATTGCTGCTTCACTGGCTTTGCATAATAATTATCACATTTATCTTTTCCCTAAATATATGCAGTCCTTGATTCTACCAGTGTCATGGTAAAGTCTAGTAAATAACCCAGATGTTCTTATAAGAAAGACATAGTCTGCATGAAACTCAGGTAGAATTTCAAGAAT
The DNA here is from genome assembly GCF_052426305.1 of Pelodiscus sinensis. NCBI lineage: Eukaryota > Metazoa > Chordata > Testudines > Trionychidae > Pelodiscus > Pelodiscus sinensis. Next base: position 119,469,471 of record NC_143056.1, on the reverse strand, counting down.
CCAGGACATAGCAATGCTCTGTACACTCTCTATATTTGTTATTTAGCGTTGTTTGGAATCATGATACCTTCTGTCAAAGAAAACATTTTCATAATAGGCAATGTTGTAAGGGTAGCTTATTTCCAATTGTTTTTACAAATTATTTTGATATTTACATCTGATTTTCCTATCACCACCACCACCACCACAGCAACATCTACCCCAGAGACGACAACATCAACCCCCACCACCACCACTACCACAACCACCTCGACACCTACCACTACACCAGGGACAACAACACCTACCAGCACCTCCACCCCCGAAGTGACATCTACTCCCCGACCTGGATGTGTGATACCTGGTAATATTACCATTCCAGTAAGTAGATTTTTCATTTTTATCATGTCTATGAAAGCAGACCATTCTGTTCTAGCATATGTGCAGTTTGAAGGATATTTTAATTAATTCATTAGCACAGTGATCCTCTAATATTTTGGGTATATAAAGATTTTTCCATCTAACTCATATTAATTTGGCTATTGATCAGATGGGTAGCTGTGTTAGTCTGTATTTGTAAAAACAATGAGGAATCCTGTGCAAGACTAACAAATTTATTTGGGCATAAACTTTCCTGGATTATTTTGTGTCTCACTGTGATGAGGCACTGAAGCCAAGGTCAGAAAGGGGCGCTCAAATCAAACATGCGTGGGTAGTGCCTCTTAAAATGCTCTGAAGAGCTGCATTTGCTTCTAGCCGCAGCAGATTGGAATCACTGCACTAAGGACTTTATTCAGATGCACACAGCTTTTACAGGCATGGCATAGTCACTGCACCATTATTTTTCCCTTGTGAAATGTGACATCACAATAAAGTGGGACGCCTCTATTGGCTGACTGATGATACTGTTTCCGAAAGGTCTATTAGTAGTCAATACCTCCGATGCAGCTGCCGTTTTACACTGTGCCCCAGTGAAGGGACAAAAAGCTGGTGACTGGCCCCGTGCTTATAATAAATCCATATTAATGCAGAAATCTCATTTTAAAAACCTTGATGACCATGTGGTGCTTTATTCTCACTTTCAAATATGTGTTTGGAATAAAGATGTTGTCAATATAAAGCTATGTAAAATCTCCAGAACTCCAGTTTTTCCCCTTAGTAGTCTGATGGCTTTATTCTGAGTCTGACTTTTTTTTTCTCCTTCTGTCTTAAATCCAGCCAGGTGAGAGCTACTGGCCATGTAACTGCACAATGTTAATATGCATCGGAGACAATAAATGGGAGATGGTAACGACCGAATGTGAAATCCCTCCTAAGCCCAAGTGTACCAATGGGCTCACTCCCGTGGTGGTGTGGGATGATTGCTGCTGGCACTGGGAGTGTGACTGTAAGTGTATCGTTTGAAGAGTATTTTTTATCTCTGAGGGATCAATAACAGTTACAAGAGCTGCAATGTTTGTAGTGAGGACAGATGTTGTGCAAGTTCATCCCGTCATATTTCTAGCAATGAAATTCAGTCTCAACTGTAGGACCACTTTCTAGATTAGTCATAGGTTCCCCAGTTAGCTCCATCCCAGCACCAGCTTTTTACATTTTGTGAAGTGGTCTACTCGTCACTCTCTCATTTTAGCTTTTATTCTATTAAATTATTTGGATTATTCAATTACAAATCAGTATGGGTATGTCTACACTATAGCACTAATTCGAACTAACTTAATTCGAATTAGTTAATTCGAACTAAGCTAATTCAAACTAGTGCATCTAGACCTAAAAACCAGTTCAAATTAGCATTTTGCTACTTCGAACTAGCATGTCCACATTGAGTGGACCCTGAACCGAAGTTAAGGCTGGCCGGAAGCAGTGCCGGCAGGGCATCAGGTTAGGACTTAGAGTATGGAGCTGCTGTCTCAGGCTAGCCAAGGGCTGTGCTTAAAGGGACCCAACCCTCACCCCAGACAGACAATTCTCAGGGGTTCCCCGCTTGCTTGTTTAACTTGATGAGGGACAGCAAAGCAGTCCTGGCTTGGAGTGCCCTGAATGCCCACACTCGGCACATCATAGCATTCAGCCATCAGCTCGGATGCACTTGCCGCAGGCTGCCATCCGAGAGGAGAGGGGGTCAATCGGGGGGCTGCAGGAGAGCTTCCACCCGAGGAGCCCGCAGAGCCATCCCAGTCCTTCCCATTGAGGGCTCGTACCCCATTCCTCCCTCACCTCCTTCCACTTACCCCTCCCTAACCCCCCCTCCTGATGTACAAAATAAAGGACACGTGTTGAAAAATAGAAACTCTCTTTATTGAACAAAACTCAGGGAGACTGGGAAAAGGAGGTGGAACAAGGGAGGAGAGAGGAGAGCAACGAAAATGATCAGGGGTTTGGAACAGGTCCCATATGGAGAGAGGCTAAAGAGACTGGGGCTTTTTAGCTTAGAAAAGAGGAGACTGAGGGGGGATATTATAGAGGTCTATAAAAGCATGAGTGGTGTGGAGAGGGTGCATAAAGAAAAGTTCTTCATTAGTTCCCATAATAGAAGGACTAGAGGACACCAAATGAAATGAATGAGTAGCAGGCTTCAAACTAATAACAGAAAGTTCTTCTTCACAAAGCAAATAGTCAACCTGTGGAACTCCTTGCCACAGGAGGCTGTGAAGGCTAGAACTATAACAGAGTTTAAAGAGAAGTTAGATAAATTCATGGAGGTTGGGTCCATGGAGTGGTATTAGCCAGGGGGTAGAAATGGTGTCCCTGGCCTCTGTTTGTGGAAGGCAGGAGATGGATGGCACGAGACAAATGGCTTGGTCATTGTCTTCGATCCATCCCCTCCAGGGTACCTAGTGTGGGCCGCTGTCGGCAGACAGGCTTCTGGGCTAGGTGGACCTTTGGTCTGACCCAGTACGGCCGTTCTTATGTTTTTATGTTCTAAATTCGAGGCTCAGAGTCAGGGGTCTCACTGGACCACCTTTATTTTCATACAAACCTGCTCCTGGGTGGCCAGGCTAGCAGCTATCCTGCCCTAGACGGCCGCTTTCCTGTGCCTAGTGCAGAGGTCGTGGACGTTGGAGGCTTCCCCCCAAACCTGGATGAGATCCCCGATCTCTGCACTAGACCAGGCAGGCGCCTGCCTCTTGCGGCCCTGGGCAGTCTCCTGGGAGCCGCCAGCCTGGTCCCGGGAACAGGCGGAGGGCTGGGTGGCAGCGAGTGGCTGGCTCGAGCCGTGCCAGGTGCAGGGTCTGCTGGCAGGGTTCTGGCAGGCTTGCACCTGGCACGGGTACTGTAGCCAGACCGTGCCCCTTTAAGTCTCCTGGGCCGGGAGGGGGGCAGACAAGTTTCCCTGGTGGTGCCCAGAGTGGCCACAAGGGCAAGCTGGGGAGGGCTAGCCTCCCACTAGTTTGAATTAAGTGGCTACACAGCCCTTAATTTGAACTACTGAATTTGAACTAGGCGTTAGTCCTCGTGGAATGAGGTTTACCTAGTTCGAATTAAGCGCTCCGCTAGTTCAAATTAAGTTCGAACTAGCGGTTTGTATGTGTAGCGCCTATCAAAGTTAATTCGAACTAACGTGTGTTAGTTCGAATCAACTTTGTAGTGTAGACATACCCTCTGTGTAGACATACCCTTTGTAGTGTAGACATACCCTCTGTGTGAGCCCTTGATATACATTAAGTGTAACAATGAAAAAAGCATTAATATGTTGCTCTTCAAAATTGTTTGGTTCTGGCCCTTTTTTTTCCTGAATGATGTCATCTGTACAGATCTGATTCTTCCACATAGTTACTCAGGTTGACTGGTAGCTCAGTACACAAGTAATCCCATTGCAGTCATTCATAGCAAGGGGCTGCACAGCAAAAGTAGAGTGATGGAATGTGACTCTATACGATAACATCAAAGATGTGCCTACGCTGCTAAATTTGGATTCTGAGCCAGCTGCTTGAAACAATCTTGAGCTCTTTGATCCAGAAGCTTGGCTGGAGCTCTCACAAGCACATAGACCTACTAGTGAGATTCATGGCACATACTGGGTTCCAACTTCGTAGGAAATACCACAAGCACAGCCTTATTCAGAGAATTTTTGGTATTTCTGTTTGTCCTGCCTGAAACTGGAAGATCCCAGAAATGGAACCTGTAAACTTAGAAACAAATAGTTCTGATTCTTTAAATATGGAAAATGTTCCAACTGAGATTTTAGATTAATTCTCTTTACTTGTTTGTAGTTCACTGCATGCAGGTTCTTTCATTTCTATTTGATGTCCATGCTAGTAAGATGAATTGGTCTTCCACTTACTAACACCCTTATTCATGCTTTAACTCTGCAGCTAAACTCTCAATCTCTTGGCAGGCTACTGCACTGGCTGGGGAGACCCACATTATGTGACCTTTGATGGACAGTACTATAGTTACCAAGGGAATTGCACATATGTCCTGGTGGAAGAAATTCACAAAAAGATTGACAACTTTGGGGTCTACATTGACAACTATCACTGTGATGCACGGGAGACAGTGTCCTGTCCACGCACGCTCATTGTGAAATACGAGACCCAGGAAGTGCACGTAAAGACTCTGAAAATGTTTCCTTTCATAATACAGGTATTGAAAAGTGACTACTAAACCTACATGTATTTGCTCAGATTGATATTGATATTACCTGCCCTCAGTTAATCAGATTCAAACCTGTATAAGCTAATGGCATTCAGACCTGATCACATTGGCCACAATGTTAGGAAAATAGAATAATTGCTCTGTGAGTTGCTTTAATGGAGTTTTATAGGAACACTTCTTCCTCTGCATATTGAAAGAAATCCTCCCCCTTTTGAGACTCAGATCTTTACAATCCCTTCCCCCATCAAAATATGGTGTATGGAGAAATCCATTTTAGCAGACAACATAAAATGGAATCTTGTAATCTCATTTTAAAGGATTTTAATGTGGATAACACCCTAAAGGAATAATAATAATAATTAATAAATGCCAAATGGTATCCAATGAGTAAGAAACATCCCATTGTTCTTGGAAAGCAGGATTGAGAGAGTGATTGAGGGAGGGCAGTAAATCATATTAAGGTTTGAACAAGAGATTACATTTGAATTAGAGATGGGAATCAGAGTGGTAGACCAAAATATTTTTAAAATATATTCTCATCTGGCAAATGGCTTTGCTGATAGTATTCACACCTTACGATGGGTGAAAATGCTTCCTTTTTATATATTTCAAGTGAATAGCCGTCATCAGTTTAGTCCTGAGTTCCAAGGATTGGGATGTGGCATGTTTTATAACCTGTCTTCTCCAAAATATGTTGAAAGTACAGGTTGAATCTCTCTAGTCTGGCAATCTCTGGTCCTGCAACATCCATGATCCAGCATGATTTTAGTTAACCAGATATCTACTTATCATGAGTGTGGCCAAACCTCCCATAAAGTTTGTTGACAGCCACCAGTTCTAGCTCTCAGTGTTCTATGCTGCTATTTAGCTCTGATTTACCCCCAAATATCTTCTAAGAGCCCAATAAATGGTGGAAATGTTGGTAATGCTGCCAGACAATATTAAACAGTGGAAGTGTTGGTAATGCTACTAGACAATATTGACCTAATGTGGTTTGGCAAATTCTCTGGTTCGGCACCTGAGGATGCTGGACTAGTGAGGTTAAATCTGTACTTGCTTTTAGAATTCTTCATCTTCTTATTTTTCATCATCAGCTCTTTGCTGGCTTTTGGAATATTAAGGCGGACAATTGTAGAGGTGACACTACATGTAGAATGTTGCAAGACAACAGCAGTATGGTTAAATTCCCCATTGGCTCTTGAGACAGAGCAAAACTTATCAGTACTAGATGAGCATAAGAGGAATGTACTAGGCCAGCAGTTGTCACACTTATTTGATTGGGCCCAGCTTCTTTGTATAGACAGTCATTTATGTGCCCTCCCACCAAGTACATACACGGCCACCCAGGCAGCGCTACACCAGCACAGGGTGGCGGTGATATGCGTCAATATCACTTTGCAAATCAGTGCAGAAATAATGGAGGCAACGTGACAAATTATTGTGTTAGTACTTTTCTGTGCTATAGCTTTGGCGGTGCTATGGCTGCCATTCCAGGGCTGAGCATCTGAGCCCCACTGCCTCTCTGGAAGAGATGCGGGAGGAGCCTGAGCATGGGTTGCCTCCCAGGGAGCCTAGATGGTGGGACTCCAGCTGTTCCCTTTATACCTGCCTCCCGGGTGTGCATGCCCCTTCTGCTCAAGCTCCAGCATCCTGCGGTTGATGGCCCAAGTTCTTAAAAAAACTAACCAAAGACTCCCTCACAGCTCATCCCTCTCTTGTCATATTCTTACGCCTCTCTTGGGTGGCCCACCCCTTCATGTGAGAATTGCTGCACTCTGCCTACCACAAGGTTGTAAATAATTAGATTTTTTTTCCTCCCCCTATTTCATTCCATTTCATTATTTACATGACTGTAGATCAAAGGATTCCCTTTCTTTGGAGCAACCAGCTCTGCCATTGCATGATCTAAGTGGGCAGACAGCCAATGAGAAGCCAGATAGTTACCAGGGCTGGGCTGCCATGACACTAGAGGCTAAAGGAAATGGCCTAGGTGGGGCCCACAGCTAGGGAAGGAGGGGAGGGAGGGTGAACAGGGTCACCCCTGTCAGATTTCAGCAGTCACTGAGCATGCTCAGCACATGGCAAGCAGCAAGCCAGTTGCCCTCACTCTACTCCCCCTCCCCTTGGGCAGGCAGAAGCCACCTGCCTGCAGCAGCTCCCCCCGGGTTGGGAGGGAGGAGAGAAGCACAGGCAGTCTGGGACATTGCCCATAGGGCATTAAGGCCTCCCAGCCTGTCTTGGGAGATGGGGGCAGCACTCTGGTGCCAGACCCACTGAAGACTAGGAAACCCTTGCACACCATGATAAGTTGTGGATAGTGGGGCTGCAGAGGGGTTAGAGCTGGGGGGAAAGGATTGCCTTGGCACGGGGCAGTCACTCCTCCCTGGCCACCCTGCAGCAGGTCGACCCATAGAGGCTCAGAGTCAGAGTATGGCACACCTTGTCCTGAGGCCCAAATTCTGAACATGTATCCCCAGGTGGAGGTAGCCCTTTGCTGGGCCTTAGAGAGGGAGTTCAACATTCCTGTCACATGCAAAGAAACATACAGCACATCAGAAATAGATAGCAAGGAAGTTTCGGGTCATAAGCACATTACTTTCCTTTACATTGCATCTCCCGTGCAAGTTAATGATCAATAGATTATTTTATTGAACATAATGTAAAGGTATGTTTCTTCTCCTTTTTCTTTGCACATTAGGTGACGGTAAATGGTCAGGAAGTCGCTACCCCTTACGAAAAATATGGCATGAAAGTCGTTAAGTCAGGAGTAAATTACGTAGTGGAAATTGAGCGAATTGGGGTAAACGTAAGCTACAATGGCTTGTCTTTCTCAGTTAGATTGGCCTACCGTCTGTTTGGCAACAACACTCAAGGACAGTGTGGTAAGGATCTATTTTTCTACCTTCAGACCGAAATATAAAAGTTAAATGAAAATTCTGTCAGTAAGAGAGACTTGTTGCTGATTCATTGTGATGGATGTAAATACGATTATGTGATGGGGAAAATTGGGGTGTGAATCCTTCTACTTCTTGTCAATTTTAGGAACTTGTAACAACAACAAAACTGATGACTGTATGCTACCTAATGGAAAGTTCCCAGGTAGCTGTGAAACCATGGCGGACCATTGGGTGGTTCATGACCCCGAAAAGCCACAGTGCACTCCATCCGTAATTCCTACACAGAGCCCTTCTGTCCCAGATACCTGCAAACCATCTGCTCTCTGTGAGCTCTTTAAGGGAAGGTAAATACACCAGCAGTGGTACAGACCTATAATTTTGGAATTCCGTGGCAATCTGAAATGCAGGTTTGCTGTTGCTTCATCATTTCTTGCAGCTGTGTCTGCTCCTTCCCTATCTTCTGTTCTTTCTAACCTCCCTCCTATTTTGCTTTCATCTTTGCAACTTCCTCACTGCCATTCAGGCTTCTTACTGATTCTTTGGCCCTCTCATACACTTCTGGGCTTCCTTGGCCTTCTTCAGCCCTTTCCACTTGGCTCTTCTACTCTGCTGTCTCAGCAGCCGATATGGATCCCCTGACAAGCCAAAGGGAGCTCGTGCTTAAGTTTCACAATGTGGCTTCAAAGACGGGAAATTTCAAACCAAGTTTTATTGACAACTCTAATTCATGGCGATACTAGATTCCTCCAGCCACTAGGGGGATGCAGTATTTTGGAGCGAGAGATAGTATAAAGATTAAGGTCTCAGTGTATTGGAAGGTTGTACTCCAGTGAAATGCTGCTCTGTCATGGATGAGTCCTTTTCAGTGGTCCCAGTACAACCCCTTGCTAAAATATGCCATCCAGCACCTTGAACTAAGCATAGTAACTAATTACATGTTTCTGCTTCTAGTGTGTTTGAAAAGTGCCATAGCCTTGTCGACTACCATAACTACTACCGTGCCTGCATTTACGACAGCTGTTTTGTTCCAAACTCCCAACTCGAGTGTGCTAGTTTGCAAATTTACGCTACCATCTGTGCTGACCAGGGTGTCTGTGTTGACTGGAGAGGCTATACCCATGGCACCTGCGGTAAGTAGAGACATTTTTCTGTCATTTCACTTAAATAATTTGTCTGCTTCAATTCCCCTGTGTTAATGTGTTATTTGGTTTCCCCCAGTCCATAATGACTGTAATAAACTTCAAAAGCTGTGCTGAAATAATTTTGCTGCCTAGATTTCAAAGGGGAGAAAATAGATGATCCTATAAAAACATATATTATGTTTCTTGTGCCCAAAAAGCTCTAAATCCATTTGTGGAAATGCCTGAGCATATACAACAGGGGTGCCTACATATTTAATGGGAAACAAACTTGGTTTTGCTGGTGCGTTGGTTTTGCTTTGAAAATTTGGCCCTAAGAAACCCTAACCATCCAAAGTGTTTGTATTCAAAAAGCAAATCCTGCCCTTAAGTTGGCACAGCAAAATGGCATGTTGCTTTGCATATGTTGCTTTATGTAAAATCGCTGATGACCTGCAGATCCTGCGATACCTTTCATAAATGGCTTTTTCCCTTAAGTCTGAGTTTCTTAGAATTTAAGGTACTCAGTCAGATCTTCATTCTTACTGAATGAGTCTGACATTTTCAAATCTATTTGTTTCCAATGTGCTTTTGAAGATTGGCAAAAGTATAAACGTTTTGGGTTGCTTCTGATGGTCTTGCTGAAATATTTTTCTCTGTATCTCTTCCATTCAAGCTCTTAAATGCCCATCACATAGAGTATACAAAGCCTGTGGTCCTATTGAAGAGGTGACCTGCAAGTCAAGGTAAATAGCTACTTTCCTGCCAGTCATGTCCAATGCATCTAGCCATGGATAGATAGTCCACAGAGAAAAGAGGAACTTCTACATTTTTCAATCTTGGTCTGCGTCTAGACTGGCATGAATTTGCGCAAAAGCAGATGCTTTTGCGCAAAATTTTGCCGCCTGCCTACACTGGCCACTTTTATTTGCGCAAGAACACTGACTTTGTAATGTACAAAATCAGTGGTTCTTGCGCAAATACTCCGACGCGTCCGCTCAGGGATAAGCCCTTTTGTGCAAGTATTCTTGCTCAAGAGGGCCAATGTAGAGAGCCATGTTTATTTCTTGTGCAAGGAAGCCCGATGGCTAAAATGGCCATCGGAGCTTTCTTGCGCAAGAGAGCGTCCACACTGGGCACGGATGCTTTTGCACAAAAGCAAATCTTTTGTGCAAAGGCACATCCCAGTGTGGACACTCTCTTGCGCAAATACTTTTAATAGAAAAACTTTTCTGTTAAAAGAATTTGCGCAAATTCTTGCCAATCTCGACGCAGCCTTGATGTAAAATAGAAATCTGAAAAATCTGCAAAACAGCCTCTAACCTGGTTATCATTGTATTTGCCCTGAGATCTTGTTACTGCACAACCCATACAGCTGAATCAAATACTGTATAGTGAAATAAACTAAGATTAGAATCAAAATAATTTACAATCTGTAAACTTTACATATACAAATTTTTCCCTGATCTTTTTTGGGTTCAATATATTTGGTCCACCTTCCACTGTGTGTCTGTAATTAATTATAAATGCTGATAGTTTGTTTGTTTGTTTGTTTGTTTGTTTTCTATAGCCAAGTTGCAGTTAACCACACCAATCACATGGAAGGTTGCTTCTGTCCTGATGGAACAATGCCTTATGGTGGAGGTGTGGATGTCTGTGTAAAAACCTGCGGTAGGTTGTGTTACCATGTTTAAATGCAGGTGTATTTCCTTTTTGTTGTGACCAGGTCATGAATACAATATAATTCTGAAGCTGGTTATCTGCCATGATATCAATTATAAGGAGATTTATTTTTTCTCTATTTACAGGGTGTGTCGGACCAGATAATGAACCTAGAGAGGTATGTTACGCATTTCCCTTTTTTGGGGGGGAAAGGAAGTTACATATTTTGTGTCTCCTCCCAACTAGCCCTGTTTTGTGTAGACACCCAGGTTTTCATCCATACACATATTTAGTAGATGAGTGGAATTTTGAAAACCCTTGATTTTATATTTATTGTGGTTTGACTTACACATTAGTGGCAAAACTTGCCGTTAGATAGTTCTTGATAATCAGTCTCCAGACTACAAAATAGTTAATTTATAATTCCACTCTGTTCCCTCCTAACACATACACTCGTTTCCATGCTTACACACAACAGATTTATGTTGTTTTTATTTACAAACTATTCAGTTAGTCATTTTCTTCTCTTTTATTAATGACAGTTTGGGGAACGTTTTGAGTTTGATTGTAAGAACTGCATTTGCCTGGAGGGTGGAAGTGGCATTAAATGTGAGCCCCTCATATGTGAAGAGAAAGAGGATAAAACAAACTGCAAGAATGAAGGCTTTTACGAGGTCACTGAAGTCAATCCTGACAACATCTGCTGCAACAGAACTTTCTGCAGTAAGTTCCCCTTTTGCTTCATTTACAGCACACCACTGCCCCACCAACATTCTTTTGCAATAACAGTTGCATTATTCATTTGTGCTAAATTAATTGAGAATATTTGGTGAGCCCCAGGACTGCTAAATGCCTAGACTGAGCCCTGTTAAGTGGCATATTGCTCTCCGTAGCAGTTATTTTACATTTCTCTTGCCTTTTTCACTTTGCAGGATGCGATGTGGCCCTTTGCACAACCATTCCTCCTAAATGTAAACTGGGTTATCAACTTGAATCGAGCATTCCAAATGGCATGTGCTGTCCTGTGTATAAATGCGGTAAGTCGTTTTTAAACATATAACAGTATTGCATTTCCCGCGAGCGTTAAGGCTGGTAGTATATGCTTCTCTTTAGGAGGGGGAAACAAAACCAAGCTTAGATTCTAGGTTGCAACCATGCTTCGTCCCTGGAAGTAGTTGAGAAAATGGTGTAAGGTGGATGAGGTATCACTCGTCCTTGTCACGTTAAATATTTCTGGTTATACACCTATGCGAGAATAATGTGATTTTTGACCAGAACTTCAGTCCTCTTACAAACTTTAGGGTATGTCTAGACTACATGGCTCCATTGACGGAACCATGTAGATGAGTTTACTAGACATAGCAAAATGAAGCGACGATTTAAATAATCTCCACTTCATTTACATCAAAATGGCCACCGCGCTGTGCCAACAATCAGCTGATGGGCACAGCGGGGCAGTATAGATGCACCGTGGTCAACAAGGGAAGCCTTTGTCGACTGCTCCGGTATGCCTTGTGAAACCGGAGCGGCCGACAAACCAGAAAGGCAGATGAATCAACCATTTCCAGTAAACATAGCAGGAACCGGTTTGTAATTGCCCAGTGAGCAACCTGAGATGTAAAATCTGGACTATTGATATTCAAACCAGATAGCCTTCCTTTTTTATAAGTGCAAATTGTACATTGCAACGTTTGTGTCCGTGTATGGCACAATTGACATTGCAAAAATTGAATCTGGGTTACCCTTTTGAACATTGGTGTTGTGCTTAAAAGAAATTTGCATGATTGGGATTATAAAATCTGGCAAGTTCCTTGCATGTATAACCACACTACCTCTACTTTGTTTCACAGTCCACAAGAAGGTTTGTGTGCATGACAATGCGGAGTACTTGGTAAGTTTCCATTTCTTCATTCAAAGGACTTTTAGATGAAACATTTGTGTCAAGAGCACCCTTTTACTGATGTATTTTGAGGAAGTTTGCATTTGGTACAATACACCTTTAAAGCACCCCCCCCCACACACACACAAATTGCCATCAGGGATGAATGTGTTACACTGAGCTAAACACTTTTCAGAGAAAGTCTCTCATGAGTATTTGAAGCAGTGGTTCTAATCAGCTAGACTGTGGATGTAAAGATTTGAGTTTACTATTCAATGTGCATACCCCTAGAAAGTCAGTGTACCTTTCACACTAGCACTTTGCTTCTCTATGTTAAGGCCTTGCTGTCACAAATGGAAAGAAATGAGCAAGGGCCACATTTCAACCCCCTATAATTCTGCTGGCTCTGTTTTATTTATTAATACATGCAAGTACTAAGTTATTCCGTTCATATGCATAAGATGAACATTTGTCCTCTAAGAATGCGTGATGTGTTTCCTTAGAAGTTGTTTGTTTATGGAGAGGGGGGAAGTATTGGATATTAGAAATATGTCTCCAGGCACATCGTGCCCTGCTAATACCAGAACTCTGTTTTTTTTTAAATCCAGCCTGGTTCTCCAGTCCTTGGTGATAAGTGTGAGACTTGCTTGTGCACTGAGAATGTGAACAGTACTGGTCAGAATATCGTCACATGTCATCACATTCCTTGCGATACAAGATGCCCACAAGTAAGTCATGAAAATCTCTTTGTCCCATTTCCTTGCAAAGTAGCTGTGAATGAGAGAGGGGTATTCGAAGCAAAGGAGAGGAAGGCAGGAGGTCCTAGGTGCTAATTCCAGCTCTGATGCTGAATCTTCTTGGGCAATCCATTTTCTTCATTTTCAGGATGATGATAATAATGCTTATGAGCATCTTAGTCACAGTGTGATGATTAACTAATGATTTAAAAAATACTTTGTTGATAAAGTAACGTCTAACCACGGTGAAGCCTTTGTTGCCTCCATTTATTGTCTGCTTTCATTATCCCTTTTCTCTTCACCTGATGATCTCCATCTATTACAAAAAGCAACACATTTAGATTATCCTTAAAACCATTAAAACCTTAAAATCGTTAAAAACAGTGCTTCAATTTAGCTGGGTTTTTACAGACATCCTTAATCTGGTCCTCACATTATTACATTTGCATGTGTTTCTCAAGGACACTTTTGACCTAGTGCTTTGTTTTTAATTCCTAGGGATATGAACTTAAAGATATGAACGGAGAATGTTGTCCAAAATGTGTGCAGACGAAATGTATTGTCAAAAAGAGTGACGGCATTTCCCTCATCTTAAGTGTAAGTATGCTGCAGTTCTTAGGAGTCTACCAACCTTGTAGCATTCCTATTGTGTTCCTCAAAGTTTTCACTGGGAGAAAAGACAGAGAAGTTAACGGTGGAGGGCAGAGAAGAGTCAGAGCTTACGTTCGAATGTGCATTGGCAAGTTCAGTTACTCATTTAAAAGAAAGTTATGTGAATTTCTCTGATCTGGGTTCTGAAAGATGGGGTTGGAGAGCTTATGAGATCAGATTTTCTCACAAGGTTTTTTCTGGTATCTGAAAACTATGAGAAGAGTCTTTCTTGCAGTTTTCTGACCAAGAAGTAGAAAGGTGACAGAAGAGCTTGAACATGATTCGACTGTGTTGCTCGTTTTGAGTAAAGGGCTGTTCTTATTTAGTATCCCAAATCAGAATCTCACCCTGTTATTTTTCCTTGACTTGGGATCTATTCGTTTCACACAGGGATTTTTCTTTCCCAATGGAAATTCCAAAGATCCCCTTCACCCATGGGGCCCCATAATATAGTCACTAGCCAAGACAGATATTTGTCTAGTATATTCATGCTGAGAAATGAGGAGTGTCTATAAAGAAGATAGGAAGATTTCTGTCTGAACCCATTCTGAATGTTTCTGCGTATGCGACATTTCCTTTTTGTATACAGCCTGGGGAAATGCAAACTGATCCAAAGAAAAACTGCACCGTGTATAGCTGTGTGCTGATCAAAGGTCAGTTCATCTCCTCCACCTCAGAGATTACCTGCCCAGCGTTCAGTGAGGAGAACTGTAAACCTGTAAGTACATTTGGGACATTCACCCTCTTCCTGTTTGACAATGCATTTTAGTTTGATCCAGCCCTCTTATAAACAAAAGACTCTACTTTGATTGAAACTTTCTAAACTGGGACTCTCTGGTCTGGCAAATCTGAAGTAAGGAATGGATGTTGCAGGACCAAAGAGTCCCAACGGAAGGTGAGTAGTAGGGAGCCCAGTGAGGCTGGCAGCCCACAGTGAGCTGCCAATGGGGCTGCCAACACATTGCAATGGAGTGCACAGAGCCACGGCAGCGACAGCTGCCCTGTGCAGCTGGCAGGGCAGTGGGGCCAGTACCAGTGGAGAGCCAGCTGGAAGGCCAGCGGGCTGGGTCAGAGCTGAAGGGCCCAGTGGCAAAGGGGCCAGAGATGACCTCCTCTGGTCCAGCAATATCCTTCATCTGGGACCGGTCAGGTGCTGAGGGTTCCGGACCAGGGAAGTCCAACCTGTGTGGAGCGCTAGCACATATCTTATAACTGTGATGTGTGCTCTGTTGTGCCTCATGGGGATCTTCAGAGCTCCAACTGGGGAGGACATGGAAGGGTTCTGGGAAATAGTAGGAAATAGTATATAGGAATTTAAGACCTGGTTATTCTATTTTTTTTGTTTGCACTAATTTCTTGAAACATTCTTCCATCAAACAAAAGGAATGTATGGTGCATATACTACCTATTTATTGATGGGTCCTGAGTATTATAGTAAGACATTAGTGTCCCATAGCTTAAAAACTGACCAGTAGTGAACTATGATGTTCTAACACACCGTAATCTGCAGGATCATCTTTGTATGAGGCAGCATATTTTCATGAGTGTCCTGTGGACACAATAGTTTCAATAAATAATTGATATACCACATACTTATTTTCTACTGAAAGAATGAGAAAATACTGTGGTTCTGTCAGATAAAAAAGCGTGGAATTCCATGGCAAACAGTAATTTGGAAGTGACAACCTTTGTATGCCACAAGCTTTTCCTTCAAAGAATTACATAGTGCAAGAGAATCCATTTTGGAATTTACAGATCTTAAAGTCAAAAAAGAATTATCATGGTCATCTATTGTCACCGCTTGTATAATACAGGCCACACAATTACAACCAGTAATTCATGCTATAGAACAAATTATTTTCCTCGATTGTGCATGTAAATAATAAAATTTCAAAATATAGAAAATATATTTTTCTGATTTGTTTTCAGGGCACTATTACACTGTTGCCGAATGGTTGCTGTAAAACATGTGAGTACCGTTACCCAGTGTTCATATATTAATTAAAAATAAAATGGATTTTTTAAAAAGGAACTGATTTTTTCCTCTCTAAAAGTTATTGCTAAACTACATTAATTTAATCAGATGGAAGTACACTCCTACTAGTTGTTTTGTGGAGCACATAAAGCATGCCCAGAAGAAAGTTAGACACTGGGGCCACGTTATACTTACTGTGCTGGTGATCGATCATCTGGCATTTGATTAAGAGGGGGCTAGGTAAGACCCGCTAAATTGAACACTGATAGTGGTTCCTGGCAGATCGAGTGTAGGCATGACTTGACTGAGTATATGGCCACACAGCACAGTTTGGTTATTAATCAATCAACATAGCTGCAGAGGGGGCTTTGCAGCAGAAGTGCCTTTTGGGAAAGGAAAGGCAGGTGGATGAAAGGGCCTAACTCACTGGGATTGGAAGACATGGAGATAATGTAGCTCACCTACTGTATTTTTATGTCTGTGTTTTTCTTTTCAGTTTTCCTTCTGATTTGTTGTGTTCAGTGCCTAAAGCAGTGAAGTATATAGATAAAAATATCAGTTTTATTTTTGGCGCAGAGTTTGAAACATTGCCTTACAAGCTGCTATATTAAAAGTCCATTCAGCAGCTTATTTAAAACATCTCTAACTGGCTACTATATGTGGCTTGGTAAAACCCTTTAGTCCTGATTTGGCACTAGTAACATTGATAGCACCTAATAGTTTTGATTTAATAAGCCTTTGCTTTTCCCTGCACGGGCCCCCAAACACTCTCACACAATCTGAGTAATACAAGATAAATGAGCCATTTTCTTTCTTCCTCATTTGTTTCATTTCTTCTGTTATTCAGCGGCTCCAATAAGAGACATGTTCAAGAGATGGTTTGTTCTCCAGACTAACATTGAAAGGCAAGCGTTAAAATGCTTGACCTTTCTGACAACTTTTCTGTTTGAACTGCAGTTATTTCAGTATTTTAGTGACAGATGGCAGAACAAGGAGCAATGGTCTCAAGTTGTGGTGGGAGAGGTCCAAGTTGGATATTAGGAAAAACTATTTCACTAGCAGGGTAGTGAAGCACTGGAATGGGTTATCTGGGGAGGAGTTTCCATCCCTAGAGGTGTTTAAGTCTCGGCTTGACAAAGCCCTGGCCGGGTTGATTTAGTTGTGATTGGTCCTGCCTAGAGCAGGGGGCTGGACTTGATGACCTTCTGAGGTCTCTTCCAGCTCTATGGTTCTATGATTCTATGATTCACATCCTGTGATGAAGCAACATGATGCTTTTGCAGCCATCTGATTGAAGGGCATTATCTCTTTTTTTCCTCATAGGCATACCCCAGGACACTCCATTGCCATGTTCTGTCACCAAAAACCTGGAATATATCATCCACAATGGCTGCCGCTCTGTGGAGAAGGTCGTTCTGACTCACTGTGAAGGATCATGCGGAACTCTCTCAATGTAAGTAAAGTGAATCAGTCAAGGAGATACTGAATTGAATTGACATATAGACTGCTTCCATGAAAGGGGCAATACATAGCCTGGTTGAAGAGTCAGTAGCTGAAGAGCTAGAACTGGTCAACTCCAAGTCTCACAAGCACTGACGTTTGTAACTGGTTTGGGGATACTGGCCAAAGGGCTGATTCACGTTCGTAATGAAGTCCATAGAAAAGGGACAAGTGACTCTTCATTTTGCTTCCAAATAGCTGTGTAGATTCCTTCTTGCCTACACTGTGAGAGCCGGATCACTTGCCATTTGCGTTAGAGCAGCACAGAGTCAATTCCTGATGTAGGCAATACGTTAACAATAGCCACATCGGAACGTCATGAGCAGAGATGCTACTTTCCAAAGATGAATGTATAAAGGACTGGAGGGAAAAACGAGAGACTCTTTTATAAGAGGGAGACACTTGTGTGGTAAAGAAGTGAAAAAATGTGTGCTAAAGGGCTTTTCATAATTGTGGAGATAATGAAGTTAGTATTGCTCTGAAATGAGAGAACTTTGAAGAAACCAGCGGTTAAGAGTATAACCCTAATTTCCCACTGAAACGATCTTTTGCAGTCTACCACTGAAAACAATTACCTGGAGGAAAGCCCATTCCTTATGGGGATTATTTATTTGAATTGCTGCAGTACGACTGGCCCCAAACAGGTTCCTGTGATGAAAAGCGGGCCCCAATCAGTGTTCCCATCTGATTTTTTGTGAATGGAAAGCAACCAGAGTACATGGTTTGGGGCAGAGATTTCCAAAGCACCTAAGGAAATTGGGCACTCAGCTCCCAGTGACTTCCAATGGGAATAGGGTGCCTAATTCACTTAGGCCCCTTTCAAATTCCAGACCTTGATGACTTGTTTTTTAAAAACAGCAGGCTACATTATACTTGAACCTGGTACCTAGCATACTGCCAGCTCAGCTAAGGGAGCAGCTCCTCTAATTCATACCACTGGAGAAGCCTTGTAAACCTATTATTTCCAGTTTCTTACAGTAGCTTATCCCCTCAAATAGCATTGTGCCTCATTTCACTTTCTTTCCACCTTTACTTACAGCATAAATAAGGGGTGGGAGGGATAGCTCAGTGGTTTACACATTGGCCTGCTAAACCCAGGGATGTGAGCTCAATCCTTGAGGAAGCATCAAGGGCAAAAATCTGTCAGGGATGGTGCTTAGTCCTCCTGTGAAGGCAGGGGACTGGACTCAATGACCTTTCAAGGTTCCTTCTGGTTCAAGGAGGTAGGCATCTCCATTCATTTATTTTATAGCATAGTGTGACGGTGTTTTTTCCCATGCTCTCAAACAGATACTCAGCTGAGGCCAGTTCCATGGAGCACAAATGTTCCTGCTGCAGGGAGACAGAGACCATCAAGAAGCAAGTTCTACTGAGATGCCCCGATGGGGAAACTATAACATACAAATATCTACATGTGGACGACTGTAAATGTTTCGACACTGAGTGCACCGTACCAGGCTCCTCAGAAGAGGCCAAAAGCAGCGAACACTCAAAGGAAAATGTAGAACAGGGTGCCATCGAACGAGTCAAGCGGGCCATTCAGAGAATAATGCAGTGAAGGGCAGAAAAGTAACGACACACAGAAAAAAAAAGACAAGGAGGCTTTATGCACCAATCTCATCTTAATTCAATGCTTTGCCGTTTCCCATTTACTCCTTTGCCTCATATTCTCTGATTATTTTTAACTGAACTCTATTTATTTGTGTACAAAAGAGAAACTATTATACCAAGTCTCTTTTGTTAGGTCTTAAATTAGTTTCTTTTTCTTTCAATGATTAAAGTCATATTTCAAAAGTGAAAACTCCTTGTCTTTATTCATCTGCACACTTGAGCCTTCAGTCCTTGAAAGGGAAGGAAGATTGCTCCCGAGCCTAAGCAGTAAAGTGCCAGCTTTTCTAAGTCAACTGGATACCTATTTTTGGCTCTCTAAGTGCTCAAATCTATCGAGGTCTAGATTCTGGGTCCCAAAAGGTTACAAAGGGTAACTCTTCTGTACCACCATTATATCTGCTGCAACAAAACAATGGAAAGATCAGGTTTAATTTACTAGAAATATTTGGGTAGAGCCCTGCAGAGGCACAACATTTGTATCTGTATCCACATCTGCATCCACAAAACGGAGCTGCAGATATCTTCATTGAGGATATGGCTACACTACAGCACTAATTTGAACTAACTTAGTTCGAATTAGTTAATTCGAACTAAGCTCATTCGAATTAGCGCATCTCGACTTAAAAACTAGTTTGAATTAGCGTTTTGCTAATTCGAACTAGCATGTCCACATTGAGAGGACCCTGAACCGAAGTTAAGGCTGGCAGGAAGCAGTGCCAGCAGGGCATCAGGTTATGACTTAGAATGTGGAGCTGCCTCAGGCTAGCCAAGAGCTGTGCTTAAAGGGACCCGACCCTCACCCCGGACAGACAGTTCTCAGGGTTCCCCACTTGCTTGTCTACCTCGATGAGGGACAGCAAAGCAGTCCAGTCTTGGAGTGCCCTGAGTGCCCACACTCGGCACATCAGAGCACTCGGCCATCAGCCCGGCTGCACTTGCCGCAGGCTGCCATCTGGGGGGGGGGGGGGTCAATCGAGGGGCTGTCAGTTTCTAGGAGACCCTGCAGGAGAGCTTCCACCCTGAGGAGCCTGCAGAGCCACCCCAGTCCTCCCCATTGGGGGCTTGTACCCCATTCCTCCCTCATCTCCTTTCACTTACCCTCCCTAGCCCCCCATCCTGATGTACAAAATAAAGGACACGTGTGTTCAAAAATAGAAACTCTCTTTATTTAACAAAACTGTGTGTGTGGGGGGGGGAGTGGGAAAAGGAGGTGGGAGAAGGGAAGAGAGAGGGTTGGAGAGCGGATTGGGAAACCTGGAAGGAGGGAGCATGAAGAGGGAAGCTAGGGAAAGAAGGAGTAGGAGAAGTATAAAACTATGGTATGCCTACATCTTCAGTACTGTGTACAGATGTGATCTCCTCACCCCAGAAAAGCTATTTTGGCCTTGCAAAGGGTTCCAAAAAGGGCAACTAAAATGATCAGGGGTTTGGAACAGGTCCCATATGAAGAGAGGCTGAAGAGACTGGGACTTTTCACGTTAGAAAAGAGGAGACTGAGGGGTGATATGATAGAGGTCTATAAATGCATGAGTGATGTGGAGAGGGTGCATAAAGAAAAGTTCTTCATTAGTTCCCATAATAGAAGGACTAGAGGACACCAAATGAAATGAATGGGTAGCAGGCTTCAAACTAATAACAGAAAGTTCTTCTTCACAATGCAAATAGTCAACCTGTGGAACTCCTTGCTGCAGGAGGCTGTGAAGGCTAGAACTATAACAGTTTAAAGAGAAGTGAGATCAAGTCATGGAGGTTGGGTCCATGGAGTGGTATTAGCCAGGGGGTAGAAATGGTGTCCCTGGCCTCTGTTTGTGGAAGTCTGGAGATGGATGGCACGAGACAAATGGCTTGGTCGTTGTCTTTGGTCCATCCCTTCCAGGGTACCTGGTGTGGGTCGCTGTCGGCAGACAGGCTCCTGGTCTAGATGGACCTTTGGTCTGACCCAGTACGGCCGTTCTCATGTTTTTATGTTCCAAGCTCAGGGCTCAGGGTCGGGGGTCTCACTGGACCACCTTTATTTTCATGCAAACCTGCTCCTGGGTGGCCAGGTTGGCAGGTATCCTGCCCTAGACAGCCGCTTTCCTGTGCCTAGTGTGGAGGTCATGGATTTTGGAGGCTTTTCCCCAAACCTTGATGAGGTCCACGATCTCCGCACTAGACCAGGCGGGTGCCTGTCTCTTGCAGCCCCGGGCAGGCTCCTGGGAGCGGCCAGCTTGGTCCCAGGAAGAGGCGGAGGGCTGGGTTGCAGCGGGTGGCTGGCTTGTGCCGTGCCAGGTGCAGGGTCTGCCGGCTGGGTGCTGGCAGGCTTGCACCTGGCACGGGCACCGTAGCCAGACCATGCTCCTTTAAGGGCTCTGGAGCCGGGAAGGGGGGGCAGACGAGTTTCCCTGCTTTTGCCCAGAGTGGCCACCAGGGCAAGCTGGGAAGGGCTAGCCTCCCACTAGTTCGAATTAAGTGGCTACACAGCCCTTAATTCGAACTACTTAATTCGATCTAAGCATTAGTCCTCGTAGAATGAGGTTTACCTAGTTCGAATTAAGCGCTCTTCTAGTTTGAATTAAGTTCGAATTAAGCGCTCTTCTAGTTTGAATTAAGTTCGAACTAGCGGTTTGCCTGTGTAGCGCCTATGAAAGTTAATTCGAACTAACGGCTGTTAGTTCAAATTAACTTTGTAGTGTAGACATACCCTCTGAGTGCAGAAAGTGGGGGCCTGCAAGAAACCTTAAAATATCTTGCCACTAAAGGCTTCTGTTTTAAAAACTCCCCAAGGTCACAGAGTCCCTGACTTTGGGAGGCATGCTGTCACCATCCTAGTGACGAAAACTCATACCTTTTCAAACCCCAGAAGATTAATTTGGGAACTTCTTCCAGAGGGGGTACCCCAAACTCTTGTACTACAAGAAAGCATGACTATAGAACACAGCACCATAAATATGTAAGCAGGGGCTGAACTGCTGCTTGCTATCAGCCAGCTAAATGAGGGGTGGGTGTGCCCACAACAATTGTTTAGCTCTGCAAGGTGATTAACTGTTAACTGTTGACATGTAAATACTGCTCAGGAGAGAATCCAAGGTGTGGCTATGTAAATGCCATTCAGCCAGGGCTGATGGAGGGTCAGTGCTGGAATGGAATGTGGAGAATTGTATATAATTTGGGACTGTTGTGGGGGTAACCAATTATGCTACCCCTAAATGTGGGAACTGTAAAACATGCCACCAGTGCTTGCAGGAGAGACACCACCATCATGGTAAGAGGTCTCAGAAGAACAAGCCTCCCCCCTTCCAGAGTTGAGTGGACAGAGCTGGGGTAAAGGTTAAAGGACTTGAGTCAGCCTGCCTCACACCTGCCAGGTGTGAGCTATAAGACTGGCCCAGCCTGCACCTTTCCCCCTTTGTTTTAAGGACAGACCTAAAGCAGACTCCCTGAGGAGTCTTTTTGTTTGCTAGTCCAGTGAAAGCTGGATTCATCTGGCAGCCCAGCTGGTGGCTAAAGAGTTGAAGTCACTGGGAGCTGAAATCACTGAGCTGAAATCACTGGTTTGGCTGAGAGCCAGACCTATTGCAGCCAGTGAAGTGGGGGCGACCAGTGGTGTGGCGTGGAGCGGCGGCAGGCGAGGTGTGGCCATCAGCGGTGTGGCGTGGAGCGGCGGCAGACGAGGCGCGGCCATCAGCGGCGTGGCTGATGGAGCGGTGGCAGGCGAGGAGCGATGACCAGCAGCATGGTGCGGCGGCAGGCGAGTAGCGGCGACCAGTGGCGGCAGCAGATGAGGAGCGGTGACAGGTGCCCAGTGGAGCGTCCAGAGGTGTGGGACGAGACAGCTGGTGAAGCGTGGTGGAGTTTCATATAAGGTACCCCCTATCTATCTCTCCACCCCCATTTCTACCCAGGTTGGGAGGTGAAACCCTGCGGGTGAACTTTGGGACTTTGGGTGGCACAGAGACTTTTGAGGACAGAGACTTTTGGGGAGTCGGACTCTGTGGACTTCGGGTGATTCTTGGCTGGTGTGTGGGCTTGGCTTATGTTTGGGTTATGAACTCTGTTTGTGGTGTTTTCCCCAAGCTAATGCCGTATGAATTCTCTCTCTGTTTCATTAAATGTTCTTTTCCTACACTCAGACTCAGTGCTTGCGAGTGGGGAAGCACTGCCTCTCAGAGGCGCCCAGGGGTGCATGAATTTCTCAGATCACTGGGTGGGGGCTCGAGCCGGTTCTTTGTGAAATTGACCCCAAGATATTGAACCCAGCCCTGGTTACTGCCAGGCCTACCCGGCAGAAGGGTTACAAATATATGAGGAAAAGCTCTGTGGCACTCAAAGGTGTGGTTGTTTCACCAAAAGAAGTTGGGACTATACAAATATTACCACATCTATCTTTTGTGTCTCATATCCTGGGACCCAAATGGCACAACAATAACAA
The DNA here is from genome assembly GCF_052426305.1 of Pelodiscus sinensis. Taxonomy (NCBI): domain Eukaryota; kingdom Metazoa; phylum Chordata; order Testudines; family Trionychidae; genus Pelodiscus; species Pelodiscus sinensis. Next base: position 119,446,455 of record NC_143056.1, on the reverse strand, counting down.
TGCATCATTAATAAAGGCAATTAGAATCCGGGCTTTGCATGGTTAACTAGATATAGCTCCAGGTTTCAGGAGTCATGGTTAATTATAGGGATTTTTGTTTGGGGAGGATATTCCATTTAGAGAAAAGGGAGAATTGGGCCATATCACAGGTTTCTCTTTGAAGAGAATAGTTTAAGAACATAAGAAACTGGCCACCAGGGGCGGATGAGAGTGCCGCGGGGCCCAGGGCAGCGCCGCGGGGCCCCGGGCAGCAAAATTTCGCAGGGCCCCCCCTTTGACATAGTGCATGCGCCGTGGTGCCAAGGCGCATGCGTGGGGCCTCGGGAAGCGCGGGGCCTAGGGCAGCCGCCCCACTCGCCCTGCCCTAAATCCGCCGCTGCTGGCCACACTGACTCATACCAATGGTCCATCTAGCTCAGTATCCTGTCTTCCAACAGTGGCTAATGCCAGATGCTCCAGAAAGAATGACCAGAAAAGGGAATCAAGTGAATTCCTTATTTATGGCTATTTATTAACCTATCTGCAATGTTTCAAATAGCACATCTGGTTTAGAAGGTTGTTTTAACCTGATATGCTCAGTTCCCAAGTTCAGTACTTTGCACTGATAGATTCTGTAGGCTAAATCCCATGGTCTTCCCCAGGCCGAACTCCCACTTAAACCAATGACAATGTTGCCTGTGTTAGAAGTGCATAATTTAATCCATTGTGCTCATCTTTAAAACTCAATCTGACACAGAGCACCATAACTATTTGAAGAAAATGTCTGAGCATCATGGAGCTCAAAAGCGTGGCTGTTGCACCAGAAGAAGTTGGTCCAATAAAAAATATTACCATACCTACCTTGTGTGTCTCATAGCCTGGGACCAGCTCAGTTACAACAATAACATTGCATCATAAATACAGGCAATCGAATCAGGACTTTGCGTGGTTTACCAGATATGGCAGCAGGTTTCAGTCAAGATGACTAAGTCACTCTTGATGGAGCTGTTGTTTCAGGCTGTATGCTAACTCAGCAGTCAGTTGCAGACAGGTCACATGACTAAGCTTTTTCTTTGCATCCAGGTGGGCTAGAAACATTTTTGTAAAATAAAAACAGTCTGATTTCAGCTCCAGCCCAGCTTTGAAGGGCTCATCTCTTAATTCAGCCCTTGTGCATACCCCGTCTTTCTTGTAAAGGCAGTTTAAATACAGCTTTTTAGCTCAACAGGCACTGGCCTCCTTATGGAATGGATTCCTGTGCAAGGAATTCTTCTCATTTGGGCTATGAATAGACTGCAGGCTTCTTTCGAAAGAGACTCTTTCGAAAGCATCTTTCGAAAGAGCATCTTTCGAAAGATCGCGTCTAGACTGCAGGCGGATCTTTCGAAAGAGAAATCCGCTTTTTCGAAAGAGAGCACCCAGCGAGTCTGGATGCTCTCTTTCGAAGACGGCCTCTTTACATTGAAGAACGCCTTCCTTCGAAAGAGGAACTTTCGAAGGAAGGCGTTCTTCCTCGTGAAAAGAGGTTTACCGCCATCGAAAGAAAAGCCGCGTTCTTTCGAAATAATTTCGAAAGAACGCGGCTTGAGTCTGGACGCAGGGGAAGTTTTTTCGGGAAAAGGCTACTTTTCCCGAAAAAACCCCTGAGTCTGGACACGGCCGTAGGAATTTGCTACAACTAGAGATGGAAAGAAGTTGTTGGCTGAGGAGACTTTCAGCCAGAAATGATGGTTTGGGTCAACGAAAACATTTTGCATCTTCATATTAATTTTGATTTATAAAACAAACCATAAAAATGTCTAAAATGTCAAAACATTTCATTTTGACACTTTTGAGACGCAATGGTTCAACTTTTCATTTCAGAATGTCCTTTAACTTCATTAAAAATATCAAACGTTCAAAATCTTAATGAAGTTTCTGTTTGGGGGGCATACAAAAGATTGTGTTTGATCCCAAATGATTTTATTTTTTCACTCCAGTAAAATTCAGAAACAAGGGTTTCGGTCAGACCTGAAAGGAAAAAATAGTGTTTTATAGTGAGAATTACATGAAACGAGCCACACTTTCTCCAGTCTGAAATGAACTGGGATAACAGAAGGGTATCCAGGAAGAATCCTACCAGCATCCAAACTTTTTGAGGGACTGTCATTATTCACACAGTTCCAGTTGCAGCCTATTGAGATCTGCCAGTGTTTTTGTGCAAATGCCAGCACCAACCAGCAATGTAATTGTTACTATATGCAGACATTGTTTAAAAAGAAAGCGTTACTTTGGAAATCTTTATTGATCATTCAGGTAACCCTATTGCAAAATCTGCATAGATAGATGTTTAAATTTCTGATATGCTAAACTAAAAAACCCAAGAAGCCCACCCTTTTTTTAAACTAAAAAAAAAAAAAAAATGAAATCTTTTGCCTTCATATATCACAAAACCCCCAAATACCTTGCAAGTCTGCTTTTCCTCGACACCCTTTGCTTGTCACCTTTAAGCAAAATGTCTGATGCTTTTATATAACGGTCTGGTCACTATGATGAGACTGAAATGCAGTGGGCCAGATTAATCTTTGGTGTAAATTGCCTGAATCCATCTGCATTATACCAGGGATTAATTCTATACATTTTGTACTTGTGGCCTACTGCGAAGCTAGAACTTGACTAGCCATAAAAAATTAACGTAACAACCACTTACTCTAAAATATTATTAGTTTCATTTGGCCAAATTTGTGTTCATGATTTTCACTTCCAGGAATGAGACCACGAGTAAATGTGGCGCTCTTTTAGCTAACCTTACACTGTTAAAAAACTTCAGGGGGTAGCCGAGTTAGTCTGTACAGGATAAACTTAAAAAAACCCAAATACTCTGGTAGCACTTTAAAGGCTAACAAAAAATTAGCTAAACTTCACTATCCAATAAGGGACTGAATAAGCCCAGTGTTTTATAGTGATAGTTACATGAAATGAGCCTCACTTTCTCCAGTCTGAAATGAACTGGGATAACAGAAGGGTATCCAAGAAGAATCCTACCAGCATTTAAACTATTTCCCTAAAGGCACAAGTACAAGATACTAGATACTTTACTAATTCAGTCTCTGTTTGCTGCAGCACTGACTTAATACATAAACAACTACTCTTCAGCACAACTGAATGATATGAATGCAGGTGCTGATCTTAAGTACTGGGGTCCAGAGCAGTTGGAGATGGTTGGTATTAATTCCCTCAGTTATTAAATAAGAACTAGCATTAGTGTGTCATCCAAAAGTATCTAGAAAAGGGTAAGGGATGTGATTTACTCCTTCTTTAATCTAGTTTTATTTTATGCCCAAGAATCTCCAGGAAGATAGGGTGAACATGGTCTATAAAAGCGTTTCCTCTGTAGAAGATAAAAATGGAGTTAATATTTAGCTGCATCAACCAAAAACAATTACCCCTCAATGGTAAATGTTCCATGGAATATGTTGTCAAAAGGCCAAGATGAACTGTACCTTTACTAGCACATCTGTGGAAAGCAAGAGTTTCCTCTTAGGCTGGAGCTCAAAATAAAGGGAAAAGTGATTAATTTCTAATCTTGTCACAGAAGCAAAAATTATATGTTGGAAGCCTGCAGTGGCGTTGGTTCAATGCTGTGGGTTCACCAATGCCACAGGCTCCTTTTTGGCACGCGATGGCTTACGGGAGGCATCTTCAATCCCTTACTTCTATTGAAAATGTCCCTCTCGTGTCAGCATTCCTGAGATCACTGCCCAGTGGGTGGCTGCTTCTAGTGAGTGTTGAGAGAGGAACAGAGCACCTCTCTGGAGTGGAGGTGGAAGTGGCATATCATGGTCAGTCACTGGCAGCAAATGGTGCTCCCAAAAAATAGACAGAGAGGACTTGAGCACGGGGTAGAAAACTGAGAAGATAGAGATAAAGAGGGGAAACAGCCTCTTTTCTCACGGGTGAGTAAAAAGCTTCCAAATTGCTTCTGTTTCCAAGCATAGGATGCCCCTAACTTAAGCCAGTTTTTTTTCTGAATGCAGCAAAGGTGCATAGCTGTGATCTTGACTCCTTTATTCTCCACCTTGCCCTGTTCCCTGGAAGCAGCGAGGGGGTTACTTGAACTTGTGCCAGCTGGCAATATTACCATATGGGCATTGCTGGAGCAAGTCACACTCTCCACTCCTGGCCTCTCTGATATGCCCCCAAACCTCACTGCAGTGTGCCTGAACACCACCATGGAGTCCACACCTGCCTAGTACACGGTGCCAAGACTTTATCACTGGGGCGTACAGGGAAGGTTCCAGTAAGTAGAGTTCAGCATCCCATCGTCACCAATGCCCACATGTACCCTTCTGATATAGCTCCTCCTCTGAAATATCAGTGGCTCACACAGATGGATCTTTGGTTTTACCACCCCTCCTTAATGTCATCACCACCGGTAGTAGCATGGCCCTTGTCTATATGGGGTACCAAATTCTGGCTCACGCAATGTCTTGTCGGACCAAAGCCTAAGCCTGAACATTATTACAACCCTATTCTGTCAAACATAGGGGAATTGGATAAACTAAATAGCCATTAGTGCATAATTCCTTCTCCTGAGTTTCCTAATAGGAATTCTGTGGCTTGAAATCCAAAAAATCTGTGGTGTCCTGTTAGGCATGGAGCAGCAGAAGAGCTGTGATTCAAAGGAAAAGGGGTAGGAACCCAGCGGTTCCATCGATAGGGCTATAAAGGCTAATGTCAGCTTTGGGTGGCAGCCAAAATGGCAAAGGTTCAAGAACAGACTTTACCTCCCAAAGGGCCCTGGTTCAGTTGTCATTGACAGACAATGGAGTTAATAGGGCACAGGCAGTGAGAAAGGGGTAACGTGAACCCATGTGTCATGTCCCACACAATGCGCCCACCTGCTGATGCAGAATTTCCTGAAGAGCCACAGAAGCAGCAAATCTTCATCTGGCAGAGACGTGCACCTGCATGTCTGTGAGTTACTCACTGAACGGCCCATAAACCTCTCAAGGGAACTTCAATAAAAAAATTAAAGAGCCAGATCTTTGTATATTCCAGAAAGCCGTGTGAGGGACCAAGCAAACCATCCATAACTTAGTACACAAGGATTTGCTCATTGCGCACTGAACAACTGAAGGTGACATCTGTGTTGTCAATGAGCCCTGAAGGTAAGGCTAAGAGCCATTAAATGAGCATGAGGTCAACATTAGTTTTAAACTGCAGTTGTGCTTCCCCCCAAATCTAGAGTCATTCTATCAAGTCTAGGCCCAAAAGAACATTCTCGCAGCCAGCAGTGAGGGAATCCAGGCCATGCAGTCCCATATCAAGCATACCATCAAGAAACCAAGCCCAAGTGTTATTCACAGGAAATAGCCTTGCAGAACAAATAAGTGTGATAAGAAGCTTGCAATCTCTTTATGGAAAATCAGCGAAGGGAGAAAGTGGAAAGATTGTTAAAGCATAAATGAATCACCAAGTTACATATATAATTAGGGTCCTACCAAATTCATGGTCCATTTTGGTCAATTTCTTGGTCATAGGTATTTAAAAAAAAATGTCATGTTTTCTGCATTTTATATCTGAAATTTCACTATGTTGTAATTGTAGAGATCCTGACCCAAAAAGGAGTTGGGGGAGGGAGGAGTCGCAAGGTTATTGTAGGGGCAGCTGTGGTACTGCTATCCTTACTTCTGCGCTGCTGCAGCTGGGATGCTGCCTTCAGAACTGGACAGCTGGAGAGAGGCGGTTGCTGGCCAGGATCCCAGGTCTAAAAACAGCTACCGCTATCAGCAGCACAAAAGTAAGGATGACATAGCTTGGTACTGCCACTCTTACTTCTGGGCTGCTGCTCGCGGAGTGTTGCCGTCAGAGCTAGGTGCCCAGCTAATAGACATTGCTCTGTAGCTGCCCAGATCTGAAGGCAGAACAGATGTAAGGTTGGCAATACCGTAACCCCCCAAAATAACTTCGTAATCTGTTCACAATTACCTTTCGGTTCAGGACACTCAGTTGAGAAACACTGCTTTCTCCCATACAATCTGGGCACACAAAATTCCAGATTTCATGGGGGAAGACCAGATTTCATGGCCTGTAATATGTTTTTCATGGTCATGAGTTTACTAGGTCCCTCAATATAACATATGTTGATAGATATCATGTATGTTGATACACTAGAATAAGAGATGGATTCTCTGTAACTTGAAGTCTTTAAACCATGATTTGAGGACCTCAGTCAGAGGTTGGGGTCTATTACAGGAGTGGGTGGGTGAGAGTCTGTGGCCTGAGGTGTGCAAAAGGTCAGACTAGATTATCACTATGGGCCCTTCTGGCCTTTAAGTCTATGAGACTCCTTAGCAAAGCTGGGTGAATCATTACATAAGATCTAGGGGTCACCAAATCAAAGGAATAGGCAGCAGGTATAAAACAAACAAAAGGAAGTATTTCTTCACACAATGCATGGTCAATATGCAGAACTCTTTGCTAAAGAATAACATGAAGGCCAAGACTTTAACAGTGTTAAAAATAGACAAATTCATGGTGGACAGGTCCTCCAATAGCTATTCACCAGGATAGGAGAGATGGTGTCTCTAGCCTCTGTCAGAAGCTTGTAATAGGCAACCAGCGTATGGATCACGTGAGGATTACCTGTTCTGTTCATTCCTCCTGGGGCACCTGGTATTAGCCACTGTTGGCAGACAGGATACTGGGCTAGCTGGACCTATGTTCCATTTTTCTATTGAATTGATTTTCAGCACATTGTTAGAAAAGGGTAATTAGTGCTTGAGCTGGAAAAGATTTTTTCCCCCAAGAAGCATAAGTGACAGTAGGGTAATTCATACTCAACTCTAGCTGTCCAGCTGAAGCACTGAGGGTACCTACAATGGTAAAAGTTGGACCTCCCTGGACCAGCATGCTTGGGACATAAATGGTACCAAAGGAGGGAGTTTGCTGGACCAGAGGAGGTCAGGTCTCAACCTATCACAGGGCTTCCTTCCTGGCCACCAACCCGACCAGTGCACTGCCCCAGCAGCTGGTGGGACTCTTGGCTGCTGCCCCGCTCTGGCTGGTGGGGCTTCCTTCCCCTGGCCAGTGGCGGCGCCGCACTCACGGCCACAGGAGTTTCCCTGCCCCCAGCCTGCAGCAACTCTTTGCCCCAGCCACAGGGGTTTCCCAGCCACCAGAGACTCTTAATATAAATCCACGTATTAATACAGAGGTGTTATTCTCTATCCCTTTAATGATTTCCAACATTCTCTTTGAGTCTAACTATCCACAGCGTAGAGTAGAACTATCCACAGATCTCACTTTTGAGTGGTAACAGCTAATTATTTATTTAATTAATTACATATTTTTATCCCACCTCTCTATTTAAGTTATTCAAGGCAGCTTACAACATTTTTAAAATGAAATGCAAATATATATATATAGATAGATAGATAGATAGATATATCTATATATATCTATATAAATTTAAAATTCAGGATCCCAGAGGGACATAAAACCTTCTAAAAATATATAAAAAAAATGTAGTCCCCATTATTTTATACATATAGTTGGGATTATGTTTTCCAATGTGTATTGATCTGACATTTAGTTGCCCAGTAGTGAAGTTTTGTGAGATCCCTTTGAAGCTCCTCACAGTCTGCTTTGTACTGAACTATCCTGAGCAGATTTGTATCTATTGATAAGGGACGGTATTGTTCCTGAACTCTGTAAAGAAATTTTTGTATAACTAAGACTTCATTCATTTAGTACTGGTCTACAATAGGACCTTAGTCTGAAATAACCCCCTCCAAGTTTGAATTTGTAAGTGGTGTGTCCACACTACCAAGCCGGTTATTCTAGAAAAAGGGGCTACAGAATTTTAACTCTGTACTCCTGCTTCTCATGAGGAATAACGCTAATTCTGAACTTGTAAATCTGAAATAACAGTGTAGATGCTCCAGTGCCGCAAATTTGAATTTACTGGGCTCCCGCAGCTCCAGAGTGTATCGTGGGGCTCTGAGTCTGAGGTAGCACATCCGCATTAATTAATGGAGCGTGCCTTGGACTACATTCAACTCTTCCCCACAGTGAGAACACGGAACTTGGAATTTGTCCAGAAGTCAAATTTAGAAGTCGAATTTAGTAAATTAAAAATAATCTCCTAGTGTAGACATAGCCTTAGAATAACTAAGCATGGGCATATCTTCTATAAAAGCTCAGGTGAAATCTGATTAGATTATTTTGCTAGTAAATTGATTTTTTCTTCCTCTAGGCCTACACTCAAGTCTTCAGTTGAGGAAAGAATCCCTATTCAGGACATAAATATATGGTCCTTACGCATGGGAACTCTTACTTTACTCAGATCCCAGTGGCTTCATGGGAGTACCTCTGCATGGAATCCCTTCCAAAATCAAGGTCTTGGCTTGCAAATAATTTTATACAAAACAGTTGGAGAAAGTTTCTTCTAATAACAGAGCTTTACATAATTTTGTACAAGCCACAATTCTCACTTTGCCATTCTAATCCCACATATTGATGCCGCATATTATTTAATATTATAACTTTATATGGCAACAGAAGTAGCTTCTCCTTCATTGCATCCATCTTCTCCTCCATTAAAAATTATTGAGCTGACAACACAAAACGAGGTCAAATGGCCAGATTTTGATATAGTATTACAAAATGAACTATAAACTATTAGTCTGGAAAAACCGTGCAAAGGCAAAGATTGACTGAGAAAAACAATAAGTTTTTGAAGATGCTTTTACAAATGTATTTGTAATTTGAAATTTTTCCATGAGCCAACTAATGTGATTGTCCACTAATTTTATAGTTCTTTATGGAGAAATATACTTTGTTTCCATGCAGGATATTTGTGGAAATTTTGATTTGTGAATGAAGGGATGTATGTGTCTTTTCAGCCAATCTTCCTCTTCAACACACATGGTAAAAAGGATACTTAATGGAATAGATTTTTAATTGTCTAGGTTCAACAAATTCCAGACTCTGATACAGGGCATCCCTGCTATACATTCAAGATACATTCCGAAAAACATGGATGCATAGCAAAACTATGTAAAGTAGGGAATTTTTTTCCCTGTAGCTAACTTCCATTTGTGTTGTGTGGTTTTTTTTTTTTGCATGATGTGAGAGCGGGAATGGGAAGACTTATAATGCAACAGTTCCTACGATCAACAATGATGTTAGCACAGAACTGATGTATACGGGGATGATGTATAGTGGGGACGCCCTGTGCAGTATATTTTCTGGAGTATATTCTGATTTTTTTTATGTTTTCAATTTTTACAAGCAAAGAACAAACTCTCCAGACCACCTTATGCAAAGTATTTTGAAATCTATGTAGAACAGGAGGTCTCAAATCTCATTGCCACATCCTCCTTCTGACAACAAAAATGATTGCTCTAACCCAGGAGGGAGGGACCAAAGCCTGAGCCCTATTGGCCATGGTGGCATGCCAAATCCCAAATCCCACAGCCTCGGATAGGTGCAGAGATAACAAAGCCCAAGAACTGCAGCCCCAAGCAGGGGGAATATAACCTGAGGCCTGAGGCCCAAGACATAAGCTCCTGGACTTGCTTCAACCCCATGTGGTAGGACTCAGGCTTCAGCCTTCAGTGCCAGCAAATCAATGGCAATCCCATTGAAATGGAACCATGGCCCACTTTGGGGTTCTGAGCCAAAAATTTTTGGAATGGCTGGTTTAGAAGATTCCCATTCACTGTAATGTCAGACCCTAATTCCGGGGCAGTTGTAGCAGTGAAACTGAGAACTTGCAAAAATTTGTCAAGTACACAAAAGGTGGTGGGTTTGGGGTTTGCTAATTTCTTTCCAATTTAGTAATTGTAGGAGTTACCTGTAAATAGTTTAGGCAGAATTTTTACAGACAAATGTTGTTTCCAAGCTGATGACGACCCTTTGCTTTCTTCTATGACAGTCACTCAGCTATGTGGAACATAGTAAACAAGAGCAAGAGAGAAAGAAACAGTACTTAGATCCTCAAGAGGCTATTTACTGAGGCAAGGGATGAGAATTTATGTAACAATGGTGTGCACCCTCCCTTTAAAAAGACCAGAGTCTATTTGTGCAATAATGTATACTTAGTTGACACCCACTGAATGCATGAATTTGTGCAACTCTGTTTACTTATGTGAGAAGCACAAAGTAAATTATAAGAAACTATGAACCAGAATACCCTGAAATAAATTTAATATTGACAAAAGGTTTATCTAGGTGGAGTTTTATGTATGGTTCCTGGAAGATAATTTCAGAATGGCTGGAAGAGAAAGGGGGAAGAAAAAAAAAAGGTGAAAATACAAACCACACAGAATATAGGCAAGTCTAAGCTAATAATAGCAGTGAAAAGTGAGAAGTAGTTTGCAACAAAAGCAGCAGGCATAATAGTGTATGTGCAGCTTTGGTAAAGGTAACCAAGTGTAACCTGCTCAAAAGATTATTCAAAGCTCATTGAGTCTTACCATGGACTTCAATGAGCTTTGAGGCATGCCTATTCAAAGCATACCTTCTCCATTTGTTATTTGGAGCAGCACTGCCTAGTAAAATGCAGGCTGTCTGTATATCCCCTCTTCTCTCTGCTAGTTCTGCAATGCTTTGTCCAATAGTCTCACTTCTACTTTTATAGAAAGCTTATAAAACAAGAAAAACCACAGTTCTGTTTTGGTTCAGTGCTTGTGATGTATTTTCTGATGATTGAAGGTTTAATGATAAGCTAGTATTGACCTGAAAAACGTGTGTAGCAGTGGGAAGACTCCGATACAAGCCAGACATTTTTGTATTTGATATTGTTGGTCCTTTCAATCTGCATGGTAAGTACTGTAAATGATGGATTCAGTTATGTACTCAATGGTTGAAAAGATGAAAAACATGCATTAAGTACTATAAATCCAGATAGAACAAATTCAGGGCCAGGAAGAGAAAATGGAATGCTTTTCTCCAAAATGTAAATATGTAAGCTATGCAAGGTGTCTGCGGTCTTTTCCAAAGACTATAAACAATTATATTAATTGCTCAGATGTATATAATTTGATTACCTATATATTGTTCTTTGATCTGAAGCCTGTGAAATATGTCAGCTTGGTAGACGTGCTTTCCACATTCAGAAAGTTAGTCTGTATAATTAACCTCTCCAGGAAAGAAATGAAAGAATCATAGTGACTAGTGAGAATTTCCTGAAGTAGGAGTGTGAGTCATTTGTGGCGAGGGAGTACACATGATTGCTGGAGTGTTATCCAAAAGTCATCTGTATATGATTGTAAAACTGGGGGATGTGATCAGAGAGTAACTCTTCCATCTGTGACTTCAGCTGGAGCATGAAAGTTCAGGAGATTTTTTGTGACAAGAAATCAATGGGATTAGAGTTTCAAAGATGAAAGAAAACATTAATAGCTCAGAACTTAGCATTACAGGGAAGCACAACACCTTCTGGTTCTGTGGTTCTTTACACCTTAAATATCTTTGATACTGAAAATAATACCAAAGGTAAAACCCAATCTGAAAATAAGGGCATGTCTACACTATGGAGAAGATCAACCCTTTGGAGATCAATCTTCTAGTGTTTGATTTAGTGGATCCAGTGTAGACCCCCACATCAAATGCTGAGGACATCTCCCGTTGGCATTCTGTGAAGAGTAAGGGAAACTGATGGGAGCATGTGTTCCCATTGGCCTCCCACAATGTAGATGTTGTGGTGGCTTGGCTTAAGGTAAGCCAAATCCAGCCATGCATTTTGTGTGCCCGAATGGCATACCTTAAGCTGACCATCCTGGTCTAGTGTAGACTGGGCCCAAGTGTGTAGACTCCATTTTGCACTTCCCCCAACTTCAGACTGAACCATATCACCCAAAATAACTTCCTCAAGGTTGTATGAACCCCTTCTCATTTCCCCTCCAACACAAAATGCACATATAGTAATATCCTTCCTTCCAATATTTCCAAAACCGAGGCTAAAAGATCTGAAAAACCAGATATACTGGGGCAAAATATGAGAGAGGGGAAGAGAGTGTTCAGGCAATGTAATGACTCATCCTGAAGGATTCACCCTATGTGATGTCTGTATGGTATGTTTATGGGAATGGCTAGTTGGTAAATGGACAGAGGCAAAGGAGAACTGATTTCCACAGCAGCATTCTCTTGGAAACACACAGGTATTGTCCCAAGTACATTGATGTCGATGCGGTCATTGAAGCTTTTCACCAGCACACCACTAAATTCACTTACAGTGTTCTCGTTGAAAAGCCTTTATACACAGGCTTTGTAACCAGGACAACATTTTCACCTTAATGGAAAAGGATTAAGCCACTGGAGGCATGGAGGTGTGAAGATGTAGAACTGATGTGTAGAAATGTCTCACTTGGTATTAAGAAAAACTCAGCCATGAAAACATAGAATCATAGAATACTAGAACTGGAAGGGACCTCAGGAGGTCATTGAGTCCAGTCCCCTGCCCTCATGGCAGGACCAAATATGGTATGTCTACACCACCCTGCTAGTTCGAACTAGCGGGAGTAATGTAGTCATCCGCAATTGCAAATGAAGCCCGGGATTTGAATTTCCCGGGCTTCATTTCCATGAAGCCGGCCGGCGCCATTTTTAAATGCCGGCTAGTTCGAACTAATCCGAACTAGCTGTACTCCTCGTGGTTCGAACTAGCCGGCAAATGAAGCTCGGGAAATTCAAATCCCGGGCTTCATTTGCAATTGCAGATGACTACATTACCCCCGCTAGTTCGAACTAGCGGGGTAGTATAGACATACCCTTACTGTCTAGACCATCCATGATAGACATTTATCTAACTTATTCTTAAATATCTCCAGAGATGGGGATTCCACAACCTCCCTGAGCAATTTAGTCCAGTGTTTGACTACCCTGACAGTCAGAAACTTTTTCCTGATGTCCAACCTAAACCTCCTTTGCTGCAGTTTAAGCCCATTGCTTCTTGTTCTATCCTCAGAGGCCAAGATGAACAAGTTTTCTCCCTCCTCCTTATGACACCCTTTTAGATACCTGAAAACTGCTATCATGTCCCCCCTCAATCTTCTCTTTTCTAAGCTAAACAAACCCAATTCTTTCAGCCTTCCTTCATAGGTCATGTTCTCTAGACCTTTAATCTTTCTCGTTGCTCTTCTCTGGACCCTCTCCAATTTCTCCACATCTTTCTTGAAATGCAGTGCTCAGAACTGGACGTACTAACCAGCGCAGAGTAAAGTGGAAGAATGACTTCTCGTATCTTGCTCACAACACACCTGTTAATGCATCCCAGAATCATGTTTGCTTTTTGTGCAACAGCATCACACTGCTGACTCATATTCAGCTTGTGGTCCACTATAACCCCTAGATCCCTTTCAGCAGAACTCCTTCGTAGACATTCGCTTTCCATTCTGTATGTATGAAACTGATTGTTCCTTCTTAATTGGAGCACTTTGAATTTGTCTTTATTAAACTTCATCCTGTTTACCTCAGACCATTTCTCCAATTTGTCCTGATCATTTTGAATTATGACCCTATCCTCCAGATTAGTCTCAACCCCTCCCAGCTTGGTATCATCTGCAACCTTAATAAGCGGACTTTCTATACTAATATCTAAATTGTTGATGAAGATATTGAACAGAGCCAGTTCCTAAGCAGACCCCTGTGAACCATTAATAACTACTCTCTGAGTACGGTTATCCAGCCAGTTATGCACCCACCTTATAGTAACCCCATCTAAGTTGTATTTGTCTAATTTATTGATAAGAATATCATGCCAGACTGTATCAGGTTCCTTACTAAAGTCTAGGGATACCACATCCACCGCTTCTCCCTTATCCACAAGACTCATTATCCTATCAAAGAAAGCTGTCAGATTGGTTTGACATGATTTGTTCTTTACATTTGACGGAATATTAGATTCAAAACAGTTGTGAAGACAAAGACAAAGAAAAGAGTATATTGTATATTATTATATATAAATATCAGCCTGTTGATAAGTTTAGATGGAAGAGGGAAGAAAAGAACTACTGGGTAATGGTTGTAGAGATGTTTAAGTTGCTGAGGAACCAAAACAATATGCCTTTGTTAAGGCTATAAAAGTCCTCCAAGTGTTCCCCAAGTGTTCAGTTTTCTTATATATTTCATATTTAATTTTATCTCTGTTCTGTGCACTGGGGAGAAAGTTTCTTGAATGCAGGAGACAATACATGACACAGTTGCCATCTCTGGGGATTTATTTTATCTGATGCCAATCAGGGAAAAACTAGAAATGGAGTACTCCATCTAAGGATCATATTCTCTGGACCTTTTACTTTTATTTATTTATTCCTTCTCTTTTCTTATGTTGTTGAGGCTCTTTTTTAAAGACAGTCTGGTTTCCCTGGCTGTTCTAAAAGGCTTAAAAGTTCTAATTATATGTAATTTGATCTAGAAAGAGACAAAACAGAATGAACATTTGAAAGGATTAGAGGTTTATGTAGAGAAACTGTAAGGAGGAAATCTTGGTTGAGACTATGAAAGGAATGCACTGGGTATTGCTAATGCTTAGAAGCAGCAGTGTTAAAGACATACTGAAATGAGAGGGTGTCTTTTTTCTGTTGAGAGAGGTTATAGGAATAGTTTTTTTGTGATGAGGAATAATTGGAAGAAAGAAGACAATGCACATAAAAGGCAGCTATTTCCATTGCTATGACCTAACTTCAGCTTTCTAACTCTCAGAAGAATCCGTCCTTCCTTTTTTCCCCCTTCTCTTGCTTCTGTCTGAGCAGATCCAGCATGATAGCCTTTTTTTTTCAAACTGCAATCTTTTAAAACCTTGGAGAGTAGGGGAATAAGGAGAAGTTACATATTCTCAATAAAGCAGCATGTACGCAATTTATTTATGACAAAAATAAAAGGTGCAGGGGGCATTCTATGTGAAAACCTGCATTGCCTAGAAAATCTAATACTGATGGGTGTTGACTACAACTTCTTCCTTCTATATTTAAAGCCTGAAATGGTGATATTTGCTTTGTGAGACCCTCCATTAACTTTTGGTGGATTTTGTAGCACTGCAGAGATGTTTGTGGACCTTCCCTGTGGTATGGAGTATCTGAAGTTGTCTGAGATCATCCCCACAGAATACTTTTCAACTCAATCTACTTTATCAGCTAGATCTTCAGTAAGAGTATTTTAGTGATGTATACCATCTAAGGATCTAGCATTGTATGAGTCCCAGAACTTTGCAAGAAACTGAATTCCCAACTGTTAATTGCTCTGTAATTTTGCCACAGCTAACATATAATTGTTACACTTAGCCCATATGTGCCAATTTCACCTTCAAGGTGCTTCGCAAACATTATTTTAATCTGCACATAGGTTAATCATTATTTTAATCTGCACATAGGTTAATCATTCTTATCTCTAAGTAATAATGAAAAATTAAAAACACTTGGTTTCAAAGCAGACATTTGAGACTATCCCAGATGAAGCTTCATTGAAGGGGTTCCCTTATTGTTCAACTGTGCCCAAAATGTTCACTCTCCATGGTCAAGGGTGATTGCAGGTTAAGCTAAAATATAAAAAGACAATAAAACTCCAGTTGCTTTATGACTGAATCAATATTGTACTGCATCCTGTATGCCAGATTCCCAATTTCACTATGAAAAATAACTATGTCTGTTTGCTTTCTTATCTCAGCAAACGTTGCATCCATTTGAATTGCTCCTACTCCTCCTTCTCACTTTCCGTGTCCTCCCTGTGTGATGGTGTTAATTGTACCAAAGGGCCTTATATAAACCGAGGTTTTTCTGAAGGAGTTCTCAGTGCACCAAGCTTGGCCACCATGGGGCTAAAACTTGCCAGCCTGTTTGCACTGGGGCTGGCTCTTTCCTGTGCAAGCGAAATTAAGAAAGGTAAGAGAAGGAAATGGGAGGGTGAGGACTTTCCAGTTGGAAAACGGTAGAAGGATTTAACTAGTATAGTGAGGAAGAAGCTAACCGTGTGAGGAAATAATCCTAGGCAATATTATGACATCAAATATCCTTTCTGAAATAGAGGAGAATTCTACAGTTTTCTATGTTTTTCTTTCTGAGCTCTGTGGCTGGCTGAATCCATTATGTTGATCTCTAGCATAATGTATGTGAGGAAGTAACAATTGCCTAGCATGATGGTGTGCAGGAGTTTGGCAAATACCAAGCAATAGCAATGCAGAAAGGGTGCATAAGGAAAACTCTGCATGTGGCTATTCAGAAATAGCAGCATATTCTTTTTTGTCCAAAAAATGTATGCATTGTCTCTACATGCACTAGATCTTCTTTAAATCCATAACTTCAGCTTTCCTAGTCCATAATCTCTTAATCTTCCTTTTTAAAAGAAAGAGTTTCCAAATTAATTTGCCTGAGGTAGTAGGATGAATAGGTTTGATTAAAAACAGCAAATATTTTGGTGCAACCAGGTGGTATATTCCTGTGCAATTGCTCAGGGATTTGAATATTGGGATTGGTCCCTTCTTGAATAAGATATGACTATGTGTTACACAACAGTTATTTCAGAATAATGGCCGTTATTCCGAAATAATTATAAGAGTGTCTACACAGCAATTCTGTTATTTTGAAATAATTTTGAAATAATGAATGGCTTATTTCAATTTCTGTAACCTCATTCTACGAAGAATAATGCCTCTTCCAAAATAGCTATTTCAAAATAAGGAGTATGTAGATGATCCACTTCTGCTATTTCAAAATAGCTCCTCACCATGGGTATTTTAAATTATTTCTCTTGGGTCTCTAAATCAAGATAGTACATCTACAATAGGGAAGTCTGCCTTGGACTATTTTTGAGGCTTCCCTGCAGTGTAGACCTGCTATTTCGAAGTAAGCAACTTCGGAATAACTATTCCAGAATAGCTTATTCCAAAATAATTGTGCAGTGTAGACGTATCCTAGGAGAGCACCTGATGTTAGCAATTGGGAAGAAGGGAACACATTCCATTGTTTTCCAGTCTCACTGGAATGCAGGAGTCAGCATTGATGGGCTTTGGAGAGATGGATGTGCACCCTTTCTTAAATGAAGTTTTTTGGATAGAGTAGAAAGTAGAGAAATTAGGAGTTCCTAAAAAATCCTTGAGCTTCTCAAAGCAAACTATATCTATAGATCTCGGGAGAAAGTGATTGTCAAAATAGATCCATGACCTGTAAATATGATGCTCTGCGGTGTGTTTTACTTATAGCATGACCTGATTCCCTTAAAAATCTGTTATTCAAGAGGACGTATGGTTTAGTTCACTCAATTAAAAAAAACAACCCTGGGTACGGAAGTGGCCTCTGCAGGAGTGTTAAAGCTTCTCAGTAAAGTTGGGGAAATAACTGATTTTGGTCATTGGCAGTTCTGAAAAATAAATAAATAACGTCAAAATTGCTTTGGGTCAGACCAAACTGCAAATTCTTAAAAAAAAAAAAAAAAAAAAAAAACCCACACAGGAGGTGAATTAAAATAATCAATATAATTTTGTTTTAAGTTGAATAAAGCATTATGTTCCATTTCTGGATATTTGATCAATAACAAGTCAGGAAAATTTAAGGGGTTATAATTCAGGGGGTTTTCAAAATCTAGGTCATGGTTTGTAAGGGCAAGCTGCTAGCTGGCTGAAAGATGCTTTATTTACCTGCACCTCCATAGGTACAGGTGATTGCAGTGCCATTGGCTTCAGATTGCAGTTCCCAGACAATGCAAGTTGTGTGAAGTGGAGTGTATCAGGACACTGCTTCCCGCAGCTCCGATTGGCTGGGAATAGCCAACAGGAGCTGCGATCAGCTGTACCTATAGAGGTGCAGGTAAATGGAGTGTCTCATGGACATCTAGCCACTTCTCCTTACAAACCACAACCCAGAGTTTGAAAACCCCTGGTACATTAATAAAAAGGCCAGAGGAGGAGCCTCCCTTATCCCAGGTATCAGGGCACTCATCTAGGCTGTGCTCTATCTGGGGCTATTGTGGAAGGGATGTCTCTCAGTTTCTCCTACTAATGCTATTCCACTTGGCATACAATGGTTGACTGGTTATTGGGCCAGAGAAAGAGTGTCAAAGGCTCTGTAGCCTGGTTATGGCAGGCTCTGTCAATGCGGTTTATCCAATTTCATGTCCCTGCATTACATCAGGCAGAGAGGAGAGATTAAACTCAGGTTTCCTTGATCTCAGGCAAGTGCCTCTAACCACTTAGTGCTCTAAGGTGTAAAAGCCCTATTGCCATTTCTTCGTCTGTTAATGTAGCCCTCGTCCCTTTGTGAGCAGAACCCTTTCCATCCCCCCAAAATCATTTGAGACAAAACTGTTGGCAGCTGTGTCAAATGCAGAAATAGTACAGGGTTTACTGAAACTATTTCTTTCAATGAATAAACTATTTGTACCAACAATTGTGCCCTCTTCAGCATCTCAGGGTGTGTCTAGACTACAGAGTTTTGTCGACAAAAGTTGACATTTGTCGACAAAACTATACCTACACTACCACTGAGTTCTGTCGACATAACGTCGACAGAACTCAGCAGTTTTGTCGACGCTGGTAAACCTCATTTTACGAGGCATAACGCCTTCTGTTGACAGAGTTCTGTCGACAGAAGGTATTATTGCATGTAGGGTTGTGTCTAGACTACAGGGTTTTGTCGACAAAGAAGCTTGCTTTGTCGACAGAACTGAATGTAGTCTAGATGCTCTTTGTCGACAGAAGCTTTGTCGACAGTATCTGTCGACAAAACTTCTGTTGACAAAACCCTGTAGTCTAGACGTACCCTCAGTCTCAACAGGCAGGTACCCTCACCTATAGCACATGCAGTCAGAACTCCAAGAGACCCAGGATGCATATAAAGATGCATGATCCTCAGCCACAGAGGTGCACATTTCATCTGTTTATTATGCAAACATTGGGGATTCGCAGTTTTGGCAGATTGGTACATCTATATTTGTAAATGGCTTGGTCTGCATACATGCAGATTAGCTTCTCTTGTAAACCTAATTGTAGTCCAGGGCTGAATCATCTACATATAAATCCTTAGCTGTCTTGCTGTGTAATGCTGCTTATTGTTAATAGGGGTGTATCTACACAGCAGCGTTATTTTGGAATAAAGGCCATTATTCTGATATAACAGTGGGAGCATCTATACAGCAATTCTGTTATTTTGAAATAAATTTGAAATAATGGACGGGCATACTCCAACTTCTGTAAACCTCATTCCATGAGGAATAATGCCTATTCCGAAATAGATATTTTGGAATATCAGTAATGTGGAAGCTCCACTGCTTCTGTTTCAAAATAGCTTTTGCCCAGGGCCGTTCAAACTAATTGCTCTTCAGTGCCTCCTGGGGCTATAAATGGAGGCTTCCCTGTAGTGTAGATGTGCTATTTTGGAATAAGTTATTTTGGAGTACAGACGTACCTTAAGTGCTTTAGCTACCTCAGTTTGCTTTCTTTAACCTTTTTTCCTTCATTTAACAGGCAGATCCCAAAACCATGGCCACTATGTCTGCAGCACCTGGGGCAACAATCATTTCAAAACTTTTGATGGAGACTTCTACCAGTTTCCTGGCCTCTGTGATTACAACTTTGCTTCTGACTGCCGAGAAGCTTACAAGGAGTTCTCAGTCCACATCCAGCGTGATACCAGTCAAAATGGACACCCTGAAATCCAATATGTCCTGATCACCATAAAGGATGTTGTGATCTACCTCACCCAACATACGGCTGTGGTGGATGAGCAAGTGTAAGTTACTTGAGTAGTATAATTCTTCAATGAAATCTCCGGTAAAATGCTTCTATAGACAAACAGAATTGTGCAATATGTAGCATTAAAATAAAAGAAATTCTGGGGTAGGAACACAATATTGTGATTAGACCCACTGAAGTGAATGTGACATTTTACTAGCTAAGGTACTGCCACTAGAGTAAGCGTGCCAGATCCTGGATTAGCTTTAATCGATTTTAACATGATCAAATAAATATAATATACTTTTCAGTTGTCATTGCTGCCTGTAACTAGAACCCAGGTTTTATTAAAAACCATCAGACCCACTGCACTAAAGAAATAGAAAATAACATTGTGTTTTCCAGGCACCAAGCCAGAATATATCCAGAAAAACTATGAAGTCTTTTGACAAATTGTACTGTCAAAACTGAGAGAGTGCTTAGTTGTACACCAACGTGTTAAAAAGAAATTCACAAGAAGCTTTTTGGGGATCCTGTAAAGACTACTTTTCCATGCACTGAACCTATTCCCTTATGTATTGCTCATAGAAGACATGTGGAACAGATTTTCACTGTGTGTGGGATTTAGTTCCATAGCAGTGTTTCTCAACCTTTTTTTTATATAAAGTGTCTCTTTTTTAAAACAAATTATAAGTACCCCCAGTATCTACAGTTTTGAGACACACACATTTTTTTCTACTATTGCAACACATTTGTTTAAACAACTTAATTGTAGTTGAGCAGGCGATGACATTTTTGGGTGTAAAAAGTACAAAAATAATAAAGTGCTGTAAAACTTAAAACAAAAATGCAATTTTCTCAAAATTTCAGTTGTGTTGACGTACCCCCCCAGACTTCTCTCGAGTACCCCTAAGGGTACTCATACCACTGGTTGAGAAACACTGTTCTATAGACTTTCACATCCTTTAAACATTTCCCGTGGCCCATGATTCATGGATCACTGCATGCCAGCCAATGAAAGCTATAGCGCAGCTGAATTTTAAGAAATGCCTTTGGAATATCAATCCATTGACTACCAACACAAAATTAACAGCCTTCAACTTTCTGAAGGGGGGGGTGCCAAAGAGGATGGAGAGAGGCTGTTCTAAGGGGTGGCAGATGACAGAACAAGTAGCAATGGTGTCAAGTTGCAGTGTGGGAGGTCTAGGTTGGATATTAGGAAAAACTGTTTCATTAGGAGGGTGGTGAAACACTGGAATGGGTTACTTAGGGAGGTGATGGAATCTCCATCCCTAGAGGTTCTTAAGTCCTGGCTTGACAAAGCCCTGTCTGGAATGGTTTAGTTGAGATGGGTCTTGCTTTTAGCAGGGGTTGGACTTGATGACCTGTAAGGCCTCTTCTAACTCTATGTTTCTCTGCCCAGAGGAGACAACCTCTAAGGGCTGGTCTACTCTACATAGTTAGGTCAATGTAAGATAGTCCTGGTGACTTCGGACCATGCTCCCAGCTGGGAGACACTGTGAGAAGCCCTCGCATGCCCGCACCCACTGTTGAGAGCTAGGTAGACTTGCCAATTTCAAAACTCCATCCCAGAAGACTCAATGCTTTCAAATAGCTGCCTAGAATTTTACAATTCTCTTTTCAAAAATTTTATGCAGGCTCCCATGTTCATGATGTGACCTGTTGCTCATGGTAGGAATTGGGTTTATAATCAGTGTCTAGACCCTAGCTAAAGTTGTAGCATACATTTAAAAAATGCAAGATGAATAGCAAGAGAGGGTCTGGCACCAAGAAATTAAGATTTAAAATACCCTTCTGAAAGGCAAGAAAAGAAATTGCGAGAGGGGATAGATGCATGGGCATGTACCATTAAATTAGCAATAACATTTCTTCTGACAACACTTTAGAAAAGGAAATAGCTATTCATTGATTTGGCTGGATTCCAGTGCAACTACTTCTGTTTGATCACGTATTGAGCTATTTAGGTTTCACTTGTAAGAAGCTGTTCGTGGGAATGCTTTTATCACTGCACCAAGTTCTGTATTGTGGCTTGTGTACATAGGAAACATAAGGGAGACATGCAATAGAGGGGCGGCTATTCACTGAAGCAGCTTCTTATCAGTCAATAGCATCTTTGCTCCACCCTGTTTGAGATACTTGGGTCAAATTAATACTCTGTGCCAACTCTATTAAAGATCTATCTCTTCCAATTAGATGATTGTGTTTTGATGTTTTGAACAAGCTCTTTTCTCTCGACATTTATTTCCTCTTGTGTTGACCATCTGGCCCCATGTTTGAATTGTTCCCATCCCAAATCATTAGGCCATTATCTCAAAAAACGCGAATACCCAGTGTCTTGTAACAGTATATGGTTTTTGCAAATGAAAGACCCTATTTAGTTTCTTATGCTCATTTTCTACAAGAACCTTACTCATGGGTAAGTAGTGAGTATTTTCGCTCCCGGGTTCAGATCCTTTGTTTTTTGCTTTTATTGTCTGAATCACATTTCTTTGCTGGCATTTTGCCTATTTTGCTAACTGGAGATAGAGAATTTATTCCTTTAAGGAGCCCACGGCTCTGAGATTGCTTTGCCTTGCTAAAGTGAATTCTAGATGGCACCAAAAGCCTTTATTTTCCACAAGATCCCTGTCTAGACTGACGCTTTTTTCCGGCAAAGCCCCGAGCCGGAAAAAAGCGGCAGCCATGTTCATGCAAATGCTGCAGGGAAAATTTAAATCCCCGGGGCATTTGCAATTCCGACTGGTCTCATTAGCATCCCTTTTCCGGAAAAGGGTGCCAATGTAGACACAGCCAGTCTGCCCTGTATAACAGAAAACATCTGTGTGGGATTGGAGATAGGGGCCAGAGTCTGGTTTCCCTGTGCACGCGGTTATTTCTTTTGCAGTACCTAAGGTATTTAGGTTAGTCCTTTCTATTCCTTTCTGCTTTCTACATTACCTTTAATGCAAAATCTCGGTCTTTTTTCTTTCAGTGTAAAAACACCATACTACAGTTCCGGTTTGCTGATTGAGAGCACTGAAGTCTACACTAAAGTCTATGCAAGAGCAGGCCTTATTCTAATGTGGAACCGTAAAGATGCACTGATGGTATGTATGACATGGAACTTTACTTATGCTACTATTGGTTATCAATATAGGCTACACGGAGTCACTGTGTTAAGAAGTCTTATCCGACTGGCAATAGACATAGCTTATTCTCAGCTGAGAAGTTTCCTTTGTCCATTATGTGACTGCAGTGGGTGTAGAAATGAATGTTTCTTCACTCTCAGGACAAGACGGCTACGTCTACATTGGCCCCTTTTCCGGAAGGGGCATGGTAATTTTTGAAATCGCAATAGGGAAATGCGCGGGGGATTTAAATATCCCCCGCGGCATTTAAATAAAAATGTCCTCCACTTTTTTCCGGCTTTTAGAAAAGCCGGAAAAGAGCGTCTACACTGGCCCCGATCCTTCGGAAAAAGCGCCCTTTTCCGGAGGATCTTATTCCTACTTTGAAAAGCGGCGGACATTTTTATTTAAATGCCGCGGGGGATATTTAAATCCCCCGCGCATTTCCCTATTGTGATTTCAAAAATTACCATGCCCCTTCCGGAAAGGGGCCAATGTAGACGTAGCCGACGAGAAGAGAATGAGAAACAGCTAATATTAATTCTAACAAATTCTGATCGTCATTCCATTTGTTTGTCCTTTGAAGGACTGCTGTGCTCTATTATTCAGGTCCCCAGCAAGAAAATTCACCTCGCCAGGGAAGAGGGTTTTTTTTTTTTTTTTTTTAATTTGTAGCACACTTTCTTCCTAAGTTTTGACATAATGTTGGTGAGAAGAACTATCATGGATATAATAACTTCTCTCATTCTTCCATGATATGTTTTTATTATTTTCCTGTGATAATTGTTTACCGTGGGACTGTATTACTATTATGGTTGGTGCACTAAAACCTAATTTAAAATGAATGGGCATTCACTATCTTTCCTCTCTATGAACTTGCTATCCTAGTGAATTTATTCTTGTTAGAATGTTTTGTTAGTGCTACACCTGATTTTCTTTCTTTCTCCCCTCCTCCCTTATTTAGTTGGAGCTGGACAGCAAGTTTAACAACAACACATGTGGTCTTTGCGGCGATTACAACGGACTGCAGGTCTACAATGAATTTATCTCTAATGGTAAGTGGTTTGAAAGAATATATAGCTACCACATAAGGCTAGCTTATGGATATTGTATGTGGAAACATAAGAGAGGCAAAAGAAGAATTTACTATAGAGTGACTGAGATTTTCTCGTCTGAAGAAGTGGGTTTTGCCCACAAAACTCATGATACTTGTTAGTCTCCAAAGTGCCTCAGAACTCCTCATTGAGATTTTTTTGGTGATTGCTAGGAATACAGAGATTAAATTATTAATGGTGTAGCATCTTCCAAGTGATTCAGCTGACTCTGTGGAGCAAACTTTGTTGGTGCAAACTTTCTCGCTTGTGGGAACACTAGTGAGTTTTTCATCTCCATTTGAAGTCCAGAATATATTGTTAAGTTTTCTGTGCTCATCAAGACATTTTTACATCTTTCTCCCAGGCATGAGGTTCAATCCCATCACATTTGGAAATATGCAGAAGATTAACAAACCAGGCGGCGTATGTGAGGACCCTGATGAAACAACAACCATTGCAACCTGTAATCAGCATGTGAGTAATCATGGTTATCAACTTTACTTAGGGCATTAAGGTAGTTATGACTTTCAAAAGGAGGGGGAGACCCGATGAAGGATCGTAGTTGCATTTGTGCTGATTCTGACACAGATCACATAAGACACGGACCCATCCCTTTTGTGCAGCTGCTGCTGATGTCCAGAAGCCAAGTATCATGTTAGCAAAAGGGAACTTCTCTAGATACTCAGGTGCAGGGATGCCCTTTAACCTTTCCCTTTTCCTCTCTCCTCCTTAGCGGGATGAGTGCCTGAGTCTGCTGACGTCTTCAAAATTCTCCGACTGCGTGTCACGCCTGAATCTGGAGATGTACGTTGAAGCCTGCATGCAGGATAAATGTACCTGCCATGGAACTGAGGATTCCTTCTGCCTCTGCAGCACCATCTCTGAGTTCTCTCGCCAATGTTCCCACGCTGGTGGCCAGCCTGGAAACTGGAGGACAGACAAGTTTTGCCGTAAGCATCTTCCCAAACTTGTCAGAACAATTGGTTCATCCTGGGTGAAATATTTAAAATTGCTCAGTTTGTGTATTTCCTGTTTTCCTTTTCCTTGCCTTTGTTATTAAAGATATTTACTAGAAGGAGAGATTATATTGCACTTGCTACATGGAATGATCATGCTCTCTCTGAAATTTAGCCATGCGTTTTTAGTGTGCTTAAAGTCCATTACTTTAATCAACTGAGTCAATTCCACTGATATCTTTGGAGTCAATATATGCTACTTGGTTTCTGTGGAACACGGAGTGTGTATTCCAGTCATTGATCTGTTTCTTTCATTATTTTAGCCATGACATGCCCTGGAAACATGATCTACCAGGAAAGCAGCTCACCATGCATAAACACTTGTTCTCATTTGGAGGTCAGCAGTCTTTGTGAGGAACACCATCTGGATGGCTGCTTCTGCCCTGAAGGCAGGTGTCTCTCTCTGTCCTATATGAGACAATAGATTTGGATTCAAGTCCCTTCATATACTTTAAAATTTTTCCGAAAAAGGCTCTATTATCTATAATTTTCCTTCCCTAAAAAACGCAGTCGAGATTGCAATATTCAGCATAAAGAAAGTGACATTTTAGAAATGAATACATTTCACCAGTAGAATTAATTTGTCCTTGAAAATTCATAAAATTCTAGCATGTTGACAAAAGTCATGCATTTGCTTGGCTTCATTTAACCCACACCAACCTATAACTGGGCCTTATGGTTTATGAGGCCTCTATTTCTTCTGAAACAATACTTGGTCCTTCAGGTTAAACAGTGGACATACCTTTTTTTGGAGTTTTTCAATTCAGTCCCTGTAGGTAACCCAGTCAAGGGGCACAATTCCATACATATTATCTACATGGAAATCGTATTAATCAGATGTGACAATGAGCTCAGGTGTGAAATCCAAGACCCTATTGCCAAATACTGTCACGGTGACAGCACCACCATAGTTTAGGCAGATTTTAAAGTCAGCCATTGAGAACGTGCGGATTTAAGTGGTGATTTAGCCCCCAGGATGTTTAACCATACAGCTTCCATTAAAAATATTAAACATTATAAAAAATGGAAGCTGCATGGTTTAATCCCTTTTGATGCCTTCAATTGCCATGAATTGTTGGGTGATTGAGTGTGTGTCTCAGGACAGTTGATTACCCCCACACATGGCCCTATGCTTTATTATTGGCTCCGCTCCAGGCTTAAGGAGCCTGTCTCCAGTGATTCCCCCCACCCCCTGCTCAACATGCAACATAGATATATCTTCCTTTTGATTTAATGGCTGGAAATCACAATTTCATTATACATTCTGAGCCTGGGAAGGAGAACCCCGGAGTCTATAGCAGAGTATTCAAATGGAGTACACCAGCGTGTACTGATGTAGCAGTGAGGGTTTGTGCTCACCTACTACACTCTGCCTAATTTAGTAGTTTCCAATTTCATGGCAATTGTGGACCAGGTTAGCAGTACACATTTGCCCACCCAAGCCCTCCCTGGGACTGTGCTCTATGCAGTCCCCTCCCTCCTTGAATCCAGCCCGTGCTGAGCTGAGCCCATTGGAGCCGGTTGGAGGGGCAGGGTGTGATGAGCTTCCCACACCCCAGGATCTTCGTCCCCCAATGCACAGAGCCCAGCATCCTGAGCAGGTTTACAATGGGAGCAACTGCTTGCAGCAGGCCTGGATCGCCCAGCAACTCTAGGCAGCCACACACTGGAAACGAGCCAGGCTGCCCAAGCAGCCCTAGGAAGGGCCAGGCAGAGGCCAGCTTAGGCCAGGGATGGACTGAATTGCACTCCTGTGTGCTGGGGCACTAGGCAACGTGAGATTCCACCCCGAGAACGTAGAGCTCACCTGGCCAGCACCTGGGATCGTGTTCCTGCTGAGGGACCAACCCAGAGCTCACCCGTCCTGAACTAGGCCCCACAAATAATCATGTTGGCCCTGGTGGGCGCACTCTAAGAGTTTCTCTTAGGTTGGCTGAGACTGGTAATTTTAACATGAACTATGAGTCAGCCCGTGGTTGTGTTTTATAGGAACGGTGTATGATGACGTCAATGGGAAAGGCTGTGTGTCTGTGAGCGAATGCTACTGCAAGCAACACGGAGTCGTGTATTCCCCTGGGCAAACTATCACCAATGAATGCGAGAAATGGTAAGGGTTACAATGCACTCTGAGTTGTTTTCAGAACGAGTGTGCACGGGTCTGGCTGTAGACATGTTACTTATTTGTCTATATCTGTACATGTCACACAATATCAAGATGCTGTTGTGAGCTGATTTTTTGGCATCTTGAGTCTGAAATTGTTAAAGGCGAAGCCTTTTATATAACCAGCCAATGACACATTTTCAAAGCACCTGTGGGTACTTCGTCCTGTCCCTGTGGTGCTCTGTCTGCAGATGTTTTTTCAATGTTTTCAGTCCCTTAGACACCTGACCCCATTTTTAATTTCTTATTTATTTGTATTTATAGTACCTGTGATTCAGGCAGGTGGTTGTGCAATGACTTACCGTGTCCAGGCTCATGCTTACTGGAAGGAGGTGCTCACATTACCACCTTTGATAAGAAGAAATACACCTTCCACGGAGACTGTTTCTATGTGCTGGCCAAGGTATCATGTATTAAAGGTCTCTTCTCTCCAACAGCAAATATAGATATATCTGCCTTTTGATTTAATGGCTGTAAATCAAGTTTCATTATACTTTCCGAGGCTGGAAGGAGAACCCTACAGTCTATACTAGAGTATTCAAACTTAGTCTACCAGTGTGTACTGATGTGGCAGAGAGGGCTTGTGCTTACCTACTACCCTCTGCCTGCCTTAGTAGTCTCCAATTTCATGACAATTATGGACCAGGTTAATGGTACAGGCCACAGTCTCACTTACAAGAGTCCAGAGAAGCACACTGGTGCTAGTGAGCAGATGGCAGGACCTGCAACTTGAAGGACTCAGTTTTACCAGGCAGATCTGAAATGAGGGTTGGAAGTGTACTATGTAATCTCTAATACACCTGTGCTTGTGCTTAGGTGATAGAGTCAATTACAGAGTTGGGTGAGATCCCAACAAGTTATGTCATTCCTTTGTCCCTGAAGTACCCAGTTCCCATTGTACCAGAGAACAAGGATCTGTTGTACCAAAACCAGGAAGCAACGTCTACACTGGCATGATTTTCCGGAAATGCTTTTAACGGAAAAGTTTTCTGTTAAAAGCATTTTCGGAAAAGTGCGTCTAGATTGGCAGGATGCTTTTTCGCAAAAGCACTTTTTGTGGAAACGCATCCGTGGCCAATCTAGACACGGTTTTCCGCAAAATAGCCCCGATCACAAAAAATGGCGAACGGGGCTTTTTTGCGGAAAACAGTACTGTGCTGTCTACACTGGCCCTTTTGCGCAAAAGTCTTTCAGAAAAAGACTTTTGCCCGAACAGGAGCAGCATACTATTTCCGGAGAAGCACTGACAATCTTACATGAGATCATCAGTGCTTTTCTGGAAATTCAAGCGGCCAGTGTAGACAGCTGGCAAGTTTTTCCGCAAAAGCAGATGATTTTGCGGAAAAACTTGCCAGTCTGGACACAGCCGGAATGTTTGCCGCTAGAGCTCTGAAAGGAAGTTCTGGTTCTGGCGGTGCTGCTAGAAGAAGCAAAAGCGAAGCTCCACAATATTTGTTAGCTGAACAGATGATTTCTGTCATCTGGGATAGAAATCTGCAGAAGATATGAAAGGGCTGGCTGCGTGCCACAGAGTGCTTCTGTGTGGCATGAAAAAACATTCCAGCAACTCCTCCTAGCTCTCTGCCTTGGAATGTCAAGAGTCTAGTCTGGTGGGTCTAGTCTGTAGACAGTCACACTAGAGTTCTATCTCTTCTGAAGTATCAATGCTCCAAACAGTCTGACAAAACAGTGGTAGCAAATACAGTGCTGTCCACCTGACCTGGGCATTTCTTCAGCCCCTACTTCTAGAGCAGAAGGTCTCAGGGCTTCTCCCTGGAAATGCTCAGTAAAACCCTAGAAGCAGACAAAACACAAATCAAACAACTTCTTCCTATCACAGACAACTGTCTGTCTTAGGTTTGCCCCAGTTCTCTGCTCCCCTGCAGAACTGTTATCCACATGACTGTCTTCTGGGAGTCTTATGCCTTTCTCGAGGCCCATATTAGGAGTTAACTGCATTCTTATATTCTTCCCCTGGTTCTTTCTCTGGGATCCCCTTAGGTCCTTTCCACAGAGATGGAAGTCCAGACCATCTCTCTCTTCCTTCCAACTATGCTGAATTCTTTTCTTTTAACATGGCCTTGGACCAAATGGCTCCCCACACAAGCCATCAAAGATGTTCCTCTTCCATTTGCTAAACTTTTGAATCCCTTATTTCTATAGCATTTGTAGCCCTCTTCTTGATTTTGGTGCACTATTTTCAAGCATGATGTATCCTTGTCACATCAGAGAATAAATTTGTATGTTACAATGTGTGGCACAAACAGTGAGTAGTTCTGGGGCACCTTAGTGCCTAACAAATGTTATAGCATCATGAGCTTTCAATGAAGTGGTTTTCACCCACGAAGCTCACCATATAACACATTAGTCTCTAAGGTGCCACAGGACTGCTCGTTGTTTTTAAAGTTACAGATTAACACGGCAACCCCTCTGAGACTACTGACAACAAAAACAGCGCCCCAAGCTTGGCACCATAGGCAATCACCTAGGTAACCTGCCCCTAAATCTGGCCTTATTCAACTCTATCCATGACACATACTCCTGGTGTAATAACGGGAGAGGGGACAATAGATCTCGGAAGCTCTATTTATCCTCTTCTCAGCCAATGTGGGGTTTCTATAACCTATCACACTGTTCTCATTGATGTTTTCTTCACTTGCATTGCAGGGAGGTGTAAATGACAGTCATGTCCTCCTGGCAGAGCTCTCCCCCTGTGGTGCCACAGACAAACAGACCTGTCTGAAGTCGGTTGTGCTGTTAATAGACCAGAAGAAAAATGTAAGTGATGTGTGGAGACCTGGGTGAGTGGGTCTTCCCAGTGTATGCCCAGATGCAACTTTCCCTACTGATTTTTTTATAGTCTTTCTCTGGGGATCCTGGGTAAGGATGGCTGAACACAGGAAAAATAAAAACCAGTCCAAATCAGTCCAAATCTCAAATCAGGCCTGCCCTGCACAGTCTGCACTAGTTCACTTAAAAGATTTTGCTTCACTGTTTCTTCCTTCTGTCTTTCTTTTTGCTCTTTCTAGTTTTGCCTAATGTCAGAAGCACTGTCAATCTGTTCTCCTGGAATTTACAATCAGACTGGAAATAAGAAGGCCTTGCTGTTTCAATAGTGGGTGAGGGAGGGGAGTTTTCACTCTGATTCAGTCTGCCGTCCTGGCTAATCTAGTTTTTCTGTTCTTTTTTTCCAATTTATTGCCCTACTATCTTTTTTCTTGTTCTTTCCTTCCATACATTTCTAGTGTTCTTGGCTCTTAGCACTTTGTGAAACTAGTTATGTTCCGAAAAGTACATACAAAACTTTGCATTAAGAATTTATTGAAAGAGTTTCCTTATTATTCTATCAATGCTGCACAATTATGTAAAAAAATAACACATGACAAAGTGTATGCTTATGTTTAATCTCCATACCCATCTGGTGTCCAGTGCCAAATGCTTTCAGCCACTTAACACAGTTGGTATCCTGTATACGTGACTTTATTGAAACATTTTTTGTTCTTTAGACGCTGTGTTAGTACATGTTAAAAAATTGTCTAACAACCCCAAACCTTTATACACGTACTGGGTGCGAGGACAGAGAGAATCTTCATTTGCTAATTAGATTGCTCCTTTTAAATACTGTGACTGAAATATTGAGTTAATCTGCTCAGTCATGTGAGCTCCACTTGTCTCTCTTGTTTTAAGGTTCGTTTTTGCACTGGGTTTCCCTCAGCAGCCAGAAGTCAAAGTAATTTAAACCTTTTCTCTTGGCTTACACACAGAGCTTGACGATCCGATCAGATGGCACGGTGCTGCTGAATGACATGGTCGTGCACTTGCCCCATGTGACAGGTGAGGAATGCGGCCATCTCTCCAAAGCGCATCTGATGTTAAAATAAAAGCTCTCGGAGCCTTTAAAGAATGGAAGGCACAGAGGCATTTCCTGAATGTTTGTGCTAGAATGAACCGGGATGCAGTGAAAAGAGCTTGAGAGGAAGGAGATTTGTGAAAATACCAGGGAGGCATTTGTGATCTAATCGCCAGTTGCTGCCTCTGTGAACAGAAGTTAATCAGGAAGGATAGAAGGCCAGGAATGAACCCCAGGAGGTCTCGTTTCAGTTCTCAGCTTAGCACAGGTTTCCTGTATGATGTTGGGCAGATAGTTTATGC
Source organism: Pelodiscus sinensis (assembly GCF_052426305.1). NCBI lineage: Eukaryota > Metazoa > Chordata > Testudines > Trionychidae > Pelodiscus > Pelodiscus sinensis. The sequence goes on along the minus strand of NC_143056.1, from coordinate 119,415,277 downwards.
TTGCCTCACATGAATAGATAGAAATGAATGTCAGTGCCAGCATACATTCTGCATGGAACGAAGAATGTCGTATTTAAGTCATAGGGGGAATTTCGTCCTGTTTACTCTGGTGAGGAGAGAGAAAATGTTTTCTGATTTATAGCCACCACTTAAATGCCAACAAGAGGATTTTTTTTCTTCTTGGTTCCTTTTTTTCCCTTGACATACTCTCTTCAAGGCTGGTCATCTTAAGGACACAGGTGCTAGAACTAGGGAGCAGAAGGTGCTGCTTTAGCCCCTGACTTGAAGTGGTTCCCTTATATACAGGATTTACAGTTTGGTTCAGGGGCACTCAGCACTTCCACTATAAAAATTGTCCCAGCATCCCTGCTCAAGGACTGACCTTTGGTGTGTCTGTGAGGGAGCTGACAAGGAAGAAAGCTTAATGGAGGCATCAGCTTACATTTGAGATAATTTGAACACTAATGAGGTAGTTACTTTATATTTGGGTTACACCGCACCCTTTGATGCAGTGCTTATGGTGCCTAGAGGAAGTCACCACTAGCCCGCTCCAATAGAATGACGTTTTATGGTGAGGCAGCCTCTCTGAGGGTTGTTGTGGGAGCATTGCAAACAGAGCAGAACAGAGGATCTTGAAGTAACCTCCCCAGAAATTTGGAAATGCTTGTGGATCATCAAGCCACAGAATCACCAGCTCCACAATCAGCACTTCTCCGTCCCTGCCACTCCTCCCAATAATTTTTTAGTTGTGTAGAACGAATCATAGAATCAGGATATTAGAACTGGAAGGAACCTCGAGAAGGGAGAGAAGACAGACAGACAGATATGGAAAGAGAAAGATCCAGATTAAAGTAATATGTGAAATGCGTAATATAATCTACAGGTTACATATTAAATAACCTCACCTTAGCACAAGACTCCTCCCAGGGAATATACAGAAGCACCACTGGGCCTGGCTTCTCCAGTTTATTTATTTTGTAGGACTGTTCTGTTGCTTTTCCATTCATTCTTGATAATGTTAGATTGCCCATATATAACATTTCCCAGCTGTTCTGAGTGTTTTATAAACAGCTGACATACATACCGAGAGCTGGTTTAGCCTTCACCCATTTCAGTTCTTGAAGATAAACAGATGTAGGCCCCATGAGTGACAGCCACAGTCAGGTTCTCGAACATTTTCATTCTGTGACACTCTTCCATAGCGGGGCCACTCTTTCATTTAGCAGTTTGGGAAGAGCAGGGTGGTTAGAACCTCAGACACCTTGTTGTAGCTCCGGTTGAGATTCCCTGTTCTGGGGAATACAGGTGACTGGAGAATCCTCTGCTTAAAATAGATGAGCAGCTTCAAAAACACCTCTGCTTTTTTGTTCTTTGGTTATGACTTCAACTCCAGCACCAATTAAGTTCTGCATTTCTATATTAGAAGCAAGGAATGTTTAATAGGAAGTTCATTTGGGGGATTTTTTCCATGAGCTACTTCTTTTTAAGACTTACATTTGAGTAGTGCTTCCCTTTAATACAATAGGACATACTGGCCATTCTGGGGAAAGGCACTTAAAGGAAAACATGGGTAGAAATGTTTCTTGCAGTGCAATATGGGACACAATGGGGAGTTAGCATCTTTCCCTGAGCTATCCCACACTAGTCACTCTCAGATAAAAGGGTACTGAAATAGATGGACCATTGGTCTATGCTGGAATGGCAATGCCTCTCTCTATTTTAAGGGATAGCCAGGATCTTATGTTTAGTTGCTCCAGATATTTTGTGTTAGATTGAACTGGTCTTAAAAAAGAGAATACCCAGGGCATTCCAGTGGGAGGAACTCATGAGTCACCAACACTGGACCAACTGCACCAGCTGTCCCTTTCCTTGTACCCAGCATTCAGTGTGGGTACAATGAGGCACCAAGCTCTTAAGTAAATAGTCCAACCCATGGAGGAAGTCAGAAGACCAGGGAGCTCTTCAAATAGAAGTAGAAACATATGGTCATTAAGCAGGACACTTGGAAAGGATGACTAATTGTCATACGCTCATAGGCAGAGGTAATAATTTTTTCGGAAATCTTTGATGCCCCTTGAACTTATTAATACTTCAGCACTGTGAGCTGTCGTTCAGCAGAGCTGAAAAGACCTTTTGATTCCTGATGCCACACCACCATCCTAAATAGCTGGATTGTTGATATAGCATGGACGGGCACCATAGTTAAGTGGTCAACATTCTTCACTGCAAAATAAGAGAGTTCTGTATCACAGTTCCTGACTTATCTGCACCTCGTATGCCTTCTTGCTCTCTGGGAAGATCTCCCACTTATGTCTCAGGGGTCTAGTCTTCACCTTTCCTTGGGTGGGATCCCCTATATCCCTTTAGAAGAGCACTTAGGCTACGTCTACACTGTGGAGCTGTGTCGGGATACCGGAAGTATCCTGAAATAGCTATTCCATGTCTTTTGAGCCCATTATTTCGAAATATAGCAGGCTTGCTATTCCAATGTCCCTATAAATCTTGTTCCACAAGGCTTAAGGGACTTTTTGGAATAGTGCTTTATTTCGAAATAACCTGGAAATAAGCTGCACAAATTGCATAGAGCAAATTGTGTAGCTTATTTCGAGATAAGTGTGCAGTATAGACACACCCTTAGACTGCGGACACCTTTGCAGATCTGACTTCAGTCCAGCATCTGCTGTTCTCTGAGTAGCAGTAATGCTAGGGTCAGCAGTGATCAGCCAGCCCTTGTAAAGCCAAGACCTATTTATTCAAAACAAATGCAATTCTGAAAAAAAACTTTTTAAAACTCCGAACAGTTTAAACGTGTGTCTGGCTTACCAGACAGTCCCCTGTCCTCCCCATGGACTCTCTGGTCAGTTTAAAAGTACTTTGGGTCCTCTCAGAAAGCCTGTCTCTGGTCACATACTCATGAGAGTTCTTGGATCAGATGTAAGAGCATCTCTCCCAGGCCCACACTGCCACTTTGTACAGGTTTCAAGTCCTTTGCCCGTTAAGACTTTTTGAACTAGATCAAATCAGCAGATGCTATTCACCAAAGAGGGGGAAACTTTACAAGACTTGTTACCTGCATTGTTCAGTGTTGGGGATTTGCAGTAATTACCATCCAAATGCCTTTAGTTCCTGCGGGAAGCATCCTTTAGCTTAACCACTTAGCCAGGAATAGAATCATTAACTAGCACATAATAATACATGTAACATTTATAAAACAGTCTGTGAATAGTCCGTGTTTTCATAGAACTGGATCTGTCAGCATCTGATTTTTGGTCCATTGCCTATTGCAATTTTTAGGACAGATGGTGACTCGGGCCGCTCCTATAATGTGTTGCTTTCAACACTACAGTTTTTCTGTCTGTGGCATTTCTGGCCTATAACAGAAAGGTTATAAAAAAAAAACAAATTAAAAATCAAGGAAACATGACTTTCTTTTATTTTTTTTCCCAGCAAGCTTCTCAGTTTTCCAGCCATCTTCCTACCACATCATTGTGCAGACCCACTTTGGTCTCAAGCTACAAATCCAGCTGGTTCCAATCATGCAGCTGTTTGTGATTGTGGGCCAAAATGTCCAAGGACAACTGCAAGGTAAGTGTCCAATTATGTCTGGTTCTAAAGGAGAAATGACACAACCCAAAATAATTACAACTGAAGTGCTGTGTGCTCTTATAGCAAGAAATTACTCACCAATTGATTCTTCCATCATAATGAAGGTACTAAGGGAACGGTATGCTGGTAAAATACTAATGTAGATTTAACTAATGAATGCTTTTTCATATATATGACTCTCTATAAAGCCATTAGCTCTAGAGATAGAAAAGCTTAGCTAGTTGAATATAGGAAGAATAAGAGCAGAACCCATCCAACATTTCATGAGAGAATAATTTAACAGTTCACATATTTTACAGATGAATTATTTGATATTATAGATTAAATAAACCCATCATACCCATGTTAATACAGGATTAATCTTTGGAATATATATTTCCCACTACATTGTTCAATCTAATGTTAAATTACTATCCTAGCCAGGCTAGGGAAACTAGTTCATACAAGATCACAAATACAATAATTGGGAGAATCTTCTGAAACTCTGAACCCCAACTGAAGACCATCTGCCCCAGAATTGGATTTTTAGAGGGAGACCCCCAAATGCTTACATGCATGATTGCAGTTTTAATACCGGGTGGAGTAGCTCTCTGCCAGAAGTTGTCAATGCATGTTGTGTAGGAAATCAATCATTTCCCTTTTTATTGCTCTTTCAGAAGAAGAATGAATAATAATTTTTAAAACTGAATTTTTTCTCAATAGGTCTCTGTGGGAATTTCAATGGCATGGCAGGGGATGATTTTAAGACACCTGGAGGACTGGTAGAAGCAACAGGATCTGCCTTTGCTAACACTTGGAAAGCACAATCCACCTGTAGAGACCAAGTGGATAGGTTGGAAGACCCTTGTGCTCTCAGCGTTGAAAACGGTAAGAATACAAAATTTTCATAGGGCCTCTTTCCTTCAGGATCTGTATCTTATATACAGTAAAATAGCAGTCTCGAAGTGATGATAACCTTTGTTTAGAAGGTTGACAAGTTAATTAATGTGTGCATGTCAGAAGTACTGTGGGATTGCCCACACTAGGCAACAGGTGTTTCTCCTTGGAGTCTCTGACTGTCCTGTCCTTCAGGCACCTAGCTAGGCTGTGGGAGCCTCTGTCTGGTTCAGATGGTGATAAAATAAAGGAGGTATTTCACAGTGCTGTTATTCATTTATGGGAACCTGGAGAACTTACTTGGTAAAGAAGCAGACTTTTCATTTGATGGTCCAAGATTAAATTCCCTGCACAGGCATCAGGTTTTAAGAAGGTGAAGATAAGTAAATTCACACTGGAACTAGAGTAATGAACCACTGGAACATTTGACCAAGGCTCATCGCTAACAACTTTAAAAATAATATTGGATGCTTTTCTAAAAGATTTGCCCTAAGAATTATTCTGTGTACGCTCTATGGCCTGTGCTATACAGGAAACTAGATCATCACAGTGGCTCCTCCTGACCTTTGAATCTCTGACTATAAAACAGACCAAAAATTAAGAGAGAAATTGTAGTGGCAACCCTATGTTGAAAAACACTGAAGAAAGGTAATTAATACTGAAAATTGCAATATATCTCTGGACTAGAGGTCCACCTTCTTTAGAATTATTGTTTCTTTTTATGTTTGGTTGGAGTTGTGATCCTGTGATTGTGAATTCTCAAACAGTCGGAGGCCAGAGGAAGATTGATAGGATATGTGTGTTTGACCAAGAGGTATTTGAATCAGATACTGAGGGCCAAATTTATAGTGATTCTGTGTGATCTGTCCACAACCCCAAAATGTAGAGTTTTTGTTGTTCATCATTTCATTGTTTTTTGTTGCTTAGGTTATATTATGTTGCATGCTGAAAGGTGAAAAACTGATACCACAAGGTATGAATCTAGGAAAATAATTATTTTTTCTTTTGTTACAGAAAACTATGCTGAGTTTTGGTGTTCTCAACTAAAAAATTCAGAATCTCTTTTTGCCAGATGTCACACAGTCATCGATCCCGCGGAATATTACAAGGTGTGAATTTTGTACTATACAGTCAGCTTTTGGCGCTAGTCTAATATGTGTTTTACCATATACATATTTTCAAGGGATTATTGTAACATGGTCATAAAAATGGTTCATATTTTGTTATGACTACCTGTTCAATTGCTTCATATGCCTTGATCTCCTACAATAGGCCTTCTCTTAGAATGCTGATTTAGAGGAGAGAATCATTGTGCTTTTCTGAGAGGGTGGGGCTAGTGAGTAGTGAAAGAACACTATAGATTCTCATTTTCATATGAGAATTCAAAAGATAATGGGATATTGAATCATGATGGTCAAATGTGAACCAGCTCGTAAACATTCTTGCTTAATCATCTACTTTGTGGCTTAATAAGCACTAAATTGAATTTACTTGATCAGGAGGCAAACAACAACCCATTTATGTGTCTTATTATTCCTGGTCAGTATACCAGTGTTCAGTGCTGAGTTAAGACATGCTGAGGCCTTAAACTATGCCAACTGTAAGAGGCCCCATACCATTACAAAAAAAAAAGGGTTTTTTTTATAGTTCCTTCATAATCTGAACTCCTAAAATGTACCTTATTTAGCTTGTGTGCAGATCTGGCACTGCCTGTGTTTTCAGTTCTTTTGTGTTTTCAGTTCTGTAGAGGAGGGATAAACAAGCAATCTGGAGAGAAAGGAAGTGCCCCCTAATCTTTGCTCATGTCCATAATTCAGTGTGAGCTGAACCTTTGTGGAGATCCTCACCCATGCAGATATTTCTTCCTTTTGTTATTTTTAATTTCTGTGGGCTTATACCATTCTGTGTTGTGACAGATGAGGAATTATACATTTCAAAGTCCCCAAAAAGCCTGCTGTTAGGAAAAGAGGGCTAAACTTTAGCGATTTAAAGGTTGGGCTATTCAGATAAAGTTTGGTGAACTATCTATGTTTTCATGCTTAATCAAGTGCCTTCTGAGCTTGTTTGGGGTTTGTCCATCACTAATGGACAGCTCTCTGCTCAGCTAGTATGCTCTCTGATCTCTGCAGGCTTATTAACCATTTGCTTCTTGTTTGTCTCAGAGGTGTAAATACGACACCTGCAGCTGCTCGAACAGTGAGGAATGCTTGTGTGCGGCCCTCTCCTCTTACGTAAGGGCCTGTGCCTTCAAAGGGATCATGCTGGGAGGTTGGAGACAAAATGTCTGCAGTAAGTAATGACGCTGTCATCCCCTTGAAATCAGTCAAAGGAAAGGACAGAGTGCACCTCAGTACAGTTCCATTAACCTCGGTGTTAAGAGAAAGGGACATGGAGTTGCACAATACAATTTAAGGAGACACTGTCAAGGATTTTGAATAGTGAATCCTGTGTTCTTTAACTGCCCGTTGTTTATAGGACAACTTCATAAACTGCAACATAATTATGCTCCCTTTTCTCATCTCTACTATTTTACCAATGCTGATATATCTTCTCTTTCCCCAAAGTAATCAAAACCATCATGGCTCATCCATTGTATTTATTTTTACGGCCATGTACCAGCATTAGGTATGGGATCATCACCAGCAGTGAAGTAACACTAGAAATGGGGCTTTGTCAAATTGTTAAATTGTGCTTCTACTGGAGGACTATAGAGCTAAGAAGCAACATAGAAAAAATGTAGTAATAATAGTGTCTATTATTAGAAAGCGAATTCCAACAGTGAAAGATTCAGTTAACTAAAGGGGAAAGAAAAAAAAGAAACAATACTAGATATTTATTTTGAGGGTCTTACCATTCCTTCCTCTATATACTCTTCTGTATAATAATAGAAATGATGCATGTTCTTTAAAGGGAAATTATACCTATACGAATGGGAATAATATTACCTCATAGATGGCAGTTTAAAAGGTAGTACAAAGTTAAGCCAACACTGTTTATTAATTATAATAGTTTATGTTAGAATACAATGAGAGGGAATCCCTTCATTTTTACTATTCCATACTATCTGGACAGAGTGATCAGAAAGCTTTACATTCTATAATGCCAGGTCAGGTGGTTTTTATGTGCCAGTATAGCGACCATTGTTTCCTTCCCTCCAGACAAAGAAGTGTCCTCTTGCCCATCCTCTCAAGTCTTCCTTTACAATTTGACCACATGTCAACATACCTGTCGCTCCCTTGCTGATGGCCAAAATCAATGCGTGAAGGGCTTCATTCCAGTGGATGGCTGTGGCTGCCCTGGTAACACCTATATGGATGAGAAGGGTAAATGTGTGCTTATCTCCCAGTGTTCATGCTACCACAAAGGAACATACCTGGAACCTGGAGATGTTATCTTTAAACAAGAAGAACGCTGGTAGGTTATTTTATGTTATTTGCAGATTATGAAGATGAAAGCTCCCACTTTTTAACTCGCATATTAAATATACCATACACTGATATCAGGGTGCTATAATGTAGATAAAAGGTATATATTACCCATCACCGCCCTAGCGGAACAAAATGTCATTCTACTGTAAGTTAACTTATTAATATGTACAATGTATATAATGGTCTCTGATGGTAACTGTGGACTTGATTATGCATCATTAAAGTCAATGGAAATTTTGTAAGGCAATGGGGAAAGGAAGGTTTTTCAAAGAAACAGGTTTTTCATAGAAACAGATAATTCCACCACATTTTGCATTGTAACTGTTACTAATTAAAAAAAACCCAACAACAAGGAACCCATGGCATCTTAAAGACCAACAATTTTATTATGGCATAAGCTGTTGTGAGTTGAAACTGACTTCGGGTGTGTCTAGACTACAGAGTTTTGTCGACAAAAGTGGACATAACGTCGACAGAACTCAGCAGTTTTGCAAGATAATTTGTGGCTATTCTTTGAAAATCATGAATTTGCCATCTATTTATAAAGTAAATTCCAAAAGTCCTGCCAAACTCTCCTTCAAGCTCACTGTGAAATCCCTTTGGAAATCGTGTGGGACTTTCTTTTGAAGGTGCACATTCCACAAAGATCACTACTAAGTACAGGAAAACTCCAATTGTCAGGTATCCAGTGGTGCAGCACTCCCGATAGTCTGGAACCAACTGGAACCAGGAAGTGTTCTGGCCAGCCAGAAAACTGGAGTTGCTGTGAGCCCCATGCGCGCTCACGGGCTGGGAAAGGGAAGGGGAGGAGAGGGAAAGGGGATTATACCCCTGTGACAGGTCTGCCGGGACCTGCACTGTGTCTGGCCGGAGGGGAGGGGGGAAAGGAATGGCACGGCGAGAGGTGAACCCTTTGCCATTTTGCAGGGAGGCGGGGGATGCCCCGTTCAGCTGTTGGCCTGCAAGCAGTGGCGGTGGTCTTGAGGAAGCAGCAGAGCAGAGCAGCTGGGGTGCTGCTGGGTTGGTCCCGCAGTGCCGCCCCTCACCCCCCGGCTTCTGGATGCACGCTCCCTGGACGCCTCACCCCCTCTCCTCTGCTGCTGCTTCCAGGCCAGTGGCTGGGTTTCCCCAGATAGCCTGTTGCTGGTGGCTGCGTGGGGCTTCCCCCACCTCCTTGCAAAACGGCGGAGGGTTCGTCCCTTGCTGTGCCATTCCCCGCCAATCCCCTCCCTCCCCCTCCCACTGGATGCAGTGCAGGTCCTGGCAAACCCATCACAGCCCCCCACCAGAGTACTTCCCGATAGTCCAGCATATCCGATAATCCGGCACCACCTGGGTCCCAAAGGTGCTTGATTATCGGAAGTCTACTGTATTATTGCACTAATAGATCAACTGGGTTTATTATTACTTTGACTCCTAAGAATGTAGCATGGCAAAAGAGAATTTTTGACAGTCCAAAGGAATAATTTGTTAGTTATGCCTCTTCAAATTGTTCTTAGATGTTTATGAACTGAACACGTCAGGCTTACATTCTATCTTCTCACTCTTTGTAGTGTTTGCCGAAATGCAGTTCTCCATTGCACTCAAGTGAAGATAACAGGGGAAAGTAAGTGAAATGCTTTAGAGAGAAACAGCTCAATTCCACATTTGAATTCTCCACTTGTTCATTTTTCCTTTCTGTAAAACAGCCATTTTCACTTTGCTTTTAGCAGAGGGTTTTCCTTGGGTTAGAAAGTATATTTTCATTTATTTTTAAGGGGTGCACCCTGCAGTTTCTCTCTCAGTACTTAATAACTTCCCATTTCTTTTCTGATCCCTTGAGCTACAAAGTTTACCCATCTAACACGGTATCTTTGTTTTACAGAGTGTCTGTCTCCCAAGACTCACTTAGATTGCAGCAATGTCAACTCTAGGTCTTCTCCAGTCCTTCCTCAGCTAAGCTGCCATTCTCTGGGTGCTGGTTATGTAAGTTTTAATTTTACCTCACTATGACATGTGTCCTCATTTCCCATAATCCCTAAGGGCATGTCTACATTACAGAGTGTTATGTCGTGGGGAGTTTCACAGCATAGGAAGAAATCAGTGGAAAGGCAGAGAGCGGAGTAGGTGCAAGGGTCCATTTTATTGCATAGCACAGAACTCACTAGAACAAGCCCAGACTAGCTGGGCTGACCCCAGTGACCTACTCAGTTACCATAACAACAAGATCTATATCTACATCCCAATATACAACACAAAGTTATTTCAAAATAATTCCCGTTATTTTGAAATAGCAAAGTGAGCATCAACTCAGCAAGTTTGTTATTTTGAAATTATTTTGAAGTAACAGGGTTATTATTTTGAAATAATAACCCCTGAATTTACGAGGAATAACACCTATTTTGAAATTGCTATTTTGAAATAGCATTAGTGTGGATGGTCAGCTGCTGTTATTTCAAAATAACTACTCCCCCAAATCATTCAAAGTAATTAATTCCGAGTGTTTCCTGGGGCATAGTAGCATGTCTACATTAACGGAGCTTGTCTCAGACTAATTTCAAGGCTTCCATGCAGTGTGGATGCGCTATTTCAAAATAGTTATTTTGGGAGTTATTATTTCAAAGTTACTTATTTTGAAATAATGTTATAATGTAGGTGTAGTCTAAATGAAGCAGTGAAAACCTGATCAACATTGTCTTTTAGTCTTTTCTCTCTTCTTTTCCTCTCATTTTTGTCCTTTCTTTTCTTTTATCATTTTTGTTCTCATCATGTTCTTTTCTAATTCTCTTTCACTATTTTTGACATTTTTTCTTCTTCTTTTCACTGACTTACCTTCTCTTTTCTCAGTAGAGAGATTGCTAATTAGATGAATAGGCATTTTGTTTACAATACACTCTGGTAGTTTTCTGTGTAGAACAAAAGTAAGCTAGTCTGAAGTTAATGTCTGTAAAATATGAAGAAAATTCTGTGGGAACTCAGATACTAGAGAGATGAGAAATAAATAAAAATGGCTGAGTAATAATCCAGAGAAAGAAGCTTGTGGGATAAATGTTTATAGAAAATTAATGTTTTCTTAAAAAATAATATCATTTATTACCTTATTTTTCTTAGCTCCCAACAGAGTGCATTTCAGGGTGTATATGTCCTTATGGACTGTTTGATGATGGCAGAGGGGGCTGTGTAAGGGAGAATGAATGTCCATGTTTTCATAACGGCGACTTTTATTCTCCGGGATACACTACAACAGTGGGCTGCAACAATTGGTAAGGTTCTATATTGTTCTCCTTTTTCCTTTTGGTGTCTCTTACTTGTAGTGACTGAATGGTAATGAAATGGTTTAAATACCACAGTCATGAGCAGGAGATGAGTATACAAGCTCTAATTCTCAGGTCCTCCTGGCTTCTTTGTTATCTGGGCTGACTCCCTTTGTGTGAATTTAGGGAATATTACAAACATTAAAGTAATTATTTCTGTTTATATCAGGCAATGCTGACAAGTTTTTAAGGTGGTAACAGCCATGCTATACATTCATCAGTGGGCCAATTCTGTGTGGAGGCTGTTGACAAAATGTTGATTTATAATATAATATCCTGTTACAGAAATCTGCATATTATTCATGGGATGTATTTCACGTAGTATCAGCCTGCTATGTGGTTTATCCTGTGGCATTAAGGCATGACTCTTCAGATTTCATCCAACTATTTTATCCATTCCCTAGTACCTGCTATAAAGGAAAATGGAATTGTACCATAAATGAGTGCTATGGGACTTGTATTATATATGGAAGTGGTCATTATGTCACCTTTGATGGAAAACACTACAATTTTGATGGACACTGTGAATATGTGGCTGCCCAGGTAATTTCAAGTTCTGCAAAAAACCTAGCTATCAGTTTGGTTCTTGGACCACCTCTCTTAGCCCCTTTTTTTTCTTGAAGATCACTGTTCCTATGGCAACTTCAGCATTTGCCAATTAATTTCCATATTTGCAACAAATCCCAGATGTCCAAGGAAATTAATGGCATTGAGTGAACATTCCTTTTGCTGATGTATGTGCAGATTACAGGCCATCCTTGATATAAGTCCAAGATATGTTGTCAAAAACTTGGACTTATAGTGAAACAACTTAAAGCAGGGAATTTTTTTCTTGAGGCTGACTTCCATTTGCACAAATTCAGAGTGGAGACTGGGAGGACTAATAACACGTCAGTTCTTAGAAGCGTCAGTGACTTTAGTGCAGAACAGCAATGTACTGGGGTCACAGTGGGGATGTCCTGAATATACATCTTGGCTAACTTGACAATGAAAGTTGTCAGATCATCAACGCTACTCCAAAACTACTGGCTAAATCTGAAATTGGAAAACGAAGATTGTTTGGGAAACGAGCTATTGTTTAATTCAATCGTCTCATTTCTTTCCCAGAATTTGGTAAACATTAAATGTTGTGTGTGTGTACTGGAATTTGAAGATGAAATTTAAATTATTTTAGACCGAAAGCAAAATAAATAATACAGTTCCTTTCATTCACTTAAGATTCTTTATTCCATTCTCAACAGGATTATTGTGGTGAGGACCCCAGTGGCACATTTAGTATCATCACAGTTAATGTTCCATGTGGAACCACAGGAGTCACCTGCTCAAAGGCTATTAAAGTATTTCTCAAGGTGAGTGGTGGTTCTGGATGGGATCAGCCCTAGAATGCAGCTAATGAAAACTGACCTTTGTTTGTAGCCATGTTCCTTGAAACTCAACGTTGGCATGGTTCCATTACAGTGATTTCCACTTCTTAAAGGTTTAGGTAGTGGTTTGGCAATGTTAGCCTTGTAATGAAGTCCATCAGCAGCACCATTCCAATAGCTTGCCTCACTCTAAAGCTAATGTTATTATATCCCTTCTCTTTCTGTCCTTCAGGGAATTGAATTGAAGCTGGAGGACAAGCGCTATGTAGAAATTCATCGAGATGCTGGCGAACATGTACGTTATTGGAATCGGACATTGGGGCTTTATCTTGTTATTGAAACCAGCAGTGGTGTGATGCTCATCTGGGATAAGAAGACTACTATTTTCGTAAAGTTGACCCCTAATTACAAGGTGAGCAACTTCAGGCTTTTTTTTCCCCTAAAATATTATGAATCTGTTGATGGGATTATAAATAGTTGAGTACACATAAATGTACAGATTATGCTTGATTATTACTCTTCATCATTTCCCTATATCTTGTTTATGCTGATGATTCATCAATGTCTCTCATTATTCATGAAGATGGTGCCATTGTATGTTCTTCTTATTGCATAATCCAGTGCAACAATACCAAGGAATGTATTACACACTATGAAATGTGGAAGAGCTGTCCTCTGTGATTTTCCAATACTTGTAAATCTTAGTGCTCTAATGCAAAGCCTGCTGAAGTTCATAAAATATTCTTGTTGTCTTTAGGGGTTGTAGGATCAGGCCAAAGAGAATGAACTCTTGGGACACCCAACATCATTTTCTCTTCCCTTATAGAACAAAACTTTGCTCTATTGTTGTTAAGTTAAAAACCTATTTTCCAGACAGTTTGTAACTATATTGTGTCTTAGATTACTAAGGTTGATCCCTCAAGTAGCAGTAGGGGTTAACTGGTATTTGGAGGCATTTCACTTTTAAATCACTATTTATTCATTGTATGTTGTACTATAGTGTATTTGTGAATATTTCATATATGTATGACCCTTGAAACCAAAGAAATGGTTACAGATTGTAATTCCCCAATAAAAGACAGAACGAAAATTCACAAGATTTGCCATAGGCTAACCCAGCCCTCCCATAATAATGCAACATATTTTACCTTGGGGAAATGGAGTTGTGGCTCAAGAAGTGCTAAGTGGGGTACCATCTCACAGCCTCTGTATAAGGGGCTGCCTGGAAGGAAACTAAAAATTCTTTCTTGACAAAATGCTTCCAGCTCTCACATCTTCCCTTATAAGATATTTAACTTGTTTAGTAAGTGGCTCAGGCAGCCTTTAAACTTTGCTGGCAACCTTGAAGTAGCTTGAGTAGGGTTAAAAAATGAAGGGAGGAGCAAAAATGAGGTAAAAGATTTTTCATTTTTAATGCAACTAGATCCTAGACTAGAAGAATGCCAGCCCCCAACCCCCCCTCCCCCAACCCTGAAGTCACTGTTCTGTTTTTAAGATTTATTCAAGGATGCTTTATTTCTTCCTTATTCCATCTCATTCTTTGTATTTGAAGAAATCTGCCTTAAAGATGGTCAGTCAACTCTTCAAAATTAACATCTAGCTGAAAAATAAACGTAGGACTAAAATGTCAGTGCATTGTGTGCTGGAGAATTCAATCATGTGACTCTTATTAACGCTAATGGGAATCTGCATACCACAATACACTGTAAAGGGATGGCTTGTTGTCAGGGGAGAGAAGTGTAGCCACTGTTTGGTTCATTTTAAGTTGAATGGGAAGAAGCTGCAAAGAAATATAGATATAGTTACTAGATACTGTATATAACAAGAAGTCACATATTCCTGTATGGGCTACCTGACAGCTTAATAATGAAGAAGATAAATACAGAAAAATAGGTTTCACTTATACACATTATTTTGAAATAAGTAAGTTATAGGGAGAAATCATTCCCTCACTGCATGTATTTGGTTTGATTCTAATTGTACTGGTGCTCTCTTAGTGGGCAAACTGAAAATGTGATGATGTTCTGAAAGCAAACACCTTTTGTTTTTCTCAGGGCAAAATCTGTGGTTTGTGTGGCAACTTTGACGAAAATTCCAACAATGACTTCACAACACGGGATGGGCTGCAGGTGACCAGTCCTCTGGAGTTTGGGAATTCCTGGAGATCAGCCAGTAACTGCCCTGATGTGGAGAATGAGATTGTGCCCTGCAATCTGAAACCCCACCGCAAGTCCTGGGCAGAGAAGGAATGCAGCATAATTCGGAGAGAAGTCTTTAAAGTTTGTCACAACAAGGTTAGTAGAGAGATTGCCAAACTCATTCTTTCTCTCTGTAAGTGGTACAGTGCACCACAGTTTGAGGCTGCATCTAGACTGGCATGATTTTGCGCAAATACTTTTAACGGAAAAGTTTTTTGTTAAAAGTATTTGTGCAAGAGAGCGCCTACACTGGCACGTGCTTTTGTGCAAAAGATGTGCTTTTGCGCAAAAGCATCCGTGCCAGTGTAGACACTCTCTTGCACAAGAAAGCTCCGATGGCCATTTTAGTCATCAGGCTTTCTTAAGCAAGAAATTAACATTGTTGTCTACACTGGCCCTCTTGAGCAAGAATACTTGCGCAAGAGGGATTATCCCTGAGCGGGAGCATCAGGGTATTTGCGTAAGACGCACTGATTTTGTACAGTACAACGTCAGTGTTCTTGTGCAAATACTCGCGGCCAGTGTAGACAGGTGGCAAGATTTTGCGCAGAAGCAGGTGCTTTTGCGCAAAATCTTGCCAGTCTAGATGCAGCCTGAATGTGTATAGGTTACACAGGGATTTGTTTAAAACTGAAGTATAGCATACTAATAGCAAATACATTTATTCTGGAAACAGTTGTGTTAAGCCTCCCTTCCAAAAATTAACATATAATTGTCTAATTTTTTTTCTCCATCATCAGCTTCCAAGTTCAGACAATTCTGTTTACACATCAAACCATATTTTTCTAATCACCAGCTTTGTAAATTCAATTAAGTATTTGTTTTTACTTTTATGCATCAGATTTGTTGATAAAGCTTCTGGATTCAGAGCTCAGGTGTCAATTTTGTTGACGATATAGACAGCAGAATAGAATATAATTTTGCTTGGACATTGTTATTGTGGTCCTGTGTTGGGAATAATTTTTTGTCATTAAACCAAAATGATGCACAACATAAGATATCGCCAATGCACAGTGTCACCCATTTGAAGAAAATAAGATAAAGTACTGAAAGCTTAGCCTAGTCCACATCTGTTTCCTGAGAGACAGAGAGCAACTTCTGATCTAATAGATTTCCATCGGAGATTCCAAATTGGAAGCAGAGCTCTGGTGTTAACAACTGTGTGCTGTGTGCTTCCCCAACAGGTGGACCCACAACCATTCTATGACAATTGTGTTAATGATGCCTGTTCCTGCGACACCGGGGGAGACTGCGAGTGCTTCTGTTCTGCAGTTGCTGCTTATGCCCAAGAGTGCGTAAAGCATGAAGCTTGTGTCCACTGGAGAACTCCTGATATATGCCGTGAGTAGCCTTTTAGGATTTCCCACTGAATACAGCTGGGTCTATCAGAACAACATCAGAAAGTCTTCAATCAGTGCAACAGTGTGTGAATTAATTCAGGGCTGAATGCTGTGGCATGCATTGGAAAGGGTTAACTATTTCAGTATGCACAGATGCTCATTCTTGTATTAAAGAGTTCAGTGTATTTAAATAGTCTTAATGGGCTGACCCTTAAATAATAATAAATGATCATTCTCAGTGTGTGTGCCAACAGGTGGACTGACCTTCTCGGTATAGTTATCTAGTTGGCAAAATTTCCCAGAGTTGTTACTAGTGGCTCCTCCCTCCCACATTTTGTGTGTAGTTCCATAGCCTGTGATTAGTCAGGTAGGCCCCATTGTGTTTAAATCACACTTATAAAACCCACTGACTTCTTTTTAGGGTGTTGAATGTGCCTTTTTTCATGCAATTATTGACACCAAAGGTCAGGCAGGAATGGTGATCATTAGACAATGTGTACGAATGAATGATAGGAAACACTTCTACTAAGCTTTTCACAGTGGAGACTTGTTCTTATACATAGTATATCACTTCCCATCTCAGAAATCTTGGAAATTGTATTCCATAGCCATGTCTTAAAACAGTCCAGCAATGACCTCTTCCAAATTCGGTTTGCCATTTTTTCTGTCAGAGGCAATTCACACTTTGTAGGCCATATGGTTTGAGGAATTTGGTTTTGAATGAGTTATGTTTTGTCCTGTTCAGATTGTATTGTGCAGTGTGATGGGTATTAAGGGTGCAACCACCCCCTTCTGCCTGAAAGGGGGGTTCAGCAGACCCACCGCCTAACTAACGTCTAGGTCTTAGGGTCCTCTGTCCTTCGGGGCAGGTCCCTTGGACGTGATCTCCCTCCCCCGAGATGGGAGGAGGGGTTCGGCAAACCCGGAAATCCCCCAGACAGGGGGTGGTGTTGGGGCCCCGGACCTCGAGTCTAATCTGTACTCGGGCGGGGTCCAACACACGTTCTCAGGATCTGGGTGGGGGTCTGGCTGACAGACGCGTCGTGAACCCCTCGGATAGGGATAGGTGGGGGAAGGGGAACCCAGGCCTGCCCTCTCCTCCGGGTCCCAGCCTGGGGCCCTAAGTGCAGGGTGCGATGCTCCCCTTGCACGTCGGACGGTGGTTACTCCCAAAACCCATCCACCCACGGGCTCCAAGGCGCACTTCCCCGGGCTGCTTCCTTTCTCCCTCCCTGGTGTTCTGGCCCGGGGAACCGCCGAGGGTCCTTATCCCTGCTCAGTTGGTCTCTGGTCCTCCTGGGCTCTCCGGTGGCCCGCGGGTCCCACGCTGCTTCCTCCAGCGCAGAGGCAGGTCCTCCCTCTCTCGGCCAGGACGGGGAAGCTTCTTTCTAGCATCCCCCCTCCGCCTCCGGTCCTACCGCTTTTCAAGCGGCCCGGGGGCAGATGCCGAGTGACAGCGCCCCGCCTCTTCCGCGTCATCCCGTGCCGTGACATCGGGCATCGCGGTGGAGGTCCTGCCCCCTGAGCCTCCCGGTGCCCGCGAGCCTGTTCGCTCCCCCAGCCTCACGCCGGGGAGCACCAGTGTAAATTGGGCCCACCTCCCGTGCGGCAGTGCTGCGCCACTTCCCCGCTCGTCCCCGGCGATCGGGGCTGCTGCAGCTGGCCGCTGCGCCGGCTCACCTTCTCCTCCTCCAGGGGGGTGGTTCCTCCCCTTTGGCAGTGCGGACCCTCGCGGGTCCATCACATGCACCTAAAAACAAGGTTGGGGGTTGAAAAGTGTTTGCACTATTTCTGGGTCAAACTGATTTCATCTTATATGCACCGTTATGCCTAAGATTTTGCAGATGTCTAAAGAAGGAAAAAAAAATCTGTAACACTTCAACAGACAGCTTTAATTGCACATTGATTTTGAATAATTGTGTGACTTCAATGTGACATTTGTTTTCTGCAACAATGGTGTTAAAAGTCAAGGTGCTGAAATTTAGAGTTTCACATGGTCTGTATTCAGATTGAGTAGGGAAAAAAAATCCAGGTTCCATGCATCAAGAGAAATATAGCTGCCAGCGAAATGTTTGGGGATCATTTTGCTGGAATTGTTAGAGGCGGGATTAGGATCATCTTCCATCAGATGTTTTTTTGATCATCTTCTGTTTTCTTTTAGCAATATTTTGTGATTTCTACAACCATTATAATGAATGTACATGGCACTACGAACCTTGTGGCCGTCATATAGCTACTTGCAGACTCCTTAGCAATGCCAACACCAACTTCCCACTGCCATATCTGGAAGGTAAGAAACTCCTAGTTATTTTTGTACTGTCTGTCATAAAGACTGACATAAAATATTATTTGATGGAGATGGAGATATTAGCTAATAAGATCTATTGATTGCATGGCCATTCCTAAATATATACTTGTACACGAGTATTTGGTGTGGTGTAACTTAGGGTATGTCTACACAACAGGGCTAAAGTCAAATTAAGATATGCAATTTGAGCTACGTCAGTTGCGTAACTTAAGTCGAAATAGCTTAACTCGGCTTTTGGTGCTTTCTACACAGCAGGAAGTCAAAGGAAGAACACTCTTCCTCTTACTTCCCTTACTCTTTGTAAAATATGGTTTACTAGAAGTTGGAGTAAGAAGTCCTCCAGCTCGTCATTTTGAAATAATGGTTTGTAGTGTAGACATGCTCTTTGTTATTTCAAAATAACATTAGTTATTCTGAAATAACACTGCTGTGTAGACATAGCCTTACAGTTTACTGACATCAATGGGATAATTAAACATGTGCCTGAGAGTTTTCCTGAATTGTAGTAATAGATTGATCCACCATCTGCATTTATTTTTATTTTTGGTATGTCAGCTGCACACTGCCGTAACTGAGATGTTTCAGCATTTCTGCATTCTGGCAAAAAGAAACAACGGATATCTCAGACATTGTAGAATTAGTAAATGTTGCCTTCTTAATGTATGGGATCAGTGGGAAGAATCTTACTCACCATTTCTGAAAGTGCTCCTCATCCAAGTCCTGATCTAGATTAAAAGGAGACTTTTCATATCTTTAATGAGCCTTAGATTAGCCCCCGCCCCCTATTCCCCATGAGAATGTTATCACTAAGTTAAAATTAACAGTTTTTATTTGTTAACATTACAAAATACACCATTTGTGGTCAACAGGTTGCTACCCCAGATGCCCTGAAGAGAAACCCATTTATGATGAAGACCTTGGAATATGTGTAGATAGATGTCCCTGTTATGTAAATGATATTCGTTATGAACATGGTGAAAAAGTACCCTCAGATAACCCTTGCGAGGACTGGTATGTGGAAATTCAAAATGGATGGAGAAATGCATATTTAGACCAATGCATAATTGATCAGAATGGGACTTTAGCACATGATTAAAGGCTGTTGTGAACATGTCTCATGCACCTACTGGATGTGGTTTACTGTCCCATGTAAAAGCGGCGAGGAGTCCTGTGGCACCTTGTAGTCTAACTGAAGTGTAGGAGCATAAGCTTTTGTGGGCAAAGGCCCATTTCGTCAGATGCATGTAGTGGAAATTTCCAGAGGCAGGTATAAATATGAAGGCCAGAATCAGGCTAGAGATGACGAGGTGGATCCAATCAAGGAGGATGAGGCCCACTTCTAGCAGCTGATCTGGAGGTGTGAATTCCAAGAGAGGAGAAGCTGCTTTTGTAGTTAGCAAGCCATTCTCAGTCTTTGTTTAATCCAGAGTTGATTGTGTCAAACTTGAAGATGAACTGTAGCTCAGCAGTTTCTCTTTGAAGTCTGGTCCTGAAGTTTTCTTGCTGCAGGATGGCTACCTTTAGATCTGCAATTGTGTGTCCAGGAAGATTGAAATGTTCCCCTACAGGTTTTTGTATGTTGCCATTCCTAATATCTGATTTGTGTCCATTGATTCTTTTACGTAGGGACTGTCCAGTTTGGCCATTGTATATAGCAGTTGGGCATTGTTGGCACATATTACATTAGTAGATGTGCAGGAGAATGAACCAGTGACAGTATGGCTGATCTAGTTAGGTCCTGTGATGGTGTTGCTGGTGTATATATGTGGGAAGAGTTGGCACCGAGGTTTGTTGCCAGGATTGGTTCCTGAGTTAGAGTTATTATGGTGCGGTGTGTAGTTGCTGGTGAGAATATGCTTCAGGTTGGCGGGTTGTTCCATTTGCATTTGGAGAGAAAGATGATATATTTTTGTACTTGTGCAAGTTTCTTCATGAGGTTGATAGATTTCCACTCTATACGGCTAAATGCAGTGCCTTGCATGGTGTCAAATATCAGAGGGGTAGCCGTGTTAATCTGAATCTGCAAAAGCAGCGAGGAGTATACTTCAGTAAGTCTATAAGGTGCCACAGGACTCCTCGCCGCTTTTGCAGATTTAGACTAACACGGCTACCCCTCTGATACTTGTCCCATGTAGTGGGACTTAGACCACTTGTAGACAGAATGAATGAATTTCCTCTGCAGCCTTAGCTGAGAGCCAGTTTGTTTTTAGCTCAAGCTATAGAGAGGCTCATGCACTAAGCCTCAAAGGCCCCTGGTTTGGTTCTGCCTGTTGGCGTTACAAGGAAACCATGCTCTCATGTTTTCCTGAATGAAGGCTGTGATCTTAAAGATTGCCTCCAGGTACCTCAATATGAATTGGCCTTGCTCCATATAAATTAGTGGTGGAATGCTGATTTACCCCAGATGAAGATCAAACCTTACAAAAATGGTAGGTGAGAGGAATACCATGATCAGAAAGAGCAGTTGAATTTTAAAGGGACACAATCCATTTCAGCTCTTACTTCTGTGTATTTTTTTTAACCTACAGTTGTTAAAAGTAATTCCAAAGCTTGCTATAACTGGGAGAAATTAGAGACATAAACATATCTATATTTTTAAATTTAATCACATTGTGAAATTAACAGGACATGGTATTTAGTCATTTGTAATGATTCACTAGTCAGTTGCACTTTTTGATCATATACGTCTTTCATGGAAGAGCAGTGGCTATAAAACTGCAAAAATTGACATAACAACTCAAGAACATCCATAGTGCCATGAAACTATGTTTAACCCATATTTGGAAACTGACTGTTGATTTCAAGTTGATGTTGGCCCATTAATAAATACTTTGCCAATGACATTAAATATTACTTTTTAAAATGTCATATCTAGGATTTACAGCAGCCCTTACACCAGTGGTCCCCAACCTTCTGGGGCTGTCAGGCGCTCGAGGGCTGAGCCACACACCCGCCGGGCACCCAGGGGCGGGGATGCGCACGCACCCGGGGGCAGGGCCACCCCTACACTGCTTGTCCAGTGCCAGTGCCACCCACACTCTGCACTCCCGGGGCTGGCGCCGCTCCTGTGCCACATGCCCAGGAGCCGGCATCACACACGCGCTGCGCGCCTGGGGCCTGCGCCGCTCGTTCGCTGCATGCCCAGGGCCGGCACATCCCATGCACTGCGCGCCCGGGGGCAGGACCGCCCATGTGCTGTGCGCCCGGGGTTGGCGCCACCGCTGTGCTGCATACCCGGGGTCAGCGGCACGCCTGTGCCATGCGCCCAGGGGCTGGCACTGCCCATATGCTGTGTGACTGGTGCTGTCACAGCCTTTGCCCTGTGCACCCGGGGCTGGGGCTGCCCATATGCTGAGTACCCAGTGCCGGTGCCACACATCCACCGCACACCTGGGGCCGGCACCGCTCCTGTGCCACACGCCTAGGAGCCAGCAGCACCTGTACACTGCATGCCTAGAGCTGGCACAGCCCTTGCGCCGTGCACCCAGGGGCGGGGCCACCCATATGCTGCATGCCCAGGGACCAGCACCACCCATGCCACACGTGCATTGGGGCAGGACTGGCCCCAATCACTTGGCGGGCGCACAGAAATGGCTCGGCGGGCGCCATGGTGCCCGCGGGCACCCCGTTGGGGACCACTGCCTTACACTGTTCTAAGCTGTGCCAGATAGAACCAGATAGGGGATCTCTGGAGCATAACGATCTCTGGTCATATTCCCTCATATTCTCTGCTTTTCTCAGGATAACCCAGATCAGTAATTGGGTGAGATATAAAGTTGCTATGCAGTGGAGATGGAGCAAAATGATTTAAGGAAGCATTAGCTATCATTCATATTATACTGTATTTTCCCTGCTCCTGGTGGAAGATAATTAATTGTCTCTAGAAGGAATGTTTGGAGGATGGAAAGCTGGTTGTTGTGTTAAGAGAAAATAACAATTGTCAATACTGGAGCAAATAACAGTCAAAATATATATATACATTCTCATGAGGTGAAGTTTGACTGATAAAATTGTTTGTTTGTGTTTGCACTCTTAGCCCCTGCAAATAGTATGCAATAAATTAATTGTAAAGTTTCATGAGAAATTACTGCAGTGGCTGCTATTGGTTTGTAAAAATGTTCATTTTGACTCATTTTTTTTCTTTTAGTATCTGTATCTCAGGAAGAAATGTGACATGCACTCTTAAATCAGGTAAATTTAATTTTATTCTTTCTGCACCCTGAAAAGGGGAAGAAAAGGACTATTTACTCTCTTCCATCTGTCTCCAGAGGAGATTTAAGAATGATTTTGAACGATTCTTTGCAGCTCTAGTCAGGATTGCGCCAAAGAAAAATTGGGTGTCACTTTGTAACCTCATAGACATTGCTCACGCACCTAAAGATACAGCAAAATGGTGAAATAGGCTGAGTTAAGATAAAGTGTAAAAACTTGTCTTTTCTTTCGGTGTTGTTAGTAGAATGGCCCTACCCCAATATCCTAAATATTAGCTTAAACCAATTGACCCTCTGGAACATGAAGTTTTCATAGCAGATTATTTATTATAGTACATAATTTAATGTGCTAGGAAATATTTAAGTTATCCTGCTCCCAAATGAAATTTCTATTCTTGTTAATTAGTGTATGTACCTCACCTACATAGTGCTTTATTAGAAATGACTTAGTTCCTGGCTCATTGTAAACATGAATGAGATGTTCATGGTTTCATTGTAAACATGAATGAAATTTTCATGGTTTAAGTACAGGTGGAGCTCTTGTAGGTGCACCTCTCATACACTCAAACACTGATATTACCATAGACACTTTCACCAATGTATTGGCATGTTGTTGTCCTTGATGAATTTTTAGAAAAAGAACTTCTTAATTAAAAAACAACAAATGGTCTGGTAGCACTTTATAGACTAACAAAATATGTAGATGGTATCGTGAGTTTTCGTGGGCACAGCCCACTTCTTCAGATGACCCACGAAAGCTCATGATACCATTGACATGTTTTGTTAATCTATAAAGTGCTACCAGACCATTTGTTGTTCTTTTCTGTAACAGACTAACTCAGCTACCCCCTGAATCTTCATAATTAAACTATTTCTTCCAGGCTGCCACTCAACCACCACTCCGCCTTCAACTACCACCCCACCCACTACTACAACTACAACTACAACTACAACTACAACTACCAGTGTGTCAACATCAACCACCCCAACAGGTAAGAATTTTACATTAACTAAAAGCTATAGACAGAACTGCCTTTGCAACAGAGATTCACTGAATATATTCAACATTTTTTAGCCTTTTGTCACAAAATTCAATGACACATGGCATTATTTTTGAATAAAATCACTCTTTTCCAAGACATCTTTTCCACGTCCTAATTTAAATTCACTTGACATTCAGTATATACTGAATGCCAATTGATTTTGAACATGTACTTTTGAGGTTTAACAATAAAATAATAGATACATATATTTGGAGCAAATCCTGGCCCTCATTTACACAGGAGGAAAGGGTATGTTTAAATCTTGTTCCTATCCAAACTGATTCCATACATGCCCTAACAAGTCTCAGAAGGCTGAAACTGTAATTAAAGAATATATAGAGCATCTCTGTGACTTCTTTTTCAGCAGGTGATACCAAGCCATTCATGGACTAAAGAGTGAATGTAATTACACATTCAGCATCCCTACCATGTGGCTGTCTTTCCTGCTATGTCTCTTCCACAGTTAAGATTTGGACTTACTGCTTACCGGAATATACATACAATTATTACATTTGTATGTGTTTTGTAATACTGGTCAAGTTCCAATTTGAATGCACTTCCAATGGTTTTTCTCCTGAAGGAAAATGTTTTATGGAGAGATTTCATAGACTTTTGGCTTCTCGTAACTGTTTATAATTATTTTTGTGAATGGCTTGATGATGCTGAACCAAGAAAATGTTCCTGAAGCTCTTAGGATTGTAAAGTGATGCTTATTATTTTTCCATTGCAGTTTCCACCACAACCTCTTCACCTGCAACAAGTAAGTTTCTTAAAAAGTAAAATCATCTTTGTGACTATGGAAGGAAGAAAACAAGGGAAAAGGAAGAAAAAGAGAAAGCCAGGCAGTAAAAAAATTACATTTTCATTTAGACAAATTATTACCTCAGAAAATTATGTATGGGTATATCTACACTGCATTTTGCTCTCGAGAGAAGAATGCCAAGTAAGCATATCGGAGTTGCAAATGAAGAGGGGATTTAAATATCCCATGCTTCATTTGCATACTCTCGCCTGCACGCTGTTTCAAAACACAGCTGTTTCAAAAGTGAAAGTGAGGTCCAGGCTGCATTAGCTCGAAACAAACCCCTTGGTTTGAACTAACATTACTTTTGTAACGTTACAAAAAATGAGGAGTAACGTTAGTTCGAACCAAGGGGTTTGTTTCAAACTAACACGGCCCAGAGCGCACTTTCACTTTTGAAACAACTGTGTTTCAAAACAGCGTGCAGGTGCGAGTATGCAAATGAAACGTGGGATATATAAATCACTGCTTCATTTGCAACTCTGGTATGCCTACTTTGCAGTCTTCTCTTGAGAGAAGACTGTTCTGTAGACATACTCTATGTGTGTGTAGGAGGCGGTGTATTTAGTTACTACCATTGCATTTATGTTATAATAATTTGGATATTTACATCTACTCTCCTTTCCCCTTTGTATCATTTCCATCAATATAATTACACATTCTATTACAAGAAGTATTGATTCCATACAAGCATGAATATATATTTGTTTGAATCTCCAAAACAGAGAGAAATAAGCTGCCTTTATTTCCAGTAGTTTTCTGGCACCTTAGAGGCGCACATATATATATATATATGTATGTACACACATTCATGTGTGCACGCACAAACACACACGCACAGACACAGAGTATCATGAGCTTATATATATATGTTTCTAAGGTGTCACAGGGGACTACTCAGTGCATTAAAATTACAGACTAACATGGCTACCCCTCTGAGACCTAACTGACAGTATTTACATGGCACAGCAGTTGGAGTCTGAAGCTCAAGAATGCAATATTTCATTTGCTCCATAGGTTCTTCTATGTCCTAGTGACCTACCTCAGGATACTGTCTCTTTGCCCAGTGAGCCACTACAGGCATCTTTTTGGGAATTAAATACTGTTTATGGATACTTTGAGGTCTTTATACTGTACTAGTTAATTAATTGCAGCAATAAAAGCACTTAGGTACAAGTGTCCGGAAAAGCATAAGAGGCTATCAGATAATGCAGGGAGTGCCTGCTCATCTTGTTCCCTCTTCTATGGGTACGTCTACACTACAGCGCTAGTTCGAACTAACTTAGTTCGAATTAGTTAATTCGAACTAAGCTAGTTCGAACTAACGCATCTAGAACTAAAAACTAGTTCGAACTAGCGTTTTGCTAGTTCGAACTAGTAAGTCCACATTGAGTGGACTCTGAACAGGGCTTAAGGATGGCCGGAAGCAGTGCCGGCAGGGCATAAAAGGAGGACTTAGAGCATGGAGATGCTGTCTCAGGCTAGCCGAGGGCTGCGCTTAAAGGGTCCCGACCCCCACCCCGGACACACAGTTCTAAGGGGTGCCCCGCTTGCAAAGAAGTTCTGGCTTGGAGTGCCCTGAGTGCCCACACTGGGCACATCACACCACTCGGCCATCAGCCCGGCTGCACTTGCCGCAGGCTGCCATCTGCGGAGAGGGAGTAATTGGGGGGCTGCAGGAGAGCTTCCACCCCCAGAAGCCCGCAGAGCCAGCCCAGTCCTCCCCATCGGGGGCTCGTACCCCATTCCTCCCTCACCTCCTTCCACTTACCCTTCCTTAGCCCCCCTTCTTATTGATGTACAAAATAAAGATAACGTTTCTTCCAACATTGACTCTGTCTTTATTGAAAAAAAACTGGGGGAGACTGGGAAAAGGAGGTGGGAGAGGGGAAGAGAAAGGCTGGGAGAGGGGAGGGCAACTAACATGATCAGGGGTTGGGAACAGGTCCCATATGAAGAGAGGCTACAGAGACTGGGACTTCTCAGCTTAGAAAAGAGGAGACGGAGGGGGGACAGGATAGAGGGCTCTAAAAGCAGGAGTTGGGTGGAGAGGGTGCATACAGAAAAGCTCTTCATTAGTTCCCATAAAGAAGGACTAGAGGACACCAAAGGAAAGGAATGGGTAGCAGGCTTGAAACTAGTAAGAGAAAGTTGTTGTTCTTGACAAAGCAAATAGTTAACCTGTGGAACTCCTTGCTGCAGGAGGCTGTGAAGGCTACAACTAGAACAGAGTTTAAAGGGAAGTGAGATAAAGTGATGGAGGTTGGGTCCATGGAGTCCTATTAGCCAGAGGGTAGGAGTGGTGTCCCTGCCCAAAGTTTGTGGAAGGCTGGAGAGGGATGGCACGAGACAAATGGCTTGGTCATTGTCTTCGGTCCATCCCCTCCAGGGTCCCTAGGGTTGGCCGCTGTTGGCAGACAGGCTACTGGGCTAGATGGACCTTTGGTCTGACCCAGTACGGCCATTGTAAGCTCAGGGCTCAGGGTCGGGGGTCTCAGTGGACCCCCTTGATTTTCATGCACACCTGGTCCTGGGTGGCCAGGCTGGCAGCTCTCCTGCCCTAGACGGCCACTTTCCTGTGCCTAGTGAGGAGATCGTGGACGAGGTCCACGATGTCCGCACTAGCCCAGGAAGGTGCCCGCCTCTTGCGGTCCAGGGCAAGCTCCCGGGAGCCGCCAGCCTGGTCCCGGCAAGAGGGGGTGGGCTGGGGGGCATCGGGTGGGTGGCTCTGTGCCGTGCCAGGTGCAGGGTCTGCTAGCTGGGTGCTGGCAGGCTTGCACCTGGCACGGGCACCGTAGCCAGCCCGTGCCCCTTTAAGGGGTCCGGGGCCGGGAGGGGGGCATAGAGTTTCCCTGGTGTTGGCCAGAGTGGCCACCAGGGAAACCTGGGGAGGGCTAGCCTCCCACTAGTTCGAACTAAAGGGCTACACAGCCCTTAGTTCGAACTAGCTAGTTCGAACTAGGCGTTAGTCCTCGTAAAATGAGGTTTTCCTAGTTCGAACTAAGCGCTCCGCTAGTTCGATTCAAATTCGAACTAGCGGAGCGCTAGTGTAGCGCCTATTAAAGTTAGTTCGAACTAACGTCCGTTAGTTCGAACTAACTTTGTAGTGTAGACATACCCTATGTTATTCTCACATGTAACTACTGTTCATGCTACATTCTTTTCTGTGCATAAGAAACACTAATTTAGCACATTCAGAGCCTGATTCGGATCATGCTGTTTTTCACCATTGACTTGAACTGAAGCACTTAACAATTTTAACTGGTGTAGATTAGCTCCTAACCCTGCTCTCATTCCAAATTGCTGTAGGTTTCACTAATTATTTGTTTTGGACCAATGTGCACCCAGTGTGTCACTCTTAGCACCACTTACATCACTATTATGTCATGCATGTTTCTGCTCTTTCTAAAATTGTCATTCCATTGTTCTCTTGCAGCACCATGCACTCCTAACCCTGTAACTGTGTGTTCCTGGTCTGACTGGATTGATGTGAGTTACCCAGATTTTTTCATAAACCCGGGAGATTATGAAACCTATGAAAACATAAGAAAATGGAACGACTCAGCGATATGTGACCAGCCAATTGATATAGAATGCAGAGCTGAGAGATATCCTGACTTACCAATTGAAGATTTAGGACAAATAGTGAAATGCGATGTTTCCACTGGGCTTGTCTGTAACAATAAAGACCAAACGCCAGGACCCTTCATGCCAGTATCTAAGTGCCTCAATTATGAGATCCGCGTTAACTGCTGCAAAGACATATGTGAACCTACTACTACAACAACGACAATTTCCACCACCACCACAGAAACGACCACGTCAAAGACAACACCTACCACAACCTCCACCACGACAGAAACAAGTACCCCATCAACAACAACACCTACCACGACCTCCACCACCACTACCGAAACAACTACCCCATCGACAACAACACCGACCACCACCTCCTCCACCACCATAGAAACAAGTACCCCATCGACAACAACACCTACCACCACCTCCACCACCACAGAAACAAGTACCCCATCGACAACAACACCTACTACCACCACCACCACTACAGCAACAACCAGCCCTTCTACAACAACACCTACCACCACCACCACAGTGACGACTACTCCAAGTAAGTGGTTTACAGAAAGATTGCATAGACCTTTGGTGCCTCATAACCATTTATAGCTATGCTTTTGCATGTTTTTTTCATGGTGAAGTAAGACATTTTTTAAATGTTAACAGTTGCCCTAATCTGCATTAAGGGAAACATCAGGCATTGGTCTGACTGCCCCTGATTTGCATGGGAATAAGAAGACTATTAAGTTCCTTATTCCTGGATAAGGAGTCCCACCAAACATGTGTCCCACCAAACCTCAGGATGCTGAAACTGGTATTAAGGAGTTGGCAGAAGGACTGCTCTGTAGGCAGGTGATACTGAGCTGCTCATGGATCTAAGGAGTTAATCTTAAACACTCCATTTTTCTGCCCTAGACTGGTCTTCTGACTATTGTGACAATGACTCTTCCACATGTAAGTCTTGAGTGGGAGGAGTGATTACAGCATCCATGCACAGGCATAATATTTATCATATTTGCATGTATTCCTTGATATATGCAAACCTGCTTCCACCAGTCCTAGAGGGGATTTTTAGAGGACTGAGTGACTATATTATCAGCATTTCTCTGGCATAGCAGTTGTAGACCAAGACTCAAGATTTCAATATCTCATTGTGCCTCCCGGTTTCTTCTCTGTCCTTGTGATGAATTACCTCAGAATCCTTTTTCTTTGTCCCGTGACCAGCTGCTGGTCTGCATTTGGCCATGAAACACGGCTCTATAGCTGCTTTGTTCTGTGTCTTTATGCTATATAATACTCATTAATTTGTTGTAGCAATAATAAACTTAAGTGTAAATGGCTGGAAAAGCAATTAACAGGAGGCTGTGAGATAAAGTAGAGTGTCTGCTCAATCTTGTTCCCTATTCCATGTTATTCTCACATGAAACTACTGTTCATGCTCCATTCTTTTCTGTGCATAAGAAACACCAATTTAGCACATTCAGAGCCTGATTCGGATCATGCTGTTTTTCACTGAAGCACTTAACAATTTCAACTGGTGTAGATTAGCTCATAACCCTGCTCTCATTCCAAATTGTTGTAGGTTGCACTAATTATTTGTTTTGGAGCAATGTGCATCCAGTGAGTCAATTTTAGCACCACTAACATCACTATTATGTCATGCATGTTTCTTTTCTTTCTAAAATCATCATTCCATTGTTCTCTTGCAGCACCATGCACTCCTAACCCTGTAACTGTGTGTTCCTGGTCTGACTGGATTGATGTGAGTTACCCAGATTTTGCCACACACCCGGGTGATTATGAAACCTATGAAAACATAAGAAAATGGAACGACTCAGCGATATGTGACCAGCCAATAGATATAGAATGCAGAGCTGAGAAATATCCTGACTTACCAATTGAAGATTTAGGACAAATAGTGAATTGCGATGTTTCCACTGGGCTTGTCTGCAATAATAAAGACCAAAAGCCAGGACCCATAGTGTCATTTCCTATTTGTCTCAATTATGAGATCCGCGTTAACTGCTGCTCAGTCATATGTGGAACTACTTCTCAAACAACAACAACTTCCGTCACCACCACAGCAACAACCACGCCAAAGACAACAACACCTACCACCACCACCACCACAGAAACAACTACACCTACCACCACCACTACCACTACTACCACAACCACTAAAACAACTACTCCATCAACAACACCTACCACCATCTCCACCACCACAGAAACAAGTACCCCATCGACAACAACACCTACCACCACTAGCAGCAGCACCACCACCACCACCACTGAAACCACTACCCCCAAGACAACGACACCTACCAGCACCACCACAGTGACGATTACTCCAAGTAAGTGGTTTACAGAAAGATTGCATAGACCTTTGGTGCCTCATGACCATTTATAGCTATGCTTTTGCATGTTTTTTCATGGTGAAGTAAGACATTTTTTAAATGCTAACAGTTGCTCTAATCTGCAATAAGGGAAACATCAGGCATTGGTCTGACTGATGTTCCCACCATGATTAAAATGTTTGTGAATGTCACAGCTGGGACTATGAAGCAAGTTTTATAAATCTTTAAGGGGCTGTTGCACTGATGGAAGGTGCCCTTAGCATCTTGGAAACAAATCTAGAACTGAATATGTCTGGGATTTTAACTACTGTTTTAATTTCTCTGGAACTCTTAAACTGATGTTTCTTTTTTCTCTATTACATGTACCATAACTCCAACAAGTAAGTTTCTTGATAAGGAAACTCCTTGTTGTATAACATGGTTGGTAGAAAACAAAGGAAAATGTAGAAAAAGAAGAAAGCCAGGGAGGAAAAATACATTTTCACTTTAGAATGGTAAAAGAATATGTGTGAGCATGGGTGTATTTCACCTCTGGATTTTATGAATTGAGTGGCAAAAGAAAAATTCTTTCCAGTCGGACAGTTTCAAACCCGTGTAACCAGGTATAACTCCCATAAAAATCTCTAGGTCTTTATCAAGGCTTTTTCCCCACTCTGGCACAATAAATGCAGAAGCAGGAGCCTGCAAAAGAACCCCAAAACCTGATCTTTCCATGCTTTGGTATAAAGCTTCCCCCCAAAATCTTAAAGCTCTAGATTTTGGGGATAAATATTCCACTGCCACCATCCAAGTAATAAAGAAACCAGAGAGAGACTACTTGGGAAGTGTTGGACCCCAAAAGTAAAACCAGAAAATTAAAATTAACCAATACCAGGTTAATAAAAAGGAAAGAGAAAAAATTTGTATTATCACCACAATACACCTGTTACAAGCATAATGACTAGCTGGAAATGTCACCAGTTAATAAACTCATGGGGGGACCCTATGGGCCAAGAGCTTAGTTACAAAGGAGAGGAAACCCCATTTTTAAATGCACAGACATCAGATTCCCATTCCCAAACCATAAAACAATAAAACCTTAAGGATTTATCTAAATTTTACTCTACTTACAGATAGCGAAGAGTCTTTTCTTGGAGGGAGACTAAGGGTGTGTCTGGACCACAAGGTTTTGTCGACAAAACTATACCTTCATCTCCATTACTGCTGAGTTCTGTCGACAGAAAGTTGACAGAACGTGGCAGTTTTGTCAACGGCAGTAAACCTCATTCTACAAGGAATAACGCCTTTTCTCGACAGTCCTATGTCAAAAAAAGACGCTATTGCATCCACACTGTGCTTTATCAAAAGAGAGCATCTAGTCTCTCTGCTGAAAAAGCAGCTTGCTTTGTCGACAGAACTGGCTGTAGTCTAGACGCTATTTGTCAACAAAGTCTCTGTCGACAGTATGGATATGTCTAGACTGAGTCCCTCTGTTGGCAGAGGGATGCAGATTAGGCTGGTTGACATTGCAAATGAAGCGGGGATTTAAATATCCCATGCCTAATTTGCATGAAAATTGCCACTGTTTTTACCGACTCAGCACTTTGTTGGGGAAAAGCGGCAGTCTAGAGGGAGATCTGTAAAGAAAGCAAGCCTTTTTTGCCAGATCCCTTTTGCCTCCTGCAAGGAGTGCCCATCAGTACATTTACCACCATCCCTCCAACCCTCCTGTCACAATTACCACTGAGCCTCCAAGCACACTAACCAATTCCCACACTTACAACCAACCCACAAACCCACGAACACAACTATCATTAAGTCTCCAATCCCCATAGCCAGAAGCACAACTTCCTTCAAACCCCTATACCCACCACTACAGTGAGCACTGAGCCTGCAATCCCCCCAACTAATGCCAAATCTTCAGTCCTCATCCTAAGCACAGCTGCCATAACACCACCAACTGCTATCAGCACTGGGCCCCCAACACCCATTCCAATCGCTGTCCTGACAACTACCAATACTAAGCATCCAACATTCACTTCAATCCCATCACCAACAACTACTTCAACTAGCACCACTAAGCCTTCAACCATTACAAAGGGAACCATGCCAATATTGACTCCTACAACAGGAATCATAATCAGACTTCAATAGGTATGACATTGAAGAATAACTGCCCATGGTTAATAATAACAATAACAGTCTTTAAGTTATGTGATTCTTATTAACCAAAGGTAAACATCAATAAAATTAAGATATAATAATGTGGACATGGAAGCTATAAACAGAACGGTCCTAATAGCAGAGATTTATAAAATAATATGAAAGAATAAAATAATAGTGGCCATTATTTTCACTAGGAACATATCCTGCCCCTGATTTACACGGGAATACGAAGACTGTTAAGTTCCTTATTCCTGGATAAGGAGTCCCACCAAACATGTGTCCCACCAAACCTCAGGATGCTGAAACTGGTATTAAGGAGTGGGCAGAGGGACTGCTCTGTAGGCAGGTGATACTGAGCTGCTTGTGGGCTAAGGAGTTAGTGTTAATTAAATACTCTGTTTTCCTGCCCTAGACTGGTCTTCTGATTATTGTGACAATGACTCTCCCACATGTAAGTCTTGAGTGGGCGGAGTGATTATTGCATCCTTACACAGGCATAATATTTATCATATTTGCATGTATTCCTTGATATATGCAACCCTTGCTACCACCAGTCCTAGAGGGGATTTTCAGAGGACTGAGTGACTATAATTTCAGCATTTCTCTGGCATAGCAGTTGTAGACCAAGACTCAGGATTTCAATATCTCGTTGTGCCTCCCGGTTTCTTCTCTGTCCTTGTGATGAATTACCTCAGAATCCTTTTTCTTTGTCCCGTGACCAGCTGCTGGTCTGCATTTGGCCATGAAACACGGCTCTATAGCTGCTTTGTTCTGTGTCTTTATGCTATATAATACTCATTAATTTGTTGTAGCGATAATAAACTTAGGTGCAAATGGCTGGAAAAGCAATTAACAGGAGGCTATGAGATAAAGTAGAGAGTGAGATAAAGTAGAGAGTGTCTGCTCAATCTTGTTCCCCCTTTCATGTTTTTCTCACATGTAACTACTGTTCATGCTACATTCTTTTCTGTGCATAAGAAACAACAATTTAGCACATTCAGAGCCTGATTCGGATCATGCTGTTTTTCACCATTGACTTGAACTGAAGCACTTAACAATTTCAACTGGTGCAGAGTAGCTCATAACCATGCTCTCATTCCAAATTGTTGTAGGTTGCACTAATTATTTGGTTTGGAGCAATGTGCATCCAGTGTGTCATTTTTAGCACCACTAACATAACTATTATGTCATGCATGTTTCTGTTCTTTCTAAAATTGTCATTCCATTGTTCTCTTGCAGCACCATGCACTCCTAACCCTGTAACTGTGTGTTCCTGGTCTGACTGGATTGATGTGAGTTACCCAGATATTTTCATAAACCCGGGTGATTATGAAACCTATGAAAACATAAGAAAATGGAACGACTCAGCGATATGTGACCAGCCAATAGATATAGAATGCAGAGCTGAGAAATATCCTGACTTACCAATTGAAGATTTAGGACAAATAGTGAAATGCGATGTTTCCACTGGGCTTGTCTGTAACAATAAAGACCAAATGCCAGGAACCTTAATGCCAATATCTAAGTGTCTCAATTATGAGATCCGCGTTAACTGCTGCAAAGTCATATGTGAACCTACTACTACAACAATGACAGCTTCTACCACCACCACAGAAACGACCACATCAAAGACAACAACACCTACCACCACCGCCACAACGACAGAAACAACTACCCCATCAACAACAACACCTACCACCACCACTACCACTGAAACACCTACCCCATCAACAACATCACCTACCACCAGCACTACAACCAACACCGAAACACCCACTCCATTGACAACAACACCTACCACCACCGCCACTGAAACACCCACTCCATCGACAACAACACCTACCACCACAACCACCACTGAAACACCCACTCCATCGACAACAACATCTACCACCATCACCACCACTACCACCACAACACCCACTCCATCAACAACAAAACCTACCACCATCACCACCACTACCACCACAACACCCACTCCATCGACAACAAAACCTACCACCACCACCACGGAAACACCCACTCCATCAATAACAACACCTACCACCACCACCACCACCACCACCGAAACACCCACTCCATCGACAACAACACCTACCACCACCACCACCACCACCGAAACACCCAGTCCATCGACAACAACACCTACCACCACCACCACCACCACCGAAACACCCAGTCCATCGACAACAACACCTACCACCACCACCACCACCGAAACACCCACTCCATCGACAACAACACCTACCACCACCACCACCACCACCGAAACTCCCAGTCCATCGACAACAACACCTACCACCACCACCACCGAAACACCCACTCCATCGACAACAACACCTATCACCACCACCACCGAAACACCCACTCCATCGACAACAACACCTATCACCACCACCACCGAAACACCCACCCCATCGACACCAACATATACCACTACCACCACTGAAACACCCACTCCATCGACAACAACACCTACCACCACCACCACCACCACCACCACCGAAACACCCACTCCATCAACAACAACACCTACCACCACCACCACCGAAACACCCACCCCATCTACAACAACATCTACCACTACCACCACCGAAATACCCACTCCATCGACACCAAGATCTACCACTACCACCACCGAAACTCCCACTCCATCAATAACAACACCTACCACAACTACCACCGAAACACCCACTCCATCAACAACAACGCCTACCACCACCACTACCACCACCACCACCGAAACACCCACTCCATCGACAACAACACCTACCACCACCACCACCGAAACACCCACTCCATCAACAACAACACCTACCACCACCACCACCACCGAAACACCCACTTCATCGACAACTACCACCACCACCACCGAAACACCCACTCCATCGACAACAACGCCTCCCATCACTACCACCACCACCGAAACACCCACTCCATCGACAACAACGCCTCCCATCACTACCACCACCACCGAAACACCCACTCCATCAACCACCACACCTTCCACCACCACCACCGAAACTCCCACTCCATCGACACCAACATCTACCACTACCACCACCGAAACTCCCACTCCATCAACAACAACACCTACCACAACTACCACCGAAACACCCACTCCATCAACAACAACACCTACCACCACCACCACCGAAACACCCACCCCATCTACACCAACATCTACCACTACCACCACTGAAACACCCACTCCATCGAGACCAACATCTACCACTACCACCACCGAAACTCCCACTCCATCAATAACAACACCTACCACAACTACTACCGAAACACCAACTCCATCAACAACAACGCCTACCACCACCACCACTGAAACACCCACTCCATCGACAACAACACCTACCACCACCACCACCGAAACACCCACTCCATCAACAACAACACCTACCACCACCACCGTAACACCCACTCCATCGACAACCACGCCTCCCATCACTACCACCACCACTGAAACACCCACTCCATCAACATCCACACTTACCACCACCACCACCACCGAAACACCCACTCCATCGACACCAACATCTACCACTACCACCACCGAAACTCCCACTCCATCAACAACAACACCTACCACAACTACCACTGAAACACCCACTCCATCAACAACAACGCCTACCACCACCACCACCACCACCACCGAAACACCCACTCCATCAGCAACAACACCTACCACCACCACCACCACCACCGAAACACCCACTCCATCGACAACAACTACCACCACCACCACCGAAACACCCACTCCATCAACAACCACACCTACCATCACCACCACCACCGTAACACCCACTCCAACGACAACAACGCCTCCCATCACTACCACCACCACTGAAACACCCACTCCATCAACCACCACACCTTCCACCACCACCACCACTGAAACACCCACTCCATCGACAACAACACCTACCATCACCACCACCACCACCACTGAAACAACTACGCCATCTACAGCAACATCTACCACTGCAGAAACAACTAGCTCATGGACAACAACACCTACCACCACCACAACAACAACTACTTCAGGTAAGTTGTTTAAAGAATGATTGCATAGAAATTGCATAGATATGGCCTGGCTATGACTGTTTATATCTATGGTTTTTCATGGGTTTATCATGCTGAAGTAGAAAAGAATTTAAACACTAGAAGTTGCTTTAAACTGCAAAGGGAGAACCTCAGGCACTGGTGTTACTGTTGTTCTCATCGTCAGGGCTTGACAAACAATGTAATCTACTTGCCTGTGGCGAGTAGATTACACCCAGGAAGAGCCGGTGCAGAGCGATCTGCGCATGCGCAGAACGATCTGCGCATGTGCAGTGTGCAGAACTGTGCAGCTGCCGCGTGGCTGGCGAGTGGGACTCGCCACCGCTCGGCGAGCCCTGCTCATCGTGATGAAAATGTTTCTGCATTCAATGGTCATAGCTGGGAATATGAAAGAAGTGTGATAATTGGCTGGTGCACTGAATGAAGGCAACTCTAGTGTCTTGAACACAAATCTTGAACTGAATATTGCCGCTATTTTAACTTCTGTTTTCATTTAATTGGAACTCTTATAGTGATATTCTTATTTCTCCATCGCAGTTATCACCACAATCTTTTCAACCTTTTCAAGTAACAAAAGCTTCAGAAGGGTAGCCGAGTTAGTTTATTACTGGAAAAACTTAAAAACAATGAATAGTCTTGTAGTACCTTAGGCAGGGAAAAGGAAAGGGGAAAAGAGAAAAAAGTAGTGATTTAGGTTGTTCTTATCTGCAGCTGGTAAGTTGAACAATCTAATTCACTACTTTTTTTCTTTCCTCCCCTCCTTTTCCCGAATTCTCCTCCTTCCCTTATTTATTCTTTGAGCTGTACTTTTAATACTCTAGTCATTAGAAGAAGTGGGCTCTACACACAAAAGTTCATGATATCATCTACATGTTTATTCTTTAACATGCTACTAGACTATTCATTATTTTTTAAGCTTTTCAAGTAAATTTCTTAATAAGAACACTCCTCATTGTGAGGTATGATAGGTAGAAAACAGAGGGAACAAAAGTAAAAGAGAAAGCTAGGGAGGGGGAAAACATTTTCAGTTTAGAATGATAAAAGAATATGTGTGGGAATGCAGGTATTTCATCTTTGGATTTTATGAATTAAGTTGCAAAAAAGAAAAAAAAAAGCTGGTATAACCAGGTATGACTCTCATAAAAGTCTCTAGGTCTTAAGCTTGTGTAAGAGCTGTTGATCTGGATATCCCCTGGATGTCAAAGTGTTGAAGTTTTTACATGTCCAAGAAAATGGTGATTAGAAGCCTATAAAAAAATCAGAATGTGGAACTCCTCACAGATACACAAGAATCCACTGAATATTTCATGGAGAAGTCCGAAATTGCCTGTCGCTATCATCTCCATTGTAGATTTAGGACAAAAATTGCAATGTGATGTTTTCACTGTGCTTATCTGTAATAAAGACCAACTCACAAAGTGCCCGAATCCAATCCCTATCTGTCTCAATTATGAGATCAACTGTTGCTGGCCAGAATATATGGCCATTGCTACTACCACTCCAAAGATTACTGAAAAGGTAGCATGGCCTGTACTTCAACAGATAGGAACTGAAGAATAACTGCCCACAGTTAATAATACCAATAACAATCTTTAAGTGTGGATGTGATTCTTATTACCCAAAAGTAATAACGTAAAATACAGCATCAACTGGAAAAAACTCTCTCACTTTTTGTATGAACATTTTAGACAAGCTACCCTTTTACCTGAAAATTGAAATTAATCGACATTTTAAAATATGTATTGCCAAGGTATTCGGTGAGATTTAAGAATAAAATAATTGTGACCATTGTTTTGGCTTGGAACACATCCTGCCCTGATGTACATGGGGGTAAGAGGCATGTTAAATCCCTGTATAAGCTGGGCCTAAACCTGTTCCTCCAAACCTCAGAAGGCTGAAGCAGGTTTTAAAGAGTGTGCAGAGCAATTTCCGTGATTGCTGTTTAGGCAAGTGATGCTGAGTAACTCACGGGCAGAGGAATTAATATAATTATACACTTAACATCCAACTTCTGTCTCATATTCCTACATCTCTCCCATATGTTCAGCTTAAGTGGAAGGAGTTATTGCTGCTTCACTGGCCATGCATAATAATTATCACATTTATCTTTTCCCTAAATATATGCAGTCCTTGAGTCTACCAGTGTCGTGGTGAAGTCTAGTAAAATAACCCAGATGTTCTTATAAAAAAGACAAAGTCTGCATGAAACTCAGGTAGAATTTCAAGAATCCAGGACATAGTAATGCTCTGTACACTCTCTATATTTGTTATTTAGCGTAGTTTGGATTCATGGTACCTTCTGTCAAAGAGAACATTTTCATAACAGGCAATGTTGTAAGGGTAGCTTATTTATTTCCAGTAGTAATTGTTTTTACAAATGATTTTGATATTTACATCTGATTTTCCTATCACTACCACCACCACAGCAACATCTACCCCAGAGACGACAACATCAACCCCCACCACCACCACCACAACCACTTCGACACCTACCACTACACCAGAGACGACAACACCTATTACCACCACCCCAGGGACAACAACACCTACCACCACCTGTATACCCGAAGTGACATCTACTCCCCCATCTGATTGTAAGACACCTAATGGTACTCTCATTCGAGTAAGTAGATTTTACATTTTTATCATGTCTATGAAAGAAGACCATTTTGTTCTAGCATATGTGCAGTTTGAAGGATATTTTAATCAATTCATTAGCACAGTGTTCCTCTAATATTTTGGATGTATAAAGATTTTTCCATCTAAGTCACATTAATTTGGCAGTCAGGGTGGCCCTTTCCTTCATTATGGTATTTCATACATCCAGAGCATTCTTTGAACTTCAACTCTCAAGAGGCATTTCTTCAAGGGGCTATAAGAACATAAGAACGTCCATACTGGGTCAGACCAAAGGTCCATCTAGCCCAGTAGCCTTTCAGTTGACAGTGGCCAGCACCAGGTACCCCAGAGAGGGTGGACTGAAGACAATGATCAAGTGATTTGTCTCCTGCCATCCTTCTCCAGTCTCCGACAAACAGAGGCCAGGGACACCATTTCTATCCCCTGGCTAATAGCTTTTTATGGACCTAACCTCCATGAAATTATCTAGCTTCTCTTTAAACTCTGTTATAGTCCTAGCCTTCACAGCCTCCTCTGGCAAGGAGTTCCACAGGTTGATTACACGCTATGTGAAGACGAACTTTCTTTTATTAATTTTAAACTTGCTACCCATTAATTTCATTTGGTTTCCTATAGTTCTTCTATTATGGGAACTAATAAATAACTTATCTTTATTCGCCCTCTCTACACCACTCATGATTTTATATACCTCTATCATAACCCCCCTCAGTCTCCTCTTTTCTAAACTGAAAAGTCCCAGTCGCTTTGACCTCTCTTCATATGGGACCCGTTCCAAACCCCTAATCATTTTAGTTGCCCTTTTCTGAACCCTTTCCAAGGCCAAAATATCTTTTTTGAGGTGAGGAGACCACATCTATACACAGTATTCAAGATGTGGGTGTACCATAGTTTTATACAGGGGCAGTAAGATATTCTGTGTCTTATTTTCTATCCCTTTCTTAATAATTCCTAGCATCCTATTTTCCTTTTTGACCGCCGCTGCACACTGTGTGGAAGTTTTCAGAGAACTACTCCAAAATCTCTTTCCTGATTTTTCATAGCCAAATTAGCCCCCATCATACTATACGTATAGTTCAGGTTATTTTTCCCGATGTGCATTACTTTACATTTATCAACATTAAATTTCATTTGCCATTTTGTTGCCCAATCACTCAGTTTGGTGAGATCTTTTTGGAGTCCCTCACAGTCTGCTTCTGTCTTGACTATCCTAAACAGTTTGGTGTCATCCGCAAACTTTACCACCTCACTGCTTGCCCCTTTCTCCAGATCATTTATGAATAAGTTGAAAAGGATTGGTCCCAGGACTGACCCTTGGGGGACACCCCTAGTTACCCCTCTCCATTCTGAAAATTTATCATTTATTCCTACCCTTTTTGTTTCTGTCTTTTAACCAGTTCTCAATCCAAGAAAGGACCTTCCCTCTTATCCCATGGCAATGTAATTTACACAAGAGTCTTTGGTGAGGGACCTTGTCAAAGGCTTTCTGAAAATCTAAGTATACTATATCTACTGGATCGCCCTTGTCTGCATGTTTCTTAACCCCTTCAAAGAACTCTAATAGATTAGTAAGGCATGATTTCCTTTTACAGAAACCATATTGACTTTTGACTACACCACAGTATTGTGCTTTGTCAAACTGTGAAGGAGCCTTTTGTGAAAGAATTACCAAATAGTTCCTTACTAGCAGCAAATTCCATCACTTCCTATTGATCAGATGGGTAGCCATGTTAGTCTGTATTTGTAAAAACAATGAGGAGTCCTGTGGCAGCTTAAAGACTAACAGATCTATTTGGGCGTAAACTTTCCTGGATTATTTTGTGTATCACTGTGATGAGGCCTCTGAAGCCAAGGTCAGAAAGGGACGCTCAAATCAAACATGTGTGGGTAGTGCCTCTAAAATGCTCTGAAGAGCTGCATTTGCTTCTAGCCGCAGCAGATTGGAATCACTGCACTAAGAACTTTATTCAAGTGCACACAGCTTTTACAGGCATGGCATAGTCACTGCACCGTTACTTTTCCCTTGTGAAATGTGACATCAAAATAAATTGGGATGCCTCTATTGGCTGACTGATGATACTGTTTCCAAAAGGTCTATTGGTACTCAATACCTCCAATGCAGCTGCCGTTTTACACTGTGCCCCAGTGAAGGGACAAAAAGCTGGTGACTGGCCCTGTGCTTATAATAAATCCATATCAATGCAGAAATCTCATTTTAGAAACCTTGATGGCCATGTGGTGCTTTATTCTCACTTTCAAAAATGTGTTTGGAAAAAAGATGTTGTCAATATAAAGCTATGTAAAATCTCCAGAACTCCAGTTTTTCCCCTTAGTAGTCTGATGGCTTTATTCCAAGTCTCACTTTCTTTTCTTCTTCTGTCTTAAATCCAGCCAGGTGAGAGCTACTGGCCATGTAACTGCACGGAGGCAATATGCAAGGACAACGATACATGGGTGCTGAATACGATCATATGCGAAGATGTCCCTAAGCCTAATTGTAGCAATGGGCTCACTCCCGTGAGGGTAAAGGATGAATGCTGTTGGCACTGGGAGTGTGACTGTAAGTGTATTGTTTGAAGGGTATTTTTATCTCTGACGGACCAATAATAGTTATAAGAACTGCAATGTTTGTAGTGGGGACAGATGTTGTGCAAGATCAACTCCTCATATCTCTAGCAATGAAATTCAGTCTCAACCGTAGGACCACTTGCTAGATTAGTCATAGGTTCCCTACCTAGCTCCATCCCAACACCAGCTTTTTACATTTTGTGAAGAAGCCTACTCTTCACTCTCTCATTTTAGCTTTTATTCTATTAAATTATTTGGATTATTAAATTACAAATCAGTATGTGAGAGCCTTTGACATACCTTAAGGGTAACAATGAAAAAAGCATTAGCATGTTGCTCTTCAAAATTGTTTGGTTCTGGCCCCTTTTTTCCCTGAATGATGCCATCTGTACAGACCTGATTCTTCTACTTAGTTACTCAGGTTGACTGGTAGCTCAGTACACAAGTAATCCCATTGCAGTCGTTCATAGCAAGGGGATGCATAGCAAGAGTAGAGTGATGGAATTTGACCCTATATGATAACATTAAAAATGGGCCTAAGCTGCTAAATTTGGATTCTGAGCCAGCTGCTTGAAACAATCTTGAGCTCTTTGATCCAGAAGCTTGGCTGGAGGTCTCTCAAGCACACAGGCCTACTAGAGAGATTCACGGCACTTACTGGGTTTCAACTTGGTAGGAAATAGCACAAGCACAGCCTTGTTCAGAGAAT
Organism: Pelodiscus sinensis; assembly: GCF_052426305.1. Taxonomy (NCBI): domain Eukaryota; kingdom Metazoa; phylum Chordata; order Testudines; family Trionychidae; genus Pelodiscus; species Pelodiscus sinensis. Next base: position 119,372,742 of record NC_143056.1, on the reverse strand, counting down.
TTTTGATATTTCTGTTTGTTCTGCCTGAAACTGGAAGTTTCCAGAAATGGATCCTGTAAACTTAGAAACAAATAATTCTGATTCTTTAAATATGGAAAATGTTCCAACTGAAATTTTAGATTAATTCTCTTTACTTATTTGTAGTTCACTGCATGCAGGTTCTCTCATTTCTATTTGATGCCTATTGAAGTAGGATGAATTGTTCTTCCACTTACTAACACCCTTATTCATGCTCTCACTCTGCAGCTAAACTAACTCTCAATCTCTTGACAGGCTACTGCACTGGCTGGGGAGACCCACATTATGTGACCTTTGATGGACAGTACTATAGTTACCAAGGGAATTGCACATACGTCCTGGTGGAAGAAATTCACAAAAAGATTGACAACTTTGGGGTCTACATTGACAACTATCACTGTGATGCACGGGAGACAGTGTCCTGTCCACGCACGCTCATTGTGAAATACGAGACCCAGGAAGTGCACGTAAAGACTCTGAAAATGTTTCCTTTCATAATACAGGTATTGAAAAGTGACTAATAAACCTACATGTATTTGCTCAGATTGATATTGATGTGCAGCTTGTACCTGCCCTCAGTTAATCAGATTCAAACCTGTATAAGCTAATGGCATTCAGAACTGATTACATTGGCCACAACGTTAGGAAAATAGAATAATTGTTCTGTGGGTTGCTTTAATGGAGTTTTATAGGAACACTTCTTCCTCTGCATATTGAAAGAAATCCTCCCCCTTTGGAGACTCAGATCTTTACAATCCCTTCCCCCATCAAAATATGGCCCATGGAGAAATCCATTTTAGCAGACAACATAAAATGGAAAATTGTAATCTGATTTTAAAGGATTTTGATGTGGATAACACCCTAAAGGAATAATAATAATAATTAATAATAATAAATGCCAAATGGTATCCAATGAGTAAGAAACATCTCATTGTTCTTGGAAAGCAGGATTGAGAGAGTGATTGAGGGAGGGCAGTAAATCATATTAAGGTTTGATCAAGAGATTACATTTGAATTAGAGATGGGAATCAGAGTGGTAGACCAAAATATTTTTAAAATATATTCTCATCTGGCAAATGGCTTTGCTGATAGTATTCACACCTCATGATGGGTGAAAATGCTTCCTTTTTATATATTTCAAGTGAAAAGCCTTCATCAGTTTAGTCCCAAGTTCCAAGGATTGGGATGTGGCATGTTTTATAACCTGTCTTCTCCAAAATATGTTGGAAGTACAGGTTGAATCTCTCTAGTCTGGCAATCTCTGGTCCTGCAACATCCATGATCCAGCATGATTTTAGTTAACCAGATATCTACTTATCATGAGTGTGGCCAAACCTCCCATAAAGTTTGTTGACAGCCACCAGTTCTAGCTCTCAGTGTTCTATGCTGGTATTTAGCTCTGATTTACCCCCAAATATCTTCTAAGAGCCCAATAAATGGTGGAAATGTTGGTAATGCTGTCAGACAATATTAAACAGTGGAAGTGTTGGTAATGCTACTAGACAATATTGACCTAATGTGGTTTGGCAAATTCTCTGGTTCAGCACCTGAGGATGATAGACTAGTGAGGTTAAATCTGTACTTGCTTTTAGAATTCTTCATCTTCTTATTTTTCATCATCAGCTCTTTGCTGGCCTTTGGAATATTAAGGCGGACAATTGTAGAGGTGACATTACATGTAGAATGTTGCAAGACAACAACAGTCTGGTTACATTCCCCATTGGCTCCTGAGACAGAGCAAAACTTATCAGTACTAGATGAGCATAAGAGGAATGTACTAGGCCAGCAGTTCTCACACTTATTTGATTGGGCCCAGCTTCTTTGTATAGACAGTCATTTATGTGCCCTCCCACCAAGTACATCATACACGGCCACCCAGGCAGCGCTACACCAGCACAGGGTGGCAGTGATATGCGTCAATATCACTTTGCAAATCAGTGCAGAAATAAGACAGGCAACGTGACAAATGATTGTGTTAGTACTTTTCTGTGCTATAGCTTTGGCGGTGCTATGGCTGCCATTCCAGGGCTGAGCATCCGAGCCCCACTGCCTCTCTGGAAGAGATGCGGGAGGAGCCTGAGCATGAGTTGCCTCCCAGGGAGCCTAGATGGTGGGACTCCAGCTGTCCCCTTTATCCCTGCCTCCCGGGTGTGCATGCCCCTTCTGCTCAAGCTCCAGCATCCTGCGGTTGATGGCCCAAGGTCTTAAAAAAACTAACCAAGGACTCCCTCACAGCTCATCCCTCTCTTGTCATATTCTTACGCCTCTCTTGGGTGGCCCACCCCTTCATGTGAGAATTGCTGCACTCTGCCTACCACATGGTTGTTAACAATAAGATTTTTTTCCTCCCCCTATTTCATTCCATTTCATTATTTACATGAATGTAGATCAAAGAATTCCCTTTCTCTGGAGCAACCAGCTCTGCCATTGCATGATCTAAGTGGGCAGACAGCCAATGAGAAGCCAGATAGTTACCAGAGCTGGGCTACCATGACACTAGAGGCTAAAGGAAATGGCCTAGGTGGGGTCCACAGCTAGGGAAGAAGGGGGAGGGGTGGGAACAGGGTCACCCCTGTCAGATTTCAGCAGTCACTGAGCATGCTCAGCACATGGCAAGCAGCAAGCCAGTTGCCCTCACTCTACTCCCCCCCCATAGGCAGGCAGAAGCCACCTGCCTGCAGCAGCTCCCCCCGGGTTGGGAGGGAGGGGAGAAGCAAAGGTAGGCTGGGGAATTGCCCATGGGGCATCAAGACCTCCCAGACTGTCTTGGGAGATGGGGGCAGCACTCCGGTGCCAGACCCACTGAAGACGAGGGAACCCCTTGCACACCCTGACAAGTTGTGGCATAGTGGGGCTGCAGAGGGGTTAGAGCTGGGGGGAAAGGATTGCCTTGGCACGGGGCAGTCACTTCTCCCTGGCCACCCTGCAGCAGATCAACCCATAGAGGCTCAGAGTCAGAGTATGGCACACCTTGTCCTGAGGCCCAAATTCTGAACATGAATCCCCAGGTGGAGGTAGCCCTTTGCTGAGCCTTAGAGAGGGAGTTCAACATTCCTGTCACATGCAAAGAAACATACAGCACATCAGAAATAGATAGCAAGGAAGTTTAGGGTCATAAGAACATTACTTTCCTTTACATTGCATCTCCCGTGCAAGTTAATGATCAATAGATTATTTTAATGAACATAATGTAAAGGTATGTTTCTTCTCCTTTTTCTTTGAACATTAGGTGAAGGTAAATGGTCAGGAAGTCGCTACCCCTTATGAAAAATATGGCATGAAAGTCTTTAAGTCAGGAGTAAATTACATAGTGGAAATTGAGCGAATTGGGGTAAACGTAAGCTACAATGGCTTGTCTTTCTCAGTTAGATTGGCCTACAGTCTGTTTGGCAACAACACTCAAGGACAGTGTGGTAAGGATCTATTTTTCTACCTTCAGACTGAAATATAAAAGTTAAATGAAAATTCTGGCAGTAAGAGAGACTTGTTGCTGATTCATTGTGATGGATGTAAATACGATTATGTGATGGGGAAAATTGGGGTGTGAATCCTTCTACTTCTTGTCAATTTTAGGAACTTGTAACAACAACAAAACAGATGACTGTATGCTACCTAATGGAAAGTTCCCAGGTAGCTGTGAAACCATGGCGGACCATTGGGTGGTTCATGACCCCGAAAAGCCACAGTGCACTCCAACCGTAATTCCGACACCGGGCCCTCCTCCTGTCCCAGATACCTGCAAACCATCTGCTCTCTGTGAGCTCTTTAAGGGAAGGTAAATACACCAGCAGTGGTACAGACCTATAATTTTGGAATTCCGTGGCAATCTGAAATGCAGGTTTGCTGTTGCTTCATCATTTCTTGCAGCTGCATCTGCTCCTTCCCTATCCTCTGTTCTTTCTAACTTCCTCCTATTTTGCTTTCATCTTTGCAACTTCCTCACTGCCATTCAGGCTTCTTACTGATTCTTTGGCCCTCTCATACACTTTTTGGCTTCCTTGGCCTTCTCCAGCCCTTTCCACTTGGATCTTCTACTGTGCTGTCTCAGCAGCCGATATGGATCCCCTGACAAGCCAAAGGGAGCTCGTGCTTAAGTTTCACAATGTGGCTTCAAAGACGGGACATTTCAAACCAAGTTTTATTGACAACTCTAATTCATGGTGACACTAGATTCCTCCAGCCACTAGGGGGATGCAGTATTTTGGAGCGAGAGATAGTATAAAGATTAAGGTCTCAGTGTATTGGAAGGTTGTACTCCAGTGAAATGCTGCTCTGTCATGGATGAGTCCTTTTCAGTGGTCCCAGTGCAACCCCTTGCTAAAATATGCCATCCAGCACCTTGAACTAAGCACAGTGACTAATTACATGTTTCTGCTTCTAGTGTGTTTGAAAAGTGCCATAGCCTTGTCGACTACCATAACTACTACCGTGCCTGCATTTACGACAGCTGTTTTGTTCCAAACTCCCATCTCGAGTGTGCTAGTTTGCAAATTTACGCTACCATCTGTGCTGACCAGGGTGTCTGTGTTGACTGGAGAGGCTATACCGATGGCACCTGTGGTAAGTAGAGACATTTTTCTGTCATTTCACTTAAATAATTTGTCTGCTTCAATTCCCCTGTGTTAATGTGTTATTTGGTTTCCCCAAGTCCATAATGACTGTAATAAACTTCAAAAGCTGTGCTGAAATAATTTTGCTGCCTAGATTTCAAAGGGGAGAAAATAGACGATCCTATAAAAACGTATATTATGTTTTTGTGCCCCAAAAGCTCTAAATCCATTTGTGGAAATGCCTGAGCATACACAACAGGGGTGCCTACATATTTAATGGGAAATAAACTTGGTTTTGCTGGTGCTTTGGGTTTATTTTGAAAATTTGGCCCTAAGAAACCCTAGCCATCCAAAGTATTTGTATCCAAAAATCAAATCCTGCCCTTAAGTTGGCACAGAAAAATGGCATGTTGCTTTGTATATGTTGCTTTATGTAAAATCACTGATGACCTGCAGATCCTGCGATACCTTTCATAAATGGCTTTTTCCCTTAAGTCTGAGTTTCTTAGAATTTAAGGTTCTCAGTCAGATCTTCATTCTTACTGAATGAGTCTGACATTTTAAAATCTATTTGTTTCCAATGTGTTTTTGAAGATTGGCAAAAGTATAAACATTTTGGGTTGCTTCTGATGGTCATGCTGAACTATTTTTCTCTGTATCTCTTCCATTCAAGCTCTTAACTGCCCATCACATAGAGTATACAAAGCCTGTGGTCCTATTGAAGAGGTGACCTGCAAGTCAAGGTAAATAGCTACTTTCCTGCCAGTCATGTCCAATGCATCTAGCCATGGATAGATAGTCCACAGAGAAAAGAGGAACTTCTACATTTAATAATCTTGGTCTGCGTCTAGACTGGCATGATTTTGCTGCCTGTCTTAACTGGCCACTTGTATTTGCACAAGAACACTGACTTTGTAATGTACAAAATCAGTGGTTCTTGTGCAAATACTCCGACGCTCCCACTCAGGGATAAGCCCTCTTGTGCAAGTATTCTTGATGAAGAGGGCCAATGTAGACAGCCAGGTTTATTTCTTGCACAAGAAAGCCCGATGGCTAAAATGGCCATTGGGGCTTTCATGCTCAAGAGAGCATCTACACTGGTCACGGATGCTTTTGCACAAAAGCAAATCTTTTGCACAAAGGCACATGCCAGTGTAGATGCTCTCTTGCGCAAATACTTTTAATGGAAAAACTTTTCTGTTAAAAGTATTTGCGCAAATTCTTGCCAATCTAGACGCAGCCTTGATGTAAAATAGAAATCTGAAAAATCTGCAAAACAGCCTCTAACCTGGTTATTATTGTATCTGATCTGGGTTCTTGTTACTGCACATCCCATACAGCTGAATCAAATACTGTATAGCGAAATAAACTAAGATTAGAATCAAAATAATTTACAATCTGTAAACTTTACATATGCAAATTTTCCCTGATCTTTTTTGGGTTCAATATATTTGGTCCACCTTCCACTGTATGTCTGTAATTAATTATAAATGCTGATTGTTTGTTTGTTTGTTTTCTATAGCCAAGTTGCAGTTAACCACACCAATCACATGGAAGGTTGCTTCTGTCCTGATGGAACAATGCCTTATGGTGGAGGTGTGGATGTCTGTGTAAAAACCTGCGGTAGGTTGTGTTACCATGTTTAAATGCAGGTGTATTTCCTTTTTGTTGTGACCAGGTCATGAATACAATATAATTCTGAAGCTGGTTATCTGCCATGATATCAATTATAAGGAGATTTATTTTTTCTCTATTTACAGGGTGTGTTGGACCAGATAATGAACCTAGAGAGGTATGTTACACATTTCCCTTTTTTGGGGGGAAAGGGAGTTGTATATTTTGTGTCTCCTCCCAACTAGTCCTGTTTTGTATAGACTCTGGGGCTACGTCTACACTGGCTCCTTTTCCGGAAGGGGCATGTAAATTTCAGCAGTCGTCGTAGGGAAATCCGCGGGGGATTTAAATATCCCCCGCGGCATTTAAATAAAAATGTCCGCCGCTTTTTTCCGGCTTTTAAAAAAGCCGGAAAAGAGCGTCTAGACTGGCCCCGATCCTCCGGAAAAAGTGCCCTTTTCCGGAGGCTCTTATTCCTACTTTGAAGAACTATCTAACGGCAAGTTTATTTGAAGTAGGAATAAGAGCCTCCGGAAAAGGGCACTTTTTCCGGAGGATCGGGGCCAGTCTAGACGCTCTTTTCCGGCTTTTTTAAAAGCCGGAAAAAAGCGGCGGACATTTTTATTTAAATGCCGCGGGGGATATTTAAATCCCCCGCGGATTTCCCTACGACGACTGCTGAAATTTACATGCCCCTTCTGGAAAAGGGGCCAGTGTAGACGTAGCCCCAGGTTTTCATCCATACACATATTTAGTAGATGAGTGGAATTTTGAAAACCCTTGATTTTATATTTATTGTGGTTTGACTTGCACATTAGTGGCAAAACTTGCCGTTAGATAGTTCTTGATAATCAGTCTCTAGACTACAAAATAGTTAATTTATAATTCCACTCTGTTCCCTCCTAACACATACACTCGTTTCCATGCTTACACTTAACAGATTTATGTTGTTTTTATTTACAAACTATTCAGTCAGTCACTTTCTTCTCTTTTATTAATGACAGTTTGGGGAACGTTTTGAGTTTGATTGTAAGAACTGCATTTGCCTGGAGGGTGGAAGTGGCATTAAATGTGAGCCCCTCATATGTGAAGAGAAAGAGGATAAAACAAGCTGCAAGAATGAAGGCTTTTACGAGGTGACTGAAGTCAATCCTGACAATATCTGCTGCAACAGAACTTTCTGCAGTAAGTTCCCCTTTTGCTTCATTTACAGCACACCAATGCCCCACCAACATTCTTTTGCAATAACAGTTGCATTATTCATTTGTGCTAAATTAATTGAGAATATTTGGTGAGCCCCAGGACTGCTAAATGCCTAGACTGAGCCCTGCTAAGTGGCATATTGTTCTCCGTAGCAGTTATTTTATATTTCTCTTGGCTTTTTCACTTTGCAGGATGCGATGTGGCCCTTTGCACAACCATTCCTCCTAAATGTGAACTGGGTTATCAACTTGAATCGAGCATTCCCCATGGCATGTGCTGTCCTGTGTATAAATGCGGTAAGTCGTTTTTAAACACATAACAGTATTGCATTTCCCGTGAGCGTGAAGGCTGGTAGTATATGTTTCTCTTTAGGAGGAGGAAACAAAATCAAGCTTAGATTCTAGGTTGCAACCATGCTTCGTCCCTGGAAGTAGTTGAGAAAATTGTGTAAGGTGGATGAGGTATCACTCATCCTTGTCACGTTAAATATTTCTGGTTATACGCCTATGCGAGAAATAATGGGATTTTTGACCAGAACTTCAGTCCTCTTACAAACTTTAGGGTATGTCTAGACTACATGGCTCCATTGACGGAACCATGTAGATGAGTTTACTAGACATAGCAAAATGAAGAGACGATTTAAATAATCACCGCTTCATTTACATCGAAATGACGATCAGCTGATGGGCACAGCGGGGCAGTCTAGATGCACCGTGGTCGACAAGGGAAGCCTTTGTCGACTGCTCCGGTATGCCTTGTGAAACCGGAGCAGCCGACAAACCAGAGAGGCAGACGAATCAACCATTTCCAGTAAACATAGCAGGAACCAGTTTGTAATTGCCCAGTGAGGAACCTGAGATGTAAAATCTGGACTATTGATATTCAAACCAGATAGCCTTCCTTTTTTATAAGTGCAAATTGTACATTGCAACGTTTGTGTCCGTGTATGGCACAATTGACATTGCAAAAATTGAATCTGGGTTACCCTTTTGAACATTGGTGTTGTGATTAGAAGAAAGTTGCACGATTGGGATTATAAAATCTGGCAAGTTCCTTGCATGTATAACCACACTGCCTCTACTTCATTTCACAGCCCCCAAGAAGGTTTGTGTGCATGACAATGCGGAGTACTTGGTAAGTTTCCATTTCTTCATTCAAAGGACTTTTAGATGAAACATTTGTGTCAAGAGCACCCTTTTACTGATGTATTTTGAGGAAGTTTGCATTTGCTACAATACACCTTTAAAGCACCCCCCACCACACACACACACAAATTGCCATCAGGGATGAATGTGTTACACTGAGCTAAACACTTTTCAGAGAAAGTCTCTCATGAGTATTTGAAGCACTAGTTCTAATCAGCCAGACTGTGGATGTAAAGATTTGATTTTACTATTCAATGTGCATACCCCTAGAAAGTCAGTGTGCCTTTCACACTAGCACTTTGCTTCTCTATGTTAAGGCCTTGCTGTCACAAATGGAAAGAAATGAGCAAGGGCCACATTTCAACCCCCTATAATTCTGCTGTCTCTGTTTTATTTATTAATACATGCAAGTACTAAGTTATTCTGTTCATATGCATAAGATGAACTCTTGTCCTCTAAGAATCCGTGTTGTGTTTCCTTAGAAGTTGTTTGTTTATGGAGAGGGAGGAAGTATTGGATATTAGAAATATGTCTCCAGGCACATCATGCCCTGCTAATACCAGAACTTTTTTTTTTTTTAAATCCAGCCTGGTTCCCCAGTCCTTGGTGATAAGTGCGAGACTTGCTTTTGCACTGAGAATGTGAACAGTACTGGTCAGAATATCGTCACATGTCATCACATTCCTTGCGATACAAGATGCCCACAAGTAAGTCATGAAAATCTCTTCGTCCCATTTCCTTGCAAAGTAGCTGAGAGTGAGAGAGGGGTATTCGAAGCAAAGGAGAGGAAGGCAGGAGATCCTAGGTTCTAATTCCAACTCTGATGCTGAATCTTCTTGGGCAATCCATTTTCTTCATTTTCAGGATGGTGATAATAATGCTTATGAGCATCATAGTTACGGTGTGATGATTAACTAATGATGTAAAAAAATACTTTGTAGATAAAGTAACGTCTGAGCATGGTGAAGCCTTTGTTGCCTCCATTTATTGTCTGCTTTCATTATCCCTTTTCTCTTCACCTGATGATCTCCATATATTACAAAAAGCAACAGATTTAGATTATCCTTAAAACCATTAAAACCTTGAAATCATTAAAAACAGTGCTTCAATTTAGCTGGGTTTTTACAGACAGCCTTATTCTGGTCCTCACATTATTACATTTGCATGTGTTTCTCAAGGACACTTTTGACCTAGTGCTTTGTTTTTATTCCTAGGGATATGAACTTAAAGATATGAGCGGAGAATGTTGTCCAAAATGTGTGCAGACCAAATGTATTGTCAAAAAGAGTGACGGCATTTCCCTCGTCTTAAGTGTAAGTATGCTGCAGTTCTTAGGAGTCTACCAACCTTGTAGCATTCCTATTGTGTGGGAGAAAAGACATGGAAGTTAGTGGTGGAGGGCAGGAAAGAATCAGAGCTTACGTTCGAATGTGCATTGGCAAGTCCAGTTACTCATTTAAAAGAAAGTTATGTGAATTTCTCTGATCTGGGTTCTGAAAGATGGGGTTGGAGAGCTTATGAGATCAGATTTTTCTCACAAGGTTTTTTCTGGTATCTGACAACTATGAGAAGAGTCTTTCTTGCAGTTTTCTGACCAAGAAGTAGAAAGGTGACAGAAGAGCTTGAACATGATTTGACTGTGTTGCTCGTTTTGAGTAAAGGGCTCTTCTTATTTAGTATCCCAAATCAGAATCTCACCCTGTTATTTTTCCTTGACTTGGGATCTATTGTTTTCACACAGGAATTTTTCTTTCCCAATGGAAATTCCAAAGATCCCCTTCACCCATGGAGCCCCATAATATAGTCACTAGCCAAGACAGATATTTGTCTAGTATATTCATGCTGAGAAATGAGGAGTGTCTATAAAGAAGATAGGAAGATTTCTGTCTGAAACCATTCTAAATGTTTCTGCGTATGCGACATTTCCTTTTTGTATACAGCCTGGGCAAATGCAAACTGATCCAAAGAAAAACTGCACCGTGTATAGCTGTGTGCTGATCAAAGGTCAGTTCATCTCCTCCACCTCAGAGATTACCTGCCCAGCGTTCAGTGAGGAGAACTGTAAACCTGTAAGTACATTTGGGACATTCACCCTCTTCCTGTTTGACAATGCATTTTAGTTTGATCCAGCCCTCTTATAAACAAAAGACTCTACTTTGATTGAAACTTTCTAAACTGGGACTCTCTGGTCTGGCAAATCTGAAGTAAGGAATGGATGTTGCAGGACCAAAGAGTCCCAATGGAAGGTGAGTAGTAGGGAGCCCAGTGAGGCTGGCAGCCCACAGTGAGCTGCCAATGGGGCTGCCAGCACATTGCAATGGAGTGCACAGAGCCACGGCAGCGACAGCTGCCCTGTGCAGCTGGCAGGGCAGTGGGGCCAGTACCAGTGGAGAGCCAGCTGGAAGGCCAGCGGGCTGGGTCAGAGCTGAAGGGCCCAGTGGCAAAGGGGCCAGAGATGACCTCCTCTGGTCCAGCAATATCCTTCATCTGGGACCGGTCAGGTGCTGAGGGTTCCGGACCAGGGAAGTCCAACCTGTGTGGAGCGCTAGCACATATCTTATAACTGTGATGTGTGCTCTGATGTGCCTCATGGGGATCTTCAGAGCTCCAACTGGGGAGGACATGGAAGGGTTCTGGGAAATAGTAGGAAATAGTATATAGGAATTTAAGACCTGGTTATTCTATTTTTTTTGTTTGCACTAATTTCTTGAAACATTCTTCCATCAAACAAAAGGAATGTATGGTGCATATACTACCTATTTATTGATGGGTCCTGAGTATTATAGTAAGCAATTAGTGTCCCATAGCTTAAAAACTGACCAGTAGTGAACTATGATGTTCTAACACACCGTAATCTGCAGGATCATCTTTGTATGAGGCAGCATATTTTCATGAGTGTCCTGTGGACACAATAGTTTCAATAAATAATTGATATACCACATACTTATTTTCTACTGAAAGAATGAGAAAATACTGTGGTTCTGTCAGATAAAAAAGCATGGAATTCCATGGCAAACAGTAATTTGGAAGTGACAACCTTTGTATGCCACAAGCCTTTCCTTAAAAGAATTACATAGTGCAAGAAAATCCACTGTGAATGTACAGATCTTAAGGTCAAAAAAGAATTATCATGGTCATCTATTGTCACCACTAGATAAATACAGGCCACACAATTACAACCAGTAATTCATGCTATAGAACAAATTATTTTCCTCGATTGTGCATGTAAATAATAAAATTTCAAAATATAGAAAATATATTTTTCTGATTTGTTTTCAGGGCACTATTACACTGTTGCCGAATGGTTGCTGTAAAACATGTGAGTACCGTTACCCAGTGTTCATATATTAACTAAAAATAAAATGCATTTTTTAAAACGGAACTGATTTTTTCCTCTCTAAAAGTTATTGCTAAACTATATTAATTTAATCAGATGGAAGTACACTCCTACTAGTTGTTTTGTGGAGCACATAAAGCATGCCCAGAAGAAAGTTAGACACTGGGGCCATGTTATACTTACCGTGCTGGTGATCGATCATCTGGCATTTGATTAAGAGGGTCTAGGTAAGACCCGCTAAATCGAACACCAAGAGTGGTTCCTGGCAGATCAAGTGTAGACATGACTTGACTGAGTATGTGGCCACACAGCACAGTTTGGTGTTATTAATCAATCAACATAGCTGCAGAGGGGGCTTTGCAGCAGAAGTGCCTTTTGGGAAAGGAAAGGCAGGTGGATGAAAGGACCTAACTCACTGGAGTTTGGAAGACATGGAGATAATGTAGCTCACCTACTGTATTTTTATGTCTGGGTTTTTCTTTTCAGTTTTCCTTCTGATTTGTTGAGTTCAGTGCCTAAAGCAGTGAAGTATATAGATAAAAATATCAGTTTTATTTTTGGCGCAGAGTTTGAAACTTTGCCTTACAAGCTGCTATATTAAAAGTCCTTTCAGCAGCTTATCTAAAACATCTCTAACTGGCTACTATGTGTGGCTTGGCAAAACCCTTTAGTCCTGATTTGGCACTAGTAACATTGATAGCACCTAATAGTTTTGATTTAATAAGCCTTTGCTTTTCCCTGCATGGGCCCCCAAACACTCTCACACAATTTGATTTTCTCTACACCTGAGTAATACAAGATAAATGAGCCATTTTCTTTCTTCCTCATTTGTTTCATTTCCTCTATCATTCAGCGGCTCCAATAAGAGACATGTTCAGGAGATGGTTTGTTCTCCAGACTAACATTGAAAGGCAAGCGTTAAAATGCTTGACCTTTCTGACAACTTTACTGTTTGAACTGCAGTTATTTCAGTATTTTAGTGACAGATGGCAGAACAAGGAGTAATGGTCTCAAGTTGTGGTGGGAGAGGTCCAAGTTGGATATTAGGAAAAACTATTTCACTAGCAGGGTAGTGAAGCACTGGAATGGGTTATCTGGGGAAATAGTGGAGTCTCCATCCCTAGAGGTGTTAAGTCTCGACTTGACAAAGCCCTGGCTGGGTTGATTTAGTTGGAATTGATCCTGCCTAGAGCAGGGGGCTGGACTTGATGACCTTCTGAGGTCTCTTCCAGCTCTATGGTTCTATGATTCACATCCTGTGATGAAGCAACATGATGATTTTGCAGCCATCTGACTGAAGGGCATTATCTCTTTTTTTCCTCATAGGCATACCCCAGGACACTCCATTGCCATGTTCTGTCACCAAAAACCTGGAATATATCAACCACAATGGCTGCCGCTCTGTGAACAAGGTCGTTCTGACTCACTGTGAAGGATCATGCGGAACTCTCTCAATGTAAGTAAAGTGAATCAGTCAAGGAGATACTGAATTTAATTGACATATAGACTGCTTCCATGAAAGGGGCAATACATAGCCAGGCTGAAGAGTCAGTAGCTGAAGAGCTAGAACTGGTCAACTCCAAGTCTCACAAGCACTGACTGGTTTGGGGATACTGATTTGGGGATACTGGCCAAAGGGCTGATTCACGTTCGTAATGAAGTCCATAGAAAAGGGACAAGTGACTCTGCATTTTGCTTCCAAAGAGCTGTGTAGATTCCTTCTTGCCTACACTGTGAGAGCCGGATCACTTGCCATTTGCGTTAGAGCAGCATAGAGTCAATTCCTGATGTAGGGAATACGTCAACAATAGCCACATCGGAACGTCATGAGCAGAGATGCTACTTTCCAAAGATGAATGTATAAAGGACTGGAGGGAAAAACGAGAGACTCTTTTATAAGAGGGAGACACTTGTGTGGTAAAGAAGTGAAAAAATGTGTGCTAAAGGGCTTTTCATAATTGTGGAGATAATGAAGTTAGTATTGCTCTGAAATGAGAGAACTTTGAAGAAACCAGCGGTTAAGAGTATAACCCTAATTTCCCACTGAAATGATCTTTTGCAGTCTACCACTGAAAACAATTACCTGGAGGAAAGCCCATTCCTTATGGGGATTATTTATTTGAATTGCTGCAGTACGACTGGCCCCAAACAGGTTCCTGTGATGAAAAGCGGGCCCCAATCAGTGTTCCCATCTTATTTTCTGTGAATGGCAAGCAACCAGAGTACATGGTTTGGGGCAGAGATTTCCAAAGCACCTAAGGAAATTGGGCACTCAGCTCCCAGTGACTTCCAATGGGAATAGGGTGTCTAATTCACTTAGGCCCCTTTCAAATTCCAGACCTTGATGACTTGTTTTTTAAAAACAGCAGGCTACATTATACTTGAACCTGGTACCTAGCATACTGCCAGCTCAGCTAAGGGAGCTGCTCCTCTAATTCATACCACTGGAGAAGCCTTTTAAACCTATTATTTCCAGTTTCTTACAGCAGCTTATCCCCTCAAATAGCATCGTGCCTCATTTCACTTTCTTTCCACCTCTACTTACCCCATAAGTAAAGGGTGGGAGGGATAGCTCAGTGGTTTGAGCATTGGCCTGCTAAACCCAGGGATGTGAGCTCTATCCTTGAGGAAGTATCAAGGACAAAAATCTGTCACGGATGGTGCTTAGTCCTCCTGTGAAGGCAGGGGACTGGACTCAATGACCTTTCAAGGTCCCTTCTGGTTCAAGGAGGTAGGCATCTCCATTCATTTATTTTATAGCATATTGTGATGGTGTTTTTTCCCATGCTCTCAAACAGATACTCAGCTGAGGCCAGTTCCATGGAGCACAAATGTTCCTGCTGCAGGGAGACAGAGACCGTCAAGAAGCAAGTTCTACTGACATGCCCCAATGGGGAAACTAAAACATACAAATATCTACATGTGAACGACTGTAAATGTTTCGACACTGAGTGCACCGTACCAGGGTCCTCAGAAGAGGCCAAAAGCAGCGAACACTCAAAGGAAAATGTAGAACAGGGTGCCATCGAACGAGTCAAGCGGGCCATTCAGAGAATAATGCAGTGAAGGGCAGAAAAGTAACGAGACACAGAAAAAAAAAGACAAGGAGGCTTTATGTACCAATCTCATCTTAATTCAATGTTTTGCCATTTCCCATTTCCTCCTTTGCCTCATATTCTCTGATTATTTTTAACTGAACTCTATTTATTTGTGTACAAAAGAGAAACTATTATACCAAGTCTCTTTTGTTTGGTCTTTAATTAGTTTCTTTTGCTTTCAATGATTAAAGTCATATTTCAAAAGTGAAAACTCCTTGTCTTTATTCATCTGCACACTTGAGCCTTCAGCCCTTGAAAGGGAAGGAAGATTGCTCTCGAGCCTAAGCAGTAAAGTGCCAGCTTTTCTAAGTCAACTGGATACCTATTTTTGGCTCTCTAAATGCTCAAATCTATAGAAGTCTAGATTCTGGGTCCCAAAAGGTTACAAAGGGTAACTCTTCTGTACCA
Source organism: Pelodiscus sinensis (assembly GCF_052426305.1). Taxonomy (NCBI): domain Eukaryota; kingdom Metazoa; phylum Chordata; order Testudines; family Trionychidae; genus Pelodiscus; species Pelodiscus sinensis. The sequence continues at coordinate 119,357,369 of NC_143056.1, read as the reverse complement.
CCATTATATCTGCTGCAACAAAACAATGGAAAGATCAGGTTTAATTTACTAGAAAGATTTGGGTAGAGCCCTGCAGAGACACAACATTTGTATCTGTATCCACATCTGCATCCAAAAAACGGAGCTGCAGATATCTTCATTGAGGGTATGGCTACACTACAGCACTAATTTGAACTAACTTAGTTAATTCGAACTAAGCTCATTCGAATTAGCGCATCTAGATTTAAAAACTAGTTCGAATTAGTTGGCATGAGACAAATGGCTTGGTCATTGTCTTTGGTCCATCCCTTCCAGGGTACCTGGTGTGGGCCGCTGTTGGCAGACAGGCTATGGGCTAGATGGACCTTTGGTCTGAGTATGGCCGTTCTTATGTTTTTATGTTAAGCTCAGGGCTCAGGGTCGGGGGGTCTCAGTGGACCACCTTTATTTTCATGCAAACCTGGTCCTGGGTGGCCAGGCTGGCAGCTATACTGCCCTAGACAGCCGCTTTCCTGTTCCTAGTGCGAAGGCCGTGGATGTTGGAGGCTTTCCCATAAACCTCAATGAGGTGCACAATCTCCGCACTAGACAGGCGGACACCTAACTCTTGCAGCCCCGGGCAGGCTCCTGGGAACCGCCAGCCTGGTCCCAGGATGAGGCGGAGGGCTGGGTTGCAGCGGGTGGCTGGCTTGTGCCGTGCCAGGTGCAGGGACTGCCGGCTGGGTGCTGGCAGTCTTGCACCTGGCACGGGCACCATAGTCAGACCATGCTCCTTTAAGAATCAGGACTTTGCGTGGTTTACCAGATATGGCAGCAGGTTTCAGTCAAGATGATTAAGTCACTCTTGATGGAGCTGTTGTTTCAGGCTGTATGCTAACTCAGCTGTCAGTTGCAGACAGGTCACACGACTAAGCTTCTTCTTTGCATCCAGGTGGGCTAGAAACATTTTTGTAAAATAAAACAATCTGATTTCAGCTCCAGCCCAGCTTTGAAGGGCTCATCTCTTAATTCAGCCCTTGTGCATACCCCGTCTTTCTTGTAAAGGCAGTTTAAATACAGCTTTTTAGCTCAACAGGCACTGGCCTCCTTATGGAATGGATTCCTGTGCTAGGAATTCTTCTCATGTAGGAATTTGCTACAACTAGAGTTGGAAAGAAGTTGTTGGCTGAGGAGACTTTCAGCCAGAAATGATGTTTTGGGTCAACCAAAACATTTTGCATCTTCATATTAATTTTGATTTATAAAACAAACCATAAAAATGTCTAAAATGTCAACACATTTCATTCTGACACTTTTGAGACGCAATGGTTCAATTTTTCATTTCAGAATGTCCTTTAACTTCATTAAAAATATCAAACGTTCAAAATCTAAATGAAGTTTCTGTTTGGGGGGCATACAAAAGATTTTGTTTGATCCCAAATGATTTTATTTTTTTACTCCAGTAAAATTCAGAAACAAGGGTTTCGGTCAGACCTGAAAGGAAAAAATAGTGTTTTATAGTGAGAATTACATGAAATGAGCCACACTTTCTCCAGTCTGAAATGAACTGGGATAACAGAAGGGTATCCAGGAAGAATCCTACCAGCATCCAAACTTTTTGAGGGACTGTCATTATTCACACAGTTCCAGTTGCAGCCTATTGAGATCTGCCAGTGTTTTTGTGCAAATGCCAGCACCAACCAGCAATGTAATTGTTACTATATGCAGACATTGTTAAAAAGTAATGTGTGACTTATAGAAGTGAAGACTTGATGCCATTGACAGGAACCCTGCACTTAAAGGCTAAAAAAGTTTTCCAAATCTTTATTGCTCATTCAGTAAACCCTATTGCAAAATCTGCATAGATAGATGTTTAAATTTCTGATATGCTAAACTAAAAAACCCAAGAAGCCCACCCTTTTTTTAAACTAAAAAAAAAAGAAATCTTTTGCCTTCATATATCACAAAAAACCCCAAATACGTTGCAAGTCTGCTTTCCCTCGACACCCTTTGCTTGTCACCTTTAAGCAAAATATCTGATGGTTTTATATTGTGGTCTGGTAACTATGATGAGACTGAAATCCAGTGGGCCAAATTAATCTTTGGTGTAAATTGCCTGAATCCATCTGCATTATACCAGGGATTAATTCTATACATTTTGTATTTGTGGCCTACTGCTAAGCTAGAACTTGACTAGCCATAAAAAATTAACGTAACAACCACTCACTCTAAAATATTATTAGTTTCATTTGGCCAAATTTGTGTTCATGATTTTCACTTCCAGGAGTGAGACCACGAGTAAATGTGGCACTCTTTTAGCTAACCTTACACTGTTAAAAAACTTCAGGGGGTAGCTGAGTTAGTCAGTACAGGATAAACTTAAAAAACCCCAAATACTCTGGTAGCACTTTAAAGGCTACCAAAAAATTAGCTAAACTTCACTATCCAATAAGGGACTGAATAAGCCCAGTGTTTTATAGTGATAGTTACATGAAATGAGCCACACTTTCTCCAGTCTGAAATGAACTGGGATAACAGAAGGGTATCCAGGAAGAATCCTACCAGCATTCAAACTATTTCCCTAAAGGCACAAGTACAAGCTACTAGATACTTTACTAATTCAATCTCTGTTTGCTGCAGCACTGACTTAATACATACACGACTACTCTTCAGCACAACTGAATGATATGAATGCAGGTGCTGATCTTAAGTACTGGGGTCCAGAGCAGTTGGAGATGGTTGGTATTAATTCCCTCAGTTATTAAATAAGAACTAGCATTAGTGTGTCATCCAAAAGTATCTAGAAAAGGGTAAGGGATGTGATTTACTCCTTCTTTAATCTAGTTTTATTTTATGCCCAAGAATCTCCAGGAGGATAGGGTGAACATGGTCCATAAAAGCGTTTCCTCTGTAGAAGATAAAAATGGAGTTAATATTTAGCTGCATCAACCAAAAACAATTACTCCTCAATGGTAAATGTTCCATGGAATATGTTGTCAAAAGGCCAAGGTGAACTGTACCTTTACTAGCACATCTGTGGAAAGCAAGAGTTTCCTCTTAGGCTGGAGCTCAAAATAAAGGGAAATGTGATTAATTTCTAATCTTGTCACAGAAGCAAAAATTATATGTTGGAAGCCTGCAGTGGCATTGGTTCAATGCTGTGGGTTCACCAATGCCACAGGCTCCTTTTTGGCACGCGATGGCTTACGGGAGGCATCTTCAATCCCTTACTTCTGTTGAAAATGTCCCTCTCGTGTCAGCATTCCTGAGATCACTGCCCAGTGGGTGGCTGCTTCTAGTGAGTGTTGAGAGAGGGACAGAGCACCTCTCTGGAGTGGAGGTGGAAGTGGCATATCATGGTCAGTCACTGGCAGCAAATGGTGCTCCCAAAAAATAGACAGAGAGGACTTGAGCACGGGGTAGAAAACTGAGAAGATAGAGATAAAGAGGGAATCCAGACCATGCAGCCCCATATCAAGCCTACCATCAAGAAACCAAGCCCAAGTGTTATTCACAGGAAATACCCTTGCAGAACAAATAAGTGTGATAAGAAGCTTGCAATCTCTTTATGGAAAATCAGCAAAGGGAGAAAGTGGAAAGATTGTTAAAGCATAAATGAATCACCAAGTTACATACATAATTAGGGTCCTAGCAAATTCATGGTCCATTTTGGTCAATTTCTCGGTCATAGGTTTTTAAAAAAAAATTTTCATGTTTTCTGCATTTTATATCTGAAATTTCACTATGTTGTAATAGTAGAGATCCTGACCCAAAAAGGAGTTGGGGGAGGGAGGAGTCGCAAGGTTATTGTAGGGGCAGCTGTGGTACTGCTATCCTTACTTCTGCGCTGCTGCAGCTGGGATGCTGCCTTCAGAACTGGACAGCTGGAAAGAGGCGGTTGCTGGCCAGGATCCCAGGTCTGAAAACAGCTACCGCTATCAGCAGCACAAAAGTAAGGATGACATAGCTTGGTACTGCCACTCGTACTTCTGGGCTGCTGCTCGCGGAGTGTTGCCATCAGAGCTAGGTGCCCAGCTAATAGACATTGCTCTGTAGCTGCCCGGATCTGAAGGCAGAACAGATGTAAGGTTGGCAATACCGTAACCCCCCAAAATAACTTTGTAATCTGTTCACAATAACCTTTCAGTTCAGGACCCTCAGTTGAGAAACACTGCTTTCTCCCATACAATCTGGGCACACAAAATTCCAGATTTCATGGGGGAAGACCAGATTTCATGGCCTGTATTATGTTTTTCATGGTCATGAGTTTACTAGGTCCCTCAATACAACATATGTTGATAGATATCATCTATGTTGATAAACTAGAATAAATGATGGATTCTCTGTAACTTGAAGTCTTTAAACCATGATTTGAGGATTTCAGTCAGAGGTTGGGGTCTATTACAGGAGTGGGTGGGTGAGAGTCTGTGGCCTGAGGTGTGCAAGAGGTCAGACTAGATTATCACTATGGGCCCTTCTGGCCTTTAAGTCTATGAGACTCCTTAGCAAAGCTGGGTGAATCATTACATAAGATCTAGGGGTCACCAAATCAAAGGAATAGGCAGCAGGTATAAAACAAACAAAAGGAAGTATTTCTTCACACAATGCATGGTCAATATGCAGAACTCTTTGCTAAAGAATAACATGAAGGCCAAGACTTTAACAGTGTTAAAAATAGACAAATTCATGGTGGACAGGTCCTCCAATAGCTATTCACCAGGATAGGAGAGATGGTGTCTCTAGCCTCTGTCAGAAGCTTGTAATAGGCAACCAGCGTATGGATCATGTGAGGATTACCTGTTCTGTTCATTCCTCCTGGGGCACCTGGTATTAGCCACTGTTGGCAGACAGGATACTGGGCTAGCTGGACCTATGTTCCATTTTTCTATTGAATTGATTTTCAGCACATTGTTAGAAAAGGGTAATTAGTGCTTGAGCTGGAAAAGATTTTTTTCCCCAAGAAGCATAAGTGACAGTAGGGTAATTCATACGCAACTCTACCTGTCCAGCTGAAGCACTGAGGGTACCTACAATGGTAAAAGTTGGACCTCCCTGGACCAGCATGCTTGGGACATAAATGGTACCAAAGGAGGGAGTTTGCTGGACCAGAGGAGGTCAGGTCTCAACCTCTCACAGGGCTTCCTTCCTGGCCACCAACCCGACCAGTGCACTGCCCCAGCAGCTGGTGGGACTCCACTCTTGGCTGCTGCCCCGCTCTGGCTGGTGGGGTTCCTTCCCCTGGCCAGTGGCGGCGCCGCACTCATGGCCATAGGAGTTTCCCTGCCCCCAGCCTGCAGCAACTCTTTGCCCCACCCACAGGGGTTTCCCAGCCACCAGAGACTCTTAATATAAATCCACGTATTAATACAGAGGTTTTATTCTCTATCCCTTTCTTAATGATTTCCAACATTCTCTTTGATTTTTTGACTGCCACTGCACGTTGAGTAGAACTATCCACAGAGACTCCAAGATCTCACTTTTGAGTGGTAACAGCTATTTATTTATTTAGTTATTTATTTACATATTTTTATCCCACCTCTCTATTTAAATTATTCGAGGCAGCTTACAACATTTTTTAAATGAAATGCAAATATATATATATATATATATATATATATATATATATATATATATATATATATAAATTTAAAATTCAGGATCCCAGAGGGACATAAAACCTGCTAAAAATATAAAAAAAAGTAGTCCCCATTATTTTATACATATAGTTGGGATTATGTTTTCCAATGTGTATTGATCTGACATTTAGTTGCCCAGTAGTGAAGTTTTGTGAGATCCCTTTGAAGCTCCTCACAATCTGCTTTGTACTTAACTATCCTGAGCAGATTTGTATCTATTGATTAGGGACGGTATTTTTCCTGAACTCTGTAAAGAAATTTTTGTATAACTAAGACTTCATTCATTTAGTACTGGTCTACAATAGGATCTTAATCTGAAATAACCCACTCCAAGTTTGAATTTGTAAGTGGTGTGTCCACACTACCAAGCCGGTTATTCTAGAAAAAGGGGCTACAGAATTTGAACTCTGTACTCCTGTTTCTCATGAGGAATAACGCTCATTCTGAACTTGTAAATCTGAAATAACAGTGTAGATGCTCCAGTGCCGCAAATTTGAATTTACTGGGCTCCCGCAGCTCCAGAGTGTATCGTGGGGCTCTGAGTCTGAGGTAGCACATCCACATTAATTAATGGAGCGTGCCTTGGACTACATTCAACTCTTCCCCACAGTGAGAACACGGAACTTGGAATTTGTCCAGAAGTCAAATTTAGAAGTCGAATTTAGTAAATTAAAAATAATCTCCTAGTGTAGACATAGCCTTAGAATAACTAAGCATGGGCATATCTTGTATAAAAGCTCAGGTGAAATCTGATTAGATTATTTTGCCAGTAAATTGATTTTTTCTTGCTCTACGCCTACACTCAAGTCTTCAGTTGAGGAAAGAATCCCTATTCAGGACAAAAATATATGGTCCTTATGCATGGAAACTCTTACCTTACTCAGATCCCAGTGGCTTCATGGGAGTACCTCTGCATGGAATCCCTTCCAAAATCAAGGTCTTGGCTTGCAAATAATTTTATACAAAACAGTTGGAGAAAGTTTCTTCTAATAACAGAGCTTTACATAATTTTGTACAAGCCACAATTCTCACTTTGCCATTCTAATCCCACATATTGATGCTGCATATTATTTAATATTATAACTTTATATGGCAACAGAAGTAGCTTCTCCTTCATTGCATCCATCTTCTCCTCCATTAAAAATTATTGAGTGGACAACACAAAACGAGGTGAAATGGCCAGATTTTGATATAGTATTACAAAAATGAACTATAAACTATTAGTCTGGAAAAACTGTGCAAAGGCAAAGATTAACTGAGCAAAACAATAAGTTTTTGAAGATGCTTTTACAAATGTATTTGTAATCTGAAATTTTTCCATGAGCCAACTAATTTTATAGTTCTATATGGAGAAATATACTTCGTTTCCATGCAGGATATTCGTGGAAATTCTGATTTGTGAATGAAGGGATGTATGTGTCTTTTCAGCCAATCTTCCTCTTCAACACACAGGGTAAAAAGGATACTAAATTGAATAGATTTTTAATTGTCTAGGTTCAACGAATTCCAGACTGATACAGGGCATCCCAGCTATACATCCAAGATACATTCTGAAAAACATGGATGCATAGCAAAATGGTGTAAAGTAGGGACTTTTTTTCCCTGTAGCTAACTTCCTTTTGCGTTAATTGTGTGGGATTTTTTTTTTTTTTTTGCATGATGTGAGAGCGGGAATGGGAAGACTTATAATGCAACAGTTCCTACGATCAACAATGATGTTAGCACAGAACTGATGTATACTGGGATGATGTATAGTGGGGACGCCCTGTGCAGTATATTTTCTGGAATATATTCTGATTTTTTTTATGTTTTCAATTTTTACAAGCAAAGAACAAACTCTCCAGACCACCTTATGCAAAGTATTTTGAAATCTATGTAGAACAGGAGGTCTCAAATCTCATTGCCACATCCTCCTTCTGACAACAAAAATGATTGCTCTAACCCAGGAGGGAGGGACCAAAGCCTGAGCCCTATTGGCCATGGTGGGCATGCCAAATCCCAAATCCCATGGCTTCGGATAGGTGCAGAGATAACAAAGCCCAAGAACTGCAGCCCCAAGCAGGGGGAATATAACCTGAGGCCTGAGGCCCAAGACATAAGCTCCCGGGCTTGCTTCAACCCCATGTGGTAGGACTCAGGCTTCAGCCTTCAGTGCCAGCATTGAAATGGAACCATGGCCCACTTTGGGGTTCTGAGCCAAAAATTTTTGGAATGGCTGGTTTAGAAGATTCCCATTCACTGTAATAGTTTAGGAAGAATTTTTTTCAGACAAAGGTCGTTTCCAAGCTGACGATGACCCTTTGCTTTCTTCTATGACAGTCACTCAGCTATGTGGAACATAGTAAACAAGAGCAAGAGAGAAAGAAACTGTGTTTAGATTCACAAGAGGCTATTTACTGAGGTAAGAGAAGAGAATTTATGTAACAATGGTATGCACCCTCCCTTTAAAAAGACCAGAGTCTATTTGTGCAATAATGTATACTTAGTTGACACGCACTGAATGCATGAATTTGTGCAACTCTGTTTACTTATGTGAGAAGCACAAAGTAAATTATAAGAAACTATGAACCAGAATACCCTGAAATAAATTTAATAGTGACAAAAGGTTTATCTAGGTGGAGTTTTATGTATGGTTCCTGGAAGATACTTTCAGAATGGCTGGCAGAGAAAGGGGGAAGAAAAAAAAAGGTGAAAATACAAACCACACAGAATATAGGCAAATCTAAGCTAATAATAGCAGTGAAAAGTGAGAAGTAGTTAGCAACAAAAGCAGCAGGCATAATAGTGTATGTGCAGCTTTGGTAAAGGTAACCAAGTGTAACCTGCTCAAAAGATTATTCAAAGCTCATTGAGTCTTACCATGGACTTCAATGAGCTTTGAGGCATGCCTATTCAAAGCATACCTTCTCCATCAGTTATTTGGAGCAGCACTGCCCAGTAAAATGCAGGCTGTCTGTATAAACCTGGAGTAATATGTTCATGGTGAAAGTCAGTTTCAGGATGGCTGTGAATTCCTCTACCTCTTTCTCTTACTTGGTCTCTTGATGGCTCCTTTGCTTCTCTTGTGAATGCTTGCCTTTGCCTTCTGGGACTCCTCATATGTGAAAATGGGGCTAATGATTCTTCCCTACATTATAGAGATGTTGTAAAGAAACAGACATTAAAGGTTTTGAGACGCTTGGATCAGACAATAATGAGGTCACATAAGTAATTGACATAGGCACTTATTGTCTCTCCCTCAAGTTTATAGTAATTCTGTTTTCTGACCCTTTCATAGTGTGAGTGTTGATAGTTCTTCCCCTGAACAATGTACAATGTACAGAGCTGAATGCAACTTGGCATTGATATCACTTTGGGCCTCTAAAAAGGTAAATAAATTAATCTGAAAACCTGACATTTAATACAAAATAGGAAAAAATATAAAATAGGGAAGAGTAGAATGTGTTGATTTTGTTTTATTTTTGGGTTGTGAAAAATGTACATTAAAAATAAAGGTTATGAATTAACTTAGTCAGTTCCTGGATATTTAATGTTAACAGTGCTATTTCTAAATCTTTATGACCATATTCAGCTGGTGTCAATAAGTGTCACATTTCTCTCCTTTTCCCTATCCATTTCCACATTGCCTATGTCTTGCAGCTGATAAAGTTTGTAATATTACCCCAATGTCTGGAGAATTGTGTGATTCCAGGAAAGTGAGGGTAGGTTCTCCAGTAGGATACAATACATGTTCAATGTACCTACTTTATACACTTGGGCTCAGATCATCAAAGATATTTAGCATCAACTCCCGTTGAAATCAGTGGGGATTCAGCACTTAAATATCTTTGAGGATCTGATCCTCAGACATGAAAACTGCAGAATCACACAAATAAGGAGTAGAGAATATTTATTAGGTTAACTAATTCTTGCCTGCATTCCTTTGCTATGGCAGGACTCTTCTCTCTGCTAGTTTTGCAATGCTTTGTCCAATAGTCTCTCTTCTACTTTTATAGAAAGCTTACAAAACAAGAAAGACTATAGTTCTGTTTTGGTTCAGTGCTTGTGATGTATTTTCTGATGATTGAAGGTTTAATGATAAGCTAGTATTGACCTGAAAAACGTGTGTAGCAGTGGGAAGACTCCGATACAAGCCAGACATTTTTGTATTTGATATTGTTGGTCCTTTCAATCTGCATGGTAAGTACTGTAAATGATGGATTCAGTTATGTACTCAATGGTTGAAAAGATGAAAAACATGCATTAAGTACTATAAATCCAGATAGAACAAATTCAGGGCCAGGAAGAGAAAATGGAATGCTTTTCTCCAAAATGTAAATATGTAAGCTATCCAAGGTGTCTGCGGTCTTTTCCAAAGACTATAAACAATTATATTAATTGCTCAGATGTATATAATTTGATTACCTATATATTGTTCTTTGATCTGAAGCCTGTGAAATATGTCAGCTGGGTAGACGTGGTTTCCACATTCAAAAAGTTAGTCTGTATAATGAACCTCTCCAGAAAAGAAATGAAAGAATCATAGTGACTAGTGAGAATTTCCTGAAGTAGGAGTGTGAGTCATTTGTGGCTAGGGAGTACACATGATTGCTGGAGTGTTATCCAAAAGTCATCTGTATATGACCGTAAAACTGAGGGATGTGATCAGAGAGTAACTCTTCCACCTGTGACTTCAGCTGGAGCATGAAAGTTCAGGAGATTTTTTGTGACAAGAAATCAATGGGATTAGAGTTTCAAAGATGAAAGAAAACATTAATAGCTCAGAACTTAGCATTACAGGGAAGCACAACACCTTCTGCTTCTGTGGTTCTTTACACCTTAAAAATCTTTGATACTGAAAATAATACCAAAGGTAAAACCCAATCTGAAAATAAGGGCATGTCTACACTATGGAGAAGATCAACCCTTTGGAGATCAATCTTCTAGTGTTTGATTTAGTGGATCCAGTGAAGACCCTCACATCAAATGCTGAGGACATCTCCCTTTGTCATTCTGTGAAGAGTAAGGGAAACTGATGGGAGCATGTGTTCCCATTGGCCTCCCACAATGTAGATGCTGTGGTGGCTTGGCGTAAGGTAAGTCAAATCCATTTTGTGTGCCCGAATGGCGTACCTTAAGCCGACCATCCTGGTCTAGTGTAGACTAGGCCCAAGTGTGTAGACTCCATTTTGCACTTCCCCCAACTTCAGATTGAACCATATCACCCAAAATAACTTCCTCAAGTTTGTATGAACCCCTTCTCATTTCCCCTCCAACACAAACTGCACATATAGTAATATCCTTCCTTCCAATATTTCAAAAACCGAGGGTAAAAGATCTGAAAAACCAGATATACTGGGGCAAAATATGAGAGAGGGGAAGAGAGTGTTCAGGCAATGTAATGACCCATCCTGAAGGATTCACCCTATGTGATGTCTGTATGGTATGTTTATGGGAATGGCTAGCTGGTAAATGGACAGAGGCAAAGGAGAACTGATTTCCACAGCAGCATCCTGTTGGAAACACACAGGTATTGTCCCAAGTACATTGATATCGATGCTGTCATTGAAGCTTTTCACCAGCACACCACTAAATTCACTTTTGAAAAATAGCAGTAACATACCTTGGAGCAGTGGGTTGAGGGAAGGCCTCAGAGCCGCCGATGTATTTGCAGGACAGATTTCTGATTGAATTAATTATTTACCAAATCCATCCACCCACCTATCATCACCGTGGCAAATACCAAAGGGACATAGTGTCTTTGAAGATCAAGTGCTACCCAGATCAAACACTGGCAAGGATATTCAGTTTATGCCCATGACTGAGAATCTTGTCACTTTCATTAATATTAACTAACTAAATAAATAAATAAATAAATTAAAACTTGAAACCTGAATAATGTCATTTCATTACTATGATATAGCCAAAGGCCAATCTGAAATTTCTCCCAAAATACTTAAAATCTATCATTGAATAGGTAATGGTTTATGTAACCCCACCCCAACATACACACACACACAATAGAAAAACACCCTTCTGCTACCACTTTATGATATTTTCAGTATCAGTAATCTATTGTGAGCTGAATTGTGGAAGAGAAAGACAAGGGGTGAAGAGACTGAATGTGACTTTTCTCTTCAATGTGATCCTTCTCGTTTGACACCAATGGACAGATCCTTGATCACTCTTGGTTCCCTTCTATTAGGGTGCAGCTACATTGTCTGCTTCCTTTGGTGATATGTGGTGTACTTACCAGGAAGGCCCCGAGCCCACAGAAGATGTGAATCATGGCTTAGGCAAATAGAGACACTCCTGAAGGTATGGCTATGTTCCTAAGAACTTACCTTATATGTCTCACTACCTGCCCAAGCTCTGTGTTCCAATCTGAACTGCTAATTTTAGCCATGTGGCACCCCGCTGCTTCTCTGTTGCTAGAATCTTTTCTCAGCAGTTGTTCAAAACTATTGCTTGCTCCTCCTGCCTGTCAGAGCCTTACATTGATGTGCAGTTACATTAAAGCAGTGGGCTTTCATTGCAGCATGTAGCCACGCAGACACTTGTGTAACGTAGCCTTACTCACAGGATGGGTTCTTACTGCCTAAAATCAGCTCCTGCAGACAAGGTCCCATCCCTTCTCCTAACTGCAGTCATCAGTGAGCATCAGTGGGTTATCATTTGCTCAGCCCCGTGCTTGCCTTTGTACCGTTGGCAAGGAAGGCAAGAAATCTCCATACAATAAAAGAAGCATTTCTTAAAACAAAGAATTGTACTTGGACTCTATGTCAAAGCTCTTTTTTTCCTTTGGCCTCTAAGTTCCATATTTCCAGTACCACAAGCTCTGGGCGGCTCTGCTCCCCAGCAGTCCCTGAAGACCTAGGGGAGGCATCACAGTGAGCAGCTATGAAAAATTCAGTGGGAGCTAACTCATGGTCTGCAGGAAGAAAGCTGCCCCTCTCCATGGCAAATGACACCCTTGCTGCTAGCCAGCCTAGCTCCTGAGATACTGACCATTGTCATTTAACTTTGTTTTTCAGAGATTGCAAGTCTCTCATGCTGCTCTAACCCTAGCATCCCAGCTTCAGTAGTAATAGAACAAGGATTCTTCTCGCTATGTAGACCAGAACCCACCTCCTTCACGTATGAAGGCTCAAGCCAGCAGAGGCAATGTAGTCTAAGTGATAAAGAAGGCATGCAGGAGCATTCTACGCTCATTTGCTGCCTGTTTGTACAGACGTATAGGAGAATGAAAGGATTGCAAACTGTCCAGTGGAACTGTAAGCATGTGACCGTGGGAACAATGACTTACATTAATCAACTGGACCATCACTCTGCAATAGGCAGCAGTAGCAGTGGCCATGACGAAGTTGCCCAGATGTTCAAGATCTTGCATCTGGGTGGTGGAATAACATTTTATCCCTCCTGTGCTTACAGTGTTCTCGTTGGAAAGCCTTTATACACAGGCTTTGTAACCAGGACAACATTTTCACCTTAATGGAAAAGGATTAAGCCAGCGAAGGCATGGAGGTGTGAAGATGTAGAACTGATGTGTAGAAATGTCTCACTTGGTATTAAGAAAAACTCAGCCATGAAAACATAGAATCATAGAAAACTAGAACTGGAAGGGACCTCGAGAGGTCATCGAGTCCAGTGCTCTGCCCTCATGGCAGGACCAAATACTGTCTAGACCATCCATGATAGACATTTATCTAACCTACTCTTAAATATCTCCAGAGATGGGGATTCCACAACCTCCCTGAGCAATTTAGTCCAGTGTTTGACTACCCTGACAGTCAGGAACTTTTTCCTAATGTCCAACCTAAACCTCCCTTGCTGCAGTTTAAGCCCATTGCTTCTTGTTCTATCCTCAGAGGCAAAGATGAACAAGTTTTCTCCCTCCTCCTTATGACACCCTTTCAGATACCTGAAAACTGCTATCATGTCCCCACTTAATCTTCTATTTTCTAAGCTAAACAAACCCAATTCTTTCAGCCTTCCTTCATAGGTCATGTTCTCTAGACCTTTAATCATTCTTGTTGCTCTTCTCTGGACCCTCTCCAATTTCTTCACATCTTTCTTGAAATGCAGTGCCTGGAACTGGACGCACTAACAGCGCAGAATAGAGTGGAAGAATGACTTCTCGTATCTTGCTCACAACATACCTGTTAATGCATCCCAGAATCATGTTTGCTTTTTGTGCAACAGCATCACACTGCTGACTCATATTCAGCTTGTGGTCCACTATAACCCCTAGATCTCTTTCAGCAGAGCTCCTTCGTAGACATTCGCTTTCCATTCTGTATATATGAAACTGATTGTTCCTTCCTAATTGGAGCACTTTGTATTTGTCTTTATTAAACTTCATCCTGTTTACGTCAGACCATTTCTCCAGTTTGTCCAGATCATTTTGAATTATGACCGTATCCTCCAGATCAGTCTCAACCTCTCCCAGCTTGGTATCCTCTGCAAACTTAATAAGCGTACTTTCTATACTAATATCTAAATAGTTGATGAAGATATTGAACAGAGCCAGTTCCTAATCAGACCCCTGCGGAACTCCACTTGTTATATCTTCCCAGCAGGATTGTGACCAATTAATAACTACTCTCTGAGGACGAGTATCAGAGGGGTAGCCGTGTTAGTCTGAATCTGTGGCACCTTATAGACTAACTGAAGTGTAGGAGCATAAGCTTTCGTGGGCAAAGACCCACTTCGTCAGATGCATGACATGTGACGAAGTGGGTCTTTGCCCACGAAAGCTTATGCTCCTACACTTCAGTTAGTCTATAAGGTGCCACAGGACTCCTCGTCGCTCTCTGAGGACGGTTATCCAGCCAGTTATGCACCCACCTTATAGTAACCCCATCTAAGTTGTATTTGCCTAGTTTATTTATAAGAATATCATGCCAGACTGTATCAGGTTCCTTACTAAAGTCTAGGGATACCACATCCACCGCTTCTCCCTTATCCACAACACTCATTATCCTATCAAAGAAAGCTGTCAGATTGGTTTGACATGATTTGTTCTTTACATTTGAGGGAATGTTAGATTCAAAAGAATTGTGAAGACAAAGACAAAGAAAAGAGTATATTATATATTATTATATATAAATATCAGCCTGTTGATAAGTTTAGATGGAAGAGGGAAGAAAAGATCCACTGGGTAATGGTTGTAGAGATCTTTAAGTTGCTGAGGAACCAAAACAATATGCCTTTGTTAAGGCTATAAAAGTCTTCCAAGTGTTCCCCAAGTGTTCAGTTTTCTAAGAAATTTCATATTTAATTTTATCTCTGTTCTGTGCACTGTGGAGAAAGTTTCTTGAATGCAGGAGAAAATACATGACACAGTTGCCATTTCTGGGGATTTATTTTATCTGATGCCAATCAGGGAAAAACTAGAAATGGAGTACTCCATCTAAGGATCATATTCTCTGAACCTTTTACTTTTATTATTTATTCCTTCTCTTTTCTTATGTTGTTGAGGCTCTTCTTTAAAGACAGTCTGGTTTCCCTGGCTGTTCTGAAAGGCTTAAAAGTTCTAATTATATGTAATTTGATCTAGAAAGAGACAAAACAGAATGAACAATTGAAAGGATTAGAGGTTTATGTAGAGAAACTGCAAGGAGGAAATCTTGGTTGGGACTATGAAAGGAATGCCCTGGTAGGAGACAGGTAATGCTTAGAAGCAGCAGTGTTAAAGACATACTGAAATGAGAGAGGTTATAGGAATAGTTTTTTTGTGATGAGGAATAATTGGAAGAAAGAAGACAATGCACATATAAGGCAGCTATTTCCATTGCTATGAACTAACTTCAGTTTTCTCTCAGAAGAATCCGTCCTTCCTTTTTTCCCCCTTCTCTTGCTTCTGTCTGAGCAGAGCCAGCATTATAGCCTTTTTTTTCAAACTGCAATCTTTTGAAACCTTGGAGAGTAGGGGAATAAGGAGAAGTTACATATTCTCAATAAAGCAGCATGTAAGCAATTTGTTTATGACAAAAATAAAAGGTGCAGGGGGCATTCTATGTGAAAACCTGCATTGTCTAGAAAATCGAAAGCTGATGGATGTTGACTACAACTTTTTCCTTCTATATTTAAAGCCTGAAATGGTGATGTTTGCTATGTGAGACCCTCCATTAACTTTTGGCGGACTTTGTAACACTGCAGAGATGTTTGTGGACCTTCCCTGTGGTATGGAATATCTGAAGTTGTCTGAGATCATCCCCACAGAATACTTTTCAACTCAATCTACTTTATCAGCTAGATCTTCAGGAGGGCTGTGTCTAGACTGGCCAGTTTTTCAGGAAAAACTGCCAGCTGTCTACACTGGCCGCTTGAATTTCTGCAAAAGCACTGACTTCCTACTGTAAGAAAGTTCTTTTGCGGAAAACCGTCCGTGCCAATCTAGACGCTCTTTTCCGCACATGCTTTTAACAAAAAAATTTTCTGTTAAAAGCATTTCCAGAAAATCAAGCCAGTCTAGACGTAGCGTAGGAGTATTTTATCGATGTATACCACCTGAGGATCTAGCATTGTATGAGTACCAGAACTTTTCAATTCCACACCATTAATTGTTCTTTAATTTTGCCACAGCTAACATATAATTGTTACACTTAGCCCATATGTGCCAATTTCACCTTCAAGGAGCTTCGCAAAGATTATTTTAATCTGCACATAGATTAATCATTATTATCTCTAAGTAATAATGCAAAATTAAAAACTCTTGGTTTCAAAGCAGACATTTGAGACTATTCCAGATGAAGCTTCATTGAAGGGGTTCCCTTATTGTTCAACTGTGCCCAAAATGTTCACTCTCTGTGGTCAAGGGTTATTGCAGGTTAAGCTAAAATATAAAAAGACAATAAAACGCCAGTTACTTGATGACTGAATCAATATTGTACTGCATCCTATATGCCAGATTCCAAATTTTACTATGAAAAATAACTATGTCTGTTTGCTTTCTTTTCTCAGTAAACGTTGCACCCATTTGAATTCCTCGTACTCCTCCCTTCTCACTTTCCGTGTCCTCCCCATGTGATGGCGTTAATTGTACCAAAGGGCCTTATATAAACCGAGGTTTTTCTGAAGGAGTTCTCAGTGCACCAAGCTTGGCCACCATGGGGCTAAAACTTGCCAGCCTGTTTGCACTGGGGCTGGCTCTTTCCTGTGCAAGTGAAATTAAGAAAGGTAAGAGAAGGAAATGGGAGGGTGAGGACTTTCCAGTTGGAAAACGGTAGAAGGATTTAACTAGTATAGTGAGGAAGAAGCTAACCGTGTGAGGAAATAATCCTAGGCAATATTATGACATCAAATATCCTTTCTGAAATAGAGGAGAATTCTACAGTTTTCTATGTTTTGCTTTCTGAGCTCTGTGGCTGGCTGAATCCATTATGTTGATCTCTAGCATAATGTATGTGAGGAAGTAACAATTGCCTAGCATGATGGTTTGCAGAAGTTTGGCAAATACCAAGCAATAGCAATGCAGAAAGGGTGCATAAGGAAAACTCTGCATGTGGCTATTCAGAAATAGCAGCATATGCTTTTTTGTCCAAAAAATGTATGCATTGTCTCTTCATGGACTAGATTGTCTTTAAATCCATAACTTCAGCTTTTCTAGTCCATAATCTCTTAATCTTCCTTTTTAAAAGAAAAAGTTTCCAAATTAATTTGCCTGAGGTAGTAGGATGAATAGGTTTGATTAAAAACAGCAAATATTTTGGTGCAACCAGGTGGTATATTCCTGTGCAATTGCTCAGGGATTTGAATATTGGGATTGGTCCCTTCTTGAATAAGATATGACTATGTGTTACACAACAGTTATTTCAGAATAATGGCCGTTATTCCGAAATAATTATACGAGTATCTACACAGCAATTCTGTTATTTTGAAATAATTTTGAAATAATCATAGAATCATAGAATAATGGAACTGGAAGGGACCTCAAGAGGTCATCGAGTCCAGCCCCCCGCCCTCAAGGCAGGACCAAGCTCCGTCTACACCATCCCTGACAGATGTCTATCTAACCTGTTCTTAAATATCTCCAGAGAGGGAGATTCCACCACCTCCCTTGACAATTTATTCCAATATTTGACCACCCAAACAGTTAGGAATTTTTTCTTAATGTCCAATCTAAACCTCCCCTGCTGCACTTTAAGCCCATTACTCCTTGTCCTGTCCTCAGAAACCAAGAGGAACAAATTTTCTCCTTCCTCCTTGTGACACCCTTTTAGATATTTGAAAACCGCTATCATGTCCCCCCTTAATCTTCTTTTTTCCAAACTAAACAAGCCCAGTTCATGAAGCCTGGCTTTATAGGTCATGTTCTCTAAACCTTTAATCATTCTTGTCGCTCTTCTCTGCACCTTTTCCAATTTCTCCACATCTTTCTTGAAATGTGGCGCCCAGAACTGGACACAGTAGTCCAGCTGAGGCCTAACTAGCGCAGAGTAGAGCGGCAGAATGACTTCACGAGTTTTGCTTACAACACACCTGTTGATACAACCTAGAATCATATTTGCTTTTTTTGCAACAGCATCACACTGTTGACTCATATTCAACTTGTGGTCCACTATGACCCCTAGATCCCTTTCTGCCATGCTCCTGCCTAGACAGTCGCTTCCCATCTTGTATGTATGGAACTGATTGTTCCTTCCTAAGTGGAGCACTTTGCATTTCTCTTTATTAAACCTCATCCTGTTTACCTTATGGCTTATTTCGATTTCTGTAACCTCATTCTACGAAGAATAATGCCTCTTCCAAAATAGCTATTTCAAAATAAGGAGTATGTAGATGATCCACTTCTGCTATTTCAAAATAGCTCCTCACCATGGGTATTCTAAATTATTCCTCTTGGGTCTCTAAATCAAGAGAGTACATCTACAATAGGGAAGTCTGCCTTGGACTATTTTTGAGGCTTCCCTGCAGTGTAGACCTGCTATTTCGAAGTAAGCAACTTCGGAATAACTATTCCAGAATAGCTTATTCCAAAATAATTGTGCAGTGTAGACGTATCCTAGAGAGCACCTGATGTTAGCAATTGGGAAGAAGGGAACACATTCCATTGTTTTCCAGTCCCACTGGAATGCAGGAGTCAGCATTGATGGGCTTTGGAGAGATGGATGTGCACCCTTCCTTAAATGAAGTTTTTTGGATAGAGTAGAAAGTAGAGAAATTAGGAGTTCCTAAAAAATCCTTGAGCTTCTCAAAGCAAACTATATCTATAGATCTCGGGAGAAAGTGATTGTCAAAATAGATCCATGACCTGTAAATATGATGCTCTGCGGTGTGTATTACTTATAGCATGACCTGATTCCCTTAAATATCTGTTATTCAAGAGGACCCATGGTTTAGTTCACTCAATTAAAAAAAAAAAACAACCCTGGGAATTAATCTAGTGTTTATGAGTGTAAGAGGTGTTGATGCTTACTTGGCTGGCTTCCCTTACCACACATAGTTCTGACAATGAACCTTATACTTAATCTACAACAATCCTGGTTATTCCAGTTTTGAGAACAACTTTCAGGTTGTGCCAAGTTTGTGTCAGTTACTGTTGTGAACAAATGGTGGTGGACTGAGAGTGAGACCTCCAAACATTTGGTTGCAATTTCTTTCTTCTTACCTTCCCAACATAGGTTAATTGTTGTCTAAAGTTGACTTTTTCTGATTACCGATGGTACTCCAAGTCACTATTTCTAGTGGAAATAATGAATTCACATCTGGAACCCAGATCGCTTAAGGGATTAATTCCTGTCATGAAATTAGCTTGCAGAGAAATTGAAAAAAGTAAAAACAGTATTCAGAATAAATCAATATACTTGGCACCCTGGTCTGAGCCTATGTTAATGGTACGGAAGTGGCCTCTGCAGGAGTGTTAAAGCTTCTCAGTAAAGTCGGGGAAATAACTGATTTTGGTCACTGGCAGTTCTGAAAAATAAATAAATAACGTCAAAATTGCTTTATGTCAGACCAAACTGCAAATTCTAAAAAAAACCAATGCATGTTGTGTGAAGTGGAGCGTATAAGGACACTGCTTCCCGCAGCTCCGATTGGCTGGGAATAGCCAACAGGAGCTGCGATCACCTGTACCTATAGAGGTGCAGGTAAATGAAGTGTCTCATGGACATCTAGCCACTTCCCCTTACAAACCACAACCCAGAGTTTGAAAACCCCTGGTACATTAATAAAATGGCCAGAGGAGGATCCTCTTTTATCCCAGGTATCAGGGCACTCATCTAGGCTGTGCTCTATCAGGGGCTATTGTGGAAGGGATGTCTCTCAGTTTCTCCTACTAAAGCTATTCCACTTGGCATACAATGGTTGACTGGTTATTGGGCCAGAGAAAGCGTATGTCAAAGGCTCTGAGCCTGGTTATGGCAGGCTCTGTCAATGCGGTTTACGCAATTTCATGTCCCTGCATTACATCAGGCAGAGAGGAGAGATTAAACTCAGGTTTCCTAGATCTCAGGCAAGTGCCTCTAACCACTTAGGGCTCTAAGGTGTAAAAGCCCTATAAAGATGCATGATCCTCAGCCACAGAGGTGCACATTTCATCTGTTTATTATGCAAACATTGGGGATTCGCAGTTTTGGCAAATTGGTACATCTATATTTGTAAATGGCTTGTTCTGTATACATGCAGATTAGCTTCTCTTGTAAACCTAGTTGTAGTCCAGGGCTGAATCGTCTACGTATAAATCCTTAGCTGTCTTGCTGTGTAATGCTGCTTATTGTCAATAGGGGTGTATCTACACAGCAGCGTTATTTTGGAATAAAGGCCATTATTCTGATATAACAATGGGAACATCTACACAGCAATTCTGTTATTTTGAAATAAATTTGAAATAATGGACGGGCATACTCCAACTTCTGTAAACCTCATTCCATGAGGAATAATGCCTATTCCGAAATAGATATTTTGGAATATCAGTAGTGTGGAAGCTCCACTGCTTCTATTTCAAAATAGCTCTTCCCTAGGGCCGTTCAAACTAATTGCTCTCGAGTGCTTCCTATGGCTATAAATGGAGGTTTCCCTGTAGTGTAGATGTGCTATTTTGGAATAAGTTATTTTGGAGTACAGACGTACCTTAAGTGCTTTAGCTACCTCATTTTGCTTTCTTTAACCTTTTTTCCTTCATTTAACAGGCAGATCCCAAAACCATGGCCACTATGTCTGCAGCACCTGGGGCAACAATCATTTCAAAACTTTTGATGGAGACTTCTACCAGTTTCCTGGCCTCTGTGATTACAACTTTGCTTCTGACTGCCGAGAAGCTTACAAGGAGTTCTCAGTCCACATCCAGCGTGATACCAATCAAAATGGACACCCTGAAATTCAATATGTCCTGATCACCATAAAGGATATTGTGATCTACCTCACCCAACATACGGCTGTGGTGGATGAGCAAGTGTAAGTTACTCTAGTAGTATAATTCTTCAGTGAAATCTCCGGTAAAATGCTTCTATAGACAAACAGAATTGTGCAATATGTAGCATTAAAATAAAAGAAATTCTGGGGTAGGAACACAATATTGTGAGTAGACCCACTGAAGTGAATGTGACATTTTACTAGCTAAGGTACTGCCATTAGAGTAAGGGTGCCAGATCCTGGATTAGCTTTAACCGATTTTAACATGATCAAATAAATATAATATACTTTTCAGTTGTCATTGCTGCCTGTAACTAGAACCCAGGTTTTATTAAAAACCATCAGACCCACTCCACTAAAGAAACAGAAAATAACATTGTGTTTTCCAGGCACCAAGCCAGAATATATCCAGAAATAATACGAAGTCTTTTGACAAATTGTATTGTCAAAACTGAGAGAGTGCTTAGTTGTACACCAACGTGTTAAAAAGAAATTCACAAGAGGGTCTTGTAAAGATTACTTTCTATGCACTCAACCTATTCCCTTATGTATTGCTCATAGAAGACTTGTGGAACAGATTTTCACTGTATGTGGAATTTAGTGTTTCATAGCTGTGTTTCTCAACCTTTTTTTTTTTATAAAGTATCCCTTTTTTAAAACAAAATATAAGTACCCCCAGTATCTACAGTTTTCAGACACACAATTTTTTTTCTACTATTGCAACACATTTGTTTAAACAAATTAATCGTAGTTGAGCAGGTGATGCAATTTTGGGTGTAAAAAGTACAAAAATAATAAAGTGCTGTAAAACTTAAAACAAAAATGCAGTTTTCTCAAAATTTCAGTTAGCAATAACATTTCTTCTGACAACTCTTTAGAAAAAGGAAATAGCTATTCATTGATTTGGCTGGATTCCAGTGCAACTACTTCTGTTTGATCACGTATTGAGCTATTTAGGTTTCACTTGTAAGAAGCTGTTCGTGGGAATGCTTTTATCACTGCACCAAGTTCTGTATTGTGGCTTGTATACATAGGAAACATAAGGGAGACATGCAATAGAGGGGCGGCTATTCACTGAAGCAACTTCTTATCAGTCAATAGCATCTTTGCTCCACCCGGTTTGAGATCCTTGGGTCAAAATAATACTCTGTGCAACTCTATTAAAGATCTATCTCTTCCAATTAGATGATTGTGTTTTGATGTTTTGAACAAGCTCTTTTCTCTCCACATTTATTTCCACTTGTGTTGACCATCTGGCCCCATGTTTGAATTGTTCCCATCCCAAATCATTAGGCCATTATCTCAAAAAAGGGGAATACCCAGTGTCTTGTAACAGTATATGGTTTTTGCAAATGAAAGACCCTATTTAGTTTCTTATGCTCATTTTCTACATGAACCTTACTCATGGGTAGGTAGTGAGTATTTTTGCTCCTGGGTTCAGATCCTTTGTTTTTTGCTTTTATTGTCTGAATCACATTTCTTTGCTGGCATTTTGCCTATTTTGCTAACTTGAGATAGAGAATTTATTCCTTTAAGGAGCCCATGGCTCTGAGATTGCTTTGCCTTGCTAAAGTGAATTCTAGATGGCACCAAAATGTCAAGTCATAAATTTTACAGGTGATAGCCACAGGAGATGAGTGTTATCCAATGAAAGCTGTGCAATCATCAGGCAGAGTTGTTTTCAGAACTCCCTTGAAATAGGGAGAATCTGTATTGCATTTCTGTGGCCAGCTGCAATGACTGTAGATTATAGTAATATATATTATGTCAAAATTACTTAAATTTACATTAGGTCAAACAAAATTTAACTTACCTCTGCAAATATCTCAGGAGAAGGGGATTTAATTCCCTACTAAACATAGTGGCTGTGTCTACATTGGCACCCTTTTCCGGAAAAGGGATGCTAATGAGACCAGTCGGAATTGCAAATGCCCCGGGGATTTAAATTTTCTCTGCGACATTTGCATGAACATGGCTGCCGCTTTTTTCCGTCTTGGGGCTTTGCTGGAAAAAAGCGCCAGTCTAGACAGAGATCTTTCGGAAAATAAAGCCTTTTTCGGAAGATCCCTTATTCCTACTTAAAATCAGGAATAAGGGATCTTCCGGAAAAGGCTTTATTTTCCGCAAGATCCCTGTCTAGACTGACGCTTTTTTCCGGCAAAGCCCCGAGCTGGAAAAAAGCGGCAGCCATGTTCATGCAAATGCCGCGGGGAAAATTTAAATCCCCGGGGCATTTGCAATTCCGACTGGTCTCATTAGCATCCCTTTTCCGGAAAAGGGTGCCAATGTAGACACAGCCAGTCTGTCCTGTATAACAGAAAACATCTGTGTGGGATTGGAGATAGAGGCCAGAGTCTGGTTTCCCTGTGCACGCTGATATTTCTTTTGCAGTACCTAAGGCATTCAGGTTAGTCCTTTCTATTCCTTTCTGCTTTCTACATTACCTTTAATGCAAAACCTCGGTCTTTTTTCTTTTAGTGTAAAAACACCATACTACAGTTCCGGTTTGCTGATTGAGAGCACTGAAGTCTACACTAAAGTCTATGCAAGAGCAGGCCTTATTCTAATGTGGAACCGTAAAGATGCACTGATGGTATGTATGACATGGAACTTTACTTATGCTACTATTGGTTATCAATATAGGCTACACGGAGTCACTGTGTTAAGCAGTCTTATCCGACTGGCAATAGACATAGCTTATTCTCAGCTGAGAAGGTTCCTTTGTCCATTATGTGACTGCAGTGGGTGTAGAAATGAATGTTTCTTCACTCTCAGGAGAAGATGAGAAGAGAATGAGAAACAGCTAATATTAATTCTAATAAATTCTGATCTTCATTTCATTTGTTTGTCCTTTGAAGGACTGCTGTGCTCTGTTATTTAGGTCCCCAGCAAGAAAATTCACCTCTCCAAGGAAGAGGTTTTTTTTTTAATTTGTAGCACACTTTCTTCCTAAGTTTTGACATAATGTTGGTGAGAAGAACTATCATGGATATAATAACTTCTCTCATTCGTCCTGGATATGTTTTCGTTATTTTCTTATGGTAATTGTTTACTGTGGGACTGTATTACTATTATGATTGGTGCACTAAAACCTAATGTAAAATGAATGGGCATTCACTATCTTTCCTCTCTATTAACTTGCTATCCTAGTGAATTTATTCTTGTTAGAATGTTTTGTTAGTGCTACACCTGATTTTCTTTCTTTCTTCCCTCCTCCCTTATTTAGTTGGAGCTGGACAGCAAGTTTAACAACAACACATGTGGTCTTTGCGGCGATTACAATGGACTGCAGGTCTACAATGAATTTATCTCTAATGGTAAGTGGTTTGAAAGAATATATAGCTACCACATAAGGCTAACTTATGGATATTGTATGTGGAAACATAAGAGAGGCAAAAGAAGAATTTACTATGGAGTGACTGAGATTTTCTCGTCTAAAGAAGTGGGTTTTGCCCACAAAAACTCATGATACTTTTTAGTCTCTAAGGTGCCTCAGAACTCCTCATTGAGATTTTTTGATGATTGCTAGGAATACAGAGATAAATAATTAATGGTGTAGCATCTTCCAAGTGATTCAGCTGACTCTGTGGAGCAAACTTTGTTGGTGCAAACTTTCTCGTTTGTGGGAACACTAGTGAGTTTTTCATTTCCATTTGAAGTCCAGAGTATATTGTTAAGTTTTCTGTGCTCATCAAGACATTTTTACATCTTCCTCCCAGGCATGAGATTCAATCCCATCACATTTGGAAATATGCAGAAGATTAACAAACCCGGCGGCGTATGTGAGGACCCTGATGAAACAACAACTATCGCAACCTGTAATCAGCATGTGAGTAATCATGGTTATCAACTTTACCTAGGGCATTAACGTGGTTATGACTTTTAACAGGAGAGGGAGACCCGATGAAGGATCGTAGTTGCATTTGTGCTGTTTCTGACACGGATCAGCTAAGACATGGACCCATCTCTCTTGTGCAGCCGCTGCTGATGTCCAGAAGCCAAGTATCATATTAGCAAAAGGGAACTTCTCTAGATACTCAGGTGCAGGGATGCCCTTTAATCTTTCCCTTTTCCTCTCTCCTCCTTAGCGGGATGAGTGCCTGAGTCTGCTGACGTCTTCAGAATTCTCCGACTGCGTGTCACGCCTGAATCTGGAGATGTATGTTGAAGCCTGCATGCAGGATAAATGTGCCTGCCATGGAACTGAGGATTCCTTCTGCCTCTGCAGCACCATCTCTGAGTTCTCTCGCCAATGTTCCCACGCTGGTGGGCAGCCTGGAAACTGGAGGACAGACAAGTTTTGCCGTAAGCATCTTCCCAAACTTGTCAGAACAATTGGTTCATCCTGGGTGAAATATTTAAAATTGCTCAGTTTGTATATTTCCTGTTTTCCTTTTCCTTGCCTTTGTTATTAAAGATATTTACTAGAAGAAGAGATTATATAGCACTTGCTACATGGAATGATCATGCTCTCTCTGAAATTTAGCCACATGTTTGAAGTGTGCTTAAAGTCCATTACTTTTAGTCAACTGATTCAACTCTGCTGATATCTTTGGAGTCAATATATGCTACTTGGTTTCTGTGAAACATGGAGTGTGTATTCCAGTCACTGATCTTTTCTTTCGTTATTTTAGCCATGACATGCCCTGGAAACATGATCTACCAGGAAAGCAGCTCACCATGCATAAACACTTGTTCTCATTTGGAGGTCAGCAGCCTTTGTGAGGAACACCATATGGATGGCTGCTTCTGCCCTGAAGGTAGGTGTCTCTCTCAGTCCTATATGAGACAATAGATTTGGATTCAAGTCCCTTCATATACTTTAAAATGTGTCTGAAAAAGGCTCTATTATCTATAATTTGCCTTCCCTAAAAAACGCAGTCAAGATTGCAATATTCAGCATAAAGAAAGTGACATTTTAGAAATGAATACATTTCACCAGTAGAATTAATTTGTCCTTGTAAATTCATAAAATTCTAGCATGTTGACAAAAGTCATGCATTTGCTTGGCTTCATTTAACCCACACCAACCTGTAACTGGGCCTTATGGTTTATGAGGCCTCTATTTCTTCTGAAACAATACTTGGTCCTTCAGGTTAAACAGTGGACATACATTTTTTTGGAGTTTTTCAATTCAGTCCCTGTAGGTAACCCAGTCAAGGGGCACAATTCTATACATATTATCTACATGGAAATCGTATTATCAGATGTGACAATGAGCTCAGGTGTGAAATCCAAGACCCTATTGCCAACCCTGAAAAATACTGTCACGGTGACATTACCACCATAGTTTAGGCAGATTTTAAAGTCAGCCATTGAGAACGTGCGGATTTAAGTGGTGATTTATCCCCCAGGATGTATAACCATACAGCTTCCATTAAAAATATTAAACGTTATAAAAAATGGAAGCTGCATGGTTTAATCCCTTTTGATGCCTTCAATTGCCATGAATTTTTGGGTGATTGAGTGTGTGCCTCAGGACAGTTGATTACCCCCACACATGGCCCTATGCTTTATTATTGGCTCTTCTCCAGGCTTAAGCAGCCTGTCTCCAGTGATTCATCCCACCCCCTGCTCAACATGCAACATAGATATATCTTCTTTTTGATTTAATGGCTGGAAATCACAATTTCATTATACATTCTGAGCCTGGGAAGGAGAACCCCAGAGTCTATAGCAGAGTATTCAAATGGAGTACACCAGCGTGTACTGATGTAGCAGTGAGGGTTTGTGCTCACCTACTACACTCTGCCTAACTTAGTAGTTTCCAATTTCATGGCAATTGTGGACCAGGTTAGCAGTACACATTTGCCCACCCAAGCCCTCCCTGGAACTGTGCTCTATGCAGTCCCCTCCCTCCTTGAATCCAGCCCGTGCTGAGCTGAGCCCATTGGAGCCGGTCGGATGGGCAGAGTGTGATGAGCTTCCTACACCCCAGGCTCTTCGTCCCCCAATGCACAGAGCCCAGCATCCTGAGCAGGTTTACAATGGGAGCAACCGCCTGCAGCAGGCCTGGATCGCCCAGCAACTCTAGGCAGCCACACACTGGAAACGAGCCAGGCTGCCCAAGCAGCCCTAGGAAGGGCCAGGCAGAGGCCAGCTTAGGCCAGGGATGGACTGAATTGCACTCCTGTGTGCTGGGGCACTAGGCAATGTGAGATTCCACCCCGAGAACGTAGAGCTCACCTGGCCAGCACCTGTGATAGTGTCCCTGCTGAGGGTCCAACCCAGTGCTCACCCGTCCTGAACTAGGCCCCACAAATAATCATGTTGGCCCTGGTGGGCCCACTCTAAGAGTTTCTCCTAGGTTGGCTGAGACTGGTAATTTTAACATGAACTATGAGTCAGCCCGTGGTTGTTTTTTATAGGAACGGTGTATGATGACGTCAATGAGAGAGGCTGTGTTTCTGTGAGCGAATGCTACTGCAAGCAACACGGAGTCATGTATTCCCCTGGGCAAACTATCACCAATGAATGCGAGAAATGGTAAGGGTTACAATTCACTCTGAGCTGTTTTCAGAACGAGTGTGCACGGGTCTGGCTGTAGACATGTTACTTATTTGTCTATATCTGTACATGTCACAGAATGTCAAGATGCTGTTGTAAGCTGATTTTTTGGCATCATGAGTCTGAAATTGGTAAATGTGAAGCATTTTAAATAACCAGCCAACGACACATTTTCAAAGCACCTGTGGGTACTTCATCCTGTCCCCGTGGTGCTCTGCCTACAGATGTTTTTTCAATGTTTTCAGTTCCTCAGACATCTGACCCCATTTTTAATTCCTTATTTATTTGTATTTATAGCACCTGTGATTCAGGCAGGTGGTTTTGCAATGACTTACCGTGTCCAGGCTCATGCTTACTGGAAGGAGGTGCTCACATCACCACCTTTGATAAGAAGAAATACACCTTCCACGGAGACTGTTTCTATGTGCTGGCCAAGGTATCTTTCCAACAGCAAATATAGATATATCTGCCTTTTGATTTAATGGCTGTAAATCACAGTTTCATTATACTTTCCAAGGCTAGGTAGGAGAACCCTAGAGTCTATACTAGAGTATTTAAACTTAGTCTACCAATGTGTACTGATGTGGCAGTGAGGGCTTGTGCTCATCTACTACCCTCTGCCTGCCTTAGTAGTCTCCAATTTCATGACAATTATGGACCAGGTTAATGGTACAGGCCACAGTCCCACTTACAAGAGTCCAGAGAAGCACACTTGTGCTAGTGAGCAGATGGCAGGACCTACAACATGAAGGACTCAGCTTTACCAGGCAGATCTGAAATGAGGGTTGGAAGTGTACTATGTAATCTCTAATACACCTGTGCTTGTGCTTAGGTGATAGAGTCAATTACAGAGTTGGGTGAGATCCCAACAAGTTATGTCATTCCTTTGTCCCTGAAGTACCCAGTTCCCATTGTACCAGAGAAGAAGGATCTGTTGTACCAAAACCAGGAGGCTACGTCTACACTGGCATGATTTTCCGGAAACGCTTTTAACGGAAAAGTTTTCTGTTAAAATCATTTTCGGAAAAGCGCGTCTAGATTGGCATGCTTTTCCGCAAAAGCACTTTTTGTGGAAACGCGTCCGTGGTCAATCTAGACATGGTTTTCTGCAAAAAAGCCCCGACATTTTTGCGATCGGGGCTTTTGCGGAAAACAGTACTGTACTGTCTACACTGGCCCTTTTGCGCAAAAGCGACTTTTGCCCAAACGGGAGCAGCATAGTATTTCCGGAAAAGCACTGACAATCTTACATGAGATCGTCAGTGCTTTTCCAGAAATTCAAGCGGCCAGTGTAGACAGCTGGCAAGTTTTTCCGCAAAAGCAGATGATTTTGCGGAAAAACTTGCCAGTCTGGACACAGCCGGAATGTTTGCCGCTAGAGCTCTGAAAGAAAGTTCTGGTTCTGGCGGTGCTGCTAGGAAGAAGCAAAAGCAAAGCTCCAAAATA
This sequence comes from Pelodiscus sinensis, assembly GCF_052426305.1. Classification (NCBI taxonomy): domain Eukaryota; kingdom Metazoa; phylum Chordata; order Testudines; family Trionychidae; genus Pelodiscus; species Pelodiscus sinensis. The sequence continues at coordinate 119,328,486 of NC_143056.1, read as the reverse complement.
TTTTTTAGCTGAACAGATGATTTCTGTCATCTGGGATAGAAATCTGCAGAAGATATGAAAGGGCTGGCTGCGTGCCACAGAGTGCTTCTGTGTGGCATGAAAAAACATTCCAGCAACTCCTCCTAGCTCTCTGCCTTGGAATGTCAAGGGTCTAGTCTGGTGGGTCTAGTCTGTAGACAGTCACACTAGAGTTCTATCTCTTCTGAAGTATAAATGCTCCAAACAGTCTGACAAAACAGTGGTAGCAAATACAGTGCTGTCCACCTGACCTGGGCTCGTCTTCAGCCCCTATTTCTAGAGCAGAAGGTCTCAGGGCTTCTCCCTGGAAATGCTCAGTAAAATCCTAGAAGCAGACAAAAGACAAACCAAACAACTTCTTCCTATCACAGACAACTGTCTGTCTTAGGTTTGCCCCAGTTCTCCGCTCCCCTGCAGAACTGTTATCCATATGACTATCTCCTGGGAGTCTTATGCCTTTCTCAAGCCCACATTAGGAGTTAACTGCATTCTTATATTCTTCCCCTGGTTCTTTCTCTGGGATCCCCTTAGGTTCTTCCCACAGAGATGGAAGTACAGACCATCTCTCTCTTCCTTCCAACTATGCTGAATTCTTTTCTTTTAACGTGGCCTTGGACCAAATGGCTCCCCACACAAGCCATCAAAGATGTTCCTCTTCCATTTGCTAAACTTTTGAATCCCTTATTTATATTGCATTTGTTGCCCTCTTCTTGATTTTGGTGCACTATTTTCAAGCATCATGTATCCTTGTCACATCAGAGAATAAATTTGTATGCTACAATGTGTGGCACAAACAGTGAGTAGTTCTGGGGCATCTTAGAGCCTAACAAATGTTATAGGATCTTGAGCTTTCAATGAAGTGGTTTTCACCCACGAAGCTCACCATATAACACATTAGTCTCTAAGGTGCAACAGGACTGCTCGTTGTTTTTAAAGTTACAGACTAACACGGCAACCCCTCTGAGACTACTGACAACAAAAACAGCACCCCAAGCCTGGCACCATAGGCAATCACCTAGGTAACCTGCCCCTAAATCTGGCCTTATTCATCTCTATCCATGACACATACTCCTGGTGTAATAACGGGAGAGGGGACAATAGATCTCGGAAGCTCTATGTATCCTCTTCTCAGCCAATGTGGGGTTTCTATAACCTATCACACTGTTCTCACTGATGTTTTCTTCATTTGCATTGCAGGGAGGTGTAAATGACAGTCATGCCCTCCTGGCAGAGCTCTCCCCCTGTGGTGCCACAGACACACAGACCTGTCTGAAGTCGGTTATGCTGTTAATAGACCAGAAGAAAAATGTAAGTGATGTGTGGAGACCTGGGTGAGTGGGTCTTCCCAATGTATGCCCAGATGCAACTTTCCCTACTGACTTTTCATAGTCTTTCTCTGGGGATCCTGGGTAAGGAAAAATAAAAACCAGTCCAAATCAGTCCAAATCTCAAATCAGGCCTGCCCTGCACAGTCTGCACTAGTTCAGTTAAAAGATTTTGCTTCACTGTTTCTTCCTTCTGTCTTTCTTTTTGCTCTTTCTAGTTTTGCCTAATGTCAGAAGCTCTGTCAATCTGTTCTCCTGGTATTTACAACCTGACTGGAAATAAGAAGGCCTTGCTGTTTTAGTTTATTGAGATTAAATCCCAATTTTGCAGACCCAAGAGGTTTTGGTTCGGATGCGAACTCTTGAATATTGATCAAGCCAAGCTTCTCACTTGTTTGAATTTCAATAGTGGGCGAGGGAGGGGAGTTTTCACTCTGATTCAGTCTGCCGTCCTGGCTAATCTAGTTTTTCTGTTCTGTTTTTCCAATGTATTGCCCTACTATTTAGACCTCCCTGGGTTTTTTCTTGTTCTTTCCCTCCATACATTTCTAGTGTTCTTGGCTCTTAGCACTTTGTGAAACTAGTTATGTTCCCAAAAGTATATACCAAACTTTGCATTAAGAATTTACTGAAAGAGTTTCCTTATCATTCTATCAATGCTGCACAATTATGTAAAAAAATAACACATGACAAAGTGTGTGCTTATGTTTAATCTCCATACGCATCTGGTGTCAAGTGCCAAATGCTTTCAGTCACTTAACACAGTTGGTATCCTGTATATGTGACTTTCTTGAAACATTTTCTGTTCTTTAGACGCTGTGTTAGTACATGTTAAAAATTGTCTAACAACCCCAAACCTTTATACACGTACTGGGTGCGAGGACAGAGAGAATCTTCATTTGCTAATTAGATTGCTCCTTTTAAATACTGTGACTGAAATATTGAGTTCATCTGCTCAGTCATGTGAGCTCCGCTTGTCTCTCCTGTTTTAAGGTTCGTTTTTGCACTGGGTTTCCCTCCGCAGCCAGGAAGTCAAAGTAATTTAAACCTTTTCTCTTGGCTTACACACAGAGCTTGACGGTCCGATCAGATGGCACGGTGCTGCTGAATGACATGGTTGTGCACTTGCCCCATGTGACAGGTGAGGAATGCGGCCATCTCTCCTAAGCGTATCTGATGTTAAAATAAAACATTTCCTGAATGTTTATGCTAGAATGAACCGGGATGCAATGAAAAGAGCTTAAGAGGAAGGAGATTTGTGAAAATACCAGGGAGGCATTTGTGATCTAATAGCCAGTTGCTGCCTCTGTGAAAAGAAGTTAATCAGGAAGTTTAGAAGGTCGGGAATGAACCCCAGGAGGTCTCGTTTCAGTTCTCAGCTTGGCACAGGCTTCCTGTGTGATGTTGGGCAGATAGCTTATGCTTGTCTCACATAAATAGATAGAAATGAATGTCAGTGCCAGCATACATTCTGCATGGAACGAAGAATGTCGTATTTAAGTCATAGGGGGAATTTCTTCCCATTTACTCTGGTGAGGAGATAGAAAATGTTTTCTGATTTATAGCCACCACTTAAATGCCAACAAGAGGATTTTTTTTCTTCTTGGTTCCTTTTTTTCCCTTGACATACTGTCTTCAAGGCTGGTCATCTTAAGGACACAGGTGCTAGAACTAGGGTGCAGAAGGTGCTGCTTCACCCCCTGACTTGAAGTGGTTCCCTTATATACAGGATTTACAATTTGGTTCAGGGGCACTCAGCACCCCCACTATAAAAATTGTCCCAGCATCCCTGCTCAAGGACTGACCTTTGGTGTGTCTGTGATGAAGCTGACAAGGTAGAAAGCTTACTGGAGGCAGCAGCTTACATTTGAGGTAATTTGAACACTAACGAGGTAGTTACTTTGATGCAGTGCTGATGGTGCCTAGAGGAAGTCACAACTAGTCCGCTCCAGTAGAATGACATTTTATGGTGAGGCAGCCTCTCTGAGGTTTCTTGTGGGAGCATTTCAAACAGAGAAGAACAGAGGATCTTGAAGTAACCTCCCCAGAAATTTGGAAATGCTTGTGGATCATCAAGCCACAGAGTCACCAGCTCCACAAGCAGCACTTCTCCATCCGTGCCACTCCTCCCAATAATTTTTTAGTTGTGTAGAAAGAATCATAGAATCAGGATATTAGAACTGGAAGGAACCTCGAGAAGGGAGAGAAGACAGACAGATATGGAAAGAGAAAGATCCAGATTAAAGTACTCTGTGAAATGCGTAATATAATCTACAGGTTACATATTAAATAACCTCACCACAGTCAGGTTCTCGAACATTTTCATTCTGTGACACTCTTCCATAGCGGGGCCACTCTTTCATTTAGCAGTTTGGGAAGAGCAGGGTGGTTAGAACCTCAGACACCTTGTTGTAGCTCCGGTTGAGATTCCCTGTTCTGGGGAATACAGGTGACTGGAGAATCCTCTGCTTAAAATAGATGAGCAGCTTCAAAAACAACTCTGCTTTTTTGTTCTTTGGTTGTGACTTCAACTCCTGCATCAATTAAGTTCTGCATTTCTATATTAGAAGCAAGGAATGTTTAATAGGAAGTTCATTTGGGGGATTTTTTCCAAGAGCTACTTCTTTTTAAGACTTACATTTGAGTAGTGCTTCCCTTCAATACAATAGGACATACTGGCCATTCTGGGGAAAGGCACGTAAAGGCAAACATGGGATACCATACGTAAAGGCAAACATTGGCCACTAGGTGAAGTCAAGTAGCACTGTTTCTTGCAGTGCAATATGGGACACAATGGGGAGTTAGCATCTTTCCCTGAGCTATCCCACACTAGTCACTCTCAGATAAAAGGGTACTGAACTAGATGGACCATTGGTCTATGCTGGAATGGCAATGCCTCTTTCTATTTTAAGGGATAGCCAGGATCTTATGTTTAGTTGCTCCAGATATTTTGTGTTAGATTGAACTGGTCTTAAAAAAGGGGATACCCAGGGCATCCCAGTGGGAGGAACGCATGAGTCACCAACACTGGACCAACTCTTCTCAGAAGGAACTGCACCAACTGCACCAGCTCTTCTCAGAAGGAAAATGGGAGTTGCCCCTTCGAGGCACTGTCACTGCTGTCCCTTTCCTTGTACCCAGCATTCAGTGTGGGTACAATGAGGCACCAAGCCCTTAAGTAAATAATCCAACCCATGGAGGAAGTCAGAAGACCAGGGAGCTCTTCAAATAGAAGAAGAAAGATTAAGCAGGGCACTTGGAAAGGATGACTCGTTGTTATATGCTCATAGACAGAGGTAATAATTTTTTCGGAAATCTTTGATGCCCCTTGAACTTTTTAATACAGCAGCACTGTGAGCTGTCATTCGGCAGAGCTGAAAAGAGCTTTTGATTCCTGATGCCACACCACCATCCTAAATAGCTGGATTGTTGATATAGCATGGACGGGCACCATAGTTAAGTGGTCAACATTCTTCACTGCAAAATAAGAGAGTTCTGTATCACAGGTCCTGACTTATCTGCACCTCTTATGCCTTCTTGCTCTCTGGGAAGATCTCCCACTTATGTCTCAGGGGTCTAGTCTTCACCTTTCCTTGGGTGGGATCCCCTATATCCCTTCAGAAGAGCACTTAGGCTACGTCTACACTGTGGAGCTGTGTCGGGATACCGGAAATATCCAGAAATAGCTATTCTACGTCTTTTGAGCAAGCCCATTATTTCGAAATATAACAGGCTTGCTATTCTGATGTCCCTATAAATCTTGTTCCACAAGGCTTAAGAGACTTTTTGGAATAGTGCTTTATTTCGAAATAACCTGGAAATAAGTTGCACAAATTGCATAGAGCAAATGGTGTAGCTTATTTTGAGGTAAGGGTACAGTATAGACACACCCTTAGACTGAGGACGCCTTTGCAGAACTGACTTCAGTCCAGCATCTGCTGTTCTCTGAGTAGCAGTAATGCTAGGGTCCGCAGTGATTAGCCAGCCCTTGTAAAGCCAAGACCTATTTATTCAAAACTAATGCAATTCAGAAAAAAAACTTTTTAAATCTCTGAACAGTTTAAACGTGTGTCTGGCTTACCAAGCAGTCCCCTGTCCTCCCCATGGAATCTCTGGTCAGTTTAAAAGTACATTGGGTCCTCTCGGAAAGCCTGTCTCTGGTCACATACCCATGAGAGTTCTTGGATTGGGTGTAAGAGCATCTCTCCCAGGCCCACAGTGCCACTTTGTACAGGTTTCAAGTCCTTTTGAACTAGATCAAATCAGAAGATGCTATTCACCAAAGAGGGGGAAACTTTACAAGACTTGTTACCTGCATTGTTCAGTGTTGGGGATTTGCAGTAATTACAATCCAAATGCCTTTAGTTCCTGCAGGAAGCATCCTTTAGCTTAACCACTAAGCCAGGAATAGAATAATTAACTAGCACATAATAATACATGTTACATTTATAAAACAGTCTGTGAATAGTCCGTGTTTTCATAGAACTGGATCTGTCAGCATCTGATTTTTGGTCCATTGCCTATTGCAATTTTAATGGCAGAAGGTGACTCGGGCTGCTCCTATAATGTGTTGCTTTCGACACTACAGTTTTTCTGTCTGTGCATTTCTGGTCTATAACAGAAAGAGGCGATAAAAAAACAAATTAAAAATCAAGGAAACATGACTTTTCTTTCCTTTTGTTTTCCAGCAAGCTTCTCAGTTTTCCAGCCATCTTCCTACCACATCATTGTGCAGACCCACTTTGGTCTCAAGCTACAAATCCAGCTGGTTCCAATCATGCAGCTGTTTGTGATTGTGGACCAAAATGTCCAAGGACAACTGCAAGGTAAGTGTCCAGTTATGTCTGGTTCTAAAGGAGAAATGACACAACCTAAATAATTACAACTGAAGTGCTGAGTGCTCTTCTAGCAAGAAATTACTCACCAATTGATTCTTCCATCATAATGAAGGTACTAAGGGAACGGTATGCTGGTAAAATACTAATGTAGATTTAACTAATGAATGCTTTTTCATATATATGATTCTCTATATAAGGCATTAGCTCTAGAGATAGAAAAGCTTAGCTAGTTGAATATAGGAAGAATGAGAGCAGAACCCAACCAACATTTCATGAGAGAATAATTTAACGGCTCACATATTTTACAGATGAATTATTTGATATTACAGATTAAATAAACCCATCATCCCCGTGTTAATACAGGATTGATTTTTGGAATATATATTTCCCACTCCTTTGTTCAATCTAGCGTTAAATTACTATACTGGCCAGGCTAGAGAAACTGGTCCATAAAAGATCACAAATACAATAATAGGGGGAATCTCCTGAAACTCTGAACCCCAACTTAAGACCATCTGCCCCAGAATTGGATTTTTAGAGACTGACCCCCAAATGCTTACATGCATGATTGCAGTTTTAATACCGGGTGGAGTAGCTCTCTGCGAGAAGTTATCAATGCATGTTGTGTAGGAAATCAATCATTTCCCTTTTTATTGCTCTTTCAGAAGAAGAATGAATAATAATTTTTAAAACTGAATTTTTTCTCAATAGGTCTCTGTGGGAATTTCAATGGCATGGCAGGGGATGATTTTAAGACACCTGGAGGGCTGGTAGAAGCAACAGGATCTGCCTTTGCTAACACTTGGAAAGTACAACCCACTTGCAGAGACCAAGTGGATAGGTTGGAAGACCCTTGTGCTCTCAGCGTTGAAAACGGTAAGAATACAAAATTTTCATAGGGCCTCTTTCCTTCAAGATCTGTATCTCATACACAGTCAAATGGCAGTCTCAAAGTGATGATAACCTTTGTTTAGAAGATTGACAAGTTAATTAATATGTGTGCTTGTCAGAAGTACTGTGGGATTGCCCACACTAAGCAACAGGTGTCATTGACTTGTCCTGTTCTTCAGGCACCTAGCTAGGCTGTGTAAGCCTCTGTCTGGTTCAGATGGTGATAAAATAAAGGGGTATTTCACAGTGCTGTTATTCATTTATGGGAGCCTGGAGAACTTACTTGGTCTTTCATGGTCCAAGATTAAATTCCCTGTACAGGCAGCAGGTTTTGGTCCAAAGGCTAGAAGGTGAAGATAAGCAAATTCACACAGGAACTAGAGTAATTAACCACTGGAACATTTGACCAAGGCTCATCGCTAACAACTTTAAAAACAATATTGGATGCTTTTCTAAAAGATCTGCCCTATGAATTATTCTGTGTACGCTCTATGGCCTGTGCTATACAGGAAACTAGATCATCACAGTGGCTCCTTCTGACCTTTGAAAGTCTGACTATAAAAGAGATAAAAACTTAGGAGGGAAATTATAGTGGCAACCCTATATTGAAAAATACTGAAGAAAGGTAATTAATACTGAAAATTGCAATATATCTCTGGACTAGAGATCCACCTTCCATAGAATTATTGTTTTTTTTTTGTGTTTTGTTGGAGTTGTGATCCTGCGATTGTGAGTTCTCAAATAGTCGGAGGCCAGAGGAAGACTGATAGGATACGATTTCCACTTTGTGTTTGACCAATAGGTATTTGAATCAGATACTGAGGGCCAAATTTACAGTGATTCTGTGTGATCTGTCCACAACCCCAAAATTTAGGGTTTTCGTTGTTTATCATTTCTTTGTATTTTTTGTTTTGGTCATATTATGTTTCATGCTGAAAGGTGAAACTCTGATACCACAGGGTATGATTCTAGGAAAATAGTTCTTTTTTCTTTTGTTACAGAAAACTATGCTGAGTTTTGGTGTTCTCAGCTGAAAAATTCAGAATCTCTTTTTGCCAGATGTCACTCAGTCATCGATCCCACGGAATATTACAAGGTGTGAATTTTGTACTGTACAGTCAGCTTTTGGCACTAGTCTAATATGTGTTTTACCATATACATATTTTCAAGGGATTATTGTAACTTGGTCATAAAAAATGGTCATATTTTGTTATGACTACCTGTCCAATTGCTTCATATGCCTTCTCTTAGAATGCTGATTTAGAGGAGAGAAATCATTGTGCTTTTCTAAGAGGGTGGGGCTAGTGAGTAGTGAAAGAACACTATAGATTCTCATTTTCATATGAGAATTCAAAAGATAATGGGATATTGAGTCATGATGGTCAAATGTGAGCCAGCTCTTAAACATTCTTGCTTAAATTGAATTTCTTGATCAGGAGGTAAACAATAACCCATTTTGTTTTATTATTCCTGGTCAGTTTACCAGTGTTCAGTGCTGGGTAAAGACATGCTGAGGCCCTAAACTATGCAACTGTAATAGGCCTCACACCATTACAATATATATATATATATTTTGTATTTATAATTCCTTCATAATCTGAGCTCCTAAAATGTACCTTATTTAGCTTGTGTGCAAATCTGGCACTGCCTGTGTTTTCAGTTCTGTTGAGGAGGGATAAACAAGAAATCTGGAGAGAAAAGCAAGTGCCCCCTAATCTTTGCTCATTTCCGTAATTCAGTGTGAGCTGAACCTTTGTGGAGATCCTAACCCATGCAGATATTTCTTCCTTTTGTTATTTTTAATTTCTGTGGGCTTATACCATTCTGTGTTGTGACAGATGAGGAATTATACATTTCAAAGTCCCCAAAAAGCCTGCTGTTAGGAAAAGAGGGCTAAAGTTTAGTGATTTAAAGGTTGGGCTATTCAGATAAAGTTTGGTGAACTATCTATGTTTTCATGCTTAATCAAATGCCTTCTGAGCTTGTTTGGGGTTTGTCCATCACTAATGGACAGCTCTCTGCTCAGCTAGTATGCTCTCTGATCATCTGCATGAGTAACAGCCACATGGGAAATAAGGTACAAGGTGATTTACAGCTAGGCTGTGTCTACACTGGCATGGATTTCCGGAACTGCTTAAAACGGAATACTATTCTGTTTTCAGTTTTTCCGGAAAACTGTCTGTGGCCAATGTAGACGCACTTTTCTGGAAAAGAGCCTCGATCGCCATTTTCGTGATCGGGGCTTTTTTCCGGAAAAGACTACTGGGCTGTCTACACTGGCCCTTTTCCGGAACAGTGTTCCGGAATAAGGACTTATGCCCGAGCAGGAGCAGAATAGTTTTTCCAGAATAGCGGCTGATTTTGTACAGTAGAGCATCGTTGCTTTTCCAGAAATTCAAGGGCCAGTGTAGACAGCTCACAGCTTATTCCGGAAAAGCGGCTGATTTTCCGGAATAAGTGGCCCAGTGTAGACACAGCCCTACTGTGACAGGGCCCCAGCTTTTAGAATTTTCCTTTTATAGTCATCATCATCCTTCAGGCTTATTAACCATTTGCTTCTCGTTTGTCTCAGAGGTGTAAATACGACACCTGCAGCTGCTCAAACAGTGAAGAATGCTTGTGTGCGGCCCTCTCCTCTTACGTAAGGGCCTGTGCCTTCAAAGGGATCATGCTGGGAGGTTGGAGACAAAATGTCTGCAGTAAGTAATGACGCTGTCATCCCCTTGAAATCAGTCAAAAGAAAGGACAGAGTGCACCTCAGTACAGTTCCATTAACCTCAGTGTTAAGAGTTTAGAAAGGGACATGGAGTTGCACAATACAATTTAAGGAGACACTGTCAAGGATTTTGAATAGTGAATCCTGTGTTCTTTAACTGCCCTTTGTTTATAGGACAACTTTACAAACTGCAACATAATTATGGTCCCTTTTCTCATCTCTACTATTTTACCAATGCTGATATATCTTCTCTTTTCCCAAAGTAATCAAAACCATCATGGCTCATCCATTGTATTTATTTTTATGGCCGTGTACCAGCATTAGGTATGGGATCATCACCAGCAGTGAAGTAACACTAGAAATGGGGCTTTGTCAAATTGTTAAATTGTGCTTCTGCTGGAGGACTATAGGGCTAAGAAGCAACAGAGAAAAAAATGTAGTAATAATAGTGTCTATTATTAGAAAGCAAATTCCAACAGTGAAAGTTTCAATTAACTAAAGGGGAAAGAAAAAAAGAAACAATACTAGATATTTATTTTGATGGTCTTTCCATTCCTTCCTCTATATACTCTTCTCTATAACAATAGAAATGATGCATGTTCTTTAAAGGGATATTATACCTATATGAATGGGAATAATATTACCTCACAGATGGCAGTTTAAAAGGTAGTACAAAGTTAAGCCAACACTGTTTATTAATTATAATAGTTTGTTAGAATACAATGAGAGGGAATCCCTTTATTTTTACTATTACGTACTATCTGGACAGAGTGATCAGAAAGCTTTACATTCTATAATGCCCGGTCAGGTGGTTTTTATGTGCCAGTATAGCGACCATTGTTTCCTTCTCTCCAGACAAAGAAGTGTCCTCTTGCCCATCCTCCCAAGTCTTCCTTTACAATTTGACGACATGTCAACATACCTGTCGCTCCCTTGCTGATGGCCAAAATCAGTGCGTGAAGGGCTTCATTCCAGTGGATGGCTGTGGCTGCCCTGGTAACACCTATATGGATGAGAAGGGTAAATGTGTGCATATCTCACAGTGTTCATGCTACCACAGAGGAACATACCTGGAACCTGGAGATGTTATCTTTAAACAAGAAGAACGCTGGTAGGTTATTTTATGTTATTTGCAGATTATGAAGATGAAAGCTCCCACTTTTTAACTCGCATATTAAATATACCGTACACTGATATCAGGGTTCTATAATGTAGATAAAAGGTATATATTACCCATTACCACCCTAGTGGAACAAAATGTCATTCTACTGTAAGTTAACTTATTAATATGTACAATGTATATAGTGGTCTCTGATGGTAACTGTGGACTTGATTATGCATCATTAAAGTCAATGGAAATTTTGTAAGGCAATGGGGAAAGGAAGGTTTTTCAAAGAAACAGGTTTTTCATAGAAACAGATAATTCCACCACATTTTGCATTGTAACTGTTACTAATTGAAAAAAACCCAACAACAAGGAACCCATGGCATCTTAGGGTACGTCTAGACTACTTGGCTCCGTTGACGGAGCCATGTAGATTTGTTGTTTTGGCAAAGGCAAATGAAGCTGCGATTTAAATGATTGCGGCTTCATTTAAATTGACATGGCTGAGCTGACAAACAGCTAATCAGCTGTTTGTCTGCTCAGCGTGCTAGTCTGGACGCTCCCCTGCCGACATCAAAGCCCTTTGTCGGCAGCCCCATTATTCCTCATGGGATGAGGTTTACCGGGGCTGCCGACGAAGGGCTTTGATGTTGGCAGAGGAGCGTCCAGACTAGCGCGCTGAGCGGACAAACAGCTGATCAGCTGTTTGTTGGCTCAGCGCGGCAGCCATGTAAATGTAAATTAAGCCGCGATCATTTAAATCGCGGCTTCATTTGCCTTTGCCTATGTGTCTAATCTAAATGCCTCTGCCGACAGAGGCATGTAGTCTAGACACAGCCTTAATGACCAACAATTTTATTATGGCATAAGCTGTTGTGAGTTGTAACTGACTTCGGGTGTGTCTAGACTACAGAGTTTTGTCGACAAAAGTGGACTTTTGTCGACAAAAACTATACCTGCGTCTACACTACCGCTGAGTTCTGTCGACATAACGTCGACAGAACTCAGCAGTTTTGTCGACACTGGTAAACCTCATTTTACGAGGCATAACGCCTTTTGTCAACAGAGTTCTGTCGACAGAAGTTGTTATTGCATCTAGGGTTGTGTCTAGACTACATGGTTTTGTCGACAAAGCAGCTTGCACTAATAGATCAACTGGGTTTATTATTACTTTGCCTCCTAAGAATGTAGCATGGCAAAAGGGATTTTTTTACAGTCCAAAGGAATAATTTGTTAGTTGTGCCTCTGCAAATTGTTTTAGATGTTTATGAACTGAACACATCGGGCTTACATTCTATCTTCTCACTCTTTGTAGTGTTTGCCGAAATGCAGTTCTCCATTGCACTCAAGTGAAGATAACAGGGGAAAGTAAGTGAAATGCTTTAGAGAGAAACAGCTCAATTCCACATTTGAATTCTCCACTTGTTCATTTTTCCTTTCTGTAAAACAGCCATTTTCACTTTGCTTTTAGCAGAGGGTTTTCCTTGGGTTAGAAAGTATATTTTCATTTATTTTTAAAGGGTGCACCCTGCAGTTTCTCTCTCAGTACTTAATAACTTCCCATTTCTTTTCTGATCCCTTGAGCTATAAAGTTTACCCATCTAACACGGTATCTCTGTTTCACAGAGTGTCTGTCTCCCAAGACTCACTTAGATTGCAGCAATGTCAACTCTAGGTCTTCTCCAGTCCTTCCTCAGCTAAGCTGCCATTCTTTGGGTGCTGGTTATGTAAGTTTTCATTTTACCTCACTATGACATGTCTCCTTATTTCCCATAATCCCTAAGGGCATGTCTACATTACAGAGTTATTTCAAAATAACTCCTGTATTTTTGAAATAGGAAGGTGAGCATCAACTCAGTAAGCTTGTTATTTTGAAATTATTTTGAAGTAACAGGGTTATTATTTTGAAATAATAACCCCTGAATTTACGAGGAATAACACCTATTTTGAAATTGCTATTTTGAAATAGCATTAGTGTGGATGCTCAGCTGCTGTTATTTCAAAATAACTACTTCCCCAAATCATTCAAAGTAATTAATTCTGAGTGCTTCCTGGGGCTCTAAATCATGGTAGCATGTCTACATTAAGGGAGCTTGCCTCAGACTAATTTCAAGGCTTCCCTGCAGTGTGGAGGCACTATTTCAAAATAGTTATTTTGGGAGTTATTATTTCAAAGTTACTTATTTTGAAAGAATGTTATAATGTAGGTGTAGTCTAAACGAAGCAGTGAAAACCTGATCAACATTGTCTTTTAGTCTTTTCTCTCTTCTTTTCCTCTCATTTTTGTCCTTTCTTTTCTTTTATCATTTTTGTTATCATCATGTTCTTTTCCAATTCTCTTTCACTATTTTTGCCATTCTTTCTTCTTCTTTTCACTGACTTACCCTCTCTTTTCTCAGTAGAGAGATTGCTAATTAGATGAATAGGCATTTTGTTTACAATACACTGTGGTAGTTTTCTGTGTAGAACAAAAGTAAGCTAGTCTGAAGTTAATGTCTGTAAAATATGAAGAAAATTCTGTGGGAACTCAGATACTAGAGAGATAAGAAATAAATAAAAATGGCTGAGTAATAAACCAGAGAAAGAAGCTTTTGGGATAAATGTTTATAGAAAATTCATGTTTTCTTAAAAAATAATATCATTTATTACCTTATTTTTCTTAGCTCCCAACAGAGTGCATCTCAGGATGTATATGTCCCTCTGGACTGTTTGATGATGGCAGAGGGGGCTGTGTAAGTGAGAATGATTGTCCATGTATTCATAACGGCGACTTTTATCCTCCGGGACACACTACAACAGCGGGCTGCAACAATTGGTAGGGTTCTATATTGTTCTCCTCTTTCCTTTTGGTGTCTCTTACTTGTAGTGACTGAATGGTAATGAAATGGTTTAAATACCATGCTGACAAGTTTTTAGGGTGGTAACAGCCATGCTATACATTCATCAGTGGGCCAATTCTGTGTGGAGACTATTGACAAAATATTGATTTATAATATAATACCCTGTTACAGAAATCTGCATATTATTCATGGGATGTATTTCACGTAGTATAAGCCTGCTGTGTGGTTTATCCTGTGGCATTAAAACATGACTCTTCAGATTTCATCCAACTATTTTATCCATTCCCTAGTACCTGCTATAAAGGAAAATGGAAATGTACCATGAATGAGTGCTATGGGACTTGTATTATATATGGAAGTGGTCATTATGTCACCTTTGATGGAAAACACTATGATTTTGATGGACACTGTGAATATGTGGCTGCCCAGGTAATTTCAAGTTCTGCAAAAAACTTAGCTATCAGTTTGGTTCTTGGACCACCTCTCTTAGCCCCTTTTTTTCTTGAAGATCACTGTTCCTATGGCAACTTCAGCATTTGCCAAATTAAATTCCATATTTGCAACAAATCCCAGATGTCCAAGGAAATTAATGGCATTGAGTGAACATTTCTTTTGCTGATGTATGTGCAGATTACAGGCCATCCTTGATATAAGTCCAAGATATGTTGTCAAAAACTTGGACTTATAGTGAAACAACTTAAAGCAGGGAATTTTTTTCTTGAGGCTGACTTCCATTTGCACAAATTCAGAGTGGAGACTGGGAGGACTTATAACACGTCAGTTCTTAGAAGCGTCAGTGACTTTAGTGCAGAACAGCCGTGTACTGGGGTGACAGTGGGGATGTCCTGAATATACATCTGGGCTAACTTGACAATGAAAGTTGTCAGATCATCAACACTACTCCAAAACAACCGGTTAAATCTGAAATTGGAAAACAAAGATTGTTTGGGAAACTAGCTATTGTTTAATTCAATCGTCTCATTTTTTTTCCCAGAATTTGGTAAACATTAAATGTTGTGTGTGTGTACTGGAATTTGAAGATGAAATTTAAATTATTAAATAGAAAGCAAAATAAATAATACAGTTCCTTTCATTCACTTAAGATTCTTTATTCCATTCTCAACAGGATTATTGTGGTGAGGACCCCAGTGGCACATTTAGTATCATCACAGTTAATGTTCCATGTGGAACCACAGGAGTCACCTGCTCAAAGGCTATTAAAGTATTTCTCAAGGTGAGTGGTGGTTCTGGATGGGATCAGCCCTAGAATGCAGCTAATGAAAACTGACCTTTGTTTGTAGCCATGTTCCTTGAAACTCAGCGTTGGCATGGTTCCATTACAGTGATTTCCACTTCTTAAAGGTTTAGGTAGTGGTTTGGCAATGTTAGCCTTGTAATGAAGTCCATCAGCAGCACCATTCCAATAGCTTGCCTCACTCTAAAGCTAGTGCTATTATATCCCTTCTCTTTCTGTCCTTCAGGGAATTGAATTGAAGCTGGAGGACAAGCGCTATGTAGAAATTCATCGAGATGCTGGCGAACATGTACATTATTGGACTCGGACAGTGGGGCTTTATCTTGTTATTGAAACCAGCAGTGGTGTGATGCTCATCTGGGATAAGAAGACTACTATTTTTGTAAAGCTGACCCCTAATTACAAGGTGAGCAACTTCAGGCTTTTTTTCCCCCTAAAATATTATGGAATCTGTTGATGGGATTATAAATAGTCGAGTACATATAAATGTACAGATTATTCTTGATTATTACTCTTCATCATTTCCCTATATCTTGTTTATGCTGATGATTCATCAATGTCTCTCATTATTCATGAAGATGGTGCCATTGTATGTTCTTCTTATTGCATAATCCAGTGCAACAATACCAAGGAATGTATTACACACTATGCAATGTGGAAGAGCTGTTAGTTGAGTACAGGCAGTCCCCAGGTTATGTACAAGATAGGGACTATAGGTTTGTTCTTAAGTTGAATTTGTATGTAAGTCGGAACTGGTACATATTGTAGGGGAAACTCTAGCCAAACATTTCTCCAAAGCTCAGTTTTATTCTCCCACACGTCACTTCCCTCGGTCCTTTATTCTCAAGCTGAGGAGTCTGCTGAGAAAAGCCGCTCCGCGTCTCACTGGTCTGCTGGGGGGGACGCTAGCTTCGCGTCTCCCTGGTCTGCTCGGGGGAAGCAGCTAGTGTGTGGTTGCCTCACCCCGTTTGTAAGTAGGGATCGGATGTAAGTCGGATCCATGTAACCCGGGGACTGCCTGTACACATAAATGTACAGATTATGCTTGATTATTACTCTTCATCATTTCCCTATATCTTGTTTATGCTGATGATTCATCAATGTCTCTCATTATTCATGAAGATGGTGCCATTGTATGTTCCTCTTATTGCATGATCCAGTGCAACAATACCAAGGAATGTATTACACACTATGCAATGTGGAAGAGCTGTCCTCTGTGATTTTCCAATACTTGTAAATCTTAGTGCTCTAATGCAAAGCCTGCTGAAGTTCATAAAATATTCTTGTTGTCTTTAGGGGTTGTAGGATCAGGCCCAAAGAGAATGAACTCTTGGGACACCCAACATCATTTTCTCTTCCCTTATAGAACAAAACTTTGCTCTATTGTTGTTAAGTTAAAAACAGAACCGGGGACCTATTTTCCAGACAGTTTGTAACTATATTGTGTCCTAGATTACTAAACTTGATCCCTCAAGTAGCAGTAGGGGCTAACTGGTATTTGGAGGCATTTCACTTTTAAATCACTATTTATTCATCGTATGTTGTACTATAGTGTATTTGTGAATATTTCATATATGTATGACCCTTGAAACCAAAGAAATGGTTACAGATTGTAATTCCCCAATAAAAGACAGAACGAAAATTCACAAGATTTGCCATAGGCTAACCCAGCCCTCCCATAATAATGCAACATATTTTACCTTGGGGAAATGGAGTTGTGGCTCAAGAAGTGCTAAGTGGGGTACCATCTCACAGCCTCTGTATAAGGGGCTGCCTGGAAGGAAGCTAAAAATTCTTTCTTGACAAAATGCTTCCAGCTCTCACATCTTCCCTTATAAGATATTTAACTTGTTTAGTAAGTGGCTCAGGCAGCCTTTAAACTTTGCTGGCAACCTTGAAGTAGCTTGAGTAGGGTTAAAAAATGAAGGGAGGAGCAAAAATGAGGTAAAAGATTTTTCATTTTTAATGCAACTAGATCCTAGACTAGAAGAATGCCAGCCCCCAACCCCCCCCCCCAACCCTGAAGTCACTGTTCTGTTTTTAAGATTTATTCAAGGATGCTTTATTTCTTCCTTATTCCATCTCATTCTTTGTATTTGAAGAAATCTGCCTTAAAGATGGTCAGTCAACTCTTCAAAATTAACATCTAGCTGAAAAATAAACGTAGGACTAAAATGTCAGTGCATTGTGTGCTGGAGAATTCAATCATGTGACTCTTATTAACGCTAATGGGAATCATGCAGCTACATTGCTGCATACCACAATGCACTGTAAAGGGATGGCTTGTTGTCAGGGGAGAGAAGTGTAGCCACTGTTTGGTTCATTTTAAGTTGAATGGGAAGCAGCTGCAAAGAAATATAGATATAGTTCCTAGATACTGTATATAACAAGAAGTCACATATTCCTGTATGGGCTACCTGACAGCTTGATAATGAAGAAGATAAATACAGAGAAATAGGTTTCACTTATACACATTATTTTGAAATAAGGATGAAAATAAGTAAGTTATAGGGAGAAATCATTCCCTCACTGCATGTATTTGGTTTGGTTCTAATTGTACTGGTGCTCTCTTAGTGGGCAAACTGAAAATGTGATGATGTTCTGAAAGCAAACACCTTTTGTTTTTCTCAGGGCAAAATCTGTGGTTTGTGTGGCAACTTTGACGAAAATTCCAACAATGACTTCACAACACGGGATGGGCTGCAGGTGTCCAGTCCTCTGGAGTTTGGGAATTCCTGGAGATCCTCCCTCTCCTGCCCTGATGTGATGAATGAGATTCTGCCCTGTAATCTGAAACCCCACCGCAAGTCCTGGGCAGAAAAGGAATGCAGCATAATCCTGAGCCAAGTCTTTGAAGGTTGTCGCAGCAAGGTTAGTAGGGAGATTGCCAACTCATTCTTTCTCTCTGTAAGTGGTACAGTGCACCACACCTTGAGGCTGCATCTAGACTGGCATGATTTTGCGCAAATACTTTTAACTGAAAAACTTTTTCTGTTAAAAGTATTTGTTCAAGAGAGCGTCTACACTGGCATGTGCTTTTGCGCAAAAGATGTGCTTTTACGCAAAAGCATCCGTGCCAGTGTAGACGCTCTCTTGCGCAAGAAAGCTCCAATGGCCATTTTAGTCATCGGGCTTTCTTGCACAAGAAATTAACGTTGTTGTCTACACTGGCCCTCTTGAGCAAGAATGCTTGCGCAAGAGGGCTTATCCCTGAGCAGGAGCATCAGAGTATTTGCACAAGAAGCACTGATTTTGTACAGTACGATGTCAGTGTTCTTGAGCAAATACTCACGGCCAGTTTAGACGCAGCCTGAATGTGTATAGGTTACACAGGGATTTGTTTAAAACTGAAGTATAGCATACTACTAGCAAATATGTTTATTCTGGAAACAGTTTTGTTAAGCCTCCCTTCCAAAAATTAACATATAATTGTCTATTTTTTTTTCCTCCATCACCAGCTTCCAAGTTCAGATAATTCTGTTTACCCATCAAACCATATTTTTCTAATCACCAGCTTTGTAAATTCAATTAAGTATTTGTTTTTACTTTTATGCATCAGATTTGTTGATAAAGCTTCTGGATTCATAGCTCAGGTGTCAATTTTGTTGACGATGCAGACAGCAGAATAGAATATAATTTTGCTTGGACATTGTTATTGTGGTCCTGTGTTGGGAATAATTTTTTGTCATTAAACTAAAATGATGCACAACGTAAGATATCGCCAATGCACAGTGTCACCCATTTGAAGAAAATAAGATAAAGTACTGAAAGCTTAGCCTAGTCCAGATGTTTCCTGAGAGACAGAGAGCAACTTCTGATCTAATAGATTTCCATCGGAGAGTCCAAATTGGAAGCAGAGCTCTGGTGTTAACAACTGCCCTGTCTGCTTCCCCAACAGGTGGACCCACGTCCATTCTATGAAAATTGTGTTCATGATGCCTGTTCCTGCGACACCGGGGGAGACTGTGAGTGCTTCTGTTCTGCAGTTGCTGCTTATGCCCAAGAGTGCGTAAAGCATGAAGCTTGTGTCCACTGGAGAACTCCTGATATATGCCGTGAGTAGCCTTTCAGGATTTCCCACTGAATACAACTGGGTCTATCAGAACAATATCAGAAAGTCTTCAGTCAGTGCAACAGTGTGTGAATTAATTCAGGGCTGTATGCTATGGCATGCACTGGAAAGGGTTAACCATTTCAGTATGCACAGATGCTCATTCTTGTATTAAAGAGTTCAGTGTATTTAAATAGTCTTAATGGGCAGACCCTTAAATAATAATAAATGATCATTCTCACTGTGTGTGCCAACAGGTGGACTGACCTTCTCAGTATAGTTATCTAGTTGGCAAAATTTCCCAGAGTTGTTACTAGTGGCTCTCCCCCCCCCCCCCCAATTTGTGTGTAGTTCCATAGCCTGTGATTAGTCAGGTAGGCCCCATTGTGTTTAAATCACACTTATAAAACCCACTGACTTCTTTTTAGGGTGTTGAATGTGCCTTTTTTCATGCAATTATTGACACCAAAGGTCAGGCAGGAATGGTGATCATTAGACAATGTGTACGAATGAATGATAGGAAACACTTCTACTAAGCTTTTCACAGTGGAGACTTGTTCTTATACATAGTATATCGCTTCCCATCTCAGAGATCTTGGAAATTGTATTCCATAGCCATGTCTTAAAACAGTCCAGCAATGACCTCTTCCAAATTCGGTTTGCCATTTTTTCTGTCAGAGGCAATTCACACTTTGTAGGCCACATGGTTTGAGGAATTTGGTTTTGAATGAGTTATGTTTTGCCCTGTTCACATTGTATAGTACAGTGTGATGGGTATTAAGGGTGCGACCACCCCTTCCGCCTGAAAGGGGGGTTATGCAGACCCACTGCCTAACTAACGTCTAGGTATTAGGGTCCTCTGTCCTTCGGGGCAGGTCCCTTGGGTGAGATCTCCCTCCCCTCAGACGGGAGGAGGGGCTCGGCAAACTCGGAAATCCCCCAGACAGCGGGTGGTGTTGGGGCCCCGGCCCTCAAATCTAATCTGTACTCAGGTGGGGTCCAACAAACGTTATCAGGATCTGGGTGGGGATCTGGCTGACAGACGCGTCGTGAACCCCTCAGATAGGGATAGGTGGGGGAAGGGGAACCCAGGCCCGCCCTCTCCTCCGGGTCCCAGCCTGGGGCCCTAAGTGCAGGGTGCGATGCTCCCCTTGCACGTCGGACGGGGGTTACTCCCAAAACCCATCCGCCCACAGGCTCCAAGGCGCACTTCCCCGGGCTGCTTCCTTTCTCCCTCCTGGGTGTTCTGGCCCGGGGAACCGCCGTGGGTCCTTATCCCTGCTCAGTCGGTCTCTGGTCCTCCTGGGCTCTCCGGTGGCCCGCGGATCCCACGCTGCTTCCTCCAGCGCGGAGGCAGCTCCTCCCTCTCTCGGCCAGGACGGGGAAGCTTCTTTCTAGCATCCCCCCTCCGCCTCCGGTCCTACCGCTTTTCAAGTGGTGCGGGGGCAGATGCCAAGTGACAGCGCTCCGCTTCTTCCGCCTCGTCCCATGCCGTGAAGTCAGGCATCGCGGCGGAGGCCCTGCCCCCTGAGCCTCCCGGTGCCCGGGAGCCTGTTCGTTCCCCCAGCCTCACGCCAGGCAGCGACAGAGTAACTTGGCCCCGCCTCCCATGCGGCAGTGCTGCGCCACTTCCCCGCTCCTCCCCGGCGATCGGGGCTGCTGCAGCTGGCCGTTGCGCCAGCTCACCTTCTCCGCCTCCAGGGGGGCGGGTCCTCCCCTTTGGCAGTGCGGACCCTCGCGGGTCCATCACATGCACCTAAAAACAAGGTTGGGGGTTGAAAAGTGTTTGCACTATTTCTGGGTCAAACTGATTTCATCTTATATGCACCATTGTGCCTAAGATTTTGCAGATGTCTAAAGAAGGCAAAAAAAAAAAAATCTGTAACACTTCAACAGACAGCTTTAATTGCACATTGATTTTGAATAATTGTGTGACTTCAGTGTGATATTTGTTTTCTGCAACAATGGTGTTAAAAGTCAAGGTGCTGAAATCTAGAGTTTCACATGGTCTGTATTCAGATTGAGTAGGGAAAAAAAATCCAGGTTCCATGCACCAAGAGAAATATAGCTGCCAGCGAAATGTTTGGGGACCATTTTGCTGGAATTGCTAGAGGCGGGATTAGGATCATCTTCCATCAGATGTTTTTTTGATCATCTTCTGTTTTCTTTTAGCAATATTTTGTGATTTCTACAACCATTATAATGAATGTACATGGCACTACGAACCTTGTGGCCGTCATATAGCTACTTGCAGACTCCTTAGCAATGCCAACACCAACTTCCCACTGCCATATCTGGAAGGTAAGAAACTCCTAGTTATTTTTGTACTATCTGTCATAAAGACTGAGATAAAATATTATTTGATGGAGATGGAGATATTAGCTAATGAGATCTATTGATTGCATGGCCATTCCTAAATATATACTTGTACACGAGTATTTGGTGTGGTGTAACTTAGGGTATGTCTACACAACAGGGCTAAAGTCGAATTAAGATATGCAATTTGAGCTACGTCAATTGCGTAACTAAAGTCGAAATAGCTTAACTCGGCTTTTGGCGCTGTCTACACAGCAGGAAGTCAAAGGAAGAACACTCTTCCTCTTACTTCCCTTACTCTTTGTAAAATATGGTTTACTAGAAGTTGGAGTAAGAAGAGCTCCAGCTCGTCATTATTTTGAAATAATGGTTTGTAGTGTAAACATGCTCTTTGTTATTTCAAAATAACATTAGTTATTCTGAAATAACGCTGCTGTGTAGACTTAGCCTTACAGTTTAGTGACATCAATGGGATAATTAAACATGTGCCTGAGTGTTTTCCTGAATTGTAGTAATAGATTCATCCACCATCTGCATTTACATTTATTTTTGGTATGTCAGAGATGTTTCAGCATTTCTGCATTCTGGCAAAAAGAAACAACGGGTATCTCAGACATTGTAGAATTAGTAAATGTTGCCTTGTTAATGTATGGGATCAGTGGGAAAAATTCAGAATCTTACTCACCATTTCTGAAAGTGCTCCTCATCCAAGTCCTGGTCTAGAGTTAAAAGGAGACTTTTCATATCTTTAATGAGCCTTAGATTAGCTCCTGCCCCCTACTTCCCATGAGAATGTTATCACTAAGTTAAAATTAACAGTTTTTATTTGTTAACATTACAAAATACACCATTTGTGGTCAACAGGTTGCTACCCCAGATGCCCTGAAGAGAAACCCATTTATGATGAAGACCTTAGAATATGTGTAGATATATGTCCCTGTTATTCGGAAAATGGCACTCGTTATGAACCTGGCGAAAAAGTACCCTCAGATGGCCCTTGCGAGGACTGGTATGTGGAAATTCAAAATGGATGGAGAAATGCATATTTAGACCAATGCATAATTGATCAGAATGGAACTTTAGCACATTGATAAAGGCTGTTGTGAACATGTCTCATGCACCTACTGGGTGTGGTTTACTGTCCCATGTAAAAGCGGCGAGGAGTCCTGTGGCACAATACAGACTAACTGAAGTGTAGGAGCATAAGCCTTTGTGGGCAAAGACCCACTTCGTCAGATGCATGTAGTGGAAATTTCCAGAGGCAGGTATAAATATGCAGGCCAGGATCAGGCTGGAGATGACGAGGTGGATCCAATCAAGGAGGATGAGGCCCACTTCTAGTAGCTGATCTGGAGGTGTGAATTCCAAGAGAGGAGAAGCTGCTTTTGTAGTTAGCAAGCCATTCACAGTCTTTGTTTAATCCAGAGTTGATTGTGTCAAACTTGAAGATGAACTGTAGCTCAGCAGTTTCTCTTTGAAGTCTGGTCCTGAAGTTTTCTTGCTGCAGGATGGCTACCCTTAGATCTGCAATTGTGTGTCCAGGAAGATTGAAATGTTCCCCTACAGGTTTTTGTATGTTGCCATTCCTAATATCTGATTTGTGTCCATTGATTCTTTTATGTAGGGACTGTCCAGTTTGGCCGTTGTATATAGCAGTGGGGCATTGTTGGCACGTGATGGCATATATTACATTAGTAGATGTGCAGGAGAATGAACCAGTGACAGTATGGCTGATCTGGTTAGGTCCTGTGATGGTGTTGCTGGTGTATATATGTGGGCAGAGTTGGCACCGAGGTTTGTTTCCAGGATTGGTTCCTGAGTTAGAGTTATTATGGTGCGGTGTGTAGTTACT
Organism: Pelodiscus sinensis; assembly: GCF_052426305.1. Lineage (NCBI taxonomy): Eukaryota > Metazoa > Chordata > Testudines > Trionychidae > Pelodiscus > Pelodiscus sinensis. The sequence continues at coordinate 119,305,279 of NC_143056.1, read as the reverse complement.
GGTGAGAATATGCTTCAGGTTGGCGGGTTGTTCCGTTTGCATTTGGAGAGAAAGATGATATATGTTTGTACTTGTGCAAGTTTCTTCATGAGGTTGATAGATTTCCACTCTATACGGCTAAATGCAGTGCCTTGCATGGTGTCAAGTATCAGAGGGGTAGCCGTGTTAATCTGAATCTGCAAAAGCGGCGAGGAGTATACTTCAGGTAGTCTATAAGGTGCCACAGGACTCCTCGCCGCTTTTGCAGATTTAGACTAACACGTGCTACCCCTCTGGTACTTGTCCCATGTAGTGGGACTTAGACCACTTGTAGACAGAATGAATGAATTTCCTCTGCAGCTTTAGCTGAGAGCCAGTTTGTTTTTATCTCAAACTACAGAGGTTCATGCACTAAGCCTCAAATGTCCCTGGTTTGGTTCTGCCTGTTGGCGTTACAAGGAAACCATGCTCTCATGTTTTCCTGAATGAAGGCTGTGATCTTAAAGATTGCCTCCAGGTACCTCAATATGAATTGGCCTTGCTCCATATAAATTAGTGGTGGAATGCTGATTTACCCCAGATGAAGATCAAACCTTACAAAAATGGGAGGTGAGAGGAACACCATGATCAGAAAGAGCAGTTGAATTTTAAAGGGACACAATCCATTTCAGCTCTTACTTCTGTGTATTTTTTTAACCTACAGTTGTTAAAAGCAATTCCAAAGCTTGCTAAAACTGGAAGAAATCAGGGTATGTCTACACTACCCTCCTAGTTCGAACTAGGAGGGTAATGTAGGCATACCGCACTTGCAAATGAAGCCCGGGATTTGAATTTCCCGGGCTTCATTAGCATAAGAGGGGAGCCGCCATTTTTAAAACCCCGCTGGTTCGAACCCCGTGCAGCGCAGCTACACGGGGCTCGAACTAGGTAGTTCAGAATAGGAATCCTAGTTCAAACTACCTAGTTCGAGCACCGTGTAGCCGCGCTGCACGGGGTTCGAACCAGTGGGGTTTTAAAAATGGCGGCTCCCCGCTTATGCAAATGAAGCCCGGGAAATTCAAATCCCGGGCTTCATTTACAGTGCGGTATGCCTACATTACCCCGCTAGTTCGAACTAGCAGGGTAGTGTAGACATACCCTTAGAGACATAAACATATCTATATTTTTAAATTTAATCACATTGTGAAATTAACAGGACATGGTGTTTAGTTATTTGTAATGATTCACCAGTCAGTTGCACTTTTTGATCATATACGTCTTTCATGGAAGAGCAGTGGCTGTAAAACTGCAAAAATTGACAGAACAACTCAAGAACATCCATAGTGCCATGAAACTATGTTTAACCCATTTTTGGAAACTGACTGTTGATTTCAAGTTGATGTTGGCCCATTAATAAATACTTTGCCAATGACATTAAATATTACTTTTTAAAATGTCATATCTAGGATTTACAGCAGCCCTTACACTGTTCTAAGCTGTGCCAGATAGAACCAGATAGGGGATCTCTGGAGCATAACGATCTCTGGTCATATTCCCTCATATTCTCTGCTTTTCTCAGTATAACCCAGATCAGTAATTGGGTGAGATATAAAGTTGCTATGCAGTGGAGATGGAGCAAAATGATTTAAGGAAGCATTAGCTATCATTCATATTATACTGTATTTTCCCTGCTCCTGGTGGAAGATAATTAATTGTCTCTAGAAGGAATGTTTGGAGGATGGAAAGCTGGTTGTTGTGTTAAGAGAAAATAACAATTGTCAATACTGGAGCAAATAACAGTCAAAATATATATATACATTCTCATGAGGTGAAGTTTGACTGATAAACTTGTTTGTTTGTTTGTTTGTTTTTGCACTCTTAGCCCCTGCAAATAGTATGCAATAAATTAATTGTAAAGTTTCATGAGAACTTACTGCAGTGGCTGCTATTGGATTGTAAAAATGTTCATTTTGACTCATTTTTTTTCTTTTAGTACCTGTATCTCAGGAAGAAATGTGACATGCATCCATATACCAGGTAAATTTAATTTTATTCTTTCTGCACCCTGAAAAGGGGAAGAAAAGGACTATTTCCTCTCTTCCATCTGTCTCCAGAGGAGATTTAAGAATGATTTTGAATGATTCTTTGCAGCTCTAGTCAGGATTGCGCCAAAGAAAAATTGGGTGTCACTTTGTAACCTCATAGACATTGCTCACGCACCTAAAGATACAGCAAAATGGTGAAATAGGCTGAGTTAAGATAAAGTGTAAAAACTTGTCTTTTCTTTCGATGTTGTTAGTAGAATGGCTCTACCCCAATATCCTAAATATTAGCTTAAGCCAATTGATCCTCTGGAACATGAGGCTTTTATAACAGATTATTTATTATAGTACATAATTTAATGTGCTAGGAAATATTTAAGTTATCCTGCTCCCAAATGAAATTTCTATTCTTGTTAATTAGTGTATGTACCTCACCTACATAGTGCTTTATTAGAAATGACTTAGTTCCCGGCTCATTGTAAACATGAATGAGATGTTCATGGTTTCATTGTAAACATGAATGAAATTTTCATGGTTTAAGTACAGGTGGAGCTCTTGTAGGTGCACCTCTCATATACTCAAACACTGATATTACCATAGACACTTTCACCAATGTCTTGGCATGTTGTTGTCCTTGATGATTTTTTAGAAAAAGAACTTCTTAATTAAAAAACAACAAATTGTCTGGTAGCACTTTATAGACTAACAAAACATGTAGATGGTATCGTGAGTTTTCGTGGGCACGGCCCACTTCTTCAGATGACCCACGAAAGCTCATGATACCATTGACATGTTTTGTTAATCTATAAAGTGCTACCAGACCATTTGTTGTTCTTTTCTGTAACAGACTAACTCAGTTGCCCCCTGAATCTTCATAATTAAACTATTTCTTTCAGGTTGCCCCTCAACCACCACTCCGTCTTCAACTACCACCCCACCCACTACTACCACTACAACTACAACTACAACTACCAGTGTGTCAACATCAACCACCCCAACAGGTAAGAATTTTACATTAACTAAAAGCTATAGACAGAACTGCCTTTGCAACAGAGATTCATTGAATATATTCAACATTTTTTATCCTTCTGTCACAAAATTCAATGACACATGGCATTATTTTTTGAATAAAATCACTCTTTTCCAAGACATTATGCACTTTGTTCAGATATATTTCCACCTCCTAATTTAAATTCACTTGACATTCAGTATATACTGAATGCCAATTGATTTTGAACATGTACTTTTGAGTTTTAACAATGAAATAATAGATACATATATTTGGAGCAAATCCTGGCCCTCATTTACACAGGAGGAAAGGGTCTGTTTAAATCTTGTTCCTATCCAAACTGATTTCATTCATGCCTAACAAGTCTCAGAAGGCTGAAAGTGTAATTAACGAATACAGGCAGTCCCCGACTTACGTGGATCTGACTTACATTGGATCCGCACTTACGAACGGGGCTTTCTCGCCCTGGAGCTCACAGGCAGCCGTCAGCCACCTTGACCTCCGGGGTGAGAAAAGGTGCTCCCGGTGCCCCTGGTCTGCTGGGGACCGTCTCCAGCAGACCAGGGGCATCGGGAGCAAAGCAGCAGCCCTGGCGGGGTCCCGCGCTTCTGAAGCTCTGGCAAAGTCTCAGAAGCGCGGGACCCCGCCACGGCTGCGGGTTTGCTCGCGGTGCCCCTGGTCTGCTGGGGACTATCTCCAGCAGACCAGGGGCACCGCTAGCAAAGAGGGTCCCGCGCCAGAGCAAAGCCTCAGAGGGGAGGCACCCCGCCGCTGCGGCTTTGCTCCCCGTGTCCCTGGTCTTCTGGCGGGGGGCGGGGACGCAGCTAGTGTGCCCCCCCCCCCAGAAGACCAGGCTTTTGTTGTGGACCCTGGGGCAGAGCAGCTGGGGCGCTGCCGGTTGGTCCCGCAGCGCCGCTCTGGGCGCTACTGGACCAACCCGGCAGCACGCCAGCCCTCTGCCCCAGGCGTCCTGATTCAGCCGCTGCTGGTCAGTTTCAGGAGCCGCGCTACTGGAGCAACCCAGCAGCACCCCAGCTGCTCTGCCCCAGGCGTCCCCAAGTCAGCCATTGCTGAAACTGACCAGCGCTGACTACAGGAAGCCCGAGGCACAGTTGCTCTGCCCCGGGCTTCCTGGAATCAGCAGCAGCTGACTTGGGGTTCTTAAGTTGAATCTGTATTTAAGTCAGAACTGGCGGTCAGTTTCAGCAGCGGCTGAATCTGGACACCAGTTCCGACTTACATACAGATTCAACTTAAGAACAAACCTACAGACCCTATCTTGTACGTAACCCGGGGACTGCCTGTCTATAGAGCATCTCTGTGACTTCTTTTTCAGCAGGTGATACCAAGCCATTCATGAACTAAAGAGTGAATGTAATTACACATTCAGCATCCCTACCATGTGGCTATCTTTCCTGCTATGTCTCTTCCACAGTTAAGACTTGGACTTGCTGCTTCCCGGAATATACATACAATTATTACATTTGTATGTGTTTTGTAATACTGGTCAAGTTCCAATTTGAATGCACTTCCAATGGTTTTTCTCCTAAAGGAAAATGTTTTATGGAGAGATTTCATAGACTTTTGGCTTCTTATAACTGTTTATAATTATTTTTGTGAATGGCTTGATGATGCTGAACCAAGAAAATGTTCCTGAAGCTCTTAGGATTGTAAAGTGATGCTTATTATTTTTCCATTGCAGTTTCCACCACAACCTCTTCACCTGCAACAAGTAAGTTTCTTAAAAAGTAAAATCATCTTTGTGACTATGGAAGGAAGAAAGCAAGGGAAAAGGAAGAAAAAGAGAAAGCCAGGCAGTAAAAAGGTTACATTTTCATTTAGACAAATTATTACCTCAGAAAATTATGTATGGGTATATCTACACTGCATTTTTCTCTCGAGAGAAGAATGCCAAGTAGGCATATCGGAGTTGCAAATGAAGAGGGGATTTAAATATCCCATGCTTCATTTGCATACTCTCGCCTGCACGCTGTTTCAAAACACAGCTGTTTCAAAAGTGAAAGTGAGCTCCAGGCTGCATTAGCTAGAAACAAACCCCTTGGTTTGAACTAACATTACTTCTGTAACATTACAAAAAATGAGGAGTAACGTTAGTTCGAACCAAGGGGTTTGTTTCCAACTAACACGGCCCAGAGCGCACTTTCACTTTTGAAGAGCTGTGTTTCGAAACAGCTGTGTTTCAAAACAGCGCACTGGTGAGAGTATGCAAATGAAGCATGGGATATTTAAATCACCGCTTCATTTGCAACTCTGGTATGCCTACTTTGCAGTCTTCTCTTGAGAGAAGACTGTTCTGTAGACATACTCTATGTGTGTGTAGGAGGCGGTGTATTTAGTTACTACCATTGCATTTGTTTTATAATAATTTGGATATTTACATCTGCTCTCCTTTCCCCTTTGTATCATTTCCATCAATAGCAACTACACATTCTATTACAAGAAGTATTGATTCCATACAAGCATGAATATATATTTGTTTGAATCTCCGAAACAGAGAGAAATAAACTGCCTTTATTTCCAGTAGTTTTTTGGTACCTTAGAGGCGCACATATATATATATGTATGTACACACATTCATGTGTGCACACACAAACACACACGCACAGACACAGAGTATCATGAGCTTATATACATATGTTTCTAAGGTGTCACAGGGGATAACTCAATGCATTAAAATTACAGACTAACATGGCTACCCCTCTGAGACCTAATTGACAGTATTTACATGGCACAGCAGTTGGAGTCTGAACCTCAAGAATGCAATATTTCATGTGCTCCATAGGTTCCTCTCTGTCCTAGTGACCGATTACCTCAGGATACTGTCTCTTTGCCCAGTGAGCCACTACAGGCATCTTTTTGGGAATTAAATACTGTTTATGGATACTTTGAGGTCTTTATACTGTAATAGTTAATTAATTGCAGCAATAAAAGCACTTAGGTGCAAGTGTCTGGAAAAGCATAAGAGGCTATCAGATAATGCAGGGAGTGCCTGCTCATCTTGTTCCCTCTATCATGTTATTCTCACAAATAATGTTCATGCTACATTATTTTCTGTGCATAAGAAACACTAATTTAGCACATTCAGAGCCTGATTCGGATCATGCTGTTTTTCACCATTGACTTGAACTGAAGCACTTAACAATTTTAACTGGTGTAGATTAGCTCATAACCCAGCTCTCACTCCAAATTGCTGTAGGTTTCACTAGTGTGTCACTCTTAGCACCACTTACACCACTATTCTGTCATGCATGTTTCTGTTCTTTCTAAAATCGTTGATTCATTGTTTTCCTGCAGAACCATGTGTGTGTTGGTGGTCTGGCTGGATTGATGTGAGTTACCCAGATTTTTTCCTAAACCCGGGTGATTATGAAACCTATGAAAACATAAGAAAATGGAACGACTCAGCGATATGTGACCAGCCAATTGATATAGAATGCAGAGCTGAGAGATATCCTAACTTACCAATTGAAGATTTAGGACAAATAGTAAAATGCGATGTTTCCACTGGGCTTGTCTGTAGCAATAAAGACCAAACGCCAGGACCCTTCATGCCAGTAGAGAAGTGCCTCAATTATGAGATCCGCGTTAACTGCTGCTCAATCACATGTGGAACTACTGCTCATACAACAACAACTTCCATCACCACCACAGCAACAACCACGCCAAAGACAACAACACCTACCACCACCTCCACAACGACAGAAACAACTACCCCATCAACAACAACACCTACCACCACCACTACCACTGAAACACCTACTCCATCAACAACAACACCTACCACCAGCACTACGACCAGCACCGAAACACCCACTCCATCGACAACAACACCTACCACCACTACCACTGAAACACCCACTCCATCGACAACGACACCTACCACCACCACCACCACCACCACCGAACCCACTCCATCTACAACAACACCCACCACCACCACCGAAACACCCACTCCATCGACAACACCTACCACCACCACCACTGAAACACCCACTCCATCGACAACAACATCTACCACCACCACCACCGAAACACCCACTCCGTCGACAACAACACCTACCACCACCCCCACCGAAACACCCACTCCATCGACAACAACACCTACCACCACTACCACTGAAACACCCACTCCGTCGACAACAACACCTACCACCACCACCACTGAAACACCCACCCCATCAACAACAACACCTACCAGCACCACCACCACCGAAACACCCACCCCATCGACAAAAACACCTACTACCACCACCACTGAAACACCTACCCCATCGACAACAACACCTACCACCACCACCACCGAAACACCCACCCCATCGACAACAGCACCTACCACCACCTCCACCACCACAGAAACAAGTACCCCATTGACAACAACAGCTACCACCACCTCCACCACCACAGAAACAAGTACTCCATCGACAACAATACCTACTACCACCACCACCACTACAGAAACAACCAGCCCATCGACAACAACACCTGCCACCACCACCACAGTGACGACTACTCCAAGTAAGTGGTTTACAGAAAGATTGCATAGACCTTTGGTGCCTCATTTATAGCTATGCTTTTGCATGTTTTTTTCATGGTGAAATAAGACATTTTTTAAATGCTAACAGTTGCCCTAATCTGCATTAAGGGAAACATCAGGCATTGATCTGACTGCCCCTGGTTTACATGGGAGTAAGAAGACTGTTAAGTTCCTTATTCCTGGATAAGGAGTCCCACCAAACATGTGTCCCACCAAACCTCAGGATGCTGAAACTGGTATTAAGGAGTGGGCAGAGGGACTGCTCTGTAGGCAGGTGATACTGAGCTGCTCATGGATTTAAGGAGTTAATCTTAAACACTCCATTTTTCTGCCCTAGACTGGTCTTCTGACTATTGTGACAATGACTCTTCCACATATAAGTATTGAGTGGGAGGAGTGATTACTGCATCCATGCACAGGCATAATATTTATCATATTTGCATGTATTCCTTGATATATGCAACCCTTGCTTCCACCAGTCCTAGAGGGGATTTTTAGAGGACTGAGTGACTATATTTTCAGCATTTCTCTGGAATAGAAGTTGTAGACCAAGACTCAGGATTTCAATATCTCGTTGTGCCTCCCGGTTTCTTCTCTGTCCTTGTGATGAATTACCTCAGAATCCTTTTTCTTTGTCCAGTGAACAGCTGCTGGTCTGCATTTGGCAATGAAACACGGCTCTATAGCTGCTTTGTTCTGTGCCTTTATGCTATATAATACTCATTAATTTGTTGTAGCAATAATAAACTTAGGTGTAAATGGCTGGAAAAGCAATTAACAAGAGGCTGTGAGATAAAGTAGAGTGTCTGCTCAATCTTGCTCCCTCTTCCATGTTATTCTCACATGAAACTACTGTTCATGCTCCATTCTTTTCTGTGCATAAGAAACACCAATTTAGCACATTCAGAGCCTGATTCGGATCATGCTGTTTTTCACTGAAGCACTTAACAATTTCAACTGGTGTAGATTAGCTCATAACCCTGCTCTCATTCCAAATTGTTGTAGGTTACACTAATTATTTGTTTTGGACCAAATGTGTATTAAGTGAGTCATTTTTAGCACCACTAACATCACTATTATGTCATGCATGTTTCTTTTCTTTCTAAAATCATCATTCCATTGTTCTCTTGCAGCACCATGCACTCCTAACGATGTAACTGTGTGTTCCTGGTCTGACTGGATTGATGTGAGTTACCCAGATTTTACCACAAACCCTGGTGATTATGAAACCTATGAAAACATAAGAAAACCGAACGACTCAGCGATATGTGACCAGCCAATAGATATAGAATGCAGAGCTGAGAAATATCCTGAGTTACCACTTGAAGATTTAGGACAAATAGTGAAATGCGATGTTTCCACTGGGCTTGTCTGCAATAATAAAGACCAAATGCCAGGACCCGTAGTGTCATTTCCTATGTGTCTCAATTATGAGATCCGCGTTAACTGCTGCTCAATCACATGTGGAACTACTGCTCATACAACAACAACTTCCGTCACCACCACAGCAACAACCACGCCAAAGACAACAACACCTACCACCACCTCCACAACGACAGAAACAACTACCCCATCAACAACAACACCTACCACCACCACTACCACTGAAACACCTACTCCATCACCAACAACACCTACCACCAGCACTACGACCAGCACCGAAACACCCACTCCATCGACAACAACACCTACCACCACTACCACTGAAACACCCACTCCATCGACAACGACACCTACCACCACCACCACCACCACCACCGAACCCACTCCATCTACAACACCCACCACCACCACCGAAACACCCACTCCATCGACAACACCTACCACCACCACCACTGAAACACCCACTCCATCGACAACAACATCTACCACCACCACCACCGAAACACCCACTCCGTCGACAACAACACCTACCACCACCCCCACCGAAACACCCACTCCATCGACAACAACACCTACCACCACTACCACTGAAACACCCACTCCGTCGACAACAACACCTACCACCACCACCACTGAAACACCCACCCCATCAACAACAACACCTACCAGCACCACCACCACCGAAACACCCACCCCATCGACAACAACACCTACTACCACCACCACCGAAACACCCACCCCATCGACAACAACACCTACTACCACCACCACCGAAACACCCACCCCATCGACAACAGCACCTACCACCACCTCCACCACCACAGAAACAAGTACCCCATTGACAACAACAGCTACCACCACCTCCACCACCACAGAAACAAGTACTCCATCGACAACAATACCTACTACCACCACCACCACTACAGAAACAACCAGCCCATCGACAACAACACCTGCCACCACCACCACAGTGACGACTACTCCAAGTAAGTGGTTTACAGAAAGATTGCATAGACCTTTGGTGCCTCATTTATAGCTATGCTTTTGCATGTTTTTTTCATGGTGAAATAAGACATTTTTTAAATGCTAACAGTTGCCCTAATCTGCATTAAGGGAAACATCAGGCATTGATCTGACTGCCCCTGGTTTACATGGGAATAAGAAGACTGTTAAGTTCCTTATTCCTGGATAAGGAGTCCCACCAAACATGTGTCCCACCAAACCTCAGGATGCTGAAACTGGTATTAAGGAGTGGGCAGAGGGACTGCTCTGTAGGCAGGTGATACTGAGCTGCTCATGGATTTAAGGAGTTAATCTTAAACACTCCATTTTTCTGCCCTAGACTGGTCTTCTGACTATTGTGACAATGACTCTTCCACATATAAGTATTGAGTGGGAGGAGTGATTACTGCATCCATGCACAGGCATAATATTTATCATATTTGCATGTATTCCTTGATATATGCAACCCTTGCTTCCACCAGTCCTAGAGGGGATTTTTAGAGGACTGAGTGACTATATTTTCAGCATTTCTCTGGAATAGAAGTTGTAGACCAAGACTCAGGATTTCAATATCTCGTTGTGCCTCCCGGTTTCTTCTCTGTCCTTGTGATGAATTACCTCAGAATCCTTTTTCTTTGTCCAGTGAACAGCTGCTGGTCTGCATTTGGCAATGAAACACGGCTCTATAGCTGCTTTGTTCTGTGCCTTTATGCTATATAATACTCATTAATTTGTTGTAGCAATAATAAACTTAGGTGTAAATGGCTGGAAAAGCAATTAACAAGAGGCTGTGAGATAAAGTAGAGTGTCTGCTCAATCTTGCTCCCTCTTCCATGTTATTCTCACATGAAACTACTGTTCATGCTCCATTCTTTTCTGTGCATAAGAAACACCAATTTAGCACATTCAGAGCCTGATTCGGATCATGCTGTTTTTCACTGAAGCACTTAACAATTTCAACTGGTGTAGATTAGCTCATAACCCTGCTCTCATTCCAAATTGTTGTAGGTTACACTAATTATTTGTTTTGGACCAAATGTGTATTAAGTGAGTCATTTTTAGCACCACTAACATCACTATTATGTCATGCATGTTTCTTTTCTTTCTAAAATCATCATTCCATTGTTCTCTTGCAGCACCATGCACTCCTAACGATGTAACTGTGTGTTCCTGGTCTGACTGGATTGATGTGAGTTACCCAGATTTTACCACAAACCCTGGTGATTATGAAACCTATGAAAACATAAGAAAACCGAACGACTCAGCGATATGTGACCAGCCAATAGATATAGAATGCAGAGCTGAGAAATATCCTGAGTTACCACTTGAAGATTTAGGACAAATAGTGAAATGCGATGTTTCCACTGGGCTTGTCTGCAATAATAAAGACCAAATGCCAGGACCCGTAGTGTCATTTCCTATGTGTCTCAATTATGAGATCCGCGTTAACTGCTGCTCAATCACATGTGGAACTACTGCTCATACAACAACAACTTCCGTCACCACCACAGCAACAACCACGCCAAAGACAACAACACCTACCACCACCTCCACAACGACAGAAACAACTACCCCATCAACAACAACACCTACCACCACCACTACCACTGAAACACCTACTCCATCACCAACAACACCTACCACCAGCACTACGACCAGCACCGAAACACCCACTCCATCGACAACAACACCTACCACCACTACCACTGAAACACCCACTCCATCGACAACGACACCTACCACCACCACCACCACCGAACCCACTCCATCTACAACAACACCCACCACCACCACCGAAACACCCACTCCATCGACAACACCTACCACCACCACCACTGAAACACCCACTCCATCGACAACAACATCTACCACCACCACCACCGAAACACCCACTCCATCGACAACAACACCCACCACCACCACCACCGAAACACCCACTCCATCGACAACACCATCTACCACCACCACCACCGAAACACCCACTCCATCGACAACAACACCCACCACCACCACCACCGAAACACCCACTCCATCGACAACACCATCTACCACCACCACCACCGAAACACCCACTCTATCGACAACAACACCTACCACCACTACCACTGAAACACCCACTCCATCGACAACAACATCTACCACCACCACCACCGAAACACCCACTCCATCGACAACAACACCCACCACCGAAACACCCACTCCATCGACAACAGCATCTACCACCACCACCACCGAAACACCCACTCTATCGACAACAACACCTACCACCACTACCACTGAAACACCCACTCCATCGACAACAACATCTACCACCACCACCACCGAAACACCCACTCCATCGACAACAACACCTACCACCACTACCACTGAAACACCCACTCCATCGATAACAATATCTACCACCACCACCACTGAAACACCCACTCCATCGACTACAACACCTACCACCACCACCACCGAAACACCCACCCCATCAACAACAACACCTACTACTACCACCACTGAAACACCTACCCCATCGACAACAACACCTACTACCACCACCACCACTGAAACACCCACCTCATCGACAACACCTACCACCACCACCGAAACACCCACGCCATCGACAACAACACCCACCACCAGCACCGAAACACCCACTCCGTCGACAACTCCTACCACCACCACCACCACTGAAATACCCACCCCATCGACGACAAGACCTACTACCACCACCACCACCGAAACACCCACCCCATTGACAACAACACCTACCACTACCACCACTGAAACACCCACCCCATCGACAACACCTCTTACCACCACCACCACAGCAACAACTACTTCAGGTGAGTTGTTTATACAAAGATTGCATAGAAACTGCAGAGATATGTCTTGCCATGACTTTTTATACCTATTCTTTTGCATGGGTTTATCATGCTGAACTAGGAAAGTTTTTAAACACTAGGGCTACATCTACACTGGCATGATTTTCCGGAAATGCTTTTAACAGAAAAGTTTTCTATTAAAAGCATTTTTGGAAAAGCGTGTCTAGATTGGCAGGACGTTTTTCCGCAAAAGCACTTTTTGTGGAAAAGTGTCCGTGCCAATCTAGACGCGCTTTTCCGCAAAAAAGCCCCGATAGCATTTTTGCGATCGGGGCTTTTTTGCAGAAAACAAATCTCTGCTGTCTACACCGGCCCTTTTACGCAAAAATTTTTCGGAAAAAGACTTTTGACCGAGTGGGAGGAGCATAGTATTTCCACAAAAGCACTGACAATCTTATATGAGATTGTCAGTGCTTTTGCGGAAATTTAAGCAGCCAGTGTAGACAGCTGGCAAGATTCCTCGCAAATGCAGATGATTTTGCGGAAAAACTTGCCAGTCTAGACACAGTCTAGCAGTTGCTTTAAACTGCAAAGGGAGAGCCTCAGGCACTGATGTGACTGTTGTTCTCATCGTGATGATAATGTTTCTGAATCTAATGAGCATATCTGGGATTAGGAAAGAAGTGTGACAATTGTCTGGTGCACTGATTGAAGGCAACTCTAGTGTCTTGAAAACAAATCCTGAATTGAATATTGATGGTATTTTAACTTCTGTTTTCATTTAATTGGAATGCTTATAGTGATACTTCTTATATCTCCATTGCAGTTATCACCACAACCTCTTCAACCTTTTCAAGTAACAAAAGCTGCAGAGGAGTAGCTAAGATAACTGGAAAAACTTAAAAACAATAAATAGTCTTGGTGGCTGCTTCCAGTTTGCATCCGTCTGTCAGCAGAGGGATGCAAATAAAGCACTTCAAAAGTACAAATGAGCCTAGGATTTAAATATCCCAGGCTTCATTTGCATACTCACATTCCGGCACTGTGCCGATTACGCACCATTTCGAAAATGAAAGTGAAATCTAGATGTGGTTCTGCCAACCGTGGGGAGCTTTTTCACAGAAACTGTACTCCTCAAAAAATGAGGAGTACAGGATCTGCGGATAAAGCTCCCCACTGTCGGCAGAACTGCGGCTACACAGCACTTTCACTTTTGAAAGGGCACTTGATGGACACAGTGCTGGAATGTGGGTATGCAAATGAAGCCCGGGATATTTAAATCCGGGGCTCATTAAATGCTTTATTTGCATCCCTCTGCAGACAGAGGGATGCAGTCTGGAGGTAGCCTTAAAGACTAACAAAACATGTAGATGGTATCATGAGCTTTCGTGGGCACAACCCACTTCTTCAGATGACCGGAATATTAAAAGTCCAGAACCAAGAATAAATAAGGGGGGGAGGGGGAAGAGCGGGGCAGGGAAAAGGAAAGGGGAAAAGAGAAAAAAAGTAGTGAATTAGATTTTTCTTATCAGCCCCTTGTTACTTGAACAATCTAATTCACTACCTTTTTTCCTCTTTTTTTTCTTTCCTCCTCTCCTTTCCCCCCACTCCCCGCCTTCCCTTATCTATTCTTGGAGCTGGACTTTTAATACTACAGTCATCTGAAGTATGATACCATCTACATGTTTATTCTTCAAGGTGCTACTAGACTATTCATTGTTTTTTAAGATTTTCAAGTAAATTTCTTAATAAGAACAGAGGGCCTGTTTCCAAACCCTGTCTGTCTCAATTATGAGATCACCTGTTGCTGGCCAGAATGTATGACCATTGCTACTACCACTCCACAGATTACTGAAAAGGTAGCATAACCAGTACTTCAACAGATAGGAACTGAAGAATAACTGCCCACAGTTAGTGTTACCAATGTTAATGTTATCTTTAAGTGTGGACGTGATTCTTATTACCCCAAAGTAATAACGTAAAATACTGCATCAACTGGAAAAAACTCTCTCACTTTTTGAATGAATATTTTAGACAAGCTACCCTTTTAGCTGAAAATTGAAATTAATCGACATTTTAAAAATATGTATTGCCAAGGTATTCTGAGAGATTTAAGAATAAAATAATAGTGACCATTGTTTTGGCTTGGAACACATCCTGCCCTGATGTACATGGGGGTAAGAAGCATGTTAAGTTCCTGTATAAGCTGGGCCTAAACCCATTCCTCCAAACCTCAGAAGGCTGAAACAGGTTTTAAAGAGTGCGTAGAGCAATTTCTGTGACTGCTGTTTAGGCAAGTGATACTGAGTAACTCATGGGCACAGGAATTAATATAATTATACACTTAACATCCAGCTCGGTTTCATATTCCTACATCTCTCCCACATGTTCAGCTTAAGTGGAAGGACTTATTGCTGCTTCACTGGCTATGCATAATAATTATCACATTTATCTTTTCCCTAAATATATGCAGTCCTTGATTCTACCAGTGTCATGGTAAAGTCTAGTAAATAACCCAGATGTTCTTATGAGAAAGACATAGTCTGCATGAAACTCAGGTAGAATTTCAAGAATCCAGGACATAGCAATGCTCTGTACACTCTCTATATTTGTTATTTAGCGTTGTTTGGAATCATGATACCTTCTGTCAAAGAGAACATTTTCATAATAGGCAATGTTGTAAGGGTAGCTTATTTATTTCTGATAGTAATTGTTTTTACAAATGATTTTGATATTTACATCTGATTTTCCTATCACCACCACCACCACAGCAACATCTACCCCAGAGACGACAACATCAACCCCCACCACCACCACTACCACAACCACCTTGACACCTACCACTACACCAGGGACAACAACACCTACCACCACCTCCACCCCCGAAGTGACATCTACTCCCCCACCTGGATGTATGATACCTGGTAATATTACCATTCCAGTAAGTAGATTTTTCATTTTTATCATGTCTATGAAAGCAGACCATTCTGTTCTAGCATATGTGCAGTTTGAAGGATATTTTAATTAATTCATTAGCACAGTGATCCTCTAATATTTTGCGTATATAAAGATTTTTCCATCTAACTAATATTAATTTGGCTGGATTATTTTGTGTTTCACTGTGTTGAGGCCTCTGAAGACAAGGACAGAAAGGGGCGCTCAAATCAAACATGCGTGGGTAGTACCTCTTAAAATGCTCTGAAGAGCTGCATTTGTTTCTAGCCGCAGCAGATTGGAATCACTGCACTAAGGACTTTATTCAAGTGCACACAGCTTTTACAGGCATGGCATAGTCACTGCACCTTTACTTTTCCCTTGTGAAATGTGACATCACAATAAAGTGGGATGCCTCTATTGGCTGACTGATGATACTGTTTCCAAAAGGTCTATTAGTACTCAATACCTCCGATGCAGCTGCCGTTTTACACTGTGCCCCAGTGAAGGGACAAAAAGCTGGTGACTGGCCCCGTGCTTATAATAAATCCATATTAATGCAGAAATCTCATTTTAGAAACCTTGATGGCCATGTGGTGCTTTATTCTCACTTTCAAATATGTGTTTGGAATAAAGATAAAATATAAAGCTATGTAAAATCTCCAGAACTCCAGTTTTTCCCCTTAGTAGTCTAATGGCTTTATTCTGAGTCTCACTTTTTTTCTTCTTCTGTCTTAAATCCAGCCAGGTGAGAGCTACTGGCCATGTAACTGCACGGAGTTAATATGCAACAAAGACAATAAATGGGAGATGATAACGACCATATGTGAAAACCCTCCTAAGCCCAAGTGTACCAATGGGCTCACTCCTGTGGTGGTGTGGGATGAATGCTGCTGGCACTGGGAGTGTGACTGTAAGTGTTTATCTCTGAGGGACCAATAACAGTTACAAGAGCTGCAATGTTTGTAGTGGGGACAGATGTTGTACAAGATCAACCCCTCATATCTCTAGCAATGAAATTCAGTCTCAACCGTAGGACCACTTGCTAGATTAGTCATAGGTTCCCTACCTAGCTCCATCCCAACACCAGCTTTTTACATTTAGTGAAGTGGTCTACTCTTCACTCTCATTTTAGCTTTTATTCTATTAAATTATTTGGATTATTAAATTACAAATCAGTATGTGAGAGCCTTTGACATACCTTAAGGGTAACAATGAAAAAAGCATTAGTATGTTGCTCTTCAAAATTGTTTGGTTCTGGCCCCTTTTTCCCCTGAATGATGCCATCTGTACAGACCTGATTCTTCCACTTAGCTATTCAGGTTGACTGGTAGCTCAGTACACAAGTAATCCCATTGCAGTCGTTCATAGCAAGGGGCTGCATAGCAAGAGTAGAGTGATGGAATGTGACCCTATATGATAACATTAAAAATGGGCCTACACTGCTAAATTTGGATTCTGAGCCAGCTGCTTGAAACAATCATGAGCTCTTTGATCCAGAAGCTTGGCTGGAGCTCTCTCAAGCACAAAGGCCTACTAGAGAGATTCATGGCACTTACTGGGTTTCAAGTTGGTAGGAAAAAGCACAAGCACAGCCTTGTTCAGAGAATTTTTGGTATTTCTGTTTGTCCTGCCTGAAACTGGAAGTTCCCAGAAATGGAACCTGTAAACTTAGAAACAAATAGTTCTGATTCTTTAAATATGGAAAATGTTCCAACTGAAATTTTAGATTAATTCTCTTTACTTATTTGTTGTTCACTGCATGTAGGTTCTTTCATTTCTATTTAATGCCCATTCAAGTAGGATGAATTGTTCTTTCACTTACTAACACCCTTATTCATGCTCTAACTCTGCAGCTAAACTAACTCTCAATCTCTTGACAGGCTACTGCACTGGCTGGGGAGACCCACATTATGTGACCTTTGATGGACAGTACTATAGTTACCAAGGGAATTGCACATATGTCCTGGTGGAAGAAATTCACAAAAAGATTGACAATTTTGGGGTCTACATTGACAACTATCACTGTGATGCACGGGAGAAAGTGTCCTGTCCACGCACGCTCATTGTGAAATACGAGACCCAGGAAGTGCACGTAAAGACTCTGAAAATGTTTCCTTTCATAATACAGGTATTGGAAAGTGATTAATAAACCTACACGTATTTGCTCAGATTGATATTGATGTGCAGCTGCACCTGCCCTCAGTTAATCAGATTCAAACTTGTATAAGCTAATGACATTCAGACTTGATCACATTGAACACCATGTTAGGAAAATAGAATAATTACTCTGTGGGTTGTTTTAATGGAGTTTTATAGAAACACTTCTTCCTCTGCATATTGAAAGAAATTCTCCACCTTTTGAGACTCAGATCTTTACAATCCCTTCCCCAATCAAAATATGGCCCATGGAGAAATCCATCTTAGCAGACAACATAAAATGGAATCTTGTAATATGATTTTAAAGGATTTTAATGTGGATAACACCCTAAAGGAATAATAATAATAATAATAATAATAATAATAATAATTAATAAATGCCAAGTGTTATCCAATGAATAAGAAACATCCCATTGTCCTTGGAAAGCAGGATTGAGGGAGGGCAATAAATCATATTAGGGTTTGAACAAGAAATTACATTTGAATTAGAGATGGGAATCAGAGTGGTAGACCAAAATATTTTTAAAATACATTCTTATCTGGAAAATGGCTTTGCTGATAGTATTCACACCTCAGGATGGGTAAAAATGTTTCCTTTTTATATACTTCAAAAGCCGTCATCAGTTTAGTCCCATTTCCAAGGATTGGGATGTGGTATGTTTTATAACCTGTCTTCTTCAAAATATGTTGGAAGTGCAGGATGAATCTCTCTAGTCCTGCAACATCCGTGATCCAGCATGATTTTAGTTAGCCAGATATCTACTTATCATGGGTGTGGCCAAACTTCCCATAAAGTTTGTTGACAGCCACCAGTCCTGGCTCTCAGTGTTCTGTGCTGCTATTTAGCTCTAATTTACCCCTAAATACCAATAAACAGTGGAAGTGTTGGTAATGCTGCTAGACAATATAGACCTAATGTGGATTGGCAAATTCTCTGGTTCGGCACCTGAGGATGCTGGACTAATGAGGTTAAATCTGTGCTTACTTTTAGAATTCTTCATCTTATTTTTCATCATCAGCTCTTTGCTGGATTTTGGACTATTAAGGTGGGCAATTGTAGAAGTGTCACTACATGTAGAATGTTGCAAGACAACAACAGTATGGTTACATTCCCCATTGGCTCCTGAGACAGAGCAAAACTTATCAGTACTAGATGACCACAAGGGGAATGTACTAGGCCAGCAGTTCTCACACTTATTTGATTGGGCCCAGCTTCTTTGTATAGACAGTCATTTATGTGCCCTCCCACCAAGTACATACATGGCCACCCAGGCAGCACTACACCAGCACAGGGTGGCAGTGATATGCGTCAATATCACTTTTCACCTCACTGCAGAAATAAGGGAGGCAAAGTGACAAATGACTGTTATTATTTTTCTGTGCTATAGCTTTGGCGGTGCTATGGCTGCCATTCCAGGGCTGAGCATCCGAGCCCCCCTGCCTCCCTGTCAGATATGAGGGGGGAGCCTGAGCATGGGTTGCCTCCCAGGGATGGTGGGAGATGGTGGGACTCCAGCTGTCCCCTTTATCCCTGCCTCCCGGGTGTGCATGCCCCTTCTGCTCAAGCTCCATTCTTCTGTGGTTGACGGCCCAAGGTCGTTAAAAAACTATCCAAAGACTCCCTCACAGCTCATCCCTCTCTTGTCACATTCTTACTCCCCTCTTGGGTGGCCCACCCCTTCATGTGGGAACTGCTGCACTCTGCCTACCACATGTTGTAAATAATAAGATTTTTTTCCTCCCCCTATTTCATTCCATTTCATTTTTTGCATGACTGTAGATCAAAGGATTCCCTTTCTTTGGAGCAACCAGCTCTGCCATTGCATGAGCTAAGTGGGCAGACAGCCAATGAGAAGCCAGATAGTTATCGGGGCTGGGTTGCCATGGCAGTAGAGGCTGAAGGAAATGGCCTAGGTGAGATCCACAGCTAGGGAAAGGGGCGGCGAGGAGAGTCGCCCTAGTCAGATTTCAGCAGTGTTACTGAGCATTCTCTGCAAATGGCAAGCAGCTAGCCAATTGCCCTCACTCTACTCCCCTCCCCTGTAGGCAGGCAGAAGTCACCACCCTCCCCATGCACCCGCCTGTAGCAGCTCCCTCAGTGTTGAGAGGGAGGGGAGAAGCACAGGCAGTCTGGGACATTGCCCATGGGACATCAAGGCCTCCCAGCCTGTCTTGGGAGATGGGGGCAGCACTCTGGTGCCAGACCCACTGAAGACTAGGGAACCCTTGCACACCCTGACAAGTTGTGGCATAGTGGGGCTGCAGAGGGGTTAGAGCTGGGGGGAAAGGATTGCCTTGGCACGGGGCAGTCACTCCTCCCTGGCCACCCTGCAGCAGGTCGACCCATAGAGGCTCAGAGTCAGAGTATGGCACACCTTGTCCTGAGGCCCATATTCTGAACATGTATCCCCAGGTGGAGGTAGCCCTTTGCTGGGCCTTAGAGAGGGAGTTCAACATTCCTGTCACATGCAAAGAAACTTACAGCTCTTCAGAAATAGATAGCAAGGAAGTTTAGAGTCATAAGCACATTACTTTCCTTTACATTGCATCTCCCGTACAAGTTAATGATCAATAGATTATTTTAATGAACATAATGTAAAGGTATGTTTCTTCTCCTTTTTCTTTGCACATTAGGTGAAAGTAAATGGTCAGGAAGTCGCTACTCCTTACGAAAAATATGGCATGAAAGTCTTTAAGTCAGGCGTAAATTATGTAGTGGAAATTGAGCGAATTGGGGTAAACGTAAGCTACAATGGCTTGTCTTTCTCAGTTAGATTGGCCTACCATCTGTTTGGCAATAACACCCAAGGGCAGTGTGGTAAGGATTTATTTTTCTACCTTCAGACCGAAATATAAAAGTTAAATGAAAATTCTGGCAGTAAAAGAGACTTGTTGCTGATTCATTGTGATGGATGTAAATACGATTATGTGATGGGGAAAATTGGTGTGTGAATCCTTCTTCTTCTTGTCAATTTTAGGAACTTGTAACAACAACAAAACAGATGACTGTATGCTACCTAATGGAAAGTTCCCCGGTAGCTGTGAAACCATGGCGGACCATTGGGTGGTTCATGACCCCGAAAAGCCACAGTGCACTCCATCCGTAATTCCGACACAGAGCCCTCCTCCTGTCCCAGATACCTGCAAACCATCTGCTCTCTGTGAGCTCTTTAAGGGAAGGTAAATACACCAGCAGTGGTACAGACCTATAATTTTGGAATTCCGTGAAAATCTGAAATGCAGGTTTGCTGTTGCTTCATCATTTCTTGCAGCTGCTTCTGCTCCCTCCCTACCTTCTGTTCTTTCTAACTTCCCTCCTATTCTGCTTTCATCTTTGCAACTTCCTCACTGCCATTCAGGCTTCTTACTGATTCTTTGGCACTCTCATACACTTTTTGGCTTCCTTGGCCTTCTCCAGCCCTTTCCACTTGGCTCTTCTACTGTGCTGTCTCAGCAGCCGATATGGATCCCCTGACAAGCCAAAGGGAGCTCGGGCTTAAGTTTCACAATGTGGCTTCAAAGACGGGACATTTCAAACCAAGTTTTATTGACAACTCTAATTCATGGTGACACTAGATTCCTCCAGCCACTAGGGGGATGCAGTATTTTGGAGCGAGAGATAGTATAAAGATTAAGGTCTCAGTGTATTGGAAGGTTGTATTCCAGTGAAATGCTGCTCTGTCATGGATGAGTCCTTTCCAGTGGTCCCAGTACAACCCCTTGCTAAAATATGCCATCCAGCACCTTGAACTAAGCATAGTAACTAATTACATGTTTCTGCTTCTAGTGTGTTTGAAAAGTGCCATAGACTTGTTAACTACCATAACTACTACAGTGCCTGCATTTACGACAGCTGTTTTGTTCCAAACTCCCAACTTGAGTGTGCTAGTTTGCAAATTTACGCTACCATCTGTGCTGACCAGGGTGTCTGTGTTGACTGGAGAGGCTATACCCATGGCACCTGCGGTAAGTAGAGACATTTTTCTGTCATTTCACTTAAATAATTTGTCTGCTTCAATTCCCCTGTGTTAATGAGTTATTTGGTTTCCCCAAGTCCATAATGAGTGTAATAAACTTCAAAGCTGTGCTGAAATAATTTTGCTGCCTAGATTTCAAAGGGGAGAAAATAGATGATCCTGTAAAAACGTATATTATTTTTCTTGTGCCCAAAAAGCGCTAAATCCATTTGTGGAAAAACCTGAGCATACACAACAGGGGTGCCTAAATATTTAATGGGAAGTAAACTTGGTTTTGCTGGTGCTTTGGTTTTGCTTTGAAAATTTGGCCCTAAGAAACCCTAGCCATCCAAAGTGTTTGTATTCAAAAAGCAAATCCTGCCCTTAAGTTGGCACAGCAAAATGGCATGTTGCTTTGCATATGTTGCTTTATGTAAAATCGCTGATAACCTGCAGATCCTGCGATACCTTTCATAAATGGCTTTTTCCCTTAAGTCTGAGTTTCTTAGAATTTAAGGTTCTCAGTCAGATCTTCATTCTTACTGAATGAGTCTGACATTTTAAAATCTATTTGTTTCCAATCTGTTTTTGAAGACTGGCAAAAGTATAAACGTTTTGGGTTGCTTCTGATGGTCTTGCTGAAATATTTTTCTCTGTATCTCTTCCATTCAAGCTCTTAAATGCCCATCACATAGAGTATACAAAGCCTGTGGTCCTGTTGAAGAGGTGACCTGCAAGTCAAGGTAAATAGCTACTTTCCTGCCAGTCATGTCCAATGCATCTAGCCATGGATAGATAGTCCACAGAGAAAAGAGGAACTTCTACATTTAACAATCTTGGTCTGCATCTAGACTGGCATGATTTTGCGCAAAAATCTTGCTGCCTGTCTACACTGGCCACTTGTATTTGCGCAAGAACACTGACTTTGTAATGTACAAAATCAGTGGTTCTTGTGCAAATACTCCGACGCTCCCGCTCAGGGATAAGCCCTTTTGTGCAAGTATTCTTGCTCAAGAGGGCCAATGTAGACAGCAATGTTTATTTCTTGCGCAAGAAAGCCCGATGGCTAAAATGGCCATCAGAGCTTTCTTGCGCAAGAGAGTGTCCACACTGGGCATGGATGCTTTTGCACAAAAGCAAATCTTTTGTGTAAAGGCACATGCCAGTGTAGACGCTCTCTTGCGCAAATACTTTTAATGTAAAAACTTTTCTGTTAAAAGTATTTGCGCAAATTCTTGCCAATCTAGACGCAGCCTTGATGTAAAATAGAAATCTGAAAAATCTGCAAAACAGTCTCTAACCTGGTTATCATTGTATCTGCCCTGGGATCTTGTTACTGCACAACCCATACAGCTGAGTCAAATACTGTATAGTGAAATAAACTAAGATTAGAATCAAAATAATTTACAATCTGTAAACTTTACATATGCAAATTTTCCCTGATCTTTTTTGGGTTCAATATATTTGGTCCACCTTCCACTGTGTGTCTGTAATTAATTATAAATGCTGATTGTTTGTTTGTTTGTTTGTTTTCTATAGCCAAATTGCAGTTAACTACACCAATCACATGGAAGGTTGCTTCTGTCCTGATGGAACAATGCCTTATGGTGGAGGTGTGGATGTCTGTGTAAAAACCTGCGGTAGGTTGTGTTACCATGTTTAAATGCAGGTGTATTTCCTTTTTGTTGTGACCAGGTCATGAATACAATATAATTCTGAAGCTGGTTATCTGCCATGATATCAATTATAAGGAGATTTATTTTTTCTCTATTTACAGGGTGTGTCGGACCAGATAATGAACCTAGAGAGGTATGTTACACATTTCCCTTTTTTGGGGGGAAAGGGAGTTACATATTTTGTGTCTCCTCCCAACTAGACCTGTTTTGTGTAGACTCCCAGGTTTTCATCCATACGCATATTTAGTAGATGAGTGGAATTTTGAAAACCCTTGATTTTATATTTATTGTGGTTTGACTTACACATTAGTGGCAAAACTTGCCGTTAGATAGTTCTTGATAATCAGTCTCCAGACTACAAAATAGTTAATTTATAATTCCACTCTGTTCCCTCCTAACACATACACACGTTTCCATGCTTACACTTAACAGATTTAGGTTGTTTTTATTTACAAACTATTCAGTCAGTCGCTTTCTTCTCTTTTATTAATGACAGTTTGGGGAACGTTTTGAGTTTGATTGTAAGAACTGCATTTGCCTGGAGGGTGGAAGTGGCATTAAATGTGAGCCCCTCATATGTGAAGAGAAAGAGGATAAAACAAGCTGCAAGAATGAAGGCTTTTACGAGGTCACTGAAGTCAATTCTGACAACATCTGTTGCAACAGAACTTTCTGCAGTAAGTTCCCCTTTTGCTTCATTTACAGCACACCAATGCCCCGCCAACATTCTTTTGCAATAACAGTTGCATTATTCATTTGTGCTAAATTAATTGAGAATATTTGGTGAGCCCCAGGACTGCTAAATGCCTAGACTGAGCCCTGCTAAGTGGCATATTGCTCTCCGTAGCAGTTATTTTACATTTCTCTTGGCTTTTTCACTTTGCAGGATGCGATGTGGCCCTTTGCACAACCATTCCTCCTAAATGTAAACTGGGTTATCAACTTGAATCGAGCATTCCAAATGGCATGTGCTGTCCTGTGTATAAATGCGGTAAGTCGTTTTTAAACATATAACAGTATTGCTCCGGTATGCCTCGTGAAACCGGAGAGGCCGACAAACCAGAAAGGCAGATGAATCAACCATTTCCAGTAAATATAGCAGGAACCAGTTTGTAATTGCCCAGTGAGCAACCTGAGATGTAAAATCTGGACTATTGATATTCAAACCAGATAGCCTTCCTTTTTTATAAGTGCAAATTGTACATTGCAATGTTTGTGTCCGTGTATGGCACAATTGACATTGCAAATATTGAATCTGGGTTACCCTTTTGAACATTGGTGTTCTGATTAGAAGAAATTTGCATGATTGGGATTATAAAATCCATACTGCCTCTGCTTCATTTCACAGCCCCCAAGAAGGTTTGTGTGCATGACAATGCGGAGTACTTGGTAAGTTTCCATTTCTTCATTCAAAGGACTTTTAGATGAAACATTTGTGTCAAGAGCACCCTTTTACTGATGTATTTTGAGGAAGTTTGCATTTGGTACAATACACCTTTAAAGCCCCCCCCCCCCACACACACACAAATTGCCATCAGGGATGAATGTGTTACACTGAGCTAAACACTTTTCAGAGAAAGTCTCTGCATGAGTATTTGAAGCACTGGTTCTAATCAGCCAGACTGTAGATGTAAAGATTTGATTTTACTATTCAATGTGCATACCCCTAGAAAGTCAGTGTACCTTTCACACTAGCACTTTGCTTCTCTATGTTAAGGCCTTGCTGTCACAAATGGAAGGAAATGAGCAAGGGCCACATTTCAACCCCCTATAATTCTGCTGGCTCTGTTTTATTTATTAATACATGCAAGTACTAAGTTATTCCATTCATATGCATAAGATGAACATTTGTCCTCTAAGAATGCGTGATGTGTTTCCTTAGAAGTTGTTTGTTTATGGAGAGGGGGGAGGTATTGGATATTAGAAATATGTCTCCAGGCACATCATGCCCTGCTAATACCAGAACTTTTTTTTTTTTTAAATCCAGCCTGGTTCCCCAGTCCTTGGTGATAAGTGCGAGATTTGCTTGTGCACTGAGAATGTGAACAGTACTGGTCAGAATATCGTCACATGTCATCACATTCCTTGCAATACAAGATGCTCACAAGTAAGTCATGAAAATCTCTTCGTCCCATTTCCTTGCAAAGTAGCTGTGAGTGAGAGAGGGGTATTCGAAGCAAAGGAGAGGAAGGCAGGAGATCCTAGGTCCTAATTCCAGCTCTGATGCTGAATCTTCTTGGGCAATCCATTTTCTTCATTTTCAGGATGGTGATAATAATCCTTAAGAACATCATAGTCACAGTGTGAGGATTAACAAATGATGTAAAAAATACTTTGTAGATAAAGTGACGTCTGAGCATGGTGAAGCCTTTGTTGCCTCCATTTATTGTCTGCTTTCATTATCCCTTTTCTCTTCACCTGATGATCTCCATCTATTACAAAAAGCAACAGATTTAGATTATCCTTAAAACCATTAAAACCTTAAAATCATTAAAAACAGTGCTTCAATTTAGCTGGGTTTTTACAGATAGCCTTAATCTGGTCCTCACATTATTACATTTGCATGTGTTTCTCAAGGACACTTTTGACCTAGAGCTTTGTTTTTAATTCCTAGGGATATGAACTTAAAGATATTAAAGGAGAATGTTGTCCAAAATGTGAGCAGACCAAATGTATTGTCAAAAAGAATGACGGCATTTCCCTCGTCTTAAGTGTAAGTATGCTGCAGTTCTTAGGAGTCTACCAACCTTGTAGCATTCCTATTGTGTTCCTCAAAGTTTTCACTGGGAGAAAAGACATGGAAGTTAGCGGTGGAGGGCAGGGAAGAATCAGAGCTTACGTTCCAATGTGCATTGGCAAATTCAGTTACTCATTTAAAAGAAAGTTATGTGAATTTCTCTGATCTTGGTTCTGAAAGATGGGGTTGGAGAGCTTATGAGATCAGATTTTCTCACAAGGTTTTTTCTGGTATCTGAAAACTATGAGAAGAGTCTTTCTTGCAGTTTTCTGACCAAGAAGTGGAAAGGTGACACAAGAGCTTGAACATGATTCGACTGTGTTGCTCGTTTTGAGTAAAGGGCTCTTCTTATTTAGTATCCCAAATCAGAATCTCACCCTGTTATTTTTCCTTGACTTGGGATCTATTGGTTCCACTCAGGGATTTTTCTTTCCCAATGGAAATTCCAAAGATCCCCTTCACACATGGGGCCTCACAATATAGTCACTAACTAAGACAGATATTTGTCTAGTATATTCATGCTGACAAATGAGGAGTGTCTATAAAGAAGATAGGAAGATTTCTGTCTGAACCTATTCTGAATGTTTCTACGTATGCGGCATTTCCTTTTTGTATACAGCCTGGGCAAATGCAAACTGATCCAACGAACAACTGCACGGTGTATAGCTGTGTGCTGATCAAAGGTCAGTTCATCTCCTCCACCTCAGAGATTACCTGCCCAGCGTTCAGTGAGGAGAACTGTAAACCTGTAAGTACATTTGGGACATTCACCCTCTTCCTGTTTGACAATGCATTTTAGTTTGATCCAGCCCTCTTATAAACAGAGACAAAAGACTCTACTTTGATTGAAACTTTGTAAACTGGGACTCTCTGGTCTGGCACATCTGTGGTCAGGAATGGATGTTGCAGGACCAAAGAGTCCCAATGGAGGGTGAGTAGCAGGGAGCCCAGTGAGGCTGGCAGCCCACAGTGAGCCGCCAGTGGGGCTGCCAGCACATTGCAATGGAGCCATGGCAGTGACAGCTGCCCAGTGCAGCTGGCAGGGCAGTGGGGCCAGTACCAGTGGAGAGCCAGCTGGAAGGCCAGCAGTCTGGGTCAGAGCTGAAGGGGCGAGTGGCAAAGGGGCCAGAGATGACCTCCTCTGGTCCAGCAATATCCTTCATCTGGGACTGGTCAGGCGCCGAGGGTCCCGGACCAGGGAGGTCCAGCCTGTGTTGGACAGAGGAGCAGCTTTAACTGTTATTATTGGGGCTCAAATTCAGTTGGTGCTGTCTGCAGTGGAGCGCTAGCATTTATCTTCAAACCTGTCAGGTGTGCTCTGATGTGCCTCATGGGGAACTTCAGAGCTCCACTTGGGGAGGACATGGAGGAGTTCTGGGAAATAGTATATAGGAATTTAAGCCCTGGTTATTCTATTTTTTTTGTTTGCACTAATTTCTTGAAACATTTTTCCATCAAACAAAAGGAACATATGGTGCATATACTACCTACTTATTGATGGGTCCTGAGATTTATAGTAAGCAATTAGTGTGTCATAGCTTAAAAACTGACCAATAGTAAACTATGATGTTCTAATACACCGTAATCTGCAGGATCATCTTGTATGAGGTAGCATATTTTCATGAGTATCCTGTGGACACAGTAGTTTCAATAAATAATTGATATACCACATACTTCTTTTCTACTGAAAGAATGAGAAAATACTGTGGTTATGTCAGATAAAAAAGAGTGGAATTCCATGGCAAACAGTAATTTGGAAGTGACAACCTTTGTATGCCACAAGCCTTTCCTTCAAAGAATTACATAGTGCAAGAAAATCCATTGTGAATTTACAGATCTTAAGGTCAAAAAAGAATTATCATGGTCATCTATTGTCACCACTTGTATAATACAGGCCACATAATTACAACCAGTAATTCATGCTATAGAACAAATTATTTTCCTCAATTGTGCATGTAAATAATAAAATTTCAAAATATAGACAATATATTTTTCTGATTTGTTTTCAGGGCACTATTACACTGTTGCCGAATGGTTGCTGTAAAACATGTGAGTACCGTTACCCAGTGTTCATATATTAACTAAAAATAAAATGCATTTTTTAAAAAGGAACTGATTTTTTACTCTCTAAAAGTTATTGCTAAACTACATTAATTAATCAGATGGAAGTACATTCCTACTAGTTGTTTTGTGGAGCACATAAAGGATGCCCAGAAGAAAGTTAGACACTGGGGCCACCTTATACTTACCGAGCTGATGATCGATCTTCTGGCATTTGATTAAGAGGGTCTAGGTAAGACCCGCTAAATCGAACACTGAGAGTGGTTCCTGGCAGATCGAGTGTAGACATGACTTGACTGAGTATGTGGCCACACAGCACAGTTTGGTGTTATTTATCAATCAACATAGTTGCAGAGGGGGCTTTGCAGCAGAAGTGCCTTTTGGAAAAGGAAAGGCAGGTGGATGAAAGGACCTAACTCACTGGGATTGGAAGACATGGAGATAATGTAGCTCACCTACTGTATTTTTACGTCTGGGTTTTTCTTTTCAGTTTCCCTTCTGATTTGTTGAGTTCAGTGCCTAAAGCAGTGAAGTATATAGATAAAAATAATAGTTTTATTTTTGGCCTAGAGTTTGAAACTTTGCCTTACAAGCTGCTATATTAAAAGTCCATTCAGAAGCTTTTCTAAAACATCTCTAACTGGCTACTATATGTGACTTGGCAAAACCCTTTAGTCCTGATTTGGCACTAGTAACATTGATAGCACCTAATAGTTTTGATTTAATAAGCCTTTGCTTTTCCCGGCACAGGTCTCCAAACACTCTCACACAATTTGAGTAATACAAGATAAATGAGCCATTTTCTTTCTTCCTCATTTGTTTCATTTCCTCTGTCATTCAGCGGCTCCAATAAGAGACATGTTCAGGAGATGGTTTGTTCTCCAGACTAACATTGAAAGGCAAGCGTTAAAATGCTTGACCTTTCTGACAACTTTTCTGTTTGAACTGCAGTTATTTCAGTATTTTAGTGACAGATGGCAGAACAAGGAGCAATGGTCTCAAGTTGTGGTGGGAGAGATCCAAGTTGGATATTAGGAAAAACTATTTCACTAGGAGGGTAATGAAGCACTGGAATGGGTTACCTGGGGAAGTAGTGGAGTCTCCATTCCTAGAGGTGTTTAAGTCTCGACTTGACAAAGCCCTGGCCGGGTTGATTTAGTTGTGATTGGTCCTGCCTAGAGCAGGGGGCTGGACTTGATGACCTTCTGAGGTCTCTTCCAGCTCTATGGTTCTATGATTCTATGATTCACATCCTGTGATGAAGCAATATGATGCTTTTGCAGCCATCTGATTGAAGGGTATTATCTCTTTTTTTCCTCATAGGCATACCCCAGGACACTCCATTGCCATGTTCTGTCACCAGAAACCTGGAATATATCAACCACAATGGCTGCCGCTCTGTGGAGAAGGTCGTTCTGACTCACTGTGAAGGATCATGCGGAACTCTCTCAATGTAAGTAAAGTGAATCAGTCAAGGAGATACTCAATTTAATTGACATATAGACTGCTTCCATGAAAGGGGCAATACATAGCCAGGCTGAAGAGTCAGTAGCTGAAGAGCTAGAACTGGTCAACTCCAAGTCTCACAAGCACTGACGTTTGTAACTGGTTTGGGGAAAATGGCCAAAGGGCTGATTCACGTTAATAATGAAGTCCATAGAAAAGGGACAAGTGACTCTGCATTTTTGCTTCCAAAGAGCTGTGTAGATTCCTTCTTGCCTACACTGTGAGAGCTGGATCACTTGCCATTTGCGTTACAGCAGCACAGAGTCGATTCCCGATGTAGGCAATACGTCAACTATAGCCACATCAGAACGTCATGAGCAGAGATGCTACTTTCCAAAGATGAATGTATAAAGGACTGGAGGGAAAAACGAAAGACTCTTTTATAAGAGGGAGACACTTGTGTGGTAAAGAAATGAAAAAATGTGTTCTAAAGGGCTTTTCATAATTGTGGAGATAATGAAGTTAGTATTGCTCTGAAATGAGAGAACTTTGAAGAAACCAGCGGTTAAGAGTATAACCCTAATTTCCTACTGAAATGATCTTTTGAGTCTACCACTGAAAACAATTACCTGGAGGAAAGCCCATTCCTTATGGGAATTATTTATTTGAATTGCTGCAGTACGACTGGCCCCAAACAGGTTCCTGTGATGAAAAGCGAGCCCCAATCAGTGTTCCCATCTGATTTTCTGTAACTGGAAAGCAACCAGAGTACATGGTTTGGGGCAGAGATTTCCAAAGCACCTAAGGAAATTGGGCACTCAGCTCCCAGTGACTTCCAATGGGAATAGGGTGCCTAATTCTGTTAGGCCCCTTTCAAATTCCAGACCTTTATGACTTGTTTTTTTAAAAACAGCAGGCTACATTATATTTGAACCTGGTACCTAGCATACTGCCTGCTCAGCTGAGGGAGCAGCTCCTCTAATTCATACCACTGGAGAAGCCTTTTTAACCTATTATTTCCAGTTTCTTACAGCAGCTTATCCCCTCAAATAGCATCGTGCCTCATTTCACTTTCTTTCCACCTTTACTTACACCATAAGTAAAGGGTGGGAGGGATAGCTCAGTGGTTTGCGCATTGGCCTGCTAAACCCAGGCTTGTGAGCTCAATCCTTGAGGAAGCATCAAGGGCAAAAATCTGTCAGGGATGGTGCTTAGTCCTCCTGTGAAGGCAGGGGACTGGACTCAATGACCTTTCAAGGTCCCTTCTGGTTCAAGGAGGTAGGCATCTCCATTCATTTATTTTATAGCATAGTGTGACAGTGTTTTTTTCCATGCTCTTAAACAGATACTCAGCTGAGGCCAGCTCCATGGAGCACAAATGTTCCTGCTGCAGGGAGACAGAGACCACCAAGAAGGAAGCTCTACTGAGATGCCCCAATGGGAAAACTAAAACATACAAATATCTACATGTGAACAACTGTAAATGTTTCAACACTGAGTGCACCGTACCAGGCTCCTCAGAAGAGGCCAAAAGCAGCGAACACTCAAAGGAAAATGTAGAACAGGGTGCCATCGAACGAATCAAGCGGGCCATTCAGAGAATAATGCAGTGAAGGGCAGAAAAGTAACAACACACAGAAAAAAGAAAGACCAGGAGGCTTTATGCACCAATCTCATCTTAATTCAATGCTTTGCCTTTTACCATTTCCTCCTTTGCCTCACATTCTCTGATTATTTTTAACTGAACTCTATTTATTTGTGTACAAAAGAGAAACTATTATACCAAGTCTCTTTTGTTTGGTCTTAAATTAGTTTCTTTTGCTTTCAATGATTAAAGTCATATTTCAAAAGTGAAAACTCCTTGTCTTTATTCATCTGCACACTTGAGCCTTCAGCCCTTGAAAGGGAAGGAAGATTGCTCCCGAGCCTAAGCAGTAAAGTGCCAGCTTTTCTAAGTCAACTGGATACCTATTTTTGGCTCTCTAAGTGCTCAAATCTATCGAGGTCTAGATTCTGGGTTGGTAACTCATCTGTACCACCATTATATCTGCTGAAATAAAACAATGAAAAGATCAGGTTTAATTTACTAGAAAGATTTGGGTAGAGCCCTGCAGAGATACAACATTTGTATCCGTAACCACATCTGCATCCACAAAACCGAGCTGCAGATATCTTCATTGAGGGTATGTCTACACTACAGCACTAATTCGAACTAACTTAGTTTGAATTAGTTAATTCAAACTAAGTTAGTTCGAATTAGTTAATTCGAACTAAGCTAATTTGAATTAGCTCATCTAGACTTAAAAACTAGTTTGAATTAGCATTTTGCTAATTCGAACTAGCATGTCCACATTGAGTGGACCCTGAACCGAAGTTAAGGCTGGCCGGAACCAGTGCCAGCAGGGCATCAGGTTATGACTTAGAATGTGGAGCTGCTGTCTCAGGCTAGCCGAGAGCTGTGCTTAAAGGGATCCAAACCCCACCCTGGACAGAAAGTTCTCAGGGTTCCCCACTTGCTTGTCTACCAGGATGAGGGACAGCAAAGCGGTCCTGTCTTGGAGTGCCCTGAGTGCCCACACTCGGCATATCACAGCACTCGGCCATCAGCGCGGCTGCACTTGCTGCAGGCTGCCATCCGGGGGTGTCTATCGGGGGGCTGTCAGTTTCCAGGAGACCCTGCAGGAGAGCTTCCACCCTGAGGAGCCCGCAGAGCCACCCCAGTCCTCCCCATTGGGAGCTCGTACCCCATTCCTCCCTCATCTCCTTCTACTTACCCCTCCCTAGCCCCCCTTCCTGATGTACAAAATAAAGGACACGTGTGTTCAAAAATAGGAACTCTCTTTATTTAACAAAACTGGGGGTGGGGATTAACCTCTGGGGAGAGTGGGAAAAGGAGGTGGGAGAAGGGAAGAGAGAGGGTGGGAGAGGGGATTGGGAAACCTGGAAGGAGGGAGCTGGAAGGGGGAAGCCAGGGGAAGAAGGAGGAGGGGAAGAATAAAACTATGGTACACCCACATCTTCAGTACTGTGTACAGATGTGATCTCCTCACCCCAGGAAAGATATTTTGGCCTTGGAAAGGGTTCCGAAATGGGCAACTTAAAATGATTAGGGATTTGAAACAGGTCCCATATGAAGAGAGGCTAAAGAGACTAGGACTTTTCAGCTTAGAAAAAAGGAGACTGAGGGGGGATATGATAGAGGTCTATAAAAGCATGAGTGGTGTGGAGAGGGTGCATGAAGAAAAGTTCTTCATTAGTTCCCATAATAGAAGGACTAGAGGACACCAAATGAAATGAATGGGTAGCAGGCTTCAAACTAATAACAGAAAGTTCTTCTTCACAAAGCAAATAGTCAACCTGTGGAACTCCTTGCTGCAGGAGGCTGTGAAGGCTACAACTAGAACAGTTTAAAGAGAAGTTAGATAAAGTCATGGAGGTTGGGTCCATGGAGTGGTATTAGCCAGGGGGTAGAAATGGTGTCCCTGGCCTTTGTTTGTGGAAGGCTGGATATGGATGGCATGAGACAAATGGTTTGGTCATTGTCTTCGGTCCATCCCCTCCAGGGTACCTGGTGTGGGCCGCTGTCAGCAGACAAGCTACTGGGCTAGATGGACCTTTGGTCTGACCCAGTACGGCCGTTCTTATGTTTTTATGTTCGAAGCTCAGGGCCAGGGGTCTCACTGGACCACCTTGATTTTCATGCAAACCTGCTCCTGGGTGGCCAGGCTGGCAGCTATCCTGCCCTAGACAGCTGCTTTCCTGTGCCTAGTGTGGAGGTTGTGGACGCTGGAAGCTTTCCCCCAAACCTCAATTAGGTCCACGATCTCCGCACTAGACCAGGCGGGCACCTGACTCTTGTAGCCCCGGGCAGGCTCCTGGGAGCCGCCAACCTGGTCCCGGGAAGAGGCGGAGGGCTGGGTTGCAGCGGGTGGCTGGCTTGTGCCGTGCCAGGTGCAGGGTCTGCTGGCTGGGTGCTGGCAGGCTAGCACCTGGCATGGGCACCGTAGTCAGACCATGCTCCTTTAAGAGCTCCGGGGCCGGGAGGGGGGCAGACGAGTTTCCCTGGTTGTGCCCAGAGTGGCCACCAAGGCAACCTGGGAAGGGCTAGCCTCCCACTAGTTCGAATTAAGTGGCTACACAGCCCTTAAGTCGAACTACTTAATTCGATCTAGGCGTTAGTCCTCGTGGAATGAGGTTTACCTAGTTCGAATTAAGCGCTCCGCTAGTTTGAATTAAGTACGAACTAGCGGTTTGCCTGTGTAGCACCTATGAAAGTTAATTCGAACTAACGGCTGTTAGTTTGAATTAACTTTGTAGTGTAGACATACCCTCTGAGTGCAGAAAGTGGGTGCCTGCAAGAAACCTTAAAATATCTTGCCTCTAAAGGCTTCTGTTTTAAAAACTCCCCAAGGTCACAGATTCCCTGACTTTGGGAGGCATGCTGTCACCATCCAAGTGAAGAAAACTCATAGCTTTTCAAAGCCCAGAAGATTAATTTGAGAATTTATTCCAGAGGGGGTACCCCAAACTCTTGTACTACAAGAAAGCATGACTATAGAACACAGCACCATAAATATATGAGGAAAAGCTCTGTGGCACTCAAAGGTGAGGTTGTTTCACCAAAAGAAGTTGGGACTATACAAATATTACCACATCTATCTTTTGTGTCTCATATCCTGGGACCCACATGGTTACAACAATAACAATGCATCATTAATAAAGGCAATTAGAATCCTGGCTTTGCGTGGTTAACTAGATATAGCTCCAGGTTTCAGGAATCATGGTTAATTATAGGGATTTTTGTTTGGGGAGGATACAGGCAGTCCCCGACTTACGTGGATCCGACTTACGTCGGATCCCTAGATACGAACGGGGTGAGGCAACTCCCGCACATGCGCAGCAGCATTCCCGGGGCTCGCTCACCTGGGTCCTAGGATCCTCCTCCTCCTCCTCGGGCCGGCTCCGACTGGGGTCCCGCAGAGCTGCCGGGCAGAGGAAAAGTGCCTCCCCACGCCCGCTGCCCCCCCCACCCCCCTGCCAGCAACAGGCTGCCCCCTCCCCTGAGCAACAGGCTGCCGAACAGACAAAAGCAGCCTCTCTGCCCCTCCTTCCCCTATACATGCCTGGCTCCCGGAGCACAGCAGCGTCCCCGGGGCTCGCTCACCTGGGTCCTAGAATCCACCTCCTCCTCCTCTTCGGCCGGCTCCAACTGGCCTCTGCCTGCAGCAGCTGGCCACAGGGACAGGGATCCCACAGAGCTGCCGGGCAGAGGAAAAGTGCCTCCCCACGCCCGCTGCCCCCCCCCCCGCGGCCTCGCATCCTGCACGCCTCCCCCCCTTCCCCCCTGCCAGCAACAGGCTGCCCCCTCCCCTGAGCAACAGGCTGCCGAACAGCAGACAAAAGCAGCCTCTCCGCCCCTCCTCCCCCTATACATGCTGGGCTCCCTGGGCAAACAAAGACTCCACCAAAACAAACAAAGTGCTGGCCTCATTGTGTTAGCAAAAAAAGGACCCTCCTCCTAGAACCCTGGGTGGTGTGTGGAAATAAAGCTATTAGCTCAAAGCATGGTGCAGAGCTGTTTGGTATTTGATGAGTTACTCCTTTAGTCCTGAGTTTGTCACAGGGATAGAAATAGATGTGAAATCTTCGGAACAGGGGAACAGACAGCAAAACAAACATTAGAGGGGAGTTAACCTTTCCCTATGCTATCCAAAACTAAAAAAAATGTTTGGCTAGAGTTTCCCCTACAATATGTACCAGTTCCGACTTACATACAAATTCAACTTAAGAACAAACCTACAGTCCCTATCTTGTACGTAACCCGGGGACTGCCTGTATTCCATTTAGAGAAAAGGGAGAATTGGGCCATATCACAGGTTTCTCTTTGAAGAGAATAGTTTGGAACATAAGAAACTGGCCACACTGACTCAAACCAATGGCCCATCTAGCTCAGTATCCTGTCTTCCAACAGTGGCCAATGCCAGGTGCTCCAGAAAGAATGACCAGAAAAGGGAATCAAGTTAATTCCTTATTTATGGCTATTTATTAACCTATCTACAATGTTTCAAATAGCACATCTGGTTTAGAAGGTTGTTTTAACCTGATATGCTCAGTTCCCAAGTTCAGTACTTTGCACTGATAGATTCTGTAGGCTAAATCCCATGGTCTTCCCCAGGCCGAACTCCCACTTAAACCAATGACAATGTTGCCTGTGTTAGAAGTGTATAATTTAATCCATTGTATTCATCTTTAAAACTCAATCTGACACAGAGCACCAAAGCTATTTGAAGAAAATGTCTGAGCACAGTGGAGCTCAAAAGCGTGGCTTATGCACCAGAAGAAGTTGGCCCAATAAAAAATATTACCATACCTACCTTGTGTCTCTCATAGCCTGGGACCAGCTCAGTTACAACAATAACATTGCATCATAAATACAGGCAATCGAATCAGGACTTTGCCTGGTTTACCAGATATGGCAGCAGGTTTCAGTCAAGATGACTAAGTCACTCTTGATGGAGCTGTTGTTTCAGGCTGTATACTAACTCAGCTGTTAGTTGCAGACAGGTCACACGACTAAGCTTCTTCTTTGCATCCAGGTGGGCTAGAAACATTTTTGTAAAATAAAAACAGTCTGATTTCAGCTCCAGCCCAGCTTTGAAGGGCTCATCTCTTAATTCAGCCCTTGTGCATACCCCATCTTTCTTGTAAAGACAGTTTAAATACAGCTTTTTAGCTCAACAGGCACTGGCCTCCTTATGGAATGGATTCCTGTGCTAGGAATTCTTCTCATGTAGGAATTTGCTACAACTAGAGTTGGAAAGAAGTTGTTGGCTGAGGAGTCTTTTAGCCAGAAATGATGGTTTGGGTCAACCAAAACAGTTTGTATCTTTATATTAATTTTGATTTATAAAACAAGCCGTAAAAATGTCTAATATGTCAAAACATTTCATTTTGACACTTTTGAGACGCAATGGTTCAACTTTTCATTTCAGAATGTCCTTTAACTTCATTAAAAATATCAAACGTTCAAAATCTTAATGAAGTTTCTGTTTGGGGGGCATACAAAACATTTTGTTTGATCCCAAATGATTTTATTTTTTCACTCCAGTAAAATTCAGAAACAAGGGTTTCGGTCAGACCTGAAAGGAAAAAATAGTGTTTTACAGTGAGAATTACATGAAATGAGCCACACTTTCTCCAGTCTGAAATGAACTGGGATAACAGAAGGGTATCCAGGAAGAATCCTACCAGCATCCAAACTTTTTGAGGGACTGTCATTATTCACACAGTTCCAGTTGCAGCCTATTGAGATCTGCCAGTGTTTTTGTGCAAATGCCAGCACCAACCAGCAATGTAATTGTTACTATATGCAGACATTGTTAAAAAGTAATGTGTGACTTACAGAAGTGAAGACTTGATGCCATTGACAGGAACCCTGCACTTAAAGGCTAAAAAAGTTTTCCAAATCTTTATTGCTCATTCAGCAAACCCTATTGCAAAATCTGCGTAGATAGAAGTTTAAATTTCTGATATGCTAAACTAAAAAACCCAAGAAGCCCATCCTTTTTTTAAACTAAAAAAAAAAAATGAAATCTTTTGCCTTCATATATCACAAAAACCCCCAAATACCTTGCAAGTCTGCTTTCCCTCGACACCCTTTGCTTGTCACCTTTAAGCAAAATGTCTGATGGTTTTATATTGTGGTCTGGTAACTATGATGAGACTGAAATCCAGTGGGCCAAATTAATCTTTGGTGTAAATTGCCTGAATCCATCTGCATTATACCAGGGATTAATTCTATACATTTTGTACTTGTGGTCTACTGCTAAGCTAGAACTTAACTAGCCATAAAAAGTTAACGTAACAACCACTCACTCTAAAATATTATTAGTTTCATTTGGCCAAATTTGTGTTCATGATTTTCAGTTCCAGGAGTGAGACCACGAGTAAATGTGGCACTCTTTTAGCTAACCTTACACTGTTAAAAAACTTCAGGGGTAGCTGAGTTAGTCTGTACAGGATAAACTTAAAAAAAAAAAAACCCAAATAGTCTGGTAGTACTTTAAAGGCTAACAAAAAATTAGCTAAACTTCACTATCCAATAAGGGACTGAATAAGCCCAGTGTTTTATAGTGATAGTTACATGAAATGAGCCACACTTTCTCCAGTCTGAAATGAATTGGGATAACAGAAGGGTATCCAGGAAGAATCCTACCAGCATTCAAACTATTTCCCTAAAGGCACAAGTACAAGATACTAGATCAGTGGTCCCCAACCTTTAGAGGCTCCTGTGCGCCTGGGGGCGGGGCCACTCATGCGCCGGGCAATATTTACCACATAGGCATTGCTGGAGCAAGTCACACTATCCACTCCTGGCCTCTCTGATATGCCCCCAAACCTCACTGCAGTGTGCCTGAACATCACCATGGAGTCCACACCTGCCTAGTACACGGTGCCAAGACTTTACCACTGCAGCTTACAGGGAAGGATCCAGTAAGTAGAGTTCAGCATCCCATCCTCACCAATGCCCAAATGTACCCTACTGATATAGCTCCTCCTCTGAAATACCCATATGTGTGAGCCACTGATCCTTTGTTTTACCACCCCTCCTTAATGTCATCACCACCAGTAGTAGCATGGCCTTCGACCATATGGGGTGCCAAATTCTGGCTCACGCAATGTCTTGTCTGACCTAAAGCCTAAGCCTGAACATTATTACAACCCTATTCTATCAAACAAAGGGGAACAGGATCAGCTCAATAGCCATTATGCATAATCCCTTCTCCTGAGTTTCCTAATAGGAATTCTTTGGCTTGACATCCAAAAAATCTGTGGTGTCCCATTAGGCATGGAGCAGCAGAAGAACTGTGATTCAAAGGAAAGGGGGTAGGAACCCAGCGGTTCCATCCACAGGGCTATAAAGTCTAATGTCAGCTTTGGGTGGCAGCCAAAATGGCAAAGGTTCAAGAACAGACTTTACCTCCCAAAGG
The DNA here is from genome assembly GCF_052426305.1 of Pelodiscus sinensis. Classification (NCBI taxonomy): domain Eukaryota; kingdom Metazoa; phylum Chordata; order Testudines; family Trionychidae; genus Pelodiscus; species Pelodiscus sinensis. The sequence goes on along the minus strand of NC_143056.1, from coordinate 119,266,560 downwards.
GCCCTGGTTCAGCTGTGACTGACAGACAATGGAGTTAATAGGGCACAGGCAGTGAGAAAGGGGTAAGGTGAACCCATGTGTCATGTCCCGCACAATGCGCCCACCTGCTGATGCAGGATTTCCTGAAGAGCCACAGAAGCAGCAAATCTTCATCTGGCAGAGACGTGCACCTGCATGTCTGTGAGTTACTCACTGAACGGCCCATAAACCTCTCAAGGGAACAGCAATAAAAAAAATCAGAGAGTCAGATCTTTGTATATTCCAGAAAGCCCTGTGAGGGACCAAGCAAACCATCCGTAACTTAGTCCACAAGGATTTGCTCATTGCGCACTGAACAACTGAAGGTGACATCTGTGTTGTCAATGAGCCCTGAAGGTAAGGCTAAGAGCCATTAAATGAGCATGAGGTCAACATTAGTTTTAAACTGCAGTTGTGCTCCCCCCCAAATCTAGAGTAATTCTATCAAGTCTAGGCCCAAAAGAATGTTCTCGCAGCCAGCCGTGAGGTAATCCAGGCCATGCAGCCCCATATCAAGCCTACCATCAAGAAACCAAGCCCAAGTGTTATTCACAGGAAATAGCCTTGCACAACAAATAAGTGTGATAAGAAGCTTGCAATCTCTTTATGGAAAATCAGCGAAGGGAGAAAGTGGAAAGATTGTTAAAGTATAAATGAATCACTAAGTTACATACATAATTAGGGTCCTGCCAAATTCACAGTCCATTTTGGTTAATTTCTTGGACATAGGTTTTTAAAAAAGAATACATTTAATGTTTTCTGCATTTTATCATTATGTTGTAATTGTAGAGATCCTGACCCAAAAAGGAGTCGGGGGGAGGGAGGAGTCGCAAGGTTATTGTAGGGGCAGTTGTGGTACTGCTATCCTTACTTCTGCGCTGCTGCAGCTGGGATGCTGCCTTCAGAGCCGGACAGCTAGAGAGAGGCGGTTGCTAGCCAGGATCCCAGGTCTGAAAACAGCTGCCGCTATCAGCAGCACAAAAGTAAGGATGGCAAAGCTTGGTACTTCCACTCTTACTTCTGGGCTGCTGCTTGCGGAGTGTTGCCTTCAGAGCTGGGTCCCCAGCTAATAGACATTGCTCTGTAGCTGCCCAGATCTGAAGGCAGAACAGATGTAAGGTTGGCAATACTGTGACCCCCCAAAATAACTTCATAATCTGTTCACAATTACCTTTCGGTTCAGGACCCTCAGTTGAGAAACACTGCTTTCTCCCATGCAATCTGGGCACACAAAATTCCAGATTTCATGGGGGAAGACCAGATTGCATGGCCTGTAATGTGTTTTTCATGGTCATGAGTTTACTAGGTCCCTCAATATAATGTATGTTGATAGATATCATGTATGTTGATAAACTAGAATAAATGATGGATTCTCTGTAACTTGAAGTCTTTAAACCATGATTTGAGGACCTCAGTAACTCAGCCAGAGGTTGGGGTCTATTACAGGAGTGGGTGGGTGAGAGTCTGTTGCCTGAGGTGTGCAAGAGGTCAGACTAGATGATCACTATGAGTCCTTCTGGCCTTTAAGTCTATGAGACTCCTTAGCAAAGCTGAGTGAATCATGGACGTTACAGTCGGCTGATGAATACAATTTATTTTGGGTCAAATTAAAGCCAAAATTTTCAAAAATTTCAGCAAATCACTAACAGGAAAATGTAATTTTAGGCTGAACACATTTTGTACAATCTGGAACATTTTGTTTAATTGTGAAATTTAAACTTTTTTAAATTTTTGAAATAAATTAAAGGAATTTTCAAAATAAAAAGTCATTTCAAATCAAAATTTGTTTTTGCTTCAAAAGTGTTGAAATTAAATGTTTCACCTTGTTTTGACTGGAAGAATTCGACACTCAGGGTAGGTCTACACTGCAAGGCTATTTCAGGATACCAGAGGTATCCCGAAATAGCTACTCTGTGTCTTTTGAATGCGTCCGCTATTGCAAAATATAGTTGATGCACTATTTCGGCATCCCTGAAAACTTTGTTCCACGAGGGATAAGGGATGTCTCAAAATAGTGTGCTATTTTGAAATTTGGTGCCGTGTAGATGTGCCGAATTTCAAAATAACCTTTTAAAATAGAATCGAAATAAGATGCACTATTTGTGTAGCACAAATTGCATATTTTATTTCGAGCTAAGGGTGCAGTGTAGACACACCCTCAGTTGCTAAACAGGTCAGTGTCATCAAACTTGCATTTTTGGTTGAAAAAAATCTTTCTGTCAAAGAAACTCAGCTTTGCTCTTTAGCACATGGGCTCTTCCATTTGCACATATGGTCAAGTTTCTTCAGTCTTGAATTTATTGAGACTGAAGTGATTCAGACCTGAATGATGCTCAAAGAGTTGGGAAAACAGGTGCAAGAGAAATCGCTGTACATAGACAGTCACAAAAATACAGAGCTCAGGAATGACTCTCTCATTGGCTTAATGTTTTTGGACCATATTCTGATGCTCTTACATGGAGAAGCTCCTGACTCTATGTGTAGTCCTATTGACTCCAGTAAGCCACTCGTCAGACTAAGCAACAGGCCTTGATTTGAGGGGAGTGGCAATGCAGAGATATTTTGTATCACTGACCCCTTAAGTAATCCCCTGCACAAGTGCATAGACCAGCTTGCAATTGAGCGCTAATTGTGTTTTTGGTGGACCTATGTGAATTGAACTTTTTAAAGCTTAGATCCTCACACTGAAAACCAACTCCAGTGAACAAATGAAATCCAGCTGTATGGGAATGAAGACTCAACCATACACTTATTTCTGCAAAGCAGGGTGAGCCACAGACATAGGAGAGGAGTCAAAAATTTGCACTAGCTGCACTAACACTGCACCTGTTCCGTGAAACGTTGACTTGCAGTAGCCAATGTAGTTAACCTATCACCTTTCATGAGCCATTTTGATTTCACTTTTTAAAGCCAACCATTATTTGCCATTAGCTGCCATTATTTTTTTCTTTCAGTAAACCATTTGGTTACAGCTGACCCTGCAGAGTTTTTCCTCTAGTGCTCAGAAATAGTTATCCAGCCTGCAGAGGGAGCATGTAATAATAATGAACACATTAAACTTCAGAGGTGTGAACAAAGGCATAAGGGACAGAATCAGGGCCATGATTCCTTGTTTCCAAGGAGCTACATTAAAAAGTTAAATATTTGGCATGAGAGAAAAGACAAAGCTGGAAGGGAAGCAAGAAACACCATTTTAAAGCATTGAAAAGTGGAATGGAAAAAGCTGCAGAGACTTCCCTCTTTGCTCCCCTCCCCCAACTTCCCCTCAAAATGAAGTGCCACAGAAACACACAATTGTCTTTTCAGAAGGGAATGTGAGGGCTCAGTCTTGTAAGCTTGAATCTGTGAGGGAATAATCAGTGAAGCTCCACCTCCTAGGGACCTGGCTGTCAATGTTCTGTTCTCACGCCAAATTCCTGGACTATAAAACTGTGACGATAAGCCGAGGCAAAAAGCATTTCCCTGGAAGGATTTTTAAGTTATCTCTTTATAGGTGTGATGGGGGGGAAAAGGGGAGGGCCACTATGGATCTTCTGCCTAATTTGGAGTTATTGTGAGGGCAAAACCCCAGTGCAGATAGGTAAGAAAAATCTAAATTCTGAAGTTGTTGGCTTAGGTATTTACCTCCATTAAGTTACAAATACAAATGTCAAATTAAAATATACTTGGTTAGACTGAAATCTATGTGCATGCTGTAAATAGATTAGCCCTTTGTCTGTACACTCCAAATGAACCTGCTTTAAGGAATTCATTGTTTTTCTTTGCATTAAAGAGCAATTCATCAACCATTCCAAGATTAGTTGTTTAAAGAACATGTTTGCTGGACTCAGTTTATATTACAGAAAATGGCAATGTCCTTTTTAATTTTTTGACTTACACATAGTCCCTAGGAGAAATATGTCTGCATAAAGTCTGTTAGAGTTAATTGCCTGACATCCACACACTCGTAGAAGTATTATTTTTCCTTACTGCACTATTACCTTCTAATTCCTGGTTTGGAATGTCTTATAGCTTCCTGAGTTCATTTATTACACAAACAGTTGATTGCGAATTCATGTGATGACTGCTGAAGTGTTAGCATTTCTAGCAACTCCAAACCAATAAATGAGTAAAACCTGACTATCAGTCTTACCGTCGCATGCAGAAAGGTGCTATTTCATTCCACTGTACTCTTGTGTTACAAACACCTACTACAAACTGTAAAAACATGTTGGCACCTCAGTTTATTTTACAGGTGCATCTTATCTAAAATAAATTTTCCATCCACCCCTGCTGATTCCTAGTTATGCATATTACAAAACATTTCAGAGTTCGTAGAGTATGTTAAGTACTGATTTTGATTTGATCTGTGATGTATATTGCTAAATTAATATCACTGAAAGCTATCCCATCAGCACATCAGGGAAATCTTTCCATTTTCTCCTGCTAGTCTGCCATGTAGGGAAAATGAGAAGCTGAAAGCATATTGCAGCAAAGTGTAAAGTCCATTGAAGGAGAATTACATTTGTTTTCTTCAACTTCACAGTTTGAGCATTTCTGGGATGTAATTTAATACACAAAGAAAGTTTTGATGTGTAACTTCGCATATACAATTGAAAATTCAGGGAGTTCAGTCCTTAGTGGTCAAGGAAGCAAAGGTTTCTCTAAGCATCACATATTGGCTGGATAAGGGCCATGGTTCTGGCTAAGTTTTTGAGGTGGGATTGAGTTGTACTAGAAGTTGGTAGTCTCTTTAGGATAGAGAAGTTCTTCAAAGAGATGAGTCAGTATTAGACTCCCTCCTGAATTTGAGTAAATTGTGAAATGCAGAGTCATTTAGAAAAGTTTGTAGTGACAACTGGCATTTCTAAGTCTACCACTGGTGGCAGCCATCTTGCTAAAAAGTGATGTTGTCACACATGCCCAATAGAAGAGACTGCAAACCAGTTTCCAGCCTACTTTAAGATAGTTTAAGGGGAAGTTTACACAGGTACCAAGACACCTTAAATACCTAAATCCAACTGAAAGCCAATGAGAGTTGGATGCCAAAGCACCGTGGACGTCTGAAAATCTCCCTTTAAGTCTTTAAAGTGCCACTTCAATGGCAGACGCTAGGCACTGATTGCAATACCCACCAATAACATTTCCACCTTCACTCTTTCTACAGTCCAGCGCCCGGCAGTCACCAGAAATGAATGCTCCACTTGGGGCAAATTCCACTTCCAGACATTTGACCACGTTAAATTCGATTTTCCCGGCATCTGCCAATACGTTTTTGCCTCGCACTGCAACGACAGCTATCAGGACTTCAACATCCAGGTCAGGCGACGCGACAAGAGTGGCTTTCCAGTCTGCTTCACTGCGACCATTGACGGCGTGCTTCTAGAGGTGAAAGAGTCAGGCATCACAGTGAATGGGAATGAGTGAGTAAATATTTATTGTTCTTGCTGAACTCCACTGTTTGTTCTACCTTTTAAGTATAGTCTTGTATGTCAGCAGTGCATCCATGGGCCTTCTCGACTTGGAAGATTCATCAAAGGCAGGAGGAAGACACAAATTGCCCCAGATTGCGTAACGTTCCTATATACCAGTGAGCGGGGTTCCAACCTGCGCCCAGTTGATAGATCAGCTTGTGCCACAAAGGATGAGGATTGACTGTGCTTGTACTGTAGCTCGCATCCTGATTAGTGCACAATAAAGCCCTTCAGATTGAAAGCGCTCAGAAAATTATACAGGGACAGATTCTCTGAGGTGCTGAACTATTTCTGTGAGAGCATTTCAGCTGCCATTGACACTGAGGCTACGTCTACACTGGCATGATTTTCTGGAAATGCTTTTAACGGAAAAGTTTTCCATTTTTGGAAAAGTGCGTCTAGATTGGCAGGACACTTTTCCACAAAAGCACTTTTTGCGGAAAAGCATCTGTGGCCAATCTAGACGCGCTTTTCCACAAAAAATCCCCGATCGCCATTTTCGCGATCGGGGCTTTTTTGCAGAAAAAAAACTCTGCTGTCTACACTGGCCCTTTTGCGCAAAAGTTTTTCGGAAAAAGACTTTTGCCCGAATGGGAGCAGCATAGTATTTCCGCAAAAGCACTGACAATCTTACATGAGATCGTAAGTGCTTTTGCGGAAATTCAAGCAGCCACTGTAGGCAGCTGGCAAGTTTTTCCGCAAAAGCAGCTGATTTTGCAGAAAATTTTGCCGGTCTAGACACAGCCTGAGAGAAGATGAGGCACTCAGAGCCTGGCAGGTGTGCCAGAGAAGTCATAGACAGTTAAGACCAGAGACCCATGTAGTGATCTATTTTGATTTTCTATCTAACACATACTCCTTTACATCCAGTGATTCCTGCATTGTAGGGACAGGCTACAATGACTAGATGTTCTGATTGTATAGGGACATCCTGATATGTGGGGGTTTTTCTTATATTGGTTGTGTAATGCCCCACCCCATCCTGATTCTTCATACTTACTGTCTGGTCACTCTAGATCAGACCACAATTACGTGACGATCATAATAAGAATTAAAAGAACCTTCCACAACTTCCAGAAACAGTCTTCTCCTACTTGAAATAACACCAATATAGTAGCAACTCGGAGGTACTGTTTAAGCATACATGTGGAATTTCACCTTGAATTTTAATTTGAAATGAACTAGCAACACTCTGTGGAGCATGGAGTAAGTGCGCTCCATGCATGAACCACACTAAATACATTGACAGGCATATGTAGAATTATCTGAATTTTTCTGAATGATTTTTCTGAATTATTTTTCAAGGACAACCAATATTCCATGCATGTGTGGACTAATTTTTTGTGCTATGTGCAGACATGTACCACCAGTAGAAACACATGCTGCTGTGGGCGCTCTGCTCATCAACTGGATGGGTTTTGAATCTCTCCTGGGTGGCTGCCTAAGTATACAGCTTACTGGGAACACTGACTTAGGCAACCCCCTATAATGTGCATTGCCATATTCCAGCACAGAGATGTCAAGAGTATGAGCAAGGTCTACACGTGGGAGAAATACTCACACCCTCCTTGCCAAGCAAACATAGAAAAAGTACTATTGGCCATTGTATCTGTCTAGTCATCCAGTAGTAGGAGAACAGAGGAAAGAGTCATTAGACTGCAAATTTTATTGACAAAATCAGACGCATCTCTTCAATCAAAGCAGCAAAAGAATCTGCAGTTTCTTCCAGTTATTTCTCCAACCAGATGACCTATTCTTCCTGCCTTGCTAAATGGTCTTAATATGCAAGAGAGGGTCACACAGTGGAAGAGTCTGAGGAACTCCAAACTTTGAGCCATCTTTTCATGGTTTCCTTTTGATGCCTGTTAATTTTTCACTACCTCTCCTGAGATCATTTGATTTGAGCTCTATTTTATAATTTGTTTTTTTCTCTTGCTTTTCTTTAGGATTCCCCTCCCCTTCAGCTTGAAGAGCATTTTGATCGAAGACACCTGCACCTATTTCCAAGTCACTTCCACACTGGGCCTGACGCTCAAATGGAACTGGGCTGACACTCTCTTAGTATGAAGATCCAGTTAGTTGGTTTTCTTTCAGTGAATTTTAGTGTTGTTGAAAGGCCCTGCATGGCCAGTGGTTCTCTAACTGCAGGCTTAGTGGGTACTGCAGAGATTTGTATTCCCTGTGTCACAATTCACAGAATTAAAGAAAAGGGTAGAGAGGATTAAAAAAAAATGGAAAGTTGATCTTGTGGATAGAAGGCCAGTTTGGCATCCACATGGGAGAAGGTTCTCCAGTCACATGGCAATTCAAAATCTGATGTAGTCTGCTGTTTGCTCCAGCCAGCAAGATGTAGACATACTGTGAAGTTTTCCTTTCAAGCCAGTGGGAGTCACTATCAAGTGACTAGAAGCTCATTCTCACCAGGGTTCTAATGTCTAGATTCTGGAGCAGGAGAGGGCCAAAGGGCCTCCGCGGGCAGGATCCGGCCTGTCAAAAGAGTTGATCTGGCTTGGGGAGACCCTGCCGCTCCTTCCACCCCCAGGCCTAGCAGGGCTTGGGGATGGGGGAGTGTGTGAAGTCTCCTTCTGCCCTGATAGGGCCTCAGCACTAAAAGTCAACTGACAGCTGCTGTCCAGCTGGTGGTTGACTCTAAGCGTAGCACTCCCTTGCAGGGTGGGAGCAGGGAGTGAGAGACTTCACATGCTCCCCCTCGCCAGGCCCTGATAGTCCTGGGGGCAGCAAGAGAGAGCACACCAAGTCTCCTCCCACCGCCAGAGGCATGGCTACCTAGAGGGAACCACCAACTGTGTTCCTTCATCCCCAGACCAAACAGAGCCCGTACCTTCAGCCCAAGGTCCCGCCCGTTCCGGGATGGCCCAGGGCTAATTAAAAAATTTCTGAAGTGGCCCCTGGTCAAAAATGATTGCCCACCCCTACTCTGGGGCATCCTGTCTAGAGTAAGGCTATGGTGCCTATGGAGGGAGGGAAGAAGATGTCATGCCATAAGGTGATTGTATTATTTATCAAGCCGTGTAAGATGCTGCAATTAGTTATTTTTCTAGGCGAAATAGCAATTGTTAAGTATTTTCCCCTTTGAATTTGGCCTGTCTACTATGAAGTTCTATTATAAGTTTGCTACTGAAGAGTAATATTCCAAATTTGCTGCATATTTAAATTATTTACATCTTGTAATCATTTCATTTGTATTTTCAAGTTTACATACATATTTTAATCTGACCCCCCCCTTCTATGGTGAGATTCCCTTCCATCCTTTGTTTGACATAGTTGAGTTTATCAAAACAATTTCTAATTTGAGAAGGTTGGGTAAAGTACTCACAATTATTTTCTTGGCTTCCTGATCTTAATTCAACAGGGATATGTCTACACTATGTGGAAGATCGACATAGCTGCAGTCGATCTTCCAGGGTTTGATTCTAGACCCACTAAATTGAACTCAGAGGGCACCCCTATTGGCACCAGAACCCCTGCTCCTTATGAGGGGTGAGGGAAGCCAATGGGAGCGTTTCCCCCCGTCAGCCTCTCCCTTTGTGGATGGTGTGGAAAGTCAATTTAAGATACATGAACTCCAGTTACAAAATTAAAGGTAGCTGGAGTTGCATCTCTTAATTTGACCTTCTGCTGTAGTATAGACCAGGCCTAGGTGTTTTGTCAGCATTGTTTATGCTCAGTAATTCTCAAGATTTGTCCATCCTTTTTTTTCTAATTAAGCTGTAATTATATATGGTCAATTTTACAGTCCTTAGCTTTTTACTCAGATAACACTCTGATGAGATCAACAGGAATATTGCTAAATAAAACTGAGGTATAAATACTGCTGCCAATCACTCTGGTGTAAATCTATAGCAACTATGAATAGTCCACGTTTACATCATATGACTGAGAGCAGAGTATGCGCTTTCTAGTATGAACCTCAGGATTTGGGCTACAGCGTGCATGAGGAGAAAGGATTTGTTAAGACCAAACATATCTAATGAAGAGAGCAGCATTGTATATTAAACTGAATTGTCTCACTTTAAAGGCACTGCAGCAAATGGTGCACATTAAATAATAATGCTCTTAAGAAATACATAGACAAACTCTAAAGGAATGTGTCTCCCCATTTGTTTAGAATTTCCTTTCATTGAAACACATCAGTCAATGTTTTCATGTCAGAGAAGAAATTTTACACCTTTAGTAATTTTCCGTTCTGAAACACTCAAAACTCTGGTCTTCCTGTTTCTTTTTCTTTTGTAGCTGGACTTGGAAGATACATACAAGGGGAAAACATGTGGTCTGTGTGGGAACTACGATGGTGATGAGAAGAATGATTTGCATTTGAATGGTAGGAATTGGCTATTATATACTCCTTAGAGTTTTATGAAGCATGACACAAAACTATTTTCATCTGGTTTGCTGAAAGATACTCTGGTGCATACTTTTTCATAGAACACTAGAACTGGATGGGACCTCGAGAGGTGATTGATTCCAGTCCCCTGCTCTCGCGGCAGGACCAAGCCTATCTAACCTGCTCTTAAATATCTCCAGAGATGGAGATCCCACCACCTCCCTAAGCAATTTATTCCAGTGTTTAACCACCCTGACAGCTAGGAAGTTTTTCCTAATGTCCAATCTAAACCTCCCTTGCTGCAGTTTAAGCCCATTGCTTACACAGTTTAAGCCCATTTTGACACATTAGGGTGAATTTTGAGACTCCTGAGCTGATTCATGAATCTCAGGGGTTTGCAAAACCTGAAAAGTTTCACACAAACCAGTAAACCAAAATTAAGTACAGAGATCCCATACTGTACCACTGTCCTATTTCCTTGAGAGCAGTATATTCCAAGATGGTGGAACTTTTATAGTTGAGGTGGGTAGATGTTCCCTCTGGGAACATTTTCATCCTCTTGCAGTTAGGTAACCACTGTGATTTTGCCTTTGTATATTGTTAAGAATCATCAGCAAGTGATCCATACTTGCTTGAAACTTCAGTGAGCTCAGGATAATGTTTACAAAAACCATAGTGCAGGGGTGTCCAAACTTTTTTCAAAGAGGGCCAGATTTGATGAAGTGAACATGCGTGAGGGCCGACCATTTTGCCTGACATTCTTTGAACCATTAAAATTAAATGCAAATTAACTATTTTATGCAAAGTTTATTGCAAATGGCATACTTTTCATTTCGTCACATGGATGACAAATCTAAACAGGTGTTAAATCACTCTGCCTTTCATATCTGAAGGCCAGATGAAAAAAAAAATCCAGGAAGCTGAAATATATGTCAGGAACATTGTAAAGTACATTACATATTATTGGTAATAAAGGTTGTCTGTCAACTTTTAAGTTCAAAAAATATGAACAGGAACATAACACCAAGTATACATGTTGTGTCCAAATATATTTATAACTGATTTAGACCAACTGACATTAACTGAGGTTTTACAATGTATTCATCTCAATACATATGGATTCGTTGGGGGCCATAAAAGATAGATATTGCCAAATTACCTGGGGGGCCGTATTAAACCGGAACACGGGCCGCAATTGGCCCCCGGGCCGGACTTTGGACATGCCTGCCATAGTGCAATGTACTGGCTGCTTCAGATATTCCACTGGGCTGGAAAGAAACCAGAGTAACCCTCAGTTCTAGCCCCCATGCTCCCTCTGCTTCTGAAAATGCAGAGAAGCCTGCTTCTCTGGATCCATGCTGAAGGAGAACAGCAAGGGGACTGTTCCCCTGCATCGTGCTCCCCTCATGATTTTCCTCAAGTTTGAGCTATGCTGGTGGAGTTCCCAGAAAGATTCTATTCCCTGCCAATCTCTCTGGGGAAAGCTGTCACCAGTTACCTCAAAAAGAGTCTTCATCAGCTGAAACTTCATGCCTCGTGGTTGCTCTGGGGCACTAAGTGAGTGGGGACGCTCCATGCACTGTAGCTCCTGCAACTACGCATGGGACTGAACATCACTGAAGAGGCCAGGGGCCTCCTTGTGGTTGCACCAGGATGCTTCCATTGGGTCCCACAGAAAGAATTGCAAAGGCAATGCTGAGATGAAACCGAGATTTACCATGACACAAAAGCCAGAGTGGCTGAGCCACAGACCTGGGGTCAGAGCACTGTCTTCCAAACCATTTTAAATGAGGAAATACAGAGTTATAACCAAACAACTGTTATACTTGAAATAATTTCACAATGTTGACAATGTAACATTATTCTGTTATATGCATATTCACATACCCTGTCTTGCCGTTGCTTAAAGTTACCAGTTTATTGCTCACATTAACTCACTGGCCAGGCGAGTTAAATGCAAGGGGTGAGGAGTGGGGGCTTCTCTTGGTCCAGATGGATGCTCCAATCTTGACAAGACCAGACCCAAAGATTTATGCAAAGCACCCTGTCTTTTATAGACTTTTCTCCCATTCAAGTCTATACACTTTGATTGTCAGATCTTAATCAATCACTACCAGTTCTGTTTAATATCTGTTTATTTAGAAATTGGTTTTCTTTGTCATCAGACATCAGTGTGTTGGTGCCTCCTTCGTAGTGTTATTCCAAGGCTGTCTTATCTGTTCATGGGTGCTAGCTCTTAACTCCAAAGTCGTCTATATGTCATGCACTGGTCTGCCTTATACTGGGCACAACTGATAGTACCTTGGCGCCCCTGAGCCTTCCAGCTTTTTCTCCTCCTTCTTTGACCATCTGGACTCTAAAACTGCTGAGCCTTCAAGTTGTTATCTTTCTCCAAACACATTCCAAACTCATTCACTCCTCCTCCCCAGGAACTACATAATTGTTTCACATGAGAAAAGGTTACAATTGCCTTATAATCAATCTAGTTATACAAAGCTTCTGCTAGTACAAACTTTTATTCATTCATCATATTTTCTTTATAATACAATTTGTATTCTAACTATTCCTAAAAGCAACAGTATGCTCATGCTGAATCACAGGAATCCTTCTGATCTCTTTCTGCTTTAACATCAGATACAGACACAAGCAGTCTGTTCGATGCATCGTTACCAATGGCCTAAAAGACTGTTCATCCCTGCTAACCTGAGAAGGGTCACAGCAGAGTTGTAGTTGTTTAACATTTATTCTAACACTACCCATTAAGCACATTACGGTACATAAATCATTACACAACTCTCTTGTCTACACAACATTCGTTTTAAAACGGATTCGGTCCCCGTGCTGCATGTTGACAAACATCAGCAGTGTTCAAAGCTTGGAGCAGCTGCAAACTTGTGCTGCTGATAGCTCCTGGGTATGTGAGAAAAGTGAGGCTTTCAACTGCCCTTAGCCCTTGCAAAGGGCAAACATGAAAGGAACACTACTTGTAGTGTTTACCACTCTTACTTAGCCCTACCAGGCTGGGAGAGGGAAATTTAGAATTCTGGGTAACAGTTTCAACAGCATGTAAATCTTATGTTTAGAATTGACTTAGGAACTTAATGACAAAAAATTTTCAAGTTGGCTAAGTGACTTCGGAACCTAAATGCCATTAATTTGCAATGGGTCTTAAACACCTGGGTCATTTAAGACCATTTTGAATTTCACCATAAGTCTTACTGCAAGTCAAAAGAATCTAGGCTCCTAAGTCACTTAGGTATTCTTGACCATTTTACCTTCTAATTCAAATAGGCACTTAAATGGTTGAAACCCCTTCAGGATGGATGCTCTCTAAATGAAAGGGTTAAAAGTCAAACAGACACTCCAAATAAAAGTGTTGCAGCTTTCAGGATCCTAATTCAGTAGGAACTATGGGTATGTCTACACTACCCCGCTAGTTCGAACTAGCGGGGTAAGGTAGGCATACTGCACTTGCAAATGAAGCCCGGGATTTGAATTTCCTGGGCTTCATTTGCATAAGCGGGGCACCGCCATTTTTAAAACCCCTCTGGTTCGAACCCCGTGCAGCGCGGCTACACGGGGCACGAACTAGGTAGTTCGAACTAGGCTTCCTAGTTCGAACTACCGTTACGCCTCATTCCACGAGGAGTAACGGTAGTTCGAACTAGGAAGCCTAGTTCGAACTACCTAGTTCGTGCCGCGTGTAGCCGCGCTGCACGGGGTTCGAACCAGCGGGGTTTTAAAAATGGCGGCGGCCCGCTTATGCAAATGAAGCCCAGGAAATTCAAATCCCGGGCTTCATTTGCAAGTGCGGTATGCCTACATTACTCTCCTAGTTCGAACTAGGAGGGTAGTGTAGACATACCCTATGTGAGTCTGTCAGTCACTATATTTTAGGTACCTACGTTATATTAAATAATTTGTGTAAAGAACATATTGCCTTAGAGCACAATTAAGAAACTGAGTTGGACATTTGCTCTGCATCTGATTGGTATTCTGGATGAATTTGGGAATTTTTCCAGGTTATAAACTACTCCCGAGGCAATTTGGAAACCTTCACAAAGTAGAGGAGCCTACAGAAAAGTGCCCTGATGTAGCTGAAGATGAAGATGCCAAAAGCTATATAGGTCACTCTCATCAACAAAAAAATAAATGTAGCAAATATGTAAGTACACCTGGCCAGTAGCACAGTGAGTATGAACCTCCCTGAATTACAATGGACTACAATTCCAGAGATTATGTTGATGAAAATATTATATAAACAGTGTTCAAAGAATTTGAATTCTTCAGGAATCCAGCCATGAATCAAAGCCCAAAATGAACCTGTAGTTGTAGGAATCTGCTATTATAATGTTACAAAGGTATATAGCAGAAACCCCCGGGGCGGGGGCGGATTTACAACCTTCAGTCCAGGAAGAGCAGCAAATAAACTTATCAAATGTCTGGCAGGTCTTTTCTGTTGGCTTAGTGAATTTGGGACAGATTCTCAGTTGGTGTAAATCAGCATAGCTCCAGAAAGTTCACTGAAGTTAGATGATCTGATGGTCCCTTCTGGCCTTAAATTCTCAGGGCACTTCTTCACTCACCACACCAGAGATCGATGTTATGGCATTTGATTGAATATGTCTAGTATAGACTTATAAATCAAATGTTGGGGGCAGCTCCAGCTGGCTCCTTACAGTCACCTCACAGTCAAGAGGAGTAAGGGAAGCCAATGGGAGCATTTGCTTCTGGCAGCCTCCCACTGTGTGGATGCCACCAAGCTTGGCTTAAGGTAAGCTGAATCCAGCTACGTATTTTACTTAGCTGGAGTTGTGTATCTTAAGCTGACTTTCCAGGTCTAGTGTGGACCTGGCCTCAGACTTTGGAAGTCAATGGAGCTATGCCCATATATATTGGCTGAGGACTAAGCTCCAAGACAAGATGTGGATAATTCTTTTTTTTTTCATTACAGAAATCAAAATGCAAGCAACTTCTGTCCCGCCTTGGGAACTGTCCCAAGGTGGTTGCTTTTGATGACTATGTAGCCACCTGTACGGAAGACATGTGCCTCTGTGCAAAAAATTCATCTGATTTGTCTTTGGCTTCCAGCTGCATATGCAGTACCCTTAGTCAGTATTCTCGAGATTGTGTCCTGAACGGGGGAATCCCTGGGAAATGGAGAACCAAAGAGCTTTGCTGTAAGTAGCTATGGATTTTAATTCAGTAATCAATGTGATTTGCATCTCAGATTAATTTAGATACCTTTATGGGTATGTCTACACTATGGGATAATGTCAAATCAAGTGCAACTTCAGCTATGTTAATTGCGTAGCTGAAGTCGAAGTAGCTTAACTCGGCTCTTGGCGCTGTCCAGACTGCAGGAAGTCGGAGGAAGAACACACTTCCTTTTGCTTCCTTTACTTGTCATGAGAGCAGGACTACCGGCATCGACTGGAGTGCTACTCTCACTTCGATTTAGCTGTCTTAACCAGACCGCTAATTCGAACTCTGAAAGGTTGACAGCAGCAGCTTCGATCTTCCTATGTAGTGTTCACATACCCTAGTGTGTCTAGACTGGCCAGTTTTTCCGGAAAATCAGTCGCTTTTCCAGAAAAACTTGCCAGCTGTCTACACTGGCCGCTCGAATTTCCGCAAAAGCACTGACTTCCTACTGTAAGAAATCAGTGCTTCTTGCAGAAATACTATGCTGTCCCCCATTCAGGCAAAAGTCCTTTTGCGCAAAACTTTTGCACAAAAGGGCCAGTGTAGACAGCTCAGATTTGTTTTCCGCAAAAAAGTCCCGATCGCGAAAATGGCGATCGGGGCGTTTTTGCGGAAAAGCACATCTAGATTGGCACGGACACGTTTCCGCAAAAAGTGCTTTTGCGGAAACGTGTCCGTGCCAATCTAGACACTCTTTTCTGAAAATGCTTTTAACGGAAAACTTTTCCGTTAAAAGCATTTCCGGAAAATCATGCCAGTCTAGACGTAGCCTAGCAGTATTTGTTAGTGAAGGGAAGTACAGGGTTCCTTTTAAAGTGTTTTATAAGCACTTCCAAAGTGATGTGTTTTCATAAAATTCTCTGTTTAGAATGATTATTCCAGGAAAGGAACTAGTTAAATTAAGGTTAATAATGGAGGTATTTAATCCAAGCTTCTAAGCGTGTCTGATAACTATCTGCATGACAGAGCATGGTACAACAATCACTACTTAAGTTTAACAGTAAGTAAACATTGAAGCCTTAGTGTAAATAGAGTTATAGTCTATAATGCCTGGCAGCTTAAAAGGTTCCTTCTCTGACTACGAAGTGTTGTCTTGTAAAACCAAACTAAATCAACCAGTTTCTAAAGTGGATAAAATTACTCTAATGCTCTGGACAGAATGTTTTATAGCTAAGAAGGTTAGTTTCCTTTGGAAAATGATAAACTGAATTTAGAGCATTGATTGAGTACATTACTCTCTGCAACTGTTTCATTTGGGTTTGCAGTCCAGGAATGTCCAAACAACCTGGAATATACGGAATGTGGAAACCCCTGTGCTGACACATGCGCCAACCCAGAGAGGAGCAAGATTTGTAAAGCCCCGTGTACAGATGGTTGCTTCTGTCCTGCTGGTAAAGTAGCATCCTTCTTATATCTCTTCCAGGGAGACACCTCCCAGTGTTCAGTGAAAGGCGTTCTTGTTTATTAAAATGTGAACACCCTTAAATAAAACTGTAGATAGCATTTGGATGTTTGGAAAACTGGCAAGTGGACATAGTTTGTGTCTTACACATTTGTGTAGATTGTCCAGGACAGTCACAGAATATCCAGTATTGACCATGACTCGGGAGCAATTCCTGTTTCCTGTTTCTTACAGCATAAGAACTGATTCATGTAAGTGAAGCAAAATGCAGGACAATGTAGCACTTTAAAGACTAACAAGATGGTTTATTAGATGATGAGCTTTCGTGGGCCAGACCCACTTCCTCAGATCAAATAGTGGAAGAAAATAGTCACAACCATATATACCAAAGGATACAATTAAAAAAAATAAACACATATGAAAAGGACAAATCACATTTCAGAACAGGAGGGGGATGCAGGGGGGGGGGGGAAGGAAGGAAGGTAAGTGTCTGTGAATTGATGATATTAGAGGTGGGGAGAGTGGGATGTCTGTGAGCTAATGGTATTAGAGGTGATAATTGGGGAAGCTATCTTGGTAATGGGTAAGATAGTTTGAGTATTTGTTCATTCCTTCTCGGAGAGTGTCGAATTTTAACATGAATGACAGTTCAGAGGATTCCCTTTCAAGTGCAGATGTAAAAGGTCTTTGTAGCAGAATGCAGGTGGTTAAGTCATTGAGAGAGTGTCCTTTCTGGTTAAAATAGCAAGAAACTGTTTTTTCTTTGTGATCTTGTCTGATATCTGTTTTGTGGGCATTAATCCTTTGGCGAAGTGTCTGAGATGTTTGTCCAATGTACACAGCAGACGGACACTTTCGGCACATGATAGCATAAATTATATTTCTGGATTCGCAGGAATATGTGTTCTTGATCTTATAACTCACTTGGTTAGGTCCAATAATGGTATCAGCAGAATGAATATGTGGACAAAGATTCCCTTTCAAGTGCAGATGTAAAAGGTCTTTGTAGCAGAATGGGTAGTTGAGGTTTATAAATGCTTGGTAGAGATCCTGAAGCTTCTGGTCTCTGTCAGTGGGATTAGAGCAGATGCGGTTGTATCGAAGGGCTTGGCTATAGACGATGGATCGTGTGGTGTGTTCTGGATGGGAGCTGGAAGCATGTAGGTAACTGTATGAGTCGGTGGGTTTTCTGTAGAGAGTGGTGTCTAATTTTCCATTGTTGATTTGTACTGTGGTGTCCAGGAAGTGGATCTCTCATATAGAATGGTCCAGGCTGAGGTTGATGGTGGGGTGTAGGTTGTTGAAATCTCTGTGGAATATCTCTGTGGAATATCTGCTCTAATCCCACTACCCACCCGGAGAAATAAAAAAGCAAATTGAAAGAGCTGTACGCTTGTGTGACCACTCAGGAGAAATTCAAATGCCACCCAGCTAGCAGAGTGCTCACAGCTAGGTTTTGTGTTTCTCTTGGTGGTGCATATTTGCATATGCCTTGGTGTACATGCAAAATTTATTCTGCACGTGGATGGAAAATTTTAGAGGGAACATTGATGGAGGCTTGATCATAATCTTGCATTTGTCCTTTACAATAATGCCACACACTATGTCACTTTTCAGCAATGTGACAGTTCACAGCCCCTTGGAATCAGAAGATCACATTGCAATTAAAACCATTTGCACTTGATATTAGCCATGGTGAGACATGCCTCTTATCACCTAACAGATGAACTTTCAGAATACTGCAGGCAATGGGCAAAATGACATGCAATTTTCCTCTAAAACATATAATTCACTCCTAGCCAGACGTGCAGAAGTGTCCAAGTATGATGTACTGTGTTTGCTCCTTTTCTTTTCTGAACTTTCTTCAGTTTCTTTCCTCTAATATTAATTAACCAGTGTTTCTGAACAGGGACTATTCTTGATGACATGAATGGCAACAAATGCATCCCCAACGACAGCTGTCCATGCATGTTTCAAGGCAAAATCTATGCAATCGGAGGCGCCTACTCCACTCCTTCTCAAAACTGGTATGATTACAACCTTAACTATATTAACATAGCAGATGCTTTTATTAGTAAGCTTGATGAGTTAAATGTCATTTTCTCTGCACCCTGGTCCTAATTATTTGTCTTAACTAAAGATAGGACTGACACAAACGCTGGCATCTGACCATCAGCACACTTCAGGCTCCTAAGTTTCAGAGGGTATGTCTACACTACAGAGCTAATTCGAACTAACTTAGTTCGAATTAGTTAATTCGAACTAAGCTAATTCAAATTAGCGCATCTAGACCTAAAAACTAGTTCAAATTAGCATTTTGCTAATTCGAACTAGCATGTCCACATTGAGTGGACTCTGAACAGAGGTTAAGGCTGGCCGGAAGCAGTGCCGGCAGGGCATCAGAGTAGGACTTAGAGCGTGGAGCTGCTGTCTCAGGCAAGCCAAGGGCTGTGCTTAAAGGGACCCGACCCCCACCCCGGACAGACAGTTCTCAGGGGTGCCCCACTTGCAAAGCAGTCCTGGCTTGGAATGCCCTGAGTGCCCACACTCGGAACATCATAGCACTCAGCCATCAGACTGGCTGCACTTGCCGCAGGCTGCCATCCGGGGGGAGGGGACAATCGGGGGGCTGAAGGAGAACTTCCACCCCGAGCCAGCCCAGTCCTCCCCATCGGGGGCTTGTACCCCATTCCTCCATCACCTCCTTCCACTTATCCCTCCCTAGCCCCCCCTTCCTGATGTACAAAATAAAGGACACGTGTGTTCAAAAATAGAATCTCTTTATTGAACAAAACTGGGGGAGACTGGGAAAAGGAGGTGGGAGAGGGGAAGAGAGAGGCTGGGAGAGGGGAGGGCAACTAAAATGATCAGGGGTTGGGAACAGGTCCCATATGAAGAGAGGCTAAAGAGACTGGGACTTTTCAGCTTAGAGAAGAGGAGATGGAGGGGGATATGATAGAGGTCTCTAAAAGTATGAGTGGTGTGGAGAGGGTGCATAAAGAAAAGTTCTCCATTAGTTCCCATAATAGAAGGACTAGAGGACACCAAAGGAAAGGAATGGGTAGCAGGCTTCAAACTAGTAACAGAAAGTTCTTCTTCACAAAGCAAATAGTCAACCTGTGGAACTCCTTGCTGCAGGAGGCTGTGACGGCTAGAACTAGAACAGAGTTTAAAGAGAAGTGAGATAAAGTGATGGAGGATGGGTCCATGGAGTGGTATTAGCCAGGGGGTAGGAGTGGTGTCCCTGCCCAAAGTTTGTGGAAGGGTGGAGGGGGATGGCACGAGACAAATGGCTTGGTCACTGTCTTTGGTCCATCCCCTCCAGGGTACCTAGGGTTGGATGCTGTCGACAGACAGGCTACTGGGCTAGATGGACCTTTGGTCTGACCCAGGACGGCCATTGTAAGCTCAGGGCTCAGGGTCGGGGGTCTCAGTGGGCCACCTTGATTTTCATGCACACCTGCTTCTGGGTGGCCAGGCTGGCAGCCAGAGTGGCCACCAGGGAAAGCTGGGGAGGGCTAGGCTCCCACTAGTTCGAATTAAGGGGCTACACAGCCCTTAATTCGAACTAGTAATTCTAACTAGGCTTAGTCTTCGTGGAATGAGGTTTACCTAGTTCGAACTAAGCGCTCCGCTAGTTCGAATTAAGTTCAAACTAGCGGAGTACTAGTGTAGCGCCTATCAAAGTTAATTCGAACTAACGTCCGTTAGTTTGAATTAACTTTGTAGTGTAGACATACCCAGAGTGAGATCTGACCCTTATGCATTATGACCCTGGTTGGGAGTCATTTGCAGATACTGAACCTGAGACTTCAGAAGCTCAAAGCATGAGTCTCTCCTGTGTGTTAGCTTGGACTCAAACCTCTAAATGTGGCAGGGGGAAGGGAGGGAGACAATAGTTACACTGTGTTAACATGGGTCACATTCACAATTAGTTTCTATAGAAGCCTGTGATCTAAAACCCCCTGAATGTTGAGAATGTGTGGATCTGGATCCAAACCTTGCAGCTTGAGACCACCTCTAGTCTCCACCCATAGAAGGTTTCACTGAAGAGATCTGTCGTGTATGATGTTAGCCAGCTTTCAGTTTGCACTTTTATTCTTCATTCTAGTGCTGCTGAGAAGCACGACAAACGTGCTTGTTTTTCCTGCTGGCTTTGTCTTCAGTTTGCAAATGTTTCCTTTGTGTCTAGCTCCGCAAGAAGTCCAAGCAGTAGGCCATGTTGTGCCATTTTCCTTATATGTGCATAGCTCCGAGAAAGAAGGTGGCCTGTTAGCTTGTGTTCCTGTTGAACAGCTCCATCTGCAGTGCAAGATAGTTTAGGCCAGCGATTCCCAAATGCCAGTCCACGGCCCACTGCCAGGCTACAGACTGCTTGCTGCTAGCATCTCTGGGGGCCAGGGCTGGAGTACACCGCTCCCACCATGGCTGTTGGGAGAGGCGTGTCCTGCCCCATCTCTCAACCAATCAGTGATGGGCGGGGGGAGGAAGGGGAGGCTCAATAATATTTCTCAATTTTAAAAAATGTTTCTGAAATTTTAGGTGGAGGAATTTCAAAGTTTTGTTTCAGGGAATTCTGAATTTTTCCCCCCCAAACTGTTTAGTTACAGCACAAACAGGAAACAATTTGATCTGGAAAAGAAGATAATCAACCAATCAATCAATTCTAAGTAGCAACTACCATAGATTATTTTTAAAATGAAATGAAATAAAAAGAATAAACCATTTCAACCATTATATTATGACACATTATGACGTATCAGCTCATAATAGTGTATGTCATTAAGTAATATAAAATATTATAAAACAAAATTCAAAACAAATTTTCAAAATTCCAAAATGAAAATTTTCGCAAACGGAAACATTTTGTCATTTCTGTTTGGCAGGAAAATTTGAAAATGTTTTTTTTTCTTCTGAATCAGAAAGAAAACACATTTCAAAATGTTGAAATTTCCTGTGAAATGGACATTCTGACTTTCAGACAGCTCTACAAAGAAGATCCAACTGACTTGTGCAGACATCTCAAGTTTTGGACACAGATGAGATCTCCTCAGATGTATTCCTATTTTAACTGCTCATTTTTTCTTTTTATAGTACCTGTGCTGGTGGCCAGTGGGTTTGTGTGTCTCGGCCTCTTTCTGGAAATTGCAGTATAAAGGGAGGATTCCACGTTAGCACATTTGATAACAAAGAGTTCATTTTTCATGGCAATTGTCATTATGTCTTAGCTAAGGTAGGAAAAAGAGCTTCTTATTTTTTTTTAATCTGTTAGGCTAAAAAATTAAGATATGTTAGAGCTTCATTGCTTTATTTGCTCAGATAGTCCCCAGTCTAGCAAAGCACTTAAGCTTAGCTTTTAAGCAGGAGTGGTCCTATTTACTTTTCCAGTAGACCTATAAGTGCAGATTTCCTCACTTTGTACTGGTGGACAATTGTCTGGCAAATGAAGGTTGAGGAGTTGGCCCCTTCTTCTACAAAGATCAAACTCCAAGTAGTACTTCGAAAAATAGACTAGTAGCAGATGCTGATGGAATGGATCATAAGGGAAAGCGTAACAGGCATGATTTTAAGTGGGAGCGAAAGATAAACATTTTGCAATTGGAGTTGGCATGTCTGGTTCCTTTCTTATTTCCCTATAAAACTTTTAGAGTACATCTACACTGCATGGAGGTATTCTGAAATAGCTACCCCACGTCTACACAAGCCACCCGTTATTTCAAAATATTTTTCGATTGTCAATCAGGTTAAGGAATGGCATGAAATAGCACTTTATTTCAAAATTTGGTGCTGTGTAGACATGCCAAATTTCAAAATAAGCTATTTTGAAATACATTCAAAATAAGGTACGCAATTTGTATAGTGCAAACTGTGCATCTTATTTTGAGTTTAAGGTGCTGTGTAAACACACACACACAGATCTATTTTCCTTACTGCTTGCTTCTTTTTATATGACAGAAGATGGATCACATATCTGTTTTTCTGGCTTTGTTTCAGGACGTTGGCAGCAGGTTTGTGGTTGCTGGAGAGATCATTCAGTGTGGAGTATCAAGTACTATGACTTGCTTGAAGAATGTATTAGTCACATTAGGAGCCCTTGTAAGTCACTGATAATGACTTAGGTTAAAAACAAATGTAAGGGCCGGGAAAAAGCATCCAGCCGCCGTCATGCCTGCATTGTTTTGGTTAAATGTTTGTAATATTCCCCTACAAGATCAGAGCTCCATTCTGTTAGGCTCTGTATAAACATGTAAGAAAAGGCAGGCCTTTCCCCAAAGAGCTGGCAATTTAAACAGGTGAGATTGTTGAAGGGTGGGTGAGGGGATTTAGTATTATCCCTGTAGAACATAGAGACCCACATAGCAAGACTATGACAGAGTCAAGAACCAAACATAGATCTCATGGGTCCTTGTTTCTTTGATACTGGATTGTCATTGTGGCATATTTCATTTTCCATTTTCAGAACATACGACTCTGTTCCTGTGGAAATGTCTACATCAATAATTTCATTGCGGTGCTGCCAATAACAAGAGGTCAGTGTTCCTTCCTCAGGGTTCACACCTGCCCCTGGTTATCCCACACCTGCCTCCTGCAGGATTCTTGCTCATTTCTTTGAAGCAATCTGTTTCTGGCCATTAGCAGAGTCAAGATACTGGACTAGGTGGGCCATGATCTGATGTAATATTCCAGTTGCTTCATTCCCATTCGGTGAGCAAGTAAACAGAGGTGTAAACTTGGTATGGCCAACTCTTCACATAGATGCAGACTTGTGTGTATGTTCTTGGTAAAGATGTGTTTTTTCGGTAGGTGGCATCACTATCTTCAGACCCTCGACATTCTACATCAACATCATGACCTCGTTGGGAGTGCAGGTTCAAGTGCAAATAAAACCCATTATGCAGCTCTTCATAACAGTGGATGCATCTTACCAAAATCATACATCTGGTATTGTATATGTCTACTCATGCTGTAATGGTACATCCATGACCCTTCCTGTCCAACTTTGACCTTAGTGAATTAAGAGCCTTATTGATATACTTTGCATCCCTGGAACAACAACAAATAAAGTCTAAGTAGGATCCACAAAATCCTTCCACTCTGCTGAGGTAGATAATTGAATTTCATATTATGTGGTATGGGAGAGTCTTTTGAATTATTAGACTACCAGAAGATTTATCTGGCATTGCTTGGGTCCTTCAGGGCAGGAGGCTGTGGCTGTGGTGAGTTCAGGAGCCAGGGCAAGGACTTTGGGATGTGGTGGGTTCAGGATGGGGGCTTGGCGGGGGGCTAAGGGCAGTGGGAGTAGAATCATAGAATATTAGAACTGGAAGGGACCCTGAGCAATCATCAAGTCCAGTCCCCTGCCCTCAAGGCAGGACCAAGCAGTATCTAGATCATCTCTGTAAGAATCAGGGCAGGAGGTTGGTAGGTGTGTGGGGGCATATGGCAGGGTGTGGGAGTGCAGCAATACAGACAAGGTCTGGAGGGGGTGCACGAGTCAGGGTAGGGTGTTGGGCCCAGACTCAGGGGATGTGGATTAAATGTGTAATTTTTCCACTTTCAGTTACACTCTGGGCAAATCCCTTAACCTCTCTGTGCCTTTGTTTCCTGCTTGTAAAAAGGGGTAATATTCTGTTTCTCCAACATTTTTTGCCATGTCTTTGAGGCAGGGCCTACCTCTCATTATGTGTATGTACAGCACCAAATGCTGTTGGGACCCCTTGGTCCTACTGTAGTATAGGAAAATAAAAATTATACCGTAAATAAATTTTACTGTGTGGGGACATTAAATATACCATGCAAGATAAGTGTTTGTTTCTTACTCCCTGGATGGATACCCAGAGCAAGTGCATCCCTCTGAATTTCAAAACCCTTTTAATATCATTTGATTTGGTTTTTGCCCCCACCCAGGTCTCTGTGGCAATTTCAACAACATACAGAATGATGATTTTCGAACAATTAGTGGAGTGGTGGAGGATTCAGCATCAGCCTTTGGTAACTCATGGAAGACGAGGGGCAGTTGTCCAGATGTTGAAGACAACTTTGAGGACCCTTGTGCAAACAGTGTGGACAAAGGTACTTCTCCTCACTGATGTTCCAGAGCTAAATGCCTTTTGCATTTTTGTAGGAACATTACACAAGCAAGAGCTAATGCTATTAGAAGACAGATCACAATAGTTTCTTCTGGATATGGATTTAACCTAAAAAGGTTGTTCTTCCATGTTTTCAAGGTGATAGCGTTGTTTTTAAAATGGAACATACATACCAATACAGAAATATGTGGTGCTTTCAAATTTCTTTGATTGCTAATTAATTTGAGAACTCAAATTTGTATTAAAATAAAAGACTTTAAAGTTTACAAATATTTTGTTATTAACAGTCAGGTCCATATATTCAGCTTGTCACCAAAGAAATCAATGGAACAGCACCGTATTGTACTAGTTGAGGATTTGGCCGTATGATCCTGACCCTGTATTCCATAGAACCATGTTGTCCAACACACTAGCCACTAGTCACAGGTGGCTATTTGGCCAGTTGAGTGTGGCTACTTGGCTTGAACAACATGGCTATTTGGCTGGTTGAGTGTGGCTAGTTCGTGAACAAACTGTACCTTTGCACAGCCATATCTCCCAGTTTCACGTCAATAAGTGCCACCATGTGTTATGAAAGCTACAATCTGCTAGTGGCCACATGGCTAGTTAGTGGTGGTTAACGTGACTACTTGCTTGTGTAATTAGTAGTGAGCTGGAAAAAATAATTGATATAAATGCATGCTAACATCTGTTCTGCAAGTCTTAACCTTAGGAACAATGTTAGTAGCAAATGAAAATGTTCAGACATGTGTATATCTCTCTGTTCACTGTATCTGTTAATCTAATCACATTCAGCACCATAGTGTCTGATTGTCTATCCCTCCACTCTTGGCTGAATGCTGTAAAATATCTTCAAAATGAAAAACATTGTATAGACTTGCAAAGCCTTGGAAAAAGTTGGAGATATAAATTTTCACATGTTACTTTGGGCCATTTATCCATGTTTTCTCTTTCAGAAAAATTTGGGAAGCACTGGTGTGAACTTCTGTCTAATACAAGTGGTGTATTTTCTGCCTGTCATTCAGTTGTAGATCACTCTTCATATGTCAAGGTAAGGAATTGTTCTAGTGTAGTCCAAAATTTGACCTGTCATAAATGTATTCTGCTCAGGTAGGGAATACATGCTGTATTCTAGTTTCTGTTTAAAAATACATGTATTGATGCCAATGAGGAAGTAACAAAACTAGAGTTTAAGAATATTCTGCCGGGGTCTGTGGGTCTTTTCTACTATAGACCCAGTTGGGGTAACATAAACTAATTAACACACACTCTTCCTAGGGCTGCTGTGCTGGCACCATTGGGGGTGCGTCTACACTGAATTGTTATTTTGAGATAACTAGCGTTATTTCAAAATAAAAATGCGAGCGTCTACATAGCAATTCTATTATTTTGAAATAAATTCAAAATAATGGATGGCTCATTCCAACTTCTGTAAACCTCATTCGATACGGAATAACGCCTATTCAGAAATAGCTATTTTGAAATAAGGTGTGTGTAGATGCTCCACTGCAGCTATGTCGAAATAGCCCATCACCAGGGCCATTTTAAGTTATTCCTCCTCAGTGGCTCCTGGGGCTCTAAACTGAGATAACATCTACATTAGGGAAGCCTGCCTAATTTTGAGGATTCCCTGCAGTGTAGACAGGCTATTTCAAAATAAGCTATTTTGGAATAGCTATTCCGGAATAGCTTATTTCAAAATAGTTGTACAGTGTAGATGTACAGTATCCTGCATTGCATGAGCAATGAAATTAATACAAATAACATAGTTTTTCCAAGCTATCTGAGAAGCATAGGGGAATTGCTGTAAAAATACATCAACCTTATTTGTCAGCCTTGCTACTTTGGATAATATTTGTAGAAGATGATACTTTATTGTCAAGCTTTCAAGATGTAATACTAAATTAAAGAAAAATTAAAAAAATGAATTAAAAGGGGAGTCTTTAAATGGTCAAAACAACAAGAAATCCTGTGATACCTTAAAAATGGTGCCATTTTGACCTTGATAGCATTTTTTAAACCAAAATCCAAATTAAAATACTTTTAGTTAAAATGTAAAATTTCTACTACATTATTTTTGTTTCCATTATTCCCTTTTCTTCACAAAACCAAAAACATTTCAACCAAATGAAACTTTTGCAAGAATTTTTATTCTGAGGAAAGATGCATTTTTCCCCAAAAAAATTTCCAATGAAAAAAATGTTGATGAGCTCTGATACTTGGCCACATTGTAGTCAATGCCTCTGCTCAGATGTTTAAATAAAGCATAGGCCTTGGTGTTTTGCTGGACCGGGGACCTTAGTAGCCAGTAAGGCACCTACACTAAATAGTTTGATATCTTGCCACAAATGGTGCCAGCTCCTTTTCACTGTGAAATGGTACGATCTTTAGGTCTCAGTAAAAGAAACTGAATAAAGTAAGCTAAGATATGAGCTCTCTGTGCACTTTGTTTTTCCTAGAAGATAATCTAACCTATTATTGAAAGAATATATTCAGCATCAGCATCTTTTATATCCTACTTGTGATGAAGAGACATCAGTCCCTCCCTTTAAAATTGCCACAGACTGTCCTTAGCTGATTCTGCACCTCTGTAATTATGAAATGGAAAACTGGCTTGGTGTGAAAATGGTCAGGTTTATTCTGACGGTAAATAAGTTTCTGAAAAAAATATTATCCAGAGGTTGGGTTTTTTTTTTTTTTAAATACAAGTCATTTAGAAATCACCTGGGATTTTACCTTTGACTTGTTCAATGTGCCTTTGGGCCTACGTTCTGGAATTAGGGTGCTGCAGCTCCCCCTGGCCTGTAGTGGTTTCCATTATATGCAATGTTTATCATATGGTTCAATGGTTCTCAGCTCCCCTTCTCCATACACATTGTTCATTACTTCTGCCTTTGGGTCCCTTTAAAAATGGGCTATAAGTTACCCTTCTAATGTTCCAAATGATTAATCTAACTGAAAACTCATGTGCCAGCTATTATTTAAAATAGGGTGCAATAAATCAACACCATGAATGAATCCTGTTGTGGATAGTTTTGCTGCTCCTGTTGATTTCAATGAGCATTACATCGCTGACCCTGTCCTCCTTTAGGGTATGTCTACATTGCAGAGTTTTTTCAAAAAAACTCCAGTTCCATCCATATTGCAATTGTGTTTGTTCGAAAGAAAATTGAAAGAACAGAGAAGTTTTCCCGACATTGGTAAACCTCTTTCTACAAGGAGGAAGCCTTTTTCCGAAAGAGCTTTTTTGGAAAAAGGCGTGTGTGGACGGGGAAGAGGGAGTTCTTTTGAAAGGAAACAAAAGAGGAAAAAGCACAGGTGCCCTGGTTGCCACTCTGTCCACAGTAATCACAGCTTAAATGCAATTGTTCATTCATTTCGAAAAAGCATATCGCCTTTGATGCGCTTTCACTGCGTAGACACTCATTTCAGAAGTTTTTTTGGAAGATCTCTTCCAGAAAAGCTTATTCTGAAAGAAGCCTGCAGTCTAGACATAGCCTCTATTTATTTCAAATGGGAGAACTTTTCCCATTACTGTCATCTGAGAAGGTGTGGGCACTGTGCGAGCATATTGCCTTCTATTAGTTTGCAACTTAGAAAAATTATAAGGGTATTTCTGTAGGTGAAAGCTAACAGAGCTCTTCCTTTGGCTCAGATGTTAGAGGTCATCTTTATTCCCCCATCTAGTGTGAAGGATCAGGGTTTCAGTTTCAAATGTGTGGTATTATGAGGAGGCAATAAACGAGGTACCTTTAAAGTTGCAAACATAATTGCACAATAAAGTTGCATTTATTCCCTTTGTACTCCAAAAAAAAGCAGCTTTCTTTGGCTTTCAAATATTGAGTGTTAAGTCTCACTGGCAACAAACTTTTGAGCATGTAAACATTTAAAACGGCTCTGTTGTTTCTGCGGCTCAAGCTCTCATCATACTATCAGTTTCCTTGTGTGTTGCCTAGAACTGTGTTTATGACACTTGCAATGCTGAGAAGAGTGAAGAGGCCCTGTGCAGTGTGCTATCCTCATACTTCAGAGATTGTGCTGCAAGAGGAGTACACTTGCAAGGTTGGAGGCCTGGCATCTGTGGTAAGTGTACTAACATGGTAACGTGCATAGGAGAACACATTTTGGAGATTTTCTGCTGTTGAAACTATTATGTTTTGTGCTCATGTGTCAAAGTGACAGGTATCTAGGGGTATGTCTACACATCAAGGTTATTTCAAAGTAGCAGCATCTACACAAGCCAACCGCTATTTCAAAATTAAATCAAAATAGCGGAGGGCTTATTTTGAAATTGGTAAACCTCATTCCACGAGGAATAATGCCAATTGTGAAATTGCTATTTCAAAATAAGTGCAGTATAGACACTTATATTGAAATAGGGGGCCTCTAGCCCTTCCCTGGGTGCCCTGGTGGCCACTCTACCCTCAACCATGAACACTCCTCTCCCCCACCCCTCCCCAGAGCCCTTAAAGGGATAGACTCTGGCCACAGTGCCTGTGCCAGCTACAAGCCTCCCAGCCCAGAGCCAGCAGTCACTGCCCCTGACCCAGTGGCCTCAAAACATGAGCCAGCAAGCAACTGGCACCCAGCCCTCCACCGCTCCCAGGAGCAGTCTGCCAGCTCCCAGGAGCCTTCCTGGTCTAGGGCGTGTGCCTTCCTGGTCTAGGGCGGAGATCATGGACCTTATTCAGGTTTGGGGAGGATGCTCCCAATGTCCGTGATCTCCACACTAGATGGGGGAACGTGGTCGTCTATGGCAGGATAGTTGCCAGTCCGGCCACCAAAGGCCACATGTGAACCCAGGAGCAGGTTTGCATGACAATCAAGTTGGTCCAGCAAGACCCCCAACCCTGAACCCTGAGCTTCCCCTCCCGCTTCTTCCCCTTGCTTCCCCCTTCCAGCTCCTTCGTCCCAGGTTTCCCCCTCCCCTCTCCCACCCTCTCTTTTCCCCTCTCCTGCCTTCTTTCCCCAGTCTCACCAGAGTTTCATTTTCCTGCAGTTTTGTTAAATAAAGAAAGTTTGTGTTCATGAAAATACATATATTTTATCTGACATCAGGAAGGGAGTCAGGGAGGGGTAAGTGGAAGGATGTGAGGGAGGAATGAGGCACAAGCCCCAAGTGGGGCAGACCAGGGAGGCTCTTAGTGCTCCTCAAGGTGGAAGCTCTCCCGCAGAGCCTCCTGGATACTGACAGCCCCCAATGAACCTTCCTGATGGCAGCCTGCAGAAAGTGCAGCCAGGCTCACAGCAACGAGTCCAAGGAGGTTTAACGGTATTTTGAATTAGGAGCTTTAATTCAAACTACCTGGTCTGTGCTGTGTGTAGCCGTGGACAGGTAGTTCGAACTACGGGGCATTTAAAAATGACGGCACCCGGGAACGTGCAAATGAAGCCCGGGATATTTAAATGCATGTTGGAATGCCTACATTAGCCACCCTACTTCGAACTAGGGTGGCAGTGTAGACATACCCTTAGAAACTAACAAAAAAAATGTATATGGTATCATGAGTTTTCGTGGGCACAACCCACTTCATCAGATGAATGGAGTTAAGGGGTCCAGGGTACAAATAAATAGCCTGTTTGCAAAGTATCTGGCTATTTAATAATAAATAGCTGCTTATTAACAACTGGCAACTGTTTCGGAAGATCTCTCACCTTTCCTATGCATGATTTCTTGATTGGAAACCTATCTGAATATAAAGCAATGAGATAATGGTATCTATGCAATTTAGATTGCCCTTGGATCTACTACAGTTTGTCTGTCTATTGGTTAATTACATGCCTTTGAGGCTACTTGAATTTTCCAGATGAATTAAACAATGTAATTAGAGTAGCACCTTATAGAAAGAATTTAAAGTTACATTACAAGCAATTTAACAAAATGTGGTAGGGTAATTCAAAAGGCACACTGTGTATTTGATAGCTGATTAGCTTAGAAACATACAGCTGTATGTATTAGAGTGTCTGTCTATTGAAAGCTTTCCTGACAGGTGAAGAATTGAAGAACGAGATGCACTTTAGAGTGTGCCAAAAGTTAGGAGCTACATTATGAATAGCAGGAGAGGGCTGTAGCACTGGTTTAAGAAACAAAAGACTGTTCACTCATGCTGAAATGGGTAATATCAGCTTCACACAATACCCCAAATTACCCTCACACTCTGGGAAAAATACTAATTGTTCAACCACCACAATACGTCTTTGCCTTCAGACTTATTTGAAGAAGAATAAGTACCGTCTGGGAACATACCTGTTCTAAGAAGAGAATCGGTTGTGCAGCATTATTCATGAGAGAATGAGTAGATAGGCCAGATTGTGCTCCATTTCACCTGGGTTTCACACCGGGTTGATTCCCAAGGCTCTTTCAGATGCCGCAGAGATATTAAAAAAGTACAGGGGTGAAGCCAGATACAAGGCAGCTCAAATCTCAAAGGTTACATACCTTTAACAGTGAATAGTACAATCAAGCATCCTCTTCTCATAAAACCCCATAGTCCCACTCAGTAAAGTTCTAATCCCTAAATTGTTCAACAAAGGCACAATGATGAAGCAACATTTGCCCCTCTGATGACCCCAAAATTTGTCCCAGCCCTCCATCTAATTTAGACCTGCACTGCCCAACACCACCAAGTCTCATGCCCTTTCAGAGGCACTTGAACTGACCTATAGCCACAAAGGACACAGCATTGCCCCTCCATTTTGTCTCTTCCCCATAATCTGGCACCAGCTAAAATGGCAGGAGCTACCTGCCTCTGAGTGTAACCAAGGTTATTTTACCACATACCTGCAGCAGAGTGGAGGAAGATGCCACTCCTCCAGAGCCTGTGAAGTTTTCTCAGCCTTCCACTTGCTGAGAGGGATAACTGAACCATGTTAGACTTGATACCTTGCCTTTCAGTCCAGGCAGAGAAGCCCAATGACTTTGTTTCCCTTTTTCTCCAGGAATGCTCCAAGAGTCATTCCATTTTTTCATTCTTCTCCAGAGAACTTCTAGAAACTACACACAGTTTCTTTGGCAGCAGCATGTCAACAGCAAAATACTCTGGCAGCTGCCCACACTTAGAATAATAGTGGTTTATTTGTTTTTTCAAATTACTCTTAACTGGAGTCTCATTAAATCTTTGGTTGATCTTATTCTACTAAATTTATGTATCATTGAGAGCCAGGGACTGTATGTAATTTCATGGGAGAGGATGACCACAGGAGCGAATAACAGTGGATGGGGAGGGGAGTACAGGGAGGAGGTAATTAGGCAAATTCTCTTGGATTGTAACACCTCCAAAGAGCTGCCACCAGCTGCAGAGGCTTGCATATTCTCGTTCAAACTGGACTCGTTAGCTACCAACAGACAAAGAAAGGACTTTTCGATAAATAGGGAGAGTTTAAAATGACCCAAGGCCTGCTTTTTGATCCAGCAAACAGACAGGACCTTTTCTCCAAGGGAGGCCCCAATCCTTCCTGGGAAAGACTGGAAGGACCTGACCTATTCACAAAGATTCTTGTTCTAAGCAAAAAGGAGTTATGAACTTGTAATCACAGAGATGTCTTGCTGTGGATTTTGAAAAACTGACCCCCTACCAGAGCCTTCGTTGGGGTTGATCAGGGGAGGGTGATCTCTCATAAGCATCATTAGCACGGGTATAGGTTCTTTAATTATTTTTAATATGTTTTCTATAATTCTCTTTGGGTGCGTCTAGACTGGCAAGATTTTGTGCAAAAGCAGCCACTTTTGCGCAAAAACTTGCCAGCTGTCTACACTGGCCGCTTGAATTTGCGCAAGAGCACTGACTTTGTAATGTACAAAAACAGTGCTTCTTGCGCAAATACTTTCACGCTCCCGCTCGGAAAAAAGCCCTCCTGCGCAAGAATACTTGCTCAAGAGGGCCAGTGTAGACAGGGAAGAATTGTTTTGCGCAAA
Source organism: Pelodiscus sinensis (assembly GCF_052426305.1). Lineage (NCBI taxonomy): Eukaryota > Metazoa > Chordata > Testudines > Trionychidae > Pelodiscus > Pelodiscus sinensis. The sequence continues at coordinate 119,234,132 of NC_143056.1, read as the reverse complement.
AAAGCCCCGATGGCTAAAATGGCAATCGGGGCTTTCTTGCGCAAAATCGCAAAATCTAGACTGGCCATGGATGCTTTTGTGCAAAAGTACTTTTTGCGCAAAAGCATCTGTGCCAATCTAGATGCTCTTTTGCGGAAATACTTTTAACGGAAAAACTTTTCCGTTAAAAGTATTTCCGCAAAATCATGGCAGTCTAGACGTAGCCTTTAATTATAAATGTTCTTGTTAAGAAAGAGGAGTGTGGCAACTTAACAGTGGGCAATTATGATGTTTCTAATATCTAGAAAGAAAGCTAAGCAGGTCTGCTTAGCCAGTCTGACCTGCTGAGGAATAACACAGGGAATTTGCAGCGTGGAAAAACCCTGCCCAGGAGGGATGATGGCGAAGGGGTCTGGATTCTAGAATGCATGCTGTTGCTGCACCGTAGAGGGGGAAAAGAGGTGCAGGTGCTCTAAACTGTGACACTCAGTAGTAATGCAAATCACAGTTTTATTTTTAAACACAAGTACGTGTCCAAAGTATGAAATGTTTGGGCCATGACATGTAGCCATTTGAGATGACAGTTCTATTCAAACATCTAATTTATCTCCTGCCTGTGGAGGATTTTGTCTTATTATATATTTCAGTGTTTTGAATTAATTAATTCTAAATATCTTCATTAAGGAGGGTTCCAACACTTTCCTTTGGAGAAGAGCTCTCATTGTTAGAGGGAACAGTATATATGTCTACATCAGGAGCAGGGTGATAATTCAACCCTGCAGATCACAGACCTATTTGGGTCCTTGTTTTATTTGTCTTGCAAAGATGTCTCCAAGGACTGTCCCGAAACGATGGTATTCAGCTACGATGTGAAGTTCTGTAATCATTCCTGCCGCTCTCTGAGTGAGCCTGATCTGCTGTGTAATATCCCAAGCAGTCCCGTAGAGGGCTGTGGTTGCCCCAAGGAGACCTACCTGCATGATGATAAATGTGCGTCTCCAGAAGACTGTCCATGTTACTATAAGGACAAGCTGATTCAAGCTGGGAAATCATTCCAAGAGGGCAAACTCATGTGGTAAGTGGTTTCACATACTGGAGTCCTTATGAGGAACAAATTCATATCCTACCAAGGAATGATGACATTTTCTATTTGACAATACTAGGTCAGGTCCCACCAGTCCAACTGTTCTAATAGTGAACAAGGGATTGCTATAACAATGGGAAGTGAGAGCCATGGGGAGATGCTGCAGTGGGCATCGGTGAAGTTCATTGAAAGGGAAAAGAAATTGAAAATTCTTCAGAAGTCAGGAGGCAATAAGTCAAAGGTCTGGCAGAGTAGAAATGGCATTAACAGGGACTTAGGGGGTGGGCAGTGGCAAGTGGGGAAGGAATAATGAACAATAGAAAATGAAAGGAGAATATTGGGTGGAAGCAAATGTGAGATGCAATGGCAGATTTATGAATGTTCTGGCTTCAAGAATCCTACTCCTCAGGGCTGTCCTTAAGATTTATGGGTCCTACACAACACTGTTAAACTGGTTCCCCTATGACCAATGGCAGCCAGCATGGGGCGGGGGGGGGGGGGGATGATTTTTTAGAGATGTGATTTTATAATCTTCAGCAACACAGTCATGAAATATTTTAAACTAAGGGCCTGTAGACTAAGGGCTTATCTATATTTACAGATGGATGTTCTGGAGATAAATCTTCAAGGATTCTGTTTAGTGGGTTTAGTAAGGGCTCACTAAATTGACCATTGATGGCGCCCCCATTGACCCTGGTGCTCCATGTGGTGTTGTGAAGTAAGGGAACTTGATGGGAGAGGTTCTTTCCTGTCAACCTCCCATTGTGGGGACACCACAGAAATTTGGTGTAAGGTATGTCAACTCCAGCTATGCTATTTATTACAGAGCAGGAGCTGCGTATTTTAAGTTGACTTTCTCCTGAAGTGTAGACTTGGCATCACACAGAAAGTTCAGAAACTGACAGGGGTGTTGGTGGGTGGTAAATGCCTATTAAATTGATTAATTACCAATTGAATGGCTCTATTACAGGTTCAATGTTCTGCTAATAAATCTGGCAAGCTTTTTCACTTTTAAGTTAACTAGATCCTCTCTGGAGGAAGCAGAGCAACAAAACAGGGATAGGAAGAGGCTGGTGGGTGGGCCTTAAGGCCAGTTCTAGACTAAAGGAGAAGGTCAAATTAAGATACCCAGCTCCATCTACATTAATTATATAACTAGAGTTGATGTACCTTAATTCAAGTTTCCATGCCATCCCCACTCAGTGGCCAGCCTCTGAGTTCAATTTAGTGAGTCTTTAGTAGACCCACTAAAACAAACTCTGGAAGATCAATTGCAGCAGTATCGATTTTCTCCATAGTGAAGACATGGCCTAAAGCAAGTGGAGCCCCAGCTTTTCAGGTTCTCTATTCAACTGCATATTCTGTATATGGATAAGGACAGCCCTGCTACTCCTGCAGTATTAGGGCCATTTGAAATTTCATTTTTTCCCCCAAATGTTACTTTGATGACAAAATGTTTTTTTCCAATATTACAATTTTGTGAAAAAAACTTATTTTCACAGAAGATGTCTTCTTTTTATATGAAAAATAGAAAGGAGATCAGAACATACTTACCTTTTCAAAAGCAGAATACTGTGGAGCCAAAAATGGTCTTCAGAACAAAAAATTTCAGCACTGAATAATCAAGAAGTTGACAAAAACTAAAATGATAAAAGGATTTAAATTTTCCATGAAAAAAGCTGCATTTTTCAAATAGCTCAATATCTTAACCAAAATCACAGAGAATCATCAAATTATAATAAAGTACACTTATATACTCAATTTTCACTGGAGGATCTCAAAGTATTTAATAAATACTACTTAATTTAGCATCCTAGGACCTCCCTTAAGTAGGTGAGTACCACGAAGAAACAGATGCAGAACGCCTGAGGTGAACTGTTGCCAATGAGAGAACAGAACCTAAGAATTGTTTGCCCTTCTTCTCTCTAAGGGTACGTTTAGAAAACAGGGCTGTTTTGGGATATTGGAAGAATCCTGAAATAGCTACCTTGTGTCTTTTAAATGTGCCTGTTATCTTGAAATATTTTTCAAAATAACGAGCATGCTATTTTTGCGTTCCTGTAATTCTTGTTCCACAAGGATTAAGAGATGTCTCGAAATAGTGCATAATTTTGAAATTTGGCACTGTGTCGATGTGCCAAATTTCAAAATATGCTATTTCGAAATACAATTGAAATAAGAAATTTTGAGTTTAGGGTGCTATATAGATGCACCCTACGGTGATAATTCCATTTGGTATGTGAGTGATTATATTAACCACTCACGATACTGTGACTGATGCTTTTGGTTACTATTTGTGTTCTCATATGAATATGAAAAGAGCTGATACAGTTCTCATTTTATTGAATATCTTTAGCAAATGTATTCGAGGAAGATTAGACTGCATTGGAGAAACTGTGATAATGAAAGGTGAGACTTTACTAAATTCTACCATTGAGTTATAATTTGGAATTTCACATGGTTTTCAGTGTATTTGTCAGTTTCTTTGATAGATAGATGTTTTGTATTAATGGCTTGTTTCTCCTTGAAATGTGTTAATTAAAGACAAGAGTATTAGCCTGTTGATCACAATTTTCTTTATAAAAATGTCACACTTGCTGAAATCTTCAAAAATAGATATCCCTCCCAAAGTTCGTGAGTTGAGAAAAGAGTAATTCTCACTTGTAGATGCTTCAGGTCCTCTTAATAACTAGTCCTTCAAAGATGGAAAGATGGCTCATTAGGACTCTCTGTCCTTTTGCACATATCATCTCAAATGTACACACATCTAGGATCTGCCATATGACTAATACATCTGTTGTTTCTTTTCCAAAAAAAAGCATTAATTCCAATGTTACAAACAATTTCTCTCTCTGGCAGGGTAGAAACTGAAGAATGTGTACAAATACATATATACGAATGAGTTCTCTCACAAGCAATTCAGTAACATTACATTGATCTGATAGACACAGAAAAAAGGGCTTTTAATCAGTGATTGCTTGGTTGCAGATCTCTCAGAAGACTTCTCAGTGACAAACTTGGGTTTTTTTATCTTAAAGATGTGGAAACATTTTTTTTAATTCAGCGATGTCTATCAGTGTGAAGTGTTGGCTCTGCTTTCAAAGGCTCTTTAGTCATCTCAATACACATTTCTGCTTCTTCCCTTGATCCCTAATAGGCTGACAATAAATCAATCATACAAGTTACAAGTGATACCAGTAACTTCATACTGGCTCTGCTCTTTACAGAGGTGGTTCTTTGGTTTAAGCCAGCACCTGACTCAAAGGACTTTTGTGACTATGATTGCATCCTCTGTCCTTCAGTCCTGCTTCTGGAGAGAAGCTAAAGTCAATGGAAATTGACAGATGTAAAAGAATGGGTGACCCAAAATGCCCTGCCCCCCTGAGTCTATTCACACCATAATGTGAGAGAAAATGTCATTGGCTCAAGAGGAAGGGAATGTGGCTGTTGCTCGGAGAATGCTCCTTTCTCAGCCTGACAGCTGTGGCAGTGTCATCTCTCCAGAGGCTGTGTCTAGCCTGCACCTCTCTGCCAACAGAGGGATGCAAAGCAAGCACTTCGGAACTGCAAATGAACCCAGGATTTAAATATCCTGGGCTTCATTTGCATACTCAAGTTCTGACACAGTGCAGATCAGGCTCAAAGTGAAAGTGTCAAAAGTGAAAGTAAAGTGTAGCCGCAGCACTTCCGACAGTGGGGAGCTTTTTTGGCAGATCCTGTACTCCTCATTTTTGTGGAATTTTAATTTTACATTTTTTAGAAAAATATTTGCTCTTGATAAAGTTCCATCAATGGGGAAAATGTCTGAAAACGCCCCCCCCCCCCAAAATGTCTGTCAGCTTCACTTTATGAATTCAGTCAACAGCTCAAAATTATATAAAAGATTTTCCTCCAGTCTTAGCTGACATGTTTAGTCATGTCTTTTAGGAACTGTCAAGGTTCGGACAGATTGTTTGATGGCATGCACTCCAATTTCACCAACTGATATTTCTGTAATGGCTTTTCTCTCTTGTAGACTGTCCCGCTCCCATGTATTACTTTGACTGCAGCTCTGCTGGCCTAGGAGCAATTGGATCTGAGTGTCAGAAAAGTTGTAAGACACAGGACATGCAGTGTGTAAGGGGTTATGTTCATATCAATAGGAACTTGCAAGACTTCTTTAGTTTTTTGCATGCATGATTATGCTTTACAAATGCTAACATTGCGCTGCTCAGAAACCACCGTTTTCACTGATAAAAGTAAAGAAGCTACAGTTACCATGCTTGTTATCATGCTTGTAGTTGTTCATGTTAATAGATATGCAGCAATCTGGTTTGATGATTTTTTTAAAATCTTATTTCCCACTTGTAAGAATAGATTAATGCATAGAAAACCATAGATCTGTGAAACAGTTGCAAGGCTGTGTCTACATTGGCCCCTATTCCGTAATAGGGATGCAAATGTAGCACTTTGGAATAGGATCTCTTATTCCTACTTGAAAGTACTTTCAAGTTGTAGAAAGTACTTTCAAGTAGGAATAAGAGATCCTCAGGAAAAGGGCTTATTTTCCGGAGGATCGCGTCCAGACTGGCGCTTTTCTCTGGCTCATCTACAAGCCGGAAAAAAGCGGCAGCCATGTTAATGCAAATACCGCGGGGGATATTCAAATTCCCCGTGGATTTGCCTATTCCAAAGTGCTACATTTGCATCCCTATTACGGAATAGGGGCTAATGTAGACACAGCCTTGGGTTCCAACTGAATATCATGGACCTGTTTCTTAGAATGATCCCTGCTTGGCTTCTCATTTGGCAACTGCAATTTAGCACCCAGCGCTAATTGTCTCAGTGTTTTCTTTCTACTTCCTGGATGATTAAGGCATAACCTTATATTGTATTTGTATGTTCACAGTATGTCACAGAATGTATTTCTGGCTGCATGTGCCCCAATGGGCTCGTGTCTGATGGTAAAGGGGGCTGCATTTCTGAGAACCAGTGCCCATGTGTCCATGGAGGAAATTTCTATAATCCTGGGGAAAATATCACAGTCCACTGTAACACATGGTATGATGTTCTGCAAAGTCTTATAATTGCTTCTTCATTAGGTTAATAACCAGTACAATGCAGGGCAGTTCATGTGCAGAAACAGGATGCATTTTGTGATCTCTGCAGGATCATCTTATGCATTAGGAAAGCTTCACTTCAGTACCCCACACTTCCACTGGAAATGAAAGGGGAAAGCTGTTACTCTTGCCTCTCTGCACTATATTGCACCAATTCATGTGGGTACACGGGTACAACTGGTATAATCTCCCCCTTACATTACTTTGGACCTCTTCTGTACCAACTTTTTTGGAAGCATTACACATGAAAATCCCTGCCTGGTTCAGAGAAAGACTGCAGCTATTATTACACAGGTATATGGTGTGAGACAGCACAAAGGGCTTAATTTCATATTATATGGTGGCTACAATCCTTACTGACCTCTCCACACAGGGCTCAGCCACTTAAAAAAATAAAGAAGTAGTTAGGAAAGTGGACTGGACTGAAGAACTCAAGGATCGGAATGTGGAATTGCTTTAAGTCAAGTTGTAGAAACAATCTGATGCTTGCATCCTAAGCAAAGGCGGGGTGGGGAGGAATCATAGGGAAAAGTGGAAGACCAAGTGGGGTGAGCAAGCAGCTCAAACAGAGAAAGCAGGACCCCTGCAAGGAATGGAAGGTGGGCTAGATCAGCAAGGAAAGATACTTCTTGAAGGTCAGAAAGCATAGTGGAAAAAGTGACAAATTCCAAAAGCCAGTGAGAGCTAGACTTTGCATAAAGAGATTAAAACTGGGATTACAAGGTTCTATCGCCATACAAATAAAAAACAGCCAGGAAAGAGGTTGGGCCACTAAACATGGAAGCGGGAGGGTATTAAAAATAATCTAGACATGGCCCAATACCTAAACAAATATTTTACATCAGATTTTAATAAGGCTAGTGAGGATCTTAGGGGCAGTGGCAGGGGAACTAGTGGAAATGTGAATATAGAAGTAGAAATGAGCACATCTGAGATGGAAGTTAAACACAGAGGCTGTGTCTATATTGGCACCCCTTTCCGGAAAAGGGATGCTAATGTAGACTTCGGAATTGCAAATTCCGCGGGGGATTTAAATATCCCCCGCGGCATTTGCATTAACATGGCTGCCGCTTTTTTCCGGCTTGGGAATAAGCCGGAGAAAAGCGCCAGTCTAGATGTGATTCTCCGGAAAATAAGCCTACAAGTTGGAATAAGAGATCCTCTGGAAAAGGGCTTATTTTCCGGAGAATCACGTCTAGACTGGAGCTTTTCTCCGGCTTATCCCCAAGCCGGAAAAAAGCGGCAGCCATGTAAATGCAAATGCCGCGGGGGATATTTAAATCCCCCGCGGAATTTGCAATTCCGAAGTCTACATTAGCATCCCTTTTCCGGAAAGGGGTGCCAATGCAGACACAGCCAAACAGTTTAATGGAATCAAATTGAGGAAAGGGGAACAGATCATTTCCACCCAAGAACATTACAGGAACTGACTCATGAAATTGCAAGCCCAATAATAATGACTTATGATGAATTTATAAATTTGGGGGTCACTTTATGACAGTAGAATTGCCAGTATAGGGCCTATTTTATGAAAGAAAAAAAAAAGATCTGGGAAACTACAGGCCTGTTATTTGACCTCAATTGTATGCAAGGTTTTGGAACAAAGTTTGAAAGAGAAAGTAGCTAAGGGTGTGTCTAGACTACATGGCTCCATCAATGGAGCCATGTAGATGAGTTTACTCAGAAAAGGGAAATGAAGCGGCGATTTAAATAGTTGCCACTTCATTTACATCAAAATGGCTGCCGCGCTGTGCTGATCAGCTGTTTGTCAGCACAGCGCAGCAGTCTAGACGGGGATCTGCTGACCCCAGAACCCTTCGTTGGAAGATCCTGTAAGCCACAAGGATCTGTCGATGAAGGGTTCTGGGATAGGCAGATCCCCGTCTACACTGCCGTGCTGTGCCTACAAACAGCTGATCTGCACAGTGCGGCAGCCATTTTGATGTAAATGAAGCGGCAATTATTTAAATTGCCACTTCATTTCCCTTTGCTGAGTAAACTCAACTACATGGCTCTGTCAACAGAGCCATGTAGTCTAGACACACCCTAAGGGAATAGAGGTAAATGGTAATGGCATAAAAATAACTTAGTTTTACAAAAGGTTGATCATTCCAGACAGTCCCGATCTCCTTTGAGAAGATAACTGATTTTTTAGGCAAAGGAAATGCAGTAAACCGAATCGACCTGAATGCCAGCAAGACATTTGATTCAATTCCACATGGAGAAGATGGGGATTAAAATGAGAATCGAATGGTAGATAAGAAGCTGAGTAAAGGGGATACTTACAGTGGGTCACACTGAAAGGTGAACTTATGGGCTAGCGGGAAGTTACTAATTGAGTAATTCCTCAGGGATCAATCTTGGGACCTGTCTTATATAGCACTTTTATGAATGACTTTCATCCAAAAAAGAGTGTGTTAATCAAATTGAGGATGACACAAAGTTGGGAGGTAGTGCCAATGTAGAAGATTCTGGGATATCATACAATAGGAACTGGAGTACCTTGAAATCTGGAGTAATAGAAATGGGATAAAATGTATTAGTGCAAAGTGCAAGGTCATGCACTTAAGGGCTAACAATAACGATTTTTGCTGTAAGCTGGGGATTTTTCAATTGGAAGCAACAGAGGAGGAGAGAGACCTGAGTGTATTGATTGACCACAGGCTGATTATGACCCAGCAGTGTGAAGTGGCCCTGAAAAAGGCTAATGTAGTCCTAGGCACCATCAAGGGAGGTATTTCCAGGACATACAGGGAAGTACGGCTAACTGATCACCATATAAGGGATCAGGAAGGAATTTTCTCCTGAGTCAGATTGGCAAAGACCCTGGGGGTTTCTGCCTTCTTCTGAAACATGGAGCGTGGGTTACTTACAGGTTTAAACTAGTGTAAGTGGTGGATTCTTTGTAACTTGGAGGGTTTAAACCATGATTTGAGGATTTCAATGACTCAGCCAGAGGTTAGGGGTCTAGTACAGCAATGCGCAGGAGGTCAGACTAGATGATCATGAGCATCCCTGCTGGCCTAAAAGTTTATGAGTATCTAATTGCTTCCTTGTGTTCACCTGCACACATGGAATGCTCTGTGCTGGAGTCCATGTGTGCTGTAGGCATCTCAAAATGAGTGGGGACTAGGCTTCCCCCTCCGCAGCCATGGCAGAGTTGATTGGCCATGGAGGGAGATCACACATACCTTGTTGAGGGTTTTGTGGCTTCACTGATATCCCAGGGCTTTCAGCACTGTTATCCATTCAGTCCCCATAACTGTTGGGCACAGCTGAGACTTACACAAGGAATGAAATTCCAGCAGAGTTTGAGGACATTTCCCCAAATCCTGCAATACAGATCACTGTCTCCTGTACATGCAGTTCTCAGGCAATAGCTGAATTCTGCCAGCTGCTGCTATAGTTTATGCAGTGCCTGCAGTTTATGGCTGAGCACCTTGGTCTGACCTCTTTGAAGGACCACCGCCACAAGGAGGGGTGTGTCAGAGAGGTCGTGTAGATCTGTCAGGAAGAGTAAATGTTTGGCTGTCTAGGAGACACTGACATAGCCATCTCCTGAAAAGCATCTTGAGTGAGACACAAAGACGAAGGGAGAGCCAAAAGCCATAAGACTATTTGGCCTGGGGGCAGTTGTTGACCATTTTGTATGAACATTAAGTTTTAATGTAAGTGGTCAGACCACCCTTATACATTATATTAGTCACACCTAGATACCCTGCCTTGAAGAACTCACTGACTAACAATTCTGCTGTTGGTCAACCGGGTCTGAATCTGGTTTAATTCAGGCAAGTGAACAGAATTTAAAAGAGATACACAGCCATGTAACTAAGTGCTGTCTTTGTCCCAGGCTGTTTCGTTGGTATTGAAAAGGCTTTCTCCAGAGTGAGCTCCTTCCCGAATCACCCACTCGCCCGCCGTAAACAACCCAAAGAATAAAAATGTAAAAGTTAGATGTGTGTCTAAATAACATGATCCAAAGATTTTGAACCCAGGCCTGCAAGGTTCATAAGAGCAGACACATTCCAATCTTTCTATTAGCAGCAACTTGACTCCTGGCATCTGATTTGTGGTTCAGATCTCCATTTTGTCTTGTACATCTGACCCCCTGCTATCCTGATCCAGCTGATATTTTACTCCTATCTTGTGAGTGGACTCTGGCTCTAACTATTAGATCTGGCTACCTGCAGCTCAGCTTTGACAGTCAATATTAAACATTCCTGGTGGTTTTGCAATTGTTAAGCCAAGGCCTCAAAGCAGCTTACAGTTCAGCGCTGCCAGTCTGAAAGGCCATTGTGGTCTGCGACCCATTAGCATGGATTCATTTAACATTTTCAGTAATTCTGTACCTACCCAGAGGTACGTAAAACTGTCTCTGTGGTAAAGATTGTAACCTGTTGCCTTCCACTTCCTAGCACGTGTAACAACCGACAGTGGAACTGTACAGAGAACCCGTGCCAGGGAACATGCACTGTGTATGGAAATGGACATTACTTGAGCTTCGATGGAGAAAATTTTGACTTTATGGGAGACTGCGATTATATTCTAGCGCAGGTAACAAAGCGCTAGGACCTGTCTGAGAACTTCAACATGAGCAGATATAGGCCAATGCTGAGCTCTTAAAAATCCCACTTGTAACTTTTTCTGAACAACCACAGAAAAAGTCAAGAAATATGGCATCAAATATCAGCAATGCAGCTCATTTACAACTCCCTCCTGGACATTTCTAAGATGTGCACAACTCAGATAACAAGTTCTGATGTGCTTTTCTTTATTTGTGTAAGGACTTTTGCCCCAGTAACCCCAATGATGGCACCTTCCGGATTGTAACTCAAAACAATGCATGTGGAAAATCACTGTCCATCTGTTCCTTGAAGATCACAGTGATTTTGGAGGTGAGTCCAGCCTTAACTCTGGGTATTGTGGCAGTGGCTGATGGAATGGGAAATCTGTCTTAATTTTGTGAGCAATGAATTTACTATACCATAAGACTGTGAGACAACTAATATTAGAGACTCTCCAAATGAAACCATATAGCCAAAAGCAGTGGTAGGTGAGGATGGGAAGGGATGGGCCTGTGGAGTAGGTCAGAAGAGGAAGAAGTGGGCATTTAAGTTGTGGAAAGGAGGGAAGCAGGAAAGACAGCAACAAATGAGTGTGTGAAAGGAGTGTGGGACACTTGGGATACATCTATGCAGTTGCACATACCTCAAAATAAGTTACACAATTTGAGCTACACAAATTGTGTAGCTTATTTCTAAATAGTTTATTTTGAAATTTGGCACAGTCTACCCGGCACTTATTTCAAAATAAATCGCTATTTTACTAAGTTCCTTAATCCTCGTACAATGAAATTTACAGGAAATCTGAGAATGAAGCCCATGGTTTCAAATTTATTTCAAAATAATGGGCTTCTTGTGAAGACAGCGCATAATGTTATTTTGAAATAATGGATGTTATTCCAAACTAACTCTGCTGTGTAGACATACCTTTCGGGAACAAGAAGAGACAAGTATGCATAATAAGAGTTTCAGCACACGTGAGTGTCTTGTGTTTCAGGGAGCTGCTAAGACAGAAAGATGGCAGCTGAATTTCCAGAGGAAGTGGATTTCTGTGACCAAGAAAAGTTTTTTTTTTAAGAGAGTGACCCTACAAGATTCTGTGGCCAAGGAGCATGGGACAAAAATTCTGCCCTATTGATTTCAGTATTGGTGCCTGGGTACAAGTTACCCTGGTGGGGGCTTGGCCAAGATTCAGAGGATGAAGGGTAAAAGAAATAGGCTGAATGGAACTTCAGTATAGAATGAGATAAATGTGTGTCTGTCTGACAAAACTATGTTTTTTAGTCAGTTGTGATTCCATTCTTGTTTTCTTCAGTGCAATTTAATTCCTTATTCTAGAACACTGAAATCAGGCTCCTGGAAGGAAAAATTCAAGAAATAACCACTGAGCCAGATGCTGTAAAGAATTACAAGTTGGATCTCAGGGGGGTTTATATTGTGATTGAAACATCCCAGGGAATGACTTTCATGTGGGATCAAAAGACCACAGTAATTGTTCTAGTGGCACCATCTTTCCAGGTGGGTACAAGTGCAGCTACTGGGGGACTGACTTTCAAATGACCTCCATTTTTGTGAAAGACAGTTATGTGCTAATGATTAATAGTGCTCCCTGGTTTTCTTTCAGTAATGAATGGGCAGAATTTTAGGGAGGGTGACATCTCAGAATTATGTCTGCAAAAATGGAACCCCTGTTTAAAAATTGGAGTATGAAAAAGAATTAATTCTAATGGAAAATAGGACACTAATTTTTGCCATAGTTAAATTATTTCATGTTCACATCCAAGAAGGAATACAAGACTATACAGGTCTTTAATGGTTATACCTTATCATTTATACCTCAGTTCTTTTCAAGAAGTCTTCAGCAGGTTGGTGTGTTCTCAGGAATATTTAGAATTTGCAAATATTTTTTTCTTGTCTTTTACTATTAATTTGTTAATTCATGTTCTGTGCAAAAGCAGGCCTTGTGTTGTTTTTTAAAGACCACTTATTTTAAGCTGTATATATTCTTTAGGGAAAAGTCTGTGGCCTGTGCGGTGATTTTGATGGCCGTTCAAAGAATGACTTTACCAGCAGAGGGCTGTCAGTGGAGATGAGAGTGCAGGAGTTTGGGAACAGCTGGAAAGTCACCAGCAGCTGCTCAAACATAAACACGACTGACCCGTGTGCTGATCAGCCTTTCAAATCTGTACTGGGGCAAAAGCACTGCAGTATTATCAAGAGTGATCTCTTTGGAGCCTGCCACAGTAAGGTGATCTCTCTCATTATACTCTTAACACTTCAGAGGCATTTTCTGTCATCTCTGTGCAGCAAATTTACATACACAAATCTTATTACTATTGAAGAAAGCTATGCAAACCCACAAAAACAGAAGGACTACATAGACCACCCTTTCACTGTTACACCAGTGAAATCCTACTATATCCATCTGAAGGAAATATAGAGTGAAACATGTTTTAAGTGACCATAAGAACATAAGAACAGCCATACTGGATCAGACCAAAGGTCCAACTAGCCCAGTATCCTGTCTGCTGACAGTGGCCAATACTAGATGCCCCAGAGGGAGTGACCAGAACAGATAATCATTAAGTGAACCCTCTCCTGTCACCATTTCTTTCAATCTTGGCTAATAGCCATTGATGGACCTATCCTCCATGATTTTATCTAGTTCTTTTTTGAACGCTGTTAAAGTCCTGGTCTTTACAACATCCTCTGGCAAGGAGTTCCACAGGTTGACTGTGTGCTGTGGGAAGAAAACTTCCTTTTGTTTGCTTTTAACCTGCTACCTATTAATTTCATTTGGTGACCCCTAGTTCACCAAAGACCCAAAATATAATTTTTGGCTGGCAGAGAGGAATATTGGAAATTGGCTGGAAACCTTTGGAATAATATAGCATATGGTTGCCAAAGACAAGTGAAATCATGGCCCAGTTGAATTCAGTGGAACGAAGATTTTATCCTACTTACTTTGAAGTGATACCTGCCTATTAGAAGAGTTTCACAGTAGATAACTATTCTAAATAGCTCTAACCTTGTCCAAGAGAGCATAAATTCTGCAGCAACCATCAGTGCAAGTTTCATCATTGTAGACATTTGAATCACAGTACTTAATAAGTTCCAGCTCTACCAAAACAATCCAAACAAATGAAAACAAGGCAACTTAAAATGCTAGTCAAACAGCCAGATCCCCATATACATAAACATCAACTTTGCCTCTTAGACTCATCCAAATTCTTCTAAAGAAACTGCCACTGAATGGCATACTTTTAGGGCACGTCTATACTTACCGGAAAATTGATGCTTCAGAAGTCGATCTTCTAATGTTCTATTTAATGGGTCTAGTATAGACCTGTAAATCAAATACTGAGGGTAGCCCCTGCCAGCATCCAATACTCCTCTGCAAGGAGTAAGGCAAACCAATGGGAGAATTTGTTCCTATTGTCCTCCCGCAGTGTGGATGCCATCATGGTTCGGCTTAAGGTAAGCCAACCTCACCTATGCATTGTACGTAGCCAGAGTTGAATCCCTTCAGCTGACCTTCCAAGTGCAGTGTAGATCTGACTTTAGAGCCCTTTCTCTCCTCTGAAGAAAAAGTACTGGGAAGCAGTATGTGATATAACAGAGTTTTTTTTTATTTTGTTAGATCAACCCGATGCCATATTATGAGTCTTGTGTGTCAGACTTCTGTGGCTGTGACAGCGTGGGAGACTGTGAGTGCTTCTGCACCTCGGTAGCTGCTTATTCAAGAAGTTGTAATAGAATTGGTGTTTGCACTGATTGGAGGAGCCCTAGAATTTGTCGTAAGTACTCAAAAGTGCAAATGCACATTAAGAAGCAGTGTCTGTGCGGCCAGGCATATTCCTAAGAGGGGGAAAATCCTAACATCTATGCAGGTGCATGACTCATGAGCTCTAGTGCTTTTAAGAATTAGAAGATGGACCTTATCCATAGCTCTGAGATTTGGCTTTTTTTTTTCTTTTACAGCTGTGTTCTGTGATTACTACAATCCGCCTGACAAACATGAATGGTTCTACAGGCCTTGTGGAGCCCCTTGTTTAAAGACCTGCAAAAATCCACAGGGAAAATGTGGTAACCCGTTGTATAGTTTAGAAGGTAGCTCTTGTTTGCATTCAGTAGGTCTTAAGCACATTTTAAGTGCTGTACTATAGGTGCCTAAACTAGCCCAATCTTTTTTTGAATGTCCTAAGCAACAAGATCACTTTTTCTTCCCTTGGAAGCCTAATCACACTCCCCCAGAGCATCATTGGCTAAATTCTTCCCTCCCTTACTCCTTATGGGCTTGTCTACACTATGGAGAAGATTGACTCGCTGGTGGTCAATCTTCTAGCATTCGATTTAGCGGGTCTAGTATAGACCCTCCCCCAAATAAAATGCTGAGGGCAGTCCCTGCTGGATGTTCGGTATGCCTCATTCTGTGAGGAGTAAGGAAAGCCAACAGGAAAGTGTTGGCCTCCTATAGCGAAGATGCTGCAGCAGCTCGGCTTAATGTAAATTGACATGGTGTACTTTAAGCCAGCCTCACTAGTCTAGTGTAGACCAGGCCTCAGTGAAAGTATTGTTCTCAAGGGCTGTAAGTCAGGGCAGACATAGCCTGATGCCTTCAAAGTCTTGCAGAGTTAGTGCATCGCTAATGCTATGGTTATAAGAGAGTTATCTAATGTCAATTAATAGTTGCTCATTAGAGAGAGAGAGAGAGAGAGAGAGAGAGAAAAGGGGACAGATGATGTATTCTTGAAGAATCCCAGCCCTGTCTGTGAAGACAAATCTTTCACTGCTGCTTCAGAGTGTGTGTTTGCATCTTGGGTCTTTCCTACGGAGGCAAAAGACTCCATGCTCTTTGCTCACTTTCCAGGCTGTTACCCAGAATGCAGCCCGGAGAAGCCATATTATGATGAAGAACAAAGGGAGTGTGTCTCGCTGCTGGACTGCCTGTCATGGTAGGTCAGGGGGATGGCAAGAAGTATGGATAGAGCTCACGTGCTAGCCAGGTATTACGAGGGCTCTGCTAGTAGAGAATCTCTGCAGCTCAGAGATTCAGGCTCTCGTCAGCTTCTTCACAAAAAAATGGTTCTTTTTCATTGGATACAGTTGTGGATTTATGCTGCTATTCTCTAAGGCTTACAGGCAAGAAAGAATGAATCACATTTGTTTTTTGTTTGTCCACAGCGACACTAAAGAAAAACTGTGCACAGAAGACTCCAAGGGTAACTGTCAATAATTAATAAATATATTCTGGTAGCCTAAAGAAACCCCAACAGAGGTGGGGCCTGCTGTGATGGGTATGTAACACATTGTGAGAGGCCGCCTCTCTCCTGAAGAGCTTGCTATCTAGATAGACAAGATAGATCAAGAGTAGGTGGGGAACAGAGGTAAATTGACTTGCTTGTGGTCACAAAATAGGTCAGCGCTAGAGCTAGAAGTACAACCCAGCTCTCCCTAATCCCAGTCTAATGCTGTATTCATTGCACCACACAGCTGCCCCCTTTATAATCTTTATATCACTTGAGCAAATATTTCTTTTTTTTCTTGTGTTCCTTAGCACACATTCCCTGGAGCTCTGAGAGGCTTTTCATGTATTTAAAGTTGTTTATAGTGGTTACCTGATGTGCAATAGCTTTCTGGGAAGCCACTATGTCATAGAGGGTATTACCAGTGCATAGGGATATCCTAACTACACTCCCTTTCTTCTGAGAATGCCTGCAAACTACAGGGCTGGCTTAAAATAGCAGTGCTATGCTAATTATGGCTTCATGTAATCCAATATTTCCTTTCACACAAAAAGACTCTTTGGGGAGCAAGTGAAACCAGCTTTCTGGCCACCAGCAGTGCAAAAGTGAGATCCATTTGGGGTGGATTGTGGCAAATCTGGGTTTTTTTGTCTTTGTTTATATCTGTTTGTGATGTGATGTTATGTGCTGCCATTGCATTTACCCTCTCATTGCCTCAGACTGCCTCTGCTGCTACCAGGAAAAGACCTACGCCTTAAATGAAACTATATACAGTCAAACAGATGGGGTTAGCTGCTGGAAGGCTGTCTGTGGCCCAAATGCAACTATCATTAGAACATTCATTCCTTGTGGAACATCTCCCACAATGGTGCCTGCTCTGGAGGAGCCAGGTATTAGATTTTGTTTATCTAAGTTTTGGTGTATTTTAGTTAATATCAATATTTGCAATTGTACCAACATTCCTAGTTCTTGAAAAACACCACGGGTGCGTCTAGACTGGCAAAATTTTGCACAAAAGTAGCCACTTTTGCGCAAAAAATTGCCAGCTGTCTACACTGGCCGCGTGAATTTGCGCAAGAGCACTGATATTCTAATGTAAGAATTCAGTGCTTCTTGTGCAAATACTTTGACACTCCCGCTCAGGGATAAGCCCTCTTGCACAAGAATACTTGTGCAAGAGGGCCAATGTAGACAGGCACCTTAATTTTTTGCGCAAGAAAGCCCGGTGGCTAAAATGGCCATCGGAGCTTTCTTGCACAAAAGTGCATCTATACTGGCCATGGATGCTTTTTTGCAAAAGCACTTTTTGCGCAAAAGCATCCGTGCCAATCTAGATGCTCTTTTGCGGAAATACTTTTAACGGAAAAACTTTTCCGTTAAAAGTATTTCTGCAAAATCATGCCAGTCTAGACATAGCCCATATGTATAATACAGTGAATGTGTAAGGACTGTATATATTCAAGACTGTCTCAGACAGATGGAACTACATAATCTAGTCTGGCTGAACTGAAGGACCAGACATTTGGGAGCAAATATGCTTTTATGTCACTTTTGCAGCTCCCCAGTATATCTTTTATAGCAGCATCAGTGGCTATTTTAATTTGCACCCTATTAGCTCACAACAGCATCAATGTCATATCACTCTAATGCCAACCTTTTTTTCTAAACCTTTTCTTCTGCCCCCTGTCCCATTGTTCACAGCACTATCCTTGCCCTGCAACCAGATGTCAGCCAATTTGCATGGATCATCATTGCAAAGAAATGCACCTCTATCCAATTGTTTGTTTCTGGAAGACCCCATATTTAAGACAAATTTAAAAATCCTCCTATTACAAAGATAATATGGTGGGGAAAGATCAATGGTGTTCCCCCCAAAACTTTTTAAAGACCTGAAGTTGAAACCAGGGAATCAACCAAAAACAAGTAGATGGTAAAATGGAGAAATTAGAAAGCAATATAGAGATGAGAGCAAAAACAAAGAACAGAACTCCCCAACATACTGCTTCTTGCACAAAGAGCACAGATATAAATTTGGACAAGGGAAAAGAGAGTATAGATGTTCTACTTAATTAGAACAAATGATATAGGATAGGCCAAACAAATGATAAGAGAGAACAAATGATAAGAGATCGGCCAAACTGCTCAGTAGCTTCTTCACTGCAGAAATAGCAGTAAGAGGACATGTAATGGAATAATAGCTTTAAAAAGAGAGAAGTCAAAGGCAAAATGAAATAGGCTGGTGAAGCACCACCTAACTAACCTACATGTCTCCAAACCAACAGGGCCCAACCCCATAGTGCTTAAGGAAAGTACAGATGAAGAATCAGAAATCAATTTCCTAAAGTCACGGAGATCAGGTGAGATCCTGGGTGACTGGGAATGGAAAAGAGGGTTTCTAGGGAATGGAAGACCAGTGAATTTGACTTTTCTTCTTTCTGTAGCCTTCAGTTTTTCCCAATCATTGCAGTTACATAGAATGCAAAGATGGTAGGGGGAGGAATTAAACTTAGCACTTTCCAGTCCAGGATACAGTATTAGAATGTCACCCACATTTAATTATTGTAGGACTACGGAACATTATAGAAGCACCTTTCACAGCAGCAACAAGAGCATCCCCATGCTACTGCAAAGTAAATGGACGGCTGATATCGCAGGGTAAGTAGCAGTCTAATTTGATCTTCCTTACATCTGTGTCACTTTTGTATAAGGGTAGAAATGTTTGGCTGTTCAGTAAAATACCAGCTCTTGAGCAAATACACATTCCCTCTGCCAGAGTTTTCAGTTCTCTAATTATAAAACAACCATTGTTCTTCCACCAGTCAGATCTCTGAACTGGCTAAAATATCCTTGTAATTGGTAATTCTCAAAATACTGTAGCCAGATATTCTTATTCTATTTTCTATGGCAATGCACCTGAAGCTGATGCATTCAGCCAGATCCAGTCTTTATTATACTACAAACCCTGGATCCAAATTATTTAGAATTTAAGGCTTAAAATCTACAATAAACTTTTCCCCAAGGATGGTTGATGAAAGTCCCTGCTATTTCTGTTGCCAGCACCCTGAGCCATCCCATCCCCTTGACTTTGTTTTGTGAATACTGCACACAGTAGCACTAGCAAACATTATTCTAGAGCTAAATGCTTCTTTTTGGTGTAGATGTACAACTCTGACTAATGTACTTAACTATGGGCAGAAGAGTTGCAAGTTGAATGAATGAGAGGCTCTCCCATTCTCTGCCATTGGGATGAGGCCAGCTATAGTGGATTCAGAGAACTGTAGGCTGTAGGCAGAGAACTGTAGGCAGAGAACTGTAGGCTGACTACCACAACTGGTTATGGCCATCAGATACACTGTAAATAGTCGTCCTGAGCCAGTAATATTTACTGCTTGTTTTGTAGCCAATGTGGGAGAAGACGAGAATTTTCCTGTTCAGAGTGATACTATGCCACATGGAGACCAATAGTTCATGACAACAATACTGGAAAAGTATGGCAAACTCATGGGCAATCTGAGTTTAATTAGTAATTATGCTTTTGATCTTACAGGGAGTATCATATCTCAGACAACTGATGGTCTGGATCAGTGCTTTTACTCCATATGTAATGCTTCATGCCAGAGTGAATTAATCCAGGGAAAATGTGCAACCACTCCAAGACAGAGCACAGGTTCTGAGCAGCCCAGCTACCAATGTGATTCAGCTTCAAGGAGTGGACGTTGCAAAAATACTCCCACAAGTGCAACAAACACATCTACTCCCAAAGTAACTCCTGAGAGAGACTGTCCATATCTCAGTCCTCCTAGAAAGGTAAGTGACCAAAAATAACACACCAGGAAAGGGAGGGGACACCTGGCACTTGGGCTGTTGCTCTGGAATTTGGACAATGCAAATGTGGATTATATTTGTGCCCTGCCTGCAAGATCTGTAAACTAAGCTAGGAAATTACTCTTTCAAACTGATCAGCAGCGGTCATGATCTCAATACTGGGTTGTGTACAAAATATTGTATAGCATGTAAATAGGTATGATGTCTTCATTGATTATTATATATAATGTGTTTTAAGAGCCTCATAGTAAAGAAAAAATGAATAGTCATTTCTGCATGCTAGTTGCTTAATTGTGTGACCTGTTCCTTACATGTACCAAAACAATGATAATTATACTACTTTCTTTTATATATCTCCCCCGCTTCTTGCTTTTAAAATGTCCACAGTTTAATGAAACGTGGGATTTCGGAAACTGTCAAATTGCCACTTGCTTGGGAGATGGAAATGATATTAAACTGTCCAGTGTGAATTGCCCTCCTCAACGATTAAGCCTCTGTGTCAATGGCTTCCCTCTGACAAAACACTATGACAAAACTGGCTGCTGTGAAGTGTTTGAGTGTCAGTGTAAGTAATAGCACATGGTGTTTGAATTGTGTCTCGCCTGATGTACATCCACATGCTCGGATTGTGCTCTACATTGTCCCTGGTTCAATGAAGTTGCTCCATACATAAATGTATATATCACCGGGGCAACAGCAAACTAATTTGAGTACTTAAACCAGTCATTTTTATTATTACATAGATGTATAAAGTTAATATTAGGAAGGAATTGTAAGGAGTAAATACAGGAAGTATGTGAGATGGGAAAGCCTATGGAAGCAGAGAAGTACCAGAATAGGATGAGTTGAAGAGAGGATAGGACTGTGTATAACAAGTGTGGGACATACAGACAGGGAAATGGCAGTAGGTTAGCAGAGTTTTCCAAGATGCAGTGTTGGATTGTTTGGCTATAGAAATTAAAAGAGAAAGGATAAGGGAGTGAGATTGGTGTGAGAAGGGAAAAGCAATCTGTTATGTGGCACAGTACAGAAGTAAGACTAGAAAAAAGGGATGGGAAGGACCATATGGGGGTGAATATGGAAAGACAAGGCTACAGATAGAAAGTGTCTGTATCAGATCAGGGATGCATAGGAAATTGAAACATCTTATCTTATTACACAGCTTATCTTGTGGCCCTCTCTTAGGGACACTTCTTCTTTATTATGGCATGGGGAACCTGGTAGGACTATGAAATCAGAGCACCAAAATAAGTACACCAGTGGAGATGAAAAGTCACAAAGAAAAAGTCATACTATGAGACGGGCCAAAGAAACATTGTGTGACAAAATGTGACTCTAACAGATGCCATGGAGCTGAAATGTCACTGACAGAACACCCAGGCATACATTCAAAAAGACCAAAGTAAACCAAACTTTAAGCCTCTCTCTACTTTCTAGGTGTTTGCAGTGGGTGGGGAAATGAACATTACGTGACGTTCGATGGAACATATTATAATTTCCAGGGGAATTGTACCTATCTCTTGGTGAAGCCAATCCAGCCTGACTCTCAGAGCTTCTGGATTCACTTGGACAACTACTACTGTGGTACTTCTGATGGAGCAATTTGCTCAAAGTCCCTTGTCATTTTTTATAAGAACTCCATGGTTATTCTTACACAAGCAGTAGAACATAGGAAAGAAACCAACTTGGTAATGTATTTTATAGTATCCATTTGTGTATTATTAATTATTATTATTATGCTACTGCCTGCTAGGCCTAATCAAGATCAAGGATACAGATGAACAAAATTGCATGGGAGAAGAGATAATGGGAGAATTCACAAATAGTTCTGTGGAACATTTGTTCTTTTTAGTTTGTGAAAAACTTCAGTGAAAATTCCAGATTATAAAATGTCAGCTGTAGAGAAGGGCTGTAAATGGGATGTGTATGGGAAATTCACTGAAATTTGTTCCTCTCTGATTATTTATTACTCTCTGGCTGCTCACTGGTCCTGTCAAACTTGTTTGGTATTCTCCATCAAGGTCCTAGTGATAAGCATTTACATCACAAAAACAATTACCAGCATTGGTCCTAACTAGCTTTGTAGGTTCAGATTCTCCTACTGCAAAATACAAATTTGTCCCATTAAAGCTTTGGTGGGGTTACCCAATTTCTTACAGTAGGGATATTTTGGCAGCAGATTGGGAGTTTCAACAGAAAAGCCAATTGAGACGGGCTGAGAGCTACATTATTCTTTCACTTAGGCTGTGTCCAGACTCAGGGTTTTTTTCGGGAAAAGTAGCCTTTTTCCGAAAAAACTTCACCTGCGTCTAGACTGCGCCGCGTTCTTTCGAAATTAAATCGAAAGAACGCGGCTTTTCTTTCGACGGTGGTAAACCTCATTTCACGAGGAAGAACGCCTTCTTTCGAAAGTGCTTCTTTCGAAAGAAGGTGTTCTTGAATGTAAATAGGGCTTCTTCGAAAGAGAGCATCCAGACTCACTGGGTGCTTTCTTTCGAAAAAGCGGCTTGCTCTTTCGAAAGTTCCGCGTGCAGTCTAGACGCTTTCGAAAGAGGCTCTTTCGAAAGTATCTTTCGAAAGAGCTTCTTTCGAAAGAGGCTTGCAGTCTAGACATAGCCTTAGAGGTGGTACCTCAAAGTTAGGGCTAAGGCCTGTGGGCATCGCAACACAGAGATGTTTGTACTGCAGGCCCTTACCTGCTCTGTGGTTTACTGCAGAGTGTCAGTGTGAAGTGCTGACTGTCCAGCCTATTTTGAGAGCCTGCTATTACTCCAAATAGGAGTGAATATTTGAGTCTGGTATGTGTATTTGTTCCTCAATAATAAATAATGCCATTTGGGCTTTCTGTTATGAAACCTGGTCCAAAGAACTGGATGTCAGTGATATTCTTTCCAATGGGACTTCAGCTTTGGCTCAGGCCCATGATTAACTCTCATGTCTGAAAACAAGAGCCCCTTGCTGACATAAGCCATATGTTATAATTCACATGTCCCCAGGCGGCCCCAGAGAACCACCGCCAGCAGAGCCGCACAGCCTGGGGAGCTACCACCACCCTGAGCCCTCCAACCCCTGCCCTGACCCCTCCACCGACCCCACAACCCCCAGCTCTGAACCCCCCCACACACACCTCCTAACCCCTTGCCCTGACTCCTGCACCCCCATCCCTGCACCTCTGACCCCAGATCTCATTCCTGCACTCCCCACTCTCTGTCCCCTGCCCTGAGCCCCTCTTCACCCCCTAACTCTGACCTCCTGCTCCACCTCCACACCCCCAGCCTTCTGTCCTGAGCCCTCTGTAAAGATGCAGGTAATACCAGATCACTATGCTAGTGTTTTTATATTATCTGTTTAATTTCTGATTGCAAGCAAATGACCAGAAATAAAACAGTGACTGATCCAGAAAAATGCCTGCTGAAAATTTATCACACTTGTTGAAAATCACCATCATGGGTTTGTTTTTTGCTGTTAATATTTCCCCTGAAGTGAGTAACACAGATATTAATGCTTGAAAGGCAACAAATACCCAATAGTCTAACTTTGGAGGGATTACAGAATTCTCTGAAAGCAGAATTTACCCCATCCATCCCAGAAACATAAAATGTATACACAAAGAAACATAATAAGGAGGAACATAATTCACGGAGGAATTTTGACTTGCCCTTTTAGGTTCTGTTTAACAATAAGAAGGTTGTGCCAAATGTTTCCAAGAACGGCATCAAGATAACCAGTTCTGGCCTCTACGTGGTGGTTGAAATACCTGAACTAGAACTGTATGTTTCCTATGGACGACTTGTATTCTACATAAAACTCCCTTTTCGAACCTTTTATAACAATACCCTGGGGCAATGTGGTAAGTGTTATATTCAGTTTTAATTAATGGATGTACCAATTGTTCCTCCCTTATATGTGTCAAAGTTCTCTTACATCAGGATAAGATTATTTGGCATTACAGTTTAACATATTTCTCCCTATTCAGTGGATTTAGTGTCTCAAATCACCTCTGGTACTCCTTTCCCACTTGATGGTGGCTGGAGAGGTTTCAGAGGGATTGTGTGTGTATATGTGTATGTACATGTGTGTATTCCTTCCCTTTTTACCCCATCCTTTCAATCATATATGTTCAAGAATATTCATGAAGTCCATTTTAGGATAGATGGTCAGCCCTGTGTTTGACAGAACTGTCTAAATCACTTAAGCCATCTGGAAAAATTAATTAGTTTGCACTTTATCTGTATGTGCCACAGGGAAATGGCAAGCTAGCTATTTTGGCCTTCTCCTCCTCCAGACACTTTCTTCCTATGAACATCCTTCCAATAGGAGTTAAAACTTTCCCTATTCTTTTTGTGTGGATACCCCTTTCCTCTCTTATCGGAGCACTCTTTGTTATTTAGTCATTACACCACGTGACTTTATATTGCTGTCAGGTACGTGCACCAACCAAAAGTCTGATGATGCTATGAAGAGGAATGGAGAGATTGCAGATTCCTTCAGGGAGATGGCTTTAGACTGGAGAGTGCCAGATCCTACCAACAGACATTGTGAATTAAATAACCCGGTGCCAGTTCAGACAGAGACCTCATTATCCAAAGTAGAAGCTTGTGTTCCCAGTGCTCTTTGTAAACTCATCTGGTAAGACACACTCCTGTGTATGTTTTGCTCATACTCCAATCTACAAGAAGGCAGCTCTGTTCTGTGCAAGGCAACTGGTGAACTGTCTTTAAAGCAAATTAAATAATGGTGAATTTAGTAGATATCAAGGGCCAACATTTTAAACAGTGGCTAGTGGTTAGGGACTCTGATTTGCTGAGACTGCATATGCCACAGATGATTTCTGAGGAGGGGATTTAAGGTTTCTGTATCTAATATAAATAACAGTGCTGGATTTATACACAAGCTAAGTAAGCTTCAGTTTAGGGTCTAAGATTATAAGGGAAGCTCTAAATAAAAAACAAAATTACTAAATTTTTTTTTTTGGTTATCTAATTAGGTCTCTTAAACTTGACATAGCTTAGGGCCTCAGCATGTCTTAATCCATCCCTGATAAGTAGCAGATGAGCTGCCGGCAACTGGTGCCATAGGCGAAACATGTGATCGGTGTGCGATCTGCGCCCCCGCCTCCAAACCCTTCAAAGTCCGTTTAACTTGGCGCCCTAGGCAACCGCCTAGTTCATGCCTATGGACGGGCCACCACTGATAAGTAGTCATATTTGGAAAACTTAGCCCAGCGTTTTTGTGTATCTTGAATATTTTCCAGAGAATTGTGAATTAAAATGGGCACTATCAAGAATGTTCCAATCGTTTACTTTTTTAAATAATGTTGTTATTAAAAATAAGATTACCAGAATGAAACAACACACCCATGGGAAACTATTTGTACTTAGAATAACAGCACTACGGCTGCAGAGGAGCCTTACTGCCACATTTCAATCCATTATCTGATAGCTCACTGGTGGGGTATCTTTATGCTGCTGTTGGGGATGTGAGGGGAGGTGAGACTCATGGAACCTTTGCTTGAGCTAGTTTACATAAATGCAGTGTGAATGCAGTATGGGCACTAGCCACCTGAGCTTAGAATGATTTAAAGTTGGGTCTTCAGCTTCAGTTTCTCTTATGGAGTGCTTGTTTCTGAGTAGAACTCCTGCAATTAAATTTGCCAAAATGCACTGTCGAACAAGTTTCTTGTCCTTCTTCAATAAGGAATTTGACAGGCTGTCACAATGCTGTTCCACCTCAACCTTACTATGAGGCTTGTGTAGTGGATGGATGCTCAGCAATGAAGAAGCACAGCCCAAAGATGGAATGCCAAAGCCTTCAGATCTATGCGGCCCTGTGTGGATTCCATGGGATCTGTGTGGACTGGAGGAACCAAACTAATGGGCAGTGTGGTGAGTTGGGGAAGACTTTGCTAGAGTTGAAGCTGTTTTAGTCTATTCCTCTTTCTGTTTACATGTATGTATTCCCATTGTAAAACATACATAGGGCTTGCGTCTTCTTTCACATGCACCGAAGCAAATCAGGGCTTAGAACCATTGAATTATGCCAGTGCAAAACTAATGTAAATGAGGGGAGAATGTGGGCCTGGTGTTGTCACCTGAATGGTTCAACACTAGGGTAGGTTTAAAAATGTTTGTCCCACCCCACACACTTGACAATTTAAACTTTCTGGCAAATACCGGAAAAGTGCCAACACAGATTTTTTAAAAAAATTTCAGATATTTTGATTTCTGACAAGCAAAATGAAATATGAGGCCACGTCTGGAGTATTGTGCCCAGTTCTGGGCCCTCCACTAAAGAAAGGCTATGGATGCATTGGATAGGGTCCAGTGGAGGGCAACCAAAATGATTAGGGGGTTGGAGCATATGACCTATGAGGAGAAACTGAGGGATTTGGGTTTGTTTAGTCTGCATAAGAGAAGAGTGAGGGGTGATTTGATAGCAGCCTTCAGCTTCCTTAAGGGAGATTCCAAAAAGGATGGAGAGAGGCTGTTCACAGTAATGACGGATAGCAGAACAAGGAGCAATGGTCTCAAGTTGCAGTGGGGGAGGTCTAGGTTGGATATTAGGAAAAACTATTTCATTGTAAGGGTGGTGAAGCACCGGAATGGGTTACCTAGGGAGATGGTGGAATCTCCATTCCTGGCTGGGTTGATTTAGTTCGGATTGGTCCTGCCTTGGGCAGGGGGTGGACTTGATGATCTCGTGTGGTCTCTTCCAGCTCTATGATTCTACATTTAAGGAAAGCAGTTGCTTTCTGTGATTTTTTTCCCTCTTTGGTAAACAAAAAAAAAAAAAAAAAAAAGCTGTCAAATTTTCCACAGAAAAATGTTGACCGGCCCTATTCAGCACTCACGCCAGCCAGATCTCCCTCCTCACTCTAATCAGTTAGAGGGGCATCTCTTGAGTGCTAGACAATCCACTGCATTAAAAGAGCCTGAAGGCCAGATTCTGCTTTGTTATAGTTATATAAATAGATAGTAACCCCACTGATTAAAGTGGGATTACTCTGAATTTAGGTCAGTGTGACAGAGAAGAATTTGGCTTCATTCACAACACTCTAATCTAGGCACTGTCTTAATGCTTCTTCTAGGGTTTAAGATGGGGGCGGGGGGAAGATCAGAACCTGGCCATATTTCAGTGTGTCACTAATGGTCTTTAGTGTGTTAAAATATGAACTGCAATTTCATCACTAGATGGCAATATTACTCAAGTCATTTGTTTTCCCTCTGCCTGTTTTGTCTCTTCTTGTCAGAACCATTTATTCCAGTTTACTAGAATAATTAGTCTATATGATTGCAAACATCACGGAACTCCTCAGTTGAAACAACCTCCTTTGTGTTTTCATCTGGGTGGGATATTTTATCTAATACATTATAATTTTTATCCAAGTGTGTTAGATAGAGCTGGCACTCTAATCGGCATATTGTAAATGTTCCACAGAAGCCAAATGTTCTCAGGACCAGATCTACAAGTCATGTGGGGGAACAGAAAGAAGCACTTGCTTCAGCAGGTGGGTGATTAACCAAGCATTAAGGGCTAAGGCTGATATTTCAAGAAAAGCTGAAAGGAGTCAGAATCCCAATGGGATTTGTGTGACTAATTCACCTTGGCCAAATTCCTATTCAAAATTCTGTGTTATATCAGCCCTAAAAGGAGGCTAAAAATAGCTTGTGTCATTCATCCTTCCTTATGTGCATGCAGGAAAACCACCAATTATGCTATCCCCTTGCAAGATAAAGATCCAGAGCTTCTTGAAGGTTGCCACTGTCCTGATGGAAAGATCCTGCTGAATAATCTTGTCGGCATTTGTGTTTCTGTCTGTGGTAAGAAAACATAAACTGGGAACAGATGAAACACTAGCTTAAAACTACCAGTTTAGGATTCATAATGCAATTCGCCAGCCTGGTCTGCACACCCAGAGACTCTAAGGGCTGAGTGCACTGTACAAACAGTAGGCTTAGATCTATGGAAAAGTAAAGAAAGTGTCTAATGTAGCATTTGGCCTTTTTTGACCACCTCAGAAATTATTCTGATAAGTTCTGAAGGGGGATGAACCCCTCTCTTCTTAGGCAGAAAGAGGATCCTTTGAGTCAGAAAGTTATAAACAAAAAGTCTTCAAGATCTGTTGGATGGATGATTTGTGCTTTTCAGTCATGGCTCATTCTTTTCAAGTGCCCTTTTCATAGCCATGCAGGTGTATGCCTTTCGATGTATGCCTTTCTTCCTTTCTCTGTCTGTGCCCCTCTCTCCAGTGCTATTATGTTCCTTAACTGACCGACATAATTCTATAATTGTTCTATTTCATAGGCTGTATTGGACCTGATGGATCAGTGAAACAGGTAAGGAATAGACTCTATGGAGAAGTGCTCTTTGAATAACTTTATAGAATAGCTAGTTGCCTTCACCTATAGGAAATATTGCAATATTTTTTCACTCTTTTAATGCTGAACTCAGTACCAATGTGCAGTAGAGATAGTATGACAGACTGCTGGCTAAGCCAGAGCTCTTCCACTGCAGCTAGGTTGGAAAGGACAATTAGAACCAGCTGAACAAGCCCAGGCCTGAAGGGCTATTAGAAGCAGCTGTGGGCCTCATTAGCCAGAGGGCTATATAAGGCAGCCAGAGGGGAAGTAAAAGGAGGCAGGAGGGTGGGTGCAAGGAGCCAAGGTGTGGCTGAAGGAAGAAGGAGAGGCTGGCTGAGTTTGCTGTAATCCAAAAAGCTTTGTAAATAGAAGGTGGTGGGAAGCTGACAATAAAAGGCACAGGTGACTGCACCAGAGAAGGTCTCCAGCTGATTTGTGGACCAGAAGGTGTCCTAGGGAAAGGGGCCTGAGTGAGGACCTTGCCACAATAGGGAAAGAAAACAATGGGCCTTCTGCCTTTGACCGTGCTTCATAACTCCAATATTCATCTGAGATATTGATGCAATATTGGCATCTTGTGAAAATCACTGTTTTCTTATAGCCCTTTCAGGTGTCCGTCCCAACATGCACACACTTTCAGGGAGCATCTAGACAGCACCCCTCTGTCAGAATAAGCTATGCAATTCTGAATCTAGGTCAAAAGAGCTTATTTTGAAATTTGGCACTGTGTAGACAGGGTCACATTTCAAAATAAGGCACTATTCTGACAAATCCCTTAACCCTTGCAGAACGAGGGTTACAGGGATGCCAGAATAATACACCCGCTATTTTGGGAAATAGTGGGAGGCTGTGTCTACACTGGGCCACTTATTCCGGAAAATCAGCCGCTTTTCTGGAATAAGCTGTGAGCTGTCTACACTGGCTCTTGAATTTCCGGAAAAGCAACGATGCTCTACTGTACAAAATCAGCCGCTATTCCGGAAAAGCTACGCTGCTCCCGCTCGGGCATAAGTCCTTATTCCGGAACACTGTTTCGGAAAAGGGCCAGTGTAGACAGCCCAGTAGTCTTTTCCAGAAAAAAGCCCCGATCGCGAAAATGACGATCGGGGCTCTTTTCCAGAAAAGCGCGTCTACATTGGCCACAGATGCTTTTCCGGAAAAAGGGCTTTTCCGGAAAAGCAGCCTGCCAATGTAGACGCTCTTTTTCAAGAAATACTTATAACGAAAACTATTCTGTTTTAAGCATTTCCGGAAATGCTTGCCAGTGTAGACACAGCCGGAGTGTTTAAAGATGTGGTGTTGCTATTCCGGGATACTTCCAGATCCTGAAATAGTGTCACGGTCTAGACGTACCCTCAGAGAAAGGGAAGAGGCTACAGCACATTAGATCATGCAGATCTTTTTCAGTTTCCCTAGGATTTCAAACAAACAGCCCAGCACCAGACCTGAGAATAAAAGACTGGCTTGTAGCACATCCTTTCTCATTAATGTATTATTTCTAGGTACCATTAATTGAACTGCCACTTTTTTATTTGCACAGCCCGGAGAGACATGGGAACATGATTGTCTGCACTGCACCTGCAATCAGGCAACACTGAATATCTCTTGTTCACCCCACTCTTGTGCTAGCACTCTGCCAGTCAGTTGCAATAAAGAAGGATTTGTTCCTAAAACACGGCCACATTCAGAAGATCCGTGCTGTCCAGAGACTGTGTGTGGTAAGAGATCAATGCATTGACTTATCTACAGCAAGGTTTCTCATTCTTGGAGGGATAGCTCCAAAGAAGTCCATAAAACTGGGCCTCTGGGGTGGTTGGGTTGTGAATCTTCCTATAACTTCCTATCTCTCAGGCATGTGGGTATCCACCGAGGTCTTGGCATGCTTGACCTCTATGATCTGGGGCTCCAGGATGGAGCTTGTAGTGTGCATCCTCCCTCTTCCATGGTCAGCCCTGACTGAGCGGGGCTGCTCCCTTATATACTGAAGCTCCAGTTGGAGCATGCCCAGCTGTGACTTCCTCTGCTCACAACACGGGATTAATCCCTTATTCTGCAGTTCAGGGCTGATACATCCCATGACTCAATTAATCTGTATCTTCTCTTTATAGAATGCGATGTAAAGTCCTGTTCTCTCATCCCAAGACAATGTGATTTAGGCTTCCAGCCAGTGGTAGCTATTTCAGAGGATGGCTGTTGTCCTGTTTTTTCCTGTAGTAAGTATAGTTTCATGATTATATGCTGTCTTTTGTTATTCGGACAGGGACTTCATCTATGAGTTTGGTCCCCAAATGTACTCCATCTGCTAGGTTTCAGTCACAGAACTGTAATACACAAACTACAATGGTATAAATGTGACCCCGAATTCCCATTTGGTCTTTGGTCAATGCTAACAATGCTGTCATAAACAAAGCAAATCTCTGCTAATTTCAAGTGTGTTTAGAGACAAAGGCAGAATAACAGTGTTTGCCAGATGGGAAATTTTGGTAGATGAAATTTGCCCCTGATAAACTAAACATGGCATGGGAATGGAAATTAACAACACAGCTGAGCCACTCTATACTTCTTATGTTGGGTATTTGTGTATTATACCCAACATTTGTATAACAGACAAATGAGAAATGTGAAACACATCATTCTTAGAGCATCTTCTTGTTCCATCTTTCTTATAGTACCAAAAAGTGTGTGTGTTTCTGGAGGAGTTGAATATAAGGTAGGACTTGCCACTTCTTTCAATGTACTGGCATGGCAGGACTATTATTCACCTCGGCTAGGCCTACGCTGCACTTTAAATTCAAATTTATTTTGAAATAGCCTATTTCCAAATTTGGTGCTGTCTACACAGCAACAAATTTCAAAATAAAGTTCCATTTCGAGACATCCCTTAACCCTCATGGAATGAGGGCAACCAGAATGCTGAAATAGCATGCCCGTTATTTCAAAAAATATTTTGAACTAATGGGTGGCTTGTGAAGATGTGGGGGAGCTATTTTGGGATACCTCCCAAAATAGCTTTGATGTGTAGACATACCCCTATAGCTATCACAGTTCATTTAAATATTTAATTTCATTTCAATGAAGATAAAGCCTCTTGTTTCTTCTTGTGTCCCAGTGAGTAGTGGACCAAGCCTGGGTTCCAGTCCTGGATCTTTTACTACCCAACAGGGCAGTAAAACGTTGGCCAAGTCACTTCACAATTCAATGCTTTCGTTTCCTTTGTTCAAGTATTTGTACAGCATGTTGCACAATAGATCTCTGGTCTGTAAGTGGGGTTCCACGGTGCTACCATGATAAATACAATTTACTATATATTTGAGAGAGTTTGTGTGTCTGTCAGTGTGTCTGTCTGTCCATCTGTGAGTCCATTTGTTCAAGAACTCCTCCTATACAGTAAGAGCCAAGATCACCACATTGGGTCTGCAGCTTCGTCTTATCATAACTTAAAACAAGGTCAGGGTTTGGGTGTGCCAGGACAATGGGTTGTGCATGGAATGGGATTGTTTCTCATCAAATGGAAAGGAAGAGGTCTGGCAGCAGGGATAGTTATACTCCAGAATGACCACCAGGGGGCAGCAAGCACAGGGACAGCTATGCTTCAGAATGACCACGGGGGGGCTGCAAGCAAGGCCGCTCCCAATAGCTGCAGAGTAGCCACAGGCTGGGCAGTGCAGCTCCTGCTGCCCCAGGGCAGCCCCAGAAAACAACACCGATGGCTGGGCAGTGCAGTCCCAAGGCCCCAGGCCAGCTCCAGGGAGCAATGCTGCTCCCTTGGCAGTGTGGCTTCTGTTGCTCTGGCCAGCCACAGGGAGCAACATTGCCACCCAGGCAGCTGCCCACAGCCCAGAGCTGGCCCCAGGGAGAAGCTGCCTACTGCCCCCACCTTCTGCTCAGAGCTCTTCTCCCCCCCCCCCCCGCCATGGCTCCCAACTCCTAACCTCACTCCTGCTACCTCACCCTCTGCCCTCAGTCCCCTCACGTCCTGCCCTCACTCCTGCACCCTCACCTTCTGCCCTGAACCTCCCATCCCTTGCCCTGACTCCTGCA
This sequence comes from Pelodiscus sinensis, assembly GCF_052426305.1. Lineage (NCBI taxonomy): Eukaryota > Metazoa > Chordata > Testudines > Trionychidae > Pelodiscus > Pelodiscus sinensis. Next base: position 119,201,936 of record NC_143056.1, on the reverse strand, counting down.
CCCCTGCTATCTTCTCTGAGCCTCCTCACTCCTCCAAGCCCCCTGCCTTGACTCCTGCACCCCATTCCTTTCCCAAATCCCCTGCCCTGAAGGACCCGAGCAGCCCCAGGTAAATCTTCTAGTAAATAATAACCATCATCATCATTGTGGGTATGGATCATCCTTGTAAAGTGCTTTGAGAGCTGCTGATGGAAAAGGGCTACAGAAAAGTTAAGTATTATGCATTACTGGAGAAATTACCTGATAGTGTTTGCTTGGGCAATGATTTCTATCATAAATGAGACATTAACTTACATTTCAGGACCAAGATGTTAGAAATGAAATAACTGAATAAAAAAAATCTTTGGAAGCTTTAGGAGTGGCTAATTGGTCAAACTATAGAAGAAAATGCAATAGAGAAGATATGAGAAGTTGAAGTAGTAACTACATTTAGCATATTACATTCCATTAGAATGTTATTGTAGAAGATTATTAATCTTCTAATTTTGATAGTATGTTAATTAGAGAATGGAAGGTGTTCGTGCCAAAAATGTGTCAATAATATAGTTTGTGTGTTTTAGAGGCTCATGAAGTCTCTCCCTCTCCTATCCCAACTCCTCCTTATTTTAAGCCAGGGGCTGTGGTGCCTAAAAACTCGTGTGAAGATTGCTTGTGCACTGAAAAGCAGGGCTCTGCTACACAAACTAATCAAATTCAGTGCACTCCAGTAAAATGCTCAACTGATTGCCAGCAGGTAAGTCACTTTGGTTAGCCACTTCTGCTCTGTAATTCTCTCTGCTAAACTAAAATGAAGTTTGTGTTCAGGGGAAGGTCAATGATTGGTGAGGAATGTGCCATCTCAGAAATCAAAGTTTTAGAATATAACAGGTCCTTAACCTGCTTAAGGAGAGGAAGATGCAGCAAGCTGCTAGCTATGTAATGACTTCTTTAGAGCTATTACTGTTTGTCTCTGGCAAATTCAAGGGACCTGCACTAGACAGGGATGATGGGAAAAATGTTTTCTTGAAAATGACAGCTTCACTCATAAGTTTATTAATGGGGGAAATAAAGTCACTGTAAGGTGCTATTTCTGTGGTTGTCTTGGTAATGTCTACTACTTCTAGATGGTAAAAATGTTATAAAAACTATTCTGTTTTTGCTCAGATACAGTGGTTCTGATTAAACTAAATTCTCTAAAAGTAAATAAATTTGCTGGTTTTGGGGAATATATGTATTATATGTTAAGACTTTTGAGTCAGATACACTTCTAGTGAGTTCTGGTAGGAAAGTTTGTTTCAGTTGCACAAAAGGTTTTTCAGTTCTACTTAACAGCACAGGGGATGTATTTAAAAGATGTCAAATTTCCTCAAAAATGGATAACGCTGGCTCTTGACAAAGGGCTAGGTCCATGACTGTTGAATTTTCTGATTCCATGGATTTCAGAAGCAGCTCTTGCTAGTGGAGTTCTTATGATGCACTGCTACATCTTAAACCTCTCGGTATGTCTACACTTATATCCTCTTTCGAGAGAGGGATGCAAATGAAGATATTTGAAATTGCAAATGAAGCCAGGATTTAAATATCCCATGCTTCATTTGCATATTCGTGTTATGGTGCTATTTCAAAATAACAGACACTGTTAAGATGCGGTTATTTCGAGAGAAAACCCTTCTCTCGAAATAACCCTTATTCCTCATACAATGAAGTTTACCAGTTATTTCAAGAGAAGGGTTTTTTCTCGAAATAATCATGTCTTAATAGCATCTGTTATTTTGAAATAGCGCTATTTTGAAATTGCGCCATAATGCAAATATGCAAATGAAATGCGGGATATTTAAATCCCAGCTTCATTTGCAATTTCGAATCTCTTCATTTTCATCCTTCTTTTGAAAGAGGGTGCAAGTGTAGACATACCCGAGGAAAACCAACATGGAGGGCAGTGGTGATTTGCTTCTTCAGTGGATGAGGTTCTCCTGGTACTGGGTGATGTAGCATGTATCTATTTGCTGAATCTAGTTCTTTGTATTTAAAATCTTAAATATATAACTTGAATGCAAGTAGAGGAAAGCTTGGTCATCTTCACCCCTGCTCACATAAAGCTAGGCATACTGCAACATCCTAGCTTCTCACTAGATGGTCCCGGTGGAGCCACATACGCTTCTCATTCTAGGACTGAAGTCCTCATGGGAGGAAGACATGAAAATAGTTGTAAATACACCTTACCATCCATCCTCTCACCAAATTCAAAATGGTGGCCATACCTATGAAAAATGTACCAGACAAAAGGCTCTCTTTGGATCTTGCAAGTGACGTGATTAGTTAATCATTTTGACTTGATTTGAATTTCAGCTCAGATAAGGACAGGGAGTAGCAGATTACCGAGATAATGACACTGACAGATCATTTGCTACTTTGGAAAATATTAAATACTGATATGAGGAGTGAATGGGTCTAAGCAACAGGTTGAAAGACCTAGACTCCATCAAGCAATGGGGTTCAAAACTCCTTCTACAACCCCTAACGTATAATCAAGGGCTGCTGGGTTTCCCCCTCATTGCACTAAGAAGGGCAATGTGGATTTTGTCTGAATGCTCTTCACAGGCAAGCCACAGTGGATGTGGCTAATAATGATGATGCATTTGTGCCCCCTCCAGGGTTTCCGTTACATCAGAGAAGAAGGCAAGTGCTGTGGTCAGTGTGTGCAGACGGCCTGTGTGGCCAGGATCCCATCTGGCATTGTGACTGTAGAGGTGTGTTGTAGAGGTGCCCTGCAAGGAATTGCAGCCTGACACTGACTGGACTGTCATTTTAGAAATCCAGCTTCTCATCAACTTCAATGGAGTGTTCTGCTTAAAACACTGGGTCCCACTGTATGTTGCAGCATTAGCATGTTAATGAAATACAATATTTCTGATGTGAATCTACCTAGGTATTTATAGCCCCCTCCTCACTATATTTGAGCAGATCAGTCATCCATGCAGTACCCCTGAGAGTAAGAAAGTGTTATTCCCATTTTACAGATGGGCAACTGGAACACAGAGTGACAGACCTAATTGATCAAGGCCATACGAAGTCTGAGTCTTAGGCTAGTCTAGACTACACTCTTCTATCAGGAAAAGCTTTTTCCAATTGATTTTCTAGAAGAGGCTTTTCCACCATTTGGCCCCATCTAGACGAAGCCAAATGGCGGAAGAGTTTCCTCTTTTCAGAGGAGCCCTTATTCCTCGTAGAACGAGGTATACAGGGCTCCCCAAAAGAGCGTGTTTGCTCTTCTGCAAAAAAAAGTGAAAGAGCAAATGTGTTCCCTGGACCCACCAGTCTAGACATACCCTTATACTAGTGCTCTAACTAAAACAATCATTTTTCTCTCTGCTGCATTGCAAATCGCAGCTATTTAGAACAGGTGAAAACCCTGCAGAATGAGTGAAGCAGTCTAACACAGTAATTAATGGCTACTGTTTTCAGCTGCCGTACTTAGCATCTCCTGTTTCTAATTTTTTTTTTTTTTATTTCCTGGTCACTGATATTGTACTCTTCTTTCACCAACTTCAAAAAGTTTATTTTGTCCAAAGATAGCTATGTTCTGTTTTGTTGTTAATCTTTTGATCTCTGTTATAAAGGCTGGCTTCCTTTTTCACTTTCTTTTGGTTTTTCCTACCCTCTACCCGCTGAAAAAAAAGTGGGAGAAACTTTAGAGAAACAAAAGTATTTTCCTCCTTGCTTATCTTCTATAAATAGTAACACCACACATGTCCATGCATAATGCTGGACCTTGCAATGTCTCTTAATAGCCCTGCTGTTGTGAACTTTTGATTATTTCAACCTAGGTAACAATGACAGATGAGATTGTCAAAGCAGCCGAAGAGCACTAGATGAGCCTTTTAGAATTGCCAATACTGTTCAAGCCAGAAGAATAATCCCACCCCTATGCTAGATCATGTGTTGTCTCAGGATAACTCTTTTTTTCTGAATTTCTTCAGGTTGGTAAGACCTACAGAGTTCTGGGAGGGAACTGTACTCTGCACAATTGCACTCAATCATCAGGCCAGTTTGTCTTGACTAGCACAATAATATCCTGTCCGGAGTTTGATCCATCAAACTGTGTCCCAGTGAGTGTTTTATAGCTGGAATCCTCTTAATTCATCTTTCCACTGTTCTGATATCCTCTCTTTGCTGCTATGAATGTTTTTCTAGAGTGATTTGCAACCTTCTCAGGCTGGCTGTCCATTAATCAAAGTGAACAATTTTCTTGACTCCCTTACACTTACTATAAAAGGCTAGTGCTGTGAGCTTCACCATGAAGGCTGTCACTGTTTCCTGGGACCCTGATCCTTCATCATACTGATCCTCTGAGGTGTCCTGACCAGGCTAGGCCAGAGAGAGTGTGACTGAGAAAACACCACCTGGGATGACAGTTATTGCCATCTTTGATAGCATCTAAGGGCAACTATTCAACTATTTTGAAATAACTAAAATCGACTTAATAACTCCTGAAATAACAACATAAAAATAGCATGTCCTCTTTACGAGGAAGTCTTGAAAATAGTCCAGGGCAAGCTACGTCAATGTGGGTGTGCTACTTGGGACTTAGAGCCCCAGAAAGCACTGAGGAGTAATTAATTTGAATTATTCTGGGGAGTAATTATTTCAAAATAGTGGCCTTGGAGTGTTCATACTACCGTTATTTCAAAGTAACTATTTCAAAATCAGCTGTTATTCCTTAAGGAAAGCAGGAGTACAGATTTTGAAATAATGAGCTTGGTCGTGTGGATGCTCCGTTTATTAATTCGACCTAAGGGGGATTATTTTGAAATAAAGGCCTATTGTAGACCTGAGCTAAGAGAAACTGTCAAACATGGGGGTTTTTCTTCTAGGCCTGGATGTTAACAACATTTCAGATGTTTTATTTGTTTTCCCTTCTTTCCTGTATCTTTAATAAAAGGTTAAATGGGTTTTTAATGCTGTGTTTACCATGGTGCTAAGCAGACTGAGCTCTCTGTATACCATGCCCCGGAGTTTGTTTAACACTATTTAATATTGGACTGAGTTACGTTAGCACCTTTTGCCCACATATACCATCTACATTGATACAACAGAACAGTCAGGAGCCAAAGTCTGCTGTCACCCGAGTTGATAGGCATTTAGCTTTTGTCTTCACTATGAGTTGCATTAGGCTGTAGATGTCTTGCTAAATAGCTTAAAGGGGCTGTAAGGAAAATACTAGGTTTTATGGGATAATTCACCCCTTTTCTTGTCATATGTGTCTGAAAACTTTGTAAGGGAATGGTACCAGCAGCTTTGTGGCAGTGGGCCAATGGGTTGATTGTGCACTGTGTCTCATAATTAGAAATCTCTTATTACGGCTGTTCATATCTACAACATGCATATCTAAGGTTAGAAGCTGAGCGATTTTGTTTCTGTTTGCTTTCAATATAGGGAACTGTTGCAACAAGTTCAGATGGCTGCTGTAAGACATGTAAGTATGGTCAAGCCAGTGATCCATTAATCAAACATATCTGGGCTCTCCATTCATTACAGCCCTGATCTTGCGAAGTAGTAAATGCCCTCAACTCCCACCAACTTCAGTGGGATTTGAGAGCAGTGAGCACTTCTCAGAAGGTCCTCAGTTCTTCATTTTACAAGGCTCAAAACCAGTCTATCTTTTCCAGTGGTGCCACTGGGGAAAATGTCATGCTCCCTTTTCCTTGGTTTTATAAAGAAGTGAAATATTTGTAGATTAAACTAAATTCCCGGTGAAAAAAATGATGTAACCTGGTAGAGATTGTGTACTGGATTCTAGCATTCCAGTATCTAGGAGCTGCATAAAAAGCAGTGTTCTGTTATTGTAGGACCTAGACTAAACTGTGCTGGCTGCTGTAAGACTATAAAAGTGCTAATTAGCTAACAAATGTCATTACAGAAATGTAGACTATATAAAAAATATCCAGCTGTGTCTGCAGTAAGCCCTGATCCAGTAAAGCTGTTAAGCATGTGCTTTTAAGCTCATGTTTGAGACCATCTTTAATCAGCAAAATAGTTAACAAAGTGCTTTGCCTTTAAACTCTCCTTGAGTATTTGTACTCCTGTTCTTAATGAGACAGAGACAGAACTTGCTTGCTTAGCAGCTTTAACACTCATCTGAGTAAGGCTAATAGGATCCTTCCCTCCTAGGTATCCCATTGTCACATGTCTGCAAACTGAAGCTAAAAAAAGAATTCATCACTCACAAGAACTGCAAATCAGCATCCCCAGTCCTAGTGCCTTCATGTGAAGGGTCCTGCAGTACATACTCTGTGTAAGTTAAAGAAGTGCTTCTCCATGCTTATGTGATGTCTTGACTTCACATGTTCTTGGCCACTGCAGGAGAAGAGACACATTAACCCTTTCTCTTGCTCCTCCTTGTGATGAGCAGAACAGCAGAACTACATGTCTTGCTTAACTCAGAAGTAAGATTGCCACAAGTAGGCACGGGAAATTGACCATGTTTATCACGTTAATTAACACATTTTAACTTACGCATTTTAAAATGTGTTCATTTTTTAATAGCAGTTTGGGTTCTGCATCAAGGTGGTTCTTCCTTTCTGAATGGTCATAATGGGTCTGATATATGGCTCATATCAGCCCAGGGAAAAACTCCCACTTACCTCATTGATTTCAGAGGTCTTTGGATCAGGCCTTCCAGGACTCTCAGGGTACATCTACACAGTGTTATTTTGGAATAACTGGAGTTATTTTGAAATAACATGGCCCGTATCTACACTGCAAGCAGTTATTTTGACATCATGTTGAGATGAAGGACTTCTTACTCCAACTCCTGTAACCCTCATTTAATGAGGAGCAAGGGTATGTCTACACTTGCAGCCTATTTCGGAAGAGGGCTGCAAATGTAGGCATTTGGAATTGCAAATCAAGCCTGGGATTTAAATACCCTGCGCTTGATTTGCACCTTCCCGTCCGGGCGCCATTTTTGAAATTTACAAGCCCAGAATAACTGCCTGTGTCTACACGCGGCAGTGAAATGGGCATTCGAAATAAAGCCCTAAAACAAACTACCTGTTAAACCTCATTGCAGGAGGAATAACAGGTAGCTCAAGTTGCATAACTTATTTCAGTTTTAGCCCTGCTGTGTAGACATTACCTAAATGTCCAGGAAATAGGTTGTTACTGATATTGTTTTCCCCCTGTGGTCAGTGGCACTGACAGCCTCTACAGGCCTCTGCACAGTGTGGAGGGGGTGCTGACTCTGCACTCCCAGAAGGAGAGGGGCCAAGAGTGGAGGGTCTGGTGTCAAAGGCAGCCTGTCCTCAGCACAGCCAGGAATGCATCACCCATCCCCCAGGCAGCCCTCAGCACTTCTTGGAGCGTGGCATATCCCTTCCTCACCCTCCCCCCATCCCTTAGTGCTGCCCAGAGCATGTGGCACAGTGCCCCAGCAGCAATTTAAAGGGCACCAGTCACCACTGTTGTTACTGCATTTCAAAATTGAATCTCCAGTCCCCAGTGCAATTGCTCCCTCTGCCCACCGCTGTCGACAGGCCTGCCTGTGGTTTGTAAGCAGAAGAAACACCAAAGCTTTCCTTCCCCACTCACAGTTGTAGAGACAGGTAAGTGTAACGAAGGGCAGTAAAGAAATAAGCTAAAGGACTGATCTATTAGTTTTGTTCCCCCAGGTATGCCTTTGATGACAGTAAAATGAAACACAAATGCATGTGCTGCCAGGAAACGAAGAGCCACACGATGAAGGTGGAACTGGTTTGCGCTAAGAGAAAGAGACTCACATACACATATGTTCATGTAGATGAGTGTGACTGCGTGGAGATAAAATGCTCAGAGAAAAAGCCATGAAAACGAAGTGCTGGAGAAACATCTATTTTTAATGCTTCACCTGTAAATAGTTCAGAACAGCTGTGAGCATTCATAGACCTTCTAATGAGCTTCCTTCCTTCCTTTGCTTTTCCTTCCAGCAATCTGCGCAATTGTGGAAATTAACTAAAGATGCTGTGCTACATTTTTGTAGAATAAACTGCATTTCAAAGCTGTTATATTTTGCGGTTGCATTTATACGATCCGTTGATGTGTCTTTCATTTCAAGTTACTTTATATATGAATTGTATAGAATTCCAGATAAACATGGTGCTTTGCAAGCATAAGACATGTGCGAAAGAACTTTACATAAACAACCTATCCATATGGACTGCTTGATTCACCTTTGCAGTAAAACACAGGAGCTTTTCACAGCACTTGTTTGGTTGAAAAATCAGAGATGAATACCATGACCAGCGTTAGCTGGAAGGAGGAATTCAGGTTAATTGGCAGGATGTAATCTGTCCAGCACCATGAGTGAAACCTCTACTCTTATGGGTAAGTACAGAGGGATCCCTTAGTGCCATGAGTGGTCAGGATCTCTGCTGTAACTCTCAGTCAAATCTCTGCAGCCCCAAGAATGTCCTAGCATCCTCCTAGGATGATGGATCCATGCCAAGTTGCAGGGAAGAATGACAACTATCAAATCACCACAACTTCCTGCAGCACACAAGGTTTCTGCATCCAGTCTTCTTCAGTGCAGATAGTCCTAGTGCAATCCTGTGGTATTATAAAGGTAGTATAATAGCACCAGGATCATTCTTCTCCCTGCATCCAGGGTAGATGACATGGCCAGGGAGAAAGGGGTATGGTGGAAGTTTCTCTACACTCTGACAGTCAGTAATTGACTTTTTAGGCCATTAGCAGCTGGTGTGTTGTAAAGCAGCCTAATAACTGCCCTAACTTACATGGACAGATCAGCCTAGTATGAGGTCAAGTCAGGGGTGCACCCAATGGCTTAAAGCCACCTTTACACAATCCTTCTGACCAGTGCAAAACTTGGCCAAGGATCTGCATCAGAAAGATAGGAAGTCATTCTCTAGTGCTCAGTCCGCACTGAGCATTACAATAAGGGCTTCCCAATGTAGTTCAAAAAAGCACACCTTTTGTGTGAATGCTAAAAATTGGTTATGTGCACAATCCTATGTAGTCTGGCTCGTTGGTTATACAGACTTATCAAAATGGAAAGTGACATTTGTATTCACTGAGAGACTGAAATTCAAACAAATATTGTCATTACATGCTATCCTGCAGGGGCTACTAACTATGGTATAAACAATCCACTACTATTCTAGAATCTCCCCTGGACAGAAATCATGACAATATGACGCTGACTCTGGTCAAAAGCTGACCACTAGATGTCACCACTGTTGCATATGTAAAGTATACAAGCTGGACATCAGTATACCTAAGTACACTGTGGCATTCTCAAAGGAGATTTTGAGCTTGTGATTTACTTCATACCATCTATGGCTCAGTCCTGCAATTTCCACAGCACATCACAGGCTCAGGGTCTATCATAAGAAGAGTGGAAATGTCTAGTCACATAACTTCCAGTTTCTCTACATGTTCAATCATTTGAAAACCAAAACTGGCCCATTTCTTCTCAATAAAGATCCCAAAGCATTAAATAATATTACATAATCCCAGTTATCCACTGTAAAAAATGTGTAACATTTCTAAAATTATCCTTCTTAGCCTTAACTAGGGCCACAGATAACAGACAAAAATAATGTATTATAGAAACACATAGCTTAAAACTTTGGAAAACATGCTACATTGCGACTAAATTTGTTTTGCCTTTTAATATGTAACCCTTCTGCCAGGACAAGTTAATTGCAGCAAGGGCCGGGTTCAATATCTAGGGGTCTCCTCCCAACAACATAATACAAAGCCGGCTTGAGCCCCCTCCCAGTGACCTGGGAAATCTTACACACACCCCTGGGTGCCTCAAAGAGGCAATTCTTCCCCTCTCGCAAGCACAGAGCCTTGGTACAACAGCAAATCTTTAATAACACAAGGTAACCGACATCAGCATTGAAGTGGGAAAACACCACAACTCAGATTCATAAACCAGACATGAGCAAAGACCCACCCTCCAGCCACAAATCACCCAAGGTCCCCAAAAGTCCAATACCCCAAAAGTCTCTTGAGTCCAGCAACCCAAAAATCACCCAAAGTCCCAAAGTCTGACACCCCAAAAGTCTCTGCCCCAGGTCAGTGCCACCCCATGGTTCAAAAGGCCTCCTGTTTAATACATAGCATAGACCTTCTCCAACATACCTTCTAGAAAAGCACTGAATCTTGATTTTAAAATTGCCAGTGATGGAGAGTCAGTCACCATGACTCATAATTTCCACTCTGAATTTGTCTAGTTTCAACTTCCGTACATTGGATTGTGCTATATCTTTCCCTGCTAGACTAAAGAACCTATTATCAAATACTAATGTCCCATGTAAGTTCTTATAGACCAATCAAATCATCCTGTAACTTTCACTTTGTTAAAATAAATAGATGATCTCCTTTTGTCTATCATGAGAAAGCATGTTTCTGAATCCTTTCATCATTCTCATGGCTCTTCTCTGAACCCTCTCCAATTTTTCAACCTCCCTTGAATTGTGGACACCAGAATTGGACATAACAGTGGTCACAGTTGTAGTTAAGTTTAAGAAGAACAATTTAGGATTATCTTTGAGGAATAATAATTCACATTTTATGTGGATAAATATGATGAAAGCATTACTTCACTCCCTGGAATCCTTATTCAAAAGGCATGTGCCCATAAAGCGATTAATGGTGTAGATATGAAAACATTAACTTTCAATTTCCTCCATTTTAAAGCATGAAAAGTGTAGCGCACGAAGAAGTCTTGGCTATAATTTAATGCTGTGTTTGTCAATGTTTTAACTGGTCTCAGGGCAGTTCCACATGGACAGACGTAAAGGCCCATTGACAATGGCTTGGCAATTCAAATGGGTCCAGGGCCTCTGACTGCTACAGCATCATGCTGAGCATTCTGTGCTGCATGCGCCGTATGGCTCTGAGGGCTCCATTTAGCTACAATGCTGGCAGAGGCATTTCTGGCCCTCCTTTTCTTTACTTCTGACTATCCTCTCTATCTCCCTCAACCCTGGCTCTAGTAAGTGGCCTGGTGAGTTGGTCCCAGGCCAGAAAAACTCCCCCAGACTGCTCCACCAATACTATTTTATTCCTATTCTGTATGAACCACTCAAAACTGAGGGAAAGAAGGTAGCACAGTCTCTGGGCCTATTCCACCGTTGGCTTCCTTGTTTAGATTGGCCACCTGGGAACCAAGAAATATTAATGTAGTATGGCTCATGGAAAGACTTCCTTCCTGCAAGCTTCCCAATATAGCTCCACCCATATCCCATTCATCCCACTGTGGATGAACCATTTCTAGTATGCATGGGGTATTAAGGTAATTCTGTGCTCGTGCCCAGCCAACCCCAAGTAATATGGGGTAGTAACCAACTAATAACCAAGTAATATGGTGTCTTGTCATGTGACCAAGTGACATAAACAAAGAACAAATACAATGAAAAGTAAGAGGAATTCAGAAATGAGATAGCTCAGTGGCTCTCAATCTTTCCAGACTACTGTACCCCTTTCAGGGGTTTAATTTGTCTTGCATGTCTCTCACTTCCACCTCTCATTAAAACAACTTGCTTACAAAATCAGACATAAAAATACAAAAGTGTCACAGCACACTAATACTGGAAAAATTGCTTCCTTTCTACAATTTTTGTTAGTCTCTAAGGTGTTGCAGGACATTTGTTGTTTTAAAATAATGTTCAGTTACAGACTAACATGGCTAACCCTCTGAGACTTCTTTTCTCATGTTTTCCATAAAATTATAATGTAAATCAGGTGGAATATTAATATTGTGGTTACACATCAGTGTATATATAATATATAGGGCAGTATAAACAAGTCATAGTCTTTGTGACATTTTATTTTGTACTGATTAAAATGAATGCTTTTGATGTAGCCTGTTGTAAAACTTAGGCAAATATCTAGATGAGTTGATGGACCCCCTAGAAGACTTCTGTATATCTCCAGGAGTACGGTGACCTCTGGTTGAGAATCAATGAGTCAGAAAATGTCACTTGCTGGAGGAACTGAGCTGTTTCTTGTCATAAGGACTAAATTCATTACTTTTTTTTTCTTTTTTGAAAGAAATCAAGTTACCAAAGAAAGCTGAAGAAACTCTCTGCATTATCTATATGCCAGAATGTTAGCTGATATACATCGGGGTAAGCCCGTTAAAAGCAATAACAGTTGTAAGTGTGGCAGATTATGCAAGATGGCGCACATTTTGACTAAATAATGCTACCTGGCTTACTACCCTGCAAAGGCAATGCAAACACAGCCAAAAAGAGTTCTCTTCAAGTACCTGAGGGAAAAGCTTTCTGAGCTGTTAGCCAACAGATCTTGAGCTCCAATCTCATCTCTAGTGTTTATATTTCTGTGTGTGCCTCTCAGCTCTTATTACTGATCAAGGCCTCTTATCCCAGCAAGCCTGTATCAACTTCATGCTGCATAAATAATGTAATGTGCATTTCTCTAAAGTCAATTCAGATAGAGCAGGGAATTGACTCCAGTTTTCGAATGTGGCAGACCCGTTTCATCCACTTTGCCTTTGTATGGGCTTTGGTTACTATCTCTCTAAGCCAAAGAGCTACAGCCTGCGGGCCGCATCCGGCCCATCAGATCTTTTAATCCTCCCTCAGTTTCCCAGTGGGGTGCAGGGTTGGGAGCTTGCCCTGTTCCGGTGCTTTAGCCAGGCACAAGGATGGAGGATGGGGGCTCTGCATGTGCAGTGGCTTTGCACGGCTCCCAGAAGCTGGGGTGGCCAAGGCGCTCGCCTGCTACCTCCACCACAAGCGCCAGCTTTGCAGTTTCCATTGGCCAGGAACCACAGACAATGGGAGCTATAGGGGCAGTGCCCATGTAGAAGCAAGGCAACATGCAGAGTCCCATTCCCCTGTCCCAGCCCTGATGCCTTTTGCACCCTCTGAACTCCTCCCCCCCAGCCTGGAGAACCCTCCTACACCCCAAATCCCTCATCCCCAGCCTCACCCCAGAGCCTGCACCCTGAGCGGGACCCCTCACCCACCTTGTGCACCCCAATTCCCTGCTCCAGCCAAGAGCCTCCTCCTACCCTCTGAACCCCTCGGTCTCAGCCCAGAGCACCCTCCCTCAACCTGAACTTCTCATTTCTAGCCCCTCCCCAGAGCCCTCATGCCCTCCTCCTCTCTTAACCCCAATTTCATGAGCATTCATGGCTCTCCATACAATTTCCATACCTAGACATGATCCTTAGGCCAAAAACTTTGCTCACCCCTGCTCTAATCGCTATGCCACACTCCAGGGATTCCTGATCTCTGGTATTTTATTGTACCACAGCAAAACATGTACCAAGCAACACATGTTCCAAGTCACATCTAGTGACTGATCCATGGATAAATGAGTCGTTATTCCTTTAACTCAGATGATCATAGTCTCTGCTGAGACTACAAAGGCCTGGGGTTTAAATCCTGCTCTTGACCCACATGGGGATTGACATACTTGCATGTGATAAAATTTGTTCTTTCAGCTTTCTTTTTCAAAAGTGGTTTCCATAATTAAACATTCTTTACAATTGGTGTTCTAGTTAAAAGCATTATATTCTATAGATTGTGCAGGGCAGACATCCATCAGATATTTGATTGCTGCTTTCATACACTGGCATGTATAAGGATTGAGAAGTAGGATCAATGGCAATTTCCCTCAGCTGAGGAACTAACCCATATTATATAATTTCATTATATTCATTCATCAAAGTTGTATAATTTAAAAGACATCTCAGTTGTGCCCACAAGGGCTAAAAGTGCCAAGTTAAAAATGACACTGGTCCTACAATTGAAAGGTATCTTTTTTTTCCTCCTTTCTTTTTCTGTTATAAATTTCTGGGTTCCTGTTATTCCTCTCCAGCTAATCTGATAAAGTGGGGTTTGCCCACAAAAAGCTCATAATACTATAAATATTTTTGTTAACCGCTAAGGGTATGTCTACACTACAGCACTAATTCGAACTAAATTCGAATTAGTTAATTTGAACTACGCTAATTCGAATTAGTGCATCTAGACCTAAAAACTAATTCCAATTAGTGTTTTGCTAATTCGAAATAGCATGTCCACATTGAGTGGACCCTGAACCGAAGTTAAGGCTGGCCGGAACCAGTATGGAGCTGCTGCTTCAGGCTAGCCGAGGGCTGTGATTAAAGGGACATGACCCCCACCCCGGACAGACAGTTCTCAGGGTTCCCCACTTGCTTGTCTAACTCGATGAGGGACAGCAAAGCAGTCCTGACTTGGAGTGCCCTGAGTGCCCTCACTCGGCACATCACAGCACTCGGCCATTAGCCCGGCTGCACTTGCCGCAGGCTGCCATCCGGGAGGGGGGGGCCAATCGGGGGGCTGTCAGGATCTAGGAGGCTCTGCAGGAGAGCTTCCACCCCAAGGAGCCTGCAGAACCACCCCAGTCCTCCCCCATCAGGGGCTCGTGCCCCATTCCTCCCTCACCTCCTTCCACTTACCCCTTCCTAACTCCCCTTCCTGATGTAAAAAATAAAGGACACGTGTGTTCAAAAATAGAAACTCTCTTTATTTAACAAAACTGGGGGGGGGAGATTAACCTTTGGGGAGACTGGGAAAAGGAGGTGGGAGAGGGGAAGAGAGAGGGTGGACCACGCGAAAAGCAGGTGGTAATCGTGTATTAACAAATTCTACACATTTCACATTGTCAAAGCATGTGCTCCTGCTGGCATTAGTCAAATAACACACACTTTTTTCAATAAAAATCTAAAATAGACATTTCTTTTGCCTGTTTCCCTTGGGTGAGGAATCCCTCATTAAACTGTATTTTTGTCAGGAGCAGGGCAAATAGGCTTTGCTGGCAATTAGAGACGCATGCTCATGAACTCCGTAAAATCAATCATTCCCATTTGGAGAGCTTAACAAGGGCATTCGTGAAAAACTCTCACCATCCCAGCATTGTGTTCGGGGGAAAAACAACTACTAATCTCACAAGGCAGGCTCTTAACACTGGTTTCATTGTGTCTTTTACACACAATGTGGCATTTTTATCATGACATTTTTACCTAAAGATCTATTTTCTCATTCATCTTTGGCATGCACAGTGCTTTTCAGCTGGGTAAAATGATTTTAACTGAAAGATGGGCTGCTGGAAAAGTCCAGTCTGCAAGGGGCTGTCCTTCCAAATGGCTGATGTACCGGCAAACCCCCGGGGGGTAACCAATATTTTTGTTTTACCAATCCAGCTGCAAACTGCCATGTTGAACCACATCTATACAGTACAACTTCCCATAAGTGATAGTGTCTGGTAGCCCAACACTGAAGTGGATGTCCTGAGCCTTATAAGGAGTATTTGGTTCAATGCTCAGGCACATTGGAGCAAAATGCCTGTTAGAAAACCAGGAGAAATGTATGTGGCTCCATGCTAACATCAGGTCAGGAACAGGTGATGCGACAATTGTTTCCCTTCCTTTTGCACTGATCTGGTCATGCAAAAGGCACTAGCATAAGCCTTGGATCAGACGAAGACATGTTAAGGCAACTGGCGTGTTTTGTCAGAGAAAAGCAGACCAATGGAAGAGGTTGTGATTGCTACTGAGAAAAGTTTAAGGGTGAACAGCATGGGGAGAGGCCTAGATTCACAAAGGAGCTCTGCATCCCAACACCTGACTTTCAGGTGCCTTGAAAGCCACAGGAACACACGGCAATTCATAAAGCCTGAGTTAGATGTCCAGGCTCTCTACACAATGAATAGGCCTGTTAGAGTATAATTCACAGGCAGGGAATTACCTGTGCTAGCCAATGGGAGATGCTGATAAGAGGGGAGTGCGCTAGAACCTTTCCCTCTCAGACAGATAGGCACTGAAGACTGGGCTGCAGGGGAGGTGCCTATCTCTGCTAGCAATTCTTAGCTGTTGTGAACCCTCTATGGAGTTAGAAGCCAAAAGCATTTTTGCAAAGAGGTGGGGCATGGGGAGAATGTGATGCTTGGTCCACAATAATTTTGGGGGCGGGTTTAGTTAGGAGAAGATGAGCTAAATAGAACGAACAGGCAGGGAATATGAGTGTTGAAGAGAAGAGGCAGGAGAGAAAAGGTTAAGAGCTGCAGCTGTAACGTGAACCTGGGTGAAGTGGTTGGGAGGTGAGAATCACAGCAAGTAGCCAATCAGCACAGGGCGGAGGACGTTTGACCAAAACTGTAGGAAGTTCTCAGGATGTCTGAAGATTCCTGCTTTGGCTGCTTTCACAGCTGCTCCTACTGGCTGGAGACTCTGGCTCATTCCTCCCTGCTATTTTCCCCAGAAGGCCGGGGAAAGGAGGCAGCTTCTTGGGTTTTCATGTCCCCAAAGGAAGAGGTATTCTCTCCTGTGCAAGTCTGGGTCTGGAGGCTCTGCCTGGGTCTCAGTTTTCACCCTCATAATACTGCTAGTTCACCACAGTGGTTGGGGAGCAATAGGATGAGGGTTTTGTGAGGTGAGATCAGGAAAAGCACCGGAAATAGTTCTGGCATTAGATTCCCCCTGGCCTCCTGGGGGTAGGTTCTCTCTGGGGGACATGGCTACTGCATGGCCACTTCTCAGCTTCTTCACACACATCTCCAACCCCGACATACACACTGTGTGGGCTGCTCTGTTTTACATTCACAGACTGAGCGTGAGTGAAATGTGCCCATGGTATAATGTCCTGGAGATCAGCAGAGTTATCCCAGGGACTGATTCTGCTTACATCCAGGACATCAGGACCCTCAGCGTCCATAAGTATCAGCTTCTCTCAAGTCACCAGAGAAACACCACCTTTCAGCCAAGCTGTGCTAAGCTAGTTTCATCCAGAAGCCATTCTTCGTATATCTTAAAAGTGAACCATTGACCGGACAGGCTTGAGTTGACACTCCAGGAAGTACTGCCCTGTGGCTAACCCATAAAAGTAAAATAAATATTTGCCTAAGAATACATCATGCTGCCCAGCGTCATGTGGTCATGTCTTAATAGACATTATTGGAATATTTATGCACACTGCCCAGGCATTACCATGGCAACTATAATACCACCTTCCCCATATTTTGTGGCTTTAAAATCTTAGCCCTAAGGTTACATTAACAAAGTTCCTTGCATATAATCTAATCTTTTCTTTTTCTTTCTTTTTTTTAATTTGGGGAAAGGTTCCATTGTGTAATGTAGCTTTCCATTGAGTAGGTCAGCCTACAGAGGAATCAGCTCCCGGGACTTCTAGTATTATCTACAGTAAGCTGTATTGATATAAATCTGTTCTGATATCTATAATCTTGAACTAAAAACAAAGGCTGTAGACTGTAAATATCCAGCAAATACAGAAGGAATTGTTTAAAAGAACACTGCACCCATTTTGGCTCAGCACAGTTTTAACATTGGCTTAACAATTAGAAAGAGAAAGTTGCAACGTAAACATGAAATATTTTGTTTGAATATTAAACAGCAAGGTTGCTTTAGTGGCATTAAACTAGTAGAGAAACTAGCCTACAAGGCAGTAAGGATCACTAAGTGCTCAAGGCACAGAACTAGGAGTTAAGAGATCTGGGATCTATGTCCAAGTGTTCCACATATTTCCTATGTGATCTTAGGCGCGTCACTAAAAATATTTGGACTTCACTTTTTCCATATGTAAAATGAGGCTAAGGATAGTTAGTTAGCCCTCCAGCCTAGCTAACTGAGGATTAATCTGAGGGTTAATCCATTAATGTTAATCAAGAGCTTTGTATTTACATAGAATTTCCCATCTGAGGATTTCAGTGTTGTTATTGCCTCTGGCAAATGTCTTGAGGCATCACTCGCAGAACATGCAGTAACTTTTACAGAGATGCTAAGATAAAAAAATCTGTTGAGAAAATCTTTCTGGTTTGTACTCCAAAAGAATCTGAGCATTCAGACTCTTTTGGGCAACAGTCGAGTGTAATTCTGAATTGGAACCCTCTCGGTTTACCTACTACGCACTCAGTTTCCCAATTATTTAAACTGTTTCTCAACAATGCTCCCTTCTTGGGGGAGGGGAAATCAGCAGATTGTGTGTCCAGTGACCAGATCCACCAATGAGGGGGAAAGGGAGCAACTGCCCCAGGGACCAGTGTTTCAAAGGGTCCCAGTATTTCAAAGGGCCACCACCATTGTTACTATAGCAGCAGCAGTGGCTGCAACCCCTGGTCCCTTTGATTTAGCACCACAGCACAATGCCAGGTGCTTCATGCAGCTTTGAGCATGGAGGTGAGGGCCTAGCAACATGCTTTGGACAGCGCTGAGGGCTGGCTGCCCTGGCCCCACCCTTTTCACCAGAAGCCACGCCCCTTCCAGGGTGCAGAACTGCCCCCTCCACACCTTGTCCCCAGGCCTGCAGTGGCTGTTTGCTCTGCTGCCAGTGACATCACCTATATAAATATATGTGGCTATGGTCTGACCACGAATGTATGGAAATGTTCCCGATCTCCCATGAATTTTGGGTCTTTGTTGGTCAGCAGATCCAATCCATCATATTTCTATTAGAAAATTCATAGATAGTCTTCTTAGTGTTGCTATAAAGCCCATGAACAAAATGGAGACTTTCAGTTGACTTCAGTGAATTTTGTATCAGGCTCTTACCTTTCATAAAAGGACAGGTGACAGTAAGGCTGGTAAAATCAGCGTTCTTAAGTCTACACATTGACCTAAGGTTTAAGGTGTTGTGTTGTTAGGAACAATTGATGGTGAGAGCATCTAAATCCTGAACTGAAAAATATCTATCTTGTTAGACTAGAAATAACGTATTGTTTTTGCTCCAGTTCCTGTTGCCAAGGGTCTACAACATAAAGTCCACCACTGATGTTGTTGTTAGTGCTTCTAGTTGTTTAATGTAAGAACAACAACTGGAATTCCTTCCTGCTGCTAAAGGAGAACTCTGGAGTATTCCTGGGAGGGAGGGGGGAGGAAGCGTGCTACACTATTTACTGTGATGCATCTCTTATAACTTAACAGAGAATTCCATCCCGCAATGTACTCACCCTGCAACCAGTCACCAGCATGATGTTATCTTTTTAAAAAAACAGGATAATACAGAGGACAAACAGATAGGAAATTCCCAACATATGAACAGGTTGCTTTCCAAAAATTCATTTGTAAGTTGGTTGGTTGGAACTCGGAACACATTTTCCCATAGAAACAATGTGATAAATGGTAGTTAGGTTCCTAGGCTAGCCCACACAAGCCTCTTTAACCCATAGTGCTGTTGAAATACTGTATATTTGCAATTAGAAATAGGAGAAATAGTTTTTTATTTCACCTAGAATGCTGGTGCTTGAGCAAAGACAGATTTAACTAGAGGAGGAGGAGGAGGTGAGTAGAGATTCTGAAGGGGACTTCTGGGAATACCTCCAGCTGCCACTCCCCCCCGTCCATCCCCAGGCTCTGTGCTGGCTTCTTCAGCCAGCCCCCATTCCCAGCTACCCCTCCCTATAGGCTGAACCTAGCCCCCACTAACCAGAAGGTGACGAATAGCGCAAGTGCTGAGTGGAGAATTCTGGAAAAGCAGGGAATGGCTGGATAGCCAGCGACTGGAGAGAAACAGAGACAGTTTATACGACCACCACCTCCTCCAGTCAGCACTTGTCCTGTTCACTTTCACTGCCTCTTGCAGGCTCCCCTGAGCCAGAGCTGCCCTTAGCCACATGCAGAATATGCCGCTACATTGAGCATCCAAAAATGTGGGGCACCACTGGATCTTAATGCCCACCTGCCTCTTCCTGTCTCTGGTCTATAGCTCTGCTTCCTCCAGAGAGGATCTAGTTAAGTGGAAAACACCTGCCAGACCTCTTAGCAGAACACCAAACCTGTGAAAGAGCGATTCAAGTAGCAATGAAGCCATGTAACAGGCACATTCTGTTAGGGTATGTCTACACTACAGTGTTATTTCAAAATATCTTATTTCGAAATAGATAATTCGAAATAGCTTATTTCGAAATAACACATCTACATACAAAATGCATTTCGAAATAGCATTTTGCTATTTCAAAATAGCACGTCCACACTGAGTGGACACTGAATTGCATTGAAGGCCGGCCGGAACCAGGTCCAGCAGGGCATCAGGTCAGGAGTTTGTTTGTGTGGCTGCTGCCTGAGGCTATCTGAGGCTAGTGCTTAAAGGGACCCCGACCCCGGGCAGCCGGTTCTCAGCTTTCCCTGTTTGCTTGCCTACCTCGATGAGGGACAGCAAAGCATTTTGTCTCTGCGTGTTCTGGTTGCCCTCACTCGGGACAACACAGCACTCTGCAACATGGAGCCAAAGCGGCCCCTGGGCACTCTGGTGCGTCTCGTGAACGCGTTGCTGTAAGCCTGGCTGCACTTTCTGCAGGCTGCCACCCTGGAGGTCTCTCGGGGGGGCTGTCAGTATCCAGGAGGCCCTGCAGGAGAGCTTCCACGTTGAGGAGCACTAAGAGCCTCCCTGGTCTGCCCCACTAAGGGCTTGTGCCTCATTCCTCCCCCACATCGTTCCATTTACTCTCCCAGGCCCCCTTCCTGATGTCAAATAAAATACATGTATTTTCATGAACACAAACTCTCTTTATTTAACAAAACTGGGGAAGAGGGGATGAAACTGTTGAGACTGGAGAAAGGAGGTGGGAGAAGGGAGGAAAGAAGGTGGGAGAGGGGAGAGGGAAACCTGGGAGGAGGAAGGGGGAAGCAAGGGGAAGAAGCGGGAGGGGAAGCTCAGGGCTCAGATTGGGGGTCTTGCTGGACCAACTTGATTTTCATGCAAACCTGCTCCTGGGTTCTCATATGGCCTTTGGTGACCAGGCTGGCAGCTCTCCTGCCATAAATGGCCATGTTCCTCCATCTAGTGAGGGATCATGGACATTGGGGGCATCCCCCCCAAACCTGAGTAAGGTCCACCCTGATCTCCAGCCCGGACAGGAAGGCGCCCGCCTTCTCTAGGCCCTGGCAGGCTCCTAGGAGCTGGCAGACTGCTCCTTGGGAGCGGTGGAGGGCTGGGTGCCAGTGGCTTGCTGGCTCATGTTTTGGGACCACTGGGTCTGGGGCAGTGACTGCTGGCTCTGGGCTGGCAGGCTTGGAGCTGGCACAGGCACTGTGGCCAGAGTCAACCCCTTTAAGGGCTCCAGGGAGGAAGGAGAGGGAGAGGAGTGTTCCTGTTTGAGGCTGGAGTGGCCACCAGGGCACCCTGGGAAGGCAGGAGGCCTCCTATTTCAAAATAAGTGTCTACACAGTACTTATTTCAAATTAGCTATTTCGAATTTGGTGTTATTCCTCATAGAATGAGGTTTACCAAATTTGAAATAAGGCTCCACTATTTCGAATATATTTTGAAATAGCAGTTTGGCTGTGTAGACACTAGTAAAGTTAATTAGAAATAACGGCTGTTATTTCGAATTAACTTTGATGTGTAGATATACCCTAAGTTTCTGAATTTATTATCTACATGTTTTGTTACTCTCTATCTACAAGTCTTGTTAGGGCTGCTAGACTATTCATTGTTTTTTAAGTTTTTCCAGGTACAGACTAACTCGGCTTTCTCTCTGAAACTCTTGAATTTACTATGTTAGTCTTCAGGACCTTAGTTTAAAATTTGCTTTAAAAATATTTCATCAGTGTGTTGCTGAAGATTAGAAAACAACATCTCTGAAAAATATCATCATCCCCTCACCTCGTGCAGCCATTGGGCAGAGGGGCACCACTTTAAAAATACTGAGTAGAGCCCCATAAATCCTAAGGACATCCCTGACTGAAGCTGCGGGTGAGCTTTTGTTTGTGTGTGCCAGATGTTCATAAGTCAGATGTTAGTAACTCGGGAAGTGCCTGTATTTACAATAAACAGGACTATGTAGCACTTTAAAGACTAACAAGATGGTTTATTAGGTAATGAGCTTTCGTGGGTCAGACCCACTTCCTCAGATCAAATAGTGGGTCTGGCCCATGAAAGCTCATCACCTAATAAACCATCTTGTTAGTCTTTAAAGTGCTACATAGTCCTGTTTTTAGTTTTTTATTTTTTGTTTCAGCTACACAAGACTAACACGGCTACATTTCTCTCTGTATTTACAATGTTACTCATTAAAAGTGCAAGCCAAAATTAATGTTCAACTAGCCTTGCACCATGAAATATTGAGTGCCCGTTTTTAGAACAACTCCCTGATTGCACGTCTGACGTGACATTAAGTCTGTAAACATCACAAAGGGACTAAAGAAATATAATCTACAATTACACCACTCAGGCGTCATACTAGATCCTTCCTTAAGAGTGCAACAATGAACACGTAAATTACCAGGTTTTCGGGAACAGGCTTCGGAAGAACTTGGAGGTTCCACAGTGATCACATATCAAAATTTTAACCAGTCTCAGAGCTCTGAGCAATTAATCTCTCCAGCCTGACTTCAAACAGACATGGTATTAGGAATTTTATTCTGTTCATTATTTGTGGTTGGTTAGTGTTTCCTCTCTTGTTTTGGCTTTGTTGTATAGATCAGGGATTTCATTCTGCACCCATGACAAAAATGTGTGCCAGATTTTGACCGTAAGCCCCTTTGTATCACTCTGGCAACTGCAAATGGGTTGAAAGCTTCAAAATGGTGACTCAGGATTTCGCCACTATCCCCCAGAGTTTTCCACTAAGGGGAAAAAGATTCATCTTAAGTTCCTGAAGGCTAATAAGGGAATGTGTCCAATTATGGGCACCCCAATACAGAAAGGATGTGGATACATTGGAGACAGTCCAGCAGAGGACAATAAACATTATTATGGGGCTGGTGCACGTGACTTACAAGGAGAGGCTGAGGGATTTGGGCTTATTTAATCTACAGAAGAGAAGCATGAGGGGGGATTGATAGCAGCCTTCAACTAGCTGAAGGGGGGCTCCAAAGAGGATGGAGAGAGACTTTTCTCAGGGGTGACAGATGACAGAATGAAGAACAATGGTCTTAAGTTACAGTGGGGGAGGTCTAGGTTGGATATTAGGAAAAAGTACTTTACTAGGAGGGTGGTGAAGCCCTGAAATGGGTTACTTGAGGAGGTGGTAGAATCTCCGTTCCTAGAGGTTTTTAAGTCTTGGCTTGAAAAAGCCCTGGCTGGAATGATTTAGTTGGTATTGGTCCTACTTTGGGCAGAGGGTTGGACTTGATGACCTCCTGAGGTCTCTTCCCGCCCTATGATTCTATGAATGCACTGAATTAGCACATAGACTAGCTATTCCAACCCTGACCCTTTCCTGACCCTCTCTCCATTGCTTGGGCTGGATTGCCTCTCTGGGGTTTTGCAAGAAGAGAGAGGATATTGCAGCTACTTTCCACCACCCCCAACCTCACCTCTCCCCAAACCCTGTCAATGTCACGAATACCTCTGTTTGCTCATGATAAAATTCCACAACTTTTTCAGATCAGTTCATCTAGTTTTGGAGCTATATGAAGATATAACTTGGGTAACGTACATACATTCAGAGGTTTTGACTGGAGTGGAGTGATGTAAATCCAGTAATCTCTTTCTGATCACATCATGAAAATTTGTATGACCAGTTAGACTATCTGCCAAGCCTTTCCTGAATAACTAGTTTTTATGGGGACCTTCAAGATGTTTATAGTCAGTGTCAAGTCTCTCTTCCTTTTTAACTTGATGTAACAAATTCCACATCTGCTGATTGAGAAACAAAATGGCTGTTCAGTGCTCTTGTATGCATGCTTCCTTTGTGAAGTCCGAAAAAGATAACCACATGTGGTTCTGGGCTAGATACAGGTGTAATTGGGTTAATTTTATGTCCCGTTTTATGCAATTCAGCCTAGATTTAACTGGGGGTATGTCTACACAGCAAAGTTATTTTGGAATAATGGCTGTTATTCCGAAATAACTATACAAGTGTCTACACAGCAATTCCATTATTTCAAAATAATTTCAAAATAACGGACGGCTTATTCCGACTTCTGTAAACATCATTCTATGAAGAATAATGCCTATTCCAAAATAAGCTATTTTGGAATAACTATTCCAGAATAGCACATTCTGCGCTAACTGTGCAGTGTACACGTAGTCTAGGTGTGTTGAGATAGAAACTAACTCAACATCCTCTCACTCTAATAAGCACAATACACATCAAGCAGGACCTAATGGAAAGATGGGTAGTTGACAGAGCATATCAATTAGCTGAGCAAAATTACAGATGGAAGGCTAATTGAAAGGGAAGCAACCTCAATGGAATTAAATAAATTGACAGGAGGGAAGTGCTGAGATGAGGGAGCCTGAAGAAATGCAGAGGAAGGGCCAGTAGACAGACAGACTGGCTGGGTGGCTGACATTGTTTCTGTCTTGGTCTCCAAAAGCAAGTGGGGAAGCTGGCTGTGGAAAGTAGACACCTGTAAATAACACTGCAAGTTGTGACTGCTGAAGAAATGAAATGAACTAGGGTGTTGGTGAGGACCGGGTGTGGTTGTGGTCTGTGATTTAAAGCCTGAAAAAATTCTCAGGGGGACCATGCCTGTCGTAATGGTTCCTCTGGCGTGAAAAATCCATGAAGCACTAGTTATCAGGCTGTCTCAGGTCAACACTCAATGTTATCCCGACTTTCTGAATTGGATAATTAGATGTCCCAGTACAGACAGGCCTATCATACAACAATCTCACTTGGAAATGGAACTATGCCCATTAATTGCACCCTTCAACTCTTGTTGGCTGAAAATCATACAATGAAGAATGGGAAGAAAAGAATGATAATTGGTCTTTTTTCACCTCTCAGCAGTGTGAGGTTTTCTTTTTTTTTCTTCTTCTTTTTTTTTTTTTTGGACCGGCATTAGAGAGGCTGCTAGAACTCCCCGCAATATTTTTATCAACAAAGACTGAATTTAATATATTTTGAATGCTGATATTTTTCAATTTATTGTGAGAACTGGAGCCAGGGACAATCCAGGAATGTGCTCTGCTCTTCTGAAACTTTACAGTAGCAGCTAGCAGCCCTGATTGTTGTTAGTGCCCCATTGTGCATGCTAGCCATATACATTGCAAGCAACAGTCCCTGCCTAGAGAGTGAGGGGACATATTAGGAGAAAGTATTTTTTATAATCCCTATAATATTCATGAGGAACTGGGGTAGAATGATGTTGAATTGCTCAGGGTCACAGAGGGATTTTCTGGCAATCCTGGGAATTAAACTTAGCTGTCCTGTGTCCAGTGCCTTATTCAAACAACCATTTTTCCTCTCTTGTCAGCTACTTATTTGCAATATATTAATCTGTTTTAAAGAAAATACCAAAAAGAATAGAAATGGTTCAGCAAACGGCTCCACCACTTTTGTAAACAGGATGTTAAGTCCCTGGAGATTGATTATTGTGCTTGTAAAAATTCTGCCCAGATCCTGCTCTGGATTGTCAGAATAAAGGTGCCTCAATAATCCACAAACAGTGAATTTTGCTAAAAGAAAGCCAACGCCTTTCCTGAGAGAATAATTTTCCGGGATTGTTTCCACCTGTGAGCGCTGCTTGCATATCACCTATTAGCAGCCATGTACTAAAACACATCAATTCACTGTCAGTGTGTCAAACAACATTTAGTTCCAGCCTAGCCCTGAAGCCTTTGAAAATGTGCATGCAGACTGAAAGGTATGAGCAGACTGCTGCTTTTCCTCCATCTGCTTATTTTTTCCAGGCATCAGGTTAGTTTGATAATAGCATAGACTCGCCTGGTTGAAAAGGAGACATACAGCTGGATGTCCTCCTCATACTAGTGTCAAGGAAGTCATCTCAAAATCTTTTAAAGCTGTTCCGTATGTATGTTGAAGGGATAGGTGAAAGAATTCATCCTTAACCATTAATCCACATGGGTGTCTTGAAAAGAGGAGCAGATGACAATCCCATCATCAATGTCTAGCATCAATTTGAAAAGAATGGATGACTTAATTGAAATGGTGCTCTGTTTACTTCTAGCAGGTCTTGTTTGTGTTGATACCATACAGTAAATGGTGTTGAAGGTCGCAGAGAGACTTAGCAGCAGTAGCAAGGATGCTTGTTTTCGGTCCATACCAAAAGAAGGCCATTTAAATCTATGCTGTATCCATGTCTAACACGTGATTGAGAAGGAACCAGGATATGACCATGGGGTGCTGCTAGCATTGAGTTACCAACAGGACCTTTTTGATAACTGTAGCCAGAAAAGGATAGTCAGTGACACCCACCTTGATTCAGTTGATTATATCAACAAAGTATTCACCTCTGTGCTTCAGTGCTAATTAATCATCCCATCCACATATGTCTGGATGAGGATTCCTGCCATATTGTGAGTTTCATCTGTGATCAGGTGATCGATTACACTGACTTCATTGACCACTGAGCTTCCATAGCAAGTATTTGATACTCTGAACTTGTGATAGGGGATTTTTGGTTGTTTCAGCATCTAGGGTTAGTGGAATAGTTAACAAATGCCTGCATTGGGTATCGAAACATCTGATATTGTATTCCCTGTGATATTGTTCTCTAGCAATATGACAATAAGAGTCTTTCCACAGCAGCTTTCATACTCACTATAATCAGAAACACTTTTCAGTAAGTTTGACGAGGTAGTAGAATACCTTAAAGCCAATGGGAGCTGTAGGTTCTTGCACCTCTGAATATTAGACCACTGATGGGATAAATAAAGATCTACCTGCCTAAATTCAGGCATCCCGTTTGAAAACATTTGCCTAAACTGTTGTCATAATAGTGACCTTTTTAACTATGTAATGATGAACATTTGGCTCTTAACTGACTGAGGAGTCTATGAGCTTGGAAAAGTGAAAGAAACTATAGAAGGCAGGAGGAAATTAGGCAGTCAGTGAGGCTTTTATTTAGGGACAAATTAAAAACTATATATACGTGATTTAGTCGAAGCCATGGGGACCACAAACCTGTTTGCCTGTTTTTGAGAGGAGCTGCAGAATCACAAGGTAAAAGAAAAAATTCCAGACATACCACTTTGCACTGTTATCTTGTCAGATCCTGTAACTTGAGTAGGATCAGTACCATGATGAGATGCAGGGGTGCAGCAAGAAGTAGTTCTGGTTATTCAGTATTTGGTGCTTTCCCTGTTAACTCATTAGTGAAACAATTCCAGATTCTGCTAATTTGGCCCTGTACTACTGGAAATACCAGTTGTCAGATGAAAAATATAGCCAATGCCCTGAACAGCACAGTCACTAAAATTAGCATGAAGCCCCTAATTAGCCTGTCTTAGAAGACCTCTTCTGTCCTGACAAAACCAGAAGCTCAGAAGCCATTTTCTAACAGGGCTACTCTTGCTTCATATTTGTCGTCTGAAGAAGTGGGTTCTACCCATGAAAGCTCATGATACTATCTATATATTTTTGGTTAGTCTCTAAGGCTGTATCTAAACTACATCCCTTTTCTCAAAAAAGGGATGTAAATTAAACATGTTGAAATTGCAAATGAAGCTGGGATTTAAATTTCCCACACTTCATTTGCATAGTGGTGGCCGTGGTTTTTTTTATACGGGGCTTTTCGAAAGAAAAACGGCTGTTTAGAGGGGATTGTTTAAAAATAAAACCCTTTTTCAAAAGATCCTGTATTCCTCAAAAAATGATCCCTGTCTAAACAGCTGTTTTTCTTTTAAAAAGCCCCGTATAAAAAAAAATGTGTCCGTCAATGAAGCGGAAATTTAAATCTTGGCTTCATTTGAAATTTCGAAGTGTCTAATTTACATCCCTTTTTCAAGAAAGGGATGTAGTCTAGAGACAGCCCTAAGATGTTGTTTTTTTAAGTCCTCCTAAATGGTAAGAGTTAGGACTGCCAAATTTCATAGAACAGTGGAACTGAAAGGGACCTTGAGAGGTCAACGAGTCCAGTCCCCTGCCCTCATGACAGGACTCAGTACCATCTAGAGCATCCTAGTACCATCCTCATTCCACGAGGAGTAACTGTAGTTCGAACTAGGAAGCCTAGTTCGAACTACCTAGTTCGTGCCGCGTGTAGCCGTGCGGAACGGGGTTCGAACGAGCAGGGATTTAAAAATGGCGGCGCCCCGCTTATGCAAATGAAGCCCGGGAAATTCAAATCCCGGGCTTCATTTGCAATTGCGGTATGCCTACATTACCCTCCTATTTTGAAATAGGAGGGTAGTGTAGACATACCCTCTCTCGCTGTCTTCCACCTCTTCCATTCTCCTCTCTGTCTCCTCTGCATCCTCTGGGTCTGCTCCGCTTTCCTCCTTTTGAATCTGGCGCCCTTTCCTGATGTCAGAGACACATGCTCGTCCAGGCCCCGCCCCTGGGTGTTCCCTCTGGGTGGTGCTGTTGCCTCCCATTGTGGTGCTTGGCTGACTTCTGTGCTGCTCAGCTGGACCACCGCGCAGGAGCAAGCGATGCAAGTGGCCGTTTGGGCCCCGTGGTCCTCATCAGCACCCCCATGCTGCATGGGGAGCATGGACCCCAAATAGCCACTTGCGCCGCTTGCTACCATGCGGTGGCCCAGCTGAGAGGCACAGAAGTCAGCCAAGTGCCACAGTGGGAGGCAACAGAGCTGCCCAGAGGGAACAGCCAGCGTTTCAGTGTTACAGAGTCACAGACATTGGGATACAATATATACGGGTATGTCTACACTACAAAGTTAATTCGAACTCACAGCCTTTAGTTCGAATTAACTTTCATATCATCTATACATACAAATCGCTAGTTCGAACTTAATTCCAACTAGCAAAGCGCTTAATTCGAACTAGGTAAACCTCATTCTACGAGGACTAATGCCTAGTTCGAATTAAGTAGTTCGAATTAAGGGCTGTGTTCGAACTAGTGCGAGGCTAGCCCTTCCCAGGTTGTCCTGGTGGCCACTCTGGGCCAAACCAGGGAAACTTTTCTGCCCCCCTCCTGGCCCCAGAGCCCTTAAAGGGGAACGGTCTGGCTACAGTGCTTGTGCCAGATGCAAGCCTGCCAGCACCCAGCCAGCAGATCCTGCACCTGGCACGGCATGAACCAGGCACCTGCTGCCACCCAGGCCTCTGATTCTTCCCAGGAACAGGCTGGTGGCTCCCAGGAGCCTGCCCGGGGCTGCAAGAGGTGGGCGCCCGCCTGGTCTAGTGCAGAGATCGTGGACTTCATTGAGGTTTGGGGGGAGGCCTCCAACGTCCACGACCTCCACACTAGGCACAGGAATGCGGCCGTCTAGGGCAGGATAGCTGCCAGCCTGGGCACCAAAGGCCACATGCGAACCCAGGAGCAGGTTTGCATGAAAATCAAGTTGTTCCAGTGAGATCCCCGACCCTGAGCCCTGAGCTTAGAACATAAGAACATAAGAACGGCTGTACTGGGTCAGACCAAAGGTCCATCTAGCCCAGTAGACTGTCTGCTGACAGCAGCCAGCACCAGATACCCCGGAGGGGATGGACCGAAGACAATGACCAAGCCATTTGTCTCGTGCCATCCATCTCCAGCCTTCCACAAACAGAGGCCAGGGACACCGTTCCTACCCCCTTGCTAATAGCACTCCATGGACCCAACCTCCATGAATTTATCTAACTTCTCTTTAAACTCTGCTATAGCTCTAGCCTTCACAGTCTCCTGTGGTAAGGAGTTCCACAGGCTGACTATGTGCTCTGTGAAGAAGAACTTTTGCTTATTAGTTTTAAACCTGCTGTCCATTCATTTCATTTGTTGTCCTCTAGTCCTTCTATTATGGCAACTAATGAAGAACTTTTCTTTATTCACCCTTTCCACACCACTCATGCTTTTATAGACCTCTATCATATCCCCCTTAGTCTCCTCTTTTCTAAGCTGAAAAGTCCCAGTCTCTTTAGCCTCTCTTCATATGCGACCTGTTCCAAACCCCTAATTTTTGTAGTTGCCCTTTTCTGAACCCTTTCCAAGGCCAAAATATCTTTTTTTGAGGTGAGGAGACCACATCTGTACACAGTACTGAAGATATGGCGTACCATAGTTTTATACTTCCCCTCCTCCTTCTTCCCCGGCTTCCTCCTTCCAGCTCCCTCTTCCCAGGTTTCCACCTCCCCTCTCCCATAATCTCTCTTCCCCTCTCCCACCTCCTTTTCCCAGTCTCCCCAGAGGTTAATCCCTCCCCCCTCCCAGTTTTGTTAAATAAAGAGAGTTTCTATTTTTGAACACACGTGTCCTTTATTTTTTACATCAGGAAAGGGGCTAGGGAGGGGTAAGTGGAAAGAGGTGAGGGAGGAATGGGGCACGAGCCCCTGATGGGGAGGACTGGAGTGGCTCTGTGGGCTCCTTGGGGTGGAAGCTCTCCTGCAGGGCCTCCTGGATCCTGACAGCCCCCCGATTGACCTCCTGGATGGAAGCCTGCGGCAAGTGCAGCCGGGCTGATGGCCGAATGCTGTGATGTGCCGAGTGTGGGCACTCCGGGCAATCCAAGCCAGGACTGCTTTGCTGTCCCTCATCGAGTTAGACCAGCAAGTGGGGAACCCTGAGAACTGTCTGTCCGGGGTGGGGGTCGGGTCCGTTTAAGCACAGCCCTTGGCTAGCCTGAGACAGCAGCTCCACACTCTAAGTCCTAACCTGATGCCCTGCCAACACTGGTTCCGGCCAGCGTTAACTTCAGTTCAGGGTCCACTCAATATGGACATGCTATTTCAAATTAACAAAATGCTAATTTGAATTATTTTTTAGGTCTGGATGCACTAATTCGAATTAGATTAGTTCAAATTAGTGCTGTAGTGTAGACATACCCTATGATAATAAACAGAACCTATAGTAGTGGTTTACTCAATGAACTCATTGGTATGGATGGGTAGATGGATGTATGGATGGACAGACAGATAGTATGCATACACAGTTTGCAAAACACCTTAAGCTCCAGTGATTTAAATAAAATTGGTTATATTAATGTACATATAAAAGATTGCTACTAATTAAGAAAATATTTTTCCTCTTTCTACAGTCAAGAATCCCAGAGCAAACACTAACATATTTAATCTTGGCAAACAAGGAGAATTTGAATGTACAAAGGGTGTTGACTTATCTGCACCGCTTATTTTGGAAGATCTACAGAATGGTTGTTTATTTAACTCATGCCACATCTATTTATCAAGATGGTTCAATGAATTCAGTGGTTCTTTTTGGTGTGTACAACATACATGCTCATAGATTCTGACTTGTCCCAACACCTTTCACCACAATCCATGTAGTGTGTAAATAACCCTCATGCATGTCACACGATCATAACCATACATATCAATTGATATTTTAAGCAATTTTATGATAATAAATTCCCATAGTAACATCACCAGAGTTAGAGGGGAAATACGTTTCTCAGCTGTACACCCATGATTTGGGAAGGGAATTATTCAAATATTTTAAAAGTCAACGGACTAGAAATTATTGACTCCTCTTAAAGGGAATTTCTTTAAACGAATTTCAAAGTGCCACAGGGCTCTGCTGCCTACTAATGCATGTGTGGATATTCCAGAAACCTGAAAGGAAAGGCACACACACACTTTGTGCTGTCCCATGGCTTTTGCGGAGAGAGTGGGCAGATTTTGTCTGGACCACAGCCAGGTCAGTGTTGTGGCTCCTTGTCTCTGAAATAGCTTGCAGTAGTGTGGGAGGCAGGGCAGAGTGGAGGAGCCTCAAAGGGGCAGATCCCCAGTCAAATTGTCTTGGCTGCTGAGAGAGTGCCATGGCTAGCAGGAGTGTAGACATTTCAGCTCAGCTTCCATAGCCCTTCACCGTGTTGTTATTCGGCAGCCTCAATTTTGCTTGCCTTCAACTGTCCATCTTATTGCAGAATTAGTTTCTGTCTGAAGCACCTCCTAGCAAAGATGATGCTTATATCTGCTTGGTTGCATTGTGTGGGCAGATCCTTGATTTGAGATTATTCTGGGCCAAAAGATGTTGAAGATTTTTCTGAGGCAGGTTGTATGGAATGAAGACTGCTTGGACATGTCATGAGCTGGCCAATTATTTAGCCTACTTCTAAAGCTGGATCATGTCTAAACCAACCGGTCTAATTCCATCCCCAGAACAGCAATAAGTTGGACAGTTGAAGGCAAGGAAAATTGAAGCTGCCTGAAAACAACATGGAGAAGAGCTATGGAAATTGAGCTAGAAAACCTGGGGAACTCTTGAAATGCTTGGCAGAAACAGGTAGGAATGGAGAAGCTTCGCCACAGGCCTGAACGCCAGAGATGACAAGAGCTGGATTGGATAATTGTAAATATAATGATATAGAACATATCCCCAAGACAGACAGTACAATATCAAATATGTACTTGAGCATGTGGTGCCACTATCCCGTTCATCGTTTGGGGCAAGTGGCTAGGTGCTGTGGAAAATATACCCTGTCACCTTGAGCTGTTGACAGTAATGTAAAGAAAAGGACTTTCAAAATGTAGTAAAAGGAAACTTCCATTTCCTGGGCCATGGCACAACCCATCTAAAGTATAACCAGAGTGGTTCCAATACATGGGGAACTGGAAAGATTTGGGGATTCTTGTATAACCTGGTCTCAGTGAAGCTAATGGTCATTTTGCCACTGATTTTACTGGGATGAAAATGTGTCCCCTCTTTCACTGTAGAGCCTATCTCCATGGGAGCTTACTAAGTTTTGCTGCAAATTGGGTATATGGGGTGTGGAACCGGCAAAGGAATTTATGGCTAATATGGATCTACCAACTGTTTACCACAGGAAAAGGGGACCAGGTGTGGTGGAAGTTAATCTAGTGTTTTCCTTCCTAATCCCCCACATTTGGTCTCTAAGGAGACTGCTATCACACAGGCTAGCTGCTCAGGCTGCATCTCACAAGAGGAATCTGTCCTTCATACATAAGTAAAACCTTAGTATTTTTGTTGTTGTTGCACAGATTATAAGGCAATTATAGTTTGTAAGAAGTTTTGGCCTTGTTATTTCTCACATCATATTGTCACCCTTTCATATCGGCAAAGGTGCGCAGAATGGTTTTCTGCTGGTATAAAAAAAGGCGGAGGCTTTTCTGCCAAGATGTTCTTTGTGAGAACCCCATGACTTGGCAATTTCCACCCTGTCCCTTTGGTCTGACATAGCTGAGTTCTGGTGTCTATGAAGGCTTTTGCAAATGGCAGAAAAAAAGTGAAACTGGGGAATTTTATGGAGAATGGGGATTTTTAAGTAACTTGGTTGCCTGGGATGGGTTACATAAAACTCTACTGATACACTTAGGATATTTTATATGATATATTTTTTATGTCAAGTGTGCTTACAAATACAGGTTGAATCACTCTAGTCTGGCACACTCTGATCCAGCAACATCCCTGGTCCAGCATGATTTTAGTTAGCCGGCTGGCCACTTATCATGGGTGTGGCCGAGTTTCCCATGGTCCCATAAAATTTGTTTACAGCCACCCGTCCTAGCTCTCAATATGCTGTCCTGTTATTTAGCTCTAATTTACCCTAAATGTCTTTTAAGAGTCCAATAAGCAGTAGAAGTGTTGGTAATGTTGCTAGGCAAATTGACCTCCCATGGTTCAATAAATATCAGGTCCCAAGAGAGCCAAACTAGAGAGGTTCAACCTGTCGGTTCCTTTTTTCAATATTTGCAAATAAGTTAAATAAAATAAGTAAAATGTTCCACATTACAAAATCAACCAGTAACTCAGTACATCAAGGTCTGATTGTTCCCACATGGCACCACAGGACTCAGTGGTGCTGAACACAGGACATGTTAACAGGACAGCATAAAATGTCACTGCTATAAGTAGCTCCAGAAACCTTTCTGGTGCTTTGATAACATTCTGTTATATGATGTCCCAACCCAAGAGTTCATTTTTAATAGAACACAACATGGCAGGTCTGGTTAACCACATCTTTGTGTCCGGTGGGGTCATTTACACTAATGCAAAAAGAGGGCAAACCAGATTTAAAGCACTGCCATTCTAATAGGTTAGCATTGAAGCCCATGATGAAAATAATGACACAAACTATAAGGCAGTGGCAGGCCTGATGCATCCACTTCCTATGATTACTGGACCTGATTCTCTTTTTGCTTCCACCAGCGATGAAAGAGGAGAAAATCCATTGATGTCAGTGGATTTGCACTGGGATAAAATGAGATTTAAAAAGAATTAGTCACTATGTGTGTAGTGTAATATGCTAACAACATCAGTCATATACCCATTTGTTTACACACTTCTTGTGTCACGGCACTTCTAACATTTTAAATGGGGATTATTGAAAAATAAACTCCTACTAATTCCTAATTGTGTCTGTGATACTTCTGAAAATAAACATCAATATTTACTGAGAAACTAAAGGATTTTGAGTTGTTTGAGATGTTTAATTGAGGGGTGTAGAATCACTTTTCTTATTGGCTTGGGTGCCTTCATATACACCCCGAGAGTCAATACAAGAGGAGTGGGAAGATCAATAGATTTAGCAAAGGCATTTGTTTTTGAAAAATATTTGTGTTTCAATCTATGGCCTCCTTAGGAGGACATGTTTTATTTGTTGTCTTAAAAATGTAAAATGTATTTTACATTTTATAAAAATATAACTGCTGATTGTCAATATATTCAGCTAGGGCTCTAGAAATTGGGATGGAATATAGGAAATATGATTGGGGTTAAGAAGGGCACACAGGGGGGGATGTCACTTAGCACAGACACATGTCAAGTAGTGTACTCATTCCAATAAAAGAGGACTGTATTGTTTTCATCTGGATGGATTCTCAGCCAAATTCTGACCTCAGTTCCGTGGCGAATGAATCCAGAATACTCCTCCGAAGCCAAGGAGGCTATTTTATATTTTCTACATAACTGAGATTAGAATCCAGCCATATCATTTTAAGACTGTTTAAAATGTGGTTAGGATTCATGAGGCACCATCGGGGAGTTCTCTGAACTCAGCTGTTTCAAAGCTGTTTCATATTTGCTCTCCCAACCTGCCTTTTAAAGTTTTCTCTACAGGTGGTTTGGAGAGCTGCATGAAGCTAGTGTCATGAACAGTGCAAGTAGAGTCCATGTCTTACCAGTACAGGGGGGACACCAACTAATGAGGGCATGTGAACTCCCCCCATAATCCTACAGGTGACTCCTCCCTGCCCTGCCGCCAGCTCAGGGCCTTTACCCCATGTTAATTGGGGATGGCAGGGGAGGCTCTGCCCTCCTCCTACTATGTCGGAGACTTCAGAACCACAGCAGCAAAAGAAGCAGCACATGGAGTCCACCTAGTCACTCCAGGCTGGCAGCTCCTCTAGCACGGCCCTCATACCTTAACCCTTACATGCAGCTGCATCTCCCTGGGGTCTGTACAGCAGGCCTGCCAGAGAACAGGGCTGGAGGGGCAGGGCTGGGGGTGGCACCACTGTACTAGAGAAGCTGCCAGTGATCTGCTTCTGCAGAACATGAGGCCATTGGATGGTCCCATGCCGGTAGCTCCTTTAGTGCAGCTGTATCACCCCCAGTCCTGTTCTCTCTCTCGGCTGCTATGCACACAGAGGAGACCGGATGTGAAAGGGTTGGGGGCAGTCTAGCTGCACCAAAGGAGCTCCAGGCATGGGGCCACCTGGAAACCCCCCATTCTGTTGTTCCTATGTCTTTCTGGTACTTTGCACTGGCTGTAAATCTCTTGCTGGTATGGCGCGTCAGACCAGACTGTCCTACTTGCACTGCTGCCATGAACTTTAGATAGGATATTTTTGCTGTAATTTCTCACGTGAAAAACCTTTGTTCTAAATGTCAATCCTACAAGGTTGGAGTGGTCAGGTATTGTATAAAAAAAGGTCAAGATCAGAGAAGGCTACTGTACGTATTACTGTAACCGGTTGATCTCAATTTTCTAGTCTTTTTGTGGCCATTGCCAGAACTGCCTTGAAGGTGTTTCGATTCAAGGTTATGTGATCATCTTTGTCTTGGAAATGTGACTTCCAAGGAATTTCCTAGTGTACATATTTTGTGAAGATGCTACTGAGCCAATTTACTGTTGTACCCTTTTCAGCAGCTAATTCCTAATTTAGCATTTTAGGTGCAATCGCCTCAGCAAGTGTCCATCAGGATTGCTCTACTGATTTCAGATGAGCTCAGGGCCGGATTAAGGGGGGGGTTAGCTGGGCAGCTGCCTAGGGTGCCAACCTATGGAGGGCACCTGATTGAAGTGGTAAGGGGCGACACGCGCCCGAGGGAGGGGCAATGCATGCACCACGCCCGCTGCCTGGGGTGCAAGTGTGGCTTGGTCCGGCACTGGCTGAGCTATGTTAATTTTTCATCAGCTGACCGTGGGTATCCTCAGCAATTTATTAAGAAGGAATGAAGCAGACAACTCATGAAATCACAGGATATGTCTACACCACCGCATATTTTGGCATAAGCTATTCTGGAAGAGATATTCTGGAATATCTTATTTCAAAATAGCGCATTTGTGTGTAGAACCGCTTCAAAATAGTGCTTAGCTATTTTGAAATAGCGTGTCCACATGATTGGACACTGAATCGCGAAGTCTTGGGTGAGGTAGGATGTCCTGGGTGGTGTGGACCACCCTCCACTTGCAGCTGGTCCGGCTGTGGAGAACAAAGAAAGATGGTCAGTCATCCCAGGGGACACAGTGCCTGTAATCCAGACCCCCTGCAAGCCGAGAGCAACAGTTCTTGGCACCGACCCAGCCAATGTGCTTGGAGCCATGCCATATGTGCTATGACCAGAGGCCCCTAATGTACCTGGGACTCAGGGGGCTACCCTGAGACTGTGGCCATGCCCGTGTGCGGGAGTGCTGAGTGTGTGTGGTTGGGGGTGGGAGGACGGGGAATGTCCCCTGCCTCCTTCTACCGGTGTTTAGTGGAGGGAGGATGACCTACCTCAGGGTCAAGAGCATTGCAGGTCTCTCCAGACTGCCTGTGGCCAACAACCCAAGGCTCCTGTGTGTCAATCCGCTGGGGCTACATGCCCAGGAGTGGCACGGCACATGCTCCCACGTGCACAGGTTGCTGAGTGATCTGTGGTCAGCAAGGGACAAGCGTGGAGTGCCTAACTTCTCCCCAACCCCCTGCATGACGGGAAAGTGATGCAATCACATGATGTTCCTTTCCCCGGCCTTGAATGGCGCCTGGGAGATGTCTGCAGGGAGGCCTTAGGGCTCCTGGGTCAGCTCAGTGCTCAGGCTGGCCACATCCTGGTCCTGGGCCTCCTTCTCTTCCTCATCGCCATCATCTGGGCCCCTAGCAAAGACAACAACAAGCTTCTCCACCCCAGAGTCTATAACTGAGGGGGGAGGGACTGCCCCACCCCCCAGAATGTGGTCCAGCTCCTTATAATACGGGCAGATGTAGGACTCTGCCCCAGATCGGGAGCTGCCCTCCTTGGCCCTGGCATAAGCCTGGCGGAGCTCATTGACCTTCATCCACACCTGTTCTTGTGTGTGGATGTGGCCTTTGCTCCCCAGACTGTCTGCCATGCACAAAGCCATAGACATCTGTCTTTCTGCATCTGGTGTGGAGATCCTGGAGGTTTGTCTCATCCCCCCAAACCTCAATAAGGTCCAGGACCTCCGCACCAGACCAGAAAGGTGCACATCACTTGCATCTCCTGGCAGGCTCCTGGGATCTGGCTGAATGCTTCCAGGGAGCAGTGGGAGGCTGGCTGGCACCATCAGTCTGGCTCATCTTGGACTTAAATGGAGTCAAGGGCAGCTTCAGAATGGCTCAGGGCTGTCAGGCCCGTTGCAAGCCACAAATCCTGTCTGCAGAGTTTGCAGCTTTAAGGGTTCCGGGGGAGGGGGGAATAGAGTTTTCCTGTGTGTGGACAGAGTGACCAGCAGGGAAGGGCTGGAGGCCCCCTATTTTGAAATAGCCCCTATTCCCTGTCTACACCGTGCCTATTCCAAAATAGCTATTTCTGAATAGGCGCTATCCCTCGTAGAAAGAGGTTTACAGAACTTGAAATAAGCCGTCTGCTATTTTGAAATTATTTTGAAATAGTGGTTTGGCTTTGTAGATGCTCACAAAGTTATTTTGGAATAGCAGTCGTTATTCTGAAATAAAGGCTGTGTCTACACTGGTGCGATCTTGCGCAGAAGGGGCCGTTCTTGAGCAAAAACTTGCTGCCTGTCTACACTGGCCGCGTGTTCTTGCACAAGTAAACCGACATTCTACTGTATGAAATCAGGGCTTCTTGCACCAGAATTCTGACTCTCCCACTCAGGAATAAGCCCTTTTGTGCAAGTGTTCTTGTGCAAGAGGCCAATGTAGACAGGCAACATGAATTTCTTGCTCAAGAAAGCCCTATGGTTAAAATGGCCATCAGAGCTTTCTTGCGCAAGAGAGCGTCTACGCTGGCATGGATGCTCTTGCGGAAAAGCACATGCCAGTGTAGACGTTTTTTTCTGGAAGAGTTTTTGCAAAAGAACTCTTCCACAAAAGAGTTTTTGCATGAGAACGCGCCAGTGTAGATGTAGTCAAAGTATTTGAAAAAGGGAATGCAGTAAGGCACAATGCTTCAGTCTTTACAGAGTATCAGTATTTCAATGCCTCTGTTTACACTATTCATTGTGCAATCTCTGTAGCCAGAGGAGGGGGAAAAAATCCTTTGGATCACTGATTCCAAGTCCCTGCCAGGATAAGGCATGGTCTCCTGGTAAAGAAAGTACTTGATTATGTGACTGTTACCTGAAACCACTGGAAAAATATTGACATGCACCACCAATCAGGATCTTCTCATGGTGGCATGAAACGCTTGTGAAAAGTATCCATTGTTGGGAACACACACTTCATGGTGGTTGACATTTTCAGGGAGAATTTTCCTAAAAGAGTAAGCAAGGAACTTAATGAATTGGCCGGGTTTCACTATTCCTCCCGAAGACTGAGCCAAAGCAAAGTAATCAGGACTCCTAGGCACATCCTGCAGGAGGTTTGCAGTAGCTCCATGCCTCCCCACCTGTGGCTGAGTGAGTGGGCTAAATGTTGGGTTAAAGCTCCTCCTTTTCTTGAAAAAGAACAGGCCTCTAAGTCCAAGAGAGGGTTCATCAGAGCTAGGAATCCCAAGTGGAGATGGCTGACTTCATTTGGTCTGGATTTAGACACTTAACCCCTTTAAGCAGTGGAGCTTACACCACAGCCTGCTTGATGATATTTCCTATTGGTTGGTTTGGCTTCTTCAGTGCCTTACTTTGCCCATGAATAGTACAGGGAGCCTAGGCACCTAACACAGGGCTATGACTTCCACTTGGCAGCAGGATGCCTAAAAGTGAGCTGTTGTAATATGAAGCATGGCAGCATTAAATTCTTTTTGTGATTCTCATCTACATTTTTTAATAGGAGCTGAGATTCTGATCTTATGCTGTGATGCCTTATGCCTTATGCCTTAGGCAGGGATCGGTGGTTAATCCATCCCCACCTAAAGTGTAAAAGAAAAGTGAGTCACCAAATAAAGGAAAGATGTTCCCTATATTAAAAGCAAGCAAATATACTTACAACTAATCCTCCTCCACCTCCTCCTCCTCCCCCACACTTTGACTAATGATTATTCCTGTAACTTTACAACAGCGACAGGTGGGACAAGCTTTACTGGAATGCTTCAGCATTGCAAAGCTGACAAAGCATGCCTGTGAATTGGGTCTAGACTCTGAATGATTTATTTGTAGAACGGAGGCATAGAGTTAACAAGTAAAGAATGGAGGTGGTGTTGCCCATGTAAACAAGAGGCTCAGAGAAAGGGAGAATGAAATCTGCTCAACAGCCTTCGCTAAAAGCTAGTGGCCTTTTAGCTCATATTGCAGAAGCACATGACTTTAGCCCAAAGGTCCCAAGTTTAATCCCTCCTGCCAACAACCAGGGACCGTCCGCTTTACACCTGTAATGAATACTAGGAGTTTCCTCCTTCTTAACCGTTGTTTTTCCTGGATAATGACCTATTTTTCTAATGATAGGGTTTAATTTTTTGTTATTGAGCTTTAGAAAGGGTTTGCATACATGTACCTTACAAAATTTCACCAAGCAACAGTGTTTGTTATATCATCTACCATGGGCTTGATTCCTGTGTTCAATTCATTACAAGGAAACTGTTATATTTAGTATACCATAATTGATTAAAACAATCAGGAAATGATTGCTTAGGCAAACAAAACTCTGTTTTCTCAATTCTTACCTTTCTTGCTTTAGAGAAGGGTTGCGTTACTAGATTTCAAAGCATTAACTATTTCATTCTTGTGAATTCTCTCTCGTTTGCTCATCTTTCTGAATATTTTTTCCCCATCTGTCATTAAGCCCCACTTCAAAACTCAAACCTGAGTGAGTCCAGTGATTTTTGCATACACTCATAGGCCTTATAGCCGGATGCTAACATAGGCACACCTAATTAACCCTTGCTCTGCCACCTACATTTAAGGGGAACAGATTGTAACTTGAACACTCTAATTTACTATTTTCCCCCTTCCTTTCGCCATCCTCCCCCATTCATTTTTGGAACTGGACTTTTAATACTCCACTCATCTGAAGAAGTGGGTTGTATCCACGAAAGCGCATGATACTGTCTACATGTTTTATTAGTCTTTGAGGTGCTGCAAGACTATTCATTGTTTTTTTTTAAGTTTTTCCAGTTACAGACTAACTCGGCTACCCCCTCAAGCTTTTGTATATAGTTCATCATTTGTAGTGAAACAAGCTTGGGTGAATACAGACACAAGTGTTCCATAACCCTGAGGTCTCTCTGAGCCTGATTTGAGAGGGTAATCAGTATCAAAGTGTGTATGGTACTTTACCACCCTCCTAGTGAAATAGTTTTTCCAAATATCCAACCTAGATCTCCCCCACTGTAACTTGAGACCATTGTTCCTTGTTCTGCCATCCATCACTACTGTGAACAGCCTCTCCATCGTCTTTGGAACCTCCCTTCAGGAAGTTGAAGGCTGCTATCAAATCCCCCCTCACTCTTCTCTTCTGCAGATTAAACAAATGCAGATCCCTCAGTCTCTCCTCATAGGTCGTGTGCTCCAGCCCCCTAATCATTTTGATCACCCTACGCTGGACCCTCTCCAATGCGTCCACACCCTTTCTATAGTGGGGGGCCCAGAACTGGACACAGTATTCCAATGTGGCCTCACCAGAGCCGAATAAAGGGGAATAATCACTTCTCTAGATCTGCTGGCAATGCTCCTCCTAATGCAACCTAATATGCCATTCGCCTTCTTGGCTACAAGGGCACACTGTTGACTCATATCCAGCTTCTCATCCACTGTAATCCCCAGGTCCTTTTCTGCAGAACTGCTACTTAGTCAGTCAGTCCCCAGCCTGTAACAATACTTAGGATTTTTCTGTCCCAGGTGCAGGAATCGAAACTTGTCCTTGTTGAACCTCATCAGATTTCTTTTGGCCCAATCTTCTAATCTGTCTAGGTCACTCTGGACTCTATCCGTGCCCTCCAGTGTACCTACCACTCTCTCATTTGCAAACTTGCTGAGGGTGCAAAACATCCCCTCATCCAGGTCATTAATAAAGATGTTGAACAAAGCTGGCCCTAGAACGGATCCTTGGGGCACTCCGCTAGAAACCAACTGCCAACCTGACATTGAGCCGTTGATCACTACCCATTGGGCCCAACAGTCTAGCCAGTCTTCTATCCATCTTACAGTCCATTTATCCAATCCATACTCTCTTAACTTGCTGG
Organism: Pelodiscus sinensis; assembly: GCF_052426305.1. Classification (NCBI taxonomy): domain Eukaryota; kingdom Metazoa; phylum Chordata; order Testudines; family Trionychidae; genus Pelodiscus; species Pelodiscus sinensis. The sequence continues at coordinate 119,160,437 of NC_143056.1, read as the reverse complement.
CAAGAATATCGTAGGAGACTGTATCAAAAGCTTTGCTAAAGTCAAGGTATATATCACATCCACTGATTTTCCCATATCCACAAAGCCAGTTACCTCATCATAGAAGCTAATCAGATTGGTCAGGCATGACTTGCTCTTGGTGAATCCATGTTGACTATTCCTGATGACTTTCTCCTCTCCCAAGTGCTTCAAAATGGATTCCTTGAGGATCCTCTCCATGATTTTTCCAGGGACTGAGGTAAGGCTGACTGGTCTATAGTTCCTTGGATTGTCCTTCCTTGGATTGTCCTTCCCCTTTTTTAAAGATGGGCACTACATTTTCCTTTTTCCAGTCATCAGGGATCTTTCCTGATCTCCATGAGTTTTCAAAGATAATGGCCAAAGGCTCTTCAATGACATTTGCCAACTCCTTCAGTACTCTCGGATGTATTAAATTCAGACCCATGGATTTGTGTATGTTTAGCTTTTCTAAATAGTTCCTAACCAGTTCTTTCGCCACCAAGGGCTGTCCACCTCCTTCCCACACTGCGTTGCCTAGTGCATTAATCTGGGAGCTGACCTTGTCTGTGAAGACACAGGCAAAGAAAGCATCGAGTACTTCAGCTTTTCCTACATCATCTGTCACTAGGTTACCTCCCTCATCCAGTAAGAGCCCCACACCCTCTCTGATTACCCTCTTATTGCTAAAATGCCTGTAGAAGCCTCTCTTGTTATCCTTCACATCTCTTGCTTGCTGCAATTCCAGTTGCACTTTCGCCTTCCTGATAACTCCCCTGCATTCTCAAGCAATATATTTATACTCCTCCCTAGTCATCTGTCCAAGTTTCCACTTCTTGTAAGCTTCCTTTTTGTGTTTAAGCTCACCAAGGATTTCTCCGGTAAGCCAATCTGGTCACCTACCGTATTTGTTTTTCTTACTGCGCTTTGGGATGGTTTCTTTCTGTGCCTTTAATAAGGCTTCTTTAAAATACTGCTAGCTCTCCTGGACCCCTTTCCCCTTCATGTAAGCATTCCAGTTCTCTGAGGGAGTCAAAGTCTGCTCTTCCGAAGTCCACGGTATGTATTTTGCTACTCTCCTTTCTTCCTTTGGTCAGGATCCTGAAATCCACCAGCTGATGATCACTGCTTCCCATGTTGTCACCCATCTCTACTTCCCCTACTAGTTCCTCACTGTTTGTGAGCAGCAGGTCAAGTTGCTCATGGCCCCTGATCGGTTCCTTCTGCACTTGTACCAAGAAGTTATCCCCAACATTCTCCAAAGACTTCCTGGATTGTCTGTGTACTGCTGTATTGGTCTCCTAACAGATATCAGGGTTATTAAAGTCCCCCATGAGAACCAGGGCCTGTGATCTGGAAGCTTCAGTTGTCTGAAGAAAGCCTTGTCTACCTCATCCACCTGATCCAGCAGTCTATAACAGACATCAACCGCAACATCACCCCTGTTGCTTCCACCTCTAAATTTAACCCATAGACTCTCAACAGGCTTTTCTCCCTCTATATACCGGAGCTCTGAGAAATCATACTGCTCTCTTACATACAATGCAACTCCTCCTTTTCTCCCCCCCTATTCTTCCTGAACAGTTTATAAACTTCCATGACAGTGCTCCAGTCATGCAAGTCATCCCACCAAGTCTCCATTATTCCAATCAAATCATAGTTCTTTAACTGGGCCAGGGCTTCTAATTCTTCCTGTTTGTTTGCCAGGCTTCTCACATTGGTGTACAAACACTGTAGATAACCAGTTGATTGCCCTACCCTCTCCATTTTAGTCAGGTGTCCTCCTTTGTTGCTTGTTCCTCCTTGTGTTTCTTCCCAGTATCCGACTTCCCCACTTACCTCAGGGCTTTGGTCACTGTCCCCCAATGAACCTAATTTAAAGCCCTTCTCAGTAGGCTTGCAAGCCTGCCCGCAAAGATGCTCTTTCCTCTGTTGGTTAGGTGGATCCCATCTCTTCCTAACAATTGTTGTGCCTGGAACAGAGTCATGCGCTCCAGGACGTGGCTTGCTTTCCATCCAGTTCCCCAGGTGCCAAGGGAGTGAGGGGAAAGTGCTGGCATTCAGTTCATGCCTCTCACACCTGGCTGCTGAAGGGAGCCAGGTATGAGAGGCATGCACAGAATGCAAGTACTTTCCCCTCACTCCCTTAGGGTATGTCTACACTAGCTCGTTAGTTCGAGCTAGGTAGGCAAATGAGGGCAACCGGAGTTGCAAATGAAGCCCGGGATTTAAATATCCTGGGCTTCATTTGCATGTTACTCGGGGCCGCCATTTTTAAATCCCCCTTAGTCCGAACTCGTGGAATGAGGAGTAATGATAGTTCGAATTAGGATCTTTAATTCGAACTACCTACTCCTTGCCACGTGTAGCCACGGGCACGGAGTTCGGACTAAGGAGGATTTAAAAAAGGCAGTGACCGGGAACATGCAAATGAAGCCCAGATATTTAAATCCCGGGCTTCATTTGCAACTCCGGTTGCCCTCATTTGCCTACTTAGCTAGAACTAACGAGCTAGTGTAGACATACCCTTAGAGTCTTGGGAACTGGATGAAAAGCAAACCATGTCCTGGAGCACATGGCTGCTGCCTCCTCTACCCTCCTGAAATGGCGCCTTTGGGATACAGTTCTGCATCTTGTAAGTATGGTCTGTATTCTTTGATACAAGATATAAACATTTACATATGGCCATATGAAAACCCTTTGGGTATGTCTACTCTGCAACGCTATTTTGGAATTGTGAAATAACTATCCCACATTTTCACAGCAAGCCCATTATTTCGGGCTTGCTATTCCAACGTCCCTGTAAACCTCATTCTACAAGGAGTAAGTGATGTTTCAGAATAGCACTTTATTTTGAAATTTGGTGCTGTGTAGACAGCACCAAATGACGAAATAAGTTATTTCAAAATAGCATTGAAATAAGATTAGTAATTTGTGTAGCTATTTTGGAGTATTGTGAAATAGCTATCCCACATTTTCACAGCAAGCCCATTATTTCGGGCTTGCTATTCCAACGTCCCTGTAAACCTCATTCTACAAGGAGTAAGTGATGTTTCAGAATAGCACTTTATTTTGAAATTTGGTGCTGTGTAGACAGCACCAAATGACGAAATAAGTTATTTCAAAATAGCATTGAAATAAGATTAGTAATTTGTGTAGCTCAAATTGCGTATCTTATTTCAAGTTACGGTGCAGTGTAGACGCACCCATACTGTTTGTGGATGCCAAGTTTAGATCACTCTGTATCAGTGACCTGTTCCTTTCATTATTTATCAGTCCTTCACTTTTTGTGTCATCTGCAAATTTTAACAGTATTGACTTTGTTTTCTTCCAGGTCATTGATAAAAATGTTGAAGAGTAAAGGCCAAAACCCAAACCCTGAAGGACTCCACTAAAAACACACCCTCTCAAAGATTATTCCCCGTTTAGAGTTACCTTTGCAGACCTATCAGTTGGCCATCTTTTAATCAATTTGCTGTGTGTCTTGCTAATTTCATGTTCTTCCAGTATTTTTAATCAAAATGTCATGCTTTGTCAAATCAAATGCCTTACAGATGTCTGAGTGCATTACATCAACACTATTACCTTTATCAATAAAACAGGTAATCTCATCAAAGAAGATATCAAATTAGTTTGACAGGAGCTATTTTCCATCAAACCACATTGATTGGCATTAATTATATTATCCTCCTTTAATTCTTTATTAATCAAGTCATGTATCTGTTGATCCATTATCTTGCCAGGGATCAATGTCAGATTGACAGACCTATAATTACCCAGCTCAAGTTGCTCCCTGCTCCCAAGGATAGCTGAGCTACACCTGCATGTGTATCCCAGGATCCTTCCCCCCCACAAGGAAGAATTCAGGCCCTCCTGGGTGCCCTGCTATGCCAACTCAGCTGTTCCTGGAATTTTCTGGAGAAACAACTGTCAAGGGGAGGGAGAGCAGAAGGTTTGTGGTTACTGTCCTGGACCAGCATTTAGGTGATAGGGGGTTCAATGCACATCTGGGACCCATACCTCCTGTGTGACCTTGGAACTCATTTAGCACCTGAGTGTTTTATTTTATTTTATATTGTCTACTTAGTTTGAAAGCTGGTCTGGTTAGGGCTTCCCTCTCATTATGTGTATGTACAGCACCATATAGGATAAGCCCTCAATAGGAGCTGGGGCTTCAAAGGGTATGTCTGTACTGCAGTTAGACACCCACAGCTGGCCTATGCCAGCTGGCTCAGGCTCATGGGACTCCTGTTGCGTGGTTGTTTAACCATGGTGGAGTTGTTCTGGTGCAGGCTGCAAGCCAAGCTCTGGGACCCTCTTGCTCTCTGAGGCATAGAGGCCAGGCACCAGACTGAGAACAAATGTAATTACCTGTAACTAACCCCTTGGCCCAAGCCCTAGAGTCAGCTGCCACTGGCCAGCCATGGGTTTTTAAGTGCAGCGGGGACATACCCTTAGTACTACTGCACTGCAAATAATAATTACTAATAATTATCACCACTGTACAAATTGTAGAATTATCTCTATTCAAAGGCTTCTGGGTGGTCTTTTGCAAAGACCATAAAAACAGTGATAATACCCAAGAAAAGCTGAATTTATTTGCTTTTGTTGCTTTGGTTTTGGTTGTAAAATATTTGATTAAGCAAAGTTCCAATAAAATGTTAACATGCTTCATCATACATTGTTTGTTCAGGATATGGTTAGTATTTAAGGCACTTGGCAAAAGGTGTGTTTTTTAAAGTCTACACATTCATACTGTTAATGATTTGGGACTTCAAGAAGTGTTTACTATAAAAAAAAACAACAAGGAGTCCCATGGCATCTTAAAGGCTAATAAATGTATTAGGGTATCAGCATTCGTGGGCTGCAGCTCACTTTGATGGATGCTGTAGCCCACAAAAGCTTATGACCTAAGACAGTGCTTGATCCTGTCGTGAGGGCAGGGGACTGGACTCAATAACCTCCAGAGGTCCCTTCCAGTTCCAGTGTTCTATGATGCTATGAAATGTGCAAGTCTTTACGGTGCCACAGGAATCCTTATAGTTTTTGCTCAAACAAACTAACAAGATTGCTTCTCTGAAACAGCGTTTACTATTCATTTCTAAAGTGTGGACATTAACATTCCCAAGAGTGGCAGAGTTAGCTCTGGAGTCTTGGCCAAATTCTAGTTTGGGTAATTCCACTCTGTCTACTTACATTTGCCCTGTACTTTCAGCTGCTGCAGTTAAGAAGCCGCTGAAAGTTCAGCTGATGGCTCAGCAGGGCTAAGGCAAGCTTCCTACCTGCCCTGGCTCTGTGTGACTGGTACATCTGAAGTGACTGGCACATCTCTCTAGCACCTAGAAGCAGGGGTAGCCAGCGAATCTCTGCATCCTGCCACAAGTTCCAATTCTGCAGCTCCCATTGGCTGGGAACCGTGGGAATTGGAGGAGTGGTGGGGAGAGCCACCTGGCTGTGCTTTCACATAGGGGCCAGAGAAACAAGCTGTTTATTTTGGGGAACTGCTTGAGGTAAGAGCCACCTGACAAGAGCCTGCACCATTCACCCTTTCCCTCACCCCAGTGCTTTGTGCCAGCCTTGAGCCCTCTTCCTGCACTCAAACTCTCTCTCAAAGCCTACACCCTTATCCTTTCTCCAAGCTCATCCCAGCGAGTCTTCTCACACTCTGAAGCTCTCAACCTGCACCCCAGAGACCCCCCTCCCTGTGAGTCCAAGTCATTTTATCCAGGCTCTGAGACTCACTACTGTGAGATGTTGGGTTTTTTTTTAAAGGTGTAAACACACCCTTGATGGTTACATAATAATAGGGTCAAAAGGGCTGCTTGTGCACAAATTTGTACCAGTTTAGTTAAATTGGTGTAAACCCCTGTGTGAGTACTTTCTTTTATGTTTACGAGTGGCTTATTTTGGTTAGGCGTAAACCTATTCCTAACTGATTTAAGCTAAACCAAAATAAGCCTTATTAAAATCAAAATAAGAGTTCCTGCTTAGAGACTTCTGTATCCATTTAACTGAAGAGTTTTAAAACGTCACCTTTAGGCTATGTCTTCATTATGGAACATGATGTGCTTTTACCTCAAGCTACATAATTCAATTCCCATCTCAATGTAAAGTCCTTGTGAGGACAAAACACAGGTAGTTTTTACCTCAATGTAACTAATTGAAGTCTTTGAGGCTTTACTTCAACCAGTACATTGAAGCTAATACCTGGGCTCTGACTCTACTAGAATTTGACACTGAGATATCTATCTTGAGTTAGGAATCTTGGTGTATAAACATACCTTCTATAGCCAGGAAGGCATCTCCTTAGTTACGCCACTGCAACTCTGCATGAAGGGAAGGCCCAACTTTATGTCCTTTCAGTGGCCACAATATCACCATCAGAAATGAATCTATTGTTCTCCTCCCCAATATCCCACTCTTGCAGAAAAGTTCCTCTGCAAAAGCAATACCATCAGTCAGAACTGTTAATTGATTCACTCCTCGTCATTTTCATGAGATAGATGCACTTCTTCAGTCTTTATCCCATTATCCTCAATGAGGTGTCAAATTAGACAAAAAAGCTAGAGCAATTTAAAGGCTAATTTTCAAAAATATGGGTAATATCCTCTGCCTTGGGCCTCTTGTATTTAAAAAATGAAGTTAAATAAATACAAAAACCAGTTTGCACAGTTAAAAACAAATGGGAAATGAATAATTCTTTCAGAAACATTGACTTAGGGTCAATATATCCTGCATAATTAATTTTGTGATATAGATTTTTAAACAGAAGCATCTTAATCTGCTACATATTTAAAAAAAATCAGAAATAGAAAATACTACATATTTGCAAAATAAATAAGCTAGTATTAGTAGAAAAGGTAACTTTTGCCATTTTCAACTGTTAAAATATACATTTTAAATGCATCACCTTAAAGGTAAATTAACATATGCATTGGCAGCTAAAGCATATAGTTTGTTACACAAAAAACCTCAGAATTCAATATGAAGAAAGGCACTATTATAAATGCAATATATTATTAGCATTGTTAATATGTGAACAAGAACCTTTTTAAATGAGAATTAACTGTTCAATCAATATTGTTTTAACAACATTCAATATCTACGTACAATATTAATGGGATTGAAGCTAATCCATAACATTGCTGAAGTCCAGCTGAATTTCATTTATAAAGCATTAACAGCAGGAAAAGAGAAGTAATTTTTAAAGTGTAGAATGTTTGTATTTTGCTCAATTTGACAAATCACATTCCTATATAAAGTTATTTTTGTATCACAGAAGTCATCCAATTTCAGGGTACAGCTACACTGTGAGGTTTTTCTAGGCTACTGAAAAACTCTGCTGTGTCCAGGGAGCTTGTTTGTTCTTTCACTTTTTTTTTTTTTTTTTTTTTGCGGAAGAGCAAATGTACCCTTTTGGGGAGCCCGGTATACCTAGTTCTATGAGGAATAAGGGCTCCTCTGAAAGAGGAGCTTTTCCCGCCATTTGGCTCCATCTAAACGGGGGCAAATGGCAGAAAAGCCTCTTCCAGAAAAGCAATCGGAAAAAGCTATGCAAATTGGGGAGTGCAATTTGCATAGCTTTTTCAAAAAAAAAACCCGAAAGTGTAATTCAGTTTTTCTTAAATGGTGTTCCGTGGCACACCAGTGTGCCGTGAGGCAGTTGGAGGTATGCCGTGGAGAACGGTAGAGTTCAAAATGGCCACCCTTAAAGGGACAGGCGACTTTTTTCCCCCTTGATAACTTCCCCCCCGACCTTTTTTTTTTCCTCAACAAAAAGTCCTTGCTGTTCCTCATAAAAAAAAATTAGTTTGGTTTTCCTCGGTGATAAAAAGTTTAAGAAACACTGGTGTAGATGTAGCCTCAGAGTTACATACCATTTTGAATGCTTGTAGAGCACCATTTTTCTGACAAAATATGATCCAAAATGTTTGTGAAATACATAGTAATAAATATTTGTTCTATGCCATGATGGCATGATAGTCTATGGTCCTCTAAGGAACTTCTACAATTTAGAAACCCAAAGGCTGGGAAAAAAATTCCTGAATCTACCACACGTGGTAATTTTTTTCAATTTGCTGCAGGTAAAAGAAAGCAAAATGTTCAATTTCCAGGTTTTACTGAATGCTTGCAGTGCCATAAAGTCACATTCTGATCAGCAATATGGAGTGAAAAATGTGTGATACCCAATGGCTAAATCAATAATGAAAACTCCTTAGTTTATTAGTATTGCCATCTTTATGACACTTTTCCATTAAAAAAGAGAAGTTATTCTCTGTCCGCCAATCCCACCTGGAATGCTCTATCTTTAAAAGTCATGGTGGGTTGGTCTTAAACAAATACTGCCAGTGGATTTATAGCAAGTTTTCCTTTGAGTCATGTTCACTTTGTTGTATCTAATGCCAAAAGTATTAAGGAAATTCTAGCAATAAAATTCCTTTCTCTCTTTCACTGCCAAGTGATTTGTAATTATAACTGATAACTAGGGCTTCTGTTTTGTTCATAATTTTTTTAAGGATAAGTTGGTCATAACAAAAAGGGTAAAATCACTCAAATGTTTTCAAAATGTCAAAGGCATTGCTTTGAACTCAAATAACCTTTAACATCTCATTTTTCTGCAAATAGCTAGGACTGTGTTTGTGCTGTGATGACTGAGTTTAATACGATAACTGACATATGAGAAACAAATTCTAGAAACCATCTTTTAGGTCCCAATTCAAGACAGAATGTAAGCCTCTATTTAAGTCCAGAGCTGTTCAGGAAATCACTTAAGCAATTGCTTAACTTTGAGCATACTTTTCCTTTCATCTGTAATTTCTCCATGGGTGCTTTTCACACATAAACAAAATAAGGGGAGGGGAAGTTATTTTTAAAAATGTGCAGCTTTAGATTGTGTTCATTGTGGTTGCCGTTGCTCTGCCTTAGGCATCATTTTGAGTTACTCTATACATAGAGAAAGAAAAGTTCCACTTACACATATTCTGCTCTCTGACTGAAACCACAGCGCACCTCCCTGCACTAAAAAGTTTCCAATGTGCTTGAATCAACTCCTGGGCTAAAACAAAACAAGCTTCAGAATGTTCAGCTTCTGGATTCTAATGTACATGTTAGACCCATCTCTATTTCTTCCCCTGAATGAGAGACAGTAAAATCTGCTGGCTCCTTTTTCATATCTATGTACAGTGAGTTTGAGATGCATCTGCAGAAGCACCACATGACTTCACATTCCAGAGAAATCTGTGACCATTCCAGGGAAATCTGTGATACGCACTAAGCAGCACGAGAAACATCATAGTCCCGGAGTCCATACCACTTCTGTAGCTGGAAGGGTTAACGGGAAGTAATATGGCTAGCGACAATTTGTAAAGATTCAGAGATGTTGCAACCAGACCGGTAAGAAAAGAGATCTGTTACAACATGGTGCGTTATTTGTGGTTTAATGGTTTGTACACCAAGGGGAAGGTCAAAACTTTTCCTTTTCCTGTAGGTGCTTGACGTTGGCCCATTATCTGTTCAAGCTGATCTCACCATCAGCAAAATGGCTTAATAATTTCCTGCTATCATTTTAAGAAATCAAAGGCCTTGAAAGATAATGTATTTATTCTTCCTTCCAACATACCAGGCATAGAATATGGCATGTACTGTGCTGCAGGGGGCTAAACTCTGTGGATATAAGTTTAACACCTGTAACAAATTGCTCTGTTTGAATCCCTACTGTGATCTGCATCTTCAGTTAATTAGACAGGTGTAGGGTGACCAGATATCCTGTTTTTAAAGGGATAGGCCCATATCAAAGCCCTCCTGCAGATGTCTGGATTTTTTCTCTAAAAATGTGCAAATTGTCCCGTATTTTCTGTCTCCTCACCATCTGAACCCTAAGCAGGGATGGGGAATCTATGGCCCCCAGGTAAGTACCCCAAACTCCCTGCTCCTTCCCATGCCGTCCTCCCTCCCAGACTACACTTCCAGTCTGCTCCTGCCCCCTCCCTCCTTCCCAGACCCTGAGCCCCCATCCCCAACCTGCTCCCACATCTTACCTCCCACCCAGAACCTGCACCCCCCACCTCAGCCCACTCTTGCACCCCACCTCCCTCCCAGATCCCACATTTCCAGCCTGCTCCTGTGCCCTAACTCCTGCTCAGACACCCCCCCCCCCCCGACCACTCCTGCTCCCTACACTCCCACCCTCAGGCCACTCTTACACCCTGACTTCCACCCACTCTTAAAACCTTTCTCCCTGCACTCTACCTCTCACTCACTCTACCGCTCACTCAGAGCCTAACTCCCCAGCTCCAGCCAATTCCCCAGCAGCTCCCTCCTGCACACTGATCCCCCGCATATTTGTCCCTACCCTGGAGCCTAGAGGGGAGGTCCCACAACATCTACTGGCATTGGGCCCCCCAGAAGAGTTAATCCAGCCCTGGGGAAGGGGAGCGCTGAACCTCAGCACTCCCTCCCTATGAGGGGAATCCTAGAACCTGTTTTGTGAGAGTGAGGTAAGTGTCTCTTTTTTCCCCTTACTTCTATGTTGGAGGCCATGTCAGTGAGGATGTTTTTCCTTCTCACTTTGGGGGTCAGGTCAATGAGAGCTTTGGGGGGTTTTGTTTCTTTGCTTCTTACTTGTGTGTGGCCCTTGACTGATTTTCCTGTGAGTCAGTGGCCCCCAATCCAAAAAAAGGTTCCTCACTCCCTTAAAGATAAGACTGTAAATAAAACAAAGTTTTTCCGTTAAAAGCATTTGCGGAAAAGAACGTCTAGATTGGCACGGACGCTTTTCTGCAAAAGCACTTTTTGCGGAAAAGCGTCCGTGCCAATCTAGACGTGCTTTTGTGCAAAAAAGCCCTGATCGCCATTTTCGCAAATCGGGGCTTTTTTGCACAAAACAAATCTGAGCTGTCTACACTGGCCCTTTTGCGCAAAAGCTTTTGCACAAAAGGACTTTTGCCCGAACGCGAGCAGCATAGTATTTCTGCAAGAAGCACTGATTTCTTACATGAGATCATCAGTGTTCTTGAGGAAATACAAGCAGCCAGTGTAGACAGCTGGCAAGTTTTTCTGCAAAAGCAGTTGCTTTTGCGGAAAAACTTGCGAGTCTAGACACAGCCATGCAGATTAAGTTAAATCTGGAATAGCTTTCACAACTCAGTTTGTAGAGTTGGGGGGTGCGGGTACTGAGATTTAATTAGAATAAGAATCTGACAACTCATTTAAACATACTTGGCATCTCCATCATCTGGCATGATATTACGAAACTTTTTTCAGTCTTCCTACTTGTACATTAGTCTGGCATGTGACCAATAAAGCGTCTTACACTGAAAGATGATATCAAGCATGGACCCCTGATTTGACATCTTCATGTTTATTTTGCAATTCCTTAAGTGTACTCATGTGTTCCTGGAATATAGAATCTAACTGTTTCAAAACTGAAAAGGGGTTAGCATAGAAACAGTACTTAATAGGCATTATTAAGGGAAATTTTCCATCACTTTTCAAAACAGACATCGACTACATTATCCACAAACACCTAGTTAAATATTACTTCTGAACTCTGATGGCAGGCTCTGATTCTTTCCTGACATGCACACCTGCATTTTTCTACATCACCATTTTCATATCTAGCCTTGTGACTAGGTGGCATTATTAAGACTAAGCTAGAACAAACATGCACTTTTGTGAGGTATAATATTGCACTGGGAGAGGATGGCTTTAGCTCTCCGTATCAGCTGGTCAAATTGATGCCATAGGGCCAGATCCAAAGACCACTGAAATCAATGGAAGGATTTTTTAATGAGCTTTGGGTCAAGCTCATCATTTCAGTTCCTCAGCTTCAACAAGGGAATTTGCCAGACCGGAGGAGGTCAACTGCTGCTGGCTGGGGCTCCTGGCCCTGGTAGGGCTCCCACCACCAGCCCTTCTGCTGCCGGACTCCTGGCAACTAGAACTCTCTGGTCCAGGAACATCCATAGTCCTCCCAGACCACCAATGTTTCCAGACCAGAATCCTGGTTTAGAGAAGTTCATCATGCGCTTACTTTTGACACGATAAGAAACATTAATCTGTTTTTCCCATTATATTCAGACTTACTAGAATATTTCGTATCCACTGTTGCTTGAACACTGAGACTCTTCTGATGCAACCCAAAATTGCATATTATACTATTCTTCATTCTAAAATGCATCATTTAACGATGAATTCTTTAAATTGTTTTAAAAGTGCAGCTCTGGCCTGTTTAGTTCAATTTTTAACTATTATCTCCATTTTGCCCTATCTTTAATTACTACCCTTGGACAAATGATATTATTTAGGACTGTAGTGGTGAAAAAGCCAACAGATACATGCAATCCAGGAAAACTGAACAATTGTCCTTGGAGGTCCGATCATCTAAAAAAAAAAAATCTCACATTTAATATAAAGTTGATGGAAGCAGAGGTCAGTATGGCTGTGTCTACACTGGGCCACTTATTCCGGAAAATCAGCCACTTTTCCGGAATAAGCTGCGAGCTGTCTACACTGGCCCCTTGAATTTCCGGAAAAGCACTGACGATCTACTGTAAGAAATCAGCTGCTTTTCCGGAAAAACTATGCTGCTCCCACTCGGGCAAAAGTCCTTTTTCCAGAAAACTGTTCCGGAAAAGGGCCAGTGTAGACAGCACAGTAGTCTTTTCTGCAAAAAAGCCCCGATTGTGAAAATGGCGATCAGGGCTTTTTTCCGGAAAAGCGCGTCTACATTGGCCACGGACGCTTTTCCGGAAAAAGAGCTTTTCCGGAAAAGCATCCTGCCAATGTAGACGCTCTTTTTCTGGAAATACTTATAACGGAAAACTGTTCCGTTTTAAGCATTTCCGGAAAATCATGCCAGTGTAGACGTAGCCTATGTGTTTGGCTGGTTTGGAAAGAACATTCTAGGCAATAGGCTATACTGCACATCCATATCTCTCCCTACAGTATTTCTGGTGTTCTTACCTTTGTGTAGCTTTAATAGGTACGATACCAAAAAGATTAGTGATGATATCCCATCAGGTTTGATGGTAGAAAAATACACTGGCCTCATCTCAGTTTGGACAGTTGTTCACTTAATGGATCAAAATTCTCTTGATCCTTTACAAAGCACTCAACATCTCTCTTCACTGAAAGCCTCCAGACCAGGCCTGCACAACATACGGCCCGTGGGCCACATGCGGCCCACAGGGGCTCACTGTGTGGCCTGTGACGACTATGGGCAGTGCGGCCCCATCCGATCTGCCGGCTGGGCAGAGGAGCGTAGCGCAGCCGGGAAGGGGGAAGTGCGGTGATTCTTGTCGCTGGGCTGCCTGCCTGCAGCTCTGGCACGAGGAGGCAGGGTGTGAGCCAGAGGGCAGTACTCTGGAAGACGCCAGGACACTGACGTGACATGGCATCGTGACGTCATGGTTGGCGATCGCCGGATTAAAAAATACTCTGTCAGCCTGTGACGAGGTCCGTATGATGCCCCCCTACGGCACTCCGCTTCTCCGAGTCTATCCCCTTAAAGTCCCGCCTCACGTTCGGCATCTCGGGGCCTTGGGCGTGCCCCCGGCCTCTGCCTGCTTCCCGGCCGCGTTACCAGCCAGCGCCGGGCCCGTCCGGGTGGGGTGCTTGTAGCCGCCGTGCTCTGCCCGTCCCCGCCGAGCCTCCCGCTGGAGTCAGTTGTGCCGTTCCGGGACCTCGCCGCTCGGGGCTCCTTCCGTCCTCCGTCCTCCGCGGTTCCACCTGCGGGGTTTGAGAGCACAGCCAGCTCCTGCTCTCCTCCCCCCTCCTGGTTCCTGAGCTCACCCTTTTGGGCTTCCTGGGCGGTGCCCCACCCTCCTACGCTCGCCGTGCCGTGGTGCCCCTTCTGGGTCCTAACGCCCTCCCAACTGGAGTCCCGTCGGCCGGCCGCTCTGCCGGCTGGCAGTTTTGGGCTGCCCGCTGCAGCTGCGGTGTTCTCCCCACCTGCGGGCCCCAGCGGACCACCGCGACTCGCCAGGGCTCGGTCCTCGGACTGTCGGGTCTGCGCTACGGCTGCCCTCAGTCTGCCCCAGCTGTCAGCGCTAGCCGCCCGGCTGGGTGGAGTGCCGGGATCGGCTTCCCCATCACAACGGGGAGCGGCTTCCCCATCACACAGCCCCACAAACTGGAAGGCAGAAGCCAGGTAGGGGAGGAGAAGGGGCTTGTGCTGAGGGGAGAGAGACAGGTCAGGAGAAAAGGGAAGGCACCAAGTGTCAGAGTGCAGGAGAGACAAATCCCACGGGGCCAAGTGGAGACAATGAAGAAAAGGGCAGGAGGGGAGGTATCAGTGGGAGGGGGGACAGAGTGATGCTGGGAGAGGAGAGGGTAAGGGCATTGGGAGCCGTATGTTGTGCAGACCTGATTTAATTGAAATATTCTTAATAAAGTATCACGCCCCTCCAAACCTACCCTTGCAGCCCACAGCTGTTTTCTTTGGAGTAATATGGCCCTCACCGCTTTCCGAGTTGTGCAAGCCTGTTCCAGACTCTATATTGATGTCAGACTCTAAATAAGATGCAGCATTAAATTTCTTTTTATTCAGACCATGACAAATTAGTGCTGATTCACTTTTCTAACTCAGGTCTTGATCCTACAACATTCTGAGCTCTCCAAAGCTGTAAACATTCTCAGACAAGCTGGCCACCTCCACCAGCCCCTGAGCCAGGTGGGGGTGCTGTTGGTTCTGCACTCCTAGAAGGGGCAGAGATTTGGGCAGAAGGAGAAGGGCTGGAGCACAGAGTGCACCACACCAAACCTCCCACAGACGTCAGCACCACATGGTGCTCTTTCTGGGAGATTTAAAGGGCCCGGGGCTCTGGCTACACCTGCTGCTGATTTAGCAGTGGAGGCATCCGGAGCCCCAGGCACCTTTGAATCGCCAGGCCCTGGGGCAATTAACCCATTTGCCCCCTTCTCATTCACAGGACAGTTCCCATGTAAAAATACTCAGCCCCTTGCTGGATCAAACCCTCCATACAAAGTTCCTGGCAGCTGTGATGGAGGAGAGATCTGGTTCAGCTAAATATACCTTGAACAGAATCTGGTCCAAACACTGTCTGAGCTTAAAGATATCCCAGTTAAGTGGGTCGTTTAATGTATATGCATATGCATATGCATATGCATATGTATATGTAGTGAAACCTTTGTTATCCGGCACTCTGCTAACCAGGAAGCTTTGTTAACTGGCATTGCCCCCAGCCACAATACTGTCACATCTTCAAGCGCACAGCCCTGGCTTGGTTTACCATGATGTGCTTAACAATTTTTTATTTAAGAAATAGTAATCATGTTTATCTCAAAATAGAAATGTGAGACCAACTGCCTCACATTACAGAACTACCAATATTAAAAACTTGAGTTTTACTATTATTGTCCATTGGTTTTTCCTAGGTTGATGGGACCCTCAGATAACCAGAATTTTTAGATAACCAGAATGCCCTAATCCCTGAGCGTGCCATAAAACACATGTTTTACTGTATAACTATTATTTCCACATATGGTTTCCCTGGGTACAGCGGCTGTGTGAAAACATTCTTTTGGCATTGAGAGCTTGACTGCTGACAGAAACTACTTAAATGCAGTCAGAACCTGGTCTCAAGAAATATCCAGCCCTATTTCCTGATCCAAGAGATTACTTCTGAGCTTCGGGAAAGTTTGCATTCTTATGGGCTGATGACAGCCTGATGTCAAAGCACAGGCTGTATGCGTTGTTGGCTTATCATCTCTAGCTCGCAGGTCTAATGGCAAGGCAAATGTTTCTAAAAAGAGGTGGGTGAATCACCTTTTCTAGCTTGTTGAGGTGTCCTTAAGTCACAGTCTCTGTGAGCTCACTTCCCAGGAGCATTAACATGCCTGACAGACGTCAAAGCACAAACCTCTGTCTGTGACGTCTTTTGTTCGCTCTCTGTAGTGGGGTGGACTGAATCCAAGACACAAGCTTTTGTGAAGTTACTGGCAGGGCCTCTTAGTTTGGTCATATGTCAAAGGCTTTTTAACAGCCCATTGGGTAAAGAGCTGGCATTTTCTTAGGCTTTTGTGAAGACTCAGACGTCTGAACAGCATCTGGTTCAGAACCTCTCCCTGGCTGGTCTCATGTCAAAGGACAGGCCCTTGTGATGTCACATCCTGTTTGCTAATCTGATGAAGTCACAGATCTCTATGCAATTCCTTGCTCACAACCTGTCGCTTTCTAAGGTACAAGCCTTGGGGGGTCACTGGATCAGAATCTCCAGCTGGTAGGCTTATAAGGAGGTGCAAATTTCCCCTGCCTTGCTTGAATGATGCTCAGGCAAAGGCCTTTGGGAGTTCTTTTGCTTGAAGGCAAACAAGGTGAGCAGGGCAATGCTAAATACGCAGGCCAGGGTTGGATAGACTGAAGATGAGGAACCTGGTTTGGGTTCATAAGAACATAAGAATGGCCATACTGGGTCAGACCAAAGGTCCATCTAGCCCAGTGTCCTGTCTGCCAAGAGTGACCTATACCAAATGCCCCAGAGTGAGGGGACACAACAAGTAATCCTCACATGATCCCTCCCCCATCTCCCACTTTCAGAGAAATGGAGGCATCTTAGCCATCTGGATAATAGCCATTGATGGATCTAACCTCCTTGAATCATCTTCTGGCAAGGAGTTCCCCAGGTTGACTGTGCACTGAGTGAAGAAAAACTTTCTTTTGTTTTTTTTTAAACCTTGCAATGTGCCCATGTAAGCTGTGCACTTGTGCGGCTGCTCAGGAACAATACAAATGCTGCCCAGTTGATTAACAGAATGTCCACAGCTAGATTTTTTGTTTCTGCTGGTGGTGCACATTTGCACGTCTCAGGCACATAAAAATGTTTTGTGTACATGGATGGGAAAAAAATCAACCCAGGGATGTAAAAGATTAGATGGAACACTGGTTCCCTGACTCAAGGCTGCCCAGCCCTGACACAATTTAGAGCTGTACAAGAGCAGCCCTTACACCAGTAGATCTGACTTAGCAGGATACTGTTCCACTAAGTTGACTCCCCTCGCTGCTTCACCTTTGCCCTCCCCCCATGTCTGTACACAGCGGATGTTAGAAGTAGTGACTGGCACAGCCACCTTTGCGTGATTTCCACTACCAGATGAGTTTCCATTAGTTATCTCCATTGGCTTATAGCCACTTTGGGCTGCTGATATGCAGCCTGCCAGTGCTGAAGGGGATAAAAAGGGTTAAGAGAATGAAAAGTTACAAAGAGAAAGCAACCTGTGTGTGCCACAGAAAACCTCTCCTGGGACTCAATGTATTGTTCTGTGGGAGGGGCTTGAGGGCAGGAGGGCTGGCGAGGACTGCATGTGAGGACAGAGGATTACTGACCATACACAAATTCACCAGCCATTCCCTCTAATGCATCAGAGGTGCAGAAGTTATTGGGATCTACTGCAGGCTGATGACTGTATGAGCGTACACCGATAAGTTTCCCTCTCGGTACCTCAGCCAGTGAGGATCATTCCTTCATCCCTGGGCCCTTATCATGTATTGTAGAATCATAGAACCATAGAACACTAGAACCTGAAAGGACCTCGAGAGGTCGAGTCCAGTCCCCTGCCCTCACGGCAGGACCAAGCACTGTCCAGATCAGGGCTACTCAACTTTGGAATCCTCGGGGACCACAATGATCCTCACAGCACATGCTGAGAGCCTCAACTTAAGTGTGGTTGCATACACATGCAAATAGATTAAGGCAAGACTACACAACACGCAGGCCCCATTTCAGTCCGTTCTGCTGATATTAATAAAATGCAATATTGACCCAATTTCCACCCATATGACAGCCCTTTCAACGAACAATGACAGTCCAGGAATTTAACTACTAAAACGCATATCAACATAAGACCATTATATTGACTTGCCATTGTGGAGTGTGTTCCCAGTGGAAGCCATATTCAAAGGATACCACCTGCGGGCAGGGGTGGCCCTAGACTAGCTGCCAGCAACTGGCGCCCTAGGTGAACCATGAAATCGGTGCCCCCACCTCCAAACCCCTCAATGATATTGCGCCACCATTTGGCGCCCCATTTAACTTGGCGCACTAGGCGACCACCTAGTTCGCCTATATGGACAAGCTGCCCTGGCCTGCGAGCCACATGTTGAGCCCTGCATAAACCCAAATCACACCGTGGGCCACAAACAAACAGGCTGAGGGCTGCATGCAGCCCGCGGGCCATGTGTTGAGTAGCCCTGGTCTATATGATCCCTGACGGGTGTTTGTCTAACCTGCTCTGAAATGTCTCCAGTGATGGAGATTCCACAACCTCCATAGGCAATTTATTCCAGTGTTTAACCACCCTGACAGGAAGTGCAGGAAGTTCCTAACTATTCAACCTAGGTAGGGGAAAGAATTTTCCTCTTATAGAGCCAAGCTAAAGTGGTACAGCGTGTTCCTGTCTACGTGACTGTAATAGTCTAAGAAATATATTGTTGTTCTCACCATAAGAACTTACTCAACAGCTTTCTGGGTCAAAGTACATAAATCCCCAATTCAATAATTAGAACTTTTCAATATCAACTACAATCAGTTTGCTGCAAAAATGCTACATCACCGGAATATGATCTGCTGATTTAGTAAGTATATACCTTTCCCCGGTAGGCGAGGTAATGTAAGTTAGACTTACAGGTAGCCAGACTAGATCAGCCATTTTAGACTTGGTGCCAATTAATAAAATAGATAGAAGGGATCAAGTGAGTTTGATTGAAAACAAATAATTACTATTTGTTCTCAATGGATTTTTTCCATGAGTCTTAAACCATTTACATGCCCCAAACATCCATTATTCGGCACTAGTAGAAACTCCTCCTGGCTTGCATTAAAGCAGTCAGACTATTGCTGCATGGCAGGGCCAGAATGCACAGAGGTGAGCAGAAAAGAGGCCACAAAAGCTCCAACCATGTGAGCAGATAAGGGTGCTGTTGTCTCGCAAGCAGAGTCCTGAGGACATAGCCTGTGGCCACACACTTTGCCTGCTGGGGAAAGAGTAGGCTGCAGACAAGCTGGGGAGGTGTCCTAGCTTCAGATTAAGGAACGGAATCTGCTTCTTTATAAAATCTGTTTATGTGGTGGCTAGCAATGTTATTCAAAGGATCTTTTTCTTTCTGCTCAGATAACCGGTGTAATCCTATCACTCTATTTCCTCTTCATTTGTAGATAAGATTATAAAATAATGCAAAAAGACTTACATATATTGGTCTAGTTTATCCTGTTTCAACTAAAATGCATGTGAAATCCCTAATCCTACAAACACTTTCAAGCATGGGCAGAGCCCCTTTGCTTTCAGTAGAAGTACACCAGTTTACATGAGCTAAGGATCTGGTCCACAGTTCAAATGGAGGCCAGTGAAAGGGTGATGTGACTCTAGCAGGAAAAATTGATAACTTTTGTAGTTTAGGACCAATATTCATTCATATTTTTTATTATTTCATTTGCAATACCAGTTGAATGCTGTGTGGCTACATTTGTATCCGCATCTATACCTGCAAAAATGAGCTGCAGATATCCTCATCACGGATATGGATACCTGCAGATATAAGGCAGATATGCATGGATTTGCAGGGCTCTAAATACCAGAGCAGCTGGAAGCTCTAGTTATGGATCAGTCCCCACATTGTACTAAATGCTGCACAAATCAATTTTAAAATAATAAAGAGTACAGAAGTTTATCCTTGTAGTAAGAACCAGCAGAAAGCTTGCTCCAATGTTTCTAACAGGAAGCAAATTGTAATATTATTTGCACACATAGATAATTAATTGGAGTCCCATCAATAAACAAATACCGAAGGAGATACGAAGGTAGCAAAACCAGATAAAGAAAAGATAAGCCATTTTAATAAATCATGAGTTACTGTCATGATTTGTTATCACTCTATGTTAATAGCAAAGAACAAACAAGTGCCACTTCAAGAGTATAATAAAGGAAAGTCCATGCAGTATAAAGAACTCTAAAATGTTGATATCCTGAGGGAAACAGAAGATAAGTCCATCTTATTTCACTTCTCAGTAAATGTCTTTCCTTTATGAACAACCATGTGCTAGCAATAAACTTTAATTATTAACGGGGCTGACGTGAAAAGTAATATCCAGTTTTGGAGAAAGTAGCTTGCCAGTGCCATTCCGTCCCAACCATTCTTCTCTTCCGAAATTTTCTGGAGACCACAGGAGATACATTAGGCCCAGATCCTTTTCCCCACAAATGGACACCATCCTTGCCAGGCCACATGTGTTTCCCTCATTTGGTTGCTCTGAAGGACTAACACTGAAGCAATAAAGATCACTCAAGTTCTGCTGTTTGAGTTTTGTACCACTTAACCCTAACCTGAGACCTGAAGCAAAACTTCTCCTTTAAGGCACAACCCTGGAGGGACGTGGAGGGCTAAGAAGGAGAAGTGGAATTCCTAAAGCAAGAGCAGCAGGAGCAATGTTAGTTCATGCAGACAGAATCCTTCCAGGGAAATACTGATGCAGTGGCAGCTCCGCTACCTTGGTGCATTATGCACCATGTGCTCCTTCCTTGCTCCCATTCAGCTCTGTTGACCAGTGTGGAAGGAAGGACTTGAGGCAATAGGCATGTCTTTACACCACCTCACTTGGGCTTCCATTCAGTAACAAACAAATATATGCCTAATTTTAAGCATGCTTTAAGTCCTGCTGACTTGACTGATACACTGGAGAGGATCTGGAGAAGAGCAACAAGAATGCTTAAAGGTCTAGAGAACATGACCTATGAAGGAAGAATTGGGTTTGTTTAGTTTGGAAAAGAGAAGATTGAGGGGGGACATGATAGCAGTTTTCAGGTATCTAAAAAGGTGTCATAAGGAGGAGGGAGAAAACTTGTTCTCCTTGGCCTCTGAGGATAGAACAAGAAGCAATGGGCTTAAACTGCAGCAAGGGAGGTTTAGGTTGGACATTAGGAAAAAGTTCCTCACTGTGAGGGTAGTCAAACACTGGAATAAATTGCCCAGGGAGGTTGTGGAATCCCCATCTCTGGAGATATTTAAGAGTAGGTTAGATAAATGTCTATCAGGAATGGTCTAGACAGTATTTGGTCCTGCCATGACCACATACTGGTCCCATCCAGTCCTAGTATACCGGTCTCGAGGTCCCTTCCAGTCCTAGTATTCTATGATTCTATTGAGGTATATAAATGAAGGCACATCCAAAAATATAGGATGAACCTCTCACCCTTGGGACCTGACTCGTGCCGAACCAGAGAATTTGCCAAACCACTGGAGGTCAGTGATGTCTAGCAGCTTTATCAACGCTTCCACTGTTTACTGGGCTGCTAGAAGACGTTCAGGGTATGTCTACACTACAGCACTATTTCAAATTAACATATTTCAAATAGTTAATTCAAATTAAGCTAATTCAAAATAACGCATCTATACACAAAAACTATTTCGAAATAGCATTTCGCTACTTCAAAATAGCGCGCCCACACTGAGTGGACCCTGAACCAAAGTTAAGGCTGGCCAGAACCAGTGCTGGCAGGGCATCAGGTTAGGACTTGAGTGTGTAGGGCTGCTGCCTGAGGCTAACTGAGCTCCATGCTTAAAGGAACCTTACCCCCACCCCGGACAGACAGTTCTCAGGGTTCCCCGCTTGCTTGTCTACCTCGATGAGGGACACCACAGCACTCAGCCACATCAAGCCAGAGCTGTCCCTGGGCACGCTGGTGCATCTCGTGGGGTCGGTGCCATCAGCCCAGCTGCACTTGCTGCAGGCTGCCATCCGAGAGGTCCATCGGAGGGCTGTCAGGATCCAGGAGGCCCTGAGGGAGAGCATCCACCAGGAGGAGCCCTCAGAGCCTCCCTGGTCCTCCCCACCAGGGGCTCATGCCCCATTCCTCCCTCATGTTCTTCCACTTACCCATCCCTAACCCCCCTTCCTGATGTCAAATAAAAAATACGTATGTTCAAAAATAGAAACTGGGTTTATTGAGCAAAACTAGGGGGGAGGGATGAACCTCTGGGGAGACTGGAAAAAGGAGGTGGGAGAGGGGAAGAGAAAGGGTGGGAGAGGGGAGGGGGAAACCTGGGAGGAGGGAGCTGGAAGGTGGAAGCAAGGGGAAGAAGAAGCTCAGAGATCAGGTTGGGGGGTCTAATCGGACCAACCTGACTTTCATGCAGACCTGCTCCTGGGTTCGCATGTGGCCTTTGGTGGCCAGGCTGACAGCTATCCTATCATAGACGGCCATGTTCTTCCATCTAGGGCTGAGATCATGGAAGTTGGGGGCATTCCTCCCAAACCTGAATAAGGTCCATGATCTCCACCCTGGATCACTAAGGCACCCACCTTCTCCAGCCCCTGTCAGGCTTCTGGGAGCTGGCAGAGTGCTCCTGGGGAGCAGTGGAGGGCTGGCTGTCAGTGGCCTCCTGACTCATGGGTTGGGGCTACTGCTGGCTCTGGGCTGGCAGGCTTGGAGCTGGCACAGGCACTGTGGCCAGGGTCTACCCCTTTAATGGCTCTGGGGCTAGGAGAGAAGAGAGTAAGTTTTCCTGGTTGTGCCCAGAGTGGCCACCAGGGCTGCCTGGGAAGGGCTGGAGGCCCCCTATTTCAAATTAAGTGTCTACACAGCACTTATTTTGAATTAGCTATTTCAAATTAGGTTTTATTCCTCATAGAATAAGGTTTACCTAATTCAAAATAAGGGCTCCGCTATTTCGAATTTATTTCAAAATAGAGGTTTGTATGTGTAGACGGCTATTACAGTTAATTCGAAATAACTGGTGTTATTTTGAATTAACTCTGTAGCGTAGACAGGGTAAAGTAGAGCTAAAGAACAGCACAGAACACCGAGAGCCAGAACTGCTGGCTGTAAACAAACTTTATGGGACTGCGGGGAAACTTGGCCACACTGACAATAAGTGGACATCTGGCCAACTAAAATCATTCCAAACCATGTCTGTTGCTGGACTAAAGCACACCGGACTAGAGAGATTCAGCCTGTACCTTATAGAATTAGGGTCTAGTGAAGCCAGCAGTGCCGTCATGGAACAACACTTGCACTGATTCTTCCACATCATGGGTAGTCCTAGTTCCAAAGGTCACAGTGGTGAGGACTTCCTTTCACACTCTTCCCGGTTCTTTGCACACCTATGCAGTGTGGGAGACAATGCAACCCTTCATTTTTTGTTAACACCTAATATAATTGTAACAGTCATATGTACTTATTTCATTGAATGTTCTGAAATTCTGTATGTTCTAAAGCTGGACAGAAACTGGGAATTTCCATCTCAGGGGAAATTCTGACATTTTGAAAAACAATTTTGTTCTGAACCAGAAAAAGTTGCTGAAATTTCAATAATTCTCACTAAATGAAAATTCAATATTTTTAAAATTTGGAATGATGAGAAAGTTTTGTTTTCATAAAGTTGAAATGTTTTATTGCAATAAAGTAAATGCTTTTTGTGTCAATAAGGTAAAATATTTTGTCTTGACATTTTAATTGACTTTATTTTGATGTTTATATTACATTTAAAACAATAATTTACATATAATATGAATATTAATGTCACCACTTTGATACAAAAAGTTCAAACTAAATGAATGAAAAAGATAAAGCCAAAAAGAAATGTTTTTACTGTACTGAAATGATTTTTTCCAGTAGAAAACTTAAAATTGGAATGTCCCTGTAAAACATACCAATTTAAGTGCAACTGCATTTTTTCAATTAAACATTCTGTCGGCAGAGGGATGCAGATTAGGCAGGTTGACATTGCAAATGAAGCGGGGGTTTAAATATCCCGTGCTTAATTTGCATAAAAATGGCCACCATTTTTGCCGACTCAGCACTTTGTCAGCAAAAAGAGCCAGTCTATAGGGGGATGTGTCAAGAAAGAAAGCCTTTTTCGACAGATCCTGTAAACCTCCTTGTAGGAGACAAAGTGCTGAGTCGGCAAAAATGGCAGCCATTTTTATGCAAATTAAGAATGGGATATTTAAATCCCCGCTTTGTTTGCAATGTCAACCTGCCTAATCTGCATCCCTCTGCCGACAGAGGGATGCAATCTAGACATACCCTTAGTGAACAGATAAAAGACATATGCACTCAAAGGGTGTGTCTAGACTACCGAATTTTGTCGACAAAAGTGGACTTTTGTCGACAAAACTATACCAGCGTCTACACTACCGCTGAGTTCTGTCGACATAACGTCGACAGAACTCAGCAGTTTTGTCGACGCTGGTATACCTCATTTTACGAGACATAACACCTTCTGTCGACAGAGTTCTGTCGACAGAAGGTGTTATTGCCTGTAGGGTTGCGTCCAGACTGCGGGGTTCTGTCGACAAAGCAGCTTGCTTTGTCGACAGAACTCAATGTGTCTGGACGCTCTTTGTCGACGGAAGTTTTGTCAACAGATACTGTCGACAAAGCTTCCGTCGACAAAACGTGGTAGTCTAGATGTACCCAAAGACACCCAAAGCATTAATTAGGCAAAGAGCATTTGAGTCAAAGAGCAATTGTATTTGATCACCCAATAAACCATCAAAAACATTATTTGGTAAAAATGTGCTTTGCTATTTCTAAATGAAACTAGGGTGCTTTATATCTTCAGAAAGCTTACTCATATTTATTAACATTTCAACAATATTGTAACATTTAAAATATATATTTCATGGGCCTGACCAGGTGTCTGGCCATCCATGAACATTTCCTTCTGTCTTGGGA
Source organism: Pelodiscus sinensis (assembly GCF_052426305.1). Taxonomy (NCBI): domain Eukaryota; kingdom Metazoa; phylum Chordata; order Testudines; family Trionychidae; genus Pelodiscus; species Pelodiscus sinensis. The sequence goes on along the minus strand of NC_143056.1, from coordinate 119,135,750 downwards.
TCTAATCCAAAATTCTTTAATGTCTGTTGCAAACCCTGCTTAACCCACCATCTTGTTGGGCTGTTGATTGCCATGGAGGAAACTGACTGCAATTCCCAAGCAGCCACTGAGCAGCTGTCAACATCAAGTAAATATATTCAAGCAATGTACATATATGCTATAAAATGAAAACACTATCAGATATTTTCAGGCACTGCTAAGCCAAATTGTGTGTTGACATATTGAAATCCATGATTTAATACTGATACTGTATCAGGTACAAAACAGTCCAATGATTGAAACTGAAGCTAGACAAATTCAGGCTGGAAATAAGACATACATTTTTAACAGTGAGGCTAATTAACCTTTGAAACAGTTTACCAAGGGTCTGGTAGATTCTGTATCACAGGTAATTATTAAATCAAGATTGGATTTTTTTTTCTAAAAGATACGCTCCAGTTAGCATTTTGAGGAAGTTTATAACCTGTGCTATACAGGAGATCAGACTAGATGTTTATAATGATTCCTTCTGGCCAAGGGCACCATTTCAGGAGAGCTGGGGGTGGGGGAGAGAGGCAGCAGCCGTGCGTACCAGGATGTGGCTTCTTTTCTTCCAGTTCCTCTGACTACCAGGGAATGAGGGGAAAGTACTTGTATGTTGTAATTTACTCTTCTGCCCCTTCCCTTGACCAGCCAGGAGTGACAGGCATGCACAGAATCCAAGTACTTTCCCCTCGCTCCCTGATAGTTGGGGGAATGAAAAGAAAAGCAAGCTATGTCCTGCTATGCATGGTCATTGTCCCTCTCTCCCCCAGGGCCGGATTAAGGGAGGGGCTAGCTGGGCAGCTGCCTGGGGCACCTCCCTATGGGGGGCCCCTGATGGCAGCTGTAAGGGGCGCCCCACGCCCAGCTGCACAGCACCCCTTAGAGCTGCAATCAGGAACCGCGCACCCAGGGCCAGGGGCCGCATGGCGTCCTTTAGAGCTGCCATCAGGTGCCACATGCCCGATTAAGGTGCACAGAGCTCCGGGGGCGGGGCTGCGCATGCGCTGTGCGCCCGGGGGCGGAGCTGCGCATGCATCATGCATCCATTGCCCAGGACGCAGCAATGGCTCGAGCTGGCCGTGATCTCCCCACCACCCACCTGCCCGTTCTCCCAAATAGGCGCTTTGGATTCTATAAACGGGGTTGCACAAGTGTGGCAAGGTACAGAATTTATCTCATAGAATTCCACCTGTTAGTGAACTCACACAGCTGAAGGTGACTTCCAGGCAGCAATGGACACGAGCCATAAAATAATTCAGATCTGGATTTCACTGTCGAATTTTTAAAGGGGGGGAGGGTGTTTGGGTTTGACTCATCTTATTATAAATGCATGGCCATGATCAAAACCAGATAGAGGAGCCAAGGTTGAATTTCAAATACTGTACACTTCAGATATGGGTTTGATTTTAGCCCTTTCTTTAATTCTAGAGCGGCAAAGAATACTCACATTGAAAACACACAGAAAAGGGTTCCAGATCAAGGGTGGGAAAATCTTTTGACCCGAGGGCCACATCAGGATGTGGAAATGTTATGAAGGGCCATGAATGCTCATGAAACTGGGGTTGGAGTGTGGGAGGGGCTGAGGACTCTGGCTGGTGGTGTGGGTTCTGGGGTGGAGCCAGAATTGATTTCAGCATGTGGGAGGATATTCTGGGTTGTGGCGAGACGCTGGAGTGCAGAGGGAAGTGAGCGCTCTGGTTGGGCATGCAGGTTCTGGTGCGGGACTAGGGATGAGGGGGTTGGAATGCAGAAGTAGGCTCTGGGCTGGGCCAGAGAGGTTTGAGTGTGCGAGGAGGACCAGAGCTAAGGCAGAGGGTTGGGTCATTGGGGGCTCAGGGCTGCAGACTCCAGGCTGTGCATTCCTCCTTAAGCAGCTCCTGGAAGCAGTGGCATGTCCTGCTTCTGGCTGGCTCGTATGTGGAGAGATGGCCAGGTGGTTTTGTGCATTGTCCCCCACCTCCCGCAGCCACAGGCACCATCCCTGAAGCTCCCATTGATTGTAGCTCTCAGCCAATGAGGACTGTGGGGGCGGGGTTTGGGGTGGACACAGCGTACGGAGCCCTCTGGCTGCCCCGACACTGAGAAGCTGGAGAGAGGTATATGCTGCTGCTTCCAGGAGGTGCACGGAGCCATGGCATGGACAGAGCAGAGCAAACCCCAGACTCTGCTCCCCCGCTGTAGTTTGAGGGGTGGATTAAAATAGTTGATGGGCCAAATGTGGATTGCAGGCCATAGTCTGCCCACCTCTGGTTCAGATTATCAGCTGGTGTAAATCAATGTCATTTCATTTAAGCCACCTGCTGAGGATCTGACACACAGTCTTTTTCACTGGTTTTGTGAACAGGCAAAAGATATTAACACTTCCCCAGTGCAGTTATTGTAGCTATAAATGAAAAAGAAAAGTCCTTGAGAATTGGCTCTTTACAAAACAGGATTTATCAAGGAATAAGTGAGATTTAGGCCATAATCCTGTAAACAGTTATTCATGTGCCTAAAATTATAAATGTTGAAGTCTTTGCAGAAACAGGGTGTTACACTATCAGATCCTACACTGTAAATCCCTCTGGGCAAGAACTGTTATTTTTATTTGCAATTAAAATTTACATCATTCGTTTAAAATAAAAAGGGATGGGGATTGCTTTTTGCATAAAAGCAATACAGTAATTTGTTTAAAATATGTGTATATCTCTTTTACAGAAGCCTTCAAGCCCACATGTCAGGTCTTTCCTGAAATCTCCCAGGCTGTGTCTAGACTGGCCAGTTTTTCCGGAAAATCAGCCGCTTTTCCAGAAAAACTTGCCAGCTGTCTACACTGGCCGCTTGAATTTCCGCAAAAGCACTGACTTCCTACTGTAAGAAATCAGTGCTTTTTGCGGAAATACTATGCTGCTCCTGTTCGGGCAAAAGTCCCTTTTGCGCAAAACTTTTGCGCCAAAGGGCCAGTGTAGACAGCTGAGATTCGTTTTCCGCAAAAAAGCCCCGATTGCAAAAATGGCGATCAGGGCTTTTTTGCGGAAAAGCGCGTCTAGATTGGCCACGGACGCTTTTCCGCAAAATGTGCTTTTGCGGAAAAGCGTCCATGACAATCTAGACGCTCTGTTCCAAAAATGCTTTTAACGGAAAACTCTTCCGTTAAAAGCATTTCCGGAAAATCATGCCAGTCTAGACGTAGCCCCAAGGTATATACATCCTCATATGCCACTGATTTTATATAGTGCTTCACCCTGATACCACTGTATTGAACATAAAGTTGAGGTTCTCTTGAAGACTCTTGATTCCAGCAGCTGTGTTTTTAAAATATGCACCAGAATATCATGCGACACAGAATAAAATGACAAGAGTTGCCCGCATTGATTTGCATCATCCCTATCATCTTTGACAGGAGGAGGATTTATGCAAAGAGGGTCTGCTCCTGGTTTCATGGTAAATTCTGGATAACTGTAACCAAGGTGTGTGGACTGGACTCAGGCTGATTTCTCTGTTCTTTTCTACCAGTGTTACCCCTACAAAATGGTCCTTCTCTGGCAATCATTTGCTATATTGATGTGAAAACATATCAAACCATGGAAGAAGACTGGCTAATCTCTGCAGTCAGTCAGATAAGGCCCTAATTCATTTACAACAGCCATGCTGAATAATGACAGATGGCTGATGTGGACATGAATCATCAACACTCAGCTCTCCATAAAGCCTTTACATTCCTCTACATTCCACTTTGGCATGTGCCTTTTAATGGTCTCTCTCCTGCTATGAAATGTCAGAGATAAAAATTCCATAAAAGGCCTATGAGTCACAATTTAAAGTTCTGAGAAACCACCTGATGCATTGTCTGGCTGTACTTCAGTATATGTCACTGATGAAGGACTTTGGGGTCCTCGGGAGGAAAGGCATTATCTGAATGGAAGAGAATGTTATTCGCCGCATCACCTTTCATCTTACACTACATGGTAGAAAAGCCTTTTGTAATAGCATGTGCTTGTCTTGGGGTTTATGGGGTTTATGGGGTTTATGTGCTTGTCATGGGGTTTATATTAAGGCAGGGTGTAGGGCCTGCTCAGCCATATGTCTGGTTGTAGCCTAGAATGAGTGGAATTCTATGGGCTGTAGTTCCAAGGGATGAAAAGAGCTAAAAGCATGGAATGCTGGAAAGGAGTGCCAAGGACTTTCAGGATCCCTGTCTTTCAAAACAGGGAGAGACCAAGAAAGGAGCTGTCTATTGCCTTAATATAAACCCCATTAAAATCACTCAGGTTATGTCTACACTACAAGGTTTTTGTGCAAAAAGCATCCACACCTCAAGCGCTTTTTTGTGCAAAAAAATTTACAGTAAAATGGCAGAACAGAGGGCTTTTTGCGGTAGAGTTATTCCTCTCCCCAGGAGGATTAACTCCTTTTTGCCCTATAGCTCTTGCAACACGGAGCTGGGGATCAGCTGGGGACTGATCCCCAGCTCCGCTGTTGCAAAGCCTCTTAGAACTGCTAGAGCAGCACTTCAAACAGGCAGTGCATCATTAACACCAACGATTAACACGTAATTTTTTCAACGTATTAACTCTGTCCTGTGTTAATCGCAGGCATTAACCCAGGTCAATTGACAGCCCTATTAAAAACAAATGCCTGGATTTAAAAGGAAGGGACAGAATTTTTTCAATAAATTTATGAGTGATACAGAGAAGTATGGGGACTATGGTCATTGGATTGCTGCCATTCCTATGACATATCACATTACTATGTCTGAGTGAAATCGATAATAGCGAATGCAGAGATATCACCCTTTTAGGAAAATTAAATAATGCAGAATGGTAGTTCAATTGTGTTAGGTCCCTTGCAGAAAGCCAAGCATATCATATGAATATTCTTTTGCATAATAATTTGTTTTTATTTCATCTTTCTGATTATCCTACTTTGAAACAGATAGCACACAGGAAAGATCAGAAGACAAGTGATGCAAAAATCCTTATTAATCACCCAAAGGCAAAAATCATTCATACTTTCTCCTATAGCGCCCCTTTCACAAGTCTGCATTGGCCCAGAGTTAATATCACCATGGCTCTGCTCCAAAGCCCAGTGAAGTCAAAGGGTTTTCCCTTAGGCTCCAATATATCTAAGACTTTGCAGTATTGTCCTATATTAAGAACAAAAAATTATTGCACCAGCTCAGATATGTTGTGTTGGTAACTTGTTAATTATTGACTTTTCAGTAGAGAACACTAAATGATTAATCCAAAATGCCTTATGCCATTTTAAAATTTTCTTGTTTGATTTAAAACCAAGCCCTCTCGTGCGTGTAGCTACTACTTCTCGAAAAGATAGCTGTGTGAGCAAAAGTATTTACAGTGATGGATGTCCAATGCAAATTTTCTCTATTGAAATTTCACTGCTGCATAGTGTCATTGTCATGCACTTTAATCAATACAGTTTGGCACACAGCCTCTACAGACGTTTTGTTATGCCATGCAGGCCCATTGTTTTCTCCCAGACAACAAGACTGATGGCTAAAATCCATGTATCATAAAGCAGCCACAAGCAAGACACAATAAACTTAACATACCTACATGTACTAAAGTGGCTCAGCAAGTTTGATAGATAGCTAGCAGAGTCCTTTGTGCCTTTGATTTATTATGACATCCTTGTCGAAGTTCCACCCAGAAACACAGTTCAACTTCTAGTTTGGAAATGTAGTACAAAAACTGGCCAGTCGCAATGAATTCCTCTGACATTGGCTTTATTTCTTTGTCGCGTGGATTAGTTGGTACTCCAATCTCGTCTCTGAGTCCTGAAGATCCTTTAATTTTTTTCCTGACTTGTACCATATCATCCTTTCTGGTGAAAACAAGTTTGATGCAGCCTCCTTTGGATCCTTGTGAATGCAGTTCCTTCAGTCAACTTCTGCAGGAATTCCAGACATTTGTTCAGAAGTGAGGGACTGAGCTTGGGTGTCTCATTTGGCGGCTGATTCAAAGCTCACTGAAATCAGATATGAAACTTTTTTTCCATTGATTTCAGTGAGTTTAGAATCACATCTTTGCTTTCCCAGCTGCCTCTGTACTAAGGGGTCAGTGCCATTACTGTGTGGCTATAACAAAATTAGTCACAAACTACCATAGTGGGCCCCATAAACCCATGCATAGATGATCTATGCACTGTGCATCAGGAGGCTGGTAAGGAGTACAAGCCAAGGTCCAGGTTTCTGTAAAAGTGAATGAAGCTTGAAGCAGAATTAACTTTTCTTAGCTGCCAATTTTATCCAGCCCTAATCAAAATCTAGCATTTCAATGACTGGAATGCTGAAGGATGAAGAAGGCCCACACATGACAAGTACCCTAACCAAAGCTAACCAATTTGCTTGAAGAACTTGAATATGAACACCTTTGGAGAATGTGAATGAGAATAGCCACCATTCCACGTGAGGTCAGATCTAAGGTGATTATTGCCTTTACCATAGTCCTAGAAACTTCAAGAAGAAACCATAAGCTAAATCCCATCATCTGATCATTTTAATTCTTGACTGACATTGATCCAGAAACCTGTAGGAAAGGGAATGCATTCCAAAATATCATAAAGAACTTAGGCAACAGTCACCATTTTTCCTGCAATTCTTAGCCAAGTATAAGGTTGCTCACAACCAGGGAATGAGATCTTTCTCCAGTGAAGCCCTTACATTTTTTGTAGGCCCTTAAGCATCCACCACAATCCTGCAGAACAGCCACAATCATCACCAGAACTAGCATAACAATTATATACAGGCAGTCCCCGGGTTACATGGATCCGACTTACATCGGACCCCTACTTACAAACAGGGTGAGGCAACCCCACACTAGCTGCTTCCCCCCAGCAGACCAGGGAGACGCGAAACTAGCGCCCCCCCCCCTCAGCAGACCAGGGAGACGCGGAGCAGCTTTTCTCAGCAGACACCTCAGCTTGAGAATAAAGGACTGAGGGAAGTGAGGTGTGAGAATAAAACTGAGCTCTGGAGAAATGTTTGGCTAGAGTTTCCCCTACAATATGTACCAGTTCCGACTTACATACACATTCAACTTAAGAACAAACCTACAGTCCCTTTCTTGTACGTAACCCGGGGACTGCCTGTACTCTAAGAGATGGTGTTCTTGGCTATTGTTTCTTTTGCTGTCTTTTTAGCTATTTCTAGTATTTCAAGTAAGGTAAGTAGAAGATCTTCACAAACAGAAGGTGAGTGCACTTACATAGCCTTCAAAAGTTACAAAAAGTATTGCCCTTCCCATACAGTATCTCTTTCTGCTCTGTGAGTTCTTGATTCAGCATGGTATAGAAATTGAGGTTCTATTTGTCAGTGGAAGGAAAATAACTGTGGCTCTCACATGTTTTTTCCAAAGTGAATATTAAATATAGTCATTAACTTTTATATTTTATAGACTTTTGGAAGACTCAAGGAAAGTCAAAATAACATTACAGAATTAGCAGTTTTTGCAGTAAAAGTTCATCTAACTATATAATGTATATTTAGTCTAAAATTGCAAGGGTGCGCCTACACAGCACCCTAAACTGAATATAAGATGCGCAATTTGCGCTACACAAATTGCATGTCTTATTTCGACTCTATTTCAAAAGAGCTTATTTTGAAATTTCACACATCTATGCACTATTTTGAGCCATTCCTTATCCCTTGTGCAACAAGGTTTACCAGGATGGCGAAATAGCGTGCCCGTTATTTCAAAAAATATTTCGAAATACTGGTCGGCTTGTGTACACACAGGGTAGCTACCTCTCTTTTAGTATATTTATTTTAAAAGTATGTAACACAGTATAGTATATTCAGGTAATTAGTACGTCTTGAAGTACACCATCTGCTGCCACCTTTATTGAGGAACAATGAATATCTTTATGTCTGAGGGTCTTGTATCCATCAGTGCAGCATCTCCAGAAACTAATGGCTCACTTGGGTAAAGAGTGCATCACCGTGAGAATGCACTCAATGTGTCATGAATGCACCGTGGGTTATCACAGCACCAATCAGAAGTCAGTAACAATCATCATTATAATTTGCATTCTGTCTCAACAGACCACCACGCTTGACCCACACAGACTTGATCTGGAACAACGTGACGTGCCAGTGGTATAAACATCCTGTTACACACACCTTGGTTCGAACCAGCAAGGAGGTCCTGTTGGTTGGTGTCCACAAACCCATGAATGCTTCTCACTTCTGAGTCAATGCAAAAATTGCTATGACGAAGTGCTGTAAAAGTGGATCTAAGGAAAGTTCACTCAAGAGGAGTGTAAACGCAAATATGCAAATATACCATATACTCAAGAAGGAGTGTGACAAGATTTCCCTGTGCTGAATACAAGACACCTGGTGATATTATTTATATTCAAGTGAGTTCAAAGGCAAACAAAGATTCAAATTAATATTAAGTACACTGAGTCCCTGTTAAAAAGACATACTGCATAGCTGGATTCTTTTTAATTACCTTCTTTTCTGTAAGGATCTATGGTTTAAACAGGGTGGGATGACATGCACACTCCCATACACTGCTCTTACATGGAGGTGTGACTGACCAACCCAACCCTTCCTGTCTGGCGCTTTCCATCCTGCTCACCTGGCTGGACCTCCAGGAGGGACTTGCCTCTTCTGGTACCTGGTATAGCATCTTCCCTGTGGCAACATGTGGTGGGACATGCAGAGTCACATGCTCCCTCCCCAGATTTCTGCCAAGGTTCACACCTGAGCGTGGCCAGCAGCAGCCTTTCAGCACTGCACAGGATGCCAGCCATAGGGAAGCGATGGGACTTAGGGGAAGAGGTGGAGTTGGGGTGGTATGGGGCCTGCTGTGGGAGGATTGTCCCAGGCCCCACATCAGGAACATTAGGAGTGTTGCCATGGGCCCTGTGTCACCTCTAGAGATGGTTCCGGCCCAGGGGATGGAGCAGTCCAGCATTTCCTGGGATCGAGACCTAGATTGCAGGGGGTGGGGTGGGTAAAAGAGGGCCCTTAGCCCCTGTGCTCGGGGCTGCTGTGGAGCCTGCAGGTTCTGGGTGTGAATAGACTGAAAATCACTCCCCGCACACCAGAGCTTAGCTCGGTGGCAGAGAGGCTTCCCTGCTGCAGGGCTGTGCAGGGCTTTGGAACATGGGCTCCGCTCTTCCTGGCTGGCGCCCCAGGTTGGAGGGTCTTAGACTTTTCTGGGGCACTGGCCCAGCCAGAGGCAGTGGAGGGAAAAAAAGGAGCCAGCTGGCCAGGCTGTTGGTGAGTTCAGGGTGTGGTGAAACGTATCCTAGAACACTGAAGCAGCTGATAGAAAAGGTATCTGAGCCTTTAGTTATCATCTTTGAAAAGTCATGGGAGATGGGAGAGATTCCAGAAAACTGGAAAAGGACAAATATAGTTCCCATTTATAAAAATGGAAATAAGGACAAGTCTGGGCATTATAGACTCTAGTCTGAGCTGATTTGGCCTCAATTTTGATATACTGTGTAAAGTTTCTGGGTGCCACATTTCAGGAAAGATGTGGACAAACTCGAGAAGGACCAGAAAAGAGCAACAAAAATTATATAAAGGTCTAGGGAAGGCTGAAAGAACTGGGCTTGTTTAGTTTGGAAAGGAGAAGACTGAGAGGGGATACGATAGCAGTTTTCAAGTATCTAAAAAGGTGTTACAAAGAGGAAGGAGAAGAACTGTTCTCCTTAGCCTCTGAGGATAGGACAAGAAACAATGGGCTTAAACTGCAGCTCGGCAGGTTTAGGTTGGACATTAGGAAAAAGTTCCTGCCTGTCAGGGGGATTAAACACTGGAATAAATTGCCTAGGGAAATTGGGGAATATCCAGCACTGGAGATTTTTAAGATCAGGTTAGACAAATTCCTGTTAGAGATGGTCTAGCTCAGGGGCGGGCAATAATTTGGGGAGGGGCACTCAAAGAATTTGGTAAGTGGTAAAGGGCCACACTCTTCTATGATATTAATGGAACGGGTACGCAGTCTAGGATGTAGGTTGGGTGCAGAAGGGAGCTTGGGGTAATGGACTGGGGTAAAGGAGGGGATGTGAGATCTGGGAGGGAGTTTGCATGAAGAGGGGGTTGTGACCTGAGACAAGAGACTGGGGTGTGGTAGGGGGTAGGGATGTTAAAATGTGTGTGTATATATATATATATATATATATATACAGGCAGTCCCCAGGTTACGTACAAGATAGGGACTATAGGTTTGTTCTTAATTTGAATTTGTATGTAAGTCGGAACTGGCTCCAGATTCAGCCGCTGCTGCTGAAACTGACCAGGGGCTGACTACAGGAAGGTGGAGGCAGAATTGCTCTGCCCCCAGCTTCCTGGAATCAGCCACTGATCAGTTTCAACAGCCGCTGAATCTCGCACCTGGGACAGAACAGCTGGGCTGCCAGGTAGGTCCCTGCAGGACCAACCCGGCAGCACCCCAGCTGCTCTACCCCAGGGTCCACAACAAAAGCCTGGTCTGCTGGGGGTGGGGGCTCAGAGGTGCGGGACCCCGCCGCCGCTGTGGCTTTGCTCCCCGTGTCCCTGGTCTGCTGGGGACCGTCTCCAGCAGACCAGGGACACCGGGAGCAAAGCGGCAGCGGCGGCGGAGTCCCGCGCCTCTGAGGCTTTGCCAGAGGAAAGCCTCCCCTCTGTCTCCCCGGCTTTGCTCCAGGTGTCCCTGGTCTGCTGGAGACGGTCCCCAGCAGAACAGGGGCACCCGGAGCAGCTTTTCTCGTCCCAGAGGTCGAGGTGGTGGGACTGCTGCGCTCTGGGCGTTCCCGCTGCCTGCGAGCTCCGGGGCGAGAAAGCCCCGTTCGTAAGTGCGGATCCGCGTAACTCGGGGACTGCCTATATATATATATAACTGCTGAAAATGTACACAAGGGGTGGGGGCAGGCAGTTCTGTGAGAGCTGGTAGGCACAGGGAGCTATCTTAAAAGCCAGCGCCCCTCATGTACCGTCTCCCGTTTCTCTCCCCCACCCCCTGGGCTGCTGACTCTAATACACATTAACATCCCTAGTAAGGGTGCAGGGTGCAGGGTCCAGGAGGGAGTATTGGTGCAGGTCAGAATTCTGTCCTGGAGGGGGAATTGTAAGAGGGGGATGAAGGATCTAGGAGGGGGGTTGTGATCTGGGGCATGAGTGCAGGAGGGGATGCCGGGAATTGGGTTGTGATCAGAGGTAGGGGATTGGAGTACAAGGTCTGGGCATGTTATGACCTGGAGGAGAGGTGTAGCAGGGGTGCAGGGTCTGGGAGCAGGTATGGGTGCAGGAGCAGGGGTGCAGAGGATTTTGGTTACATGGGGCAGGGATAGCTAGTGTATATTGGGGGCAGGCAAAATACAGCCTTTAGGACAAAGCCACCAGATCCAGCCCACAGGAGCCTCCGCCAGGTTCCCTGCCTGCCTCGCCCCTGCATGCTGCTCAGAGCAGCTCTCTGAATGCTTCCAGACCGAGGGGAGAGGGAAATCAGCTTTGTGTACCGACCCCACCCCCCAGCACAATCTTGCAGCTCCCATTGGCCGGTTTCCCGTGTACCCCATGTAACCCAAACCCTCTGCACTCCTACTCACTGGGCTCACTAACAGACTCCGGACTATCACTGTTCTAGCTCAATAATCCACTGAAATAATCCATTGTTCCATCTGAAATAACCCACTACACCCTGTTCATCTTCCCCAGGGATGAGAGGAGGTTGGATGCATTCCACCCGGACACTGATGGGCAGTCTGGCTTCCCTATAAAAACTGTCTGACTCCCTAGCTGCTGGGTGTGTGCAAAGTGATGGCTGCTGGGGCAGGAAGGCAGCCCTGTATCAAGTTGCTGGTGAAAGGCTTTTGTTTCCACTTGAATAATCTTTGCACGGTGGGGCCAAGTCTCCACATAACACACAGAGGGTATGTCTACACTACCCCGCTAGTTCGAACTAGGAGGGTAATGTAGGCATACCGCACTTGCAAATGAAGCCCGGGATTTGAATTTCCCGGGCTTCATTTGCATAAGCGGGGAGCCGCCATTTTTAAAACCCCACTGGTTCGAAACCCGTGCAGCGCGGCTACACGGGGCTCGAACTAGGTAGTTCGGACTAGGCTTCCACGAGGTGTACCGGTAGTTCGGAATAGGAATCCTAGTCCGAACTACCTAGTTCGAGCCCCGTGTAGCCGGGCTGCACGGGGTTCGAACCAGTGGGGTTTTAAAAATGGAGGCTCCTCACTTATGCAAATGAAGCCCGGGAAATTCAAATCCCGGGCTTCATTTGCAAGTGCAGTATGCCTACATTACCCTCCTAGTTCGAACTAGTGGGGTAGTGTAGACATACCCAGAGTTGTTGAACTGCTTGGACAATGACGAAGGCCACAAGACTCTCACGGAATTGGTGATTTTTAAGAGACGCCCATACCAGGGCACTTGTCCAGGGCCCCATGTCATAGGGGGTCCTGCAAAGCTAAGTTATGGGAGGCAGAGCTTGGTGAGGGCTTCAGACCCATTTGAAGGAGTTCAGGCTTCACAGGATGCGGGCTTTAGCTTCCGCTCATCACAGCAGGACTTGTGCTTTGCCTCCAACCATTGATTCTTCCTGTTGTTGAAACTATATAAGGTGTAATAGGCCATTTAAAATTGGTGTACTGGGGTAGTGAAAACTGCATTCCTCTGTGTACATTTCCAGAATGTATTGTTCGTTGACCTTGCCTTGCCTGTGACTTCTAATAAAAATGCCCGTGGCAAAATCATAGTCTTGACAATGTTTCATAAAAACCCCTCATGCCTAGATATAAAAAGTCTCTGGTTCTATAGGAAAGGGGTAGGCAATAATTTTTGACGAGGGGTGGGCACTCCAAGAATTTGTAAAGTGGTCAAGGCCACATTCTTCCATGATATTAATGGAGGAGGTGTGGGGGTCTGGGATGGAGGTTAAGTGCAGAAGAGAGCTTTGGGTAAGAGAGGGAGCTTGGGTGAAGGAGGTAGTTGTGACCTGAGGCACTGGACTGGGGTGCCGAGGGTTGGATTGTGAGCTAGAGCAGGGAAATGGGGTACTGGAGGTTGCAGGGGTTTGGGTTGTGAGCTAGGGCAGGAGGGGACTTGGGTTGTGAGCTGGGGCAGGAGATTGGGGTGCCAGATCTGGGAGGGGGTATGGGTGCAGGAGGGGGGCAGAGGATTTGTGTATGTGAGTTGGGGGCAGGAGTGGGGGGCAAAGAATTGGGGAGTGGAGGGGCAGACTCTGGCCATGGGACTTACCAGTCAGCAGCCCATTCCTGAATCAGTCTCCCTGCCTGCCCTGCCTCTATCCAGGCTGCAGCCATGTGCTCTGTGAATAACTACGAGCCCCTTGTGCTTCGTGGCTGCCTGTTATTGAACGGCAGCTCCCATGGGCCAGTGTTTGGCCAGAAGCCAGTCAATGGGATTGTGCTGGGAGTGGGAGCAACTCCTAAAGCTTTTCCCCCTCCCCTCCAGGCTCAGTTTTTAAAGTGAAACTGCCCCACAGCCGTGTTTCTGAATGGCATGTGGGTGGGGCGAGGCAAGTGGGGAGCCTGGGGCTTCCTGCAGCATCCACAGGCCAGATCCAGAGACTTGGCATGCTGTATCTGGCCCATGGGCCATATTTTGCTAATTACTGCTGTAGGACCATAATCAAAGGGCAAGATCCTGGCCCCCACTATGACCATTTGAGCACAAAAAACTAGTTAGACAGTCCCTAACAGGCCAACTGAGGGATCCCTCAACATGGGGGAATCTCTCGGAGCATAGAACCTTTCTAGCTAGCTCTGTGCATTGTGGCACCAGCTATGGGGGGCATGTCTATGTAGTGGGAGTCATGGCAAGAATGTGACGGCCATGATCTCTGGCAAACTGAGACTGGAATAATGACTCAGTGAAGGTTATTATCAGCCAGCACAAGTGAAACAGAGGGTCAAACTGGTCCTTGTAAGCCTGAGTACTTGGGGTGAGTGTGCGTGAGAATGTAAAACCACATTTCCTGCATGGCCACCCCGTGGGTTTTATGCTATGTGGAATCAATTGAACCCAAGATACATGAGTTTCTTTAACACTCCCTGAACAAACAAACTGCTATTTCTTTTTACCTCTAAGACATGGGAAAGGACAACCACATTCAATGTGGTAGCTGTAAGATAAACATCCGGGCTATATAATTTTCTGTTAATCCACTTGGTTACCACCGATTTACAAGTGTTTGGATAGATTTTAAAATGCCTCAGGCTGCTAATATTTGTTATTTATTTATGGCACAGAGTCAAGCAATTAACACTACCTAGGCTGCACTAATGCTTGTAGTAACTTTTCAGATATATTCACTTAGGGTACATTTACACCAAGGCACTATTTTGGGATACTTTTGGTGTCCTGAAATAGCTATTCCACATTTTTTTAGCAAGTCTGTTATTTCAAAATATAATGGGTTTGCTAGTCTGACATCCCTGTAAACCTCGTTCGAGGAATAAGGGACATTTTGGAATAGCGGTTTATTTCAAAATTTGGCACTGTGTAGACAGCGCCAAATTACGAAATAAGCTATTTCAAAATAAACTATGCAATTTGCATAGCTTATTCCAAGCTAAGGGTGCAGTGGAGATGCAACCTAAGAGAGGGAAGATAGCTGCAGGCTACTGAAATTTTCATTTTTTGACTTACTGCTTAGGCACGAGATCCTATCAGTTCATGTGATCTATTGGGTACCCTAGAGTGATAGATGGGCCATCTTGCAGTTTGTTGCAGAACAGGCTGTAATAGTCACTGAAATACTCAGGAACTGTTGGAGAAAATCACCCAAATGGGCAGCAGCTAAGTAAGGCCATGCGTACCCTGGGGAAATTTACAAAACTCCACTCCTGCAGTCCAGTAGGGTAGACGAGTCTCTGACGGCTTCTATTGTTTACATCATCCTATTAGTTAAATCTTCTGAAAATGTCCTGAGTGTAGACAGTTGAACAGCTGCAGAAAATGGCCTAAATTCTGCTGTCAGTTACCCTGTGCAATCCTACAGAAAGCAATATTTGTACATGCATTAGGCCTAGTGATTCTCAGGAGAGTCATCCCAGTAGAGCAGATGGTGATCCGGATCTGCAAGATATTTAGGCACCTAACCCCCATCTGGAGCACCATCTCTACTTTCCCTAAGAATTTCTGCCAAAGCAGGAGTAAGTAGCTTTAGTCTACCACTGGACCACGGTCACTGTAGACCACTGTGGAGATACGTTAATTCGGTGCACACCTCTTTCCCAGTTGGCACCACCCACACACTAGTTTACATCTTCCCACTCAGTAAAACTATCAGGCTACCTGTGTGCTTATACAATACTCATCATCTTCATATCTGAGCAACACTTGGTGCCATTGTCATCATTCTCCTGGCAGCCTTCAGTTAGCCCTGAGACAGATCAAACCACGAGCCTGGCTTCTTCTAGGTTCATCTCTTTCAAACAAAGGCTTCTCTAGTTTGCACTAGGGACTCAACTGCAAATGACTAGCCCTAGGAAGTGGAAGTATAAGGAGGCTGCAAAGCAACTTTTACCACCTTCTCACCTTGTGTCTTGGCTTCAATAAACTCAGCAGCATCTGAGGATCTAGCTTAATATACTGCCCAGACATGGTACCTCTTAGCTACAGAGACATTGCTGGAAAATATAGATACAGTTAATAAAAATAGAGAGAAGGTGAATTGGTAGTCCCCTCTATTCTGCCCTAGTTAAACTGTGTAGTTCCTTGCAATCACCAATCAGCAATTCTCTTCTATAGTGAAAGCATTTTGAATATTCTAAGAGGTCCCTTTGCCAATGTTAACAATGCACCTCACTGCAGACAGATGATCAAGACAGCTCTGATCAAGCCTTTGGCACAACTCCTATCCAACAAGAATGACAGAAAACAAAACCATGAGAGAAATGGCTAGGAAGGGCTTCAAGGAACAGATCAAGACAAAGTCTGATCAGATATGACTTTATCGTTTGGATGTTTCTGAGTGATTCATTTATGCAGCTTGCAGTAAAATTGTTCATGGTTTTACTGCTTTGCTGTACTTTTCCACCAAAATATTGGAAGTAACCTTGAACAATGTTCTCAGTTGCTACCAGACTAGAAATAAAAGAAGAAACAAGACAATGCTTGATATACTTTCCTGATTATAAAAAACATAGGGGAGCTCCTCCATTAGTGTTATTTCAAGGACTTCCCTTTTGGTCTCCTAGAACATGTCTACACTGGGGAGTTATTCCAAAATAACTCCTCCTATTTCGAAATAACAAGGTGAGCATCCACACTACCACACCTATTATTTTGAAATAATGGGCTGGTTATTTCAAAATAATAACTCCTGCTTGTGAAAAGGAATAAACTCATTTTGAAACATATTTTGGGAGCTGTTATTTGGATATAGCCCCAGTGTTCCCTGGCTCAGGACCACTTGTTCCTATTTGGTAATAGGAAGGTAGGCAACATTGGCAAGAAAAGGAGTGTCACCAATACCATTACTGACACACCGGCCCAATATTTTTTTGCAATTTCCACTCATTGCTTTGGATATTTTCTACCATGTTTGTGACAGTAGCTACTAGGGATCATTTTTTTCTCACTGTTGCTTATTTGAAAACAACACACAATATTTGAAAAGTTACAACTGTAAAAACTGCTTTCAGGACTGTGAAGCTCAGGCTACGTCTACACTACAAGGTTTTTGCACAAACCAGATGTTTTTCCATGGACTTCCCTTTTGGTTTCCCAGGACATGTCAACACTGCGGAGTTATTTCGAAATAATGAGCATCCACACCTCAAGCGCATTTTTGGGCAAGAAAATTTACAGTCAATCAACAGAACAGAGGGCTTTTTGTGGTGTAGGTATACCTCCTACAAGGCATACCTCCTTTTTGCACTACAACTCTTGTGCAAAAAGGCATGGGTGGACACTCCACAGGGGTTTTGTGCACAAAAAGAGCCTATCCGAAAAAGCACAGGTGCTCTGATGGCCATTCTGTGAATGGGTATCAGAGCTTTCTTGCGCAAGAGCGTCTGTGCAGTGTGGACACTCTCTTGCACAAAAACACATCGCAAAAGCGATATACTTTGAGGTGTGGACGCACTTTTATGCAAGAAGTTTTTGCGCGAGAACTCTTCCGCAAAAGACTTCTTGAGAAAAACTCTGCAGTGTAAATGTAGCCAGAGATATCTACTGTGTTCATGATGTGTTAGAATGTAAATTTCCTTTTGTTTTTAAATATACAGTATTTTACATTGAAAAATACTGGAAAATTGCAAGGTTGATGTAGAAACAGAATGCTTCAAAACAAAACATTGCAAGAGACCAGAACAATTTTTTAGAAGTGTCGGTTTACAGAAAGTGTCAAGATTTTTTAATTTTTTTACAAGGGATTGTAATCTAGTTCCTGAAAAGTTTTATTTATAATCTCTTGATCTTGATCAGAAATGTGGAAGAACTCTCACAAATGTATTAAATTTTGAATGGTTGTCAGGGCCCCTAGGCACTGAGACCAGGAGAGGATGACTGGCCTTGCCTTCAAACCAGTCCCTAGGCTTTGACACTATTAGAAGAGTGCTAGGTGATGGGACACCTGCATGAGACCTGCCATCTCTGTCCAGAAGCAGGTTGCCATCACACTTTGGAAGCCTACCATGCCAGAGAGGTACCGCTCCGTCAGGAACCAGTTAGTCAGAGGGAGATCAACAGCCGGGGCTGTGCACATGCAGGCTTAACTCTCTTAGGGTACGTCTACACTGCATCCCTAGTTCGAACTAGGGATGCAAATGGAGACAATCGAAGTAGTTAATGAAGCGGGGATTTAAATATCCCGCGCTCCATTAACATGATCTCGCCAGCGCGCTAGTTTGAATCACAGCTGATTCGAACCAGGAAGTGCGCGCCGGGACGCATTAGTTCGGACTAAAGCCCTTAGTCCGAACTAATGTTACTCCTCAAAAAATGCACTTGTCTAGGGAAACTAATATAAATGACTTCACATAAGGTGAGCCAGAATAAAAGAATTGTGAAGCTTCCTTGATAGTGGCGTCAACAGTGTGCATTTGTCAGGAAAGTAAATATTACTGTGGTCAATAAACTTGCGACACTCACTGACTGAATCTCTCTACTTCCTTTGTGCCCCATGAAGAATTTAGTCTTTCATTCACTTTTCCCCCTACTAGGAATAGAAGGAGGCTACTTGACATAAAAAGCTAGACAGAGTTCAACTAGTTCAACTTGTCAAAGGCAGACCATTGGACGCCTCATGGTTCACTGTCAGAAAATAAACATTGCTCTATGATCTTAAGCAGAGCAAACATTTCCCAAGATGACAGTAGGGAAATCTTTTTCTCCCTATCTAATCAGATTTCCCAAAACTGAAAATAGAAAAATCTTTCCCACACAAAAAAAATTGTAAAAAATCAGAAATTTAGTAGAAATGTAGCTTACCTAATTCCATCTCCTCTCTCAGCAGACAGGTCCTATCTCTCAGGCTTCAGGTACTTATTTTTGTCTTTTTCATGTTAAGTACTTTATGCTCTTCCTACAGTCCTAAGGCCAAATCCAGCTTAGATACATCACTTCATACTGTCTGACTAGCTGTATGTCCCATTCTTTAAACAAGTGTTTCTGGATTCTGAGGATTCTTTATGCAAGGGAAAAACATATGATCTTCAACCTCCATTGTCGGCTCTGCCTTATTGTTTATCTTCAAATCCAGTTCAAACCAATTCCTTGGTTTTCCAAACTTTCAGGAGCTCATCCAGCTCTTCCTCTCTGATCTACTCCCTGATGAGCATGCAGCTCCTCCAAACTTAGCCGTACCACACAACTCTCCAGAGTTGGAAGGGAAGGGAATATTTTTTCACTAGTTCTGATCCAACTCTCATACTTTCTTCTTGTCTTACTTCAAGCCACTACACATTTCAGACCAGAAGCTCAGCTAATGCAAATCACTGTCATGCCACTGACATCAAATCTCACCTTAAAACCAGCCTTGTTACTTTAAACTGAAATAAGGCATGCATGGACATTAATTTAGCTTAAAGAAAATGTTTTCTTGAAATGAGACTGAAAGCCAATTCAACATATTGTAAACAATGTTGTTTATATCCCCTTTAGTTGTTTTTTCCCCCACACTTCACGTTTTCGCTTACTCATAGTAATTACAAACATCCTTTGTTGTGATGGTTTAATTAGATCTGGAGATGTTTCCTTCTAAGAATTGTATTTGTGAAAGGAAAAACCAGTTGATTCACATAAGTGACCCTTACAAATGTGCTCCTTACAAAACCAGGAAGGGAATCAGATCTCTAATATGACGTATATCACATGGTGAAACACTACTGCATGTCATGTCACTTGGTTACATGATCTGACACTGCCCCAGGAGGGAAAATGCACATTTGGGTACAATACTCATATAGGACTAGACTCTCCTTTTGCTTGGGAGTCTGGATGGATTAGTCATGTCAGGAGCAACAGAGGAAAATAATTGTTTCTCAAAAAGCAGAATTCCCTTCCTATTTCCCCAGGTCCATACCTACTTGCCTGAGCTATACTATCTGGGGCTTTATGGCTCACTGTTCGACTGGAAACGTAGCACCCACTTACTCCTAGCTCCAGGTTGCCCATGCAGGAAAACAGGGGTCTGTGTATTCATGAACAGCCATCCAGACAAAGGTTTAATCAATAATTGTTTATTAAACAATAATTTTTATTAAAATGATGGTCAATCCAACTCAGTTTTCAGGTAGTAACATTTTAAAGTTTTTAAATACAGTAGTATGATCCAAATGAGTATCAGAGAGATCCATGTGGGAATTTCCTCCAGTGTTGTGGGCATGCTCAAATTCAGCAATAGACAGTGAATATTTCCACAGATATACAGTGACACTAAAGTTCTGTCCACATCCCAGAAGTGCAGAGGGCCCAAAATACAGGAACTCCTGGTTCTGCCATGAAGTGAAAGAGATCAATGTTATAAGGGAGAATGATGGTGGAAATCTAAAGCCCTCGGGGAACAGAGCAGTGTTCTGCTCACTCCCCATCCAAGTACCCAGAAAGGAGGAATTGAGAATGGTATCAAAGAGATGGGACCAGTGACTACATGGCTTCATGGTGGAGACCCAGACATAGAGAACTAGACACACAAGGGCGGTCGAATTTCTTCTACTCCTGTGCTGGCCATCTTTCCAGTTTGGGAGCCATGCACACCATTCCAAAAGTTCATGAGATCACAAATAGGTAGTGTTGTTTAACATTTTGAACTATGATATTGTATGGTTCGTGACACAACTCAAGGGTCAAATAAAGCCCTTGGGTCTTTTAGACTTTTTCTATAGCAAAACTATAAGATAAACCAAATGTTTCCAGTTTGAAAACAGTGGATTTACATTAATTTACATCAAGTGAAGACTTAGCCCAGTGGTTGGGCCAGATCCTTCCACCCTATCTGTCCAATCATCTTTACTTTAGACATCACCATAATAACTTGGCACAAAATTAAGAACATGCACTTTACAATGTCCTAGAAGGACTGCAGTATTGCCCCCCCTCCCCCACCTTCAGAACAGTTGTAGTCCATTGACTGCCTTTCTTTGGGGGATAGCTACCAATGAGAAGTGGGGGAAAGTAGTCAATGGGGATTTTGTTCATTACTGACTACTGGTCAGAACCCAGCATTTGATAGTCTATTTTATAGTTGTGTGATGGGCTGCATACCCCCAAATTCTAAATGGCAAGGTTAGCTTACATAGATTTCCCAACTCAAAACACTTGGTATAATGTCTGGTTGGATAATCTAGTTGTGAAAATTCCACAGTAGCATGCAGTTATCAGATCATCATTAAACCCATTCTGATCTTACTCCTTTCATTGCACTACGAGACTCTTTATAGGTCTATCCAAAGGAAAAATAGGAAATACTGAGGCTATGTCTACAGTACACTGCACATTAATTTCAAAATAAGCTATTCCAGAACAGTTATTTTGAAATAAGTTATTTCAAAATAGCACGTTTACTCTACAGGGAAGCCTCAAATCTAGTCTGAGGCAGGCTTCCCTAACGTAGATGTGCTATCTCGATTTAGAGCCTCAGGAAACACGGAGAAGGATGGCCCTAGTAAGGTGCTATTTCAAAATAGCAGCAGTGGACTATCTGCACATGCCTTATTCCAAAATAGCTATTTTGGAATAGGCATTATTCTTCATAGAATTATGTTTACAGATTTCAGAATAAGCTGCCCGTTATTTTGAGCTTATTTTCTGTTATCCTGAAATAACTTTGCTGTGTAGACATACCCTGAGTGAGGCAAAAGCAAGTCTGATGTGCTGTCTGAAATTAAGGATGAAGAAAACTGTAATGTGTGGGTAGTGGCTCATTTATAGTGTTTGTGTTGAAAATGAAAGTAGGGATATTGTGTGATAGCAAAGGTGCTGTAAGAATTTGGCCTGTAATAACAGATTTATTTCTACAAACAAGAAAAATAAACCTATAAATAGAGAAATAGCATCAAACTTCCATTGAATTGTTTGAAAAACAGGTATACTTTTTTCAATATGAATGAAACATGCTATATAAGTGATGTATAAAGCCCTAATGTAATGTCTGGCTAAAACCAATAAACAAAACCTGCTAGTTATGGCAACTAGTGATGTGCCTTTTCTTCTCCTTTCTTTTTTCTTTTTTAAAGCTCTAGTGGTGTCACATTCAGTCTCCTTCCTCAATCTGTTCTGAGGATGGTTTCAAATCAATTGAACCTTGAACACCTGGAAAAAGCGTCATCTGACAAGAGGAGGGTGGCCATGTCTGTTGCCTCCACCCAGTAGCTCTGATGGAGCATTAAAATCTGCTATTGCTTCTGGATAATGTACCTTTACTTTCAGCTCAAGCCTGAGTTTTAACTTTATTAAGGTTTAAAGTCCTCAGTTCTAACCCTCATCTTTAAAGTATTTTACAAACATTAACTAAGGGTATGTCTACACTAGCCCCCTAGTTCCTATTGCAGGAGGAATAACAGGTAGTTCGATTTAGGGCTTTAATTTGAAAAACCGGGTCCCTGCCACATATAGACATGGGCAGTTAGTCCGGACTTGTAAATTTCAAAAATGGCGACCGGCCGGGAAGATGCAAATCAAGTGCGGGATATTTAAATCTTGGGCTTGATTTGCAACTTCGAATGTCTACATTAGCCTCCCTACTTTGAACTAGGGGGCTAGTGTAGACATACCCTAATTTTCATAACACCCTTGTGAGGTAGGTAAGTGAACATCACTAGGCCCATTTGACATACAGGGAGGGTTAGTGACTTCAGCTGTGTAGCATCACTACAGAGATACACTATTTTACACTTTGAACTTTCCCAGAGAAAGCTGAAAGGACTTGCCCAAAGTCACATAGCAAACCAGTGGCAAAGCCAGGACTAGCACTCAGGAGTTACAAAAACTCCCAATGTCTTATTCTAATGTGACCTATTTAGCTGGTCTAGCTAGATTTTAATATTGCACTTATCAGCGTGGTATCTGATCATTGTTTTGGTCTCTCTTTTTCTCATTGCCTAGCTGGCACTACTGGCTCCTCTGCCTTCACACTGTCAAATAAATCTCATATTCTGTTGTTATTTTCATAGAGTGTTCTATCGTTTTCTAGGTACGGAGGTTTTGGATGAAGCAGTCTGTAAATATTGCTGGCACACCGCCCTGCGATAACAACTCATAATCCTAACAGCAAAACCAAATGTAGAAGCAGGTGTGGTAGATTTTGATAAGGCATGTTTCACCCTACAATGTGTTTTATTGGAATTTCTGTTTTGGTTGCATGTTGCTAGGCATCACAGAGCCAAACTGTTCTCAACTTGTGACCTCTGGGTTCCCCAAGAAAACTTTACGGGATTGTTACTTCTGTCATTTTTCAAGGACTGATACTTCCTGTTTGCTCTAACTCAATCCACACCATTTTTAGGGATTCCAAAGGCTTTCTTAACCGTATCTAAAACAATAACAACACCTCAAACACCTCTGCACTCTACATGGCTGCTTCATGACTCCCTTTGTCAGGTTTTATCTTCATATAAATTCAGCAATGTGGAGGACATGGGACTCCAACATCTGATGGGGCAGCAAAGCAACAAGAGGATGAATCAAATTGCTAAGTACATTACATTGTACTGCAGACACTAACCATGAGAAGATTTTTGTTCTAACAAATAGAAAACCCTTTTCCCAAAGAGCAGAATTATGGTGCACCAATAAAAATGGTGGGTATCTCCACCTTTTTAACTAAAGTACATTTATTTTGACTTTGTCATCTCAAATCTATCCTTATTACAGAATGATTTTAGCTGCCATGTTTAGAGCTGGACCCAGATTTCAACTTTGCTAAAGTTTGTTGGGATAGTGGTTCTGCAATTTTGGTTGGGTGCATCACAGAAAGTGGACTTCATCATAGAAATTAGATCCATATCAGCTTTCTCCCTCCCTCAAATCTGGATCTGGCATGAGTCAATCTGTAATCAAGAAACATAGTTGTTGCAGAAGTGTGGAGTTTACTGCATGGAATTACCTATAAGAGGATCTCGGAAATCACATCTGACCCAGTATATGAAAAAGTAAGAGAGCTAACTGTTGAGTGGTATAATTAGTAATGACTTGCCTTTAATACTGCACCTGTGGCATCTGAGCCGTGGGCAAGCTATATTCCTGATCCTGCTTGCAGACTTGTTACTATAATAAGTCTATGCAAAAGAAAAAAAGGCTCTGAGATATCATTAGCATTGTGCTATCTAAAGAGATGGCACCATTTTTATATGGCATGAGAAGGAGTATGTAAAGCTGCAAGTATATAGTCAAGATATAGAGAGATTGAAAAATGTGGTTACCAAGTACTAAAATACAGATTAGTAGACAGTGCACCTTTCGGCACGGCATAAACCACCTGTTCCTTCTACGTGAAAGAAGTTTGATGAGGAAATAAAACAAAATAAAAATCACCCATTGTCTGAATGAAACACATTCTGAATTGCACAGGATAACATATGAGTTTGGTTCCTTCAGGTGTCAGCAGTATCCTAATACACAGCTCTTAGGCTACATCTACAGTGCAGACATTTTGTGCAAAAGTGGCCCTTTTTATGCAAAAACTCATGAAACGTCCACACCTCAAGTGGGTTTTTGCACAAGAAAATGTACAGTGAATTGACAGAACAAAGGGGTTTTTGCAGTATAGGTATTCCTCTTTCTACGAGAAATAACTCCTTTTTGCGCAAGAGCTCTTGCACAAAAAGGTGTGTGTGGACAGGAAACGGAGCGGGAGTTGCGCAAAAAAAACCTATCGAAAGAAGTACAGATGCCCTGGTGGCCATTCTGTTAATGGCAATCAGCGCTTTCTTGCGAGAAAGCATCCATGCAGTCTGGATACTCTCTTGCGCAACAGCACATCGCTTTTCCGATGCGCTTTTGCAGTGTGGATGCGCTGTTGCGCAAGAAGTTTTTGCGGAAGATCTCTTCAGCAAATGCTTCTTCTGCAAGAAGCCTGCAGTGCAGATATAACCTTAGAGAAAGGACCTTTTTCAATTAAATAGAAATGTTTCATAAATATAAGCCAAAATCTCCTTTGCTGCTCTGGCGTGACTTTGGTATTAGAGGGACCAGGGTTTTATACAAGCTATTTCAGCCTATTAAATTGCTAAATATGGAAATGGAGGAAATATCCCTTTAAAATTTTGAACTTGAGTTGCCCAATGAGGTATACATTGCTGACTTCATTGATCAGAAAACAAGGGAATTAACATTTAAGCCAGTGATCTAGGAACTCAGGGTATGTCTACACTACAAAGTTAATTCGAACTAACAGACGTTAGTACGAATTAACTTTGATAGGCGCTACACATACAAACCGCTAGTTCAAACTAAATTCGAACTAGCGGTGCGCTTAATTCGAACTCGGTAAACCTCATTCCACGAGGACTAACGCCTAGTTCGAATTAAGCAGTTCGAATTAAGGGCTGTGTAGCCACTTAATTCGAACTAGTGGGAGGCTAGCCCTCCCCAGATTTCCCTGGTGGCCACTCTGGGCACCACCAGGGAAACTCTTCTGCCCCCCTCCCGGCCCCGGAGCACTTAAAGGGGCACGGGCTGGCTACGGTGCCCGTGCCAGGTGCAAGCCTGCCAGCACCCAGCCAGCAGACCCTGCACCTGGCACGGCTTGAGCCAGCCACCCGCTGCTACCCGATGCCCTCCGCCTCTTCCCGGGACCAGGCTGGCGGCTCCCGGGAGCATGCCCAGGTCCGCAAGAGGCGGGTGCCCGCCTGGGCTAGTGCGGACATCATGGACCTCATCCACGACCTCTGCACTAGGCACAGGAAAGTGGCCGTTTAGGGCAGGATAGCTGCCAGCCTGGCCACCCAAGAGCAGGTGTGCATGAAAATCAGGGTGGTCCAGTGAGACCCCCGACCCTGACCCCTGAGCTTAGAATGGTCGTATTGGGTCAGACCAAAGGTCCATCTAGCCCAATAGCCTGTCTGCTGCCACCGGCCAACACTAGGGACCCCGGAGGGGATGGACCGAAGACAATGACCAAGCCATTTGTCTCGTGCCATCCATGTCCAGCCTTCCACAAACAGAGGCCAGGGACACCATTTCTACCACCTGGCTAATAGCACTCCATGGACCCAACCTCCGTGAATTTATCTAACTTCTCTTTAAACTCTGTTAGGGTATGTCTACACTACCCCGCTAGTTCAAACTAGCGGCGTAATGTAGGCATACCGCACTTGCAAATGAAGCCCGGGATTTGAATTTCCCGGGCATCATTTGCATAAGCGGGGAGCCGCCATTTTTAAAACCCCGCTGGTTCGTACCCCGTGCAGCGCGGCTACACAGGGCTCGAACTAGGTAGTTCAGACTAGGATTCCTATTCCGAACTACCGGTACACCTCGTGGAACTACCTAGTTCGAGCCCCGTGTAGCCGCGCTGCACGGGGTTCGAACCAGCGGGGTTTTAAAAATGGCGGCTCCCCGCTTATGCAAATGAAGCCCGGGAAATTCAAATCCCGTGCTTCATTTGCAAGTGCGGTATGCCTACATTACTCTCCTAGTTCGAACTAGGAGGGTAGTGTAGGCATACCCTTATAGTTCTAGCCTTCACAGCCTCCTGCAGCAAGGAGTTCCACAGGTTGACTATTTGCTTTGTGAAGAAGAACTTTCTGCTTTTAGTTTGAAGCCTGCTACCCATTCCTTTCCTTTGGTGTCCTCTAGTCCTTCTATTATGGGAACTAATGAAGAACTTTTCTTTATGCACCCTCTCCACACCACTCATGCTTTTATAGACCTCTATCATATCCCCCCTCAGTCTCCTCTTTTCTAAGCTGAAAAGTCTCAGTCTCTTTAGCCTCTCTTCATATGGGATCTGTTCCAAACCCCTGATCATTTTAGTTGGTCTTTTCTGAGCCATTTCCAAGGCCAAAATATCTTTTCTGGGGTGAGGAGATTACATCTGTACACAGTACTGAAGATATGGTGTACCATAGTTTGATATTTCCCCTCCTCCTTCTTCCCCTGGCTTCCCCCTTCCAGCTCCCTCCTCCCAGGTTTCCTCTTCCCCTCTCTCACCCTGTCTCTTCCCCTCTCCCACCTCCTTTTCCCAGTCTCCCCCAGTTTTGTTCAATAAAGAGAGTTTCTATTTTTGAACTCACTTGTCCTTTATTTTGTACATCAGGAAGGGGGGCTAGGGCGGGGTAAGTGGAAAGAGGTGAGGGAGGAATGGGGTACGAGCCTCTAATGGGGAGGACTGGGGTGGCTCTGCAGGCTCCTCGGGGTGGAAGCTCTCCTGCAGCCCCTCGATTGACGCCCCCCCCCCGGATGGCAGCCTGCGGTAAGTGCAGCCGGGCTAATGGCCAAGTGCTGTGATGTGCCGAGTGAGGGCACTCAAGGCACTCCAAGCCAGGACTGCTTTGCTGTCCCTCATCGAGTTAGACAAGCAAGCGGGGAACCCCTGAGAACTGTCTGTCCGGGGTGGGGGTCGGGTCCCTTTAAGCACAGCCCTCGGCTAGCCTGAGACAGCAGCTCCACGCTCTAAGTCCGTGGTCCACAACACGGTGCCCGCAGGTGCCATGGCGCCCACGGGAGCATTTGCATGCGCCCGTCAGGTGCTCGGGGCTGGCCTGGCCCCGGGCACATGGCGCGCGGCACTTGGTGGGGGGAGCGCCAGCCCCGGGCGCGCGGCGCTTGCGGGGGGGAGAGGGAGCGCTGGCCCCGGGCGCGTGGCGCTTGCGGGGGGGCGAAGGGGGGGGAGCGCCGGCCCCGGGCGCGCGGCGCTTGAGGGGGGGGGGGCGCCGGCCCCGGGCATGCGGCTATGGGGGGGCCCCGCCCCCGGGCGCCCGGCGGGCGAACGGCCACGCCCCCTGGCGCCCGACAACCTGAAAAGGTTGGGGACCACTGCTCTAAGTCCTAATCTGATGCCCTGCCGGTACTGCTTCCGGCCATCCTTAACCTCGGTTCAGGGTCCACTCAATGTGGACATGCTAGTTCGAATTAGCAAAATGCTAATTCGAACTAGTTTTTAGGTCTAGATGCACTAGTTCGAATTAGCTTAGTTCGAATTAACTAATTCGAATTAAGTTAGTTCGAATTAGTGCTGTAGTGTAGACATACCCTCATGTTTCTATTCTGGGTAAGACAACATTTTTCTTTTTCCATCCTCTACAGACTGGAAAATACAAAACCACTAAATAGTAATTGATGGGAAAACAAACATGCAAGTAGTAAGTGCTTAGAAAACTGATTCCCATAAGCATATGGGCCCCACCTTTCAGTACAGTGAACAAGTGCAGGACAATTTATCTTTAGAGGCAATAGGCATCTTTTGTAGAGAAAGTTTGCCAAAGGCTAGATAATTTCATGAAGCTGATCAGAAAGAACCCAGAAGTGATTAGGCACCAAAAGTCTCAAAATTCCACCTTGAATACTCACCTCCAGCTATCAGACAGCAGGGCTTTTCTTAATTGATTTAGCCTTTTGAGACACAGATTGTTATCTCTTCTGTAAGGTCATAAAATATGAGTCACCCAGAGTCAACAGAAGGCATAACATAATAGGCAATACAATGACTAAGTTCTGTAGGTTATGACAATGCAGTGGGTTCTCTTAATACTTAGTGGCACCCGTTGAAAATTCTGGACCTTTCTACACAGTATATAAAATCACTCTGGTGTGATTTCAAGTGTTTCCACACATCATAGTTTAGACATTGCTTGCTCAGTCATAGGGCCAGTCCACAATATTTTGGTACCTGAGATGGGAAGCTTAAATGACGCCCCCATGCCTCTTCATTTGGGTCAAAACTTTGAAAGTTCTCAATTCTGCCTTCTGCCTGTTCTGCTCCTCTCATGATACTGCTCTGCTACCTACTCCAATAAAGGAGAACTAACAACTTAAAATGCCTTGTTCAAAAAGTGGTTCCCCTCCCCACAGTCTGGTACCTCAACACATCTCACTGGAACACTGGTGGCCTAAAAATCCCTTTCAAAAAGGAATTGTTTTCATTCTATTGCTTAGAAATTGTATAGGAAACTATTTCTAAGCATACGCCAGGGATCTCCAAGAGGCTTAGCTTTAGTTAGCTCCCAAGGACATATGGGCTGTGTCTACATTGGCACCCCTTTCCGGAAAAGGGATGCTAATGAGACCAGTCGGAATTGCAAATGCCGCGGGGGATTTAAATATCCCCCGCGGCATTTGCATGAACATGGCTGCTGCTTTTTTCCGGCTCAGGGGCTTTGCCGGAGAAAAGATCCAGTCTAGACGGGATCTTGCAGAAAATAAGCCCTTTTCCGGAAAATCCCTTATACTTTCAAGTAGGAATAAGGGATTTTCCGGAAAAGGGCTTATTTTCCGCAAGATCCCATCTAGACTGGCGCTTTTCTCCAGCAAAGCCCCGAGCCAGAAAAAAGTGGCAGCCATGTTCATGCAAATGCCGCGGGGGATATTTAAATCCCCCACGGCATTTGCAATTCCGACTGCTCTCATTAGCATCCCTTTTCCGGAAAGGGGTGCCAATGTAGACACAGCCATAGAGTGTACATATTACAGCAGCATCTATTACCTTTTAAGACCTAAAACTGAAACTTTATTTTGTGTGTTCCTGTTTACCTGCTTTACCTTGTAAATAGCTCATTTCTTTTTCTAGTAAATAGGTCTTTAGTTAGATATTATAGGATGAGCTACAAGCATTGTTTCTGATGAGAAGACCGAATGCACAAGTGACTTGGGTAAGTGACTGGTCCATTGAAACTGGGAATAACCTGAATATTGTTGTGATTTTTTGTATAAGGGGCTAGCTATCACAAAGGTAGGGTGGCAAGATAGACTGAGGTGTCTGTGATTCCCATGTTAAGACTGTCAGAGTTCTTTAGGAATTTAAACTTATTATTCGGTTGGAGAAATCTAATTATAGGCATACAACCAGTTTGGGGATTTTGCCCTGTTCCTTGAGAGTCTACCCTGAGTTTGTCACTCACACTCAAAACCTCTTCCAGATAGCTGGACATGGTGACAGGCTGAGGACAATAAGAAGCTGAGCTCCAAAACACACATCAGCAAAAGTGTATTACTGTAGTTATTACATTAAGATAGACTACCTCTCTGCACAGTGGAATCCTCGACGGAGGCTTGTAGAAGTCACACAGTTCAAGGGCTGGTAGCCAGCTGTGGGACCAGGCATCAGAGCAGGGCAAATGTAAATTGCATGGATGCCACTTGACTTCCTGAGGTAACCCTGAGATATCCAACAGAAGAGGCAGAACCATTTTAGTGTTAGAATTACTTCAAAACCCCACTAACTGAAACAAGCAACATTTCCTCCTTGTTACATGGTTACTGACTTGTTAGTAAGAATGATGCTTGAAACAAGGACTGAGAGACAAAGTTTACAGTTCAGCATGCTCTGAACTACTGGCTATCACAGAGGTCCACTTTTGCTCACTGACCTGTGATGTTTTACCCCTCATTAGATATTTATCTTTATTAATAAACAACCATTTTGGGTCTCTCCAAAATTAAAAATATGAATAAACAAAACTAATTTCCAGTTGCTTTCCAGGTATGTTCAAGAAGAAAGGAAAAGTCAGCCTTGCATGACAAGTGCAATAATAGATGAGGAAGCTGGTATCTGGAATATGAGTGGGCCATCTGGCTATTGCGTAGCTATTAGGTTGGTATCTTTATTTAATTTCTTTAGTCAAAGTCCATTCTTCCCACACCAAACGTACTTAAAGCTTTTTAGTAAGGAAGTGCAATGAAATATTTCATAGCAATTCAGAGCAGTAATATTCATTGTAAAAAGGTTGAATGTCTTGTTTAATTATTACATCAAGTATTTGCATACTTTCATTTTCAATAGAAAAAGGGATTTCCAGACATAGATCTTTGTAGTAATTTTAAAAAGGTTAAGTTTAAAGAATCTGTTTATTAGAACACTGGAGAACGGACTGAATAGATTCCAGCTGTTCATTTGAGAAGACATAAATTTATAGCAATGTCCCAATGTTAATACCGCTCAGACTGCATAATACAGGTCAGCCTGCTACAGAAACCAATGCATATCTCCAACAAAAATTATGTCAAGATTAAGATTATACACTACTAATGTAAGGATAAAAGCTCAGTATTCCAAAATCAAGTAGTATAAACTCAGGAAACAAAAGAGTTACACTTAAAAGAAATCCAAACATGTTAAAGTATGGAAAGATATAGCTATGGTAAGCAAAATCACCTTAACTCTGCCCTATAGTAACTACGTAATAACCATACAGTTGTGATTACAGTATTTAGTATCTGTTTTACACATTTTATTTTGTAGTGGGTTTTTATTTCTCTGTAATACACACACACATAGATCAGGTTACAAATTGGAAAAAGTATTTTGTAACAAAAATTACATCTTACTTCTAGTTTGAATTTGCTGATTTCAACTTCAGTTAGTTTACATAGCTGACTGCTGTGATCTTTGTATACTGCTGGGATATTGATATCCCAGATAAAAGGATAGCAATTCATCTTTTATCCTTCTCTTCAATAAACTAGGTAGATTAAGCCTCTTTAGTTTCTCACCATAAGGCAAATTTTCCAGACCACAAATTAATTTTCTTAGCGCCTCTTTGAATGAACTTCTTTCAATATTTAAGCACCCTTTTTACAGTATGGTTATCAGAACTGGACAAATTATTACACTACCTATCTTACTAATGACATATTCATAAGTCATGTCACCTTCCTACTCCTACTCCTACTCTGTAATTCCTTATTAATATATATATCCTTTTTCTAAAATGATCCCTCAGTTATTTTCAGTCACCACTTTTCAGAATGTAGTACCCCGCTTTGTAAGTATGACTTACATTTTCCCTTTCTAGCTGCATGGTCCTGGCCTGGCATTTGTTAGAGCTAACTGTACTGGCATTCTTCTTTCCAAATATGAGTAGTAGGTGCTCCCATTGGTAAAACCTTAAAGGGGAAAAAAATACAAAGAAATGTTTTTGGTCACCCATTGTATTAATGATATTTTAACAGACAAATGAGTCAGAGTGTTTTAACAGTGGAAAATGTAAGGCAATCATTAGCTATTCAGAGAGTGTCCTTTCTGTTCACAGATACAGGTGGAACAATTTGGGGCTAATTTATAAGTGTTTAAGCTTATTATGAATGTTATTAACTATTAATAAACACTCATATGTACCATGAAGTTGAAACAAGAAGAGAAGTGAAGCAATATGCTACTAATCACCTATTATCAGTTATTCAGGAAGCGTAAGTATCCAAAAGTTTGAAATCTTGCAGCATCTGAACTTTAGTAAATCTTCATGAGTCTGCAAAACTGGGCTGGAAAACTCCCAAAGCATTCTTTCTTGAGAGATTTCTGGTGATTGCAGTGCAAATCAAACTGGAAGAGCCCCTTATAAGCCCAGTTACCTTTCATCCCAGAGGGTATGTCTACACTACAGCGCTATTTCGAATTAACTTATTTCAAATTAGTTAATTCGAACTAAGCTCATTTGAAATAACGCATCTAGACACAAAAACTAATTCGAAATAGCGTTTTTCTAATTCGAAATAGCGCGTCCACATTGAGTGGACCCTGAATTGAAGGTAAGGCTGGCCAGAACGAGTGCCCAAAGGTTATCAGGGTCCGACTTAGTGTGTGGGGCTGCTGCCTCAGGCTAGCCGAGGGCTGTGCTTAAAGAGACCTGAATCCCCCCATCCTGGACAGACAGTTCTCAGGTTTCTATGTTTGCTGGTCCACCTCGCTAAGGGACAGAAAAGCATTTGTGTCTTGGAGTGCTCTGCTTGCCCTCACTCGGGCAGGGGCGGATATAGGGCAGGGCGAACAGGGCGGCCGCCCCGGGCTCTGCGCTTCAGAAAGCTCCGCGCATGCGCCGTGGCAAAGGGGGGGCCCCACGGAATTATGCTGCCCGGGGCCCCGCAAAACGGTCATCTGCCCCTGCACTTGGGACATCATGGCAGTCGGCAACATGGAACCAGACCTGCCCCCGGGGACTCTGCTGTGTCTCGTGGACTCGTTGCCAGCAGCCTGGCTTCACTGTCTGCAGGCTGCCATCCGGGAGCACCATTGTGGGGCTGTCAGGTTCCAGGGGGCCCTGCGAGAGAGCTCCACCCTGACGAGTGCTAACAGTCTCCTCAGTCTGCCCCACTGGGGGCTTGTTCCCCATTCCTCCCTCTCGTCCTTCCCTTCCGTAGCCTCCCCTTCCTGATGTCAAATAAAAGACACGTATTTTCAAAAATATAATCTGTCTTTATTTAACATAACTGGGGAGGGGTAATGAAACTCTTGGGAGATGGGGGAAGGAGGCAAGAAAGAGCAGGAAAAGGGGTGGGAGAGGGGAGGGGGAAAACTGGGAGGAGGGAGCTGGAAGGGGGAAGCAAGGGGAAAAAGGGGGAGGGAAAGCTCAGGGCTCAGGGCTGGGGGTCTCACCGGACTAACCGCCTGCCACCATGGCAGGGGAGGGGGCCTCAGCGTCCCCAGGGGCATGGGGAGGAGGGTGTGGAGGTTGAGGTGGGGGGTGTGGACATTGAGGAGGAGGGTGTAGAGGTTGAGGAGGAAGCAGTGGGGGTGGGGGGGGGGCAGCATGCTCTGCAGCAGAGCCTGCGTGTTAGAGTTCAAAGCCCGGTCTCAGCAAGCTGCTCCCGGTGGAGCTGCAGGTCCTCCAGCATCCAGGCCTGGAAGGTGCGATGCAGGGCTCGCAGGGCCCCCAGGTGCTGGTCCTGTTACTCCTGCCGCGTGCTAGTGGTCTGGAGGAGGCCGCGGGTGCTGGAGCATGTCCCGGGTGGGGTGGTGCACTCTGCACGAGCAGCTGGTGCAGCTGTAGAGAAAGAAGAGAAGTGGTCAGTTCTCCCTGGGGACACAGTGGATGATGCCCAGCCCCCTCCCCCCCCCCCACCCCCCCGCGACGTGAGGGCGACCATGCCCTGCACTGTCAGAGCCACTGTGCTTGCACAGAGGCCATGGTTAGGATGTCTGGCTCTCCCTGGGACTGGGAGCTGCCCCAAGACCGCACCCATGCCCCTGTGCCGTGCATAGTGTGGCTGGGGCAGGGGGGGAGATGTCCCCTACTTCTGTGTAGAGGGGGCGTGTGAAGGGAAAGCATCCTGCTGGGTCCCTCCCCGGGGTCGGGAGCGTGTCAGATCTCTTCACACATGCGTGTGCCTATTGGACCACGGCCCCTGGGTGTCACGCAGCTGGAGCCACCTGCCCAAGGGTGGCATGGCACATGTTCGCACGTGCACAGGTGGCTGCGTGATCCATGGGAGGCATGGCCCATGCGTGCGATCCCTGGTCTCCCTCTCTGCCTTCCCCCTGGGTAGAGGACAGTGCTGGCACTTACCTGGTATGGCCTCCTTGGCCGACCCTGCCAGCTCCGGTGCCGGGACAGCTGGCGGTTGCCCCTCTGGTGCACCCAGATCAGGGCCCCCCAGTCTCGGCTCGCTGCCTCCCGGGCTGGCGCGGACCACCCTGCCCCCCAGGAGTTGGTCGAGGGCAGGGAAGTAGGGGCAGGTGTCAGCCCCTGCTGCGGTGCCGCCCCTGGTGGCCCTGGCATATGCCTGCCGCAGCTCTTTCACTTTCAGGCGCACCCCCTCTTCATTCCTCTTCATTCCTCTGCCTAGTGTGGAGATCATGGACGTTGGGGGCCTCCCCCCAAACCTCAATGAGGTCCATGATCTCCGTAATAGTCCAGGAGGGCACGTGCCATCTATGGCCCCTGGGTGCTGGGGGACTGTGCGGGGGAGAGCTGGCTGCCCCTGGCTGCCATCCTGTGGCCACTGCCCGAGGGTCTGTGGCTGCTGGCAGGCCTGGCTCTTACACGTCCCCAGTGGCCAGAATCTACCCCTTTAAGGGCCCTGGGGCTGGGGGAGAGGAGTTTTCCTGGTTGTGCCCAGAGTGGTCACCAGGGGGAACTGGGAAGGGCTGGAGGTCCCCTAATTCGAAATAAGTTTCTACACAGCACTTATTTCGAATTAGCAATTTCGAATTAGGAGTTAATCCTCGTAGAATGAGGTTTATCTAATTCGAAATACGGGCTCTGCTATTTCGAATTTATGTGTAGACGGCTATTACAGTTAATTCGAAATAACGTCTGTTATTTCGAATTAACTCTGTAGTGTAGACATACCCAGATAGAATAAGGAATTACATAAATATAAATGAAAATTAACAAAACTTTTAAAGTAAAAAGTTAATCCAACTTTTTTGAATCTCAAAAATGGTTCATCGCCAGCCAGGGCTCAGCTCAATCTGAACCATTTTGTCTGGACTCTGTATGCAATGCACCCTTTATGAAACCATCTTAGAGGCACAAGTGAGCACAATGGCTTTTTGGCATGTTTCAATGCTGAATATAAAAGGCTTTGGTGTGACAAATTCCAGCCTCCCAGATCTGCAGACACTGAGGAAAGAATGGTACATCATGTAGTGTTTCTTCAAAATGAGTTCTGCTCCATTACTGGGTTATGACCTCATTCAGCTTCATTGTCCTGTACATAATGTGCAGTATAGCTGCATCTAAAATTACCTTTACAACAGTGCCCAGAAGTAGTTGTGAAACTTGATCCTACTGAACAGAAAGCTTATGAAGAAAACATACACGAGATTTTGATTTTCAGTTGTGCAATTTCATTTTTAAAAAGAGTAATTTGGTTACACCACCAGGAAAATGCTGCTACACTCATATGCATCATTTCTTCCTATGCAGGCTGCACCTGGAAGTCTGCTTCGTTATCACCTCGATGGGTCACTATCTAAAGAAAAGAAATTTCCTCTACTAATGTTTGCTCAGGACTGTAGATAAACAATTTAACTGTGTATGTATCTGTGTGTGGGTTTGTGCACTAAGTTTGCTGTTATCAAATCACACAGGTGTTGCTGAAAGTCAAGGCAAGGGTGTTGCCTACATTTGGACTCAAGCATTTCAGTGGACTAGGCTTCTCTTTCATTCTTTTGTTTCACTGCAGGCCCATGAGCAGGAATTTCTGTGTGGGGGTGTGAGCTGTGGGAGGGGCTAGTAGCTGCTTGGCCCCACCAAACCCCACCCCCATGGTCCAGCCCCACCCCCAGCCTCTCTCCAGGGGGAAATAGGAGGAAATCAGCCCCAGGCTTCCCTCGGCCGGCAGAGCATGGGGTAAGGAGGCTGGCAGCACACCGCCTCTGCTTTCCCGCGGCTACCCAGAGCTCAGGGGATAGAGACTGGGGCAGTGCACCACCTGTACTTTCCCCTGGCTGGCCAGAGCACAGGGGAAGGAAGCTGGCAGCGTGCCACCTCTGCCTTTCACAGACCATCTGGAATTGGCCCCATGGCGGACCATAAAGGACCATGGGAGGGAGATTTGCACCCCTCGCATTCCACCTACATACAGGCCTGAATGGGTATCTTACCATAGAATCACCTCAGGGACAAAGATGAGACAAAACACACACCCCAAACCATAGTGAGCAGCACAAAGGATTTCTCTTTTAACTTCATAATTTTACTAGAAAGAAAGTGACAAATAAAATCTGCCATCAAAACATTTTTTTTTCCATTGGAAAATGGCTTTTTGATTAAATTTTTGGGTTTGGGTAGTTTTTAAGAACAATACTTTTCTGTTCTGTTCTTTTTTTTTTTTTTTTTTTTGGCCAAAATAAAATAAAATTTCTAAGCAGCTCTACTTGAAACCCCTCATGTGACATGTACTGCCTTACTGGTAAAAGCATAATTTTTCATCCACAGTTTTGCTAATGAAGCAAATGTCTTCCTATGGCGCTTGTTCAGGCCACCACCTTGCTTTCTATTTTAAAATGTACTGCTCCAGATGGAAAAGTCCTATAGATGCGAAGAGAAACTGGAAACCTTTTGATGGAGTTTGCAAACCAATCTTTACACCCTGCCTTCCTGAGATGACTTCAAGATAGATTAATGTGAAGGTGCTACTTGAGTAGTTCCAGCGCTGGAAGGCCCAAATCACAGTCGGACTATCTACCTAAGTGGCCTCAGTGAACCCCCAAGCCTGGATCAATAGAGCTGTGCTTGTAAGGCTAGCAATGCCATGCTAAAAATAGTTGTGTGTACACCGCTTTTAAGTTGTTACTTGGGCTGGAGCACAGGCTCTGAAGCCTAGGAAGTGAAATGGCGTCACAGACTGAGCTGCATTTAGCTACTTTTAGCGTGGTTGGGCAAGCCACACAACTCCGTCACTGTTGAGCAGCCTCAGAGTCCTGCTGCCACAAACAATGTAGATGGACTCACTAATGGGTACGTCTAGACTGCACACTTATTTTGGAATAAGCTATTCCGGAAGAAATACTTCAAAATAGCTTATTTCGAAATAGCATGTGTACACTACAGGGAAGCCTCAAAATTAGTCCGAGGTAGACTTCCCAAATGTGGATGTGCTGCCTCCATTTAGAGCCCCAGGAGGCACTGGGGAGTAATTAGTCTGAATGGCCCCGGGGAGGAGCTATTTCGAAATAGCAGCAGTGGAGTGTACACATTACAGCTATTTCAAAATGGCTATTTTGGAAGAAGTGTGATTCCTCGTGGAATGAGGTTTACAGAAGTCAGAAACAGCAGTCCATTATTTTGAATTTATTTGAAAATAAGGGTATGTCTACACTAGCTTGGTAGTTCAAGCTAGGTAGGCAAATGAGGGCAACCGGAGTTGCAAATGAAGGCTGGGATTTAAATATCCCGGACTTCATTTGCATCTTCCCGGGCGCCGCCATTTTTAAATGTCCCTTAGTCCGAACTCCATGCCCGCGGCTACATGCGGCACGGAGTGGGTAGTTCGAATTAGCATCTCTAATTCGAACTACCATTACTCCTCGTGGAACAAGGTGTACCGGTAGTTCGAATTAGAGATCCTAATTTGAACTACCAACTCTGTGCCACGTGTAGCCGTGGGCACGGAGTTCGGACTAAGGGACATTTAAAAATGGCGGCGCCTGGGAAGATGCAAATGAAGCCCGGGATATTTAAATCCCAGGCTTCATTTGCACCTTCGAATGCCTACACTAGCCTCCCTAGTTCGAACTAGGGGGCTAGTGTAGACATACCCTAACAGAATTGCTGTGTAGATGCTCACATTGTTATTTTGAAATAACATCAGTTATTTTCAAATAACTGTGCTGTGTAGATGCACCCAGTAAGGCTACTGCACCTTTAACATTGTGAGGGTTACTAATTCTACAATTCTCTTTAATTGAGGTGTTATATAGTCTGATGTAAAGACATCAGACTTTGTGAAGACACTGGTCATCACTTCTGGACTGTTTCAGGTCTCTTTATTTTTTCCCCCTCCATTTTCTTTCCTAAAACCCCTCATGGTTTGCCATTGTCTCATTTATTTTCCATGTCAGATTGAATTTTCACCTGAGTTTTTCTCAGTTAATTGCTATATGTTTCTATCCTGCCTTGTTTGTGCTCACTGCTTCACTTGTAGGGCCTGACAGACTCACTTTGGTTTAGCTCTGTTTATTTAAAAAAATTTATTATAGGCTTTACCTTAGTATGCTCTGTTTTCTGTATATTCTTACTAGAGGAGTTGCAGGGCATCGCTCAGATCCTTAACTCAATTAATTTTATTTGTCTTCATGATTTGTCTTTTATTTGTCTTCAGGCAAAATGCTGTTAAACTATGTTTTCTCTACCCGTCTTGAGATCTATTTCTTTATCTGGTGACAGTGGGTGCCATTAGGACAGGATCTCCTTCTAACAGCCTGGTGCGACACTATTTTAATGCCATTTAGATAGAATGTGAGTATGTGACTCCAGGCTTTTCCACTAATGGCTGCTGCTCTTCAATCTGGCTGCAGAGGAAGGCTTGAGGCCTACCAAAACCACGATAGAAAAAACATATTGTGACAGTCCTAGGTCTGACCATTTAGGAGGAGTCCTTTTTATGCATTCCTGTACAAATAGAGGCAGGGGGAGAGAGAGCTTCAGCAGATCTTTTAAAAAAACACACAGTCTTGCTTTAGCAATGAAGAATCCACAAAGACACTCGATAGATTTTTCCAATGGTTAATTACCCTCACCAATAAACATTTACACCTTATTTCCAGACAGAATTTGTCACAATTCAACTTCCAGCTATTGGACCATACAATACCTTTCTCTGCAAGACTGAACATAAGACTGGTCATACTGGGTCAGATCAAAGGTCCACCTAGCCCAGTATCCTGTCTGATGACAGTGGCCAATGCTAGATGCCCCAGAGGGAGTGAACAGAACAGGGAATCATCAAATAATCCCTCTCCTGTCACCCATTCCCAACCTCTGACAGAGGCTAGCGACACCATTCCTACTTATCCTGGCTAATAGCCACTGATAGACCTAACTTCCATGAATTTATCTAGTTCTTTCTTGAGCCTTGTTAATGTCCTAGTCTTCACAACTTCCTCTGGCAAGGAGTTCCACAGGCCGACCATGCGCTCTGTGAAGAAAACTTCCTTTTGTTGTTTTAAACCTGCTACCTATTTTGTTTTAAACCTGCTACTGAAGAGCCCATTATTAAACATTTGTTCCCCACATAGATACTTACAAACTACAATGAAATCATTCCTTACCCTTCTTTTTGTTAAGTTAACTAGACTGAGCTCCTTGGGTCTATCTCAGTTTTCTAATCTTTTAATCATTCGTGCAGCTCTTCTCTGAACACTGTCCACTTTATCAGCATCCTTCTGAATTATGGGTCCCAGAAGTGGACACAGTATTCCAGCAGCAGTTGTACCAGTGCCAAATATAGAAGCAATTAAAATCTCTGCTCCTACTTGAGATTGCCCTGTTATTGCTTCCAAGGATCACATTAGCTCTTTGGGTACAGTGTCATAATGGGAACTCACATTCTGCTGATAATCCACCATGATCTCCAAACATTTTTCGGAGTCACTCCTTCCCAGGAGAAAGTCCCTCATCCTGTAAGTATGGCCACATTCCTTGTCCACAATGTATACATTTAGGTTTAGCCACATTAAGATTATGTTGCTTGCTTGTTTACCAAATAATCCACATCACTTTTAATCAATAATCTTGCCTTTTTCATTATTTACCACACCCAAAGTTTTTGTGTCATCTGCAAACTTTATCATGGATGATTTTATGTTGCCTTCCAGTTCAGTGATAAAGATGTTGAATAGCATAGGCCAGCAACCAATCCCCGTGGGAATCTCCTGAAAATAGACACATACATTGACAATTCCCTATTTACATTTGTCTTTTGAGAGCTATGATTTAACCAGTTTTAATATATTTACCATATAACTATATGCCATGTTAACTATATTACAGATTTTGATCAAAATGTTTTTCAGCACCAAGTCAAATGCCTTATAGAATTCTAAATATATTACCTTTATCAACAAAAC
This sequence comes from Pelodiscus sinensis, assembly GCF_052426305.1. Classification (NCBI taxonomy): domain Eukaryota; kingdom Metazoa; phylum Chordata; order Testudines; family Trionychidae; genus Pelodiscus; species Pelodiscus sinensis. Next base: position 119,095,860 of record NC_143056.1, on the reverse strand, counting down.
CTGTAATCTCATAAAAAAAAAGAGATCGTCAGTTTGACGGGAGCTATTTTTCATAAACCCATATTGAATGGCATTAATTACATTACCTTCCTTTATTGCTTTATTTATCGAGTCCGGTATCAGCAGCTCCATAATATTGCCTGGGATCGATGTCAAGCTGACAGACCTATAATTACCCTGATCTAGAATTATGTTTACCTTTTTTTTTTTAATAAATTGGCACAAAATGTCATCTACTTTCCTTAGTCCACAGTCTTAGCTGTGCTTTCTTCACTCACCATGCTCCTTCTCCTTTTCTGCCTTTATACAATGCCCCATTCCTCCTAGGTGCATATTCTAGTTCTGCCTGGAATCAACAGCAGGTACATTTATAGTGACAAACTTTAAAAAAATAACTGAAGCTTTGCCTTGCACACCTGTGGAACAGAATTGTACAAGTATAGGCCAGGTTATAGTCACAGATAACAAAAAACTATGTGGCCCAGATTCAAATATTCTAAAATCCAGATCTTAATGTCTCAGCTTAGGCCCACAGCCCAGAAGTGAGTATAAGAGACCTTAGTTTAACATTTCCTATAAAGAAAATAAAGGAATCCTGTGGCAACTCAGGCTATGTCTACACTACAGAGTTTCTTCGGAAAAACAGCCGATTTTCTGGGGAAACGCCAGTTACGTCCACACTGCAATCCTGTTCTTTCAAAAAAACAATCAAAAGGACAGGGGGCTTTTTCCAATGTTGGTAATCCTCATTCTGCAAGGAAGAAGCCTTAAGAGGTCTTTCACAGAAAGGTATGCGTGGATGGGGAGGAGGGATTTTTTTTTCGAAAGGTGTGCTGGTGGCTGCTCCATAAAACTCATCACGACTCTATAGTTCCTGTCTCTTGGTCCTTCTTAAAGCTGTGGGCACCCTGGACAAGCCTTGTGACAGGAAGCCGGGCCTGGGAGCTGCACTCCCTGTGCAGCTCTGACTGCCACACAGTTGCACAACCAGGGCCGAGTCTCAAGCCCCCGGAGACACCCCTGGCCCTATCAGGGAGCAGCCCCAGGGGTCCCAGGACTCACTCAGGAGGATGAAGAGGTGCGTCCCGTCCTGGTCCAGCCCAGGAGATTGAGTCCTTCTTGAACTGTGGGGTCAGGAGGTAACGTTACAGGATCCCTGGGCCAAATGCCGAAATGCGGACATTTATTGCCTTGAAACAGGTCCAGAGTAAGGTAAAAGAACTCCACCAGGGATATATCCACACTATAGAATGTGGCTCGTGCTCAGGGGCACACCTGCCCCTACTACAGGGAGGTATACTACATTAGGGGGTGGGGAAACATCTTCCCCATCCACCCTCGTGGACTCCAGCTCCAAGAATATCTCCTTTCTCATACAGAAGTTTTGGAGCCACTGCTGGCTGTCTCACCGCTCCAAGACCAGCTGGTCCCACCAGTCCAAACTGGTGTCCAGCCTCCAGAAACGACTTTCCACAGTGGGTTGCGGTTGCCAGAGTGTTGCTCCTGCACCCAGGGAGAGAGTCTCCAGATTGAGTTTGGGGTCAAGCTCCTGCAGGACCAGGATGGCAGCTGTCACAAAGTGCTGGAGAAACTGCAGCATGGCAGTGTGGGGCCATCACATGCCCAAGGGCAGCTACGGCTCCATGGCTCAAAGAAAAAAGCTGTGGCATCCAAAAAAGCTGGGCAACCACAGCATGCACTGCAAGAGCTTTGCTGTCCCTCAAAGAGGTATGCAAGTCCATACCAGAAGCAGAGAAACAGCTGTCCAGGGGGGTCCCTTTAAGCGTGTGTCTCCGCTAGATTCCAGCACTACCGGTCGAAAGCAACTGGTGATTGAAAATCCTGCCTGAAGTGGTTCCAGGAGGCCATTTTTGTGAGAGAGCGTCCTATCAGTCTGGACGCTTTCTTTTGAAAAAGTGCATCGCTTTTTCGATGCGCTTTTGTGTGTGGATGCTCTCTTTCTGAAGAAGTTTTTTCGGAAGATCTCTTCCAGGAAAAGATTCTTCTGAAAGAAGCCTGCAGTCCAGACATAGCCTTAGGGACTAACAAAAAAATATATGTATAATATGTTGAGCTTTCATGGGCAAAACCCACTTCCTTAGATGAGATGATCTTGAGTGGAAAAAGAAGGGGGATTCTCAGAATAAGAAGGGAGAGAAGAAAGAAAAAAATACCTGTCTTTTTCACCAAATAACAGTTGTTCTGAAAATAAGAGTCTCTGATGTTTTGCATCCAAAGGTTTTAATTACATTTGTTTTGCACATTCAATTGCAGTTGCCGTACAAATGCTTATTTTAATTTCTTGTTCCTTCTGGTATTTGATAAATACATTCTCAGCATTAGAATAAATATTGTGAGGTCTTTCCCAAAATATCAAGTAAACCAGGGCCTCTGTCAGCCTCTCCCCACTGGCCAGTCTAAATAATTTAAATATCATTCTTTTAATGTGAAACAGCAAAAAGAGTTTATAAGCAGCATTAAGGCTTTTGGCCCTTAAAATCAATATATCAGGCCTATGTCAGGCTTACTTCAGTCCCACATTTTCAGACTGTAGGATGAATTTAAGTGAAGCTTAGGTCTTGCCCTTGCACTGTTCAGTGAGGGTGAATTTCACACTTAATTCTCAACTACAGGCAGTCCCCGGGTTACATGGATCCGACTTACATCGAATCCCTACTTACAAACGGGGTGAGGCAACCCCGCACTAGCTGCTTCCCCCCAGCAGACTAGGGAGACGCGGAGCGGCTTTTCTCAGCAGACACCTTAGCTTGAGAATAAAGGACTGAGGGAAGTGAGGTGTGAGAGAATAAAACTGAGCTCTGGAGAAATGTTTGGCTAGAGTTTCCCCTACAATATGTACCAGTTCCGACTTACATACCAATTCAACTTAAGAACAAACATACAGTCCCTATCTTGTATGTAACCCGAGAACTGCCTGTATTATATTGCAGGGCTGGGGGTTTTCAAAGGGGCCGTTCAGAGTTAGGGAATGAGCTCCTCAGGCAAGGGTGGGGAACCTTTTTTGGGAGTAGGGCCATTAACCAACAGAAGAATCAGTTGGGGGCTGCACACAAGTGAGAAGCAAAAAAACCGCAAATAAACCCTTTCTCACGTGGCCCCCAACTCCAAATAAGAAGGAGAAAGACACTCCCCAGAATCCTCTTGCACACCAGAACCTGGGCGGGGGAGGGGAGGAGGCTGTTCAGGCTAAGGGTATGTCTACACTACCCTGCTAGTTCGAACTAGCGGGGTAATGTAGGCATACTGCACTTGCAAATGAAGCCCGGGATTTGAATTTTCCGGGCTTCATTTGCATAAGCGGGGAGCCGCCATTTTTAAAACCCCGCTGGTTCAAACCCCATGCAGCATGGCTACACGGGGCTTGAACTAGGTAGTTCGAACTAGGATTCCTATTCCGAACTACCAGTACACCTCGTTCCACTACCTAGTTCGAGCCCCGTGTAGCCGCGCTGCACGGGGTTCGAACCAGTGGGGTTTTAAAAATGGCGGCTCCCCGCTTATGCAAATGAAGCCTGGGAAATTCAAATCCCGGGCTTCATTTGCAAGTGCGGTATGCCTACATTACCCTCCTAGTTCAAACTAGGAGGGTAGTGTAGACATACCCTAATGGATTTTGTGCTCCAGCCATATGGTGGGGCAGCAGGGAGGCTGGAGTGCCATTGTGGGTGGTGGGGGTGGCCTGAGCTTTGGAGGCCAGATCCAGGCAAACTGGGGGCTACTTCTGGCCCCTGGGCCTTAGATTCCCGCACCCCTGTCTTAGGGAATTATAGTTGGAGTCTGTACTTCTTTAGGCACCTTTGAAAAACCCAGCCTAAAATATGTAAATGTCTCTGAGTGATTTATGAATTGAACATACGTTGGATGTGCTAATTGCTCCCCTATAAACACTGGGCTAAGTTCAGAACTGACATAAGCAGGTGCAACTCCACTAATATCAGAGGAGTTATATCTGCTCATAACATGTCTGAACTTGGCCCACAGTTGTTTGCTATGAAACATTCAGTATGAAACATTGGTTTGATGGTCTGAAATTCAGGTCTAATTCAGGAGTTTGGGGGGTTTTTTGGGGAGGGGTTACTTATTTTTTCCTCTTCAAGTCATTTTTTCAAACTTTTGCAAAGGCTCTGTTCTAAGTCTCTGTTGTTGAGGCTCGGGTTGGAGGAACGATTACGAGCCAACAGGATTTCCTTGAAGTCACCCACAATAAAGTTTATTGGGTGGCTCTAAACTCAAAGATGGCACCTCTCCAAAAGTTAGATTTTCATGCAGCTACTTCCTCTGCATCATTGCAGCTTCAGAGAAAGGGAAGGCGGCAGAGTTGCTGCAGTGGTCCAAAAGAAGCTAGGCAGCCAGTCATTAAAGTGGAAATGAAAATAGATTTGCAAACATCCTGAACAAAACAATTTGGTGGAGAAGTCAGAGGGCTTGAAATGGTAGATAAATCCAGTTTCATCTGGTCCTGGTCAAAGCTGCCCTGTTTCAACTGAGAGTCAACCACTGAAGATCTATGTCTGATGGAAAAAGAAAGTATTGAGTTCTTTGAAGAAAGGGGGTTTACACACTCACTCACAGATCAGGCACAAGTGTCTCTACTAAGGGTTTGTGTTTTCATCCCTCCTGCTCACCATTTAAAACAACTTGAGAAAGGTTCCGTCCTTCCTACAAAAGGCCCTGCCACAAGCAATACCAGCTTGTGTTCAGCCAGCCTCTACTTGCTGCCCTTCATTCTCCATTGTGTCCCCCGTCCCTCTATAGTTGTCTTCCTCTCTCCTTGCTGCCAGAGCCCTTCCATCCCATTGCACTGTTGGTGCTACCAGCTAGCTGCCACATCTTCTTCTAGAACAAGAAGCAATGGGCTTAAACTACAGCAAGGGAGGTTTAGGCTGGACATTAGGAAAAACTTCTTAACTGTCAGGGTGGTGAAAAACTGGAAGAAGTTGCCTAGGGAGGTTGTGGAATCTCCATGTCTGGAGATATTTAAGAGCATGTTAGACAGACATCTATCAGGGATGGTCTAGACAGTACTGGGTCCTGCCATGAGGGTAGGGGACTGGACGTGATGACCTCTCAAGGTCCCTTCTAGTTATAGTGTTCTATGATTCTATGATTCTTCCCAAACCTTAATCCCAATGTGTCGGGCTGGGGAGGAGGAACAGGAAAGAGACCAAATATTACACCAGCAGGGAATTCCCCTCTGATGCTGGACGTCTTTGCTGGCTTTGTGGTTCAACTACAGCCCCTTTGCACCTTCAGAGTGATGAAAAGAATTTGGATTTCAAAAGGAGCCTCACCTTTCCTCTCAGATAATGACTAATTAAGATCCTGCTCTGTAATCCTGGATAGCCAGATTATTCTCACCGCAGCAGATTTATCTAGCCAAGGGCTTTGACTTTTCTATTGTACTACTTAGAAGGGAACTTCCGGGCAGGGACTAACTTCTGACTTTGTTCAGTGCCTAATACGATTGGGCTGAAGCCCTGCTGGAGGTTTTAGGCTCTCCCCCAAAAAACAAAGAATAAATAAATTAAGAAGATGATGATGAAGGAGAAGCTGGGTGCTGAAGGAGAAATGTTTTACCAGAGCAAAAACATGCTAAATAGAAACAGGAATCCCACAAACTGCTTACCAATTGAACTGTTGTATAAATAACCACTTTGTCCAATTTGCACATGTGCAGAGCTAGGACACCCTCCCTTTCCCCTTCCCTGTGGATAGGGGCTGCTGGACTCGGTGAAAGCTGTGACTCAGCAATCCTGGCTGTTCCGGCTCGTGCCGGGTCCGGGACCTACCCCCACAGAGCCTCTGCAGTTTAAATGTAGTAGGAACCAGGCGACCTGCGCACCCAGCTCTTACTACATTTAAATTGCAGAGCCACAGTGGGGGTAGCTCCTGGACCTGGCATGAGCCTGGAGGAAGCCTTCCCTTATCTGCTAATTATTTAGTTGACAATAATTTTATTGACTACACGATTAGTGGATTACCCACCTCTTGCACTGGGGGGAAGGGATAGCTCAGTGGCTTGAGCATTGGCCTGCTAAACCCAGCGTTGTGAGTTTAATCCTTGTGGAGACCATTTGGGGCAAAAATTCATCAGGGGTGGTACTTGATCCTGCTGTGAAGGCAGGGGACTGGACTCAATGACCTTCCAGTTCTAGGAGATAGGCAATCTCCATTATTAAATCCTTAAAATAGGCAGCTTGTTTTCACTCCTCACACTGGGGCTGTGTCTACACTGGACCACTTATTCCTGAAAAACAGCCGCTTTTCTAGAATAAGCTGCGAGCTGTCTACACTGGCCCTTGAATTTCCAGAAAAGCAATGACACTGTACTGTACAAAATCAGCCACTATTCTGCAAAAACTATTCTGCTCCCACTTGGGCATAAGTCCTTATTCTGGAAAACTGTTCCAGAAAAGGGCCAGTGTAGACAGCCCAGTAGTCTTTTCCAGAAAAAAGCCCCAATCGTGGAAATGACGATCGGGGCTCTTTTCCAGAAAAGCGCATCTACATTGGCCATGGACGCTTTTCCAGAAAAAGAGCTTTTCCGGAAAAGCATCCTGCCAATGTAGATGCTCTTTTTCCAGAAATACTTATAACAAAAACTATTCTGTTTTAAGCATTTCCAGAAATTCATGCCAGTGTAGACACAGCCTCAATGTCTTAAACAGGATTCAAGCATCTAAGTAGCTTAGAGAATCTGGCTCAGAGTCTGTAACTTCCATCCCTGCCACACAGCAGCCTTTATATAGCTGTCCTGTTCAAGATACATATTGGCCCTCCATGGGTTTGGATCTAGCTTAGCTATTTAGGTTCTACAGCACAAGCACACCAGTGATAAGATACAGTGGAAATTGCCTATCTCCTAGAGCTGGAAGTGACCTTGAAAGGCCATGGAATCTATTCCCCTGCATTCACAGCAGGACCAAGTACTTTCCCTTACAAATTTTTGCCCCAAATGGCCTCTATAAGGCTTGAGCTCATAACCCTGGGTTTAGCAAGCCAATGCACAAACCACTGAGCTATTCCTCCTCCCTTATCATGTAGACCTGTAGCAATATTGTATCATATTGCTTCTGTTAAATGACTCCTTATTTGTGAATGAATTGGGTTTGAAATTCTTGTTCTTGCACAGTATCTTAGTCTTGCACCATCTCATATAACCAAGCTCCCAATAATATACAGTGCAAGTAGATAATTCCCTGCTTACATAAACTCCTAAAACCAGGCTTCAGTCCAGTGATAAACAGGGATCTTTATGTTCTTTTCTGACCCACTAGTCTACAATGCCAGAAATCACATTTTTAAGAAGGAGAGTGTGTTCACATTCTATACAGATGGGCTCAATATAAACACATTGGGTGTCAAAGAATTTAATAAGTAACTGCTAGTAAGCCAGATAACTGCAGATATCTGATGCTCATTGGTAAATAAATCTGTAGGGGGATATGAATCTTTGATGATGAAACAACGAGCAGCCCTGTGGCACCTTAGAGACTCAGGCATATGTTATATCATGATTTTTAGTGGACATACAAAATCTACTTGAGACACTTAAAAAAACAAAATGTAAAAAACCAACAGCCCAACTGGAACTCTTGCTGGGAGTCTGAGTGGAGATGCCAAAGAGTGAATTTGCTATTTAAATGTTGATTTATTTCCTTCTGGTCACAGTTAAGGAACAATGAGGCAGCATGGAGTAACTGGCACTGCCACAGACTATGCAGTACCCAGTCACGCTAATCTACCATCGTCAAACATCCCTGAGGTGCTCTACTAGCTACTCTTAACCACTGCTTTATTACTGCCTCGGGTGGAAGTTTGTTTGCTCTTCACAAAGAATAACAAATGACTTGATTATGAGCAATCATTTCACATAATTGCAATGTATGAATTTACGAGGTGACATGTGACATATATTGTTACACGGACAGTCACCTGTCACCTAAAGAACTATTCAATAGAACATCAGTGAAAATTTGTGAAGTGGAGTTAAACTAGCCAGATCAGTGACCTAGGGTTGTTAAATATCTAATTGCACATAACCGAACACCATGGCCAAGCCCTTCTCCGAGACCCTGCCCCTGGTCCACCCCTTCTCTAAGGGCCACCCCCCACTTTCTCCATACCCTCCCATCACTTGATCTCTACCATACTTACTCACTTGCTTATTTTCAATGGGCTGGGGCAGTGGGTTTGGGTGTAGGAGGGGATTAGTGCTCCACATAGGGATGTGGGCTTCAGGGTAAGGCCAAACATGAGGGCTACGTCTACACTGGCATGATTTTCCGGAAATGCTTAAAACGGAACAGTTTTCCGTTATAAGTATTTCCGGAAAAAAAGCATCTACATTGGCAGGATGCTTTTCCGGAAAAGCCCTTTTTCTGGAAAAGCGTCCGTGGCCAATGTAGACGCGCTTTTCCGGAAAAAAGCCCCGATCGCCATTTTCGCTATCGGGGCTTTTTTGCGGAAAAAACTACTGGGCTGTCTACACTGGCCCTTTTCCGGAACAGTTTTCCGGAAAAAGAACTTTTGCCCGAGCGAGAGCAGCATAGTTTTTCCGGAAAAGCAGCTGATTTCTTACAGTAGATCGTCAGTGCTTTTCCAGAAATTCAAGGGGCCAGTGTAGACACAGCCGAGGAGTTCAGGATGTGGGAGGGAGCTCTGTAATGGGGCAGAGGGCTGGGTGTGGGATCTAAGGTGGGGCCAGGAATGAGGAGTTTGAGGTGCAGGGGGGCTCCAGTCTGTTGGTGAAGCCAAGGGATTTAGAATACAGGAGGTGGCTTCTGGGCTGAGGCAAGTGGTTGATGTGGAAGGGTGTAGGGGCTCTGGGCTAGCAACATGGGTCCTGAGGTGGGACCAAAATGAGAGGTTCAGGATGTGGGAGAGGCTCTGGGTTGAGGCAAGGGGTGGGATGCAGGGAGGTGCCAGCTCCTGGAGTGAATATGGGCATGGGACAGGACTCATGGCAGGGGCAGAGGGTTGGGGTGCAGGAAGCAGGCTCTTGGTGGCACTTATCTGGGGGGGGAACCTTGGACTTGGCAACATGTCCTCCAGCTCCTAGGCATAGAGATGACCAGGAGGCTCTGCACAGTGTGCACTGCCTCTGCCCATAGGTGCTGCCACTGCAGCTCCCCTTGGCTGCTGTTCCTATCCAATAGGAGCTGCGGAGCTGGTGCACAGGGTGAGAGTAGTGTGCGGAGTTTCCCTGGCTGTCTCTCCACCGAGGAGCCAGAGCAACATGTCACTACTTTCAGGAGCCATATAGAACCAGGTTGGGAGCCTGCCAGCCCCGCCAACTGCATTTTTAATAGTCTGGTCAGTACAGCTGACCAGAGCCTCTAGGTCCTTTTCTACTGGATATTCAGGTTAAAAACCAGACACCTGGCAACCCTACAGTCACTGTGTTTAGCTTTCAGAATCCAGACACAAGTCTTAAATGGCAGGACAAGTGGCTATAATTTGAGTGGTAGCTATAGGCCAGATCTTCGACTGGGATCAATTGGCACAGCTTCATTGACTTCCCTGTAGTTATGCTGAATTACACACAGGGAGGATCTGTCCCATAACACTGGGACGCCACTTTTAGCAGACAGGAAATTAAATGATCCATTTATAACCATGCTTTGAACAAGTCAGTGTCAGACTGAGCTGTGGGACTAAACCAGGAGGAAGTTTCAAACTGCCAGAGGCTGCTTTGAGCACTTCTATTGACAGCGCTTAATAACTGATGCAGCAAGCAGCACTAAAGATATGAGGACTATGCACTGCTAAGCTTACAGGTGCCAGAGCTCAGCCCAGGAAAGCTCTGGCACAAAGTAAGCACTGCCTGTTGGCTGTCAGTGATTGAAGAGAGAGAACATCCCCATCATGAACATCATTTTGCAGTTGTTTCTTTGGTCTTATTTGGGTGGGCTCTCACAATGATGACAGGTGCTTCCCAGCACCGTAATGTGTAGTTATGATCCAAAAGGTATCTCTAAATGTGACATCTTATCATTTCCTATGTATTTTATTCTCCCTAGTCTGTAATGCAAAGCAAGTGTTTCCTGCTAGGATTGCACGTTCAAGATGCTATCTGAAAATAAAGCTGTGTTTTTTTCTGTTTCATCAGTTACCATCAGTTATATACGTAAGTGAATTAGAATCTAGATAGCAAAGGATGGTGTAGAATGCAGGGCAGAACACCCGGCTTTCTTGTACATAGGATATTGAATCTGCATTGCAGACAAGAATGAACAATTTCTTTGTCAGCAAGCTAAGCAGAAATGATTCAGACATGTGGAGGGCTGCATTTCAATCTTATGTGGAAGGACAGCATGACCTAGGTACCACTGTAGTCCCACACATGCTCTTAGTGACTTAAGCAGCACCAATGCCTGGCCTTCTGCACAGGGATAAATTTCTGTTTAACGATCAGCAGTGCTGTAAGGAAATCTCATTTCTGATTGTAACTAGACTTTACGGTCCAACATGAACATCCCACAAAATGCCCTCAATGCTCCCAAATTCTCTGCTCTACTAACAAGAGCCAATGTCTATTCCCCTTGTAGACACCCTTTAGAACAGGGCTACTCAACAATGTGGCCCACGGGCCACTTGCATCCCGTGGCCCGTTTGTTTGCGGCCCACGGTGCAGTTTGGGTTTATGCAGGGCTCAACACTTAGCCCATGGGTGGGAGCCAGCCAATACAGTAGTCAATATAATGGTTTTCTGTTGATACGCATTGTAGTAGTTAAATTTCTGGACTGTCATTGTTCATTAAAAGTGCTTTCATATGGGTGGAAATTGGGTACATCTTGCATTTTATTAATATCAGCAGTACTGACTTAAATGGGGCCTGTGTGTTGTGCAGTCTTGCCTTAATCTTTGTATTCATGCCCGCAATGCGAAAGAAGCGATTTGCATCTATATTTGCAACTATATTTTCATGTATATGCAACCACATTTAAGTTGCGGCCCTCGGCATATGTTGTGAGCATCAGTGTGGCCCCCTGGAGCTCCTAAAGTTGAGTAGCCCTGCTTTAGAACATTGCCTCTGCATTCCTGTCTGGGTTCATTTTTGAAGTAGCACTTGCATCAAGAGTAATTTTATTCTTTGTGGCTATTGGAATGAAGAGAAACAAGCACAGCAAAAAGAGATCTTTATCTTGAGATATTTCTATGACATTGTGTGTCACACAGTTTCTTCCCTGGCTTGAATAGGTGCAAAGACGGAGTGTTGCCAACACAAGCATTGTCTCAAACTTCCAGTATTTCATCAAACACAGTTTTCAGACCATGAAACATATCTAGGAGCTGAGGCATGTTGTTCTGAGGGTATGACAAATATCAAAAGATTGAGGTCCTGCAGCTGATACGTGGGCAGGTACAATCATCATCTTGGCTGTAGCTGTGGTCCCCGCCCTCTATTGACGTTTAACCTTCCGTCTTGATTATGAACTGCTCCAATCTCTTCTGTGCTGCCCCATACATTGGCCAGCACTTGGTGCGTATTTAAGATTTTAATGGAGTTTGCCCTGGCTAATCTCTTCTGGTTTTACTGTACAGTGTGAATCAGTCATGGCTGTTTACATAGAGGCAGTGCCCTTGGCCCTATTTATTTGTCAATCCCAGGTGATTGTGCTCTATCGCTCTATTTACCAAGGTGGGAACCAGCATAAATCAACTCCTCATCAATACCTCTGATTACTAAAGCCCTGAGCCAAAGGGCCAGCTTTGCATGTTGGTAGATTTTCTGTCCTACAAAACCTTTTTTAAGCTAAACAATAAAAACGGAGAGGTTGGTGGCAACACTTGCAGCATTATGAAATCATGAGAATCTCTCCCAGCTTGTCTGCTGGAAGATGAGCAATAAATAGTTTGACAGTGCAGACTGTCTCCTGGGTCTACTGGGATTAAGTGGCTTGCATGTAGCAGGTGAACAATTATTACATTCCATTTTTAATGTGGATGAGGAAAGTTTCTGTTCCTCTTGAGGAAGAGTGAAAGAATATTTTCTGAACATCTGAGATATCTGCAAATCAATCACTGAGTAGATAACATTTAACTTAGAATCAGAAAACCTTTTGAGCCAGACATTTTTTTTCATGGCGCGCACAGTCAATCTGTGGAACTCCTTACCAGAGGAGATTGTGAAGACCATGACTTTAACAGAATTCAAAAAAGAACTAGATAAATTCATGGAGGTTAGGGCCACCAATACTTATTAGCCAGAAATGATGTCTCTAGCCTCTGTTTATCAGGGGCTGGAAATGGATGACAGGAGAGGGACCACTTGATGATTACCTATTCTATTCACTCCTCCTCTGGGGCATCTGGCATTGGCCACTGCCAGAAGACAGGATACTGAGCTAGATGGACCTTTGGTCTGACCCAGTATGGTCATTCTTATGTTCTGCATCATCTAAGGATCTTGCCCCTTATTATGGCACATGAGGAAAAACCTGCAGAATTTACTTCATCAGCATCTGGGAATATTTGCAAGTCTACCTCAAAACTCCTGAAAATAAATGCAGCTGACCACTTGCGTATAACACATGAGCCATTTCCTCAGTTGGGTTGATCAATATTGAAGTCAATTGAGCTATACCAATTTATACCAGATGAGGCTTTGGCCCAATGGGTGATCAGAGTATAATGTGTACAAAGAAATTTGTTGTTTTCCTCATTGGACAAAATGGTAATTAGATCAGAAAAATAAAGTTACTTAAACTTTTGAAAATGCAATAATTATAATAGGTCTGGCTGATACAATCCATTAAACAGACATCCAGCCTAAATGCAGAGTGTTTCCAAAGGGCTGAGTCAGCTGCAGCTCTTGTTTCAAAACAGGGTCTGAAACTGACAGTTTGTGGGCCATAGCATATTTGCAATCTGGCTCGGGAGACCCAATGAACTGGGGGAGGGAAATATGCCTGCATCTTTTCCCTACACTTTGCCCCGTTCCCTCTGAAGCACGTGGCATCGACCACTGTCGGCAAACAGGATACTAGGCTATATGGACCATTGGTTTGACTCAGTATCGCCATTCTTATGTCCTTATCCTTGACTTTATATAGGCTGGCAAATACATCCACCGTGAGACGGTTTGCATAAATGTAGTGAAATGCAACTCTCTGTGGGTTCAAAGTAGAGTGGCTAATGTAGGCATTTGAACTTGCAAATGAAGCCCGGGATTTAAAAATCCCAGGCTTCATTTGCATGTACCTGGGCAGGTGCCATTTTTAAATGCCTGTAGTTCGAACTACCTGCCCGCAGCTACATGTGGCACGGACTAGGTAGTTCGAATTAAAGCTCCTTATTTGAACTACCATTAAATCTCCTTGCAGGAGGAATAATGGTAGTTCGAATTAGGAGCTTTAATTTGAACTACCTAGTCTATGCCGCATGTACCTGTGGGCAGGTAGTTCGAACTACGGGCATTTAAAAATGGCACCCGCCCGGGAACATGCAAATGAAGCACAGGATATTTAAATCCCAGGCTTCATTTGCAAGTTCGAATGACTACATTAGCTACCCTAGTTCGAACAAGGGTGGCAGTGTAGACATACCCTGTGAGAATGAGGATTCATTTTCAGGCCCCAAGTCTCCCCAAAAGGGAGAAGTCATTCCATAGTGCTGCAGTTTCTGTTGCATTTATTTGAGGCCTGCTCCTGATTGCAAATGGAAGTAGGCTCAGGCTCTTGAGAAATACAGGTACTAGTATTCTGCATTTGAAAACAATGTCTAACAACACAAGTAGTTCATAAAATTACTTCATTCACATCATTAACTGTAAAATTTTTCTAAGTGTGCTAGATAGAATCATGAAATGTATACTGGAAAGAATTTTGAAAGACCCACTTATCCAGCCTCCTGCACTCAGGCAAGACCAAGTATACTTCGACCATTCTTGAAGGTTTTTTGTCCAACCTGTTCTTAAAAACCTCCAGTGATTGCAATTCCTCCTTTAGAAGCCTATTCCAGAACTTTATTCTTATAGTTACAAAGTTTTAATCTAAATTGCTTATGCTGCAGATTAAGGAAATTACATCTTGTCCACTCTTCAGGGAAGATGAGGAACAATGGATCACAAAGGGTATGTCTACACTACAGCGTTAATTCGAATTAACTTAATTCAAAATACTTAATTCGAATTAAGTTAATTTGAAATAACACATCTATACACAAAAACTATTTTGAAATAGCGTTTTGCTATTTCGAAACAGCGTGTCCACTATGAGTGGACCCTGAACCGAAGTTAAGGCTGGCCAGAACCAGTGCCAGCAGGGAATCAGATTAGGACTTAGAGTGTGGGGCTGCTGCCTGAAGCTAACTGAGCTCCGTGCTTAAAGCCACCCTACCCCCACCCTGGACAGACAGTTCTCAGGGTTCCCCGCTTGCTTGTCTACCTCGATGAGGGACAGCAAAGCAGTCCTGTCTTGGAGTGCCCTGAGTGCCCGCACTCGGGACACCACAGCACTTAGTCACATGGAGCCAGAGCTGCCCCTAGGCACTCTGGTGCATCTCGTGGGGTTGTTGCCATCATCCTGGCTGCACTTGCTGCAGGCTGCCATCTGGGAGGTCCATCGGGGGACTGTCAGGATCCAGGGGGCCCTGCGGGAGAGCGTCCACCCAGAGGAGCACTAACAGTCTCCCTGGTCTGCCCCACTGGGGGCTTGTGCCCCATTCCTCCCTCACGTCCTTCCACTTACCCCTCTCTAGCCCCCTTCCTGATGTCAAATAAAATACACTTTTTTTCAAAAATAGAAACTCAGTTTATTTAACAAAACTGCGGGGGGAAGGGGATGAATCTCTGGGGAGACTGGGGAAAGGAGGCAGGAGATGGGAGGAGAGAGTGTGGGAGAGGGGAGGGGGAAACCTGGGAGGAGGGAGCTGGAAGGGGGAAGCAAGGGGAAGAGGGGGAAGGAAAGCTCAGGGACCAGGGTTGGGGGTTCTTGCCGGACCAACTTGATTTTCATGCAAACCTGCTCCTGGGTTCACATGTGGCCTTTGGTGGCCAGGCTGGTAGCTATCCCACTATAGACAGACGCATTCCTCTATCTAGTGTAGAGATCATGGATGTTGGGGGCATCCCCCCCAAACCTGAATAAGGTCCATGATCTCCACCCTGGACCAGGTAGGCGCCCCTGTGAGCTGGCAGAGTGCTCATGGGGAGCGGTGGAGGGCTGGCTGCCAGTGGATTGCTGGCTCATATTTTGGGGCTACTGAGTCAGGGGCCTCGGTGGCCACTGCTGGCTCTGAGCTGGCAGGCTTGGAGCTGGCACAGGCACTGTGGCCAGGGTCTACCCCTTTAATGGCTCCGGGACTGGGGGAGAGGAGAGTAAGTTTTCCTGGTTGTGCCCAGAGTGGCCACCAGGGCTTCCTAGGAAGGGCTGGAGGTCCCCTATTTCGAATTAAGTGTCTACAAAGCACTTAATTTGAAACAGCTATTTCAAATTTGGCGTTACTCCTCGTAAAATGAGGTTTACCAAATTCGAATTAAGTGCTCTGCTATTTCGAATTAAATTCGAAAATGCGGTTTGCATGTATAGACGCTATTAAAGTTAATTTGAAATAATGTCTGTTATTTCGAATTAACTTTGTACTGTAGATATACCCAAACCTCTTTATAATAGCCCTTAATATATTGGAGGACTATTTTGGCATTCCCCCCCTCAGTTTTCATTTCTCAAGCATAACCATACCCTGGTTTTGAACCTTTCCTCAAAGATCATGTTTTCTAAACTTTTTATCATGTTTGCTGCTCTGCTCTGGAATTCTCTCCAATTTATGCACATATTTCTTAGAGTGTGGTGCTCAGAATTGGATGCAGTACTCCAGTTAAGACGTCATCAGTGCTGAACAGAGTGGGATAATTGCCTCTTATCTCTTCCGTACAACACTCCTATTCCTGCACCACAGAATGTTATTAATCTTTTCTGTCACTGTTGACTCATATTCAGTTTGAGATCCGTTATAACCCCAAGATTCTTTTTAACATTTCTACCATCTAGCTAAAAAGTTTCAGAGGGGTAGCCAAATTAGTCTGTAAGTGGAAAAACTTAAAAAACAATGAATAATCTTGCAGCACTTTTGGCTGTGACTAGACTTCACCTCTCTGTCGACAGAGAGATGTAGATTAGGCACATCGAAACTGCTAAGGAATCAGGGATTTAAATATCCCACGCTTCATTACCATAAACATGGCTGCCACTTTTTTTTTGAAAAGGTTTACAGGATTTTTTGAAAAAGGCTTTATTTTTTGAAAGATCCACATCTAGACTGCCGGGTTTTTTTTTAAAAAGCTCCGTTTCGAAAAAAGCGGCTGCTATGTTTATGCTAATGAAGTGTGGGATATTTAAATCCATGGTTCATTAGCAGTTTTGACATGCCTAATCTACATCTTTCTGTCGACAGAGAGGTGTAGTCTAGACGTACCCTTCGAGACTAACAAAACATGTAGATGGTATCATGAGCATCAAGTGGGCACAACCCACTTCTTCAGATGAAATCATCTAGGTAGGTATTCCCAATTCTGTAGTTGTGCACTTGACTTTTCCTTCCTCACTGTAGTAGTTGCAGGGGGGTCGACAGACTTGCTAGGCAAGGTGGGGGGTCCAACTCTGTGTTCCTGAAGGGATGGGGCTGAGGCAGGTGACCTTCAGTGCCACCCAGACTGTGACATGCTGAGCTCCCTGCCAGCCTTCAAAGCTACCCGGAGCACACTGCATGGTGCTCTGGCGGCAATTTAAAGGGCCTGGGGATCCGGGCCCTGACACTTCTGTGGTAGTGGCAGCAGTGTTCAGGAGCTCCAGACCCCTTTGAAGTGCTGGGCCCTGAGGCAAATGCTCCCTTTGCCCATCCTCCCCTCTAAGGTGCTGCAGGACTATTCATTGGTTTTTTTTAAAGTTTTCCCATTAGATAGGTCTACCTAGTTTGAGAGTGAAAAAACCAACTGCTCCTTTAATACAGTTCCTCAGTTAGCTTCGCACCCTCATTGTGATAATTTCATCTAGACATTTCCCTGCTGTGTGGGACAGTGTTAACAGCCTTATTAGCTTTACTCCTGTCTAGTTCTACTGACTTCAAAGGGTTCACTCCAGATTTACACTAGAGTAGAAACTGTGGGTGAACTAAGTTCCTAGATGTCTTGGATTCAATCCAAAACATGAAAGAAATTGTTTCCCACCTGTTTGCCTGAATGATTCAGAGAATGAATGAACATACAAAGGTGTTCCAAATCACTTGGATCCACACCATAAAAGCAAATTTACCTTTTTGGTTCTTTGTCCTGCTAGTCAGCAACAGAACAGGGAGGTAGTTAATTTCTGGGCTACATTGGTCTCAGATAGTCTAGTATCTAAGCATTTACTCTGAAATGTACTGAAAAGTTTTCCTCTTCTTCATGGAGTCATAGCACATAGCACAAATCAATGCCTTTGCTCCTCTTTACAAATGAGACAAAGGGGATCAGGCACTTTAAGGCACCTTTGTCTCTATCAAGAAAGTTATTGACTTGATAAGGCCAACAACCAAAGACAACCCTTTTTGTCAATATTAAAATGCGATAACCTTCTCGTGCATGGCCTGCTGGTGCACAATAGAAACCCTGTGTTTCTATTTCTATTTCCAAGAATGTCATCTTCTCAGTGACAGTCATTCTGCAGGTCTCAGCCAGACCTCTTTTCCACAGGCAAAATCTCTGCCAGAAAGGTGCAAACATGAAAATGAAATAAAAAGGTCAAACAAAAATGAAGTGTGATTTAGGATTCCCATAGGGTTTGGAGCCACAGCCAATGGGATCTGTGGAGGCAGCAGGGTGGAGCTCCAGGGAGGGACAGGCTAGGGGTGCTCGTTCTTCTGCAATTAGAACGTTGGCAACCCTACAGCTACTTTATGCTGATTCAGTAATCTAGTACTACAATATATGACCACCTGAAATGAAGAACAAAGTGCTGAATAAAACTGAGTGGCACAAGCAACTTAAAATAAACAAATTCTTTAAAGCTGAGAACAGTTTAATAAAAACAAGTAGCCCCAGCTCAAAATCACATGCTGCAGCTAACTACCCACCAAACAGGTCTTGAGATAATGTAGCTTAGGGCCCATATGTCAGAATGCTCACATTTAACACTATGTCTGCTATAGCCATAGCAATATATTGGCTTAAAGTAGACCAGATATTGACAATCAAGAGGCAAAACTGTAAATGATAAATCTAATTAAACAAAAAATAAGTAGATAAGGTGTGATTCTACTATAAAAAGTAACAATAAAAAAATTACATCGACCATACTTTTAATAGGGATCAACTCTTTGATTTCTAGATAGCTTCTGAAAAGTTTACAAGTATGATATGTAATTTTTCTAACTGATGGCAATCTAAGCTCAGTCAGAAATCTGAATGTTAAATAGAATTTCTTCCTGTCTATTGCCATCCAGGAGGATTTTGCCATCAGAACTGTCAATAATTTCCATGGCCCTGATCTTCACTAGGGATGTTCAATATCGGTTAATTGAATAGTCGAGTAACCTCATGAATTCTTATCGGTTAGTCAACTATTCTATAGTCCCTGGGGGCGGGGCTGGCAGCCAGTGCGCTCTGGCTTCACTCCTGAGAAGACCCTTGCCAGGTGGGAGCTGGTCCACGAGGGGAGGCAGTTTAAAAACCAGCTCCCCTTGTGGACTGGCTGCCTGTCACCCTGATAAAGAGGCTACAGCATAAGGTGGCAGCAGCCCCTGTCAAGGGAGTGCTCTGAGCTCCTGGACCCGGTGCAAGTCAGAACTGAGCAAGGCTGCCTGCCCACCCAGCTCCTAATATGCTTTAAATGCAGAGCCGCAGCGAGGGTAGGTCCTGGACCCATCATAAGCCAGGACTGAGCCAGGCTGCTGGCCAGCCTGTTAAAAAATTTACTGGTAATTGGGGGTGGGGAATGCATGTAGTGTGTAGCATTGACCTATAAGCATTTGCTTATCAGTTCATTGGTTAATTGCCTATACTTTTACATCCCTAGTCTACACTAGGACCTTATTCTGAAATAAACTCTCCTCCCCACACACACACAACAAAAGTTGTATTTATAAGCAGTGTCTCCACACTACTAAGCCTGTTACTTCAAAAAAACAGACCATGGAATTCAAGCTCTATACTCCTGCTTTTCATGAGGAGTAACGCTAATTTTGGAATAATAATTTCAAAATAACAGTAGTGTGGATGCTCCAGAGCAGCTAATTCAAACGTATTCACCTCTGGGAGGCTTCCCGCAGCTCCCCAGAGGGCTTCCTGGGGCTCTAAGTCTAAGGCAGTACATCCACATTAACAGAGTCTGCTTTGGACAAAATTTGATGCTTCTCCATGGTGAGGACACTCTAGTTCGAATTTGTTAAATTGGGAGTTAAGTCGAATTTAGTAATTTTGAAACAGTTTCCTAGTGTAGACATGGAGAAAGTGAATAAGGAAAAGTTATGTACTTATTTCCATAATATAAGAACTAGGGGCCACCAAATGAAATTAGAACAAATAAAAGGACGTTCTTTTTCACACTGCATACAGTCAACCTGTGGAACTCCTTGCCTGAGGAGGTTGTGAAGGCTAGGATTATAACAGGGTTTAAAAGCAAACTAGATAAATCCATTAATGGGTATTAGCCAGGATGGGTAAGGCATGGTGTACCCTCGTCTCTGTTTGTCACAGCATGGAGAGGAATGGCAGGAGAGAGATCACTTGATCACTACTTGTTTGGTTCACTTCCTCTGGGGCACCTGCCATTGGTTACTGTCCTCAGACAAGATACTGGGCTGGATGGACCTTTGGTCTGACTCAGTATGGCCATTCTTATGTTCTTATGTTCTTAAGATAGAAAAAGGTCATTGCTGAATAACTACTGCAGACTTTGAAGATCTGGTCAGCCAAGTTCATATAACGTCAGTAACAATCACAAATATTCCAGGCCCCCTTCTCTTCCTACTAAACATTCACCTTCAGGTCTAGATGTGAATAGAATAGAATAGAATAGAATAGAATAGAATAGAATAGAATAGAATAGAATCACCTTCTACTGTCAATGGAGGAATTTTCAGCCAATAAAAATTCCACAGGTCAAACCTCCTTTGTCCGGCTCCCTTGGGACCTGAACCACAGAGTTTGCTCGACAAGTGAAGGTCAAGTCTCCCTACCCAGGTGTAGGGCTTTGCTTCCTGCTGCCTGCTGCTGCCTCCAGCCTGGGCTGCCTCCCTCACTGTGCCAACCTCGGATGGGGCTGGCCGTACTGCCACCAACCCTGGTTGGGGCTGAACCCCCCCATGGCGCCTTCCCGGGCTGCGTGTCTAGCTGCTGGCTCCACTAACTCCAGTCCTGGCCAGGGCTGCATTCTTCGCTGGCAGCCCCAGCCAGGACTGTACTCCTGACTGCTGGCTCTGCTGCCTCCAGCCTCAGCTGAGGCTGCATTCCCCCACTGCACCAGCCCCAACAGAGCTGCACTCCCCACCTCGCCAAAGTTTCACATGGAGCCAGCTCCAGCCACAGCTGTGCTCTCCACCTCTCCAGCCTCAGCAGGACTGTGATCCTGGCCGCCAACCCTGCTGCCTCTACTCTTGTCTTGGGCTGAGCTCCTAGCCACCAGTCCTGGCCAGGGCTGTGCTCCCCACCACCAACCTGGCTCGGGCTGCACTTCTTTAACTGGGCAACTTCTCTGGTCCAGTAATATCCATGGTGCTACTGTACCACGGATGTTGCCAAACCGGAGAGTCTTGGATTTTAGAAGTTCAACCTGTACTATATAATATATATGAATAAGTCGCAATTAAGATAATATGTTAAGGCAAATAAGGGATTCCATGACTATTAGTTCAATAAAACAGGAAAATGACCCTCAAAGTAATCAATAGACATATGGTTGACTGACACATTAGGAGATGATTAATAAAGTACATATCTAGTTGCTCAAGTCTTACAACATTTTTTTATGTGTATCATACCTTAGCATCCCAGGCTGGCAAGAATGTTCCTAGCATACCTTAGAAAAACAAGCAGACCAAGTAGTCATCTTTAATATGACTGTGAGATTAAAAACTACAGTATGAGATTACTAAAATCAAGGGTCTAGAATCTTGCTCTCATGAGAAATCCTTCTTTACCTAAATAGGGTCATTCATGTTAATGGGATTATTTGCAAAAATATTTATGTACATGGATAATGACTGCAGGCTCAGCTTTGGGATAAATGGACATTATTAAGAATACATAAATCTTTCCCATTTGTATAAGACTCAACAAAGATCCGCATCCTTAAAAAAACTTTCATTTAATTAGCTATGTAATCTATTAGGGTATGTCTACACTAGCCTCCTAGTTGGAACTAGGGAGGCTAATGAGGGTGACCGAAATTGCAAATGAAGCATGGGATTTAAATATCCCGTGCTTCATTAGCATGTTCCCGGCCGGTCGCCATTTTGGAAATTGACTAGCCCGAAAGAACTGCCCGCATCTACATGCGGCAGTGAAACGGGATTCTGAATGAAAGCCCTAAATCAAATTAGCTGTTATTCCTCTTGGAATGAGGTTTACCAGATAATTCGATTTAGGGCTTTAATTTGGAATCCCATTTCACTGCCGCTTGTAGACGCAGGCAGTTCTTCCAGGATAGTCAATTTCTAAAATGGCGACCGGCCGGGAACATGCTAATGAAGCGTGGGATATTTAAATCCCGTGCTTCATTTGCAATTTCGGTCACCCTCATTAGCCTCCCTAGATCGAATTAGGGGTCTAGTGTAGACATACCCTTAGGGATTAATGAAAACCCCAACTCCATCATGAGCAGGTTTCCCATGGTCATATAATCATAGAAAACTAGACCTGCAAGGGATCTCGAGAGGTCATTAAGTCCAGTCCCCTGCGCTTACAGCAGGACCCAGTACTATCTAGACAATCCTTGATAGATGTCTATCTAACCTGCTCTAAAATAGCTCCAGTGATCGAGATTCCACAACCTCCCTAGACAATGTATTCCAGTGTTTAACCACCCTGACAGTTAAGAAGTTTTTCCTAATGTCCAACCTAAACCTCCCTTGCTGCAGTTTAAGCCCATTGCTTCTTATTCTATCCTTGTGACACCCTTTTAGATACCAGAAGACCACTATCATGTCCCCTCCCAGTCTTCTCCTTTCCAAACTAAACAAGCCCAATTCTTTCAGTCTTCCTTCATAGGTCGTGTTCTCTAGACCTTTAATCATTCGTGTTGTTCTTCTCTGGACTCTCTCTAATTTCTCCACATCTTTCTTGAAATGTGGTGTCCGGAACTGGACACACTACTGCAATTAAGGCCTAATCAGCACAGACTAGAGCAGAAGAATGACTTCTCGTGCCTTGCTCACAACTCTCCTGTTAATGCATCCCAGCATCATGTTTGCTTTGTTTGCAACATCATTACACAGTTGACTCATATTTAGTTTGTGGTCCATTTTGAATTTTGACCCTGTCCTCCAAAGCACTTGAAACCCCTCCCAGCTTGGTATCATCTGCAAACTTAATAATCATACTCTCTATGCCATCATCTAAATCGTTGATGAAGATATTGAACAGAACTGGCCCCAAAACAGAGCCCTGTGTTACCCCACTTGTTATGCCCTTCTAGCATGATAGTGAACCGTTAATAATTGCTCTCAGAGCATGGTTATCCAGTCAGTTATGCACCCACCTTATAGGAGCCCCATCTAAGATGTATTTGCCTAATTTATTGACAAGAAGATCATGCGAGACCATATCAAATGCCTTACAAAAGTATAGGTATAGAACGTCCACTGCTTCTCCCTTATCTACAAGACTCATTATCCTATCAAATAAAGCTATCAGATTGGTTTGACAAGATTTGTTCTTTACAAATCCATGCTGGCTGCTACAAATCACCCTATTAAGTGTTTGCAGATAAATTCCTTAATTACTTGTTCCATTATATTTCCTGGCACAGAAGTTAAACTTACTGGTCTGTAGTTTCCTGGATTGTTCTTATTTCCCTTTTTATAGATAGGCATTATATTTGCCCTTTTCTAGTCTTCTGGAATCTCTCCCATCTTCCATGATTTTTCAGATATGATAGCTAAAGGCTCCGATACCTCCTCTATCAGCTCCTTGCGTATTCTAGGATGCATTTCATCAGGCCCTGCTGACTTGCAGACATTTTTCTGAGTGATTTTTAACTTGTTCTTTTTGTATTTTATCTTCTAAACTTACCCCATTTTCACTAGCATTCACTATATTAGGAATTCCTGGTCTGCTGCAGAGAAGATCAAAATACATTTAAAAAAAATTTACCTTGGGAAAAAATATAAATAAACATTACTTGCATTTCTTTATTGAATTGCCGTGTCTAAGCCTAAAAATGCAGAATGAAATCCCAGCTCCAGTGAAATTAATAGCAAAACTCCCATTGATTTAAATAGGGCCAGGATTTCACTCCTGAGCACCATCTGGATTTGTGTGTCCACCTCTTTCCACGGCTGCATAGCTGTTGGACATTCCCACACCATGTGCATCATGGTCCCTTTTTCTTTATTACAGTGCCAAGAAGCATCAGAAGATAAGGCCTACATCATGTGCAACCTTTGAGGGCCCCACTACATTTTGAATCAAATCTTCTGACAAGTGAAACCTGAGATCCACAAAGACATTTTTAACATGATGTAATATTCTCCGCCCTTGGAATTCTTTTGAGCGCTGATAACCCCCTTTCCTGTGCGTTTACAAAGAATTCCAAACTAATGGAGTTCTTCTTTAGTAACAAAGTGTACATATGTAGTCATCATGGGTCTGTGGAGTTTATGAAGCATTTTTCAAGTTACTAGCCCTTCTGGAGCCTCTGACAGTCCTTGGGTGTGTAGACCAAACTATTATGTTTGCCTGTGAGTTAACTGTAAGCAATGGTAGTCTGCAGACAGTGGCAGGCCGTAGTGCTCTTTTATCATGAGAAATGGGATCAAGGCTTCATCACTGACTAATCAGAAAATCTTGCTCCATCAGTCCTGCTCAGTAAGTTATTCCAAATTATAGATTTGTTTCCAATTTGCAGTGCTGGGTTCCCGGGCAGTTGGTGAAAGTAGGGCTAGGGAAGGCAAACCCCCAAACCTGTCCCCAGCCTTCTTCCCAGGCCATGTCCCCCCATTACAGGGAGGGTAGGCTGCACATGGCCATAGCCTCTCCAGCCCTGGAGCATGGGGAGGGTGGGTGCTCTGGGACAGCAACACTCTGCTTCCAGAATGTCTAATCACTAGGCATTCTGGGGATGGAGTGTGGGCGGGGCCAGGCTGGCAGTTTGAGAAGGCAATGCCTTCCCTCGCCTAGCATACCGGTGTCCATGGCTGGGTTGCTCCAGTTAGATGTTTTTACATGATGGCATGAATGAAATTGGTATCCTTTAGCCAGACCTTTCATGCAGCTACCACTATAGAACCTTATTTTTCTCCACTGGACAAAAAGAGGAACTGAGGAGACCCGAGGCGGAATTGGTACATTAAAAGATATGCACTTTGCACCCATGTGGTTATAAGGATGTTAGCAAGTTGGAAACCCTTTAACAACTGTGTCATGATAAAATCATAGAAAGAAGCTATTTCTAATCAGAGGCATTAGAATGAAGTTCCATGTTTATTAATAGAAAATGCACATCACAGGCAGTTGTGTTAATGTGCTTCAACTCTGATCTAGACTGAGGCTGTAATTGGTTCTTTCTCCAGGCCCATTTATTCTTTGTTTTCTCTGGTGAGACTTTCAACTACTCCAGTTCACATAGATGATCAAACAGCTATTAAATTGTGGCAACTTTCAAGCAGAGCTGGACCTCAGGTCTACACCTTTACACTGTAATTGACCACATGCACAATGTAATTGACTTCAAAGTTACTTCTAAGGACCTGTAGGATTGGCCCTTAGTGAATATTTGAGCCAGTGACCAATATAAATTAGTACCAGTTCCCATAGCCACTTAATCTCTCTTGAAATAGATCAAAACATAAAGAAAACTTATCCGGAAGATTGTCAGGATAAACTGATATTGTTTCAATATGGAATCTTTGTTTCTTTGCTTCTTCTTTTATTGTAATTTCTTCTAAATCTTCTGCAGTCTCATAGTTGTCTCATTCATTGCAATTCTGAGATTCTCCTGTCACTGTTATCAGAGGACTGCTTAATTCTTTCTCTTTCATTTGATTCTTTCACTATCTCCAATTCTGAGAAAGTATAGTCATTCTGGGTATGGGAGCTAAGGCATAACCATGAGAGGCTTCTGTGCTGCATTGCACTTCACAACCTTCATCCAGTGGATGAATGAAATGGAAGAACAACAGAATTAACTTCCAGGTCTGCATTTGGCTTGAACTTTGTCTTCCAGTTCTAAGACTGCCAGAAAACTTACAATTATTGTCTCCTAAATCCGCTTTCCTGACAGGATTTCAAAGGTTGTGTAGGAGGTCCCCGAGGTTGAAGTACGAAGGTAGGGTTCTCGTTATAAATTGGTAAAGCAAATGCACCGTAAGGTTGTGTCTAGACAGTGGTGCTATTTCTGCTTCCCTGTAAACCTCATTCCATGAGAAGTAAGGGACTTTTTGGAATAGTGGGTTATTTTGGAATTTGGAGCTGTGGAGTGCCAAATTTTGAAATAAGCTATTTTGAAATTAACTTGAAATAAGCTATGCAATTTGCATATCTCAAAGGGTATGTCTACACTACCACCCTAGTTCGAACTAGGGTGGTAATGTAGGCAACCGGAGTTGCAAATGAAGCCCGGGATTTGAATTTCCCGGGCTTCATTTGCATCTCGCCGGGCGCCGCCATTTTTAAATGTCCGCTAGTGCAGACTCCGTGCCACGCGGCTACACACGGCATGGACTAGGTAGTTCAGACTAGGCTTCCTATTCCGAACTACCGTTACTCCTCGTTACTTCCTAGTCCGAACTACCTAGTCGGTGTCCGCACTAGCGGACATTTAAAAATGGCGGCGCCCGGCGAGATGCAAATGAAGCCCGGGAAATTCAAATCCCGGGCTTCATTTGCAACTCCGGTTGCCTACATTGCCACCCTAGTTCGAACTAGGGTGGTAGGGTAGACATACCCAAATAGTGTAGCTTATTTCAAGCTAGGGGTGCCGTGTAGACGCAACCCTAACAGTATATGGACTTTAGAAAACAAGATGCTAAAATAGTCTTATCTTTGTACAATTGTGATTTTTTCCTTCTGTCCCCACAATTAAAAGAGGGAGAAGAATGAAACAAAAAACATGTGTGTAGTCCTGTTTTTTGTTTCAGCTACACCAGACTAACACGGCTACATTTCTATCACTATTCTAGAGGGAGAAGAATGTGAGACTAAATCTGAATGCAAAGGCTATTTCTTATCGATATTGTATCAACTTATCATTTTGTACATTGAATAGCTGAGTGCTGAATAACAAACCAAAAACGTCATGAAAAACTGCAATTTCACCCATCCAGTGCAGTAGTTCTGAGTGCCTTTCAAGAGCACACCAGAACAGTACAATGCTTTACTTATTATAATAAATACTAATATCTGAGTAGAAGTGATAAAGAGCTCCATTGGGGACCCCACTAGCACCCACAATCACACCTAAAAATGCAATACATTTCTCAAACTCTTTAGACAGATACAGCATTTCTCTGTGATACGCTTCAGTTTCTGCCCTCCTTTATCTACATTTGTTAGTTTACATTTACTCTTAACTCTACTGATGGGGAGCACTTTTAGGAAAAGGCAAGGGGGGCTAGTTCTTTACACTAACGGATATATTTGTAAGGCATTGTGGAAATAAAAACTAATCTACACCCTTCACAAATAATGGGAGGTCTCGCCAACCAGCTTGCCCTGTTTCTGTGCACATGGACCATGTACTTCTATGTTCCTATGTATCCTTCCCATCCTCTAGTTATGAAAAATGAGGTTTGATTATAATGGGACATGACACTACCCTCTTTGCGTCTCTTTATTTTTAAGGTTTAAAAAAGTTCAGTTAAGATCTACAGATGGGATGAGGGGTGGGGAGAGAACCTC
Organism: Pelodiscus sinensis; assembly: GCF_052426305.1. Classification (NCBI taxonomy): domain Eukaryota; kingdom Metazoa; phylum Chordata; order Testudines; family Trionychidae; genus Pelodiscus; species Pelodiscus sinensis. Next base: position 119,068,804 of record NC_143056.1, on the reverse strand, counting down.
TACATAAGCTGTGTTGCCTCATATTATCTGCACGGCCCTACGTTCTGGCCCTGCTGCTGACCACCTGCTATCCTCAAAGCTTCCTCTGTGAAATTCCCAAGCTTTTTTACAGTTCCTGAAATTGTGCATTGGTGCCCAATGCCATGTCAGTCTCTGTGTGTGGCCCCAAGAGTTGCTTAATCAATATTCTGTACTCTGAGGGTCCCTACTGTATTGTCTCTAGGAACCAGTATAAATCGCCACAAGCAGAGAGTGAAAGAGAGGCCTCTGGAATTACTCTGCCATTGCGGTAAGAGGTGGGAAACACAATGCCTGTCCAGGACAAATGAAAAGATGGCCCTGAGTCTTTTCCCTTCACACCACAAACAGGTGTTACTGAGAATGAGAAAGGAAGGCTTCCTCCTTCAGAAGAAACTGTCAGGAAAGAAAGAACTGTTATTTCCTTACAGGTAGGAAATTTCCTCACAGTGGGAAAGGAGGTCTTCAATCTTTACCCACTAGTGCTCTACAGGATTTTAAAAACTGTGAGTTAGAATAATGTTTAGCAGAGTATCCCAGCTTTTGGATAATTCTCTATATTCTACAGAATCTCACAAACTGTTGAGGATTGTCCGTCACTTACCAGCCCTCTTGAGTGTTTGTGCATACCGTACGTACTGCCCTTTCACACTCCTATAACAATTTAGTCAATGCCCTACGAATGTAATGTACTTCTGTTTGCCTATGAATATTTACCAATTATCTCTAAGGACTTCTTCTTGCTCTTACAGATGAATGTGTGTATCCTGCAACTTCAGCACCTGACTTTACAAAACGTACAAGAGCAATTGTGTTTACTCATCTGCATATATGCTCAGATATCACGGAGGCATTCAAATAGTATGGTGGCAATAGATAGTTACTAGAGGTGGGCATAACTATTAATTGATACACTTTTTAAAATGAAAAATGGTTTTTCAACAGCAAAATGAACATTTTCTGATAAAATTTTCATTTTGGTAAAAAATGGCTATTTTCTGGTGAAAAAAATAAAACATTCTCAATTTTCATTCCCCTCTACCACTTCCTTTTTCCTCTCTTTTCTACTACAGAGAATTGGAGCGAAATTTTTATAAAACCCTGAATTTATTTTATTTTTTGTTTGCTTTGTAAAAAAAAGTCAACAAAATTAAAAATGTTAATATTATTTAATTTTATTTTTGCAGAAAATATATATGAATCTGCTCAGACAGACAGACAGATAGATCAAAGTTACTGTTGGAGACAGCCAAAAGGCCTTACAAGCCCTAGAAGAGCAGATACTTTCAAAGGAGAGGTGTAGCATGCAGTGGTGCAGATATTCTGGGCAGTACAGTGGACTTACGAAACAAGTAATTAAATAGAATTTAAGGTGTAAAAGGCGCTTACAGAATATTTCTTTGTCTCCCTATTTCTGTCCTATTTGTTTTAAAATAACGGCTACCCACCAGCATTTGGCTTTTTATGTTTTCCTCCAAACACAGAAGGAAGGATGGACTTCTAATATTATATTGTCTTTGAACTAGAACACAGATGCTTCCATTTTGCTTCTCAAAATCCTGAAAAAAAAGCTCTGTTTTTATCTTTTATTAGGTACCATGGTGTGCTCTCTTGCAGGGTGCCAGATAGCTGTGGTGACAGATGGCAGCAAAATAGTATGTCACTATTTTGGGGATAAAATTTTGGATAAGGTTTTGTTTATTTTATCTGTATGTTATTTTACAGATGGGAAAGGTGGAGTCAGGCCCACTGATGAAGGATGAGAGGGGCAAAGCAGGGAGCTATCCCAGGGTCTGGAGATTCAAAAGAGCCTGGGGTTTCTGGCTACCACTCCCGTTGCTGCTACTGTGGCAGCAGTGGGAGCCCAGGGCCCTTTAAATCGCCCCTTGAGCCCCATGCAGACCATCTCCACCCTTTCTGCCCATCTCCACCCTTCTGGGAGTGCATAGTGGGGTTCCCATCTTTCCCAGGGGCCTGACAATTCTGATGGATCCCCGAGGTGGAGTATAGAGAAGTCAAGACACTTGCCCAAGATCACCCACAGAATCTGAGGCAGAGCCAAGGACAGAGCTCAGATCTGCTGACTTTTAATCTTGTGCTTTAACCCCACCTGGCCAGCTGTCGCCAGCTGCCATCTCTGTTCTCCTACTTAGATTGTAAACTCTCTGGGGGTACGTCTAGACTACATGGCTCCATCGACGGAGCCATGTAGATTTGTTTTTTTGGCAAAGGCAAATGAAGCCACGATTTAAATGATCGCAGCTTCATTTACATTTACATGGCTGCTGCGCTGAGCCGACAAACAGCTGATCAGCTGTTTGTCGGCTAGCGCTAGTCTGGACATTCCCCCTGTCGACATCAAAGCCCTTTGTTGGCAGCCCCGGTAAACCTCATCCCACGAGGAATAACGGGGCTGCCGACAAAGGGCTTTGATGTCGACAGGGGGAATGTCCAGACTAGCGCGCGAGCCGACAAACAGCTGATCAGCTGTTTGTCGGCTCAGCGCGGCAGCCATGTAAATGTAAATGAAGCCATGATCATTTAAATCGCGGCTTCATTTGCCTTTGCCTATGTGTCTAATCTACATGCCTCTGCTGACAGAGGCATGTAGTCTAGACACAGCCTGGGTATGGTTAGACTACATGCCTCTGACGACAGAGTCATGTAGATTAGGCTACCCAGCATAAGAAAATGAAGCAGCAATTTAAAGAATAGCCGCTTCATTTAAATTTAAATGGCTGCCACTCGAGCTGATCAGCTGTTTGTCAGCTTAGCGCGGTAATCTGGACACTCCGCAGTCGACATCAGAGACATTTGTCGACCTCCCAGGTATGCCTCCTGGGATAAAGTTTACCTGGGGGGTCGACAAATGCCTTTGATGTTGACCGCGGAGCGTCCAGACTACCACGCTGAGCTGACAAACAGCTGATCGGCTCAGCGCGGCGGCCATTTAAATTTAAATGAAGCAGCGATTATTTAAATTGCCGCTTCATTTTCCTATACCGGGTAGCCTAATCTACATGCCTCTGTTGCCAGAGGCATGTAGTCTAGATGTACTCAATGGCACAGGGACTGTCTCTTTGTACAATACCTGGTACAATGAATTCCTAGTACTATGGTTTCTCACACACACACACAAACACACACATGCAAACAAACAAACAAACAAACAAATAAAGACAGAGATCATTCCAGACCTATTAGAATCTCATGGTAACTAAAGATTCTCAAAAATGTTTTAAGGTAGGTTCTCAGTTTCAAATGACAGTACAGGTTGAACCTCTCTAGTCCAGCACTCTCTGGTCTGGAAACATCTGTGGTCCAGCTGATCATACTGGTGATTTAATTAATCATTAAGATATTGAAAAATGTTATATATATTATATATATGAAATAAGAAAGTGCAGTTTTAAAAGTAGACTCTCTCACTCACTCTCTCTCTCTATATATATATATATATGTATATTCTTCCTTTCAAACTCCATTTTCATATACATAATTTGGTGGTCCTAGCTCTTACCATTTAGGAGGATATAATATAGAGATATCTACATATATAGATATACATATATGAGAGTTTGTCTCTATGGTCAAGAACTCTTCCTAAATGGTAAGAGCTAGAACCACCAAATTCAGTATACAGATTCTTCTTATTGTAATTTAAAGCAAGGTCAGGTTTTGGTTGCTCCAGGACAATGGGATGTGCCTGGAAAGGGATTGCTTCTCAGAAAACCGTACAGAACAGAGACAGAAACACTGAAGCAAGTACAATCCTGAAAATTTACATAACTGAGAAAATGTGGAAAAAGACTGAACCAAGATAAGCCAGAAAAATAGGATGAACCTGCAATAGGACTGTTTCTCAACAAACCTTACAGAAAAGAGACAAAAAGAAGCCATTTGGAGCAGTGTTTGTTTTTGCACAATTAAATCAATATTTAAGATCTGAAACCTAGAAGAAAACGTTATGGGAAACAAAATAGACTATAGCCTTTTGTTGTTGTTGTTAAAATATGGTGAATTAAAAAAGTTTATAAGAATGAAGAAACAAAATAGATTGATGGACTTCCCAAATTACGGATCAGAATAAATCAATATGCCATTTAGACCAAAATAAAAGGATGACAAATATGGCTTTCAAGCAAGAATTGTACAGTGAAAAATCTCAATAGGTGTCTCAATAAGTACCCAGCATTGTGCCTGGGTTCATAATTTGGGAATTCCATCAAGTATATTTTGTTTCTTCATCCCTATAGACTCTTATCATTACAAATACATATATTTGATTTAATGACAAGACACTTACTGAAATTTTGCACTGTACAATTCTTGCTTGAAAGTATTTTTAGTCATATATGTCACCCTTTGATTTTGGGCCAAATGCTATTCTGATTTATATCTTCCACTGAATAGAATTTCACAGAGTGTAATTCAAGGCAGAATTTGATAGATTGTTTTCTTCATTTACTCTGTATTTATTTACCCGTGCTACATTTATTTTAACACCACTAAACCCATTTGAACTTTAAAAGTGTGCAGGGAAGGGAGTGTCTCACCTGCATTCTATCACTTTGGAAATGGATAAAACATGAGCATTTTTCCTTTGTCCCCTAACTGCTGAAACTAATTCACCAAATATAAACAGAGTCCACTAGAAAGATTACCTGTTACTATATTAGACCTGTTGAAAGACGGAGAGGTAAAACACAATGAAAAGACAACTTGGAAACGTAATAGTCCTTTAAACAATGAACTGACCTATTTACAAAACCTCACTGTTCACATTCACATTGTTCCCAATATAAATTCATTCCTGCCAAAACATTTAATTTGTACAGCAAGGAAATCTCCATCAAATTATATGGAGCAAAAGATATACATATATTCACTATTCAGACATATACCAAAGCCAATTTATCCTGCCTTTAACATCTGCATTTTTGCATCAAAAGCTATGAATGGGACACATTGAGCCCACTTAATTAGCCTCATTTACACAGGTCCTAAAATTGACAGGTACTTCTTTTGCTGTTATATATGTATAAATACATATCTCTTGTTTTCTGTTATTTCCACTCCAGCTCATCTGATGAAGTGGGTTTTACCCATGGAAGCTCATGATTCTATATATTTTTGTTAGTCTCGAAGGTGCCACAGGACTACTCATTTTTTAAAGCTACACACTATCACAGCTACCCTTGTGAGACTAAATATTTCTATTCAATTAGCTATGTTTTCTTGGAACTTATCTACGCATGAAAATTAATCCTGAATAAAATAAATTGCTAATTTAAAAGTTAATCCACTTCCAAAATGAATTAAACTATTAAACTTAACTGCTATTCCACCATAAACCTTTAATCTATGGAGTTTTTTGAGAATAGCTATTCCAGAATGAATTCCTGGGTAGATCAACTTTTAGAAGGGACACAGATATCATCCAACACAGTGACTGGAGCACCCTCTGAGGATAAGAATTCCTTCTAGGGAGGGTATTAGTTTCTGACTGAAGAGCTTCCCTGCATATTCCTACTCTATGCCTGGCATATGGAAAAACTGTCAGCCTTCAGTGTTTTTTGGTCTTCATCTTCAGCAGCAGAAATGCCACACACCAAGGCACATAATCTTCTCTCAAAAGATGAGGGATCCAAACATGACAAATTCTATCCCACAACTTGGATCAGGAGGAGTTAGAATTTTGCTTGCTGGAGAAATTAGCTTGAAATTGCCTTCTGTAGTCAGGATCATAAAGAACTGCCTCTCTCTTATCCTGAATCCCATCCCTGACCCCCCAAAAGTCATTCTTGAATGATATTGATTGCAAGAGCTGTAATAACTGGAGACAGTAACACAGAACAATTGTTCCTCCTTGCTGGTCACTTGGAATTCCTTTAGTTGAAAAATCTTTTAGAAAATAACACTCCTCCCAGAATGCAAATACAGTTGGCCAGCCCCTAAGGAAGCTGGAGCATCCTTTGTTTACCTATGCACCTGCAGAGGAAAGTTAAAATCTCTGAAGCTCCACCTTTTTAGAACCTTGTGAAACAGTCTGGGAACTGTGCCAAAGTCTATTCTGTCGCTATATAAGACTTGTAAAAGGACAAGTGCCTCTTCAGAAGCCTATAGTTCGGTACCTTCTACCGAACTCCTATCAAGATGGGCATAGGCTGGGGGGGACGAATACCACTATGGATACCAATATTAGTGGTCACCTTTATGCAGAACAAAGGTAGGAGGCTGTAGCTGCTTTTTATTTTTATTCCTTTAGACTACTTCTCATTTGCTCTGCAGTTAGAAAGACTTTTCAGTGGCTTCTGGTTTGCTTTGTGAAACTAATAAGCTTTTGTTTTTAAATGAGATTTCCCTGTCTTTTTTACCTATTACTTTCTTTTCTAATGTCGCTTCACTGATTTCATATTGCCCTCAAGCCCAACAAAAGCAGTTGGATGAATTGAAAAGCCATGGTCAATAGAGCTGGATGGCATAACTGAGAGTACAATTTAGTCATATAATTATTCTCGCGCTTTTACCAATGTCAATCATTGTGGGCTTTTTTTCAAATATAAACATGGAAAGCTGCTCAAAATTTGGCAAGTTCATAACATAGCCTGCAAGGTGTACGTAAGATTCGGTATTGGCTCCTGGTGATAATATGCTTTCTATTATTAATCCTTACATTCAGCTTTTCCTTTTCTGCTACTGGGGGGGGGGGAGGGAGGCTGGAACATTTTTCATAGTGGGGGTGCTGTAATCCATTGAACCAAACTGTAAATCCTGTAAAGAATGGAAAACACTGCAAGATAGGGGCTGCTGCAGCACCCACTGTACCCCAACTTTCAGCATTTATGTGCTGCTGTTCCACTCCATTAATTCAAGATGCTGACTTTTCTGCAAGAATGGTCAAAGAATGTGTATGCATGTTATGTGTATTAACCGACCACAGAATAGAGCGAAAATAGACAAAATGGTGTTTTCCACTTCTTCTAGTTAAACATTTCCTCAAGAAGTCTATCCCTGAGTTTTTATGGCTAATAAATACCCATCTCACCAGTTCTCTTTTGCTTTCAATTTTCTAGTATTCTGAACCAGACAACTTCATAATGCTAATATTATTCTGAATAATCCTGCTGAGACCTAATTTACAACAACAAATAATGCCTGCATTTATAGACATGGCATTAAATGTGATTGATTAATGAATTGAGCTATAACAGAACAGTTGTAGGCTACAAAAAGAACCACTACAGAGTGTATTATGACAGGCCATCAATAATGCCAAGATTTTAGTTGTAACCAAAGTCTGTGATGGAGCAAAATATATCTATGAAGGGCAATGCTCCTGCCAAACGTCACCCTGTTAGATCCACTTTTAAAATCCACCAATGCCATAAAAAATTGGTTCAATAGCAGTTTGCTTGCAAAAGGTCCATGTAAAAACAAAGGGCTCAATCCAACTCCTGTCAAATTCAGTCTTTCCGTTGATCTTTAAGGAGAGCTGAATTGGGTCCAAAGCAAAGGCGTTTAGGATTTTATTGTTAACTTTTAATCGGCAAAATAAGCTGCTACTGAGTGACATTCATGTGTGGCATAATTATCATTGAGAGTGTTGGTCAAGGCAACATTAGGAGTTTGTTCAAAGTTTATCCTTGAAAGGAGAAATTTTAATAACCTATGAAACCAGGATTCAGAGTGCACAGGTCTAGCCTTCTATCTTTTCAGAAGATGTTTGATAGTCACATCCTGCAGAATCTTTTATTCACTGTGTCCTTTGCTAATTCACTCCATTGCAAAACTAACAAAATGTTATTACCTAGTGTTTTCTGATCTGATGCACAAATCCTAATGAATAATTTTACCTCTTCCTAACTACTATGCACGTCTGCACTAGTCTTTATTAAAACCTTATTAAACATAGAGACAAATTGCGCCATTACCAGCCACTGATAATGGACATGGGAAGTTGGCATGGCATAGACACTGTACGCATGCAGAGAGGAAAGTAGGATGATTCCATGGGCTGGAAAGCTAGGAAAGGACACACAGTAGGATCAAACCATACAGCTTTCCAAAGGGTGCAGAGTATGTTAGTCAGGAACTAGCCTCAGGCATCCAGCAAGTGCAGAAGGGCCCATATCAGCCTCACCCATTTAGGATGACTAGTGTAACCACCCCAAAGCAGATTTGAACTTGGCACTTCTGAAGCAAACTATAGGAGCCTCTACCCTCTGAGCTAAAAGTCAGCTGACTTCCAGCCCACACTGTAGAGGTCTCTTGATCTTAACTGTTGCAGTGGTCTAGGTACCACTTGCATTGCTCAGTAACCACACTAAGTGTGTGGGTTATACTAGCATCAGAAGTAGTGGTGCTAGCAGTCATTCTATACTCTGTGTGGGGAGGTGCTTGTATTTGCCACTGCATAACAAACAATCCTTGCCAGTCAGTTTTTATGCCTAAAAGAATGAGACTTTCATGGATTCTATTGTTCAATCAGATGTTACTGAAGAATTTATGAGCACAGTGTTCCAAAGTAACTTTTTTTTTCTGCTCCAGTCCAAGCCCAATATGAGGACCAACAAACAAATTATGAAGATGATTCATATGTCCAGCAGGGACAAGACTGTAAGTTGTTACATTTTATTTTATTTATTTATTTAACAATATAAATTCAGTCAATGTTGTTGTGAAAACTCATTGCAATGGGCATAGAGTAATTAAAGGGTCCTGTGCCTTGAAGTGAAGGGAGAGGAACAATTACCAAAATGCAATGTTCAGCTCCCCAGAATTGGACTGTCAGGCCAGATATTCTGCTGGTGTAAATTAGTGGAGCTCCATTGATGTCAGTGGGGCTATGCTGATGGGCACTGGCTGAGGATCTGGTTCACTGAAGCTACACTGTTATCTAATCTATATTTACGTAATAAGTACACAATGTATATTTACAAGGACATTTTATGAGGTGTGTGTGTGTGTGTGTACATGTTCGTGTACGTGTACGTGTACGTGTACGTGTACATGTACATGTGTCACAAAGATACCTGATAATCAGTAATAAAAAGTACTATTTTAGTTACATGTAATAATACAAAGGGTATGTACTGGCTGCTAGTGTAACACTGGTGAAGGAACAAAACTTATATTGTATAAAAATTATAACAAATTGACTCTTATTCCTTTCTCCAGTAAATGTATTACAATATAATTTAACTAATCAGCCTGAAAATCTGAACCATAACCTAATCTGAAATTAGCCACCTTGACAAACCCAACCATGGTAAATTGAAGGCTGATGAAGTCAGACTGGAAATATGGCAAACACTATTAATTTTGAGTGTAACTAACCACTGTAACAATTTATCGAGGGAGCTGGAGGGCTCTCTATCCCTTGAAGTCTTTAAATCCAGACCCGTTGGCTTTCTAAAAGAGACGTTCTATTACAACCACAAATCATTGGTGTAGAGATTGAGAAACCACCGGGTGATATTGTGTGGCCCATGCTATGCAGAAGATCAGGTTACAGCCACATAAAGGTTCCCTTTGACTTTCAAATGTATGAAGTTATGAAAGTAGGTATCATCCTTCATTTGCTGCAAGGACTTTAAAAACATCTCAGAAAAAGCTGTAAGGGAGATTAAAACCTCTCTCAATTTTTGCTTCCCAGTGTATGTGTGAGTAGAAAGCTGTAGTGAGGATTCAACAGGAGGAGTTGAGAAACCACATTGCAGGCTCCAGCTTCTCTGAACTTCAAATGCATCCAGTACTGGAACCGAAGAATAAATATTGGCAAGAAAAATACAGTAAATTCAGGGCCAAATCTGGCAAATGGGAATCCTTATGTGAAAAAGCATGAGGTTCATGATTAAGGGTTTGCAAAATTTTGCAAGAATTTGTTGTGTGACTGAAGTTGGCTATATATGAGTGTGTGTATATACATGCACTTTCAGCTAAAAAAAATAATGTGTGATCTAACTAAGCCCTGCTGTGGTTTCTCAACACCAACCTTTGAAACCTTCCTACAGTTTATCCAGTTCTACCTATGCTGGGAACCAAAGGTCCTGAATAATTTTAATCTCCATTGTGTTCTGTGGTTTTTTGTATAGGTCCTATTGTAGATTCAGGATTAAATCGGTATCCGCATGCTACTTTTACTTTGGGCAGGTGGGGTCAGATTCAGCTAGGCTCCTTGTGTTACAGAGGACTACTGACTTCAGGAAGGGTTAGCAAATCATCCTATTAGTGACAGTTTCATCCTGGAAGCCAGAATTTGAGGCAGTGAAATTAAAGCCATCAGTAGACTCCCTTGGAAACTTTCCAGTCAAATATATATTTTTTACTTGCACTAAAACCTTTAACCACTAATGAGGGTAGGAGATCCATATCTGTGTCTGTTCACATATTTATTGAACCTTTGGATTAGTGATAATTGTATTTCTTTTGTTTAGATTTTTCTGTACCCGTAACTAAACCACAAGAAGTGACAATCATCTCACCACCTAGAACGACACTGCTAGTAAAGCGTAAGTCTGTGACTTTATGGAACATTGATCAGAACTGTAGAGTGAGGAATAAATGAAGAGAGGGATAGACTAAGAGAAAATGTAATTCAATGAACAATCTATAGACAAATAAACAGTTAGATATTGTAGCCGGCCAGAGTAAGTCTCAGGTCCGACACTGGGTTCCCAAAGTACAAAGGATGCTACACAGGTATCTGTCAAACACAAGTAGTTTATTTCTTGACAGCTAACAGCTGTGCCCAGTAAATGGAAGAACAATATAACAAAGAAGTGGCATATCTTACATCCCTTCCTGCAAGCCTGGGACCCTGGGTAGGCTGCAGATGAAGTGGGAGGTTGTCTCAGCTTCCGAGGCGCCAGTACCCAAAGCCCATCCATGAAGTCCAATTTGCTAGGCTCTGCGGTAGCCTTAAATACAGTTTTCCTGCCTTGTTTGGCAGTTTGGAAATTTCCAGGGCTCACTCATTAGTGCTGATGTAGGCCTCAGCTGTTAGTTATCGATCTGGTTCTGATCTGGATCTTCTTGTTCTTTGACCCTGTTTATGTGATCAGTATGTTAGGGTAAACAGAATTGTTTATGTGTTCTTGCCCTTTACCCTTATATCAGACTTGTTCTTGCTATACTGGCAACAATGCTTATCTTAAGTGGCGTATGTTCCCAAAGACTTGCTTCTGGCTCATCAGATGTAGGGAAAAGGGAAAGGGGGAAAGAATGCAGGCCTCACCACCCCTAAACTAGCACATACAAAGTTCTTCCACAATTGACCACTACAGATATGAAGAGAAAATAGAGAATGGGTTTATTGTTTAGATGGATGGATAAATATGTAAATGTATAGTCACTGAGTGAGTAGAGGAATTTTACACTGGAATTTTCAGTGTAAATGGAAAAATTTGTTTTGAATCCGCAGCTGGAAACCCGGCTCACAATGGACGTGTGTGCAGCACCTGGGGCAACTCGCACTTTAAGGGCTTTGATGGAGACATCTTTCACTTCCCTGGGCTCTGCAACTATCTCTTTGTATCCCACTGCAAATCTGCCTATGAGGACTTTAACATCCAGATCAGGCGCACTGTGGTGGAAAATTCTCCTGTGATCAGCCATGTCACCTTGAAGCTTGATGGAGAGGTGATTGAACTGACCTCAAACTCCATTGTGGTCAATGACAATCCGTAAGTCCAGGTGTCTTATTATCTACTGAAATTGTCAACATAGGCATTGCTCCTAATTGTCTGTTTGAAAGCATGCTATTTTGGTTTCATTCTCTCGAGCTGCTCTAACACCCAGCACAAAGAGATAGGTCCTTCTTAGAGGAGCAGCAGAAACAGGAAGATGAAGGGTTGAGCTTTATTCACCCTTTACAGGTTACCTCCTGTCCTATGTTCCATACATTTCAGTTGTACTCCGGACACTGCCCTACTGTTGTAAATTAGAGGCCTCTAAGGCTATGTCTACACAGCAGCATTATTTCAAAATAACTGACATTATTCCAAAATAACATAGCCTGTGTCTACATAGAAAGCAGTTATTTTGACATAATGTTGAAATAATGTCGAGCTGGAGGATTTCTTACTCCAACTCCTGTAAGCCCCATTTTATGAGGAGTAAGGAAAGTCAGAAGGAAGACTGCTCTAACTTGGACTTTCTGCTGTGTAGACAGCACCAAAAGCCGAAATAAGGGATTTCATCTTAAGCTACGCAGTTGACGTAGCTCAAGTTGCGTAGCTTATTTCGGCTTTAGCCCTGCTGTATAGACGTGCCCTAAATGTGACAAAATAAAGTTAGAATAAAAGCAAATATAGCAAAACATATAAATAAATCCAAGATCAGGATACAAAAGTGACACTACAGAAGGAAGGAATGAAGGAAGGAAGGAAGAGTGCATATTAGCAAAAGAACAAAAGTCCAGAGTCTTCCTTCCTAAAGGATGCTGTGAAGGGGGAAAGCATCTCAGTGATTCTAGTACCACACTAGAAAGCCTTTCATATTGTCCCTTTAAGACTGTTTAGGGGAGAGGGGGAATCAGTCAATCCCAGCTCTCCCATATCAACTAAGCTAGTCTTAATTACAAAGAAAGAACAATAAAAAAATGTCTTTCAGAGAGGCTAGTCCTATATAAGCATTACAATAATAACAGCATAGCACTTGAAATGCACTTGCTAAACAGACGTAGCACTTCCTGAATTAAATAATATAGCCAATAAGGCAGCATTTTATGCACACTAAAGCAGTGTTTCCCAACTTTATTTGCCCATGAAACCTTTTTCAGAATTTCAAGGAAACCCTAGGTTTGTCCAGCAAAAAAAAAAAAAAAAAAAAAAAAAAAAGGGTAATCCACCAATGCATGAAAATCACATTCCTTCCTCAAAACACCACCCCTTTGAGGCCCCATCCTCTCTGTTCCCCCCTCCTCTCCATCACTTGCTATCCCCAGCCCCTATTCACTCTCACTGTGTTGAGACAGGAGGTGCGGGCCTTGGGGTGGAAATGAGGGATTTGGGTGTGGGAAGGGGTGAGAAGTGCAAACTCTGAAAGGGAATTTGGATGCAGGAGAAGAGGATGCTGGCTCGGGGAGGGGATTCCAAGCTGGGGAGTGTTGGGCTCAGGTGGAAGGTTGGGATGCCGAGCAAGTCACAGGCTTGTGGATGTGAGGGTGCAGGAGTTTGGGTTGGATATGTGAGGGATTCAGGGCAAGGAGGCTGTGAGTATGATGGGCTCAGAAAACAGATTTGCAGTATGTGGATGGTGCAGGAATGTTGTGGCAGAAGACTGAGGATGTGGGGCTGCAGGAGTTTGAGGATGTAAGAGGCTCAAGACAGGGGGTTCCATCGTATGATTGGCTCAGATTTGGGGTCAGGTGGTGCAGGAGTGTTATGATGCTGCAGTGAGATGGGGATTTGGGGCATGTTGGTCAGGCTTCATTTTTAAATAAAATATTATGTCAAACTCAAAAGGTTTTAGCATTGCCTTTATTTATGAGATGGGTGAGGAACCTCTTTTGAGTTAAGGATCACTTATCCACAGAAAAGTCAGCTGAGGCCACACAAGTGAGATGCAAATAAAAAATCCCCCAAGCCTCACTAATGTGGTCCCAACTGTGCTGGTGCGGGTGCTAGTGAGTGCTGGGGCCGGAGAGAGGTTGCTTCTGGGTGGCAGGATGCTGGCACAGGTGGTGGGGTGCTGACCAGGATGCTGGGGTCAGGGCCATGGTCCTGCTGGGCACTGGAGTGGGTGGCAGGGTGCTGGGTCCAGGGGTAGGGTGCTGCTGGGTGCTAGGGTAGATGGCAGAATGCTGGGGCCAGGGACAGGGTGGTGCTGGGTGCTGCGGTGGGTAGCAGGGTGCTGGGACAAGGAACAGGGTGCTGCTGGGTGCTGAGGACAGTGCTGGTGGGGGCAGAGGACAAGGTACTCATGGGGGGTCTGGGCAGGGGATAGGGGCAGCTAGAAGCAGTACCTGGCAATCCTGCAGCACCTCTGGGTTATGGGAAGTGTGCGACTGCACTTCCCTTCCTCAAACAGCTGGTGTGCACACTGCCTGAACAGCAGGGGCTGTTGCACTCCAGCAACTTACTTCCGTGATGCCGTCCTGCACGGGGAGGGAGGGCAGAGATTGCTGCCTGCACAGTCGGAGCTGTGCAGACCCAGGTTTCCTGACCTCCCTACCATGCACTGCACAGAAAGGCAGCGAAACTAAGTTGCTGGGTGTCACAGCCCCAGCTGTTCAGGCAGCGCGTACCAGCTCCTTTGGGGAGGGGAAGTGCTTCCCTCCCCATTGTGTGTCATGTGGGGTCACTCCTGTCTGGCACCCCCCCTAGTGTGCCAGCTGGGAGCAATTGTTCCCCTCTGCCCCCGCCTTCCTACGACTCTGCATCACCAGGGAGGAACAGGAAACAAGTGTGCTGCTTCTTTAAGAAGCTGGCTAGCCAGCTCGCTCTCTTTCAGAGGGGGCGGGGGAGTACTGGCTCCTCATGGAACCCCTACTTTTGCTTCATGGAACCCCAGGGTTCCGCGGAGCACCAATTGGGAAACACTGAAAAAGTGTCATTTCTAGATTCACTGAAAAGAAATGGCACCAAAACATAACACTGGTTTCACAGCACTTTGGGAAGCAATTGCATAGGAACTTAACCACCTCATCGTTCAAGGTTTCCAGATTGTTAGAAAGTTCCGCAGTTCACATTTAGCAACATGTATAACTACAGGCTGAACATCTCGAATCCAGCACTCTCAGGGCCTAAACCAGAGAATTTGCTGAACCATGTGAGGTCATTATTGTAGCAGCATTACCAACACTTCCACTGCTTACGCGGCTGTTAGAGCTAAACAACAGCACAGAACACTCAGAGCCAAGACTGGTGGCTATAAACAAACTTTAGGGGACCATGGAAAACTTGGCCACACCCATGATAAGTGGACATATGGCCAACAAAAATCATGCAAAACCATGGATGTTGCAGGACCAGAGAGTGCCAGATTAGAGAGATTTACCTCGTAACAAATTCCTTAGTCATTTGCATGAAAAATGTCTCAAATAGTGTCTCTCAAATGTTGCACTCTCATTTTAATTGTAGTTTGCTTTATCTCCAGAATTCAGCTGCCCTTCAGCCAGTCAGGAACCCTGATTGAGAGAACAAATGACTATTTGAAAATCACTGCTAAGTTAGGCCTGGTCTGCCTGTGGAACCAACTGGATAGCTTTTTGGTAAGTATGCATTCCAGATGTTGCAAAGAACACCTATTTGTAAATTAATCCTCTTAATGCCTGTCATGAGCCAGAGAGAGGTAATTTGGCATTTTTGTCCATTTTCAATGCATTGTGTTACCCTATTATGCTTCTAATGTCCCTGCTTTTCTCTGAATTTACCTTGCGATCACCATTCTCCCCAAGACACTAACAGATTTTTTAGTTAAATGTAATCTTCCTTAGCTACTAAATGCACACTGCTTTGATGTTCACAGCCCATGGGCTAGATTCACCCTGAGTTTTTACTGGTATTCAGTGGTATAAACAATGGAGCAGAAGTCCAGCAATAGTGAGATGTCCATCCAGGGAGGAAACTTCAGTAAAGAAACTAGCAATAACTCCCATCCTGAAGTCCTGGGGTGATCGTAAAAAAATCAATGGTTATAAAATAGATCAGATTTAGTTTTCTCCATCATAGGGTTCTCCCAAATACCCATCTCTATGTAAAACCTGTCTGTTAAACTTCACCCCGTGTCAAGGACCAGCACCATTTCTATGCATTACAGATTTTGAAAACTTACATGGATCTTATGATGGACCTATGGATAGTAGTGAATTTTATCCTTAACACTGAATATACTGTACATTTTAACTGTGTGTGTAACCCGCCCCATTTTTTTCAGGTGGAACTGGATAAGAAATATGCCAATCAAACCTGCGGGCTTTGTGGAGACTTCAATGGCATTCCAACTTATAATGAGTTCCTGTCAAACAGTAAGTAACAAACACATTGTTCAGCATTGCAGTTTGATTTCACTTCCTGTAATAGAGTCATACAAGGGACCTCGAGTGGCCATCTAGCCCAAGCCCCTGCACTAATTGCAGGCTTATCAAGACCAGTGGTGAGCAACATGTGGCCCGCAAGCTGCACGCAGTTGATTGGGTTCTCTGTGTGGCCCACACACAGAATCTGCTGGCTTCTGTCCATGTACTTTATCTACCACTAGTATTACTAGGGTGGCATGCACACAAAGCAAGGGCACGTGAAGTGAGGTGTGCGCTGACTGCCCACAACAATGACTGAGAGCCGTGCACTCCCTCTGCTGCTAAGGGTCAATTGGCACAGCCCACAACTTTTGGGTACGTGTGCAGTTAGAAAATCTACCCTATCCTTGGAGACAGTCTTGGTTAAGACAATCTTGTAGACCGTTGAGGCAAAGGAGGGCCATTCATGGAGCCCACTCATTAGCTTAGATTGCTCTAGAGTATTTAAATTAAACCATTCTCCCTAGCCGCAGCTGGTTCAGAAAATATGGGCACTTTATCCAGCCTGCCGCAGCCTGTTCCTTTCCCTCCTCCCCACTCTCCAACTCTCAACACACAGATCCATAAATAGAAGTGAATAAGTAAAATCTTGGCACACCGCTTCTGAAAGGTTGCTGACCCCTGCTCTATGCCATTATCTAAATCAGTGATGAAGATATTGAACAGAACCAGACCCAGAATGGATTCCTCATTATGTCACTCCAGCAGGACTGTGAACCATTGATAACTACTGTCTAGAAATGGTTTTCCAATCAGTTTTGAACATATAGGTTGCATATCCTTAGTTTTATTTTTATGAGATTGCCATGTGACTCAGTATCAAAAGCTTTCTTAAAGTCAAGATATAATAGTCTGCTGCTTCCCCCCTCCCCACCCCTTATATCTACAAGACCTTTTTACTCTTCAAACAAAGCTATCAGGTAAATTTGACACAATTTGTTTTTTGACAAAACCATGTTACTTATCTGTCACTTATCTCCTTATCTTCTGTGTGTTTTCAAATTGATTGCTTAACTAGATGCTCCATAATCTTTCTGAGTACAAAAATCAGGATGACTGGTCTGTAATTCCCTGGGTTGTCCCTATTTCCCTTTTTATAGACCAGGGCTTTACAGGAATTAAAGGTTTTAAACATTTTCCAGTGACTGGGATTCCAGTTTTCCCCAGTGGAATCAATATCAAATGGCAGATATGAACACATCTCTCAGGGTATGTCTACACTAGCCCCCTAGATCGATCTAGGGAGGCTAATGAGGGTGACCAGAACTGCAAATCAAGCCTGGGATTTAAATATCCCGGGCTTGATTTGCATGTTCCCGGCCGGTTGCCATTTTAGAAATTGACTAGTCCAAAGTAACTGCCCATGTCTACACGTGGCAGTGAAACAGATTCCAGTTTAAAGCCCTAAATTGAATTAGGTGGTATTCCTCCTGCAATGAGGTTTACCACCTAATTCGAATTAGGGGCTTTAAATAGGAATTCCGTTTCACTGTCACATGTACACGTGGGCAGTTACTTCGGGCTAGTCAATTTCTAAAATGGAGACCGGCTGGGAACATGCAAATCAAGCGCGGGATATTTAAATCCTGAGCGTAATTTGAAATTTCGGTCTCATTAGCCTCCCTAGATCGATCTAGTGAGCTAGTGTAGACGTACCATTAAGGAATCCATCTTCAGATATAGATGTCACCTCTCCAAGCTTTTAAATGAGAACGCCAATATATGCAGATTAAATTAAGAACTCTCTATCCTTTTCTTCTTCTTTCAAACAAGATGTGCCCTGCATTTGCCCTTTTCCAGTCTTCTGAAATCCAGAATGGTATTTCCTTCATAGACAATGTGGCACTGATCCACAGATAAATTGTGATACTCTACTGACATTTAATATTAAACTACACCAATGTTTAATATTGGCATGGACTATTTTCATGTCATTTGAACTAATATTTTTATGGTTGGCCTAGGGATAAATCTGTCACAGGTGACTTCCTATTTTTTTTTTATATATTTCAACATCAAACTTGAGACAGCTGTTCACACTATCTTCATCACTCTTCATTTTTGCTATCTTGGGCTGTGTTTAGACTACATGCCTCTGTCGTCAGAGGCATGTAGATTAGACACATAGGCAAAGTCAAATGAAGCCGCGATTTAAATGATCGCGGCTTCATTTAAATTTACATGGCTGCCGTGCTGAGCCGACAAACAGCTGATCAGCTGTTTGTCCGCTCAGCGCGCTAGTCTGGACGCTCCCCTGCCGACATGGAAGCCCTTTGTCGGCAGCCCCGTTATTCCTCGTGGGATGAGGTTTACCGGGGCTGCCAACAAAGGGCTTTGATGTCGGCAGGGGAGCGTCCAGACTAGCGCGCTGAGCGGACAAACAGCTGATCAGCTGTTTGTCGGCTCAGCGCAGCAGCCATGTAAATTTAAATGAAGCCGCGATCATTTAAATCGCAGCTTCATTTGACTTTGCCAAACAAACAAATCTACATGGCTCCGTCGACGGAGCCATGTAGTTTAGACGTACCCCTTGTGATTACCACTACAAATCTCATCAATGTCATTGTTATGAGTACACCAACCTCCACCCAAAATGAATCCTGCCTTTCATTTTCAAAGCCAATAAAAACACCAGAATAATTTGTAAAAACCTGTTTATTGCAGACATCAAGCTGACAGAACTGCAGTTTGGGAATATGCAGAAGATGGATGGACCCACAGAGCAATGCGAGGACCCTATACCTTCCTCTCCCACAAAATGCTCTAATGAATTAGTAAGGATCTTTTCTGGAGTGTTTTTTTTTCCCACTGATATGTATGTGCTTCCTCCTATCATTAAATTAAAAGTGCTTCCTTCCATATCATTCAATTAATAGCTGGGAAATTTGGAAGAGAAGGAAAGCATAACACAAATCAAAATGAGATCAACGGCATGTCTCGAAGTGAAACACTTTGAAATATCTCAATAAAAAAATAGCTCTTTGTCTTTTTCTAATCTCTATAGCTTTAACACTGCTATTTTCCCTTCCAGAGCGATATCTGCCAGACCGTATTGACTGGTGAAGCATTTGTGAACTGCAATGCCTTGGTTGAAGTTCAAGACTATATTAACTCTTGCGTAGAAGACTTGTGCCTCTGTGAAGAGTCTCTGACTGACTTCTGCATTTGTAACACCTTTGCTGAATACTCTCGGCAGTGTTCCCATGCTGGCGGGCAACCTCTGAACTGGAGAACTGAAGGACTGTGCAGTAAGTATCCCAAGAAGAGGCTTTGTTCTGTGCTTGCCACCAGGCCCCGCCACACAAGAGAGCAAAGGGGGCAACTGACCAGGGCCTGGGGACTCCAGCCACTGCCGCGTTCGCTCTGTCTGCTCTGGGGGAAAGCATCTCTTGAGTCTTGATGCTTTTGATATGCCTCATGCAGGTTCTGGAGCTAGATTACTAGGCCCTGAAACCTGCATGGGGCATATCGAAAATGTCTTTCAATCAGACACTGCTTTCAATCAGAAGTTGCTGCAGCTTTTCTCCCACAGCAGGTGGGCTTGACCTGGGAAAGGATAGGTTGGTGCAATGCGGTTGCCCTGGGGTTCATTCAAGCAAATGGGGGAAGGAGCTGGGCTGGCTGAGGGCTCCTCTGGTAGAGGACGGGGGTACTTGGGGATTCTCCAGGCAGGATGAAGCTTGTGACCCCAGTTGAAGGAGGGGGGCAGACAGCCCATTGATTTCTGCCCTGGGGCCCAGAAATGCTGACATTGGGCCTGCGTGCAACAAATTCCAAACTTTGGAAATGTACTCCTATGCAGACGTCCATCAAGAGGCCTAAGCAGCTCATTTTCACAAAGTCAGTGTTAACCTAAGTGCCTCGGGGCCTTACAAGAATTAAAGGGTTTAAACATTTTCCAGTGACTGGGGATTCCAGGATTCCCTGCGGGAGTCAATAACAAATTACCAGTATTAACACATCTCCTAAAGAATTCATCATCAGACACAGATGCCACCTTGCCACAGTTTAAAGGAGGATTCACTCAAGAGCTCTCTGTCCTTTTCCCTACTTTCAGACAAGACATGCCCTTACAACATGCAGCACATGGAATGTGGCTCTCCCTGCGCCAACACCTGCACCAACCCAGAAAGGTCAGAGCTCTGTGAAGATCACTGTACCGATGGCTGCGTCTGCCCCCCAGGCAAGTTAACATTCATCTCTTTCTCATATTCAAAAGCATCAGCACACGTATCTGTATGCGTAGAGCAGCTCTCCTAGGCGACTTGGTACGTTTTAGTGCTTGTTCCACAGCTACAGTAAGAGCTATTTTCCTTCCTTGATACATGTGCTTCCTTCTATCCATGGTAATGGAAATACCCATGACAGGGGTTTACTCAGGACATGCGTCCAATGTGCCACAAAGTGACTGAAATGAGTATGTGACAGCATCCTAGAGATGGAGCTCTCTAAACCTGGCAACTTCCTTAGCCACTGTTAGCAATAAGCCGACTATATTTAGTCACCTTCTACCCACAGAAATGTTTCCTGACATTAACAACTGATTCTGTGCAGCGCTGACTGTTCTCATCTCTCTCTGTAAACACTGGGAGTTGGGAGCACTCATCAGTTTATAAGAACAGCTATTTTCAGGAGTTATACATGATAAACAGACATTCATCTGTAAGTGTAGGTACAGTAGCTGACAACGTTCCCTCTATTTTTTATTTGTGTACAGAATAAATTTTGTTATGTGCACCACGCCATGTGCAGATGTGCACCACCAATAGAAACCCATGCTGCTGATTGTGTGAGGCTGTGGGTGCCCTGCTAATAAGCTAGGTGGCATGTGACTCTCCTGGGCAGCCACCCAATTCCTCAGCTTATAGGGAACATTCAAAACTGCCTGTTATTTTCATGAAAACTAAGTTCTCGTGCTAAGGATTTTTGCTGACTAGAGTGAATTTATCTTTCTCAGCTAATTTCCCATCACTGCTCTTTGGCCCATGTTGCACTCCCTTGTGTCCTTATCTCTTATCAGAATAAATTAACTATCCTCCCTGAAGCTACTATGTGCTGTAGGGTGTGTATTGTTTACACCTCAAATAGGTCCCAATGAAAATGTACAGATGTTTGAGCTATTACATCCTGCTGCTCTGTCATCTTCTAATTCAAATCAACGAGGCCCATCTCACAAAGGCACCTACCAGAGAATTACAGAGCAAAGAAGTTCTAGGATTTTAGCCAGTTCTTAAGTGGATAGCAGTGTCCAACAATGCTTCATTTTTCCATTTCATCTGTAATAAAAAAGAAACACAAAATGTTTTAGGATGCTTTCCACAGGTGTGCTCCAAAACAACTCCTGGAATGCATAACAAAGTGAATTACTACATACTGGTTTCTTCCTTTAGGAACCGTGTTTGATGACATTAACAGCTCAGGCTGCATTCCTCTTATTGAGTGCCCCTGTACCTACAAAGGTGAAACATACAGTCCAGGAGCTTCTTTTGCATCCCAGTGCACTTCATGGTAATCTACTACTTTTTTCAAATCCTTTCCCTTTGTATGCATTACCTAATCCTTGTTGTCAGTGGGGAAGAAATCACCGATTGTATAGGATGTGGGAATCAATATATTAGTCTGAAACTTAAAATCCTCGGTAAAGTTTTTTTTCTTCTTGGTGTCTTTCTGTGCAGGAGAACAAAAACTTGAATAAGACAAAAGTTACCTCATTTTCAAACCCAGGAGGATCAAATCCTGTCTCTGGATGCTCAAATCAGCTCTGAGTAACATAAACCCACTGGGGACTCCAGCCTGAAATATGAATATTCTAGATATGATCCATTTTGGTATTGAATAGAATTGCTTCCACTTTCACAAGGGTTGCATTTGATTTAGAGATTTGCAATGAATAGCTTTAGATTGAAACTAAATTACCATGAAGACAGAAATGCTTTCCCCTTATTCATTCCGAGTTGTTAGTGCAATATCAGTTAATCTACTTGCAGAGATCAAAAGCAGAGGAGGAAATGAAGTGGCCATCGGTCCCCATTTTCTAATATTTTCCTTAGGCTTGTGTCACTCAAGCTTAACAAATATCTCTCATCTTTTGTTTCAGTACCTGTACTGGAGGCCAGTGGACTTGTGTCAGCCTTTCGTGCCCTGGCACTTGCTCCATTGAAGGTGGTTCCCACATTTCCACATTTGACGAGAAACATTATTCCTTCTTTGGAGATTGCAGCTATATCCTGACAAAGGTAAATGAAATTGGGCATTCACTGCAATGCAAGATAGTATTTGAAAGATTCTTACTTAGTGCTACTGGAAGTCTCAACATGGGGCTTGATCCAAACACCAATGAAATTAATAGGTTTCTTGCCATTGCCTTCAAGGGGCTTTAGAATAGCCCCCCAAAAATGAATTCAAACACTTACTTGGGAAGCTGGACACCCAGTTTGCCTTTCTTGATTAAATGTGCTTCGTATCAGAAGCCTCGTGCAGAGCTCTAGTGCAACTTTACCAGTGTCTACTCAGCCAAACCGCTATTTCAAAATTAAATCGAAATAGGGGAGGGCTTATTTTGAAATTGGTAAACCTCATTCCATGAAGAATAGCACGAATTTCAAAACTGCTATTTCGAAATAAGCGTTGCCCTGGTGGCCATTCTGGGCACAACCAAGAAAACTCCTCTCCCTCCCCCGCTCCCCGGAGCCCTTAAAGGGGTACACTCTGGCCACAGTGCCTGTGCCAGTTCCAAGCCTGCCAGCCCAGAGCCAGCAGTCACTGCCCCTGACCCAGTGGCCCCAGCATGATCCAGGCAGCCAGTGCCAGCCAGCCCTCCACCGCTCCCCAGGACTAGTCTGCCAGCTCCCAGGAGCCTGCCAGGAGCTGGAAAAGGCAGGTGCCTGCCTGGTCCAGTGCAGAGATCAGAGACCTAATTCAGGTTCGGGGGGATGCCTCCAATGTCCATGATCTCTCCACTAAACAGAGGACTGCAACTGTCTCCAGGCGGATGGCTGCCAGCCTCGCCACCAAAGGCCACATGTGAACCCAGGAACAGGTTCACCTGAAAATAAAGGAGCTGTGACAGGCGTATGCCAGGGCCACAGAAGGCAGCTCCCAATCAGGGGCAGACCCAAACCCCTACCCCTATTTTGATGCCATTGACCGCATCTTTGGGGACACTATGGTCCATGCCACACAAGTGGTCATTGACCCTGGGGGAGAGCTTGCTGTCTCCTGCTGCTCCAGTCCCTGCTGCCTCCTCAGCTACCACTCCTCCTCCCACTCCTTCTCCCCCCCCTGCTTCTTCCTCCACACACCCCCAGAGACACTGAGGCCCCCACACCAATGGTGCTGGGAGACAGTTGGGCCAGCGAGACTCTCAATGCTGAGCCCTGAGCGTCTCCTCCCCCTTCCTCTCCTTGCTTCCCTCTGGCAGCTCCCTCTTCCCAGGTTTCCCCCTCCCCTCTCCCACCTTCTTTCCCCAATCTCACTTCAGTTTCATTCTCCTCCCCACCCCAGTTTTGTTCAATAAAGAGGCTTTGTTGTAATGAACATGTGTCTTTTATTGTTCAGCAGGAAGGGAGGTTAGGAAGGGGTAAGTGGAAGGATGTGAGGGAGGAATGAGGCACAAGCCCCCAATGGGGCACACCAGGGAAACTGTTACTGCCTGCAGAACAGGCTTGCAGCAACACGTCCAGGAGAAGCACCAGAGTGCCCAGGGGCAGCTCTGACTCCAAGCTGCAGAGTGCTGAGGTGTCCTGAGTGAGGGTAACCAAGCACGCAAAGAAAAAAATGCTTTGCTGTCCCTCAGCGAGGTAGGCAAGCAAGTAGGGAAACCTTAGAACCAGCTGTCCAGGGGGTCCCTTTAAGCACAGGTCTCAGATAGCCTCAGGCAGCAGCCACACAAGGTAATTCCTGACCTGATACCCTGCCAGAACTGATTCGGGCTGGCCTTAAATGCGATTCAGCATCCTATCAGTGTGGATGCGCTATTTCAAAACAGCAAAATGCTATTTTGAAATGCATTTTGTGTCTAGACATGCAATTTCAAAATAAGGTATTTCAAAATGATGCTGTAGTATAGACATACCCTCAGTGACTTATATATAGAAACTTTGGTTAAAAAAAGTAATAACATTTAATATTAAAAATAAAAAACAGCCACAAAAAGTTATCTTTCCTCATCTAACAGCTGTGTGCTAGAAATCCTTTTCATCAGCTACAATCACCTCATTTTCAATGAGGTCAGGTTAAATTTTAACTGAAAAGAGAATGCCACAAAATATCTGCTGCTAATCTAGGAATGTCTGAACATTAACACCCCTGAAATCTCCCCCGGGTACGTCAAGTATTTAATGCCATGGTCAGCTGAAACTCTTCATTGTGTTGCATGTGTATACACCAGCTTACTTTGGTCAATATCAACAGATATGTATATGAGAGAATAACGAAGAAAAGGAATGAACAAAATTTACTATGACCAGAATGCTATTTGACACCGGTCCCTTTTTACATTATGGGTTTTGTTTTTATTTTTTTCAGCTCTGTGACAGCAATGCCTTCACAGTTCTAGGAGAAGTACGCAAATGTGGCCTAACTGACACCGAAACATGCCTGAAAGGTGTAGCCATCAGCATAAGTGGAGGACAAACTGTAAGTAGTAAAAACAGATACCCAACCTTTTGCTTTCATGTTTTTAAAACTGAGGGTTGTTGGGTAGGTTGGTGAGAGGGGGGTGTGCTGTGCTTAAACTAATATACAATTTTAGTCATCTGTAGCTTGCAAGAAGTGTTTATCCATCATCAACTAAATTCACCCCAACTTCTACTCCTGAAGAATTGTGCTCAGCCTTAGATTGTGTCAATAATATTTTGAACATAGATGCCCTTGAATTCAAATCCTGTGCTCATGAATGTACACATGTAGGCTACGTCTAGACTGGCCCCTATTACGAAATAGCCATGCTAATTTCCAACTTTGGAATAGGGAAATCCGTGGGGGATTTAAATATCCCCCGCGGGACTTAAATAAACATGTCCGCCGCTTTTTTTCCAGCTTGCAATCCTCTGGAATAAAGCCCTTTTCCGGAGGATCTCTTGAAAGTAGGAATAAGAGAGCCTCCGGAAAAGGGCTTTATTCCAGAGGATCACGCCAGTCTAGACGCTTTTTTCCGGCTTTTCCCCAAGCCGGAAAAAAAGCGGTGGACATGTTTATTTAAATCCCGCGGGGGATATTTAAATCCCCCGCGGATTTCCCTATTCCAAAGTTGGAAATTAGCATGGCTATTTCGTAATAGGGGCCAGTCTATATGTAGCCGTATTGTTTGTGATGGATACATACACACACATAAAAGCACACATAGGAAGTCAACATTGATTTTTTAATCAAATAAGGTATAGCCTTGATCAAGCAAAAAGAAACCACAGTGCAGATAACGGAAGTCAAGATATTGGTAGCTGTCTGATGTTTACATTTTATACAGTTTTCTAAATAATTGTTAGTTATCAAGCGTATAGAAAATAGGATAGTAATAAAAACATTATTGTGTTGAAAATGGATTATCACTATATCCAACATCTGACTTTTTCTTCATCCTGAGCAATACTTGATATGAAATATCTGAAAAGCTTTATACTATCCCTAAGCCTGCCTACCAATTGTCTTTTTCTTCTTTCCAGATTGTTGTGATCAAACCTTCTGGCAGTGTGTTTGTGAATACAATGTATACCCAGCTGCCCCTCTCTGCAGGTATGTTTTCTTAGGAGATAAGTGTAGGATTTATGGACTTTCACATGGGTGGATTAATGCTTTGCTGCCACTCTCAGTTACATTCTGCTCAAAGGCCAGGTCTACGCTAATGGGGAAAGTTGACTTATGATACGCAACTCCAGCTATGTTAATTACATAGCTGAAGTATCTTAAATTGCATTTTGGTGCCATTCATAGAGCGGGAGGCCAACAGGAGCACATGCTCCCATCAACTTCCCTTAATCCTCCCGAGGAGCAGGACTAGCACTACCAAGGGGAGCTCCCTTTCAGTTCGAATCAGTGGGCCTTCACTAGACCCGCTAATTCAAACTCCAGAAGATCAACTACTATGGAGTCGATCTTCTCCATAGTGTAGAAAAGCCCTGAGTTACCCTGTAGCAAACTCATATTTTTAAAATAATTAGTGTTGCTCATTCCACATCTTTGAGTTTTATGATAATCAGAGAGTACCTCTTCAATTTGCTGATACCACATCACTCTGATATTTCCAGGATCAAGTACTATCGCAGGAGCAAAATACATATTTGTGGTGTACACAGGGACCAAAAAAACTGGTCTACAATTTACTGAGCCATTAAGTGGCCCAGTGCTTCTTCTGCCTGTTTTCATGAAGATTATTCAGCAATAAAGGCGTTCATGCTATCGAGAATTCCTTCGTTTTCCTCACATTTACAGAGTATAGCTACCATACACGTATCAAATATTTCCATATGGGAGGGAAGGGAAATTTGGAAAAAATCCTGTTAGGTAATTCTCACAGAGCAAAAGTCCTTTTTCTGCCGGACACAGAAATTCATGTTCATCCTCTTGTTCCAAAGAAATTTCCGGATTGGATGAGTGCTCTGCACGCCTGCTGCCAAGAGTAGCCGTAGACTAACTTTGCAACTGATTTTAGATCCAGTTCAAATTAACTCTCCCTTTTTTCCCTGAGGGATAAAATCATACTTCTTGTAGCAGCAGCTTGGCATAAAGAGAATCTTTGTAAATATAGGACAGTTGTTGCAATTTTTGATCACTTACAAAAACATGCTCATTTTGTCATTTGTCCGTAGGCAATGTCACCATCTTCAGGCCTTCCTCCTTCTTCATCATTGTACAAACAAACTTTGGCGTTCAGCTTGTGATCCAGCTTGTACCCATCATGCAACTTGTTATTAACCTAGACCCATCCTACAAAGGGCAGACATGTGGTAAGTGGACTTATGAGATCTAATGTCTTTCCTACTGTGAAATAG
The DNA here is from genome assembly GCF_052426305.1 of Pelodiscus sinensis. Lineage (NCBI taxonomy): Eukaryota > Metazoa > Chordata > Testudines > Trionychidae > Pelodiscus > Pelodiscus sinensis. The sequence goes on along the minus strand of NC_143056.1, from coordinate 119,041,774 downwards.
TATTACGTGAGGGCCTATTATAAGGGCTCAACAACATCGTACATAGTTTTGCTTCACACAGACTAAAAGAACCTGTGCCTCTTAGCGCTGAAGACACAGAGCCTTGGACTCTGAAATAGAAGGAGTACACAAACAGCTTACATGGGTGGGAGACAATCAGAGAGTAAGATTGTGCTCAGGAAGGAAAGCACTGCTGAGCTTTTATAAGATTAAGCTTTTTTTCTGGGCGTAAGATGTATAAGGGCAAGAATACAATTTTTACTTTTATGTTATGCTTACTTTGGTCAAATAAAAGTATAGACATTTTTCAGGCTGAGAAGTCAAAAGCATAGCCTATCAGTGGGTCTTGAAGTGTTTTGTAGGGTCCCTAAAATAGAGATATGAAAAGTAGCCAGAATTGTTCAATATTCACAGGCAACTGTTTTTAGAGGTAGCTTTAAGAAGTAACGTCAACCTGGAGACATGGGTCTTCAACGAGGTGTGTAACTTGGAAGGCACAGGTTCTGACCCCCATATGTTGAAATGACCTTTGATCTAGTATGAGATTCAAAATCCTTTGTTTGCCACTAAGGTCTCTGTGGAAACTTCAACAGTATCCAGGCAGATGACTTCAAAGCCACAAGTGGTGTAGTGGAAGGAACAGCAGCCGCCTTTGCCAACACCTGGAAAACCCAAGCTGATTGTCCTAATGTAAAAAACATCTTTGAGAACCCATGTTCCCTCAGCATAGAAAATGGTATGTTTGATATAATATTTTTCTTCTCTAATTAGAAATACAAACAAAACTGACAAAAATATGTAATAGAAACAAATTCAGATTCTAAATTCCATGTGACACATAGGCGGTTTTAGAAATTAAATCTTAGAAGATTAGCTTGAAAAACAAGGCAATTATTTAACTTCAAGAAATATTAACAGGATGCTATGATTCATTTTAACTCATCCAATCTCACTCATCCACTTGCAGTCAGACATGACTTAGGTTTTCTCCTAATAAATAATAATACTTATGACTAATAGAGCATTGTACAGTCTCACAGTATTCCTGTGAGTTAAGAAGTTTGGTTTTAATATTCCCATTTTGCATATGGAAAAAGTGAGGCACCGAAGAGGTTATCATTCCATTCTGTAAGATGATGAGTAACATCTAAGAGACATGGTGTGCTCAGAATTTTGCATATTTGGACAAAGTGAGTCATAAATCATACCTAGAATTTGTTGGTTCATGACTCTCTTTCTTTTTTGCTAATAAAGTACATACATGCTTTGAGTCCACAAGCCACTCTGCCTTTAATATGGACTGAGATACTGGTAATCCATATTGAGGATCTCTTTTTTCAAAACACAATCTCAGGCTTTCACAGCTTAATTTAAAAAAAAACTTAAAAAACAACAATGGCTCTGTAGTATCTTTTGGTATGACTATATTATGGGACAAGGTTGAATTTTTAAGATACACAACTTCAGCTACGTTAATTGCATAGTTGAAGTCGAAGTACCTTAACTTGATTTTTGGTACAATCCATTCTGCAGGAAGTCAAAAGGAAAACACTCTGCCTTTGGTTACTCCTCATGAAAACAGGACTACTGGCATTGACGGGAGAGCCCCTCTCCGTTTGAATTAGCTGTCTTAATTAGACCCACTAATTCGACCCCGGAAGATTGACAGCGGCAGCTTTGATCATCTTTGTAGTGTAGATGTACCTTCAGAAACTAACCAAAGATATAGATAGATAGTAACATGAACTTTCATGGGCACAACCTACTTCTTCAGATGACAAACTGAAGAAGTGGATTTTGTCTATGAAAGCTCGTGATATTAATTATATGTTTTTGGTTAGTCTCTAAGGGTATGTCTACACTGCCACCCTAGTTCGAACTAGGGTGGCTAATGTAGGCATTCGAAGTTGCAAATGAAGCCCGGGATTTAAATATCCCGGGCTTCATTTGCATCTTGCCAGGCACCGCCATTTTTAAATCCTCCTTAGTGCAGCCTCCGTGCCAGCGGCTACATGCAGCATGGAGTAGGTAGTTTGAATTAGGCTCTCTAATTCGAACTACCATTATTCCTCGAGGTGTACCAGTAGTTCGAATTAGAAAGCCTAATTCGAACTACCTACTCTGTGCCGGGTGTAGCCGCGGGCATGGAGTCCGCACTAAGGGGGATTTAAAAATGGTGGCTCCCGGCAAGATGCAAATGAAGCCCGGGATATTTAAATCCCGGGCTTCATTTGCAACTTCGAATGCCTACATTAGCCACCCTAGTTCAAACTAGGGTGGCAGTGTAGACATACCCTAAGGGTGCATCTACACAGCACCATTATTTCAGAATAAATGACATTATTTTGAAATAACAATGCAAGTGTCTACACAGCAATTCCGTCATTTCAAAATAATTTTGAAATAATGGATAGCTTATTCCAATTTCTGTAAATTTCATTGTATGAAAAATAATGCCTATTCTGAAATAGCTGTAGTGCGGATGGTCCACTGCCGCTATTTTGAAATAGCTCCTCCCCGGAGCCATTCAAAAAAATTACTTTGTAGTAGCTTCTGGGGCTCTCAATCGAGTTAGCGCTTCCACATCAGGGGAAACTACCTCAGACTAATTTTGAGGTTTCCTTGTAGGGTAGACACGCTATTTCAAAATAAGCTACTTTGGAGTATGTCTTCTGGAATTATTTATTTTGAAATAAGCATGCAGTGTAGATGTACCCTAAGGTGCTATAGGACCTTTGTTGTTTTTTAAAGTTTTTTTTTAATCCCTCTGACAGCTTAATCAAAGTCAGACACTTTGATTTAGCTTCAGTCAGTTTATGACATGTTCATATTTCTGTACAAAAGAGAAAGGGCAGTTTTTTGTGTCTGAAGAAATACAGAGCCAAATTCTACTCTCCATTATGCTTCTGCAAGTCCACTGAACACATTGGCTACGTCTACACTGGCCCCTTCTTCGGAAGGGGCATGCTAATTTTGAAAGTGGGAATAGGGAAATCCGCAGGGGATTTAAATATCCCCCGCGGGATTTAAATAAACATGGCTGCCGCTTTTTTTCCGGCTTTGGGAAATGCCGGAAAAAAGCGTCTAGACTGGCCCGATCCTCCAGAATAAAGCCCTATTCCGGGGGATCTCTTATTCAAAGTAGGAATAAGAGATCCCCCGGAATAGGGCTTTATTCCGGAGGATCGGGCCAGTCTAGACGCTTTTTTCCGGCTTTTCCCCAAGCCGGAAAAAAAGCGGCGGCCATGTTTATTTAAATCCCGCGGAGGATATTTAAATCCCCCGCGGATTTCCCTATTCCCACTTTCAAAATTAGCATGCCCCTTCCGAAGAAGGGGCCAGTGTAGACGTAGCCAATGAGATTACAGGGATGTAAGTGAAAAGAGAATTTAATCCCATAGTATGAAACATGAATTAATCTCATTTTCTGTTTTTTTACAGAAAAATATGCTCAGCACTGGTGTAGATTGCTGACTAATCCTCAAGGCCCTTTTGCTGAATGCCATTCGACAGTGGATCCAGATATTTACCACACGGTACTTTGCTAGTTATTTCTTTCACCTTTATAATAGCACCAATAAGAGTCTGATCCCTGATACCAAATGCCAAGAAAACCAGGAATCAGACAAGGAGGAGCTGGTTTAAACACCAGGTTTGTTTCTGACAGGTTCATCAAGCTATAATAATGTTTAATTATAATTTGATTTCATGTAATCTGCTCCTTCTCCACGTAGGTTAACTTGTTTCACTTTGTATACAATTCTGCATTGGTTGTAAACATCTGATATAAATAGTAAAATTATTTTTTCCCCTCAAATAAAAAAAAATACATAAAAAATACAGCTACAGTCATCTATTTAACTTCCTTGTAAAGGATTGCATCTTTTTTGCAGGTACTCAGAATAATTTTCCCTTGCAGGGAAGTAATCCAGATTTGCATGTTATACGCACTGGCTGCGTCTAGGCTGGCTAGTTTTTCCGCAAAAGCAAAAACTTGCCAGCTGTCTACACTGGCCACTTGATTTTGTGCAAAAGCACTGACATTCTACTGTCTGAAATCAGTGCTTCTTGTGCAAATGCTTTGACTTTCCCCTTCGGGCAAAAGCCCTTTTCCGGAAATGTTTTTGCACAAGAGGGCCAGTGTAGACAGCTAAAAACTGTTTTGCGCAAAAAAGCCCCGATGGCGAAAATGGCGATCGGGGCTTTCTTGTGCAAAACCACGTCTAGATTGGCACGGACACTTTTCCACAAAAAGTGCTTTTGAGGAAAAGCGTCTGTGCCAATCTAGACGCTCTTTTCCGCAAATTCTATTAATGGAAAAACTTTTCCGTTAAAAACATTTGCAGAAAATCATGCCAGTCTAGACGTAGCAGCTGTGTCTAGACTGGCAAGTTTTTCCGCAAAATCATCTGCTTTTGTGGAAAAACTTGCCAGCTGTCTACACTGGCCACTTGAATTCCGCAAAAGCACTGACAATCTCAATGTAAGATTTTCAGTGCTTTTGCAGAAATACTATGCTGCTCCCATTCGGGCAGAGAGTTGTTTTCCACAAAAAAGCCCCGATCGTGAAAATGGCGATCAGGGCTTTTTTGCGGAAAAGTGCATCTAGATTGGCCACGGACGCTTTTCCACAAAAAGTGCTTTTGCGGAAAAGCGTCCTGTCAATCTAGACACGCTTTTCTGAAAATGCTTTTAACGGAAAACTTTTCCGTTAAAAGCATTTCTGGAAAATCATGCCAGTTTAGACGTAGCCAGCCACTCTGAAATACCTATGACTACAGAGAAGAAATAGTTAAATTTTATATAGATAAAAATGCACAGATATCAATGTACCAGTCTCAACTACACTGACAGAAACTCAGAATAAACCAATTGACATACTTCATATCTATATTGGGGTAAATCAGAGCACAAATTTGGTCCAATAAATTGCAAGGTGAGTACTACAAAGCAGAATTTGGCTCTATAATCCATTATAAGACTAAATTTAGCTAGTGATTTTGGCATGTGAATGTAAAAGCTTAAAGGGAAATTTCTTTGACTGAGCAGTTCAATAGTTACTAATGAGTTTTATATGTATTCCTAGAACTGTCTGTTTGACACCTGTAACTGTGAAAAGAGTGAAGATTGTATGTGCGCTGCCCTGTCTAGCTACGTCAGAGCCTGTGCTGCCAAAGGAGTCCTTTTGAAGGAATGGAGGACCAATGTCTGCAGTAAGTTGTTAAACCATTTACTGGTAAAAATGATCAACCAGTGGGTACTTTATATCTGTTTCCAAGAAATCCAGGGCTCAACCAGTCATATCTTAAACAAAAGTTTGATGATGATGTAGAAACAATTCCTCAATAGAATCTAAGGTGTATGAATAATGGGGGAATGTAATGAGCAATAAGTAGGAAGTTACTTAAAGAAGATGCTTCTTGAGAATTATGACTACAATGCATGAGTCATAAGGACATATAAGTGAGCATAAGGCTTTTTCTGTGGGCTTAATATAAACTAGGATGCTTCCAGTTTCATTTCTTTAATGTGCTGATGGTGGAAGGAGGAAAATAAACAAACAAACAAAAATAAACTAGACACTTAAATATGAGTTTAATTCTCTTGTTTAAATTGGAGGAACCTTGTTGTTAGCAAGGAGATTCTCTAGTTTAACTGAGATAGTAAATTAGGGGATATTTTTTAGTAGAAATACAAAAGCCATGTAAATTACATTGCTGTTGACTTCAGTACAGAGTTTAGTCCATTGCACGTTAATCTATGTATGGTCAGCATCTGTTTTATTGTTTACCATATATTCGAAATATGGCATTGATAGCAATAATTAAATAAGATATGTAACTTACTTTATTTTATTCTCTCAAGCCATAACTTCATGCCCCAAATCCCTGACATACAGCTACGCTGTTGATTCCTGCCAACCCACTTGCCGGTCTTTGAGTGAGCCAGATGTCACCTGCAACATCAAATTCTCTCCAGTTGATGGCTGCACTTGTGCAAACGGAACTTACCTGGACGAACATGGGAAATGTGTTCCTGCTACCAGCTGTCCTTGTTATTATAAAGGATCCATGTTACCTTCTGGGGAGGTTGTTCACGACAACGGTGTCATATGGTAAGAGGTTCTTTAATAAAACATGGAGCTGTATACCTGCAATCATGGAATCATGTACATCTTATGGAATCTAGTCAACTCAAATGTGTTTTTCTCCCTCTAAGAATTTTCCATTTGAAAACCACAAATACTCTTCAGTTTTTAGGATTGTCTCTGTTTAGAAGTTTTTCTTTAATCCAATCAACTAACTTCTCCCTGAATTTAAACAGTTTCTTTCAGGTTTAAAAAAAAAAAGTCTACCAGTTTGATATCCCCTGTACTGAAAAATGAAGAATGCTGCTGAAACCAATAATATTATGGGAGAACCTTTTTAAGAGTAATAATCGTATGTAGACAAATTGACAGGGTGGCGCTGGTTTAGCACGAGGCACAAGTGTATTTGCTTTCTGGACAATTACAGCAAAAATTGTATGCAAACAGTATATGCAGTTCTGTTGAAAGGATGTCTAACTCTGTCCAAAAGGTGGTATTTCAGTATTCCAAATTCCATAGGAAAGACTGGATGCATGGCAAGGTAGAAGTTGTTCTCCAAGTAGCTAATTACAATTTTAAACAAACATAATTCTCTTCTCTTTCCAACAGCTCTTGCACACATGGAAAGCTGGACTGCATGAGAGTAAAACCAGAGCCAGGTATAACCCCTTTAAGTTTTATTTTCATTCCCACACACACTTTTCAGTGAACTCTGTTTTATTACAGTGTTGAAGACGGGAAACATCTGAAACCTAGCAGGGAAATTAACTGATGAGAAACTATTTGCATAGCAGCTTTGTAGTATTGAGGATGCAATTCTTGAAATGCAAAGCATATATTTTGGCATAGTGGAAACAAAATATGACAATAAATAAACAATCTAATTCCAAGCAAGATAAGATCAGGTCATAGTGTAACATAAAAAAGAACACAGCCACAAGACAGTATAAAATAACCACTGAATTTCCTAAAAAGTAAAAATTACTTGAAGCCAGTAACTTGAGAAATGTAAGATGAAGAACATCCTTTGTCAATTGTGCTCCAAAAGGCAAATTTCCATAGGACTTATTAAAAATGAAAGTCAACAAAAGGAAGCCAAAAATAAATAAAAACAATACAACTCTTAATACAGTAACAAAAATCGGTTTATTTTCTGAACAAAGAAATGACGATAAGATGTAATTCTTAGTAACTGAAAGGTGGTTCAAAGTACTTATCTCATATGTCACCAAGTACCCAGTAAAACCTAAAATATAACATACCACAGACTCCATTCTCCATTCAGCAGAAAAAAAAACATTAATGATCTCTCAGGTGCCAATGGCTTGCGCCAACCAATTTTTTTACATGACATTAATAACCAGGATCTGGCCATACTTCTAGCTCATATGTTTAATAGTACAGCTATTATCAGGTGGTAATTCAAGATATGGCACTCAACCCTACAATGGTACTTGCACAATATTTCAGTCGGAGTTTTAATTAAATAAAGACTGCAGGATTTGGCTCCAGTTATCATATCTGTTCTTGCAGAGGTGGTAATTAAATATGCAAATGACCAGTTCTGTAACTAACTGGCCATTTGTGCATGGCATCGCATAGAATGCGAAAACTCTGCATATGCTATACTAAAATGTGACCCATTAATTATAGTACAATTACAAGAGGATAAACTGAATTGCAAGATATTATATAAAGATTAACATGGATTTTTTAGTCAAAGTAATGCGTAAATTAGCTGCAAATGTTCTTTGCCAACAATTCACACTAACAAAGAATTGTATTCAAAGTTTACCACCAAAGAAAATGAGCTCCTATATCTGAGGTCATTCATCATTCTAAACCAATCCTTATGCTCAGCTATACTGGTACAATGATTTCATCAGTGAGTTAAAACACGTTACAGAGCAAATCAAGGTTATTTACCAGTAACGGCAGTGTTCATGTTAGATTGTGTTCCTTGGCTTTACTCTTAAATCAAGACGCTTCTCAGACCTGTTCATGGCAATAATCACCATAGCAATAACTGATAACTCTGTGTTTGATCGCAACTATCATATGGGGTTCTGTCTCTTGCAGTCTGTGCAGCGCCAATGGTATACTTTGACTGCAGCAATGTCACTGCAGGCACAGTTGGATCTGAGTGCCAGAAGAGCTGTCAGACACTTGACATGGGATGCGTAAGTGCCAATTCCTTATGCCCACTTGACAACATTTTTGTGTCCTCACCAAAATTAAATCTCACACACACTGTGCTGTGGAGCAGAAGGATTCTTTTTCACTGACATGATCTCACAAAGGGTGTTTTCACTCTGGTTCTTACAGTACAGCACACAGTGTGTCTCTGGCTGCATTTGCCCTAATGATCTAGTGTCAGATGGCAAAGGGGGTTGTATAGCTGTGGAGGACTGTCCGTGTGTTCACAATGAGGCCTCCTACAAACCAGGAGAAACAATCAAAGTCAACTGTAATACCTGGTATGTATACGTTGAATAGTATGGTTTTCACAGTCCTAATAGTTACATGTCCATTTCATTACACTAGAAGAGAATCTCATTTTGCTGTAACAGAATTGAGACTTACAGCACTCACTTGCATGGAGCTTATATTCCATCCAATAGAAGGTGATGATAAATATGCAAGTGGCCTGTACACTGAAATCTGGTTGGTAATCGGGTTCTTCAGTGTAAGAGGGTTGGTAGTTAGTTCAGCATTAGAATCTAATGCCGAAATCCAATATTCATCATAAAAAATAGGCTCTCTTCATTCTTTTAGAAGCCAAACAGGGACAGTAAGGCTATGTCTAGACTGCACAGCTTTTCTGGTATACCAAGAACACATCCCTTTAACAAAAAATGTCGGAAAAGCAGACACAGTTTTTTTGGCATCCCTGTAAACTTTGTTTTACAAGGAAGAAGGGATGGTCTGAAAGACGGGTTTTTTTCTGAAATTTGGCCCCACATAGATGGGCCAAATTTCAGAAAAGCCTCTTTCAGAAGTAAATCAGAAAAAGATACGCAATTTGTGTACCACAAATTGTGTTTCTTTTTCTGATTTATCTTTGTAGTGTAGGCATAGCCTAAATGTTTAGGACAATAATGGGCTTTACATACCCTCATCTCCTTTAAAGATGCATGGGGAAAGTTTATGCCCATTCAGTCTATGTGCAGTCCCTAAATGGTGCATCCATTTAAAAAAATTCTTAGAGGTTTTTGAAATACCCAGAGTTTTTTAAATTGTTCTCAATCATATTACCCATTTCATCGTAATATAAATTAATCTTTGGAAATTATGTGCTGTTACATTAATGTTTAGCAGGAGTAAGCCCTATTTCCCAGGAGAATAGGTTTAATCCTGAATCAAATTTACATCTGGCTAGGTGATGAGAAATGAATACATTGAAGTACATTTTGTTATATTTGGAACTTTTTTCTCCCTCCTAGCACATGTAAAAACAGAATGTGGCAATGTACCAATGAACCTTGTCTGGCAACCTGCTCTGTTTATGGAGATGGTCATTACATTACTTTTGATGGCAAACGCTACAGCTTTAGTGGAGATTGTGAATACACCCTGGTCCAGGTACTAAGCTGCTTTCCTAGGATTATTATACCTCTAAAAGTATCTTGTGTTCCTGTATGTGGTGACCTTACATTACTAACACCAACTACCATTCCTCTTCTCAGGATTACTGTGGTAAAAACAGTACCAGCTTTGGAAACTTCCGAGTTATTACTGAGAATATCCCCTGTGGAACCACTGGGACCACCTGCTCAAAGGCCATTAAAGTCTTCGTAGAAGTAAGTACCTTCTTTGATAAACAGTTGGGAAAAACCTGTGTACCTGGTCTCTGGTATGAGTAGGATGCACAACTGTCTGCCCAACGTAGATCACATTATAAAAATAACCAATTGAACAAGATAAGCTTTCCCAGACTTCCAAATTTAATGCCAGCATTTGTGTCTTATCTATAGAAGAAATGACGTAGATTGAATTATGTGTATATTAAATCTGTTGGCTTTTTTACTGACTTGTGACTTTTCTTTCACTTTTAGAACTATGAACTGATACTCAGCGATGGAAAGTTTGAAGTGATAGAGAAGGTCCATGGAGGGCAAGTGCCATACAAGATCCGTTACATGGGCATCTACATGGTCTTTGACATCGATACTGGGTTGATTCTCATGTGGGATAAGAAAACCAGCATCTTCATCAAGCTCAGCCCAAATTTTAAGGTGAGTTTTAGAAGCTGTGTGACTAGGATCAACTCTTATGGATACACTTTGGTGTTAGCTTTAGAAGGAGCAAATGGAAGTAAACAAAGGTAAGAATAAACTTAAAAAAACAACAAATAGTCTAGTCGCACCTTAAAGACTAACAAAACATGTAGATGGTATCATAAGCTTTTGTGGGCATAGCCCACTTCTTGAGATGAAAAGCTCACAATACCATCTACATGTTTTGTTCATCTTAAAGGTGCTACTGGTCTATTTGTGGTTTTTTAATTTTTTCCTGTTACAGACTAACTTGGCTACCCTTCTGAAACTTTGAAAAGTAAGAATGTAACTGCTAGACTCAGGCTTTCAGTAGCATCTCAGAATTGATCTTTCATTGTGATAGAACATACCGGGGTGATAGACTGAATCTGAATACATCAATCACGTGCATAAATTACATAATAATTTCATAACTAACTAGTAGCAGAATACTCATGAAAGGTTCCTTTCCTTTCAAAATACCTTTCAGATATGTTCAAAATTAAGTAAAAAATGGTTCATGTGGGTTTTTTAAGAAAAAAACCTTAAAAACAAAATTATGCCCAGTTTACTTCTTCCTTCAGCAGGATTGAGTACAGTAAAAGTGGCAACGTTTTTAGTAAAGGCATCTTCTGGGGAAAGTGTGAGCCTGTCAGTGAACAGACAAAGTCCATTTGAAATCTGAAAAATTGGCATTTCTGTTCATCACAGATGTTGCCAGACACATGTTATGCGCACCCCTTATTATGTTTCTCTATGCAGGGTCAGGTCTGCGGCCTGTGTGGGAACTACGATGGCAACGGCATTAATGACTTTACCACCAGGAGCCAGTCTGTGGTAGGAGATGTGCTGGAGTTTGGAAACAGCTGGAAGGTGTCTCCTACTTGCCCAGATGCCAAAAGCAACAAGGATCCTTGCACTGCAAACCCTTACAGGAACTCCTGGGCCCAGAAGCAGTGCAGCATAATCAACAGCAAAGTGTTCTCTGCCTGTCACTCTCAGGTATATCAAAATCCTTGGGTGGAATCTTTCTATGCAGGGATGATGCTATACACAGAATACCTTAGTAATGCACACTGCAATGCCACTCCGTACTCTAACCATACAAATACCAGTTTTCTATGTGTTTTATATTCACTTGATTGTGGAAGAAGCATCCTGGGCTTGATCCAGTTCCACACTAAAGTCAATAGCAATCTTTCCATATATTTCAAAGGGAGGTGGATCAGATGCTGTAAGATCAACGTGAAGTCACAGCTTATTCCAGGAGGACTATGTAGACATTTCACTGAAGGTGCGCCTACACTGCACTGTTATTTCGAGATAACTAGTGCTATTTCAAAATAACGATATGAGTGTCTACACAGCCACTCCATTTCAAAATAAGGGACGGCTTATTCTGCAATCTGTAAACCTCATTCTATGAGGAATCACTCCTATTCCGAAATAGCTATTTCAATATAAGGTGCGTGTAGACTCTTCACTGCTCCTATTTTGAAATAGCCCCTCACCAGGGCCATTCCTCCCCAGTGCCTCCTGGGGCTCTAAATTGAGATAGCATGTCTACATTAGGGAAGCCTGCCTTGGACTAATTTTGAGACTTTGTAGATATGCTATTCTGGAATAAGTATTCTGGAATAGCTTATTTTGAAATAAGCATGCAGTGTAGATATAGCCCGAGATTCATTTTCTATTTTGACCCAAGTTAGCTGGTGCACCAAAAGAGCAAGTGACATTTAAACAGTTATCAGGTGACCCTTTTAAATGGGACATTTACAGGCTTTGTAATTCTGTTCCGCACGATTAGCTTCTGATAATACGTTTAATTGATAACAGAACAATTGTTGCGACAGAATGTCTAATCTAATTGTATTATTTTTTCCAGAGTTCCCATTTCCTTTATGGTTACTAATGCTATGCATGTCCTATATTTGATATCCTAATTTGACTTTGTAATAACAGTATTTATCTAATTTCCCCCACCTTACAAATCATCATTTATTCTGCCTGTAGTCCCATTGCTATAGTGGATGATGTTAAAAGAGGAAAAGAATAAAAACTTGTCCATTTCAAATACTTGACTGAAATTGTAGTGAGAGAGGAGAATTACCATTGCAAAGCAGAATGACAAGCACATGGAACAAAAAGGAAAGTGTCATCTATTCATTTTCTCACAGGTTGAACCACATGAATATTATGACGCTTGTGTGACTGATGCTTGTGCCTGTGACACCGGGGGAGATTGTGAATGTTTCTGCACAGCAGTAGCCGCGTATGCTCAGGCATGTAACGAGGCTGGAATTTGTGTGGCATGGAGAACCCCATCTATCTGCCGTAAGTATTACACCCTAATTTAATGGAGGGAGAGGGAACAACAGAAATAAAGAATGAAAAGGAAAAAGGGCAGAAGAAGAAATGAAAAAAGGGTACAGTACAGGTTGTACCTCCCTAAACTGGGATTCACTGGTCTGGGACTCTTCTGTTGGACCACAGATGTTCCTGGAAAAGAGAGCCCAGAGTTAGGGAGGCCAGTGGTGGGCAGGGGGCTCAGGCAATATGGGGAGCACAGCGCTAGAGGGCTCAGGCTGCGTAGGGAATCACACAGTGTGGCCGGGAGCCCTGCGGCAGGGAACTCTGGAGACCTAAGGAGCCCCACAGCAGGGGGTCTGCCAGCATGCAAAGGACCGGTGGCTCAGCCAGGAGTCCTGTGGGAGGTACAGGGGGTCCCACAGCACAGGGGGCTCAGGCGGCACAGAGGTTTGTACAGAGCTGCTCCTTGTAGCAATGTGCTACTTAGGGAGAACTTAGAGTTCTACTGGTAGCACATCTACTGATAGCACATCGCTACAGGGAGCAGCTCACTACAAGCCACCAGCAGTGCAGCCAGGAGCATGGCAGGGAGCTCAAGTGGCGAGGGGAGTCCCACGGTGTGGAGGAAGCTCTGTGGCAGCAGACTCTGGCGGCATAATGAGCCCCTGACAAGGGACTCAGCCAGCACAGGGAGCTCTAGTAGCACAGCCAGGAGCATGGCAGGGGCATAGGCAGCACAGGAAGCTCCAAGGTGTGGCTAGGAGCCCTGCAGCAGGGGGCTCAGGCAGCTGAACTGGAAGTCCCAGGACTGAGTGGTCCAGCCAGGGCTGGCAGAACAGCTGGCTGCGGGTAGAAGCAGAGCCGACGGGTGCCTGGAAGGCTGGCAAATTCCCTTGCTCCAGATTGGCAAGGTCCCAAGGGTGTCGAACCATGGAGGCCCAACCTGTGCTGTTCCTGAGATACACTACAACCAGGAAAATAGCCCAAAACACAGAGAAAATTACAGAACTATCTACAAAACTTCTTCCTTTTCTAATCTTTCCACACATTTCTAACTGTAGATATGAGTGAAATAAAACTGTGCTCTGATGATTGTCTTAGTTGTTAAATTACAGTATTATCTAGTTACTGACTTGTGATCTTAGTCAGAAACCACTGGCATCCTAGTAAGTTTTATATACACACATAGGGTATGTCTACACTACCCCACTAGTTCGAACTAGCGGGGTAATGTAGGCATACCGCACTTGCAAATGAAGCCCAGGATTTGAATTTCCCGGGCTTCATTTGCAATTGCAGTAAGCCTACATTACCCCGCTAGTTCGAACTAGCGGGGTAGTGTAGACATACCCCTAGTTATTTTCTGTCCAGGGTAAGTAAATATTAATGTATATTAGCAGCTGAAAATATGAGGTCCAGTTAATTTAATTTCATGCTTTCTGAATGGCTACGTCTACACTGGCATGATTTTCTGGAACTGCTTTTAACGGAAAAGTTTTCCGTTAAAAGCATTTTCGGAAAAGCGCGTCTAGATTGGCAGGACGCTTTTCCGCAAAAGCCATTTTCGCGATCGGACCTTTTTTCCAGAAAACAAATCTCTGCTGTCTACACTGGCCCTTTTGCGCAAAAGTTTTTCGGAAAAAGACTTTTCCCTGAACAAGAGCAGCATAGTATTCCCGCAAAAGCACTGACAATCTTACATGAGATCGTCAGTGCTTTTGCGGAAATTCAAGCGGCCAGTGTAGACTGCTGGCAAGTTTTTCCGCAAAAGCGGCAGCTTTTCCGGAAAAAGTGGCAAGTCTAGACACAGCCTATGTGTTTTGTAGCTACTCTGTAGAATCTTTGTACTCAATACAACTGAAAAAGTAAAAACCCCTGTTCAGTTAAAAACAGGATAACTATTGTTCACTATTTGCAGAAGTATGCCAGTGTTACGGGATTTGTAGAAATCATAAAGATTGGCTATGAAACACTATAAAAATGAAACAATATAAAAATGTTGCTAAATGTATATTTCTACCCATTTTCTCCTCTTCCAGCTCTGTTCTGTGATTACTACAACCCAGAAGGGGAATGTGAGTGGCACTACAAGCCCTGTGGATCCCCATGTATGAAGACCTGCAGGAACCCAAGTGGAAAATGCCTTCATGAGTTACAAGGCTTGGAAGGTAAAATACATTTTGTATATCTCATTATGCTTTAAAATGGTAAATCAAAATTCCTGATTCTCAATATATTTAATATTTTCGTTAGAAAGGGCAAGCCAGATTAGTGATTATGGATTTTTTTGAAGTGTGAATAATTCTCTAATGAGGTCATGAACTTTTTGGGATTAAGATCCAAATTATTGCACTTAACCTCAGAGAAATGTATGCTATGGCAGCAACGTGCCTCATGTCACTAAGGATAAAATTCCCCCCTTCTACAAGAAAACAATGCAGAGCTTAGTTGCAGGAGCTAGCATCACATGCAATCTCAATGATCCTGGGTTGATATAACTCTCTTTTTTCCTGCAGGCTGCTATCCAAAGTGTCCAGAGAACAAGCCCTATTTTGATGAAGATGATATGGAGTGTGTAGATAACTGTGGCTGTTACGATGACAAGGGAAAATATTACAAGCCAGGAGCATCCATTCCTTCAGAAGAGAACTGTCACTCATGGTAAGAATAGCTGTACGCAGAGTTTAGGAGAATCCTAACCAAATGTATTGACCTTGTGACTACTGTGCATAAATTACTAACGACTACAAAAACCTCTCTTACATCTGAGACTGGAAAGGGAAAGGATCATGATCTGAAATTCTTTTCTTTGGAGAGATTTGCTCGAAGCATTTGTTACTGTATGATTGAACATTCTGTGTTAACCTAAAAATGGTACTTTCCCCCTTCTTTGCACTGCAAAATATTATTGAAATCATTATCTAAACTTGTTCTGTAGCTTAATTCAGTTAATTGTTGCTATTATCTTTACATGCACCTGTCCACTAGATTCCTTCAGGTTTGGAAGGGGCTGGAGGAGGTGTTGGTTTTGGTTTTGGGGTTTTTGTGGGGAGGGGTTGCAACTCATTTCTTCCTTACACAGCTATTTACCTAGGGGTATATTCTGATAACCTTCTCATGCTGAACAGCAGTTTTCTCCACAAAGTCAATTGGAGTACTTGTGGAGTACAGTTTTAGTCAATGTGAACAAAGATCCTAGAATCTGATCCTTAATTAATCAGTGAGAAATCCCCATCCTGTGCACAGCTTGAATAAACAGACCTTTTTCTCAGGAGGGTTCCATGGAGATCTGTGGAAACGGAATCCTCCTCACTAGCCTATAAAGCAGCTCCAGAGACTGGCAGTTATTTCAACCTCAGAGTGCCAGTAATTCCCTCACTACCAACCTTCCTGCATCTCCCGCCTCCACAGGAGAATGGGGAATGGTCAGGAGATACCCTCCTGCAGTTGCCAAAGCCTTCCTCAGTGGCATCATAGAAAGGATTCAGTGCAGGGTGTTGTTATGCACTCAGTGGGTCTTGCAAATCCCACACTGCCTTTGTGCAGCAGAACTGTATTGGTTTGAGAGCTTGGGGCTCTCCTATCACAGGAAGGATGGAAACATGGCTTAGAGAAAGACTGGGTCTTTTTTAACTTAACCTTAAACAAATCTTCTCTGGGAGCTTCATTTTGTTCCTGGCAATACAAATTGGACAGAAACAATTAAAACAGTAAAATGATGTGATTATCTTGTATGCATCTTCAGTTCCATCTTTCTTTTCTCTTTTTCCCTTCCAGCGAATGCACAATGGAAGGCACTAAGTGTGAATATGATGAAGATGGTATGTTGACAAAGCATCTTTTATCTGAACATGAAGTTTTGGGGAAAAAACAAAAATTTTGTATTTCAGAATATCTAATGATGACATTTTCTTTTTGATTTACAGAATGTTACTGCATCTATGATGGGAAGAAATATAATTACGAAGATGTCATTTACGACACTACAGATGGTATTGGCGGGTGTATCACTGCAACTTGTGGTCACAATGGAACAATTGATAGAAAAGTCTACCAATGTTCCACAACCACAACCACAACCACATTTGAATTTTCCACTTCAACACCGACATTCACCACTACAGGTATATGTTACATTAATACATGAGTTTGCTCTACTGTGACTTGCTATTGAGTGAAATTTCCCTACCAAACCAAGTACGGTAAAAGCTTTGTTATCTGGCACTCATGAGGAATGAGGGCTGCCGGTTAATTGAATGTGCTGAATACTCAAGCTTATTGCTCTGCCCCTTCCCCTAACCAGAGGAAACTACAGCAACCGACCCCTGTTCCCTTGGGAATGGCCTAGCAAGCTTTAACTTTCCCCCTGAGCCAGAGAGCCCAGAAGCCATCTGGAAGATCCAACTCCTGACAGCTTGAGGCAGGCTGATGGGGAAAGAGGTGCCTGATGATGATGGCAGTGCCAGCTGCTGACAGAAGTGCAATGCAGCAGCCAGAGGCATCAAACTCTCCAGCTGTACAGGCAGGAGTCGGGCACGTGTGCCTGAATATAAGCGGGTATAGTGGCTGGAGGCACTGCCGGTTAACCAAGTTTTTCCAGATATTCAAGTGCTGGATAACAAAGCTTTCATTGTAAATGTTCATAACTCTAACAAATGGATCAGAAACGTAGAACCTAATAAGACTTCTTTCTTTATTTGCATGTTGTATATTTGCATTTAGTTTCTACCATAAGTAGAAAACAAACTGAAACATGAAAACACAGTAAATAAAAGCCACTGTGCATGTTCTTTTTGATACTATCTTTGCTCAAATTCCCACAGATTCATTAAAAAAAACAATGCCGCGTGTATTTTATAAACCATTGTGGCAACTGTTTCTAAACCATTTTTGTTAAACTGCTATATAGAAAATTTCTAGTTAGTAACTAAAAAAAAATCTACAGCCATAGAATCATTCTCTGTTTTTCACTTATTAAATTGCAGAATGACTAATTTCTCCTAAAATCTTTCTTGGTATTACAATATTTTGAAAACAAGGTTGGTAAATAGATTGCTCCTCAGACTGCAATACTGAGATACCATGCTTTTCACCTCTAGCTCTCTGGATGAAGCTGGCCTGAAAGTCATGACCAATGGCTTTTTGCAGGGCTAGTAATGGATTTTGCCCAGACCTCATCAGCAAAGGGAAGGTCTTTCCCTTCCTGGAAGGGGCCAGGCCTCAGGTGGAAAGGCAAGACTAGAAAAAGCAGCCCTCAGCACTGCCTCCGTTAGCCAATCCATAGCACCATGCAGGTCTCCAGTGGAGATTTAAAGGGTCCAGAGCGCCAAGTCCTTTTAAATTGTCAAGCACTGGGGTCACTGACACCTTTGCCCCCTCCTCCTTACTCCACATTGGCAGCCCTGGTGGTTTGGTATCATGTGTGAAATTAATCATTTGAGGAGTATGGACTACTCTCTTCTCCCACAAGAGGGCCCCTTTCATACAAACTTGAGGCACATTAGGGCAGGAGAGAGAAGCTTAGATCCCTGATTCAGTCATTCCTTAACTGTTTTATGAATAAATAGAGGAGTGCAGGCAATGTCACATATTCCTGAACAATAAATTTATATAGCAAATTAATTAGATGCATATTGAGCCTGCTCCAAAGCTTACTGAGCTCAGTTATCTCTTTCCATAGTTTCAGTGGGCTTTTGACTGGGGCCTTAATATTCATGAGAAAGTGCATAAAGATGCAACCAGGCTGCACAAAATGGAAAATTACACTCAAAGATGTTTTTCCCCCAAATGTGCAAATTATGCATGTGTAACATGCAACTATTTTTATAATTTTGATAATTATTCTTTATTCTAGCACATCACAAGAAATAATGGACTGAACCTTAAAAGTAATAAATCGAAGAATAGCAAGAAATTCATATGTTAGGTGTTGTTTTCTCTATTTGAATGGATAGCAATTACAATTCAACTAGCTTAATAAATATGTTTTGAGATCAATATACTAGCTCATGCCCTTATACCAGGGCCTAGACAAGAACCTCTTCCTATAGCTGATGGTTGATCATCACACTTAGTCTACTTAGTGTAACAGAAAAAATAATATTCATTAGAGCTTCTTAGTACACTTCACTGAAACTTGATGATTTAGTACTAAATTTTCCTTTTTTTTAAACCACAGTGGCACCAACTACATCCGTCTGCGTTCGTGAAGTATGTCAGTGGTCACAATGGTATGATGTGAGCTATCCTGGGTCTGGGATCGATGATGGAGACTTCGACACATTTGATAATTTAAAAGCCAAAGGGTATAAAGTTTGTAAAGTTCCAAAGGCTGTTGAATGTAGAGCTGAGGATTTCCCCGACACTCCATTAAATGAACTAGAGCAAAAAGTAGAATGCAGCACAACAATGGGGCTAATATGTTATAATAAAGATCAATATCCAGAGATCTGCCTGAATTTCCAGATCAGCGTCTTATGCTGTAGCTTTGTACCATGTGAATATACAACTCCTTCTACCACAAAGTCTTCTGAAACTACAACACCCATCACAAAACCTACCACTCCAGAAATTCCTGTGACAACTTTATCTGCAACAACTACAGCAAAACCTATCACCACAGAATCAAAACAAACTACTCTTGCAACAACTACCATGACATCCAAAACTGCTTCAACGACTCTAGTCACAGAAACAACTCCTGTGTCAACTTCAACTCTTAGAACCACAGCTTCATCAACAGCAACCACTGAAACAACTGCTAGCCCTTCAACAGAAACTGTATCAACGACAACAGCAATCACATCCATAACACCTTGTACACCAAAATGCAAGTGGTCTGAATGGTATGATGTCAATTTTCCCAGTCTGGACAATAAAGGAGACTCTGAAACATATGATGATATTAGAGCAGCAGGAAATGTGATCTGCAACAAACCTGAAAATATTGAATGTAGAGCAGAGAAATTTCCAGAAAAATCAATTAACAGCATTGGCCAAATTATCCAGTGCAATGTATCCTATGGATTTGTTTGCAGGAATGAAGATCAGGACGGAATGTTCCAAATGTGTTATAACTATCAAATAAAAGTATTCTGCTGTGATGATTTTAGTCATTGCCCTTCCACAACCACTACTATAGAAAGTACAAAAACTACAGGACTAGCTATTGTTTCAACACAAACCTCCACCCTGACTCCTACAACTACAGAAACTATACCTTCATCAACAATAGAAACGACTCCAACAACTACCACAACAGAAAGTACAACAAAAGAAATTAAAACAACAACTCCTTTAACAACTACTACCAGAGAACCTACAACAGTTACAACTACACCTTTCAGTACAACAACCACAAAAACTACAATTCCAGGAAACATCACCATTTCAACAGAAGCATCCACCCTGACTTCAACAACTACAGAAGCTACAACTTCATCAACAGTAGAAATTTCGGCCACAACTGCAAGAGAAACCACAACCAAAGAAGTTAAAATAACTACTCCTTTAAAAACCACAACCACACAAACTACAACCACCACAGGCACAACAACAGAAACTTCTGCAACTGTGACAACTCCTTATGCTAGTACTATAAGTTCAACAACAGGAAGTATGTCCACTACATTAAGAACTGAAACTACAACTGCTGCAACTATTACACCAACTATAACACAAAAACCTACATCATCAATAATGATAACTACTACTCCAGGAATAACTACAACTTTAGAAACGACAACAGCCATGACAACTTGCACTAAAGAAGTATGTGAATGGTCACAGTGGTATGATGTAAGTTACCCTGGTTCTGGTATCAACGATGGAGATTTTGATACGTTTAAGAACATCAGAGCAAAAGGATACAAAGTATGCAAAGCTCCAAAGGCTGTTGAATGCAGAGCAGAAAGGTTCCCTGACACACCATTAAATGAGCTGGAGCAAAACGTAACATGTAGCAAAACAAAGGGATTGATATGTTATAACAAAGATCAAAGTCCACCAATCTGCTATAATTACGAGATCAAAATTCAGTGTTGCACGCATTTAATTATACCATGCTCAGAAACCACTTCACCCACTACAACTAGAGTAACAGTCACCCCAGAGACTACAAAAGAAACAACCACCCCACCCACGATAACAACTACATTAAAATCAAGCTCGACAGAAACCACAAAAAAAATAATTACACAACTGCAGACAACGACAAAACACCAGACGCAGCCTGTCCAGAAATATTCTACTACACCCACAGAAAGTAAAACAAAAACAAGTACACTGAGGAGTACAATAATACCAGAAACAACTCCAGTCATGACAATATCACCAATCTCCACAACATCTCCAACCACCACAAAAACCACCATTCCAGGAACAAGCACAAGCACCATCACAACAGTTACCACTACTCTGCCTCCCATAAAATCTCCCACAATATCACCAGTCTCCACAACTCCAGAAACTACCACTTCTTCCACTACACCATGTCAACCGATATGCACATGGTCCGAATGGTTTGATGTCAATTTTCCCTCGCCCGGACCAAAACAAGGAGACTTTGAAACCTATGACAACATAAAAGCAGCAGGAGCAGCAATCTGCAGAAAGCCTGAAAATATTGAGTGTAGGGCAGAAAGCCACCCACATCTCAGCATCCATCAGATTGGTCAAGTTGTACAGTGCAATGTGAACTTCGGCCTGGTGTGTAAAAATGAGGACCAAACTGGGAAACACAAAATGTGCTTAAATTATCAGATACGGGTGTTGTGCTGTCGAGAAAACCCTAAGTGCCCAGTCGGAACCACAACTCCCACCACCACAATTACACGTGCACCAACAACCATCACAGAAACAACCACCGGAGTCACATCTACCACTACTACAACAACAGTTACCGAACCACCACAGACTACCACTTCTGAAACATCTCCAATCATTACCACCACAAGCCCAAGCACAACGACTCGTATTGTAAAAACCACAACATCACCCACCTCCACAATATCACCAACCACCTTAAAAACCTCCACTCCAGGAACAAGCACAAGCAGAAGCACAACAGTTACCACTACTCTGCCTCCCAAAGAAACTCCCACAACATTACTAGTCTCCACAACTCCAGGAACAACCATTTCTTCTACTACACCATGTCAGCCGATATGCACATGGTCCGAATGGTTTGATGTCAATTTTCCCTCTCCTGGACCAAAGCATGGAGACTTTGAAACCTATGACAACATAAAAGCAGCAGGAGCAGCGATCTGCAGAAAGCCTGAAAATATTGAGTGTAGGGCTGAAAGCCACCCACATCTCAGCATCCACCAGATTGGTCAAGTTGTACAGTGCAATGTGAACTACGGCCTGGTGTGTAAAAATGAGGACCAAACTGGGAAACACAAAATGTGCTTAAATTATCAGATACGTGTGTTGTGCTGTCGAGAAAACCCTAAGTGCCCAGTCGGAACCACAACTCCCACCACCACAATTACACGTACACCAACAACCGTCACAGAAACAACCACCGGAGTCACATCTACCACTACTACAACAACAGCTACCGAACCACCACAGACTACCACTTCTGAAACATCTCCAATCATTACCACCACAAGCCCAAGCACAACGACTCGTATTGTAAAAACCACAACATCACCCACCTCCACAATATCACCAACCACCTTAACAACCTCCACTCCAGGAACAAGCACAAGCAGAAGCACAACAGTTACCACTACTCTGCCTCCCAAAGAAACTCCCACAACATCACTAGTCTCCACAACTCCAGGAACAACCATTTCTTCTACTACACCATGTCAGCCGATATGCACATGGTCCGAATGGTTTGATGTCAATTTTCCCTCTCCGGGACCAAAGCATGGAGACTTTGAAACCTATGACAACATAAAAGCAGCAGGAGCAGCGATCTGCAGAAAGCCTGAAAATATTGAGTGTAGGGCTGAAAGCCACCCACATCTCAGCATCCACCAGATTGGTCAAGTTGTGCAGTGCAATGTGAACTACGGCCTGGTGTGTAAAAATGAGGACCAAACTGGGAAACACAAAATGTGCTTAAATTATCAGATACGTGTGTTGTGCTGTCGAGAAAACCCTAAGTGCCCAGTCGGAACCACAACTCCCACCACTACAGTTACACGAACACCAACAACCGTCACAGAAACAACCACCGGAGTCACATCTACCACTACTACAACAACAGTTACTGAACCACCACAGACTACCACTTCTGAAACATCTCCAATCATTACCACCACAAGCCCAAGCACAACGACTCGTATTGTAAAAACCACATCATCACCCACCTCCACAATATCACCAACCACCTTAACAACCTCCACTCCAGGAACAAGCACAAGCAGAAGCACAACAGTTACCACTACTCTGCCTCCCAAAGAAACTCCCACAACATCACTAGTCTCCACAACTCCAGGAACAACCATTTCTTCTACTACACCATGTCAGCCGATATGCACATGGTCCGAATGGTTTGATGTCAATTTTCCCTCTCCTGGACCAAAGCATGGAGACTTTGAAACCTATGACAACATAAAAGCAGCAGGAGCAGTGATCTGCAGAAAGCCTGAAAATATTGAGTGTAGGGCTGAAAGCCACCCACATCTCAGCATCCACCAGATTGGTCAAGTTGTGCAGTGCAATGTGAACTACGGCCTGGTGTGTAAAAATGAGGACCAAACTGGGAAACATAAAATGTGCTTAAATTATCAGATACGTGTGTTATGCTGTCGAGAAAACCCTAAGTGCCCAGTCGGAACCACAACTCCCACCACCACAATTACACGTACACCAACAACCGTCACAGAAACAACCACCGGAGTCACATCTACCACTACTACAACAACAGTTACCGAACCACCACAGACTACCACTTCTGAAACATCTCCAATCATTACCACCACAAGCCCAAGCACAACGACTCGTATTGTAAAAACCACAACATCACCCACCTCCACAATATCACCAACCACCTTAACAACCTCCACTCCAGGAACAAGCACAAGCAGAAGCACAACAGTTACCACTACTCTGCCTCCCAAAGCAACTCCCACAACATCACCAGTCTCCACAACTCCTAAAACAACCACTTCTTCCACTACACCATGTCAGCCGATATGCACATGGTCCGAATGGTTTGATGCAGATTTTCCCTCTCCCGGACCAAATCAAGGAGATTTTGAAACCTATGACAACATAAAAGCAGCAGGAGCAGCAATTTGCAGAAAGCCTGAAAATATTGAGTGTAGGGCAGAAAACCACCCACATCTCAGCATCAACCAGATCGATCAAGTTGTGCAGTGCAATGTGAACTTCGGCCTGGTGTGTAAAAATGAGGACCAAACTGGTAAATATGAAATGTGCTTAAATTATCAGATACGTGTGTTGTGCTGTCGAGAAAATCCTAAGTGCCCAGTCAGAACCACAACTCCCACCACCACAACTACACGTACACCAACAACCGTCACAGAAACAACCACCGGAGTCACATCTACCACTACTACAACAAAAGTTACTGAACCACCACAGACTACCACTTCTGAAACATCTCCAATCATTACCACCACAAGCCCAAGCACAACAACTCATGTTGTAAAAACCACAACATCACCCACCTCTACAATATCACCAACCACTTTAACAACCTCCACTCCAGGAACAAGCACAAGCAGAAGCACAAGAGTTACCACTACTCTGCCTCCCAAAGAAACTCCCACAACATCACTAGTCTCCACAACTCCAGGAACAACCATTTCTTCTACTACACCATGTCAGCCGATATGCACATGGTCCGAATGGTTTGATGTCAATTTTCCCTCTCCTGGACCAAAGCATGGAGACTTTGAAACCTATGACAACATAAAAGCAGCAGGAGCAGTGATCTGCAGAAAGCCTGAAAATATTGAGTGTAGGGCTGAAAGCCACCCACATCTCAGCATCCACCAGATTGGTCAAGTTGTGCAGTGCAATGTGAACTACGGCCTGGTGTGTAAAAATGAGGACCAAACTGGGAAACATAAAATGTGCTTAAATTATCAGATACGTGTGTTATGCTGTCGAGAAAACCCTAAGTGCCCAGTCGGAACCACAACTCCCACCACCACAATTACACGTACACCAACAACCGTCACAGAAACAACCACCGGAGTCACATCTACCACTACTACAACAACAGTTACCGAACCACCACAGACTACCACTTCTGAAACATCTCCAATCATTACCACCACAAGCCCAAGCACAACGACTCGTATTGTAAAAACCACAACATCACCCACCTCCACAATATCACCAACCACCTTAACAACCTCCACTCCAGGAACAAGCACAAGCAGAAGCACAACAGTTACCACTACTCTGCCTCCCAAAGCAACTCCCACAACATCACCAGTCTCCACAACTCCTAAAACAACCACTTCTTCCACTACACCATGTCAGCCGATATGCACATGGTCCGAATGGTTTGATGCAGATTTTCCCTCTCCCGGACCAAATCAAGGAGATTTTGAAACCTATGACAACATAAAAGCAGCAGGAGCAGCAATTTGCAGAAAGCCTGAAAATATTGAGTGTAGGGCAGAAAACCACCCACATCTCAGCATCAACCAGATCGATCAAGTTGTGCAGTGCAATGTGAACTTCGGCCTGGTGTGTAAAAATGAGGACCAAACTGGTAAATATGAAATGTGCTTAAATTATCAGATACGTGTGTTGTGCTGTCGAGAAAATCCTAAGTGCCCAGTCAGAACCACAACTCCCACCACCACAACTACACGTACACCAACAACCGTCACAGAAACAACCACCGGAGTCACATCTACCACTACTACAACAAAAGTTACTGAACCACCAGAGACTACCACTTCTGAAACATCTCCAATCATTACCACCACAAGCCCAAGCACAACAACTCATGTTGTAAAAACCACAACATCACCCACCTCCACAATATCACCAACCACCTTAACAACATCCACTCCAGGAACAAGCACAAGCATAAGTACAACAGTTACCACTACTCTGCCTCCCAAAGAAACTCCCACAACATCACCAGTCTCCACAACTCCAAAAACAACCACTTCTTCCACTACACCATGTCAGCCGATATGCACATGGTCCGAATGGTTTGATGCAGATTTTCCCTCTCCCGGACCAAATCAAGGAGATTTTGAAACCTATGACAACATAAAAGCAGCAGGAGCAGCAATTTGCAGAAAGCCTGAAAATATTGAGTGTAGGGCAGAAAACCACCCACATCTCAGCATCAACCAGATCGATCAAGTTGTGCAGTGCAATGTGAACTTCGGCCTGGTGTGTAAAAATGAGGACCAAACTGGGAAATATGAAATGTGCTTAAATTATCAGATACGTGTGTTGTGCTGTCGAGAAAACCCTAAGTGCTCAGTCAGAACCACAGCTCCCACCACCACAACTACACGTACACCAACAACCGTCACAGAAACAACCACCGGAGTCACATCTACCACTACTACAACAACAGTTACCGAACCACCACAGACTACCACTTCTGGAACATCTCCAATCATTACCACCACAAGCCCAAGCACAACGACTCGTATTGTAAAAACCACAACAACACCCACCTCCACAATATCACCAACCACCTTAACAACCTCCACTCTAGGAACAAGCACAAGCAGAAGCACAACAGTTACCACTACTCTGCCTCCCAAAGAAACTCCGACAACATCACCAGTCTCCACAACTCCAGGAACAACCATTTCTTCTACTACAGCATGTCAGCCGATATGCACATGGTCCGAATGGTTTGATGTCAATTTTCCCTCTCCCGGATCAAATCAAGGAGACTTTGAAACCTATGACAACATAAAAGCAGCAGGAGCAGCAATCTGCAGAAAGCCTGAAAATATTGAGTGTAGGGCTGAAAGCCACCCACATCTCAGCATCCACCAGATTGGTCAAGTTGTGCAGTGCAATGTGAACTACGGCCTGGTGTGTAAAAATGAGGACCAAACTGGGAAACACAAAATGTGCTTAAATTATCAGATACGTGTGTTGTGCTGTCGAGAAAACCCTAAGTGTCCAGTTAGAACCACAACTCCCACCACTACAGTTACACGAACACCAACAACCGTCACAGAAACAACCACCGGAGTAACGTCTACCACTACTACAACAACAGGTACCGAAGCACCACAGACTTCCACTTCTGAAACATCTCCAATCATTACCACCACAAGCCCAAGCACAACGACTCGTTTTTTAAAAACCACAACATCACCCACCTCCAGAATATCACCAACCACCTTAACAACCTCCACTCCAGGAACAAGCACAAGCAGAAGCACAACAGTTACCACTACTCTGCCTCCCAAAGAAACTCCCACAACATCACCAGTCTCCACAACTCCAGGAACAACCATTTCTTCCACTACACCATGTCAGCCGATATGCACATGGTCTGAATGGTTTGATGTTGATTTCCCATTTGCTGGTCCAAAAGAAGGAGATTTTGAAACCTATGACAACATAAAATTAGCAGAAGGAACAATTTGCAGAAAGCCTGAAAATATTGAATGTAGGGCAGTAAACCAACCAGACGTTAGTATCGACAAACTTGGTCAAGTAGTGCAGTGTGATGTGAATTACGGGCTGGTGTGCAAAAATGAGGACCAAACTGGGAAAAGTGAAATGTGTTTAAATTATGAGGTACGTATTTTCTGCTGTGAAGAAAACCCTGAGTGCTCAATTAGAACTACAACTGCCACTCCCACAGCTACACATTCACCAACAACTACAGTCACAGAAACAACCATCGGAGTCACATCTACCACTCCAACAACAGTTACCGAACCACCAGAGACTACCACTTCTGAAACATCTCCAATCATTACCACCACAAACCCAAGCACAGCGACTTCTTATGTAACCAGCACAACATCACTAATCTCCACAACATCACCAACCATCTCCTCTGCAGGAACAAGTGCAAGCAGAGGCACAACAGTTATCATTACTCTGCCTCCCACAGAAACTCCCACAACATCACCGGTGTCCAGAACCACACCCTGCTTTTGCCAAATTGGAGATGCTGTCTATGCCTCTGGTAAGTGTTTTACAATTGATTGGTTTTCATTCAATATTGATATTTTTCATGGCTTTTGAGTGGATTTTTAAAGTGCAGATTGGAATATTCTATCTACTTTATGTTTGAGAGTGCTTGTCTGTGAGGAACCAATATTATTTGTCTATCTCTCCATCCGTTTGTTCATTGACTCCTTCTATATAGTTAGTGTCGGAATCACCATATTTGGTTCGCAGCTTCCTATTATAATGACTTAAAATAAGGCAAGCGCGTGATTGTGCGGAGTGAGAGTGAAGCAGAAGCCTCCTTCTTTCCCGATTTGTATGGGGACACATAAAAATAACTCCTTGCAAACAGTAATAGCTAGGATCACCAAATTTGCAAATTGATTGGGGGAGGAGCCTCACATTCCCCTCCCCCGATGCATCCGGGATGCATACAACCATCCAGAGAAGAGAAAGAATCCCCAAGCAGGGGTAAAGGCTGGCATGGAGCGTCTACCCCCATCTGGGACTGCTCCAGCCCTGAGTCTCCCATCCCCAGATGCCTTAGGTGCTCTCATCCCCTGGTGCCTTAGGTATGCTAGGGGTTAGAAACTCCCCTTCCCTCCCCCATTCATATGGGACATAGAGCAAGGGAAAAGTACAGTTTTCTCCATTCCTTTCGATCTGGCTGGGGAGTGCAGGGGGGCAGATGAACCTGGATGTACCCCAGCCAGAGGACATGAACTCCTTCCTCAGCTGTACCTGCTGGAGCTACATTGTCCATGGAGAAGCACCTCTCACCTGGCCCCAAGCTTCTGCAGTGAGAAAGGACTAGGGTAGTCCTTTCTCTCCGGGAAAGCCTGCATAAGGAAACCCTTATTCCCAGCTCCATCCCAGAGCAGTGATTTCAATGAAGAAAAACAAAAATTAATTGAGCTGAGGCTCAAGCAACACTAGGTGAATCTTCTAGTTGACAATGTTACAGTCTCTTTTTACTAAATCATTTGTAAGTTATTTTTTGTTTTCTTTGTGTATTTTGTATTCTTTGTATTCTTATATGTTTTATAGGTGAATTGATTTACAGCAAAATAGACAAGGATGGATGTATATTTTATGCCATTTGTAGTAAATCATGTTCAGTGGAGCGATTTAAGGGGCCATGTAATTCAACAACTCCAGCAACAACAACTACACCTACAACTGCAACCTCTTTACCAACTACAACTCCTACCACAACAGTTAGTTCTACCACTGTAATTGGGTGTCCAGATGCTAAACCTCCCAGAAAGGTATTTACCTCTTACCTTCTTGTACAACCTAGACAATACCTTTAAAAATAATTGGAGTCACTAGAAAGTACAATATAAAATATTTAAAATTTAAAAACCATCTTAAACTACTCACTAATGATTTCGATGATGGGCTGGTTTGCATCCTTATGCAGTTGGTAGATGACACAAAGCTGCGGGGACAGGTAGATATGCTGGAGGGTAGGAATAGGGTCCAGAGAGACCTAGACAAATTGGGGTATTGGGTCAAATGTAATGTGGTGAGGTTCAAGAATGACAAGTGCAGAGTCTTACACTTAGGATGGAAGGATCCCATGTACTGCTACAGGTTAGGGTTTGATTGGCTCAGCAGCTGTTGTGCGGGAAAGGATCTCAGGATTACAGTAGACGAGATGCTGGATATAAGTCAACAGTGTGTCAACTGCATATTGGGCTGCATTAATAGAAGCATTGCCAGCAGATTGAGGAAAGTGATTATTCCCCTACATTTGGCACTGGTGAGACCACATCTGGAGTACTGTGTCCCATTTTGGGGCCCCCATTACAGAAAGTATGTGAACAAATTGGACAGAGTGCAGCAGAGGACAATGAAAATGTTTAGGGGGCTGTGGCACATGATTTATATCAGAGGCCGATGGAATTGGGAATTATTTAGTCTTGGGAAGAATGAGGGGGGATTGCATAGGAGTCTTCAGTTGCCTGAAGGGGAGTTTCAAAAAGGATGAAACTAGGCTATTCTGGTGATAGATAACAAGAAGCAACCATCTCAACTTAGAGTGGGGGAGGTCTAGGTTGGCTATTTGGGGAAACTATTTCATTAAGAGGGTGGTGAAACACTGGAATGTGTAGCCTAAGATGGTGGTGGAATCTTTATCCTTAAAAGATTTTAAGGTGAGGTTTGATAAAACGCTGGCTGGAATGATTTAGGTGGGGCTGGTCCTGCTTTGAACAGGTGGCTGGATTAGATAACCTCCTGAGATCTCTTCCATCCCTAATATTCTATGATTCTATGGATTCTCATAGTAGACCATGTGCCCCAGTTTATGCAAAATTGGTATAAAACACTTGTAGACAAATCTCAATATTACATGTTCATTTGTGCAACTTGGTACCTACTAATTTGAAAGAGAATTAATCTTCCAAAATATTTCATTGCAATGCATATCTCTTTATTCTCTCCATTCTGTAATGGCCAGTCTTGTCCTTTCTCTACACTGGAGTAAGGGATGGTGATGCCTCTTTCTCCTGTGTTTATCAGCTCTACACTGAAGTAAGGGATGGGGATGCCTCTTTCTCCTGTGTTTATTAGCTCTACACTGGTCTGATAAATCTTGAGTATGCTCTGGACACAGATTTTTCCACACTTTGGGCCTACTCTACTCAGTAACCCAGAGATGTTTAGGGTGCGGTAATCTTCTCTGTGCCCTGACCAACATCTCTTTGCATAACCCAAGCTCTAACTCTATCATGAAGTGCTTTAGACTGGGTTATCATACATGGAGCAGGTACAACAATGGGAATTTGGCTCCTGTAGGTTAAAACATACCTTCAACAATTACCTCTGCAACGTGGGTATAGGTGGGAGCTTGAGAGGGTTGTCACTTCCCACCACTCTGGTCATCATTGGGGAAAGACCTTTCATGCGGACATGGGTTGTTCATATCCTGTCTGGCAGCCCATTTTCTGAGGTATAAAACAGACTCTTCAGAAGGAGATCTTTGTGCTTTGTTGATCATGTATTACCCTTGGCTGAGTCTCAACAGAATGCTTTTCCGCACATATAAAAAATAGTGGAAGTTCTGTGCACAACCAGTGCACTGGTGTCATCTACAAGGATTCTGCAAGGAATATGCAGGGTCATGAACTCCTATCCTCTTGCCACAGTCCAGATTTAGGGTACAAAGGAAGCTACAGAACCTCCCCTACCTTCCTGAGAATTTCTGTGGCACCGTGTGGTCAAGAAACCAGACTATACTTTGGAACACCACATTGCCATGTAACGCAAGAATGCAAGGGTTTAGTCTTAAGTCTTTTTCCCACAGACACAAAAGTGTTAGGACTATTATCATAAGTCAGAGTGGAATCAAAGTCTGTCGTCAGGGCTGATTAACCCTTTTTTTATAATGGTCTGTTTTCAATTTTTTTAAATTATGACATTTTCAATGATTAACCACTTTGGATTGAATTGCCTTAGAAAGTGTGAGCAAAAAAATGGTGCCACTACTGTCCATCCTCAGGTAAAATGTCCTGCACAACAAACAAAGAAGAAGGATTGCATTATAAGAAAGAAGACATACATTATATGAAAAGTAACTTCACAAACATTGCAAGCATCTTAGCATTTTGGAACTAAAAATCTGTATAAAGCTCAAACCTAATTCCAAGCTCTTGTGACACCAATTCTTTGTTTTTTAACAGATAGGTGAAACATGGAAGTTATCCAACTGCACCACTGCAACTTGCGAGGGAAACAACAAAATTGCTATACAGCAAGTGAAATGTCCACCTGTTGAGAAAATTACCTGTGCCAATGGGTACCCACCTGTAAAGATCTTCAGTGAGGATGGCTGCTGTTACCACTATGAATGTGAATGTAAGTGACAAATGAAGAGAGAACATCACTGAAAATATAGAAAACAATTAAATGGAATATGTGGCAATTTGGTTCTCATGGTTCCAGGGCTACCTAGAAGTTTGTGTTACTGGCTTAACTTTCTGAACTCTTTCTTGTAAACCTATTTTAGTCTCAACTGCTACATTTTTCCTCTTTACCAGGTGTCTGTAGCGGCTGGGGTGATCCTCACTACATTACATTTGATGGAAAATATTACACATTCCTTGACAACTGCACATATGTACTCGTGAAGCAGATTATCCCTAAATATGGCAACTTCCGTATTGACATTGACAATTACTTCTGCGATGCGGAAGATGGTCTTTCCTGTCCACACGCCATTATTGTTTACTACAATACCACCCAGGTAGTGATGACGCGTGAACTCTCTAATGGAGCAATGACTAATAAGGTAAAATATCATTCTTTAAAGTGTTTGCAGGGTTTCTATTAAGCTTTCTATTTCAGCTAAGCAGAAATAAGATATACAGGCATTTGTAATACTGAGTCCATTTGTGTTCATTGTAGCATAGAAATGGCATAGGCAGAGGACATCATAGAATAAAAAATATTATGCCAGTTCTCAAGTGGAGCATGTGGCCTGGAGCAACCCTCCCCTCCCCTCTACTGTGTGTCCAAACACAAGGCAACCCCCGCATTGGCTCCATTGTGCCGTTACCTCCTTTTCTTCTCTCCCAAACAATGCAGGCCAGATTACAGGGGGCCTAATGCTGTGGCAGCAGCGCTTGTCACCTCCCCATACTCTACCATGTGGGCAGCGGGAGCCAGAATCCTGCCCCACCATTCTCCTAGCCCACAGCAGCTTGCTTCTCTGTGGCAATGAGAAGTGGAGCATCCTGGGGCTGGAGTGCTCTGATTCCTGCTGCCACTGAGAAGATGAGCACAACCAGCTGGGAGAGAGCAGTGTGGCAGGCAGCAGTGGTGCAGGGCAGGCTGCAGGGCCACTCTGGCTCCCACTCCCTGCATGGGGGGACCTCTGCTGCCTCTGCACCAGACCCCGTAATCCTCCCAGGTCCCTTGCATCCATAGGATGATCAGGATGGCTGCCATGGGGCCCCCAAAAGTGTTGGGTCTGCGGCAGCTGCCCCAATTCATCCTACAGATAGGATGGCTCTGATTCTCATTAAGCTAACGCATTATAGTCAGCTTAGGGAGTTAGAGCTATCTGTAGTGGAAAAATACAAAGTTATGGAAAAAGTGGATGCATTTGACAGAGGTAAATTCCCAAGTATATGGTGGTTCAAAGACAAGGGGACATGTGCTATTGTAAGTACAAGGTTAAATTATGAGTTCCAGCAAGAGACACCAGCCCATGGGATATGTCATTGATGCAGATGAATTAAACAAGGTGTTCTATTTTTTTATTCAATTAAGACACAATCTCTTGTGAGACCGGTAGTGGAAATGCTTGCTGCTCAGGGATTTCTGTCTGATGCAAACTCGTGTGTTGTGCACAAAAGATAGATACAAAGGTGCACAAGTGTACACTAGAAGATGAGTTCCCCCCTGATGAGGAAAACCAGCACCCAATCCATGTAAGCTAGCTGAATGGACTCCTTCATAGCTCCTTCTCCACTCTGTTCCTATTTGGTGGAAAAGCAGATGTGGCTAAAGAGATGAACTAGAGAATCCATTTACCCGAGTAATCCTAAATTGTTGTTGGCAATTGATGAAAATTAGAAGTGGCTTCATGCAACCCTACTTTATTTTGGGGGCAGACCTGGCACTCAGATAGTCCAGGATGGGGGAGGGGAAATGCAAATATATGTGTAGGTCTGTACCAAGCATTCATTAGCCACAGCCAGAGATAGCATAGAGCATATTGTAAAATGTAACCCAATGATTCCCAATCGAAATAGAATGGTTGTGAGGATCTGCAACTCTCTCTCCTCCATCCCAATCAAATAAGAAAGGAGTTATGTTCCTAATATAGAAATAATTTACGAAGAACAGTATCACCAACCAAGGGCTCCATACCTTTTGATAGTCCCTGGAATGTATATGTGGCAAATGCAAGACATAGCTTAATTTAAAGATGAAAAAAGTAATTATATAAAAATGATGGGTGACATTTTTATTTCAGGACTGCAAAGCAACACAGAAAGGAAAAATTTTTTAAAACAGTTATTATAAGGGAGTCAGGTGGGATAGGAGGAACATGGGATAGATCTTTGTGAAATTATATGATTATAAAGATTAGAAAACCAATTGTTTTAAAATATGTGTCTAACAAAAATTACTCCAGCGGTGATGTAATTTTAACCCCATATGCAGATTATCTTCAATAAATCAGTTGTCAAACCAGGCTTTGTGAAAGATGGCATTTCTGTTTCCATGCTTGGCATCAACATGGTTGTTGAAATACGTGAGATTGGACTTACCGCCACTTTCAGTGGGATGATCTTCTCAGTGAAACTCCCATTCAGCAAATTTGGCAATAATACTGAAGGACAGTGCGGTAAGATAGATGCATTAATCCTCTTTCTCACTCTCTTCCTATGTGTATTCCCTGAGCCTCGTAGTTATAATCAAGTGAAATTCCTCAAAGTAAAGTAAATGGATTTAGGGAGAATTTGGGTCTCATCCGTTGTTACTTTTTTATATAACTTTACTCTGCTTCTAACAAATATGTTTAAATGCTTAATACTGCAATGAGCTAATTTTTGTTTTATAATTTTAATCCTACATAAACAATTATTAAGTAAACTCAAAAAAATGATGCACTCTGTGTTTAGATCAAGTGATCTAAACTTACAAGGTGCTTGATCCTTGAATTGTGCTTATCCGTTTTGAATTTGATGTTAACTTAATATGTTGTGCACTTTGCCAATGGCTCACACCTTTCTGATCTGGTTACATTTGATCTCTTCCAGGTACATGCACAAATAACAAATCAGATGAATGCCGCCTGCCAAGTGGTAAGATCATTTCTTCCTGTAGCGAAATGGCTCACCACTGGAAGGTTGATGATGACAAGAAGAAATACTGTGCAGGAACACCAATACCAACACCAGCACCCAACATCACCACTCCATCTCCCAGCTGTGCCCCTCCTACTCTGTGCAAGATCATTTTGAGCGAGTAAGATACAAATGAATTAATTTGCTGTTCCTTAAATAAGCAAAAGTAATCTAAAATCTTATTAAAGGGATGAAGATAAGAACTACAGGTTGGACCTCCCTGATCCGGTACTGTCGGGAACTAACCGGTCCCAGAGAATTTGCCTGATCAGGGAGATCTCCTATCACAGGCTCCCAAACCCATTGCCTGCTGCTGGCAGACTGTCCCAGCGGGCACCCTGCCTTGCTCTCCACCCTTCAACCTGGCTGGGCTGCTTGCCCCATTGCTACTGGCTCCCTGGGCAGCACAGGCTCTGGCTCCTGCTGTAGGACTCTGATCCCGCACATCTGAGGCCACCCCAGTCCCATGCTCCAGCTGGCTGCCGCAGGGCTCTGGCCTCATGCTACTCTGGGCTTCCAACTCCAGCTCCATGCTCCTGGGGGCTGCCACAGTGGCTCTGCCCCATGCTACTGGGAAGGTGCCCACAGACTCCAGCCCCGCACTGCTTCTGGGGTCTCTGGCCCAGCCCCACGCTGCCTGCATGTTTCCCTGGCCCCAGCTGGTCCTCCTGCCCTTAGGCTCCTACCAGATGACAGATGTTGCCGGACCAGAGAGTGCCTGTTTCTGAAGGTACAACCTGTATATCTCCAACAAGCCTTTATCAACAAATACAGACACAAACCCAGTGGTTTTGGCCTTACACTCATATCTGAAGGCCAAACAATTATGTGACAGCTGCACAAAGAGGCAAACGTAATAGAAGTTCTCTGCAAGTGGAAACCACATTTCTGTTTACACCAAGGAAATCTCCATAGCTCTCTGGGGAGAGGGTTTGGATACTGTCAGCAAGTCAGGGGCCTGGCAAGTAAGAAAACCTAAATCTCATGGCTTGCAATTATGTACTTTAACCACAAAATCATCTACTTCCCACCTGCTTTCCACAAGTGTATCTATTCACACCAATTCATGCTTTTCAAACAATAACAGCACTTTACATTTGTAAGATGCCGATGAGTCTTGTTTAGGAAGACTTAGACAGAAAATCAGATTCCTTGATCCATAAAACAATCTAAAATACATTCTACATCATGGTTTCAGACTTCTCCATCTTTCTATTCTGGAGTCTTTCTCCCACATTTGTGCCCACTTTTCGAGCAGTCCCGAGTTAAATTTCAGTCAAACTTATACCAAGAAGAAGGATGATATCCTCACACTATGATGTTCCTCTTTGACAAGAATCACTTTTCTATAGAAACTGGGAAATTAAACTTTTTTCTTCTTCTTTGCTGTGTTTAAAGAGCCTTCGAAGAATGCCACAAGGTGATACCACCAGAAGATTATTACAAGGGCTGTGTCTTTGATGCGTGTCACATTACCAATTCATCCATTCAGTGTTCCAGCTTGGAGATATATGCCACTCTGTGTGCCACTAGAGGTGTTTGTATTGACTGGAGAGGAGAGACCAAAGGCAAATGCCGTAAGTACTGCAGCATTAACAAATACTTATGTTAATGAAGTGATATCTGGGGACTTGTTTAGTTAGTTAGTCATGCATTTCATGCTTCCTCAATGTATTTAATGTCCCTATAAAAATTTGAATAGGTTTGTCTCACTGGTTTTTTTTTGGATAGAATATGGCCACAATAATCAGATTAACCAGATTTGGTTCACAAATTGTTGTCAGCATGGAGTGTCACAGAAGTAATACTGTAAAGGTCACACTCTCATCCCAGACTAATGTAAATCCAGCATAGCTACAGGGAAGTTATTGTGAATTTACATAGGTATCACTAAGACTAGAATCTGATGAGCCGTTTTGTGAAAGTGCAAGCTACTAATTTGCTTTGTGATAGCACTTGCTTGCTCGTTATAGATGAATAACATGAGATTTCAGAGAGGGGAAGAGAGGACTGGAAAGTTCCTGATGAAAAATGATATAAAATGAATGGATAAACTAAAATTCTTACATCCCAACTCAACCTAGCTCATGAGTCTTACTCACTGCTTCAGTGAGTGCCTTATTGACAGAAAGCCAGAATGAATAAGGGGAGGGATTGGAAAGACCACTTAAAAGTTTGGGGCCTTAGATGCATGGGACCTCTTTCTACAAAATATAACCCAAACTGAAATGCCATCTGTCATCTGTTTAACCTTCTCACATTTTCCCTTTCTCCTACAGCATATAATTGTCCAGCTGACAAAGTGTATAAACCATGTGGACCTCTTAATCCTCCTACCTGTGATCAAAGGTATGAAAAGAACGTACAAGCAAACCATTTAGATCAATGTGTATTTATGGATTTTTCTCATTTGGGATCCTTTATAAATGGAGCTAATCAAAGTATCCATAGTGAATTTTGGCATTTTTTCATGAATCAAATATACGGGTATCATTATTCCACCAGATCTGTTAATTAATAAAGAACTTAATCTGAAATTCCTATTGCTTCTTAAAAGAGCTGATTTATTTTCCTTCTTCGCATCATCTATATGTGACTTCCTGCATAGATTGCACTTGGCTATTAAAGTGTAAGAGATCTGTACACTAACATATGTCTCTCTTCACTCTAGGGCTATTCAACACAATGGCACTGGCCTAACTGAAGGATGTTTCTGTCCTGAAGGAAAGATTATGTTCAATGCAAACAGTGGTGTCTGTGTCCCAAGCTGCAGTAAGTTTGTTATTGGGTTTTTTGTTTGTTTGTTTGTTTGTTTGTTTGTTTTAAACTTTGGGAGTAGATAGGGCTTTGGACTGGGAATGAGAAGGCATGAGTTCCCATCTCTGCCACTGACACTGGAAAAGTCTCTTGAGTTTTTAGTCTTCCTATATGTAAAATGGAAATAATAACAGTTATCCTCCTCTGTGAAGCTCATTGAGATCTACTGATGAAAAATTCTATATAAGAGTTAGTATTGTTGTTGATCTAGAATTTGATCCAATGTCCACTGAGATCAATGCATGCCTTCCCATTCATTTCAATAGGTGTTAGATTGGGCCCTTGATAGTTTTATAAAGAATGTTGAATAATGTGAACTATTATTGGTTATGAAAGCCAATAACTAATAATGCAGGCTAATTCCAGAGCTACTGCTGTTATGGCCCATGCAAGATTCCTATACACCACTCTGCCAAAGAACCTTAATTCTGCCTTGTAAACCTCCTCCTTTTAGCGTGCTCTGCCTCATCTGGGCACAGACTGATCATCATAATTGCCAGTTTGGTCATTTTATGGTATGGCTAAATGTGCACTAGTCACTGAGCTGAGAATTCATTGTACATATATGTCCTTAATTACAGCCATTGTATTCTGGAGTGAAAAACTAACACATTGCATTTCTTCTATCATGATCCCTGCCCCTACTTTACTGGGTATATTAATTTTAAAGTGTGTCCTCAGTGTATTATGAACCTGTGACACATTCAAACTGACAAAAAGGTATTTCTGGTGTGTTCTTTTCAGCATTTATCTGGAAAATATGCCCACCTTTCATCTCTGAAGAATTGCACCAATGTCTGCATGAATCTGTCAGCCCTCTTCTTCTAGTATTTATCTGCAGGCTGTTTCTGGTTGCAGTAGCTTCACCTACTCCCATCACATTTATTCTACATCATCTCAGTAGCACTAATGTTAAGATCTATCTTTTCTTCTTTTTTTTCAGATATCTGTATAGGACCAGATGGACTGCCCAAAGCAGTGAGTAATACAATCAGTATTTTTTATCAGATATAGACTGGCAAGCCAAAGCAACATTTGGGGTTTAGGAACACTGGGTTTGCCAAACATTTTAATAGATTTTGAAGAATATTTATTTTTGTAAAACATGAGTCCCTCCTAAATCTTAAAAAAGAATATGCATGTGTCTGAATTCTGGAACTCTGTGTAATTTTATGAGTGCCTAAATTACAGATAATGGGTTCTTCAATTTCTAATCTTGCCATTACAGTCTGAAAATAAAGGACAAATAGGCGTTCTAAAGGATCCGCATATAGGTTTCTTTTATTTTCTGGAATTATGCATGGAAAGTTTATTAGAAATGAAGGGCCGCATGGAGGAAAATTTAGTTATAGCTATCAAAGTTTGCAATCTCAGGGGGGTTTTTTAATTCCATCTAGTTCTACAAGACCCATTTTATATCATGAACAAGTGAACTAGGGCAAATAGTCTGACTCAGTTCTAAATAATTTATTTTTACAGGCTGGAGACCAGTGGAGAAGCAATTGCCAAGATTGTTTCTGTGACAATTACACTCTTACAGTGCAGTGTAAAAAGCACACATGTAAACCACAACCACCAGTCTCTTGTGATGACCCAGGGTTTGTACCTGTTCAGTCGCTGTCACCAGAAGACCCATGCTGTGTCCAGACTGAATGCCGTAAGAATTCTCCCAGCTCGTCCATGTGGAAAATATTGCTTAGATTGTGGGGAATTTAATTTAATTTGAACTTTGTTTTGTTCATATTGTGCCCACTTGTCCCATCACAACACCCCACATCTTTTGCACAGCATCTGTAAAATGGCTGAACTGAGCCCCTTTCCAAAGAAATATATTTCATTTCCAAGAAAGAAAAAAGAACCCAGGATATAACCCCTACAGGGAAACCATACCTCCCAAAAAGCCATTTGAAATTTCCAATTATTTTAAATATTGGGAAAAAAACAAAGTGTACAGCCCTTAATAAGTAAATAATACCTCCACCAACAAGACTGTGCTATTACCACCATTCAATCCCACCAAAAAACTCTCTGTTACCGAAAGTTCTAAGCTATTTCACAAAAATCTCCAGAACTTTTATAAGCCAGAGTAGAGATTCTGTGAATTCCTGAAAGTAACTAGATTCTCGATCCCTATAAATTTTCCTTTTCAAACCTGTGTCTGACTGGAAAAAGAAGTTTCTACTAACCCACTCTTCTGGGCCACAACCTTAAACTATTTAAGAATTAAGGTTAAGAATAAAGCTCATGAACTTGAAATAAGGTTTTACAGAGGTTCTTCTAATGTTTCTTCATAAGATATGCATTAGGAAACCCCATCTTCATGCTTACTCACACAGCTAGGATGCCAATTATGGACTAGGGAGGGAGGAAACTTCAGAAGTTTTTGTTCATATAATACAAAATCTTCTGTACTAAACTAAGTCAAACTCCTTGTTTTCTCTCTCATATAGGATGTGACACAAAGGCATGCCCAAAATCAGTGCAGAGCTGTGAACCAGGATATGAGTTAATCACAGAAGTTCTGAAAGGAAATTGTTGTACTATCTTCAGCTGTAGTAAGTATTAAGTTCTTCTTTTTGTGAATTATCTACGCCCATCAAGAGGTGCGTCTAGACAGGCAGGATTTTGCGCAAAAGCAGCTGCCAAGACGTAGCCAAGATGTTGAAGAAAGCAGTCTGAGCAGCACAGCGTAAATGAGTTATATTCTGTTGTTGTATCTCCTCACAACCGACTTAGCTTTTCATATCTTTCTGTTTCTTTTTTAAAAACTTCATTTGTATCACATTGTTTTGTTTTTTTCTCCTTGCAGAGCTAGTACCAGGCTGTGTAAGCAATGGAATTTTCTACAAGGTATGTACATAAATGTTACTTATTCTAAAACGTAGTAGTGTGCAGTGCCCAGAAGAGTGGGGTATTGGCCCATGACTGGGCATCCTGGGCATGATCATAACACTAAATAACAGTGTAATAGAACAAAAAGTGATTCTGAATTTTAGCAGGGATCTAAAATGTATATTATTTGCACAAAGGCTGTGTTAAACATTGGTCATTACTTCCTCAAAAACCAACATTCCATCGCCCTCTGCATAAGGAATTTTCGCCACGAAAAATAACATGCCCATATCACCAACGATGGGACTGTGGATAAAGAAAGTGGGTTAAAGACTTTAGCCCAGTATTTCCCATCTGTGAAATACCTACATGAAGCCATTGATTTTTACTGACTATTCACAAGCCTCCTTTGACTTTGTTTAGCCTGGAGCGGTCATTCCAAAAGGTACCTGTGAAAAGTGCGTCTGCTCTGATGAAGTAGAGCCAGGGAGCCAGAGGAACATGGTGGCCTGCCAGCCCATTGCATGTGACACAGAGTGCCCACTGGTGAGTGTCACAGTTTAAAAACCTGCCTGAGAGGAAATGAGCATCCTTGACTCAGTGCAATTCCTTTTATATTCCTTTATAAACAGGGCTATGCATATAAGATGGAAGATGGACAGTGCTGTGGCAAATGTGTACAAGAAGCTTGTGTAGTGAAGGTGAACGATGACAAAGTCCACGTGCTTCCGGTAACTACTGTTTTAATGTTTTTGAGAACTCCGTTCTCCTTTCTCTGTCTGTCCTTGTGTTGATTGCATTCACTCACTGTATCTGCTCCCGTGTTAGGTTGTCTCCCTCCCAAACCAGCCTGTACACTCTCTACATTTCTGTGGTAACGCTAGTTTGTATTGTGTGATTATCACTTGACAGTAATTCAGAGGTAGTTGAGTAAATAGGGATATGTGAATCTGTTATTAAAGTGATCTTGAAAGTGTAGGGGTAGAATTATAGCCTCCTCACACTTAGGCTATGTCTACACTGCAGAGTTTTTGTGCAAAATCAGTTGTTTGTGCACAAAAACTCGCAAAGCATCCACACCTCAAGCACATTTTTGCACAAGAAAATTTACAGTGAATCAACAGAACAGAGGGGTTTTTGCAGTATAGGTATTCCTCTTTCTATGAAGAATAATTCCTTTTTGCGCAAGAGCTCTTACACAAAAAGGTGTGTGGGGACAGGAAACGGGTGTGTGTGCAAAAATAGCCTATCAAAAGAAGCACAGGTGTTCTGGTGGCCATTCTGTTAAAGACAATCAGAGATTTCTTGTGAGAGAGCATCCATGCGGTCTTGACGCTCTCTTGCGCAAAAGCGCATTGCTTTTCTGATGCGCTTTTGCAGTGCGGACGCGCTCTTGCATAAGAAGTTTTTGCGGATGATCTCTCCCGCATAAAGCTTCTTGCGCAAGAAGACTGCAGTGTACATGTAGCCTTAATGAACTGGGCTTTATTAATTACACAATAATAGCTATGCTGCTAACATTACAAATGCCCTCAGCAGGAACTCACCTGACTTAGCCCTCAAGAACTATACATCAGCTTTTGGCAAAATAATCACCCTGTAGTAAATGGTTTGTAAATATAATTTTTTTTTAAGAAATAACTTGTAGATTTG
Organism: Pelodiscus sinensis; assembly: GCF_052426305.1. NCBI lineage: Eukaryota > Metazoa > Chordata > Testudines > Trionychidae > Pelodiscus > Pelodiscus sinensis. The sequence continues at coordinate 118,999,847 of NC_143056.1, read as the reverse complement.
CATTAACCTTTTACAAATGTTAATTGCTTACAGGTTGGAGAAGTCTGGCATGAGCCTGGTGATAATTGTACTTTCTATAAATGTGAACAAATTGAGGATCAGTTTGTTCCTATCTATATAAAGAAAGTCTGTCCACTCTTTTACCCAGAAGACTGTGATCCAGTAAGTACTAGTAATATTCCTCTAAATCTCATGTCTGTGGTCTTGGTGAAGGATAGGCACAAACAGTAGAATCACCGTGTCCAAAGATTATACTTGGACCCAAGTATTATATGGGTTACAATTCTGATTACAGCCTGTTCAAATATGAAAACTCTCAGAGGGGTAGCCATTTTAGTCTGTATTTGCAAAAACAACGAGGAGTCATGTGGCACATTAGGGGGCATCTACACGGCCATTATTCCAAAATAACAACGCGAGTGTCTACACAGAAATTACATTATTTCGGAATAAATTCAAAATAATGATTGGCATATTCAGACTTCTGTAAACCTTACTCCAGAAGGAATAATGCCTATTCCGAAAGAGCTATTTCAAAATAGCTGGAGTGTCGGCATTCTTCTGCTGCCATTTCGAAACAGCTCCTCCCCAGGGCCATTCAAAGTAATTACTACCTAGTTCTTCGTGAGGCTCTAAATCGAGGTACCACGTCCACATTAGGGGAGCCTGCCTTTGACTAATTTTGAGGCTTCTCAGTAGCGTAGACGTGCTATTTCAAAATAAGCTATTTTGGAGTATTTCTTCTGGAATAGCTTATTTCAAAATAAGTGTGCAGTGTAGATGTACCCTTAGGATGCATCTACACAGAGGCTACGTCTACACTGGCCCCTTTTTCGGAAGGGACATGCTAATTTTGAATGTGGGAATAGAGAAATCCACGGGGGATTTAAATATCCCCCACGGATTTAAATAAACATGTCTGCCGCTTTTTTTCCGGCTTGGGGAAAAGCAGGAAAAAAAGCGTCTAGACTGGCCCGATCCTCCAGAATAAAGCCCTATTCCTCCAGAATAAAGCCCTACTTCAAAGTAGGAATAAGAGATCCTCCGGAATAGGGCTTTATTCCGGAGGATCGGGCCAGTCTAGACGGGTTTTTTTCCGGCTTTTCCCCAAGCCGGAAAAAAAGCGGCGGACATGTTTATTTAAATCCGCGGGGGATATTTAAATCCCCCGAAGATTTCCCTATTCCGAAGTTCAAAATTAACATGCCCCTTCCGAAAAAGGGGCCAGTGTAGACGTAGCCAGCAGGTTTAACTCTAAATAAGCTACGCAAATTGAGCTACATCAATTGTGTAACTTATATAGAAATAGCTTATTTTAAAATTGGGAATGTCTACCCAGCACTTATTTCAAAATAGAGCACTCTTCCTCTGACTTCTCTTACTCCTCATACAATGAGGGTTACAGGAGTCAGAGTAAGAAATTCTCCAGCTTGACAGTATTTCAACGTTATTTCAAAATAACTGCCTGCTTTGTAGACGCGGACTAAATTATTTTGAAATATTGCTAGTTATTTCAAAATAATGTTGCTGTGTAGATGTATTCTAAGAGATGAACAGATCTTTTAGGACATAAGCCTAGGACTGAATAAGAATGTCAACTGGTTAACACATTACAAAGGCAATTTCTCCTTGCTAAATATTCACATTTCCAATCAAATGCTATGAATGACCCATCTCCACCCTGTCTTGATTAGTTTTATTAATGCAAGCAACTTCTTCTTCATCTATATACACATGCTCATGTAACTTTCCCTCCAATTCACCTGACAAAGTGGGCTTTACCCACGAAAGCTGATGTCCTAATAAATCAGTTAGTCTCCAAGGTGCCACAGGACTCCTCATTGTCTATTCAAATAAGATCCCTTTGAATCTGACTTGAGTCAAAGTTTATTCTGCACTGAATTACAATGGATTGAGGGTAGTATAGAACACCTATAAAGGAGTGGGATTTTCAAAAGAATGTACGTGATACAGGAGCATAAGTTCCAGTAAAAGTTAATTGCTCTAAATCACTTACATGCTTTTGAAAAATCCTACCCAGTGAGACTAAGTAAGGTGAAGGAGAATACATTATTTTGAAGGGGGAATTGATTGAAATTAAGTCACCAAATTCAAATCAAGATTTTGGGATAGACTCGAACAGGACTGAATACGTGGAAGGCCAGTATTTTATTAACTATGTGATCAATGCTGGTTTAATTCCTAAATTTCAACACTCTAACTTCAGTCACTCAGAATGTCCTGTATCTGCAGCATGAAGTATGTAAAAGTTGGGTTAACATGTACAATACTAGAATTCTTAACTCTGAGGGTAGAAAATGAGCCCCACTTAACCCTAGCCTTTAAGAAACTGCCTATTAATGGTATACAGAGACAGAAGTTACCCCTCAGTGGAATACCATCAAGCTCCACCCAGCCCTGCTTCGAATCAGTATCTATCTTAATGCAGATCTTTTGCTGGCACCAAGGAAACATGGGTAGCAGGGAAGGCCCTCAGGGTGTTACGTACACTCCAATTCTGAGGCGTTTCCCCCTTTTTCTGCATTACAGGCTGACATCAAAATAACTGAAAATGGCTGCTGCAAGATATGTCCATCAAAACCTATAAGTAAGTCAAGCTACTTTTGTGGTGCAAACACATGGTCTAAGTAGTGAATTAAAGCATATTTGTCACGTTGGGTGGCCAGTGAGCTAACACAATGGCTGAGCAGAGGTGATCTGGGGCATTTTGCCTGTGGAGGGTAAGTTCGGACTTTCTGCTGAGGCAAGACAGCATACCTGGACATGCTCTCTTCAAAGGAGAGCGTGATACACAAATCATGGGCACTGGTCATGCATTTAAGAGCTGCCCAGTGGCTGAATTCAGCCTAGCCCATGCACCAGAACTTAAGGGAGAGGGAGCCTTCTCTCCTCCTTGAAAACAAAAGAAGCGAGAGCCACAATTCAGCCATATGTAATTAAAACAGGTGAACACACCATGTCATATCTCGCCCGTTCAGCTCCACCTCTCTCCATTTTCTGTTAATTACTGGATCTGGTAAATACATACACATATTCAATTATATTCCCTTTATTACTGTAGGTGTAGAGTGTGCACCGCAAACTATCGCCACTGTCATCAGATACAGGGGATGCAACTCTTCTACGCCTGTGAAACTAACATACTGCAATGGCAACTGTAATACTTCTTCAATGTAAGTGGCTGCACGCTCATTACTCGCTCTCCTTATTCATGACTGTCCCTCTGCCCTCTTTGCATATATTCATTATACTGGGGGCAGGGAGCAAATGATGCATTTTTAATGCATCCAATAGCCACCTGGCAAGCAGGAGTTTGTTTCTGACACCTGCTATGTTACCAGATGTTAATTACCTTAAGGCCTAGCAGTTTTTACTAGAAAAGAGCTAGTGGCAGAGTGGCAAATGCCTTTAACCTCTGACTTGAACTTTTGCCCTTTGGAAAATTAGGTTGTCCTCTGTACATCTATTTCTCTACCTGCATAATGTGCATAATAACACTTAGGCACCATTGTAAAGTATTTTTGCAATTTTGGTTGATAAATGCACAGTATTCATGTAAGCTACTCTTACATTCAGCAATAACTTCTTCCATAAATAGTCCCAATGAAATTATATTTCACCACAGTATTATCACCGAATTAGTGTCAAACAGATTACTTCCAACAAAGATGTGACATATTCAGTGATATTTAGCAATGGGGGTGTATTTCACTGTTGATTTTGCAGCACTATTTCTAAATATTTTTTTCTTATTGCCTCTATTTTGTGGTCAATCAGATATTCCTTTCAAGCGAACGTGATGCAACACAGTTGCAAGTGCTGTCAGGAGGTTAAAACCAGCAAAAGACAGGTGACCCTGAGCTGCCCTGGTGGAAAGAGCATTAATTACTCATACACCCAAGTGGACCAATGCGATTGTGTGAGCACAGAGTGCAATCCACAAACCATTTCTACCACTCCAGCACAACAGCAAAAGCAAGAAGAGCAGCAACAGCAACAGATCCAGAAGCAGGACGAAAAAGAGGATTAGAAAGAAACCACAACCAAGAAGAGTGAGAAAGACTAAAATAAATCCTTCTACCTTTCCCCCCCAATAATAAACAAATATCCAAAGCAGCTAGAATCTTGGACATATGGATGAAATTCCTGTGTGCATGCTAAAAATTTCTGTTTCCCAATTATTTCATTTTCCATTATCAAAGGGTCTCATTGTTTTGAGTGTCTTCTCCCTTCCACTTGACAGACGAAGGATTAGGAAATCTTGACAGGTTTCTTTTTTCTCAGCAATGCTATACTATATGACTCTCAACTTTTCTTTCAATGGAATGGGGTGAGTGAAACTATATAGTGACTATTTCCACAACACTTTTAGAAAGTCCTTGCTGTAAATATAGTTTCTTTTTTGGCTTGAAATTTTCTCTATTGTAATTCTGACACTGACTGCCCAAGGCCAAGCACAGAACTAACATCATTGCATAGATGATAATTTTTCACTAGCCATACTCATTATAGTGTGTTCCACATCACCTGACACTCACTAGTCACTACATTGGAATGGAAGACTTCTAAAGTCTCCTTTAATTCTAGTTCAATTAGGTGGTGTCAACAATTCAAGTCCAGGAAATATAGAGACTATCACTCTCCCCATCTTACCTTTTTGTTTGTTCATTTGTTTCTTGTTTTACCATTAAGGAAAGTTTAGGTTGTAGAAACTTCATCTTCTCAAACATGAAACTTTAAAGATACTGGGGGTTTCATGGGATTGTAGGGAAAAAGGAAGAAAAAAAATAAACCCTGTCATAGAAGGCTGCTGCAGAATATTCTATGTTTACATGAGATCATCAACATAGTAAATGAATTAAAATTTGGATTTTTGTATTATTGTTTTTGGTTAACTGTTTACAGAAGAAATATATTTTTTGCCAAAAGGGGTATATGAAGGATTTTTGTAAGCCAAATAATAATAGTAATATAAATTCTTTCCTAGGAAGCAGAGATTTTTAAAAAAATATTGTACCATTGCTATTTATTTTGTTTCTGGGAAAATAACCATGCTGGATCATTTCCTCCACAATTAATGTTGTCCCCATTTTCTAGCATCAGTGGGTATCTGGTTGTGGGATGTTTTCTTTTTCTGTTTTGTTTTGGGTTTTGTTTATTTCTTAAGAAAAGTTCTGATGATTAATAAACTTTTAGCATTTTGCAACTTTTGTGCCTTCTGCTTGGTTTTTTCCATTTTACTGAATCCTTCACAAGCAGTTTATTTACTACCCCCCTCTACTGTAGCCTTTTTTAACCAGCCCCAGGTCAGAATGTCACTGGGTGTAGTGGCTTTCCAGTCTTTATTAGAGATTTAGAAGGGTGCTTTGTGCAGGTGGTGCTAAGCATTAGTTGCTAGCCCTGGATGCAATAAATGTGCACATTTTTTGTAATTAACAGAAGTTTCTTTACGAGGACTCACAGAATGGAAGTTGCGCAAATGTCACCTGTTTGCAGACTTTAAGGTCTACTGTACCACATCTAAAACTCACAATCACCTTGCCCCCTTTAATATAATTTTCATGGATGTTATTCTGATACGACACTTGTAACTGACCTGCATACTACCCGATTGCAGCCTGGGCAACACCAGTATGTCATGTACCACAATTTGAGAATTGTTGCGCTAGGATCAACATTTTCAACAGTCCCAATAAAAGATAACCCCTAGCTTAGTCCTTGGACCAGCCAACCGAGGGAACACTAAGGCTGTGTCTACATTGGCGCGATCTTGCACAAAAGCAGCCGCTTTTGCTCCAAAACTTGCTGCCTGTCTACACTGGCCATGAGTTCTTACGCAAGTTCACTGATGTTCTAATGTATGAAATCAGTGCTTCTTGCACAAGAACTATGATGCTCCCATTTAGGAAGAACCCCACTTGTGCAACTGTTCTTGCGCAAGAGGCCAGTATATACAGGCACCGTGAATTTCTTGCACAAGAAAGCCCTATGGTTAAAATGGCCATCGGAGCTTTCTTGCGCAAGAAAGCATCTACACTGGCATGGATGCTCTTGCGCAAAAGCACATCTCTTGTGCAAAGGCACATGCCAGTGTAGATGCTCTCTTGTGGAAGAGTTTTTGCACAAGAACTCTTCCGTAAAAGAGATTTGGGCAAAATCATGCCAATGTAGACGTAGCCTAAGGCAACTGTGTCTCCTCAGGTGTGTTAAGTACTGCAACAGTTTACTAACGGAAGCTGGGGAATCCTGTCAGTGGAAGTCTATAATAACAAGTTAGCCAACTTCTGGTCAGGAATGATCTAGGTCAGTGTTTCCTAAATAGTGTTCTGCGGAACCCTAGGGTTCCGCAAAGTGAAAATGAAGGTTCCACGACAAAATTCCATTACAACCCAAATTACTATAATACAATGGAATTTACATTCATTTATTAATTTTATTGAAAACAATTTTCATTTGTGTTTGCCAGATTAGCCAAAGAGTGGGGGCGATGATGTCACTACTCAGCGCTGGGCGTGCAGTCAGTCGGGGGTTTTGCAAAATTCTTTCACGTTCAGAAGGGTTCTGTGGTCAAATAAAATTGGGAAACAGTGATCTACGTACATTTGGTCCTGCCTCAATGCAGGAGACTGTACCAGATCATGTCTTTTATGCCCTTCAGACCCTGCACTCCCATGATTCTATGAGTTTTCTCAGACTTAGCTCCCGGGCTGTTCTTCTGGTGCATCTCTTGTTTACAGGGCAATAAATATTGGGCTGCAGATCCCACCAGTCAGAGTTCAGTTCTGTGTTATCCTAAGGGCCCCCTCAGCATTCTCTCTCATTGTTGGTGAGTGGCAGTCTCACACTTCCAAACTGTTCCGGTTCCATACCTCTGCTGCTTCCAGCTCCCTGCCAGCCATCTTCCCGTATCCTTGTTTGGGTCTTTTTTTTTTTTAACCCAAACACTTTGTCTCAATTTTCAGGCTGCCTTCCTTTCATAATCAGCTCTCTGGCTGCTACCTGAGCATTCTGGTCATCTTCACAAGCAGCATACTGTCTCTTTCCCTGGGCCTAGTCCAAATGGCCTCTGGATGTTGCACTCTGTGACACATATGGCAATTTCCTGCAATATCCTGAAGAACCCTTAAAGTATTTTAGGAGTTCACTGTATTAAAAATGCAAGCGTTTATGTGTTATTGTGGGATTACATGGGAAACCCAGGGGAGTGTTATGCATTTCAAAGGCCCATTTGATAACAATGGGCCAAAGAAGACTGAATTGTTAGGGAAGTGGTTTTCCTAGAAAATGCCTGGGAAGAGGGGATGGAAGTTACCCACCTCCAGACCCATCCTTTAGAAGCTATGCTTTAAAGAGAAACTCATGTCTGGCTGGCTACCTATTCATGGTGTCTGCAGATCAAAGGCATGATTTGGGTGAAGGAGGGATTCATAGATGTAAGGGTGTGTTTGTTTTGAACTAACAGATATTAGGAACCTGTGACCACAGAAAATCTCTCAGGCCCAAACAGTTGCTGGAATCAGGAGGTGATCTCTGGCTTATTAGCATATTTGTACATTGTGGGATTGTTTTTAATGTGTTTTATTTTCAATGTTTTACCCTTAGCAACATACTTGCTTGCTTAGAAAGAGCAGTGTGATAACTCAACTACGAGTTTACTGCCTCAGAAACACAAGGCAAAGCAGGCCTACATATGCAGCTTACCTTGCTGGGAAATACACAATGTGGGCAGGAAACTATGTAGCCCAGAAAAAAACCAGCAAAGGGGGAGAAAAACACAAGTCTCAGCGCAAGAAAGATGATGGCCAGGAATAGCGGGTTCCCTAGGTGGACCACAAAAGGAAAATACCGGTGCTGTTGCCCTGTACTGTGACACTCCTTTTTCCTACTTATTCAGGGTAACACAGCGTTTTCTACTGGGTAGCTGCTGACCTGGGTCTCTCTCCCTCTAAATATAACCTGATGCTTTTCCTCCAGTTCATTCTGGAAGGAGGGGGGAGGGTGGGATATCTTGTAATGAACAAGTAAGCTAATTACACTAGGCCTCCGCAGGAGAGGAAGCTACCCCTCATCCAAACTCAATCCACCCGCACAACTTTGTGTCCGAGGGTTGCCATACGACTCTCAATCCTTTCTCCATCCAAAGCCTGAGTCTCAGCCATGCCACCTCTCTCACTACATGACAAGAGTGTGTATTCTGAACATGCCACCCATAACTTCACATGATGGAATGGAAGAGGTGGCCCTGTATCAGGTCTTGAGAGATGTGTACCAGTCAGGCTATTAAAAGAAGCTCTGCACTGCTTTGGAAAATTCCACTTTTTCTGCTTACTCTGTACCACATACTGACCCTCAATTCTCAACTGTATCCCTTATTGTGGTGGCCCATGCTTACCTCTTTTGTCCTTAGCCTCTTAACCAAACATCCTTTGGCAAGAATGGCTGAGGACTGATACTGGAGTCTTCTGTGGCTTGTTCTGGGAAGTTCACTCATCCATCCTTATTGCTCTGACTCAGCTTGAAGCCACTGGCCTCCCTGTCTTGAGATTTTATTGTGATTCCCATTTTCCAGTGCCTTGCTGGGCATCTTCCCCATTACTGAGACCCTCATGCTTCAGGGCCATCACCGCTCCAATCTCTGGAAAGGTTTTGTTTTCTGAATTCTCTCATCCTCTATTCCTCAGGTCCGGTAGACCTTTCAGTCATTCTGTGGGTCATTCACTGGTAGGGATTGGTCGATAATGGTCAAGACTTGCCATAGATTCACTGCCTTCCACCATTAGACAAAAGACAGGAAACAAAGGGTAGGAATAAATGGTAAATTTTCAGAATGGAGAGGGGGAACTAGTGGTATCCCCCAAGGGTCAGTCCTAGGACCAATCCTATTCAACTTATTTATAAATGATCTGGAGAAAGGGGTCAGCGGTGAGGTGGCAAAGTTTGCGGATGATACTAAACTGTTCAGGATAGTCAAGACGGAAGCAGACTGTGAAGAACTTCAAAAAGATCTCACCACATTGTGATGGGGCAACAAAATGGCAAATGAAATTTAATGTGGATAAGTGTAAAGTAATGCACATTGGAAAAAATAACCCCAGCTATACATACAATATAATGGGGGCTAATTTAGCTACAACAAATCAAGAAAGAGATCTTGGAGTTATTGTGGATAGTTCTCTGGAAACGTCCACGCAATGTGCAGCATCGTTAAAAAGACAAATAGGATGTTAGGAATTTTTAAGAAAGGGATAGAAAATAAGACAAAGAATATCTTACTGCCCTGTATAAAACTATGGTACGCCCACATCTTGAATACTGTGTACAGATGTGGTCTCCTCACCTCAAAAAAGATATTTTGGCCTTGGAAAGGGCCAGTGTAGAGTGCTCAGATTTGTTTTCTGCAAAAAAGCCCGATCGCGAAAATGGCGATCGGGGCTTTTTTGTGGAAAAGCGTGTCTAGATTGGCACGGATGCTTTTTCGCAAAAAGTGCTTTTGCAGAAAAGCATCTGTGCCAATCTAGATGCTCTGTTCCGAAAATGCTTTTAATGGAAAACTTTTCTGTTAAAAACATTTCCGGAAAATCATGCCAATCTAGATGCAGCCATACTGGCTTTACCTGCACTAATATGCACAGAAAAGCAGTGTTAATAGTGTACATAGGTACAGAGTGTTCAAGTGTGCTTGTACAGTCTAAGTTGAAGTCCACACCTTAGCATGTGTTCCGCTATTTTTACCCATGCCAGGGAGTGTAGATCTAGCATGGACACATCTGCCTAAGCTGCTGACTCACTCAGACTCCACTGTAGCTATACAGTACCCTAAAAGAAATCTGGAGCTGAACCAGCATCAGCCGATGGTCAGGGCAGTGCGTGGTGTGTGTATGTGTTATAAACCCGAGTCTTCAACTTCTAGGATTGAGATCCCTTCACACCGGGCAGCCTAGGGAAGGCTGATGGGCACCCCAAGGGTGTGCAGGGAGAGCTTATTTCATCCATGTCTTTAGCTGCTAGGACCGGGGTCCCTTCGCAGAGGGCAGCCTAGAGAAGGCTGACGGATACCCCAAAGGGTCTGTCCCATGGAGGTGACAGGACCCAAACGCCCAGCTCTCCCTCACTGTGTCTGCCCTATGACCAGCTGGAGTTCTTTTAATTTGTGCTTGATTCTGTTACAGCAACTGAAGGAGTCAGGTTAAAGCTTAAACAGTTACAGGATTATTAAAGAAACGTATAAATCATATGGTTACAATGGCTATTGCTCTATTTCTTAACTGCTAGCAAATATAGATCTTAAAAATGGTTACAAAGAAAATAAAGATAGAAAATAGAAATAATGGTACCAAGTGACAGCTTAATCTTTAAAGAGCTCTAAGTCTATGTGTACACTTAAGACAAAGGACACATCCAGGTACAATTTTTACCCCCTTCTGTGCCTCTCGACTCCAGCTTATCAGGCCAGGACCAGTCCCTTAATTCCTAGGAAAGACGCATACGAGGGGGCATCCCTGTGGAACCTCGGGAGGCCAATCACCTAACCTAACCAGCAGTTAGATGGTAGATTGACGCTCAGAGTAAGGGTATGTCTACACTACAAAGTTAATTTGAACTAACAGCCGTTAGTTCGAATTAACTTTGATAGGCACTACACATGCAAACCGCTAGTTCGAACTTAATTCAAACTAGCAGAGCGCTTAATTTGAACTAGGTAAACCTCATTCTACGAGGACTAATGCCTAGTTTGAATTAAGTAGTTTGAATTAAGGGCTGTGTAGCCACTTAATTTGAACTAGTGGGAGGCTAGCCCTTCCCAGCTTGCCCTGGTGGCCACTCTGGCCAAACCAGGGAAACTCATCTGCCCCCCTCCCGGCCCCAGAGCCCTTAAAGGGGCACGGTCTGGCTACAGTGCTTGGGCCAGTTGCAAGCCAGCCAGCACCCAGCCAGAAGACCCTGCACCTGGCACAGCATGAGTCAGCCACCTGCTGCCACCCAGCCCTCTGCCTCTTCCCAGGACCAGGCTGGCGGCTCCCAGGAGCTGCCTGGGGCCGCAAGAGGCGGGCACCCGCCTGGTCAAGTGCGGAGATCGTGGACCTAATCCAGGTTTGGGGGGAGGCCTCCAACGTCCACAATCTCCGCACTAGCCACAGGAACGCAGCTGTCTACAGCCGCATGGCTGCCAGCCTGGCCGCCAGAGGCCACATGCAGACCCAGAAGCATGTCTGCTGCAAAATCAAGGACCTGCAGCAGTCCTATTCCAGGGTATGCCAGCCAGGGGCTGACCCAGAAACCTGCCCCCACTTTGAGGCCCTGGACCGCATGCTGGGGGGCTCATGCCGTCTATGCCCCCCGGGTGGTGATCGACCCCGGGGCAGAGGGACCTATCCCTGACACCGAGGAAGAGGAGGAGGACACCGAGAGCCAGGATCCTACAGGCAGCCTGCCCAGGACCCTCGAGGCATCCCACAGAGCACATCGGCTGTGTCGTCCGAGGCCGATGAGGGGTCCACATGTGAGTACCGTCATGCTCCCCTTATGTGTATGGCGGGGTGGGGAGAGAGGGAGCCAAGGGATCATGTGCCTTGGCCTTGCCCACCATGGAGCAGCAGCTGGGTGTCATGCAGGGGCCCTGGCCTTAGAATCATAGACTCATAGAATCATAGAATAATAGGACTGGAAGGGACCTCAAGAGGTCATCGAGTCCAGCCCCCCGCCCTCAAGGCAGGACCAAGCTCCACCTACACCATCCCTGACAGATGTCTATCCAACCTGTTCTTAAATATCTCCAGAGAGGGAGATTCCACCACCTCCCTTGGCAATTTATTTCAATATTTGACCACCCTGACAGTTAGGAATTTTTTCCTAATGTCCAATCTAAACCTCCCCTGCTGCACTTTAAGCCCATTACTCCTTGTCCTGTCCTCAGAAACCAAGAGGAGCAAATTTTCTCCTTCCTCCTTGTGACACCCTTTTAGATATTTGAAAACCGCTATCATGTCCCCCCTTAATCTTCTTTTTTCCAAACTAAACAAGCCCAGTTCATGAAGCCTGGCTTCATAGGTCATGTTCTCTAAACCTTTAATCATTCTTGTCGCTCTTCTCTGCACCCTTTCCAATTTCTCCACATCTTTCTTGAAATGTGGCGCCCAGAACTGGACACAGTACTCCAGCTGAGGCCTAATTAGTGCAGAGTAGAGTGGCAGAATGACTTCACGAGTTTTGCTTACAACAGTTTTGCTTGCAGAGGGGGGCTGGGTTTCACCCACCTTGTCCCCAGGGAGAATGGACCACTGCTCTTGTTTCATCACAGCCGCAGCACCTGGGACTGCAGGACGCACCACCCCGCCTGCAACAGCCACCTGCACCTGGGCCAACAGGCACGCCAGGAACCAGGAGGAGTACCAGCGGCAGCACCTGCGGCTCTTGGAGCACCAGCTCCACACTCAGGACCATTGGTTCTGGGAGGACCTGTGGCTGCAGCAGCAGAGTTTGGAGGCACTGAAGGAGCAGGGCCGTGCCCTCAGAGGCCACCTCCAGACCCTGGTGGACAGGTTCCTGCCTCCTCCTGCACCAACCCCTGTGGCCATCCTAGCTCTTGCTCCTCCTCCCAAACCTGCTCCTCCTCCCGCTTCCTCCACACTCCCTGTCCCTCCTGCCGCACCCTCCACACCAACTCCCCCCCCCCCGACGCCCCAGTACCCGCAGTCCTGAGAGACAGGAGAGCCAGCAGGATGCTCAAGCCTGACCTTTCCCTTCCCTTCCTCCCTTTCCACTCCTTTCCAGCTCCCTCCTCCCAGGTTTCCCCTCCCCTCTTCCACCCTCACTCCTCCCTCCCCCCACACCAGTTATGTAAAATAAAAAGAGATTTTGGTTGTCAAAACAGGTGTCTTTATTTGACATTAGGAAGGAGAGCTAGGGAGGAGAAAGGGGGGGGAGGATGGAAGAAGGCCCAAGGGTGCATTAAGGGAGAGTTCAGTCCTCCTCCTCCACCTGGAAGCTCTCCCGCAGGGCTTCCTGGATCCGGACGGCCCTCCGCTGGGCTTCCCGGATGGCGGCAGTGCGGGGCTGAGCGTAGTGGCCAGCCATGCGCTCAGCCTCAGCCATCCAGGCTGGCAGGAAAACCTCCTGCTTTCGCTCACATAAATTGTGCAACACGCAACATGCTGCCACCATGGGTGGCATATTGTGCTCAGCGAGGTCAAGGTGGGTGAGGAGCACCTAAATCTGGCTTTCAGTTGGCCGAAGGCCCCCTCCACCACGATGAGGGCCCTGGTCAGCCTGGCATTAGTGGCCCAGTGGGAGGGGTTGAGGTGCCCTGTGTACGGCTTCATCAACCATGGCTGTAGGGGGTAGGCCGCATACCCCACCAGGCACACAGGTACGTCCACGTTCCCGACCCTGATGTGGTGGTCAGGGAAGAAGGACCCAGCCTGCAGCCTCTGGCACATGGAGGAGTTCCGGAACACCCGTGCGTCATGTGCCTTGCCGGACTAGCCCACATTAATGTCCATGAACTGGCCCCGGTGGTGACACACAGCCTGCAGGAGGACAGAGAAGTACCCCTTTTGGTTGACGTACTGGGAGGCCTGGTGTTCTGGGGCATGGATGGGGAGGTGCGTCCCGTCGATAGCCCCCCCGCAGTTGGGGAAGCCGAGGGTGCCGAACCCCCAGATGACGGTGTCTGGGTTGGCGAGGCGGACCACCCTGCAGATCAGCACCTGGTTAATGGCCTTGACCACCTGCAGAGAGACAGAGCAAACTGTGAATCACTGGGGCGCCCAGGTGGCTGGGAGTGTACATTCCTTGGCACTGCCCCGCACCCCACTCCCGGAAGCAATGCCCCCCCGGGCAGCGTGTAGTACGGCCGGGACAGACCAAACCCTCCAGTGCGGGGCACTTTCGCCTCCTCCCCCCCATTTTCCCTGGGGCGGCCCATCCCGTACTTGCAGCCCCCCTGCCTCCCGGCCCAGTGGCTGGTGAGTGCCGTACCTGCATGAGCACTGCTCTGATGGTGGATCTCCCCACGCCGAACTGGTTCCCGATGGATCGGTAGCTGTCTGGCTTGGAGAGCTTCCAGAGGGCAATGGCCACACGCTTCTGGACGAGGATGGCGGGCCTCATGCGAATGTCCCATCACCACAGAGCAGGGACGAGCCACTCGCAGAGCTCCAGGAAGGTGTCCTTCTTCATCCTGAAGTTCTGGGTCCACTGTCTGTCTCCCCAGTGCTCCAGGACATTGCGGTCCCATCAGTCGTTGCTGGTGTCCAGATGCCAGATGCGGCGGGGCATGCTGTCATCCGGGCATTGCAGTGGCTCCTCCACAGCCCCCAGGGAGGCCAGGTGGAGAGGTAGGGGGCTGACATGCACCAGGTAGTGCCAGGCAGCCTACAGCCATTGCTGGCAGGCTTGCAGCAGCAAGTCCAAAAACTGCACCAGAAAGCCCAGGGCGAGCTCTGTCTCCATGTTGCCAACTGCGGCGGTGTCCCCAAAGGGATCCACCGACACAGACAGGCGCAGAGAAAAAGGCTTTGCTGTCCCTCGGCGAGGTAGGCAAGCAAGCAGAAAAGCTGAGAACCGGCTGTCCAGGGGGCTCCCTTTGAGCACAAGCCTCAGATAGCCTCAGACAGCAGCCACACAAAGCAACTACTGACCTGATGCCCTGCTGGAACCAGTTTCAGATGCCCTTAAGTGTGCCCCAGTGTCCAATCAGTGTGGACGCACTAGTTCGAATTAGCAAAACGCTAATTCGAACTAGTTTTTAAGTCTAGATGTGCTAATTCGAATTAGCTTAGTTCAAATTAACTAAGGGTATGTCTACACTACCCCGCTAGTTTGAACTAGTGGGGTAATGTAGGCATACCGCACTTGCAAATGAAGCCCGGGATTTGAATTTCCCGGGCTTCATTTGCATAAGCGGGGCGCCGCCATTTTTAAAACCCCGCTGGTTCGAACCCCGTGCAGCGCGGCTACAAGGGGCACGAACTAGGTAGTTCGAACTAGGCTTCCTAGTTCGAACTACCGTTACTCCTCATTCCACGAGGAGTAACGGTAGTTCGAACTAGGAAGCCTAGTTCGAACTACCTAGTTTGTGCCCCTTGTAGCCGCGCTGCACGGGGTTCGAACCAGCGGGGTTTTAAAAATGGCGGCACCCCACTTATGCAAATGAAGCCCGGGAAATTCAAATCCCGGGCTTCATTTGCAAGTGCGGTATGCCTACATTACCCTCCTAGTTCGAACTAGGAGGGTAGTGTAGACATACCCTAAGTTAGTTCGAATTAGTGCTGAAGTGTAGACATACCCTAAGTGTGCTGCTGGACCCATCTTTATATCCATAGGAGCCCGTATCCTCTTTCTTATCTAAGATGCCAAATTGTATTGGTCCGTCTTTGTGACACCAGTTTTTACTAGGGAGTTTCAACTTAATTTACACTTGTAAGAGAGATAACTAAATTGGGAGTACTGGGCGGGAGATTCTCCCCCCATCCCTCCGGACGAGTGTGTGTTCATGTCAATATAGGTGCCAGCCAAGGCAATTCTTGCAGCCTCGAGGTCAACAATTGGCGTATCTCTGTTTACAGCCATCTAGGGTCACAGCAGCCAGCATATCTGGATCTTCTGTCAAGGCTTCAAAGACTATGCTGATTTTACTGCTCTGTGTGCCCTGTGTGCTCCAGGCACCTAAGAGGGGCAAGCAAGATGGATGTTATGGGGGTGGTTCCTGTCTGGCTACAACCAGCACAAAGGGAAAGGTGCACTTAATGGACAGGCTAAACCTACATGTGTGGGATGGGATTTCCAATTTTAGGCAGTATCGTGTTTGGGGTTTTAGTTCCACGAGGCGTACAGATAGTTCGGATTAGAAGCCTAATCCGAACTATCTAGTCCGTGCCGCGTGTAGCCGCGCGGCACGGGGTTCGCACTAGCCGGCTTTTAAAAATGGCGGCGCCGGCTTTATGCTAATGAAGCCCGGGAAATTCAAATCCCGGGCTTCATTAGCAAGTTCAGTATGCATACATTACCCCCCTAGTTCGAACTAGGGGGGTAGTGTAGACATACCCTCAGACAGTTGGAACGCTTTTCCTAATGTCCAACCTAAACCTCCCTTGCTACAGTTTAAGCCCATTGCTTCTTGTGCTATCCTCAGATCCCAAGGAGAACAATTTCTCTCCTTCCTCCTTGTGACACCCTTTTAGATACTTGAAAAACCGCTATCATGTCCCCTCTCAATCTTCTTTCCATACGAAACAAGCCCAATTAATTCAGTCTTTCCTCATAGCTCATGTTCTCAAGGCCATGGTCTCAGGCTTCATTTGGACCTGTAGAGCAATTTACATTATCATCAGGATAGAAAACGAACTAAGTAATATCTGTAATGCTAATGAATGAAAAGCTGATCATACTTGCTGATTTAATTCATCATTAAGATATTGAAAAATGTTATATATATTATATATATATGAAATAATAAAGTACAGTTTGAAAGGTAGACTTTCTCTCTCTCTCTCTCTCTCTCTCTCTATATATATATATATATATGTATATATTCTTCCTTTCAAACTGCATTTTCATATACGTAATTTGGTGGTGGTCCTAGCTCTTACCATTTAGGAGGATATAATATAGAGAGATATACATATATAGATATATACATATATTCAATGTCCAGATATACATATTTGAGAGTTTGTCTCTATAGTCAAGAACTCCTTCTAAATGGTAAGAGCTAGAACCACCAAATTCGGTATACAGATTCCTCCTATTGTAATTTAAGTCAAGGTCAAGTTTTGGTTGTTCCAGGACAATGGGATATGCCTGGAAAGGGATTGCTTCTCAGAAAACCATACCGAACAGAGACAAAAACACCAAAGCAAGTACAATCCTGAAAATTTACATAACTGAGCAAATGCTGAAAAAGACTGAACCAAGATGTGCCAGAAAAATAGGATGAACCTGCAATAGGACTGTTTCTCAACAAACCTTACAGAAAAGAGACAAAAAGAAGCCATTTGGAGCAGAGTATCTTTTGGCACAATTAAATCAATATTTAAGATCTGAAACCTAGAAGAAAATAATATGTGAAAAAAATAGACTATAGCCTTTTGTTGTTGTTGTCAAAATACGGTGAATTAAAGAATGAAGAAACAAAATAGATTTGATGGACTTCCCAAATTATGGATCAGAATAAATCAATATACCATTTAGACCAAAATAAAAGGATGACAAATATGGCTTTCAAGCAAGAATTGTAGAGTAAAAAATCTCGTGCTTGGGTTCATAATTCATTTACCCAGCGTTGTGCTTGGGTTCATAATTCGGGTATTCCATCAAGTATATTTTGTTTCTTCATCCCTATAGCTCTTGTCATTACAAATACATATATTTCAGTTAATGACAAGAAACTTATTGAACTGTTGTACTGTACAATTCTTGCTTGAAAGTATCTTTAGTCATATATGTCACCTTTTGATTTTGGGCCAAATGCTATTCTGATTTATATCTTCCACTGAATAGAATTTCACAGAATATAATTCAAGGTAGAATTTGATAGATTGTTTTCTTCATGTACTCTGTATTTACTTACCTGTGCTACATTTATTCTAACACCACTAAACCATTTGGACTTTAAAAGTATGCAGGGAAAGAAGTGTCTCACCTCCATTTTATTATATGGAGCAAAAGATATACATATATTCAGTATTCAGACATATACCAAAGCCAATTTATCCTGCCTTTAACATCTGCATTTTCGCATCAAAAGCTATGAACGGGACACATTAGCCTCATTTACACAGGTCCTACAATTGACAGGTACTTCTTTTGCTGTTGTATATGTATAAATATATAAATACATATCTCTTGGTTTCTGTTATTTCCACTCCAACTAACCTGAGGAAGTGGGTTTTACCCAAGAAAGCTTATGATACTATATATTTTTGTTAGTCACAGTGCCAAAGGATTACTCATTTTTTAAAGCTACAGATTAAAACGACTACCCCTCTGAGACGAAATATTTCTATTCAATTAGCTATGTTTACTTGGAATTTATCTATGCATGAACATCAATCCAGAATAAGATAAATTGCTAATTTAAAAGTTAATCCACTTCCAAAATGAATTAAACTAAACTGTTATTCCTCCATAAAAGCTTTAATCTGTGGAGTTTTTTGACAATAGCTATTCCAGAATGAATTCCTGGGTAGATGAGCTCTTAGAAAGGATACAGATATGATCCAACACAGTGACCGGAGCACCCTCTGAGGATAAGAATTCCTTCTAGGGAGGGTATTAGTTTCTGACTGAAGAGCTTCCCTGCATATCCCTACTCTGCGCCTGGCATATGGATAAACTGTCAGCCTTCAGGGTTTTTGGTGTCTTCATCTTCAGCAGCAGAAATGCCACACACCAAGGCACATAATCTTCTCTCAAAAGATGAAAGATCCAAACATAACAAGTTTTATCCCACAACTTGGATCAGGAGGAGTTAGAATTTTGCTTGCTGCAGAAATTAGCTTGAAATTGCCTTCTGTAGTCGGGATCATAAAGAACTGCCTCTCTCTCATCCTGAATCCCATCCCAATGATCCCATCCCATCTTGAATGATATTGATCGCAAGAGCTGTAATAACTGGAGACAGTAACACAGAACAATTGTTCCTCCTTGCTGGTCACTTGGAATTCCTTTAGTTGAAAAATCTTTTAGAAAATAACACTTCTCCCAGAATGCAAATACGGTTGGCCAGCCCCTAAGGAAGCTGGAGCATCCTTTGTTTACCTATGCACCTGCAGAGGAAAGTTAAAATCTCTGAAGCTCCACCTTTTTAGAACCTTGTGAAACAGTCTGGAAACTGTGCCAATATAAGACTTGTAAAAGGACAAGTGCCTCTTCAGAAGCCTATAGTTCGGTACCTTCTACCGAACTCCTATCAAGATGGGCATAGTCTGGGGGGGACGAATACCACTATGGATACCAATATTAGTGGTCACCTTTATGCAGAACAAAGGTAGGAGGCTGTAGCTGCTTTTTATTTTTATTCCTTTAGACTACTTCTCATTTGCTCTGCAGTTAGAAAGACTTTTCAGTGGCTTCTGGTTTGCTTTGTGAAACTAATAAGCTTTTGTTTTTAAATGAGATTTCCCTGTCTTTTTTTCCTATTACTTTCTTTCCTAATGTCGCTTCACTGATTTCATATTGCCCTTGAGCCCAACAAAAGCAGTTGGATGAATTGAAAAGCTGTGGTCAATAGAGCTGCATGGCATTACTGAGAGTACAGTTTAGTCATATAATTATTCTTGTGCTTTTACGAATGTCAATCATTGTGGACTTTTTTTCAGATATAAACATAGAAAGTTTCTCAACATGCAGTATGTTCAGAACACAGCTGGCAAGCTATACATAGGATTTGGTATTGGCTCCTAGTGATAGTCTTCTTTCTGTTATTAATCTTTACATTCAGCTTTTCCTTTTCTGCTACTGTGGGTGGGGAGGGGAGTGGAGTGGAGTGGGGGATGGAACATTTTTCATAGTGAGGGTGCTGTGAGCCATTGAACCAAATTGTAAATCCTGTAAAGAATGGAAAACACTGCAAGACAAGGGGTGCTGCAGAATTCCCTGTACCCCTACCTCCAGGGGATATAAAAACTTGAAATAAATAGGAGAAGGGAAAGAGGGGTAGGGAAAAGAATGATGCTCTGTCTCCCACCCCCTTTCTGTTTTCTTTAAGTATCTGGAGAATGGGTGCTAAACCTAAGGAGATAAAAATCAAAGTCAGTAGACAGGTTGCTAAGACAGGAAGGATATCATTCAGAAAACTGTTAGCACCTTCAGTGGTAGAGTCCCCACCACCCTATATCAAGATTGAGACTCTTAGCATGTGAACTGAATTTGTGCATGTAATGTAATTCCAAGCTTTCCCTGTGGATTTGTCTTGAGATTCTCCAGATACTTAAAGAAAACAGGAAGGGCGGTGAGAGACAGAGCATCATTCTCCTTCCCCCACCCTCCCGCCTTCCCTTCTCCTGTTTATTTTGAGTCATCTGAAGAAGTGGGCTGCGCCCACGAAATATCATGATAACATCTACATGTTTTGTTAGTCTATAAAGTGCTTCCAGACCATTTGTTGTTTTTTATATATACTAAAGGAATACGATAAACAGAGTTAGAACAGAAGGTGGGGTGAGGGAGTGGAAGGGAGGGACTAGTATTTATGAGTCAATTAATGGCTAATCAAGAGTGATAAGTGGGGAAGCTATCTTTGTAATGAGTAAGGTAATTAGCATTGTTGTTAAGGCCCATTCGTAAAGTGTCAAATTTAAGCATGAATGACAGTTCTGAAGTTTCTCTTTGTAGTCTGGTGTTAAAGTCTCTTTGAAGTAAGATACAAGTAGTAAGTTCGTTAAAATTATGTCCAGGTAGGCTGAAATGAAAATGAATTGGTTTTCCTTGTGAAGATGTCTGATGCCTGATTTCTGGGCATTAATTCTTTGGTGAAGTGTCTGAGAAGTCTGTCCTATATACATAGCAGAAGGACGCTGTTGGCACATGACAACATAAATTATATTTCTGGATGAACAGGAATATGTGTCCTTGATATTCCTGTTCATTCAGAAGGTGGGGTGAGGGAAAGTGAGGGAGGTAATAGTTATCTATGAGTCAATGAATAGATAATCAGGGGTGATGTGGGGAAGCTATCTTTGTAATGAGTAAGGGAATTAGCAAGATGCTAAATAGTAAGAATAGAGAGAAAATGGACAACATGGTGATTTCCATTTCTTCTAGTTAAACATTTCCTCAAGAAGTCTATCCCTGAGTTTTTATGGCTAGATAAATACCTATCCTTGCCAGTCAGTTTTTATGCCTAAAAGAATGCGACTTTCATGGATTCTATTGTTCAATCAGATGTTACTGAAGAAGTTATGAGCACAGTGTTCCAAAGTAACCTTTTTCTTTTCTTCTCCAGTTCAAGTCCAGTATGAGGACTGACAAACAAATTATGAAGACTATTCATATGTCCACCAGGGACAAGACTGAAAGGGTGTGTCTAGACTACAGGGTTTTGTTGACAAAAGTGCACTTTTTTCGACAAAACTATACCTGAGTCTACACTGTTATGTCGACAGAACTCAGCAGTTTTGTCGATGGCGGTAAACCTCATTCTACCAGGAATTAGCCACCTTGACAAATCCAACCGCAGGAAGTTGAAAGCTGATAAAGTCAAACTGGAAAAATGGCAAACACTATTAACTTTGAGTGTAACTAACCACTGTAACAACTTATCAAGGGAGATGGAGGGCTCTCTGGCCCTTGAAGTCTTTAAATCAAGACTCACTGGCTTTCTACAACAGTTGTTCTATTTCAACCACAATCATTGGTGTAGAGATTGAGTAACCACTGGGTGATATTGTGTGGCCTGTGCTATGCAGAAGATCAGGTTACAGCCACATAAAGGTCCCCTTTGACTTTCAAATGTATGAAGTTATGAATGTAGGTATCATCCTTCATTTGCTGCAAGGGCTTTAAAAACATCTCAGAAAAGGTTATAAGGGAGATTAAAACCTCTCTCAGGCTGGCTGTGTCTACACTGGCATTAATTTCCGGAAATGCTTAAAACAGAATACTATTCCGTTTTCAGTTTTTCCGGAAAAGGAGCGTCTACATTGGCAGGATGCTTTTCCGGAAAAGCCCTTTTTCTGGAAAAGCGTCTGTGGCCAATGTAGACGCGCTTTTACGGAAAAGAGCCTTGATCGCCATTTTCGCGATCGGGGCTTTTTTCCGGAAAAGACTACTGTGCTGTCTACACTGGCCCTTTTCCGGAACAGTGTTCCGGAATAAGGACTTATGCCCGAGCGGGTGCAGAATAGTTTTTCTGGAATAGCGGCTGATTTTGTACAGTAGAGCATCGTTGCTTTTCCGGAAATTCAAGGGCCAGTGTAGACAGCTCGCAGTTTATTCCGGAAAAGCGGCTGATTTTCCGGAATAAGTGGCCCAGTGTAGACACAGCCACAATGTCTACACTGGCAGCTATTTGCGCAAGAACTTTTTTGCGGAAGAGTTCTTGTGCAAAAACTCTTCTAGAAGAGAGCATCTACACTGGCATGAGCTTTTGAGTAAGAGATGTGGTTTTGTGCAAGAGCATCCATGCCAGTGTAGATGCTCTCTTGTGCAAGAAAGCTCTGATGGCCATTTTAACCATAGGGCCTTCTTGCACATGAAATTCATGTTGCCTGTCTACACTGGCCTTTTGCGCAAGAACAATTGCACAAGAGGGCTTATTCCTGAGTGGGAGCATCATATTTCTTGTGCAAGAAGCCCTGATTTTATACAGTAGAATGTCAGTTTACTTGTGCAAGAACACACGGCCAGTGTAGACAGGCAGCAAGTTTTTGCGCAAGAGCGGCCGCTTTGGCGCAAGATCGCACCAGTGTAGACCGCCTCAATGTTTGCCTCCCAGTGTATGTGTGAGTAGAAAGCAGTAGTGAGGATTCAGCAGGAGGTGTTGAGAAACCACACTGAAAGTTGCACCTTCTCTGAATTTCAAATGCATCCAATACGGGAACCGAAGAATAAATATTGGCAAGAAAAATACAGTAAATATAGGGCCAGATCCGGCAAATGGGAGTTCTTACATGGAAAAACATGAGGTACATGATTAAGGGTTTGCAAAATTTTGCAAGAATTTGTTGTGTGACTGATGTTGGCTATATATGAGTGTGTGTATATACATGCACTTTCAGCTAAAAAAAGAATGTGTGATCTAAACAAGCCCTGCTGTGGTTTCTCAACACCAACCACTGAAACCTTCCTACAGTTTTTCCAATTCTACCTATGCTGGGAGCCAAAGATCCTGAATAACTTTAATCTCCATTGTGTTCCAAGGTTTTTTGTATAGCTCCTATTGTAGATGCAGGATTAAATCGGTATCAGCATGCTACCTTTACTTCGGGCAGATGGGGTCAGATTCAGTTAGGCTCCTTGTGTTACAGAGAACTACTGACATCAGGAAGGGTTAGCAGATCAGCATATTAGTGACAGTTTCACACTGGAAGCCAGAATTTGATGCAGTGACATTAAAGCCAACAGTAGACTCCCTTGGAAACTTTGCAGTCAAGTGTTTTTTGTTTACTTGCAATAAAAACCTTAGCCACTAATGAGGGTAGGAGATCCATATCTGTGTCTGTCCACATATTTACTGAACCTTTGGATTAGTGATAACTGTATTTCTTTTGTTTAGATTTTTCTGTACCCGTAACTAAACCACAAGAAGTGACAATCATCTCACCACTGAGGAGAACACTGCTAGTAAAGCATAAGTTACATGGATGTCACAGCTCAGATTCCCGTGACTTTATGGGAGATTGATCAGAACTGTATTGTGAGGAATAAATGAAGAGAGGGATAGATTAAGAAAACATGTAATTGAATGAACAATCTATACAAAAATAAGTAGATATGAAGACAAAATAGAGAGTGGGTTTATTATTTAGATGGATGGGTAAATACATAAAAAAATACATACTGAGTATAGGAACTAATAGTGGAATTTTCAGTGTAAATGGAAACATCTGTTTTGAATCCACAGCAGGAAACCGTGCTCACAAACTGGCCAGTTTCTTATGTTCTTAAACTGTTCTCTTCAAAGAGAAACCTGTGATATGGCCCAATTCTCCCTTTTCTCTAAATGGAATATCCTCCCCAAACAAAAATCCCTATAATTAACATTTGTATGTGTTTTGTAATACTGGTCAAGTTCCAATTTGAATGCACTTCCAATGGTTTTTCTCCTAAAGGAAAATGTTTTATAGAGAGATTTCATAGACTTTTGGCTTCTCGTAACTGTTTATAATTATTTTTGTGAATGGCTTGATGATGCTGAACCAAGAAAGTGTTCCTGGAGGTCTTAGGATTGTAAAGTGATGCTTATTATTTTTCCATTGCAGTTTCCACCACAACCTCTTCACCTGCAACAAGTAAGTTTCTTAAAAAGTAAAATCATCTTTGTGATTATGGAAGGAAGAAAACAAGGGAAAAGGAAGAAAAAGAGAAAGCCAGGCAGTAAAAAAATTACATTTTCATTTAGACAAATTATTACCTCAGAAAATTATGTATGGGTATATTTACACTGCATTTTTCTCTCGAGAGTTTCTATCGGAGTTGCAAATGAAGCCGGGATTTAAATATCCCATGCTTCATTTGCATACTCTCGCCTGCACGCTGTTTCAAAACACAGCTGTTTCAAAAGTGAAAGTGAGCTCCAGGCTGCATTAGCTCGAAACAAACCCCTTGGTTTGAACTAACATTACTTCTGTAACATTACAATAAATGAGGAGTAACGTTAGTTCGAACCAAGGGGTTTGTTTCAAACTAACACGGCCCAGAGCGCACTTTCACTTTTGAAACAGCTGTGTTTCAAAACAGCGCGCAGGTGAGAGTATGCAAATGAAACATGGGATATATAAATCACTGCTTCATTTGCAACTCTGGTATGCCTACTTTGCAGTCTTCTCTTGAGAGAAGACTGTTCTGTAGACATACTCTGTGTGTGTGTAGGAAGCGGTGAATTTAGTTACTACCATTGCATTTGTTTTATAATAATTTGGATATTTACATCTGCTCTCCTTTCCCCTTTGTATCATTTCCATCAATAGCAACTACACATTCTATTACAAGAAGTATTGATTCCATACAAGCATGAATATATATTTGTTTGAATCTCCGAAACAGAGAGAAATAAAGTGCCTTTATTTCCAGTAGTTTTCTGGCACCTTAGAGGCGCACATATATATATATATATGTATGTACACACATTCATGTGTGCACACACAAACACACACGCACAGACACAGAGTATCATGAGCTTATATATATATATGTTTCTAAGGTGTCACAGGGGATAACTCAGTGCATTAAAATTACAGACTAACATGGCTACCCCTCTGAGACTTAATTGACAGTATTTACATGGAACAGCAGTTGGAGTCTGAAGCTCAAGAATGCAATATTTCATGTGCTCCATAGGTTCTTCTATGTCCTAG
This sequence comes from Pelodiscus sinensis, assembly GCF_052426305.1. Taxonomy (NCBI): domain Eukaryota; kingdom Metazoa; phylum Chordata; order Testudines; family Trionychidae; genus Pelodiscus; species Pelodiscus sinensis. Next base: position 118,974,810 of record NC_143056.1, on the reverse strand, counting down.
TGACCGATTACCTCAGGATACTGTCTCTTTGCCCAGTGAGCCACTACAGGCATCTTTTTGGGAATTAAATACTGTTTATGGATACTTTGAGGTCTTTATACTGTAATAGTTAATTAATTGCAGCAATAAAAGCACTTAGGTACAAGTGTCTGGAAAAGCATAAGAGGCTATCAGATAATGCAGGGAGTGCCTGCTCATCTTGTTCCCTCTTCTATGTTATTCTCACATGTAACTACTGTTCATGCTACATTCTTTTCTGTGCATAAGAAACACCAATTTAGTACATTCAGAGCCTGATTCGGATCATGCTGTTTTTCACCATTGACTTGAACTGAAGCACTTAACAATTTTAACTGGTGTAGATTAGCTCCTAACCCTGCTCTCATTCCAAATTGCTGTAGGTTTCACTAATTATTTGTTTTGGACCAATGTGCACCCAGTGTCACTCTTAGCACCACTAACATCACTATTATGTCATACATGTTTCTGCTCTTTCTAAAATCATTATTCCATTGTTCTCTTGCAGCACCATGCACTCCTAACCCTGTAACTGTGTGTTCCTGGTCTGACTGGATTGATGTGAGTTACCCAGATTTTACCACAAACCCTGGTGATTATGAAACCTATGAAAACATAAGAAAATGGAACGCCTCAGCAATATGTGACCAGCCAATTGATATAGAATGCAGAGCTGAGAGATATCCTGACGTACCAATTGAAGATTTAGGACAAATAGTGAAATGCGATGTTTCCACTGGGCTTGTCTGTAACAATAAAGACCAAATGCCAGGAACCTTAATGCCAGTATCTAAGTGTCTCAATTATGAGATCCGTGTTAACTGCTGCAAAGACATATGTGAACCTACTACTACAACAACGACAATTTCCACCACCACCACAGAAACGACCACGTCAAAGACAACACCTACCACAACCTCCACCACGAAAGAAACAAGTACCCCATCAACAACAACACCTACCACGACCTCCACCACCACTACCAAAACAAGTACCCCATCGACAACAACACCTACCACCACCTCCTCCAACACCACAGAAACAAGTACCCCATCGACAACAACACCTACCACCACCTCCTCCATCACCACAGAAACAAGTACCCCATTGACAACACCTACTACCACCACCACCACTACAGAAACAACCAGCCCATCGACAACAACACCTACCACCACCACCACAGTGACGACTACTCCAAGTAAGTGGTTTACAGAAAGATTGCATAGACCTTTGGTGCCTCATGACCATTTATAGCTATGCTTTTGCATGTTTTTTTCATGGTGAAGTAAGACATTTTTTAAATGCTAACAGTTGCCCTAATCTGCATTAAGGGAAACATCAGGCATTGGTCTGACTGCCCCTGATTTACATGGGAATAAGAAGACTGGTAAGTTCCTTATTCCTGGATAAGAAGTCCCACCAAACATGTGTCCCACCAAACCTCAGGATGCTGAAACTGGTATTAAGGAGTAGGCAGAGGGACTGCTCTGTAGGCAGGTGATACTGAGCTGCTCATGGATCTAAGGAGTTAATCTTAAACACACCATTTTTCTGCCCTAGACTGGTCTTCTGACTATTGTGACAATGACTCTTCCACATGTAAGTCTTGAGTGGGAGGAGTGATTACTGCATCCTTGCACAGGCATAATATTTATCATATTTGCATGTACAGGCAGTCCCCAGGTTACATGGATCCGACTTACATCGGATCCCTACTTACAAACGGGGTGAGGCAACCCCGCACTAGCTGCTTCCCCCCAGCAGACCAGGGAGACGCGGAGCGGCTTTTCTCAGCAGACATCTCAGCTTGAGAATAAAGGACTGAGGGAAGTGAGGTGTGGGAGAATAAAACTGAGCTCTGGAAAAAGGTTTGGCTAGAGTTTCCCCTACAATATGTACCAGTTCTGACTTGCGTACAAATTCAACTTAAGAACAAACCTACAGTCCCTATCTTGTACGTAACCCGGGGACTGCCTGTATTCCTTGATATATGCAACCCTTGCTTCCACCAGTCCTAGACGGGATTTTTAGAGGACCGAGTGACTATATTTTCAGCATTTCTCTGGCATAGCAGTTGTAGACCAAGACTCAGGATTTCAATATCTCGTTGTGCCTCCCGGTTTCTTCTCTGTCCTTGTGATGAATTACCTCAGAATCCTTTTTCTTTGTCCAGTGAACAGCTGCTGGTCTGCATTTGGCCATGAAACATGGCTCTATAGCTGCTTTGTTCTGTGTCTTTATGCTATATAATACTCATTAATTTGTTGTAGCAATAATAAATTTAGGTGTAAATGGCTGGAAAAGCAATTAACAGGAGGCTGTGAGATAAAGTAGAGTGTCTGCTCAATCTTGTTCCCTCTTCCATGTTATTCTCACATGAAACTACTGTTCATGCTCCATTCTTTTCTGTGCATAAGAAACACCAATTTAGCACATGCAGAGCCTGATTCGGATCATGCTGTTTTTCACCATCGACTTGAACTGAAGCACTTAACAATTTCAACTGGTGCAGAGTAGCTCATAACCCTGCTCTCATTCCAAATTGTTGTAGGTTGCACTAATTATTTGTTTTGGACCAATGTGCATCCAGTGTGTCATTTTTAGCACCACTAACATCACTATTATGTCATGCATGTTTCTGTTCTTTCTAAAATTGTCATTCCATTGTTCTCTTGCAGCACCATGCACTCCTAACCCTGTAACTGTGTGTTCCTGGTCTGACTGGATTGATGTGAGTTACCCAGATTTTACCACAAACCCTGGTGATTATGAAACCTATGAAAACATAAGAAAATGGAACGCCTCAGCAATATGTGACCAGCCAATTGATATAGAATGCAGAGCTGAGAGATATCCTGACTTATCAATTGAAGAATTAGGACAAATAGTGAAATGCGATGTTTCCACTGGGCTTGTCTGTAACAATAAAGACCAAATGCCAGGAACCTTAATGCCAGTATCTAAGTGTCTCAATTATGAGATCCGCGTTAACTGCTGCTCAGTCATATGTGAACCTACTACTACAACAATGACAGCTTCTACCACTACCACAGAAACGACCACATCAAAGACAACAACACCTACCACCACGTCCACAACGACAGAAACAACTACCCCATCAACAACACCTACCACCAGCACTATGACCACCACCGAAACACCCACTCCATCGACAACAACACCTACCACCACCACCAAAGAAACATCCACTCCATCGACAACAACACTCACCACCACCACCACCGAAACACCCACTCCATCGACGACAACACCTACCACCACCACCAAAGAAACACCCACTCCATCGACAACAACACTCACCACCACCACCACCGAAACACCCATTCCATCGACAACAACAACTACCACCACCTCCACCCCCAAAGTGACATCTACTCCCCCACCTGGATGTGTGATACCTGGTAATATTACCATTCCAGTAAGTAGATTTTTCATTTTTATCATGTCTATGAAAGCAGACCATTTTGTTCTAGCATATGTGCAGTTTGAAGGATATTTTAATTAATTCATTAGCACAGTGATCCTCTAATATTTTGGGTATATAAAGATTTTTCCATCTAACTCATATTAATTTGGCTATTGATCAGATGGGTAGCCGTGTTAGTCTGTATTTGTAAAGACAATGAGGAATCCTGTGCAAGACTAACAAATTTATTTGGGCATAAACTTTCCTGGATTATTTTGTCTCACTGTGATGAGGCCTCTGAAGCCAAGGACAGAAAGGGGCGCTCAAATCAAACATGCGTGGGTAGTACCTCTTAAAATGCTCTGAAGAGCTGCATTTGCTTCTAGCCACAGCAGATTGGAATCACTGCACTAAGGACTTTTATTCAAGTGCACACAGCTTTTACAGGCATGGCATAGTCACTGCACCATTACTTTTCCCTTGTGAAATGTGACATCAAAATAAATTGGGATGCCTCTATTGGCTGACTGATGATACTGTTTCCAAAAGGTCTATTAGTACTCAATACCTCCGATGCAGCTGCCGTTTTACACTGTGCCCCAGTGAAGGGACAAAAAGCTGGTGACTGGCCCTGTGCTTATAATAAATCCATATCAATGCAGAAATCTCATTTTAGAAACCTTGATGGCCATGTGGTGCTTTATTCTCACTTTCAAAAATGTGTTTGGAATAAAGATGTTGTCAATATAAAGCTATGTAAAATCTCCAGAACTCCAGTTTTTCCCCTTAGTAGTCTGATGGCTTTATTCCGAGTCTCACTTTCTTTTCTTCTTCTGTCTTAAATCCAGCCAGGTGAGAGCTACTGGCCATGTAACTGCACGGAGGCAATATGCAAGGACAACGATACATGGGTGCTGAATACGATCATATGCGAAGATGTCCCTAAGCCTAATTGTAGCAATGGGCTCACTCCCGTGAGGGTGAAGGATGAATGCTGTTGGCACTGGGAGTGTGACTGTAAGTGTATTGTTTGAAGGGTATTTTTATCTCTGAGGGACCAATAATAGTTATAAGAACTGCAATGTTTGTAGTGGGGACAGATGTTGTGCAAGATCAACTCCTCATATCTCTAGCAATGAAATTCAGTCTCAACCGTAGGACCACTTGCTAGATTAGTCATAGGTTCCCTACCTAGCTCCATCCCAACACCAGCTTTTTACATTTTGTGAAGAAGCCTACTCTTCACTCTCTCATTTTAGCTTTTATTCTAAAGTGTACCGGTAGTTCGGAATAGGAACCCTAGTCCGAACTACCTAGTTCAAGCCCCGTGTAGCCGCGCTACACAGGGTACGAACAAGCGGGGATTTAAAAATGGCGGCTCCCCGCTTATGCAAATGAAGCCCGGGAAATTCAAATCCCGGGCTTCATTTGCAAGTGCGGTATGCCTACATTACCCCGCTAGTTTGAACTAGCGGGGTAGTGTAGACATACCCTATGTGAGAGCCTTTGACATACCTTAAGGGTAACAATGAAAAACGCATTAGTATGTTGCTCTTCAAAATTGTTTGGTTCTGGCCCCTTTTTTCCCTGAATGATGCCATCTGTACAGACCTGATTCTTCCACTTAGCTACTCAGGTTGACTGGTAGCTCAGTACACAAGTAATCCCATTGCAGTCGTTCATAGCAAGGGGCTGCATAGCAAGAGTAGAGTGATGGAAGGTGACCCTACATGATAACATTAAAAATGGGCCTACGCTGCTAAATTTGGATTCTGAGCCAGCTGCTTGAAACAATCTTGAGCTCTTTGATCCAGAAGCTTGGCTGGAGCTCTCTCAAGCACACAGGCCTACTAGAGAGATTCATGGCACTTACTGGGTTTCAAGTTGGTAGGAAATAGCACAAGCACAGCCTTGTTCAGAGAATTTTTGGTATTTCTGTTTGTCCTGCCTGAAACTGGAAGTTCCCAGAAATGGAACCTGTAAACTTAGAAACAAATAGTTCTGATTCTTTAAATATGGAAAATGTTCCAACTGAGATTTTAGATTAATTCTCTTTACTTATTTGTTGTTCACTGCATGCAGGTTCTCTCATTTCTATTTGATGCCCATTCAAGTAGGATGAATTGGTCTTCCACTTACTAACACCCTTATTCATGCTCTAACTCTGCAGCTAAACTAACTCTCAATCTCTTGGCAGGCTACTGCACTGGCTGGGGAGACCCACATTATGTGACCTTTGATGGACAGTACTATAATTACCAAGGGAACTGCACACATGTCCTGGTAGAAGAAATTCACAAAAAGATTGACAATTTTGGGGTCTACATTGACAACTATCACTGTGATGCACGGGAAACAGTGTCCTGTCCACACACGCTCATTGTGAAATACGAGACCCAGGAAGTGCACGTAAAGACTCTGAAAATGTTTCCTTTCATAATACAGGTATTGGAAAGTGACTAATAAACCTACATGTATTTGCTCAGATTGATATTGATGTGCAGCTGTACCTGCCCTCGGTTAATCAGATTCAAACCTGTATAAGCTAATGGCATTCAGACCTGATCACATTGAACACCATGTTAGGAAAATAGAATAATTGCTCTGTGGGTTGCTTTAATGGAGTTTTATAGAAACACTTCTTCTTCTGCTTATTTTTAAGGATTTTAATGTGGATAACACCCTAAAGGAATAATAATAATAATACTAATAATAATAATAAATGCCAAGTGGTATCCAATGAGTAAGAAGCATCCGATTGTCCTTGGAAAGCAGGATTGAGGGAGGGCAATAAATCATATTAGGGTTTGAACAAGAAATTACATTTGAATTAGAGATGGGAATCAGAGTGGTAGACCAAAATATTTTTAAAATACATTCGTATCTGGCAAATGGCTTTGCTGATAGTATTCACACTTCATGATGGGTGAAAATGCTTCCTTTTTATATACTTCAAAAGCCGTCATCAGTTTAGTCCCATTTCCAAGGATTGGGATGTGGTATGTTTTATAACCTGTCTTCTTCAAAATATGTTGGAAGTACAGGATGAATCTCTCTAGTCCTGCAACAGCTATGATCCAGCATGATTTTAATTAGCCAGATATCTACTTATCATGGGTGTGGCCAAACTTCCCATAAAGTTTGTTGACAGCCACCAGTCCTGGCTCTCAGTGTTCTGTGCTGCTATTTAGCTCTAATTTACCCCTAAATACCAATAAACAGTGTGGGTGCGTCTACACTGGGCCACTTATTCCGGAAAATCAGCCGCTTTTCCGGAATAAGCCGCGAGCTGTCTACACTGGCCCTTGAATTTCCGGAAAAGCAACGATGCTGTACTGTACAAAATCAGCCGCTATTCCGGAAACCGTACGATGCTCCCGCTCGGGCATAAGTCCATTTTCCGGAAAAGCTTTTCCGGAAAAGGGCCAGTGTAGACAGCTTTTCCGGAAAAGCGCTTCGTTATGACGATAACTCCGGGGCCAATGTAGACGCGCTTTTCCGGAAAACCTGAAAACAGATTAGTATTCCGTTTTAAGCATTTCCGGAAAATCATGCCAGTGTAGACGTAGCCTGGAAGTGTTGGTAATGCTGCTAGACAATATAGACCTAATGTGGATTGGCAAATTCTCTGGTTCGGCACCTGAGGATGCTGGACTAATGAGGTTAAATCTGTGCTTACTTTTAGAATTCTTCATCTTATTTTTCATCATCAGGTCTTTGCTGGATTTTGGACTATTAAGGTGGGCAATTGTAGAAGTGTCACTACATGTAGAATGTTGCAAGACAACAACAGTCTGGTTAAATTCCCCATTGGCTCCTGAGACAGAGCAAAACTTATCAGTACTAGATGAGCATAAGGGGAATGTACTAGGCCAGCAGTTCTCACACTTATTTGATTGGGCCCAGCTTTTTTGTATAGACAGTCATTTATGTGCCCTCCCACCAAGTACATACACGGCCACCCAGGCAGCGCTACACCAGCACAGGGTGGCAGTGATATGCGTCAATATCACTTTTCACCTCACTGCAGAAATAAGGGAGGCAACGTGACAAATGACTGTTATTATTTTTCTGTGCTCTAGCTTTGGCGGCGCTATGGCTGCCATTCCAGGGCTGAGCATTCGAGCCCCCCTTCCTCCCTGTCAGAGATGAGGGGGGAGCCTGAGCATGGCTTGCCTCCCAGGGATGGTGGGAGATGGTGGGACTCCAGCTGTCCCATTTATCCCTGCCTCCTGGGTGTGCATGCCCCTTCTGCTCAAGCTCCAGCCTTCTGTGGTTGACGGCCCAAGGTCGTTAAACTAACCAAAGACTCCCTCACAGCTCATCCCTCTCTTGTCATATTCTTACGCCTCTCTTGGGTGGCCCACCCCTTCATGTGGGAACTGCTGCACTCTGCCTACCACATGTTGTAAATAATAAGATTTTTTTCCTCCCCCTATTTCATTCCATTTCATTTTTTGCATGACTGTAGATCAAAGGATTCCCTTTCTTTGGAGCAACCAGCTCTGCCATTGCATGATCTAAGTGGGCAGACAGCCAATGAGAAGCCAGATAGTTATCGGGGCTGGGTTGCCATGGCATTAGAGGCTGAAGGAAATGGCCTAAGTGGGATCCACAGCTAGGGAAAGGGGCGGCGAGGAGAGTCGCCCTAGTCAGATTTCAGCAGTGTTACTGAGCATTCTCTGCAAATGGCAAGCAGCAAGCCAATTGCCCTCACTCTACTCCCCTCCCCTGTAGGCAGGCAGCAGTCACTCCCCCTCCCCATGCACCTGCCTGCAGCAGCTCCCTCAGGGTTGAGAGGGAGGGGAGAAGCACAGGCAGTCTGGGACATTGCCCATGGGACGTCAAGGCCTCCCAGCTGGTCTTAGGAGATGGGGGCAGCACTCTGGTGCCAGACCCACTGAAGACTAGGGAACCCTTGCACACCCTGACAAGTTGTGGCATAGTGGGGCTGAAGAGGGGTTAGAGCTGGGGGGAAAGGATTGCCTTGGCAGCTGGCAGCAGGTCGACCCATAGAGGCTCAGAGTCAGAGTATGGCACACCTTGTCCTGAGGCCCATATTCTGAACATGTATCCCCAGGTGGAGGTAGCCCTTTGCTGGGCCTTAGAGAGGGAGTTCAACATTCCTGTCACATGCAAAGAAACATACAACACATCAGAAATAGATAGCAAGGAAGTTTAGAGTCATAAGCACATTACTTTCCTTTACATTGCATTTCCCATGCAAGTTAATGATCAATAGATTATTTTAATGAACATAATGTAAAGGTATGTTTCTTCTCCTTTTTCTTTGCACATTAGGTGAAGGTAAATGGTCAGGAAGTCGCTACCCCTTACGAAAAATATGGCATGAAAGTATTTAAGTCAGGAGTAAATTACGTAGTGGAAATTGAGCGAATTGGGGTAAAGGTAAGCTACAATCGCTTGTCTTTCTCGGTTAGATTGGCGTACAAATTGTTTGGCAATAACACCCAAGGACAGTGTGGTAAGGATCTATTTTTCTACCTTCAGACCGAAATATAAAAGTTAAATGAAAATTCTGGCAGTAAGAGAGACTTGTTGCTGATTCATTGTGATGGATGTAAATATGATTATGTGACGGGGAAAACTGAGGTGTGAATCCTTCTTCTTCTTGTCAATTTTAGGAACTTGTAACAACAACAAAACAGATGACTGTATGCTACCTAATGGAAAGTTCCCAGGTAGCTGTGAAACCATGGCGGATCATTGGGTGGTTCATGACCCCAAAAAGCCACAGTGCACTCCATCCGTAATTCCGACACCGGGCCCTCCTCCTGTCCCAGATACCTGCAAACCATCTGCTCTCTGTGAGCTCTTTAACGGAAGGTAAATACACCAGCAGTGGTACAGACCTATAATTTTGGAATTCCGTGGCAATCTGAAATGCAGGTTTGCTGTTGCTTCATCATTTCTTGCAGCTGCTTCTGCTCCCTCCCTATCTTCTGTTCTTTCTAACTTCCCTCTTATTCTGCTTTCATCTTTGCAACTTCCTCACTGCCATTCAGGCTTCTTACTGATTCTTTGGCACTCTCATACACTTTTGGGCTTCCTTGGCCTTCTCCAGCCCTTTCCACTTGGCTCTTCTACTGTGCTGTCTCAGCAGCCGATATGGATCCCCTGACAAGCCAAAGGGAGCTCGTGCTTAAGTTTCACAATGTGGCTTCAAAGACGGGACATTTCAAACCAAGTTTTATTGACAACTCTAATTCATGGTGACACTAGATTCCTCCAGCCACTAGGGGGATGCAGTATTTTGGAGCGAGAGATAGTATAAAGATTAAGGTCTCAGTGTATTGGAAGGTTGTACTCCAGTGAAATGCTGCTCTGTCATGGATGAGTCCTTTTCAGTGGTCCCAGTACAACCCCATGCTAAAATATGCCATCCAGCACCTTGAACTAAGCACAGTAACTAATTACATATTTCTGCTTCTAGTGTGTTTGAAAAGTGCCATAGACTTGTCGACTACCATAACTACTATCGTGCCTGCATTTATGACAGCTGTTTTATTCCAAACTCCCAACTCGAGTGTGCTAGTTTGCAAATTTACGCTACCATCTGTGCTGACCAGGGTGTCTGTGTTGACTGGAGAGGCTATACCGATGGCATCTGCGGTAAGTAGAGACATTTTTCTGTCATTTCACTTAAATAATTTGTCTGCTTCAATTCCCCTGTGTTAATGTGTTATTTGGTTTCCCCAAGTCCATAATGACTGTAATAAACTTCAAAAGCTGTGCTGAAATAATTTTGCTGCCTAGATTTCAAAGGGGAGAAAATAGATAATCCTGTAAAAACGTATATTATGTTTCTTGTGCCCAAAAAGCTCTAAATCCATTTGTGGAAATCCCTGAGAATACACAACAGGGGTGCCTACATATTTAATGGGAAACAAACTTGGTTTTGCTGGTGCTTTGGTTTTGCTTTGAAAATTTGGCTCTAAGAAACCCTAACCATCCAAAGTGTTTGTATTCAAAAAGCAAATCCTGCCCTTAAGTTGGCACAGCAAAATGGCATGTTGCTTTGCATATGTTGTTTTATGTAAAATCGCTGATGACCTGCAGATCCTGCGATACCTTTCATAAATGGCTTTTTCCCTTAAGTCTGAGTTTCTTAGAATTTAAGGTTCTCAGTCAGATCTTCATTCTTACTGAATGACTCTGACATTTTAAAATCTATTTGTTTCCAATGTGATTTTGAAGATTGGCAAAAGTATAAACGTTTTGGGTTGCTTCTGATGGTCTTGCTGAAATATTTTTCTCTATATCTCTTCATTCAAGCTCTTAAATGCCCATCACATAGAGTATACAAAGCCTGTGGTCCTATTGAAGAGGTGACCTGCAAGTCAAGGTAAATAGCAACTTTCCTGCCAGTCATGTCCAATGCATCTAGCCATGGATAGATACTCCACAGAGAAAAGAGGAACTTCTACATTTAACAATCTTGGTCTGTGTCTAGACTGGCATGATTTTGCGCAAAAGCGCATGCTTTGCGTAAAATCTTGCCGCCTGTCTACACTGGCCACTTGTATTTGCGCAAGAACACTGACTTTTTAATGTACAAAATCAGTGATTCTTGCGCAAATACTCCAACGCTCCCGCTCAGGGATAAGCACTCTTGTGCAAGTATTCTTGCTCAAGAGGGCCAATGTAGACAGCCATGTTTATTTCTTGTGCAAGGAAACCCGATGGCTAAAATGGCCATCGGAGCTTTCTTGCGCAAGAGAGCGTCCATACTGGGCACGGATGCTTTTGCACAAAAGCAAATCTTTTGTGCAAAGGCACATGCCAGTGTGGACGCTCTCTTGCGCAAATACTTTGAATGGAAAAACTTTTCTGTTAAAAGTATTTGCGCAAATTCTTGCCAATCTAGACGCAGCCTTGATGTAAAATAGAAATCTGAAAAATCTGCAAAACAGCCTCTAACCTGGTTATCATTGTATCTGCCCTGGGATCTTGTTACTGCACATCCCATACAGCTGAATCAAATATTGTATAGTGAAATAAACTAAGATTAGAATCAAAATAATTTACAATCTGTAAACTTTACATATGCACATTTTTCCCTGATCTTTTTTGGGTTCAATATATTTGGTCCACCTTCCACTGTGTGTCTGTAATTAATTATAAATGCTGATAGTTTGTTTGCTTTGTTTGTTTGTTTTCTATAGCCAAGTTGCAGTTAACCACACCAATCACATGGAAGGTTGCTTCTGTCCTGATGGAACAATGCCTTATGGTGGAGGTGTGGATGTCTGTGTAAAAACCTGCGGTAGGTTGTGTTACCATATTTAAATGCAGGTAGGAAGGACAGACAGGGAAAAAAAGGAGGAGGGGTTGCCTTGTATATTAAAAATGTACACACTTGGACTGAAGTGGAGATGAACGTAGGAGATAGCTGTGTAGAGAGTCTCTGGGTTAAGCTAAAAGGGGTAAAAAACGAGGGTGATATCATGCTAGGAGTCTACTACAGGCCACCTAGCCAGGTGGAAGAGGTGGATGAGGCCTTTTTTAAACAATTAACAAAACTATCCAAAGCCCAAGATTTGGTGGTGATGGGGGACTTCAACTATCCAGACATATGTTGGGAAACTAACACAGAGGGGCACAGGCTATCCAATAAGTTTCTGGACTGCATTGGAGACAACTTTCTGTTTCAGAAGGTTGAAAAAGCTACCAGAGGAGAAGCTGTTCTGGATTTGGTTTTAACAAATAGGGAGGAACTAGTTGAGAACTTGAAAGTGGAAGACAGTATAGAGGACAGTGATCATGAAATAATAGAGTTCATGCTCTTAAGGAAAGGTAGAAGGGAGACCAGCACAATTGAGGTAATGGATTTCAGGAAGGCAGATTTTGATAAGCTCAGAACTTGTAGGTAAGGTCCCATGGGAAGCAAGACTGAAGGGAAAAACAACTGAGGAGAGTTGGAAGTATTTCAAAGGGACGTTGTTAAGGGCCCAAAAGCAAACAATTCCGCTGTGTAGAAAATATGGCAAAAGACTAGCTTGGCTTAACAAGGTTGCAACTTCTTTGGAGGATAGGGACATAATTCAAAATGACCTTAGCAAGTTAGAGAAATGGTCAGAGGTAAACAGGATGAGGTTTAATAAAGAGAAATGCAAAGTGCTTCACTTAGGAAGGAACAATCAGTTCCATACATACAGGATGGGAAGCGACTGTCTAGGAAGGAGCATGGCGGAAAGGGATCTAGGGGTCATAGTGGACCACAAGTTGAATATGAGTCAACAGTGTGATGCTGTTGCAAAAAAAGCAAATATGATTCTAGGTTGTATCAACAGATGTGTTGTAAGCAAAACTCGTGAAGTCATTCTGCCGCTCTACTCTGCACTAGTTAGGCCTCAGCTGGAGTACTGCGTCCAGTTCTGGGCGCCACATTGCAAGAAAGATGTGGAGAAATTGGAAAGGGTACAGAGAAGAGCGACAAGAATGATTAAAGGTTTAGAGAACATGACCTATGAAGCCAGGCTTCATGAACTGGGCTTGTTTAGTTTGGAAAAAAGAAGATTAAGGGGGGACATGATAGCGGTTTTCAAATATCTAAAAGGGTGTCACAAGGAGGAAGGAGAAAATTTGTTCCTCTTGGTTACTGAGGACAGGACAAGGAGTAATGGGCTTAAAGTGCAGCAGGGGAGGTTTAGATTGGACATTAGGAAAAAATTCCTAACTGTCAGGGTGATCAAATATTGGAATAAATTGCCAAGGGAGGTGGTGGAATCTCCCTCTCTGGAGATATTTAAGAACAGGTTAGATAGACATCTGTCAGGGATGGTGTAGACGGAGCTTGGTCCTGCCTTGAGGGCGGGGGGCTTGACTCAATGACCTCTTGAGGTCCCTTCCAGTCCTATTATTCTATGATTCTATGATTCTATGATTCTAGGTGTATTTCCTTTTTGTTGTGACCAGGTCATGAATACAATATAATTCTGAAGCTGGTTATCTGCCATGATATCAATTATAAGGAGATTTATTTTTTCTCTATTTACAGGATGTGTCGGACCAGATAATGAACCTAGAGAGGTATGTTACACATTTCCCTTTTTTGGGGAGGAAAGGGAGTTACATATTTTGTGTCTCCTCCCAACTAGCTCTGTTTTGTATAGACTCCCAGGTTTTCATCCATACACATATTTAGTAGATGAGTGGAATTTTGAAAACCCTTGATTTTATATTTATTGTGGTTTGACTTACACATTAGTGGCAAAACTTGCTGTTAGATAGTTCTTGATAATCAGTCTCCGGACTACAAAATAGTTAATTTATAATTCCACTCTGTTCCCTCCTAACACATACACACGTATCCATGCTTACACTTAACAGATTTATGTTGTTTTTATTAGTTGTTGTTCTATTCAGTCAGTCGCTTTCTTCTCTTTTATTAATGACAGTTTGGGGAACGTTTTGAGTTTGATTGTAAGAACTGCATTTCCCTGGAGGGTGGAAGTGGCATTAAATGTGAGCCCCTCATATGTGAAGAAAAAGAAGATAAAACAAGCTGCAAGAATGAAGGCTTTTACGAGGTAACTGAAGTCAATCCTGACAACATCTGCTGCAACAGAACTTTCTGCAGTAAGTTCCCTTTTGCTTCATTTACAGCACACCAATGCCCCGCCCACATTCTTTTGCAATAACAGTTGCATTATTCATTTGTGCTAACTTAATTGAGAATATTTGGTGAGCCCCAGGACTGCTAAATGCCTAGACTGAGCCCTGCTAAGTGGCATATTGCTCTCCGTAGCAGTTATTTTACATTTCTCTTGGCTTTTTCACTTTGCAGGATGCGATGTGGCCCTTTGCACAACCATTCCTCCTAAATGTAAACTGGGTTATCAACTTGAATCGAGCATTCCAAATGGCATGTGCTGTCCTGTGTATAAATGCGGTAAGTCGTTTTTAAACATATAACAGTATTGCATTTCCCGCGAGCGTTAAGGCTGGTAGTATATGCTTCTCTTTAGGAGGAGGAAACAAAACCAAGCTTAGATTCTAGGTTGCAACCATGCTTCGTCCCAGGAAGCAGTTGAGAAAATGGTGTAAGGTGGATGAGGTATCACTCATCCTTGTCACATTAAATATTTCTGGTTATATGCCTATGCAAGAATAATGGGATTTTTGACCAGAACTTCAGTCCTCTTACAAACTTTAGGGTATGTCTAGACTACATGGCTCCATTGACGGAACCATGTAGATGAGTTTACTAGACAGAGCAAAATGAAGCGATGATTTAAATAATCGCCGCTTCATTTACATCAAAATGGCCGCCGCGCTGTGCCGACGATCAGCTGATGGGCACAGCGGGGCAGTCTAGATGCACCGTGGTCGACAAGGGAAGCCTTTGTCGACTGCTCCGGTATGCCTTGTGAAACCGAAGCGGCCGACAAACCAGAAAGGCAGATGAACCAACCATTTCCAGTAAACATAGCAGGAACCAGTTTGTAATTGCCCAGTGAGCAACCTGAGATGTAAAATCTGGACTATTGATATTCAAACCAGATAGCCTTCCTTTTTTATAAGTGCAAATTGTACATTGCAATGTTTGTGTCCATGTATGGCACAATTGACATTGCAAAAATTGAATCTGGGTTACCCTTTTGAACATTGGTGTTGTGCTTAGAAGAAATTTGCATGATTGGGATTATAAAATCTGGCAAGTTCCTTGCATGTATAACCACACTGCTTCTGCTTCGTTTCACAGCCCCCAAGAAGGTTTGTGTGCATGACAATGCGGAGTACTTGGTAAGTTTCAAGTTCTTCATTCAAAGGACTTTTAGATGAAACATTTGTGTCAAGAGCACCCTTTTACTGATGTATTTTGAGGAAGTTTGCATTTGGTACAATACACCTTTAAAGCACCCCCCCACACACACACACACACACAAATTGTCATCAGGGATGAATGTGTTACACTGAGCTAAACACTTTTCAGAGAAAGTCTCTCATGAGTATTTGAAGCACTGGTTCTAATCAGCCAGACTGTGGATGTAAAGATTTGATTTTACTATTCAATGTGCATACCCCTAGAAAGTCAGTGTACCTTTCACACTAGCACTTTGCTTCTCTATGTTAAGGCCTTGCTGTCACAAATGGAAAGAAATGAGCAAGGGCCACATTTCAACCCCCCATAATTCTGCTGGCTCTGTTTTATTTATTTAATACATGCAAGTACTAAGTTATTCCATTCAGATGCATAAGATGAACATTTGTCCTCTAAGAATCCGTGTTGTGTTTCCTTAGAAGTTGTTTGTTTATGGAGAGGGGAGAAGTATTGGATATTAGAAATATGTCTCCAGGCACATCATGCCCTGCTAATACCAGAACTCTGTTTTTTTTTAAATCCAGCCTGGTTTCCCAGTCCTTGGTGATAAGTGCGAGACTTGCTTGTGCACTGAGAATGTGAACAGTACTGGTCAGAATATCGTCACATGTCATCACATTCCTTGCGATACAAGATGCCCACAAGTAAGTCATGAAAATCTCTTCGTCCCGTTTCCTTGCAAAGTAGCTGT
This sequence comes from Pelodiscus sinensis, assembly GCF_052426305.1. Taxonomy (NCBI): domain Eukaryota; kingdom Metazoa; phylum Chordata; order Testudines; family Trionychidae; genus Pelodiscus; species Pelodiscus sinensis. The sequence continues at coordinate 118,958,823 of NC_143056.1, read as the reverse complement.
GAGTGAGAGAGGGGTATTCGAAGCAAAGGAGAGGAAGGCAGGAGATCCTAGGTTCTAATTCCAGCTCTGATGCTGAATCTTCTTGGGCAATCCATTTTCTTCATTTTCAGGATGGTGATAATAATGCTTATGAGCATCATAGTCACAGTGTGAGGATTAACTAATGATGTAAAAAAATACTTTGTAGATAAAGTAATGTCTGAGCATGGTGAAGCTAATATAATGCCTTTGTTGTCTCCATTTATTGTCTGCTTTCATTATCCCTTTTCTCTTCACCTGATGATCTCCATCTATTACAAAAAGCAACAGATTTAGATTATCCTTAAAACCATTAAAACCTTAAAATCATTAAAAACAGTGCTTCAATTTAGCTGGGTTTTTACAGACATCCTTAATCTGGTCCTTACATTATTACATTTGCATGTGTTTCTCAAGGACACTTTTGACCTAGAGCTTTGTTTTTAATTCCTAGGGATATGAACTTAAAGATATGAAAGGAGAATGTTGTCCAAAATCTGTGCAGACCAAATGTATTGTCAAAAAGAGTGACGGCATTTCCCTCGTCTTAAGTGTAAGTATGCTGCAGTTCTTAGGAGTCTACCAACCTTGTAGCATTCCTATTGTGTGGGAGAAAAGACATGGAAGTTAGCGGTGGAGGGCAGGGAAGAATCAGAGCTTACGTTCGAATGTGCATTGGCAAGTCCAGTTACTCATTTAAAAGAAAGTTATGTGAATTTCTCTGATCTGGGTTCTGAAAGATGGGGTTGGAGAGCTTATGAGATCAGATTTTCTCACAAGGTTTTTTTTGGTATCTGAAAACTATGAGAAGAGTCTTTCTTGCAGTTTTCTGACCAAGAAGTAGAAAGGTGACAGAAGAGCTTGAATATGATTCGACTGTGTTGCTCGTTTTGAGTAAAGGGCTCTTCTTATTTAGTATCCCAAATCAGAATCTCACCCTGTTATTTTTCCTTGACTTGGGATCTATTGGTTCCACACAGGGATTTTTCTTTCCCAATGGAAATTCCAAAGATCCCCTTCACCCATGGGGCCCCATAATATAGTCACTAGCCAAGACAGATATTTGTCTAGTATATTCATGCTGAGAAATGAGGAGTGTCTATAAAGAAGATAGGAAGATTTCTGTCTGAACCTATTCTGAATGTTTCTGCGTATGCGGCATTTCCTTTTTGTATACAGCCTGGGCAAATGCAAACTGATCCAACGAACAACTGCACGGTGTATAGCTGTGTGCTGATCAAAGGTCAGTTCATCTCCTTCACCTCAGAGATTACCTGCCCAGCGTTCAGTGAGGAGAACTGTAAACCTGTAAGTACATTTGGGACATTCACCCTCTTCCTGTTTGACAATGCATTTTAGTTTGATCCAGCCCTCTTATAAACAAAAGACTCTACTTTGATTGATTCTTTCTAAACTGAGATTCTCTGGTCTGGCACATCTGTGGTCAGGAATGGATGTTGCAGGACCAAAGAGTCCCAATGGAGGGTGAGTAGCAGGGAGCCCAGTGAGGCTGGCAGCTCAGTGAGCTGCCAGTGGGGATGCCAGCACATTGCAATGGAGTGCACAGAGCCATGGCAGTAACAGCTGCCCAGTGCAGTGGGGCCAGTAGCCAGTGGAGAGCCAGCTGGAAGGCCAGCAGTCTGGGTCAGAGCTGAAGGGGCCAGTGGCAAAGTGGCCAGAGATGACCTCCTCTGGTCCAGCAATATCCTTCATCTAGGACTGGTCAGGTGCTGAGGGTTCCGGACCAGGGAGGTCCAACCTGTGTTGGACAGAGGAGCAGCTTTAACTGTTATTACTGGAGCTCAAATTCAGTTGGTGCTGTCTGCAGTGGAGCACTAGCACATATCTTCAAACCTGTGAGGTGTGCTCTGATGTGCCTCATGGGGAACTTCAGAGCTCCACCTGGGGAGGACATGGAAGGGTTCTGGGAAATAGTATATAGGAATGTAAGCCCTGGTTATTCTATTTTTTTTTTGTTTGCACTAATTTCTTGAAACATTCTTCCATCAAACTAAAGGAACATATGGTGCATATACTATTTACTTATTGATGGGTCCTGAGATTTATAGTAAGCAATTAGTGTCCCATAGCTTAAAAACTGACCAATAGTGAACTACGATGTTCTAACACACCGTAATCTGCAGGATCATCTTTGTATGAGGCAGCATATTTTCATGAGTGTCCTGTGGACACAATAGTTTCAATAAATAATTTGATATACAACATACTTATTTTCTACTGAAAGAATGAGAAAATACTGTGGTTATGTCAGATAAAAAAGCGTGGAATTCCATGGAAAACAGTAATTTGGAAGTGACAACCTTTGTATGCCACAAGCCTTTCCTTCAAAGAATTACATAGTGCAAGAGAATCCATTGTGAATTTACAGATCTTAAGGTCAAAAAAGAATTATCATGGTCATCTATTGTCACCACTTGTATAATACAGGCCATACAATTACAACCAGTAATTCATGCTATAGAACAAATTATTTTCCTCGATTGTGCATGTAAATAATAAAATTTCAAAATATAGACAATATATTTTTTCTGATTTGTTTTCAGGGCACTATTACACTGTTGCCGAATGGTTGCTGTAAAACATGTGAGTACCGTTACCCAGTGTTCATATATTAACTAAAAATGAAATGCATTTTTTTAAAAAGGAACTGATTTTTTCCTCTCTAAAAGTTATTGCTAAACTACATTAATTTAATCAGATGGAAGTATACTCCTACTAGTTGTTCTGTGGAGCACATAAAGCATGCCCAGAAGAAAGTTAGACACTGGGGCCATGTTATACTTACAGCGCTGGTGATAGATCTTCTGGCATTTGATTAAGAGGGTCTAGGTAAAACATGCTAAATCAAACACAGAGTGGTTCCTGGCAGATCTAGTGTAGACATGACTTGACTGAGTATATGGCCACACAGCACAGTTTGGTGTTATTAATCAATCAACATAGCTGCAGAGGGGGCTTTTCAGCAGAAGTGCCTTTTGGGAAAGAAAAGGCAGGTGGATGAAAGGGCCTAACTCACTGGGATTGGAAGACATGGAGATAATGTAGCTCACCTACTGTATTTTTATGTCTGTGTTTTTCTTTTCAGTTTTCCTTCTGATTTGTTGAGTTCAGTGCCTAAAGCAGTGAAGTATATAAATAAAAATAATAGTTTTATTTTTGGCCTGGAGATGAAACTTTGCCTTACAAGCTGCTATGTTAAAAGTCCTTTCAGCAGCTTATCTAAAACATCTCTAACTGGCTACTATGTGTGGCTTGGCAAAACCCTTTAGTCCTGATTTAGCACTAGTAACATTGATAGCACCTAATAGTTTTGATTTAATAATAATAGAATCATAGAATCATAGAAAAATAGGACTGGAAGGGACCTCAAGAGGTCATTGAGTCAAGCCCCCCGTCCTCAAGGCAGGACCAAGTTCCGTCTACACCATCCCTGACAGATGTCTATCTAACCTGTTCTTAAATATCTCCAGAGAGGGAGATTCCACCACCTCCCTTGGCAATTTATTCCAATATTTGATCACCCTGACAGTTAGGAATTTTTTCCTAATGTCCAATCTAAACCTCCCCTGCTGCACTTTAAGCCCATTACTCCTTGTCCTGTCCTCAGAAACCAAGAGGAAGAAGTTTTCTCCTTCCTCCTTGTGACACCCTTTTAGATATTTGAAAACCGCTATCATGTCCCCCCTTAATCTTCTTTTTTCCAAACTAAACAAGCCCAGTTCATGAAGCCTGGCTTCATAGGTCATGTTCTCTAAACCTTTAATCATTCTTGTCGTTCTTCTCTGTACCCTTTCCAATTTCTCCACATCTTTCTTGAAATGTGGCGCCCAGAACTGGACACAGTACTCCAGCTGAGGCCTAACTAGTGCAGAGTAGAGCGGCAGAATGACTTCACGAGTTTTGCTTACAACACATCTGTTGATACAACCTAGAATCATATTTGCTTTTTTTGCAACAGCATCACACTGTTGACTCATATTCAACTTGTGGTCCACTATGACCCCTAGATCCCTTTCCGCCATGCTCCTTCCTAGACAGTCGCTTCCCATCCTGTATGTATGGAACTGATTGTTCCTTCCTAAGTGGAGCACTTTGCATTTCTCTTTATTAAACCTCATCCTGTTTACCTCTGACCATTTCTCTAACTTGCTAAGGTCATTTTGAATTATGTCCCTATCCTCCAAAGAAGTTGCAACCCCACCCAGTTTGGTATCATCTGCAAACTTAATAAGCATACTCTCTATCCCAATATCTACATGATTGATGAAGATATTGAACAGTACAGGTCCCAAAACAGACCCTTGAGGAACTCCACTTGTTATCCCTTTCCAGCAGGACTTAGAACCGTTAACAACAACTCTCTGACTACGGTTATCCAGCCAATTATGCACCCACCTTATCGTGGCCCTATCTAAGTTATATTTGCCTAGTTTATCAATAAGAATATCACGCGAGACCGTATCAAATGCCTTACTAAAGTCTAGGTATATGACATCCACCGCTTCTCCCTTATCCACAAGGCTCGTTATTCTATCAAAGAAAGCTATCAGATTAGTTTGGCATGACTTGTTCTTCACAAACCCATGCTGGCTATTCCCTATCACTTTATTACCTTCCAAGTGTTTGCATATGATTTCCTTAATTACCTGCTCCATTATCTTCTCTGGGACAGACGTTAAACTGACCGGTCTGTAGTTTCCTGGGTTGTTCTTATTCCCCTTTTTATAGATGGGCACAATATTTGCCCTTTTCCAGTCTTCTGGAATCTCCCCTGTCTGCCATGATTTTTCAAAGATCATAGCTAAAGGCTCAGATACCTCCTCTATCAGCTCCTTGAGTATCCTGGGATGCATTTCATCAGGACCTGGTGACTTGCTGACATCTAACTTTCCTAAGTGATTTTTAACTTGTTCTTTGTGTATCCTATCTTCTAAACTTACCCTCTCTCTGCTTGTATTCACTACGTTAGGCACACCTCCAGACTTCTCGGTGAAGACCGAAACAAAGAAGTCATTAAGCATCTCTGCCATTTCCAAGTTTCCTGTTACTGCTTCTGCCTCCTCACTAAGCAGTGGGCCTACACTGTCCTTGGTCTTCCTCTTGCTTTTAATGTATTTATAAAAGGTCTTCTTGTTTCCCTTTATGCCTGTAGCTAGTTTGATCTCATTTTGTGCCTTTGCCTTTCTAATCTTGCCCCTGCATTCCCGTGTTGCTTGCCTGTATTCATCCTTTGTTATTTGTCCTAGTTTCCATTTTTATACGACTCCTTTTTTATTTTGAGATCATGCAAGATCTCCTTGTTAAGCCAAGCTGGTCTTTTGCCATATTTTCTATCCTTCCTCCACAGCGGAATTGTTTGCTTTTGGGCCCTTAACAACGACCCTTTGAAATACTTCCAACTCTCCTCAGTTGTTTTTCCCTTCAGTCTTGCTTCCCATGGGACCTTACCTACAAGTTCTGAGCTTATCAAAATCTGCCTTCCTGAAATCCATTACCTCAATTGTGCTGGTCTCCCTTCTACCTTTCCTTAAGAGCATGAACTCTATTATTTCATGATCACTGTCCCCTATACTGTCTTCCACTTTCAAGTTCTCAACTAGTTCCTCCCTATTTGTTAAAACCAAATCCAGAACAGCTTCTCCTCTGGTAGCTTTTTCAACCTTCTGAAACAGAAAGTTGTCTCCAATGCAGTCCAGAAACTTATTGGATAGCCTGTGCCCCTCTGTGTTAGTTTCCCAACATATGTCTGGATAGTTGAAGTCCCCCATCACCACCAAATCTTGGGCTTTGGATAGTTTTGTTAATTGTTTAAAAAAGGCCTCATCCACCTCTTCCACCTGACTGGGTGGCCTGTAGTAGACTCCTAGCATGATATCACCCTCGTTTTTTACCCCTTTTAGCTTAACCCAGAGACTCTCTACACAGCTATCTCCTACGTTCATCTCCACTTCAGTCCAAGTGTGTACATTTTTAATATACAAGGCAACCCCTCCTCCCTTTTTTCCCTGTCTGTCCTTCCTGAGCAAGCCGTACCCTTCCATACCAACATTCCAATCGTGCGTCCCATCCCACCAGGTTTCTGTAATACCAATGATATCATAGTTGTATTTATTGGTTAGCAATTCCAGTTCTTCCTGCTTATTACCCATACTTCTTGCATTTGTATATAGGCATCTAAGATACTGATTTGATCTTGCCTCCCTGTTGTGCGCTGACCCTCCTTTCTCCTTGCCATTATAGGCCGTAGTCCCCCCCATTTCCAACCCATCTCCCAGTCCCGCACATTCAGCACTTACCTGTGGGCTTTGCTCACCTGTCCCCGTCGAACCTAGTTTAAAGCCCTCCTCACAAGGTTAGCCAGTCTGTGTCCAAACAAGGCCTTCCCGCTCCTGGAAAGGTGAACTCCATCTCCGCCAAGCAGTCCTTCCTGGAAGAGCACCCCGTGATCAAGGAAGCCGAATCCCTCCTGGCGACACCATCTTCGCAGCCAGGCATTCACCTCCAGGATGCACCTCTCTCTGCCTGGGCCCCTACCTTTGACAGGAAGGATCGAAGAGAATACCACCTGCGCGCCAAACTCCTTCACCCGTACTCCCAAAGCCCTGTAGTCACACTTGATCCGCTCAGTGTCACACCTGGCAGTATCATTTGTGCCCACGTGGATGAGTAGCATGGGGTAGTAGTCAGAGGGCCGGATAATCCTCGACAATGTCTCCATAACATCTCGGATACGGGCCCCGGCAGACAGCATACCTCTCGAGATGAACTGTCAGGGCGACAGATGGGTGCCTCCGTTCCCCTCAGAAGAGAGTCTCCAACCACCACTACCCTACGTTTCTTCCTCGCAGTGGTGGCAGGAGACGGCTCAACCTTGGTGGTGTAAGGCCTGGTCTCCTCCACTGTGGGGGGTGACTCCTTGTCTCCTGCAGAAAGTAAAGTGTAACGGTTATGTAACAACACAGTGGGAGGGTTAGGAGCAGGGGTGGAACACTGCCTGCTGCTGGAAGTAACCAGCTGCCAGTGCTCACCCTGCATCACCGCCTCCTTCATAAGTGGCTGGTCAACAGTCCCACATCCTAGGACAGTGACCTCAGTGGACTCCACAGGAATACTGTCCAGGAATTCCTCATGGCCTCAAATGCACCTCAGCCTGGCCACCTCCTCCTGTAGCTCTCCCACCTGCTGCCTGAGAGATTCCACCAGCAGGCACCTTTCACAACGGTTGTCTCCCCCAGCCTGGAGATCACTCAGTGGGAATTGCAAGCCACAAATACTGCAACACCACACCAGGACCTGGGTTGAGGCATCCATGATCAGGTTCTCTGTCTGGATACAGGCACAGGTGGAGGAGACAGGAGAAGTACTGGCGCAAGCGCTTCTGGTCTTCATCACCATCAGTCACTCCCTCTGCTCAACTCCCTCTTCAACTCCCCTGTCTGCAGTCCCCTGTCAGCTTCGCTCCCCTGGTCACACTGCTCTGGCTTTTTAAAGCCTGCTTGCCTAGGTCAGGCCTGCTCCCTTCTGAGTCACACAGGGGAAGGCTGAGCCTGAGGCTAATCAGAGGCAATCAAGGGAACAATGGCAGGCTCTCAGTCCCATCTGCCACAGAAGCTGAAACTGAAACTGCTAGCACTCACCTGGAATCAGACTCTCAATTCACACTTCAAACTGTAAAATTCAAACAGTCAGGCACAGGCACACACTCACACCACAGCTTGTACTCTCACCGGGTAGCCTCTTCGGCAGTGGGGTCACTTTGCTCTCCCTCTTCAACTCCCCTGTCTGCAGTCCCCTGTCCGCTTCGCTCCCCTGGTCGCACTGCTCTGGCTTTTTAAAGCCTGCTTGCCTAGGTCAGCCTTTGCTTTTCCCTGCACGGGCCCCCAAACACTCTCACACAATTTGATTTTCTCTACACCTGAGTAATACAAGATAAATGAGCCATTTTCTTTCTTCCTCATTTGTTTCATTTCCTCTATCATTCAGCGGCTCCAATAAGAGACATGTTCGGGAGATGGTTTGTTCTCCAGACTAACATTGAAAGGCAAGCGTTAAAATGCTTGACCTTTCTGACAACTTTTCTGTTTGAACTGCAGTTATTTCAGTATTTTAGTGACAGATGGCAGAACAAGGAGCAATGGTCTCAAGTTGTGGTGAGAGAGGTCTAGGTTGGATATTAGGAAAAACTATTTCACTAGGGGTATGTCTACACTACCCCACTAGTTCGAACTAGCGGGGTAATGTATGCATACCGAACGTGCTAATGAAGCCCGGGATTTGAATTTCCCGGGCTTCATTAGCGTAAAGCCGGCTCCGCCATTTTTAAAAGCCGGCTTGTTCGAACCCCGTGCCACGCGGCTACACGCGGCACGGGCTAGATAGTTCGAACTACATAGTTGTTCCGAACTATCTGTACACCTCATTCCACGAGGTGTACAGATAGTTCAAAACAACTACGTAGTTCGATCTATCTAGCCCGTGCCGCGTGTAGCCGCGCGGCACGGGGTTCGAACAAGCCGGCTTTTAAAAATGGCGGAGCCGGCTTTACGCTAATGAAGCCCGGGAAATTCAAATCCCGGGCTTCATTAGCACGTTCGGTATGCATACATTACCCCGCTAGTTTGAACTAGCGGGGTAGTGTAGACATACCCTAGGAGGGTAGTGAAGCACTGGAATGGGTTATCTGGGGAGATAGTGGAGTCTCCATCCCTAGAGGTGTTTAAGTCTCGGCTTGACAAAGCCCTGGCTGGGTTGATTTAGTTGTGATTGGGCCTGCCTAGAGCAGGGGGCTGGACTTGATGACCTTCTGAGGTCTCTTCTAGCTCTATGGTTCTATGATTCTATGATTCACATCCTGTGATGAAGCAACATGATGCTTTTGCAGTCATCTGATTGACGGGCATTATCTCTTTTTTTCCTCATAGGCATACCTCAGGACACTCCATTGCCATGTTCTGTCACCAGAAACCTGGAATATATCATCCACAATGGCTGCCGCTCTGTGGAGAAGGTCGTTCTGACTCACTGTGAAGGATCATGTGGAACTCTCTCAATGTAAGTAAAGTGAATCAGTCAAGGAGATACTGAATTTAATTGACATATAGACTGCTTCCATGAAAGGGGCAATACATAGCCAGGCTGAAGAGTCAGTAGCTGAAGAGCTAGAACTGGTCAACTCCAAGTCTCACAAGCACTGACGTTTGTAACTGGTTTGGGGATACTGGCCAAAGGGCTAATTCACGTTCGTAATGAAGTCCATAGAAAAAGGACAAGTGACTCTGCATTTTGCTTCCAAAGAGCTGTGTAGATTCCTTCTTGCCTACACTGTGAGAGCCGGATCACTTGCCATTTGCGTTAGAGCAGCACTGAGTCAATTCCTGATGTAGGCAATACGTTAACAATAGCCACATCGGAACATCATGAGCAGAGATGCTACTTTCCAAAGATGAATGTATAAAGGACTGGAGGGAAAAACGAGAGACTCTTTTATAAGAGGGAGACACTTGTGTGGTAAAGAAGTGAAAAAATGTGTGCTAAAGGGCTTTTCATAATTGTGGAGATAATGAAGTTAGTATTGCTCTGAAATGAGAGAACTTTGAAGAAACCAGCGGTTAAGAGTATAACCCTGATTTCCCACTGAAATGATCTTTGGCAGTCTACCACTGAAAACAATTACCTGGAGGAAAGCCCATTCCTTATGGGGATTATTTATTTGAATTGCTGCAGTACGACTGGCCCCAAACAGGTTCCTGTGATGAAAAGCGGGCCCCAATCAGTGTTCCCATCTGATTTTCTGTAACTGGAAAGCAACCAGAGTACATGGTTTGGGGCAGAAATTTCCAAAGCACCTAAGGGAATTGGGCGCTCAGCTCCCAGTGACTTCCAATGGGAATAGGGTGCCTAATTCACTTAGGCCCCTCTCAAATTCCAGACCTTGATGACTTGTTTTTTAAAAACAGCAGGCTACATTATACTTGAACCTGGTACCTAGCATACTGCCAGCTCAGCTGAGGGAGCAGCTCCTCTAATTCATACCACTGGAGAAGCCTTTTAAACCTATTATTTCCAGTTTCTTACAGCAGCTTATCCCCTCAAATAGCATCGTGCCTCATTTCACTTTCTTTCCACCTCTACTTACACCATAAGTAAAGGGTGGGAGGGATAGCTCAGTGGTTTGAGCATTGGCCTGCTAAACCCAGGGATATGAGCTCAATCCTTGAGGAAGCATCAAGGGCAAAAATCTGTCGGGGGTGGTGCTCACTTCTCCTGTGAAGGCAGGGGACTGGACTCAATGACCTTTCAAGGTTCCTTCTATTTCAAGGAGGTAGGCATCTCCATTCATTTATTTTATAGCATAGTGTGACAGTGGTTTTTTCCGTGCTCTCAAACAGATACTCAGCTGAGGCCAGCTCCATGCAGCGAAAATGTTCCTGCTGCAGGGAGACAGAGACCGTCAAGAAGCAAGTTCTACTGAGATGCCCCGATGGGAAAACTAAAACATACAAATATCTACATGTGGACAACTGTAAATGTTTCGACACTGAGTGCACCGTACCAGGCTCCTCAGAAGAGGCCAAAAGCAGCGAACGCTCAAAGGAAAATGTAGAACAGGGTGCCATCGAACGAGTCAAGCGGGCCATTCAGAGAATAATGCAGTGAAGGGCAGAAAAGTAACGACACACAGGAAAAAAAAAAGACAAGGAGGCTTTATGCACCAATCTCATCTTAATTCAATGCTTTGCCTTTTCCCATTTCTTCCTTTGCCTCACATTCTCTGATTATTTTTAACTGAACTCTATTTTTTTGTGTACAAAAGAGAAACTATTACACCAAGTCTCTTTTGTTTGGTCTTAAATTAGTTTCTTTTGCTTTCAATGATTAAAGTCATATTTCAAAAGTGAAAACTCCTTGTCTTTATTCATCTGCACACTTGAGCCTTCTGCCCTTGAAAGGGAAGGAAGATTGCTCTCGAGCGTAAGCAGTAAAGTGCCAGCTTTTCTAAGTCAACTGGATACCTATTTTTGGCTCTCTAAGTGCTCAAATCTATCGAGATCTAGATTCTGGGTCTCAAAAGGTTACAAAGGGTAACTCTTCTGTACCACCATTATATCTGCTGCAACAAAACAATGGAAAGATCAGGTTTAATTTACTAGAAAGATTTGGGTAGAGCCCTGCAGAGATACAACATTTGTATCCGTATCCACATCTGCATCCACAAAACGGAGCTGCAGATATCTTCATTGAGGGTATGGCTACACTACAGCACTAATTTGAACTAACTTAGTTCGAATTACTTAATTCGAACTAAGCTAATTTGAATTAGCGCATCTAGACTTAAAAACTAGTTCGAATTAGCACTTTGCTAATTCGAACTAGCATGTCCACATTGAGTGGACCCTGAACCAAAGTTAAGGCTGGCCGGAAGCAGTGCCAGCAGGGCATCAGGTTATGACTTAGAATGTGGAGCTGCTGTCTCAGGCTAGCCTAGGGCTGTGCTTAAAGGGACCCAAACCCCACCCTGGACAGAAAGTTCTCAGGGTTCCCCGCTTGCTTGTCTACCTGGATGAGGGACAGCAAAGCAGTCCTGTCTTGGAGTGCCCTGAGTGCCCACACTCGGCACATCACAGCATTCAGCCATCAGCCCGGCTGCACTTGCCGCAGGCTGCCATCCGGGGGGGGTCAATCGAGGTGCTGTCAGTTTCCAGGAGACCCTGCAGGAGAGCTTCCACCCTGAGGAGCCCGCAGAGCCACCCCAGTCCTCCCCATTGGGAGCTCGTACCCCATTCCTCCCTCACCTCCTTCCACTTACCCCTCCCTAGCCCCCCTTCCTGATGTAAAAAATAAGGGACATGTGTGTTCAAAAATAGAAACTCTGTTTATTTAACAAAACTGGGGGGGGATTAACCTCTGGGGAGAGTGGGAAAAGGAGGTGGGAGAAGGGAAGAGAGAGGGTTGGAGAGGGGATTGGGAAACCTGGAAGGAGTGAGCGGGAAGGGGGAAACCAGGGGAAGGAGGAGGAGGAGAAGTATAAAACTATGGTATGCCTACATCTTCAGTACTGTGTACAGTTGTGATCTCCTCACCCCAGAAAAGCTATTTTGGCCTTGGAAAGGTTCCAAAAAGGGCAACGAAAATGATCAGGGGTTTGGAACAGGTGCCATATGAAGAGAGGCTAAAGAGACTGGGACTTTTCAGCTTAGAAAAGAGGAGACTGAGGGGGGATATGATAGAGGTCTATAAAAGCATGAGTGGTGTGGAGAGGGTGCATAAAGAAAAGTTCTTCATTAATTCCCATAATAAAAGGACTAGAGGACACCAAAGGAAAGGAATGGGTAGCAGGCTTCAAACTAATAACAGAAAGTTCTACTTCACAAAGCAAATAGTCATCCTGTGGAACTCAATGCTGCAGGAGGCTGTGAAGGCTACAACTAGAACAGAGTTTAAAGAGAAGTTAGATAAAGTCATGGAGGTTGGGTACATGGAGTGCTATTAGCCAGGGGGTAGAAATGGTGTCTCTGGCCTCTGTTTGTGGAAGTCTGGAGATGGATGGCACGAGACAAATGGTTTGGTTATTGTCTTCGGTCCATCCCCTCCAAGGTACCTGGTGTGGGCCGCTGTCGGCAGACAGGCTACTGGGCTAGATGGACCTTTGGTCTGACCCAGTACGGCCGTTCTTATGTTTTTACATTCTAAGCTCAGGCTCAGGGTCGGGGGTCTCACTGGACCACCTTTATTTTCATGAAAACCTGCTCCTGGGTGGCCAGGCTGGCAGCTATCCTGCCCTAGACAGCCGCTTTCCTGTGCCTAGTGCAGAGGTCGTGGACGTTGGAAGCTTCCCCCCAAACCTCGATGAGGTCCACGATCTCCGCACTAGACCAGGTGGGCGCCCACCTCTTGCAGCCCCGGGCAGGCTCCTGGGAGCCGCCAGCCTGGTCCTGGGAAGAGCCAGAGGGCTGGGTTGCAGCGAATGGCTGGCTTGTGCCGTGCCACGTGCAGGGTCTGCTGGCTGGGTGCTGGCAGGCTTGCACCTGGCACGGGTACCGTAGCCAGATTGTGCCCCTTTAAGGGCTCCAGGGCCGGGAGGGGGGCAGACAAGTTTCCCTGGTTCTGCCCAGAGTGGCCACCAGGGCAACCTGGGAAGGTCTAGCCTCCCACTAGTTCAAATTAAGTGGTTACACAGCCCTTAAGTCGAACTACTTAATTCAATCTAGGCGTTAGTCCTCATAGAATGAGGTTTACCTAGTTCGAATTAAGCGCTCTGCTAGTTCTATTTAAGCCTAGTTCGAACTACCTAGTTCGTGCCCCGTGTAGCCGCGCTGCACGGGGTTCGAACTAGCGGGGTTTTAAAAATGGCAGCTCCCCGCTTATGCAAATGAAGCCCGGGAAATTCAAATCCCGGGCTTCATTTGCAAGTGCGGTATGCCTACATTACCCTCCTAGTTCGAACTAGTGGGGTAGTGTAGACATACCCTGACTGACTTCTGCATTTGTAACACCTTTGCTGAATACTCTCGGCAGTGTTCCCATGCTGGCGGGCAACCTCTGAACTGGAGAACTGAAGGACTGTGCAGTAAGTATCCCAAGAAGAGGCTTTGTTCTGTGCTTGCCTCCAGGCCCCGCCACACAAGAGAGCAAAGGGGGCAACTGCCCAGGGCCTGGGGACTCCAGCCACTGCCGCGATAGCTCTGTCTGCTCTGGGGGAAAGCATCTCTTGAGTCTTGATGCTTTTGATATGCCCCATGCAGGTTCTGGAGCTAGATTACTAGGCCCTGAAACCTGCATGGGGCATATCGAAAATGTCTTTCAATCAGACACTGCTTTCAATCAGAAGTTGCTGCAGCTTTTCTCCCACAGCAGGTGGGCTTGACCTGGGAAAGGATAGGTTGGTGCAATGCGGCTGCCCTGGGGTTCATCCAAGCAAATGGGGGAAGGAGCTGGGCTGGCTGAGGGCTCCTCTGGTAGAGGACGGGGGTACTTGGGGATTCTCCAGGCAGGATGGAGCTTGTGACCCCAGTTGAAGGAGGGGGGCAGACAGCCCATTGATTTCTGCCCTGGGGCCCAGAAATGCTGACATTGGGCCTGCGTGCAACAAATTCCAAACTTTGGAAATGTACTCCTATGCAGACGTCCATCAAGAGGCCTAAGCAGCTCATTTTCACAAAGTCAGTGTTAACCTAAGTGCCTCGGGGCCTTACAAGAATTAAAGGGTTTAAACATTTTCCAGTGACTGGGGATTCCAGGCTTCCCTGCGGGAGTCAATAACAAATTACCAGTATTAACACATCTCCTAAAGAATTCATCATCAGATACAGATGCCACCTCGCCACGGTTTAAAGGAGGATTCACTCAAGAACTCTCTGTCCTTTTCCCTACTTTCAGACAAGACATGCCCTTACAACATGCAGCACATGGAATGTGGCTCTCCCTGCGCCAACACCTGCACCAACCCGGAAAGGTCAGAGCTCTGTGAAGATCACTGTACCGATGGCTGCGTCTGCCCCCCAGGCAAGTTAACATTCATCTCTTTTTCATATTCAAAAGCATCAGCACACGTATCTGTATACGTAGCGCAGCTCTCCTAGGCTACTTGGTACGTTTTAGTGCTTGTTCCACAGCTACAGTAAGAGCTATTTTCCTTCCTTGATACATGTGCTTCCTTCTATCCATGTTAATGGAAATACTCTTTCCCATGACAGGGGTTTACTCAGGACATGCGTCCAATGTGCCACAAAGTGACTGAAATGAGTATGTGACAGCATCCTAGAGATGGAGCTCTCTAAACCTGGCAACTTCCTTAGCCACTGTTTGTAATAAGTCGACTATATTTAGTCACCATCCACCCGCAAAAACGTTTCCTGATATTAGAAACTGATTCTGTGCAGCGCTGACTGTTCTCATCTCCGTTTGTAAACACTGGGAGTTGGGAGCACTCAGTTTATAAGAACAGCTATTTTCAGGATTTATACATGATAAACAGACATTCATCTATAAGTCTAGGTACAGTAGCTGCCAATGTTCCCTCTATTTTTTTTATTCATGTGCAGAATGGATTTTGTTATGTGCAGTGTGGCGAGGTGGTTCGCTGTCACCCCTTCGCCTCTCACTCTCTGTCCTTTTCACCCTCTGGTGGGCTCCCAGGCCGTTGGTTCGCAGTCCTCCCCAGCGGTTGCTCCCGGGTTGCTCTCACAGGTCGCCGAGGCCGGGATGTCTTTACTTGGGCTCAGCCCGCTCTGGTCCCCAGGCGCGGTGGCTGCGGCTCCCTGCTCCCTGCCACAGTTCCCCGGCCGCTGGACCTGGTCCTCCTGCTCCCGGCCGGGTCCCGGGTCCCGGGTGGTCTGCCGCTCTGCCCAGAGCCCTCTGGCTGCTGCTCCGCTGGGGCCACCTGTGGAGGAGGGGAGAACACCGCCAGTGCCTGCTCCCTCCTGGCTTCCCCCCTCTCCAGTGTTGCAGCCGCCCTTTTGACCCGGTGGGCTGGGGCCGCCCTCCCACATGGCGTCCCCGCCTTTTTTCGAAAAAACTTCACTTGCGTCTAGACTACAGCCGCGTTCTTTCGAAATTAAATTGAAAGAACGCAGCTTTTCTTTCGACGGCGGTAAACCTAATTTCACAAGGAAGAATGCCTTTTTTCGAAAGTACTCTTTCGAAAAAAGGTGTTCTTGAATGCAAACAGGGCGTTTTTGAAAGAGAGCATCCAGACCGCCTGGGTGCTTTCTTTCGAAAAAGCGGCTTGCTTTTTCGAAAGTACTGGTTGCAGTCTAGACGCTCTTTTTCGAAAGAGGCTTGCAGTCTAGACGTAACCTGGGTGGTAGACAAATGCCTTTGATGTCGACACCCACGCGTCCAGACTACCGCGCTGAGCCGACAAACAGCTGATCGGCTCAGCGCGGCAGCCATGTAAATTTAAATGAAGCAGCGATTATTTAAATCGCCGCTTCATTTTCCTATGCCTGGTAGCCTAATCTACATGCCTCTGGTGACAGAGGCATGTAGTTTAGACATACTGTTCCTGTGCAGGAGAACAAAAACTTGAATAAGACAAAAGTTACCTCATTTTCAAACCCAGGAGAATCAAATCCTGTCACTGGAAGCTCAAATCAGCCCTGAGTAACATAAAGCCATTGGGGACTCCAGCCTGAAATATGAATATTCTAGATATGATCCATTTTGGTATTGAACAGAATTGCTTCCACTTTCACAAGGGTTGCATTTGATTTAGAGATTTGCAATGAATAGCTTTAGATTGAAACTAAATTATCATGAAGACAGAAATGCTTTCCCCTTATTCATTCCGAGTTGTTAGTGCAATATCAGTTAATCTACCTGCAGAGATCAAAAGCAGAGGAGGAAATGAAGTGGCCATCGGTCCCCATTTTCCAATATTTTCCTTAAGCTTCTGTCACTCAAACTTAACAAACTTCTCTCATCTTTTATTTCAGTACCTGTACTGGAGGCCAGTGGATGTGTGTCAGCCTTTCGTGCCCTGGCACTTGCTCTATTGAAGGTGGTTCCCACATCTCCACGTTTGATGAGAAACATTAGTCCTTCTTTGGAGATTGCAGCTATATCCTGACAAAGGTAAATGAAATTGGGCGTTCATTGCCAATGCAAGATAGTATTTGAAAGATTCTTTCGTTCTAGAGAATGCCACTTAATTAGTGCTACTGGAAGTCTCAACATGGGGCTTGATCCAAACACCAATGAAATTAATAAGTTTATTGCCATTGCCTTCAAGGGGCTTTAGAATAGTCCCCCAAAAATGAATTCAAACTTACTTGGGAAGCTGGACACCCAGTTTGCCTTTCTTGATTAAATGTTCTTCATATCAGAAGCCTTGTGCAGAGCTCTAGTGCAAACTGAACCCTGGTTTACACTAGAGAGTTATTTTGAAATAATCCCTCTTGTTTCAAAATAATAAGCAGAGCATCCACACCACCTAGCCCATTATTTTGAAATAAGGGGCTGGTTATTTTGAAATCTGTACTTCTGCTTTCCTCTGGAAATAACGCTTATTTCAAAATAGTTATTTTGGGAGTAATTATTTCAAATTTAGTTATTCCAAAATAATTTCCTATTGTAGGCATGCCCTGACTGCTAGTCTTCCTTTCTACTATTCTTTCTCAATACACATGCAAAATGGTTCAGCCTCAGAGCAAAAGACAAAGGCTGTGTCTACATTCGCATGATTTTAGATTGTAGAAAACATGCTGCCTGTCTACACTGGCAGGGAGTTCTTGTGCAAGATCACTGACGTTCTAATGTGTGAAATCAGTGCTTCTTGCGCAAGAACTATGATGCTGCTGCTCAGGAAAAAGCCCTCTTGCGCAACTATTCTTGCACAAGAGGCCAGTGTAGAAGGCAGCATGTTTTCTGCTCTAACGCAAATGGCAAGTGATCCGGCTCTCACAGTGTAGACAAGAAGGAATCTACACAGCTCTTTGGAAGCAAAACTGCAGAGTCACTTGTCCCTTTTCTATGGACTTCATTACGTACGTGAATCAGCCCTTTGGCCAGTATCCCCAAACCAGTTACAAACGTCAGTGCTTGTGAGACTTGGAGTTGACCAGTTCTAGCTCTTCAGCTACTGACTCTTCAGCCTGGCTATGTATTGCCCCTTTCATGGAAGCAGTCTATATGTCAATTAAATTCAGTATCTCCTTGACTGATTCACTTTACTTACATTGAGAGAGTTCCACATGATCCTTCACAGTGAGTCAGAACGACCTTCTCCACAGAGCGGCAGCGATTGTGGATGATATATTCCAGGTTTCTGGTGACAGAACATGGCAATGGAGTGTCCTGGGGTATGCCTATGAGGAAAAAAAGAGGTAATGCCCTTCAATCAGATGACTGCAAAAGCATCATGTTGCTTCATCACAGGATGTGAATCATAGAACCATAGAGCTGGAAGAGACCTCAGAAGGTCATCAAGTCCAGCCCCCTGCTCTAGGCAGGCCCAATCACAACTAAATCAACCCAGCCAGGGCTTTGTCAAGCCGAGACTTAAACACCTCTAGGGATGGAGACTCCACTATTTCCCCAGATAACCCATTCCAGTGCTTCACTGCCCTCCTAGTGAAATAGTTTTTCCTAATATCCAACCTGGACCTCTCTCACCACAACTTGAGACCATTGCTCCTTGTTCTGCCATCTGTCACTAAAATACTGAAATAACTGCAGTTCAAACAGAAAAGTTGTCAAAAAGGTCAAGCATTTTAACGCTTGCCTTTCAATGTTAGTCTGGAGAACAAACCATCTCCTGAACATGTCTCTTATTGGAGCCGCTGAATGATAGAGGAAATGAAACAAATGAGGAAGAAAGAAAATGGCTCACTTATCTTGTATTACTCAGGTGTAGAGAAAATCAAATTGCGTGAGAGTGTTTGGGGGCCCGTGCAGGGAAAAGCAAAGGCTGACCTAGGCAAGCAGGCTTTAAAAAGCCAGAGCAGTGCGACCAGGGGAACGAAGCGGACAGGGGACTGCAGACAGGGAAGTTGAAGAGGGGTCCCTTTAAGCACGAGCCTCAGCCTCAGACAGCAGCCACACAAAGCAACTACTGACCTGATGCCCTGCCAGAACCGGTTTCAGCTGCCCTTAATTCCCCCCTGCGTCCAATCAGTGTGGACGCGCTAGTTCGAATTAGCAAAACGCTAATTCGAACTACTTTTTATTTCTAGATGCGTTAGTTCGAATTAGCTTAGTTCAAATTAACTAATTCGAACTAAGTTAGTTCGAATTAGCGCTGTAGTGTAGACATACTTTAGGGGATGTGGAGGGAACGGGAGTTGTAAGCATTATTTATCTGAATGAAAGTCCATCAGAGTCACTGTAAAAGTCAAGCCCTATATATAACACTGCCCTGTGCCCCACTCCTAGAAGCAACCCCCGCTGCAATCCTGGCCACCGCGGGCGGTATGTAGTATGGCTGGGACAGACCAAACCCTCCTGTGCAGGGCACTTTCGCCTCCTCCCCCCGTTTTCCCTGGGGCAGCCCATCCCCTCCTTGCAACCCCCTTTTCCCCTCAGCCCAGTGGCCGGTGAGTGCCATACCTGCATGAGCACTGCTTCGATGGTGGATTTCCCCACACTGAACTGGTTCCCGAAGGATCGGTAGCTGTCCGGCATGGAGAGCTTCCATAGGGCGATGGCCACCCACTTTTGGAGGGGGATGGCGGGCCTCATCCGAGTGTCCCGTTACCACAGAGCAGGGGTGAGTCACTCACAGAGCTCCAGAAAGGTGTCCTTCTTAATCCTGAAGTTCTGGGTCCACTGTTGGTCTCTCCAGCACTCCAGGATGATGTGGTCCCACCAGTCACTGCTGGTGTCCAGACGCCAAATGTGGCAGGGCACACTGGCATCCGGGCACTGCTGTGGATCCTCCATGGCCCCCAGGGAGGCCAGGGGGAGGGACAGGGGGCTGACATGCACCAGATGTTGCCAGGCAGCCTCCAGCCATTGCTGCCAGGCTTGCAGCAACAAATCCAAAAACTGCACCAGAATGCCCAGGGGCAGCTCTGGCTACATGGTACCAACTGTTGCAGTGTCCCCAATGAGAATGACCGAAACAGGGAGGCAGAGAGGAGAATGCTTTGCTATCTCTTGGCGAGGTAGGCAAGCAAATGGAAAAGCTAAGAACCAGCTGACCAGGGGGGTCACTTTAAGCACGAGCCTCAGATAGCACCCACACAAAGCAACTACTGACCTGATGCCCTGCTGGAACCTGTTTCAGCTGCCCTTAAATGTGATCCAGCATCCAATCAGTGTGGACGCGCAAATTCAAATTAGCAAAACGCTAATTCGAATTAGATTTTGGGTCTAGACGCGTTATTTCGACTTAGCTTATTTCTAATTAACTAATTTGAAATAAGTTAATTCGAAATAACACTGTAGTTAACCAGACCCTTATCTTGCTTTACGCTATGAGAAGTGAAAGCTGCCAACCAAATTTGGTGGTCCTAGCTCTTACCGTTTAGCAGGATTTCTTGAACAAATGGACAGACCAACAGAAGCATGGACAGATAAATTCTTTCAGATACATAGTAGATGATAGTGTCCATAATGTACTAGGATCTTCCCTTACATTCAAGAAGGGATATTCTCTGTTTGGAGCCCTCACAACTTGAAGACATTTAAAGATGACAGACATTAAATGCAGAATTCAACCAAAAATAAAGTATAAACATGATCTTTTAATGCCTCCTGGAGTATTGTGCAGGTCACAGTGACTCTCTTGTGCAGATACAATATCTGAATGTGCAATACACCAGAGTGGACACGAGAGGGCAGCAGGCTTACAAATAATGCACCTGAATTCTGTTTTATTTAGAAAAAGGAAGGAATTACTCATTTGTTGTAAGTTAGCTTAATTACACTTGGACAAATTCTGCCCTTGATTAAACTTTGATTTTGACTATGTCCAGCTCAACTACCATGGAGGACAAGGGCTGAATTTAGCACAACTTAACATTAATCTATAACTAGTGTCACATAATATGATCCTGGGGATACAAAGAGATCAGGTCTGAAAATGGTTCCTTGAAGAAAGAAATTATTTCAGCTGTAGCAGAGTCTTTCATTTCGGCCTAGTTTTGAGAAATCTTCCTAATCACACAATCCTCCCCATATTCCTCCAGAACGTTTGTAGTTAATATCCTCAAAAGCAGGGGTGGGAAACATCAACCTGCAGGCTGGACCCAGTCTGCCAGTGTTAGCTCCAGGCAATTGCCCACACCACTATATTTACCTGCACCTCTACAGGTATGTGGGAATGGCAGCTCCCGTTGGCTGCAGATCGCCAGCCAATTGGGAGCCACAGTAGCCCATACCTGTGGTGGTGCAGGTAAATACAGTGGCAGTGGCGCACCAGAGTTAATCCTGGTGAACTATCACTTTTTTATTGCCCACCTCTGCTCTAAAGCATATTATTGTTGGCTGAGGACAGGCCACCAGCCAGACCTGTCTCCCCATTGTAGAGACAGCTCATCTAGACCATAGTTAGAGTGACTGACCAATATGTTGTAGTTTTCACCCAGGAATCTAAAATGCAACCAAATGTTTGACATTCATTATACCCTCTTTAGAACTATGTGCAGTATGTAAAAGCAATGTCAATTTAAATTTCACTCGTCTCTTCAGAGTCTATACTAACCAGCAACAACTTACTTCTGGTTAAACTTACTACAGTGCACACACTGAAGATGAATCTTTCAGTTAATGGATTGTGTCTTAAAGCACCACAAGATGGCACCAGAATATGTCATTAAATACCACTGCAATGGACTGGTCATCTCTCCCAAAGAACTGGCAAACAAGCAATTGGGTGCTTTGTGCTAATTTTGCCCTCCTCCTCCTTCCTGCCCCCCTACCCCATTACTTTTATTTGTTAATTCACCACCACTTTCAAGTGTTTTTCTTAATGGAGTCAAATGATTACTTGAGAACCTTAGATTGCATTAGAAAATAAATTAAGCCGTCTAGCCTCTGTGGTTAGAAAACCTTGAAAATATGAAAGAAGTGTCCTCAAAATGCTCAGCACCCAGATGAAAAATAAAAAGAACCAAACACTTATTATTTTTTAAAACATTTCATGATTATAAAACCAATCTCATTGTTTTGGGGAGCCTGGCTGATGATTTTTGAACGCTTCAGCAGGCAATACTCTGGACTCACTTTCCTAATTGTAGTGTATGTCTACACTACAGCACTAATTAGTTAAATCGAACTAAGCTAATTCGAACTAGTGCATCTAGACCTAAAAACTAGTTCGAATTAGCATTTTGCTAATTCGAACTAGCATGTCCACATTGAGTGGACCCTGAACCGAGGTTAAGGATGGCCGGAAGCAGTGACGGCAGGGCATCAGATTAGGACTTAGAGCGTAGAGCTGTTGCCTAGGCTAGCTCAGGGCTGTGCTTAAAGGGACCTGACCCCCACCCCGGACAGACAGTTCTCAGGGTTCCCCGCTCGCTTGTCTAACTCAATGAGGGACAGCAAAGCAGTCCTGTCTTGGAGTGCCCTGAGTGCCCTCACTCGGCACATCACAGCACTCGACCATCAGCCCGGCTGCACTTGCCGCAGGCTGCCATCCGCGGGTGGGGAGTCAATCGGGGGACTGCAGGAGAGCTTCCACTCTGAGAAGCCCGCAGAGCCACCCCAGTCTTCCCCATCGGGGGCTTGTACCCCATTCCTCCCTCACCTCCTTTCACTTACCTCTCCCTAGCCCCCCTTCCTGATGTACAAAATAAAGGACATGTGTGTTCAAAAATAGAAACTCTCTTTATTGAACAAAACTCGAGGAGACTGGGAAAAGGAGGTAGGAGAGGGGAAGAGAGAGGCAGGGAGAGGGGAAAGCAACTAAAATGATCATGGGTTTGGAACAGGTCCCATATGAAGAGAGGCTAAAGAGACTGGGACTTTTCAGCTTAGAAAAGAAGAGACTGAGGGGGGATATGATAGAGGTATGTAAAAACATGAGTGGTGTGGAGAGGGTGAATAAAGAAAAGTTCTTCATTAGTTCCCATAATAGAAGGACTAGAGGACACCACATGAAATGAATGGGTAGCAGGCTTCAAACTAATAACAGAAAGTTCTTCTTCACAAAGCAAATAGGCAACCTGTGGAACTCCTTGCTGCAGGAGGCTGTGAAGACTAGAACTTGAACAGAGTTTAAAGAGAAGTTAGCTAAATTCATGGAGGTTGGGTCCATGGAGTGCTATTAGCCAGGGGGTAGAAATGGTGTCCCTGGCCTCTGTTTGTGGAAGGCTGGAGATGGATGGCATGAGACAAATGGCTTGGTCATTGTCTTCGGTCCATCCCCTCCAGGGTACCTAGTGTGGGCCGCTGTTGGCAGACAGGCTACTGGGCTAGATGGACCTTTGGTCTGACCCAGTATGGCCATTCTTATGTTTTTATGTTCTAAGCTCAGGGCTCATGGTCGGGGGGTCTCACTGAACCATCTTGATTTTCATGCAAACCTGCTCCTGGGTGGCCAGGCTGGCAGCTATCCTGCCCTAGACGGCCACTTTCCTGTGCCTAGCATGGAGGTCGTGGACGTTGGAGGCTTCCCCCCAAACCTGGATGAGGTCCACAATGTCCGCACTAGACCAGGCGGGCACCCGCGTCTTGAGACCCCGGGCAGGCTCCTGGGAGCTGCCAGCCTGGTCCTGGGAAGAGGCGGAGGGCTGGGTGACTGGCTCGTGCCGTGCCAGGTGCAGGGTCTGCTGGCTGGGTGCTGGCAGGCTTGCACCTGGCATGGGCACCGTAGCCAAACCGTGCCCCTTTAAGGGCTCCAGGGCCGGGAGGGGGGCAGACAAGTTTCCCTGGTGGTGCCCAGAGTGGCCACCAGGGCAAGCTGGGAAGGGCTAGCCTCCCACTAGTTCGAATTAAGTGGCTACACAGCCCTTAATTCGAACTACTTAATTTGAACTAGGCATTAGTCCTCGTAGAATGAGGTTTACCTAGTTCGAATTAAGCGCTCTGCTAGTTTGAATTAAGTTCGAACTAGCGGTTTGTATGTGTAGCGCCTATCAAAGTTAATTCGAACTAACGTTTGTTAGCTCAAATTAACTTTGTAGTGTAGACATACCCTTAGAGACAGTTGCTTAGTCCATATTACCGCAGCCTGTCAATCTAAATTACACAACTTCAGCTATGGGAGTAACATAGTTGAAAGTAGCGTACTTAGATCTATCTACCATGGTATCTTCAATGTGGTAAGTCAGCAGCTGATGCTCTCCTGTCTATCCTTCTCTTTGTGGTGGCATACTGGTGTTACCACATTTGCCCAATACTCTGGGGTATGCTAATTTATCAGGGTTACTCTTATGGGACTGGGGGAAGGTTAACCATTCTATCAGTGTGCTGTTTGTGCTTACTTGTGCTCTCATATGGAGCTGAATTCTCCCTGCTGCCAATTCCTCCTCCCACTGGAGCTCTCCTGCAGGAACTAGGTTCCTCAGGTTGGGATTCTTACCACCTTAGCAACACACACAGACACTCACACCCACTAACAGTGCATGTCTGAGAGGACTGGGTACTCAGCACTCACAAGCTGACCCCCTCATATGTCCCTGGACTCAGCTGGCTGGGTTTCACAGCAATGCCACATTGTATCCTCATGTGCCTATCTCCCCTTCTCTGCCCCATCCCTGCCTCTTCCTCTATTATAGTCTCCTGCAGTATTATGAGTCTCCCTGCCCCATCCTGCTCTCCCTGCCTCCTCCCAACCATGTGTCATCAGAAGGGATTGGTCTTGCTATAGTACGCATCTTTCCTGGCTTATACACTAGCACGTCAGCCCTCCCCATTCTAAGTCTGGCCAAGGCCTCTTGGCTGGTGGCATCTACCTGTGCTGGGTCTTCTGCCCAGGGCCCCTCCTTACACTCCCCAGCTGCTCAGCACACCTAGCTCTGGACTGCACCTGCTCCAGGCTCAGCTCCACTCTGCCTCAGCACTGGTGCTGCTCTGCCTCTGACTCCCTGAGCTGCTTTTTCTGGTGCCTCTGGCTCTGGTTGCTGCAGTTCTCCTTGCAGCACAGGTCTGCTCTCTGGGCTGCTTCAAGTTCTCTGGCTTTTGTCACAGCAGCCCTGTTCTCAGCCTGCATCAGCTCCAGGGCTGCTTTTCTGGCTTTAGTTGCTGCAGCTTTACTCCCTGCACACATCTGTTCCCAGGCTACTTCTCAGGTTCTGGCTGGCTAGCACCGCTCTGCTTGGGCCCCTGCTCTGACCCCGGCAATTCCAGCTCGCACAGAGGACAGGACCCTGCCCTGGTCTTCTGACTCCCTCTTTAGCCTGCTCACCCTATCAATCAGGATGACCTGGTGCAATCAGGATGACCTGGTGCATTGGCCTTTTCCCATTGGTCCTGGGGACTCAGGCTCCTGGTTCTGATTTCCCATCAACTCTTCTCCTTCCTTTTGGGACTGGGAGCCGACCAAGGTGAAAAACACCACTGGCTATGTCTACACTCGCGGCTTCTTGCTCAAGTAATATGTAAATGAGACTAAGCGTGGAATATCACCAAGCCTCATTTGCATACCTAATGAGCCACCTTTTTTTTCAGAAGAGGCTCTTGCGCAAGAAGGAGCGTCTACACTGCCCCTTCTTGCGCAAGAAAAACCCTCTTGCGCAATGCCGTTACACCTATTACTTTTCAGGAAGAACGGCATTGCGCAAGAGGGTTTTTCTTGCATAAGAAGGGCCAGTGTAGATGCTCCTTCTTGTGCAAGAGCCTCTTCTGAAAAAAAGGTGGCTCGTTAGGTATGCAAATGAGACTCGGCTGATATTCCATGCTTAGCCTCATTTGCAGATTACTCACGCAAGAAGCCACGAGTGTAGACATAGCCCACTGAGTTTTATTAAAGAGTCAACAGTCTCCTACATTTGCTCCTTTGCTATAGAATCCCTGTTTCTCTTTACTGCTCCCTCTCCCCCCATATTATCCTCTGCTCCTCAAGTTTCCTTCTCGTACCCTCTCATTCTCCCTAAAGTTTCCCTATTTCCACATACCCTAAATGAGCACGTTTCTTACCCTGCCTCTCCACGTTTTTCTCTCCTCCCTGTCTCTGGAGGATCCTAACAGTTGAGGGCTGCCTGGGTTTAGTCTTATTAGAAATATTGAGCACCAAAGGCCATCTTTACTGAAGGAATTACAGCTGCAGTGTTGTAAACAGAGGGATATCATTTTGTTTTAGAGCATCTTCTGGCTTCGGTTCCATGGGTATCCATTTTTAGCAAGGGCAAAACCACAAAAACAGTTTTCTCCTCACACCATGAACGGCTTTAAAAAAATGTAAAATTGCAAGACTATTGACAGTGCTGTGAGAGTTAGCAACTCTGCACTAATACACTGTGCAGTCATTTTATATATAACCTAATCCCAGTGTTGGGGGGTCTTAATCCAGCCATATCACCTGTCAGAAGGGATCTGGAGCAGAAGTCAGATAGTGTTACGCAACTTTTTAGTCACAAAACCAAACACCTTTGCCTTGCCCCCACTTTGAGGCACCGTCCCTGCTCACTCCATCCATCCTCCCTCTGTTACTGTCTCTCCCCACCCTTCCTCACTTCCAGGACAGGCTAGGGGATTGGTGTGTGGGTGAGGGGATGGCTTGAACCCCTGGACTGGACCCGAGGGTTTGGAGGGTAGAAGGGGTTCAGAGCTGGGGCAAGAGTTCGGGGCTGAGGGGTGGTATGAAGGATTCTGCAGGCAGTTGAAAAAAATTAGTTCTAGTTCATAACAAAAAGTGGATTGGGGAATCAGGAGCCATAGCTGAGCTGGACACCAAAGTGCTTGGGACTGGGGGGCTCCCACACTCCCTGACTTAGAGCCAAGAAAGGTCTCCCAGCTCTGAGAAATAAGGCCGGGCAGCTGTGCCTCCTCAGTATTTGACCTAAGGCTTCAGAGGGGTAGCCCAGTTAGGGTACATCTAGACTACATGGCTCCATCGACGGAGCCATGTAGATTTGTTTGTTTGGAAAAGGGAAATGAAGCCGTGATTTAAATAATCGCGGCTACATTTAAATTTAAATGGCTGCCGCGCTGTGCCGACAAACAGCTGATCAGCTCCCCTGCTGACATGAAAGCCCTTTATCGACCTCCCCGGTAAACCTCATCTTACGAGGCATAATGGGGAGGTCGATAAAGGGCTTTCAGTTGGCCATGGGAGCATCCAGACTAGCGCGCTGAGCCGACAAACAGCTGATCAGCTGTTTGTCGGCTCAGCACGGCAGCCATTTAAATTTAAATGAAGACGCGATTATTTAAATCACGGCTTCATTTCCCTTTGCTGATCAGCCTAATCTACATGGCTCCATCGATGGAGCCATGTAATTTAGACACACCCCCAGTGTGTAACTGGAAAAAACCTAAAAAACAACAGTCTTGAAGCACCTCCCTGACTAACAAAACATGTGAGCTCTCGTGGGTACAACCCACTTCTTCAGATGAATGGAGTTATGAAAGGTTCAGTTTCTCAATAAATAGAGCAGGGGTTCCCAAACTTTTTGACATGGGGACCAAATAAGTAGTTTCTGGTCCTCCCAAAGCCCCCTGTGCCAGCTTTAGCAAAGCTTTTGATACAGTCACCCACAATATTCTTGCCAGCAAGTTAAGGGAATATGGATTGAATAAATGGACTACAAGATGGATAGAAGGCTGGCTAGACCAGGCTTTCCCAAACTTTTTACTTTAGTTAGAACCTGGGTTTTTTTTCAGTACTGTTTTTTGCAGCCCAAAAATATAAATGCATATAAAACAAGAATTAACGTTGTTCTAGGTCAGCCATAAAGATGTTAGCATACTGTGGGGCCATGCGTGTACCCATGGCTGTGCCGCTGATCTGGAGGTATAAGTTGTTCTCAAACTGGAAATAATTGTGGGTGAGAACAAAGTTACATAGGTCTGCTATCAGGTTGGCAGTAGTGTCCTCTGGGATAGTGTTTCTAATTGCTTGTAATCCGTCTTCATGTGGGATGTTGGTATATAGAGCTTCTACATCCATGGTGGCAAGGATGGTATTATTGGGGAGGTTATCGATGTTTTGTAGTTTCCTTAGGAAGTCAGTAGTGTCTCGGAGATAGCTGGGGGTATTGGTTACTCTTCTCAAACCCTTCGTAACAGAGATTTATAAATCTCAACTACCCACCCAGAGAAATAAAAAAGCAAATTGAAAGAGCCAGACGAATACCTAGAAACCATCTACTTCAAGACAGACCCAAGAAAACCAACAATAGAACACCACTTGTCATCACCTACAACCCCCAACTTAAACCTGTCCAACACATTATCAATAAACTACAGCCTATATTGGAACAGGATACCATACTCAAAGAGGCTCTGGGAGACAGACCCATAGTCTCCTATAGACAACCACCTAACCTCAAGATGATTCTTACCAACCACCACAGGACATACCACACTAATACCAACCCTGGTACCTTCCCTTGCAACAAACCCCGTTGCCAGCTTTGTCCACATATTCATTCTGCTGATACCATTATTGGACCTAACCAAGTGAGTTATAAGATCAAGAACACATATTCCTGCGCATCCAGAAATATAATCTATGCTATCATGTGCCGAAAGTGTCCGTCTGCTATGTACATTGGACAAACATCTCAGACACTTCGCCAAAGGATTAATGCCCACAAAACAGATATCAGACAAGATCACAAAGAGAAAACAGTTTCTTGCCACTTTAACCAGAAAGGACACTCTCTAAATGACTTAGCCACCTGCATTCTGCTACAAAGACCTTTTACATCTGCACTTGAAAGGGAATCCTCTGAACTGTCATTCATGTTAAAATTCGACACTTGCCAACAAGGACTTAACAAGAATTTGAACTATCTCACCCATTACCAAGACAGTTTCCCCAATTATCACCTGTAATACCATTAACTCACAAACATCCCACTCTCCCTACCTTTAATATCATCAATTCACAGACACTTACCTTCCTTCCTCCCCCTCCCCCCCCCCCTCTCCCGCATCCCCCTTCTGTTCTGCAATGTGATTTGTCCTTTTCATATTTGTTCATTTTTTTAATTGTATCCTTTGGTATATATGGTTGTGACTACTTTCTTCCACTATTTGATCTGAGGAAGTGGGTCTGGCCCACGAAAGCTCATCATCTAATAAACCATCTGGTTAGTCTTTAAAGTGCTACATTGTCCTGCATTTTATTTCTTGGTGTGTTTTTTTCAGTATCTGTCCTGACAGCCTAAGGAGTCAGCTAGGTAGCCTGGTGTACTGCTCTGTCCGATTGGCTAAGGAAGCTAGCAGGATGGTTCTGAAGATCGTCATCAGCAGTAGCATGCTGGCTACTCAGTGCTTATATCCATGGACTCTCTGCTTCTCTGTGTTTGCATCCTCTAAGCTCTGCTCCAGGTTAGACTAGGGATGTGCTCGGGTTGGAGTGGCCGGGAGGGTGGCGGGGGGCAGGCTAAAGTGCCTCCATCCCCCCAGAACAGGAAGGGCTTCTCTGGCTGGGCTGAAGCAGTCTCTGCCTGTGGCACAGTGGGCCTAGCTGATCTGGAGAGCCCCCCAACCCAACGTGGGTGGGTGCTGCTTCTGGTGGGGCTGGGCCCACTGCACCACACAGTGGGCAGGCTGCTCCGGCCAGGCCAGGCACACCACAGACAGGGGCTGTTCCAGCCAGGCCTACCCCACCGCACCACACCTCAGATTGAGAGCAGCTCTAGCCTAGTTGCTGGTTAACCATAGCTGGTAAGCGTCACCCAGTAAGGGTAATGCATACTGGTTAATCATTCACATCCCTAGCATAGAACCCAGCCTGCACTGACCTAGATCCTGCCTTGTACCTGGTCTTATTCCAGTCCTGTCCTAGCCTTGCTCCTAGATCTGGTTCTGACTGTTGGCTCCAATTATTGGCTCTGTCCTAATCGTTGGCTCTGGCATCTGGACTCTGACCACAGCTCTCACATTCAGCTGTGATTCTGACTCTGTCTTGACCCTTGGATCTGGCATGCAGGCACTGACTCCAATTCATACAACTGGCTTTGATCACTAGTCATGACTCCTCCTGCTCCGACCAGCAGGTAAGACAGCTTCTGACTGCTCTCTTGATACCATGTTTTGGTGTCAGGCTATGTCTAGACTTCAGAGTTTTGTCAGGAACACAGACGGCCCTTTCTCCAACAAAACTTGAGTTATGTCCACACTGCAAGCGCTTTCTTTTGACAGTAAATCAAAAGAACAGAGGGCTTTTTGCACAATTAGTAATCCTCATAGAATGAGGAAGAAGCCTTTTCGAGAAAGAGCTCTTTTGCAAAAAGGTGTGTGTGGATGGGGAAAAGGGAGTCTTTTGGGGAGAAGAGGGAAGAGGAAAAAGCACAGCTGCCCTGGTGGCCATTCTGTCCATAGCAATCACTGCTTACATGCTAGATAGCATTCAGGCAGTCTGGACGCTATCTTTTGAAGAAGCACATCGCTTTTTCGTTGCACTTTTGCAGTGTGGGCCCTCTTTTGTGCAAGAAGATCTCTTCCAAAAAAGGCTTCTTGCGCAAGAAGCCTGAAGTCTAGACTTTGCCTCAGGCAGGCACTCTGCTCAAGCCATATGAAGATAAGAATTACCAGACCAAAAACAGATCAGAGATCCATCTAGTCCATATGCAGCCTCTATAATAATGACCAAGGAAGATATAAGACTCTCATAGACAGTTATAATATAACCCACCAAAAGGAATTTGTTTTCTAATCCCCGTCAGTTAGTAATTCCTTTATGGCCAGAAGTATGAGATTATTTTTCCTTATGCATTTTAATATTATCTAACTATAAGAGCTCTCATATTTTATTAGTAATCCTAATAGCATTTTTGCCCCATTATTCTCTTATTACAGGTAATAAGCAGCATGTCATAGCTGGTTTGTGCTAAATGAAGATAAATTTGAGTCTACACTAAATGACATACCTTGTGTCAAGGTACAATTAAGCAGTTTTCATATCTGTATGAAACATCTCCACAAGACTACCTGACCTGACCCTGAATTTTAAGAAACCTTTGTCTTTAGCAAGGAAGTTACCAGACGGATAGGATCAACAATTAAAGACAGCTCTTTTGACAATATTCCCATGCAGAGTTTTTAACACACAATGAGTAACCTTAGACTGTACTTTCTTCTCCAAAGAAAGGTAATTTTTCAGCATAAACCTTTCTCTGTTTCTTAATGCACTGCTGTTTTTTATAAAGGCTAAAACTTGGCAGCAACTATCAGGTAGAATTCAAGACCAGCACAAGGATAGAGTGAGTCAATTTTTTAACAACTCTCCCTGCAGTTTATCAAACATCTATCTCTTCCTTTACTGTCAGTGTGAAACAGCTAACTGCCTAGGAAGCACTGTACGCATCATGTACACAGTTGGGTGGGAAATGGTTTTCCCATCCCACAACATTTTTCAAAGCTTCAAAAAAAATTCTCATTGTCCATGGTGAGGAAACCAAGACCATTTAAAGTTTTCTGCAAAAATACAGCAAATATGGACTTGGCAGGTGGCTAAGTCCACCCAGCTGGGTTGTGAGATTCAAGATACCTCCCAGTATCAGAATTTCTGAATCAAAAGTGACTTGACCCATGGGCTACATCTAGACTGGCATGATTTTCCAGAAATGCTTTTAATGGAAAAGTTTTCTGTTAAAAGCATTTTCGGAACAGAGCATCTAGATTGGCACGGACGCTTTTCCGCAAAAGCACTTTTTGCGGAAAAGCATCCGTGCCAATCTAGACGCACTTTTCTGCAAAAAAGCCCCAATCGCCATTTTCGCCATCGGGGCTTTTTTGCAGAAAACAAATCTGAGCTGTCTACACTGGCCCTTTTGCACAAAAGTTTTGTGCAAAAGGG
Organism: Pelodiscus sinensis; assembly: GCF_052426305.1. Taxonomy (NCBI): domain Eukaryota; kingdom Metazoa; phylum Chordata; order Testudines; family Trionychidae; genus Pelodiscus; species Pelodiscus sinensis. The sequence continues at coordinate 118,927,430 of NC_143056.1, read as the reverse complement.
ACTTTTGCCCGAACGGGAGCAGCTTAGTATTTCCGCAAGAAGCACTGATTTCTTACAATAGGAAGTCAGTGCTTTTGCAGAAATTCAAGTGGCCAGTGTAGACAGCTGGCAAGTTTTTCCAGAAAAGCGGCTGATTTTCTGGAAAAACTGGCTAGTCTAGACATAGCCATGGTGTCCCACCTCCATGCATAATGCCCTAACCACTTGCTGACTGACTATTCTGGGCTCATGGCTTGTTTGGGTATCTTCATTTCTGTCCTAGGTCTGCCAGTTGATATGGAGCAGGTAAAGATTACGAGAATCAAAAAATGTCAATCCAGTGTTCTTCAGCCTTCCTCAGCCCCCTTTTTTCACTTCTGTTCAGCAGAGTGGGTATAACTACGATTCTATGGATCTTCAGCTTTGTAACACACTTGATGTCACTGTGACCACCTAGAGGCCATGAAGTACCCAAAATAAGGGAGCAGCCACTGATATATAAGGGTATGTCTACACTACCCCCCCTAGTTCGAACTAGGGGGGTAGTGTAGACATACCCTAAGTGTGCACAACTTTCAAGCTTCCTCTAGCCCTGGCTATAACCCTTCCCAAAATATTTGATGGCTGCCTCCTGCTTACTGTCCCATCCAGAGAGGTTAATCTTGAGCTGGTAGTAATCTGAGGCTAGAGGCTGTTTGATGGTATTAGATGGGGACTTAGTCTTATCCCTATTAATAAGCTGTGCACAGCTTCATCTTGGACCACATCAGATATCAGCTTCAGCAATTCACTCACCTGAGTCAACGAGACAATGGTATGGGTGTAATCAAGATCTCCAAGAAGAATGATGTTCTGTTCAACACTACTGACAGCTGCCTTTCCAAACGTATCCATCAACCAATCCATGCAGATACTGAACAACCATGCTGACAGAACACAGCATTCTGAGGAATCAGAAAGGAACATCAATGAACAGAAGGGCAGATGCTGCCCCCATCTTGCCTTGCTCTGGCCCCCAAGGCTCAACTCCCCCACTTCCACCCCTCGCATTCTCAATATTGGGGAGAGGGGCTGGAGCATACAAAATCCATTAGACTGGGCCCCCTTAGACTCTGGTGTGTAAGAGGAATGTGGGGAGTGTCTTTCTCCTCAGTTGGGGACCATGACAGTGAGGGTTTAATTTTGGTTTGGTTTGGTTTGTCTTTGCTTCTCATTTGTGTGCGGCCCTGACTGACTTTTCGGTGGGTCATCAAACCTCCACCCCAAAAAGATTCCCAACCCCTGATGTAAGACATAGGAGTCCTCTTCAGACCCCACCAGGTAGCCTTAGATTACTCGTTTCAGTTAGTGGATTTTCATACTAGACACACGCTTACAGTCTCTTTGGGTACGTCTAGACTACATGCCTCTGTCGCCAGAGCCATGTAGATTAGGCTACCAGGCATAGGAAAATGAAGCGGAAATTTAAATAATCGCCGCTTCATTTACATTTACATGTCTGCCGCGCTGAGCCGACAAACAGCTGATCAGCTGTTTGTCGGCTCAGCGCGGTAGTCTGGACACGCGGGTGTCGACATCAAAGGCATTTGTCGACCACCCATGTATGCCTCCTGGGATGAGATTTACCTGGGTGGTCGACAAATGCCTTTGATGTCAACACCTGCGCGTCCAGACTACCACGCTGAGCCGACAAACAGCTGATCAGCTGTTTGTCGGCTCAGCGTGGCAGCCATGTAAATTTAAATGAAGCGGCGATTATTTAAATCGCCGCTTCATTTTCCTATGCCTGGTAGCCTAATCTACATGCCTCTGGTGACAGAGGCATGTCGTCTAGACATACCCTTTGATGTATGTCACATTTCTTTTGAGCACATTCTGGCTAGATCTTGGTTCAAGCTAAAATTCCTTTATGAAGCCTTGAATACACAACTGAGGATTTCTCTGCCACGGGGTGATTTTGACTAATGAACATTCATTGTCACCACATCTACCCCACTCCATTCTTCTTAGTACTCCAAGCACAGAGGCCATGGCAGGGGTGGGATGGGGTAGGATTTACACCACAGCAAATGAGAGCAGAATTTGACCCTGAGGAGTCAGATATTGTCACCATGGCAACTCTGAAAGGAGTGTGGCCTCTTTGCAAATTGAGCACCACCTGTGATCCTCTGGAGGTACAATAGCCTCTAAAGGCATGTTATTAAATCATAAATTCTACTCTCATGGGGTATGTCTACACTACAGCACTAATTCAAACTAACTTCATTCGAATTAGTTAATTCAAACTAAGCTAATTCGAATTAGTGCATCTAGACCTAAAAACTAATTCAAATTAGCGTTTTGCTAATTCCAAATAGCAAGTCCACATTGAGTGGACCCTGAACCGAAGTTAAGGCTGGACGTAACCAGTGTTGGCAGGGCATCAGGTTAGAACTTAGGGTGTGGAGCTGCTGCCTCAGACTAGCCGAGGGCTGTGCTTAAAGGGACCTGACCCCCACCCCGGACAGACAGTTCTCAGGGTTCCCCGCTTGCTTGTCTACCTCGATGAGGGACAGCAAAGCAGTCCTGTCTTGGAGTGCCCTGAGTGCCCACACTCGGCACATCACAGCATTCAGCCATCAGCCCGGCTGTGCTTGCCGCAGGCTGCCATCCAGGGAGGTCAATCGGGGGGCTGTCAGGATCCAGGAGGCCCTGCAGGAGAGCTTGCACCCTGAGGAGCCTGTAGAGCCACCCCAGTCCTCTCCATAGGGGGCTCATGCCCCATTCCTCCCTCACCTCCTTCCACTTACCCCTCCCTAGCCCCCCTTCCTGATGTAAAAAATAAAGGACACGTGTGTTCAAAAATAGAAACTCTCTTTATTTAACAAAACTGGGCAGGGATTAACTTTGGGGAGACTGGGAAAAGGAGGTGAGAGAGGGGAAGAGAGAGGGTGGAAGAGGGGAGGGGGAAACCTGGGACGAGGGAGCTGGAAGGGGGAAGCCAGGGGAAGAAGGAGGAGGGGAAGTATAAAACTATGATACACCATATCTTCAGTACTGTGTACAGATGTAGTCTTCTCAGCTCAAAAAAGCTATTTTGGCCTTGGAAAGGGTTCAGAAAAGGGCAACTACAATGATCAGGGGTTTGGAACATGTCCCATATGAAGAGAGGCTAAAGAGACTGGGACTTTTCAGCTTAGAAAAGAGGAGACTGAGGGGGGATATGATAGAGGTCTATAAAAGCATGAGTGGTGTGGAGTGGGTGAATAAAGAAAAGTTCTTCTTTAGTTCCCATAATAGAAGGACTAGAGAACACCAAATGAAATGAATGGACAGCAGGTTTAAAACTAATAAGCGAAAGTTCTTCACACAGCACATAGTCAACCTGAGGAACTCCTTGCCACAGGAGGCTGTGAAGCCTAGAATTATAACAGAATTTAAAGAGAAGTTAGATAAGTTCATGGAGGTTGGGTCCATGGAGTGCTATTAGCCAGGGGGTAGGAACGGTGTCCCTGGCCTCTGTTTGTGGAAGGCTGGAAATGGATGGCACTAGACAAATGGCTTGGTCATTGTCTTTGGTCCATCCCCTCCAGGGTAGCTGGTGTTGGCCGCTGTTGGCAGACAGGCTACTGGGCTAGATGGACCTTTGGTCTGACCCAGTACGGCCATTCTGATGTTCTTATGTTCTAAGCTCAGGGCTCAGGGTCGGGGATCTCACTGGACCAACTTGATTTTCGTGCAAACCTGCTCCTGGGTTTGCATGTGGCCTTTGGTGACCAGGCTGGCAGCTATCCTGCCCTAGACGGCCTCATTCCTGTGCCTAGTGCAGAGGTCATGGACATTGGAGGCCTCCCCCCAAACCTCGATGAGATCCACGATCTCCGCACTACACCAGGTGGGCGCCCGCCACTTGAGGCCCCGTGCAGGCTCCTGGGAGCCGCCAGCCTGGTCCTGGGAAGAGGCAGAGGGCTGGGTGGCAGCGGGTGGCTGGCTCATGCTGTGCCAGGTGCAGGGTCTGCTGTCTGGGTGCTGGCAGGCTTGCAACTGGCACGGGCACTATAGCCAGCCCATGCCCCTTTAAGAGCTCTGGGGCTGGGAGGGAGCAGAACAGTTTCCCTGGTTTGGCCCAGAGTGGCCACCAGGGCAAGCTGGGAAGGGCTAGCCTCCCACTAGTTCGAAGTAAGTGGCTACGCAGGCCTTAATTCGAACTACTTAATTCAAACTAGGCGTTAGTCCTCGTAGAATGAGGTTTACCTAATTCGAATTAAGCACTCTGCTAGTTCGAATTTAATTCGAACTAGCAGTTTGCATGTATAGCCACTATTAAAGTTCATTTGAACTAATGGCTGTTAGTTCAAATTATCTTTGTAGTGTAGACATACCCACGTACACTAGTTTTCCACTGGGGTAATTCCACTGCCATTAGTGGAATTGCCTCTGAACTCCACTAGCATCAGTGAGAGGAGAGTCATGCTGTTGCCCAATGATTGAAAGAACACATGATAATTATGCTCTTTTTCAACCGCACATGATAGTTAGACGCTGACAACTTTTTAAAGAAGGATTTATCATATCATTTACTAATTTTAAATACCTTGAAATTAATATAAAAAGTGATGACCTCAGGCACTGAAGAATCCTGAATCTGTCAGTAACAAAGCTGCCTGTGAGGCACATTGCTTCAGTCAGAGGATTACAGGCTTTAGCATTTGCATCATGGATAAACTCACTATAATGCATTAAAAGTAATTTCTCTTCTCATTTTATTTAGTCAGAGATTCCACTAAGTAACAGAGACTCGAGCCACATAGTCAGCCTAGCAGCATTCTTTCAGCCTGACAGCATTGTTGCAATGGCTATGAATCAAAAGAATGAAATTGAATTAATTTATTTAAATACGTTATAATAGGGAGGCTTATGATACATACCATTTCTGTGGCAGGGGAAATAATCTTTAGTTCCTTCAAAGAGCAGAGTTAGTGCAAAATATGACAATTATAAGTACAAATGTGCTGAAAATGTGCTACTGCTAGAAATTGCAGCACATTTCTCTGGGCAGCTAAATTGAATGAGGTTTTAGGGTCTGATCCAGAGGCCACCAAAGTCAATGAACAACTAAACCACAGTGAGGAGGGCAAAATAAAATCTGGTATAGAATAGAAATAGGATCGAGTGGAGTGACTCCCTTTGATTTCATTGGGCTTTGGATTGGATTTAGGGTTATATGGCAATTATCGATTCATAATTTTTATAGTAAATGCATTTAAAATTAAGACAGCAGATTAAATATTTAAAGATCAAGGAGGATAGGTCCATCCATGCTATTAAGCACGATGGTCAGGTATGCAGCCCCATGCATGGGACAACTCTAAACCTCCATCTTCCAGAATCTGGGTAAGGATAACAGGGATGGCTCATTCTGTCTTGTTCTGTACCCTCCCCCTGAAACTCTGGTAGAGGTCACTGCTAGAGATAGGACACAGGCTGAGATAGACGACTAGTCTGACTCAGTATGGGGGAGTTGTTATGTTCCAAGATGCGTTGCCTCTCCTCATTTGTGGTTATGTTATTGATCTGAGGGAAAGTGATATGTCTAAATAATTCCAGGAATATGATTCTTCAGCAGTTTGGACCTTTTGTAGTCCTTTATTCAGGCCTGCTGATAAGGGGGCAAATGGGACAATTTCCTAGGGGCCCAAGAGCCCCCAGCTGTTGCTCCCTCAGCAGAGCAGGCCTAAGGCAGACTTCCTATCCACTCTCACTCCACACTACTCCCAGACGTGACCAGCACATCCCTGTTGCCCCTGAGGTGAAGGTGTCTCTGCTCTCTGCGCTGACTCCACAGCTCCCATTGACCCGCACCCCACTTACCCTCCTGCACCCAAACTCCCTCCAAGAGCTCGTACCCCCTCCTGCACACCAACCTCCTGCCCTAGCACAGAGACCACCCCCACTCTCACATTCCTTCCTAGAGCCTGCACCCCACCCTGCCTCCCACACTCAACTCCCTCCCCGAACCTGCACTTCACACGCCCAACCTCCTGCCCCACCCTGGTAAAACTGAGCAAGGGTGGGGAACAGCGAGTGATGGAGAGAGTGGGCATGGAGTGAGTGGGGAATGGGAAGGGGTGAGGCGAGGGGCTTTGGGTTTGACAATTAGACAGTTACCAGGCAGGGGAAGATCATGCCCAGCAGCAAGTCAGCAGCTTGCTGAGCACCAGAGAGCCCTAGTGCAGTGCCACCCAAATGTCAGGCAGACCCATCCCCATGGAGGCAGCTTGGGAGGGAGCCATTGACTGTTGTACCCCAGGACCTGGCATTGCTGTCAGCAGGACTGCATTTATTCTTGGCTTGGGGGCATGTTGGAAGAAGGCTTGGGATGGAAGAGGGCATGGCTGGACTGCACTGTGCTCCCATGGTCCCCATGACAAGCTAGAATCGGATAGGACCTCTCTCTTTCATGACTTATACTGCCTCCAACCATGATAGTATCTGAGCATCTTCCATGTAAAAATCAATAGAAACAGCAATACTCCTAGTGGATTTTATGGATCATCTGGCATCCTCCCCTCTGGGGCAAAAATCTGCTTGGGGTTGGGTTTTGCTTTCTTTTTTTAAAACTATTCATTTCTTCCCGCCCTCCTTTTATGTTCTGTTTTGTCATTGGCAGGGTTTTTTGGCAAATGCGGTATGAGTGTTATCTACAAGGGCTTGGGTAAAGGTTTCAATATATTCAGTATTTAGAGCAGGCATGTCCAAAGTCCGGCCCGCGGGCCAATTGCGGCCCGTGTTCCGGTTTAATACGGCCCCACAGGTAATTTGGCAATATCTATCTTTTATGGCCCCCAACGAATCCATATGTATTGAGATGAATACATTGTAAAATCTCAGTTAATGTCAGTTGGTCTAAATCAGTTATAAATATATTTGGACACAACATGTATACTTGGTGTTATGTTCCTGTTCATATTTTTTGAACTTAAAAGTTGACAGACAACCTTTATTACCAATAATATGTAATGTACTTTACAATGTTCCTGACATATATTTCAGCTTCCTGGATTTTTTTTCATCTGGCCTTCAGATATGAAAGGCAGAGTGATTTAACACCTGTTTAGATTTGTCATCCATGTGACGAAATGAAAAGTATGCCGTTTGCAATAAACTTTGCATAAAATAGTTAATTTGCGTTTAATTTTAATGGTTCAAAGAATGTCAGGCAAAATGGTCGGCCCTCACGCATGTTCACTTCATAAAATCTGGCCCTCTTTGAAAAAAGTTTGGACACCCCTGATTTAGAGAGACCCCAGGATCCGTTGGCCTGATTAGATTTATTAAGTGTTTAGTTAATTAGGCAACAATGAATAGAAAGAGAGAGAGATCACTGCAGCCTGTGAGAAACCATTCGCTGCAGCTGGGGAAAGAGAGCTTGACCTCCTGTTGAGTTTTGTGTTCAGCTGAGATTTCAATAATCTTGAAGAGGAGCTGATTACAGTTTCATCCTCAGTTTATCACCCCCCTTCCTCGCCTCCCCCCACATGCATACCCCACATATAGACACATTATATTTTAGCACATTTTTGGATGAATTTCTAATTACACCATCAGCCATCTGTTATTTACTTATATCTTTTCCAGTAAGCCCATCATTTTTTTTTGTAAGGACATTGCTAAAAATAATATTCCTTACTTAACATTTCTTGTAAAGGCTATATCCTTCTGGCAATTCTTAGCAAGCTAGCATTTTCTTTTCCTTGCAGGACTCCCAAAGAATCATGGAAGTTTGGTTCATGGGCAAGGCTAAAAGGCCCCAGGAAAGTGGTCAACACTCGTGTTATGACATTTTTTATGACGGAAAGATCTTTTGGGAGAGGAAAAATTTGCAGCATTTCCTGTAGACAGTCAGACTTTGGATTCACTTACATTCCAGAAGTTTGATTCATAGACAGATTACTGTGACCAAAAACAGGTGAGCTGACAGATGTGGCAGGCCCCTGAACAGAAAGAGGGAGGGTGCTGTATGGTCCCAGAAGGGGCGGGGCCTCAGGCAGAAGGGGCAGGCCTCAGGAGTGGGGCCAGGGCAGCCAGCTCTCAGCACTACCCTGAGTGTGCTGCCTGGGGCTATGCAGCATGGGGCTCCATGGGCAATTTAAAGGGCCCAAGGCTGGGCCCCTTTGAATCTCCAGGCCCCAGAGTAGCTGACCTCTTTGTCTCCCCATGCCAGTGGTAGACCTGATTTCAAATGCTGTGTCTCCTGCTCTCACATGCTTTGCTATTGGCTTTGTGAGTTGAAGCACAGCTTGAAATTCAGCCTTTGATGCAGCTGAAGCTAGATCCATTAACTGTTCTGAAGATTAGTACTAAAACAGGCACTAGAAGTTAAGAAGGAAGGACTTAAGCACAGGCCTGATATAGCATAGATAGCAGTCTAAGTCATAGAGAATGGGGGCAGTCACATTCTACACCAACTAGAGAGCCTGGTTATTGTCTTCATATTCAGCTTTAATGGCAATCATCTGTCCTGGAGCTGACCAATCCACTGATCAGATGTTTAGATATTGATGCTACGTGATCATCCATACTTAGTGGAGCATTGAACAAGATCCCAGGGTTTGATTCTACTTTGATGAATGGGCCTGAAAGATTTCAGTGGAAGGGAGAGAACATTTCAATGAGTTCTTCAAAGTGTCTCCTTTTCCAACTCACCCCACTTCACAGTCTTGCCTGGTTTCAGATTGAAACAGATGCTTTTCATCCAAGAGATGACTTCTGGTCATCATCCTGACTTTTTGGAAGCACTGGTGATGGTTCCATCAGTTGAGAATGAGATATATAGTTGGCTACCATTGGCATGCTTCAGAGAAACACTGGGGCTATTCTAAGTTCCTTATCAAGTTAAGGTGAATTGGCACAAGCTCCATTTTACACCAGTGCACTGTGTTCCATTACTGTCTGCATTGGTATTCATACACCGGTGCAAATTTGTCTAACGTGGGCGGGAACTTAAAGCATCATTGGGGTTGGTCCATGTGGTTGAATTGGCTCCTGCCATATCTTGGAATCGGGAGAGTACAAAGAAGGCTTAAGGAATTTTTTTCCCCCTCCATAAACAATGGTGAACTGAACTCTGCCTCAGCTTAAGATCTAAACCATAATATCTAATGTAAATAAATACAATCATTATGGCTGCCAAAAATAGGTTAAAAACAGATTCAAAGCCTATCATGATAGACTATGTCATATTTTACAGGAAAAGGATTCATATGAAAGACTAATGTGTGTATTACAAGGACCATAACAATGAGATTGTATGGGGGGAACAATTCCCAACCTTTCTTTCTAAAATAGTATTTATGTTTATTTATTCTTATACCTCTTCTCTCCTTGCAGCAATCTCTCTTTTCTTTTCTTGTTATCACTTCTTCACTTCACTTTATTGCATAGTTTAGTTCTACTTATATTTTTACTGAATATTATATTGCATCTTTTATGTTCCATGCTATTGATCTTTTTCTTTTTCTGATTGGTAAATTGCAGTTTCATTTCAAAGATATCTCAAAGATACTGTGGACCATCTTCACAATTACCATTTATACTTTTTCTAAAGAAGCTGAAGCCATGTGATTATAACCCCTAGAAGTACATGTAGTTGATTTCAAACTAATATAAGAAGCTTCTTCACCACCAAACATTAAAATTGGTTTATTTACCACTCAGTGGTCCTAGAAAGAGCCACTGCTCTGTTTCTTGAAATTCAGATTTATGGTAAAGAGAAACAAACACATTATTATGCTTGAGGGCTACAAACTACTTTGCTCCTTTCTCCCTAAGAATCCTTTATAATCTATTCTAGAAAATAACTCATAGATCAGAGATTCTGGTTATGCTGGACAATGTACTCTGATGTAGATAACCTTTAGGTTAGGGATATTTTAGCTACCCTATGGGGTTAAGATCCAGTGAATTTCCAAAAGGTGAGAGGGGGTTCCATAGAAAATGTCAAGATTTAATATCTTTTTAATTACAGTCAATGTTTAAACTAACAGATTTAATTTGAACTATTTCATTTCATGTCTTTTGGCACTAAAATCCACATGCTCTTTTGTACCTCTGACATAGCCAACTTACCTCTTTGTATATCAGAATAATTTATTTTACAACCTTGTTTATTTGAGAGACTGAAAAAAAAATGAGTCTAATCCTGCATTTCACCCCCTGAAGTCAGAAGGTTTGCACTTACGTAACTGGTTCAGAACTTGTCCATGGTATGCCTCTATAAGGCTATGTCTACACTACAGAGTTGTTTCAGAAAAACAGAGGGGTTTTTCCAACATTAGTTAACCTCTTTCTATGAGGAAGAAGCCTTTTGTGAAAGAGCTCTTTTGGAAAAAGACGTGTGTTGATGGGGAAGAGGGAGTTCTTTCGAAAGAAGAGGAAAGAGGAAAAGCACAGACTTAAACTGATGGACCTACATGAATGCAAAAAGCCTTAATATAGACAAGCGCTACAAATATGATCAACACAAGATCTATAAGCCTCTCATACAGGCTTCCTCCCAAAAGAGAACAGGCAGTTTTAGGGTGTGTTTACATTGCACCATTATTTTGGAAAAACAATACTGCCATCCACACAGCAATTGCTTTATTTCAAAAGAAAATTGAAATAACAGAGGGCTTTTTCTGACGTTGGTTAAACTCATTCCACAAGGAATAATGCCTCTTCCGTAAAAGCTCTTTCAGAAGAGAGTGTGTATGGACGCTCCACTGCTGCTATGTCGAAATAGCTCCTCACCAGGGCCATTCTAAGTTGTTCCTCCCCAGTGCCTCCTGGGGCTCTAAATCTATATTAGGGGAGCACTAATTTTGAGGCTACGCTGTAGTGTGGACGCTTTGTGTCAAAATAAGCTATTCTGGAAGATATCTTCCAGAATAGCTATTTCCAAAATAAACTTGCAGTGTAGACAGACCCTGAGCTGTCTCTGGCGGTGCAGCTATGCTGCAGGGCTTAACTCAAAATAGGCTATGCAACTTGAGCTACGTCAATTGCATAGCTTATTTCAAAATAAGCACTTATTTTGAAAGAGAGCATTCTTCCTCCAACTTCCCTTATTCCTCATACAATGAGTTTTACAAGAGTCGGAGTAAGAAGTCCTCCACCATGACAGTATTTTGACACTATTTTAAAATAACTGCCTGCTGTGTAGGAGTGGACTAAGCTATTGCGGAATAGCGCTAGTTATTTCAAAATAGTGTTTTAGTGTTGATGTAGCCTGGGTTTCTTAGGAAAGGCACCTTTAAATTCCTGCCATGGGGTTTCATAATCACTCCCCTACAGGCAGGCACTGAGGGCAGGCACAGAATTCGCACACTTCTTCCTGAGTCATGATCTCTTCCCAGACAAGGCAAGCTCCTTTTTGGGGCTGTGCTGATAAGCTCTGGCATTAGCATTGGGAAAAGTGCAGCTACTTGGTTGTGCTGCAGCCTGGTTCTTCTATTGCAGGAGCCTCTGCAAGGGGTTATGACAACAAAAAATCTGATGTAAACCTTGAGTGAATTTAGCCCATACGGATGGCTGAAGTCCTAACAGGAAAAACAGCTTCACTCTCAAATGCTCCAAAAATGGTGGGAGGTGAAAAACTGTCAATATATTCTTGTTAATAAATCTTTTCAGCCTCAGAAGGGTTTAAATATTTAACAGGCTTCACACACACAGAATGCACGCAAAGCAAACAGTCCAACGGGTCCTGCTATTGTGGCCTGCCCTGTATCAGCTTTCAACCGCATGTCTAACACCGCACTTAAGGTGTGGCATTGGCTGTCCCCCAGCATCATACATATGCTGTCACATCTGAGTGCTTTAACGTAATCGCTGGGAGCTCAAGCAAATCCCTATCAAAATACAACTGTCAGATGAAAAGATCCCACGGTATGAGTAATAGGGATGTACTATGTGTGCCAACCACCAGAGAGGGGCATGCTCCTCAGACCTGAAGCGGACCTGAAGGTTTGGGGGTCTTTACTGTTTCCATGTGGTTAGTTGAGATTGGTCCTGCCTTGGGCAAGGGGCTGGACTTGATGACCTCCTGAGGACTCTTCCAGCTCTATGATTCTATGATTCTGTCATCTCTTGTAAAGACAGAAACTTTTGTTAAAGTTTCTTTAGGGAGACAATGAGCCTCCGAAGATGAATCTGCCCCCCACCCGTCCCTATTCCCACTTGTTTTGCTCCTTTTCAGATTTCCGTGTCAATTCATTAAGAATGTTTCTCCTTTCTCTCTGCTGTGGGTGATGGTTGGTGTGGTTCAGTTTGGCTTTCATTCAGAATTTGCAAGCCTCCTCCAGTTTGGGGCCCTGATACAGCAAAGCGTATAAGACTGTTTAACTTCAAGCACATCAACTTTGAGCACTGAAATCATGGGGAATACTCACGTTTAAAGTTAAGATCATCCTTAATGCCCCCAATTTAGCAAACCCCTTGTGCTCAGCAAATCCTCGGAGTCCATTTCTAGGGTGGCCAAGTGTCCGGGTTTTGATCAGACCATCCCACTGAGCGGGCTATTAAAAGTCCGGTTGGTGGCAGGGGGTTGAGGCGAGGGCCTGCAGCAGCTCTCTGTGGCAGGCAGGGGAAGATCCCCACAGAGGGGCTGGGAAAGGCAGCTGGCTGCAGATTGAGGCTGGCAGAGTTAAGCCCCAGCACCAGCCACTGTAGTGGCTAGGGGATCCCTGCAGAGTGGGCATCGTGGCCTTGAGGAAGTACCTTCAGCCCTCCCCCTGCACGACCCACTGCTCCCTGGCTGGTGGGAGCAGAAAGAGAAGCCAGCCCAGCTCCCCACAAGCTGCATGCTGCCAGTGGCAGATGAGGGGTAAGGAGAGCCGCCAACGCCTGCCCCATAACCCACTCCCAGGAGGCTGCTGCACCAGGCTTGTCTCAGGACATTGCAACCAGCAGATAAGAGGCTATGGGCTTGTCACTCTTCCCCCAGGGATAAAAGAGCTGCACAGAACCATGGTCTCACACTGGGATTTTTGCCTCAGGAAGGGTCAGAGCAGAATCAGGCAGCAGCTGAGTGTGGAGGCAAAGGAAGGGGCAGAAGAGAGGGGCTGAGGGCTGCTGCCAATGGCAGGAGGGTGCATCGGAGGCCTGGGGCTTTTGTGATGTGTGCTACACTGGGAGTGCGGTGATCCAGGGCAGCAGGGAGGTGGGTGTATGTCACTAGTGAGGAATTTGCTTCCCCTCTTTCTCTCCCGCTCTCCCCCCCCCATTCCTGAGAACAGGAAAAACTTTCATCCTCAATGACCTGGCCAAGCCCAGTGTCCAGGATTCAGGGCAGAGCAGCCACTGTGGCCCAGGGACTGGCAGGACAATGCTGGTGAGGCTGCTATTTAAGGAGCCGCCTGATCTCATCCTACAGCCCCTGCAAACCACACCAGCCAGAGCCACCCAGAGCCTGAAACCCTCTCCCATGCCCCAGTGTCCTGCCCCAGCCCTGAAGCCTCCATCCACCATTCTAAACCTCTTGGCCCCAGCCCTCACTCCTGCCTGCACCCAAACTGCCCATCCTTGGCCTCACCCCAGAGCCTACAACCCCAGCTGGATCCCTTCCCGTCTCCTGCACCCCAACCCACTGCCCCAGACGGGTGAAAATGAGTGATTGAGCGGGGGCCGGGGGGAATAGTCAGTGATGGAGGGAACAGGGATAGAGGGAACAGGGGATGAGCCTTGGAGAACGTGTTTAAGTCTCACTGAAGTAATCATGGATATATTTAAGTTTGCATTTAAATGCTTGGCTAAACTGAGAACTGATAGATCAAGGCTTAATTTTGCTTCCATCGCTGTCTATTGCCCTCTTATGACTATTTTAGTCCTGTCTGTATTGTTCTACAATGGCACCCAGTCCCTGTCAGGAACAGGAACCTTTGTATTGGGTACTGTACAGACATAAAATATGGGCTAGTTTCTTGGGACAAGAGACACAAGGGAAGTGAAGGGGAGTGGAGTGGGGTGGAGACAGCACAAGACAGGCTACAAAGGTGATATTAAATGGCATGTACGGTTGCATATGCAGATGACTAATGCACAGTGCGGGGACAACTGGCCTCTTTGCAAGTCTTTTTTTGGTCACTGAATGGTTCCCCAAGGGCTGGTTGTGGTACACCAAACATGGTGCCCATGGAGAAGATGGTCTTCATCAAACTGTGGGAGAACAAAGGAAAAGGATTCTGATTACAAACAGAACTGCTTCTTAACCCTAGAAAGGATCATAAAAGTATCATTTAATTAAAGGAGTCTTCAAGATACAAGGATGTCTGCACACCACCTACAAGATAAATAAAAGGCACTAGCATGACATTCTTTCCATGGCTTGCCAGAACAACACAGGACAGAAATAGTTACAGAAAGCGGTTTAACTCTTTCTGTAGTGAGGGCTGACTGACAACTTTAACTGAGGGCTGTGGACCAGAGGTTGTCACATAAAAGTCATATGTGGGTCCTGCAGTTTAGCAGGCCTAGGATGGAAGTTTCCATCTCTGCTGTACCCAGCTTAGCATAGCCTGGGACCCTGCAACCCAAACAGCAGCTGGGCTTGATCAACTTTAACCCATGTCTTAAGCTGGGCAACTACTAAGTGATAAACAAGTTTGACCTTGGTCTCAACCCATAAAAGTGTTAAGAATGGCTTTGAGCCAGGTACAAGGTGTGACGGACCGGGCCATGTCTGGGCACAGCTGAGGGCGTCCGCTCAGGGTGAATTGCTCGAATCAGGGGCTCCTTACAGCCCCCGACTGGTGACCTCTCCACACAGGCCACAAACCAGTCCCACAGAGCGCTTCAGCTGCCTGCCTGAAGCCTCCCGAGCAAAACCCCTCCGACACCCCAGCAATATCCGTGCTCCAGATGGCCCCGGGCCTCATACACAGGTGGGGGGTCCTAACACCCAATCCCACCTACCCCGAACAAGTCCTGTCCGGTTCCAAGAAACCAGCCACAGATCCCTGGTCAATTTACCCTCTGGACCTTACCCACAAATCACGCTGGGCCAATCCTTTAGAATCTATATCTAAAGGTTTATTATCACAAGAAAGAAAAGCATGAGAGTAAGGTTATTAAAGTACAGTACGTTACATGCACCGAATCTCCCAGTTCTCGATGCAGGCTCTAGCAGAGATGTTGCAGCTGCTGGTTTAAAAGTTCTCATTGCACATCCTACGATCAGGATGGGTTCACAGGTCTTCCGGGCTCTTCAATCCCTGCAATGCTGCCTCTGGGATGAAGTGCTGAGCTGAGAACAAAATGGCATCGTCCACATGGCCTCTTTATACCCCCTTCCTGGCCTCTTCTCGTATGCAGCAAGTCACCTGGTCAGAGGCCAATCTCTATGTTCCCTGCTGGCTGCCCTCAGGTGACAAACCCCATTCTTTCGGTGTGTCCATAGCCCATTGAGAGCCATTGTCCCACAGGGCTTCCCTACTCAGCCTGTCCATAGCAATGCTTAACCACATTCCAAGAAATATTCAGCTTCCACACAGATTACAGATTCCTACCTACAAACACAGACATTATATACTCACATAAGCAGTGTACACAGGATCAGAAGACAACAAGCTCCCATTCAATACCCCACATGGCTCCCTTTTATTCCAATTTCTGGGGCCAATACCCCCACCTAGGGGTGCAGCAGCGATCTGGCTGCTTCCCTCCAATTCGGTAATGTGACACAAGGACACCCAGTAAACAACTAGGCTACGTCTAGACTCGCATGATTTTCCGCAAAAGCATTTTAAGTTTTCCGTTAAAAGCATTTGCAGAAAAGAGCGTCTAGGTTGGCACGGACGCTTTTCCGCAAAAGCACTTTTTGCGGAAAAGCCTCTGTGGCCAATCTAGACGCCCTTTTGCACAAAACAAATCTGAACTGTCTACACTGGCCCTTTTGTGCAAAAGTTTTGTGCAAAAGGGACTTTTGCCTGAACGGGAGCAGCATAGTATTTCCGCAAAAAGCACTGATTTCTTACAGTAGGAAGTCAGTGCTTTTGCGGAAATTCAAGTGGCCAGTGTAGACAGCTGGCAAGTTTTTCCAGAAAAGCGGCTGATTTTCTGGAAAAACTGGCCAGTCTAGACACAGCCCTATAGTATAAGATCACTGGGACTCCTGCCCCTCTGTGAGTCTCAACAGGAACCTAGACCTCGAAGGGTGCTCTGGGTCCCCTGCTGGAGCCACGTCCTGGTGAGAGGTGACCAGAACAGGACTCATCACAAACCTGAGGGTGTATGAGCATTTCCAAGTGCCTGTTACTCTTTTATTCATTGTACTGCCTGTGCTTATTGGCATATTACTTTGCAGTAGCAGTGTAATCAACTGGCAGGATTAAGCCTGTAATAGTAGTGACGTAGTAAGATTAATAAAAGCAACTATCCCTAATTGACTCTGTCTTGAAGAGAATCCACAACCCTGTTGGGCCCTGCCCCTGTGAGTTGACAGAGGTGGTTATCTAGCAAGAGGCTTTAAACGGCCTCTGACTCACTTGTGCTCACTGTCTTTCAACCAGCCTTTTACACTCTCTCATATACTCTCCGGTCATGCACATGTTCCCTCAGACACCTTCCTCCCTGTCTATCCCTCACACATTCTCCTTTTTTCTTCCTACTCCTCAAACCATATTCCACTTTTCTTTCCATTTTTTCTTTCTGTCACTCCATTTCCTCTCTTACCTCAGCATCAGGGCCCAGTACTGGCATAGCCGTTGACAACAGCAACAGCAATGAAGAGTGAATGGGAGGTTGAAGAGGAGGCTGATCATGTCAACATGAGCTAAGCTGGCCACATATAAGAGGGAAAGAGGAAGAAGTTAGTGAAACTTCAAGGCCCCCACTCCTTTATCTCAATCTTTAGATTTGCCAGTCTTCTTCCATTTAGCAGTGACTACACGACCATACCCCCTTTTAGCTTAGAAATCTAAATTGTTGTGCAGTTCTAGGTGCCACATTGTGGACTAGATGCAAAAAGTCCAGAGAAGAACAATAATGATTACAGGTCTAGAAAACGTGACCTATGAGAGAAATTTGAAAAATTAAATTTGTTTAGTCTGGAAAAAAGAAGACTGAAAGGGGACCTGATAACGGTTTTCGAGTATATAAAAAATTGTTACAAAGAGGAGGGAGAAAAACCTCTGAGGATAGAATAAGAAGCATCCTGCACATTTTGCTGCATCGCAACTCCCTGCCCTAGCCCTATATTCATGGCCCACAATACAATTTCCCTACCCAAATGTGGTCCTCTGGCCAAAATATTTCATCATCCCTGCAAGAGATCCAATTTCAGGGAAAGTCTTGTTCAGCCCTTGCCCAGAATCTTTTGGGAATTTAGCTACAATGCTCTAGCAAACCTCTATCAAATCTGTGTTTTTTCAAAGGTTTGTAATATGGCCAAATGTGGGCAGATTTTCATGGGGATGCTTACAACATTTCCTTGCCACAAAGGCCAACACATGTTGACAAATTTCAAGTCTTTGCTCCTCTGACTTTTCAATAAAAAAAAAATAATTTTTACAATGGGCAACATAATATATTTTCCCAAGTCTTGCTCTCAAAAGAAGCTGAACTAATGTGCAGAATTTTTCAAACAAACAAACAAAAAAATAAGCCCATGGAAGATACCCAGAATAGAATTTTTTATCCAAATTGTTTCAGTTTGGCAACGTTGTAAGAACAAGTTCTTATAATGGGAAGTTTCAGGCTGCCTTATTAATGAGACATGAATACCAATTCTGCCTATGATAAAAAAAGATCTCTGAACAAATGGGGACCAGTTAGCTAAGACCTATCCAAAATAATACATAACTTATAGTTAGGAGCAGTAATTTACATCCAGTTTTCAAATATGCAGTCATTCAATTCACACTGTTCTTCACAGTACAAGAAGTGTGCTTAGGTACTATGTAGTCCACTTAAGTTGGTTAAAATCCTTTGCAAAAGGAATAAGCAAAGTGTAGATCATTATGGGGATGATCAAACTTCCATGAACTTCCACAGAAATCTTTCCAATGCTTTCAGTGGAACTTGAAGTCCTATGTAGGGTGGACAGAATTCTTATCCAGTTGTGAAGACCCTGGCAGTCACTGTCTGCACAGTAGGGATGTTAACAAATGTTTATTTTTGTAAACATGTAACCACTGAATTTTTTTATCAGTTACACATTTGCATGCAGGGGGCAGGCGGGAGCTGGTGTTAGTACCCCCCCATCACCAAGGCTATGTCTAGACTGCAAGCCTCTTTCGAAAGAGAGCGTCTAGACTGCACGTTGAACTTTCGAAAAAGCGGCTTGCTTTTTCGAAAGAAAGCATCCAGTGAGTCTGGATGCTCTCTTTCGAAGAAGCCCTATTTACATTGAAGAACGCCTTCTTTCGAAAGAGGAACTTTCGAAAGAAGGCATTCTTCCTCGTGAAATGAGGTTTACCGCCATCGAAAGAAAAGCTGCGTTCTTTTGATTTAATTTCGAAAGAACGCGGCTTGAGTCTGGACGCAGGGGAAGTTTTTTCGAAAAAAGGCTACTTTTTTTGAAAAAACCCCTGAGTCTGGACACAGCCCAAGAGGCAGCAGCGCAGGGGGCAGGCAGCTCCACAGGAGCCGGTCCTTGAAAGCCGGCTTCCCACGTGTACCAACTCCCACCTGCTCCCCACTCCACTCTGCTGCCCCTGTACAGAGGCAGCTACGGGGGTAGGGAGAATGTGTGTAGCAATTAGGATTAATCAGTGAGCCTAAGTGTATCAGTTAATCGTGTAAACGGGTACACACTAACATCCCTACTGCACAGTAGAGGTGCCGGTTAAGTACCTTATGAGTTCCTGGTACCAACCTTCAAGAGAAAAGGATAGTTTGTATACACTTGTCCTCATGGGTCACTTTTCACTATGTGGAGTACTTTGTAAGAGAAAGATTATCTAATAGACAACTTCCTCTCCCAACTCCACAAATCTCCATTAACTGATAAAGAAAAAGTTTCTGTCTATAAACCATTAGGAAGGGCTCTACATTTTAACACATGGGAGCCAGTGAGTAGAACAATTCCCTACTAGGCTTGTGTGCTTTTATGAATTTTGGTGTGTTCATATACATTAAAACTACAGAATGTTATGCATGAACGCACACACATTCCCCTAACCTTTAAGGAGCAAATATTAGCTAAAATAACGGCTGCACAATGGTTACACACAAAAAGAATGATCTTCTGGTGATGGGAGCTTTCTGACATTCTACACAGATTTTCCCAGATTTTGCAATGTTCTATACAATAATTTGGGCCCCATTCACCATGAGCCAAAAACCAAGTATTGATGGATGCTTAAATATCATTTAAACGCAGTTCTACCAAGTTAGTTAAATGGGGTCACATTGTGTTAGAATTAGAGCCTGATCATTCATTTTTTTAACAATCATTCTTCTACTATGTTCCTACCCTTCCTTTGTTTGCTCTGCACAAATATCCCAGGGCATGTCTGTATTGCAGCGTTATTTCGAAATAACAACGTTCACGTCTCACAGCAAGCCATTATTTCAAAATAATTTTGAGATGGTGGACTTCTTACTCTGACCTCTGTAACCCTCATTTTCGTGAGGAGTAAGGGAAGTCGAAGGAAGAGTGTTCTTCCTTCGACTTTCTGCTATGTAGATAGTGCCAAAAGCCAAATGAAGCTATTTCAACTTCAGCTATGCAATTAATGTAGCTGATCTTAATTCGACTTTTGCCCTGTGGTATAGACATGACCCTAGAAAGTAAGTTTAGTGCAGCAATATTCACAGAAACAGCAAATTTTCTTTGCGCATTGGAGAGTAAACGTGCATTACTCACATTGGAAACTGAATTCTGAGTTCATATTTCTATTTGGGATCACCCTAGCTCATGAAACAGTGGCCAGCAAATGCTGTACATGACATAAAAAGATAAGAATGGCCACAATGGGTCAGACTCATCTTCTGCAGTATTCTGTCCCTACAGTGGCCAGTGACAGATGCTTCAGAGAGTATGAACAGAACAGGGCGATTTTGAGTGATCCATCTCTTACTATACCCTCTAGTGCTAGGTTCTGGAAGTTGAAGGTGTAGGGTCACCCAGAGCATGGGGTTGCTTCCCTGACCATCTTAGCTAATAGTCTTTGATAACTGTGTCCTGCATGAATTTATCTAATTCTTCTTTGAATAATTTGACCTTCACTACATCTCACGACAATTAGTTCCACTGTGTGTGTTGTGTAAAGAAGTACTTCCTTTTGTAGTTTTAAACCTGATGCCTATTAATTTATCAGGTGACCCCTTGTTCTTGTGTTATGTGCAGGGATAAATAACACTCCCTCTTTGCTTTCCCCATACCATTCATGAGTTTAGAGATCTCTATCATATTCCCTCTACTTTACTTATTTCTTTTTTTAAATGCAGTCTCAGTCTTTTTAATCTTTCTTCATATGGAAGTTGTTGCAGAACCCTAATAATTTTGTGGTCTTTCTCTGCTCCTTTTAAATTTAAATGCAACTTTTTTGAGATGAGGTGATATGACAGCATGCATTATTGAAGATGTGGGCATATCATGGATTTTTTGTAATGGTATTATGATATTTTCTATATAATTACCTAATCCTTTCTAATTGTTCCTAATGTTCTGTAATCTTTTCCAATTCCCTCTGAAAACTGAGAGGATCTTCTTAGGGAAATATTCCCATGACTCCAAGATCTCTTTCTTGAGTAGGCATAGCTAATTTAGACACACACATACTTCATTTTGTCTGTCTAGTTGTGATTATTTTTTCCAATGTGCATTAACACTGAATTTCATCTGCCATTTTATTGCCCAGTCACCAGGTATTTTGAGATCCCTTTGTAATTCACAAACTGCATTGGATTTCATTATCTTAAGTATTTTGTGTCCTCTGCAATTTGTGCCACTTCACGGTCACCCCTTTTTCCATATCATTTATGAATACATTGAACACTACAGCTCCCAGTTCAGATTCTTAAGGATCCCACTATTTTCCTTGCTTGACTGTGAAAATCAGCCATTTATTCCTGTCCTTTGTTTTCCTATATTTTGATCAGTTACACAAGAGGACCTTCTCTCTCATCCCATGACTTTTTACTTTCCTTAAGAGCTTTTGGTGAGAGGCCTTGAAAGTTCATTTGCATAATCGCGACGTGGTGCTCTTTCAAATAATTGCCTTTTCGAAAGTAAAACCACGGTCTAGACGCAGTTCTTTTGAAAACGGCAGTCTTCAGGAGTACAGGATCTTTCAAAAAAACCCTGCCGTTTTCAAAAGAACCATGTCTAGACCACGGTTTTCCTTTCGAAATGGCGCGTGTTCAAAAGAGCGCCATGACACAATTATGCAAATGAAGCATGGGATACAGGCAGTCCCCGACTTACGTGGATCCGACTTATGTCGGATCCGCACTTACGAACGGGCCTTTCTCGCCCCGGAGCTCACAGGCAGCGGTCAGCCACCTCGAGCTCCGGGGCGAGAAAAGCTGCTCCCGGTGCCCCTGGTCTGCTGGGGACCGTCTCCAGCAGACTAGGGGCACTGGGAGCAAAGCAGTCCGGCCAGAGCAAAGCCTCAGAGGCGAGGCACCCCCCGCTGCCGCTTTGCTCCCTGTGTCCCTGGTCTGCTGGGGGGGGCGCAGCTAGTGTGCCCCCCCCCCCAGCAGACCAGGCTTTTGTTGTGGACCCTGGGGCAGAGCAGCTGGGGCGCTGCCGGTTGGTCTCGCAGCGCTGCTCTGGGCACTACTGGACCAACCCGGCAGCACCCCAACTGCTCTGCCCCAGGCGTCCCGATTCAGCCGCTGCTGGTCAGTTTCAGCAGTGGCTGAATCAGGACTCCTGGGGCAGAGCAGCTGGGGTGCTGCTGGGTTGGTCCAGTAGCGCCGAGGAGCGGTGCTACTGGAGCAACTCAGCAGCACCCCAGCTGCTCTACCCCAGATGTCCCCAAGTCAGCCGTTGCTGAAACTGACCAGTGCTGACTACAGGAAGCCCGAGGCACAGTTGCTCTGCCCCGGGCTTCCTGGAATCAGCTGCTGATCAGTTTCAGCAGCAGCTGACTTGGGGTTCTTAAGTTGAATCTGTATGTAAGTCAGAACTGGCGGTCAGTTTCAGCAGCGGCTGAATCTGGACGCCAGTTCCGACTTACATACAGATTCAACTTAAGAACAAACCTACAGTCCCTATCCTGTACGTAACCCGGGGACTGCCTGTATTTAAATACCCACTTCATTTGCACTTTCGAAAGAGGGATGTAGTCTAGACACAGCCATAGACAAGAACTAAGGATAATCTAATCTGGGGGCAAAAACAGGTCATCAAACAACTGACATTGACAAATCTAATGAAAACTACAGAGTACTTCTCAAATTTTGCACACATTCTATAAATGAATCATTGTTCATATAAATTATTACAACATTGTTCCGGCTAATTCACTAAATAGCAAAAAGGTGAAACTAGTTGAAGAAATTATTCATTAGAGATATTCCCCCAATCCTTGTTAGAATCATGCCTAGTTTAGATAAGGGATTAGGTAGGAGCAAAGGTTAAAAGGCAGTTTACAACTATCATTCTAACTAGAGATAAAATAATTTTGTGAAATTCAAAAACTCAGAATGTTACAAACCATTTCAGTGGGGATTCACAAAATTAGGCTGTGGTCACAGGACTTTTTTTTCTTGCAGTTTAAAACCATGCTTGTTTGATTTTTTCAAATATGATTCAATTTAAAACAAAATTACATCTTCTTAGCTAAAGCTTTTGGTGTCTATTTGGGTAGAAGAAACCAATGCAACCTACTGTAGCTCTTGTATGTAGCATAGATATATTTACTTTCATCAGAATTTCTTTTTCCTTCTCTCTGCTCCTTTTCCCACACTTGCTCTGAATTTGTTTCCCCATTTCAATTTTATTTATCTGTTTTTTTCCATTTGCATTTTTTTTCACCATGAAATATTTGCGTTCAAGTTAAACTTTCAAACTGAAGGTGTTCTTATTGTTCTTAGATCAGACAAAAACAGTTTGCCTGGTTTCTCTTCTAACAGACATACACACCAGTCAGCTACACCAGAAACCAGTTTAGCTAGAACTGTTTAAACACATTTTCTAAACTTGGCTCCATGCACTGTGAAGAAGGGGCCTGTAAAACTAAGCTACTTCTTTGATGATTCCCTTTCACTCTCAAATATAAAAAGAAGTTACATGAGACATAAAATGCTATTTACTTTGACACATGGGTTAAAAACCCTACTTATGCTAAAAGATCATGCCAAAGTAATCTGCCAACCATTTTAAAATGTTGAATTACTTGTATGAAGTAAAGATATCTCCAGAATGACAAGAAACCACCCAGAACTGGTGCCAGACACTTTTGCTGCTTAAAGATTATTTGCTATTGAGTGCACTTTTTGAGTGACTGAAAACACTCAAGACACAATTCAGGGAAGTATCTTTATGAAACATAAGCATTGTTCTGAACAGGGAAGAATTGAATGTTTTCCTGAACTGGGGTTCAAGTCTTATGCCTCAAAATATAGCCTGTACCTACTGCCTAATGCCCTTTCTGTTATTATGATTACAACCAAAAATCCCAACATTCCATCTGGCATGCTATAAATAGGTATTTCTTGGTCAAAATCACCCTTATCGTGTTTCTTATCTTTTATATGTACAGTCAGATACAACAGGAGGAATGGTTGTTTAGATTTCTTTCAACTCCCTTGTTAAGGAACCAAATTCAGCAGCACTTAACTCGGGTTGTTCTTCCAAAAAATTCTAAGACAATATTTAATTGTGTTAGGGGTTTCCTTTGACGGATATCTCTGGATGATATCACTTGGCTGAAATAAGCTGTGTTTGTTTGCCCAGTGTTTATAACATGTATTCCATTTCGTTTGCAGTGGTGATGTTGGGTAGTTATTCAAATGTCAGGATATGTCTAAACTACAGCATTTTTCTGGAAAAACAATACTTGCATCCACACTGCTACTACGTACTTTTGACAAAAAGTTGAAAGAACTGAGGGATTTTTCTGACAGTGGTAAACCTCTTTCTACGAGGAAGAAGACTTTTTCGGAAAAAGCTGTTTTGGGAAAAGGCATGTGTGAACACAGAAAAGGGAGTTCTGTCGAAAAAAGAGGCCTCCAGGAAATAACACAGGTGTTCTGCTGGCCATTTTGTCCAAACTAATCAGAACTCTATAGAACCGGGACAAGCCTTGTGGCAGGAAGCCAGCCCAGAGAACTGCACGTCACTATGCGGCTCTGACTGCCATCCGAATTTAGAGCCATGGCCCAGCCACAAGCTCCCCGAAAACCCCTCTGGCCTTCACAGGGAGCATGACCATGGCTCCCAGGACCCAGCCAGAGGCACAAAAAGGCATGCACCATCGTGGTCTGGGGTGGAGATCCTGTCCCTCCTGGAAGTATGGGGTGAGGAGGAGACCCTGTAGGATCTCCGCTTCTGGGGTGGCGCAATGCCAACATATATGGTCAGATGGCTGAGACTCTGGCTGTGAGAGGCCACCACCCCCGACCATGGAACATGTGAGGAGCAAGGTCAAAGAACTCCACCAGGGCTATGCCAGGGCAAGGGAGCTCAGCTCTCGCTCTGGGGCAGGACCCCACTCCTGCCCCTACTACCACGAGCTCCACCAAATCCGGGGTGATGGTGCAGCCCCTTCCCCACCTGTGGTGGTGGACTCAGGGCTAGAAATGCCCGTCGTCACCTGTCTGGGGCTCCCTGGAGAGGAGAAGGAGGAAGAAGATGAGGACAAGCTGGAGGAGGAGGAGGAGATGGCCAGCATGGTCACCCTCACCTTGGAGCCAGTACCCTAGGTCTTGGATATCCCCCAGGCATCCTCTGAGGGCGGGGAGGGATCAGCAGGTGAGTGCTTTCAATTTTTCACTCACACAGGGCGGGAGAGGTGGGCACAGAGGGGATGGGGTGCGATCGTCACTCGGCCTGCTTGGTCTGGACATCGTGCTGCACTCCGTGCACATGGATACCTGTGCTGCACCAGTCTGTGCCACGCAGCCTCAGGAGGTAGCCCCAGAGCACCACTGGCCTCCTGCTCACAGGCTCTGGGGAGGCCACACAAACATCTGACTCCTGGGGGCGATGCTTTCCCACCACCAGCCACTGCTGGAAGCAGGCTGGGCACAAGGGCACACGCAGGGCTGCACACAGACCGAGGCGTGCCACACATGGCACACAGGCATGCCTGCATGCGCAAGACACCACCCACTCCTGCGGACAGCGCTGCTAGACACAGGTGTATGTGCCGGCCCCATGGAGGGCCAGGCTGCTCCATGCCCCTTTCCCACTAGTGGGATCCCAGTGTGGCCAGACACTTCTCTTGCCTGCTTGTTCACGGGATGGGGGCGGGGGGAGAGGGAAGTGGATAGCATGGTCCCTTGGGCACCTCAGGGCCCCTCTGAGGCAGGGCCCACTGTGCAGGCCACAAATGGCCTTGCTCCCAGGACATCCCCATCCTCTGGCCCAAGATCTGTTGCTCGCAGCTCAGAGGAGGGCACGGCCTCAGGGACAGTGTCTGCAAGGATGACTGACCACCTCTCCCTCTTTATTTTCCACAGCCAGACCAGCCGTCACTGAGGGGCAATCACCACCAGCCCAGGCAGCTGCCTGGCCCCAGGGGAGCCACAAGCATGTGGCTGTCCTCCATGATATGCAGCAAACCCTGGCACAGAAGGTCCAGGATGATGCCCAGAGGCGGACCTAAAAGTGGGTGCAGCTTTGTGGCAAGGCGAAAACATGTGGGCCACCATCCACGAAATGATAATACACCCGGCTCCTGTCCCTGCTCCTGCCCCTCTGCTCCTGCTCCCCCTGCTCCTGTCCTCCCTGCCATGCCTATGCCCCCTCCCCTGCCCTACCTGCCATGCCTGACTCTGCTCCAGCCCTCCCTCCTGATCACCCTACTGTTGTCCCAGTCCCCACCGACTCCCGAGGTTGCCGAGATCCCCAGACCTGAGGTGGCACTTCCAGCCACACCACATGCCACTCCCAGCCCTGAGCCCCCCTTCTCCCTCCCCTTATCCAGGTTCTGAACCCCCTCCTCCCCTGTTATTTTTATTATGAAAAAAATACACAGTTCTTGGTTTTCAACTCAAAACTGGTGTCTATTGACTGTACAGGGAAGGGGGAAAGGGAGGGGTTGTTGTAGGAAAGGCATGGGAGGGAAGGCAAGGCACAGGCCCCTAGTGGGGAGGCCCTGGGGAGAGTTACTAGGGTCCTTGAGAGAAACTCTCCCTCAGGGCCTCCTAGATGCACACCCCCACCTGATGGGCCTGGCAGATTGCAGCTGTGCACGGCTGCTCAAAGGCCCTTCCCTCCTGGCCAGCTTCTGCCCTCCCCCCTGGTAGGAAGTCCTCCCCCTTCCTCTCCATGATGTTGTGGAGAACACAACAGGCTGAGACCACTTTGAGGATGTTGTGCTCTCCCACGTCCAAGCGGGTCAGGAGCCACCTGAACCTCACCTTTAGGCACCTGAAGGCTCATTCCACCGGCATTCGGGCCCGGCTGAGGTGGCCTGAACTGTTTCTGGGTGGCCTTAAATGTGAGATAGCATCCAATTAGCGCTATCTTTTGGAAAAGTACATCACTTTTGCTGTGTAGATGCTCTCTTTCAAACCAGGCTTTTCCAGAAGATCTCTTCCAGAAAAGCTTATTCCGAAAGAAGCTTGTAGTCTAGACGTAGTCTCGATCATTGATGCACATACAAAAATTGTATATTGCATGGAAAGTTGTGTGCTTCATAATCTAGATTCTTAGCATGAGCGCCATGACCAACCTGCCCTCACAGGTTGTGCCCTCACCAACCACTGTTGTTGAACCTGATATGCAAAAAGCCACTGCTTCCAATTATATATTGGATCTATGAGTAACACACTGTTATGAGGTTTTCTTGTCTGTTTAGCGCTTGTCTCTTCTGCTATTATTGTTCATGAAACATATATTCATAATATATTAAAAAGGAATCAGGATAGCATCCCATTGATACAGGAATTAAAAAAAATACTTTAGTCACTTTAAAAACAGCTTATCCAAAAATACACACTTACAGAACTGTATGTCTGTAGCTGGTTGAAACACAGAGCAGTTCTGCAAAACAATCAGACTATCAAAAATCATTTATGGTACAATGAACAACTGTCACTCTTCTTCCCCTATAAATGGTTACGTCTACATTAGCCATATACCCCAAAACAAATAAAGAAAAATGTAATTAAATTTTATCTTAAGATAAATTCCTTCCCCTCTGAAAATAAATCTGGAATATTGGGTTTCCTTAGATATATATTCATTATTATATTTAATATTATTATAGCTACACATGTCATGTTTAGACTTTTTAATAAAGTACCTTAATATATACAGATGAAAAGTACTTTGTAGGAGCCAAGTATTACAATTATTTTTATAAAACTGCTTTTTTTGGCCTTGGCATATGCACAACATTATACTGTGTGGATCTACAATCAACATGGCCACAACAGCACAGCTAACTACTATTTTGGATGTTAGCAGTTCAGAATGGAAAAACTCACAAGACTGAGTCCATGATGATGCAGAAGAAGAACATGGTCTTCAGAAAGTGGATGTCCCAGCTATTAAATTGGCATTATAGTTTATGACAAACAAAAGACCAACTAGGATTCTGGGGTAAATGAGTATCACAGGATTGGATCGATTCTTCACTATTGTTAAACACAAATGTATGGGGCAGTGTTCCCCAAATGGTGTTCCACGGAACCCCGGGGTTCCACAAAGTGAAAATAAGGGTTCTGTGAGAAAATTCCATTACAACAACATTTTATTATTTAAAATAAGTAATAATTAATATTATGTGATTTTTGTTTGTAAATATGTGCAATTAAACTAAATGTTGATCTCATGACTTTGTTTAGCATTGATTTCTTATTATCCTTACTTATTTGCGGTCTACTTTTTCAGCTCCATATATTAGACTGTTATTAGGGGTTCCACAAAATTCTTTTGAGTTTAAAAGGGTTCTGTGGCCAGATAAAAGTGGAAAACACTGATATAGTGAAATACATAATCTTTAAAAAATAATTTAGGATAAAGATATCTTACTCTATAGCACTTGTCTTAAGGAAAGTAGTTTTCTGTGTCTTATTATGGAGAGGGATGTATATTAGATATACTGAAATCGTGTTATGTGGAGGCGGTTAGCTGTGTTGATTTGCAACAGTGAATCTAGAGGATTCTTCCAATGCAATGACTTTATGTTACCCTTTTGTGCATTCCCTGTTGCATGAGAGATGTCCAGATCAGTGCTATTCTCCACCAATCCTAGCTCCCAGACTAGCCCTTTCAGACCTAGGGCAGTTGAGGTAATGAGAACAGCCCAGAGACTGCTCTAAATTAAGACAATGACCAAGCTAATCCCTGGCGGGCCCCAAGAATCAGGGAACAATATAGATGCATTCAATCCATCCTTTCCTCCCATCTCCTTAGCTGCACAAAGCAGTCCTCAGTGACAGAATGAAGCCCTCATTGACAAAAATGGATGCAGCCTTCCTTTCACTGTGTTGTGTAGGACCACATCTGGGTACTGAAATTATATAGGGGGTGTTACGGGGTGTGCATACCGCACACTGTAGTAGGGGGATTAAAGCCCTGTGGGTGGAGGAAGTCTGGCCCTCTCTCCCAGACTAGGCATGCTCCAAATGCTGGAGCAGTATAAAAGATAGCAGAGCAGCTCAATCTGGGCTGGCCAGTGGAGGAGAAGGACTTCCAGCTGGAGCTCCTGAACTGCTGCAGCCAACAACCCATGGCGGTGGAAACCAGAAACCCGGGAGACAGCTGCAAGGCAACCCCCGTGGAGTTCCAAGGAGAAGCTGCTGCCAGAGACACAAAAGACCCAGTAACTACATGGGACATTGATCCGACCACAGCAGTAACCCAGAGAGGGTGCAGGAGCAACCTCTCCCACCTAGGTTACTTGGCATGTTTCAGCCGGATTCCTCACCGAGGGAGTGGCAGACGGTGCTGCTGCTCACAGGGCCCTGGGTTGGGACCCAATGGAGCAGAGTGGGCCTGGGTTTCCCTACCAGGGTATTAGCCCCAATATTATTGACTCTGGACAGCGCATCGTATTATTGACTCTGGTCAGGGTGCCATACTGCCCTGCATTGGGGGCTCCTTATTGACTCTGGTCAGGGTGCCATACTGCCCTGCATTGGGGGCTCCTTATTGACTCTGGTCAGGGGACATACTATCCTGAACTGAGGGTTCTTGACTGACTTGGGCCTTTAGGCCATGCTACCCAGTGAACAGGGCCACTTACGGACTTGGGGTTGCCTGGAGACGAGGATTATTTCATGGATTCTAGAGATGGCTGGCTACCTCGTGGCTGAGGAGGTGGTGCCTGAACTTGAGAATATAGCCAGCCCAGTCACAGGGAGTGCATACTCTGCCACCGGGGGCCCTGGATGCAGACATTACCAAGGTAGGGAGGGGGACTTTATTGGATGTAGCATCGGCAGCTCTGTAAGGGCCATTTTGAGGTCTTGGGTCGAGAATGGGGCTGTAGGAAACCAAAAGATTCTGGTTTCAGGAGCCAAAGAGCGAGGAGGCTGGCACTTAGGGGACTGTAGTTGGTCCCACAGTGTATCCCAGCAGTTGGGCTTGCCGCCATGGGTGCTTGGTAAAGTAGGCTAGGGGAGGTCATGCCTACCCAGACAGCCAGGCATGGCTGGTCCCTCCCCCCACATCTCAATGAAGCTGGCACCTGAATCTGAGTCTTCAGAGTCCCAGGCTGATATCCTAACTATAGGCCCATCCTGCCTCCCCTAAAAGTGCAGGGTGAATCAAAAGTGATTACGTTTAATGTGTCCATCTAGGGTCTTATTCTGGACCCCTCAGCAGGGCGTTTCAATGCCAATGGCTTTGGTAGCATGACAATGGTATAACTGAGATGCGAATATGATTCATGTTGATTAAGAAATACGCAGTAGATTTTTCTGCTCTTGTGCTAGGCATTTTGGAGTCTAGAAACCAGTCATCACTGTTATTGCACTTAACCCTAAAATATAAAACTCTGATTGATGCAGTGGACAATTGCTATCAGAACTAATTTCAATGTTCTTATTGTCTGGGGGCTTGCAAATAAAACTGGAGAAAACAACCCCCCTTACCATAGTCACAGCTAGTAGGTAAATTTGCTTCAGCAGTTTGCAATGTCTTCATGTATAGTTAAAATAACAGAATGGCATTCGTGTGCGCACAGAGACAAAAGGTTTTGCTAAGCAAATACTAAACACCGTAATGGATAGATTACAGTTCCACCCAAAAGCAAAGAAATATGTTTGCATAACATCCTGTTGACAATCTATTGCTCTTTTAATCAGGCTTTGAAATATCGTAAGCAGTATGTTAATTAATTTAAACCTAACATCCATTGCGTCATGCCTTATTTGAAATATAAGGCTGACAAAGACTTTTTAAGTTAAAAATCAGCTGACATAATAATACAGTTATTTTTGTATAGCACTTTTCTTCCAAGAATACCAAGATCTTTGCAAACATGAAAGGCTACAGTATGGTTATAGATAGAGTCCCTTTGCAATGGTTTGTGAAGAAGTTGCGCCATCAACAATCCTGGCAGGCATCATGCCTCAGAAACAACTCTGTTTGCCTCCTGCTACTGCAGCCCTTAAAAAGGGCTGTTTGCTTTCCCATTACCTCTATCCGGTTACTCCAGCTATAGGTTGAAACTTTCTTGCCCAGCCCCCTTGGGACCTGACCGGTGCTGAACCAGGGTATGTCTACACTACCCCGCTAGTTTGAACTAGGGGGGTAATGTATGCATACCGAACTTGCTAATGAAGCCCGGGATTTGAATTTCCCGGGCTTCATTAGCATAAAGCCGGCGCCGCCATTTTTAAAAGCCGGCTAGTGCGAACCCCGTGCCCCGTGCCACATGGAACGAGGTGTACAGATAGTTCGGATTAGGAAGCCTAATCCGAACTATCTAGTCCATGCCGCGTGTAGCCACGCGGCACGGGGTTCGCACTAGCCGGCTTTTAAAAATGGCGGCGCCGGCTTTATGCTAATGAAGCCCGGGAAATTCAAATCCCGGGCTTCATTAGCAAGTTCGGTATGCATACATTACCCCCCTAGTTCGAACTAGCGGGGTAGTGTAGACATACCCCCAGAGAATTTGCCAGACCACGGGAGGTCAACAGGAAACAGGTTTAGCAACTGGATAGTTTTTTATCACAATGGGCAACCTATGA
Organism: Pelodiscus sinensis; assembly: GCF_052426305.1. Taxonomy (NCBI): domain Eukaryota; kingdom Metazoa; phylum Chordata; order Testudines; family Trionychidae; genus Pelodiscus; species Pelodiscus sinensis. Next base: position 118,896,173 of record NC_143056.1, on the reverse strand, counting down.
AATTGCAATAGAATATTATAAAAAGGGAAATAAAATTAGAACAGCAACAATAAAGCACATGATAAAAAGAAAGTATTGTTGCTAAAATCAAGGAGGGAGCAAGAAGCTGGATAAGGAGTATGATTGCCTTTGAGAAACTAGGCAGGCTGGGCATTTACATAGAACCAAGCAATTTAAACAAAGTCCTAAAAAGAGTTCACTACAAAACATGTACTTTTGAAGAAATATTTCCTGACTTAGGAAATACTGGACCCCTGAAGGGAAGCAGAAAGGAGGATGACCCAAGACAACATGGCGCCGGACCATTGAAGTAGAAATGAAGAGCAAGAATTACACTTGGGGCACTATTGAGAGGCTAGCCAGAGACAGACAGACGTGGAGGACTTTTGTTGCTGCCCTATACGCTAGCAGGCATCAAGGACAATGATGATTTCCTGACTTGGCAAAAGCAAAAATATTCTTAGTATTTGATGCCAAATATGGCTATTGGATAAAGAAAGCAGCTACCTTGCCATTGGACACTACCAGATAGGTACAGCTGGTTGAGAATAAATACTCTGTGGGATCAGACTGCAGAGCCTAAGGATCCATGGGAACAGAACTCAGGTTAAAAGAGCCTGGAACAGCTTATGCTTTCTGACCTCTGGCTTCTCATCCCACCCTCAAGGAACATCTAGACTACATGCCTCTGCCGACAGAGGCATGTAAAATAGGCTACTTGATATAATCAATGAAGTGGGGATTTAAATATCCCCAGCTTCATTAAAATAAAAATGGCCGCTGTGCTGTGCCAACTCAGTTGATCGTCGGCACAGCGCACGAGTCAAAACGCAGATTGGTCGACAGGGAACGCCTTTGTCGACCGTTCCCTTTTGCCTCGTGAAACGAGGTTTACAGGAGCGGTCGACAAAGGCTTCCCTTGTCGACCGATCCACGTCTTGACTCGCACGCTGTGCTGACGATCAGCTGAGTCGGCACAGCACGGAGGCCATTTTTATTTTAACAAAGCTGGGGATATTTAAATCCCCGGCTTCATTGACTATGTCGGGTAGCCTATTTTACATGCCTCTGTTGGCAGAGGCATGTAGTCTAGATGTACCCTCACTGACTGACACTGGCCTCCTGATTTCAGCCTGGTAGCTATCTCTGATCTTCAGTCCCTTGCTCAGAATACCTTTCAGCCCCCTCCATGGAAGCCTCTTAGTAGGAATTTGAAGGTGTGGATCTACTACTACCCACCAGACCTCCATGGGGTAACATATCTGCAGGAAAGGACCACTCAACTGCAATGAACCACAGTCTGCAGTGCCAAGTGGCACAACTCTGAGCCGAAAATCAAATGCCATGTGAGCAGCTAGCATGCTTATAGGAAGAAAAGTCTATGTTCCAGGGTTCAGGTCAGGCAACTGCCCTCTGATTGGAGCTCCTCACTATTCCTATCCAAATGTTTTGTTGGGAATCCAAAAAGTTCCTGAACCAATGCTGTCTCACTTTCTTACTTTGCTGTCACATGTATCCCACCAATCAGCTTGCTAGCTGGAGAAGCACTGGTTTGGGCCTTTCCCTTTCCTCCCCCCTAAGAGTAGGTCATCCCAGTCTTAGTGGGTAGAAATGCTTTCCTGTGAGCATTTTCTGCCACTTTTGACAACTCTCATCACACTCACTCAGCAGAAATCACACTATGAAGGCTCCAGCAAGGACAAGGGCCTACAGCCCCAGTTTTGGTGTGGACTTAATGAGAAGGTCAAGGATGAGCTAGCTTGTGTTGAGACCCCATCAGCTTAGATCCTCTTTCTCCACATTCACAATTGGCAGCATGAACAAAAAGAGGAGAGCGGGGGAACCTCGTCCATACCCCAGACTGAAAACCCCAGACCCAACCACAAACCGATGCAGGTTGGTCTGATCTTCCAATGATTTACTCTGAAGGAAAGGACTGGTACCAATACAATGATTTATGCTTTTAGTGTGAAGCACCAGGACATGCCCTGACAGCTTGTCCTTTGAAGATTTTGACCAGGAAACAAACAAAGCTGTATTTCGGACAGCCAAAGCTGTATTTCGAACAGCCACAACCATGGTACTAGGCTATGAAACTATGCCTCCTTCCCCTAAACTTTAAGCTATGGCTTTTTAAAAAAGGATTTTCTAGGGGCTTATTACTATTTTATACTCAAAGGCTGTGTCTACATTGGCACCCCTTTCCGGAAAAGGGATGCTAATGTAGACTTTGGAATAGGCAAATCCGCGGGGATTTAAATATCCCCCGCGGCATTTGCATTAACATGGCTGCCGCTTTTTTCTGGCTTGGGGAAAAGCCGGAGAAAAGCGCCAGTCTAGACGTTATTCTCCGGAAAATAAAGCCTTTTCCGGAGGATTTCTTATTCCTATTTCAAAAGCATTTCCGGAAAATCATGCCAGTCTAGATGTAGCCTTGGTGTGTGTAAACTACCTGCTGTTCCTTTTGTTGGCGTGACGCCCCTGCTTTCCCATCTCACCGGCTCCCCAATGCATGTTTACCTCTTCATTGCCATCATAGTATTTTATGAGAAGATGGTTAGTCACAGAAAACGACATCATTTTGAGGAAGCCATATATGTATTGCATCTTTGTCCAGTAATCACCTCAGAGGTCAGTCAGAAGATGCCTGGAATAATTTCTGTCAGATAGTTTACAAATATCATTTCTGTACTGGTTTAATATCTTCAGGTATACGCAACTGTGATCTTGCTTTCATCTTTTGGGGCTCACTTTGTAGCCCTTGAGAGATCAGCAACTGTCTCATGTCAGTAATTATTCTAACAGATTATTTCTGACATAATGACTGGGGTTATAGATATCTTCTGCAATTAATAAAAAATGGATGGTTGAACAGATGTTTTTAGTGTATTGATTATATAAATCAGATCCACAAAAAGAAGTTCACAGTCAATACTTCATATTTTTGTCTCTTTTCTGTGAACCCATCTAGTATATAAAGAAACGCTGTTATTACAGATGTATGTTGAAATGGACAAAATGGTGTCATTTTGATAAGGGAGGCTCACAAATGCTCTGTAATAATAAAAACAGTAATTGACAGAATGAACATGAGTGTATTCTATAATCAATGTACCTGTATCAGCAAAACCTTAATGCATGGATTAAAGTTTAAAAGCATTAAGAGCTAATTATGGTTATAGATGGTCTCCTTAGTGATAAATTAGCTACAAATGCCATTGAAGTATTTATTCAAAATAAGATTAAACATGAGAGGGGATTTTCCTTTGATCTGAACAGTATGTAAGAAGTAAGTTTCAAGGAGTTAGTCATCAGTGAACTCAAGTAGGCTGTCTCACTTCTCCAGTTTCAGATTATGTTCATTTTCTGTATTTTGTGTAGTGCTGCATTAAGTTCTGTTTGAATGCCTTACTTCAATAAAACTTCAACAGTTATCTGACTTCAGACAGTTATTTGACACCATGACTTATTAAATCTGAACACATAACAGTGCACTCTTGTGTTGTAATACATAATGGAAGATTCTGAAGGAGCAAGTTGTAATCATGTTTAATTTTGCTATCTCCTATAGAAGAAAGGGAAATGATGACAGATAGATTCACATAGTAAGATAGTAAACCTATGAATAGTAAAATGTGTAGGATTTTGAAATCAAAGGGGACTTAGGCACTTTTGAAAATCCCACGTGGCACCTATCTGAATCCTTAGGTGCCTAAATACCTTTAAAACTCTGGCCTTTATTTCACAAGCCATTTTTTAATTTAATTGAGATTATTTGCAGAGTCTCATACAGTGGGCCAAATTGTGGAACCCAGCTATCATTGGGGAGCAGTTTCTCTCAAAAGTAGTCCCACTGATTTCATATATGACAATAAAGTTGGTTAAATGTATGATGTGTTCGCAGTGAATATGTCACTGTCACCTTTAAATGTTTCCTTATGGTTTATGTCAATAGTTTTATTTTAAAGAAGGATGTATATTTGTTCGTGATTTATTGTTTTAATCACCATGATGAAGTATACAAGGGTGGAACGTGAATTGCTCATCTCTGTTTGCGTGAGACATTTTAGTCAGTGCAAACAAAGGTGGAAAGTCCAGACTTTTCTTATCTAATAGTATTTAACATCCCTAATGAAAAATCTATGAAAAGAAGACCTTTTGGTTGCTTTGTGTGGTTTTGCCAACATAGCATGACGATTTCTAATTTTTCTTTTTACAAAATAACTACATGCTTTTCAAGAAGCAATATAAGAAGATGCAGCTCTTTTGTGGCTGGCAGTAAGAGCCAAATTATTTCTGCAATAGTATGGCAGCAACTTCTCTCTTCTCCCTCCAAGATCAAGCACACTGCAAGGATCACTAAGACCCCTGCACACACTGAAGTTAAACTTTGTTTCATTTTGAAAAATTTACATCGCTGGTTTGGTTGTTGCTAATTCAAATGGATTGAACTTAACTTACATTTAAAAAAACTCCCTTAAGTGTCTGCAAGGTCAGAAAAATAAAGATGGTCAAAACTGGAATAGGTTTTGATTTTGTGAAATCTATATCAAGGATTGGTTTGAATCCAAGTCCCATTTATTCAAATTTGCACATTTGATTTTGCTTGCCATTAATGGGTGCACACAATTAAACCAGTGCACAGTCACTGTGGAACTCCTGGCCAGAGGATGTGGCAAAGACCAGGACTTTAACAAGGTTCAAAAAAGAGCTAGGTAGATTCATGAAGGTTAGGTCCATCAGTGGCTAGCCAGGATGGGTAGGAATAGTGTCCCTAGCCTCTGTTTGTCTGGAAATGGGTGACAGGAGAGGGATCACGTGAGGATTGTCTGTTGTGTTCCCTCCCTCTGGGGCATCTGGTATTGGCCACTGTCAGCAGACAGGATACTGGGCTAGATGGACCTTTGGTCTGGCCCAGTATGGGCTTTCTTAAGTTCTTACACTTACATATGAGTATATAAATTAAGTAGTTACGATTATACCTGGTTTTAAAGGTAATATAAAAAGCTTATGTGACTTTTGAACTTTTGTATTAAGCTAGTATAAGCGGTGTCTTTTATCTTGTATGTTTTCAACAAAGAGAAAAAATAAAGTTGAATAAAAAAGGAGAAAGTGTATCAAGTGCTGGAATTACTGATCAGAGAACAACCAATAATGTTATAGTTATTCTTATACAAGCCAGTATTAATGACCAATATCTCTTACTGTAGATTTTATGAGTTAGGTCTAGATGTAAAAGGTAAAAAAAAATCTAAACTGAATTCCATCTGTTTCAATGGATCCATGCTAATTTACACAACCAGTGATTTGGCCCAAACATATTTTGCATGTTATTTTGACAATGAGAATCTCACTATTCTGCTCCAGGCTTCTTGAAACATTAACATGAGAAAACTGAAAATATGAGAAAGGAAAAATTATCATTGCCTGGCTAAACAAATAGCATTCACTTATATCAAGACCATTTCCGTTTCACTCCTGGCTGTAATACTAGAGGACAACCCCAGAGAGAGAGAGAGCCAGAGTACCTCTTAATTATAAACCAAGATAAGGTCTTGCAAACACACAGAATAAATTTCCATTACTAGAACACTTTCAACCCTGTTTTCAGAGTTTTTCCCCTGGCAATTTATTATACTATATACATCTCTGTACGGACCTTATCCCCATAGTATTTGAGCATCTTTAAGCATCTAAAATAATGTATTCTTTAACCTACACACTTCAGTTTAAGCCACTATCCATTTGACTAATAAACTTTTTTTGCTGCAGACTCTTTAGTTGCTCTGAGTCAACTCTTACAACCTGACATCTTTTGCCATTCACTTTCCATCAGAAGGAATAAATGGAAATTTCTCCAGATCCCTCAACCATGAGTACAAGTTCCTGATTCCTCATGGCAGAGGAGACTGGAAATAAAGTTCTGCACCACTGTGTGGGATGAACATTGGCATTTCACTTGGATATCAAAGGTACTCCTTAGCAGATGACACTTAGAGCTGGTGTTTACAAGCCAAAATAGCGGAGTATTTTTAAAACACCCACTCATGCAGAGATTAATGGGCAGCAATTTACTGAAACCAGGCAATATTGAGCACCTTAAAAGAGCACGCTAAAGATCAGCATTCATCCCTGTAGCCACAAAGAGTAATGAAGACCCACAGTTGAAGATGAGGTGCTGAGATAGTCACGATATTAATGCTCCGCCTAGCATCATCCCCAACTCACAAGCTGCTGTGGAAGGAAGTCAGATCCGATCCTGTTTGGGTACCTACTGCTGATGTCCTTCACATCCAGGCCTTTCCCCACTTGAGCTTAGAGTGCATCCACTGCTCAGTGAGGGATGGACTCTCTATATCTCCACCGCCCCTTCACCCACTAAGACAAAGTTGGTCTCCCAGGGATTAAAGTAGTGGGTGGGCAACCTACAGTCCGAAGGCTGCATGTAGCCCTTTGGGGTTCTATATGTAGCCCATGGAACATTTTGTTTACCATTGCTCATGCACAAAGCTGTCAGATTCTGCAGGACTTCATTGTTGTCGTCGTTTTCCTACCAGTATTACAAAAGTGACATGCTTAAAGCAAGGACACATGGAGTCTGTCAGTGTTGCCAACTCTTACGATTTTATCACAAATCTTGTGATATTTGATAGTTTAATTAAAGCCCCATATCCAACAGACAAGTAATTATGTGAAAAATTTATGAAAATAGTATGTAAAAATATTTTGTGCAAATTCTAGGTGCACAAGCGCAGTTAGCAAAGCTAACCTATCCCAGGAGACTGTCTCGGTTACAACAGTGTGGCGGTTCACTGAGATGAAGGAGGGCCACTCATTGGTCCACTCACTAGCCCAGGTGGCCCATCACTGGTTTAAAGTAACAGATAAATCCCACAGATGAGTATGGCCCATTGCTGCTCTCATCTACACTGATACGAAACTGGTGTAAATGAGAGGATACTGGGCCCTTGTGACTGCTCTGTCTAGTGCTGACATGGTGAGCTCTATAGCCAGCATTCTTTATCTTTTGAAGCATAGGTTTTGCCTTTCCTTTGCTCCCTTGCCAAGACATTGGTCCACGTTCTCCACTGACCTCGTCATTTACACCAAGAAACCTGCCTGTGCAAAGGATGTGTAAGTCATTATCACTTATTTCATGACATTTTTATCACACTTTACATATATTCAGCAGCACTATAAATGGCTACACAAGGTATAGGACAGGACAGGACAGAATCTAGCTCTATTGCCTGTTTCATGTTCTCACTTCTCCACACATTTTTCTCTTCTTCCCAAGAGAAGCAAGTATTTTGCTACATCAGTGTTAATAGCTTTCAGTGGCACTGAATGTTATTTCCTGAATAATAAGCATCTCAGCTACCCCAGAGACAACTTTGTTTGGGAATCACTGACTTCTGTGATCTTAATTAAAATCTGACACTCATGAATATTGCAGTTGTAGTTTTTTACTGTTTTCTCCTTCTTTGGCTCTTATCCCAACTGGAACCCTATGCTCCTTGAAGCCCTGACAAAATCCACTGTGTTAGGATAATTTTTTTAAATACAGTAAAAGCTGTGTTATCCTGCCCTTTGGCAACCAGAACGCTCTATTCGCCAGCATTTCTAATATCTCCCAATACAAATCTTCAATCTGTTAACCAGGACTAGTATACAGCCCAGAGGGTTATGCAAATGCACATGCTGAACTCTACTATTATGCCAAAGAGGCAGAAGACAAGCAGATACGTTGATATCAAGGATTTATTCAAAAAAGCCACTTCCAGGGTGTGTCAGAGTCATTAGAGATTCATCCCAAGCTCCTAAACATTCTACAACTACAATAATAACGGATGGTGATAATGATAACCTCGAGGCACTACAAGATTATGAAGTTGGCTTTTGAATCATCAAAAAAGAATAAATTATGTCCAGTATCATTTTAGTATTAAGTATGTTTTTGGTGATCTGGGTGTATGCCATGTGCTGCCCATAGTGATATGTAGTATCATAAGACAACGTGCTGTATACACCTAAGTGCTTCAAGAAACCAACCACCCTGCAGTGCAGTACTACTACTGGATTGGTAAGCACATGTATACTACCGTATACTTCATTCATTTTATCATATTCTAGTTCTTTAAACATTGGTATTCTATTGATAAGTATTACTCTTAGGCCATGTCTCCACTTCCCAGAGGATCGACACTCTGGTAATCGATCTTCCAGGGTTTGATTTAGTGGGTCTAGTAAAGACCCGTTAAATCAAATGCTGAGGACACCGATACTCCTCACTATTGCAAGAACTAAGGGAAGTCGATAGGAGTGTTTCGCCTTTCAACCTTCCGCTGTGGTGATGGTGCCAAGCTTGGCTTAAGGTATGTCTTCAGCTACATTATTTATGCAGCTGAAGTTGCGTACCTTCAGCCAGCTTCCCCCTACAGTGTAGAATTTATATATGGCTGGCAGATTTTTTTATATCCACTTCACACCTAGGCCTGACTCACCAGCTGTGTCATTCCACTTTGAGACAGGTTTAATTCCATTGAGTTCAGAGGAACGATAATGTCTTAAAACTGAATTAATGTAGTGGGGTATCTGATCAGGGCCATCCCTAGGGAGGTCTTTCAGGCCTTTCTTCCACCTTGCCTCTTCCTACCTCTGCCCCCCCACACTCCAACTCTTCCAGTCCCTGCTGACCCCTCACTGGCCCCATTTCACCACTTCCCCCAAACCACCTCCACCTAGCAATGCATCTGGGGGATTTGTGAGGGACCCAGCCCACACCTACACTCACCAGCAATGGCAGCGAGAAGAGGAGCAACCTAATCCCAGCCTGCTCAATTCCACCAGCTCCCAGCTGTGTTGCTTCACTTACTACCATCACTTATAGGTTCAAGGGGCAGTTCAATTCCTTACCCCAAGCCTCCTCCCCCGAGCAATGTGGCCTGCGAGATTAATGGGGTGCCTGGTGCTGGTAGCAGGAGTTGAGTTGACTTCCCCTCCCCAAGCCCTACCAGCACGTACCACTGGAAGCTAGAAGTGAAGAAACCCCACCTAAGCCACTCCATTCCTCTGGCTCCCAACCATGATGCTTGAGTGAGGGGGCTTGGAGGAAGGGGTGGAACCACCCCCTGCACTCACCGGAAGCAGGAAGCACAGCAATGCAGGAGGAAGCTGGCAGGGTAGAGTGGACTGTGGCTGGGTCACTCCACTTTCCACTGCCAGTACCATCGCTGGTGAATGTAGAGGTGGGATCACTGCCGTACCCAGAGGACTGCTCCAGGCTACCACAACCCCTGAGAGAGCCCAGTGACCATGGGAGGCTGCAGAGACCCCTGCTAAGGCCTGAGGCCTACCCTGGACCCCCAGGACCCAGACCAGGCCCCAAAGACTGGGCTGAACCCCCTGGACCTCTGCTTGAGCTGACCCCGGAGGAACCTATGGACACCCTAGCAGCTCTTTCAAACCCCCCCCCCCCTGCCCCGCAGAGCCTGCTGACCAGAGCTGCAGCCAAGTAGGACTCCGGGGGGGGGACTGTAAAGTAACCCAGGGGGAGCCAACCTAGCGCTGGCTGAGGACATGGAGGTCAGCTGGGATGTGGGTTGCAGCCTGGACCCTCGCTAGCCCACTGACTGGATCGGTGTGTTGTGGCCAAGGGACCCGCCGATCCAGAGGCAGCTAGTGCTGCCGCTGATAGGGTCCTGGACTGGGACGCAGTGGAGAGGGTGGGCCTGAGCTCCCCCCCCCCCCGCCACCCTTTCCCCTTGGGTGGCAGGTTTCCCCCCCGAAGGGAGAAACCACCTGCACCTATCAGCTCTCCGCCAGCAAGAAAATCCGACCCTTGACTCATAAACTGCTTGCCTCCAGCCCCGCCCTGAACCAGGGCCCAGGCTTATAAACTAACTGTTTGTTCACCCTGGCCTGATCCCAGGGCCTGGCTCATAAACTGTGACTGTTTGTCTGTTCGCCTTGCCCTGATCCTAGGGCCTGGCTCATAAACTGTTTGTCTGTTTGCCCCACCCTGACCCCAGGGCCCAGGCTTATAAACTGCAACTATTAGTTTGTTTTCCCCTCCCTCAATGGGACTCTGAGATGGGTTCTGGGGAGGTGGCAAGGCCACCCACTGCCTGAGACCACGACAGACACTAATAGGGAAGAGGGCAAATAGAAATTCCAGCTCCATCACTTCTGAGCACAGCTTGGAACACTGATTTAACTATGTAGAATTGTAGGGCATGTACAACAGTAGCGGGATATCTACAGTATGTAAGATTAGGAAGCTTGTTCAAATTTCTAAACAAACCTAAAGTTTGTTTATCTAAAACATTGAACTGGTTTGAGCTGACATAAAAACTAGATGGCATTGTCCTTCTCCACATACAAATGTATTTACATTAATCATAGTTACTGGCACAGAGTAACTTAATGTGCTATGGGAAGGAAGTCCAGAGTTTTTTCTTTTCTTTATTCCATTTTCCAGGGCTTCTGAACCATGAAGACGTAAATCTGGGGTGTATAAACAACTGACTCTGAAGATGCGATTTCATCAAACATCCTGAATGTCTTGATAGGGATCAGAGGCAGTGGTATAATACAAAGATTAGCATGTTGACCTTATGACTAACTCTGGCGCATTTCAGCACTATCTGAAATTCAGTCAAAAAATCGATTAGAATAAAGTTTCAAAGGGTATGTCTACACTACAGTGTTAGTTTGAAATATCTTATTTCAAAATAGTTATTTCGAAATAGCTTATTTCAAAATAACACATCTAGACACAAAATGCATTTTGAAATAGCATTTTGCTTTTTCAAAATAGTGCGTCCACACTGAGTTGACACTGAATCGCATTTAAGGCCGGCCAGAACAAGATCCAACAGGGCATCAGGTCAGGAGTTACCTTGTGTGCTATCTGAGACCTGTGCTTAAAGGAACACACCCCTCCCCCTCCCCCCCCCCGCCCCGAACAGCCAGTTCTAAGGTCTCCCTGCTTGCTTGCCTACCTCACTGAGGGACAGCAAAGCATGCTCTGGTTGCCCTCACTCAGGACACCACAGGCCTCTGCAGCATGGAGCCAGAGCTTCCCCTGGGCACTCTGGTGCTTCTCCTGGACGTGTTGCTTCGAGCCTGGAAGCATGCTCTACAGGCAGTAACAGTATCCCTGGGTGCCACACTGGAGGCTTGTGCCTCATTATTTCCTCATGTCCTTCCACTTACCCCTCCCTAACCTCCCTTCCTGCTGTACAATAAAAGACATGTGTTCATTACAACAAAGCCTCTTTATTGAGCAAAATTGGGGTGGGAGGGGAATGAAACTGAGGTGAGACTGGGGAAAGAAGATGGGAGAGGGGAGGAGGGATAGTAGGAGAGAGCCGGGGGAAACCTGGGAGGAGGGAGCAGGCAGGGGGAGGCAAGGGGAGGAAGGGGGAGGAGAAGCTCAGGGCTCAAGACCTGGCTCGCCGGGCCAACTGTCTCCCAGCACCACAGGTGCAGGGGCTTCGGCATGCCTGGGGGGGTGGGAAGGAAGAAGTGAGAGGGGGAGAAGGAGTGGGAGGTGCACAGTAGCTGGGAAGGCAGCAGGGGCTGGAGCAGCAACAGGCAGCAAGCTCTGCCCCAGAGTCGATGACCCCCCAGGATGCGGTCCACAGCATCAAAATAGGGGCAGAGGTTTGGGTTTGCCCCGATTGGGAGCTGCCCCCTGTGGCCCTGGCATAGGCCTGCCGCAGCTCCTTTATTTTCATGAGAACCTACTCCTGGGTTCACACGTGGCCTTTGGTGACCAGGCTGGCAGCTATCCTCCCGTAGACAGTTGCGTTCCTCTGTTTAGTGCAGAGATCATGGACGTTAGAGGCATCCCCCCAAACACTGATCCCTGCACTGGACCAGGCAGGCTCCTGCCTTTTCCAGCCCCTGACAGGCTCCTGGGAGCTGGCAGATGGGTCCTGGAGAGCAGTGGAGGGCTGGCTGGCACTGTCTGCCTGGCTCATGCTGGGACCACTGGGTCATGTGCAGCAACTTCTGGCTCTGGGCTGGCAGGCTTGGAGCTGGCACAAGCACTGTGGCTAGAGTCTACCTCTTTAAGGGCTCCAGGGCGGGGAGGAGGGAGAGGAGTTTTCTTGGTTGTGCCCAGAATGGCCACCAGGGCACCCTGGGAAGGGCTGGAGGCCCCCTATTTTGAAATAAGCATCTACACAGCGCTTATTTCGAAATAGCAGTTTTGAAATTGGCACTATTCCTCATGGAATGAGGTTTACCAATTTCAAAATAAGCCCTCCACTATTTTGATTTAATTTTGAAATAGCGATTTCGCTATGTAGATGCTGGTAAAGTTATTTCGAAATAACAGCTGTTATTTCGAAATAACTTTGCTGTGTAGACATACCCAAAGTTCTTTTGTTCATTTTAGTTTAATAACATATTCCATTAAGTGCCTTCATTAAGGTTCCTGCACTCGGAACCCCAGCACGAGCTGCGAGGCTACACTCCTGGCCCCGAATTGTGGGGCTCTACATCCATTCTGCCTCTTCCCTTAAGTGTTTCCCATCCCGCTTCTCCCCCTCTCTTTCCTGAGCTTGCAGTGCATTGGTAGTTTGGGAGAGATAGGCAGGACTCCCTGAGCAGGGGCTGACTTTAGCCTGTGAGTGCCCTATTCCAGATGCAGTCTCGGGGATGCCAAACCACAATTGGTGCCAGACCATAGAGGTCGAATCAGTAGTCGTATTTAAGGAACTCAATGGCCCGGTACTCATGACAAAGATCTGTGAATAGCCTTGCTTTTCCTGTAAGTTTGGACTATGATTGGTCCTGTCAAGACATGTGGCCAGGTCACCTGATGCTGGAACCCATTTTGGATGTGGTATTTTTACAAGGGAATGTGAAAGGGTTGAAACTGAATATAAAGGATTCCCATCTTCAGCAAAATCAATGTATAGATTTTTATTAATCTATGTATAGTTTTATAGATTATCAAATAACGAACAAAAAGAAGTATTTCTGCACATAACATACAGTCAACCTGGGGAACTCGTTGACAAGATATTATGAAGGCCAGAACTTTAACAGGGTTTACAAAAGAGTTAGATGATAGACCCTTCAATGACTATTAGCCAGGGTGGTCAGATATGGTGTCCCTAGCCTCTGTTTGATGGGGCTGGAAATGGGTAACAGGGGATGAATCACTTGATTGCCTATTTTATTCATTATCCCTGGGACACCTAGCTTTGGCCACTGTCCAAAAACAGGGAACTGGGATAGAGGGATCATTGATCTGCCCCAGTATAGCCATTCTCATGTTATTTCATACCCACATCATGAAACATCAAATAATTTCTAAAGCAAGGAGGGTCTCCTATGTTGAAATGTTGCCTCTTCTTGACGGCTAAGGAAGAACTGGTTTTCACCAGAGAGGTAACTGGTATCATTTACAGTAACCAGAAACCCAAAAGGTGACCTGCCTGTCTTTCAAAAAACCACAAAGTGACTAAAAAGATCTTTGACTGTTTTTCCAGGATCTGCTGTTAATGGGAGAGGAATTGTTCTACTGCCATTCATTTTATGTTCCTTTATTAGACTAAGCCTTTAGAAAAATAATACTCCTCCCAAAATGTAAACATGCTTGGTCAGTCCCTGAGGGAAAAAAAAGAGCATCTTCTGTTTACTGTGCCTCTGTTAAAACCTCCAAAACCCCACCTTCACAGACCCTGTGAAACAATTTGAGAGTGAAGCCAAAGTTTCCTGCTATATAAGACCCATACAGCACAGGTGAACTATTTCTCCTGACCAACAGCTGACTCAATATCCTTTTGCCAAACTCCACTCAGGATGGAGTTTGGTAGGGGGATATGGGTCTCCATATGCACCATTATGTTAGGTGTCTGTTGTCCCACTACAACAGGTAAGAACCCATTCACATTTCATTTTCCTCGGGGAAAAGAACAGAAAAGGTCTGATTTAATTTGCTTGATACTGATATATTTTAAACAGTTTTACTTCTGTTATTTTGCAAGCCTTCTAAATGGTATTTAAACAAGATTTTTTGTGCCTTTTTATTGTTGTGCTATTTCCATTCAATATTTAATGTTTGTATATAATTGGATTGATTGAATTTCATATTGTCTCTGGCCAGTACAACTATCATTTGGATGAAGATGGCTTTGAAGATTAAATCAAAATAATAACGATCGTGAAATGTTGTGATTTCACTAACAGTGTAAAATGTTTTGAAACATTTTATTTTGGGGGTTTTCCACTAGGATTGTTGTTGAATTTTACATTTATGATTTCATAAAAATGTAGGAACTATCCTATACTTGATCAGACCCATGGTCCATCAAGTTCAATGACACTCTTCAGTACCAGATGCTTCAGAAAAAGGTGCAAGGAATCCTGCAGTAGACAGCTATAGGGTAACCTGCTCCCAAGGAAATTTTTCCTTCTCACCCCCAATAACTAGAGGTAGTCTGAAGCTCTGCAACATGGGGGTTTATATCCATTCTAAATTTTATGTATGGATTAATATCTGTTATTATAATTCTTGTTATTCTTATGATCTTTATAAATATCTTATTCTTTTTTTTATTTCTGTTAAACTCTTTGAGATTCAGTGATATTGTGGCAATGAGTTCCTGGCTTTATTGTGAGTTGAATTTGCCACCTCTTATTTATATTGATTCTTCCCTTGTTTTTGGTTTGGTTTTGTTGTTGTTGTTGTTGCTGCTGTTTTATTTAATTGGACAGGGTAAACTGAAATATCTGATCTACCTCTGCCCAAATTATTTCTATTGGATAGTGTTAACTTGACAGGTGACTTTTTGATATGGACAGATGAAGACTAAGCTGGGGACACTATATTCCTATTCTCTTGCATCCTACTGTTAAGCAAGTGTCTCTTTCTCACATTCTCGGAAAAAAATGACTACCATATAAGGCGAATAAATTCCTCCCACTACCACCATCCATAAATTTTCTGTAATATGATTTTTTTTCTTATCTGTGTGCAGCTACTACTACTAATGCTCCAGCTACAACAGTGAACTTAATCCCACCACTGACAACAAATCTTCTAATATCATGTAAGTTAAGCAAATAGTCTCAAAAATTGCTCCACCTTTCTGAAGTGCTGATCAGAAAGCTAAAATAAATAAAGACTGATTAATGAAAGATAGGTAGATAAGTGGAGTAAGGAACAAATAGCTGGATAAACACAATAGGATGGCAAACCAATGAGTTGATTAATTTCTAGATAGATTGGTGTGCAGATATATGCCAGACAATCGATGGGTGGGAAAACAGAAATGGGTTGAATAAGCAAGTGGATAGATGGACGAAATGATGCATAGTGTCACAATTGATAAACGGACAGAAAGTAACAAATGGAAATGGACAGTGGTGAATAAACTGAAGAAATGAAGGCTTGAGCAGTCTAAAATATTCATGTTAATGTGGGGAATTCATAGTCAATTCTTACAGGGAGTTTTCAATCCACAGCCTTCAACCCTGCTCACAATGGCCGCGTATGCAGTACGTGGGGCAACTTCCACTACAAGACCTTTGATGGGGACATTTTCTACTTCCCTGGGCTCTGCAATTATGTCTATGCCTCCCACTGCAAAGCTGCCTATGAGGACTTCAACATCCAGATCAGGCGCACTGTGGTGAAGAATGCTCCTACTATCAACTACATTACCATGAAGCTCGATGGGGTGGTTTTTGAAATGGCAAAGAACCTTGTTGTTGTCAATGGCAACAGGTAGGTTTAGTCACATCGCGGTTTGCTTAACATAGCTGTTTTCTCAAATCGGGTACATATTTCAACACCTTCTTGGGAAAACAGCCCTATATTTTGATAAGCCAGGTAACTTTAATCATACAAGCATCTCAGCATTCATATGTTAAGATGTCACACTATAAAATAGTACTTCCCTTCAGAGATGGGCCCAAACCACAACACCAGATCAAAATACCCCTGAACTTTGAGGAAGCTTGAATCCAGTTCCATATTTTGTGGCTTGCCTATCTTTTCCTTACACTTTTTTTTTCTTCCACAAGACTGCATTGTGGAAGAACCCACATGGACACCTGATACCACAAGCGACCTTTTCTTCTTAGTCTGTGTGGCATAAAAATACTTAGCACCTCTGATGCCTTTTCTCCAGGGTTCAGCTGCCTTACAGCC
Source organism: Pelodiscus sinensis (assembly GCF_052426305.1). Classification (NCBI taxonomy): domain Eukaryota; kingdom Metazoa; phylum Chordata; order Testudines; family Trionychidae; genus Pelodiscus; species Pelodiscus sinensis. The sequence goes on along the minus strand of NC_143056.1, from coordinate 118,879,999 downwards.
AGTCTGGAATCACAGCTGAGAGAAACAACATGTACATAAAAGTGACTGCTAAAATGGGCCTGTTGTTCATGTGGAATGAAGATGACAGCATCCTGGTAAGAATAAGTTCTACATGCTTCAGAGAATACGAAATGGTCTATTAAAATATTTAGAGTCAACTGTTTGACTGGATTCAATTTTAGGTGATCAGAGAATTTGTTTGGGCATCCATTTGCCCGCACTGGTTTCATATTTGTTTACACGTAGGCTACGTCTAGGCTGGCATGATTTTCCATTAAAAGCATTAGCGCAAAAGAGTGTCTAGATTGGCACGGATGCTTTTGTGCAAAAAGTGCTTTTGCGCAAAAGCATCCATGGGCAGTCTAGATGCGATTTTGCACAAGAAAGCCCCGATCACCATTTTCGCCATCGGGGCTATTTTTTGCAAAACAGTTCTTCCCTGTCTACACTGTCCCTCTTGCGCAAAAACATTTGTGCAAGAGGGCTTATCCCTGAGCGGGAGCATCATAGTATTTGCGCGAGAACACTGACAATCTTACATTAGATCATCAGTGTTCTTGCACAAATTCAAGTGGCCAGTGTAGACAGCTGGCAACCGCTTTTGTGCAAAATCTTGCCAGTCTAGACGCACCCAAACAGCCAGGGCATACACAAATCAAATAGGTTAATGTGTACAAAAGACAAACTGTCTAAATATTTGGCCATAACCTTATATCTTAAGAGGTGGTATGGAGATACATGGTTGGTCTCTGGATATACCTGCTCCCAACAGTTGGGAGGGGCTATTGTTTCCCCTGCTGTAGTACAGATTATTTCTCCCTACACAGAGCTACATTCACGCCTGAAGAAAGCACTTGTGCTGTGTTCCTAGTGGAAATCAGGTCTTCTGCGTAAAAGCACTTCCCTCACATCATTAATATAGCAGTGTCATTACATTACACCACTCACCCTCACAAATTTTATTTTCCAGTAGATTTCCACTTTCCTAGGACTTCAGTTTCATAGTGGATTTGATTTTCTTTCTGAAAAAAACAAACAAACCAATGGATAGAAAAAAGGCTGGATAAAATACAGATAATGCGGTGAAAACTCGGTATACATACATAACTTGCTTTCTATGAATCAGAAATCATATCTGAACCCAGTCCACTTTCTATCAGCCAGGTTTGAATTGGTCTCCTAAAACATTTACACAGAACCAATAAAAATTACTTAGGTGTAGCAGACACAGCTGTTTTCACTTATTTTGAATACATTGTAGAGTATGTGTATTAAATTGCATCTCCATTTTTCCTCCATACTTTTAGCTGGAACTGAATGAAAAATATGCCAATTATACCTGTGGGCTTTGTGGGGACTACAATGGTATTCCAACTTACAATGAGTTCTTTTCAAACAGTAAGTGTTAAAAATAATGACAAATGGTTGGTTTCCAGTAGCTCCAGTTTCTACACATGCATTTTTTTTGTCCTGAAGTCTGTACGCCTTCAGCGTGTCTCTCTTCCCTCCTGTTGAAGGATTTGCTCAGAACATCAGCATATTTGGGAATTAAGTAAATTTATACATATAAATATTCATGTATACCATTTGTTTATTTATTTCATTTGTTAGCCATTTAAATGAGAGACAAATACTGATTTTCAAGCAAGATTAAATATAATAATACATCCACAAACCAAAACACAATAATGAGACCAACTAAAGTAATCATAGCAATTTCTAGTCAGGACTGTTCTATATTATCATACTCCAAGATGTCACTTCTAAATTATATTTGTATAATTTAATATATAAACTACATTTGCAAAGCCTGACAGACACGTCTTTGCCCATAATTAACATGCAAGCATCAGCACATCTCAGTCCTTAGTTGCCTGATCCTATTCCAGTGTAAATCTAGATTTATTTACTGATTTACATAATTTTTACACTACTTTCTCCCATCTTTATCACTCCCTTCTCTCTCTGTAATTTTCCAATCAGCTGGCTATACACCTTTAGCTCTCCATCCATCTACCTCTCTTTTCTCACTCTTAGTATCACTGGTTAGCTTGCATGGCTTTTAGGCAATTTATTCAATCACACCTTTTCTCCTGAGTTGTCTCTCACAACAGTATGCTCTATTCATAACCTGTCTATCACTTTCTCCTCTGTTATTTAACTAAGGGCCTGTCTAACTTTGAATGAGTTTGTCATTTTCCAACACAAATTTCAGTTTGTACGTTCTTGAAATTGTTTTCTCACATAAGGATACAGTCATTTGAAGTAAATTGAGTCTACGGTGGCCACAGAGTTAATTTTGCCTACGGTGTCACGGTGTTCATTTTGTCTACATGTTTGCATGAAAGAATTCAAAGAGAACCCACTCCATTGAAAACCCTATGTATTATTAATGTATTTATTTAGATGCCAAGCTTACTGCCACAGAGTTTGGAAATATGCAGAAGATGGATGGGCCAACAGAAGTCTGCGAGAATCCTAACCCATCCCCCCTAAACAACTGCACAGACAATTTTGTAAGGATCTTTTTGTTTATTGATGTGTCTTTCATTTAAATGTGTCCACTCTCTTCTCCTGATTCAGGAAGGGCATTTGATGAAAACTAGGATTGGATTGCAGGCAGAGGAAGATTTCAAGATGTCATTAAATAAAGATTTTAACAAGTGGATGGCAGTATTAATTCATCCTCTCTCTTTGGAAGAATTTGTGGATTTAATACATCGTTTCATTTTGTTTTCTCTCTAGGATGACATTTGCCACCAAGTATTGACTGGCCCTGCATTTTCAGCATGTAATAAACTAGTTGAGTTTAAAGAGTACATTAAGTCTTGTGCTATAGACTTGTGCAACTGTGACCAGTCTATTACTGACTTCTGTACTTGTAACACCTTTGGTGAATACTCCCGGCAATGCGCCCATGCCGGTGGGCATCCTCAGAACTGGCGAACACCAGAACTATGTCGTAAGTGTCTTTATGAATGGCCATCATCTGTGCTTGCCTATTAGTCAGCAACAGTGTTCTGTAGTTTGTTGGGGACTCATGGGAATTAAATGTTAGTAAGTACAAGGGTGGATTCCAGAGGGCCCTAATATGAATTCTATAACTGGGACCAGATCCTGGGGTGCAGCTGATCTACCCATGGTTAAACTGTGTTCAGCAATATTTATCAATGTTAATTCCAGAGTAAATTCCTCAAGATATACTTGGATACTTCAGTGATTTCCACAGAACTTAAATATGTATATGCACTAGGAAAATAACACCCAAATTTTCACTAGAAATTTAGATTATTGAAAAGAGGGGACCACAAAACAAATGCACCAGAGTATAAGCCTTTCAGACACTTACTAAGAGTCCATAGAATTCCAGACTTCAGGTCACAAGCTCAGGATTATATGTTTCTCTCTGATGCACAAGATTTTGAAAAACAAACTACAAAGTATAGATTGGAATTACCAAAATCCAAGGGAACCTTGGACCTCGGGTTTGGTGTGGCCTCATCTCTAGTAGTGAAGGTTGAATGAATATGCATTCTAATACACAGGAGATGGGAATTACATTTGAATTCTGAAATTTCACGTCTTTTAAAATTCCAGCCAAGACGTGTCCTTTCAATATGCAGTACCAGGAATGTGGCTCCCCCTGCACTGACACTTGCTCCAATTTTGAAAGCTCTCAAATCTGTGAAGACCATTGTGTGGATGGCTGCTTCTGTCCTGCAGGCAAGTTTTTATTTACCTCCACCTCATAATCTCAGTAAAGAGCACCATCAGATTTATACGTAGGCATTTAGTAGCTCTCTCAGGGGTCAGGGCTCCTCCAACTGCTCGCTTCACAACTTCAAGCGGTAGGCCTTTCTCTAGGCACAACCAGTGACAAAACACATGACTGAATAATTTATTTCCTGAAGATGTGCAACATCTGCCAAGAGGTGAGGAACACTCAGGAACCAAAATGCAGCATAAATCGATGCCTGTCTCATAGGAATGAGGTGGCTTTTCTACAGCAACTCAATACCATTGAGTTGAGTTCACCTTACAGGGACGGTAATGCCTAGAAAGTCCAATGAGGATTTAAGACTCCAAGGACAAGATCCTCAGCTGGTGCAATTAGTCATAGCTCCCCTGACTTCCGTGGAGCGATGGCCATTTACAACAGCTGATGATCTTGCTTCAAGATTGTATTTTATATTTGTAGCCAACTATTTAAAACAAAAAAGTTGCATATTGTCTATATGTATAAAATCCTTTTGTAATGTATCAATTTCTGTCTTCACTTAGGAACTGTGTTTGATGACATTAACAATACTGGCTGCATTCCCTTTGAGACGTGCTCCTGTACTTACAATGGCCACTCTTATGCTCCAGGGAAATCTTTTAACACCACTTGCAAGTCCTGGTAACTTATCTACTTTTGCCATTTCCTTTTGGTAAAATGAACTAGTTTAATGGTTTCATATACATACATTTCATCATTAACAACCTCTGAGTGCATGTTACTGAGCTCCCTGCCATTCTAGTTCAGTCTAAAAAACCAGTCTTTCTCTCCTTTAGTGTCATTATTTAATAGGCTTTGCATTCTGACTCAAGTTAAGATACGAATTTGTGTTATATAGATTTCTTACCTTCAATTAAAATTCTCGCTCCTTGTTTGCTCCCTTGACATATGTTGACTTCTCCAAGACAAAAGAAATTGCAGCCACTCACATATTTGCAAATATTTATTTCCTCTGAAGAAGCCAAGAATAATCTGATGGGAACATCCGTGGCAAAACCACAAAACTTACTAGCACTGTACCTCCTTCCCTCCAGGCTATTATCACTGATGGTGATTAATTTCTCCACCTTTCTTCCAGTACCTGCAATAGAGGCAAGTGGGAATGCAGAGACATTCCATGCCCTGGATCTTGCACAGTAGAGGGAGGTTCACACATCTCTACATATGATGAAAAACGTTACAATGTCCATGGAGATTGCACTTATGTTCTCTCTAAGGTAAACACCATCAGCTATTAATAGGTGATAAAGTCGTTTACAGTTATATGGAGGAAGGAGTGGGAAGAGTGCCTCATTCAGGATTAGAGAAGCTGACCTACACTTAAGCTAGGGGAGAAAGTCAAATTTAGATACGCAACTCGAGCTATGTGAATGGTGTTGCTCAAATTAACGTAACTTTAGCTCAAATTTCTGCCACATCTCCACTGGCAGAATCTCTAGTTAGTTCGTGCCGCGTGTAGCAGCGCGGCACGCAGTCCGAACTAGCCGGCTTTTAAAAATGGCGCCGGTTGGCTTTATGCAAATGAAGCCCGGGAAATTCAAATCCCGGGCTTCATTTGCAACTCCGTATGACTACATTACCCCCCCAGTTCGAACTAGGGGGGTAGTGTAGACATACTCCATTGATTTCCCTTACTCCTCTTGACCCAGTGGAATACCAGAGTCGACAGGAGCACAAGCAGTAGTTAATTTAGCAAGTCCTTACTAGACCCTCTAAATCGAACCCCAGGAGATCGATCTCTGCAGCATCGATCTCCTGGTAAGTGGAGAGAAGGCTGAAGGGAAAAACATTGTAGAGTTTCCTGTTAAAGCAATAGAAACAGGTGTACCGAGCAAGGTGTGATGGCACGTTGGGGTTTTCCCGTCTCCGGCACCCCCGTAATGGCACGGACAGACTTCACCAGCCAGTAGAATAGAGGGAGTTTATTGCTTCTCCAGGATACAGCACAGCACAGATGTAATCTGGTTACAGGGCAGGCCTAGGATGCCTCAGCCCCCCTTGAAATGAGGGAGCCTGGGCCCCCTAAATCCCAGCCCATTGCCTAGGCTGCTTCCTCCATGATACCAGTCAGAAACCTAACTAACTCACTTCCAGCCCTGTCCCCAGCCAGGGCTCCACTCCCATTCTTCCCATTGTTCCGCTCCCCGGGAGACAACTTGTCAGACAGGTTTGAAGCCCCCTTGCATAATGACTCATTCCCTGCCCCGCTGGGCCATGCTGCAGATGGCAGCCAGTGGAGGTCACTCACAACCCACTGCCCAGCATAGCAACCAGCAAGGTACCCCCCACTACATCACACAAGGATATATAGTAATGCATGCCAAATGTATTGACTAGTTGTGATGTTGGGAGTCCTGACATGCAAGTCATGAATGCTGATGTGTTTCAAATTCCAGGATGTGGTAATCATTAATATATGATGAATAGCTACAATCAACTGCTGTATTTGGTCTATTTTCAAAACTGCCATACAATTCAGGAAAAGAGGGGGAAAGAAAGTGGAGCTGAAGCAAATATTTTAACAGTGGTTGAATCAGAACTTTGTATCTGAAAACCAGAACCAAATCCAAATTCAGTGCTTAGTCCCAGTCTCTAACTATAACACAAGTTTCAAGTAGCCCTGAGCACTGGGAAAGTTTGGACCCATCTCTACAAAATAAATATTTTTCAGACTCATGAACAAGCCTTGCAAACAATAGTTGTTGGTATTGTTTTTTTCAGCTCTGTGAAAATGAAACTTTTGCTGTTCTGGGAGAGCTGAGCAATTGTGGCTTGACACTCACTGAGACATGCTTAAAGACAATAGCCCTCAGCATTAATGGAGGGCAAACTGTAAGTATTCAAAACAAGTGTCGAAAATACGGTAAGAAGGCTTTATAAAAATGAGGGGAAGCCCGACTGTGTCAGAGATCGAATGGTGTCAATCATTGATTTTTCAATTCAGGTCAAAGAGAACATTTCATTTAAGACACAATGAAACATTTTGATTCATTTTCAAGTATATTTTATTTTAAAAAAATAAAACTGAAGTTGCAAAATCATTTGAAATCAACAAATCTAAACATTTAATTTTGAATATATCCAAATTAAAGGTTTCAACTTTTTTTCTTTTATTGAAATAATTTGGCAAATACAACATGTATTTTGAAAATGTTTGTCCCCTTCTACAAATTGAACCTCTCTTGTCCAGCACTCTCTGGTCCGGCATGATTTTAGTTAGCCAGATGTCCAGTCAAAATGGGTGTGGCCAAGTTTCCCATGGTTCCATGAAGTTTGTTTACAGCCACCAGTTCTAGTGCTCAGTGTTCTGTGAAGTTATTTAGCTCCAAGTTACCCATATATGTCTTCTGAGAGCCCAGTAAGCAGTAGAAGTGTTGGTAATGCTGCTAGACAATACTGACCTCCTGTGGTTTGACAAATTCTCTGGTATGGCACCAGTCAGGTCCACAGGGTGCCGTACTAGAGAAGTTCAACTGTATTATCATGCTGATATTACCAAGGCATGACATAATGTTCCTTTTCTTTATCTTCCTTCCCAGATCATTGTGATCAAATCTGGAGGCGGTGTGTTTGTGAATTGGATCTACACTCAATTGCCCGTATCAGCACGTATGTTTCTCTCCCAGGGGCAATGTGTGACATTCTCAAAACTTTACTTAGATGCCTGATTATTACGTTAAGCTTCAGAGGAGTTGATGTGGTGTTCGTATATTGAAGAATCCCATAGCTTAGCATGTTTACCCTAGATGATTCCTGACCCAAATGTTGATCCAAAGTCTCATGATACATTACAGCCTTTTGTCCAACTCACTATATTAACTTAGTTTCGTTCTATCTATCCTCATAAAGAATGATCCTCACTGAAGATTTTTATGCCACCCATACCCTACTCATTCCTCTCTCCATAATGGATTTGCAATGATCAAGATACAAGATTAGAAATTAGAATAATTTTTTCTTGCTAATGCTTGATGTAATCCAATATCTAGATAGATTCATGGAGGTTAGGTTCATCAATGGCTATCAGCCAGGATGGAAGGAATGAAGTCCCTAGCCTGTGTTTGTCTGAAAATGGATGTTCAGGGAGGGATCATATGATTATTACCTGTTGTGTTCCCTCCATCTGGGTCATCTGGTATTGGCCATTGTCAGCAGACAAGACACTGGGCTAGATGAATCTTTCATCTAACCCAATATGGCCGTTGTTATGTTCTAATATTTCCCTCCATTTTTCTGTGGGAAGGAGAAGACAAAAGGGGCTTTGTAACTTTAACACTAATTTCACTGGCTCACTCCTATGCAGTCACAAGCAAATCTTATTCAGCTTTAGACATATTTTGACTTCACTCCACACAAGGGTTCATTATAGTGGCAACAGTAATCCAAGAAAAACAGTCATAACAAAGGGTTTCCGTTAGCAACATTTGACCTCTTCCAAAAACTAATGATCCTGTTCTTTATCCATAGCTAATGTCATCGTTTTCCGACCCTCAACCTTCTTCATCTTTGTGGTGACAAACTTTGGACTCGTGATTGAGGTACAACTTGTACCTATCATGCAAGTGTTTGTGCGGCTGGATCCATCTTTCAAAGGGCAGACCTGCGGTAAGTGAATGTAACAAAACCAGTGACCTGCCTGAAATACACACTGGTCTTATATGAGTGATTCAACTTGGTGCTTTTTGAACAGGTCTCTGTGGAAACTTCAATAGTATTGAGGCTGACGACTTCAAAGCCATAAGTGGTGTAGTGGAAGGAACAGCAGCTGCATTCGCTAATACCTGGAAAACGCAAGCGTCATGCCCTAACATCCAAAACAACTTTGAGAACCCTTGTGCCCTCAGTGTACAAAATGGTAAATGAATTATAGAAAATTTTCCATGACATGCAGGTAATTTAAAATTAGATTCCTAGGTTTTTTTCCCCTGGAGAGCTAATGGAAAATACTTGACTTAAAGCAAAAATTACAAGAATTGAGAGATTATAAACATTGTAAGACATACATTTGGAATCAGGAAGAAATGTTAATAAAGAAAAAAAATTAGGGAGAAAGTAAACAAAATAATTGCAAGAATCATGGATAATGTCCAACAACAGTTCATCTTCACAGTTGTCACTTCAGATCTAGTGTACAAGATGACAACTTGGTGTAGAATAAGGCCTGGTCTATGTTATACTAGACCAGGCAGGTCGGCTTATGGTATGCAACTCCAGCTACACAAAATGTGTAGTTGGAGTCAACTTACCTGAAGCTGAGCTCATCCACACAGTGGGAGGCTGATAGGAGCAAACACTCCTGTCGGCTTCCCTTACTCCTCTCAGAAGGAAGAGTACCAGATGCTGGCAGGGGCTGCCTTCAGCTTCTGATTTTGGGATCTATATTAGACCTGCTAAATTGAATGCTAGAAGATCAACCTACAGAGTATCGATCTTGCCCTAAATATAGACATGCCGTAAGTGTATAAATAGCTCTATGTTTATAAGGTTTTGGAGAATTCTTTGTCCAATCCACGGTGAGAAACTGCTTTTTTGGTTTTGATTTTAACAAGTCTTTGCCAAATATTGCAGTGAGCAAAAGAATGTGGTTGCTGTGTTACAATTTCAGATCCAAGTTTACAAGAATTCACAGCTCACATTAGCCACAAGTTTTTGAGCCTAATAAAATAAGGAGAGTAACACACATTCCTTTCATTTCTTCTCTTCACAGAAAAGTACGCTCAACACTGGTGTGGCTTGCTGGTGGACAGCAGTGGGCCTTTTGCCAAATGCCACTCCACAGTGAATCCAACTGTTTACCACACGGTACTTAGCTACTTTTCTTTTTCTTTAAGAGTGAATCAAAATTAGAGACTTAAAACTAGCTGTCTGGAAAGAAATGCCCCAAATACATCTCTCAGATTATGCTGTGTCTATATTTCAATCTGCACAATACATTACTTCTTTTTCCTTTTATACGTTTTTTACTTTATGTGTATGTAACCTACCCTTATTTCAGTCTGCACTCTTTGTTTCATCACACTTAATTGTTCTTACACTCTACATTAAAGTAGAAATGCAATTTGCCACAGAGAAAGTAAACCAAAATGTAAATATATGAAGAGGACGTTACACATATAAAGTATGTAAAATATACAAATTCCTCATAAATTTTTTCTTACCCCAAAGTATAACTTTAGAATAATACACATATTTAGGTTCTTATTTTACAATAAAAACTGTCATTATTTGGAGATCTCCATTATCATCACCTTAAAAAATAATCCTAAAAGGAGGTATGAAAATATTAAAGGTATGTTGACACTACTCACAAGTAAAAGTATATGAAGAAGTTGATACATAAGATCAGACGTTAACAGGATCTAGTTTTTGAATGGGCAGTTCTAGGATAATTATTTTGAGAGATTATTAATTAGAGAAATTAAAAAGACTGGGACTTTTCATCTTAGAAAAGGGGAGACTAAGGGGAGCTATGATAGAGGTCTATAAAATCATGGCTAGTGTGGAGAAAGTTAATAAGGAAAAGTTATTTACTTGTTCCCATAACATAAGAACTAGGGGGTCAACAAATGAAATTATTAGATAACGGGTCTAAAACAAAAAAAAGGAATTATTTCTGCATACAATGTACAGTCAACCTGGGAAACTCCTTGCCAGCTGATGTTGTGAAGGTCAGGACCTTAACAGTGTTCAAAATGAACTGGATAAATTCATGGAGGTTAGGTCCATTAATGGCTATTAGTCAGGATAGATAGGAATGGTGTCCTTAGCCTGTTTATCACAAGCTGGGAATGGGCAACAGGGGTAGAATCACTTGGGGTACATTTACACAGCAGGGCTTAATTCAAAATAAGCTATGCAAATTGAGCTATGTCAATTGCTTAGCTTATTTCAAAATAGCTTATTTCAAGTTTTGGTGCTATCTACCAAGCACTTATTTCAAAATAGAGCACTCTTCCTCTGACTTCCCTTACTCCTCATAAACTGAGGGTTACAGGAGTTGGAGTAAGAAGCCCTCCAGCTTGACAGTATTTCTACATTATGTCTAAATAAATGCCGGTTGTGTAAACATGGATGATGTTATTTCAAAATAACACTGCTATGTAGACATAGCAATTTCCTGTTCTGTTCACTCCTTCTGGGGTATATGGCATTGGCCACTGTTGAAAGACAGGACATTGGGCTAGATGGACCTTTGGTCTGACCCAGTTTGGCCATTCTTATGTTAGTTTCTTTCTGCGCTCCTAGAACTGTCTGTTCGACACCTGTAACTGTGAAAAGAGTGAAGACTGTATGTGCGCTGCCCTCTCTTCCTACGTGAGAGCCTGTGCTGCCAAAGGAATCCAGCTGAATGGATGGAGGACGGATGTTTGTTGTAAGTGTTTATAGAGCCATTTCTTCAGTCTGCTATTCTGAAAGAAAAAGTAATAGAATTTATTAATCAAATATCAATTTCTAGCCAAGCCATTCAATTCTGAGGGAAAAGTATTGAAAAGTAAAAATCTAGCAATCATTCCCTATTTCTTATAAGATAATAGAAGTTAGCTATAGCAAATATAAACAGGTGAAAGACATGGTTATGGCTAGGAAATGACAACTGCTGCTGAAATGGCTCTGCCTCTCTCTGCAGAGTCTTGAAGCTTGAGTTTCCGCTGTTGCAAGTTGCCATGGAAACAAAAGTGTCAGCTCACAAAAACAATATTAGTTCTAAACAGAATGCTTCAAAAATAGAAAAATGTTTAAACAAAGGGTTGTTTAAAGCCACCAGCCTCCTTTCTTTGATCCGATATGCCTGTTCCTAATATAGCAGCAGGACTATCTACTTATTTATCTCAGAAGGCCTCATGCTTCAGAGTGCACCAAAGTTTTAAGGTTTCTGTTATAATGGCCAACAGGATGAGTGGTTTCCCTTTCCAACATTTCATTTACATATATCACGTCTTTTATTCCCCAGCTACTGTTACTTTCTTTTAATATAATGCTGTGCATGCTGTATTTTGTTTGAAAAATGTGATACACAAAACATGTTATAGCTTTGTTATTTATCTGTTATTCATATTACATGTTTCCCCTCTTTCCTGACCAAATAATATTAGATGGGACCAATAAATCTGTTAATATAATTTGGTTTGTTTTTCCTTCTCAAGCCAAATATCCAACCTCGTGTCCCAAATCCCTGAGCTACAGCTATGACATCAGTTCCTGTCAGCCTACTTGCCGGTCTCTGAGTGAGCCTGATATCACATGTAATATCAAGTTCATTCCAGTTGATGGTTGCACCTGTGAAAAAGAAACCTACATGGATGAATATGGCAAATGTGTGGCTGCTAGAAAATGTCCTTGTTATTACAAAGGATCTCCTGTTTCCGCTGGGGAAGTTGTTCATGATGATGGTCTTGTGTGGTAAGAGATTCTTTTGTAAAATGCAAGAACTGCATTGTATGAACTTTCTTCATAAAAGAACATATCTCTGTTCAGGGGCAGATGACCGTTTTGCGGGGCCCCGGGCAGCTTAATTCCGCGGGGCCCCCCCTTTGCCCCGGCGCATGTGCAGTGACGCCATGCACTTGCCGTGTGGTGCCACGGTGCATGCGCGGGGCTTTTTGAAGCGCAGGGCCCAGGGCGGCCACCCCGTTCGCCCTGCCCTATATCCGCCCCTGTCTCTGTTAAGCTGTATGTACCCAGCCCTGCATGATTTTCAAAACAATGCCCATCTACAGAATCATTTTCTTATTCTTTGAGAGCAGTGAGTTTTTCCAGGCTTATGGGAACTGTAGTACAGGCAGTCCCCGGGTTACGTACAAGATAGGGACTGTAGGTTTGTTCTTAAGTTGAATTTGTATGTAAGTCGGAACTGGTACATATTGCAGGGGAAACTCTAGCCAAACATTTCTCCAGAGCTCAGTTTTATTCTCCCACACATCACTTCCCTCAGTCCTTTATTCTCAAGCTGAGGTGTCTGCTGAAAAAAGCTGCTCCACGTCTCCCTGGTCTGCTGGGGGAGGGGGGGCGCTAGCTTCGCGTCTCCCTGGTCTGCTGGGGGGAAGCAGCTAGTGTGGGGTTGCCTCACCCCGTTTGTAAGTAGGGATCTGATGTAAGTCGGATCCATGTAACCCGGGGACTGCCTGTATTTAGGCAAGATTGCTGTTACATTTAATGATTTTCCCCCAGCATAAAGTACAAAAGTACACAGTGAGAGGTTTATAGTATAATAAACATCAAACTCACAGAGAAACAATGGAGCTCACATTTTCAGTCACAATTTCCCCAAGACATCTACAGTTGAAATCATAGGGAAATTTAACCAGCTGTCGGGTTGATAAGAAACTCTCTTCTCTAACCACAAGGTGGCATGTTAGAATTCCATGTCCTATTGGAAAGTTCTGAAACAGCAAGATAGCTGCTGCTCTCAATCTCAATCAGTGGAGCTAAGAACAGAAGGTGCCATGGTAATATTAAATACTAAATATTATTATTCCCCTTTATTGCTTACAGCACTTGTGCCCAGGGTAAGCTGAGCTGCATTGGAGCTCAGAACCAAACGTCAGGTAAAAACCATTTTTTTAGCTTCTCTTTGCTCCTTAGCCTGTCCTTGGTTTTTGAGTATGTTCCCTCTTGGAGCAACAAAACAAACTTGAAACACACAGGAAAGTTAATGGAGTGGAAACTGTTGCTTCATTTCATCTGCTATATTTAAAATAAAATATCACTCTATCCAGTGCACACAATAAAGTACACACAAATGAACATGATGGTAATGCAATAATAATGACTTGCAATTTCTAAAAGATTATGTAAATTTTAAAAATGCTACTTCCTAAGGAATGCATAGCATTCTGTCACATAAGCCACTGCATTCTTCTTTTTTTTTAAGTTGTACTGGATGGCTATGTCTACACTACAAGATTTTTGCACAAAACCCAGCAGTGTGTCCATACCTCAAGCACATTTTTGCACAAGAAAATCGACAGAACAAAGGGCTTTTTGCGGTAGAGTTATTCCTCTCCCCACAAGGAATAACTCCTTTTTGCACTACAGCTCTTGAGCAAAAAGGCGCTCCGGGAGGGAGGGAGGTTGCACAAGAAACCCTTATCAGAAAAAGCACAGGTTCTCTGATGGCCATTCTATGAATGGCAATGAGAGCTTTCTTGCGCAAGAATGTCCATGCAGTGTGGATGCTCTCTTGGGCAAAAGCACAATGCTTTTACGATGTGCTTTGAGGCCTGGACACACTTTTGTGCAAGACGTTTTTGCGCAAGAACTCTAACACAAAAACCCTCTTACACAAAAACCCTGGGCTACGTCTACACTGGCCCCAAAATCCGGAAAAGTCATGCAAAGCAGGTAAGTCAGAATAGGGAAATCCGCGGGGGATTTAAATATCCCCTGCGGATTTAAATAAACATGTCCGCCGTTTTTTTTCCGGCTTGGGGAAAAGCCAGAAAAAAGCGTCTAGACTGGCGCGATCCTCCGGAATAAAGCCCTTTCCCGGAGGATCTCTTATTCCTACTTTCAAGTATTTAAATATCCCCCGCGGATTTAAATAAACTTGTCCGCCGTTTTTTTTCCGGCTTGGGGAAAAGCCGGAAAAAAGCGTCTAGACTGGCGCGATCCTCCGGAATAAAGCCCTTTTCCGGAGGCTCTCTTATTCCTACTTTTAAGTAGGAATAAGAGATCCTCCAGAAAAGGGCTTTATTCCGGAGGATCGCGCCAGTCTAGATGCTTTTTTCCGGCTTTTCCCCAAGCCGGAAAAAAAACGGCGGACATGTTTATTTAAATCCGCGGGGGATATTTAAATCCCCCACGGATTTCCCTATTCTGACTTACCTGCTTTGCATGACTTTTCCGGAATTTGGGGCCAGTGTAGACGTAGCCCTGCAGTGTAGCTATGAAGAGCTCATGTATAACAAATTGAAAACATGCAGAACTCAAAGCACCCACAGCCCAGAAAGTTCCCTTTGTTTCTATTGCTGTGAAAACTCTGGTGCCTTTTCTTATCTCTCATATATCATTCTCTCCTTTAGTTTGTGCTCTTCCCATGGTTTACTTTGACTGCAAAAATTTTCCTGTGGGCACCACTGGAGCTGAATGCCAGAAGAGCTGCCAGATTCTTGACATACAGTGTGTAAGTATGAAGTGGCTCAACGGGATAGCCTTTGCCAAAAACTAATGTTTGTTCCCACTCCTGCACACTAGACTTATTCATAAATATGGTTGTGAGGCTGCAATACTGATAACGTGTTGCAACAAAAACCTTGGAAGCATTAAGAATGGGATCACTGAAGGTCAAGTTTATGAGAAAATAAAGGTGCGCTTTATTTGAATCTCTCGCATTGGTACTGATTGGAGATGCATCAGATTTTGCAGATCCAATTCAGATAACAATACCTAGGCAAGAACTAGTTTTCAACCAAACATCCAGAGATTTGCTATGTGCACAACCCATTCAGTAGAAAATTACTGTATGTAATTTTGCTTTAAACTGTTAAATATCCCTCGTGTCCAATGACACATTTTTTATAATCTCTTACACATCCAATTATATTACAAAGGCTAGGAACATGATAGCAGCCTGATTGGCTGTGTCATTTTATGAGACAACATCACATGAGACAAGTGGCAACCCAACTTAATACATCAGAAAAATGCATCTTACGTGTTTTTTTTTAAACTTTCCATCCACTCAGACATAGATCAGCACATCCGCAGGTTCATCCACAATTAAGGCTGGTACCCAGTTCAATATCTTTCACGTTTTCATAATTCCTAGACCACCTTTTGAGGCAGGGACACATGACATGTTTACTTTGAATGGGTTTATCTTCCACTAAATCTTCCTTTAGCAACCAACCATATGTCTGAGCAAAACATTTTCCTTCACATCATCTTTGCTTTAAACTGGACGTAACTAAACCCAGTGCAGAGACTGGTTCTAAGAACCTACTCATACTCTTACCTACTCTAAGGGTACATCTAGACTACAGGGTTTTGTCGACAGAAGTTTTGTCGACAGATACTGTCAACAAAGCTTCTGTTGACAAAGAGCGTCTAGACTACATTCAGTTCTGTCGACAAAGCAAGCTGCTTTGTCGACATAACAGTGTGGACGCAAAGGACAGTTTAGATGCAATAATGCCTTCTGTCGACAGAACTCTGTCAACAAAAGGCGTTATTTCTTGTAAAATGAGGTTTACCAGAGTCAACAAAACTGCTGAGTTCTGTCAACGTTATGTCAATAGAACTCAGCGGTAGTGTAGACGCAGGTTTAGTTTTGTCGACAAAAGTCCACTTTTGTTGACAAAACCCTGTAGTCTAGACACACCCTAAGTTAATTTCTGAAGTTCCATTTTCTATTCGGCTTTGCAGTACAGTACACAGTGTATATCTGGTTGCATGTGCCCCTCTGGTCTCGTGTCGGATGGTAAAGGTGGCTGTATTGCTGAAGAAGAATGCCCATGTATTCACAATGAGGCTACCTACAAACCAGGGGAAGAGATCAAAGTTGACTGCAACACCTGGTATGTATTCATTGAATTGTGTGGATCATGGAGCCCTTCCATTTTCTTTTCCAAAGATCCATAAGCACCACAAGAGCAAAAAGAAATTTTCATTATGAATTGTGTTGGCAGCTGGACCTTTCAATATATTAACCATAACACGACAGTTTTCTGTCATTCAAAGCACACGGTAAAAGCAAAAAGTGGGAACCAGGAATTCTTTTGATTTAAGGTTTTCCTAGAAGCAGATTCACAAAAAAATAGAGGTGGAAGGGACTTTGATATATGATCTAGTCAATCCCCCTCTTCAGTGGCACAATAAGTATAACTTGACCATCCATGACAGGTGTTTGTCTAACCTATTTTTAAAAACTTCCAAAGATGGGGGAGGGGGAGGAAATTCCACAACCTTTCTTGATAATCTATTCCAGATCTTAAGTATCCTTGTGGTTAGAAGGTTTTTTCTAATATCGAACCTAAATCTCCCTTGCTGCAGATTAAGCCCATTACACTTGCCCAACCTTCAGAGGACACAAGGAACAATTGAGCACAGTCTTTAGCATATTTGAAGACTCTTAGAAAGTTCCCTCACTATCTTCTTTTCTCAAGACTTCAGGTACATCTACACTGCAAGCTTATTTCAGAAAAAGCTATTGTGGAAGATATCTTCCGGAATAGCTTATTTTAAAATAGAGTGTCCACACTACAGGGAAGCCTCACAATTAGTCCAAGGCAGGCTTCCCTAATATTGATGCACTATCTTGATTTAGAGCCCCAGGAGGCACTGACAAGGAATAACTTAGAATGGCCCTGGTGAGGAGATATTTCAAAATAGCAGCAGTGGAGCATCCACACACAACCTCTTCTGAAAGAGCTTGTGGAAGAAGGTTTATTAACATTGGTAAAAGCCCTCCATTATTTCGATTTTCTTTCAAAATACTGCAATTGCTGTGTGGACGCTAGTATTGTTTTTCCAGGATAATAGTCATTATTCCAGAATAACAGTGAGGTTTAGATGCACCCTACCTGCCTATGTTTTTTTTAAATTTTCCTCATAGTTCTGTTTTTCTAAATCTTGTATCACGTTTCCTGCTTTACTCTACTCTCTCGGGGTATGTCTACACTGCCACCCTAGTTCAAACTAGGGTGGCTAATGTAGGCATTCGAAGTTGCAAATGAAGCCCGGGATTTAAATATCCCGGGCTTCATTTGCATCTTACCGGGCGCCGCCATTTTTAAATCCCCGTTAGTGCGGACTCTGTGCCCGTGGCTACACGCAGCATGGAGTAGGTAGTTCGAATTAGGCTCTCTAATTCAAACTACCGTTACTCCTCATGGAACGAGGTGTACCGATAGTTCAAATTAGAGAGCCTAATTTTAACTACCTACTCCATGCCGTGTGTAGCCGCGGGCACAGAGTCCGCACTAACAGGGATTTAAAAATGGCGGCGCCCGGCAAGATGCAAATGAAGCACGGGATATTTAAATCCCGGGCTTCATTTGCAACTTTGAATGCCTACATTAGCCACCCTAGTTCGAACTAGGGTGGCAGTGTAGACATACCCTCACATCTTTCTTACAGTGCACTATTCGGAATGGGACACAGTACTCCAGCTGAGTCTTCACTAGTGCTATGTAGAGAGGAAAAATTACATCAGATCTCTTCATACATCCCAATATGTTGTTAGCCTTTTTTGCAACTGCATCACATTGTTGATGCATATTCAATTGTAATCCACTTTAATGCCCAGATGCTTTTCACCAGTACTACTTCCTAGCCACTTATTCCTCCTTTTGTAGTTGTGCATTTGATTTTTTCCTTCCTTAATATAGTACAAGGGCGCCATTTTGGGCATGTGAGGGGTGGGGCAGCAGCCGTGCGCTCCGGGACATGGCTTGCTTTTCATCCCATTCCCTGGACTCTAAGGGAGCAAGGGGAAAGTGCTTGCATTCCATGCATGCCTCTTACACCTGGCTCATGAAGGGAGCTCACGACTTCTGCCCCTCCCCACCACGGGCCCAAAATGGAGCCCTTGCTTTGTAATTGTCTTTATTGAATTTCATCTTATTGATTTCAAAACACTTGTCCAGTTTGTCAGGGTCATTTTGAATTCTAACCATGTCCTCCAAAGCGCTCACAATTTGTCCCAACTTGGTGTTATGGGCAAATTTTATAAGCACACTCAGAATTTTATTATCCAAGTCAATAATGAATATATTGAACAGTAATAATCTAGGACAGACCCCTGCAGCTCCTCTTTAGAGACATCCCCATGAGTTTGACACTGAACCATTTATAACTACTCTTTGAGTAGAGTCCTTCAACTAGTTTTGCACACAATTTATAGTAATTTCATGAATAAGACTATCATATGGGCCTTTGTCAAAAGCCTTTCTAAAAATCAAGATACATTACATCTTCAGCTTCTCCTGAATCCACTAGGCCAGTAATCCCATCAAAGAAGGAAATGGCATGGAATGGTTTGTTCTTGACAAAATTCTATGTTGGCCATTACTTGTAGCCCTACTATTCTCAAGGTGCTTATAAATTGATTAATAATTTGTTCCAGTGTATTTCCAGACACTGCAATCAGGCTGACTAATATATAATTCCCTGGATCCTTTTTGTTCCCCTTTTCCCTTCTTCAGTCATCTTGGATTGCACTACTCCTGCAGAAATTCTCAAAGATAATCACTCATCATTCCAAGATTGTTTCAGTTAGTATCTGGAGTACTGTAGGATGAAGTTCATCAAGCCCTCCAGTTTGAATATAACTAACTTAACAACCTATTCTGATCTATTCCTATTTTAGTTTGCATTCCTTTCTCCTTGTTAATATTAATTGTGTTAACTATCTGATCACATTTTATGTTTTTAATTAAGACTGAGGCAAAATAGGCATTAAACACCTATTATGTCCATTATTAGCTCTCCTTTCCTGCTAAGTAGATGCCCTCCATCTTTCTCTTGCTCATAATCTATTTATAAAAACCTCTTTTCATTGCCTTTTATGTCCCTTGCTTGAGAAAACTCATTTTGTGCCTTAGTCTTTTGGATTTTGTCCCTACATGTTGCTGCAATTTGATTCTTGGCAATTTGTCCATTTTTTTCACTTTGTTGGTTTTCTTTTTGATTATCAGTTCATTAAAGAGCTCACCATAAAGCTATATTGGCTTTTTACTAGTCTCCTATTTTTCCTTTGCATCAGGATAGTTTGCTGTTGCTCCTTTAATATTGTCTCCTCAAGAAACTGATTACTCTCCTGAATTCCTTTTCCCCTAGATTATCTTCCAATGGGACTTTGCCTTCCAGTTCCCTGTGTTTGTTAAAAAGTTTGAAGTCCATTAACCTTATTCTGCTGGTCTCATTCCTTCCATTCTTTAGAAGAATGAAATCTATCATGCAATAATCACTTTCACCCACATGTCTTTAGCCATTAGATTCACAACGAGTTCTTTCCCTGTTGGTCAGAATCAAATCTAAAATGGCTGTTCCCCTGGTTACTTCCTGCACCTTCTAAAACAAAAGCAACACAAGTCAAGAACTTATTGGGCATTTTATGTTTTGCCATATTGCCTTTTCCACAGATGTCTTGGTGGTTAAAGATTCCCATTAGTACCAGGCCTGAGTAGTAGTATCATGTACTATTACCTATATTGCTATAACGCCTTCTTACTAATGGTATGGAACTTTTGCATTCATTGTTTGCTTGGAGAAATCGAATTTTAGCATTATAGAGAACACAACTTTTTACCAGGTCTGATACATACTGAATTAAATAAATATGTGGTAGGAATTACCTGTACATCAAGTGTGTAATTTTATTATTAAAATGTTTTCTTCTCCATCTTAGCGTGTGTAAGAACAGGAAGTGGATATGCACCACTGAACAATGCCTGGGTACATGCTCTGTTTATGGTGATGGACATTACATCACATTTGATAGCAATCGGTTTAACTTCAATGGAGACTGTGAATATACATTAGTTCAGGTATTGGGCTTTTCTCTTAGCATTGTTATTTGTGGAGTCACCTCTATCCTCCCTATGGCAATTATCCATCTGCTAACTTCATTTCTTTCTTCAGGACCACTGTGGAAATAACAGCACAGTCAATGGAACCTTCCGAGTTGTCACTGAAAACATCCCCTGTGGTTCCACTGGGACCACCTGCTCTAAGTCTATTAAAGTCTTCCTAGAGGTGAGTAGCCTTTTTGGCACATTTTTTAAAACAAGAGTTTTATTGTGTATCCATTTGGTACTCAGGAAGAGCTAGATGCTTCGTAAGAGAAGACTGTCCAAAGTTTGTACAGTGCAACTTAAGTAAAAAAAAAATGCTACAACTCTTTATTTATTTGTTTATAGACTTGGGCCAAATTCAATTTTTCAGAGTAGTTACATAAAATAAATCGTTTTATGTCACACCCTACAGGGCCTCTATAATTGTAAGCACTTTCTCCTTTAATTGGCTTAAACATTTTGAAATGTATGTTATTAAAAAAGTTTTATTATTTGAATTGTATAAATTAGAGTTATCACATTTGCCTCAAAAATAAATAATTACTAATCTATGCTGGGTAACTAGTATTGTTACCTTTAAAATAGACAAAATACATAGTTAAGATCAGACCCATTTGCTGTTGGCAGACATCTCCTATACCAAAAGAAAAAACAGTTACAGGAAAACTGATTCTTATTCATTCCTTTGATTTTTCTCCCCATTTTAGGCCTATGAGTTGATACTGAGTGAGGAACACCTTGAAGTAGTTAAAAGAGAAAATGGAAGGCAAATGCCATACCAGGTCCGCTCTATGGGCATGTATTTGGTTATTGAAACCAACAATGGACTGATTCTAATGTGGGATAAGAAAACCAACATCTTCATCAAACTCAGCCCTGATTTCAAGGTAAGGCTTAAGAAGGCAGGAGTTTGTTGCCAACTATCATTGACACAAATGATACATTATCATACCTCTTGAGTGAGAAAGTAATATTGATTGAAATGAAACTGCCAGTAGGTCTGAAAGCTTCTCGTAAAATGATATGAAGTATGTTTAATCATGTCTCAAATACAAATATTAAAAGGCAGTGTATGGTACTATAGTAGAGTTTGTTCTCATAGCTATTGATTTATGAAAAGGTTATAACATACCATAGGAAATGGGTACTTAGTGTGCTCTTCAAATAGGATGACTGACTTTTCCATAAGGGAAACGGATCAAGGAGCGATTCAGCCAGCCCCAGAAATGTATATAAAGGTATATTCGAAAGCCATAAGTTCTTCGGCTAAATAGTAACCCACAGTCAGATACGTTTATTTTTCCTCACAAACTAGGAAGGTGTGTATTTTAAATTCCTTCCTACAGCATAGTATTTATTTCAGCCCTGCTAACTTATCTGGGCCGACATTGTTTGGATGGGGAAGCAAAATACTCATTTTTATCTATGTCAATCATTTTGATAAAGCGCAAGTAAGTAAGCGTTTGTGCCTGTGCTGATCGTTTTCATGACTGTTTTGTAAGGATAATTTATGTATGTCCCTTGTATATGGAATATGCAATTAGCTAACAGTGGGTTCATCATTTCCATACTGCTGCCATAACTCACTAGTGATAGGCACAGTAACTAAGCAGTTATTGTTCAGGTTTTTTTTTTTATTACTAGTCATATACCCCTCAGACCAGTCATCAAATCGTTTTACTGAGGAAAAAACACAGATTGTTTTTCTAAGATAACATACATGCCAAAGAAAGCATCAGGATTTTACCAAGCCATTACAAATGCCAAGCAAAATAGGGATTTTTGGAGGTTCTTTTAGTTGGCAATGTTGCTACAAACTTTCTATCACCCTTTTTTTGTTTGTGTGCGCGTACAGAGCCAGATCTGTGGACTGTGTGGGAACTACGATGGCAATGCCATTAATGACTTTACCACCAGGAGTCAGTCTGTTGTACAAAATGTACTGGAGTTTGGAAACAGCTGGAAAGTGTCTCTTACTTGTCCTGATGCCAACTATCCAAAGGACCCATGCTCCACCAACCCTTATAGGAAGTCCTGGTCACAGAAGCAGTGCAGCATCATCAACAGTGAAGTCTTTGCTGCCTGTCACTCTCAGGTACAGCAAATCCTTAAAGCAAAATTATCTGAAAGACTATGTTTTTATATTCCTCAGGTGTCTGTGCACTTGGCATTGTTATCACTTCCTACATTCCATTGAGTATATATGGTCTGCGAGCATGCTAGTGTATGCATCCTAGACATGGGTATGAACAACAGCAACTGAACCCAGTCCCACACTTTACACTGTCTGCTTTGAATTTTACAACAAAGGCTCATCTCTAATAGATACACTACATGGTTGAAGAAACCCATTCAGACCCTCTCAGAGGTCATTTCCAGCTTTTGGGTCCTCTAGCTATAATACAAATTTAAAATGATGACATGTGAAAATAAAATAAGGCACCAACAAAAAAGAGTGACGCATAATCTGAATATATATACATATATTTTTAATTGAACAAATGCCTTTCTAGCCTTTTTCACATCTTTTATTTGATTAACTTTATTTTAATTTTTTATATATATTTATATTGTGTTTTAAAAAATTTGTAAGCTGCCTCAAATATTTTAAATAGAGAGATGCGGTAAAAACCTTTTAAATAAATGAATGAATAAATTTGCAGCTGTAAGCTGAATGTGTCACATTTTGGTCCGATAGGGATGCACATAAAAACAAGTTGTGAAACTTATCAAATGCCAAAATATTTACAAGTGTCTAAATTTGAGGCCCCCTTTGAGCTTGAGGACCAGTCCAAATGGCCCTCTTGACCCACTATGCCCCTCCTCCTCCCCCACCCTTCTATCCAATTGGTAAACAGTGAGTGGTAAAGTTTGCAGATGATACCAAACTGTTTAGGATAGTCAAGACAGAAGCAGACTGTGAGGGACTCCAAGAAGATCTCGCCAAACTGAGTGATTAGGCAACAAAAAGGCAAATGAAATTTAATGTGGATAAGTGTAAAGTAATGCACATCGGGAAAAATAACCCCAACTATAAGTACGTTATGATGGGGGCAAATTTGGCTACAACAAATCAGGAAAGAGATCTTGGAGTTATCGTGGACAGTTCTCTGAAAACTTCCACACAGAGTGCAGCAGCGGTCAAAAAGGCAAATAGGATGCTAGGAATTATTAGGAAAGGGATTGAAAATAAGACCCAGAATATTTTACTGCCCCTGTATAAAACTATGGTACGCCCACATCTTGAATACTGTGTACAGATGTGGTCTCCTCACCTCAAAAAAGATATTTTGGCCTTAGAAAGGGTTCAGAAAAGGGCAACTAAAATGATTAGGGGTTTGGAACGGGTCCCATATGAGGAGAGGTTAAAACGACTGGGACTTTTCAGTTTAGAAAAGAGGAGACTGAGGGGGGATATGATAGAGGTCTATAAAATCATGAGTGGTATGGAGAGGGCCGATAAAGAAAAGTTATTTATTAGTTCCCTAAATAAAAGAACTAGAGGACACCAAATGAAATTAATGGGTAGCAGGTTTAAAACTAATAAAAGAAAGTTCTTCTTTACACAGCGTGTAGTCAGCCAGTGGAACTCCTTGCCAGAGGAGGCTGTGAAGTTTAGGACTATAATAGAGTTTAAAGAGAAGCTAGATAATTTCATGGAGGTTAGGTCCATAAAAGGCTATTAGCCAGGGGATAAAATGGTGTCCTTGGCCTATGTTTGTCAGAGGCTGGAGAGAGATGGCAGAAGACAAATTGCTTGATTGTGTGTTCGGTCCACCCTCTCTGGGGCACCTGGTGCTGGCCACTGTCGGCAGACAGGATACTGGACTAGAAGGACCTTTGGGGTGTGTCTAGACTACTGAGTTTTGTTGACAAAAGTGGACTTTTGTTGACAAAACTATACCAGCGTCTACACTACCGCTGAGTTCTGTCGACATAACGTCGACAGAACTCAGCAGTTTTGTCGACGCTGGTATACCTCATTTTACGAGGCATAACACCTTCTGTCGACAGAGTCCTGTCGACAGAAGGTGTTATTGCCTGTAGGGTTGCGTCTAGACTACAGGGTTCTGTCGACAAAGCAGCTTGCTTTGTCAACAGAACTCAATGTGTCTGGAAGCTCTTTGTCGACAAGTTTTGTTGACAGATATTGTCAACAAAACTTCTGTCGACAAAACCCGGTAGTCTAGACGTACCCTTGGTCTGAGCCAGTATGGCCGTTCTTATGTTCTTATGTCCTGAAAGAACCCATCCACTAGAAGAAGGGAGTCAGAGCCAATTGATAACTAAATATCTGGCTATTCAGAAATTTCATTTGGATCCATTTTCTCCCTATTCCAAATGAACTAATCCCCACTGAAGTTAGTTCTCATGCATTCTGATGCAGGTGCACAGTTCATCAGCTAACATGTTTTATCTTGAATTTCAGGCTGGATTATTCTACCCGATAGGAATTGACATTGGACCAGTAGACCAATACAGCACTGCTTATTTTATAGAAAAAAATCTTACTTTTCTTGCATAAAAGAAGGATAATCTTAAGTACTGACTTTGAGGGGTTTTAGCTTTATTTTTAATGTTTGTTAACTAATATTTTCATAATATAACATATTCAGCATCTATCCCTGAGTTAATTATTAACATGCTAGGGTCGCGGTGTGTGGAAAGTATTGATTGAGACATCAACAACTATTGATAAAACAATCTACATTGTTTTACATAACTGTGTTCTTTTACTTTAATTCTTTTCATAAATACAAACCCTAATTTCCAAACATAGTTGCCTACCTGCTCAAAGCCCGTATTTCGGGGCTCAAATCTGCAATTGTTTGCAAATCTGCTGATGTGAATGACCAAATATATGATTTAGACATACTGTTTTAGCATCCACATGGGAAACCCGGGCATAGTTTGTCTAGCAATACAAGTACAAGAAAATGAACATTACAGATTTTGCCTTGTTGTGGGATGTTAAGATTCTAGAAGACTTACCCTGGAAAAGCAAGATGAACCTGAAGAAAGTAAAACTTACACTTACTGTTTTCTTGGTCTAACAGATTAACCCAGCTAAGTATTATGAAGAATGTGTGGCTGATGCTTGTGCCTGTGACACTGGGGGAGATTGTGAATGCTTCTGCACAGCAGTAGCTGCATATGCTCAAGCATGCAGTGAATTTGGTGTTTGTATAGCCTGGAGAACTCCCTCAATCTGTCGTGAGTATTTGCCTATAGTTCAATGGAAATTGAAAAAATGATGTGTCCATTTCATAGCAATTGTTTTGAGAATGTCATTAATTACGGGTATGTCTACACTAGCCACCCTAGTTCAAACTAGGGTGGCTAATATAGTCTTTCGAACTTGCAAATGAGGCCCAGGATTAAAACATCAGGAGTAATTCCTCAAGAGGAGTAATGGTAGTCCGAATTAGGGGCTTTAGTTCGAACTACTTAGCCCGTGTCGTGTGTAGCCGCAGGCAGGGAGTTCAAACTATGAGGCATTTAAAAATGGCAGCACCCGGGAACATGCAAATAAAGCCCAGGATATTTAAATCCCAGGCTTTATTTGCAAGTTCGAATGACTACATTAGCCACCCTAGTTCGAACTAGGGTGGCTAGTGTAGACATAGCCTATGGTATTAAATGTACAATAACTACTTGTTCTCAATCCTGTGTTTCATGTCAAACAGGGTTGACAATTATAAAGTTTCAGCTCTTGATTCATGACTTTCAGGACTATCCAAATAGCATGGTAGGGTATGCTATTTTGGGATATCAGAGGTATCCCGAAAAAGCTACCCCGCATCTTTTGAATGTGTCCACTATTGCAAAATATAGCAGACACGCTATCTTGGCATCCCTGCAAACCTTGTTGCACAAGGGATAAGAGATGTCTTGAAATAGTGTGTGTTATTTTGAAATTTGGGTGCTGTGTAGACACATCAAATTTCAAAATAGCCTATTTCAAAATATAATCGAAATAAGATATTATTTCAGCATAGACATACCTGTAGTGGTAAAATGGAGGGTTCTGAACAAAACACCAAGGCATTTTATTCTGAACATGTCTATTTTCCTGTTTCCCCTTAGCTATGTTCTGTGATTATTACAACGTAAAAGGAGGATGTGATTGGCACTACAAACCTTGTGGAGCCCCCTGCATGAAGACCTGTAGGAATCCAAGTGGAATATGCCTTCATAAGTTACCAGGCTTAGAAGGTAAAAGGATCAGGCACCCAGTATATATCACTTGCGGTAGACAACTGGTTATCATGTTTTTTCAGCTCAGTCTGTTGGACCAAATTCTCCCTTCAGATACACCCCATACTCTCTCATCTTCTTCCATGGGTTGCATTGGCATAAGTGAGGGCAGTTTGGTCTACAACATTTGAAAACATTTGTAGGAATCAGTCCCTGTGGAATCTCCTAATGGTAATACCCTGTATGCTGCATGAGAGAACTGTATTAGTATCTTGGTACATAGCCTCACATCACATCCACATATGAAGGGAACTATAGGAGCCTTGTTTGCTACATAATAACACCAAGAAAGGAGGCATTAACAAGAACCTAGCAGAAGCAGTTTCCCTTTTATTTGGAAGGACCTATCACACTATAAGGAAGGCAAGCCAAAGAGATTGAGCCAGGGGAAGGAGAAGAAATTTGGAAAGCTCTTGGACCTGAGAAATATAACCCCAAAAAGAAAAATGAAAAGGAATTACCCCCTGTGAAAAAACAAGTAGCCCTGTGGCACCTTTAAAGACTAGTATCATGAGCTTTTCAAGGCAAAACCCACTAAATGGAAGATCATCGAAGCCTGAATTTTGGGGCTCAAATCTGCAATTGTTTGCAAATCTACTGATGTGAATGACCAAACATATGATTTAGACATACTGTTTTAGCATCCATATGGGACTCTATATACATTTTTGTTAGTCTCTAAGGTGCCATGGGACTATTCATTGTTTTTAAAGTTATAGACTAATATGGCTACCCTTCTGAGACTTCTGTGTAAAGTTCTAGCTTAAACTTTCGATTTGTTTTGGTTCAGGCTGCTATCCAAACTGTCCTGCAAACAAGCCATATTTCAATGAGGATGAAATGAAGTGTGTTGATACGTGTGGTTGTTATGATGCTGAAGGAAACTACCACGAACCAGGCGTGAGCTTCTACTTGAGGGACAACTGTCAGTTATGGTAAGATATAACATAGAGTCTGATGGTGTTAAGGGGAAAAGATCAAAAGCAGCTTTTGAAAGCTGTGGGCCTCAGAGTTAGAGTAAGGTGAGTTCATGGTCTCTATTCAAAAATGATCCCTTATTGTCACAAGCCAGTTTTCATATTACTTGCGAGCAATTCTATTCTGTGGAATCAATTTTGGATTCTGTTGAATTTGTTCTGATTATCACAATAAATTCTTCATCTTAGTAGGACAGAAAAAATACTGTGTATTTTATAAGTAGGTTTGTTCAGTTCTATACTCTTATATCTTGGTGATATTCCTATAAGGGCACTCATCACTATGAAATAAGAGTGCAAAATAATACAAACCTGATTTTATAATATCTATAATTTATATAATATATACTATTAGCAGACATACCTGGCATTGCCTGGATCCTTCAGGTCGGGGGTTGATGGTTTGGAGGAATGCAGCAGTCAGGGCAGGGCCTTGAGAATATGGGGGGACAGTGCAGGAGGCAGAGGGTGGGGGATGAGAGAGTGAGGGTTGGGGTTGAGGAGGGGCTCAGGACAGGAGGTCCCATTGGGCCTTTTCTATCCCCCTCCACACAGACAGACACACACACACAGACACACACACACACACACACACCGGCCCATACTCTAGCTGCCAGGAACCTTTTCTCTCTCTCCAGCCAACTCCCCCTGGCTGCCAGAAGCCTTTTCTCTGCCCCCAATGACCCACCCCCAGCTGCCAGTGGCCTTTTCTCTTCCCCCTAGCTCCCCCTCAGCTCACCCCACCCTGCTGCCAGGAGTCTTTTTTGACACACACACACACACACACACACACACCCCAGTCTCCTGGCTGCCAGGGACTTTTACTCTGGGGGCTCATCTAGACTATGCTAAAGTGTCGAAAAAGGATATGCAAATTCCATGGGAATTTGCATATCTTCTTCTGATCTCACTTTTGAAAGCAGCATTTGAAAGTTGTGGGCCACGGACCCAGAGTAAGGTGAGTTCATGGTCTCTGTGCAAAAATGATCCCTTATTGTCACATGCCAGTTTTCATATTACTTGTGAGCAATTCTATTACTATTTCATATGACTTGTGAGCAGAGCTTTCAAAATTTAAAGTAAGGCTAGATCCTGTGTTTACAGGATCTTTCAAAAAAAGCACCCTGTTTTCGAAAGAATCGCGTCTAGACTGCGGTTTCAATTTCGAAAGAACGCCATTATGTGATTATGCAAATGAAGTGTGGGATATTTAAATCCCGGCTTCATTTGCACTTTTGAAGTGCTGCATTTACATCCCTCTGTCGACAAAGGGATGTAAGCTAGATGTGCCTTTAGACGCAGCTTTTTCAGCAAACCTCCCTCCTTTGTCGAAAAGCCGCTCTTCCTCAAAAAATTAGGTTTACGTGGCTTTTCGACAAAGGCGAGGGGGAGGTCGCTGAAAAAGCAATCTCTGTTTTGAAAGTGAGACTGGAAGAAGATATGCAGATTCCCACGGAATTTCCATATCCTCTTTCAACACTCTAGCATAGTCTGGATGAGCCCTGGGATGAGGAAAAGAGTTCGGGGAAGGGAGGCTACTTACCTGCTGTTCTGGCAGGCAAGATGGCAGAGCCCCAGCCCTGCTGGCTACTTCCTTGGTGGCCACTCTTATTATTGCATCACTCTGAACAGTAAACCCTCCCCCTTTGCATGGTATGGAAAACAGACCCTTTTCTGGGGCTTCTTATTGTCCTGGCCCAACCAAACCCCAACTTTGCTTAAGGTAGGAGAAAAGGAAGATGAATACCAAATCTGGTGGTCCTAGCTCTTACCTTTTAGGAGAAGTTCTTGAACATACGGACTCGCAGACAGACACACAGACAAATACAAACCTCTAAAATAGATAGATAGATAGATAGATAGATAGATAGATAGATAGATAGATAGATAGATAGATAGATAGATAGATAGATAGATAGATAAAACCTCAGAAATCTATCTATCTATCAATGTCCATATATAATTCATAACTGATATGAGCCAATATTCAGTTTTCTTAGCCTTACGGCCAAAAAAATCATTGGAAGAGTGACGAATGTGACAAGTGACCTCTCTAAAAATTCGTTCCTTTAGTTTCCCATGGTTTTGGGCTTCATTCTTAAGAAAGTATACTTATTAAGTTTGCAGATGATACCAAGCCGGGAGGGGTTGCGACTACTCTGGAGGATAGGGTCATAATTCAAAATGATCTGGACAAATTGGAGAAATGGTCTGAGGTAAACAGGATGAAGTTTAATAAAGACAAATGTAAAGTGCTCCATTTAGGAAGGAATAATCAGTTTCACACATACAGACTGGGAAGCAATTGTCTAGAAAGGAGTACGGCAGAAAGGGATCTAAGGGTTATAGTGGACCACAAGCTGAATATGAGTCAGCAGTGTGATGCTATTGCAAAAAAAGCAAACGTGATTCTGGGACGCATTAACAGGTGTGTTGTGAGCAAGACTCGAGAAGTCATTCTTTCGCTCTACTCTGCGCTGATCAGGCCTCAGTTGGAGTATTGTGTCCAGTTCTGGGCACCGCATTTCAAGAAAGATGTGGAGAAATTGGAGAGGGTCCAGAGAAGAGCAACAAGAATGATTAAAGGTCTAGAGAACATGACCTATGAGGGAAGGCTGAAGGAATTGGGTTTGTTTAGTTTAGAAAAGAGAAGACTGAGGGGTGTCATAAGACTAAAAGGGTGTCACATAAGGAGGAGGGAGAAAATGTTTTCATCTTGGCCTCTGAAGATAGAACAAGAAGCAATGGGCTTAAACTGTAGCAAGGTAGGTTTAGGTTGGACATTAGGAAAAAGTTCCTAACTGTCAGGGTAGTTAAACACTGGAATAAATTGCCCAGGGAGATTGTGGAATCCCCATCTGTGGAGATATTTAAGAGTAGGTTAGATAAATGTCTATCAAGGATGGTCTAGACAGTATTTGGTTCTGCCATGGGGACAGGGGCCTGGACTTGATGACCTCTCGAGATCCCTTCCAGTCCTAGTAATCTATGATTCTATGATTCTCATAAAGGAGCTGAGGTCTGATTTCAGGCAGATGATTGGGTAAAAGAAGGGCACTCAGAGGGGCTAACATGAACTGGCTCAAAGGGGAAGGCATACAAAGAGATTGATCTAACAGTAAGGTAATGGGGGAAAGAATGGACCCACTTCTTGACCTCCCTCTGATCCATGAGGCTCCAATGTCAGAATTGACTGTAGGGAGGAAGAAAAAAAAACAGCTTCTAAGCAGGACATGCTGTGTGTATGGTGGACAGGGAGCAGCACCCTCCTCTTAGCTATTCACCTTTGAAGAGATACTTTAATCAGAGCTGCCTAGCTAGAATCTAGAGAAGTAGTTCAGTCAAACCCCAATTCAGAAGAACTTCTCCCTGGATTATGATGAGAAATTTAGTAGAGATACCATAACAGTAAAAGGAGTTGATCCCTTTTCATGCATCTTCAGTCTCTCATTTCTACTCTCTGTTATTTCTTTCAGTACATGCACAATGGAAGGCACAGAGTGCACGTTTGATGCTGAAGGTAAGTTGGCAAAGAAGATTTATGAATGCAAACAAATCCTTGAGCTTTTGTTGTATTTGATGGTTAACTGGCAATGCCATTCCATCTCTTCTGTTTTACAGCATGTTATTGCTACTATGAAGGGCACACATATAAATATAAGGATGTTATTTATAACACCACAGATGGGATTGGAGGGTGTATGAGTGCAACTTGTGACATCAATGGAACAATAAACAGAGAAGTATTTGAATGCAGTGGAATTACAACCACCACCCCGTTTACATTTAGTACAGTTCAACCTACAAGTTCTGCAGGTATTTCTGTGCATTTCTCAAAATAGCTGAAAAAAATCTTTGCATGCCTGGGGGTAAGGGCCTCTAATAGTACATGCGTGTACTATAAGTTGGTAACTGCTACAAAAATAGAAACACAACTAGCAGTGCTATCCCCTGAGGATTCTTTGCATTGCTAGTGTAGAGAGATACCACGTCAGCGTCTACAAATTCTCTCCCTCAGTGCCCCCACTGTTCACCTGGGTAACAATACCATTAATGGCTCCCAGAGGAAAGGTAGTGTGTCTAATTCATCTTTATGCCTGGGGGATCACTGACTGTCATAAGCATGAGGGAAAACACCTCTAAGTACATCTCTCAGACACTTCTAGATACAGGGGTATCTTTACTACATCTCCTTAAATATATAGTGGACAATGAATAGCAACCATTTTAAAATCAACTAAGCACCAAAAAAAAAAAAACCTAAAGCTAAAAAAATCCAAGGAACTTTCAAGATATTTCAGTATGTCCTTTGACACTCTTCCTGATTGCTAACGATTTCTGTAATCTTGCAGTAATCTCTCCTAAAAAGCTCATTTATTTCTGCTTGGTCCTGCAGTTACTGTATCATGCTAAACATGCAAAACTTGCAAATATATCCATAGCATCATTCAGTAATCTAATGAACATAACGTGATTAATTCAGTGTGAGATTAAACAGAAGCAGCCATACTGGGCAGATAATGGTATTTATTCAACAAAAACGTCTCAATGATATCAAGATGCTATAGAAGCCTAGATTAAAATAAAGAAAAGGGTTATAAATATGACAGTCTTGATTCCTTTTGACTTGTTTCTTGTGTATTTACGATGAAGTGAGTGTACCATTTTAATTTTCAATTGTAAATAACTACAAAAGAAATAATACGGTGGAAATTCAGGCTCTCCTTTCCTTACATTCTACACAGTGAATCTTAAAAATTCACACACATCCTTTATATCTTGCAACCTGATACATAAAGATCATTTTGAATATCTGTAACTACAAAAGCAGAAAGAAACAGACTGTAAATCACATTAAACTTTGATACTACATACACTCACACAGGAGATCAAAATTTTTCTTCCAAAACACTGTACCAGATGACAATATAAGATAATAAAGGTCACCACTGCAGTCTTAAATTAAACTGTGCAAGACAATTGCCCCAATCTTTCCAAATGTAGAACTTCTAACTAAGTATTAGACCCTCATAATTAAAAAGGATTCCGAATCTGAGGCTAAGCAACTGCATTTTTTTCTTTGTACCACAGGAACAACAATGATGCCACCAGTTACAACTGTATGTGTTCATGAAGAATGCCACTGGTCAGCATGGTACGACATCAGCTCTCCAGCCGAAGGTTCCAAAACTGGAGATTTTGAAACATTTGACAATCTAAGACAAAAGGGCTATAGAGTTTGCAAACATCCAAGAGATGTTGAATGCAGAGCAACACAGTACCCTGAGACTCCACTAAAAGACCTGAACCAAACGGTGACATGTAGCAAAAATATTGGACTCATATGTAATAATGAGGACCAGACTACATCAATCTGCGACAACTACGAGATCAAAATATTATGTTGTAGTTATCTCCCATGTGTGTCTTCACCATTCACCACATCAGTCACCATTAATGAATATCCAACAGCAACAACTACTACAGTTCAATCAAAAACAATTTCAAATCCAACTACTACAAGAACTGAAGAAAGTTCAACTACTGTTACACCACCAAAAATGACAACAGGTTTAACATCAACACTTAAAGAATCTACAATAACAGAAAGCCGGACACTACTTTATACAAGTCTAGCTCTGCCAGAATCACAAAGAACCACGCCTGTACCCGCAGTACCCACTTCAGTATCAGTCCCCTCCACTTCTTCTCCCCCAACTCCTGCAACACCTATACCAGCAGGGTCAGCTGGTACAACATCAGCACAAACTGGTCCAAATATTAGCACCACCCTTACGCCTCCACAAAAAACAACAGGTTCAACCTCAACAGTGAAGGAATCTAAAATGACTGAAAGCACTACACTACTTTCCACAAGTCCAGTACTGCCAGGGGCAAAAGGAACCACGCCTGTACCCCCAGGACCCACTGCAGTATCATTCCCCACCACTTCTTCTCCCCCAAATCCTGCAACATCTATACCAGCAGGGTCAGCTGGTACAACATCAGCACAAACTGGTCCAAATATAAGCACCACCCTTACACCTCCACAAAAAACAACAGGTTCAACCTCAACAGTGAAGGAATCTACAATGACTGAAAGCACTACACTTCTTTCCAAAAGTCCAGCACTGCCAACAGCAAAAGGAACCACAACTGTACCACTCGGCACCATTACAGTATCAGTCAACCCCAGTGTTTCTTCTCCAGCGCCACCAACTTCAGTACCAACAGGTTCAGGTGGTACAACGTCAATACACACAGGCCCAAACTCACAGACTACAGTGACGCCTCCAGAAATGACAACAGGTTCAATAGCAACATCTCCGGAATCTACAGTAACTGAAAGCACTACACTACTTTCCACAAGTCCAGTACTGCCAGGGGCAAAAGGAACCACGCCTGTACCCCCAGGACCCACTGCAGTATCAGTCCCCACCACTTCTTCTCCCCCAACTCCTGCAACATCTATACCAGCAGGGTCAGCTGGTACAACATCAGCACAAACTGGTCCAAATATAAGCACCACCCTTACGCCTCCACAAAAAACAACAGGTTCAACCTCAACAGTGAAGGAATCTACAATGACTGAAAGCACTACACTTCTTTCCAAAAGTCCAGCACTGCCAACAGCAAAAGGAACCACAACTGTACCACTCGGCACCATTACAGTATCAGTCAACCCCAGTGTTTCTTCTCCAGCTCCACCAACTTCAGTACCAACAGGTTCAGGTGGTACAACGTCAATACACACAGGCCCAAACTCACAGACTACAGTGACGCCTGCAGAAATGACAACAGGTTCAATAACAACATCTCCGGAATCTACAGTAAGTGAAAGCACTACACTACTTTCCACAAGTCCAGTACTGCCAGGGGCAAAAGGAACCACGCCTGTACCCCTAGGACCCACTGCAGTATCATTCCCCACCACTTCTTCTCCCCCAACTCCTGCAACATCTATACCAGCAGGGTCAGCTGGTACAACATCAGCACAAACTGGTCCAAATATAAGCACCACCCTTACGCCTCCACAAAAAACAACAGGTTCAACCTCAACAGTGAAGGAATCTACAATGACTGAAAGCACTACACTTCTTTCCAAAAGTCCAGCACTGCCAACAGCAAAAGGAACCACAACTGTACCACTCGGCACCATTACAGTATCAGTCAACCCCAGTGTTTCTTCTCCAGCTCCACCAACTTCAGTACCAACAGGTTCAGGTGGTACAACGTCAATACACACAGGCCCAAACTCACAGACTACAGTGACGCCTCCAGAAATGACAACAGGTTCAATAACAACATCTCCGGAATCTACAGTAACTGAAAGCACTACACTACTTTCCACAAGTCCAGTACTGCCAGGGGCAAAAGGAACCACGCCTGTACCCCCAGGACCCACTGCAGTATCAGTCCCCACCACTTCTTCTCCCCCAACTCCTGCAACATCTATACCAGCAGGGTCAGCTGGTACAACATCAGCACAAACTGGTCCAAATATAAGCACCACCCTTACGCCTCCACAAAAAACAACAGGTTCAACCTCAACAGTGAAGGAATCTACAATGACTGAAAGCACTACACTTCTTTCCAAAAGTCCAGCACTGCCAACAGCAAAAGGAACCACAACAGTACCACTCGGCACCATTACAGTATCAGTCAACCCCAGTGTTTCTTCTCCAGCTCCACCAACTTCAGTACCAACAGCTTCAGGTGGTACAACGTCAATACACACAGGCCCAAACTCACAGACTACAGTGACGCCTGCAGAAATGACAACAGGTTCAATAGCAACATCTCCGGAATCTACAGTAACCGAAAGCACTACACTACTTTCCACAAGTCCAGTACTGCCAGGGGCAAAAGGAACCACGGCTGTACCCCCAGGACCCACTGCAGTGTCAGTCCCCACCACTTCTTCTCGCCCAACTCCTGCAACATCTATACCAGCAGGGTCAGCTGGTACAACATCAGCACAAACTGGTCCAAATATAAGCACCACCCTTACGCCTCCACAAAAAACAACAGGTTCAACCTCAACAGTGAAGGAATCTACAATGACTGAAAGCACTACACTTCTTTCCAAAAGTCCAGCACTGCCAACAGCAAAAGGAACCACAACAGTACCACTCGGCACCATTACAGTATCAGTCAACCCCAGTGTTTCTTCTCCAGCTCCACCAACTTCAGTACCAACAGGTTCAGGTGGTACAACGTCAATACACACAGGCCCAAACTCACAGACTACAGTGACGCCTCCAGAAATGACAACAGGTTCAATAGCAACATCTCCGGAATCTACAGTAACTGAAAGCACTACACTACTTTCCACAAGTCCAGTACTGCCAGGGGCAAAAGGAACCACGCCTGTACCCCCGGGACCCACTGCAGTATCAGTCCCCTCCACTTCTTCTCCCCCAACTCCTGCAACATCTATACCAGCAGGGTCAGCTGCTACAACATCAGCACAAACTGGTCCAAATATAAGCACCACCCTTACGCCTCCACAAAAAACAACAGGTTCAACCTCAACAGTGAAGGAATCTACAATGACTGAAAGCACTACACTTCTTTCCAAAAGTCCAGCACTGTCAACAGCAAAAGGAACCACAACAGTACCACTCGGCACCATTACAGTATCAGTCAACCCCAGTGTTTCTTCTCCAGCTCCACCAACTTCAGTACCAACAGGTTCAGGTGGTACAACGTCAATACACACAGGCCCAAACTCACAGACTACAGTGACGCCTCCAGAAATGACAACAGGTTCAATAGCAACATCTCCGGAATCTACAGTAACTGAAAGCACTACACTACTTTCCACAAGTCCAGTACTGCCAGGGGCAAAAGGAACCACGCCTGTACCCCCAGGACCCACTGCAGTATCATTCCCCACCACTTCTTCTCCCCCAACTCCTGCAACATCTATACCAGCAGGGTCAGCTGGTACAACATCAGCACAAACTGGTCCAAATATAAGCACCACCCTTACGCCTCCACAAAAAACAACAGGTTCAACCTCAACAGTGAAGGAATCTACAATGACTGAAAGCACTACACTTCTTTCCAAAAGTCCAGCACTGCCAACAGCAAAAGGAACCACAACTGTACCACTCGGCACCATTACAGTATCAGTCAACCCCAGTGTTTCTTCTCCAGCTCCACCAACTTCAGTACCAACAGGTTCAGGTGGTACAACGTCAATACACACAGGCCCAAACTCACAGACTACAGTGACGCCTCCAGAAATGACAACAGGTTCAATAGCAACATCTCCGGAATCTACAGTAACTGAAAGCACTACACTACTTTCCACAAGTCCAGTACTGCCAGGGGCAAAAGGAACCACGCCTGTACCCCCAGGACCCACTGCAGTATCAGTCCCCTCCACTTCTTCTCCCCCAACTCCTGCAACATCTATACCAGCAGGGTCAGCTGGTACAACATCAGCACAAACTCGTCCAAATATAAGCACCACCCTTACGCCTCCACAAAAAACAACAGGTTCAACCTCAACAGTGAAGGAATCTACAATGACTGAAAGCACTACACTTCTTTCCAAAAGTCCAGCACTGCCAACAGCAAAAGGAACCACAACAGTACCACTCGGCACCATTACAGTATCAGTCAACCCCAGTGTTTCTTCTCCAGCTCCACCAACTTCAGTACCAACAGGTTCAGGTGGTACAACGTCAATACACACAGGCCCAAACTCACAGACTACAGTGACGCCTCCAGAAATGACAACAGGTTCAATAGCAACATCTCCGGAATCTACAGTAACTGAAAGCACTACACTACTTTCCACAAGTCCAGTACTGCCAGGGGCAAAAGGAACCACGCCTGTACCCCCAGGACTCACTGCAGTATCATTCCCCTCCACTTCTTCTCCCCCAACTCCTGCAACATCTATACCAGCAGGGTCAGCTGGTACAACATCAGCACAAACTGGTCCAAATATAAGCACCACCCTTACGCCTCCACAAAAAACAACAGGTTCAACCTCAACAGTGAAGGAATCTACAATGACTGAAAGCACTACACTTCTTTCCAAAAGTCCAGCACTGCCAACAGCAAAAGGAACCACAACAGTACCACTCGGCACCATTACAGTATCAGTCAACCCCAGTGTTTCTTCTCCAGCTCCACCAACTTCAGTACCAACAGGTTCAGGTGGTACAACGTCAATACACACAGGCCCAAACTCACAGACTACAGTGACGCCTCCAGAAATGACAACAGGTTCAATAGCAACATCTCCGGAATCTACAGTAACTGAAAGCACTACACTACTTTCCACAAGTCCAGTACTGCCAGGGGCAAAAGGAACCACGGCTGTACCCCCAGGACCCACTGCAGTATCAGTCCCCACCACTTCTTCTCCCCCAACTCCTGCAACATCTATACCAGCAGGGTCAGCTGGTACAACATCAGCACAAACTGGTCCAAATATAAGCACCACCCTTACGCCTCCACAAAAAACAACAGGTTCAACCTCAACAGTGAAGGAATCTACAATGACTGAAAGCACTACACTTCTTTCCAAAAGTCCAGCACTGCCAACAGCAAAAGGAACCACAACAGTACCACTCGGCCCCATTACAGTATCAGTCAACCCCAGTGTTTCTTCTCCAGCTCCACCAACTTCAGTACCAACAGGTTCAGGTGGTACAACGTCAATACACACAGGCCCAAACTCACAGACTACAGTGACGCCTGCAGAAATGACAACAGGTTCAATAACAACATCTCCGGAATCTACAGTAACTGAAAGCACTACACTACTTTCCACAAGTCCAGTACTGCCAGGGGCAAAAGGAACCACGGCTGTACCCCCAGGACCCACTGCAGTATCATTCCCCACCACTTCTTCTCCCCCAACTCCTGCAACATCTATACCAGCAGGGTCAGCTGGTACAACATCAGCACAAACTGGTCCAAATATAAGCACCACCCTTACGCCTCCACAAAAAACAACAGGTTCAACCTCAACAGTGAAGGAATCTACAATGACTGAAAGCACTACACTTCTTTCCAAAAGTCCAGCACTGCCAACAGCAAAAGGAACCACAACAGTACCACTCGGCACCATTACAGTATCAGTCAACCCCAGTGTTTCTTCTCCAGCTCCACCAACTTCAGTACCAACAGGTTCAGGTGGTACAACGTCAATACACACAGGCCCAAACTCACAGACTACAGTGACGCCTCCAGAAATGACAACAGGTTCAATAGCAACATCTCCGGAATCTACAGTAACTGAAAGCACTACACCACTTTCCACAAGTCCAGTACTGCCAGGGGCAAAAGAAACCACACCTGTACCCCCAGGACCCACTGCAGTATCAGTCCCCTCCACTTCTTCTCCCCCAACTCCTGCAACATCTATACCAGCAGGGTCAGCTGGTACAACATCAGCACAAACTGGTCCAAATATAAGCACCACCCTTACGCCTCAACAAAAAACAACAGGTTCAACCTCAACAGTGAAGGAATCTACAATGACTGAAAGCACTACACTTCTGTCCAAAAGTCCAGCACTGCCAACAGCAAAAGGAACCACAACAGTACCACTCGGCACCATTACAGTATCAGTCAACCCCAGTGTTTCTTCTCCAGCTCCACCAACTTCAGTACCAACAGGTTCAGGTGGTACAACGTCAATACACACAGGCCCAAACTCACAGACTACAGTGACGCCTCCAGAAATGACAACAGGTTCAATAGCAACATCTCCGGAATCTACAGTAACTGAAAGCACTACACTACTTTCCACAAGTCCAGTACTGCCAGGGGCAAAAGGAACCACGCCTGTACCCCCAGGACCCACTGCAGTATCATTCCCCTCCACTTCTTCTCCCCCAACTCCTGCAACATCTATACCAGCAGGGTCAGCTGGTACAACATCAGCACAAACTGGTCCAAATATAAGCACCACCCTTACGCCTCCACAAAAAACAACAGGTTCAACCTCAACAGTGAAGGAATCTACAATGACTGAAAGCACTACACTTCTTTCCAAACGTCCAGCACTGCCAACAGCAAAAGGAACCACAACAGTACCACTCGGCACCATTACAGTATCAGTCAACCCCAGTGTTTCTTCTCCAGCTCCACCAACTTCAGTACCAACAGGTTCAGGTGGTACAACGTCAATACACACAGGCCCAAACTCACAGACTACAGTGACGCCTCCAGAAATGACAACAGGTTCAATAGCAACATCTCCGGAATCTACAGTAACTGAAAGCACTACACTACTTTCCACAAGTCCAGTACTGCCAGGGGCAAAAGGAACCACGCCTGTACCCCCAGGTCCCACTGCAGTATCAGTCCCCTCCACTTCTTCTCCCCCAACTCCTGCAACATCTATACCAGCAGGGTCAGCTGGTACAACATCAGCACAAACTGGTCCAAATATAAGCACCACCCTTACGCCTCCACAAAAAACAACAGGTTCAACCTCAACAGTGAAGGAATCTACAATGACTGAAAGCACTACACTTCTTTCCAAAAGTCCAGCACTGCCAACAGCAAAAGGAACCACAACAGTACCACTCGGCCCCATTACAGTATCAGTCAACCCCAGTGTTTCTTCTCCAGCTCCACCAACTTCAGTACCAACAGGTTCAGGTGGTACAACGTCAATACACACAGGCCCAAACTCACAGACTACAGTGACGCCTCCAGAAATGACAACAGGTTCAATAGCAACATCTCCGGAATCTACAGTAACTGAAAGCACTACACTACTTTCCACAAGTCCAGTACTGCCAGGGGCAAAAGGAACCACGCCTGTACCCCCAGGACCCACTGCAGTATCAGTCCCCTCCACTTCTTCTCCCCCAACTCCTGCAACATCTATACCAGCAGGGTCAGCTGGTACAACATCAGCACAAACTGGTCCAAATATAAGCACCACCCTTACGCCTCCACAAAAAACAACAGGTTCAACCTCAACAGTGAAGGAATCTACAATGACTGAAAGCACTACACTTCTGTCCAAAAGTCCAGCACTGTCAACAGCAAAAGGAACCACAACAGTACCACTCGGCACCATTACAGTATCAGTCAACCCCAGTGTTTCTTCTCCAGCTCCACCAACTTCAGTACCAACAGGTTCAGGTGGTACAACGTCAATACACACAGGCCCAAACTCACAGACTACAGTGACGCCTCCAGAAATGACAACAGGTTCAATAGCAACATCTCCGGAATCTACAGTAACTGAAAGCACTACACTACTTTCCACAAGTCCAGTACTGCCAGGGGCAAAAGGAACCACGCTTGTACCCCCAGGTCCCACTGCAGTATCAGTCCCCTCCACTTCTTCTCCCCCAACTCCTGCAACATCTATACCAGCAGGTTCAGCTGGTACAACATCAGCACAAACTGGTCCAAATATCAGCACCACCCTTACGCCTCCACAAAAAACAACAGGTTCAACCTCAACAGTGAAGGAATCTACAATGACTGAAAGCACTACACTTCTTTCCAAAACTCCAGCACTGCCAACAGCAAAAGGAACCACAACAGTACCACTCGGCACCATTACAGTATCAGTCAACCCCAGTGTCTCTTCTCCAGCTCCACCAACTTCAGTACCAACAGGTTCAGGTGGTACAACGTCAATACACACAGGCCTAAACTCACAGACTACAGTGACGCCTCCAGAAATGACAACAGGTTCAATAGCAACATCTCCGGAATCTACAGTAACTGAAAGCACTACACTACTTTCCACAAGTCCAGTACTGCCAGGGGCAAAAGGAACCACGCCTGTACCCCCGGGACCCACTGCAGTATCAGTCCCCTCCACTTCTTCTCCCCCAACTCCTGCAACATCTATACCAGCAGGGTCAGCTGGTACAACATCAGCACAAACTCGTCCAAATATAAGCACCACCCTTACGCCTCCACAAAAAACAACAGGTTCAACCTCAACAGTGAAGGAATCTACAATGACTGAAAGCACTACACTTCTTTCCAAAAGTCCAGCACTGCCAACAGCAAAAGGAACCACAACAGTACCACTCGGCACCATTACAGTATCAGTCAACCCCAGTGTTTCTTCTCCAGCTCCACCAACTTCAGTACCAACAGGTTCAGGTGGTACAACGTCAATACACACAGGCCCAAACTCACAGACTACAGTGACGCCTCCAGAAATGACAACAGGTTCAATAGCAACATCTCCGGAATCTACAGTAACTGAAAGCACTACACTACTTTCCACAAGTCCAGTACTGCCAGGGGCAAAAGGAACCACGCCTGTACCCCCAGGTCCCACTGCAGTATCAGTCCCCTCCACTTCTTCTCCCCCAACTCCTGCAACATCTATACCAGCAGGATCAGCTGGTACAACATCAGCACAAACTGGTCCAAATATAAGCACCACCCTTACGCCTCCACATAAAACAACAGGTTCAACCTCAACAGTGAAGGAATCTACAATGACTGAAAGCACTACACTTCTTTCCAAAACTCCAGCACTGCCAACAGCAAAAGGAACCACAACTGTACCACTCGGCCCCATTACAGTATCAGTCAACCCCAGTGTTTCTTCTCCAACTCCACCAACTTCAGTACCAACAGGTTTAGGTGGTACAACGTCAATACACACAGGCCCAAACTCACAGACTACAGTGACGCCTCCAGAAATGACAACAGGTTCAATAGCAACATCTCCGGAATCTACAGTAACTGAAAGCACTACACTACTTTTCACAAGTCCAGTACTGCCAGAGGCAAAAGGAACCACGCTTGTACCCC
Source organism: Pelodiscus sinensis (assembly GCF_052426305.1). Taxonomy (NCBI): domain Eukaryota; kingdom Metazoa; phylum Chordata; order Testudines; family Trionychidae; genus Pelodiscus; species Pelodiscus sinensis. The sequence continues at coordinate 118,837,697 of NC_143056.1, read as the reverse complement.
CAGGTCCCACTGCAGTATCAGTCCCCTCCACTTCTTCTCCCCCAACTCCTGCAACATCTATACCAGCAGGGTCAGCTGGTACAACATCAGCACAAACTCGTCCAAATATAAGCACCACCCTTACGCCTCCACAAAAAACAACAGGTTCAACCTCAACAGTGAAGGAATCTACAATGACTGAAAGCACTACACTTCTTTCCAAAAGTCCAGCACTGCCAACAGCAAAAGGAACCACAACTGTACCACTCGGCCCCATTACAGTATCAGTCAACCCCAGTGTCTCTTCTCCAGCTCCACCAACTTCAGTACCAACAGGTTCAGGTGGTACAACGTCAATACACACAGGCCCAAACTCACAGACTTCAGTTACTCCTCCAGAAGTAACAGCAGTTTCAACCTCAAGTGTGAAGGAATCTTTACTGACTGAAAGTACTACCCTTCTTTCTACAAGTTCAGCACAGCCCATAGCACAGGGAAGCACGGCTTTACCTCCAGGTCCCACTAGAGTATCAGTTACCTCCAGTTTTTCTTCTCCATCTCCAATAAGTTCAATATCAACAGTGTCAGCTGGTAAAACATCAGGAGAAACTGTCCCTAATTCACGCACTACAGGCACTACTCCAGAAATATTTGCAGGTTTATCCTCAACTGTGAAGGGATCTACACTGACTGAAAGTTCTAAAAATCTTTCCACAAGTCCAGCACAGCCAACAGCACAGGGAACCACGCTTGTGCCCTCAGCTCCCTCTACAGTATCAGTGACCTCCAGTACTTCTCATCTAATTTCAGGGACATCGATAGTGACAGGATCATTTCGTACAACATCAGTGCGAATAGGCACAACTCCAACCATTAGGCTTACGCCTCTGGAGATCACAAGTTCATACACCACTAGTGAGAGGTCTACCTCCAATGGGAGTATTACACTTGTTTCCAAAATTCCCGGAGTGTCCACAGCATGGAGAACCACCATTTCCACTTCTGGTTTGGTGTCCTTACCTTTGAACATGAGAACCTCTGGAACATCTACTATTTCCAGCCTTTCTTCTTCATTAGTTGCAACAACTATCGGCCCCATTAATACCTATACTACAAGCAAAAAAATTTCACCCTTCACTGCAAGCAAAGTAACTCCATGTTTATGCCATGTTTCCGGTGATTTGTTTTTTCCTGGTGAGTTTAGCATTTCATGCGTTTAAAATAGATATTTTTTATGTTCGCATTTCCTCAGCCATTTTGTTTCATTTTTGTTAATTTGTTTTCTAGGGCAAGTTATATACAACAAAACAGATAGTGCTGGTTGTAGTTTTTATGCACTTTGTAATGAAACATGCAACATTGAAAGATTCCAGGGGCCATGCCCTACAACATCTCCTGTTTCATTAATCCCATCACCTACAACACCAAGCTTATCAACCTCAACAGCTATATCTTCTTCAGCATCAGCAACTCCAGAAGTATCTACACCTACTCCAATATTAGGTTGCCCTGATGCTGACCCTCCGAGAAAGGTAATCTTATTATGTATTTACTTTTTCTGCATCACCACCATTCCCCAAATTGTCCCAAAACCTGCCAACAGATGACTCACATCACTGTCCTTAATTTTTATTGGGATTTGCTCATGTACATTTCCAGTCAAAATCTGAATATTTGATAATAACCTGGTGCAATGTAACTTCTGTGAACGTGTGTTGTAAACTTTTTGTTTACAAATTATCCATCAACTGACTCAACATTTTTTCCAAATATGTTCAATGTTCAGAATTTCTCCTATGTATGCAAGTACATTTCAGTTTAAAGATTGTTTACAAAGTGTTCCTTGCCAGGCCTCTGAGAAAGATGTGGGGGGGAGGGGGTTGGCTCTGTGATCCCAAATGGGATGGGGCCTCAGATGAAAGAGGCCGTGCTTGGGCCGTAAGTCCTCAGCACTGCCTTGAGCATGCCACACTGCACCTCCTGTCAGGCCTATAGTAGCAGCGGACAGGACCCCCAGGCCCTTTTGTGTCACTAGGATACAAGGCAACTGCCCCCGTTGTCCCCAAACCAGTTGGCAGGCCGGGTTCCTTGTAAGTATTCCCTTGCATATTTGATATTCAAGCTGGATGATTGATCGCTGAAGTCATATAGCATATTTGTCATTCCAAAACTGGATGACCTAACTTTTATAAACTAATTCCTTTGTCACCCAAAACATGTTTGTTTTTTGGGGTGAAGCAAAGTTTTATCCTAGAAGTCAACGAGATGTCCATCAACACTTTTTCTAAGAATTAATTCTGCTCTAAACCCAGACATGTAAAGGCTATCACTCATATTCAGCTGCTTTTTCAGATGTGTGACCAACTTTCTTTGCATTCCATTCTTGCTAAGCACCCATAGACAATCCTACCTGCATCCTAAAGATCATTATATTATTTTAAGATAGACATCTAAATTCTGGCTCAACTTAAACCATCTGTACAAGTCATTTCCTTATGTTTTCTAGATGAATGAATCCTGGATGTTAAACAATTGCACTATGGCAACTTGTGAAGGAGACAACAGAATTGTTCTAGTGTTTCCTCCAGCTGTAGAGCAGATTACTTGTGCAAGTGGACGCCAGCCACAAAAAGTCTATGATGAGGATGGCTGCAACTACCACTATGAGTGTGACTGTAAGGGAATCAAGATAAAAGCAAAGCACTAACAATGCACATCATATTTTTAATATTGCAGAAAGAGAGGTTTTCAGAGTGTCTAGATTAATTTAGTGTTTTACCTATAACACTCGTCAAATTATAGTTTGCAAATTTATGATATTATTGTGATGAATTGATGCTTCAGGTATTTATTTTTCTCAGAATATGAAGCAGGATAAAATATTTGAATTATAATATTAGATCATTAAATTATAGATTTTTCTATTTTGCTTGGTATTTATTACACATCCATTGCAGTAGCATCTGACTAAGTAAGAGTCATCAGAAAGAATAAAGCTAAATGGAAAGAAAAGAAAATATGGATACTTAACAGCAGTTAAACTGTGCTTCTAGAATCTTTATTTTTACAGATGTCATGCAACAAAATTAGCATTTAAATATGGTATCTCAAGTTTCGTACCAGCAACAAATCTTTCTTTGACTGGTAACTTAAAGACATTTGCTATATTTAGTTTTGATTATGAACACATATTTTTGCTTTCTTTCTGATAGGTATTTGCACTGGCTGGGGCAATTCCCACTATGAGACTTTCGATGGAACTCACTACACATTCCAGGACAACTGCACATATGTGCTGATGAAACAGATTGTGCCAAAATACAATTTCAGCATTCTTGTTGACAATCATTTCTGCGATGTGGCTGATGCACTTTCCTGCTCTAGATCCATCATTGTGAATTACAACTCCATGAAAATAGTGCTGAGCAGTGGGAGAGACCAAAACGAGAAAAACAAGGTAAACCTGAATGGATTTCCCAAGTTTTATAAATTGCTTTAATATTAAAATATTTTAATAAGAGAAAGGTATTTTAATATTATATAAAAACTAAAGATTATAAACACATAACATTAGAAAGGTGGTAATTATATTTAATTCCATAAGAACTCCATATTTTTCTGTGTGAGAGAGATAGATAGGGAGAAAGAGAAGAGAGTGGAAGAGGTCATTTTGTGATCTCTCTCTCTCTTTTTTGTAGCAAAATGCAGGACAATGTAGCACTTTAAAGATAACAAGATGGTTTATTAGATGATGAGCTTTCGTGGGCCAGACCCACTTCCTCAGATCAAATAGTGGAAGAAAGTAGTCACAACCATATATACCAAAGGATACAATTAAAAAAATGAACAAATATGAAAAGGACAAATCACATTGCAGAACAGAAGGGGGATGCGGGGGGGGGGGGAGGGGGAGGAAGGAAGGTAAGTGTCTGTGAATTGATGATATTAAAGGTAGGGAGAATGGGATGTTTGTGAGTTAATGGTATTACAGGTGATAATTGGGGAAAGTCTTGGTAATGGGTGAGATAGTTCAAATTCTTGTTAAGTCCTTGTTGGCAAGTGTCGAATTTTAACATGAATGACAGTTCAGAGGATTCCCTTTCAAGTGCAGATGTAAAAGGTCTTTGTAGCAGAATGCAGGTGGCTAAGTCATTTAGAGAGTGTCTTTTCTGGTTAAAGTGGCAAGAAACTGTTTTCTCTTTGTGATCTTGTCTGATATCTGTTTTGTGGGCATTAATCCTTTGGCGAAGTGTCTGAGATGTTTGTCCAATGTACATAGCAGACGGACACTTTCGGCACATGATAGCATAGATTATATTTCTCTTTTTTGTGAGGAACATAATGGGGATTTTAAGATGTACTGAAAGGATGTTGGCCCTTTCTTAACACTACCATTGGTTATTAAAAGTATTGACTCTCTGCCTAAAACATATGACCTTAAAATAAACCTGTGATTTAGCTGCTTTTATTTTGTTGGGTTTTAGATTTATGTCAATGAAGAGCCAATCTATGGAAGCTTCAGCAAAAATGGCATTTTAGTTATCAATAGTGAAACACACATGTGGGTTGAATTTCATGACATCAAGACTTTCATCTTCATCACGGAAGCTTCCTTCAGTATAGAAATGCCTTTCGGCATATTTGGAAACAACACTGAGGGGCAGTGTGGTAAGTAGAGTGGTTTAATCTTGGTCACCTTTTCCATGAGGCAATTCCCATGAGATTGTTTTCCTTATTTATGCTATGGCCAGGGGCACTTTACCTGATCATTTAAGTTTTTAGGTGCTGCAGCAAATGAAATAAAATAATAAACATGCAATGATGAGCTGACAGTCTCAGCTTCCCCTCCAGATGCAATTTACATTAGCACAAACATTTCTAACATCAGTCTTTAATAAAGTGTAAGGACCAAGTAAGATTAGCACGCTCATTGTAATCTGAAAATCAGGCAACCCACCCAGGAGTGAATTTGTTACATTCAGACTGGACAGTCCCGCTGTTACATAACACACCATGCTGAGTTAGAATTATAGAACACTAGAACTGGAAGGGATCTTGAGAGGTTGTCACGTCCAGTCCCCTTCCCTCATGGCAGGTCCCAGAACTATCTAGACCATCCCTGATAGATGTCTATCTAACCTGATCTTAAATATCTCCAGAGATGGAGATTCCACAACCTCCCTAGGCAATTTATTCTAGTGTTTCACCACCAGGACAGCTAGGAACTTTTTCCTAATGTCCAACCTAAACCTCCCTTGCTGCAATTTAAGCCCATTGCTTCTTGTCCTATCTTCAGAGGCTAAGGAGAACAATTTTTCTCTCTCCTCCTTATGACACCCTTTTAGATACCTGAAAACCGCTATCATGTTCCATTTCGGTCTTCTCCTTTCCAAACTAAACAAGCCCAATTCTTTCAGTCTTCCTTCATAGGTCATGTACACTGGACCTTGAATCATTCTTGTTGCTCTTCTCTGGACCTTCTCCAGTTTCTCCACATCTTTCTTGAAATGTGGTGCCCAGAATTGGACACAATACTCCAATTGAGACCTAATCAGCACAGAGTAGAGCAGAAGAATGACTTCTCGTGTCTTGCTCACAAAACTCCTGTTAATTCATCCCAGAATCATGTTTGGGTTTTTTTGCCACAGTGTCACACTGTTGACTCATATTTAGCTTGTGGTCTACCATGACCCCTAGATTGGTTTCTGCAGTACTCCTTCCTAGACAGTCACTTCCTATTCGTATATGTGAGACTGTACTTTGCATTTGTCCTCATTAAATTTCATCCTAATTACCTCAGACCATTTCTCCAGTTTGTCCAGATCATTTTGAATTATGACCCTATCCTCCAAATCAGTTGCAACCCCTCCCAGCTTTGTATAATCTGTAAACTTAATAAGTATACTCTCTATGCCAATATCTAAATCATTGAAGATATTGCACAGAACCGGTCCCAAAACTGACCCCTGCGGAACCCTACTTGTTATGTCCTTCCAGCATGACTGTGCCCATTAATAACTACTCTCTGAGAACAGTTATCCAGCCAGTTATGCACCCACCTTATAGTAGCCCCATCTAAGTTGTATTTTGCTAGTTTATTGTTAAGAATACCATGCAAGACCATATCAAATGCCTTACTAAAGTCTAGGTATACCACGTCCATCACTTCTCCCTTATCTACAAGACTCATTATCCTATAAAAGAAAGCTATCAGATTGGTTTGACATGATTTGTTATTTACAAATCCATGCTGGCTGTTATCTATCACCTTATTATCTTCAAGGTGTTTGCAGATGAATTCCTTAATTACTTGCTCCATTATCTTTCCTGGCACAGAAGTTAAACTGACTGGTTTGTAGCTTCTTGGGTTGTTCTTATTTCCCTTTTTATAGATAGGCACTATATTTGCCCTTTTCCAGTCTTCTGGAATCTCTCCCATCTTCCATGATTTTTCAAAGGTGATAGCTAAAGGCTCAGATAACTCCTCTATCACCTCCTTGAGTAGTCTAGGATGCATTTCATCAGGCCCTGGTGACTTGCAGACATCTAACTTTTCTAAGTGATTTTTAACTTGCTCTTTTTTTAAATTTTATCTTCTAAATCTACCCCCTTCCCACTAGCATTCGCTATGTTAGGCATTCCTTCATCAGACGTCTCGGTGAAGACCGAAACAAAGAGTTGGTCTATTGCCCATGCTTCAGTTCCACCAGACTTGTTTCCATCTGTTTTCTTCTAGGCACATGTTCAAATAACCAAGTGGATGAGTGCCGCCTCCCAAGTGGCGAAGTAATTGCCTCTTGTTCAGAAATGGCTTCCGCCTGGAAGATTCAGGATGAAAATAAGCCCAGTTGTGAAGGGCCCCCAGTTCCACCTGTCACACCAGCTCCACCTGTGCCCTGCAATTTTCCTTCTCCTCTTTGTGAGCTGATTTTGAGCAAGTAAGTTAAATTCAGACTGAGGTTATATTGGAAACTTGTGTATTGAAAAGCAAAAAAGTGCTTTGGAAGCTTTACAAATGGGCTCTGAAGTGGCCATAAGTAACAGAAATATATACTACATTATTGATTGTAACAATAGCAAAGTAGTTTAATGTATTTAGTTGTTAAGACTATAGAAAAGCTGTGTGTAGCTTGTTTCTGTTGCATAGCAAAGCTGTTACTCTGGGCATCACTTTAGTCTCTTTTTAGAGTTATGCTATCTAGAAACCAAGTCTGCCCTTGAAGAAGTCTGATAAAATATAAACTGTGCCCCACTAAGTGCTATTATTATATTGCCAATAAAACACTCACTTGGGGCTAATATTGTATATTTTAACCCTAAAAGACCATCTAGGCAGTTCTCTACCCTTTAATTATTTCACTCTGACAAGTTTCAATTTTTACAGTAGTTGTGCACGGCAGCTCTAACTTCTCCTCCATTGTATTTAAAGCCTCTTTGCAGAGTGTCATAAAGTGCTGGAGCCAACAATATACTATGAGGATTGTGTCACCAATTCATGCAACATGACCAATGAATCTATATCGTGCAACAGTGTGGAAACATACGCCTCCTTCTGCAGTGTTTTTGATGCCTGTGCTGATTGGAGAAGCAAAACTGAAGGAAAATGCCGTAAGAAGCATCAAGAAACAATTTTCTTTGGCTCTATTATGTGCTTATTGCCCTCTTATTCTGAAAGTAAAAGTAAAAACCACATAGCACTTTAAAGACTAACAAGATGGTTTAATAGGTGATGAGCTTTCGTGGGTCAGACCCACTTCCTCAGATCATATTCTGGAAGAGAATTGGCATGACCATATATATACCAAAGGAATACTGTACAATGAAAAAAGTGAAAACATTATTAAACTGACAAATCAGATTTAGTACAGAAGGTGGGGTGAGGGAGAGCGAGGGAGGGAGGGAATACCTATTTATGAGTCAATGAATGGCTAATCAGGGGTGATAAGTGGGGAAGCTATCTTTGTAAAGATGCTAATTACCTTAACCATTTCACTTTTTTCATTATATTCCTTTGGTATACAGGCAGTCCCCGGGTTACATGGATCCGACTTACATCGGATCCCTACTTACAAACGGGGTAAGACAACCCCGCACTAGCTGCTTCCCCCCAGCAGACCAGGGAGACGCGAAGCTAGTGCCCCCCCCCAAGCAGACCCGGGAGACGCAGAGCGGCTTTTCTCAGCAGACACCTCAGCTTGAGAATAAAGGACTGAGGGAAGTGAGGTGTGGGAGAATAAACCTGAGCTCTGGAGAAATGTTTGGCTAGAGTTTCCCCTACAATAGGTACCAGTTCCGACTTACATACAAATTCAACTTAAGAACAAACCTACAGTCCCTATCTTGTACGTAACCCGGGGACTGCCTGTATATGGTCATGCCAATTCTCTTCCAGAATATGATCTGAGGAAGTGGGTCTGGTCCACAAAAGCTCATCACCTATTAAACCATCTTGTTAGTCTTTAAAGTGCTACGTGTTTTTTCCTTTTGTTTTAGCAAGATCAGACTAACACAGTTACCTATCTATTATTATTCTGAAAATGTAAACATTTTCCCTAATTTTGGGCATGGAGGAATAAATACACCTATCTAAACTTCACTTCTAATTTCATTCATGTGGAGATGGTTGAACTAGTTCCGATAAAACATAAACAATCTTTGCTGTTCTCTCAAATTCAGCCAAACCCATACCCAAATCTTTTATGAGGCTCAAAATCATTCAGTGGCCATTATAGTATTTTAGCTATCTGTACTTTTGTATTTTCCTGATCCAAAGGGTTTATGAAGTGAAAGCGCCAATGGTTGCTACCCCTTCACATACATAACACTGAAAGCAATTGGAAATCATCTCTGCTTCTTTACCATCATACAATATTTCATTTTCATAATAATTTTATTCTTGCTCCAACACAGCATACAACTGTCCTATAGGCAAGGTGTATGATGCGTGTGGCCCTCTTGCTCCTGTCACCTGCAATTCTGGGTAAGGCTAAATGAAATAAATAGCTTTATATTAGTGTAATATCAGTGTGTACATCTCTGTCTGTCTTTGAACAGGAGGCTCCCGAGTAAAAGGCAGCTGCTTGAGGACATGGTGGCACTTTGATGATTGAATCAATTCTGAGTGTGTGGTATAGCAGGGGACAACGTGTTACGGAGGAGTTATATTTTATTTGTGACATTCAAACTAAAGGCTTGATTCCTTTGATTATTAACAATCCAGTGGCACTGTTCACATAAGTAGGAAGAGCAGCATTTAGGGCCTGGCCAATTTCCTCTTTGGATAATTACATTGTGCTACCTAAATTCCCTCTGCAAATTCAAATGAGTGAAACACTTTCACTTGCTGCTATTCCTAAACAGAAAATCATGTACAACACTGCCGTGTGCTGTTAGGTAGATGTAATACTCCACCTCAGAGCTTGCCATAAATCAGTGGTGGGTAAAAAATAATTCACATACACAGTGTCTTAAGCATTATGTAACATTTGGGGATAAGGACTCCCATACTGTGTAAATGTAAGTATGTGTGTATACATACACATTTTTATATATGTATTTATATGAAACCTTTATGAAACTTTACCTCATTGATTATATTAATGCTGTAAAAATTTATTGATCATATAATGCTGGACAAATATACTGTAATATCCATTCCTTTCTTCCATGTAGAACTGTTAACCTTACAAGCACACATTTTGCTGAAGGATGCTTCTGCCCGAAGGATAAGATACTCTTCAATTCATACACTGATGTCTGTGTCTTAGAATGCTGTAAGTGTGGGGGGAATGGGAAGGAGAGCAAGAAAAAGGGTTGGAGGGGTATGTAAATAACTCAGATGTTAGTGTTTATGAAAGAAAGAGACAGACAGGACAACCGAGTTCTAGGTAGAATATGAAAAGATGTTGTGGAAGCATCTATCACACAACGCCACTCACAGACTTTAATCCCACTCATCTTTACCAATTGTCGTTCTAGTTCTTGAATATCCAGTGAATCAGCTAGTGTAGCTGAACCCATCTGATGGGTAATTTTGTAATTTTGACAAATTCACACTATGGACTAAAACTACCAATCATGTTTCACTTATATCACATTTAAGGACTGATCCCCAGTTGTTTAAGAATAGCATATTAAACTCATTATTTTATCCTCCTCTCCTTTTTATATTACATTCCTCGAATTCAGTGAACTTGCATAATATTTATGCTGCCAGCCAAATGCCCCTTAATCTGTTTTCAGACTCAGCCTAATATCTGATTTTAGTGTTGAACCATCGTCATCTGAATAAATACACCAGCCACTTAACAAGTAAATTCTGAGTGCCAAAACTGACTTCACCACGAGAATTGTTAGTTATTTCCACTTAAGTTTTTTTTAGAAAGTGTCTGGAAAATGGCATTTGCATTTGTGTCTACTCATTAAAAAAATGAGCCCAAGTTGAATCATGAGACAAGTTGAAGTTTTAAAAGTAAATCCTTTGTGGGTTAAGTGTGCGGCAATAATAATAATCTGAAAAGTGTCTTAAACACATAATTAAAAGGGTAAGCAAGATTCATTCGTCTATCACCTGGGTCATCAGAATGGCATCAACATAAATCTTTATCCTTTCATTCCCTGCAGCTTGTGTGGGACCAGATGGAATGCCCAAACCAGTGAGTATTTCAATCAGCACTTTCTTCAAGGCATCTTTCCCACAAACCTCTCCCAGCTATAAGCTTTATCCAGGATTTCAGCCTTCATGCCTTTTCCAACCTTAGTCCTCATTTTGTTATGAAATAAGCTAGACTGTGGCAGGTTAAGTTCTTAGCAGAAATAAAATGGAAGGAGTACTGACTTCATGAAGAACTTATATTCTGTAGCCAACTGCACTCAGGGTTTGGGTGGGAGTGGGGGGGTAGTTGGAATCATATTTTAAAACCCTGAAATACTCCCAAAAGAGCTCATATGAATTATGTGTAACAACTTCAAATTGCACAACGGTGCATCTATATTCCTTCAGATGAATTGCTAGCACTTCAATTCCACTGACGCATCATCATTGCCAAGTATGGGAAATATTTATTTTTGGGACTCCTGTTTGGCAAATTGAAAACAGTCTGTCTGAAAAGTTTCAGCCTGATCTTAGGGCCAGATTCAAACTCCATTGAAACTGATAGGCTTGGGATTAGGCCCCATGAACAGTCTATCTTACTGTGATAGACTCCTTTGAATCTTTCATCCAAATTGGCCCTGAAAGACCTCTGGCCCATAAGCATCAGAGAACAGTTAAGATCAAATATTTTTCTGTGTTTACAGCCTGGAGCCCAATGGAGAAGTAATTGCCAGGACTGTGTCTGTGATCCATTCTCTGTCACTGTACAATGTACACCACTTACATGTCAGACACCTGAAACACGTGTGTGTGAGAAAGAAGGATTCATCCCCGTCTCAGTGTTAACACCAGAAGACCCATGTTGTCCTGACATTGAATGCAGTGAGTTCCAGCAACTATCTTTTATAGCCAGCTCGTAAAAGTATAGTAGGCCGAACACTGGTTTCCAACCTCTTAGTCCTATCTAAGACAGTGAGGGCAACCTAGACTGTGAGCGGGCCACACGCGTGGCCCTCCGTCTCAGTGGGCCATAAGATTGTCATAACCAAGGCGGTCTCCTGGGAGAGGGTAGTTTTGCAAACTGCGCTTACGTACATAGAACTTGTGGGCTGTGCCAATCAAACCGTAGCAACACACTGATTGGATGCAGAGGGAGTGTATGGCAAATTCACAACGTTGTGTACAACTGGTACTCACCTCACTTCTCATGCCCTTCGCTTTAAGTGTGTATCACTTTTGTATCCTAGTGGGGGGGGGGGGGGAACTATGTGAACAAATCTGGCAACCCTGTGCATGAACAATGGTAAGCAAAATGTCCTGTGGGGCTACACACAGAATCTCAATGAGACCCCGTGGCCCTTGGGCTGTAGGTTATCCACCAGTGATCTAAGAGCACTTAAAATTAAGTTCTATTCCTCAATAGATTCATAACTATGCCTAAATACCAGAAATAGATTTCTGAATTACAGTAAGATGTACATTATAGCTGGTAAAAAAATATTTTGGTGTGTGTATTGCAGAGAAGGGGAAGAATAGAGGTAAAAGGATTTTGGTGGGATTTTTTTAAAGTTTTAGAATAGCTGATAAATTAGCTCCATATTTTTGGGTTAAATAGTGTTTCTTTATACACAGATTTTATGTTGCAGAATGGAAATATGTATTTAAGTAGAATTAAACAGATGGACAAACATAAAGCACAAGCCAATAACTATATGTGGCATAGTACTATCTGCTTAGAGATTTTTTATTATTATTACTGATGTGGCTAAGTCAAAAGGGAGAATGTATCCATAGTTTATTAGCCTGGAACTGAGAATTTAAACAAACGACCAATGGAGGGCTAAGCTCGACGTGGTCCTGTGAAAAACATAAGTGGGATCTGAGATGCCACCAAATTATTTCATAGTGTAGAATATTTTATTTCCTATGAGGATCAGTCTTCCATCCAAGCCACATGCTGACAGGTTGCAGAGGACTCAACAGAGGAACAGAAATGTTTTTTGAATGTATCATATTGCTGTGGTTTTAGAATAAGAGATGAATTACTTTAACTTTGGGAAGAGTTTGATAGCAGTAGGGAAAGAGGGGGCTTTCTCTGTCTTCCAGTCTAGTTCAATGCCATTTATCCTTTTAAAATAGTCTCTTTTCCTTCAGGAATATGTCCCTCTGACTTCTTCTGGCTTTAGCCATATGCTAGAAAGTAATTTGATTTTTATGCACATCCAGGTAATAAATAGGTGATAAATAATCTCTCTGTGCCCCTCTTTGTATTAGACTCTCCACAGGCCCATGCAGCCTAAGCACCAATTACTTCTAAGCAGGAAAATAATGAAACATGTTGCCAAGATTATTCCATTATGCACTCTGTCTTCTGTCTCATTCCACAGGATGCAATACAAGCGCCTGCTCCCCGGCCAAGACAACATGTGAGCCAGGGTACCAGCTAGCCACAACCCTTTCAGATGGGGACTGCTGTGTCAACTATACATGTGGTAAGTTGCTTTGCTGCTTCTGACGTCTGGGTTATAAAAGGCTTTAATTTCAATTTCCAAGGGGATAGGGAGTTAGAAGATATTCGAGAAGAAAGCTAGGTGAGTGCATTTTACATTTTTTTAAAAAAAACACCTCACTGAATTATATATATAAAAAAAGTGTGTGTGTATGTTCATACTCTGGAAATTTTAAAGGTTTTTTTTTAATTTTTATTTCATTTCTCTAATGAATTGATTTTTTTCAGAACCAATACCAGATGTCTGTGTGCTTAATGGAACTATTTACAGGGTAAGAACAGTCCTATTATACCAAACATACTAATATACACTAGGGAGGTTTAATATTCGTTAACTGAATTATCAATTAACCTCATGAATTCTTATCGGTTACACGACTATTCGATAATCCCCAGGGGGCAGGGCTGACAGCCAGTGCGCTCTGGCCGCACTCCTGAGGAGCCCCCTACAGCAGCATGGGGTGCCAGGCGGAGCTGGATCGCAAGGGGAGCCAGTTTAATAACCAGCTCCCCTCACGGACCAGCTGCCTGTTGCCTCACACTGCTGCCTCTGATACAGGGAGGGGTCAGAGCTCCCAGGCCCAGCGCAAGCCAGAACTGAACCAGGCTGCCTGCCCACTTGGCTCCTAATACACTTTAAATACAGAGCCACAGCAGGGGTATGTCCTGGATCTATTGCAAGCCAGGACTGTGCTGGGCTGTGAAGAGGAGGGGAAGGGGGATGCGTACATTAACCAATAAGCTTTTGCTCAACAAGTAATTAGTTGATTGACTACACTATTACATCCCTCATATACCCTGCTATAGACTGACTTCTACAGCCGTGGTCCCCAACACGGTGCCCGCGGGCGCCATGGCGACCACGGGGGCATTTCAATGCGTCCGCCAGGTGCTCGGGGCTGGCCTGGCCCCGGGCACATGGCGCACAGGCGCTTGCGGGGGGAGCGCGCTTGGCGGGGGGAGCGCCGGGCGTGCGGCACTCGGCGGGAGGCGGCGGGGGGGAGCGCCGGCCTCGGGCGCGCGGCACTCGGCGGGAGGGGCGGGGGGAGCGCCGGCCCCGGGCGCGCGGCACTCGGCGGGAGGGAGTGGGGGGGGGCGGGGAGCGCCGGCCCCGGGCGCGCGGCCCTTGGAGGGGGCCCTGCCCCCGGGCACGCGGCTAGGTGGGGCCCCGCCCCCGGGCGCGTGGATGGGGGGGCCGCCCCCGGGCACGTGGATGGGGGGGCGCCCCCGGTCCCCGCAACCTGGCGCCCGGCGGGCAAACGGCCACGCCCCCTGGCGCCCGACAACCTAAAAAGGTTGGGGACCACTGTTCCACAGCATTAGGAATTATTCCTCATTAGGAATTTCTGGGATGGAGTTCTTTATCTCTTGCATATTAAATAACCTTTGTATCATGTTTGCTTTTTGGTTGCTAAGCCAGATCTGAAGTAGATTTTGTTTCTTCAAGTGCCCAAAAAAATATGTTTTAGAGGAACTCCCTTTGAACGAGGAGCAAAAGTAAAAACTTAACCATTTTTACTGGGGTGGGGGTGAATTAGTTTTTTTGTCCATTCTAGATGAGAGAGAGACAATTTGCTGTTGGAGCAGAATTTTAGAAGTCTTTTTGTTGGTTTTTTTTGGGGAGGGAGAAGGGAAAAAAGAACTGAAGTCTCTCAGAAATAAATCTAGGACTTAGACCTAGACATCCAAGCTGAGACCTTAATGTCTCAGTCAAGAGCTACTCCTCGAGATTACAGCTGCCATCTTGGAATGTGATGTTGGGTCAAATTTTCAAAAGAGGCCCGAAGTCCCTCTTTAAAGAATGGGTACATATGTATGCTTATGCAGTTGGACACATCCACTGCAGTGGGTAGATGTTTTAATATCTATTTGCAAGTGATGACTGCTTCACCTGCTCTGAAGACAATTCATAATGGAAAGCTTCTGTGCAAAATACTGAAGTGGCTCAAACCAGTCCTACCTTATATCCAAACTCAGCATATTCTTTTGAACATTCTTGGTATGTTCTTACCAATCCTCTACTAGCCTAAGTATTTTGCATTATTTCAACTGGCTTATCCCTCTCCATGCTTTCTGCACTGGCCCCACATTTTTATATGTCCCATGTAGCACAATTGCTATTTTGCTGTCCATTGAGTAATTCAGTTTCACCTGTGCTTCAGCATCTTCTATGTCCACAGAATTGCTTTACATCACCTCCAGGCATTATGAGATAATGTACCATAGAGTTCCTTAAAATAATGAGATATGCTCAGACTGAACATTCTGTCTTTGGCTTCTCCCAGCCTGGAATGTCTGTTCCAAGAGATGTTTGTGAGACATGCAACTGCAGTTCTGAAGTAGATCCAGCCTCCAACAAAAACCTTCTGCAATGCAAGCCAGTCTACTGTAACACCACTTGCGCCCTGGTAAGTGCCATTTCTTTTTTCCCCTCCCTGTTAGTTTCTAAACTGACAAACATGGCAGTCTCTCTTATGGACTCAACATATTTTCTCTCTCTCATTTCATGAATAGGGTTTTGAATATATGATAAAAGATGGAAAGTGCTGCGGAGACTGCATTCAGGTGGCTTGCACAATCAAACCCGAGAATACCACTGGCCAGGTGCTCAAGGTAACTATTTCCTTTGAGTCTCACTTTGCTTTGTTTTAGACCATAACAGAGAGTAAGCACTGACAAAAGCAAGAGACAACTCTCAACCAAATTATGGCCATTCTTAGTTACAGCCGGTATTTTGTACATTTATTCTAGCTGGACTCACATGTGGCTCACACCAGATTTTGATGCTCAGATGAACAGTGAAAGGGGTAAAATATCAATTTCAGGCTTCTAACTCCAGACCTCAGTATTTAGGTCGTAGTCTCCCCACCTAGGCAATGAAATTTGAAACAGCCACCCATGTTTAGTGTTTCCGAGGAAGTTAAGAGGGTACAAATGAATCCCCTCTAGGTAAGATCATGAAATTACTCATCAGAAAAGTCTGCACCAGTCTTTGTCACAGTAATCGTACTGCACTTACCACATTTATATCACTGATCACCTCAGAAAAGAAATAATGCTAAATTTGCTTTATTCCTAATGTCAGCCAGGTGAACTATGGAAGCCTGCAGGGGATCCGTGCACATCTTACAAATGTGAAGAAATTGAAAATCAGTTTGTTTCGGTCACTATTCGGACAGCGTGTCCTGTCTTTAACCCAGAGGACTGTGAGCCTGTAAGTTTGAATCAGTCCTTTATTGTTTGCTAGTTGTTGAGTGCTATGAAGCAGAACCAGGGGCAATGGATACAATACAATCTCAGACAACATGGAACCAGTATCTCTCGTTATTGATGGCTCCCACTGTGTAAACAGTCATTTATCACCAATGGTTTCAGACTGAACTCGGCCAGTATCAATTGTAACAATCTCCCCTTCCCCAAACAGCCCTGTCACGCCCCTCCCCCCCAACAGCCCTGTCAGTAGGGTTGACAGCCATTGAATGCCCTGAGGCAAGGTGTGAGGGAGGTTCTCTGGCCCTCAGAAGGGGTAGGACCTCATGCGGAAGGGGTGGGGCCACAGACCGCCAGTCCTTAGCACCGCCCAGGCCATGGCACTGTGAACCCCTCCCCCTGCCTGCGCAGCCTTTAGAGCCACATGGAGCAGTGTGTTCCTGTGGCAATTCAAAGAGCTTCAGTCACATACATAGCTAATGCTAGAAAGCTTTTGACTTGTCATCCCATACAATAATTCTGAAGCCTATCTCTTTGTTCCTGCACTGAAGGATGAAGTACAGCTGACTCCTGATGGCTGCTGCAAAACGTGTAACCCTAAAAGTAAGTGAAGCTATTTTCTGATGCTTTGCCTTCAAGAGATTATGTATAATTATAGTATTTCTAACTATTTTTGCATGGAATGGGGAGGTGGAAGTTTCCTCTGGAATCCCCACTCAGATTTTCTTTCCAAAGGCCCCCATTACACTGACTAAGCCTCCCAAAGATACTCCCTGTCCTATCCAAGTTCTGTTTATACTGCCTCTGCAGTTGAAAGGTCCTAACCATAGCATGTTATGCAGGAATCTGACAGAATCAAACATCGTCCTCTCAGAACATGAAGCTTAGCTGCAACTATGAAGGGACATGAAGCATTTCTATTTATTTTTTCCCCTCTTTCTTGATCACCAGACTGCAGGGTTTACAAGAACTCCACTATGATCCGCCACAATGACTGTGAATCTCCTAACCCTGTTGAACTGACATACTGCAAAGGTGCTTGTGCCAGCTCCTCCGTGTAAGTGGCAGCGAGTTCATTAGATCCCCTTACTTGTGTCTTTCTTTGTCACCTCTTTTCATCCAACTGCGCAAGTGGAGTTGAGCACCAAGTCGCCTATTCACTTTCAATTACTTTAATATACACTCGAAAAGCAAGTGGCTTTGTTGAGTGGGCTGGCGTGTGTATCTGAAGGATGTTTTGGTGTTCGAGGGAGCAGAAGAGTGCTCATGCTATACTACAGCAGTTATCTCCTGTCACTTTGCCTGACACACAATATAACATGTAGTGCCCAGTGTTAAACAGGCAGGCTCACAGAGGTAAAAACTTGTTCAAGTCACAAAGCAGCACGTCGAATATCTGATAGCAAAGCATCCCGAGGAACAAAAAGTACAATAGTGAAAAAGATGCACATTGTGCTTCTGAATCTCCTCTGACTTATACCATTGTAAAATTGATAGAACTTCATTGTGCAGTCACACCTGCTCTATCAGAGTGGCTAAAGAGAATCAGATCCTGTATTTAGGAACAAGCCATTACTGCTATTTGGCAAGTAGATGCCATCATCTATAAATTGCCTCATTCTTCCTACTGGTTATTTTTTAGGCTGCCTTGATTTTTCCCTCTCTCATACATACTCAGAACTTTCAGCCCTTAAATAATGATGAAAGTCAGTGGAGAGACTAGAAAACTCAGACTAACAGTGCAAAATTTGCTCTTTCATGTTTCTATTGAGCTATACACACACATGCTTGAAAGCTGGCAATAATGGGCCCAATCTTGCTCCTGTTAAAATTCAAGGGGGCTTTGCCAGAGAGCTCAGCCAGAGCAGGCCATTTTTTAAGTTGGCAATAGTTAGCAGAGGTTGTATGCTCTATGAAGATGCTCACAGAAGGGTGTAATTTTCTTTCTTCATCTGTCGGGGCAGGTATTCCTTCGCAACACAGCAGTTGCAACCCAACTGTTCCTGCTGCCAGGAACTCAAGAGCCACAAGAAACAGGTGACCCTGACATGCCGCAGTGGAACAACAATGAATTATGACTACATCTACGTGGAACAGTGCCAGTGCACGGCTGCATGCATTTCTGAAACCACTATCACACAACAGCTCCAGTATGAAAATTAGCAGTGAAGAACAAGATGATCAGAGGGAAAAGAAACCCAAGAGCTCTACAGCATTTAAATAATAACATAGAAAAAATAACCCATGAGCAATCTTAAAACTCTTGCTTCTTACTTTTTCCAGCTTCCATTATCACCATTTTTCATTTGTTAAATGTGAGAATGTTTGCCAAATAATTAGGTCTTTATATATTTTTTTATTTCTAAACAGATTGTGAAGGGAAAGAATGAACAAAAGTATAGCTTGTATTGTTAGAGTCTTGAATTAAGCCTAAAGTTACTTTCCTTTCCTCTCTGAAGTTTGGAGGCCATTTAGTTATATCTTTTTTACATTTTTTTAAGTCTTCTCATTGTTTCAGTGAATCAGCCAATATGGGTTTGAGAGAGGGAGTGTCTAAAAATGAAAACCGCTTAAAAATATCCCTACTTAACAGTATGGGAATTTGCAATCATTCCAGTAAATTGTTTACAACATTGTTTTGGCAAGAAATAGAAGGCTGGCTCTTTTTTTAAAAAAATGGTGATAGTGAGCTAATGTTTTCTATAGAAAACTTAATTTTGTAGTTACAGTGCACAGTCCTTTGCTATTTATTTGCGAGTAGAGAAATAATTTTATTGAGGGAGTCACTGTCTATGGACTTAAGATTTTATATGGTGTTAGCAATGTGGCAATCTTTTCTTGTTCATTTTGTTCTTATGTGATTAATAAAACTTGCAGCATTTTTCAACTTTGATGACTTTGCTGTTTTCACTTGTTGACTTTGGTTGTACCTCAGGAGGGTTCATGCCTCAGATAACTACAAATCCACTCCCTAATTACACTGGGGCAGGGAGGCAAATCCTTTGTGAAAATCCTTTTCAAGGGCAACATACTCCCTGGCCTGCACACACCTGACCAACTCTGTTGATTGGCCTGTAGGGTGACCATAGGCCAATGGGCATAGGGTGACCATATTTTCCTAAATATGGGACACCTGGTAAAATTACTCATTTTCATCAATGGCAATCAGTCAGAACTATGCAATACAAATGTTCAAATTAGCATCAAGTTGACGGAGCCTCTGTTAAAAAAGAACATCTGCATAGCTAGAGCCTTTTGATTTACCTACTTACCTTTGAGGTTTGCGTGGAAGATGTGACACACACACACATTCCATACACCTCTCTCACACGGGGATGGGGTTGACTGACTGACCTGACTCAACCTTTCCTGCATGGTGCTCTCCAACCTCCCTGTTTGGCTTGGCCCCTGGGATGGACCCTCCCCTCCTGATGGGACCTGACATCTTCTCAAGGTAAAAGGGAACTAGATACATTCATAGAAGTTAAGTCCATCATTGGCTATTAGCCAGTATGGGTAAGGAATGGTGTCCCTAGCCTCTGTTTGTCAGAGGGTGGAGATGGATGGCAGGAGAGAGATCGTTGATCATTACCTGTTCGATTTACTCCCTCTGGGACACCTGGCATTGGCCACTGTCGGCAGACAGAGTACTGGGCTGGATGGACCTTTGGTCTGACCCAGTATGGCCATTCCTATGTTCTTATGTGGGAGAGGAGGGTATACAGGGTCACATGACCCCTCCCCAGGTTTTTGTCAGGGTTCACTCCAGAACACGGCAAGCAGCAGCTTTTTGTCACTGTGCAGGAGGGAAGGGATGGGAGCTGCTTCCAGTGGAATGGGGATGGTCTGGCCCATGTTTTTCCAGAGATCAGCAAACAGCTCCAAGCTGCGGCTGGCAACCGACACAACCCAGCTGCCTCCTGGCTAAAGCACGGGCAGGAAAGAGTTAAACCATATGGCTGCATTGAGCACAAAGGCCCAGGAAACCAGACTACTTCACAGAACCTCCTTGACTGAATTGACCTCTTTATCTCTGGCCTTCCTCTTGATTGGTACTCCTTTCTTTTCATGTGCCTGTGTATTTATACCTGCCTCTGGTATTTCCACTACATGCATGTGACAAAGTGGGTCTTTGCCCATGAAAGCTTATGCTCCAATAAATCTGTTGGTCTAAGGTGCCACAGGACTTCTCATTCTTATGCAAATTCAGACTAACACGGCTACCCCTCTGATACTAGACTTCTTAGAATTATTTGAAGCTACTTTATAAAATGACCCATTTAGTACTTTCACTTCATATGTGGCTCACTTGCCCTCCTGTTTCAGTTGCCAAAGTACTGTATTCCTAGGAGACCAAATGCCAGTACAGGTGAGACTATTAATTACTCGCTAATCTCAGGAGAGGGTTGAAATCCTACAGCACATACAAAATTTAAATACAATAGACAAAGGGAGACTGGATGGCTCAGGGAAAAAACAATGAAATATAAATCGCTTCACCTTTGTCACTAAAAGTATTTATTATTTTACAGGGTACATCTTGGGTTAGTAGGGACCAAAGTTAATTTCTGTCACTTGGCTGCTCAGTGGCAAGTGAAATGAATGTGATTATATCTCAGTGCAGTCCTCAGTGGACATGTTGCCACATCATAAAAAAACTGTAACTGGCAATATTGTAAAAACTTAAAAACCAATGAATAGCCTTGCAGCACCTTAGAGACTAACAAAACATGTAGATGGTATTATGAGCCTTTGTGGGCACAACCCACTTCTTTAGATGAATGGAGTTTGAGGGGTCCAGTTTTCAAACAAATAGCATAGAAAGTAAATGGTGGGGAGAGAGAAGGAAAAAGGAGGGGGAAAAGGGGAGAGAAATTGTCAATTAGAGTGTCCATGCTAAATGAAGCTGATAAGAGCACTTAGTACCCACTCTAAGTACCCTTTGTTTGTTTTTTTATTTAATTAGGATGTAGAATGTAGTGGGCCAGCCAGCCAATGTCTGTTTATGCCTCTGTTGTAGGAATCAAACTTGTAAATGAAATTAAGTTCTGTAGCTTCCCTGTTGATCTGGCTTTTGAAAATGGTTTGAAATAATACAGTGACTTTAAAATCCATTAGTGAGTGCCCACGTAAGTTAAAATATTCCAACAGGTTTCTGTGAATTGTCTTTTCAGATATCTGATTTATATCCATTAATTCTTTCCTGTAGAGACTGTTCAGTTTGGCCAATATACATGGCAGAGGGGCATTGCTGGTATTTGATGGCGTAGATCACATTAGCCTCTGCTGTGGTGGTTTACATGGTTAGGTCCTGTGATGATATCACTTGTACATTTGTGTGGACAGAGTTGGCATCAGAGTTGATTGTAGGGGTAGGTTCCTGGATGATTATGAAGGAGGTGTGCTGCATGGTTATTGGAAAGAATTTGTTTGAGGTTAGTAGGTTATCTGTAGGCAAGGATTGGCCTTTCCCCCAAGTGAGGGGTCATTTTCCAGGATAGGTTGTAGATTGTTGATAATATGTTAGAGGGGTTTAAATTGGGGGCTGTAGGTGATAACAAGTGGTATTCTGTTGTTTTCTTTGTCAGGCCTATCTTGAAGTAGCTGATGTCTGGCTACTTGTCTGGCTCTGTCAATCTGTGGGTTTTTTTCCACTTTTCCAGGTGGGTATTTCAGTTTCAGTTTTGTTTGTCTCAGTCTATGGGGTTTGAGCAAATTTGGTTGTACGCTAGGGCCTGGCTGTAAACAATTTATTGGGAAATGTGTCTTGGATGGAAGCTAGAGGCACTTAGGTAAGTGTAACGGTCGGTAGGTTTCCAGTATAAGGTGGTGAAAATGTCTGTCATGTAATTGTACTGTAGTGTCAAGGAAGTGGATCTCTTGTGTGGGCTGGTCCGGATTAAGGTTGATGGTGGGGTGGTGGCAATACTGTACTTAGTGCCAGTTGTGGTGGGTTTTGTGCTGTAGACATCCCAAAACCAGGTAACAGATGGAAATAAACACATTTGTATTGATTTATTTAAATAGTTACTGTCAATATTTGTATAGCAAGTCCTCTACCTAGTATTTTTGCTGGTAGCCTCAGCTAGGAGAATAAAGAGTACATGGGCATAGGGACCAAATTACTTTCTTGAGATAGCCCCAGTCTGTCACAGTCATAGTTTCTGCCTGATGTACTGATCATGGCACTGAGCATGTCTACCTGCCCTCTGGAGCATCCCACCACCTGTCCTGCTGGGCCAGAAGCTCTGATCATCCCAGCGAAGACACAGAGTTGGGGTAAGAGCCCCCCAGCAGAGCAGCACAGACATTGAACTAGCTCATCAACTAGCTCATCTCAGCTATAAGATCTTGACAGTATCCAGGAACGCAACCCTCAAAAGAGACCAAACATCAGATAAATCCATCTTACTCTGTATAAAAAAGTCTCACACAGAGAAAGCACATAAGGCTTGCTCTCTATCAATGACAGAGAGATATGTACAGTAGTTGCTCCCCCCAGGTAACAAGTCTTTACACTGGGCTTGATAATAAACAAAAAGTGTTTTTATGAAGTATAAAAATTGAGATTTAAGTGATTGCAAATGAAAACAGACAGATCAAAGTAAGTAACTAAGCCAAAAAAACAAAACATGCCAATTAATACACTAAGATATTTGTTACATGCCAATTCTTAGACCCTGGTAGTTGTTCTAATCACCTTCTTCACAAGCTAGGCAGCCTCCTGTCTTGGTCCTGATCCTTCCCATATTTAGTCTTATATGTTTCCAACAAGCATCTTGGGTGGTAAGGGGAGGGGTCACCTGGCATCTGGCCACTCCCTATTGTTTAGTTTCCCACCTTCATATCCCCTTTGCCCAAAATGGGAATTCTTTGTGTTCAAACTTTTCTCACCTTGAATGAGAAAATACAAGACCCAAAATGGGTTCCAGCATCAGGTGGCCTGGCAGGACCATTGACAGATCATTGGTTTGAATACCCAGCTGTTATTTTCCACAACATCATTAATGACTCTCATTAGCACATTCAGAATTATAAACAGATCCACACTTCCTATTTCTAAATTCACGTAGAAGAATGTATATTCTATTTCTGAGCATGCATCACTTAGCAGATTGTAACTTCAAAAATATGTGCAACCTCCTTTTTCCTCCCGGTGTTACTCAAGAGCAGGCCATGCTCACCTGTATGCCTGGGCATCTGAGTATCCCAGTGGTGATCCACCCTCTTGCTACAGTCCCTTGCTTCTAAAGGAATATATAATGGTGGTGCCCCCACCTGGATGCCCCTGTACACACTTAATGGTGTGCTTTGGGAGCCTCCAGAAATAAACTTATTCCAGTAATAACCTGGATCTAATTCCAAAACAATTACAAATAATATACATCTAATTGATTACATTAGAATTAACACTCCTTTATTTAACTTAAAGAAATCAACTTTAACAGACTAAAAGTGAATAAAATCAACCAATTAAGTGCACAGAAATACTTATCTAACTGCATTTACATTGCCACCATTTATCCCACCCCAGAGAGTACACTCCTCTGGGTCTCAGAGTCCCAGTCTCTTGCTTGCATGGGAGCACTTGAAGATCTGCAACTGAAGAGGAGACAGCACTGTGCAGATTGTGTCTGTCTGTCTGTCCAGGCAGGCAACAACTGCAAAATCCCTCTGCCACTGGAGCAGGCCCAGTGTTTCCAAAATGAAAATTTCACAGAATATTCATGTTGTGGGAAATTTCAAAATTCCACACAAACTGGAATATCTGAGATTAAGTCAGTTCCAAAAATTACATTTTAAGATCTATAGCTGGGAATTTCTAAGAAAGAGTGATAATCAGATACAGATTTATCAATAACTGCATAACCATAACATGAAGATATAAACTTACAGTGGACAAAGGAATCATCATCTTTTGTCAAAACTATATAGTCAGCTACTGTCTTTTCTTTTAATCTAGTTGATCAGAACAAGAAACCTAATCTCTGAGGTACAGTTAAACAAGTACTATGTGTTTCCTCCATCTCATAGCAAAATTTTTGAAAATGCTTATTGTGTACTCATGCTGCAAATCAGCACAGTAAGGGTATGTCTTCACTACAGTGTTATTTCAAAATAGCTTATTTTGAAATAGCGCGTCCACACTGAGTGGACTCTGAATCGCATTGAAGGCTGGCCAGAAGCAGTTCCAGCAGGGCACCAGGTCAGGACTTACTGTGTGGGGCTGCTGCCTGAGACTATCTGAGGTCTGTGCTTAAAGGGATCCCCTCCCCCCCCCCGCACTCCGGACAGCCAGTTCTCAGGTTTACCTGCTTGCTTGTCTACCTCAATGAGGGACACAGCAAAGTATTTTGTCTCTGCATGCTCTGGTTGCCCTCACGCAGGACACCACAGCACTCTGCAACATGGAGCCGGAGCTGCCCCTGGGCACTCTGGTGCTTCTCTTGGACACGTTGCTGTGAGCCTGGCTGCACTTTCTGCAGGTCACCATCCGGTAGGTCCATTGGGGGCCTTCAGTATCCAGGAGGCCCTGTGGGAGAGCTTCTACCCTGAGGAGCACTAAGAGCCTCCCTGGTCTGCCCCACTGGGGGATTATACCTCATTCCTCCCTCACGTCCTTTCACTTACCCCTCCCTAACCCCCCTTCCTGATGTCAAATAAAATACACGTATTTTCATGAACACAAACTCTCTTTATTTAACAAAACTTGGGGGGAGGGAATGAAACACTGGTGAGACTGGGGAAAGGAGGCGGGAGAGGGGAGAAGAGAGGGTGGGAGAGGGGAGGAGGAAACCTGGGAGGAAGAAGCTGGAAGGGGAAAGCAAGTGAAACAAGGGGGAGGGGAAGCTCAGGATCTCGCCGGACCAACTTGATTTTCATGCAAACCTGCTCCTGCATTCGCATGTGGCCTTTGGTGGGCAGGCTGGCAGCTGTCCTGCCATAGACGGCCATATTCCTCTGTCTAATGCAGAGATCATGGACCTTGGGGGCATCCCCCCCAAACCCGAATAAGGTCCATGTTCTCCACCCTGGACCAGGAAGGCACCCACTTTCTCCAGGCCCTAGCAGGCTGCTCCTGAGGAGCGGTGGAGGGCTGGGTGCCAGTGGCTTGCTGGCTCATGTTTTGGGGCCACTGGGTCAGAGGCAGTGACTGCTGGCTCTGGTCTGGCAAGTTTGGAGCTGGCAGAGGCACTGTGGCCAGAGTCTACCCCTTTAAGGGCTCCGGGGAGGAGGGGAGGGAGAGGAGTGTTCTTGGTTGAGGCACCCTGGGAAGGCTGGAGGCCCCCTATTTCGAAATAAGTGTCTACACAGCACTTATTTAGAAATATCTATTTAGAATTTGGCGTTATTCCTCGTAGAATGAGGTTTACCAAATTCGAAATAAGCATTCCACTATTTTGAATTAATTTTGAAATAGTGGTTTGGCTATGTAGATGCTAGGAAAGTTATTTCAAAATAAGGCTGTTATTTTGAAATAACTTTGCTGTGTAGACATACGCTTACAGATTAGTGAGGATACTGTATTTTAAAAAGCAACAGTAGTGTATCAGATAAAATCGACACTGGACAGCTTTGCTAACAATTATTGCAATACACTAGGTTTGTTTAGAAAACATGCCCTTTACCTTCCAAAAAGATGAGTTTATGTCCTGATGTTTCATTAAAAACTATCAGCAACAGAAAATGGGGTGGTAGGATTGTTTATTCAATCCAAAGGTTAGAGGAAGGTGCTTTTGGATACTGTTAGGAATGGCCTTGTAGTAAAATATGCACATATATGCTTCTATTACTCAGCTGGGCACCGTTAATTGGTCTCTCTGCACAAGGTTTGTTTTGCCTGTTCCTTTATGTAAACAAATCTGTAAGCTGTTTAATATAGTCTACAGTATTAGTCCCAAAACAGCTGCCTACGAGCAAATAATACTTTACAGTTTTTATAAGTTCCTTATCTAAAACAATTAATTGAAAATGTCAAGGTTAATTTTGTGCCTTTTGTAAACTTCTGTGTTTAGTCGGTGAATTTTAGTGCATATGAATGTGAGAGGAGCTGTTACTACCGAACAAGGGAAGGCGGTGGAGAGGGGGATGTTTGCGCAGTGTTTTCCCACAGCTCATCTCAGTCCTGATGTGCTACATGCCTCATTGTACCTGTCCCAGTTTCTCTTGAATAGCAGCTGACAATCACACTCAACTTGCTGGTGGTTTGGGAAGTCACAGACTAACCAAATTAGATTCACTCTGAAGAAAAGATAGAATCAATCCTTCCTAAACATTAAGGAAATATGGGCCTGAATTTTGCAGATTTGGCTCATCTCTATTTTTCAATCTTCTCTCAATCCTCTGCTTTTTTTTTTAATTAATGTAATCAGGCAATAAGTAATGTAATTGGATGCTAGCAGAAATTTAATGCGGTCTTCCTGTCCCTTCCACTCTTGCTCTCCCATTTTCTTTCTTTCCCTTTATTGTGCACTCTCATTTTTCTCTCAGTTGGAGTAGCAATAAATTTAAAGTTTTGCTATCCTGCTCCTTTGGGATAGTGAACTGATGCTACTTGAGACAATTCCCTCTTTTGAAAATGAATCAAACTCTCTTTAATCCTAGGCACAGAATACCTCTCAACACCACTTTCTTCACTAGGATGTGGTGGCTGTTTCCGATGGCAAGATTTGTTGTTCTCCATTTTTGTGAATGGAATATTGTCATGGCTAAGAATTCTATTAGATCCATTTGTTCAACTCTTCTACTCCTCCTCCTCTCTCTCGTTGCAAATAGGTGCAACTAGGATTTTTACATTGTTAGTTTTACCAACATATAAGCAATTTCCATAGTGGAATTTCAATCAGATGAGACAGTTATACGGACACTTAAGGTCACGTTACGATGCTATGAGCGTTCACTCAGGCTAGTTCTGTCACTACTTGCCTTGTAACGGTGGCTGCTTCTGTGCTGAGGAGCTTTGGCTCAGAGCCCGGATATCAGCAACATGTTTCCAACACAATGGCCACAGCGTGGCTTCTATCAGCCTGGTTCAGAGTGACACCAACAGCCCTTCAGTCTGTACTGGTTCCAGCCAGTAGGGAGGCCAAGCTGCTGTACTACACAGCGTACTGACCAGTTAGTAGGCATATAAAGCCTTGCTTCAGGGCTGGCCCACCATGGTCTAGTGGGCTCCAGCCTTAGTCCAGCTAAATAGTAGTCTAGTGCCCTGGCTCAAGCTCAGGGCAGGCAATAAAGTGCCCTAAGGCTCAAGCCAATGGTCTGGTCAAGCAGCAATTCACAAGTCCAGCCCTGGTTCAGGGCGAGGTAACAAGCAGTACAAACAAACAGTTTAGGGGTTAGGGCTTGTCTGCAGGCTGAGAAGTGCTCAGGTCTCCTTGCCCTGGCAGAGCTGACAAGCGCAGGCGTTTTGCCCACAAGAGGGGGAACCTGCCACCCAAGGTGTGGGGTGGCAGCAGGGGACACAGGCCCATCCGCTCTACTGTGTCCCATCCTAGGGTCCTAACAGCGGCAGTGCTGGCTACCACTGGGTCAGCAAGGATCCTGCCCGCAACACGCTGACCAGTTGACTTCCATCTCCTCAGCTGGCACTAGGTCAGCTACCCCTGGGCGGCTTCCCAATTCCTCCTGGGGGCCTACCTGGCTTACCTCTGCTCCTCCGGACCTGTCAGGGACAACAGCACTGG
Source organism: Pelodiscus sinensis (assembly GCF_052426305.1). Classification (NCBI taxonomy): domain Eukaryota; kingdom Metazoa; phylum Chordata; order Testudines; family Trionychidae; genus Pelodiscus; species Pelodiscus sinensis. The sequence continues at coordinate 118,809,718 of NC_143056.1, read as the reverse complement.
CAGAGCCTCCATTGGCTCCAGGATGGGGTCAGTCAGGGGTCTGGGCAGCCTGCTTCCTGTGGGTGGGTTGCTCTGACCTCTCCCATTGGAGGGGTCTTAGGGAGTCCTTCCCCTTCCCAGTCAAAGGGAAGCCGAGCTGATTCACTACACAGTCCATCTCCCCTCCAGTGTCCAGTCCTTCTCATTGGATATCCACATAGAAGTTAAGTTCACTGACTTCCAAGAGACAGAATACACCAGCCTTTCACTTTAGCTGAAAACTTCAGTTGACAGTTTAATACACAGCACTGAGTTGGTTTTATAACAAAGCAAGATTAAGTTTATTAAGGAAAAAAGAGATGTAAGTGATTTCAAGCAACAGCGAAAGAAATATGAAAGTGTTACAAACAAAACAAACCTAACATTCTTTCTAACCACTAAAATTTCATTCTAGAAAGATATCTCTTTGCCTAAACATAGTTTCTTACTTACAAGTTGTTAGCATTCTCCAGCATGACTGGCTGTTCTAGCCAGAATCTCACCCTCACAGAATCAAAGTTCTTTGTTTCCTCAGGAGATGAATGTCAAAATAGATTTTTGCTTCCGCATATATTTCTTAAAATGCATTGTTTTGTCCCCGAGAGTCAGGATGATCTCCTGCTCTTCTTCCCTTCTTATTGACTTTCCATCCCACTGCTGATTCATTGTAAATAGGGCTTCCGTTGTTTTGATCCCATACTGCTTAATTTACACTGGAGAGAGACAGACAGCTGTCTTCCCTCTGTCTGCAAAAAACCCTGTTTCTCCTTTAGTTTGGTCACAGATTTTAAAGCACAATATCAATGAATATTCATAATTCCTCATTAATAAAAACATTTCACAATGATACCAATCAGCATTGTGTCACCAACTTTAAATAAAGACCTTACTCAATGCACTTCTACAGTGATTCAACTGCTTATTCTTTGAGCTTTTGAAATCTTGTTCCCTCCTGGGGTGTCTACACCCTGATTTTTGCACAAGTCTACTCACAAGAAATTTATAAAAATGATTTTCACAGGTGCAAGCCCAGAAGTTCGATCTTAATATAGCTGAAGCTCTGGCAAATGTCAACATTTTTATCACTCTGTTAGTTAAACCAGGTGAAAAGGAGGTTTGACACATTGGTAAAATACATTTGGCCAGAGATGCTGGTCTTCAATAGAGCTACCGTCAGCATTAACCACAGAGAAGTAATGTTAGCAGTGGTGGGAATATACAAATTTTCACAGCTTTGACAAAGATTAAGTTTCACATAAGACACAAGACAGAACCAAAATATCATATCTAAAAGTTTGTCAGGAAAGTCTGGCTTTACTGCTTTGCCCTAACTCCATTTAAAATCAAATGAAGCGCAGAACACATACGTGGATTCAAGGTAATTTTTCTGCTTTCCACATTTAAGGGTTTTGTTTTGTTTTGAGGGGTTTTTCTTTGTTTTTTAATGCTTGCTATTTTTCTAAGATTTTAAAATGCGAAAAGAAGACTAATATTACAAAGAATCTCACGATAGATCTTTTTATACCTAATTTCTGTTCTTTCAAACAGATTGTTTTCATAGAGCAGGGCATTGATCATCCACATCTGCAAGACCATGCTTGGCATTTTTGTTTTCTCTACAGTATTTAGGGTTGCCAAATGGTTTAACCAAAATTACCGAACACCCTCCCTCCCCCCCCAAAAAAAACCACTGTTGAGAAAAAAAAGAGGGGGAGGCCAAAGTTGTTGAGCAAAAAAAAGGGGGGGGGGACCCCGACAGTTATTAAGGAAAAAATATATACAAAAAACCCAGCATGACCCCTTTAAGGCTTTTGGGGGTTTTTTTGCCGATGACCTCATCTTGTTTTCTTACTCTATGTGGGGGAAAGAGCTCCGCTGTGAAACCAGGTAAGTGGGGAGAAAGACGGTTCGGGGGGGGCTGAGGAGCTGTCTGGGAGGGGCCCAGAGGCTGGGTTGGGGGGTGCGGGCCGGGGGCTGGGCCTAGTTGCTGAATGTTGTAAGGTTGTTGAGTATGAAAGCATTGCCAGGTGTCTGGTATTTTCGCCTCCTGGCAGGGAAAACATATCAGAAAATATTGGACACTTTAGGTGGCTGGTATTTTCTGATTTATTTTTTACTGGACAGGAGGTGAAAATCCTGGGCTGTCTGGGTCAATACCAGACACCTGGCAACCCTATTCTATATTATTTTAAAACATTTCAAAAATATTTTGTGCCAAGAGAGAATGAGAGACACTCCTGATGAAAATCCCCTTCACTGTTCTGCAAGGGAATTCCAACCTGAAGTCCCTCCCCCAAAAAAACCAGACAATCCCTCCAATTTTCTGTAGCTACATGTGTGACATTTCTTGCTAATGAGAAAATGTCACTGTGCCTCACCCTCCAAGAACCCATCAGTGCCAGGGAAACATTTAGGCTTCAGAAGCAAGGGATGCACTCAGAAAACCATAGGTATTGGGGGAGTAAATGAAGGCCATGAGTATTGGAAGAAACAGCAGCTCTTGTGAGCAAATTGCTATGGGAGAGTTTAGAGGAGGAGCTGTTGGTGTCTGGAGGAAGGAGAAAAGAATCAGACAAATCCGGGAAGGGCTACATGGTGTCAGGCAGGCACCTTGGACAACAAGAGCAGGCACATGAGGGAAGAGTCATAGGAACCTGTGTGGGCTGTTTAGGGTAGAAGGGACCTGGGGCAATAAGTGAATTCAGGGAGCAGGAGAATAGAAGGGAGCCTGGGGCAATAAGTGAATTCAGGGAGCAGGAGAATAGAAGAGAGCCTGGGGCAATAGTGGCCAATAGCTTTACTCAGATCACTTCTGCATATCAGCACCAGCACAGGAAACAAAAGCAAAGCAGGGAGTAACCATCTTGAGAGAGAAAAAATACTGGTTTATGTCACTACGTGAGCCTCTTGATTTTATGTATTGTTTTAAAAATATTTTTGTATTTGGCAGTGGACTAAAGACTGTAGGGTTGTTAATTTGGGATGGTGTTTTCTTTGCATCTTTCTCCAAAACATTTTTTTTTGTTTAACTGAAGAGGTGGGGCCAAGTATCTAAATCTAAACCTCTAGATTTCTGAATGACTTTGTGCATCCTGTAAAAAAAACTGACTTTTCTCTCTGCATGAAACACCCACCCACTTCCAGCTATTAATTATATGTTGAAGAGGGAGAAGTAAGCAAGAAAACTTTGGGGACTAAATTCATGCCTAGGGTAAGATCCTTAACTTCAGTGAACATTGGCCCTTTATAACAGGTGTAAGGCAAGAGAGTTGATCATAAACTTTTCAATCAGATTATTTAGTGAAATACAAAGGATGTTGAATTCAATATGCTTCGTATGGTCAGTTTATCTCCCTCCCTTCATTGCTGTGGGGGGAGAACAATTCACAGTGATTCCTGTAAGGCAGATCTACAATACAACCCTACGTTAATATAACTTACGCCATTCAGGGGTGTGAAAACATTCCCCGCCCTCCAAGCGGCACAAGTTTCATGCAGTCTCACCAGTTGGTGGGAGACACTATCCTGTCAACACCGCTTCTGCTGACATGCCAGTGCTCAGTGCCCACGTAGTGCTGCAGGGTAGACCTAGCCCTGGTTCCAGGGCTCTGGAGCTCGAGGGGCTTATTGCAACATATTCAAAACCCTTATGTCCCAACTTGAAAGACTCAAACCAGACCTGAAAAGGAGGCAAGCCAAGGCAGCTCTGTAACTTTCAACCCCAGCTTCTGCTCAATTGGAGGCTCCTACCTCCCAAATACGCTGCACAGAGTAGCCCACTAGCAACAGGAGGTTTCCCCCCAAACTCTGCCTCCCAGCAGAAGAGTGTGTGCAGGGCAAGGAGGGGGTCTCAGGCCCCAGAAGTGAATGCACGTGGCACTCACACTGCCTCCTGCTCACCTGGGCTGATTCCATGCCCTCCTTGCTTACCTGCCGCCTGAAGGAGCTGAGCCACAGCAAGGAGGAGCACAGCCACCAGCATCACTGACCACCAACCATCTCTCAGCATTAGCTCTGCCATTCCCTCACAGTGTCGCCCTCCTCCAATCCCAGGCGGGCACGATCCTCAGCAACAATCTAGCCATACCTAAGCAGGGCTGTTATCCCATGCACCAGGCTGACCGACCTCAGACCCTGGTGTTTTTATGCAGGAGATAATATTATTAAGTCAGACATCAGGAATGTTTTTGATGTAAAGTGTCCCTGACATACCAGGTACTTGGTTAGTCTGGTCTCCATTTCTATATACTGGGATAAAAATCACATCACTGCTCCACTGTATATGTCCATGGACCAAATTCACCCTTTTTGCCACAGCTCTGCATTTGGAACTCATGTTGAGTTGCTAGTTGAGTGTGCTGTGTTCCCCTACATTTGATGTTCTCTATGAAGCAGAGCACTACTTGGTACATTGCCTGTGTTGGTTCTCAGAGCATCACAAAACTCCTCCATTCTAACTTTCCCCTAAATGCACGCCAAAAGCTACCCTTTACACAAAACAGACTCAAAATACAGGAGTTCTTTGAAGCCTAGCGTACCCATCTCATAAAAATTCACTTCCATTTCCACTCACCAAGGGATGGATAGTCTCCTTAAATTTCCTTTTTAATAATACATGGACATCTTCTCACAGAGGACTTTTTAAAGGATTCTTCCTTAGTTTCTGTGACAACATAAATAAACTGATTTCTATTCTTTAAATACTCTGGAAATTCCAGTAGCTGCTGTCTGTTCTTTATGCTATGTTCCAGAATCCAGCAGTATATAGGTAGCAGTATGTATCACTCACAGTTAGCATACACAGATAATGGGACCTCACTATGCCTGTGTGGTTCCTTCAGATTATGTAAACTATGTATAAAGTGAAAGACAACCTGACATTATCACAGCAGGCTTTGTCTATGCAGATAAACAGCAACATTGGTTCACAGAATCCATGGGGGTGAGGGGAAGGAAGGTGTCCTAATCTGTGGCCCATCTTTACCTTTTATTGAAATATTGGTTTTGATATGGAGGAAGAAAACATACAAGGAAACCCCTGGAATCAGTAGCAAACCATTGGTTCTCTCTTTAACAGAGATTGCCCAACCACATACAGTGCTTCATTTTAATTATTTCTTCTCCTTAAATGCAGCCATTAGAGCTGGTTAAAATTATTCAACCATTTTATTGTATGGAAAAGTATAGTTTTGGCAAAAACAATGTTTGATGATGACAAAGTTTTCAATTTTTCTATGAAAGAATTAAAAAGGAAAATATTTAAATGTCATAATCCAACTCAATTTTTTTTCAAACAAATAATTTGGTCTGAACATTATTGAGAAATTAGATTTTTTAACCAGTTTGAGGAGACAAAGACCAAAACTAAATCCACAAATCCAAAATCCTAGAAAATGTAAGATTTACATCTCAAAATCCACCTGCAGGTTAGCCTCTATCTAGACTAGTCTCCCTCTCCTAAATCAGGTACAGGGAAAGCCCAAATTGGGTTTTAAATCATGCCCAGCAGAAAGGGATTCAAGATTCATTGTTCACCCCCATGTAAGCTTCGTTTTTTTTCTCTCCCTCCCTCATCATTGCACAAATGAGTCATTCTTATTTAAAATATAAAAGCAGTATCAAAGAAACAAAGACGCTGTGTTCTGGTGTCTTGTATCAGAGCAATCCTGTGGGTGTTTTTATGCAGATACGGTCACAATGCAGTCCTTATAGTCATGCTATTTGCAGACAACCGCCCGTGTTGCTCCACTAAATTAATTAAGCCCCTCGATTTCCCCAGCTGCTGTGGCTATTTTGTCGGCTGAAACGAGGTGATAGAATTGGTCTTCATGCCACTGGCATTCACGCTGAGCTGAATTGTTTCTGATGTACACTGAATATAACAGAGGCACAAAAGCGAAACAATGTGTTTTCTGGTTTAATTTCTGCAGGAGCCTATACATGCAGCAGCAAGGTTTCCTCCTGACCTTATAGGACCTGTATCACATGGGTAAGCCCAGAGCTCTACCAGGAGGTTCTTAACTTTTTCACTTCCATGCTGTGCAACTATGTCAAAGCCCTGAAAAGCACCATAAATCATCCTTCCTTTTTCTCTGAAGTAAAATGCACCCCACAGAGACATTTGCAGGGGACATGTTTAACTGACTTTCTACATTACGAGCTGTTTCAAGCAATGGAGTAAAAATGACAACTATTTAAAATTAGATTTAAAGTTACCCCACAGGATTTCAATGTCATAAAGAAGATTTATCACTGTTATTTGGGGACCAGCGTGCTACATGTTTTTTAGAAATGCACCCATGGTTTTACCATTTGGAGATGGACTGGTTAGGATTAATAAAAATAGCATCTACAACTCCAGTAGCAAAGATAAAAACACAAGGGCACTGAATCCTCATGCTTCAGGCCATTAGCCGACTCCTTAATTCAGCTGTCAAAACATCTTTCACCACCATGCGGGGGGGAGGGGGGAAATCACAGGTGCATTATGGGTTTTTTCAACCATCAACAAAGTCATCATCTATAGACCACTGTCAGAGGCAGGCTAACAGACGAGAGAGACCTTTAGTCTGTTCCTCTAAGGGTGCGTCTACACAGCAAAGTTCTTTCGGAATAACGGCCATTATTCCAAAATAACTATATGAGCGTCTACACGGTCATTCCATTATGTTGAAATAATTTCAAAATAACAGATGGCTTATTCTGGCTTTTATAAACCTCATTCTACAAAGAATAATGCCTGTTCCAAAATAGCTATTTCAAAATAAGGCGTGTGTAGACAATCCACTGCTGCTATTTCGAAATAGCCCTTCACCAGGGCCATTCTAAGTTATTTCTCCCCAGTGCCTCCTGAGGCTTTAAATCGAGATAGTATGTCTACATTAGGGAAGACTGCTTCGGACTAATTTTGAGGCTTCCCTGCAGTGTAGATGTGCTATTTCTAAATAAATTATTCCAGAATAGCTTATTCCAAAATAACTGTGCAGTGTAGAGGTAGCCTAATTGTTCTCTCACTGTTAGTACAACTCAAAGCTGATGTTAAAAATATTTAATTAGATCCAGGACCTTTATACAATCAGGTAGCTTAACCCACCTGATAGCGAAAAGATGCAGGTTGAAAAAGATAAATGGTACAAGATTAAAAAAATGTAAATGATATCTACTAAGTCACACCTTCTACATGCTCACCACTTGACCTGCAACATCACCTCACAGACCTAAGGGTCTGGAAGCCAAAGAGACACTGTCAATACTGAAGTTTTTTATTGTCCAAACTGAGAATAAAGCAAGAAGTAAACCATGATCATAAACTGTGGCTAGCAAACTAGATTTTAAGGTATCATGATCATGAGAGATGGCCAGCAGCCTGGGTTATAAGGGGTTAACTATACTTAAGCCAGGTAGAGTCAGCCAATAAGAATGTGGGTAGGAATTTCAAACTGGGACAAAGGAATTTTTGGTTTTTCCCTCCTTCATCCCTGGACAGTTTCTCTCCAGCTACTGAGGGGGACAGACATGTCTCCCTCTCCAAGAAAAGACTCTTCACTATCTGTAAATAGGGTAAAGTTTAAATAACTCCATTAGGTTTTATTGTTTGGGAATGGGAATCTGATGTCTATGCATTTAGAAATGGGTTTTTCTCTCTTTCACGACTAAGCTCTTGGCTCATGGTGGGGTTCCCCCCGTGAGTATACAGGCAGTCCCCAACTTACGCGGATCTGACTTACGTCGGATCCGCACTTACGAACGGGGCTCTCTCACCCCGGAAGTCGGGGCGAGAAAGCCCCTTTCGTAAGTTGCTCCGGTGCCCCTGGTCTGCTGGAGACCGTCTCCAGCAGACCAGGGGCACCGGGCGGGTTCCCACGCTTCTAGCCTTTGCCAGAGCAAAGCCTCAGAGGCGCGGGGAACCGCCGCTGCTGCCGCTTCAATCTGGGTGCCTGTGGTCTGCTGGGGACGGTCCCCAGCAGACCACAGGCACCCAGATTGAAGCGGCAGCAGCGGCGGTTCCCCGCGCCTCTGAGGCTTTGCTCTGGCAAAGCCTCAGAGGCGCGGGACCCCCCCGCGGCTGCGGCTTCAGTCCGGGAGCCTGTGGTCTGCTGGGGACCGTCCCCAGCAGACCACAGGCTCCCGGACTGAAGCCGCAGCCGCGGCGGGGTCCCTCGCCTCTGAGGCTTTGCCAGAGCAAAGCCTCAGAGGCGCGGCACCCCGCTGCGGCTCTGCTCCCCGTGTCCCTGGTCTGCTGGGGGGGGGGGGAGCGCAGCTAGTGTGCTCCCCCCCCAGCAGACCAGGCTTTTGTTTTGGACTCTGGGGCAGAGCAGCTGGGGTGCTGCCGATTGGTCCTGCAGCGCCCGCTCTGGGCACTACTGGACCAACCCGGCAGCACCCCAGCTGCTCTGCCCCAGGTCCTGATTCAGCCGCTGCTGGTCAGTTTCAGCAGCGGCTGAATCAGGACACCTGGGGCAGAGCAGATGGGGTGCTGCTGGGTTGCTCCAGTAGTGCTGAGGAGCGGCGCTACTGGAGCAACCCAGCAGCACCCCAGCTGCTCTGCCCCAGGCGTCCCCAAGTCAGCTTCTGCTGAAACTGACCAGCGCTGACTACAGGAAGCCCCAGGCAGAGTTGCTCTGCCCCGGGCTTCCTGGAATCAGCTGCTGATCAGTTTCAGCAGCAGCTGACTTGGGGACGCCTGGGGTTCTTAAGTTGATTCTGTATGTAAGTCAGAACTGGCGGTCAGTTTCAGCAGTGTCTGAATCTGGACGCCAGTTCCGACTTACATACAGATTCAACTTAAGAACAAACCTACAGTCCCTATCTTGTACGTAACCCGGGGACTGCCTGTATTAATTTGTGACTTTTCCATCTAGTCATTATGCTTGCAATAGGAATATTGTGGTGATAATAAAAGTTCTCTCTTTTCTTATTAACCTGGTATTGGTTAATTTTTGTGTCTTGGGCAATCTCATCCCTAAAGTAAAAACCAGGTGATCTCCCCCCTGATTTTTCTTATCATTACTTGGGTGGTGGCAGTGAATTTTATCCCCAAAATCTAGGTTTTTAAGATTCTGGGGGGATGTTTTATACCAAAGCCTGGAAAGAAGATTTTGGGGTACTTTTGCGGGCCCCCACTTCTGCATTTATCATGCCAGAGTGGGGAAAAAGCCTCAACATAAGGTTACTAAATTTTAAGTTTACTTTGACTCACATGAGCATTATGATCCTCTCCTGATACTCTATTATCCGTTCCTGCTCATCTCCTTTCCTGGCTGTCCATTTCCAGTTTTCATTTATTGTCTCTCTCCTCACTCTGTGCTCACTATTGGCCTGACCTGACTATAGCAGCATTTTGTGAAACATGTCCTCCTTACCCCTCGTGGTGTGCCTTTTTATCTGATGGAGGCACTCCATTGGTGTGTAGGGGTGGCACTAAGGCACATCCTCAGAAGCAAAGCAAATAATACAGTCACATTTGCTCATTTTCATTTGGTAAGCATGCAGCACCACCTGAGCACTAAACGTGGTGAGTTTGACTCTGGGACTTTGGGGGAGAGCTGCAAGATGGGACAAAGGGTCTGGGTGGTTTCAGATGGGGATCAGTATAAGGGACACTATTTTGAATACTACCACCATTTTCCATAGATGTGGATGATCAAACCTGAATTTGCACTACTGAGGGTAGCCAAAATTGCAAGGCTGCATCTCCTGCATGTATGTGGCTTCCGACTGCATCTGTATGCTGCTCGCCTTTGTGCTTTGTTTTCTTGCAGAGGTAATAGCCGGTTGATAGGACAAATTTTTAGAGCCCTGTACAGATAGAAACGTCTACCCATAGATGTGGATATCTGCGAATAGACATTGGGATCCACAAGGCTCTGCTCCCAGAAGCCACTGTCCCCAGACAGGGCTGTAGGACCCAAGACAGGAGACGCTGCAGCTGGAGACAAGGCAGGGAGCAATACAGCTGTGTTGCTAGGAGGAGCGGAGTACTTATCAGAGCTCCCTTCTCCTGCTTTAGGCACATGTGAGCTGGACAATAGGGTCAAGGAGTGCGGGTCACAGGTTTAAAATAAGGGAGCCAGATGGGGACACCGAGCAGAGAACCCCGGACAGCGCCCACTGCTCCTCAAAGCTGTCGATGGAGCCAGTGGACACCGACCAGAGGAACTCTGCCCGGATTCGTGACATGAGGGAAGAACGGAAATAGGCCCCACAGTCGCAGAGAACCCCGTCATCTAACTTCCTCCTCCTGCTATTATAGATGGCAGCTTTCGCTAAGGCCAGAAGCAGGTTGACGAGGAGGTCTCGCGACTTTGTGGGGCCACGGATTGAGTGTGCGTAAATAAAAAGGTGAGGGGAGAAGTGCAGCCAGAACCTCAATAAGAGGTTCTGGAGGAGCCGGAATAGGGGCTGCAACCTGGTGCATTCAAGGTAGGCGTGCGCCAGGTTCTCCCTCACGCCGCAAAAGGGGCAGGTGTCCGGGATTGGGGTAAACCAGGCCAAGTACACGCCCGTGCTCACGGCCCCATGAAGGAGCCACCAACTGATGTCCCTGACGGGCCGCAGGATTAAGGTGGAATAAACGCTGGCCCATCGGGGTTCCCCGCCCTCTATAGGTCTGAGATAGTCCCGCCACTTTGCATCGGGGCGGGACACGAGGGTGGGGAAATGCAAAGGGTGGAGCACGAGCGTGTACAGCTGTTCCCTGGGCGCAGTTCGGAAACAGACCGGCTACAGATTTTGCAGCCGGCTGGGGGTCCAAGAGTGGGGAGACCGGGGGGGCCCGCGGGATAGGGGCCCAATAATAAGGGACGGAGGCTTTGCAGGAAGGGAGGGGCGGGGGTCCCCTCTCGCAGGGCTCTCTGTAGGAGTTCGCGAGTGGGCTGCGACAAAGCCGCCTTCACCTCCTGGAGTAGGCGCAGGGGGGTTCGAGGGGTGGAGAGCCCCATGCGTTGAGCGAGTGCTCGGGGATCCACCCAGTCCCCCCTGTCGTAGTCCAGAAGGTCCCCGACCATGGTGGTTTCTGCCAGGATCAGCCTCCGGCGCACCGAGGGAGACTCCGCCACCTGCAAACGCAAGGCTGGATTGTGGAGCAGGGGCTCCGCGAGGAGGTCTGCTCCCTCGGAGGCCACAACGGACCTGGTCGCCAGAAACAGCTTCCAGGTCTGGAGGAGGTCCTGGTAGAATTCCGGCAGCTCTGAGAGGTCTCGCAGAAGGTCCCTCGGGTGGATAAAAAAGAGCTGCCGGTCATATCGGAGCCCTCGGAGGCGGCGGAGGAAGGCGCGCCCCAAAATGCTCCATGCCGGACTACCTGCACTAAAGAGGAGTCTCTGCAGGGCCTGGAGGCGGAAGGTCCAGACCTGGATGCGCACGCAGACCAGGCCCTGGCCCCCCTCCTCCAGGGGGAGAGACAAGACCCCTGCAGAGACCCAGTGCAGTCCCGGCCAAAGGAACCCCAAAGCTGCCCTCTGGAGCTTGGCCGGGACCTCCGGGTACGGGCGCAGGGTGTTGAGCCGGTGTCAGAGCATGGACAGGACCAGCTGATTTAGCACCAGTGCCCTCCCACGAAGGGAGAGACACCGGAGCAGTCCTGCCCATCTCCGCAGCCGCTCAGCCACCCTGGCCTCCAAACCTTGCCAATTTTCCAGCGGAGAGGGATGCGTGGCGGATAAATAGACGCCCAGATAGAGCAGCGGACCCGCGCTCCACCTGATGGCCTGAAGCGCGGGTGGGAGGGTGCCGGCCTGCCACCCGTCCACGACCACCAAGCCAGAGCTCTTGACCCAGTTGACCCGGGCGGAGGAGGCTGCCGAGTAGACGGCTTGGCAAGCCTCCACCCGTGCCAGGTCGCCCGGGTCCTGGACCACGAGGAGCACGTCGTCGGCGTACGCCGACAGGACCAGCCGCAGCTCCGGCTCCCGAAGCACCAACCCCGTCAACCTCCTGCGGAGGAGACAGAGGAAGGGCTCGATCGCCAGAGCGTACAGCTGGCCTGACAGCGGACACCCCTGACGTACCCCCCGCCCGAAGCTGACCGGCTCAGTCAGGGTCCAGTTGAGCCTGACCAGACACTCCGCGAGGGCGTACAGCACCCGGAGAAAACCCACAAAACGGGGCCCGAAGTCGAAGGCCTGCAGGGTGCCCAGGAGATGCCCGTGGTCCATCCTGTCGAACGCCTTCTCCTGGTCCAGGGACAGGAGGGCGAACGACAAGCCGTCCCTACGCCCGAGCTCCAAGAGAGCCCGGACCAAATACAAGTTATCAGATATACTACGGCCCGGGACGGTGTAGGTCTGGTCAGGATGGATCACGTCCGCCAGCACGGACCGCAGTTGCAGCGAGATGGCTTTCGCTACAATCTTGTAGTCCGTGCTGAGGAACAAGACGGGATGCCAATTCCGTAGGTTGCGGAGTTCCCCCTTCTTCGGCAGTAAGGCGAGCACCGCTCGCCTGCACGACAGAGGGAGGACCCCGCTCTCCAAGGACTCGGCCCAGATGGTGACGAGGTCTGGGCCGAGGACGTCCCAGAACACGTGGTAGAACTCCACGGTCAGCCCGTCCATGCCCGGGGTTTTGTTGTTGGACATGAGACGGAGGGCTTCCGAGAACTCGGCCAGAGTGAGAGGCAGCTCCAGCCGGTCTCGGTCGCCCGTGCTGACCGTCGGGAGCTCGGTCCAGAGCGCCCTGCAGGCGTCGGCTTCGGTCAGATCTGGGGAGAACAGACTGGCGTAGAAGGCCCTGGCCCTTCCACGCATCTCCGCCGGATCCGTGAGGGGGGTGCCGTCCTCCGCCAAGAGGCAGGTGACGTGCTTTTTAGCCCCCCTCCTTTTCTCCAGGGCATAGAAGAAACGGGAGCCACGATCCATCTCCTGAAGGAGGTGGATGCGAGATCGAACAAAAGCGCCCCGGGCCCTGTGATCTTCCAGGGCCCGGAGCTCCTCCCGCTTCTCCCGGTACGCCTTGCGGAGCAGTGGATCCTTGGGGGCAGACGCCAGGCGCCCCTCCAGCTTCAAAACCTCCCGTTCCAACTGCTCTATCGCCGCATCCCTCCGCTGGCTGGCGCCCTGGGAGTAGTCACGGCAGAAGAGCCGGGCGCGCACCTTCCCCACGTCCCACCATCGCCGCGTCGAGGGAAAGGTGGGCCGCTGCCCCCGCCAGGCCTGCCAGAACTCCCGGAAGGACGCCACAAAGCCTACATCCTCCAGCAGGCTATTGTTGAAGTGCCAGTAGGCCGGCCCCAGCCTCTCCAATGTCAGAGAGGCTTTCACGGCCACCAGATGGTGGTCCGTGAACGGGGCCAGCCGAACGCTGGAGGAGTGGGCTCGTGCCAGATGGAATCGAGAGAGGTAGATGTGATCCAACCGGGAGTGGCTCGACCACTCGTTCCCCACCCGGACGTAAGTGAAGGTGGTACTGTCGTCCGGGTGGTGGTCCCGCCAGACGTCCACCAGGGAGTGATGTTCCACGATCTCCCTGAGGACGTCTGCCGTGGCCTGGCAGTTCGCGTGTCCTACACGGTTCCAGTCATCGAGGGTGGTGTTAAAGTCCCCGCCCATGACCAGGCACTCGCGAGGATCCAAAGTGCCGAGGAAGGTGGCCGCCTGACGATAAAAGTTGACCTGGTCCGGGCCCGCGTTCGGGGCGTAGACGTTGACCAGGTTCAACGTCTGCCCCTCCACGCGGGCCCGGACGTGCAACAGGCGGCCCGGGACAACCTCGGCAGTCCCCAGCACCTCGGGCCGTAGGGCAGGGGAGATCAGGGTGACCACCCCGGCCGAGCGAGCGCTGAGGTGGCTAAAATACACCCCGTCCCCCCACTCCAGCCGCCAGCCAGCCTCGACGGCTGGAGTCGTGTGGGTCTCCTGCAGGAAAACCACCGAGTACCCCCCCCTCCCGGAGGAAGGAGAGCACCCGGCTCCTGCGGAGACCCGCCCTACAGCCCCGGGCGTTCAGTGTCGCGATGGTGGCGTAAGTCATAATGAGGGCTGGGGTGGATCCTCGCGGGCAGGTGAATCAGCGGCCCCCCACAGGCCCTGCAGCAGACCGCTCCCCGACCCAAAGGTCAGGAGAGCGTCTCGAAAAGGCAGCCCCAAAGGGAAAACTCCTGTTAGAAAAGCAGAGAACTGCAGCACAATTAGGTGCAGCTGGGAGGGAGCTGGCTCAGGCAAATTGGGGCCAGCTGACTTCTCTGCTGTCTCGCTGAGGACCTTTAAAAGCCTCAGCAGTTGGAGGCTGGGGAGAGGAGTGAGAGGACGAAAGGAAGGTGGTGGAGAGGCAGAGAGGAAGAAATGGGGAGAACAAGTTGGACCAGCATTAGGTAAAGGCAGCAAAGGAGGGAGCCTGTGGGCCCCTGGCTTGGGCTCCCTACCACTGAGACCTGCTGCAAAACCCCAGTAGTGGCATGGGGAAGAGGGGACCTTGCCACAGCAGTAAGTCCTCAGGCTAAGAAATACACCACGGGAAAGAAGTGTCAAAGACCCACCATCTCCCCCAACAATGCACCTTCCTTCTGCCACACAAGTGATTGAGCTCAGAATGAAAATTGGAAACATTATAAAACAGACATCTAATTTCAATCCAGAACCATTGTTATTTGAACATCTACTATTTTAGAGAATTTGTGTGTCTATCTGTGGAGGCATCTGTCCAGGAGTCTGTTCAAGAACTCCTCCTGAACGGTAAGAGCTAGGGTCACCAAATTTGGTAGGAAGGTTCCTCTTATCATTAAAGGCAAGGTCAGGGTTTGATTGTGCCAGGGCAATGGGATGCATGTGGAATGCAATTGTTTCACATTAAAGGAAAGGGAAGGATATGACAGTGGAGAGAGTTATACAGGTTGAACCTCTAAACTGGGAAACTCTGGTCTGGCAATATCCGTGGCATGGAAGGTCCACAGATTTTCCAGAACTAGAAAGTCCCAGTGGAGGGCTGGCAGCTGGGCTCTCTGGCAGGGCCATTGCCTGGCACACTGCAGTAGGGCTGCCCAGTGGGACTGGGAGCCTGGCCTGTTGCAATGGCTCTGCCTGGCAGGACCAAGACCAGGGCTGCCTGGACATGCTGGGAGCTGGGCTGCCTAGATTAGCAGGGAAGGGAGAAGAAGAAGAGGAAATACCAGCAGCACAGCAGGGTTGGTGGCAGGGAGACAGCTAAGAGGACTGGTCCACATCTGGGGGTGCCATTAGCAAAGGGACCAGATATGACCTCCCCATATCCAGCAAAACCCCTCATCCGGGACTGGTCAGATCTTGAGGGTGCTGGACCAGGCAGGTCCAAACTGTAGTCACAAATGACCCGGGGGGGGGGGGGGGGGGAAGCATGCAGCAAGGATCCCAGCCCTGTGGAGAAGTCCCACACTGGGGAAAAGCCCATAGGGAAGCCACATGACCTTTGCTATCCCAGGCCCACCCTGAGAAGCCAGTGGGTGGGCCAGTCACATGACCCTGCTGCCATGGGCAACACCATTTAAGTCTTCTAGTGAGATAATAAATCTAAAATAAAGAATGGATATTGGAGTGATGGCTGCTGGGTAAAGCAATTGTTAACTTTGAGAAAGAATTTTTAGTTTGTCAGAATCAAAAAACAAGTAAATCATAATTTTAAAAGGTACCCTTGAATACAACTGGGTGAATGGCTTTTCCAGTGTGCTGGCAATTCCAACACAACATTGTTTTAAAAGTTTTACTTTGGGTCAAGCCAAAAATGAAATTGGCCAAATACAATTTTTTTAAACATTTGCTCTTGAGCCAATCCCAGAAAAAACATTTTGATTTAGGCACTAAAAAAAAAAAAAAAAAAACGAACACCACCCTGACAACTGGATTCACAAAATGGGGAAGCATGGGGAGGAGCTTCTGCTTTCCATACAGCTTTTTAGCATAGTGGTGAGGGCACTCACTGGGGATGAGAGCATCCTGGGTTAGAGTCTCCCAACCCCACCTGATTTAGGCCCAAGTCTCAGGCCCTCAATCTCTCCTGTTGAAGCTGTCCTACTTTCTATAAACAGCTACTGGAGCAGGCACTTGAAATTGGGCTCATCCTAGGTGAGTCCACCCATGTCAATGAATGATCATTTTGTTAGGAAAAATGCGTGAATGAGTATGCCAGGGGACTAGGTCACTTGCATAAGAGGACATGAATGATATTGCAGGACTCACCTAGAATATGAGGCCCAAGTTCCTGTCCCTGCCCCAATAACATCCCATAGCCCAATGGCTAGAGCACTCTCCTGCAATATGGGAGCAACAATTTGAAATCATTTCTCCATATCAGACAGCAAAGCAACTGAATCCTGGAGTCACCCACCTGAGGACCCACACCACCGGCAAAAGCCACATAGTTAATATCCCTGGCTTTTGTTATGCGTCCAAAGTCTAAACCCAAACACTGAGTTGAAATGAAACATTTTGCTTCAACCAGGCAGATCATAAAGGACACAATTCTCACTTACAGCATGAAGTGGTCAGAAGTAACTGGAGGGGCATTAGTTTGCACTGCACTTTATGCTCTTCATTCAGAGGATGATGAGAACAGCTGTGCATGTGCAGACCAACAGGCATGATGAGTTGCTACAGATCTCTGGTCTCAGGTGCATGGAGGACATAAGGAATAAATAGGGACTAGAACTCAACCCTTAATTTTTAGGCTGAAATGGAACTGCGTTTTTGCTGAATGAACTAGCCATCAAAAAAATCACCCCACCCTTGCAAACAAGCTGGTTAATAGCTTACAATACCTTTAAGTATCTTTAGTAATTTTACTGACTGAAAATTGTCAGCTATATTTGAGGACTAGTTTGTTTACAACTAAAAATTAGTATGCATTTGTCCACTTACTAGCAGGAAACCACTGTTCTCTAACTATATTTCTTTTCATTGAAATGATGGAACCCATTCTCCTCCCTGCATGTGTCATTCGTGCACAGAAATAGTTGAAAAACTTGAAAAATCAGTTATGCAGACTGCTGCTTTATTTTGAGAAAAATTCCTTTGGTGTTACAATACTAGAAGATAAAGATATTATAGGAAAAGAACAGCATCTAGAATACAAGAACGAACAAACACGCACCTATTAAACTTACACTTAATTATTTTGGCCATAATGCACCAGGAGCTCATTTTCTATCATAATTCTCAAATTGTTTTCAGTCATTGCTTCCTATGATAGAGTACTACATCTTATAAGTCTGTCCTATGTTAGTCATTTCACATTTGTTTAGGAATGGTGCATGCAACTACCTTGGGACATTTTCAAACACTTACTGTGCTAACAACGGGGGAGGATTGCAGTTCTACAAGAATTCAAATGCAAACACTAATCAAATAACTGTCCAATTCTACTATATACAGTAGACTTCTGATAATCCAGCACCCTTGATACCCAAGGGATGCCAGACTATCGGATATGCCAGAGTATCCGGAGGTACTCCGGCAGGGTGCTGTAATGGGGCTTCTGGGACCTGCACTGCATGGGGGGGGGAGGGGAAGTGTCAGCAGGGAACAGCATGGGAAGAGATGAACCCTCCACCGTGTTGCGGGGGAGGCGGTAGAAGCCCTGTGCAGCCGGCTTGCAAGTGGCAGTGGCAGTGGCAAGAGACAGGCAGCTGTTTAAGGCGGGCGGGAGTCAGCAGGGAACACTGCCTGCCTCTCACCCCCTCTCCGCAGCTGGTGCTTACAAGCCAGCAGCTGAGTTTCCCCACTTGCAAGCAAGCTGCGTGGGGCTTCCACTGCATCCCTGCAACACAGCAGAAGGTTCACCCCTCGCCGAGCCCCCGCCTGCCCGCCTTAAACAGCTGCCTGCCTCTCACCCCCTGCTCTGGGCAGCTCCAATTGTCCGGCTGGCCGGAGCACTTCCGGGTTCCAGTTGGTGCCGGACTATCAGGAGTGCGGGACTGCTGGATGCCGGACAATTGGAGTTTTACTGTATTTGAGTTTGTCTGTACTCCTAATTAATAAGAGCTAAGACCACCAAATTCGATATAGAGATTCCTCTTATAATAAGCAAGGTAAGGGTTTGGTTGTGCTAAGAAAATGGGATGTGCCTAGAAAGGGATTGCTTCTCATAGATCCATACAGAAAAAAAGAGAATCATCAGGCATGTGAAAGGGGCTGATTGGAGGTGCACCCCCAACATTGGGGACTGCTCCAACCCCAAGCTTTCCATCCCATAAGCATCTTTTAGGGAGGGCAGGGGGGCTGAAGTGCCCCCCTCCCACACATTTGTATAGGAACATTGCTGTTTCCCTTTGTGCCATTTATTGTATTCCTCACTCTAGCTGGGGAGTACAGGCAGGCAGGCGAACCCGGACCTGAACCTGCCCCAGCTCGGGAAGGGGTGCATAGCCTTCCCCTAGATGCACGCACTGGAACTGCAACAGCCAGAGAAGAACTTCTTACCTTGGCCCCAAGTCCTCTCTCCCTGGGGTAGCCTGCATACTGAACCCCTCATCCCCAGTTTCACCCCAGAGGAATGATTTAAGCGAAGCATGAACATTTTCATTTTATTTTTCAAAAAGCAAAAACTGAGCTCAGGATCCAAGTAATACTAGGAAAATCTTCTAGTAGAATATAAAATAACTCATCCAGAGGAAGAGTGATGTGTATAGAAACATCACTGAGGTCAAATATTTTACAAACATCTTAAGTGAAATTTCTCACACCATCCTAGATTTGTCTTCATTTTTATTTTGATAATTGATCTCAAATTGAAAGCTGGATTATTGAGTCTCAATATATACAGGTGAAGAGGTATAGCTTCTCTCATAAAGGATTGATTCTTCTGTTTTGGTATACACGATACATTTATTAAATTAGAATGAAAAAAGTAAAAATATATTTTTACAAGAAAAGAAAAACATGGACACCAGGCCTCAATACAGTGAGAAACAATGCCTCCATAATTATTACAGGAAACATCCTCTGTACAGTATTACATGTCAACCGATACAAGTAATATTTATAAAGGGAAAACATTCAGTACCTTCAGCACACAAGAACAGCAGCTGATGAGAAAGTAGCAAGGATCTAGCTAGACAAACATATTCCTATCTTTAGCCAGTACAGGCCTTTGGCAGAACTGAAGCTAGTGTGAACAGCATAAACTTTTAGTAAATGCAAGTATTACGCAGCTGGCTTTGGTTCCAGGCTGTTGTAAGCTACTGAGTGCAACAAGTACAATCAAGACACATTGTTCTACTAAATGAAGCATATATGTCACAGGCTGCAACAGAATGTGAGATGGATGTAATTTAAAACAAAACCCAGCAAAGTATTACCTTTCAGTTCTGCATTTCTGGACCCTCAACTGCTCGCTTTAATTATTCCTTGCAAGTTCAAAATCCCTCAAGACCTGAAGCTAACAAGAAACAGCAAAACAATTGTGGAGGATATGTATATTGAGAAAAACTGAATAGGCTCATGATTTTTGTTTTATTTATTTTAATGGCAAAGAAAACACAGTAGTCTATATTGGAGGCTTCTTTTCACACTCATAATGCTCAAGCTCCATTAAATTAAAAACCCAGGTCAAATATTTCTTAATATGAAAACATAAGTAAATTTTAATCCAAAGGCCAACTTATTGGCGACACTGCTCCTAAACTAACCACCTTCAATCTATGCAGCTTCTCTCTGGAATATTTCATAAAACAAATGTATCATACAAAAAAGGACTTCTAAAAGTTGGTCTTGATGTCCCATGGAAAACTGGAGGTTCCCCCAATCTAGTCAGTCTAACATTCTCACTTCCTCCTCCTAAGAGGAGCTCTTTGTTCTACTCTTACATATCAGGTGACAGCAAAACGATTTTCCCCAGCCACAGAGCAAACGAAGACCACTTGCCTTAGAAAAAAAATCTACTATTGTAGACTCCAAGTAATTATATATAAATCTTTATTATGTACATTTTCCCTGAATTGTTCTATCCTAGCAAATCATCCCATTTGTATGAGAAAGTTATAGCAAGGGACTCCATCCCTAAATTTTTACCAAGAAGTTGAGTGATGATCTTTTGCTTGAAAATGTATGCTGTCAATGCCAAAAGAAGTCATTGTGCTATGCAGACAAAAACCAGATGCTTAATCTAGTATTGAGTTTTGCGATTAATACACAATGGGACACGGTACGAACAAGAGGAGCAAGGCTAGAAAAGGAAAAGCTGTTTCTAGAGAAGCAAATGGAAATGATGTAATGGGCTTGTGCAGGTAAAATGCAGAGAGACTATAGCCTTGAATTCCCAAGGAAATGTAAAACCAGCAGCAGAATAAAAAGACAGAATTAAATTTTTACAAGATACAAGTCTGCCAATTCAGACAATGGGGAATTTGTGTCATGAATACAAAGTGAGCGTCTGACAACATAAAAAGAAGTTTAAAAAAAAAAAAAAGTCAGCCAATGAAAGAAAACCCGGAGCAATTTTGGTACTATATTCAAAATCTCTCAACCCCCGACTCTTTAAACTAAAAAAATATTCATGGGCCATCACTGGCTTTGGCAGGAAGCTTCCTGAAGGCATTGGGGAAAGCAGTTTATTTGTGAATAAAAATCTTGTGCTTGGGAAGAACAAAAAAAGAGGAAGGAGACAGAATAAGGGCTCTTTCCTATGCCAAATCTGGCTTAAAGTTCTCATGTACCACTCTTGAGGATCCTGTATTTCAAGTGTATATTCAAATACAAAGAAAATACAAGCTATGGCTATTGTACAAAGTATTGTAAAACAGTTTTTAAAACACCAAAAGATAGAACAGTGACATTGCACAATATTGAAAATAAATTTGTGTATATACTTAAAGTGCATTATTTTGCAGTTTAAAAAAATTAAGAAGCTGCAGAAATTTATCACAGGTATAAATCTATCCTCTCTCCAAAGACTTGGCAGTTCTGTGCTATAATGTTGCATACACATTAACACATGAAATCTCCTTCTCCTTTACAAGGATCTGCCAATTTAGGATAGGTCTGATTTTCCATTGTAACTCATTGAAAAGAATTTCTATATTTTAAAATTCAACTGAATTAGTTAAGATCAACTGTAACAATGAATAATTAAAACAGCTCTTTAAATACTTTTTATACCTACTGAAGATTCTGCAGCTCTCTGCTACTCCATATTCCAGACTACCAAAATTTTTTTTCCTCATTAAAAGTATTTTTTCCTCCATGCAAAAAGATAGTTTTGCTGAAAAAAACAAGAGTGAGTGTAGCATATTTCTTCTTAAAACAAATGCTATATGTAAAAAAATATCTCTTATTACAAGACAGCTCCTTAAATAATTAAATGCTTATTTTATACATAATTTTCCAGGTATAAAATTTTTCCTTCTGCATTCATCCTTTGGAAGAATCACAGGAATGTAGAAGCAAGACGAGTGCAAGTAACAGCAGGAACACATTGGGGCCCAATCTAGTGCTCAGAAATCACATTGCACATCTGGAACACCATATCCTACACAGATTTCACTAATACAGCAACGTCATGTCGGGCATGTCTAGACTACATCCCTCTTTTAAAAGAGGGATGTAAATTACACAGATCAAAATTGCAAATGAAGCCGGGATTTGAATTTCCTGCTCTTCATCTGCATAATGGCAGCCGCGCGTTCTTTAGAAAAAGAGCTTTTCGAAAGTGAAACTGCTGTCTAGACGCGATTCTTTCGAAAAAACCCTTTTCGAAAGATCCTGTACTCATTTTTTGAGTGTAGGATCTTTCGAAAAGGGTCCCTCCCCCTTTTCTAGATAGCGGCTTCACTTTCGAAAAGCTCTTTTTCTAAAGAACGTGCAGCCGCCATTATGCAAATGAAGAGCAGGAAATTCAGATCCTGGCTTCATTTGCAATTTTGATATGTCTAATTTACATCCCTCTTTAGAAATAGGGATGTAGTTTAGACATGTCCGTAGTAGGACTGAGCCCCAAAATGCCCAAACTGATATATATTGCTTCGGTGCCCAATCACAAGGATACGTGGATGGGGCTGCCTAATTAGAAACACAAAAGGCTACAACAAGAAAGCTAGTTTGTTAGTAGATTTAAAACTGTTACGGATAGTTGGTCTACTCAGAGCAATGACAGAACACCACAGGACAAACCAAAGGGCATTGTGTAATCATTTTTTATATCTCTAGCAGAAACATTTGGCTTACTGAAACAAACATTTTATTAAAAGCAGTATGTAAAGAAAAAACCCAACTCCCTAACTTTTCCGATCTAACAGACAGAGCAGTAAATCCTGTGCTATAAACTGTGTAGAGATCATACAAACAATGCTCATTTTCAAACAGGGAGAAGGAATAAAAAAACAGCACCACTACCACCCCCAGACAAAGATATAGCCACATATGATAAGGCTGGTATGAACAAAAAAGCCTCATGCATCTGCAGAACATATGTAAAACAGTGTAAAAGAAAAAACGAAACATGTGCAACTATCCAACGACAAAAAAGGGGTACAATCTCTTTCAGACAGAATGCTCACAGGAATCTGTTAGGAAATTCTTCTTCTAGCTAAATCCTGGGCTTGGCAAGTCAAAATAAAGGTGGCATCAAGAGCAGAGACAATGCAGGAGTTGGGATCTATAACTCTTCTGCAATCTGAAGTAATGAGTTGATAGCTGCATCCTTGTTCCCCCTCTGGGCTTCTAGCACTGAACGAATTACTTCCCTGTCCATATTGGGAAACATGTCTTGGATTGCTTTCAGATCTTCTTCATTACACAGGTACTGAGGGTTGACTGCAGGAGGTGGCACTGCCACTGGTACCATGCCTGGGTTACAGACTGCAGGCATTCCTGAAAACAAAAGTGTACAAAGATAATTAAAGATTCTTCCTATGTGAATAAAACGCTTTTTCCTGATCAAAGGAAACAGGCACAAAAGGACCTTTACACAACATGTTTCAGAGAAAAGTGTTGCCTTTATTTACATGTTCAAAAACCATGAGAGATTTGGAAAGCCATCTGACTGTTATAAACAGGACTTTCCCTATAGTTACATTTTGTTACTACCCACACTATTACTAGGGGTGGTAATGGTTAACTGGTATGAATCACCCTTATTGAGTGCGCTTACCAGTTAGCCGGTGGCCTATCATACAACAGACAAGCAGGCCACTGCAGCCCAGCCAGGTTGGAGCAGGCCCCCACACCCATCCCCGTTTAACCAGTTAACTACATCCCTAACTATTATCCGCTACATAATTTGTAATATTCCAGAAGTGCTCAGTGAATGTGGTGATGGGCGTGACACAAAGACCTAGACAGACAAATTAAGGCAAAGCAAAGGCAGGATAAGACTCTTTTAGAAGAGGCATCTACATGCTATGAGTACAGGCTACACAAAAAATATAATTAAAAAAGACAATGGTCACATTTTTATTAGGTCCTTGTGAGTTTATATCATGGTTTGCAGGATCTCTTTGTTGTATATAAAGGCCATAAAACTAATCAATTCAATGCAATAAAACTTCATTGCTGAAAACAAAATAAGCTAAGGACAAACTACAATCCTCTACCAATAGTCTGATGCCAGAAGTCACGTTCCTGAAAAGGGAAATAAAGAAAGCTCTCATAAAAGGGGATTTCCATTAGGAATCTAAAGGGTTAACCAGTTAGCTTTACCGACACACTTACTGAGTTAACTAATTAACCAGCAGGCCCAGTACAGCCCCCCCATCCCCAAACTGATCAGCCTCATTTACACAAGTGCCCTCCCTTTGTTGTGTGTGTTTATACACACACTAGAGATGTTAGCAACCAGTCAGAAGCAGCCCCTGTTCCTGGCAGACAGAGGACTGTCTGCAGCAGTGCTAGCTGGGACTAAACAGTCCTGGCTCACGCTGATCATTTAAAATGCAGAAGCGCAGTGTGGAGCGCGCCCAGCAGCTCTTACTATATTTAAAATGCAGAGCAGCAGCACGAGTGGCTCTGGAGCCACTCCTGGAGCTACCTCCACTGCAGCTCTGCACAGCAGCACTTATCGACTAATCATATAGTCGATACAAATAGTATTAACTATACGATTACCCAGATAATCGCATTTTAACACCCTTAACACATACATGCCTCTAATCTCCACTCGAATTCATCTGAAGTGGGTTTTTACTAATAAATCTATACTATGGAACTTCAGCTACGTTAATTGCATATTTTAAGTTGAAATCACGTAATTCGACTTTTGAGCTGTCTACAGTCTAAGGAAGAACACACTTTGACTTCCCTTACTCCTCGTGAAATGAGGGTTACAGGAGTCTGAGTAAGAAGTCCTCCATTATAATGTCCTTGACATTATTTCAAAATAAAGGCTTGTAGCGTAGATGAACTCTATGTTATTTCAGAACAAAATCGGTTACTCCAAAATAACACTGCTTTGTAGACGTACCCTAAGATGCCACAGGACTCCTGTTGTTTGTGTCAGAATCAACAAAGAAAATACAATTACAGCGTAAGATTGAGAGGAATTTTTAAAACTATGGCTATCTGAAACAAATTCCTAAAAAATATGATGCTCGTTCCCCATAAAAAAAGTATATTTTCACCAGCCGATGACCTTAAAGTAATTAAAATCATACTGGCAGTTAAGAAACACAGGGGGGGAAAAAGAGTTGCAAAGTTATGACATTTTTATAAAGCTATTCTTGGTAGTCAAGGATGATGGACTGAAGTGCTCTACAAATAATTTATAATTATTTCAATTAACTGCATTCTAAACTATGATATTGTCATAGAAGAGGTCATTTGACTAAAATACTTTAGTACTGGTCACAATCTGTTTCCTACTTATGCAGCTTACAAAAAGAAAAAACTTATATTATATTTAATTTTAAACTTAGAGAAGTTAACTACAGTCAGAAGAACAAGTTATTTTAAACTGGTATTTTATGGATAATTTTTTATTTAAAATGCCCTTCCATAATCCAAAAATGTCACACCGTAGATATATTTGTAGCTGCATTGTCAAATCCAAAGAGTTTGAGTTGCTAAACCAGACTTATCAAGAAGAGCCAGAGTACAAAAAACTGCAACAATTCATATTACCAGACATGTTAGTGATAGAGCTCTGAATGCAATTCCCACACAACGGTGTATCATCTTACATTGAGGCTTCCTCTCCATGGTGGGAGAAGGAGATCGCTATGGACTCTGGCCACTAATCCTGACTGCCCTGGTGAGAGGGAGCTATAGACTCTGCCCACTAGGACACACACGTGGCTGAGCATGAGTTGAGGGGCCTCTGAGGCCTGATGCCCACTCCCGAGGGGAATGGGCAGGCTTACCTGTGAAAGCACCCCTTCCCGGCCTAAGCTCACCAGAGCTGCTGCAGAGAGGTGCTCCTCCCCCAGCCCTAAGCTTTTGTGGCAAGGAAGAGGGTAGGGGAGTTCTCCCCTCCTCACTGCAGACCCAGAGCATCCTCATGTATTCCAAACCTCTCATCCCCAGCACCACCGCAGAATCCTTACCTCCCTCCCCACATACACTACTATGCCCCACCATTCAAAACCCCTCAGCCCATCCCTGCCACACCATTCACCTCCATATTGGTACACAATTCATTCCACATACAGGCATAAAAAATTAGAGGGAACTATACATACAAAATAATGGGGTCTAAATTCAGCTGTTGCTACTCAAGAAAGATCTAGGAGACATCACAATTCTCTGAACCCCTTTACTCAATGTGAAATGGCAGTAAAAAATGTTACATTAGGAACCATTAGGAAATAGATAGATAAAACAGAAAATATCATGACACTATCAATGAAATGCTCACACCATGAACAGTATATGCAATTCTGGTTGCCCCATCACAAAACAGGCATATGGAAATGGAAAAGGTATAGAGAAGATCAACAAAAGTGATCAAATGTATGGAAGAGCTTCCCCATGAAGTGAGATTAAAAAAAAATATTTGGACTATTCATCTTGAGGGAAAAAAAGATGGCCAAAGGAAGATAAAATAGAGGTTTATAAAATCATTAATGGCATGGATAAAGTGAACACAAACAAAAGACGTAAGAACCACTCAATGAAATTAAGAGGCAGTAGGTTTATAAAAAACAAAAAGGAAATACTTGACATAATTCATAGGTAATCTGTGAAACTGTGCCAAGGGATGTTTTGCATGCCAAAACTCTAATCCGATTAAAAAAAGAACTAAAAATGTTCCTGAAGATCAAATCCAATGATCGCTATTAGCCAAGATGGCCATGCATGCAACAACATGCTCTGGATGTCGCAGCCTCAGACTGCCACATACTGGGACTGAACAACAGGGGGCGGATCACTTGACAAACTAGTTCCGTTTATTCCCTCTAGAACACCTGGCATTGGTCACTATCAGAAGACAGGATTATTGGGCCAGATGGACCACTGGTCTGACTCTGTATGGACACTCTTATATTGGGAATGCTGATGAAAGCCAATAAGAATTGTCCTTTTAAAAAAGTCATCATCTTTGAATTAGTGATGATAAGACCTGACACTTTACCAGTATGAATTTTTACATTTTGAAAGACTGATGTAACAAAAGCAAGTCAATGAGGGTCTCTTTCGCACAGGCCTTCAGATACATTAGACACTTAACCAAAAATGAAAAATAACTTCACCAAAACTTCTCTACATCAGAGCCCTGAAGCAAGGCAGGCAGGAAACCAGACATTTGCACAAACTTTTCCATAAACAAGCCCATGACATGCAGGAGTTAAACAAGAATCTTTTTCAGTTAGTGAACCTCCATTCCAATGGACCACAAATAGTTCCAATTCCAATCATTCCTCCTTTTTCTGTGATTGAAAAATGTGTTTTGTTCCATTTTCTTCATTTTTCAAAGGCATACATCTGTCCCCCAAGTTAATATGGGGGGGAGGGGAAGAAAGGAAAAACAGATACATAAAAACTGACAGTAAAAGCATTTTAATGCTGTGATGCATTTCATGAAGTGTACATTAATAGTACATACACATGTGCATCTGAGCAGGTTTATCTTCCACTACATTGCCTTACTTTGACAGCCTCACATTTACATTTAGACTAAGTTATTGTTAAATAGGTCCACCTAACACCCCAATTTCTCTCTCCTGATTGCACATACTGCAGACATGTGGTTTTGAAAATGTTATTTCCCTTTAATTTTTTGGATGCAGAAAAATAGTACAAGCATAACTCAACTGAGCACCAAAAAAGTAAGCAATAGTGATGTTTTAGTACCATGATGAAAGTTTGGTCTCATTTACTGTATATTCTCCATATATTTTTTTCAAAATTAAGTCGAATATCACTCCCAATTTAGATAAGCTTCCTTTAAAATAATACAAATTTAAGATGACCAGTCTTTAACTCAACTACTTGACATTAAATAGCTTCAATTTTATAAAGACTCAGTAAGATGCCGCTTCATTTAAATATTATATAACAGCTCATTTTTCATTGACAAGTATAGAAGATAAACAGTATTAAAATGTTTCAGTGGCACTAGGATCGTGCACAGCCATTATGTTCTTGCTTCTAATATTATGTAGAAAGTATTATAAATTAAGAGTGGAGAGTCAGTTCTCGAAAGCATCAGCACAACTGCCATGAGAAACATGCTGGCACAAGCAATGACATGCCAATAATATAAAACGAACATGTAAAATAGCAAGTCAATTGATAGAATATTGTTACCATTTATGAACAGCAGTGGAAGCAGCAAGGCAAATTTTTTTTTAATCCAAATCGTGCACATTACACAAATATTTTGCTTTTTAGTTTCTAGTTCAGTCAAGTGCCTTATGTTCATTTTTTCCCCCCTCGATTTTTGTCTAACAAAATAAAATATGACACTACATAAAATAGTTCATTACAGGAGACACACCATTTTAACAGTTCTGTGGAAATGCCATAAGAGGAAGGGGGAAGGAACTCTTTGAAGGCATCCAACTCATTTTTGCTTATCTCATTCATACCTTTGAAAAACTCAATGTTTGTTTTGTACAAAGATTCACTTGTGTCAGGATTTGTGATGCTAAAAATCTACAGGCTATAATTTTTTTAGAACAGCAAATTGGGTCTCAATATACCAAGTTAGAGGTCATTTAATCCTATATGGAAAACATGAACATTCTCAAATCCCACAATAATTCTGGCACTCTAGCAAGGTTAATTAAGATGGTAGAACCAAACCAAACAAGTTTTACACATTTTATTTTATGAGGAATTCAGGATGCTAGTAAATGACACTTGATTTACTTAAGAAATCAGCCTACCATATGAAGGCACTTGAATGGACTTTTTATACTAAATTCAAATTGAGGATGTCACAATATTTCAGAATTCAAAATTAAAAGTCTGTCAATGTATATCACTGACAAGCTATTCAAGAGGAAGGAGTTGTCTTTTAAATTAGTGATTTGAGGCCTGGATCACAAAGCTACTTCAGCACCTGACAAACTCAGTCCCAGTGCTAAGAACAAAAACCCTAGTTTTTGGCTTCAGTGAGTGTCACAGAATTCCTACTGAATTCATATGCTCCTAAACTCACAGAGACTCAGTTTTGCAGTAAAAAGTTCCCTAGATGCTTCTTTGCCTCTTGCCATACAAAATGCTGCCTTACTCTACAGCACCCAGATCTCATTTCCCACCTAAAGCAACAGAATGATTCACAAATCAGGGAAGAAAGGTATTCAGCCAGATAGCTCATGCACAGGACCTATTGAGCATCTCCGAGACAGCCCAATGGATTGGGCACCTCAAACAAGTACACATAAAACTGGCAGCGGATCTCACAAAACGTGTAGCACAGTGATTGATTCTACTGTGGTGAAATGATTAGTCAGCGGGATTGACGGAGCAAAATGGGAGAGCACAGGGATGTACACAGGTACATAAGTATATGAAAATGATTCTATAGCTTGGTGGCTAAGGGATATTGGAGATCCAGCATCCAATTCCCTGCTCTAACAACTAATTATTCATCCAGAGCAGAACAGTTTCAACAAGAAATGAAGGGAGGTCATTACAATATCCCATAGCTCACTGGTTAGAGCATTCATGTATGAGGTAGCAAGTACGTGTTAAAATCTGTTTTCATTAGATGGAGGTTTGCCATATCCCAGGTGAGTGTCCTCCACTGACTAACTTCTTGCAAAAACACCTAAGGTGCCTAACTTCAGAAGGTTCACATCTGAAAACTGCTAGCAAAGACTACACTGAAGGGAGTGCCTAACGGAGGCATCCCTCTGAGGGAAGGGACTTTACACATACTCCTCTTAGTGGCATCTCCCACTGGCTAATTTGGATAGCTCACTGGCTAATTTGGATAGCTCTCTGCCTAGCATCCTGGTCTATGTGAAGTGGTCTAAGGCACCTCTCTCCCCCCATTCAGTGTATACAGAGCTTAAGTGCCTAACGTGGGCTTTACAAATCAGTGTGTTCCTGTGATTTTCTAGGCTCACAAAAATTAAAAATTGGGTGCTGCACCACTCAGCATCACAACACTGAAGTTCCTTTGTGAATTTAGGTCCAAGTGCCTTGATTAGTGCAATCAAAGAAATAGATATCAGATTGGCTAAGGCTAATAATTAATACTGCTTCCAAAAGGCACATGATGGTGAAAAACGTTAGCCATGAGAACGCAAAATATAAGGCTTCAGCCTGCAAAGGTAAGAGGGGTAGGGAAGGAAAAGAAAGGATAGGAAGCATTGTCAATGTGTCATTGGAAAATCTTTTGGTACGTGAGCTTCCAAGCAGTTTTAACTCCCACTCACACTAAAAAAAACAAAACAAAAAATACCCCACCCTCCTACAGCAGTAGGGGTTAGGATAGTCCTCTTTCTTTTTACAAAAGCTATGAGTGCAAATATCAGTGTTCAGTAACACCAAGAATGTTTAATACCTGAAGTAGTTCACAAGGCTCCTTGAACCCAATACTGTCAATGACTTTGGAATTAGTTTCTTTCGAGCACAGCATGACTTTGTGTATTGATAACATTAAAGATGCTATGAGTATATAGGAAAATATTACTGCTTTCATGCTGTATTAGTTTAAAAATTCTAAAACAAATAATTTTACCCCTAAACACTACTATATCTAATCCTGTTCATTTCTGACATGTCTGAAAAGAAAAGAAACCTCTAAAAGCCATTAGCAACAGCAATAGGGCAAAGCTGCCTTTATTTTAAATAGACGTATTAACTGTTGTATTGTGACATCCAAGCGCAATGCCCTGTGGAATGCTGTTTATAAAGGAAAAGCAATTTCAATGAATTCATGCAAAGATTCTTGATCCAATACGGAGGGAGTAAGAGAAGAGCTCAGAAGACTTACCCAGAGCAAAGTACTCAAGCCCTTAAGTTAGGTGGAAAATGGGGGAAGGAATAAGACATGGAAAAGAAACATTAATCTTCTTTTTACCAGGAAATGAACAGTTTACCCTCCAAGGATGAGAGTCAGGCAAATTCAGATACAAAGCAGTTAGAGAATGGATGCCAGCCATCATATTTCACAGTGTCTTCATAGATATAACTTGTAATAAATCAGATATAGTAAAGGGAGGTCTACACTACTGGACAATGTCAACCTAATTTATGCAGCTCCAACTATGTGAATATCTAAGTTATGTGGAGTCTCCCGCACATAACTTAAGGGAGTCAACAGGAGAAATTCATAGACTTCACTTATACGTCTTGTTCGGGTGGAGTACCAGAGTTAATGAGAAAGCAACAGGCGGTTGATTTAGCAGGTCTTCAGTAGGTGGTTTGCAGAAGTGGTGATCAGAAATAAGGCTAACAAAGACTGCAATTTCCTTGTGGCAGTGAATTTCTTAACTCCATGAAAGGCAAAATATCACTATAGCACCAGAGTTTCCTGTAAGTTATGCACTTGTGTGGCCACACAAGAGATTTGCATGCCACCCAGCTGATTAGCAAAGTGTCCAGAGGTAGGCTTTTTGTTTCCATTTGTGGTATACATTTATACATATCTTGGTGCATATAAAAAGTTATTCCACACATGGATGGAAAATATTAGAGGAAACATTGTATAGCGCTGCATACAAATATTAAACACTAATGTGTACTAAATTAAGAAAACAAGGTGACTTGCAGATCTTGACACACATTATACTGGTCCTCAACTTTTACACTATAATACTTCAAAATGTTAATTCCAGAGAGCTTTTTGTTAAAAATGATCCCTGCAATCAAACTTTACAATTTCAGAAAAATGAATCTGTATAAATTAAGGTATATCTTGTTAAAATACATAAGCTGCCGCGACAAGATGATAAAATTAGGCTCCATAGTAAGAGATACAGCCGGTCCCCGAATTACAAATGCATCGACTTACAACCGTTCAAATTTACGACCAACCTCCTATACATCCAGTCCCCAAGTTACAAATGAAACCCGCACTTACAGTGTGGCTGTACGTAAGTGAACGTAATCCGACTTACAAACAGATCAAGTTACGACCTAGTGTTTGGTATGTAACTCGTTCGTAAGTCAGGGACCGGCTGTACTCCACACCCTTGGAGTCCTAAAGATCCACTTCATATCTTGTTGTTCTGACTTAAAATCAGGCGTAAACTTCCTTCAGAGTCCATTATCACTATTCCTTAGCTAGCTGTAGAGGTTCTATTCTTTAAGAAAGCTCCTGTGGCTTAATCTACTGCCTCTGCTAGACCATTAGCTCATCAGTCCAGTAACCTGGGGGTTAGGCACCTACATCCTTTTAAGGGTCTGTGCCTAAGTGAGGAGGACTGTGAAAGTATACAACACTATATGATCACTGGCTTAGATGACCTCGAAAGGCAGAGTTGGGAGAGGGGCTTGTTTGTTTTTGTTTTTAAAAGCACACTACAGTAAAACTCCGATGGCCCGGCATCTGATGGTCCGGCACCATCAGGAACCCGGAAGTGCTCCAGGCAGTCGGACCATTGGAGCTGCTCTGCCCCCAGCTTCCCTGATTCAGCCGCTGCTAAAACTGACCAGCGGCTGAATTGGGGAAGCCAGAGGCAGAGCAGCTGGAGTACTGCCGGGTTGGTCCCGTAGCACTGCCCCTCGAGGCTGCGGGACCCAAACTGGCAGCACCCCAGCTGTCCCCGTGCTGCCCCGATTCAGCCGCTGCTGAAACTGACTAGTGGCTGATTACAGGAAGCCTGAGGCAGAGCAACTCTGCCTCAGGCTTCCTGGAATCAGCCGCAGATCAGTTTCAGCAGCGGCTAACTTGGGGACACCTGGAGAAGAGCATCTGGGGTGCTGCCGGGTTGGTCCAGTTGCGCCGCTCCTCGCATCTCCCCCCCCCCCAGACCTCTCATAGCCCCCTCTTCCGATAGTCCGGTAAATCGGATAATCCGGCACCCCCTGGGTCCTAAAGGTGCCGGATTATCGGAAGTTTACTGTACTTTGGAAGCTAAATGTTTCAGCAAAACACTAGTATGACCTCCACCACAGTCCCACTATGCCAATTAAGGAGAGAATCCTAGTCACTGAATGGCATAAAAATGTTTTTCTTGCTAACAAAAAGAACGGTCATAAGTGAAGTATAACACCATGCAGGGTATTATTTGTGCTCTAGAACAGTATTACGCATCTTCCCTTCACAGTATAAAAATGACCTTAGTAAACATTTTCTTTGTGTATATGTTGACTATCTACTTACAGTAGTGACAAACCAGTTTCTTCCTACTTTTTACTCTAGTTAGTACTACGAAGTCTGAGGCAGTGAGAGATTCTATTCTGTCTTGCTCAACATGATTGACAGTCCTTTCTGCACTAAGTTTCAAATGAAGTCTTCTACTAATGAATGAACCAGAAAGATCATAGCTCGGCTCTAAGATAACAGGTTGAGTCTGATTTAGGGATGTTAAATTTAGTTTAATCAACTAATCGACTAGTTGATGGATTTTCCATTGATTAGTAGATAAGCAGGGAAGCTGCAGGAGGGATAACCCTGCTGCAGCTCTGCCTTTTAAATGTATTAAGAACCTGCTTGCTCTTAATACATTTAAAAGGCCAAAGTGCAGCGGGGGAAGGGGGAGCAGCGCAAGCCAGGAATCAGTTGTGCTGGTTCACACTAGGTCCCCTCTGCACTTCTGATTTTTAAGTGTATTAAGAACCGGCAGGCTCTAAATACATTTAAAAATCAGGGGCACAGTGTCTGGGACAGAGTGAGCTGGGAATCGGGCAATTCCTGGCTTGCTCCCAGTCATCCCTACCTCCTCTTCCCATGCAAAGACTGTGCTGGGGGGGGGAGGGGGGGGGGAATGACTTAAGCCCCCGGCACCAGCTCTTCTCCCCCCACCCATTGCTGTCTCTGATAGCAATGTGCGGGGGAGACTAGTCGACTATCCAATAAGTTTGCTTATTGGATAGTCGACTAGTTGCTTACACCCCTAGTCTGATTAGAAAAGAACTTCTCTTTTCAATTGGATTTATTTAAATCAGATAGTGATGATGTTTTTATAAAGAATAGCAGTTTAACCTATCTGAACAGAAATTTCAACCCAATCACAAGGAAGTGTTTATTACTATATTTCAGTCTCAAAAAAGCGATATCACTAAAACGATCACTTAGGAATCTGTCCTGTAAGATCACTGCTGGAACAGAATGACACCTAGTGGCTATTTTCTAAGTTGCAGATGTAGTTCACTGGTTGAAATTAAACGGTCTACATTGCAATTAAAAACCTCCAGCTCACCTACCTGATATAGGCTTACATAGCTCAAGATGCAGCCAAGGCTCTCAGACCTTGAGAAGCGAGAGTCCCAAAGCTCCAGCTGCAGCTCAAAACTCCTGCACCAGGGATGAGGAACCTAAGGCCCGGGGACTGAATGCGGCACCCAACTTGCTTAGATCTGGCCCAGAGCCTCAGAGCTCCCCCTTAGCATTGGGGAGCCCATGCTGGCACTTCAGCTGTTCCTCTCCTACCACCTCACCATGGGCTGGAGCACACAATCTGCTATGCTGGCCCCCCTAGGCACTGGTGTGCAAGGGGAATGTGAAGACTGTCTTTCTCCTTTTCAGTCAAGGGCCACATCAGTGAAGTGTCTTATCTGACTAACAGCTGCAATGCTGTTTGCCTTAAGAGTACAGGCAGTCCCCGGGTTACGTACAAGATAGGGACTGTAGGTTTGTTCTTAAGTTGAATTTGTATGAAAGTCAGAACTGGTACATATTGTAGGGGAAACTCTAGCCAAACATTTCTCCAGAGCTCAGTTTTATTCTCCCACACCTCACTTCCCTCAGTCCTTTATTCTCAAGCTGAGGTGTCTGCTGAGAAAAGCCGCTCCGCGTCTCCCTGGTCTGCTGGGGGGAAGCAGCTAGTGCGGGGTTGCCTCACCCCGTAAGTAGGGATCCGATGTAAGTCGGATCCATGTAACCCGGGGACTGCCTGTATCTGATCTACAGAACAAATGCTTGGAGTACTACTACATAAAAATATGGTTAGATCTTTAGGGCAGTGTCTTTGCATCTCTTAGCAATGGAGATTTTTCCAAGGCATACATTTCACCAGCCTCAAATGCATTGTATTATGTCATGAACTAGTGGAGAGAGTCTGATCTACTTGGAAATTTTTACTGTTACCTAGCCCATGAAGGTAAAGGGCAGGGGCGGATATAGGGCAGGGCAAGAAGCCATGCGCCATGGCAAAGGGGGGGCCCTGCGAAATTGTGCTGCCCTGAGCCCCGCAAAATGGTCATCTGCCCCTGACCTTGGGGACTGTGCTGCCATACAGTTGATTAGTTCACTTTGAGCTATTCCTGTTTCAAACAGGAAAAACAGTTAATGTATTGCACCTGAGCAAAATGAACTAAAACTATTCATGTGCAGCAAGCAACGTCCATATAAGTAGGAAAGTTCAGATTGTCACAATGTCAACCACTGTGACAGTCATATCCTTAAGTATAAGCAATAATCAGGCTGTGCCCTCAGTTATATATGGTATCTCAAACTGGAGAAATATCCCTTCAGTAAAAGTGGACATTGGAATTGAACACGATAAGTTATTCCATCCTTTGGTTAGAGCCAACGGCATTCTAGCAGTTCTTTTCTTGTTCCTACACTGCAGATGAAACTTAATTTGCAGTGGCTGAGACATCGCCCAGGACAAGATGGTACTGGTCAATATGGTATGTTGATTCACTACTGAATTGAGGGATTCCAAGGTGTAGCTTTTAGTTGGTTTACAGTATCATCTAGAGTTGAGATAAGCAGATATCACCTGAGGGGACTGGACTCCAGGGAAAGCTTTAATTGTATCCTGAACAATAGAGATTGATTTCTGACACCCTTGGGCCACAGAACGCTCCTCTCCCAAGTGTGGTACAACCAACCCATAAAATAGAGGACAAGGTTTCCTAATTTGACCCATGGAAACAGAAGAAACACAGTAGAAAGAGCAGCACAGAGCTGGCAGGGAAAGGAATTCTGCTTGTCAAGAAGGGGTACGCATTACACAGGTCAGCACTATGAACTGTCTCTCCAGAGCCCAGGCATTCTCATGGGAAGTTCCAGAAGCTAGCACCTACATGACAGCTCTTCCATATGACCAATACTAGAGGGCAAAGCTCACAAGCCTCCTCAAGGAGGATTCAATACAGGCAATGCTTGAAGTTTTCCTCCCTGGATCATTCTGTTTATGCCTATCCCCACTAAGTAACTGAACAGGTTAGACTTTATATTGCTTACTATCACTTTAAAAATAAATGAAGTGCAAGTGGAATATCAATTACTCTTTATATTCAGTATCTCTTTACTACTGTTCTGACACTCAGATTCTGTCAGATTCCAGAGATTACCAAATGCAAAACCTTGAAAGAGGGAATTTGACCAAATTATTCTTCATAGCTAAAATATACAGATTGAACCTCTCTGGTCTGGCACCCTTGGGACCTGACTGGGGCCAAACCCGAGAATTTGCTGAACCACGGGAAGTGAATATTATCCAGAAGCATTACCAACGCAACTACTGCTTAATGGGCTTTTAGAAGACATTTAGGGGTAAATTAGAGCTAAATAACAGCACAAAACACAGAGCCAGGACTAGTGGCTATAAACAAGCTTTATGGGACTTTGTGGGAAACTTGGCAACACTCATAAGTGGACATCCAGCTAACTAAAATGAAGACCATGGATGCTGTTGAAACAGAGAATTGCGGACTAGAGAAGTTCTACCTGTAGCATGATTTGAAAACTATTCAAGGCAAGTTTGCAAATATATTTTCTTGGATAAATATCGTATCTGAAATATATATACCTTCTGAAAGAGGTGCAACTCTAAATTATTCTCATATCTCAAAGGGTAGGTCTAGCTTAGGATATGAAAGACTGATGTGACAATGCATCCTGGAAATACTAGCTTCCAAAAAAAAATTCTACCCTCCAGAACTAAGGGTCTACTCTGAAAGAAATGTTTGCTTCCCACCCATATGAAGAAATGCTTAAAAAATGAAATAGCACATTTTGAAATGAGATTGCTTGGACAAAATTAAAATTAAAAAAAGCTTGCTTTTTGGTTTTAGCCAGCCAATAGTCAGCATGGAAGCTTGAGTTAGGTAATAGAGCTTCAAAGCATGCAATGTGAAAACAGCATAGAATGGTCTGAGAAAAAAAAGTTGATTTGGAATTCTATCCTCTCCCCAGAAAATCAGAAGCATTTTATAAAAATGCTATTGGTAATATTTTTCTTCTAAGTCACTTCTGAAGTCTTTTTTTTTTTTTTTTAAGGGGTGGGGAAAAAAAATCAGACATTTGT
This sequence comes from Pelodiscus sinensis, assembly GCF_052426305.1. Taxonomy (NCBI): domain Eukaryota; kingdom Metazoa; phylum Chordata; order Testudines; family Trionychidae; genus Pelodiscus; species Pelodiscus sinensis. The sequence goes on along the minus strand of NC_143056.1, from coordinate 118,772,991 downwards.
TAAAGAAAAGCAACTTATGATGGTCTGAAAAATAAAGAATTGTTAGAGAAGCAGGATTTTCTAATACTTTCATTCACGGTAATAACTGAAGCAACAAGTTAATTCTAAAAGCAAGTGCAGAAGTAATAAGAACAGTACAAATATGCCATGGCTGTGGGACTAGTGTGCTACTCCTCCACACCAACATTTTTGTACTGTGAGAATAAGAGTTAGGAAACTAAATGTTTAATATTGGAAATTAATAGTCCCAGATGCACTAAATCTCAGATTTCTGCAATTTTCTGCTTACTGGAGTTTCACCAATAAAAGTTTTTCAACAGCTTTTTTTTTTAAATAATATTTGCATATTAAAGTGGAAAGGTGGCATTCACGCCAGACTCCCAAAAAGTCGCTCACCGGTTGCTGGTATCCATTAAACATGTTTCTGAATAACAATATTCTGCCCCCCCCCCATTTTTAGTTCCTGAGATGTTGGGGTTTCTGCCTCCTCCTGCCTCAGGAGGGGTTGTTTTCAGACCATGGCAGGACTTACATCCACCAAAACACACTGCCCCCATCCCATACAAAAACACACTCCCATCACATTTTTCCCCTTTCCACCTGACAAACAGATTTCTAATCTATCAGTTTGTCAGTGCATGGAGTTTTTCCGGAATAGCTATTCTGCTAGAAATTCATACCCTACTTTATTTCATGCATAGACCACAGCCTTGGTTTAAAATTAAATGAGCCTTTTACAAATAACATATTTAGTTAATATAAATCATGTAGACCCAAAACTCGCTGGGTTGAACTGCTCTCGTCGCCCTCCATCCCCTCTCAACATTACATAGTTGAAAAAGGTCCACAGAACAGATACTGCTAAGCTCCCACTAGCCAGAACAACTGAAATTCAGTAACTATTCCGTCAGATCTCTAAAATATTTTTTAAAAACAGTTAAGGAAGGATGGAGCACATACCTGCAATAGGTACATAGCCAACTCCTTGCTGGTATACTGTAGGCATCAGGACCACTGGCTGTGGCTGCATCATCATGGCAGCTGGTAAAGACTGGATACCAAAAAGATGAGAGAAAAACAACTAAAATGACAATGTGTTTGAGCAAAACCTTCAAGTCCTACCAGTCTCTACACCGATTGATAGCAAGCCATTCGTTGACAATAATATGAATATCCCTTTTCAGAAAGTCAACAGCAATTCATTTTGAGCACTTGCAATCTGAAGTAATGAATCTATAATCCAGGAAGTAACATCAAATTAAGATGCCTTTTTGTAACAATCCCCAGATAAAAATGAGGTATTCATGAGTAAGTAGAAGGAAATCATCTGAATTTCCAAAATTATTTCTGTGTATCTGTTCATGAATTGCACTTCATTTCACAAACTGAAGTTTACACAATAGAGTAAGTTCTGTTTAAAGAGCTTTAATCCATTACTACTAAAAGGTATGCAATTTCTCTAAATCCAGCATGGATTTATTTAGAAGAGTCAAAGAATGTAAGTACGTGGTTAAAGCCATCTAAATTTAGACTCTCAACAACTTTCATTAATACTAATATTCTCACTCATGTCATGCTATCCATGTCCAGAAGGGGGTGTACAGCACCTTGGTGTTTTGAAGGTTACAGTCCAAGGCTCCTTCAGCATTCTGATCTTGCTCATTTTTTTCTCCATGATTAGGAATTTTTGCAGGCAGTACTTAAATCACTCAATACCTACCTTAACTGATCAAAATTGTTTATAAAAATTGTGGAATCATTTTCGTGATCAATAAAAATAATTCCAATTCCAAGGTTTTGAGCAAATCATTCACAGAATCAAGTTGGTCTTGAATTTGCAGAGTGTTTCTTAGTTAAGTTTTGCTACTCTTACTTCCTAATTAATAGTACTTAAGAGTAGTTCCACCACTCATTGAAAGTACAGGTGGAAGACTCACATCTGAAGAGTGCCCTTTGGACCAAAAGCCATCTAATTTTCCCAGCACAAATATTTCTCAGCATCTTCCCCTTACAAAACCTTCTAACCCATTGTTAGCATTATAAGATTTTTGATGTCATATTTGAAAGTCTGGTTGAGCATTAATCTGATCTGAAATATCTGTCTAATTTTGTATTTGTAATGCAAAACCTACAGTCTTCCACGTGAAAATAAAAGTAAAACTTAATTGTAAATTTGAACTGTCTGTGCCTTCAGCATAACAGACTGAAAATTTTAGGAGCGCTCAAAGGCCAGGATAGTGATCAAAGTAAAGAAAGATTAGTTAAGCTTATTCAAAACCAGTCAGGAACACTATTATTCGGGTTATTTTAAAAGCTTATAGGGGTGATGGATTACATTGTTTTACAAGCAGCAACAATTTCAGACAGAACAGCGTGGAGGGCTTACCTTTTTTGGAAACCTGAAAATATGAAGTGCCTGAAAGAATCTGGATACAATTTTTCTCCTTTCAGCTCACAGCGTACCCACCTTTAAGGATGTATGTGCTATACAGCACGTACAATATCCAGCTACCTCACTCAATAGGTTGTGCTGGCAGTATTTATTGATGGAATCATTACAATATTAAGTTCACTTATACCAAAAAGCTTAAACAATATAAAGTCAACATGACAAAACATAATAGAACAGTTCAATAAAACCATGTCAGACTTCTCCTCTGCGCCTATCCCAAGAAAGCCGCTCACCATATCTTGAAGGCAACAACCCATTTGGCTTACCGTATAGGACATGACTAGGTTAATCATTCCTTCTTTGTCATCACCCTGCCTTCCGCTCAGGCTATACCACTCATCCTCCACCTTTCCTTGTTTCAGAGACTCAGGAATAGTAACGTGTGTCCAGGCGATTCGGTCGTCCATTGAAAAGGCTCTCTGAAGGGCATTAGAAATAAAATATTTCTGATCAGCTTCATAGCCTTCCAAAAAAAATTCGCTCAACAGGATTCCTGATTAATGTACTTTTGAACTTAACTCTGTGTCACATTTTATCCATTTCAGTTTTAAGCCATTGCTTGCAACACAATGTTGGCAGGAGAAATTAAACAATGGGCTGTTCAGCCAATACAAATAAAAAGTAAACTGCAGTGGACATAATACTAAACATCAGAACGTGTGTACATATGTTGGTTTGGTATTTTCTCAAGGAAGTCATACAAGTCATGACCCATTTCAGTTTTCATTATTACATAAACAAGCGTCAAACACATTCCATTAGAAAATACAGCAGAGTTGTAGGCATGAAGGATTAAGCAGATGCATGCAGAGTTGCAGACTACCAGCCCAAGTCAATTTGGCTACACAACATTCACCAGCAGAAGACCAACTCTGATGATGTGGATAGACTGACCCTATGCCTCACTTTTGAATGGAATTATCCAGTGTGAAAAGATTTGCAGGATACAGATGCAATTATTTTCCCTAATTTCCGGGTTTAAACTAGGGATGTTAAAAATCACGTAACAGGGTAACCATGTAATCGCCGCTGAAAATCTCAGTGGTTACGCTGTTTCCCATGTTGTGGGCTCTGCAGCACAAAGCTTAGCTTTTTATTGCAAAGCCTGCAGGGAAGCCTCCCCGAGAGTGGGGCCACCAGCCCCTGCTGCCCACTTCATGGGGAGGAGGCTTCACTGAGTGTAACCGACACCATTAACAAATAAGCATCTGCTTATCAGTTAAATGGTTAGTCCCTAGTTTAAACCTGTACAGGTTGGACCTCCCTCATCCAGTCCCAAAGGAGGGAGCTTCCCAGTCCAGGACCGGCCAACTCTGGTCCCTCTGCTGCCGCCAGTCTTCAAGCCTTCCAGCCAGACTCTCCTCACAGCTACCGACCTCGCTGCTGGCCCAGGCCAACAGGCTCCACTACCAGTCAGCCAGGATCCCTGCCCCAGGCCTTCAGACCAGTTCGCTCCAGGCCACTGCCATCTTTCCCAGCTGCGGGCCCTGTACTGGATTCCCAGTTGCTGGGGTTCTCTGGTCCAGTAACATTCAGGGTCGTGCCAAATCATGGATGTTGCTGGACCAGAAAGCCCCAGACCAGAGAGGTCCATCATCAACAACCACCACCACGACCACCATGGGCTCAGCACCTGTTGGTGTTCGATGCCTCCCTCACTATTTCCTTCAATCTTTCCCTGTCCAGTGCAGAGTGGCTTAATTTCTCTAGACTAGCACCGCACTAATCTACTATATCATCTACCCATTCTCTGTGGGGTCTGCCTCTCCTATTCAGACCATCCATTATGCTGAATACCAGAGTCTTAACTATTCGCTCATTGTTCATTCTGCAAGTATGCCCGAATAGCTGTAACTTTCGTTGTATAACCATCTGTAGTAGATTCTCTTTTGGCTGTATCTCCCTATATAATTCCTCATTGGTGACCTTCTGCATCCATCCTGTTCTCAGGATCTTTCTAAAACAACAATTCTCGAATGCCAATATCCTCTCTCTTCGAATCTTTCATCATCACCCATGTCTCACATCCGTACAACATGCTGCTAAATACACGTTTTTCAAGACACTCAGCTTCATTCCTATGCTAATCGCTTTACTTTCCCAGATATTATCCTTCAAACTCACTCTTGCTTTTGCTATTTTAGTTGCTATTTCCTTCTTACAGTCTCAGACTATTTACTTGTATCCTGTCCTCAACTAGCTTTTTCTGAGAAATTATGAACTGTTGCACAGAATATTGTTCCCTACAGTTGGAATTCTACAATGAAGCCTCCAAATCTACCCTCAGCAAAACCTGTTTTACTTTTCAATGCCTTGACTGCTTGCATCAAATCTCTTTGGAGAGAGGACTGAGACAAAATTCATCTTCCAAACAGGAAGCAGAGAAAACTCAATTACTTGACACATTTAACTCAGAACTGGACAAAAGCAAAGCAGAACATATTCTAAGGAGCAATCATACAATGGCATCATATCTAGACAGACTAGATAACCAGTTATTTTCACAATTCTCTAAGCCAGAACAGACATATTAAACCAGCACTAAATATATTTGCCAAAACAGAATTTTTCCTTACACTTTCTAATATGGGTAGAGCTGCAGGAAAACTTAGGTGAGGGGAGAGAATCTTACTAAATATTTCAGAAATGTGTCTGTCCATCCATTTGTTCAAGAACTCCTCCTAAACAGTAAGAGCTAGGACCACGAAATTTGATATGCAGTTTCCTCTTATCATAATGTACAGCAAGGTAAGGGTTTGGTTGTACCAGGACAATGAGATATGCCTGGAATTCAATTCCATTTAATGAGAAACAAAAGAAAGAATCTGGCAGGAGGGAGTTATATTGAGAATGACTACAAGGAGGCAGCAACGGGCCAAAGATGGGAACCAAGACAGCTATAACCCCATTGGACCAGCAAGATGCAGAAATGGAAAAAGTTACATATCTACTATATATTTCAGATAGTTTGTGTGTGTCTGTCTCCCAGTGGGGGAGGGACATGCACCCCTCCCCCAGCGAGCCAGCTGCAACAGCCCTGGGCAGGCACTTCTTACCTGGCGCCAAGCTGCTGTGAGAAAGAACAACCCCAGGCCTGTCGCCCCAGGGCAGCCTCCATACTGCACTCTTCATTCCCACTCCCACCCCAAAACAATGATTTAAATGAAGAAAAAAAATCTTTTGAGTTAAGGACCTGAGCAATGCCAGGTAAATATACTAGTGTCTCAACAAAACAAAAAGTTATGAGCCTACTAACACTGTCTCCTTTTTGAGGAATCATATGCCTTGACTCGTTTACAACCTCCCTAGCCAGTTACCATATATCCACATCTCTTTTATGATTCCTAATACCACAGCATGTGAGCACCTACAAGTAACTAAGACAGAAAACACATTCTTCATTCCAAGAAAGTAAAAGATAAAACTTGATTAGTTCTTAGGGATTCTGTGTGTGCACATGCATAGGCCTGTGTGGAGAAACTGAGGGTAACCTAGGCAGAAATGAAATCTATGTATAGTTGTCAATTAATAAGGATGGTGGTCATTTCTCTTGTGGGAGTGAGTTCCACAGATTCAGCTCCTGTGATTGCAGGAGACAATTTTCACAAGCTTCCATATATCACTGGGCCACTACTCCAAAGAAGTATCTCTCCCATGAAAATGAACTTTTTTTTTATTCAAGAGGCTGTCAACACAGACAACAAAGCACTGGGCTGACATATTCAAAGTGAATGGCTTGGTTCAGGAGAAGGGCTATTGCATTTAAAAAAAAAAAGATGAACTTCTCTAACAAAATTCAATAACCAAGGCAAGTCGTCAAAAATGCACAGACCACCACAGTCAGGTCTGAATCCTTTAGAATCAGTTATTTATTTGCTGCTCTTGGATGCCTAAATAACCACAAAGAGCTCAAAAGAACCCCACAGCTATAAATCAACTTATGTTAAAGGAAAAATACTTTTGATAATGGCTTCCTTTTGCACCATGTGCAAGTTCTTCAATGTGCTTCCCACCAGCAACACCTTAGTCTTGTCTTGGATTCAGATTAAGACACCTGCTTTGTAGCGAGCCAATTTTACTTATGTATTGAGTAATGAACCTAAAAAGTTATGTTTCAGGTAAAAGAGAGCTCTCCCAATGACTTCATACAGACGTTGAGTAACGTGAAGGGAGAGAATGAAACCTTGAATTTTGCAAACAGAAAGCCCTGAAGATGATCAAATGCCCACCAATAATTCTCTGGATGCAGTTCAAGGAGAAAAGACTTAGGCCATTTCAATGCATTTCTGTTTGGCTTTGCAGCTTCTTAAGATCAGGTATAAAGTGTCAGAGATCCAGTAAGTGTAGATGTACTCCCTTGTCTATGGACAGGGGACCATCCACAAAAAGAAGTGTTATTTAAGTACCATATCAAGTCTTGAACCCTGACTGAGGAATCCAGGACCAAGAGAACAGAAGATTTTGGAAACTTGTTGGCTTTTTAATATCTTGCTCAGAACAGAGAAGACTGTGTGAGAGGTCTCGTATGTGAAATAGGAATGTTAGACAGCGTGTAACTAAATAGTAGTGTAATTGCATCAAATGTTAGCAGTTACACGACTATTTGACAGTACCCAGGGCAGGGCCAGCAGCAAGTGAGCTCCTGGCCCCACTGCTGGGGAGCCCCCTACACCCCACTTTACTGTCTCTATCAGAGGCAGCAGTGTGGGGTGGCAGCAGCCCTTGTCCATGGGGGGAGAGGGTTCAAGCAGCCTCTGCCAGCAGGAAGCTTGAACCCCCTGCAAATAGGGGCTGCTTCGTGGCAGCCTTCCCAACCTCCAACAGAAGCAGCAGCATGTGGCCAGGGGCAGAGGTGGCACCACGGAGTTGGTGCTGGGGGGGGAAAACCGGATTTTAACCCAGCTCTCTCCCAGCACCAGCTCCTGCCTGTCCCTCCCCTTCACCTCCGCTGCCTCTGTAGGAGGCAGCAAGGTGGGGGGGGGAATACAGATGGACCCATGGGAGCCAATATGCACAGAAAGATGGCTTGAAAGACAACTCCAGACACAACAGCTCCCACCTGCCTTCCTCACCCTCCACACTGCTGCCTTTTTATTAGAGGCAGCAGCAAGAGGGGTGGGGAAGAGGCAGTTCTGGTGCTTGTGGGAAGCCAGCTTTTATACCAGCTCCTCACAGCACTGGCTCCCCTGCTCTTCTCCCCCACACCACAATCCTTGCTACCTCTGATACAGCAAGGGAGAGAGCAGGGAAGTATGTGTAGTCGATAAGATTAACCAATCAACTGTAGTCTACATATTGACATCCCTAATGTAAAAGGGATGGTTTCTTTACTGCTAGTCAGACTACTTGGGAGGGGTGGCAGATTCCCTTCAAAAGATAGGTTGATAGTATCTATTCACTAAGAATAAGTATTCTTACCCTGCCCATTCACAAGTTTGAGTAGTTTAGGGTTCCAAAGTGCACTATCCGGCACTTGCTGGCCAGAGGACTGGCCACCATATGGCGGCCCATCAAAGAAAATTGTTGAATAGTTTGAAAACCCATAGATGTGGTTCATACCTGTAAGGTGCAATATTCCATTATAGATAGCTTTCTAAAGCAACTTCCTCTCCCACACACGTACCAGTAGCAGCAGGGGAAATTTTAGGCACCAAGGGTAGTAAGTACAAGCAGCAGAGGAGCTGGGAGGAAGAGCTATTTAACATGTTAAGCAGGAGGCAACAACAGGAAAAAAAAATCAGAAGGAAACTATACCTCCTAGGAGAGAACCAGTGATTTTGGCTCAATAATGTAAAATTAATTTTCGTCACTAGAACCCTTTAATGGAATCATTTCTTAATTCAAATTTGTCTACAAAGATTATTCAACACTTTACTGATTTACTGTCACCAAAACTCTTACATCTTGGATTAAAGCTTTAATCTGACTTGAAGTCTTGCAACAGTATCTCCCAAAGAACTGCATCAGCAGCCTATTTTTAGTATCCATAAAGTGCAGAACATAAGAATGCTCCTCACATATTGCACTGTAGTTTAAACAGAGTATTCAGAAACCACTTGATTTTAAAGCTAACATAACCTTCTGACAACCCCTGTGTCATTCCTTCAGAACAATTACAGATTCTCAGCTTTTAAAAAAAAAAAACAAAAACAAAAAAAAACACAAAGACAGTGTTTCTCTGTCTGTTGTGGTTGAAAAAAATGTAAAAGTGAGATCCACCCACACAAAAAGAAACATTCCAGGTCAGAGCAAGGCAAAATACAGCTCATGGGCCATATCTAGCCCATCAGCCATTTTAATCCAGCCTTTGAACTTCTGCTGGGGAGCAGGATCCTGGGCTTGTCCTGCTCCATGCCTGCCTTGGCTCCATGTAGCCCCTGGAAGCAGCAGCATCTCCCCATTCTGGCAGGCTCCTACAAGTAGGGGCAGCTAGAGGATTCCATGCACTGCCCCCACAACTCCCATTGGCTGGGAACCATGACCAATGAGAGCTACAGGGGCAGTGCCTCCTGACAGGGGAACAGCACACAGTCATCTGGTCATGCATTTGCATAGGAACCAGCTGGAAAGAGGGTCATGTTGCTGCTTCCAGGAGCTGCTTGGAGGTGGTAAGCATAGCCTGGAGTCTGCACCCTGAGACAAACCCCTCACCCTGATCCATTCCTGATCACCCTTCCACCTTCTGCAGGCCTCAGTCCCAATTCAGAGTACCCTCCTGCACTCTAAACCCCTCATCTCTAGCCCCCTCCTACATTCTGAATTCTTCATTTCTGCACTCCAACCCCAATTTTAATGAACATTCATGGCCCTCCAATTTCCATACACTGATATGGTCCTCAGGCCAAAGAGTTTGTCTGCCCCTGCTCTGTGGGCTGGTATAAGTCACTAAGGTATGTTTGCTCAGTCTAACTTTGTAAGTTCCCATCCCAACCTCAATGAAGCCAAGCAAAAAAAACTCTAACCTCATCAAATATCTCAAGATAGAAGGAGTCCACACCCGGGGGAACAGTGCACTGGATAACTTTGTTCCAGCGTGGGTTTTTGGCTCCATTGTGTGCTGTAGGAGTTTCATACACAGCATAACCAAGCCGTATTCGACAGTATGGATCCATGCGAGTCATGCCATAGTTCTTGGCCAGTTTTGCCTGGGAAGAAACCAATAAAGAATGAAGAAAATAAAAGATTTTTTTTTTTAAATCGAAGTTTGTCATTTTCTCTTATTAATTCTTATGAGTGCAACAATATATTAGTTTAAAGGGATAGGGAACCTACTGCCAGCTCACCTGGATCTGGTCCCAGAGGCTCCTCCTCCCAGCACTAGGGAGTAAGCACTGAAGCACCAGCTCCCTGGTACAGGAGGAGAGGAGAAAGGGAGAATCCCGAGCCTCACTGGCCGGAGTCAGGCAAACAGAGGATGAATATGATCCACAGACAATGCCTGATGGATGAAGGAAGCATCTTTGCACGCTGCTGCTCCTCCTGCCCCTTCTCCACCTCCTGTTGAGGGAACAGCAGCACAGCTACCTGGAGGCTTTTCCACTGCTGCACCGTAATCTTGGCTAAAAGCAGCAGCAAGAGATGATACCTGGGAGCAGGCAGGGAACATGGAGCCATGTGTGTCCCTGGGAAGCGTCTCCCTCCCCCCATTACCTAGACCAGGGGTGTCCAAACTTTTTTCAAAGAGGGCCAGATTTGAAGAAGTGAACATGCGTGAGGGCCGTCCCCGCACTTTCAGCCCCAAGGCGGAGGGCCCGCGGGGTCGAAGGCGGGCGGAGAGCGCAGGGCACGCCGGCCTCACGGCGGCCCGGGGGGCAGGGCGAACCCACAGCCGAGCGGGGGAGCGGGGCTGCGGACGTGCCCTACAGGGCAGGCTCTAGGACCGCGGAGGCCATGGGCGGTGGCGGCGGTGCGGCCGGAAGCGGCGCGCTGGGCGCGCCAGTTCAAAAGAGCGCCGGGGAGCCAGGAGAGGGGGAGGAAGCGGGGGCCGTATTAAACCGGAACACGGGCCGCAATTGGCCCACGGGCCGGACTTTGGACATGCCTGGCCTAGACCCTTCAACCCCTCTAAAAGGATTTGGAATTCCTTGTCATCACTTACAACTGTCACATACCTCATGTAATGCCTGAGCCTCATCTACTGTGAGGGTTTTCATAACAAGCTGATCAGATGTGAGGCTCCTACAGCAGTATCTAAACTACAGACTTCTGCCAGCACACCTATACTGGTCAGGAACATGAAGAGGCATAATCTCTGATTCACAATGGTTTTACTGATATAATCCTTTTGTACATTAAGAGCACTTTGCTAGCATGATATTGCTGTACTGATAAAGGGTCTCACCCTTAGGCTTCAGAGCCAAGCCACAATGGTTTACACTGCTCACTCTTCCTAAAAGATTGAGAGTTTACTGTCAAGTCATTTCCCCTTGGATTATAGACACACACAAAATATGGATAGGGTCTGCAATGAAGGTAATAAAAGGCTGGCTAGAAGCAAGTCTTGGACTAACAGTATTCTTATGCATTAATAGCACAAGACTCAGTAAAATTCCTCTTTAAAGAGAGTCATATTGACATTGAGACAGAACCAAATGCTATTTATACAACTAACAAGGGGTTTGATTAGCAAAATATATCACATTACTTCTAAACAATGATGTGCACAGATTATTTTCTATGAAGCAGCAAAACATTTTAAGATTCCAAAAAGTCAATGTTTTGTCTGGTAAAAGTCCATCAAATTTGTTGTTCCTCCTGAACTCTGGTCTTCAAGGCTCTTGCCTTTTCTCACTTCAGTCTGTCTGAAAGGCTGGACCAAAAATCATTTATTTTGTCTACCAGCTAGAAAGTACTCAAACCAGTGTTCCCTACAAGTTCTGCACTTATGCAGTCACTCAGGAGATTCAAATGCCACCTAGCTAATTAGCAGAGCACCCATAGCTAGTTTTTTTGTTCCTATTGGTGGTGCACATGCCTCATTGTACATAAGTTTATTCCACACATGGATGAAAAAAGATTAGAAGGAACATTGACTCAAACCCTGAAATTATGTTAACAGCTCCCGCTAACCTTGTGTCAAGTGTAAGGACTCTCCCCCATATATAGGGAGCTAAATGGGAAGAGTTTAACAGGGATGTTAGCTACTGGATATGTGTGTAAACATGTAACTCCTTGAATTTTTAGTGGTTACACATTTATACGTGGGGGTGGGAGGAGTGGTGCTCACAGGGAGCCGGCTTCCCATGAGCACCAGCTCCCCTCCTGCCCCTCCCCTACTGCCTTTGATAACGAGGCAGCAGCACAGGGGGCGGACAGCTCCATAGGAGCCGATATGCAAGGAGAACCAGCTTGAAAGCTGCTTCCTGTGTGTTCCGGCTCCCACCTATCACCCCTCCCCATCTGTAGAGGGAGGGGACTCCATGGGAGTTGGCTTTTAAACCAGCTCCCTGCAAGCTTCAGCTCCTGCCTGCCCTACCCTCTACTGCCTCAGGGAGGGGAGGAGGAGGAAAGAAAGAGAGGAGAAGAAAAGAGCAGAGGAAGGAAGGGAGGGAGGGAGGGAGAGAACGGCTCCACAGAAGCTGGCACATGCTTCAGGACCAGCTTAAAAGCCAGCTCCCTGTGTGCGCTGGTTTCTGCCTGTTCCCCCTCCATTGCTGCTTTGCAGCAAGGAGGTATAAACAGGCAGCTCCGCAGAGTCGGCTCCCTGCCCATGCCAGTTGCCGTCTCACTCACCACCCCATTCCCCCAGTGCTGCCTCTGTGGAAGGCAGCAAAGGAGACGGGTATACTACTCTGTGGAGCTAGCACATGCAAAGAGCCATCTTAAAAGCTGGCTCCCGCCACCACCCTTGCTGCTTCTGATAGAGACAGCAAGGGAGGGGTGAGTGCATGTAGTTGATAAGATTAACTGACTAACCAATAAGCCTGGGTTTATCATGTAGCTGATTACATGTTGACATCCCTATTATTTAACCAATGCTAGATGGCAAGATAACTGTTGAATGAAGGGAATGCAAGTTTCAATTTGTAGGAAAGTTTAGCAAGTTAAGATGATACAGTAGTTATCCAGAGAAATAACTGGAAGTTGCTATGCTAACTGGATATGAGCAATGAGAACAATATTAAAGCAATAGCCATGCTTTGCAGCTAAGTGGCTCTGTGTATTGGTCTCATTATGAAATAGGACCTGCACACACTGTCCTATCCCAGAAACACCAAATCCAAGAAACACCAAAACTTATCACTTTGAATGTTAATACAATTAAAATAAAATGAGAAAGGGAAAATTATCATATCAATTGTAATATACATCACAGAATCAGACACATAGGGCTAGAAAGGATCCCCAGAGATACTCTAGTTCAGCCCCAACTGTATATTCAGCCCCAATATTATAAGCTGCAGTTACAGAGTATTGTATTTTACATATGCATAACTGATCTTATTCCTGGATTTGGGGGGGAAAAAAAGCTTGCGTCAAAATAACTTTTGAGAAGAAAATATGGAACCTGCTGCTCCTGATAGTTTAGCAATGACAGAAACACATTTCCACTTAATTACTGTAGGTGGCCAAAATAGTAAGTACTAATGAGACATTTTAAATAGGGGATTGTAGTCCTGTGCATTATAGTTAATACCGTGCAATTTAGTGTGTAAACACTGCTAGGGACAGTGTGCGCAGGTCCTATTTCATAATGAGACCAATACACAGAGCCACTTAGCTGCAAAGCATGGCTATTGCTTTAATATTGTTCTCATCGCTCATATCCAATTAGCACAGCAACTTCAATTTCAGCACCAGATCTCGGATGGCCACTGGTGGAAGATGTAACAGATTAACAAATGTATTAGAAGAGAGCTACAAATCATACCTGTACTACAGTGATGCTGAGTCTACCTACTGTGCCCATCGGTCCTCCATACTGTAACTGTTGAGCTGCCTGTGCATCCAATTGTATCTGCTGCTGCTGTTGCGTTGGGGTGATACGTAAGAAATCCTGGGGAAGCTCACCAATATAAACCTGTAGAACAAAAAAACAAAACAATCAGATTCTAATTTATAGCTCCTTTCCGCTAGTGAAAAGAAAATGAGGGTTCCATTATAGCAGCTGATGCACAAACTCAAAACAAAACCAACAGTGGCTGCCCCAATAAACTTATAGTCTAAATAAGATAGGAGATAACCAATGAATATAGGGTGTGTGGATGTATACACACACACATAACGCGCGCTAAGTCAGAAAATGAGACCACATGGTCAGAATGATAGGCAGTGATGATTGCACACCATAAGCATTGTCAAGTATTTTGGAGCTATCACAGCAAAGATTTTTGAACTAGGATTTGAAGGTGGGCGAGATAGTTTTATGGATATTCTCTCAGGAATGTGGAACAGCACAGGAGAAAGCACAGAGTTTATCTGAAAATTTAACAAGTGGGCCATGGAGGCTAAGATCATGCGTTGATCAGATGCTAGTGTCAAATAGCAAAACAGCAAATGGGAGATGATTGATATGGCAGGGATAAGGCCTGAAGGCCTTAAAATGAAGCTAGGTAACTTGTTAAATGTGAAAGAAGTGGGAGACAATAAAGGGATTCCAGAGAGAGAGAAATTACATAGTCAAAGAAACTGACGAGAAAAGTGTTCTGCAGCAGCATTCTTGATAAGATTGCAGTAATCAAGATGCAAGCGAATGAGAGTTTTAGCTGCATGGATGAACGAATAACTACTACACCTCGGTGATGTTATGCAGAAAGTGGGAAGATAAAGTGATAAACAGTATTAGTTGAATGCAGTTTGTGGATGAGATTACCTGACATAAGATGTAGAGGAAAAGAGAAGGCCATGAAGAAAAGAACAAAGCCCTGTGGGACCCCTGAAGAAAGCTGGTGGAAGGGGGAAATAATGAGAATCCTTTACAAGACATACAAAGAAAGAGCAATTAGAGAGGTAGAAGGAAAACCAGGAGACAGACAGACAGAAGTCAAAAGAGGACAAAATTTCAAGTAGTCCATGGTCAATTGTGTCAAAGATGGCTGACCCATCAAGGAGGGCAACAATGGAGCTGGCTAGAACAGTGACATTAGAGATTGGAGATACACTAAGATGAAATTGGAAGAGAAACTGCAAACTGCTATTGTATGGTACATTCATTCACCTTAGAGTTTAAAAAGAGAAGGGGCAGTAGTTGAAAAGACATGATAAACACATATACGTAATGCTGCAACATCTAGGTAAAAATCTGTTCCCATTACTCACCTCTCAGTCCAGCTTTCAATATTAAAAAAAAAAAAAAAAAAAAAAAAAGACAGAAGCCGTCACCTTTGAAAGTACAGGTTGAACCTCTTTAATTCAGCACTCTCATTACCTGACTGGCACCGAACTGGAGAGTTTCCGAACCAGGGAAGGTCAATATTTTCTAGCAGCATTACTAACACTTCCACTGCTTCCTGTGTTCTTAGAAGAAATTCAGGAGTAAATTAGTGCTAAATAGTAGCACAGAACACAGACCCACGACTGGTGGCTGTAAACAAATTTTAAGGGACCACGGAAAACTTGGCCACGACCATAAGTGGACATCAAGCTAACTAAAATCATGCTGGACCATGGGTGTTGCTAGACCAGAGTGTGCCAAACTAAAGAGGTTCAGCCTGTACTCAGCTGTACAATCCAAAAATATTTTCACTATTCAACAAGAAAGCTTGAATTTATAATAAATCACTAGCTAGCTCTTAGTCAAACTCGCTTGTTGGTTTTAAGGTGGGGTTAGAATAAACAGATTCCACCAAAAGGAAGTCAGTGCTAGAGGGTGTGAATGGAAAATCTGTCACCACAACTAAGATTAAAGTCTATGTAACATGACAATTGCCCTCAGTACCAGTCCAACAAGCCAGAATTAAAAAAAAAAAAATTCCTAGCAACTAGAATAGGGTAATAAAGAAACTGAAGACCTATAGGCTTAGCAATTTTTCTTCATAAACAAGACTATTGTAAGTGCTGGGCACCTACCGTTCTCTTTGAAGGAAGGACTGTTTTAGGCCATATTAGTATTAGGAACTTTTGCCTCTACAAGTCAGGAGTTTGAGAGATATTTATAGCATTTCTATGCTGGCAACTTAGTGTAACAGTGCTTTTATCAGTATAGCTTGTTTGGCTAGCAAATAAAGATAAGCTATACCAGCAAAAGTACTTATCTTATAGCATAAACTGCATCTACAATGGAAGGGCTTTGCCAGAGTACTATAATGGACTGATATTTATACTGGCAAAACATTAAACTATAGATCTAGACTTCAATACATGTTTATACAACATCTAACATAATAAATACCCCAATCCTGAGTGACGGCTCTAGGTACCACAGTGATATAAAAAATAATAATGGAGGGCAGGTGATACAGTCATTTGAAAGGACTACATTTCCAGACAAAAACACTATTAAAACAGTCATAGTTGAGATTAACAGTAAAATACAGGATATAAATATTGAAATTATCCCCAAGAAAGACATTATAAACCTAGAAAATTCAGATTTGCTTCAAGTTTACCTTAACATGTTAAGATACAAAAGCGGCAAGGAGTCCTGTGGCACCTTATAGACTAACTGAAGTGTAGGAGCATAAGCTTTCGTGGGCAAAGACCCACTTCGTCAGATGCTTGCATCTGACGAAGTGGGTCTTTGCCCACGAAAGCTTATGCTCCTACACTTCAGTTAGTCTATAAGGTGCCACAGGACTCCTCGCCGCTTTTGCAGATTCAGACTAACACGGCTACCCCTCTGATGTTAAGATACACAAACACAAAGTTAGCACATCAAACATCTTTAAGTATGCCTTGTAGAAATTCTATGCAATACCATAGTTAGGCTTGAATCATTTTAGCATTTGAGATTCCAAATTAAATTAACTGAAAAAAATTGAAGTTTTTCACCCCTCCCCCACCAAGATCATCAGGGCTTGCCAGCTACATCGTTCTGCGCTCTGTGCATGTGCAGATCATTCTGCGCCGGCTCTTCCAGGGTGTAATCTACTCGCCACGGGCGAGTAGATTACATTATTTGTCGAGCCCTCAAGATCATTATGAGGCACAGTTAAGTTTGCTCATGAACTTCAAAAGAGAAGTGTGAGTAGGCTTCAAAACACCTAGAAATACAATCTCGCTCCTCTCCTATCCAATGAAAATCCAAAACCGAGATCAGGTCCTGAAAACAAAGACCTTTGCTGCTGTTGCCCTTGTAGTTTAAGCAGCCAATCTCTGCTGTCTCTTGGATCAGCTGTTCCTGTTATATGCTGGGAAGCCACTGCCAGAACCGGGCATCCCCTGTAGCCACTATGAGTAGGCTGGGAAATCTGAAGCCTTTCTCCTCACGTATGGCTCCTGGAGGGGGAAGCATGGCATATGCATCCCTGTGAATCTACATCTGTGAAGTAACCAAAACAGATCTCCACAATCTCCATTTAAAAAAAAAATCTTACTCCTTCCATTTATTAAAAAAAAAAATCAAGATGTTTGCAGTTCATCTTCTAAACAATACTGTTTAAGTGATGTGGTAACAGCTAGCGCACTACATGTTTCACCAGCAAGCTGGTGACTGACTACAAAATCCTCTCTGTTGTCCCCTTGGCACAGACTTGCACATTTTCTGTATCAATTTGTTGAGGTTTATATAAAGCAACAAAGACTTGCAGAGAGTGTTTGTTTCCCACAATGAAAGTGCACAATTGGAGTGTTGTCAATGTTGTGCTTTGAAACCAGTTCTAAACAGAATTCAGAATATGAAGTACTAGTCAAAGAATAGTAACAGAAGTTGAGTAGAACTAGAAAAGCTTTCAAATGGCAAACATCAACAGTTTTCATTTCTAAATTAAAAAATACAGAGCAAAAAAAATCTACTTGTATAATGATTTGTTTAGGAAGAAGTACTTATCACATTCTGTTTATTCTTATAAAGTTGAGCTGATCAGTAGAATGAATTTATCTGAAAAATGGCATTAGTAAATAATGTCATGAGTTGATTAGGCTTTTCTTGCACTTTAAAATCTAATTTAATGTATCAATTTCCTTAATATTTATATTCTAGCAGCTATATACTTTCACATTTGAAGTGGATATGATATTATACATTCTTAACTAAGAACACTCTTGACTGAAAAATGTATGTCATATTTTCATTTCAGAGCTGGCTATAAAGAATGGTAGATGAAGCAACTATTATGCATTGAGCGTAGGGATGTTAAATTTAATCAACTGACTAGTCGATGGAATTTTCATCGCCTCAGGCAGTGTGGGGGCAGAGGGGGTTGCCACTGTCTGCAGCGGCCCAGGCTCACCTTGGAAAGAAGCTGGTCCGCAGCAGCAGCCCGTCTGCTGGGGGCTCTGAGCTCCCCATGGACAGAGGCTGTGCCACATCCCACAGAACCTGGGCCCGCAGTAAGCAGAGGCTGCTCCCTGGCAGCAGCCCCTGTCCATGGGGAGCTCGGACCCCCCCCCCCCAGAGACAGGAGCTGCTGTCACAGAGCAGCCTCTGTCAGCAGGGAACTCGGGTCCCTCACAGACTGGCTCCACCTGCCTCCCCGCACTGCTGCCTCTGTATGGGTACGTCTACACTGCATCCCTAGTTCGAACTAGGGATGCAAATGGAGACAACCAAAGTAGTTAATGAAGTGGGGATTTAAATATCCCGCGCTCCAGTAACATGATCTCGCCGGCACCCTAGTTCGAATCACAGCTGATTCGAACCAGGAAGTGCGCGCTGGGATGCGTTAGTTGGGACTAAAGCCCTTAGTCCGAACTAATGTTACTCCTCATTTTTTTAGGCTATTTTTTGAGGATATTTAAATCCCCGCTTCATTAACTACTTTGGTTGTCTCCATTTGCATCCCTAGTTCGAACTAGGGATGTAGTGTAGACATACCCATAGAGAGGTAACAGCATGGGGTGGCAGAGGCCTCCCTGGGAGTGGAGCCAGGAGCGCACTTTCTGCTGGCCCTGCCCACATGGACTATCGAATAGTCATGTAACCGCTAAAATTTCATGCAGCTACACAACTATTCAGTTACACGATATCTAACATCCCTAGTCAGTAGCTGAGGGAACCGATATCCTACAATCGTGGCAGCACCTTAAAGGGAAAGCGTGGCCACGGCAGGAGCGCTGCTGCACCTACCAAGAATATGTGGGAGAAGATGAGAGAAAACTGTTGTGACTCCTATGGATTCTCCATGGCCAGATCCAGTTAGAAAAATTGATACAATGCCAGAGATGCATCAGACACACACACACCTACAGTAAGGTGGTGCATAAGCTGGCTAAACTGGAAGGACAGGGCAGATAACATATGACCAAGATCTATAGTCAACTTGGTCTACATAGGATCTACAATTGCCATAATCAGGGTTTGCAAAGCGGCAGCGAGCCCCACTTGCCAGCCGCACGGTTTTGCGTGGTTCTGCACATGCGCAGATCGCTCTGCACCAGCTCTTCCGGGTTGTTTGTCGAGCCCTGGCCATAATGACCATTCACTCCACCAACAAGTGGTGTTTTTTCCTGTTAAAGTAGCAATTAGAAAGTTAAGTGGCCAAAACAAAACCCTTGTTACCACAGAGTTATGATTCTGTGGGTAGGGCCCTATCAAATTCACAGCCATGAAAAAAACATTTCACATATCATGAAATCTCATCTCATCCCACCTGTGAAATCTGGCCTTTCACCCTATACTATATGGATTTCATGAGAGACCAGACCAATGTCAGCAAGGTGTGGGGGAGTCACCAGGCCCTGTACCCCATCCACAGTCAAATGTCCCTCAGCCAGCAAGTAGTACAGAAGGTTAATTGGTTGACAGGGACACAGTGTGGAACAGATTTGTCGACACTAGCCAGAAGCATCTTTGAAGAGGGCCCTGATCCTCCCCCTGTACTCCAAGCCAGCCAAGACTGACCCACTCCCAGCTACTAGTCCCAGCCCAGCTCCTTCTCCAAGCCTCTATCCTGCTTCCTGAGCAAAAAGTGTCACTTAATCACACCCCCTTACGGGTTCAAGTTACAAAGGGTATCAGCCATTGTGTATGCACAGGAGGCTGGGGCAGCCTCCCTTACTGGAAGTCACACCCAAAATTCCCATCACCATTTAGGTATTGGTGCAGTGCCCAGGAGAACCAAGGCACACAGAAGTTACTCTAGGACAGTAGAAATCACATGCAACTAGGGATGTTAAAATTAGATCAACTAAATGAATAGTTGATGGAATTTCTATCGACTATTCGATTAGTCGATAAGGGCACTTCTGCTTTGAAATCTAGCAAGAGCCCACTGTTGCTACATTTCCAAGGTGGAAGTGCCATGCGCCATTCCACCTCTGAAATGTACAAGAGCCCCAGGAGGGCCTTTAAGTCCCTCGCTGATCCAAGATTCTATGCAGCGCTTTCACTTTGAAAGGGACTCTTGTACATTTCAAAAGTGAAACGCTGCCGCTGTGCCCCTACCCCTCCCACGGAACTGGCTTTTAAGCCAGCTCCCCCCAGCACTCCCTCCTCCCCGCCCCCCGCTGCCTCTTTCTGCTAGAGACAGCGGCAGGGGAGGAGGGGGGAGTGAAAAGCAAATAGTCAATTAGTGTGTCAACTATCCAATAAGCTTATCGGATAGTCGACTACTTGCTTACAGCCCTACATGCAACATAACAAGGTGAATGAAGCCCCCACTTTGTCACACCAATGTTTCTCAAAATAAGGGGGTTAACCCAAAAAGGAGCTTCAAGGTTATGGGGGCGGGGGTTACATCACATTGCCACCATAGTTCTTCAGAGTTGAGCAGCTGGATAGCAGCAGCTGTTGGCCAGGTAACCAGCTCTGAAGGCAGCATCCCACCACCAGGAGCACAGAAGAATGGCAATACATACTATGTCAGCCTCACTTCCACACTGTTGCCTTCAGAGCTGGGCAGCGGGAGAGTAGCAGCTATGACTGAAGCCCCATGCCATATATCAGGTCAGCTTTACTTTTGCATTGCTGCTGGTAGTAGCTCTGCCTTTGCAATGAGGTTCCTGGCCAGAAGCCTCCACTCTACAGCTACTCAGCTCTGAAAACAGTGCTGGCACCAGCAGCAGCACAAAAGTAAAGATAGGGTGTTATTAGGATGGGGGAGAAAAATTGTTCTCCTTGGCCTCTGAGGATAGGACAAGAAGCAATGGACTTGAACTGCAGCAAGGGAGGTTTAGGTTGGACATTAGGAAAAACTTCCTAACTTTCAGGGTGATGAAACACTGAAATAAAATGCCAAGGGAGGCTATGGAATCTCCATCACTGGAGATATTTAGAGCAGGTCAGACAGGCATCTGTCAGGGATGATGTAGATAGTGCATGGTCCTGCTCTGAAGAGGAGGAGGATTACAGGGCTAACTCCAAATGTTAAGGAGCTTCAGAGGGCTGCTGTGAGGGTAGGGGACAGGACTTAATGACCTCTTGGGGGGGCAGAGATGGAAACCAGTGCTTATGGGGAGCTGGCTTTTAAGCTGTCTCCCTGCACGTGCCAGTTCCCACAGATCTGCCTGACCCCCTCTTAACTGCCTCCCACAGAGGCAGCACTGGCTCCCATAGAGCTGTCTCCTCCCCTCTCCTCCCCCCCCCCCACACACAGCTACCTCTGTTTCAGCTAGCTCCCTGCAAGCATCAGCTCCAGCCTGCCCCCCATGTGTAAACATGGAACTGCTGAAAAAAAGTCAGCAATTACAGATTTACAAAAACAAATGTTTGCGAGCATCCCTACTTGATACTCTGGAAAGGCACTAGCTATCTCTAGAATACCCAAGAACCCCTTTGTTAATACAGAATTAAGGTTGAGTGAGGGTTTTTTTTGGGGTGGGGCAAGGGGGAGAATACGAGGGTTGCTATTTAGTTAGTATTATAGGGCATGGCTTTTTACATCATGAAAAATCCAATTTACCTATTGCTTCTCCACTACTTACCGCTCTTCACAATCCTCAGTTTAACTATTCCTATGAGGAAACAGCATTTTGGAGAACTGACATCTTAAAATTTCTGGCTTTTGCCAACTTGGGTCAATAGAAAAGGTCAAGCACTATCAGCATAAATTCAAGCTCTGGACACAAGTGCTTTCAATAAAAAATTCTATCAATAAAAAATTCTATAAAGGCACTAGTTAAAATGTATTATTTTACTTCTGCTGAATTAATTATATGGACAGCTAGATCAGAGACCAACTAGATTCTGTAATGCTTACTTACAAATACAGAAATGACTGCCTTGATCAAGTCTGATAGGAGTCAGGATCTCACTCAAAACAATCTTTGTAGCTATTTACAAATAGACATATGAGTCTCACAACATCCAGATCAAGGCCATCTTATCTATGAAACGAGCGTGAAGAACAACTACAGCTTTTGGAGAATAAAAAAAAACATCACTGACGTTTTGAATAAGTTCAAAACTAATGTTCCATTACGATGATTGATATAAAATGTGTATTTTTAGAGATTTAAGCTCTGGGCTCCGTGACATCTGGGCTCTACTGCTCAGCTACAGGTTGGACCTCCCTGGTCTGGCACCCTCACGACCTGTCCAGTCCTTGAGGGATTTTGCTGGACTAGAAGAGGTCATTTGTGGACCCCCTGCTGCTGCCAGCTCCTCACCTCCTGCTGGCCCAAATGCCCTGCGGACCCTGCTGGGCAGCCATCACTTCGGTGGCTTTGGGCCACATCTCACATGCCAACCTTGGACTCCAGATCCCGACAGGCAACTGCACATGCTGAGCTGGGGCTCCAGGTCCCGCAGGCAGCCATGCACACTGCACTGGGGCTCTGAGACCCGCCAGATAGCTGCATGCCATGGATCCCTGCCCCACCAAGCTACCACAGCTCCCAACCCCACCAGACAGATACACGCATGTCTCCCCAATCCCGCTGGCCAGACCTGCTGCCACGCGCTGATAGCAGGCTTGTTGTGGGCACCCCAACTGCTCTGTCGGCCCTGCAGGAATCCTTGTCACTGGCCCTCCACTGGGACGCTCTGCTCCTGCAGCATCCATGCTGCAGCATGAATGTTCCCATCCCAGTTAAAAGAGTTCCAACCTGTACAGATTTACTGAGTAACTCATTAATAAGATAGTGAACCTCTGTGTCTTACTTTCCTTTAGTGAAAAATGTTGATTTAGGACTAGGCTTCTAATTCACATTGAGATTTGCTTTAAAAGTATGTGTCTGTGAGAGAGGAGAGGAGGAAATGCTTCTCAGAATTTCAGTACTGATTGCACTGAGAAGTTTTGAATTCTTCCACATCATCCCATGCATCATTAAACCTTCCTTTCTTCCAAAGTTTTTTGCGTAGATCCAAAAGTCTTGTCTGCTAACAGAAAGCCTTTGAGTCAATCAGGGTAACTTTCTGAAAACATATTTCTTCAGTAAATGAGCACTAAGTAGCTCTATCTACATTAGTTTGCACATTTTCTGACAGCAGTATTCCCACAGAGACCACCACTATATCACAACTACGATGAAGTTGTAAATGTTTGCCTTAACTGCTGAAAAATATTAAGTGCATAGAGGCATTATAAGCATCCACTTCTTTCCAATCAGAAATTCTGAACCAAAATTTATTGCAGAACCCAAACTTTATCCTTGACCAAGCAGCAGCAGGATAGCTAGATGATATTTACCATCACTGGGCACTGGCATTTCAGGTCTAAGTGCATCCCTCTGCAACACAGTTAAATTAGGATTCCTCATACATTCTTTCCATTAAGAACATGAGAGAACAGTAAGTCAAAAGTTAATTTATATCCAGAAAAAGCAGCACATCTTTAGTAAAAGAGCTCTGAGTGATAAAACAGTCAGGAGCTCCAACTTAATGATGAGATACTGTGTCACCAACAAACATAAAATGGACTGCAAAAGGAGCATTTTAAGGAATCATTAATTTTGTATTCTCGCAGATATAATTTGAAATCCAACCAACAGATTTTTTTAATGGCACCTCTCATATCCACCACACTTGTTAAAGATACAAGATACTGATCATATAATAACTACAAAGAAAAATACAGCTGCCACTAAAATTCAGCCATAGCTCACATATTAGAATTTATATTGTTGTGAAAGGAAGATTATTAGTCAAGACACCAGACTATCAAGAGCTTCAGGAATATTCCACTTAAGCATTTGCTACTGATAGTCAAAAGGAACTTCAGTTTTCATCATCCGATAAACTAAATGACAAGCTTTGTATCTTATTAAATATGTATAAATGAGCTACAAATTGGGAAGCATGTACATAAGATTGAATATGCTGACTGCTGACACCAATGCTATTGTGTGCTGCCAGGTACCCACACTTGAAAAATCTTGGAACTATTCCTGCTTGGATAAACTACCATCAACACAAAGGTCACATTCTCTAGTCTACAGAATAGGGTTGGAGGAACCTAATATTTAGTGCTTTAGCACCCTTTAGTGGTTATTTACTTGTACTACAGTTTGGGAAGAAGTCACCCTTCAAACTATAGGGAGAGAAATATAGAAATTGTGTCTTATCTTTTGTTATGGAAAGAGGAACAGAAAGGGGAATTATGTATTCCAGACACAGAGCAGTTTTAGGAATCAACAGAAGTCTATTAATCACTTCTCTCAAGAGTGATAGAAATGTAGCCGTGTTAGTCTGGGGTAGCTGAAGCAAAATGCAGGACTATGTAGCACTTTAAAGACTAACAAGATGGTTTGTTAGATGATGAGCTTTCACGGGCCAGACCCACTTCCTCAGATCAAATAGTGGAAGAAAATAGTCACAACCATATATACCAAAGGATACAATTAAAAAAAAAGTGAACACATATGAAAAGGACAAATCACATTTCAGAACAGGAGGGGGATGCAAGGGGGGGGGGAAAGGAAGGTAAGTGTCTGTGAATTGATGAAATTAGAGGTGGGGAGAGTGGGATGTCTGTGAGCTAATGGTATTAGAGGTGATAATTGGGGAAGCTATCTTGGTAATGGGTAAGATAGTTTGAGTGTTTGTTCATTCCTTCCCCGAGAGTGTCACTCAAACTATCTTACCCATTACCAAGATAGAGGTGATAATTGGGGAAGCTATCTAGCCCCCTCCCGTCCACACACACACACACACACACACCCCTCCACCACAGATGTCCCCACGACAGAACAGAGACAGACAGCTGCCCCCTAACGTCTCATTTCCTTCCCAGCAGCAGGCAGCCGTTTGGGAGCAGGGAGGGCGCCGCACGCCGCTTTGCGCTCCCCCCGGGTCCCCTTTTCGCCTCCTCTGCCTGATTAAGGGCTACGTTGGGGGAAGGGGCAGAGCCCCCCGGGGCCTCGTGGGGGGAGGGGACGATGGGCAGAGTCCCCTAAAGGCCCTTCTCCCGGTGGGAAGACGGGGCAGACCCCCCCCCCCCACACACACACACGGGGGGGGGAGCTGCTGGCAGTGGGGGCCCCTTGGCCCGAACACTAGGGGCGAAGGGCGGGGGCCGCACAGCTCGGGGGGGGGGGGGGAGCTATGGCGAGAGGGCAGCCGCTGGGGCCCACGGCCAATGGTGGGAAGGACGGAGACCGGGCCCGGAGGAGACCCCTTGTTTCCCACCCCGCGTGGCCCTGGGCAGCGATTACTTACCGAGCCCCGCTGGGTGCTGACAGTGGTCGCCATAGCGGGACCCCCTTTCTGCCCGAGCAGGCCGCCGCCAACCGACCCCCAGCCCCACCGCTCCGGCGTCAGCTGAGCACAAGCCTCGCCCCGCTTACTCGGCACTGCGCCTGCGCGGCGCAACGGCTTTTCCCCCCTCTAAACTCCGCCTCCACGCCCAAACCGCTAGATAGCCCATGCGCACGCGCCGCCCGGCGGGTTGCCACTGATCCCGCCTCCTTTGGGGGTAATGCGCGTGCGTAGCTCAGGTGGTTCCGGCCCCTGCCTTTGAGAAGGGTTGGGTGGGCGAGAGGAGCCTGCGGTTGGCGCATGCGCATGCGACATGGTTGGGACAAAGCGTTCGTGCGAAATGTCTCTCAAACGGCTCGACTACGCCTGTGCACCGGGGAGTGCCCTTTCCCTCCGCCTCGCTCTTCGCGGGCGACAGGCGCAGAGCCAGCCGGCACGGAGGAGACGCTGGGCCTGCAGGGGGCGCTGTGCCATTAGCTATGGGCGAGGGGACGGTGCAGCCGGGCTTCTGCTTGGGGATGTGGCATGGGGCTGGGCTGCAGCAGGGACTCTGGCCCTTGCTGCCAGGGACCGAGGTGCTAGGTCGCTCAGATGCGACGTCTGTTGAGATCTGGAGAGGGCTGTTCGTAGCACTAGTTATGGAGTGGCTACCGTGACACGTGTGCGCTGTGACGTGGGCATGGATGTGTGCACTGTCACGTGTGTGTCTGTGTGTGTGTGTGTGTGTGTGTACTGTGTGAGGAACGTGTGTGTGTGTTGTGACGTGGTAGACACGTGTGCTGTGTGTGTGTCCTCTGCAATTTTCACAGTCTCTTTTGCGGAAATAAATCTGCTCTTATTTACTTACCTCCCCCGAGAAGATAACAGCAGATGATTGTAATACTTTTTTTTAAAAAATGAAACAACCATTTGCTTACATAGTCAGACTCCTTTCCACAACAACGCAACCCCGTTCTATATCTAGGGAATTTTCTACACTTACGGTAATATATTAAGTCTTAACCCATGGTTTGTTAAATATAAGGATTGCTAAGTATTATTGGCATGAAATGTTTTTATTGCCAGCTATATTGGCTTGCTGAATACTTTATTGTGCTTTGTCTATGATTTGTACTTAGTTATTTTCTGCAAGGTTTTTTCACTTTACTAGAAGGAAATACTGGTTTTCTGTTCTACATCTTAAACAGGACAATAAACCTAAATTAGAATTTTCTGTACATTTGACATTTCTTTAATCAGATACTGATGTGCAAGAAGTAGCATGTAGTAATACACCTGTAGGTTAACAGAAGTATTATTTGACTTTTTTGAAAGTTTTTTATTTAAAAAAAGATATACTGTAATTATATTTTTTCTGAAAAATTAAAATTGGGCAAATGTCCAGGTATTGGGCAAATGTCCAGGTGAGACTTATAAATGGGCACATACTTTCCCACAAAGTTATTTTGTCACAGTGGTATAAAATAAATTCATCTTACAAGACTGCAAAAACAGGTTTTTAATTATGTAATATTTTCCCTATAACTTATTTTGGAACACGTCATGTGAAAAGACTAGAAGTAAAGAGCCCTCCCCATTTTGAAAAATATATTCTCATCATTGTTGTTAAACAATATATTTAATATCCACGTTATTTAAAAAAAACACATGAAACCCATCAGTACTTTAATTCAACCACAACCATTTGAAATATATGTGTTTTGACAGCTGTAACAATTCTAGATCTCATAATATTCTTGCCTATAGTGCAAGCTGTGAACAAAATATTGCATCTTTGGAGCACATGTTGATGGCCAAAAGAAAACAATCACCTAGTTTTCCACACACTAATAATACAGGATATCTGAAGTTTAGCAATGTTTTGTGCCTTCTAGCAACTCTCCAAGGTTCATCTGGAAATGTTCACTGATTAGCACTTTCCAGGCAAGGACTCCACTGTGAGAGACCACTGCACCCAGATGTCACTGCATTGCACCAAAAAGAGCCCAATACTAAAACAGCCACTGTCCCTACACCTACCAAAAACATCCAGGCAAAATCACCCTTCAGTAAAATGGCCTCTATGCTGGTGTGATATTGCACCAACACTCTGCCATCACTCACCAAAAAGGCCACTGCTCACCTGCCAAAATGCTACTGTGTAAAGAAAACTTTCCTCCATCCCAAGATAGACCTACGCAGAGACATCAGACTCAACAGTCCCATATTGTGATTCCATCCTCCCCTGCCAAAATGACCATTGCCTTGTCCTAAGGCACCACCACACTGTACACAGACACTCACATGCCTTGCTAAATACATCACTGACTGCCTCATGTGAGACGACCTCATTCAGCACAATCCGCCACCCAGAAAGAGCCACCACACTGGAACACTACCTTTCTGTGTGTGGTGTCTTTGTTCCAGATCACCAAAATGTTCATTATGCCACACAGGGACACTGCCACTGAATGCTAAGACTCCACTGCCCACCCCAAGATGCCTCCATCTGAGATAGCTCCACCCTGCCCCAATACAGCCTCTTCCAAGATCCCTCTCACAGAGAGACACCAATGATCCCACACTCAGGGTGTGTCTAGACTACATGCCTCCTTCGACGGAGGCATGTAGATTAGCCAGATCGGAAGAGGGAAATGAAGCCGCGATTAAAATAATCGCGGCTTCATTTAAATTTAAATGGCTGCCCCGATCTGCCGATCAGCTGTTTGTCGGCAGATCGGGGCAGTCTGGACGCAACGCGCCGACAAAGAAGCCTTTCTTCATCGGCACAGGTAAACCTGGTTTCACGAGGCTTACCTGTGCCGATGAAGAAAGGCTTCTTTGTCGGCGCGTTGCGTCCAGACTGCCCCGATCTGCCGACAAACAACTGATCGGCAGATCGGGGCAGCCATTTAAATTTAAATGAAGCCGCGATTATTTTAATCGCGGCTTCATTTCCCTCTTCCGATCTGGCTAATCTACATGCCTCCGTCGAAGGAGGCATGTAGTCTAGACACACCCTAAGACACTACTTATTCAGAATCACCTGCCTTGCACTGAAACACAACCATCCTACTCCAAGGTAATATTATTGTGTATGTCATGACGACAAGGTGCTTGAACTCATTGGAATACGGCATGGCCATATGTGGGTAAAACATTACCTCCATCTGCTTGCACTGAAGGGCTACGTCTACACTGGCCCCTTTTCCGGAAGGGGCATGTAAATTTCAGCAGTCGTCGTAGGGAAATCCGCGGGGGATTTAAATATCCCCCGCGGCATTTAAATAAAAATGTCCGCCGCTTTTTTCCGGCTTTTAAAAAAGCCGGAAAAGAGCGTCTAGACTGGCCCCGATCCTCCGGAAAAAGTGCCCTTTTCCGGAGGCTCTTATTCTTACTTCAAAGTAGGAATAAGAGCCTCCGGAAAAGGGCACTTTTTCCGGAGGATCGGGGCCAGTCTAGACGCTCTTTTCTGGCTTTTTTAAAAGCCGGAAAAAAGCGGCGGACATTTTTATTTAAATGCCGCGGGGGATATTTAAATCCCCCGCGGATTTCCCTACGACGACTGCTGAAATTTACATGCCCCTTCCGGAAAAGGGTCCAGTGTAGACGTAGCCAAGTAGTATTAGGAGAGGGTGACAGCGTGACACTAAAACATCATCACTATCCCTCTGCATTAAAACAACACATCAATTTGACCACGAAACATCTAGGGATGTCAATGTGTAGCTGACTACATGATTAACTGATAAGCCTGGGTTTATTGGTTAATCCTATTGACTATACACATTCCTCCCCACCTTGCTGCCTCTGATATAGCGGCAGCAAGGTGGGGAGGTGGGAGTTGGTGCCCATGGGAAGCTGGCTTTTAAGCTAGCTCCCCACAAACAGAGTCGCCTGTTCTCGCCCTCCCTTCCCCCCTCCATGCTGCTGACTCTGATAGAGGGTAAGTGGGAGGAGGGACAGGCAGGAGCTGGTACAAATGGGAAGCCGCTTTCAAGCTGACTGACATGTATCATCTCCCATAGAGCCACTTGCCCCTTCCCTCCCACCCTACTACCTCTTTATCAGAGGCACCAGCATAGGGTGAAGAGGGAGCAGAAGCAGGAGCACATACATGTGGGGAGTTGGCTTTTAAGCCAGCTCTCCACGTGTGCCAGCTCCACAGAGCCGCCTGCTTCTCCCTTGTGGTCTCTTGCAGGGGCGGGGGTGGAGGTGGGGGGCAGGCAAGAGCCGGTGCTCGGGGGGAGCCATCTTAAAACCCGGCTTCTCATGTGCACCGCCACCACCTTCCTCTTCCCTCGACACTGCTGCCTCTATCAAAGGCAGCAGTGCAGAGCGGGGAGGCTGCAGCAAAGTCCCTCACAGAGAGGAGCTACCGCTCTCCCATGCTGCTGTCTCTGATACAGAGGCAGCAGTGTGGGCTAGCAGGGGACTCCCCAGGAGTTGGGCCAAGAGCACACTGAGTGCTGGCTCCACATCCAGGGACTATCAAATAATTGTGTAACTGCTAAAATTTAATGCGGTTACACGATTATTCAGTTAACCAATAGCCAAAACCCCTAGAAACATTCCCATCGGAGTTTGCTGAAATGCTATGATGTGGCATGTCAATATAGCAGCTGAACACCATTGCCTTGAACCAAATGTAATTGTGGGATAGTAGAACAAGGCAACAGTGTAACATCGCTACAGCCTTGCACAGAAAAATCATTGTGATGCAGTGCAACAATATAGTACATCATCATCACATCGTGCAGAAACAGCATCATACAACGTGACACAAGGGTGATGGTGTGGGGATCACCATTACCATTCTCTTGTGCCAAAACCTCATAGTGATGCAGTGCTACAAAATGAAGGTGAAACATCTACATTGCATTACTTTAAAACCCCATCCATATAAAGCGTGGTGACGTGAGGGTAAAACGTGTCCCTTGCTCGATGAAGAAACATCATTACAACATAATGCAGTGATGGGATAATGAAACATCATCCTCACATTGCACTGAAATGTGGCTATTATGACGTGTTACGGTGGCACAACAATGAAACATTGCACTGAAATACCATGGTTACACAGCACAACTATGTGAAAGCTGGCCACATAACTATCACCTTGCACCAAATGATCATGGCAATGCATCAGTGTGATAGGGCACTGAGAAATCTGTTCTACTGCACTGAAATAGCATTGCGGTGCCACAGCAGAGCAACGGGACGAGGAAATATCACCATCACTTTCCACTGAAACTTTGTGATGCACCACTGCATCAGGGCATTAAGATGTCTACAGCATATTACAATGTGGCACAAAATCATGGCAGCTAAACACTGCATTGAAACAGCATTGTAATGCAGCGAGGATATGTAGTGGGGAAACATCATCATTGTCACCTTATGCTGAAATGTTATCACTGTGTTGAACACAGCAACCTGATACTATGCAGTGACATAGGCCAGGTCCACACTACGGGGGAAGGTTGGCTTAAAGTTCCCAATTCCAGCTATGTAAAAAATGTGACTGGAGTTGATGTACCTTAAGCTGAGCTTCAGGGAGGTCAATAGGAAAAATATTTTCTTCCTCACGAAGAGTAGGAGTACCGGTGCCGACAGAGGCATCCTTGGTGTTCGATTTAGTGGGTCTTTACTAGACCCACTAAATCACACACCAAAAGATCGACCACCGCAGTGTTGATCTTCCCGCAAGTGAAGATGTGGGCATAGTAGTGGAATAGCCCTATCATACTGCTACAAAATGTCACCATAGTACCGCACAGAAATATGGCAGTGGTACATCACCTCCCAAGTTATGTTGTTAGCATTTCCACAGATTCTCTCTCCTCAAGAGAATGTTTTTTTCAAGGGTGATCTGGGGCAGCAGCTAGCGGTGGAAGTTCTGTCATCATATCCTGACTAAGCTTATGCTGACAGAGGAGTGGATAAGAGCCACAGGGTTACATGAGGTCGCATGGAGGCACAGGCCCACCTAATAGATAGCCCCAGTGTGTGGATCTTAAGAGCCCACAGATTCCAAAGTCCAAATTCCCTGCCCATTCAGTAGATATCCTCCCATTTGGTCAGAGAATAATTTATTGGAAACTCTCTATGGAGATATTCCTTCCTGGTATTCTGCAGGTGGGACTTTTGGCTCTTGGTTAGGAAACACCTGTGCCCACATGCCAGGTGTGTCACCATTGTATGGTAGCTAGCCCAGTTATAGTAATTTTTCTGAATATTCAGTGTTTGACCTCTTCCAAACTATTATGCAATTTGAGTCTTTTCAGAAGAACAAAGGCAGCTTTTGAGTGCTGTTCTGGGAGATAAAATCTGATCATTTCAAAGCCTATTTAAATAACATAGCTGTTTCCTGCTGTTAGGATCTGCTGCATGAATTTAATCATTAATTAAAATTCTAGTGCAGATTCCAACAGCTGGAAATAGAACAGTGCAATTAGAGCATTCCAAATATATAACAGATTTTTTTTTCAGCACAACCATAGCACTAGACTGGAGGAAGCGAGGCCTCAACTTCTTGCTGTTGCCTTGCTAGCACAGAAAATGAACAAGATGGTACATAACTGAGGGTACAACTAGACTATTTTCTTTTTTCGAAAGGAGATATGCAAATTTGGCACTAATTTTCATATCTTCTTCCGATCGCTTTTTCAAAAGCATTTTTTTTCCAAAAAGAAAGCCATTTAGATGCGGTTCTTTCG
Source organism: Pelodiscus sinensis (assembly GCF_052426305.1). Taxonomy (NCBI): domain Eukaryota; kingdom Metazoa; phylum Chordata; order Testudines; family Trionychidae; genus Pelodiscus; species Pelodiscus sinensis. The sequence continues at coordinate 118,741,169 of NC_143056.1, read as the reverse complement.
GGGAAAAAACCCTTTTTCGAAAGAATCTTTCTTCCTCAAAAAATGAGGTGTGCAGGGTTCCTTTGGAAAAGAGTTTTTTTCAAAAGAACCATGTCTAAACTGTTTTCTTTTTCGAAAAAAACACTTTTGAAAAAGCAATTGGAAGAAGATATGCAAATTAGTGCCAAATTTGCATATCTCCTTTTGAAAAAAGAACGCAGTCGAGATGTACTCTGAAATGAGGGGGGAGTGGGGAAAGATAAAATAGTTGATGCCAGATATAAGCCAAGTAGCTAGATACTAACAGAAGTGGGCACACTCTCTGATATTTTTACAACCGATCCTCTGCTAGAACTAGAATTCATTTCAGACTATGGGATCGTGAATGAAGCAAAGCATCCTTTCCCTGTGACTGAACCATAAAAATACATCTATCATCAACAAACAATAGCACCGAGCAACCACATGGATTAAATGGCTTTGTCTATCTGCCTGCTTTTACAGGTGGAAATGAGCTAGAAAAAAAAACCCCATTAAGATTTACACAAAGAAGGCCCTAGTCACTCCAGTGCAACTCATTTGACTTACACCAAAGATGAATTTGGCCCAAGAATACTCTCTAGCTAAGAGACAGTTTCTTGGGTCTGGTCTTCATGAGTGAGGGTCAGCTTTTGTCGGGTTTATACAAAGGGAGTTTTGCTCTCTCCTGGAGTTGCAATCAGTAGCACTGAGTCACTTTCCTGGAATTCTGCCAATTGCCCAAATCCCAAAGGGTTGATCCTGGAACACAGGATCGTAAGCACATGAAGCAACACCTCCTTGCCTCTAGAGACATCCCCTGTGTAGAAAATCTGGGCGAGGGGCCACCCATGAATTCTGTAAGATGGGGGTATCCTCCAATGGCCAGTTCAGCAAGGTTTCTGATTGTTTTACAACAGCAAAAGAACACAGAATAGGGGGTCTACAGATCTGCCCCTAAGTACAGTTTCTGGCAATTAGTTCTGGCAAGCTCCCCCTAATCATTAGTGCCATGGGGGTGGGAGGGCAGGGCAGTGGTGAGAAGGAGTGGGACTGTGGCTGGGGATGGGGAGTTTGAGACCCCTGCCCTTAAGCCTCTGTGTGCTGCACTCCTGGCCAGCTCTGCCTGGTGGGGGGAGGCAATTCTGTACGCTGCCATTCTTCCTCACTCCGATCCTCCCAGAGCTGCATCGATTCCCAGCCAATGGGAGCTGCAGGGGGGGCGGTGCCTGTAAGGGAGCCTGCGTGGAGCCTCCTGTTCTCCCCACCGCGAAAGGGGAGTGCAGTTAAGCACCCTCACCCCAACCCTATGCCCCAGACACCTCCCATGCCAAACTCCCTCCCAGACACTGCACCCTCAGCGCCATCCCCATCTTAAGTCTCTAACTCCCTCCTAGATGCCACATCCCAGATGCCAACCCTAAGCCCCGTCCTGTACCCAAACACCTGCCTAGACCCAGCCAACTGCCCTGAGCCCCTGCCACACACCAAGTCCCTTGATTGCAGCCTGGAGCTCCTGCATCCCAAACTCTTCATCCCCAGCCCCCTCCCACTCTCACAGCCTTCACCGGCAGTTGGAACCCTCACCTCATCCTGCACTACTCTCACCCTCCTGCCTCAAGTTTTTGGCCCCATCCCAGAACCTAGGAGGCCCCACACAATCTAATATCCCTGGGCCCACAGAAGAGTTAATCCAGTCTTGAATGAGGGTTAGAAACTGGCTGTAGGTAGTGATATATTTGTTGGAATTTTCTGCAAATGCTCCTAGCATGCATAATTCTTTATGCTTTTGTGATCATTTCTTGTGTGCACTTGTCATAATGGGAATACTCTGAGATATTACTTTAACGAAGTGTGTGTGTGTGTGTGTGTGTGTGTGTGTTGAGTTATTATGATTTTATAAAGAAAGTTTTTGTAAGAAAAATGTACAATCAATTTTAAAATATTTAAATATGATCTGGATTGTATTTATTTCCTTTCTGGGGTTAATTTGTGTTCTAATAACATTTAAAGTAATTTCCAGCACTTCAGATCAATGTTATTAATTTATTTACTGTGGGTTTTCTGCTGAAGAGGTAAAAAAGATTAAATCTGAGTGTGCTTATTAGCTCATTTGACACATTTGAATCTAAGTAATGCAAAACTTCTTTGCCTCATTAAAATGGTAACAGTAATAAATGCCGGAATGTCACCTAGCAGGGGATGTCAGGCTTACATAAACATAAAAAAGTGAGCAGTAAAGTTTCTCCCATTCCAAGAAACCCTCCTCAATTATAAGCTACCAGGAGAAGGATTCCAAGGAGAAAACAAAAGTATCTAAAATTAATATTTTGTGAATTTTTCAATAAAAATGGGAGATAGCAGATGAGCAGCATTGTTAACAATTACATAATCACTCAGAAGATTCTGGACTGCAATCAAGGTGAGCCAGCATAGCCCAAGCTATAGGTCAAGCTGGCTGTGCATCTGGAGATACTAGGGCCATAAGCTAAAGTAGATTCAGACTTCAACATACTGGAGCCATTCAGCAGCCCCAAATAGCTAATAACTGTGGCCATTACACTTCCAGACCAACAGCTCATCTCTAAACCAGAGGCTGCAAAGAAGGTGCAGGGCAGAGTTGTTTTATCAGCGCTCAGGCAAAAGATATTCCCTATTTGGATGATCTGCCGGCTTTGCAATCCCTCTATGACCATAAAACCAACATATAGGGACTGCAGCAGAACCCAGAATCGTGGCTATAAAATGGGGGTGTAAATGTGCCTTACATATACCAGGATACATACTGAAGTATTTCCTGTCTCACAGAGCATAGTAGTAATGCGAAAATTAAGGCTCAAATCCTGCCTCTTTCCTTTATTATCTGTAAAACCTAGGAGCCATAATCATGGACCAGGACTCCATTGTGCTGGGTGCTGTACAAACAAAGCCAATTCCCAGCCCCAAACACCTTACATTGTAAGTATAAGACAGGAGACAACAGAGGTATGCTGTTACATTCACAGCAAACAAACTGAGAAGATGCATTAAAAAATAAAGCATAAGGCACTTTTTCTGCAGTTCCAACACAGCACTCCTTTTTTTCTTAAAGTCAGAACCTTAATACACACGAACAAACCCATAGAGCGAGAAAGAAAGTTGCTCCCTCAAATGACCATATAGCAAGTGTGAAAAATTGATATGCATTTTTTTCAGGGGATAGGGGTAATATAGTTGCATATGTAACCCAGAGACACTGAAACCACTAAGAAAAGGAGAGTGAAATCTTCTGTATAGCCTTAGCTAAGAGGCAGCTGGCTTTCAGTTCATGGGGTAGAGCAGTGGTCCCCAACCTTTAGAGGCTCCCGGGCACCCGGGAGGTAGGGCCACTCACGCGCCGGGCGTCCGGGAGGTGGGGGCCACTCACGCACCGGGCGCCCGGGAGGTGGGGGCCACTCACGCACCGGGCGCCCGGGGGCAGGGCCGCGCGTCCGGGGGCACGCCAGGGGATTGGGATGCCCTTGCACCCGGCGCCGGCGTGTGCCCTAGGGCCGGGGCTGGATTGCCCGAGCGCCTTGTGCCGTGGGCCCAGGGCCGGCGCTGCCACCCGAGCCACGTGCCTGGGGCCGGCACCGGCGCCGCTTGAGCACCGTATGCCCGAGCGCCTACATGTGCCCCGGGGCTGGGGCCGCCTGAGCACCGCACACCCAGCACCGGTGCATGTTGCGCGCCTGGGGCCGGTGACTTTCAGCGGGTGCCATGGTGCCCGTGGGCACCGTGTTGGGGACCACTGGGGTAGAGACACAAGGCTTTAGCCCCCAAGTCATAGGTTCATTTCCACCTGTCAACGTCCACAGTCTGTCAGCTCTACACACTTGGGGGGTCACATAAACAACATAGCACTTAGCTGAATCTCAGGTCACAAGGAAGTGCTGAGCCAAGGTTATGCATCAAGATATACCTATCTCATAGAAAGAAAAGGGGCCCTGAAAGATCATTGAGGCTAGTCCCCTGCCTTCACAGCAGGACAAAGTACCTTCCCTGATAGATTTGCCCCAGAGTCCTAAATAGTCCCCTCAAGGTTTGAACTTACAACCCTGGGCTTATCAGATTAACACTCAAACGAATGAGCTATCCCCAGCTGCTAAGCTAGGATATATATTTTGGAATTTCTCTCTCAGTGGTTTCAGTGCTGCTGGGTCACACATATACAAGACAAACCCCCTAATATTGGGATCACTCTGATAATATTGGGATGTCTGGTTCTCAGCTGGCTGATTGCTGGAGCCCCAGATCACACACTTCTCTACAGAGCCCCCTAGTCAGCAAACCAGTCCAGAATATCCTTAAAGCAATCATTTGAAATGCTAACAGTTTTCAATACACCACAGCTGCAGACAAGAGGGAGGGGGCGCTATGAAACAATAATGGTCTGAACTTGAATTTAAGCATCTCTTGTTCTCATATAAAATATAGAAGACATTCATTTCAATAGCAGATATTTTTGTCTACTTCTTTTTGGCAACTGTGTCAGTGGTGTCATAGGCTATGTCTATACTGCTTCCCTCTTCCACAAGAGCCTATGCAAATGAAGCACAGATTAGCAAGCACAGATTAGCATATTGTCACACTTCAGTTGCATAATTAATTAGGAGCAGTTTTTGCACAGGAGGTTTTTGCGCAAGAGCCGTTCTTCCTGAAAAAATGAGGAAAAATGGCTCTTGCACAAGAGAAGGTTTTTGCACAAAAAGGCGGTATGTAGACGGTGCCTTTTTGCGCAAAAACCTCTTGCGCAAAAGAGGCTCCTAATTAATTATGAAAATGATGTGCAGAAATATGCTAATCTGCACTTCATTTGCATAGGCTCTTGCAGAAGAGGGAAGCAGTGTAGACGTAGCGATAGTATCCTTGTCACCCTAACATAATAAACCTGTCTGTAATTGGCAACTTCTGATTTGCTTGGCCCACACTTGTGCTGAGATAGCGCTTTAATATATTTAAACCAGCATGACAGGGAGGAGCAATGCTCTCTCATTACTATTGCTGCTTTTGCGAGTGTGATGTGAAGTTGCTGCACCTTTTGTAGTTCCACAGAAGCAGAAAACAAAGGTAGAACTCTGAGGGGGAGAGAAAGGTGTGAATGGGTCTACTTTACAGCACAGTCTAGAAATGTCCCTTCCCATCTTAGTTTGCCTGGAGTGGGGACAGGCCTTTCCACTGGGAGTAGCAGTGGGACAGGCAGGATTCTGGTGTACACGGTAAGCTGCCAGGTGTCCCCATAGAGGGGACAAGAAGGACTAGATTCATATCCCAGACATGCCATATTGCTCTGCTTCACAAGGGTTCTATTGTGTTAGCTCTGGGACATGAGGGTGATTTTTCAGAGGCATAGCTGGTGGATTCACTGATGTATGAATCCATCTTCTAGTTCCTTCCCAGGGGCTGTGGAGATGATTTCATCTTTGAGTCCCACAAAGCACCCTGTGGAGGTATATTATGTACCTGCCCCCAGCAAGGGAAGAAAGGATGAATCAAATTTCTGCAAAGGGGAAAAAAATCCTTGACACACCACAAAGGTAGGGTTGCCAGATGGTTGAAACAAAAATATTGAACATCTGCCCCCCCCCCTCAAAAAAAACTGGGAAAAAATTCTGTTGAAGGGTAAAAAAAGGGGGGGGGACCAAAGTTGTTGAGCAAAAAAAAAAAAAAAGGACTCCAAGGACTTATTAAGCATGTCCTCTTTAAGAGTGCAGGGATAGGAACAGGGGAGCGGTTGAGCACTAAGACCCAGAGAAAGCATTGCTTCCCCTAGGTCTTTTGGCCCACAGCCATTTTGTGCCAGTAGCCTTGGGAAACCAGGTAAGCATGCGGGCTGGGGGGCCAGAGGAGGATCAGGGGCGGGGGAGGCTGGGTGCTGAGTATTTATAAGGTTGCTAGGTGCCCGGCATTTTTGTCTCCTGGCCAGGGAAAAATTGAGAAAATACCGGACTTCTCAGGTGTCTGGTATTCTCTGAATTTTTTTAACGGACAGGAGGCGAAAATACCAGACCATCCAGGTGAATACTGGACACCTGGCAACCCTAGGGGCAATCTATCAGTCATAGATGGCGGAGCATGCAGCTGGGCCATGTTATGGGAAGCTGTGAAATGAAGAAAAGTGGGCCACAGAAGAGTTTCTTAGTGAAAGCCCCTCTCATAGCCTGGTCCATGGAAAGATATAACTTCCAAGGCCTCGCAAGCGGTGGCAAAAGACAGTATTTAGACTTAGGAGGTCAAGTAACCTGTTGGGAATGCAGATTTCTTTTAAGAAAGGGTGACTGCTGGACAGACCAGTAGGCCCCAAATACCCCATTGGACCTTCACACACACTTGTAAACAAACCTGTGGACTCACTTTTTATGTGGAGAGAGCCTGATCTGGGAAGAAACCAAGTACCCTCACTGCTGATGGGCCTGATTCTCCATTGCCTTGTCTCTGGAGTAGGACTTTGTAGTGGTATAAAGTAAGGACGTTAAATTGTGATTATCTGGTTAATCGTGTAGTTGATACAATTTGCAGTCGATAAGGACCCCTCTGCAGAGCCACAGTGAGGGTAGCTCCAAGAGCCAGCTCGAGCTGGGACTGAGCAGTCTCAGCTTATGCCGGCTCTGGGAGCCATCCATGCTGCAGCTCTGCATTTTAAATGTAGTAAGAGTCATCGGGCTTTTACTACATTTAAAATACAGAGGCACAGCATTGCAGACCAGTGCAAGCCAGGACTGCTCAGTCCCAGCTCACACTGAATCTAGCAGCCCCTGTTTGCGGTGAACAACCCTGGTGGTAGCCCCTGTCCATGTCCAGCTCTGTCTGCCACCAACAGAGGCTGCTCCAATATAGTTAAATAAGTATGAAAACTGTGTGTAGAGCTTCCCCAAGAGAAGGAAAATCAACACTTCTCCAGATATATCCATATAGCTATATATAGATATACCACGTTAAGGGAGCTGGTGGATAAAGTGGAATTAAAAGACCATATAACTATTCACATTTCTTTGCCATGCAAGCAAGGGAAATATTAATTCATTATAAGCACAACTGGCTTAACTACCTTATCCTCTGAGATATCAGGATGTTGTAATTAAAGATACATGGGTTAGCACAGGAATCTCAAATAGATTAGATTTGAAACTACAAAATGTGTCCCAACAGAAAAAAAGAAAACAAACCAAACAATCATGTTATCAATTATCCTACGACTTTTCTGTGCTTTACATGGTATAGTTTTGCAGTACAAAGGTTAACACTGTAGCTTCCTGCTTTTTCTATCATTATTTCTTATTGTTGTCAATTTTCCTCTTTTGTTGAGCAGATAATTTCCTTTCTACTCAAAGGGAATAAACTTTCTCCACCCAAATTATGTTCATTTTAATTTTATCATTTTAAGTTGTGCTGCAAAATACTTTAAAATAAATAAAACACTACTTAAATTTCGGCATATCTATTATCTTATGAATCATTGAAACCACTGAAAAATCTCAGCTTTGCCATCTTGTGAGCATCCCAGAGAACTGCAAGTAGCCTTTAGTTAGGAGAGACAGGTGTTACTGTTTCCCCAAGTGGAGTATCACTACAACCATGAAGCACTGGTGCAAAAACATTATGCAAGGCATCTGATGAATGCATTGTGAATATGGTAATTAAAGTAGAAATGGAAGCCAAGGGAAAGGTGAGAGAACAAAAGTCATAAAACCTTGTTACTAGCAACATATGGGCATAATTTAAAAAAAAGGTTGAAAAGTAATTAAAGAAGCTAAAATGACAATAAATTAAATTTATTTTGTAATAAAAGTTTAAATGCCAATTTCTCCCATCTCACTTTCATTCCATCTCTCATTTTTTCCCCCTCTGTCCTTTATCTTTTCCCTCCTGTGATATCTCCCTTTGTCTTCTTCCCCATCATCTGCTCCTCATTTTCTCTCTTTGTCCTCTAGCTAGTCTCTGGTGTGCTCCTTTCTCTTCTTTGTCTCTTTCTTCTTCTTCTTTCCCTTCTCTCCCCCATTTTCTCTTCTGCTTTGACTTTGTGTGTTGCCTCTCACACTTTCCTTTGTTATAATTATCGATTAATTATAATGTCCAAAAGTGTGTAGGGTACTTACTTCACAAAAGACATACAAAAACACAACCCCTCACCCAAAGAGATTATAATCTAAAACTTATAGATATGACAACTCACAAGACATGGAGTGAGGAAAATGCAGGTCACGGTGATACAACCACACAGCAGCACCCAGCTTACGCATATACACACTTTGGTAATTTTCTTATTTGATACTCACATATATAAAGAGCTTGAAAAATATCCCCAACAAGCAGCAGCCAAAAGACTAAACTTACTAGTTAGTGTGTACACTTTTTTGGGGCAGGGACCATCTTCTTCTCATAAATGGCCTATCAAAAGGGGGTCCTGATTCATAAACAGGGCTCCTAATGTTACTTTTAATTTTGTTTTAAACATCTTTTCCACACCAATGTTGGTGCACTGGGCAGAAACCAGTCTTTTCCCGATTTTGTTTCTATAATGTGTGTGGTGTTTTAATGAGGTTAGGTGGTTAGGGCTGCACTCTCCCCCTTCATCTAGCCTTGGATGTGACAGTCATATCAGACGTAATATAAGTAGGCTTGACAGAATTCAATATTTTTCATAATTCTGCTAGATAATACCAGTGGAAGTTTTCTTAGATTTTTACCTGTTAAATTTTCACAGTCGTGGAAAATTATTAGGGGTTAGACAATGTAATGACCCTATATATTGAGATTTAAAAAATGTTAAAATTTATAAATTGCTAAAACACAAATTGTCAACTCTACATTTCAAAATATGCAAACTAAATATCCTTAGATCAACACATCGTACTTGCTATTACCATTCATTAGCTAGCCCATTTGTTACAAGCCTCATTCAAAAGTCAAAAGCACTGGATTGTCACTCTAAGTTCTCAAGCAGCATTTTTTTTTTTACTTTGACCATCTGTAAATACCTAAAAAAATTTCATTGGGTTGTACATGTACAATAAAATCAACATTTATTGGTAAAAATCCAAGCCTGAATGTAAATAACAATTAAGGTAAAAATTACATCAGTCACCTCTAAGGCCACACTTAATTCAAAGTCATGTTCATGCAATTTAAATGTATATTTTTTAGTTGTATACTTTGCTCTATGTTGTCACAGAGCCTCAGCATCCCTGCTCTGGCTATTGTGGTTCAGAGCAGCAAAGGTGCTCTAATACCAGGGTGATGGGTGTGGCATAAAATCCTGAACAGAATAGAAAGCTGTAGGAAACTTGGCAGAGCTAGTTACCTGGAGGTTCCTTTGCATGAGGAAATGCTCATGTGGCATACAGCCAGACTATATACCTTTTATGCTACAGGTACCTTTATGCTTCACGTATCTAAAAGGGTGTCACAAAGAGGGAGAAAAATTGTTCTCCTTGGCCTCTGAGGATAGGACAAGAAGCAATGAGCTTAAACTGCAGCAAGGGAGGTTTAGGATGGACATTAGGAAAAACTTGCTAACTGTCAGGGTAGTCAAACATTGGAATAAATTGCTTAGGGAGGTTAGGGAATCTCCATCACTGGAGATATTTAAGAATAGGTTAGATAGACAGCTATCAGGGATGATCTAGATGGTACTTGATCCTGCCATGGGGGTGGGATGGGGGACTGGATTCGATGACCTCTTGAGGTCCCTTCCAGTTCTAGTGCTCTATGATTCTATGCTACTGCTCTGCTTGAACCAATTGGCTTCAGGAGTTTCTGATCACAGGACATCAAGCTCACATTATGCAGAAATGCTAACACACATAGCACTATTCTCTTATACCAGGCACAGGATATACCACACACAAGAATGAAGCAGAGAGGCCAAAGGAATGGGGACTGAGCAGCGTGACTTGCAGGGAGGGAAGATGGTAAGCTGTTTTGGGCAGGGACCACAGGTTTGTACAGCACCTAGCATAGTGGGATTCTAGCCCATGACTGAAGCTCTTGTGTGCTCCTGCAATGCAATAATAATAATAGTGATGATAACAACTGCATAGAATAAGCTTTTCTCAAGTACCCTTTTAATGACGTCAGGCCTGGGGTTTAACACTGTCTTTAAATCTATGGCAAACAATGTATCAGTTAACACTCTGTACACAAGTGGAATGCAGCTTGGAGTTTGATATCATCTTTCCCAACAACAACGAGTTCTACTCAGGAATGTGGGCATCGCTGTGGTTCATGCACACTCCTAAACCCAGTGTTGTACGGGGGGGGGGGGAGGGGGTTAGAAAAGAAAATGAAGGCATAAAAGCAGAAATGACTTGTACTTGCTGATAGTGAGGGCAAGAGTGCCGGCACTGGCTTCAGCAGATGTTACTGAGCATGATGCCCATATGCAAAAGAGGCAGCTGCGTGGGGTACCGTGACATTTGGGGCAATTTGGTGCCTCACATTTCTTGGTGCCCTCTGCAGCTGTGTGTTTTGTGTAGAGGTAAGGGCAGCCCTGCCCAGCAGCATATGCAGAGAGGCACATGACCTGACATACCCTCCCCTACGCATCACCGCTACATAAGAGTGCCCCTTTTAAAGCATCTCTTAGTTGACCTAGTGCTGCAGTGCAGAGGCAGAACAATGAAACCCGGTTGTGCTGTTTAGGTCACAAAAGCAGCTCATTTAGGCAACGCAGAGACAGAATGATGAAATCTACAGCAGACCATCAGAATAAATCTCGTGCTGAGCTTCAAATCATTAACACAACCCAGAGAAAATTACATGACGGGCTCACACAACCTTATCTGAATCACTATGTGCTTAGCTCTCAGGCTAGTCCTGCCCCCTCCTCCAAAGGGCCTTGATTGCCACACAACTGGTATAATTCTGCTGCTCAGGAAAGAGAAAGCACCCTTTGTTCAGAGCCCAAGTCCACAGGGATTTCTTTGGGATGGTGGAAAGGGTGGGCTGTAGAGAAGTAGGAGTGATGGGTACATTCCTCTGTGGCTCCAACACACCCCATGAGTGGAAATGGAGGCAAAGCAGAGGAATACTACAGCTCAATGTGATAGTAGTGTCCATGAAGCCATACTGCAACAAACTTGGCTCTTCAGGTGTGGGATTTATCCTTAAATATGAATAATGGGGAGCAGTGCTTTTTTGTTTAAAAAAAAAACAAACGGTGCCGATATTCCAGGGGAAAAGTTGTTGAGAAAAAAAACCCATCAGAGTGGCGCCAGCATTGCCCTTTTAAGAGACATGACCCCTTTAAGACACGCAGCCCAGCTAGCTTTCGGACATTTGCATACAGAGGAGCGGATTTGCGCCATTCTTTCCAGGTTAGCTCTGACTGAAGGTGCCGGTACTGCATCAGGAGGTGCTGATACTGCATACCGGGCAGTACTGTCACAAAAAAAGCACTGATAGGGAGACGCCCATAATAAATAATAGCTAAGTGCACACCTCCCGCTTCTGGTACTGACTCAAGCTTGGTGATGCACAACAGCAATGAAATAACACCAGAGAAAGCCCAGACTGCCTGCAAGCTGTCCCTAAAGAACAATAATTACCACCTCAATGGCATGCAAGGATCTCACAGTGCACTGCAAAGGTTCATTAAGCCTTGCAACTTAGTTGGGATGCAGAGGAACCATTTCTCCCACCACTGAAATGGAGACACCTCGGGGATGAAACAAGGCAAAGTTTTTATTTTTAGTGCACAGCATTTTTCATCAGGACAAACTTGCCCAGAAATTGCACGGGCACACAGGTTGATATCTGAGATAGGATTTGACTAAAACGCCACAATCAACATCCCTCCTCTGACAAAAAAAAAAACAACCCCTATTGTTTCTTTGCAAGCACAAGTCTTCTGGGCCTCATTTTTCTCTCTCATTTCAAAGACTGCACCTCTAGCAGCATGGTGCCCTTCTAGCCCCATGTTGACTGATTAGTTCAGTACTGATTCAGAAAGTGAAATTCGGCCCTGGTCTAAATTTGACCTAAAGGGAAGAGTGATACTTACAGAATTGCTAGCCCTAAACAGGTGTTCCTTGGAAGTCTTACATCCAAGCACTGATCTAACTTAGCTTGTAAGATGGGTTGTGCCATGATCAAAGTGAAACACTCTGGCTGAATGGCTGTGATTACGTCTCTCTAGAGTAATGGTCTCCAAAGAGAATAAGCCTGCTACTATTCACATTTGGGCTATGTCTACACTACAAAGAAAAGTTGGAAAAAGATACACAAATTGTGAATCACAATTTGCATATCTTTTTCCGCTTTTCTTCCGAAAGAGGCTTTTCCAACATTTGGCCCATCTACACGGAAAATACAAACCTCCAGTATCCTGGAAAAGCTCTACAGTCTAGACTTATTCTTAGACTACATCTATTCTACAGCCCTGATCAACTCTCTGAGATCGATCCATCAGCAGTCAGTTTAGCAGGTCTGTTGAAGACCTTCCAAATCAACCACAGAACATGCTACTATTGACCCTGTTAATCTAAAAGTAAGAGTAAGGAAAGTCTACAGAAGAGTTTTTCCTGTCTATCTCCCAGGGCGTAGACCCCGCAGCAACTCAGCTTAAAGTAGATATATTCCAGCTATGTTATTTACGTAGCTAGAGTTGCAGAGCTTAAGTTGACTTTCTGCTGTAATGTAAATGTAATAAAGCCACTCTTATAGTTCAAATGGTGGCAGCTTGTACTTTTTTAATACTTTTTTTCCTTGGTTCTATCTCCAGTGGGTAATACATAGCAACTATATATCTGTAGCCATGTGCATATTACAAATTCAAGGTCATATGGTCATGTCAAGATCCGCTTTGCTATGGGAAAGAAGAAATGAAAGATGGCTGCAGAATTACCTGCTATATTGCACAGAGCTGCCTCTGGATACAGCTCTGTAAAGTGAGAAATAATTAAATATAAACAAATGCCAAAAATCAGTGCTGCCTCCCTCACACATCTATCTCAGACACAGTATTATAAAACAGAGATATTAGAGCAAACAGCAGGAGCCCCATCACCACATAATTTCATATCACAGGGCCATAGTTACTGACTGAACTAGATTAGTATTGGCAAAAGTGTTCTTCCAGCAATTGCTGGGGATTCTAGTAGCAAAGCCAAGAGCACTGCCTGGCAGTTAATAAGTGGCTGTTCTTTGGTCATGCTGAACTCAGAATAGTTTTCCAAAGGGGGACAAAGCAAATTCTATTGGCTTCCACACCTGGTTGCGCAATTTAAGAGGGACAAAATTGAAAGTTACAGCTGAATCATTATTTACTTTATGGCTACATCTTCATCACACAGTCCACCCCAAAATGAGAGTTATTTCAGTATCATTCTGGCTCACACCAGGCTTCCTGCAGGCTCTTTAAAAACAATTTCAGATGGCAGTTGTTTCAAACCAAGCAGATTAGTGGCATGGTCTGTAATCATGGGAAGGAGTTTTATCCCCATCTCCCACCCCACTTTGTCTTTCCTGCATTTTGGTTTGCGCTTTTTTTTCAGTGCAAGATGCTGAATAAATGGGATCAGCAGGAGGATTAAATTTGGCACTGTTGGAAGGAAATGCCAATTTCCAAGCTTGGCTAGCGCCTGGTCCAGCAAAAGCAATGGCACCTATTGTTGGGAAAGCAAAGAAGGCTGAGGCAGGCAGGGCACAACGGGATGTCAGGAACATTCAAGCACTGGCGCAATTTTCTGTTTCCTTTTTTAGATATTGCCTGGGCGGTTTTATGAATGAAACTGCCTTTGGGACAGAGGCTGCCCCAAGCTGCTCAAGTCAGACCCAGATCTTGAACTTGAATCCTCCAGGAGTTCCAGGGTATTTGGATTCAGGGATCTGATGCAGTTTATTATAGAAACAGGGACAGCATAGATATTATAATTATAGGTGCCTTAGGAAAAAACCTACAGATTATATTAATGTGGATAAGTTCTGATCCAGATCTGTTATTGTGAGCTAGGATGTTGGTTTGCCCCATTATAGAGATGGTACCAATGGGGCAGTTCTGATCCAGAATTTCAGCTGGAATCCAGGTCTCTAACATCCTCCAGAGTTCAGGGATCTCTGGAATTGGGTCCATCTTTAGTTTTGGTATTTGATAGCTGCATCCAGATCACTGGTGCAGTAATCATTACAAGGGTGTCTGGGCAGTGGTTATTGGAAAGCAGTGTTTGTGCCAATAAAAATAACAGTTTTCTGCAGGGCTTCGCTCAGGACAACTGTGGCATCACTGTATGAGGCTTCTACCTCAGGAGACAGAAATTCAAAAGCTATGCGGGTTCATATGTATTTTGATTCTTTGGAGAGCATCATTCACATACATGGTAATTTGCAAACATTTAAAATACTACAATGATTCTCCTCTGGCTTGCATCTTGTGTAGTCACTTACAGCAGTGTAAAGTGGATCTCAAAGTCTTTCTAATTCGAACAGGTGGCCCAGAACCCAACGTGTAGCCAACTTGTACTGTAGACCACCTTTTGCACCACCCCTTCTTAGGGGTGCCTGTTTGCTAGTCCAGTCTCTGCAAACCCCTACACGGTTCAGTATAAACAACGAGTTCAGTTTGGGAAAGAATAAGGCCAAGAAAAACAGGATCACCATGGGAGAAGACTGAATGCATTGGCCAGTCTGTGTCAAGACACATTCCTTCCCATGCTATGGACCTGAGCCAATACCCATTAGAATCTATAGGAGTGTTTCCATTAATTTCTACTGACTATGGCTGACCTTAAATCTAACAGGACCAAATGTTTCTGACTTTCTCATTCTATTCCTCTGCCTCTACTGTCCCCTAGATGAAAAGTTAAGTAATAATGTAGCATGCCTGGTACTTAGCTTGGGTGAGGACTATAGTCATAGTTCACCACTGTCTTCTTGTGCCATGGCCCAAAACTCAGTAACTCATTGGTTAATCAGACCCTAGCCTTGGTGATTGCAGCTTCTCTCACCCAGGGTTGAGTTATATAGTCTTGGCAATAGGTGGAATATTTGCATTGCAGTCTTATAGGAAGGATAATAAAAGGCTTTAACAATTCCATTTGTAGAGTTAAATGTATTTGTCTGACACAGGAGCTCTTGACCCCCAAGCTAGAAACACCCAAACAGCCACTGCATCCTGGCCTCCACCCAATATCTATTGAAACCTGGTGGACTGAGAAGCTAGCAGGACCATAGCCTCAGCCAACGTACCACCTAATGGAGCCTTCACTGGAAGACTGCCCAGCTCCACTGATTGGTCAAAACATGCTATTTAAGCCAGAAGGGATCGCAGTAAGTTGTCTGGGGGAGGCAAGGTGATTTCCAGTTGTGGTTGAATTGGACCCTGCTTGTGCCTGCTTCCTATACCCAAACCTTTTCCTAATTCCTGCTCTGCTCCTTCCTCACTGTGACACGATGGATTAGGCCTGAAGCCCCCTGCAGGAGGCTGGTGGCCTTGCCGTACCCTGCCCTAGAGAAAAGAGCAGAAAAGAGGTCCTCTCAGAAAACTAGAGTGGCTGCTTCTGCTTCAGCCAATCAGAGCCCAGCAAGCTTGTATAAAAGAAGCTGCTGGGCCAGGGATTGCCTGTTCCTTGCTGGAGCTCAACCCACTCAGACCCAGGGATTGACTGAGAACACAGCAGCACCTTGGACAGCTCTCAGTGTGAGGTAGACTTGAGACCTGGCTGAAACTCAGGTCCAGTGGCTGAAGACTGGCTTCTATAGGCTACAACAAGTTGCAGAACCCTGGAGAGAATGTGGTAAGAACTTGACCTTGAAGCCCTGAGAGAGAGATAGGGCTGGAAGGGACAGCTTTTTGGGGAACTGGCCCAGGGAGTGAGGTAGCAGTGGACAGCAGATATACTTAGTGGGCAGCTGCTCCTTACAGGGGCTGGAACCCAGAGGAGTGAGTGGGCCTGGGTCCTGTCTCCCCAGTAGCTGCAAAAAGGGGGTGAGACAAAGCCTGGTCCCAAGTGACTTCCCAGAAAGGCCATCTGGGACATCTCCAGAGCCAGTTGTAGTAGAGGAGATTGTGGACACATGCCCTCAGCCACAAAGGGGTACTCATGAGAGGGAAGCCCTTTACACACACCTTAGCCTTTTCTCCTGCTCCAGTTGTGCTCCTCTTCAGGCTCTGTGTGCCAATCTTTGTTCCTGCCTGGCTCTGAACATAACACTGCTTTGACCCTTGGCTCTGGCACTTGGTTTCAGCCCTTCAGCTTTGATTCCCGACTCCGGCTCCACCCCAGCCTCTGATACTAGACCATTGACTCTGGTGCAGACCTTCACTTTGTCCCCTTCTGACTACTAGGCCAGAATGCTTACAACCTGGTCCACAATAATTCTAGCCTTAATTATAGAAGAGCTTTAGAATTGTGTAAGCATTAGGAACTTTATGGTTGACTGGTGACGACATGCTCATTTCTTGAACACCCAGTAATTGCAAAGATGACAATATAATTAGACACATTGGCTAATTGTTTCTCTTATAGGGTTCTCTTAGCAGCTAAGATACAAAAGGTGTAAAATTAGTCTACCTTGTAACCTTTTATTTTTACACACACAACTTCAAATGTTCCATGAAAGTATAGGAACTGCCATCTTGGTTATGATTAAGGACTGAGTCAACCACCGTCAGAGCAAAAAGGGTGCACTTCTTATAGCTTAAGATAAAAGATTAATGTCTGTTTTTGGATGCTATTAGACTCCTATCCCTTGTGGATCAGACACATAACACCCATGAACAGTGAGTTACACATGTATATCCCACAGACCAGAGATGGGCAGCCAAGGCTAGTAAGTGGGCCACATGAGTGGTCCTCCTTCATCTCAGTGGGCCACAAGATTGAAATTAGCCATGTGCACTAACCATGATCCCAAGTATAAGATTAAATACATTAATATCTGGCATAGTGAAGATTTTTAACTAAGTAAAAATGTGTTAATCATTCATATGTTAATAGAACTGTCATCAACTTCAAATAAAAAAAGAAACATTTACACTTTACAACAGGGGTGGGGAATCTTTTTTTGGGTCACGGGCCACTGACCCACAGAAAAATCATTCAGGAGCTGCACAGAAGTGAGAACCAAAAATACCCCTCACCAGTATGGGCTTCCCAATTGGAGCTCCAAGCCTTAAGGGCTGGATCCAGGCAAGCCAGGGGGCTGCATCCGGCCTCTGTGCCTTAGGTTCCCCACTCCTGCTTTACAATATCAAATCCCTGCCTCCTCTCCCAAGCACGTCCTGTCTTTGTTTCTCCGGCTTCCTCAGCACTTCTGAAGCACCATGAATCAGCTGATTTGCATCTGTTCCCTAGTCCTCCCCTTCCTTCCCAGAGCTGATTTGTGGTGTTCAAACTCTGAGACAGAAGAGTAGGAACAGGGATGGGGTGCAAATTAGCCAATTCATGACACTCCAGAAGTGCTGGGTGCCAATTCATGGTACTCCATAAGTGCAGGGCCCCCAGCGCCTGAGAGGCATGGGAGAAAGTGGCGGGGAGGGAGGCATGGGGTGCATGGACCGTGGCCCACAGGTTGCCCACCCCTGCCATAGACTGCTCCAGTCATGGAGCAGTTTTACCTTGCTTTACCATGCATTTTTTGAGAGAAAGTTCACACAAAAATCTCAGCTGTTGTGGATTCAGCAGTGTTACCCTTTGTAACTTTTATGGTGAAAATGTTTCCAATAATATTAAGTTGCTAAAGATAAGGCTGCCATGAAATTCAACTTAGGTGCAAGCCTCAAAGTTGGGTACAGAAAATGTATTTAGTGAAGGGCCACAAGGTGACACTTGAATGATAAAACCTAACTTTATTTAAAAGAAAAATGATTAGTTAAGCCAATAGGCATGTAATTACTACTTACATAATACTGCAATTATAGTCCAACATGAACTAGCATATCAGGAGGTGACCAGACTATTTGACAACAGAATGAAGTACAGCCTTATCCTGGAACCTAAAGTACCCTTTTGATGTTAATTGGAGCTCTTTTTTACTTTAGCAAGGCTATTCCTTTATAATCCATTATAACAAGTAAAATTATACTACCTCTTACCATAATTATATTTCCCCCCACTTCCTCATTGTCTCTTTATATTTCACATTATTTAAATTAATATGTGCACCAATGTATTTCTCATAATATAAGTATAGGTAGCATTTTAACAACTTTTAAAAATCTCATTACAGACCTTGCTCAAATGAGTTATAACTACAGGCAGTCCCCGGGTTACGTACAAGATAGGGACTATAGATTTGTTCTTAAGTTGAATTTGTATGTAAGTCGGAACTGGCTCCAGATTCAGCCGCTGCTGCTGAAACTGACCAGGGGCTGACTACAGGAAGCTGGAGGCAGAATTGCTCTGCCCCCAGCTTCCTGGAATCAGCCACTGATCAGTTTCAACAGCGGCTGAATCTCGAGCCTGGGACAGAACAGCTGGGCTGCCAGGTAGGTCCCTGCAGGACCAACCCGGCAGCACCCCAGCTGCTCTACCCAGGGTCCACAACAAAAGCCTGGTCTGCTGGGGGGGGGGGGCACACTAGCTGCGCCCCCCACCCCAGCAGACCAGGGACACGGGGAGCAAAGCAGCAGCGGTGGCGGGGTGCCGCGCCTCCCCGGCTTTGCCAGAGCAAAGCCTCAGAGGCGCGGGACCCCTCCGCCTCCCCGGCTTTGCTCCAGGTGTCCCTGGTCTGCTGGAGATGGTCCCCAGCAGACCAGGGGCACCCGGAGCAGCTTTTCTCACCCCGGAGGTCGAGGTGGCGGGACAGCTGCGCTCTGGGCGGTCCCGCTGCCTGCGAGCTCCGGGTTGAAAAAGCCCCGTTCGTAAGTGCAGATCCGACATAAGTCGGATCCGCGTAACTCGGGGACTGCCTGTAAAACATAACAGTAACATATCCCTGGATCAGGGATATGTTGCTAACTCTTTCTTTCCCATAGCTATGTGTATCCAACTTTTTTCTCATACTCTTTCACTAGCAAATTCAATTTCCCATACGCCTCTATATTTAGACTACCATAGGCCCAAAACCTAATTTGTACCTAACGTAGGCCACAGCATGCACATTTCCTGTTTAAAGAAACAGTCATAATTGGATCAGCCAACATGCAATTTCTCCTTTTACCCATCCTTAGAGGCAACTGTCTCCAACTAAACTATGGCAAAAGCGATGGTGAGAATTCACCCTCCTCTTTATTCCATTTTCTTCCAGAAGGTGTGAATTTCAAAATTTACCAGGGACTGTTTAAATGAGGATCAGATTCCAGTTTGTACTTTAATACAAATCTCCCCAAAGTTAGTGAAGTAGCGATGTAGTTCTTCCCATTGGAGAGATGGGCCTGAGATGTAGTTTACATTTGGAAGTATTAAGTATGGCTACATCTAGACTGGCATGATTTTCCGGAAATGCTTTTAACGGAAAAGTTTTCCGTTAAAAGCATTTTCGGAAAAGAGCATCTAGATTGGCACGGACGCTTTTCCGCAAAAGCACTTTTTGCCGAAAAGCGGCCGTGGCCAATCTAGACGCGCTTTTGCGCAAAAAAGCCCCGATCGCCATTTTCGCAATCGGGGCTTTTTTTCGCAAAACAAATCTCAGCTGTCTACACTGGCCCTTTTTGCAAAAGTTTTGTGCAAAAGGGACTTTTGCCTGAATGGGAGCAGCTTAGTATTTCCGCAAAAAGCACTGATTTCTTACAGTAGGAAGTCAGTGCTTTTGCGGAAATTCAAGCAGCCAGTGTAGACAGCTGGCAAGTTTTTCCGGAAAAGCGGCTGATTTTCCGGAAAAACTGGCCAGTCTAGACACAGCTTATTAGTATTAGCCAGAGTCTTAGTCAGAAGTCAGAGGCCAGCATCACAGCCAGGTCTAAGAACTGAAGATTAGAGGCAAGACATAATGGTGGGAATTGGAGGAGAGGCTAATTTAACTTAGTCCAATGGTCCAGAAGTTCAGGATGCCCCATCACATGAGAGATTTGAAACTGGGCAAAGCACTGAGAAATATACAGTTCTGCATTGGTCCCTTGGACTTTGCACTAGGGAAATGTTTGGCAATTTCACCATTACTGCTAACCCCAGTTGTAGGGTTGATATTAGGAGGCTTAGCGTAAATAGGGAATCTGGCTGCTGACACTGTTTAATGCACCTTGTTTGTTAGATTTGTTCTGATCAGGGTTGGATGACAGGGTATTGAAATCACTATTGGCAATGGCACATTTTGATTTTAGATACCATGAACCTGAGTCTAATTTACACTGAAGCCCCTTTACACCATCTTCAATGCCCATTTTCACTGCCAGCACAGCATAAAGGGAGCATAGTGTAAATGAGATTCAGACTCTAAGGCTTCCAACAGTGATGGGAAATTTCCCACCAATGTCCCTAGTGTAACCAGTGTTTTGGAACCTGGCTAGACGGTCTAATGAGTCTCTTCACTAGAGAAGCACTGTTGTCATTACACTGTGAAGAAATGGATTTCTTCACAAGCCAACATGGGTTTTTCACTCTAGTTCATTACACAGAGTCTTTGCTTATATGCTGTGAAACTGTTTCTCTTTTGTAATTTAGCTAATCCCATGCTATCACTGGCTTAACTGAAAACACATGCAAATCAGCAAACCCCCCTTTCAGAATAAACTCCAGTTTCATGAGTGAAGATGGAGTCGAGGGGGGGAAGGGAATTCTGCAAGTTAAATGTCATGCATTCCCCCACTGGGTACTTCAATGTTATAGCTATTAGCTTTTATAATTAACGGTGAATATTAAAAAGATTTTAAGATGAGGAAGGCTTCCAATAGTGATATTTGGCAGGTTCTTTGCTCTAATTGTCTCTCCCTCAGTCTCTTTATTTTTGCTGCCTGCAAGCAAATCATTACTTTCTGTTAGATGTTTAATCACAAACCTTGCAAGCAAATTTTCTGTTTTCCAGGCTCTACTCAGAGCAGAACTAACTTCATTACCCCGTTGACATGCTAGTACACTTGTCAGCATTAAAAGCCCTATCTCCTTAAAAGGCCCCAGTCTACAGTTCCTTTGGAAAAGATTATTTTTAAAAGTACAGTAGGGCACATGTGGTCTGATTTTTCTACTACCAGCTTTCTCGTGGGCTTTCCCTGCTAAATATTGCAGTTATCGAGGAACTGAGAGAGCCACTTGAAAAAGAGCTGTTCATTCTAAAAGTCTTGAACTGATGCCTGCAATGAAAGTCTGCTTGTATGTTTTGCTTGTGGGGGGAGGAGGGATCATCTCATCTGGACCAGAGCTTCATGTGATGTCAGCTAGCACATAGCCATTGAAATCAGTATTGATTTACATCAGCTGAGAACCTGGCCAATTGTGTTTGAACGACTGGTGAGCCTAATTGTCAGACATGCAAAGCACCCACCTCTCCAGGGGAAGCAAATGGGAGGTGCAGGTGCTCAGACCTTTGTGTGTGGAGCATCTTTCAGGAACCTCAAAATACATCACAAGCTGAAATGAATTAAGTCCCCCAATGCCTCTATGAGATGGGGAAGTGTTATTCACAAGAGAAATTGAAACACAGACAGGGCCAAGGTAAAATTATGGCTCCTAAGAGTCAGAGCTGCACTGGGGAGGGAAAGGAGACCACTACCCACATAGTGATATGTGAAGGGATTAGAGCTCAGATATTAAAAATACTTAAGCATTGCTGTTCTAAGTATTGCAACGCCTAACAGATTTGGGATCCCAAATCTAATTTTCAAGAGGGATTCAGGCCTTGAGGAACCCAAATCCCATTGACACTTGATGGGATTTAGGTTCTTGAAAATTAGGTTTAGGCAACAATGTCTAAATACTGCTAAAAATCTAGGCCTATGCCTGTGAGGAGCAAGGGGGCCCTTTGTGATGCCAGTTCAACAGATGGAGCCAGCCTTCATTTCAGCACAGACTTATGAATAAGCAGAATGGGCGAATGCATGGCTTCCCCCTCAATCTCCTCCCTTCCTCTCCTCCCACCCCACATACTTTGAGACCCTAGCATTGCCTGCCCTACTGGCTGAGACCCACTCCCCTCTCTTTTGCATTCCTCAGAATCTATGGACAAATTATGGGCTGTACCCTCTTTCCTCCTCTGTTTCAATACCCCCATGCAGGAGGAGCTAAACCCTGGCCCTAAGGGATGTCTAGACTGCATCCCTCTTGCAGGAGGCATAAGCATTCTTTCTCGACAGATCCCCCTCTAGACTGCCGCTTTTTGCCAACAAAGTGCTGAGTCGGGAAAATGCAGCGGCCATTTTATGCAAATTAGGCACAGGATATTTAAATCCCTGCCTCATTTGCAATGTCGACCTGCCTAATCTGCATCCCTCTGCCTACAGAGGGATGCAGTCTAGACATACCCTAAGTATGACTCTGCCACTCTTCAGTGGCAGAGTCACAATCACGTGTAGAAATAGGCCTGAGCTGCAGAGTTCAGATCAAAATCAGCCCTGACCCTGAAGTTCTCCGAGTTCAGGAAAAGTCCATCATTAAACATACCACAGTGTTCCCAGCTCCCTTTTTTGAGCTCTGGCCATTAGCTGGACCAGAATTTCCTTAGAATTTGGTTGGATGAGTGTTCGAGGGGAGGCAAAATCTATGACGTAGACTTATAGAGGGGCATGTTGGTCTTGAGGTTAAAGTTCATGAGATCTGCATGCAACTCTAGTTCTGCTACAGACTTCCTGTGTCATTTTGGATAAAAGACTTACTCTCTGTCTGCCTCACTTTGCTGTGTGTAAACCAAGGAGACTATTTCCCCAGTCTATTAAGGATCTAAATTCTTTAGTTTCAGAGGGGTATCCGAGTTAGTCTGTAACTGGAAAAACTTAAAAAACAACGAATAGTGTAGTAGCACCTTGAAGATTAACAAAACATGTAGGCTTTGTCTACACTGCAAGGTTTTTGCACAAAACTAGCTGTCTTTGCACAAATACCCATGCAGAGTCCACTCAAATGCACTTTTGCACAAGTAAATCAACAGTAAAATGGCAGAAGAGAGGGCTTTTCCGGCATAGGTAAACCTCCTTTTACAAGGCATAACTCCTTTTTGCGCTACAGCTATTGTGCAAAAAGGCCTGTATGGATGCTCCAGAGGGATTTCTTGTGCCAGAAACCCCTATAGGAAAAAGCACAAGTGCTCTGATGGCCATTCACAGAGCTTTCTTGCGCAAGAGCATCCATGCAGTGTGGATGTGCTCTTGTGCAAGAAGTTTTTGTGCAAAAGGCTTCTTGCACGAGGAGCATGTAGGGTAGCCGTAGCCGTAGATGGTATCATGAGCTTTAGGGAGCACAACCCACTTCACTTCATCTGAAGAAGTGGGCTATGTCCATGAAAGCTCATGATACCATCTACATGTTTTGTTAGTCTTTAAGGTACTACTAGACTATTTGTTGTTTTTAAAACTCTTTAGGATAGGGATTATTTTTAATAGGGTGGTATGGTGCGAAGCACAATGTGTGGCAGTCCCAATCCCCAATGAGCTCTCCTACAATAGAAACAGAAATCGTGCTCCAATCCCATATATTTTCTGAGAAACCAGGAATTAATACAGAGCAAGTGGGAATCACATGATCAGAGCATACCCGTGTATTTCTGTAGCAATCCTATAAGCTCTCGCTAACATCTTGTGTGTGAGGAAGTCTCTGAAATGTGTTAATTCCAGAAATGCCCATGAACCAACCAACAAAAATTAAATAGGTCACATTCAGAAAAGCTGGTTCAGGCCAACTAGTGTATGCAAAGATATATGAAACGTTAAAAAAAAATTAAAGGCAATAGCTGCTGCTGCTGAAAATGTGATTCTTACTGAGCATGTGGACTGCAATGGATCCTGCAATGGAAACACCTGCTGGACCACAGTTGTTGCTGGACCAGAGTACTGGATTTTAGAGTTTCAACCTGTACCATCTTAATCTCCTGTATAGACAGTGATTTGTTGGCAGGAGACCTTTTCCAATCAACACAGCTAATTCACCTCCCTAGAGATGGTAGCTTTACTGACAGGAGATCTCTCTTTCCCATTGATTTAGAGCATCTTCATTTAAGTGATACAGTAGCACAGCTACACCGATGCAGTGTTTTATGCGTATACTTGCCCTGAGAACAGACCAGAACAGAGAGAGAGGGAGAGGCAAGAAATGCAAGAAGAAGCTTGTTAGCACAGTGTGACTCTGGAAAAAGTGAGCAAAACAGAGAAAGCTTTAGAGTCTGGTGTTGGCTAATGAGGTTTGTTGACTGTAAGCAAAGAAACCATCCCTATTGTTCTTGGTGGCTTCTGCTTTTGGAGAGATGGGACTTGGCACATTCCTTGTAAATAAATAAGACTGTGTCAAAGAAAATACCAGGCTCCATCAATTTCCGCTTACAACTAGGACATCCCCACGGTCCTGAACTTTGACTCGACACTTGGGTTGAGAAAGGACAACAATACTTAAAACACATTTGCAATGCTGAAATGCTACTTGTGCTGACAGCTGACCTCAGAAGCCCATTAGAGTTTTGTGTAAATTGTTGAGAAAGTAGCAGATAACTCTTGTGTTCTGGGTGTAGGCTGCAGCAGGACGTGGGTCAGGTTTTATCTTACACCTTCTTAATTTTTAATCACTGCAGCCCTGCTGATGCGGTGAGAGGGAGCAAAGGGGTAGTTACCCCAGGCTCTGGAAATTGAAAAGGGCGAGGTGCTCCCAACTGCTGCCACTGCTACTGTGGCACTAGCAGTGGCTAGAGCCCCGGACCCTTTAAATGGCTGTCAGAGCCCCACACAGCGTGCTCTGGACAGCTCTGAGGGAGCACAGAGACAGTCCCTCCCCACCTTGTCTAGCAAATCTGTTGTCTCCCTGTTTTCCAGCTATTACCCTCTCTCTGGTGAACATATGCAACCAATTGACTGGAGTGGAGAGTTCTGCTTCACAACCTATGGCACACCATAGCTAGGGGTGACTAAGTGAAGGTAGTCTTTTTAATTCACAACTGACAAATTGCAGTTTCCTGCATCTTAGACAACTTCAGCTTTTGTAGTTCACCTCTCACTGTTATGCATCATGCTTGAAACAAAAAGACCTCAACTACGATTGGGTCCCCTTGTCAAAGCACTGCACATACCCCTGAGACATCACTGACCCAAATAATTTAGCATCTAAATACACACAAGAGGCAAATAGAATATTATTACCCCTTTTTACAAATTGAGAACTCAGACACAGAGATTAACTGATTTTCCTGACATAACCAAAGAAACAAGCGGCAGAGTCTTGCTTCAACATCTTAAACATAAGACCATCTTTTTATTTACTTCACCTTACCTGTGAAATTATCTTCATGCTTTCCACCTGCCCTCTTTCCTCCCAGATTATCTCTTTCTTTCCTTGTTCCACACAACCTTTTCTTCCTTGTCACACAATCTAAGAGGGAAGGAGATTAAAGGGGTTTTGCTGCCCTTTCATCTTTGGAATTTTTTCCTGCCTCTACTACTACCAGCCACTCACTGCACATATCTCCTGGCAAAAGTGATGCTGTGGTGTCACAATTCTCCTTCCCCTTCAGATTCTCTTTGGTATCAAGTTTGTTCAGTTGACTGTTTATTTGCTAGCATCTGCTTGGCAGGGTTGGCGTATCTGCTTGGTGCATAAAAGTCAGGGATAATTCTGAAGCCTCAAGATGGCTGTCATTTGGCTCATTGCCATATTGGTCTTTAGGATTTTCTTTCCACAAAAATGACATTTGCTTTGTTTTCGCTAAAAAGCCTCTGTTCATTGCTTTAGATGCACATACAAAATGTATTAGCCAAATGTAAAAACATTGCACAGGCTGAACTAATGTCCATAATGAAAATGTAATCCTAACCCATACAGCTGTATACTCTCCCTTCATCCACATCTCTAAACTCCTTCCACACCCTTCCTCCAAACCTGAGGAAATAGATTTTTGCAATGAACAAATGTAGCGACCGGAAGACCAAAAAGGAAGTGAATTCCAGAATCAAGTATCCCGTTTAACCCAATCTTAGCCAGATTAGCACAAACTAAATGTTATGTTCCCTTGCCCGAGGCAAGAAGTGCTCCCCTGGTTTTTTACTGGAGGTAGATAATTACCAAAACGCCCAGTTTGCTATTGACATAAGAGGCAGTGGTACTGGGCCCTCTGTTATGTGCACCTTTAAGGGAAATATATTCATTGCTGTTATAAAAAACATGTTATGATGGCTATAGAGCTTTCTCTTTCCATGATGAAGTGCATACTGAAGTACAACACATTCATGCTTACTTGGGCAAAAAGTATGTGTTACTTTTGCTCAATAGTCTGCAGAACCATCATACTGGAGATTTGCAGTCTAATCTCATCACCAGGTCCTCTCTAGAAATAAGGACTCGTCTACACGGGGAAAAGTTTTTGTTTTCTATAAAAACTGTTTTGTATCCACACAAAAATGATCTCAGAGCAGTGAAGCAGCCTTCCTCTTCTCTCTTCATTTCTGAGCTACTGGTTCCTTTGCTTGGATGATCATGGGAATTACAGATCATCAAGCACCAGGAAAATTGGTTGAAAGAGGATTATAAAATGCTTAAGCAGTCATGGTATGAGAGAGACAAATGGGCATGGCTGCTGTAAAGTGAAATCTTACCTCTCCACTCCACCGGAATTCTTTGTATGTGAGCCAGACATTGGCAAAAGGAGACCTGAATTACCTAGTTTATTTGGATTTCTAAAATAAAAATTTATAAAGGGGTATTATCTTAATGTGGAGCTGAACTCATGCATGAAGGCACTGAAATAGAGTCAATTAAGCTGACATGGAGAGCTAAGCTGAGCTATGCAGCTTTGCTCAAAATGGCAACAGTCCATCATTTTTCCAGATAAGATACGGAGACAAGATCTGTCTCAGCATGTCTAGGTCATGGTCACTAACCCATCGTGGTAGGTTGTCAGATATAAAATTGTTGTTGAACACATAAGTGTATAATAATACCAAAGCTGTTGCAAGTCCCAACCAAGCCATTATTATGAGCAAGAGCTTTAAGAGATTCCAAATGTAACAGAGGAAATTGTGTTTCTTAGGACTGTGAAGCAAGTTCTCCCCCGACTTGACTTCAACAGCCTGCCTCAATAATGAACCAGCCTGAAACTTGTCCTCATTCTCCACCCTCATTGATGATGTTTCCTCGGTTGACGTTACCAGCTGCCCGTCCAGTTGCGTGATGTCATTTTTCTGAGACTCCCCAGTTTTATCAAGTTCTTCCAATGTCTTCCTTAACTGGTGTGTTTCAAGCTTTTCCTTTTCATACAGATGCTGTTCATTTTCTAGACTGGTCTCTAGATGTTTCAGGTACTGCTTGTTTTCATATATTATGTTTCTTACCCCACATGTGTCTTTTTCCTGGTCAAT
The DNA here is from genome assembly GCF_052426305.1 of Pelodiscus sinensis. Lineage (NCBI taxonomy): Eukaryota > Metazoa > Chordata > Testudines > Trionychidae > Pelodiscus > Pelodiscus sinensis. The sequence continues at coordinate 118,713,799 of NC_143056.1, read as the reverse complement.
ATCATGATACGCAGAAATCTGGCAGGCCATTTCCATGATTTCCATGTTTAGTTGTTCGTTTATTTTCTCCAGGTGTTTATTTTGGAATTCTAATGTATTAATTCTGTCTTCTCTTCCTTCCACCATCTCCCTGGCATTGTCTACTTCTCTTTGCAGGTCTTCCACTAATGTCTTGAAACAGTCTGCTCTGGCTTGCAGTCTCCTGTTCTCTTCTTTTATCTCTTTGTTATCTTTCATCAATTTCTGGTTTTCGGCATCAAGCTCTACAGCGGCTTCTTTGAGATCCCATATTTGATTCTGTAAATTTTTGTTTGCAGTAGACAGGTTGTGAATCAAGGAAGTCTCCATTTGCTTGGCTTGAGGGTGTTTATGGAGCAATCAAGTGAGGCTGTTGACTCTGACCGGAATGAACCTTGGCATACCTTGAGAACTTTCATCCTGTTAAGAGCATGACAGAACTCTGATGTCACAATCCCATGATTCAACCAGCTGCTCCTCCTGTACACTTGAAACTCTTAAAGGAGACTTTTAAGGAAACAAAGTAGCAAAGGGGTGAGTGGTAAAGTTCTGTTATTGATTAGAAGCTGACTAGGAAATAGTAAACAAAGAGCAGAAATAAATGGTCAGTTCCCAACACAGCTAAAGATTAACAGAGCAGTGACTGAAGGCTTCATACTAGGACTACTGTTGCTTAATATATTTATTAATGATCTGGGAAACAGTAGGAACTGTGAAGTAGCAATATTTTCAGATGACACACAATTATGTAGGTTAGTGAAGGCTGAGAAATTCCAAAGGAACATAACACAAGGCAGCACATTTGGGCAGCACAATGGCAAATGGAATTCACTTTGACAAATGAAAAGAAATGGACATTGAACAGAATAATTTGATCTACTCATGTGCATTGCCGTGCTTGGGGATAACGATAACCACTTAGGAAACAGATCTGGACCTCACTGTGTACTGCTCAATAAAAAACTCTGTTCAATGTGCAATGGCAGTTAAAGAGAAAGGGGGAAAGTTAGGTTGCAGAAAGAATGGGATAGAAAATAATAAACTGAGTTAGAATGCCTTTCCTTAAATAAGTGATATGTACTCAGCTGCAGCATTGTGTTCAGTTCTGGTCATCCATCATCACAAAAATGCAGCAGAAATACAAAAGATTCCAGAGTCTTGTGACAAACATTATTTGTGATATGGAAAATCATCAATAATGACATCAAAAGAGATTAGAGGTAAAATATTGGTGCCATTGACTTCTGTGGGGCTAGGATTTCATTTTAGGATGGATTGGGGAGAAGACTTATAACTGGGGTTATGATAAAAGATCACAATGGTATGGAGATGTAAAGAATGTGTTCCCATTTACTCATATATTGACCAGAGGGAATATTCATTGGTACATGGAGGCCTTGTAGTACATGGCAAGAGACCGTTCCACCTGGAAGGAAAACACACACTTCATTGAGAATAACATTCAATATCAACTCAGATATGGAATCTCACACAAAGAGAGGGCACCCTGAAAATAAAGAGGCGCCTCTTCTGACTTAATAGAGCCTAAAGCACTGAAGATGGTAGTTGGAGGCAATTAATCAGCTCAGCTGGTGACCGCTTCAACCAGGCTAGGAAGGAAGATCCATTGCCTTCAGCTCCTCAGGCTGAAGAAATGGAAGTTGAAGCATGGCATTTGCAAGCTAGCAGGATCCTGGTTTAAAGGTTTAATATAAAATCCCTCACCGAGATCTGATCTATCTGCCTCTGGTGTATTAGAAACAGTGCTTTTTTGTTTTAAAAAAAAAAAGGTGCCGGTACTCCAGGGGAAAAGTTATTGAGCTCTGACTGGAGGTGCTGGTACTGCGTATCAGCAGTACCATCACACAGAAAAGCACTGATTAGAAATCTTAGGTGCTTCAAACCTGATGCAAAGACCAGTAAGTTATCCTTACCAAAATGATTTCTACACAGATCAGATCATGTGCTTTCTCTTTTGAGAGACTAAAGAGAAAGGGTGCAGCTCGCGGAAAGAGTGGCAAAGATTTTGTTTGTCACCCTTGTGCCTTCCAGGTTCCAGGCTTGGCTGGGAGCTGAAGCAGGCCTAAAAATAAATTTAGAGCAGACCCAAAACTGCTGTACTTTATGCAGTCTCTTCCCACAATGCCTACAGACTGCTCGTCAGCTCAAATAGCTGTAGCTCTGAGTATTGCTGCTCCTCCTCTTCCCACCAGCCCTACCCTGATAGGTTCCTATGTAGGTGCAGCAAAGTAGTCAATGTAGGACTGTATACACTGCTCCTATGACCAGCCATGAGGCTGTCCAAGTCCCATTACATTATTCCACTGCATAATTGAGTTGTGGAGTTGTGGAGGAAGAAACTAAGGAGAAAGAACATCCCTAATAAATCCAGCCTGTCTCTCTTCAGTGTGGCTGCAAACTGTTCATGGAAGATTCTGTGTGGCTAGTTCAGAAGGTTAAGATTTGCTAGCCCCGTCATCTGGCTCAGCATCTTTTGAAGTTTTCCATGAGATGTCAGCAAATCCTTCCAAGGCCTGATTCCAAAAGATCACCCACAGCTCTTCATGGACAAAGCTCTACTCTGAACCAAGCTCTGCTCTGAACTAGACAAAGTGTAGTGACGGCATGTAAAAATACAAATGTATTGCTCCCCTGACATGACCTATACCACACTGGATGCATCCCTGAGCCAAAAGTCCCACTGGTCGGAATTGTTAACTGGGGTTCTCCAGTGGTACTATAGATGCTATGTGTGTCAGAACAGGTATCCTTCTCAGAGCCTCTTCAAAAGAAAGCTGGGACTAATGAGAAGATACTTGGACAATATATGGTATTTATATTCAACAATATACAATAAGTATGCTTAATTTTTGTCCAAGTGAATTTAGAAGAGGAGGTTTATTAATACTGGTCTATTTTCTTCCTCCTTCCCCCCCACCCCAACATGCATCTTATTTTCTTGTTGTTTAAAACTGGTTAGAGGGTGTACCGCATTCCAAAACTAACAATGTGATTGTTCCAAAGGTTCTTCACTGTCACTACAGATTCTTCTTTTCTCCTGTTATATAATGCCTTCCTTCTGGATGAGTTAGTCATCCATTTTCTGTTGTTCTAGCATGAAATTACAAAATCCCATGCTGCAAATTAGATCCCTGAAGGGATCCCAGGTGCATCAATAAAGCCAATTCTGACTGGCTTCAGAAACTGTCATATGTAAATGCCTCCTAAAGGGGAATGTCCATCAACCCATGAGGGGCAGGAAGAAGATGGTGTGGGAAAAGGGTGCTTTTGTTAATTTTTGCTTTGTAAAGCTTGACATTTCTGATCTCTGTTTCACAGGAGCTGAGTCCTCACTGAGTTTAATGAGGATTTGGGGTACTCAGCAGCTCTGCAAATCAGGCCACTCATTTTTATTGTAATATCCTTCAATAGTGGCCCTTTGAACAGTGCAAAACAGAGGGGGGAAGAGAGAAAAAGAAACAGGAGAGTGGGAAATATTTAGTGACTCTGCAGAGGAAGAACTTAGACAAGGGGAAATTCAGGCTCTGGCTTGAGTCTTTTCTAAGTGGAGTTGGTTTATTTATCACTGGCTGAGAGCAAATAAAGCAGGACTCAGGTGGCAGAATGAAGTACAAGGAAGAAACTAAGGAGAAAGAACATCCCTAATAAATCCAGCCTGTCTCTCTTCAGTGTGGCTGCAAACTGTTCATGGAAGATTCTGTGTGGCTAGTTCAGAAGGTTAAGATTTGCTATACTTTGAAGAGAAGAAAAGAGGTGGAGGAGGAGCTATATTATTACTTAAGCAGAGGAGAGGGGTGCAAGGGAGGAATTCCCAAGCCTAAAACCAAATGGCATTACAGGTTGAACTTCTCTAATCTGGCACTCTCTGTTCTGGCAACATCCGGGGTCTGGTATTATTTTAATTAGCCGGATGTCCACTTAACATGGGTGTGGCCAGTTTTCCTGCAGTTCCCTAAAGTTTATTTACAGCCACCAGTCCATGGAAGTGTTAGTAATGCTGCTAGACGTTATTGACCTCCCATAGTCCAGCATATTCTCTGATTTGGCACTGGTCAAGTTTAGAGGGTGCCTGTACTGGGAAAAAGGATGTCTAGTGGCAAAACAGAATAGACAATGCCTATCATTGCTACTATGAGAAAATGCCAGTAAAATAGAATCTTGGAAACAACTGTGGTAGTGCCAGGAATGGAACCCTAAAATACTCTAAAAGCATTGTGCTACTTTCACTCCTGAAATCAATGGAATTACAGAAGGTGCCTGCTGTCTTTATGGAGTTGTCTCATTGTGGCTCCATTTGGAGGTGGGGGGAGGATGGAGAAAATGAAAACAAAATACCATGTTACATGGAACTAGTACCTACTGGGCCAAATCCTGAAGTCCTGGCCCAATTTGAACTCTGTCCTAACTTAAGCAAATCCCTCACGGTAATCAAGAAGAATTTGATCGAGTAAGAAAAGCAAGATTTGGCCTCTAAATTAATTTCATGCTCCTCTTGCTTTGGACTGATAAGCACAAAATTAACTTAGTGAGCTAATTAACTATCAGGAAGGTAGAAAGCAAAGTGGAGCTCAGTGATTTCTGCTGATTAGGGTAAAAAGGGAATATTTACAGAATATACTCACATATTTCTCCTAAAATAATTGGTAGTCTTACAACATATTCGGACCCTCCAGGCCCAGAACCAGGAAGACTTAACAAGCCTTTTCTCCCCAAAAAACTAGCCAAAGCTTCTCCAAATCCATTCAAAGAACAGCATGAGGGAGAATCAAATGGAAAACCTAGTACTTCTGCTTTGACTTTTTATCATATTCAGCATTTGACCTAGGCAATCAGGAAGCAATTAAAAGATTCTGTCTCAATGCCCCCATCCTTCTCATAGTCCTGTTCTCATTTTGCATGTCTAACATGCTATATAAAAATATGTGTAACATAGCATTTCAGTCAGGTGGTATTAAACAAAGCCCTTTTAGTTCTATCAGGCTCTATCATAGCTCGGTCATCTTTGCAATAAACACATCCTTTAAAAAATGCTTAACCTCAATGGTTTTTAGAATGTCTCCAATTATTTCTAATTTACTGACGTTTTCCCCGAGCCCCTCATCAATTTGACTATTCAAATTGCTAACACTGTTAATGGCTTCTGTCACCAGCAGACCCTCCATAGACCTTGAATTCTCTCCATTGCCTATGCAGGCAGGAACACATCTGGTTGTGCAGCCATGCCACACTGGATCAGGGTGTGAGTCTGGCAGAGGAAGCTCATCACCATGCAGTGTGATGATTAACGGCTTCATTTTCATCCTAGCAGTGCAGAAAGACCACTCACTGGGTCTGCTTCTCCCCTCGCCCCCATGTTAGAGTGTGTAATACCTTCGAGAGGGAGATCAGACTGAGCTCCAGTATCTCTTTCTAAATGTTTGTGGGGGAGATTTTCAAAGGTAACCAACTCTCACTGACTTTCAGTGGCAGGTGGCACCTGATAGCCCTTTGTGCCTTTGAAAATCTCTGTGTGTTTGTGCTGAAGGAAGGAAGAAGAGGAGAGGCTGGCCTGTCTTTCTATTTAATTAAAGGGCCACATTTTCAATGTGATCGCAAACTGGACTCTGTTATGCCTGCATGATTTATACACTTGTAGTTGTTGAGCATATTCATACCAATAGAAAGATTCCCCTTGACTTCAATGGCCTCTGATTCAGACCTTTAATAATTCAGCAGTCCCATCTTCCAGATGAAGCATTTAGTCAGGGACAGCCTCTCAAATGATCTATAATGTGTGGCAGATATCCAGGGAGAGTCTCCACAGCAGCAGCAATAGCAGGGCGTCAATGGACTACAGTTCAGGCATTAAAGTACTGGGCAGACAATTTAAATTTTGGGGTTCTGTTTATGACTTTGCCACCAACTTCCTGTGCAGCCTTGGGCAGGTGACCTAACTGCCCTGTGTCTCAGATTCCCTGTCTGTGACATTGGAACAGTGAGATCCACTGAAGAAGTAGGCTGTGCCCACGAAAGCTCATGATACCATCTACATGTTTTGTCTATAAAGTGCGACCAGACTATTTGTTGTTTTTTCAGTTAACTGATATTTGTGAAGAGCTCTGAGATCCTCAGAGACGTTACTGTGTAATTGCAAGATATTGTTATTGCATGTACAAGAATATGGCCATTTAGCGTCTTTAGAGTTCCACCAGAGGGTTGGGGAGGGGCCATATGCGCTTATATTTTTTATTCTTCCCTATCATCCATACGCTCTGGAAAACTGCAGTAGTACAATTTCTTTGCACTTTGATAGAAATGTAGCCGTGTTAGCACTTTGAGTGGGAGATTTCATGAGGTCAAGGATTAATGCTGGTGGGGGAAGGTTAGGCAAATCTGGAACTGCCCAAAGTATACAAATACTTGTTTTCCTCTTTCTTGATTGCTCCTTGAAAAACAGCTTTGCTTCCACAAAAAACAGGCTCAGGGGGACCTCTGTGGAAATATGGCAGACTGAAGTTTTTCATCCCCACTTAGCAATGCCTTCAGGAGGAGACCAAAGCTGACAGTTTTACAATGCTAATGACTTCCTCCAAGGACTTGTAAGTTTACCCTGATTATAATACCGTGGGCATAGTTTTATCTGTCCAATATTGAACTAAATTCTACTCTCATTTATACCAGTGTAGCCATCTTGAGTTACATTGGATTACGTAGGAGTGACTGACAGCAACAATTTGTCCTGTAAACCCATTATGTATGTTCTATGAAAACGTAACTTATAGAATCATAGAATACTAGAACTGGAAGGGACCTCGAGAGGTCATCAAGTCCAGTCCCCTGTCCTCACAGCAGGACCATGCATCAGCTACATCATCCCTGATAAAAAATAAAATGGGGATACCCCCATCACTGGAGAATGTGGGCATTAATCCCACTGCTTCTCACATACAAAGTGAGCGCTCTACCACTTGAGCTAATTCCCCTGCCTGTGTATATTTTATTCTTTAATATCAGGTGGAAATCCTGAGATTCACATCCAGAAACCCACAAATCTATGAGCATTTTCTGAGAAAAGAGTGAATAAAGATACTGAAAGGGCATCAGGATCTGGCCAATGGAGCAATTAATGAAAAAGGACAGAAATGACTTCTGGGTATGTGACTGGCCGAAGAGAAGTATTGGTCTATCTATGCTGATGTATTTAGACTCTCTGGAGGTCTAAGCCTACCTTCCGGGGGGGTCCCTTAGGGCTTCACAATATTAGGAGCCATCAATTGTTAAGTAACAGCATGTGTGGGTGGTGCCAGGCTTATAGGCTAGAGATTTGCTGATTTGCCTAGGACAGCAGAACTACTAGAGCCAAACCTGTTTCTCTTTGTGGTACAGTCTTAGATAGTGCTGACACTCAGCCTATTGCAAAAAAGATCTGTTTCCCCATATGTACTAATTTGCAATATTAAAAATAGATCCTCCATGCACAAAGTGTGAATGAGGAGGGAGGTGTTTTCCTCTTTTGTTCCGTACCCTCTGGAGATTCTCTGCAGTCACAGCAGTCTTTTCAAAGAAGCTGAAAGCAATACCGCACATGATCAAATGCTGGCTAAAAAGATACTCTTAAAGTAGACAGGTGAGGTCAGCCCACAGGGTGAATGTGTGGATGAAGCAGAAGATTGCTGTTTAATTCCTGACTCTGCCACTGATTTAGTGTGTGACTTTGGGCTAGATTGCCACAGCCCTTATCCTGCCAGACAGTCGTAGAAGGGGAAATACTGTCCCCTTAATTCCCTGCTTGATTCTGTTGGTGTTCTCTCCCCAAGGATTGGAGAAAGAGAGCTGTGATGAGCAGGGAGTAGGAGTAGCCTGCCTTCACCCCACTGTCTCTCTAGCAAATCAGAGTAGCTGTCTGGGTTTATAGTGGAAAGTAAACTGCTCCACAAAAAGAAGTGAAGTAAACTTCCACTCAGATCAAGAAGGGAGAAGGAGGCAGGGAAATAATTGTAACTGTCTCTCTCACTTAGCCTTGTTGTTCCTAGGCACCTCCACTGTTTCCCATGCCATCCTAGGGACAGATTGTTAAAGTGAGACTATAATTTAAACCTCACCATATGCTAATTTCCCCATCTATAAAATGAGGGATAATAATCCCTATCTGGTAAGGTGATAGGAGGCTAACTCATTAGTATTTTAAATGCTTTGAGATTCTTGAAGGGAAGATGGTACATAAGCAGAAAAGATTAATCACTGTGTTATCTAAATATTAGAATGAAAATCACTAAGAAAAAAACTATTTAAAATGTCTTGAGAAAGTTCTCTTAACGTCCAAACAGTCTCAATGCCAAATGCATGTTCTCTTGAGTGTGCCAGCTAAATCAGACAAATATGGCATAGTGTTTTTAAAAATCTCTCCCCTTTTTGCATCATTGACTTGATGAGAAGCATCATTGTGTACGTTGTTAAACTAGGGTGAAAGAAAATGAAGAAAGCACCAGTTAGATTGCATCTGACAGAAGCAACAAGAGGGACCTGCAGTTTAACAAGCCTAGTCTACACAGGCAACCAAAGTCATTCTAAATTAACATGAATAATTAGCAGCCTTAGATAACATAATTGCTATGCAGAACTTCCCAGTTTTAGTTAGCATTCTGTATTAACTACTGTGTCATTATTAAGACACCATACTCAGCACCAGCAACTTAATTATCTTTAGTATCGCGGCAGTCTCAGGCTTGAATGCTGATGATTAATAAAACACAATTATTTACATTGTAATTGCAGCGTTTTAATTAAATTGAAAATGAACTTCGTTTGCTTTTCGCCACAGCCTTGATTTTTTAAATTAAGGTCAGATCTTTTAGTCAATCTTTTGTTTGAGATTTCTTCATTCCCTAATTGCAGGTTAGACAGACTGGTCTCTTGTCATCTTAGGAAATCAAAGCTGCTGGTGACAAATGAATTCCAAGTTAAAAAGAAGACCTCTTTGCTCCAAAGTTGTGTAAACCTTAGTCCCAGTGTAAAATTCATGTATATAGTTCTTAAATAAGTTGGGGGTCTTTAGACCTTTAATTTAGTATTAGTATTACTTTATTTTTGAATTATTCTCTGCAAGGGCATCCTTATTGTATGCATTACAATTACATCTAGAAACCCCAATCAAGCCTAGAGAATTTGCAGTCTAAACAAAGAGTGGGAAGAAAAATATTGACAGAGAGGTGAAGTGACTTGCTCACGGTCAATTAGCAGATGCCAAGTTTAAGGCAACTTCACCTGTATTTCCTCCTCATGGTCCATCCTCTCTAGACTGGCTCCTCAGCCATCTCTTCTTTTGGGCAGAGACTCTTGTCTTCCTTCCTCCTGACTAGGGTCTTCCTAGGCTGCACCGTGCCCTGCTTTTACAGCACTCTCCCAAGCAAGCCAGCCTGTCTAAACAGGCCACCATCTGCACTTTAGTTTCTCTTTAGAGGCTATAAACACTGTGATGGCCCACAGTTATAAGTTGCCACCCTTCTCTTTCTAAGCAAGCACATTTATTGTTAAGGTACAAGCATGACAGAGAAATCATAAAAACAATTAAAAAAAACCCTATCCACATGCTAACAAGCTTCCCAGAGATCAGCTCCAGCAGGTGGGTTTCTGCGGTTACAAATTCAGACCAGCTTTACCTCAGAACAAGCTTACTCATGTGTAGATTATTCTTTTACTACAGCTCAGGTCTTTGATCTTCAGATTTCAGGAACAGGTAAACAACTGCCAGTGGCTCCCACTTTATGGCAGAACATCAAATGGCTGGGCTCTTGCATAACTGGAGGTGGAAATGTGCATCCACTTCCCCTTAGAGATTTTCCAGGGAAGCCTCTGAACCCTGTTTGTCCAAAATTTCATTCTTGACTGAATTCTTGTCTTCAATATAATTCTGTAAGGGTATGTCTACACTAGCCCCCTAGTTCGAACTAGGGAGGTTAATGTAGGCATTTGAAGTTGCAAATGAAGCCCAGGATTTAAATATCCCGGTCTTCATTTGCATGTTCCCGTTTGGTCACCATTTTAAAATTCCACTAGCCCAAAGTAACTGCCCGCGGCTACACACAGCAGTGAAACGGTAATTCAAACTAAGTCCTTAGTTCGAATGAACTGTTACTCCTCAAGGACTTAGTTCAAATTACCGTTTCACTGCCGTGTGTAGCTGCAGGCAGTTACTTCAGTGGAATTTAAAAATGGCGCCCGGACGGGAACATGCAAATAAAGCCCAGGATATTTAAATCCCGGGCTTCATTTGCAACTTCGAATGCCTACATTAGCCTCCCTAGTTCGAACTAGGGGGCTAGTGTAGACATACCCTAAAGGCCCACAATCATACATAACCTTTGTATTTAATACAATGGACTTTAGAGATACTTAAATGTCATTGAGAAGGGTTTTACAAGGATAATGCAAGAAACTGTCTTACCTGTCACAGCAGGTCTTTTCACTCCCATTTCCACTGCCCTACATCCCTAAGCTGCATATTCCCATGACAGAGATCTTGGTGCTGATTTTGATCCTGTCTTAGACAGCGTTCTAGGGATTCATCTAGTGTACTGGAATCACTGGCTGGCAGATTGACTGTACTCCACTCAACTTTTGCCCACCTGCCCAGGGAAGAAGAATGGACACTACTGTGCACCAATAACCTATAGCTGGGGAAATGCTTCCCCTTCTCCCCCTCCATGTAGAGGGAGGGTCTTTGAAGCCAAGTGGAATTTCAAAGAAATCCTGAGACTGCTATAAAGGGCTCTAGGGGCCAAGGCAAATTGACCACAGCTGAGGAATGAGCCTATAGGACTTGCAGAGCCAAAGAAATATACCGTTCAGCTTTGACTCTTGCCTAAGAAATTGTTTCCTGTAGGGAAAGGAATAGTAAAGAAGGGTAAAAGGGCAGATTTGTTTGCCTACTCAATGACTATGTGATCAAAACCAAGACAGACCCAATAAATGTGCCAAGCCTTTGAAATGGATTGCATGAGTCTTGGGGAGTGGGAAATGAATGCTTATAATACTAACCGAATGCTATAAACATGATAAACACCCTAGTAGATTACTACTGGGACCAATCCACTCTCTTCCATTTGATTTCAGCAAGCTTTGGATCAAGCCTATTAAACGCAAATACTGTAGGGTTGAAATAAAACCCCCGAAGCCTACAGGAAATCTGCAAGCTGCTTAAATATTAGGAATTGGGATATATAGTGATATGTTGATAAATCAGGCAACCTTAAAGAAAGACAATCTTCATGCATGGAATGAGCTTAATTTTAACTATTAACACTCAGCATAATTATTAGATATTTTTTCTATTTCCTGTAATTAAAGAACACTCCGTTCTGCCCTCTTGCTCCTCCACACATTTTCTTTCATGAAACGTCTGACATGTGATGTATTTCTCCTAATTTTGAAAAAGTAATACAAAAATAAATTGAAAACATAAATAAATGATCCCATTTCATGGTGCGGTTAAGGCTGAGCACATTCACCTTCCACTCCACGGAGCTTGCTCAGAAGCAGGAACACTGCACAGGTCTCGAGATCCATATTTCATTAAACAAGTAAATACAAAGACAGTCATAGCAGAAATGCATGGAATATTAAGCCACATTTCACATGCGTATAAACAATATTAGGTTTTGATATAACCCATTATCAATCAGATGAGTATAAACAACTCCATTTATTTCATGCCCAATTGCTTTTGCCACAGTTCCTTTATACATCAATTATTTTCAGTCTAGTCACGGGATAAACAGAGAAGAATGAAGTCAGCTCCTCTATGTCTACTGCTATATTGTTGCATGAGTTGTTTTGTGTTAATACGTGTAATTTAAACAGGTCTTTCCTAGCTAGCCTATATTTGCTGTTTGTGTTGTTTTGGTGGCTGCACACTCCTTAGAACAATCTTTCTTTTCCTGTTAGCTGGGTAGAGCATCAGTAAAAGCCATTGCACTGCAGTGTAGTCAGCAATCCTGCAACGACTTCATCCAAGCCAGGATTGGAGGAGTCTAGATTCTTGCTACCAGGCCCATTGAGGAAGGTGGGGGGAAATGGGAGGTGAAAAGGGCAATTGCTCAGGGCAATTAAACAGGGTTTGGGGTGGGGGGCCCTGGCAACCACCATCAGCTGCACGTCAGGGCTAAGGGAGGCTGATTGCAGCTTTATTCCGCTCCCAGAAGTGGCTGCAGGCCCTGGGGAGGTGTCTCCACATGCTGCCTCCACCGCAAGTGCCAACTCCGTAGCTCCCATTGGCTAGGAACTACAGCCAATGGGAGATGCTGAGGCAGTGAATATGAGCTGTGGTGCATGGAGACTCCATGTTTCCTCCTACCCCCACCAAAATCCACTGCCAGAGGGGTGTGCTAGTTGCTTTCAGGAACCACTTGAGGTAAACACTACCCCTCATCCCTCCCCGCACCCCAACCCTCTGCTCCAGCTCAGAGCCAGCACCCAACTCCCTCCCCAGGCTTGCCCCCTGCACCTTCTCCCACACCACAATCATCTGCCCCTGCATGAAAGTGATTAGGGTGTGGGACAGTGAGCAACCGAAGGAGGGAAATGGAGTGAGCCAGGGGCCAGGCCTTAGAGAAGGTGTGGGATTGGGAGTGGCCTCCGGGAATGGATAGTGCAAGGGTCTTTGGGTGTGTGCAATTAAACAGTTGGCAACCCTAACAGGGGGTCATGTGGAAGCCTTGGCCATGCCAGCACCTCACTGGGCACCAGCAATGCAGCTGGCAGCTTGCTGGGCACTCGGGTTGAAAGCAAACAGTCCAAATGTAAGTGATTTATGCTTCATCCGGGTATGAGGTTGTTGCCTTGAAGTCTTTAAATTGCATGACTTCAGTATCTCAGTCAGAAGTTAGGGGTCTATTATGGGAGTGGATGGGTGAGGTTCTGTGGCCTGCAATGTTCAGGAGGTCAAGCTACGGTGATGATGGTCCCTTCTAACCTTAAAGTCCGATAGTTGCCACAAAGATACATGAGACTAAACAACTGGCAGTTTAAATGGCTCTCATTCTACAAGGGGTTGCAGTGTGCTCTTCAGTGGTCTCCTCATTGTGTCCTGCACCCTTTCACCCCAAGTCTTGGAGAAGACCTTCTGTCTTAGCAGTTAATGGAACTGTGGTTGAGCTACAGCAATGAGCAAAGAATATGGACCCTGATCTGGGCTGGCTAATACGGGATTTGAGGGTATCTCTCTAGCCTGGCATTCCCTGGTCTGGCAACATCTGTGGCATGATTTTAGTTAGCCAGATGTCCACTTATCATGGGTACGGCCAAGTTTCCCACGGTCCCATAAAGTTTGTTTACAGCTACTAGTCCATGCTCTCAGTGTTCTGTGCTGTTATTTAGCTCTAATTTACCCCTAAATGTCTTCTGAGAGCCCAGAAAGCAGTGGAAGTACTGGTAATGCTGCTAGACAATATTGAACTCCTGTGAACTGGCAAATTCTTTGGTTCAGCACCGGTCAGGTCCCAAGGGTGCCAGACTAGACAGATTTAACCTGTAAGGCTGTCAAGAGGATGAAAGCAAGCTTGTATATGGATTCCAAGGGTGACTCTGCTGCTCACAAGAATAGAACTGTGGTCTGTGATGATACATTACTAATCCCTGTTAAATTTGATTACTGCTTATTAATATCCATAGTATTTAATTTGGCTGACCTATACTTTTACAAAATTAAGCCCCCTTCCCAAAGGGCCTTCTTTGGTTTAAACAATTAATTGTTTTTTGATAAAAATTAACTTGAAAGTGTGTTTTGTGGTTCATGGCATTGGGGAGACGCAAGACTTACTGATCTGATCTGCAAGCATCTGCCCATAACCTCCTGCCTGCTGCTAAGGATGCAGAACACCTCTTAACTTCTGTGGGCACTGGGAAGTGCCAGTACCTCCCTGGAACATGCTTAAAATAATACTGAGTCCTCTTAAGCCCATTGGTTAAGATTCAGTTAGAACTGGGGGGGGGGGCGCGACAGCTAGTGGATCCAATTAAAGGAATGGGCCTAAGTGTGATTTTTTCATGCGGAGAAAAACAATGGGACTGGCATTCATCTAATTACTTCAAAGTACAGGCAGTCCCCGGGTTACGTACAAAATAGGGACTGTAGGTTTGTTCTTAAGTTGAATCTGTATGTAAGTCGGAACTGGCGTCCAGATTCAGACACTGCTGAAACTGACCGCCAGTTCTGACTTACATACAGAATCAACTTAAGAACCCCAGGCGTCCCCAAGTCAGCTGCTGCTGAAACTGATCAGCAGCTGATTCCAGGAAGCCTGGGGCAGAGCAACTCTGCCTCGGGCTTCCTGTAGTCAGCGCTGGTCAGTTTCAGCAGAAGCTGACTTGGGGACGCCTGGGGCAGAGCAGCTGGGGTGCTGCCGGGTTGGTCCAGTAGTGCCCACGGGCGCTGCAGGACCAATCGGCAGCGCCCCAGCTGCTCTGCCCCAGAGTCCAAAACAAAAGCCTGGTCTGCTGGGGGGGGGGGGAGCACACTAGCTGCGCCCCCCCCCCCCAGCAGACCAGGGACACGGGGAGCAGAGCCGCAGCGGCAGCGGGGTGCCGCGCCTCTGAGGCTTTGCTCTGGCAAAGCCTCAGAGGCGCGGGACCCCGCCACGGCTGCGGCTTCAGTCTGGGTGCCTGTGGTCTGCTGGGGACGGTCCCCAGCAGACCACAGGCACCCTGACTGAAGCGGCAGCAGCGGCGGTTCCCCGCGCCTCTGAGGCTTTGCTCTGGCAAAGCCTCAGAGGCGCGGGACCCCCCCGCGGCTGCGGCTTCAGTCAGGGTGCCTGTGGTCTGCTGGGGACCGTCCCCAGCAGACCACAGGCACCCAGACTGGAGCGGCAGCAGCGGCGGTTCCCCCTCTGAGGCTTTGCTCTGGCAAAGCCTCAGAGGCGGGGACCCCCCGCGGCTGCGGCTTCAGTCCGGGTGCCTGTGGTCTGCTGGGGACCGTCCCCAGCAGACCACAGGCACCCGGACTGAAGCCGCAGCCGCGGGGGGTCCCGCGCCTCTGAGGCTTTGCTCTGGCAAAGCCTCAGAAGCGCGGGAACCCGCCCGGTGCCCCTGGTCTGCTGGAGACGGTCTCCAGCAGACTAGGGGCACCGGAGCAGCTTACGAACGGGGCTTTCTCGCCCCGACTTCCGGGGCGAGAAAGCTCCGTTCGTAAGTGCGGATCCGACGTAAGTCGGATCCGCGTAAGTCGGGGACTGCCTGTAAGTAATTGAAACGAACTGTAGGGGAATCCTCCCCGCACCAGCCCCCAGTACTTTCACAAGGAAGATCTAGTGCACGCTCCTTCTCCCCATAAGCCTAGCACAAAACTTCAGGGTGGGAATAGAATCTATGCAGGCTCAAAGAAAGCATACAGTTGCCAGGCTAATTCTTCAACTTACCTACATACACATTGTGTCCACTGACATCAATGGGAATCCTATGTATGCAGTGTGCAAAGCCCATTGAAGCCAGTTCATTCTAGGGAAGGCAACAAATTAGGCTCTGTCAAGAAGACTGAGTCTGTTTATTGAAATCAGAATAAATGTACACAAGCTATTTTATAAAGTGCTTTGCAATCTAAGAGACCACATTATTGCAAAGTATTTTTATATGCAAAAATGAAAAACGGGTGATAAACATGACCATAACTTTATTGATGAGACCCAAATCTTTGACTGGTTTACCTCATTTTTGGTGTAACTGCCCCTTTCTAAATCAAATTAAGGGTTTCCATATTTTATACTCATTTCTAATGTGTCAGTGAGTGTATGAAAGGAGGAGGGTTCTACTGCCTTAGCCAAGGGAAAGGAATACAATATATTTATTCCTAATTTTCTTCTGTTCTTTTAAATAAGTCCATCCTCTTTGAACTTAAGCTCCCATAAAACAACATCACCACCTACAGCTCAAACACTAGACTATCCACTATGTGCTAACTATTTGATTTGCAAGAGCTTCAATCACAACTGCACTTAAATCTTTAAATAAAATAAAAGCTCTTCCTTTTGAAAACACAGGGTATTTCTTTACAATTATTTTTTGCAAAGTAGAAGTACAATAACTGCTGGAAAACAAAAGTAAAAGGACTAAAAATGCCTATAAGCAACTTGTTTTGTGGGGTTTTTTTGAGGTGTGTGTGGGGGGGGACTGTATTTTGTTTATGACATTTTATTCTCTACCTCTTCATCATAAGCATACCTAATTATGAAGGCTGTTGCACAGATTAGTCCAAAAGTCACCCAAGTTCCTCACAAAATTTGGTGAGCCTTCACTTTTATTACTGAAAGTCTCCTACACCAGAAATATAGAATCATAAGCCTAAGGTTATAGAAAAAGTTATTTGCCCAACAAGGATGCACCCCTTGGCATTTGAAGTTTTGTCCTTGAATCATTGTTGTGCATCCCACATTTTGGTTCTTTGTGCAATAATTCTTTCTCACCTTTTCACCTAGGCTAGTTAAAGTATGTTTACCCGGCTGCATCTATACTGGCATGTGCCTTTGCGCAAAAGCAAAAGCATCCGTGCCAATGTAGACGCTCTCTTGCGCAAGAAAGCTCCGATGACCATTTTAGCCATCGGGCTTTCTTGCACATGAAATTAAAGTGGCTGTCTACACTGACCCTCTTGCGCAGAATACTTGAGCAAGAGGGCTTATCCCTGAGCGGGAGCATCAGAGTATTTGCGCAAGAACCACTGATTTTGTAAATTACAAAGTCAGTGTTCTTGCGCAAATACTCGTAGCCAGTGTAGACAGGCGGCAAGATTTTGTGCAAAAGCAGCTGCTTTTGCGCAAAATCATGCCAGTCTAGACGCAGCCCTAGAGTTAATATGGGAGAAGCCAGTCCTGGGTGTGTAGCACGTTATGCTACAAATGTGAAGGAACCATTGTATTGCCAGCTACACTGAAGGAAAACCCTACTGACTGGCAGAGGAGAGAGGTTGCAGAGAAATGCCATTCCGTGCTGTCCTTCCCGTGTCCCCAAAAGACATAACCAGTAAAACACATAGTGTTATTCTTTTCCATGTTACACTATTTGGCTTTTGGTCTGCACCAGGAGCATTTGCAAGTGTCTTTCTCCGCCACTGTAATTCAGTTGGTGGGAGGAACCAAGAAGCAATAGTGAAGGAAGGAACTAGTGTTTATCCCATTGCATTGTCTGTAACCCTGCTATCCCAATGCATTGTTGGCATCCCTGCCTATGTCCTGGCTTTGCTATGGTTTCCACGAATGTGATCAGCTGCAGACTTGCAGCAACGTAGAGCTCTTACAAATGATCCCTACTTGTCACCATGGGCAAGGGGTAGATTTTTCTGATTTTATCACCAGTCCATTCAGGAAAAGTAAACCATGCATTCGGATTTGCTATAATGCAGTGTCATGCGATCAAGAAATTCCCAACCACAGACCTTTTTGTAGCTTGGACCAAACAGCCTCATCAGTAGTACACCTTAGGTAGCAGCTGCCATAATGAAGACACTGTATGTGAGTTTATTGACAGGTGGAAATAAACAATATAAGGGGGAGACTGGAACTGGACATCCACTAGATAAGGGTGTTCCTTTGTTAAAAGGCAAAACTGAACCGAGAAGTTGAAAAATTCTTAGCTGAAATAACATGTTCCTTCAAATCAGTGGAACAGTACCAAAGGAGACCAGCTGAGGATCTAGCCTGGAGGTCACGTGGTTCCAGATACATGCAGCACTCCTGCAGTGCTATCTATTTCACAAGTGCTGTGGGGAGTTGGAGCTGGTAGTAGAAAATGATTTGCTGCCCGTGCTGAAGAATGATTGACAGTGGCTTGTGAATAGCTGCAGGCACAGGATTCTCTTCAGCAAAGTGCCACAGCAGTCAACAAAGAGACTCCAGCGGCACTCTGAAAATGCCAGACAGACCATCTTCTCTGAGAAGTTTCATTACACTAGCAAAGAGGATTTTGAAGCATGTCTCCCTGCCAGAGGGGCTAACTCCTAAAGCTCAACAGGATACAGGTTGCTCCTGAAACGCAGAATGTTTGAAAGGTGCACAACAGAGCTGTGTTCTTGTGTGTGCTTGTAGACCTCATAACTGTTAACCAAAAGGCAGCATCCCCAAGACCTTATATTCCAAAACATAAGTCTCTGCCAGTTAAGGCAAAGGAGGATTTCTTTTAGAAGTCTCTAAGGGTATGTCTACACTAGAAAGTTAGTTCGAACTAACGGACGTTAGTTCGAACTAACTTTCCTATGCGCTACACTAGCGCTCCGCTAGTTCGAATTTGAATCGAACTAGCGGAGCGCTTAGTTCGAACTAGGTAAACCTCATTTTACGAGGACTAACGCCTAGTTCGAACTAGCTAGTTCGAACTAAGGGCTGTGTAGCCCTTTAGTTCGAACTAGTGGGAGGCTAGCCCTCCCCAGGTTTCCCTGGTGGCCACTCTGGCCAACACCAGGGAAACTCTATGCCCCCCTCCCGGCCCCGGACCCCTTAAAGGGGCACGGGCTGGCTACGGTGCCCGTGCCAGGTGCAAGCCTGCCAGCACCCAGCTAGCAGACCCTGCACCTGGCACGGCACAGAGCCACCCACCCGATGCCCCCCAGCCCACCCCCTCTTGCCGGGACCAGGCTGGCGGCTCCCGGGAGCTTGCCCTGGACCGCAAGAGGCGGGCACCTTCCTGGGCTAGTGCGGACATCGTGGACCTCGTCCACGATCTCCGCACTAGGCACAGGAAAGTGGCCGTCTAGGGCAGGAGAGCTGCCAGCCTGGCCACCCAGGACCAGGTGTGCATGAAAATCAAGGGGGTCCACTGAGACCCCCGACACTGAGCCCTGAGCTTACAATGGCCGTCCTGGGTCAGACCAAAGGTCCATCTAGCCCAGTAGCCTGTCTGCCGACAGCGGCCAACCCTAGGGACCCTGGAGGGGATGGACCGAAGACAATGACCAAGCCATTTGTCTCGTGCCATCCCTCTCCAGCCTTCCACAAACTTTGGGCAGGGACACCACTCCTACCCTCTGGCTAATAGGACTCCATGGACCCAACCTCCATGACTTGATCTCACTTCCCTTTAAACTCTGTTCTAGTTGTAGCCTTCACAGCCTCCTGCAGCAAGGAGTTCCACAGGTTAACTATTTGCTTTGTCAAGAACAACAACTTTCTCTTACTAGTTTCAAGCCTGCTACCCATTCCTTTCCTTTGGTGTCCTCTAGTCCTTCTTTATGGGAACTCAGGAAGAACTTTTCTGAATGCACCCTCTCCACCCAACCCCTGCTTTTAGAGACCTCTATCCTGTCCCCCCTCCGTCTCCTCTTTTCTAAGCTGAACAGTCCCAGTCTCTGTAGCCTCTCTTCATCTGGGACCTGTTCCCAACCCCTGATCATGTTAGTTGCCCTCCCCTCTCCCAGCCTTTCTCTTCCCCTCTCCCACCTCCTTTTCCCAGTCTCCCCCAGTTTTGTTCAATAAAGACAGAGTCAATGTTGGAAGAAACGTTATCTTTATTTTGTACATCAATAAGAAGGGGGGCTAGGGAAGGGCAAGTGGAAGGAGGTGAGGGAGGAATGGGGTACGAGCCCCCGATGGGGAGGACTGGGCTGGCTCTGCGGGCTTCTGGGGGTGGAAGCTCTCCTGCAGCCCCCCAATTACTCCCTCTCCGCAGATGGCAGCCTGCGGCAAGTGCAGCCGGGCTGATGGCCGAGTGGTGTGATGTGCCCAGTGTGGGCACTCAGGGCACTCCAAGCCAGAACTTCTTTGCAAGCGGGGCACCCCTTAGAACTGTGTGTCCGGGGTGGGGGTCGGGACCCTTTAAGCGCAGCCCTCGGCTAGCCTGAGACAGTATCTCCATGCTCTAAGTCCTCCTTTTATGCCCTGCCGGCACTGCTTCCGGCCATCATTAAGCCCTGTTCAGAGTCCACTCAATGTGGACTTACTAGTTCGAACTAGCAAAACGCTAGTTCGAACTAGTTTTTAGTTCTAGATGCGTTAGTTCGAACTAGCTTAGTTCGAATTAACTAATTCGAACTAAGTTAGTTCGAACTAGCGCTGTAGTGTAGACGTACCCTAATAGGGGAGTGGGAAGAGCAGTGCTAGCTAGTGGTCAGACCAGGGTGTGGTGGGTGGTCTTCATCCCAGGCTTCTCCCTTGTCACTACAGAACTGCTGTGTGAGGGTCTGTCTTTTCAGCGACTCATCCCGCCAGCCAGGTCACATTCAAATCCATCCCTTTGGAGAAACACAAAATTCCGGTGATGTGGAAGTTTTGGACAGCAGCCAGGATTCCAGGCCTCCTCCCTTAGGTTGGAGTTTTAGAATCTGGACGCTGGCACTTCTAGCAGGCCTCCCCATTGAAGGTCAGGCTTGTCTTTCTTGTCTCCTTGTCATTCAGGGTTGGGAGCAAGTTCCCTGTAATTTTTTTCCATTTGTGTGCAGAATAAATTTTGTCATATGCACCAAGGCATGTACAAATGTGCACCACCAGTAAAAACATGTACTGCCAGCTCTGGACACTATGCTGATCAGCTGGGTGGCATTTGAATCTTTCCTGGGTAGCCACCCAAGCGCACAGTTTGCAGGGAACACTGGTTTGGAGGGAAGCCCAAACCTGCATCCTACACTGGCTTCCAATCCAGCCCCCAATGGTAGACAGCAGAGATCAACACTTTGGGGTGCTATGCAGCTGACTTGCTAAGTTGCTGCTTACCAGTGACCTCTCTTCTCACAGGGTAAATTTAAAAATGGAATACAAAATTAAAGTCTCAGGAGTCACCAGTTCCTCCTTCACAGGCTTGATCAGGTCAAGATAGCCCTTCCCAAGGATTCAGGACAGAGGTCTGCTCCTTTCCATGGCCTGCTGCTTTGCACTGTTCTGCTTCCCATTGTAAGCTCCAGCTCCAGCTTGTGCAGGGATGGCTGGGTGGGGCTGCCTGGTCCCAGAACTGCTCCCTGGCCCCCTGTTCTCATGTGGGATTTGCAAACCCCTATCACAGAGGGCTTTTCATTTTGGAAGGGCACTCTTACATGTATGCCTAACCAACCAATGAACATAAGAACGGCCATACAGTGTCAGACTGGAGGTCCATCTACCCAGTATCCTGTTTTCCAACAGTGGCCAATGCCAGATGCCCCAGAAGGAGTGAACAGAGCAAGTAATCATCAAGCAATCTCTCTCCTGTCATCCATTTTCAGACAAACAGAGGCTAAGGACACCCTTCCTACCCATCCTGGCTAATAAGTATTGATGGACCTATCCTCTCTGAATTTATCTAATTCTTTTTTGAACCCTATTAAAGTCTTGGTCTTTACAACATCCTCTGGCAAGGAGTTCCATGGGTTGAGCTGCATGAAGAAAAACATCCTTTTGTTTGCTTTAAAACTGCTACCTATTAATTTGGTGACCTCTCATTCTTATGTGATGGGAACAAGTAAATAATTTGTCCTTATTCACTTTTTCCATACCTGTCATGATTTCATAGACCTTTGTCATATCCTCCCTTAGTCTCCTGTTTTCGAAGCTGAAAAGTCCCAGTCTTTTTAATCTCTCTTTATATGGAACCCATATCAAACCCCTAACCATTTTTTGACCTTTTCTGAACCTTTCCCAATACCAAGGTAAATGCATTACGGGTAGGGTGATAGGAGGCCAATGTGAACCAATGAAATGTAAGATAAAAATGTGAAAGATAAAAGGGAGGGATGCAAGACAACTAAAGAGCGAAGAGGCTAGCCAGGGGTGGTCAGTGAAGGTAGGGCTGAGGAAGGCAAGCCTTCATTCCCAGTCCCAGCCCCTACTGCTGAGGCTCCTCCCACTTCCACGAGGAGGCAGGGCAGTGCACCATGCACCCCCCACCACCACAGGGAGGGAAGGTACGCGGCTTCATCCTCCCCAGCCCCAGAGCACAGGGAGGGTAGGTGGTAGGCGGGTCCAGCATCAGGGCCCGGATCACCAGGGAGGGAGGAGGGCGCACAGCCAGAAGCACGGGGAAGGTGGGCATTGGCAACCCCTGTCCATAGCTTGCCGATGACATATGTGTACATGCTACAGTTGCGGAAGGACTTTTAAAACATTAAGATTCTGTGCAGTTTGTCTGCTGCAGCATTACCTCAGCCTTACCTCATATGGTCTCTTTCCTTGTTTATCCTATTCTCATCTGCCTTATCTTGTGTGCCCCTGTTTTCCTTTATCTGTGTCACCTCAGGCCCTACACACAGCACATTTCAGACAATGCAAGCAACAGATATCTCTAAACAGGATTATTGCTGGCATCATTTCAGCTATAGTATGGATGGGACTAACATATTGGCTCCTCGGTTTTTTCTATTCTTCACTCTGTGTTTTATTTGCAAAAATCCACCTCCTATCAAAGAGTTCCAGCTTGTTTACAAATCTTCAGTAGTCAGATGGAAATTTTCCCACATTCCTGGCATTATAGTGTGTATTAAGTCTGTGTGCTTTGGAAGAAAATGTTTCATGATGTTGTAACCTAATTAGGGTATACCCTCCTGCGATGTCATGATGAACAGTGTGGTCTTGAGAGTTAGGACGTAAGATCTAAGAGGATGGAGAGAGGCTGTTCTCAGTAGTGATGGATGGCAGAACTAGGAGCAGTGGGCTCAAGTTACAGTGGGAGAGGTCTAGGTTGGATATTCGGAAAAACTATTTCAGTAGGAGGGTGGTGAAGCCGTGGAATGGGTTACCTAGGGAGGTGGTGGAATCTCCATCCGTACAGGTTTTTAAGTGTCAGCTTGACAAAGCTCTAGCTGGGTTGATTTAGTTGGGATTGATCCTGCTTTGTTCAACGGGCTGGACTCAATGACCTCCTGAGGTCTCTTCCAGCTCTATGATCTGGGTTCAGTTCTTGGGTTGGTCACAGTCTTCCTGTGTGACCATGGTAAATTGTTTAACCTCTTTAAGCCTCAGTTACCTACCTGTAAAAATAGGGTAATAATCGTTTCTTTCTCCCACCCTTTGTCTATTTAATTTATAATCTCTTGGTTACAGGGAATGTCTCTTACTATGTCTGTAGAGCACCTAGAAAAGCAGCACCCTTATTCTCTACAGGTATGTCTGCAGACGGATTCAGATTAGGCAGGTCGACATTGCAAATGAGGCAGGGATTTAAATATCCGGTGCCTAATTTGCATAAAAATGGCTGCCACATTTTGCCAACTCAGCACTTTGTCAGCAAAAAGAGGCAGTCTAGAGGGGGATCTGTCGAAAAAGAAAGCCTTTTTCGACAGATCCTTTATGCCTCCTAGCTTAGTGTTATCTGCAAACTTGCCGAGGGTGCAATACAGGTCATTAATAAAGATGTTGAACAAAACCGGCCTTAGAACTGATCCTTGGGGTATTACACTTGAAACCGACTGCCAACCAGACGGTGAGCCATTGATCACTACCCATTGGGCCCAACAATATAGCAAGTTTTCTATCCACCTTACAGTCCATTTATCCAATCCATACTTCCTTAACTTGCTGGCAAGAATATTGTGGGAGACTGTATCAAAAGCTTTGCTAAAGTCAAGGTATATCTCATTCACTGACTTCTCCATGTCCACAGAGCCATTTACCTCATCACAGAAGCTAATCAGGTTGGTCAGGCATGATTTGCCCTGGGTGAATCCATGATGACTATTCTTGATCACTTTCCCCTCTTCCAAGTGTCTGAAAATGTATTTCTTGAGGATCTCCTCCATGATTTTTCCGCGGAGTGAGGTTAGGCTGACCAGTCTATAGTTTCCTGGATTGTCATAGAATCACAGAATCATAGGGCTGGAAGAGATCTTAGGAGGTCATCAAGTCCAGCCCCCCAGTGTGATGCTGTTGCAAAAAAAAACAACACACATGATTCTGGGATGCATTAACAGGTGTGTTGTGAGCAAGACACAAGAAGTCATTCTTCCGCTCTACTCTGTGCTGATTAGACCTCAGTTGGAGTATTGTGTCCAGTTCTGAGCACCACCTTTCAAGAAAGATGTGGAGAAATTGGAGAAGGTCCAGAGAAGAGCAACAAGAATGATTAAAGGTCTAGAGAACATGAGCTATGAGGGAAGACTGAAAGAATTGGGCTTGTTTAGTTTAGAAAAGAGAAGACTGAGAGGGGACATGATAGCAGTTTTCAGGTATCTAAAAGGGTGTCACAAGGAGGAGGGAGAAAACTTGTTCTTCCTGACCTCTGAGGATAGAACAAGAAGCAATGGGCTTAAACTGCAGCCAGGGAGGTTTAGGTTGGACTTTAGAAAAAACTTCCTAACTGTCAGGGTGGTGAAACACTGTAATAAATTGCTTAGGGAGGTTGTGGAATCTCCATCTCCAGAGATATTTAAGAGTAGGTTAGATAAATGTCTATCAGGGATGGTCTAGACAGTACTGGGTCCTGCCATGGGGGCAGGGGACTGGACTCGATGACCTCTCACGGTCCCTTCCAGTCCTAGTATTCTATGATTCTATGATAATGCTGCTATGTACATATACCTTCTGGGATACTCCCTTGCTCACGTTTTTAGCCACTTCAACTATGACTGGGCCGGTGGAGCGAGGGGAAACATAGACTCCCCCATGACTCTCGTCCCTGATTCAGAGACCCTACAAGGAGCAGCCACCTATAGTTTCACTTTAACAATTTGCTACTGCATTTCCCTTGGACACTTCCCTTGTTAGCCCCAGTGCTTTCCTTACATCCCAGCTCTAGCCAGCACTGGTCAGTCCAGCCCTACAGCCTGCCAGATGCATCATCCTTGCTCCTCTGACTCTAGCTAGCAACTGAACTGCTCTGGCCAGCAACTCCTTTTTATATGGGCTTGTTGGTCTCTGATTAACTGCTTCCCTTCAGCTTCTCTAGACAGCTTGTGGGGATTCACCTCTGCTGCTCTTTCTTGGGGCAGGGTGTGGTAGAATCATAAAGCCTTCACCAGGGCCTCCAGTCCTGGAACACCCCATTGCAATGTCATAATATAAAAATGTTTCTAAGTCATTTAACATGTTTATACAGTGAAAACCATTTTTATAGCACCCTCATTTTGAGTAAAAACGCACTTTTTTCTAGTGAAAATATTCACCAAGATGGGACCAGATCTTCAGGCAATGTACATCAATTGAAGTCAAACTGGGCCAATTTCAGAAAGCCATTTTACACTAGCTGAGTGGGGGCTTTAATCTTTATTGGGAAAAGGAGATAGTTGCCCCTCCTCCCAGATCTTGGTTTGTCCCACCAAGACTTTTCATAGGTCTCTATTATCTATTTATATCTTCCATTCCTACATCTCCCCCTAACTTTGCAGGCTATAATATTATGTTCTATATGCTGGAACAATTTGTGCTGCCCCATGTTGAATTTTTATGAAATGATGCTCCTGCAGTTAAGGATCTGGCAGCTGGGTTCTCAGTAAAATATTGATCTGCTCCTAACGTGAGTATGTTTAACGTCACTGAGAATATTTCATTCACTTTCAACGCTTATATAAAGGTCTATGTATTGATGTTAGTTCTTTGCATATGATTTGTGTGTTGGTACTTGAGCAGGAATATATTTCCCTTTTCCCTGTGGAAGGAAAGTAAATGGAAAAAAACCCACTGAAGCACCTCTTATATGACCTCCATCAGCCCGTGTCTCACAAGTTATGACTCTATCTAGGAACTACCGATGTCAGCCTGTATGATTTACCTGGCAGGGTGAAGTTGCTCTGACCTGCAATAACAAAGTACATCATTGTGGGATTGTGTGTTATAAAAATGATGCACAATGCTCACATCTAAAAGTCAGAATAAACATTTTACATGGCTCTTTGTCAGTTCTATAAGTGGATGCAGTTAATCGATGCTATAAAACTTTCCCGAATTCAGTCTTTGCACTGCAGAAAGCAGCTTGAGTCTGACATTCTAACTACAAGTAGAGTTGTCCAATGAAATAACGCAAGGTTTAGAAATTTCCACTGGTGGGAAAGCAAACAGTTCACAAAGCAACTATCAATTTAGGGTATTTAAAATCACCTCCGAGAGCAAAGGGAAAAGTTGAGAGACTATAACAGAGATGATTATTTTGTTGCTGTTTTTCTGCCATGAGCTTTAATTAGAACAGAGGTCTAGTGTCCCATTAATGCCTGCATGTAATCACAGAACTGGAAGAAACTTAGAGATGTCATTAAGGCCCAGTCCACTGCACTCATGGCAGGACTAAGCACCATCTAGACCAGGGTTTCCCAAACTTTTTCAGCTGCAGAGCCCCTATGGCAAGGGTGGGCAATAATTTTTTACCAGGGGCCAGCCACTTCAGAAATGTTTGAAGTGGCCTCAGGCTGCACTAGAAGGGGCAGGGCTAGGATACCTCCATGATTAGGATACCATGATTAGTCCGGGGAGGGGAAGCCTGTGAAGTCTTTGCCTCCCCCCCTCCCCCCGAGATTCCCCCTGGGTGCCCGTGCCCCTTGCGGTAAGAGGAGACTTTGCACACTCCTCCTTTTGCCCCCAGGCCAATCAGGACTTGTGGCGGGGGAGTGCACAAAGTATCCTTCCACCCTGCCAGGAGCATGTGGTGCTTCCAAGTACCACATGCTCCTGGCAGGGCTGAGGAAATTTTGTGTGCTTCTCCCCACCCCCAAGCCCTAACTGGCCTGGGAGCGGGGGAGAGGCCTCCACAGGTTGAATCAACCTGCTTGGCAGGCTGAATCCGGCCCATGGGGACCCTTTTGCCCATCCCTGCCCTATGGAGTCCTGAAAATTTGATGGATCCCTTAAAAGATTGTGATTTTTAATTCAATAGGTACCCAAATAAATATAAAAATAAATCCTAAGTTTTGGGATTCTATTTTTATTTCTTATAAATTCTTTTTTTCCCCCCTAAGAAAACTATTAGAAAATTAGTAACAAAATAGTCGAGTCATACAACTGTCATTAATATTTTCTTGTAGAGCCCCTAGACCCATTGCATGGAGCCCCAGTACTCCACGGAGCACTCTTTGGGAAACCCTGATCTAGACCATTCCTCACAGGTGTTTGTTTAATCTGCTCTTAAAAATCTCCAATAATGGAGATTTCACAACTTCCCTAGGCAATTTATTCCAGTGCTTATCCACCCTGACCATTAGGAAGCTTGGTAAAAACTGAAACAAGTAAGTTAGCACTTCTGCCATTTCCACATGTTCTCTTATTGTTTTTCCCTCTTCATTGAGGAAAGCCAGTCCTACCCTGATGTTGGTCTTCCTATCGCTATTAATGTATTTGTAGAATGTTTTCTTGTTACTCTTTGTATCTCTAGCTAGTTTGAGCTCATTTTGTGCCTTGGCTTTTCTAATTTTACCCATACATACTTGTGTTATTTGTTTATATTTGTCCTTTGTAATTTGCCCTAGTTTCTACTTCTTGAAGGGCTCTTTTTTGATTTTCAGATCATTTCAAGATTTCATGGTTAAGCCAGGGTTGTCTCTTGCTATTCTTCGTATTTTCCTATGCCGTGAAATAGCTTGCTCTTGTGCCTTTAATAATGTCTCTTTGAAAAAAACTGCCAAAGATCTTCAAGTATTTTTCCTTTTAAACTTGCTTCCTATGGGATCTTAACAACCAAATCCCTGAGTTTGCTAAAGTCTGCCTTCTTGCCTATCTTTATTTTGCTGTTCTCCCTACTACCTGTTGTTAGGTCACGGATAGAGTAGGTTCAGGATTTACTGCTGTGGTAATCAGATTGGGCTCACCAATGTTGTCAGAACACTAAGGGCGTATCTACACAGCAGGTCTAAAGCCGAAATAAGCCACACAACTTGAGTTACATCAATTGTGTAGCTTAACTCGAAATAGCTTATTTCGAATTTGGGCGCGTCTGCACAGTAGTTATTTCAGAATAGAGCACTCTTCCTTGGACTTCCCTTAACCCTCATAAAATGAAGGTTACAGGAGTCAGAGTAAGAAGTCCTCCGGCTGGACATTATTTCAACTTTATGTCGAAATAACTGCTTGTAGTTTAGACGTGAACGTCAGCTATTCCAAATTAACAGTGCCGTGTAGACGTACCCTGATAGAGTAGGGTCAAGATCAGTGTTCCCTCTAAACTGTGTGGTAGCACAGTTTCACAGGTGATTAATCAGCCCCACCCAGTCAGTGAGGTCTGTGCACAGAGCCCTGAGTCTCTGACTGGTTGGAGCTAATTAATCACCTGTGAAGCTGTGCTGCTGAGCAGTTTATAGGGAACACATGTTAGGATTTACTGCAGTGGTGTCCGGACAGGTCTCTGGCTCTGTTGATGATGATAACCAAAAGGCTGCTTGCGTGTGTGTGCTCAATGATATGGGCCCAATAACCACCACAGATCCCGAGAGGGCACCCAAAGACAACAAATCAGATGAGGGTCAAAGGTGCCCGGCCAGGTTTATTGTTTAGCGAAGTTCAGTAATAGTTATTAATAGACTCTACCAAATCACTACGCTTATGTACCCTTAACAACGGACTCAGCTCAACCAGTGGGAAACTTCCACTGCTCCCCTCTTCCCCCCGCACCCCCACTGGCCAAAGATTGTCCCCCCAAGATACCACTTTATATACAGGTACAAACAAGTTACACATCACTCCTGACGTGTCAGGATGCCACCCTCTGATATTGCTTAGATACCACCCATCACCACATACCTTGTGATCTGATTAGATCATCTTTATCCATCATGCTGCCATTGTAGACCCTTTCCTGAACCTGAGTCTGTATCTGTGGGGAGTGTGGGTACCATGTGCTTTCAAGTTATACCCAGTACCAATTACTGTTTTATAGTCGATATCTAGCACGAATTACTGTTCTACACCTGGGCCTGTTACCAATTAGTGTTTTGCTCTCTCAGCCCTGTTTATGCCAAGTTCTATGAGCAGGAGCCTGCCTCTTTCTCACAGCTTAGCTTTGCTTTATGTTAGCCATGTTTTGTCCATTGTTAGGTAGGCCTGAGGCCTCAGACCAGGCCTGAGCTATATGGGCTTTTGTTTTAGGCTCTCATATTACTACACTACCATTCCTTAGAATCATGAACTCTATTTTCATGATAAATGATGGTCACTTAAACACCACCCTATACCAGAAGCCTGCTGACCGCTGTTTTTACCTATATGCCTCTAGCTTTCTTCCAGGACACATCACACGGTCCATTGTCTACAGCCAGGCCCTAAGATACAGCTGGATTTGCTTCAATCCCACAGACAGAGACAAACACCTACAAGATCTTTATCAGGCATACTTAAAACTTAAATACCCACCTGGGAAAGTAGGGGTATGTCTAGACTACATGGCTCCGTCGACAGAGCCATGTAGATGAGTTTACTAGACATAGGAAAATGAAGCAGCAATTTAAATAATCGCAGCTTCATTTACATCAAAATGGCCGCCACGCTGTGCTGATTAGCTGTTTGGCGGCACAGCGAGGCAGTCTGGATGCTCCGCAGTCGATAATGGAAGCCTTTGTCAACTGCTCCGTTATGCCTCGTGGAATGAGGTTTACCAGAGCAGTCGACAAAGGCTTCCATTGTCGACCGCGGAGTGTCCAGACTGCCCCGCTGTGCCGCCAAACAGCTGATCGGCACAGCGCGATGGCCATTTTGATGTAAATGAAGCAATGATTATTTAAATCGCCGCTTCATTTTCCTATGTCTAGTAAACTCATCTACATGGCTCCATCGACGGAGCCATGTAGTCTAGAAATACCCTAAGGGAGATAGATTGACACAGCCAGACAAGTACCCAGAAGTCACCTACTTGAAGACAGGCCCAGCAAGGAAAATAACATAACACCTCTGGTCTTCACCTGCAGTCCCCAGCTTAAACCCCTCCAGTGCATCATTGACAATCTACAACCTATCCTGGAAAATGATCCCTCACTCATAGACCTTGGGAAACAGGCTCTGAACCAGAAGCAAATACTTACCAGCAGCCACACACAACACCACAGATACACTTACTCAGTAATCTACCCCTATAACAAACCCTGTTGCCAACTCTGTCCACATAGCTATACAAGCGATAATCTCACAGGATCTAACCACATAAGCCACAACATCAGGGGCTCATACACCTGCACACCCACTAATATGATATTTGCCAGCAATGCCCTTTTGCCATGTATATCGGCGAAACCCAGTCTTCAAAAGATAAATGGACACAAATCAGACATCAGGAATGGTAACACACATAAACATGTAGGGGATCATTTTAACCTCTCTGGACATTCAATAATGGATTTAAAAGTAGCCAGTCTTCTGCAAAGGAATTTTATCACTTGATTACAGAACTGGAATTCATTTACAAGTTCAACTGAACTGTAAAGTTCAGTTCAACACTATCTATTTAGGTTTGAATAAATATCTTAACTGGTTAACACACTACAAAGGCAATTTTCCTGCCTTTGATATTCACATTTCCACATCACATGCTATGAATGAGACACATTTAGCCTGACTTAATTAGCTTTATTAACACTGGTCTTAAAATTGACAGGTAACTTCTTTTGCTGTTATATATAATTCTATAATTTCTACTTCAATTCATTTTATGATTTTACCCACAAAAGCTGATGACCTAATAAGTGTGTTAGTCTTTAAGGTTCCACAGGACTCCTTGTCTATTTTCATGATCACTTTCCATTTTCAATTTTTCAACCAGCTCCTCCTTATTTGTCAAAATCAAACTTAAAACAGCCACCCCCCTAGTATCTTTCTCCAACTTCTGAAATAAAAAAATGTCTTCAGTCCATTCCAAGAACTTGTTGAATAGTCCATGCCCTGCTGTGTTATTTTCCTAGAAGATGTCTGGATAGGTGAGGTCCCCCATAACCATCAAGCCCTGTGCTTTGGATGATTTTTGTCAGTTGTTTAAAATAAGCCTTACCAACCACTTCTTTCTTGTAAGGTGCTCTGTAATAGACCCCTACCATGATTCCACCCTTGTATTTTACTTCATTTATCCTTACCCAGAGACTCACAACAGGTCTGTATCCTATTTCCATCTCAATTTCAGTCCAAGTGTATACTTTTTCAATATATAAGGCAACAACAGTTCCACCCACCCCAGTTCTGTCTTGTCTCTCCTTAATCTCCATTAACATTAACACATTAGCACATTGGAGCTATGAGTATGTCCTGATGAGGCCACAAACTGAACGGACTTTCTTTATTTCAAAGTGTCATGCAGATGCTGTAAACGCTTGAGACCTTTTTTCCCTTTCAGGAATGAGCCAGATAGATTTAGCAAGCATCTTTGGACTTCTTAAAGCTATTTTTTTCTCTTTGTACTTTATAGCTGTGTAATTACAAAATAAAGCAGTTCAGTGGCAGGGTCTTATTAAAAAGTCTCAAATAATAAAATGCATCAGAATGGATCTTAGAAGATTTTTTTCAGGTCTGCACATAATGGCCTACAACAACCTGCCTGGTCTTGGTGGCAGTGAGGGAAAGAAAGAGAAGAAACCGTAACCCTGGATCCCCCTTGTGCCGCTATACAGGGGCCAAGCACAATTTCAGTCCTTTCATCTTGCAGGCACAAAACTGATCCCCAGCATTTTCTGGAGCTCTTGCCACCCCAAAAGGGTAGGAGGGAACTGGCAGAGAAGAGAGGAGAGATATAGCCATGTTGGTTGGCAGGAAGCAGGACAAAGCACAGTGCTTCCTGGAATTTCTCCACATGGTGCACACTCTTCACCCAAGGCAGCCCCAGGCCTAATCAGAGCAATCAGTGGCAGAACATCAGGCTGGTGGCAGGACCTGAAGTGGCAACACAACTTCCAGGGCTGGTGGCCTGGACCCCACGCACAGTGAGCTGTGGAGCCCACAGGGACAGCGGGTGGCAGGACTCCAAAGTTTGCTGAAGCCGGCAGGGCCAGCAGGACCCCAGAGGTCTGGAGGCCAGGGGACAGAGGGCTGGTTACCAGCGGTGGGGCCAGCCCCTTGGTGCGGGGAAGCTGGGTGGAAAACTTTGTGGTGCTGAAGCACCTGCCATACCTCTACTTCCCACACCTATGAGAACAATTTGCCCCTAGAGTGTGACCTAGTGAGAAAGAGCGGGAAACCTGGTGTATTACTTCTTTAAGAAAATAATGCTCTTTCCCTGATGAAGAGGAACCAACCATGCCTCCAAATGTGCTGCTATTACTGCAGTAGAGCTGTAGGGATATCTATTAGGATTCACTGAGCATAGCTGTAAGAAGTTGCAGAGCAGCATTTCAGCAAGAGGATTCCTCAGTCGCCATGGAACTGACAGAGTTCAGACTAGACAGTCTTCCAGTCCACTTATCTAAGTGCCTGTCGTTTCCACTTCTAAGTTGGTGAAACACAAATAAACAGTGAATGAACAATGTTCATCTCTACGACGGCACTTTGCATTTCTCAAGCACCTTTCATTCAAGGATTTCAAAATCTATTATAAATATCAGTCATGCCTCATACATCCCCCGTGAGGGACATAAACTGAGACACAGAGAAGCTTCGTGATTACCCAGGCTCATACTGTGAGTCAATGGCAAAGCCAGGAGTAGGGACAAAGGAGTCCTGGCTTTCCTATAGCTCCGTTATTCAGCCTGTAGGCAATGCTGTCTCCCTCCTCCTCTAGCATTTTAATCAGTGTAATGTTGTGGGGTGTATTTTCGTTTATATAGCCAGCAGGTGGGGATTTGAAAGGAACTGTGCTGTTCTTCTTTTGATTGGCTCTATAACTTTCATCTCCCCACTCTTGTACTTTGCCATAGGCTTTTCCAACAGGCTGTTTCCTCTGAAAAGTTGGGTCAGCTGCAGAACCAGGAATTGTGATCTTCTTGGGTATGTCTAGACTACATGGCTCCATCAACGGAGACATGTAAATTAGTTTATTCGGCATAGTCAAGAAGCGGGGATTTAAATAATCCCCGCTTCATTAAAATAAACATGGCCACCGCGCTGTGCCGACGATCAGCTGATCCGACACAGTGCGACAGTCTAGATGCGGATCTGTCGGGTGAGGAAGCCTTTGCCGACTGATCTCTTATCCCTTGTGAAACGAGGTTTACAGAATCGGTCGGCAAAGGCTTCTCCAGTCGACAGGTCCACGTCTAGACTGCTGCGCTGTCTTGGATCAGCTGATCGTCGGCACAGCGCGGTGGCCATGTTTATTTTAATGAAGCGGGGATTATTTAAATCCCCACTTCTTTGATTATGCCGAATAAACTAAATTACATGGCTCCGTCGATGGAGCCATGTAGTCTAGACACACCCCTTGTGTTCAAATGGCTCTATAAATATGAAAGGTTTTTTTAAATTTATTTATTTTTAAAAAGTCTTTCACGTGCAGACTTCAAAGGAGCTGAAATTCCATCTCACTGACCACTGCTCTGTGGTAATAAAGTGCTTCAGCATTTGATATTCTGCAGAGGCTCTGTTTGATAATTCCTCAGGTTTAGAATTTAAGACATTTTTCAACCTCTTTTTAAAGAGCATCTGTAGCAATAATATTAGCAGCAATAGCACATCCTGATAGTGCCAGACATAAACACAGCATTACATTTGTGATGCTGAAGGAAAAACCTTGCATTACAAAATCATATTTTCTGGGGTTCATTGCCCCTAAATCTACCCCACTGAGAAATGTGATGGTCATAGCATCTCAGCTCATGGTTTTCTCACATCTCACAAGCTAAAGAGCTTTGAGTTTGATCAGTAACCAGAAGGGAAACCTCAAAGGAAAATCCAGCTGCTACTGGAAGTGGTGTTGGTGATTCAGTAGGAGATCCTCTTTTCTCTGACAGGGGAGCTGACAGGATTGCTGGGCCTCTAGGCAATGTGAGGGAGATGGGGTGGCAGCTCCCTGTTCTTGGAAGGGGCGGGGCATGGGATGGAAGAGTCAGGGATGGTGCAGCCAGCACTGCCTGGATGGTATGGCACTCCTCGCTGGCCCTCAGAGCTGGCCTGAGTACAGAGCTCTGGAGCACACCGTGCAGTGCGCCTGCAGTCATTCTAAACAGCCTGGGGTTCTGTGGTGGCAGCCAGAGCTGCGGGCCCTTTAACAAATATTAGGATAAGGGTTTGCCACATTTTTCAAATCATGCCCCAGGGAACTTGGAGGTCCCTTCCCAGCAGCACGGGAACAATTCTTGGAATGGTGCTGCTGAAGCGCACCCCTCCCCCTCAGCCCTGTCCATGCCCTTCACTGCTCCTAGAGCTGGGGCCAGCAGCCAGGATCCCAAATGCTGGGACTCCAGGGACGGCAGCAACGCCCCTGAGCAGCAGCGGGCCCACAGGCTAGAACACTGGGCACAAAACCTTGGGATACTACAGCATCCCTGCACCCTACTTCCTGCACTTATAGCCCCCCCCCCTCATAAAATGGGCCTTTACAGTTTAACCTAGATAGAATTCAGCCATTAATATAGTGATTCTAGGGCTGTCAAGTGATTAAAAATCACAATCAATTGCATGATTTAAAAATTAAGCATGATTCATTGTGAGATTAATTGCACTTGTAAGCAATAATAGAATAGCATTGATTTAAATATTTTTGAATGTTTTCTACATTTTCAAATACATTGATTTCAGTTTCAACACAGAATAGGGGTACAATCCTCATTTTACATGTATTTTTATTACAAATATTTGCACTCTAAACAAAGAAATAAAATAAATACAATTTTTCAATTTACCTAATGGAGCTACAGTAGTGTAATCTCTTTATCATACAAGCTGAACTTGCAAATGTAGAGTTATGAACGAAAATAAAACTGCACTAAAAATAAAGCAATGTAAAACTTTAGAGTCTACAATTCCACTCAGTCTTACTTCTTGTTCCTCAGTTGCTTAGATGAACAGGTTTGTTTACATTTGCAGATGATAATGCTGACTACTTTTGCTTACCATGTCACCTGAAAGTGAGAACTGATATTTATGTGGGTTCTAATGTTTTACTTTTTTTCCCCCATCCTTAAGTGTAGTTATGCAACAAAAAACTCTAGATTTTTAAATTGCACTTTCAAAATAAGGAGTATTTTTATTAAGTAAATTGAAAAATACTATTTATTTTATCATGTTTACAGTGCAAATATTTGTGATAAAAAAATAATATAAAGTGAGCCCTGTACACTTTGTATTCTGTGTTGTAATTGAAATCAATTATATTTTAAAATATTTTTTAAAATATCAAAAATATTTAGTACATTTCTATTGGTAGTCTGCTTTTTAACAGTCCGATTCAAACCATGATGATTCGTGATTCATGTTTTAAATTGTGGTTAATTTTCTTGAGTTGATCGTGTGACTTGACCATAATTAATTGAAAATTCTTGTTTTTATTCAGGCAACTCTCCCATTGGCTTCTGAGTGATCCTTTTAAACAGAAAAGTAAAACCAAGTGTTAATGAGGACACAAGTCAAAGCACTAAACACCGCACCAGCATAATTAACAAAAAGACACACCTAAATGTATGTTACCTGTTCATTTAAGCACAGGTCGATACAGAATAAGGGAATCATCCTACATTCATCCCCAAAGATAACGGATGCATCCAATGACAACATAGTCTTGTTTTATTCAAATTACTTCTGGGACATCAAAAACATGGATGTACAGGGCTTTAGATAGTTGAGGGAGTTATTGTATAAGTAATTCACACTAAGGGGACATAACCTAGATTCAAATAACAGCAAGTTTCAGATCAAAGGTGTCCAAATTTTATTATAAACTAGCAGATGTGCCTAGGTCTTTAACTGAAGTTTGTTATTTTTTTGTTTATTTGTTTTGAAAAATAAATGAAAAATGTGCATTCTTTATTTCAATGATTATATTTTTCAAAAATGGAGGAAAATGAAGGCTGGAGTAGGGTTGCCAGGTGTCCGGTACTGAACTGGACAGTCCATTATTTTCACCTGCTGTCTGGTAAAAAAAAAAAATCAGAAAATACCTAAAATGTCTGGTACTTTCTGATTTTTTTCCAGGCCAGGAGGCGAAAATCCCAGGCTGTCCAGCT
This sequence comes from Pelodiscus sinensis, assembly GCF_052426305.1. Classification (NCBI taxonomy): domain Eukaryota; kingdom Metazoa; phylum Chordata; order Testudines; family Trionychidae; genus Pelodiscus; species Pelodiscus sinensis. The sequence continues at coordinate 118,677,858 of NC_143056.1, read as the reverse complement.
CAATACAGAGGCAGCCTGGCAACCCTAGTGCTTACCAGGGAGCTGTCCGGCCCAGTAAAGGGAGGCAAGATGGCGGGCCAAAAAGCCTCACGACATGGTTTTTGAAGGGGCCATGGTGTGGAGGTTTTCTTTCTGCTTAACAAACTTTTTCCTGGCATGTTTTGTTGTTATTGTTTTTTGGTATTTTTTCTGAAACCATCTGGCAACCCGAGGCTGGAGTGAAAGTTCAGAGGTGAGGGAGGGGAAGGAGTAGGGTTGGTCCTGCTTTGGGCAGGGGGCTGGACTCGATGACCTCCTGAGGTCTCTTCCAACCCTGGGATCTATGATTCTGTGAGTGGGTGGCTTAGGGGAGAGGGTTGAGAGGTGGAGGGGGGGGGGGAGCAGGGTCAAGCTGCTCAGGAAGAGAGGCCAAAACTGTTGGGTCAATCCCAAAAGCAAGGTACTATGTGCCTCCAGTGAAATCTAAGTAACAAATAAATAATTGAGACCTCACTGTTTTTCATATTTACAAGTGTTCTGGTGGAGGCTTTGCTTTCATGGGTTCAAGTGAGAAACAAACCAAGTTGTCATGGATGCTCCACTCATGATGCTGATTTTCACAATGTAGGTATCATGTGATGAGGAGTGTGGATTAGCAAGAGTAAGGGTGCGTCTACACTGCACCATTTTTCTAGTGCCCACACAGCAACTGCGTTATTTCGAAAGAAAATCAAAATAACAGACGGCTTTTTCTGACATTGGTAAACCTCATTCCACGAGGAATAACGCCTCTTCCAAAAAGGCTATTTCAGAAGAGGGTGTGGGTGGATGCTCCATTGCTGCTATGTTGAAATAGCTCCTTGCCAGGCCCATTCTAAGTTATTCTTTCCCAGTGCCTCCTGGGGCTGTAAATGAAGATATTGTGTCCACATTAGGGGAGTCTGCCGCAGACTAATTGTGAGACTTCTCTGTAGTGTAGATGCTCTATTTCAGACAAGGGGGGGGGGGGGGGGGCCTGAATGTAGGGATAAGGTACCTGCCTTTGGAGTCAAAGGTTCAAGCCCTCCCCCATCCAATGTGGTCATCCAACACAAGCTTGGTGATGGATGGACCTGGCACCCTTCGAACAAAGAACAGCTAAGGTGGGCCCAGGATGTTGAAGGGCTCCTCCAGTAGCACAATGGATAAGGTACCTCCCTTCAGAGCCAAAAGTTAAGGGCCCAAGCCCCACCCTCAACCAACAAAAGAGAATTTCTCTTTTTCTGAAATAAGCTTGCAGTGTAGACATACCCTGAGATCAATAAGGCCCCCAGAAGCCACCAGGAACAAACTAGAGACAACATCAATAGGACTATATATGGACAATATTGATGTTTTTCTCACTTTTTCCTTGAAGGTTCATACCATCATGCAGTATCATCAGATATTATTGCCTTTAAATCTGACCTTCACTTCCAGCCACATGTAAGGTCTGTCTACAAGTTGCTATCATCTAACATCAAATGCCTTTTAGAATGAATGGGCTGGTTTTCAGAAGCTGCAAGTGTCCATATCTGTTCATTTCCACCCAGAACATTGTTCATGTAGTTGTGTAGACAATTTAGATATTTGCACATGCAAATGACAATTTAAATAAATAACTGGTCATTTGCATCTGTAAATATTTCTGAAAATCAGGACCATAATCTTGTATTTTAGAATTTTCTACTGCTTTCTTTATGTAACACTTTTAAAAGGGGGGGAGGAGTGGGGAGGAGGAGGGATGGAAAGTCACTATTAGGTGTGACATACTAAAAAGAGTGGGCCAAATTCTCAGCTAGTGTAAAGTTGTTATGTCATTGCGTGAGCAGAGTTTCTGGCCCAGAAGACCAACTTACTCCAGAGCTGGAAAACATATGCTAATTAACACTATGCCCACAGCTAGCTCTAACCCAGAGAAGGAAACAGTAGGTTTTGTCATTCTTTATTGGATGGCCCATGTAAGAGGTAATGAATCTGCAACAGTTTATTCCTCTAGCTCAAGCAGGTGACACTTAAGCTTTCATTACTCAAGATCCTGTGTACAAACAATCCTGACAGTCTAACCAACATATGGTGTCACTCATCCAGTGATGCCAGTCAGACCCACTGATGGGGGGTGAGGAACAACAGGATAGTTGCCCCAGGGCCCGATGAGTCAAAGGGGCTCAGGGTTCTGCCATCTGCCACAGCTAAATCGCTGACGGAGCACAGCACCACATGCTCTGGCCAGCACTAAGGGCTGGGACGGGTGTGTCGTGTTCTGAATAGAGATAAGGGCCAGCTGCTCTCAGCTCCACCCCTTCTTTCCTCAGCCCCACCCCTTCCAGGAGTGCAGAGCCCTTCCCACACATATTGGCCAGGGCCCCGCGGAGGTTGTCAGCTTCGCTGATGCCAGTTACCAGAGAAGTATATGTGGCAGCCATGTTAGCTTCTGTTGAACTACAGCAAACTTTAACTTTTACCAGGAAGAAAGGGACAACATAGCTTTGCTGTGTTCACTCTGTCAACAGGGTACTATAAACAATAGGGAGCAACAAATAAAGTACAGAGCTAAAACAGAATCAACTAACAATGTCTACCAAATTCTTCAGCTGGCCCTCTTGGCTTCCAGCCATACCTTGCTACAATGGGAAAATGAAATCCTGGGATTTTCCACTTGGCTGGTTCACACCCACAGACTCACAAATCAGGTTTTTCTGTGTATATATATTGGGGGAAAGATGGTAAAAAATAATTATAAAATCAGGATTACTGTATCCCCTATTTTAATTAAATTTGAGGGAAAACATCAAGACAGAATTCAAGATTTGTTTTATTTGAAGGCAACTGGGACAGGCTACTTTCTTTTTTATACTCCTCACATCATCATAGTTGTGGTTACAGCATTACAATAATGGCAACTGTGGTGGTGCCAAAAGATCGTAGATTTTGGAGGCAGTCACGACCACCTGAGAATTCATGCAAAATCCTGGGTTGAGAGTTTCAAAGCTGACAGGCGGAGTTAGACACACAAATCCCAATAAAATTAATAGGAAATGTGTGTAGAAATTCAGAAGTAAACTGAAAAACTTCCAACCAATAGCCTGAGTTTAAGTAAGTTTGCTTCTTTCAGAAGTCACCAAAACCAAGTAAAACAACTCAACGCCAAACTATCCAAACAAGACTGTCACAGTAGCAATCTGTATTTGGGAACACATATCGTGAATCCGTCCATATTGATTGGAGGGCTGACCTGATTGCTTAATGTATATTGAATATTTAAACTGTGAGGTTTGTGCCCTGGTCTACAGTAGGGAGTCATTTCAAAATATCTCCCCTTATTTTGAAATAATAAGTGGAGTATCCACATTACCAAGCCTGTTATTTCAGAATAATGGGATGGTTATTTTGAAATCTGTACTCCTTCTCTCTTTGGGTACGTCTACACAGAAAACGTCTAAAGTCGAATTAAGCTACGCAACATCAGCTATGTAAATTGCATAGCTTAAGTCAAAATAACTTAATTTGGCTTTTGGCACTGTCTACACAGCAGGAAGTCGAAGGAAGAACACTCTTCCTTTGACTTCCCTTACTCCTCGTGAAATGAAGGTTACCATGAGTCAAAGTAAGAAGTTCTCCAGTTCAACATTATTCAAAAATTAAGGCTTGTAGTGTAGACGCGCACAATGTTATTTCAGAATAACTCCAGTTATTCCAAAATAATGCTGTTGAGTAGACTCATAGGCTTTAAGGTCAGAAGGGACCATTATGATAATCTAGTCTGATCCCCTGCACAATGCAGGCCACAGAATCTCACCCACCCACTCCTGTAATAATTCTCTCACCTATATCTCAGATATTGAAGTCCTTAAATGATGGTTTAAAGACCCCAAGATGCAGAGAATCCTCCAGAAAGTGATCCGTGCCCCATGCTACAGAGGAAGGCAAAAAACCTCCAGGGCCTCAGCCAATCTACCCTGGAGGAAAATTCCTTCCTGACCCCAGATATGGCGATCAGCTGAACCCTGAGCATGTGGTCAAGACTCACCAGCCAGACACCCAGGAAAAAGTTCTCTATAGTAACTCCTATCATCCCACCATAGGCTGATTTACCACCTATAGTGAAAGGTCAGTTAGTTGCCAAGATCATGCTATCCCATCAAACCATCCCCTTCATAAACCCATCTAGCTTAATCTTGAAGCCAGATAGGTCTTTTGCTACCACTACTTCCCTTGGAAGGCTGTTCCAGAACTTCACTCCTCTAATGGTTAGACATACCCCTCGGGGAAAAAAATGCTTATTTTGAAATATTTACTTCAAAATAGCAGTAGTGTGGCCACTTTGCTGTGTTATTTCAAAATAACTATAAACAGAGTAATTCAAAGTAATTACTCCCCACTGCTTCCCAGATCTCTAAGTTGAGATAGTGTATCCACAATAATGGAGCCTGTCTCAGATTAATTTCAAGACTCTCCCATAATGGAGACATGCTATTTCGATTCTGTTATTTTGGGAGTTATTATTTCAAATTCAGTTATTTCAAATGTAGCTATTTCCTAGTGTAGACATGCCCTGTGTGTGACACACAGTAGATGGTTTAATAAACAGAATTGTTACTGTGGTCCATGTAGTGTCCTAGTTTTGCTATGAAATTTTTAAACTATACTAAGACCTAACACTAGACCTTTGGATTCTAATTGGAATACATTACAGTGATGGAGTTATAGTAATCAGCTACCTGGACTTTCCCTGGTGTAAGGATGTAGCCAGACAGACTAACCCCCCATATCATCCATCTTATTTGCCTCTCTGAAGCATACAGGGCAGAGAAGGAGCAATAAAATCAGCATAGTCTATGCTGGCTCATCTGATCCTGAGAAGCTGAAAAAACAGATATGTGGAGAGAGAGAGCGATCAAGTCAATAAGCTGGCCTCGAGGCTGCGAGAACTGCCCCTGGCTGGCACCCATGTTGATTCGAACACATACACAGTCCCTGGGAGAGGAATTTCCCGCTGAGAAAAGAATCCCCAGTACTTCCAATTTAATCATCTCAATTCTCTCTTACAAGTGTAAATTAAGTTCACAACTCCCTTGTAAGAACTGGTCTCACAAAAGACAGACCAGCCCCATTTGGCATGACAGACAAGAAAGAGAAATACGTGACCCCATGAGTATAAAAGATGGGTCCAGCACATACTCACTTTGGGTATGTCTACACTACCCTCCTAGTTCGAACTAGGAGGGTAATGTAGGCATACCGCACTTGCAAATGAAGCCCGGGATTTGAATTTCCCGGGCTTCATTTGCATAAGCGGGGAGCCGCCATTTTAAAAACCCCGCTGGTTCGAACCCCGTGCAGCGCGGCTACACGGGGCTCGAACTAGGTAGTTCGGACTACGCTTCCTATTCCGAACTACCGGTACACCTCATGGAACGTTCCATGAGGTGTACCGGTAGTTCGGAATAGGAAGCCTAGTCCGAACTACCTAGTTCGAGCCCCGTGTAGCCGCGCTGCACGGGGTTCGAACCAGCGGGGTTTTAAAAATGGCGGCTCCCCGCTTATGCAAATGAAGCCCGGGAAATTCAAATCCCGGGCTTCATTTGCAAGTGCGGTATGCCTACATTACCCCGCTAGTTCGAACTAGCGGGGTAGTGTAGACATACCCTTTGAGTGTCATTCTTCCCTCTACCTGCTGGTCGGGTTAGGTGTTTGACCTCCCGAGGTTCTATGGGGATGCCCACCTCGTATTTTCGTCTTTCCTAGGAATTGAGAGACCGGCCCTGGCCTGACATGCTGGAGTCGAGAGGCCCAGAAGGGGGTAAAAATTGTACCTGGATGTGGTCCTCTGTCTTAAGTGTACACATAGAAAGAGTAAGCTGTTACTTGGTACCATTATTTCTATTTTTCTATCTTTACCTTCTTTGTAACCATTTTTAAGATCTATATTTTGCTAGTAGTTAAGAAATAGAACAATAGCCATTGCAACCATATGATTTATAAGCTTCCTCAAATAAACCTGTAACTGTTTAAGTTTTAACCTGACTCCTTCAGTTGCTGTAACAGAACCAAGCACAATTTAAAAGAACTTCAGCCGGTCATAAAGGGACAGATATAGGGAGCCCTGACCGTCGGCTGAGAAAGGAGAATCCCTGGGTTATGTATAGCTGGCATAACAGCTCTCTACCATCCCTTTGTAGAACCCAAAGGATATTAGAGTGGTGTGTCTAGAGAAAATGTGATCATGCCCTGTGAATCCCATCGTCAATCCCTCCTCATGATGTGCATCCCTTTCTGACTCTAGTCACCCTTCTTCCACCCTTATTCTTCCCATACTCAGTCTGGTCCTTCTGGAACTCTATCTGCTGATTAGTTTTGTCTAGACCAGTGTTTCTCAACCTTTTTTTTAAATAAAGTATCCCTTTAAAAAAAAATACCCCCAGTACCTACAGTTTTCAGACACACAAATTTTTTTTCTACCATTGCAACACATTTGTTTAAACAACTTAATCATAGACAGGCAGGCAATGAAATTTTTGGGTATAAAGAGTACAAAAATAATAAAGCATTGTAAAACTTAAAACAAAAATTCAGTTTTCTCCAAATTTCAGTTGTGTTGACGTACCCCCCAGACTTGTTTTGATGATCCCTAAGGGTACTCATACCACTGACTGAGAAACACTGGTCTAGACTCTCCCATCAACTCAATTTGGACCATCTTGGGCACCGGAGTCCACAGCTGGCAGGGCAGAGAATCTGGAAGAGGGGCCAGAACTTGTGGGGGAGCAAAGCCAATAGTTGGCGGGGCCACCGGGGGCTTCCGGGAACTCTTGTGGTATGGTGGGGACGTAGGGTTACCAGGTGGCTTAAAAAATATACCAGACAGACTTGATCTCAGATGAGGGGGACACCAGCCTGGAGAGGAGTGGAGCTGGCCAAAAGGATGTGTATGTGTGTGTGGGGGGGGGGGGAGTGAAACCGGCTGGCGGGAAGCAGGACTGGTCGGGGGGAGCGGGGCTAGCTGGGGCAGATCGGGGGGGGGGGGGGGAGACCAGCTGATGGGAAGCGGGGCTGGCTGAGAGGAGGATCAGGAGGAGAGAATCGACCGGTGGAGAGCGGGACTGACCCAGCCCCGCCCTCCCCCCTCCCCCCCAGCGTAGTTGCATACTGCCTGGCTGGTAGACAAGCTCACGCAGCATAAGCATGTCTACCAGCCAGGCATTTCACAACTAGGTACTGATACACCTAATAATGATAAAACTTACCGAATGAGAAAATACCAGACTTTTATATGTCCGGTATTTTCTTAATTTTTTTCCTGGACAGAACCCTCAAATAGTAGACTATCCAGTTCAAAACCAAACAGCTGGCAACGCTATGGGGATGCCCCAAGGCCAGCAGGGCCACAGGGAGTCCAGTGGGGTGATAGGGCTGCTGCGAGACCGGTGGGGCCAAGAGCTCCGGCAGGACTGCCACAGCTCACGGGAGAGGAGGCTGGGGAGAGGAGCCCAGTGGGGAGGCCGGTGCCCCCTCTCTCCCAGATCTCCCTTGGTCTGGCAAACACTTTTGTCTGGGACTGGTCAGGTCCTGAGAGTGCCAGACCAAAGAGATCCAACCTATATTCTGGAATCACCTGAGTGGAAGTGTGGATTTCTGTGTCAGGCCAGTGGAGGTGATATTTAGGAATCTAGTGACTGGCCAGCACATCTGGGGAATGGAGGAGTCTCTTGAGTTACAGAAGTGACGTAAGTATGCCCTGTTTTGGAAAGTAACCAAACATCTGCTATTCCTCCTCTGTGAGAAGTTCACTTTCATTACCAGTTAGCAACGGGTGAAAACTTGTGGTCATATCAACAGGATGCTGTCTTATCATGGAGACACACTACAGTCTTCTTATGAGTACCCAGCGTCCATGCACTGAGTCTGTACATTAGACTGCCAGCCATAGGAAGTCCTAACACTGCTTGCTAGCTACCCTTTGTTATAGTTTAGACTCATATATTTAAGCCTGCAATGATCCAGATACATGCTCCGGTTTTTTTGGACTCATAACAGCGAGATTTTTGGGGAACTCAGTTTGCAAATGGTCTAGGACAGTGCAGGCATGGTCTAAGGCCAGAGAGGTACATGAGGCTGTTAATGGTGGAACAGAGCTCAACCCAAACTTACAACAATCAGCAAGCAACTAGTAAAAATGTCATGATAAGTGCTTGTTTAACTTTTTTCCTCATTTGCAATATCCATTTTGAGTCCCATGTGCTGTCAGGAGAAAGGTGTCGTGTACCAGGTATGGTTACAGAGCTTTCATCCCAGAGATAAAAAACACTTGTCTTCTGTGAGATGCTTTAATTCATGGATCTCAAACTCCTGTCTCGTGAACCATCCATGGCCCAAATGCTTCCCCAATATGGCCCACAAATATTTTGAAAAAGTTATTTAATCAGGCCTATGCAGCTGCCAGCCTCTTGTGGGAGCGGATGGTGCATAGGGACTCACCTGCATGCACGGCTCCTAGTGATATCAAGGCTCCCAACATCCAATAGTCCCAGCTGCAGAGGGTGCCGCTTGGACTAGGAAGCCATGCCGGCTGTCATTGCTGCAGTGTGAACCTCGCTGGCCAGGAAGCCTCCTGAGCTGACATGCTTCTGCAGCCAAGGGGTTGAGGCCACGGGGTTTTGCTTTCGGTGACCCCAGGCAAGGGTGGGAGATCCCAGTGTGTGGACGTGGCTGAGGCTTTCCAGAAAAAAAATCCCCATTTATCAGGAGACTTGTGATCAAAGCAGGTGAGCTGGCATCACGAATATCTAGTCATTTTCTCAAAATGAGTCCGTAGTTTCAAAGCTTCCACATATGGACAGGAGGCTTTGCACGCACCTCCCCTTGGCCACAGGGAGGTGCAGCAGCACAGAGCTAGCAGCCAGAAGTGTGCTGCTGGCACCAGTGGCAGGGGCCCCTGGCATGTTTTTAATCACCTGGGAGTGGCGGGTGGGGCTAGGGGACATGCAAGTGAGGGGGTACGCAGACCAGCAGCTGGGGCCAGGAGATGCACGGGGGTAGGGAATGCATGGAGAACTCTCCCCGTCCTCGGTGCCCACTGGCCCACTAGAAGGCTTTGAGGACCGGCACTGATCCTAAGGTAAATTGAGTTTAAGACCTCTGCTTTAATTATTAATACATCCCCGAGTATGGCCAAGCTTGCCTTAGATAAGTCACACACACCGCCACCTAGTGGCTGAATAGTGTCTTACAGTTTGGCATCCTATCGCCGACATGGGCAGAATGGTGACAGGAAGAATACCAAAACCCAGGCTTGTATTAGTAACCCAAGCCAAACATCCCTCATATCCATAAATTAGTCACAACAAACACGGCAGCAGAATTTATGTGACTCTGCCTCTAGCACTTGCTCTGATGCTAGTTTCACAGCAGGCTGCTCCTCAGGGCCGTCCCCAAACAACCCCCTTGAAGGGCAGACCTAGGTTGTGCTGTAGCCATGCAGTCAGCATAGACTTTTCAGTTACCAGCCTCAGCAGCAGAATCACTTCTTGTTCTTCGGCCCTTGGCTGGCTTTCTTTTGGCAGTGCCTGTGTCTGGGGAACTGTAAGGAGGCCATCCCAGCTCAGCAAATTGGCAGGCACCACTATGGTCTCGGTGCTCACTATCATCCCAAGTACCCGGTCAAATTCCTCATAAAAGAAGCAGGAAGACAAGGAGCTCTGGAGGTGCCACTGGAATCTTTGACTTTGCAGTCGATTGTGCTCAGCTGCTTGATTTGCTCTTTGCATAGTTCTGCTGTTCCTTTTGATCCCCAACAAGGCTAGCTGCTCAGATATAACTTTGTAGGCATGTCTCGGAGGGGTAGCCCTATTAGAATGTAAATTTAAAAACAATGAGTAGTCCTGTGGCACCTTAGAGACTAACCAAAATATATAATAATATGAGTTTTTGTGGGTATAACCTCACTGGGTTTTACAGGATGCACCTCTATAAACCAGAACTCTCTGGTATGGCAACAGCTGTGGTCCAGCAGGACCCGTGGATGTTCCAAGATTAGAGAGTCCCAGCACACTGCAGGAGATGGTGGGGTCTGAGAACCTGGCATGATGCAGAGGCAGGGTGACATGCAATTCAGCTGGGCTTGGAGGGTGGGGGGAACAGATGTGGGAGCCAGCACGAGGTTTAACTGGTTTGGGAGAGGGGGCAGCAGTTCAGATGGCTGCAGGATGAGCACCAGGAAGCCCTTAGGGGGAGCAGGGCAGAATCCAAAGGGGCTCCTGAACCGAGTCAGGCTGATTTATGCGTGGACAGAAAGAGGGCCTGTCTTAAACCAGAGCCAGGCTTAGTGTGCATACAGGCATACCCAAGAGGGCACAGTAGCCAGGCATAGTATAAAGCAGCCCTGAAGCTGCTCTAAGTAGCATGATGGCTCAATTGTTGGTTGGATGGCTCCAGTTACCTTAACCTATCCCCCTTAGTTGTGCTGAATGCAGCTGAGGATCTGGCCTGGTTATTTAAAGTGAATAGTGATTTGACTTGATGTATTCTGCATCTCTCCCTGTCTGGCTCTGAGTTAGGGTCTGGGGAGCAGGATGTCTACACAGAACTAGAGTAAAACTCCCAAAGCGTGTGATACTAATGTTGCCAGCTTGTGGTTTTTCCATGTTTTAATATATTTTGTATTTTTCTTATATGCCTAGCTCCTGAGGTCATGTGTTTGTTAGCATCTCAGCTTTTATTCTTTTTAAAGTAAGTTTCTAGCCCTCATAGCTGTGGATAAAAGATTGGAAATGTGAGCCCTAAAGACTCAAAACATAAAAAGCGAATAAAAAGAACATGAACTATATGTTTCATTTGAAGATTTTTTTTAAATTTTTTTAAGGCAGTCTCAGGATTTTTTGGATACTGCCTTTCATTTTTTAAATGCTTGTGGCTGGTGGGACTTGTGTACAACCTAGAATAGATTTTCTTTTTAATGCTCTGACTATAACTCAGCTGTTTCTAGGTTCTGGGAGCTGATTCTGATCTAACACTTTCTTAAATTAGGGATCTGAGTAGCTGCAGTGGTGTGAAAGAAGAAGTGTAATTCCTATATGCCTCTATGGGCCTAATGATAGGGGAAGAAACTTCCCTCTTTTGTCCCCCAAATGCCACACACTTTCTGTCTGGAGACAACAGCTTCTTCTCTCATGATTTTTGGATGGATGAGAAGAGGCAGACAAGGGGGCAAAGCGGAGAGTATAGGCTACTTGGGGGAGTCAAGGCTGAGAGTGTTGGCTTCCCTCCCTCCGCCCTCGATAATTCACTCATAGGGCATGTGTACACCAGGAAATTATTTTGAAATAACTAAATTCGACATCATAACTCCAGATTTAACAAAATTGAAATAGCGTGTCCTCACTACAGGGAAGCATCAAAATGCGAGAATGATTTTGTAATAGCGCATCCACACTGATTGGAGCCTGCCTTAGAGGAGGGCACCTGGATGATGGAGACTTCCTGTGGCAGCTTGGTCAGGCAAGCGGTGATGTGTGCTGTCAGGTGCTCCTCTCTACAGCTGCATCTCACACACTGCTCCTCCTCTGCCTTCCCCCTGGCAGGACACCAAAGGGACACAGTGTGCTCTAGTTGCCCTTGTGGACACCACACCACTCAAAGCATGAAGCCAGAGCTGCTGCAAAGCTGTGCCCAGGCTCATAAGCCTCATACTGCACCTCATGGCACAGTTCATCCAGACTGCCTGCATTCTGCTCCAGTAGGATGAAGACCAACCTGGACTGCAGGCCCCGATCACCCAAGTCCCAGCACTCCTGCTACGGCAAATGCCCCTCAATCCCCTGGACACTGCCAAACGCCGCTTCTGGCAGTGGGGAGACGAGTTTGGACTGGTGGGACCACATTGTCCTGCAGCTATGGGATGACCAGCAGTGGTTGCAGAACTTCCACATGTGGAAGGCCACCTTCCTCGAGCTCTGTGAATGGCTTGCCCCTGCCCTCAGGTGACAGGATACCTGACTGAGACCCGTCATTCCCCTGCAGAAGTGTGTTACCATCGCCCTGTGGAAGCTCACCACGCCGGACAGCTACTGCTCTGTCGGGAACCAGTTTGGCATGGGGAAAACCACAGTCGGGGCTGTGCTCCTGCAAGTCCTGCTCTGGAGGGTCATCATTCTGGGAAATGTGGACACCTTCATTGATGGCTTTGCATTGGCCTTGGGCTTCCCCAACTGGGGGGGGCCATAGACAGCACACACATCCCCATCCTGTCCCCGGCCACTAGACCTCAGACTTTATTAACAGGAAGGGGTACTTCTCCATGGTGCTTTAGGCCCTCGTGAATCACAACTCACGTTTCACCGACATCAGTGTGTGATGATTGGGAAAGGCGCACAACGCCCACATCTTCCAGAACTTCTGAAAGATGCACACTGGCACTTTTTTCCCTGACCACACCATCAGGGTCAGGGACGTGGACATGCCCATCATCATCCTGGGCAACGCAGCCCACCCCTTGCTCGCCTGCTTCATGAAGTCCTACACAGGCAGCCTGGACCCCACCAAGGAGCACTTCAACGCCAGGCTGAGCAGGTGCTACATGGTGGTGGAGTGTGTGTTTAACTGTTTAAAGGGGAGGTTCAGGAGTCTCCTCACCCGCATGGACTTGTAACATCCCCTTTGCAGTGGCGGCCTGTTGTGTGTTCCACAACCTTTGCAAGAACAAGGAGGAGACTTTTCTGCCAGGATGGGGGGCACAGGCTGAACAGCTTTTTAGGGCATTTGAGCAGCCGGACACCAGCACCATCCAGAGAGCACATTGAGGGACTGTGCTCATCAGGGAGGCCTTGAAGGAGAATTTGGTTCAAGGCTGGTTGTAAGACTCCCCCTGTGCCTCTTCACAAGGAGCCCCTGTGTTCCCCCTGTGTGCCTTTCCTTCCCCTGCCTTCCCTTCTCACCTTCCCCTCTCTCCTGCAGAGCAAATAATAAAGCTTTCTTTTCTGAAACAACAGGACTGTTTGTTGAGGGGATATACAAAAGGGGAGGGACTGGGTAAAGAATGTGGAATGGGGGACAGTAGTGGAGGGAGGATGATGGCTCAGGGATGGGGCTGGGAGTGGCACCTGCCTCTGGGTGGTCGGGAGGCTTTGGCTGCCCAAAAGTCCCACCATCCCGTGTTCTGGGACCCCAGTGGACCCTTGGGGGGGGGGTAATAGGGGAAGCCATGGGGGAGGAGGGAAAGCAGGGAGATGGCTGGTGGCCCGCTGCATGCACACCATGCACTTCATCACTGAAGTGAGGAAGGAACACATGGCATCATGCTGGTCCCAGGTGGCCTTCTGCTGTTCCCAGTCAGCCTGGCACTCCTCCCAGTTGGTGGCTCACTCCTGGTGCTCCTCCTCAAACCCCCAGATAAGGGTCTGCAGGCAGACCATCTGCTTCTGCATCAGGTCCTCGCAGGTTCTTTTCCTCCTGTGGATTCCACAGAGTTGGCATGGGAGGTGGGGGATGTGCCAAGCTCAAAGCTGGCCCAGCTGTGAAAAAATGTTACAAGGTCAGTCATCCCAGGAGACACTGTGTATGAAGCCCAGCCCTGATCTCTGAGCTGACATCAAAGATCTTTCTTCAGACAATGGTGATGTACTTTGAGCAAGGCCATATGTTGCCTAGATAGTGGGCACTTTCCAGCAGGAGCACAGACAACCAAGGGGAACATCACTACACTCATGGCCCAAGGACAAGCAGGCATGGGAAGGTGCCAGCCAGGCCAGGAGCCTGCAGGCGGGAGGGGAGGAAGGGGCAGCTTGGCTTCCTTCTGTGTCCTGCATACTCTGGGCCTAGCACTGGTGGTGTCCCACAGAAAGAAAACTTCTATCCCTAGAGGGGGTAGGTGTTGGGGTAGGTGTGTGTGAGCGGCAGATGCTGCTTGCCAGAGAGAGTGCTACTGGGGTCCCCTCCTGTTACTCTCCTTGGCAGGTTCCCAGGCATGGGATCAGTCTCCTCCTCATCGCCACACTTGACCAGGAGCAAATGCTGTGTGAGTACAGGCATGACCCTGTGTGCGACATTGCTGTGTGGTTCCATGACCCCAGACTCCTTAGTGGTGGCTTGTTGTGGGAAGGTGACCCACCACGGAGGCCAGAGTAAGGTAGGCCTCTCCAGGAACCTCGTGAGAAGGACTGAGGGGTTCCTGTGTGAGAGCATCATGGAGCTAAGTGCTCTAGCCTCGTGCTCCATGTCACCCATGTGTACAGGCTTTTGTGAAGCCCCCAAACCAAGTAGGCCGAGCAAGGAGCCCATTGCCTGCCCCCACATGTAGATAGGGAAAATTATAGAACTCACCTGAAGTGCCTTCCCTGGGTTGTCTGAAGCCTGGGAGAAATCCTGGGATGAGGAGGGTGGGTGGACAGGCTCCAGGGTGAAGTGCAGGTCCTGGCTGGTGGGCATGGTAGCCTGGCTGGCCTCCTCCTGCTCCTCCTCCTCGTCTGCTACTTCACCATCTTGGAGGCTGAGGCCGGGCATGTCCTGACTGGACTCCATGATGACAGGGGTGGGGGGAAGTGACCAGCCCCCTTCCCAGGATGGCATCCAGCTAATTGAAGTAGCAGCAGCTGTGCAGTGCCACCCCGGAGTGCCCATTCTGCACCCCGGCCTTGTGATAGGCCTGTCAGAGCTCTTTAATCTACATCAGGACCTGGTCCAGGGTCTGGGTGTGGCCTTTGTCATCCAGGCTGGTGCTGATCTGGCTGTAGACCTCTGCATTCCTCTTTCTTGTATGGAAATCCTGGAATTGGGTCTCCTTTCCCCAGATCTTGATGAGGTCCAGGATTTTGGCACCAGTCTGGACAGGAGCTCTCCTGTGTCCCTGGCCAGTGGCAGCTCAGGGAACAGCAGGAGTTCTGGCAGCCATGGAGTAAGTGCTGAGGTCAGTCATGGCTCCCTTAGTGGCTGCTGTCTCACACATGGCTCTCACTGCTCTCTAACATGTGAGAAGCCCCTTTCCTTCTGCCTGGAGTTTTAAGTTCCACAGGAGAAGGGGAGCAGTGGAGATGCCAGGTGTGGCCAGAGTGGTCAGAACTGCAGCTGAGAGAGGCCTCTGGAGGCCAATTATTTTGAATTAGCAGCAGCGGATCAGCCACACTAACACTATTTTGAAGTAGCAATTTGAAATAAACATTATTCCCTGAGGAAGCAGGAGTACAGCTTTCGAAATAACCAGCCTGTTATTTTGAAATAACAGACCTGGTAGTGTGGACACTCTGCTTATTAATTCGACCTAAAGGGGGTATTTCAAAATAACTCCCTAGTGTACACCAAGGCTTAGGGTCAATAGGCAGAGGAAGGTGCCCCCGGCGGCTCCTCTCTGCCCCCTGCTGTTTTTGTGCTGCAGCTGTGGCTTCTGTCATAGCCAGCTCCACTCCCCTCATGTCTGCATCTCTCCCTGGCTGATTCTGAGTGAGGGTCTGGGGAGCTTCAGGGGCCTGGCCCAGTCTGGAGAGAGGCACTCTCACTGGGACAGCACTTTCTTCTACCATGCATCCCCCAGGCCTGTTTATAGAAACGGGAGGGGTAGGAGTGGGCAGAAACAAGAACATAAGAATATAAGAACGGCCGAACCGGGTCAGACCAAAGGTCCATCTAGCCCAGTATCCTGTTTGCCGACAGTGGCCAGCACCAGGTGCCCCAGAGAGGGTGGACCGAAGACAATGATCAAGCTATTTGTCTCCTGCCATCCCTCTCCAACCTCTGACAAACAAAGGCCAAGGACACCCCTGGCTAATAGCCTTTTATGGACCTAACCTCCATGAAATTATCTAGCTTCTCTTTAAACTCTATTATAGTCCTAGCCTTCACAGCCTCCTCTGGCAAGGAGTTCCACAGGTTGACTACACGCTGTGTGAAGAACTTTCTTTTATTAGTTTTAAATCTGCTCCCCATTAATTTCATTTGGTGTCCTCTAGTTCTTCTATTTAGGGAACTAATAAATAACTTTTATCGGTCCTCTTCACACCACTCATGATTTTATAATGTACAAGGGTACATTGCTGTGGGGGGAGAGACAAAAGGGGCATTGTTGTGGGTGGGCGGACATAAAATAGAGGCACTGCTGTGGGGTGAAAGAGAAAGGGGCATTGCTGTGGGTGGAGAGGGGAGGGGACAGGGAAAAAGAATCACTGCTGAGGGGCAATGTTCCCTTTAAGATGAGTGTTTGGGCAGTCACCCAGGAGGGATTCAAATGCCACCCATCTGATTAGCAGAGCACCCACAGCTGACAGCATGTGTTTCTATTAGTGGTGCACATAACAAAATGTATCCTTCACATGGATGGAAAAGGTTAGAGAGAACTTTGCTGTGGGATGAGGGAGAATAGGGCATTGCTGTGGGAGAAGGGGAAGAGGGTAGGAACAAGGGGGCATTGCTGTGAGGAAGGTGAGAGGGGACAGGGACATCAGGGCATTGCTGTGGAGGGAAGAGGAGGGGACCGGGACAAGGGGGAACTGCTGAGGAGGGAGTGAGAAAGGGGAAGGGACAAAGGGGCACTGCTGTGACAGGAAGAGCAAGAGAGAAGAGAGCATTGCTGTGGGGGAGGAGACAGGGAAAATAGGCATTGCTGTGGGGGAGGGAGAAGTGGCAGGAAGAAAGGGCAGGGACAAGGTGGCGCTGCTGTGGAGGAGGGAGAAGGGGGCAGAGACAAGGGGGCACTGCTGTGTGGGGGGAGGGAAAAAGGGCAGGCACAAGGGGGATTGCCATGGAGGAGGGGCAAGGCAGGGGGAAAAGGGGCATTGTTGGCAGGGGAAGGGTCAGGGGCAGGGGCAAGGGGGCACTGCTGTGTGGGGGGAGGGAAAAGGGGCAGGCACAAGGGGGATTGCCATGGAGGAGGGGCAAGGCAGGGGGAAAAGGGGCATTGTTGGCAGGGGAAGGGGCAGGGGCAGGGGCAAGGGGGCACTGCTGTGTGGGGGGAGGGAAAAGGGGCAGGCACAAGGGGGATTGCCATGGAGGAGGGGCAAGGCAGGGGGGAAAGGGGCATTGTTGGCAGGGGAAGGGGCAGGGGCAAGGGGGCACTGCTGTGTGGGGTGAGGGAAAAGGGGCAGGCACAAGGGGGATTGCCATGGAGGAGGGGCAAGGCAGGGGGGAAAGGGGCATTGTTGGCAGGGGAAGGGGCAGGGGCAGGGGCAAGGGGGCACTGCTGTGTGGGGGGAGGGAAAAGGGGCAGGCACAAGGGGGATTGCCATGGAGGAGGGGCAAGGCAGGGGGAAAAGGGGCATTGTTGGCAGGGGAAGGGGCAGGGGCAAGGGGGCACTGCTGTAGGGAAGGAGCAAAGGGGCACTGGTTTTGGTTGTGGGGGAGGGGCAAAGGAGCAGTACTGTAGTGTGAGGGAGGAGAAGAGAGAAGAGACAAGGGGCACTGCTGTGGGGAAGGGGCAAGGGGGAAGTGTTCTGGGTTGTGGGGGGAAGGACAGGGGGCAGTGTTATGGGGTGAGGGAGAGGGGGCAAGCACAAGGAGCACTCTAGGGTTGCCATCGCAATCGAACTCAACGGACCAGGCAATGGCAGCTGTCCAGTCCAGCTGAGTAGGCAACCTTAAGCACGGCTGTGGGGGAGGGGCAAAGGATCAGTGCTGTGGAGGGAGGGTTAAGGATGCAAGGCCAATGGGACATTACTGCAGGGGAGGCCAAAGGAGACACAGCTATGTGTGGCCACTGAGAAGGAGGGAGAGGTACTGAAGGACAGGCACTATGAGGCTGCTGTGAGGGGAATTTGGGGAAAGAGGAAAGAGGGGAGGCAGTTTGAGAAAGAGTGAATGAGGGTCTTGGAGATGAGGGAGAGAATGAGGCGAATTTGGGGACTGCCCACCAGGGGGTTTCTGGACAGATAATACTGGTATCTGGCAGGAAGGAGGGGCAGGGAGGAGAGTCTTGGGAGAAGAAGAGACGATCCTGGAGGAGTTTGTGGGCAGTGGGAGAGCCTGAGAAGGTTTCAGATACTGTAAAGTTTGAAAGGAAGAGAGGAAAGAGGAGAAACTGTATCTTTTGGAAGAACTGGAAATTCAACACAATGAAGGTTGCTGTAGCAGTGTAGGACAGTAGCTAATCCAAGGCAGCACTATAAAAAGAGAGGTAGGAGAAGGTCAAGGTATGTTTTGGGGTCTTGTTTTTTGGGGAGAAAGGAAATTGTATTGGGGTCATTTTTATGTTGCATTCACATAGACTACCCTCATAGTTTCTATGTTCCTTCCCTCACTGCTCTCCTACTATTTTTGGGCAAAATTACTCCATTGCCTGTGTTAGCAATGTAGAACTACAACCAGTTTACATCACTGTGGATGTGATCCACAGAAGGATTCTTCCATGGACTTTAAATCCATTTATATAGGTACAACCATGATGCTATCTGAGATGGAAAATGGTGCTTTGCCCATGAAGAGAAAGAGTAAGTATAGGGGTTTGGGGTGAATTTTCTTGGCATAGAGAGGCATTATCTTAATAATCCTGGACACCGAAGTCCTTTATATGGCCCTGAATCTACAAGGTACATAAGCATGTGTCTAACTTTAAGCACATAAGTAATTCCATGGACTTAATTGAGACTACCTATATACTTAAAGTTACACATGTGCTTACACACTTTGCTGAATCAGGGCATCCCTTTGCAGAACAGTTACAGTGTGGGCTGCAGCAGTACAAGCTTTCCTTATATTACCCTATCCTGGATAGGCCACCTGTAGAGCTTAAAGTTTCCATGTTCATTTCATCTTTGGCATTTCACTTGTGAGTACAAACTAACCTACCATTTATGCTGGATTTTTAATTCATTTATTTTATTTTGTTTGTACATCAAGTCCTACATGGTGCCATTGAAATCCAAAGCAAATCCCCCTCTGAATTCATTGGGAGCTTGGTCAGGCCCTGGTTTTCGGAATATTCATTGGTTCTGAAGAAAGACTCCTTACAGAACAAAAAAAGAATAGAAATACTTCCCATTGGAAACAGCATCCATAAATCTTACAAGCGCCTTTTGGTTTCTTTCCTCCTATAAATCATGCCACAACCTCAGCATTATTTTTAATTGTAGCTTTTGAGGGGTGTATTGCAGTGACGGGTGCCTTGTGGGGAGGGGTCTTTTAGAGAAACAAATTTTTATGTGTAAGCACATGACTTTAAAAAAATCCCTATTTATCATTCATTATTTCCCTTATTAATAGACTAACACCCATAGGTTTATTGATATTTCCATTGATTATGATGCTCTGTATCAGACAGGGGCAGCAACTGCTGCTGATACTGATGGAAAAGGAAAGGTAGTGGGAGGGAGAGTAGAGGGGGACTGAATTGTTGCTGGAGATTGGCTGCCTATGATGCCACTCAGAGCTCTGGGCCCCAGCTCTTCCGCTGCTTTAGCTCTAGCTTTCCCTTGAACAGCTCCTAGTGAGAACAAGGCGTGCGGAGCTCCGATCACCAGCACCATGCTCCTTGGGCTTGGGTCCTAGATTCCCCTCTTTGACCACTGGTAATAGCTGCTGCTCTGGCCATCAGCATCCCACACTGACAGACTGAGCGAGCGAGCGAGAGGCGGCAAAGGCAAAGGAGGGAGAGAAAAGCTGCAGCCCAGGGGACTGGAGCAGCCAGGAGAGAGGGCGAAGGAAGGGGTGCTTTGCTTACACAGCTGCAGGAGTGGGAATTTAAAGAACTGCAGAGCCGAGCGGAGAGGGATCCCAGCTCCCCGCCACCCGCGCATCGCAGAATTATAGAGCCGGGTAGAAATGACATCAACGGGGAAAGAAGGCAGCGCAGCTCAACATGCACAATACGTTGGACCCTATCGCTTGGAGAAAACCTTGGGCAAAGGACAGACAGGTTGGTTCCTTTGCAGCAGCCTGGCGAGGTGCGGTAGCCAGCGGATGGGGATGGAGAGTTGTGAGGCTCTGGGGTTTCCCTTTTTGGTTGCTGCCGTGGAGAAACTCTTCCTAATAGATTCGTGCCTTTATTTATGTAGTTCACGCTGCCTTTATGTATTTACTTAGTTTTTAGAGCATAGGTTGCCTTGTGGGATTCGCTCCTGCTAAGGGGTGTTGTTCTGATGACTGTCAAAGTGCATGCAGAGGAAACGAGGGAGGCTCTGCTGCTGTTCAATTTCATGTCCGTACTTCACTGCCCCACTTTGCTTTCTTTTCTTTTTAATCAAATTAAAATGAAACGAGAGGTGCACTGTGTATACCGGAGAGGAGGAGGAGGAGAAGGACGTGGTGGGGAGGCGGGAGAGTCACCAGCAGTATTTCATGACATCATGATTGAAAAGGGTGTAGTCCTGAAGGTGCAGTTGGTGGGAGAGAATATGTACAGTGCAGTCTATGGCACTGGCTGCTGTAGTTATTTGGGAAATATGAATGGAGGAGGTCCTCGGGTATGTTTTGGTGTGGCATAGTTTGAATTTTTCTTTAAAGTGGCCAGCCGCAGAATTCCCTCTAGCTGTGTGAGGTTTTATTTATTTATTTTTCAAAAGCCCCCCCCCCCCGTTTGTGAAACTGGCTCCCATCAGATTTCTTTCCTGAAAAGAACAATGGTAAGAAATATTAAAAGGAAACCTAGTGAGGGAATTAGCAGAGAGCAGGTGCTTGTGCCCTACGTGACATAATTAGATCTCCTGAATGCATTCAAGATTTGGACTCACTGGTTGCCTTCCTGGATGTTATATTTACTTCAAGGGCAGGGGAGCAGTAATTGGAAGGAAGAGCAATTAAAAAAAACCAGCCAAAAGCCTGTCCTCTTTTAATGTTCTTTTTTAGTGACAGGTGCAGTGAGCAGTGGGGTCTGACAAATTGATTTGGTTGGGGGACCCCTAAAAGTGGATTGAGTCTCCAGGTTATAATTTAGAAAGGAGGGGGGAGGTAGAATCAGTCATAGGGGGCTTCTTTGGGCTTGTGGGTGTTAAGTGTTGTTCATTATGGTGGGACAATAAAACATGATGCATTGTGTTTTTTAAAAACCCAGCCAAGCTTTGCCCATCTGTTGTCTAAAGGATTTAATAGGCGTTTCCATCCCCAGCTGCTGCCTCTCCTCTGCCTGCTTCCTTGCTGCCCTGCATGGCAGCAGCTCTGCAGTATGCAATTTTCTTAGGGACACAGTCAAAATCCAGATCTTTCTCTGTAAGAAGAAATGCTCTTCTGAGATGATTGATTATGACCCCCCCTCATTCGTTCTTCTTCTCTCCACAAACCCCATGGCAACCATTGAAATATATGGATGGGATGTGAGGATGACATAGGCTTGAAATGAAAGTGACTTTTATTTTGTTTCCCCCCAAATCTTTAAAATACTGTGACTGCTGAAGGTATCTGTCTTTTTTGTTTGTTTGGTCACCACCTTTATTCTTCATATTACTGAGTGAACCCATATCTCTCCAGATGTAGTTTCCATAAAATCTGCCCTGATGTTGATGATGATGATAAAAATACCCACCAAAAATGTCAGTGTCTTGGTGGTGATAAATCCATATCCTGTTTCCATAGCTGGTCTCTTGCTTGGTACTCTAGCTGATCGTAAATTCAACCCTACGGATACAAATTTATTTTTTACCTTCATCACCATTTCTATCTCAGCACCCCCCATATATAATTGCATCTGAGATTCATGCAAGTACATCTGCATTAACCTTTATGCTCCATATCACAACCTGATACTATGGTTCTAAAGGGTTATCTGCAGCTTTGGTTAATTTTTTCCCCTTGATAATCTTCCTATCTTCTTCCTAAGTGATTAGAGAGAGAGAGAGAAAGAGAGAAGAAGAGAGAGAGAGAAAGAGAGAGAGAGAGGCTAGCAGGCAGGCAGCAGGGTAGGAGGGGAGAGAGAGGAGAGTGTGTTTTCAGGGTTGTTGCTCTTGGGCTTTGCAGTTATTTGACCAAATGGACTAGCAGGAAAGTTGCCTTTTATAATTGTATATTATAGCATATCTATAGAGACATGTCTCTGCTTTTTGCACAAGTGTATGTGCAAACCACAAACATAACATATATGCACTGTTTCAGGGAAGATGGAGGGATAAAGCTTAAAAGTGGCTGATGCCAGTCTCTGTCTTCCTTATCTTATCTGCCTCATAATATAGCTTATGCATGGAAGTGAAATCTGAATTGGTGCTAAATGTACATTAAACATTAAATTGGTTAAACATAGGAAAGATGCTTTCTGGTCTTCTGGCATTTTCTCTGCCAGATTTGGGAACATACAGAATAGCAGGTATGCATGTAGCCCTCACTCTGCTAACTTGGAGAGTGGATGGGGAACCTGCAGCATTTTTATGAGAAGACAACAGTGTAGTGTGAGGACCTGCTTGATCACTGTGATTTGCTAGTATAACTCCATGAAATTGGATGGAGAACACAATGATGAATTTCTTTAGTTTGTTTGAAGAGTTTAAGGCTGGGAAGGTTAGGAAATAAAGGCTTATTTGGTTGTGTGGGGTGTGCGTGTGTTTTGTTTTTGCAGGGGGCCTGATGAAAGAAAATTTGGCAAAACATAATTACGAGCTGAAAGAAAATATACAATCCAGTTATATCAACTCCTTTTCCTTCTTCATTGATCTTCACATCACTCATTTTTCTTTAAAATGGAAACTCCTTTACTCTCAAGTTATTTCAGATATGTGGCTCTTGTTCTTCTTCCCAATTGTATTAAATATTATACAAACCTCTTAGTAGCTCTCACCTGCCTTGGATAATTTTTAAGATTAAAGGAAGAGCAATAAGGGAGGGCTTCAAGAACAGAATCTGCCACAGTTCACAAAGGAGGCTATGAAAGGGGAGCTTTCATGTCCAGCTGAACTCCAAATGGCATGTTTCAGGCCTCCATGTAGCTGCTATAGCTGTTTCTTTCTCAACATCTGTGAAAGAGAAGTGTTTCCAACAAGAGCTTGCGGCTTCCTGCAAAGAGGCCCAGATATTGTGCCATGATTTCAGTGGAAGCTGATGACATCTAATTATGGGAAGGGAATGGGTACAACAGACACAGAAAGGTGTATTCTGATCCAGTTCAAAATGTTGGCTAACCCATGCTGATTTTGATTTAAAGCAGGATAAGTAAAGCCTGCCCTGAGGAGCCTACAGTGCTAAGATATCAGGCTTTCTGAGGATGATTAATGTCACAAAGAGAGGATTAAAGCTGCTTAGTTTGGAAAGCAGGGAAGGAAGGTGCAGCTCAATGCTGAAAAATGTTTTCATTCCAGTAATATTGGGAGGAGGACAAGAGCTAAGAAAAGAAATTCTTAATAATTTACCATAAGAATTCTACATGTGAATAATTTGGAGTGCCATAGTAAGGTTATTGCCCTTCTGTTGTTGTATTAGTCTCATTGTTTCTGGCAACTGGACTAGTAGCTCATGGAATATGTAGTAGGATATGAGAAGAGGAATATAAGGCGCAGTATAATAATTTATCATCATATTCATAACATTTTATTATAAGGAAATATCATAGTAAAAATGACAATATATGATGTATGCAGGTGTGTATGGAGGGGTTGGTTTCTGTAAATTTCATCGAATTACACTGTATTGCAGTTAATTATCATAATTTTTCATTGTAATTAACAGTAATAAGCAAAAAGAATGCGCTCTGTAGTACAATACACGCCAGAAGAAAACAGATTGGATGTGAACACTAATTCAAGTTTATTATTCAGATTAAACAGAAGCCGCTCTCCATTTGCCACTCATTCTGTGTGAAATCAAATTTTCATGTATTCTTGACACTTTTTTAAATTCCAGAAATGTATTTTGTTCATCAGTTTTCTTTTGCCCTTGTTAACCTCTGTTTTCCCCTTGAAACCTTTTACAATGATTCAGATTGACTACAGTGAATTTTTATTATTGAAGGCAGAGATGAGGAATTGCAGTATTCCTTGCTAAGTGCTTCATCATTTCAGTGAATCAGTGTGCACTTTCATTTAAAGGGCAACTTATACACTTCAGTACTATTTTTGTTTGTTTGTCCTGGCACCAAATGATAGCACACTTGAAATTTCTGAAATGTTCCTTTCTCTGCAAGCAAAGCAACATTGTCCTACACTGGGAGTTTAGTCTTTGATCAAGTTTCTTTGAAAGCAAAGAGCATAACATTAGAAATCCATTTAGTATTACTTGCCCAACTTCTCTGATATTTGGACCTAAATCTGCAGGCATTCCATACACAGAATTCCAGTTGAAGCCAATGGGAGCTCTGCCTTGGGACAGCTTGCATGATGAGCCTTTTGTATTGAGAGGGTACACTCAGTTGTATATAAAGCACAGCAATTTGTACAAATAACAGGGTACATCTAACAGCCAATAATCAATCACGTACGTGTATGTTATTGAGCTATATAGTTGCAGAATCATGATCCTGCTGCTCCTTCTGTTTTTTATAAAAATATGTATCGCCAGTGTTATCCATAATGTCATGAATAGTTTTATGGACTCTGTAGGGTTGCCAAGTCTTCCAACCAGACACGACTTGCGTCAGTGGCATCCGGTCTGTCTGATCTGGTAGAACTGGCCACTCTGTCTAGGCGTCAGACCCACACTTGGTGTAAACTGCCATGGTTCCATTGAATTTGGTGTCCCTGACCCAGCTGAGGATCTAGCCAGAGTGATGTAAATCATTTGAAGTTTCCATTCACACCCATTTTTTCCAAATGCATGCAAATTCCATTTATATCTTTAAACTCATTTCTCTCTTGGTTTTTAATTAGAGAGGCTATCTTTATAGCAATGAGCCTTATTTGAATCTGTATACCTTTCAGTGATAACTTGTTAGGGCATCTCTCACTTAAGAGATGAACTAATTAGTAATCACACAATGAGAAGTATAATATTGGAAAGTGTCTCAGGCAATGGAGGTTTTACAAGCACAAGTTTTTAATGAAATGTTGCTAGGATATGTTGACATCAGAATCAATTATATATGGCTGGACCCTCAATGTTAAATATGGATAGAAATGAGGTCATTATACAATAAGGGAAGAATTGTCAAAAAGCTGCCATTGATTTCCAGTGACTTGGTCTTTGGGTGCCCAAAGAGATACCCCCAGTCTGATTTTCAGAGATATGCTGAGGCTCTACAATTCTGATTGAAGTGGGTCCTACTATGGTTAGTGGATTTGAAAAATATGCCTTCTGAAAGTTTTTTTTCTTAAAACTATTCCAGCAAACACCTCTTTGCCAAATTTAGTGCAAATGATAGGTAAAAGAGATCTAATTTAAGGTCCCGATCGTGAAATGTGCGATATGCAAAGGGATTCCTTTATGCCCAGCATGCTCATAGGGGTCTGACTGCACAAAGCACATGGTTGAATCAAGGCCTTATGACCCGGTCTTATTTCCATTTAATATTGGAAATGTTACTACCTGCCACTGAATTCAGTGAAAATAAAACAGGCTCTTAATTGATCTTTAAAGTCACAGCTAGCCTTTTGCTCAAGAGTTGTTAAAATTCTGATACACTGGCAAATGAGTGGGAATATGTGACTCTTTTTATATCTCAGACGTCACAAAGTGCTGCAGAACTAGCTGTTCCACAAACACAGTTTTCATGCTGCTCAAGAAGCTTCCTACTTTCCATCACCACTGTAATGACATTTAGTGTCACTACAGTGGGGAAGGCCATACATTAGAATGATGAGGGAGGAAGAGAAAAATAAAAACATTTCTCAGTAGAATTTATCTCTGTAGGGAAATTATTTCTGATCTACAGATAACTTGTAGCTTCATTGGAAGAACCAGGGTAGTATTTTAAATGCGTCCTTACAACTGCATTTGTATATTATGATGTTGTCATGAGCCAGTGAATGTTCTGGATTCCCCAACATCCTGAAACACTTTTTTCAGTATAGCGTATGTCAATTTCATACAGAGTCTTTTGTGCAAACCGTGATGCTGAATGCTTTACAGAATTAAATAATAGATGCACTGTTGAAATAATAATAATAATCAATAACATAAAAAGAGCAGAGAGAAATGAAGTGGTATGGGCAAAGGAGAAAAAATGGTTTTCACATGAAATTTAAAAGGATCTGGGGGTCTGATCCGGCTCCTGTTAAAATCCAAGGAAGTAGTTTTCATTGACTTCTAATTGAGTTGTATTGGCTACCAAACAAGGAGGATGCAGGATGGTCATTCCAGAGTAATGGACCGAAAAAGAAGGCTCTTGCATTTACAGTACTGAGATTACATAAATGGATAGTGAGTAAGTTATTTGGTGAATGGAGAGACCAGAACAGAGACAGAGGTTTGCTTGAGAGTTTTAAAAATGAAAAGGCTAAATTTGAATCAAATCCTGAAATGCATGTGGAACTAATTTAGTTGATTGACTGTTGGAGGTTATTTCTTTGTATGTTTGAGACTGTGGGCAGTAAGATCTGCACATGCTACAGCAGAGCTGGGACTTCTTCCAATAGTCAAAATGCGAAGAGATGAAAACATGGATGACAATTTGAGCAAAGGTGAACTGAAGGCAGGAGCATACATGTTTGATATTACAGGCGTTGAATTTATAGATATTAATTTTGGGATGTTCATAGTGTGCTGCTCTATGAATGCATAGTTAGTTTATAGGTACTGTTCCTGCTCCCACAGAAGTCAATCAATATGAGATATGCCTTCAGTTAACTTCAATAGAAACAGGATTAAGCCCATTATAATGGATAAGGATTGAACTTTTTACTTCTCTAAGAAACTACATAATGAAACTATCCATCAGGTGTGTGTTTTTTTATTACAAATAATGCACTGGTGTTAACATTCTTAAATGATAAAACTGTTCATTTTGTTGGTGGGAAAGTGCCAAAATAGCTCAGCTTTTTAGTTCTCATACATCAGACAACATTCTTCTATCACAAGGTTTGTTTAATGAAGCAAATACTTTATCACAAATAATTTGTTCAATGAATTTAGTCTACCTTCCTCTGGAATGTCCATGAGCCAATTGCAATTTCCTCAAACTCATTTGTCATTTTAGTTTATTGGATAAATGTTTATTTTGATTGTTTTCACCTAAATAGATTGAGCCTGCTTAATCAATAATCAAAGAATTGAGTTGTGTTCTTAGATTTAGATGCAATTGGTTGGATACATTACAAAGTACTACAGGCAGTCCCCGACTTATGAATGGGTTACGTTCCGAACACCTGGTTGTAACTTGATTTGGTCATAAGTTGGAAATACCCTTAAACGCGCCGCCTGCGCTGTTCGAAAAACTTGACGTACATGGTTCTCAACTAGAAAATATTATAATGGGGTTAATGGGAGGTTGGTCATAAGTATGGATGGTCGTCAGTCACTGTGTGTTTGTAATTAGGGAGTGGCTGTTTTCTGTTTGCTGGTTGGATGAGTGTGCGACCATTTCTAGCATGAATATTTCCATGTGCAAACTTAAAAATTGGTTTCCTGTAGACAGTTTCAAGAGTTGTTTCCCATAATGATTTGTGCCAGTAAGACTCAAATGATCTAATGTTTGCAGATAACAAACACAAAAGGGTCACAAATGTGTTCAAATAAAATTCACTTAAAAATTCAACTGAATATTTGGAGAACATTATTCGCCCAGTTCTGTTGGTATGAATCATGAACAGTATATGTGACTTTTACATAATGATGAGCATCAAAAGTTTTATTTGGTTTTATTTTAAATCTGTTTACATAATCAAGTCACTATGGGAAAAGTTCACCCATGTACAGAAGTCTAGCACAAGATCAATGCAATCACCAAAGCCCAACTTAATTTCTCAAAATTGGGTTTAAGTGAATATTAATTTGTGCATAGGACTTAAGATGGCCATCTGCATTGGGGCAAATAACACTCTAAGGTCAGGTCTACACTAGACCTGGAAGGTCGGCTTAAGGTACACAATTTCAATTACATAGAATACGTCACTGGAGCTGGTTTACCTTAAGCTGAGCTTGGCGCCATCCATACTGTGGGAGGCCAACGGAGCAAATGCCCCTGTCGGTTTCCCTTACTCTTCATGACTGCAAGGAATCCAGACACCGTCTCAGTGTTCGATTTACAGGTCTATTCTACCCCCACTAAATTGAACACCAGAATGTTGATCTCCGACACAACAAGTGAAGACATGCCCTAATAGACCATACTGTAGATATAGAGTTATTTCCAAGTATACTTACATATTATTTAGTGCTGTTTGTGTTACTGTAGCACCAAGAGGCTCTTTTGGGATAGGTTCTGTATAAATTCATAGGAAGATGCAATGTCTGTCTGAAGTAACTTGTGGTATACTTTATTTTTTTAAGCAACGTATTTGAAATGAATTCCTTCTTTATGTATACACCAAGTAATTTTTATTCTGTGACAGCTGATAATATCACAAAGCCTCTAAACAAAGCAAGTGGCAAAATAATCTATTCTGTTCAGAGGCTGGTGAGTTAGGGGATTTTTGAAGGGGGGACTCAGAATAATGAGTGGAGGAGGAAATAAAAATTACTCTATATTTATATTTATATTTAGAAGTTAAGCTAAGCATAGATGATGATTCTTATGTAGAATGGGACAGTTTTGTACTTTTCTGGCAGAAAGCAACCCTAAAATCAGCCAAGCCAGGCACTGGATGCTTCTCTTACTGTAGGGGGATGTTCAAGTGATATAGAGTCACCATAATAATTCTTAAAAGGTTACCTACAGCTGTCAATGTATAAAAGCATTGTATGGGAAAAGAGCATATAGCTAGGGCTCCCCTTACACCTGATTGGTCCCCAGTTGCAACAGAAGCTTCTGGAACATTGCCAGCCAGCGTAAATTCGAGTAGCTCTGAGGCTGCTCTGGATTACACTAGGACTAGTCCTGCACCTGAACTGAACATTGGAGAAACAGAAAGGTGCCATAAAGCTTTTATATACACACCTATCCCCAGGTGCAACAAGCATTCCTTGGCTTACGATCTGGCTCATACTGTTACAGATGTGGCCTCATTAAATAAAGACTTTTGTAGATGTCTAGAGAAAAGCCTCAACTTCTTTCACCTTTAAATCTTTTTCTAGGATTTTATGGAATGATTCCCAATATAATTACCTAAGGGCATATATTAGATAAGAAATTAGAGAGGGGAATCTGTTGCCTTGTTAATTGCTGGTTTGACAATGGAAGAGCCTTGTAGTTTGCATTCTGATGGTTAACTTGGGAAGGATTTTTGTTGTTAGCAACTGAACACCAAGATTTGTAACGTTTAAAGATTTTGGTTGGGTTTGTGGCAAAACAGCGTCTTAATAAGGTAGCTCTGTGCATGTGTGTGGTTTTTAATATTTTTATCCAATCCAGAGCTATATATTGGGATCTTGGTTGTGTTTGAAGTGACGTGTTTACCTTCCTTTTTTAACTTTTCAGAGGTTGGTGGAAAACAAGTTTCAGGCATCCATTCAGTAAGTGCTTTTTTAGCTGCCTGCACAATTTATCAGCAACGTGCTCTCTCTTTCCTGAGGCTCTTGTGATTTGTTTCACTACTGTTTTGCAGTACAAGCTTTCTGGGAAGACAGAAAATATCTGTGTGCTTGTTGTGTGTTTTCGGTAATGTTTTACAAATATATTAAGAGGCATTGTTTCCACAGGGTCATTCCTGTGTAGTTGCATAGGGCCCCACACTCCATACACTCAGTCCTCTAGCCAATGTGCCATTAAATGAACAAATTATGGAGTAGCTGGTCTCAGGAGTTGGGGGGTGAGCTGTATTGGTCCAGAAATGCCCTGCTTTTGATAGGCACTAAGAAACCTACTGTGAGGCCTTGTAAATGCTAATCTGCCAGGAGATGGACTTGGGTGCATTGACAAGAGAGTGATGCAATCATTTTTTGCTGGGCCTTAATTTTGATCCAGGGATAACTCTAGATCCAGTTTTGCAGCTCCTTCTCTTCTTCTCATCCAGTTCCTCTCCCACATTCAATGTTTGGCCAGCAATATATATGTATTTCTAGCCAGAGACACTGTTGATGCTGCTGCCCCACAAAAAAACAATGAGGGAGGAGGGCTGTAGCAAGGATTCAGAGAAAATAGCATGGCCATCGCTTTCTTAGGCTGTGTCTACACCCGGAAGGTTTGGCGAATAAAGTGCTGTCAACATGCGAAAGTCATCAAAAATGAACTCCGGTCAAACCAGTTTTTCTGTTTTGAAAGAGGAATGCAAATAAGGGAAATCGAAAATGCAAATGAAGCACTGATTTACAAATCTTGTGCTTCATTTGCATAATCTCTTACGATTGCGGAAGCGATTTTTTTGGAAAGAAAAAAGCAGTCTAGATGGGTTCTTTTGAAAAAAAAAACCCTTTTTCGAAAGAACCCTTATTCCTGAAAAAATGAGGTTTACAGGGTTCTTTTGAAAAAGAGTTTTTTTCAAAAGATTCCCATCTAGACTGCGCTTATTTTGGAAACATATTTTTCTGAAAAAGCGATTGGAAGAGATTATGCCAATGAAGTGCGAGATTTCTAAATCTGCTCTTCATTTGCATTTTCGATTTCCCTCATTTGCATTCCTCTTTCGAAAGAAGAATGTAGTCTAGATGCACCCTTCATGGCCACACTGCTAGCTCCTCTGTCGACTGAGCAAAGCACTGTGGGTAAGCATCCCACAGTGCAGTGTTTTGAGAAGGCAGAGCTGATTACTGCATTTCTTGGGATTCCCGGGGCACTCTGGGAGCTCTGTGCTAAGGAATGTCAAAGCAGCACAGTAGTGTCTGCAGCCCTCCTCCTGCAGCAGCAGAACAGGAGCATTCCAATGATTTGGTTTTTGTTTATTCCCCAACCGGAGCAGCTCCCTCAGCTAGTTCTCCTGACAAACCAAACAGCAGAGTCTACACTGGCTCTTTCTCGACAATAAAGGGAGGGGAAAAGACAAAAGCCCCTCAGAGGGATGGATTTTTTTATTTTTGGTCACACAAATCAATGTTTTTCCCAACAAAAGTCACATTACAGTGTAAACGCTCTCACTGTTTTGTCACCCAAAGGTGGGTTTTGGCAAGAAAACATGCCAGTGTAGACAAGGCCTTACCACCAAGATAAGTCTCAAGGTCACATCTGAATTTGGGCCTCCCACATACCAGCTCTGCCTGTTGGCACCCAAACACAGAGCCATTTATGAATCGTAATTATGTTTGAGGGATAACCTGGCAAAACATATTTTATTATTTGGTCTAGAGAAATCTTCCTTCAAAACATCCCAACCTATTAAAGTTGCAAGGTGAAACTTGGCAGAACAGCAGAGTATTACAGTTAAATAAAATAATAATAGTAAAAAATTATAAGCAGCAAGGAAAAGAGGACTTCAGCTTGCAGGTTTTTATGAGGGAAAACTGACCCCTGTGCAAGAAGCCAGCACAACACCTGTGGCCTGCTTAAACCTTCTAGGGAAAACATATCCGTTGGGTAACTCTACTGTCACCTTGAGAAAGCATATCCTTGGGGTAACTCTACTGACGGATACATTTGACCCCATAGGCACGTCTACATAGCAGGGTTAAAGCCAAAATAAGCTATGCAACTTGAGCTATGTCAATTGTGTAGCTTAAGTCGAAATAGCTTATTTTGGCTTTTGGCACTATCTGCACAGCAGGAAGTCCGAGAAAGAACACTCTTCCTCCGACTTCCCTTACTCCTGGTAAAATGAGCGTTACAGGAGTCGTAGTAAGAAGCCCTCCAGCTTGACATAATTTCAACATGATGTTGGAATAACTCCTTGTAGTGTAGACACAGACTATGTTATTTCAGTATAATGTCAGAGATTCTGAAATAACACTGCTGTGTAGATGTACCCTATGAGTTTGTCAGACTAGCTTTCTTCAGCTCAACCAACATTTTCATCTCCAGGTTATTTGTCCCTTTTTAAGCCATGGGGTCCTGACTAGTTGATCCTCACTGACTTCCTTATTCTTTTTGCCACTAACTTTAGTGAAAACCAAACGGATGCCCCCTTTTCCCTCTTACAGTTGTTGTACTGATGTTTTTTTACCTCTAGGGCAGTGTCATCTCACTTAACAGGAAAGTTTCATGATGTGCAACATTTGTTGCTCTCAAGTCTAGGCACTCCTTGGGGAATGGAGCAGGAGATGAAACCATATTTGGCTTTCCCCATCATTATTGCTTCACACATGCCAATGAAGACCTAAGGAAGAAAAGACTTTTCTAGACAATCTTCCAATGACATGGTTTCAAGGGCAACATTTATCACCTAACCCTCATGCACTCAGCAATGGAGGAGGAGCAGGTAGACATTTGTAGAGAGCAAGGATCCAGATGGAGAGAAAGTTGTAGTGTAATCCTAGGGATAAGGCAATGAATGGACAGTCAGGGGAATCATGGGTTTTGCTGCCAGTTCAAGTACTAACCTGTTGAGTGACCTTGGGCAAGCCACTTCGCCTCTCTGTAGCTTTATTTCCACTTGCATCCTTTGTCTGTCCTCTTACTATGTGTAGGTATAGTGCAGTGGTCCCCAACGCAGGGCCCGCGGGTGCCATGGCGCCCGCCGGGGCATTTGTGTGCGCCGCCGACAACCTGGGCCGGCCCCGGCGCGCGGCGCACTGGAGGCACTGGCCTCAGGCGCGCAACACGCACCGGCGCCTGGTGCGCGGTGCTCGGGAGGCCCCAGCCCCAGGGAACATGCGGGCACCGGTGCCGGCCCCAGGTGCTCAGCTCGGGCGGCGGCGCCGGCCCCGGGCCCACGGCACAAGGCGCTTGGGCGGCCCCAGCCCTGGGGCACGTGCCGGTGCCGGGTGCAAGGGCATCCCCGCCCCTGGGCGCCGGGTGCATGAGTGGCCCCACTCCCGGGCGCCCGGCGCGTGAGTGGCCCTGCCCCCGGGCGCCCGGGAGCCTTTAAAGATTGGGGACCACTGGTATAGTGCCTAACATAGTGAGGCCCTGATCTCAGTGGAGACCTGTTCGTTTTACACTACTACAAATCATTAATAAAGCTAAAGTTGAGGTGAATAGTATAGCAGCTCTAAATTGCAGCTAGTTACAAAGGCCACAAGAAGCTTTTTTGGGAAATGGAGACTATTGCAGCAACCCTTTTTAGGAACTCCTCCTCACCCTGGTCATATCCCAGGATCACACATTTAGGAAGAAAGTGTGGTACAGAGCCATGAGGGGATTTCCCAATGCTTGAGGAATCTCCAGCCAACCAGTTAAACTGGATTTCTTTATACTTTGTGCTACCAGAGAAATACAAAGCTGGTAGAATGAAGGTCGAGATCTAGCCCTGTAAATTTGCAAACTGAGGGCTGACCTACATGATACACTAGTTCTCATTACAGGGATGTAAATTCTAGTGAGTACTAGGGTATGTCTACACTACAAAGTTAATTCGAACTAACGGATGTTAGTTCGAATTAACTTTGATAGGTGCTACACTAGCACTCCGCTAGTTCGAACTTAATTAGAACTAGCGGAGCGCTTAGTTCGAACTAGGTAAACCCCATTTTACGAGGACTAAGCCTAGTCCGAACTTACTAGCTGTGTAGCCCCTTAATTCGAACTAGTGGGAGGCTAGCCCTCCCCAGCTTTCCCTGGCAGCCGGGCTGATGTCCGAGTGCTGTGATGTGCCCAATGTGGGTACTCCGGACAATCCAAGCCAGGACTGCTTTGCAAGCGGGGCACCCCTGAGAACTGTCTGTCCGGGGTGGGGGTCGGGTCCCTTTAAGCACAGCCCTCGGCTAGCCTGAGACAGCAGCTCCACGCTCTAAGTCCTCCTCTGATACCCTGCCGGCACTGCTTCCGGCAATCCTTAACCTCTGTTCAGGGTCCACTCAATGTGGACATGCTAGTTCGAATTAGCAAAACGCTAATTCGAACTAGTTTTTAGGTCTAGCTGCGCTAATTCGAATTAGCTTAGTTTGAATTAACTAATTCAAACTAAGTTAGTTCGAATTAGCGCTGTAGTGTAGACATACCCTTAGTGTATTGTGAATTAACTGGCCTCAGTGTAAGAAAGTTATTTTAATGAACTCTAGTGAACTTCTTGCTCACACCAGCAGGCCAATTAGTAAGCAACATGTTAGTGCCCACTAGAATTTACACCTCTCTAATGTGGACTAATGCATCATGTAGACAAGCCCTGAGTCTCACTCATAGGGGAGAGTGGGAAGGAAGGCAGCTTTTTCTGTGCTTTCACTATGCCTACATTTGGATACAGTGCCATTATCTTCAGTAGGCTTTTGCTGCAGAAGGCCATGAAAGAAGATTGAATCTCTCTGTGTGTGTGAGTTCTCTATGCATGTCTATGTAATAATGGTCACTAAAGACAAAGCTGAGCATTATATTAAGACTTGGCAATGACACAAGCACCATAGCTCAGTTAAACACAGGCATTTGTTTTGCTGGAAAGGCATGGCCATGAGTTGCATAGCTTTTGGGAATCCGTATGCTCTGCAGTGCACAGCAGATGTAAGCAGGATTCCTCTCATTTGCTTTTCAAAGCATAGTTTAAATGCAAATATTAAAAAAGCAGGCTAGATCCTCAGCTGTTGTAAATGAGGGATGCACCCTTGGAATCAGTGCTGATTTATACCATTGAGAAATCTAGCCCAGGGTTTCTTGGTTTCGTTAGCTTATTTCACTACTTGCATTTGTGCAATTGCATCTTTGCCACTGATTGCGTAGATAAGCCAGTTTCTTTTCTCCGTTGCACTCGTACAACCCTACTCACTCAAAGGAGTTTAGATCTGCTTATGAGAGGAGAATTTGGCCCATTAACACATTTCTCGATGATGTCAGACACAGACTGCTGGCCAAATTCTAGTTAAGAGAAGCCCAGATTTGCATTTTGTTTCCTCTGCAGTGAATAACTGAGTAAATTAGGACTACGGAATAAACAGTTTTTGTGGAGTAGTTCAGTTTAGATTGAAAATATGGCCAGAACATTTTACAAATTATTAAGAGTCTGATAGCCCTCCGTGCCCCTAACGCTGATGCATGTGCTTAAGTGTGCTTCAAGTCAGTCTAGGCTCAACTATGAGGCCAATACAGAAGAGCAGACATAGCAAGTAATACTATAACAGAATTGCTGTTACAATAGCCTAATCCACTTCCCCTACAGTGAATCCTCTTGAGAAGTCTGCACTAGACATTGTGTGAAATATCCTGCTGATGATCAAGCAACATTGCAGCTTCTTGAGTGGTAGCAATAGTGGGAGCACAAGAGCTGTTCTTGTGACTATATCATCTACCTTTGTTCAGAGAAAGCCTAGGTGAGACTGTGGCAAAAGTGCTAGTGGCTTTACTACTTTTTCCACTACTGCTACCACTGGGGGATTTGAACCAAGCTGTGCTTTCAGATTCCCATTGGGGATGTTGGAGGATAATCGCAATTGTCCTATGACACTAAACACACAGGATTTTGTTTTATGTTAAGTAACTATTTGGGGGAGGGCAGCAGAGGCATTGGTAAAGGTTCCACTTCTCTCTTGTCCCACAACCAGAAGGCAATGCAGTCTAGCAGAACCAGCACGTAACTGGGAGTTAGAGGCTTCAGAATTCTAATCCTGGCTCAGCTACTGACTCACTGCGGCCTTAAAAAAGTTATTTAATCTTTCTCTCTTGGTTTCCCCAGCACTAAAATTGAGATGATAATCATAGGGGGTATGTCTACACTACCCCGCTAGTTCGAACTAGCGGGGTAATGTATGCATACCGCACTTGCTAATGAAGCCCGGGATTTGAATTTCCCGGGCTTCATTAGCATAAGCGGGGAGCCGCCATTTTTAAATCCCCGCTGCTTCGAACCCCGTGAAGCGCGGCTACATGGGGCTCGAACTAGGTAGTTCGGACTAGGGTGCCTATTCCGAACTACTGGTACACCTCGTTTCACGGGCTTCATTAGCAAGTGCGGTATGCATACGTTACCCCACTAGTTCGAAATAGCGGGGTAGTGTAGACATACCCAGGGGTAGTTTAATGTCTGTATTTTGGGGAGCCGCTCCAGTCAGGTCAATGGGGCCATGTTTGCATGGGGGGAATTTCATGCCGGCTCGAGGCTTTCTTTTTGCAGGAGGCAACACCCCTTCTACATCCCAAACTATGCCCATGACTGATAATATAGTACATATATGCCTGCTTCATAACAACACTGTGGGGATTAATTAACAGGGTGATTATGAACTATGGAAATGTAATAAGCATTATTACAGTTTACGGGATAGCCTTAGTTTTTAGATCTGATGATCCACTCTCTCCGCTAGCGTTAATACCCCTGTCTTCATTGATTTATACCAGCTGAGGAACTAGACTACTCTTTCTTCTTTTCCAAGTGAACTTCTTGTCTCCCTGAGCTTTTCCCCGCTCATTCCACAGCCTCTCCTTTTGGGGATGGTAATTTTGACAGCACAAATGCAGAAATCTCCACTGTTGCAATTTAAAGTTAAAGTTATATTAGTCCATTACATAAACAAGAGAAATTACTTCGATGTTCCTGGTTTGACAATTCCTGGCCCGATTGATTTCCATCATTTCTTTCTTTGGGGACATTTGTCCCTGATCTGTAAAACAAAATGTCACTGAGTAAACTATGTTTATATGATGCTATGTGGTCTATTAATGAAAGATTTATAATTTGGTCAGCTTTATTTATGGTCCTATAAAGCTGATAGAATTATACTACAGTGTTAAAATGCAAAAGCTTCATTTTCCTATAGGGAAGAGCCCTCTGGTGTTTTGAGAATGCAATTTGGAGATTCTGACAGGCGGCTGAGAAACTTTAAAAAGACCTTGGAATTTTTAAATTGCTGCTTACTGCCACCAGAATAAAGGTGAATCCAAGTTAATAAAACAGCCACTGTATAAGAGTGACAGGCTTCTCCTGCAGTGTGATGCTTACACCAGATTCTGTTTCAGAAAGCTTTGGCTTCCAGAAATGTCACTGGTGCAGGGATTGGGTGGGAGTGAGGTGGGTGGAGAGGCTGGTGAGTTATTTTTAAAGGCTGACTGAATTGTTCGGAATGCAGGCATTTCTGAAGGGGCTGATGATGAAGTTCAGAAAATTGAAATATCCAAGAATTTTGATAAAGGGTAACCTTGAAAATCTATATTACAGATGTTAATGGTGGTTATACTGTACCTTTATGGCTGGAGAATTATTCCTGATAATGGGAAAAGTGAGTTGGTGGCTTTTCCTTCCCATCAGTACCCCCCCCCCCCCACACACACACATACACACGGTAAAATTTACTCCTTTGCCAGCTCAAAGTCTAGGTATTACTTTAGGCCTATTTTAAGGGATTAAGTGATGAACTGGCCTTATGGTGACTCTTTCCATTGAGAAACAAAAGGGGGAGCTCAGAAATGGCTCGGGAAGATACAGAATACTGCAGTAGTTTATTCCTATTTGTGGGATGGTGAGCAAAATTCATCCTTGGTGTAATTACACTGGAATTTTTGCAGCTACATCAGGAATGAATTTGACCAATTCCCTTTGTTTTGTAGCATTATAGTAAATGTCAAAAGGAAATGCTAGATTCAGATATAAGATAGATAAAGAGACAGGAACAACTTAAACATGGCCCAAAATTGAAATTTTCTAACAAGTTTTATAAAGCCCAAGGCCGATAGAAATGATGATTTCCAGAGGATTTTTTTGAAAAAAAAAAAAACCCGATTAAAACAATTGTTTTAAAACAATAATAATTCATCTGCAGTGTTTGAAACCCACCATGAGCCTAAATGTGAAATTGGCTCTAAACAAAAGTGAAAGTGTCTGCGTTGATTTCTATTGTTCATTACTAATAGGAAAGGTATGCAACAAGCAATAAGAAGGACTATAACAGAGTTTAAAAAAGAGCTAGATAAATTCATGGAGGTTAGGTCCATAAAAGGCTATTAGCCAGGGGGTAAGGAAAGGTGCCCCAGGCCTCTGTTTGTCAAAGGCTGGGAAGGATACCAGGAGACAATTGCTTGATCATTGTCTTTGGTCCTCGCCTTTGGGCCACTGTCGGCAGACAGGATACTGGGCTGGTTGGACTTTTGGTCTGACCCAATATGGCCCTTCTTATGTTCTTATGACAAGTAAATTAGATTTTAAAAATTCTTTAAACTTTTAACCACCTAAAATGTTATTAGAAATATAGATGCTTATATTACTAGGACAGTAATGTGACCATGGGAGAGCTACAATTCAAGACTTCTGATTTCCAGATGAACCAGATCAAGTTACAAAACTGTAAAACACTAGAGAAACAGCAACTGTGTAATGCTCCCTAACAGGGCAAGTGCTAAGATGGCCACATTATTTTGAACTTCCAGGTATGAGAATGGATGGGGTGGTAGGAGCAGTGAAGAGGAACTACTTCACGGTTATAAAATTATGGGAAATATATATATTTGGGGACAGGCAACTAATGTGGCTTGATCTTCAAATGTGTCTGAGTTGTATTCAGTGCGAGATCTGGATGTGGAAGGTGATATATACTGTACAGCCCCCAGCATAATTTTGAACAGCCTCAGGCTTTCCCTCTTAAGGGGCATTTTGCTAGTTGGAGTATACCAGAATGAAGCAGTGCACCAGTCACATCATCTGTGCTGGGCATGTCCCTGATACACCTTGTGCCAGCGCTGGATAAGCCTTCAAACAAAGTATGCCTCCAAGCCAAGGGAATCTTGAGCAGTTTAATTAGGGCACCTGTACAACCCATTTGTGCTGCCAAAATGGCACAAAGGGCCTGTTGCTTGGGCCAGAATCTGGTCCATGATTTTTGAATTGGTATATCCCTTTAATCTGTGTTGCATATTAACATAGAGGTGAGGAAAGAAAGTAATAGGAAATGGGAAAGTGAAAGGAGTGCAGTAATCTGAAACATAAATGAAAAATGATTAGAGAAAGCAAATGCCAATGGGGCCTGGTTTTTCTCTCAGTTGCATTAGTGTAAATTGGAAGTAGCCCCTCTGAAGTCAATGGAATTACTCAGGTATAAAAATTGTATGAGCAATCACAGAGTCTGGCCCTCTTAGGGTACATGTACACTGCACCTGTAGCTCAAAATAAGCTATGCAATTTGAGCTACACAAATTTCGTTGCTTATTTCAAGTCAGTTTTGAAATATTTCAAGTCAATATTTATACAATGCCAAATTTCAAAATAACTTGCTATTCTGAAGCATCCCTTACCTGTGCAATGAGGTTTACAGGCACATTGGAATAGTGAGCCCGTTATATTTCAAAATGATGGGCTTGCTGTTAAGACGTGGAATAGCTATTTTGGGATACCTCTGGTATCCTGAAATAGCGCTGCAGTGTAGACGTAACCTTAGTTTCAAAGACTACAAGCCTTTGGACATCTTGCACTATTTTTATTTTACTCTTATGTATTTATGGGACGAGTAGGATATGAGAAGAAAATCATATTCTTCCAGAAGAAAATCATATTCTTCCTTTAACCCACCAAAAACATTACAGTTTCAGTTATTCAGTTTCTTGCTTGTCGCTTAAAAAATGAGTTCACTGTAGCTCATGGTTACAGCAGGTTGCTGGTCATTTACTGTAAGTAGAGTCAGACCAAACTATTACAATTTCAGGAAGTGCTATTAGAATGTCACTTTAAAAAAAAATAGGCCCCTGGATATCTTTTTTTTAATAGAATGACTTTTTGTCACATTGGAGTTGAAAAGCAGAAGCAATGCATTCATTAGACCTGACTGAAGCTATCTTAACTAAATGCATAATAATGCAAAGATAAGGTGAAAATTTAAGATGCACAGTAGCCAGGACATGGGCAATTACAGTTTTGCCTGTATTAGTACTACTAGTAGTAGTAATACATGCAAACTACAATGCCATTGTGCAATGTGCTTCACAGGCATACAGGGAAAAAAAAAAGATTCTTCTTTTCTTTGAGAGCTTACGATCAAAGTACAGGTTGAACCTCTCTAAACTGGGACTCTCTGGTCTGGCAACATCCATGGTATGGCAGGACTATGGATGTTCCAAGACCATAGAATCCCAGTGGAGTGCTGGCAGTAGGGAGCACTGCAGGCTGGCCGGAAGCCAGGTGTGTGGCAGTGGGGCTGCCTGGTGGGGCCAGGAAGCCTGGTAGGGCTGGCAGGGCCCTGGGGCAAGTGGCAGAGCCAGGTCTGGGGGGCCCGTAGCAGGGGGGACAGAAATGACCTCTACTGCTCTGGCAAAATCCCTCATCTGGGACCAGTCAGGTCCTGAGGGTGTTGGATTAGGAAGATGCAACCTGTATAAGACAAGGGACAACACGTGGGTGTAAAAACACCAACAGGGGCATATAAGGAACAGTGAGACAATATTGGTGAGGATGCAAGTTAGTGGCGTAAGAGCTGTCACCGGTATTTGTGCTCTAAGTACATGCTCTGTGCATGCGAATAGTGGAAGATCACTTCTGTGCATGCTTGGTACAGAGATATGGAATGCTTATAACTTTATCCCCAAACCAAAGGAATGTGTTCATAGCATTTGTCTTAAATGATGACTTTGGGCCATTTTTCTGCTCTCATTTATGCTGGTGTGACTAACCAAGGGTGAAATTCACCCTGATGAAGAAGGCCAACACAAGGCCACTTTGGTTATTTAAACCCTTTGGATTTTTCCCTGAGAGCAAAAATGGCCTGAAGCTCATGGCAAGTTCAAAGCTTAAAGAAGCTCTTTTTTAGTTATTAGACTGGGGAGGGGTGTTGTGAGGAAAGTGAGTCATAGCTCAACTGGTAAGAAATAGGTTATATTGAACATTTTGATTATTCTAAATGACAAAATGAAATTTTCTCTCATGTTCCCAAGCAAAATTCAACTTTAGGCTGTAAACAGGCATGAGGAATTATACCTCAAAGGGTTTAATTAATGAATATTCAGTAAGTTATAATGACCTAAATGGATACATAACAGAAGTGCCTCTCAGTTATGATAGTAACATCATTAGTTTGATGTTCCCTCAACAGTTCTTCATTATATGTGATAACTATGTGTCTGTCTGAAGTGCTTTTTCCTTCTATTCTTCCATAATTGTCTAACCCTGAAATAGTTCCTCTTCACTGTTCCCACACCTTGTTCTCATACCTGGAAGTTTGTGGTAATGTGGCCTTCCTGACACTTGCCCTGTTAGGGAACATTACACAGCTGCTGTTTCTCTATTGTTTTGAAGTTTTTTAACTTGAACTGGTTCATCTGGAAATCAGAAATCTTTGATCATAAGGTCTCACATGGTGATGTTACTGTGCTGAACCTTTCAGCCTCTTTGGTGGAATAGGCTGTTTTACATGAGAATCCTACGTTAGTTGGGCTGGATTTTGATATTACATTGTTGTTTTCCCCTGCTGTAACTCAAATGAAATTACTTCTAATTTGCAGTGGTATAAGTGACAGCAGTATTGGGCCTAGATTGAGCCTAATTCTCTTCTTGCTAAAGTCCATGTAATCAGGAGTCACTGTGTTTAAGTCAATGGAGTTAACACCAGTGGAAAACCATTGTGAGAGGAGAACTGTGTAATTTGTTTCTCATGATGCCTTATGTAACTCAGAATTTATCAGTTCTAAGTTCAATTGTTCTACAAAGGGCCTAATTCTCTCACCGTGGTTGTTTTGTGTTGTACCACCAGAGCTTAGAGTTCCCTATGATGTAGAGTCATCTTAGTGTCTTGTATACTAGCTGTATCCTGATTGCAAATGAAAGGTGCATGGCTAGGGAGAGTTTTCCCTTGTCCTGGTGAATGATGGCTACTGTATCTGCCCCCTGAGATTATTAGCAGCTGACATAAGTTAGAGCAGTACAGAAGTTGCTCTAAATTACTCTGTGGCGCTAGTTCTGCACACTGACGACTTAATATCATGGGAAAACAAAGCGGTTTATGAGATAGCTTTGCACCTAACTCTCCTAAGATGTTCTGGGTGCTAATCTGCTGCATTTGCAGATCTACACCCAATACTTTAACATATAGAATACATATGAAAATACTAGTCAAAAGCAATGTCATTATAACTGTGACAGAAAAAGAAACTTTTAATATCACCATGCTGTTTATTTAAAGTAATCCAGATGACAGAAATGCAGAGTTTAATTATTT
This sequence comes from Pelodiscus sinensis, assembly GCF_052426305.1. Taxonomy (NCBI): domain Eukaryota; kingdom Metazoa; phylum Chordata; order Testudines; family Trionychidae; genus Pelodiscus; species Pelodiscus sinensis. Next base: position 118,635,867 of record NC_143056.1, on the reverse strand, counting down.
AAACCTAAGTGGATGACTAAGAGAGATCAGATTTTTAGCTGCTTTTTTCCTACTTTTGTGATTTCAAAAAATCTCTCTCTCCTTCTGTGTTTCTGGCACCCATACTAAGAGCTACTGACAGTGTCAGGAAATATCACTACTGTCTGATTTCCCTCCCTTCCCTATTCACCAGCTATGAGGCCTTTATTCCATTGACAGGTGTTCACCGGGTCAGTGAAACAGGATTGCATTACCTCTCACCCTTTGATTTTCCTCTTTCCCCACAGCAACACTCCTTGCTGGACGTATCTGAATTTAGCTTAATTCCCAGCCTTACCGACAGCGCTGCAAAACTGAACCATTGAAAAGCAGTGGAGTCTATTTAAAGGCAAGCTGGAGCAATCTAGGCTTGGCTCAAGATCCTTTCGTCCCCTTTGAAATTTATGCCACCACTTTCATTCCAACTATTAGTTACAAAACAATTATGCCACCGATTCTATGACTCTAAAGATATAGATAAGGGAAAACATTTTCTACAAATACATGTCTTCCTAGTATGGTTATTTGTTGCCTTCTCTGGAAATCACTTCCATAATCTTTTCTCCAGTCTCCTTTCTTTCTCTCCCCCTTAGTAAACTTTCTTTGAACTGACAGAAATCTTATAGCATCAGAGAAATGACGTTTTAGCTAGGAGTTAGATACTGCTTCCAATCCAAACACCTTTTTTACAGACACTTTGGCTGTGTCTACACTGGCATCTCTTCCGGAAAAGGGATGCTAATGTAGCACGTTGGAATAGGCAAATCCGCGGGGGATTTAAATATCCCCCGCGGCATTTGCATTAACATGGCTGCCGCTTTTTTCCAGCTTGGGGAAAAGCCGGAGAAAAACGCCAGTCTAGACGTTATTCTCGGAAAATAAAGCCTTTTCCGGAGAATTTCTTATTCCTACTTTCAATGTTAATGCAAATGCCGCGGGGGATATTTAAATCCCCCGCGGATTTGCCTATTCCAAAGTCTACATTAGCATCCCTTTTCCGGAAAGGGGTGCCAGTGTAGACACAGCCTTTAAGTTTTGTCAGCGCATGTCTACCCAGCAGGGCAAAAGCTGAATTAAGCAACACAACTTCAGGTATGTCAGTTGTGTAGCTGAAGTCGAAATAGCTATATTAGGCTTTTGGCGCTGTCTACACAGCAGGAAGTCAAAGGAAGAACACTCTTCCTCCAACTTCCCTTACTCTTTGTGAAATGAGGGTTGCAGGAGTAAGAGTAAAAGTCCTCCAGCTTGCCACTATTTCAAAATAATGGCTTTCTGTGTAGATGAGCTCTTTGTTATTTTGGAATAATGTCAGTTATTCTGAAATAACACTGCTGTGTAGACATACCTTGAGAGAATTAGTCTAGAAGCTGACATTTCTTATACTTGGTCTTTAGTCCAGAAGTGACTTATCTCCCCCACTCATAAATCCTGATAACTTTAAGCTAGCCAAACTGATTTTTACCTGACTGAACGAGGCAGGAGGTAAGAAGCACATGAACTGCAGTGTTTCAATTCCATGTTGGAAATAAGTCTTGGAAAAATAAGGATAATCCTTCATTTTATGGTTATTCATATGAGTAATTCCCTATATTCAGCACTGTCCATATCAGGTTTTGTAATTTGTATATATTTTTCCTAAAAAGACTGGAGGGGTTTTAATTTTTGAAAATTAACATTTACCTATTAACAAACTTTTTACTTAGGTGATAAAGTGAACTGGTAGACAAATTACATTCTTAGCCCAGGGCCAAAGTTTAAACCTCCACCCTGAATTCTTTTGAATTTCCAGAGTGTAATGGGGTAAATGGAAAGGCTTGTATTTGAGATCTGAATCCAGCCATGTACAGGATTTTGATGATGGTCAGATCCAAAAATGGAAGGGTCCTGTCTTCTGAACCTATTTTGGATATGGCCAAAATCACGTGAACAACCCATGAGAATTCAGAACCATCAAAACTGAACCCCGGCCTTGCAGCCCTGTTTTGATCTCTGACCCAAACACTACATTACATTGTATTTGAGTTCAGACACAGCCTTCGGAGCTCACCTTCAGCTGTTGTTGGGCACTGCAAGAACAGAAATTGTCATGCTGGATCAAAGTGCTTATCCAGTAACCTGCCTCTAGTAGTGGCCAGTATCAGATACTTCAGAGTATGCTAGAAACCCTATGGTGGACAATTATGGAATAAATCCCAACCTCCTTTAGGCTATGTCTAGACTGCAAGCTTCTTTCGGAAGAAGCTTTTCTGGAAGAGAGCATCCATACAGCAAAAGCTCAAGGAAAAAGCGATGTGCTTTTTCAAAAAATAGCATCCACATTGATTGGACACGATCTCACATTTGAGTTGTGCTTAGTATGGATGGAGTGGCCATCAGGAAAAAGCTTTTTTGGAAAAAAGGCATCTTTCTTATAGAAAGAGGTTTACTGCTGTCGGAAAAAACCCTCCGTTCTTTCAACTTTTTGTCGAAAGAATTCAATAGCAATATGGATTTAAGTAGAGTTTTTCTGGAAAAATGGCCATTTTCCCGGAAAAACACTGCAGTGTAGACATACCCTTAGTTAATGGTTAGTTTATAATCTGAAATATAAAAGTTTTTATCACTAGATTTTTAATTTAGCCTAACATAGGAATGGATATTCTCATCATTAGCCACCTAAATGTATCATTCTTTCTTGAAACCTACTAAATTCTCAGTCTCAGTAGTATCTTGTGGCAAGGAGTTTTATAGGTTTGTTATTAATTATGTAAACAAAAAAGGGAAAAATATCAATAAGGATGCCTGATTTAACTTCTCTAACCCAGTCATCATCTTCTGTTTGTCTTTTATGTCCCCTCTTGTGAACTGAACAACCCTAATCTTTACAAAAAACAGGACTGTGTAGCACTTTAAAGATTAACAAGATGGTTTAATAGGTGATGAGCTTTCGTGGGCCAGACCCACTTCCACCTTCATATGGAAATATCCTCTTGCTTCTAAATTGTTTTTGTTGCTCACCTCTGAGAAGCTTGTAGTTCTGATGTTAGTTTTTCTGAATAGCCAGAACTGAACTCAGTATTCCAAGTGAGGATGTATTCATTGGCTACATATGATGACATTATCAGATTTTCAAGTATAATTTTCTATCTCATTCTTCAGTCAACCTGAAACATTTTAATGCTTTTTTTGACCACCCTTACACATTGAGGACATACTTTTATTAAGCCTCCAAAGTGATGGCCAGCTAGGTCTTTTCCTGAATGACTACAGTTTAGAACCCAGCAGTGTTTTTGAGTAGTTCACATTGTTCTTTCCCATATTCATTTGTCAATGCTAAATTTCATCTGCAATCATGCTACCCATTCATCTAGCTTTGTTATATCCCTGTATTGAGGGCTTAAGAGAAACTTCAGAGTGAGACTGACATTAGGCTAGCTTCCTGCATAGGGGTGCTTTTCACCCTTTATGAACTGATGTAGCCTGTCAGATTAATTACAGAGGCACTGTATATTTCCTGGGGCTGCATAAGGGATCAAATTTCCCTCTTAACCCTTTCTTCCCTGAATGAAATTTTGCCACCACTAGAATGTGTACCGCAAATTTGATACATCATCATCCAGGGTTTAAAGATTCCAGTGTTCAGTATCACTAATGCCATAGTGGGAAGTAATAATTTGCTAAATACTTAATATAATATATTTGGGAAATGAAACTACTGTTGTGTTTAGTTGCTAATTCTCTTTCTGTTATGTAATCATAGTTTATCATACTTTTCAAAGTAAAAAATTGAAAATTAAAACAAAATATATTTTGAAGTAGCCCTTGACTGAGACCACTGTGTTTTTTTAATTGAGTCACTTAATTTTTCTCCCATTATATATCTCTTTGCAGGTACTAGAAAACTGTATTAGTTCCTATTTCCTATTTAATGAAAGATAGAGTGGTCAAGTAAGAAGGCACAGGACTGGGACTCCGGAGATCTATTCCCATCTCTGCCTTGACGGTTGTGTGACTTCGGGCAAATCATTTCTGGTTATTTTGCCTCTGTTTCCTTATCCATAAAATGGTAATAATGATACCTCGTAAGCAAAGTGCTTTTAGAGTGGCAGATCACAAAAACTTTATGAGAGCTAGTTGATGTTTTTAGGAACAGCCAGAATATGACAACGTGTAACAGTGTTTATTTGTTTTTTCCAGTGCCAGAAAAGCTTAAAAACAGTAACAGCAGCAACAACCAATCCTCTTCCCCCAAGACTCCCTATCCCACCTGACAACAGAGCAATACATTCATGAAAAAATTTGGCTGTAGTGATTCTTCTTCCTTCCTCCAAACAATAATAACCCAACTTAACAAATGAATAGTTGAAAGGGGGAAAACTGTGAACAGATGGAAGACTTTGTTTATCATCCCCTCAAGCTGATTATTTATTTATTTAATTAATGTATTTATTTGTAAATGTTGGTGGTTCAGTTTGAGAAGGGATGTTTCTGGGGTCAGTGATCACTGATTGCTTTAAAATCAGGAGTCTGTGTCCAGCTGTTCAGTGGATGCTTGTCTGATTTTGAAAATCCTGCTTGTGAAGCACTGTTTGGAGAAGGACAGAGAAACATGTTGATATCTGTGTGAATTCAGATTTGTACAGCAGCATCTGCTAAATATGAAGTCACTCTTTTACTTAGCAATCTGGACTGAAAACCATAATTATTTAATGAACAAACTCCAGCCACCTCCTCTCTTGACCATTTTATCCTTTTCTTTCTGCCCTCGATCTATCAGGACATGTGTAACGCATGGCTTGCTTGCCTGTATGCTTTCCTGCCCTAGGTATGATATATTTACGTCTCTTTATTTTTTATTTTAATTAAATTGAGGGGGTGAGACCTTTAAATGGCAATCCAAAGAACCCTTTGACCACTGATGGATACCTTTGACATGGCATTTTCAGGACTTAGAGGCTTTCGGTAATAATAATTGTGGTTCAGAATTGACTTTGCATCTTGGAAGGTCTCTGTCATGCTTAGAAAGAAAATAAAGATGGATTTAGCTCTCTTAAAAAAAAAAGTTGCTAAAAGAGTGCATCCCCTGCACCTTCTGGTTAGAATGACCCATGGACTATGCTGCTTCTTGACTTCATCTTTAGTCGTATGCAAGAAAATAAACAACAAGACCAGTAGTAATTATATTCCACAGTCTGTGTTTTTGGCATATCCTCTCTTAAATGTAAGCAGGTGCCACCAAGAATAAATCCAATTCAGGGGTCCATGAATCTGAAAATAAAAACTTTATTTTTTTTAAATCTCTAGGATGAAGATCCTCTTCTGGTCGGATCCCTGATCTTTTCAAAAGTAAACTAATTCCAAGACTCAGTAGATCATATATGATTTTTTTTTAAACAAGCCATTTTAGTTGCCCTATGTTTATCTGTTATTTATATTTACTATTTATTTATCATGTTGGATAGAAGGCATTTGAAAAGCTGTCCCACATCCTTTCCTAAATCCATTTTTCCTTCGCTTTATTCAAATTGACAGGACAGTCTTCTGCTCCCAGCGTCACAATCTGTTGCTTTGGGGATAGTTATGATGTCACAAATCAGGGATTATGAGTTGGACTTCACAGGAGATAATAGCATTACCCAGGTGTAAGAAAGTACAGTTGTCACACAAGAGCAGTTCCTAACATCTAGTATTTTTGGAACAGTGCAGTTAGGAAGAACAAAAGAATGTATGGATTGGTATTTAAACAACACCTTTCTTTAATCTTTTTGACTGAGCATGAAAGTGCTTCATTTCTCTTTGATGTGGGACTGTACACATGTATGTAGGGAAGTATTACACTTCTTATTTACAAGTGTAGTTCTTGATTTGATTACAATGCAACTTTGGAATGAATATTCACCAATACCACCCTATGCAGAATGCCCTGTATTAGGCAGGGAATGTCTCCTGCAAAATTCTGGTGAGGGTCTTGATTCTGATTTACTTACACTCGGGTAACTCATTGACTTGAATTATTTCTTTTTTACACTAGAATAAGTGAGATCAGAATCAGGCCCCAGGACTTTGGAACAACTAAAAAAAGAGGCTGATCCCAGAGAATTCTTCTTGGGTATTATTTTGAATTTAGTATTTGTTGGCGCAGGAATTTTTGAATGCATGATTACATGGGTGCTCAGATTGAGTGAAATTCAACCCTGGGCAGAGGGCCACCATAAGGGTTATGCACCACTTGAGCCCATAAAATAGACACTTAAATAATGCACAAGATTCGTACTAGCTGTCTGCAAAGGGATGAATTTCACCTAGGGTGCAGACATGATCAGTAAAGGTCAAGATTTGTAGACCTACACTACTGAGTCCTGGAGTTTTGATTGGATGAGCCGACTCTCCCCCCCCCCCCCCCCACTGGTTGGGATTAAAACTCCACAATGTAAAGTGGAACCTTTCTAATTGATACAACTGTGGGAATGACAGCTCCCCTGCAGCTTGGGAAGGTCTGTGGCCTAGTAAATCTTCTGATGGGGCCAGTATAGAGTACTTCACTGTGTCTAGAGATCAGTAAAGGAGTGCTGTGTGATCGCCTGGGTCTGACCCTGAGAATTACTGAAGCCAGGAAACAGGGCTGTCACCACTCCCTCTTCGCCTTGCTATGGTTGTCAGTCCTCCAGGACTATCCTGAAATTAGTGGTGCAAGTAGGTTGGTACAGCCATGTACACTGTATCATTAAGATATTTATTGCCAATATGCCATACTAGAAAGACACAGGAGCAGAACAGGGTACCGCTGGGTGTACTGTCCCCAGCCCTGTCCTGCAGTGGGACTGTGCAGACCCCAGACAGGAGAAAGTTGATGCAGCTGCATGGAAGAGGCTGGGGAGTGATGCCGCTGTGCCGGGGGAGGGCTGCCTGGTAGCCCCATATTCTGCTTCTTTTGCAGCTGCATTTCCGGAGAGCCCTGTGGTTCAGAGATCGGTATTCAGGGCAAGAGGAGATCAGATCACCTCAGGTCATGTGGAAAGGGAAGGAGGCAAGGACGGCACAGGTCCCAAGCTGGAGATGGGGAGGAGTCATGTCGGGGTCAAGTGGGGAAGTCAAATGAGGTTTACTTGTAATGCTGGCTGGAATCTCCAGGAATTAAAGTTTACTCTCTAATTCAAGATCATGTCATGTGATGAAACCTCCAGAAACATGTCCGGCCAAACCTGGCAACCCTATTGTGCATGGGAAGAAGGAGGGTGTAGAGCATCAGCAGAACCTCACTGTTTACTCGTAATAAACCTGAAGGCTCAGATTACCTGAGATTGCTGTGAAGCAGCCTCTGTTCTTGGCTGTAAGTGGTAGCAGGAAACTCCCCACGCATCAGAAAATCCCCTGCCAGAGTGAAGCTAGTGGAGAGGAAGGGCATATATCGTGTCAGAGCTCCTTCACCCTTGTAGGGCCCAAGAGTGGTGTGTGTAGGACGTTACAGCAGCCCCAGCACTGCTCTGACTTTTCCTCATTCCACGAGGAGTATAGCTAGTTCAGATTAAAAGCCTAATCCGAACTAGCTACTCCGTGCCGCGTGTAGCCACGCGGCACGGGGTTCGAACTAGCTGGGATTTAAAAATGGCGGCACCCGGCTTATGCAAATGAAGCCTGGGAAATTCAAATCCCGGGCTTCATTTGCAAGTGCGGTATGCCTACATTACCCCGCTAGTTCGAACTAGAGGGTTGTGTAGACATACCCTGGAAGAATAAACCTTTTTAAAAAAGGTTTCTTTCTGTATTTCTTTCTGTATTTAACAAGGTGTTGTGATGTCGGTGCTTAACCCCCATGGAAGTTCTGCACCTGTGTTACTGTGTATTCCTTTATTGTTCAACACATGCTCAACTTTATTATTTTAAAATGAGAACTGTTATATTAATGTTTTGTAAAGTGCATTGAACACGTGAAGTGCTGTATAAATGCTAAATATTACTGTTATAGTATAAATTCTCACCCCTGGGGTGACAAATTCCATTTACTGCTTGCTCCTTCTTAGCTCTGAGAGCGCTTACCTGATTTTAGGAGGAATATGGTCTTCCCAAAAACATTAGCAGTAGCCACACTGATAGGTTTGGAGGTGAAATGTGTCCTGCCCTTTGGGTTCTCTAAGTTTTCCAATAACTGTAGCGCTGAGAGGGAGAGGAATACAGTCTTCAGAATGACTCACCAGCTGCCACTTATCAGATGGTGAAAGGTAACAATCTCTTGCCCAGTTTAGCACTTTAAACTAATAAAATCACTACGCCTTGGCTTCTGTCTGTGCAGCATGTGGTTACAAAGCTGCAGCAGTAGCTTCTTTTGTAGCTGATACTTGATAAATAAAACAGCTGCTGGCAGAGATTTTTCTCAGCATTATGTTTTCTTGCTCTAGTTTTCAGTCATAGGGATGACACTTAATTTCATGACCATTCTGCAGTCATTTGTACATTTTATTTCTTAAGTTCTTTTAAATGTCTATAGAAATTATTTTCTGTGGAGTTCTCCAGCTAAGATGTAGCTTGCATTTCACACTGTCCTCTTAGGCTTCTATGAAGTTGGTAATAGACTGCTTCTACCTGACTGTATTCCAAACTGGCGGGATGATCAGCGCTTCCTCTGATCTGACATTTGAATTCCAGAAGGGATCTTCTTTGGCATGCGTCTGTGCCTCAGAAATACTGCAGCGTAGAACTTTATGTTCCTGTTCTTCACATGTCAGACTCACTAAATTGAGCCCTAATCCAAACTCCACTGGAGTCACTGGGAGTCTCTGCAGTGATTTAATTGATTTGGATTGGGCCCTTAGCCTTGTCAACAGTGGCAGCTCTTTTTTGTCAGAACAGGGAAATAATTAGTAAGTTGATTTAAAAAAAATTATAAATGGTGGTGGACAGGTTAAAGAATTCTCAGGCAGCAGTGGTCACATCCTTATTTTAGGTAGTGAGAGACTGATACTTCACTCACTTATGCCAGTGTAAACCAGGAGCCACACCAATTCAATATGCTTAAAAACTGTGATAACAAAAACAAGTCCCTAGTGCTTCCTACAGTCTCGTTTATTCATTGGCCATGCTAGGAGAGAATAGTATCTCAGTCTTCTTACCATAGTGGTCTTCTTCCAGGTTTAGATGGGAGCAAACTATGTTATAACTATGATGTGGAATTGTCACAGCATTGGGGCTCAGTTCTTCTTCCCCTTCTGCCTCTCCCACTGGCAAGATTCATAGAATTTCCTTTGATTTCAGTGCGAGTTATTTCATATCCCGCAACTGCAGTACCCTTACATAACATGATTTTAACATGGATTGATCCTGCCTGCGTAGGTGAGAACAAATCGTGTTATGGCATGATGGGGTCACTTTTATGATACAGTGTGGTCTCTGACACCATTGGTTTGGCTGTCAAATTACTACTTTTTCTCTTTCATTCATTACCTGTCCTCACTTTTGGATGTTTCTTCTGATCGAATTCACTTGCAGCCAATATTAAACATGTCTGGCTGAAGCACTTACGTTCACTGACCCTCTGCACACTTCCTGATTTCTCAGAACATCTGGAACAAAAGGAATGAGCAGGCAGTTCATTCAGTTATAAACACCTTGATCATTTTATTTATTATTTGTATTTTAGTAATGTCTTGATGCTCTAGTCTAGATCAGTGCTCCACTGTACTTACACATAGTAAGAGTCAATCTCTGCCTTGAAGAGTTTATCATTTACATAGTAAATCTAGTAAACAGCAAAAGCTGTCAAGAGCAAAGCTAACAAGTCTGCAGTGATTTAAAAATATGTATTTATTTTTGTATTTTTTACTCTTTTGAAAAGCATCTAGCATGTCAAGGTGCTGATCTATAAGTGCTACCATAATACAAACAATAAGCAATAATTTGTGACTTTCTGATAATCTAATTCTCTTTCCTAAGTATTTGATCTTTCATGTGCTTTTAAATGAGAACTGCTAGTAGTTTAATAAATGGATTAAAAGATTGTCTAGTATCACTAGTTTCTATCACTCCTTCCTTGTGTTCTGTGCTGAATTGCTGTTTGTAGCTTCTTGAACTACATCAGTACTCAGTGAAATGCAATATATTTCTCTCCCCTTTCACAGCACCTGTACACTTTAGGAGGGTGGGGGATATTTTATCTTCTTCTTCCAGTGCTGAGAGTACACTTGTGTCACAAAAATCATAAGCACATTGGGTATTACCACTTTCTTCATGAATACAAACAAGCTTCTTCACTTAAAGTACAGACCCAAAAGTAGGATTTTGGCATTATACATGTGATTTTATGGGCTTGTACCACTATGATTTGTTGCACTGCATTTGCTCCCATTTTCAGCTCCCTAATACTGTTTTTGACCCTTAAGAAGTAACCTGTCTGAACAATTTTCTACTTCAGGAAATCATGTGTTAGTGAGAAAATGATTTTGTCTCTAGCAGACAAAAGGAACTGTCCAGCATCTCCCAGGCTGAACATATTAAAGCGCTGGTAAAGTGGCTTTTAAGCTTGTCTTTCAGCCATACAAACTTTTCTCCTCTCTCTCAGTCCTATCTGCACACAGCACACACCTGTATTTGAACTATTCAGTGAATTCATGCAAGGTACAATATTGTTTTTAGCTTGGTTCCAGACACTACTGTGTAAAGGTGATTGTGAGGAGCATGCATACCCGACACATGGAGTCAGTAATCTAATGCTGGGTTAGGTGACACCACTCTGCCACACCTATGAGAGATACCAGGTTGGAGGTGGAGAAGTTTAAAGGGGGGTGGGGAGGGAAACACCACAACTGGTGGCATCCTAGAGAGGAGAGCAGAACTGCAACCATGGAAAGCAAGAGCTGTTCTCATGACTGCTGCCCAGCAGCCTCTCTGTGAAGGTAGGAAAGGCCTAATTCTGACCCATCTTTTGAGGGGACTATTTCTCCATGTTAGTCTGTGAACCAAGTTCTGGTCACAGCTTTGCAGAAGCCTGTCTGAAGGAAGAAAGCTTTACCACACTGGTGGGACAGTTCATTTGTGTTTCTGTTCATGTTAATTGACAACCCCTGTGGAGACAGGAATTCAGAGCTGAGCAGCAGGGCTGGGACAACTGCACTGGTATAGTAAAGCACCTAGACACTAGAGAAGAGACCTGGGGAGTGCAGGGGCCTGGCCCAGTGACAATGACACAAGTTAATTTTTTAGTTTCCTCATGGGTATACCATAAACTATTGATTTGTGAGAAGTGCTTCACAATGTGAAGAAACTCCATCATACCCAAAGAGATTGCAGTTGTCATGGCATGTCTAGGTATTCAGATTTAGATCAGAAATATAAAGTGCCAAAACTGTGATGTGATATCAAAAAAAAGCTTATGGGGAAAAAAGGAGCACTCAGTGGATTCTCTTTGTCTGGGATAGGTTTTCTGATGGCTACTAAGGAACAATAATAATAATAATTAATGACAACTTACACCTGAAAAATTCAAAACCACTGATACACAAAAACTTCCTAACTGGCACTAGAATAAATTGCCTAGGGAGGTTGTGGAATCTCCATCAGTGGAGCTATTTAAGAGAAGATTAGCCAAACACTTATCAGGGATGATCTAGAGATGGTGCTTGGTCCTGCGGTGAGGGCAGGGGACTGGACTTGATGACCTCTCAAAGTTCTTTCCAGTTCTAGGATTCTATGACTCTATAAAAGCGCTTTCCTCTTTTGTGCTTGATTTTCATCAGCCAGGAAAGAAGAGCATACTATTAGCAGTTAATTCAGAATGACTCCACAAAGCAACCCTTAAAGCTCCATTGACATCTTTTTGACAATTTCCTATTGTCTGCAAATCATTGGCAGAAACTGCGATAAATCAGCCTGTCATCACTCTGGGCTCTGAATGGCGTAACTTGCAAAGATATTCCTCTTGCTCTCACTGCAATCCACTTCAAAGCAGGAAGAACGTAACTCAAAGAGATGTGCTTCCTTGGGGATGATCTGATCCCCATGTTGACCTTTATTGCAAGTTGGATTGATGGGTTCATCACTAAAGCATTCAGATTTGCTGTAGATGGACTTTCTTACTCTTACTCTAATGCGTGCATTACTTTTAAACCGTGTGTGTGTGTGTGTGTTTAATACCTGATCCAAAATCCACTGAAGTGAGCAAAAACATTTCTATTGAAGTCCTTGATTTTTAGATCAAGCTCTATAAATTAAATGGGAGAAACTGCACAACATAAGAAAAGCCTGGAAATTCAGGGTCTGCTAGAGCAAGCACTTAAGCAGATGCTTAAATCCCATTAACTTAGTTTAAGCATGCTCATAAATGCTTTGCTGAATAGGGATGGACTTAAATGTGTACTCAAATACTTTGCTGCATCAGAGTCCTGTTAATGTTACATATTTTCTTTGACCCCAACCTACAGGATTTCTACCTGTTATTTTACTTTGTTGTAATATATGTTTCATTTTGTATTTTCAATAACTCTTCATTTTCCCATACTTTGTGTCACTATAGTCTTAACATGCTTTGTAATTTGTGTATCTATTTTTTAAAAATCTACTTGTCTTTTATTTTCCTACACAAAAACCATGGCTTTTAGAAAGTGACTTGCCTTTAGCAAGGGACATACCTTTTGGCTTCTCTTTTAGTAAAGAACTTTAAGGACGTGAAAGCCAAACATTGGTCTCATTAGTTTTCAGTCAGAAAAATTAACGATGATCGGTGCCAGCTATAGACCCAATCCAATCCCTGGAGTCACCAGCAGAAGTACTCCATGTACTTCAGAGGGAGCAGGATCTAGTTTTATGATAAAAGAAAGATGTTGAAATCCAACACTCTTTAAAGGGGTGCTAGAACCAACTTGGTATAGCTAATGTCAAGTGTTGTTAATTGGTAAGAGCAATGACTTATAGAGGTAAAGTTCTTTGTGTAGATTTCCTATAGAAATGAATGGGAAACTTAGGTAAATTCTTTCCTCCTCCTTTCTGTTGTTGTTGTTTTCTATGGTGTGAAAAAGATTCCCAACAACCACATTTGTTAGGTGATGAGGGAAGGTGTCCGTGAACTGTGAACAGAAGCCACTGCAATCGTACCTGAGGTGCTGAGGTAAACCAAATATCACTTCACCGATTTCTGTGAATGTTTTTCTTTGAAAAGCTGATTCTGAGATGGTTTCACCTACTGGTTTGGAAACATGCCTTTTGGCATAGTAGCCCACACAATAAAGATTTTCCTCTTGCTGAGTGGTACATTTGTTGCTAGTCTGCCGTCTAATTTCCATCACTAATTGTATAATGAGGAGTGACATGTTTATTTAAAATGTACAATAGTATTGTACAGTAACTGCACCGAACTCCATAGTCTACAATAATGTCTGTTTTTTTTGGCTTGCTACCAGTATCTAACATCTGTCCCATGCTCATCACAGTAGTATCTAAATTCTTGACATTGTCATTTTGGAACTATTACTGTAGCAAATAAGGGGTGAAATAAATGGTAGAAAAAGTGGGCAGTCACTGCAATATGGTGGAGTTAGATTTTGTAGGCCTTCCATGTGTTGTAACTCAGATATATTCACTTACAGTAAGTTATAGTTGGGTAAGGAAGAGTCTGATTGCAGTACAGTACATGATTTACTGTCATCCTGAATGGTTAAAAGTATCTCTGGAAATTGAAATCCTTCTCTCTCTCTACAAGCCAGGTATCATGCAGCCAGCTGGAAGAGTAAAATTTCCATCAATGCTTTGCCAAATGTACCTCGGTCCCCTGAGAAGAATGAACCATCATTCCTCGTCTTTCTAGGACTGACGAGTGGTTCGGTTTCAGTATTCATATTCATGCTCATTTTGAGCATAACTTTCCAGTCATTCTGGATTATGTTCACCACTTTGGTATTAAGCCTTCATGTGATGAGCTACAGTAGAAATAGATGTACTGTCTGCCCCCTGGAGTGAGATGTTGGTTTATACCAAAGCAGTCTAATAGGCAAATTGGCTGCTCATTTCAGTATGTCTTAATGAAAAGTTGTGAGCCTAAATATCTTGATTAGTATGAGTCAGTTAGACTTTTTAATAGGACAGCTTGCAATGCTATGCTATTGTTATTATCCAACTGTTTCCACAGTAGACCTAATAACCGAGTATTTTCTTTTATCCTGTGTTGGATACTTGGGTGTAGTGAGAAGGATGTGGAAAGAGCAGGAGGCGATACAAAGAGAGAAAAAATATAGTTTCCGAACCCCATTCTCTCCACAAGTATAATTTTGGAACACATCCATTCATCAGCTTTCAGGGAAAGTATTTTCCTAGCAAAATGACAAAGTTAAAAAAAAGCCTGAAATGATGGTGACATTTGAAAGGGGAAAAGCCTTGTCAGAGGCTTGACTTTGTGGAGATAGAAAATATATTTTCTGATGGCGAGGGAGGTTGGGAGAGGCTGCTGTGCTGGGCAGATAAGAAGGGGGGTCATATGCTGGTTTATCTATAAAGAGACGAAGGGCTCTTCTCAGATTTGTGGTGTATTGAATTTAAACCAAAAAACCCCAAGGGATTTACAGCTAATCATAAAGTGGTACAGATAAAATATCCTCTGACAAAATTTTATAGAGAGATATATGCTGTATATAAATGGACATAAAACATATATTTATGTATACGTGCCTGCCTGTGTGAATTAAAGGTCATTTTGCTGTACCAGCGAAGGACACCTCAAGTGGCTTTTATGGGGAATAAATACAGGTGTGCCAGGGGGAAGCATGATGAAATGTTTTAAAGGGCTTGTATAATTGAGGGAGCTGTATAATAAAGTTCATTGCATTCTAAGCCTCCAGTTAGCCTTTAAATTCCAAACCCCATTCTCTCTACCCTCAAGAAGAGCAACTTCATTTTGACAGTTCATTCTGAAGTGAGCAGGCACAATTTGTGCCTGCTGGAACTTAAGCTGTGAGAAGGAGGGGTGGTGGGGATTAAAGAGTTATCTCATTTTTTAAAATTATTTTTCTTTAAATTAATTATACTTTTAAGCAAGTAGGTTTTAAATTACTTTCTCTAGTTTTCATTTGCTGGAGAAAAAAAACAAAAATCTCCTTGAACGCCCAGTTTTAATAGCCCAAAGGGGCTATAAACCAACTAGTCTGGCCCCTTCCCCTGGTTGTCCATGATGTAGGTTGGCCCCTTCATAGCCCCCCATGTAAGGGGGATGCTTGTAACATAGCTTTCTATACTGTGGGAAGCCACTGTAACTCTGGGACTGCACTAAACTGTATTCAGAAGGTACAAACATAGCTTAAAGCTGCTTATGCTCCCTTCCAATCTATTTCTGCACCTAGCAAAGGAGTATTTCAGGTTTGGTTATTCATTTTTGTATTTTAAGTAAACAGGTTGGTGCTTAGGAAAGTTGCTGAATTTATTTTTGTTTGTTTGTTTACAAAACAGAGCCAGCAGGGGCAGTTGTTGAACCTCTATTAACCGGGGCTCTCTGGTCCAGCAATATCCATGGTCCGGCACGGATGTTGCAACACCAGAAAGTTCTGGCTGGTGGTCAGGAGTCCTGTGGACTGGGAAGCCCAGCTCACAGTAGTGGGACTGCCCAGTGAGGCCAGGAAGCCTAACTCACAACAGAGGGCTGCTTGGTGAGGCCAGGGCCCGGTGTGTGGCAGTGGGGCTGGCAGCAGAGCAGGACCTGGCCTCCGGCCAGTAGCAAAACCAGGACTGAGAGGGGCTAGTGGCAGTACGGGACCAGAAGACCTCCCCTGGTCCAGGAAAATCCCTCATCCTGACCAGTCAGATCCCACAGTTGCTGGACCAGGAAGGTCCAACCTGTAGTATAAACAACGCCTCATTGCTATGCAGTAACTCAAGACACTGGAGGCATCATCTTTAGACGTGAGGGGGCAGTTTAATTTCTGTGGCTCATTCATGCCAAAACTGTAGTGCTGTTTCTGTGAGATGAAATATTGCTAAGGGCTGAAGGGAGACCACCAACTCAATTCCTAAAGGTCAGTGAACAGATATCAGTGTAAATATCTTTGGTTATTACCTGCCTGCTGGGATTTGAACAAAAGTACCGGAGGTGTGAGGCCTGGTGCTTCTGCTACTAATACCCACAGGCAATGAATGATTCATACCCCTAATGATGGCACAGGAAAATTTGACAATGTCCCTTTCACAGTATAAGAGTAAAGGAAGCATTTTGTTTCAATATAATTTAAAATTCCCTTTTGCTTTGTTCCTTCCACACATCCCTGTTTCTGTGCATTCTGCTAACATATTCAAAGACACAGGTTTAAATTTATAATAGTTGCTAGACATACAAACACACACACATACATTGAACTGTTGTAGCACAAGTGACTCTTCTGCTTGAATAACAGGTGAATAATTTTAGTGATACAGTGGGAATGCAGTAAATTTATTTATGTAAATCCTGGGCTTTAGAAATGAATCTCAGAAAGAGCTGTGCAGTTGGGTTATGAAAGCACAGCCTGCTTCAAATGCAATAGTAATAAAAACATTTTTTCTTTATTTTCCTTTATGGAAACCCTACAAATCTTATTTGTTCCTTCCTTTCCTCACCACACATATGATTCTACAGTTTACATGCGTTGTGAAATTCCTCATACAAGGCCTTGAACTTGCAAAGGATATGTGTGACATTGGGATTTAGGCCTTTGTTTGGATTCTGTTGATGTCATCCTTTAATCAGCCACAAGGGTTGCTGGTGAATGGTTCAGAACCTGCTACCTCTGCTGCATTGTCAACCCAGTAAGGCTATGTCTAGACTGCAAGCCTCTTTCGAAAGAGGCTTTTTCGAAAGATACTTTTGAAAAAGCCTCTTTCGAAAAAGAGCGTCTAGACTGCAAGTGGAACTTTCAAAAAAGCAAGCCGCTTTTTCGAAAGGCAGTCTGGATGCTCTCTTTTGAAAAACCCCTGTTTGCATTCAAGAATGCCTTTTTTCGAAAGAGCACTTTCGAAAAAAGGCGTTCTTCCTCGTAAGATGAGGTTTACCACCGTCGAAAGAAAAGCCGCGTTCTTTCGATTTAATTTCGAAAGAACGCGGCTGCACTCTAGACGCAGGTGAAGTTTTTTCGGAAAAAGGCTACTTTTTCGGAAAAAAACCCTGAGTCTGGACACAGCCTAAATGAAGGACCAAGGCGAGGGATCTGATTTGTGTTTCCTACATGACAGTGCAGTTCATCACCATTTAGCTGTAGCACCAGCAAGCATATTCTTCTTCTATTATTATTTCTCACTTCATCATAATCATTTTCACCATAATTAGATATATTTCATAAGCTGCTCAGCATCAGTTTTTTTAATTGTTCAAACAAAAGGAGCCAACTTTGGGGTAGCTTAGCAGGAAGTGACTTAGGAAATCTATCATCCCCTCTGGAAAACATAGTTGTATGCATCCCAGCTGTGTGTTTCCTGTAGTTTTTAGTTTAAGGGTGGGGGCTAAATTTGAGGAGGTAGAAGGCTAGTGATTAGTACAGAGGGAATGGTCTCCTGCTGGTGATTAAGGAGAAAGAACACATGTCTTAAGAAAGTTAAGTCATTGTCTAAATGCGCTAATTTGCTGAGATACAGGGTAGCATGGTGTGGCTGGCATAGTTCCCAGCTCATGAACAAGGTGGAAGAATTGTGCCTTCTATTGCATTTCACAGACAAGCAGCCCACGTAATTAGAGGGAGAGTTTTGCTTTAAGGAAGAGAGAAAAGGGCATCCTGATTCACTGCAATCTGCACTGTTGCTTGTTCCTTAGGACCCCACTAGTCAAAACAACGGATTCATATGTTGGCGACAGCTGAGAAACCAAAGGATGACCAGATGGCAAGGGGGAACAGAGCTGTCTGTTTCAGCAAGCGATAGGCACATTGTGGATATTCTCTCCTGGGGAAGAGGAGGTGGGAGTCGGGGAGAGAGAGAAGGGGAAAAGAAAGGGGGAGATATTAGCTAAACAGTCTGTAGCCTGAATACATATGACATGTGGGAGGCAACCTTTGTTAAGTAAAAACTGGAAGCCTGCAGAGCATTAAGCGGCAGTAGCTGTGCATTGGACCAAACCAAAGCACAGGGCAAGGCCAACCATAATCTCATAAAACTACTGCAAGGCCAATGCAGTCCACCAGGATGCTGCAGAGGCACCTGGAGCCATGAACACACTGAAAAGCTTTGCAGGATAAGATTCCTCCACTGCATGGAGCTCAGGGCAGTTTTAACATAGCCTGGATGATTCATTGTATACTACTGAGTTCCTGATTAATTTTTCAGATCAAATGGGGTTTTTTTATTGGGAAGGAAGGGGGGTTTATTGAAACATGTGCCAAGGATTTCTTTCGGTATCTTTATTATGTAATAAGACATTTTATGAGTTGGAGCTGATTCATGAGCGCCATTCCTCCAGACTTTCGGTGGTAGCTTGCCGAATAAAGACCTGATTTTATGAGATAACTAAGTCGATAGGAGTGGAGATCACTCACCATTTTGCAGGATGTGCTAAGTCCCTAGCTCAAGTAAGCCCTAAGTTTTTGATTCTAAATCTCTGTGGGCTTCATCCAAAACCCATTGAAGTTGAAGAAAAGACTCACACTTTGAAGGACTTTGGATCAAGCTTTGTAAGATTAAAGTGGAATATAGTTTCGTTTTATCACTTATTATTGATAATTCCATTTTCTAGAAATCCACTTTCCTCTCTCTTTCTCTTTCATCTTCCCTTTCCCCCTCTTCTGGCTGAGCCCTGCATCTTGTAGTGTTTGGAAGGACAGTTAGCTTGTCCCATTTTCTTCTCATTATGCTTCCCTGATTGTTCTAATTGTGATACTTGGGTTAATAAGTAACTGGAGTAATTGATACTTGTGTTACACAAAAAATAGGGAAGATGGAGTTTTAATTATTTTATTTATATATGAGGGAAGTGCCTGTTATTATGGTAATGATGAAGATTAGTGTCTTGCTGCCTAGAGAACTCAAATGAGACAATAGAGTGTTTATTTGAGTAGGAGTTAACATTATGTCCCATATAAACATATGTTAGTAGCTTTAGTTATATTCCTCCTCCTTGAAGCTTGTCTGACACATTGACCTTCTGCAGTAGGTAGTTCTTGAAACAATGGATGGAATGATATGAAAGCTTCTCTACACTATTGTTTTCATGATGATCCACTTCATATGAAATCCCCAGGTATCCTTCTGGGGAAACACAGGTAACCTTAGGGGAAAACATATCAGATTCATTAGACTGTAGCACCTACACTGTTGCTCACTAACCCACTGACGTGGTTTGAACATTGTCACTAGCTTGACTGCCCTTCTGGTCCCAGGATACTTTCTGGTGACATTGATGTGCAGAGAAAGGGAGAATGGGGCTGATTTATAGATGTAGCCAATTGCTTCCAGGGATGGGTCAGCTGAGACATTGCTTTGTGTCTGGCTTTGGGCATAGGGTAATACAAAGACATCATGAGCTCTTCAGTGCCCAGAAAAAGCAATTGGAACATTATAAAATGCCCAATAATCCCCGAAGACTTTTTTTTTTAAAAGCCAACAACCTCCAACCAGCTATTGGAAAGATTCTGGATGTTTAAAGCCAGCTTTCTATTCATTTCTTGGATAGAAAATTTCTTTTGTAATTCCATATGTGGCACCATCTTTTGGAACACTGTTATTTTAATTAGTGAACCTGCCCCCCCTAATATCCTGCTAGTTGCCAGGGGTTATCTACACAGAGCTGTTTAAACCCTGTTTCATTATCTAGTAGTAATAAAACAAGTATAATTGGAGTGTATTAGGAGATGCTGCTGGTTAACTTTTGTTTGCTTCAGTGGGCGGAGGATTAAGCCTTTAATTTTTACAAAACTTCTGCAAGGCCTCGTAAACACACACAGCCTCACCACAACTAGGCATGACCCTGTTAAAGGGACAACATTAACATGTATTGCTTCAAATTTGTTTTATTTTTAAAGCTGTTTACAATCAGATTTGTAAAATATCCCCAATTGTAAATATGATGATAGCCTTTGAAAAGTAATCTAACATTTTGTTGCTGAGACAAATAAAATTATACATAGTTTCAGTTTTTGTAGGAACTACAAAAATAATAGCAGCTTTTTAGGAAGAGTTATCCTATATGCACTGATAGTGTTTATATAATACAAGGAACAAGGAGACTATGATGATGAGTGCCTTATAAATGCATCTAGTAATGCCCAAGATTTTTAAATACGGGTGCTCAAAATTAGGCAATATATGTAGGTACCTAAATAAAAATGCTCTTAGCTTCAAAGGTGCTAAACGTCTGCAGCTCCCATTCACTTCAGTGAAAGCTCAGATTGCTCAGCACCTTTTAAAATCAGGTTACTTAAAAATTTCCTGCCTAAATTTCAGAATTGAATTTGGGCTTCTATTTTTTAAAATCATGGCACCCAATATAGAAAATACTGGCCAAAATATTTTAATTTTTCTAGTGTATAAAAATGGTATAAAACTCTGGTGCTTTCTTGTTCTCAGCGAAATCAGTGATCGTTTTGCTTTTGGTTTTAATTGACTCAGGATGGATTGTTGATGTAAAATATTGTTGATGTACAATAACATAGTCAATGTAGATCTTGTTCGTAGTCTTCTGTCACTTCCTTCCCACCGACCAACCACCCTGAGATTTTGAAATGTTATTGCAGTTTTTTCTAATCTAATACCAAGGATTATTTCCTGTCATAAGTGTATATGTGCAAATGTCCACTGAGAATGGGAAGAGCATTTCTCTAAGCCCACACTTTTACGTGGCATAATCAGCTAATCAGCCATGGATAGTGAGGTCCATGTGTTCTAAATATAAACTCCACTTGAGGGTATGTCTGCTGAGCAAAAGCTGTGCATGAGGTAGCCTACCTAAACTAGCTTAATTCCAGCTGATGCATATGTAGCAGTGAAGGGGGCATCACAGGTTAGAAAGCAGAGTGTGTACTCAATGCCTGTACCAGACTTGTACTACTCGGCTGAAAGTCGTGCTGTGCTGTCTTCACTACTGTTGTTACCTGTGCTAGAGGGGTTCAAGCTAGCTCAGATAGGCTAGTCTGTGCACAACTTCTGTTGCATAAACATTCCCTGAGCAGTTTTGCCTCTTGCCTTTGGGAGAGAGACTCTTGTTTCTTGTGCATGCAAGTAAAATAATTTATCCGCACAAAACTCATAATGGGAATTAGGTGTAGAATTGTCACTTGCACACAGTGCTCGAAGAGTAGATGCTAATGGATGCTAATTTAAGGCTGCTTTGGCAATCTAGCTCTTTTCTTTTCAATTTATCTTTATAACATGCCCTGCATTTCCAGGACCCCACTTTCAAGCTATGGAGAACAGGTGGTTTAATGACAGGAGCAAAAGACTGGGAAGTCAGGAAGGGAGTACTATTCCTTACCTGTCATTGACTCACAGTGTGACTGTGAAAAAATACTTATGTCAAGCACATCAACCTTGGCTGTCTAAAGCTGGGTACCTATATCCATATTGTATCATAACTAGGTGCACAGACACCTAAATAAAAGTGGCCTGAATTCAATGTTGCTGAGAATTGAGACTTTCAGGGATTAAATAAATAAATACAGTTACCCAAATTTGAAAATATCTTAGCCTCAGTTTTCCATATGTGCAATGGGTATAAAACTCATCAATCTCACAGCGATGTCAAGAGGCTTATTTCATTAATAATTGAACACTGCTGTGAGATCCTCACAAGAAAGGTGTTTATTTTTATTTTTATAAAAATTTGCATTTTTATAAAAGGTGGGAAATATTTAAAATCCTGTTCCTCTCTGCTTATCTCACTCTATTTTTCCTCTCTTCTTTTTCTTGCACTTTTGTTCATTTCAGACATGATGCCAACTAAGTATATTCTAATGTCGCCATATCAATACTGCTACAATCTGAGACTTTTCATTTTGTGATGAGAATGACTATTAATGGTTACAAGGAGGAACACTAGATGAGAAGCGCTTTGAGTTACTACAGAGAATTCTCTTCCAGGTGTCTGGCCAGTGGGTCTTACCTATATGTTCAGGGTCTAACTGATCTCCATATTTGGGATCAGAAAGGAATCCCCCCACACTTGGCAGAGACCCTGGGAAGTTTTTGATTTCTTCTACAGCATGGAGCACTGGTCCCTTGGGGTACATCTATAGAGCAGCACTATTTTGGAATAACTGACATTATTCCGAAATAACATAGTGCATGTCTACCACAAGCCTTCATTTCAAAATAATGTTGAGCTAGAGGATTTCTTACTTTGAATCATGGTAATCCTCATTTCCAGGGCTCGTTGAACCGCGGCAAGCCCTGCTCGCCAGCCGCGCTGTCCGGCGATCTGCGCATGTGCAGATCGTTCTGTGCATGCGCAGATCGCCCGTACCCGGCTCTTCCGGGTTACAATCTACTCGCCACGGGCGAGTAGATTGTATAATTTGTCGAGCCCTGCTCATTTTACAAGCAGTAAGGGAAGTCAGTGGAAAAGTGTTCTTCCTTCGAATTCCTTTTGTGTAGACAGTGCCGAAAGTCGAATTAAGCTATTTCAACATAAGCTACGCAATTGACGTATCTGAAGTTGCATAGCTTAATTCGACTTTAGCCCTACTGTGTAGAAATATCCTTACAGGTTTAAGCTGGTGTAAATGGTGAACCATTATTTGAGGACTTTGGTAACTTGACCAGAAGTTAGGAGACCAGTGGATGAGGTTCTATGGCCTGCAGTGTGCAAGAGCTCAGGCAAGATGATCACAATGGTCACTTTTGATGACCTTAAAGTCTATTGGTCTGTTAGTTTCAGCTTTGTTGTGGAGCACTGGAGAGTTTCTATGCATTAACAAGTGCACCATGGGTCTGTCCGTGTTTGCATGGCATGTATAAACATTAACTTAAATGAAAATGGTCTGAACATCACATTATTTTACAAGTGATGTAAACATCACATTATTTTACAAGAGATTTCTATTGTGTACAGAAATCTTGAGACATAGCTGGGGCTTTCGACAGTTCTTAGTGAACTGCCACTTAACAAAGGAAGGAGTAGAGTGATGTCAGTTAATATATAATGGGCAGTCCTTTTCGTAAGAGGAAGTTTTCTAAGTTTTTAGCACTGAGGATCTGAATGTTGTAGGTTGGTGACAGCTATGTACTTAAAGATGTCTCAAATCTTGCATGTTTCTTGCTTGTATATGGATGCTATATATACAGGCTGGACTACTATAGTCGGGACTTCTGTCATCCGGTAACATCTGTGGTCCGGCATCCCTGTGGGTTCTGCTGCCCAGACCCCATGTTCACCAACTCCACCCCGGCCTGTCAGAGTTTCTGGAGTGCCGCAAATAGCTCATGGACAGCGCTCAAGCTCAGGGAGGTGGGAAAAGGAGTGGGGACTGGAGGGATGCTTGAGGGAAGAGCTGTGCTCCCGGCCGTGGGGCTCCACAGACACTCTCCCTCTTCTCCCAGGCACCCTCCCCTCATTTCCTGTTTGCTGAATGCCAGCCTTGCTGCTGCCACAAGAGTGCATCCCCGCAGCTGGCAGAAGCAGAAGAACCAGCATTAACCCACCCTGGTTTGCCAAATTCCCAGGTTTGGGACCAGTCAGGTGCTGAGGGTGCCGGACCAGAGAGGTACAGCCTGTATTTTAATCCTGTGTCTAGGTTTCAGATAAGGCTCTCACACAGAAATTGCCAGTCTCTTAATAAGAAGTAATGTATTAATTGTGTTTCTACAGCACCTTCTCTATGGATCTCAAAGCATTTTGCAATCACAAATTAATTCAACTTCATAATTTCTCAAGGTAAAATGTGCATCATTATCAGTATTTTGCAAATGGGGAAACTGAATCAGAAATGTTAAGTGATGTGTCCAAAGTCACATAGGAATTTGTGGCTGAGGTAGGAATAAAATATAGGAACATGATCTAAAGCCCACTGAAATCAATGGGGGCCTTTTCAGACCCATACAAATCCATTCATCTATCCCTTATCGCTATCTCGGAGGCTGCCTATTATAAAAATTCTCAATTTTCTCTGAAGTCCTTCCATCCTTATAGCTCTTATCAGTAAGCAACCTTCTATGCCCCTTTAAAATACTGATTCCATTGTGGCTTGCACCAATTTTATATTGGGTCAAAAATGTAAGGACTGTGAATAATTGGAATATTTATTCCAGCCCTGCAGAGGGAACCAAGACCATCTTCCTATTGCCTCACAAAAAAACAGATTGATTGCTTGTAGCTGGTGTCTTTGTATAGTATTGACTGAGGTCTCTTTAATGGTCATATAGGAAGTGGCTTGGTCATCCTGACCAAGCTAATGAAGTCTCTCTCACTCACTCTCATACATCTCATCCATGGTTCTTCCTGCTTATTTCCCATACTTCTCGCATTTATATATAGACATCTAAGATCCTGATTTGACCTTGCCTCCCAGTTTTGCCCTGACCCTCCTTTCTCTCTGTCATTGTAGCCCATGCTCCCTCCCATTTCTGAACCATCTCCCAGGGGCTTAAACTGCAGCAAGGGAGGTTTAGGCTGGACATTAGGAAAAAGTTCCTAACTGTCAGGGTGGTCAAACACTGGAATAAATTGCCCAGGGAGGTTGTGGAATCTCCATCTCTAGAGATATTTAAGAGTAGGTTAGATAAATGTCTATTAGGGATGGTCTAGACAGTACTGGGTCCTGCCATGGGGGCAGAGGACTGGACTCGATGACCTCTCGAGGTCCCTTCCAGTGCTAGTATTCTATGATTCTATGATTTGTCTTTCTTTATCCTTTTATTTGAATGCTATGTGCTATGAAAGCTATCTTGACCATCATACCCTTAAGAAACAACTAGTCCTGCCCAAAGCACAGTTTTCCAGCTTCACTGAAGCAGAGTGGGATTGTGGCAGCAGGAAAATGTCATCATTTTTCACCAACAAGAACAGCAAAAAGAGGAGCATCCCATTGTCCGGGATAGATGTAGAGCTACTGAAAAACAAAACAGCCTAAAAAAGTGACATACATGAGCCGGCTCAAGAGAGAATTTCTTTTCTTTTGTGTGCCTTGAGTAATAGTCAGGACTGGGTCCTCACTTTATAAAAATGGCCTCTATTTCCAAATGGTGAAATGAGAGGAAGAATGGCCTTGTGCTTAAAGAACAGGAGCAGGAGATCTGTGCTCAGTTTCTACCCATCACGGATGTTCTTGGGTAAATAACTTAATCTCTCTCCCGTCTTCAATTCCCCATGTGTAAAGTGGAAGTAATAATACTTCCCTTCTCTCACCCATGGCCTCTCTTCTCTATTTAAATAGTAAGCTCTTCAAGGCAAAGACTTCTGTCTCTTACTACATAGTTACATAATGCCTAACACAATGGGGCCCTGATCATGGATGAGGCTTCTACAGGCTACAGTAATACAAATAATTAAATAATAATGAAATTGAGGGAAGACAGAAACACTTATGGGAGGATGGTCTCATGATTTCCCTAGGACACATGTTTATATTCATATTAAGACTTATTTTGAAAACTTCTAACACATCCAAAGAAGCACTGGCCATGTTCATTCGCAACAGAACGCCATGCTGTTGATTTCCTAAGAAGAGGCTTTGAAAGGTAATTCTGCTTGATTTCGAAGGGTTAAAACAATAACACCTTTACTTATCATCTCACAAAGCAAAACTAGTCAGAGTAGGAAGATTTCCCTAAACGTATCAGAGCCTTTCCATCTCTTCGTCAATATTGTTCTGTGACTGTGGTCACTGCAGAGATAGAGTCCGTGATATAAAATCACAGCCCTGTCCCCTTGTTCAGAAATGGAATTGATGTGACAAGGGAAGGGTTGGCTTTGGCTGCCACGCTAGCTCTTTTCTTTGTTCTTCTCTCTTCTCATGTTGTGTGAATGCATTTGTTTTTCTTTTCCTCTCAAAAATATTTCTATATAAGAATCTAGTCAAGAACTCCTTCTAAATGGTAAGAGTGAGGATCACCAAATTTGGTATGGAGCTTCCTCTTCTCCTAACTTAAAGCAGGATCAGGGTTTGGTTATGTCATGAAAACGTGAAGTACCTGGAACGGGACTGGTTTCCACAACATGGAAAGGGTTGGGGCTGTTCAGAGGGACGCTAAACTGCAGAAAGACCTCTGGGGGCAGTGAGCACAGGGGAGAGCTATACTGCAGAGTGACCACTGGGTGCAGCCACACTTCCAGGGGAGTACTAGCTGGGACTGGGGCTCATCATCTGGCCAGCCACAGGACCAGGTAGACGCCCTTCTCCCCCCCCCCCCCCATGATTCAAACCCTTCCCCCCCTCAGCACTTGGCTGCAATACCATAATGGGCAGGGAGAGACAGAAAGCCCCTGCCAGCTGCGAGGGGGAGGGGGGAGAGGTTGAGGGGCGGAAACAAGGCCCCTGCCAGACTGGGGGGAGAACAAGCATGGGGTGGAAAGGCATGTGCCAGATGGGGGAAAAAGGCCCCACTAGATGGAGGGTGGGAGAGAAAGCCGTGCCAGAATAAGGGAGGAGAGAAAGCTCCATGGCAAAGTGGAAAAAGCCCCGCCATCCCCTGGAGGAGCCATAGCCCCTCCCCCATCACCACCAAACTGGCCTGTGCAACCCCATCTCCTCCTCCTCCCCCAGGCTACCCCTGGGGAAAAGCAGGCAGCTATCCCCATCCCCTACTGTGAGCCCCCTTCCCCTGAGCACCCCCTTCTCCCAATCCTCTGTCCCAAGTGTATCTTTGCATCCTACCTTGACTCCTGCACCCTCCATCCCCATCCTGAACCCCTCTTTACCCCAACGTTCACTCTCGCACCCTCTCATATCCTCAGCTCCCTGTCCTGAACCCTTTCTTAGCCTCCTCCCAGATTCCTGGATCCCCCATGTCCTCAGCCTTCTGTCCAGAGTCCCCCACATCCCCCAGGCTCTGCACCAACTCCTGCACACACACACCCTGCCAGCCCCCTGCCCTGAAGGATTCGGGCAATGCCATGTACATCTTCTAATTTTCAATAATAAACAAAAGCATACAAATGAGCAGGTGCCATTGTTCTCTGTCCTTCCCATTGTTCCAAAATGTTTGTGAGGTGATGTTGCCAACATGATTTGTTTTTAGCTAAATAGAGACACTGATCAGATTTAAAGCTCTCATTCCATGTACGAATAGCAGAGTTTTGCAAAAGAAATGGGAAATTTGAAGTTGTGCCGTTTTGGAATGAATTTTTAGGTTGGTCCTGTGCTAAAGGTTATCAAATGCTCATGTGCTTGGGTTTCTGCTCTCCTCCCATCTGTGCCTAGCACTATGACAAAAGGAGCAATCAACTATCAGAAGCAAAGAGTCACATTATGAAATTAATCACCAACTCCTTTATTCTAGATTACCATTTTTTCCTGCCTCTAAGCTCCCTCACTTCATTTACTTGGTTGTGCTTACTGTAGATGCCAGCAGCCAACAAAGGATGCCTTCAGTTCGACACCAACCAACCCTACCTGATATAAAAACCAATGAGGAATAGATAAGATAGAGCCATGAAAACTGCCTCCTCTGAAACCTTTATTGCCCCTGACTAGTATGAGCATAGCAAATTCATGGTGTCTTCCAAGGCAGAGCTGTTGAAGTTATCTCAATTTTTATGATTGCTCAAGTTGCTTTTTTGTATGGCTTTCTACTAATCAAAGTGTAGTGTGTGCTAATGAGCAGTGATTTGTCCCTTTTGTTGAGTGCCTGTGGAATTTCACAGTTGATCCCTGTTTGGCAACAAATGCAAAAACGATTGCCTGTCGATTTTCTTTTCATTTGCATGATATTTTACTAACTTTCCTTTTACCAATGATCCTATTGAAGAAAACAAGAAACAGTGGATACACATACCTGATTATGAAAATAAATGGAGTGTTGGTACCCTGACTCAGAGCAGATCACAATTAAAATAAAGATATTATGAAAGGTGAATAATTAAGTTACTGGGAGAAAGAATAGGTATTCTCCTCTCTTTTCATAGCAAAATGTTTCCAGATAATTGTCCTATAGCTTTCCTAATCAGCCCTAGCTTAATAATGAGTTCGTAAAGGAGCTCCGGTCAAGCAATTTAGACAATATTTGACATACTTTGAAAACATGTTTTTATTTGAATGAATTATATGAAAGCTAAAAAATATATATATTTACCACCATTATTGTCTTGATGGAGATTCTACAAAATGTTACTGCTCCCTCTTCTTGGTTCTGAATCAGTAGTTAGCTATCATGTCCTGTTCCCTGAGTAATGCTATCACTTTTTGGGATAATGGCACACGAATGAGCTAGGAAACAAAATGTCTTTTGCTGTAATACAGTGAGTGGTTTCCAACCTTTTCAACCACAAGATCACTTTTTTCAATGTAAGTGCAATGTAAGATCTACCTGAAACCCACATCCCTTGCCCAGCTTCCTTCCTGCCCCTTCTCTGAGGCTCCGACTCTGCTCCACCCCTTCTCTGAGGCCTCTCCTTGCTCACTTCCTCCCCCTTCCTCCCTGAACCTCACTCACTTTCACCAGGCTGAGGTATGGGGTTGGGGTGCAAGCTCTGGTCTTGGGATAAAGGGTTCAGAGTGTGGGAGGGGCTCTGGGTTTAGTCCAGTATTGGGGAGTGGGGCCCAGGAGGGGGTTCAGAGTGCAAGCTCTAGGAAGGAGTTTAGATGCAGGGGAACTCAGGTCTGGGGCAGGAGGTTGGGTGCAGGAAGAGATTCGGGACTGGGAGAGGGATTCAGGAAGCAGGATCTGGCTGAGCACCACGTCACTGAGATGGCTTCCGGATGGTGGAGCAGCGGGGCACCCCTGCACTCCTCCTGGAAGAAGCTGGCATGTACAGCAATGGCTCCATGGTGCTATGTGCTGCCCCTCATCTACAGGCACTTGAGCCCACAGCTTCTACAGGCCATGGTTCCCCGTTATTGATCAGTGGGAGCTGCAGGAGTGGTTTCTGCATGCAAAGGCAGCATGTGGAGACCCCCTGCTCTGCCTTTCTCAGGGGCTGCAGGGACATGCCAGCCACGTCCATGAGCAGCAATTACCATCGGGATAATGACTCCAGCCACAGCAGGTTAGGCATTTTAGAATTCACTACTCAAAGGATTAAATGTAAGTGCAAGAGAGAAATGAAAATTATGAGATGCACAGACCAGTCAAAACCCAAAAATAACCCACTTTGCAAGCAGTAAAAGTAATAACAACCCCTTATATACGTGTTGGGTCAGGAGATGAGAGTGCAGGACAGTGTGTGTTTGTGAGAATGACAGAGACACGCACAGTGTGGGAGAGTGACAGAGATTTGCATTGCCAAGCTCCTTCCATCCCCTTTTGTATGTGTGGAGATAGGGTACAGAAGT
Source organism: Pelodiscus sinensis (assembly GCF_052426305.1). Taxonomy (NCBI): domain Eukaryota; kingdom Metazoa; phylum Chordata; order Testudines; family Trionychidae; genus Pelodiscus; species Pelodiscus sinensis. Next base: position 118,606,525 of record NC_143056.1, on the reverse strand, counting down.
GGGGGGAGGAGGGACACCCTGAGATCAGCACCCTCCTCCCTTCTCCCTCCCACATCCTGCATAGTAAGCAGGAGGCTCCCACGGGGGCAGCTCCAAGGCAGAGGGCAGAGCAGCATGACAGTGGGTGGAGAGGCAACTGAAGTGCCAGTGTTTGATAGCTTCCCGGCCATACCAGTCAGAATCACCTATCACAGGCTCCAAGATCTACTGGTAGATCCCGATCTGCTGGTTGATTACTGCTGCTGTAATACAAATACAGGGCAGGCTGAGCCCCATGCTTGAAAAACAGAAAAGGTCAACATTGAAATGGAGAAAATTGTTGCTTCCAGTCTTCTGTAGATGGTATTGCAAACAGATATACAGTTTCCTGTAAGTTAAAATTTTGAAAAGTTGCATGCATTTTAAAATAATATTTCCCCTCAGCCTCCTATTTCATAAAATAGAGCTAAAACTACTTATATGCATGCCTCACAAGTTAATCATTGCAAAGTGCTTTGAACAAGTAGTTCAAGATTTCCAAAGGAGACTAGTAATTTTTGGGTAATCAAACTTGAGACACCTTAAAGGGGCATTGATTTTCAGAAAATAGTTGCCCAGAAAATATTGACACACTTAAAATCACTAGTAATTTTTATTGTTAATTGTTAATGGTGCCACTTTGACTACTTTATGCAACTAAAACTCAGAATTTAATGACTGTTAATGAACTAGAATGAGGGGAAAGAGCTGTAGTTCTAGCTTTGCAGTATACACTAGGTGCTGCACCAGTGACTGATATGTCTCCATCATAACTTTGATTGCACTGTGGTAGTAGGCCGTTGTTTTTCCCCATGGCAAGACAGCGAAATTTTCTTCAATCTGAAAGCCTTCAGATGAGCTGTATGGCTGGAATAAACTTCATTCCTCTCTGTCCTCAGTAGATTCATTTTGTCCATTCCCTTCCTTCTTTATTGAAAATGAAAGGTGATTGGCAGTCAGGGAATGGAGGATAGGATTGCGCAATTCATCTTCATTTTCATGGCAGACTGTATTCGATTTTCTAAAGTTCTCAGGTCAGCTTTGAAATGCAGAATACAACGAGGGGACCGTTACTTCACTTGCAACAAAGTGGAGATATCATCACAAAAGCCCTCCTCTGCATCCTAGATGTAGCTCGGGAATGGAAGAAGGTGGCAGTAGAATACAATATAAATATGGTGGGAAGGACAAAAGGCATGAATATTTGCAGCTGGTGGCCAGCGATTGTGCTAATTGCCTGTACTCTGTCCCATTTTTAGAAGAGTCACTGTTGTCTCATATATGCCCAAATCAGTGCTATTATTATGCTCCGTATTTTATGAAGCAGGTGTAGTTATACTGCAAATGCAGTGCCATTAATAAATAGCTCTACTGGCAAGAGGAATTCAGCAGAACTTTTTATTGCCAATGTATCTGTGTATTGCACAGTCATATAGCACACTTAGAATTATTTTGATAGATTACAGTACAGCATGCACAGTTCTGTGACTTAGCATAGGGCTGCATATTAAGTATACTACTGGAGATCTCTGAGTGTCTTCCTGCCATAGATAAACGCTGCTGCAGTCATTGGAATAAATTCCATGGTGTTGTAGCTGCATGGAAATCAATAGACTTATCTCAGGGACAAATTTAATCTTTGCTAGCTAGTGAAACAGAATCAGTGATTTATGGTGACGTGGCTCATTTCAAGATCTCATTTGGAAGACATTTGCTTGCCCTAAACTCGCAAAACAACGAGTAGTCCTGTGGCACCTTAGAGACCAACAAAAATATATAGAATCATGAGTTTTCATGGGTAAAACCCACTTCATCAGATGAATTGATGAATTCATCTGATGAAGTGGGTTTTACCCATAAAAGCTCATGATTCAGCATTTTTGTTTTGGTCTCTAAGGTGCCACAGGACTACTTCTTGTTTTTAACGTTATAGACTAACCCAGCTACCCCTCCCAAACTCAGAAAGTGGCTGCTACTAGTTCAAGTCAATCCAGCATAAACAATACTTCAGCTTCTTTTCCCCTCACATAACAATTCTGCCATGTGGATCTTGGAACTGGTCTTAATGTCGTTTTGTTTCTGCCTGGCCTATTTTTAGTTTTCCTTCTTGGTTGCCTGCTGTGGTTCTGAAGAACAAGTATTCACTGTAAACTTTCCTAGTTAATAAGTGCTTGGTTTGTCTGGCTGGATCATCTACGCACTGGTGGAATAAGGTGGTTGAGAGGTATGCTAGACCCTAAGCAGGCAGAACAAGATGACCTCAGTATAAGGTAATGAATATCACAAGCCTAATAAAGGCAATCTATGTAGATATTTGAAGTCAGGCCTCTGTGTCCCCTTCCATAAACTGTGAGAAACCAGTAACCTGGCTAATATCTCCCTCTCTATGCTGCATAGGATTTTTACATCAGTTGAAAATTTTGTCTTTATGACTACAGTGAAATCTGAGGCACTCATGTAGTATGACTGTTTTCATATGAATTACTGGTAATTGCATTCCACAACAATGCAATTAGTTTTAATATATCCAAGCAAAGCTCTGGATGCTGAAAGGTTTGGCTCTTTGCTCAGGGCACAGTATTGTTAGCCAAGTCTATAGTCTTCCTTACTCTGGATTCACCATCAAGCTTAAACCTCTAGAAAGAAGCAAAATAGTGTCTGTCATTTCAGGGTCAGGTAATAAGCACAAGGTTATTTTCTCTCTCTTTCTCAATTCATTCTTAATTTTCATTTTTTTAAATAATGAAGAGTCCTTAATGCGTTTTTTTGAGAGAGAGAATTTTGAACAGTGACATGAGTTTCTATCACTCAGGCCATAAGACTTTGCTGCACATTATAACGTGATGCTGAGAGTAACTGTGGCCAAAAGGACTGCCCTGTGTCCCTAGTGGAAACAACACCTCCCATTATCCTGACCCAGTGATGGGCATGAAATTAACCTGGGTCACTCTCGTGCTCTAGGGGCTGGTGGGGAGCAGGTGCTTGTGAATGGCTATTGAAAGCTGGATGTAGAATATCTGCATCACCCTCTATCTTCTGTAGGAAATCCCAGTTTCTTCCTCCCGATTGTTTCGAAGACATAATTAAAGAACATTTTTTTAAATGTCCAAAATTTTGAAATCGCTCCTAGCCCTGTATTCCTGAAAGTCAGGCTGGTGGGGCAGACACAGCAGTGAGGAAACATTTGCATAGGTATGAATTGATTGATATTTGCCATAATATTTTCAGCTTTTACTTGCTATGTATGCTTTTTGTTGCTGCTGTAAACTCCATTAAGTTCTTTATCCCTGCATGATGTCTGGTGCTGCCACTGCTACACCTTTTAATATATTTCTTTATTTCAAATTATATTAATTTCTCAGTAGTGGGAGAAAAGTAGCATGCAGTGTCATGGAATGCTATTGAACATGGTTAGTCATTCTGACGTGCTTCGTTTATTTAAAATGAGGAGTTAGAATGAATACTAGCCTTGTACCAGTACATTGCAAGGGCCATGCATCCTGATTCCAGAATGGGATAGGAAAGAGGAGGAATGCATGGTTTGAGATTGGATTATAGTTTTGGCAGGGACCCAGGTGGTGACCATAATGATAAATGAGCAATTATTTCAAAAACACGTGGGTGTGAGTGTGAGTGTGAGTGGACCCACAATGCTGCTGCGAAGAACAGGCCTGTGTTGACTGATGCAGAAGCTGGTGTGTGCTATACCCCGCCCATGGGGTTGGTTCCCATTAAGTGTATAATAGGAAAAAGCACTAGGCAAAGAACAAAACCAAAGGTGTTTATAGAGAAAAATAACGTTACCACCTTCTCAGTGTGTTTAGTCTGCAGCTGGGCTGGAGCTATTTTTTACTTGAGTAGTGGGTGGGAAAAATGATATAAAATTGCTTTGCACATTGAAGTTCCATTTCAGCCCAGTGGGGGTTGTTCTCTATATTATTACTATATTACTGTTGTTGTTTTGCAAGCAACACCACCTGAATTGGCCCACACATGCATACATACAGCTTTTTTTAAAAAATCCATTGTGGAGCAGCAACCTGGGTTTTTTTTATTATTATTTTTAAGGGATTAAATGAGAAGCTTGGAATAAAACACATTTCAATTAAACTTTCAGTGCCTGGGAGGCTGTAGAAACAAAAAGATGTTAAGACCAAAAGGTCTCAAAACCTGTAAAGAATACACACATACTTGGCAGTCGGTTGTTTCCTTGTTTTCTTATTATGTCAGGGAGTAAATTTAAACTACCACAGTTTTCACAGTATGCTGCACTGTCTGTGCTGCTCTGTCTTTGAGTGGGCTGAGGATGGTGTTTCTTATTAAAGGGAGGAGATAGTAATGGACTTCCTGAAGTTATTAGTACACCTACTTTAGCTTTACTGTATATACATGGCAAGAGTGACTGACAGGTTAAGGGGGAAATGCGTACAAGGAAAGCAAGGGTGGAGTAAATGGAATAAACCTTTTGGAAATGCACTGTCATTTAGATGCAGGAGGAGTAACGGTAGTTCGAATTAGGAGTTTTAATTCGAACTACCTAGCCTGTGCCACATGTAGCCGCGGGCAGGTAGTTCGAACTATCGGGCATTTAAAAATGGTGGAGCCCGGGAACATGTAAATGAAGTCCAGGATATTTAAATCCTGGGCTTCATTTGCAAGTTCAAATGACTACATTAACCATCCTAGTTCGAACTAGGGTGGCAGTGTAGACATACCCTTATTGATTTGAAAGCAGGAGAGGATCCCCTTCCGCATCTTTTCTATTCCAAGATCGGGGCTTCTTTGGTCTCCTTTTACGTGTCAGAGGGAAAGATTCAAGATTCTTTCTGATGCTCTTATGAGGCAGTGCCAGACTGCATGTAGGCTTTTAATAGGTAATGGCCTGGTGTTCCATATACATATTTATTCATTGGCTTACATGTGAATATTATTCTCCCATCCCTCAGTCTGTAGATCAGCATGAAGGTGCAATACAGTTCTGAGTGGCATTAGCAAATCTCTGTGGTGAAAGGTGACTGGTGTATGCTCAAAGCATGTGTCAAGCTATAACCAATAGTATGAGTCCCATGTTTTCCATGATGTCTTTCTGAGAAGAAATATAAATAACTGGTTTCAGTATTAGAAACAGCAGGAATAAACTTGCCATGAGTTTGTTAGATAAAAGAAGCCTGTTTCTTTCAAGGTCAGATAGTTTTAAAATCTAAGCAACTTGTAACCTCACAGCAGAAAGTCTTGCCCACTGAGTAGATGTAGGATTTACACACTTACATAGAGCCTGATTTGTTATGAAACAAAAAACAGGACTATGCAGCACTTTAAAGACTAACAAGATGGTTTATTAGGTGATGAGCTTTCGTGGGCCAGACCCACTTCCTCAGATCAAATTGTGGAAGAAAATAGGCATGACCATATACAGGCAGTCCCCGGGTTACATGGATCCGACTTACATCGGATCCCTACTTACAGACGGGGTGAGGCAACCCCGCACTAGCTGCTTCCCCCCAGCAGACCAGGGAGACGCGGAGCGGCTTTTCTCAGCAGACACCTCAGCTTGAGAATAAAGGACTGAGGGAAGTGAGGTGTGGGAGAATAAAACTGAGCTCTGGAGAAATGTTTGGCTAGAGTTTCCCCTACAATATGTACCAGTTCCGAGTTACATACAAATTCAACTTAAGAACAAACCTACAGTCCCTATCTTGTACGTAACCCGGGGACTGCCTGTATACCAAAGGGGTACAATCAAAAAAAGTGAACACATATAATCAAATTTCAGAACAGAAGGGGGTTGGGGGGCGGAGGTAAATGTCTGTGAGCTAATGATATTAGAGGTGATAATTGGGGAAGCTATCTTTGTAATGGGTAAGGTAATTAGCGTCTTTGTTAAGACCCCGGCGTAAAGTGTCAAATTTAAGCATGAATGACAGTTCAGAGGTTTCTCTTTCAAGTCTGGTGTTAAAATGTCTTTGAAGCAGTATGCAGGTATGTTATGGTTCTAATTCTAACTTGTGACACTCATAGGTAGTAGGGATATCCATTTTGTTCCATTCGGGTATTGAATGGTCTGTGTTTAAGTGCCCAAATTTCAGTTCTTTTGAAAATCCCACTCATAGGTGCCTAAATAAGACATAGGAGGCTAGCCTTAGGGTCTTTTTTGAGTATTTTAGTCCAGGAGAATAATTTTAGACAGCCCTTTTTGAAAATTTAGCCTAGATTGTGTGTGGTAGAAATAGCTTTAACTGGAACTATGTTTAAGATGTATTTAAAGGTGATTCCAATTGTGATTAAAAGACAAGGATTTAATATTCAGATTTTCTTAGAAAAGATGAATACCTTTGTAGTCGTTTTACTCCAGCAATATGTCAGACTTGAAGCCTTGTCTAGCTTTGCCTGAGTCCTTCAGGGCAGGAGGCTGGTAGTATGGGGAGTTAAGGAGTAAGGGCAGGAATTTGGGGATGTGGGGGCTCAGGGCAGGAGGCTGGGGTGTGGTTGGTGCAGGAGTCAGGGTGTTGGGTGTTGGGCTATGCACCCTACCTACCAGCTTGTTTGTGGGGAAGGCCCAAGATGGGGGCAGGGACAGCGTAGGCACTCCCCAATTCTCCCTCTCATCTGGCAGGGACCTTCCCTACCCATCCAGCAAGTATTTCTTCCCCTTTCTCCCTCCACCCCCCTCCCCGTCTGGCGCTGCAGCCAAGATCTGCGGAGGGTGGGGAGGGGAGGTGGCAGGAGCAGCACTTGCTTGGTCCAGTGACCAGTAAGATGGCAAGACCCAGCCCTGCAGTATTGTTTTCCTCTGATCAGCCCCCTCCCTTTGCATGTTATAGAAAACAATCCCATTCCAGGCATTTTCTGTTTTCCTGGCACAACCAAACCCTGACCTTGCTTTAAGTTATGATAAGAGGAAGCTTCATATCAAATGTGGTGGTCATAGCTCTTACTGTTTAGGAGAAGTTCTTGAACAAAAGACTTACAGATGGATGGACAGACAGATGCACATTTCTAAAATATAGATATATAGATCTCTAATTTCCTTGATTTGCGAGCCTGTTGGCAGAGGTGTAGTTGTGGCTCTATAATAATGTTATTTGTATATATAGTACAGGACTATTAAAAGTTTAAAGGAGTAGTATGACGGTGTGTCTACATTTGCTCCCTAGTTTAAACTAGGGATGCAAATATAGCCGACCAAAATTGCTAATGAAGCAGGGATTTAAATATTCCATGTTTCATTAGCATAATCTTGCCTGCGTGCTATTCCGCTCGCCAGCTGATCTGAACCAGGAAGTGCGCTCTGGGACGTGTTAGTTTGAATCAAACCCCTTGGTTTGAACTAACATTACTCCTCAAAAAATGAGGAGTAACGTTAGTTCGAACCAAGGGGTTTGATTTGAACTAATGCGTCCTGGAGCGCACTTCCTGGTTATAATCAGCTGGCGAGCGGAATAGCACGCGGGTGAGATTATACTAATAACGCACAGGATATCTAAATCCCTGCTTCATTAGCAATTTCGGTCAGCTACATTTGCATCCCTAGTTCAAACTATGGGGCCAGTATGGATGTACCCTAATTGGCTAAAATAAGCTTTCCAACTGAGAAGTGACATAACTAGGACTATCAAATGATTAACAAATTAATTGTGATTAATCGTGTGATTAAATATTTTTGTTTTCTACACTTTCAAATATATTGGTTTCAATTACAACAAAATACAAATTTTACAGGGCTCACTTTATATTTTTTATTACAAAATATTTGCACTGTAAAAACAAAAGAAATAGTATTTTTCAATTCACTTAATACAAGTAGGCTGCATCTAGACTGCCATGATTTTGCGCAAATACTTTTAATGGAAACGTTTTTCCGTTAAAAGTATTTGCGTAAAAGCGCATCTAGATTGGCACGGATGCTTTTCCGCAAAAGCATCCGTGGCCAATCCAAACGTGGTTTTGAGCAAAAAAGCCCCGATCGCCATTTTCGCCATCAGGGCTTTTTTGCGCAAAACAATTCTGGGTTGTCTACACTGGCCCTCATGCACAAAAGCATTTGCGCAAGAGGGCTTTTGCCTGAGCGGGAGCATCATTGTATTTGTGCAAGAAGCCCTGATTTTGTACATTACAAAGTCAGTGCTCTTGCGCAAATTCAAGTGGCCAGTGTAGACAGCTGGCAAGTTTTTGCGCAAAAGCAAGTGCTTTTGCGCAAAAACTTGCCAGTCTGGACACAGCCGTACTGTAGTGCAGTCTCCTTATCACAAAAGTTGAACTTATGAATGTAGAATTATGTACTAAGAATTGCATTCAAATATAAATCAATTAGATGATTTTCCTGGCATTAGCCATGTCTTTGTAGGGGCTTGTGGTAGGGAGTGGGAAGTGTAGCCATCAGAACAGAGAGCTGGGAGATATGGGGGGCTCATGACAGGGGGTTGGAGGTACAGGACTTAGGGCAGGAGGTGGGGGACGCATGGCAGAAGGCTGGGAAATGGGAGGGCTCAGGGTATGGGGGGGCAGGGTGTTGGAGGTGTGGGGGGACTCAGGGCAGAGGTGTCAAGGCAGAGGGCTGGAAGGTTGGGAGGCCTTACTGGGGCAACCCAGAGCAGCAAAGGTGGCACTGCTGTGGTGTCAACTCCTCCTGGAGGGGCTGGGGCTGCACAGTCCAGCCCCCCCCCCCCCCCCCCGGCTGGTGGTTCCTGGCGGGGGGCAGGAGGGCAGAGCTATCTCTCTGTGTCACTGTGGTGGCTGAAATCAGCTAGGACAGCTGCTGACAGTCACTAGATTTGAAGGCCTAGGAAGTGGAGACACGGTGTTTCAAACATAGCCTCTGTTCCAGTGCTCGCTTCCCCTCCTGCTCTGCCAGGGCCTGGCTTTGTTTATGTTCAGGGTTCATCACTCCTCATAGAGGTTGAGCTGAAGGGGTGATTTTGTTTGGGGGTGTTCAGTAGTTAATAACGGATGATAGCCTTTCGTTATTGACAGTGGCGGTCTATGTTAATTTAAAAAAAATATTCAGCCCCTGAGAATATTCAGCAAGTATATCCATTTATGAATATGTATAAACCCCAATTACATGGGGCCTTGAAGTACCACCCCTAACGCAAATAAATAATAGTCTGATCAGGTGTTTATCGATTAAAAAACTAAATACAGATTTTGTAACCTTAGAAGCCCCTTATCTTGTGGCTGAAAATTATGTTGTAGCAGTCTAGAATGAAGGGCATTTGGGAAACAAAAGTGGAATGCTTGGTGGACTCATTTGCATTTGTCAGTGCCCAGCATGCTTATTTGCATGGCCTGTCCCCAAAACACGTTTTCAGCTGGTGGCTATTTCAAAACAATGCGTTGGTGCCTGTTCCTTGGGAAATGGATAGGAAGGGCGTTCTGTCTGTGCTTTGCAGACGAGAGGTGCGGACAACTTTCCCCATTTTAAGCTTCTGTTAAGTATGTGCTAATAGTCTGTTTTTTGTAAAAAAGTCAGGCCATCCAGATTGGGTCTTCCTACTAGCTAAAAAAGGAGCAGGCCTGCCGACAGGCAGGGCGGTAAAGGGGACAGTTGCCCCAGAGTCTGATGATTCAGAAATGCCTCAGGCTCCCGGCAGCTGCTTCTGCAGGAGTGGCAGTGGTTGGAGCTCTGAGCCCTTTAAATGGCTGCCTGAGAACCATGCGGCATGCTCTGCCCCGAATTCTGCCCCTTCTGCCTGAAGCCCCACCCCTTTTGGGAGTGCAGAGCCTAGCACTCCACCTCACCTTGTCCAGGGCCCAGCAAGTCCATCCGCATCTCTGAACGGGGACCTGAGAGTCCAGGCTTCTGGGTTCTGCTGCTGTACTTCCCCTGACGATGTGACATTTAGCAAATTACATAACTGTATGTAAAAGGATAGTTACTTGTTTCACTGAGATGGTGTGAGGATTTATTCTTTAATGTTTTTCAAGTGCCTTGAGGACCTTGATTGGAAGAGGCTATGTAAATGCAAAGTATTAGTATTATGTCCCTACTTATGTATAATGCGCTGATCAAGCAAAATGCTTAACTGCATGCTTAAGCACTTTTCCACATCAGGACTTAAATACAGAAATGAGACAAGGTTTTGGATCTTGGCTCTGTTTTGAAATACTGGGATGTATTTTATTAAAATAAAAAATTGAACCTAAATATGGAAAAATGGGGAAAGTCATCTCTTAAAAACTGCAGTTATTGTTATGTTTTTTCTGAATTTGGCACCTTTAATAAGAGTGCCCTGGAAAGCAATTGCTGAATATGTGGGCTTAATAACCTGGTCCTGCTGTTACCAGTGGCAAAACTCCCATTCTCTTAGTGGAGTCAAGACGTGGCCTCGTGTCCTTTTCTCCAGAAAGTACATTAAGGAGCATCATCCTGCAGGCTTAAGCAGCACAAGGCTCTCATAAAATCTGATCTGAAGCCTCCACTGAAGTCAAGTGAGAGTTTTGTATTGACTTTAGTGGAGTTTGCATGAAGGCCATACAACAATCAAGCATTCTGTTGGGTAAATTAGTGATATAAGATGTGCCAAAGTTGATGAACGTGGATAGAATAGGACACTCTTCACAAAGACATGGTAAACTGAACATGAAAGTCAAAAAAAGGCGATTAGAAATAAATATCCACAGTCTGATTTTCAAAAAGTCCTCATTCACGGGTTCTTTGTTTTCATAAGCTGTAAAACCCAACTGAGAATGATCAATTAAGTAGACGACATTTATGCTATGTCTACACTACCAGGTTATTTCAAAATAAGCTTATTCCTCTTCACAAGCAGGAATTACTATTTCGAAATAACAAGCCCATTATTTTGAAATAACAGGCTTGGTAGTATGGACACTCCCCTTGTTATTTCACAATAAAGGGAGTTATTTCAAAATAACTCCCCAGTGTCTTAGGTAGACATGCACTTAGTCTTCAAGATTAGCGGCCTGGCAGCTTTCACCAGTTAAGTGTGTTCCATAAATGAAAACTACAAACAGAACATTATTCCCTGGAAATGAGTTCTTATAGCCTGAATGTTTTCATAAAACATGTTCTGAAAAGTGGTTCCTGCTGTGTTTCCAGAGGAAGCAGTGTAAGGAAAGTCATGTGGTTAAAAGTTTAGGACTGCCCTTTTGGAGGCCCTGAGCAGTGTTCCCTTAATTTTTTTCTATCCGTGTGTGGAATACACTTTATTATATGCACCAAGAAATGTGCAGATGTGCACCACCAGTGGAAACAAATGCTGCCAGCTGCTGCCAGCTGTGGGTGCTCTGCTAATCAGCTGGGCAGCATTTGAATTCTCCTGGGTGGCTCCCAAAGTGCACAGTTTACAGGTAACATTGGTCCTGAGCTCCCTCCACGCCCATTGATTTTAGCGGCAGATGAAACCTGTAATTTGCGAGATAGGTTCCTTGCAGTGGAAATGAGGATTCTAATGAGACAATTCATTATAGTAATGGGTTAATATCTGAGGGGAGAGGAACACAGACCACCCCATCAGGAAGACATGCTAAACCCATACTATCAATAACTCAAGTATGAACTCGAGTTGTATCTTTCAGGGTCCTGATCCTAGTGTGGGCTGAGTCAAAAGTTCTATAGCCCCGTTCAACTCTCATTAAAATCAATGGATGGAATCTTATTACCTTCAATTTGGATTGGACTCCTAATGAATTATGGACACAGTGATGAGTGGCATCTCATTGTTTCTATTTACTGTCCAGCATACGAACTTTGATTTACAGCTGCTGCTTAAAGACAACCAACAGCTAGCAGAGATCTGGAAGAAGTATGGATTTTGAAATGTTAAAACATTTTTCCTGCTGTGTATCAGTGAAGGCTATTGTAAAAGAGTTTCCTCCTGTACTGCCACATCACTATCTGTGTGCTAACAGCATAACCCCCTCTTCCAAATCCATCCTTGTTGCAAGGGATGACTTCTCAGCCCTGGTCTACACTAGGACATTTTTTAAAAATAATCTCCCCTTAGTTCGAATATATAAGCGGAGCGTCCACATTACCAAGCCCATTATTTCAAAATCTGTACTCCTTTCCTCGGGGAATAATGCTAATTTTGAAATTTATTTCAAAATAGCATTAGTGTGGATGCTTCGGTGCCACTATTTTGAAATAATTATTCCCCAGATTAATTCAAACTAATTACTCCCCAATGCTTCTTAGGGCTCTAAGTCGAGATAGCGCATCCACATTAATGGAGCCTGACTTGGAATAATTTTGGGGCTTCCCTGTAGTGGGGACACAGTATTTTGATTTTGTAAAACTGGGAGTTATTAAATAAAATTTAGTTATTTTGAAATAATTTCCTAGTGTAGACATGCCTTAGGGATGAGTGAGTCCAGAATCTGACTGAAGGGAGAACTCTTTGGAATTTAAAGAGTTGCTGGTGGTAATGTTTTATCACACAGGATTATTAGAGCACATGAGCAACCTTCTTCCCCTATGACTTCCCTTTTTCCCCTTTCCTAGATAATAAAGCTTGAACTTTACATAAATAGCTGGAATACTGTGGAGTACCTGATAAGCAGATTTCTCCATCCATGCTGAGTCTCCCTTATATCATGTATAATTTCTATTATTTTGTATGAAATGCTTATTGGAATTTCTCCCATTAAGTCTTCTATGTACATTATCTGTAACGTGTAATGGATTGGGTGTATATGTATGAATGAAGGGAAATATCCCGTAAAGCGAGGGAATGACTTGTAAATTACAAGTTCTGGGGTCTTAGTGTTATGATCTCATTATGTTAAGAGCATTTTTCTTAGTACAGTATCTGTCTTTATACTGTTGAGTTTCATTTATTTTTCTTCTTTTCTTCATGTAATCTTCTACATGTGTAATTCAACAAATTTCCTAAATAGTGTGTATGTATGAGTGTGTGAATTAAAAATTATAGGGTAGATCAACTCATGTCATATATTTTTATAATAAATCTGTTCCTTTTAAAGGAATGTAACAACTTTTTGGCATGTTTGGTTCATGGGAATGCTCAAAGTATCTTGTTTTGTATATTAGTAATTTATTGTTTTTTTTCTTCCATTTTCCTAAATTTTGAAATAAGGAATATTGATGTATTTTCTGGTTCTATGTGTATTTTAGCTTATATATTTGCATACATATTTCTTGATAATATTAGAGATTCATGGATGGTATCCCATAGCATTGTTTACAAAAATGGGGAGATTATTCCAGTATTGACAAATTCCAGATTACATAGTTGCATTCTAATGGGCCTACATTAGACTTGTATTTTCAAAGAATAGAAATTAGAAATGGAAAAGACACTCAGTCCATCATGCTGCCAATGCATGACTGTTGCCTAATATACATTTTCTAGGTTTTTTTTCCTGTCTAGTTTTAGAAATTTCAGACATTGTGACTTCTCCCACTTTCCTGTGGAGGCTATTCTACAACTGAATATATCACACATTCAGGAGGCTTTTCCTGATGATTGGCCTACCTTTTCTCTTCCTTAATTTCTTCCCATTACTCCCTCTTAAATTCCTGTTTACCAGAGGAAATCATTCTTCTCCATCATTGGTTTTACAACCTTCCATCATTTGAATGTTCTTGGCATGTCTCCCTTTTGTTTTCTCTTAGCCAAGTCTCCATGTTTAGTTAATAACTTTTTTTTCCATAAAGCAGTCCCTTCAGCCCTGTGATCATTTTGATTTTCTTCTCTGGACCTCTTCCTATTTGTCAATATCTTTCTGGGAATATAGAACTTAGAACACAATGAAATACTCTAGCAGAGTCATACTACAGGAACAGTATCTAATCCAAAACCCATACTGCACTGGCCTCTTTTGCTGAAACTTCACGTTGCAAACATATGTCTAGTTTGCTGTTACCTATAGGCCTTTTTCAGCAATATTGCTTCACATATTTCTCCCTTCTATGAATTATTTGTGTTTCTATTTTCTCCAGATGTATGCACTTCCATTTTTCCAAATAAATTCTTATTTTGTTATTTTTCTAACCATGTTTCTAGTGTTTTTAGACATCCAGCCCAACTCATGTCCAAGTCAATAGAAATATCTTTTTGTATCTTAGTCTTTGTTTCCTCCACCCCATCCTGATTTTATCCTGTTGCCTCTGCTGGACTCTGCATTCTTAGTTTGTATTCTAAACTGTTAGTACTATAGCTGTGTGATGTTAAAAATCTGTCCAGTGCCACTACATATGTGGCTGCATTTCTGTATTGACTAATGGGTAAATGTTTCCTGCATATTTGGTATGTAAGTTATAAAGAGCTTTGAGGTACTTCCTGTTGAAAAGTGCAAGGCATGAGTCATTGCTATTTTTGCTGATGCTTAAGTGCCATCAGATAGAGAGAACTGTGCATTAGATTAGTATGGTATTGTGTTGGGATCATTTCAAGGTCTCATATTCTAAGACTTCTTCTAAAAACAATATTATGATGAATTTAATATATGTTAAGAAGTACATATCATCTCATAGTGCTATCATATGACTGAATCTAGACTATGAGCTCCTGAAGACAGGGAAGTCAATGTACCATGCACATTTATGGCACTGGAGATATAAATTAGCCACTTACATTTTGTGATGCAGTGTCATTGCTTTCTTTTTTAAACCATGTTTGTTCACCTACTGACAGACTTGCACTTTTTAGCAGTCCAGGACACTTTGGCCTCAGCAATGTACTTAGCTCTGTACTAATTCCTGCTTCTGCATAAAGTCCTATTGACTTAAATGGTGTTCTGCATGGTTGCAGGAGTTTGTTGGCATGAAGCTCAGTGCAGGCCAGAGCTCTTGTTGAAATTCTGTTGTAGTTATGTTGCCTTATATGATATCCTCACTTTCTGGTATATTTCAGTGTATTAGCCATGAAAATTACATGAGCACGCATAGAGAATGCTGGCTGGAAGCTTGAACCCCCAGATAAATCCATACTACTCATAAATAAGAATCTGGCATTGGTTGCTAACTTTTAAAGCATCTGAACAGTTGCATCTGGATGTGTTGCAAAGAGGAACACAAGGGCTTTGCACATCATACCGAGTGTGATTTTGGATCCTTTACGTTGCCTAGTACTTAAGCATGTAGTCCCACTAAAGTCAATGGGATTACATGTGTGAATTACATATCTGAGCAAGTACTGTTTGAGAAATGTGTGTCTGTCTGTCCATCTGCTTGAGTTCAAGAATTCCTTCTACAGGATAAGATCTAGGATCGCCATATTTGGTATGCAGCTTCCTCTTATGATCACTTAAAGGTCTGAGGTAGCATGAAAGTACATGCAACATACCTTTTAGGAGTTTAGTTCAACCAGCAGAAATAAAGTTGGTTTAGTTTTGTGTGTATGGAGTCAGGAATTAGGGTCTGCTTCCTAGATTCCCTTTCCTGTCCCTATTTTCCATGTTCGTGTGTTTGTCATATTGTGACACAGACAGTTCAAGAGAATAACAACAGCATGTACTTTGTAATATGTGTGGGGGCGGGGGAGATGGGGGGGGGGGCATAGGGTCAGCCGAATTTGAATAAAAAATCCTCCTAGTAATAAAATATTTGAGATAAATCAGAATGGGTTGAACTCGAGGTTCCTCCAGAGGCTTATATTGCTGACAAAAATCAGAAGAATCTAATGCAGCTGTCTGGTTAGCTGAATATTTGCTTGTTAAGTGAAAGGAGGAGGAAACAGATGTTTTTGCTCTTCATTGAATCAATGTCACTTCTGGCCAGAAATGCCCTCTTAAATTCTTTCCTTGTCTTTATGGGCTGTCAAACTCTCTCATCTCCAATATGTTGCCCTCCTTTTTCCTCCACCCTTCACTGCCACTAGCCGCCTTCATCTGTGCTTGTGGTTTGAGCTTGCCAGCAAGGGGCTTTTATTAACCAGAGAAAGAGGGCAACTAAATCAGCCCTAATCAGAGAAGTAATCTATTTTTAAAGGAATATATTTATGGAGAAGCGATTGATCCCAACACTGTTGTTACTTAGGAGACGGTGCTAGGTAGCTGTCTGATAAAGAAATAACTGTTCTCTTGGGTGGAGATGATCGTAGTCCTTAACTGCTCTCAATGCATGTAAACCTGTTCTAAGTGAATAAATCTACAGAGTATCAACTGAGCTCTGTAACTGAGAGAGAACTGTGCTTAGCTAGTGATAATGATCTTATATTTATACAGCCCCTTTCATTTAGAAAACAAACAAACCTACCGACCCAGAACATTTACAGCAGACTATAAATCATGGCAACGTGCAGAAGAAGTGCAGCCATCTTTGAACTGAGACGTGGTGATTGTTTAACAATGCACAAAAATGTAATGCAATAGCTAAGTAGGAAGGAAATATCAAACAGAAAGTAATAGATATGGAATTCAATCAAAACTGCAAGGGAACTGTAAGCACATGCCGCTTTGTAATCTTTGATGAACACAGGTGGATTTTAATTTTTGTTGCTTTTGAAATTGTGCCCCTTCCATTGAGCAATGTCCCTTATCACCATATTTGGATTTTAGTTCAGTACTAATACTGAAAAATATTACCAGTATCACATCCTGCAGCATGTGAGTTTTCCCTGGAGGACTCACCTAAGTACTGTCCTGGCTCAAGCCTCTTTCATTTATGTGAGCTAATGAGATCACAAACCAAAGCCATGTGACTTCAGATAAAGTATTGAAAAAGCCATAGAAGAGGGTTTTTTTCCTTTTCAATCTGTGATACTGAACATTTTAATTAGCCCTTCACATTTAAAAAACAAACAAACAAAGGCTGTGATTATTTTAGGTCTCAAATTGGCTTTCTTCAAGGGCAGGTATAAATCTTCACTGAGTTAAAACCCTCTCAAAGCCTTCTCTGCTATCACTTTGACATCACTGGAAATTCTTCTCTTTGCCTTTTACCACTCTGTTATACTGTGATAGGCAACATTCTGACAATGTATGTATTTTCCCAGTGGAGATTTCTCTCAACTCTTTTTCACAAACCCAGTTTCCATAGTTATAGTATTTAAGAGACTGATACTGGAAAATGTAAAAAGCAAGATGTCTTTATGTATGTATTTATATACATGCATACACTGTACATATTGGACCTTAATCTAAATAGCAACGTAAACGTTTATAAAGTAGCAGTCACTGTAATTCTTTTAATTTGTGGGGGAATTTAGTGATTTTGAAAATGAAGTACTGAAGAATTCACATTAGCCTGAACCAAATATAATGTGAATGCAAACTTCCACTATATTTCACCTAGTTCACCTGCAGTCCTGATTTGCATCTTTCCTGCTGGCCTGATCCTGAGTTTTCTTTGAAACAGACACTACCAGTTAGAAAACAGGATTTGACCACAAATGCAGAAAGTGCAGTAATCCATTGAGCCAACATACCCTAGACATGTGTTGTAACTAGATTTGGTCATTGATATCTGCTTCAGTATAAAAACGCTTCCTATGGTAACATTCAATTATTACTGAAACTCATCAACACTTGTCCTTATAGGGCAAGCATGTTTTAAAGCTGCTGTAGTATTAAAGATTCCATGTCATGGTTCACAACAATTTGTTCTTCGTTTCTCATTTGTAAGTTGGAATGGCATTTTGGGAAGTAGTAAATGTGCCAGGGTAATGTGAGGAAGGTCTGCCTGATAGAGTGAAACAATTAAATGACTGGAGGTAATTGGTATGTTTCCTGACTTGGGACCGTGTTATTTTGCATATTGTGAAAATTAGCATTTCTACTGAAAGTAGTGGAAAATCTAATCTAATCTAAACTATTATAAAAGGAGAGCTGTCCCTCAGGCTGTCTGTCACAGAGAACGTGTGAGAATACTGGGAACGGGCTCTGCATGTTGCTGGCCAGGTCAACTTCTACCAGTAAGGATTCCTCCCCTTGCAGCTATAAGGCCTGGGCATCACCCAACCACTCTGTTACAGGTACTGGGGATTACCCCCCACCTCTGCCTACAGGGGCCTGCACATTCCCCCCTTCCCACTGCTCCACACGGGCATATGGAGATTGCCCCCTTGCTGTGAGGCTCCTATGGGCTCTAGTGATTTCCCCTGTATCACTCCCCCCCGCCACCCCGCCATGGAGTACGAGGATTCCTTTTGCCCTGCCTTGTGCCTACTCATGGGACCTGGGGATTCCTTCCTCCTCTCAACCCCCACACTGATTCACCTGGGTCCTGGGGGTTCCCTTCCCCACACTCTGGTGTGTCTCCTCTTGGGGCCCGAGGATGCTCTTCCCCTGAGCAACTCCTCTTGGGACCTGGGGGTTCCCTTCCGTCTCCCCTCGTTCCCGTGTAGCTCCTCACGAGGTTATACTGTGGTCCCCTTGCCCCGCTCCCCCCTCTGCTCCTCCTTTTGCTTCCCAACAAAACCTAGTCAACCATTTCCTGAGTTACACTCCCAAGCAATGCTGGGAAATCTGCTAGTGATAAATAAATATTCTGTTAAGCACTGAGGCAATGGTATCATTTTGGAGTGGAAACTTTTAGGGCAAATCATCTCTTATACCTGGATTTTTCACATGGACAAGATTAGAAACTCCATGAGTCTGGACTGTGTCTTTACCTGATTGCTCCCTGGGAAATAAAGGTTTAGAATAGGATAGGAGCACTAAAGATCTCTGAAAATCTTCCAGTGGAGCTTAGATATGCTGCAGCTCTGGGCTTTTGTTAGTACAGGCAGTCCCCGGGTTACGTACAAGATAGGGACTGTAGGTTTGTTCTTAAGTTGAATTTGTATGTAAGTCGGAACTGGTACATATTGTAGGGGAAACTCTAGCCAAACATTTCTCCAGAGCTCAGTTTTATTCTCCCACACCTCACTTCCCTCAGTCCTTTATTCTCAAGCTGAGGTGTCTGCTGAGAAAAGCCGCTCCGCGTCTCCCTGGTCTGCTGGGGGGGGGGGGGCCCACTAGCTTCGCGTCTCCCTGGTCTGCTGCGGGGAAGCAGCTAGTGCGGGGTCGCCTCACCCCGTTTGTAAGTAGGGATCCGATGTAAGTTGGATCCATGTAACCCGGGGACTGCCTGTATATAAACCATATATCATTCAGCTTTCTGCAAAACACCCAAGCCTCCAATAGTATCTCTCAAACAACACCAACCAGAAAACCTTTCTCCTCTCCCCCACATGCCTATACGTTTTTCTCTTGGAAATTGACTCAGAGCTGTGTCCTGTGCCACAGACCTCTATGGGATTTTTGTTCTTGGCTTCAATGATAGTAGATTAGGGTTGCTGCATCTAGAAGCAACTCAAGGCACTGTTAGCCAATATAGGAACCAGATGGTACACACGTTTGTGGGTTTTTTAGTATTGATGCCCAATTCTGATGAGAAGTTAGGTCCATCCTATTCTCCCTTTGTCAGTGCTGATGGACTGTTGTTTAGGGTGTACACTACAGAGTCTGTAACGCAGTACCATCCCTCTCGCTTCTGGTTTTACAAAAGAATGTTACGCCTCCTGTTTGTACTAGGATTAAACACTGGCACTTACATAATTTTTTTTTTAAATCCCATAACATGCAGTAGACACGCATATGACTAGCTTCAATGGGTGGAAGGTTGCTGCCCTGATATGCGAGATTCAGAAATTGATTTTGATGCACGAAGAATTGATTTGAAAAACATCTTTGGCCTTTTGGGAAAATAGTACAAAGAAAGCTCAATTTATTAATAGGATATGAGGAAAGCAACCAGGAATAATAGGTAGTACCCAGTGCCAAGAAAGAACAACATTCAAGGGGCACTCTGAACAATAAGTTATTTTTTAGCAATCTAATTTAAAAACATTTTGGTAGTATGTACAATAAGCATTATGCCTTACATTAAAAATACCCACCATGCTAAAAGATTTTTGCTTCGCTTTTTAGAAGTGCTTTTTGGGCAGGTCTGTAAGCAGCACACACCTGATGTGCTCATGACCACTGCTTTTCCTCTCTGCTTTCTCTCAGTACATATCTGCATGACTCTTCAGTTTCAGCTATGTTGCTACCATTAGCAGTAAAACTTTTGCACGGTATGTTCCAGCAATGAAGCAGTGAAAACATAAAGTGCTATCACAAATGCACAACGAACAGACTGAAAAATAAGAGTGGGAAAAACAATCCCTCTCCCCAACCCAAATCAAAGCAAACCAACTCCAAACAAAAAACGCTTCTCTAAGATCTTTCAATTATAGCAGTTTTAGCGTTATTTGTATCACTATTGTAACAATAGTAGATGCAAGTTTTTCAGATAGCCAAGTAATCTTCAAGTTGATGTTCTTTTAAATATCACAGATCATTCAGTAGATGCTAGGTCTGCAATGGCTTATAGGGAACCAGCAAGAGAGATAATTGAGGTTCCGATTATCCTATTTGAACATGGTAAAATACTTCGAAAAGTTACCTTTGGAATAATGGAAAAATTCATTAACCATGTAATGTAACCTTTTCCTGTCTCAGCACATTGTGAGGGTTGGGACGAAATCTCTGTCTCTCTCCAGACTGCAAAGTAACAGGTTTGTGGTGCCAGGGTAGGCCATCTAAGGAAGGGAAGGACATTCATCCATTTACTCCCCTGTATGATGCTCCCCAACTCTTATGCAGAATAGAACAGAGAGAGTACAGCTCTTGTCTGAAAATCTGAGAAGCCAGAGATGTTTCCTGGAGCTGGCAGGGGAGCTTAAGGATGGCCAGTGCAGAGAAGCAGGGCCTTCATGCAGATTGCTCTACCTCTCACTCCCCGTGAATTGTAGAAGATCCACTGAGTTTGGAGGCCATATCTTTTACTTGTTCTGAGGAGCAAACCTACTTGATGCCAAGGGGACATTGTCAGAGAACCTCATGATGTTTTCCTATCTCAACCCATGGGTATTTCTTGCATAGGTGATGGCCTGATCCTTTGTGATTTAATAGATGCTTAACCCACTTGTTAAATAACCAGTGTTTCAAAAACTATATAGAACTTACCTTAAATCAGTTTTCAAAGTCTCTGATTTCTCATGGAAGCTAAATTCTCTTCTTCTTGATCTGCATGATCGAGCAGTTGATATTACAGCTTACTAGCTGATTGAAATTTTTTTTTTTAGCTGAGACATGCTATTCTTGAGTAATTTACTCTTTTTCTAATTAAATATAGTCATTGGAATATCTGTTAGATTGCACTGGGATCTCCTTTAACAGTTCAAAGGCAGTGTAATATTTATGCACAGACGGGGGGGGGGGCCCTTCTCAACCATATACTTCCCTTTTAAAAGAACAGAATCTGCAAAAAAAAACCTGATACTCATACATTTTCTGCTCACTGTTCCATAGCTTCTTTTGTTGCCCTGAGAACAGAGACTGTGACTGTCCCTAACTCTTGCTAAAGGTCATTTAAGGGGTAGGGTAGTTGCTTTGCTTTTTTTGTTAAACTTGGCCATTCCTCTAAGAAACTGATGGCTCAGAGCTTTGGTAATGGGATACAGAATTTTTACCCCAGGTCTTTGGCTTACCACTATAGACTAGGCTCCTTTTTTAGTTTCATCTGGAGGTTTGGGGGCATTTGTGAAATAGGATTTGAACAGCGGATCAGACCATGGGCCTATCAGGTCCAGCATAGTAATAGCAAGTTCCAGTTATTATCTCTCTACACTTTGATGGAGGCATCGCTCAGTTTCGTCCTTTCCTTGGGCACCTTTTTGGAGTTTTCTCTGGGAATTGTTTTATGTGGCGATTTTCTCCACTGAGCATGCAAGCGTACTTGTTAGGTTTTGATATATGTAAGCCATAACTTTTATTAGGGTGGATGTGTTTGTATGAGCTTCTTATTGATTTTTTTTCACGTTACAGTCAATGATGAAGTGAAGCAATAACAAACTGTGTATGTGCTGGATGGTGGTGTTTTTTTTTTTAAACTCTACTGTGACTTGGACACAGAATTGTAATTTTTTTTTAAGATATGCCAGGTACAATAGAAAAATATTTTTCCCCAGAGGAAACAATTTAGAATTACACAAGTAACTAGATTTAGCTGCTTGCTTCCTCTTTTGTTTTTAAGGGTCATGTGTGTATTTTCTTTTCATTCTCTTTGTTCCTTATGTCATCTTACTATATACAAAGATTTTTCTTGGTTCTCTGTTCTTAAAGCCCTCAGTCCTGCTCCATTGACATTAGTCTAAAAATTCCCATCGACTTGGGAATCTGACACCTAGAATTGATACAGCGCGGTGGATTCTATAAAATGATGCTATTTTCTACACCACAGTGTTTACCTGTGTATCAATAGTTATCATATCTATCCATGGCAGTTTTAGAGGTTCCATTGCCATCATTTCAAGCTGATAATATCATTGATAGTCCTTACATGAAATCACAATCTCAGATAGCCTTATTTGTCAATATTAATTTTATTTTATCAGTTCTACAAAAACTAGAATGCCTCCTTCTTAGGGCTTAACTTGAAATAAGCTACGCAAATTGAGCTACATCAGTTGTGTGTCTTATTTCGAAATAGAGAGCATCTACACAGCACTTATTTCAAAATAGAACACTCTTCCGCCGACTTCCCTTATTCCTCGTACAATGATGGTTTCAGGAGTTGGAGTAAGAAGTCCTCTAGCTTGACAGTATTTTATGGGATTGGTTTGCATGTCACAGGCACCCAGAGACATCTTGTCATCTTATTCCAGTTACCACAATTGGTAGACAAGCTCTGTCCTCAAGCTACATTGTTTGGTATTTGCTTTGGTTAGATCTGTGCCAAAGCCACCGAGTTTATCAAACACTGTTCTCCTCCCCAATAGTCATACTGATGGAGATTGCACATGTTCTGTACCTCCTCTTCCTCTGAATCGTTAGTTGCCTGATTTGCTTTTGTTTGCTTGCTTTGGAACTGGGGATATTTATTTATTTATTTATGTATGCATACAAACATATAGACCTACATACCAATGGATGGAGATTGCTTCTTTTCTCCCAGGGCTTACTGAGGGTCACTAACAACTTCTGCAAGAACAATTTATTGACTTCTTCTCTCTGACCAGAATTAAAAATGTCATCAAAGTAGTTTTGCCTTCTCAGTCAATCCAAGGGAAAGACAACTTTGGTTACAGAACAATTAACAGACTTATTTCACGGTGGGTGAAAGAGGAGACACGGATAGAGAACAAAGGAAAGAGAGCAGCAAGCAAAAGAGAACACAAAATCAGTGCCTAGATAGAATTATCTTTCTTCTTCTTGTCTCTGCTTCCTTATTTCACCCTTCCATTGTATTTTGTATACAGCCACAATTTACTGAATTGTCTTTCATGACTCTATATGTTAAGGCTACTGGACTGAGATGCTGTTCTTTGTTATTACTTGTAGACAACTGTGTGTCACCTTAAAATTACCGTATGATATTTTGGCAGTGGACAGACTCTCAATTACTTGCTGTCTCCAAAAGGGAGCTATCCCAGTGGAAATCTGTGTCATGTCTGTGTGGATATTAAGGAATTCATATTATCCCTGGCATTGTGACCATGCTTATGTAGAATCATAAATCTAAATGGCTTCCTTTGTTTATGGTGTTTATACAGTGTTTAGAGCATCACTCTATCTTCTCTTGCTATATTCTTCTATTATAATATACTGATGAGGAATAAGTATAATAATATGCTGACGAGGAATAGAGCTCCTCTTTTTTAGGGGGTTGGAGGGAATGAGCAAACCTCTTCTTTCCCCCCACAACACCTTGGAGCTTTTTCTTGTTGCTTTATTACTTCAATTTGAGGTAATGGATTGCAGATCTGCAACTCTTCCAGTTTAGCACTTAGTATAATTTTAAATAATGGGGCCAGATTTACTAATGCAGGCCCCCATCGCTCTGAATTGCAGCCTTCCTCTGACTCACTGGTCAAAATTGTTGAGGAGGTGAGCTGAATTAAAAAAAGTCCCAACAATCCTTGATACAACCTTTTCCCAGTGACCACGGCCCACTTCTTTTGCTGTGCTGACTACCTGGTAACACACTTGCAGCAGTTTTCTATTAATAAAACTGTCTCCTCTGGCCGACTTTCCCATGTCAGGGCCTCTGTCAATATTTTTTATTTTGTGTTACAGTAGCACTTAAAGGCTACTGAGGTTGGGATGCTATTGTGCTACACATTATCTCTGCCCCAAAAGTTTAGTCTAAACAAAAAAGACAGAGAAAGGAATGATTAACTTCCCTGTTATACAAATGGGGAACTGAGGCACAAATATATTAAGTGATTTGCTCAGGGCCACACAAGAAGTCTGTGGCACAGGTAGGAGTCACACTGAAATTTCTTGAATGCTCATATCAGTGTCTTAACAGACCATCCTTCTCATTGTGCCAGGGGTTGTCTGCAGAAGTTGGAGTGAACCATGCCTGATTTTAGCCCTGTACAGATCTTCTTTATCCTATATTTTCTCTTTGGAATAATATTTTGGGAACACATAGCATTCATGAACATGCAAGACTGATGGCACGTAGAACTAGGCATAATGTGGGCAGCTGGTATGTAAGGTTCTCTTACCCTGCTGAGTTGATGCACCTTAATTTCAACCTGACATTGTTTCGTTGCTGGAAAGTCATACAGCCCTGCTGATGTACCTTGGCCTAAAGTGACCTATAGTACAGTCCCATGTCTCATAAGCAAAGGTTGAAAACTGTTCCCATCGCGTGGGAATTTTATGTGAGGCAGGCAAATGTCCATCAGTACCAGACTAAGATAGCCAAATTTATTTAACTTGTGAACTAATTTGTGATCCAAGCTCTCAGACTCATTTTAAGATATCTTTTTAATGCACCTTTTAAACTCACCAAATCACTGAGTTCCCACTGGAAATTCTCTATTTATTCCATGTTTATTAGATCACAATAAACAAAATATACAGTACAAAATTGTGTGGCATAAATTAGCACCCTGCCTAAAAACAACTTGCGGTATTGAATTACAAAATTGTTAGTGAATTGGGCTAATTTAAAAATATCAAATTGAAAAAAAAAACAGTTAATAATAACCTAATAAAATCAGGCACAATCTAAACTGGGAGCATGACCCCAGAATACCTCCAATAATGTAGCAATCCAGGAATTTTGTCTGCTTGGAGGCTTTATGCTTTGGGTTTGGAAGGAGTGGGTGGATGAGTGGAAGAGAGGGCTCGTGGTGGCATACATGGTTTGTGGTTATTCTGGAGGTTAACAACTTAAAAAACAGTTGGGGTGCGTCTAGACTACAGGGTTTTGTTGACAAAACTATACCTGCGTCTACACTGCTGCTGAGTTCTGTCGACATAAAGTCGACTGACCTCAGCAGTTTTGTCGACGGCTGTGAACCTCATTCTACGAGGAATAACGCCTTTTGTCGAGAGAGTTCTGTCAACAGAAGGCATTATTGCATCTACACTGTCCTTTGTGTCTACACTGTCATGTCAAAAAAGCGGCTTGCTTTGTCGACAGAACTGGATGTAGTCTAGAGACGCTCTTTGTCGACAGAAGCTTTGTCGACATCATCTGTTGACAAAACTTCTGTTGACAAAAGCCTGTAGTCTAGACGTACACTTGAAGTCCTGTAGCACCTTAGAAACTAACAGAAAATGTAGATGGTATCATGAGCTTTCATGAGCTCAACCCACTTCTTCCGATGGGCACCCTGCGACTTGGAAAACGGCTTCCAAATGAAAACACTAATTCCAAGTAGATCATCAGAAACACACACTATTAATACATCTCAAAGTAGGAGGGAGATAATTCAGTAAGATGTGTGGGCCCATTCAGTGAAATGGGACAGTGGGTGTGGCAAAGTCAGGGCTGCTACATTGCCAGCCCTACAGCTCCCAAATTTCCACACCCTCACCTCACCAGGTTATAATGCTGCTGTGATCATATTCCAGTACTGGCTCCATGGCATGGGCTGTGAGCTCTGTAATAATGATAACATGAGTTCCCTGACGAATCATGATGCCAACTATGTGTTACTTCTTTAACTTGTCTCTGGCTGGAGTACCTGACAGATGCCCTTCCTCAACTTTATTAGGAATATTATTTATTTTGTGTTACAGTAGCACATAAACCTCCAAGCACTATTCCTCTAATCCTCTTCACAACTACATACCTTAATTCTGCATATTTTCCCTATTTTCTCATGCCTCTGACCCCTCCCCACTACCCTCTGGCATGGCTCAGGAATTTGGATATGCGGGGGCTGGAGAAGGGAGGCACATTGAATCCTGGGAGTTGTCACTAAGGTAGAGCTCGGTGTCAATGCAAAATTTGTATCCTTAGGGGGTTCCGGGCAAGGTGGGGAGGGTGGAGCCTCAGGCAGCAGAGATGGGCTAAGGGCAGCCAGCCTTCAGTACTGTCTGCAATGAGCCCCCTGTCCCAGCCCCTAGAGCTGCATGGAGTGGCGCTCCGGCAGTGAGTTAAAGAGCCCAGGGCTCTGACTGCAGCAACTGCTGCAGTAGCAGTGGTGGTGACTTGGAGACCCGAGTCCCTTTGAGTCACCGGGCCCTGTGGCATTGCCTCTCCCCATTGGCAAGGCTGTGTATCTGCATCCAATCTGTGATCTGGAAAAAATGGTCCTCAGACATACAGAGTGGCTGCGTCTAGACTGGCAAGTTTTTCCACAAAAGCAGCTGCTTTTGCGGAAAAACTTGCCAGCTGTCCACACTGGCCGCTTGAATTTCCGCAAGGACACTGACGATCTCATGTAAGATTGTCAGTGTTCTTGCGGAAATGCTATGCTGCTCCCGTTCGGGCAAAAACCCTCTTGCGCAAATGCTTTTGTGTAGGAGGGCCAGTGTACACAACGCGGTATTGTTTTGCGCAAAAAAGCCCCGATGGCGAAAATGGTGATCGGGGCTTTCTTGCACAAAACCGCGTCTAGATTGGCACGGAGGCTTTTCCGCAAAAAGTGCTTTTGCAGAAAAGCCTCCGTGCCAATCTAGATGCTCTTTTCCGCAAATGCTTTTAACGGAAAAGTTTTTCCGTTAAAAGCATTTGCGGAAAATCATGCCAGTCTAGATGTAGCCAGTGTGTGTAGATGACAGGGTTTTTTTCGAAAAAAAGTGGCCTTTTTTCGAAAAAACTTCCCCTGCATCCAGACTGCCTCTGCATTTACTTGAAATTAAATCAAAGGAACGCAGTGGTTTTTTCGACCACGGTAAACCTCATTTTACGAGGAAGAACGCCTTTTTTCAAAGGTGCTCTTTCAAAAAAAGGTGTTCTTGAATGCAAACAGTGCTTTTTCGAAAGAGAGCATCCAGACAGCGCTTTTTTGAAAGAAGTGATTGCAGTTTAGACGCTCTCTTTTGAAAGAGGCTTGTAGTCTAGATGTACCCACAGTGGATATCTGCGGATTTGCAGGGCTATAAATAAGGTCCCTCACTGAATGTTTTGTTTCTATATCTATATATCTCCATAGCTACTTCACTATGACATTCTACATAATCAGAAGTCATAATTAAAGCCACATATGCTTATCACTGAATAACTATAAAGAGATAAGCAGGGAAACAAAACCAGCAGCAGGAATATCAGATGCAGGCAAAGTAACACCTTGCTAGACAGAAAATCAGTGAGGGATTTGCAAGGCCCTGCAGCAGACAAAGTTTATAACCAAGTCTCAGGGACCTTCAAAAGTAAATCTTCAACGTTCTCTGAGTCTCTTTCAAATGCTGTCGAGAGCACCAACTGGCATCTCCTGCTGTGGAGACAAAATAGGTCTCCCTAATTTCTGCAGGAGACATTTTTAAGGAAAAAAAAAAAAGAAAATGGAAAACTTCATCTAAGTTTGTCTTCAGAAACCCAACGTCCAACGAGTTGTTGACAAGTTAGATGAATGGGAAATGATCAGTTGACTAGTGTATATTTGGAGCCGTGCATCTCTTTAGAAATGTCTGGTTGGTGGAACAACTTGATGGCTGTTAGGAGCAAGTTCAACTAGCAGTAGCTTTAAGATGCTCTGTGCAGAGCCAGATTAACTCTTCTGGAGGCCTGGGGGGCTATTAGATTTTGTGGCCTCCCCTTAGCCTCTGGGGTGGAGCCAAAATGAGGGGTTCAGAGCATGGGCGGGGGGGCAGGGTGAGATAGGGAGCTGGGTGAAGGTTCCAACCGGGGATGCAAGTTCTGGGCTGGGTCTGGGGATGAGGTGTTTTGGGGGCAGGAAGGGGCTCCAGGCTGGGCCTAAGGGGTATGGAGTGCAAGAGAGGGCTCGGGGTAGGATGTGGGGTGTACAGGAGAAGGGTTGGGGTGCAGGCGCTTACCTGGAGTAACTCCTCTTGGGTGGTGCAGGCCCCATGGAGAAGGCAGGTGGCTCCGCCTGCTACCCTGCACTCATCTTCAGGCATTCCTCCTCCACCCACAGCTTCCATTGGATGCTAATCCCTGAGGGGAGAGCCTGTAGGTGTGGTATGAGTGTGGACTGAACTTCCCAGAGCTTGCTGCTCCATCCCCTGAGGGGTGGGACAGCAGCACAAGGAGCTGCATCCTCTACTTCTTCCCCCACTGTGCAGGGCCAGAATACAGGGGCTTCAGTGGCTGCAGCCCAGGGCCCAGGGCTAAGAGGGCCCTGCAAAAAGACCTGCACTTTTGGCAGCTTGGTGATCTTTTTGTGGGGCTCTCCCTTAGGCCAGGGCCCTGCCCTTAAGCCCCCAAAGGCCCTTTCTTAATCTGGTTCTGCCTCTGTGTTGCATTGCTGTCTTGACTAGCATCAGAACTGAGAGAGGAAGGCATAAAAATGCTGCAAGGATTTCTTTGCTCAAATATAGCTTTGGACTGAGCCAAGTACGTGCTACCATTTTCTGGTGAGAAGCTAACCCTGACTAAAGCTCTAAAAACTGGTGATCTAGGTAAAGAGGAGACAATCTTATTTTTCTTCTGAACCAGTTTGCTCTGGCTCCTCTTTCTTCATACAGTACATTGTTTTATTTTTGGGATTCAAGGAGTAGTCAGCAAGCAATCAGTAATATTTAGTAGTTGCACAACCTGTTTCATTATCAAAGTGTGTTTCAATCAGTGTGATTTATTCAGCCCTAGGGTAACCTTTTTTGACTTTGAGGGAGTTATACAAGTTATGCAATTTGTCTATTAACTATTTAAATTAGCCCACTATTTTTTAATCCACAGAACTTCCCTGTGAAGGAGAGAAGTATTAGCTACATTTTTGACAGGGATGGGGAACTGAGATATCTCTCTATTTAGAAAATCTCTCTATCTCTTCCTCCAGCGCACAGAGACTCTTTGGCTACGTCTAGACTGGCATGATTTTCCGGAAATGCTTTTAACGGAAAAGTTTTCCGTTAAAAGCATTTTTGGAACAGAGTGTCTAGCTTGGCACGGACGCTTTTCCGCAAAAGCACTTTTTGCGGAAAAGAGTCTGTGCCAATCTAGACGCGCTTTTCCGCAAAAAAGCCCTGCTCGCCTTTGGGCTGTCTACACTGGCCCTTTGGCGCAAAAGTTTTGCGCAAAAGGACTTTTGCCTGAACGGGAGCAGCATAGTATTTCTGCAAGAAGCACTGACAATCTTACATGAGATCATCAGTGCTTTTGCGGAAATTCAAGCGGCCAGTGTAGACAGCTGGCAAGTTTTTCCAGAAAAGAGGCTGATTTTCCGGAAAAACTGGCCAGTCTAGACACAGCCTTTCAGTTTAGATCATCCATGAGCACTCTCTTATCCAGTAGACTCCTGTTAACTCTTTTAAGGGCTTTTATTTCCCTTAAGTACTTCCAAGGTAATTTCATGTGCTGAATTTTTACCATCTAAATTGGTACCAAATTCAGTGAAGTGACTTTTGTTTGCATTCATCTGAGGAAATGAGTCTCTACCAGAGTTGTGTGTTGCTTGTCAAAATTGTGGCACCAGTCATCAACATGAAGAGTATTTGTAAGTTGAGGTTTCTAGGAAGGTGTGATAAGAAATAGTTTTCATTATTCAAATAATTAGCTGGCCTGAAAGGAAGAAAACAAAACAAAAAACCTGCTTTCTTTTGGAGGAGTGGAAGGAGTTGCTTTGTGGATCATTTTTAAACAATTCCACACACAAAACAAAGTTGAAAAATGCCTGTGTATAAAATGTCTGCCTTGTCAGTGCCTCCTCTTATCCATTTATTGAATGAGATTATCATTCTGTTATGGAGGTAATGGCATAGGGCACATTATCACCATAGCGCCTGCTCACTTTCCCCTCAGCCTCTTACTGAACCTTTTATCATCAGTTCCCCTCCTACACCCCCCCCTCCCTTTTCTGGTATAATAGCTGTGTTCTCATTTCCAACCAGTAATCTCATGAAATTGCAGCACTGGTCTGGTAACTTCAGGTGTTAACCTAGTATTCAGTTTGCACATTCTTAAATAGTCAGTGATTCTTCTTTTTAAGGCCTTGGGCTAAAGAGTTGGTAGCCAGCTCTGTGTGTGATAAATAACAACCACAGATGTTTTCATGAAAAAGGCCTGTGGCATGATGCAGACAGTGAATTTTGTCTCTGGCTCACAGACGTCTGGCCTGCCTGAGAGAGAAAAAGGCAGATGCTAGCTGGTTCAGGTTTAATCAGGTTATGGGATTAAATATTATTTATTCAATTTCACTAAAGATGGCCATGTGGCCCATAATTTGGATTCTCATCAAGTTTTCAAATACCCTAAAGTCTGGAGTATTTTCATTAGAGATTTTGGTTTAGTTCCATCTCTAATGTTAGAAAGGAACAAGTAATATCAAATGAGTACAACTATAACAAATATCCTTATTCCTGTGACCAGTTGAGTGGCTGATCAAGGATTCTTATTAGTACTTTAGTCATTTCATTAAGCAGTTGTGTGCAAGGCAGAACAAGGTATGAAAAGAAGCAGTATAGAAAGAGTATAAGATGAAGGTATAATATCTGGAATGAAATTGTGGATATAAATAGTTAATCTGGCACATTACAGTATACAGATGCTTATGGAGGGAACTAATATTACTTTTGTATACTCTTAAACTGTGTATTGTATCTGACTGTATTTGATGGAGGAAAAGTGTGTGTTGAGTGCACTGGAACCCTAGTTTTGTGCTGTGATATGAGTAGGTGTCTAAAGAAAAAACAAAATTCTTAATCTTCCTCCCAAACTCTCAGAGGTGGATAGAGAAAAGAAAAGGAGGGAGGAATATAGAATCATTACTCACCAGTGAGAAAATATCTTCGATATTTGTGTAGAGTTTCCATTTTCTTTCTGCACATAGGGCGTGGATAAAAGGACCATCATTCTAAGAAGATATTCAGGCTTGGTGTAAGTGGGAATAACTTCCTTGAGGACATTTGAGTTTCATGGCTTATGTTAGAATTTAGCACATGGAATGCAATGTCTAGGCTGTAAAAGGGGACAGATCTTAAAAGATTTTTGAGAGAGGGAAAGGAAAGTTAAACAGGATGGGAAAATGAGGGGCCATTACCATGCCTTTGATATACAGGAGAACTCCTGATTAACACAGTGGGGGAGATATGCTTAAAAATAAGTGGTAGAATAAGTCCCCTCAAGAGCAGAGTGTTTAATAGGATAAGCCTCAGTGTAATTTTTCAGAGTCCCTACTAGCCTCTTCGTATCCTTCTCATGCTTATAAAATGAGTCCAAACAAATCATGCATGTACTTTTTGGATAACCAGGGCTGGGAGGTCAGGCACCAAGATGCAGTTTGAAGTTAGTGATTTAAAAACACTGAGAGCATTATAAGGTCTGATGGAACAAAATACCTGGCAGTTATAGTTTATCCTATAACCTGGGGTTGAGATTTTAATGAAAAGTGGGCACCCACATTCTTTTTCTTTTAGCAGCATTAAAAGTCTCAGTCTAGCAGTGGAAATGGAATGGGAGTTTAGCCCATGAGTCTTGATTCCCTTCCCCCCCTTCTCTGTTTGAGCTAGCTACCAACTCTTTAATGCAAGGTCTTAAACAGAAAAATCAATGCTTTTTTTTTTAGGAATGTGCACACTAAATATTAGGTTACCTCCTAAAGTTATCATTGAACCTGAATTAAATCAGTGAGTTTGAATCCTACCTGTAAGGCTCGGATGCCATTGCATTTAGTGCAATATGTGATTCTATATAGAATAGAATAGAGCACATTTTCTGGGTGGTTTTTCGAAGTCTCCTTTGCCAATATCAGCACACTGGTAAGTGTGGAAGACTATAAAAGCAAAGTAAAGTTTCTAGTTCTACTGGTTCTCCAGCCTTCCCAAACTCTAATCTCTCTATCTCTGGTTTTTCTATAGTATTTATTGCCATAGCATCAGAGTTCTATGGCATACACTGTGAGACCTCTCATAAATGACCGTCTAAGGGCCAGTAAAGATTAATCAGACAGTAAAGCTGCTCTTAGAGGAGTGTCATTCAAATTAATACTGGAATCTTAGTGATTCTTTAAAGTGGTCACTTAAGACAAGGTATTTCCTATTGTGGATGTGTTCCTGGGCCTGATCCAAGACCAGTTGCATTTAATGGAAAGATTTCCACTAACTTTAGTGGACTTTCAATTTAACCTTTAGTGTATATTTTACTTTGTCTCCTGCTTCTCCTTTGAATTAATGTGTGATAAAAGAAAGCAGAGTTTTAATTTGATATGATTTTTAACTCACTGGTGGTGATGTTGTTTCTGTGAGTGACAGGCACCCAATCCCAAGAGGAAAAAGTGAGCAGCCAGCCAGGGTTGGGAGATGTATGTGAAAAGGGTGGCATAGGGGAGGGATTTCTAAAGCACTGGTGTCACGCTCTGTACTGTTTTTAATGAGCTGTAACCATGAGGGCTGTCAGAGCTGTCAGGGCACCAAAGAACCCTCCCTGAGTCACATCTCCCTATTATTGACAGGGAAGGAGAAAGTGTGGTGGTGGAGAGATTAGTTCTGTTCATTTTGGGAAGGAAGAAGGAAGATGAAAAGCACTAAACATTTTCTGTTTTCTCTTATAAAAAATGCCCCTTCATGAAATCTGTGGAGTCGTGTGCATAGTGAGGCCATTTCTTCACTGCCTCGGTTGGAATATCTGGCAGTATGTATATGTATAGATATTTGGGTGTATATCTATTATATCTCTCTTAGTCCGGAGGGAATTTTTTAAACCAAAAGCCGGTGTTTCTAATGGAAATGCTGATAAGAACCTTCACTCAAGTATCTTGCCTGAGGTACTATAATAAAATACCCAAAGTTCAAATAATATCAAGCTTCTATCTTAACCTGATTACTCTGAGGGACTGTATAGTGGAAGCTTATTCTGTGTCCTTGCATTACTTCATGTCCCATTGTTGTAGGAATTCCACAATAATACACACCTTGTAATCTTTTTAGGGACTGTT
The DNA here is from genome assembly GCF_052426305.1 of Pelodiscus sinensis. Classification (NCBI taxonomy): domain Eukaryota; kingdom Metazoa; phylum Chordata; order Testudines; family Trionychidae; genus Pelodiscus; species Pelodiscus sinensis. Next base: position 118,573,259 of record NC_143056.1, on the reverse strand, counting down.
TCTTAGCCCATGTAAGAGCCTGGCATAAATGGGCCCTTTTATTGGCTGGGCTTTGTAGGTACTACTGCAATATACATAAATAATAATAATAATAATAATAATAATATTTGGGTTGCTGTCCCTGCACAGAATGAGGTGCGTTAAGAATGTAATTATTGTACGTCTTTTGAATTTCCTTGCTTGTGTGGGTTTGCCAGTCTCCTTATGTTTTCTCCGTGGACTTGCCTTTTTGTAGTCAGTTTCCTTTGTTTTCTTCTCTCAATAGTATTAAAGTGTTTTTTGCTGGAGTCACTTCTTTGAACAGAGTGGTGTTCCATCAACATAAAATTTGGCCCATAGTTTTCCAATAATACCAGTGAGACCTTTTTGCTAACATGAAGCCAAATTCTGTATTCCCTGCTCAGTTTTTACTTAGTCCTGACCCAGTTAAATATATTGTCATAAATAGGAAGTTTGCCTGAGAAAGAGAAAAGCAAAATGTGAATAGAAACTCGGGGCATGCAAACTGAAATATTGGTTAATCTTAGAAATAAGAGCAAAGAAAACAACACATGGAATGAAGAGTTATTCCATCTTCAACTGCTTTTCAGCTGTTCTTTCAGCTGCATAGTCATGTACAGACAGACAGAAATTACCTATGTACTGCTTGTCCATGATAAGCATTTAGGTTCTTGGGGATCAACCTGTCTGAAGTGTCATTGTATTGGTTTCATTTCTTCTATTATTGCTCTCTGCTTAACAAACCCTGAAGTCATAATCATAAGTCTTGTGAAGAAATCACGGAGGCCAAAGTATACTAGAGATTCTGCTGACTTGAGTTGTGAAAGTAGCATCTTTAGCTCTCAAATAGCTGATCATTCCCCTGGACAGCTGCACACTTAGACTATTACTTCAGATATTTCTCCCCCAAATCAACTCACCTACTATACATCTTTTATCAATAAATGAATTGGCTTTCTGATTCATATTTTTAAAGAGAAATCTTTCATTTCTCCTGGATTCACCCACATTGAGGTATGGATGTCACAATTTTGAAAAGCTATACCTCACTAGTGGAGATGAGTTTTCTGTTCTATTTAAATTCCACAATCCAGAGTCGGCTACAAATTTTACACGTATTGATCTCTGTAAACAGGAGGAGATGTGGTTCACTGGATTTTGTGAAGTAAGTAGCAGAAAAGAGAAGGTGTGAAGTACTGTGGCTGTTGCCACATGTGCTCATGATGCATTCATTTGTAGGTGTGACGCATTGGGAATAACCAGATTTTGAGCATAATAAATAAAGATTAGATTATCCAGTTGGAGAGGAATTGTCCCTTCTGTCTACCGAATTATGCAAAAGACTAGGAGATGAATTTTCACAAGTGCTTTGTGTTTGTCTACCCCTGTTCCCTCTGAGTATTAAGATTGAGTTCAGTGTGATCAGGGTTAGGATAAAGCTGGATGCTTCTGCAAACTCTTTAAAAATGTTGTCTGGGTATTTTTGCCTCGCAAATGGAGTATTAGAGAGACAAGATGGTTAAACCACCTTTGGTTGGTGAAAGAGAGAAGCTTTTGAGCTTACACAGAGTTCTCTTAATATTATGTGATAACATGGTAATCTCACCCTATTATACTCAGTTCTCTCATAGGGTACGTCTACACTACAGCGCTAATTCGAACTAACTTAGTTCGAATTAGTTAATTCGAACTAAGCTAATTCGAACTATCGCGTCTAGAACTAAAACCTAGTTCGAATTAGCGTTTTGCTAATTCGAACTAGCATGTCCACATTAAGTGGACCCTGAACCAGGCTTAAGGATGGCCGGAAGCAGTGCCGGCAGGGCATCAGAGGAGGACTTAGAGCATGGAGATGCTGTCTCGGGCTAGCCGAGGGCTGTGCTTAAAGGGTCCCGACCCCCACTCCGGACCGACAGTTCTCAGGGTGCCCCGCTTGCAAAGCAATCCTGGCTTGGAATGCCCGGAGTACCCACACTGGGCACATCACAGCACTCGGCCATCAGCTCGGCTGCACTTGCCGCAGACTGCCATCTGGGGAGAGGGGACAATTGGGGGGCTGCAGGAGAGCTTCCACACCCAGAAGCCCGCAGAGCCAGCCCAGTCCTCCCCATCAGGGGCTTGTACCCCATTCCTCCCTCACCTCCTTCCACTTACCCTTCCCTAGCCCCTTTTCTTGATGTACAAAATAAAGGACAATTGTGTTCAAAAATGGAATCTGTCTTTATTGAACAAAACTGGGGGAGACTGGGAAAAGGAGGTGGGAGAGGGGAAGAGAGAGGCAGGGAGAGGGGAGGGCAACTAAAATGATCAGAGGTTGGGAACAGGTCCCATATGAAGAGAGGCTAAAGAGACTCGGACTTCTCAGCTTAGAAAAGAGGAGATGGAGGGGGGACAGGATAGAGGTCTCTAAAAACAGGAGTTGGGTGGAGAGGGTGCATACAGAAAAGTTCTTCATTAGTTCCCATAATAGAAGGACTAGAGGACACCAAAGGAAAGGAATGGGTAGCAGGCTTCAAACTAACAACAGAAAGTTCTTCTTCACAAAGCAAATAGTCAACCTGTAGAACTCCTTGCTGCAGGAGGCTGTGAAGGCTAGAACTAGAACAGAGTTTAAAGGGACGTGAGATCAAGTCATGGAGGTTGGGTCCATGGAGTGCTATTAGCCAGGGGGTAGGAGTGGTGTCTCTGCCCAAGGTTTGTGGAAGGCTGGAGAGGGATGGCACGAGACAAATGGCTTGGTCACTGTCTTCGGTCCATCCCCTCCAGGGTCCCTAGGTTTGGCCGCTGACGGCAGACAGGCTACTGGGCTAGATGGACCTTTGGTCTGACCCAGTACGGACATTGTAAGCTCAGGGTCGGGCTCAGGGTCGGGGGTCTCAGTGGACCCCCTTGATTTTCATGCACACCTGCTCCTGGGTGGCCAGGCTGGCAGCTCTCCTGCCCTAGCTGGCCACTTTCCTGTGCCTAGTGCGGAGATCGTGATGAGGTCCACGATGTCCGCACTAGCCCAGGCGGGTGCCCGCCTCTTGCGGTCCTGGGCAAGCTCCCGGGAGCCGCCAGCCTGGTCCCGGGAAGAGGGGGAGGGCTGGGGGGCATCGGGTGGGTGGCTCGATCCATGCCAGGTGCAGGGTCTGCTGGCTGGGTGCTGGCAGGCTTGCACCTGGCATGGGCACCGTAGCCAGCCCGTGCCCCTTTAAGGGGTCCGGGGCCGGGAGGGGGGCAGAAGAGTTTCCCTGGTGTTGGCCAGAGTGGCCACCAGGGAAACCTGGGGAGGGCTAGCTTCCCACTAGTTCGAATTAAGGGGCTACACACCCCTTAATTCGAACTAGTAAGTTCGAAGTAGGCTTAATCCTCGTGGAATGAGGATTACCTAGTTCGAACTAAGCGCTCCGTTAGTTCGAATTAAGTTCAAACTAATGGAGCGCTAGTGTAGCGCCTATGAAAGTTAGTTCGAACTAACGTCTGTTAGTTCGAACTAACTTTGTAGTGTAGACATACCCCTAATTATTATGGAATATAAGGCTATTTCCCTCTCTATTTGATGGTCCTTTCCTCCCTTTTTATGAAGCTGGAAGTAGGTAGAGAGAAGGTGGATGTAATGATGTTGTGCATATCTGAGAAGGAGAGCAACAGATAACGAGGCATATGGCAAAACAGCATGCCGAGCATTAGTTTTATCAGGCCTCTGAATGAACTCCTTTTTCTTCATTCCCTTTTTTTATTCTTTTCTTCCTTTCCTCTATTGCTTAGTTACCTTCTTTATCTTTCTCCATCACTTAATGAAACTAGAAAATGAAATTGCATAATTATTTTCTTGATCAATATAGGGTTTTTTTTAAGTCCCGTGCAGTGCTGATCCTGTGATGGACGGGACAGTGGCCACTTTGGGGCTTTGTCACAAAGCTAAAATTCAGGTCATGTTTTGCAGACCTTTTGGTGAATGTAAGCTGAACATTGTCTGGGGGAGACAGTGAGAAGTATTGTAGTTTCCTTCAGTTTTGACATCAAACCAGCTATTTTTGTTAATTTTGGCTGAGTTTCACTTTGAGTTATTCTGATTCTCGCAAGAAATTATTTTTGTTATTAATTCGAATTGGGATGATACTGGAAGGCCCCCTGTCAAGGGTCTGGGCTTTATTGTTGCGAGGCTCCGAATGCACCCATGATTAAAAGATGGCCCTTACCTGAATCATCTTGCAGTCTAGTCAGATCAGGTCTGGTGACAGACCTCGCTGGGCCGGGGGCAAGGTAGGGGAAGTCAGTGGGGTCTCCAACAGAAGGAACAGAACTTGGGCAGCCTCCCCCACCAAACTCTCAGCATTGCCCAGACTGTACCATTGCCCAGACTGCGCCACGTGAGGTTCCTGCTGGTGGCAGCCTGGAGCCCTGGGCTTTTTTAAATCGCCAGGTCCAGGGCAGCTGCGCACTTTGCCCTCCCACCACCTGCTGGCAGCCTTGAGGAAAATTACAATGTTGAGGTGTTTCAAGACCTCCTGCTTGGAGGTGGTCCCTAAAAAAAATCTAGGAAAATAGGAGGATGCAAGTACCACAGACATTACAATTAGAAAGAATCATTGTATGAAACCCCTGAGAAGTGAGTAACCAATGAGCTTTGCACATTTCTAATTCCAGTATGGCTATGTCTACACTACAGGGGTTTTGCGCAAAAAGAGCCATTTTTGTGCAAAAACCCGCGGAGTGGCCACACCTCATGCGCATTTTTGCGCAAGAAAATTTACAGTAGAACGGCAGAAGAGAGGGCTTTTTGCAGTGTAGGTAAACCTTCTACGAGGAATAACTCCTTTTTGCACAAGAGTTCTTGCACAAAAGTGTGTGTGGACGCTCAACAGGGGTTTCTTGTGCAAAAAGAGTCTATCAGAAAAAGCACAGAAGTGGCCATCAGAGCTTTCTTGTGCAAGAGTGTCCATGCAATGTGGACACTCTCTTGCGCAAAAGCACATTGCTTTTGCGATGCACTTTTGTAGTGTGGACGCGCTTTTGTGCAAGAAGTTTTTGCAGAAGATCTCTTCCGCAAAAAAGTTTCTTGTGCAAAAACCCTGCAGTGTAGACAAAGCCTAAATGTTTGTTTAACAAGGAAATGTGTTATATTTGCAGTGAAGATAATATTAAAAAGAGCATGTACAAGTTTCTCATCTCAGGTGGAAATGGCAAAAGAAAAGTTTAGGTTTATTAAAAACAGTCCCTCCTTCCATACGCAAGCATTAAGAGCCAGAAGTGGGCACGTATCAGATCTGCTTTATGCACTGCCTGGTGCCTCCATGAGGTTGTGTTACAAGCACAACTTGAGAGGCCCACCTTATGATCCTTAGCACAGAGAAATGGTTTCACAGACATTTAATATATGATTTTGTATTGGAAACAGGGCTTTATTATAAGAGGTTTTTTTTCTCAACAATTCTCTGTTCCTCTTAAGATCTTTGGACTTCATCCTTTAGTGAGCAGCCCTCCGGATAGTCATTCAGAGCAGGAATAAGTGCTGAATGCAGTCTCCATGTCACAATGACTGGGAGGGCACAGAAAATGAATGCAGTCCCTGCTCCTCTCCTTTTCTGTAAGGTATGAATGGCTTGGTGAGGCAGGGATCTCCTACTGCTTATTCTGCAGCCTAGCCAACCATCTTCTGTCTGCTAAAACAAGAACAGATGCTGGACAGCCAGGGCATTCACACTCCTGCTGCTGCTCAGTAATAGAGCATGTTATGCAAATGTTGAGGACATGTTCAAATTCCCCTTCTTCACCCCTGCCCCCCTACAGGAATTGCATATGTACATATAAAGATCCCTGTATGAAGGTTGCTGAAGGGTTTGGGCTTTATTAACCCTAGGAAATGTGTGTAAGCCCCTGGGTGATGCCTTGCAACTTGTTCAGAAAACCCGTGTGCCACGGAAGAGGGACCCAAGGGGTACTCTTGAGTGCATTTGCTTTCCCTCATCTGCGGTGGTGCATAGCTCAGGAAAGCAAACCAAATCCTGTTAACACACCTCTGCCCTGCGGAGGCTGATAATATGAAGCGATTTTGTGCCTGAACCCTTGGCACTGCTGCTGCCGCCTTCCGTCACTGTGCTGTAAAATAGGAATATGAGCTTCCATTTAGCTGTACTTTCTTCCTCCACTACAATGGAAGCAGCCTTTACTGGCCAGCCTTGAGGACATCTGTGACAAAAAGTTGATAGAACTGGAAGGGGTAAGGAGGAGATGGTCAGCAGAGATTAAAAGAAGACAGATGTAGACGGAAGTATCTGTCTGATGGGCTGAAATCATGTCTATTTTTTCTGAAAGGAAATAATTAGTCAGTCAGAAGGGCTCACCTATTTTCACTTGGTTTGCAGCTTTGAGATCTTGAGAAGGAGGAAGGGCTTCTTTTATATGTAGCTCTATGGCCAAAAAGATACCATTCAGGTCTTTTACCTTCTCTTCTAGATGTACAACTTAATATTTGGAGACTTTTCTTCTGTGGAGCTTTTTTCTTCCTTCCGCCCTCAAAAGATAAATCCCTACTTTTGAATGTTCAGGGCCATGTTTTCAAAGGGAGCTCATCCTCACCTCTCGAATGGCACTTTCATGCTTTTTGTGACCAAGCTTTGATTCAAGCAAAAAGCACGTTCATTGAAGTATATGCCCATGCAGATCAGAGGTACATGCAAAAATGTGAGTGTGAAAATTGTTGAGCACAGTGACAAAGGTTACTTTTGAAAATGTGACCCTGTGGGTGATCATGCTTGCAAAATCCATGCAGAGCCCTTTGGCTTGACTCTCAAATTTCATCTAATGCTCAGTGTTCCTACAGAGATGAACACAAAGAGGATATAGAATGGGTGCGTTGTTGTCACCTAATTTATTTGCAAGCCTCAAACGATGCCACAGCTCTAGAGTAGAGGTGTCAAAAGTGGAAGTATTAGAGACTTCCAGGACTCAGCTTTTAATGGTGAACTGCAAGGCTTCCTTAAAAACAATAAGCAGTCCTGTGGCACCATAGGCTATGTCTACACAGTGGCATTATTTTGGAATAGCTGATGTTATTTTGAAATAACAAAGTGCGCATCTACACAGCAAGCTGTTATTCCAAAGTAATTTCAAGATGGAGGATGTCTTACTCCAACTCCTGTATGCCTCGTTTTACAAGGAGTAAGGGAAGTCAAAAGGAGAGTGTACTTCCTTCGACTTCCTGCTGTGTAGACAGCACCAAAAGCCAGATTTAGCTATTTCAACTTCAGCTATGCAATTGATGCAATTGCTTCAATCGTGCAGGACTGGGGCCTCAAACAGCAATTTTCTGTCCTGCTGCCAGGGTTGTCACTATATCTTCGTCTACTGCAGGGTGACACGTGGTATTTTGAATCCAAGCCTTTTCTAGTGAACAAAGGAAGAAACAACAGCTATTGTTTTTTAATTTATTTTAGTCAATGCTGTAACTTTAGAACAGCTTTTACAAAAAAAACCCTTCTTAATTAATGGAAATCATATAGCTAAACTCATCCAGTAGGCTTTTATTTACAAATGCTTCCTTGTTCTGCCTATTTGTTTTGGTATCACAGATGGTACCAGGGTAAAGGATGAGGAGGAGAGAATGGTAAAGTTATTGCGTAATCAGCCTGGGGCAGGTTAGTGAATTAAAATGTGTTAAAAAAATGTTACTCTGGCACTTTCTAGATGGGTGTTAAAATAACGGGATTTATTGAGCCGAACATACCCACCCTGGTGTTTGTGTAAAAATAGCCATGCTATGGAGAGATGGAGAGCTGTTTGTGTACTAATATATTCTACTCAATATGGCTTAACAGTGCTTTTGTTGCAGTCTTGGTTGATGATTCTATTGTGGAGGGGTGGGAAGAAAATAATCGGTATCTGCATCCTGTCTCTTTAAGAGTCTGCGGGGAGCAGCATGGCAGGGAGTTTCCACAGACTCTTATACACATTATGACATAATATGTTAAAGAAATAAGGCATTTTTGCTCTCTGTCTGATAGGTTAGATGAATGGGATAGATATAATAGCTCATTGTTTCCTGCTCTTTGAATGGCATTTCTCCATTGTCTTAAAGCCTCATTGGAGTGAACACGCCAGGCTTTGTTGAAACAAAGGCACTTGTGCCCTGTGTCACCAAGTGAACTACAGTGGAAATGCTAATGCAGTAGCACTGCAAGCCTTTGAGGTGGAGGTACTGGGCTAAATATTACAATCTCACTGTCAGCTTTTTACAACCCTTTGCTTTTCAGTACCGTACTGGAAGAATTGTCTCTTTCAGGGGAACATCAGTTTTTGTGCCTAGTCATTTCACCGATTGCATCATGCAGGCGGGCTTCAAATACCTTCAGAGTAACCATGGTAACTGAGGGTCATTTCAATTAGTTGAAAAAAAAGGAATTTTCCTCACATCCCAAACTCCCACAGACCCCTTCAACAAATGGAGACAGAACAATATTATTGGGTGTGATCAACAGTGTTGTAAACAAACATACCTCCATTAAATGCAGTAGAGTTAGGCTGATTTACACCAGTTGATAATATGGCCCAGAAAGTGTGCGGACACTGGGGGACAAAAATCAGCTCAGGTGGGTGCATTTTTCTTCTGAACTCAAGAGTTGTGACTGCTTGCATAAAAGCAGATCTGTTCATGTGTATGTGTGTGTACACAGACATCATCTGCATCCTTCAGTGTCTGCAGACATTGTAACGTGTATACTATATCCTGAGTAAAATCACCTCTGGTAGCTGAGGAAGAGCTGCTGCTATTATTAGCTGAGATCTGTGAAAGTGTGTGGTTTTGCATTGGGAGGTTCCTGTGCCTGATTTAGGCTGGATTATCAATTGAATTTTAGAAAAACTGCATCCGAATGTTAATGCAATTTGATAGTTTCAGTTTATAGTGTCAAGTGATACACTTAGCTATTCTTTAATATCCTAAAAACATTCCCCATATAACAACAGACAGTGGAAGTCAGGTTGGAGCTTTCCCTTTGTTGCAATGACCAGAAATAATCCCTTTGCTGCCCCTCTCAACTTCAGCTATGAACTTTTGTACTATGTCTGTCCCACTTTTTTTTTTTTTTTGTAATCTGAAAATTCTGGATGCTCTGTTGTTGGGCTAGAGGCTTTGAATGTTTCATTGAGAGGATTGCTCCATTTGTTAGCTTATTGATTAATTGAATAATTCTCCCAGACTCATGCTTACATTGATTTCAATTAAACATGGTCCTGGTGGTGCTAAATACAAACAATTCTTCTTTTGTTGTTTTGAAAATTGCCTTCCATCCCTACTCCTGCTTTAGACTGGGACAGTGTAAAAGCATTTTTTGTCTTTCGTTTAATCACTGCACTATTTTCTTCAATGAATAAGTAAGGGACCTAGCATCGGACAAATGTATGTCTTGACTAAAGAATGGCTCACACCAAGCTGAAAATGCTGATGAAGCAGCAATATTCTGAGCAGAGATGCTGGTATAGATGTATCTATAGAATACAACTTAACAAATGTACAGGCTGAAGTAAAAATGATTTGATCTGGGAAGCTTCTGGAATTTTTCAATCAGATATATTAACAAGAGTAAGTTTTGAAAACATTTGTAAAGATTTTATAGTGAGGATACTTGATAATATCTCAGATTCAAGACCAACATTTTCAAAGATTAATGTCTGAAGTTGGCTTATGTGGAGCACGCAGAACCTCTGAAGATCAGGTAGCTTAGGGTATGTCTACACTACCCCGCTAGTTCGAACTAGCGGGGTAATGTATGCATACCGCACTTGCTAATGAAGCCTGGGATTTGAATTTCCCGGGCTTCATTAGCATAAGCGGGGAGTCGCCATTTTTAAATCCCCGCTGCTTCGAACCCCGTGTAGCGCGGCTACACGGGGCTCGAACTAGGTAGTTCGGACTAGGGTCCTACTCCGAACTACCGTTATTCCTCGTGAAACGAGGTGTACCGGTAGTTCGGAATAGGCACCCTAGTCCGAACTACCTAGTTCGAGCCCCGTGTAGCCGCGCTACACGGGGTTCGAAGCAGCGGGGATTTAAAAATGGCGGCTCCCCGCTTATGCAAATGAAGCCCGGGAAATTCAAATCCCGGGCTTCATTAGCAAGTGCGGTATGCATACATTACCCTCCTAGTTCGAACTAGGAGGGTAGTGTAGACATACCCTTATTTAGATATGATTGGAATGTGAATTTTGGTGCTGCAGGAGCCAATGCCTGTAACTTTTCCCTCACTGTACAGTAAAACCTTTGTCATCTGGCACGTTGGGGGGAATAAGGTGTTGTGGTTAGTCAAATATTCTGGTTAACTAAGAATTAGACTTACCAGAGGGGGCTCTGTGCTGAAGCAGGGGGGTAGGCTAGGGTTGGAACAAGAGGTTTGGGGTGCGAGCAGAGGCTCTGGGTTAGGGCAAAGGTGTTTGGAGTGTGGGAGGAGACTCAAGGCTAAAATAGGTGGATGGGGGTATGGGCTCTGGGCCTCAGAGTAAGACCAGAAATGAGGGGTTCAGGGTGCAGAAGGGGGCTCCTGGCTAATGCCGGGGATCAGATGTGGGAGGAGTAAGGGCTCTGGCTGGCAGTGTCCGCTCTGGGGTGAGGCTGGGAATGCAGGGATTTGAGGTTCAGAAAGGAGCTCAGGAATAGGGGATGGAGCATGTGGAGCTGCAGGATGTGGGCGCTGTGAAGGAGTATGGGTGCAAGATGGGCTTGGGGTGCTGGATCTGGGCGGCATTCACCTTGGGCAGCTCCTTGCAAGTGACAACATCTCCCTCCTGCTTATAGGTGGAGGTGCAGCTAGGCAGCTCTGAGCGCTGCCTAGGGATGTGATAGTGTAGTTGATTAACCAAAAAGAAAAAAACCCATATAGGTTAATGCTATAGACTACATGCATTTTCCTCTCTCCCTCCCTCCTCCCAATAAATTTTGTAGCAGGCTGACCCCAGCAGCTCAGCTCAGCTCAGTCCTGGCTTGCGATGGGTCTGGGACCTACCCCTGCTGCGGCTCTGCATTTAAAGTGTATTAGGAGCTGGGCGGGCAGGCATCCTGGCTCAGTTCTATCTCGTGCTAGGTCTGGGAGCTCAGACCACCCTAGCAGCTCTCGCCTGGCACCCCACGCGGCTGCCTCTGATATGGAGACAGCAGTGTGGAGTGGCAGGGGGCTCCTCAGGAGTGAGGCCAGAGCGCACTGGCTGCCAGCCCAACCCACGGGGGAGAGAGAATAGTCGATTAACTGATAGAATTCATGAGATTACTTGACTATTCAGTTAACAGATATTTAACATCCCTAGCGCTGCCTTTACCCACAGTCGCCACCCTAGCAGCTCCTATTGGCCACACTTCCCAGTCAATGGGAATTGTGGAGCCAGCACTCAGCATGGGGTGGGGGCAGTACACAGAGCCCCATGGCCATTCCTTTGTTTAGGAGCAGCAGGATTATGTTGCTGCTTCCAGGGAATCACATGGAGCCAGATAGGGAGCATGCTGGCTCTGCACCTGCAAGACTCTAAACTGGATTTACAATGGTTTTCCTGATATATTTTGTAGGCTGAGTTGTGATAAAGTGGAGGCAAAAAGGCCCACAGGGTAAGGCCAGTATAGATTAGAAACCTGTCAACAGATCTGTTTTTCCTGGCAAAGATGGTCCATTTCCCCAGACCAGTATTGCAATATTGAATGCAATTTTATACAAATTCAGTTTGTTCTCCGTTTTGACACCACAGTTCTTTCAATAAGATCAGTTTATTGTAATATAAATTGATTATGGACTAGACTATATCTTTAGGCACAATCCTGTGCAAGGATGCCAGTCAAGCTGGACTGCAGCAGGTACAGTCATGGAAGAAATTGTGATTCAGACACACAGTTCTGAGTTACAGTTCCTCCTCCTTGTACCCAGGTGCTAGTAATATACTTCTGGCTTATATCAACATTAAGACTCTGATCTTGCACAAACTTAGCATGTGCTTACCTTTGTATGTATCTTCTGCAGTGCATAAAGTTAAACGTGTGTATGTTTTGCAGGTCATCACTAGCTGCCTTCAGGGCAATCTGCCAGCAAGCAAGGTAGCAAAGCCAAGATTGTCCATTCCTTGCCCTAATAGAGGTAACAAAGAGCTGCAGAGAGGAAGCCATTTTTTAGTGTGCTACTAGAAGAAGTTTTATTGGTCCTACAAAGCCCAGGAAGTAGGTTGCATATTCTTGAGTGCCATCTGCTGGTACCTTGTCTATTAACGCTATACAGACTTTTTTTTAACCAACCATTCTTGCCCAACTGGTCTGAGAAGGGAGCAAGCAGGCAAGTCAGGGGCGGCTGGAAGCGGGCTGCCGGCAGGTGGCGCCCCAGGCGGAATGCGTGATAGGCGCCCCCGCCTGCGCGGCCCTCCATGCTGTGACGTCATTATTGGGCGCTCCCTGGAACGCAGTGCCTGAGGCGATGACCTTGTCAGCCTCTATGCACGGGCTGCCCCTGAGACAAGTAGATGAGCTTCCCCTTCTTTGCCTGTAACCATGGTCTTGACAGGCTGTAGAGTGGAATACAGAGCAAAGGGTTCTTGAAAGGTTTTACTCCCCTTTGTTGCAAAACAAGTTTTGGTTATAATCCCCTGTTTGTGTCTGAACCCTTTGACTTGGAGTTGAACTTTCCCTTTCTTGAGCTGTGCTAAAGAAGAAATTAGTCTGGGAATTGTGAGAAACATCTCTTCAGCCAGAGTTTAGTTGTTATAGGAAATATAAGCTGTATTTCTACACAGATTTTGCATGAGGTATTTGCTGTTCTTGGGCTGACAGTGAGAATATTCACGCTACCCTCGTCTCCACCCTATTTCCTCAGTTCTAGCACCCGTACTGATTCATGTTCAGTCTAGGCCAGGGCTACTCAACAAGTGGCCTGTGGGCTGCATGTGGCCCGTGGCCTGTTTGTTTGCAGCCCGTGGTGCAGTTTGGGTTTATGTGGGACTCATCACGTGGTCTACAGGTGGGATCCTCTGAACATGGCTTCCACTGGGAACATGCTTCACAGTGGTGAGGTGTCTCCCAGGGGGGTGAGCATTGAAAGATGCAAGCGAACAGGCTGACTGGAACAGAAGGGTACAGGGCGGCAGCGTTTCTAGCCCCCGGGGAGGAGGTGCCGGGAGCACTGAGGCATTATGGGAAGTGCTTTGTACAGCCAGTCCCCAAGTTGCGAATGGTCGAGTTATGACCGTTCACATTTACGACCAAAGCTCCCATGAAGCAGTCGTAAAGGCGGTCCCCGAGTTATGAACAAGACCCGCGCTTACGAACAGCGCGGTCGCTATGTAACTCAGTGGGATCCGAGTTACGAACAGATCAAGTTACGTCCAAGTGTTTGCCGTAGCTCATTCATAACTTGAGGAGAGGCTGTACTCATGCTCGTCAGTGTGAAAGAAGCTATTTCTATGCAACCACACTCAGGCTATGTCTAGACTGCAAGCCTCTTTCGAAAGAGAGCGTCTAGACTGCACGTTGAACTTTCGAAAAAGCGGCTTGCTTTTTTGAAAGAAAGCATCCAGTGAGTCTGGATGCTCTCTTTCGAAGAAGCCCTATTTACATTCAAGAACGCCTTCTTTCGAAAGAGGAACTTTCGAAAGAAGGCGTTCTTCCTCGTAAATTGAGGTTTACCGCCATCGAAAGAAAAGCCACGTTCTTTCGATTTAATTTCGAAAGAATGCTGCTTGAGTCTGGACGCAGGGGAAGTTTTTTTCGGAAAAAGGCTACTTTTCCCGAAAAAACCCCTGAGTCTGGACACAGCCTCAAATTCCAGCCCTTGGCATGTGCTGTGAGTATCATTGTGGCCCTCAGGGCTTCCAAAGTTGAGTAGCCCTGGTCTAGGCAGTCATACTCACTTGTTCCAGCATGTCTCAAAGAGATGCGCTATCTCTGAAAAGTTAGATAAGAGGCTTTAAGAGTCAGAAAAAGGGAGAGGAACCAGACAGAAAAAAATATGGGGATGAGGAGGAATCCTGGCTTATTTTCATTCATATGAATAATACTCATTTAATTTAACATCTTTAATTATTCACAATGTTCAAAGTGTTTACGGTAGCAGAAATAAGACTGCATCCAGGGCAGTAGAACATGGAACCCTTGTGAACTAACTTGTAAAAGGCATTTACTCCTTATTGGAACACTTAGTGGAGATCTTGTTAAAAAGTGTCATAAATATGATCTCTGTGTTACCTGTGCATAGTTTCTGTGTGTCACCATGTAAGTATCTTGAAATGAAAATCTGTTAAAGGGAATACATCTAGCTGCATAAAACTCCTGTGGGATGATTTCTTGTATTCTTTATGACAGTGTCCCCAAATAAAAATTACTCGGTAAATTACTCAGTGTGAAATGGAGAAATTAGTATGACAACAAGCAGGTCTGTTTGAGGTTGTACAGCAGGCACACTTAAAAAGGATATCCCACTTTTAAAGCTGTTACAAGAGGCAGGGGTTTTCTCCATTTTTGATACAGGTTGAACCTCTTTAAACCAGGACTTTCTGGTCTGGCAGCGGACCATGGATGTTCCTGGACCAGAGAGTCCTAGTGGAGAGCTAGCAGCAGGGAGCTCCATGTGGTCTGGGAGCCCAGACAGGCTGGCGGTAGGGGAGTCAGCCATGGGAGTCCGGCTGGGCCAGCGGCCAGGGGGCCAGCACAGCAGCGGGACTCCACTGCAGCCAGCAGGACAGTGGAACCGACGGCAGGGAGCCTGGTGGGGCTGGTATCTGGGAGTGTGGCAGGCTGGTGTGGCAGTGGGCTCCCGCAGAGCCAGTGACCAGGAAGTGTGTCTGCCCTGCTGTGGCCGTGAGCCCAGCTGGGCCAGTGGCATGGGGGGAGCCAGCTAGCAGGCTGGTGTCAGAAGAGGAACAGAGCCAGGTTGGGAGGCAGAGGGGCCAGAATTGACCTCCCCTCGACCAGCAAACTCTCTCATTCAGGACCAGTTAGATTCCGAGAGTGCCAGTCTGGGAAAGTCCAACCTGTGTGAGGATTGTCTTTTGAATCAATAATGCCACTAAAACCCAAATGCACTTCTCAAATGTGCTCACTGTACATTCAGGGAGACGCCTAGCAATGAAGACTTGTCACGTATATGTGTTTACTTGGTGGGACTGCTAAGTGTTGGAGTAGTTTCCATTTTGTGTGTAGATTATGTTGAATGCTCTCATGTGGTGACGCTATGTTCTTATTAAAATGCCTGAGTGTCACTAATTGCAGTGGGGGTGAACAAACTCAGTAGAATCTGCTGAGTTTCACCTGGTTTTGTGCTGAAAGTGCAAAACTTCATGTTCACAGATGAAATATCCTAGCTGCCCTTCCTTCTTGGAAAATTGTATTGCTCCTATTCCTGCTGGTGTTTTGATCCACCTGTGAGCAGACGTTGCAGGCTAGAAAACCTCATGAATAGGTAGGGAGCGCAAGGTTTGTTACAAACTGACCAGTCTTAGGCAAACTGGAAATGGGAGAAGCGAGGATAAAGGTGGCAAAGGGAGATGTGTATGTCGCCGAATATTACTTGTCTCTAACAAAGCCATGTAATAAGTTGTAGCCAGTCCTTTCTCCTTCGTAGGGGGGCGAAATTATTCAAAGCCTAAATGCCCTGCACAGTTGGCCTGTGGAATATTTGGGCCCCCACAAATTGTATGGCTTCCCCTGCAAGACAGAACCCTGCTTATGCAGAATCATTCCATCAACCTATTGTAATCCTTGCTCCCAAATATTCTAGGTTTATTTATTTATGAAAGCTTGGTACATACTTCAAAGCCTTCCCCTGCATCTCTGTGCTGGCTTCAGCATCATACACATGCTGACCATAATCCTTTCTTTGTGATGTTGCCAACCACCCTCCCCCCCCCCCCCCAGCAATAGACACTGATGTTACAACTAGCAGATTATGACCTCTTAGCTGAACCAGCAAGAGAGAAAGGGCTGGACTGGGGAAAGGGGGCGAGAAACTTCTTCATTAAAACACAAGCTTCTATGTAAAGTTTGCTGGTATCAAACTCAGATAACAAGATGCACACAGAATTGACTTGCTGGTGCATCTTAACAAAATATTTTTCCAAGTGTGGTCATGCAATTTCCATTTGTGTATTCATTGATTTTTGTTGTTGTTGTTCAAAGCAAGGCCATCCCTGCAGGCTTCTTTCTATGTTACAGCAGGTTCTCTGTTGGGGATCCATACGAAATGCCTTGATTTGTTTTTACTGTGTATAACCACATTCCCTTCACTAAGGACAGGAGGTGGCAAGTTTGTCTGAACTGCAATTAGCAAGAGCACATTTAGGGGAGTGAGGGGAAGTCAATAAATTGCGTGGTGTAGATTGCATATTTCAAATTAACTGGACATCTAAACAGCCAGACTAAGATGTGGTAAAATCTATTGGGAAGGTAAGGCATGGCACTTCAAGTATATGACCATGTTATCTCACATAACTAGTGATTGTGGATATGAAATCAAAAAGCTTTTCATATGGCGTCTTATATGTTCTGCTCCAAAATCCTATCTTCTTTCCAGTCCACTGATTTACTCTGATCAATACGTCCTGAAATGTTCCAGGTCAGGAAAAGCATACTGCACATATCCCTCTGTTGTAATTAATTCTGAACGCACTGTACCAATCAAGTTCTGCTGTAAATTTCGAGTAACTCTGCTGAGCAAATCTGGATTTATAGCAGTGTAATTAAAAGAATTTGGCCACGAGTGGAATTTTCAAAAGTTCCTGAGAGAGTAGGGTGCCCAGCTCTCATCAAAGCTTCATTAGTGCCAGTGGTGGTGTATCAATTTACTCTAACGGAGATCTGGCCCAGTAAATTTATCTTATAAATTAGGATTGTATCTCCTAAAATCAGACTCTTGGAAATTATAAAGAAGGCATGGGGTGAGGAGAAGAATAAGGGGTATAGTTTTATTTTTCAGATATTAGAAGTGCCTCCCACTCCCTTGGCTTGAAAAATCTAAATGAAAAACATAAAAATATCAGATAACAGGTGCCCCAAATTGCAATAACAACCATTTTTGAAAAAGCCTTTCAAAATTCTTTCCAATGCAGAATGTGAAGTCACATATGATACTATCCACTTTCTGGCTGTGTCTACACTGGCCACTTATTCCGGAAAATCAGCCGCTTTTCCGGAATAACTTGCCAGCTGTCTACACTGGCCCCTTGAATTTCCGGAAAAGCACTGACGATCTACTGTAAGAAATCAGCCGCTTTTCCGGAAATACTATGCTGCTCCCATTCGGGCAAAAGTCCTTTTTCCAGAAAACTGTTCCAGAAAAGGGCCAGTGTAGATACCACAGTAGTGTTTTCCGCAAAAAAGCCCCGATCGCGAAAATGACAATCGGGGCTTTTTTGTGGAAAAGCGCGTCTACATTGGCACGGACGCTTTTCTGGAAAAAGGGCTTTTCCGGAAAAGCATCCTGCCAATGTAGACATGCTTTTCCTGGAAATACTTATAACGGAAAACTGTTCCGTTTTAAGCATTTCCGGAAAATCATGCCAGTGTAGATGTAGCCTCTGTGTGTGGATAGTGGAAGATTCTGTAGATAATGGATGAGCTTGTGTCTAAAACAAAGTAGTAAGAAGGAAGAGATCTGACATTTTATTCCCTGCTCTGCCACAAAACTGCTTTTGTGGCCTCTGGCAAGACACTTACCTTCCCTGTACTGTCTTCCCTCTCTTTACTGTGAGAGTCATAAAATTTACCTCACACTTGTTATGAGGATTTATGGATCAGATTCTTAAATGCAGCCAGAGGGATGTGCCACACGTGAGTCCCTTGCCCCTCCCTGCTCATAGACTCAGTTCTACACTGTCTGTAGCTCCAGTGTAGCTTAGAGCAGAACCCAGGGAACCACCTACCCCATCTACCTCTGCACTCACTGGAGACTACCCATGCCAGGAGGATCTGGCTGCTTTTCCCTCACTTTGCACTACAGAAAGGGGCTAGGGAATCTAGTCCATAATGTTTGTAAAGCATCTTGAGATACTTTGATGGATGGTGCCATGCAAGTGCCAAATATAATAGATGAGAAATAGAAATAACTGAATGTTTGAAAGGGAAGCTACAGAACTTAATTTCATTTACAAAATTGATACCTGCAATAGAGGTTTAAACAAAGACCTTAACTGGATTACCTGTTACATTCCACATCCTAATGACATAAATAGCCAAGCACTGGGTACTTAAGACTACTTAGTACTCACTCTATCAGCTTCATTTAGCATAGACACTCTAATTGAAATGTTATCCTATTTTTTCCCCTTCTTTTTCCTTCCCCATACCCTCTCTCTCTATATATATTTTACAACGTGGGCCCCTTAACTCATTTCATCTGAAGAAGTGGGCTGTGCCCCCAAAGCTACATCTACATTTTTGCTAGTCTCTAAAGTGCTGCAGGACTATTCATTGTTTTTTAAATTTTTTGAATGTTTCTGGTTCTTTATTTTTTTGAAGGTAAGTTGAGTGGCATGGTTGCATCATCCTGCATTCCATACTTTCTGACATTGGTTAGGAGAATAATACTGAATTATTGTTCATTGCACCTGCACCTATGACCAACAGGAATCCAGTGTTACTTCTCAGTACCTATCAGTATGGAAGTGCAGGGTGGGTCTACTCAGCCACTGGGTTTAATAACACTAAAGAAATTCATATCCCTTCAAATCATGCCATATCTATGCAGTGTACCTCAGTGAAAGTGCCTTAGCAAGACATGTCCCAGTGGATAGAGCAACTGCACTAGGATCCAAAAGGCCTGTGTCCTATTTCCCAGGTTTTGCCACTGAAGTGCTGTAAGACTTCAGGCATGTCACTTCACCTCTCTGTGTTTCCTCTTATCTTTTGTCTGTTTTGTCTATTTCACCTTTCTGGGACAAGGATTGTCTCTTATTATATGTTTGTACAGTGCTTAACACAGTGAGGCTCCATATCATTTGGGGCCTCAAGATGCTATTGTAAATAATAATGAGGCATGAGATGCATAACTCTCTTAGCACATAGAAACTTCCTCTCTTTTCCCCTCTGAATCCTTGATGATGAATTTACAAAGCAGCATTTCTCCAATACCTCCTTGTAATTTTCAAATGTGAGGTTTGTATCTTTACAGTACTTCACTGTGAAATGCTTACCAATGAGTTGAGTTACATCTGCACCTCTACAATACCTGATAGCTGAAAACTAGGGATAGTCCCAAACAAAACCCCTGATTCTAAACACCACTTTGCTTTGGGAAGTTTGTACTTGGCTACCAGCATGGGACTCAGGCACATCTCTGTGTGTGAAATGCAAGCCACACTAGCGGATCCCTCCATTCGTGACAGCTCAAGAGGCAGATACTGAATCTTTAGTGGATCTAAGTTTGTGTTATCATTACAGAGTGTATCAGTCTTCACAGTAACTGATAGTACCCTCCACAAAGGTATCTCAGAGTCAGAACCAAGAAACGCTGTAGTAAAGCAGCCCTCTCACAAGTTTCATGTAAACCACAGCAAATTTAGTAATTGTAGCCCTGATTCTCAGCAGTACATTGATAGCAATTACCTGTTATGACCTATTTTCATTTCTTCTTGGCAACACAGATAGATCCATAACCAATTATTTTCTACATATGTGTTGGAAGAATCTGTCATTTTTGATTGCATGGGGGGGGTACCACATCAAATGTGTCTGGTTGGTAGCTGACCTCACATGATAAATTAAGAGGCAAAATGATCTGGCACACACACACACAGTGTAAAATACATAGCTGCTATAAAAGGATAGATGTTACTGTGTATTTGAATTAAGGTTTTGTAACTCTGTTTCTAGCACTTTTACGTGGAACGACTTTTATTTTTTAAATTCTCATTTTGTTTTCATCACTGATGGTATTACCTCATTGCACATCACTCAGCTTAGTTGAGGAAGCTAAGCTAGTTAATTTCACTTTATAGTGATTTTCCATTGGTGGTTAAGTACAAGAAGAATGTTGTTGTGTTTTGCATTCCAACTGGCTGCATCAGAATTCAGAGCTAGTGCACTTGGTTACCAAATGTCAATGTGTTTTCACACACTGGAACCACACTCCTTGAGCTAACTTATAAAATCACTACTCTCTCATTCTAATCCTTCCTCAAGACTTATGTCTGCTGAGACACCTACAGGAAATAAGCCAACTATAGATGGCTGGGTTAAGTGGCGATTAAGGATAGCAGCTAGCACAATTCATAAAAGAAAACAAAAACAAAAAACCTTTATAATGATTCTAAGATCATCACAATCTGCACATAGATCAAATGGTTATACAAATTATCTTTTCATCACACTTCTCCTCCTCCCGTTTTCTTCTTACTATTTGTTACATTTGCTAGTTGAGTTTTTTAAAACATTAGATTGTATGTTTTTCAGATCATATCTTCCTGTCTGTAGAAAACCTAGCACAATTTGTTCCCTACCTTCACTTGGGGTTTTTAACATTGCTGCAATAACAACATAGGACCCAAATTTGGGATATAACAGAAAATAAATGTCTCTGTAACTATGACTGAAAATGTGGTTGACTTTCAAGGGCTCTCATCTCTTTCCAACTTTCACCTCAAATTTTGTCTCAATAGTGAAAGCTGCAAGTGCAAAAGAGAGCAAAGTTATCTAGGAAAGGTTATAAGTGGTGTATTTCCTTTGAAAGTCCCTGTGAGGCTGCAGGTTAAGCTGCATTTTTTAAAATTTGATATTTGCTAAGAAATTATCTAGTTTTTCAACTTTATATCAGATGTTACATTGCCTGATGACCTATGCTTTGTCTATGCTTAGATGGTTTTGTTAACATTTTTCGTGGTTGCTGTCACTGGAGCAGCCCCACAGGAGGTAGCAGGAGCAGGAATTTTAGGGCATGCGAACACTAGGTAATTATTTCGAAATACCTAAATTTGAAATAACTCCCAAAATGACTATTTGGAAATAAGCTTATTCTCCAAGGAAAGCAAGAGTAGAGATTTTAAAATAACCAACCTGTTATTTCAAAATAACGGGCCAGGGATCATGGATGCTCTGCTTATTATTTTGAAATAAGGGGGGTTATTTTGAAATAACTCCCTACTGTACACCAGGGGTTTGTGTAGAACAAGGTTTGTGTTACCTAACCTTGCTCTGAAATAAAAGTCTAATGTAGGTACAGCCTTTTTGTTTGACTAAAAAGAACATGAAGCTGTATAGAGTACCCTGAGGCACCATGAAGGTGTTGGTAGCACTTTTCTGATCTTGGCTGCACCCAATCAAGCTAACAATGATGGCCTTTTTTTCGTTTTCTGGCCCAAGTAAGAAGCTTGATCAGTTTTATGCCCATTTCCCTTGTGATGCATGTGCTCTCAGCTGAACTCAGAGGAGGGAGAACTCCACGAACTTAGCAGTTAAAGCTAGGTGAATATTGTAAAATATTTTCCATGTATTTTCTCCGACTCTGCACACACACACACACACACACACACACACACACACACACACACACACACACACACACACACACGCATCTGTCTCTGTCTCTGTCTCATTTTATTGTCATGGATGTCCATAGCCAATAAATATGAAATTAATTTTCCACAACAGTTTTCACCAGAAATTGGATTGTAAAATTTGTGGTCCTCCCACGAGGGGAACAGATACAATAGCATGTGTCTGATTCAACCAGTCCTAACTAAACAATACAGCTTGCATTTTGCATCTGAAATAGCAAACCATTGTGAAAACAAAAATAGTGAAAAATACCATTGAATAAAAAATATGTTTGCCCAGACCATTTAGTTTGCAGTCAGAAGCATGAAATTCACTATCTTAACCATTCTGAATTGTTCTGTCTGCTTTGTTAGCAAGGGATTGGTGCTGTGTGCATTGTGAATGAGTGGTTTCAAGAAACACCCATCTCTCTGGAGGTCTGTTATCTTCTACAGGCAGCTCACTGCCTGCTTTACGCAGCTGCAGGTGGTGCAACCACACTTTCTCTGCAGTGGTGCAACCACATTTGAAAGATTTGTTGAGGGGCAGGAGGAAGAATGGAACAGCCGCCTTAACAGTACAATGAGAGAACAGAAATAGGATAGCAAAAGGGAGGGGGAGAAATAAAGACTCATCCGTAATCTCCTTAGTGGCTGAAGCTGTGATGATCTTCATTACTTTTCCATTTCCTGGTTCATGTTACATCTGTAGAGCTCTAGGGGCAGCACTGGGAAATGCCACTTTCCTCCTGTTCTGTAAATAAAAAGTGGGTTCGCACCTTCAGCACTCTCTTTGTGTTTATTTTTGTTCCTGCTAAAAACCCACTCTGAAATAACCTATTTTGTCTTCCACAAGCTATGAGAACTGAACAGGTTAAAAAAGGAAAAAGCTAAAAGCCCTGTTTCCTGTGCCTGAAAATCCACTGATGCAGGGTGAAATTAAAGGCTATAAATAGCTCCTGTCCTTTCAGCTTCATCATGCAAGCTTTGGCTGTGTGCTAGGATTATAAGAAGACAGAATGGATTTCTGTGTGGCGTCAACAAGAGTCAAGGATTATGCCCACTGTGCACATTGTATTGTTCATTTCTCACGGGCTCTTGCAGGAAAATTAAATCCCTTCTGATACTCAAGGTGCAGGGAGCAGAGGCAGCTTTGTGCAGGACACGTGCACTGCAAAGCAATTTTACACAGTGGCACTTAGCTTCCCATGGGGCCACAGTCTCCAGCTCTGGCTACAGTTTCATTCAGACAGAGAATGCAGCATGGATCCCAGAAGGAAGGAGTTTGGACTTTCCTTGCTCTGAGTCATAACTGGAATCAGCGAAGTTCATTTCCGCTGAACTGATTTGATGGCTGGATGTTGCTACTATAAAATAATAAATAATGGGGTGCTCTATCACTGCTTGCCTTTCTAGTGACTAGTAGGGACTCTGGTGACATGAGGTTTTCAGTGAATTAACAGTCAGACAATATGTCTGAGTTAACGCCAAAGAGACTCTCATGGAAAATATGATGCAATTGGAGACAATGTTTTTTTTCTTAAAGGAACAGTCCAGGTTGGTATGATCTTACTTGTGGTTTAGTTTACAGGTGTTTTTGAGAAATGTACCATACCTTTCCACTTTCCCACACAGACCATCTCTGCTTGCTTTATTTTTGTGTGCAGTCACAAGAAGGATTTAAAAACCAACAGAATTATTGTAAATTGCTCTTTAATGCTTGTGAATATGAACAGAGGGGATCTTTACTTGATCTGCAATGGAGGCTTAGGCTCATCTCTTTCTCAAAGCACTAACTATCTTATAGAACTGTTCATAATTTTATAGAATGGTTTCAACGTTCCCAGGTGCAATTCAGCCTAGTGAGGGGCTTTGTCACTACCTGTCCTACAACATGGGGTGCCTCATGACGCTTTGCTGCTGTAGTTCCCGCCTGGGCTGCTACAAATAGCATGCCGGTCACCTACTGAGTGTCTGTATATAGCCACGGCTCTGACCCCTGCAGTCTGTCAGCAAAAATCAGCCATGCTCTGGCTTCTGGCAACTTTGTTTTTTACCTACAGGGTGATCCCCACACACTTCCAGACCTGGATTTTCCTCCAGAAATGTGTGCTGCACTGTCCAACCCTCCCATGGAAAGTTTGGATATATTAAGTCCATTGTCACTCTCAGGGGATGAACATACAAGAATCTTCTACCCCAAATGGAGTTACCCAGAAAAGTTCCCCACACTTGATTAATATTAATTAAAGAAATAATACAAATGTATTTAACTGCAAGGAGATAGGTTTTAGGTAAGTATAAGTATAAAGTAATAAAGTCAGGAGTGGTCACAGGAAAAATAAAGATAAAATGCTTTCCAAACTAGACTTGGATCAAGGTGACATTCTTTCCAGAGGTTCCCAGTAATATTGGTCACAATATGCTCCAAAGAGCATAGGCTGATTCTTTTGTCATCTTAGGTGAAAAAGAGAGAGTTGCCGAGGGAGAGATGCTTTGGGGTGTTTTCACCTCACTTTTATAGTTCTGTCACCCTTTGAAATGCATTTGCCTGAGAGTTGCCCCTAGTTAAAATAGGCAACTTGGCCCTGGTCTATACTAGAGAGTTATTTTGGAATAACCCCCCCCCCTTATTTCAAAATAACGAGCAGAGTGTCTATCCTACCACACCTGTTGTTTTGAAATGACGAGCTGGTTAATTTAAAATAGTAACTCCTGCTTTCCTCAGGGAATAATGGTTATTTCAAAATAGCGTTAGTGTGGGTGATCCAGTGCTGCTAATTCGAAATAATTGGCCTCCAGAGGCCTCTCACAGCTGCACTTGTGGCTGCTCTGGCCACACCAGCCAGCTCCATTGCTCCCCTTCTTCTACAGAGCTTAACACAGCAGGCTGCAGGAAAAGGGCTTGGGGCATGTGGAGAGCTTTGCCAACACTGTCCCATACAGCTTCAGTAGAGGGAGACCTGGCAGACCCTACTGCTCCTTCTGAGCCCCCCATGGCTGACAGCACTCCCACAACACCGTTGGTTGTTACTGGCCAAGGACACAGGAGAGCATCGGCCTGGACTGGTGCAGACTTCCTGGACCTCATCAAGGTCTGGGGCGAGGAGGCCAAATTCCAGGATCTCTGCACCAGAAAGCACGACAGTGACATCTACAACCGGATGACCGCAAGCCTGGCTGACACAGGCCACACCCAGACCCTTGACCGGGTCCGGCTGAATGTCATGGTGCTCTCTCAGGCCTACAACAAGGCCAGGGAACAGAACAGATGTTCTGGGTTGGCACCTCACCTGTGCCGCTACTACGTGTAGCTCAATGCAATCCTGTGAGGGGGGCTGGTCACCTTCCCTCCCTCTCAGCCTCGTCATCATCGAGTTCAGCCAGGACACACCCGGCATTGGCCTTCACAAGGTCAGGGTTGTGGAGGAGAAGGAAGAAGAGGAGAGGTAGGCCAGCCAGGCGACCAGGTCCAACAGCCAGGGCCTGCTTCTCACCCGGGAGCGAGCCCCTCCTCCCGCAGGATTTCTCCCAGGTGTAGGAGAAACCCAGGGAAAGCACTTCAGGTGATTTCTATAATTTTCCCTATACACAAGCAGGGGCAGGCGATGGGCTGTGAGGGGCAGCATGCTCCTTGCTCAGTCTACTTGGCCTGGGGGTTGCACAACAGCCTGTGCGTATGTGTCCACATGCAATGTCAGTCCATAGCACTCAGCTTCATGATGCTCTCACGAGATTCCTGGAGAGGCCTGTCCCACACCTTCCCACAACGAGCCACCACTAAGGAGGCTGGGGCCATGGAAACACACAGCAGTGCCGCTCATGCCACAGAGTCATGCCCGCTCTCAGGCAGCATCTGCTCCCGGCCAGGCGCAGCAATGCAGAAGAGATTCATCCTGCTGGGGAGAGGAGCAGGACGGGACCCCAGTAGCACTGTCTCCGGCAAGCAGTATCTGCTGCTCTTACACACTTCCCCCAAAACCCACCTCCTCTAACGGGCAGGGATAAAAGCTCTCTCTCTGTGGGATGCCACCAGGGCCAGGCCAGGCATGTGCAGGACACAGAAAGAAGCTGAGCTCCCTGCTCCTCCTCCTCCCCCCCCCAACCTGAAGGCTCCTGGCCTGTCCAGCAGTTTCCCATGCCTGCTTGTCCCTGAGTTGTGGGTGGAGACATTTTCCCCTGGGACATCTGTGCCTCTGCAGGAAAGTGCCCGCTGTCTAGGCAACAGATGGTCTTGAAGCACATCACCATCATCTGAACTGAGACCTTTGGTGTGGGCTAAGAGATCAGGGCTAGGCTTCATACATGGTGTCTCCTGGGATGCCTGCCCTTGTAACTTTTCTTCACAGTTGGGCCAGCTGCGAGCGTGGTGCGTCCACCAACTCCCACACCATCCTCCCAACTCCGTGGGATCCCCTAGAGGAAGCTGCGAGTGTGGTGCATCCACTAACTCCCACACCATTCTTCCAACTCCGTGGGATCCCCTAGAGGAAGAGAACCCCAGTCCAATCCCCATCCCTGAGCCCACCCATTTCAGGTTCCTTCCCCAGTCCCTCCCCTGTTCTGTATCACCCAAATAAACAGACTTGTTTTTTCAAACAAAAAAAGGCTTTTTTATTTGCTCTGGAGGGGTGGGGGGAAAGTTGGCACGGGAGGGTAGGGGAAGGGAGAGGTGGGGGAGGAAAGGCAAACAGGGGGAATGCCAGGGCCCCTTGTGGAGAGGCACAGGGGAGAGTCTCACAGCTGGCCTTGGCTGAAACTCTCCCTCAAAGTCTCCCTGATGAGCATAGCCCTTCCGTGTGCTTGTCAAATGGCACAGGTGTCCAGCTGCTCGTAAGCCCTGGCCAGCTGTTCAGCTTCTCCCCCCAACCCTGGCACAAAAGTCTCCCTCTTGATCTCACAGAGGTTGTGGAATATACCACAGGCCGCCACCACGAAGGGGATGTTGTGCTCGTTGAGGTCCAGGTGGGTGAGGAGACAGACTCCTGAACCTCTCCTTTAAACAATTAAACACACACTCCACCACCATGTAGCACCTGCTCGGCCTGATGTTGAAGTGCTGCTTGGTGGGGTCCAGGCTGCCTGTGTAGGACTTCATGAATCAGAGGAGCAAGGGATGGGCTGCATCGCCCAGGATGATGTGGGGCATGTCCACCTCCCTGACCCTGATGGTGCGGTCAGGGGGAAAAAGTGCTGGCGTGCATCTTTCAGAACAGGTAGGAGTTCTGGAAGATGCAGGCGTAGGGTGCCTTCCACGACCAGTCCACATTGATGTTGGCGGTGCATCCCTCGTGATCCACAAGGGTCTGCAGCGCCATGGAGAAGTACCCCTTCCTGTTTATGTAGTCCCAGACACAGTGGTTGGGGGCCAGGATGGGGATGTGAGTGCCGTATCTGGGCTCCCTCCTCCGCAGTTGGGAAAGGCCATGGTGGCAAAGCCATCAATGGTAGTGTCCACATTTCCCAGAGTGACAGCCCTCCATAGCAGCACATGGTTTATGGCCTTGGCTACCTGCAGAAGCACGGCCCCAACTGTGGATTTCCCCGCGTCGACCTGGTTCCCAATGGAGCGGTAGGTGTCTGGTGTGATGAGCTTCCACAGGGCAATGGCGACATGCTTCTTCAGGGGGATGGTGGGTCCCAGTCGGGTATCCTGTCACCTGACGGTCGGGGGGAGCCACTTACAGAGCTTGAAGAAGGTAGCCTTCCGCATGCGGAAGTTCTGCATCCACTGCTGGTCATCCCATCGCTGCAGGATGACGTGGTCTCAGCAGTCTGAACTAGTCTTCCCACTGCCAGAAGCAGTGTTCGACAGTGTCCAGGAAATTGAGGGGCATTTGCAGTAGCAGGAGCACCAGGACCTGAGTGAAGGGGTCCTCCAGCTGGGTCTGGTCGTTGTCCTGCTGGAGCAGCATGCAAGCAGTGTGGACCAACTGCTTGATGCGCAGCATGAGGCCTGTGAGCCTGGCACTGCTTTGCAGCAGCTCCAGTTCATATTGTGAGTGCTGTGGTGTCCGCAAGGGCAAGCAGAGCACACTGCATGCATGTGGTGCCCCACAATGGGGGAGGCAGTGGAGAAGTGGTGTGTGAGAAGTGGTCGTAGAGAGGAGCACCTGAAAGCACGTGTCACAGGTTGCCTGATCAAGCAGCCACAGGAAGTGTCCGCCCTCCTGGGGCCCTCCTTCGGGTGTTCTAAATCTGAGGCACGTTCCAATCAGTGTGGACACACTATGTCAAAATATTTCTGACCAATTTCAAAGCTTCCCCATAGTGGGGACACACTATTTCGATTTTGTTAATTCCGGAGTTATTATTTTGAATTTAGTTATTTTGAAATAATTTTCCAGTGTAGATATGCCCATGGTGTCTGGTGGGGAAAGGTTGTGAGGTGTTTCTTCTTACTTGTGTTTGCTGAAATGCAGATTTTTCTTGTCTCTGTCTTTCTTCTCTTGCTGTCTGAGGTCCCTGTTTCCTACTAATATGTAAACTGAGGTGAACACACATCCCTTTGTTTAAGATAGGCCTACTTGACTAAATTCTTCTTAATCAGAGCTACATGGGTTTGAACATGTGCCATCAGCATCATTCAGGGGGAAATCATAACTTTACATATAATGTTGCTACATGCATTTCATATGCTATTACTGACTAATGAATTATTAGTTTCCAAATGATCCCTTAAGAAGGCATATTTTATACAAAGACTATTTCAGTGATGTGTAGGGTGTGAATATAGGGGTTCATTCTGTCACAACGGTACACCATGATACTACATGGAGGATAATTATTCTAGTATCATTAGCACCGGACTTATTTGAAAAGAATAACAATTGGTGTGATGACACTCTGCATTTATAAGGTAATATGCATTCAAACCACTGACATGTGCCTGCAACCTCAACTTCAGCCTAACAAAAGTGCTTTTGTGTGAGAATCACACATGCGGTGTGTATGTACAGAGCCAGGAAAGGATGCAATAATGAGTATAGAGTGACATCATTGTAAAGGTGTAAGACAAGCAAGAAGCCTAGAAGATGATGGATTATTGACAGAGATACTGTTTTTCTTTTGGAAAGAGTCAGTATATCTCAGTATGGCCCTGTTCTATGGCTACAATAGAGCTTTGTGTTTTTATTTTTAAAATAATTCATCATGATTTTCCCCCCTTGGACAGGTCAGATCAGACTTGTGTCTCCCTTATTTATCCTTCCATGAAAACTGAAAGTCCATTTTTCTCCCCCTGTCTTAATCAAAGCCTCCTAAGGGTGACACACTGTGCACTGTATCAGACAATAACAGAAGAACGATGTGATCAAGTATAGGAAACAGTAAAACTCATAAATGATTGATTCCATTAATGCTGGACCCTGCCTATTTCTCCTTTCCTGTAATACTGTACACCAGAGATCCCGACAGAGTGAAACAATAAGTGCTGTAGCCAGAGGTGCATAAGAAAATCAATTAACTTCACAGTTAGTGGTACTAGCTTAGAGATAAGATATAATAGCTGCCCTGGCGAAAAGTCAAAATTTTTGTGCCGTTAACTGCATTAGAAATGGGATTCTTCAAGAAGAGGATGCAATATGATTTGCCAGGCAAGGCCCAGTTCTTCTCTTTAGAAACCATTGAGTCTGATCTCAATAAATCTGCATCACTCTGTTGATTTCAGTGGAACAGAATCAGGCGTATGGTCTTTAAAATGCTAACACTGTCTCAAGAGAAGCCTCTGAATGCCAGAAATGCACTGCCAGTCCACGTGTGATAAATGCCCAATGGGGAATGTGAACTGGGCGCCCAGAACTCATTGTGCATCTTGCCAGTGTGTGTGTGCAGCCTCTGTTCAAATCACCCGAACAGGAACACATTCAGCGAACAGACACAGATGGTGTCGCCCACCATGAGGCCATTAGCACCCTCCTCCATAGAAGAAAAGAATTTGCATTCAGTGTTTTGTAAAGATACAGGGGAAAGTATACAACCAAGCTCTCAAAGAGATGCTCCTCGGATGCTCCTTTGCCATTCAGCGCATGTCCCTGACACAGGTCCCCAGGACATAAATAGTGCAAAAATGCCACAATCCCTCCCCAGTGAAACCTTAATAAATGTAGGAAGTGGGAGAAGGGGAGAGAGCCATTACTCTTCCTAGACATCTATCCAGTCAGACGAACAGATGGGAAAGCACAAACCGTTCTCAGAGAGAGCAGGAAATATGGAATGTTGCCTACAGCTTGATTCTCTTGCCAAACAAACTGTTGTGAGATAAGCAGTGATGGAGAGCCTTGTAGGCAGTGCCACAAAATAATGCTCCATATAGTATCTGGCAACAGAAGACCTAAAATACCTTGAACAAATAATATATTTGCGTAGAATTCAGCTGCATGAGACCGTGATGTTTTAAAAATATTTTTAAAGAGCAAGTGGAAATAAAATTTGACAGTCGTAGAAATTTAACAGGTCTCCAAAAAGAAAGGGTTTATCTACTCGGCATTGGCAAAGTACACTGGAGGTATACACTTTGTAAAATGCTGTAACATGCTGTGCTCTAACTGCCTTGGATAGTCCTCACAGAGTCCGCCAGCAGGGCCTGTGTTAACACAAACTCGGTACCACTTAGCACGCCTGCGCTAGCAGTTGTCTACAGGGTGCAATTAGAACATGGCACGTCAGAGCATTTTACAAATCACAGCAAGCTCTTCTGTCATCCTTTGCAGAACCGAGTGGACAAGCCCTGAGATTTAGCAAGTTAACTAACATATCTGTCTGCAAGACCTCTGTGTTCATGTCAATCCTGGAAACCTGAGAACTAAGTATACTGTGCTGTTGCATGTGTGTGGTGCCATTAGGTGTGCACACACAGCTTTTCAACAAGTCAATTTGTTGGATGAAGGGACACACTAAAGAGACAAGAGGGTTTAATACAAATAACTACTATCTAGGCAGATACAATGTGATGTAGTCGTTGTTGTTGGAATTCATGGCAAAACAATTGGATTTACAGAAGTTTCTTAGGGTACGTCTACACTGCAACGCTACTTTAGGATACTGGAGTATCCTGAAATAGCTATCCCTCATCTTCACAGCAAGCCCATTTTTCAGGCTCGCTATTCCGACGTCCCAGTAAACCTCATTCTACAAAGAGTAAGGGACATTTCAGAATATCACTTTATTTTGAAATAAGATACGCCATTTGCGTAGCTCAAATTGCCTATCTTTATTTTGAGTTACGGTGCAATGTAGATGCACCCTCTGAGAGCACAAAGGAAGGGGTGTGTGTGGATGTACATGTTTTTGAAAACTGTTTAAGCCATGCAGGATGTTGTTAAAGAAGGTCCAAAGGCATGAGAAAGTGAAGGAGGTGAAAGTGTAGACAAGGCAGAGGCTTGAGTGGACCAGGAGGATTAGAGAAGCTATTGGGGGAGAGGTCAGAGAAGCAGCTGTTTGTGGAATAATTAGTGTTTTGGAGCTTGAATGTTATATCGGAGAGTAGAAGACGCAAGAGCAGGGATTCAGGAAGGGTGAAGACATGGCTAGAACAGTGAAAAAGAAAGAGGACACTCCCTGGAGGGCAAATGCTGTTATAACTTGTGACATTGCGGCCATGCAGTACTGACAGCCTCACTTGCTCAGTTCTCTGCAGAGACGGCAGTGCACTGAGAATCCAAAAAGTACTCCTTAAGAATTGACCAGACAGGTACCAGAAGTTACCAATAAGAACTGCAGGGCATATGAGCTGTATGAGCACTGTGTGTCTTAGGTCAATTGACAGCACAAAGACAACGCATGGGAGGAGTAGATTGAAAGAGCTCACCGGCAGTGTGAAATAGGAACAAATCCACAGGAGAAAGATAACCATGCTGCAGCCTCCATTGCTGTCTGCCTTCCCAGGGTCATTAAGCAGGGTAGTGATGGAAATAAAAATGGCTCAAACCATGGGGCATTCAAGGAAGCAAGCCATTGGCAAGGCCTTGAAACTATTCTCTTTTCCAGAAAACTCAACTTAATGAACAAAATAAGCGGGTGGTGCTAAATGTTTTCCCTTTGTCCACCTGAGTGAACCTGTGAAACTGATTGGCCTCCATAGGCAAGACTCAACTGCCAGGCAGCAAATAAGGTGTAGAAGGTTTCAGTTTGCCAGCTAGTCTGTAAATAGTGAAGACATGAGGTTGTACTGGATCACAAGTTGCAAGATGCAGACAATGAGCATTTCAAAAGCTACCAAGCAGAACTAACTTTTTAAATTAAAGAACAATGGGAAGTTTCCTAAAGGTAATAAGACTATGAGAGATTCTGGCTGGTAACTCACATTGCAACAGTTGGAAAACTGCCTTCCATGTTTTTCTACTGGTTTCCTTTCACATCATTTTTAAAATAGTTGGCAGGAGTTAATGGGTTAATCAGTCTTTATTAGATTTGTTTACATTGTTATAGTGCTTTGGATAAGTAGTTTAAATATTGAGTGAATAAATTATTGCAGTTTCACCAGCTTTGAAGAAGGGAACTGTGAGCTTTAATACACAGCTGGGCAAGTTATTTAATGGCTCCACTGCTAACACAACTTTTTGTACTGAAATACCATTTTGTTACTCCTTAAAGCTGAGCTCAGTTAACCCCAACAGATATACCTGTAGTTCTGAGAGCATCAGTGCCTTATAATGGGACTATATTCTCTCTTTCTGTGTCACATGGGCTACGTCTACACTGGCATGATTTTCTGAAAATGCTTTTAACGGAAAAGTTTTCTGTTAAAAGCATTTTCGGAAAAGCGCGTCTAGATTGGCAGGATGCTTTTCCGCAAAAGCACTTTTTGCGGAAAAGCGTCCGTGGCCAATCTAGACGCGCTTTTCCGCAAAAAAGCCCCGATCGCAAAAATGGCGATCGGGGCTTTTTTGTGGAAAACAGTACTGTGCTGTCTACACTGGCCCTTTTGTGCAAAAGTCTTTTGGAAAGAGACTTTTGCCCGAACGGGAGCAGCATAGTATTTCCGGAAAAGCACTGACAATCTTACATGAGATCGTCAGTACTTTTCCGGAAATTCAAGCGGCCAGTGTAGACAGCTGGCAAGTTTTTCTGCAAAAGCAGATGATTTTGCGGGAAAACTTGCCAGTCTAGACACAGCCATGGTGTACCTACCCCACACCAGCCCTGAAAGAGTGAAGCGTACCTTGCAGGCTGAGGCAGCTTCCGATTCTGCTGAACATATAAAGTATAACAGGAAGCTGCCCAACTCAAGCTATGTCTAGACTACAGGCTTCTTGCGCAAGAAGCTTTTTGCAGAAGAGATCTTCCACAAAAAGATCAAGCGCAAGAGTGCGACCACCCTGCAAAAGTTCATCGAAAAAGCTATGTGCTTTTGCACAAGAGAGCATCCAAACTTCTTGGATGTTCTCTCGCAAGTAAGCAGTGATGCTATGGACAGAATGCCCACCAAGGCACAAGTTGCTTTTTTCTCTTCCCTCTTCTTGTGCAAAACCTCCCCTCTTGCTCGTCCACACACACCTTTATGCGCAAGAACTCTTTCTCAGAAAGGAATTATTCCTCATAGAATGAGGATTACCTACATCGGAAAAACCCCTCTGTTCTTTCCTTTTATTTGCACAAAAACACGCTTGAGGTCTGAACACTATGTGAGCTATTGCGCAAAAACTCTGTAGTGTAGACCTAGCCTCAGTGTGGGGAAGCTGCTGAAGCAGGAGGACACAGACTGCAAGCTGTTTCCAGGGAGCTGCCAAAGGCCCTGACGACAGAGCCATGGTATTCAAAGCCCCAGATAGACTCCAGGCTGCCTAATGAGCCCAGAGTAAAGACCATGCCAGCAGGAGCTATGTCATTTGAGGACCCCAGAGACCTGGGGGTACTTGGGGACCTGGAGCATTGCCAAGGGAGAAAGGGTAGGAAGCAGCCCTGGGGACTTAGACTTTTCTCTAGTGAGTGAACCAAGGAACCAGTCAGAGTGTTTCAGGAGGAACCCTGCTGGCTCTGTGGTGAGCAACCCCACCACTGCCATAGCCCTGGGCTGGAACTTGGAGGAGGAGGGAGGGTCCAAGACCCCTTTCACTGAGTGCTACACATCCCTAGGTGGCACCCTCCAACCCCAGTAAGTCAATATAGGCCACTCGTCGCCCCAGAAGTGAGTGGTGTTATTGACTCCAGCCCTTCAGCTATGCAGTCCTGCCTTTAAAGGACTTTGTTATTGACTCTGGCCATCAGGCCACACTGCCCCAGCTGGAATGGCTGCTTTATTGATAGAGCGTGCCTACCTTGCAACACTCTGGTAGAGGGAGG
The DNA here is from genome assembly GCF_052426305.1 of Pelodiscus sinensis. Classification (NCBI taxonomy): domain Eukaryota; kingdom Metazoa; phylum Chordata; order Testudines; family Trionychidae; genus Pelodiscus; species Pelodiscus sinensis. Next base: position 118,539,512 of record NC_143056.1, on the reverse strand, counting down.
AATTGATAATCTACAGGCTTCCATTAAAACTGTATTTTATTTTCCAGGCTGGCACTTTAGGTACAGGGCATATTGGTCTCAGTGCAGAAGTTGATGGCCCTGTATTGAAAGTGAGGGGAGAAAAAACATACCAGAGGCAGTATGTAGCAGGTGTAGATCCACAAAGAGACCATGCCCAAGTGTTCTTTAAAAGCCAATAAAGCTTTCAAGCAGGTTTTTTTTAAAGTCATGCTTGGAAACCACATTCTCTCACAGATGCTGGAAGCAACAAGTGCAAATGAGGAAAGATTTAATTTTTTTCTAGTCCTGGGAAAAACTACCAACGCTCTACAAAGTCTCCCTCATTTATGAGGTAGTTTTTATCCTGCCTCCTTTCCCATCATGCTCACTGGGAAGGACTATGAACCACAGCAGCCTGGGACCACGTATTCCAGGACTCTCTCAACTCTCTGAGGCCAGGTCTACACTAAAGGGGAAAGTCGACTTAAGATACGCAACTCCAGCTATGTTAATTATGTATCTGGAACTGAAGTATTTTTAATTGTGTTTTGGCACCGTCCACACAGTGGGAGGTTGATGGGAGCAACACGCTCCTATCGACTTCCCTCACTCCTCCTGAGGAGAAGGACTACCAGCACCAATGGGAGTGCCCTCTCAGTTTGCATGAGCGTGTCTTCATAGACCCGCTAATTCAAACCTCAGCAGCTTCAATCTTCTGTGTAGTATCAGAGGGGTAGCCATGTTAGTCTGAATCTGCAAAAGCGGCGAGGAGTCCTGTGGTACCTTATAGACTAACTGAAGTGTAGGAGCATAAGCTTTCGTGGGCAAAGACCCACTTCGTCAGATGCATGTAGTGGAAATTTCCAGAGGCAGGTAGTCAGCTACTAGAAGTGGGCCTCATCCTCCTTGATTGGATCCACCTCGTCATCTCCAGCCTGATTCTGGTCTGCATATTTATACCTGCCTCTGGAAATTTCCACTACATGCATCTGACGAAGTGGGTCTTTGCCCACGAAAGCTTATGCTCCTACACTTCAGTTAGTCTATAAGGTGCCACAGGACTCCTCGCCGCTTTTGCAATCTTCTGTGTAGTATAGACATGCCCCAAGAGAGAAAGGAAAGCCTTGTACCAGTCACAGGTCATTGGTCCAGTCCTAGCCATTGTTAACTGTCTGAGTTCTTAGATCACGAACAGCCTCCCAAGGAACAATTTTCTCTCAGCGATTGATCTTTTGCCCCCTGAATTGGTAATTACAGAAAATCCTTGGTCACTTCTCTCTTAGGTCTTGTCTACATTGGCACTTTATAAGCAATAGAACTGTCTTGCTCCGCGGTTTGGAAAACATCCCTCCCTGAGCTGAGCAAGTTACAGTGCTGGAAAGTGCCAGTGTGGACAGTGAAATTGTGCGGGGAGCCATGTTTCCAGCACCGTTAACTACTCCCCTCATGGAGGTGGCTTACATAGAGCGCTGGGAGAGGAGGAACACACAAGGGTGATGAATGGAGAGGAAGATAAATAATTTTTTTCATATGTGTGAAATGTCTAATGTACTTGCTTGACTGAGGTGACGTCTACACTGTAGCCATTTGTCAGCAGAGACGGTGCAAATGAAGCGCTCATTAGCAATTGTTGTGCTGTCATTTGCATATTCTCTGCCGATGCTTATTGCGCAAGAGGTTTTTGCGCAAAAACAAGGAGTGTAGACGGGGCCGTTTTGCGCAAAAAATCCCCCTTTTGCGCAAGATCCTATATACCTCCTTTTTTGAGGCATGTGTGTAGATGTAGCCTGAGATATGTACCAGGACTCATCTTCTCTACATATAAGTAATTCATCCTCCTCTCCCAGTGCTTCTGCCATGAGTACGGTATAGCATTATAGCATGTCATGGCAGCGCTTTAAACTGTAGACAAAGCCTCCGTCTTAAATGCTTAGTAGGAAGCAGATGAAGGATGTTCCAGTGATTTGCTTCCTAGCTTAGGATACAGAAACCAGGGTACAGTTCCCTCCTTTGCCACATACTGCCCGTGTGATCTCTGAAAAGCCACTAAATTTCTCTGTGCCCCAGTCTCTCATCTGTAAAATGGGTATAATAGCACTTCCCCACCTCACAGGGCTGTTGCAAGGATAAATACACTAAGAATTGTCAGGCACTCAGACATCCCAGTGATATTTGGAGTGGGAATATAAGTGACATATTATACAGATTGAATATCCCATTAAAATGTATGAGCTGCTACAGTCCACAAACTATTTTCATCGGGGAATTAATGGACTAATGGTATGGTATACTGCAGTATGCAGCATAATTGAAAATATAATGCTCCCTGTAATCTATTAGCTTTATCACATGGATGAAGAAATGCAGGAAGTCTGATGGAAAAGAGCTATTAGTTGCCATTTTAGAAAGTATCATCATAAGCTCTCATTCTTTCTCTCCACCTCCCTTCAGGTATTATATACTGTACAATGGTCCACATACAGTATCTCTAGTTAAATTGTGTATTCTTTCTTTGAGACTATCACATTTCTCACTGTGCTGTGTGAGTGTCTAGTGACCACTGGAGCATGTAACATAAAAAAGTTGTTAGACCCAGTGTCATGGCAAACTTTCAATTTGGCAAAGTATGTTCAATGTGTATTAATTCCACCTGCAATGTCATTTGAATATATGTTAAATTCTGCCTTAAATTGTGTTATAATATTTCCCTGTGTTGCTAAACAATTGTATTTTACCTCAGAGTTGGCTGCATTTCAGTGGTGGATGAAGTGATTCCTGTACTTGTACTTTGAAAAGTTCTTTGAGATCTTCAGAGATGAGATTACCAAATAAATATATGTTGATGTGTTTCAGTGGATGGTTTGTTTAGCCAGATCTACCTTCAAAGAAGCAAGCTTGTCTCAGTTCTGACGAGATGCCAGCTATGACTTCAGGCTTAGTGCATTTGAGGGCTTTGTTCATTGACTGAGAATATGTCCATATAGGTTTAAAAAACTGTGAAAGAGCCATACAAACTATGAAACTATAGGACCATGCAGATGGAAAGAAAGAAACTGTGCCCAGAATTGGCCTAAATAAACAAACTTAAAAATATTTCCCCTCTCCGTTATAATATCTTTCAAATATAGCAGTCTGGGATATTGCTTATAACAATAGTATGGAAGAGATTTTCAGACAGAAATGTGATTTTTTTGTTATTAAATTGATGGTCTCCCTTTAAAATTTGCTGTTTCCCTGCACACTCTTGCCAGTAAAGTAATTTACTAGACTATTTCTAGAGAGGGAACACAGAAGGGTGATGAATGGGAAGGAAGAGAAATAAGTTTTTTCATTTGTATGAAATTTCTAAGGCATTTGCTTGACTCTCTGAGATATGTACCAGGACTCTTCTGCAAACAAGTAACACATCCTCCTCTCAATGTTTAAAATAAAATGTTGGTATTCAACTGAGACTCTCACGAGAAGAGCAGGCAAGGAGAAGCAGGTGGTTACATAGGTCAGGAACACCTTTAGATCACTGCTTTACATCAGTGTAAGAAGGGGCAGGTCATAGCATAACAGTCTGCTGTAGAAAATGGCAGTTGTTCTGGTAGTTCTATAATGAAATTCCAAAGGTGTGGGCAAGGATGTATTTTAATAGTTCAGGGTTTTCTTTTTTGTGTCCAGCCCTAGATAATTCATTCAAACTCTTTGTGATGGCAGAGATGCTGGTCCTTCTGGATTAACCTGATTTTGAAATAGGATGTTCAGCAGTTGTCTTCCTCATTACATTCACTAATTCTGAGAAACAGCAACCAAAAAGAAAGATATAAGAAGGCTTTCACTATGCTACCATGCACTAACATGTCCGTGCTCTGTAGTCTCAATTGAGAAGAGGCAGCTGTGATAGCGTGTCATCATAGCCATCACAAATAGACCATGATGATTTCCATCTTTTCCCATCTGCCTATGGGGGGAAGTGGCACTGATAAGGCCCTGGGATTGGTTACAATCTCCTGGAATCACAAAGCAGATGGATATTGAGCAGATAAGCGTTAATCTGTCCTGGGAGAGGATTAATCAGGTGAAAGATGTCAATCTGTGTGTTTGTGTGTGTGTGTGTGTGTGCACTCCCGATTGAAGGGGGGTAGAGACGGTGGGCAGCTGGTGCTGCTATCATCTTTTCAGGTGCTGTTTTTGTCATGCTCTTAGAGCTGCTTTCACACCACCTCTCTTGCAGAAGGTTTATTCCTTTAATTTCCACTGTGAAAACCGGAAGAAAATGGGTTACACATTTCAAACAGGCCAGCCCCTCTTCTTCCCTTTCAGTTCTTTAATTTTATAGAGCAGCTTCTTTTTCATCCAAAACAAAACCGCAACTCCGTGGCATTTCACATGTATTGTTTCATTTGGTTTGGAAGACCCACTTTTCTCTCCTTCCCCAAGATGAAGTACAGTGGTTGCACTGCAAGGCAAGCCATTAAAAATGTTATTCTACACATCCACTTTGTTTTATCTGAGAAAAGCTAAACGTTTTACAGGCCTGAGTTAATTAACACTCACAACATTGCAGTGAGGCAGGAAGCATTAGAATACATGCCGCTTCATTGCTTTAACATGAAGTTGAGGGTGCTCAGTACATTTGAAAATAAGACCCTATAATCAACATTGCAGCTGAGAGACGTAGGGTAATGGGCCTAATCCTGTAGCATTCACTCACAGGGGTGGTCCTATTGATTGAAGACGGGAGACAGGATGCTGCTGCAAGTGACTTGCCCAGGATTACAGAGCATCAGTGACAAAGCTGGTACCCAAGGGTACAGCTACACAGCAGGGCTAAACTAGAAATAAGCTACGCAACTTGAGCTATGCAAATTGCGTAGCTTAAATCGAAATATCATTTCTAATTTGGGCGTGTCTACACAGCACTTATTTCAAAATAGAGCACTCTTTCTCTGACTTCCCTTAATCCTCGTCAAATGAGGGTTACAGGAGTCGGAGTAAGAAGTTCTCCGGCTGGACATTATTTCAACATTATATCGCCATAACTGCTTGTAGCATAGACGCGGACTATGTTATTTTGGAATAACGTCATTTATTCCGAAATAATGCTGCTGTGCAGACGTACCCCAAGAGTCCTTGCTCTTAATCCTCTGCTCTAGCCATGATATAAAACATTTCTTCCTTTTTTTGGCCTTTTTTCCTTCAAATTGTGCCCGAACCTTTCTCTGCTTCTGTCTTCATGCTTGCATATTTCTTTTTTCTTTTCATCTCATTTCATTCCTGGCCCCACACATTTTGCTTTATGGAGATATATGCAGCCTCATCACAGAAGTTAACATATCCTGCCAGAGTTATTCTTTCCCTATAGTCTTTTGCAACACCACTTTACCAGGTTGTGTAAAAAATGTGGCAGTTTTGTATCAAACTGGTACATCAAAAAACTGTTAGGGTTACCTAGAGTACATAAGGGCAAATATTGTTCTGTTATTCTGCTTTGGGGCTTAGCTCTGAATGTCCTGTTCTGAAATCCCTAGTGGGTGGCTGAACAGCATGATTTAGCTTGCATGTGAAAATATATAATTGCATGCCATAGGCCAGATTTTGAAATGGGCCCATCCTGACCTCTATTTTTCCGCACTGTGAGCAATTATTTCCATATGCAAATGAACCTAATAGAAAAATCCTATTGAACTGATTAGGAAATGATAACCTATGGAATCTTTAAACCAATCTGTAAAATTATACAACAGGGATCTAATTTTCTATGAGGTTCTGTAGATATTTTGAATTTATTTCTTTAGAATCCTATTGCTTGTATCACATGTAGAAAAGCCACATCTTGAAAATCGGTCCTAAATATGTCTCTCTATAAAAAGCTTTGCTGTAAGTGGACAGCCACAGCTCAAGACGTGGACAGGTGTGGTTGAACAATTTGAGTTGCTGTGGGGTTTTTTGTTTGTTTGTTTGTTTTATTAAGTTAGGAGATGGATGTTCTAAATTGATGATCTAATATCTAAGATAAAGTTTGCCCCTTATGTTCTGAAAGGAGAGAGGTTATTATTGCCACACAGCTGCTAGTGGTTGCTGGAAGTAGCTTTCTACCAAATAATCCATGAATATCACTAAAGTTCTCAGAATGTGTGGGCTACAATGTTAGAATTCATCCCCCTCCCTTTATTAAATAAATGTGCCCTTTTATTAGTGCCATCCTGTCACTTTTCTCATTCCCATTTTTCTTTAGTAATTCCCAATATTTTTCTGTTTTACATTTGGTTTGGCAAAATTTTGTTGTTTGGGGTTTCACTTTGCAAAACCAGGTGTCATTTGAATCCAGGTCCCATTTTATCCTAACCAGCAAAGTTTAGAGGAGTTTGAGTGAAAGATTTTGCTTTTGCCTCATCTTTATAATGAGCTAGTTGCAGTGGTTTTGGTCTTGGAAAACCTTGTCAACCAGATTTTGAATTAGCAAAATGATACTAAGCCTTGCTTTGATTAATGTTCTGTTTTAGTAGAGAGTTCTTTAATTTAGGAAATAAAGATGCAACAAGATCCAGTAGCTGGAAGCTGAAGCAAGACAAATTTAGATTAGAAATTGCAATTTTTTGCGTGAAAGCAATTAACTATTGGTATAACTTAGCTAGGGAAGAAGTGGAGTCTCCACCATCTGAAGTTTTTAAATCAAGGTTGGATTTTTTTTTAAATACACTCTATCTTAACCAGAAGTTACAGGCTTTGATGGAATTGCTTGGTAAAATCCTATGGCCTGTGTTTTTCAGTAGGTCAAACTAGATTATCATAATGGTCCCTTGAAGCCTTAAAATCAATTTATCTGAGCCTCAAAAGTTCAGGGGGATTCACACAAAAGATTCTAGTTTTGAGTCACCTTTAGTTCTTTTCTTTTTAATCCAACCTCTGCCTGTGATGTTGTGAATGTATTATCCTTTTTTATTCTTATAATTTTTACTCCTAGAGTGATCTTGGAAAAGTTACTTCCCTCTCCTTTCTTCGTGCTTTTGAATGTCCTGATGTTGTTTTACAAGCTTCCTGTGGTCAAGCAGTTTGCCAGAGTTTGCAGTGACACACGGAGTGGAGAAATAAAAGCTTTTGAGACATCAGGTTATTAAAGCTGAGAGGCCATGCTGGGAAAATAAATTGCCACCAGCATGAACTGAAGTAGAAATATTTGTTAACTTGCCTTCAGCCATGGATTTTTCCTTTGCCAAGTAAAAATACTTTCTTTTACATTTTTTTCCATTCTGGTCACTTTTTGACGATGATGATGATTGATGATGATGAGCCAAAAAATTGCTTTGTCTTCTTTCCAGTTTTAACCTGTTTCCTTTATCACTCATATAATAATTTCCTTGGTTGAGAATGCTTATGGACTAAAGTGTTGTGTGTCAGCACTTCTGTGATATAACAAGAAAGGATAAGAGCAGGATCTTGCAGCAAAGGAAGATAAAATAACAATCAGGTGAAAAAAAAAGCTCTAAAAACTCCATGAACTTCATAAAAGACTTGATTTAAGATCTGCTGTACTTAATGGAAAGACTCCTATAGACTTTGATGGGCTTTAGATCTACTTTTCCTCTCCCTGCCACAATTTTTTTAAATGTTATATTTTAATTATCCTTTCAAATTGTTTTCCAAATTAATGGAGAATATCAATAAAATGTTAACTCTTTCTGTTGCTTCAAACTTGTTGATTCATATTTTTTCTTCTGATTGGTGTCAAGCTAGATTTGTATGAAAATAGGAATTCAGTTACAAAGGTGCAAAGCCAACATTTTAATTTTTGTATTAGTTACACAAAAGAAAGTTTTATCAAAATATGTTTTGATTTAAAATTAACTGATTTATTACATAAGGGAAGTATTTTGTGTAGTTCGTAAATTGAACTGATTATTTCTGGCCACCATATCTTTGAAGATTTTAAAATACATCTCATCCTCGCAAACCTAATTTTTATTCAGAGGTTAGAAGTTTTCCTGCTTTTTTCAGCTCCCAATCTGTTTCTCAACTTTGAATGAACTAATCATTGAACTGAACTAGTTGAATACACTGAAATTAAGAATATATATATATTAGAGACGAGGAGTCCTGTGGCACCTTATAGACCAGGCATGTCCAAAGTCCGGCCCATGGCCTCCGCGGTCCTAGAGCCTGCCCTGTAGGGCACGTCCGCAGCCCCGCTCCCCCGCTCGGCTGCGGGTTCGCCCTGCCCCCGGGCCGCCGTGAGGCCGGTGTGCCCTGCGGGCTCTCCGCCTTGGGGCTGAGAGTGCGGGGACGGCCCTCACGCATGTTCACTTCTTCAAATCTGGCCCTCTTTGAAAAAAGTTTGGACACCCCTGTATAGACTAACCGAAGTGTTAGAGCATAAGCTTTCATGAGCAAAGACCCACTTCGTCAGATGTACATGCATCTGATGAAGTGGGTCTTTGCCCACGAAAGCTTATGCTCCAACACTTCGGTTAGTCTATAAGGTGCCACAGGACTCCTCACCGCTTTTGCAGATTCAGACTAACACGGCTACCCCACTGATATATATTACAGAGTTTGTCTATCTTTCTGTTTGATCAAGAACTCCTCCTAAGTGATAAGAGCCAGAACCAACACGTTTGGTATACAGCTTCCTCTTATCATGATTTAAAGCAATGTAAGTATTCGGTTGTGCCATGAAAATAAGATGTGCCTGAAGTGGGATTACTTTTAAAAAAACCAAACAGAAGAGAGACAGGGTATGTCTACGCTAAAGAGTTTTGTCAGAAAAACAGCTGTTTTTCCGACAAAACTTGAGTAATGTTCACACTGCAATTGCATTCTTCCGCAAGAAAATTGAAAGAACAGAGGGGTTTTTCCAGCATTGGTAATCCTCATTCCATGAGAAAGAAGCCTTTTTGCGAAAGAGCTCTTTTGCAGAAAGGTGTGTGTGGACGGGGAAGAGGGAGTTCTTTCGGAAAAAGAAAATAGCACAGGAGCTCTGGTGGCCACTCCGTCCATAGCAATCACAGTTTACATGCGAGAGAGCGTCCATTCAGTCTGGACACTCTTTCAAAAAAAAGCAGATCGCTTTTTGATGCACTTCTGCAGTGTGGACGCTCTCTTTCAGAAGAAGTTTTTTCAGAAGATTTCTTCTGAAAAAAGCTTCTTCCGAAAGAAGCCTGTAGCCACAGAATCATCAAGTAAGATACAGTCCTGAAAAATGTTGAAAGAGACTGAACCAAGATGAGTTAGAAAAATAGGATGAACCTGGAAAATTATTGCTTCTTAATAAACCTTACAGAAAAGAGATAAAACAGTGCTCTGTTTTGTCACAGCTAAATCAATGCTTAAGGTTTGAAAACTAAACGAAAATGTTATTGGAAATCATATTCACTGTAGCACTTTTTTGTTAAAACATAGCAGATGATAAGAGATCATAGGAGTGAAAAAAAATACACTAGATGGAATTCCCATTTTAAAAAATTTACTAAAAAACCACAGAAAAAAATTAATAGTCATTTTTAAGAAATCTGAAATTAAAATGAACTTCAGGAAAATAACACTGCATTTTTTGAAAAATACAGTAATTTAAATAAACAAGTACATTTTCCTTTTATTTTCCAAAATAAAAAAAATTAAATCTGCTAGTTCATAATATAAAAACAAATCTAAGAAATTATCTAAATTTAGAACTTGACTTTGGACCTCTTTCTTGTGTGTTTGGACTAATCAGGAAGCTGAAATCCTGATGCCACAAGCTATCTATAGTTGCATAAAAGTCCTTATTACTTAACTTAAAAAGATATTCATGCTGCAAATAATTAAGATGATGGGCCTTACCTTGAGCTAATGTAAATTGGCATAGTTTCAGTTAAGACTTCAGCTCAAGAGTAGAGTTGATTAAAAAAAAACACTATGAAAAATGTTTGAAAATTTCTAAGTAAGTTTTGCTACTCCAGTTTCAAAAGTGAACAATTTTTATGCAAAATATTTTAATCTTTTAATTTAAAAATTGTGTTTTAATTTGGGGAGGTTCTGGTTTGGGGTATTTTGGGGTATTTCCTATCTTCTACTCCTTCATCTTTTTCTTTTGCCTCTCTCAATTTTTTCTCTTTCTATTTTTGTTGCTGAAAAGTGGAAAGAAGGAAGAAAGGAGGAGCAGATAAGGAAAAAAGAAAAAAATAAAACCAAAAAAGTTTTTGTTTTTCATTTTCCAATTTTGTTGAAAAATAGCAAATTTCCAGAGGATGTTATGAGGGCCAACATTATAACAGGGTTAAAAAAAAGAACTGGATAAATTCATGGAGTATAGATCGATCAATGGCTGTTAGCCAACTTGGTTAGTGAAGGGTGACAGGGGAGGGATCACTTTGTTCGTTCCCTGTGAAGCACCTGGTGTTGGCCATTGTCGGAAGACAGGACACTGGACTAGCTGGACTTTTGGTCTCCCCTCATCTGACCATTCTTGGGTCAAAAATGAATTTCTGCAAAGAATTCAAGATTTAAAAAAGCCCCTTTTTCAGCGTGAACAAAAATGGTTTTGAAAAATTAAAATTAGTCAATGAATTTTGAATCAAGATAAATTAATAATTTTCACCTATTTACATGAATTTTTCTTGCCATGTTTACTAATTTAAAGACTAGCAACCTGATTTTCAAAAGTCTTGATAACTCAGCAGCTTCCATTAAAATGTTTTTTTCTTTAAGGCAAGACACTTTTTGTAGGATGGTTGGTGATAATTGAGATGTTCCTTCCATTTGACAACATGCAGGAATGGCTGAGTGAAGCCAAGGAACATCCTTCAGCTCTGACACCTTTTGGGACCTCACTTGGTTACCACTCCATTCTCTTCTTGTAATGTCAGGATGAGGTCATCACATGGGGGAAACTGGAATCTTGACACCTGGCCACCTCTAGGCCAAGGAGATCTGTCTCCCCTGGGCATGCTGGTTCACAACGTTCAGGAATCACTTTGCAGCAGGAGAGCTCTTCAGCTCCCCCCCCCCCCCTTTTCATTTTTTTAATGTAATTGTTTCTGTTTTTCTGCCTTTTAGTTTTCACTATCGGAAATGTCACATTATTTGGTTATTAGCACACTCACTTGGAGAAGTTTATTAAAGGCTGCGTGGAGTTTCTGACTTACCAGTGGTAGTGAAGCAAAATGAATTTCATGGCTGGGTTGTTATAAAAAAATGTTTTTATGGGTGTATTCAATTTTCACTCTACCCAGCCCGTGCCTTTTGGGGAGAGGCAGTTGAGGAGTAAAGGGTACAATGGGGAGGAAGAAGGAGATTCAGTTGAGTATCACTGTCTGTGATGCAGTGATGAGAGTGGAAGTTGCCGAGCCAGCTAAAAACATACCAAGTTTGATTGGCTCATATATTTGGATACCAGATCAGCAGCACTGATCATTTTCATTTACATTGTCACACCTGAGAGTGTGGAAAATGACAGTACCACCCTGCATGCATTACTTATTCATTTCTCTTCTTCCATTCCTCCTTCTTGACTTCAGATGGTTGCATTATGCAGATGTGGTCAGGGACTTAGGCATCAGATGGATGCTCTCATATCTGAAATGGGTTATTTGAGAGAGCCCGGAGTCTGCTTACTGTGCACTTCTGTGCTTCCTGGCCGCTGTGTTCTCAGTCAAGCAAGAAATCCAGTAAACTGTAGCTAGCATTTTGTTTCAATCTAAAATTTCTCAGATCAGAATTCTCTTCAAGACCTGATGATTTTGGATAAGCAGAAGTCTACTGTGATTGAGAGCCAGGTCCGGTTGCTGGAGAGTGAAAGAAGCTTAGTGTAAGAGCCTTATAATGAGGTTATTTATTAAAAGGCATGGAAAAAAAGCCTTGATCTCTTCCCTAATAAGTTTTATAGAGAAAATCACTATTGTATTGGGACTTATTTTTCCCATCCTTATTTGTGAGGGCAAAGACAATGGACCAAAATCTGCCCCCCCATCATCATGGGGCAAATCCTGTTGAAGCACATGATGATTGCATTAGTGTATGTGAAATCAGCGTGTGGTTGGGAGGTATTTTCAGTATAGTTATACCATGCTTTAAATTTAAAAGATGCCAAAGTACATACAGGAATCAAGTTACTTATCTCTGAAGTTCTCTCAGCTCTGGGGTGATCTGTGGCGGCTCCCATTACCTTTATATAAGGGTTTGGGAAAAGACAGGAATAGGAATGAACTTAGGCAGAATGTATTTGCCAGGACACCTGGTTTTGCATCTCTGCTGTGAGGAAGAGAGCACAAGGATCTTCAAAGAGCAAAATCTGTGAGGACTCCTGCTTTATATTTCACTAAAAGACTTACCTGGTGTTGCCTGGGTCTGGGGCCAGGCGTGGGGTATATGTCTGCACAGCCTCCTGGCTGACTTCTCCCTAGATCCAGCCCAAGGAAGTGGGGAGCCAGATAGGCCATCTGCCAGCTTCTCCATGTGATGGTGCGGGGGCTGCACAGGCTGCCTGCCAGCTTTTTCCTGGGGCTGACCCAGGGCAGCAGGGGCCATGGAGGCTGCCCGCTGGCTTTTCCCTGGGGAGGAAAGGGCTGTGCAGACCGGTTGGCAGCTGCTCTCTATGGACAGCATGGGACGGTGGGGGCCAAATGCTACAGAGGCCATGCAGTGGCTGGCAGCTGCTTCTCCGGCCAGGCTGGCATGGTAGGGGCCAGAGTTGGTGCACTTGGTGCCCCCTCCCTCTCTGTCATTCATGAGTAAAATTGTCCCTGCTCTCACACCCCTCCCTTTCCATTTGATGGGAAACAATAACATTCTACACACATCCTGTGGTCCTGGCACAACCAAACCCTGATATTAAGTTAGGATAAGAGGAAGCTGCCTACCAAATTTGGTGGTCCTAGCTCTTTCCATTTAGGAGGCGTTCTTGAACAAACGGACTCTCAGGCGAATAGACATACAGACACACTAACTCACTAAAATATATAGTCTCTCTCTCTCTCTCTCTCTATAGAAACACTTTTCCTGCCAGGTGAGAGAATGATGTCATCACATCATCTGCGTTCTCATGCTGCCACTGCCGCCTGCCTCCGCTTCCATCCTCAGCTGCTTGCTGTGGCCAGCCTCGGTGCCGGCTACTCCAGCTCCAGCTCCCGCTTCACACCCGGGGGGGCTGTGCTGACGGGGAGGAGCTGATGGGGGTTGGTTCCCTCTGCCATCAGAGCCCAATCACCTCTACAAGCCACGCCGGGTCCTCTCTGCCATCTGAGCCAACTCCCCCACCCCAGAGACACACCAGGTCCCCTCCATCATCCAAGCCCAACCCCCTCTGCCATCTGACCCCACCCTCTACCGCCCTCCCTCAGGCTGTGGTGGTTCCCCTCAGCCATCCAAACCTGATGCCCCCTTGACTGCTCCAAGTCCACTCCGCCACCTAATCCTGATCCTTCCCCCCCGGGCTGCACTGGGTCCTCACCGCCACCTGAGCCCGACTCCTCCCCTGGGGCCACATCGGGTCCCCTCTGCCATCTGAGCCTGATCCCTCCCTTCCTGGGCTGCACTGGGTCCTCTCCGCCATCTGAACACCCTCCCCCCGAGATGTCCCACATCCCCTCTGCCATCTGAACCCAACCCCCTTTCCTCTGCCTCTTCACCCCTTCTGCTGAGACCCCCTGACCTCCCAGCTCACTCCTGCCCCCTGGCCAGACACCTGCCCCCAGAGAGAGGGGGGCTGGTGAGTGCAGTGTGCAGGGGGCGCAGCCCCCTGATAGAGATTAACAATTAAAAAGTTTTAAGTTGTATGAGAGAAAACACAAGGTCAGTGGGATGCTGCATTGCTCCAGTGCATGTGGGAGGGTTCTGAGCCGATTGGCAAGCTCTGAACTTGGGAGTAAGTCCTGTCTATACCGCTGCTATACCTGGCTGTCTCCCTATTGTAGGAAAGAAGAGTATGCTATCACTTCTGTCTCCCTGAGACTTTCTTAGAAATCCCCCATCCAAGTGCTGACCAGGTCTTGTCGCTATATTGTTTGTGAAAGCAGAGTAGATCACAGCCCTGAGTGGTATGGTTGCAGACAGTAGCATTCTTAAGAATGAGTGTATTATGGCAGAGGGCCAAGAAACTGTTTTCTTGAGCAGATACTGCGTGGAGAGTCTGTTCTTGCCTTCCATCCCTCTCACAAAGTATTGTTTAGGGAGCTGGGAAGGAGGCAGACAGGCAGAATACTTTTTCCTGAACTGAGATTTGATTAGAGAGCACAGATGCGTAGCTGCCATGGTTTTGGATCAGTGGTGTGCGGGAGGCCTGCACATTCAGGTCTGAACTCTGCAGTTGGGAATCATTCCTTTCAAGATTCAGCACAGTGAACTGTGTTGAACAGGGTTTTTTAACTGCAAATTTGGCAGCAGCTGAAATTGTTGACTCGGTTGCTCATGCTATGGAATGCCCTCTTTGGTAGAGGAATCTTATTTCATTTAGTAGCAATTTTAAATGTATTTGCGAGATAAGTGAAAACAAATAAAAACTTAAAACAATGTAAAATATATATATATTTTTGTTTTGTTTTTTCCTCAAGCAACATGGGCTTTGATAGAAACAACCACAGGCATCTGCTGTTGACATTAGCTGACCAGTTCCTCTGAGGAGTTGACACATACCTTGAATTCAGTAATGTGACACACTGTGAGACCATATTGTATTTTGCGCTTGGAATGTCAAAGGTTTGACGTTAAAACAGGGTGAAGGCAGCAACTTGAAAGGGTTTGGGGTGGGGGTTTTTTCTGAGAAGTTTCTAATGCACATTGCTTATACTATTTTCATGCATTTGATTCGTTATTCTGCATTACAATGGCTTTCTTAGATATCCAAACTTGGAAACTCGTGAATAGTGGAACAGTGACCATCTCTGAGATTTTTGTTCTTTAGATTGAGATGAAGAGAGAGGTTCTTTAGCTCTCTGAAGTATAGAGAAAAGTGCAGAAGATGAAGAATGGGATGGAGGCTTATTACAGAGTTTTAGTGATAATTTAACTTGCACAAGGAATATGGTTAGACTGTTATGTTTCATTGCACAGAATGTGGACCATAAGAACGCGTCTACACAGCAGCATTATTTCGGAATAATGACCGTTATTCTGAAATAACAATCTGAGCATCTACACAGCAGTTCTGTTATTTCAAAAAAAAATTTGAAATAACGGACAGCTTATTTCAAAATCTGTAAACCTCATTCCACAAGGAATAACACCAAAATACGCTCCACTGCTGCTATTTAGAAATAGCTTCTCCAAGGGGAATTCTAAGTAATTACTCCCCAGTGCCTCCTGGGGCTCTAAATCGAGGTAGCATGTCCACATTAGGAAAGCCCGCCTTCGAATAATTTTGAGGCTTACCTGTAGTGTAGACGTGCTATTTCGAAATAAGTTATTTCAGAAAAAACATTCTGAAATAGCTTATTTCGAAATAAGTGTGCTGGGTAGACATACCCTAAGTTAGCAGTGGTCTTTTTCCATGTATAAGAACCATATCATGTAATTGGACACAAAACAAGAATATTCACAAACAGGTATGCTCAACTTTGTACTGAGATGCTCCATGAAGAAAACAGACATCAGACTTCATACTATAATAACGAATGCTGTATTAAACCATAAAATAAAGAGATATACATTTATGACTTGTGGTAAGCAAGCAAGTCTCCCAAGCAAATTGGCTTCCTACCACTGTTAAATGTGTAGTTGTCCCCAAAGGATTACTGATTTTGAACTGTGCTGCATGCAGTCTGAAAATGGAGCAAATATAAGTTGAATAGACTACATCAAGCAGCAGTAACACAGCAACGGAGGTGTGGCTGGGCCTTCATCTCAGGAGGATACCATATTTTAGAGAACAAAGTTGTTTTCCATGACAGACCATATGGATTTAGGAGCCTGACTTTAGGCACAAAGGTTTGACGATTCACACTTATCCATAGCTATCTGTTTAAAAGTGAGAGAGATTGAGAGAGAGAAGGTCTAATTTTCAAAATGTGACAAGCAACAGTGTGTAAATTTTTCTCATACTTGGTGCACAAAAAATGTGGATGCAAATACTTGCATATGCTAAATTCTGCATGCATAGATGGAGGCTATGTTTGGAAAAAATAAGCCCATAGATTATCTATCAGACAAAGTGGGTGAGATAATATATTTTATCAGACCAATTTCTGTTGATGAGAGGCAAACTATTTGAGCTATACAGAGCTCTTCTTCAGGTCTGAGAAAGGCACTCAGAGTTTTTACTGCTAGTACAAGGTGGCACCGATTGTTTAGCATAACTAGTTAACACATATTTCAAGGGACCATTCACAGTGAAATGGCTAGTTAACACCTCTGCAATTATAGGATAAAAAATGGGAGTCAGTGGGTTATTAGGTGTAGTATCTATATGGGTTTAGGGAGAGGCCTACATTATAATAATACGACCCTTATTAAGAAGGTCAGTATCTTTATCCCTATTTTACAGAGGTGCTAACTGAGGCACAGTGAGGGGAAGTGACTTGTGTATAGTTACCCAGAAGGCCAGTGGGAGAGCAAGAATGGAACCAAGATCTTAGTGGAAGTGCAATTTACATTGCTCTAAAATATACAGCTGCTGAATTGGTAATTGGAAGAAAAAATAAACTCTTATTTAAGTTTCATCTCAGTACCTGGTATATTGTGCACCTCTTGTAACAATAGTTACAGTTACCAAATTGTTTGTTTAGTTAATGCTGTAAATAGGAACAGTTCTCTTCTGAATATGTAAAAAGTCAGGATCCAAAGAACTGAGGACTTGAGTCTCTTCTCACCTATATCAGTGGAAATCTGAAGAAAACACCCTTGTCAATGGTTTTACATTGCTTTAGAGCCATTTTAAGATCAAATTGGACCCTGAGGCTACATCAGGAAAGAGGTGAAGAAATTGGAGAAGGTCTAGAGAAGAACAACACAAATAATTAAAGGTCTATAAAACATGACCTGTGAGGGAAGACTGAACGAATTGGGTTTGTTTAGTTTGTTTAATTTGTAAAAAAGTAGGCTGAGAGGAGACGCGCAAGTACCTAAAAGGGTGTTTTTTAAGGAGGAGGGAGAAAACATATTCTCCTTGGCCTGTGAGGATAGGACAAGAAGCAATGGACTTAAATTGCAGCAAGGGAGGATTAGGTTTGACATTTGGAAAAACTTCCTAACTGTCAGGGTGGTTAAGCACTGGAATAAATTGCATAGGGAGGTTGTGGAATCTCCATTACAGAAGATATTTAAGAGCAGGTTAGATAAACATCTGTCAGGGATGGTCTAGATGGTGCTTAGTTCTTCTGTGAGTGCAGTGTATTGGACCTGATGACCTCTCATGATCCCTTTCAGTTCTAATATTCTATGATTCTATGATCTACACTACAAGCCAGGGTGTAGCAATGTCAGGGTGTGATTCCCTTGCTCATGTACATTTTATTAGGACTAGTTCTGAGCTAGCTTATGCTAGTATAAATAGCAATGTAGCCACAATAGCAAGGATAGCAATCATCAATCTCATGGTTCCCCCAAATCCATGACGACAAGTTGCTGTTTCCAAATCCTTTTAATTGTGGAATCAAAATAGAACAGTAGATCTCTGTTTGAACAAATATTTAAAAAGATCCCAAGCAGTTTGGGACTGATTAATAGCTTCAGTTGTTGGGTTGGGGAAGTGGAGAGGTTTTCTGTCTCCCAATCTTGAGCCTTATCGCATATCTTTATAGCTCCTTTGAAGTGCATACATAGATGGAGGCTGTGTTTGGAAAAAATAGCCCAATGGTTTGTATTGCTTTTATCTTCACCACCAACAGTCCTTTATAAACTGCATCTGACCCAGTAGCTAATTGCAATGTAATGGTATCTTTTTTTTTAAAGAGTTGAGAGGTGTTTACTGGGGAGGAACTACAGACAAATGGAAAGACCTGCTAGCAGAAATTCTAGCTGACAAACATCATACAGCCGTAGCAGCTTTTCTGGAATAATAATTCATCATGTACTAGCTTCTTTGGCATAGCAAAGTCCACAGTAATCAGTAGCAGCTGTAGTATCTGATCATCTCACAGTTGTTATGCTTATAGCACCTGTGTGAGGTAAGGAAATAATATCCCTATTTTACAAATGGGAAACTGGAGGACATGTGAGGTGAAGTGTCTTGTTCCTCCATGTCACAGAGGAAATTATCAGCTGAGCTGGGTCTAAACCCCAGGTTTCCTGAATCCTAGTCTAGTAGACAATCCAATGAATTATGCTTTCTGCCCACATATTGCCACCTGTCATACAGGACCGGGCAGGCCCACCAACGGGGAAGCAAAAGGGGCACCTTCCCCGTAGCCCAGTGATACAAATGGGCCCAAAGTTCCTCACTGCCACCGCTGCTACTGTGACAGTGGCCAGAGCCTTTTAAATGGCTGCCAAAGAAGGCTGGGGAGGGCGTGGGGGGGACACACTGCAGTCCAGGCAGTAATGAGAGCTGGCTGTCTTCACCCTGCCCCCTTCTGCCTGAGGCTCTTCCCCTTCGGTGGGCGTGGAGCAAGCCCATCCCCACCTTACCCAGGGCTGTGGCAATGTTGTTGTCCCTACCGGGGCTGTGCCTTAAAAGCTCGTGAGCCCTGTCCCTTTTGTAACATGGCTGTTTCTCTAGATCAGTGGTTCCCAGCCTTTTAGAGCATACGGACCCCTGTTCAATCTAGTAAAATTTTAGAGACCTCTCTCCCTGGGGGAGAAAAAAAAGAAAAACAAAAAGAAAACTAAAGAAAGGATTGGGCCCACTGTCATTTTTAAACTTTCCATGGATCTCCTGCAGTACTGTCACATACTACCAGGGATCTGCAGACCACAGGTTGGGAACCACTGCTCTAGACCTCTCATCTTTGGGTCAGGCAGAGCAATTTCACTATTTGATGCTTTTTTAATATGTGAAATGTTTTTGAATCGGATAAATACCTATGTAGGAAGGGAAGGGATTGTGAACACATGTAGCTATAAGCCTCTGGGAAATGAATAAAAGCTCCACAACTTGCGGAACCTAGCTGAGAGTAATTTAAAATAACATTGCCCTCAACATAATTCATCTCCTTGTTCAAACCAGACAGACAAGCATGGGGTCATATTAATAATTTAAACAGTCTCCCCCTTAGCCTCCTTCCTCTTCATTTGGAGGATTAGCACTTAGCAGAACACCATTGTTTCAAAGTCTGAAGACACTTATTGAGTGTTTCAAAGAACATTCACACACATATTACACCTCATTCATTTTACATTTTCATCATAGACAGGCTACTTTCAGGTTTGCTTGTTTGCTTAATGGTGTTTTTCCCCCCAAATGGTTACAAGCAGTTCCATAAAGGGGTTGTGAAATTGCTTCACATTTTTGACAGAGAGGGTTTAGGTTAAGGGTTTTTTCCAGAACTCAATGAAGTAAACAGGATTACTCCCATAAACTGGCAGGTGGCAAGTCAGAAAAGCAAATGGAATGTTAGGAATCATTGGAAAGGAATAAATAAGATGAAAAATATCATAATACCACCATATAGATTCTGGGTATTCCCACACATTGAATAGTGTGTGCAGTTCTGGTCACCCTATCTCAGAAAGTTATATTAGAATTGGAAAAGGTACAGAGAAGAACAACAGACATCATTAGGGGTTTGGAACAGCTTCCATATGAGGAGAGATTAAAAATACGGGGACTGTACATATTAGAAAAGAGACCACTAAGGGGGGATATGATAGAGATCTATAAAATCATGACTGGTATGGAGAAAGTGAACAAAGAAGTATTATTTACTTCTTCAAGTAACACAAGAACTGGGGTTCACCCAATGAAATTAATAGACAGCAGATTTAAAAGAAACAAAAGGAAATATATTATAGTATCGTAGAATTGTAGAACTGAAGGGACCTCGAGGGGTAATCTTAGTCTAGTCCCTTGCACTCATGGCAAGATTAAGTATTATCTAGATCAGGGATGGGCAATAATTTTTGGTGGGGGGTCACTCCAAGATTTTGGAAAGTGGTCAAAGGCTACATTTTTCTGTGGAGAGGGTGTGGGGTCTAGCATTGAGGTTGGGCACAGAAGCACACACGGGGCAAGGGACTAGGGTGCCAGAGATGGTGTGAGGTCTGAGAGGGAGTTTGGGTGAAGGAGGAGGTTGTGACCTGGATCAGTGGATTGGGGTGTAGAGTCAGGGAGGGGGGATTAGAGCAGGAGAGGATTCTGGCCTGGGGGAGGGGTGTCGGAGAGGGTACAGGATCTGGAAGGGAGTTGTGACCTCGGGCAGAGGAAGTTGGGGTACGGGAGGGGCAGGGTTGCCAGAGGCAGGCTCTGGTTGGGAGGCCTAAGCCAGCAGCCCTGCAGCACCCCCAAGGCATGCTGGGCTCCCTGCCTGCTGCAGCCCCAGACCAGTTGAAAACACAGTATGCTCCCTCCATGTGCCTCTCAGCTCCGGGAGACGGGAGAGGCTTGTGCTGCCTCTCATCCCCCAAGCCAATTTCTCAGCTCCTATTAGCTGGTTGTTTCTTGGTAAAAATTTTTAGACACAACTTTTTTTTGCTATAAATTACAGATTTAGGTCAAACAAAGAAATTCACAAATTCTTTTGTCAAACTTAATTGTTTCGGTCAAAAAACAGAAACACCAAACCAAAAAATTTCAAAAAAGTTGTTTTGTTATTTTCAAAGTGAAGTTTTGACTTTTTTATTTGAAATTAATTTGTTTTGAATTTTACTTTATTTTTTGGCAAAATGAAAGCAAAACTCCCAAAATTCAAACAAAATAAAATGTTTTGTTTTGCATTGAATAGTATATGTAATTCAACCTGACAAGATTTTTTTTATCTCTTTTGATTAAAAAAAAATTCATGTTGATCTGAAATAGTTTATTTATTTATTTATTTATTTATTTATTGTTTTAATGACTGAACTGGAAGATTGGTTATTCTCACAGCTCTAGTTATCAATACCTCAGCTACCCATCTGAGGAAAGCATTTGCTGTAGTGAATGAGAAATCTAACTGATTTGTGGGTCTTTCTTGCTGGAATATTTGTTCAGCCTACCGAATCAATAAGCAGAGGTCACTGGGACTCAATAAATATCATTCTTTATCCTGTTCTAGAAGGAATAATTTAAGCCATAAAGATATCATTGTTACCTGTATTTCACTTATGGAGGCAGGAGGATGGGTAAGATATGAGCCCCAGGAGATGACCATGGATCTCCTTCGCTAGTCAGATATTAAATGTTACAAGGCAGAGTCACAATATTAGCTCCATTCCACCTATACTTTTCAGCTGCATTCTCTTAAGTTGGCAGCATCATATTCTTCCTCTCGCCTTCATTTATTTTGTCTCTCCCTATCCCAGGTCTAATTCCCTTTCTCTTTCCTGGTTGCCTTTGCCCTAGTGTTTATCTGGTGCCCTCAATTTCTCCAGTTGTTACCAAATGCCGTATCTTGCGCTTTCTTTTACCCTTTTCTCACAGTCCTCTGTCTGATGTCTTCCTTTACTCCCTTTTGTTGAGTTGACATCACAGAGACAGAGGAGATAGATTAAAAACTGTCAATACTCTTGCTGGAGGATTGCAATGTAACACTGATAGTTCTTAGAATTCAGAATGGTAACGGCCAAAAATCCAAAAGAGAGAGACAAAGCAGGTTTCTCTCTAAAAAAAAACAGTGGTTCCCAAACTTTTCGGCATCACGCCCCCTTTTTGATTTTTGAGAAACCCTCATGTCCCCCTCCCCCAAATAGCAGCAAAACTTGTTGAGCAAAAAAAAAAAAAAAAAAAAAAGTAACTTACTTCTTTATGCCAAAGAACAAAAATAGCAGCACAACTTGGAGAGGGGAGGGGGGAGAATTGATGGGAGGCGGGGAACCCATGCTCTAAAAGCAGAGAGGCATAGCGTGCCCTAAATTATGGTTGGCTTGCTAGCTCCCAATTGACTGTTTATCCCAGATGCTTCCCTGAGGAGTCCCCTAGGTTGCAAACAGGACTAAGAAGCCTTTCTAATCTTAAAATGATAACCTGCCATTCCAACACTCTTCTCAATGAACCACACACTTCTCTAGTCCCAAATCTGGTGCTCTGTCCGCTGCAGGCTCAGTGTTGCTTCACTTCACAGAACAAATCCGCGAATGTATCAACAGCTCATTGTTGCTCAGTGAGCTGCTCGTAGGGGTGATGTTGTGAAAGCTGTTGTTCTACTTCCCGCTCCTGCCAGCACAGACTATGGGATCCTGCGTTCACCATCAATCTCACTTTGCCCATTTAGTGCCGGATTCCAAGCCCAGTGAGGTCAATGGAAGTCTTTCCATTGACTGCAGTGGGCTTTGAATCAGGCTTATAGTGGAATGAATTTATTTTTGGGCCATCACATGGAGCTCAGGTAGCTATTTTACAGTTTAAGCTTTAGAATCATAGAATCATAGGACTGGAAGGGACCTCGAGAGGTCATTGAGTCCAGCCCCCTGCCCTCAAGGCAGGACCAAGCTCTGTCCACACCATCCCTGACAGATGTCTATCTAACCTGTTCTTAAATATCTCCAGAGAGGGAGATTCCACCACCTCCCTTGGCAATTTATTCCAATATTTGACCACCCTGACAGTTAGGAATTTTTTCCTAATGTCCAATCTAAACCTCCCCTGCTGCACTTTAAGCCCATTACTCCTTGTCCTGTCCTCAGTAACCAAGAGGAACAAATTTTCTCCTTCCTCCTTGTGACACCCTTTTAGATATTTGAAAACCGCTATCATGTCCCCCCTTAATCTTCTTTTTTCCAAACTAAACAAGCCGAGTTCATGAAGCCTGGCTTCATAGGTCATGTTCTCTAGACCTTTAATCATTCTTGTCGCTCTTCTCTGTACCCTTTCCAATTTCTCCACATCTTTCTTGAAATGTGGCGCCCAGAACTGGATACTTTATTGTTACCCATGT
Organism: Pelodiscus sinensis; assembly: GCF_052426305.1. Taxonomy (NCBI): domain Eukaryota; kingdom Metazoa; phylum Chordata; order Testudines; family Trionychidae; genus Pelodiscus; species Pelodiscus sinensis. The sequence continues at coordinate 118,516,611 of NC_143056.1, read as the reverse complement.
GAACAGGCAAGTGTAAGCCTCTCTTGAATCTTGCACGTTAAACAGGATCACTCCTGGTTGCCACTGGCGTGGGATTACACCAAAGCCCAGGTGCTGTTGAAAGAGGGGTCAGATGATTCAGAAGATAGCACTCTCCCCAGGGAACAAATATCAGATAAATAGGAGCCAGTATGATGCTGGAGACACTGCTTCATGAGATGCCACTTTTCAGATGATGCACTAAATTGACCCTCTGACTACTCAGGGGCATACAGATCTCACAGCACGTTTCTCAAAAGTAGGCATATTTGACCCAGTCCTTAGGATGGTAAATATATCCTGCCTGTCTAAAATTCCTCCTGCGGAATTTTCTGGATGTGGTATTCTTTATGGGTATGTCTACACTACCCTGCTAGTTCGAACTAGCGGGGTAATGTATGCATACCGCACTTGCTAATGAAGCCCGGGATTTGAATTTCCCGGGCTTCATTAGCATAAGCGGGGAGCCGCCATTTTTAAATCCCCGCTGCTTCGAACCCCGTGCAGCGCGGCTACACGGGGCTCGAACTAGGTAGTTCGGACTAGGTTCCTATTCCGAACTACCGTTACTCCTCGTGAAACGAGGTGTACCGGTAGTTCGGAATAGACACCCTAGTCCGAACTACCTAGTTCGAGCCCCGTGTAGCCGCGCTACACGGGGTTCGAAGCAGCGGGGATTTAAAAATGGCGGCTCCCCGCTTATGCTAATGAAGCCCGGGAAATTCAAATCCCGGGCTTCATTAGCAAGTGCGGTATGCATACATTACCCTCCTAGTTCGAACTAGGAGGGTAGTGTAGACATACCCTATCTTCCTGCCATAAGCAGTGCAGCAGTGTTACTGTGCGCTTTTAAACATTTTCCACATTTCTTTCCAAAAGAGGCGGCATATTACTAATGAGAGAACTGGATATGCAGGGCCTGAGTCATCAATGTATAACTCCAGTTTACAAAGGTATTGATTTTAATGGTGAGACCCTGGCGCATGAGTGAAATATTGTAGCAGTGGCTCACAATCAGTTTAGGAAAGCATTTTGAGATCACATCAGGGTGATAGGTTACTCTGTAAATGCAAGAAACTGTTGTTACTCCTTGTAGGAGATTCCAACGCATCTATTGTTTCTTACGTCTGAATGGCCAGGAAGCAGGATTTTTAGACTATAACGTTTCATTACATACTTTGTCATGTACAGGCAGTCCCCGAGTTACGCGGATCTGACTTACGTCGGATCCGCAGTTACGAACGGGGATTTTTCTCGCCCCAGAGGACTGGAGCGGCGGGACGCCTGGTCCCGCCGCCCGCCTCCTCCGGGGCGAGAAAAGCTGCTCCCCGTCTCCCTGGTCTGCTGGGGGAGCCAGCAGACCAGGGAGACGGGGAGCAAAGCGGCGGAGGACCCGGGGCCGGACCCGCGGCCGCTTCCAGATCAGCTGGAAGCGCCGCATGTCCAGCCCGGGTCCTCCGCGGCTTTGCTCAGCGTCTCCCTGGTCTGCTGGGGGGTGGGACACAGCTAGTGCCCCCCCAGCAGACCAGGGAGACGTGGAGCAAAGCCCGGGGCCTGTGGTAGAGCAGGTGGGGCGCTGCCAGTTGGTCCCGCAGCACCGCTCCTTGGCGCTACTGGACCAACCTGGCAGCACCCCAGCTGCTCTGCCCCAGGCATCCTGATTCAGCCGCTGCTGATCAGTTTCAGCAGCGGCTGAATCAGGACGCCTGGGGCAGAGCAGCTGGGGTGCTGCTGGGTTGGTCCAGTAGCGCCGAGGAGCGGCCATGCTACTGGACCAACCCAGCAGCACCCGAGCTGTCTGCCCCAGGCGTCCCCAAGTTAGCCGCTGCTGAAACTGACCAGTGGCTGACTACAGGAAGCCCAAGGCAGAGTTGCTCTGCCCCGGGCTTCCTGGAATCAGCTGCTGATCAGTTTCAGCAGCAGCTGACTTGGGGACGCCTGGGGTTCTTAAGTTGAGTCTGTATGTAAGTCAGAACTGGTGTCCAGATTCAGCCGCTGTTGAAACTGATCAGTTTCAGCAGCGGCTGAATCTGGACGCCAGTTCCGACTTACATACAGATTCAACTTAAGAACAAACCTACAGTCCCTATCTTGTACGTAACCCGGGGTCTGCCTGTATAGCGGAAGACACCTGTCTGTACTCAAATGTCCAACTAGAGTCAAGAGCGGGGATGGGGAAAATCAGGCACAGGGGCCGGATCCAGCCTGCCAATCATTTTTCTCAGGCTGGCCCAGCTGATTATCAGAGTGTGCATACTTACAGCCCACAGCGTGTGTACAGCTGCCCCTGCCCCCACCTTGCTCCATACTGCAGCCGAGCTGCTCCCAGGATTCTCCTGCTTGCTGTGCAGAGTTGTGGGGGGAGGAGGGAGACTGGAGGGGAGAGGGAGTGCTGAAGTCAGGGTGTCCCCCTGCACTGTAACTCATCTCTGCAGAGCAGAGTCAAGGAGGGACACAGTGGAGCTGCTCCAATCTGAGGGTACATCTGCACTATAGCACTAATTCGAACTAACTTAGTTCGAATTAGTTAATTCGAACTAAACTAATTCGAACTAGCGCATCTAGACTTAAAAAGTAGTTTGAATTAGCGTTTTGCTAATTCGAACTAGCATGTCCACATTGAGTGGACCCTGAACCGAGGTTAAGGATGGCCGGAAGCAGTGCCGGCAGGGCATCAGATTAGGACTTAGAGCGTGGAGCTGCTGTCTCAGGCTAGCCGAGGGCTGTGCTTAAAGGGACCCCACCCCCACCCCGGACAGACAGTTCTCAGGGGTTCCCCGCTTGCAAAGCAGTCCTGGCTTCGAGTGCCCTGAGTGCCCACACTCGGAACATCACAGCACTCGGCCATCAGCCCGGCTGCACTTGCCGCAGGCTGCCATCCGGAGGGGGGGGGGTCAATCAAGGGGCTTCAGGAGAGCTTCCACCCTGAGGAGCCCACAGAGCCAGCCCAGTCCTCCCCATCGGGGGCTCGTACCCCATTCCTCCCCCACCTCCTTCCACTTACCCCTCCCTAGCCCCCCTTCCTGATGTACAAAATAAAGGACACGTGTGTTCAAAAATAGAAACTCTCTTTATTTAACAAAACTCGGGGAGACTGGGAAAAGGAGATAGGAGAGGGGAAAAGAGAGGGTGGGAGAGGGGAGGGCAACTAAAATGATCAGGGGTTTGGAACAGGTCCCATATGAAGAGAGGCTAAAGAGACTGGGACTTTTCAGCTTAGAAAAGAGGAGACTGAGGGGGGATATGATAGAGGTCTATAAAAGCACGAGTGGTGTGGAGAGGGTCCATAAAGAAAAGTTCTTCATTAGTTCCCATAATAGAAGGACTAGAGGACACCAAATGAAATGAATGGGTAGCAGGCTTCAAACTAACAACAGAAAGTTGTTCTTCACAAAGCAAATAGTCAACCTGTGGAACTCCTTGCTGCAGGAGGCTGTGAAGGCTAGAACTAGAACAGAGTTTAAAGAGAAGTGAGATAAAGTCATGGAGGTTGGGTCCATGGAGTGCTATTAGCCAGGGGGTAGAAATGGTGTCCCTGCCCTCTGTTTGTGGAAGGCTGGAGAGGGATGGCACGAGACAAATGGCTTGGTCATTGTCTTCGGTCCATCCCCTCCAGGGTTCCTAGTGTTGGCCGCTGTTGACAGACAGGCTACTGGGCTAGATGGACCTTTGGTCTGACCTAGTACGGCCATTCTAAGCTCAGGGCTCAGGGTCGGGGGTCTTAGTGGACCACCTTGATTTTCATGCAAACCTGCTCCTGGGTGACCAGGTTGGCAGCTATCCTGCCCTAGACAGCCACTTTCCTGTGCCTAGTGCAGAGGTTGTGGATGAGGTCCACGATGTCTGCACTAGACCAGGCAGGCGCCCGCCTCTTGCGGATGTGGGCAGGCTCCCGGGAGCCGCCAGCCTGATCCCAGGAAGAGGCGGAGGGCTGGGTGGCAGCAGGTGGCTGGCTCATCCCGTGCCAGGTGCAGGGTCTGCTGGCTGGGTGCTGGCAGGCTTGAATCTGGCACGGGCACCGTAGCCAGCCCATGCCCCTTTAAGGGCTCCGGGGCCGGGAGGGGGGCAGACGAGTTTCCCTGGTGGTGCCCAGAGTGGCTACCAGGAAAAGCTGGGGAGGGCTAGCCTCCCACTAGTTCGAATTAAGTGGCTACACAGCCCTTAATTCGAACTAGTTAATTCGAACTAGGCGTTAGTCCTCATAGAATGAGGTTTACCTAGTTCGAATTAAGCACTCCGCTCGTTCGAATTAAGTTCGAACTAGCGGTTTGCATGTGTAGCACCTATCAAAATTAATTCGAACTAACGTCTGTTAGTTCGAATTAACTTTGTAGTGTAGACATATCCTGAGTCATGAATGGTAAATGACTTAGAGGAGTGTCTGTCTTAAGAGGCAGTGCACTGTTTCTAAGATTTCAGTGTTTGTGCTCTCTCTCTCTCTCTCTTGTTCTCTCTCTCTTGTTCTCTCTCTCACATGCACACTCTCCCACCATACCCCATTTTTGCAGGGCTGGGGAGGGAGGAGACAACAGAGCAGGACAGCTTTCCCTGTCTTAAAGAGACAAAGCATGGCTTCCCTCAGAAACTTACCCCTTAGCAGTCAGCACACACACACACTCTGTCACTTTCACACACACCCGGTGTGTGCCACACTGTTGCACACATACAGAGTCACTGTCACACATACACTGCCACACACACTCAATATGTATCACAAAGTCTGTCTCTTCTCACCCATGCACAGAGTATATCTCTTTCACATTCTCTCTTTCTCTCTCTCTCCCTTTCTCTGTAGCTCCCAACCCACCCCTTCTGACTGAGGTCCTGCCTATTCTGGGGGGCCCAGACTACATATCAAAATTTACAAAGTGGCCTCCCTGTGAAAATTATTGCCCACTTCTGGTTAAGAGCAAGGTCTGTGCTGTGCTTGCAAGTGATACCCAGAAGAATTTTTAATGTTTCCTCAATACTAATAAATAATAATAATTCTTAATACTATGACTCCTGTTCCTTTAGATCTCGAAGATCTGCCCAAATTGTAGACATGGAAAGTGAAGTTCAGCATTGTTTGTTACTGGGTCACGGTTATAGTGACTGAGATGTTTGGTTAAAAGTTAAAAATGATAGCCTAAAAACAATATCTAAAATATTCCCCTTTCTAGCTGATGCTCTGCCTCCCCCAGATAAAAATTCTGTTCACCTGCTGTGCTTACCTGTTCTAATTCAATTTTGTATATTGTTCACATGCTGGGATGAGTTAATGGCCAACGGAAGCTGGCTGAAGTTAGTGAAGTTGTCACTCTTTGCTTGAGTAGTATATTTTGCCTATTTTCTGTAAAGATTCCCCAAAGTAATTTCCATTCCATTCTTTTGGTTTATTTTGGTGCTTCCTGCCCATTAACAGTATTTGCCCATCTTAACAGGCTGGATCTTGTTTAGAGACAGGAATCCCCCCGAGATTTAGTTTTGGGGTTTAGAACATGCAGTTTGGCCGCTCTTTGAATCAGTCTTTGCAACTGTCTCAAATAGAAGCCATGCTCCTGCCTTCTATCCCCCCCGCCTCCTCTTCCAGGCTCCTGAAGAAAGAGCTTCTCTTACATTTCTCTCTCTTTTATGTGAGTGTTGGGAGAGTGGAGTGCGTGAGCGTGATGTGTTTTGTTCCTGGTGCAGATGCAGCTGGTCAGTGCCAAGGAGTTTTGCAAAGAGACCTCCACTAACTGTGAATGCTAATGAAAGGTTTGTTTTATTTCCACATCTCAGAACATTTCCATTGTAGTTGTGCTTAAAAGAGGAAGTTGCTAATTAAGGCTCCTTTTTTTTCTTTTCCCCCGCCTCCTGCCCCCGCCCCTTTACGGTACCTGCCTCTCCCTTCTGGGTAGTAACTGTTGACATAGCAACAGCGAATCCTAGTCTCCTTTGTATCGCTGTATAGGCATATTTGGGGGATCTAGATGTATAAAAATAAACTCTCTGAGATTCCAGGAGCACAGAGGAAGGAATCTGACCTTCTGTGTAGCTATCATGTGAAACATTTCACATTTTTAATTAACATAAGAGGTGTCTTCTTGGAGCACAAGTGTTTGCCCTGAGAGATGCTTTGACTGAGCTCAGTGAGTAGAGATAGAAGAATCCAGCTTATGGAATTTAAACAATTAAGACTAGATTGTATGAAGTGCCTAGCAATTTTTGGTGTTTCTATTTTTGCGTGCCCAACTTGAAACACTTTAAAGGAGCCTGATTTTCTTAGTGATGAGCACTCAACCTCTGAAAATTTTGGTCTCTTTAAAGGTGTCTCAAATAGGACACCTAGAAGCCGAGGCAAAGGGAAATCACTAGGCTGCTTTTGGAAAGCCTGTCAGTTGGCCTTCCGGTCCATGTTGCATGCTTGATGTTTAAGCTCACTCCACGCTGCCTCATAGGGAGCATATAAGCCCACAAGGGAGTATGGCATGCTTTCCAGTGGCTACCAATTCATACAGTAGGAAAGCTCATGGCTCCGCCTCATCCTCAGCCATTTTGTGATGGCTATTGCATCTGAAGGGTCTTTCATTGCATCTAAGTGAATGCTAGGACCACTTTGTGTCTTCATCTTCTTCATGCGTCCCAATCAGCAGCAGGCACCCTTAAGCAGGGGGCAGACAAGATACGGCTTGCAGCCACTTTCAGCTTGCCAAGCTGCTGGATCCAGCCTGAAGGCTAGCCGATCTAGCCCATGGGTTGCCCCACCAGGACCCTCAGGCACAAAGCAGCCAACTGCTTCAGCGCAGCCTTATGCCAGTTTAAGCATCTGGCTGCTCCCAGTGCCTGGGGGAAGTATGTTTCAGAGACGGGCCAAATTTCGGAAAAGCCTCTTCCGAAAAAACAATCGGAAAAAGGTATGCAAATTCTGGAAAAAAAAGTGGCAGTCTAGGCGTAGCTCCAGTGTACTTGACTGACTATGCTGAGGTCAAGATATAGGTGCACATATGCCAGGCCCTTCCTCTTTAGCAGGGGTACAGCATTGCTTCTTGATCTGTCAGTCAGAAGGGTATGTTCAGGGTGTGAAGGATGACAGCCATCCCCAGTTCAGCAGTTCTGGACAATGTGCTATTAAACTGAGTGTATTGGATAGGAAGAACACAGCTCTTAAGAGCAGAGTAGACACTTTATAAAGTGATCTATTTATATTGAAGAGCTATATTGTTATAACCATAGAGTACTTCTGAAACATACCAATCATGGCTACTCTCTTATCAAATGTGTGACAGAGATGAACACTGTGGCAATAGCTTGCTCTTATCTTTAAATAGAGGCTCTCTCCTTTATGTCTCTGTTGTTTTAAGCATTTTAGTTGATTTTTGATGCCCGGGGGTATGTCTACACTACCCCGCTAGTTCGAACTAGCGGGGTAATGTAGGCATACCGCACTTGCAAATGAAGCCTGGAATTTGAATTTCCCGGGCTTCATTTGCATAAGCGGGGCGCCACCATTTTTAAAACCCCGCTCGTTCGAACCCTGTGCCACGCGGCTACACGGGGCACGAACTAGGTAGTTCGAACTAGGCCGTTACTAGTTCGTTACTAGTTCGAACTACCGTTACTCCTCATGGAGTAAATCCCGGGCTTCATTTGCAAGTGCGGTATGCCTACATTACCCCGCTGGTTCGAACTAGGAGGGTAGTGTAGACATACCCTGAGTGAGTGGTAACTTTTAGGGCCAGGCATGCAGTACTTCAGGCTACTATTGTGCAAACTTCTCCCATATGCTTTGTCAAATGCATACACTTCTTCCTGATCTGCACTACCCCGCCCCCCAATAATCCAATCTGTGCCTCTCTGTGGCAAGGACCGGCACTCATGTGGAAATGGTTTTGAGGGGCAGGCATATATTTCCTTGGTACTGTACCAAGACTGTCTGGATACCTTTCATTTGTTGCCTAAAGCAAATTTGAATCCACATCTCTAGAGGGGAAAAGTCAATATGTTAAAACTACTGCATCTAAGTCACTTCAATTCTCCTTTTATACCTCAGTTTTCTCCTCTGTAAACTGGGATTTAAAAATGGCAGCAGTAGAGCTGTGCAGGACCAGCATGGGAATTTCAGTCCAAAAAACACTGAACCAAAGGTCGGTGAAGTGTGGATTGGATCAGTACTGTTGCCTTCACCCTCACATCTGAGCACCTCCTATTGAACTGTTTACTAGACATAGGAAAATGAAGCGGCGATTTAAATAATCGCCGCTTCATTTACATTAAAATGGCCGCCGTGCTGTGCCGATCAGCTGTTTGGCGGCACAGCGGGGCAGTCTGGATGCGCCGCGGTCGACAAGGGAAGCCTTTGATGACTGCTCTGGTAAACCTCATTTCACGAGGCATAATGAAGCGTTTGACAAAGGCTTCCCTTTACATTTTGATGTAAACGAAGCGGCGATTATTTAAATCTCCGCTTCATTTTCCTATGTCTAGTCGACGGAGCCATGTAGTCTAGACATACCCTCAATAACCAAGTGCTTAAGCAGGAAGCCCTAAGACAGCCAAAGTGAACTGAGTGCAGTAATTCCTGAAGATGGCCCAAGTTGAAATCTGGATACAGGCCATTCATGCAGTGAGTTTGTCTCAGATGTCTGCTTCTTACACGATGGCTACGTCTACACTGGCCCCTCTTCCGGAAGGGGCATGTAAATTTCAGCAGTCGTCGTAGGGAAATCCGCGGGGGATTTAAATATCCCCCGCGGCATTTAAATAAAAATGTCCGCCGCTTTTTTCCGGCTTTTAAAAAAGCCGGAAAAGAGCGTCTAGACTGGCCCCGATCCTCCGGAAAAAGTGCCCTTTTCCGGAGGCTCTTATTCTTACTTTGAAGTAAGAATAAGAGCCTCCGGAAAAGGGCACTTTTTCCGGAGGATCGGGGCCAGTCTAGACGCTCTTTTCCGGCTTTTTTAAAAGCCGGAAAAAAGCGGCGGACATTTTTATTTAAATGCCGCGGGGGATATTTAAATCCCCCGCGGATTTCCCTACGACGACTAGTGAAATTTACATGCCCCTTCCGGAAAAGGGGCCAGTGTAGATGTAGCCGATGAGTGTGTATGCTGTGAAAGTGCCTTGTGGTGTAAGTTCACTATCCTGTGATTGCACTATGTCCTGCAGGAGACCTGGGTGGGATCTGGCATGTATGCTATCCCTGCAGGTTAGTCTGGATGAATAATTTCTAGGAGCAGTTTCTTCCACATGAGAATGGAAAGTCTTTTTCATGGGCTGAAGCTGGAAGTGCTGGATAACAGTGTGGTAGATTTTTTCCTTTGCCTTCAGCAGCTAATCATCCTATAGCATACATCAGAAATGTCTAGTGGTACAGAACAAATAGAGAGTACTGGCCTATTACTTTCTGAGCAAATTGAGACTTCCCATTTTTGTCTGGGAAGCTGTATCTGCACCTTTGAATTAGGGTTTGTTTGACTACTCTACATGGTTGCCTGATAAAATCTTTGCTGAGATAAAAGTAGCTGCATGTATTTATCTTTCTTAGACTGTAATTGTGCTTGTTCTTGTGAAAAGAGTTGGGGACTTCAGTAGTACAGCGAGAAGAAAGGATGGCACTGAACAGTTTCAGTCTACCCTTGTAGTGTACCCCAATTTCAGCTGTTCATGTAACTGCATCAATGCCTTATTGTATGTAGATAGGGAAAGCTGCAGCCCATAATGATGGAGCTTATGTGCAGGAATGAATGTTATGTTTCCCACTGGATAACCAGAGGTTTCACCCATTTTTTTTCAAGCTCCAGCTGAATTATTTTAGCAGTACTGGACCCTCTTGGAGGGCCCTCAGAGAGTCTTCTAAGAGGTTCTAGGAATGTTTTTAGTATCCTATGGAGCTGCTCCTTTATCCTGCTCCAAAGCCTTTCACCTACTGAGTCCTATTGATTCCCCAGTGTTTTTGGTAATTTTCTCCTCTGGACTCTTTCAAAGCTAGGCCAGTACCACTCAAGAAAGCTGACATGGTGCTTCTTCCATAGCTGAGGCACTTCTTAAATTCCTTGACAAGAAAAGGCATCTTTTACATGTGTCTGATCAGAAGCTGAGATCTATCTATCATTGGAGTATTTAATATTAGATACCTGTGTTGAGTTGCCCAATGTATTTCATTCATATATTCATCTTTTGGTCATTTTAAATTGATATTTACAATTAAAATCCTGAAAGGAGATGCATTTTCCAGAGCTACAGGTTTATACGCCCAGAGATTGACCACCCCAGACTCTTTTTCGCTTGTTTGGAGGATTCTGAGCTTTCCTCCGTTCCTTCAAGTAGTGTCATTCATTTTCAGATTGATGAATTGGGCCTTTTTTGGCTTTATAATGGGTTTTTTAAAAGCTCCACCGACTTCCTTTGACTTCTCCGTGCGATCTATCTCTCCCGAGAAGTGTTTCAGGAAATAAATGGAGAGCTGTGAGCTATGTAGGTACTTGTGTTGTGCCACTGCTCCGGCTTTGCCTGAGGCACCCTGCACTCCTAGGCAGTTAATGCTTGCCTCAGAGGCTTGCTGCGACCCTCAGCGTGGCCTTTCTCCCTTTGCTGGAGACCAGGGGTCACAGACAACTGAGCCACTTTCATCAGAAGCAAGTCAAGGAGGTTTGGGGTGAAACCCCTCCTTAGTCCCAACCTCCCTTTTCAAGGGTAGTCTCTGGTGTGGTGTGGGGAGGTTTGGAGGGGGAACCCAGGCACACTCTCTCCTATAGGTTGCCTCTTCTGCCAGAGCTGCAGCCCTTCCCTGAATCACTTCCCCAGCCAATCCTTCCCAGTACATTTCTCCTGCCTCTTCCCCACATCCTAGCCAGTCTTCCACAACTCACTTCTTCACTCCAGGTCCTTGGCTCCCGGCCCTCCCTGAAGGGAAGCCTTTTAAACTAGCCCTACAGGTCCTGAATGGGCTGCAGGTGTTCTGATTAGCCCGTTTCTCTCTTGCTCCTGGCAAGCTGTTAATTGGCACCAGGATCTTCCCCATTGCTCTGCAGTGCCTCTGCCCTGGTCACTGAGGGTGTGTCTAAACTACATGGCTCCGTCGACGGAGCCATGTAGATTTGTTGTTTTGGCAAAGTCAAATGAAGCCGCGATTTAAATGATCGCGGCTTCATTTAAATTTACATGGCTGCTGCGCTGAGCCGACAAACAGCTGATCAGCTGTTTGTCCACTCAGCGCACTAGTCTGGACACTCCCCTGCCGACATCAAAGCCCTTTGTCGGCAGCCCCGGTAAACCTCATCCCACGAGGAATAACAGGGCTGCCGACAAAGGGCTTTGATGTCGGCAGGGGAGCGTCCAGACTAGCGCGCTGAGCCAACAAACAGCTGATCAGCTGTTTGTCGGCTCAGCGCGGCAGCCATGTAAATGTAAATGATGCCGCGATCATTTAAATTGTGGCTTCATTTGACTTTGCCTATGTGTCTAATCTACATGCCTCTGCCGACAGAGGCATGTAGTCTAGACACAGCCTGAGGGAACCGAAAAGTATTCATCCAATAGCCAGTATATATGGACGGTGGGTAAAGATAGTGCTGGAGGAGGCAAGCCTCCAGCCCCATCCTCAGCCCCACCCCTTCTGCCTATGCCCTACTCTCCACAGGAGCCAAGCCACCCCGCTCAGCACCAAAGGGAGGTTGGGTGGCACCTGGCCCCAGCTGTGGAGCACAGGGAAGACGGGTGCTTGGCGATGGCAACACTCCGCCCCCAATATGCCTACAGAAGGCATTCTGGGGGTGGAGTATGGGTGGGGCCAGGCTGGTGGTGTGGGAAGGCAATTCCTTCCCCCCTCCTATAATACCAACTGCCCATGCCAGTATATTTATCTTTGATCAAACTACTGTAGCCAACTGGTTTGGGTGTGTATGCATATATAACGACATATAATCTAGGACATCAAGAGCTTGCAGCAGGATTGGTGACCATTCCATGTAGTGGAGAAGATGGCACAGTTTATGAAACCCCCTGAGGATGGAAGAAGAGTTGGTCACCACTCTAAAATTCTGCTAGTGATTTAATGAGGGATTTGGGGAGAGGGGGCAGGAAATGAGAATTGCAAAACAGATTTACACATAAAAATTTTAAAAGGAATAAAAACAAGGCAAGGTCCATTGGGGGATACTATGCTGCATTTTCAGTGCGTTAAACAACATCTTCGCGCCTCACTAATGATGTTGGTAAGAAGTCTGTTCTTTTGATGTTTTTCAAAACATCAAAGAGATGGCCCTGGTTCATCAGCCTCCAAACCTCAGACAAAAAGAACATTTTCAGTTTGGTTTAGTGAGTATGGATATTTCATTAAGCTTAACTTTGTGGTTTCAGGGGCTCGGGGAGAGGAACAACCAAGAGTTTTGATGTAGTCATGAATGGAGTTCAAATACTGTTCAGCGCTACAGTTTGGATAATTGGCAAAGTGCAGCAAACCACTTTCAATTCACTCCAGCAGATGCTGGAACTATTTGCAGTGCCCTTGAGATGATGTGTGTCTGTGGGGGACGCACATCCAGACATACCCCCAGGGACCGTTGCGTCTTTCAGGTCATTTCCTGACAGCTTCCACACTTCTCCCTTGCCCAGACCAGAACAGTAACTGACCCTTTCATTTCAAACAGCCTGTCAGAATGATCAGATCTTAACTCCTGCAGCCATTCTGGTGCATGGGTCCCAAGGGAGAAGGACTGATTTTGTAATCTGGTCATTTATGCAAAAAGAAATCAGGTGTCTTGTCTAGGGTTTGCAAAGTAGTTGGAATGCACAGGTGCAGATTCTGCCATCAGGAATATGTAAGGTTTCTTTTAATTTTGTAGTACGTTGCAAAACCCTGCATTGGCCTGAAACACAAGAACCAAAGAGCAGATTCCCAATAATGCTTATGGTTTGCACTCTGTTGGTCTTTGAATAGCTATAGAGCCAATCCTGCACTAGGAGAGCTTTGCCTGAGGAAAAGGGTCAAAGTTAATCCTTTTATTTTGCCTTGTCATGTCCTTTTTATGCAAAAAGAAAAATAATATAAAGGACATTCCGTTCGCAAAGTTCTTTGTGCCCACTATGAGGGTGTGTCTAGACTACATGCCTCCTTCGACGGAGGCATGTAGATTAGCCAGATCGGAAGAGGGAAATGAAGCCGCGATTAAAATAATCGCGGCTTCATTTAAATTTAAATGGCTGCCCCGATCTGCCGATCAGCTGTTTGTCGGCAGATCGGGGCAGTCTGGACGCGATGCGCCGACAAACAGCTGATCGGCAGATCGGGGCAGCCATTTAAATTTAAATGAAGCCGCGATTATTTTAATCGCGGCTTCATTTCCCTCTTCCGATCTGGCTAATCTACATGCCTCCGTCGAAGGAGGCATGTAGTCTAGACACACCCTGAAGGGCATTCTCTCAATAAGGTGTAACAGATGCCTGTTGGTTACTCTATAATTTAGGGTACGTCTATACTGCATGCTTATTTCAAAATAAGCTGTTCCAGAAGAAATAATCCAAAATAACTTATTTCAACATAGCACATCTACTCTACAGGGAAGCCTCAAAATTAGTCAGACGCAGGCTTCCCTAATGTGGACATGCTACCAAGATTTAGAGCCCCAGGAGGCACTGGGAAGGAGCTATTTCAAAATAGCAGCAGTGGAAAGCCCATGCTGCAGCTATTTTGAAATAGCTATTTCAGAATAGGCATTATTCCTCGTGGAATGAGGTTTACAGAAGTTGGAATAAGTCATCCACTATTTCGAATTTATTTCGAAATAACAGAATTGCTGTGTAGACACTGGCGCATTGTTTTTTCCAAATTAATTGTGCTGTGTAGAAGCACCCTAAGTGAATGTAATAAATACATAAAAATACATATTAAAACCAATCATGTTCCAAAAAACCAGAAAGGGGCAAGAGAAGAAGAGACACAAAAGGAAGCAAACAAGAAGAAACATACAACTTGTGCCCCACAGTAACCTCCACACTAGAGATGTTGACCTGACAAATGCAGAGGGTTGTATCACTGTCTGGTGCATGGCGATGACAGTTAATGCTTATGTTTAATTACAAACCTCAATGCCCGTCCCATCCTCTACTGACAAATGTCTGTCTTGATAACAGCGCAGTTTCCTAACTGGTGGATCATTTAAATTGGTTAGGAGACATGAGAGTGCTATCAGAAAATGAGGCTCCTGCCTGCAGTGGAAATGATAGCAGGCACTGCATAAACAGAAGAAAGGATGAAACTAATCACTCATGTAGAGGACCCAAGGAGCATGTACTTAGTACTAGAGAAGGGCCAGAGAACTAAACTAGAGTCAACAGTCTCACCAGAAGATAAGGCCGTACCTAGCACCTTTTGAAGGTGATGGGAGCCTTTCAACTGACGTCAGTGAGCTTTAGATCAGACCCCTGAAGTCTTTAACTTTGACCACAAAGCCAAATCTGGCTTTGCCTGCTTTTTGCATGCTTTGCCTCGCCCATGCCTGTAAAGTTCTTAGCGGCCCAAGAATGCCAGAGACCAGGCATTTCAAAATGTCAGCACCAAACCATTTCTGACTCCTTTCACTCCTACGGATAATAGTGAAACTCCAGCACCCAGCACTGAGTGATGGGAGTTAGAGATATAATATACTTATATGAATTGTTCTACTCTAATCTCCTGCCGATGCAAGGTTATTTGTTACAGTATATTTTCTGGCATCTGGCTGAAATGTTATCAGCCTGTCAGACATTCTGTCTGTTTACAGAGGACTTCATGTCAGCTTTAGAACTTTTTATGATAGCCTGTATTTCTAGCAACATCCAGTAGCTATTGTTAAGAAGAACATTGTTCAGGAACAAATTGTGAGCATTGTTTGCTTTACAAGGGAGAGAGCAGATATTTTGGTCAGGCATTTCTAGATTCTCTTATATTTGTATTTTGTGAATGGGTAGCTGTTTTGTTTTTAATAGTGAATTAGCACAGTTTGTCTTCTATTGTTTGTTCTCAGTCTTAAATGGATTCTATTAGTGACTTTCCCATCTAGTAGCTGGTTCTGAAATATGATTTATTTGTATGCTCTGGAATTCTTAAGGGCTTGTTTGTGACTTGGACTACGTGCTTCCCCAAGTGAGTAAGGATGCAACCTCTTACACTTCTTCCCAGGTTACTAAAACATTGGATCTAGGCTTACTAAGTGTAAATGGGATTAACCTCTGCTTACTAGCTCTCCTGAATAGTTGGGTAAAGCCTTGTCTTTCTTTGTGGCTAACACAGCTAAGCCAATGCAAAGTGGGGACTGGTATAGATCAGTAACAGTTTACTTCCTTCTTGTAATAAGAGAGCAACCAAAGAGGAAACTGTAGCTCTGGATTGTAGTGTATTCACTCCTATGGAGATATGCTCCATTCTCATGGGTATGCCTAAAAGTCACAATCTGGCTTGGGGTATTGGCACTATATAGAGGCCTAAGGGTGACATGACATGGGCAGAAAATTAAATACATCAACATTTTCCCATTTATTGATACGTAGATTAAAGGAAAACACTGCAAACTCACATGCTTTACAAAATCTGTGGTTGGCAGTAGGCACCCTTAAAAGGGTTGCCTTGGCCTATCAGAAAGGTTTTTTTTACTTCTCTCTTCATGACTTTTTATCTTTGTTGTATAGACCAGATTTTTGCACTTTGGCCCTGTTTATAATTTCCTGATTGATAATTAAATGATTTTCCCTACTAAACCTTCCCTGTTCTTGCCCTTCTCTCTCAAGTTGGTAACTCCATTATCTTTCCTTTCTCCTGGGCTAGCAATCTTGATGTTCTCAAGTCCTCTGTCTCTTGTCAAGTCTGATGTCTCTTCCTCTGTAGTATCTTTAGAACATGCCCCTTCCAGGCTATCACTACAACTAAACCTTTAGCCCCTGTTTTAGTCAGCTTTTGCCTCCACTTCTGCATCCTTTGCTTCCAGCCCTTCTTTTCACTTCTGATCTTTCCACCCCCATCACAGATGCCCCTGCTAAACTCATCTTCCACATTACGGCTCTGACTGATTCCCTATGACTCCTTTCTTTTTCTGTATAAAGTCCAAATTCCTTATGCTTACTTCCAAGGCTCTGCACAGCTGTGCTCCCCAGCTACATCTCAGATCTCATTTTACCTGCACCCACGATCTACCCAAATCCTCTCTTATTGGTACCCCTTCTCCCTCCCTTGGCATTGTGAACACTGTTCTCAGAGACACCTCATGTGTCTCACACATCCAGCAGCCTCTTGTGTGGAGGTGCACCGCAGTGGAAACACACACTGCTGACCGTGGGCACTGTGGGTGCTTTGCTAATCATAGACTCATAGACTTATAGACTTCAAAGTCAGAAGGGACCATCATAATCATCTAGTCTGACCCCCTGCACAGTACAGGCCACAGAATCTCACCCACCCCTCCTAGAATAATCCTCTCACCTATATCTCAGATATTGAAGACTTCAAATACCTTGAAGACCCCAAGAATCAACTGGGCGGCATTTGAATCTCTTCTGGCTGGCCAACCAAGCATTCAACTCAGAGGGACATGGTTCCACTCACACATTCTGGTGTCTTTTTTGGGTCTTTTGTGTAAATGCCATCCCATCAACAGTGCTAAGGAGAGGCTGAACAGCTCTAAAGATCCACAGTTGGAGACCCAGATGACTGTGAATATGACATTCAGAGATAAATTTCATGCAAAAGAAATTAGAGGACTTCTGAAAAAAATAAATAAAAGATGCTGTCCAGCAGTCCTGGACACAAGTCCAGGCAATACAATTAAAACCACTAAACTCTTAGCCATACTTTGTTTATCAAGTGCAGCAGTCGTAGAACCTCTGAGAAGAAAGAGATTACAACTTCCAGTGACTTCCCTCGTGGCTTTCCACTGAAAACACTATTGACTTTTGGCTATTGGGAACCTACCCCGTTCAAAGACAACTCAACAAAGCTAATAGACTGACTAGTCCACTGTTTGATAGCCAGTGGTTGGTACTCTGGGAATTTTAGCATGCACAGCACAGACCAAAATTATACCCTGCACATCATATGGCTATTCTTTATATATACTAGCCAATTAGCCCGTCATAAGACAGGATTTTAAAGTCTCTCCTCCATGTCGGTCTTCTCTCCTGAGCCTCCGGTGTCTCATTCCGTTTCTCTCTCTCCTCCTCCAACTTCCACTCCTCCCCCCCCCTCTCTCTCATTTCTCCTCTGCCTCCTGCCTCTCTCTCCATCTCTCTCTTTCACTTCTCCTCCCCCTCCTGCTTCTCACTTGGGGGACCGTGGAGCCCAAACGGTCGCTTGCGCTGCTTGCTCCCACACGGCAGCCTGGCTGAGTGACGCAGAAGTCAGCCGAGCGCCACAGCGGGAGGCGAAGAGGGGCGGGGCGGTGACGTTCACGGCTAGGGGGCAGAGCCTGGAGCCGCTGTGATGCTGCACGTCACCGCCTCGCCACCCTTCGCCTCCCACCATGGCACTCGGCTGACTTATGCGCCGCTCAGCCGGGCCGCCACGGGGGAGCAAGCAGCGCAAGCAGCCGTTTGGGCCCAGCACTCCCCATGCAGCACGGGCTGCCCAGAGGGAACAGCCAGCATTTCAGGCAACAGCGCCCCCCAGAGGGAACAGCCAGCATTTCAGGCAACAGCGCCCCCCAGAGGGAACAGACAGCATTTCAGGCAACAGCGCCCCCCCAGAGGGAACAGACAGCATTTCAACATTACAGACTCTCAGACACTGGGCTAGTATATATATGATTTTATGTTCTAGTCAAGATAATTGTCCTCTATGAGCTTTACCACACTCAGCAGCTGGTTAACGTATACAAAAAACAGACCACAATTAAAAACAAACAAGCAGAAGAAAACCCCACGATCTTCACTTCAAAGAAATGCAGAAGCATTAAAAGTGCATCCTCACCTCATAAATCAATATGAAAGATAAAATTTTGGTGAGAGGGCCTATCTCTGTGAGTATTCTCTCTTGTTTTATAGCTTCTGTTTAGAGCTCACTAAGGTCACCACAGTGCCTTGGTATCCCTGGCACCTGGCTATTTCTGTAAACATCTCATAATGATTAGTATTTGTGCCCGTGGAGTACTTGAAGAGATAATTACTCATTAGTGGAAAATGGTTCTGGTGGAAGCTTATACCTGGCATGTTTTTATTACTAGGGAGAAATCTCATGTAAACACTGGCCAGCACTTATCAATCTTTATTCTAGCCTTTGTTTGGATTTCCCTCTCAGCATTTGAAATGGGTAATGCTAAAAGATCATATGTTGGAAGGAAGGAAGCTGTGTAAAAGACCATTTCACTCCCCACTACACTTTCTATAAGTAGGTGTTCACATTTGAGCCAAGGATTACTAATGGATTCCACGTTTCATCATGTCCAGACTGGGGAATAAAACTATCTAAAGAAAATGGCCCATAAAATACAGTACTCTTTTCCTGGGTCTGTACCACTAATATAGGATTTCTTGTGGGAACCCTTCATAAATTGTTGGTCTGCTTGGCTTCATTCAATCTCCTTGCCTAAAAACTTAACTGGTCCTTCCACTGCCTAAATGTTTTAAACATACTATAGACTTCCTTGTTATATCCTCCTTCATTTTTCAAACTGATTACTGCAATGTCCTCCCCTATCTGACCTCCCAGAGACTTGAATCACCCCATTCCAGCCTAAGCAGCGTCTGCTCCTCTGACACCATCACCTCTTTCAATCCTTCCATTTTCCCCACTTTCCAACATATCAGATTCAAGCTTCTTACCAAATCAGAGAAGCGTGAGGCTGGAAGGGATCCAGTGCACCCCTGGACATCTAGCCCAATCCTACATAGGATTATGTAATAACTAACCCATTCCTCACCTTCAAAGCCATCACCACTTCTTCCTCTCGCTGCATCACACACTGCCTTCTTTGTTGCATCCCTGCTGTGCTTGTTTGTCAGCTTCCCTGCTACCATACCCTTTATGCTTGGATCACTTTCCTCGAATTAAAATGCAGGACAATGTAGCACTTTAAAGACTAACAAGATGGTTTATTAGATGATGAGCTTTCGTGGGCCAGACCCACTTTGCTTCAGCTACCCCAGACTAACACGGCTACATCTCTACCACTTTTCCTCGAATTGATTCATAAGGCTGCTTCCTTCTTCAAAACTCTCCTCAGCAGCCATTTCTACTTGGCACCGACCAGCTTTCTGCCAGCTAAGGATGGCTGAGGGGAGTGGCAGGCAGGGTAGTCGATGGCATTTATTTATTCATGTATTTTGGGTAAGATTAAATATTCCAATGATGCTGGAAATCCCATCTATATAACTGTATGATCTTCTCTCCCAGCTTTCATCCTACTGTCTTTTCCCCTCATTTGTTGCACTTTGTTTCAAAATAGGTTCTAAGCTCTTCAGAGCAGTGGTCCTACCTACCTAAGTGTTTGTATCCCAGAGCGAGGCCTCAGTCCTGACTGGAACCTTCCCACTAACAACAATTTTAGGATGAGATTTTCAAAGGTGCCTTAGAAGACCTCTTTTAAACCCTTTTATAATCCCAGTCTTGGTCATCATATTTAATGCAGTGTGTCTATGGTATTTTTCCTTTCAAACTATGTCAGCGTGGTTCTTGTAACAGTAATGAAAACAGAGGCAGGAGGGTCTCTGGTGGAGGACCAAATGAGAGATAGCTCTTACAGCTTCAGTGCACGAGAAATAATGTCAGTCCTTTCAGGCAACCTGAGCCAGTAGGGACAACACTGCTAATACATGGAGTGCTCCAGGCCATGCCGTGGTTCAACACTCCTGCCATATGGTGGCAGGGAAGGCTTGATTCTCTGGCAGACATGGACTCTTCTGGTTGGATACA
Source organism: Pelodiscus sinensis (assembly GCF_052426305.1). Classification (NCBI taxonomy): domain Eukaryota; kingdom Metazoa; phylum Chordata; order Testudines; family Trionychidae; genus Pelodiscus; species Pelodiscus sinensis. The sequence continues at coordinate 118,496,762 of NC_143056.1, read as the reverse complement.
GCCTGCCTTCTTTTTATTCAAGTTTCAGGAGTTACAGTCTTGAGTTTTTTTAAGTGGTGTATATGTCAGTGCTCAGAAAGTGAGGACCTGAAAGTGCCACCATGTACTGTCCTAGTGCATCTCATTGCTGACCTGCAGTATATGCTGTTATCTGATACAGTGGGTCTCTATATAGTCCTGATAATGTAGTCAAGTCCTGGGGTGCCACACACTACTATAGTTCAATCCTTGCCCTGATCAGAGGCTTGTAATTGTCCCAAATTATTCAGCAGTTCTGTGAAGTGGACTGACACTCATGCAATGCTACTTCTGCAGATTCCAAGGGCAGAAAGGCTGATAATCATATAGTCTGACAGTCCATATGTAGCCTTTTCTTTATTTGAATTGAATCGAATGAGTCTGTATTAATTCACAGTGGGTTCCGCTCCTGTTGTGACAGTTTCAAGCTCACCAGAGTGAAAATCGTCTCTGGTGCTTTTCTCAAATTTGGAGACTCCAGGAATGTATGAAGACCGAGGATAATGACCAGGGCATGTGCAGATCGCCCGAACCCGGCTCTTCCAGGTTGCAATCTACTTGCCATGGGCGAGTAGATTGTATTATTTGTCGAGCCCTGATAATGACCATAGATACAATCAGCAGTACAAAGTTTTATCTGATCTACAGCTTTTATTAAAGCAGCAAATAAAGTTACAATTATTACCCTTGCATGTATAAATTCTTCAAAAACCTATTCAGTGGCTAATACTGTCGCCATACTCACAGCCCCAAAGATTTCTAGCGTCTGATGGATCTGTCCAGCAATGATCATTGATAGAGGGATGGTTCATGCTGGGATCTTCTGTCCCACTTTTACCCAGCCAGGGAACCTCTTTTGTATTGTTGTTCTGACTATACCTAATGTCTTACATGTATGGATGAGGGTTTCAGCACTTTTCCATATCTGTACTTCCATTGCACATTAATATTGGGATGCCCCATTTTTCATTGCAGTTTTTTAGTTCCACTTATTTTCATTATATTTGCTGTGTCTATGGTATCCTGCAGTCAAAGTAGGACATACTATGATGTTACAATCAGGTGTCATGTGCTCTTGGACAGAATATTGCAATATATTTTTCTGCAGCTATGTCTAGACTGCAGCCTTTTTTTGGAAGAAGCTTTTCCGGAAGAGATCTTCCAAAAAAACTTCTTCCAAAAGAGAGTGTCAACACTGCCAAAGTGCATCAAAACAGCCATCTGCTTTTTTGACAGCGTCCACACTGAATGGATGCTATCTTGCATATAAGCTATGATTAATATGGATGGAGTGGCCACGAGGACACCTGTGCTTTTTCCTCTTTCCTCTTCTTGCAAAAGAAGTCCCTCTTCCCCATCCACACACACCTTTTTCCAAAAGAGCGCTTTCGGAAAAAGGCTTCTTCCTCGTAGAAAGAGGTTTACCAATGTCAGAAAAAACTCCTTTTCTTTTGATTTTTTTTCAAAAGAACGCGATTGCAGCGTGTATTTAAGAAAAGTTTTTTTCAGAAAAATGGACTTTTTCAGAAAAAAACTCTGTAATCTAGACATAGACTGGAACTTTACCCATTCATTCATTCTTTCCAATAATCATATATCCTTACTGGCAGAAGGGTATTCCTAGGTCACCTTCTCATGTCAAGTGTTCTCAACTAGTGTTTCTCAACCAGTGGTATGAGAACCCATGGGCTACATCTACACTGAAGGCTTCTTGCGCAAAAACTTACGGAGAGTCTACACTGCACACGTGTTCTTGCGCAAGTAAATTTACAGTAAAGCATCAGAAGAGAGGGCTTCTTGCGAAAGAGTTATTCCTCTCCCCATGAGGAATAAGCCCTCTTGTGCAAGAGCTCTTGCACAAGAAGGCAGTGTGGATGGGCAACAGGGGTTTCTTGCGCAAGAAATCCCTATGGCTAAAATGGCCATCAGAGCTTTCTTGTGCAAGAGAGTGTCCACCCTGCCATGGACGCTCTTGCGCAAAAGCACATGGCAGTGTGGATGCGCTCTTGCGCAAGAACTTTTGCACAAGAAGCCTGCAGTGTAGACTTAGCCTTAGGGGTACTCGAGAGAAGTCTGGGAGGGTACGTCAACACAACTGAAATTTGGAGAAAACTGAATTTTTGTTTTAAGTTTTACAGCGTTTTATTGTTTTTTTTTTTTTTCTACATCCAAAAATTTCATCGCCCGCCCGGCTACGATTAAGTTGTTTAAACAATGTATAGCAACGGTAGACAAAAATTTTGTGTGTCTGAAAACTGTAGGTACTGGTGGTACTTATAATTTTTTTTAAAAAAAGGGGTACTTTATAAAAGAAGGTTGAGAAACACTGTTCTAAACTGTGTGGCCTAGTATGGCTAAGCTAAAAGCCTGTAGGCCTTGAATTACAGCCATGCTTTACTTAAATAGCTAATATACACTCATCACTCTTGAATACCTTTCTCTCTCATACTTCTATAATCCTACAACTTAAATCTATTTCTCAAACATTTATTACATACGAAATACCATGTGAATTGACCATAAAACTCAACACAGTGATAAATGGATGCAAAATGATCCACTGGCTATAAGTATAACAGAAGTCATAGAACTTTCCTACATTAATTCTGAAAGTATCTTTTAGAAAAACTTTTATTTAAAAATTGTCAGTGATGAAGAATCCACCTCCACTCAGTCTTTGGTAAGCTATTCCAAAGGTTAATTATTATCTCTACTAAAAATGTCCAGTCTGAATTTATCTAGCTTCAGCTTCTAACCATTGGATCGGTTATCTGTCTCTGCTAGATGGAAAAGTCCATTATTAAATATTTGTTCCTCATACAGATACTTGTAAACTGTATTCAAATCAGCCCATAAACCTCTTTTTTAAAGCTAAATAGACTGAGTCCCTTGAGTCTATCTAGAAAAGGCAGGTTTTCTGATCCTTTAATTATTATCATGGCTCTTTTCTGAACCCTTTACAGTTTATCAACATCCTTCTTGAGTTGTGGGCACCAGAACTGAAAGCAGTGGCCCCAGTCCCAAATACTGATGTAAAATAATCTCTCTACTCCTACTCAAGATTGCTCTGTGTTTAACATCCAAGGATTGCACTAGCCCTTTTGGCTACCATGTTACACTAGGAGCTCATGTTAAACTGACTGTTCACCATGACCTCCAAATCTTTTTTAGAGAGTCACTGCTTCCAAGGATAGAGTCCTTTTTCCGGTAAATATGGCCTACATTTTTTGTTCCTACATGTATACATTTATATTTTCTGATATTAAAATACATATCATTTGCATGTGTCCAGCTTACCAAGCAGTCCAGATTGCTTTGTATCAAAGACCTGTCCTCTTCATTATTGACCACTCACCCAATTTTTGTCTCATCCACAAACAGTGATGAGTTGTTAACAAACTGTGTTAACTCACATAGGGCCAAGAATTGATTCCTGTGGTACTCCACTAGAGAAACACTCATTTGATGATGATTCTCTCATTACAGTTACATTTTGAGTCAGGCCAGTTAATCATGTAACTGGGTCTAGCTTTTAAATCACAATATCCTGCACTACCAAATCAAATGCCTTACAGAAGTCTGTGCATTTTTGTAGCCATGTTGGTCCCAGGATATCAGAGACAAGATGGATGAGGTAATATCTTTTATTGGATCAACTTCTGTTGATGAGAGAGGTGAGCTTTGAAGCTGACATGGTGCTTTTCTTCAGGTCTAGAATACTGAGGCTATGTCTACACTGGCAAAATTTTTGTTCTTCAGAGGTAGTAAATCCCCCTCTCAAAAGACAAAAGTTTTTCCTCCCGAAGTGCCAGTGTGAATAGCACACTGTTGGCAGGACTGCTCTTATGTTGACAACATGAACACTGCTCATTGGGGATGGAAGTATTTTGTCAGCAAAGGAACTGACAAACAGAGGCTACACTACCCTGACCGCCAGTGGGGGGGGGGGGTGGAGGATGCAAAGGGGGCATTTGTCCTGGGGACCGGTGATTCAAAGGGGTCCAGGGTGCCCAGCTGCTGCTGCCACTACTGTGGCAGTGGCCAGAGCCCCAGACCCTTTAAATCACTGCCAGAACACCACACTGTACACACTGTGGAGCCGGGGGAGCCACAGTTTGGGTGGCATGGAGGAGTGGCTTTCCCTGGCCTTGTCCCTTTGGCCTGTGGCCCCGCCTCTTCTGGGACTGCAGAGCCAGCTCTCCCTCCACCTTGCCCAGGGGATCTTGCAGGCTTTTGGCTCCCCTGACACTGCTTGACTTTTAGCCACACAACTGTGGAGTGTTGAGGAAGCCTAACTCCTAGTGTCATTGCCAAACACAAGGTGGAACAGATTGTTTAGCCTGAGCAGTTAACAGGTATTTCAAGAGACAATTCAAGACAAAGAGGCCTGTTAGCACCTCTCTAGTACAAGGAAGTAAAAGAAGGTGGGAGAAGAGGGGGAGCAGCTGGCCAGGGTAGCTGAAAGTGGATTACAGATTGTTGTAATAAGAGGCAACCCACTGTCTCTATTCAGTCCATGATTTTTAGTGTCTAGCAAAGTTATGAATTTAGGCTCCCAGGCTCATCTGTTGAAAGGGCTGTGCAGGTTTCCTTTGAGGACGCAGACTGAGATGTCAGATATGGAGTGATTGCTTTGTGAGCAGGGTTCACCCACAGGCGATGTGGCATTTTTGTCTTTTATCATTTTCCTGTGTGAGTCCATCTGAGAGCACAGTGATTGAAGGACAGAAGAGGGGGTTTCAGGAAAAGATTTTTTTTTTCCTGGATGTGATTTGGGATGTTAAATATCAGTTAATTGAATAGTCAAGTAACCTCATGAGTTCTTATCAGTTACTTGACTATTCTGTAGTCCCTGGGAGTGGGGGTGGCAGCCAGTGCACTCCAGCCGTACTTTCAAGGCGCCTCCTGACACTCTATACTGCTGCCTCTGTATCAGAGGCAGCAATATGGGGTACCAGGTGGGAGCTGGTCCATGAGGGGAGCCAGTTGAAAAAACAGCTCCCCTCACGGATTGGCTGCCTGTCACCCTGCGCTGCTGTCTCTGATACAGTTCTGGAGCAAGCTGGAACTGAGCCAGGTTTTCTGCCTGTCTGGCTTCTAATACACTTTAAATGCAGAGCCGCAGCGGGGCTAAGTCCTGGATCCAGCACAAGCAAGGACTGAGCCAGCCTGATAAAAAATTTACTGGCAGGGGTGGGGGGAATACATGTAGTCTATCGCATTAACCTATAAGCTTTTGCATATTGGTTAGTTGACTACACTGTTACATCCCGAGATGGGATCCCTCAAGTATGAGTTGTATATTTTGGTGATACCTCTGTAGGGTTCAATAAGGGGTTGTAAATGAGACTTGAGGATACGAAGTCAGAAGGATTTTATTTCTGTATTGAAGCAGATTCTCTTGGGGGTTCTGACTATCCTATTCTATGATGTGATGTACTTCTCTGGAGAAGTGTCTTTGATTGGTGAAGGTAGTTTTCAGTGAGCAAGGGTGTATATACTGGAGCATATTCTGTGGTATCTGAGTACCTGGCTGTACATAACAGTTATCGTGGTGTTTTGGGGGTGGTTACTTCATTTTTGAAGGTAGGTGTAGTAACTTGTGGATTTCTTGTATAGCTAACTGTAAGGTACCGTTGTTGAAGCTCATTGTGGTATCTGGGAAGTTGATGCTGTGTGTAGGCATGTTCCAGAGAGAATATAATGGCCTGAAGGTGGTAGCTGAAGTTGTCTGTTGGCATACTGGCGATCCCCTGGATGTGCCTATTTTTGGATAAAGTGTTTATTGTTAAATGTAAAATTGTTATGGGTGTGGATGAAATGGATGAGTTTGGCAATGAGTTCAGGGTGAATACCATTACCATTTTCTTGTAAATATGTGTAGGAATGATGTCATCTCACTGGGCATCAACTTCCCTTGCAATGATGGCATAGCTGCCTGTCTCAAATATTCATTTAGCTTTTTTCCAGTCTTCTGGAATACTCCTGGTGTTCCAAGATGTATTGAAAGTCGACATTGATGGTCCATCAGAATCCTCAGTCAGCTCTATTAAAACTCTTGGATGCAAGAGTTACTTTAAAAATGTCTGTCTTTAGTTTATAAATGTCTAACTTTAGTAGCTGCTGTTTCACATCCTCCTGAGATACTAGCAGAAATGAAAGAGTTCTTTATCATACTATATGTTTATAGCATCTATTTTCCCCAAACACAGAACAGAAATATTTATTGAATATTCCCACCTTTTCACGTTATTATTACCCTCTAAACTCATTTCACACTTGTCATGAAACAGATTTGAAGCCATCTCCCTCTGGGCCCAAATGAAAGCCAACTGAAGCCAATGGAAAGACTCTGATTTGTGTCACTAATCCACTCTCATTCACAAAAGTTCAAATATTCTGGAGGAAGAAGGGGCTGGAAACTCTCTTCTCACACATCCTACTCTGCCCACCTCTGAGTCTCTGATTTAGATTATCATGTTGAAAACCAGTTCATATTGCATTTGGTGCTGTATATAGGATTGTGTTAGGATACACATTTAAGCAGTTAACTGATGAGCTTGGGCTCATCAGTTAACCTTCATGGTTACACACAATACCCCCTCAAGCTGCTGCTTCTGTATCAGAGGCAGTAGTGTGGGGGGCGGGAAGGGTAAGCAGGTGGGTGCTGGTGCTCATAGGCTGGCGGCTTTTAAGCAGGCTCCCAAAGAGCACCTGCTGCCTGCTCCCCCAACAACGCGGTGGGTGGCAGGTGGGAGCTGGTACATGCAGGGAGTAGGGATGTAAGCGACTAGTCGACTACCTGATAAGCAAATGCGTATCGCATAGCTGAGTAGTAACTCAAGTAGTTACTTCCTGCGAGCACTGACTTCCATGGATCCGCCCCCTTCTCCCGCATGTAAATATGTAACCCCTGAAAATTTTGGAGGTTACAGGTTTACAAAAAAAATTGTTAACATCTCTAGCTATAACCCTATTGTTAAATTCTACCTGGAAGAAAAGATGCTTTGGATTCTGGATCTGTCTCTGTCAAAAAAAATGTACAATTGTGTGAACCTGATTAGTGGCTAACTGGCAGACATAGGGATGCATTTGTTCATGTAACTCTTCTTCCTTCCTTAAATTGTCCATAGTGTCTGCCCATACTTTATGCAAGAGTACGTGGCACATATCATCAGAGGCCGAAGGTTACTGAATTCAGTGGTCAAGCCTTAGGAAAAAATACAGTGCAAATCTGATCTAGCCATAACTCATGAAACATTTATTTTTGAAAAAAATAGTTATTAATTAGTTACAAATGAGATTTCAGTGTTATCTTTGTCAAGGAAAAAAATCTTTTGTGTTAGGACTGCTTTCTCAATAAGTTAGTGGACTAACTCTTTCCTTAAGGTTGCATCTTCACAGCACCCTAAACTCGAAATAAATTGCATATCTTATTTCAAAACTATTTTGAAATAGATTATTTCGAAAATTGGTGCATCTACACAGTGCCAAATTTCAAAGTAACGAGCTATTTCTAGCCATTGCATATCCCTCATGCAAAATATTTCGAAATAATGGGCAGCTTGTGTACCTGTGGTATCCTGAAATAGCAGAGACATACCCTAAGATTCCTGTCACCGGAATATCGCAAAATTAGCTCTTGATGAATGTGTGAAGAGTTAAAGTAGAGGAACAGAACCTGCATTACAGCATCAGTTAATATTTCAATTTATTTATAGAGTTGCCTATGTTTGGGATAGGAGGAAAAAGAAAGGCAAATGTGCATGGTTTGGAGAGAGATTTCATTTGCTGTCTCTGTGTTTTAGTGGCTCTCTCTGTGTGTATTTTTGCAATTATGTAACAAAACGAAAATATCCTATTTAGCTTCTGAAGTTTCCTAGAAATTGGCTGCTTCCTTGTGTATCTGTTTGCACTGGTAAATTGAAATGCTTGAGTTTTCATCTCATCTGACAATCCATCATTTCTAACATTTAGGGGAAAACTAATAAAACAAAATTCAATTTATTAATAAAAGAAGGGATTTATTTTATTCCTATTTCAAGTGCATCTGGATCACGGTAGGGCTCAAGACATGCAATCTTTTCAGAATTCCCAATTTCCTTCTTTTTTATTCATTGTCTTTTTGCATTTGTGACCCATGGGTAGTAGTCCTCCAAAACCAGAATGTTGGGTGAAAATCCTGAGATTAGGCTAGTGCATTTCCAAAGTCTGTGCTGTTGTCATGCTATTATTATTTATTATACTTAGGCTTGGAATCATTTGATTTTTATTTTATATATAATTGTGATGAATAATATCAAGGTTTATTTTTAAGCATTTTTCCATTTTTATCAATTTAAATTTTCACCGTTGTGCAAAATTATCTATTTTAATCATTTTGTATGGATTTAAATGTTCACAGAGGAAATTCTGGGAGGGCAGACAATAATTATTTTATGACTGCAGGTATTGAAATTCAATAAGTTAAACCTTTGTAACCATTAAAACACAAATTGTGACTATTACATGTCAAAAGATACAAAGTAAATATCCTTAAATCAAACTCTAATAAGTTCCCAAGCCTAATTTTTCTCACTTGACCTAACCACAAATGTCAGTTATTATTGATGGAATATCTCGTGTGTGTGTGTGTGTGTGTGTGTGTGTGTGTGTGTGTGTGTGGTGAAATTGACATTTATCAATATTTACTGATAAAAATCTAATCCTTCTAAATGAAATTATATAGCGCTATACATGTCCCTAAACCTTTACAATTTTTTAAAAGAACAAGCTCCCTATTCTGAAAATCTCAGTTGAACTCAGGCAAATAAAGAAATGCACAGGACAATAGCGTAGGCATAGAAATGTGTGGAGACATGATCGGGAGGCAATCCATTTAAAAAGGCTTCTTAATAAGGGAGTAAGTCCCAAAGGGTACGCTTACCCAGTGGTGTTATTTCGGAGTAACTGTTATTTCAAAATAACTTGGTCCGTGTCTACACTACAAGCTGTTATTTCAACATAATGTCGAAATAATGGCAAGCTGGAGGACTTCTTACTCTGATTCCTGTAACCCTCATTTTACAAGGAGTAAAGGAGGTCAGAGGAAGAGTTTTCTCTACCTCAGATTTCCTGCTGTGTAGACAGCGCCAAAAGCTGAATTAAGCTATTTCAACTAAAGCTACGCAATTGAAATAACTGAATTTCATAGCTTATTTTAGATTTAGCCCTGCTGTGTAGACATACCCAAACTGATTTGAATAAAAAAAAAGATTCAGTAAAAATCCTTCCTCGTCCATCATGGTAGTCAAGAGAGAAGGGTTTAAAAATGCTGGAACAAATGCCACATGCCACATTAATTATAATTGCTTGTATTCAGATAGGATCCTGTTCTACAGTCCTTAATCATGCAAAGAGTCCTTTACACAGGTAGTCTCACGGAGGCCCTCAAGATTACACATATTAGTAACAGTTGCAGGACCAGGCATGTAGAATTTGGAGAAAGCTGAAGCAGTCTGAAGAGAGCTGGTGGAACCAAGCAGGGCAGTTGCAGACAATTAATGCATGAATTAGAAGGGAAACGCATAAGCTCCTCCAGTACCCCACTGTGTTGTTCATATGGTTATAGGAAATCTTCCCCATTTTCTCCTGCTGATGCTAGGTGAAGGGAGGTGGGCAGCTGACAGAATGAATGATGGCTTCTCCCATCCCAGTGCCTTGCTGTGATGGAGTGACACATTTAACCTCCCCTGCTTCTGCTGCTGTTGGTGAAATGAATTATGAGACCCTCTGCATCCCTGGTGGTGCTGACCATCTCAAGGGGCGTAAGCAGCTGCTGTAATTTGGGAGTTCTATTCCAGCTTTAATGCCATTTCGAAATCATGCACATTTCTCTGCCTGGAGACCCCAGGCTGCTTTGAATATGGAGCTCATCTTCCTAGGGAATAAGGGGGAGGGGAGGCTGGTGATGGAAGATAAGAAACCTGCACAGAATTACTAATCAGGCTCTGCCCTGTGTCTTCACAGGCTGCAGATGGCTTCTTGCTGTGTTGTAAGCCTATCAAAGAAAAACACCTTCCTCGTCAGGCTCATGGAAAGTGCTTTGTGCTTCTACTGCACAGTATACAGAGGAGGAAAACGGGGTGCTGTCCCCTTTCTTAGATGATTGTGGAAGTCTAATTAAGTCAGTAACTTGCTTGCAGGGAAATGGTCATCAATAGTATTAAAGCAAATAGCGAATGACAATCTGTACCTCTTTTCATCTTCTTTGAATGGTTACTATCACCTGCCAAATGACAGCTGCTTGCTATACTCCTACTGGGACACAGCTATGAGGCTTTCTTGGCTTGATTTCTGGTTTTATATCTTCATCATTTGGTTTTGCCTGTTATTTCCTTTTGGACTCCAGAGCTAAGATTACCTGCGTTGAGACATGAGTAGCAAGAGTGAAAGGGGAAGGTGGTTCTGTCTTTCTGGGAGGCAGGAAAACAGGAATGACTACAAAAGAGAAGTAGGGTTACATTTTATTGCCTGTAGGAATCCACAAGAAAATGTTATCTCCTCACAGTTAGAAGATTAAAGAACATGTAGGAGAGGGAATAGAGAAAGAATTAGTAGCGTGCCAGTTATTTAACTATTAATATGATCTATAAATTGAAATGTTCCATCTATCATCACTACATCACTTCTTTGAAATGTTATAGGAAGAGAATCAAGCATCTAAATTGTTGAGTTCTTTTCAATACTGTAAAAGCCTTCAAGATTTCAGGGTTCTTGCTAAAGATGAGCAGAGAGTGAAAACAAACTCTTCTGCAAAGATTGACTCAAACCAACAAGCAAACTTTCAGTTTGGTAGTGTGACAGGTGCTTTTGTGTGTGCTTTCTGGCGACTTTCAGGTGTTTGAGCTTCGCTAGCCATTAACTCTCATGAAAAGTGCACTGTTAGTTTGAATGTTTTCCAAAAGCAAATTTAGAGGCACAGTTTGTTGTGTTGATTAGTTATGTGCTACGTGACACTGCTTCCTTTGTGTTTGGCAGGCCTGCCGACGGGGCAAAAAGGGCAATTGCCTCAGGGCCTGGCAATTCAAAGGGGCATGGGGCTCCCAGCCACTGACACTGCGGTAGCCGCATCCCTTTAAATCATCATCAGAGCCCTACACAGTGTTCTCCAAGTGGCTCTGAGGGATGGGAGGGACATGCCATGCTCTGGGCAGTGTTTAAGGCTGGCTGCCCCAGCCCTGCCCCTTCTGTCTAAGGCCCCATGACTTCCAGGGGCATGAAGCCACTTGCCCTGCCTCAGCTTGCCCAGGATCCCATGGAGGCTGTCAGCTCTCCTGGTGTTTGCTTGGTTAAGCAAGTTATGTAAGTTACAGCACAGATGTTTTGTTAGTCTATAAAGGGCTACCAGACCATTTGTTGTTGTTTTTAGCACAGATTATGTATTTTCTTATAATAGCTACAGTTCTACCAAACTGCACATCAAGAAGTAATTGCTAAAAAAAAAATCATGTATCATTTTGTTTAGGAAATAAATTCTCTAATTTGACAGTTTGTTTGAGAAAAGATGAAGAAAGGGACAATACATCAGAGAGGGCTTGTTTCAAATAATTTGCTCATTTCTATGTATTTATCAGATTTTCTTTGTGTGTGTGTGTTTTTGTGTGTGTGTGTGTGTGTGTGTGTATGTATACACATAAATATATATTCGTAATTACTTTAATGGTGCAAATGGCCTTGAATAAAAAAAAAAGAGGGTAACAATTTTATGTCCACTGAATCTGGTCCAGGTTGGAACTTAGTCTCCTGGATTTTGTTTATGAACACACCTTCTTTTTTCTGAGATTTGCCTCTGAAGAGTAGAATTCCGTCTTCTCCAACATAGATATGTGAGAACTTGAAATATTCTTACAGTACTGACAATCTTCCTCTTGAACGTTTCTTTTATGGCTTAGAACTATGGTGGGTTTTTTTCCCCAGAAAACTGTTGCTCACTTTTTTTATAATCCCCTGAAATTTCATTCAGTATTTTTTTGAATAAAATGATGGAAAAATACTTCATGTTTGGAAGGTGTTTCATCTGAGCTGAGTAATGTTGTTTTCTAAATCAGCTGCTCAAAATAGAGAGAGACTGCCATCAAGAAGGCTTCAGGGAGCTCTTACTTGCTTTTATTGAGAAAAATGTGACAGTATTCTGCTGGGTGAAGAATAAGTGATATATAACAGAAAATGATTGTTCTGTGGTGAGGACACACAGCTGGGAGCCCGGATATCTAGATTCTGTTCCTGATTCTGCCAAAATCTTTCTCTGTGACATCGGATAAATCACTAAACCTCTGTGTGCCTCAGGCTTCCCCTCGACAAAATGGGCATGGTACTTAACTAATCACACAGTAGCGTTGTGAGATATATTTTGTTGATATTTCTAAAACATTTTGTCATCTTGACATGAAAGGTGCTGTAAAATGCGAAGTATTAAATAGGTGAAAACTGACTTAGGTGAGTTTTAGTTTTGTGAGTCTATTTTTCTTCACAGGAAGTGCATATTTGGACTGCAGAAGGGGACTGTATTCATTCAGAAAATCTGGTAGGAAAGCTTACATGAATTCGTGAGAGTTTCCTAACCTTTATGGGCAATGGTTTTAATTATCACTTTAAGACCTTAGTGGATTCACTGAGTGATGCAAAGCAGCTGTAATGTATCACCTCAACCTCACATTTAATTGTGTGCTCTCTAAACTTCTGTTCATCTTAGAGTTGTTCAAACACTTGTGATTGTGAAACCATAGTGAAGAGCAAACCTAAATCCATGTTAATTTAGAGCATTAGCCCTTTAAGGCATGAAGAACAGTTGTGGTGCATGCGGCTCAACACAGACGCTCAGCTTTGAGAAACCTACTGTACTTATTGAAGCCAGGAATCTTAGTTCTCAAATGCATAATTGTAACTGGTAAATACTGTTCTCTGTGATGGTGGTGCTTCTACTGCTCAGAGTATGACAAAGACTGAGAAGCCCCGGAGTTAGGGTCCATTTGGAAGCTGTTGACATTTAGAAGAAGAGAATAAAAGAACATGCATGAATTAACAAGAAATGTTTAGGCTCAGTAGCTTCTATTCAGTCACCAACTGTCATTCTGTGTATTAATATATGTAGAATCAATATCTGCCAGGTGGCATTGATGAGTGAGCCCTGGTTCACCATATTCCTTTAATGTTTAGGGCAGAGATATTCAGGGCTAAATGCTTTGCTTACTTCAGAGGCTCTGCCTCTGATTTCTAGGCTGATCAAAAAGGTTTCTCCTGTCCATGGTGCTGAAATCAAGTGTTTTTATTACCCCTAGACAAATATTTTTCTTCTGGCTGTCTGACACCATAAAAGTGGTAATGGAAGAGACTAGCCTTTACTGTTAAACTTACATGTAACAGGGTTGACTTCAGCCAACATGCTGAATCAGTGACAAATAAATTCAAACACTGTTGCTTCTTCCTTTTCTTTTGCGGCGCTTCCCCCTAATTTTTTTTCTAACAGTATCTCCTAGCTTGTTCCCCAGGATGAATAGTTGATATTGGAACACCTATCACACTATTTCAAAGTACTAATTATTCAGGCTGTCTAGGACAGGAATGTAATATAGCAACGTCCTTTCCCCATTCCCACATTGCAAGTCGGGGGAAGTGGATAAAACTGTTGCTGTTTTATTTATTCATACTTCCCTTTCCTTTAGATCTCTCTCCTGCTCCTCCCCCTAAATATTGCATTTGAAGTTGTGCTGTGATCTTTACCACATACTGTTTCTTTTTATTTTAATGATTTTATTAGCAGTTTTTAATTAACGCCTGCTCTTTTCCCTCCCAAACTGCCAGCCAGGAGGGGAGTGCCACTTAACAAACAACGTTGAGCTGTTTGTATTCTACTTTATTTTCACTATGCAGCGTGCCAGAACATCTGTAGCACGATACATTATGGATCATGAAGCAAAAGCACCTTTCAACAGTCAGAAGCATAGTCCAGATAAATATTCCAAATCATATTGAATATGTATGGATAGCCTTTAGCCTCATAAGGAAACTGTTGTAGTGAGACAGGCTCTAAGCTATTTTTACCAATTCATTAAATATTGTAGCCTGTCTCTGGACCAAAGCACCATGACACGTTTCCTGGTAACTGAAAGAGCTGATCCCAGTAATTTCAGACCCAGTCCTGCAAGTGCTCTCAGCTCTCACTAAAGTAATAGGGGCCTCGACATCTCTCAGATGGCACCAGTAACTTGCAGAATTGGCCCATTAAGGCTTGATTCTGTGCTGATGTAGTCAGTAGAAATTTTATCTTTGATTCAATGGATGCTGAAGGAGCAGGTCCTTGGGGGACAAGTTCTGACCTATGATACACCTCATGCAATGGGATCCTGTGCTGGATATTTATTCAGAGCCAAATCCTCAGTGTTTAAGCTGTAGGAAAACTAAAAGGGTATGTCTATACTACAAAGTTAATTCAAACTAACAGAAGTTAGTTCGAATTAACTAACAGAAGTTAGTTCGAATTAACTTTGATAGGCGCTACACATACAAACTGCTAGTTTGAACTTAATTTGAACTAGCGGAGCGCTTAATTTGAACTAGGTAAACCTCATTTTATGAGGACTAACGCCTAGTTCGAATTAAGGGCTGTGTAGCCACTTAATTCGAACTAGTGGGAGGCTAGCCCTCCCCAGCTTTCCCTGGTGGCCACTCTGGGCACCACCAGCGAAACTCTTCTGCCCCCCTCCCGGCCCTGGAGCCCTTAAAGGGGCACGGGCTGGCTACGGTGCCCATGCCAGGTGCAAGCCTGCCAGCACCCAGCCAGCAGACCCTGCACCTGGCACGGCTCGAGCCAGCCACCCGCTGCCACCCAGCCCTCCACCTCTTCCCGGGACCAGGCTGGCGGCTCCTGGGAGCCTGCCCGGGTCCGCAAGAGGCAGGCGCCCACCTGGTCTAGTGTGGACATCGTGGACCTTGTCCACGACCTCTGCACTAGGCACAGGAAAGTGGCTGTCTAGGGCAGGATAGCTGCCAGCCTGGCCACCCAGGAGCAGGTTTGCATGAAAATCAAGGTGGTCCAGTGAGACCTCCGACCCTGAGCCCTGAGCTTAGAATGGCCGTACTGGGTCAGACCAAAGGTCCATCTAGCCCAGTAGCCTGTCTGCCAACAGCGGCCAACCCTAGGGACCCTGGAGGGGATGGACCGAAACAATGACCAAGACATTTGTCTCGTGCCATCCATCTCCAGCCTTCCACAAACAGAGGCCAGGGATACCATTTCTACCCGCTGGCTAATAGCACTCCATGGACCCATCCTCCATGAACTTATCTCACTTCTCTTTAAACTCTGTTCTAGTTCTAGCTTTCACAGCCTCCTGCAGCAAGGAGTTCCACAGGTTGACTATTTGCTTTGTGAAGAAGAACTTTCTGTTGTTAGTTTGAAGCCTGCTACCCATTCATTTCATTTGGTGTTCTCTAGTCCTTCTATTATGGGAACTAATGAAGAACTTTTCTTTATGCACCCTCTCCACACCACTCATGCTTTTATAGACCTCTATGATATCCCCCCTCAGTCTCCTCTTTTCTAAGCTGAAAAGTCCCAGTCTCTTTAGCCTCTCTTCATATGGGACCTGTTCCAAACCCCTGATCATTTTAGTTGCCCTCCCCTCTCCCACCCTCTCTCTTCCCCTCTCCAACCTCCTTTTCCCAGTCTCTCCGAGTTTTGTTCAATAAAGAGAGTTTCTATTTTTGAACACACGTGTCCTTTATTTTTTACATCAGGAAGGGGGCTTAGGGAGGGGTAAATGGAAGGAGGTGAGGGAGAAATGGGGTACGAGCCCCCAATGGAGAGGACTGGGGTGGCTCTGCGGGTTCCTCTGGGTGGAAGCTCTTCTGAAGCCCCCCGATTGACCCCCTCCGGATGGCAGCCTGCGGCAAGTGCTGCCGGGCTGATGGACAAATGCTGTGATGTGCCAAGTGTGGGCACTCGGGGCACTCGAGGCCAGGACTGCTTGCAAGCGGGGAACCCCTGAGAACTGTCTGTCCGGGGTGGGGGTCGGGTCCCTTTAAGCACAGCCCTCGGCTAGCCTGAAACAGCAGCTCCGCGCTCTAAGTCCTAATCTGATGCCCTGCCGGCACTGCTTCCTGCCATCCTTAACCTCAGTTCAGGGTCCACTCAATGTGGACATGCTAGTTCGAATTAGCAAAATGCTAATTCGAACTAGTTTTTAGGTCTAGATGCACTAGTTTGAATTAGCTTAGTTCGAATTAACTAATTCGAATTAAGTTAGTTCGAATTAGTGCTGTAGTGTAGACATCCCCAAATAGACTTTTAACTAAATAATGCAGAGTTCTCAGTGCTGTGGGCTAAGGCCTGAGAATTGCCCAAATGTTTAAACCGTTGTTTTTGTTTTTAAAGTCTATTCCTGTGTCCTGTTTAAGTCAAGCCTATCAAGAGCTGTACCATTGCACAACCCTGGCTTGTTAGAGAGCACCAGAGAGATCTGGGGTAGAAATAGCTAATGCTGACTGTTCCACAGGTATCGTTCCATGCACAGGTGTTACAGTATGATCTATGAAGAATTCTAGGAAGGAGTTTCTTTCATCCATATCAGCCATTTGCAGCCCACTATAGCGCTAATACTTTCCTAACGCTACTCCTCTTCATCTTTCCACTTGACTCTATCACCATGACTGAGCCCGCCAGGTGCTGTCTTTCAGACCATTGCTCCAGAAGGTAATTTGTTGGACTCACTCATTCGACCGTCACTCAGTGGGGCAGGCAGCTCCTAATATAAAATAGCAATATTTACTTTTTTACGTAGTAAGCCATCTTGCTTTTCTGGTATTCATGTGGCATTTTCAAATCGAGTAGTATTACTGTTGATTTATATTGCAGTACTGTTTAGAGATCTTGTGACTTCATTGTGCTAGGTTCTGTACAGCGGGGAAAAAACAGTTCCTACCCCAAAAAGCCAGTCCTTTGTGGTGGGTGAGTTGATCACACATCACCTTGTGAGTTGCTTATTGTGAACACTAAAGCTGGCACCTATGCTTCATTGACTACACAAAACTCAAGGGTGTTGGATCTCTGTTTTTAATTGTAGCCTATCTCGTTCCATCTTAAAATCTGCAGGCTGAGACAAGTAGAGTTCATTTCAGTTTTACTTTTAAGAAAAAATGAAGGAGTGGTGGTGATTTACCTGAGATAGGGCTATCTTGGATTTAATGCAATAGCAAAACCTCAGGCTTTCAAAATAATGCTGTCAGGTCTGAAGAAACGCTTTACCTAGTGGAATTCTAGTTTTAATTTGTGAATTCAGCTCAGTCCTTGTCCCATAAACATCCTCTGTTATAAATATACTTACTAGTGGAATACAAAGTCATCTAATAGTTCTGGAACATTGAGCTCCTGATTCCTTAAGGGGGTGTTTCTCAAATAGGGTCACGGTCCCGCTTTGGGGAAACCGCTAGCGGGCCCACATCACTTTGTTTACCTAAAGGGTCCATAGCCACAGAGCTTCATAGCTTCCATTGGCTCTGGTGCACCATTTCCAACTAAGGGGAGCCAAGGAAAACAACATGGCCTAGGCCACCATTTCCTGCATCTCCTGTTGGCTGCAAACGGTGAACTGGAGCCAGAGGTGACCACAAGACTCCATGGCTATGGACTGTTTAGGTAAACAAAGCAGTGTGGGCCCAGTAGTAGCTTTCCCAAAGTAGGCCCATGGCCCATTATGAGAAAATGCTTTAAGATATGGGGCTTTCTTGCAGTCATCTCAGAAGGTGAGTTCACTAATGTTAGCAGTCACTGCATGGCATGTCAGACTCCTTTGGCTTTTGCAAACAGAAGAATGTGGTGGTTGTTCATTGGTGTGATTTTCTTTTTCCATATATGTTTTTTCCTCATCTGAAGAACAGTAACCCAGTTTCACGGTCTCAGTCATTGCTTTATCCTACTAAGTGGCACATAACAACAGAAAGTGTCATTCAAGCCCTTCATTGTGTTAGTTGTTGGAAAATAATCAAAGTTGTGTTACATAATTAAACAAAAACCACCCCCCCCCATATTGCTATTGAATTATCCACAAGACCAAATAAATAGTATGCAGTACCTATTCCAAGTAAGGCATAGGATGTATTATTCAAGGGTCACATAGTGATACCAGAGAGGCATCAAATGCCAGACACCTCTGTATTTTGCTACATAGTATACCAAATTCATCCCTCGCATACACTCTAGAAATAAATGAACTTACAGCTGGGATAAATTTAGCTCAAGGAGTCTAGCAGCACTGAAACCTAGATCCTGCCACCTTCATTAATAAAATAGTGCCTAGCTCTGTGATTTCAATGGGACTGCTTAATGTACTTACTTCGCAGGCAACGTACGGGTGGTCGAATCATGCCCTGAGATAATTACATACTTTGTTCTGTGTGTTCACATCACAGTTGGCTTAGAATGTTTCAGCCCTTGACCTTCTTATTTCTTCCAACACCAAATGGCTTTCCACTCCCATTAAGTGACCATGTATGTGCACAGGGCCAATTAGCAATGTTTTCAATTGGTTAAACAAGTGCTGTATCTTGAAACAAGGTCAGATAGATTTTTCATACCCAACTTAACTAAATATGGAAAACCCCACCTTCCCTGAAACCATTAAGGAAACACCGGAGTCTTGATCATTCATCTATTTTAATTATTGTTTATTTATGACATTCAAAAATGAGATTCCAGTTTTGGCCCTTCTCTGCAGCATTTGGACAGCTGGACTTTACAGCTTTGGAGGTTTTTGGATAAGAGGTTTTTCTGTTATTTTTTATTTATTTTCTTCTCAAAGAGAAACACAAAGAAAGAGAAATGTGCTATAATTCCAGAAAATACAAATAAAAATAACTCCTATATCCTTCTGCATATCCTCACCTCCACCTTTTTTTTAAAAGTTTTAGATGTTACGCAAGCTCAATAAAATAGTCCTGAGAAGTGATGGATCCAAGGTCCTTTGTTGTTCTCAATGGCATTGTAATTTAGACCAGTGAATTTTAATAACACTGCCATCAATTACTGCATTCTCCAATGAGATCATGGTCAGAAATTCTCATAGTTGGCTTAACTTTACATCAGGGGCGGGCAATAATTTTTGATGGGGGGGGGCATGCCAAGAATTTGGTAAGTGGTCAAGGGCTACATTTCCCCATGATATTGATGAGGTTGTGCAGGATCTCGGATGGAGTATTGGGTGCAGAAGGGAGCTTGGGGGAGTGGATTGGAGTGCAGGTTGGGGTGTAGGGTCTGGGAGGGAGTTTGGGTGAATGAGGGAGTTATAGCCTGGGGCAGGAATTGAAGTGCAGGGTGTGGCAGGGGGTATGGGTGCAGGAGAGGGTGTAGGGGTTTGGGTTGTGACCTAGAACAGGTGGTGGTTATCCCCTGGGGCAGGCGATAGGGTCCAAGAGGAGGTTTGGGGGCAAGAGAGGATTTTGACCTGGAGGAGGGATGTAGGAGGAGATGCACCATGTGGGAGGGAGTTGTGACCTGAGGCAGGGTTGCAGGATGGCATGCAGGGGTTGGGTTGTGACCTAGGGCAGCAGATGAGGGTGCAGGGTCTGGGAGTGGGAGATGCAGAGGGTTTGGGATGTGACCTGGTGTAGATGTGTTTGAGGGGGCAGAGGGTTGGGGTGCTGGAGAGGGTGGCGTGCCAGGTGCAGCCTCTTGCCCAGCTGGACCTTCAGGATCCCTGCCTGCTGCACCCCTGCAAGCTGCTCAAAGCGGCTGGCTGTGGGGGCCATGTGCTCTTTGCACACCACATACTTTGCACACTGACCCTGATCCCGGCACAATCTATTGGCCAGAAACCACAGTGCATGAAGGCTCCTCCTAAAGAGCATTCAGCAAGCCCGTGGCCCCTGCACCTTGCCACTTTGATTGATGTGCGGGGTCACGGCAGAGCATTCCATAGGGCCATCGGACAGTGGCAGGTCGGATCTGGCCCATGGACCGTATTTTGTCACCCAGCTTTACACTCCTACAAGGAAAAGCTGCAGTCACATCTGATTTGATTCTGCCCTTCACCTCATTTTGACCCATGCTGGCTGAGAGAGTCCACTCTGCAATTTCGGACATTCTCAACAGCATTTTATTTTTCAATAATGTTTCCTTGGAAGTAACCAGAAGCCATTGAGTTTATGTTAATTATAGCAGGTTCTGTGATACCTTGAAAAAATTTTATTTGCAAGATGAGAGGCCTGCCTCTACATACTCTAATTATCCTCAGTTGTGGCATCAAAAATGGTAGAAAGTCCTACCAAACCAAGGCTGTCTGCTAGTCTAATTACCACACCGGCTGTCCAGACAATACTTCTCCATGACAAGATTTCTCCAAAATACCTCAGAATCTTAACAGAAGTGGGCATCGTCTGCTGATACACTATCTGTGCAGAAGTCTGCTGATACACTATCTGTGCTGAAGCCTCTTCATCCACTACCAGAACAAACCTGCTATTTTGTGCTATGCCTGAGGTAGCGGAGCAGAAAAAGGACCAAGATAAGGAGATGCATCTCTCTGTGACTGTCATTAGAAACCAGGTGAAATTCTGTCACTAGTGTCTGTCAGGCACTTGGAGAGTCAGCCCTCAATTGTGGATATTCCTGGGATTCTCCTAGAGGTTTTAAAGTAGGTTTCTCTTGCAGTGTGGAAAGCAGCAGGAATTCCCTACCCAACAAATTTTTCTTACTCCTTCTAGTTGGGTTTCCCTTTTTCCCCCCGTGTCACCATATAGAGAAAATTCTCCATGGTGGGAGATCTCTACACAGTGAAGGGAGCTGCCAATGACAACAAAGATAGGTATTTCTCTTAACACTTCAGTCATTCACCATTCCTGATAGAAAGGATGGAGTTAATTACTGTCAAGCACAAAGACTTTGACTTAGAAAAGGCAAGTCGGTCATTCTCTTCCAATCCAGTGATCCATTTTTAGTCTGCTCTGGCGCTCAGCCCCTTTCTCCCTATAAATACACCCCACTGATCTCTGTGAATGATAAGCTAATCAATACTGTATCTGTAGCTTCAGGAAGAGTGAACCACAACCCAAGGGCATATCTACACAGCAGTGTTATTTTGGAATAATGTCAGTATGTGTCTACACAGCAAGCTCATTATTTCAAAATAAATGCAAAATAACGGGCTTCTTACTCCAACTTCTAGAAACCTCATTGAGGAGTAGTGGAAGTCGGGGGAAGAGTGCTCTATTTCAAAATAAGTGCTGTGTAGACAGTGCCAAAAGTCAAAATAAGCTATTTCAACTTAAGCTATGCAATTAGTGTAGCTCAAGTTGCGTAGCTTCTTTCAAGTTTAGCCCTGCTGTGTAGACATGCCCAAAGTCTCTTTTCCTCCTCTAAGTCTGAGCCATCTTTCCGCAGCAAGAGGAATTATTTTAGCTGATAGAGAACACCTTAAGATGGTTGCTATTATAACAGGCAGTCTATTTAATTTTACAAAATGCGGTGAAATCTTCAACATCTAAAGACACTGAAATTCTCTGGGAGGAAGACTTGTCTTCCAGGGTCATAAAGACAGAAAGATTGAGATGTCACCCAAGGAGGAAATGTTAAGGCCTTCTTGACAATGTTTGTTTCTTCTACTGCTTTTGCTTAAGCTAAAGTATCTTTGGCTACTTCTTTCATTGCTGATACTTCCTTGGAAGCTGTAAAGTTATCCGTGAAATCCTTTTTCTTTCTTGTGGCTAGAGGGCACTGGGACTTCACCAATAGGCTGTGTCTAGACTGCAAGCCTCTTTCGAAAGAGGCTTTTTTGAAAGTATCTTTCGAAAAAGCCTCTTTCAAAAAAGCGCGTCTAGACTACAATATGCGGATCGGAAAATCGATCCGCTTTTTCGAAAAAGAGCGTCGTGACTGCTGGACGCTCTTTCGAAATTAAAAGCCACCCGGAACCGCTTCTGTCAGGGCATGGGGGCAGCATTTCCTTCCTGGTGCTGCTGCCTGCCCTTTGCAGAGACGCGTGGTTAAAGGGACGCCCCTGAACACCCGTTGCTCTACTTCTGCAGCTGCCTTTGCTGTCCCTCTAGGAGGTAAGCAAGGCATTGCAGTGCTGGTTTGGAGTGCTCAGCTTCCTGGGACACCCCAGCAGGTTTTTTCTGTGGAGGTTTTTCTGTTTTAGACCCGTTTTTTCAGCATGGAGCCAGAGCTGCCCCTGGGCAGGCGATGGCCCCACACCATCATACTGCAAGTGTTCCTGCATCTGCATGACACAGTCATGAGGCTACTTCCCCATCTGGACCCAGACCAGAGGTACGAAGGGATCGTCCGTCATGCAGCCCCACTGCCCTTGCCTCCAAACTTCTTTGTGGACAGACGTTTTTGGAGGCTTGACACCAGCTCTGACTGGTGGGACCGGCTCGTTATGCAGCTCTGGGATGACCAAGAGTGGCTACGCAACTTCCGGATGCGAAAGACCACTTTCCAGGAGCTGTGTACCTGGCTCGCCCCTGCTCTGCAACGGCAAGACACCCACCTGCGGCCCGCTATCCCCGTTGAAAAGAGGGTTGCCATTGCCCTCTGGAAGCTGGCAACCCCCGACAGCTACCGCTCCGTGGGACACCAATTTGGAGTGGGCAGGTCTACTGTTGGATACATCCTGATGGAGGTAAGTCATTGTCTGGGGACAGTCACAGTTTGGGGTGCGGGGAAGGGAGACTGTCAGGAAGGGCAAAGTGGAGTGTGAGTGGGAGGGAGCTACTCCACTCACCCTGAATTGTTGGGGGAGGAGTTCTGAGGGGGGGATTCCCGGGGTGTTTGAGAGGGAAGGTGGGTGGTGGGTTCTCCTCCGAAGAGATAAGGCACCCCTTCTAACATTTTGTTGTCTGTCTCGTTCTGCAGGTGGTGAGGGCCATCAATTCGGAGCTTCTGAACAGGCTCATCTGTCTACCAGATCTGGACAGCGTCATGGCCGGCTTTGCTGCCCTTGGCTTCCCGAATTGTGGAGGAGCGCTCGATGGGACACACATTCCAATCCGTGCACTGCCCCATCGAGCAGCCCAATTCATTAACAGAAAGGGCTACTTTTCTATGGTCCTCCAGGCCCTGGTCAACCATTGTGGCCAGTTTTCTGACATTTGTGTTGGGTGGTCAGGGTGGGCACATGATGCCCGCATCTTCAGGAACTCGTACCTCTACCGGAGGCTTCAGGCAGGAACATTTTTCCCGCATCACAACTTTGCGGTTGCATAGTGGCTGATGCCGCCTACCCCCTGATGCCGTGGCTGATGAAGCCCTACACCGGCCACCTGGATGCGAGCAAGGAGCAGTTTAATGCTCACCTTAACCGGGCTCGCAACCAGGTGGAATGTGCGTTCGGACGTTTAAAAGGCAGATTCCGGTGCTTGCTCACACGCCTAGACATGGGGGAGAGCAACATCCCTGAGGTGGTGGCCGCGTGTTGCGTTCTCCATAACTTGGTGGAGAGGAAAGGGGAGGCCTTCCTACCAGGGTGGGGTACAGGTGCTGATGGTCAGGAGAGGCACTTTGCCCAGCCCCAGACAGCTGCTATCCGCCAGGCTCACCGGTCTGCTGTTTGCATACAGGAGGCCCTACGGGAGCAATTCTCAATTGGAGGCCACTGACTCTACTGAGGGGCTTCTGCCTGGGGACTGGGCTCTGGCCCAATAGAAGCTTCCCTCCACAACCCATCTCCTGACTCTGTTTGGAGAAATAAACACCAGGGTTTGTCTCAAAATAATAAGTTCTGTTTTATTTTTTAAAATATCACTCACTGGAAAATAGTATAAGTGTTGCAAACATAAAAAAGCTTTTGTTCATTTTTGATGTAGGAAATATATTTTCATGGCAAACTATGTACAATAAACATTTTGTTTAACACATTCCTTGTCATTTAACTGGGGTGATGGGGGTGCTTGAAACCTGGAGGGGGGAAGGGGACTTGAAACCTGGAGGGGGGAAGGGGATCAGGTTGCACGGTGCTTGCCTGATCTCAGTCTCCTGCTTGGGCCTCGTGTTCTGGGTCCACCATGGCCACGGGATCGAGTGGTGCACCTGTCGGTTGGCTGGATAACAGCGGGTAGGTGCTCTTGGGACTGGGAGGCCTGGGGGAGAGGAGGGCCAGGGGGAGAGAGGGGCCGGGGAACTGGGGGGACTGGGGGAGAGGGAGGTCCAAGGGGGGAAAGGGATGCTGCTGTGGAAGGGGGGTTTGGTGGGGCGGGGTCATGGGGTGCTGGAGGAGCAGGACCAGGCACAGGAGCAGGCAAGCCACAGACCTCCCTGAGAGTGGCACTCAGGGACGTGCGCTGCTGGACCAGCTCCTCCATCAGCCGGTCATGCCACCGATCCTCTGCCTCCACCCTCTCTTGCAGGATGTTGTTGAGCTCCTGCACGGCCTCCACATGCTGCCTCAGGATGTCCGCATACACACGCCTGTGTCTGCGGCTCCCATGTCCCCAAGATGGAGGTGGGGCTGGGGTGCTGCAGCCCTCTTGCACGGCTGGTCCAGCTGTGGAGGAAAAGAGGAAGACACAATCAGTCCTAAAAAACTGGACTCTGTAGCACTTAAAATACTAACAGGATGGTTTATTAGGGGATGAGCTTTCGTGGGCCAGACCCACTTCCTCAGATCAGAGTAACACGGCTACATTTCTATCACAATCAGTCATGTGTGCAACAGCTGTCCAAAAGGGCATGCCCTCTCCTTGAGACAGGGGAATCAGACATTCTGAAGGTCACACCGTGTGTGACCTGGGCATCAGCCTGAGC
Source organism: Pelodiscus sinensis (assembly GCF_052426305.1). NCBI lineage: Eukaryota > Metazoa > Chordata > Testudines > Trionychidae > Pelodiscus > Pelodiscus sinensis. The sequence goes on along the minus strand of NC_143056.1, from coordinate 118,471,969 downwards.
ATTACAGGTTTCCCTTGTGCATCACCCACTGTGCACCCACCTATGCCCCCCCCCCCAGGTGTTACACAACCTCACTGCACTCACCTGCTGCTTCATCTCCGGCACCAGATGACACCTGGGAGGCCTCTGGGGTCTGTGTGACTGGCTCCAGGGTGAGGGTCACCGTCTCCTCACTGTCCTCCTCTGGCACCATGTCCCCGTCTCCAGACTGCTCTGGGTCCTGCTCTGGTGCGTCCACCACAGGGTCCGCCAAGCCTGACTGCACGAGACGCCGTGGTGTGCGTGCTTCACCACCACCCAGGATCTGGCCCAGCTCAGTATAATAGGGGCAGGAGTGGGGGGCTGCCCCAGAACGGGAGCTATCTTCCCTGGCCTTCACATACCCTTGGCGCAGCTCCTTAACTTTGGAGTGCACCTGGTCCTGGGTGCGGGGGTAGTGTCCTTTCTGGGCCAGGGCCTCTGCCATGCAGCCATAAATGTCTGCATTTCGCCGCCGGCTTTTTAGGGCTTGTAAGGCCTCCTCCTCTCCCCAGAGCTCGAGAAGGGTCTTGAGCTCTGGCCGAGATCATGACGGTGCCCGGCGTTTGGAGCCCCTGGTTGGGTCCCCAGAAGGCTCTCTAGAAGGGCCAGGAGGGTCTTGGGGCTGGGACATGCTGCACTTCACCAGCCGTGTGCTCTGGCTGCTTTGCTGCCACAAGTGGCTGTGAGGGTGCCTGTCCCTTTAAGAAATGGCTGCAGACAGGAACCAGAGACATGCAAGGCATGTCCCAGATTGTCCACCAGGGCTTCTTCCTGGAGGCCATTATTTTCGAAAAAATGGCCTCCCCGCGTCCACACTCACTTATTTTCGACGGATCTACGTCGAAAAAGGCGTTCTTCCTTGTGCAATGAGGTTTACCGCCGTCGAAAGAAAAGCCGCATTCTTTCGATTTAATTTCGAAAGAACGTGGCTGCAGTCTAGACGCAGGTGAAGTTTTTTCGAAAAAAGGCCACTTTTTTTGAAAAAAAAACCCTTAGTCTGGACACAGCCATAGAGAAGAGACTCCCACTGCAAATCCTTGAGACTAAGTCTAGACTGCAGGCTTCTTTTGGAAGAAACTTTTCCAGAAGAGATCTTCTGAAAAAACTTCTTCCGAAAGAGCGTCCACACTGTGAAATCACATCGAAAAAGCAAGCTGCGTTTTTGACAGATAGCGTCCACACTGAATGGATGCTCTCTCGCATGTCAGCTGTAATTATTATGGACAAAGTGGCCACCAGGGCACTAGTGCTTTTTTCCTCTTTCCTCTTCTTGTGAAAGAACTCCCTTTTCCCCATCCACACACGCCTTTTTCCAAAACAACTCTTTCGGAAAAAGGATTCTTCCTCGTAGAAAGAAGATTACTAATGCTGGAAAAATCCCTCTGTTCTTTCAATTTACTTTCAAAAGAACGCGATTGCAATACGGACATTACTCAGGTTTTGTCAGAAAAACAGATGTTTTTCTGACAGAACTCTGTAGTGTAGACATAACTTGTCATCTGGCTATTTCTGGATATTTGGAAAGCCCACCAGAAAGGCAGTAGGCGATCACACAGAAAAGCATGATTTCCAGCTCGAGAAGCAACCAAAGACAGCTTTATCAGACAGGGTTTTTACTTCAGGTTAATTTCAGACAGTCTAGAAGATCATAAGTATGTGGTTTCAACAGATACAGATCCTAGCCAGGACCATATAGGGAGGCATTCATGACTCAGACCCATGTACCTTTTTGACAAGTAAGCCAGCTGCATGACACCAGTCACCCTCCTTTCCAACTATTATCAGAATGGCCATGCACCCTTTGATCTAATGGAAGGGTAGCAGCTGGGTTCCAGAAATAGTCTCTTGGGCTATGCAGTAGTTCAGATTGCTTCTCCATCCTTTGTTCCACTTACAGTGAGCAGCAGACTTGCCTGAGTCCCTCAGAGGTTCCACGGGGACAAGAGAAAATTTTTTGTCCCTGTGCACTAGAGTAGACCTGGAGTCACTCTGCAGCTGCAACTTAGGCTGTGTCTAGACTACATGCCTCTGTCGGCAGAGGCATGTAGATTAGACAGATCAGCAAAGGCAAATGAAGCCGCGATTTAAATGATCGCGGCTTCATTTACATTTACATGGCTGCCGCGCTGAGCCGACAAACAGCTGATTAGCTGTTTGTCGGCTCGCGCACTAGTCTGGACGTTCCCCCTGTCGACATCAAAGCCCTTTGTCGGCAGCCCCGTTATTCCTCGTGGAATGAGGTTTACCGGGGCTGCCGACAAAGGGCTTTGATGTTGACAGGGGGAACGTCCAGACTAGCACGCAAGCCGACAAACAGCTGATCAGCTGTTTGTCGGCTCAGCGCGGCAGCCATGTAAATGTAAATGAAGCCGTGATCATTTAAATCACAGCTTCATTTGCCTTTGCTGAACAAACAAATCTACATGCCTCTGCCGACAGAGGCATGTATTTTAGACGTACCCTTATAGACCTGAGGATCCACAGCTCCAGAGCTCTTTGGTGCCAGATCCACCGGGCTCCCCTGCACAGCAATGTGCAAGCCCTCTCCACCCCAAGAGAGAGGGGCTGCTTCACAAATGGGGGGCTCACACCACTTGTTCAGGCTCCCCATTGTGCACAAGTACAGATAATTGTCCACTTGGATTGGTTTTAGTGTCAATCCATAACATTTATAAGACAAAAGTCTAGATTTTTATCGGTGCTGATGCTGAGCACCCTTGACAGCTGCTTGAGTCAAGAGATGTTCCACTTTTCTCAGGAGCAGGCTAAAAGTGTGTCTCTGCTAGCATTAAATTGTAGGGGGGCTCTGCCACTGTAAGCCTTTATCAACATTAAAAAAAAGCTCTTTGATATTCTCATCCAAGTCTTTCATTTCATCTTGTAAGTGATGACAGCAGGAAAAAACTTTCCCACATGTCATCTGGAAGTGTTGTATTGGCCCATGGAGGTCCTGTATTAGTAGCAATCACCACTTCCTGTTCCCATTACAGCCCTGTGTTTAATTATTATCTAATCACTTCCTGTTTCCTTTATGGTTCTTTGTTGGATACATCCCAGCCTGAAGATATCACAGAGGTAATTAAAAAAACCAACCAAACAAACCAACCCTAAAACACTAAAATTACTGTGAATGGTTTTATTTTTACCCATGAGGAAATAAAAATTAGACACAAGTTAGAAGTGTTGTCTCAGAGTTGGAAAATGAGTTAAACAGTATTGTTGGAGAAGATTACACTTCCTTATTAGTGCATGTAGCATGTCTGATCGCACTTGTGACAAGTGTCTGTGTCCTACCATGTTATACCATATTAGTATCGGCAGGCAGAAGATTCTGGAATCCAAGATGGCGAGTATCATTATTGTGTTGTATCTAGCCTACAAGTAAATAGATGGGCTTTTTATATCCACAGTGTCTAATCTCACAAGCCTTCTGTATGAGCACTTAATACTATTCTTTTTAAATGTCATCTGGAGAATGAATGAACAGACCTGGTATTGACACTAACCTACTGAGATTTATAACCTAGAGACACAATTCTGTCACATGGAAAAATATATATTTTTTTACTCTTGAATAGCAAAGTAGTGCCTGTTCACCTGTGTTGGCTTAGTCCTCCATCTCCCTTTTTGTTCACAGCCACTTTAACATTTTATTATAGCCTTGCAGTAGCAATGCTATGGTTAATGTCAAGATGGCACTTTCCTTCTTAAGCATCTGAGGAGAAAGGCTTATACCTTTCTCCAAAAGATACCTCTCAGGAAGAAATTCCCCATTCTTGCCCTCTGCCAAAAAATAAATGTGTGCATAGGTAAGGTGCTTCCCCTCCCCCTTTCAGTTAAATTTTTTAATTGATGTTGCATTGAAGGTGGCAGGATAAGAATATAAGAACATAAGAATGGCCATATGGGGTGATCCTTCTCCTGTCATCCATTTCCAGCCCTTTATAAACAGAGGCTAGGGACACCAGTCCTATCATCCTGGCTAATAGCCATTGATGGACTCCATTAATTTATCTAGTTCTTTTTTGAACCCTATTAAGGTTCTGCTCTTCACAACATCCTCTGGCAAGGAGTTCCACAGGTTGATTGTATGCTCCATGAAGAAAAACTTCCTTTTGTTTGTTTTAAACCTGCTACCTATTAATTTCATTTGGTGGCCCCTAGTGCTTATGTTATGAGATCAAGTAAATAAATTTTCCTTCTTAACTTTTTCCATAACTGTCATGACTTTATCATATTCCCCCCTTAGTCTCCTATTTTCTAAGATGAAAAGTACCAGTCTTTTTAATCTCTCTTCATATGGCAACCATTCCAAACCCCTAATCATTTTTGTTGCCCTTTTGTGAACCTTTTCCAATACCAATATCTCTTTTGGAGATGAGGTGGTGACCACATCTGTACACAGGATTCAAGAGTCAAGTATTCATGGAGGCAGGGATTTATATAGAGGCAATAAGATATTCTCTGTCTTATTCTCTATCCCTTTTTTAATGATTCCTAACATTCTGTTTGCTTCTTTGACTGCTGCTGCACACTGAGTGGATGTTTTCAGGGACCTATCCACAATAGTTCACAGCCATCTTAGTTGGCATGTTATTATATCCAGAAGGAGAATGAATGCCTTTGCCTTGTTTTAAATAAATTGATTGATAATTGCTCACTGCGAGACATGGGTCTACATGGCTATTCAAAGGCTTGGGAAGGAATAAGGCCTTCCTCCTCACTCCCCTTGTACTACTTGCATTAGGGTTTTTTATGTCATGGCGCTGTGTAGTTGGGGGGGTGATTAGGGCTTGAACCAGATGTGCTTTTCCCTGGGAGAAATTGGACCATGAGGGCCAGAGAATAAAAGGATATGTGGTTGGGTTAGAATTCAAAATGACCTTGACAAATTGGAGGATTGGTCTGAAATAAGCAAGGTGAAGCAGTAAATACAATTGCAAAGTATTACACTTAGGAGGGAAATACCAAATGCACAGCTACGAAGTGGGACATAACTGCCTGGGCAGTAGTATGCTGTAAAGTGGTGTATAGTGGATCAGAAATTAAATAGGAGCCATATGAGCCGTCAGTGTGATACAGCTGGGAAAAAGGGAAATATTCTGAGGTGTATTAACAGGATTGACATATGTAAGACTTGGGAGTTAACTGTCTTATTCTACTTGGCATTGTGAGGCCTTAGCAGAAGTGCAATGTCCAGTTTGGGGCACCACACTTTGAAAAAATACATTGGAGACCATCCAGAGGAGAGCAACAGATATGGGTAAACTTTTAGAAAAAGTGGCCTCTGTGGGAAGGTTAAACAGACCTGGGCATGTGCAGACTGAAACGAAAGAGTGGGGGAGCAGCCTTCAAATATGTTAAGGGTTGCTATAAAGAGGACTGTGATCTGTTGTTCTCCATGTCCACTGCAGGTCAGACAAGAAGTAATGGGCTTAATCTGTAGCAAGGGATATTTAAGTTAGAGGTTAGGAGAAACTTGCTGACAACAAAGATAATTAAGCATTGGAATAGGCTTCCAAAGGAGGTTGTAGAACCCCAGTCTCTGGAGGTTTTTAAAAACAGGTTGGACAACAAACTGTCAGGGATGGTCTAGTCTAGGTTTACTTGGTCCTTCCTCAGCACAGGGGGCTGGATTAGGTGATCTCTCAGGGTCCCTTCCAGCCCTTTATTTCTATGATTTATGGACCCACCTTCCATACACTAACGGAATGCTCCCCTGGTCTGCCCGTGGACGGGTGGTCTCTACATACCATCCTTTACTCAGGGCTGCATCTTAAAGACCTAGTCTAGTCCTAAGAAAGTTAATTTCTGTAACTTTATGGATTTAATTCAGTAAATCTCTTAAGCATGTGCTTACGTGCTTTGCTGAATTGGAGCCTAAGGGTGTATTAAAGCATGATAATCTTCATCTTTGTACAGATGTATTTCACTGACTACAGGGAAGGAGGGAGAGGAAGCTTAGGACCTAGTAAAGTTTCAGGCCAAGAAATCTCACTGTTTATCCTGCCAGTTCATATACTTACAGAGCTTTAGCATTTCTTGATTCTTCTCCTGCAACAGCAACCTTCTTTAACTTGTCACCTAAAGTGTGACTTGTACATTTTTAAAGGTAGAGTTGTAACATTCTGATTCCACAGCAGAGGCATGGATGTTATGTGAAAGTAGCTACAGTGGATTGCAAGTGAAGAGGCAGAAGCCGAATAATTGACAGTGCACGAATAGTGGTCTGAATGTGTTTGATTTGTATTAGTTTCAAAAGATAATTAGGAGGAGTTCTGGACAGTACTCAAATGGAAGACCTGTAAGGTTAAAAAAAAGTCTTTGTTATACATGTATCTTTTGTTCCCTCTCTTCTAATTTACAGGTCTCAAATAGGACTATTAGCAGAGAAAGCAGATTTACCTTCATTTCAGTAGGCTGCTTTACTGCTTTTGGAGTCGTAGGTCCATGGTTCAATTTCTTCCTGGAATGGATTCTTGTCAAATAAAAATAATCCTTCATTTAATGTTTACTGTCTTGGTTACCTTTCAGAATTCTTCTTTGTCTATATCTGACTTTGCCGTTTTTATTTCATAGCGGAATGCACTTATTCATGAGTGTTTTTATTATAGTTATGCTTGAGATGGCATTTTCATTCCAGACTTCTATTTCAGTGGCCTTTTAACATTACAAAACAAATATCTTTTGTTGGGGGTGTTTCATGCTTAATCTCAACACAGAGATGAATTTCTGTTAACTATCTTTCTTTTATTTATTTATGGTAAGTTTAAGGAGAGTTTATCTATTTTGGAGGCTCAGACCTTCAAATAAATGCATATGTAATTGTTGGTACAAAGCTGTCTTTTCCTATGCTTAACACTTTACATGATGTGGGCTTCTAAGCATTACCATGATAAAAGTAATGTATTTTTTCACTTTTTAGTGTTGGTAGTTTAAACAAACACGCACAACTAATTGCTAAAAACTATAGTAGTGAAACATTAAAAATGAGATTTGAATTGTAGAAAAGGATTGAAATTCTGATTTTAAGTTCTCACAGTAGCCTCCGCTTTGCTTCCTCAGACTTGTGGACTCTAGTATAGCTGTAGCTATACATGCAAATTCTCTTCGCGGAGATGTAGCTTCTAGTGGTTTCTCCAAATTCAAAAATTAGACCAGCAAATTTACTTTTTTCTTGTTATATCTGTGTCTACACTAGGGCTTTGGCTGTCAGACTTGGTTGGTGGAGAGTGAGGAAAAAGACTTAAGCATAGACCAAGCCTTAAATTTTATTTTATAACATTTTTCATTCACCTATCATATATTGAGTAATATAATATGGTACTTTGGAAACATAGAGTGATGGCGGAGGTGAAGTAATATCTTTTATATCGAACCAGCTTCTGTTGGTGAGAGAGACAGACTTTCAAGCTACATTGAGCTCTTGTTCAGGTCTAGGAACAGTATTAGAATATGTGCTAACTACTTATGCTAGACTATTTGTTTGATCTTATATTTATTTAGCTGTGGCACTCAGAATACTCTTCCAAAACTTGCCTCTCCTACCTTGTCTCTCTAATATCATGGAACCAACCAACATGGCTACAACAATATTGCATACAGCATTGTGAACATCTAAGGTTATACAAATCAAAGAAGAAGATGAAGTTAAATATAAAACATCAAGCCCTTATTTTAACCTATTCACAAAGTTTTCCTTCAAGAGCAATATCAACAAGCGCAGTGCCTCTGATGTTGCCTGTCTACACTGGCCTCTTGTGCAAGAACAGTTGCACAAGAGGGCTTATTCCTGAGCGGAAGCATCAGAGTTCTTGTTCAAGAAGCACTGATTTCATACATTAGAATGTCAGTGTTCTTGCGCAGGAACTCGCGGCCAGTGTAGACAGGCAGCAAGTTTTGGCGCAAAAGCAGGCGCTTTTGCACAAGATTGCACCAGTGTAGACACAGCCTCTGTGTGTCCGTTTGTTCAAGAACTCCTCCTAAACAATAAAGCTGTGTCCAGACTCAGGGGTTTTTTCGGGAAAAGTAGCCTTTTTCCGAAAAAACTTCCCCTGCGTCCAGACTCAAGCCGCGTTCTTTCGAAATTAAATCGAAAGAACGCGGCTTTTCTTTCGATGGTGGTAAACCTCATTTCACGAGGAAGAACGCCTTCTTTCGAAAGTTCCTCTTTCGAAAGAAGGCGTTCTTCAATGTAAATAGGGCTTCTTCGAAAGAGAGCATCCAGACTCACTGGATGCTTTTTTTCGAAAAAGCAAGCCGCTTTTTCGAAAGTTCAACGTGCAGTCTAGACGCTCTCTTTCGAAAGAGGCTCTTTCGAAAGTATCTTTCGAAAGAGCCTCTTTCGAAAGAGGCTTGCAGTCTAGACATAGCCTAAGACCTAGGACCACCAAATTTGATATTCAGCTTCCTTTTATCCTAACTTAAATCAAGGTCAAAGTTGAATTGTGCCAGGAATATGGGATGTGCCTTGAATGTGATTGTTTTTCATTACATGGAAAGGGAGGGGGAGACACTGGAGGGACACTATCCTCATAGTGACCAATGGGGGCGGTGAACACAGACGAGAGCTATCCTACAGAGCGACCTCTAGGTCACTCCACCGAGGGGCAGCCACACCACCGAGGGTATCTCTAGACAGTCGCACTATTTCGGGATATGTCAGGGTATGTTTACACTACAGCGCTAATTCGAACTAACTTAGTTCGAATTAGTTAATTCGAAATAAGGTAATTCGAACTAGCATGTCCACATTAAGTGGAACCTGAACCGGGGTTAAGGATGGCCAGAAGCAGTGCTGGCAAGGCATCAGATTAGGACTTAGAGCGTGGAGCTGCTGCCTCAGGCTAGCTGAGGGCTGTGCTTAAAGAGACCCGACCCCCACCCCGGACAGACAGTTCTCAGGGTTCCCCGCTTGCAAAGCAGTCCTGGCTTGGAGTACCCTGAGTGCCCACTCTGGGCACATCACAGCACTCGGCCATCAGACCAGCTGCACTTGCCGCAGGCTGCCATCTGGGGAGAGGGGACAATTGGGGGGCTGCAGGAGAGCTTCCACCCCCAGAAGCCCACAGAGCCAGCCTAGTCCTCCCCATCGGGGGCTCGTACCCCATTCCTCCCTCACCTCCTTCCACTTACCCTTCCCTAGCCCCCCTTCCTGATGTACAAAATAAAGAAAGCATGTGGTCAAAAATAGAATCTCTCTTTATTGAACAAAACTCGGGGAGACTGGGAAAAGGAGGTGGGAGAGGGGAAGAGAGAGGGTGGGAGAGGGGAGGGCAACTAAAATGATCAGAGGTTTGGAAGAGGTCCCATATGAAGAGAGGCTAAAGAGACTGGGACTTTTCAGTTTAGAAAAGAGGAGACTGAGGGGGGATAGGATAGAGGTCTATAAAAGCATGAGTGGAGTGGAGAAGGTGCATACAGAAAAGTTCTTCATTAGTTCCCATAATAGAAGGACTAGAGGACACCAAAGGAAAGGAATGGGTAGCAGGCTTCAAACTAGTAACAGAAAGTTGTTCTTCACAAAGCAAAGAGTCAACCTGTGGAACTCCTTGCTGCAGGAGGCTGTGAAGGCTAGAATTAGAACAGAGTTTAAAGAGAAGTGAGATAAATTCATGGAGGTTGGGTCCATGGAGTGGTATTAGCCAGGGAGTAGGAGTGGTGTCCCTGCCCAAAGTTTGTGGAAGGCTGGAGATGGATGGCTCGAGACAAATGGCTTGGTCACTGTCGTCGGTCCATCCCCTCCAGGGTCCCTAGGGTTGGCCGCTGTCAGCAGACAGGCTAGTGGGCTAGATGGACCTTTGGTCTGACCCAGTACGGCCATTGTAAGCTCAGGGCTCAGGGTCGGGGGTCTCAGTGGACCACCTTGATTTTCATGCACACCTGCTCCTGGGTGGCCAGGCTGGCAGCTCTCCTGCCCTAGGCGGCCACTTTACTGTGCCTAGTGCGGAGGTCATGGACGAGGTCCACGATGTCTGCACTAGACCAGGCGGGTGCCCGCCTCTTGCGGTCCCGGGCAAGCTCCCGGGAGCTGCCTGCCTGGTCCCGGGAAGAGGGGGAGGGCTGGGGGGCATCGGTTGGCTGGCTCGAGCCGTGCCAGGTGTAGGGTCTGCTAAATGGGTGCTGGCAGGCTTGCACCTGGCACGGGCATCGTAGCCAGCCCGTGCCCCTTTAAGGGGTCCGGGACCGGGAGGGGGGCAATAGAGTTTCCCTGGTGTTGGCCAGAGTGGCCACCAGGGAAAGCTGGGGAGGGCTAGACTCCCACTAGTTCGAATTAAGGGGCTACACAGCCCTTAATTCGAACTAGTAAGTTCAAACTAGGCTTAGTCCTCGTAAAATGAGGTTTAACTAGTTCGAATTAAGTTCGAACTAAGCGCTCCGTTAGTTCGAATTAACTTTGTAGTGTAGACATACCCTCTGGTATCCTGAAATAGCATTTTCCGTATCTTAACAGCACGCCCATTATTTCAAAATGCAATTGAAATAACAGGCTTGCTATTCCGACATCCCGGTAAACCTCATTCCACAAAGACTGAGGGACTTGTTGGAATAGCGGTCTATTTCGAAATTTGGCACTGTGTAAACAGTGCCAAATTTCAAAATAGACTATCTCAGAATAAGCTTGAAATAAGCTACGCAAAGTGTCACTCAAACGGCATAGCTTATTTCAAGCTAGCGCTTCTGTGTAGTCGCCCCCCAATGGAGTAGCCAGTTGAGGCTGGAGCTCTGCTATCTGCCCTGCAACTGGTAAGTGGCCTCCTTGTCTCAAACCTCTCCTCCCCACCTCTGCCCTATCACCGTGGCCCTCCCCTCACGAGCACCACCGGGACCAGCCAACCTATCGCCAGCTGCCCCCCACAAGACCCAGTCTGTATGGTCCCCCCTTTCTCCCCTCACGCCTGGACCAGGGAGCGCTGATAGGGGACCCGTGTGGCCTCCCATTCCCCTCCACTCCCTGGGCCTGGGGAGAGCCGACGAGGGAGGCCTGCATGGCTCCCCTACACCTATGTTGAGCCTGGGGAGCTCCAGTGCGGGGAGGCCTGCATGCCCCCCTTCCCCTGGGTTTGGCCCAGGGAGCGATGGCAGGAGAGGCCCATGCAATCCCCCCCCCCCCCCTTCGCTTTTAATGAGTGTTTTATAGCTAAACGTGTTGTGTGGGTTGAAAGTACAATAAAAATAATATTGGAGGGAAAACCCTAATGTCATAACTGAGCTTCAGCCCATCCTACACTGGGGAAGCAAAGGATTTTATGATACAACCCTGATCTGCAGGACTCAATTAGCTGAGGCAACTAAATCAACAACAGAAGCTGGCAGCACATCATCATCTTGGCTGCCAATCAAATTAATAAGCAAATACTTTCAAAGAGAGAGAGAGAGAGAGAGAGAGAGAGAGAAAAAACACTCATGGTAGTTTGTGAAGCTTTACACCAGTAATTAAAAGAAAAATATTAATTTTTGGCCAGCGGGTCTTTTTTATTCCTGATACAGAGAGAAAGGGGGGAAAGAAAATGCCTAGTTTAAATGAGGATTAGTCCAGAAGGAAGTGTTGATAATGTGGTTTTTTCCCCCCTGAAATGATGAGATCCCCAGAGGCTGAAAAGCCAATCATTGCTTTATGTGCATCGTGTGCTGTTACTGAATGCAAGGACTGTGGCTACAGTTTTGATGCTAAGATAAGAGTTCTTAATGCAAGGTGGCAATTCTGTATCTTGTGGCTAGCCAGTCTGCTGTGAAGAGGTTAAAAAAAACAACCTTTGAATTTGCCACTATGTAAGAACATGATCTTGGAATAAAGAGGCCTTTTATTTCACTGTGCACTTTCATCATGAGGGTCAGTTATGTAACCCCCCTTCCTTCTTGTGCTATTGCCAAATATGTCACTGCACTGTGGCTACTGAGGGTGTAGAATTCATGGTTGCAGGTGCTGTACATACCACCTAGACATGGGTTCTCAGTCTTGGGTTCACAGACACAGTTATCAGGGGAATCGAACCGCCCTGCCTTTTCTGATAGACGGAAAGGGGCCCATGTAATTACTAGACTAGGCTACTGTGCAAACGACAGAGGGACTAAGGCACATGGGAACCTGAGAAGGACCAGATTGTTGAGGAAGCTATGACCTTAAGGCAAAGTGTATACACTAATGCAAGCTTTGACTTTAGGGGGTTGACTTTTCCTTACTTCACACCTTGTGTTGTCATTTATGCTGGTGCACAGGGGCTGTGAGTGACTGCACGAGCTGCATGGCAGTGAATATCAGGTTCCAGGTGCTTCCAGCAAAACAAAACAGAAGACCAGTCTGAGGACTAGTGAAATGTAGGAGCAGACATGTAAGCAAAGGGCAGTTGGTTCCTATTGTGCCGACCGAGCTGTGGCATCTGACCCAACGCAATTCTGAGAAGGTGATGCCCTGTGAGCATTTCCAGTAGCTGACTACAGGTCTGCTTTTATCCCTGGATCAGCAGTTTGAGAAACTCACCTCTGGCCATCTACTAATGCTATCAACTGTGCCATCGTTACAGCATGAAGTTACTTAAGCTTAGTTACCTTGGGTATTGAGTAGAACTGTAGCCAGTTCTCTAAATCCAGCTCATGCCAGGGGATATATTGCAATACTACAACATCAAACAGTTTGAGGTTCTCTGAGCTATTTGCTGGAGACAAAGAAAAAAAACTTGCAAGTTTACATATTTCTTACCACTTATTCAAGCTCTGTACTTTAGTACCCTGAGGTAAGGAAATGCTGGCGAACAAATTACAGTGGTATTACACAAGCAAAGACTGCTTACTTCTGTTTATATCCCAGGCTTCTGTGCTTACCCTCAATGAGTAATAAGTTTAACCCTGGGAACGAGGTAACCAAACCTGGGGTGTTGTAGCTGTGATGCAACACTTGACAAATGCAACTCTCAGCAGTTCCACGTGACTTTGACCCCAAACCAGGCGAAAGTTGCTAGCTCTGTCTGTCCCTTTCAACTTGAGCTTTTGAGCTGGTTTGTGATCCACGTGGAACAAAATGTAAGAGAGGGTCACACAAGCCATGCTTAATAGAGCCCTTAAAGGATTCCTTCTCTAGCTCCACTCCCCCCGTTCCATGGCTGCACAGGAATTATATAGAATGGCAGTTATATAATGGAAAATAATCCCAGGTTTTATAACGGTCAAAGAGAAAATACATGCAGGTTTCTCTCTCTCTCTCTCTCTCTCTCTCTCTCTCTCTCTCTCTCTCTCTCTCTTTAAACCCTTAAAACTGTAGCTAGGATTTAGTGTTCTGTTTTAATACCCACTTCTGTCCCCCCTCCCAACTCGATTGTATCTCTTCCAGAATGATGGCCCCTGGTTCTTTTGTCAGATGCTGCATTCATTTCAGAGTTCGGGTATTGATTAATGACTTTTAGGGAATAAGGCAAGTGCGTTCTGTTGAGGACCACAGTGACTTCAGGGGGATTTAAGAGTATGCTGTCCTGAAATGGTGTACTTTCCTGAACTGGAGTGTAAGGAAGCAGAATAAAGTAAAATGCTAAGAGTGGTTCAGAACCTTTGATATTTATGGCAGCTGAGTTATATTCTGTTTCTGTTTAAATTTATATCAATGGCCGTTTTGCTATTGGCTTCAGCAAGAGATGTATGACCCTTGTATATTTCATGGTGACTTGGTTACATCAGTCTTCCACATAATTAATAATGTTAAGGTGTGATGTGTTATAGGAGGTTTCTTCGCTTCAAGTTGAACATGGTGCATCATTACAGAATACTGGAAATGGAGGATGAAAAACTCTATTACATCACCCTGCCCCTTCTCCAGAAGCTAATGAAAGATTGTTTTCTACAGTATATTCACCAGAACTTTAAATCCTTCTGCAAGAGGGATTCCACCACTTCCCTTGGGAGATTGTTGTTCAGCTTAATAGACATTGCTTATAGGAAATAGTTCTTAATATTCCATCTAAATTTTATTTTGCTGAATTTTATCTCATTAAACTGAGTTATAACCCCAAACCTCACTAAATAATTCTTCTCCCTTGCCACTACTTCCTGCTGTTTGCACCCATCACATACTTCGAATTGATTTGCAATATACTGAATGCAAATAACTGTAATAACTGTAAAATGATACTGTTGTTAAATCCTTTAAACAGTTAGGCATCCAATAAGAAGGACGGAATCATGAAAACTCACACATTACTGAAACCTTCTGTTTCAGGTGCAATGGCACAAGGAGAATGTAATAGAATTCTGAGTGGAGTGTTCTAACATTTCAAAATTAAGATTCTTGAAGCAGAAAGGAGTTAATATAACTGAAAATTTCATTCAGTTGGTCCACAGCCCTCTTCCTTCCTTTCCCAAACCCAAATTTTCTATGCTTTGTTCTCTTCTTCTCCCACTCTCTTCTCAGTTTCTGCCCTGCCAAACAAGTAAACTTCTGTATAGAAATAATTTAATGGTGATGAAGAAGCTTTTTCTTGTTTACCGATACAATATTTTAGGCATTTAGCCAAGATCCATCTTGTGTTTCCTTACATATGTAAACAGTAAAAAAAAACCTGCCTTGCTGCCATGGTCTTTGCAAAATCTCACTATGGACAGTGAATTTAAGCAGAGTTTCACCATGTGAAATGGCTTTGCCTGACCCTCCAGAATATCTGTAATAATTATAAAGCTTATACCTGGATGCCCATTTGATTTGGTAGGAGTTTTTGTCTTCTGATTTGTCTTTTGTAGCAGGTTCAAACCTCCCCACTTTTATTTTGATCCTTACCTCTCTCCAATAGTATTTTTATACTTTACAAGTTGAACATTTCTCTTTTTCCAATAGGAAAGAGTACAAAGGAAATAAAGCATGAAAATAAACATGAAAAATCATATATCCCCTGGGAATTTCCTTCCTTCCCTGGATATGGTTGCCTTGAATTTGAAGGAAAATGTCAGGGATACCTCTCAGTTGAAAATGTTGGCAATACTGTAAGCAGCACCCTGCCATCCTAAACAGAAGGTCACAGGATCAAGTTATTTCCCATTTCCAGTGAAATGCAATTGAGCGTCCATCACTAAGGAGGCACAGAAAAGAAGCCTATTGGACTTCCTGCTGTGGCAGATTATCTGCCCTCGATTACAGACTGAGATGGTGACAGTGGCTTTCAACGTGAAGTGCGAAGGGGAGGGAATTAGAGGCATCCTGCCGAGATGTGTCACTGGACTTCCACCAGAAACATAATGAGTGCTTGCCTTAGACGGCTTTAAAGTGCGGTGCATCTCTGTTTTAAGGCTGTGTGGAATATGGCTATGATTTCTGTGCATAAACACAATTCACAGAGGGAGGAGTCCTGAAATATATGGGAAATGATTTGTGTCCTTTAACAACTTCAACCCCTTCCCCTGCCCCCCCGCAAAAAAGACCTCTGTGGAAAACAAAGTGGCAGTGATGCCCTTTGCTCTTCATAGATGTATTTGATCCATTGTTTCTAAATCCTGTGCCTGGCGTCTTATTCTTTTCTCTAAGCTCCACCCCAGAGCCTGAGCTCCTAAGCCAGAGCCTGAATCCCTTGCACCCCGACACCTGGACCAACCTAGAGCCCCCATGCCTGAACCCCTCATTGCCAGCCTCACTTAGAGCCCTCCTACTTTCTGAATTCCTTGCCCACATACTGGAGCCCCCTCTTATATCCCCAAACTCTTCAGCCCCAGAGTCCATACCCCTAGTCAGCCCTCACCCCCTTCCTGAACCCCAGTTCCCATCCCAGCCCAGTGAAAGGGTGCACCTACACTGTACCCTTAGCTCAAAATAAGCTGTGCAATTTGAGCTATGCAAATTGCATCTCTTCTTTTGAGTTAATTTCTAAATAGTTTATTTTGAAATTTAGCACCACATTTTGAAATAGAGTGCTATTCTGAAATGTCCCTTAATCCTCGTGGAATGAGGTTTACAGGCACATCGGAATAGTGCGGCCATTATTTCAGATATTTCAAAATAACAGGCGCACTTTCAAGACACGGAAAATGCTATTTTGGGATATTGGAAGTATCCCGAAATAGCACCGCTATCTAGACTTAACCTAAGTGAGTAAGGGTGGGGGAAAGCAAGCCACCAATGGACTGGGAGTGTAGTGAGCGAGGGCTACTGCCTCAGGGAAAGGGTGGAGGGAGGGGCAAGGCCTCAGAGAAAGGGCTGGGCTAAGGTGTTTGGGGTTTTCTGCTATTAGGAAGCTGGCAACCCTGCCTCTCATGATATTTTGCTGCTGTGAAATGTAAGCAGGGTAGGATAACAGTATTTGTGTTTTGTTCTGAAGTGTTACTGAAATGAGACTGGTTTAACTATGAGTATGAAAGGTGTCACACCAAATCAGTCTTTGTGAAAATGTTTCTGTAGAGTTGCATATAGATACTTGCTCAATGACTTGCATGTCATATTTGCATGGTTAACTTGTCAAAACCAGTTTCTGCTACCCTCTGCCCGAAGCACTAACCTGGTTCGTGAGAGCTGAGCTGTTGTCCTCTTGCTTTGTGCATCATTGCCAATAGCCAGATGGCTGGGGGGTGGATGGGGAAAGCAGTTTCGGATTCTGGGTGATGGTTAGTGTTCAGGATAAAAGAAAGCAAGAGAGACCTCCCTTTAGGAGAGCTAAGGCTTGATCCTACAGGGGCTGAAAGAACTAAACAACTCAAAAGGACCATTTTGTTTTTCTTCTCTCTTCCACATACCTTTCAGCTCCTGTTTTATAAGGTGTTAATAAGACTTGTAGGGAGAAAGGATGGTCTTTTGGTTAAGTTACTGGCCTGGAATCCGTGAGTTCCCACCACTAATCTTCTATACAGCTGTGTTGGACTTGATTATAAATGTGAAGCAGCTTCTCTTCAAATGCTGCTCCTATGGAAAAGCCCACAGAGAAGGGAGTCTGAGAGACAGGCTCCCCCTCCTCAATCATTTCTTTAGGAGGATTGGGGAGAAGCACCTGGGAATTTTCCCCCTTACAAAAAGGATGCAGTGTGGGGTTCCTAGACCAAAGAGACCTGCCTTTAACCAGCTCTGAGCTCCCCGTGCCACTTCCAGTCTTCTAGTTCTGAAGCTTCATTGGTGCTATCGTTCCCAGGGGCTCCTTGGCCCCTTGAATCCTTCTGAAGAGGAGAATGGAAGAGGCCCTATGTTAAAGATAGCATAACTTAAGGTTGCATTCATTTCTGAGTGGCCCACAGATTGTCAAGAGAGCCAGTATGTGTCCCTGCCAGCACAGCTGCCAATCTGATAATGGCCCCACAGCTAAACATTTGTACTTCCCTGGAACATGGAGAATGCCCTGTGGTCACTAGAGAGGATGTGATATTGAAGGAGAGGGGACTTTCTCAGTACTGATCCTGCTGGAGAAAAAACAGTCCTTCCTGGTACTCATTTAGGGTAAGTTCTTCCCACATCTAATTTGTTTAGCTCTAAAGTCATTATCATTGCTTTTTCTGAAATATTTCCCAGGGAAATATTTGGGGCACACAATAAGCCATGTGGTCTGAAAAGCTTATTGCAATGCTTTGAGATATATATTTGATATACTCTAAGGTAATAGGAACCAGCTCATTGAACTCTGGGCGGGGTGAATGTTTCCTATCGTGTAGTTTTGTATGAAAGGTAAGTGCATCTTCCTAGCTTCTTCTTCTCTTAGGCTTGGCCAACTCTTGAACGTTATATCAACCTACCTCTGGTCAGGGGTGTGAGAAAACTACTCCTTGCTCAACATAGTTGTGCTGACACAACCCCAGTCTAGACATAAACATGTCAATGGAAAAGTGCTTCCATCACAGTAGCTAGCTTTGTTTGGGGAGGTAATGTTCCTACACCAACAGAATGACTCCTTCCACTGGTGTAGGTTGCATGAAGGGACTATGCTGGCATAGCTATGCAGGTATATTCTCCATAGCGTATTCAGCCCTAAATTATTTTGATGTGTTGTTCAACTGCAGATTTGCACTGGGGGAGAAAACATTTTGGATCGTAATAAAACGAACTCTACTTCATTGTTCCATGTTATTATTTATTGTATAGTCAGTGTTTTATAGCATATATTCTGCATTTCTGTTTTTAATTAGAGACTGTCGTAGTTCATCCAAAGGTAGAACCACTCATCTGTGAGGTGCAGTCCCATAGCCTGATCCAGAATTGCAAATGTGATACTCTTTGTGGAACCTTTCGGGCACCATGGGATTTTCTGTTGCAGAGTACTATCAAAGCTCTTGTGGAACAATTTATGCATTAATATTAATTATTATGAGCATTGGTCCCAGCTCTGTTTGCAGTTGCACTTGTGTTAATCTGGATGATTCTATTGCTTGCAGTAGTGATATTCAGTGTGACAAGTGCAGAGCATTATCTTGTGCCTGTCAAACAACTCAGGTTTTTGCAGGTGCTCTAGGAAGGACTGACCATGTAAGCAGCTACTACAGGAACAGGAGGAAAAGACTGACTCCGAGCAGTTTCTGGGCTTTGAACTCAGGATTGTAGAGATGAGTTTGAATCCCCATGTTGGGAACATTCTTTATTAAATACGTTTTTGTTAACTGTTTTTGTTAACTATTCTCTCTGGCAAACTATTCTATCCCTGAAAAGAGGCATGAGTTGCTCGGCCTACACTGGACTTTTTGTTGATGAGTTACTTCGCTAGCCAGAGTTGCACCAGTGTTTAATGAGTCTCATATTCTATGGGGTTTATATCAGGAAGGTCATAAACAGATAGATTCCTCCCTGCCATTTGTATTTGTTCCTTGACCTCATCTTCGCAGTTCAGCTCTTTGTTTTGCGGACACTGTATTTCCTTGTGAATGTCATTAATAGAATCGTCTCAGTCTTGGTTAGACTTAAGCTCTTGGTTAACTTTAAACACTCACGTTAAATGCTGACTTACTTCAATGAAACTTAAGCACTTGCTTAAATTTAAGCACTTGCCTTTAGGACTTCGTTGAATAGGGATGAACTTAGAAACTTAAGTGCTAAAGAGCTTTGCTGGAACGGGAGCCCAAATCCTTCACTGACATCAGGAGGGCCAGAATGTGGTAGAAACGGCTCAGTCCCCCAAACTGCCCCCACCCTGGAACTTTTCAGATGTGGACATTGAATGTGGCTTTTTTCTCCCTAAAAATCAAATTCCTGTCTGCATTTGTAAATCGTTTATCTAAATTCCTCTTCTACCTTTTTTCAAATTCAGTGGTTCTGGTCAAATGGGACCTAGGTCTAAATTTTTCCTGACTTTGATGCAAGCTTTTAATAACCAAAAATTAACTGGAGCATTCTGCAAAATCCCCTCATGTCCCTTCCCACCACCAATTTTGCTCATGTCTATGCAGATCGCATCAGAGAAGAGTGCTTGGCACCTCATGCTTGAATTACATCATGAACTGAACTGCAGTCGTCTGGAATGTACAGAGAGTGCTAAGGTGATCAGAATACCAAAACAATCCGCAGAGAGTCTGAATTCTTTTCTCATCCCTTTCTCCAGTGAAACTGTAAAGCACTGGGCTGAGAGGTCCAGTGGTTCTGACTGATATAAGATTCATGCTACAGAAGGTTAGAGGGGAAAATTACATTTTGGTCAAACCACGTTGGTAAAGTTATACACAAGGAATGGGGCAGAAGAAGTCCCTACTGCACACTTCAAAAAGTTTTCCCTCTGATTTATAAATATCTTTTTAAGGGAATAAGAACAACACTGCTACCACAAACACAAATTCTTTCAGCATTAATAAAAGCCCTTAAGCTTCTTGTGTGCTAATTACTGTAAAGAAAAACAAAATTGGCATTTATTTTATTTTTAATTAAAATTAAGAAAGCGTCAGAAAATTACATTTTGAAGGATCCTTTTGAATTTTACAGGCTGTCCTGTGTGCATATTTTGTCCTTCGTTTAATTTTTATTTGATTTTTTTACTTTAAATCCAAACTCAATCTGAATCAGTGCAGCAGTTGGAACTTTGCATGCACCAGTGTGGAGAAATGAGGCTATTTTTTATTCTATATGTTGCAACATGTGTGTATGTGCGCAAGGTAAACTGAGATTTGAAACTCTCAGGCTATACATTTCTTCTTTGACACATATGCAATAATTATTATTTATCATTTTTGCAACTCCTAGAATCCCCAACCATGGAAAAGGCCCCATTGTGCGAGGCGTTAACCAGGGTAGCCAACAGAATAGGTGGATGGGGCTCTGCATTCCAAAAAGCAGCAGGGCCTTGGTCAGAAGAGGTGGGATGTGGGAAACCAGCCCTTAGTGGCACCCGGACTGTGCCGGGCCTCTCTCTGCCAGCCCTCAGTGTCTCCCGGATTGTGCTCTGCGGTGCTTCAATGGTGATTTAAAGGGCCCAGATCTCTGGCTGTCATTTCTGCTGTTATTAACGGGAGCCCCCAGCCCTTTTGAATCACTGGGCCCCAGTGCAGTTGCCCTTTTCCCTCCTTCCCCTGTCATGGGGCCTGGTGCTGACACTTACTGAACAAAAATATGGTCCCTTCCCCAAAGACCTTATAATCCAAGGCTACGTCTACACTGGCATGATCTTGTGCAAGAACTCTTTTGCAGAAGAGTACTTGTTCAAAAACTCTTCCACAAGAGAGTATCTACACTGGCAAGTGCATTTGCGCAAGAGATGTGCTTTTGCGCAAGAGCATCCATGCCAGTGTAGACGCTCTCTTGTGCAAGAAAGCTCTGATGGCCATTTTAGCCATAGGGCTTTCTTGCGCAAGAAATTCATGTGGCCTGTCTACACTGGCCTCTTGTGCAAGAACAGTTGCACAACAGGGTTTATTCCTGAGTGGAAGCATCAGAGTTCTTCTGCAAAAAGCACTGATTTCATACATTAGAATGTCAGTGTACTTGTGTAAGAACTCGCGGCCAATGTAGACAGGCAGCAAGTTTTTGCGCGCGCAAGATCACACCAATGTAGACACAGCCGAAAGGTTTTTAAAAATATATGTGACCAGATCAAGGAGAGGGTAGGCCCACTGGTCAGTGAAGAGGGAGAAACAGTAACAGGACACTTGTAAATGGCAGAGATGCTCAGTGACTTCTTTGTTTCGGTCTTTACCAAGAAGTCTGTAGGAATGCCTAACATAGTGAATGCTAGTGGAAAGGGGGTAATTTTAGAAGGTAAAATAGAAAAAGAACAAGTTAAAAATCACCTAGAAAGTTAGATGCCTGCCAGTCACCAGGGCCTGATGAAATGCATCCTAGAATACTCAAGGAGCTGATAGAGGAGGTATCTGAGCCCCTAGCTATCATCTTTGGAAAATCATGGGAGACAGGAGAGATTCCAGAGGACTGGAAAAGGGCAAATATAGTGCCCATCTATAAAAAGGGAAATAAGAACAACCCAGGAAACTACAGACCAGTTAGTTTAACTTCTGTGCCAAGGAAGATAATGGAACAAGTAATTAAGGAAATCATCTGTAAACACTTGGAAAGTGGCAAAGTGATAGGGAACAGCCAGCATGGATTTGTAAAGAACAAATCATATCAAACCAATCTGATAGCTTTCTTTAATAGGATAACGAGTCTTGTGGATAAGGAAGAAGCGGCGGATGTGGTATACCTAGACTTTAGTAAGGCGTTTGATACGGTCTCGCACGATATTCTTATCAATAAACTAGGCAAATACAACTTAGATGGGGCTACTATAAGGTGGGTGCATAACTGGCTGGATAACCATACTCAGAGAGTAGTTATTAATGGTTCACAATCCTGCTGGAAAGGCATAACAAGTGGGGTTCCGCAGGGGTCTGTTTTGGCACCAGCTCTATTCAATATCTTCATCAACGATTTAGATATTGGTATAGAAAGTACATTTATTAAGTTTGCAGATGATACCAACCTGGGAGGGATTGCAACTAATCTGGAAGATAGGGTCCTAATTCAAAATGACCTGGACAAATTGGAGAAATGGTCTGAGATAAATAGGATGAAGTTTAATAAAGACAAATGCAAAGTGCTCCAGTTAGGAAGGAACAATCAGTTTCACACATACAGAATGGGAAGTGATGGTCTGGGAAGGAGTACGGTAGAAAGGGATCTAGGGGTTATAGTGGACCACAAGTTACATATGAGTCAGCAGTGTGATGCTGTAGCAAAGAAAGCAAACATGATGTATTAACAGGTGTGTTGTGAGCAAGACACGAGAAGTCATTCTTCCACTCTATTCTGCGCTGGTTAGGCCTCAATTGGAGTATTGTGTCCAGTTCTGGGCACCTCATTTCAAGAAAGATGTGGAAAAATTGGAGAGGGTCCAGAGAAGAGCAACGAGAATGATTAAAGGTCTAAAGAACGTGACCTATGAGGGAAGGCTGAAGGAATTGGGTTTGTTTAGTTTAGAAAAGAGAAGATTGAGGGGGGACATGATAGCAGTTTTTAGATGTCTAAAAGAGTGTCATAAGGAGGAGGGAGAAAACTTGTTCATCTTGGCCTCTGAGAATAGAACAAGAAGCAGTGAGCTTAAACTGCAGCAAGGGAGGCTTAGGTTGGACATTAGGAAAAAGTTCCTAACTGTCAGGGTAGTCAAACACTGGAATAAATTTCCCAGGGAGGTTGTGGAATCCCCATCTCTGGAGATATTTAAGAGTAGGTTAGATAAATGTCTATCAGGGATGGTCTAGACAGTTTTTGGTCCTGCCATAGGGGTAGGGGACTGGACTCGATGACCTCTCGAGGTCCCTTCCAGTCCTAGTATTCTTTGATTCTGTGATTCTATGATTTTATATCTATACATTTCAGATTTCCCTCTTCCAAACAAGTGGTATAAAGGGAGAAATTGTGACTGTCTACATCTGCTGGTGTAGTTATGCTCCTGGCCCTTTCTCAGAGGTGTTTGTAAGGTGATAGTCCGAATTCAAGTTAGCTGAAAGCTGCAGGGACCTGTTTTACCTAATGGCATCATTCGAAGGACTTTGCCAGGCATGTTGCTTCTAAGCAGAGCTGGATAATTGCTACAGGAAACATAGTGCCCCTGTTAGAGGCCTGGCTCATCTGTTCTCACTTGGGCACCAGAAATGTTCTGTATTCCCTCTTTGTCGATATGGGTTACTACCCAAGTTTAATTGGACTTATGTAATCACCAGGGCATCCTAGGGGGGGAAATATCAGGGAATTTGTTAGCTTCTGGACTCAAACAGAATTCCAATGGGGCTGTAACTGTAGCAATTTGTGACTTCTCTGAAAACTTGCACATTTTGCAGAAAGAGACAAACACCCAATTGCTGAAGATGTGAACATATGGCATAGAACTGCCAACTGACTTAGATAACTAAATAAAATTTGAATTCAACAAACCCTGGTATTTGTTGTATTAAGGGAATTTCTTAGAGCAGGCATAGCTAAATACTGTATACACAGAGGTAACTACATCTATTTATCTTATGGAGGAAATGGGCATATTTTTCAGTACTATCATAGTATTGTACAACAGGCTCATTAATAACCGCTTTGTAAGTCTAGATTTATAATAATGGCTGAGCTGAGCTGACTTGGTCTGTTATTCTTAGTGTATGAAAAGTCACACTTTTCTTTTTCTGTCTCTTCTCATCTTTACCTTTCCCTCTTTTCTGGTTAAGTGTATAAAGATTTACCTCTCCCTTCTCTCTCCCTCTCTGCTCCTGAAAATAACTCAGTTTTAGCAGATATGGGACCATTAGTCTTCCGTTGCCTTTTCTACTTTTTTTTTATTTTTATGAGTATAATGAATCTGAAACCATAATAACACCTCCTTCAGAAATTTTCCACAGTATTGGCTCAGATTTTAAAATTAACTTGTTTTAAACATGTTCATTTCCATTTTGGCCTTACTTTTTATGAACACCAGAGTTGTAATTGTGTGTCTCAAGTAACCCACTGGTGAGGGCATGTTACAGGCCTCATCTGAGCCAGTCAGCATAGGAGATGAATTGTCACAGCCCCCAGCTCCAGCACAGTGGTTCTTTAGCTCGAGCTCCCACAGCTCAAGCTTTTAGCTCTGAAGGCCCATGGTGTGTTGGCCTACATCTCAGATGTCCTGAAATAGAGGATGTGTCTGAGATTCAAACTGCTGTGAACCTCAGATGCTTGTGTGCCTAGTTTCCTTTGAGCTGAAGAAGTATGTAACACATGCTTGCATTTTACAGGTTCACCTCTGTGTTGATCCACAGACTGGCCCGTTAGCTTTGGAGGTCATTGGCTCAGTTTGTGGGTGCTGGTCAAAATGCAGCCATCACACGTAAATATTTAGAAATTTCTTCACCAAGTAGTTGCTTTTTTATGGGACATAACACAACAGGGGGACAGGGATTCCTCAAGCCCTTTGGAGAACCCTGGAGAAGAAGCAATTATATGAGCGAGGCAAGGGTCATGTACAATGAATTACTTTGTGGAGAATTACAGATCAATAACCCAGTTGGGGTATTTTACACATGAGGAAACACTGCTTGACATAGTGTGTGGGTGAGGGTTCCATGAGCCCTTGCTGGAAATCTGTGGGCACATAGATTGATTAAACAATTCTACCATTGAATGAACCTTTCCATATAGGACTGCCCACACACATGCAGTTACTTTGTGTGAAAGTTACAAGAGAAAAATACATTGATACTCAACATTCAGCTAACACATTTGTATTTTTCTAGAATTGATACCTTGGGCAAGGTCTGAGTGTCTCAAAAAGGCAAAAGATTGAAATACTGTAAAAATCCCTACTGTGATTACCTGCTGTTTTTCGGTGAACCGATCTCTCTCTTTCCCTGAGAGAGGCCAAGCCTCAGTGATGTCTTAAAGACATGCTTCTACTGTTATGAGTTCTGCTTATCCAGTTTGAGAACAGACCAATTCCTTATGATTTACATAATCTTTCACAAATACTCAACATAGTCTGAATTTGAAAAACTCAGTCAAGTACTTACCACAAAGTGTTTTCAATCTGTCTGTAGAGTAATTAAAACCCCTAATAAATAACCCACGGCCAGACTGTGATATCCATATTCATACTGAGGAGAATCTTACTCCAGAAGAGGTCTCATTAACTTCAGTGGGGCTGCTAGTTAGTATGGGTAAGAATATTACATCATGGGCTTTTGCAAGTAACATATAATGAGAGGAAACTATGATCTGCTACTAGACATTATGCAAGGAGAATGACAGGCTGAATTCATTGAGCACATTATTCATTGTAAATGATTCTCTCAGCTTTCCTGACCCACTGACTATGTGATGATATCAGTGATTTCTAGGTCAAGTAGTCATACACATAGAGTGTGGGCAGTCAAAACAAATCTGCATATTTTTTATTACCATGTGTGGCTATTCGTTTATAGTCTGTCTCTGTAACAAATTTCTGTCCTTGGAATTGCAAACATGTTCAAACTGATAAAGGTAGGGTTGTATGACCTGAACATTTTGCACTACCATGTTCTAAATTGGTCAAGAGTTTGAGGGCATGTTTTTTAAGCTGACATTAGTATCAAATGACCCTGGGTATGTCTACACAGCGCAGCTATTTCGGGATACCTGAGGTATCTTAACAAACTGCCCGTTATTTTGAAATATTTTTTGAAATAACGGGTGTGTTGTTTCAGCATCCCTGTAGCCCTCATTCCACGAGGGTTACGGGATGTCTCGAAATAGTGCATTATTTCAAAATTTGGTGCTGTGTAGACGTGCCAAATTTCAAAATAAGCTATTTCAAAATACAATCAAAATAAGATACGCAATTTGCATAGCACAAATTCCGTATCTTATTTTGAGTTGAGGGTGCTGTGTAGATGCACCCTCTGTGACCAAAAACTAGAAGAGCCTTTGCATAAAGGAATGTTAGTGCTGCAGTTTGTTTTAGGGGAAAAGACCCTATATCTGAGGTGTTTATCACAGTAGTCAGGTGTCACTGGTGGGGTGTTGCGACAGGTCTCCCGCTCCATTAATGATAATAACCGTTCAGCTGCCTCCTCTGTGTATCATCCTGGCTTGGGCAAATAGCTAACACGGCAGACCCCGAGAGGGTCCTCAAAGACCACAAAATGAGGTAAGTATCGAAGACACCAGGCCAGGTTTATTGTCAAACGAAGTACAATAATAGTAGTTGGTAGACTGTACTAAACCTCAATGCTTATGTATCCCCTGACAATGGACACAGTTCAGTCAATGCCAGGAATGAGACACTGCCCCCTCAGCTGAATAAAGACAACTCTTTGGGGTACACTTTTATACACAGGTACTGGTTGGACCCAGGGAAGGTCTGGTGGAGGGGGCAGCCTCCCCACTGAGCTCCTTTCCCCGGCCATCTGGCTGGCACTGCTGCCTCCTGCCCCATGGCTGCGGCAGTCCTGTGGGCTCCGGGGCCCCGTGAGCTCCCACGGCCCCACCAATTTTGCTGCCCTAGGAGCTCCAGCACCCCTGCTGGCCCCACAGTCCCACTGGCTATGAGCTATGTGGCCCCACAGGCTCCACTTTCCGTGCCCCTCCGGCATCAGGCTCTAGTGCTCCATGAGCTCCATTGCCCCATTGGCCCCACTTGCGGCTCTTGTCCCAGCCACTGGCAGCCTTTACCAATGGAGCTCTCTAGTCCAGCAATTCGGTGGTCCTGATGGGTCACGGGTGTTGTTGGGCCAGGGAGTCCCAGACCATAGAGGTTCAACCTGTACAAACAAGTTATACATCACCCCTGATGTTTCAGGTTGCCTCCCTCTGACTTTACCTTGTACATGGGGGTTTGATCACTATCTATCATGCTGTCAGTTTACACCCTTTTCTGAACCTCCAGAGTGTGCTTACGGCCTGTGCCTAACACCTCTTAGGTATGGGTGTTTCTATAATATCAGCCTTGTTCTTGCCAAGTTCTGTGAGCAGGGCCTATCTCTTGTTCACAGCTTAACTTTGTTTCTATTAGTGAAGTCTTGACCATTGTGGCTCAATCCTCAGGCCTTATATTAGGCCTGTGATACCTGGGTTTATGTTTCAGGCCCTCATCTTACTACAGTATACAGTCTATTGGGTATTTAACGCACCATCAAGGGTGCAATTCATTGAATGTCTGTTTTTAGAACTTTTCAGTATCAGGCCCTATTGTGCTACATATATTGCGGTACTCATAATCTGTTCCCCGAAGAGCTAATGGCATAAGAAGTTCAGCTGTTTGATAATCCTGAGATGCTTTGGCAGATGGAAGCTAGTTCATGTGTAGGGAAAAAAGATACTGAAAAAGCATAAATAAAACAGAATGGATTTCTACGTCCCACTGCCAGTCAGGTTTTTCAACATATACCCTAATATCAGCATTCTGTAAATGTACTTCCATGGAAAGGGAAAACATAATTATGGTGTTAGGTAAGTGAAAAATCTAAAGAGGTTAAACTACCACACAGCAAAAGCATATATGATCATATATTTATTCTCTGTGCACTAGTGCCTTTCTTTAAATCAGGGGCTTTCAAACTCTGGGTTGCATCTTGTAAGGGCAAGCTACTAGCTGTCCATGAGACACTTTGTTTGCCCGTGCCTAACCCAGTCCACACTGCTTTCTTCAGCTCCCAATCGCTGGGAATCGCAGTCCACTGCCAACAGGAGCTGCGATCACCCGTACCTGCAGAGGTGCAGATAAACAAAGCATCTCGCATCCCCCTTACAAGCCACAACCCAGAGATTGCAAACCCCTCCTTTAAATGAATCCCTAAGTGTTTTATAGCATGGGTTCTCATCTGAGATGGGGGAGTGGCAATCATGACTTCCCTCCCTTTCTTTGGCCCTGGTTCAACAAATCAACCTTCTTCAACAAATCCATGCTCTGTTTTAAATCACGTGAACTTGAATGGAATTTCAACATGTGCTTAAGTGCTTTGCTTAACCAAGGACTTAATGGCTGGATGGGAGGGAGTCACCAAACGATCCTTTGTTGTAATATGGGCTCATTTTATGCAAAAGATTGAGAACTGTTGCTTTACAGTTATATACTAAAGTCATGCACTTATATGATGGTGGATGGAAGGCACGAAACAGTATAGTGATAATGCTTAATAGGATTGAAATAAGGGCCTTTTAACCTAATATTTGGTTCAGATAAAATTGGTCCTGGATACAAGCCCTTGGCCCTACAAATCATAGAATCCTAGGGCTGAAAGAGACCTGCGAAGGTCATTGAGTCCAGCTCCCTGCCCAAAGCAGGACCAACTCTAAGTAAATCATCCCAGCCACGGCTCTGTTAAGCTGGGACTTAAAAACCTCTAGGGATGGAGATTCCACCACCTCCCTAGGTAACCCAGCCCAGTGCTTCACCACCCTCAGTGGGTGTGTCTAGACTACATGCCTCCTTCGACGGAGGCATGTAGATTAGCCAGATCGGAAGAGGGAAATGAAGCCGCGATTAAAATAATCGCGGCTTCATTTAAATTTAAATGGCTGCCCCGATCTGCCGATCAGCTGTTTGTCGGCAGATCGGGGGAGTCTGGACGCGATGCCCCGACAAAGAAGCCTTTCTTCATCGACACAGGTAAGCCTCGTGAAACCAGGCTTACCTGTGTCGATGAAGAAAGGCTTCTTTGTCGGGGCATCGCGTCCAGACTCCCCCGATCTGCCGACAAACAGCTGATCGGCAGATCGGGGCAGCCATTTAAATTTAAATGAAGCCGCGATTATTTTAATCGCGGCTTCATTTCCCTCTTCCGATCTGGCTAATCTACATGCCTCCGTCGAAGGAGGCATGTAGTCTAGACACACCCCTAGTGACATAGTTTTTCCTAAAATCCCAAATCCTCACAGGCAGTCTCTGATAGCAAAATTCCCAAAAATCGTATTTCTTTGTCAGCACATTTGGTTGAAGGAGGCTGGGAGGCAATGAGAATGAGATCTTCCGCTCGTCATACAGAAATAACTCACTTTTCTTCATAAGAGGTTTTAAGATGCCTCTTTGATAAATTTCTGCTGACTTGGTTTTCAGGCCTTGGAGCTGCTTTTTTTGGAGAAGTAAAAATCCCAAAGGACTCAGATGCTACTGAGAGGTGAGGTGTGGTATGTTGGGAAACTGCAGTTATTTCCCCCCCACTGATTATTTTTTGCCCAACTATGTGCTAAATTGGCAATTCGGCTGCCTAGGAAACTGAACTGTGTTGCTTCTCTGATTCATCTTGTGCTTACCTGGTGAGTTGTTGTTTGGGCTAGTTTAGGATCCTATGTGTATGCAGGGATTTGAGGATAGATGGCTTTGAGCCCCTTTGTATGAAAGATTGTGGAATTGAAGCCCTACTTACTTGTCAGAGGAAAATCCTTTTCCAAGTTGATCTAAGAGGATTTGAGTTTGAAGCAAATGGTGCTGTGTCTCGTTTTCTTGGGGTGTACAGTGCTGCTTCCATCTATAGACAGAATCTAACAGGAAGTATTATTGTTTTGTTTTCTTGAAAGGAGCTTTAAACTGCTATGAAGCTGTTGTGGTGTTTGGGGAAAGAGCATGTGCTAGAGGATAGGAGGGAGTAGTGGGGTGGAAGGTGAAAAAATTATTATAAATCTGCAGTAGTGGCAGGTGAGAGAAAGAAGGTTCAGGGAGAACTGAACTATTTCATAGTTCGCCTTTTCCTGAGCAGAGCAAATGGAAGTGAAGTTGGTGGCTGATGGAGGATCTCACAGTAAAGAGACCAGTTTGGTGGCTATCTCTGCTGACTACTCACTGGCTTTTCTTTTTTTTTTAGACCTTTGTCCACAAAGCTTGAGCTTGCCAGATTGTTTGACCAAACATAGCTGCTCACTGCTGCTGTCAGATAGTAAAATGCGATCATTTGAACAACTTTTGTCTGAGAGGGAAGTTCTCTTACAGGCACTGATAGTAGTATGTTAATATCCCCTCTTCCCATTTACCTTCAGCTGACGATAGAGAAGTTTAGGGAAGGAAAAGAGAACCATTCTAACTATCTGTTATGCCTTCTTGTTGAATTCAGTCTACGTCTGCTAGTTGTCCTGGCTCACGCCATCTCTGTGGTTTGTTGAGTGAGTTGCTGTCATCAGTATTTTCTTTTGACCTGAATATTTTGTGAAGCAGGAGTGACGCATCAGTCACACAAAGTATGGATGGAGCATAAGGAAATGCCCAGCAAACTGAGGAAGTGCTAGTGTGACAATGGATTTGAAAGAAATCTCAATCAGTGGGTTTGCTTTAAGTGCTAGACAGCATGGGTAATTCAAACTGCCTTTCTTCTGTAACTCCTGTTGAGAGGAAACCTCTAATAATTTAGAGAGTAAAATCATGCAGCTCCACACTGAGCTATCTGCTTCAGGGAATACAGAGAAAGATTCTGAAGGGACAACGCTACGTCTTCTCTGGTAAATATTTACTGACATACTAAAGTTGTTGGCAGTATCCCAACCTGTCCTTTGGATCTATATCTTTCCTAGTCTACCTCCTCTTATCTTGTTTAGTCACAGCCTCCGCCACACATTTGGTAAGTTTCTCAACAGCAGTGTCTGAACCGGATGTAATGAAGGCATAGGGATTTTGTCTACACGGGGTATAAATTCAAGCTCAGGTGTGAATTGAAAGTGAACTAGCTATTCTGGGCTAGCTCCCTGTGTGGATGCTCTTACTGCATACTCAGCCCTGGATTACTCTAGGGAGTTATTTTGAAATACCTCCCCTTATTTTGAAATAACAAGCAGAACGTCCACACTACCAAGCCTGTTATTTCAAAATAAGGGGCTAGTTATTTCAAAATGATAACTTCTGTTTTTCTTGGGATGCATCTACACAGCACCCTTATCTCAAAATAAGCTACGCAATTTGCACTATGCAAATTGCGTAGCTTATTTTGAGGTAATTTCGAAATAAAGCACTATTTTGACAAGTCCCTTAACCCTCATGGAATAAAGGTTACAGGGATGCTGGAATAGCATGCCCATTATTTCTCAATATATTTCAAAATAACGGGCATGTTTTAAAATGTGGAATTGTTATTTTGGAATTGTTATTTTAGGCATAGCCTTGGGGAATAAGCTTATTTCTAAATAGTTATTTCGGGAGTTATTAATTTATTTCAAAATAATTTCCTAGTGTAGACATGCTCTAAAAGTGTCTTCAGGCAGTTTCATTTAGGTACTTGCAAAGTGAGTTAATCTAAGGTGCACAAAGCCACTATTGTGCTCAGAACCAACTATTGTGGGCTTTTACCCAGTACAGTCAGGCCACAGAGTTGAATGTCATTTGCATATTGAAGATACCATGCCCCCAGTGCCTCGGTGCTCTAATGGTGTCTAATCCAAATGCCTTTGAAGCAATGGGAAGTCTCCCATTAATTCTATCTGGCTTTTGATCATTGGAGAAGTGAGGTAACAGAACCCTCTATGGAGGGACCTTTGGGCAGATGAGAATTATCCCAATACTATCTACTTGAACCTCTTTAGCAAGTCATGCAGGAGCAACTTCATCTGCCTCTGTTAGAATGTACAGGTGTGTCAACAGTGCCTCATGGTGTCTCATAGATCTGAGAAATTTGGTATAAATACTTTAGATCTTTACCCATTACCAGAAAAAGTGATCAATTGATGCAACAATCATAGTCTCTGTACTATAAACAGATTTAAAACCAAATGGACAGGGTGCTAGGAAATCAGAGACCTCTATGCCAGAATTTCCTTGCTACAAGCTTGGTGAAGATATCCCCCCAAAAGGATGATTATTAATAATGATAAAAGCATAGAAAATAGCTAGCTGGGGAATGTTTATTTGATTTGTAAATTGAGCAAAAATAATGTGGAAATCACAGAGGGAATAAATAGGGAATCCTACAATATTCAAAGACATAGTCGTTTTAGTAGGCACAATTTCAGTGTTAATCACACTAATACAAATCTGATGTCAACTGATATCTGAGGAGTTACTCTGGACTAACACTGGTATAACAGAACAGAATTTGACCCTCTAACAGCATTTCTGGTTGTGGCTATGGGGAGAATTAAGCTCTGCAGTTCAGGGGTAAATGTTTCCTTTGGACTCTTTTTAGTGCTGTATTGGCACCTTGGCTAAGATGCACCAAGTCTGCATTCATGGCTTCTCCGTGAGTGATTCTGAAACTGGGAGCCTGAATTCTATTTTTTAAATTGGCAAGAACATGGCTTAGCGTGATCTTTAGCTGTCACAGAAAGAGAGCAGTCTTCCTCACTAGCATGAGCTTGTGTGCAACAGAGTAGTCCTCATTTGCATAATCTTTTCTTTTGTTTGATTTGCATAATCTTGTGTGTATGTGTGCCCACCCGTGCGCGCGTGTTCTGTATCTTTCACAAAAAAAGCATGAAAACTTCCCAATTATCAGCTGGCAATTCCTGTTTGCACCATAGACTGAAACATTTTTCAAAGGTCTGTTTGTTTATTTCAAAATAAACTTCATATTAGTCAGTGCACTAAGCTTAGGTCCTAAAGCAGATTTCCCTGCTGTAAGTGAATTGAGTGCATCCAGCTTTAGCCCCTGGTTCTTTTATTAGGATCTATGCTGTGAATAGTTTTATCCGCTCAGGAGTTGGGTTATCACTCTAAAAAGCAGTGTTGGCACTGTCATTGTTCAGAGTACAGTCATGGTCGAAAAAGTGACTGTGAAATTACAGCTGCCTTGTCAGAGGCTGGACATACTCCCATTAAGCAAAAGTCCTTCTCATTTACCCTGATTTAAACTGTGATTAACTCCACTGATTATAGTTATCTTATACCTGATTTTTGCCATTGTAACCAAGACGAGATTTTAGCAAAATGTGTCTTGCAGAACCGTATCTGCTTTGTTTACAGTCTCATTTATTTTACTGATATCAGCACCACACATATAATGTATCCATTGTGGAGCAAACCATATTCTGTGCAAGCTTGTACATCGCCCTCTACTTTGATGTATAATGTGCCATTTGGAAAAAGGTTTGTTTGCTCTCTTTCCTACGGGAAGAACAGAATGTAGGGTTAGAGAATAAACAAGTTCAGAAGAGGAACTCCCTCAGTCATAAAGAGGCATGTCAAGAGATGTAGTTTATAGTTAGGCAATACTAGGCAATATCTGAAGGTAAAGGAAAAGCCCATCTCACAGAGGGTATGAAGTGTTTGGGCTGCAGGGCTGTTTCATTGCTGTTTCATTCAGGGACACTCCCCCTTTCAGGGTCATAGAGTTCTGGTTTAAATCTGAGCTCGGCAACCTATATGATACAGCTCCACACGCCTGAGTTGGCTGGCATGGTATAGACCTACTCACGCACACATCTCATGGGGCTGAGCTATGGGGCTGTCAAATTGCAGTGTGAAGTCGTTTGGGCTCAGCAGGAGCCTTGGCTTTGAGGCCCTGAGGTGAGGAGGGTCTCGGAGCCCAGGATCCAGACTCAGCCCAAACTTCTACACTGCTATTTTTAGGCTCACCACCTGAGCACTGCAAGCCTGAGTCCAGGCTGTCAGATTTGGTATCTCGGGTCTTTTCCGCATGGGCCTCATGAATTCCAATCCTGTGTCTAAAACCATCTTTCCTCTTCTCTTTCCCCAGCTATAGTCTAAAGCAGTGGTGGGCAACCTGCGGCTGGTGGGCTACACCTCCCCCACTGGGGCTCCACCTGCAGCCCACAGACCCCCTTTCTGCCCCTTTCACCCTTCCCCACACGCCTCTTGTTGAGTCTCACTCCGTCCCTGCTCCTCCCAGAGCTGGAATGCATGAATCTGTTTGCGACTGTTCAGGCTCTGGGAGAGAGAGGGAGGAGCGATTCGTGGTGCTCTGGAAGTGCTGGAAGGGAGGGGGAGGAGTAGAAACTGCAGCTCCAGTGCAAGAGGCGCGTGGGGGAGGTGGGCAGACAGAGGTCTGCAGGTGAAACCCCAGTGGGCTACAGGCTGCTGTGGCCCACTGAGATGGAGGGCAACTCATGCGTCCCACTTGCTGTCCTTGGTTGCCTGTTGCTGGTCTAAAGGAAATACCTTCTCTTCTTTGTAGCCCAGAACAAACATATAGGATAGGGCTCCTCTCAGCCACCTCTCAAAGTAACGGGATCGCATAGATTTATGGACGTGGGCTGCATCTAGACTGGCATGATTTTGCGCAAGCAGAATCTTGCTGCCTGTCTACACTGGCCGCGAGTATTTGCACAAGAACACTGACTTTGTAATGTACAAAATCAGTGGTTCTTGCGCAAATATTCCGACACTCCCGCTCAGGGATAAGCCCTCTTGTGCAAGTATTCTTGCGCAAGAGGGCCAGTGTAGACAGCAACATTAATTTCTTGCGCAAGAAACCCCGATGGCTAAAATGGCCATTGGAGCTTTCTTGCACAAGAGAGCGTTTACACTGGCTCGGATGCTTTTGCGCAAAAGCAAATCTTTTGCGCAAAGGCACATGCCAGTATAGACGCTCTCTTGCGCAAATACTTTTAACGGAGAAACTTTTCCGTTAAAAGTTTTTGCGCAAAATCATGCCAGCCTAGACGCAACCTTGGAGTAAAAAGATCACAGCTCTTGATTCTCCCTCTTTTAATTATTATGTGCATTACAGAAATGCCTAAACTAGTGGTGGGCAGCAGCCTGAGGGCCACATGCAGCCCCTCGGGGTTCTGTGCGTGGCCTGAGAGATACTTTGTTTACCATTATTCACACACAGGATTGCCAGACTCTGCAGGCTTCTGTCCGCATCACTTTTTTCCCTTCTGGGATTGTAAGGGCATGTGAACTGAGGTGAGCGCTGAGTGCACACAACATTGACTGCGAGAGCCGTGCGCTCCTGCAGCATCCAATCAAAGCACTGGTATGTCTCAGTCGGCACACGCCACAGATTCTAGGTACGCAAGTGCAGTTAGCAAAACTACCCTATCCTGGGAGACCATCTTGGTTACGACAACCTTGCGGCCTGTTGAGATGAAGGAGGGCCACTCATGCGGCCCACTCAGCACTTAGGTTGCCCAGGCCTGGCCTACAGACACCAACGAAGATTGGGGCTCCACAGTAGTAGTTTCTGTTCACATTATAGTGAGAGAGAGCCCCTGTCAAAGAGTTGTAAAGACAAGATGGATAAATGAGGCTTATTCATATTTCTTGGAGGATCACCTGCTAATCCCTCCATCCCATTTAGCAAATGCAGGGATGGTTGGCTGTCTGTGGAAGAGTTTTCTATCTTTTTCTTTGCATGGGGACTTGATAGATGCACTAAAATGATAAACTGTACCTCTGTTTTCCAGCATGATAGTCCATAGAACATTCCTCGGTGTCAAAGCGCCTCTCTAATTTGAAGCGGTAACAACTTCTGAAATGATTCCCTGAAGCTTAGTGGTTCCACATTAGGGGGAAAAAAGCATTAAAAAAAATCCTTCTGCAAGAATGACTGAAATCCTTAATTGCACTAGATGCCACTATGCCTTCAAAATTGAGCCTTGCTTTCCTGTCAGCTCTCATTTCCATAAAGGGAGCTCATTCCCAGGGCTGGCCTTGCTGGTGTGATGCAGAGCGAGATGCCTGTGTACCAAGGCAGATGGGAAAGGGCAGAGCGGAGCCTTGACACTGACACAGATAGCTGAGTTGCCAAGGAGTTGGTGTAAAAGTTGACTGTTTCGTAAAAGAGATGTCAACCAGTGTTGCGACTATAGTGAAATGAATGATCCCCCTGGCAGCATTTACACTTGTCATGGCTCCCTCATCCCCCATGAATGCGCCTAATTCTGTTTGCCTCAGATTCAGTAACCCTTTGGGGGATAGGGTTGGCAGGTCTGTAATTGCCATAACAAACCCTTGTGCTCTGTCCCCAGTTCCTTCCATCCCCCCTCCCTCCATTGCTTGCTCTCCCTCACCCTCACTCACTTTCACTGTCTTAGCTTGTGGGAGGGGTGTTGAGAGCTCCGGCTGGGGATTCAGGTTCTGGAGTGGGGCCATGGATGAGGGTTTTGAGGGATGGAAGAGGGCTCTGGGCTGGGGTAAGAGGTTGGGGTGTAGGAGCAGTGAAAGTTCTGGCTGGAGGCATAAGCTCCAGGGTGAGGCCAGGGATGAGGGGTTTGGGGTATAGGAGGGGGCTCAGGGCTGGGGTAGAGGGTTAGGGTGTGAGTTGGCTGCAGGGTGCGGGCTCCAGGAGGGAGCTTGGGTGCAGCGGGGAATCCAGGATGGGATGGGGGGGTTGGAGTATGGGAGAGGGCTAAGGTGCAGAATTCCAGTGGCACTTACCACGGTTCCTGGAAGTAGATACCAAATCCCTGCAGCCCTAGGTACACAATGGGTGGGCAGGGAGGCTCTGCACATTGCCCTTATGTCCACAAGCACTGTCCCCACTGCTTCCAGTGGTCGCAGTTCCCAGCCAATAGGAGCTGCAGGGGCAGTGCCGGCAGGGGCAAGGGCAGCGTGTGGAGTCTCCTGGCCTCCCCAACCGTAAGGACCAAAAGACTCTGGTGGCAGCTTCTGGGAACTGCGCAGAGCCAGGGCTGGAGAGAGCTTTTCTTAGCACTAGACCCCATTGTGCTGCCAGTCAACCAGGTGTTCTAGTCGAAAACTGTGTGCCCTGCAGCCCTGCCTTTGGAGGTTCCCACTGATACTGCTCCTCAGTGCGACAACTGATCATTTCATTTAACCCTTTCCCCCTACTTTTCAACCAATTATTGATTCATGACAAAACTTTCCTTCTTATCCCATGACTGCTCACTTTGCTGCAGAGCCTTTTGTAAAGAACCTTGTCAAAGGCTATCTGAAAGTCCATATCCTACTGGATCATCCTCGTCCATATCCTAGTTGACGGTCTCAAGGAATTCCAAAGATGGGGGCATGAATTTCCTTTAGTGGAGGCATGTTGATTCTTCTCCAGCATATTATGTTTGTCAATGTGTCTGATCATTTTGTTCTATATTATAATTTCAACCAATTTGCTTGGTACTAAAGTTAGGCTTACTGGGTTGTAATTGCTAGGATCGCCTCTGGAGCCTTTTTAAAAATCAGGATTATATTAGCCACCCTCCAGTCATC
This sequence comes from Pelodiscus sinensis, assembly GCF_052426305.1. Classification (NCBI taxonomy): domain Eukaryota; kingdom Metazoa; phylum Chordata; order Testudines; family Trionychidae; genus Pelodiscus; species Pelodiscus sinensis. The sequence continues at coordinate 118,435,046 of NC_143056.1, read as the reverse complement.
TGATGCAGGGACTGATTTAAGTGATAGGTTACAAACCACAATTAGTAATTGTGAAACTTCGTATTTATATTCCTTCAGAACCTTGAGGTGCATGCCACTGCTCCTGTTATTACTGTTTATATTATCGTTTTTTTTCCAAATAGGGATGTAAAATCCCATTTAATTAGTTAACCAGTTAAACATTAAGTTTAATAGATTAATTGGTTAAATGGGGGCAAGCAGGCTGGAGCAGATGCCACACTGCAGGCAGAGGTTGCTCCAGCCCAGTTACTTCCAGTGGGGGGTCGGAGGAGTGGAGACTGCCAGCTCCCAGCCCAGTATCTGGTAACCTGGGTGATGCTTACTGGGTGATGCTTACTGGGTAATCTGTTACCTGTTCACATTTCTGGTTCTAAAACCTGACCTCTTCATCTGGGACATTTCCTCATATTTGTCACCTAAAAAGAATGGCTCAGGTGCAGGAATCCTCCTGACATTTTCAGTGATCAATGTAACAAATTAATTTATCTTCTCCACAGTGACCATATTGTCTTTGAGGGCTCCTTTAGCACCTTGGTCAGCCAGTGGCCCCACTGACTATTTAGCAGGTTTCCTGCTTCTGATGTATTTTTTTAAAAAATATTGCTGTTAGTTTTTGTGTCTTTTGCTAGCTGCTCTTCAAATTATTTTGAGTCTGCCTGATCTTACTTTTATACTTGACTTTCCAGAGTTTATGCTACTTTACTTTAGCTACGTAGAGGATTAGAGTGTGACTTTAGAAACAGCCATTTAAGTAACACTGGGAGACATTGTGCATCATAATTCACCTGTGGGTCACAGTTTGTTCTCTGAATCCTCCTTACTCCCAGGATGTATCTAGATTGCACCTTTCTTTCAGTGCTGTGTCATGTACATTAGAGATGTGAACGTATAACCGTGTTATCAGTTAACTGATAAGCCTGGGCTGAACGGTTAACGTTCACAGTTACATGCAGGCTCCTGCCCTGTTCCTGGGGAGCTGGCTGCTGCCCCACACTGCTGGCTCTGACACCCGCTTTTTAACAACCCTAATGTACATACACATGCAATTAGTTCACGCAGATAAAATTAGCAGCATAGACAGCATGGCACAGCTTCTGCAGGGTATGCCTGAAAGCTGTGGGTATTTATTCAGTGCATTCCCTGTATGGCTCTCTACTTGCCTATGTCATTCTTCCCTGGCCGCATGGTTATTTTTAGCAGTGCAGCATCCTGACGCTTCCCTGGGCTTTTTCACACCGCAAGGAAAGACTCTGGTCAGAGAAGGGGAGAGACAGAGAGGAAAGGTTCTGGCGGGAGGGAGCTGCTAAGCGCTGCAATGTGGCCAGGGTGTGATTTGCAGTGTAGGGTGTAGCTACACATGCACTACAGAGATGTGTAGTGTGGACATAGCCCCAAGATAATTTCCTGCTGGCCCATACGAACAGCAGATTGTTATACCCGTGCTTTAGCATCACTACTCCGATGAAGGATGTAGGCGTTGGTTTTCCCCAGGTAATAGCGCATGCACGGGGCCTATTGAAGCGTGGGGCGTGGGGCCTGGGGCAGCCGCCCCACTCACCCTGCCCTATATCTGCCGCTGTTGCCTCATTCCATACCATACCCCACTCACCTGCTTTGGGGAGTCCTGCCTACTCCCGCACTGATGGACTTTGGCTTCAAGGAAACATGTAGTATTAATTATTTGTTAATAAATAAAATAATAATAATAATTAATATATTTGTCCATAGCAATAGAAGCTTACAGTCTAGGCAGGAGAAGTTCTTACTCCTTTATACTCCCTTGTGTGTGTGCACACTTAGCCCTTACAATTTTGCAGTTGCATGATTGATTCCCCCAGAACATCAAAAAATCAAGAGTAAAGAAGCACTCTGAATTACTCATTTATCAAATCAAGGTGATTTGTCTCCCCCCAGTTTCTCAAGGCAGGGAGGAAAGTACAGCCAAACACATGCACACATTTCCCCTGTGACATCCTTGCCAACCATCCTAGGTGCAGTAAATAAACCAGCCTTAGTCCCCAGTTGGTGCATGCTCTTTCAGAAGCTCGAATAACACTCTGCGTCTTTAAGAATGGAAAGTAACTGCAGGCCCTCTGGAATTCTCCAAGTTATCTGTGTATGTGGCTAATTATTTTGAGATGGAAACAGCACCTTTGAAGCATGTCCATGAAATACATAATTAAAGTATCTTGTGTTCAATCAAACTGTTAGACAGCTAATTGAAAATCACATTGTATCTGCATAATGAGACAAATAATGTATGTGTCTGTGCACTGATGAAATGTCTCGCCCCATAGTCTTTTTCCCTTTAATTGCCCTGAAAGCAATTGGCAGGAGACGACCACGTGCTGGGCTGCCCTTGATCAGCAAATCTGGACTACACAGAGTTACTGGTATGATCTCTGGTGGGCTCAAATAAAGGAGGACACTGCAGGGGAAGGAGGCCTCTTCCAACAAGTTGTGTTTGGGTGTTAAACTAGGCCAGAGCATGCCTGCTGTGTGCTCTGCCTCCTAACGAGCACCAGTGGGAAGCCTGTCACTTATATGGCTTCCCACAGGAGCAGAATGTATTATGACAGCGCTGTGACAATATCATGGTACTGTGAGACCCAGAACTTGATGCTTTACCTCCTTTCCAGAGACATCTTCTGATCCATGGTTGTGCTGCTTCAGCACAGTTGTCTCTCTTGCCGTCACCTGTACTACAAATACTGTACATTGAGAATTTGTGGGAGACACACTGACCCCATCAATAAAGTAATCTGTAACTTGTTAGTATTGATCGCTGAATGTGACTGAAAGTCATTTAATCAATTTAACAATAAAAAAGGAAATAGTAAATACAATGGGCTGAGTTCTCCTCTCCAGACTTGCCCAGACTCCGATTGACTTCAACTGGAGAGGAATCTGGCATGCTGAGTGTGGCTTCCTTTATATGCAAAATGGCCAAATTCACTATTGTAGGACACTTGTAGCAACTTTTGATCTTGTTTATTAGCTAGAAACCTGTAGTAACACCAAGTCAATGAAATTTGGCTTTACATCTGTGTAACGAGGGGGCAGAATTTAGCAGCCCTTTAGCTCTCGTATTTCCTGATTTTAAAAACAGTTTTCTGTGCATGGCCCATTAACATAGGATTTAGGTTTTTGTTGTTTGTTTTTGCAGTCCATATTTTTTTTTAAAAAGCATTCGGGTTTTGTGGCTGTATTTTCTCAGGGGGTTCCAGTGACTTGAATGTCTCCTGTTTATTTGCTTCTACCAGTGGAAAATTGCCATTGCAAATGTCACAGCCATTTCTCCCACTGCTTGTTCTGACTTTTGTTGCTAAATAATCTCTTCTTGCTGGTTAACGCTTAACAAACAAAGATTCTGGTTTTACACAAAGGCCAGTCGGGAAGAGCGAGGAGCAGACTGTCAGGGAAGACTGTCCATGTGCTTTCAAGCCACTTTATTGTTCCTGGGTCCACGCTGTGAGAGAAGAGGCATGATCAGGCACCCATCTGCATTTTTAAACAATGTTGAGGATTAGCAAAGGGGCAGCAGATGCGCCCATTGAGCTGTAAAGGAAGTGACTCAAAAGCTGTGTTGTGCAGATGGAGATTACTGTAATGTACTTCCCCTCAATGCCAGTCAGTATCCCTGCTGCTCTACAGCAGCCTTTCTGTCCCAGAGCACATGCAGCACAATAAACCTGCCCTACCAGTACACTGGAGGTGAGGCGATATTCAGGCAATCTAAACCAACATAAAGCTCGCCCCAACAGTCACTCTGCGACTGTCTGTAGAAACATATGTGGAGAGCATTATTATACCCTCTCCCTGCTTCAGTGGTTGGAGCACTTTAACTTTCTCCGTTCTAATAGGTACATTTAACTATATTGTCTGTCAATTTGCTGCCAATCTGCCCTATTGCTAGGATGGGGCTGAAGGAGTGAAAGTGAAAAGGACGGAGATTTTCCTTTATGGCTTTTACTGTTTTTCCACTGTTGCATCCACAAACCAACATTTCTTCCCCTGCCTGAAGGTTATTGTCACAATTTACCATTTCATTTTTTTAATGGGACATAAACTGTAAAGCCATTCACCAAATTTATATATTAACACACATCCGTACAGAAAGAGCTGGTCAAAATCTGCTCTCAGCTACGCTGGTGTAAGTCTGGAGGAAGACTAATGACTGGAACGGAGTTACTGTCTCTTTACACCCGTGTAACTGAGAGTGGAGTCTGGCCCACGATGTGATAGAAATGATGGTCCATTACCCAAGTATTTCTCCTATGCCTCTAACTTTTGTAATTGAAAATACACTATTACTGGGTCCATTTGCCTTTATTGTTTTTCTATGAGAGACTCTAAATGCTGCAGTTTGACATTTCTATGCCCCTTAGAATCCAGAGTTTCCCTTCATTCTCTTCTGTTGATCTATCCCTGACCCCTGCTTAAAGTGATAACCTAAACCCATAGCCAGCCTGTCACACGGTTATAGCGTAGAATGGATTTCCAGCACTGCCACCGACTTTGCCAAGTCACTAAATCGCTTTGTTTCTCAATTCCCTATCTTTCAGACAGGGATAATAATATTTCCTTTCTCTTATCCTTTAATGGTCTGATCTATTTAGGTGATAAAACTGGTATCTACACTGGTACCTTTTTCTGGAAAAGGGATGCAGATTAGCTAAGTCGGAATTGCAAATGCAGCAGGGATTTAAATTTTCCCCGCTGCATTTGCATGAACATGGCTGCCGCTTTTTTCTGGCTCGGGGCTTTGCCGGAAAAAAGCGCCAGTCTAGACAGGGATCTTTCGGAAAATAAAGCCTTTTCCGGAAGATCCCTTATTCCTCTTAAAATCAGAAATGGAATAAGGGATCTTCCAGAAAAGGGTTTATTTTCCGCAAGATACCTGTCTAGACTGGCACTTTTCTCCGGCAAAGCCGTGAGCTGGAAAAAAGCGGCAGCCATGTTCATGCAAATGCCACAGGGAAAATTTAAATCCCCGGGGCATTTGCAATTCCGAAGTGTCTCATTAGCATCCCAATGTAGACACAGCCTAGGGATGTAACAGTGGAGTCGATTAACCGATAAGCGTATAGGTTAATGCTACAGATGATACGCATTCCCTCTCCCCCGCTAGTACATTTTTTAGCAGGAATAAGGGATCTTCTGGAAAAGGCTTTATTTTCCGAAAGATCTCTGTCTAGACTGGCGCTTTTTTCCGGCAAAGCCCTGAGCCGGAAAAAAGCGGCAGCCATGTTCATGCAAATGCAGCGGGGAAAATTTAAATCCCCGGGGCATTTGCAATTCCGAAGTGTCTCATTAGCATCCCTTTTCCGGAAAAGGGTGCCAATGTAGACACAGCCTAGGGATGTAACAGTGGAGTCGATTAACCGATAAGCGTATAGGTTAATGCTACAGATGATACGCATTCCCTCTCCCCCGCTAGTACATTTTTTAGCAGGAATAAGGGATCTTCTGGAAAAGGCTTTATTTTCCGAAAGATCTCTGTCTAGACTGGCGCTTTTTTCCGGCAAAGCCCTGAGCCGGAAAAAAGCGGCAGCCATGTTCATGCAAATGCAGCGGGGAAAATTTAAATCCCTGCTGCATTTGCAATTCCGACTTGGTTAATCTGCATCCCTTTTCCGGAAAAGGGTGCCAGTGTAGACACAGCCAATGTGTCTATATACCGTGTTTCATGCAATGGGGCCCTAACCTCAGTTGGTGTCTCTAACTGCTACTGATTCCAATTAATAGTTTACAATTAATAGTAATAATAGGTTGATACAGCACTGATATGTCCAGTGCTTTTTTCTAACCTATTAAAAGTTTTTCTCTTTAAAGACATTTCCCCTGAAGAGTTGCGTTATCTTTTTGAGGCTTGAGACAAGCAGTGAAGCAATTGCTTTTCTGAAAGCATCCTTTCCTGCTGTGATGCACATTCAGTGAATGCATCACTGACTTCGGTTTCTCCAAGACCAACCTGGTCACCAGCTCCTCCTTTGGCTAATGGCTCAAGCATGGTCAGAAGAGAGGGCGTGCCAATTTAGCACTTAAATGAAATAAGACAGAGCAACAACTGCACTGAGCAGACATTGTGCAGGTTTCTGTGTGCTGTTCTGTTTCAATCCTGAGCTTCCATTTCTGGACTTACTGCTTACAAACTGAATTGTGCTTGGGTTTGTCATGAGTTCATGTCTCTGCTTGGAACAAGGATCAGGCCATCAAACTCATTTAACTTCTAACCTAAGCCAGAATTGGAACTTAATACTTCAGAAGTGAAAATCCCAGCTTCAACCTCTTGGGCTGATAATCCTCCTCCTGGGCTAACTGTGTTACTCCTTCCAGTAATTTAGAAAATGGGTTGATGGGGAGCAATGAAATGTTATGAGAGTGGGAGAAGGGTAAGTAGTGGTTCTTTGACTTAACTGATCTTTCGCAGCGCCAAAGGCCATGAAAAACCCTAGGGCTGTGTCCAGACTCAGGGGTTTTTTCGGGAAAAGTAGCCTTTTTCCGAAAAAACTTCCCCTGCGTCCAGACTCAAGCCGCGTTCTTTCGAAATTAAATCGAAAGAACGCGGCTTTTCTTTCGATGGCGGTAAACCTCATTTCACGAGGACGAACGCCTTCTTTCGAAAGTTCCTCTTTCGAAAGAAGGCGTTCTTCAATGTAAATAGGGCTTCTTCGAAAGAGAACATCCAGACTCACTGGATGCTTTCTTTCGAAAAAGCAAGCCGCTTTTTCGAAAGTTCAACGTGCAGTCTAGACGCTCTCTTTCGAAAGATACTTTCGAAAGAGCCTCTTTCGAAAGAGGCTTGCAGTCTAGACATAGCCTAGGAAGAGAAATATCTCAGTGCCCTTTTGGGGAATGCACCTTGAAAGGAGGATTTGTCTTGTAAACTTCTGCAGCTGGTATTGAAGGACTATCTCATGCTGGCCTTGTGCTTTCTATAAATATGGTAATCCAGTGACCAAAGGGTTAATTAACAGAGTATGTTGCGGGTAGCTTAAATAACTCACTGGATGGTTCTTTTGTTCTTTTATTAGAATAGTCTGAGAACAGACCAAACATGATACACTTTTGCAAAAAAAAAATACACTAGTCTGCAGCTGCATCCAAATCTGAAGACAGTCCAGCAGACTATTAGTTTGGGGACTGCTGGTGAGAAGGGTGGCTTTAAGGCAGTGTCAGAGTTGCATTTGATGTTTTGATTCACTTGCTTCTTCCTTTATGGAGTTAAGCATTTGTCAAAGACAAGAAAGTGCTCCGTGAATTTTCAGTGCATGACCCGTTGCATCTAATGGAGAAGATGGTTAAAATGAGAATGGAGTGCATGTGATAAGGTATTTCCCTAACTGGGGTAACGCAAGGACTATGCAGTTGCTCAGAGTCCTGCCCTTCCATACATCCCATATAATACCCGTGGAGAACACCGTTCTTGATTCTCCATCTATTATCCTGTCTGACTGCAGCTGGGGTGGGAACTAAATGATCCATCTTCCTTCCTTGTGCCTTCCCCACTGTAATAAATTGTGTTCAAGATAGTGCTGATTTGGAAGACAGACAAAGAAAAGCAGATAAGCTGTAGTCCGTAGTGGACTGTAGACTTGTTCCCCAAGGGTAGATCCTGGATCACTTGCACCAGTTGGTTCAGCCAACATCAGACAGTACACTGATCAATTAAACTCTGAGGGCTGCATCCTCAGCTGGTGTAAACCACTGTAGCACTACTGAACTCAACAAAGCTGAAGTTTTACCAGATGACCATGTCTTGCTGCCAAGTAGGAATGCTTCCCTCATTCCTTCTGCTGGGGTGCGGACTCCCCCCCCGAGTCCAAGTGTCAGGGTCCGACCTCCCTTAACTCCAGTCCACAACAGGGAAGGTTCAACCCCTCACCCCGTATGTCAGGGTCCTAGATGGCGGCTCACGCCACTTGGGAGCGTAGCGCGTTTGCTGGTGCAGCGGCACACCCTCACCGCTCGGCCATGGGTCCTCAGCCAAGGGAGGGAGTAGGGGGGCCCGGGCCTGCCCTCACTCACGGGCAGTTCCACCCTTGCGAAGACTTTCACCAATTCCTCCGCCACCACAGGTGCTGTAGTGTTCCTTAACGGGATGGCTTCTGGGTACCTTGTGGCGTAATCGATTATCACCATGATGTATTGGTAGCGGCTGCGCGTTTTCTCCAGCGGTCCCACGAAGTCCAAGGCGACCCGCTGGAAGGGCACGTCCACCACAGGGAGCGGGACTAGTGGGGCTTTGGGCACCGTCTCTGGCCCGGTTCTTTGGCACTCGGGGCAGGAGCTGCAAAAGTCTTTCACGGCCCGATAGATCCCGGGCCAATAGAACCTCTGGAGCAGCCGCCGTACCGTCTTCTCGTACCCCAAGTGCCCGGCCCAGGGGTTATCATGGGATAGCTCTAGGAGACGGTACTGGTACTTCCCCGGGACTAATAACTGGGACACTATCTCCCCGGGTCCCCTCCCCACTGTGACGCGGTACAACCGGTCCCCCTGGATCTCAAAATAGGGGTAGGGCGGGGCCGGGTGAGCTTCTTCCCCCCGGTCCAAGTTGGCTCTGGCTGCCTCCCAGGCGGGCCCCACCCGGGGGTCCTCCCTTTGTTCCCGGACGAAGTCCCCCCCCACTCCACCTCCCCTATATCGAGCCCCAGACCCTGCAGCCCAGTTGGGCGCACCGGTCCGGTTCTTACGGGGTGCGGGGCCGGAGGGGCCTCTGTACGGTCCTCCCCGACAAGGGCCTCCTTCTGCATGGCCCCCCCCCCCGGATCTGTCCACTCCCAGAGGGCCCGCTCAAACCCTGGCCAATTCCTCCCCAGTAAGACCGGGTACGCCAGGCGGGGCACGAGGGCCACATAGCACCAGCCCTCCTCTTTACCCTCCTTAATTTGTGTCCAGGTCGTGGGGTAGGACTCCACATGTCCGTGGACACATTGGACTAACACCGGGGACCCTTTTGGGCTATCTTCCCGGACTAGTCCGGCCCTTACCATAGTCTGCCCACACCCGGAGTCCACGAGGGCCATAACAGTATGCTCCTCGACTTCCATCTCTCGTAATATCCTCCCCCTAATCTTCCCTTTGGTTACCTGTCCAAAGGAACAATCCATGTAGGGGCAGAGTTTCCTTGTGTTTCTCTCTCCCTTCCTCCTGCCTTCCCCGGACTGCCTCCCAGCACCTGCAGAGGCTTGCAGAGCGGTGAAGGAGAGAGAAGTAAAGCCTCTGTCTGTGAGCTGTCACAGACTGGCTGTGGGTGCTGTTGAGGTCATAAATACACAAAAGTGTAGATCCCCAGGTAAAAAGGGTCCACATAAAACCTCGCCCAGGCCCTTCTGCAGCTGAAATCTCTGCTGGAGAACAGCGAGAAGCCATGCCGTTGTTAAGGAGCTTAAGGCACAAACAATTCACTTGTGCAGCCCTCTCCTTGTAATTGAGATGCAGCATGGTCTAGTGGGTGGAACTCTGGACTGGGACACAGGGCATCTAAATTCTGTCTGGCTCTGTTGCTGACCTACTTCATAGAGCTCAGGGCCAGAAAGGATCATTATTATACCATCTGGTCTGACCTCTGGTACATCACAGGACATTACATTTCTCAGAGATACCCTTATGACATCAGTTGGACAAAGCCATTTCAATCCTCGGAAGTTTCAGCTCTCGTGTGCCACCGCAGAAAACAGGCGGGACTGAGATGCACTAGTGCCCGAGCCCTCTGCAACTGCAGGGAATTGACTAGGTGGCTCTGTCCAGATGACCCCCGTAGGCAATTGACACTGCAGGCTGCAGTAAAAGACATCAACCCCACAAGGTCCCTGCCAGTCTAACCTGGGAGAGTATTCCTTCCTCAAAGCATACCAGCCAAGGATTAAAAAAAAGAAGATTCTCTGGATCATCCCAGAACACTGGTCCTTAGTAATATCCCTCAGCCCTGCACTAGCATTTGCAAAGAGGTTGATGTAGAGTGGTTTAGAGCAGCCCAATGCATCGCCTGGGTCAGAATGTTATACAGAGATCAGAGGGGAGCATAATCCCCTCTCTGTCAGGGCTTGCTGCATATTTTAAGTTAAATGCCCTATAGATTAGTCTAAAAATGCAGACTTCTTCCCTCTGCCAGTAGTTAACGCTTACTGAGGGTTATCTACATTGACCACTCTTAGGAACAGCTGGGACTGGCATAGCTGAGTGCCTCTGCAATCAACACTTCTGTCTCATTCCCTACAGTAGCATCTCTTAGGGTGTGCAGGTTCTGAGTAGCTGTGAGTTCTTGACAGCGAATCTGATCCACAATCTACTGACATTAATGAGAAGCTTTCCATTGACTTTATTGGGCTTTGGATCAGGCCCTGAGATCTCTCCGATACCAGTCTTTCCCATAAGCTCTGCTGGGAGAAGTAGAGACAAGGCTAGCTGTGAGATCTTCTCCAGCCTGCACTCCTTCCAGTAAAAACTTAAAAACAACAAATGGTCTGGTAGCACTTTATAGACTAACAAAACATGTAGATGGTACCATGAGCTTTTGTGGGCACAGCCCACTTCTTCAGATGTTTATCCTGTGCAGACTAACTTGGCTACCCCCTGAGACTTTCCTTCCAGTAAGGCAGAGCTACTCAACATGCGGTCAGCCCGTGGCCCATTTGTTTGTGGCCTGCAGTGCAGGTTGGGTTTACACAGGGCTCAACATGGGCTCGCGGGTGGGATCCTTTGAAGATGGCCTTCACTGGGAATACGCTTCACAAAGGTGAGACGTCTCCCAGGCAGGGTGATCATTGAAAGATGCAAGTGGATGGGCTGGCTGGAACAGACGGGTACAGGGTGTCAGTGTTTCTAGCCCCCAGGGAGGAGGTGCCAGGAGCGCTGGGGCACTGTGGGAAGTGCTTTGTATTCATCCCCATCAGTGTGAAAGAGGCTATTTGCATATATTTTCATTTATATTTGCATGTATATGAAACCACACTTAAGTTGCAGCCCTTGGCATGTGCTGTATCATTATAGCTCCTGGGGCTTCCAACGTTGAGTAGCCTTGCAGTAAGGCATTCCTGGGGAGAAAAATTGGAATAGGGATACGCTACCAAGAAGCATTGTTTCAAACTGCTGTGGGTGGTTTAAAAACCAGTGGTCTCTGTTGTGACTTCAAATTCTTGAGCCGAAGTGGATTCTGTGTACCTGGTATTCTTTGTCTTGTACTTTGTGGGAAGGAATTCCTAGTTTTGTGTCTATGCATCAGAAGCGCTCTGTGTGTGCATGTGCACCTGTGTATCGGTGTTTGCTCAATCATGTTTCCTCTGAAAGGAAATTGAAATTCTTTCTCTAGTTTTGCAGACACAGCTGATCTAGCTCTGGAGGTGATAATATATTGTATTTCATAAACACTACCGTAAAAGAATGAGGAGTTGGGGGTCTTTTCTACTTTCCAGGTGTATTGATTCTGATGCCCTGCTCTCTGTATAAGAAACATGGTGAGCCAGGAGCTGTGCAGTTTGTACCATAAGCTAGCAGTTTTTGCTCTTTCCAGCCTTGATAACGACAGGTGACTTCCAAATTACGACCCAAACCATTTCTCCCAAATTCAAAGTAGTGCATTTGGAGGTTGTGGAGGGGGTGATATGCCTGTTTTTGCTGTTCATTCAAATGAGAAAGGTTTGTTTGGACCTTTAATCCTTTTCCAGTAACTTTCCTTTTGTAAACTGGATTTGGGGTATTAGCTCTCTCTTTCCCCTAAGTCACAGAGCCATTGTATTAATTATTATTATTATTATTATTTGGTTTGTGATCTACGTGTGTGATCAGAATTTTTTGGCTTTCCTGCTCTTTGTGTGGAGGAGAGTCCCATGGGATAAGAAAAACTGTCTTTTACAATTGTATCATGATGGCTCTAGCCTCACAACCTGGTTCAGTATAATTAATTCAGTCTGTCAGCCATGGTCTACACTGGGGAGTTATTTCTAACTCCCCTTATTTTGACAAGTGTCCTGCACCTGGGACTGAAGAATCCCAAGCACTGTTACAGTCAGGCTGGGGGCTGACTGGCTAAATAGCAGTTCTGCAGAAAAGGACATGGGGATTACAGTGGATGAGAAGCTGGATGTGTCAACAGTGTGCCCTTGTAGCCAAGAAGGCTAATGGCATATTAGGGTGCATTAGGAAGAGCAGATCCAGAGAAGTGATTATTCCCTTTTATTCGGCACTGGTGAGGCCACATCTGGAATATTGCATCCAGTTCTGGACCCCCCACTATAAAAAAGGATGTGGACACATTGGAGAGGGTCCAGTGGAGGGCAACCAAAATGCTTAGGGGGCTGGAGCACATGACCTCTAAGGAGAGACTGTGGGGCTGTGTCTAGACTACATGGCTCCATCAATGGAGCCATGTAGATTAGACAGATAGGCAAAGGCAAATGAAGCCGCGATTTAAATGATCGCGGCTTCATTTAAATTTACATGGCTGTCGTGCTGAGCCGACAAACAGCTGATCAGCTGTTTGTCGGCTCAGCGCGCTAGTCTGGACGCTCCTCTGCCGACATCAAAGCCCTTTGTCGGCAGCCCCGTTATTCCTCGTGGGATGAGGTTTACCGGGGCTGCCGACAAAGGGCTTTCATGTTGGCAGGGGAGCGTCCAGACTAGCGCGCTGAGCCGACAAACAGCTGATCAGCTGTTTGTCGGCTCAGCACGGCAGCCATGTAAATTTAAATGAAGCCACGATCATTTAAATTGCGGCTTCATTTGCCTTTGCCAAAAAAACAAATCTACATGGCTCCGTTGACGGAGCCATGTAGTTTAGACGTACCCAGGGATTTGTGCTTGTTTAGTCTACAGAAGAAAAGAGTGAGGGGGCATTTGGTAGCAGATTTTAACTACCTGAAGGGAGGTTCCAAAGAGGATGGACAGAGGCTGTTCTTAGTAGTGACAGATGGCACATAGGAGAGCAATGTTCTCAAGTTACAGTGGGAGAAGTCTAGGTTGGATATTAGGAAAAACTGTTTCAGTAGGAGAGTGGTGAAACTCTGGAATGGGTTATCTGGGGAGGTGGTGAAATCTCCATCCCTAGAGGTTTTTAAGTCCCGTCTTGACAAAGCCCTGGCTGGGATGATTGAGTTGGGGTTGATCCTGCTTTGGGCAAGGGGCTGGACTCAATGACCTCCCGAGGTCTCTTCCAACTCTATGATTCTATGATTCTTTGCATCCAGAGCTTTGATCGAAGCCATTCTCTACTTTGTAACCTTCTTGCCCTGAGAGAGGGGCACAGGCGCCTATCTAGTACTGATGAAGGGCCTGATCCAACTCCCATTCAAAGTTAATGGGATTCTTTCCATTGAATTGCGTGGAAGATGGATTGGGCACTGTCATGGGGCACCTTGCCCACTCCCGAGGGGGAAGGGTGGCCAGCCTCAGTGGCCCCTCAAAAAGCATCCACCCCATGTGCTTTCATGTCACCTGCAGTTTTTGCCGACCCTTGCCCTTGTTGGGCAAGCTTCTAACCCACCTTCTTCCTTGTTACAGTAATGTCTCTCTCCCGCAGAGTAGTGTGGCCTAACAGCCAGAGTCTATAACAATGTCCTCCTTTCTCAGGGTGGTGCGGTCTGGCAGCCAAAGTTTATAGGACTCTATAGTAGTACCCCTCTCTCACAGGGCAGCACGGCTTTACAGTCAGTCTCTAACAATGCCCCTTTCTAATAGCCAAACTCTGTAACAACAAGGGTGTGCCCCCTCTTGGGGTTGAGGAGGAGGAAGTAGGGGGACCCAGACCCCACCTGCTCCATTGGGTCCCAGCCTAGGTCACTGTCAAGGGTGGAATGGACCCCCACTTGGGAATCCCACTTCAGCATGCCAAGCTTCCAGGGTTCAATTCCCCACCCTGGCTACTTCCTACCAATGTCCTCTGGGTAATCCTTTCCATTTCTCCCTTACGGACTGGGGCTTTGGCTGCCACCTCCAGTTGATGGGCTTTTGTGGCTTCTCTGCTTATGTTTCCTCTTCTGGAGCTCCAGTAGCACCCCCTTCCCCAGCAGCGGTCAGCCCAGACTGAGCAGCTCCACAGGCCTTTAGAGCTGGCCTCTACCTGGCGCATGCCCAGCAGAGTTATGGGGGTGGGGCCTCCTCCGCTGGGTGAGTTAGTTGATACACACAGGCACCTTTCTAGGTTTTGGAGTCAAACCCCACCCCTCATGTCAGCCTGGTTTTCATTCAGAAACCCAATGAAGTTGGGTGCACTGAGAGAGCTTATAGTCGATGGCATTTCGTTCATAACCTAGATGCAGGAGCAGTTTAGCCACATTTTCTCCTGGGTCATTACTGAAGAGCAGCATCTCTTCCGTCAGTGCAAATCCTGTTAGGGATCTATCAGTGGAGGATTAAGAAAAGTCAGAAGGGCACAGCAGGCTATAGCAGCACCAGCCCATTGGGTGAAGTGTTAAGCTGTTGGCCTCATTTTGTGGCGAACGACTCCTCTGGCTTTTTTATAGAGGTTGTCAGTACCAAACGCCTACCTCCAGTACCTACCACAAGAGATTTCCCATTTTGGGGGATATCAGACTTGTTGTGATATTAATTAAGTTGGAATTTAAAAATCTTCACTTGCTGAAGCGTTAAAGGGCATGGAAGATCTCATTGGTTTTGTGACTATACCATGAATGGTAAGCTTGATTGTTCTGGGTTTAAACTAATACTAGGTTGTATCTGAGCTGTATTTAAAGAAAAAGTAGATCTTGACATTAAACAGCCAATACTTTTTTAACCACAGGGGGGTTTTATTAACAATTTTTCCCTACTGCCTTCTTGATTTAGACATTGATTCACCAATGGTGCATCTACACTGCACCATTATTTCGACATAACTAGTGTTATTTCAAAATAACATTGTGAGCACCTACAAAACCATTCCATTATTTCAAAATAATTTCAAAATAACAGATGGTTTATTCCAAAATTTGTAAACCTTATTCTATGAGGAATAAGGCATGTGTAGCTGCACCACTGCTGCTATTTTGAAATAGCCTGTCACCAGGGTCATTCTAAGTTATTCCTCCCCAGTGCCTCCTGGGGCTCTAAACTGAGATAGCACATCTACATTAGGGTATCCTGCATCGGACTAATTTTGAGGCTTTCCTGCAGTGTAGATGTGCTATTTTGAAATATCTATTCTGGAATATCTTATTTCAAAATAAGCGTGCAGCGTAGACGTACCCCAAGTTACCTAAGCATATGTCTAACTTTAAGCATGAGAGTAGTCCAACTGAAGTCAGTTAAGTATCTTGCTCAATTGGGGCTATATTGACTGTGCATCTCATAAATATGTTATGTAACAATACTGTGCACTGGTACAGCATTGTAAACTTTATAAACATGAAGCCCCATTCTTGATACTATCGAAGCAAATGCTCTGTCTTTTGCCATCTTCAATGAGAATAGGAGTCAGATCCTAATTATGTCTCTCAACATTCTGTGATAGGCAAATATAGCCATTTACAGGTGGGAAACTAAGGCACTGAAAAATTAAATGACTTTCTCAAGGTCTCACGCTGAGTCAGACGCAAAGTCAGCTATTTTATATTACAGGGTATTATTATTACACAGACATATGATTACACGGTGCCCCAGAAAGCAAATAAAGGCAGCATCTCATCTCCCACAGAGCTTTCAACCTAAGACAAATCAAGAACAGGAGGTGAAAACAACACAGGGAGCAGTCACAGATGGGAAGAATGAAGAAAAGACAATATAATGATGCAGTCACAGAGGAAACTTGTGTCTAGAGGGCGGTGATAGTGAAGATTTTCTTTACACTGTTGAATTTAATATATAGTCGGGCGGGGGGAGGTTATCATTATTCTTTATTTGTATTGCCATAACACCTAGGCTTAGTGTGCTATAAAGGGTTTATTGGCTTGAGTTTGAGATGGGTACATTGCTTATGAGTGGTCGAGCCACAACTGAATTATTCCCACTATTTCGAATGATGATCATGTATATACCACATATGTTATTTTAGGAAGATTTTAGAGAGGCTTATAAATAGCATTGGAATTACTTCTTTTAGCCTTCCACCTATAAATTCTGATGCCTCAGTTACTGTGAGTTCAGCTGTGCAGGACTCAGATGAAACTGTACAAAGGTCTAAAAATCTCCTAAAGTAGCTTTTGTGTATCTCAGAAGTGTCACAAATGTAAAGGCAGGTATCTCTGGCCATATCTAGGCAAGAAGACATATTAGTCCCCTTTGGGAAGCCGGCAGTTGTCTCTTCCAAATAGGATAAAGTTCTTTTTTCTAGCTCTGTAGAGAGCCACAAGCTATCAGCCATTACGGTGATGACATTTTTAAATATTAAAAAAAAACAAGGACTGAATCTTAGCAGTTCTAAGCCTCAGGCAGGGATCATTTGGGGGAAGAAATTCAGCTGTTAGAAGATGCTTGTGGCTGCAGAATGCTAAATCCAAATGGAGTCAAAAGAACGGTTGAAGGAGATGTGGATTGGTCAAAGGTTCGTGGTAAATAAATGTATCACATGGCTCTGAAATATATAATGTGATTCCTCAGTATGTCGTGTGGCTCTCATTTCTGCATGGAGGGTACACTTTCATTTTTATTTATTGTATATATTTCTTTAGTGTGAAAGCAACTGAAGTCTGTAAGTCTCTTTTTAAAGCAGTGGGTTTTGAGAGAGGATGCAGCAGTACCTGATGACTGACTAAATATGGTATAAATATGGGCTTTGGCCTAACTTTAGGCCTCTTTTTAAAAAAAATCTCAGCCTAAAAACTTGGAAAGGATTCCCTTTCAGATTGCAACCTCTTTGTCCTGTGACCCTGAAATAACGTAACACTACATCTCTGTGTGATGCTATTGAATCATAAGGTTTGATCCCTGTGCTGTGACGTGTAGAATAAATAGTAGGCTTTTAAAATGGCCATCTGGTTGGTGTCAGAAAGATGAGGGCCTATGAAAATTTGAGATGAAGAGTAGGTAATCTTCAGACCTTGTTTGTAGTGTACCTGGGCATATCCATTACTGGTAACTTTTTATTCTCTGAGAATTTGGGATCCTGAGATTGAAGATGAAGAATGGTCAAGTATTTTTCTCATTTTTTTAAATTCATTCTAAATGCCAGGCTTTCCCTAAACTGAACCTGGAAGGCTGGTGAAATCAACAATGAGATGAACTTGTTTGATAATTACCTGTAAAAGTTCCCTGATTACACAGATCCCACTTCTGATGGAAATCTTTTGAAAGGAATATATGCTAATGGACTAAAACTCCTGCATGTATTACAGGCTCCTGGGATGCTAAAGTGTTCCCAACTTGTCCTGCCAGATAAACCTAGGGCATTCCACCCATTTGCCCCAAGCTTTGGCTCCTAATCATCCATCCAACTGAGCTGCAGCTAATATTATGGGCACTACTGACATACAGTAAGCACTAGAGGTAGTCATCCACATGGACCAACAGTAAATCTCAATCTCCTTGACACACCTACTCCCTTATGCTCAAGAGCCCAGACTAAAAAGGGACACAATGTGAGTAAAGATAGTTGAGTCTGAAAAGGTGCATTTATCATAATCATACAAATAAGGGAAATAGCTGTATTCTCTCCTCTTGGGCCATATCTCCTGCCAGTAACTGGGGGACCACACTGTGATGTTCTTAACAGGTGTTTGAGCCAAAGCCCCCTGAAAGCAGCAGGGGGCTTTCCATTGACATGAGTGAGTGCTGGATCGGGACTAGATTTAAGATTTGGATCCCCTGTGCTCCCCATCCTGTTCCTTACTTTTGATGCTTATACTCACACTGCGTCTAGACTGGCAAGTTTTTCTTCAAAAGTGGCCGCTTTTGTGCAAAAACTTGCCAGCCGTCTACACTGGCCGCTTGATTTTGCGCAAAAGCACTGACGTTTTACTGTCTGAAATCAGTGCTTCTTGCGCAAATGCTTTGACGTTCCCGTTCGGGCAAAAGCCCTTTTCCGGAAATGTTTTTGCGCAAGGGGGCCAGTGTAGACAGCTCAGATTTGTTTTGCGCAAAAAAGCCCCAATGGCGAAAATGGCAATCGGGGCTTTCTTGCGCAAAACCGCGTCTAGATTGACACGGATGCTTTTCCGCAAAAAGCGCTTTTGCCAAAAAGCATCTGTGCCAATCTAGATGCTCTTTTCCGCAAATGCTTTTAACTGAAAAACTTTTCCGTTAAAAGCATTTGCAGAAAATCATGCCAGTCTAGACGTAGGCACAGTGTTCCTTACTTCTGCTGTGCAGGGTCAGGCCTCGAGTGCTGACCCTGAGGTGTCAAGTGTGCCCTGCACTCACATTTGCACTGGAGCATAAAAAACTGCCCCTGCCGTGCTGTGCCCGAGGCCAGGAGTTACACAGCTCTGTTGTGCTCACTGCCAGGACTTGCAGGATGAAGAACATTTTGGCCATTTTGAGAAGGGCTAGGCTAATGTAACAAGGCCTGGGACTGCATCATTGGACTCACAGAGGGCAGATGGAACAAAGGAAATATAAGGCAAGTCCCTGAAAGACAGGGAAGACCCTTTCCAGTGAGGGAGCCACACCCATGCAGGATGAAAGCAATGATAATGAAGGGAGCAAGGAACATGAGAAATGAACAAAGGAAACAAAGACTTAAAACATCAATTCAATAAACATATGAAGATCAATCTCTGTGCTCCCCCCATCACCCTCCCTCCTGTCCCATAATGTTCCCTTCATGTTAGAGCATCAATCCTCCTCTCAAAGGATCACTAGACCAAGGTTGGACACCTGGCTCATTACCTAGATGCTGCCTAATTACACTGATTTATTTTTTAAAAGCTATTGTGTGAGGCATAGACAGTCAGGGCTGTACTACAAACTACTTCCCTTTGTACTTGAGAATAGCTGCCATTAGGTACCTACTGGTAATGGATTAATGAGGACTGAAGGTGGACTTTGATCTCAAGGAGGTGCATACATCTAGCAGCTATAGGTATGGGTTTTTTCTCTCAGCTTCTAGGCCTGGCCAATGGGGATGAGAGCTGTCAAAAGGGCAGTTTTCACTCTTGCAGTCATGAAGATCTTTGTAGTGTTATATCTGTTTAATTAAAAAATCAAGCCACTGTCCTCTCCTCTACTCCATGAGGAGCTTTGGTTTTCACACGTCCTTTGAAAGTTGTCACCTGTGCCTCTTCAGTGGCAGCAAAGGCTGGTTTCTCAAGTGTTCTGTGAGGAAATGAAGAGCTGATCAGAAATAAGAGCCCAAATCACAGGAAGTCACGAGCTGTCAAAAATTCCAAGGAACATCAGCCTTATTTAGATTAGCTTTTTTTTTTCTTTCTCCATCTGGTGAAACAAACATATTTTAATAATGGTGGCAGCAATGTTTTCATTGAGGTTTCTGCCCTGGTTTCCCAGGGGAACACTTTGGATGTGTGCATGTGCGTAGTAACTTGAGGAAGGCACAGTGTCAAAGGAACTCCTTCGTTGCATTCTTTGCTCTGTGCAGCTGGTATAAAGGCTTTGCAAGAAGTACTGATATGCAAAATATTGTAAGTAAGAGAGCAAGATAAAAATCACTAGAGCTGATTTCACTTCAGTGCGTTTTGATCCTGCATTGCTGTGTCAAGGCACAAACCTAACACTGGTGAGCTGAGATATGTTCTCCTCCCCGCTCTGAGCCCCAAGAGAAGGAATCCAAGCTGTAGTGATTTGATATATGCCTCCTATTGTATTCTGAGCCAGGAGGTGTGAATGAGCACCAGTTCCCTCCACGCTCTTGCTGAAAATTTGAACTCTGGCATTACTCCTACTATAATTACAGTTTATTCAATTTAGAGGCATTTATTGCACAGGCTCCTTAGAACAGCTTTCCAAGACTGGAATCTTTGTAGAACAGCTCGTGGGCCAAATTACTTCATTACAGAGCAAGGTACCTCCATCCGCATCTGTTTAGATTTATAGATTAAACCACCCCACCACACCCCCACTTCCAATTATGAACTGACACCATATAATTTGTACATCACTTGCTATAAAACTGTGTTTATTTTAAAGACAATAATTAGAGATAACAATTGCTATAGAAAAATAAACATCTGCTCAATGAGAGGAGAGAGTAATTAAGGACAATTATTGGTTTCCATAAGCAAGACACTCTGACAAAACTTATTGCAAATGCAGCTATTTAAGTAGGAAACATAGTGTGGAGAGCCATGGTCCAGAAAAATGTGGTGAATGGAACAGGAGCTGGTAACAAGAAATGAAATAGATGTTTCTTTTCAGACTTGTATTTAGATGCAATTTTACTAGTAATAATACTTAGAATTTACATAGGGTTTTAGATTTTTTTTCTAAGTTCTTTATAAGGATTAATCAATTAATCCCCCTAGAATCCCTGCAAGGTAGGTAAGTAAGTATTATCCTTATTTTACAGCTGTGGAAATTGAGTTGCTGTGGGCCAAATTCTAATCCCTGTTACATCAGTGTAAATCCTAAGTGACTTCATTGAAGTCAGCATTGCCATCTGGTGTAACTGAGTTGATTTAACCCCAAAGAAGCCAACGAACATATCTGAAGATATTTGTTGAAAGGGGTAGAAATCTCACCATTTATAAACCTTTTCAAGTGTGTTTGAGTAGTTTGGTTTGCTATAGGCCTTGATTTTCTGAAGTGGTCTGTTTTAGGGGATGCACATCTGTATACATATCTGTGCATGTACTTTTCAGGCAGGAATACCTGATAAGATATACAAAAGCCAACCCCAGTTTGTGTGTGTAAATTTATATGCACAGCGTTTAGTGCTTGAAAAGTACACATACAGGTGATTACACACATTCATGCATATAAACTATCAGAGCCATATTCAGGCCCCTATGAAAATACAACTACTAGGGGCATGCCTAATATAGTTTTGCTCTAGTTTTAAGTCAGACTAATTCATTGCCAGTGTTAGGCTAAGCCCTGGGGTAAACCACAAACATTTGTATACTGGCGTGTGTAGCTCAACATTAGCAATTAGTTTACTAAAATTAAAACAAAAGCAATATCTTTAGTCTGAACAGACTCCTAAGTACTAATTCAACTGAGCAGGATAGTTGTCTGGAATGTAGCCAATCCCCCTAACTACAAGGTCTGATATAATTCTTGATACTTTTTCCCTCATTCTTATCCTGCATGCCCAGGATGGACAAGCTGGGCATAAGATACAAGACAGAGTCTGTCTGCCTGCTGCCTGTGTTGACTAAGGGCTTGTCTATGTTGGCATATTTTGTTGATAACAGAACAGTGACAGTGTTTACACTGCAATGCTACTTTTGTTGGGAAAAACAACCAGTTTTGGCGACAAAATCTTCCACCCCTGCGAGAGACTTTTGTCATTTTTCCTCCCTTTATTGTAGACAAAGAGCCAGTGTGAACTCTGTTGTTGGTTTTGTTGAGAGAACTGGCTTCCACCAGTATCCCTCAATGCCGTCCCTGAAGGCTGTGCTCAGTGTTTTGTGATCTCTGCTGCCTTGCACACATGTGCCCCCCCCCCTTTCAAAGTTCCACAGAGTAGCTGACCTCTGATGGAGCTGCTCTGTTTGGGGAATAAACAAAGAACAAATCATTGGAATGCTCCTGTTCTGCTGCTGCACTAGAAAAACAGCAGCAGGCAGACTGCTGCTGCAGGGGCAGGGCTGGAGAGACTGCTGTGCTGCTTTGACAATCGTTAGCACGGAGAGCTCACAGAGCTAAGCACAGGGATCAGCTCTGCTTTCCTACAACACTGCACTATGGAATGCTTACCCACATCGCTTTGCTCTGTCTTTCGACAGGGTGCTAGCAATGTGACCATGGAATGTTGACATTGGGAAGCAGAAAAACTTTGACCGGTTTGACCGGTTTTCACTTTTGGCTATTTTTGCATGTCGACAGCACTTTTGTCACCAAACCTTCCCAGTGTAGACATAGCCTAAGTAAGGCAGTGAGTAGCGCCACTGTTCTGGCAAATTAGCATTTTCTGATTTTCATTATCTACAGAAATCATTCTGTCCCTGCAATTCCAGTCTTTGGGTTTCTCCAGAGAGCGGTAGCTGGGCAAGGTTTTGTGAGTGTTGATGTATTCATAGATGTCCCATATGGATTTGAGCAAGACCACTGCTGTTTCTAGACATAGAATTGCATGAACCAGCTCAACATTCCAAACAACCCTTCCTGAAACAGCTGCCAGAACATCTAATAGTGACCAGCACTTTTTATTTCTATTGTCTCTATCTGGCAACACTATTCCGAAGTGAAGGTCCTTCCTGATATTTCTAAGACAAAACTCCCATTGAAATCAGTCAGAATTTTTCCTGAGGTAGAACTGAATATTGACATGCTAGGTTCAGTCAGTTATTTCTAAGTTTTGTCATTACTTTGGGTGGAGATGGGATTTGACGGGTTCTAATAGCCATGAAGTACTTGACCCTGTGGCCATATGTAGCTCTTGGGCTTCAGCATTTCATTTAGAATGTTCAAGAACTTCAAAGTTGCTTATGTATTGCTTCTTTGAATATGCTGTACAGCATTTGTGCTGATTCATGTGCCAGAAATTATCTAGCATAAAACAAGCATTTTTATCCACTTAGTTGCCACTGGGGACTAGCAGTTAATAACACACTTGTTAATTTTAACAATGCTTGTACTTAAGGTGCTATCTGGACATAATTTAAAGTGTCCCTTCTCCACTAACTTGGTACTGCCTGTATGGCACTGATGTAAAAAAGCCAAAGCTGTCCAGAAGCTCTGAAAAAAAAGTAAGTGATATTAAAAACATATATATACATATGGAAACTTCGCTAATATAAATGGGAGCATCTTTATTGATTTCAGTGAAGCTATGTTCATTTCTATTAGCTGTTTATCTTGACCAAAGATTTAAAAGGTGCAATAATGCCCTGGATATGCTAAGGCACTTCCCAACAATTAGAAAAAAACATTAAAACAAATTGGGCAGACAGGTCACCAAGAGGGCTTCTAAAACAGCTCCCACAACTGGCTCTTGTAAGGGATTGCTCTTCAGTACTCCATGCTCACAGAAATTTAAATTCCAAGAAAAGGACCGTATGCAGTGCTCATTTTATAGTCAATATTTTTGAATCAAATTATTTAAAATCTTTTCAGCAATTCAAGTTTTCCTAATACATGCAATTATCACTATTTACAAATACCACATTGATTCATTTTCTGTTTCCAGAGATCTGAACACATCTCCCCTAATTAGTGGGGCATAATTTAACTAAATTGCTATTTATGTTTATAATGCAATCATTTACATAATTGTTTTTTTTTTAAAAATCAGAATCATGAAACACACATGAAGTTTCCCGTTACACTGGAAGAACAGGAGGACTCGTGTGTATTAACACAGAATGTACTATAAATACAATATTTAAAGAACAGTGTTATTTCTTGATTCATGATCTTTACTTGACCCTTTCCGAAA
Source organism: Pelodiscus sinensis (assembly GCF_052426305.1). Classification (NCBI taxonomy): domain Eukaryota; kingdom Metazoa; phylum Chordata; order Testudines; family Trionychidae; genus Pelodiscus; species Pelodiscus sinensis. The sequence goes on along the minus strand of NC_143056.1, from coordinate 118,411,594 downwards.
AAGATAATTTTCCTCCTATTGGCATCCTAGAAGAGGCAAAGATTTTGATATAACTGAAAAAATAACTGCCCTATTATTTCTGGCATGTCTCCCACCAGGGGCAGATGACCGTTTGCGGGGCCCTAGGCAGCATAATTCCGTGGGGCCCCCCCTTTGCCACGGTGCATGCGCAGTGACGCCATGCGCATGCGCAGCAGTGCCACGGCGCATGCGCGGGGCTTTCTGAAGCGCGGGACTCGGGGCGGCTGCCCCGTTCGCCCTGCCCTATATCCGCCCCTGTCTCCCACAGTAGACAGTGGTGGGACTGATGGACACAGAAAGACTCTATGCTTTTCTCTGGTTCACTAGCTCCTACGTTACCACATTACACAGGGGACTTTATTTTCCACTGCCATATACCTTATGTTGTCATTTAGGCCTGTGCAAGAATCACCATTCTGTACTGAAGCAAAATGCAGGACAATGTAGCACTTTAAAGACTAACAAGATGGTTTATTAGACGATGAGCTTTCGTGGGCCAGACCCACTTCCTCAGATCAAATAGTGGAAGAAAATAGTCACAACCATATATACCAAAGGATACAATTTAAAAAATGAACACATATGAAAAGGACAAATCACATTTCAGAACAGGAGAGGGATGCGGGGGGGGGGGAAGGAAGGAAGGTAAGTGTCTGTGAATTGATGATATTAGAGGTGGGGAGAGTGGGATGTCTGTGAGCTAATGGTATTAGAGGTGATAATTGGGGAAGCTATCTTGGTAATGGGTAAGATAGTTTGAGTATTTGTTCATTCCTTCTCGGAGAGTGTCGAATTTTAACATGAATGACAGTTCAGAGGATTCCCTTTCAAGTGCAGATGTAAAAGGTCTTTGTAGCAGAATGCAGGTGGTTAAGTCATTGAGAGAGTGTCCTTTCTGGTTAAAATAGCAAGAAACTGTTTTTTCTTTGTGATCTTGTCTGATATCTGTTTTGTGGGCATTAATCCTTTGGCGAAGTGTCTGAGATGTTTGTCCAATGTACACAGCAGACGGACACTTTCGGCACATGATAGCATAAATTATATTTCTGGATTCGCAGGAATATGTGTTCTTGAACTTATAACTCACTTGGTTAGGTCCAATAATGGTATCAGCAGAATGAATATGTGGACAAAGCTGGCAACGGGGTTTGTTGCAAGGGAAGGTATCAGGGTTGGTATTAGTGTGGTATTTCCTGTGGTTGTTGGTAAGAATCATCTTGAGGTTAGGTGGTATCCATTCTTACTGGTTTGGTTTTATACTGACTTCCTACTGATATATAAATGACTATGCAAGGTGTAAAGAAGTGGCCAACCAGGCCTAAGGTGCCCTTGAGTCCTCCTCTGGATTGAACAGTCATGCGGGGGCAGCCAAGTGCACTAAATCCCATATAGATGAGTTGTGTACACTGAAAAAGAAAGTGTGTTCTTAATTTGGGTTAGCTAACTCAGGTTAGAATAGCAGAGAAGACTTAGCGTTTTAGCTTTTAACTCTGTTTTGCAGCGCAAGTTCAGCCTTAGGCTCTCTCTCTAAGATTTAACGAAAGGTTTGTTAGTAGGACACTGTAGCATTAGGATGTGAATGCATAGATATTTCTCCTCACTCGTTCTCCTGTCAGCCTTTCCTTTGTATTATACAGGGCTAAGGGGGTTGTTTCTGTTTGGTGGAAAGAAGCAATGTGCTCTTTATGAATTTTCAGTGTATGACTTTTAATTATAAAAGAAGCCTTTCACTCACTTCCTCCGAGCTGAAATTAGAGGAATTCTTCCCTGCTGAAGCTGAGGCCAAATGTCTGCATATCATATAATCATCTGTAGCAGCCCACTTTGTAGAACCTGAATGTTGGTACATCAGAGTTCCTGAGTATCCAGGAATAGAACTAGGGTTGCCAGGTGTCTGGTATTGACCCGGACAGTCTGGTATTTTTTGCCTCCTGTCCAGTAAAAAAAATTCAGAAAATACTGGACACCTAAAATGTCCGGTATTTTCTGATTTTTTTTTCCCAGCCAGGAAGCAAAAATCCTGGGTGCTTACCTGGTTCCGCAGGGGAGCTGTCTAGCCCGGAGCAGGAAGACAAGATGACAGATGGCCGCCAGCAGCCTCTTAGGGCCAAAAAGCCTCAAAGGCATTCCTTAAAGGGGCCATGCTGTTTGTTTTTTAATTTTTTTAATTTTTTTTGTGCTTAATAACTCTCGGGGTCCTTTTTTATTTTTGCTCAACAACTTTGGTCTCCCCCCTTTTTTTTCCTCAACAGTTTTTTCCCTGGTGGGTTTTTTTTTTCTTTTGGGTAGAGGGTGTTCAGTATTCTTGGTTAAACCATCTGGCAACCCTAAATAGATTGTGGAAATCCCTTTAGGGGAGAGTAAGGAGGGAGCAAAGTATGGGAGAGGGAAATGTTTAGATGAATTGTTTTGTGACCTTTGTATGCACTTGATTCCCACAATGTCACTGTCTCTGCATGGTCTCTGTGATAAAATACTGATTACTTGGCTAGACTGGGGCTTTCTTCCTGGTATAGCTTCACCGGCTCAAGCTCTAAAGATAGATTGGCAATGGCATGGTTTGCACAGCTGCATCCTGCCCAAATCCCAGAGAAGCTGTGCCAGTGCAAATTACAGCATACTGTCTACTCTAGGGATTGCATTGCTGCAGCTGCACCAGTGGATGGCCAGAATCTATGAATCACTTTAGTACTCCAAAGTGGTACAAACACACTTTGAATTAATGAACTCCTTTAACTCTGCCTCCTAATAACTGGCCTGTTTTACTGTAGAATAGGAGCTGAACAGGAACCAATCCAGGGATTTTATAACAACACCTCTGCCATGGCCTGTTAGGATCGATAGAACCCTGGATTTTCTGCTCCAAATCCCCTTGCCAGCCACCCATGTTGAACAACTCCCCACTACGGGTTATCAGGAAGAATAGCCGTCGGGACTTTTCAGCTCCGAAGTGTGAGCCTTTACTGCTTGAACTAAAAGAGCAACTCACTTAACTACTAGTAGTAGGTTTTTATATTTTATGTGCACTAGCCACTAGCAGGCCACATACACGCACTGGCTGTGTCTAGACTGGCAAGTTTTTCCGCAAAAGCATCTGCTTTTGCGGAAAAACTTGCCAGCTGTCTACACTGGCCACTTGAATTTCCGCAAGAACACTGACGATATCATATAAGAATCAGTGCTTCTTGCGGAAATACTGTGCTGCTCCTGTTCGGGCAAAAGTCCTTTTGCGCAAAAGCTTTTGCGCAAAAGGGCCAGTGTAGACAGCTCAGATTTGTTTTGCGCAAAAAAGCCCCTATCGCGAAAATGGCGATCGGGGCTTTTTTGCAGAAAAGCGCATCTAGATTGGCCACGGATGCTTTTGTGCAAAAGTGCTTTTGCGGAAAAGCGTCCGTGCCAATCTAGACGCTCTTTTCCGCAAATGCTTTTAATGGAAAACTTTTCAGTTAAAAGTATTTGCGGAAAATCATGCCAGTCTAGACAGAGCCACTCTGTCTCTTGCACTCATCCATTGTGTTACATTGGCAAGCAAAAATCAGAAGGAAATGTTTAATATTTCTTTTTCAAATATAGATCATTCTGTGAATTTGCAGCTGGAAAAAGTGCTGGATTGGCAGCTCTTGAGTAGGGATGTTAGGAAGCGAATAATTAGCTAATTGTGTAGTTGATAGAATTTCTACCGACTATATGATTAGTTGATAAGGGAGGGAGTCTCAGTCCTGGATTGTGCTGGGCCCAGGAGCTACCCCTTGCTGCAACTCTGCAGTTTAAATGTAGTAGGAGCCAGGCTGGCCACAAACACTGATTGCTGATAAGGTAGCAGCGCAGGAAGCGGAGGGAGGCAGCACCGCAGAGATGGTGCTGATACAGAGGCAGCAAGGGGAGGGGGAATATGAGTAGTCAACATGACTAATCAATAAGTTTAGGCTTATTGGTTAGCCGAACTACTCGCTTACGTCCCTACTCTTGAGAATGTTTTCTTCTTTACAGCTGCAGATCCAGCACAGCACAAAAAGCACTAGAGCAACCTTCCTTTATTTGTCTCCCTATATATATAAAAAAAATTCCTGTGGGACAACAGAGTGACATCATCACATCACTCTGCATCCTACTACCTGCCTCCACCCTCAGCCGCGTGGCCTCTTCCCTCCCTCCCCCCTCCCCGGTGCTTGGGGGGGTGCCATATGGCCTCCCCCTCTCCTCTCCCAAGTGCTCCAAGGGGAGAGTCGGGGCTGCCACGCCATGACCTTGGCCTTCCCTGGTGCCCAAGGGGGAGATCCAGGACTGCCACAGACTTGGCCCAGCCCTCCCAGTTGCCGGGGGAGGTGAGGGGAGAGCCGGGGGATTGGCAAATATAATGAGCAGGGAGTGCAGCCCCCTACTATTTTTAAATTTCGCTTAGAGGGAGAGAGAGTAATTCCAATACTCTCAAATATGTGTAACCCTTCTGCCAGGACAAGTTAATTGCAGCAAAGGCCGGGTTCAATGTCTAGAGGTCTCCTCCCAACAACATAATACAACTCCAGCTCGAGCCCCCACCCAGTGACCTGGGAAATCTTACACACACTCCTGGGTGCCTCAAAGAGGCAATTCTTCCCCTCTCGCAAGCACAGAGCCTTGGTATAGCAGAAAATCTTTAATAACACAAGGTAACCGACATCAGCATTGAAGTGGGAAAACACCACAACTCAGATTCATGAATCTGAATTCACGAGCAAAGACCCACCCCCCAGCCACAAATCACCCAAGGTCCCCGAAAGTCCAACACCCAAAAGTCTCTCGAGTCCAGCAACCCAAAAATCACCCAAAGTTCCAAAGTCCGGCAGCCCAAAAGTCTCTGCCCCGGGTCAGTGCTGCCCTGGGTTCAAAAGTTCACCTGGCAGGGTTTTACCTCCAACCTGGGTGCGATGGAGGGGGCAGGAGTTGATATACCTTATGCGGTCCACCGGTGGCTCCGCCTCTCCATAGGTTTCTGCTGCCGCCGTTGATGCAAATCACTCTGCCACACTCCACCTGCTGTCCTGTGAGCCGCTCCAGCCGTTCCACAGAGCAGTGTCTGCTCCTCCAGCCCGCCTTGGTCCATGCTCCCCGGCCACCAGCTGGTAGGTCCCACAGCTGCTCCACCAGCCACCCGTCAGTCATCCCCACCAGCAGCTCACCTGCATCCACCAGTCATCCCCTCAAATTGCTCTGCTAGCTGTCCCACAATCTGCTTTGCTAGTAGCTCAGCAACAGTGATTTCAGCTCACAGTAAATTTCAACTCTTCAGCAGTATGGCACCAGGCTCCCCTTAGTACACAGTGATTTCAGCTCATAGTAGAAGAGCCTCTGTGCAAGTGCACCATTGGCCCACAGTGAAGTCAGCAAGAGAGGAGGCAGTGTAATTGGTGTGTTTTGAGCCCTCAGACAGGGGCCCCCACCATCAGATACAAAGACCTATCCCCAGCCTCTCTCAGTCTGACTGGGTTTGGAACCCATGCCCTTTGTCTAGCGAGTGCTACTTAGTTATGGCGAAACAGTTCCACTATTTGATTCACATAATCAGGGTATCAACACTTTATCTTCCCTGCCTCAATAACAGAGAAACTTGAGATCCCACAGTGGCCAAAGTGACCATTTGGCTGCTGAGAGCACATACTAGGCAGGATGGGCGTGCCTATGCAAATGAATCAGCCCCTGAAGTCTTTTTGCATCACTTGCCACAGTTCACCCCCAGATGTCAGGGCTTATCCTGACCCTGACTTGCCACAGTTCACCAACAGATGTCAGGGTAGAGCTTATCCTGACCCTGCTTACATATGTAAGGCCTAATTCTGTTCTCGTACTCCAGTGTAAATTTTGAGAAATTCCTTGAAGTAAATTGAGTTAACCCAATGTGAAACCAGTGTGAAAGTACAATCCGGCCCATTGTTGTGGTTTGTACAAGATGTGTAGTGTTTCTCAGTGTTTAACATTTATTAATGGAGTAAATATGAGATAGGCCACGACTAAAAAGTTGAATTAGTAATTTCAGAATAATTTTCTAGTGTAGACATGGCCATAAAGATTTACCCAAGCCCTAGCTGCCAGTTGTAAAGCCGACTTGAGTTTTGTCTTGCCAGTAATTACAATACCACCATTTAAACTTTTGGTCACATGCTTTCTGTTCCACCTTTCCATGAAGGTCACATTTTTAGTCACTTTACTTTGGCCAGAATGGTGAGCAAGTTTTTTCATTTTTTCATTTTTCACAAGGAGAAAGAAAGACTCTCTTCTCCATCATCCTTATTTACTCCCTGAAGTAATTTCTGAATTCCATGTCAACCAATCTATCCATTTATTGGTTTTCTTCCAAAAACCCCATGCATCTGTTGATGAGAAAAGACTGTATTCTCTGGATGTCAGATAGAACTGGCATTCTACCTGCAAAGGGTCAAACTAATCAGAATATCACCAAGATTATTTATCACTATAGCAGAAAGGCCACGAGGAAAAATATTTTCTCAGAGAATCTCTAAATGGATTTCTGGTTGCATCATTATGTGCTACCCAGCATCACATATCCCTCCCCAAAAAGGAGTAAGGGTTCCCTCCACAAGAGCACAAGCTGCCTCCACAGAAGGTACCAATACTGGACAGCTACCTGGAGTTCCATTCACAAAATATTATTTATGTATTTACGTGCTAGTTCGGGTCTCCTCTGCAGATGTGGCTGTAGGGACTGCAGTTCTTCAAGCATCTTTATTGACTGAAACCTTGCCCTCCCCCTCTAGTTTGTATATTGCTTGGCAATCATCCACAAGTGGAATACACTCAGCTTTGGTCTGCACTAGAGAGGGAGATATTCATAATGGGCTGGTTGTTTCAAAATCTATATTCCTGCTTTCCTTGGGGAATAACACTTATTTTGAAATAGCTGTAGTGTGGATGCTCCTCTGCTGCTAATTCAAAATAACTACTCCCAGAGTAATCCGATGTAATTACTCCCCAGTGCTTCCTGGGGCTCTACGTTGAGGTAGTGCACCCACAGTAAGAGAGCCTGACTCGGACTAATTTGGAGCCTCCCCCGTAGCGAGGAGATGCTTTTTCAATTTTCTTATTTTGGGAGTTATTATTTCGAATTTAGTTATTTTGAAATAATGTCCTAGTGTAGACATACCCTAAGAGCCTACGGACTTGGCTGTATGGCACATGTTGATCCATGTGTGGGATACAGATGGGAAACTCACATCTCACGTAACTCCCAGTGACACATTTAAAGTCAAGTCCTGCAGCCAAGGGTTCTAGCAGGGGCAGCCTGTCCATATAGGCGAACTAGGCGGTCGCGTAGGGTGCCAAGTTAAATGGGGCACCAAATGGTGGTGCCAGGGCCAGCCTGAGCCATTTTGGCGCCCTGGACCCCAGGCACGCGGCGCCGCCCCCGGGATGCATGGCCCCACCTCCGGGCACACGGCGCATGTGCGGGCCCACCCCCGGGACACGTGGCCCCGTCTCCGGGCGCACGGTGCATGCGCAGGCCTGCCTCCAGGGCGCATGGGCGGATGCACGGTGCATGCGCTGCCCAGTCGGCCCAGCCACCGCCGATGGCGCGCAGCCCGGGCCTGCCCAGGGTGGGCTGCGCCTGGCCGTGCAGGGCTCTGCGGCCGCAGGGGGAAGGGCGCTGCTGGCCGGTGCTGCGGGGGTTAACATGGCCCCCGCTCCAGGCAGCCGCTGCAGCCCGCTGGGAGCCGGGTGTCCCCCGTAGGTTGGCGCCCTGGGCAGCTGCCCGGCTAGCCCACCCCTTAGTCTGGCCCTGGGTAGGGCAATATCATTGAGGGGTTTGGAGGTGGGGGTGCCGATTGCATGATTCATCTATGGCACCAGTTGCTGGCAGCTAGTCTAGGGCCGTCCCTGGGTACTAGCAATTCAGTACAGAACCATAGGGGAGTGGACTGCAGCTTCCGGTTAGTCTTTTGTCACTTTAACTTTCCTCTCCCGGGCAATGTTCTATGTGGTGCAACAATGCAGTGTGGTGCCGTGGCAACAGTGGGATGCTGGGAATCCAGCTACAAAGGACTCAATTGGAAGATAAGCCAGAATAATTTATATAGGAAGAGAGTTAAGGACGATGCAAAGAGTTTATGCACTTTTTCTTCAAAAGCCATCCAAAGCTCTGACTCACATTGGAGGCAAGGGGAGAGTAAGGGACACAGAGTAAAACCCCGTAAAGCTGAGTAGTGTCCAGAAGTTGCTGTCCAGTCAAAGGAGTGGAGCCAAAGAGAAGTAGCAGCAGTTGCATTATAGCTGCCATGAGAGGCATCAGCAATGGTACTAATTTATTGGACTGAATTTAGATGTGGCAGTGCGATCTTGCCTGTCAGCCCAGCATGCTCGCATAGCTAAGCACTGGGAATTGCCCAAAGCAGTGGGCAGGCTGTTGCTGTACTTCCTTTCAAAGGGGTTTGTCCTTGCTGAACTCTTTGTTTCTGTGACTTGTTTATGTTACGTCTGAAAAATAAAGCTGCTTTGTGCAGTGTCGGCTCTTGTTCAGCTGAGTTTTGAACATGGGCCGTGTGGTGTTTACAGAGAAAGTTGCAACAAACTTGAGGAGATGGCAGAAGAGGGAGCAGGGGTGGCCCGTCCATATAGGTGAACTAGGTGGTCACCGAGGGCGCCAAGATAATGGCGCAATATCATTGAGGGGTTTGGAGGTGGGGGCGCCGATTGCATGGTTCGCCTAGGGCGCCAGTTGCTGGCAGCTAGTCTAGAGCCACCCCTGAGAGGGAGGGAACTAAAAAGATGGTGGGGTTCATTTCCTGGGCTCAAATAAGGGTATTTTCCCCATACGCTTTGTTTCACAGTTCACAAATTATGGCTTACGGTCACATAAAAAGTAGAATTAGTGGTAGAAATCCCATTCACTCCATTAGAGCCAGATCTTTGCGAGACACGGGCTGATATGGGTTCATCTGGAAGTATGGTTTTGCCCTGAATACTTACTGTGTGAAAAGACCTTGTGGGTCCCCCTGTTCATTGTCTCTAATGGCTCCAAATCCACTATATTCCGCTTATAAGTAAAAAATATGGATTTTTCCTCCTAACTGTAATCCCAGTCTGGGCTCTGAGAATTAAGCAGGATTCTTTCCATCTTACGCAACACCAGCAATAATAAAGGCTTTATAGGCCAAACTGGCTCTGGTTGCACTGATTTGCATTTACTAGACAGTTCAGTAGATGATGCTCACGAAATAATAAAATCCGACATACTTTCCTGCAGCTGTTGACTCGTCACTGCTGATGTGAGTAAAAAGCAGTAAAAACTTATTTTAGTCCCTCAGGCAAGTAGATATGACTGAATACACGCAGGAAGTAGATTAGTTGAGTAAGAAGGTGTTTTTCTGCTGCTGTGTTTCAGAGCAGAACTATAATTTATGGAAGGAAAGTTTAGAGGTAAAGGAACAAATGCTAGTCTGACTCTAGTATAAATTGGGTGATCTCATTGGACTCACTCCAGATTTACACTGTTGTAAATGAAAGAAGAATTTGACCTATAGATTGTAATAGCTATTGATATGCCTAGTGCCAGGTATTGGTTGGTTTTATTTTTATTTTGTTGTGGTGTCATTTAGATAAATGGTAGGAGAGGAATTCCCACCTTTTCTTCCATGTATAGCAATACAATGGCCCTGCAAATTATTTTGGGCCAGGAAACCATCATGGGGTTGCAATATTGCCTCAGAACACGTTGATGTTTTTGCATGCTGTGATGACATTGCATCACAATGTCCATTTTGTGCAGCGGGAGAGACTGAAGTAGAAAGGTGACAGCCCCCATGAACTGTGGCAGCACTGGAAGTGACCTTAAGCCAGGTCTGACTGCACTAGGGAGTTTTGCCAGCACAGCTCCGTTAATCAGTGGAGTGAAGAGTATGATCCCAGATGCATATATAGGTGTTCTGGCAAAAGCTCCCTGTGTAGACACAGTTATAGGGGCAGAACTGCTCTTGAGACAGATAGCTCTTTCTCTCAGTGGGGGCTGGAATAAGCCACACTGGCAAAAGCTCAATTCTACTGGTATGAGCGATGTCTGCATTAGAAGTGCTTTGCCAATGTAGTGTATGGATATATAGCTATACATTGTCGTTTCTAGTGTAGACATGGGTTAACTCCTAGTGCTGCAGGGTCTTCTACAGCTTATTCACTCTTCAGGGTGAGGAAGAAGGACTAATGGAAAAACATTAGCTTATAAGTAGCCAAACTGCCATAGAAGATGCTAACGGCAAAGAGCTTAATGGAGGATGTCTCTAACTGTTCCTTTTTCTTTCTCTTTTTCCTTGTTTCTCCTACAGGGCTTGTGAAGTTGGGGGTTCACTGTGTAACATGTCAAAAGGTCGCGATAAAAATTGTCAACAGAGAGAAGCTCAGCGAGTCAGTGCTAATGAAGGTAATTTTCTAATGGGAGATTTTGAGGGAGGAGGACTAAAGTTCTTGGCTCTGTGACTTCTGTTCCATGCAAAATTTATATCTTTAATTATATTTAACAAACATCCCCTGTCAGTTCTAGAACTGCACGGTGCATAATAATAATAATTCAGGGGTGGAGGAGGCTGCAATTAAAGAGAAGGCGTATGCATGTGCTTTAATTAAGAGCAAAATTAACAGCCAACCTCAGTGCTGCTGTTACTGCTGTGCTATGGCAGATGCATGTGTTGAGGTTCTAAATTCCACCAGAGGGTGTGTGATGCCCATTCCTCTCAGAGATTGGACATGTGCATTCCAGCAGGAGGGCCTATAGGTGAGGACATCTAGTCGGTTACGTGAGTGTTCTTACTGCTGTTCTGTTGAATGGTTCCTTCTGTTCTCTGCACCAGATCCTCGTCTCTTCTAAATTGGTACATTCCTGTCAATGGAGCCAGGACATTTTAAACCATCTAAGGATAGCCCAGTGAGTTTCATTCCTGGGAGAACTTACTTAACAAATTGTACCCAAACTAATACCAGCCAGCTGCTTAAACTAACATCATTAAGCAATCTTAGATACTCAAAAGAAAAGAAACCTGCTGTTTTATTTATCTGAAATTCCCCCAAATCCAGCCCTGAGGTGAGCGAGTGCAACTCCATTGGATTCAATAGAATTGCACTAGTGAATTGGCCAATGGGTGTGCAGTTTACGGACCCATTGCTAAGCAAATATGGCACGTTGGACACTAGTGGAAGAACACATGCATCTTTATATGTTATCACTGTGGGAGGTTTGTTGTATGTGTGCTTATGTGTGGCAGGTATTTTCCAGTACTTGATAGTTACAACAACCTCTCTGGAAGTGGAAGGAAAATGGGCATTGAAGGAACATATTGTTAATTTTAGGTCCAAGCTTTAGGTTTAGAAAAAAAAAAGAGGGTAACATGAATTGAAGTATTTTCAACCTTTAATTTTTGGAATTTCAGCAATGTATTTCCTACAACCACCTGCAGCATTGTAGGATATATTTCCTACAACCATTACAAACGTAAACGGATGGGTGCTAGTCCACAAAATCCAGGAACTGAAATAGATTGGCAACAAAATTAAAACTTAAAAGGCAACTATACAGTCTATTTTCATCGTCTAAGAGGGGGAAAATGAAAACACGAACTAACTGCACACATGGACTGCAACATTAAACTAGACCTTTAATACTTCGATTAATTAGTAACATCGCTAAGGAATTTATTTAATGTAAATTTTATGTTAACTGTGAGACCCTTTTAATGTGCTGTGACTGGAATCAAAGCTACTGTTTAGCTCACTGATGTTTCATGGAGAGGGATGAAGCAGAACTTATTACATTGCAGAGTGGTCCCTTTACTTTGAACTGATTCACTGTTCTGTTACTATGGGTCTAGTGTAAAACTGGACTGATGCATTGGTGCAACAGAACCTTGTTTCTAGGGGTGAGTGCTGAAGAATGCCACGTTCCCTGTGTGATTCTGCAAAATTCTTCTCTGCAGGACACCACTTATTGTCTTGTGATTTCCTGCTGAACCTTTCACACCACTGCCCACAGAGCTTTCTCTTCCTAGGGTTCCCCACTACATACTCAAAAAGGCTGCGATAGCATAAGGAAGTGGAGTGGGTATCTGTTACATAAGTGTAGTGACCAAATGTCTTTTCAGGATTGGCCATTGTCTTAAATTAGAGACAAAACTTTGCTTCTCTTCAGTTGAAGAAGACTGTCCTATTCGCTATTTTAATCCTCCGTTCTTCAGGAGATTAACTGAGGGGAGAGGAATTCAGTTGCTCCCAATTCAAACTCCAGCATGACAATGCAGCTGCAGCCAGCCAGCCAGCTGGCTGAGAGCCTACAGGGCAGAGCTGGCAGTCCCACCCTGCAACAGCTCCCTCTGGCCTCTCAGTCCCCACACAGACCTTGGCTCTCTGCCAAGAGGCCACTCACCTCAGTCAATGGATCTAAATGTGGCAAGCCCTCAGGCATTCTCCCAAACCAGGGCCCAGATCCATGGGATCTACTTTTGTAATGGATGTAACAGACACTTCCACCTGCACTATTAAGGGTGCAGAACTGTGGCCCTTTAGGAAGAAATCTGCCCTTCAGAAACTAAAATAAGCTCACCCAGCAAGCTGCTCCTTCCTACAGGGAGCTGCCATTGTCATTCTGCCTGGATCTGCTTCTTAGAGCCTTTCTCTCTCCAGTATTTTTTCAGCTAGCGCTTTTTGTTTGTTTGTTTGTTTTGTATGTTCAGGGAACTGTCCCTTCTCTCCACAGCTGCTCCTCATCTGAGCTTTGCAGAATTGAGAGGCATTTGGTAAAGTGCTTTCTAATCATAACGTAATACTATCAATATTTCTGGAGAGAATAATTCAGAATTGAAGCAGCTGGTCTCAATTAACAGAACTGCCGCTGTGGAGATGACACATGAGCGGGCATGGTGCAGCATGAAGCTGCCGTAAATGTGCAGTGTGAGCATGCATTGCCTCATCAAAGGGACTGGGTTGTCAGCAGACTGCGAAGCTGGGTTGTCTGTAGAGTGTGCACTTGGTGGTGTTATGCTTCTGTGTGGTGGATAAATCCGAGAGCTGTGTTCCTTGCACAGGACTATATCTGTCATGTTTGCAACACTGTTTTTACGTGGAAGCAACAAGTATGTCTTAGAGCCGTTCAAAAGACAGAGGCCCTGATTTTGACTTCAGTCCATGTTTGCACTGGTGTAACTGATTTGAGCTGGATCGTCCATCTTGGTAACATCCGTGATGGGGTGTGGTCACAGAGGACCCCTTGGGGGTACTTTCCAGGGTGCTGACAAGGCCACTGCCACTCGCCTTCCTGCTCTCTGGGGCCTCTCACCTCTCTGGTCTCCCCCAGGCAAGGCCCAGAGCTGAAATCACTGCCCCCCGAGAAGTAGTACAAACACTGAAACCCTTCAGGTCCAAGGAGAATGCAGTTTTGGGCCCAGCTTCCTGGGCTACCACTCCCCAAGTGGGATCAGACTCCTAATGAATTAGGTAGGTAAGCCCCCTTTAACAATGAAAGGGGGAAAGTACACTCTGGTTGCTCTCCCAAGTAACAATTATTTACACTGGGCTTGATAGTAAATACAAGTGATTTTATTAAGCACAAGCAGTAGGATTAAAGTGGTAATAAGTGTGAATGGGCAAAGCAAAGTAGATTACAAATTTTAAATAACAGTAAAGGCTAAGCTAACTCTAACACTAAAACCTCAGTACAAACTTACTGCAAACTCACCCTAAAACTGTTTCTTTTCCAGCTAAGCCTTCCAGCCAGGGTCGTTCCCTCTCCCTGGGGTCTTTGCTTCATTCCTTTGGGTATGCTATGTTAGCCAGACAAAGACAAAGACCCTGCTAAGCTTCCGATTGTTTTATGGATCCCCTTTTACATGAGTAAGTTACCTGGCCAGTTCCTACTATTTAAGGCGGTCATGTGACCTCCTAAGACCAATCACCGCTAAGTCTTAAAGGACAAAAGAGGGTTCTTTCACATGATTGCCCAGACATTGAGGTGGCCCAGCATTGGAAACACCCTTGATGGCTTTCCTTTGCACATTTGAACCCATAACGCATTCCATACTCCATATCTCTAACTTCACGCACAAGAATGATACATGCACCAAAATGTGATATACAGGCCCAGCGAATTATGACATGAAGTTTGTTGGATTACATGAGATAATTTGTCCCAAGCACCTTTAAGTTAGGCATATCTGTGTCCACAAGTCCATTTTCTAAAGCATTGAGGGTGGGGGGGTTAATCAGAACATCCATTGATTTGTGGACACAGTGGGCCAGATTTTTATCTCACTTACATTTGTGCAAATTGGTAATAACTCTGTTGAAGTCAATGGTGTTATGGCAGTTCACTCCAAATAGGGACCTGGTTCATTAACTTCAGTGGAGTTACTTCTTATGTGTAAGCAAGAGGAGAACCTGGCCCGGAGAGTCCAGTGTCCATGAATCAGTAGCCACTAATGAACATGCACATATGGAACTTGTGGTTTTAATTTTCAATGTCAAGCAGGGATTTGAGCCACACGACCCCCATTGAAATTAACAGGAGTTGTGTGATTAAATCGCCCGGTCAGTTCTGAACATCTCAGCCTGTCTGTTGCGTGTTAAATTTATAGCCTCTAGATCTTGGTTACTTTATGAGTTGTTAATTTTATTGTCCTCCAAACACTGCCAGGACATGGTGTTCGTGGCTACCTGGTGCTTTAATCTACAAAAGACCTTTTGAATTTCATCGCTAGCATTCTTCAGCAGTCCATGTGTTGCTGCAGATTGGAAGTTGTGTATGGACTTGTCTACTGTTAGTGCCTCCCTGCATCATATCAGTTGTCAGAGGTGATGTTGGAGCTTTTGGCAGATAGATTGGGAACAATTGTGGGGTTGAGCCCCTACAGAGAAGTGGAAAGAATGTGACGGATGTGAGAGAAACAGACAAGTAGGATGTTTCTGATAAAAATGAGTTTTGCTAACAGTAGGGACAGGTTATTATTATTATTTGGTTTCAGAGTTAATAAATACCCCCTTAGAGTTGACTATGACTATTTCACCACTCTAAGAGCCAGGGCCGTCCCTACCGATACGCAAACCACGCAAGTGTGTGGGGCCCCAGG
The DNA here is from genome assembly GCF_052426305.1 of Pelodiscus sinensis. NCBI lineage: Eukaryota > Metazoa > Chordata > Testudines > Trionychidae > Pelodiscus > Pelodiscus sinensis. Next base: position 118,396,484 of record NC_143056.1, on the reverse strand, counting down.
ACATTTGAGGGCACCATGCAGCTGCTTCCTCCTCCCCTCTTTGCCCCTCTTTCATCTTCTGCTCCCTGTCTCTCCTCTCCCCATCATTCCCTTGGTTCCCCTGCCTCCCTCACTGCCTCCCGGCTGTCCTGCGTGCCCCCTCACTGCCTTTCCTTCCCCCACTGTCCTCCTCCTGTTCCCCTGCCACCCCGCCCCCCAGCCTCCTCGCTGTTCCTGTTCCCCTCATCCCCCTCACTTCCCTGTTCCCCACTTACTGCCTGGGGCAGGAGTAGCAGCCCCATCCCCACAATTTCCCCCGTCCCCAAGGTGCCACGCTTTGGGGCTCAGTGGTAAGACCTGACCTGCTGCTGCTCTTGGAATTCTGCACCCCAAGAGGTGGATTTGTCCACCTATCTCCATCACTGCAGCTATTGGACCAGCTGGCTGGGGGGTGAGCCATGCAGGAAAGCAGTTTACCATGTTGCCATTGATCAGCTTTGAGCCCGAACATGTTGTTAGCAATAGAACTTTATTGTCAGGTCAGAGATGTTTTTCATTGTGGATTATTGTCTCTTCTTTACAATTTTTTTTCAACCATATGTTTTGTACAGAGTTCAGAATGGACCGGTTCTCTTGTTTTTGTTTTGTTTTGTTTTTTTGCCAACGTCTTGGTGACATTTTAAATCCCTTTATCAAAATCATGTGAGATTGGCAACCAAATTGTTAGATGACAAAGATGCTTGCTAACAATCCTGAATCCAATTTCAATATTTTTTAAAAAATCAATGCCTTAGCCAAAAATAGAAAATTCAGATGACAGTTGTTTGTGACAAGTATGTTTTGGGGAAAGGAGTGGGCCAGTTTTCATGAAGGAAACAAAAAATTTTGATGGGCTTTCCTAAAACCCTGTTATTGCTAAATAGAGCGCTTAGTCCATCGGCGTTGTAGTGTGCTTAATTTGCTTAAACTGGTTTTAATAAAGTGCTGGTGGCAAGTTTTCTAGTACTGTAAACTTAACGTTTGTTTTGCTAAGAGCAAGACAGGCATATAGGCACCAGTTTACTAGTATCACATAGGGCGCCAAAGAACAGCCCTGCTCAGAGCTAATGTTTCAGCCTATCTGCAGACTCAGGCATGGGGTTGTACTTTGTTCATGAATCCAAGATTGTGTACGTGACTGTAAGGGCTAGAAACATAGTTATGGGGTCTTTTTAATGGAAGTTTAGATTCTGGAGCACAATTTCTCCTCAAGGGGTGGACTCTACAGCAAGTTCCAAGCAGTGGAATCATGGAGCCCATGGGACCCTGAATAAATGCAGCAAGGGGTACTAGTATTATTATAAAGCATTGGCCTTCTAGCTGATTGGCTAACTTGCAGCTTTAAGTTACTGCCACAGACTGGTGAATGCATCCTGTCAGCACTATTATCCTTAAGCTGAAACATTATATATCTCTCCAGAGAAAGAGCAGTGTTACAGGAATATAGGGAAGACTCATAGGACATGATTTACACTTACGTTACAGCCTCTTTTCACTACCGCGGCAATGGAAAGGCAGTCTAAAGGAGCTGGAAATTGAACATAACTCACTGCCACAGTGGTGTGACGTGGTCTTAGTGCTAGGATTGCCAGGTATCCGGTATTTGCGCCTTCGGTCCAGTAAAAAAATTCAGAAAATACCGGACATGCTGGGGCGGAAGGAGGGGGAATTAAAGTGGGCTTTTTTTTTTTTTGTCTTTGCTCAACAGAATTTTTTCCTAGCATTTTTTTTGGTGGCGGGGGTTGGTATTTTTTGTGAAACCATCTGGCAACCCTACTTAGTGCAATGGAGAATTCAGGATGGGGTAACTATCCAGAGGTAATGAAACTTAAAAGCAAATCATGCTTCTTTGTTCAATGATCATCATTTTGAATTGTAGCCCAGATCACCAATACTAAGGGCACAGGTATTGGATTTCAGCAGTTGGAGCAACAGCTTACCAATGGTAGTATTACCCATTCCCACAAGGAGACTCTCAGAACAAGAAGTAAGGTATGCATCCTGATTAGGACAGCTCCCCACATTGCAGAAGAAGGTGCCCTTCTGGGTTTAAGCAGCGGTGATCAACACTTGTGGGTTAGGGCGGTATGTGGGGGGCAGTCTCTGATGTGACTGAGTTGTATTAGGAAAGTCACCTGACAGTCAGAATATGCCTAGCTGGTTTTTTTTCTGGAAAGGCTGCAGTTGTTGCACCAAGGCGAAGGTAAGAGGTGAGCGGGAAAGAGACAGCTGGCCTTTGATTAGTTGCCTGGAAACACAGGGTTCCTGAGAGCCAGAGGTGGGAAAAGGCTTGACGACAGAGATTTTGACCTCCACTTGCCTTTCTTTGTGTGCATGTGTCCTATATTTAGTTTAAATATTGCCTTGTGTGTTGGCGTTCAATTGAGGCTGCGATCTCAAGGGGGTTGGAAGAGTGGACCCTCTTCATCATTGTCCCTGTAAGATGTAAGGTCACACATCTCGGAGCAAAGAGCATGGTCATGCTTACAGGATGAGGGGCACTATCCTGGGAAGCAATGACTTCTGAACAAGCCTCAGGGGTCCTGGTGGAAAATCAGCTGAACTTGAGCTCCCAGAGTGATGCTGTGACCAAAAGGACTAATGCAATCCCTGAATTTATAAAGCAGGGAAATTCAAGTATAGGCTGACTCCCTGGTCCAGCAGGATCATGGATGTGGCTGGACCAGAGAACCCCTGGCCCAGAGAACCCCATCTGGCTGCGAGTGGGGGCTGGCTGGGAGTCCAGTGCAGAGGGGCCAACCAGGGCTGGGAGCAGAGCCAGTCCAGCACCTGGAAGACCAGTGGCCGGGGTGGAGCTGGGACTGGGGGCCAGCGACAGGAGGGCCAGCAGCCAGGAACCTGTCTGGGGCTGGGAGTGGAGCTGGTTTGGCAGCCATGAGGCTGGCTGGAGCTAGGAGTGGAGTTGGTCTGGTGGCTGGAATCCCAGCCACAACCTGGAATGGAGGCTGGGGGCAAGGAGCCCAGCTGGGGCTAAGGCACTGGTAGCAGGGTCCATGGTCATGAGGGGAACCTGGGAGCTGGGGTCAGCAGCCAGAAGAGGAGCCCAGCTGGGAAGCTGGCTGCCCTCCAGGAGAGTCTGGAAGCCAGCAGCAGAGGTTCCGAAATCGACCTCCTCTGGTCTGGCCAAATCCCTTGTTGGGGACCAGTCAGGTGCTGAGGGTGCTGGATCAGGGAAGTCCAACCTGTAGTGGTAGAGAGGTTATATTACCTCTGTCTTTGGTAGTATTGCCACTGTTAGTGGTATATTATGTCTAGTTCTACTATCCACATTTCAACAAGGATTTTGAGAAACTGGAGAGGTTTTAGAGACAAGAAAGCCAAATGATGAAAGGGTTGGAAAGCAGACTTTATGTTGAAAGACTTAATGATTTCAATTCATTTTGCTTATCAAAGAAAAGGTTAAGGGGTGACTTAACCACAGCCTCTAAGTCCCTACATGGAAAACCAAAAGTTGATATGAGATAGCTGTATAATCTAGTAGACAAAAAAGTGTGTCTTCAGTGTCTGGAAATTGAATCTAGACACATTCAGATTAGACCTAAGGCATACATTTTTACCATTGAGGGTAATTAGCCATTGGAACAATTTACCAAATTTTAAATCAAGACTGAACATATTTTTCTACCAGATAAGCTCCAATTCCACCACAGCTATTGGCTTACGGCAACTATACATTCAGCAAAGTCCTATAGCCTGTGTTATGTGGAAGCTGAGGCTAAATAAACATTGTGGTCCTTTCTAGACACAGGCACAAAAAAGTATAAAATTAGGCATACTTGCTCTAAATAAGTGACAAAGTTTAAACTAATAATGATAAAGACCTTCTACCCGAAAAAACCTTCAGTTCCCCAACCTCCACAGAAAACCTTCCTTCAGGAAGACTGAATAAATAAATTGCCCTTGAAACATGCCCTAAAGGCCAGTCCTGTTAATCCAAGGAGGGGGAAAAAATTCTGGAACCCATAGTTTTCTTTTGGAATGCCTAGCTTCCACATGTGTTAATTTCTGGACTATCAGCACAGCTGTACTAGCAGACCACCATGGCTAAGTTAGGGTATGATCCAAAACCCATTGAAGGCAATCTGTGGAAGTCTCCTGATTGACTTTGATGGGCTTTGGATCAGTGTATGAGAATACAGAGAAGGATTTGGTCTCAAAGGTACACAGAAGCTAATCTCTTTCTCTTTCTCTCTCTGTTTTAGGACATGTCTATACAATCCCCTGTAATCTGAACTGCAGGAGAGTGTAGACTTGTCTGGAGATCCCATCAGGGCCAAATTCAACCCCAGTGTAAGAAGGTTCAGTGTTCAGTGGAGTCACATTCTCTTATACCAGAGTTGAATTAGACCCAGTGGAGTGGGTTTCAAATGGTCCCACCATTAGCATAACTTTGCTCAGTTGCAGTCAACTGGAGTTTTACCATTTATAGGGAGAGCCAGGACTCTGAGGTGGCTCCAAGTATTCTCTCAGGGGTGTGGCTGGCTGGGCCCTGTTCACGTGCTTTGGGTGTGTCTCAGGGACAGGCAAATACCAGCCCCTAGTCTGGATCCAGTCCACCAGGGTTTGGTCCTGGCAGCCCGCTTATCCTGATATATTTACCTTCATGGCTGCAGGTACTGGTGATCGCAGCTCCTGTTGGGTGTGGATCACCATTCCTGGCCAACGTGAACTGTGGGATGTAGTGTCCTGGTCCACACTGCTTTCTGCCCCTCCCATTGGCTGGGAACGGCAACCTGCGGCCAATGGGAGCTGCGATTGCTGGTAACTGCAGCCATTCAGGTAAATATGGAGGTGGCGGCCCACCAGGGGTTAACCCCTGGCAAACTGTCACCATGTTATTGCCCACCCCCGGTATAACTGACCACCAAATGAGGAGTGCGGAAGGCAGTTTCTCACAGGTAAGAGGGGCAGTGACCTTTTCACGCTCCTCTGCAGAATGTGGGTATGAGTCAGTTGCCAGAATATATTTGGATGTATATCTCATGTAATCATTTCCTTACCATTGCAGGGGCCTTACGCACTGGTGCAGCTCAATCCCTCCTATTCTCTGCCTCATACTGCTCTGATCTCCTGTGGGATGCAAGACTTTAGTCTCTCTGACTGTATGACTGAAGTGGGAAGAATGTTAGGGCACCTCTGAAGATCTTTCCCACTAGGTACAGAGGATCAGAGAAGCAGAAAATCAGTTTATTTCACCAATGTACTGCGTTCAGGTGAATCTAGGACACAGGAGACCCAGGACATTTATGTACTAAAAATAATAAATAACAGGGAAAATAGTATTTCCATGTATCTTAAAAAGCCTCAAGGAAAAAGTAAAAAAAAAAACCGCCCACAAACCTGTCAGAGTTGCTGATTAAGAAAAACTGTACTGGCCTGCTTGTATGAGTTACTATTCTCATGATGAAGAGCTTGATTTTAAGTGTAGGTGGATTAGTGGTACGGCAAGCAAGTCTTGTGGTCAGGGCCTGCTGCTTCAGTCTCTCTTTTAGATCAGTGTGTCCTGAGCCCCTTGAATGGTGTTCAGCTAGGTGCGCTTCCTTGTCGATTACCCCCTAGTCCTGCCTGTCCCAGGAATCCAGCATGGGTCGGAAGATCTGGGGACTCCTGCTCCACTGGGTGCCAGCCTGGGGATGTTGGCTCTCCTACTGAAAGTGAAACCGTGAAACAGTAGGGTGGGCCTATGTTCAGGGCACCTCCTGCTCACCTTCCTCTAAATCATGTCCTACAGGTTGTACCTCCCTTCACCGGGACTCTCTGGTCCAGCAACATCCATGATCTGGCAGGACCACATATGTTTCTGGACCACAGAACCAGGTATAAGGAGGTCAGGCCGTGGGGTAGGAGCATGGCAGCAGGGGCTGGCGACTCAGCTGGGAGCCCCGTGTCGGGGCCAAGTGGTGCAGCGAGGAGATCTGGCCCCAGCAGCTGGGCAGTAGCAGGGGGGTGGGCAGTGGCATGCATCTCTGGCCCAGTGGCAGCCAGGGAGCTGCAACCCCGGTTGTGGAGCTCCAGTCCCAGCCACACAGCCCCGACCCTGGCAGCAGTGGGGCCAGTGGGAGCCAAAGAGCTCTGGCCCAGTGAGAGACAGCTGGCCAGGCAGCAGCGGGTCAGGCTAGAGCCTGGGGGTGGAGGAGGCAGCGTTTTAGTATGGGCCAGGAAGGGAGGGACCTCCCTGGTCTGGCAAATCCCAAAGGTGCTGGACCAGGGAGGTCCAACCTGTACTACACCAATGTCTCGGTTTGGGATATGGCAACTGTTTAGTTATAGTCCTTTGCTTCAAACCCCATATTAGAGCCCTTGTGTGAGATTATTTTTTTAATCCTGCTCCCAGTCCAGCCTGCAGTACCCACTCCCACAAGGTCCCTCATTATTTCTTGCATTTTTATCCCACTCCTGCCTGCAAAAAATCTTTAGATCCTGCAATTCCTGCAAGAGAGACAGATTCCCTCATGCTACTAAAATGAAAAAAGGTAATTAACAGAGATAGAGATAAATAATTCAGACATAATTTTTACTACTAAAAAAACCCAAATCTTGCTAAAGCCGTGTAAAAACTTTTTAATCCTGTTATAATAGGCATCAAATCTTTCTATTCCTAACTTAAATTTAAATATTACACCTATTACTTTAAAAAAAAGAAAAACTTGCTTAACATTGCTAAAATCTATTTATGACAAGCTGCTCTCGTGTATATTGCATGGAATGTCAAAACAAATCACACCACAATTTTGCTTAAAAAGTGCTGTTTTTTAAATGATTATAAAAAGTAAGCTGTTCAAAAAAATGGATTTTTAAACCATTTAAAGCACTGTTTTTAGAACTTTGAAACATATTGTACAAGTTATTTATATGTCAGGATTATTACTCCTTTTTGAAAAACCTTTAACAGAAAAACTGCTCGCAGTGCTAGGCGTTTGATAGAAATAGATTTTAAAAAGAGACTCCGAGTAAGTAAATAATAATAAAGTCAGCTTAGACTGCAGGTATAGCTAAACTTTATTTTGTTTTCCTGTAAATTACTGCAGTCTGGTGGGGTGGGAGGAGAGAGGTTCTTAGCAACCCAATTCTGCCCACAACAAAGTACATTTTACCCGTTCCCACTATTACAGAAATAGATCTTGTCGGACCTGTTGTGGGATCCCTGTCCCGCTGCGGGGCTCTACCCCAGAGTCTCAGGGCTGACGGACGTGCCCCTCATTGGGTTCTTCCTACCTCTCGGATGATGCCTAAAAAGATGGGGGGAAAGACTCATAACCAGACCTCCTCAGTAAAGGCAACTTCCCCTACTGTTGCAGCGCAGTGTTCCTTCAGGAAATGACTTCTCTCTTCCCCCTTGCCTGCACTCCTGGATGGAAGCTCTCTTTCTACTGCTTCTTTCCCCATGAGCATGCTCCATTGTGCCTGTGGCACAGAGCTTTCCTGGCTGAACACTGATCTAACCTTTCCCCTTCCACCGCTGTGGGGTGGAGTTTGGAATCACCATCACAAGGTTTTCAGGCAATCTCTTCCATGTTGTTGAGTGTGCACATTCACGCTAACATGCTCAGATTTATATGAAAATCAGTTACATGTTGCTGAGTGGACAAAGCCCGACATCCCTGCTGGAGGCCTTTCAGCACCCTGGCCAGCAACAGGAGGAGTAGAAAGGTCCTCCGAGCAGAACAGAGTGGCAGCCTTTGCTGCAGCCAATCAGGGTGCAGCAGGCTGATATGAAAAGAGCTGCTAGGCCAGGGCCTGTCAGTTCCTTCCTGGAGCTTGACCCAGGAAGACCTCAGGGCTGACTGGGGAACACCAGCACACTGGACAGCTCCAAGTGGGAGCTGGGCATCCTGCCTGGTTGGAACCAGGTCCTGTGGCTGAAGGTTAGCTAAGAAGCCAAAGACAACCCTGCAGAGCTCCGGATAAGGGGAATTCAACTCAACCACAAGGCCCTAGGGCTGGATGGAACAGCATCCCAGAGAAGTGGCCCAGGGACGTGACAGCAACTAATTATTTGAAACTCAGCAGGTAACTGCTGCTTGTGGGGTCCCTGGGCCGGGACCCAGAGGAGTGAGCGGGCCTAGGTCTCCCCCAACCCACCTGCGAACCGCACCCGGGAGGGGGTAAAAGAAGAGGTCTGATTTCCGGCCACTTACTGGACGCTGCTTTACCCACAGACTGGCGAGTAGAGATTGTAAGATTCCCTATAGCCCCCAACGCATGCTTGCATGATGGGTGGACCCTGTTATAATGCACATGCACAGAAATTTGAGCTCACATTTATACAGGTGGCATTTTGCTGGTTGCTGATTGCACTTGTGTGCATACACCCCATCGCACACAAACAATCTTTCTGGTTTATCTTTAGCTTAGAGAATTACAATTTGCTTGTCGTCTTGTACCTCTGGAGGAGAGCGGATTAGAAGCGTGTGCATGCCTGTGTGCGTGTTTGACAGCGCGTAGGTGGTGAACAAACTGTAGGAATGATTGGCACTCATCAAAGAGCTCAAGTGCACAAACACAGAGATAGCCCCCCTCTGCGACCCTAGTTTGTATTCCAGCAACAACCCATTTAGCACAGCACAACTTCGTAAGTGGGATTCTGTCTTCTAAGTTCAAAGAAACAAAAAAACACCTTTGTGTATGGAAAACATGGGGAAATAAAAGGGTTATTTTCCCTGGCTCCCTCCTGCTGCAGGGAGTTTGGGACTAGGGATCTGTTACTGAATGTATAATGGAGAGTGTTTTGTTTTAATCTGGAGCTGGCAAGTGCAACTGAAAGCTCACTCACTTGTCATCTGTTTGAGCAGTTAAAGAAGTTGGATAATTGCATCTTCCTGCGGAGAAGAATCGCTCTCCTCCTCCTCTTTCCACCACACCCACAACTCAGCACAGTTTGAGCTATTCTTTAGTAGGAGAATTAAACAAGAATCAGGAGCACATGCTGTACCTGTCAGAAGAACAAACCTGTCAACAATACAGGGTGCCTTTCGCTCTCTAAATTTAGAGTGATCCATTGACGCATTCGGGCAAGTTATAGCAATAATTGGACCTATTTTTTCTCCGGCTTTTAGTTCCACAAATTGACATAACAACAGTCTGGCTCAAACAACTATGGTACCAATTGCAAACACACATACAATCTGCTTACCACCATCAGGCATTACTCTGAGTCCTACAATTACCTATGGTGCAAGACCCTGATCTGCAACTTACTGAAGTCAATAGGAGCTTTTTCATTCATTCCAATGTTCTTTGGATCAGGCTTATGATGCCTCAGTAGTCAAATAGAACCTCCCTATATAACTGGGTCTCAGAATTCAAGGTTCTGACAGTCTGGGTATCTTTAGCTAAGCCTGGCTTTCTCTTTTCTATCATCTGTGTCTTTCCATACTAACACCCTGCCCAAGCAAGAGTGTTGTAAAAGCCACCTTTTTACCCATTCTTTTTGACCACCTCCATCATATCCCCACCAAACTTCTGTCTCAGGGAGCTAGGATTCAGACTGGTTTCTTTAATATTCACTGAGACTGCAGAATAAGCCCAGGAACAGGCCTGATCCATGTCACACACTTCTTTATCCAGTATGTGCAGGCAAGGGACTGGATTGTGGTAGAGTCCTAGTACTATACCATCTTTTCAGCATTGATCATCTGTACAGGCACCTTATGTGACTGTGATCCATCTCTCCCTGATGAAAATGCTTTATAGATAGTGTATATGAATCATTGCCATGCCAGTGAGATTTAGAAGAAATGTGTCGGCCGTTCTGTAATAGCACTAGGGTTTTAAATTTTGAAGTGGAAAGGTTCAGAAGATATTCTCCATAGGGCTTAGATTCTCGAAGGCTGCATCTAGACTGGCATGATTTTGCGCAAATACTTTTAACGGAAAAGTTTTTCTGTTAAAAGTATTTGCGCAAGAGAGTGTCTATACTGTCATGTGCCTTTGTGCAAAAGATTTGCTTTTGCGCAAAAGCATCCGTGCCAATGTAGATGCTTTCTTGCGCAAGAAAGCTCCACTGGCCATTTTAGCCATCGGGCTTTCTTGCGCAAGAAATTAATGTGGCTGTCTACACTGGCCCTCTTGCACAAGAGGGCTTATCCCTGAGTGGTAGCGTTGGAGTATTTGCGCAAGAACCACTGATTTTGTACATTACAAAGTCAGTGTTCTTGTGCAAATACTCGCAGCCAGTGTAGACAGGCGGCAAGATTTTGCACAAAAGCACTTGCTTTTGCACAAAATCATGCCAGTCTAGATGCACCCATAGAGTATTTCCTGGAGACTGCGAAGAGGAGGGAGGGTTGTCATGACATGGGGCCACTGGAGCTCAGGGCTCCTGCATCACAGGTTTGCAAATATTTACCAGAGCTCTGCTCCTGACAGCTCATTTTCAGTTTAATCCCTGACTCTGCAGTGGGAAATTTTAGGAAGCCCAAATTCTTATGGAAAGCCCTATGAGGTCTGTAATAACCACAAGGGGCCAGGATCTCAGTTTGCATCTCACCAGAAAGACAGAGTGGTTTGTCACATCCTTTCCTTGTTCTCGATTCTTCTACCCAGCTTCCATGAAAACAAAGCCCAGAATGGGTTTCACGTGCAGTTAGTAAGCTGAGTACTGTGCTGACCAAAGAATCGGAATGCCAGCCCTGGATGCACCACAGCTCCCATTTGACATTCCTCTCGGTGCTGGGCCAAAAAAGTCTCTATTTTGGCTTGATGTAATTTATATATCAAAGGCAACTCTTCTCTGCTTTCATGTCTTGCCATGCCTGGAATCATAATGCTGGTATCTGTTCCCAGCACAACTGTAAGCAGTTACAGGAGGGGGCCATGCCTCTGCATGCATGCTTCAGGAGCAGATTTCAATAGGAAGCAAGAGCAACAGTTGAATGCCATTTTTTTTCTCCTCCACTTCAAAATCTCTCACTATGTTGCAAATGAAATTACCTTGGTGGTCTCAGTTCATGTTAATCCATATTTCACAGCCCCAAATCCTTACTGGCAGCGTTTGTTTGGGAGACAGATGGGACTAGAATAGCAAGAGTTGCTTCTCAGTATAATGCTGCATTGGTCTTTAAACAGACTTCCCTACCTTGATGAACCGAGCACAGATCCATGACTGAGTTTTGAAGCTCTCCTGATCACATAGGGCACATCTACACTGGAGGCCAGGGCAAAAGTCAAATTAAGATACATAACTTTAGCTATGTCAATTGCGTAGCTGAAGTAAAAATAGCTCACTTCAGCTTTTGGTACTGTCTACACAGCAGGAAGTCAAAGGAAAAACACTCTTCCTTTGACTTCCCTTATTCCTCGTGAAATGGGGGTTACAGAGAGTCAGAGTAGGAAGTCTTCCAGCTCAACATTATTTCCAAATAACAGCTTGCTGTGTAGACGTACCTATAGAGTCCTGACACAAGCATCACAATGTTTCGAGGCCCCACTAAGAACTATAATGTACCTCCTGCTTATCAGACACAAGCCATTGAAACAAAGACTTTATTTTAGTTTTGTCTGTGCTACAAACCCCGCAGTGCCTTTGGTTTGGGTATAAACCATGCCACTAAAAGAACTTTTCTGCCAGCATGGGCTGAGTCTTCATACGGCTAACTGACAAAGCTACACCAGCAAGGCTTTTCAGCATAGCCCAGACCTCACTCTGCACATGGCCATACAAACTGGGCAAGAATATGAGGAAAAAACTGCAAGGGCTGACTCCTGATCCAGTTAACAGTTAGGCCCAGAACAATCAGATGGAGCTATCATTTTAGTTTGCAGCTGTTCGGGCTTGCTCATCTGTCTAATGGCAGATTTGTATGCTTCCTCTTTGCTTCTGGGAAGCACCAAACAGGTCTGAACATGTTCTCCAGCCTCCTGGCATATTGGAGAAACTAACTTCGCTGTGGATACAATAAAGCATGCTCACGTGTCAGTGACCTATGTCCAGAGGCATTCTTCAGGCAGATACTATTATCCTCAGCTACACTGCGCACACTGCATTGCAGTGGGGCCTAGAACTCGTAACCTTTAGTTCCAAAATCACTGGCATCCCCCTTTTTGCACTATAGGAGACCATTTTTTATTTATTAGAGCTAAAAGGTAACACCTATTCTCTTTTTAGGCCAGGTGCTAGACACTGACATAATTATAGACTTCACATTTTTTGCCTTCTTAGAAAGCAGTGTAAACATAACTGATCGTCTGTATATTAGGACACCTTGCTTTCCTCTCCTGTTGGCTACTTAATACATTATGGTAATCCGTGCCTCTGCGTTGACTATGAAATGGCTCCATGCTGAGGGGTAATGGTAGCATCAGCATACATCAGCGAAAAAGTCATATTCAAGAGTCATCCTGAGAGTTGATCAGTAGGCAGAAATACGGGGGGTGGGGAGGAGATGTCTATGTTCACAGAGACCACTAGGAAAATGCAAAGGAGTTTAAGATTAAACTTTGCCATTTGCACCAGTATCTTACCGTGTCATTTTTGTTCCATAGCATCTGCATGAGTTTCCAATGGTTGACCATTGATGGAGATTTTCAAAAGCGACTTGAGATCTGGACAGACACATAGCTTGAAAAATTGGCCTCTTTTGAAGTGTTTTAAGTTGGGCACCCAAATTCCCTCTTCACTTTTGAAAATTTAGGGCAAATATGTCAGGCTAAATTAAGGTCACCCAATGGTTTTCTATTGAAATGCCTATGGAGGTTTCCACCTTCCTAGTAAGTTAGGGAACCTTTAAAATGGGAAAGTCTTAATAAGAAAGACCTGAGTTAGGTTTCCTCCTCCTATTTCTAGAAGGTGCCACTTGCAGGAGCTTCTCTTAAAACACCTGGAGTGCTAAAGATACGCTTCCCACATGATGCCTCTTCTGTACATTCAGCTAACAGGCCAGCATGTCAGTCCTGAATTTTTTCTGACTCCAGCTTTTCTACTGCTTCCACAGGCAGAAGCATGCTCAGAACGATCATCTGCTGGCTCTCAGCAGAGAAGAGGACAGGCCCAATTGCCAAAAAGGACATCAGTAGACTTCAGCAGTGGCAAAATTAATCAACAGACAACAGTGCTGTTTCATTTTATGCCTGTCAGCCAGGAACCTCTGGGGTTGTTGCTTTTTAGTTTTTCTCACCAGTTTGGTGGCTGTCTGTTGCTTGCTGTTGAACAGACTGATGTTTTGTATAACTGATTAACCAGGGCAAGCAAGTCAAAAAAGGAGGGATGTCACTCCGAAGTGGAACTGTTTATGGCTTCCCTAAAAGAATTCACTCCCGGGTCAGATCCTACAATGATTCAGAGGTACCACCGGGCAATCGAAGAGGAGATTGTTGCAATGACTTCTATATAAGAGGCTGCTGTATAGTGTTGATCAGTAGGCAGAAATGAAGTGTGTGTGTAAGGGAGGATGTCTAGCATAAATAACTTACTATTGAGGAAGTCAGTGCCATATCACCCATCTCTTTTTTGTGCTAAAGCTACTTTTAAAGTTTTTTTTCCTTCTCAGATTTCCTTCCTAATACCCTTGAAATAAATCCCCTCATTTTAATGTTCTTATCTCTTTTCTTTGATGAATTTTCTCTCTACCCTCCTACTCTCTCAGCTGTCCCTGAATTGCCTTCCTCAATCCCTTCTGTCCTTCATTAACCTCCTGTTGTCCCTCACTGCCCCGGGCACCACTTTCAAAACAGAAGAAAGTGAGTGAGTGAATAAAGTGAACGTTATCCTCTCTGTTTATTACATATTCATTTTATCCCCCTCCCTATCTTTTATAGTAGCCCCCTTCATTTTTAAATCCAGCCGCTAGCAGCCTTTGACTGTACTGTCTTGTCCCTTTCAGAAGTGGTCTTGCTTGAAAGTTAACAGGAGGGGACATTCGTCAAGGAAGGAAAATCTGCATTCAGTGTAGCATTTCCACTGCCCTTGGGGCTGGACCTGGTACCTGATTTGTATGTCTGAGTGACCAAGGGTGGGCCTTGGAAAGTCTGTACAAGGTTGGGATATGGGAGCCTGGCAGGGACTATGGAATCAAGGAGAAAGAGCTGGGCACCATGAATCAGGCTGGTGGGGAGGTGGCAGAGATTAGAGCTTCTCCCTGCTATCAAAGGGAGATATGTGACTCTTCCTGAGAGAGAGCCCGTGAGTGATGTTGGGTGCTCTGCTTTACAAGAGACAAACCAAGCCCCAAGTTGCTTTTGGAAGTGTGAGAACTGAAAGCTTAGCTGAGACTAGGAGGTCTCCCCTGTACTGAGTGCTAAGAACATAGAACCCACTGGTCTGTGAGTCACCCATTGTCTGGGGAGGGTAAATAAAGGGACTGTACCACTGTTGGGAATTAGGGCTCCCCAAGAAGAGGAATTGCAGACACGACATAAACCAAATGGGAGTGTATAGTTATAATAAAAATTCCTAGCTCTTTTTTAGCCCTTTTCATCCACAGATGCAAAATAATTTTCCAAAGGGGGTCAGTATCATTATCTCAGTTTTGCACATGGGAAAAATTGAGGCAGAGGAATGGGGAGGAACTCACCGCAGACCTCCAGAAAGCCACTAGGTGAGCCAGGAATTGAACCCATATCGCCCAAGTACCAGTGCAGTATGCTACACAGCAGCATAATCTTTTTCTTGCCACTTGAGTAACTTACTTGTGCTTCTGTCACTTGCATACATGTTTATTACAAACTTACAGGAATGGTCTCAGAGAGGTGGCCGTCTTAGTCTGTCACTTTAAAAATGGCAAGTAGTCCAGTATATACAGGCGATCCCCTGACTTGCAACACGATTGGTGCCTGGGAAAGCATCGCAAGTCGGTGGCGTTGTAACGCGAGTCCTCATTTACGATAGGAGTTGTGCACAGTCATAAATGTGGGCCAAGGACGTAAGTTGGGAGTTTTCGGCCCCTTCTGCACTTAAAAAACGGTTGTAAGTGTAGGGGGTCGCAACTCGGGGGTTTCCTGTACAGAAAGAGAGAGAGAGAGAGAGAGTATCATGAACTCTCATGGGCAAACCCCACTTCATGTTGAGCTCATCATCTGAGGAAGTGGGTTTTTCCCATGGAAGTTCACGATACTATATATATTTTTGTTAGTCTCTAAGGTGCCACAGGACTGCTTGTTGTTTTTATAATAATGGATTTTTCCAGTCTCCTTTCAGTTAGTGCTAAAAATGGTTGAATTGCTAGTATAGAAAGAACGAGCAGTTTCAGCACCATTATGAAAAGCTGAGACCTATTAGCTCTGTGTATAAAAGGAAATTGACTCATTGTTGCCTGTTATTGTCAGTAATGGTTTCTTCTGAATCTTCAGTGAAAGTTGTTGCTTTAAGTACAGTGTGGACTGTAGATATATCTCTTTTCAGAAATAGCATCCCAACAGACTTGATGAAATCAAGTTTCAGCCGCACTTTCTTTAAGGCCTAGTCTACATTAAAGGAGAAAGTCGATTTAAGATATGCAAATCCAGCTATGTTAATTGTGTAGCTGGACTCCAAGTATCTTAAATTGCATTTTGGCACCATCCACACAGCAGGAGGTCCACAGGAGCACATGTTCCTATTGACTTCCCTTATTCCTCACAGGTGCAGGACAACCTGTGTTGACGGGAGTGCCCTCTCAGTTTGAATTAGTGTGTCTTCAGTAGACCCAATCATTTGAACCCCAGAAGATCGACTGCAGCAGCTTCAATCTTCTTGTAGTGTAGACAAGTCCTCATAGAATTGTAAGTGTTGGTATAAAAAGACCCGTTGTTGACCGATCTGTTTGTGAATTGGTCCATTTGTGAATATAGATGTGCCTTTAGAGGCAGCATCTTTGGTTCAGGTTTGAGATTAAAACTTGTAAAGTAAAATAGGTTTTATTTTTCCACTGAATTTTTCCTGAGAATAAAATTCCATGTTGAAATTATTCAGTCAAAGCATTCCATTTTTCTATGGGAAATTTTGAAATGAAATGGACTGAAATATATTAAACCTCAACTTCAAATGTCATTTTGGTTAGATTTGTGAACCAAAAAAAATCTTATTTTTTTAAAATTTTCAGAGTGTTCCTTCTATTCCCTTTTCGTGGCCTTTTTACTCCCTCCCTTTTTTCACTGGGAAAAGGGAATGGGAATTTTCAAGATTTGATAAAGTGGGGAAACTCCATTGTTCACACCTTACTTTTCCTCACTTCCTAATTGTCTTCCCACTTTTGCCAGTTAGAAGATAGTTACAAAGGCTATGTCTAAACTCCATCCCTTTTCTCGAAAAAGGGATGTAAATTAGACACTTCGAAATTGTAAATGAAGCCAAGATTTAAATTTCCTGGGCTTCATTTGCATAATGGCAGCCACGTTTTTTTTTCAAAAAGGGGCTTTTCGAAAGAAAGATTCCTGATTAGATGGGAATCTTTTGAAAATGAAATCCTTTTTCAAAAGATCCTGTTCTCCTCATTTTTTCAGGAGTACAGGATCTTTCAAAAAAGGGTTTTGTTTTTGAAAGATCCCCGTCTAAATAGCGATTTTTCTTTCAAAAAGCCCCTTTTCGGGAAAAAAAATGCAGCCACCATTATGCAAATGAAGTATGGGAAATTTAAATCCTGGCTTCATTTACAATTTCGAAGTGTCTAATTTACATCCCTCTTTCAAGAAAAGGGATGTCGTTTAGACATAGCCAAAGAGTGGGAAAGTGACAAATCCCAAACTGGAAAGAAAAACCAAATGAACACATACCCAGGAAAATCTATACATTTCATCAAAATTGTTTTTTCTCTTTGAAAAATTTCCATTTCTGTGAAAACCTATTTTCCAGTTAATATACTCCTTTTTTTGTCAGAACATTTTTAACCAGATCTACTTGAAATATGCTAGTTTGGGCAGACTTTCACTGCAGCTACCCCGTGTTCCTATTCTGTGGCTAATTAGGGAACTTCAATTTCTAGAGCAGTCAGTCCTGTCATAAGCAGCAGAATTCCTCCCACTTATTCAGAAAAAAAATCCAATGTGGACAGGGTGCTATTTGAATGTGGAATAGACTGCTACTTAATAAGCTTATATAATGGTCCAAAGCCCTTAGCAACAGTGAGAGAGTGGGATGCTATATTAACAAGAAGGGTAGATACAATCATATTAGAATGTGTGTGTGGAATGTGGTGATTGGCCATTAGAAAAGAGGGTGCCTCTCATATATAGGTTTGACTGTGTGAGTAGGTGGGTTAATTTTCAGAGTGAGCTGGCTTGTAAAGCGAGTGGGCCACATCTTTATGTGTAACTGGTGAAAATCGGTGAAGCTGCATTTATTTCCTTTGGGCTCTGCCAAGTTATACTAGATGAGAATCTGAACTTGTGCGTGGGTGAATCATGACTTTACGAATAACAGTATAGTATTTCCTAATTTTTCTCTTCCTGCCTAAATCTTGTATGATTAGTGTTCCATTTATTATTCAGAATTTCTTTATTCAGTATTCTGATGTAGGTTAGTACAGGATTATTTAGGCAAAGGGGAAAATCCTGTACTGAATGCTTTCTGTATCTGTTATAAATATTCACTATACAGTGAAACTGGCAAAGTTAACAAAGAACCTCCAAAAATCAGTTGCTTCATGATCTTCTCATAAAGATACAACATAGTTAACAGTCAATATGGACATAATCCTAAATCCAGTAAGTCAGTGGAAAGACTCCCCTATATATTCCGTATGCTTGGGATACTTCAAGGTGATCTCTTAAGAGAGTAGGTTGCTTAATCGGATGATTTTTCAATACAATTTTCACTCCAGTAGAATAAGTGGTAATAAGAATAACAATACTTAGTATTCATATTACCCATTACATGATCAAAACACTATACAGAGATTAACTAATCCTTAGAACTCCCCTGTGAAGAAGGGGAGCAAATAGTTGTTATCCCCCTTTTACAGAAATTGAGCCATAAAGGTGACCTGACTTGCCCCAGCCCACTCAGAAAGTTTAGTGGCAAAGCCAGGACCATAACTCCTTGACTCCTTACCATGTGCTCATCCCACCAAACTATACTGCCTAACTCTCTGAAATGTTGCATGCCCAGTACTTTCTGGCCTTGAATATACAACTTTTTTCCTTCTAATATCCCACATTTGCTCCTTCTGGAGCAGCTCCTCTGATGCCATTGCTCTTATCCTCACTAGATGCCTTTGTTTAGGGAAAATGTAACAATTTTTGTTGTGATTTTTACCATATATATGCAGGCTAAATGCTTGTGTTTTTATTATCTCTCTAAGAGCTTATGTAATTTAGGCAGAACTAGAGTGCATTTTCTGTGCCATTTGAGAACCATATAACATCATATAATAAATTCTACTCTCATTTATTCTGGGATGAATTCAGAGTAATTCAGTTGATTTCAGTATTACTGAAAGAATTTTTTCCAGCATGAACAAAGTAGAGGACTTGAAAGAAAATAATTTAACAGCCAATCAAAATAATATACCTAGTAAATATAAAGATGCAGTAAAAAGTTACATTTTTTAACAAACAGGCAAGATATTGACGGTTTTGGTAATATTTTGTATGATAAGTATTGGTAAGTAGTTCTTACCTACTCGGAAAAAAAGTTAAAAAGCCTTTTTAACTGAGTCCATTGTAGAGAAATCCAGGATTTGGGTTTGAGCAGACTGGGAGGATGCAGGAAATGAAGGAATACAGGTCTTGATTGTGCATGTGCTTAAGTTTATCCCTATTCAGCGAGGCATTTAAGCCTATACTTAAGACTTATGGTTCTTAAGCACAAGTTTAAGTACTTTTTTCAAAAGGGATGAGTTTGAACATTAAATTAAGTATATTGTGCTGAATTGGTGTCCTGCTGATTCAGAAACTTAAGAACCAGGGTAACTAGAAGTTTCAAGATTGCTCCTGGATGCACCCAAACTGAATTTGATGTAGATGTTTTAATATCATAGAAATATAAGGTTGGGAGGTATCTCAAAGTCATCATGGCCAGCCCCTTATACCGAGGCAGGATCAAGTAAACCTAGAACACACATAAGAACATAACATAAGAACGGACATACTGAGTCAGACTAAAGGTCCCTCCAGCCCAGTATCCTGTCTTCCAACAGTGGCCAATGTCCGATACCTCAGAAGGACTGAACAGAACAGATAATCATCAAGTGATCACTTCCCTGTCATCCAGTCCCAGCCACTGACAAACAGAGGCTAGGGACATCATTTCTACCTATCCTGAATTTATCTAGCTCTTTTTTGAACTCTGTTAAAGTGCTAGACTTTACCAACATCCTCTGGCAAGGAATTCCACAGGCTGACTGTGTGCTGCATGAAGAAATACTTCTTTTTGTTTGTGTTAAATCTGCTACCTATTAATTTCATTTGGTGACCCCTGGTTCTTATGTTATGAGAAAAAGTAAATAACTTTATCATTATTCACTTTCTCCATACCAATCATGATTTTATAGACATCTATCATAACCCCCTTTAGTCTCCTCTTTCTAAGTTGAGGAGCCCAGTCTTTTTAATCACTCTTCATATGGCAACCTTTCCAAACCCCTAATTGTTTTGGGGTTTTTTTTTTCCATTTTTTAAACTTTTTCCGAAGCTAAAATATCTTTTTTTGAGCTGAGGCGCGTACATTTGTATGCAGTATTCAAGATGTGGGCATTCCATGGATTTATACAGAAACAGTAAGATATTCTCTCTCTTATTTTCTATCCCTTTTTTAATGATTCCTAACATTCTGTTTTTTGTTTGGTTGGTTGGTTTTTACTGCCACTGCACAGAGTGGATTTTTTCAGAGAAATATCTACAATGTCTCCAAGATCTCTCTCTTGAGTGGTAACAGATAATTTAGTCCCCATCATTTTGTAGGTACAATTGGGATTGTCCCTGACAACTGTTTGTTTGAACTGTTCTTAAGAACTTGTGATAATGGGGATTGCACAATTCTCCTTATACGCCTCAGTCTCTTTTGCTGCAGATTAAATCCATTACTTCTTGCCCTACTTTCATTGGGCATGGAGAACAATTGATCATTGTCCTTGTTAGAGTAGCCTTTACCATATAGACAGGTCTATCTCAGTCTTCCTTTCTCAGGACTAAACATGCCCAGTTTTTTACATCTTTCCTCATAAGTCAGGTCTTCTAAACACTTTTATATTTTTTGTTGCTCTGTTCTAGACTCTTTCCAACTTGCTCACGTCTATCCTAAAGTGTGTGGACCAAGTATTCTTGCTAATGCTTCACCGGTGTTGAGTAGAGTGAGACAATTACCTTGATTTTTCATAGCCAGGAAATTAGGAATAACTTTGTGTTAGCTAGTCTCAAAGGAGTAACGATGTTAGTCTGTAACTTTAAAAACAATGACTAATCCTGTGGCATATTAGAGACTAACAAAAATATACAGTTTCATGAGCTTTCATGGGTAAAACCACTTCATCAGATGAGCTGGAGTGGAAATAACAGAAAGCAAGATATATATAACAGCCAAAAAAAGTACCTATCAATTGTAGGACCTGTCTTTGTGTGCTAATTGTAGGATCTGTCAGTTGTGTGCGAATGAGGCTAATTAAATGGGCTGGAAGTGTCCCATTCTTAGGTTTTGATGTAAAAATGCAGTTATTAAAGGCAGGGAAGACTGGTTTTATAATGGGACATCCAGTTGATGTCTTTGTTCAAGCCCAGGGAAACAGTGTCAAATTTGTAGATGAATACCAGTTCCTCTTGCTGTCTCTGCAATTGGCTTGTGAAATTTCTTTGTAGAAGAATAGCTAATTTTAAATCCACAATTGAGTGCCCAGGCAGGTTAAAATGTGTTAGCTGGCAAAGATGTAAAAAGTGAGGTTACTTTGCTAATTATCACACAGATGTCTTTAATTTATTTTAATACAACAATCCCATGGGTTAAAACTACAATGAAAGATGTTACAACAAAGTCAGATTTAGCATAAGCAGATGCAGCTCCTACTAGTCTAATGGAATTTCAACTACTTGCACCAGGACTGCATTTGGCCCCAAAGTGCCCACCCCTCTGACATCCCTTAAGAGAAATAAATCCCGTAGATATTCTGATCCTGTTGCTGTAAGAGACGATCTTTACTCATTCCCGGGCAATTTTGCTCCACCCATTATATATATTTTTCAGACATAATAACCATCTTCCCAGTGAGATTAGTTGATTTTTGTTGCTTTTATTTTTAAGTGATTTCCAGGGGGAATCTTTGTGCATATACAAAGACTGTTAACCTTAGAAGCTGAAACTTTATTATGGTAATGTCAAGTGGCTGGTTTAAGCTGCTTAAAGCCAATTTGACTCATTATGGTAAATGCAGCTATGCTTCTGGGCACCTCCTTCTCAGTCCATGCCACAGTGATGCAAGAAGAATGCAGAGAGTTCTGTGGCATCTCGACATCCCACCCAAAGCACCAAAGGGCATTGATTGCAATAGTAAATGATAGTTTATAAACTTAGTCTTTCTTTCTCTACAGAGTCCAGTGTTCCATATGAGCCTTGTGATATGTTTATACTACCAAAAAGGACAAAAAAAAGATGAAATCTCACGTAATGTAACCTTCTAGGAACTTGTAAATTCAGTGTAAAATTATATGAGTTGTAAATGCTCTTGGAAATTAAGTTTAGAAAGGGAATGTGATCAGAGGTATGGCTGCTAAAATACACTGCAGTGTAACATATGCCCAGTGCACCACACTTGATGCTTTATAAATAACAATGGTTTAAATCTTGAGGTTCTTACTCATCTGATAATTACTCTAAAAATTCCCCTCTGCCTGAATAAAAGGAGAAGGAAGGCAGCTGCCTGGGCTAAAAATACCCCTCAGGAATGATAGTTTTCTAAATAAAATGGGATGTTCTCCTTCTTTGTGTCCACAGTGGGAAAGCCTCAAAAGCAAACTTTTTTCCCTCCTGAAATGGGATTCGACTCAATCTCTAAATTCTGCCTGCTTGCTCCAAAGACCTTTGAAGTCTGGTGGTGATTTTTGAATGCACGCTGTGGTTGCCAAAGAAGAACCAATACATTTATGTTTATAAAGCCTGATTCACCAGTGTGGTATTCCGCTTTCATACAGATATAACATGCTTGAGATCAGTAGAGTTACCCAGGTGTTACATGGAGTGGCAGTGGTGAATTCCCAACAATTCCAGGGATTTAGCTCTGCAACAATTCATCCTTAAATGGTAAATAAAAATCCAAGGGGAAAATAGGCTTTTTGACAGCTGCTTTTCTCCTCTCACCTACAACTTGTTTCCCAGTTTGCCCTCTGATTCCCTCTTGTCCCCAATTAACAGCTCTTGACACTTCCTGGCTGTGCAGTCATTCACTCAATTATAAGCTAAGCTAAGCTAAACTTTCTTCTTCACAGAGCAATGTAGTCTCTGATCCTTCCCTGTTCTTTGTGAATCTCAGTCTTCTCATCCTTTTGCATCTCCTCACCCCTCTGCTTAAAATTCCTATTATTCTGGAGGTGTAATGTATTTGTGTTCTTATATTGTTCTTTGACTTGATAAGCCAGTGTGAGTGAATGACAGGGACCTGTTTGCTACCTATGTTTGAGCTTTCAAGCCACAATGTCAGAAAGTGTGTGTCTTTTGTGAAGTGTTAAACTAGATGCCCTGTGAAAGTATGATATGGGGTGTGATTCAGTTTTAAAAAGGGATGAAAAAAATGCTTCTTTTCTTGTTGAACTTTCAGGATACCGCACTGGGCCAAATGCATATGTGGGGCGGGAATTAGAGCAACTTCATTAACACATCTGCTGACCTCAGAGAGGCATAGTGTGACTGATGAAGTGGGCTCCATGTATGCTTTCTACACACACGGGTTATAACTTTTGTTCCCATCTCAGCTGAGACCTCCAGAACATAATGGCCAACAGCAAGGGTCACAGATCAAGCATTGCCTTTAAGTCCTGTGTTCTTCTTATGTGTAGTTCCATTTGCCATCAGTGTTCCTTTCCATTGTAGTATATTATCCTTGTGCTCCCCCACACCTTTATGTGCTGACTTCACACTGGTTTCCTTGACTCTTTCATCATCCTCTCTACCATAGTGCCCCGCCCTGCATAGTTAATGTCTGTGTTGTCATTGGCCAGCTTGTCAGCTGGTGTAAATCCCTTCCATTGAACTCAGTGGATCTGCTCTGATTTATATTAGCTTATAAGGTGGACCTATATCATTTCTTAAGACTCTGCAAAATTGCAACCAAACGTATTTTAACTACAGTCTCCTCCTGAATTCTGGAAGTAGGGCTAGGACTATCCCAAATGGGAAGACTGGGAAATATCTATATCAGAAGACTGAGATCTGATAGCAAGGTATATAAATAAGAGCTTTTATTGCCCATGGGCTAGATTCTCCCCTACATTGAATAAAATTGGGATATAGGGAATCATCTGAACCACGGTCAGCAAAGTTCTGAAAAGGGACTCCATAAAAATGAATGGCATTATGAATTTCCCTGTTTATCATGTTTTAAGTGTTGCCAGATGAATTAAACTCAAGGGCTATGTCTACACTGGCATGAATTTCCGGAAATGCTTAAAACGGTATACTATTCCGTTTTCAGTTTTTCTGGAAAAGTAGCGTCTACATTGGCAGGCTGCTTTTCCGGAAAAGCCCTTTTTCCAGAAAAGCGTCTGTGGCCAAGGTAGACACGCTTTTCCGGAAAAGAGCCCCGATCGCCATTTTCGCGATTGGGGCTTTTTTCCGGAAAAGACTACTGGGCTGTCTACACTGGCCCTTTTCCGGAACAGTGTTCCGGAATAAGGACTTATGCCCGAGCGGGAGCAGAATAGTTTTCCCGGAATAGCGGCTGATTTTGTACAGTAGAGCATCGTTGCTTTTCCGGAAATTCAAGGGCCAGTGTAGACAGCTCACAGCTTATTCCGGAAAAGCGGCTGATTTTCCGGAATAAGTGGCCCAGTGTAGACACAGCCAAGTTTAATAGAAAAACTGTGGCTTTCCTCATTTCCTGTCTCACACATTACCCAACCTGGGTTCTGAAAGTCAAGTTTGGTTCTTCTTGACTTATCCATTACCACCAGGATTCTTAACCCAACTCATATGTACTGTTGGAGTAGTTAAGTAGCAGCTCAAGGGTGCATCTTTGTATACCTCAAGGCAAAGATTCTGCAACTGATGATTAATTTGTTTTATTGAGGGTACGTGAGCCAGAACAGAAACCAGCTCCTTCTGTCATGCTTGTGCTACTTCTGTGGGGCTAACTGAAGTATTGAAAATGATATTTTCCCTTGGCTAAGCAGAACTAAGTCTGAATATACAACAAGCAAGAGGAGTTGGTTAAGAAAGTACCATTTTTATGTAGTCATTTTTCTTATCGCTCTACCACCCAACCTCTGCTTTAAGCACACCTACTGCAGGCAGGTACTAACATCCCCTACCTCTCTCTCAAAAAAAGGAGACAGATCTTTTTGAAAGTTCTGGAGCTCTGGAGTTATTTTAGTTTGGGGACCAGCATTATCAAAAGAAAATACTGCATGATAACCAGGCATTAATTCCACACTGTAGCACTGCAGGACTGAAAAGGAGAAGAAACAGCAGTTTCTCTCTCTGCACCATATAGGGGAGCAAAGAACAGGAGAAATAGCTATTTGGGTCAACTGAGTCCTTAAGGGAAATTTTCAACCCATTTTCATACGTTATTGTGGAAGATGTTAAACTACAAAGGAAGCTGTGCAAATATTAATAAGAAGTAATAATATAATTGTAAACCTGTCTGTTCTGCTACTGTGACCTATTATTTCAAAGTAACTTTAACTTAGCCACTGGTATGTTGATGAATGTTCACTAAAGGTCCTGATCCTCTACTCACTGAAGTCAATGACAGTTATTCCCTTGATGTCTGTGGGCTTTAAGTCTGGCCCCGAATTCTTTTCAGAGCCATGTCCATACATAGCATTGTAAAATGCCTCTTCTCATGGTATTGTGTATGGCTATTAAGGCATGAACTTGTCATTGAGGGCACTGAAACCCTTTCAATGGAGAGGGAGGACTGGATAGAGTGCAATAAAGGTTTTTATCATGTAACAGTTCCGCTGGAAGGCCTAGGAGTTGAAAGGGAGCTCCCATCCACCCTCTGGCCACATCTACACTGTAGCCTTCTTCCGGAAAAGCTTATGTAAATGAAGCACAGTGTGGAATATCACCATGCTTAATTTGCATAATTAATTAGCAGTCGCTTTTGCTCAAGAGGCTTTTGTGCAAAAAGCAACTGTGTAGAGAGCTCCTTTTTGCGCAGAAAACCCTCTTGTGCAAGAGCCGTTCTTCAGTTGGGGGAGACTGGGAGTGCCTGGCTGTGGGGCAGGGAAGAGACATTAGGTTGGGGGGCTGGGAGAGCCTGGCTCTGGGGAAAGAGGGAGGCATTAGGTTTGGAAGGTTGGCTCTGGGGGAGGAGGGACGCATTAGGTTGGGGGGGCCTGGCTCTGGGGGAGTCGAGGGGGATTGGGTTAGAACAGGGGTATGGGAGTGCCTGGCTCTGGGGGAGAGGAGGAGTTTATTTTGTTAATATTTTGGTTTTTATTTATTTATTCCCAAATAAAATCACATAATCTATATTAATTTTATATCAATAAATGTCATTTTTTTGCAATTACATGAATAATTATATCTTTATGCAAAATCTCAAACTTACAAAGTATCTGACATTTTCACAGAAGCCTGTTCTATTTGATTAACCATGGTCTATACATGTTTTTATTTCAACAAAGCAAGTTATGTATCATATACAAAATTTAAAAGTACCTTAAATTTATATTTAAATTACAAATTATGTAAAATTAATTTAAAATTATTTAATATGAGCAAATAAAAATTTTACACATCAAATTATTGTAATATTATAAACTATACCTAAAACATAATCTATAATAATAAATAGCTATGACTTTCCAACAAAATGCATTTTCTTCGGTGGCCCGGTGTCCGATATTGGTGCTTTCTGCCTTGCACCTAAAATGCTTTTTTTTTTTCTTGAAAACCATCTGGGAACCTTAGGTGGCCCCGAAAGCTATCAGTTTTCATTTGTGTGGCCCTCAGTAGGCTTCTAGTTTGACATGCCTGATTTAGAGCTAATCTCTGCATTTTTCTCCCATTGCCATGGTATCCCTCACTTCACCATAGCAAAGCAGGAAGCAAGGAACAGCGAGACTACCAAAGACTACCCATCTGTTTGCTCCCCACATGGGCACAGGATGGATTTGGGCTCCTATTACATTGTGTCTGACAAGCTTTGGCCTAGCAGAATGGCCCTGTTTTGTGTATAACTATAACCATATGATCAGAACAAATCTTTTGTGTTGATTAAAAAAAAGAATGTTTGCACTGATGAAATGAAAAACCAGCACCTCTGTTGCCGGCACACAGTGCCCGAGGGGGGCAACAGCTGGGTTCGTTGCCCGGTGTGTGCGCTCGAATAAACAAACCAGTGTGGAGAAGCAAAAAAAGTTTATTTGAACGCTCAAATAGGTGCCAGGAGACTAGACATCTCAGATCAAGCACACTAACGTAAGCAGTTTTTCCTCCTTATATACCCAGGTTGTTTACTTGCAGAAATATAGTGAACTGTAGCAAGGTTCCCACGCTGGGACATCCGCCTCCTCCCCTCTACAGAAACACATCTGAATTCTTCTTCTATACCACTGATAGTAACTAGGCAACTTCAAGGTCTGTCTGTCTTGCTGTTCCCAGCTATTAGCGAGCCAGAGAAAAGTTATGCCTGGGGAGGGAAGGGGCGGAAGGGGGGGCTTTTAAGGTGCTTGGGCCTAGAGCAGGGGGGCTTCATCGATCCTTGTGATCTTCCACTCCCCCGAGTTACCTAGGTTCATGCCCAGTGACCCCAACACCTCTTTACTTCCCTAAAGAAATTCTTGTTACACCGTTGTATCATACAAAACCCCGGGGCTTTGTCTGGACTACCATTTTTGTCTGTAAACATTTTATCAGTCGGGGGTGTGAAAAAACTTTGATCAGTAAAAATGCTGGTGCAGACACTGCTGTCGGCAGGAGAGGTTCACCTGCCAGCATAGCTAATGCCAATCATTGGGGGTGGTTTAATTATGCAAGTAAGAGAGCTCTCTTAGGTCAACAAAAACCAATAATATGGGAGACCATATTGCAGCACAGCTGTAGTGGTAAGGCTGCACCACTGTAAGGTCCATAGTGTAGACATAGCAAGAGACTGTCTCATTTAAACTGGGATGTCTAGGCACTTGTCACTTTCCATAAGGAGAAACTGGACTTAATGGGTGTGCCTAGACTATACTTCTCTGTCGACAGAGAGATGTAGATTAGGCACGTTGAAATTGCTAATGAAGCAGGGATTTAAATATCCCATGCCTCATTAGCATAAAACATGGCCACCTCTTTTTTTGGAAACGTAGTTTTTTCGAAAAAAAATGCCAGTCTAGATGCGGATCTGTCGAAAATAAAGCCTTTTTTGACAGAGCCTGTAAACCTCATCTAGCCCAGTATCCTGTCTTATGACAGTGGCCAATACCAGCTGCCCCAGGGGGAGTGACCAGAACAGGTAATCATCAAGTGATCCCTACCCTGTTGCCCATTCCCAGTTTCTGACAAACAGAGGCTAGGGACACCATTCCTGCCCATCCTGGCCATGGACGGACCTATCCTCCATGAATATATCTAGCTTTTTTTTTAACCCTGTTAATGTCCTGGCTTTCACAACATCCTCTGTTAAGAAGTTCCACAGATTGTCTCTGAATTGTGTGATGAAATACTTCCTTTTGTTTGCTTTAAATCTGCTGCCTATTAATTGCATTTGGTGACCCCTGGTTCTTGTATTAGGGGAGCAAGAAAATACAATTTTCTTATTTACTTTCTCCACACCAGTCATGATTTTATAGACCTCGACCATATTCCCCCTTAGGGTATGTCTATATTTGCACCCTCATTCGAGAGAGGGATGTAAATGCAGCTGAGCTAAATTGCAAATGAAGCGAGGATTTGAATTTCCCGTGCTTCATTTGCGTAATCACAGACTGCTGCTATTTCGAAATACCCTATTTCAAAATAACAAACACTGCGTAGACGTGGTTATTTCAGAAGAAAACCCTTCTTCCGAAATAACCGGTAAACCTCATTGTATGAGGAATAAGGGTTATTTTGGAAGAAGGGTTTTCTCCCGAAATAACCGCATCTACACAGTGTTAGTTATTTCGAAATAGGGTATTTTGAAATAGCGCCGGTCTGCGATTATGCAAATGAAGCGCAGGAAATTCAAATCCACTCTTCATTTGCAATTTCGCTCAGCTGCGTTTGCATCCCTCTCTTGAAAGAGCATGCAAGTGTAGACGTACCCTTAGTCTTCTCTTTTCGAAGATAAAACATCCCAGTTTTATTACTCTCTCCTCATATGACAATTGTTCCGTATCCCTAATCATTGTTGTTTCCCTATTCTGAAGTTTTTCTGATGCCAAGATATGTTTTTGAGATGGGGCAACCATATTTGTATGCAATCTTCAAGATGTGGGCTTACCATGGATTTATACAGAGACAATAAAATATTCTTTATCCCTTTTTTTAATGATTCCTAACATTCTGTTTGCTTTTTTGACTGATGCTGCACATTGAGTGGATATTTTGAGAAAAATATCCACAATGACTCCAAATACTGCTTGAGTACTAACAGCTAATTTACGCCCCATCATTTTATACGTATAGTTGGAACTGTGTTTTCCAATATGCATTAATTTGCATTTATCAGCATTAAAATTAATCTGCCATTTTGTTGCCCAGTCATCTAGTTTTGTGAGATCTTTTTGAAGCTCTTCCCACTATGCTTTGGAATTAAATATCTTGAGCAGTTTAGTATTAATGGCAATTTTTGCCACCTCACTATTTATCCCTTTTTCCACATTTGTTATGAATATGTTGAATAGGATTGGTTCCAGTACAGACCCCTGCAGGACACCACTGGTTACCTCTCTTGATTCTGAAAATTGACCATTTATTCCTAACTTTTGTTCCCTATCTTTTATTCAGTTATTAATCCATGATAGTCCCTCTTATCCCATGACTATTTAGTTTACATAAGAGCCTTTGGAGAGGGAATTTGTCAAAGGCATTCTGGAAATCAAAGTACACTATATGCACTGGATCCCCTTGTCCACATGCATGTGGACCCTCTCGAAGAACTCTAGTAGATTGGTGAGGCATGATTTCCCTTTACAGAAACCATGTTGACTTTTTCCCAACAAAATAGGAAGAATGGTAGAGTGTTGAACCTTCCCTGGTGAGATGTTGCTGGGACTAGTTTAGCCTGTTGGCATGGGCTTTATTTGTGCCTCTCACAATAGCCCACATAATGGCCACTGCAGCAGTGGAGAGTCACCAGATTATAAGAATGCCCATGGCCCCAGCATATTCCTGTCCTGTAACAACCTGCTGGTGCAGAAGTATCTGGCTGTAAAATGGGGTATTAATTATGTTATTGCCTGGGCAAACTTGGCTGGTGCAGAGGGACTGTACGGGAACATTGACTTGGGCGTGGAGACGCTGATCATGAGTTAGAGGGTAGTGCTTGGCCATGAACCACCTCTGATTAACATCAAGTATGTCTTTTATTAGCAAGAAGCTGTCATCTTCAAAGTTTCCCTCCTCTCTCCCCCATCCTGCTCATTAATTTTAATTTTTTTCCAGCCTTCCTGTTGAAAATGAATTCTTAATGAATGCCAGTGCTGTTTAAAATGCCTCGAATTCCCTCCTTAATGATGCCTCTCCATCAAATTGAAAACATTCTTCATAAACAAAAAACAAAACCTTGTGGCATGCAATTTGCATAACTTCTGTGGTGCTTTTTAATTTATATTATTCATTTTTATGTATTTTAAAATGATTTTTTTCTGCCTTCTTTAATCTGATTATGCCTAGCTAACACAAGGGGATTGCTGGGTTAGTTAACGGTTTTCATTTATTTTTTAACTCTGGCTCTCTAGAAACAACGTTATACATATAAAAAGCATTCTCCTTACTCTTTCTGTCTCTGAAGTTTTGACATGTCCATCACCTTAGTATCACCTTGAGATCTCTTGTATTTCATTTGTTTTTCTTTGCATCCCTTCTTCTTTTCAGAGTTCACTTGTCATTTCTTTTCAGGTTGGCACTTTGAGTGAATTTCTGCTCTGGGATGCAAGTGTGTTGTTTGCATTGACATGAGTGGGAATGAAAAGAGTTTGCCCTTAAGCTCAGTTCCTGTTGGTATCAGAATAGAGAGAAACTTTGTGATAACTATGGTTTTACACTGCAGTGGATACAAGAAAGTGAATCTCTCTTTTGCGTACATCTTTACTATACGGATATCGCTGTTCAGAGCCATACTAGATGGTAAACTGAGCATCAAACGGAGGAACAAATTCTGTCATTGCATTGCCACCTCTTTCTATCAAAGGAGCCAGCATATACTGGCTGCTATCAGCCCCCTTTCCCAGGGAATTCACTTAGCATTGAGGGAGTCCTTGACAAGTGTAATAATCTCTGTGTCAGCCCTCATAGGCAACCTCCAAGAGACATGTTGGGAGTGGAGGATCTGTGTAGCTGCAGTGTTCCAGTGCTTCAACTGTTCCTTGCTACTTCAGCGCCCGACACGTAGGTGAAATTTAATGCAGCTCCTAGGCTGGCTTATCCTGTGCAGACCCCAGGATGGAAGAGGTACAAAGCCACTTTCGCACTTCCGTTTCGATCTATGAATCAAGCTCAGTGCAGTGGATGAAATGGCCCATGAGAGCCTGGAGTCCCAGCTGTAAATTTTTACACGTGACTAGGGATGATGTGGGGTATCTCAGGGTTGCATGGAAACTATCCGTTTGATCACCAGAGGCCCCTCCCCAGCCCTCAAAGCTGAAGCAGGATCTGCATCTTAAATAGCAGTCCTGAAATGCTGCTCTTGAAAGAAAGGCAAATGTGTGGACCAGACTGTTGAACAGAAACTCTGTTGCAAGAAGAAGCATTAGACATTTTGAGTTAAAAGCAGCTAATTTTCAGTGTTAGGAGGGTTCCTGGTGACTTTGACAGGTGCAGTAGTGTTTCTTGTTCTGTTGTATATTTCTTGCAGCCTTCCCTCTCTTGACTTTATAACCAAAAGGCAGGAAAGGTTCAGTGGCCTGCCTCCAAGGATAAATAGAGAGTTGTGCTTCTTTAATAATGATTTGACTTTTTAATATTGGTAATAACGGGTGGATTGTATATCAGGGAAGCCATGAAAGCAGCAGAGAAGATCGTTAAGGGGCACCAAACCATCATATGCATGGTGGAAGAAGGTGGAATTCCCAATCTGAGGGGCTCTAGGGCTGAGATGCTGGCAGGCTTCCCTGAGATGCTGGCAGGCAGTTCATTTCCAGGAGTTAATTCTGCCTCTATCAGCACAGCTGTAATCAGCACCCACACCTGTGCCAGCCTACAGATCACTGTAGCTGCTTACTTGCTCTGAGATACTGTGTGAATTCTCGGTGTGCTACCAGGGGTTATTCCTGTGCTTGGCCAGCTTGCAGTTATGCAGCAAAATAAATTTCTCTCTCCTCCCCATCTATGAGGTTTTCCCTTGTTAGGGCACGTCTCCACCACAGCACTATTTTGAAATAACTAGCTCTATTCCGAAATAACTTAGTCCGCATCTACACAGCAGGCAGTTATTCTGAAACAGTGCCAAAATACTGTCAAGCTAGAGGACTTCTTACTCTGGCTCCTGTAACCCACAGGCTATGTCTAGACTGGCATGATTTTCCGAAAATGCTTTTAACGGAAAAGTTTTCCGTTAAAAGCATTTTCGGAAAAGCACATCTAGATTGGCAGGATGCTTTTCCGCAAAAGCACTTTTTGCGGAAAAGCGTCCATGGCCAATCTAGACGTGGTTTTCCGCAAAAAAGCCCCGATCGCCATTTTCGCAATCGGGGCTTTTTTTTGGAAAACAGTACTATGCTGTCTACACTGGCCCTTTCGCGCAAAAGTCTTTCGGAAAAAGACTTTTGTCCGAACGGGAGCAGCATAGTATTTCCGGAAAAGCACTGATGATTTTACAGGAGATCGTCAGTGCTTTTCTGGAAATTCAAGTGGCCAGTGTAGACAGCTGGCAAGTTTTTCCACAAAATCATCTGATTTTGCGGAAAAACTTGCCAGTCTAGACACACCTTCACTGTATGAGGAATAAGGAAGTCGGAGGAAGAGTGCTCTATTTCTAAATAAGTGCTGTGTAGATGCTTCCTATTTCGAAAAAAGCTATTTTGAAATAAGCAACGCAATTGACGTAGCTCAATTTGGGTACCTTATTTCGAGTTAAGCCCTGCTGTGTAGACGCATCCTTAGTTCCTGCAATTTACTAGCTGGCTTTGGATCTCACTATGCAGTAGGAGCACCTCCTTGGCTGGCTATCAGTGATGTCATATACAACTCAGTGATACTTAGTTCTCTCTGCCATGCCATATCCTACCTGAATTGGGTTCATCTCAAGTTTTGAGGTGTGCTCTATTCACTGGATCAGAAAAGTGACAGCTGGGATAGACCTCTTATCTCCTCTTGTCCATCCCACTGACCTGAATGCGGGATTGTTCCCTACAGAATACTGTCCGGCAAAGTTGCTTGAGTTATTCATTGAAAATAAATAATCTGAGGAATTCACATGTCCTGGCAATTTTCCCAAAATAGATTACTTGCAAACCCTTTGCATTAGGACCTTGCTGTTTGCTATTTATTATTACGTGGTGGGGGCATGGTTTCCCCAGTCACATGGGCATTGTTTCAGCTCACTGACTGGCTGACTACAATTTTTTAAACAGGAGAGTAAAGACTTAGGAATGATGAATAACAAATAGCAGATGCTCTTGTTCTCACATGAGTGGTATTATTCACTTGAGGTGCGTCTACACAGCAGCGTTATTTCGGAATAACAGCTGTTATTCCAAAATAACAATGTGAGCATCTACACTGAAATTCTGCTATTTCAAAATAAATTCAAAATAAGGGTTGGCTTATTCCGACTTCCGTAAACCTCATTCCACGAGGAATAACGCCTGTTCCACGAGGAATAACCCTAAACACTCCACTGTTGCTATTTCAAAATAGCTCCACCACAAGGACATTCAAAGTAATTACTCCCGAGTGCCTCCTGGGGCTCTAAATCGAGATAGCATGTCCACATTAGGGGAGCCTGCCTCGGACTAATTTTGAAGCTTCCCTGTAGTGTAGATGGGCTATTTCAAAATAAGCTATTTCGGAGTATTTCTTCCGGAATAGCTTATTTTGAAGTAAGCGTACAGTGTAGAAGTACCCACTGGAAATAGCCCTTCCCTAAGTAATTGGGCAAACAGGCTTTCCTGTGAATTCATGTTTGCAAAGAGTCAGCAAAAGAAGGCACGAATGTAGCTGAATTGAAGAGCCATTAGAGTCCACTCCACACAAGCTCTGTTTTTGCAGTATTTGACCAACTGTTACCCCTAATGAGCTGGGTGTCTTTCGCACAAGAACAGAATAGCAGAGTGAGTCTGGCTTTGGCTGGCCCAGAAAGAAACCCACAGCTGTCTTGTCACCAGGCAAAAGCAAAGCACCATTAGAAATGTGTCGATGCACCATGTACACGCAAAGCCAGAGGTCATGTCCTTTCTTTCATAATGACACTGTCCCTGACCTCTCTGTGTCCACTAAGTGTCTGATTCCACCTTTGGCGTGATTTAATAGAAATTACACCTGTTACAGAAAATGGAATTAGGCAAGTGTAAGTGGTTGGTTGGCGATGGTGCAGCACAACTAGGACCTGCAGCCAATAGAGGCCAGTGCCAAACCCCAGCAATCCCACTTGCTAGTCTGAGCCTACCGGCTGTGACTCAGGCATTTTAATTGCCTGACATATTTTTAGACTGTTTAGCAGCCTGTGTTGAGTAACAGAAAGAACTGCAGATGCAGAAATAGCAGAATGATGTGAATGGGAGGGAGAGGAGGTGAGAAGAGAGGGCAGGGAGATTTCCCTTCTAGGTCCTGCCCATTGCAGTTGGAAGGGACAGAGAATTTTCTGCTCCAACCTGACTTACACAACACTTCCCGCCAGCACTTGCGTTTCGCACAAAGCTCTCAAAACTTCTGCATCTCTCAGTGCCTCTGTAACACTGTAGGGTTATAATCTGCTTAGTCAACTCATTTTTATGCTATTTTACTCAAGAGAGAAAGAGTGGCTGAGCGTGAGAGGATAATTGGTTTCCGAATTCTGCTCGTCACATAACTTGCCAGACAGTAGTATGAACACAGTCTCTCGCTCCCCGCTGCCCCCATTAAATGTGAGTAAGACACAACGGGTTTGTTTTTCAGAGCCTCCCACACTAATGAATACCCACACCCTGCCTAGATCACCCTGCCCCGTTTGTGGCTCCTTTCACATGAAATAATAATCCTATGTGGCTAGTGTTTAACTTGTGCCAAGGCTTTCCCAGGCTGAGCCCTGGCACCCCTGGACTTGGCGGTTAAATAGCCTGGCACCTCCAGGCTCGCTGCATCAGTTATGAAAGTAAAAAACCCCAAATACCTGCTGCAGCCCTGGCACTTTTCATTTCAGACTGTGCATTCCTGTGACACTTATTTTTCTCCATACCGTTAATATTCCCCATTTTACAGGCGCAGAAACAAAGAGGGACAAGCTGATTTTACTCAAGGCCGCAAAATGGCTGTAGAACTGAGATATCCGGAAGCCTAGGTCTGTACGTCCTCTGGATGTACATGCTGGTCATCGTGGGTGGCCTTGCACAGTGGCTGGAGTGGTGTCTTTCTGAAGGAAAAGGAGGATCATGTTCTCCAACTCACTGACTGCTTGAGATCTTGGGAGTTTCCTTTTGGGGTTTTTTGCACAGGGAAATTAGTCAGAATACCTGCTAATAGAATAAGCAGGCCTGTACGCGGGGAGGGGTGCAAAGGGTGCAAACGCTCCTTTCCCCCATGGTCCTCCAAATAAGTGTGAGGCGGGGGCGGCGTGTTGCCCCAGCCTCCTTCCCCTGTGCTCTGGCCAGCTGGGGAAGGCTGGGGCTGAATTCCCCTCCCACACAGGAGCAAGGCCTAAGGTAGGGCTGGGCCACGGGGGCAGGACAGCCACCAGCCCCTCACACAGCTCGCACCCCCTCACAGAAATTCCTGCGTACGGACTTGATAAGCTAGTCCACAGTAACTATTCCTCAGTAGCTCCCCATTGGCTTGTATGCGCTACGGAGAAGATCGACCCTCAGGAGGTTGATCTTCTAGCGTTCAATTTAGCAGGTCTGATGTAAATTCCCAAGTTGAATGCTGAGGGCAACTCTTGCCAGTGTTGTGTACTCCTCATTCTGGGTACGTCTACACTGCAGCACTCTTTCGGGATACTCTAGTATCCCGAAATAGCTATCCTGCATCTTCACAGCAAGCCCATTATTTTGGGCTTGTTATTCCGACATCCCTGTAAACCTCATTCTATGAGGAATAAGAGACATTTGGAATAGAGCTTTATTTCAAAATTTGGTGCTTTGTTCCACGAGGTGTACCGGTAGTTCGGAATAGGAATCCTAGTCCGAACTACCTAGTTCGAGCCCCGTGTAGCCACGCTGCACGGGGTTCGAACCAGTGGGGTTTTAAAAATGGCGGCTCCCCGCTTATGCAAATGAAGCCCGGGAAATTCAAATCCCGGGCTTCATTTGCAAGTGCGGTATGCCTACATTACCCCGCTAGTTCGAACTAGCGGGGTAGTGTAGACATACCCTAAGCTATTTTGAAATAGCATCAAAATAAGATACACAGGTTGCATAGCTCAATTTCGAGGTACAGTGCTGTGTAGACACACCCTCTGTGAGGAGTACAGGAAGCCAGTGGGAGAGTGTGCTCTCATTGGCCTCCCTCAGTGTAAACACCTGGGTGGTTTGGCTTACAGTAAGCCAAATCCAGCTACACATTTTGTATAGCTGCATTACGTACCTTAAGCCAACCTGCCTGGTCTAGTGTATACCAGGCCTAAGTGAACGTCCTTGTTTTGGAATAAGAGTGTGCATGAAGGAAGCTATTCCAGAGCAGTTAATATGCTTTAAATTCAAATCCTACCTTATTCAGGAATAATTTGCCTATATAGACAAAACGTTAGAAGGGGGCAAGGAGGGAGTGGTGCTCAAAACTAATATAAGCTTTGCCTTCTCGTTGCTACCCTTCTTCATGTTTCTTTGGCATATTTTGCTCTTTGTATTTAAAAATAAAAGACTGCATTTAGCTGGGCTGCTCCCAGGAGATAGACACATTCTCTGGGTGTGTTCTGTGAAGCTTTCCTTACCTACAACTCTATCATTAATAAAACACATGTGCTGTAGACTCTCTGTCTCTCTTCTCTGTGGGAGCTGATTTTCCTACAAGCCAAGGTCAGCTTGGCTGTTTGAAAAGTCACTTTTGTAGTCTAAGTCTGGTTTCCACTTGGCGGTCTCTTCTTTGGCTTGTGTAAAGTATGTTTTCAGGGAATTGTCTGATGCTACCTGTCCAAGACTCTGGTGTGTACTTAAAAGCCATTTTCATTAATGCTGATCACTTACTAGCACCGTCTGTCATCAACTGCAGCTGTTTGTCTCCTAAATGAAAATTCCCACACCTGCCCTCATTACGGTTGCATCTCTGTGCTCCCTCTTGCCTTGCACATGTTACAGCCGACATGCAAAAAGAAGGATCTTTTTATCTCTTGGGTGTTATTCATGTCGTGTTAGAAGTCACCAGGAAGCCTTGCAGTCCAATGGATAGAGCATAGGCACTCTAGACAGTAGTCACCTAATGCTGCCTCCAACCAATGCTGGCTGAGCCACTGACTGTGTGGCTTTGAGCAAGTCACTTGACCTCTATGTGCCTCAGCTCACTCAGCTGGAAAAATTGGGTAAAAAGCAGAAACTTCATTGCTGTGTGTGAGCGGAGTTGTCCTTGGGAAAGATAAATGGCAAGGTGAGTATTGAGTGCTCTGGGATTTTGTGTCACAAGAGGATTTGGGTGACGGAGTGTGCCAGCCAGCATCACTCGTCGGTGCCCATGTACATACAGAGTGTGGTACACAGCGATAATGTGTATATAGAGAGAGTGCCAGGGGCTGATTGCATTCTGCACATGGGGCAGGCAGAGCCCTCACTTACAATGGAGATGGTGTTGAACAGCAGCATAACCTATTTAATGTCTTGGGCTATGTCTAGACTGCAAGCCTCTTTCGAAAGAGAGCGTCTAGACTGCACGTTGAACTTTCGAAAAAGCGGCTTGCTTTTTCGAAAGAAAGCATCCAGTGAGTCTGGATGCTCTCTTTCGAAGAAGCCCTATTTACATTGAAGAACGCCTTCTTTCGAAAGAGGAACTTTCGAAAGAAGGCGTTCTTCCTCATGAAATGAGGTTTACCGCCATCGAAAGAAAAGCCGCGTTCTTTCGATTTAATTTCAAAAGAACGCGGCTTGAGTCTGGATGCAGGTGAAGTTTTTTCGAAAAAAGGCTACTTTTTTCGAAAAAACCCCTGAGTCTGGACACAGCCTTGGTGTGTCAGTGCTGCTGGGTTTCCTTTTCTTCCTTCTTCCCTTCATTCTTCTCTGACTTACTTGGATATGGGGTTTACTGCCAATGCAGATAGGTATATCAGCCAGTCAGGAGATGGGGTTTAGCGTGGTATTCATGCTTACACTTCAGCCAATGATAAAACAATTTAACTGGCAGTAAAGATTCATTGCACTCCCTGAAATCCTCCATCTGGCCTGAATGGCATTCTTCTGGGTTTCACTCCAGAAAGACTCATGTTAAGAGCAGACCTGTATGTGTGTGAAAGTTCAATAAGAATTGGTGTGCTGAACAGGTACCATTTTTTTAAGGTCCATCAAACTTGGTACTCTTGCGTGTTTCCAAATTTCCTCCCCTTTTGAACCATGTGCACTTTTGACATTGCTGCATTCAGAGACAGGAATTGTATCTCCCCGGATAATGCTCTTTGGCAAAGTGCCACATTGTCTAATCCAGGGCTGATGCATTTCACTCCAGGCTGGGCTATTCCTTGCCCTGAACTCTGCACCTGTCCCAGGTGTTCTGTACATTCCGTTTGGATTAGGAACCCCTGTTTGTGGGTGCTCCCTGCTTGTCTACCTGGAAGAGAGGAAAGAGGGTTACAGGGCGCCTCACTGCGAGGAGGGGTAGAGAAACTAATAAATTACATCACCAAGAGCCAACTGCAGAAATCCCCAAGAGAATACTGGCATCAGAGGTGTTGCTTGTAACTTGGCACCGTTCACACCTTCTGCATACGAAAAGCTTCGCGAGCATTAGTGACCCCCAGAGAAGTCACCCCCAGGAAGCTGAGTTTGCCGCCGGCATTAGTAATCACATAGGACACCCTGTGCAAGTTAGAAAGAGGAGAGTTACTTATCTCCAGAACTCGTGTGGTGGGGGAGAAGAGGCTAAAGAGGGACCATTACTTTGTTTCTTATGTATGTTAATTTATCATACTTATTTCTATTGCCTGAGGACCTAATCAAGTTTGAAACCTCCATTGTGCTTGGTGATGTAAAAATATAGAACAAGAGAGTCTGTGCTCCAGAAGAGTTTACAGGCTAAACAGCCTAGACAGATAAAGGGTAGGAAGGGAAACAGAGGTTGAGAGAGGTGACATTACATGCTGTACTATCATAGAGCAGGTCAGGAGAGTAGAATAACATAGGACTGACTCCCAGGACTGACGCCCAGTCCAGCACCCTATCCACTAGACCACAGTGCCTTTCTCTAGAGGATTCCAATGTGCTTTACAAAGGTTCACCTCTCTCCTATCAGGGAGGTAAGTAGCATTGTTCCCATTTTACATATGAGGAAACAGAGGCATAGAGATGTTTCTAGCCCAAGGTCAAGCAGAAGGTGAACCCAACTCTCCCGAGCCCTAGAGCTTTCCTCCCTCTCAATATTATTTAAATGTTAGATGATGACAATGCCACTGACACCCATTTTCGTATAGAGGGAGCCAGTAGAGGACAGACTGCTAAGCTCAGTCCCATGCAACTTGGACCATTTCAACCCATGTGCACAGCACTCTGTGGAAACCCAATGATTTTGTGTGTTCTCTCCCCTCTCCTCTCCCCCCCACCTGTGTTGAAACTTACTTTTCACTAAAGAGCCTGTCCGGAATGAACACACACACACATGACTAGGAATTTCTGGACCAGTGTAAAATTAAGCCTGAACTTCCATTTTTCTTGAAGTTCCAGACGGTTTTGATTGACCCCATATGACAGCTCCCTGTGTAGGTCCTCCCTGCTGTTCCCCCCATCACGCTGAAGGCCAGAGACACCCAACCTCCCAGTGCTGCAGATTCTGTGAGTGCTCTGAGGCCCCCTTGCTGGGGGCGGTGCAGAGGGCATTCTGTTCAAAATGGGCAGCCTGGCACTGTTGCCTGCTGTTGCTGGGGGAAGTTCGAACTACAGACCCTCCTTGAAGAATCATGTTGGTGGGGCAGCGGAGTCCTTCTTGTGGAGCCTCCCTCAGACAAGACATGCCAGGATAGCAGAGTCATGGTTACCAGGTCTCCCCACACGCTGCCTTCAGATGGGAGAAGTGGAGGCACTTCCGTCACTAGCAGGAGGCCTTCCAAGCATGCACTGATTTTATTTTCAAAGAAAATGCATGTTACTCAGCTCGGAGGAATGTTACATAAACACCTGACGTCTGCTGGGAGCTGTGTTTCAGGTGTCTACTAGCTGCTGTCCCTGTTCCAGAGGCTCCTATTCGCAAGAGAGCATTCGGCTGCCAACTAAGTGACAGCAGGCTGCAAGCGGAGAGGTGCTCTCCGCTGGCTGTTTTGGCTGACTCAGAGTGTGTTGCCATGAACTGGATCTCCTGATTAACACAGGATGCAGCTGTGCGCTGCCTCTGATCAGCTCCTCAGTCTTGTTATCGTGTACCAGGACTTTTTTTTTTTGAGGTGGGAGGAGGCTTTCAGTAAGTATATAGGAATTGAGGAGTGGGTTTCCTCATCTTCTGAATGTTGTACAGCAGAGGTGGGGAACCTCAGGCCCAAGAGCCAGATGCAGCCCCCAGCTTGCCCAGATCCGCCCCCCCCCCCAGTATTGGGGAGCCCACAGTTGTGCTCCAGACCCCCGTGGAGCTGGAGCACACACAATCTACTAGCCTGGGCCCCCCATGGCTTTGCGGTGTGAGGAGAATGTGGGGAGTGTCTTTCTCAATTGGGAGGGCCACATTGGGGTGAGTGTGTTTTGCGGGGGGTTGGCTTTTCACTTGTGTGCAGCCCCTGACTGATTTTTCTAGGGGTCAGTGGCCCCGACCCAGAAAAGGTTCCCCACCCCTGTTGTGCAGTGAGGCAGTGGCCTGCACAGTGAACATGTGTGGTTCCTCAAGACCATAAACACTAGGGATCTGAAGGATGTCAGTCCTAAGGATTGCCAGGGGCTTCTCTCTCTCT
The DNA here is from genome assembly GCF_052426305.1 of Pelodiscus sinensis. Classification (NCBI taxonomy): domain Eukaryota; kingdom Metazoa; phylum Chordata; order Testudines; family Trionychidae; genus Pelodiscus; species Pelodiscus sinensis. The sequence continues at coordinate 118,356,054 of NC_143056.1, read as the reverse complement.
TTCGCGCCATACATGTGACTGGAGAGGCAGCTTGGAAGAAGTGACTTCGCTCCTGAAACCAGTACAGGTTGCACGTCCCTAAACTGGGACTCTCTGGCTGGAGCAAGGATGTTTCTGGACCACAGAGCCCAGGAACAGGGAGGGCTGGCGGCGTGCTGGGAGCATGGCAGGAGGAGCCGTGACTCAGCTGGGAGCCCCATGTCAGAGGGGCGGGCGGCATGGTGGGGATCTCCAGTCTGGCGGTAGAGGGGCTGGTAACAGCTGTGGAGCTCTGGCCTTGGCCCCAGTCATGGAGCTCTGGCAGCAGTCCAGGGCCGGCTGCGGCTAAGGAGGCAGGGGGGCTGGCGCCTGACAGAAGCAGGGCTGGGCCGGAGCCCTAGCCTAAGGTCAGCGGGGCAGCTTGGGTCACATGGAGAGGTGGGCTGAGAAGCCAGTAGCAGGGGATCTCCCCTGGTCTGACAAATCCCCTCATTCAGGACTGGTCAGGTACCAAGAGTGCCAGACCAGGGAGGTCTTTAGAGAGAGAGCATGCTACCGGATCTAGGGTATGAGATGATGACTTAGGAAACCTGGCTAGACCTGGCTCTGCCACTGGCTTTGAGCCTGTCACTTTGCTTCTCTCTGTCCCTTTCCACACTTTTGTTTATTTCAGTTGTAAGCTCTTCAGGGCAGGGACTCTCTCTGGCTCTAGGTACTTGATGTGAAAGGACCCTGGAGCCCTTGGACACTACAGATAACAACATTACGTGGCAACTGTCTCAAAAACTTCACCTGGGCAGTACAGTCTTTGAATAACCCCACCTCTAATTAAACTGAGAGCCTCCCACTGAAAGAGGACTCAATAGACTCCTGCAACTCTGTAGATATCCACAGGTATTTACATCCATGGGGGTGATTACAGATATCTACAGCTCATTTTTGCCTACACAGATGTGGATGTGAATACAAATTTTGTATCTAGAACCCAGTAAATGTACAGGTTTATCTGCTTTATATCCGCGGGTATCCACATCTGTAGATGTGGATATGGATATCCTCTGCTCATTTTTGTGGCTGTGGGTGCGGATACGGATACAAATGTTGCATCCGTGCAGGGCTCTATCCATAGATGCTGCTGTCATTATAGCGAGGCAGTCTTTAGTAGTGACCTTTGGCTTTCAGCCTTTGAGTTCAATTAGATGCAGAATCACCACTGATCAGCCCATTACTTGGGGTGCATGCTGCCCATCCGTGCCTCTTTATGGACATTAAACGACCCAGGGATCAATCCATAAAATATCCCCTTCCTGCTGAGCATGGGGAAACTGACAGCTGTTCAGAATATGGCCCAGGAGAGCAATAAAACAGCTGCCTCTGATGGCAGGAGAAGGCTTGATATGCCAGATGAGATGATCACGACTTCCCTGTTCTTTTGAGAGGAGAATATAGCTCCTTCCTCTGCACAGCCACCAGCAACACAAGCTCACTGCCACTAGAAAATGCTCTTTGGAGCAGGTGATCATTTGCATCTTTGTTTGATTAAATGTGTTTGGGGTTTGGTTGAGTGGAAAATGGATTCATTGCAGATTATCTGTCTATTCTAATTTTACTTTTCAGTGGTTTGGGAGTTTGTTCCATGAAAAAGCTTTTTGTTAGAAGACTTTGCTGGTTTCCCTGTAGGTTTTTGTTTTGTGCATCAAATACTAGTTCATATTTGAATTGAGATGAGAGTTATAGTCTGGTTGCACTGAGGGGTATATGCAGAGAGGCATTCTGCATGATTCCCCCTCACAGCTCTCTCAGTGTACTTCAGTTTTGCAGTACTCCTTGCTGCCCTGCTCTGAGGGGTCCCCCATATAGCTCTGCTAATGCAGCACTGTTGATCTAGGCCGATCCCCCACCCTCTCTGCTCTGTCAGTACTCCTTGATTCTGAACTGCAGCATCCTCTCTGCCCAAGTAGTCCCCCTGGGTATGTCTACACTACCCTCCTAATTCGAACTAGGAGGGTAATGTAGGCATACCGCACTTGCAAATGAAGCCCGGGATTTGAATTTCCCGGGCTTCATTTGCATAAGCAGGGAGCCGCCATTTTTAAATCCCCGCTCGTTCGAACCCCGTGCCGCGCGGCTACACGGGGCACGAACTAGGTAGTTCGGGGCATGAACCCAGGAGGCTTCCTAGTTCGAACTACCTAGTTCATGCCCTGTGTAGCCGCGCGGCACGGGGTTCGAACGAGCGGGGATTTAAAAATGGCGGAGCCCCGCTTATGCAAATGAAGCCCGGGAAATTCAAATCCCGGGCTTCATTTGCAATGCGGTATGCCTACATTACCCTCCTAGTTCGAATTAGGAGGGTAGTGTAGACATACCCCACGTTACTAAGGCGGAAAAACTGCCTACTGTGCTGACAAATGACACCTGGTACATGTGTTATTGGGATGTGGATAAATCTCAAACTGGTCCAGAGATGAGGCCACCAAACTCATTTCATGTACAGCTGGAGCTGCAATCCCAGCAGTAAAAGGCTGAACTGAAGTATCAAACCAATGTGCCGCCAGTGTCTTGCCTCCTCCTCGCCGTGTCTTCTGGTCCTCTCCCTGTGATCTGCATTTCTACAAACTTTCTTTCCCCTATTGAAAAAAAGCATCAGAGTTTCAATACACTTTGAAATCCCAAGATACAGCATAATCAGTATGAGGAATTGAAGAGAGGGGGCTGGGTGAGGCAAGTCCTTCTGATGCCCTTTATTTTGTTCCTTCCTTTTCTGCCAAGAGAACTGGAAGGTCCTTTAAGGGACTGGTGAGCTATTTGCAATGCTTTCCCATCCCCCTGGTGCACATATGATGGATCGCCCTGGTGGCATGTTCTCTCTGCTGCATTATTGTTGGTTGTTTTTTTTCTAGTCCCATTACGAAGAGAGGCAGTATTTAGGGTTGTGCAAGGATACTCTTAGGACAAGTGTTAGTTTGCTCATAAACCAGGAGGGAGATGGGGACTGAAAGGCGAGCAAATAAGAACTGGGTCAGACAGACGCTTACAAAGGCACTTCGCTTATTTTGATCAAAAGAATCCAGAAGAACAATCCATAGGACAGTGAAAATGATCCCCACCTCCTCCGGATAAACCCGCATTAGTCGATAGTGAATATTTCATGCAGTACTGAGCGTTTTCCAAATGACGGTGTCCTAGTTTTTTCCACCTCCAGCCCTGAAGGATTGTTTTACATCACGGAGCTTTATTTTTGGGAAAGGGAGGAGGGGAGCGGAGGCTGCAGCTTTGCAAAAAGACAGCAACAAAGAGCAGTGCAGCACAGAGAGCAGCCGGCCTGTCTGGTCTGAGCTGAGAATCCCATCTCCTCTCCTCCCACTAGACTTCACGGCGAGATGGGTCCACTCCCAGAAACGTGATTCCAATCGGAAAAAAGAATAACTGAAAATAGCACCCTCGTGCAGCCTGTGTCTGCCCCGACTCATCTCCCAAGTGAGACCTGCTCAGTTTGCTGACAGAAATAAGCTGTTGTTCCTGTCTGCACTGCAGGGCCAAGAGAGCTACAGAAGGGAGATGCTGGTTCTGCTCAGCCCCTCACATCAGCAGCCAAACAGCTGTCCAAGGTCTCATTCCAGATGCATGATGGCTGCAGAAATGGCCCCTGGTGCAGATGCAGCAGTGAGAGTAACCCTGGGTCTGTTAGTGAGAATAAGCCTGATCCAAAGCCTACTGAAGCCAATGGGCATTTTTCCTAGTTGACTTCAAAGGACTTTTGGTCAAGCCCTTGGTCTGGAATGGAATCCCCAAATCCTTTGTGATGTGTAAAAACCAGAACATCAGGGCTGTGTCTACATTGGCATCCCTTTCCAGAAAAGGGATGCTAATGAGACACTTCGGAATTGCAAATCCGCGGGGGATTTAAATATCCCCCACGGCATTCGCATTTACATGGCTGCCGCTTTTTTCCGTCTCGGGGTTTTTGCCGGAGAAAAGCGCCAGTGTAGACGCAATTCTCCGGAAAATAAGCCCTTTTCCGGAGGACCCCTTATTCCTACTTTCAAGAAGATTTTCCTGCTGTCCAACCTAAACCTCCCTTGCTGCAGTTTAAACCCATTGCTTCTTGTCCTATCCTCAAAGGTCAAGGAGAACAATTTTTCTTCCTCCTCCTTATAATACCCTTTTAGATGCTTGAAAACCGCTGTCATGTCCCCTCTCAGTCTTCTCTTTTCTAAACTAAACAAGCCCAGTTCTTTCAGACTTCCCTCATAGGTCATGTTTTCAAATAGTAACAACTTTTGGTCACTACCAATCTGGCCTAGCTTTGAGCTGGTAACTCAGAGATGTAAGACTCTCTGTCCCATTATCAGTCCCATCAGCCCTCCCATCCCGTCCCCATTCAGTGCTTAGTTACTACAAAAAGGGCTCTGTAAAAAATACTCAGAATACACAGACCTTTGTTATAATTGCACTCAAATCTGAACACCCCATCCCAAACTTTGGGCGTGTGTGGAATCCAAACCTTGATCTGGTTCTCAGTTGTCCCTTCTCTCTGTTCTGGGTTAAACAGTCCTCACCTCTGAAAAGGTCCAAGATCCTAAATATGCTTATTGATATTAACGTCTAAAAACCACGATTTAGCTGACCCGTTGAATTACCTCCTACTTTCACCAGGACGGAAGCATAAATATTCAGTCTGACTCACTCTTATTGCAGATTACAGTGCTCAGCACTTGCACTGTGTTGTTCCCCAGTTGGCCTCCTTTCTGCTGCCTAATTATGCTCTCCCGCTTCCTGACACGCAATTCATGAAGCTGCACGTACTGGCAGATCTTTCTCCTCAGACTACTGGACGGTAGCTGCTCTCAACCCTCTGCTACACCTGTGTTAGAACACATTCCACGGCAGTTCCAAAGTGGCTGGTGAGTGCACAGCCAGCCGTGTCATGCAGCCTGATGGACACATGGCACTGAATGACAATGAGCAGCAAGTTAAGGGTTATGGTTTAGGTGCAAGGTTGGGCCTGGTGTGCAGTGGTCCGAAGACCTTGGTTAGCACAGCTCTGCTGCGTGTGCCACTCATCCCTCCCCCTGTCTCTGAGCGCTGTTGTGATGGGAGATAGAAGAATACCGTAACTGTGGTACTTCCCCAAGGAGCCTGCTCCAGTAGGCACTTGGGAAAACTGCACCTGAAAACTAAGCAAACTTTTCAATGTACTTAGCTCGACACCTGCCGTTCCTGCTTCAAGAGCAATCCAAAATACCAAGTAAAGGGAAGCCGTCTCTATCCAGGGCTTTGTAGGGGAATAAAAAGTGACAAACGAACCAAGGTCTTGTTTTAGAAACTGTTAAAAATAAAGCCTCATTTCTTACTCCTACGCCATGTTGCTGCTGAGAGAAGGAGACACAGAATGCTGCCTTCCTATAAATTTCCATGTCTCTTGAATAGTTTAAACTTCCTCTGTGGTCAGGAAAAAGCTTCCTGCTTGTCAGAATGAGGCTTTCACTTGTCTAAGGAGTCCACGTTCTCTGTGACCTGTGATCATCCCCCAAGCCCTCTGTACTGTCTTTCCCTGGGATGGCACCGTCCCTTACTGCCTACTTCCCTCTTATGGGTGGGCAGCTTTTGATGACTCCTGGGGACTCTTCTCCCCTGCCTGCCCGTGAGTGTAGAACAGGAAACAAGTGACAAGGAAAATCCATCACAACAGAGTCTGGTCAAACTTCCCAGCCTGAATAGCATCTTTTGAACGTGCTGCCTTAAGCCTCCATTCTCTCTGGGCTGTGGACAGAAGATTGTTAGTGCTTGTAATGTCCCGTGTATATACTTGATCAAAAGCTGATTTTGGGGGGTAAAAATGATGCAGTAAAAAGCGGAGGTTGGCTTATGAATGGGTCATTGCGTTTTACCAAATTGTTTTTAACTTGGGGGGGAAGGGTCGGCAAACTGCAGTGACCAGCCCAGCAGGGCAAACTGCTGGCACGCCGGGATGTTTTATGCACCTGCACTGTCTGCAGCCATGGAGCTCTTCATCTTCCAGTGGCTGCTGTTCGCCATTCCAGGTCAACTGGAGTGGCGGGAATTGGTGGCCAACAAGTCCCTTGGTCCGCGCTGCTTCCCACAGCTCTCATTGGCTGGGAACAGCGAACAGCAGCCAATGGAAGCAGAGAAGCTCCATGTTGGAAGACCCTCAAGGTAAACAAAACATCCCAACAAGCCAGCGGCTTATGCTGATGATCTAGGACCGGAAGTTTGCAGACCGCCGATATAGAGTTGGCTTATGAACAGGTCATTGCGATTTTTACACTTTTTTTTTTTTTAACTTCGGCAGCTTTTGAACGAATGGGCTTCTTATTGAGTATATACGATACTATAGCCTCAGTGCCCCTTTATCCTGAGTGACTTCATTTCCAGGTGTTCCCCAGAGACACCTAGTGCCTGAGGTGTTCTCTGGCAGTCACTGGGTCAGACATTTCAGGTATCAGTACCCACAGCAGGGGCCAGACTTTTAAGAGTTCAGTACATTTGGTGTTCATTGACTGCTGTGCTCTTCTGAACATCTGACCTCCAGGGTGGGTGTGGAGCTAGGGTGACCAGGTGTCTGGTTTCAACCAGTGACTAGGCCACTAAAAGTCCCCACTGTGACCAAGAAGCAGCCAGCAGGTCCATCTCCTGTGCAGGGGGTCACAGGGCTCTGCACCATGTCCCTGCCCCCAAGCACTGGCTCTGCAAGTGGCCTAATGGAGAAAGCAAGGTGATTCCGCTGGGTGAGAGCAACATGCAGAGCATCCTAACACACACACTCTGGCCCAGGCACCGGGCCTGCTGGCTGGTTCTGGGGCTCCGCACGAAGCCAGGACATGCAGGGAGCCTGCCTTAGCCTCACTGCCTCACTAAGTGGGAGCTGCACAAGGTAAGCCCAGGCCCCAACCTCCTGCCCCAGCCCTGGTCCCTTCCAAACCTGACACCTCCTCCTGCACTCCAAACCACTCGCCTCCTGCCCTGCCCCCACTCCCACACTTCCAACTTATCCCTCTGCACCTCAAACCCTTTACTCAGCCCAAGCCCTGAACTCCTCATTTCTGGCCCCATTCCATACTGCACTCCCAGCGAGAGCCCTCCCTCCCTCATCAGAACCCTTGTCCCAGGCCAGTGAAAGTGCCTGATGTGGGGGGAGAGCAAGCCATCAGGACAGGGAACTGGGGGTGAGGCCTGGGAAAGTGATGGGGTAGGGACGGGGCTAGGGTGTTCGTGTTTTGTGCTATTAGAAAGTTGGCAACCCTATGCAGAGCACTTGAAATTCTGGCCCTGCTGTTTCAAGTTGGGCACCCAAAAATAGTCAGCATTTCTGCAAACAGAGGCCTTAACTTCTGCTGCCACCCACAGGACATCTTTTGAAAGGCAAATATCACATCTCAGGGGAATCCATGTGGGGAGTTCTCAGCATCTCGAGAGACTTCCCAATGGGATATCTACAGGGCTGACTTATCTATTAGGCACAGTAGGCACAGTGCCTAGAGCCCACGATACTTTTAGGGACCCACAAAAATGTTTTAAATTCTTTTAAAAACAGAAGGAAAAAAATGAAGTTTTAGGGTCAAAGAAAATGTTTTAATTTTTTTATCACATCAGAAAAAAATGAAACTTTTAGGGCCCACGAAAATCTATTAAATTTTGCCTAAAGCAGAAAAAAAAAGGTTGAAGTATTTAAAGTTATATCAAAAATAATTTTTAATATTTTTTTTTATGGAGGAAGGAGCCCACGAAGGCGAAAGTACCTAGGGCCCACAAAAGTCATAATGCGGCTCTGGATATCTACAAATGCCAGAGATAGGTAAAAACGCCGATTAAAATGGAGCATATTACTGAAAGCATTTAGGCATTTTTCAAAGGTAAAATTGCTTAATTCTGCAGTGGAGGTTTTAACAAATATTCTCCCTTTATGGAGAAATTTTGCCTACCAGTTCTTTTGCTTTGATTCAGTGTTCAGCTTATAAAATATGAAAATCTCAACTATTCCAGTTCAAAAGACATTTTCTACAGAAGGGATGTGCATTTCAAATGCCAGTTCTGAATTATACCAACATAGACAGGTTGCTTTACAGTGATTGGGAGCAATCCCCGATCGGGAGAAGTGTAATGATAGTGCTTTCCAAAACACACTACCTGCTCGTTTGTTCTGATCTGGGCCTGGGCTCTATGGCCTCATGGTAATACCACTGTTCTGATGTGACTGTTCCTGAATGAGAAGAAAGGGGATAGGAAAGGGATGAAGAAAAGAAACCAATCAGGGGGAGCTTTAAAAGGACTGGCTCATGCTTGGCTCTCTAGTACAGGTAGCTCAGTATCTAGCAAAAACCAGTGTGTGGGTGCTCTTCAGTGACACCCTAAAATAAATGTAGGGCTCCATAATTGTCCAATAGGCTAGGGAAAAATTAGAAATAAACCTTGTAATGTGGGATGGGTAGCAGCCACCTCTTGCTTGCTGGACCGCTTACCCAGGAAAGCATATTCTAATTCATTGCTGAGCACAGAATCTCCCTTGGTATTGTATCCCGTAGATTGCAAAGGGTTTACATTTGCTCTAATAGAATCTTAAATGTAGCAGGAAATTATTCTTAGTTACGTTCTTCCAGTGCAGGCAATGGGAAAATATGGCTTAAGCTTTAAGACCCTCTGAACATTCTGGGGCCATGCAGGGGCTGCCTGGACTCCAGTGTAAGATAGAGCAGCCTCATAGCTCCTCTAACCTATCTTCTCTGCCCCATACTCTGAGGGAGAAAGAGAATAGCTATAATGCTATACACCCTACCCATAATCCCCAGCATGTCCCTGCCATGTTCTTGGCCCATATCCTGTGCTGGGAGTTGGGCCCAGGGTCAACACAGAGACCCTGCACTGCCTCTGCACCAATCAGGGAGGCCTTTTATATAGGAGACCTTTTTAAAGGGTCATTTCAATGTGTTTTAAAGCCTCTTAATGCTGCCAAAGACTAAGAAGTTTAAAAGGGTCTCTCTGTAACTGAGCCTGCAGCCCAGAGTCTAGAAGGGTTGCAATTCAGAGGGAATCACAGGTGTCCTAAAAAGGAGAAGGTTATGGTCAGAACATCAGTCTCTCTGTGCTCTGGCACAAAAAAAAAACAGGATTTTGCCTTTAAAGGCATCCGGGGAGGGAGAGTAGAGCAGAAAAAGCTTTGTGCAGCTTTGAAGAAACAACATCTTCGGTGTTTAGCGGCGGCGGCTGCAGTAGCCACCACATCTCCAATGATTAATGAGCGGACAGGCTGTTGGTGAGGAGGGGATCTCGAGCCCTGATGCAGAACTAGCTGAGGTGATCCCCAGGGAGAGGCAGGCTGCTCCGGTACAGCAGGGGAATGGGGGCGGTATAGAGAAGCTGACTGCACAGAAGGCAGCAGTTCTTAATGGTGCTGATGTCTTAATCATCATAGTTGTGCTGGTAGCTCCTGCAAAGACTTATCTCACGCCCCCATGCTGTTCCACTGAACAAAGGAGTTGAGCAGCATGGCTTGACCCTTTGGCATTGGGTGGGTTTGGAGACGAAAAAAGCAACGCTAAAGAAAATGCAGGGAGCCACAGGGGAGGGTGGGGGCGGAGGAGAGAGGGGAATTCTCTAACCTTGGTTAACAATAAAATACGAATCCCGTTTTAACCCCTCGACAGCTGCATTCTGCTGTCGCTGCGTCAGTGCTGCAAAACCGAGCAGTTTTATTTTTAAGAGAACATAAGAGCAGCCAATCTGGGTCAGGCCAAAGGTCGCTCTAGCCCAGTATTCTATCCTGTCTGGCCAATGCCATATGCCCCAGAGGGAGTAAACAGAACAAGGAATCAGCAAGTGATCCTTCCCCTGTCACCCATTTCCAGCCCCTGGCAAACAGAAGCTAGAGATACCATTCCTGCCCATCCTGGCTAATACGTATTGAAGCCATCAAAATTAGGCCATTGGTAGACAGGTACCAGATGTATGCAACAGACCTGGAGTTGCATTTCATCCCCAGTCAGGTGTGTGGTAAGTGGAATTAGACAGCACTGGAGCTTCCCAGTGAATTGGAACCGTTATTGGTAGGCTCTGAAAAGGGAAGGTTTTATGGGAACAGCTGCAAGGCAGAGAGCAGCAGCCTTGTAGCAGGGCACCTTTGGAGGGGGATAGAAGTATCCCTAGTGAGAAAAATATGAAAGACCCCTATGAGGTAAGCATATATTCGCCCACACATGCAACCCCCTACATCATCACTTGAAAACCTCTTTGGCAGAATAAATGAGTATGGCAAGCTAGCGCGAACATACAATGGACTGGAGTTCAGAATCTAAGACACAAGCTCACTCCCGAGGCAGCTGTTGGTTCTTACATTCATGTGTTGCCTCTGGAATCTTGGGTTCCGATTCTGACTGGGGTCACAAAGAGCAGAAAGAGAACTGTCACAACACAGGTGGGAGAGACATCTGGATCAAAAGAAGAGCAATCTGACCCCCACTTGATTTCTGAAGGCAGACACTGACACTGCTGCCAAACCAGGGCGAGAACTTCACAACGCTATTGTGAGATGAGGACGGTGAACTTGATTTCAAGCAAGACGTGGACAGCCATGCCTCACCCATCCATCTCCTTCCTCCTGTCACCACGTCTCTCCCAGTCCTCTAGCAGGAGGGTTTCGTATGTAGCCCATAATTACCCATAATGCTGCATTTTGGTTTTTGCTTTCTGTTTGTTTTTGTTCCATTTTAAAATTAAAGGAACAATGTATCCCGGCAATGGCAGTTACTACTAAGTACTATCAACTGCTACCAGCACTCCTATGTTTCGGGACCATGTATATTCCACTTTAAAGGGACTAAGAATGGACTTTTAATGGCAGAGACAGTAGACTGGCTAACAATAGAAAATTTCTCTACTCAACTGTAACGTTGGAAACATCCTCTCTCAGGTCAGCAACACAAAGAGTGACAGCTGCTGTGCATGTGGTACTTTTGAGGAACACTTCAGGTTCCCCACAGTTCTCATGATGACACATGAGAAGACTGACAAGGTAGTGGCCTGTTTAGTAGTTTACCTTGTTGCCTTGATGTAAACACCAGAGCTGTCTCTACACTGGCATGAATTTCCGGAAATGCTTAAAACGGAATACTATTCTGTTTTCAGTTTTTCCGGAAAAGGAGCGTCTACATTGGCAGGCTGCTTGTCCAGAAAAGCCCTTTTTCCGGAAAAGCATCTGTGGCCAATGTAGACGGGCTTTTCCAGAAAAGAGCCCCGATCACCATTTTCGCAATCGGGGCTTTTTTCCGGAAAAGACTACTGGGCTGTCTACACTGGCCCTTTTCCGGAACAGTGTTCCGGAATAAGGACTTATGCCCAAGCGGGATCAGAATAGTTTTTCCGGAATAGTGGCTGATTTTGTACAGTAGAGCATCGTTGCTTTTCCGGAAATTCAAGGGCCAGTGTAGACAGCTCGCAGCTTATTCCGGAAAAGCGGCTGATTTTCCGGAATAAGTGGCCCAGTGTAGACACAGCCCAGGAATTGCTAGGAGTTGGGAAGGAAAGACAACAACAACATCAAAAAAGAGAGAGAGTTGCATGAGCATGGAGAAAACAGGGTTATTTCACACACAGGGCCAACATTAAAACAGAAGAATCTGTATTAGACATACAAGTAAAAAATCCCTGACCCAAAAGAGAAAGAGAATACCAAAAATTGTAAAGCGCTATAAAACTGAGCAAGAAGTGCAAACCTGCAAAAGCCAAGACAAAGTACTCTTCATACTTTCACCATTTAATAACAGGGCCAGAAAGATCTGATTCAGCCAAAGGAAAATTGACAGAACCATGTTTTGTCCACTCCAACATTTTCAAAACTGACTGGTGTGCCTCAGTTTTTTAGTATCCCATCTGAGAAACCTTAAAAGGTCCTGATTTTCTGAATGTTTTGCATACCTCTCCTCTGAGGTTCTTTAATGGGTCTCAAGTTGATTACCCCAAAATAGTCATTTTGAAAATCTTGGCCAAAAACCCCCCAAAACAAAACAAAACAAAACAAAACAAAAAAACACTAGTGACAGGACATCTGATCATAATAGGCCTAAATGCTAGAGGAGTCAGCAATCCTGTCAAAAGAGGAAAAATTACCATTTGATAAATATGCACCGTTCTATTGGTATGCTCCCAGAAATGCACTTGGGAGCACATGGAACCACAAAAATGCAAGGTACAAAAGGAGTTTTGTGATAAGAGTAGAAAAATCGATCACATACTGAATTCCAAGGCAGGAAATGGGGAGATGCCATTCTCATTCAAAAAGGTACTACCAGACACTTCAGGAAAGAGAATTACAGGCAACTGAGAAGAAGAACTCCCTCAACTGTGCATCTAGACTGCAGAGCTTTTCCGGGATACCAGAGGTCCAAGTAATGCATCCGCTTTTCTGAAAAAAAATCAGAAAAGCGAACGCATTTTGTTGGCATCCCTGTAAACCTTGTTTTACAAGGAAGAAGGGATATTCCGAAAGAGGGTTTTTTTCTGAAATTTGGCCCCATGTAGATGGATCATATTTCGCAAAAGCCTCTTTCAGAAGTAAATCAGAAAAGTCTTCTACATAGGACGGAATAACACACCCAGAAAACTGGAGGAAATCAACTGAGCTCCCATTAACTGCTAAGGCATGTCTACACAGCAGCATTATTTCGGCATAACTGACGTTATTCCGAAATAGCATAGTGAGTGTCTATACTACATGTCTTTATTTCAAAATATTGTCAAGCTGGAGGACTTCTTACTCCAACTCTTGTAACCGTCACTTTACGAGGAGTAAGGGAAATTGAAGGAAAAGCGTTCTTCCTTAGACTTCCTACTGTGTAGACAGCGTCTAAAGCTGAATTAAGCTACGCAATTGACGTAGCTGAAGTTGCGTAGCTTAATCTGACTTTTGCCCTGCTGTGTAAATTTACCCCTACATACCAAGAGCAGGATTCTGCTAATCTCATCACAGCTTGTCCTCAATAGAACAGCATGCAGCAATAATTAGAGACCCAGCGGAAATGGGAGAAACTTGTCAATGTCACTGAATCTCTTGGAGCAAACAAAACAAAATGTGGAGTCAAGTGAAACTTCTGTGAAACCTTCCAAATCCATTATAGGAAGCATTTGCACAAATCCTAAACACAGGCCAGTTTCCCTCAGCCTGGCAAACTGCAGCCACTCTGCTGCTACCAATGGGAAGGATCCTGTTTTGCTGTTAAGTTGAGACTGGCAACAAACCACAAAGGCCAAATCCTGCACCCACTTCTATGGGCTCCGAACAGCCTTCACTAGCCTTTGCAAATAAGAATTTGGGCTTCTTGTTCTGAGAGCCAGGACTGCAGGGAGAGGTACAGCTGTGGAGGTGTCACTCTCAGCTTATGGGGGGAGAAGATATGTGGGCTGGCAGCAGTCCTTAAACCCCACCCCACCCCTTGCTCCCTGTGCAAAGCCATATTTTGCTCTCGAAACTAGAGTTGCCAACTCTGACTGAAGCTATTCCAAGATTTTTTTCCAACATGGCATCATGTCATTTTCTTAACATATCCTAATAAAACCTCCAGGATTGCTTTCATTCGGCGCTGGCAGTTTGGTGCTGATTCCGGGAGACACCAGGTTAATCCTGGAGGGTTGGCAACACTGTTTGTAGCATCACACTCTCAAATTATGTGTACATATGATGGTGGAGCGATCAGCCTTCCCCTGTGTGCCACTGGGTGGTTTGTGCCCAAGCATGCAGAACACTGTAGAGAATGGAGCCAACATCTCCATGTTACTTTCCTTTGCAATGCATGTCGGCATTAGGTTTCTGTACGTAAGCCTAGCCGCATGGACACTGCCTCCTCCCAGCTAAAGCGGCTGCTGGATTTTCCCAGCATGGTTTCAAACCTCAGCAGATTTTTCACCTCTTCCTTGCTTGTGTGGGAGGCAGTGAAAGGTTCTCATTCAGGGAAGGGTTTTCTCTGTTGGCGAGAGAATCTAATTGTGCCTCGTATGAAGAGATATAATTAGTTTTCTTTGCTGCTTTTACAGAAGACGACATGTACAGCAGCCCCTGCCTTTTGATGCTGAAACCCTGATGTGATTTTATTGCTGTGCAAAGCTCCCCTGACTCTCAGGCCCATGCGGTACATATTCCAAGCATCCAGGAGCAAGGCACTCCTCAGATGACAGATGTGGATGCTGGCAGGAGGGGCTGAGAGGTACTGGGGGACAGAGTTAATCTAGCTCTCCAGTGCAGGTGATGTTTGTGTCAAGTCTAACCCCCTCGTTGGTGAGCAGATCATTAGCAAACCAATCCTGCATTCTGCAAATGTAATTTGTAAGTAGTTGCAGAGTGCAAAGGATTGCGGGAAGCACGGTGGAATGGCAGCAGGAAATCAGTGCAAGTGCCAGAGAATCCTGGCCTGCTTTGAGTTGGGGGAGCTAGTGCCAGCTAGCTGCATCTTTTTCATTTTCTTCTTTATGCGGAATCAGCTCCCTTCAGTAATAGCCGAGGGAACCTGGGACAAGTGAGGCCACTCAAGCCCTGCAGCTGTCAGAGACTGGAGAAAACTAGTTTGTTTATCATTACAACTTTGCTACTTTCTCTCTCTCCGTGTGACCTCTGAGTAGCAAGCACTTTGCCAGTGACTAATTCTCCAGGACATGAAAACCTCCCCCCTTCAGGGGAACAAACGACTCTGAGCCTTTGCAATAGTGTTGTACAGGGGGGACAGGAGAGTTCTGGGGCAAGCACAGGTAAACAGTGACTCAGTAGGATACATATGCTATTCTGAGACTAGAGTACTCCCGGCTGAAGAGAGAAAAACTAAAGAAAATGGGACAAAACATTCCTAGAGCCTTCCTCATGCTGTGGCTCCGAGCATTAAGGGCATGTTGGATGGGGTGTTTCCATTACCGCAGTCTATCTGTGATGTGCCGGTAGCCTGTTTTGCAACAGACATGGGTAGCTGAAGAGAGAAAGTTATCAATACCTCAGTACCGGCAGCCAGTGTGTTTGGGCTTGAGAAGATGAGTTCTTTGTGGTTCCTTTTCATCATGAATTTGTTCTGATGAAGGTCAGGTGGCTTCTGCTAAGACGCAGGGACAGTCTCCCATTTATGAAAGGTCTTGGAAAGACAGAATTTGACAACGTGCCAGAGATGAAAGCAAGGCAGTGCACCCCGGTGCGCTGCTATGACAAGACGGAGCCAGTTGGCTGGGATGCTCGTTGCAGAAGGAGGTGTGGCACATTTCCAGCTGGGTTTCTGGGACTCCCCTGCAGGCTGCCGCACTTAGCAGCAGGCAGCCAGGCAGGGTAAAAGGGCTGACGGGGGGCGTGCACTCCCCACTAGTCCAGGATTGCCCCAGCCCAAAGTTCCCCCCGGCATAGGTGTGGCAAGTAAGGGCATAGGGGGTGCTGCAGCACCCCCAGGGTTTTGTATCCAGCTTCCTCATGCCTAGGCGCTGGTCCTACTGATGACCTGCAGCCGGTTCTGCCAGCCCCAGGAGGGCAGCATGGATATCCTGGACGCCATTTGTGGCATTGGTGTCTGGTTTGTGAGAGTTGGCATCCCGCGGTGTGACCCCCAGCCTGGGGTAGTGAGGGGCACGAACAGGTGTGTGTGGGGAGCCAGCTCAGCATCCCACCCTAAAAATAGTTTCAGCACCGCAGCCCCTCCCCCGGGCGTCCGTTAAGATGGGCGGAGTGGGGGGGCTGAAGCACCACTCCCCTGAGATTCCTACCAGGGCGCTGCTTGGCTTGCTGTTCCCCTTCCCATCACTGTCAGGGAGCGAGGGGGATGCTCACAGCGTCCCTGTTTTCCTCTCCCTCCTGGCTGCTGAGGGCAGAGGAGTGGGTGACCAAGCTGTGTGCTGTCCTCTCATGCCCTGACAGTGACAGGAAGGGGAGCACCAAGCAGGGCCCTCAGGGTAGGTGCTTCAGCCCCCTGCCTCCCTACCGCTCCACACACACCAACTCCTGCCCTGAGTTCCCCAGCCACCTGCCCTGACTTCTGCACCCCGCCCACCCACAATCCTGAATCCCTCCCCCACACACTCCCAACCCTCTGCCTAAACCCCTGCTCACACCCCTCAGTTCTGACTCCTGCACCCCCCCACATACACTCCAGCCCCCTGCTCTGAGCCTCCCACAACCCCAACCCTGACTCCTGCACCCCCCACCTCTTGCGCTGGGCCCCCTCACAGTGCCCAACTCTCTGCCCTGAACCCCTTGCACTCCAGCCCACACCCTAACGGGGGGAGGTTGCAATACACCAGCACCTGTAAGAAATGAAGTTACTCTCCCTCCTGCCTCTTGCCCAGTCAGTCCGGCATGAACTAGATCTGCAAAGTAAATGTCCAAAGATGTGCAGAACCCGCTGTGAAGCTCCTGCCTGCTAGCTAGCAAGTGCGGTTAAAGCCCCATCACTTGAGAGATTTAAAAGTAAAGGGCAGTAATTTAGAGTTAGACAGGCCCACTGATAGTAGGGGGGCAACTACCCCGAGGCCCAGCAATTCAGAAGGGCTTGGGGCTCCTTTAAGTCCAGTGGCAGCGGCTGGAGCCCTGGACCCTTTAAATCGCTGCCAGAGCCCCGTGCTGAAGGACTGATAAGGAATGCTAGCCCCAGGCCCTGACTCTTCCAGCTGAGGGCCTGCCCCTTCCGGGGCCATGGAGCCGACTTCTACCCCGATCTGTTTAGTGGCCTGGTGAGTCTGTCGGCCCCGCTGGAGATCTGGAGTTGGACTAACTCAGTTCTCACTGAAGACAGTACTAACCATCTCCCTGACTTCAGTAGGAGCAGAGTGAGGCCAATGCCACTGAATGCCTTTAAAAATCTCCCCGGGTATGTCTACACTACCACCCTATTTCAAACTAGGGTGGTAATGTAGGCAACCGGAGTTGCAAATGAAGCCCGGGATTTGAATTTGCATAAAGCCGGGCACCGCCATTTTTAAATGTCCGCTAGTGCGGACTCCGTGCCGCGCGGCTACACGCAGCACGGACTAGGTAGTTCGGACTAGGCTTCCTAGTCCGAACTACCGTTACTCCTCGTGAAACGATAGGAAGCCTAGTCCGAACTACCTAGTCCGTGCCGCGTGTAGTCGCGTGGCACGGAGTCCGCACTAGCGGACTTTTAAAAATGGCGGCGCCCGGCTTTATGCAAATGAAGCCCGGGAAATTCAAATCCCGGGCTTCATTTGCAACTCCGGTTGCCTACATTACCACCCTAGTTCGAACTAGGGTGGTAGTGTAGACATACCCCCCGAGACTAGACAAAGCCCGGGAGGATATAATGAAAGGCAGGAAACCATCCTGCATTCTTCTCTAGTGGACTGACTAGAAGTTTCTGTAGGTCTGTCCCATTTCTAATATATACGGTTTTATATCCTTATTAGTTATATATATTCTGTTGGAGCAGAAAGGATATTTCTCCCCTGGCTCTTTGTCAATACAGCCCTGCTACCAAGCTTCCTACTCACTTCTTCTTTCATATGGCTTCAATAGGTAGCAACAACTACAGACTTATATTTAGGTTTAACAGCCAGCACATGAGCTGGCGAATGCCCTTCAGGTGCCAAGGGACACTCAGATATCACATGCTCCATCATTTGTGCCTAGTGGCCACTGTTGCACACCAGTGTTTGCCTCATTTTCCATTTAAAGAGGGGTTGTTAGGAAGCAAGACGACAGTCTTTGCGTGGGGCTTCTGTTAAGTGTTGCTGATTTTCGTGCTTTGTGCAAAACTCACTAACGTACCAATGTCATTAGTTGGTCACTGGATGTCCTGTTACTGACCTCCCAGTGAAAGTAGCAGTGATTACTGCTCACTGATAGTAAAATGGGGGAATGCTCTGAGAGACACATTAACATGGAGGGAGGGGTTGGAGATTCACATCTGTCCCCTGTTCCTCGCCCTGTCCTCTTGTGCCCCTGTCCAGCTTATCTCAACCAAGCCTTGTAGGGTTTCAGTAGCACACTCATGTGAGAACAAATTGTCTCTCATGTGACGGTCCCTGGGAAGAAGGATGGAGAAATTTGCTTCATTGGAAACGCATCAGGAATGCACATAGATGCATTTTTACAGCTGTCTGTGTCTGCGTGGTACTGTGAGTGGGAAAGAGAGGAGAGGTCTTCACACAGCATTAGTTTGGCCGGAGCCACAAAATCTCCTTTGCTCACTACAGTTCATTGACTCGTCTACCTGGACATACTCAGGGGCATCAGGAGCTTGCTTCCAAAGAGAGGAGGAAAAAGGCAAAGAGGATAGAGCTGGAGTTGTTTGACATGCCCTAAACATCACAGAGCTATTTTCTCTATTCCCAAACACACAACAGCCTCTTTCCACAATGCCACTTTCAGAAGTTCCCATTTATGGTGATACCCTGGCCTCTGGAACCTCTGGTTAATATGGATTGACTGTGGCATGTCACCAGCATCTCCAGGAGTGAATGGGGGAGGAGAAGGGTGCACTTGAGAAACAACAGAGTCAAAATAACCAAGAAACAAAATTATCCTTCATTGCTGCCTTTGATCACTCAGCTCCCTGCCAGGAGAGATCTTGGATGGTGACGGCAGCAAAGGGCTAATTTGCTGCCGTTACTGCTGCTTGCACAAGGCAAAGGACAATGTTGTCTTCACTGAGGGGGGCAGGAGGTTTGTTGTAATGTGCTTTGTTGTGGAGTGTGCCTGGGGAGATGCAGCGGGTGAGAACAGATGTCTTTGAGACTGATGGAGCGATACGCTATTTTGCTTCTCTTTCTCTCTCTGTACCTTTCCTTGCTGTGTCATGTTTAGCAGCTCTTGTGGCACAGTAAGAGCCCATGGGAAACTTGTAGGCTGCACTGAGGCATTGCTACTGCTTCCTGGGTCCCTAATATTGGATGGATCAGCAGTTGTTACAAGCGTCTTAAGGTACGGCTACACAGCAGGGCTAACTCGAAATAAGCTATGCATAAGCGTAGCATAAGCTGAAATAGCTTATTTCAAAATTGGGCACATCTAGGCTGCATATACACTGCACCTATAGCTCGAAATAAGCGACACAATTTGAGCTATGCTAACTGCATCGTTTATTTTGAGTCAATTTTGAAATAGCTTATTTTGAAATTTGGTGCAGTCTACACAGCACTTATTTCAAAATAAATTGCTATTCCAAAACGTCCCTTCCTCGTGGAATGAGGTTTACAGGGACGTCATAATAGCAAGCCCATTACATTTCAAAATAACGGGCGCACTCAAAAGACACAGACTAGCTATTTCAGGATATCCCAAAATAGCACTGCAGTGTAGACATACCCCTACATAGCACTTATTTCGAAATAGAGAACTCTTCCTCCGACTTCTCTTACTCCTCATACAATAAGGTTTACAGCAGTTGGAGTAAAAAGCCCGTTATTTCAAATTTATTTCAGAATAACTGGCTTACGGTGTAGATACGCAATACATTATTTCGGAATAATGTCCAGGAACAGGTGTGCATGAAAATCAAGGTGGTCCACTGAGACCCCCGACCCTGAGCCCTGAGCTTACAATGGCCGTCCTGGGTCAGACCAAAGGTCCATCTAGCCCAGTAGCCTGTCTGCCGACAGCGGCCAACCCTAGGGACCCTGGAGGGGATGGACCGAAGACAGTGACCAAGCCATTTGTCTCGTGCCATCCCTCTCCAGCCTTCCACAAACTTTGGGCAGGGACACCACTCCTACCCTCTGGCTAATACCACTCCATTGACCCAGCCTCCATGAATTTATCTCACTTCTCTTTAAACTCTGTTCTAGTTGTAGCCCTCACAGCCTCCTGCAGCAAGGAGTTCCACAAGTTGACTCTTTGCTTTGTGAAGAACAACTTTCTGTTACTAGTTTGAAGCCTGCTACTCATTCCTTTCCTTTGGTGTCCTCTAGTCCTTCTATTATGGGAACTAATGAAGAACTTTTCTTGATGCACCCTCTCTACCCCACTCATGCTTTTATAGACCTCTATCCTATCCCCCCTCAGTCTCCTCTTTTCTAAACTGAAAAGTCCCAGTCTCTTTAGCCTCTCTCTATATGGGACCTCTTCCAAACCTCTGATCATTTTAGTTGCCCTCCTCTCTCTTCCCCTCTCCCACCTCCTTTTCCCAGTCTCCCTGAGTTTTGTTCAATAAAGAGAGATTCTATTTTTGACCACACGTTTTCTTTATTTTGTACATCAGGAAGGGGGGCTAGGGAAGGGTAAGTGGAAGGAGGTGAGGGAGGAATGGGGTACGAGCCCCCGATGGGGAGGACTGGGCTGGCTCTGCGGGCTTCTGGGGGTGGAAGCTCTCCTGAAGCCCCCCAATTGCCCCCTCTCCCCAGATGGCAGCCTGCGGCAAGTGCAGCCGGTCTGATGGCCGAGTGCTGTGATGTGCCCAGTGTGGGTACTCCGGGCAATCCAAGCCAGGACTGCTTTGCAAGCAGGGCACCCCTGAGAACTGTCTGTCCGGGGTGGGGGTCGGGACCCTTTAAGCACAGCCCTCGGGTTGCCTGAGACAGCAGCTCCACGCTCTAAGTCCTAATCTGATGCCCTACCGGCACTGCTTCCGGCCATCCTTAACCCCGGTTCAGGGTCCACTTAATGTGGACATGCTAGTTCGAATTAGCAAAATGCTAATTCGAACTAGTTTTTTAGTCTGGATCCGTTAGTTTGAATTAGCTTAGTTCGAATTAACTAATTTGAACTAAGTTAGTTCGAATTAGCGCTGTAGTGTAGACATACCCTAATAGATGAAAAGGGGGAGTTCTGAGCTGCCAACCAGCAGAGATTAGCTTGCCAGGCACCCATGAGCTGCAGCGTGTGGCTGTAGGGAAGTTACTTTCCAATGTGACATAGTCTTGTGCTGCCCATTTCTCCTGTGGGCATGGTGGGAAGGAAACGGCTGAGGAACAATCACAAGAGCAGCTCATTTCTATTTGTTTGCTAAATGAAATCTGGTGCGGATCAAAGTTGCTGGATTGATTGTGTTGGATACGAAAACCTTATTTATCCACAACAACAGTGCAGGCTTCCTCCACACAATCATCCTGTCCACATCCTGCTTTAGCTGTGAGGGACCACTTCAAGGGCTAAGAAGGTGGTTCAGTTTCCAAGCCAATTCAGTCATTGGCCTCTGTTGAGTTTCTGTGTTTCTGAAGTGCCTGTCGCCCCAGTATCCAAATGCTTGCATCTCTGCTGCGATGGCTGGCAAGGAGGCCTCGCTGTGGTGATTGTGCTGAGGGTTTCTGTAATGTGGACACCTCCCATCTGGGAACTGGACTCCACCACAGAACTCCTCCTACAGTGAGTCATCAAGCAGCTGATAGTATATGCTTTTGGACAACTATTCCCCTTAGCTGGATTCAGACAAGGGGCCTAGAGGTGAAATTATTCAAGCTGATTGAAAATCACCAGAACCATCCAACCCCCTTCTACAAGGTCACTTTTAAAGAAGGGTTGATTGCAGAAGTGGGACTGTGTTTCAAACTTGGATCTGGATTTTAACCCATGAGAGTCTCCAAGGGTATGTCTACACTACCTCGCTAGTTCGAACTAGCAGGGTAATGTAGGCATACCGCACTTGCAAATGAAGCCCGGGATTTGACTTTCCCGGGCTTCATTTGCATAAGCGGGGCGCCGCCATTTTTAAAACCCCGCTGGTTCGAACCCCGTGCAGCGTGGCTAGACGGGGCACGAACTAGGTAGTTCGAACTAGGAAGCCTAGTTCGAACTACCTAGTTCGTGCCCCGTGTAGCCGCGCTGCACGGGGTTCGAACCAGCGGGGTTTTTAAAATGGCGGCGCCCCGCTTATGCAAATGAAGCCCGGGAAATTCAAATCCCGGGCTTCATTTGCAAGTGCGGTATGCCTACATTACCCTCCTAGTTCGAACTAGAGGGTAGTGTAGACATACCCCAAGGGTGCATCGACACAGCACCCTAAACTCAAAATAAGATACGCAATTTGCGCTATGCAAATTGCGTATCTTATTTCAAATCTATTTCTAAATAGCTTATTCTGAAATTTGGCATGTCTACACAACGCCAGATTTCAAAATAACGCACTATTTCGAGTCATCCCTTAACTCTCGTGCAACGAGGTTTACCGGGATGTCGAAATAGTGCCCCTGTTATTTAAAAACAAAATTCAAAATAACGAGCGGGCTTGCATAGACGTGGGGTAGCTATCCCGAAATAGCTGTGCAGAGTAGATGTACCCCAACTGTGTGAGAGCAGGGGTTGGGAGCGCTTAGTACTGGCTTTATTGTTTATCCCATGATAGTAGTTCCAATATAATTCATCCCATTATAGGTGTGGGGCCAGATTTTCAAATGCTTAGCACCCCAAGCTGAGACCACATTTTTCAAGAGATCAGCACCCAATAGGCGCCAAAAGGTACTGAGTTCTTTTGAATAATCTGGCCCCAGCTGTCGGGACTCAGCTCTTCTACTCTGTTTCAATCTAAGTTCAGATCCCAAATCTCCGTCCTTCCAGTAAAGTTAAGAGGTATTTATGTCCAGGAGCCAAATTCATCCCTGGGGGTATGTCTACACTAGAAAGTTAGTTCGAACTAACGGACGTTAGTTCGAACTAACTTTCCTATGCGCTACACTAGCGCTTCGCTAGTTCGAATTTGAATCGAACTAGCGGAGCGCTTAGTTCGAACTAGGTAAACCTCATTTTACGAGGACTAACGCCTAGTTCGAACTAGCTAGTTCGAACTAAGGGGTGTGTAGCCCTTTAGTTCGAACTAGTGGGAGGCTAGCCCTCCCCAGGTTTCCCTGGTGGCCACTCTGGCCAACACCAGGGAAACTCTATGCCCCCCTCCCGGCCCCGGACCCCTTAAAGGGGCACGGGCTGGCTACGGTGCCCGTGCCAGGTGCAAGCCTGCCAGCACCCAGCCAGCAGACCCTGCACCTGGCACGGCACAGAGCCACCCACCCGATGCCCCCCAGCCCACCCCCTCTTGCCGGGACCAGGCTGGCGGCTCCCGGGAGCTTGCCCTGGACCGCAAGAGGCGGGCACCTTCCTGGGCTAGTGCGGACATCGTGGACCTCGTCCACGATCTCCGCACTAGGCACAGGAAAGTGGCCGTCTAGGGCAGGAGAGCTGCCAGCCTGGCCACCCAGGACCAGGTGTGCATGAAAATCAAGGGGGTCCACTGAGACCCCCGACACTGAGCCCTGAGCTTACAATGGCCGTCCTGGGTCAGACCAAAGGTCCATCTAGCCCAGTAGCCTGTCTGCCGACAGCGGCCAACCCTAGGGACCCTGGAGGGGATGGACCGAAGACAATGACCAAGCCATTTGTCTCGTGCCATCCCTCTCCAGCCTTCCACAAACTTTGGGCAGGGACACCACTCCTACCCTCTGGCTAATAGGACTCCATGGACCCAACCTCCATCACTTGATCTCACTTCCCTTTCAACTCTGTTCTAGTTGTAGCCTTCACAGCCTCCTGCAGCAAGGAGTTCCACAGGTTAACTATTTGCTTTGTCAACAACAACAACTTTCTCTTACTAGTTTCAAGCCTGCTACCCAGTCCTTTCCTTTGGTGTCCTCTAGTCCTTCTTTATGGGAACTCAGGAAGAACTTTTCTGAATGCACCCTCTCCACCCAACCCCTGCTTTTAGAGACCTCTATCCTGTCCCCCCTCCGTCTCCTCTTTTCTAAGCTGAACAGTCCCAGTCTCTGTAGCCTCTCTTCATCTGGGACCTGTTCCCAACCCCTGATCATGTTAGTTGCCCTCCCCTCTCCCAGCCTTTCTCTTCCCCTCTCCCACCTCCTTTTCCCAGTCTCCCCCAGTTTTTTTCAATAAAGACAGAGTCAATGTTGGAAGAAACGTTATCTTTATTTTGTACATCAATAAGAAGGGGGGCTAGGGAAGGGCAAGTGGAAGGAGGTGAGGGAGGAATGGGGTACGAGCCCCCGATGGGGAGGACTGGGCTGGCTCTGCGGGCTTCTGGGGGTGGAAGCTCTCCTGCAGCCCCCCAATTACTCCCTCTCCCCAGATGGCAGCCTGCGGCAAGTGCAGCCGGGCTGATGGCCGAGTGGTGTGATGTGCCCAGTGTGGGCACTCAGGGCACTCCAAGCCAGAACTTCTTTGCAAGCGGGGCACCCCTTAGAACTGTGTGTCCGGGGTGGGGGTCGGGACCCTTTAAGCGCAGCCCTCGGCTAGCCTGAGACAGTATCTCCATGCTCTAAGTCCTCCTTTTATGCCCTGCCGGCACTGCTTCCGGCCATCATTAAGCCCTGTTCAGAGTCCACTCAATGTGGACTTACTAGTTCGAACTAGCAAAACGCTAGTTCGAACTAGTTTTTAGTTCTAGATGCGTTAGTTCGAACTAGCTTAGTTCGAATTAACTAATTCGAACTAAGTTAGTTCGAACTAGCGCTGTAGTGTAGACGTACCCTGGGAGAGTTCCAAGGGCTGGAATGGAATCTGTCCCTGGTTGATCCTTTTTCCTGTATTGCAAAGGCAGTGCCAGAAAGAACAGAGTATGTGTCGTGCAGGAGATTGCAACAGGAGCTGGGTCTGTGCACACCGTGTTCCTCACACACAGTCCGTGCCCGAGGCACTCACGTTCTGAAAGAAATAGAGGTGGAGGGGGGCAAGTAAACGTTTTACATTACTCCTGCCAAGGGCTACACTGGCTTTGGGCTGGTCTCCATTATTAGCCAGAGCTCCCGGACAGCTAATCAGCTTAAAACCCAGTGATTAGCACCTGCCAGGTCACAAGGCAGCAATGTGGCTCTATTGACCTTACAGTCTTTTGTAACTCATCTCCCAGCATGGAGGATTTGGAGTGCTGCACAGATATAGTCTCCTGCAGGCTGGGGGCACCCAGGCTGTGTCCAGGAACTTCTCATGGGGTCCTCTGTTTTTATCCATTTTACAGAAAATACCCCCCGCAGGGCTGTCCCTAGCCCTGTCCTCACCGGCGCAGAGCTGGGTGGAGACACGTGCATTTTGCTGGAGCAGAGATTGCAAAAGTGAAGCCAGTAGCTGGCAAGGATGAGGAGAAGAAAGCAGAGTTGTGCCCTCTTTAAGGCCAGTTCTGTTTTGCTTTATTTGCTCTTAGGCTATTTTGTTTGCTGACTGTGTGGATTGCTAGTAGTCCCTTCTCACCCTTGTGTCAGTAGAACCACTCCTCAGAGCGACATGCTCTGTCTCGCCCCTACCAACCCCTGGTGTCTCCCTGGGAATGGGAGAGCGGGGTCTAAGAGACACATTGCTCATTACTGCAGTGGTAAGCTGAGAATTGAGTGGTCTGTTGCAGCTCTGTGGTGCCAGAGAGAAGGGGTAGGATGCTGCTGTAACAGTTCCCGGAGTGAACTATATTTAGGCTGCTGGACAGACATTGTGTCATTCTCTCCCCTCCTAGCACACACACCCTTCAGAGCCTACTTCCTTTACACAGGCTCCTGGCATGGACAATAATAAACACATAATATTTTGCACTCATAAAGCACCTTTCATCAGTAAGTTTTATTGCTCTAATTTTGCAGATGGGGAAGACAAAGGACAGAGCAACCTAGTGTCACAAAGCAAGCTGGTTGCAAACTCTGGAATGGAGCCCAAAAATATTAGTTCCCTGCTCCAACCACTGGGAAATGCTGCCTTGTAGAATGACTTTCTGACTGCAGTGCAGCAGCGTGACCCAGTATTGTGCTGAAATACGGTGTTGTGGTATCGAGTTTGGCATTCCCCACAGATTTGGGGTCTAAATGTAGATAAAAACTCAAATCCCCCCTCAGACTTCAGATACCAGAAGGTCGTTATACATTTTCCTGCAGAAATAAGCACGGGGCCCTCCTTAAACCTGTACCAAAACTACTGAAGCCGGCAGAAGCCAAGCTAAAGGAGTGCTTCCGAGCATGAGGCTGTGGAGTTGCAAGTGAATAATCGCTTTAATGTCTTACTTTTGCCTGTTTCAAGACCAGCTAGTAATATAACTGACTCCTTTCTTCCAAGTGACATAGCGATAAATCTCTGCTTCTTCATGCCCCCCAGTCCTCTCACGCTCTTAGCTAGTAACCAAGGAGTACCTTGGGTGGGTGCTGCCATCCATCACTCATTCATGCTGGATATATGGCAGGAGCTGCCACCAGCGGGGTTTTTTCAAAAGCAGTGAAGCTCCGCTGTGATTAGATAACACGGGGCTTGTCATCTGCAAGGTGTAACATCCTTCACAGTCATTGGGAGCCCCTAAAGAGAGAGACGATCACCTGTTTCGTTCCATAGCCAGTAGGGGCGTGTTGGTTACAAGTGGGGGCTTGTTTGACGTCTCAAGAAATGCTTTGTCCCCCCCATCACCCTCTTGTAGCCTTTATTGTTTGTCTGGTGTCAGTCTCTCCGCTCTAGTGCCGAATGCCAGTGTCTGAGCTCTGGGAATGTGCTGAAAAGTTGGGCAGCTTTTCTGTGTCTAGTGCTAGGCACTGGGAAAATTCTATCTATATGGACAGGTCATTGTACTTGTGTATAGGCAGGGCTAGTATCTGAACCACTGAAAAGTTAGGTGAGTTTGTGTGCCCAGTACCAAGCTCTGGGGACGCTCTATATAACCTTGGGAGCCTACACTACAGTTGTGTTCTCATCCTGAAAATGGCTGCGTGGTTTAGTCTAATTTGAGATGTCATATGTCTGCATCTTTGCGCTTGCCTTTCCCTCCTGTTAGTGGTTCATCAGGTTGTAGTACTGTAACCCACACACCTATGGGGTGTGGGTCATTCCCCCATGTGGTGGCACTTACACCACTTACAGCAAAGTATAAGAATGAGTGAGCACTACAGCCTAAGCTGAGAGCCAGCTGGTTTTATAGCACAAGCTGCAAAGAGCACCCCCACCCCAAGGTCCTATGTTCAAACCTGCCTGCAGGCAGTTACAGTACTTTTTTCTTCTCCCTGATGGAGTCCACCCACTGGCCAGTCAGGTGCATGTCCACTGCATGCCTCAAACCTCTGATCACTCCATTCCTCTTCTCAGCTGAGGGTGCGCTAGCCCCTCATTCTGTCCGTCCGTCCGTCTGTCAAAGTGCAAGGGGATGTTTGCACTGTGAAGGGAAGAGGACATGATACTGCCCCATGGAAGATCCCTGCTGCTCCGTGGATACATTTTATCTCAGGGTACGTCTAAACTACATGCCTCCGTCGACGGAGGCATGTAGATTAGCCAGATCGGCAGAGGGAAATGAAGCCGCGATTAAAATAATCGCGGCTTCATTTAAATTTAAATGGCTGCCCCGCTCTGCCGATCAGCTGTTTGTCGGCAGATCGGGGCAGTCTGGATGCGCCGCGCCGACAAAGAAGCCTTTCTTGATCGGCACAGGTATGCCTCGTGAAACCAGGTTTACCTGTGCCGATCAAGAAGGGCTTCTTTGTCGGTGCGGCGCGTCCAGACTGCCCCGATCTGCCGACAAACAGCTGATCGGCAGAGCGGGGCAGCCATTTAAATTTAAATGAAGCCGCGATTATTTTAATCGCGGCTTCATTTCCCTCTGCCGATCTGGCTAATCTACATGCCTCCGTCGACGGAGGCATGTAGTCTAGACACACCCTCAGTGGCACCTCCCCACTGAAATAGCAGAAGCAGGAAATATGTTTGCAAATATTATTAGCTAGAGCTGTTGCTCTTCATATAGCATTATGACTCAAGAGTGTCCATAAGGCGAAAATCACTCCCCCAGATAAAACATAGAATGGAGAATGAATTGTGATGGTAGTGATAGACTCTGCCATGGACAGGTGGACATGTGTTCAGATTCATCAGGCAGTCATCAGAAAAGTTGGCAGTTTGGTTACCGAATGTGGCGCAACAGCGCTAATCACAGCCTCCTGCCCTGGTCTGGTCTGACCTTGGAGAGCGAGTGGAATGAATGCAGAGCGGTTGAACTGCCATGGAGCATTAGCAGGGTTTTGCACTCCAGTAATGGCACGTCACTATCAGTGGCGCAAGCCACGCTGCATGTAGGCAGCTTCTTCCTCTGAGGTTCTGACTTGAAGACCGAAGGGGGAATTGGTTTCAGAGAAATCTTCGTAAATATGAGTATGTTTTAGGGGTATTTTTTCCTTAAATGGAACCCAATGAGGCCCCTCCAAATACCAACAGGTGCCTTGGGAGATGAAGGACATTGGGTTTTTGTGGCAGAGCTCAGGGTGAGCCAGCTTCTTCTCAGTAGTACAATAGCTGCGCGGGGGAGGGGGGTGTTGGGTATGAAATTGCTGCAGGATAAAACTGTATAGAACGGATTTCTGTTTCCTGCTTAGTGGTGGTAATAGGAAGATGATGTCTGTGAGTGATCACCATCAAGCAATGTGTGTCATTGAATCTGGTTCATGGGGGAGTTCTATGAGATTTGCAGCACCACATGAATATTTACACATAAACACTGTCTCTCTCTTTCTTGCTTCCTCTCTGACTGTCATTGATTCCCTTGTAGGCTGCTAATATATCTCCCCCAACCCAGCTATGAAGTAGATACTTCCTGAGATCACATGTGTGGAATTGGCTCTGTTAGGAATAAACCCCTTGAAAGAATAAGAAAGAGCCTAGAGGCGCACCTACCCTTTCTTCCAATGTGAGAGAGGCGGATGATTTCACTGGTTTCTCTCAATAGGCTGGAAGAACAGAGACTGTTTATGGGGCAAGGAGTTTGCTGCGAGGCATAACCTCATCACTAAGGCCTGAGAACCCCGAGCTCCCAAAGTGCCATGTAGAAAGATCCACCCATCTGTCAGGAGAAGTTCTAGACTTAAGAGTTTGTAAAGGAACATACTCAGCAAATTAAGGGACACCAAGAAATAAATCTGTGTGGGAAGACGTTCCTGGGGGGTTGTCAGGTTTCTAGGGGGTTGCTGTTCTGCCACAGCACTGCAGTGTGCTAATGGTTTGATTGTGAGGATGGTGGCTGCAGGGGAACTAGTTGTTCTCCAGGGGAAGGGAGTGAAATCTGATTAGATTCCATCCTTCTTTTGGATGGTTGGCTCAGCCTGCCCTCATGGACTTTTGAAACTAGTCTTGCTGCTGTACATGTTGCCTTGTTTTGCACATGCATTGCTGGCCTTAAACTATCTCTTCACTGCAGAGTTAACTCGAGTTATCTAGACTCACCACTCAAAGTCACCTGCATGAATTAACTCCTCTTTAGCTAGCCTGTCTTGAGTGAGAAAGGTTACACTGCAGTATAACAACCCAGCAACACAAAGGGATTGTATTAGCAGCACAGGCTGAATGTATTAGCTGATGATGAGTTGCGCTAATTTGAGCTGCAGCTTGTACTTGCAAAGGGCCAGCCAACCCAATTCAAAAGCACTGAGTTAGTTTGTGTGTGGGGTCAGGTTTAGGACTCAAGTTGGGAGCAAAGCTCAATTTATAACTACAGTTAACTCTGCAATCAAGACAAGTCCTCAGAGTAGGTATGTTTTGGATAAGTCGAGGCTTGAGAGAAAGGATGACTTTAGGATTAAGGCACTGGAATAGGTCTGCAGAAATCTGGAGTCAGTTCCCAGGTTTGCCAGAAATTTCTTGTGCAGTATGGGCAAATACCTTGCCCTTTCTGTGTCTCACTTCACCTGCTGTAAAATGTAGTATTTCCTTTCTCCAATCACTTATCTGTCTTCTTTGTTTAGACTGTAATCTCCCTATGCTCTGACTCTCTCCTGCTTTGTGTATGTGCAAGGCCTAGCACAGTGGGGCCCATTGAAGGCCAACTGAAGTCTATTGGAGTTGGGCCGATGAGTTAGCCCTTCTGTCATTTGACAGGCCTGGCATGACAATAGGTCTGTGAGCCAGGAATCTCTTGCATTCTGTGCCAAATTCTGCCACCCTCTGTTGGATTGGGCATGTCGCTTAGTCCTCTGCCTCAATTTGCTTGTTAGGCCAGGTCTACACTAAAGAGGAAAGTTGATTTAGATACACAACTCCAGCTATGTTAATTATGTAGCTAGAGTCAAAGTATCTTAAATCGTGTTTTGGCACCATCCACACCACGGGAGTTAGACAGGAGCACACACTCGCGTTGACTTCCCTTACTCCTCATGAGGTGCAGGACTACCGTCACCAATGGAGCTGCTTTCTCAGTTTGAATTAGCGTGTCTTCATTAGACCCGCTAATTTGAACCCTGGAAAATCAACCGTGGTGTCTTTGATCTTCTTTGTAGTGTAGACAAGTGCTTAGTGAAATAGGGAGAGTATTATTTACCAACTTTTATAGGGGAGGGGATGGTTAGGATGAATTAATGTTTTCTAAAGGCCACTTCGAATGCTGGGAATTATTATTGTAGTTTCTAGGACTCCGCTGTGTTAGTCTGTAACTAAAAAAACAGAAACAGCAACAATGGTCCTGTAGCACCTTAGGCTATGTCTACACTACCATGTTATTTCAAAATAAGTTACTTTGAAATAATAACTCCAAAAATAACTATTTCAAAATAAGCTTATTCCTCTTCACAAGCAGGAGTTATTATTTTGAAATAACAAGCCAATTATTTCAAAATAGCAGGCTTGGTAGGGTGGCTGCTTGCCTTGTTATTTTGAAATAGTTATTTCCAGAATTATTATTTTGAAATAATAACTCTCCAGTGTAGACATGCCCTTAGAGACTAACAAAAATATATAAATAGTATCATTAACTTTCGTGGTCACAGCCCATTTTTTCAGATGACAAATATTTGTCACCTGAAAAAGTGGGTTGTGCCCATGAAAGCTCATGATACTATTTATATATTTGTGTTAATCTCTAAGGGCATGTCTATACTATGGGTATATCTAGACTACATGCCTCTGCTGACAGAGGCATGTAAAATAGGCTACCTGACATAGTCAATGAAGCGGGGATTTAAATATCCCCGGCTTCGTTAAAATAAAAATGGCCGCCGCGCTGTGCCAGCACAGCTGATAGTCAGCACAGCACGCGAATCAAGACGCGGATCGGTCAACAGGGGGAAGCCTTTGTCGACCGCTCCTGCAAACCTCGTTCCACGAGGCATAAGGGAGCAGTTGACAAAGGCTTCCTTTGTCAACCAATCTGTGTCTTGACTCACGCGCTATGCTGACGATCAGCTGAGGCGGCACAGTGTGGCGGCCATTTTTATTTTAACGAAGCCAGGGATATTTAAATCCCCGCTTCATTGAGTATGTCAGGTAGCCTATTTTACGTGTCTCTGTCGGCAGAGGCGTGTAGTCTAGACATACCCTGAGTGTGTATTTCAAAATAAGCTATTTTGAAATGATAACTCTGGAAATAATTATTTTGAAATAGTGCGTCCACACTACAAATACCCATCGAAATAGTGCAGAATTATATCGAAAGAGCGCGTCAACACTAACTGGAGGCTGAATGGCATTTAAGGCCCCCTGGAAGCACTACAGGCAGGGCGTCAGGACAGCAGTCACTTCCTGAAGCTGCTGAAGCTATCTGAGGCTCTTGCTTAAAGGGGCTCCCCTCTACAGCCGTGTCTCAGACTCTTCACCTTTGCCTTGCCTCCTTGAGGGACAACAAACTCTTCTCACTGCCCGCTCTGGCGGACATCGTAGCACTTCTGCCATGGAGCTGGATCTGCTGCAAAGCACTTGCCAGCTCTTAGACCTCCTGCTGCAACTTCTGGTGCAGTTGATGCAGGCTCCCCACCTGGCACTGTAGGATCAGGACCAGCAGCTCATTCTGGGGCACCTCCTCACCCCACACAGCATGTTTCTCATGCACCACAACTGGTGGGACCAGATCGTCATGGAGCTGTGGGATGACCAGCAGTGGCTCCAGAACATCCGTATGCGGAAGGACATCTTCCTGGAGCTGTGCAAGTGGCTCGCCCTGCCCTTCAGGCTAGGGGACACCTGCATGTGACTCACCATCCCCTCCAGAAGCAGGTCGCCATCACTATTTGGAAGCTTGCTGGACAGCTACTGTTCCATTGGGAACCAGTTCGACATGGAAAGATCAACTGTTGGGGCCATGCACATGCAGGTATGACTCTCTTTCGATTGTCCTAGGAGGGTGGTGAACCACTGAAATGGGGGTGGACTCTCCCTCCCTGGAAGATTTTCAGTCCCGCTTTCACAAAGCCCGGCCAGGGATGGGGTATTTGGGGTTGCTCCTGCTTGTGAGAAGGGGCTTGGGCTCAGAGACCTCCTGAGAGCTCTGGCAACCCTGTGATTTTCTGTTTGTATCCTCCCGTAGGTGGTGAGGGCCATCAATGTCATCCTGCTGCACAGGGTCATCACCTTGGGCAACGTGGACCCCATCATTGCCAGCTTTGCTTCCATGGACTTCCCCAACTGCGGGGAGGGGCCATTGATGGCACCCACATCTCCATCCAGGCACCCGACCACTGAGCTTCCGATTACATCAACAAGAAGGGGTACTTTTCAAAGTGCTGCAGGCCCTTGTGGACCACCGAGACCACTTCACCAACATGAACGTCAGGTGGTTGGGGAAAGCACACGGTGCCCGCGTATTCTACAACTCCAGCCTCTTCCAGAGGATGCACGCTGGCACGTTTTCCCTGCCTGGACCTTGGCGAACAGAACATCACCTAAGTGGCAGCGGCCTGCCGTGTCCTACACAACCTGTGCAAGGACAAGGGGGAGATGTTCCTGCCAGAGCGGGGGTCAGAGGCTAAGTGGCTGGCCAGAGCCTTTGAGCAGCCACACACCACTGCCATCTGGCAGACCTATCAGGGGCCTGTGCGCATCCGGAAGGCCCTGAGGGAGAGTTTCAGACAATGCCAGCTGTGAGACTCTCCCCTGGGCCTCCCCAGAAGGGGCCTCTGCATGGCCCCTTTGTGCTTCTCCTCCTCCACCTCTCCCATCCCCTGCCATCCTGTTCCACCTTCCTCCCCCTCTTCTCCTCTGCAGATACAATAAACCAGAGTTTTTGGTTTTAAACCATCAACTGTCTTTTTTTTTATTTGGGGTAAATATAACTGGGGAGGGACTGGGGAAAGAACCTGGGAGGATGGAAGAGGGGGGTAGGAGGAGGAGGGGAGAGAAGGGGCTCAGTGATGGGGCTGGGACTTGCACCTGCCTCAGGTGGTCCCACCACCTTACTTGAGGGGCCCTCTAGCTGTGAAGAACAGAGAGAAGGACAGTCATCCCAGGAGACAGTTTGCCAGAAGCCTATCCCTCATGTGTGAGCTGATACCGAAAGGTCTCAGTTCACATGATGGTGATGTGCTTTGAGCAAGGCCATCTGTGGCCTAGGCACTGGGCACTGTCCTGCAGGGGCACAGACGTCCCAGGGGAGCCTCACTACCCCCACATCTTGGGGACAAGCAAGCCTGGGAAGGTGCCGGCCAGACCAGGAGACTGCAAGTGGGAGGTGGGCAGTGGCTGCATCCACAGAGAAAACTTCTATCACTGGTCGCTGGGCCAGGGGGAAAGGGTGTTGCGGGAGGTGTGCATGAACAGCAGAGGCCGCTTGCCAGGCAGGGTGCTACTGGGGTCCCCTCCACATCCTTCCCCCTCCCGGCAGGTTCCCATGCAGGGGCTCGGTGTCCTACACATCACTGTGCTTGCTCAGGAGCGGGTGCTGCCCCGAGAGTGCAGCCATGAGCCTGTGGCATGTGCGGCTCTGCTTTGTGTGTCCGTGACCCCAGCCTCCTTGGTAGTGGTTTGTGGTGAGAAAGTGTCCCACTACGGAGTCTGGAGTAAGGCAGGTCTCTCCAGCAACCTTGTGAGAAGGAGTGAAAGGTTCCTGTGTGGGAGCCTCATGCGTCTGTCCGCTCTGGACTGGGACTCCATGTGCACCCACATGTACAGGCTGCTGCACGAGCCCCAAACCGAGAAGGCTGAGCAAGGAGCATGCAGCCCCTCACAGCCCACCGGCTCCCCCAGCTTGTGTCTAGGGAAAGTAGTGGAACTCACCTGATGGGCCTTCCCTAGCCTCGACCAAACCCTGGGCAACATTCTGGGAGGGAGACACCGGCTCGAAGGAAATGATGACTTCCTGGCTGGTAGGCATCATGTCCTGGCTGGCCTTGTCTTCCTTCTCCACCTCCTTTTTCTCCTCCTCATGCACAGCTCCTCTCGCCCCTCCTCCTGCCCCCGGAGGCTCACAATGAGTGTCTCCAGTCCAGAGTCCATAATCAAGGGGGGGAAGGGACTGACCCTCGCTCCCAGGATGCGGTGCAGTTGTTTAAAGTAGCAACATGACTGGGGTGTTGCCCCCGAGTGGGAACTCTGCTCCCTGGCCCTTGTGTAGGCCTGCCTGAGTCCTTTAATTTTCATGCACACATGCTCCTGGGTGCGCAAGTGGCCCTTCTCACCCAGGTTGGTGGCCATCCAGCTGTACACATTGGCATTCCTGCGCCTGGTGTTGAGATCCAGGAGGTTTAAACTCCTCTCCCCAGACCTCAATGAGATCCAGGATCTCCACACCAGACCAGGAAGAAGAGGCCCTTTTCTGCCTCTGGGCAGGGGCTTGGGAGCTGCCTGCCAGATCACTAGCAGCCCTGAGGGGCTTGATGGGAGCACTGTGGTCAACCTATTGCTGCAGAAATGGGTCCTGCAGTATGGTACAGGGCTGTCAGGGCCAGCTTGTGCCACAAGCTATTTCCCCTGTAGCTGCAGCTTTAAACCCTGCAGGGGAAGAGAAACTATAGGGTTTTGAGGGGTATGGACAGAGTGGCCACCAGGGCAGCTGTGAGAAACCCTGGAGGCCAATTATTTTGAAATAAGCACAGTTGCATTGTCCACACACTCCCTATTTTGAAATAGCTATTAGGCATTATTTCTAATAGGCGTTATTCTTCGTGAAATGAGGGGTTTATTATTCCAGAATAAGAAGCCTGTTATTTTGAAATAATTTTGAAATAATGGGCTTGCTGTGTGGCTGCTCACCTCGTTATTTTGAAATAACATGAGTTATATCGAAGTAACGCTGCTGTGTAGACATGCCCTAAGGTGATCCAGGATCATTGTTGGTTTTTTAAAGGTTTTTTTTATTGTAGTTTCTGTGGATTTGCTTGTTGGTGCATGAAGGAGAGGTTCAGAAAAAGATGGGAAATGGATAAGAGGAGACAATGTGTGTTATGATTTCAAATATAACCTAAGACATGTCTTGTAACCTTCGCTTCTGTTTCTCTTTTCTCTTCCAGGTGGAGAGGGAAATAGCCATCCTGAAGTTGATAGAACACCCCCACGTTTTAAAGCTGCATGACGTTTATGAAAATAAAAAATATTTGTAGGTATTATTAGTTTTTGTTGGGCAATAAGGATGGAAATGGAAGGGAAAGAGTGCGGGGAGGGGGTGGAAAGAAATGTTTGGAGACTGCATAACAGTGCAAGTAGAATGGACTAGCATAATGAGATCACTCTGAACTCTACTGCCCATATGTTGCACTTGACTAAGAAGGGAATGGTTTTCATTTACTTGATTTCCTCATTCCCCCTTTTTGTCTCTGTTTTCTCCCTTCAACTGTCTTTAAAAATAAGTAAGATCGCAAACAAACCTTTTCTATAATATTTAGCTGATCTAACGGGGCATAATCCAGGTTTGTAGACTGCAAAATTGACCTGCCTCAAAACTGATAAAATCTGGTAGATAAAATCCTCCAGGTTCTAAATATTTTAAATTTAAATATTTTTCTAAATATTTTAAATTAAAACCTCAACTCTTTCACCAAGAAATTTAATTTAATTTTCAATAAGTTCAGTGATAACTACGGTTTTTGTAAGGCCCACATGAGTACACCTTTCAGTGATATTGGTCCTCAGACAGATTTTTTTTTTAGCTTGACAAGGTACCAGATAATTTAAAATTGTTGTCAAACAAACAGGACACATTAATCTTGGCTCAACTGAAAAAAAAATCAATGTTTTCCAAATGGAAAATGGAAAATCCAGTAGGGAGTTAAATGAGATTTCCAGGTTTTTAACAGGGTATTACAAGCAAGGGAAGAGTGTTTTAAACTATTTTTGAAAATCACATTCCAACAGTGACCCCCCCCTTAATGTCACAGCAGTATAAGGGTGTAATCACTGAACCAAGGAATGTGTGTTGAATGGATGTAATAATTCCACATCGACCATACGACCAAACTTGTTACGAGAGCAATGAATTCCTATTCCTAGTCCAAGAAGCAAGGCCTCAGCATTCAAGGGTTAGCTTAATAGAGCTGGCAGTAATTTCTTTTGGACTCTGAAGCCTCCTCTGGGACAGAGCCTGCTCTGGGTGGTGAACAATGGCCGCCAGATGGCTTGCCACAGGTTCTGGGTAGAGATTGGCTCCCATATATCTTCACTGACATGCCACGGGCCATATCCTCAGCTGGTATATCTGGGCATGACTCCTCTGAAGACTATTTTGCACCAGCTGAGGATGTAGAAGCCCCAACTCTCCTAATAATCCAGCCTTCTTTACAAGGAAGGGGTGGTAATAGGAGTGTGGGATGACAGACAAGAATAGGATTTCTATAGCCAATGCATTCTGATTTAATTGGGGGAAAAGAACCACTGGTAAGCAGTGACCCAATCTTTCTTCTGTTGAAGTTAATGGGAAAACTCGTTGTTTATTTCAGTGCTGCGGGGGAAGGAGGGATCAGGCTTCCTATTGGCTAAGTGAAAAGGAGTCTTTTTCATGTGTGAGCCCTTTTTTCTTCTATTTCCAACCTGTCCGTTGACAAGCTGTGTGTGTTTTGGGGACTGAAAACAAAGGCCACGCTGAATAGTGCTGGTTGAAGTTGGCATTAAAGGATCTTAATATTTTCAGCATTCACAGTCATTGTGCATCACTTTTCTCTTAGATACAGAAAAATAAGCCAGTGGATAAACAGTCAATACATGGTCTATGTGCATGTGTGCAGATAACTGCTAAGTAGGTTGCGTTTTTACCCCCTTCTGGACAGTAGAGGATTCTTTTACTGCCTGGAGGATGGTGCTGTTTAATGGTTAGAGCGTAGAATTCTCGGTTCTTCTTCAAACAGCGTCCCTCTGGATGCTCCGCTGTAGGTCCCTGCACTGCTGATCAGAGAACTTTGGTAGCAGTGTCTGTGAGGCCAGCACAACCGCTCTCTCTCCTCAGGCCCTGTCACAAGGCTAGCCCCCCTTAGCTCTTTTTCAGCTGCCCCCAGATAGAGCTGGAGCTATTTGCAGTCTGTTACAACCATCACTCTTGCTTTATGTTTCTACAGCTGGTTCATCTCCTAGCACTCAGTTGTAATTGTAGCTTTCTTATTTTTTCTCCATGAAAAACTTACTTAAAAAGAGACTTTGTTTTTTACTGCATTTTCTTATGGGGGACACTTCCCCCAGCAGGGTGGTCCCAGTTCAGGGGGCTTCAAGAACTACTTCTCCTGCAAAGAGGTGATCCCTGTCTCAGACAAGCACTCCTGAGAAATGTAATGCGTTGGGGAAGGCCATGTGCCACGAAAGTACGGTGGTCTCTGACTATGGTGGTCTCAGGCCCTGGTCTTGTCAGGACATCTTCATGGAGGCAGCACTTCTACCCTTTCCTGAACTGTACCATGGACCACCTGGCAGACGTGAATCTTCCTCACAGCCCTCAGCATCCAAAGACTGTGGGTTGAAGAAACCAGCCTCTGAGCCCACTAAGTCATTGAAGAAAAGTCCCCATAGTGAGCCCCAGGCTAGCCATAAGCAATCTTCGGCATGCTTAGTGTCCTCAGTACCGTCAGCACTGAGACAATGCCAGCCGTATACCCAAGCCTCACAAAGAACTACAGCAGCAGGTGCTGGTAATGCCCCTGTAAGAGCTGGTGGGCACAGGCATGAAGTGAACAGCACCAAGGAACAAGGACAGGAGTAAGTACTCCTCTAATAAGATGTAGCTGGTATCATCCATTGGGATCGTCAGTGATGCCCAATCCAGCACCAGGAAATCAGTGTGGGCAGGATCTTCTTGCACCCCAGTACTGCCAGGGGCACTAAGTTGATTGGAAATACCAGAATTCCAGCAGTATCGGGATTGCCCCGAATCTGACATACCAGAGTCTCCTCTTCTTTAGCACCAGGACCTCTGCACTGAGTCTTCATCTGCCACAGGAGTCTGCCCCACTGCCCTGCCATGCTCCCCCACATGGCAGTGCAGCATTGGACAGCAAACCCATGAAAGTGGTATTGCAGGACTCCTCCCAGTCTCTTTATGGCCCCAGTACACACAGGCTACGTCTAGACTGGCATGATTTTCCGCAAATGCTTTTAATGGAAAAATTTTCCGTTAAAAGCATTTGCGGAAAAGAGCATCTAGATTGGCACGGACGCTTTTGCGCAAAAGCACTTTTTGCGGAAAAGCGTCCGTTCCAATCTAGACGCACTTTTGCACCGTTTTCGCGATCGGGGCTTTTTTGCACAAAAACAAATCTGAGCTGTCTACACTGGCCCTTTTGCACAAAAGCTTTTGCGCAAAAGGACTTTTGCCCGAACTGGAGCAGCATAGTATTTCTGCAAGAAGCACTGATTTCTTACATGAGATCGTCCGTGTTCTTGAGGAAATTCAAGTAGCCAGTGTAGATAGCTGGCAAGTTTTTCCGCAAAAGCATGTGCTTTTGCGGAAAAACTTACCAGTCTAGACACAGCCACAGA
This sequence comes from Pelodiscus sinensis, assembly GCF_052426305.1. Classification (NCBI taxonomy): domain Eukaryota; kingdom Metazoa; phylum Chordata; order Testudines; family Trionychidae; genus Pelodiscus; species Pelodiscus sinensis. The sequence continues at coordinate 118,317,557 of NC_143056.1, read as the reverse complement.
GTCCCTGAGCATATCCTCAGATAAGCTCACCACAAATGTCTGGTATGGTCAGCCAGGGACACCGCCACTGGACTCCATGCCACCACTCCAGTAGCCATACTGAAACCATTGGGCTGCCTATCGCCCCCATGCCTCTCTGGCTTCTAGACCCACCTCAGAACTTGCAAGACCCCCCCCCCCCAGCTGTGAGGCCCAGCGCTTCCAAACCACCAGATGAGGTCATGAAGGGTCAGGAGGGCAACATGGAGGAAGAGGTGGCTCTGAGGACCATATCCTCCTCCTCCCCCCCAGATGAGGCCATTATGCCTCCACCACCATCTCTAGCAGATGACTTTCTTTTATTCCAGGACCCAGTGGAAAGCGAGGCAGACACGCTTTAGATACCACTAGAAGAAATCAAGGACACACATGAAAAACTGCTTGACATACTCCATTCACTCTTCTCCTAAAAAAATTCCCTCCCTAATAATGAGACTCTCCTGGATCCCACAAAAATCATATGGCAGATGCCAGTATCAGTGGCATCTACTTGCAAATAGATGGACAAAAAATATTATGTCCTACCAAGGGAGACAGAATTCCTCTTCTCCCACCTTCCATCTCACTCCGTTGTGAGAATGGCTGTTAATTCTCGTTGCCATCAACATCAGACGAGGCCTACTTCCTACGATAGGGACTAGAAGTATTTGGACCTTTTTGTCTTGGCCATGTTACAGTTTCGAATTGACAGTTACAAAGCCCTCTGGGTGAAATACATAACCTATTCAAAACTGGACAGTTTCATTGAACCGTTTGCCTGAGTCACACCATGAGCAATTTTTAACCATTATTCAAAAGGGACAACTAGAGGCCATGCCTGCACTACTGCCTGCCCTCAGTGCAGCTGACACAGCAGGCAGGTCCATCTCCGCAGCAGGGGCTACATCAGTCAGGCTGCCCCAAAGAGATTCAACTGGCATTGAAGAGCTTTCTTTGGAGTCACTAAGATGAGAAGATGGATTCCTCTCTTCACACACAAAAGGATTCTATGCACCCAATTCAGTGCTACTATGAACCACAGAGGAAGACAACTGAGTTCCCAAGGTATATACCATCTGGTCCGCAATTTTCCACATCCCAGCTATCCATTTCCAAGCACCAATTTTGATGTGTTGCTCGAAGCTTCAATAGACCACTATCCCCAACCACTGCAGCTGACCACCGCTATCCACCCATTTGGTGACGGTATGGCAACGTTCCACAGAACTTGAGAACGTAGAACATTGGATCAGTAGGGCTCACAGATCTATCCATTTTACCTCCCTATCCTCTCTGAAATACCCTTCCCTCCCGCTGTCCAGGGACCTTTCTCATGACAGTCTACTATCACAAAACGTAGATTGTTTTCTCCAATTAGGAGCCGTAGAACCAATACCTCAACATCTAAGAGGTAAAGGAGTCTACTTTTACAATTTCCTAACACTTGGTGGCTATAGCAGCCTTCCACCAGCCAGTAGGAGGATACTCAATGCTGTCTCACCCAACCGCTGAAAAGTTCCTTTGGGGTATAGTAAATCCTTTCCCACAACCCTGATACTCTAAACCTGGATTGACCAGGTCTCCATTCAAACCCATGGCTTCCTATTTGCTTACATACCTCTCCATGAAAACAGCCTTCCTAATAGCAATTACCTCAGCTAACAGAATAGAGAAATAGTAGCTCTGATGGCACAGCCCCTCTACATGGTATTCTTTCAGGACAAGATTCCACTCAGCCCACCTCCAAAATTCATTCCTAAGCTCCCCATTTCACATGCACCAAGTGATTCACTTTCCAACCTTCTACTCTGAACCTCCCCAATACGGAGGCTATTTTACACACTCTAGATGTGAGGGGAGCATTAGCTTTCTATCTGGATAGGATAGATGTTTTTAGGAAGTTCCATGGTCTTTTCCTCTCCCTTGCAGAAAGATCCCAGGGCTCTACAATATCAGCCCAGAGGCTCTCCAAGTGGGTCTCAAACTGCATTAGACAATGTTAGCAAATATGTAATAGGACTTCTCATAAGAACGGCCATCTAGCCCACTATCCTGACAGAGGCCAATACCAGGCATCCCAGAGGGAGTGAACAGAACTGGTAATCATCAAGGGTATGTCTAGACTACATGCCTCTGCCAGCAGAGGCATGTAAATTAGACATATCGACATAGTTAATGAAGTAGGGATTTAAAGAAAGCCTTTGCCGACCGATCCTGTAAACTTCGTTTCACAAGACATAAGGGATCAGTCAGCAAAGGCTTTCCTAGCTGACTGATCCGCGACTTGACTGCTGCGTTGTGCCAACGATCAGCTGAGCCGGCACAACGTGGCGGCCATTTTTATTTTAACGATGAGGGGGATATTTAAATCCCCGCTTTATTGACTATGTCGGTATGTAGGCAGAGGCATGTAGTCTAGACATACCCCAAGTGATCCCTTCCCTGTTGCCCGTTCCCAGCCTCTGACAAATAGAGGCCAGGAACACCATTCCTACGTATCCTGGTTAATAGCCATTGATGGACCTAGCCTCCATGAACTGATCTAGTTCTTTTTTGAACCCTGTTAAAGTCCTGGTCTTCACCACATCCTCTGGCAAGGATACGATTAATACACACTCCACAAAGTTGATTTCCTTAGCTGTCACTATCTACAAGAATGTCCCTGTCTCAGAAATCTGTGGGGCAGTGACATGGGTGTCAGTCCACACCTTCTTAGAATATTATGCAGTCACTGGGGACTCTTCCTCCAATGCCATCTTTGGCTTCACGGTGCTGTCATCTGTACCTCACTCAGCTCTGAAGTCCCAGCCCCCCACGGGGATATCGTTTAACAATCACCTACAGTGGAGCACCCATAGGGACATTACTCAGAGAAGAAGTTACTCACCTGGTGCAGTAACGATGGTTCTTCAACATGTATCTCTATGGGTGCTTCACAGTCCACCATCTTCCCCTCTTCTTCCGAGCTGTTCTCCATGACTCCTTTGGGGAGAAGTAACTAATGGTTGGCCTCATGGTGGGTCTAACAGATATCGCTAGGAAAGTTCTCTCAGCAGTAGTGCAGGGACACAACAGAGCACTCAAAGGGACACACATCTCAAAGAACCAATGTGACTGTACCAGCCAAGTAACTTCAGCAACATTTTCAAAAGACACTGCAGGTTGTGCCTCCCTGAACCGGGACTCTCTGATCTGGCAACATCCATGGTCTAGACCACAGAGACCAGGAACAGGGAGGTCTGACGGTGGGGCAGGAGCATGGTCGGGGAGGGGGACTGGCGACTTAGCCGGGAGCCCAGTATGGGGGGAGGCACAGCATGACACTGAGTTCTAGCCCCAGTGGCAGCCATGAAGCTTCAGCCGTGGCCAGGGAGCTGTGACCGCAGCAGAAGCTGTGGAGCTCTGGCCCCAACTGCTGCTAGGACTGCAGAGCCCTGGCTGTGGAGCTCCAGCCGTGCCGCTCCAGCTCTGGTAGCAGCAGGGCCGGCAACAGCTAGAAGGCCCTGGGGCTGGGTCAGTAGCAGAGCCAGGCTGCCCTAGTCTGGTGGCAGCAGGGAAGCATAGGCCATGAGAAGAGAGACCTCCCCTGGTTTGGCAAATCCTCATTTGGGACCGGTTAGGTCCTGAGGGTGCCAGACAAAGAAGATCCAACCTGTCGTATTTTTGGTGCCCAATTTATGCCATATTAAAAAGACGTGATTTTCAGAAACTGCTGAACACCTGCCATATTAAAATCAGGCCCCTTTAAGGTGTCTGAGTTTGACCATCCAAAAATGGAAGCACCCTCAAATCTCTAAGGGTATGTCTACACTACAAAGTTAATTCGAACTAACAGCTAAACATACAAACCGCTAGTTCGAACTTAATTCGAACTAGTGGAGCGCTTAATTCGAACTAGGTAAACCTGCGAACCTAACGCCTAGTTCGAATTAAGTAGTTCGAATTAAGGGCTGTGTAGCCACTTAATTTGAACTAGTGGGAGGCTAGCCCTTCCCAGCTTGCCCTGGTGGCCACTCTGGGCCAAACCAGGGAAACTCTTCTGCCCTCCTCCCGGCCCCAGAGCCCTTACAGGGGCACGGTCTGGCTACGGTGCTTGTGCCAGGTGCAAGCCTGCCAGCACCTAGCCAGCAGACCCTGCACCTGGAACAGCATGAGCCAGCCACCCGATGCCCCCCAGCCCTCCCCCTCTTCCTGGGACCAGGCTGGCGGCTCCCGGGAGCTTGCCCGGGACCGCAAGAGGCGGGCACATGCCTGGTCTAGTGCGGACATCGTGGACCTCGTCCACGACCTCCGCACTAGGCACAGGAAAGTGGCCGGCTAGGGCAGGAGAGCTGCCAGCCTGGCCACCCAGGAGCAGGTGTGCATGAAAATCAAGGCGGTCCACTGAGACCCCCGACCCTGAGCCCTGAGCTTACAATGGCTGTCCTGAGTCAGACCAAAGGTCCATCTATCCCAGTAGCCTGTCTGCCGACAGCGGCCAACCCTAGGGACCCTGGAGGAGATGGACCGAAGACAGTGACCAAGCTATTTGTCTCGTGCCATCCCTCTCCAGCCTTCCACAAACTTTGGGCAGGGACACCACTCCTACCCCCTGGCTAATGCCACTCCATGGACCCAACCTCCATCACTTTATCTCACTTCTCTTTAAACTCTGTTCTAGTTCTAGCCCTCACAGCCTCCTGCAGCAAGGAGTTCCACAGGTTGACTCTTTGCTTCATGAAGAACAACTTTCTGTTACTAGTTTGAAGCCTGCTACCCATTCCTTTCCTTTGGTGTCCTCTAGTCCTTCTATTATGGGAACTAATGAAGAACTTTTCTTTATGCACCCTCTCCACACCACTCATGATTTTATAGACCTCTATCATATCCCCCCTTAGTCTCCTCTTTTGTAAGCTGAAAAGTCCCAGTCCCTGTTCCAAACCCCTAATCTTTGTGGTTGCCCTTTTCTGAACCCTTTCCAAGGCCAAAACATCTCTTTTGAGGTGAGGTGACCACATCTGTACACAGTACTGAAGATGTAGGCATACCATAGTTTTATACTTCCCCTCCTCCTTCTTCCCCTGGCTTCCCCCTTCCAGCTCCCTCCTCCCAGGTTTCCCCCTCCTCTCTCCCACCCTTTCTCTTCCCCTCTCCCACCTCATTTTCTCAGTCTCCCCAGAGGTTAATCGCCCCCCCCCCCCGCCTCCAGTTTTGTTAAATAAAGAGAGTTTCTATTTTTGAACACACGTGTCCTTTATTTTTTTACATCAGGAAGGGGGGCTAGGGAGAGGTAAGTGGAAGGAGGTGAGGGAGGAATGGGGTACGAGCGCCCGATGGGGAGGACTGGGGTGGTTCTGCGGGCTCCTCGGGGTGGAAACTCTCCTGCAGGGTCTCCTGGATCCTAACAGCCCCTCAATTGACTCCCCCGGATGGCAGCCTGCGGCAAGTGCAGCCGGGCTGATGGCCAAGTGCTGTGATGTGCCGAGTGCGGGCACTCAGGGCACTCCCAAGACAGGACTGCTTTGCTGTCCCTTATCGAGGTAGACAAGCAAGCGGGGAACCCTGAGAACTGTCTGTCCGGGGTTGGGGTCGGGTCCCTTTAAGCACAGCCCTCGGCTAGCCTGAGGCAGCAGCTCCACGCAAGTCCTAACCTGCTGCCCAGCCGGCACCTGTTCTGGCTAGCCTTAACTTCGGTTCAGGGTCCACTCAATGTGGACATGCTAGTTTGAATTAGCAAAACGCTAATTTGAATTAGTTTTTAGGTCTAGATGCACTAGTTCGAATTAGTGCTGTAGTGTAGACATACCCTAAGACGGGTTTTAAAATCTTGGCTGTAAATCCTGGATTCTAATCCTGACTTTGCAACTGACTCACTGTGTAACTCCAAAGTAGGTTGTTTGCCAGCCCTGTTTCAGTTCCCCATTCTCTAAAATGGGACTGATCATGCATGCCTACTTCATAGACATGTTTGGTCCTTCCAGTGAAAGGCAATAACTGTGGAACTGCAAAGGGTTATTCATTATTATTAATCCTATTAGTCATCATTTTAAAGAAAAGGTGGATGGCTGGTTCTGCGCCACTTCTCACTGGTCAGAATTAGAACTGGGCATGGCCTTGGGTTAAATTGAGCAGAGAGAGACGGGGTCAGTGCAAGGTTCAAATGTGTGTGTGCGTGGGGGAAGTGCGTGTGTGTACTAATAGGTTATGAAGAAGGGTGCTGAGGTGACTTGCACTTTATTTGCACAAATAAAGCATTGTGAGCCTCACCATCAGCAACAAATTGCTCTCCGCTTGCCGCAGCGCCTTTCCATCACCCCTGACATCTTGACAGCAGTGGCAGTGGCATGGTTTCTTAGGCAGCTTATGAATTATGGTTGATATTTCGGATGCCAGAGACTAATCGCAGCGTGGCACTGGGGAGTATTTCCTCGATAAATGTTAATTTCACAAATCATGTTTGACTTTTGGTTTATGATTTAATTTGTGACAAGGGGCTTTGGTTGAGTAGATTCCTAATGCAGCCATGAATCAAATCCTTTTTCCACAGTTTGTTTAGAGCTGAAAATGAGTTTAAAAAGAATAAGAAAAATTCAGCAGCATGGCTCTGTTACTGTGGCAGTCATATCTACTCTGGTTCAGTTTTTTTAATTGGGATATTTCAGGAGACAAAGTTGGTTATAATGCTTTCAGTTCCTTTCCAGCACGCTGATTTGTCTTATTTAACCATATGACAGCAGACTATCATGCCAGATACATAGGGCTAAATCACAGCTCCACCCCGTGTCTCACTGTGTACAGTGCCCTCTATAAAAACACTATTGTTATAGGACAAAGCAACAGCATTGGTGACAGATAGTTTTAGTAGTGTTGTTTCTTACTTGTTTTATAGGTTCACCTAGAGCCCTCAGTGGAGATCTGGACATATTGTGCTCCATGCTGTATAGACACCTACTTAGAGACAGTCCCTGTCCTAAAGAGCTTATAATCTAAATAGACAAGACAAAGTTGGGAAACAAGAAAAAAGTATTATCCCCATTTTACAGATGGGGAATTGAGGAACAGTGGCCTTGTCTAGACTCTATCCAGTGATGTTTAATATACTTATTAACTATCTAGAATGGAGAATGAGCAATAAGTAGCAAAATTTGGAGATGACACAGTTATTTCAGCTAGTTGAGTCCATTTTGAGTCCAGAAAAGACTGAGGAACTTGGGAGAGACCTAAGGAAGCAAAGTGAATGGGCAACCCAATGGCAAATCAAGTTCATTGCAGATAAGTGCTAAGTAGTGCACACTGGAGGGAAATACTTGAAGAACTCACGTACCTGGCAGTGTTCTAAATTAACTGTATCAACTCAGAAAAGGGACCCTGGCTTCCCTGTGGAGAGCTCAGTGAAGACATCTGCTCATTGTGCCACTGTTGTGGAAAAAGAGCCAACAAGATGTCGGGCTGCATAAGGAATGGGATGGAGAACAACCCGGATACTGTGCCTTAGCGCAGATTTCTCTGGAGTACCCTGCATGGTAGACTCACAGCTTCTTTCTCCTTCTCTTGTAATCCAAGAAAAAGGGGGCGTTTGATGAAATTGAAAGGTAGCAAATTCAAAACTGATAAAAGGAAATGTTTTTTCTCTCATTATGCAATTAGACTATGGAGCTCATTCTCACATGACACTGAGATCAAGAATTCAGTAAGATTCAAGGAGGGACTGGACATTTAATCCGTACTATCTTGAAGTATAACTGTTTGGACAAACAAAGAGTTTTGAAAGGGATAAAAATAAAATCATGATTCAGGGCATAAGGTATTTTCTAATGATTAGAAATTAAGATAAGATCCTCATGGGCAGCACATTATCTCACATCTGCCTACTTTGGGATTCTTATATCTTCCTCTGAAATCTGTTAGAATTAGGATGCCGATCTAAATGGATCATAAGTCTCATCTGTTCTGACAAGTCCCTTTTTCCATGACTGGGATAAAGCATATCATTTAAACGCATAACGTTAAAAAAGCACTGTTAGTCCTAGTCCTAAAGACATTAAGGGTGTGTCTAGACTACAGGGTTTTTTAGAAAAAAGTGGCCTTTTTTTAAAAAAACTTCTCCTGTGTCTAGACTGCTGCTCTGTTTTTTCGAAAGTAAATCAAAAGAACATGGCAGTTTTTTCGACTGCGGAAAACCTCATTTTACGAGGAAGAATGCCTTTTTTCGAATGTGCTCTTTCGATAAAAGGCACTATGTAGTGCAAATGGTGCTTTTTCGAAAGAGTGCATCCAGACCACTTTTTGAAAAAGTGGCTTGCTTTTTTGGAAGTACTGGTTGTAGTCTAGACGCTTTTTCAAAAGTGCCTTTCTAAAAACCCTCTTTCAAAAGAGGCTTGCAGTCTAGACGTAACGTAAGTGATTTGTCCAAGGTCACACAGGAAGTCTATAGCAAAGCTGAGAACAAAACCTCTCCAGAGTCCCCGCTTCGTTTCCTCTGTGCCTTGGGTAAGAAGGCAGCTTACTCACTACCCCCAAAAGAAGCTCCAGAAAAGAATCACAACTCACTGACAGCCCTCTGAGCCACGGTTCCTCTGGAAGCTCCTGTACTGCCTGGGTGGTAGAGTTTGCTATATAAATCCATTACCAAAAACAGCATCCAGCAAACTTTGCTAGTAGCCATCCCTTCCTCACCTCCCTCCCTTGCCCCTTCTAATCCTTCTTGTGCTTGGAGGGAATGTCAGGCACTCAGGCCATATGCAGGTCACTTTAAATGCCATGGACCTAATTCCAAAATAAACAACTCAGACTGGTATAGCCGAAAGCACAGTTTAGTTCTCTTGCTCATAGGACAATAATCGAAGCTTTCCATGGGATGTAGAGGGCCAAAGCTGGGAATGCTGAGGAGAGGTGGAGGCAAATCGAAGTAGGCACAAAACCTGGGTCAAGAGAGTAGGTCTAGATATCATATAAAATAAATAGGTGAGTTGTGTAGAAATACATGAGCTAGATTTCTACCTGGGGTTTTCTGGAGGCTTCTATTTAATCCTCATGGTTTATAACACCGTCACAACCCTGTGGTGGGATTACAGCCTCATAATTCACAGATGGATGTCCATTTCTTTCATAGCTCGTACTTGCTTATTCAGTATTCTCTGTCTAGTCTAGGTATACGCACAGATTACAATTATATAAAAGATTTACACACCTCATTTAGAAATCTGAAGGCATATTTTTGCCCCCTCTTACTGCATATAAAGAAGTTCCCACATGAAGTAGACCTGGGGAGAGATGATGTAAGTAGCTTGTAGATAGAAGAGAGCTGTGTACATACCATTCATAGCACTACACCTTTGCGCTGAGGAATGGTTTCTTGTTAAAAACTGTTGTGTATTAAATAAGGGAAAGCAAAAAACATGCTGCCCTTCACCTGAGGCACCAATTGATGCATATTTTACTGGAGAGCCATTTAAAATCATATTTTAAGTCACTGATCTGCATCTTATAATTCAGTAAGTCTGGGCTTTCCTTTGGATCTTACAAAAGCAATTAATCTACCATTCAAGGAGCTCTAAGCATATCAACTGGTGCCACCCTACAGTCCAAAAAGACTTAAAAAACAAGTGGTCCTGTAGCACCTTACAGAATGTATATATATATGTAGTATCATGAGCTTTCGTGGGCACAGCTCACTTCTTCAGATGTGTAGAGCAAACGACACAGAAACCCCCAAATTTAAAGGAGAAAAAGAGGGGAGATTTGGGGATTTCTGTGTCTTTTGCTCCACTTATCTGAAGAAGTGGATTGTGCCCATGAAAGCTCATGATTCATTCTCTCTCTCTCTCTCTCTTTCTCTCTCTCTGGCTATGGCTAGACTACAAGCCTCTTTCGAAAGAGGCTTTTTTGAAACAATCTTTCGAAAAAACGTTTTTCAAAAGAGAGCGTCTAGACTTCAACCATGCATGACAATTCAGAAGCCATTATGCGTCCAGGCACAGAGTACGGGGTCTTTACGTCAGGGCACCGGCTTTCTGTTCTTGACTATGACTCTGAATCGTAGCTTGAGCTCAGCCAAGTCAGATGACTTTGGGCATTGTTTCCTTTTCTGTGAAGTGAGAGGAGAGGATATTATTCAGTCACTATGTTAGAGGCCATGGGCTCAGGTTTTCAAAGTGCCTCATCTCTAGACCGGGGCTCACCTTTTGGGGAGAATTCAAGTCCCATTGGGTACCTAAGCAAGAGCCAGGTTCTCAAAACTGTGAAGTCCCCATCAGCTTCAATTGGGACATTCATGGCCAGAACTGTTGAGCACCAAATATGCTGAGCTCATGGGGAAACCTGGCCCTTACCACTCTCCAAATAAAAGATGCTATGTCATTGCAGAATGTTATTACAAGTGGTGGGTGAACCTCAAAGGCTTGGTCCTCTCTCAAAGAATCAGGTTGTCTCACAAGAATTTGCTATGAAACCTGGTAAGATAGAGGGACATACATTTTTAAGCTTTACATGTCAGACTCAATTCCAAATATCAGCTCAGGTTTGATTATTTCATCCAAACCAGTTCAAGCATTCCATACAACAACCCATTTTAACTGGCAGGGAGCCTATTGAACAGAGGGCTTCGGTTATTCCCAACTCCTTTGAAAAGCACCATTTGTTCTTTAACTCCCCCCTCCAGACACTGAAGAAGTCATTCCTCCATCCTGCAGGGCACTATTGGGCATGAGCCCACATCTCACTGTAGGGCTTAAAGCCTATAACTTTCTGACTTCCGAGATGAGACTACGACACATTGTTTGTCTTTTCATCATGAGTATTTCTGCTGAGAACTGATTCTGAGGTGAAAGAGGATGTCAGAGGGGAGTGGCACTGTTTGTGTCTTTTTTTCATTACAGCCCTGGCATCTAAAATTAGACCCACACATGGGAAAACCCTGCCTGGGTTTCAAAAGCTGGAATGACGTTGTAAATAGTGTATCTGTATCACATTGGAGTAGGTCACTGAGCACGGCCGTTATTCTGGAAAAACAATGCACACAGCAATTGCGTTATTTCGAAAGAAAATCGAAATAATAAGAGTGCTTTTTCTGACAGTGGTAAACCTCATCCCACGAGGAATAACGCCTCTTCCGAAAAAGCACTTTCAGAAGATGGTGTGTGTGGACTCTCCACTGCTGCTATGTCGATATAGCTCCTCACCAGGGCCATTCTAAAGTTATTCCTCCTCAGTGCCTCCTGGGACTCTAATTTGATCTAGCGCATCCACATTAGGGGAGCCTGCCTCGGACTAATTTTGAGGCTTCCCTGTAGTGTGGATGTTCTGTTTTGAAATAAGATTTTCCAGAAGATATCTCCCAGAATAGCTTTTTCCGAAATAAGCTTGCAGTGTAGAAGTACCCGAAGAGTGTCTTGATCTTTTATTCTGAGGATTTTCAAATGCATTGGTTACAGCAAGAGAGACCAAAAACCCGTTCATGTGACTAGAAGGCCAACAGAAAAAGCCCAGCCTGGGTTATAGGTACAGTCAGGGGAACTAGACTTACCCAACAACTTTTGCCTCATTGTCTGTTGCTCCAGTCTTCCATCTGAGAATCTAACTGGACCCCTGGATCTACCATGTGCATCATCAGCAAGGGGTTAACTCAGAAATCGAGTTGCACCCTGCTCCTTGTGACAACAGTTCCATGATGTTGAGTGAAGGTCAAAGAGAGATGTAAGTCTTGAAATAAAAGGGCACCACGCTCTTAAAAATAGGAACTAGGGGTGGTTTCAGGGTTCCAGATCAGGCAATGACAGATATGCTAGCAAATGGGTGTCATCTCATCCCTTGCCCAGACTGTATTGAGGATCCCTCCAGCCAGATGCGTTCCACATCATGCGCCCATGTAGGAGGCTGCTACATGCACGACTACACACTGTAAATAGCAGCCACGTTAGCACGCAAAACACCTCTCATCTCCAATAAATCAAAGGTAGAAGCAGTACAACAGCAAAACCCACCTCTCAACACACACCCCCCATCCCTCCATTCCAAACATAATTAGCAAAAGCAAAAAAAAAATCAGCTTATGGTTAAAATTGGTCCTTTACAAAAAAATCACAGGAGCAAACATTTTGTTGCAGGGGCAGGGAAAGAAGCGCTCGTGGCTCTGTGCCAAATTAGGGTTTAAAAATTCATGCCTGCCATAAGAATTTATATAGCTCCTGAATTATTTATTGGCTGCGCCAATAACAAGGGGCTTAATATCTGATAGAGATTATTTAATCAATAGAAAACGGCACAGCAAAAAACCATCAAAGAATTACAATATGTCAGTCCAGGCTGGGCAGTTTTTAACCCTCTTCCTGCTGAGCTGGAGGGAGCAGAACTTTTTGCAGAAAGAGCGACAGCCTACAGATGAAATCTTTAAGCCTGTATTTTGCTGGGAGCTCACCTCTAGAGACCTGGCATTTGGGACTAGACCCTCATCAATGCATAGTAGCTTTGAACTATAATGAGTTTTCTAGCTCTTGGCTGAGTTGGTTGGGAGGAATGGTTAATCTCTCATGAGTGACATGCTGGGAATTTGGGGCTGGGGGACTAGCGGGGGTTGCAATTGTCTGATTGCTTGGACTTTTGCTGGCATTGCTGAGTATGCCCGGTGCATGGCATTCCTGATGCAGCCCACAGCTTCACACAGACTGTAAGTGGGTATTCATGTGGCCTAAGCACCTGGTACGATTGGGAAGTTTTAAGAGGTGGACTTGGGGAAGACGGATGCTTAGACAGATGTTTTTCATCCTTTTATCTGCCATTACTATTTGAGTCAAGCCTCCAACCCTGCAGACTGGGTATGTTGATCTAATGGTGAATCCGTGTCAAGTGTAGATTGTCCATTTTCTGTGTTGCATTCCTTGTTCTTAGCATTCTTCTCGTCAGTCTCTTATCATAGTTAGACGTCAAGGTGGCCAGAACACACTTACCAGTGTGTCCACACTAACCAGTGAGGTGTCCTGCCTCATGGCTGAACATCACCATAATGCTGCCAACTCTTAAGCAGGATCTTTATGGGCTGTAGGCATCAGCTCAACCAGAGAAGCCTAAAGCCTTGCCTGTTTGAATCGATAGGATCTGTGCTAAGTTTCTGCATCTTGAACGTTGTTCTTTGCATCTATTCAAAGGTCCTTGCCTTACAGTGGTGTGCAGATATCAAGACATAGATTTTTAAAGCCAGGAAGGACTATTATGATCATCCAGTTGCAAGCCATAGACCCTCGCCCTGTGAGTCATAGATTGAGGCGTGCACAGACGAACCACCTGCCTGCCAATGTTTAAGTGAGGAGATATTTTTTTAATATCTTGTAATAAAAATCTCAGATGCTTGTCATCCAGCTTGGACTGGACATAATCTTCAGAGATAACTCAGGTACTGCAGGAAGTGGCAATCTTCCCTCTCAGTATGTAACCAGGTCCCTAGTGGGGTGGGGATATTGTCTTAATGGGTCTGCCATCTTTTTGCAGGGCGCTTAAGCAGAAGCTGTGACTTTTCTGATTCTTAAAATCCCATAGTCAATTTTTGTGAGAGTAAGGGTGCAAATCCTGTTGTTATCCAGTTTGGATAAACTAGTTAACATTCTCTTGTATTTTCAGCAGGAGCACTTACTTTTCCCTTCCTAAAATCTGCAGTAGTGTTGATGCTGCATTTTGCTACGGAAGTTGCTGCACTTCCATAGTGGATTAATGCTCCCCGGCTGAATGATACTCAGCTTTAATTTTCCTTCTCTTCAAATCCAGAGAGTATTCTCATGCAGAATTAGTCTGCCAGTGCTTGATCAAGTGATGTGCCTGACAGTGAACTGGCTACAACTCCTAGTGTTTGGCGGTGCTTGTTTGGCAATGAGAGGTTTTTAGAGGAGTGAGAAAAGGAGGGCCTTAGAGAGAGACAGTATAGCTGCATCATCCATGGAAGGTGAATGCTAGCCTTTGCTAAAATGATTTGCAGAACAAATCCTTTCCCTAGATAGTCCCAGTGAACCGGGAATCAGCAACCATTCCTCTTGCAAGAGGACACTGTAATAACCAGCTACACTTTTGTCCCCTCTGGGCTGGATTACTATGTGCGAGGACTAACTTTGAAATATCCCCAGAAGCTCTGGCTAGTTCATCACACAGCTGTCTCATGCCTGCACAGGCTTCCTGCTCACTTCCATCGGCAGGTCAAGGTGTTGACAATAATCTCTAAAGCAGTAGTCCCCAACCTTTTCAGGCTGCCGGGCGCCCGGGGGCGGGGACGCTCACGTGCCGTGTTTGCGGGGGGGGCACACATGCACCACGCGTCCAGGGCAGGGCCGCGCATGTGCTGCACGCAGGGCCAGATTAAGGGGGGGGCTAGCCGGGCAGCTGCCCGGGGCACCAACCTATGGGGGGGCGCCACACGCCCTTTGAGCTGCCATCAGGCACCATGCGGCGCCCCGTAGAGCTGACATCAGGCACTGCATGCCTGATGTCAGCTGTAAGGTGTGCAGCGTGCCGGGGGGCAAGGCCGCACATGCGCCGTGCACCCAGGGGCAGAGCCATGCATCCATTGCGCGCCCGCTGTCCAGGACGCAGGAATGGCTCGAGCAGGCCCTGCCACGCCCGGGGTTTGGGGTGCAAGAATTGCTTGGGCCAGTCCTGGTCACTCAGTGGGCGCACATAAATGCCCTGGCAGGCGCCATGGTGCCCATGGGCACCACGTTGGGGACCACTGCTCTAAAGCATTGATGGTCTGGAGCTTAGTTTAGAGAAAGACCATCCCATCTTATACTCTGTGGTGGCATGGTATCAGCTTAAACTCTGCAGCATCAAAGGTCTGTCTTATGTATTCAGTCTCTTTAGCCGTCCATCAAAGCCCAAGACTTGCTTTGTGCAAGACATTTCCATTTGGCCTAGCTTTTAACTTATTTGTGTTTTTAGTGACAGTGACAGAGGGAAGAAGAAGAACCTGTTTGATTTTTTTTCCTGGCCAAATGGCTTTGGTTTATTGCCCATTTGGGATGTTCTATTTAATTTATTCTTTTGCAGTGTTTACTGTTCATCAGATGCCTGGCTGCTACAGCAGTAGGTACCTTCAATATCTTTTATATTACATTATAGTTTGGACAGTCATCTGAAAAGTGCTTTCAAATTCTTTGGGATGGAAGATGATGTTACAGTATTGGAGCATGAGCGTGAGTCAGGGGTGCTCCCAACTATTAGCTAACTTGCTGAAAGCCCTTGGTCAAATTACTGCCTCTCTGTTCCTCAGTTTCACCATATGTAAATTGAGGATAATAAAATCTCCCTAATTCTAGGGAGGAGAGAGGCTCACATTATAAATGTTTGCAAGGTGCATTGAGATCCTTTGATGAACGCTGGCACAGAACTGCAAATTATTGTTATTAAGTATTGTAAATTATTATTTTGCAGTTACAATGTTTCATTGAAAGATCTCATTTTGCTTTATACCCTAATAATAATAAATAATACATGTATGTGCTGCCCCACAGGATCTCATTTGTATAAGGGCAGATGTATTATAAATCTATAGGGCTGGGAAAACATGAATTGCATATCCATTACCAAGCTGTAATGCTGAGCTGCTGTGGGGACACTTTGCTGGTAGGCATGTGTTATTACTGGCCAGGACTGCTAAGGCTTAGCAAACAACCCGTCGTTCTCTATAATCATCAGGACTGGGATGAAATCCTTAGATATTGTGCCCCTGGTACCTGGGGAGACATGGATCTGGTTCTTCTTGGGCCAGCCTGCCTTTCTGTAAGAGTTGCGTTTCCTTACACTACTCTGGGCTAGATTGTAGGATTTAAGCACAGCCTTGCCTTGAGGCGTCAGAGAGCTGCCCTGCCCTAGAGCAAGCACCCCGAGGCATTCTCCCAGAGCTCCCCAGGGTGCAGCAGAGCCCATACAGCCATTCCTGGGATGCAACAAACTTCTTTTGCCCTGCAGTCTGCCAGCAAGTAGGAAGTGGAATTATGGCTCTGTTGACATTCCTCCTCTCCCCTTTTGGGGTGCCAATAGCATGGGAGCTGCACCAGCCTTCCTTTGAGCACAGGGAACCTGCTCTTTCATGTGCTGTGCCGCATAAGGCTGGAGGAGGTTCCATGCTCCGTTCCCCATACAGTGCCCACCTGGAAAAGCCAGGCCAAGTGTGGCCCAGCTGCTGTTGTTTGCAAGTGAAAAAGAAAAGCAAGCTCACAGATTAGTAGTCACTTTTCATACAGCAGGAATAAAGCTGAGCCACGAGCTACAGCACTGAAGGAAAACATGGCTCAGAACCCGAACGTCGTGGAACTGGCCCACAGCTATAAAGTTCTCAGCATGATGCTGAGACTGGGTGGTTTAATGATTTCTTTGTTTCTGTTTTCACCAAGAAGTTGGTGCTGATTGGATGTCTAACATAGTGAATGCCAGTGAAAATGAGATAGGATCAAAGGCTAAAATAGAAAAAGAGTAATTTTTAACTTAGACAAATTAAATGTCTTTAAGTTATCTGGCCTGATGAAATACACCCTAGAATAGTCAAGGAGCTGACTAAGGAGATATCTGAGCCATTAGCTAGTCTCTTTGAAAAGAGATTCCAGAAGATTGGAAAGCGGCAAATATAGTACCATTCTATACAAAGGGAAATAAGGGCAACCTGGAGAACTACAAACCAGTCCACTTAACTTCTGTACCCCAAAAGATAATGGAGCAAATAATTACACAAGCAGTTTGCAAACATTTAGAAGATAATAAGGTGTAAGTAACAATCAGCACAGATTTGTCAAGACCAAATCATGTCAAATCAACCTCATAAGCTTTCTTTGACAGGATAACAGAATAGGGGGGAAAGCAGTAAATGTAATACAGCTTAACTTTAGCAAACCTTTTGTCTCGCATGACCTTCTCAAACAAATTAGGGAGAAGCAACTTAGATTATGTTACTGTAAGATGGGTGCAAAACTGGTTGGATAACCATTCCCATAGAGTAGTTATCAATGGTTCACAGTCAGGCTGGAGGGGATAACAAGTGGGGTCCCGCAGGGATCAGTTCTGTTCAGTATGTCCATCAGTGATTTAGATAATGGCATAGAGAGTACACTTATAAAGTCTGCAAATGTTACCTCCCAGCTTGGTAATATCCGCAGACTATAAGGAAGGAACAATCCCACGCATACAAACTGGGAAATGACTGTCTCGAAAGGAGTACTGCAGAAAGGGATATGGGGGTCATAGTGGACCACAAACCAAATGAGTCAACCATGTGACACTGTTGCAAAAAAAGTGAACATCATTCTAGGATATATTAGCAGGAGTGTTGTAAGCAAGATACACGAAGAGTGTGTCTAGACTACTGAGTTTTTCCAAAAAAAGTGGCCCTTTTTCGAAAAAAATTAATCTGCATCTAGACTTCCGTCATGTTCTTTTGAAGTTAAATTGAAAGAACGTGGTGGTTTTTTTAGAAATTGGTAAACCTACTTTCACCAAAAAGAACACCTTTTTTCAAAAACTCTTTTGAAAAAAAGGCATTCTTGAATGCAAACCGGGCTTTTTCGAAAGAGAGCGTCCAGATTGCCTGGGTGCTCTTTTTCAAAAAAGTGGATCGCTTTTTCGAAACCCCGGTGGCTGTCTAGACGATCTCTTGAAAGAGGCTTGTAGTATAGATGTACCCAAAGTAATTCTTCCACTCTTCTCTGCATTGATTAGGCCTCAGCTGGAGAGGAAAAATGTGGACAAATAGAGAAAGTCTGGAGAAGAGCAACAAAAACTATTAAAGTTCTAGAAAACATGACCTATGGAGGAAGATGGAAAAAATTGGGTTTGTTTAGTCTGGAAAAGAGAAGACTCTGAGGAAACATAATGAGTATTTTCAAGTACATAAAATGTTGTTACAAGTAGGAGGGAGAAAGAATGTTCTTATCTTCTGAGGCTAGAACAAGAAGCAATGGGCTTAAATTGAAACAAGGGAGGTTTAGGTTGGACATTAGGAAAACTTTCTGTCGGGGCTGTTAAGCACTGGAGCAAATTACCTATGGAGATTGAGGAATCTTCATCATTGGAGATATTTAAGAGTGCATTAGACAGGTCTAGAGACAGGCCCGTATGTGGGGGCGGTATGTATGCAAAGGGTGCAAAAGCACCCCACTCCCATTGTCCCTCAAATAAGCATGCTCCAGCCAGCCAGCGGAAGGCAGGAGCCACATGCTGCCTGAGCTCTGGCCAGGGGAAAGTTGGGGCTGATTTCCCCACTTAGTTGGGGTATCATGGGGGTGCATTCACACCCTTGTGGTCCACACTGAAAGATAACATTTAATCCTGCCATGAGTGCAGGGGAGTGGACTAGATGACCTCTCAAAATCCCTTGCTGTCCTTTGATTCTATCAAAGATTTTTTTAAAGTCTAACCTTAGTTCTTTTCCAAGCTGCACAGGCTTCTCACGTGATACCTAAAGGCTGTCTGAGGTTAGTAGCTTGTTAGCTTTGACTGGGGAGGTGATGCATCTAGGATACAGATGGAAAAGTGGCAAAGGGGATAGATAAAATTAATAAAACATGTTGGGGAGTATCACTTGGCTGCTGTACATGATCTCTTTGCTCCCCTCCGATGGATGAAATAATTTCTCCCATTAAGCATGCAGTTTCTTTTCCTTTAAACACCAGGGTCTTGTCTCTTTTGCCTCTGAAGCTTTCCTTGAAATTTTTCATTTCATGTATTGGCTCTTAGCAGAGGCATACAGAAATTCTGGGCATGCATGGTGCTGGCATTCTGCAACCCTGGCCTCGCCTATTAGTGAATCTGCCCCATATTTAAGAATTCACCCAGTAGGGGAAATGTTTAATCATGTTAATGGTGCGTGCACTCTGCCAATTGGAGTTGTGAATGCCTGACAGCTGCTGCTTATGTCCAAGTCCACGTGTTCCAAAAAAGAGAGACCAGTGCTGCAGTCACCATAGTCACAGGAGTGAAAGCTAGGGAACAGGGGTGATTGATGTTCAGGGCAGTATGGTCTAGTGAACATGAGCACAGGAAATCTTGAGTTCTAATCCCAGCTCCAACTCGCCATGTAACCTTGGGCAATTCACTCCCCTGTCTGTAAAATGAGGGTGATGACCCTTACCAAGTGTCTCTCGCAAGGAAAGTGAGAAGATTAGATGAGTTAACATTTGTACTGTGCTTTCAAGACAGGAGAGCTAAGTGTTCTGGCAGGGTCTTTCAGCCTCAGGGTGGCTCCCTGCTCGTGTATCGCGATTATCACAGTGTGTGGATCTACAGTGCGCTGCCTAGGGGCTGTCTCTTGCCTCTGTTTTCTCTGCGGTGACTTTTCAGAGAGTGATGCATGGTGTGTTTTTACAGCTAGGTTTCCACTGGGGAGAGCTTATCACTGACACCATCCGTTTTACCCTAGGCAGGGTTGAAAAACACCCTTTAAAGATGCTGCTTTCTATCTTTTGTATAATGTGAAACTCAGGCCATGTACTGAATGGAAGCAGTACAGAAGAAGCAAAATGATAACACGAGGTAATATCATAGGAAGAGGCAGAAGGGAGGGAGGGAATCACAGGAAAATTCCTCTTTCCTTGTTCATATTTTCAAGCTGCATATATTCTGTAGTTCACCTACTCCCTGAACCAGCGAACAGCCAGGCAAGGTTCCAGTCTCTTTCTATTGAAATCAGGGAGAGCTGTGGAGCAAGTTGATGGTTGGTCTTGTGGACTCCTTAGTGCCTCTATTTCTCAGTTCCCATCTGTAAAATGGGACAATACTGTTTCTTTGTCTTTCTACTCTAGTCTAGACTGTAAGCTTTTGAAGATAGGATATATATGTACAGCATGGGACCATCTGAGTGATAGTGCACGAATAAAAATAATTAACAGTGGTACAACTGTCCTGCAACACTCAGATTGTATTTATTTATTTATTTATTTATTTATTTATTATAGTACCTCAGAGCCCTAGTTATGGATGAGGTGGGGAACCTGAGGCCTGGGGATTGAATCTGGCCCCCGGCTTGCCTGGATGTGGCCCCCAAGGCTGGGGGCTCCCCCCACACACACAGTGCATACCCAACACCAGCATCAACACCGGCATCGCCCAGACCCTACAGTCCCTAGCCCACTCCTGCACCCTGCCATCCTCCCAGACCTTTCAGCCCCAGCTACCCTCCTGCCTAGACTCTGCACTCCCACTTTGCTCCTGCACCTTACCTCTTACCCAGACCTCACAGCCCTACTTTGCTCCTGCATCCTGGTCCGGCTCAGACCCCTCACCCCCCACCCACTTCACAGAAGCCCTCTCCCACACATTGAATCCCTCGTTTTTGCTCCCCCCGCCCTGAGCCTGGGGGCTCACAAAATCTACTGGTCCTGGCCCCTCTAGGTCCTGGTGTGCAGCCCCCGAATGATTTTTGGTAAGTCAGTGGCCCCCAACCCAAAAAAGATTCCTCACCCCTGTCCTATCTCCAGCATGATTCAAAATACCACAATGTACTTGTCCCACGGCACTTAAAACAAGAGCAAAACACTGGCTTGCACAGAGGAGATAGTTGAACTATGACCTTTCTTGCCAGTTGGGGTAATCATAAAAATAAACAGTTGCAATGCAAGGAATGGGGTTGGTTGGTGACTCTTCCTGGTACAGCAGCAAATTTGAAAATAAGAACTTCTGGCTGTAACCTTAACTGTGCTGCACTTGTAGAGTGGTTCTGGCAGTATTTATTTCTTACGTTTAACCATTTGGGAATGATGAAAGTTGGTTGGGGCACTACCAACTTAACAGCCGTTGAGGTGCAAACAGCTCTTTGTGTAGACTCCTATGTCCAGAAGGATACTATCAATTGACTTGGATTCTTATCTGCTTCGTTTTAACTATCCAGTCTTCAGATACTTACTGATTCCCTCTAGCTCCCTATCTCCCACCCCCCTCTTTTTTCCCCTCCCCCATCTCCTTCCCCTCTCCTATTTATTTTGGGTCTCCACAAGTTAAATTCATAACTCCGGTCATGTGAAGAAGTGGGCTGTGCCCGTGAAAACTCATGGTCCCATCGACATGTTTCGTTAGTCTATAAAGTGCTACCCGACCATTTGTTGTTTTTTCTGTAAGGGTATGTGTACACTACCCCGCTAGTTCGAACTAGCGGGGTAATGTAGGCATACCGCAATTGCAAATGAAGCCCGGGATTTGAATTTCCCGGGTTTCATTTGCATAAGCGGGGAGCCGCCATTTTTAAATCCCCGCTCGTTCAAACTCCGTGCTGCGTGTTGCCACATTGCACGATCTTGGTTGTTCGATCTAGGTTTCCTAGTTCGAACTACCGTTACTCCTCATTCCACGAGGAGTAACGGTAGTTCGAACTAGGAAGCCTAGTTCGAACTACCTAGTTCGTGCCGCGTGTAGCCGCGCTGCACGGGGTTCGAACGAGCGGGGATTTAAAAATGGCGGCGCCCCGCTTATGCAAATGAAGCCTGGGAAACTCAAATCCCGGGCTTCATTTGAAATTGCGGTATGCCTACATTACCCCGCTAGTTCGAACTAGCGGCGTAGTGTAGACATACCCTAACAGACTAACTTGGCTACCCCTGCAGCATTTGGGAATGTGTTTGTCTCCCTCCTTCCTCCTGTCAGGTGAAGGGATCTGTCAGATCAGAATACATTTGTCTCCTGCTTTTTTCTGGTCCCTGAACTCATCTCAGGCACAAATCTTTCTCAGATGTTTCCCCCATCTGTTTCCATTATTGTATCTTCTGCTTCTGGGTGGTAAACAAAAATAAATACCCTTGTAAATGCTCCTTGTCTTTCCATTTGTTTTAGTTTTCATACAGCATGTTGGGTGCACTTTGGCTGGGTGTTTTTAATAAGAGGAAGTTGATGAAAATAAATTGCTTTGCAGTCCCTGCTGTGGGTGACAGAAATGCTGGGTTTGTAATTTTCTGGAACTGAGCATTTGAAACATGTGTAGAGGGGGGGTCTGCAAGTTTGTACATAAAAACATCTTTATACCTCCCAGGAAAAAAAATCAATCCATCTGTTTTATGTCTGAAATCTCTAAGTCAGAATCTCTGTTGTATCCTGCTTCTTCTGAGCAGAGCAGAAAGGAAGAGCAGTCAAGGGAGCCAATTACACTTGATCCCAAAGCCAGTTTTGGGACTGCCACAGGGGAGACTAGACCAGCCAGTTTCTGGTACAAGAAAGGGAATGATTTATATAATAGTCCCTCTTTTCCAGAATGCTTTCCTACCAAGGTTTGGGTAGCGTAGGACCACTGACCCTTAAAGGGTCAGTACATCCAAATTCATTCTCCAAGGGCACGTCTGCACCTTAGTGCTGTTTCAAAATGACTCGTGTTATTTCAAAATAATTTCAAAATAACAGGATTCTTATTCTGACTTCTGTAACCCTCATTTTATGAGGGGTACAGGAAATCGAAGGAAAGGTGTTCTTTCCTTCGAGTTCCTGAAGCATAGACGGCACCAAAAGCCAAGTTACAGTACTTCAACTTAAGCTACGCAATTAAGGTAGCTGAAGTTGCGTATCTTAATTCGACTTTAGCTTGCAGTGTAGCTGTACCCCAAGAAACTATGCATAGGATGCAGATAGCTGGTATGCCACTACCTGTCCCTCACCCTGACATGCCTTTATACCAGAGGCTGCAGGAGGGGTGGAATAGGAACCACGCACATTGACTGTACACCCACTCAAGTCTTCCCCAAGCCAGGGGAATCCCCAGTTATGTATCTGTAGGCCATCTTTTCTCCCTTTGCAGCATGTAGCAGTGCAAAAGCAATAGAGCAGGATAGAGAGCCTGGTCCTAGAGCAATAACATCTCTATTATAACAACAGTGGTGATATCTATGGGTATGTCTAGACTACATGCCTCTGTCGCCAGAGGCATGTAAATTAGACATACTGACATAGTCAATGAAGTGGGAATTTAAATATCCCCCGCTTCATTAGAATAAAAATGGCCACCGCATTGTGCCGGTTCAGCTATTTGTCAGCATGAACCCGCAGTCAAGACGGGGATCAGTCAGCAATGAAAGCCTTTGCCGATCGATCCCTTATGTCCCTTGAAGTCAATGGTGCTAATCATAGAACACTAGAACTGGAAGAGATCTTGAGAGGTCATCAAGTCTAGTGCCTTGCCTTCACAGCAGGACCAAACAAGTGAAACAGTCCTATTCAGCATGAGTAAGGGTTGCAGAAATGAGCCCTTACCTGGGCTCTTGTGCTATACATATGTAGTTAACTTTCTCATAAATCAGCCCATTTATTTTCAGCAGCTGTCCAAATTCCCTCGTGTTTGTTGACATTGGGTGGTACTGAGGTGCCGAGAACTGAGCACAGTTGTGTAAGTGTAGTTCCTCCAAAGCCATTTCAAAAAGGAACTATCACCATCCACTTTGGTTAATGACCTGATGTCTCTGCATATGCAGCCTCACTCTACATTAGTTTTTGCAGCTGCCATATTATGCTGGAAGCTCATATATAATTTGCTGCCCACTTTCTCTCTTGGTATTTTGGGGAATTATTGCTTTTCAGATATCATCCCTCCCCAGAGGATGCTGAAAACTGAATTTGCTCCATTGTTTTGAATCACTGAAATGCCTGGAGTCCATCCAGTGCTTGACTCCACTCCTGTTAAAAATGTTCACGGCTGCTAATTTTCCAATTCTCTTGTTTCACAGTATTTCACAAAAGTGTAATTCCTTGTGAGAGAGCATGAGTGAGAGCCATGTGAGTGTGCGCTACCAGAGACTTTTATTTATTTATTTATTTACTTGCTTACTTACTTACTTACTTATTTATTTTAGGTATTTGGTGCTAGAACATGTGTCAGGTGGGGAACTCTTCGACTATCTTGTAAAAAAGGGAAGATTAACGCCAAAAGAAGCCAGGAAGTTCTTCCGACAAATCATCTCCGCTTTAGACTTCTGCCATAGTCATTCAATATGGTGAGTACCGCGAGTTTATAATGAGTGGTGGCTATGGCATGAAAACTCATTACAAAGCAGTCATTGGGGCTGGGGCTCCTTGTATTTTTATTTGCTATTAATTAGTTATGGTTATAAAGCTGTCGGGGTGCAACAGTGCTACCTAAATGCTGCTGCTTCGACTTCTTGGCTGTTTCTGTGAGTGCACATCAGTCACACCCATCATTGTTCATGCAGATTGCCCGTGATTTTCTTTTGGGTCTGTTTATGATGCATGTAGACAATCTCATTTCTGATTTCCACTGGAAAGCAAGCCTGCTGTTCCATGGTGAGCATGAGGGGAGGGGGCAGCTGCTGTCACGTTCGTTTATAGTGAGTGCTTTAACCAAGAAAATCAAATTCCTGTGGGACCAGTACTTCATTTCCATGAGTCTTGGGGGCACTTGCCAATAACTGAGAATAATATGTGCCTTATCAAGACTAGTCCCTGAAGAAGCTCAGGACAATTATCAATACAACAAAGTCATTTTATGGCCTCCTTTAGTTATAGGGAAACCTGCCGGCAATTGGCAGCCCTGGCTGGGCCCCTTCTGGGCATTTGAGTCACTGTTGCCTTTAATTTCCTTTCCAGTAGGGAGTCATTTTCTTTATCAGTCTGTTATTGTTACATATTAACTCAGCTGAATGATTTAACCATTGAGTGTGGTGAGGGTTTAACCTGTAACTTTCAGATGGCATTTTAAATTGAACCAGTTTCCACTTCAGCTTTAACAAGTTCAGGTAATTTAAATTATACTGAAATTGAGTTGTTGCAAGCCAATCAAATCGTGGTGTTTCTCTACAGTTACTGACCTGTAACTGCACGCTTATTTCTCTATAATGCAATTCCATGCACTCTGATTGGCTAAGGTGCTGTGATTTACATAATGACTGCACAGTTGTTTCTGAATAACTATGTATAGCGTGCATGTTCCTCTCCTCTGATAGGCTGAGGGCCATTGTTAGACAATGAGAGCTCAGGGATTTGCACAAAGACTGTACAGTTATTTCTCAATAATCGTGTAATGATTATCCACATTCCTCTGGTTTGACTAACTACAATCCTCAGAATGGCCCGCAGATATGCCCATAGCGAAATGGCCACTGAAAGTGACTCATCTGATCCCCTCATTGTCTAAATAAGTGGACATTTCTAAGGGAATGTATTACTAATGAATGGGAAAAGGGCTATAAGCCTTTCTCAAAGGTCAAAAGGAGTTGTAGGGCAATATTAGGAATGGTGGTAAAGTGGGGAGCAGTTCAGAGGTTGAGCTGACCATATTGCAGAGTTCTAAGAATAGTACACAGTCAGCATGGACAGGTTTGTGATTGTCAATAGAGCTGGGGGGAGCCAACCGTGAGCAATAGTAACATGAGGGTCCAATTGAAACGCCACTGTAATTAATGGCCTGTTCCCTCTTCCCCTACTGACTTCAATGAACATTAGCTCAGATCCCGAAAGTTTTCTCTGTTGGCAGATAATTCTTGACAAATAATTTGTTCTGTGAATTCCATTTCTTTTTTTCTTTGTAAATCATTTGTGGGAGAATCATGATTTTCGCAATACATTCCTGAGAATAATTCATTGTAGATTGTACGGGAGCTGTTTGCTGGCTAGTGTGACCACAATTAGTTTTGATTGGACACATAGGTTGTCTCTGTTCCTGGTCAGCAGAGCATAACTCTTAGAAGCCCTGATTCAGGAAACCAGTTAAGTTTGTGCCTAAACACTTTCCTGTATTAGGGATGTTTTCCTTAGTCATCTGCCCAGAATCAAGTTTCAAGTGTCAACAGTCTCATTTACAAATTCAGAATTCATACTCTGCAAATACTCTCCATTATTCTCTTATAATTGACAGTCTGCACAAATATTGCTGCTGGTAAATTCATTCACTCCAATATTCGCAGGAAGCACACACAAAAAAGGTGCCAACACAGCTCATAGTAATTCATTTAATAATTCAGATTAATATTTACAGACAGATGTTTGTGGCATTTGCCTGACTCATGTGGGACTGTACATGCATCTCCTGGCAATTAGATACTGCTGTGACAAGTGTGGTACAAGTAGATAGATGGACAGATGCCTTCTGGTGTCTCTGCTGTTAATAAACATGGCTGAGGAGGTTGCTGAGGCTGTAGAAAGAGTAAGTAATTCGGGAGAATGGAGGGTTTCTGGCGAATTTTCAAGACTTGATGACTGCTTCTTTTAATGATCCTCAAATTAAACACATTTGAGTGTTGAGGCATTATTCTTCTTGTGAAGAACTGAGTCTGTTTGTCTGGTCTCCTCCTCAACCCCTACTCTACTTCTGTCAGTGCTTCTCTTCCATGGTCACTATAAGAACCGTGGGACTCCTTAGATGGGAGAGTCTGAACAGTCACCACTAAAGGTTTTTAAAAAATCAGGATTCTAAATATATAACTATTTAATGTGATTTCCTAAGCAACGAAGCCTGACCTTGCCCTGTCGCGGGGCAGCAAGATGATAAATCATCTCATCAGTCGGGTTATCCAGTTATGACCGCGCTGAGTAATGAAGGCTTCTCCTTTGGCTAATGACTGGATGTGAGTGCCTCTAGCACGCTAGCAGAATAGATTGATAGCTCTGTGCCCCTCCACCCAATATCATGCCTTGTCTTCTTCCACCACCCCCAGGAGGGAGCAACCGAGCACAGAGAAATTCCTAAGGTTTACAGTGTCTTCAGCATCCTGGTAAGTTCTTTCAGCGCTTTGAATTTATTGACGGCTCGGGATTGCTGGATGAGAGAATCTGAAAGGGTTTCCCCACAGTGGCCATTGATCAAGGGGCTCTGCTTCAACCATAGTTTAGAAATTGCCTTTGTGTGAGGAAGGTTTTTCAAGTCAGCAGCCCCAGCAAGGCACGAAATGGATTTGCAATGTGCTTGTGTTTGTTGGAATGTTACTGTAAATCACAATGAGCTTTCTGTTCCAATTTTTTTTTCAAACAGGGAGTGTCACAGGAGCTTGGAGCTTCTCCCAGTCAGTCACAGTCACTGTACAGGATGTCGTAGTAAGTTTGGCTGTGGCAGAATTGACAGCAACCCCAGTTATAGATTCTCTCAAGAGTGCAGGCAATGGCATAGGACCACTGGTATGTGGGCGCTCACAGCTACTTTTGTCTCAGGACAGGAGTCAGGGAAATGTCCTAGCATCAGTGACCACATTTTTCAAAGGTGACGTAGGATGTTGGCTGCCCACCTTGATACACTTTAAAGGGAGCTTGTGTTCAGCAGGTGCTGAGACATCACTCTCTGAAAACCAGGGTCCTGTAAGGAGCCTCAAAGTAGGACCTCCAAAATCTGTAGTGAACATCTTGGCCACTGGCTTTGTGGGACCTGAGAGCTACTCCAGTCCAGTCCCAGGAGGAAATGAGCTAGGAGCTCTGCTGTGGGGAAGCTTTCCCGGGAGGAGTACCCTTCTATTCAGGAAAAAAAAAAGCAAAGACTGCAGAGAGAACAGAATCTGAAAGGAAATAGGAGAGAACAGCTAAAAGATTCCTGATTGGCTGTATGTGACATCACCAACCAATGTTGTGATTGGTTTTAGTTGTGTTGTGTGTGTGTTATATATGTTGAAGTGGTTTGGGGTTTTTTGTTTTTGTGTTTGTTTGTTTGTTGTTTTGTGTTTTTTTTATTTGGAGTTTTTTGTTTTTGTTTTTGTTTTTGTTTTGTTTTGTTTTTGGTCAGACTCCTATTTGGTATCTGTATCTTGCGAACTGACAAATAAAAATATGATTACGGAAAAGGGCCCATGGCAAACCTTATTAAGCTTCAGAGATAACTGATAATGCCAATTACTGCGCAGCACAGTGGTGACATTGAGAGGAAATTCCCTCTGGTAGCAAGCAGCAGGATTATTATTTCATTTTATTTTTATTTTGATTTTGGCTTGGCTTTTTTTCAAGGTTTGAGGGTCGGTATGAATATTGATAAATGACAATTACTAGAGCCTCGTCTTTCACTGCCTGAGGCTGTCTGCTGCTGTATACAGAGGGGACTCATGCCAAAGTGTGTGAGCATGTGTGTGACATAGGAGAGCTATGGCAATGAATAGGAGCTTTGTTTTGTATCCTTCCCACTAATGGGGTGGGGAAAGGGTCATTATACAAGCAGTACTTGGGGAGTCACAGCAGTGGCACTTGTGACAGCACTGTGAGCTAGAACTGTTGTAGAATATTGCAGTGTACGTTTGTTAAAGGGGAGGGAAGGCTTAGCGAGAAAAAAGGGGTGTCCTTAAGAAGCAGAGGTGACTGTGGCCTCATTTACAAACTGATCCATACCCCGTGTGACGTACTTATACTGCTCTAACTCCCGGGCCAGAGAGCGTCATGTTGACAGGAGAGCTTCTCCCATCAGTGTAGCTGCTGCCTCTTGGTGAGGTGGAGTAACCACACTGACGGGAGAAGCACCTAGTTGCATCTTCACTAAAGCTCGGCAGAAGAGGTAGAAAGCAGGGATGTCGACTACATGCATTCCCCTCCTCCTCCCCCTCCCCCTTGCTGCCATTATGTCAGAGTCAGGAGGCAGTGCCCATAGGGAGTCAGCTTTAACCTGGCCCCCCACAAGCACTAGATCCCGTGGAGTTGCCTGCCTGCACACCTCCGCATTGCTGCCTCTAATAGAGAGGAAGCCATGTGGAGGGTAAGGGGAGCAGGCAGGAGCCAATACGTGTGGGGAGCCAGCTTTTAAGCCAGCTCTCCACACATGCTGACTCCACGGACCACTTGTCTCCCTTTGCTGCCTCCTATAGGGGGCAGGCAGGAGCCAATGGTTGGCAGGACTTGGCTTAAAAGCCAGCAAACACTGAGTACCAGCTCCACGGAGCCGCTTGCCTTCCTCCGCCCCGCCCCCTCCCCCACGCAGCTGCTTCTATAAGAGGCAAGAGCATGTGGAGGGAAAGGGAAGGCTGCTGTAGATCAGCCTCTCTCCGCAACTAGCCTGGCCCACCACGGATGGAGGCTGCTCTGCACCCCACAGAGTAGCCTCCGTCCAAAGTGAGCCTGGGCCTGCTGTGAACAGAGGCTGCTCCTCAGCAACAGCCCCTGTCCATGGGGAGCTCGGACCCCCCACAGACAGGGCTGCTGCCACCCCGTGTTGCCGCCTCCATATCAGAGGCAGCAGCAGGGTGTAGCAGAGTGCGAGCTAGTCTGAGTGGGGAGCTGGTTTTTAAATGGGCTTCCCTTGCATACCAGTGCGTGCCTGCCACCCTGCACTGCTGCCTGTGATACAGACGCAACAGCATGGGTTAGCAGGGGATACCCCGGGGGTGGGGCCGGGAGTGCACTTTCTGCCAGCATCTCCCCCAGGGACTATCGAATAGTCATGTAACTGCTAATTTTTTGGTGCAGTTGCACAACTATTCAATTACACACTACCTAACATCCCTAGTAGCAAGTGGGCGGAGTCATAGCCCTGCCCCACTTCTTCACTAACCCATGGAGTAGGACTGGCACACAGCCTGGACCAGTTTCATGGCTGGCACAAAATGTACGCAGTCCATGCACAGGGAGACTGTGCTTGCTAACATTGCCAGGAGCGCTCTCTGGTGTCACTCCACGCTGCCCCTCATGCTGGGGGAGTGACAAATGCCACAAAGAAAGCCCTAAGAGTTGGGGTTAGGATTAGCCCTCTTTTCAGTTTCGCGTTGTGACTGCCTCACCAAAAGGGGTGCTGACAGAATTGCCGAGCCCTTGGGCAAGGTGGGTGGGGCACCTCTGTGCTCCTGGAAGAGGTGGAGCCTCAGGTGGAAGAGGCGGGGCTTAGAGAACAAGTACAGATATGTTCCCCTGGCCACCGGGACTCACGGGCTAGATTATGAATATTCTCCAGCCCGTAGATAGCCCCTGGGCCGTGATTTTGAGATCCCTGTTCTATTTTATAGTGATGTGACAGCTAAGTCATTGTCAACGTTGCATCAGAGAATTGTGTTTAATAGGTGAAAGAATGGGAATATCTGCTATGTGATTTACTTCAGAGAAAGACACCTACAAAAGAGACTGTAGGGAAGCTTTTAATTTTCTGTCTACTTTGTGACTTACAGAGGAGTCATAGAATCATAGGGCTGGAAGAGACCTCAGGAGGTCATTGAGTCCAGCTCTCTGCCCAAAGCAGGACTCACATATTTAAATATATTTAAATGTATTCAAATGTATTTAAATATATTTTGGAAATAAAAACAGATGGACTTTTAAATAGAGTCCCTAATGCCTCACTCTTTTCCAGAACCCCTTTGCAAACAGTGTCCATGGAGATTATACACTAGACTTTGGGTGTGGATAGTTGTACTTTACACAAATACCAAACAGATATTTTTTCCATGTTGGAATGTCTTAGAAAAAATAGTTTTATTTCATAACTGATTTGAGCTGTGCCAGTTTGAAAGTGTAGTGGGAATGAAATAGCAGGGCCGCATTGTTTACTCAGCAGCAATCTTTGTCCATGGCAGCTGATTCACTAAGTGCTGCGTTAACATTATGATGACGTAATTTACTGTCCAGCAACCTATGC
Source organism: Pelodiscus sinensis (assembly GCF_052426305.1). Classification (NCBI taxonomy): domain Eukaryota; kingdom Metazoa; phylum Chordata; order Testudines; family Trionychidae; genus Pelodiscus; species Pelodiscus sinensis. Next base: position 118,287,085 of record NC_143056.1, on the reverse strand, counting down.
ATGTTCATGCCAGCAAATCTGTCAGATTCCAGTGGCCTTCTTTACTTCAATATTAACATTGACTTCAGCATTGGCAATTAAAAAATACTGTGTCAACTACTAGTGACGTTCTTTGCTAGGTAGTGTCCTGTGTGTTTTACACATGACTACAGATTTGCTCGGTTGCAGTGGCCACAAGTAATCTAATATTGACATTTTTCCAAAGCTAAACTCACACTGCGGCCTTTGTGTTCACCACATTCTCATCTTTCTTTGTAAGACCCTTTCTTAACGGTATTTTATGTTTTGGCTCCAGTTTGCAGTGGCTTTATAAATTAGGGAAATTCACATGAAAAACTTTGTTTACAGACTGAGAAGCAAGCAAATACGCAGTCAAGGTCAGCAACCACACTTCTGTTTCTCGATTGGCCTGTGATATCAATATAAAATGGATCAGCTCGTACCTATTAGTGCCTTTCTTGCACAACTCTTTGTCAACATGCAAGCAGGGCCAGATTTACACCTTATGGCTGTGTCTACATTGCACCCCTTTTCCGGAAAAGGGATGCAGATGAGACAAGTCGGAATTGCAAATGAAGCGGGGGATTTAAATATCCCCCACTTCATTTGTATAAACATGGCTGCCGCTTTTTTCCGGCTCGGGGCTTTGCCGGAGAAAAGCGCCAGTCTAGACAGGATCTTTTGGAAAATAAACCCTTTTCCGAAAGATCCCTTATTCCTCTTAAAATCAGGAATAAGGGATCTTTCGGAAAAGGGTTTATTTTCCTAAAGATCCTGTCTAGACTGGTGCTTTTCTCCGGCAAAGCCCCGAGCCGGAAAAAAGCGGCAGCCATGTTTATACAAATGAAGCGGGGGATATTTAAATCCCCCGCTTCATTTGCAATTCCGACTTGTCTCATCTGCATCCCTTTTCCGGAAAAGGGGTGCAGTGTAGACACAGCCTATGTGTCTCTGCGCACAGTATCTTCAGTGTCCCTTTCCCCCTACCCTCACCTACAGCTTTAGTAAAAAAATGAAAAAAATAAATATAATAGTGCTTCCCTAGGAAGGCACAAGACCCTCCAGCATGCATGGTGCTCCCAGCCTGAGCTGGGGTGCATCCCACCTGCCTCAAGCAAGGTGCAAAGTGAGGACTGTACCTTTCCCCACAGCAAGTGGTACCTGGGTGTCTTCTATCCCTCTTGCAGCCCAGCACAAAAGCCACTGTGCCCATGCACATGAACGGGGCACCAAGCATGCCTCTTGCTCTCCTTCCCCAGCATGGGACAGGGCAGCAGGATGGCTGAGATTAGGAAGGGACTGGAATTCTCCCGGTACACTCTGCGGCCTCCCCACCATGGTGCTGGGGGGAGCCAGCTTTTAAGCCAGCTCCTGTTTCCATCTCCCTTGCTGCCTCTGATACAGAGGCAGCAAGTGGTGGTGGAAGCGAATAGTCTAGTACTTGACTCCACTACTCACTTGCATCCTTAGTCATCTGCCTCCCATACTGCACTCCTAATATAAGTACAAGGAGGAACCATGTTAAATGTGGGCATAATTAAAACTTTGAAGGGATACTTTCTTATACTTCTTTGAAGAAAAGAGAATAACTTTTAACATGTTTCTTTCTCAAACAAATTGCCCCAAATGAAGGAAAGACATGTACTTAGTACAGGCATAACTGGGTGAGATCAGACAAGATGGTCTAATGGTCCCATCTGACCTTAAAATCTATGAATATATGCTAAAAGTTATCCGTTTCCCCCCCGACCTTAACTGTATCTACTAATTTTACAGAACTTGATGAAATTGTTAGAAAGTAGAACAGAGCAACATTAATTAAGATATACCATAGATTTTTCTTTATATGGAAACGGGTACACATACAAATCTCAATTTCACAGCAGTTGTGGAGCCATTATTAAGTTTCCAGGAGCAATAGAAAATGAGATGAAAAAGATTTTTGGTGCTCATGTAAATAAAAAATGATGTTCCTCATTATTATTAATTATTAATAATAAATTATTCACGCAGACTCAGCAGTATGGGAAGCACTCTTTAAAGGCATACTGTTGGATAGTTATTCTGTGATCTAACTTTATTGGGTGCTCAGGGGTCAGTTAGCAAAACATTTGTGAAGAGGCTAAGGTTTTGTGTATTAGAAATGACCGGCAATATCTCCAATTAAAGGGTATCTTGGGTTAGAAATCTGTGAACTAAAAAGAGTTGTCATAGAAACCGATATGAATGTTTCAGCTCTGAAATCACTTTAAAATAATGGGCCGGTTCATCAGCTGGTGTAAATTGGCATAGCTCCACTGGGCTCAATATTCCACAAATCTGTCTTTACCTCCAAGATCTGCTGTCTGCTCTGGATGACAGTAAAAGGTGTAAATTAAACCCAGCGTCACCAATATGCTGCTGCTGCCTGCCGTACAGATGAGTTAGTTTTCGGAGAGTAGGAGAGCAGAACCCTCACAAATGGAGTGAGGGGGAGATTGACAGCCACCTGGAGAGCATCAGTGAGCATGACTGGGGAGCAAGTGTGAACAGTCAGTGGTTGAGGAGCAATGAAGCATGTATGCAAATGAAGATCCTTCTGCTCTTCTGCCTCCTGCATGCCACAGAATTGTACACTACATCCCCTGGAGCCTCCTTGGAATCCTGGGATGCTTACACCACCCCTCTTTCGCTTCGCATGAAATTTTTTAGCACCCTTTTGGTGCCATGTGTCTATGCATGTCTCTCCGTCTGTGGGTCTGTGTGCGTGTATTACAGCAGTCCCTTGCAGACTGTCAGACAATGTGTACCCTCCTGTGATTGCGTGGTTTGTGACATTCTCTTTCACACGCACCTTCCAGAAGTCTTGCCTTTTTCAGGCTCTAGTAGCTGGCTGCTTGCTCTGTTGTCTTGGCGAAGGGGCTCAGGGCATTATACTACTAGCCTAGATAGGACTATACCAAGCTTTCTTTTATGCCGTGCGGCATCCCTCTCTTTCATGTTCCTTCTCAGCGTATGTAGCTCTCTGTAGGGGAATTTTCCCTGCTTGTTCACCAAAGAGGCGGCTTTCTTTAATCCTTCTTTCCAGCCAATGTGGAGAAAGCCCTAGGGCATTTCGACCTCTAGAACGATGAAAGGGTAACGAGTCCTCAATTCACCTGCAGAGCAAAGAGGTGACACAGGTCGTGTAAGACATGGAGTCAGAGAGATCAGCTGGAAGAGGACCAAATTAAGTTCATTTATTCGGCAATGTTCCATTAAATGCCAAGTAATTATCACATGTGGTGAGGTTTTATTTCGATTTGTTTCATTTTGGCACAGGAGAGTTCTTTCTGAATATTAATGTGTTAGGCCATCCAGGCTGCTGGGTTCTTAGCAAATTATAGCAGACATCCCCCTGTTTCACACGCCTTCTCGTTTCTAACCTGGGCATTTGGAGGAGCTGATGAGAGCAAGGTTGGGGAATGCAAATGCAGAGCAGGGGTCCCGTCTCCAGTGGCAACAATCCTGTTCCTGCCCTTGTGGTCCAGATTTTCAGCCTTAATTCTATCCCCTTAACACTGCGTGAGCAGTACAAAGAGACATCACAGGGATAACTAAGAACTTTGTCACTTGGGGCAGGGTTTGTCTAGTTGTCATATGTGTGTACCGTGCTCAGCCCAGTAGCAGCTGATCCTTGAGGGTACGTCTACACTGCAACGCTATTTCAGGATACCCGAGTGTTCCAAAATAGTTATCCTGTGTTTACATAGCAAGAATTTCGGGCTCGCTATTCCAACGTCCCTGTAAACCTCATTCTACGAGGAGTAAGGGACGTTTCAGAATAGCACTTTCTTTCAAAATTTAGCATTGTGTAGACTAGGGATATAATAGTATAATCTATTAACTGATTAACCAATAAGCAAAATCGTATAGGTCCCCCCACCCTTTGCCAGTATTCCCCCCACCCTTTGCCAGTAAATTTTTTAGCAGCCTGGCCAGCAGCTCAGCTCAGTCCCGGCTTGCACTGGGTCCTGGACCTATCCCCACTGTGGCTCTGCATTTAAAATGTATTAGGAGCCAGGCGGGCAGGCAGCCCGGATCAGTTCTGGCTCGTCTGAGAGCACAGACCCTCTCCCTTCCCGCCCTCCCCTTCCCCTCCCCCCCCGCGCGCCTCTGGACAGTGGCTGCCTTGGGACTATAGAATAGTCAACTAACTGATAAGAATTCATGAGGCTAATCAACAATTCAATTAACCAATATTTAACAACCCTAATGTAGACAATGCCAAATGATGAAATAAGCTATTTCAAAATAGCATCAAAATAAGATACGCAATTTGCACTGGCATTTGGGCATATTGAGGGAAAAGTAACAGGATGAGAAAGGAACTGGAGGAAACAAAACTCCCCAACTGTAACTCCCAATAGGGTTAAGTCAGGGCCAGGGCTGGGACATTTGAATTTTTGAGCCCCTGACAGCCCCTCCCTCTCTCTACTGCGAAGTGTATGTTGGCACAGGAGAGAATCAGGGCCAATCATTTCCTTTGATGTTATTTTGCTAGCTGTCTGGGGCAAAGAGATTGTTTGAGGCAGTCTTGTTGTTAGTCAGGGGCTCCTTTCATGCCCATGCCACCCCATCCCCGACAATGGCATCCAAAGAGCCAGCTGTGGTGTGGGCCATCCCTCTATGGCTTTACCAAGGCAACTCCAACAGAGGGGACTGAATTTTCCATTACAATGCATTGAGTACTACTGCAAGCCAAAAACACTAAAGCCGCCCTATGTCTGAGTAGGAAGGGGCAGAGCAGGGTAACTTCCTTTCTATCTCAGCCTCCTGCACATCCCTAATGAAAAGGAGTGGCACATTTATTTATGTATTGCTATTTCACGGGCATCAAATTTTTCTAATTGGTCTAATTTAAAGAATGAAGTCCAGGTTGTGGATAAAAGTTCTACAGTTCCCACAACCCCACTAGCCAGGAAACAGTAGCTGTGGGAGTGGGGTGAGAAGATATATCTGCCACTAGTGAGCCATGGTTACCCTCTTTCATAGAGAGCACCCCTCACTTTCCCCTGCTATAAAGGGTCTCATGGAGAGACCTCACTATCAGGAGACTGGGGATAAGTCTTACTTCAGAGTTCATATTATGTTTCCTTCCTATTGTGAAAAATTATAGAACTGGAAAGGCTGGTAGATATGAGGCATGGGGAGAGGGGAGAGTTTGTTTATCATGGGACCATTCATAATGGGGATGAATCCAAGCTTAAGAAATAGTCCTGAGCCTTCTGTTTTAAGCTCATATTTGGCCTCCATCATTCATACCCACAGTTGTAACTACATGAAAGCTCTCCAGTGTCTAATGTAAAGTAATGTGGTGATGTTACCAGTTCACTTCCTAGAGAAATCATGATACCATCGACATGTTTTATTAGTCTATAAAGTGCTATCAGACCATTTATTGTACCATCATATTTGTTAGTCACTGGCATCCTCGCAAAGGCCAAGAGCCGAGCAGGCACAAACAATAGATTAACTATGCCCTTTAGATAGTGATCCTTGCTTTTCAGATTTGGGTGTCCTGAGGGGATATTGTACAAGAAGACTCAATGCTGCCTATTGTCCATGTCATCTATGAATGAAGCCGAGCTGGTCAATTTTTAAAAAAAAATTTGAAATGTTGATGAAATTCTGAATTTCAACATTTAAAAATTTGAGTAAAGGAGAAAAATTGGGAAAAATTTTCATTTCATTTCCCCCATGTTTGATTAACTATAGAGCTGGCAAAACTTAAATGTCTAAATTTAATTTAAATTTTACAAAATTTTTAAAAATCAGGAAAAATATTTGAAAGCATTTTGCAAATAGTTTTCTCAGGAAAAAAAATAAAGGATTAAAACAGGATTTCAGTCTGCAAGTTGTTCACCAGCACTATATTCATTCATTTACATATGTAAAGTATATATATGCAGCACATGTTGGGCATATATGGCTTTTATATGAACTAATAGGAGGTGGCGCTCTTTTACGTATCATTCCACTCACATATTATGCTTTCTGCATAGTATCCCCTGAAGAGGGAGGGAGAGGATTGGAATACTAGAGTCGAATGCAGGTCAGGAATGAAAAATATTGATGAATAGTCATGAGTAGGGCCCTACCAGATTCAGGGTCCGTTTTAGTCAGTTTCATGGCAAAGATTTTTAAAATCATGAATGTCATGATTTCAGCTATTTAAATCTGAATTTTATGGGGTTGTAATTACAGGAGTTCTGACCCACAAAAGAGGTGTGGGAGGTCAAAAGACTATTGTAGGGGGATCGCAGCACTGCTCTCCTTACTTCCATGCTGCTGCTCGTGCCGGCACTACCTCCAAAGCTGGGCATCTGGCGAGCAGCAGTGAGTATGACATGGTGTGCTTTTGCCACCCTTACTTCTGTGCTGCTGCCAGCAGAATTGGGCACTCTGTCAGCAGGTGCCACTCTCTGGCCATCCAGCTCTAAAGGCAGCAGCACAGAAGTGCGGGTGGCAATAGCACAGCATGCCGTCCCTACTTCTGCACTGCTGTTGGCAAGGCACTGACTTCTGAGCTGGACACTCAGCCCGCAGCCACCGCTCTCATGTCACCGGCTCTTAAAGCAGCACAGAAGTAAGCATGGCAATACTGCCATCTTCCCCTCAAATAATCTTGACACCTGTTGCAATTCCCTTTTGGGTTAGGACCCTCAATCTGAGAAACTCCGGTCTCACCCATGACTTCATGGAGACCAGACTTCATGTTCTGTGACTAGTTTTTCATGGCCATGAATTTGGTAGGGATTACGAGGGCGAGGTTCTAAGAGTTTGGGAGATTTGGATTTGGGGGAGGAAGGATAGCTCAGTGATTTGAGCATTAACCTGCTAAATCCAGGGTTGTGAGTTTCATCCTTGAGGTGCCCATTTGGGGCAAATCTGTCAGGGATGGTAGTTGGTCTTGCTATGAGGGCAGGGGACTGGACTCAATGACTTTTCAAAGTTTCTTCCAGTTCTATGGTATGTCTCCATATATTGTATTATAAGAGTTTGGGAACAGGGGGCACAGTTCTTACCAGTGCTATTAGCCTTTCATCTTTATGAGTCATCTAATAGACCAAATTTAACAAAAAGCGGCATCCCCAACCTCTGTGGCATATAAATAGGCTTGGACGGATTAGATTTTTATCAGCAAATGTCAGTAAACATCGATTTCACCTTCCACAAATCAACCAAAAAAATTCCATCAGTGATAACAGAAATTTGCGGATAGGCAAAGTGAGAAAATGCTGCTTGAAAACCTATTAGAGTGAAAATACAACAATGCAGACTTTTGAATTAGGCTTGTCACAAAGGGAATCGGGGCAGTAGTTCTCAGCCAGAGGTACCTATACCTCTGTGAATGGGCAGAGGTCTTCCAGGGCGTCCATTAACTCATCTAGATATTTGACTCATTTTACAACAACAAAAAAGGCACTAGCAAAGTCAGAACAAACTAAAATTTCATGCAGACAATGACTGGTTGATATTGCTCTATATACTATACACTGAACTGTAAGTACAATATTTATATTCCAATTGATTTATTTTATAAATATATGGAAAAATGAGAAAGTCAGCAATTTTGTGGTGTGACACTTTTTATTTTTACCTCTGATTTTGTAAGCAAGTATCTTTTAAGTGAGGTGTAATCAGAGCCGGCCCAAGCTACAGGCTGACCAGGCGATAGCCCAGGATGCCCGATTGTAAGGGGCATCGCACGGTGCTGCCGGGCCGGATGGGGGCAGGGCCACGCATGTGCCACACACCTGCGGGTGACACCGCACGCCCGGGGCACAAAAATGGCTTGGGCCGGCTCTGGGTATAATTTGGGGTACACAGAATGAATCGAACTTCTCAAAGGGGTATAGTAGTTTAGAAAGGTTCAGAACTCCTGTACTAAGGAATGAATAGTGAAAGAGGGTTTTTTGTTGATTTAAGGATACGTACTTTCAATACTTTGGTGTTATATTGACAATTTGTGTTGTAGTGGTTCACAACATTTTTACTTTTTGAATCTCAACATCTATTGCCATTACATACCTGACTGATCTTCTCATAATTTCCCACAATTGTGTAAATTTAAATACAAATCTAAAAAACCCCTCTGAAATAAACATAGATATTATCTCTCATAAGTATACAAAAAACAACCCACCAGAGTTCTGCCAAGCCTACACTAGCCCTGAATAAAAGCCTCTGAGACTGGTACAAGGACAACCACTGCAAAAGACAGAAGGACACAGTCTGCCTGGGGTTTTGAGAGGTTTCCAGTTACCTTTCATTATATCAACAACACTTACTTTGCAAGCACTGTTGTCATTCATCACCATAGCCTAATGCTGAGACAGGAAACCTTTAATCCAGCTCTCAGTTAGATGAAACCTTCCCAGCACTCAGTTGCAAGATGAGCTCGATCCTGGATTCCAGTTAGAGAACAGGAATTAAATAATGCATTGTCATCTCATTATTATCCAACTGCCATAGCCCACTTCAGGACCCTGGCTGCTTCTCCTTTGTGTCCTTCATTATGATGAACTGTCAGGGCAGGAACCTCTCCTCATTGGGTCAGTACAGATCTGACCCATGTGTAAGCAACTTGTACCTATCAGAGACCATTGTCCTGGATGGCAGCATTGATAGCCCTGCTCTACACTAAGGAGTTATTTTGAAGTAACTCCCCTTATTTCGAAATAACAAGTGGAGTGTCCACACTACCAAGCCCATTATTTGGCAATAAGGGGCTGATTATTTTGGTCAATGCTGATAACCCTGCTTTCATAAGGAGTAAGGGAAGACAAAGGAAGAGTGTTCTTCCTTTGATTTCCTGCAGTGTAGACAGCACCAAAAGCCGAGATAAGCTACTTCGATCCAGCTATGCAATTAACGTATCTGAAGTTGAGTATCATAATTCGACTTTGTTCCATACTGTAGACATACACTAGAGGAGCCTGCCTCGGATTAATGTTGAGGCTTCCCTGTAGTGTGGACATGCTATTTCAAAATCATTATTTCAGTAGTTATTATTTCAAAATAAGTTTTTTTGAAATAATTTCCTAGTGTAGACATGCCCGTAGGTCTTTCCTGGCCTGTCACTGCACATTCACAAGCTTTAGAATGTGCTGAAGGTATCTGACCAAAGGTTAAGTGCATCCTGGTATTCATTTCATGTCTGATTCTTGTGGTGTCCCAGGTTACCAGGAGACTGCAATACACAAAGGGCTTGATTTACAAAGTGCCCTCCAGTTTGCCATTATTTACAGATACAAATGCTACCACTCAGTCATCTTGTTACCTCATTGCCCCCATCAATAAGGCATGAGAATGGCAGCATAGTAATTACACGTACAAACACTTTTTAAACATTAGGGGTTAAGTCTTGGTTTTTAAGGTAAAGAACTAGCAGTTTTATTGAATGTTTCCCACTTTGCTGGAGGTCTGAGTAGAGCTTCCTAGTGCTCCCAATGTGACCTACTGCAGCACACACTGCGTTTTACATGAAACCTGAACTGAATTGTTTGGGGGCTGCCTTTCTAATTGGTGTTTCTAGATGCCTGACCTGGAACGCAAAGAGGGTAATTTCCAAAATATTATAATATACTTTGGCTATGTCTGGACTGGCCACAAATTCCGGAAAAGGGATGCAAATCAGGTAAGTCAGCATAGGGAAATCCGCAGGGGATTTAAATATCCCCCGAGGATTTAAATAAACATGGCCGCCGCTTTTTTTCTGGCTTGGGGAAAAGCCGGAAAAAAAGCATCTAGACTGGCGCGATCCTCCGGAATAAAGCCCTTTTCCGGAGGATCTCTTATTCCTACTTTTATACAATACTTGCAGAGCAATACTTTTCCCCAAGCCAGAAAAAAAGCGGCGGACATGTTTATTTAAATCCTCGGGGGATATTTAAATCCCCTGCGGATTTCCCTATGCTGACTTACCTGATTTGCATCCCTTTTCCGGAATTTTAAATTTAAATCCTGATTTGCATCCCTTTTCCGGAATTTGTGGCCAGTCTAGACGTAGCCTTTATGTTTCTGCAACAAGGTCTAGGGGAAATGCTGAACTTCTCTCCCCGTGTGCTTGTTCTCATCAGCAGGACTATATGAGTATTGGATAAAGGGAGGAAAGGGGAGATAATGCCTTTGAGAAGGCTGAAGTCAGCACTAAGGGTTTGTCTTCACTTACCCTGAGATTGACGCTCCAGAGATCAATCTCATGGGATTCGATTTAACGGGTCTAGTAAAGGTATGCTAAATCAACCACTGATGGCGCCCCCTTCAACTGCGGCACTCCACCAGCTTGTGAGGTGTTAAAGGAAGTCGACGGGAGAGTTTCTCCTATTGACCTCCCACAGTGAGGATGCTGCAGAAATTTGACATAAAGTACGTTGACTACAGCTATGCTATTTTCGTAGCTAGGGTTGCATATCTTAGGTCGACTTTTTCCTGTAGGATAGACCTGACCTAAGTGTCACTGGACTGGTTTGACCTTCAAGCTGAGGTATTTATTGTTTGGTTTCTGGTTGTAGTTCTTGTCATAAAAACTCACCTTTGCTGACAGCGACTGTTTGTTTGTTTCCTGCTGAGTAATTTCACCCCCTAACAGATTCCAGTAGGTTTATTTTCTGATTGGTTATTGAAAGAGCCCCTCTTATCTGCAGAAAGAGTTAGTCTCAGAGTTGGCCCTTTTCTCACCCAGGCCCAAAAGGCACATGTTCAGCCTAACCGAAGCAGAGACCATGGATGGGCAACAGGAATTCCCTCATAAAACCCGTCCTTGTTGTCAAGATGCACTTGTCATCTTGGTGACTCAAACACAATTTTAAAAAATTGACAAAAACCTCACAAATTTTGACCAAATTGTTGTCCAAATTTTTAAAAATTAACTACTAGGCTAGATAAGAGCTAGTTACAAACACTTATGAGAACTAACATGGAAATGAGATGGTGGCTCCATAACTGCCCCAGACATGGGTAAGAGAGGAGATGATGAGTGGGGACAAGGAGGGTTGCCAAGTGCCTGGTTTTCTCCCAGACAGTCCGGTATTTATTGCCCCTGTCCGGTAAAAAAAAAAACAGAAAATACCAGACATATATGATGTCCGGTATTTTCTGTTTTTCTCAGATGGAAGGCCGGTGGGGACATTCTTCCCCTGCCATGTTTGGCGGGGGTGGGGTGTAAAGTGGAGCATGGGATTTAAAGTCGCAGTGACTCAACAAGTTTGGTCCCCAGTTTTTTGGGAGAGTTTTTCCCCGCCATGATCGGGGACAGGTATCTATACCTTTTATCCATAGTGGGAGTTCCCCATCTGGGGATCATGACCCAGTACCCAAAGGTCAGCACCACCTTGCCCATCCCCTGTTGGGAATGTCTCATGCCAACTAATTACCTATGGCCCCATGCCTAGGCAAGCAACTCCTAAAAAGAGGCTCTATTGGGCAGGGAGAGGAGCAAGGCATATGACAGACTTTCTTTACCTGAAAATCAGTCACTGACGTTTCTTCCATCCACAGACCATGTTGATACTATTGTTTCCTGCTTTCATGGGCTGGTTTATGATATCCCAGCCCTGACTGCCTTCTGAGATCCCACTCCTAACTGAGTACCATGCACGTCTTTCATTTTCAAAGGGAGCTGAAGATGTTCAGCACATCTTAGGGCCTGGCAGGTTCAGGCCCTCAGAGGGTCAGTAATGGTTAGCTGCTGGTTGCAGCATTCCAAAGACTGTGTGTTCCTCTGCCCCAGGAGGAGAAAAGTGAACTTGTCTGAAACAAAATAAACAGATGCTGGGGAAGGAGAGCTGCCCTGAATTCTTCTAACCCATGTTTCAATCCTTTCTCCACAGCCACAGGGATTTAAAACCAGAAAACCTGCTGCTAGATGAAAAGAACAACATCCGGATAGCAGACTTTGGAATGGCGTCACTGCAGGTCGGGGACAGCTTGTTAGAAACCAGCTGTGGGTGAGTGGCTCAGACTGTGTAACAGAGATCAGAGATTGGAAGAGACGTCTTGGAACAGCTTCTCCCTCTCCAAGTAGAGATGCATTTGGACACATCCAGCTTTGGGCTAACACTTTCTTTGTGGGATAAAGGGTGAACGCACATGCATGTGTGTGTGTAGGGGCGAGATTACCAATGTATATGTCAGATGGTCCAGTGATTTCAGTTGTGGTCACTTACCTCAAGCTTGGCTTTCCTCTGTACAACAGTAAATCCATAAGAGAGATTAAAGAGGCCTGGTTTTTAAGCAGGTGAGTGCTCAATGTTTTGTGAATGCCAGGCCCTGTTAAGCTATGTGAGGTAGACATGAAAACTGAGACACCCAAAATCCACTACTGAAAATGTTGGCATGTCTCTCGTTGTCCATATAATATTCTTGGGGAACTGAAAATGGATACACAGTCGTGATCATTTTTCAAACGTAGATTTAAAAAAATACACGGGGAGAAAAAAATGTAAGTGATTTGTAAGGGAATTTTGTGCTACTCAGACTCTCAGCTGCACATCTCTGGTCTCACTTTATGCTCATTCTCCCCACAGTTTCACTGCTCAGGAGCAAAAAGCACCAGAATGGAAGGAAGTTGGGTTTTGCGTGATTCAGGCCTGTACTCAGGGGGGCTGCAAAGGGTGCAAATGAACCCCCCCCTCGCAGTTCCCGAAGTTGGCCCAAATGAACCAAGTGCCAGTTCCCAGACCCTCCCCAACCCAGCTGAGCCATGCACCAGCTCCCTGCCTCCCCCCCCTGAGCCCAGATGTGTGCCAGCTCCCGTTCCTCTTTCCCCCGCAGCTCAGCTGAGCCTTGTGCTGTCTTCCTGCCCCTCCCCTCGCAGCTCAGCTGAGCTGTGCACCAGCTCCCTGCCCCCTCACCATCCCAGATGAGCTGCCTGCCTGTTAGCTCCTGGCTCCCCCTCGTAGCCCAAACCTGTTTGGCCCCCACACCTGAAGGGGGAGAGGAGATTGATGTGAACCTAAGACACTTATGAGATTTTTTTTTTCAAAATTTGAATCAAAATGTTTGACAAAACCAAAATGAATTTTCTTTAAGTTTTTCATTTTCTTTTAGTCATTTTGGGTATGTTTCACCCTGGGCATGCAGCTGGCCCTGGGCTGCACACAGCATTTCAAAGCAGCAGTGCCGCATGGAGCCCGGGGTCACATGGGGATTCCTCCACTGACCCTGGGCTCCATGCGGCGCTGCTGCTTTGAAACACTGTGGGGAGCATGGGGCCAGCGGGGGACTGCTTGAGTCTCCCACTGGCCCCATGCTCCCTGCCACACTTTTTCCTTTGAAGTGTAGCAACAGCCCTGGGGCAGAGATGCCCTTATCGACTAATTGAATAGTCGATGCAAATTGCATTGACTCTTCTATTAGCCAGTTAATCTAAATTTAACATCCCTGCCTTGTACCCTATATCAGGCAGTGCCGATGGGTCCCAGTTTGGAGGAAACAGATGAAGTGGGTTAGTCGTTTCCCGCTGGCTGTTGGCAAACAAAAGAAATGCCTAGCAAGGAGCTTACAGAACTTCCACGCTGATTATCTCATCCCAGAGTTCCAACCAGCTCTAAACACTATCATGGAGACACAAGCCACATTATCCTAAATTGGCAACTAATGTCACCAAGACAAAATAGTTAACCATGCATATAATCGTGACAAGTCATAATTTCACTGCAACAAAGACTGCAGTATTTTGGAATATTGTTTTTTCACTTACAATATTACAGCAAGATCCCAGAAGGTAATTTCTATAAAACCTTTATTACTGAATACATTTTTAGTATGTTACAACCAAATTATTTTACCAATCACTGTTTCCACTCACATTTTTCATTAGCCTCTCTTATGCACACTTGTTGCATGACTATTTTGAACTCTTATATTTAAAAAAATTGAGGTGCACATTTACAAAAATAGCACACACACCCCATACACACACACAGAAATTCCTGAGTATGGGCCTGTGGTTACACACAAGGTGGGGAGGTAGGATACAAACAATAAGATGAGATGGAAGATTTTAAAAAATCTCTTGCATTGATTTGTCAGTGGAGGAGCTGATTTCTGATCATGTTTATACCATTACCATCCATATTTAAACCCATTAGAAATCACAGTCTTTCTGGGAAATTCCATGACAATAAAGCAGCCAAAAATAAACACTAAAAAATATTTTAAATAAAAACTGGATACTGGGATCCCTAAATGTTCTTCAAAAATCACTAAAAGACGTAAGAATGAGATCCCCCATTATTCAGGGCCCTGGCAGTGCTGGCAGCGACTCAGCTGTAGATTAACCCAACTGACTTAAACTCACCACTTGTGGAACCTGCTGTACACTGATACCACCTACTGGTCGTCGTATGGAATTGATTTCCTGACCACGGTTGCTGTCCAATGAAAGGTCACTAAGAGCTTCCACTTTAAATTGGAGCGTTTCATCAAACAAGCGGCAGATTGAAAAACAGCTGCATTGCCCAGATAGGGCGTTTTCACTCGACACTCATTCCCTATTCTGGTATGAATTTGGTTCTTACCACAATGAGCTCAGTGTTTCGAGCAATGCACAGTGCAGGCTGGTTCCTACGCTTCTTCCCATGCAGCTCAGTTCACTCCTTGCCTTCAGCACGTCTGCAGATGCAGTACCGAGGGTCCCGCACGGCGTAACACCAGTCCGGACCTGCAATAGTCCCCGTTCTTCCAGTCAAACCTCCCCTCACAACTATGCTAGTCTGGATATGCAGTAGCCACAGCTATTCCCATTTTCAGTTCCCTCGCAACTATGTCTGTGCGTCTCCATCAGGACATTCAGCCATTTTAGTCTTGGGTCTTTTCATAAGGCTGCCATTGCATTTCCATGCTGGCCCATTCCACTCTGATTTCTACAGTCCTGAACCTCTCCTGGGTAAAGGATGCCAGGCATGAATGAATAATTGGTGATGTTTGTGATGTGGACAAATACCTGTTGATTGAGATCCACCTGTTCCTTTACACTTGTGCACTTGTGTCTAACTGTGAGGCTCTATTTCACTGCTAGTTGCTGTTCTTAAACTTACTTTCTCCGGCAAAAAATGAAATTCTCACTTCAGTTATTGCAACACTGCTATATACTTCTAAAAAACTCTCTTACTTTCTCTCTCTCTCTTTCTCCACCCCGCCCACCCCAGCCAAACAATCTTACACTGCCTTCCAGGATTTTTCAGATTCCTAGGGAACCCCTCAGCAAGGATCCCGTGATTGTTAGTGGATGGCACTGTCAGCGCATCCTCGCCTTGAAGGGAGACCTCCCTTCCATCAGCAGTGCTGGAATTCAAACCTCAGTGCCTCAAGCAGAGTGAACCCCCATGTTGCTGCCCTAAAACGCACTAATAAAGAAATCAGTGGAATGGAAGAGACATGCCTGTAATAAACAGAACACCGCAATGCTGTGATCCCCCGCCTTGCAGATGCATTTTAAGCACGGCGGCAACCATTGGGCCTCCATATGAGCTATTACGCCACTTCATTAATTCTCCTGGCATGTGGCCCAGCATGGCTGATACTGGTGCTTTGCGATGTGTTTGGTTTAGGGATGAAAGGAAGGAGAGGGGAAGGAATATATAATGGCACACCACGTATTCACAAAGAAAAGCAGTAGAATTCTGTCTGTCCTTCCCTTGTAGATTTCAGCAACCAACGTGAGAGCTTTTCAAGGCAACAGTTTTACCTTTACTTGCAGTGTGTGGCTGGTGTTTTCAGCCATCGCTAAAATACAAAACAATGGCTGAATTGTGGCTGACCCACTGAGTTGTAACGATCGGCTTCTTCAGGCATCCCCACGTTGATTTGCAGAGGGCTTTTTATGTGCACTGTGAACATGGATAATGCCATGAAATTGTGAAAGTTCATTGCTATCCATACAGAGTCTCCAGGTACTCCAGTCAATGCTCACATGAGAATCAGATGGCATTCACTGAGGTGGTGAAGCTTACTTTTTAACTGTGCGGCATAAGCATTTGAGTACGTAGTCACAGACCCTTTTTCGATGCTGGTCGAGCTTCCTACTGCGGTGTATAATTTGGATGCATTTCAGGTCAGCAAGCTTCAATTGGCATCAGAAACAATGTTACACGGCTCTGAATGTTACCTTCATGTAGCTGCTGAAATTTAATATTCCATGCCTCAGTTTTGCTGTTTGATGGGAATTACTCATTAGATCAGCACAGATTGTTTTCTGGAGCACTGATGGCTACGGATAAAAATGTCCCTGAAGGAAACGATAAAAGTACAATTGCATTGTGTTTATGCATGTCGGAGGACATGGAAGAGGAGGGGGGAGGTGGACTTGCTGTTACATTGACATAATTTGTCACTAACTGACTGTATGTCAGACCATGGTTGCAATATATCCCCATTACCAGAAACCTGTATCTCTCAAATCCTCATTATACACCATGAAGAGGAATAACCGACAGGCATCCCTAGACCCCTGAGACAAGGTGGAACAGTGCTTAGGGTTTGCAGGGATGACTGTGAGGCTGGTAACACAACTTGCAACAGAAACTGTCCAACAAAGCAAGTTTTCTTCTGGAAAAGCAGTCCCTCAAGTGCAGGAGTAGCACAGCAAATCTTTGCATTTCTCCAAGAACTGAGGAGCCCTATGAGACCCAGCAGATGGCAGCTGGAGCTGGGGACTTGCAGGATGCAAGCTTTTATTAGTTCTGGTGTATTCATCTCTTTCTGATCTTTAACTTTCCCGGCAAAAAAACCCCAGGCAATTAAATACAGAGGAGCTTCCTCATCCCAGCCTCAGCCATTTCTCCTCTTGTGCTGTGTTGTAATATTGTAGAATGGTAAATGTAATGCACATTGTCTGTTCCTAGGGGCAATTGGGTTCTGGTTAAAGCACTGTATGGAGACTTAGGGTTCAATTCCCTGCTCCATCACAGGCTTCCTATATGACCTTGGACAAGTCTCTTAATCTCTCTATACTTCAGTTCCCCATCTGTAAAAGGGAGGGAGGTGATCATGCTGATCTCTCATGCTTTGTCTTATCTACTTAGCTTGTGACTTCTGTTGGGCACACACGTCTGTTGCTATGGGTTTGTATTGTGCCTTGAACATAGATGTCCCAGGTTTGGTTGGAGGTCTCGTAGTGCTACTATAGTATACGTTATAATAATCTCTACAGACATCTCATAAAAGGGTAAGAAGAGGTTGGGGGACTTGCTGGGACCCTACACCATCTCAAGGTCTGAGAGGGGGAGTCAGAAAAGTGGAGGGAATAAAAGGAAACGTTAAGTTATGGTTGTTTGGAGTTTGTAATCATCTTTCCTGATTTCTTGTTGTTTCTTGTGCTGTTTTGGAAGCCTGAAAATCAGTTCCCCTCCTCTTCCCAGTTCTTCTCCCAGCTTAGAATAATTGAGTCCCTGATGGAAGGTGATTTCTGCAGGCAGCTGGGTGAATGACAATCCAGCAGCAGTGTTAGCCTCTGTGATGACTGGCTCCAAGTCCTTGTATCCAAAAGAAACAGTAGCTAACATAAAGCAGACACATAAACGTATTGCTCCAACCCCTCAAGAGGCAGTCAGTACAGAAACTTATGCTCCAATTGACAGCTCCGCAATTAACTGGCTCTATGCAGCAGTCCCCTTACATCACTGTCACCACGGGAAATCCCTGGCCATGGGATGAAGGATGATTATTATCTCTAAGTTTAAGTTTATTTAGAATGAGAAGGGAAGTCTTGTGCCAGTAAAGTTTAGAATGAAGGAAGAAAGAGCAGCTACTTTTAACCTCAGCTCAGCCAATGCCTCCTGCCCACAGCTCTCTCACTAGATATTTCCCAGTACCCCTTGCAGACCTACAGATTTACTGGATCTATCAAATAAGTATGGCTGCTCAACAGGGATGCGTGCAGTTCACAAACCCCTTCTGGGGTACACATTTAACAGGGGCCCATTTTGGTGCCTGCTGCTAGTGTCCCTTTATAGTGTGTCCCCACAGTGTCTTTAAGTCTGTTCCCCACTCAGAGAGAGTGATACCTCCAGAGCTTCCCCTCCTGGACACAGCTTCCTCGCCCTTGTCTCAGGGCTTATATTTCATATTCTACTATAGTCCAATAGCTCCCCATATGGAGCTCTCTGTGGTACTGCTGCTCCCTCAGCCAGCCATTGCCTTCACTCCTTCAGGGCTTCAGAAACACCGAGCTCTGGTTCTGCAATTCCTTTTTATAGGCCTTCCTCACCCCTGATTGGCTGGTTCCTCCTACAGCTACTCTAGCTTGTTGGAGGTCTTCTCTATGGTCCTATTCTGGGAAGGGGTGTTGAGAGGCCACAGGCCTCAAGCAGGAGGCTTCAGGGCCTGGTCTACCCCATCAATAGGGTTGATTATCAGATGAGTTTAGGCACAGGGTGTGTTCTCTTATCTGCAGCAAGCAACATAGTACTCAACTGAATGAAGCCACAGCAGAGATTCATGATTCCCCAGGGGCAGCCCGGGACAGGGAGGACTACACAAGCACCGTGGCCTGGAGGGCAGCACAGTGGCCCAGAGACCACAGGCATCTGGCAGCTGCTCCCAGGGGCAAGCCAGCATGGTGGGGGCCATGCTTCTAGCCAGCAGTCGCTCCCCAGGGCTGGGGTGCTTGTTGCCCCACGGTGGTCATTCATGGGTAGAACTGGGCCCATGCTTGCTGCTCCCCTGTGGTCATTCTACAATATAACCGTCTCTTCTATCACACCCCTCCTTTTCAGTTTGATGTGAAACAATCCCATTCCTGACACATTCCATTTTCCTGGCACAAGCAAACCCTGACCTTGATTTAAGTTATGATAAGAGGAAGCTGCATACCAAATTTGGTGATTCTAGCTTTTACAGATTAGAAGGAGTTCTTGAACAAATGGACTCACAGGTGGATGTATGGACACGGCTAGTCAGACAGATGCATACATACTCTAAAATATATATACATTTTATTTATAAATGTCTATATAAAATATAGACACATACACACACACGCTTTGTTAAAATTACATATATAAAATTTCAGATTCAAGCATTTAGATGGCAGGAAATGGGGTTAAGGTTTTCCATGAAGCCTTAACTCAGCCCCTTTTTGTTATGCATGTTGATCCAGTTCTTAATTACTACTGTTTTTTTCCAACTGGGCCCAATTGATAAGTAACTATTTCCTTTTTTTTTTCCTTCTCCTTGTTCAGTGTGTGGTCCCATGCCATTTTTACTACTCCCTATTCAGACCTATCTCTAAAGATGGAATTATTAATTTTTTGATTCATCACTATAATATCTGAGCTGTTCACACTCCTAATTAATTGGTTTTCACAGCATCCCGGTGGGATTAGTTGGTATTCTTTTTCCCATTTACAGATGGGAAATTGAGGCACAGACATATTAAGGTCAAAAGTACCTGCTATCTTCTAATGCCCAATCTGATGCACCGAGGACCTTATTTTCAGAGAAGTTAGCATTATATAGCACTTCTGTTCAAAGCTGAATTCCCAAAACTCCAGTTTTAACTTAGCAATTTTTGCAAATCAGGCCACAAGATCTCAAGTTAGGCACCCAGAAAATGAGAAGTCCACAATTAGGGTACCTCTAAACAGCAGCATTATTTCAACATTATTCCGTTACTAATATACACTACAACCTTTATTTCAACATAATGTCAAGCTGAAGGACTTCTTATGCCAATTCCTGTAACCCTTATTTCATGAGGAGTAAGGGAAATCAGAGGAAGAGTGTTCTTCCTTCAACTTCCTCCTGTGTAGACAGTGCCAAAAGCTGAATTAAACTATTTTGACTTAAGCTGTGCAATTGACATAGCTGAAGTTGCATTGCTTAATTCAACTTTAGCCCTGCTGTGTAGACGCACCCTATGTGACCATCTGTGAAAAGTTTTGTTTAAATGATTTGCCCAGAATGACATGGGAACTCTATTGAGCCATATGCAAAGAGCAGTTTTTTGAAGGCTTAAAACTTTGCCATATTTGGACAGATTTTTCCAGGGAAAGCAAAAGGCACATCCATGATGTAAAGTCCATGCCCTAGCCAAATTTCAAGTGCCTGTTCCAAAACATAGGTATGCTGGAGCTTGTCATAGAAAAGGTTGTCAGAAATTTTTAACTTGGACAAAATGATGTATTTTTCACACCCCTCATTCTTGGAAACAGCTTAACTTTGGGGGCTGAAATTTTCCCAAAACGTTCAGCAAAAAGCAAACACCAACCATGTGTGTTTCACAGAGTGACAAACATTTGACAAACGGATTTTATAATCAGAAGTATCAGGCAATAGTCCTGCCTGTAACACATCCTATGAAACTCTGTTAAAAGAACATTTTCAAGATTGTAAAATCAAGCACTCAAAAATTAGGAAATGCCCTTTTTAAAGATTGCCTGTAGAACCTTAATTCAGCCCGCTTGTGTATCTGCATTATGATGCAGTCTTTAATTAAGTGACCAAATACTATTTTTACTGCTGGATTCCCCTGCCTTATTCAGTGCTTGTTTGGATGATGATCACTGATTGAGCAGCTATTCAATATTTTGTTTTATCCTCATTATTCAGTGTCTGGCCTCTGGCCTTATTTACTGCACATTTTTCAGACCTGGCTCCAATTGCTGGGCTTTTCGATGATGCTGTCACCACAATATATTAGTTCTTTATGAATATTAATAATTTCATCTTCACAACATTTCTGTAAGTGGAGATGCTATTATTATCCCTATTTTATACATAGGAAACTGAGACACAGAGATTAAAGCCAAAATTGTCAAGTAATTTTGAGTTCCTAATTTGAGACACTTAGTGCCTGGTTTTTCATAGTAGTTAGTACTTTAAAGCATTCTGTATGTGACAAGCAGAATTCACATTGATCTCAGTTGCAATTGTGAGTGGTTAGCATTTCTGAGTATGCAGGCGTCTCAAGTTGGGTACTCAGAAAATGAGAAGCACACAGTGTCCACATGTTTAAATGTGGTTTAAGTAACTTGCCCAGCTTTATATAACAACTCTGTGATACAGGCAGGGATAGAATTCTTTTCCCCTGTGTGGCAGCCAGCTGCCTTAACCAGAAATGTATCTTTTCTCTTTCTGCAGTTCCCACATTCATAACACGCCTTCCAACTTCCACAACAAGTGAGGCAGAAGTACTACAAACAGTAACTTCATCCACTGAACAACCTAATAGCACCGTGTGTGCTGTGCAGTCTTAATTCCAGCAATTCCTTTCTTTTGAAGGCTTAACTTTTCAGTAGGGTTGTCAAGTTATTTAAAAAATTGATTGTGATGAATCAAGCAATTAATTGCACTGTTAAACAATAATAAATACCATTTAATTAAATATTTTGGATGTCTTCAACCTTTTCAAATCTATTGATTTTAATTACAACACAGAATGCAAAGTGTATAGTGCTCACTTTGTATATTTTTACTACACATATTTGCACTGTAAAAAACAAAAGAAAACGTATTTTTCAGTTCACCTATTACAAGTCCTATAGTGCAATTCTTTGTCATGAAAGCTGAACTTACAACTGTTTAATTATGTATATGTACAAAAGATAACTGTATTAAAAATAAAACAATGTAAAACTTTAGAGCCTAAAGTCCACTCAGTCCTACTGCTGGTTTAGACAAACAAGCTTGGTTACAATTTTTAGGAGATCATGCTGCCCACTTCTTGTTTACAGTGTCAACTGAAAGTGAGAATAGGCATTCACATGGTACTGTTGTGGCCAGTGATACAAGATATTTATGTGGTAG
Organism: Pelodiscus sinensis; assembly: GCF_052426305.1. Lineage (NCBI taxonomy): Eukaryota > Metazoa > Chordata > Testudines > Trionychidae > Pelodiscus > Pelodiscus sinensis. The sequence continues at coordinate 118,265,311 of NC_143056.1, read as the reverse complement.
ATGTGCTACAGATTCACCTGTCCTCTCATGCTTCAGCCACCATTCCAGAGAATATGCATCCATGCGGATAATGTGTTCTGCTCGATAAATATCCAAAACTGAACAGACCGATGCTTGTTTCTTTTCGTCATCTGGGGCTATGTTTACACTACAGAGTTTTTTCAGAAAAACTTCACTTATGTCCACACTGCAATTGTGTTCTGGAAAAAAAATCCGACATTGGTAAATCTCTTTCTATGAGGAAGAAGGCTTTTTCCGAAAGAGCTCTTTTGGAAAAAGGCATGTGTGGATGGGGAAGAGGGAGTTTTTTCAAAAGAAGAGGAAAAAGGAAAAAGCACAGGTGCCTTGGTGGCCACTCCATCCACAGTAATCACAGCTTAAATGCGATATAGTGTCCATTCAGTGTGGTTGATTTTCTTTTTTGGTGGTTCAGGTTCTGTAACTTCCTCATCAGAGTGTTGTTTTTTTAAGACATCTGACAGCACATTCCACATCCCGTCACTCTCAGATTTTGAACAACTGGATCCAGCACTTGTAACTTTTTTTTTAGAAATCTCACACTGGTACCTTCTTTGTGTTTTGTCAAATCCAATGTGAAAGAGTTCTTAAAATAAATGTGCTGGGCCATCACCCAAGACTGCTATAACATGAAATACATGGTGCAACACAGATAAAACAGAAGAGGAAACATACAGTTCTCCCCCAATGAGTTAAGTAACAAATTTAATCAACACGTTATTTTTTTAGGGCGCATCATCATCATGGAAGCATGTCCTCTGGAATGGCAGCTGAAGCATGAAGTGACATACAAATGTTTAGTGTATCTGACATATAAAAACCTTCCAACACCAGCTACAAAAGTGCCATGTGAATACCTGTTTTTGTTTTCAGGTGACATTGTAAATAGGAATCATGAAGCATTATCTCCCATAAATGTAAACAAATGTATTTGTCTTAGCAATTGACTGAACAAGAAGTAGGACTAAATGGACTTTTGTAGACTTTAAAGTTTTACATTGTTTTGGTTTTGAGTACACTTATATAACAAAAAAATCCTACATTAGTAAGTTTCATTTTCACGATAAAGAGATTGCAGTATAGAACTTATGAGGCATATTGAAAAATACTATTTCATTTATCATGTTATAGTGCAAATATTTCTAATAAAAATAATATAAAGTGAGTACTGTGCATTTTGTACTCTGTGTTGTACTAGAAATCAATATATTTGAAAATATAGAGAAACATCCAAAAACATACAATACATTTCAATTAGTATTGTTGTTTTACAGTATTATTGATCATGATAAATTTTTTAATTTTGTGATTTTTTTAGTAGAATGTATGAGCTAGCTATGATTAATTAACAAACTTACTTTGCAGCTATATTGTCCTTTTTGTGCGGTATGTGTGTTGTTTTTTGGGGGCAGGTGACATTGGTAGTAATTTTCTGCATTTCAAAAATGTAAGTAGCTTTAACTCTGAATTTCCTAGGTTTACAATACTTGGTTTGGGGATAATTGCAACATTTCTGTAATGTTTTTTACCTGGAGTTACTAATATGGTCTCTCAACATTTACTTCATCTTTATACAGATTTTTTGCCTGGCAAAAACTTTCTTGGTTTTCTTGGTTTATTAAGATGTTGATGCATGAGAAACCCAAATAGAATTCTACCATGTGATATTACTAATTATTTTAAGTTATATGGTATCGACCTTATACCTTTTTATTTTTTCAATTTTAACTTAAGACAGATAGCCGAGTACACCAGAAAAGCTCAAAGTACCAAATATGCACAGGTGAATATGGCCTTTAAATGGCAGTTGGGCATATTTTCTAAGTAAAGTTAACTCAGATGTTGCCCCAACCCAGCTCCTGTTGAGATACACAGTCTTCTGGCGTGAGTGAAATGGTGCTTTGCACCTGGACTAGTTGGGTCTATCCTGATGTATAGTCTAAAACTCAAGTGCTGCTTGCACTTGAACTAAAATCTCACCCACTTTGCAGTAGGGATGCAGGCTACACCACACAAGTGTTGATAGTCCTCCAAGGCCTTCCCACACTTCCCACCATGTGCCCAGAAAGACAGGCAAGTTCTCCTGCAATTCATTGGAAAGGAGTCATAGAATGGCTCAGCTTCCTGCAGTGCGAAGAACCATGAGATATGCTTCCAGTAATGCTAGTCACACACTTGGCTGAGTGGGCCAAATAACTCAAGTGTGGCATTGTAGGCTAGCCTGGGCTTCTCATGACCAGGCTGGGCTAACCCAATTGCTCAATTGCTCAGACCCAGGTAATGATCACCCAGGTTAACACTGCAGTGAAGACAAACGCACTGATTTGTTAGTGTAAGGCAGCTTTGGGCAGCTGGGGCACTATGGGCCTCATCTGGTCCAGCAGATCATTGTATTGGTTCACCACAGCCCAGCTCAGGACAGGGAATCTGGTGCCACCAGGGACCAAAAAGGGAACAGGGAATTGGGAGAAAGGGCCACACTTGTGCACAAATGCGCATGTCACATGGCACTGTGGTGAGAGCTGAGGGACTAGAGCAGGGAGCCAGGCCTACCCCATGTCAGAGGAGCCATTGCTGCAGGTGAGTGCAAGGTGGGCTCACTTTCCAATACCCCCACACTTATATTTCACACCTCTGTAGACAGGACTTCACACCCCCACCTCCATCACCACGAAGGCCAACTTACTTTCTTCCGTACACGACGTCCATTCCTTTTAACTCTATGGATCGTTGTGTGGAAGTGTCTTTGTTATTGTCTCATCAAGATCATTTGGGACAATGTAAAGACTGCCACAGATGCTGGATTTCTTAAAACACCCCATTCGTAATGTCTTTTAATGTGTAAACTAATGAATGGGTTTCCTTGGCAGTTCTCCGCAAACTCATTCATGCTGAAGTGATGCACAGTCGGGGAGGATATGTTGTCTTTTTCAGACAAAGCAAACAGGTTGAGTCTTTGATTTATATGAAAAACAGAACTCAGTCTTACCTGTAGAGTTATTACCAGGGCCGGTCCTAACCAATTGGTGGCCCCAGGCGACCGCTCAGCTCGCCCGTAGGGTTGCCATATAGTTTAAAAAAAAACCTGGGGAAAATTTGTCAAACAAAAAAAAGGGTGGAGGAGTAACCAGAGAAACCTGGGGGGAGGACTCAGGACGTCGGGCCGAAATGCAGTCATGGCCCGCCCCTAAGACCGACTCTGTCGGGAGCTCCTTGAAAATGGCGGCCCTGGGCAACTGCCCGGCTCGCTCGCCCCTAAGACCAGCTCTGACCAGCACCACCATAGTATAGCCCAATTCCCTGCGCATAAACCTTTCCAGACCTTCACTGTGGTATCCTCCTTTCAAGTCCATCTCTGCCACTTTGTCTCCTTTGTAGTAGGATTCCCCCATCTACAGTTTCCTGTGGCAGAACTCTCTTCCTCTTGCTCCATTCCCTGTGGGGCTCCCCTTTCTCTCAGACCGTAGCACTCCACCTGTTGGAGAAGGTATGAGCAGCCAAGAGAGCTGCAATCAGACTTTCTGAAAGCCAAGTGGGATCCAGGAAAGAGCAGCAGGGGAGAAGAAGAAGCAGCTTCTGGTAGCCCCTGCAGTAGCAGAAACACCAGCCAGTTGCAGGAGGAGCAAAACACAACCACACCTGGGAAACTTGGGGCATACGGCCAGCAGAGACCGAGTGAGTTCACTCCTGAGAACACACTCCTTCCAGCTGTTGGGGCCTGAAGAATGGCCACACCGAGAACGACTGTGTCCTCCAGAGGCCATGGCTAATAGAATGACCATTCAGTGACCCATTGATACCCTGGGCAGAGCAAGGCCCAGGAAGTCAGCATGGCCTGCCAAGCAATGCACGGGTACCTCTTCACAGCAGAGCCCACTGGCAAAAGCTGCTTCTTGACCTTGCTGAGTGATATTATTTGTTATCAAAGGCAGAGTGTGGCTTTACCGCATAGCGATGTAGACGAAAGATGAGGAGAATGGCCTGGGGGAAGAAGCAGAGAAAGTTGCTTAGACATACACACATTGAATAATTAGTGATAAGAGCCGAGGAAATATTCATGACTCTGTGGAAAGAGAAATAGGTTTTTGATTACATTTGAGTTTTTCTCTTGAAAACAGTTGACGTTACTCTTTGATTGGCAGCATGGAAATTAATTTTTCTACCTATTCTGCCTAGCCCATGGATCGCATGTAGTCAAGATAAGGCCATAGAGATACAGCTGCCCTGACATGAATTCAGAGTGGTGATACCAGAAGCCTATATTCTCTTGGTAATTGCCACACAGCTGTTGAATGCTCAGGTTAACCCAGCTTCCTCTCCCCCAGCTTTATCCACCTATCCTAACCCCCAAAATGCCCCAGTTCCACAGGCATCATTTATTTAGTGAGCCAGTTTGTTCCACAGTTCATTGGAATTTTTTTTACACCTTGCACAAGGTTAGTGAGTGCTTCTATGCATCTGATTAGATTAGCGTTCCATGGGATTTTTATGTCATTTTCCCATCCTCTTCTCCTAGCTTCTGTCAGAGCTCAAATAGACTCCACCAAAGGGAATCCTTTAAGAATCCTGTAAGATTCCCTACCAATCTGGTGGCCATTAGAGGACTATGATGCTTTGAGGAAGCAGGCAGAGGAAGATATGTGGGTAGGCAGGTTACATGGAGATTTTGCAGTACTGAGGCCCCTCTCTTTTGAAGGGATGAATGTCATCATATGAATGTGATTGGGGATATAGTCTGCTACTACAGGGTAAAAAGAGTGGTGTAGCACACAGGGCACAGAACTGGAGCTGAACAGACCTGCATTCTATTCCTAGCAGGGTGGCTGGCTTCTTATGTAACTATGGACACGTCATTTTATCTACCCTGTGCCTCAGTTCCCCATCTGTAGGGCAGGGATAGTACTTCCCTACCTCACAGGGATGTTAGGAGGTTAAAGTCCATTTAAAATCATGAGAAATTCAGTTACGATGGTGATGGGGTCCATTTAAGTGTCTTGACGGTGCCCTACATTCTAATGCACTTTTTCAAGAGGACATTGCATAGAAAGCCACTGTGACTCTAGTATTTCCTTCACTCCAAACAAGTCTCCCCTGCCACCCTCCTTCAGCACAGCTGCACCAAAGCAGCTGCAGTGCCACAACATGTTGGGTAAAGACAAGCTATGCTAACTGGAGAGTAGTCTCCCCTCGGTAGAGTGACTCCACCGCCATGAGAGGTGGCAGCTCTGTCAGCCAGAGAACATCTCCCGCCAACATAGCACACTGTGGAAAGTGCTTTCAGTCAATGTAATTTATATTGCTCAGGAGAGGTTGTTTACACAGCCCCCAAGCAATATAAGTTACATTGACTTAATCTGTAGTAGAGGCCAGCCCTGTCTGACTTAGCCGATAGGCTGGAGGAACCAAATGTCGAACGTCAAATGTAAACTGTTTTCAGGCCCATACGTGGGAGGATGCAAAGAGTGTGAAAGCACCCCCATGGTCTCCCAAGTAAGCGTGCTCTGGCCAGCCAGGGGAAGGCAGGAGCACCGTGCTGCCTGAGCCTCCCTATCCCATGCTCTGGCCACCCGGGGGAAGGCTGGGACTGATTTTCCCGCTTCCTGGGGGGACAAAGGTGGGTGCATTCACACCCTTGCAGTCCACATTTACAAAAATAAGCACACATACCCCGCCCCCTCCACACACACACACAGAAATTCCTGCGTATGGCCCTGGTTTTTATACCCTGTCTGCTGCAAGTTGTAATGGCTGTTTTTGGTTCTCACATGCACTGACTCACCTCCCTCCTCGGGTCCTCACACTGCTCTGACTAAGCACCTCAGTTCCAATCTGCAAATTGCTTTGCTAGTCCAGCCCTGGACTCCAGCCCAAAGCCTGTTACTGGTCTTCATCCCTGACCTGAATCTCCCCTAAGCCAAGACTGGCCACTCTGCAGTTGTTTTAGAATGGGTAGAAATTCCTGTGAGGGTCTCTGTCACTTGCCATAATAGTTTCACTTGTGAGCCATGATGCATTTGAATCCCGTAAGGGTCCATCCCAGTGGCCTCTATCCTAGTCTAAGTGGACCAGAGGAATATGTGATCTTTGGTAGTTGCATCCTCGCCGCAGAAAAGTGCTGTGCTGAAATGTAAATCACCAGGCTGGGGCGTTGTGGGCTAATACAGGCTCATGCATTTTTCGGAGTGTATGAACTAAACCTTCTAGGTTCCAAGTGGGTCCCCAAGAACATGAGTTTCTTCACGGCAAACCCCTGGTCACAATGGGCCTCTAAAGCCCACTGAAATCAGTACCTTTTCATTGTCCTCCATGGGCTTTGCTGAAGTGTGATCGGGACTCAGAAATCTGTTCCTGGGAGATATGTATCAGAGGACGAACTGAAGTTGCATTTGTTACCACAGATTTTCACCTACTTATATGTGAGGATTATTCTTCTGGGGGGCTACTTCCTGGGTCTGATTCTGTCTTTCAAAGGGGTTTAAGCAAAGGTCAGAGAAAGGAATGTTGTTCTGTATCTCCTAAATTATGCAGAAGCACCCAGATACCACTGTGATGGGCAGATTACACATGCATTTAATACGTATAGATTTAGATGCTCATTTGATTTTGTTTTGCTTTACAGGTCACCTCATTATGCCTGCCCTGAAGTGATCCGGGTAAGTTAGCTTGAACTCTCAGCATCTGTAAATAAAAGCATATTACTCATTATATGAATGCAAGCAGGCACCCTCTACGAGTGATCCCAAAGCCGTCAGCACTGCAAATACTTAATAGGACCATCATTTCCATTCATGTGACAAGGCCCAAAAGTGAGTTTCACCAGCAGCATAAAGGTCATGAACATATGTCATTCTCGGAGGGCACAGGTGACCCATCTACTTCAGTTGCATGATGAGCCAAAAGTACAATGGTTTTGTGTTCCGTTGGTCTCCATGTCCCCTGTTGAGCCTCTGAATATCCCCTCAAGCTGGGGAAAGCTGGACTGGACTGTCACTGGCTTGCTGTTGAGTACATAGGCGCTACACCTTTCTCCTACTCTTTCTTTCCCCCTCGAAGGCTGGCTGACTAGGCTCTGGTGGCCCAGAACACCAAAGGCCAGGCTTCCCAACTGCTGATGCTCTGCACTAATATGAAGCCAAGTGGCTCAGAAAATCAATAGGAGAGAATTGCCAGAAAACATTACATGCTGGCAAATAATATGACCCATTCCAAGCTCCATAAAGAGCTAACCAGGAGAGAAGCAGCTTCTTGCTGTCCTCAAGGCATCTCTGACATTTCTGATTAAGTGCTGACTCCTCAGTGCTTTTACTGCTCTGTGGCCATTCCCTCCCATATTGCAGGTTTTGCTTTCTCACATCCTCCAAACAAGGATTGTAACACTGAGTTTCCCAAGAACCCCTGGGCCCCACCAAAGCTAATACTTACATAGGTCTCCAGGAAAGCAGCTTTTTGCATCAAAACTTCAGCTCTCCCACGCTTCTCTCCCCTATTATTCAAGGGTGGCTAATTCTCTTACTAATAAGCTAAACTCCTATCTCTGTTGCACAGGGAGAAAAATACGATGGGAGGAAAGCGGACGTCTGGAGCTGTGGAGTCATTTTATTTGCGTTGTTAGTGGTGAGTCATCATCCTTGCTACCTCCTTTAAACAGAAACGGCCCTTACTCCCCCCGTGAGGTTGTATTTCATAAGTCTACTGACATCATGTAAGTCTCTCCTGAGTTCCGTCTCTCTTCCTGTAACTCTTAGCTGCGTCTTCTATTTCTCTACATCAGTCCCAAAGGGAAATGCCTGACAAATGTTTTACTTCTCCTTTGAAGGGCTGCCACCCTGGACAGCAGAGCAAAAGGGATTGTGGGAAAATTGCTCCCCTGTATACTCACTCTTTTATTGTGGGGCAACTTTTTAAATACTCATTAATGTAATTTGGCCCTCGAGGGGTAGGATAGTCAGGATTGCAACTTGAGGGGATGGAAGATCCTCAGCTGACTTCACAGGATCAGGAAAGTGGTTTGGATTGGCATATGTTTTAATTACATTTGCATGCATCTTGATTCAAATGCTTTTGTAAAGATCTGAGTGAAGTGTAACATCTGTGGCTCATGCCAATTTTGAGCCTCCATAAAATGCATTTAGTGCAGTTGAGAATGTAGAATTGAGCCAAAAGTACCATCTTTCAGCTGGTTTCCACACAAGTAATAATTCCTTTCCTGGCATCCAAAATATGCTGTTTCAGATTTTGTCCCTGGCTCAGTAAAAGGTTTCTGGTCCTGAGTTACAGAGGTGTTATGAACCCCAAAACCAGACAAAAATTTTAACAGAACTTGAAATCAAATGAGTTTTACCTCCATTTGGCTTTATACACAAAATCTGGATGACACTCACATAAGCATAAGTGGCAAGTAGGATAAATGTAATGTGTATGAAATTATTTTTCTTTTTGTGTAATATGTCAAATGACCATCTATAGTTACAAACAATAAAACTCCTTGAGACATATTCTGTTGTCCTTGCACAGTTATTATTCAGTTCCTTCTCAGACAAACATCTATTGAAATCCAATGGGAATTTGCCTGAGTAAAGAGAGTGGGGAATTGCTGAGTCAGGAGCTCATGATTTGACCTTTGCAAACTACAGGAAAAAGAGACCCAGGAAAGCTGTCCGGGAGTTGTCAGAGTGCGTATTCCATTCTCAAGAGGCTTCCCATTGAGATTTTGTACCCCACGGTCTCTGAAAAATGTCTTTGGTTGTTTCTGTGTGTAAACCTGACCCTGTAGAGTGATCAAAACATGCCCATCACTGATGCTCAGAGCCAAGCACCAACTTAATTACATCAAGCGAAACATCCACAAAAAGTCTTAGGCCATAAAAGCAATTGCTAGTAATTAGCAGCCTTTAGTTGCTATCTCCAGGAAATGCTGTATTTTATCATGAATTATGTTACATTCACCAAAGTACCTAACTCTCAATATTGATTTCACTTTATTTCCTGAACAGTTATGAGGAACTAGATAACTGGAGGGATAGGTAATTTGTATGAGGCATTTTGCTTCTTAGTCCACTGTATGAAAAAAAACATAGATTAGTAATGACCAATGATTTTTAGCATCAAATGGGCTTCTGGTGGCTTCTGTAAATAGATATGTTGGTCTCAGTCTGACACACACATAGCATTACTCTACACCAGCATTCCATGAATCAAAGTAAACAGTGTGGAAATACTGAAATTCAGACTATAAGCCTGGCTATAAGTGTTGCTGAGAACACACAACTTGCATGGATTTTAACGGGAATCAAGGACACAGCACACCTACTAAGATCATGCCAATAATTTTTGGGAAGAGCGATTTTCTGGTGATACTATAATATCATGTTTCCATCCAGTGGACCACCAAAACCTTCAAGCTCTTAAAGCATCCTACTGCCGTCCTAAGGCATACTGGAAGGAATTCTGGAATATTGCTAATGTCCCAACAAACTCCTGGTTGATGACCCCAGAAAATCACAGCTTTTAACCTACCTTAGAAACAATAGTCGGCATTGAATCATTTCAGAAAATCACATGACAAGTGTTCTCTCTTACATCTCTAGACAAAGAAAGACAATGCACAATGTGACTGTGGTCACTAGCTGCAACCTAGGGACCACTTTCGATTGTTTGCGGGGGGCATTTCAGACTTAGGTCAAGCACTTCTCACTAATCTGGATGTGGTTACTTGAATGTTGCTGACCCCTTCTCTGCTAATAAATATTAAGTTGAATTTAAGTGGATCCCTGTGACTTTTAAGAATTTGCCCAAGAAAGCAGCACCATATATTGCATGATGTTTTATTCGCTTGTTCATTTTCCAATTTTAAAAAGTTTGCTATAAAGGGCTTTGTCCAAGATTCTGTTTTCATGTTGGAATAGAAAGTAAAGCAATGCTAAGAAATTATTAACAGGTAAATAAGGTGGGCTTCATTTTTTATAATAGTATAGTGACCTTCCAGATGATGTTACCCTTTTCTTTTCTTTTCTTTTCTTTTCTTTTCTTTTCTTTTCTTTTCTTTTCTTTTCTTTTCTTTTCTTTTCTTTTCTTTTCTTTTCTTCAAATTCCTCAACTTTTCACTTTTTGCCCTCCCTCTTTTCCCCTCTCTCCCACCCACAATTGCATTATCATGTCTCTGCAGGGTGCCCTGCCATTTGACGATGACAACTTGCGGCAGCTGTTAGAGAAGGTGAAACGGGGTGTTTTCCACATGCCACATTTCATCCCTCCAGACTGTCAGAACCTCTTGCGGGGGATGATTGAAGTGGATGCCTCGAAACGCCTCACGGTAAGAGAATATTCACTGCAAATCATGTGAGCAGTATGCTTTCAGGACTTTTTATCTGCACTGCTGTGTGAGGGATTTCCTCCCCCCCCCCCCCCACCCCTCACATTCTCTCCCTATTATGTATATTATTGTACAATTAACGTAATTCTCCACATTGCAGCTGCCCAAAGGCTCCTCTCCTTGAACCATGGAAGAAAGGAGTGAATTAGGGTTTAGGAAAGACACAGACTTCCTTTGCTTACAAATGATGAGGTCACTTTAGATTTGTGTTGTTACTCTGCTTTGATTTTCCTTTCTATTGAAATGCGTCTGCTTTTGCAATAAAACTCTCCTGCTGATGGCATTGCCACTCTGTTGGTGTATTTCGGAATCAGCCTTGGTACTCTGGCTCCTCAGCGTGGCTGACTGTCGGCTTGTCATAGATGCGATGTGCTAGTTAAGGGCCAGGACTGCCCTTTCACACCTTCCTGGTGTGGGGTCAGCATCTCTCGCATTTCTCAGTAAAGCAGTGGTTGTGCATTGTGGACTCCTGACTTTCAGGGTGCACTGTATTGTGTCCTGGGTGCTTTATAGCATCCCCTGGAAGCCTGCATACTGGTCCTTGGAACCATATCGTCTAGAGTCTTTATGCTTTATGTAGAATGCCCAGGGTACCATAGCCTATCATGTTGAACCCTCTGAGATTCAGTACCCAAAGTGGGCTCCACCACTCTCTTGGAGACCTTGCACTCTGAGGCCTGACCTACACTATAGTGGAAGGTTGACTTAAGATACACACCTCCAGCTACGTTAATTACGTAGCTAGAGTTGACGTATTTTAAGTCACATTTCTGCGCTGTCCACACAGCACTCCCATTGGCTTCCCTTACTCCTCATGAGTAGCAAGAGAACTAGTACTGATGAGGGCACCCTCTGAGTTTGATTTATTGGGTCTTCATTAGACCCGCTAAATCGATCGACCACAGCAGTACTGATCTGCTGTGTAGTGTAGACATGGCCTGAATGTATTGGAATGATCATGTCCATAACTGAAAGCATGTTAATGTTTTGGAGCATTTTTAAATTCTAGCAATAAAAATAATTTTGAAGAGGAAGATTGCCTGCTGTTCAGTGGAGGTTTCTGGCTCTGTGGGTATTTTGGCCTTCATAAATCACATTGTCAGTCCCCAGTGATGGTTTTATACAGATTTACTAAGCTTGCAGATTCTGAGTGGGAGGATGTATAAAGAAATGCAAATTTAAAACTCCTCCTGCTTCTTCATTCTGTTAAAATATTTATAAATAAACTCTCCGATCAGTGCTTGGTGCCTCTGCAGAGACTGCTAACAGCAGAATCAGTCTTCACCAGCTGTGATGATGGCTTTGGAAAGTAGACACCTGTCTGTGAGGAAGTAACTGAACCCCTGCTACCTCCACACTCACTTTATAATACTTCCTGACAGATACTCTGTGGGCTTTAAGTTTCACTCCTCACCAAACCAGGTCATGTTCCATTCAGTGAGGCAGAGGTGAAAGGCTTTGCAAATTCTCATTGATATCCCGAGCTATCTTCCCTCCCTCCCCTCTGCTTCTTTCCCCCTCCCCACGAATGAGTAAAGCAGGTCAACATTTTTCAAACAAAAATGTTCATTGGTTGAAAATAGACCATTTTTCTTTTTTTTAAAAAGTAACAAATCGTCAACATGTTTTATTCTGTGTGTGAAGTTCATGCTTTTTTTTCTATATTTTAATTGAAAACATCATCAAAATGGTAAATATAACATTGCTGAAAATTTGGTTTGCAGTAAAATTCAGGGGAGGAAGGGGGTAAAATGGGAGGTTTTTTTAACAAAAAAATGGGTTGGTTAATACATTCAAACAAAAGCATTTTGGAAATGGAGGTTTGCATTTTGCAGCTCCAGAAGGTCTTGATCCTGTGCCATTAAAATCAATGGGAATTTTGCCATAACAATGGCTCAGTGGTTACAGCGCTAGTCGCGGACTTACTTAGGTGACATAAGTTCAATTCCCTGCCCTTCTAGAGACCTGTGTTGCCTTGTGCAAGTCACTTAGTCTCTGTGCTTCAGTTTCCTATCTCAAATGAGGGTAACAACACTTCCTTACCGCACTGGGGTGTTCTTTCTGGGGATCAATACACTAAACAGTGCTTTTTTTGTAAAAAAAAAAAAAAATGCCGGTACTCAAAGGGAAAAGCAAAAAAAAAAAAAAAGCCTGGGTGGGGCCGGCCATTGCCTTTTTAAGAGATGTGGCCCCTTTAAGGCACACAGTCCAGCTGACTGTCAGACATTTGCATACAGAGGTGCAGGTATGCTCCATTCTTTCCCGGTAAGCTCTGACTGGAGGCGCCAGTACTGTGTCTGGAGGTGCCGGTACTGCGTACCGGGCAGTACTGTCACAAAAAAAGCACTGACATTAAAGATAAGGTGCTCAGATGCTAAGGTAACTGAGGCCATGTAAGTACCTGACGTAGAGGCCATGTAAGTACCTGACGTAGAGGCTATGTTGTTCATTTAGGGATTGATCTAGCCAGTGCATTTTAATGGGGTCACCAGGATTAGCTTAGACTTTTGGGTGCGTGGAGCCAAATCCTGAGCCCCACCACACAGGACTGATGCCAAAGCCAGAAGGGCTTTAGCCCTGGGCAGCAGGACTCACGTTATAGGTCCCATACCGGGAGCTAAAGACTTTGGGCTTCAGCTTTGCCCCCACTCCCACTGCAAATGGCAGAGCTCGGGTGGGCTCAGGCTTCAGGCCCCGCTCCTGGGGTGCTGCCGTAATTTTTGTTGTCAGACAGGGATCGCGAGGCAAGGGTGTGTGAGAGCCCCACTAGAGTTTCGTTTGCGCACAGAGATTGCTAGTTTGTGTTGGAGCCCACCACAAAGATGAGCAGTTCGAAGGTTTACCCGTTCCTTACAAAGGAAACATTTGAAAATGGGCTCTTTCAACCTAGCAAGAAATATGTAACATAACCCAGTGGCCACAAGGCAAAGCTAGACAGGTTCTGAGTGGAATGAAGGGGTACGTTTTCACCAGTGAGGGTAATTAGCCATTGGAACTGCTTCCCCAGGGTCATGGTGAATTCCTCATCACTGACCGTTTTAAAATCAAGCTTGAATGTCTTTCTGAAAGTGATGGTCTGGGAACTGTTTGGAGGAAATTCTATGGCCTGAGTTATACAGTCAGGTTAAGCTGTTTCTCAAATGTAGACACCATGGCTGCATGCAGTCATCAGGGGTTTCTTGCAGCCACAGGCTCCTGGGCGGTGGTGGGAGGAGAGGAGGACAAAGCAGCAGACTCTCCAGAAACATAAAAGCTGGAAGAACAGGCAGCAAGTGAGTTCTCCCACCTTCCTGAGACTGCTGGGCTCAGGCTTCAACCCAGTGGGGTAGCACGCCCATACACAGAGGGTGTGAATGCACCCTTCCTCTCCCCATTGTCTATCATGTTCCCCTATGGGGCCAATTCTGGCTTGGCTGAGGAAGGCTGAGGTGGTACATTGCCCCAGCCTCCCTCCCCTGTGCTCTGGCTGGCTGGGAGAAGGCTGGGGCTGATTCCACCCTCCCCCCCCAGGAGCGAGGCCGGGGGCGGGGCTGGGCCCTGCACACACCCCGCCTTCTCCCACCAGCTACATCCTTAGCCCCCAGCACACTCCCTGATACTGATGTCCAGCATCCTGCAGCAAATCCAGCCAGATCCAAATGGCAGCCACCCCTTCTGCAGGCTGCCAGCCACAGGGGCCAATTAGAGCTAACAGAGAAAGGCACCGGCCAATGCCTGGACAGCACTGAAGGGAAGGCCCTTGGGCCTCTGGGAGCTGTAGTCCTGCCCATGCTTACAAAAAAGCACCCGCACAGAAATTCTTGTGTACAGACCTGGGTAGGGTGGCAGGCTCCAGCCACAGGACTTTGAGCTCTGTTCCCTGGTTGGGGGGGTGGGGGGGAGTGGCTCTGGCCCTGAGCCTACCCCCACATCACCCCTGGCTCCCACTGCTTTTGCCCCTGGCCTCTACAGTCTCCCTACTCACCTTCCCATCAAGGCTTGCCAGGGCTGAGTAAACATTCTGTGAAAAGTGATATTTGTAAATTTGTTAATATTCCTTTTCACAGCAGACTTGGGGGCTATCAAGTCCTTTTTTTTTTCTTTTAAAGAAAGCAATCAAAGAACCAAAAGAAACAAGAAAAAAGACAAGAATGTGAAAAGCACTTTGTGTTTCTATTGTAGTTAGGTTCAGTTAAGAACAGAGACAACTGCACATTGTTTCTATTATTGAGTCTGCAAAAAAAGTCGTACATAAATAATTTACAACGATTTGGGTGTGTGTATTGGCATATTTATTTTTTTCCTATGGTTAATTTAATATTTTAGGAAAACTTATCAGTGTGGCCACTATTTGTTGTGAGAACGCCTAGATGATCACAATGTTACCTTCTGGTCTTGGAATCTAGACTGAGGGTACCAGGTGTCAGACACTACTGGACCTTCTTCAATGTGTCAGGGCTTTAGGTTCACCTTTGTGCAAGGTTTGCTCTCTCATTTTATAGGGCAGGCTCTGAATGTTTTGGCATTGTTTAATGCAGCAAAGCACATGCAATAAAGGAGAAAAATGGTTAAAAGTCATTCTGGAATGACTTACTCCTCATCCCTGATCAAAAACCAAAAAAATTATTTTCATTTTTTCCACCAGAAAAAGTGAGCAGGTCTGATGCACATTGATAAACGGTATCTTGAGGACAGGGAATAAGAATGTGAAATGAATTTATTCAAGAGATAAAAGCTACTGGGGGCCAGGGCAGGACAAGAAAACTCTTCCCCATTAGACACAAACTGTATTTCATTATTTTGGGGGCTCTCAGTTTTCTGTCCCCACGGCCTGCCAATGGCACATTTGTCTTTCCATTAAGCATCTTCATCACTTAGGCTTTGTCTAAACCAAACAGCTTTTAACAACATGGTTGTGTTGGCACGGCCGTGTCACAAAAAGTCGGGCACTATAAACACTGTTTGTCCATACTTTTGAGGACAAAACACTTCCCCCACCTCCCCATGAGCAGAGTTCTCATTGTCGACAGGAGAGCACTCTTGCCAACAACGAGCTGTTCACATTGTCACTTTCCATGGCCAAACTTTTGTTTTTCAGGGGGCGGGGCTTGTCATTAAATTGTCAGTGTAGACAAAGCTGTAGATATAAATGGAACCGGTCTGTTTATTGCACTAGGGCTAGGGTGTCAAATTCATTCTAAGGAGAGAGCTGGATTCCACGTTAGTTGTGGTCCATGGAGCAACATATAAATGTAGGACAATGTGCTACGCCCAATCCACATCAGATCTCCCACTTACGCCAATGAGGGGATTGCACAAAGATCAAAGTAGAATACAGGCGGTCCCCGACTTACGCGGATCCGACTTATGTCGGATCCGCACTTACGAATGGGACTTTTCTCGCCCCGGAGCTCACGGGAGGCGGATCGCCACCCATGTCCTCCTGGGCTTGCCCTCGTTTGCCCTGGAGCAAAGCCGTCCAGGCAGCGGGACTCCCCCCGCCTGGGCGGCTTTGCTCCTGTCCCCCTGGTCTGCTGGGGGGGGGGGGGTCCAGCAAAGCTGCTGGACCCCCCCAGCAGACCAGGGACACCCGAGCAAAGCCGCCCAGGCGGGGGGAGTCCCGCTGCCTGGGCGGCTTTGCTCGTTTGCCCCGGAGCAAAGCTGCCCAGGCTGCGGGACTCCCCCCGCCTGGGCGGCTTTGCTCCTGTCCCCCTGGTCTGCTGGGGGCGGGTGCAGCTAGTGCCCCCCCCCCCCAGCAGACCAGGCTTTTCTTGCCTACCCTTGGGGTAGAGCAGCTGGGGGCTGCCAGGTTGGTCCCGCAGCGCCGCTTCGGACCAACCCGGCAGCACCCCAGCTGCTCTGCCCCAGGCGTCCTGATTCAGCCGCTGCTGGTCAGTTTCAGCAGCGGCTGAATCAGGACGCCTGGGGCAGAGCAGCGGGGGTGCTGCTGGGTTGCTCCAGTAGAGCCGAGGAGCCGCGCTACTGGAGCAACCCAGCAGCACCCCAGCTGCTCTGCCCCAGGCGTCCCCAAGTCAGCTGCTGCTGAAACTGACCAGCGGCTGACTACAGGAAGCCCCAGGCAGAGTTGCTCTGCCCCAGGCTTCCTGGAATCAGCCGCTGATCAGTTTCAGCAGCAGCTGACTTGGGGACGCCTGGGTTTCTTAAGTTGAATCTGTATGTAAGTCAGAACTGGCATCCAGATTCAGCCGTGGTTGAAACTGATCAGTTTCAGCAGCGGCTGACGCCAGTTCCGACTTACATACAGATTCAACTTAAGAACAAACCTACAGTCCCTATCTTGTACATAACCCGGGGACTGCCTGTACAATGGTGTGTAGTAATAAAGTTTGAAGCTATTGCTATTTATAATTTATTCAGTACCTTAATGCCATGTTCAGCATCACTCATTGGGAAAACATGTCAACCATGGGAGTGCGACTATTTTTGCCCTTTTTTATCCCTTCTCTGTTTTGCTGCTTCTTCCTTATCTTCCATGTCGCTTCTTTTCTTCCAAATGCAGTTTTCTTCCTTATAGTAACTCCCACCTCGCGGCCTTGTGGGCTTTCCACGCTCTCCCTTCCCCATTCCATCTCTACAATGGTCAACAACAAAGGAGTTAATGTTGATCTGTAAGCTGTTCTTATTGGGTGTTAGTGTCAACACCCCATTAAGATTAATGAGGAGTGGAGCAGTTCGCACCTCTGAGATTTAAGAAGAAGTCAGTGCCTCTGTTCACACACCATTCATTTTTGAAAACCACGAGTCAGGGAAAAAATAGTATGAGGGCTTATATTTTGCAGAATCTGCATATGTTGTGTTATGCAGCCTGCAAAATATGTCAGGTGCATCCATTGTCTGACACTTCTGCAGTAGGAGACACGCTTGACTGTCCATGAAGAAGGATGCGAGTATTCATTGCACTAAAGTCTCTGGGAGCTATGGGAAACTGATTTTTGTTGCACTAGTGATTGGCTGTTCCTGCAAAAGAGATCTATGATTTTTTGTGTAAGATTATCTATTATCTGTGCGTATATGTTCTTTCTGCATGCCTCACTGGCTCTGGCCTGATAGCCTGTACAGTAAGCTCCGATTGAACTGCCCAAAAAAAGGCCATAAGTCTTCATTCGGTGGTGAAGATGCTCAGCCAGATTTACAGCAGATAAAACACAGAATTAGTGCTGGAAGCACATTTAATACATGTGTGCCCATAACAATGGGCCAGTTCGGTGAACAGCGGGACTTTTCATTCTCCCCTGGCCAGACAAAGACATCCACTCTATGACTTCTCTTTTATACACTGATACAAACAAAATATGTATTGCCATTCTGGTGTGGTTTGTTACCACCCTTTACTTTGTGCGTGTTGGTTTGATCGATACGTCTCCATTCATCACACAGCATCCTGACCTTATCTTTAAGAGGGGTCAGTGTGTTCTTCTATCATCTTCCAGGAGTGTATTTATACCATAACCTTGTATCAGGGTGCTGCGATGCCACTCATCTGGAATGTCTACTTAGTGCCTAGAAATGGTTGTGTTTTTGCCCCGCGAACCTTGTTGTTGCTGAGTTCATGTATTGGTATTGGACAGGGAACTGCAAGCAGGTATCTGCTTTGTAATAAGGATGTTAAGGACTAGTCAACTAGTTGATCCCCCTACCCCTTGCTGCCTTTACCAGATAGAGGCAGCAAAGGGGGAAGAAAGGGTACTTCAAAGGGGCAGTGCCACACAGCTGAGCCAGGGATCAGCTGTGCAGCGCTGCCGCTTTGAAACCCCAAAGCGGCATTTCAAAGGGGCAGCCACTGCATAGCTGATCCCCGGCTCAGTTGTGCGTCACTGCTCTTTTAAAATGCTGCCTCAGCATTTCAAAGGGGCAGCACCGTGAAGTCCGGGGTCAGCTGGGAACTTCCCAGCTGACACCAGGTTCTGGGGATATGATGCACAGAACCCAGAGTCAGCTGGGGAATCCCCAGGTGACCCTAGGCTCTGTGCAGCATGCAGCATAACATGGAGCCCGAGGTCAGTGGGGGACTGAGTGTTAGCTGAGCCTGGGCTCCATGAGGGTGCTGTGGCTTTGAAATGCACAAGACCGCCGCTGGGGACTCTTATACATTTCAAAGCTGGCACACCACGTGCAGCCTGGAGTCAGCGGGACTTCCTGCTGGCGCCGGGCTGCAGGCAGAGTTCCACATTCCTCTTTTGAAATGTACAAGAGCCCCAGTGGTGGGCTCTTGTACATTTCAATGGAGGAATGCGGAAGTGCCTATCGAGTAGTCGATGGAAAATCCTTCGACTACTTGACTAGTCAATTAACCGCAATTTAACATCCTTACTTTGTAACAGGGCCTGACATTTGCTCCAAGCTTGACTCTTGCTAATTTTGCTTTATCTCAGCAGGGCCTGACTTTAGTTCAGGGCTTAATCATAGAATCCCAGGGCTGGAAGAGACCTCAGGAGTCATCGAGTCCAACCCCCTGCCCAAAGCAGGACCAACCGCAACTAAATCAACCCAGCCAGGGCTTTGTCAAGCCAGAACTTAAAAACCTTTAGGGATGGAGATTCCACCAACTTCCCTAGGTAACCCATTCCAGTGCTTCACCACCCTTCTATTGAAATAATTTTTCCTAATATCCAACCTAGACCTCCCCCACTGCAACTTGAGATTATTGCTCCTTGTTCTGCCAACCGTCACTACTGTGAACAGCCTCTCTCCATCCTCTTTGGAACCTCCCTTCAGGAAGTTGAAGGCTGCTATCAAATCCCCCCTCACTCTGCTTTTCTGCAGACTAAATAAGCCCAAATCCCTCAGCCTCTCCTCGTAAGTTATGCCTCGTAAGTTATGCCTTTTACCAGGCCTTATGTTGCAGGTTCTGTCTTTCTATTACAGGCAGTTCCCAGGGGTGGCAAGTTCTATGGGCTCGTGGTGCCCTGGCTCCAGGAATATTCTGGACCTGGGGCCTGGCTTCACCAATGCTGGGGATGGGTCTCTCCTCCGGCCCCACCAGCTGCCTACTTGCAGCATCCTTCCTGCCCACTGGGCAATTGGTGGCTGCTCTGCAGTTCGGCTGCTCTCCCTTGCCTGCTGCTGCTGGTTATGGGTGTCAGGCTGAGGAATTTGGGACTGTTCTGGGCACCACCAAAAAAATTATTCATAGCTGCCGCCACCGGCCATTCCTACTTCTTGGAGGAACCATTTGGGGTCTCACTATTGAGTCTAGTTGATATTCTACTTTTTTGGGGGGAGAGAGGATACAGAAAAAAAAGTAGAGGAGGGAGGGAGCTGTTTGTTCTTGCTTCCTTTCTTGACTGATGACTCCTACTGAGTTCTTGTCTACATATGGAAATTGATCAGAATAGCTGGTGCATATTAAGTTTTTTCTCTCCTATGTGGATATTCTATTCTGGAATAAAAGTCACTTTTATTACAAAAGAGCAAGTCCACAAAAGGGCATTCCAGAACGGTTATTTTAAAATAACTGTTCTGGTGAATTTCCCCATTTAGACAAATGTCTGAGGAAAGAATTCCTGCTGAAAACCATCCAACCTGAATCACCACAACCCTCAATCTTCCTGCACCCCCTCCCTCTCATGTCTCTTTTCTTTATGAGGATAATTTATGTAGTGCTGCTGCTTTCACAACTCCTGGGACCCCGGAGTTTGAATGGTGAAGATTTAACAAAGGAGAACACATCCTTTGGCTCCTTCCTCATTTTTATATATGGTCTTGCAGTTAAGACACCGGGAATGTTACTTTAATATCTCTCTGCCTCAGGTCCCTATCTGTAAAGCAGAATAATGATGTTCCCTTTGTCTATCTTGTTTATTTTTTCAGGGCAGGGACTGACTGTGTGTTTTTGTATAGATTGGGAACTCTCGCATTAATACAAATTAGAGATGGGCCAAACCAGCAGCCTCCCCCCCAAAAAATCCACAGTCTTTGGGGGAGTTCTGGTTTGGATCAGAACTTTGCAGCTCTGGCCTGTCACTGACAGTCAAGAAGTTGATTTGCGGGGGCACTGCCTCTCATGCTCCCAATATTGTCTCATTGGTTCCTTCTGTTGTCTCTTGTTGTGTGCCTAGATTGTGAGCTGTTGAGGCATGTGGCGGTGTATTCCCACTCCATCACCAGAATAGAGCTATTCTGGGGTGTGGTTGCCGCTTGACTGGCCGTAGGACCAATGGCTGTCTCACTAGTCCATAAACCTCTTGTACCCTACACAACTCTAAGTCTGTGAGTAGTCCTACTCGCCAGTCAAAATGGTCTACTGGCTGAAGTCAATAAGCCTTCTGGGCTTCAAGGCAGTAGGGCCTAATAGCCAGAGTTACTGAGCGTCCTTGTGCCAGGGCAGTAGGGCCTAATAGCCAGAGTCAATAAGCCCTACTGGCTTCAGGGCAGTATGGTCTAACAGCCAGAGTCCATATGACTGGGGTTAGCCCCTGGTAGGGGGACCTGAGCCCACCCTGCTCCACCGGGTCCCAAACCAGGGCCCTATGAGCGGTGGGGCTGCCTACTGCTCCCTGTCAGCAGGGAATCCGACTGAAACACACTGAGAATACCTGGATGGGAGAGGCTGCTCCTGCACCCTCCCTGGGTCACTTCCTACTGGGGCGTCATCCCACATAGCCATTGGTTCTCCCAGCTCCCCGGTGGTGGTTTCTCCCTGGGTCTCCGTAGGGGCTGAGTTGTGGCAGCCTCCTAGAACTTCAGCTCCCTCAGTGTGGGACACGGGCTGCAGCAGCACTGGAGCTCTGTCTAGAGAACTTTCCCCTTCGCTGGCATGCCCAGACTGAGCTGCTCTCTGGCCTTTTATACTTCCTCAGCACTTGGAGCATGCCCAGTCTGGTTGAAGGGGCGGGACTTCCTCTGCCCACAGGGTTTTCACCCCTCACATTCTAGTGCAGTGTATGCTCACCCCATCACAGGGCAGGACCATGTTTTTGGTCTGTTTGTGTAGTGCCTAGCACATTGGGGTCCTGACCTTTGACTGGGGCTTCTAGGTGCTACTGCAGTACAAATAAGCATAATAATTAGGATGGTGCATTTTTCTGGAAATCCCCACCCCCTCATTTCCTGGGGCCACCATTCAAGCATGAGGAAGCCTCCATGGGCTCGGTGTAAGTAGTAGGTGTTTTGTTTTAAAGGTAGCTTCTTGTGGCAAGTGCCTGCACTAGATAGGAGGTCTGGGGACAGAGCGTTTTTACAGCCTTCATAAAATGGCATTACATTCGGGGAAAGCCCTGTGAGAACAGTGATAAGTTCCCTGTTGGGAGAGCTGCTAAATGCCTTTGTCACTTAAATGCATTTCAACATTGTGTTTAGAGGATGGCAGACGGAGTGAGATGAACTCCCACTGTGGCTCACCCTTTCCTGCACTGCATCCTAAAAAGCCTACAGCCTTCTTGTCAAAGCCAATCGCCCTCCCATAACCCCTCCTGTCGTTTTAATGCAGATGAAAAGCAACAAAGCATTCATTAATTACCTTTCAAAAAAAAGAAGCAGTGAAGATATTGGTCTCAGCACACACACCAGTACGGTATCATCATAACAATTTGATGCAAATCAGAATAGCGATTGTGTCTGTAAAGCACTGTTCATACTTGGGGTCTCCAACATACCACACAATCACTGTGTCAGGATGGGCAGCGCTGCAGTTGTGTGGGCAAACAGCAGCCAGTGTGCACTCAGAGGGTATGTCTACACTACAAAGTTAGTTCGAACTAACGGACGTTAGTTCGAACTAACTTTAATAGGTGCTACACTAGCGCTCCGCTAGTTCGAATTTGAATCGAACTAGCGGAGCGCTTAGTTCGAACTAGGTAAACCTCATTTTACGAGGACTAACGCCTAGTTCGAACTAGCTAGTTCGAACTAAGGGCTGTGTAGCCCTTTAGTTTGAACTAGTGGGAGGCTAGCCCTCCCCAGGTTTCCCTGGTGGCCACTCTGGCCAACACCAGGGAAACTCGTCTGCCCCCCTCCCGGCCCCGGACCCCTTAAAGGGGCACGGGCTGGCTACGGTGCCCGTGCCAGGTGCAAGCCTGCCAGCACCCAGCTAGCAGACCCTGCACCTGGCACGGCACAGAGCCACCCACCCGATGCCCCCCAGCCCACCCCCTCTTGCCGGGACCAGGCTGGCGGCTCCCGGGAGCTTGCCCTGGACCGCAAGAGGCGGGCACCTTCCTGGGCTAGTGCGGACATCGTGGACCTCGTCCACGATCTCCGCACTAGGCACAGGAAAGTGGCCGTCTAGGGCAGGAGAGCTGCCAGCCTGGCCACCCAGGACCAGGTGTGCATGAAAATCAAGGGGGTCCACTGAGACCCCCGACCCTGAGCCCTGAGCTTACAATGGCCGTACTGGGTCAGACCAAAGGTCCATCTAGCCCAGTAGCCTGTCTGCCAACAGCGGCCAACCCTAGGGACCCTGGAGGGGATGGACCGAAGACAATGACCAAGCCATTTGTCTCGTGCCATCCCTCTCCAGCCTTCCACAAACTTTGGGCAGGGACACCACTCCTACCCTCTGGCTAATAGGACTCCATGGACCCAACCTCCATCACTTTATCTCACTTCCCTTTAAACTCTGTTCTAGTTGTAGCCTTCACAGCCTCCTGCAGCAAGGAGTTCCACAGGTTGACTATTTGCTTTGGGAAGAACAACAACTTTCTCTTACTAGTTTCAAGCCTGCTACCCATTCCTTTCCTTTGGTGTCCTCTAGTCCTTCTTTATGGGAACTCAGGAAGAACTTTTCTGAATGCACCCTCTCCACCCAACCCCTGCTTTTAGAGACCTCTATCCTCTCCCCCCTCCGTCTCCTCTTTTCTAAGCTGAACAGTCCCAGTCTCTGTAGCCTTTCTTCATCTGGGACCTGTTCCCAACCCCTGATCATGTTAGTTGCCCTCCTCTCTCCCAGCCTTTCTCTTCCCCTCTCCCACCTCCTTTTCCCAGTCTCCCCCAGTTTTTTTTCAATGAAGGCAGAGTCAATGTTGGAAGAAACGTTATCTTTATTTTGTACATCAATAAGAAGGGGGGCTAAGGAAGGGTAAGTGGAAGGAGGTGAGGGAGGAATGGGGTACGAGCCCCCGATGGGGTGGGGGTCGGGACCCTTTAAGCGCAGCCCTCGGCTAGCCTGAGACAGCATCTCCATGCTCTAAGTCCTCCTTTTATGCCCTGCCGGCACTGCTTCCGGCCATCCTTAAGCCCTGTTCAGAGTCCACTCAATGTGGACTTGCTAGTTCGAACTAGCAAAACGCTAGTTTGAACTAGTTTTTAGTTCTAGATGCGTTAGTTCGAACTAGCTTAGTGTAGACGTACCCGGAGAGAGCTCTTGCACAGCCTTGGATCTGGTTTTGTGGCAAATGCAAAGGGATCGTTATCTTTTAAATTGGAATGGCCAGCAGCAGGGCCAACCTCTGGGTACCATTTTATCTGAAGGGCCTGTTATTGGGACATGAACTTGTGACCCACTTTGTCTGGGAAACTGAATTGACACTGCCTGAGCCATACGGATACTTCTGCCCAGCACAGCCTCACAAGGACAACCTGACCCAGAGAAACAGAAAGAAGGACTGTAAAAGAAACAGTCATGAAAGAGACTTGAACATATCTTGGCCACATCATCTCCCTCTGGCCAAAATCATTAATAGCTACCACTTCCCTCACATGCTGTTGCAAAAAAAGCAAATATGATTCTAGGTTGTATCAACAGGTGTGTTGTAAGCAAAACTCGTGAAGTCATTCTGCCGCTCTACTCTGCGCTAGTTAGGCCTCAGCTGGAGTACTGTGTCCAGTTCTGGGCGCCACATTTCAAGAAAGATGTGGAGAAATTGGAAAGGGTACAGAGAAGAGCGACAAGAATGATTAAAGGTTTAGAGAACATGACCTATGAGGGAAGGCTGAAGGAATTGGGTTTGTTTAGTTTGGAAAAAAGAAGATTAAGGGGGGACATGATAGCGGTTTTCAAATATCTAAAAGGGTGTCACAAGGAGGAAGGAGAAAATTTGTTCCTCTTGGTTTCTGAGGACAGGACAAGGAGTAATGGGCTTAAAGTGCAGCAGGGGAGGTTTAGATTGGACATTAGGAAAAAATTCCTAACTGTCAGGGTGGTCAAATATTGGAATAAATTGCCAAGGGAGGTGGTGGAATCTCCCTCTCTGGAGATATTTAAGAACAGGTTAGATAGACATCTGTCAGGGATGGTGTAGACAGAGCTTGGTCCTGCCTTGAGGGCGGGGGGCTGGACTCGATGACCTCTTGAGGTCCCTTCCAGTCCTATTATTCTATGATTCTATGCTGGGAAAGCTGTTGCAACAATGTAAAGGGGACCTTTATAATAGCCCTTTAACAGGGCTTTATGTAAGTATGCGTAGTGATTGGCCACCTGAAATCCCTGCTGCTGAGCTCTAGGAGGGAAACAAGAAACAGACGAGTGCAAGCCAGACTGGCTTTTCTGTCTGTGTGTACAGCTCTAGCCTAGAGGGGCCCTGGCTCAGATCTAGGGCATCTAGGCACTACTGTAATGCTAATAATACTAATTAATTAATACAGGCTGCTATCTTCTAGAGCAGGGGTGGGCAAACCTTTAGGCCTGAGGAACACATCTGAGTAGGCAAATTGTATGGTGGGCCATACATGTTTGTTGGCCCAGCCTCCTCCCAGTGGTGGATTAGCCATTGGGCTAAACGGGTGTACCTAGGTGCCCCAGCCAACTGGGGAGCCTGGAAACATGTCCCCAGACCATTCCCAGCTTTCCGCACTGGTGATCCCTCTGGGATGCAAGGTCAGAGTGAGGCAAGCCCCCGACCCTGCTCCCTGCTGGAGTGGCAGGCGGAGCGGAACAAGCCTCTGACCCCACTCCCTAGCGGGAGCTTGGGAACCAGCTGAAAAGGTCCAACAGGACAGATGCTTCCCACGGACTGTAGTTTGCCCAGCCCTGTCTAGAGCATGGGTTCCCCTGGCTGAGAACCCATGTCCTAGAACATGGTGGTGTGCATGAATGAATTAATTCAGGGAGGCAGCTCGCAAATAGGAATCGGGCGGGTCATCACCCTGCCCTTACTAAAGGCTGAATGGGAAAGGAGTTTTGGTGAAGGGGCCATAGATTGGAAAAGTTGGAAGGCCACTCCTCTTAAGCCCATTTCACCTACCCCAACAAAACGGGCAAACCAAACATGACTCTTCTCCCTGTTTGAGCCCAAACACCTGAGCTCCAGTGAGTGAACAACTCCAGGTGGTAAGTGGGGCAGACACACCTACTCTTCTTATTTTCACTCCAGTATGGCTGCTGCTTCTGCTCTATGGTGGCCAAAGGGAGGGTGAGGAAGCCAGATGGAACCTTTTGTGTGATGGTGCTAATACGGTTAGAAGCAGTAGGCTTAACCCTTTCTTCCTCTGTTCTAAAGAAAGTCCTTTGTCTCTCTTAGCTACCCTCCCATCTGCTGCATTTCTTCCTGGTCCTTGGATTCTAGGAAAACCCCTGTCACACTTAACAGATCCTCTCAGAGTCAGCCTGTGCTCTGCTGGGCTTTCCAGGATGAAGAGCCACTGTTATGCAATATACAAAAATCTGTTTCCTCCTTCTCTGTCAGTCTCCTTCTTTCTGTCTGCAAGCATCTCTCTCTCTCTCTCTCTCTCTCTCTCTCTCTCTCTCTCTAACTCTCTCTCTCTCTCTGTCTCTCTCTTTGGCTTGCCAGTTCTCATTAGCCTGGAAATGAAGTGGAAAGTAATAAGGGCAGGACAGCTGTCTCCGTTCTTTCTGACCAGTTTAATGGCCCTCTGATTTCATCTTACAGACATTACAGGAGCTTCCTTCCAGCTCTCCTCTGCCTCTCACTGACACACTGCTGAAGCCCATGAGTTTACACTGCAAGCACGTGAGCCTGCGTGCACACACGCACACGCACACACACAAAGGTTCCTCATGTGGTACAATCACTTGGCATCTACAAATAGGTTGTTCCTGCTAAGATGCTGTTGCAGACACACAAGTTTATATTCTCTCTACAGGGCTGTGTCTAGACTGGCAAGTTTTTCCGCAAAATCATCTGCTTTTGCGGAAAAACTTGCCAGCTGTCTACACAGGCCACTTGAATTTCCGCAAGAGCACTGACAATCTCATGTAAGATCATCAATGTTCTTGCAGAAATACTATGCTGCTTCTGTTTGGGCAAAAGCCCTCCTGCACAAATCATTTGCGCAAGAGGGCCAGTGTAGACAGCACAGTATTGTTTTGCGCAAAAAAGCCCCGATGGCTAAAATGGCGATCGGGGCTTTTTTGCGCAAAAGCACGTCTAGATTGGAACGGACGCTTTTCCGCAAAAAGTGCTTTTGCGGTAAAGCGTCCGTGCCAATCTAGATGCTCTTTTCTGAAAATGCTTTTAACGGAAATTTTTTCCGTTAAAAGCATTTCTGGAAAATCATGCCAGTGTAGACATAGCCCAGGTGTATTTGAGCAGGGCTTGTTCTCTCTGTTGACTGTAGAAAAGAATTTGTCAGGAGCTTCTTTCTTGAAGAGAGCTATGAGAAAATGTTACCGCCACAAAACAGCTTCTGGGGCTTGCCTTCTGTAGGCAGTGTAAGGGGTCCAGTTTTTAAAGAGCACAGAGGGCTCTCCGTGCTATTTATTTGAAAACTGGACCCTTTAAACTCCATTCATCTGAAGAAGTGGGATGTGCCCACGAAAGCTCATGGTACCATCAACACATTTTGTAAGTCTCTAAGGAGCTACAAGACTATTGGTTGTTTACGTTTTTCCAGTTACAAACTAACACGGCTACCCCTCTGAAACTTCTGTAGGCAGGCATGTCTACTGTCAAACTTCAGTAATTGGCCAGTCCTTGACTGTATTTATCATTGTCTGTCCACCGTCAGTCATAGCAGCCATTCCCTTTTGTGTAGCATGTAGTGATGGGTCCCTAAGCAGAGTGGAAAGGGGGTGGTAGGATGCCAGGCCAGCAGAGGAAATGGAAGTCTGGAAGATTTGTGCTGGGGCCATAAATTCTAGTACCATACATTCACTCCACTGAATCTTGATAAAGCTGTTTTGATGAACTTGTAGCCTACCTGGAAATCAATCGCTGGTGGAAATCAAGCAGCACAAATCTCACACTGCCTTCACCTGACTTAACATTTGTGATCATATCTCCTATCACAAAGGAAAACAAATCCTATAAGAAAATACCCTGGGTTCTGGAATAGCAGCACTGCCATCCTGTAGGCAGGCATGTGTTGAAAGCAGGTTTTGGGCTGACTTCATCTGGAATATTTATAATCTTCCTTTTCAGAGCACTTGCCTGTGAACCCTAATGGAAGCTATGTTTTACACCTCCCCTGTAGATCAGTCATTATGGCATGTGTGCCTTCCTACATTTCAGGAGATCCATTATGGCCCCCCTGTGACTATCACACTGTCTGTATCCATTTAAAAACAACACAAACAAAAACCCTTTATACCGATGCCTGGTGATTCCTGCTCCTTTGTTCTTGGTGTCCGGCGCAATAGGCCCATTTGGAAGGGGGCAGGAGAGACAGCAGATGCTTTGTGTGTTGTGTAAAACTCATCATTTGGGTGCAGTCAGATCATTGCACCAGGGCATCACAACTGAGATTCCTACTTCCAGACTCTAAGGAGGGTGACCTAAGCCTAGCTACGGACAACCCTCATGTTTGGTTGTTTTATGCAGTTTTCTTGGTTTTGCTTCTTTTTTTCCCCTGTACTAACTCCTTGTTTTCTCTTTCTTTGTAGCTAGAACACATTCAGAAACACATATGGTATATGTAAGTAACATTTTAAAAAATCTTATTTACTGTCCTCAATATTGTTCCTTTTACAGGGATCTGGTCATCCAGAAATCTGTGAAAGGGATAGACTTGGAAGACTTGAAAACAGCTTCCATGCAGGCATAGGCCAGTAGGTGAATGGAAGAACGTCCAATGAAGATGAGATTTTAGCCCATGGAGTGAATACAGTCTCCTCTGCATAGATTCAGGCCAGGGATCCTCAGGGTACGTCTACACTGCATGGCTATTTCGAAATAAGCTATTCTAGAATAGTTATTCTGAAATAGCTTATTTCAAAATAGCACACCTCTACTGCAAAGAAGCTGCAAAATAAGTCCGAGGCAGGCTTCCCTAATGTAGACATGCTATCTCGATTTAGAGCCCCAGGATGCACTGGGGAGGAATAACTTAGAATGGCCCTGGTGAGGGGCTATTTCAAAATAGCAGCAGTGGAGCATCTACACAAACTTATTTCAAAAGAGCTATTTCAGAATAGGCATTATTCCTCGTAGAATGAGGTTTACAGATTTCGGAATAAGCCGTCCGTTATTTCGAAATTATTTTGAAATAACGGAATGGCTGTGTAGACATATTGTTATTTTGAAATAACACAAGTTATCTTGAAATAGTGGTGCAATGTATACCCACCCTCACAGGGCACATCTATACTTAGTGCAAGATCAACGCTCCGGAGGTCAATCTTCTAGCATTCAATTTAATGGGCTTAGTATGGACCCATAAATCGAACACTAAGGGCAGCCCCTCCAATGTCTGGTACCCTTCCCTTTGTGAGGAGTAAGGAAAGTCAACAGGAGTGTTTGCCCCCATTGACCTTCCAAGGCTTGTCTTAAGGTAAGCTGACTCCAGCTGGTCTTAAGGTAAGTCCAAGGCTTGTCTTAAGTTAAGCCAACTCCAGCTATGCGTTTGGAGTTGTGTACCTTAAACCGACCTTCCTGGTTTACTATAGACCAGGCCATAGAGAAGAATGTATGGTAATAGGCCCTGGTTAACTATGTGCCACTTCCCACACTAACAAATTGCTTGTTTTTTTCTGAAAGTATTGTGTCTGAGTGTGTCTTCTAGTCTCTTGCTGTTCACCCAGGGTAATTCCTGGGTGAACAGCAAGGGTATGTCTAAACTATATCCCTTTTTCGATAAAGGGATGTAAATTAAACATATAAAAATTGTAAATGAAGCCGGGATTTGAATTTCCTGCACTTAATTTACATAATGGCGAACACGGCTTTTTTTCGAAAAGCCGCTTTTCAAAAAAAAAACGTGGTCTGGATGGAGATCTTTCGAAAGAAATGCCCCATTTTGAAAGATAATGTAACCCTCAAAAAATGAGGGCATTTCAAAACAGGGCATTTCTGTCAAAAGATCCCTGCTTTGACAGCATTGTTTTTTTTTTTTCCAAAAAGCGGCTTTTCAAAAAAAAGCCGCAGCTGCCATTATGTAGATAAAGTGTAGGAAATTCAAATCCCAGTTTCATTTACAATTTCAATATGTCTCATTTACATCCCTTTATCGAAAAAGAGATGTAGTTTAGACATACCCCAAAAGACTAGAAGACACACTTTCTTGAATTCCCAAATAACTGCAGAGAATCCCTAGCAAAATCCTTAGTAAAACCCTCTTGACAGACAGACTTTCCAGGGTTTCTCTCTGGCATGTGTGGCATTTCTCCAAATAAGGAGAAATTATAGGAGACATTACTAAAAAAGGTGCTTTTGTAAACAATCATTTCATAGGCCTTCTTCCCCTTCTTCACCATCAATTAAGATGCCAGCTCATGACCTCATAACCTGCTGATGAGTGATAACTCCATGGCTTGACTGACAGCAGCAGCCTCATGCCGTGTCACAAGAAAGAAATCTATAGAAAAGAGCATTTGCTTCTGATTATTTGAGCACATGGAAGCCTACTGGCTTCTTAAAGTGGTCTTGCATTTTTGTCTCTAATAGTCCTTCATGAAACATTGATAAATAAGACTTTTGCTTCATACTGATGATATCCCCGTGAGACTAAAAATAATCCTTTGTAAGTGATAAATGGAGGGGGTGGTTCTTTGTTACACATTTCTGGAGGGTTAGTACATCTGTATGTTACCTGGTTCTATGCTATAGAAAGCCAGGTCTCAATAGCCTTACCACCACAGTGTACGAGATATTTTGGAGGATGCTGCTAGTTATTCCTGTGAGTCATGTTATTTTTTAAGCCTTTCACTGGGAGACAAACAGCCTCTTAGGCTACATCGACACTGCAAGGCTTTTGGGCAAAACTGGTCAGTTTTCCGCAAAAACCTGCGGAGTGCCCACACCGCAAACGCGCTTTTGTGCAAGTAAATTCTCAGTAAAATGGCAGAACAGAGGGCTTTTTCTGGTGTAAGTAAACCTCCTTTTACAAGGCTTAACTCCCTCTTGCGCTAAAGCTGTTGCACAACAAGGCATGTGTGGACACTCCACAGTGGTTTCTTGCACAAATAGAGCCTATCCAATAAAGCACAGGTGCTCTGATGGCCATTCAGTGAATGGCCATCAGAGATTTCTTGTGCAAGAGCGTCCATGCAGTGTGGATGCTCTCTTGAGCAAAAGCACATCACAAAAGCAATGCACTTTGAGGCGTGGACATGCTTTTGCAGAAGAAGTTTTTGTGCAAGAACTCTTCTGCAAAAGACTTCTTGTGCAAAAACCCTGCAGTGTAGACGTAGCCTTAGTGATTTTTCCTATGATTTTATTATACGAGTGTAATGTGTGCACTGGGCTCAGTTGATCTGCATGGGAGTTGAAGATGTTCAGCAGTTTGCAGGATCACATGCTTTGTTGCTAGCTTGCCCGAAATGATATAATACTGTGCCCACAGATTTTTCAAGCTCTGTGGAGTCGTCAGTCGACATGATACTTTTTAACATCAGGGAAGATTTGGGGTTTTTTAACAGAAGGTTTTTTGTTTGTTTCAAACCCTCACTGATGATCATGGGCCAAATTGAAAAAAACAGAATGTAGCGGGATTCTCCCACGCTGTGCCCCCAAACCAAATCCCACCCTCTGAGATTCCAAACTAAAATGCTGCTCATGATAGATTGTGCAGATGTTCATAATAGGATCATCCCACTTGTTTCTTGCATGCTCGGTATGGAACGCCATTAGCTGAATGACGTTCCTTTTCCTTCTTTCTTGCATGATCTGAAATGAAATGGTTAGAAGTTCAAATTAAATTTTTATGATCATTTTATATTTTTGTACTAAAGCATAAGTGTTAATGCCCCAGTGAGATGTAAATTGTTCAGGTCATCTGTGGACCCAGAAAGATTACACTGCTTCCCTTTAAACAAGGGTCGGAGTGTCAAGACTTTATTTTACACCCATAAAAGTTAGCAATGAGTGCCCAGTCCTCCATTAACTTGCACCTAACGGAGTCATTTTCACCTGAGAAAATAGAGCATAAACCGCTTACCACTCTGACTGGGCAGTGTTTCGTGTCCTTTTTGCACTCACTTTGCATGGTCTATCAATGCTAACAAGAAGAGAGTGGCTATAGACGGAATTATGTGTAGACCACAAGCACTTAAGGCTTCTATTTATTAGATTTAATGCACATTACACTCCAATATAAAACCTTTATTCATGGCCACGGATAGTTTAAGATGGCAGATGAGTGACTTTAAACTTGTACTCAGCATTCGATCAGTGGTTTCACTTAATTCTTGAAATGGATACTCATAGTCATGTTAAATCAATGCAAAACATTTAGCTGTAGTTCAGAGTAATCATGCACATGCACATGAACACACACGCTTAGGCTACATCTAGACAGCAGCACTATTTCGGGATACTGGAAGTCTCCCAAAATAGCAATTCTGCCTCTTTAAACACGCCCGTTATTTTGAAATATATTTTGAAATAATGGGCTTGCTATACCGACTTGTTCCACGAGCGTTAAGGGACTTGTCGGAATAACACTTTATTTTGCAATTTGGTGCTGTGTAGATAGCACCAAATTTCAAAATAAGCTATTTCGAAATAACCTCAAAATGTGCGTAGTGTAGATTGCGTAGCTTATTTTTAGGTAAAAGTGCTATGTAGACGCACCCTTACAGGCCCTGAAAGTTCCTGAACACAAGCTCCTTCAAAAGAAAGTGCCCAGTCACCAAACTGTCATGTATTGGTCCAACTCACCCCCATGGTAATGTGATAGTCCACTGACTCGAGTGTATGTTTTCGAGAATTTTTTTTATCTGAGATAAGTTTTCCAAAATGCAGCTAGATTTTGTGAAAGAGAGTTTTTGACCCAGAACATAGCTTGCCAAAAATCAGCAGATGATCGTTAATTCTTTTCACCTTTGCCAGTAAACCAAGTGGATGAATGAGATGAGCTATCATGGCACCAAAAGTGCAGCATGCTCAGCAACTAAAAAAGGGGGAAGGGGAATAATGATACTGATTCTGATTTGATTAGCACCTGCATAATTCCACTGAGTTTGCAAATGAGTGAGATCTGAATTAGGCTTATTGTACATATCTAGGAGATACAGGTTAAAATTTTGTGGGGAGGTTTAAAAAGCCCACCATGAATTGGAATCATGTCTTTTACACATACCATCCCTCACAAGGGAGGAAGTATTTGTAAAGCAGTATTACATTCAGCCAGTCTTTAAAAAAAATGTATGTGCAATATATATATGACATGGTTTGGCATGCACATGGGCTGGAGTGCAATGAATATGTCATTTGCTTCAGACTCAGGATGTTAAATATTGATTAATTTACTAGTCAAGCAGTCGATGGAATTTCCTCAGCTGATTCTCTGCACGCTTTGAAATGCCATGCACAGCCCGGGGTCAGCAGGGGACTCCCCAGCTGACTTTGGGTTCTGTGGAGATGCCGCACGGAGCCCTGGGTCCGCTAGGAAGTCCACAGTTGGATTTCAAATGCGCAGCACCGCATGGAGCCCAGGATCAGCTGTGTGGGGCTGCCCCTTTAAAACACCGCCACGACTTTTCAAAGCAGCAGCACTGCATGAAGCCCATACCCTGGGCTCTGTACAGCGCTGCTGCTTTGAAGCGGCAGCAAGGAGGGGGAAGCAACTAGTCAGCATTTGCTTAGTCGACATTTGCAACTAGTCAACATTTTCTTGAGGAGGCAGCAAGTGGGGGGGGGGGGGGGAAGAGGCAACTAGACAGCTAGTCCTTAACATCCTTACTCCAGATGAGGATCAGAACAGACAATCCAATAATGTCAATCATAGCACAGAGCTGGTGATTTTCTACTTCTGATGCTGTGACTGCCTTGCAGGTGATGTGCAGTTTTGCCACTGATTTTCCACGTACTTGATGAAGATGTCTGAAAGTTTGTCCATACATATACACTCTGATTTTGTGTGATCGTGATAGGTTCAGCTTACAAGGAGAGGGCATTCCACAGTGCACAAAGGGTAGCCACCAACGCTCTGTGGATGTGGCTTATTGCCTGACATTGACTAATGTAAATGAAGCTTCATGTAGGGAGCTGCATCAAATTAGAGATCCTAGTTGCGACTGCAAATTCTCAGGTGATTTTGAAAAATATTAATTTCTCTATCATCCCTGTTAATTACACTGAGGAAATCTGCTTGTAACATATGTTTATGTTTAATGTTTAACTGAGCCAGCACCTGTCAGTTGGGAACTTCAGGCAGATGAAACAAAAGCCACAGTTGCCTAAGAACTAAATACTGTGGGCTTCTACTGCTGGGCGTAGGACTTAATCCTATAGGTCTCACTGAAGTCAATGAGAAAGCTTTCATTGACTTTAATGATTGAGGGTTCAGAGACATCAGCTTGCTCACCACAGCCCTAGGGCTAGATTTCTGATAACCCTGCCTCTCCTTGCGCAACGATTTACTGCAGGAGTAGTCCTTTGGAAAGGATTGGGACTGCTCCAGAAGTGGAACATTACTCAACATGAGCAGGTGTATCAGAATCTGACCCTTAAGATCAGAATTCTAGTGCCCTTATTCATGCTGAGGAGAACCTCCCTCCAGATGCTCCCATTTCCTTACATAGGACTACTGGTGTAATAAGACTCTCTTCAGCATGAGGAATGGAGTCAGAATCTGACCCTGGATGAGTAGTGCCCATAAAGTCTGATCCTGTTTATACCTGTGAAAATCCGGAAGGCAAGTTTCTGTTTCCTTTACTGATGTTAAGTATTCCCTTCTTCCATAGCTAGACCCACTGAAATAAAAGGGACTACTCAGAGTAAATGAGATAGAATCTGATGCATGCTGAAGCCAGGTCTACACTAGGGGACAAAGTTAAACTAAAGTACACAACTCCAGCTACATGAATAATATAGTTGGAGTCAATGTACCTTATTGACCTTAGTTCAACTTACCTGTCAATTCCTCTATTCCTCACAACCTGGTGGAGTACAAGTCAATGGGTGCGTGATCAGGATTCAATTGAGTGGGTCTTTACTAGACCCTCTAAATCAATCCCCAAGAGATAGATCTCTGTAGTGTCAATCTCTCGGTAAGTCCTGAATTAGCATAATTCTGGATTCATATCAGTGTAATTAATAGCATTATCTGACTCTCACATCTGTTTGACTTAATTCACTCAGAGTACCCCATGATTTCAATGGAATTATTTGTATGAGTAACAGCTCACTGAGGGTATGTCTACACTACCCCCCTAGTTCGAACTAGGGGGGGTAATGTAGTCATACGGAGTTGCAAATGAAGCCCGGGATTTGAATTTCCCGGGCTTCATTTGCATAAAGCCGGCCGGCGCCATTTTTAAATGCCGGCTAGTTCGGACTCCGTGCCGTGTGGCTACACGCGGCACGGACTAGCTAGGTCGGATTAGGAAGCCTAATCCGAACTAGCTAGTCCGTGCCGCGTGTAGCCGCACGGCACGGAGTCCGAACTAGCCGGCATTTAAAAATGGCGCCGGCCGGCTTTGTGCAAATGAAGCCCGGGAAATTCAAATCCCGGGCTTCATTTGCAACTCCGTATGACTACATTACCCCCCCTAGTTCGAACTAGGGGGATAGTGTAGACATACCCTCAGTGAATAAAGGATTCACAGCCTGGCCATATGTTTAGGATTAGGCCCTGCGTGTGTTTTGTGTAAGCTGGCTTTACTTGTGGCTGCTGTGCTGCATCTGTTGAGTACTCTTTTTCCAGAGCTAAAAATGGCTACACCGAGATGGGAGAGAATAACAGTCTCTAGGCAGCAGGTGCATTCAGTGATCTATGGTAATGCACCCAATCTGTGAACCATTGCAGAGGATACATCTTTGAAGTGAATTTTAGCAGCCTCAAAAGTCATTTATAATGGGCTGGATTGGCACCCCACCATTTGCCCTGCCCCAGCACAACACAGAGTCTTCACTGTGGCTTTGAGACTCTCTGTTCAGTTTCTGCTTTGACCTTGCTCCCTGGGAAACTGGGAGGGGCGGCGGGAAATAGAGGAGGAATAAGCTGTACTGAGCCTTTTCCTAGCACAGCTTGCTCCTCACTCAGCACTTTGCTCTACTACACTGGCTGTTCCTTGTGGGGCAAAGCATGTCTCCACTTGCGTGTGTGGCCCTGCGGTGCCTGCTATCTCCTGTGCATTGTGACTGGCAATGCAGCCCATTGAGGGACTAAGCATACACCCATACCCCATCCTTCTGCTGTGTGAATGCATGGACTAGCATGAGCCCAGAATGGTTTAAATTGTGTGACTATTTGTGGAACGTATTTGGATGATTTTCTCCAGCATCAAAGGGGAAATTCTGTCCCCCAACTCTGCATGCTCCCAAAGGGCACAGAGGGAGATTTGCTGCAGGTTCTTGTAGCCCATAGTCGGGGGTCTGTACCACAGGTGAATGCACTGCCCAGGTACCCTTACCCTACTGCAAAGGAAGGGAGACCACCATGTCAAAAGGCTACTGCAGTCCTGCGACTATCGTGGCATCCATAGAGCCTCATGAGAAGGCACAGGATTTTTCCTTGCCCTTCTCATGGAAGAACCGCACAGCCCTGAGTCTATCTGTCTGAGCTGATGCACTGTGAATTTACTCAAAGGCTATTCAATGTGTTTTCAAGTCATATTGTTCAGTTTACTGTATCTGGAATGAAACCTTGGCATGTTATATATACATCCAGAGCTTTATTTATTTCTTTATTTTGCAGTGAATAATCAATATTTCCTGCTTCCTGTGAATGAAAGGAGATAGTTGTACAGTCAGCTTGTTTTTGTCACCTACAAACCATTGTACTTCTGCTACCGATTGCTTTTGTATTCCTAGCTCTGCCACTGACCTGTTGTCTGACCTTGGGCAGGTCATTTTAGGGCTTGAATTTTCAAATATAGGTGTCTAAATACAGGTAGCCGGAGTTACGTCTACATTGCAGTAAAACATTAGCGGCTGGCCCATGTCAGCGGACTCGGTCTCAGAGGGCTCAGGCTGTGGGCTATAATTATGGACGGTTAGACTCCATCTCGTGGTTTTCAGTGGACGTGGCCACAGCAGGGGTGAGTGGTTAGTATAGACCGTAAAGCACTGCCCAAATAGATACACAGTTAGACATGCAGGCTCAGGCTGGAGACTGGGATCCCATGAAAGGGAGCCCAAACATGTACAGTGCAACTTTATAGCCCTACAAGCCAAGCCTTGCAAGTCCAAGTCAGCTGACATGGGCCAGCTGAGGATGTCTTATGGCAGTGTACTGTAAACAGACCCTAAGAACATATGTGGGTTTTTAGAATGTGCCTACCACCTTCCTCTAAAAATCAGGCCTATTAAGATTTCTCAGGATGGGCACCAGAAAATTGAGGTACCCTAAATCACATTAGGAAGTTTGAACCCCTATATGGATACTTCTCTGAAGCTTGTCTCTGTTGTAACTAGAGGTGAATGATGTCAACTTGGGAGAAAATTGTCCAACTTTGCTAAGCCCAAGGGCTGATCTGCCCCTCATGCAGCACCTCTGAGTGGAGTGATTCATCACTGTAGAGTCTCAGGGCACTGAACAGCTGCTAGTTTATTTGGCACATGTTACAATGAGGAGTCATGCTGCCTTTCTGCCTCGACAGGGAAGTTTCTCATTAAGGGCCCCATCCTGAAAGGTGCTGATCACTCTCAACTCCTAGTGAAATTGTTCTGAAGGGAATTTCTGTCTGCCTTGTGAGGTCAGACTTCTCAGTGGAATTTTGACACTTTTTCCCTTTGTTGTTTTCAGAGCAATTGTTTCACTTGTTCACCTCTTTCTCTTTCTCTCTCTCTCTCTTTCTTGATTGCAGAGGTGGTAAGAATGAACCAGAACCAGAGCAACCCATTCCTCGAAAGGTGCAGATTCGTTCTCTCCCTTCCCTGGAGGACATTGATCCAGACGTGTTAGACAGCATGCACTCGTTAGGCTGCTTCCGCGACCGAAATAAACTCTTACAGGATCTGTTGTCGGAAGAGTATGCATTCCCTCATTCGTAAAATCGGTTTCATGTCAGAGGGTTATAGTGCTCAGAGGCTCAGCAATGGGATGTGGAGCCTTTCACTTCTAGAGCTCGGATGCAAACATGGCCCAGATTGAGCGTGTCATTTCCCCTTTCCTGGCTGTTCAATGTTAATGAGTTGGGAGAGTGAGGGAGATCTCAGCGCATTTCTGAAAGCATTGGTGCCCCCATCATATAAATTACCACTGCAACTGGCATCCTGGTTACAGAGATCAGGGTCTGAGCAGCCCACTGAGGGTAGAATTGCCTCTCTCAATCTCCAGAGTTGATATCTGCAGGTGAGCGTTTATACGCACCAAGTTGGAAATACCCTGTGCTGTGCCCACATCTGTTGGTAAATAAAATACTTATGACGGCTTTCCTAAGCGTTGTGAGGGATTGTCTAATGCATAGGTTCCCAAAGTGGGGGACATTAAGAAATTCATGGGGGGATACGAAGCAACCCAGTCCCCTTCCTTTCCCCCTCCCCTGCCCCCGGTCAATCCCTGACCCCCAAAGAAAGAGCCTGGTTCATCTGGTAAAAAATTTCAGAAAATATCATGTGAAATGTCCAGTATTTTCTGTTTTTCCTGGCTCAGGTGTCCACCAGAACATGCGCAGCTCGGGCTGGCTGGGCAGGGGGAGGATGGAGAATCCCAGCCAGACTTCAAAATAGCCACCTTAAAAGGGCAATGCCTGCTCTGCTCTTAAAAGGGCAACCATTTTTTTTCCTCAACAAGTTTTGCTGCTTTTTGGGGGGTGGGGGGAGGGTTTCTCAAAAATCAAAAAGGGGGAGTGATGCCGAAAAGTTTGGGAACCACTGGTCTAATGGGCACCAGAGTAGGAGTCAAGTGTTGTAGCTTCAGTTCCTGACTCAAACACAAGCTTCCTTCATGACCATCGGCCACTCATTTGTATTCAAACTGAGCTTCAGTTCCTTATCTGTAAAATGGTGGTACGCCTCCTTTCCTAAAAGGATCCTTGGGGGGATCAAATCTATTGATGTTGTCAAGGCACTCAGATACTGTGGTGCCAGGGCCAGATAAGAAAAGAGATAATTAGATTTGGGTTATTTGGAGCATTTGTAACTCTTTGTGTTTGATGGGGAAGAGTCATCTGCACTATTTTTTCTGTCATCTGCAGCCAATTAGAAGGTTTCTTCCTTCATTTTTTTTCAGAGAAAACCAAGAAAAAATGATTTATTTTCTTCTTCTTGATCGGAAAGAGAGGTATCCCAGCCATGAGGACGAGGACCTGCCCCCTCGGAATGAAATAGGTATATCAAACATAATCGCCATCACCATTTCAGTCTGTCCCTACTTTCCTTTTGTTGGCATTCTCCTTCCCCTCTTTGACTGACATGAGCTATGATAGTACTGAGGTTCTGTGAGGCTCCAACAACCTGAGGATGCCAGCTCTGCTGTGGACCTAAATGTAAAAGATCTGACTCTCAGCTACACACCTCTCTGGCAGTGTAACAGGCCTTTGTATTTACTTCACACTGCTAGTGTGGTGTGAAGGAGCTTTCGCTAACTAAGAATTCAGAACACAGTCTAGAGTGTAGACCCTCTCCGCCATCTGAAATATAAGCACAGAAAGAGGGGTAGTTAATCAGTTAGACAAGGTAGTTAATCAGTTAGACAAGGTATTTCTGCTCAGTAGCTTGTCCGTTAGGTCCCAATTTTCTGTAGACTTAGTTTTACACAGGTAGGTATTCCCAGTGAAGTCAATAGATTGGCCACACGTGTTCAGATTAGTATGCATTTAAGTCTTTGTAGGATCAGGATCTTTCAAGGAAATGACAGCGGTCATCTCCTCCTGAACATCAGGAAACCTGCCGTAAATGTTAAAAGCAGGTAAAACAAAAAACAAAAAAAGTCTGAAAAATTGGAAACTTAAACTTTGCTAAAGAGCTGGCCACAAAATTGGAGTGTGTTCATGAAAATGTCAGTTTTTTCCATATTTCAAAAATGTCAAGGAATATTTTTGAGACAGTTTTAAAACCAGAAATATTTCAAAACATTTGGAGAAAAATCCACAAAATGGCATTCTAATTTTCTCTCTCTTTTTTTTATTAATTTTGAAATTCAACATTTTGGTGAAAATGTTTTTAAAAAAAAAATGTGAAAAATGTTGACGCGCTTTATTTTTCTTGTATTTGGATTTGTCAGTGTGTTCATCAGATTTCAATGAAAAAGAGCACAGGGGAAAATTGGCAAGTACCATAGATTTAGGCATACATGTACATATACACGATACTCAGAGATATATATGTGAAGGAGAGATGGTGGTGAATTAGAAAAGTTTAATCAGTCTGAAATGCAGCTGACCACATTTTAGTTACATTGGCCATGCCAAATAAGTCCCACTCCACTAACTACACCACACAGCTTATTATTGAGTGTATTTTAAATATTTTAGAACAATTTTCAAATATGTTTATTGGGCTTATACACTGAATCCCTTTGTCTATGTAGCCAAGTACTCCTATACCACTGTAGTGCACCAGTAGTACTATTGTTACTTATTATTTGCATTGGGAAGCCACATAGGCCAGACCACACTATGCTGCATCTGTACAAACACAGAATAAAAAGACATTCCCAGCTCCAAAGAGCTTATGGTCTAAGGCTATGGATACACTTGCACTTGATTGAGAAAATGTTTGTCCTTCACAGGTGTTTAAGCCTGAATGACAAAAGTTTTGCTGCAGCACATGCACGTGTGAGTGGGGCTTTATAGGAGGAAGTGTTTTATTGGCAAATGTACCAAAAAACAGGATTCAAACATGTCGACTTTTAGCACTGTGTCGACACAGCCTTGTAGCTAAAAGCTGCGTTCCCTAAGTGCTATCAACTCACTATGCATGACTCAAAGAAAATCAAAACTATGCATCTATAACATTTTAAGTAAAGGACCTGAAAATAACATTTTTATACATAGTGATGTTGTGTTTTTAGGTCTAGTATTTCTTGACCTTCAGGGCTAGAAGCATATGCTGCCTATCCTATTGAAATGCGTGGACTCTCCCTGTTCTGCTGTTTGATGAAATATTGAACCTTAAATCTGTCACTGCTCTAAGACTCATGTTTTAGGCCTCAAATCTGTGCAGTTTTTCCAAGAAATCTCATATATGGAAGAAACTATAAAACACTTACCTGGCAGGCTGATTTTTAACAATGTGACCTGCTTGAAGCTGCAGGGAGTTTGGAATGTAGTTTATCACATGCCTCTGTAATTTATCTATTTAATCACATGTATATCACTATCACATACGTTTTGTGTCTGTGTGTATGTGTGTGTGTGTCCCCTCCTGTGTTCCGACAGCAACTCATTGATTTTTGACTTGGATAAGTGGTTTTGCAATACAGGGACAGGGCTCCCCTATGTCACAGAAGGTGCATCTATGCTCACTGTTATTTCGAGATAATTTCGAAATAACGGACGGCTTATTCCGAAATCTGTAAACCTCATTCTACGAGGAATAACGCCTATTCTGAAATAGCTATTTTGACATAAGACATGTGTAGATACACCACTGCTGCTATTTCAAAATAGCCCCTCACCAGGGCCATTCTAAGTTATTCCTCCTCAGTGCCTCCTGGGGCTCTAAATCGAGATAGCACATCTACATTAGGGAAGCCTGCCTCAGATTAATTTTGAGGCTTCCCCGCAGTGTAGACGTGATATTTCGAAATAAGCTTTTTCTGGAATAGCTTCTTTCGAAACAGCCATGCAGTGTAGACATACCCTCTAGATACTTTTTCTGTTGAACAGTAGTAGTTGAGGTAACTGAATTGTTACCTCCCATGAATTGAAAATTATGCCCTAAATATGTCTTCCCATTTCCCAGTCCTGTACTCCCAAAACATTTTCACTTGCTGGTTCATATACTGGATTAGAATTTTCTACGCAGGGTGAGAAAGTGTTCCCCATTAGAGGTAGGCTGTCTTTGAGCCAGATATACCATTGTGCTGAGACAGCACATTGTAGAATCCTCAAGCATTATTATTTGAGTGTTAGTCAGATCTACTTTCTTTCCCAGAGGGGGTTTCCGTCGCCTCTGCTCCCAGCAGTGTCTCTGGGAACATGGGGCAAAGTTTAATTAAGAGTAATCATGCTTCTGATGAATATCTTGTCATTAGCCATTAGCAGTGGCCTTGCACAAAGAGAGAAGAGGAAGGGCAAAGGGAAATGATAATGGATTTAATCATAGCTGCTTTGAGAGGCGACATTCCTCAGAGATGCCTGTTGCCTGAGCACTGGTCAAATAGGCGTACATGCGCACATACTGAGCTCTTCCTGTTTCTTTGAACATTATGGTTTGGGAAGAATAAATGCAAGCTGTGAACATAGGCTTCTGAATTGCAGCTGACACTAACAGGGAAATTGGACTCTAGATAAACTATTCTTCCCTTCCTGGTTTCCTTTTTGGGGTTGTTTCACTCTGGGTGCCAATATCTCTTTCTCAGAGAGGTAGGAAAAGAGCTTTTCTTTTTCATCATTTGAATCAAAGTTCTGTTACTTTTCTCCCTGCAAAGCTTTACCAGGAGCAGAAGTGCACACACAGGGAAACTTCCTCCTTTTTCTCTCCACGTGGCTGTGTAATCTTGTTGGTTGGTGATTTGTTAACCCAGGTTTAGCTTCTGCAGGGAGGGTTTCTCCCCTGACTTTGGAGGGTGCATTGGAACTGGGAGGTTGGAAGCTGAGAGACAAGCTGACGTGTCTTCTCTTGCATCCCAGGAAACTTCAGTGCAAAACGGAGCTTTTAAGTGGAAAATGTGGTGGAAGGTAGGGAAGCTGTGAGGAGTCTGCAGGGCTAGCCCTCCTACTGTGGAGTTCTTTGTACAGTAAAACGTGTGTGGTTCCACACAGCTTCCTCCAAATCTCCAGCAGCCTTGCCTCAAGTCTGCATAACCATGACACATTCCGGCTTGCCTCCAACTTGCTTGCAGCTTTCTTCAGCCTGGGGCAGGATAACTGTATTTAATTATGACTGCAAGCTAGTTCCTTTGTCATCAGCACCAGAAAGACAGATCCCAAAAGGAAGTACCTTCCTTGCAGATTGAGCACACCACAGATCGATCTCTACTTCGATCTGTAAGACAGTATGGCTGAACGTTCAGTATGTGTCCATCCATGGTATTCCTACGCATCACCTAAGCTTTTGGTGACAACCTGAATGGCATCCTGTCGCAATATTCCTTGGTTAATATGCTTCGTAATTCCTTGGTCCAAATATATCTATACCAGTGAAGAAAAACACCAAACTGAAGTAAGATTCACTGACCTGTAATTCCCAGGATCGCCCTTAACCCCCCTTTTTTTTGAGGTGCAACATATGCTGCCTTCCAGCCCTCTGACATAGTAACTGCTTTTAAGGAGAGATTCAATATTTTAGTTAGCAGCTCCCCCACTTTATCTTTGTCTTTCCACAGAAGTCTTAGGACTTTTTGCTGTTAGGAATTTGTTCCAGCTCCTCCTTTTTTGACATTTTTGCCTCTTTAATATGTTTTAAAAAGAGGTTTGAGGTAGCTATTGTCCCAGCATCTTGTGTGGTGTAGTTGAATGCAAAGCAATCATTTAGCTTCTCAACAACATCTCTATCTTCTTTCATTGCTCCTGTTACTTCCTGATGGTTCAGCTGACCCACTGTCCCATCCAGGGTTCCCTCTAAGCTGCGTGCCTGCACGGTCGCACACTAGAAATTTTAGGCCCGCCCACCTCATTTGCAGAGCCGTGCAACAGCCCTCACCACCA
The DNA here is from genome assembly GCF_052426305.1 of Pelodiscus sinensis. NCBI lineage: Eukaryota > Metazoa > Chordata > Testudines > Trionychidae > Pelodiscus > Pelodiscus sinensis. Next base: position 118,221,950 of record NC_143056.1, on the reverse strand, counting down.
GGGCTGGCCTTACCATGAGGGGAACTGAGGCAGCCGACTCAGGTGCCAGACTGTGGGGGGGTGCCACTAGGACACAGAAAATTGTGTAGAAAATTGTGTCTGCTGCTGGCGCATATGTATTCTCTCTGCAGTACCATGAGAGGAATAGAACAGGAAGAAGGAAGAATTGAGACCTTTCAAAGTTTTGGCCCAATCGAGGGGACATGGGGACGTCATTTGAGCTCCCTGCCTCAGTGCCAAAATGTTGTGGGCTGGACCTGCTCACCACCATCACTTTCCTGCTAGAACGGAAGGTGAGGGGTGGAGGTGGCAGTAGTCTGTAGGATTGCCAGGTGTCCGGTTTTCACCCAGACAGTCCAGTATTTGCGGGCGCCATCCAGTAAAAAAAAAACAGGAAATACCGGACATGAGGTGGTTGTGAGTGCATTGGGATGGGGAGACTGGGGGGCCTGGCCCAGGGGGTGGGGTGGATGCATTGGTAGTTAGTGTGTGGTCCCAAACTGGAGGGAGTGGTGCAACTTTTGCTTAACAACTTTGGCTCCCCTTGCTTAACAACTTTGGTCTCCCCCCTTTTTTTCCCTCGACAGTATTTTTTCCTGCTGCTTTATTTATTTATTTATTTATTTATTTATTTATTTATTTATTTATTTTGGCGGGGTGTTGGGGTGTTTGGTATTTTTTGTTAAACCATCTGGCAACCCTAGTGGTCTGGTGGGTTCTGGCCAGGCTGCATAGCGGCAGACAGCTTCCCCACTTTGCTCCGGCTGGAGCTGGGGCAGCCTCAGTGGGTGGAACTCTACGGCCAGCTGGCCGGGCTGTGTAGCGGTGGGGCAGCTGCCCCCCTTTGAGGGTTTAGTTGCAGGGCACAGCCAGGCTCCCTCACATATCAGACACCTTGTAGAGGGACTTTCCTGCAAGCGTAGACCACTCTGCATTGCCCAAAACTCCTGAGAGGGAGGTATTGTGTATAGAAAAATCCTAACCAATGATTCGCTGCAAACAGTCAAGTGATGAACTTCAGTTTCCCACACAGTGGTCAGATAAGAGGTCAGGAGCATTGTCATTCAGTGCATGTGTAAGTGAGTCCAGCATGTGTATGGCTGTCTGGTGGTGAGCTGCAGAAAGGTCAATTAATTTTAAGGCTTGGGACTTGTAGACAGGAAATATAAAAGGAATAAAAGTATCATTACATGCTGTCTGAATGCTTGTCTAAAATGGATCTGAACTCTCTCCCTGCTAATCAGTGTTAAATGTAAATATTTTCCTTTAGCTTTCTGAAAGGGAAATGCACTTAGGCTAAGTCTACACTATGAACTTTTTGTGGAATAGGCAATGCAAATGAAGTGCTCATCAGCAGCTTCGTGTGCTTCATTTGCATAGTCTCTTCCGATCCTTTTTGCGCAAGAGGTTTTTGCGCAAAAACAAGCGGTGTGGACGTGTCTGTTTTGAGCAAAAACTCCCTTTGCGCAAGATCTGTATACCTCCTTTTGGGTCTAAAAAAAGCTGCCACTCACTACTTCACAAGTTAACTATATCTTATTTTTGGTGAAAGTAAAGATTTGTTTCAGGTGCTCACATTTTACTTGGTCTATGTACTTTTGACCAACATATTGATTCTCACCTTACCAATCGTCAATTTTCCAAAAGCTAGTTTAAGATAATATTAAAATTGTATTTACATTTTGTCTACAAAGCTAAGATTTCATGTATTTTCAATGTTTCCCCCCTTTTTTTTTTAAATTTAAATTTTGAAAGCTTTACTTGCTCCAGTTGCATTAAGCATTTAGAAGCCAGGAAATATGCATTAGGGGGTTGGGGACTCAGTTGGAAGGAAAGTGTAAGGGCTGAATGGGGCACTGTGGAGAAGTTAGGGGGATAGGGGGCACAATGCAGGGTTAGTGGTAAAGGGCACAGAATGGGGGTGTAGGGGTTGGGGAGTCCATGGATGCAGGAACGGTGGGAGCAAAGCTGGGTGACAAGTTGGGTGGTTTTCAGGGTGGGTGGGTGCAGGGTCATGCACCTTGTTAATTAACCCTTGTTTTAGTACTTTTTTCCTTACATAATTTAAATTGTATATATAATTTTGTTAGTAACTGCGGGGTGCCACAGTGGCACACATCCGAACAAGTGCACGTGACATCAATATTGGTGCACAAGAAAAAACTCACTCTGCTCATGGATGGAAAATCTTAGAGGGAACACTGGTCCCGTCCACAAACTTTCTGCTTCTAATATATTTGCAATATGTCTCATAATTTGTGTCTTTGGCTAATTCTTCTTCATAGTCTCTCTTAGCTCTCTGCTAATGCCCAGATTACATTTGACTTGCTATACTTAGTGTTCCATATTATGGATGTCACCTGGGCTGGATTTCCCTCTGCTGAAAGTCTCCTATTTCAATCTGGTTTGGCTCAAATCCCCCCCTTGAACCTTGCCATTTAATGAGACCAAGCTTCTTCCTCCCTTCTTGTTTCCTTTGTTGTTGAGGGTTAGTCAGACCTTGTGTGGCTCTGTTACTCTGCCAAAATAACCCCCAAGCCACATTGGAGGATTATCCTTTCCTTGCTTTTGAGATTGCCTCTCTCAGACTGGCTTAGTCTTTTATTTTATTTTTAAGTCCCCCTTTCTCAAGTTTATTGTTCCCAGGCAAGTCTTTGATATCATCCCTTTGCTGAAAACATTGAACCTAATCATTATCCGGTCACTGTCGCTTAGTGACCCAGCTTCGGTTACTTTTTGAACCAACAGTAGTATGTTACGCAAGACTATGCGGAGAACAGCCTCTCTTCTTCACTTAGCTGTTCACTTCATTAAAACTGTCAAGAAATTATTTCGGTTAACCTTGTTCCAATGTCACATTTGATCAGTTCATACGAGTACAATTGAAGTCATTCACTATTATTGTTCTATTGAATTTTGCTGCCTGTGTGAGCCATTGGTTGGGTTTTCTGTTTTCTTTTTTTAACAGAAGAAATATTATTGTTAATAATAAACAATAAAAATGGTCGGACTTCATTGTGCTCCACATTGTTTGCACATATAATAAATAATAGTTCCTATTTCATAAGGCTTGTGGTCTAGAGCAGTGGTTCTCAAACTTTTGAACTGGTGACCTCTTTCACATAGCAAGCCTCTGAGTATGACCTCCCCTTTCTACATTAAAAATACTTGTAGATACTTAACACCATTATAACGGCTGGGTGCAACGTGGGGTGTGGGGGTAGAGGCTGATGGCTCGCAACCCCCTCCATGTAATAACTTCATGACCCTCTAAGAGCTGCCAAACCCTAAATTGAGAACCCTTTATCTACAAGACAAGACATAAGAGAGAGGTGAAACAAGCAAGGGGGCGGAGATGGCAATGAAGGATAGGGTAACAAAAATGAATAAATATTTATGATGATGATGATAGTCTATGTATTAATTATTATTATTATCATCAGAGATGTTAAATCTGACTTCCCCTGGTTTAATGACAGGCACTTTTTATGGGGGAAGGGTCTCAGAGAACATTTTCTGTGAGTTCACCGATCTCAGTGGAAGAGGAATAACATATCCTCTCTAAGGCAGGGGCGGACAATAATTTTTGATGATGGGGGGCTACACCAGGAATGTGGTAAGTGGTCAAGGGCCGCATTCTTCCATGACATTCATGGAGGAGGTGCGTTGTCTGGGATGGAGGATGAGTGCAGAAGGGAGCCTGGGATAAGGGATTGGAGTACAGGAGGAGGGTGTGGAAGGAGGGGGGTTGTGACCTAGAGCAGGAGTGCATAAGGGAGTGCAGGGATTTGGGTTGTGACTGGGAGTAGGGAATTGAGGTGCAAGGTCTGGGAGGGGAGAGTGACCTGTAGGAGGAGTGTGGAAGAGAGTGCAGGGGCTGGGGTGCAGGAGGCAGGCTCTGTCCGGGAGTCACTTACCTGTGCAGCTTCCAGCCAGCAGCCCAGCTGGTTCCTCAGCCAGAGTCACTGCCTTCCATGCCCCTGCGCCAGTTCTGGCCTACAAACAGGCAGCTCCTATTGGCCAGAAAGGGCAAGACTTTGCTGGGGGCAGGGGCAGTGCTAGAAGCCTTTCTCCCCTTCCCCCCGGGCTTGCAGCATTTAGAGAGCTGCTCAGAGCAGTGTGTGGGGGCAGCGTAGGCAGGGAACCTGGTGGAGGCTCCCACAGGCTGGATCTAGCGGCCTGGTGCTGCCTGTATTTTCCCCTCCCCTGCTCTAAGGTATTTCTTAGCCACTGGAATTAGATTGGTCTTCATAGATAAAAAAAAATCCTGTCTCCTCTCAATTGCTTAGCTTCCCTTTTCTGTCTGAGCGGGCTGCCTTCAGCGGCGGGATGACCCAGTGCTTCGGGCATTAGGTGGGGACTCAGGAGACTCAGATTCAATCCCCTGTGCCACCACAAACTTCTGGTGTGACCCTGGTGCAGGTCATTTCAGGGCTGGATTTTTAAGGTACTTAGGCAACTAAAGATCCAGATTTTGAAGGGAAGTAGGCACTTTGGTGCTTTTGAAAATCTCTCAGCGCTGCTCTGCACGTACCTGTGGCTAAATGCCTTTAGAAATTTGGTTTCCTGTGGCCCAGCTCCCCATCTATGAAACAGGGATAGTAGCACTGGCCTGCCTCACCAGAGTGTTGGGAGGATGGACACATTACAGACTGGGAAGTGTTCAGTCATGCTACCACATAAGCGCCCATAAGTAGATACATTCCACTAGCTCTCCAGTCCCCATAGAGTCACCCAGGGTAGGCAAGACCTTAGTTTTTAATGTAAAAAGGAAGTGGATGGAAAAGATACCCCAAAACTTTCAGGCCTTCTTCATACATCATTTTCTCCCCCTCTCCTCCCCCCTCACCACTCACTCCACTCCCCTCCCATGCTCAGTGGATCAGCGTTGGCTGATTTTTGAATGCTTGGCCACTGTGAGGAGGTGAAACATGGGGCTTGGAATGAAGAGATTGCAGATGTTTCTTCCCCTCTGTCAGGGGACAATCAGGCCTATCTCTGTGGGGGGAGGTGCGCGAGGGGGCTTGCTGAGGGGCGGGGGGCTGCTGAGCTGTGCCAGCCTGAAGCATGGGGGGGTGCGTCACAGCCAGATTCAGTTGACTTCATTCTCTCTGCACAAAGATCCTCCCAGGAAGCGAGTAGACTCCCCCATGCTGAACCGGCATGGGAAGCGGCGACCAGAGAGGAAGTCGATGGAAGTGCTCAGCGTGACAGATGGCGGTTCCCCGGTCCCAGCTCGCAGAGCTATTGAAATGGCACAGCATGGACAGAGGTAGGTAGCTCCCATTGTCAAGAAAGACCCACGTGGTGCTCCTTGCCTGCCTTACTTCCCCTCTACACCCTCTACACAGGAGGAGTTCGAAGAGATTTTCTATCCACACCAGCATCACTAGAAACATTCAGCAGCACTCATGGTTACTTGACCCCTGATGCTAGTACTGGCATCAGTCATAGCATCAGTTCTATCCAGGGCTTGAGGATCCTGTCCACTGAACCCTTTTACTCGTGATCCTACTGTTAGCTTGGACACTGGTGTCATGAGAACAGTATGAATCTGCTTGCAGCAGCCCTGCCTGACTCTCTTGGCTGCCTCCCACAGCTGCTCTCAAACTCCGTATGCCCCTGATGCTCACAGCTCACTGGATTTCTTAAGCATGGTGGGTACGTATCATTCCAGTTCTCTCATGCACAAGGAAACTGCTACTGTTGTGATATGCTGGAGAGGAGCGGGGGGAATGGTGTCCCCAAGATGCCAGGGGAACTGCTATGCGAGTTGGCCTTCTGGTTGTGACGCACCACAGAGACAGCTTCCACACTCATTACAGGTGGCCCACACCGAGAATGGCTAAGAGAATGCACGTGTGTTTGGAATTGCACAGAGCTGTATCAGTCTGTAGCAAAGAACATTACACTTACATTCTGTCAATGTTTTAGCTTATATTTTGCTTTCGTGACATGGTCTTTCCCCTCAGCTGTTCAGATCTGCTCAGGAAGAGTCTCCTGTGCCCAGAAACTCCTTTTTGCTGGCTGACAGCTGGGTGAAGAGCATGAATAAAGAAGTTCAGAGGTCCTTAGAATTGCCTGATTCTTGGTGGATGGCTGCGGCAGTTCTAGGCCTCCAGTGAAGAGAGCTGTTCCCCGAGAGCTGCTAGGATTTATTCCTGGGGTTCATGGCTGGGTATCCTTAAGATAGAGGGTCCGTCTACACTGCACAGCTATTTTGGGATACCAGAGATATCCCGAAATAGCTACCCTGCATGTACACAAGCAGCCATCCCAAAATAATGGGTGTGCTGTTTCGGCATCCCAGTAACCCTTGTTCCACGAGGGTTAAGGGATATCTCAAATTAGTGTGTTATTTCGAAATTTGATGCTGTGTAGATGCGCCAAATTTCAAAATAACCTACTTCGAAATACAATCAAAATAAGATACACAATTTGCGCAGCACAAATTGCATATCTTATTTCGAGTGTAGGGTGCAGTGTAGCACCTTTGGGGTACATCTAGACTACATGGCTCTGTCGACGGAGCCATGTAAACTAGTTTACCCAGCATAGTCAATGAAGCGGGGATTTAAATAATCCCCACTTCATTAAAATAAAAATAGCCGCCACGCTGGGCCAATGATCAGCTGATCCGGCACAGCGTGGCAGCCTAGACACGGCGCGGTCGACAAGGGAAGCCTTTGTCGACCGCTCCAGTATGCCTTGTGAAATAAGGTTTACCGGAGCGGTCGACAAAGGCTTCCCTTGTCAACTGCACCGTGTCTAGGCTGCCACGCTGTGCCGGATCAGCTGATCGTCGGCACAGCACAGTGGCCATTTTTATTTTAATGACGCGGGGATTATTTAAATCCCCGCTTCATTGATTATGCCAGGTAAACTAGTTTACATGGCTCCGTCGACAGAGCCATGTAGTCTAGACGTACCTTTAGAGTCTGGAAGGTTCTTCATTGCAGCTGAGATAGGACACCCCCGCTCCAAGACAGTGAAATGAAAGGATCTCTCCAGTGATCAAGGAGCTGTTTTGGAGAAAAGTGGATTTCACATAGGTCACTGATGTCAAAAGTAGCATGAAGAATAAGGCTGAGCACCTTGGTAACAAACTGTTACCAAACAGTAGTCACTAGAATCAAACATTCATATTTTCCCCATCTTACCTTTAATATCCAGTCCTGGTGCCTGGAGGCCATGTTTGCCCATGAATGTCTCATAGAAAAGACAGCCACTGGCGTAGCATGTGGACTTCAGCACCCCAGCTACGGACAGTTTGTTGCCTTAGAAAGTTGCTGTTCTGTACTGTTTTGCGGTTGCTTGCAGGGAGCATTTACTTAGGTGGAACAACAACAAGTAAATGGGAATAATGATGAGACAGACAAACTGAGTTAGGAGCAAGTCGTTCGACCAGCCTAAACCTTCCTGGCCTGATCTTGATATGCTCTGATAGTTGGCACGCTCCCTGTCACCTCTCCCCTTTGCGTGTGAGTCCATACCAAGTTGTCAGAAAGTTAAAGAAAGGGCTCATGTTATCCTGCCTAGTCTGTTTTGCTTCCAATGTCCCATTCTCCCCCCACAACTGAAAAATGTTGCAATGTGAAGTGATCAGTGGAAAGGGGCGCAAGGGGAATGTCGAATAGGGATGTAATAGTGTAGTCAAGTAACCGATAAGCAAAAGCTTATAAGTTCGGAACTGTATCGGAGGCAGCAGCGCGGGCGACAGGCAGCTGATCTGTGAGGGGAGCTGGTTTTCAAACTGGCTTCCCTCATGGACCAGCTCCTGTCTTGCACCCCACAGAGGCAGCAGCACGGAATGGCAGGGGTCTCTGTGGGAGTGGGGCTGGAGCACACTGGTTGCCAGCCCCGCTCCCAGGGACTATAGAATAGTTGAGTAACCGATAAGAATTCCTGAGGTTACGCGGCTATTCAGTTAACCAATATTTCACATCCCTAATGTCTAAGAGTATCTCAGAGACACTGGAGAGAAATGCATAGACGCCATGTCCATGAAGGATGACTTCAGGTTAAAGAAGACAGGACTCAAGCCAGAATCATCAGGGCTACCAAAAGGGATACATGGGGAATATGTGTGCAGCAGACAATTTCAGCTGAAGCAAGACATACAGGTCTGATCAAGGACAGCGGAGGGGTCCACACTGACATTATGAGGGATGATGTCCAATTCAGTGGTGCATATTCTGGAAGGGGAAGGCGCTGTTCTGTTTCAGGCTCTAGCTTTCATTACTCAAACACTCTCCACATCTGGGGATGACGAGGGCACAGTGTGAACTGCTGGCAGCGTGATCGTTTATAACATGAGCTGACTTCATTAACAAATGCTGTTGCCTGGAGAGTGTTTGGGGACAGTGCACTACTGGCAGGGGCACCATCTGTCAGAACAGTCAGTAACAAAATGCCAGGTGCCTGCAGCCAAGAATCAGGTTGTTTAAGGCTAGCTGGATAGTATTCGGCTGCAAGTGACCCACAGAGAGTGGATTTTGCAGCATTTTATGTTAGCCCTGGGGTGGGACTGCCCTGATACTCTCAGTGTGGGCAGATGGATACCCACTGCTCTGTTCTAGGAGGATTGTACTGCACTGAGAAAGTGAAGAGACCATCCTAGTTAGAGATGAAGGACTGTGTAAGCACCAGGAAATAAACACCCAAGGCTTCCTTCACAAGCTACCAGAAACATGTCTCTAGCTCAGTGGGCAAAGCACTCCCTTGGGACTTGTGTTTTTGTCCCACTGGAGTGAACATCTGTTTATTTGCAGGAAGGGGATGCATGGGCAAGCCACCTGTGGGATGTGTCAGGGATAAACAACATACTTGCACCCAGCCTGGGCCCGAAGAGCCTCTAATCTTGACATGGGTTTGATATCCCGTTAGAGTAGCCACTTAATATTGAACGAGGGGACTCGCATGCAACAGGTTGGCAAAAGGCCTGTCATGTGGGAAGCATTGTCCTTTGGTGACTTAGTCCTGGAGAAGAACAGTAGAACTAGTGAAGTCCCACACAATTGATTTCTAGGTTACAAGCTGCTGCCCATCCAGCTGTGCTTGAATCAATTCGAGTGCCCTTTCTAAGTGCGCTCTTGTTGTTTCTCCAACTGTGTGTGTCAAACAAAAACCCACAACACCCCCAAGGCATCTATCTCTGATGATTGGGTTTGGTTTTACCTAGCCAGTAGTCAGGCCAAATGTACAGCAGGAGAGAGTGGTCCTAAGCTTCACTACAGCCAGGACTTGTCGTTCTCACCATTTCAGATTGCTTGGCTCTTCCTAGAAGCCAAAACCTCACTCCTGTCAGGAGAAACATCCGAGAACCCATGACACTAGATATCTTGTGAAATGGACAGCCCCTGCTCTAGGTGGAGCCTGTTGCGCCTTCAGCAGCTGGAACCTCTGCTGGGGTGGCAAAATTTTACAGTGGCAAGGGTCAGGATTTGGAACATTTGATCAAATATCCTAACATGGATTCCATCAGTTATTCCTTTTCCTTCCATTCTTTTCCTTGTGGGTTGCTGAGCACCAGTGGAACATTGGGAGGGGTGAAGAGGCTGTATGGTGTAGAACAGCTGTCCACATCACACAGAGCTCATGCACAATAAAGACCTTCTTCCGTGAGGCTTTTAGAGTCCTGTTTCTCCACTGCTGGGATTCTCACCCCAGTTTGGGAAGCAGAATGGTCCTTTTTGAGGATGGGGAGTGGCAAAGGATGGGCAGGAAGGAACCATGAAGAGTAGAAAAATAAAAGCAGCCTTTATCTTTAAGAAGATCTGCTGACTGCTTTGAATCTGTGTGCCCAGAGTGTGCTTAGTGTTAATAGCTTCCTGGAAAGGCTTACAGATTCCCAACAGAAGCAAGGAGGGCTTTGCTATTTTTACATTCTAGCAAGGTCCATTTCCAGTGAGAAGTGTGAGCAACTCCGGGTGGGGTTTTCAGTGTAGTAATGGGGAGAAAGGTTTTGTGTGTTGTAGGGAAGGGCACAGACAATGACTGACAGGGTGTCAACTGTGAGGGTACGTCTACACAGTAGCGCGTACCTTGAAATAAACTACCCAATTTGAACTATGCAAATTGCGTCGCTTATTTTGAAATAACATATTTCGAAATTTGGCGCTCTCTACACAGCAGTTATTTTGAAATAATTTGCTATTCTGCGGACTTCGTTAATCCTCATACAACGAGGTTTACAGGAAGTCGGAGTAAGAAGCCCATTATTTTGAAATAACGGGCTTCTTGTGTAGACAGCGCATACCATTATTTCGGAATAACGGATGTTATTCCAATATAACTCTGCTGTGTAGACGTACCCTGAGAGAATACTTCTTCTATCGTGGTCTGACACTGACGTGTGCTGAAGGCCTCCGTTCGCACTAACCTCAGTGAAACCAGAGGGGTTGAGGATGCTCATTACCTTCAAGAAATGATCAGCCTCCTTTAGAGACGGAGGGACCATTTATAAAGGAGCCTGAAAGGTGTTTTGGAGATGTGCTTTAATAAAGGAGCATTGGGTCAGGAGGGCTTAGTGTCAGGGACTCTTTCAAGTGAATCTCTTTTGTGAATGTCCATATTAGTAACTCTGTTTTCTCACTTTGTTCCTGCCATAGTAAAACAATGTTCAGTAAAAGCCTGGATATCTCTGAAGCCAATCCCAAATTCAACAAAGAAGAAAGGTATAAACACTGACAATCTGTTCCTCTCCTCTACCTCACTGCTGAGACCTTAAAGATGCAGCACTTATCTTCTCCATATGGGGATGCAGCTGCTCATGCCCTAGAGAGAGCTAGGGAGTGGGGGGAGGGAGGTTCTGTGTCTTCTACAGTAGCATGCTATGTATTTTTATATACAACCCTTCCTATGAATCTGTCCTCAAATACTTTCATGCACAGGCTGTGTCTGTACTAGGATTTCCCCCTAAAATTTCACATTATTGCTACCACAGGGTGTTCCCAATGAAAGGAGTATCAGTGTAGAAGGGGAATTGGTATTTTAAACCACCATGTTACCTGCTTTAGGAAAACACTGTCCTTACAAGTCCAGCCGCCACTTGGAGCGCTGTCTACACTACACTCCCATCATTGCTAACTCCAGAGAAGCTGAGGCACTGCTGGCAATGGTGGGAAGTTTTAGGGGCACCATCTGTCAGACGAATCGGCAGTAAAATGCCTTCAGCCAAGGGGCAGGCTCTTTAAGGCTGTTGTAGAGTCACCAGCCAGAGAAGAAAAGAAAAGAAATATTCATGGGTGAGATTCAAGGAGGGCATTGCAAACTCTTTGGCTCAGGAAACAGTTTCAGGTAGATGGGAAAGAGTAAGTGGGAGGGCAGTTCCCACCTGCCGAAGGGAGAGAAGCAAGTGGGGCAGGAGCAGAGAAGCAGCCAAGATTGGGAATTTAAATAGACCCTCTTGGGTTCATTAAAAAAAATATTTTAGACTTTAGTTGGAGGGAGAGTGTGAAACTCTGAGCACCAGAGTGTGCTCCAATTACACAATGAGTAATTCCCCACCATATTGGAGCCCTAATGTGCTACACAATAAAGATAGTGCTTAAAAACACTCAACCTTATCCCTAGTTCTTATCTCTTAAATCCCAAGCCAGTGTGATTATGTCTTTATGGGATTTCCTGCCCACTGGGCCATGTGCAAGTCTCATGGGGAAAATAAGTTGCAAAGTTTTCAGTGTCAATTTCAGACTGTCAATTAGCAGTCTGTAATAACAATAATGCTGGGCATTTATACAGTGACATTAACCCACACATCCATCCAGTAAAGGGGCCAGCAACAAAATCCACAGCCAGAAGGATGAAGGCTACTCCATGGCACTCAAGTGGGAGGAAAGTTGAGGGTTTCTCAAGGGTCCAGAAGAAATATGGAGGACCATCCTTCCCTTTATATAGAAACCTTTCCAGTTTAATATATCCATGCCATTTAAATACAAGCCTTTAGAGAAGACTTCCCATGTGTGAGGGTTACAGTCTCCATATCAGCCTTTCACAGGCTGAGACAATCAATCCATGGAACCCTGTTAAGAAACAACCACAGAAAGGAAGCAAATAGAACACTGAGTTTGCCACAGACAGATTCTGAGACAGCACCCCAGACACTTATGTGTCTGAGTCCCAGCAAGAAATGAGCCGTGCACCCAACCTGTCAAGTTCTCATGAAAGCTCACATCCAGGCAGAGGTAATGAATTGCCAGTGGATCACACGAACCCGGCTCCTAAAACTTGCAGCAGCATTCTCACAGATCCATGCGTTTCATATCCCCCCACGCTCATCCCTCGCTGCAGCAGAAAGTAAGATCTGATGAATTCCTGAATGCCTGGGCTTTTCTGGTGAGCCCTATCAAAATTATTCCAAGGCTGCTAAAAAAAACCAAAACAAAAAAACAGCCTTTCTGCAGCATTTAGGACTGGGCCATCGGTACAAAGAGGCCTTTTCATCTCATCTGTGACATGAGAGCTCTCTGCCAATTCTTCGCAGCTCCATGTCCCTTTGCACTTCTGCAGCTGTGCAAAGGATGGAGACTATGACGCTTCAGGAAGTGCTGGGAGAATCCCTTAAAGACACAACTGCACTTCCAGCTACCTCACAGAGGAGATGTATTCAGAGATGCTGGGCTGGGCTTTATGCAGGAGAACCTCCTCGGAGCCCATTTACGGAAAGGAGAGCGATGAGGAAAGAGATGGATTGGCGCATTCCCTGCCACCTCCCTCCACATTTTCATCTTTCTGGGTGTTAGGATGAAAAGGCCTCCATGGTTGGAATGGGGGGTGGGATGGGTTGCTACAAGATATAGTCTTCAGATCTGCTAACAGAACAGGGAGAGAAAGGAAGGGCAGCAAAGAGACCCCCCCAGCAAAATGACCCCTCTGGGGCTAACTAATGGTGGTCACTAAACCTTTGGCCAGCCTTTCATTATCCAGTTTTTTAACTGATCTTTTTAAAAGGAATACTGCATCTTTAAGGATCCTCCCCCTCTAGATGCACATGGTTGTCTTAGTAGCTGAGGCCACTGTCCCTCTCTTCTCCTCTCTCTCTCTTTTCTCTCTTTTAGCTCCCTCTTGCTCCTTTCAATGCTTTTCTTCTTCTGTATCCGGTTTGCTGCAGCTCCGTAGTTCACTTGCTTCAATATTGTAGGGAATGCACATGTCTGCACTGCTGGGTCTACTGTGTCCTGGGTTTGTTAATTTTTAACCTCGTTTTCCATCTTTCCCTTTCCCCAAGTCTCAATTTGCTTTCTGTTCTCTTTGTTAAAATCCTCAGTGCCTTTCCCTTTGGGGAAAACAACTCAAAATGAAAGAAAAGTTGGATAAATCTTTATGCACACATTATGTATGTATTTCAGTACACTTCCTGTGAGTATGGATGTAATACACACACAGAGACACACACATATACACACACATTAGAAGCCAAATCCTGTTGTCAGTTACATCAGCTTAGATGGATTTTCACCGATAGAACAGAATTTGGTCCTATGCATATGAATTAGGATCTTGTCCAAATTCTAACTACAAACCAAAGTGTAAATGGTGTGTCACTCATACATAAAAAAGCACTCACTATAATGCTTCTTTCCACCTCTATGTCAACGTACAATGCAGTGTCTTCTTTTTTATTTTATTTGACTCTTACATTTTCTTAAGATCACCCCCATGTTGCCTGGCACAGCCTTCGAAACATTCCCATAACAAGAAGCACATCTGGCTGTGTTTATAAGTAAACTGTGAAATCTACCTGGCAAATGCTGAATTTGGCATTTATGGTGGTGATCATCTTGTGAAGAACTAACCCACCATGGGTAACTCTGGCAGCTGGAGCCTGTTACAGGAACTGGAGAGAAAGAGAGACAGAGACAGAGAGAGATTTCTATACTACTTGGAAAGAGCTTGGTTTAATAGAAAACCAGAGCTTTTCACATTAACCAAAGATCCAATTGGAAAAATAATAAGTATTGATAGTCTCCCAGTCTAGCTCACAACCCAACCAGAGAGCTTGTCTGCTTTGAAAAATTAAGAACATTGAAAGTTTGAATTGCTACCAACAAGCTTAAAAGTCAACATACCATGGGGATTAATGAACAGTTCACACCTCTATTCACATGGGAAGGATATCTCTGCAACTTCTAAGGCCTGTAGACTTAATTTATTTTAAATTAAAAAATTAGATTTTGGAGCACAGGTTTGCAACCCCAGGGATAAGTCCTGGCATGTAAGTCCTGCCTCCCTCTGACTATTAAACTATTATCAAAGCATGGTTTCAGCTTAGTCTCACCCACTGGGTTCATGGACTGGCTCAGAATACATACTATAAGGACCAATGCTTTTCACAGTTCATTGCATAGGGAATTATTCTTCTCACCAGGCCAATTTGAGGTCCAGAGAGACACTGTACTGAGCAGAATGGGTGTAATGAGATCAGCCTCCTTTTTAACACTCTGATCTAACTGTTCTTAGGCTACGTCTAGACTGAGGTATGCTTTACTTTCCTAAGAGGCTTTTCCAAAATTTGGTGCGTCTACACAGTGCTAAATTGAGGAAGAAGGCACTCTTTCAAGCCATCCCGTATTCCTCGTAGAACGAGGTTTACAGGGATGGCGAAAGAGCGTGTCCGCTTTTTTGAAAATTTTTCCAAAAAAGCGGATGCGTTCCTTGGATGTAGCTTTGCTTTTCTGGGTTACCTCCAGTATCCCAGAAAAACAATGCAGTTTAGACGTAGCCTAGGAGATGCTGTGGAAACAAAACAAGGAGCGCAACTCACCAGCTCTGCCAGCTAATTCAGTTGAGTGTTGGTTTCTCTGGACACCGTAGCATCTTCTCTTCCCCAGTTCCCAAATGCAAAAGTCTGACATTTCTGCATTGTTTATGTGCAGTATGGAAACCATTGTGTAGTAAATGAAACTGTCCCCTAGCATTCCTGGTCTCCTGAGCGGGAGGCACCTGTGCCAATAATTCTAACCATTCAGTTCTCTGAACAGTATTTCACTTTGCTTTTCGTACTCTTCTCTCCACCTGCCTCCATGTCGTCGCCCATCCCCCTACCCACCTCTCTCTCTCTTTCTCTCTCTCCCTCTCTCTCTCTCTCCCTCCCTCTCTCTTTCCTCTTTATTTCCCACTTCCAAGGATGGCGAGTGCTGATGAATTGGGGTAAGCTTCAGTTTTGGATTATACCTGTTGTGGGACTTGTTATATCTTATGCAGAGATCTTTTAACTTGCACAGTTAACAAATATCAATGTATGTTTTTGATCAAATGAAACTTTATGATAATGAAAGAGATGTGGGAAGAAGCATTTTAGTGTGTGTGCGAGAGAGAGATTCTATGCACTTCTTGTGTTTGTTTTTAATATCTCAGGGAACACAAAACTAATCTTTGACACTATGCAGCTACTAAGATGCCTTGAGAATGAAAATGCCTTCCCCACCTATTGCACTTCTCATGTCTGAATGGCACACCTGATTGATTATTGATATTTGAATAACAACGTCCTTTTGATCCCCTAATATGAAGCTAAAACCCACACATGGTCTAAAATAATTCCTGGGTATTTTCCCTCCTCTGATCACAAATTCTTTTTCCATGAGGAAATAATCACCTTCAAAGTGCTTTCTTTTCTGATACAAGTAGGCATATAGTCACATTTTATATGAAGTTTCATTTATTAATAGTTATTAAACAGATAATAAATGATTGATGTTTTAATAAATGGATAATAATTGTAATAGATTGTCCAGCCGTAGATGCTTAGAATGATGCCTTAGTTATAACAATGCACCTTCTAATGATGTAGCTATGATCATGTATATCATATGCTAGATCTGTAACATGAATATAATATCTCTTACGGTGCGTCTACACTGCACCCTTAGCTCAAAATAAGCTACGCAATTTGAGTTACGCAAATTGCATAGCTTAATTGGAGTGTATTTCGAAAGAGCTTATTTTGTAATTTGACACTGTCTACACAGCACCAAATTTTGAAATAAAGCGCTATTCCAACAAGTCCCTTAACCCTCGTGGAACGAGGTTTACAGGGACATCGGAATAGCACACCCATTATTTCGAAAGATATTTTGAAATAACGGGAGGGCTGTCAAGATGCAGAATAGCTATTTCGGGATCCCAGATATATCCCGAAATAGCACCACAGTGTCGTGATGTATTAACTTTTTATAAATCAATTCTAAATGGAACCATAATATAAAGTGTAACAATGACACTCTGATTAAACAAGATGATGCCATGTAATGACACCACCTACGGTGCGCAGAGGAGAGACACTCCCTCCTTCCCCTACTCTTTTCCCCATGTGTGTCTGCGTCCAAGAGCCTGATCCTGTGGACATATACTACAAGGTGCAGGATTTATTACTATGATTAGACCCAGTGACTTCACTGTAGCAATTCAGAGCAGCATGTGGTAACCTGTAGTAAAAATTAAGACAATACAGCACCACCCTCTGAGGTGCCATCTTAATATTATATAATTGGTGTTATCCCCGCTATTTATTCCTCTTGTAATATTGTTTCTGGTTGGCGCTAGGGATATAACTGGTTAACCAGTAAATATCACCCTTATCGAGTGATGATTACTGGTAACTGGTTAATCGGTGGGCCATCCAGGCTGCAGTGGACCCCACCAGCAGGATCCCAGTTAAGCAGTTAACTGGTTAAACATAGCATTTAACCAATTAAGTGGTTAAACTGTATTTTACATCCCTAGTTGGTGCTCAATTTTAAAAGCTAAAGAGAGATTAGGTGATAGAGCCTGTTTTAACAGGTTCACAGATCAACAAGACTGTTGTCTCTGGGGTATCAGTTCCTATGGCATTATGGGGGATTTAGACCCTTTTTTGTGGCTTGGGAATCTTGAATTTTAATTAAAACGATCAGGTAAAAAACATGAAGGAGCTCAGGGTATGTCTAATTTGACCTAATTTGTGCTTTAAAAGAAATGAGCAAGTGACTGGCTGGACATGTTTCACTTAGATTTTCAAAGCAGAGTTTGGACAAATTCAAAATCTCAGCCACTGTTTGCACCACCCAGGGATGTAAGTCGGATGCACTGACTGCATGCTGCTGCATGCATGCTGCAGTCTCCCATTCTTGGAAGCACAGTACCAGCTTGTGAACAGCTAAAATGCTGGTTACAGGACATTATCCTGCACTTTTGAAGGCCACAGTACAAGGACCCTGGGACCAAATGTACCACTTTATTCCAAATGATGAGTTTCCTGGCAGCAAATTCATCACTGATCTTATTTTTAAATATCTACCAGTTTTATTTAAAGTGAAACTGAATGTAAAGTCTGATGTAGATTCAACTCTGGATTCTGTTTTTAAGCAGAAGTAAAACAATTTTTTGGTGGTGCTTTTCAGAAACTGGTGACAGAAAAGAGACAAAACCCGTCTCTTGTCTTTTCTTAATTATATCGCTTTTTAAAACATTCAAACAAATGAACTCCAGTGTACTAGGAGAGACTCACTGACTTAAGTTGCCCATTGAGAAAATCAATAGGCCTGTGGTCTATCTAAGAAGATTACTTCGATCCAAGGGTAAATGGTGTCATACTGATTTTAGTCACAACTTGATCTGATGATTGCTAAGGAAGGTGGCTTCACCAGAGGAGAGGTTTGAGAAATAGCAACATCATATTTTTAAAAACTTTCTGAAATAGCTTGTTTCTAATAGATATATATCCTGTATAGAATGGTGTTGTATGAGGATAGGGTTTTCAAAAGCGCTTTGGAGCAGAAGGCCCTATGAAAATTATCAGGATATGTGCCCCTAAAAAATTATTTAGATCAGTGGTTTTCAAACACTTTTTCTCATGACCCAGTTGAAGAAAGTTGTTGATGACCACAGCCCAATGTAATTTGACAAGAGTGTAGGCTCCAGGATAGGGCTGAGGATGAGTACTTTGGGCTGTAGGAGGGGACTCAGGTTTTGGGGGGAGTCAGGGCCAGGACAGGAGGGGCTTACCTTGACTGGCTCCCAGTCAGCAGTGCAGTGGGAATGCTAAGGCAGTTTCCTGCCTCTCCTGGCACTGCAGCCCAGGCTGTGCCACAGAAACAGCCAACAGCAGTTTCCATGCCAATGGGACTGCAGAACTAGTGCTCAGGGCAGGGGCAGTGTGTGAAGCCCTATGCACTCTTCCACCTACCCTCACCCCCCCTTCCTCGAGCTGGGCCTACTGCAGGCAGCTTCTGGGTTGCAGTGCAGTGCAGGTAGCTGCCTTAGCACCCCCCGCTGATCACCCTGCAGCAAGGAGACCCAGTGCCTGACATTCCATGCCCCCTTACTTGGTTGTGATTCCTGATTTAGATGTTTTTGAAAATGCCACCCGAAAGGCTTTTTCCTGCACCTATTTAGGGTAGTGGTAAACCACCACAGACTCTCCTGTGCGATAATACTTGCTGCTTAAGTCCATTTCTCTTGCATCACTCAAGGCTGTGAAAAAGGCATCAGTGTAGCTTTGTGCCAATATAGCACTTCCAGGGTAGTTTGGACCAAAGCGTGATGCACAGAATATTGGTGCATGCGCTCTGTAAAAACACTTTGGGAACTACCTGCATTTGGGAATCTATAGAAATGTAAGGCATTATTAATTATAAGGTATGGGATTATTTGAGTAATTATATAAATAATACTTACCTTCCAATGACTCTTTATGTCTCTAGAGACTTTAAGATGGTTACACACTAATGGATATTTTCAGCTAAATAGAGAAAAGGTATTTGTCCTGCTGTGGTTTGCCATGTTCCTCCTTTTTCCCCACAAAGTACGATTGGAGTCTTCGATGCTGATATACTGCCTGCAGGGACTTCCACTTTCATTATACGATAATATATAAATGCAGATATTTACATACTTTCTATGCTTTCATCGTAACAGTGCAACATTGGGCCAGTTTTCATGACAGATGCTTGGCCCCTGCTCTGATTCTGTGTCTGGCTGACTGATGCAGAACAGTGTATAATCCTTCTGCCATAGATTTACAAGCTGGATTCATGGATTTCCCAAGGAAGGTGGTCTTCTTGGGAGGGGAAAAATCTCTCGTTCTTACTCAATGACATTTTATTTTATTTTATTTGTGAGAGCTGAACAGCCTGCCACAAGTGAAATTTCATAGCTACTTGGGAATTGTATCCCGTTGGTAAACTGAAATGCTGGGACTCATTAGAAAGAGGAATGCAAACAGGAGAGAATTATGGAAATGGTCCTTCCCTTTTATGTGAAGGGGAAAGATTTGAAAAGAGTCATCTCTCTTTTTTTGGAGGCATTAAAAATTGATCCATAGCTCCCTTAAACTCTGCCCTTTGACCCCAAGCAGAATTTCCAATGTGGAAAAGTCAAGATACATTAAAGGGACCACTTTACCACTTAACTTGTTTCTTTATAAATCACCAGTAGCCACTCTGTGGAAATAAGGCTAATTGAATTAGCAATAGTGTGAATACTGAATGCATTTCACATGAGATTTTATACTAGTCCTGTCTTCTGATCCCTGCATCAGACTCCTGAGATAGATGGAAGCTCACTGCATTACAGCTTCTTGAAAACCACTGTTTGTGTTAAGGAACAGGGGTGGGAGATGGGGCCAGCTGTGTTGTGCCCCATATAAAGCACAACTTGCTTTTTTAATATGGGGGAAAATTGGAATAATGGGAGAAATCACAATTTTTGGAAGAGGAACATACGGAGAAGTTTTAAGCAACTATTCTGAAATTCAGGTGAATGTTAAAAATCAACTTCCAACCATGATTGAATGTTGAGAGGAACAAAGGCCAGGTACTTTGTTGCCTAAAGAGAGAAAGGTAACATAAAAACAGTCCATCAAAAGTGGAGCACAAGTATAAAGAAGGCCATATTCTGCTCTCATTTACACTGGTGTAAACCCAAAAGAACTCCACAGTCTGCAATGGAGTTAATGTGGGTTTACACTGGTAAAAGAAAATGCAAAGTTTGGGCCAGTTTGTTTTGTATAGATGCAGTGATGGACTACATTAAGATGCAAGAAATAAATTCCATGGAGAGTTTCTGTATTCTACACAAACTGTCAGAATGGGGTTTATTGTATGTTAGTTTAAACCTTCTTCCAGTGCTCATTGTACAATGTTATAATTTATTATTAAGAATATATGGAAGTGAAAACATTTCGAATCTAAATTTATAATCTTATTCTTATATATTAGTGATACAGTTAACTCTAAATTAGCTGTGTGTTCTCTAGAAGGCTGTTCATACTTACAAAACACACACTATCAAAAATGTATATGTGCACATAACTAATGGACTGCCAAATGATTTAAAATATCTTAACCTCAGGATTGAAAATAGGTGAAACTAATCACAGTTTTAATCACACTAATAATTATAAAATACAATTTTAAATTGATTATAAATGTTTTGGGATTTTTTTCTACATTTTCAAATATATTGACTTCAATTACAAGATAATTATGTAGAATGCTCACTTTATAGATAGATAGATAGATATATAGATAGATAGATATACAAATACTACACTGTTAAAAAGATAAAAGTAATAATATATTTCAGTTCACCTTTAGAGCTACAAGTCAAAGCGTGAAGGGGCATATGAATATTTAGCATATGTGGCACATAAATACCTTGCAACTCTGGCTACAACCATGCCATGTAAACACCTGTTCTCATTCTCAGGTAACACTGTAAATAAGAAAAAGGCATCGTTATCTCCCAGAAATAGAAAGACACTCTTTTTTGTCTTAGCAGTTGGCTGAAAAAAAAGTAGGTCTGAATGGACTTGTAGTCACTAAAGTTTCACATTGTTTTGGTTTTGAATATAGTTATATAAGAAACTGTTTTACATTTGTAAATTTAACTTTTCCATTAAAGAGACTGTACTACAGTACTTATATTTGATTTAAAAAATACTATTTATCTTTTTACTGTGCAAATATTTGTAATACAAATAATTTAAAGTGAGTACAGTACATTTTGTGTTCCAGAATACTGTACACTTTTTTCCAGAAAAAAGTCTAAAGATATGTATAATACATTTAAATTGGTATTCTATTATTATTTAACAATGTGATTTAAATTGCAGTTAATAGCAACTATTTTTTTAATTTAGTTAATTTGTTTTGCATTAATCTCATGCATTAGCTGCAACTAATTGCCAGCCCTAATAGCTGTATATGCTTGTATACACACACACACACACACACACACACACACACCATATGTGTGCACACAGATATATGGTACTCACATTGATAGGTCTGATTGTGAACAGAGATTTTTTTTTTTGTCACTTGTTGGTTGAGCTGATTCTCCAGTATAGTCTTCTCCTTCAAAAATTGTTGTTCTTCAACATAATCAATCTTTCCAGTTGAGGAGGGTTCAAAGCAGCTACCTCTAGAGATGGTCAACACTCTGGATCAGTCGAACATGGGAGGACTTGCTCAAAAGCTACATGAAATATTTTCTGTTCTGAGGGACAGTTATTGTCACTGCTCATGTAGTCACATTCTTCGCTCTTGAGAAGTTCCATTGCTGAGCTATTCATGTGTGTGGTCTGCATGGCCTTTCAGTTCTGGTTTTGGCCTAGTGTGTTTGTATGTTTTGATTGTTGTTATCAGTGGACAGTTTTTGCAGAGACCTTTGCTGGTGAGCATAAAGACAGATGATTCTGTGTGGGTTACCTTGACAGCAGGTGGGGAAGGACAGATTGGTCCCAAAGAATGGACTTTTTGAATGCATGAGGGCCGTTGATCCCAAAATTGGGAATCTCATCAGCAAGTAGGAGAACTAGAGAGCCCATGGGGTGACCTCATTGGTGAGCAGAACATCAGGCGGTCCCATGAAGGAGCTCAATGATGGTTAAAATGATCCATTATACCATATGGGACCCCGATGAATGACAGGCTGACACTGATCCTGTATGAATTTAATCAATGGACAGAAGGATCATTGCTCCAACAGAGTGATCTCATTGGTGGGGAAAGGCCTGATGATTCCATGAGAGGAACCACTCAGGTGAACAGGAGTGTTTCCAAAGTGAGGAGCACTCCTATGGGTAGAAGGGCCTGTGGTCCTCCAAGGGAAGTTCCTCAGAGGGCAGCAGAGATCAGTGATGTCAGATGCAAGTCTCACTGGAGAGCCCAGGGGAGGGCTCCATGGTGAAGTTAGATATGGTAGTGCAGCACTGAATAACTAGTCACCATAGACCAGACCTTTGGTTTCACTGGGACAGTTCTCTGATTTGAGAAGATAGTTGCATCTGGGGCACTGCAGATTTAACCTTCTTTGGCACCCAGTAGAAGTTTCTGCTTTTGTGAGTTACACAGACAGTGGCTTTCTGTATCTCTGGGGTCTTTATTTCTGGCACAGCAAGTGAGACTCTGCAGATAGTAATTCTCACCACCGGTAGTGGGCTTACGATGACTGCTTTTGCCATGGTCTGTTTAGTGTACCCCAGGAGGAAACAGTATCCGGCCATGTGCAAGTAGTCCTGACCCAGAAGGGGGTGGCATTGCATAGCTCTGCTAACACAGGACCTCTGGGGTGATGGGGTCCTCTCTGAGTGAACATAATTTCTTTAGAGTTTTATTAGGCGGGTGGGAGAGGTGAAAGGTGTGTCGTGATAGAGTGTAAGGAAAGAGACAGGTATTTTGCCTATTGAGAGCCTCCCTTCCACTCCTCACATCATGCCTGTGCATGCGGTGGCGGGTGCTCCGTGGATGTTCCTTGCCCAGGGTTTCTGAGGGCCATCTCTCCCTGTTGTGTCCACTCAGGTCTCGGTCGATCAGCGGAGCTTCATCTGGTCTCTCCACCAGCCCCCTCAGCAGTCCAAGGGTAAGTGGCATTACTTCAGGATCTATTGGTACCGTTCCCTCAGACAAGCTCAGTGGTTTTTTGGCTTCTGTTCCTGTAGAGCTGTGGTTGGTTGTGGGATGTTTTATTCTTCCTGGGTTTGTTGTAAATGTGCCTGAATTGGGGAGATTTTGTTTAGAAATTCATGTGCGGCATCTCTTATCCTACACATTTCCTGTGCTACCCGCAGTGGTGTAGGAGTCTCTCTATGGCCCCATTTATTCTCAGCCTTGTAACCATATTTATGACCAAACAGGGATGGGACACATAATACCCTGCTGGGTTAGCTCCAGCATAGGTTCTGCTAATACAACTGCTTCAAACAAAGCCACAGTGAAGCCTCAAATCATGCTAGCCACAGTCACTTTGGTTTTACTTAGTACAGAACCATGCTTGACTGATATGAGTCTAGCTAGAATGGGGATGCTACTGAATACGGAGTAGGCACAATGGTTTCATCCTCCAGTGAGACAGGACTTCAACGAAGGAAATTACATAGATTTGAGGGCTCACAAGAAATAAGAAATTGGCACATCACAAGACTGAAGTCTCTGATATTTAGTGGTTTAACAGGGAGCAGAATGGCTTTATTTCTTGTAAGTTTGATTCTCGAGCTATCATACGTTGATTATATGAGCTGCTAAACTTGCAAGGGAGTGCTTATAATTATTACTTTTAAACCTGTTTTTGTTGGAATTGCTTATAAATGGATGGTAATCTCTTCCGGATAGTGACCAGCATAAATTATCCACATTACTCATCTCTTTGACCTTTAATTCCTAATGGTGATATGGAATTTATCAAAAGAAACAGGTTGTCTTAATTTTCAAGGTCTTTATAAAACATAATGTTAATAGAAATATTTTAATCTATTGCTTTTCCTTTAATTTGTCTGATCCAATGTCCCCTGAAGTTCATCTCCTGCTGCTTCCCATTGGCTTCAGAGGACTTTGAATTAGGCTGTCATGCAAATAGTTTTATTTGGTTTAAAACATTCCCCTGCATTTTTAAATGTTGCAGGCTTGTGCTAATACATGAGAACCGGAGAGGGATGGACACTAGTCTGGTTTCCTTTCAGTTATTTGGGGTTGCAGTTGTCTTTACATCATATGTATGTATAGTGCCTGGCACAAAGGAGCTGAATTAGGGCTTTTAGAGGCCACAGCAGTATAAATAGTGAATAATAAAATATATTTATTATGACCCCAAATGAGCAAGCTGAATGTAGGGTCAAAATAAACAAAGAGCATAGACAGAGAATTCTTACCATTCTTTCGGTGCTTGTAATCAAGTATGTTTTATGCAAGGATATCTATTTTGTTTTTAAAATGTGGATTTTATCCTTCCTGTATTCCAAAAGGATTTTACTCCCTGAATGTGTGTATTACACTGTTAATTCATCAGAACTACAATTCCCAGCCTGCTCCTGTAACAAACATACGGATGGGTTTTTTTTCTTTTGTATCTATTTTAAAAAAGTTCTGTTCCCTTATTCTTCTCTCTCACTGATGCATTATGAGCAATTATTTTCCCCCTTAAACTGTGTCTTCCTACATAGTCACTTCCATCATCCATAGAATGCGACACTGGAACTTTGTAGCAAATACTAAGCAGTGAATTTCTGAACAGTAGAATCAGGGTGTCATGAGAGTATCTTTTCAGTGCTGATTGGGAAAGCTTCTTTTCCTGATATTTAGCCCTGCTGGGACCCCCAGGAATTCTCTGTATAGATCTTTGCAAATTAAACCCCAAACTGACCCATGGTCCAGGGCTATACCTGTTGTTTCATGTTCCAAAACCTCCTAGCTAATGGAGTGGGTGATGTCACTCAAGAAGGCCAGGGGAGGAAGGTGGATGAAATGGTACTGCTCTGTCCTTGCTCTTTCTTTCCCTCATTGGTGACTGGAATCTATGTGTGAGTCTGACAGAGTTAGAGGACGGGGGGTAGGGTGGGTGTCTCCGAATGGTGTGTGCAGTAATCTGTGTACCTCTTTCCCCACCCCCGTGCACCACACACTTATTTTGAATTGCATCTCTCTGCTGTGTTCGATCCTGGGCACTTTGAGCGGAGAAAAGCAAGCCCAGCTTAGGCACTCTTCAATTTCTGTGTGGCTTGAATGGCTCTTATTACCCTTTCCTCACCTCCCTTCAGCATTGTGCTTTTCTCATTGTGGGGCAATCAGAACAATGCCGGGGATGTCGCTCTCTCTTTCCCCTCCCCCCCCCCCCCCCCGTTAGTTATTTTGAATTTTTTTCCCTTCTTCCTTTATGTTACTTTTCTCTCTGTGGTTTTCCTTTGCTGACACACAGTTGGTTAATATGACAAAGCCTGTTATGACACTGTTGTTCTTGCTGCTACCGCCACTGCTGCTGCTGTTGATTATGCTGCGTTCCCAGCTAACTGCATGTCTTTTTTTTTTTGTTTTCTGTTTGTTTGTTTTTTGTTCTTGTTTCTTTGCAACCCTCCCACCCACCCTCCCCTTCACCTCCATCTCTCACGTCTCCATGTGACATGATGCATCTTTGTGACTCATATGGGTTTATTCTGACTTTCCTTTCTCTGCTCGCCCGCTGTGTGCGTGTCTCACTGTTCTCGATGTGCATGGACACTCTGTGTCTATCTTGTAGCCTATCAGAAAGTTTTTCATCCCCCCTCAGACTCCTGACCTCCCTTTCTCCCCCCGACCCCAAGTCTCCTTGGACCCTGATGCTTGTAGGAATGCCTCCAGGCCTGGACATGTTCTCCAACCAAAGCCAACACTTCAGTCCAACCCAAAGACGCAGACTTTGCCATCCAAGAACAAATTGGCCGAAAAACCGCTCCAGTCTACCAAATCCAACCCGCTCCCTGCCAGCAATGCCAGCGCTCCCTCTTCCCAGAATCCCCCTGTGCAGAATGCCCAGGGCCGCCCACCCACTGCCGGCTTTAGCCCTCAGCTGGCCATTCCTACAGTGCAGGCCAACCCTATGTCTCCTGTTAGATTACTCCCTTCTAGTACTGACCCAAGCACCAAATCTATCCCCATCATACAGGTCACCCCTCACCCCTCTCCAAGGGGAAGTCCCCTCCCTACCCCCAAGGGGACACCCGTCCATACGCCAAAGGAGAGCCCTGCAGGCACACCCAATCCAACGCCACCATCCAGCCCCAGCATTGGAGGAATGCCCTGGAGAACACGGCTCAACTCAATCAAGAACAGCTTCCTGGGGTCTCCTCGGTTCCATCGCCGGAAATTGCAAGGTGAGTCTCTTCTCCAAAGGAACGGGGATATCCTAATTGAAGCAAGTGTTCAGCAATGAACTAGCAACTCAAAGAGATTCAGCAAGTCTCATTTGCAGAGAAGTGACTGTCAGGCTATGTCTACACCACAGAGATTTTTTGGAAAAGCGGTTGTTTTTCCGAAAAAACTTCACTTATGTCCACATTGCAATTGCATGATTTCAAAAGAACCGAGGGGATTTCCCAACATTGGTAAACCTCTTTCTATGAGGAAGAAGCCTTTTTCTGAAAGAGCTCTTTCAGAAAAAGACGTGTGTGGACGGGGAAGGGTGAAGAGGGAAGAGGAAGAAGCACAGGTGCCCTGGTGGCCATTCCGTCCATAGTAATCACAGCTTACATGCGAGATAGCATCCATTCAGTGTGGATGCTATCGTTCAAAAAAGCAGATCACTTTTTCAGTGCGCTTTGGCAGGATGGATGCTCTCTTTCGGAAAAAGTTTTTTCAGAAGATCTCTTCCCAAAAAGCTTCTTCCGAAAGAAGTCTACAGTCTAGACGTAGCCTCAGTGTTGGAAAGAGCGAGGGAGCTGATGCAAGGCCAAAGCAAGAGTGGACAGCTTCTGTGTACTCGGCTGCTGCTCCTCAATCCTGGGATGCAGCATATCTTCCTATTCCAACCCTGAACGCCCATGCCGCACTGCCTGCTATCTCCATCCTGTAGCTGCCAGTGCTCCTCAATCATGGCCTTGCAGCATCTCCTACTACTTCACTTCTGGAACCTACCCTGCTATAGTCTTGCTGCTATTCCAGGACTGGCTGTCTCTCAAAGAGAGACCAGTTGGCGGGAATAGACTGAAATTGTCCCTACAGGGTAGCTGGTTTCATAATCCTGTTTAATTCTTTCTTTTTTTTCTCCTGAGCCTAACTGTTGTAAACTATCCCTTAATTAATCGGTACTATCAGGTCTGTTTAGAAAGTTATCGTTTTTACAGACCCTGGAGTTCTAAGATGGACATGGTTGTTTGCATCAAGATTTGGATGGCTTTTTCCTCTTAGGTAAAGGGCACATTACGTCACATACATAATGCCAGAAGCTGTCAGAATTAAACCAAGTCCTTATGGTTTTACACTCAAGGTATTGGGGTTTGTCCTATGAGGAAAGTACCATCTAACACACTTAAGGACAATCTAAAATAGATGCCCTGATTGTCAGAGACTCTGATGGCCGGTCCAGGACTGAGAACTGACAGTGAACCAGAGATCCTGCTCATAGGAAGGGCTGATCAGCTAGTTTTCATTTTTGTCTCAAGCATCAGCCTGTACCTCTAACAGGAGCTCTTTGGATTCCGTGCACAGTGCTAATGCAGCTGGATTGATGTAGCAGCATGCCAATTTCTCATTTGCGCTTTGATGAGTCCAGGGATTCCCTCTGTGTTTGCAGTGGATGTGGGAGCCTTTAGATGAAAGGCATTGTACAAAGTATAAATATAAACCATTGATTTTCGTGTATTTATTAATAAGGAGAAAGTGATTCAGACACCACAGGGATAAGCTCAGTCTAAGGGCCTGATCCAAAGCAGGTGGAAGCTAATGGAAGACTTCAGTGGGCTTTTAGTAAGATCCTGAAGGCATCACTACCTCAGAATAGAGTAGTCACAGTGATCTAGGAACACAAGACCAATGTCTAGACATCAGGGCTAGCTTGCTGTTTTTAGAAGCTCTGAGCATGGGAGAAACGCAAGGCGGGTTGGTACAAGGATTATTCATTGGTATAGAAGCAGGAAGAGGAAGATTCATGTATTTACCATTTCCTTTTTCTCACTCCGTCTTTGTGTGTGTGCACGATCATACAGTACCTACACCAGAGGAGATGTCCAATTTAACCCCGGAATCTTCCCCAGAGTAAGTAATTCACTATTATGCTACTTCTCCCACCACCTTATCGTTTCATTCCTGTACCGAATGGTGTGATATGACCACAGTCCATTCCTGGTCCTGAAAGGCTCTCGCACGTGGTCTAGATGTGTAAAATGGCTCTTCCACTAGGGTCCATGGGCATAATCCAATGCCCAGTGAAGTCCGTGCAAGTCAACAGGTGTGGATGAAAGGCCACGTAACCTCCTTCATTTTCTTTGGGGCACTCAGCTTGCCAGCTCTGAAACACGATCCTGCTCTCTCACTCTCTCTGTTGTCCTGTGTTTCTCCAGTAAATCATCTCGGGGAGGAAGTTCTTGTAATTGGCCTTAGCAGTGCAATGACAGGGATTCCACTTCATCTGGTACAGTGTGTGATCCAAGGATTGTACATACAGAGTCATTCCTGGAGAGATTAAAAAAACTCACTGCCTGTGATAGTGAATGCAGTGATAGGTCCTGGCAGCACCAGGAGCTGCAGAGGCTGTTTGATATTCACCATGCATGTTCCTAAAAATCAGTGCACAATTAAACAATTTCTAATGTGCGTCACTGCGCGGCGTGCTTGGAAGACGCTGCCAGGAAGCAGAACTCTAAACATTTCCTAGTATATGCAACAGATTCCAAATTATTCCTTTTTATTTTCACAGCTTGTGTTTGTACATCCAATGCCCATCGAATTTCCCTGCCAACCAATGCGGTTTAGCCCTCTGTTAGAAATATGTGTGTGAAATATTCATGAGTCCTAGATGAAGATTAGGGTTTCAAAGTTGCCTGAACAGTTTTACCAGTGCCAGGGCATTGCTTTGTGAAAGCTCGGCAGTCCATTTCCAATGTTGCGCCAGCAAGGCGAGTGGAGGATAGTCAGGGGAGGGGAGGATGACAGGAATGAGGAGTAAAGAGAGAGAAAGGTCCAGGAGGCAAATTAGAACAAGTTGTGTATTTAAAGCATGGGATGTTTACTGTTAAGCTGGACTTAGGGAAACTTTGCAAAGAGAACAGGTTCACCCTGAAGAAATAAATGAAACACTCATGCCAAATGGTCTTGAGTATTAAAGCTGTAAAAGTTTCTTTCTTGCTTTCTTTCTTTCACCAGTGGAAGCTCCTGCCATCTTTTCTTCACACTGTTCCTTTAAGAGCCAGTGGTGAGGTAGACTTTGTCATTTGAGGCAGTTTGGATGCAAGTCAAGGCTTAAGGCTCTCTATCTCTTTCCTGTATAATTGCTGAATTAATGAGTTCAATTGGGTTGTACCCTGCAGAAAAAATAATAAAACTTGTAAAAAAATTAACTAGATTTTATTTTAACCATAGATGTCTTGTTTCTCAGCACCTACTTCCACATATCTTGAGGTTTTTTCCATGAGAAAAAAAGACATCTTCATCAAGAACTCTATTGACTTCATCTTTTTTATGATAAACATATGTTTCCTTTCTCTGTTATAGCATCTCTTAATGACTTTCTCGTTCATTCTAAGCTCCCAGTGATTGGCTAATATATCATGATATATCTAAGTAATGCTTGTCTTTTTCTCTTATGAAAAGTTTTAGTTAATTTATTAGCAATAAAATCTAAAGGGATAGAGCCTCAAGTGGTGTATTAAACCAATGCCCCAATTCAGGAAGGCATTTAAGCACACATTTAACCTTAACCAATGTGAGTAGACACATTGGTATCAATGGAGCTAATCATATATCTAAAGTGATGCTCATGCTTAAGTATCTTGCTTAATCAAGATCCAAATAAGGAGCTTGCACAAAGGACAAATTGCTGTAGCTGTTTAATAAAGAATGAGATTCTTTCTTTCTTTCTTTCTTTCTTTCTTTCTTTCTTTCTTTCTTTCTTTCTTTCTTTCTTTCTTTCTTTCTTTCTTTCTTTCTTTCTTTCTTTCTTTCTTTCTTTCTTTCTTTCTTTCTTTCTTTCTATTTCTGTATCCCTTTAAACCTCATTCCAGGAGGAATAAGAGATGTCTCAAAATTGCCGTGTAGATGCACCAAATTTTGAAATAGCCTGTTTCGAAATAAAATAGAAATGAGATACGCAATTTGTGTAGCGCAAATCACATATCTTATTTCGATTTTAGAGTGCAGTCTATATGTGCCCTCGGCCTCTAACCACCTGCTGATCAAGCTGCTCCTGATACGTTTTAAAAGAAAGAAATCGTGAAAGTGTCTGTAGTGTGTGGGTCCCTCACTAGATAGCTGAGAGGAAGAGTTTGTGGCTTTGTTACTGAGGCCTGGTCTACATTAAACAGGAAGGTTGACTTAAGATAGGCAACATAGCTGGAGTTGACATATCTTAAATCACTGTCCACACAGCGAGAGGTCGACAGGAGTGTCACGGAGTGTGGGGGAGTCACTGGGCCCTGCTCCCCTATCCTCAGTCAGATGTGACTCCCAGCCAGCAAGTAGAGCAGAAGGTTTATTCATTGACAGGGATACAGTGTAGCACAGGCTTGTTAACTCTGGAACCAGGAGCCATCAGTACAATCCCACTTGAGGAGAGGGGGGCCGAGGGCCAGCGCCCTGGGCCCCCTCCCTGCATCCTAAGCCAGCCGAGAGTAACTCACACATTATGCAACCAGTCCCAGCCCT
Source organism: Pelodiscus sinensis (assembly GCF_052426305.1). NCBI lineage: Eukaryota > Metazoa > Chordata > Testudines > Trionychidae > Pelodiscus > Pelodiscus sinensis. The sequence continues at coordinate 118,191,363 of NC_143056.1, read as the reverse complement.
GCAGGCCACACACAAACCCCTCCTCCTTAGTCTAGCTTCCCAGGTAGAAGGTGTCACCTGGTTGAATCTTCCACCTAGACTCAGGTTACAAGACAACCTGAGCTATTGTTGTGTATGTGCTAAGATGGAGCAGACTCCCCTTAGGGAGAGCTACACCCAACATTCCTATCTCTAGCCAGGTACCACTGCAGTGCCCAGGGAAACTGGGGCACACACACAGGGTTACAACAGAACAGTACAGGTCAGTAGGAATCACATACAACATAACAAAGTGAACAAAACGAGCACAATCCCCACTACATCACAGGGAGCTTATGTCTCCTGTCAGCTTTGCTTACTCCCCGTGAGGGGCAGGAATACAGGTGCCGACCTCTATAAGTTTGAGTTGGTGGATCTTCACTAGCCCCTCTAAATCGAACCCTGGAAGATTGACCATGGCAGCATTGATCTACCATGTAGTGTAGATAGTACTTTTCTTGTTAAAAAAAAAGTGCTAATACTCCAGGGGAAAAGTTGTTGAGGAAAAAAAAAGCTGGGATGGGGCCGACATTGCCCTTTGAAGAGACACGGCCCCTTTAAGACAATTGCGTACCAGGCAATACTGTCACAAAAAAAGCACTGAGTGTAGACATGGCCTGAGAGACCAGAGTGAACAGCAGTAAACAACTGGGAAAGAGGAAAAAGCCCCTTTTTATTTAACATGAGAATGGACAAATTTTGAATGGGAGAAATAACTTTACAGTCAGGCTGAGGGGATGGACTAGAAATGCCCCTGGGCTATTTGGCCTTTTCCAACATTTCTACTGCTCTTAAAGCAACAAAAGTGGGCACCCATTTGGTTGGTTTTACTTTGCAGCTGAAGATCTCATGGTGCTTCCCCAGAGGAGTCCACCTACCTCAAGCCCTACTTTGAGAAGGAGACTGGCAGCCAAGAGAGAGGATTGCTAGTGCCAGTCTCTTTTGTATTGCCGGGCACAGGGGGCAGCTGGACTCCCAAAGCCTGCTTTTGGATCTGATCCTGGAAGATGCTAACCACCTCCTTCAAGGTGCTGAGTGCACTTGACTCTTATTTGCTTCAGTTGGATTTCAGGGTGCTCAGCACCTCACAGAATCAGACCTTAAAGTGCAGTTCTACTCTGAAAAAATTATTAAGTAGAAAGGGCAGCTTCTTACTCAGCAGCTCTGTTCCATGGTTATTTGCAGAATCTGATTAGCTGAGTTGAGAGAGAGTGGCCAGTTTGTACTGTTTTCTGATCCTGTTAGCTCTGCAGAGCCAACATAGCGACAGGAGGATCGGCCAGAGTCTATTCCATCTTCTGCATCACCTACAAAATTACTGAAATCCAGTCAGTTACAGGCAGTAAGGTGTCACTGAGGTCTTAAACTGGCCTCGGGCAAAGCCTTTATTGCTGGTGGTAATTCATGAGAAGGAAAAAACTCTGCTGGACCTCTCCGGAGAACTCAATTCTCCGTCTGAGTTTGCCGATCTGATGGCAAAGATCTCATTCTTGTACTTATAAATGGAGCCCTTTTGAATTATAGTCCTCGAGAAACCCATAAATATAGAGGCCTACAAGGTGATTTTTTACTTAAAAAAAAAGATTGTTTTACATGGTGTCACAGTTAAATATTCAAATCTTGGCCCACCCCAGAAGAGAAAAAGAGAAAGAGAGAGAGCATTTCCCAGTTCAAATTAAGATGGATGCAAGCTTCAGACAACTGGACAGTTTAAATGGATAACCAGGTAGAAACAGCTAATGAGCCCATAACATGCGAGGAGTGGTTGCCCCAGCTTTACAGGGGGCCTACAGAGTTGTTCTTTCATCATGGGGCACAGGAGCTAATTAGTATGTAATTTCTTTTCATATTCTAACCCAAGTTTCTTAATGACCCATTTAAATGAGAGGCCCTTTCTTTTTACTGCTCTCTGAGGTAATCTTTGGCTCTCTGACTTAGTTACAGCAGCCTATGAATATTTTAGGGAGTTACAGTTTTCCAGCCCACATCACATCACCAGCTGTAGCAGACCCATACACACAGGGTGTGTGTGAAGGGTGCAAACACGCACCCCATGGTCCCAGCCAATCAGGGAAGGCAGAAGCGGCACGCTGCCCGAGCCTCGCTCCCCCATGCTCTGGCTTGCCAGGGGAAGGCTGGAGCTGATTCCTCCCCCCTTCTCCAGGAGCAAGGCTCCCATTTACAGAAAAAGCACTCACACCTCACAGAAATTCCAGCATACGGGCCAGTGTAGGGTGATGAAAACCCAGCCCCTTTATGTCATTTTCATGTTTATCCAAATGTCAATTGTCTAAGAAATGCTTTTCTGTTCTAACCCTCCCCCTTCTCTCTTTTTTCTTTATGCCAGACTTGCCAAAAAATCCTGGTTTGGTAACTTCATCAACCTAGAGAAAGAAGAACAGATCTTTGTGGTCATAAAAGATAAACCACTAAGCTCCATCAAGGCTGACATTGTGCACGCATTCCTGTCGGTAAGTCATACTATAGACTCATCTCACCGTTCAATTCCAAGGACATCTTAAGCCCACATATTCTTGGACAGTGTCTCCATCTCCTGGAATTCTTCCCCATTGTTTTCATTTCTGCAGTACTTCCTTTGCTCATCTGGTTCCCACTTAAACCTAGCCTAGTGAGGTACCAAATTTCCGAAGGGGACTTGAAAAGTACTAAATCGGTCTTCCATGGACCTGACAGTGCTTGGGGTTTAAATGCAGTCAGAGCTTAAAATGCTGCTGCAGCGCCTAGAAAGTCAATTCCTTAATCAACTGTTCCATTAGATTAATGTCACATTATTTTTCCTTTCTCTTTTTGGGTCCCACACTTATACTCGGGGTTTTCCCTTCACCCCTTGCTCCAGGCAGGGAAATTTGTCTCACAACAGACTTTCTTGTCTTCATTTTAAATCTCCCTTGTACTTCGCACACCGAGATGAACCATTTTCTCCTAGGGCTGAAGCATTAGTGGTTGGGGATACTGTCTGTCTGCAGCTTAAGGTCTCTACACCTGGGGTGCATCTAGACTGGCAAGATTTTGCGCAAAAGTGGCTGCTTGCCAGCTGTCTACACTGGCCGCTTGAATTTGCACAAGAGCACTGACGTTCTAATGTAAGAATTCAGTGCTTCTTGCGCAAATACTTTGACGCTCCTGCTCAGGGATAAGTATACTTGCGCAAGAGAGCCAGTGTAGACAGGCACCTTAATTTTTTGCGCAAGAAAGCCCGATGGCTAAAATGGCCATTGGAGCTTTCTTGCACAAAAGCATGTCTACACTGGGTATGCATGCTTTTGCGCAAAAGCACTTTTTGCACAGAAGCATCCGTGCCAATCTAGATGCTCTTTTGCGGAAATACTTTTAACGGAAAAACTTTTCCGTTAAAAGTATTTCCACAAAATCATGCCAGTCTAGATGCAGCCTTGGGGTCTTGAGATCAGTGGCATAAGGCATCCCTTCCTCCCAGACACAAAAGACTTATTCTCTCCTACTTATAAGTATAAATGAAGAAAATGTAAATGAGAGTGAAGTAGATGTGAGGGTTTGGGTTTGGTTTTTTTGTGTTTGTTTTGTTTTGTTTTTTTATTTGTTTGTTTTAAGAGAGTTAGGTAGATTTTTTTAATTGGAGTTGGGGTAGGGCTTAGTTTATTTCATATATGTTGCTAAATGACATTGAAAATTGGTGCCAGTCTGCAGAAAACCAATCTCTGTGTTACACATGCTGTAATGAATTCTGTGCCATAGAGCAGTCAAGACCCCTGAACCTTTTTGCACACAGCACAGACCGGCAAGCATGGGGTATAACATTAGTGTGCATCTCCCACTGTAAATGACCAAACATTTATTTAAACGATGCCTCTCCCTTACATGAAGTCTGTGAAGTCAGCTCTGTATATGAGATTGATGCATTGGCTTTTAGTGCCCAGCAGTCACTGTGAATACCCCACCTGCTCTCTCACAGCTGGCTTGCTAATAAAGATAAGGCAGCAAGCTGCAAAATGAATCTCTGGGGCCAGATTTTCAGAAGAATGCCGTTCTTCTTTGGGCACCCAGGTAAGTGGTCAACTTGCCAAGATTTTTAGACTATTGGATGCTGAGCTTATTGGAATTCTGGTCCTGGCTGTCAGCCCTGGGCACCTGAAAACCAGGTCCAGAACAGGTTTGAAACTTTGCCCCCAAGTGTGAAAATCCCAGGAATGCCCTAGCAGTCACTCACAGTCTATTTCCTATGATCACAAGGTGGGGGGTAGTATACAGTCCCTATGGAAATCCCAGGCTCTGATCCTGTTTGTCCAGGTCAGCTATGGAGTAACCATTTTCCTGATCTCTCTTTGGTATGCTGCTTTGAGTTCTCTACCGCCAGTTGATATTTCTCTCCCAACTGTGAGGAGCTACTGAAATGCATGCTTGGGAGATGTCAAAGAACCCACCACATTCAGCTGCGCAGCAGGGGGAATACCGAAGAGTGTCAGGCACTTCACAAATATGCAGTCTTTCAACAGGGCTTCATCCAGCAAAGTGCTGTGCATGCCTGTGGGGTGCTGAGTGCCTCCACTCCCACCGATTTTACAGGAGTGCACAGCACTGCGAGGTTGAGACCATAGGCAGCCAATCTTGCTCTCTCCAGTGGCTGGGGAGTCCAGGCATACAGGTGAAAGAGAGAGAGAGAGAGAGAGAGAGAGAGAGAGAGAGTTCTTCTTCAGTAGAACATTTGCCCTCTGACCATATCCTCCGCTGCTGCCACCCTCTTTCAGATTCCCAGCCTCAGTCACAGCGTCATCTCACAGACAAGTTTCCGCGCAGAGTACAAGTCCACGGGGGGTCCTGCTGTCTTCCAGAAGCCAGTGAAGTTCCAGGTGGACATAACGTACACAGAAGGGGGTGAGGCACAGAAGGAGAATGGGATCTACTCAGTCACTTTCACGCTTTTATCAGGTAACCAAGGAGTGGCTGCAGCCCGTGGGCAGGGTGGCTTCGCCCTGCCGCTGGGGTATGACGGCAGACATGGGAGCAGAGACGATGAAAGCCTAGAACTTGGGAAGAGAGGGGACACTTGGGAGAAGAGGGCATAGGAAGGAAGAGTGATGGTTTTGATATCCTGTGGTTTAGGCTGCACTGGGGAGAGAAAGGGAAAGTCACGGGAAGCAGCTACGGCTGTCCTCGTCAGACAGATGGGTGCGGTAGAGTTGCTGCTGTGCCATGCTTTGGACTTGAAATGCTCTGTCCTGCCCTATTGTTTCAAAATAATGGGGTCTCTGAGCAAGGGGCTGTGAAGCCACTCACAGGGTTTTATCCTTACCCAGCCACCACGTAAGGAACAGTGTAGCTACTCTGCTGTCTTAGCTGGCTGCCAGGCGCACTGTGAGAGAGGCAGGTTAGTCTGCCTCAGAACTGGGCCCTTGAATAACCTGGATTCTCTTCTGGGTCCTCTCCCCCTCCCTTTGCAGTCTCTCTCCCCTTTACCTTTTCCGCAAAGGTTCTCAGTAAGTTCTCTCCCCAATAGGGATGTTAGTGTACAGTTGTGTACACGATTAACTGATTAGCCTGAGCTATCAGAGGCAGCAAGGTAGGGGAGGTGGGAGCCCACAGAGCCACCTGCCCCCGCACTGCTGCTTCTGATAGAGAAGCAGCGCTGGGGTGGGCAGGAGGGAGCCGATACGCATGAGTAGCCGGCTTTTAAGCCAGCTCTCTGTGTGCTTGCTCCATGGAGCCATCTGCCCCTCCCCCTTGCTGCCTCCCACAGAGGCAGCAGGGAGAAAGGCAGGCAGGAGCCGGTGTGGGGGAAGCGAGCTTCATGAAGCCACCTCCCCCTCCTCCCACGCTGCTGCCTCTGTATCAGAGGCAGCAGTGTGGGGGAGAGGGGCATGCGGGATGCAGAGACAGCCGCACGGACAGTAGGCAAGCAGTAAGCACAGATCAGTTCCCGCCTGCCACTCCGCACTGCTGCCTCTGACACATGCCTGTCACTCCGCACAGAGGCAGCAGTGCAGGGTAGCAGAGGACTCCCTGGGAGTGGGGCTGAGAGAGCACTGGCTGCCGGCCCTGCCCCTGGGGACTATCGAATAATCATGTCACCGGTAAGATTTGGTGCGATTACACGATTATTAAATTAAACAATATCTAACCTCCCTGCTCCCCAAACAGGTCCAATATGAAAGCAAGCCATCTCGCGGGTGGCTGCAGAAATCTAGTCGGTGCACCAATACCAGAGCCTCCCCTCCTCTCTAGATCTGACTGGTGTCACCTTCACCTCCTTTTTGACACATACTTGCTCTCCACAGACTGGTTGTCAAGTGCGAGGGAGGAGACCTTTCTGATTTTAAATCCTTGGCTGGCGGAGGAGGGGCTAGACCTTGTGGAGGTGTTGACTGCAAATAAATGTCGGCTGAATACAGATAGACTTGGTGTTGGTAGGAGGGATACAATTGAGAGAGTCCAATAAAACCCTGTTAGAATAGATTTTGAATGGATCTGGCAATAGGAACTTTTGGAGAAAGGAATTGCTGTAATTCCCACTGAGAACCCTAATTCTTGGAGGGCTGTGGAGCCATCTGAGGGAGGCGAGAGATTAAAAAGAAAAAAAAATGAAGCTCCTCCAGAACATTTCAGGTGCTAGGATGGGGAAGGAGCATCTAAGCTAGACTCTTCCATGGAGTCATTCACATCATAGCTCTGAAGTGCTGCTTGTACAGTAGCTCTTCAGTCAGACACCAGCACCACAGCCACAGTCTGATAAAGGGAGGGGAGGAGATTGCAGGGAAGATGCTGGTTCTTCCTCCCGCAGTGTTCCTCTCACAGCTGTTTGCGTCTTTTCTCTTCCCACAGGTCCCAGCCGTCGCTTCAAGAGGGTAGTAGAAACTATTCAGGCACAGTTGTTAAGCACACATGACCAGCCTTCAGTGCAGCAGTTATCAGGTATGTTGTTTCCACTGTTCGGTGATTTGCTTCAGCAAGGACATGAAGGTGAAGTGCCTGTCAGCCGGGGGGAGGAGAGGGAGCACATCCCTCTGGTTGCAAATAGAAACTAGCTTCATTCAGACAGAACAATTACTCTCCTCAACCCACCCACCCTACTCCTGCCTACCACATTCCAGCCCCAGTGTCCCAAAATGAGAAGCCCTTCCCACCCTCCCACCCCAAGAGCCATCTGAACCCCCACAAAGGAAGCAGATTTTCAGCAGCTCCCCAACTATAGAGACATTTTAAAACAGACCAGATTATAGCACTTCTCCTCCTCCCCCTCCCCCAAGATCTCCTATCTCCACTCCTGGAATAAAGTTGGGAGCTGCCTTTAGCAGGCAGTTAAGGCTTGTTAGGTACCAGCTATGGGTGCTGCTGTTAGGGATGTAAAGTCCCTTTTAATCAGTTAACCGGTTAAACGTTAGGTTTAACTGATTAAGCAACTAAGTGGAATCCCAGGCAGGGGACAATTCCTGCCTGGCTGGAGCAGTACCCAGCCCACAGGGCTCCTACTCTCAGCCTACGGAACGGCTGCTTCCATCTGCCAGGCCATGTGGGTCTGACACTTCTGGCCCCGTGTGGGGCTCCCAGCTCCCAGCCCATGCTGGGCTGCCAGCTCCTGAGCACCAGTTAACCATTACCTGGCACACATTACCCAGTAAGGGTGGTGCTTACCATGTAACCACATACCTATTCACATCCCCAGTTACTGTTAGATACCTCCCCAGTTGACCTATGGTGTAGCCTTTCTATTGTACTTCAGCAAGATCTCAGCTTTCATTTTGAAAGAAAAAAAAGAAGCAAGTTTCTGGCCCCAGTGATTGTTAAAAAAAAAACTCTTCCAAATGAGACCCCAGTGTAATTAATGCAGTGTCATCTGCCTATACCTGCAGGGAGCCTGAAATGGTCATTTAGATAGGCCAACTCCCTCACTCCATTATACACCGTGGAGTGTTCAACCTAAAGCCTAATAATGACACGTTAAAATGTCAACATTAGCTGTCACTGCTGATCTTTTTAAGAGGCCAGAGCAGGGTAGAAGGTGAGAGTTAAAACCCGTGGGAAGTTTGGGAATTGGAGTTACTGCAGGGAAGGACATGCAGAGGAGACACAGAGATAAGAGGATGGGAAAGGAAGACAAGGAAAAGGAAGAAACAATGGGGACAATTTTCCCATTAAATGATACTGACTCCATTGAGTACTGAGCAAATGAAAAATGATAATAATCAAAAGAGATATAGAGGGGCCATACTGTGTACTTGACCTTTGTGTAAACCTGCCATTGCTGTGAATGGGGGATTTGCTGGGGACATAGGTGGGTATGGAGGCCTAAATTTATACCTGGCCCATGGATTATAATTAAAAATGGAATTTGGCCATCCCAAGAATGGGTTTGATTGCCCTTTCTCTGACAGCATGGCAAGTGAATGCATTAAATTTGGAGACAGTTCCATCTGGGAGGGCTTTGTAGAGAGTTTTTCACAAGACAGAATTTGTCATTCAGTTTTAGACAGATATTTCCCACCTTTCTTTCTCCTGCCTCCATAGTACTGTAGATTTTTTTTCACCACCCAAGAGACACTAAATGAGATGAGAATGGCAGGAAGTCTAGAGTAGATTTGTTTTAGGTTAACTTATTCTCAAGGAACAAAGTACTTTTTTATTTACTTCCAGCCTTATGATATTAAACCGGATACCAGGAAGAAATGAGACCATTCCTTCACCAGTTACCTGGGGCATGTCTACACAGCAGAGCTAAAGCCAAAATAAGTCATGCAACTTGAGCTGCATCAATTGCGTAGCTTAAGTATAAATAGCCTATTTTGGCTTTTGGCGCTGTCTACAAAGCAGGAAGTCCGAGTTAGAGCACTCTTCCTCCAACTTCCCTTACTCCTCATAAAATGAGGGTTACAGGAATCGGGGTAAGAAGTCCTCCAGCTTGACGACATTTTGACATTATGTCGAAATAACTGCCTGCTGTGTAGACATGGACCATGTTATTTTGGAATAACATCAGTTATTCTGAAATAACACTGCTGTGTAGACATAGCCCTGGTGCCCTGCCCTCTCTGGTGAGGTTGAGAGAGTCAGGTGGTAAGAGAAGCCACTTGTGGTAGAGATCTGTCCAGTTCAGACTATTTCAGCTATTCTTCCAAAAGGTCCCCCTTTCTTTGCCACTAAGGGGAAGGAATCCCTCACTGTCAGCCTAGCAATCCCACATAAAGAAATTCATGAGCCTTCTAACCAGCACTATGTTTCATCCTCTGTGTTTCCTCTACTGACACTAGCTAGAAATATTTAGACCCTATTTCTCCTTCATGTTTAAAACAACCAGGTTGCTCCCACTGGAGAGTCTTCTCAGTGTGAGGAACAAAATGTATTTGTCTGTCTCAGAGGTGAGGGAAAGCATTCTACACAAACCTTGCTGTGGGAAAGGGATCTGACTCGCAGCTTTGCTCTCTCTCTCTCTCTCTCTCTCTCTCTCTCTCTCTCTCTCTCTCTCTCTCTCTTTTCTCATGGGGAAATCAAATTATAAATGCAGAATCTCTCTCCTCTGTCTAAAACTTCACCTGAGAATCTCTCCGGAGCGATGGACACCCAGCCCATTCCTTAACATCAGCTCCATGTCACTGAGCAGGGGGGATTACGCCTAGAAATGTAACGTAGCACAGAAACAGAATGGGTGGGCTCCTGAAGTGAAGCATGAGAATCCCCTGCAGCAGGGCAGGGGAAGATAACAAGGACACAGGAGAGACTCCAAGTCAAACAGTCCTGCAGTCAAATAGTCTGCTCAAAAAGATGTGTGTGTTTTTTCAATATGAAGAAAAAAGGATGCCCCTTGGAACATTTAGATTGGAGTCTGGGGCCAGGAGAAAAGGACCAGGCCAGGGAGAAAGAGAAAAGAGGATTGTTTCCATTAAGGCAGCAGCCGGCATCTGATGCTGGCAAGCCATGGAGCACCTCTCCCCCACTGCACTGGAGCGGGTGAAATGTGATGAGGCGAGGGGAGTGACAGGGTCCATCAGCTAGTCCAAAGGAGCTCAGGTGGGGCAGAAGAATGTTTCTTGATGGGTGGCAGCTATGACGGTCATGGAGCAACTTCCCAAGACTCACCATGGGATGAGCTGCCTGTCTCTCTGATTGGGAGGCAAAGATCATTCTGCTTCCTCCCCCTCTCCCCAAAGCCCGCAGAAGACACAGGCAGTTGTGCTGAGAATATCTAGTAGCAGGGCTTGGAGATGCCAGGGAAGCAGAATGGTGGCCCCAGGAGTGGCACCGAGCAGGTTTTGCAGGGGGCTAAGCTCAGCCAGGCTCACTCAGAAGGATGATTTGCTCCAGGACGGCATCTTAGGGAGAATCCAGGGGAGTACTTGACTAAAAAGGAAGAGAGAGTGAGACTGAGCCCACCTACCTCCTGCCCCAAGAAACAGTTGCCTTCCTCTCCCATGGCTTCCAACCCTAACGACTGAGGCCAGCAAGATAAGGCTGCTGGCTTCATGCTGCTGGGGTGCTGGCCGTGAGAGAGCCTGCCTGAACATTCTTAACACACCAGGCTGGGCATTGTCAGCCTCTCCTGCAGCAAGAATTTGTCCCCAGTGCTGCTCGTGTTCTCACGCTAACGGCCTCTGCAGCATGGAGCGGTGGCTCAGTTAGCTACACCTGCCAAGGTTCCCTCTAAGCTACATGGTAGCACGGCCCTGCAGCTGTTTAATGAGCCTCACCCAGACAGGGGCTCAGGGCTCCGCACATGGAGCTGCCTGGCTGGGGCAGGGGCTACAGCAGCACCTGCCTGCTGAAGACAGAGGTTCCCACGTAGGGAGGGAGCCTGTTTCCCTAGCATCCTAGCCCTGGTCATTCCAGTTTTACTGCACATTGGATAGTACCTTACTTGGCTGATCGTCCCACTGAAAACAGTGTGACTCATAGAGCATGGTGCAGCTCAGCATGAGTAAGTCTGGCAGGATCTATCCCTCTGTCTCCTGCTTGCTGTCACAGACCTACCAACTATGTCCTCTGACATCCAGGTCAACTGCCATTATTGGCGGGCCGTTGGAACAAAAATGTATAAAGTGGGAAGTGTGGAAGGATCACGTTTAGAGCAGTATTACCCTCGCTGAAAGTGTCTTACTCCATCAGCATCAGTGAGCACTTGTAGGCTCGTGACGCTGATGTTTATTCTCTCTCCTGCCCTTCTTTGAATCACTATGTGACATGCCAGCCTGCTAAACCAGCTGGCCTGGGTTTCAGAACAGGACTCACCTTTCTCTGTCTCTCATTTCCCTGAGCTCACATTAGCGTTTGCAGATGTTGCATTGTCAGTGTGTGTGTGTGTCTGTGTGTGTGTGTGTGTGTCCAGAATAAGTGTGTCACACCTCTGCACCCTTTGGTCTCACATCCCAGATAGTATCCTCCCTTTGCACTCTCATTTTGCTTTTTTGGGACTCATTTTGTTTAACCCCTCTCAGCTTCACTTAAGTCAGAAAATACCCTTTCCCTAATTAAATTCATAAATAAATGAAGTCCCTAGTAGAAATGAAATGACTCTATCTATCCAACACAGAAACAGAGCCCAACTGGCCACTGTCAGCCCAACTGATCAGCTTTCTCCCCAGGTGGTGCTAGGAATTAAGTCCTGTACATTCTAACTGCTGGGTCAACAGCAACATCAATAAATCCATTATGCTCTGCACCGCCCAGGAAGGATCACTCCCTCCTAGTTTGACAGAGAAGAATACCAGCTCCATGGGCATTCATCTTGATCCCACCCACATGCTACTCCACTTGTAGTACTCAAACTTGACCTAGACAAAACTACACTATACTGGAACAAAAAGGATATCCATGGGGAGAAAAAATCTCAGCTCTTTGCCTTTGTCTCTATCCAGTACAATCTCATTCTCTGCTAATGTATACTCCACTTTCCTGATGCATTCTTACACCGCTGCTAAATGACGGTCTGCAGAAACTGACAGTGATCATTTCACTGTGCATCAGTTGTTCCCTTCCTTTCCTTCCTGAGACTTATTACTTGAGAAGGGAGTTCTCTACATAACCTTTTGAGCATTGCCTCTCTTCAGTAGACTTTCTGCTTGTTTACCTTTTTCTCTTTTATGTTAGTTTTAACCCTTTGGTACCTGATGGCTTCCGAACTTCTCAAATTCCAGCTCCATACATCAGAGTTAAAAACCACACAGATGCGCACACACACCAGTATGGATACTTTCTGTCATATCACTCAACTTGTATCCAGTATATAATATACTGACTCCTTTTATAGCTGGACACTCACATTTTGCCCAGAAACTGTAACAACCTGAAAGATTACCTAGGAAGATAGCTATGAAACTTGCAGCATGCAAATGTGGGAAAGGAATTGCAAATTTCAATCATCAGTCTAGAAAGACTGAGCAAATAACAATGGAGCATCAGGAATTTACAAGAAAATAATTCTGGGTTAGCAGAAGTCAGAAATACCAGGAAACTAAGCCTGTGTGTGTGTGTGTGTGTGTGTGTGTGTGTGTGTGTGTGTGTGTGTGTGTGTGTGTGTGTGTGTGCAGAACTTCATCAAAATTATGAAAATAAAAAATAAGGTTCAGGTCTGCTCTTAGTGTTGATGCAAACTAGTTTATCCAAATCCTCCTGAAACATGCTGGATTTAATTAACATCTATTGTGCACTTTAAGAAGTGTAGTAATATGACATCCCCACCCTTCTCAGATGGCAGAAAACACTTGGAGTTTGCCCTCATGTGCCTCGCAAAACATCTGGATAGTACATGCATTGGGTTTTGGAGCATTATCCAGGGACAGAAATGTAGTTGGAATTTGCTGGGTTGATTTTCGTTAAACGCTTTATGGATAAAAACGCCATTTTTAGCGTGTGAAACTTTTATAGTATAGAATATTTATTAGGACAAACATTACAGTATGATAGAAATGTCTTAGACTATTCAGATGATCATCATAAGGAAGACAGGGAAAGGATTTTTAGCCAGCCAGTATCAGGAGAATTTCTAGAATGCATCTGTGTGGTGTTTGTTAAAAAATACACACACACACACAAATTGTAGTGCATGCAGCAGACATAAGAACTAAATATGGATCCCTATGCCATCACTGGTACCACATAACATATATAATGCAGTTACTGCAATTTTGGATTAACATTTTAAAGAAACAAAATGAGTTATTTGTTTTTGCCCTTGAGATATTTTCCATGCTCCTGCTACTCCAAAAGAGTTTTTGCATTTTTTTTGCATTTTTCCCTATTCATCACATATAGGTCTATGATTTGCCATTAATATTTTAGAAACAAAAACATATTTATAATGGCTCAGATATTAAAGTTCAAATTGTATTCACAAGGCCACATGACAATAATTTTTTGTTTTCTGGATTTTCCTTTTTACAGTTGAATCACGCAATTAATGTAGAGTACAACAATTTAACAATTAGAGGGATCTAAATCAAATTGCAAAAACATCTATGATAACTGACATAAGAGACTTTTAAAAAATAAGCAATATTTGCCCAAAATAGCCATTGAAAGTAACATTAAGTTTTTGAGCCAAATCCACAAATGCATGGAAATACCCATTTCAGGAGAAAACCTCCAGTAACTAAACCCTCCAAAGCATTACCCAAATGTGTCCCTTTGCATGTGGAGTGTTGGTGGCTCAGGGGGCCAGGCCAATTCCCTGGAAAATCCATGGAAAGACTCCCATTGACTGCACTGGGAGTTGGAGCAGCACTTAAAAGCATGAAAAGTCCCATTTAAGAATTAGTTTTAATTTCTTTAATGGGGGGCTCTCTTAATCGTTGACTAAATTCCCTGAGCTTTAGCAATAGGTGGTGAATACCTCCAACAGTTGAGCAGAAGGGGTAGTATACACATCAGGGGCCTGATCTAATATCAGCTGATATCAATAGGAACTTTTCTATGGACATCACTGGACTTTGGATCAAGACTTTGGATCAAAACCCAATACCCATATTCATCCCTAGTGTTATTTCACTGGCATCAGTGGAGTTATACTGAAGACAGATCCAGCCCAGCTAGTGTAAAGCTGTTTTTCTTAGATCTTGCAATATCCCTTAATAACTCAAAGTAAAATTAATCCTTACTGTAAATCCATTGAAGTCCATGGATTTATTCCAGGGAATACATTATGCCTTGTGTGTCTGTTTCCTCATTGGTAGAAAGGGGATAATAAAACTCAGGTACTTTACAGGGCTGTTGTGAGGATGAATGTGTTCTGGGCACTTTGAGTAAGTAGAACACTATGGCATAGAAATGTTCTCCTCCAGCCTCATTTGATCACTGGTCCTGCTTAATGTCCCAGCATGCATTGGTGTTGGTGATGTTACTTCGCCCAAAGAACACAGCGGAGGCAGTCCCTCCTCTCTGGGGGTATGTCTACACTACCCCGCTAGTTTGAACTAGCGGGGTAATGTAGGCATACCGCACTTGCAAATGAAGTCCGGGATTTGAATTTCCTGGGCTTCATTTGCATTAGCAGGGAGCCGCCATTTTTAAAACCCCGCTGGTTCGAACCCCGTGCAGCGCGGCTACACGGGGCACGAACTAGGTAGTTCGAACTAGGCTTCCTAGTTCAAACTACCATTACTCCTCATTTCACGAGGAGTAACGGTAGTTCGAACTAGGAAGCCTAGTTCGAACTACCTAGTTCGTGCCCCGTGTAGCCGCGCTGCACGGGGTTCGAACCAGCGGGGTTTTAAAAATGGCGGCTCCCCGCTTATGCAAATGAAGCCCGGGAAATTCAAATCCCGGGCTTCATTTGCAAGTGCGGTATGCCTACATTACCCTCCTAGTTCGAACTAGGAGGGTAGTGTAGACATACCCTGGGGGACCACATGAGGGCCGTAGTCGTTTTGACTAAATAGTGCAATTTTGTGAAGTGTGTAACAGAGATGGGCCTGAATCAATATCTAGGAGTTGGCAATCTGGCTCCAGATTCTAGAGCTCAGTCCCATCACTGGTTTGTAATACTATTTAATATAGAGTATAAAATAGCATGAAAAAGAAAACCTTTGTAAATCCAAACCACACAGTAGAACAGGCACTTACCTGGCAAACAGCCCCCACCCCAATCCTTTCTGGAGTGACAAGCGTTCCCCCAGAACAGGAGCAAGCAATGCAAGTGGGGCTGGGTATTGAGGGGAATGGTGAAGGATGAAATTTTAAATAAATAATGTGCTGTGGGCCCTCAGTAGTTTGGCTGTTGGAGGCCTTGGGCACAGTTTGCGGCAGCTGAGGAAGTTCTGTCCAAGCTGTTTGCAGACTCACCTTTGCATCCTAGTAAATTCTAAACGTTATGTGATTTCAGTGAGGAACGTGGTTTGTGCAGCACACACATAGGAATATCCAGGGCGGGATGGCCAAGGAGCCTAAAGGACAATTAAACCTCCTGGCCCTTCTCACATGCCTGATCCCCTTTTCCTTGTACCCTGTTCCCCACCACATGCCATAGGCCTCCATCACAGTCTCCCTCCCTGTCCCTTTCATATACCCTATTTCTCCTCTGCTCCCTGATCCCCTTCCTTTTTCCCTCTCTTCCCCAATCCTAACCCTTTTTCAGGAGCCTCCCATGCCTGGTGGGTATGATTTCTCTGTCACTTCTGCCAGCCAGACTCTAAGCTTTGTTTTGGGGATCACTGAAAGTTCTTTTCTGCTACTCTGACCAGTGTCGGTGGACCCAAAATGTTCTCCCTTTTCCATGGTTTCTAGAAAACACCTGTTGTAATCTCCCCATCTTGGCTAACATCAAGAAAACATGTTACTCAGGCACATGGGCTGTGTCTAGACTGGCCACTTTTTCCGGAAAAGCATCTGCTTTTCCGGAAAAACTTGCCAGCTGTCTACACTGGCCGCTATAATTTCCGCAAAAGCACTGACGATCTCATGTAAGATTGTCAGTGCTTTTGCGGAAATACTATGCTGCTCCCATTCAGGCAAAAGTCTTTTTCCAAAAATCTTTTTCACAAAAGGGCCAGTGTAGACAGCAGAGATTTGTTTTCCGCAAAAAAGCCCCGATCGCGAAAATGGTGATCGGGGCTTTTTTGCGGAAAAGTGCGTCTAGCTTGGCCACGGACGCTTTTCCGCAAAAAGTGCTTTTGCGGAAAAGCGTCCTGCCAATCTAGACGCACTTTTCCGAAAATGCTTTTAATGGAAAACTTTTCCGTTAAAAGCATTTCTGGAAAATCATGCCAGTGTAGATGTAGCCATGGTGCCCTGTACATTCTTTTTTCATTACTTTTCTCAGTGTTTTGGGGAAAAGGGGAGCTGACAGGTGACCCAGACCTGCCCTCTTCTTGGCTGCTCTCAGGAAGCCTATCATCACTTCGGTATCTAAGTGTGGGTACGGAGTCAGAGCAAGAAGACAACTTCAGTGGAATTTAAGTGCATTAGAAATCATCTAGCTACGTAGTAGCCATTGGGCACTCCGGACGGCCCAGCATTCTGGGAGCCACGTTCCTGGGTTCTGAGCGTGGTTCCGAAATGCTGAGGAATCTGGAATGCTGACCTTCGGGAGAGGGCTTTGCCTGATGGAAATTTCAATGTGCTCATGCTCAGCCTGGGTGATCTTGCTGCATTAACGCTTACGTTCACCTTCTCGTTCCCTGGATTTGGGTGGAAGCACATGGATGCTCTGGCGATGGGAGCTATAGACAATTCTGATAGAAAATATACATAAAATGATTTAGGGCCGGAGTCTGCCACTTTTAACATTTAACTGCACCTTGATCTGTGAGAAGACCCATTAAAATCTATAGGCATAAGGGTCTACTCTGTCTGAGTAAGGGAGTCATAATGCTGTTTGTGACTGAGAGGGTATGAGGTGACTTTGTGAGAGGGATGGATGCCAGAAGAGTGTGGCTGACACCTAGACCACATACACAGTCGTATGCATATGCCATGATGGGCTCCCAACAGGGCAGTGTCGAATAGTTCCCTACATCTTGATTGCGTAGGGTCGTTTTTTTGTGACTGGCCAAGTGAAACAATATGTTTCGAGAGTTTTGATTTGTTGATATAGTTCCAAGACATGATATGCCTGTGTCCAACATCGGTCACTAAGGTAAGAGAGTGGGTGGAAATGGGGGGAGGCGGAAAGAGGCAGATTGTGCTCTCGGTGACACCATTGGGATTCTGCTGGCATAAATGGGGGTGCGCTTGGTTGTGTAAACGCCTAGCTTTGTGCGTTTCCTGCTTCCGAAGATAATGCACTAAGTGACTGCTTTATGCACAGAGGTATGGAAACCTTTTTTTTTTTTTATGTTTTTCCCTCCCTCCCTCCTCTTTCCATTCTATGATCCAGACACCACTAACTGTGTGGAATTGATGACTGGCAGACTTTCAAAATGTGGTAAGAACTTGCCTTCTGCCTTCTCTCCCTCTTCCCACCCCTGCTGAATAACATAATATCCTCCTCTCTTCCCACTCCTTTTGCACACCTACCACCCCCCCCACCAACTTCCTCTACCTCTCACTTACCTTCTGTGCATATGCACACCTGTTCCTTCCCGTCCATACCCCTGTGCACAGAACCCATCACACTTGCACCCTGCACAGCACAAGTATGTGCTGTTCAACCTGTGAGTTGCTCCCCTCACTTTACTCCATGCCCGCTATAGCATTTTTGCTTTTTTGCCTTTGACTCAGACTTCACTTTGAAGTCGCCTCTCTGTGGGTGAGGCTGTGCATTGCAATACCTGCTTTTTTGAGTTGCTGCCTCCTGGTCTCTCCTGCAACTGAGAGAGAGAATTCTACTTTAATTCCTCTCCTTATCACTCCCTCTTCTGTCCTTTCCCAACCCCATGTTGTCTGGGGCAATCCCTTCTTTCTTCTGGAAGTCCACTGCATAAGACAGATCCCACATTATGGGCCAGATCCTCAGCTGATGTAAATTAGCATAGTTCCATATTTTGACTCTGAGGATCAATATTGCCCCTCTGGAACCAATTAGAGTTTAGGCTCTTTTACTAGGGATGGATTCCCTTGTTTTCCCCAAAAAAGCTCACATTTTACCTTGCTTGAGGTTCCATGAATTTCATTTAAATTTAAACACAGAGAGAGAGATAAAGAGAGAGAGATTTTTCCTTTTCTCCTATGCATTTGCCCCTCTCAGTGAGAACAGAAGTGGAAATGCCCAAATACACCGAGGGAGTTTTTCCTCTTGGTGCAAATGGCCTGAACAGAAACAGGAAGTACGTGAAATAACACAAGAGAGAGCCTCTTCTCTTTAGGTGTCTAGTCCAGGATGGCAGGCCTGAAACATTCGGCTCTTTATCTGAGCCTAAAATCCAAACCTGTTTAGTATCTAATCACTCAGTCAAATACAGCTCTTGGTTACAACTCTGTCAATCCCAAGTAACTTCTTTAGCTTCAGTAAAGTTGCTGTGGGGTTATGATGGACGTAATATTGGATTTACAGAGATGTCACTGAGAGCAGAATTCGGTCTGTTACCTTTTATCCACGTGATCTCTTTCTATTAAATTAGTTTCGATGGAAGAAGTTTTTCTCTTTCTCTGAAATCATTGAACAGGAAATCTCTCCTCTCTTTCAAGTTGCAGCTAGTTGCCTGGAACTGGCAACATCCTACAATTGAACTGCATAGAAAACCTGTCAGTGCTCTGCTCTCTCTAAATAGTGCATGCCTTCTTGCTGTTCACCTTCTATCCAGCCACACCCACCTGCTGGTACAGTGCTTGCTTCAGTGCTAGCAAGGGGAAGAGAAAATGGAGTAAGGCCCTGCGAAAGAAAGCATTTTCTAGACAATAGAACAGAGGACCAGCCCTAACTAAATCATCCTAGCCAGGGCAAGCTGGGACTTAAAAACCTCTAGGGATGGAGATTCCACCACCTCCTTAGGTAACCCAGCCCAGTGCTTCACTAGCCTCCTAGTGAAATAATTTTTCCTAATATCCAACCTAGACCTCCCCCATTGTAACTTGAGACCATTGCTCCTTGCTCTGCCATCCATCACCACTGAGAACAGCCTCTCTTCATCCTCTTTGGAACCTCCTTTCAGGAAGCTGAAGGCTGCTGTCAAATCCCCCCTCACTCTTCTCTTCTGCAGACTAAATAAGCCCAAATCGCGACACTAAAAAAGAAAGTGTTATCACTATTCATAGTAGTGAATAATCAGAAGCTTGCCATGTGGGCTTCATGTCTGTTAATGATATCAATGCTGCTATCTCTAGGGTTGCCAGATACTTTCTCAAAAAATCCCAAACATGGCATAGAAAAAAATTGGTTGAGGAAAAAAAACCAGGGAACCAAACTACCAAACTTGTTGAGCAAAAAAAAAAAGGTCACTCTGCCTTTACATTTCCCCACACCCTCCGCCAAACACAGCAGGGGAAAAATGTCCCCACCAGCCTTCTGTCCAAGAAAAACATTTTACATGTCTGGTATTTTCTGGGGTTTTTTTACCAGACAGAAAACGCAATTACCAGACTTTCCGGGCAACAACCGGACACCTGGCAACCCTAGCTATCGCTGTCCTACATATTTATACTAAAAATCAGCCATCTGCTCGCTGTCATACTTTATTGGAGGAAAAATGAAATATTTTGACTTATAATATCCTTATAAGCTAAAATTTGCTTTTTAATTTCAACCACTGATTTATGGGAAAGGGGAATTTCTCAAATCAAAGTATAACACAGTTTCTAACATGAATTAATAGTGGTGTAATAAAAAATAGCATTACAGGCAGTCCCCAACTTACGCGGATTCGACTTATGTCGGATCCGCACTTACGAATGGGGCTTTCTCGCCCCGGAGGTCGAGGTGGCGGATTGCTACCTGCGAGCTCCGGGGCGAGAAAGCCCCGTTCGTAAGCTGCTCCGGTGCCCCTGGTCTGCTGGAGACCGTCTCCAGCAGACCAGGGGCACTGGGCGGGTTCCCGCGCTTCTGAGGCTTTGCCAGAGCAAAGCCTCAGAAGCGCGGGAACCCGCCGCGGCTGTGGCTTCAGTCCCGGTGCCTGTGGTCTGCTGGGGACGGTCCCCAGCAGACCACAGGCACCGGGACTGAAGCCGCAGCCGTGGCGGGGTCCCGTGCCTCTGAGACTTTGCCAGAGCAAAGCCTCAGAGGCGCGGCACCCCGCTGCCGCTGCGGCTCTGCTCCCCGTGTCCCTGGTCTGCTGGGGGGGGGGGAGCGCAGCTAGTGTGCCCCCCCCCCCCCAGAAGACCAGGCTTTTGTTTTGGACCCTGGGGCAGAGCAGCTGGGGTGCTGCCGATTGGTCCTGCAGCGCCGCTCTGGGCGCTACTGGACCAACCCGGCAGCACCCCAGCTGCTCTGCCCCAGGCGTCCTGATTCAGCCACTGCTGGTCAGTTTCAGCAGCGGCTGAATCAGGACGCCTGGGGCAGAGCAGATGGGGTGCTGCTGGGTTGGTCCAGTAGCACTGAGGAACGGCGCTACTGGAGCAACCCAGCAGCACCCCAGCTGCTCTGCCTCAGGCGTCCCCAAGTCAGCTTCTGCTGAAACTGACCAGCGCTGACTACAGGAAGCCCGAGGCAGAGTTGCTCTGCCCCGGGCTTCCTGGAATCAGCTGCTGATCAGTTTCAGCAGCAGCTGACTTGGGGACGCCTGGGGTTCTTAAGTTGATTCTGTATGTAAGTCACAACTGGCGGTCAGTTTCAGCAGCAGCTGAATCTGGACGCCAGTTCCGACTTACATACAGATTCAACTTAAGAACAAACCTACAGTCCCTGTCTTGTACGTAACCCGGGGACTGCCTGTACTGCATAAAAGTTAAAATCTTCATGTTGAAAATGCAGTTGTCATCTGAAAAATGGCACTTTACTCAACAACTTGTTTCTTGTGTGTATTCAGAGTCAAATCTGCTTACTTCATTGACCAAAATAAGCTTCATACTTATACTTTATACTCTTGTTAAGTCAGGCAGAGCCAATACAGATGTAAAAAGAATGGATTCTGTTCCATGTGGGGCATCGTCAACAGAATTCTTTGCCAAGTTCCAGCCTGTTACATCTGCCAGTCCCATTGAAGAAAAAGGGGTTCTATAGAGGACGCAGAGGGTCCAATTCAGCCTTCAGACTCCATTTTGTTTTGCTTTTACTGGTGATGATGTGCCACCTGGAAAGAATCTGGGTTCAGGTGTGGAAGATTATAAAAATAAATCTTGATGTTTGTAAACTGAACACATTTGATCTGGAGCCACTGAAGTATGACAAACATGGAAATGCTCCAGGCCGTTTCTACCTCAGAGTAGAACCTCACTTGAGCTATAGAACAGCAAGTCCAGTTTTTATTCTGATGTGGAACCATTACTACAGCTGACTGTGCAGCTGGGTTTGATAGCTGACAGTGCCTTCTCCGCTCCATGTCCAATTCTGTTGGAGTCACAAATGACCGCCTTTCAGCAGGATGTTGTCTGCCAGCAGGAAGCTCAGAAATGTCCCTTTGATTCTAAAACTTGATTTTCCATTCTTGCCTCTCTTTGTGAGAAGTGCTTGCCATTTATCAGCCAAGATTTCTGATCCCATACCGGACTTCTTTGTCACTCTAGGGAAAGCAGTCTTTGCCTATTTTCTCATGTTTCGTCTCTCCACCAGGAAGCCCCAAGACTATATCATGATCAGTTTTATGGCCGTGGATTGTGAGGACACAAAGAAAGGATTATTTATATTCCAGTATCAGCTAAAGGTCCAAATCAGATCAGCGTCCTATTGGGCTTGGCACTTCGCAGAAATATATCAAGAGATATACCTGCCCCAAAGCACTCAATCTAACTCCTTTGGTACCAGATTGTCCAAGAGCTTTCATGTCCACTCAGTCTACACTTACACGGAGACTCTCCGGAGATCAATCTTCCAGGATTCGATTTAGTGGGTCTAGTAAGGACCCACTACATTGACCACTGAAGGCACCCACATTGATCCCAGAACTCCATGGGGTTGCAAGGAGGAGGGAAGTCAATAGGAGAGTTTCTCCCATTGACCTCCCACAATGGTACTGCTGCAGTAAGTCGAGCTAAGGTACGTCGATTACAGCTACGCTATTCATGTAGCTTGAGTTGCATATCTTAGTTTGACTTTCTCCCCCCATGTAAACCTGGCCTTATACATCTTGCACTGACTATTTGTACTGTGACACTGTGGGTGAAACACGAGTCATTCTGGAGCCCTTGGTTTGTCAGTGACCTTTATGGAAATGGTGCAACCCCAGGAGAAGCACAGCAGTGACCAGCTCCCTGTCACATCATCCCCCCAGCCCAGTCTCACTCTTATGTCTCGCTCACCTGTTTCTTGTAGCGCTTCCCATAGCTTCCTGCTCAGAGTGAGGGATTGTGAGCACCCCTCTGACTCAGCACCCGGGGAATCTCTGTGCATAGTCCTTGTACTGCAGGGAAGGCTCCTCTTTCTGTCTCCTAGTGACAGTACTTGGGCTGTGTACAAGTGTCAGCCTGTATCAGTGACCACAGAGCACCATTCCAAGAGGCTGTGTGGTTGAAGCGTGGTTAGACTATATTCACACTACAGCTGAAGCGGGCAACTTTGCGATAGTAATGTGGAACCCCTCGGGGTTATCAATAATCAGAGGTGCGGTGGCAGAGAATATCCTGAGCTGTGGCTCCCTTACAATACCCCGGACCATGTAGGCATTGGTCAGAGCAGTTCTGTTCCTTATGCAGTCCCTCTGCCATTTGCTCTGCCCTCGCCCATGAGAGGCGAAACAGGGGCACTAGCAGGGAAGAGCCTGTATCTGTGGGCTGCTCTCCCCTAGTGAAAGGGTTGGCTCACCATGTTCATGCTGCGAGCTATAGTGAAAGGACCTTTCCGGTTTTTAATCAAATCTGGCGTTTCTCATTCTTCTGCAGGCTTTCGGCCTTTACGAATGTAAGTGATCCAATCTGATTGATACGGGGAGTGGGTGTGGGGGACAAGTCTGCTATAAAAGATCAGAATCCAACAGGATTTAACTGTCACAAGAAACACGAGTCAGAGTTTCCAGAAAGCTCAAGAACAGGTTTCCAAGCACTCACCACCTACAACTGGGGCCCAATGTTCCAAGGAGCTGATCATCTAACAGCTCCTATTGTGATACTTCAGGCCAGATTTTCAAGTCTCCCACATCTGGTGTCTTCGGCCGTGTCCAGACTCAGGGGGTTTTTCGGGAAAAGTAGCCTTTTCCCGAAAAAACTTCCCCTGCGTCCAGACTCAAGCCGCGTTCTTTCGAAATTATTTCGAAAGAACGCGGCTTTTCTTTCGATGGCGGTAAACCTCATTTCACGAGGAAGAACGCCTTCTTTCGAAAGCTCCTCTTTCAAAAGAAGGCGTTCTTCAATGTAAAGAGGCCGTCTTCGAAAGAGAGCATCCAGACTCGCTGGGTGCTCTCTTTCGAAAAAGCGGATTTCTCTTTCGAAAGATCCGCCTACAGTCTAGACGCGATCTTTTGAAAGAGGCTCTTTCGAAAGAAGCCTGCAGTCTAGACATAGCCTTCCTCTCTGAATACAGCAGTATGTCAGCCTGCAGAAAACTCAGAAATGTCTGCTTGGATGAGGAGGATTGCCATTGCCAGTGCCTCCCATGGCCCCATGTAAAAGTCTCCGTGTCATGCTGCATAGGAGTGGCTTTCCTTTTAAACAAAATACACTTTTGGTGAGATTTCTTCACAAGAAATAGGAGGTGAAAGGTGAGAGAGGAAATTTTCACCGGTGCCTTTAAGGGGACCATTCGGGGAACTTAGAACTTGTGAGTTCACAGCTGGCTATCTGGTAGGATGGGACAAATCCTGTTCTTGGCTGACAATATTGCTCAATAAAGCAAAGGCCTTGAAGACAATGGACAGTGGCAACACCAGTGTTCCTGGCAATGGCCATGAGTTTAAGGAAGAACGGAATCCTGTGATGAAAAGCATGCCCTGTGAGGAATTTCCTAAGTTTGAAGGCCAACCCATTTGCTACAAGGTCATCTTGCAACACCAAAAGCATTTTATCCCCGCCCCCCTTCTCCTGGCATGCTCTCTGCATTGCTAGCAGCAGCAGTTCAAATGCACACACAGCTCCCTCCACTCCCCTCCCCTCCCCTCCCAGTCCGTTCACTGGACTGTTAGGTGGCAGTGGTGGCTTGGCCAGGGCTATCTTTCCTAGTGGTTTTTGGCTTCGATGATGGAGCTCCTGAAATGGGAGCAGAAAAGGGAGATGCGAGAGGAGCCCCATATTTCTGACCCCTCCTCCTCCCACTGTGTAACCGCCACCACCCCAGCCCACACAGAATCCTGATGGCAGCTGGCCTGCCTGACTCAGTGGAGGCTGAGCAGGATGTCAGTTATTTAGGAGTCCGGTTCTCTTTGTGTACGTGTGAAATAGAGAGTGCGTACAAGAGGGGTGGAAATTGCCACCCAAATACATGTGGCCACTTGCAAACTGTGGACTTGGCTCTTGCACTGCAGACTGTGTGATTTAGGGGACTGGGCAGGAGAATGGGCTATGGCGAATTCTAGTTCGTGGGTTCACATCTTGCCCAGGTGGCTAGGGACCGAATGTTACCATCGGCAGCTGGGGTTGAGACCTACACAAATAGCATATGATGGGTTCCGTGCAGTCCTTAGCAGATAGCTGTCTCGCCTGCAAAAGCTGCTTTCAGCTGGCACTGTCATCAGCTGTGTCAGCAAAGGCTAATGACTGAATGAACCACGGCAGCTGACCTTCCCTTCCCTCTGGAAGTGGTCCTTCCAGGCCAGGCACATTGTTGGAAAAGCTGGAGCGCTTCTGTGGAAAAATAGACATCCATCTCCTGGACTGTCAACCCATGTCCATTTGCTGGGGGGTCTGCCTCGCACATGGAGATCAGATAGGCTAGCTCCTTGCAGGGACACCAAATTGCAATGAAACGAAGAAAGCTGCCCTAGTAGAAGATTTGTCACGGCAGTAATAAAAGGGGAATGGCTTTAACTGCCGCTGACACCATCTAAATCTAACTACGTGGTAGCTGTGGGCCTCTGTGACATCGTATTTGCTACATATTCAAAAAGATGGCAACCTGAACATGTTTGCTTCTTCCCCATTCACTTGTTAATCCAAATAAATCAAATAGACCAAAGAGAAAAATGTGAATATTTGCACTGATTCTTAAATTTTGACTTCCAGCTAGACAGAAAAGAGAAAGGCAGGGCCTCATCATCTTCCTCTAGAATAGGTAGGACTTAGAGGTAGGGGCAACTGAGAGAAAACACTTATTCCCCCATGTCTTGCTTTATTGGATTGTGAGCACGTGTGTCGGGTATGCTAGGCATTGCCTTTCCAAACCGCCAGCCTGGCCCCGCCCATACTCTGCCTCCAGAATGCCTACTGGGGGCAGGGAAACTGGTGCTGGATGCAGCGTGCTCTGGGGGGCTGAGGAGGCTGGGGCCATGTGCCAAGCCACCTCCCCACGATGATGGCGGGGTAAGGCCTGACCAGAAGAGGCAGGGCTGGGGGGCTTGCCTCCTTCCGCCCTACCTTCACCCACCTCCCATGCCTGAGCTTTCTGGGTCAGAGACTTTCTCTCTGTTATGTATTTCCACACGGCTTAGTACAATGGGGCTTTAATCCTTGACTGTGGCCCCTAGATGATGATGATGAGAAATAAAATAATAATAATTAATTATTAATTAATTAATATTTATGAGAGGAAGAACAAGTTACGCTTAACTCTTCTTCCCACGTGGTGCCAGGAATTCAGACTTCTCGCAAGATTGCCTCTTGCAGCAGGTCCTCTAGTTTGGGTTCACACTGTTTGAAAGGCAGGGAGTCTGCCAGTGCAAAACAAGCAAACAAAAAGTAAACCTCAGCTGCACACAGAGGCTGTCTCTACACTGGGCCACTTATTCCGGAAAATCAGCCGCTTTTCCAGAATAAGATGCGAGCTGTCTACACTGGCCCTTGAATTTCCGGAAAAGCAACGATGCTCTACTGTACAAAGTCAGCCGCTATTCCGGAAAAACTATTCTGCTTCCGCTCGGGCATAAGTCCTTATTCCGGAACACTGTTCCGGAAAAGGGCCAGTGTAAACAGCCCAGTAGTCTTTTCCGGAAAAAAGCCCCGATCGCGAAAATGGCGATTGGGGCTCTTTTCCGGAAAAGCGTGTCTACATTGGCCACAGACGCTTTTCCGGAAAAAGGGCTTTTCCGAAAAAGCAGCCTGCCAATGTAGACGCTCCTTTTCCGGAAAAACTGAAAACGGAATAGTACACCGTTTTAAGCTGTTCCGGAAATTCATGCCAGTGTAGACACAGCCAGAGAGTTTGAGTATAGCAGACCAGAAGAGTTTAAGGGGAAATAAGTTACTACCCATCAGAAAGGGCCTCAATGCTTTTAGTGCAGGGAGCTGGATTTTTGCCACATGGTATCCAAGGAAACACTAGCAGCAGAGGCACTCAGGAAGCAGTCGGAAAGGACATGAGTCAGAGAGACAATTGCAGCAAGGGAAGTCAGGAAGAACACTGGAGGTCAGGTTAACCCTGGGTCTCACCACCTTCCCCATGGAATGTAAGATCCATCTCTTCTCATTAGCGTCCCCGGAACAAGACAGCTAATGCTGTATAGAGCCAAAACCCTCTTGAGCTTTACCTAACAGACACACAAAACACTGGCGCAACATTTGCTATATGTAATTTTATTTGTGTTTATAAACCACACGGATGAGTTTATTAAAAGCACATACATTTGAAAGAGATGGCTCTAAAGGACACGTTTCCATTGATTTCTGTGGGAATTTGCCATTTGCTTAACTGGATGACAGGGTAAGTCCTCCTCTCTCTCAGACTTTTATGAACCAGTAAGCGGGTAGCAGCTTCCAAAACTTTCCTGGGGCTGCTGCAAGTCCTTCCCACCCTCTTTTTGTTTCTGATATTTCCAGCAGAGGGAGCTGAGTTTCTTTATGAGATCAAAGCAGCCATTTTGTTCTTGGCATAACCACCTGCTCTTCTTCTTCCCCTTTCGATAAACACGTGAAGCATGTTGGCTTTGCCCAGGGTCTCTGGGATGTTGTTGGTGCTGCTAAGTCCTTGTCAAGCAGATTTCTTAGCAGTGGCAAATGAAATATAGGGTTCTGAGGGAGTCCACTCAGCCCATCTGGACAGTGTCCCTTCACTTCCTTGGTCTGGTGTCTGCAATTCCTGCCTCTTAGTGCTGGCTGTACCCAGTCCATTCACAGTTAGAACATAAGAACATAAGAACGGCCGTACTGGGTCAGACCAAAGGTCCTTCTAGACCAGTATCCTGTCTGCCGACAGTGGCCAGCACCAGGTGCCCCAGAGAGGGTGGACCGAAGACAATGATCAAGCGATTTGTCTCCTGCCATCCCTCTCCAGCCTCTGACAAACAGAGGCCAAGGACACCATTTTATCCCCTGGCTAATAGCCTTTTATGGACCTAACCTCCATGAAATTATCTAGCTTCTCTTTAAACACTATTATAGTCCTAGCCTTCACAGCCTCCTCTGGCAAGGAGTTCCACAGGTTGCAGCCTTCTTGCAGCATTGCGCAGAGTCTATGCCACACAAGAAATTACCCTCTGCATAGAGCTATTTCTATTTCACCTCTTCAGTGCCCAGCCCCTCTATAGCTTCACTACTTGTTTTCAAACTGTTTACCTTCTCTAATAGATCTGCAACATCCAGCCCTGCCATTCGGCTCGGAAATGCTCATGCCCCAATCATGTCGCTGTCCAGTCTCCTCTTTCTCATGATTGTAAACCTAATCTCTGTGGGTGTGTCTAGACTACATGCCTCCTTCGACGGAGGCATGTAGATTAGCCAGATCGGAAGAGGGAAATGAAGCCGCGATTAAAATAATCGCGGCTTCATTTAAATTTAAATGGCTGCCCCGATCTGCCGATCAGCTGTTTGTCGGCAGATCGGGGCAGTCTGGCCGCGACGCGCCGACAAAGAAGCCTTTCTTCATCGGCACAGGTAAACCTGGTTTCACGAGGCTTACCTGTGCCGATGAAGAAAGGCTTCTTTGTCGGCGCGTTGCGTCCAGACTGCCCCGATCTGCCGACAAACAGCTGATCGGCAGGTCGGGGCAGCCATTTAAATTTAAATGAAGCCGCGATTATTTTAATCGCGGCTTCATTTCCCTCTTCCGATCTGGCTAATCTACATGCCTCCGTCGAAGGAGGCATGTAGTCTAGACACACCCTGTGTTACTATGATCCTTCTCACCCTTGAGTCTCCTTGCTGCCCTTCCCCTGGGGTTCATACTGTGTCCAGCAGAGTTTGCATTGGAGGTTTAAAAAGCTCCCAGCCACAGGACCTTGTTTCTCATTCAGAAATATTACACTAACGCTTTGGGACTCTGAGCTGGATTGGCGGATGTGATATATAGCACTGCTTGTACCAGGTACTAATAGCAGGAGACTTCTAAACAGTCTAGTGATGGTCCACTAAGTGCTGCATTTTCATGACCCATTTTCCAGGAAATCCACTAGGCCAGGCAGTTAACAACCGGCATTAGGAGACACAACCACACTCATCTTGGTGTTCTCAACATCTCTAAACCATATCACCATAGAGCAAGTCCTTAGTCAGTCGAAGACCATTAGCTAAATTAGTCCATGAGTGTCTAACAGGCAAGAATATGGATGCCATAGAATGCTGTGGTTGTCCATATTGATTGTCCTAGGATCCGTTCTTCGTTGCCAGCTAAACTATTTAATTGCAAGCTCAGCTGCTGTAAAAGGCAAAGGAAAGAAAGGGTTAGAGAAATGGCCTATTTTTAATAGCTCTCTCTGAATATCCCTAAGGATTTCTCACTTCCCATTAAAATTTTAACTGAAAATGCTGATTATAAAGAATTCAGTAGTGATATCGGCAAAGACGAGGCAGGCTATTAAATACTGTTGGCCCAGTAAATCTCCAGACACTTGAAAGCCACTAGGGCATGGGGGTGGGGAATGCAAAGGAGTTGCATATTTTAATGTGAAGATTAAAATCCCGTATCAGGACTCACCAAATGCAGAGCATTTACATATAAAGTGTACTCATGTTTTATTGGTCCATTCTTGCAAATTATACTTTTGTCTATTCTATACCTGTCTATGCAAAGAACTTAAACCTTACTAATCCCCATAGAACGCCGCTTTTTCTGCCCTCTCCTCCTCTCTAAGCCTGTTGAATAAACTACTCAGCTGAATAACTAGAAATACTCCCCCCCCCCATGCTTCCTTCCCTACCCAGCATTTTTTTAGTGCTGTCTTCCATTCTTTCTGTCTGCTGACTCCATTTGCGTATGAAGACGAGGGTCCAAAGCCACATAAGAACTTGCCCTGGTCCACAGTCCTGCACTCAAGGCTGAGTGTTACTTGCATTCCCTGCCCTCCCCCTTTGTTTTTTCCATTGGAAGGGAGTAACCACCTACAAGTAAAGAAGAGTCTGTGCAGACTGGGTGCCCACAAGCCATCCAGCTTTGGAAAACTTCACTGAGTCTTAATGAGGGGCTTCAGTAAAAATCCTGTACTTGAATCCTCCCTCCTCCTGAACGCTGGGGAGATTGCAGAATCCAGACTGGGTTGTCCTATCTTAGCTAGGTCCCACCTGTCCAGCAGCTAATGGTGGCTTGGACTTGGCTTATCAGTGCACAGAATCAGCACCTGCACTCAGACACTATATTTTTTAAAGCAGCAAATAGAGACAGAAGAGGAGATACACTGGAAGAGACAGGCGGATCCTTCACCCTGTGCAGGCCGGCCATTTGGATTTTACAGTGCCCTTTAGCATGCAGAGGGGGAACTGCTGCTGGCCAGTCACTCTGGGGTTGAAGAGAGACTAGCAGCTCTGTTTTACAAGGCACAAATACCATATACATCCTTGCTCCTTGAATTAAAAACTGTGGCTAACAATCGCAATTGATGCCTGTCTAGCACGTTTCAAAAGGAGGAAAAAGCACTTGACAAACTGAGTCATTGCCATTAAAATGTCAACATTTCCCAGGGTAGTATCTAAGACACTGACGTTGTATTGAATTGAAAATGTAAGGAAACACTACGCCAGCTCAGGCACTACTCCCTGATAACTGCGGGAAATGGTGCCCACTGATATGAAGAGATCCCTGCTCTCATAACAGAAGTGCAGCCATTTCCGGGTGGAGAGGCACCAGCCATGTAACAGTAGACAACAATACTGCAGGGTGGAAAGTAAAGAATTCTTTATGCATTGGGGCTGCAGGGTGAGTTTATGTTGGCAGAATGTCATTACCTAACCCAAATTTGTTAGGACAATGAAGCCAGCAGCCCCTGCTTTTAAGAAAGGTGCCATGGGACTTAGGGGCTATGTCTACACAGCAGCATTAGTTCGTAATAACGGACGTTATTCCAAAATAGCAAAGAGCGTGTCTACACTGCAAGCCTTTATTTTGAAATAACGTTGAGCTGGAGGACTTCTTACCCTGACTCCTGTAACCCTGATTCCACAAGGAATAAGGGAAGTGGAAGGAAGAGTGCTCTTCCTTCGACTTCCTACTGTGTAGACAGCGCCAAAAGCTGACTTGAGCTATTTCAATGTCAGCGATGCAATTGAGTAGCTCAAGTTGCGTAGCTTAATTCAAGTTTTGCCCTGCTGCCTAGATGTGCCCTCAATGACTGAGAGAAAAAGCAACCAGAACCCATTTTATTTTTATTTGAAAGAGGGCAGCTCAGCACCACATCAAGGCAAGCGGTTCAGAAATCAGTCCAAGGGCACCACTTTGTAGAACCACCAGCATCAATTCCTGCAACTTCTAGGGGATTTGGGTGGACACTTATTTATGTATGACCAGGCCAGAGCTTTCTTAGCTTTTAA
Organism: Pelodiscus sinensis; assembly: GCF_052426305.1. NCBI lineage: Eukaryota > Metazoa > Chordata > Testudines > Trionychidae > Pelodiscus > Pelodiscus sinensis. The sequence continues at coordinate 118,160,586 of NC_143056.1, read as the reverse complement.
GCGAAAAGCAAGCCCATGAGCTCATGCTGATGTGGCTGTAGTCAATGAGAACGCTGACTTGTGACTCAGACTAGACGCTGGCATGAGAGAGTAAGAGAAACTCTCCTTGCCCTGACATGGGCTTACGTGACACTGAGTCAGGGCATGCAGCAGTGAGGATATGCATGCATGTGGAGCAAGGAGGTGGCAAATGGATAGTGCTAAGGCTCTTCCCGCAGCTGTTCACTGGGCAATACATCTGTGCAGTGTGGGGGCGTCATCATTTGTGGCTGAGCCATGCCAGCAGCCAAGAAGCACCTCCCAGCCCCCTGAAACTGTCTCGCAGGCATGGCTCTGCAACACAAAGACTCCTGGGGCTAGTACTGGGTTTGCACATCTCATGCACCACTCCTAGCCCAGGGCTGTGCCTAAAAGTCACAGTCTAGCTCTTAGTTGAATCACTTTGCAATAGCAGGGACTGATATAGTGATCACCTGCCCATCCATGGCCAACTACCCTGATTACTTCTGCCCCTGTGAACCTCTTGGGATATGTCACAGCGGAAGCATGTGTCCACCATGAAGTTACATACTATAGTGCATAGCAAATAAAATCAGGCATATAGTTATGCATGCTCATGAGGGCTCCTTACATAATATTTGTGCCTTGTAAAGTGAGGAAATCCCCAAATTACAGAGACAAGGTGGGTGAGGTAATATCATTTAGTGGACCAACTTCTGCTGAGGAGAGAAAAGCTTTTGAGCCACACAGAGCTCTTCCTCAGCTCTGGGAAAGGAACCAGCAAACACACCAGCAAAATGCAAAGTCAAACAGATTGTTTACCACATAATGTAAGGGACCGTTCTACACTGAATGGTCCATTATAATATTTACTACTTGTGTGCCACCTGGCATTTTGCTGTGCCACTGTAGTGCTTCAATAAAGATGCTTTAAGCCAGGGGTGAGGCACCTAAGGCCTGGGGGCTTCCCCCCCCCCCCCCCACCTCCTCTGGCTTGCCTGGATCCAGTCCCTGAGGCACAGAGCTCCCCGCTCCCCCCCCCCCAGCAATGGGAAGCTGGTGCTGGCACTCCAGCCCCTCCCCCCAACTGTCCCACCATGGAACTAGAGCACAATCTACTAGCATAATCTACTAACCTACACCCCCACCTCCCCAGGCTCTGGTGTGCAAGGCGAATGTGGGGCGTGTCTGTCTCCTTCTCAGTCGGGGACCACGTCAGTGAGGGGTTTGGATTGTCTTTTTGCTTCTCTCTTGTATGCAGCCCCCTGACTCCAAAAAAGGGTCCCCCACCTCTGCTTTTAAGCTGACAGGAGAGAGCTCTCCCATCAGCAGAGCCTTGCAAATCCTTGGATGGCCATGGGTATCTGCAGCTGCAGGTATGACTGCGGATAGCTGAGGCTCATTTTTGCAGATACGGATGTGACCGCAGATACAAATTTTGTATCTAGAACGTTGTATATTTGCAGATATACACTTTATATCCTCCAGTATCCACAGCTGTGGATGCAGGTATCCTGGCTCATTTTTGAGGCTACAGCTGCAGATACAAATTTTGTATCTGTGCAGGGCCCTACCCATTAGCAGAGTTAGTCCCCTTCCCCAGAGGCTCTCCCAGGGACAGCACTGTCTAGTCGCGTATGCTCAGCAGATTGGCTGTGTATAAGTCTCTCAGGGCTGTGGCTTTTTCACACTCCCAAGTGATGGCGTTATACCAGTATGGATCAGACCCTAGGATTCTCTCATAGTACAATGTGGCTGTGGGACAGTGATGGAGAACCATATGGCAATGAGCATGATGAGTAAATGGCTCTAGGGTGTTCTAAAAAGGCACAACGGCAAAGCAGTTGTGGTGGTGCCAGGAAAGGCTGTGTTCTGACCGATGTGCAGGACCCAGTCTGCGCCATGGTTGGCCCTAATCTGGTGCTGAATTCATCCAAGGTTCCTAACGCTTTTTTCTGTTAGCCTATACCCCAGCCATGCCTTTGGCTCTCAGCTCCGTAACAGTGACACTCATAGTAACAAAAGCTGTGTGTAAGAGAGTGGCGTCTGTCAGCTCAGTACTAGTTCTTGCTTGTGGTCCTTGCAGTTAAATCCTGGCCAGAAACCTCATATGCTCAGGAGCCTGGTCTTGCAATCTGCTGAGCACCCGCTAGTCCTGCGGTTGTCGGTGAGGACTGAAGGTGCTCAGAACCATGCAGACTCCTATTACACACAGCAACTGAGCATCGCTCCTTTGCAACCCCGCCCTACTAACTTTTCCAATCTGGCTAGGCCCCTGCAATGCTCAGATGTTCCAGGCCAAGTGACTGGCTGAAGGCGCATGCGCGGGCAGCCAGGGAGAGACCAATCCGCATACCTGAAGGAAGAAAAGCATCATTATTAACCCAGCACTTGCTCAGGTGGCAAGGCAGAGCTGATTGTGCATGAATTCCCCCCGTTTTATCTGTGCAGCTATACAAGAGTTGCATCTCCTGAGGGTTACATTCCACTCACACCTAATTCCACAATCTAAGCACAATGCATAGCTGCATCCACAACATGGTGCTGTGTGCCAGGATCAGGTCGCCATGAAGTTCCCCTGCTAGCTAGGATCTCTGTTCCCACCCACATGGCATGCAAGTAGAACACACCTCTTCACTGCCAGAGGTGTCCCCTCTTAACACTCTTCCTGCTCATCATCTTCATCCTCCACACACCCCCATGCACGTGGCTCTGGATCTCTCATCACGTTCTTCTTGTTAAAAACCCCATTGTTCATTTGTTTGTTTGTTCTCTCTCTCTCCCTTTCCTCTCTCTCTTTCTCTCTGTGTGTGTGTGTTTTTTTTTTTTTTTTTGTCTCTTCTGTTTTGTGTACCCAGGCAGCCCATTGAGTAACTTCTTTGACGTAATTAAACAACTTTTTTCAGACGAGAAGAACGGGCAGGTGAGCCATCCCCCCGGCACGCCAACCAAGCATAGCGCAAACAGCAAGCGGAGCGATTCCGATGCTAATGACTATGGGTCTAGAGGAGACAATAAGTACCCTGCTGGCAAAGACAAGGCAAAGATGGTCTCATCAGTCGGCCTACAAGACCAACCTTAAATAAATACATTTAAAAAAATTAAATAACTTAAAAAACAAAAAGCAAGCAAGAATGAAAGAATATTCCTTAGCAAGCTAGCCTCTAAACTAGAAGGATGTATATACCTTTCCACAACAGTACAAAACTGTCTATAGACAAATTTTGTAAGAAGGAATGACTGTGTATATATACATATATATATTTATATATGATATATAATATATATCTCAGAAACAGAAAGAAAAGAAAGAAAGAAAGAAAAGGTAGCACAGATGGCAAAACCCAGTTCACCAGATCTTGGGTTGTGGCTTTTTTGGTTTTGTTTTTTTGTTTTTTCATCTCCCTGTATTTTGATTATTATTTTTATTTTTCCCCTCCTGGTGTTTTGTTGGGTTTTTTAAATTATTATTTTTGTTTCTTGTTCTGTTCATGCTCTCTCTGTTTCTGACGACACCGCTTGTTTCCGCTCTGCTACCAGGAATTATCCCGAAAAGTTAACATGTCAGCCACGACTTCACCTTCTGTGCTCTGCGGACACTTGTTGACGGAAGGAAACCGATGTAGACTGTCCAAGGACCAGTCCTGTTTGAGGTTCCCAGCCTCTCCCCTCTTCCCCCAGGAAATGGGTTTCTCCCCCGCCTCCTCCCAAACACCTTCCCAACACACACTTTTTCTTTTTTTCTTTTTGGTGCTCCATGAGGGAGATCGGCTCAGTAATGGGATTGTACAGTCTGGGCTGGAAGCAGGTTGCAATTGTTGGAGCGACACCATTGTCCTTGACAACATTCATCTGTGCAGGTGAACTCAGACTGGCAGGGGGAGGGGGAGAAGAAACAAGGGGAAGTGTTACCACGAAACCAGGGAGCAGTCTCAACCAAAACTACCAAGGAGTGAGTAAAAACAAAGCATCGAACCAAGACAATATCGGGGAGCTTCACTGTGGGATTTTCTCAAACTCCTTTTTTTCCTGTCCCCACTTTTTCCTTTCATTTAAATTGTGTTTGTTTTTTATACTCTTATCATTTTGCTTTTCGACCTGCTGGAGGGGGAGGGGATACTTCTGTGAGGCGGGGAGGGGGGAATGAACAAATAGAAAAACAAACAAACATTCAAGCTTAGGGAAAAGGCAACATATGGCAGCAAAAGAGGAGAGAAAGGATTCTGCCTAGCCGAGAACAGTCTCTCTTGCCACCAATTGCCGTTGCTGCTGCTGCTGCTGCTGCTGCTGCTGCTCCTTCTTCACCTGCCTCCCCACTCTTCAGCTCCCTCCAACCACGCTGCCATGTTGGGACCTTCTTCCACCAGCAGGCTCCTCCACCACACCGTGCATTTGGATACAATTGTCGTGTCGCTAGTGCTGCATCAATATCAGTATTATTATTTATTTGCTGGTTTTAATTTATTTATTTGATTTATTGGGTTTTTTAACAAACAGAAGAAGAAGAAAAGAGGATAATTTTGGAGGGTTTTTTTCCCCATGTGTGTGCATGTGCATACCACTGGCACTTCGTTCGTCTGAGACGAGGGGTCGATGCTATGGGCAAGTTAATCACAAAGCTACTGTAAACTTTAAAAATTACTGCAAGATATTTTTATAAAGCTTTTTTTTTTTAAAGGGGACTGGAGAGGGTGGGAGTGAGGGTGAGGACTGTTTTTTGTGTTTAAGTTATTATTAGTCTTGGTTATTTATATATACATATATATTTAAAAAATAAGCTGTTAGATATATCTTCTGTTTTGTTTAATTACTGTGTAGAGGCGACACTGAATCCTATTTATTTTGGGGAGAGGGGGGAAAAAAGGTACAAAAAACCCCTTAAATGTTCCTCTTGCAAACTTGACTTTTGTTGGGGGGGAGGGGTCTTTCTTTTCCCCCTGAGAGCTACATGACCAAGTGTAATTTATTCAGGCCCAAGTTCAGAGGTTAAAACAAACACAGTTGTACACATCAACGATAAAAACACAATGAGAAATCCTTCTTTACTGAGGTTTGAAGAACGTAGGGTTAGCATTAGAGTGCAAGTCTCTGATGACCTTCAATTGCTGTTTGTTGGGTTCCTATGGGTGTATGTTGTACCACAAGAATTTTTGGTTTTTTAAAATGATAACATTGGACAGTTTCCCTCTTTTTGTTGTTATTGTTGTTGTTTACTTTGTTTTTCCCCCTTTGACCAGTTTCACTTGTACATAGGTTTGAAGATTTAAAAAAAATAAGGCACAATTGGGATGGTGACCTTTAACTCTTGACCTTTCCTTGTCCCCCAATGGAAGAGATTTATTTTATTTATTTTGGGGTTGTTTTTATTTATTATTTTTTTTCCTATTCTTAAAATTGTATTGCTGTGTGCATGTCAGATGCCGTGGGGGTGATGGCTGGGAATAGGGGGAGGCCAGGGTGCAGGAGGGGGGGCAGTTTTAATTGCATGACATTGCTGTAAATTAGTCTCTTTTGCTTTCGTTGTCGTTCCTGCCTTTGCCCTCTCTCTCTGCCTCTCCTCCAGGATCTCCTGCAACCACCTCCATCCTCTTTTCCCTCTTTTCTCTTCCCTTGTGTATAGATTTTGATGCTTCTGTTACATTGTACCTCTACAAAAGGCTGGGATTTCGATACAAAATAATAATAATAATTTACAAAAAAAAAAAAAACCTATATCAGCAAAATCCATGAAGTACAAGCAGGAAGGGGATTACTTACACAAGATATAAGAATAAACGAAAGCAATACCTCTTGTTAGCCTTCCTATTTTGTACTTTGAAGACACACATGCGCGCACGCCCACACACACACACACTCACAGACACAAACTGACATTATTTAACAGTTTAAAATGGACAAAAAGATCTGATGTATCCCTTGTTAAATAACTGTGAGCAACTTTAGTTCAAAAACCAATAAATTCATTCAGTAAAGACACTAGCTGTGGAGTGTCCTGTTTATGTCTACGGTGGAGAATCCATCCCCATGCCTGCCTGCGCCAGGCTCAGGTAAGGACTGTACAGAGGCCTTTTAAATCTAGACAGAGAAATGCAGTTTGCACTTATCCAAGCTTCCTCCTAATCATAAAATTATGTTAATTAACATAGGTGTGTTATAACTTCATGATTTATGTTTGGCCTGACCAACCAGAGTCCTGCACCCACCCAGCAGGGCAAGGACAAACAGCCAGAGTAGTTAAACCATATGGATCTGGTTCTTATATTAATACACTTGCGAAAGATGACTCTGAATTAGAGAGCAGCACAAACCAAAGCCCCAGATCTGAACAGCCCCATACCGTGGGAATCTGAGCTATCTATAACTAATCTGAGCCATCTCTATCAACTTTGGAGTCAAGAGAAGAGTAACCATTTTTTTCTGTTTTCCCTCTGAAGCACTGTCCTTGTCAAGTGTATTTCGAGAGACTTATGAGGTATGGCCTTGGGTTGGGATTTTATTGGTAGGAATTTTTTCCCACTTGAAAATGCTCACTTTATAACGTTCCGAAATTAGCCTGTATTCTGGATTAATCATTTCTTTCAGGTCATTTGAGAGACGAGCAATCTGTTCTGGGCCGGTACCATCCTGGCTCCTTTTCAGCCAATAAGATTCTTTCCGGTGTTAAATCCTTCCATTGGGGTACACTGCAGTTGTTTTCATGGAGGCGGGAGAGTGAGGACTTGACAGAAGCCGTGTGGGGTACAGATCAGGGATGTAATATCCTGTTTAATCAGACAGTTACATTGTATGTTGAACCGGTTAACTGTTTAAAGCGCGGCGGATGGAGGAGCCACTCCAGCCAGGCCAGGCTAGAGCACCCCCTGCCCACAGCCAGGCATGGTGTAGCAGGCCCAGCCCCCTGCCACGAGCAGGGGATGCTTCAGTCCAGCCGGACCCACCATAGGCCCAGTCAAGTTGGAGCATCCCCCACCCACAGCGGAGCAAGCTGCTCCGGCCAGCCCCACCGCACCACGACCTGGCTTAGCCAGAACAGCTCCCCACCCAGCTCGGGCAGGGAGCTTCTCCGGCCCATGCGGGCCGCCAGTTAACCGGTTAACTATTCACATGCCTAGGACAGATAAAGGAGGCATGAACAGTGGGGGAAGTTGTACAGCCATCAGCCAAAACATAAATTCACCTCTTTACCACTCCCTCCCCCAGCTGCTCCTCAGTAGCCCTTATGAAACACCATGTATCCACGCCTCCAGTGGCAGCGTGCGCGTTGATGGCTACCCATGCGCTTACGCCTGACCCATTCCTCCAGGTGTGGCGTGGATTTCTATTGAACATAAGGTCACTCCAGTGCACAGCAGTTAGGCCAGGGGTGGGCAATAATTTTTGATGGGGGGGGGGGGCACTCCAAGAGTTTGGAACGTGGTCGAGGGCCGCACACTTCCATGATATTCATGGAAAAGGTGCAGAGTCTGGGATGGAGGTTGGGTGCAGAAGGGAGTGTGGGGTAAAGGACTGGGGTGCAAGAGGGAAACTTGGGGGGAGGGATAGCTCAGTGGTTTGAGCATTGGCCTGCTAAACCCAGGGCTGTGAGTTCAATCCTTGCGGAGACCATTAGGGATTTGGGGCAAAAATTCATCAGGGATGGTACTTGGTCCTGCTGTGAAGGCAGGGGACTGGACTTGATGACCTTTCAAGGTCCCTTCCAGTTCAATTCTAGGAGATAGGCAATCTCCATTTAAAAGAAAAAAAAGACTGGGGTCTGGAAGGGAGTTTGGGTGAAGGAGGCAGTTGTGACCTAGGGCAGGGGACTAGGATGCGGTGTTTTGGGATGTGATCTAAGGTAGGAGGGGCTTGTGAGCTGGGGTACAATATTGGGGTGCCAGATCTGGGAGGGGTTAGTGCCAGATCTGGGAGGGGTTAGGGGACAGAGGGTTTGGGTAAGTGTAAGTGGAGGGGGGGCACAGGGTTGGGGAAGGGAGAGGCTGGGATGCCAAAGGCAGACTCTGGCTGGGAGGTGCTTACCAGCAGAAACCTGAGGCAGACTGGCTGCTCCGGGGGAGAAGGAGGACGGTGGGAGACGGTTTCCTGCACTGCCCCTGCTCCCAGCAAAAATTCCCAGCTTCTGTTGGCTGGAAACTGAAAACTGAGATATTGGCCAATGGGAGCTAAGAGATTTTGCCAAGAGGCGGGAACAGCATGAGAGAGAACAACTGGCTTTTTAAAGTATGAGCTGTTTTCTGCCTAAGGGTTCTGGCAAGGCGGCTGCAGGCCAGATCCAGCGGCTTGGCAGGTCAGATCCAGCCCGCTGGTAACCTCTTGCCCACCCCTGCATTAGGGAATGTAACTTCTGTTTGGGATTGGGCAAATCATGGTAAAATCTTCAGGCATGTTTCTCATTCTGAGCACCTCCATTTTTGGCTAGCCAGCTTGAGCTACCTAGAGCCTGAGTTTTCAAAGGTGCCAAGCACCCACCATTCTTATTGGAGTTTGCCTGGAGTTGTCAAACATCTCTGCAAATCAGGCTAGAACACAGATGCACCCAATATAAATGGACACTTGAAAAATGTTGACCTTTCATCTCAAAACAGTTTACCAAGTCAAGCTGTATGTCACTATTCCTATTAAGATAGAGGAAAAGATCGGAAATGGTGACATCAACTATCACACAATGCATCAGTGGCAGGGGAGAAACGAGAAGCCAGGTTTCCTGACACCCAGTCCATTGGACGATAGTGCTACTTTGTTGGGACATCGGCCAGGGAACTAAGTTAGTGTAATGAGCGTGTATAGTGATAATTGCTGTGTAACGGGGATTAGATTAGTCTTCACTCTGCAGAATGGCCCTGTATTTGACCAGTGTCATGGGCTTGAGGGGTGTTTAACCAGCTGTTGAATAGGTGTGAAATTCTCTCTTTGCATAAACAGGTTGCCCAATGGAAGGCTGACAGAAGACGCATGAAGACAAATTGCTCTGATGGCCAGTGTCCCTCTTGCCTGGTTATTGAATGTGTGTGGATTCCTTTAAGGCATTCTCCATGGGAGCGGTCAGTTTACAGTAGGATGTAGGCTGCTCTCTGGAAGTCCCCAGTGAAGGAGGTGACAGTCTCCCCTTGGGGTCTGTATGTACACAAGCGATAGCTTGAGTTCCTCAATGTCTGCCTGCAGTAGGGCCCATAGACCACCTTGAGCGCCACACGTCCCTAGCCACGCTGCTGGGAGCAGTGTGTGGCAATGCCTGCAGTGGGAAGCAGGAGCGCTGCCTTTGCACTGACTCGTACAGCTATTCATAAGGGGGGGAGGCTACTGAACCCTAACGTGATTTGCAGGGGGGAGGGGGAGTGTCTGATTGCCTGCTGCAGCCTTGCCAACTTCCCCTCCCCCCCCCTCCAGCCAACTCTTTTGATTCTTGGAACAAACCACCCACCTGCCTTGCTCCCCCCCACAGCACAGTGGGCTCGGGCTGGAGGCTGCTACCAGCACAGGCCTGCCCACGGTCTAGGCCACATGGGGCCAGACCCAGCCCACAAGCACCATGCGCGAGGGACGAGCCTGCCTGGGCCATGCAAGGGAGCTGCGGGGAGGGGCTGGCGACTGCAGAGGCCAGGACCCTGGTGATGGGCAGCGGGGAGAAGCAAGGGAGGGGTGTGGCCTGCTTAGGAGAGGGAGGGGCCAAGGGTTTGGGATGACTCTGATGTGGTTTCTGTCAGAGGGTTTGCAGGGGCGCTCCGTGGCACACCTCCAGCCCATGCTACTGATTGTTCCAGTACCCCTGCTGCACAGGTGGGATGGCCTGTGACTAGGGGCACCAGGGCACAGGGGCTGGGACCTGCTGTGGCTAGGGGGGCAGGCACAGACTTGGCAAGCAAAGCAGGAGTGTGGGGCTGAGCTGTTGAAGAGACTGGAGGTGCAGGGGGCAAAAATGGGATGTACGCTTGGCCTGTGACTGCACAGCCGAGGGTCTGGAGAGAGGGGCACCAACTCCCCACTGACCTGGTGAACCCAGCCCACTGGGGATGGGGCAGCAAACCGCTGGTCAGGTGGGATGAGCCCCTGAAACAACATTGGGAACAGGTCATGTGTTCAGCTGGCTGGTTCTTGCTCATCTGGTTCATGCTCGGGGTCTCACTCGCCTGCATGGGCTCAGGAAGAAAATTGCCCACGGTCAGATGTCCAGTGACCGGAGGGATCACCTGCCTTTGTAGGTGGGTACAGGCCTCCGTCCAGGATTATCTGGGTTTATCTGAGGATTGTCATCCTCACAATATTTAGCAGGCAAATGACTAAGGGGCCCCTGGCACTGGTGTGCCTCAGTCCCTTCTAGTCTTTGCCTGTGGCACAAAATATTCTACTGTGGGCTGGAATACTTTGGCCTGATGGTGGCTGTTAGGTTCAGTGTATGTATGCGGTGGGGGGAGGGGCTGGTGACCTGTGAGATACAGGACACAAGAGTAGATCCTTTCTCTATGGGTGTGTCTAGACTACCGAGTTTTGTCGACAAAACTATACCAGCGTCTACACTACCGTTGAGTTCTGTCGACATAACGTCGACAGAACTCAGCAGTTTTGTCGACGCTGGTATACCTCATTTTACGAGGCATAACGCCTTCTGTCGACAGAAGGTGTTATTGCCTGTAGGGTTGTGTCTAGACTACAGGGTTTTGTCGACAAAGCAGCTTGCTTTGTCGACAGAACTGAATGTGTCTAGACGCTCTATGTCGACAGAAGTTTTGTCGACAGATACTGTCGACAAAACTTCTGTCGACAAAAGCCTGTAGTCTAGACGTACCCTATGAGTCTGAGGGCATGAAAGGATGCAACGGGGAAAGGACCTTTTACATCACCCTGTATTTCCCAAGGTAACTATTGTGTCCGATAGCTAGAAAACCCCATAGAGCTGAAAACCAGTGATGTGTGTTAAACTAGGACTGACATGAGAAATCGGCAACAAATTAGTTTACAGCGAGTATGTCTTAAAAAAGACAAATGTCAGCACTCACCTCCAGAAGGTGCTGGGGAAGGTAAAAATAGTGAGGTATGTGTGTCTGTCTGCACAGCCCTTTTTGTGCTAAAGGTGCCAATTCTACAGGATTGTGTATCAGGCAGGAGCTACATGTGCAGGGACAAACAAACTAGTCTTATTGCTGACCCCATCTCACAGAACCCCTCCCTCACAAAACCGTCTTGGGGCACTCACAGTTGTTGCTTATTTGGAGAAGTGAGATGAGAAAAGTATTGAGCTAATTGGAGCTGTTCTGCTGTCGGCTCCAGTCCAGGGGGCAAACTTTTGCTTTCTCTCCCATAGATCCAACAGCCAAACCGGCATCTTTTCCATCTCGCCTACTGCTTTAATACAGATTTGGGTTCTTCATTGCAATGAAAAGGTGCCTGCATACCTGTCAAAGCAGCTGGAAGTGGGGAGTTGGAGACAGCACCATGTGACCTGCCCATCTTTGCAGACTAACAGAAAATATTCTGTAGGCTCACAGCGGTCCATGGACCATGGTTTGAGAACCACCGCCACTGAACAGTGATGGCCACAGTGGATGGGATGGAGAATTACGCCCATATTGGTAGCAAAAGATATTTCTCAGAATCGGAGAGGGTTAGGTTACTACAGCAGATACCCTCTCCTGAGGTTGCCTTGATAAATTTGTAGCATGTGGTATTTTCCAAGGAAGAGGTTCACATTGAGGGCACGTCTAAACTATGTTTTTGTCCCAAAAGAGGATATGCAAATTCCATGTTAATTTTCATATCTTCTTCTGATCTCACTTTCGAAAGAGGATCTTTCAAAAGTGAAAGTAGTCTGGATGTGGGTTTTTTGGGGGAAAAACGCTTTTCTCGGAAAAAAAACCCCACATAAACCTCCTTTTGTAAGGAAGAGCAGTTTTTCAGAAGGGGGGGGGCGCTGAAAAAAACCGCATCCAGATTACTTTCACTTTTGAAAGACCCATCTTCGAAAGTGAGATCGGAAGAAGATATGCAAATTCCGCAAATTCTCTTTCGAAAATAAAACATAGTTTAGACATAGCCTGAGTCTCTGGACGTGGATCGCATCATGGTTGGGGGTGATACTAACACTACAGCTGGTCCCCAAGTTACGAATGGTCCATTTACGACCATTCGCATTTATGACCAAACCTCCCATTAAGCGGTCGTAAAGGCGGTCCCAGAGTTAGGAACGCGACCCGCGCTTACGAACAGCGCGGTTGCACTGTAATTCAATGGGGTCCGACATACGAACATTGAGAGTTACGGCCAAGTGTTCAGTCCATAACCCATCATAACTTGGGGACCGGCTGTAGTAAGATAGTCAAGCTTAGAGGGCAGGGCAAGACAGAGACTGTTTAGCAGGAGGCACTTTCAGAGGGTCCAAGCAACCTCAGTGGTGGAAGGTGTTTTAAGAATGTCGTGTTAAAGTCAATAGCAGGTGCAGTTTCCTAGGATGTCATGTTTGTAGCCTCAGCATTTCTTCTGGGGAAGTCTTTTGGGTGAACGTCTAGTGCAGATGGTGGAGCGTGTGGCCGCCTGCTTCAGACAACATTCCCTGTGCAGGTGACATTGTACAGCATCTCCTGGGGTTAGGGGCCATCCCGAGGTCATCACGCTTGGTGTTTATGATTAAATCAGATTCCTCTGTTCATACAAAAATATAAACTCAGGAAATGTCATAATTGTACTATAAGGCTGTGTCTAGACTGGCCAGTTTTTCCAGAAAATCAGCCGCTTTTCCGGAAAAACTTGCCAGCTGTCTACACTGGCCGCTTGAATTGCCACAAAAGCACTGACTTCCTACTGTAAGAAATCAGTGCTTCTTGCGGAAATACTATTCTGCTCCCGTTCAGGCAAAAGTCCCTTTTGCGCAAAGCTTTTGCACAAAGGGGCCAGTGTAGACAGCTCAGATTTGTTTTTGCGGAAAAGCGTCCGTGCCAATCTAGACGCTCTGTTCCGAAAATGCTTTTAATGGAAAACTTTTCCGTTAAAAGCATTTCCGGAAAATCATGCCAATCTAGACGTAGCCTAGAAGTCTTGGCAAATCATTTAAACTGTCAGTGCCCAAGGTGGGGTGGTGTGCGTAGGAAAAGACCCAAAACGAGGGTCCCAAAACAATCATTCATGCAGAGAACTTGAAATGTGGACTTGTATCTCTTCGCATTAAGGATGCTTTCTATAACGTCAGTTCATGGGTCTGCCTTTCTGATATAAATTATTTGCATCTCTAAAAGTGACAGATGCCGCCAGATTGGCCCGGATTGCAGGTAACTCTTACCATGACGGTCAGTTGAGAGATTTTGATCACATACTGTTAAAAAAAGTTTCATTTCTCTCCTCTCTCCCCCCACAACAGCTGTTTGGAAGTTCTTCCAAGTGGTTTCTTTATCCTCCCAATACGGGTTTATACATAATTACATGCCAAAGTGCTACATTAAAAGAAAATTAAAATTGTCAAGTCAAGCACTCTACATTTAGGATATGTCTGAAAGTGCAATCTTACTCAGCCTCCTGGTGGTCATGCATGTATTTAATTACGTAAGCATAAGTAATTTATTTCGATAGCACCCCTACCTCATTCAGCACACAGTATGGATGGTGCTCATTAAAAGAGTGGCTATTTAATATTTCTTCTCATCCTCCTCATTTAGTCTGTGAGCCCCCCGCATATTGTTTACTGCACACTATTCAAACCCTGCTCAGTAAAGAGTCACTTCAAAATGAAACCCAGTAACTGTTAAAATCCTAGTGGTTACATAGTTACACACTGCGGGCTCTGCAGTGTAAAGCGTAAGTAAGTAAGTAAGTGAAGCCTCCCTCTGCAGTAGGGATGTTAGATAGTGTTCAGAAAGCCTTAAAACATTAAGAGATTTATTTTCACAATACCCATGTGAGGTGATATTATTGTGCCTGTTTTACACCTGGGGACCCGAAGCTCCGCTGTGTAGGCGTAGTCTAAGAGATAGAATAAGCCATGTGCATTCCACAAATGGGTTGTTTGAGCAACAGGCATGGTTTGGTATAACTATTTACTAGTCATTAGTACTCAAGAAGGAAGAATTTGGATGAAAAAGAATCAGCTGTAGCTCACTAGAATGCACATTGCTTCAGGTTTTGCAAGTGACCGTGGTAATTTCCTCCATAATCAGGATGACTGTAATGACATTGATCCAGTAAAATGGACTGCAATTATCTGTAACAGCCCAGACAATCAGAATGTGTCCATAGGCAAGGAATAGCAGCAACAAGTATTTGTAAGGCTGCCAGGCAGTGCTAATTCTGACTATTCATGTATTATGGACCGAATCCTACACCTCTGGACTCAAAGTAGTAATGGGATCAGAGCCAATAGGCCTTGGAGTGGATTCTGCAAACTGAGCAGAAAACCTGCCATCTATGGTGAGCAGGCAGGTTTGGGCCCAGCGTGTGTGTCAGCAACCCTGTACACCATTGCAGCCCAACACAATACAGGCAGTCCCCGGGTTACGTACAAGATAGGGACTATAGGTTTGTTCTTAAGTTGAATTTGTATGTAAGTCGGAACTGGCTCCAGATTCAGCCGCTGCTGCTGAAACTGACCAGGGGCTGACTACAGGAAGCTGGAGGCAGAATTGCTCTGCCCCCAGCTTCCTGGAATCAGCCACTGATCAGTTTCAACAGCGGCTGAATCTCGAGCCTGGGACAGAACAGCTGGGCTGCCAGGTAGGTTCCTGCAGGACCAACCCGGCAGCACCCCAGCTGCTCTACCCCAGGGTCCACAACAAAAGCCTGGTCTGCTGGGGGGGGGGGGCGCACTAGCTGCACCCCCCCCAGCAGACCAGGGACACGGGGAGCAAAGCCGCAGCGGCGGCGGGGTGCCGTGCCTCTGAGGCTTTGCTCTGCTCCGCTGCCACTGCGGCTTTGCTCCCCGTGTCCCTGGTCTGCTGGAGACGGTCCCCAGCAGACCAGGGACACCCGGAGCAAAGCCCGGGAGGCGGAGGGGTCCCGCGCCTCTGAGGCTTTGCTGTGGCAAAGCTGGGAGGCGCGGGACCCCTCCACCTCTCCGGCTTTGCTCCAGGTGTCCCTGGTCTGCTGGAGACAGTCCCCAGCAGACCAGGGGCACCAGGAGCACCCCGGAGGTCGAGGTGGCAGGACCGCTGCGCTCTGGGCGGTCCCGCTGCCTGCGAGCTCCGGGGCGAGAAAGCCCCATTCGTAAGTGCGGATCTGACATAAGTCGGATCCACGTAACTCGGGGACTGCCTGTATGTGCCTAGGAGCTCATAATGACAGGGAAGCAGATTTCACTTCCAAGGGCTTATTATAGAAACCATAAGTAACAACCACTTTGTTTAAACATTGGAAAGTAACTCCCCCTCTGGCTGCACCCTTTAATCTTCCTAGTTCATTAAATAAAACCCTCAGCAGATGCAGTTCTAGTTTAATTCAGAGAACAAAACCCAGCAGCTGCACTGGCTGGGGACATTTGAGGCCATCCACGGAGGGGAAACTGGACCAAGGGTAAGTCCTTTTCTTCGGCCTAACGTGCACCTTATTGTGCGGGTTATTTTTAGCACCATGATCTTACTGAGTGCCCATTCCACAGAGGAGTGAGTGCCTGGCAGGCTTTGAACAGGGCTTGAGAAATGGGATTTCCTGTGCCACCAGCTCAGAGCAACTCTTGCCATTGTCAGGAGTTATTATCGTGCGCACCCAGCCAAAGCAGATAATGCGATTTCAAGGGCAGGGAAGACACGCGCTCTCGTCAGCTGAGAGAGAGGAACGTGTTTATTTGCAGACAGAACCATTGCATGTCAGCCACCTTTAGTCTAGAGCAGTGGTTCCCAACCTTTTCGAGCATACGGACCTCTTTTCAATCTATTCAGATTTCACAGACTTCCCGCCTCCCTCGGGGAGGAAAAGAAAGAAAGAAAAAGAAAAGTAAGGAGCCTTATTTTTAAACTTTCCATTGGCCCCCTGCAGTACTGTCACGGACCACCAGGGGTCTGCAGACCACAGGCTGGGAACCACTGGTGTAGGCCTCTTCCTCAGCAGTGGGAACTACTCGTAAGTGCAGCTGCTGGGGAGTATAAAGGAAACGTGTCCTCCTACAACAATTTTTCACTCTCCTTTTTATAGCCCTTGCAGGCTGGCTGCAGGACTTGGGTGTGCTCCTCCCTTGCAGTTTTGCCCAGATGGCAGTAGCACTGCAGCACCAACAGAGAAATGAAAAGAGAGCAGGGCGATGTAGGGAAACACTGCAGGAGCAGGAAGTACTTTCATTTACTGAACTGAGCAGAAGAATCAACTGTGTAAATTTTGCCAGGGTGCCCTGTCCACTATCCACTTGCACGGCCATGCAGAAGGGATTCAGCTGCTGCCCAGCTGATTAACAGAGTGCCCACAGCTAGGCTTTTTTGTTTCTATTGATGGTGCACATCTGCACCTGCCTCAGTGCACATAAAATTTATTCTGCACATGGATGGAAACAATTAGGGAGAACACTGCATTCTGCTATCCCGGCATTGGGCCAGGACCCCTGCTGTTATTCCAGCAAAGTGTTCCATAGCACTGGTTTTCAAACTTCTTTTCTCATGACCCAGTTGAAGAAAACTGTTGATGCTTGTGACCCAACATGCTTTGACCAGAGTGTGGGCTCTGGGGTGTGGCTGAGGATGAGAGCTTCGCTTTGGGGTGTGGGTCAGGGCTGGGGCTTACCTCAAACAGCTCCTAATCAATGGTGCAGCAGGGGTGCTAAGGCAGCTTCCTGCTGCACCCCAGAAGCAGCCAACAGCAGGTTCCCAACCAGTGCGAGTGCGGAGCTAGTGCTCAGGGCAGGGGCAGTGTACAGAGCTCTGTGTGCTCTTCCCCCCACCTCCTAGGAGCTGGGCCTGTCGCTGGCCACATCTGGGGCTCAACGCAGTCTATAATGCCAGGCCAGGCAGGAGGCTGCCTTAGCACCCCCACTGGTCACCCTGCAGCATCAAGACCCAGTGTCTGACAGTCCAAGAGCCCGTACTGAGTCATGACCGGCCGTTTGACAACCACTGTCCTATAGGTGTCTGTCCCATTTTTTGCACAAAACACATAGCTTCTGTGGCAAAGGTTTTTGAACCATCGTTTTGATGACTGTAAAGCATCAGCAACATGCAACTCACGGATTTATTTGTAAAAATTCAGAAAGGTTTGGCAAATGGCAATGGGTAACGCACCAGCTTCAGAATTATACTGTACACAAACAGCCCGATTCAAACCTCACACAGATGTAACTCCATTGACAGTTTGAATTATGGGAATGCTTACCAGCCCCAACTCTGTCCAAATATGTGATAAACCATCCTTACCCCCCCCAGAGCTCAGTCCCAATTTTGTAAAGGCATTTAGGCATTGCTGCACTCAGTGTCCCAATGCCTAATGGATTTAGGAGCCCATGCTATTTGTAAGTGGACCAAAATCAGAGGCACAGAGAAGTGGTGTGACTTGTCCAGTGTCACACAGCTGGTCAGTGCCACATCTGCAGTAGAACTTGTCCAGGACGGTCGAATGTTCTAGTCATTAGCCACACTGCCTCTGTCTGTAAAGTGCACTTTGAGCACTTGGCAATCTGCTGATCAGAAGCACTGTATGAAAGCAAGGCATTGTTATTACTACTCCTGATTCTCACCTGTCCCACAGAAAGGGCAAGCAGGTCTAGGAAATCTCACATATAATTTACTTTAAAACGTATCTGTTTTTGTCTTGAGGCCCCTGCGGTAGCTGGCGTGAGACACCTCGGCATGTGTGACTCTGGTGCTTTTATTCCCAATACGATGCTCAGATACCTTACTGGACATGGGCCTTGTCTCTCTAATGCTGGTGTGACTCAGAGGTAACTCTGGAGTCACACTGGTGTAAAACCAGTAGTGGAAGGAGACTCAAACCCCTTCCGTGCTGTTTGTAGCACAGTGTCTGGCTGGGCCGAGTTTTGTCCTGCCTTAATAGTTCCTTGCATGGCAGACTTCGAGAAAAGAAAAATACAGATGAGTTTTAAAATCTCCAAACCAGTCTCAGGAGTGACTCTTACGGGGACCACGTCAGTAGTACCCGACAGAGTGCAGTGGGGGCCTGTGGCCACCAGATAGCAGTAGAGTTCTATGTAAACGCAGATCAACCCCCTGTAGGCTTAGATTAACCCAATTGTGTCTAGACCTCTGAAACTGGCCCTTCCATGAAGTTTCCTTCACATTTAACCAGTTAACCAACGGGGGGGGGGGAGGGGGGGGGAGGGGAGGGGAACTCCACTCCCATTGTGGCCAGGCTGAAGCAACCCCTGCCCACCCCCCTACCCCCCACCCGCTGCAGACAGGGACTCCTCTGGATGCCTGGAAAACCTGTCCGCAGTGAGCCAGAAACAGCCCCCGAGGGGGAGCTGTTCCAGCCCCTACTGGTTAACCCAGGGGTGAGCAATAATTTTGTTGGGGGGAGGGGGGAGGGAGGAGGGAGGGAAGAGGCACATTTTACAAATTTTGGAAGGGCAGGGCCAGATGACTTTGGTGCTCCCTCACCCACAGACCCTGATTGGCCAGGGAGGAAGGAGCATGTGAAGTCTTTGACTTCTGCTCCTGTCCTGCCGAAGCCATCAGGGCACTGAGAGAACCACCAGCTGTTTGAACAGCTGGCAGTGCCCTCTGGTGTTGCACTCCCCCAGTAGGGGGAGGAGACTTTGTGCGCTCCTCTGTCCATTGGTCTTGATTGGCCTGGGGGCATCAGGGCGGCTGCAGCCTAGATCCGGCCTGCAGATACCATCTTTCCCACCCCTGGGTGAACTGGTTCACTTTTCATATCCCTACTGTGTACCCTTCTGGTATGAAATAACATGGTGCGGGGGGTATATTTTATCATAGTCCTCTGTTTGAAGATCACATTCCTTGCAGCCTAGAAGGGCATGTGGGAAGGAGAAAAAATGATAAGTTCACTGTGACGCCTAAACATTATTTTGGGATGACAAATGTGCCTGAGGAGTCAACATCCTATGGCAACAGCAGTTGTTTTGTCTCTTGCAGAGCGCTCATCTGGAACAAGGGTTGAGGCAGGTGTAAATTTAACATAAAAATGGAAACACACCATAATGAGTGTATTGTGTGTGTGGCAGGGGTGTGGGGGGTGTTAGTAAGTAGTTTTAAACAGGACTTTGGTTGCGTAGGAGAAGAGTGGGGTAATGAGTAAGTAGTGGGGCTGAGATTTTTTTCAAGTGTGGGCCCACCTCTGCTCCCACTGAAGTCATTAAAAAAGACTCCTCAAGTCATCAGCGGAAGCCGAGGTAGGTTAGTACTGAACCCTCCTGAAAGTCCTGTGGCAGGTGCAGGCCGCGTCACAAAGCCCAAACCAGCACCAAGCCCCAGCACGTCGTCTCCCTTACATGGGTGCAAAAGGATGGGGGTGGAGTGAGGTGAGCTTAAAAGCAGTCAGCTCTCCCTATGCTAATGAGGCCCTTTGCGCCGCGCTGGCCTAGGTTCTGCTAGGGCAGGAGGAACATGATGTCAGAACTGCAGCTCTCTCATTAATGCAGAGTCAGGTTCACCTTACTCCCCCTGCCTATCTCGCCGCCTTTTTTACCTTGTGCTTCTTCATGCAGTGCTCAGCATGTGCATTGTGCAGCATTCAGCCATTGATCAGTGTCATCTTGGTACAAAAAGCTCTCCTGAGCCTTGGGGCAGGACATGCTCAGCTCAGGACACAGGGCAAAGTCAGGTGAGAGTTAACCAAACACACCATGTCAAGAAGGAATCATGAAGAGCCTGCCTTATACCCATTGCCCAGCTAGTGAGGTAGCCGAGCCCTTCAGACAGTGAAAACACAAACCGAGGTAATAAGTCTTCTGTTCGGTTCTCTGAATGAATTTCATTTCAGTGACACTTCTTAATATTTAGAAAAAGACAAATCCACTGAGTATAGATTAGAAGTCAGTGTAGCATAGGCCGTAGCAAACACACGTTATAATATAAAGCAGAGGCCTTAACTCTAATTACTGGTGGAGCAGCGCTCCAGCAATTGATTTTCCAGGGTTTGATTTAGGGGGTCTAGTAAAGACCACCTCAGTCAAATGTAGAAGGTGCTTCCATCAACCAAAGTCCCTGCTGTCACAAAGAGTAAGGGAAGTTGACAGGAGAGTTTTTCCCCACCAAAAGACTTTTTCATATTGATCTCCTGAGGGACCATCCAGAATATCGATGCAAGGTACGTCGACTCCAGCTGTGCAATTCACGTAGCTGGAGTCGTGTATCTGACATCGGTTTTATAGGCCTGGCCAGCATGGAGATATTGAACTCAGTAGAATTATACTGATTGCAGCACCAGATCTGGCACTGAATGAGGAACAGTTCTGGTTTGGGTTTCTGTTACATTTATGCAATTATCTCAGTGAACTCTGCCTCATGACACAGTTCCAGTGAAAAACTGTTCACTTTCTGCTTAACTGGCTGCTCCAAAATTCAGAGAGGATGAGAGGCTGTCTCTTTAAAAGAGATGCTGTAGCTCCAGCACAAGTGATTAGGTTTGATGCAGGAATTACTTTGTGCAGTTCTACGGCTTGTGCTATGCCAGCCCCACTCCTGGGCAGGCTGCGCTGCAGACTCTGCAGCCAGCTCCCGGGGAGCCAGCGTGTAACCATTGGCAGGGGAGGAGGGGTGGCCAGGCCCGCCATGGGCAACAACTGCTCTGACCAGCCCCACGGGGCTGGAGCAGCCCCCTGCTCAGGGCAGGCAGCCCCCACCAGTTAACCTTTTACATCCCTATCCCATACCCCCCAGCCTATTGCAATAGGTGTTCGTGATAGACTTGCAAACCATAGGTGATCAAGAGCTGGCTGGTCACATAACAGAGAAACAAGGTGGAGAATCAGCACTATGGGAAATATGAAACGTTTTCCTATTGTTTCTTTTCCAGCTATGCATTTGATGTGGGAGTGTTGCATAGTCACAAATGGGATGGGGACATGACTATAGCACAGAAGGGAGTGTTTTAAGTTGAATTTAGTAAGACTTATCGTTTAGAGGAAATATGGTAGACCAAACTTTAATCATTCTTTTTTAATGGAAATTCAAGGATGCAACACTCATAATTTTAGTCACAGGGGTTTCTTTGTTATCTTAAAAAGCAGCAAAACTATCCCAATTATTAACACTGTCCTTTTGAAAAAGTGGAAAAGAGAGAAGAAAAAAATTGTCTTTTAAACAATGATTGCTTCTGTTCTCTCTCATGTACGCCTCTCTCATGGAGAGCTTAGAGATCAACCTTTTTAGAGTGTCTGTTTCTGGTGGAGATACTCTTCTCTTGGTAAATTGAGACCCATGCTATAATGCTGCAGACTTTAGTAGAGGGTCCTGTTTTAGCATATCAAACAGTTCTGTAGGTGGACCAAGGAATTGTGTTTAAGGCAAGGTGAGTCCTCTTTGACTTATCATGGATAACAGAAACAGTCTATAAATGAGCAGAAGAGTGATTTTAAACTAACTTTTATGAAACTAAAGAGTATTTAAATTCAGTTACTTACAAGGAGCTCTCTTGAGACAGGCAACCTAATGAATATTAAAAACAGTCTTGTTTTTTGTTTCAGCTGCACCAGACTAACACGGCTGGCTACATTTCTACCACTATTCCACATGTAATGAATATTAAGAATTTAATATTCAATTGAAAGGCATTTTCTGTGGACCAAGGTTAGCATACGTCACCTCACTGGGAACACACAGCCTAGAACACAATTGCAATCCTCTTTGTAGTAGTTCTTCACAATTTTGCAGCCTGTTACTGCGTGTGTCTGTCTCCCCCTCCCCTCCATCTTTTCTCGAGATTAAACATTCCCAGATATTTTAACCTTTCTCCATAGGTCACATTTTCTAAACCTTTTGTGCTCTCTGCATTCTCTCCAGTTTGTCTGAGTCTTTCTTGAAGTGTGGTGGCCAGAATGGCCACAGAACTTCAGGCACAGCTGAAGTGGGACAAGTACCTCTCATGTAATACATATACCACCACCCCGAGTGATATGAGCCTTTTCTAAACAGAATCACTTTGTTGGCTCATTCAGTTTGTGGGCCACTATAACCTCTCCCTCCACTGCATTTCAGTGATCCTCCTCCTTAACCAGTTATTCCCCGTTTTGCAGTTGTGCATTTGATTTTTTTCATAAGGGAAGCACTTTGCACTTGTCTTTATTGAACTTCATCTTGTTGATTCCAGACCAGTCCTCCATCTTGAATTCTAATCCTGTCGTAAGAACATAAGAACGGTCATACTGGGTCAGAGAAACGTTCCCTCTAGCCCAGTGTCCTGTCTGCCAACAGTAGCCAATGCCAGATGCCCCAGAGGGAGGGAACACAACAGGGAATTCTCACGTGATCCCTCCCCTGTCATCCATTTCGAGACAGAGGCTAGGGATACCATTACTACCCATTAGCCATTGGTGGACCTAACCTCCTTGAATCTAGCTAAAAGTCCTCCAAAGTGCTAGCAACTCCTCCTCGCTTCATCTCCTACAACAGATTTTATAAGCATACTCTCTACTTCATTGTCCAAGTCATTAAGAAAAGTATTGAATAGCATTAGGCTCAGGGAAGATCCTTTCAGTATCCCATTAGATCTGCCTTCCAGTTTGATAGCCAGCCATCGCTAATTGCGTTTGGAAGATTCCAGCATGTTTATAAAAGGAATCAGAATTCTCTGTGTATGTTTAAAGCTGAAGTTTTGCTTTATGCTCACCCAGCTTTTTGTGGTCCTGACAAACAGGTGCTGCACATCCCAGCTTTCTGTGATCCTAGAAAAGTATAGCTTCACATTCCTTAACGAGGGGGAGGCATCGGGCTCTGAGCATGCATTCCAGTTGGGTGTTTGCCTTTTGAACCAAACGCTTCCCAAGATTACAATCTCCAGTAACTTTCCCCCACAATTTAAAACTGCTCCCAAACACTCTACTATAAACAAAGATCACAACTAACATTTAAATCTTCAAAATATCACATACAATACCCTACATTGAATATTACAACAACATAGAAGCTCTAAAACTATATTCTAGCAGCTGCGGCTGGAGCTCGGAGTGATAAGTACAGATTTATAGGAGAGGAGGAGGGATTCTAGCTGATGTTTCTCATGCCTGTCAGTTATTAGTAGAAAGTAGTTTATTTAATTAGCTTAAATACATCTCTTAATAAAACAATGAAAAGTAAAGCTATTTTTTCTCGTAAGCACCATGCATATGAAGGCACTTAAGTATTTCCATTCTATTAAGGATGCAGGCAAGTTTTTAACAAACATGAATCAATAGCTTTATTAATGACAATTTGTGCATTAACATTGAGATTATTGCCTACATGCCCATGTGACAGTCTACATACAGCTACCAGCTGTCCTTACTGTAAGTCCAAGATACGTGCTGAAAAACTTGGACTTATAGCGAAACAACTTTAAGTGAGGAATTTTTTCCCCACAGCTGACTTCCAGTTGTGCATTTTTTTTGCACGACTTAAGAGCAGGGAATGGGAGGACTTCTAACACATCAGTTCCTACAAACATCATTGACTTTAGCATGGAACTGATGTATATTGGAGAGACATAGTGGGGATGCCCTGTATTCCATGTGCTGCTAAAGTCTGGGCACAGCTGGTCTGGAATGCCAACAAATTAAACTTAACTCCACTATAGCCATGTAACTTTAACTTAGCAGATTTCAGGTAGCCTTTGAGAATGGCACAGTAAGGTGCGTGATAGGCATCCAGCTCAAACACGAGAGGAAAGGATGCAAAACTTCCTAATTAATCACAGATGGAGAAGAGCAACCACTGTCCTGAGAATCCTGGAACAAACCATTTGCAAGGTCCTCTAGATTAACTGCTTTATTACATAAAAAAGCACAACTGAGCTCACCCACTGTGTTAGTGCTGTAAAGACACAAAGTAAGGACTGTCCTGGCCCTCAAGAGCTTACAGTCTAAAATTAAGACAGACAAGGACTGAGGGAAAGAGAGCGGTGTTAGTCTCTCTCTGCCTCAGTTCCCCACCACAAAAAAATGAGGATAAGTGACTTGGCCAAGGTCACACAGGAGTTCTGTTGCAGAACAAGTTTGAATCCAGATTGTTGGAGTCCCTGTCCAGTGCCTGATTCAAATTCCAAGGCCAGAAGGACCATGGTGATGACATCTAACCCTGCACAAAGAACTTTCCCAGAACAATTCCTTTTGCATTTAGAAACATCTTAATCTCAAGAACAGGCTTTCTCCCTCCTGCATTGCAATTGTCCTACCAGTAGCTGTCTCGTTCCCAACCAAGTAGAGTAGCACGTGCCGTGACCTCACACAAGAGACAAGTGGACAAACCCCCTTGAGACAGGTGGGCATAGACACTTTCATAGATTGACCTCCCTGCTCACTGCATTGCCTTAGAGCCCACACTGAATAAGCCAAATAAATACAGTGAGATCCTGTGCCAAGAATCAGCTGTGATCTCTCTTCTCCCTTCTGTTATGCAGCATTTGAACAAGAAACAGTGTCACTGAAGCAAGCAAATAGTGAGGAAGTGCGAGTTCCTACCAGCTGCAAAGCAGCCTCCTTGTGGGACAAGTAAACAAATCAAAAACAAACAAGCGGAGGCACTTAGAAAATGGGGTCAATTGTGTTGAAAAAACAACATGGGGAACAAGCAAAATAAAAACTCCTCACAAACTACCCAAGCCATTTACCCCAGTAGCACCTGGATCAGAAATGAATATTAATCCAATAGTTACAGACAATTAAACAGTTATAATGGATTTTCTAATCTTCCGTCTCCAGCTGTAATTCAGCATCTGCCTTCATCGGGGAGATTATAATAAAGCAAATGAGGGTTGCTAATCCAATCAAAATCCTGTAACTAGCTGGAATGTTCCTTTCTTATTTTGAGCAGTAAGACCCAAACAATTACCCTCATTCATATGGCCACGATCTTCTTATTAAATCCACGGAGTACTATGAAGGGACAATGAGAAGGGAGTTCGGATTCACACCAACCCATGAACGTACACAGTCTGAGGCTTGACTACACTACAGCTCAAGTCAACATTAGTCATGTCACTCCAGCCAAGTGTCCACTTATGGGAGGATTGATGCTCCGTCAATTGATCTTCCGGGGTTCGATTTAGTAGGTCTAGTAAAGACCTACTAAATTGAATGCTGAGGGTGCCCTCATCAACCATGGTACTCCTCACTATCACAAGGAGTAAGAGAAGTCAACGGGAGAGTTTCTCCTGTTGACCTCCCGCTTTTGGGGCTGTTCCAGGAAAAAAAAATTGACGCAAGGTATGTCAACTCCAGCTATGTAAGTGACATAGCTGGAGTTGCGCATCTTGCATTGATTCTTTCCACCCGTGTAGACCTGGCCCCAGTTAGCCACCCCCAAGTGACATAACTTATGCTGACTTAAGCGCTAGTGTAAGTAGTGTTGTAAGTAGAGCTTCTCCTACCAACATAGCTATTGCTGCTTGCAGAGGCTGGAGTAATTAAGAGAAAAGGAGGGTGGTCTCCTGTCCCTTCTGAACAACTATACCTGGGGTGGGCAAAATCCAGGCTGCGGGCCAAATTTGTCTCATTAGACCACTGGATCCAGCCCTGCCTGCCCCACCCCTGCATACTGCTCAGAAAAGCACTGAACGCTGCAAGCCTGGGGAAAGGGATGAGCGGCTTTGCACACTGCCCCTGCCTCCAACACAATCTTGCAGTTCCTGTTGGCCACTTTCCGGCCAATGGGAGCTGCCTGTTTAAAGGACACAAAGTTCCCCTCCCCTTCCAGATCTGCAGCATTCAAAGCAGCCCACATGGACCCAAAACTGCTTTGAGCAGCATGCAGGGGACATGCAAGGCAGGGTGCCTGACTGACGAACCTCCTAGGCAGGACTGCTGGCTGGGAGCCATCCATGTAAGCATTTCCCAGTCAGAACCTGATGCTGGAACACTAGCTCCACCCTTCCTCCCTCCCCAACCCTCTACCCCTCCTCCTGCATCCCAACCCCCTTCCAGACCCTGTACCCTGATCCCCATGGTCATAACCCCCCAGACCTTGCAATCCAATCCCTTACCCCTTGGTAACAACCCAGGTCCCTCACCCCCTCCTGTACCCCTCCTCCAGGTCAGAATTCCCTCCTGCACCAATACCCTGTCACAGACCCTGCGTCCCCTTCTGCACCCCAGTCTCCTGCCCCAAGTCACAGCTCCCTCCTTTCCCCAAACTCCCTCCCAGACTCCACAACCCCCTCCTGTAACCCAGTACCTTACACCCAACCTCCATCATAGACTCCACACCTCCTCCATTAATATCATGGAAGAGAGCTGCCCTGGACCACTTACCAAATTCTTGTAACGGACCCCCATCAGAAATTATTGTCCATCCCTGGTATAGAGGCTCTTATGAAAACTTCCCTGAAAATTTCATTTCTTTGAATAAGAATGTCCACAGATATATTAGAATGGGTACTTCAGCCAGTTTTCAGGCAGAACTAGACTTGGCAGGCACCGGCATCTGGGGAATTCGTTGCCCCTGCCATCTCTCCTTCTGCACTCAGTTCCCTTCTGGTTGGAGGCAGCTTCCACATCCAGAAAATTCAAATTTACTTTCCCAACATTCCAATTGTGAAATATACATTGAGAAAAAGCACGTCAATCTCTCACATCGTAGACCTTGGCAAATTCCATCTAACAACGACAAACTCAAATCCTTGGAAGCCAATTTCCATCTCTCTTCTAGCTGATCCTGTTATCTCCAGGAAATTTTCAGATAAACAAGGGGGGAAAACCATATGGGAGTTTATCAGGCCAAAATCGACAAATCCATTATAATCAGCTTTTCATAGCTCTGTACCTGTGGGGGGGAAATCAGGATCATTCTTTAAATAGGGGCACCAAAATGTGAGGCGTAGTCTTTATCCACCATCTTCTCCTGAGCACTAAAGCATGAAGATTTCTACCCAAAAAATAAATAAAATGGCATGGGCTAAGGATAAGGTGACATGTAGAACTAGCAAATTTACCTGGTGTTGCTCAGGTCCATAACTCAGTTAAGCTTTTTTAAACTTCAAGGTTTAGAAATGAACCATATGTACCATTATTCTTGAAACGACAGTGATTACAAAACTTTTTCTGCATTTCTCTTTTCTGTCTACTCTATGTATGTTCAGGCAGTCCCCGAGTTACGCGGATCCGCACTTACGTCGGATCCGCACTTACGAAGGGGGCTTTCTTGCCCCGGAGCTCGCAGGCAGCGGGACCGCCCAGAGCGCAGCGGTACCGCCACCTCGACCTTCGGGGCGAGAAAAGCTGCTCCAGGTGCCCCTGGCCTGCTGGGGACCGTCTCCAGCAGACCAGGGACACCCGGAGCAAAGCCTCAGAGTCGCGGGACCTCTCCGCCTCCCCGGCTTTGCTCCGGGTGTCCCTGGTCTGCTGGGGACCGTCTCCAGCAGACCAGGGACACCGGGAGCAAAGTGGCAGCGGCGGCGGGGTCCCGCGCCTCTGAGGCTTTGCCAGAGGAAAGCCTCAGAGGCGCGGGACACCGCCGCCGCTGCCTCTTTGCTCCCGGTGCCTCTGGTCTGCTAGGGTCTGCTGCGGCTTTGCTTCCCATGTCCCTGGTCTGCTGGGGGTGGGGGCGCAGCTAGTGCGCTCCCCCCCTCCAGCAGACCAGGCTTTTGTTGTGGACACTGGGGTAGAGCAGCTGGGGTGCTCCCGGGTTGGTCCTGCAGGGACCTACCTGGCAGCCCAGCTGTTCTGTCCCAGGCTCAAGATTCAGCCGCTGTTGAAACTGATCAGTGGCTGATTCCAGGAAGCTGGGGGCAGAGCAATTCTGCCTCCAGCTTCCTGTAGTCAGCCCCTGGTCAGTTTCAGCAGCAGCGGCTGAATCTGGAGCCAGTTCCGACTTACATACAAATTCAACATAAGAACAAACCTATAGTCCCTATCTTGTACGTAACCCGGGGACTGCCTGTATGTATTTTGAGGGGTTTTTTTTAATCTGCTTTCAACTATTTTAGAGTGTTTGTCTGTTTGATCTAGAACTCCTCCTAATCAGTAAGAGCTAGAACCACTGAACCAGTCCCATTCCAGGCACATCCCATTTTCCTGGTACAACCAAATCCTGACCTTGTTTTAAGTTAGGATAAGAGGAAGTTGTATACAGATTTGGTGACCCTAGCTCTTACTGTTTCAGAGGAATTCTTTATCAAAGACAGACAAGCGCTCGCAAATATATAAACATGCGTTCGGTGAATGCATGCTTTGATGGCCATGTAGCAGCCAAACAGAACTAAGAACAGGAGACATGAGTTCTCTGCCTTGAGTTGTCCATGCTCCAAAGGACTGGACTTTGAGGCTTAACCGCAGAAGAATTTTTCTTGACTTAGGGAATGACTGCAATGCCAGTTGTGAGGACTACCCATCTCAATTCAAAGTACAGTACTGGATATCATCCAAGATGACTCCCAGCTTCATAAACTCATCTGGAGATCAAGGGTTACCAGAAGGTCTGCTGTAATGCGAGGGGAGGAGGATAGAATAACCCATCCTGCTGAAGTTCCATTTAGGTCCTGTCGTAAGGAGCAGAATGAGGTTCCAGGTGCTTTTGTGGATGGAATAAGATTTGTAGCCCTATGTAAGCCTGGAATGTTGGCCTTTGTATAAAACTTCCTCCAATATGTGGATAACAGTAGACTATAGAGACATGGCCTTTTTGCTTGGATGCCTATATTCAGGTGCCCCAAGGGAACTTAATGCCACATTTCAACTTACTCAACATCATCAATAAAGTATGGACTTTGCACTGGGGAGCAGACTATGTTCTTTTTAGGGTCCACAACAGCGACAGTCACTTCATCCTACTATCCATTTTAAACTTGTGTGGTCCCAGATGGATGATTGGTTTTGGAGTCACAGCCCTGCCCTGTGTGCTAGAAGGTCAAATGCTAAGCAAAGCAGCCTTCACAGCTGCTGCAGTCAGGAAGTCCTAAGGAGTAGCATACAAAACCTCTTGTTTGGATATTGTACATCGTGCAGTGGGAAAGGTGGAAAGAGAAATCTCTACTACGGGAGAGGTCCTAGCACAGGGTGAGGCTACAGCGCACGTTGTTGTTGGGTCCAGAGGCAGAGAGGTCAATCACCAGCCTGTCAAATTAACTTAGCGTATCAGGGTATTTCTGGGTGCCAGGTACACTCTTCAATCCAATGTAAGTAGCTGATGGAGGGTTTCATTCATGTCGTGGCATTTCTGTGGGCTGTTTGCTACTGGAAACAGGCCCGGAACTAGTGAGCAAGGCAAATGTCTTGGGCCCTGAGCTTTTGAGGCCCCGTGCTGCTGAATATTCACCATCCGCTGGCCAGGCCCGGGGCCCCACTCCCCGAGTCCTGCCTTGGGCCCTGCAAACCTTTTGGCTGGGCCTGACTGGGAAGGAGACAAAGCTGTTCCTGGGGGTCTTACCCAGCTAGGTA
Organism: Pelodiscus sinensis; assembly: GCF_052426305.1. NCBI lineage: Eukaryota > Metazoa > Chordata > Testudines > Trionychidae > Pelodiscus > Pelodiscus sinensis. The sequence goes on along the minus strand of NC_143056.1, from coordinate 118,131,152 downwards.
TTCTCTGCGGACAATGTAGACACATTTGCTCCTGAATTGAAAGCTGTTGGGTCCTTTCTCGAGCTAACTCCAGCTTGAAGTGGCTGGGAGTCATGCAGGTAGCTGTGAGGACTGGAGAGCAGCCGCTGCTCTTGCCTCGGCACCCTGCCTGCATTTGTTTGCAGAGACCCATTTGGGACTTTTACTTCAGGGACTAAACTCACCTTGCCATGTGATCTCTGTTTACAGTGTCCTGTGAGGATTGAAAGTGGACACAGACAACTCAGGAATAGCCTCTCTTTCCATTACATCACTAATATAATTGAGTCTGGATCGGCCTAAGCCTGTGATCTGAGGGAGCGAACCCCCATGAGAAACAGTTTTATAACCCATGATCATTTTCAGAAAGACCTTCGGCCATGGGACACTTGGGTTGAGCGTGCCCATGCTTGCATTCTCCCCACCCTCGTAAGTAATGCTTGTGGTAGTCTGGGGAGGTACATAGGGTGTAGACTGCCAGGGGACTGTGTCTCTGTTTTCCTATAATGCCCTGAAAGAGAGGGTCTGAGGCAGGTGGGGGAACCTTGTTTTGGTCAAGGGTCACACAAGCAAAACAACCATCAACCCCAACACACCACCTCACTTCTTACCTGCTCCCAAGTGAAGCCAAAACAGAACCCTCACTTACCTTTAACTCTGCACCCCCTGTGCTCCAGTCCCACAGGGGGACACCAAAGCTTGGGGCTTCCAGTCCAAGGTACAGCGACTTGCCATGGGCTGGATCCGATTAAGCCAGGGGCCAGATCCAGCCTATGGGGCATGGGTTCCCCACCCCGCTCTCAGGTGATGGCTGTCAGGACTTGCCTGCCTGTAAAGGGCTCGTCTAGTAAGGTAGCCTCTCTTCCAGGTGAAAACAGAGTCCCTGAGCACCACAGAGCTGTGGTAACGTCACCAAATTGTGTTAGGATTGGTGCACAAAGAGAAACCTTCTGGCTTTAGAGATGGAAGGTGGTCATGGTGGGAAGAGAGTTAGGAAGAAATAGGGATGTAAAAGGTTAACTTATCTGGTAAGCAAGCCAATAAAGCTAGTGCTTATCGGGTAACTGGTTAACCAGAGGGCCAGGCCCTGGGGGAAATAACACCCCCCCGCCTGCGGTGCAGTGGGATACCAGCTGGTCATCTGGAGCAGCCCTCTGTCCACAGCCGAGAGGGGATGGACCCAGGTCTGCCTGAGCAGCCCTTTCCATAGAAGGCTGGGCTGCATGAGCCCTCCTGCCTGCAATGGGCTGGCCAGACCCCGGCCAGGGGCTCCTGCCTGGAGCAGCCCCTGCTGCCCTCCATGGTTAAACAATTAAAATTATATTATTTAACCAATCAACTTAAATAGGTATTTAAATGGTTATACTATCACAGCCCTAGGAAACAGTTAACCAATAAGTCTGAGCATATTGGTTACTGTTAATGGTTATATGCAGGCTCCCAGCCCTGCTCCCAGGGAGCTGGCTGCCACCCCACACTGCTGGCTCTGTATCAGAGCCCTCAGCATGGGGCAGAAGCCAGTTCCCTGGGAGTGGGGCTAGGAGCTGGCTTAAAAGCCAGTTTCCAGTGCGCACTGGCTCCTGAGTAGCTGGCTGCTGCCCCGTGCTGCTGCCTCTGGATAAAAGGCAGCAACACGGGGCAGTAGCTGGCCCTTCTGGGCAAGGCTGCGGGTGGAAGCCGGTGAGTGTCAGGAGCCCCTTTACAAGGCTGCTTCCAACGAGCAGTGGCACCTGGGGAACCAGCTACCACCAGCAGGCTCTGCAGTATAAATTTTATAGCAGGGATGGGCAATGATTTTTGATGGTGGGAGGGAGCACTCCAAAATGTTTGTACATGGTCGAGGGCTACACACTCTTCCGTGTCATTAATGGAGATGCAGGGTCTGCGATGGAGGTTGGGTGCAGAAGGGGAGCTTAGGGTAAGGGACTGGGGTATAGGAGGGGCTTGTGGGGTCTGGGAGGGAGTTTGGGGAAAGGAGGGGGCTGTGACTTGGGGCAGGAGACTGGGGTGTTGAAGGGGGTGCAGGGGCTGGGAGGGAATATGGCTGCAGGAAAGGATTCTGACATGGAGGAGGGGCACAGGAGGGTTGTGGGGACCAGGGCTGTGACCAAGGGGTAAGGGATTGGATTGCAAGGTCTGGGGAGATTGGGACCTGTGGCAGGAGTGCAGGGAATTGGGATGCAGGAGGAGGGGCAGAGGGTTTCAGCGTCAGGCTCTGGCTGGGAGGTGCTTACTTGGGTGGCTCCCAGCCAGCAGTCCTGCTTAGCAGGTTCCTCAGCCAGAGTCCCTGCCTTCCATGTCCCTGCATGCTGCTCAAAGCAGCTGTGTGTCCATGTGGGCTGCTCTGTACACTGTGAGCCTGGAAGGGGAGGGGCACCATGTGTGCTGCCAGTTCTGCAAACAGGCAGCTCCCATTGGCCAGAAACAGGCCAAAGGGAACTGCAAGATTGTGCTGGAGGAAAGGGCAGTGCGCAAAGCCGCTCCCTCCCGCCCCCACACTTTGCAGCAATCAGAGCTTCTCTGATTAGTGTGCCCAGCTGGATCCAGTAGCTCGGTGGGCCAGATTTGGCCCATGGACCAGATTCTGCCTGCCCCCACTTTATACCGCAGAGCCTGCGCCACGGTTACGTGGTGAAACTAGCCACTGTTTAACACCCCTAGAAAGAAATGGGGAGGGAGGAAAAGCCACCCCATTCTCTGTTCTTTCATAGCTGGACTGCTCCCCGTCTTAGCTCACCCTGGCCAGGTGGAATGGAGCATGGCTTCTGCAACGGAAGCTGAGGGTATTAACCTGCATACCCAGGAACAGTGACTCCCTGCAGCAGGGAAGCACAGCTCCCCACGTTCCCTGCCACTTAGGTGCAGTAGAAAATTCTTTTCTTCCTTCTTCACAGTGAGCAGAAAGAGTGTCTTGTGCTCTAGCGTGGCTTGTCTGGCTACAGATCTGCCAAGTGTGGTTTCACAGTCCTTTGCCTGGTGGGGTTAAAAACCTGTGTGTGGGGTGGTGGGGGGAAGAGGACATAGAATTTGTTTTAATGTATATATTATTCAATCCCCCTAACTCGAGTTTGGGCCCACCTGCCTTCTTTCCTAAGGAGTCCCGTTTTTCAGGTGTGCGCATTAGGGATGTGACAGTGTAAACGTGTACATGGTTCATCAATGAGCCTGGGCTCATCGGTTAATATGCACTGTTACAAGCAGCACCCCCCTCAATCCCTCCTGCTGCTGCCTAGGATACAGCGGCAGCAGCATGGTGGGCAGGGGCAAGTAGGAGCAAACTTTTAGATCAGCTCTCCATGAACACCGGCTCCTGGGTAACTGCCTGCCCCTCCCCCTGTGCCACTGCCTCTGTATGTGTGGGAGCTGGCTTAAAAGCTGGCTACCCGCATGCACCAGCTCTCAGGGAGCCACCTCCTCTCATTCCACATGTAAATATGTAACCATGGACATTTTCAGCCAAGTTTACCTGAATATATGCACTAACATCCCTAGTGTGCATGCCGAGCGGAATCAGTACCTAGCCCTGGCGTGGGTGTTTTCTCCAGCCATGCGGTACTCTATGAAGTTGAGGAGGGGAGCTGGACACCAAACACTGATTTTATTCATTGTTAGCTCCTCTTTGGGAGCATCTCCCTGAAGAATGGTCTAAAAAGTATTTCAAATCATAGAAACAGAATTGGAAGAGACCTCAGGAGGTCTTAGAGTGCAACCCCCTGCTAACAGCAGGACCAACCCCTGACTAGCCATTATCCTGTCCTCAAAGAGCCTAATCTCCCCTCCCCTCTGTGCATGGGCTTCTCAATGATTTACTGGCTGGAGTCATCAGGGTCTACTTACAATCCCTCTGCCTTCTCTTGTGCATGGAATCCACTTGGGCTGTTGAGGTCCCAGCCCTGGCATCTCACTAGGGATCAGCTGGAAGCACAAAAGAGGTGACAGCAGGCACAGAGTGAGCTGTTTGAGAAAGCTCCTTATGAGCTCACTGCTACCTCTGGCCATGGCCTTAGGCTAGAACTTCCATCTGACACGGAAATGGTCTGCACATGCCTAGGGACAGTTTTTCCTGTCTTGTCTGGCTACTTTCCTGGGAAGAGCAGCCCGATCCCGGAGCTGGTTGGGCTCCCCTCGGAGAGACAGGCCTGTCTTTTGATTCTGGCTTTTCTTCTTTAGCTCTCTCCCTGAAGCAGCACATGCCCCAGAAAAGGGCAGCTGGAACTGAGGACAAAGTCATCAAAAGGCAGAGACCAAAATATTGCTAGGGAGAAGTTTGAAAGTCTCCTCCGTAAACCACTACAGGCAGGAGGTGTGGCTGACTTGCTGGGGAGATAGATAAAATGAACAGGCACTTCAGAAGTGAGATGCTTACCGGCAGTGCCTGACTGGTCTGATTCGGCCCCAACCTACAGCTGAAAGGGCATGTCTCAGTCCAAAGGGGCTGTGGGCCTTAGCACACAGAAGAGTTTTGTTTAATTATGCTTTAAGGTGGTAAGGAATTGACTTACCACAGAAGGTGCTTTTAAATTAAGGTAAACGTCTGCATGAGCTTACCCTACAGTGCTTGTAAGACACCAGTGCAAGAGAAATTCAGTCCCATGCGAGATGCAGATAAATACAAGCAGAATGGTTAAAGTCCAGTACCCATGAAGTCAACAGAAACTTTGCCCTGCCTTTCATGAATGCAGAACTGGGCTCTAGCACCAACATATTCAAAACCCACTAGGCTGTAGGGTGCCCAACTCAACACTTTCATGGGCTCCGATTGTCAGAAGCTGGATGTGCAGCATGTTCTAAAAATCAGTCCCTTATAAGGAGCGTCTCAGGTTGAACTCTCAAAAATGGCAGCACCCAAAATTACGATTTACTTATGGGAAGTTGGCCCTAGCTATCTTGCCTAGAGGTTACGGTGCAGCCAGGATGAAAATTCATGAATTCTTAGCTCTCACTTACGTACTTAGTACTGCTCCTCTCCTTCCAGAGACAGCAACTGAAGAATGTGTTACATATAACACTGTTTAGTCACCCGTTTCAATGGGAAGAATTTTTTGGGGGGCGGGTTTAAGTGGGGCTAGGTGACATCACAGGCATATGCATAGATACTTAGTGCCTTTACAAAAGTTAGGCTATGTTAGGAATTTATTTATTTAGTAGCTTTGTGTCCTACTAAACCAGCGTACAGGCTGGAAGTAACTGTCCAATGCTAATATGATTCATAGCAGAGGTCTCCCCTTGACTTACCATAGGCAGGGTACTGTGCAATGAAATTTCCATCAGGGAAGAGGTTTCCCCTTTAAATTAAGAACAGTCACAAGTCTTCTGTCTCTGAACTTGAGCAGGCATTGTGGGAAATATAGCAGTGGTATTTCTGAATATAGAGCTGTCCAGTATACTGGATGATAAAAACTTTATGCTCAAGGAAATAAGATAGCACAAATAGATCAGCCCCCCCAGAGTTAACTTACCTTCACTTCAAAGTCTCAAAATGGCCACTGCTTTGACAAGACACCCAATCAGAGCCTGAATGTCCCTTGAGGTAAGCAATTATTGGACAAATATCTGCTCTGGTGTTGTACAATAGGGTCCAAATAAGAGAGTATATACAAAATAACGGCTTACTACAGCCTTGTTAGGGTACAGACTTGTGTACATCTTAAGCTGACATCTTCCCTGCACTGATCAATAAGGTCTCTCAAGTCTTCTGCCACAGTGCCAGCAAGAAATAAGCCAAGCAACAGGTGAGAAATCATGTATGTAGTTAGAAAGAAACAATGTGCAAACTGGGGATGAAAGTGCAAAGGTGCATGGAAAGCCTACACAACGGTGTGCATCTCTTTCCCCCGTCCTCCTTGTTACGTCTGACATTATAAGTGGTTAGGGATGTTAGCGTACAGTCATATAAACCATTAACCAATAAGGCGGGGCTTATCAGTTCATCCTAATGACTACATGCACTCCCCCCACCTTGCTGCCTCTGTTTTAGAGGCAGCAGGGAGTGAGAGGGTGGGAGCCAGTTTTCATGGGCAGCCAGCTTTTAAGCCAGCTCCCCACAAGTATTGGCTCCCACAGAGCTCTCTGCCTCCCACCCTTGCTTCCTTCCCACACAGGCAGCAGGGAGGGGGAAGGGAAGGCAGGAGTTTTGCAGTGCCACCTCAGCCCGTCCACAGGGAGCTCAGGCCCCTTGTGGACAGAGGCTGCTGCTGCCACCATGTACTGCTGCCTCTGATACAGAGGCAGCAGAGCAGGATGGTAGGGGGTTCCCTGGTAGTGAGGCCAGGAGTGCACTGGCTGCTGCCTCCGCCCCGGGGACTATCAAATACTTGTGTAACCAATAAGATTTGGTGCAGTTAAACGATTATTCAGTTCAACGATAGCTAACATCCCTATAAGCTGTTCCACACAAGAACTGCACAAACCTGTTTGTATAGGGCCTAGCAACCTGTGGTAGGGACGTAAAAAGTCCACTAACTAGGTAACCATGTAATCACTGAAAATCTCAGTGGTTACACCGATACCTGCAGCAAAAACTCCCTTTGAGCAGGGCCCCCAACCCCTGCTGGCACTACATCTGGGGAGGAGGCTTTGCTGCCACAGCAAAGCCCCTTCCAAGGTTGCGGAGCTGGCAAGAGCTGTCAGCCCCGCTCCTGGAGAGGCAGCTTCACTGCATGCTCTGTAGCTGGCTCCCCAGGAGCGAGGCCTGCAGCCCCTGCCAGCTCTGCTTCCAGGGAGCCAACATGTAACCTCTGGCTGGAGGATTGGGGTGGGGCTGGGCCCTCCATGGATTGGCCGGCCAGAGCAACTCCTGCAGTTAACCAGAACCAGTGAGCATTACTCCTTTAGGAGGGTGCTTACCAGTTAGCTGGTTAACCTTTCACATCCCTAGCCTGCGGCCCCCTCTGTATGCACTTATTTCTATTACGAGAGCAATGCATAATGTGAACAAAATGCAGTTTATGGGTTGGAAAATAAAAACAGGTTCTTTAAAAAAAAAAAAAAAAAAGTTGGTTGACATCCTTTCAAACTCAGACGACCGAGAGTCACCCAGGCTAACCATTCTCCCTGTGATCACCCGGTAAACAACCTCTGCACCCTTGAAGGAAACCTGTCGTGAGGGGTGTCGCTCCAGACAAAGATAAGACTCGTGCTGGATAGAAATTATTTTATTATTATTGAACAGATGAACTAAAAATAAGCCAACAATATAATTTTATGCCAACAGCCATCTCTCTATCACAGCCAGTGACTGACTCTGTGCACCCTTCACCCCCCGGCCCCGTTTTCCACGGAAAGGAAATAAATGGTGGTGGCTTTTACACGCAGATTTCAGACCCTCGGGAATCTCACTGCGATTATTCTCAGATGGGTGCTGGGAGGGAAAGGGCAGAGAAACGAGTACGTATGTTTTGTCGGAGCAACAAGCAGAAAGGCTTATGGATCCCCTGGAAGGTTCATAGACAGATGAAGAACCACATCCTCTACATTTGCAGCAAGCCTCTACTGATACTGCACTCAAGCCAGGCCTCTCATCTTCCTGTTCCAAGCCAGCGAAGGGCAAGATGCAATTGACTGGGGACTCTATGTGAAATTGGGAGGGGAGTCTATGTAAAAACCAACCAAAAAAATAATCAAACCCCAAAACAATCTGCATTTAAGCCACTTCAAAGTAAAAGTCACTTTTTATAACATAATATATATATTTTAAAATGGCAGTACCACCATCCTAGAAAGACAGAAGGGCTTGCACTCAACACAACCCCAAAAAACAAAACAAAACAAAAAAACCAGCAGCCCAACTCGAAAACATGGTTCTTCTCTAAAAACAGCACTTGTCAGCCATCTGACGGGGAAAAGAAAGAAGGAGCAGGAGGAAAACAATAAAATAGGATTGGTGCAACTTCCCACCAGATGGTGCATTAACAAAAGCTCCATACAGTCCCATACACGTCCTGCGGTGGCAGCATAATTTCTTAAACTTTCAGCTGTGTGTGTCTGTATACATATATACATATGCACATATACATACACACACTCAGAATATAGAATATTGTTTTTTTTGTTAATGTTAGTTTTGCTCCATAGAAAGGCTCATCTCTCCTTCACATGGTTCTGTGCTCCTGCGCTGCTGTTGCCACTCCCATTACTACTGCTCCCACTGCCGCTGCTGCTACAGAGGATCTCTGTGAGGTCATCCATGATGGTGGTTTCTTTAGGGTCCACCAGGTTGAACTCCCTGATGAATAGGATGAAGTGTATGTAGAGTGTATTCAAGTGTCCATGCAGCTCCAGTGCCAAAGTCTCCTTAAAGTGTGAGGAGTAGATGTGGGCCAGCACATGGAAAAGGTACTTGCAAATCTTCTTCACTAAGGACTCAAAGGAGTTGGGGAATTCTTTGCCTGTGAAGAGGAGAGAAGGGAAACCTCAGACACACCTCAAATCCATTCTTTCAGCCTAAGGAAAGCATTTGTCCCCGCCAAAATGCAGACAGGTGCAACTTCTTTTTAGGACAGGATCTTAGAAGCAGTAATGGAGATGCAGGATTTAACTGGGTGGAGATCCATCAGTCAAAAGTGCCATTCCTGATTCCTCTTCCAAATTAAAAAGGGCTGCCAACTCTTGCAAGTTTATCAAGAAGCGACTAACCCCCCACATTCATTACTTTGAGGGTCTGAAACCTGGCAGACAACTCCTTATCTGCCTTCCCACCCTCCTGCTTCGCTCCACCTCCCCAATTTTTCAGTCCACACATCCGGGCACAGATATGGCAGCGAGAACACCCATGCTGGGGAGCTGAAAAAAGTTCCATACCTGTCACCAAATATCACAAGTCTAAGCCCAGGTGTGTGCACAGTACATAGAGCATCCTCTAGAGAGCTGTGCATTGCACGTTTTAGTGTGCAGTACATAACCTAAAGGCATGGATTTAGACTCGCGATATTAGGATTCCTTAGTCTAGGTTGCTGGACAAAAGGATTTTTAATGGCCTGATGCCACCCTGCAGTAGGGTATGCCCTGCTACAAAACATGTCTCAAACTCAACTTCGGTTGCATACTGCCCCATGGATATGCACCCGAGTGCCATGGCCAAACTTATGTACATAGCCCAAAATGGAAAAATCTTTTCCCTTTAACAGACTTCTCTGTTATTAATAGCATCAAACCAAGATTTGCCTGCTCAGGTTGCTATAGTCCTCGGCTGGCTCTGCTCAGCCTGTTGGACTCCATGATGCACATGCAGAACTAGAAGTGTGCACACACACCAAGCACAATACAGGGCACAACTGCTATTTGATGGCACAAATATTGGGATGATTTTTTATTTCCACCCCAGCTCCTAACATGAACCCAGTATTTAGGTGCAGCCCAGACCAGATGTCTGGCTTTCATTATTATGAAAGCTGTCAGATGACATTAGGTGGCTTTAGATCAAATGCAAAATTTCAGCCCAGAAAGAAAAAATGAGCAAATTCCGAGTAATCAACTCAGAATAAGGATGTAAAGAAGCGGGTAACTGACTAATCGTATAGTCGATACAAATTGTATCAAGTACACGACTAGTTGCTAAGGGGCCCCGCTGTGGCTCTGCAGTTTAAATGTAGTAGCAGCCTGGCTCCTTACTATATTTAAACTGCAGAGCCGCAGCAGGAGTAGGTCCAGGACCCGGTGTGAGCCACCAGGTTCCGGACTACTGCACCTCTGCTTCCCCTGCCTCCTCCCCCGCACTGCAGAGACGGTGCTTGGGGGGGTAGGGAGTGTGAACAGGCTTTTAATCCAGACCCTGGCAGCACTGGCTCCTGCTAATAGAGGCAGAAAGGCGGAGGGGGGAGAGGAGTAAGTTGTCGAGTAGTGACTTGACTATTCGCTTACATCCCTAATTCAGAAGAGACAGCATGGACACAGTGCACTTCACCACTAGGGCCCCATTTTTAACTTCTGGATGATGGAACAGTCCAACTCTAGCCCCTTTCACCGATGTAGACCGGGCGACCTTCCCCCCAGGAGTAAACATACCGTATTTGGTAGGAAAGACGTCCTCATCTGTCACTAGCTTCTGCACTGAACTCATGACAAAGTCGACATACTGGGGAGCTGTGCACTTTATCTTCTTTCCCCGCTCATCATACCAGTAGTACTGTCTGTGGAAAGAATTGCCAGTGTTGCGTGTTACACGGAAGACCCTCAGTTCAATTTACAGCACACAAGTACAGGTCACACAAGCACAGGCTTGGGGCCAAGCAGCTGGAAGTTCTAACTGAACTGTAAGCACAGCAGCAGCAGCAGCAATCTGTTTTTTCCTTTAAAAAGGACGCTTATCGGATACATCTTGATCACAAACTTACTCCAAGACCCAGTGCCTGGCATGAGACAAAACACATTTTTTCCAGCTGTTTTGGCTTTTAAGTGAGCCAATAACACTACGGAAGTACAGGCCATGGATTCCTATTAGCCACTCCTTCCACGATATTTTCCTAGATAGGAAATCTTGACGCTGTCTCCCTTGTGAAAACAGAACAGCAGCATTTACCATTCAGAGTCTCACTCAGTGCTATCAGCGATACCAGCAACACGGACAACTAGCGAAGGCAAGTTTTCTCTAAGTCAAGCACAGAATGAAGATCTGCCTCACTCAAGTGGTCCCCCACCACCACCAAACAGGAAAAATCTACAGACAAGGGCTAGCAATAGTGGTGGGAAGCAGCACGGTTAAAACAGGCTCTGAGTTCTGCTCCCAACCTTGACAGTGACACATTCGGAGGCCTTGAGTACATCACTTACCCTCCATGTTCAGAAAAGGACTGTAGTGCAGGCAGCTCAAGATCCCAGGCTAAGGGGGCCCCTGGGCGGGGGGGGGGGGGAAATCTTTGGGCTGCCAAAAGTCCAGATCTTTTTGCTTTAAGCAGCCTGGAGTCCTTTTTGCAGGGGCTTCCTTCACTTGGGGCCCTGGGCTGCATGCACTACAGCCCCTGTGTGTTATCGGGCCCTATATGGGGTGAGTGGTGGGGGCGGGGGAAGCAGCTGAACACTTTGGGAATGGAGGCTGTTCATAACTCGGAACAAAACGTCATTGATCTTTCAAAAGTTTAACACTACACAGAGTTAATATAGCTTTGAAATTTTATTATGCAGAAGAAAAATGCTACTTCCCTTTTTTTGGTACAGATTGAACCTCTCTAGTCCTGCAAAATCCGTGGCCCAGCATGATTTTAGTTAGCCAGATGTCCACTTATCATGGGTGTGACCAAGTTTATCCACAGTCCAATAACATTTGTTTATTCAGTGGCCAGTCCTGGCTCTCAGTGTTCTGTGCTGTTATTTAGCTCTAGTTTACCCCTAAATATCTTCCAAGAGCCCAGTAAGCAGTGGAAGTATTGGCAATGCCGCTAGACAAGATTGACCTCCCCGGTCTGGCAAATTCTCTGGTCTGGCACCAGACTAGAGAGGTTCAACTTGTAATTTACATTTAACACAGCGTATCCTGTATTAGCTTCATCTGTCTGTCTGCTACTGCCAGTTTCAAATGAGGCGTGTGGTTGACAGATCAGTTTGTAACTGAGGTACCAGCTCCCTCCCACCAACAGAATGAGTAGAACCATTGTAGTGTAGGGCTGGCAGAGACCTCGAAGGATTGTGTAGTTCAGTTCCCTGCACCAGGCAGGATAAAATATACCTAGACCACCCCAGACAGGTGTTTGTCTAACTTTTTCTTAACCTGAAGAGACAGGGATTCCACAAGCTCCCTTGGAAGCCCATTCCAGTGTTAACTCCCCTCATAACTAGTGAAGATCTTACCTAAAACTCTCTCCTATGGTAGATTAAGCCCATTCTTTCCTGTACTGTCCTTTGGGGACAAAGAGGACAATTGATCACCAATCTCTGTGGCAACCAGGGATGTTAGATTGTAAGTGATTAACCATTTCACCGAGTGGTTTTCAAACTACGGGTTGGGACCCCGTACTGGGTGGCAGAATGTCAGGTCCGGGTTGCCGCAGGGTGACTAGTGGTGGGGGGGTGGGGTGTAAGGCAGCTACCTGCCTGTCTTGGCACTGCGGATTGCGCTGTGTCACAGAAGTGGCCTGTAGTAGGCCTGGCTCCTAGATTTGAGGGCGGGAGAGAAGCAGAGAGAGCACACAGGGCTCTGTGCACTACCCCTGCCCTGAGCACTAGCTCCACACTCCCACTGGCCAGGAACCTGCTGCTGGCTGCTTCTGAGGTGCAGCACTGTCTGCAGTGCCAGGAGAGGCAGGAAACTGCCTTAGCACTCCCACTGCACCGCTGGCCAGGAGCCACTCAAAGTTAAGTCCCTTCTGCCCCAGCCCTGATATCCCAAAAGCCAGAACCCAAAATGCTCATCCTCAGTCCCAACAGGAGCCCACACTCTAGTCAAACTACGTTGGGTCGTGGGCACCAACAATTTCCTTCAACTGGGTTATGAGAAAAAAAAGAGTTTGAAAACCTCTGGTTTAGCTGGTAATCTGATGCTCATCGGTTACACTCAGCCTGCACCTGGGGAAGTAACTTCCCTGCAGCAGGGCCGACAGAGGCTGGCGTTCCTGCTCCCAGGGTGGCTTTGCTGCAGGCTCTCCAAGATAAAGATAAGCTTTGAACTGCAGAGCCTGCAGCGTTTGTAACCACTAAGATATTTAGTGGACACGCAGTTACTGTATTAAACATTTTTTAGCATCCCTACTAGCAACCCCTAACATATTGGGGAAACAATACCATCTCCCCAGTTTTCTCAAGACTAAACACTGCTGTTTTTTTTTTTTTAAACCTTTCCTGATAGGTCACATTTTCTAACCCCTTTATCGCTGTTTGCTGCTCTCCTTGGCACTCCTTCCAATTTGTTCATATCTTCAGGAGAGTGTTGCCTAGAACTGGACACCGCACTGCAGCTGAGACCTCACCGTGCAGAGGACAATTACCTCCTGGGTCTCACATACAATGCAGCTGTTAATACACCCCAGGAATGATATCGGCCTTTCTTGCAACTGCCTCACATTGATGACTTGTATTTAATTTGTGATCCACTAACCCTGGTCAGCAATACTACCACCTAATCAGTTGTGCCCCATTTTTGTAGTTGTGCAATTGGGGGTTACAATTATAATCATTAAAAGGTGAAGTGTTTATTACTGATTTATATTATGGCAATACCTAAGGCTCCAACCAAAATCAGGGATCCACCATTCTAAGTGCTTGGGTATGTCTCTTCAGATACATGTATAAGAACTACACCCTAAACAAAGGGATGATAGAGGAAGTACAGTGAAAGCTTTGCTATCCCACACTCGAGGGGTATGGTAGGAGAGAGGGGTAGATAATGTGCCAGATAAAGCAGCCCTTGCTGGCTCCACTCTGGGGGAAGAGGAAGCTTTCACCTCAGAAGCAGAGACAGCAGCTGATCCAGCATTCTTTCAAATTCAAGCTTTTGTTAATCAGCTGGGGGCAACTCCAGGTAACAGAGTTTTCTGGTTAACACTGCGCCAGATGATAAAGCTTTTACTGTATCTTCATTTTTACAAATGAGAAACATAGAAATTAAGCATTTTGACCAAGGTCACATTGAGAAACTCGGATTCATATTCCTTAGTCATTCTCTAGGTTTGTTCTATTAAGTGAGTTTGTTTTCACTGTCCTCAATGCTTTTCTAGAAACACTAATGATGCTGTTCATGTCCCCAATGCTAAACAGAAGAAGAAAACCTCAAGAGATTCTCTTAGTGGCTATTGTGTTCTGCTCTGCAATTAGGGTGGCCAGCTTTGGTTGGATGATTTCTGGAGATTTCATCACATGACAGTCTTTAAATAAAGACTCGTCTTTAATTCCTGGAAACTCCAGGATAATCCTGGAGGGTTGGCAGCCCTTTCTGCAATACTTCCCCTTCAACCTTCACTACTCCTGTTTTCCACAACAGAACTGCAGTTTCAACGTAAGCTCACAGTGTCATTCAGCGATCAGAGAAGAGAAAACTAGAAAAAAAACGGTAGGATTTTCGTGAATTCGCAAGAAGTTCTCAAGACTTGTGCAGATAGCTTTTTAGTTTATTGAGCTTATTCACTGTATGGTGCTAAAGTAATCATATCTTGTTCCGAATCCCCTAAAGCAGCATTCATTATTGACACGTTCAAACAGAAAAGCAGCAGTAACAAGTCTCTGCAAAGCCATACTAGGTGTCTAAGGCCCACATTTTATGTGCCCTCAATCTTGTACTCTAGAAGGACCTGTATTCCCCACCACCACTTTTATTCCCTGAAAAACTGCCAGCACACTTCTCTTCAACAATGGGTTGGATCCTCAGCTTCACTGAGCACAAGTCACCGGCTAGAGAGCAAATCAGCTCCTGGCTCAAGTTACGGCAGCCACAAGGTCGGTGCTAACTTATGCTGGTTTGCAGTTCCAGCAATTGTGGGCCAGCGGAACACATTGTGCTTTAGCTTCACTTTTCTGCCTGGGAAGACCCACGTGCCAAAACGGAGGAGTGGCTGTGGAGAGCTGGCAATGCCAGCTTTACAGCAGCAGAGGGTTTGCCTATTCTGCAGAAATCCTCCACAGCCATGGAGAGCAACTCCAAGTACTCTTCACAGCACAAAGGATTCTGAGGGATCAGGCCTGATTTTAAAATCAGAGTTTGAACCCTCCAGAGGGGAATAATGTTGAAGTGTGAAGATTCTCTTGATGCTGCTCTGATTTGTGTAGGACGTGGACAGGGTTAAAGAGACTGTATGTATCGTGGGGACCAGGTGAGGAGGACACACAAACCTTTGGGGTCATGCTACGGATTTCACTTGGTAAGTGAGTGATCAAGGTTTGTTTGTGCTTTCAAAAGCAGCTGTGCAATTCTTCACCACCACAGCCACAGAGAGACTAAAATTCAAAGGAGGAATTCCAAAGAGTGAGTTAGTCACAAAGAACCCAGCTCAGGCAGGGAGAGAGCAAAGTCCTGCTTTGGACAGTGCACAGAAAGAGCCCATCTGACAAAAAGGACGCAGGGAAAGCGCTTGAAGCCAATGTAAAAATTTACTTGGAAGCCTAAGTCCTGTTCTCAAAAGTCAGTGAAAGTTATGGTCCTAAGTCAATTCTGAAAAGGGAACTGAGGCTTGTAAGTCACTTGCACACATCTGAAACATCCACCTAGTGGGTCAAAATTTGGCTGCCCCTGTGCATATACACCTGATTGAATTCAGTACCAGACTATGATAAGGTCTGTCCTATTCCAAATTCTGTTCCCTTCTAAAGCCAGGGAGAGATGATTTTGTAGGGCATATATGACAGAACCTTCTGACAGGGTACACTGGGGCAAAGCCCTGTGGCCCCTCTTACACGCATGCACCCTTTGATCTGGCAATGAGAGATTGGACAGAGGGCGAGACTTGAGCCTGGATGGAAGGGGAGTTGAGTCACAGCAAGGTGATATGCACCATGGGAGTAAGTGATGGAAAGTGGGCAGAAGACAAGAAAAGGAGGGTACTAAAGACAGAAGTCTAAGGAGCACTCACAGTGGCAGGGAGGAAGAAGAAAAGACAGGTAATGCCAAAGGAGTAATCAAAAAGGAAAGGGAGAACCAGCAAAGACAGGCAGCCCTGAAACCCAAGGAAGAAGGTCTGAAGAAGAGAAAGGAAGCCGATGCTATCACATACGATAGAGGATAATGGTTATGAAGCAGGAGACACAAATAAATGGTCAGGGCCATTAATGACTTATGATGGCAATTCCAGTAGAGTAGACGAGGCAAAAAAGTCAGGTGTGTGTGTCAGAGAGAGAGAGAGAGAGAATATGAATGAATGAATGCTGGGAGAAAAAAAAAAAAAAATCAAAACCCCAAACCTAAGCAGATCACTAAGAGGGCTTGTTAAAAAAGAGAGACTTTAAGAAGAGAAGGGAATATCATGATTATCTAGTCTGCACATCGCATGCCATAGAAACTCACCCACCCAGTCCCACAACAGGCCTGTAACCTCTGGCTGAGTTACTCGTATCCTTAAATTTTGATTTAAAGATTTCAAGTTACAGAAAATCTACTACGAGTTACTTCATGTCAAGGCTTCTTTAGGATAAAGGAAATAGCAGCATGCCTGAATGCAAACGGAAAACAGCCTGAGGCGAGAGAGTACCTGGGATTTCATGTGGACAGAACTAGGAGATTTAAACTAGCAGGCAGAATGCAAGGAAACAAAGGATAGAATTGTTAAAACAGCCTAAATGACTGTAGATGAATTCCCACTGGAAGTCAATTGGGTTTAGGCCTTGCCTACATGGGGAAATTGACCAGTATAGCTCTAGTAAAATCAGCTATTCCAGAATAGCTGCCTGTTTGGACACTAGTCCAGCATAAAGGTGGCTTTTAGGCACTTAGACACTTAGGGACCTTTTAAAAATTTGTCCAAAGTCAGCAGCAGGACCAATTTACATAGTCAGGGACAGTTTTGTTGCAGAGAGAGAATTTTTTTTTTTAAATGAAAACTTAGAATTTGCAGGAATACAGTATAATTATGGAACACTCCTAAAAATCAAGGTAATGGTTCAGTTCAGATATTACACAAGGATGTGGTTCCTTTGGAGCCCAGGGACACCGTCTATACTAAAATTCCCACAAAACATAAGCAGTAAGCACCCTGCCCCACCCATAGAGTTCCCTCTTAGCCAGAAGTCAGGAAACTTTCAGTCAGGGGCCGCACACAAGTGAGAAGCAAAAAATCCCCAAACCAACCCTCACTGTCATGGCTCCCACTGAGAAGACACTCTCCACGTTCCCCTGGAACACCAGAGACTGGGGGGGCAGCCTAGTAGATTTTGTGTGCTTCAGCCCTGTGGTGGGGCCATAAGGGGGGCTATAGTGCCAGTACAGTCTCACAGATGCTGGGGGGAACCCTGAGCCACAGAGGCCAAATCTGAATCCAGACAAGCCAGGGACCGCATCTGTTTCCTGGGTCTGAGGTTCCCACCCCTGCCCTAAGCTATGCAGCTACTCCCCTGTCTGTTTCCCTCAGCAATGAAGGAGAAGTGAGAACATCAGGCATGCTAATATCAGTCCTTAGCCCTGCAATAATCAACTATAGCACCCTACCAATAACTTCCTCTTGATCTGCATTCACTTCCTTTTGCCACTTTCTATCAGCTGTGGAGTGCTTTCTGGCTAGTAGCTTTGAGGGACCAGATGCAGTAGATCTCTCTCTTCATCAGTTTGGAATCTCATCTATCAATACTCAGAAGTTACAGGCTCCACTGACATGCCGCTTCCCTCACTGAGAGTGTGCTATCAAGCTTTTAGTGCTAAAAAAATTCATTAAAAGTCAGTCAGAGGTGTGACAGGGATGGAGGGTTTTTAAATTTTCTCCTCTCATTTCAAACGCACTGCATCAGACTAACACATCCACACCAAAATCTGTATGCCCTATTTCTTCATTTGTGTCATAGTGGCTTTAGCTTCTACACTCCCTCTGCCATCAAGCAGAGCTCTTGAGACCTGCTCCTCTGATGGCCAGGACCACTGCAAGAATAAAGAGACTAGAAGAGTAGTTCTCAACTGGGGGCCTGGGGGACCTCCTGCACCTGTTTCAGGGGATCTGCCAAAATAACTCAGCAAGCAGGGCTGGCATTAGACTCACCGGGGTCCAAGTCAAATGCAGAAGCCAGAAGGACTCTGCTAGAGCTCTCAGATTCTGTCTAGGGAGGCTAGATAGTGATTAATCGAATAGTTGTATAACCGCATCCAATATTAGTGGTTACACGACTATTTGATAGTCCCTCCCTGCTCCCCACTCTTCTCCAGATAAGAGGCCAGCCTGGCCAGGGCTCAGTGTGGCTGATTTTGCCCGGCAGTAGTACGGGGCTGAGGCAGTGGAGCAGGAGACGTTTCCCCCTTCCCACCCAGGTAACATGGCAGTCTGGTTGGGGCTCCACACTCCCAACCCCCAGTGGGGGCAGCCTTGCTCTGGGGAGTGTGGGGGTGGGGTGGGGACAAGTGGGTGTTGGGTGGAGTCACGGGGCAAGAGGGTGTTAGCATGGGCTGTAGGGGTCAGATGTTAAAGGGTCAAAAGTCATGGGGCATAGTGGTGGAGGTCCAAGGGTGTTAGGCACTGGGGAACAAAAGGCTGGGCTGGGGCTAAGTGTACCGGCAACATTTTATTTGCATATTCATTATCTGAATAATATATATGTGAATAAAATGTTGCCGGTATGCCAAAAGTTTGTGAATGAGTTTGCTGGTTCGCGGTATAAAAAAGGTCATATGGCTTCGGGGGGAAAGGGTGCAATGAGGTTAGGAAGTGGTGAAGCAGGGACAGGACTCATCAGAGTGGGGCAGGGACTGAAACAGCTAGAATGGGGAGGGAGTCCCTGCTTCCTGGACTCCCATCAGCTTTCCCATTTTGTAGAGTTTTGCTTTCCACTCCTCTTCTACAAAGCCACAAAGTTGCTTTCCCAAGAGGTCATCTCTCCTTTCCTGAATCAGCAGGGTTCTCCCCCCCCCCACCCTCGCCGTTCCTAGGAAGAGTTTGAATTTATTGTGTCCTGAGCAGATCATAAGGAAACCCTCCCTTAGTTCCCTATCTAGCCCCCTCAAAAACCCACACATCCATCCCCACCAATTCTAGAGGCTCTTTGGAGCAGGCTAAGCAGTGAGCACATGATGGCTGTCACTTACGTATTGCACACTGCCATGGTCTGACACGACTCTCCTGTACAAAATTCTGAGATTGTACTATACTGTAAATTGATATGGTGGAAGAAGGTCGTTGCTGGAAAGAAAAAAAAAAGAAAAGAAAAGAAAAATTCAATTTCAAGATGTAAATCATGTAATAGAACACAGACAGGTAATTCGCAAATGAACAGGTAAAGTGGCCTAAATGTATGTAGGTCTATGAATGCAGAGAACTATTACATACTCATTATAAAGGTCTTAATACAGGTTGAACCTCTAAAATCCAGGACTCCCTGGTCCGGCAACATCTGTGGTCTGGCAGGACCATGGAAACTGCTGGACGAGAAAGCCCTGGCTGGCCAAGTTCAGGGGCTGGGCCGGTAGCAGGGAGGCATAGCCCTGGCCAGAGTGGAGGCAGCATGGGCGCCTGGTATTCTAGGCAGGGGAAGGCTCTGCCTTCCCAACGGCTAGGCATGGCCCCACGTATACTCCGCCCCCAGATCGCCTGCTGTAGGCATACTAGGAGCAAAGTGTTACTGCCCCAAAGCGCCCACCCTCCCAAGTGCTCTGGGCTAGGAAAGCTGGGGTGCGTGTGCATACTCGCCCTCTCTGTTCCCCTCCCTGTGGGGGGAGGGGCAGCACTGCCCTGCCTCCTCCTCTCTGTGGCAGTGGTGGGAGCGGGGTGAGCTCCCAGCAGGCATCTATTTTGAAATAACGTCAAAATACAATCAAGCTGGAGAACTTTTTACTCCGACTCCTGTAACCATCACTGTATGAGGAATAAGGGAAGTCGGAGTAGGAGTGCTCTATTTCAAAACAAGTGCTGTGTAGACGCTCCCAATTTTGAAATAAACTATTTGGAAATAAGCTACGCAACTGACAGAGCTCAATTTGCATAGCTTATGTCGAGTTAAGCCCTGATGTGTAGATGTACCTTTAGTGTTGAAACCAGTAAAAAAAGGAACATGTAAACAAATGCCCTTTTGGGATGTGGGCATCAGGCTGTTAGCTGTGTTCATACTACTTACTATTGCTGGCTAGCCACTCGTTGAGGTCTATTTCTCGTGGCAACATCACTAGCTCCTTGAATTCAAAGTCAGTAATTCTCAACTTTGTGTATTCTGGCTCTAGATAGAGTTTCTTCTCTTCTGGTGCTGGCTTTTTACCATTTGGTTTTCCCTTGGATTTCCTGCAATGGATCAGAAAAAGAAAGAAATGTTACCATTATTTCTGGTAACAAGCCACAGAACACTGATAGGGTCTGGTTTATTCAAACTCCGCCCCCACCCCCCATGTGAACAGCCTGTGTTCTCTTTTGTAGCGCATAGTCTAATTTATTTTAATATTAGCAAACAGAGAATGAGTCTATGCTGTTTGTATGCTCCAGGAAAGCCTTCTCCCAGCACTAGCAAAGAAAAGATATGCCACCCTACAGCAACTAAAACACCAAGCAAACAACTTTAAGTGTTTTGCTTTTTTCCTCCAATTTCCTTATTAAGGCACAATAATAAAGCTCACCTAATTAAAAAAAACCACATATCTAGTGACTTTATGTGTTTTTATATCATTATAAAACCTTTTGGATGCTTCATGAATTTCATGATGTTTTAATTTATATATCTTTTGCACTATTTATCTTGAGCACCAAGAGCTAGTCTACACTATTAGGGGAGATTGATCCAAATTATGCAATTTCAGCTACGTGATTAGCATACCTGAAGTTGACATACTTGAATCTACTTACTGCAGTGTCTTCACTGAGGTGCGTTGACAGATCCTTGCCCATTGACTCCTACTCACTGAGGTGGAGTACCAGAGTCAATGTGGAGAGTGATCAGCAATTGATTTATCACATCTTTATTACACTTGATAAATCACTCCTCACTGGACTGATTACTGCCCGTTATCTGGCCAGTAGCGTAGACAAACCTATAGGTTGGTTGGGGCCTCCAGAAGCTACCACAAGGCAAACTACTACAGTCTTTGCTGTATATAAACTTGTGAGGGGGCATGGGCAGGGGATAAGATGCTAGGTGCAAGCAATAAAAAGATTCAGAGGAAAGGAAGGAATGGCACAAGAAAATGCTTTGCAAGCTTCTCTCCAACCCTGCTCTATCAGTGTATTGCAGCTCTTTCCTCAGTTGCAAATCTCCTTTCTACTCCAGTTCTGCGCCTCTCCTGAGTGGGGACTACCAGGTGTTCTGAACTGAGCATTTACTATGCAGGCAAATATGCACTAAAGCATGTTTTAACTGGCTGGAATGGCCTAAGAAAGTAAACTAAAAAACCAGCTATACAAAGGCTGGCAGATTTATTATACTACTTCTCACGTCACTCAGCTCCTGCCTTCCTGTAATTCCAGGAATCATGGGCAAAATATGGCCCATGAGCCAGATCTGGCCTGCCAAGCCACCTCATCATCTTTTCTACCCATTACAACACCTTGTGGCTTTATGGAGAGACAGAAAGACTAAAGGACTTGCCCAAAAGCATGCAGGAAATCTAGGGCAGAGCAGGGATTTTCACTCAGGTCTATGGTTAGCCCCCTAACTCCTCTCCTTCCACTCCAGTTGAACAGTGCTGGCCTTCCATAGGCTGTAGCTTCAGGCAGACTCCCCTGCTTGCCCCTCAGCCTGCTCAGAAAAGCAGCTGCCAGGCCATTTCTCTTTCAAAACTGTGATCCTTGAGGGGAAGGCTTCAGATATTGCTCCTGCCCCCAGTACAATCCCATTGGCCGGTTTCTGTCCAGAAACTGGCCAATGGGAGCTGCCTGTTTGAACAGGTAGCACACAAAGCACCACATCACCCTCCTTTCCCACTCAGTTATTCACACAAGCACATGGCTCTGCAACCTATGCAGGCACAGGGCAGGCAGGCAGGCTAGCTGGTTGTGTTGCTGGCTGGTAAGTCTCCTGGCCAGAGCCTGCCTCTGGCACCCCAGCCCCTCCCTTCCCCAACCCTCTGCCCCTCCATTCAACATACCCAAACTCTCTGCCCCCTTTTTGCACCCACACCCAACACCCCATCCTCTGCCCCAGATCACACTCCCCTTCTACCCTAGGCCACAAACCAACTCCCTGCATCCCAGTCCCTGCCCTAGGTCACAACTGCCTCATTCACCAAAACTCCTTTCCAGTCCCCAGTCTCCCTCCCGCACCCCTTTTCCCTAAGCTCCCTTCTGCAGCCAACCTCCATCCCAGACTCTGCAGCTCCTTCATTAATATCATGGAAGAGTGCGGCCTCGACCACTTTCCAGAATCTTGGAGTGTGCCCACGTCAAAATTTATTGCCCATCCCTGTGTTATTCAGAACACCGAATTCAAACTAAATAGAAAAAAAAAATCTACAAGCTTTCTCTATTGAATCTAACAAACAGAACCTGGCCTAAAAACTAATTCTTTAGACTGGGACATTTTGGGTCAACTCGGATATATTTTCTCTGTTGAAATCCTATGTTTTACAGTGGAAAGAGGTACAACACTGGAGGCCTGCAAAGTCAGAACCACACCATTCTAGGTTTGATAAGATAAATGTAACTATTGCCTTCATCTCTTCAGTTGCCGTGAAGCTAAAAATATGTCAAGCTACAGGCAAGAAAAAGGTTCAGGAAAGATGTATTTGCAGCTTTAAGAAACAAAGCTATATATACACACTCACACACAAGATATACTTGGATGCTTTGTCTCTAGTTCTACTTGAATTGTCACAGAACTTGAAGTGTTCATCTTTGATTAATTATAGTAACACCCCAAAAGTCTTTCAGGAGTCACTGTTTTTAATCAAAGTATCTTGACTGTAAACAAATGAAGCAGCCTGTTTGACCTCTTTCTTTTGCAGGAATGCCATACTCAGTCTTGGAACCAGTTTATGCTGGCAGTAGACAGCATAAATCCAGGTGAAACTATATACTTAGCCCCAAGCTAACCCAAAGCACGGAAGGCCACAAATGCTTCATTCCAAGCAGAGACCTACATCACGCTACCGCTGCTCAAAACAACCTGGGCAGGTTCTGAGAGGCACCTTTACACCAGTCCAGGGTCTCAGTGGAAATTACCGTAGATGCAAAATAAAAGCTTGTTTGGGGATAGGTCAGGGCATTTAGACAACAGATGTGGTGTTTTCAAAACTGAAACCAGTTTAAAACTGGAGCAAAAGGAAGACGGATGGATTCAATGTCCTCTTCCCTCTGACAGTGGCATGGAGGGTGGGGGGGTGTCACAAGGGAAAGAGATGTGCAGAGGTTGGAGACAGCTTCTCAGTGAGTACATGATTTGTTCCTCCCTCATTCCCATCCAAAATAATACTATTTAAATACAGAGCAATTTACTTTTACTGAGTCTGTAAGTTTCAAAACTTTCTCCACACAAACGGCTATGCACCATCTTAAAATGCTTACCTCTGCATACAAATAGCAGTTTTATGCTGCTAATAGGGTTGCCAGACAGTTGAACCAAAAATACCAAACATCACTCTTGAGTAACCACACAAATGTTGATACTACATTTCAAATAAACTGGTCAAGCTGAGGCCCATACATTAATTTAATGTTGACAAATATAGTTATCTGCAAACACAGATTTAAAAGCGGTCACCTCCTTTCCTCCCCAATCCTTCCATCAAGTTTAGAATAATAATAGAGATGTAGCCGTGTTAGTCTGGTCTTGCTGAAACAAAGGACAGGACTATGCAGTACTTTAAAGACTAACAAGATGGTTTATTAGGTGATGAGCTTTCCTGGGCCAGACCCACTTCCTCAGATCAAATTGTGGAAGAAAATTGGCATGACCATATATACCATAGGGATACAATGAAAAAAAGTGAACACATAAAATTGACAAATCAGATAGCTTCCCCAATTATCACCCCTAATATCATTATCTCATAGACACTAATCTCCCTCCCTCCCTCCCCACGTTCTAAAATCTGATTTGTCAATTTTGTGTGTGTTCACTTTTTTTCATTGTATCTCTTTGGTATATACGGTCATGCCAATTTTCTTCCACAATTTGATCTGAGGAAGTGGGTCTGGCCCACAAAAGCTCATCACCTACTAAACCATCTTGTTAGTCTTTAAAGTACTGCATAGTCCTGTCTTTTGTTTCAGCAAGTTTAGAGTTACTTCAGCCAGGAGGCTGCTTCTAGGAAAACACCCACTACGAAACATATCCAAATGCTCTTGATGAAATATTTGTCATGGTTTTTATAAATTATAAAAAGCACATGTCCAGAAGCCCTTTCCATGTCCTTGATTTAATATAAAAAGCCACATAAATAAGAAAAAATGATTTATACAGTCTTAAGATATCCCAGAGCATATTCTCAGGTGAAGACACTGATAGAGGTGTCTATCCAGAAGTATGAGCAGCAGTAGCTCTTGGGGCTTTCAAAATTAGAAGCTAATTAAAATGAAAGGATGATTACCAGGGCATTGGAGTGCCATAGTAAAGTTCAAGGAACATCAGACTCCAGCATCTACCTGGGTAATCACTAAAGAGCTTGATCCAATGTCTCAAAGTCCCTTAAAAAGATTGACCATATCAAAAAGCAGCACTCACAGTATTGTGCTGCAGTGTCAACACTAAGTAAATTAAATCTGGAGTCAAATTCTGTATCTATACCCTTCTACACAAAGAGCAGAGAGAACTCTGCTAATTACGCTTTTCTGCAGTCTAAATGTATCAAACCTTAGCTGTACCTGCAGAGTCTGCACATGCATTTGTTTTTTTTATGGTTAGCTGCTTGATAGGTATTTAGGTACAGTGAAGGAGGCTTGCTGAAAATTTGTCCCATCAGTGCTTAAATGTCAGTAGAAAAGGTCCTTCTTGGGTAGTCCAAGCATTTTTCTCTTCATCATCTGTTGTGATGAGAGATCAGCTTGCATTTCCCCTGCTCTCTCTGAGGAAACATAGCTCAGTTGTGTTTGTTCACAGGTAAAGCAAGACTGCAAACTAATTGCGCACACTTTTCTCAGTAAAGGTTGTATCAGAAAAGAGCTCTGTTGAAGAAAATGCCCACAGGCACAAATCATACTGGGAAGGAGCACACAGGAGAGGGGGAGGCAGAAAGAGAGAGGGTGACAGGAGGGAGGTCACTATGTAAAATGTTTTAGAAGGAGGTTAAGCAGACTAGCTTGAGCCAGACAAGATGCTCATTACAGCCATGCTTCTTCTCATAGGGTTTCCATACTCTCTGCTTTGTATTCATCTGAGAAAACATTTTAATTGTAGGCCTGCCCAGTATGTCTCTTGAAAAACAGGAGATAGAGGACAACCACAACGAGTGGTAAGTCATCTGGGTCACTGATTTTACTAAATCTCTTTAAGAAAAATAAAATGTGGCTTGTTAAAGGAAGTAAAAAAGGCTTTTCCCCAGGCATCTGTCATATCTGTTAATCAGCATCTAAAACCCCATCTCTCTCTTCCACTTCTCTTTCATATCCTTAACCAGAAGCCAAATAACTTCTTTGGCCTAAATACCACTTTGGAGCTTTGCATGGACAAAGCATTGAACAACTGCTTAGCCTCAACACCATGTTAAGTAAGCATTATCCCTATTTTACAGGTGGAAACTGGCTTGTCTATGTTAAAAAGTTGCATCAATTTAACTCAGATTTTAAAACTGATCTAGTGAAACTAGTACAACCACCCTACCACCCCACCCAACATAGATGCAGTTTAACCTCGTTTAAATCAATTTAACTTGCACCAGAAACTTATTGTGTTAAACTGATGTTATTTAAATAGGATGACGTGCATCTTCAATTGGGGTTTTCACAAATTTAAGTCCCATAAACTGGGCCTAAATGGCTTCCCAATCAAATTCAGCAGTTTACACTGAGGTCTAGAAGTTGAGGATCATGCTATTCCATTGTTCCAACATGTAACCTGCAGACGTCCTTCTAGGAATGTTTTATCCAGCAAACTGATTGTACCTATTGCTAGGATGCTGTAGACCACAATTCACAGAATATATCTAACACTTGGATGTACTTAATAAAGGCAAACTCTGCTCCATTGCTCCCAATTCACCTTAATTAGTTTTGCAGACACCAATGGCCAGGATAAACATCTTTTTTAACACCCAGATTTTTATTTACAACTCATTTCATTTTGTTAAAATAAATAAATTACTAAATTCCTCGTTTAAGATTTCATTGTAACTTATTTTAATCACAAACATCATACCCCATACCCGTAGTAAATTAATGGCTCTAGTCTGTCTAGCCTAACTACCAAATCTTGCTTCTTGGAAGTTCTGGATCTTCCATTTCTGATTTTGACGTGAACAAACACAAGCTGGATAGGGTTGTTTTTGTTTTGTGCTTACGTGGTAGTGGCCCTGGGCCAAGCATGGCAGAGGAGTTAGTTAAGACATTATCTCAAGACAGAGGACAGCATACAAGAAAGGACGGAGGCAGCACAGAAAGGAACAATGGAGTAGACTGGAAAGAAAAAAAGGGAAGGCATTATTCTCCCCCACCCCCCACACACCCCTACCTTCCTATATTCCTCTACATTTTTGCCATAGAAAAACTGTCATGGCTTCTGAATATAAAAAAAGACCCTTTCTGGGAATATTTTGAAGAAATTTTTAAAGGAAAATGTGTTAAGTGTAAGCAACGTAAGAAGATGCACAGCCTGGCTGTAAGACTTAAACATCATAAGGAAAACTGCTTATTGGGAGAAAATAAATATGGCTGAAAATGTGGATATGGCTGAAGAACGTGGATCAACTTTGCAATGCATCACTCTTCAAGACTTTCTCTTAGTCTTTTAGTATAAGTGTGATTTGACAAGGTAATTCCCAAGCTGTTTGTTATGTTGGATATTACTAGAAATTTTTTTATCTTAGCTAATCCTTATGATTTGTTTAATCAGTTAGCTAGGTTTAAAAATCTATCACCCAAGTATACAGTACAGAAAGCTGCAGTAAGAGAAATACAGAGTTGCCAGTTGCCACTGAGTGTATTCTCTTATTTTATACCACATAATAATACATGCTCTTTATTTTGGAACTTCATGGCCACAGACCATAATGGTGATGCCATAAAATAAAATAGAGAATAGATTTATCATAACTCGGCTATTAAAGGGAACCCCATTCTATACTTGCTTTCTGTGGGGCTTACTCCAAATTAAGTGCACTCTAAGCACAGTCTGTCTTAGCTTTCTTTGGTAACTTGGAATCAGATGAAAGTGGGGCTGTGGAAAATGAGAGATAGTTGTAGAAGTTTTAAAGGACACTAAACATTTAGTGTTCTGAGGACTTGTCTGATAAAGTTAATAATTTGAAAATTTACAAAAAAAAAGAGTTTAATGACAATCGTCTGCCAGCAACTGAGAAGACTGCTGCAATTGCAAGTGTGCAACATTTATATAATATTTAATATTTAGTTTAATAAAATAGTGTTACTGTATGTGTATGATTTAGTTCTTACCTTTCCTAATGTACTGCTTCTGCAGCATCTGCAGCTTGACACAGGTAATGAGAATTATGTACTATTTCCTAATTAATAACATCAAATTATTTAAAAAAATTACCCAAAGTATATCCTCTTAGATGTTGTAAAAAGCTGTCCTGTGGAGTAAGTTAACATATTGCAGTGATCAGATTTACACCATTGTTTAAAGAAATATGTAACGTGTCCGTGGGAAACCTGATTTTAAATCAATGTTTTTTTATTGAGGATTTAAATCCGGGATTTAAATCAATCAACCCTACCAATATCTGAGGTGTTTTTACTAGCATCATTCATCACTAGCCTTGAAAAATCTAAGGTGATAGTGATAACAGAAAGGAGCAGAAAGGAACAGTGAAAAGGAGCAGAGAACTGCAGGCAAGGCTCAACTCCCTCGGCTCCCCAGAATGTAATCCAATGTCAAAATTCCAAGCCAAGAATCCAAAGAGTTTGACACTTCAGTGGAAATTGACACAGCAACTGTGATAGACATTTTATGCCAGGTTTCCTGTCTCTCCATTAGCCAAACCTCAAAATTCATAACTCATTCCAAACCCCAGGAAAAGGAGATTATGGATTAAGAATCTGGAGTTGAGACCAATGAAATACTGATTTGTTGCTAGTAATTTAAAAAGGCATTTTAAAATGGCTAAATCATGATAAATCCCCTGGTTCAGAAAAATCCCTCATCCGGGACCAATCAGGTCTGGAGGGTGCTGGACCAGGAAGGTCCAACCTATAGTACAAAATACTAATGTCTGAAATGTGCACATTTTCAAAATGTTAACGGTTTCAAAAACTATTAAAGAAATGTACATGTGGATTGAAATGCTGAGTTTTAAACTGAAACAGTTTAAGTGATTTACAAACTCAGCAACCCAGAAATGCTGTAATTCGTTACACACCTGCACACATTTACTGCCATACTACTATACATCTTGACATCATAATCCAAGACACTGCCAAAACATGTCTGGATTTTAGGTTTAAGATTAAAAAAAAAGGAATTAATACTCATCTAGATATTTTAAAATATCAACTGATAAAATTATTGCATGAAACATTCTTGTCAGATGCTACCTTTTCAGTAGTCACCAAAGACACAAGCTAACCTCTTAAAACATGAGCTAATGTGGAGTTATACAGGCACTGCGCCAATATTTTAAGCATGTCTTTCAGGTCTTGATTTCCTTGATATTTTGCAGGGATGAGAGCTCAAAAAGGATGCAATTCAAAAAGTTTATGTTACATATTTTAATTTCAGTTCCTCTTGCCACCTCCCTTGTGTAATAAATCAAATGAGAGGTAGGTGAAAGGCAAAAAGTAAGCATAAGCAACTTAAAAGATGCAAAAGATTTTTCTTCATGTGTTCTCTTCACAGAAGACAATACCAAAGATTCCAGCCATCCAGGAAAATGTCCATGGCTTTATGGTGAAATGTAAGTTAACCATTAACAGATTTCTTTACTACCATTATCCCTTCCCCCATAATCAGCATAATCTATAGGAGGGATTAATTTTTAAAAATGGAAAACTGCAGCATCCTCTACTGGAAACCACATTTACCAATTAATTTCAGCATAGGGTTAGTCTGCCTAAGTGTCAGAGATTTGAATCTATTCAGAGAAGGAAACAGTTTATGACCTAACATTTAGATTCTACACAAGGAACTCCCATCAAGAACAATAAAGCAGCAAACATTGATGTTTTTACAGGAGAGAGGGCCGCTAGTCCACTCTCAGCTCTTCCTCTCCTGTACCCTCCTCTTCCCGCCAAACCACAGTCCCCATTTACTCCTTTTTTCCCCTCCTCCTCCCTCCACTTAAAAACAACGCTTCTTGCTTTAGTTAAACATCAAGGCAGCAAGAAAAAATTCTGGCACTTCAGAACAGCTCCTTATCATCAAAGGCTTAAAACAACAATAATTTATTTCTATGGTAGACATGGCAACGTAAATACTGGGTTGCATTTGAAGATGCAAGTATACCCACTAACTCTGACCTCTCCGACAACAGTCTGAGACACTTCTCATGTTTCCTCTCCCTACACAACTATTAACTATCCATAATGAAAACGTACAATATTGCTTCTCCCTTCCTTTTCTTTCCACAGGATAGCAGATGAGAGCATGGACATTCGCTACGGTACTATTGTGGCTTCATGATCTGCCAGAATGCCAAAGTGGCAGCCACAACTTCCCTTTGCTTTGGACTCTGCTATATTGTATAGCAGAGCTTTAGACCTCTCCCAGTTACTAATATTTGGCCTTGCATTTCAGGTATAGACTTTAGGATACATTTTTTCACCAGCAGCAGTCTGTATTACCCAAGTCAGTGCCTCTCTATCAGGAAAGATGCCATCTGGTGCTAAACCCAACATATCAACAGAAGTTTGAAAATGTGCGCACATTTTCAGGAGTGGAAAGGAAAAAAAGTATCAATATAGAAGGGCTGTATAAAGTATCATTACAAAGGAAGCCCCACTTCCATTACTCTTGTTCATAGACTGTTGTGGCCAGATTATTTCCAAAGGGCATGGGGAAGGGAAAGAGACAGTCTTTTTGCATCTATTATATTTCCCACCCTTTCTAGCCCTCTGACAGACCCCAAAACCGCAAAGTTTCATTCTTCTCTTCTCCCATCCTGAGTCATTTCCAGAACCCAGTCACTGAATAGCTCTAAGGGGGCTGTTCAAAATAAAATGTCTTTGGCAGCATCCCTGGCCTTGCTTTTTCATTTTTGTTCTGTTTTTAAAAGTTACTAATAGTTTATTTAAGAGGAGGAGGAAGGAAGAATGTTCCCTGCATGCCAGGGAAACTTTTTCTCTCTCATATTCTCATAGCGGCTCTTTACCTTAAAAGGCAATCTTTGCTTAGTCTCCGGATGCTGTGCTGTAAACAGCGGGTGCCAAGGCATGGCAAGCATGTTAAGGATGACAAGTGCCATAACATTATTTCATAATGCTGCTTTTAAAAAAAGCAACCCTTACATTCTATAGACAGATGTTGAGTTTGAGGCCAAATTAAGCTTCAGCTGGCCTCACCTGGGAAGCAAGAGGAACAGGGTGCAGCTGGTACAAAATGAATATATTGATACAGCAGAACTTCCCAGTCCTGTCTGCTCTTTCCTCCTGCTTTTAACAAAACAAAAATAAAAACAAAAAACAGAGAAGGAGGTAAGAGGACATGTACTTACTACATTGCTGGAATATAGTGGTTACATTCATGGCAAGCCACATATAACTGCCTATCAGAACAGTTGTCTATTGGCAGAAGAGACTCAATTATAAGTCTTTCCTATTGCCCAGGTTCTGGAACTAATCTTCCTTCCAGGTAATTCCAGCTTTCCCCTTTGGTTTACCCCTGGGAAGAATGACTACAGAAGCAAGTCTGAGCTAGCAGGAAGCTCAGTTAATTCTAGAAAAATACACAGAAAACATTCTTGTGGTAAAAGATGTACTGAACTAGAGCTCTCTTTTTAATTCCTGAGGGCCTAGTATCCGCCAGCACCCCTCCTCCCAAAACTAGAGAATGCACCTTTTAGTTACTGTTGATTACTCTTTTTGACTGTATAATCAACATGTCATTCCTTCGTGTTCCCCCTTTAATCAACTCTTTTGATGGAGTGGGGGAGAGGGATTTGTGTGCATGGGTGAGGAAAGGAAGGTTACCGGGGAGAACAAAATATTTTTGAGCCTATGTTTCCAGGAGGCAGTGCTGAAATACAGATGCAGCCACTTTCAACTGGGGGATGTTAAAAAGCAGGTAATTGGGTAAACCTGTAGCTGCTGAAAAATGCACCTGCAGTGCGGGGCAGCAACTGGCTCCCTGGGAGCTGGTTTGTGCTGGGAGCTGGCTTTTAAACTGGCTACTGGCATGCACCAGCTGCCAGTGCACACCTGCACCCCTGCTCCCAGGGAGTTGGCTACCATCTCTGTGCTGCTGCCTCCAATACAGAGGCAGCAGCACAGGGTGGCAGACCACTCCCTAGGCGCCTGTGTGCAATTGTGAATGTTAACAGATAAGCCCCATTAACTGTCTATAGGGTTAAACTTTCACACTGATACTTTGAACAACTCAAAAAAATGCAGGAAACCACCCAAACAAACAAAAGCATTCTGCATGGCCCCAATGACAGTTCTGCTTTAGTAATTTTAAATGCTCCTTTCCAACGTCTATCCACAAACTATAGTTAGCCTCCTCAATGAGCCAGTAAGCCTTCATATGTTGGAACCATAAGCATAAACATGGAGGGTTCAGGTTTCTTATCCTGAAGGAGATTTTGCAGTGCAATCTGTTTAACTAAAACCCAGATAACCTACTACAATAAAACCTTAAACTAATTCAAAATTCAGGACAACGTAGCACTTTAAAGACTAACAAGATGGTTTATTAGATGATGAGCTTTCGTGGGCCAGACCCACTTCCTCAGATCAAATAGTGGAAGAAAATAGTCACAACCATATATACCAAAGGATACAATTAAAAAAATGAACACATATGAAAAGGACAAATCAAATTTCAGAACAGGAGGAGGATGCGGGGGGGGGGGGGGGAGGGAAGGAAGGAAGGTAAGTGTCTGTGAATTGATGATATTAGGGTGGGGAGAGTGGGATGTCTGTGAGTTAATGGTTAAACTAATTCAAGCATTGGGGAAGTAAGAGGGCTATTGCTCTTCCAAATACTTGGACATTCTCAAGAGGTCTCCGCACAGACCAGAGATTACCTGTTTGTGTATAAGGTAAATTCAATAGTTCAAATGGAATAGTGTTATAAATACTTATCAGAATTAGCTTCCCTAAAGAAGAATTAAAAAAGATAAAAAAATCCAAAATAGTGTCAGTTCCTGACCACCACAAAACCCCCACAAGAATGTCTTTTCCCAAACTTCAGTTGAATGCAGCTTGCCAGAAATGCAAGATTTGTGTTTTTTCTCACTCTGGATAATTTTTTAAAAGCTTCTATTGAGTAAAATATTTTTCTTTAAAACATACAGAACTAAGTCAGCTGAAGTGTAACAGTGTCAGGATACTTGGCCTTTCCATGCAGAAGAGCTCAGCCCATTAGTTTGAGCAGCATCATAACTACAAAAGGGGTTTAAAGCCTCTTGCATCACCTCCTGTGTACCCTGCTGAACCCATCTGAAAGGGCACAAGGTTTAGTGAAGTCCTGACCACATGAGCTATATTTATGATTTGTACTGTGCATGTGTCGCGTGACTTGAACCTTACCCTCCCCGCTTCACCTGCCCTACACTAGAATGACAGCCTACTATGGGGCTATCACTTTGCATCAGTAGTGTAGCATCAAGTAGGCACAGTGGAGAATTTTGTCCTAGGTACCTCTTCACAGCAACTTCTCAACAGCATCACTGTCTTTACCTCTCAAAATCCCATCAGTTTAGAACACAAATGCTGGGAAACTCCTAAGTGCCTGCAACTTGTCAACAGGACACTAACCAAAGTAGCGCATCTCCGTAAGAAATCTACTAGACATGTACCCCTGCCTAACACATTCAAGCCACTTAAAAAACAAGAAGATAAGAATTTTACTGTATTAGTTTCCCATGTAGAAGAATGGCTCGGTAATATCAAATACAGACCTGCTCCTTTTTAGTCTCCAAAATGTGAACTAAAATTTCCCCAGCTTGCAACTAGACAGAAGAGTTTGCCTGGTAAAGAAAGATCTTGTAGGTAGAGTTTCTTGGGGGTGGGGAGGGGAGAGACAAAGGGAGGCAGGGGTCACCTTGCATCTAGTAATGTTTTATAATGGGGTATGTAACAGGAGTACTGACCACTTACAAGTCTACTTGAACAAAATGTCAGTGAATGTATCTTCACTGGCAATTTTTGCTCCAATGTAGTTACATAGGTGCACAGCCCTAATGTAGATGTGCTGCACTTGTGTGAGCCAATGACTGGTACCCATGCACCTTTACCACAGGTTAACCAGTGAAAAACTACACAAACAGCTCCGTCCCTTAAGTTACTCTGTGCGAGAAATGAGAAAAATTGGACAAAAAATAATTATCTTTGGAGGCACCACAGAAAAACTTCACTGCAAGAAGAAGAGAGACTCACTGCTGAGAGAATATGCACTGTGTTATGGCAACAAAATATGAGCATACTTTTATTATGTATAGTGTCTTTCATAGCTACTCCAAAATGCTTTACAGAGTTAATACAATTACCAAGTTAAATGAGACCAGGAGAGAAGAGAGGTTCAGGCAATGGTAAAGAGAGGTTTTCAACCGACAGCGTGAATGACAGATGCACAAACTGGTTGGACTGCAGATAGGAAGCATCCCACAACTGGAGTACTTGAACTTTCAAAGCAGAGACTAGCTTGGGCAAAAGACCTATATGAAGACTGTGGGCTAGGAAAGAGATGTTTCAGCCCCCCCGCCCCCCCCCAAAGCTTGCGGTAATGAAATCTCTTTAGATTGCAGCAATCCTTTAACATTGATGGAGAATTGTGTAATTTTACAAGAATCTGTTACCTGTGTACATTTATTCAGCCATATCTGATGACTAACACAGTTTTGTTGTTTTTCCACCCCCCATTGTCTTGCAGAGCCAACATATATGGCAGAATGAGAAGGATTTATTTTAGTTCATGTATCACTTGAATTCTAATTACAAGACCAAATTCTGCTTTGTTACTCATGTGTAGCCCTATTTTCTTTCAAGGCAGAATTTGAAGACAATTGCGATGCATGGGTGTAACCCCGGAGAGACTGTGGCATGTAGAACGTATTGCTACAGACACGGTGCACACCAGAAAGGATTCAATTTGACTCCCAGAACCCCAGATGACTTTACAGGGCTGGCAGTTAGCAAAGCTACTTTTTCCACTTGTACACTGAGCAAATTTGATCAGGAAATCTTTGAGACATCGTAAATGTGGAATTTCACATTGCCATTCCGACAGAGTTGAGTAGAACCATGCTTTTAATAGCAGGGAATAATTTCACCATGGCAACCTAGATTTAGCAGTGAGACTTTTTTGCTCTATAACTCAAGACAAATGCCCTCTGCAAACAGCTATCAGGGTTTAGACCAGTTTGTCTTTGTGATGCAGCTGTTTTTCTTTGGAATTTTCTGTTACCTTGTTCCCCCTACAAGCAATGATCATACATCACAAATTTTGAACATTATACTAGCCTGCAAAAAAAAAAAAAAAAAAAAAAAAAAAAAAAAAAAATCAATCTATTGCAAGTCAAAAACATTAGTGATGCAGACAAAGCCAGCAACAGTCATTTCTACTTACCAACAACTTGGTTGGTGGATGCGTGTGCGCATAATTCTATATACTTGTAATTGGATTTTAAAAACAGTTTCCCAATTTAAAAAGTCTGTAAATCTACTTTCACAAAGATAATTTAGTACTTGTGCCTTACTCATGAGGAAGGACGATACAGCTCCTGTGATACTGTCCAAAGGAGTTAATGTTAACATTCATTTCAAGGAGCTGAGCAATTCCAAAATATTGCCTCCCTTCTCCCCTCCTCTCTCCCCCCCCCCCCCCCCCCCCCCCCCAGCAGTGCAACATAAGCTCTCAGCTGAGCTCAGTCATAGTTTTTGTTTCTCTCTGGGGCTCTCCAGAGAGGAGGAACAGTAAAGGGCTGTCTTTAGCCCTTCTGGCAGCACTGGGCAAGTTCCCATCTATTCAGGTATGAAACGTCTTGAAATAAAGGGGTTTGGTCACCTATCACATTTGGACTGTAAGAACCCTTTACACACAAAGGGTATTTTGTATCTGAAGAAGTTGCTACAGAGCTTAAACCACAGTTAGTACACATTAAGTAACAAGATACTCTTAAATTGTAGCAGTCTCAGTTAAGGAAAATAGGCAAAGTAAAATTCTGCCACTAGCTTTGCTGGATTACAGATGAAAAAACGTTACCCAGGCTCTCAGAGAATTACAGAAGCCTGGGCCACTTTGAGTTTAGAGGGCCTAGCCCCAGATGTATCTAACTTCTTATCCACAGGGTCACACTAAAGGCAAAAGAATATATGAAAATGAACTAGAGACATTTATTTATTAACAATTAAGTCATTATACCAAAAGCATGTATAATAAAAATGTAATTTTAATTGTGAGTTTCCACTGCACGCAAAACTCTTTATTTTAGAAATGCTTTTAATTGAAGAAAAAACTAATTATGTGCAACATCACTGTTAATGTTAAGTATTGAGCCAATTCAAACGCTCTTGTCTCACTGCAGAATGATACGGTAAAACTCTGATGGTCCGGCATGTGATGGTCCGGCATTCGCAATGGTCTGGCACCATCAGGAACCTGGAAGTGCTCCGGGCAGCCGGACCATTGGAGTGCTCTGCCCCCAGCTTCCCCAATTCAGCCGCTGCTAAAACTGACCAGCGGCTGAATCAGGGAAGCCGGGGGCAGAGCAGCTGGGGTGCTGCAAGGTAGGTCCCATAGTGTTGTCCCTCGGGGCTGTGGAACAAACCCGGCAGCACCCCAGCTGTCCCCGATTCAGCCACTGCTGAAACTGACCAGCAGCTGACTCCAGGAAGCCCGGGGCAGAGCTGTGCTGCCCCTGGCTTCCTGGAGTCAGCCGCTGGTCAGTTTCAGCAGCGGCTGAACCAGGACACCTGGGACAGAGCAGCTGGGGGGCTGCTGAGTTGGTCCCACAGCGCCGAGGAGTGGCGCTACTGGACCAACCCGGCAGCACCCGAGCTACTCTACCCCAGGTGTCCCCAAGTCAGCCACTGCTGATACTGATCAGCGGCTGACTCCAGGAAGCCGGAGGCAGAGCTGCTTTGCCCCGGCTTCCTGGAATCAGCCCCTGATCAGTTTCAGCAGCAGCTGACTTGGGGACACCTGGGACAGAGCAGCTGGGGTGCTGCTGGGTTGGTTTCGCAGTGCCAAGGGTCAGCGCTACCGGACCAACCCGGCAGCACTCCAGCTGCTCTGTTGCAGGCGTCCCTGATTCAGCTACTGCTGAAACTGACCAGCAGCGGATGAATCAGGGATGCCTGGGGCAGAGCCGAACTATCGGAAGGGGGGGGGCTATGAGGGGCCTGAGGTGGCATCTCCCCCACCCCACACCAGACCCTTCATAGCCCCCTCCCTTCCGATAGTCCAGCATATCTGATAATCTGGCACCCCCGGGTCCTAAAGGTGCCAGATTATCGTTCGTTTACTGTAGTTCTTTACTTGTTTTAACATGTTAAAGGTGCATTCACCTGAAGCCACTGATGTAGGGAGACTGACAAAAATACGTAATGGAATTGTGATATTAGGAAATACAATCGACTGCCCGAGATCAAATATTTCTTGAAGCAGTTCCTTTGGCTTGTAGTCAGATTTAAAGTTGGTAGAATGTATGTGTTTCAGGAAGACGATCTCAGAGATCTTTGAATTTCATTGTTGAAACTGTTTAGCCGCTGAATATGGAACCTCATCACTTAGTTTTCTGAACTCCTAAAGGAATTAAAAAAAAAAAGTACAAATTGGTTGCAGTGACTCTAATTGATATGTAAAACCAGATTTGACCAATACCCTGTGCTTCTGATTTGGACTCAAAGGATTGTGTCCCATTGACCATGAATCTTTTGAATATCTTTAAGAAGTCATTCAATGTTATCCCACTCAGCATGTAACTAAAGCACACAAAGCTACATTCTAAGACTAATTTCAAGCAGCCTTAGCCACATGGACGACATGAAAATTCATTCAAATTTGCAGGTATATTTCTGAATTTACTTAAGCTCAGTGCAAGCCTGTGCTATGAGTATAAGCGATTCAAGCTCACTTAAAGTCTCTCTGAGTCCAAATGCTGTGCAACTGGTTTAACTCCTTCAATTCCTGCTGACCATCTCATTGATGACATGCCGTGAAGGGAAACAGGTAGATGCTGCTTCAGAATTTGCCACTTTTGAGGACTGCTACTGAAGAGGTGGATTGTTCCAAAGTATTTGATTGCTTCCTTGCATGATTCAGCGTAAGCAACGCCTATGAGACTTAGTGTGTGGTGGCCACAACTGGAGAAAATACAGTTTGGATTTTGCTCAAGAAGGATTGCTTGTACTCCATTGTATTTTCCAGCCATACTGGATCCATTGTCATAAGATTGGCCAATGCAGACTTGAAAATTTAATTTGAAACCTTTCAGAATTTCTAATATACGAGCAGTGATTTCTTTTCCATTTTTTTCATGAAATTAACACAATGAATCATTCTTCAATTTGAACTTCCTGCAATTTTAACATATCGAACAACCAAGGTCATCTGTTCTTTATGAAAAAAGTTTGGAGTTGCATCAAGAGTTGAAAAGTATGCCACATGTCTTATCTCTTCAAGAATTGTTTGCACAAATGTCCCACAGCTCAATAAATGTGTTTTGTATTCTGGTAGACAGATAATGGACTTGCATGCATTTTCTGCTCTCTTGTGATTCACAAACATGCCTAACATGGCCTGATAAAAGTGGGTTATATTTGCTAAGAAGCTCAAGTATACCAAGAAAGTTTCCATTTGGTTCCAGTCAACGTATTGGTGACCCTACAAAGCCAATCCCTGTTCAGAAAGAAAAAGAATGACGTTCAATATGCGCTCAAGTTTTTTCCAGTTATCAGTTTCTGAGTTTATTTTACTTTGGAGTAAGTTTTCAATTGAACTGTCAGCTAGTACTGCTCTACTAGCTGATTTCCACGTAACAGTTATCTTTATGCAATACTGAAGTTTCATGTGCAGGTATTCAGTCTTTCAACTTCCTCCAACCTCTACTGATGCTCCAACTGGATGGATCAGACAGTACTGATGCATTTGAAATATTACTGTTAAAAATGAAACAGAGTACATAATACAGACCCTGCTTTTCCATGCTCCAGCAGAACCAGTCTTTTGTGTAGATCTCTCCATTTGGAAGAGTTTCTGTGAGAAGGCGAGTGGGAAAAGCATGATTTTCAACATCTTTTGGTATATTACTTGGAATCTCAAAACAATTAACTTTGATAAACTGCACTTGAGCAACATTGTTCTTAATCAAGAAGTCCAATATCAGGTTCTGATGGCACTCTGTTGTTTTCACCCTCTTACTTGCACCACGTTCAAATCTTCACTTCATTTTTATAAAGGGGTTCTTTTAAAACACAGTAAGATACAAATTAATTCACTAAAGGCTATTGATTATAAAGAATGTTAATTGCATATACTTCACAATGAATGTTATATAATAACTGTTTGGGGGTGTTATTTAGTACAGCCCCTACAGCCTTGAAATTTCATCTGCTAACATGTTCCCATTATTAAATTCCTCTAATAACTGGTGCGTTAATATGAACACAAATTATTGACAGATTAAAGTTTATTAAACAAGTAGAATTAAAAGTTTATGACCACAAAAAAGCCTTTAAAGATTAATCTAAAACTCGATGAAGAGGTAACTTACAGCTGAGCCTGACATGGTTATTGTATATGAAGACAAGAAAAAACAGGAACATGAAAGTCTCCTATGCAGAGATAAACATCTAATTTAAAAGTTATTCATCTTCAGAGCAAGGAAAAAATCACTTTACGGTAACAGAATTAATTGCAACTTTAAAAATCTCTAAACTATGCAAAGACTGTAAACAGCATTTCATAACACAGAATCACTAATCACAGAAGTGTCTCCAGTTATGAAATCTTGGATGTGACCAAAAAATTGGGGAAGGACTCATGTCCCACAATGATTTAAATCACTTTTTTGCAGGTATATATAGCTTCTTTTGTTGCGTCTCTGATAATTGGAAGGTGTATAATAAATGGAAATGACATCGTAGAAAAATGTCAAAATTTGAGGCCTCTGCTTCCTGAGGCATGGGCCAAATGGACCTTCTATCCCCCGCTTAATCCCAATAGGGCCTGACCTTACCTACAGAATCAGGGTTAAAAACAAAAGATATCCAAATATATGAACAGAGGATATTTTTCTTCACCCAGCGCACAGTCAACCTCTGGAACTCCTTGCCAGAGGATGTGGTGAAGACTAGGACTTTAACAGAGTTCAAAAAGAGCTAGATAGATTCATGGAGGTTAGGTCCATCAATGGCTATTAGCCAGGATGGGTAGGAATGGTATCCTTAGCCTCTGTTTGTCTGGAAATGGCTGACAAGAGAGGGATCAGGTGAGGATTATCTGTTGTGTTCTCTCTCTCTGGGGCATCTGGTATTGGCCACTGTCAGCAGACAGGATACTGGGCTAGATAGACCTTTGGTCTGACACAGTATGGCCATTCTTATGAATGGTTGATAACTTTCTAATAGAAC
The DNA here is from genome assembly GCF_052426305.1 of Pelodiscus sinensis. Lineage (NCBI taxonomy): Eukaryota > Metazoa > Chordata > Testudines > Trionychidae > Pelodiscus > Pelodiscus sinensis. Next base: position 118,091,772 of record NC_143056.1, on the reverse strand, counting down.
TGTTATAACACTGTAGCACTCCATACTTCAAAGTAGCACCTGAGATCCCAATATTCACCACTACCATATGATTATGTTTTGTACAATGTATGTCATAAGGTATAATTTAAAAGTCTTGACCTGCTGCACATTAATATCCTGTTGAATTGACTATACTATCATTGTATCTGAACTATTGCTGTGTGTCACAGGTTTTCAAACTCTGGGTTGTGGTTTGTAAGGGCAAGAAGCCACTAGCTGCTTTGTTTACCAGTGCCTCCACAGGTACTTGGATACAACTTCTTGTAATTCCTATTGGCTGGGAACAGCAAACCACAGTCAGCAGGAGCTGCAATTACTTATACCCACGGAGACACAAGTCAACTAAGCATCTCACAGCCAGCTAGCGGTCTGCCCCTTACAAACCCCGACCCAGAGTTTGAAAACCTGTTATATGTGTTATGTTAGTCTTTAAAGTGCGACATAGTTTTTCCTTTTGTTTTAGCAAGATCAGACTAACTCGGCTACCTCTCTATTACCCCTCTGAGACTTTTTAAAATATGCTGTGAGATTGGGAAATGCCAATAGTCAGCCTTTCAGTTGCAAGAAAGGAACAACTGTCACTGGTGTTGATAGCCCAAACAGGTGTTAATGGCCCATCCAGTAGAATCCTCTCCTCCAGAGGCTTCTTAGGAAATGGCACTTAGGCAATGGGGACAGTCTGAACTCCAAGTCAGGGCAAAGATTTTTCTGGCATCTACAAGAAAATATAAACAAGGGACAAAGTAACAGGGTCACTTGGCCTCTTCCCTCTCCCCCTGAAAATCGTCAAAGATTATCTGGAAGACAAAAGACTTTGAATTGTTCCCGACTGGAAGGGAGTACACAGTGAGAGAAATGGTATTGAGAACTGTAAGCTGCCGATAACATCTATTACAGTGACAGACTATTTGATTTAAATCTAGCTTGGTCTGCAGAATTTAAGCTGCCAATTTATTTTTATATCATAAGTAATCAATTCTGATCTCTATGCCTGCTACTTATACTCACTTAAAAATCTTTCTATAATTAATTTTATTTTATATTTAAATTAAAACGTTTTTTGGTTGAAGTGTTTGGAGAATACTAGCTCAGATTACAAAGGCTGGTGTATGTCTACTTTCCTTTAAAGAAGTGGCAAACTAACTAAAAAGCTTGCACTATCCAAGGGAGTCTTAAGGCATGTAAGATGGTGTATTTCTAGGGTACAAGGCTAGGGGCTAGAGTGATGGGTTGGGGCAGCTTCTTTCTGTATGATTTATGAGAGGCTCTGGGAGCATTCATGCAATTTAACTGGGTGTGGGGCTCCACAAGCTGATGGCTGAGAGATCACAATGGCTGGAAGAGTTTGCTGCTTACTGGAATAGTTGTGACTGAGGACCCAGGCTGGAGAGTTATGGAGGCACAGTGACAGTGGTTCCAAGGGGAATCCTGCAGATCCAGTCACAACACTCACCAACTGATGTGTAAATTGGGTAAGGAGGGATTTATTTAAATGGAGAGAGGGTAGGGATTTATTATCCCAAATTAGAAGTGATCCCTAGAGTACTGTGTAAAGTTACAAACTATAGGAGAATTAAAAGAATAATTAAGAGCTATTTCTCAAACTGTTAGCAATAAAAAAAATTAGCTTCCCAAGGTTAAAGGTATCTCAAAGAGCTCACTCATTTAATCAAATGTCAAGAACATGATTGTATTAAAAAGACACACAGATAAGACAAGCTACCTTAAGGATCAGATTAAAAAAAAAAATCAACCAATCAAAATCAGGCATCCAACTCTTCATCTAATTTGTGTGTTCAATAATGACTGCACATGCGACAGGGTAGTTATGTATGCATCTACTGTTCCTTTGTTTTGTCATTAGACAGTCTGCATATACAAATACTGCAGCTTGTGCATATGCTGGCTGAAATTGAGGTAAGTAGTTAGGCACTATTATACAGCTAGCTTTTCTGAAAGCCATAGCTCAAAAATAGGGCTAATTAACCAACTAATATGTTGTGAACATACATTTCCCTTACCTGCCCCATGTGTATAGTCCTCTTTAGAATCAAAATCATCTAAAACCTATTTGCTGACATTTATAAAACCACTCTTCATCATGCAAACAGGGCCATCCAAAAGCACAGTGCCTCCAACTGGCCTGGGGGCAGGGGAGCGGCAGGACCTCCGTGGGCTTGATCCACCCACTTGGCGAGCAGGATCCAGACCGCAGAGGCCCTTTTGCCCACTCTGGTCCAGAGTTTGGGATGGGGCTCATGTCTAGGGCAAAGGTTTCAGGAGCAGGTGAGAGAGCGAGCTCTGGTTGGGACGCAGACTGGGTTGGGGGTGAGGGCTTTGGGATACAGGCTACCCTGGGCAGAGAGGACTACCTGCAGCCCTTTCTTACCACAGCAGCTCAGCATTAGGTGAGAGGCACCTCTCCATAGGTGCAGAAGGTCCAGGCCATGGGAGGAGCACCACTCCACAGCTGGTCCAAGCTAGGCTGGGTGTGGGTTGGGAGAGAGGTGCCTGTCTCTGAGCTGTGTGAGGTCTGTTCTGCAGCAGGTCTGCTGTGGCCTTCATCCTGTGTGAGTTGTAATAGGTAACTGCATGGTTGTGCAGCTTGGAGGGAACTTAAATTGGGTCCTTCAATGTTGATAATTGAAAAGTACATTCTGATGCAGTGACACAAAATGATGGGGTCTAAATTTGCTGATACCACTCAAAGATCTTGGCGTCATTGTGGATAGTTCTCTGAAAACAGCCACTCAATGTGCAGCAGCAATCAAAAGAGAGAATAGAATGTTGGGAATCATTAAGAAAGGGATGAATAGTAAGAAATTATATTGTCTCTATATAAATCGATGGTACACCGACATCTTGAATAGTGCATGCAGATGTGGTCTCGCCATCTCAAAAAAGATATACAGGCAGTCCCCGGGTTACGTACAAGATAGGGACTGTAGGTTTGTTCTTAAGTTGAATCTGTATGTAAGTCGGAACTGGTGTCCAGATTCAGCCTGTTGAAACTGATCAGCGGCTGATTCCAGGAACCCAGGGGCAGAGCAACTCTGCCTCGGGCTTCCTGTAGTCCGCACTGGTCAGTTTCAGCAGCGGCTGACTTGGGGAAGCCTGGGGCAGAGCAGCTGGGGTGCTGCTGGGTTGCTCCAGTAGCGCCGCTCCTTGGCGCTACTGGACCAACCCAACAGCACCCCAGCTGCTCTGCCCCAGGCGTCCTCATTCAGCCGCTGCTGAAACTGACCAGCAGCGGCTGAATCAGGACGCCTGGGGCAGAGCAGCTGGGGTGCTGCCGGGTTGGTCCAGTAGTGCCCAGAGCGGCGTTGCGGGACCAACTGGCAGCACCCCAGCTGCTCTACCACAGGTGTCCGGAGAAAAGCCTGGTCTGCTGGGGGGAGGGGTGTACTAGCCCCCCCCCCCCCCCCCCCCAGCAGACCAGGGAGACGCTGCCTGGGTCCTCTGCGGCTTTGCTCCCCGTCTCCCTGGTCTGCTGGTTTCCAGCAGACCAGGGAGACGCGGAGCAAAGCCGCGGAGCACGCGAGCAGCGGGACAGCCCAGATGTGCCGCAGCTGTCCCGCTGCCGGCGTCCTCAGAGGCTTTGCTCCCCGTCTCCCTGGTCTGCTGGTCTCCAGCAGACCAGGGAGACGCGGAGCACTCCCCGTTCACAACTGCGGATCCGACATAAGTCAGATCCGCGTAACTCGGGGACTGCCTGTACTGGAATTGGAAAAAGTTCAGAAAAGGGCAGCCAAAATAATTAGGATTGTGGAACACCTTCCATATGAGGAGAGATTACTAAGACTGGGACATTTCCACTTGGAAAAGAGATGAATGGGGAGGGAGAGGGAGGATGTGAGATATTGATAAAACCATGACTGATGTGTGGAAAGTAAATACCGTTCCTTTATTTACTCCTCCTTATAAACACGAGAATTGGAGTCACCAAATGGCATTAATAGGTAGCAGGTTCTATACAAACAGAACGAAGTAGTTATTCACACAACACACAACCAGTGGAACTCCTTGCCAGAGGATGTTGTGAAGGCCTTGACTAACAGGGTTCAAAAAAGAACTAGATCAATTCACAGAGTATAGATCCATCAATGGCTATTAATCAGGCATGGTGTCAGTGTGGACTCACTTAAATCACCAAACAAATTTATTGTTTTAAATCAAGTAATAAAATAGCTAAGAGTGTTCTTCGAGTGCAGTTAATTTTGGAGTAAGCCCCAGTGAACTCACATGCACTTCTGTTTTTTGAGAAAGCAGGTATAGAAAGGGGTTCTCTTGTATAGCTTAGTTATGGTAAAGTAACAAGGGAATAGACTTATAGTATCGCCATTCTGGTCTGTTGCCATGACATTCCAAAACAAGGGGTACATATTATGTAATATAAAATAAGAAAATACACTCAGAGGCCAACTGGCAACTCTGTATTTCTCTTACTGCGGCTTTCCGTACTGTATACCTGAGTAGTAACCTAGCTAACGAAACAAGCCATAACGATTAGCTAAGCTAAACTTTTTCTCTAGCAATATTCAACACAGTAAACAGCTTGGGAATTTACTTGGTCAAATCACACTTATCCTAAAAGGCATAGAGAGTGAGAGACACTTGAAGAATGATGCATTGCGAAGCAAATTTTTTAAGTAACCAACCAGTTGACCCACTTAGCCACATCTACATCTTCATCTACATTATTTTCTCCCAATGAGCAGTTTTCCTTATGATGTTTGATTGTTGTAAGTAGGCCCTGCATCTCCTCCTTGCACAACGGACACTTGACACATTTTCTTTTTATCCGGGGGGGGGGGAGGGGGGGGGGGGAATCTTCAAAATATTTCCAGATGGCTTCTTGATGCAAGAAAGACCCTCTGACAGTTTTTCTGTGGCAAAAGTGTATGCGAATATAGGAAGCTGTGCTTGCTGAATAATGTCTTCCCTTTTTCTTACCAGTTTGCTCCACTGTTCCCTTCTCTGCTGCCTCAGTATTTTTCTATATACTGTACTGTGTCTATTTTTGGGGTATATCTACACTGCATGCTTATTTCAAAATAAGCAATTCTGGAGGAAATAGTCCGAAATAGCTTACTTCAAAATAGCATGTCTACACTACAGGGAAACCTCAAAATTAGTCAGAGGCAGGCTTCCCTAATGTGGACATGCTACCTCGATATGGAGCCCCAGGAGGCCCTGGGAAGAAGCTATTTTGAAATAGCAGCAGGGAAGCATTCACACTACTGCTATTCCAAAATAGCTATTTCGGAATGGGTGTTATTCCTCATGGAATGAGGTTTACAGAAGTCGGAATAAGCTGTCCATTATTTTGAATTTATTTCAACATAATGGAATTGTTCTGTAGGCACTCATTGTTATTTTGGAATAATGGCCACTATTGCAAAATAGTGCTGCTGTATAGACGTACCCTTTAAGACAATGTCTTAACTAACTCCTCTGCCATGCTTGCTCAAAGTACACCACAGAAGCACAGAACAAAAAACATCCTAACCAGCCGGAGTCTTTCTTTACTCTCGCTCTTTTTTAAATCTGCTGAGAAACAGAAATTGGAAGACCAGAACTTACAAGAAGCAAGACCTGGTAGTGAGGCTGGACAAACTAAAGCTATTAATTCATTTTTATGAGACTAAGTATATGTGTAGCATGTTTGTGATGAGATTTGACTGCAAATCATTTTTAAAATGAGAAATTTAGTATTTCATTGATTTAAAAAAATCATAATCTGATTTAAATAAAATCCAATTATTATTTTTTTAAATAATCAATTTTAACCCCCCTTCCCCCCCGGGTGGTGTCCCTAGCCTCTGTATGGCAGAAGCTATAAATGGATGACAGGGGATGCATCACTTGATGATTAACTGTTCTGTTTATTCCCTCTGGGGCACCTGGAATTGGTCATTGTCCGTAGACAGGATTCTGGGCTAGATGGATATTTGGTCTGAGTCAGTATGGCCATTCTTATGTTTTGAGTCAATCTAGAGAACTAGCTACCCTCTCCCCTAAAATAATGGTCTCATCCACAGTGTGCAGAAGCCTGCACTACTTCTGCCTAACCATATCCATTCTGGGATACATGGAACATCATTACAGACTCCAGGATTAATCTAAAATTGCTCATTTTTGCTAGTACTTGATTCACACACCAAATTAAGAAAGAGACAGAGTCCCTTATAAACTACTTCCTCCTCAAGCAATGGCAAATAAAATAAATCTTGCCTACTCTGTAATGTCAGAGAAGGTTCAGTCCCACATCACTTCTCTCTTTGCAATGATGTACTCAGGAAGCCAATAGTAATTTTCATTAAAATGCAATCATGTTTCACTTTGAAAGGTAAGACGTTGAACTACAACTGCAGACAATACGTCATGCACTGCTCTTTAAACTCTTTTAGCACAAAAAAAGTTAGGAAAAAACTAGACAAAAACCTAGACAGTCCTAACTGCTTTTAGCTTACATGTCTCTGGCCCCAATCTACATTTAACCATACTAGGGAACACAATTAAAACACATTTATAGTTAACATTGTAGTCGAGCCCAAATAGTTAAAATAGTGTTTTAACCCAGGCTAGTGTTTTAACCCAGGCTAGAATTTTTTTTAAAGACCCTGTTTGGCCCTGTCTGCACTGCACACTTCAAACTTCATTAAAAACCAGTTAGAACAGCTTTTAAATAAAGCTTTTTAACATGGTTAAAAGGCCAACACAGATAACATTTTGCTTCCCCCAGCACTTAACCTGAAAACTAACTTAGCAAACTGAAAAGGTGGGGAAAGGAGAGGAAGCAAAGAGATCATTCAACTATAAGAAAGCAGTGCAGTAGGAGATCATAGTATGGATACCATCAAAAACAGACTGCAATGTCAGCTGTAAATTTTTTTGTTTGCTTTTTAAACTCCTTAACACCATTTGGGAGAGAGAAAGCTAAAGGAGTGTGAGTTTTTTCCCCCCTAAATTCTACAATATTTTTTACTGTGCTTCACACTATCAGAATCTGAAACTAAAAGACAAATCAATTTATGAAAAAATGCAGTCATTTATCAAGCATCAAGGCAAGTTATGGTGATTTGATGATACCCCAGACAGACATTTATAATTTTCTTTTTCTGTTTGCAAGTGGCCTTAAAAAACGGACCACAAAGAAAGGGGCAGCACTAGCAAAAAAGAAGAGTCTGAAGTAAACTATTTTTACAAAGTCTCCGGGAGGTGAACCATGTAGGTAGATATAAAGTATAACAGAGGTCATTAGATGACATAATTCAGGACAGACCCAATTTACGTAATAATATATCTGTGACAAGGCTACTGCCCAGGATGACTAGATTTCAGCAAAGACTTAAAAGGAAATGCAGAGGCATGGGAAGAGATACTACATGATAAATGAAGTAAGTCATCTGTGAACATTGTCTGTACAAGATCTACGCTGTCAGAGGAAAAGCAGACATACCACAGACCAGGTTCTGAATCACATTTGGGTGTCTATTCACATGCAAAGATATTTACACTGGCAGAAAAAACTGTCTTAAAATTATTAAGAAACACCTCTGAGCAAGAATTAAGAGTTCAGATAGTCCAAGTCAATGACTAACGGGAGCAGAATAAAAAAAGTGTGCTGGATAGATTACTGCTACTTTTTCTCATCTTTTAATTATTCAAGGTGACTAAAAGCAGGTGTTGATGAACAGGCTATACTAACTTCCTGCTTTCTTGTGCACGTAGTTTTACAAATATTTGAAGAGTATATACATATGATATGATATGGGTAAGAAGAGTTCAGTGTGCTTACAATGTTTCTGCATAATTATTTTTGCCTTTCCCTTCCCTACTCACCCAGCCCTAATATCTTCATCTTATCTAGAAGAGAAGAAACGGTACACAATTATATCTGTTTATTTTTTTCCAACAATGGCATAAAAATACATGTCTAAATTTCATCTATATTTGGGGGAAAAAGTAAAATTAACGTATTTCAAAAAGGTTGTTGCTATGTAGAGATAAGTTATGGTATTCTTAATGTGCAGTGTCTTCAGCAAAAATTACCAAGCTTTGCACTGGGGCTAGTAAGTTTTGGGTAAAGTCTGCAGGCTCTAAATGTAGACAGGATGAAAATGAGGCACTATGCACAGCTCTCCAAAGACAAGGCCCTCATAGGAATATTAAAACATAACAGTAGGTCTCATTTAAAAAAATGCAAGTAGTCTGACATTTGCAACTTTTGTTGCACTTATGTTTCTTTCCTGGCTTCACTGGGTTTTCCCGTTTTCTTTCCAATAAGGGATTAATATTCGTATTTTCTTGTATTATTTGTTGTTTCTTCCTTTTCCTCTATTCAACCATTTGACATCCCATTCTCTCTTCACCTACTTTGCTATCTAACACATTTTCCCCCTCTGTCCCAAAAATCTCTCCTATTACTCTTTAAAAAAAATTACACATTAATCTTTCTCTGCTCATCACACGCTCATGTTTTGGAGACATTACCTGACACCTCACAACAAAGAGGAATTAAATTTATATTACTGCCTAAGAGAAGGTAAAAACAGAGTGGGGAGGGGGCACTGCAGTGCAGAGAAAAACTTAATTGTAAAACATGACATCAAACAAGCAAGCATTTTGTTGTGGTTGAAGCATAATGCAGGCTCTAAGTAGCACTAGAAAAACTATCCCTTGTAATTCTCAACCTGCGCAGCTCCTTAAAAGGTAGGAATGGCATAGTCAGGGGCTGGTAACATATAGCCCGCAAGATGATTTTCAGTGGCACGCGCAAATGCAATGAACACAACAGCGAGTTCGTGCTAGTGATCCAGCATTGCGCCCCCAGCAAGATTGGAGCCAGTGCCAGCTTTCTCTGTGTGTGTGGGGGGGGGGGGGGGGGGAGGAGGAGGAAGTGGAGGGGGAGATACGTTGAAGCCCTGAGGCTCCACACTGGATCCTGCTTGCAGGGAAGTGCTACTCCTCCCCTCCCCTCCCCATAGCAACATGCTTGCTGCCTTATCCACCCTGCCTTCCGCTGTGCTCCAGAGAGGCGGGACATAGGAGCTGTGTGGCTTCCCCCTGCCTGGTAACCCAGGGCAGCTGGTGGAAAGAGCCCCTCTCAGGAGAGTGGCATGGCCCAGGGCAGGAGAGTATGCTGGGGCACGCCACTTCTGAAAGGAGCCCCCTTTTCATCAAAGCTTCCAACAGTGGAGTTGCAGCAGTGTGAAATGTAAGGCTCTCATTTTGCCAGAGAAAAACCTTTAAAGGTCAGCAAACTGTTGACACACTCAATACCGACATGCACAAAATTCAAATTCTCCACCCAGCTAAGTTCAGTCTCTTTGATGCTCACCGTAAGTAGTTTCAAGGCTCAATCTACACACGAAAAGTTACCTGTCACCGATCATGGGTGTCTTTCATAAGTTCACATCAACTTTGGCATCGATCACAATGAACAGACCTTGGCACTGTTTAAGAAATTCACATTTATAACCATGCTGAATACATTCCGTCCTACATTTGCAGTCTGCCAAGTACCAAACCAATGACATCAATCATCAAGAAGAAATATTTCTACAACCAAGCCTATGTCTCTCTTTCACCAAGAGCATCATTGGTCTCACATGTTGCTATGAAGTGCTAGTACAGGAGACCCCAGCGATTACAGAATTGCTATTTGTGGTTCCACATATTTGCGGGGTCCTGGCCTAGGGGTGGGGAAGCAGTAATGAGTTCCCTGTGGCTCTCTTCCCCCTCCCCCCCATTCCCTATCCCAAGCAGTGAGTTCAGGAGCCACAGGGAGTTTACTGTGAGGACTGGGAGCTGTGGCTCCCAGTATTCACAGATTTTGCCATTTGCAGTGGATATGTTCCTGCATCCACCACAAATGGTGAGGATTTCCTGTACACAATTTTTGTAACAAACCTGCACATTTCACTCCTTATTAATTTTTTATTTCGTAGTAATGATATGGTAAGTAGAAGACTTACTCGACATTGCCTGGGTCCTTCAGGGAAGGCACTGGCAGTGTGAAGGCTGCAACAGTTAGGGCAAGGCCTTTGGGATGTGGGGGGGGGGGGGGCAGCTGAGCAGGAGAGTGGGGGCATGGGTGTGGTACAAGAGTGAAGGTTGGAGGTCACATCCGGTGGGCCTTCTGTCTCCTATCCCCTTTCTGCCCACCAGGGTGTGGGTGGGTTTGTCTCTCCCTCTCCTCCTCCTCCACTCTTTTGGTGGTGCTGCTGCTTTGAGTGGCCACTCAGCAGTATAGCTCTCCTTTGTGCTCACTGCCCCCAGTGGCCACTCTCAGTATCACATTTCTCTCCTCTCTGGGCCTTTCTCTTTCCATGTTATGGGAAAATAGTCCAATTTCCTGCACTTTCAATTTTCCTGGAACAACCAAACCCTGATATTGCCTTACGTTAGGAAAAGAGGTAGCTACATGCCAAATTTGGTAATCCTAGCTCTTAACCTTCTTAAACAGATTCACAGACAGATGCATATTTTAAAAATACATAGACAAGTAAATAAAAAAATCCATGGTCTATTCAAAAGCCTCTCAGTGCTTGGCCTGTGGTCCGCCTATTGACTATCTCTACCTTAGACCAATCTCAAACTCATGTTCTTATATATTACCCATTATTCTGGAATCTGAACTCTTAATAGGGGGACAAATGTATTGTCACTCTTATGAGATAGGGAAATATTATTCAATTTCACATAATGAAGCAGAGTGAGATTAAGTGACTCATAGGAGGTCACATGAGGAGTCTGCAGCAGATCCAGGAAGTGAGCCCAAATCTGAGCCTCAGTCCAAAATCCAAAACAGGCTGACCTGGACTGCTCTCTGGCAGGGACTGAGGCAAGTTCAATTTTTTTTCCCCTTTTTGCATACAGAAGTTGATGACCCAGAACAGACATGCAAAAAACCCCAAAACAAAACAAAAGCCACAATAGTGACACACAAGAAAAATAATTTATGGGAAGTATTAAGCAGGTGAAAGTTCTTGTGCATTATGACATCAAATATAGTAATTTATCCATATGTTATGAACAAACACTTAACCAATCAAGTAGCCTTGTCAAGATAAAATCCACCTCATTTCTACATCATTCAGGCCCAAATATTACATATAGAAGGGCAGCTTTTTCCTTCTTTCACGTTAGAATTCTGGTATATAATTTGGAAAAAAAGACAAGCCATGGACGGCACAAGTAGCTCAAAATTATTACACTGTGGCTACCAAAAATAAAATTATGCAGAAATATAATAAACATTCTCAAAATAGGAAAAAATAATCAGCAAGACAAAGTTCATTATGACTGGTCAAAATGATTCAGCTCCCAAACAAAAATGTACACGTTTCACTGTTCGTCCTGGGATGTTACCTATATTTAAAACCAGCTATTACAGACCCTGAACAATGGCTCTGGCAATACTTTCCTTCAGAGGCACCAATCTAGCCATATCTGGGAGTACGGCCAATAAAACAGCTACTAAAACTTCAAAAAGATTCACAACACAAACAGCCAGCCACTGGCTAAAGTGTTTTAAGATAGGACTTATTGCATACCACCACACTGAATTACAGACTCTAAAAAAAAAAACCAACAACTTTCAAACAAAGAACAGAACCTGAAAAAGTTCCGTAAACTAAACTTGTTGAAGAGGTGGGAAAGGAACTTTCTATTCCTCAAAACCCTACCCTTAGAAAGTATCAATGAGACAAAAAGCATGAAAAGGGGAATGCCAGAGCAAGCAAAATAGAAAGCGGGAAGGGGGAAAACACCTATTCTTTAAAATAAACAATTAAAAATGCATCCCATCTAACTTAAGCACAGTTTTTAGCAGAGGTGAAAGTCAGATCTTTAGTCCAGCTTTTCCCATATTTACTTAGTTGTCACAACATTCAATGAACATCTTCACAGCACAGATTGTGGTGTGAAAGGACCCATAAGTCAAGGAAGGAAGACGTGGGATAATGTTTCTGTTGACAAACATTTTTAACAATTCGCCGTCAATAAGAGGAAACAGCCGCAAGCACAGGCTCGCCAAATACAGTTAACTGCATACAACAATGCCCCTCTTTGGGGTTGTGTGCTGATTCTTCACAATTTAGAAATATTTGGGCTCATGTTCACTGAAATAAAAGCTACATTTCTCCCCCCAGCATCAAACCTGTTACTCCAAATATTTTTTAAATTTACAGACAAAAAAGCCACGTGCATGATGTAGTTTCTTAAATTTCTTACTCATGTAACATTACCAATGGAAAGAAAAAAAAAAATCCCAAGTAGCCATGCACCAATCATTCCCATGAAACTCTGTACTCTCGGATGCCTTTAAATTCTTTCACCACAGCATTACATCGGACAGTTTTAAACACTGCAGATTCAAGACGCCTAATAGAAAATCCACATTTATATGACTATCAAATTTTAGAGGCAAATCACAGCTTTTGATTCATATTCCTTAAAAATGTTGCATAAGACCAATAGTTACTTCGCCAGTTGTCCGCCTCACAACATTGTTTAAAGTGCCCCCTCACAATGTACCTTCACTTTACAACATAATCTTTACAGTCTTCCCCACTACACACTTATTCGTGTATGAAATCAAACGAAAAAGTATGCCCCGCAGTAAAAAGTCTTCCCATTTTACTGTGCATCCCAACTCTGTCTTGCACCTTTTCCATAATTTCTAAAATGACAACCTGATTGTTACCTTAACACTTTACCCACCGCCTGCAGAACCATTTTGCAGCTTAATCCAGTTTTGGGATTCTGGGAGAGTACAGGTCTGTCTCCAGAGAGGTTACAATGATCCCCAACCATGATAGAGAGAAAATGAGGGACGAGAGAGAAAAACTGAGGGGAATGGCTAGTATAGCCTCACCTCTCAGTCTCTCTCCCTGTAAAAACTAGTCCAACCAGATTCACAGAGTATACACAGCTTACTTCACCCAATCCTCCCTCCCTCTTTTCCTCAGCCAATTAGCAAGCAGCACGAGAAAAGAGGGGAAAAAAGCTCAGCTGGAAAAGACAAACAGCTGCTTTTTTTCTTTTTAATACATATTCTGAGTTAGAGCCAAGTCCTGAGGAGCCAGGGCCAATAAGGGAGTATCTGAATTGGCCTTTTCAAACAGGCGCCAGCCATGCAGCAAGACAAGAGTAGCAGTGTGGGGGATAAGCAAGACTTTTTCAGCCAAACTCTTTGCAGTACTGTGTTGGGAGATATATTTCATTAACTAATCCCTGTAGAGGAAAGGAAGCAGCACTTTTACACCCAACTTTATATTTTATCACTTCTTCCCAGTGCAAAAGGCTAGACAAAGATGCATTGTGGTACACAGCAAAACCCATGTCTAACAATATCAGCTTATGAAGTCCTCCACCCCAGCCTGCAAGACACTGCACAATCATTTTTAATTAGTTCAACAAGCTGAAAAACCCAGGGAGGGGGAGAAAAATCTATATAAAGAAAAGAGAAATAGTTCCAAATACAACATAAGAAAACTTCGTCTACAAATAGTTAGTGTTAGGTATTTTTAAGTGGAGCAGGAAGAAGCTAAGGTGGATGTGAAGGAGTTGGAACAGCCCAAGAATATCCACAGCAAAGACACAATTACCTAATAACCAAAGTCCTGATAGTGAAATCCCTAAAGATAGGTGCTACCCCCAGAGTCAGGATAAAGTCTAAAACCAGGAGCATTAAGTCAAATCTGCCTCTTCACAGGCAGTCAATAGTAAACAAGACCAAGTAGGCATTATAGGATCATAGTTGTTCAAGACAGTAACCAAGCACACTATTGTTTGCAGCTTGTGCAAAGTCTAACGAAGTAACATGTTGAAAGCCCTGCAAGATGTGGGAATAATTATGCTTCATTATCACTAAGGTATTGTGGTATCATGCTGCTCTTTAGACCTAAGCATGACATAAGGGCACGGCCAATTTAAATGATAAAAGTGTCCAGGCCAGTCACACTAAATATACTTTAACATGATAAACTTAAAAAAAAAATCCCTTAAGAGGCAGAAAGAGTATGCAAAGGAAGGGAAAATGGGGGGGGGGGGGGGAGGTGATTTCACAACTATAACCTTTACAGCAATCTTTAGGATTTAGATATTGGCATAGAGAGTACACTCAGTTTAGAAAAGAGGAGACTGAGGGGGGGATATGATAGAGGTATATAAAATCATGAGTGGTGTGGAGAGGGCCAATAAAGAAAAGTTATTTATTAGTTCCCTAAATAGAAGAACTAGAGGATATCAAATGACATTAATGGGTAGCAGGTTTAAAACTAATAAAAGAAAGTTCTTCTTCACACAGCGTGTAGTCAACCTGTGGAACTCCTTGCCAGAGGAAGCTGTGAAGGCTAGGACTATAATAGTGTTTAAAGAGAAGCTAGATAATTTCATGGAGGTTAGGTCCATAAAAGGCTATTAGCCAGGGGATAAAATGGTGTCCTTGGCCTCTGTTTGTCAGAGGCTGGAGAGGGATGGCACGAGACAAATCGCTTGATCATTGTCTTCGGTCTACCTTCTCTGGGGCACCTGATGTTGGCCACTGTAGGCAGACAGGATACTGGGCTAGATGGACCTTTGGTCTGACCCAGTACAGCCGTTCTTATGTATTAAGTTTGCAGATGATACCAAGCTGGGAGGGGTTGCAACTGCTTTAGAGGACAGGGTCATAATTCAAAATGATCTGGACAAACTGGAGAAATGGTTTCACACATACAGAATGGGACGCGATTGTCCAGGCAGGAGTACTGCAGAAAGGGATCATGGGATGTGTCTAGACTACATGGCTCCATTGACGGAGCCATGTAAAGTAGTTTATCCGACAGTCAATTAAGCGGGGATTTACATTATCCCCGCTTCATTAAAATAAAAGTGGCCGCCGCGCTGTTCCGACAATCAGCTGATCCGGCACAGCAGTCTATACGCGGATCGGTCGACAAGTGAAGCCTTTGTCAACCGCTCCCTCATGCCTTGTGAAACATTGACTTCATTGACTATGTTGGATAAACTACTTTACATGGCTCCGTTGACAGAGCCATGTAGTCTAGACACAGCCTAGGGGTCATAGTGGACCACAAGCTAAATATGAGTCAACAGTGTGACGCTGTTGAAAAAAAACAAACCAGCCACCAAACATGATTCTGGGATGCATTAACAGGAGTGTTGTGACCAAGACACAAGAGGTCATTCTTTTGCTCTACTCTCCACTGATTAGGCCTCAACTGGAGTATTGTGTCCAGTTCTGGGCACCACATTTAAAGAAAGATGTGAAGAAACTGGAGAAGGTCCAGAGAAGAGCAACAAGAATGATTAAAGTCAAGAGAACATGAGCTATGAGGGAAGACTGAAAAAATTGGGCTTTAGTTTAGAAAAGAGAAGACTGAGAGGGGACATAATAGAGGTTTTCAAGTATCTAAAAGAGTGTTACAAGGAGGAGGGAGAAAAATTGTTCTCCTTGGTCTCTGAAGATAAGACTAGAAGCAATGGGCTTAAACTGCAGCAAGGGAGATTTAGGGTGGACACTAGGAAAACCTTCCTGTCAGGGTGGTTAAACACTGGAATAAATTGCTTAGGGAGGTTGTAGAATCTCTCTCTGGAGATATTTAAGAGCACGTTAGCTAGACATTATCAGGGATTGTCTAGATGGTACTTGGTTCTGCTGTGGGAGAAGGGGACTGGACTCTATGACCTCTCAAGGTCCCTTCCAGTTCTAGTGTTCTAGGATTCTAAGCCTAGTCTTCGCAGGTTGAGGACAAGTATGCCAATAGTTTAACTGGCATTATATTCTGGCAAGACAGAGAACGATTTAACAGGGATCCAAGGGAAAAAATACATTGTGAAAAAAATTAGCTTATTGAATTTAGAAAAAAAATCTTGCCAAGAGTTTTCATTTGTATACATGCACACACTTTGATAAGTCCTCTAAGATTTGCTATCTATCTGTGCCCTTAAAGGCAAATAACCAGTTATCTTACTTTTAACAATCGAGAGTGTGATTCAAAACTGTCCCACATAACAGTAACCTACTGGTGGACAATTTTTGATGGGGGAGGGGGCACTCCAAGAATTTGCTAAGTAGTCTAGGGCTGCACTTTTCCATGATATTAACTGGAGGAGGTGCTTGATGTAGAAGGGAGCTTGGGGTAGGAGATTGGGTGCAGTAGATAGCGTGAGGTCTGTGAGGGAATCAGGGCCAACACTTTGGCACCTGAGGCAGGGAGCTCAAATGACACCTCCATGCCCCCTTGCTTGGGCCAAAACTTTGAAAGGTCTCAATTCTGCCTTATTCCTGTTCTATTCCTCTCATGACACTCCATCTCTGTGCATCTAGAGAAGAGAGAATACATATGCACCAGCAACAGACAATTTTCTATACTCTGGGTCCTAGCAGCACCCCCCCCCCCCCCACACACACACACATTCTGGCACCTGAGGCAGCTGCCTCAGTTCATCTCATGGAAAGGCCAGCCCTGGAGGGAGTTTAGATGAAGGAGGTTGTGATCTAGGGTAGCGGCGGATATAGGGCAGGGTGAGTGGGGCGGCTGCTCCGGGCCCAGTGCTGCAATAGGTCCCGCGCAGGGCTGCCAAAGTTGGTACGTTCGTACAAAATTGGTACTATTTACCTTCTGTTGTACGTTTGGTACGACGCCCGATATTTTTGGTATGTTTTAGGAATTTTGTGTTATTATAAATTTTTGCTCAGAAGCCTCTAAGTTATAATTTTATGTTCCATGCTCATTTTTAAAACGTTAACATTTCTTACATCTGATACATGTTCATTAATATCTCTTCGGTTTATTATGCAAATGAAGACTAGGGAGAGGAGACTGTGTATTGTGTAATGTGATGCAGTCATGTGATGTATTCCTCCCCGCTTCACGTGGCCGCGTCACTGGCTCTGCCGCCCTGGCGTCAGTTTGAGTTGCAGTGACACAGCGCTGTGTTCCGGTTACTTGGCGTTGTTTGCTTACTTTTACAAGTCCTCTGTGAACATTTTGTGTTTTCACGTTTTTTGTGAACCTATTATGAGTGAAGAGAAAAATATGGATATTTGTTCAGATAGTGATGAAAATGATAAGGATAACACTCCTAAGAAAAAGAAAGAAAAGTGTACACCTTATGAGAGAAAATTGCCGTCGAAACTGTTGACACATGAAAAATTTTCTGGCTGGCTAGTAGTTAGTAAATACAGCTCAGGTAAAGATTTCTGCAAATTATGCAATTGCGAAACTGCTGGTAGTTTAAGTCAAATTGAAAGAAATGAAAACAGAAAAGCATCAAAA
Organism: Pelodiscus sinensis; assembly: GCF_052426305.1. Taxonomy (NCBI): domain Eukaryota; kingdom Metazoa; phylum Chordata; order Testudines; family Trionychidae; genus Pelodiscus; species Pelodiscus sinensis. Next base: position 118,074,457 of record NC_143056.1, on the reverse strand, counting down.
AAACCTAAAATCTACAAAACAAACTTCAAAAGTAACTGACTTTATGAAACCTGGTCCATCCTCTATTCACTCAGCACACATAGCAGCTGCTGAGCTTAAACTGTGTGGATTTATTGCAGAACACAATTTACCTATAGCCCTTTTGGATCATTTGCCTGGCCTCGTTGCAAATGTTTGTCCAGATTCAAAAATAGCAAAGGATATCAAGTGTGCTAGAACCAAAGGAACATACATTTTTTTCTAATGTGATCGGTGAATATGACTTCAGTAACCTAGTATCTAAGTTGAAGGTGACAAAATTTTCTCTTATTGATGAGACAACAGACATTTCTACTATCAAACAACTTGTTCTAGTAGCTAGACATTATGATACTGAAGTTCAGAAAACAGTGGACAAATGACTAACACTTTTAGAAATTAAAGACACAACTGCTCTTGGAATTTATAATTGCGTAGAGGCTTTTTTTAACAGTAAAGAAATCCTCTTTGACAACCTAATAGGATTTGCCAGCGATAATGCTAGTGTTATGATGGGAAGCAAAGGAGGAGTCCAGCATCTCTTAAAACAGAAAAATCCTCATATCTTCATACAACCTTGTGTTTGCCATTCGTTGCACTCATGTGCTTCTAAAGCCTGAACTGCACTGCCACATTATTTAAAAGAGTTAGCCAGAAATATTTTTTCATATTTGAGCAATAGTCCTAAGCGCCTAAATGAATATAAAGAATTTCAAACATTTACAAATACCAATCCTCAAAAAATTCTCCATATTAGCTGCACAAGATGGCTTTCCCTTGAGCAAGTGGTGAAAAGAATTTTGGAACAATGGCCTGCAATTGTATTGTTCTTTACATCTGCTGCATTAGAAGATGGCATTCCTATGGCTTCAAGAATTCTAGAGGGATTACAAAATCCCATTACAAAAATGTATTATGCTTTCTTAGCTTACATTTTGCCTGACATCAATAGGCTCAATTTGGAGTATCAAGCAGAAACATTTAGAATTGATAAGTTAAGGAATTCTATTAATACTAGTGTTAAAGGGATTCTCAGTAATTTCATCAAGCGAGAAATTTTGAAACCTAATGATGTAAGTAAAATCAATATTAATGATCCTTCAACACCTCAGAATAGATGACATTTATTGTGGTGCCACTGTAGAAAGCATTTACCTGGATAATTCAACAAAAATTTCCCAGAAAGAATTGCAAGAATTTCGAGTAAAAATTTTAAATTTCTATGTTTGCCTTACAAAGCAGATGTTTCAGCGCTTTTTATCTTGTGAATTGTTTGCAAAATTGGAGTTGCTTGAGGCGTTGGACCTAGCTAATGTTATTGAGGGAAGGCCTAAATCAATTATCCCACTAGTTATGAAATTTTCTAACCTAGTCGATGAAGAACATTATGAACAAATAAATAAAGAATGGAGGGAGCTGACAATGCAAGATCAACCTCCTAATGCTGAAAAAATGCCTGAAAAATTTTGGTTTAACATATCTCAAGAAAAATGCGGTGATGAATATCGCTTCTCTCTGTTGTCAAAATGTATGATCAATCTTCTTTCATTGCCTCACTCTACAGCAGCTGCTGAAAGAGTTTTCTCCTTACTCAACAACATTAAAGTTAAAAATTGCTCATCTCTAAAAATGTCCACCTTAAATGCATTAATTTAAGACATCTTTACTTCAAGTCATTAACTGCATGAATCCACCAAAAGAGCTTTGTGATAGAATGCAACAAAAAAGAGGTATAGTAATGAAGCAGTTGACGAAAAAGTTCTTTTAACAAAATATAAGGTAAGTTGAATGTATTTCCTCCATTTTGATGTTTTAGTAAGATGTAATGTAAGTTAAATGTATTTTTTCCTGTTTAAGATGTTTTATAAGATTTATACATTGATGTTTAAAATTTGGTAGGTTTGTGTGTGTTTTGGTACCTTTTCATGAAAAGTTTGGTACTATTACAAAATAAATTTTGGCAGCCCTGGTCCTGTGCCGAGCCCAAACGGCCACTTGCTCCCATGCGGCAGCCCTGCTGAGCGGCGCAGAACTTAGCCGAGCGTCACGGCGGGAGGCAAAGAGGGGTGGAGCGGAGATGTACATGGCCAGGAGACACGAAGCGACGGGCGTAACAGAGGCTCCAGTTCCCGCCCCCGGCCATGTACATCACTGCTCCTCCCCCCTTCACCCTCCGCCGTGGCGCTCTGCTGATTTCTGTGCCGCTCAGCTGGGGCTCCGTTTGGGCTCTGCGAGTAAGAGGCAGGAGGAGACGGAGAAGAGAAAGAGAGAGAGGCAGGCAGGAGGGGAAGAAGACAAATACAAATGAAAATTTTTAATTATTAATGCAGAATTTTGTTTAAGAATGACTGACAATGCAATTAAAATAAAAATTAAGTTTCTATCCAATTTACCCAATTCACATTTAATATGGAAACAGTCTTCAATTTGCGCATTTGACGCCTTTTTTCTATTTTTTCCTCCAAACGGGGCCCCTTGAAATTGTGCTGCCCTGGGCCCCGCAAAAATCTCATCCACCCCAATCTAGGGCATGGGATTAGGGTGGAGGAGAGGTTATATGGTCTGGGAAGGAGCTGTGATGAGGGACAAAGGAGTTCTGATCAGGAGGCAGTTCGGAGGGTTTGGGTTGTGACCAGGGGCATGGGTATAGGAGGGGGTTCAGAGAGACTGACCCGAGGCAAGGAGTAGAGGTACATGAGGGGGTGGGATGCTAGGTGCAGGCTCAAATCAGAAAGTATTTAGCCTAGTGGTATTCAGGCAGGCTCCCTGCCTGCAGCTCACGGAGGCCAGCTGCTGAGGCCATGTGCATCTCTGCACTGCACACCCTGTGAGAGAGGAAGAGGAGTTTTGTATGCTCTAAGGACTGAGTTGGGGGTGGGGGCAGTATATGGAGGCCCCTCCCTTTGGGGTGTGTGACGCAGAGATGCACATGGACTCATCACTGGTCATTTTGAGTAATGTGTGGGGTTGCAGCAGGCAGGGAACCTGAACTGGTGGCGCAGAGTATCATGGCAGGCCGGATCTGAAGATTTGGTGGGCTGGATCCGATTTTGCCTGCCCCCGTACTAAGGTATCATCTTATGGTGAAATCACTAAAAAGGAAGAGGGTCAAAATGGCTTCAAATATTCAAGTGCACATAATCTAAAAAATTCTGAGTAAAGACTGTGACCCTGAAAAGCACAATCAACTTCTAAACAAGGCTAGAACATTGGGAGGTAATAGTCTAGTCAATTAACCGATTAGCAAAAGCTTATAGGTTAATGCTATAGACTACATGCATTTCCTACCTCCCCACACGAGTACAATTTTTAGCAGGCTGACCAGCAGCCTCTCTCAGTCCTGGCTTGTGCTGGGTCCGGGACCTATGTCTACTGTGACTCTGCATTTAAAGCATATTAAGAGCCAGCCAGGCCTGGCTCAGTTCCAGCTTGCACTGGGTCTGGGAGCTCAGAAGCCTCATTTTCCCCCCAGATGGGGTCAGCAGCCACCCTGTGTTGCTGCCTCCGTATCAGAGGCAGCAGTGTGGGGCGACATGTCGGCAGCTGGTTTTCAAACTGGGACCCCTCGCGGACCAGCTCCCGCCTGGCACCCCACGCTGCTGCCTCTGATAAAGACGCAGCAGCGCAGGGCGGCAGGGGTCTCCCCGGGACTGGGGCCATAGCGCACTGGCTGCCAGCCCCACCCTTGGGGACTACAGAATAGTCGACTAACTGATCAGAATTCATGAGGTGAATTGACTATTCAATAAACTAATATTTAACATCTCTACTAGAACACAGACTGAAACCTCTCCAGGGTATCGAAGAATACTCATAGAATACTAGGACTGGAAGGGACCTCGAGAGGTCATAGGAGTCCAGTCCCCTGCCCTCATGGCAGGACCAAATACTGTCTAGACCATCCCTGAGACACATTTATCATGTCCAGACATGGGAATTCCACAACCTCCCTGAACAATTTATTCCAGTGTTTGACTACCCTGACATTTAGGAACTTTTTCCTAATGTCCAACCTAAACCTCCCTTGCTGCAGTTTAAGTCCATTGCTTCTTGTTCTATCCTCAGAGGCCAGGATGAACAAGTTTTCTCCCTCCTTCTTATGACACCCTTTTAGATACCTGAAAACTGCTATCATGTCCCCCCTCAATCTTCTCTTTTTCCAAACTGAACAAACCCAATTCTTTCAGCCTGTCTTCATAGGTCATGTTCTTTAGACCTTTAATCATTCTTGTTGCTCTTCTCTGGACCCTCTCCAATTTCTCCACATCTTTATTGAAATGCGGTGCCCAGTGTCACGAGAATCACAGGTCCGATAATGAATACCCAAGGGGGGGGGGGGGGGGGGGGAGGACAGAACCAGGTAGACAGTTTTATCAAATAAAAAATATTTATTTATGACAGTGGTGAATTTATAGTATTTATTCTAAGATTTTTAATAGACCGTGTTAATAATGAATTTACAGTATTTATTATATTTATTCTATGGTTTCTAGTAAAACATGTCAGAGTTATAGGGATGGGAATGGCAAGGGGAATAGTCTCTAATCTTAAAATATCCAGCTACAGTAATAAAATAACAGTGATAACTATAAACTCTTATGTACTACCCACAAACAACTACAACATTAAGCTTATACAACAAGAAAAAAATCAAATCATACATACCAACTTACACAGCACACGGAACATTTCACAGATATCGGTTCGGTTGCGAAGGCCTTGGTTACGCCCGAGAGTCGGGGGAGGTGGCTGGTCGGTTGATCAGGCCGGCAGCACTTTGAAGTATACGAGAAGGCACACGCACGGTGGTACGTGTGTTGCGAAGACCTCCTAGAGCGAACTGTGCCATGGGTATTTATCCCCAAATCTGCACATCGCTTTCCTGCGCTTGCATATTACCATATATGGCCCAATGGTCACCAAGTGGGGGGTCTGTGTCCCAGGGGTTGGGCAGAAACTGTGCAGGTTTCATGCGACCAGGTAAGACCCGCAGTTCTCACGCCAAGATGATGGGTGGGAGAGTCTGAGGCTATTTTCCCCTTTTCACACCTTTCCTTTTTCTAAAGGCAATGGTATGCAGGAAGGGTGCAGCCGGTTTCTCTCAAGGAGTACTGCAGAACAAGAGCAGCCTGGCCAAACTTTTTTACTGGGGGGGCAGTTTCTTTTCTCTAACACCCAGAACTGGATATAATACTCCAACTGAAGCCTAACGAGCGCAGAGTAGAGTGGAAGAATGACTTCTCGTGTCTTCCTCACAACACACCTGTTAATGCATCCCAGAATCATGTTTGCTTTTTTTGCAACAGCATCACACTGCTGACTCATATTCAGCTTGTGGTCCACTATAACCTCTAGATCTCTTTCTGCCATACTCCTTCCTAGACAGTCGCTTCCCATTCTGTATGTGTGAAACGGATTGCTTCTTCCTAAGTGGAGCACTTTACATTTGTATTTATTAAACTTCATCCTGTTTACCTTAGACTATTTCTCCAATTTGTCCAGATCATTTTGAATTATGACCCTATCCTCCAGAGCAGTCGCAACCCACAAGTGGCAATCTGAGACAGGATAACTCCTCTGAAGCTGTAAGAGCTGGTTTTCTAAGCAGTCTTACTACTGCATGCACCTGTAGGAGTATTATGTCCAGTTCTGGGCACCTTGCCTTGGCCAAGCACAGCACTGACAATGCCACTGATAATGGCCATGCATGCACCACTTTAAGGAATCAGAATGGATAAGAGTATGACTAATTAATGTGCATCAGGAGACTGTGGACAACTAATTGCACCAGCCAGCCATTGGCTCAATCAGAAAGCCCAGGGAGAAAGAATACAGTTCTGCTTTTATGCAGCACCTTCTAGCCATACATCTAAAAAGGGTTTGTAATGCATTAGCTTTAGCATCAACATCCATATTAAGTAGAGGAATATTAGAGCAGGAGGTATTTTTATCCTTGTTCTTCCAAGTGAACAGCTGAGACAGAGGACAAGTGACTTCTCTAATGTCACATAGGTAGTCTGTGAAATAGATGGAAACAAAATTCATCTCTTCAACTTCTAGTCCTGTGCCATAACCACAAAATCCTCCTCTCTTGAAATAGTATGATACTGCCTAAACTTTCCCCCATAATAGAACAAGCTTGCATTCTTTAAGTCAAATCACACTAATGGAGTGAGGTAGACTAACCACAGAAGGAACTAACAGGAGCAAGGGAAACCCCCACACTTTATTCACCAAATAAAATCCACACTGACAGTTAGCCCTTGCAAAACAGTAAGCTTTTAAAAAAATTTGCAGTGCACTGACAAAACGTTAAGGAAAAACCTTGTTTTCTCTGGGAACCTGCAAGAAGAATTCATGGATCAAAACAAAGATAAATATGAAACGCTGTGACACCACCATCATGGTTTTAATGAAAAAACTGGCCTCTCCTTGCCTCATTAATAAGCTGAAAGATTCACACTGTGATAGAAGACCTCAACCTCCTCACACAGAGCACTGAATTTGGGAATTTGTGATCTCTCTTAAGAAAGATGTCAAACAAGAGACGAAGATGTGAACAATCTGAAAAGATATGATCTTTTCACTTTGACACACACAATCTGTAATCCATTTGTACATGGTTAACCTCTATACCACACTTCTTTCAGTGTTCTTTTTGAAACAGTGCCTCCCGCCCCTGAGCAACCTTCCTTTCCTTTACTTCTCCAGCTTTCGGTTTTCTACTTGGCAAGCTGCATCTCTTCTTTGGGGTGGCAGTACTGTACCATTGTACATAATACCTTTTTAGTTAAGGATGCTGTGCCTCAGCTCTTATTTAAAATACCTCAAAATCATTCAACTGAAAATAAACCGTTTAGGAAGCACATCTCAGCCACCTGGGTTTCATTATGCATGGTGGCAGAGTGTAACCGGCTAACTCATAAATAGATGCTTATTAGGTAATGTTATTGGTTAACTGCAGAGATGTGATTTTATAAACTTCAGCAACACACTAGCAAAATATTTTAAAAGCAAATTTTAACACTTAGGTCCTGTTGTAGACTAATATGATATTGACATATATCCCTGGGGCTAGCAAATGCCTATTAAATGGCATCATTACCACCTGAACAGCTCTTTCACAGGTTCAAGGTTCTACTAGGTCTGGCAGACTTTCATTTTTAAGTTAACTAAACAGGGATAGGAAGAGGACTCCAGAGGAGCAGGGAGCAGTCGTGCAGCCAGTGGCTGGAGAGAAGCGGTACTTTTAAGGGGAAACCAATACTGCTCTCCAGCCACTAGCTAGATCAGGGGTTCCCAACCTTTTTCGGTCCCCATGTCCCCTTGGCTTTTAGTAAACCTTCCCGAACCCGCTATTCAATATGAAAGGAAATAAATTCTAGACTCTAGAATCCACAACTTTTTTCACTAACACTACTACTTTTGGAATATTTCAATTAGGATAATCTAGTTCTTTACCAAATATTCCCCGTACCCTCTTGACAAGCTTCTCATACCCCCTGGGGGTATGCGTACCCCAGGTTGGAAACCCCTGAGCTAGATGATCAGCCCCTGTGCTCCTCTGCAGTCGTTTGGTCCGCACTCACGCTGCTTGCCACCTCTTGGTGAGCGAGGGCTGGGTGCTGCAGGCAAGGGATGAGGCAAGTAGGGGACGGGACTGGCCGCAGAAGCCATCACAGAGCCCTTGTGGGGAGGGGTGGCACCAGGGGATGTCCAGAATTCCTCCTCAGAATCTCCAGCTACCTTTTCATCCTCCCCTAAACCTGCTTTTCCTTAAGCACCAACATTCAAGATTAAATTAAAAAAAAAATTCTATTTTTCATTGCAAATATACAGTATTTCAGCTACATTTTGTGGTAAATAGGCTTTTGTATGCCAGCCTGGGAAACTACCTACCATTTATAAACATTATTGCTATGGGAAAATGGATTTGGCCTTCCAAACAACCAACTTACAAAACAAACTTTTTAAACACAACCCATTTGTAAGATGGGAACTTCCTCAATATCCCTTACCTACAACTCAGGGATGAGGTTTTTTTGGGAAGGTGAAACGAGAGACTAAAAATTATCAGCTATCAACAGTCTGTGTGAGAGTGGCAGGGTGGTTATGTATGCTAAAAGTGTGTTTTGTTATGATAGCAGAATCAGACACCTGAGCATAAATTGCCCCAGTACATAAGATAAATTATTAAGGTTAATCTCACAAGTGATGACATAAGGTATCTAGCAGACAGTGGCAAAGACAGAGCACCCCTGACATCTGTTCCAAAATACATGCATACTTTGTGTACTGAAGGCACACTTTTCATATTAACTCCAGCTACTGCCAGACCAAAGACAAAGAGCTTTGTGGTTGATACCATGTACACTCAGACCTCACCCTGATGGGAATGTTGATCCATCAAGCCAAGGAGTGATATTTAGCCATCTAATGAATAATTCTTTGTGTATTTATAACCATTTTATAAGTAACTCTTTCTCAATTAGCTATTTATTTGCCTCTTTCACGGTTCCATAAAAGCAATGTGAGGCAGGTACCACAGGGAAGTATAGAAGTATCAAGAGGCTTGGAAAAGAGTAAGTCAAAACCAATCAGACACGCAAATAAAGTAAGAAACAAAAATAGAGGCCATTATTTTGATTAAAGTGAAACTCAGCATTTATATGAAAAGTGAGGCCTTGTAATGTCAGATTGCAAAGTTCTGTTTTAAATTAAATTGCAGTCGATTGTGTATCCCTGCCTGCCATATAATATTTCAATTCAGCTAGATAATTGCCCCTTTTGTTTGATTTTAATGTGCTTGTGCTATTACCTTGCCAAGTACCCTTTCTAATTACCTCAGAACGTGTCCCTAGCACTCTGGGACCACTTAGGAATTAGCAGCAACAATGTTTGCATCATTTAGTTTACCTTTGAGTTATATTTTCATTGGAAAGTAATTTCAGTCTTCATTCTGCGATCATCCCAACAGCAGCAAGAGAGGAAAAGGACTTTGTGTTTTATCCAAATCCAAAATCTCAGCTCCTGGTAGACACTGAGGGCTTGTCCACACAGAGCTGCAGCACACTGTACAGGCTTTATATGCAAAGTGATCCAACATGCTGTGCATTAAAAGTTCCCTAGTGTGCTTTAACACAGTTCTATTTTAAAGTGCACTATGGAACTTTTTGTTGGTACTAGCTGGGTGCAGTACCTGGGCGCGCTTAAAAAAACAAGCACACAAAAAAACACCACCATACACTTGTAGAACACATTGCCTTTCTGTGTAGACAACTTAGGGTCACCACCTTGCCTATTTTTAACTGATGTGGCCAGTTTTTGTGCTGTTTTGCCCATTACCCATCAGAGATGTGGCATGTTGCTTTTTCTTTTTGCTGCCTGTGCAGCAGCCTTGGTTCCTGGGAAAGTCCTAGTCTGGACCATGCCCAGGCCCTGTTCTGCATGCATGCCGTGTGCTTGGCCCTTGCCTGCTGTGGTCACAGCAGCTCTTCTCAGTGCTGGGGCTGAATGAGGGATCAGTCCCAGCACACAGGTACAGGTCTCACCAGCAACCAGAGTGGGATGGGGCCCACAGCCAGTGGCCCATTTTTCTGCGCCTTGGAGAGGACAACCCTAACATCGGCCTTAAGACTGAAATCAACCCAAAGGCCCAAAAGGTTAGTGTTGGGGTAGGGACCCTATAAGGAGAAAAGACTTCGGAAATGTACTTTCAACTCCAACCCTGCAACTCCAGGAAGGGAAAATACCTTCTTGACCACAAAGTGTGCTGAGAAAAAAGCCTCATAATTCAATTGATGCAAAGATTTTAGAATGTTAATCAAATTTAATAAATACTTCCAAAGCTAACATCGTATCTAAATCAATCAATCTTTTACTGTATTCTTAAAGCTTGGGGGCAATGGTTAAGAGTCAGTACTTGGAGCAGCAACTACGTTCCTTAGCTTCAGCTATTGCTTTGCTCTGCAATAGGCAGAGAGGAGGGATGTTAAATAGCAGTTAGTAAGCTAATCAAGCAGTCAACGCAACTTCCATTGACTACTTGATTAGTCGATAAGGGGGTTCACTGCAGCTCTGCTTTTTAAATGTACTAAGAGCCTGGTGGTTTTTACCACAATTAAAAAAACAGATGCGCAGCATCTGGGACCCAGCGTGAGCTCCCTCACTGTGCCTCTGCCTCCCTTACCTATCACCTGTGGAGACAGTGCTTTTAAGCCAGTTCCCAGCACCAGCTCCTGGCTCCCCACCTTAATTGCCTCTGATGCAGAGGTAGCAAAGGGGGGAGGGGGCAGAAGCAACTAAGCCTAGACTTATTGGGTAGTCGACTAGTCGCTTACACCCCTAGCAGAGAAGAGACTGGTACATCATGTCTTCATTAAATCTGAAACACTAGAAACAAATTTCTATTCTGTTGAGGGCAAGAGCAGCAAGTTGGAGTGTAGAAGTCAGAAGAAGCTCAACATGAACCTGCAAAAAAGTCACAAAATATTGTTCAAAAATTATTAAAATGTTTGCACTGCAGTCAAGACCCACAAAAGAGTTCAGCTTAATAAAGCCAGCTCGTCAGAAACAATGCGAGTGCTATTGCAAGTACTAAGCAAAAAATAAATCACGAGTATTTGATCAGAAAACTTATAGCACATATGAAAGGCCTGTGCCTATATAACTTTGTGCTGAGATCACGTCAGATCTCAAGCTAAGTGGAGTTAGATTTGTATTTGGATTAAGGATGTTAAATTGCAATTAGCTAGCTAATTGAGTAGCGGGATGGAATTTCCATCTACTTGATTAGTCGATAAAGGGAGAGTGCTCGCTATCCCACCTGCTGCTCTGCAGTTTAAACATATCAAGAGCTGAGTGCGCAGGCAGCCCAGCTCCTACTACATTTAAACTGCAGAGCTGCAGTGGGGTTAGCTCCTAGGGGCGGCGCAAGCTGGGACTGATCAGTCCCGAATTGCACTGGCTCTAGGAATGCTGAAGCTCTACTTCCCTACCTCTCTCCCCCTCTTCCCAGCAATGGGCTCCTGTTTACTACCCCTTGCTGCCTCTGATGTGACTGGGGGAGAAGGGGCTGTGGGTGGGTGTGTCCAACCTGACTACACATTAAGCATAAGCTTATCCGGTAGTTGAGTACTCCCTTCCATCCCAAATTTGGATAGGAGACTTCTAAAAAACATGCAGGGTGTTTGAGAGTGGAGATAATGCATCACCAGATGGCACAAGCCTAAGAGTTGTTAAGGGCTGCTATGCTATTGGAGGACCAGTCTTCTGAATTAGAGTATGTCTCAATGCAGTCAACAGAAGTTACCTATATCCTACAAATTCTAGTGAAAACCTTGCACTGGCTCAATGCCAAATCAAACATTAGTGCCTGGTAGGGATGTAATAGTGTAGTCAATTGCTTATAGGTTAATGCTAGAGAGGACACACATTCCCTCCACTCCCACCCCAGTAAATTTTTTAGCAGGCTGGCCAGCAGCCCTGCTTAGTCCTGGCTCACGCTGGGTCCCGTTGCAGCATTTAACGTATATTAGGGAGTCAATCACGCAGCCCAATTCAGTTCTGGCTCATGCCAGGGCCGGGAGGTAGGCCTCCACCTCCCACTGGCAGCCACTCTGTGAGGGGAGCTGTTTTTTAAACCAGCTCCCACCTGGCAGGCAGCAGCATGGAGTGGCAGGGGCTCCTCAGGAGTGGAGCTAGAGCACACTGGCTGCTGGCCCCACCCCTGGAGACTATAGAATAGTTGAGTAACCAATAAGAATTCATGAGGTTAATTGACTACAGCTGCTCCCCGAGTTACGACCGTTCGCACTTATGAACGAAGCTCCCATGGAGCGGTCGTAAAGGCGGTCCCCGAGTTACGAACGCGACCCGTGCTTACGAACAGCGCGGTCGCGTGTAACTCAATGGGGTCAGAGTTACGAACAGTTCGTGTTACGGACCAAGTGTTGGCCCGGAACTTGTTCGTAACTTGGAGAGTGGCTGTATTCAATTAACTGATATTTAACATCCCTAGTACCTGGCTGGAAGGCAAAATTCTCTATAGACAAGATAAAAATGCATTTTTCTAAATTCTCTCCTCTTCGAAGAAAGACAGCCATGTTTTCTCCCTCAACAGAAAAGAAAATCCACAAGTAAGACTTAGTTTCTACTAAAAAAGTAGAAGTACACTGATGATCTAATACACATGTCCTTCTGAAAGCATTAATACAGGTCTAGCTTAATACTAGGAGAAGTCAAAGGAAGCAATCTTACTGAAAAAAATTATTTGCCTCAGTGCAGCATGGGTGAGTCGGTCCTTTCAGACAGTAAGAAATACGGTGCTGGGTTTATGTCTTTCCTAACTAAAGATAGGTCTACACTGCATGGCTATTTCAGAATAAGCTGTTCCGGAATAGTTATTCCAAAATTGCTTATTTTGAAATAGAACATCTACACTGCAAGGAAGCCTCAAAATTAGTCTGAGGCAGGCTTCCCTAATGTAGACATGCTATCTTGATTTAGAGCCGCAGGAGGAATAACTTAGAATGGCACTGGTGAGGGGCTATGTCGAAATAGCAGAAGCGAAGCATCTACATGTGCCTTATTTCGAAACAGATGTTATTCCTTGCAGAATGAAGTTCACAGAAGTCAGAATAAGCCGTCGGTTATTTCAAAATTATTTCAAAACAGATTTGCTGTGTAGACACTCACATAGTTATTTCAGAATAACTTTGCTGTGTAGACACACCTTAAGGGTGCTGGATCAATGTCTACAGCATGGATGCTGGAAGTCAATGAACAAAACTGCAAGCTCTGGATATAATGGAAATCACTTCAAATCAGAGGTGCTGCAGCACCCCTGCACCCTTAGCTCCAGCACATGTCCTAGCTACTGTTCTTTTTTCCATAACTTATTTTGTAGAAGGAAATTTCATCTCAGACTTAACTGTTTCTTTAATTTTCTTGCCGTAATTCTGAAGCTTAAATGGGTTGCTCAATGAGGTAGTTTAATTCTGAAGAGCTAAAGTGAAATACTCCTTGCTCTTTTCCTTCCATCCCACAAACTCACAGGCCCCCTAACTTCATATAAAGAGGCTGGGCTTCTAAAACTTGGCAAAGAAATTCTCCCCAGAGTCATTTAACATTCTGAACTACTTACTACACATACATTAAACCTCCTCCCTGTAAGGTGTACAACACAACTACTGTTTTCAATTTTACATAGATATGGCATAGCAAACGAAGCCAAATTGCAAGCTGCGTGAAATTCTAGGCTGAGGGTTAACAAGGTGTAATCAGCAAAGAGGGGGAGAGTCCCAGAGTCAGCAGTTCTCATTGGACAAACCTATCCCTGCTTTGGGTGGGAAAGGAGCGGAAGGAAATAAGGGCAGACTGCTTAAGCGAGCTTGGAGTTTTCCCAGACACAGAGCACCATTGAAGAAGCACAGGGAAAACAAGGATTCATAAACGTAACTGTTAATATGCTTGAGGAGAATTCTCTCTAGGCATGCTATATTAAATACATGTGGAAACACAGCTTACATTATGTAAGATTAAACAGTAGAAGCTATTCAGTGCAACTCATAGCACCTAACAAATTTCTTAACAGTAGTCATTAAAAGCAAGGCCACAGAACTCTGAAGACACAGAATTAGCTTGGTTCATCCCAAACCTAGGACTTGTTTGCCTCCCTAACAATTAGGCTCGTTACAGGATTAGTTTAATCTAGAACAGGATGCTGAACCTTTGCCTATTTTCAAAACACCTAGAATTTCCAGCCTAAAGCCATGCTGAGAGGTGCACACCAGGCTCCTACGCTGTAAAATATATATAAGCACTCTAGTTAAGACCAAAAATTGTAGGCACTTCTGAAACCAGGCTTCCAGTTGCAGCTGGGCTTTGAACTGTTTTGCTTTTTATACTGAAGAAAACCAGTTTAGGGGAGAAAGGACTGCTTTTACAACCCCAATGTAAAACCTGTTTGGACAGTGGGCATGTAATGGCACGAGAGAGGCAGACACATAGCTGCAGAAAGAATTTAAGTACCTCATTCCAGTGACCTACTTACTGCGAAATGCAAGTCAGAAAGGACTGGGTAGAAATACAATCCCAAGTACAAATTCTGAAGTTTGTTACTTTGAGGGTTCTTACTGTATGACTAGGAAGTACTTTTGGTAACTTACAAATGTATTTTTAAGTGATAGGGAAGTTAAACTTTTGAAATAAAAAAATAATCTTTAAAATGCGTATTTACAGAAAATACAAAAACGCCATCTCTATGCCCTGTGTCATAATTGAGCGGAACATACAAAAGTAGTAATGACATGGCTCCCATAGCAATTGCAAGTTGGGTCCATGGTATGTTCTACTTTCTGCACTTGTAAACTTATCACATGCAGATTGTGTGCACACACAAACCCTTCGCCCACGTCATCATACGCGTAAGCCACCATTTCCCATCTTCTCACATGTCTGAAATCTTAATTACAAAAATGAATTTAGTTTTCACTTTGATGTTAAAGAGGCCGGTGTTGGTACACTGGACTGTACACAATTATCCATTTAATTCAAATCTTAAATGCTTGGAAATGGCACAACTCATTGTACAGCACTTTCTAGGGAACAAAACATTTTAACTCAATGTGCAAGCTAATACTCATATGTTCCAAGGAATATGGTACAATGGATTCAGATTAAAGAATGACTGGCCAGTATCCAGAGTATTCAAGTTTTGGATTATGCTGTACTTAGTACTTCATTCTCCAGACATTGATGGAGCACATGTACATGGACCACAGCAGTTTGGTGTATTAAGGAATTAAAACAGAATCCTATGCTCCAGGATGGGGCCAAAAATGAGGGGTTCAGAGTGCAGGAGACTATCGGCTGAGGCAGGAGGGTGCATGGGGGAGGGAGTGAAGGTCCAACTGAAGCTCAGGAGGAGGCTTTTAGGGTGGGGCTCAAAACAGGAGATTGAAGTGAGGATGTGGGGTCTGGGTAGGAGTTAGAGTAGGTTCATAGTTTAGGCCAGATGCCAACCCTGAACCCCTCCCAGACCACCTAGGAGGGAGTTAGGATTTTGGGGGGCTCAAGGCTGGGACAAAGGTATGGGGAATTTACCTGGGGCAGCTCCCCCTTTGTCATGCATGGAGGGGAAGCAGGTGGCTCAGCACAGCCCACATTGCCCTGTGCTTGCCTGCAGCCATTGCCCATGTAGCTCCCATTGGTTCCAATTCCTAGCCAATGGGAGCTGTAGAGGGTGGAGCCTGCAAGTGAGGGCAGTACAGGGACAGAGCTTCCCCTAGTACAGTAATGCAGCTCCACACTAGTGAGGGGAGTGGCAGCATGCAAAGCCATCATCCCCAGAACCCTGGACTAAGGGGGCCTTGCAAAAAGATCTGGACTTTTGGTACATGTTTTTGCAGGGTCAGCCTCGTTACCCTGGGGACTTGGGGTGCAGCCCCTAAAGCATCTTTCTTAATAAGGCCCAGCCACAGTGAGGTATGGGCTAAAGCCTGAAAAAACAGAACTCATCAGCTCTTAACATGAACACTCTGTAGTATGGACAAAGGTTAGTGCCGCTCTTCACCAATATCTTCCCACAATTCCACCTGGGTATCCAGAAAACACAAACAGTTCTCCCATAACTCACTGAGAATTAATTCAAAGCAGTTCACCTTACCTCAGCAGGAGCACCACATGTAAGTACAGGCAGTCCCCGACTTACGCGGATCCAACTTACGTCGGATCCGCACTTACGAACGGGGCTCTCTCGCCCTGGAGGTCAAGGTAGCGGATTGCTACCTGCAAGCTCCGGGGCGAGAAAGCCCCGTTCGTAAGCTGCTCCGGTGCCCCTGGTCTGCTGGATACTGTCTCCAGCAGACCAGAGGCACCGGGCAGGTTCCCGCGCTTCTGAGGCTTTGCCAGAGCAAAGCCTCAGAAGCGCGCGAACCCGCCCGCTGCTGCGGCTTGAGTCCTGGTGCCTGTGGTCTGCTGGGGACCGTCCCCAGCAGACCACAGGCACCGGGACTCAAGCCGCAGCCGCGGGGGTCCCGCGCCTCTGAGACTTTGACAGAGCAAAGCCTCAGAGGCGCGGCACCCCGCTGCCGCTGCGGCTCTGCTCCCCGTGTCCCTGGTCTGCTTGGCGGGGGGGGGGGGGGGGGGGGCGCGGCTAGTGTGCCCCCCCCCCCCCAGCAGACCAGGCTTTTGTTTTGGACCCTGGAGCAGAGCAGCTGGGACGCTGCAGATTGACCAGCAGTGGCTGAATCAGGACGCCTGGGGCAGAGCAGCTGGGGTGCTGCTGGGTTGGTTCAGTAGCGCCGAGGAGCGGTGCTACTGGAGCAACCCAGCAGCACCCCAGCTGCTCTGCCCCAGGCGTCCCCAAGTCAGACGCTGCTGAAACTGACCAGCGCTGACTACAGGAAGCCCGAGGCAGAGTTGCTCTGCCCCAGGCTTCCTGGAATCAGCGCTGATCAGTTTCAGCAGCAGCTGACTTGGGGAAGCTTGGGGTTCTTAAGTTGAATCTGTATGTAAGTCAGAACTGGCGGTCAGTTTCAGCAGCGGCTGGATCTGGACGCTAGTTCCG
The DNA here is from genome assembly GCF_052426305.1 of Pelodiscus sinensis. Lineage (NCBI taxonomy): Eukaryota > Metazoa > Chordata > Testudines > Trionychidae > Pelodiscus > Pelodiscus sinensis. The sequence goes on along the minus strand of NC_143056.1, from coordinate 118,057,869 downwards.
ACTTACATAAAGATTCAACTTAAGAACAAACCTACAGTCCCTATCTTGTACGTAACCCGGGGACTGCCTGTATAGCACCAGCACGTTGCATTGCAGTGTGGCTCTCACTCAGATTATGTTAACTTGAGAGGAGTACTTTGAGTGTATACAGTATAAGAAATTAATTTTCCAGTGAAGCTATAGTGTTAGTCAAACACATTCAAAAGCCTCATGCCTACTTTAGTCTAATTTTTTGGTGAAGGAGATTTGGGGGAAATCACTAGAAGAGACAATGAATAGGTTGCTCCTGACAGGATTAGTAAAACTAGCAGTGGGTAGGTATAATGCATTCTGATCTGCACTATCCAACTACAGGCAGTCCCCGGGTTACATACAAGATAGGGACTATAGGTTTGTTCTTAAGTTGAATTTGTATGTAAGTCGGAACTGGTACATATTGTAGGGGAAACTCTAGCCAAACATTTCTCCAGAGCTCAGTTTTATTCCCCCACACCTCACTTCCCTCAGTCCTTTATTCTCAAGCTGAGGTGTCTGCTGAGAAAAGCCGTTCCGCGTCTCCCTGGTCTGCTGGAGGGGGGCGCTAGCTTCGCGTCTCCTTGGTCTGCTGGGGGGAAGCAGCTAGTGTGGGGTTGCCTCACCCCGTTTGTAAGTAGGGATCCGATGTAAGTCGGATCCATGTAACCCGGGGACTGCCTGTATTCTAGTATTAAGTTTTTCTTGGGCAGAAAGGATGCAATTGTAAAGAACTACCAAATTGCATGGTGAAGCAAATAAGCTTACACTTGAAACAAAAGAGATACTAAAACTCATCCTAATTGTGAGTACAGGATGTGAACTGTGTACTGGAAAAATACATTAATTCAACCACAAAAAAATAGAAATGAAAGCTTCAGCAACCCACCCTTCTGAAAACACACACACACACACACACACACACACACACACACACACACACACACACCCATATTCTCCAAGAACTGCTGAACTCTGACTGGAGGATGAAACATGACTATACACTAAACCTTTATTTAACAGGTAAATCAAAGCTTGTTTATGTAATCTTCTACCTTCAAAGTATTGTATTACTAATACCCGAGTGCAAACTGAGGTTAACACTTCTTTGGTGCTTCGTTTATTGGCTCATTTCCATTAAGGTCAATCAACATGAGCTTGAAAGCCATTGTATCCTCATGTGACAGGAAATATGCCCTACTGTATACTGGCACATCTGCTTTGATACCACATCTCCTATTTTGTCAGACTATTTTCAAAGAAGCACAGCCCTGCCTCATACCCTCTAGGACCTTATGTCACTGGCCTTGCAGCCATGTAAGGAGCCCTCTGCAGCCCCAATGAAATGGTTGTGCTCACACTCAGCCAGGGGAGTGCAGCGGACCCTCAGGCAAGAGCCATTCAAAATTGGGGTGGCCCCTCCCATGCCCATGGGCTTGTCCTTCTTACCTCCTCCTTGTGGCCCTTGCTGGAGGTCTCTGCTCTGCTGAGCCAGGACCACAGCCTCCCCAATCCCCAAAAGGCTCAGGCCCCCTTCAGCATGGCTGTTAGAACTGTTCTAACCCTAACCCCTCCCCTTATCTTACTGCACCTGTAAACTTTAAGATAGCTAATAAAAATGATTAAAAATAAAAAACTCAACATTAATCACCAGAATTATAAAAATAAAAATCCAGTTGTGCTGAACCTATTACCAATGTAAAATTTCAATTAATTGGCTAATCGAATAGTCGATGCCATTTGCATTGACTATTCGATTAGTCAATAAGGGCACCTCCACCTCTGAAGTATGGCAACAGCCCCAGGGCTGTGCCACACTTCAAAGGCGAAAGTGCTGCAGAGAGCACGGGCTCAGTGTGGGATTCAAGCAGTCCCCCACTGGAACTGCGCTCCATGTGGCACTGATGCTTTGAAATGCCTCGTGTAGCCCAAGGCCAGCTGGGGACTCCCAGCTGACCCCAGGCTGCATACAGCATTTCAAAGCAGCAGCGACACACCAAGGGTAAGGTCTGGCCCTGGGCTCCACGCAGCGCTGCCGCTTCAAAGCACCCCTTCTCTTTCTCCCCCACCTTGCTGCCTCTTTCTGATAGAGGCAGTGGGGGGGAGGGGAGGGAAGCGAGCCACAAGTAGTCTAGCGTGTTGACTATCCAATAAGCGTATGCTTATTGGATAGTCAACTAGTCATTCACATCCCTAGAACCTACCTATATTTAAAGTATCAGAGGGGTAGCCAAGTTAGTCTGTAATAGGAAACACTTAACAACCAATAGTCTTGTAGCACCTTAGAGACTAACAAAACATGCAGATGGTATCATGAGCATTTGTGGGTACAACCCACTTCTAAAGTAGCCAGACAGTTCCCATTATAAAGATCTTCTTTTGAGCAGCTTATATTTTGCTAAATTTCAGCCACTGGGGTTGAAATTTCCCATGCTGAATGTATACCTCAAGGCTGAATATTTTAAGGAAAGTGTCAGCTGAAATGGTTGAACCTTTTCAGAGAATGAGGTTAGGGGGAAGATACATTATGCCCATGTTTGAAAACAACTCTGAAATCCCTTTTTTGGGGATTTCACAGCAGCCTCCCCTATCCCTCTCCAGCTGCCTCTGACAGAGGCAGTGGGGAGGACGGGGTATACAGCCGGTCCCTGAGTTGCGAACGGTCGACTTACGACCACTCGCAATTACGACCAAAAGTGTCGTAAATGGCGGACCCCGAGTTAAGAATGCGATCCGTGCTTGCGAACAGCGCAGTCGTGTGTAACTCAATGGGGTCCGACTTACGAACAAACCGAGTTATGACCAATTGCTTGGTCCGTAACTGGTTCGTAAGTCAGAGACAGGCTGTAGTCAACTACTTGCTAACACCCCTAATTAAACTACACCAAGAGTAACTATACCCATACAAAGTATGAAACTATCATTTTGATTTGTTAGTGTTTTACATCATAGTGCACAAAGTGCATGATGGTAGAGAATATGGGTGAGAAAGTTTAAAGTGGACTCAGCAGGTTGCTGCGCAGTAACTAAGCTTGCTAGGCTAGTTATATTTATTCATTTAAATATTTGTTTATTTAATGGTTGAATGGCAATAATGCCACAGCTAAGTTTTTCCACAGAATATACGTGTAGCGTGTACAAGTTGAAGCTCTCTAGTACGGCACTCTTGGATCACAATGGTTCTGAACCAGAGAATTTTCCAAATCACAGGAGGTCGATATCGTCTAGCAGCATTACCCAACTTTTTCACTGCTTATGGGTTCTTAGAAGACATTTAGGGGCAAATTAGAACTAAACACAGTCTGAGAGCCAGGACTGGTAGCTGTAAAAAAACATTATGGGGCTGCAGAAAACTTGGCCACAGTACATGGTAAGTGGACATCCACCTAACTCAAATCATGTTGGACAACTTGATGTTGCTGGACCAGAGAGTTCTGGACTAGAGAGGTTGAACCTGTACTGGGTTTGGGGATTAAAGTAAATTTGATTATGCTACAACAAAAAACAAAACAAAAGGAAGGAAGGCATAAGAGAAAAATTATTGATCAGTGAGGGAGATGGGAAGGGCTCAGAAAAAGGAAGCTTGAGGGTGACGCTTCCAACCTAAACATGCATTTCAATATCACTTTACAAGACGAGTAGTTTTGTGGCACCTTAAAGACTGAAGGATACTTGGGCTTGTGTGGGTCAAAATTACTTTGTCAGATGCATGGAATGGAAATCAGAGTTATCTATCTATATTACGTATAGCCATAAGCTAGATATAGGGTTATATATCCCTCTCTCTGATTTCCACTCCATGCATCAGACAAAGTAATTTTGATCCAAAAAAAGCTTATGCCCAAATATATCTGTTAGTCTTTAAAGGTGCCACAGGACTACTCGTCATTTTTACAGGGGACCTACTCAGACTTTACAAGACAGTTTTAGTTAAAGATATTATTCTTTGCTTGTTATTCAAATGGTTGTGTACGGTTACTATTGGAAACAGCCTCTGTGGTACACCCTAGAAGAAACTACATTTCAATGAAGAGCATGTGGGGTGTCCCTCTCCCTTTACCCCCTTCCCCCTCCCTCTCTCTCATTCATTCATTCCCCTAAAACAATCTTAGATGTATAGTGAGTGGTATGTGAAAAAGAAGGGCAATGTATTTTTGGAAGACATGCGGCAAAAGCCTGCCAGGTAAGGTTTTCCCAGTTTTGATGGGAAATTATTTTAGGTCTAACTGACAGTCTTCTGTTTCAACCTTATTTTTTTCAATTTATAAGGTTTTCAAAAAGTGCCTCTAGTAAGACTGATTATAATAATACTCATTTTAGCTAAATGCCAAAATATTCTAGTCTTCTACAGTTTGTGCATTCAACACAAGCTTATTTTAGCAGGAGCTGAAATGTATGTATAGCCATTGCCTTCTGTTTTCTTCTTTGTTTCTTGCTTTCTCAAAAGGAGGAAATGCATCCAGATTTTCCCCTCCCTTGTCTGGGAAACAGGAAATAGCAGAGAGATCTAAAAGTCTCTCCCACACAAACTTTGCAGGGAAAAGGTGGAGTTTGGGCACCATTAAGGTTTGTTGTTAAATGAAGGCTATTAATTATTTTAAGATAAGCAACAGGATGGCTGGATTTACTGATGTTTACCTCTTGCTCTGCTATAGTTCTTAAATTGTTTATATTTCACGTAATCCTATTTAATATTTAAAGCTCATTTAATCTGAAAAAAATATTTTTACTAGACTTTTCAGTGTTTCTCTCCATCACGCACCATCTAAAAGGGACAAAAAGCTGTCTAGTTTTTGAGTTGTAATCCACCTCACTGTCTAGCATGTCAAAATGTCATATGTCCAACAGAACGTCACAGGCCTAGTTTGGACCAACACCATATAGCACTGACACAGCAATCTGCATTTTTAAACCACTGTACAAACAATTAGCACTCCTTTGAGGAAAGTGACAAGACATTATCATCCCAATTTTGCAAATGAGTCCATGCTGTTTCAATTATAGGATTTAGTGCCAGAGAACACACCATATACCAAATGAACACTACATTTCTTTCTAGAGACTACTTCTGATCCAAAAAACAAAGACCTATCTTAAAGGATGGTGAACTTCAAAAATGCTATTAGAACAGTCTGTGATATGTTCTAAGGATAACAATAACTTAAGAGGATGGAGAGAGGTTGTTCTCAGGGGTGACAGATGGCAGAACAAGGAGCAATGGTCTTAAGTTACAGTAGGGGAGGTCGAAGTTAGATATTAGAAAAACTTTCACTAGGAGGGTGGTGAAGCACTGGAATGGGTTACCTAGGGAAGTGGTGAAATCTCCATCCCAAGAGGCTTTTAAGTTCTGGCTTGACAAAGCTCTGATTGGGATGATTGAGTTAGGGTTGGTCCTGCTTTGGGCAGGGGATTGGACTACATGACCTCCTAAGGTCTCTTCCAACCCTAGAATTCTATGATTACTACAAGTAATATATTTTAAAAGTAATATTATCTCTTCTTTAAAGAACAGAGTTAACAGATGAGTCTTCTCAATGCCAACTTGCAGAAGATAAACCATGCCACAACAGGCCTGACACACTGTCATAATCTACATCTAAAAGGAAACATGTAATTATATGCAGGATGGTGACATGCTGCTCATTAATTATACTGTGTGATGTATACAGGGACAGTATATGAAGAATTATAGATGTGTGCAGGAAGTTGTTTCACAAGCGGAGCCGAAGCCCAAACTCGCATAAACAAAGGAATATTTCGCCTGTTTTTCTGTGTCAATGTAAACTGAGCCAGAAAATACCAGACACTAATACATCTACATATAAAAGTGAACAAAGCAATCAAGCTAAACGGGGGGGAACTGCTACTGGATCATGATAGGGGATGGAGCCTGCATTCTCAGGAAGCTGTCCTGGCCCTTAAAACAGAGACATCATGTTTTGGGAAATATTGGGAAGTATAACCACAAAGAGGGTGCATCTATACTGCACCCATAGCTCAAAATAAGCTACACAATTTGAGCTATGCAAATTGCGTACCTTATTTTGAGTTAAGTTCAAAATAGCTTATTTTGAAATTTGGTGCTGTCTACATAGCACTTATTTTGAAATCAGTTGCTATTCTGAAATGTCCCTTCCTTCTCGTGCAGTGAGGTTTATAGGGATGTTAGAAGAGCAAGCCTGTTATACTGCAAAATAACAGGCATGCTCAAAAGACGCAGAATAGCTATTTCGGGATGTCCCCGCTATCCCGAAATAGCACTGCACTGTAGACATAGCCAGAGAAAAGCTAGGTGATAAAAGAGGAGCAGTGCCCTTCAAACTCATGAAAGTAGAGTCTCTTGTCCCAAAAACCAGGCATATCTGGAACTGACTAGAGATAAGAACACTGCTTAGACAAAGATCGTAACTTATTAAAATTTAAGTTTAAACCACCATCTCAGTGTTGTGCACTAAAGGGCAAGGTCCTCAGCTAAACTAAAAGGCTGATGTGTGCTCTGTCTCTTTGGAGGCAGCAAACTGAACTTCAGAGGAGGATTGAGAAGTATAAGAGAAATCATTAAGAGATTTGCATCTGTATTTTCATTTTTTGCCTTTCCTAGAAGAGCCTCGATAGTCAGATCACAACAAACCTCAATCTTGTAATATAGCAGGAGGCAAAGACACTGCAACTTACATTTATGCTAAATGTAGACATCGGGTCTAGTGTGAGAAGAGGTGAAGCAAGTTATTGTATTGTTTCATTAAATACCCAAATCCTTGAAAACATTAAAGCATATCATTTGAAGAGAAGTAAGAAATTGCCCTAGAAGTAAGAAATTGCTCACATTCTTAGTATTCATGGTCACTGGCGAAGGAGAGAAGATAGTAATCTAGTAATGTTAATTTGCTGCCCCTGTTTTCCTTAGGTAATTTATTTAAGGACTTTGGTGATTCTGGTGTACACCAATATGTACATTTCTGGGTTTTAATGGGTACTCTTCCACCTTTGGATATGCCTTACCCTGCTATAAGCCTTTCCCACAATGCTCTCCACTGTGCAGAATGTGGTGTGATCCCTACAGCTGTAGATGCCAAGACTTGAACTTGGTGATAATTTCTCTCTCCCATCCTATCCTGAGCCAACCTTGAAATGCTAAGTGCCTATTTAAAAATAAAACCCCAGCCCTAATCAGAGCGTTTTAACTGGTTTAGATTCTGTATTAAATGTAGATGACCACTTTCTAGAGGTTGCACTATTAACATACAAAAGAGTGAAAGATTTCCAGGCCCAACAAGTACTTGTAGGGGGGAGCAGCAGCAGTGTGATAAAAGGGACAGCACATAACACACACTTGAGGATTCCTGAAGTATCAGGTGCTGCTGCTGTGAGCCCAATTTCTACTTCTGGAAACTTTTTAAATTAAGTCTATATTAGAATTATTAGTAGGCTGTGTACAGTTCATAATAGTGGAAAAATAATCCATGGAGAATATGATCACAGATTTATAATACTCCCAAATGATGGGGGTGGGACCTGCGGAGGGTGACAAAAGCCCCAAGAGATTCAGAGGTCTATTAAGGATGCACATCTTTCACTTGTGTCCTGATCTTTTTGCTTTTGAGAAGACTGTACAGTTTGCCTTTAAAACAAGTTTTCCATTTAAGTCAAAAACCTTGGCATTGTTTCAGCAAAGTCTAGCACTAAGGGATTACCATTCCAGACTTATGTTAGTTACAGTAGCAGTCTGTATTACATGCTCTGCTGATCTGAGTAACTGGCTGATCAAAAGGGTGTCAGAAAACATTTGATCATTCAAAAATGTACAGTTCAAATCATGAAGGCCCAATTTCAAGTCCACATTGTCAAGCAGTTTTGTTAATACCATATTACAATTTGCAGAGCAAATCCTAGTGAAATCTCACCTTAGGGCGTGAAGATTATCGGTCACATTACAACCACATCTGCTCTACTCCCACTGACAGACTAGAAACTTCAAGATCTCTACTAAGCATTTGTAAATCAATTGCCCACCGGGGGAAATAAAAAAAACAAATCGAAAGAGCCAGACTAATGCCCAGAAACTATCTACTTCAAGTTAGGCCCAAGAAAACCAACAACAGAACACCCCTAGTCATCATCTATAGCCCCCAACACATTATCAATAACCTACAGCCTATACTGGAACAGGATACTACACTGAGAGGCTCTGGGGGACAGACCCATCGTCTCCTATAGACAACCACCTAACCTCAAGAAGATTCTTACCAACAACCACAGAATATATACCACATAAATACCAACCCTGGAACTTTCCCTTGCAACAACCCCATTGCCAACTTTGTCCACATATTTACTCTGGTGACACTATCACTGGACCTAACCATGTCAATTATATGATCAGGTACACATATTCCTGTTCATCCAGAATTATAATTTATGCCATCATGTGCCAACAGTGTCCTTCTGCTATGTATATTGGACAGACTTCTCAGACACTTTGCCAAAGAATTAATGCCCACAAGTCAGACATCTGACATCTTCACAAGGAAAAACCAGTTACTTTTCATTTCAACCTACCTGGACATAATCTTAATGACCTTACTACATGCATCCTGCTTCAAAGAGACTTTAACACCAGATTTCAGAGGGAAACTTCAGAACTCTCTTTCAGGATTCAACTTGACACTTTACAAATGGGGCTTAACAAAGATGCTAATTACCTTACCCATTACAAAGATAGCTTCCCCACTTACCACCCCAGATTAGCCATTCATTGACTTCTAAATAGCTATTCCCTCCCTCCCCCTCGCTCACCCCACCTTCTGTACTAAATCTGATTTGTCAGTTCAATAATGTGTTCACTTTTTTCATGGTATTCCTTTGCACCTTCGCTTAGGTCTTTTTGCTGTTAAACTAATTTTGAAAGAAAGTCTTCAAAAAGGTTTCCTCAGTGGGAAACCTGTACACACACCATGTTCATTGTTGCCCATAGTTCTGACCTAAGTAAGCAAGGTCTTGAAGAAATTAATTGCAACAGGAGTCAGTTAATCACCAGTTACCGGTAACCATTCCCTCTTTTTTACCCCATCTACAAAAGTCAGTGCATTACCTGTAAATTTTTTATTGTAACTAAAGGCTATTGTTTGTGAAAGCTCAACTCTTAGCCCTTTGCAATCATTAGCAAGCAAGGGAGGCTGGGAAGAAAAAACCCTAAAAGGGAAAAAAAACAAACAAACATACTATTAGTTGTTGGGCTAACTAGATTGGAAACAAGACATCACAGCAGAGAATGTCATTTCCAGAGAAACAGCAACAGACTCTCAATGCACTTACTCTTGAGAATGATTTCTAGATAGTTAAAATGTTCTTCAGGGAGAAAAAAAGTTTAGATCAAACAAACTCAACAAGACACAAGACAAGTAAAGAAGTGACAACATGGCTGTATACCATACAATGGAATCATACATAAGTAGAGTCATTGATTTGTTGAGCTGTTTGTGCCTCATACTGGCTTGTGTACACTTCTGAAAGCAGCCACCAACGATCAGAGACCACCAGCCACACATTAAAAGGCACAAACAAGCATTTCCAAACAAAAGAATCAAAGTCTTGTAGAATATAGCACTGGAGAGGGAAACACACCGCTTTAGTGTCTCAGCATTTGAAATTTACAATAAAGCCTGTTGACACAGCAGGCTGAATAAAGAGATTTTTCCAAGAGAGAAAAATGAATGTTAATTGTCAACTAAAGGTACTAATTGACTGGTTAAAAGCAAACACTTCATTTTCAAGGCTTCATCTTGCCAGCTCTCTCAATGCAGCATCACTCTTCATTTTTTTCCTCTTTCCATCAGCTCGTACAAACCAACCATCATAAACTTAGCAGCAACAAGTCAAACTCGGGAACTACTGAAAAGAAAACAGTTGTAACTAAATTAACTGATCCCTTTAGTGCAATTCTCCAATTACACAAGACAGATTAGAAATTCAGCACTTCTGCAACAGAGAGCAAGTACACAAGCTCTTGCACACCCACTACAGAATAATGGAAAGTTCCCTTCTGTAATAGGCTATTTCCCAGAAATGGGTGAGTGAACGGAAAAAGAGAAGCACTTCACCCTGTACCATGTATGTACTATATGATGTGCTGAAGTATTTTACTGAGTTTGGGAAGACCACCATACATACACTGCAGAAGCCCTAAAAGACTGCAGCATTTGTAACACTATCAATTTAGTTCACAACCACACTACAATCTTTTCTCTGATTAGTTATGTTGGTTAGGGATGTAATGAAACAGAATCTGTGACAAAACATAGCTGTGCCAGCAAAAGCCCTTAGCACAAACACAGCTTAAGCCAGCAAAACTACGTTTTTGCTGATACAGCTTTTTGCACTGCGGAGGGAAGGGAAGGTATGCCTAGAATATGCTATACCAGCAAAAGCACAGTTTTGCTGGCAAAACTGGAACCTCTTTGCTGGGACAGTATTGTAGAACTCTCTCAGTAAAGTCTTTCATGTGTAGAATAGTTAAAATGGTACTACCCCACAGTGTGGACTAGGGATATGATAAAATCAAACAGTTACATGTAGCTCCCCCATCCCCGCACTGCTGCATCTGATATAGAGGCAGCAGTGGGTGGGAGGGGGACACAGGTAGGAACCGGTGTTTGCAGGGAGCCAGCTTTTGAGCAGGCTACTTGCAAGCACTGGCTCCTGGGGAGCCGCCTGCCCCTTCCTACATTTAAAAGGAAAAAGTGCAGGAAGAGGAAGACCTCAAGAGGGCTCTTCCTATATTTAAAAGGCAGAGGCACAGCAATTGGGACCCGGTGTAAGCAGGGACTGCTTCAGTCTGTCTCTCTTTCCCCCCCCCCCCCCCCCCCCCGAGACAGTGCTAGGGGGACTGGCTTTTAAGCCAGCTCCCCCTAGCACCAGCTCCTGCTCCCTCCTCTTGCTGCCTTTGACAGAGGCAGCAAGAGTGGGGGAAAGCAACTAGTTGAGTCATGACTAGTTACTTACATCCCTATTTTGTATCACTGTGTATAAAAGTGAGCAGACCAGATTGCAAGGATTTTAGGACACCAGTGATTAAGTGAGCCCAGCACACCATTATTTTCAGAGTATATGCTTACTCTAGGTGGGTCAGGAGTTATTTTTCCCAGCATCCATGCTGGTCTTACATCCTGCTATAATTAAACCAGCAGAAGAATGATACACCTGGAGGAAGGAGAGGCAGGTGAGATTTCCCAAGTCTCGTGTACAAGAAAGCTGCTGACCAGCATGAGACGGTATCAGGGGAAAGAAGTACTGAAAAAACACAGAACTTGCAAACATTAAGTTAATGCAGTGGTGCATTTTTCATTGCCAATAAGTACAACAGTAAGCAAACAAAATGAGCCGAGTTAGGATAACCTCAAAACTTACAATTTGTAACAGGAAAATATGCAATGCAAAGAAATACGGGCAACATATTGCAGACCAGCATTTCAGTGGCAAAGCTGACATCACAGAAGTGATAAAATGATGCTGGCACCTATGGCTCAGCTTCATTATTAGCAGAATGAAGGCAATCATCCTCAAGACAGATTCTTTGAAAAATATACTGAACTAGATTTCATTGTTTTATAAAGATCTTCCTTGCTGTAGCCATAGCCCCATTTTTTTTAAAACATACCACACACACAAATCGACAACTCCTCCTATATCAGTTCAGTGAAAACCCTAGCCATGTAGTGTATGAAATCTTATGGTTATTCATGAGTGATTCCTGTTCACAGCTATGGCTCTGCCCTCAATTAACAACAAACAGCTATCATTCTGCCCTTAATTAACAACAAAGTGCAGTAGAATAGGAGAGAAGTCTGGAGGGAGCAAGTGTGATTGTTTAATTACATTATGTTTAATACAATTCAAATTTCTTATTTCAGGCACTTCAAATAATTCTTCCATGAATTTAGCTACTGCCTCCTGAATGGATGGATTAACTAGAGCAACAGAAAACCCCTGTAGCAGCTGTACTGAACACCAAGGTTCTATTCTACTTCACCTCCACAGGTTTAGACATCTTAGGATGGTTTGTATGAAATACCTGAAGAGGTATTAAGAAACCTTTGACCTTTAATAAGAGGCAGCAAAGGACAGAGTAAATGGGACAAGCTGTATTTTAACTTCTGTTAGCTGGCTGATTTGAGCCAGCACCTAACCATCCTGTAGCATGAGACAAGTTGATTCACACCTGGGTTTGAAGTTTCAGCACAAAAAGATACCAAGTCAAGACAACGGTACCTAGATTTCTAGAATGATACAAGCTCACACAGTAGCAAAAAGATATAATACTTAATACAGTGTCCCTACCTAAAGTAATATCTCTATTGCTCATGCCTCAGACCAATTCAGAGACATTAAACAAATAACATCAAGGCATGGAAAATCTAGTTCAGCTGCTGGAGAAGAGGGAATAGGGTTCTGATGAAACAACAACATAGGTCTTTCGATGTTTGTTAAGATTCATTAACTAGAACTTTAACATACTGCACTAACATCAACTTATTCATTCATAATTTTAAAAAAATGCTAAAATGAAAAGAACTATTATGTTAGGCACAAGAAAAATCCTGCCTTGTAACTTGAAGACAGAAATGGGTTGAATAAGTATCTGTTTACCGTCTTGTTACCAAATAAGTAGCTCTGGAACTTGGTTAACCAATCATATCACAATTCTATCCTAAGCAACTGTAGTAGAGTTTAATACAATTTATTATTTACCTCTGACAAACAAGTTGGCATATGTGAATACATGCCTGGGGAATCAGTAATACAACTAAACGTGCAGAAAACTATTTGCCAATTGGCATGCTGTATTTTATTAAATGTGATGCATTTTTGAAGTTTATAATTATACATGGAATGATTTGTGGGTATTTTTGATTAAAACAGAATGTATGTGACTTGGCATAATGATCAAATCTGAACACTAAACTCCACTGAAGTCAGTATCTGCTCACTAAATTCAGAAACTGTTGCAAATTATGCTAATTTAGAAAAATATAATAGTCAGTTCAAAATATTTAGGGGCACAGTGTATACAAGAAACGACAAACAAAAACTGTGTTTTTGTTTTAAGGTTAATGTTTCAAAGTTCGAATCCCACTTTCAGTAAATAATATACATAATTTATTTAGCTTAATAGCTGTGGGTTATTTATTAGGAAAGTTAAGTATCTATTTAAGCAGCTAGATTCAAAGAGGTCAACTGACTTTACATCAAAAGTTAATTCACGTTACATCAGTTATACTGACAGCCAAACTAATATTTTATTCATTCAGTTTAACGTCATCCTGGGTACTCCACTCATTCAGGATATTTTGAATGGGGTTATTAAACTGCAGATTGCATGTGCGTGGGGGGGGTGCAGTTCTCGCTGAATGTACTGAGTACTTTTGGATACTCTCATCTAGCTGTTAAAATCCCCCTTTCAACCTTCTGTGCACCAACCTGAAAACAGATACCTCAGTAGTCATTTGACAGGAGTAGCCTCAATCAATTTTTTAAAGTGATTTTTCAGAAAGTCCTCATTTACCATATCAAATTCCAGCATGTTGACCTTTACAGCTTGCCTTCCAAAGCAGCCTAAACCACAGGTCTGTCAATGCAACTGACAAACAGAAAAATGGCCTTCCAAATTAAAGTGTGCAAACATCAGGAGCAAATCTTTCTGCTAACATGCTAGAAGAACACAAAAACAATATTTCCTTTAAAGCCGTGTTTTCTTTACATGGTGTTATTTCCCAAGAGGAGCTCTGTGCAGCCAGAAAGCGAGTCTCTCTCATTAACAGAAGTTGGTCTGAGATTTTAACCGAGAGAACATTGCATCTTAATATCCCTTGTTTTTATGAGAGAATTGTTTTGTGTGAAATAACAAAACAGACTTTTTAAAAACAGATTTGGCAGGATGACTCTAGGAGTTTGAACGGTCCAAAGCTCTTATTTTGCTCATTAGCAAACAACAATTGTTTACTACAAAACAAAGGTTAAACAAAGAGGAAAAAAATTAAACTTCATCCTTCTCCCAGAGAGACTTCCTAAAGCTTTGTATGTTCAACTGGGCCGGTTTCTTCAACCAATCACTCCCCCTCTTTGCTTCTAGATGAGCACACTTTAAAAAATAATTTAAAAAAAGGCTAACATAAAACACCAAATATAATTTAACCATGCACTATGATAAATATTCTGACATACACCTTTGGTTTTTAAGACAAAACACTGATTTTTGTTGCAGTTTTACATGTCCTATCATCGGAAAAAAGGTTTTGAATTTTTGTGCAGATTCCATCTCAATGAGTGAAAGAAGTAAATATGCATGTAGTCTACTTACCTGCTCAGTGTGTATGACCCATTCCTTTTAAGCCTCATGCTTGCGGGTAGGAATCTTAGGAAAAAATCCAGAATGATGGTTTGTCCTCTGTTTAGTCAGAACAGAGGCACCTGTTTGTTGGTAGAGCTCTCTTTTGTTAATCAAGGGTTCTCTTTCCTGTTTCTCTGAGTCATCAATTAGGAACAATGAGAAATAGCCAACAGAGCCAATTAGCAGGAAGCAGAGGAAGTCAGCCCAGGCAAACAAGAGCCTTGAAGTGTAAAATACCTCACCCTTCCCTGAAAACTCATAAAGCCTCCCTTTCAAAAGAGAAGCAGAAATTTGACAACTGGATAATAAGATTAAGGAGTTGTGTGATGTCCTACCAGACCCAGATTTCCAGGGAAAAATCTTGTGCAATAATCTAGTTTATTGATGGGGGTTTCTCTTCTTCGATTTAGCCTGAAAATCTTCAGATATTTCCTCTTCCACTTATTTATCACTCAAATATTCACCACCGCTTCAAAAATACAAGGGAATTCAGCACAAAGCCAGAGTAATAGTATCCACATTCCTTTCAAGTCATTTAAAAAAAAATATCAAGCTAAAGACAGCCATATGGAGGGTGACATATATAATTACAAAATAAACCTTTTAAAGATTTTGTAGGAAGCTAGTTTGAAACAAGCAGCTCTGTAGTCAAACTTGCACACTGCAGAGAAAATTATCTTCCAGCAAACCAGTCCTGGGCAATCTGCCCTGAATACATCACAGGATCACACTGTGTCTGATTAGGCTGTTTTGCTTCCTTTCCCACTTAGCCCACCCTTCTGTGATATATACACAGCTGCCCAATGCGATTCCTGGAATAGTATTTATTATGTAAATTGAAAATACATTTCTCTAGGTATTTATTATTTTACCACCTGTGAACAAATCAAGATGTTGACAGGAATGACGAAAAGTTACACGCTTTCCCCACAAACACTGTAAGCTTGGGGAAAAAATTGTATTAAAGTGAAGAACAAACTACGGAACCCTTTTAATTTCTTCATTAAAAGCTACAAAACTGCACAACCTATGTTGGAATATTTATCCTCTTTGGGGATATTTTTGCCACTGATATATTTTTAATGTAATGACACTTTCAAGTGTATCTAAAAAATGACTTTAGATCTGCTGTACTAGTAACTAGCAAACTCTTCCAGCTACTTCTCCAGCAGTAAATAAATGACCAGTTTTCAAATTATTATTTTAACTGACACTAGTACAAAGAGCTCTGTGGAGCTCAAAAGCTTCTCTTTTGCCAAGAGAACTTGGTCCAGTAAAAGACATTAACCCTCTTCTCATCTCTCTCAGTATTACAAAAAAAATTGCATTTCATAATGCACTTAATGAGCATCACCAGAAAGGGTGTAAATGTGTGGGAGGGTGTGTATACGTGTGTGTGCCCAGACATAGGCGAGGACCTCACCACAGACACAAATAACCACATGCCTTAAAATGTGCAGGGGTACCACTATCTTGCCACGTAAGCCTGAAGTTAGTAGAACTCGAGTTCACAGACCCTGTGTTTGTTCACTTCAGGCTGAGCGTCTACATTCATTTGTAATCTCACATTAGGACTTGTTGAATCCTGTGTCCCAACCGGGGGCTCCAATATCTACAATTCATTATATAAGCCCAAGTACAACCACCTATGTCCCAGACTTCCTACTCCTACCAAAAATGTGGCTGCTCCTCTAGCCCTTGTGTGTGTTGCACTCCAGGAATGCTTGACAAAAATCAATCCATGGAATTATAGAATATTTTTGGCACAAGTCCAGTAAGACTGTATCTACACTGCAAAGCAATAAGACTAGAGCCCAGGGTCCTGGTTTGACTTCAGTTTGGACTCTCCACCCCCGTGGGTTAGCACAATGCACGTGCATACAGAAGAGGAGTTAGGCATGAGCCTGAGTTCAAACACTGTAGTGTAGACACACAGAGGAATGGGAAGACTATAACAAGCTCAATGGTGATTGCCATTTATACAAGAGGAAATTCCTTGTGCAATGTTAGTGCAAAACTTCCAATTAAAAACTCACATGCAAGTTATGGTGGCAAATAAGACATACATGGGCATTAGCTGTTTTAGTTTACAGATACTCTTTTCCTTTCTCTCATTGCCTCGACATACTAATTGTTCTGTTGTGCTCCATGTCGAAGTTGTTATGAGGTTCATTATTCAATAGCCACCTGTTTTAAATAATAAAAACTTGTGATGGTGATGAAAGTATGCTTGGAACTATGGTAAGAGAATGACAATAGTTTGCACTTAAAATTGGAATCAATTCTAAAAGATTTGAAAGCAAATGAAAAGTAATAGATGGAACCATTTTACTGTTAATAAGCATAAATTAGTTCCATCTCACTCTACTGCATTAGTCATAAAAAGGTACAGTAAATTTTTACAGTAGCGTATTAAATGCTGTATGCCAATATCTCAGTCACGCTGTGGCTGACAGCCGTATTCCCAACACCTGTAGAAGTGCATTTACTGAACTAAACTATTATTACATTTCAGTTATTTCACTGCAGGAAATTACCCAGTGCTTTTTTTGTGATGGTACTGCCCAGTACACAGTACCGGCACCTTCAGTCAGAGCTCAACAACTTTTCCCCTGGAGTACCAGCACTTTTTTTTTTAATAGACACAAAAAAAGCACTGAAATTACCTAACAATGGAAATAATCAGGTACTATAAACATCACGATCTAGTTAAAAGAGCAGTTATAAAAATTAAAAGGTCAGTGCTATGGGGTACAGATTTCACCTCAATCTCTCAGACACGATCAGTAAGCATCTTTTGAAACAAGGACAGTCGAGGGTAATAATGGATGCTGGAGTTTTTGAGGAATGCAATAGTCCCTCCACTTGTGCACTCAAAACCATGTTTCCGAAGGTGTTTAATGATGTCAGGCCCACTGGCAGGGGGGCAAAGAGGTAACTAACTGTCTGGCACCCGGCAATTCAAAAGGGCTCTGGGCTCTTGGTCATCACCGCTACTGAGGCAGTGGCAGCAGTGACTGGAGTCCCAGACCATTAAAATCACCACTGGAGCCCTGCACAGCATGCTCCAGAGCCCTAGGCAGTGCACTTCAGGCAGTACTGAGAGCAGACTGGGGAAAGCTAGCGCCAGACACACCCCTTCTGTCAGAGGCCCTGCCTCATCCTGAGGTACTAAGGCCCAGTCTTGCCCAGGGGCCCTGCAAGCTTGTCAGCCCCTCTGAAGGAGGTTGATCAGCATGATTTGTTTTCAGATTATTGGGGGTGGTGTGCAGGCTTTGGCATTTCATTTTCTGAAGACACTGAAGATCTATGAAGTCAGACACACTTGTGCTTAATTCTGGGAAGTTTAGTTGAGAATCTGAGGAAACGGGCCCTTAGCTCAAGTTTTAGAGATTTCTCCTTTTTAGCGGAGAGATTCTTATCAGTTTTAAGAACGTGTATTGTTCCTTAACAGCTGATTGTGAACAATATCCTTCACTGGTCCCTGGTCCAAATCCCTGAAGGGCGTGGGGGTGAGGGAGGTGATCGGAAGTATATTACCAGAGAGACTGAAAGGACATCCTAGCAGTGTGAATCTTGTTGGGCTCCCTAAGTAAAAGGGTGGCCACTTTCTGACCTACTGTGGGACCCTCCCCCCCTAGAAACTGGAAGTGGGAAGCAAGAAGATCTTCCTCCCAGGGAAGGGAATGTTAACTTTACTCCATGTCCTCTACTCCTGGGTCCACCGTGAGAGGGGACTGAATGCACAGGCTGATGAGCGAGCTGCAGCCACTGGAGACAAAGAGAATCACTTCCATTAGAAAAATCACAGGACCTGGCACTTTTCATGATTGCTAGGGACCTATAATAAATTATTAATTATTATTATTATTATTATTATTAATAGCTTGCAGAAAGAGGGATGTTTTGTGGTAGTCTGAACAATCTTAGCCTGGATCTGCTAGCTAGGAACAGGAATTTCTTTCTTTGGATTGCTACAAGGAAACTTTGTTGGCTTCCAAAATTCAGCGAATGGAGCTTTCACGTGGCCTACATCTCAGCATAGGCCTCCGCCACACACTCTATGGCAGGCAATTTTGCTATGGTCTACTTAACTGTCTTGGCACAGACCTTTGCCCACACCCAAAGCTGAAAGCTGGTTTCCCGAAGTCTGCTGACTGCCAGCCATTTGAGGGGGAAGAAGAGTTAATGATGTCCTTCAGACCTGCCTCAAACCCACAGGGTATTTTTTCCCCCTTTTAGTTCTGCTTCACAGTTTTTCTCCTTGGATTGCTAAAGAAGAGACTGAGACAATTCAGTTAATCTTTCAAAAATGCTGTAAAAAGGAGTTTGAACTCCTATAAAGGAAGTTTGCTGTGTGGACCACTTGGAGGCAGAGAAAGTTAGGAAGTCCTTCCTAATGGTGCAGTCCTAAACCCAGGATCAGAACAAATATCTGGTCTTTCCCCAGCTATCATGATGGGAAACAAGCCACTGAGCAGAATGACATGGAGGGGATTGAGAAACAACTGAACACTGAAAATAGAATCCATCAGACATAACAAAAAGACTGAAAGAAGTTGAGTGTATAATAATTTGCACCAGCAGTAATAATAAATGGAGTTGGAGACAACATTAGTTCTGATGACAATTCAGGGCCATTGCAGAAGCCCATACTGTAAGTTGATAGGAGTCAGCTTAGCTAAAAAATATCCATTTTGGGGTGTTCTTTAATTCCTCTAGAAGAGATGCACATTATGGTAAGCCACCCACCAATTTTAGGAGCCTTTTGTTTTTACTAACTATCTCACTACTTTAAAAATATGTTTCTGTATTCAGCTGCAGCAACCAGCTGCCAGCCTTCCAAACTCTACTCCTGCTGCAACCTATCAATGCTCTTTTCCATTTCACATCCTCCCCTCCACTTGCCCGTGCTTTTTTGGGGATTACAGAAACACAAGGGTATGCATTCTTTAATATCATTATCTAAAGCTATTATAGCAGACCAGCATCTAAATATAAAATGCTCAGTCAGAACCAGAGCTCACCACAATGATGTTTAGATCCCCGAGTGCTATCAAGGTCCAATTATCTGAAAAAAACAATCCTAGTGGTCTGTATAAAATGGTTTTTTTAAAATTAGCAGGCTCCTCTAGTTCACAATTCGCACATAAAGGAAGTGTTGCTTCAGTTTTCAGACTGGAGTTTTCTTTCCCAGATTAGTGAAGAAATACCACCCTGTAGATAGACTCATAGACTTTAAGGTCAGAAGGGACCATTATGATCATCTAGTCTGACCCCCTGCACAGTGCAGGCCACAGAATCTCACCCACCCCTCCCAGAATAATCCTCTCACTTATATCTCAGATATTGAAGCCTTCAAATACTTTAAAGATCCCAAGATGCAGAGAATCCTCTAGCTGTGATCTGTACCCCATGCTACAGAGGAAGGCGAAAAGCCTCCAGGGCCTCTGCCAATCTACCCTGGAGGAAAATTCCTTCCTGACCCCAAATATGGCAATCAGCTAAACCCTGAGCATGTGGGCAAGACTCATCAGCCAGACACCCAGAAAGTTCTCTATAGTAACTCCTATCATCCCTCCATTGACCTATTCCCACTGATAATGAATGGTCAATTAGTTACCAAGATCATGTTATCTCATCAAACCATCCCCTTCATAAACCCATCTAGTTTAATCCTGAAACCAGATAGATCTTTTGCCCCCACTACTTCCCTTGGAAGACCGTTCCAGAACCTCACTCCTCTAATGGTTAGAAACCTTCGTCTAATCTCAAGTCTAAACTTCCTACTAGCCAGCTTATATCCATTTGTCTTGTTCCACATTGGTGGTATTAAGCTTAAATAATTCCTCTCCCTCCCTGGTATTTATCCCTCTAATATATTTTAAAAGTGCAATCATGTCCCCCCTCAGCCTTCTTTTGGTTAAGGTAAACAAGCCAAGCTCCTTGAGTCTCCTTTCGTAAGACAGGTTTTCCATTCCTCGGATCATCCTAGTGGCCCTTCTTTGTACCTGTTCCATGTTTAAGAAGGATGAATTCAAACTGGGAGACCAGAACTGCACACAGTATTCCAAATGGGGTCTCACCAATGCCTTGTATAATGGCACTAACACCTCCTTATCCCTACTGGAAATACCTCGCCTAATACATCCCAAGATCGTATTAGCCTTTTTCACAGCCATGTCACAATGGCGGCTCAGTCATTTTATAATCAACCAGGACTCCAAGGTCCCTCTCCTCCTCCATTACTTCCAACTGATGTGCCCCCATCTGGGGTCTGGACGGGTATAGAAGATAAAAGAAAAGTTTCCATGGTCCATCTATGGTCCGGCAGAACTATGGATATTGCTGGACCAGACAGCCCCAGCTGGCCAGGTTTAGGCTGGCAGTAGGGAGCACAGCCCCAAGCAGCAGTGAGACCAGTGTGGTGGGGAGCACAGCCCCAGCTAGGGCTGACAGTGGGGAGTGCAGCCCCATTCAGGAGCACACCTACGCCCGGGACAAAGACAGTAGGGCTGGTGCTCAGGAGCGCACCAGCCGGCAGGCGCCAGGAGCACAGCCTCAGCCAGGCAGGCACAGCCCAGCGTAGGCTGAAAGCAGTGGGGCCTGCACCTGGGAGCGCAGCCCCACGGAGGCCAGCACAAAGTGAAGTGAAGTCCCAGTCCAGCTGGAGACAGCAGGCTCTGGAGGCTGGGAGAGCAGCCAGACTGGTCCCCGCCCAGTGGTGAGGAGCACTGCTTGGGCAGGAGTGGGGCCAGTGGCAGGGAGCAGGACTGGAGGGGAGCCGTGACCTCTCCTGGTCCAGCAAAAACCAGTTCAGGACCACTCAGGTCCCGGACCAGGGAAGTCCCACCTGTAGTTACATGCCCTATACAAAATAGGCCACACAGAGTAGTATCTTATTTATCCACACTACTTTTAAGGGACTATATACAATGGGTTTGCCTAGTTGAAAGTAAAGATGCCATCAATACTGAAAAGCTTACTACATGCAAGTGCTTCAGAATAAGCAAGGACACTGTCCAAAAATTATGTCCTCTCCAGGTCCCTTCCAGTCCTATGAGTCTATGGTAAAGGAAAGGAACTGAAAAAAAAGTGTGCACTCTGCCTGAAAATAGAAGAGGGTGGGTCCAGACAATACAGGACAAAAGCCAACATTTTTATAAGTTTGGGGAGGGGAGACACATAAAACATCTAGTTTCAGAGCTAAAGGCAAACAAAACTCGATTTAAGAGCTTAATTATCATTTGTCTTATAATTCTTAACGGGTATCCCATGCATAGGAAATAACTAGTTTTCAACATGGATCCAACAGTACAAAAACATTCTGCTTTGATCCCACGCTTTTTGCTGTATTCTGGCGATAGGTCTGAGAGTGAATGAATATAGGCAGGTCTCTTTTGGAGGGAATGTCATGACGAGTTCTAGTAATGCTAAATTTAATGTCAGAGCTAAAGCATACTTATCATTGCTTGGAATGAGGTTGACCTTCATTATAGCTTTATATCTAAAAGCACACAAATAAGCAAGGTGCACCTGAAGAGTTAGAAAACAGGTTTTACCCTGCTGAAAGGAGGCTACATAGAGTTAAGACAAGACCCTAATGAGAAACTCACATATTTGGGCTACACATGAAAAAAGTGTTTAAGAAGAATAGCGATATAATTGGCCATGTTAACAGTAGTTTTATACAAGTATCTAGAATAAGCAGCTGAAAATTAAATACATGAACACACCTATTAGATCCTTCCCCTTCCCCCCCCCCCCATATCCCAACTAACAAAACAAGTTCATAGAATGTTATAAAAAGAAAAAAAAATGGAAGAATTGGTTTTTGTACTTTATTTTGTGCAAAACCAGCAAGCAGGTAATTTAGAGCAGGCACTGCCCCTTCAGACCAACAGGAAGCAACCGTCTGACAAGCCAAATTGCTCCACCCTAGTTTTCCCAGTTGGTATAAGAGTCTTTGCTGCAAAATTTAGCTAATGATACAATCCAGGAGGAGGGAAGTCTGGAAGAACTGCAGAGGCAGAGTGGGAGACAGATTTCTGAGAATGAGAGTTTAGCTAAAAAAAGCCAGACTGAGACTATTACTTATGACGCTCTACAGAATATAAACCCAGTGGAAAAAACACTAGCAAGTTTTGGATTACACATTATAACTCAACCTTTCTGATTATTGCATTAGCTAAGTACTCATTACTAAGTTGGTAAAATCCACCCAACTATACTTCAACAAAAAAAGTTTGCAACTAATATTATACAGCCAGTCCCCAAGTTACGAATGGGTTACGGACCAAACACTTGGCTATAACTCAAAATGTTCGTAAGTCGGACCCCACTGAGTTACATTGCGACCACGCTGTTCGTAAGCGCGGGTCACGTTCGTAACTCGGGACCGCCTTTACGACCGCTTAATGGGAGGTTTGGTCGTAAATCAACTGTTCATAACTTGGGGACCGGCTGTATATGCTTTGGGCAGGGGACTGGACTCGATGACCTCCTGAGGTCTCCTCTAGCCATAGGATTCTGTGATTTTTTTAAAAAAAAAATCCTGAATATGCAGTAGAAACAGTATACAGATTCTCAACCCAGAAAGAAGATGTGTCTTCATGTGTGTCTAGGTGTTAGTTAAACACACACACACACACACACACACACACACACACACACAGCAGTGACCCATTAGAGGGAAAGGGGGAGAAAGATTCTAATTTCAAGTGTCAGAGGCTGATCAAAATAAAGCTAAAATCTGAAAAAATTAGTCAAATGAATACAGATAATAAGTGTCTTTAATAATACATTTAATGCAATGCAGCATTTTAGCAGAACAATCTAGAACGGGGGATCCCAAACTGTGGATTGGCACCCCAAAGTAGGTCGCAATCCAATTTTAATGTAGTTATCAGGGCTGAGGTTAGATTTCCTGGGGCCCAGGGTAGAAGCTGAAGCCTGAGCCCCACCACCTAGCGCCAAAACCTAAGCCATTTAGCCAAAACAGACAGCTGGCTGTAGTGTTATTTGTGACTTTCCATACAGCTTTTCAAAAATCAGACGTGAAAATCTAAAATCAAGTTTACAGAAACTAATCCCTTGCAATTGTGCTGGAGTGGGAGGGGGAGGAAGTGAGTGCAGGATTGTACTTCCTAGTTCTTTGAAGCACACTAATACACGATTCCTTTTCACGTCACTAGATCAAAAGTGTTATAGTTCTTCCCGGACCAGCTGTGTACAGTGCCCAGACAGACATCTTAAAAAACGAAAGTGTTTTAACAGCAGAAAAATCATTTAGTGAAGGACTTTTAAAAGACATCCTATACATATCTAACTTACCTAAAATTCTACAGTCATGGGATGATGGTCTAAGCATGACTAGCTTTTTCAGATTCCCCAGTGTGCACCTGTGTCAGGCTTGTTTCTCCAAACAGCTACACAACAACTATTTTTTCTTTCGACTGAGCAACTTGAAATTCAAGCGTTTGGTCTTATTAGTTGTCACGCTTTTACCCGGCTTCTCAAAAACTAGTCCAGGAAACTCTGGATGTCAAGCCAGGCTACTCCGAGCCAATGGCTCTGCCACTGTCTCTTAAACTTTCTGGAGTGTTTGATAAGAAGTAGATCTTTTACATTCCTGCTCATTTTTTCCTTATAGCCTGCTGTTCATATACTCGTTTAGTTTAATACAGTAAACAGATAAATAACCAAGTCAACAAACTGTATTCCTAAATTACAGCTCCATGTCCATCACAAAGGGCAATGTCCAACCCACTGAGAATAGATACAAAAATAACCCTGGCTAGACAAGCAGAATGTTTGTCTGTACCAATCCTGAATGCAAGACAAAAACCTTTCCACAGAAACACTCAACTGAGTGCAAACTTGGCAGACCCTGGTTCTTTCAAGTAAATACAGAAAAAGTATTTCAAGATGCTATAAATTTACCTTCCTCCAGAATTTTCTGACAATGTGCTTCTATTGCTCTAGAAATTCCCTGTCCTTGATCATGAAATAAAGCCTACAGTTTATTTAGCAGTAAGCCTAGGATCCAGAAAAAATAATGAAGACATTAAAACTAATAAAAAACATTAAATAGCCCAATACACAAATCAAAGCAATAGTTTATGTAAAAAACAAAGTTCACATCATAAATAAAGCTATAAGGGAATATAATGAATCAAGCTGGCCCTCAGCCTCTCTCCTGTTCCCGCAGCATTGCCAGTTGCTCTGAAAGACGATGGCCCATCACCAAAAAGGGCATTCTTTTGTTCTAGTGTGTCTGTCTGGGCACTGTACACAGCTGGTCTCCTTGTGCCTTGACCCCCTCCCCCCAAAAAAGTGTACCATTATGATCTGTTTCAGCAGCAGCTGAATCGGAGACCCCTGGGGCAGAGCAGCTGGGGTCCTGCCGGGTTGGTCCCGCAGCCCCGAGGGGCAGTGCTACGGGACCAACCGGGCAGTACCCCAGCTGCTCTGTCCCAGGCGTCCCCAAGAGCAGCTGGGGTGCTGCTGGGTTGGTGCTGTAGCGCCGCCCTTCGGCGCTGCGGGACCAACCTGGCAGCACCCCAGCTGTTCTATTGCAGGCATCCCCGATTCAGCTGCTGCTGAAAGTGACCAGCAGCAGCTGAATCAGGGACACCTGGGGCAGAGCCGGACTATCGTGGGGGGGGGGGCTATGAGGGGTCTGGGGTGGCATCCCCTCCCACCCCACTCCAGACCCCTCATAGCCCTCCCTTCTGATAGTCCGGCATATTTGATAATCCGGCACCCCCTGGGTCCTAAAGGTGCTGGATTATCGGAAGTTTACTGTACTATGCCCACATATACAAGACAGCCTTTCTGAAAGTTTGTGACCGCTGAGTGAGCAATATATGATGTGTTGATGACATAAGCAACAGCCTGAATCTCCCAAATGAGCAACACTAGCCTTTTTATAAAACTTACACTAACAGACCCATGACTGAGTTGGACTTAGGCCGCTATTATTTATATTTTCACAAGCACTGAAGTTTCCATTGCCAGATGAGGTTTTTGCAGACCTATCTAAAAACATAACCCAGATCATCCAGCCTTCAAGGAAAGGAAAAAAAATGCTTCACACAAGTCAGTCTAGGCCTCACACAAAGAAATAACATTAGAATACAGAATTCTACATTCTCAATTTACAGTTGGGGAAATTGAGGCAGGGAACAGCTATTGTTCAGCAGAAAAGGCAGAGGGAAAGGAGTTCCCATCTCTGCCAGACTCATTGAGTAGCCTCAGACAAGCCACACAGGCCTTATTTTTATTAAAGTGTAAGCACACTTTCTAGAGAAGAGAACATCTCAACCTTTATGACTTAGTTTCTCCAACTGTGAAATGGGATAATTATACTTCCCACTTCTGTGAAGCACTCTGATATCTATGGATGAAAAGGGACTGTACCAGTGCTAAATTTTTATTATTAGTGACTTGTGTAAAGCCACACAGCAAGTGAAAGACTCAAGAATAGATTTTAGAAGTGCTTCCAGCTCAATTTTCATTATTCTAAACCATGGTAACTTTCAATGAGCCTCTAAGGGCATGTCTACATAGCAGCGTTATTTTGAAAAACTGAGCATCTACACAGCAAGCCCATTATTTTGAAATAATTTCAGAATAACGGGCTTCTTATTCTGCATTCTGTAACCCTCATTTTACAAGGAAAAATGGCTATTTCGAAACAGTTATTTTGAAATAGGGTGTGTGTATAGACAGGGCAGCTGAAGTTGTTTCAAAGTAACTAGCCTCCAGAGCTTCCCAGAGATACCCTGGTAGCCACTCTGTCCACACTCATCAGAACTCTATAGTTCCAATTCCCCTATTGCCCTTAAAGCTACAACCACAGGGGAAAAGGCTTGTGGCATACAGCAGGCCCAGCGCCACACAGCTGAGCCCTAACATTACCACACATTATCAACCAACGAAGGTGATAATGATTCTTGATGCCTGTGTAGAATCTGGTGTTGATCATCTTCCTTTCCAAGTGCAAACTACTGGTTCTTATCAGTCTCTTTGAACTATTTAGTCTTTAAGGTGCTACTAGACTTTTTGCTATTTAAGTTATCACTGTTGTCATGACAGATCCCCTGCTCTCTCCGAGCCCCCACGGCTGTAAGGGGAACAGGCAACCACCTCCCAAACCCTTGCCTAGGCACTGAAAGAGGAAGGCGCCCTCAAGTACTGACACAGAGATCCTGGATCTCACTGAGATATGGAGGGAACACTCCAACATCCAGGATCTCTGCCTCAGACGGCGAAATGCCGATGTCTACAGCTGGATGGCTGACAGCCTGGTCCAGAGAGGGCATGGCCACACTCTCGACCAGGTTAGAATGAAAATAAAGGACCTGTGCCAGGCCTATGCAAAGGCCAGGGAAAGAAGTTCCCGATCGGGAATGGCACCCCAGAGCTGCCAGTTTTTCACCCAGCTTGATGGCATCCTGGGAGAGTCACCTCCCCTCCCCTCATCGTCAACTCCAGCCTGGATGTTCCTGTCATCAGCCACCTGGATGGTGTGGCTGTGGAGGAGGACGAGGAGGAGGTGGCCAGCACAGACACCATTCCCGCTAGCCAGGCGGTCAGCCTGTCCCTGGAGCCGGTGCCGCCCCCTCCCAGGATGTCACCCATGGCTTGGACACAGCTGGGGAAGGCCCATCAGGTGAGTGGCATTACTTCCCTGGACACACGTGGGAGGAGGCAGTGGGTGACACCGGGTTGTGCACTCCTCAGCCAGCCTTCTCAGCCTGGGGATCACACAGCAGCCTGTGCATGGGTGCACATGGAGCCCCAAACCGTAGTGCACAGCCACAACGAGGCAGCCATTCAGGAACCTTGCACTCCTGCTCACAGAGGTTCTGGAGAGGCCTGCCTGACTCCCCACCCTGTGGTGAGACACCTTCCCACTACAAGCCAGCCTTAAGGAGGATGAGGTCACAGACACACACACAGCAGTGCCGCACACAGGCATGCCTGCACTCTTCAGGCAGCATGTGCTCCCGGGCAAGCATGGTGAGGAAAAGGAACCAGTCCCCTTCCAGGGGAGCCTGCTGAAAGGGCGAGGGGGAAGAAATGGAGGGAACCACAGCACCTCCTCTCAAGCAGCATCTGCCAATCACATGCACTTTCCTGAATGCCCTCCCCCCGCTTTCCTCCAGAGGACTGGGGTACGAGTCCTCTCCCTGTGGGATGCTCTCTCCTGTTAGCTTACAACAGATACATTAGAACGCTTAAAGCCAGGCAGCTGCACGGCTATAAACGTAGTGTAGCCATGCCCTTAGGTCATGAAGTGTCATACCACAGGCTGGAGTTACCACAGTGATTGTTATATTCAGAAAGGCCTTGGGTGTTGCTGGGAAGGTTTAAACATAAAATCTTATATGCTTGGCTCAGCCCTGACTTTGCTTGCCCCCCCCCTCTCCCTTCCTTTTTGCTTTTATATTCTTTCAGCTCTCATTTCTAAAACATTTTATCTAAGCTTTCCAGTAACACAATGCGTGCCTTGTGTGACAGGCAGTGGGTCCAGCCATTCCCCAACACAGAAAATTCTTACCTGCCACCTTGTCACACAACTTTAGATTGAATTGTGTGTTTTTCCTCTGCCCTTCTCCATTTAGTTGGATCTTCTCTCAATGGAAGTTCCAAGCAGTCACTTGTCGACTTCTAGCCTACTTGGGCTAGGGGAAGGGCATAGCCTAATGCCTTTTTGTTACAAGTCTAACGTACAAAACCATTAGCTGCTGTGGGTGGACCATAGACCTGAATGAGGTAGGGAACTCAGCTCCAAGGTGACGGTATTACGTGGGCATGTGGCAAGGTCTCCCCCGATGCCTACAGAGCTGGAGTTAAGGGATGGGGAAACAGGGTACCCTAAATCTTTCTGTTGATTGATGGGGAAATAGCATATTGCCATGGCAGAAAGCAAAGCTATTGAGATTTAACTAACTTAGATCTCTTCATAATTTAGACAAGTCATGTTGGGTGTAAGCACCCTTCATTAAACTACTCAGATGAAAAGATTTTAAGGTGGCTCTTTGATGGCCTTTCTGTTACCGTTCAGGACCACTGCACCAGTATTCCTACTCTAGGCTCTACGCTTCTTGTTTATTAGGTCTCTTGGGTGGAAATACGCATCTCTCCCCCTTCTAACCAGTGTATTTCCAAGCTGCACAGTACCCTGGCTATACTAGGATATCTTCCAGCAATAGACAGATAGCCCAAGCAGTCCTGCTTCATGTCTCTACTTTGCAAAGGTAAACATTTTAATTGCCACAGTTACTTACCACGCAGCCCTTTATAAGCAAGCACATGTATATTTAAAGTGAAAGCATTACAGACAAAAACGTGTTAAGAACAATAAAAACCTATCCCCATGCTTATAAACTGACCAGAGATAACCCACGGCTCCAACAAGGGCTCTGGTTGGGGACTAATTCTTTAAATGTCGCACACGGGTGTTTTATGTGGTCACAAGTTTATCGCAGCTTCAGCTAAGAGCAAGCACCCAAGTCTTGTGGCACCTCAGCCAGACAAAGACCATCAAATCCTACCCTAAGCATTGAGACCCCCCGTTTGTTGGTTCCTGAAGAATGCAATAGTTTACGTGAACTTCTCCAGGTACTGAGAATGTTACAACCTCATCCTGCAACCTTTTAAGACTTCACTTGAAAGAGAATACTCTGAACTGTCATTCATGCTTAAATTCGACACTTTACACTCAAGTTTGAATAAAGACGCTAATTATCGTACCCATTACAAAGATAGCTTCCCCAAATATCACCTCTAATATCATTAGCTCACAGACATTTACCTCCCTTGCCCCATCCCCCTTCTGTTCTGAAATTTGATTTGTCCTTTTCATATGTGTTCATTTTTTTAATTGTATCCTTTGTTATATATGGTTGTGACTATTTTCTTCCACTATTTGATCTGAGGAAGTGGGTCTGGCCCACGAAAGCTCATCACCTATTAAACCATCTTGTTAGTCTTTAAAGTGCTACATAGTCCTGTTTTTTGTTTCAAGTAAGAGAAACACTGCCAGCAGAGAAAGTGATTTTCAAAGCTCTTTGCACATCATTAACCAACAGTTGGTATTCATGGTTGCAAGGCAGGTGAAATATTTCCTTCTTTTCTTTCTGTAAAGTGATGCAGAGAATGAATTAAATTGCTTAGGATGGCATTAGTGAATACAGCGAAGTTAACAACTATAGGGTGCAGGGGAGGCCCTAGACAAGCTGCCAGCAACTGGCATCCTAGGCAAACCATGCAATCGACACCCGCACCTCCAAACCCCTCAATGATATTGCGCCACCATTTGGCACCCCATTTAACTTGGCACCCTAGGCGATTGCCTCGTTCACCTATATGGATGGGCCGCCCCTGATAGGGCGACTGTCCCCAGACCACACAGTCCTATAAACACTGTACCTTTGTCCCTCACTGTAGGTCTCCATCATACCTGAGAGAGTATGATCATTTACTGGAAGAATGACAAACTGGGGCAGCAAGAAATATCCTGCTTTGAGGATGTATAAACACAAATTTACTTATGTATGATAAAGCCTCATCTGTGTTAGCTAGAAAAAAAAAAATAGAGAAAACTAGAAAGTGTCTCACATTGCCTCCTTGCAGTCAGACATCTCATAAATACAAGCTAGTTTCTTTCAACATCCTCCAACCCTGAATAATCGTTGTCTGTAAACCTCAAGACTAAAAAAAGTTACGTGTGTGTGTGTGTGTGTGTGTATATATATGTATATGTGTATATATGTATATGTGTATATATATATATATATATATATATATATATATATATCCCTGCCCCAGATCCAGGAATGAAACAGTAAAAGTCTGTGACTCAAAAATGATGGGTTATAGGAAAAAGTCAGAGAACCTCAGGTGAGCTCTTTCAGATTCTGGGCAGGCACAAACCTCATATCAAATGTATGAGGGCAGGATTCAACAAAAGACATACAGCATTGGGTGTCCTAGGACTGCCCAATAGTGCTTCTCACTCAGCTGTCAGATAGCAACTCTGCAACATGCACCTCCTCAGTTTATTAAGATTCCCAATGTTTCTCCAGGCATTTAATTTTTGGCTTTCTGGCTTATAATGTATTACATCCAAAAGTTACAGTAAAAGAATATTAAGGTTACAAAGTAAAGCACTGACAAGTTAGGAAATGCTGGAACTGAGGTTTCATAGCACACACTCAGTAAGTTTCACAGTAATCTGTTGGTGGCAATAGTGTGCAGAGACGGGGGAGAGTACTGTAGTGATTGGCAACCCTGTGCTCCTCCCTTATTCAATAGCTTTTCTACAGTGTCTCACGACATCATACACACTCTTCCAGTCCCTCAAGCCCCGGCTCCCCCACCCTCACCCCCATCCCGCTTCTCAGCTCCCTCCTTCTCCAGGATCCTGCAACCCTTTCTTCCTCTTTTCTCCTCCCCTCCCATATTCGAAAGAGATGGTTTCTCCCTTTACTGTGGTGCCTGGATGCCCAAGACCGAGCGTGGAGAGCACAGGAAAGTTTTTTCTCCTTTGCAGTGCCCAATGCCACAGTGGCCCCGGCCAGTAAGAGAAGCAATTACAGGGAGAGACCTACTCTGCACCAGGCTGCAGCACACTCAGATTGTCTGAACTGGAGAATTCAGCTGCCAAATTCTAAACAAGTCGGGGCACATTCAAACAGTTTGCTATGGTTCATAGATTGGCAATATTTGAGTAGCTTTTAATGCAACAGCAAAAGGCACATCCCTAATAAATTCGGAGTCCCTGAACCAGTACTAGGGTGACCAAAAGTCTCCTTTTAAAGGGACAGTCCCATATTTAAGCCCTCCTGCAAATGTCCCAACTTCCTTAAAAACGTAGTCTCGTACTTTTATATTTTTCCATTACCATCAATACTGGTGGGTCCTGCTGCTGGCCTCATCCTTGCTCGCCAGCCACCCACCCATCACTGGTGAGTAGTGGGATCCTGTAAAATAAATCACATATGTCCCCACCCAATCCCCTTTATCAACCTCTTAAATTTCTTTAAGATAATCTTAGAGCTTTTCAAGAGGAAATTCCCCATTTTATGTTAAGTTCAGACCGGAATTGGCTCCAGAATAGATAACCAACTGTTACGTTCCTTGAATGACAATTTATGATCACATTGCCAAGACATGAACATCAAGCGTTTTCGGCCAACATGTTACACACAAATCCAGTGTATTGCATTTCACTCAGATAACGAATATCCCATCTTTCACTTGAAAATGTCCTAATCACTATTCAGCAAACTATTTCTATTACACTTTACTTTCTTCCTACTAACACTGTTATGCTAATAAGTTATTGAACATACTCCTCTACTCCAATAATGCGTTATGAACTGCCAGTCTGACTGGGCTCAAAGCATGAAGTTATAATTCCGCATTGCCAATGTCCTTGCCTAATTCTTTTAACTGCTCTGCCAGTCTCGCAATCCATAAAATGGAGGCATTTTAATTAAGCAAAAACTGCCTACTGTGTAGGTTGGGGAAGGCAATATATGGCTCACAAGCTTAATCTGGCTGCTGCAGGCCACTCCACCACGACCCCCAAGCACAGAGCAGCCAACCACTTCAGAGCAGCTCCTGACTGCTTTAAATGGCTGGTTGCTCCCTATGGCTCTCTGCTTCAGGCACTGAGGGAAGGGGGATGCTTCATGCTCTGCTTCCACCTCCTAGCAAAATCAGCTTCTATTGGCTGCACCCCCCTCATCAGCGCCAAGAGCAGATCCACAGAGCTGGCCAATTTGAGCAGCTGGAGACTGTGATAGGCAGGAAGCCTGCCTCAGGGTCCTGCAGGGCTGCTGGTCAGGAGCCGCTTAGGTAAGTACCTCCCAGTTAGAGCCTGCCTCTGGCACCCCACACCTTCTCCCTGCCCCACATCATCACCCAAACTCTCCTCTCTCTCTTTTCCCCCAAGTCACAACTCCCACCCAGAGCCTCCCCTCCTACACACTTCCCCTAAACTAGAATCCTGCACCCATACCTCCTCCTCCTGGACCTTGCCCCTCAAACCCCTACCCCAGGTCATAACCCCCTTCTTCACCCAAACACCCTCTCAGATCCTACAGCCTCTCCTGCACCCCAGTCCCCTACCTACCCCAACCTCCCTCTCAGACTCTGCACCTCTTCCATAGAAAAGTGTGGCCCATGACCACTTAATGACCACCATCAAAAATTACTGTCCACCCTTGCTGTAGATAATGTTTGAAAGGCAGTTTACAAACATAGAACTATATTTTTTGTATTACACACCTACATTACTTTGAGATAACACTGCATGGTTTTCAGACCAGTAAACAAGTCCAGTTTGAAGGTCACCTTCTCCTGCTCTCTCCCTGCTCACAGAACACTTGGCACAGTCCCAAAGTGATGGCAAATTCTCATCTCTGGGCAACCTCACTATCGCAGAGAATTCATCAAGGGAACGAAGCCACTCAAACAAAAGGCTGAACATAAAATCATGACGTTACACTAGAAACAGATGCATCTTTTTACACATACCATACATGACCATTACAACTTTCATCTGCAAAAATCCCACAGATCCACTGACACAGTAGCCTCAGACCGGAAAGCAGCAATCCAGTGGAAGCTGTGTTTGTGGGAAATGTCTGCTAGTGGAAAGACAGTAACCTTTAAACACTACACAGGGCAAAAGAGAATTCATTTTCAAATCCCTTTCATAAAAAAAATCCCTGGTGCTCGGTTACTGTCACAAAGGTGAGGACAGAACCATGAATAAGCATCTGGACCTTGGAAATCTTTTTGTTGTTGAAGCTTCTTGTAGTGACTAAGCTACATTGGCCTTTTCTGGTAGTTGAAGACATTTTTGACCAGTCCAGCTGTCAGAGCACTGCACTAAAGCACAACTGCATACATCACAATCTGAGAAAGGTTACAAAACTTCTTAAATCTACAAGATAGATGTGATGACCTGACAGTGTCACAGACCCACAGGGATTGGTGCTCTGGCCCCATCCTTGGAGCAGTCTCTGGGAGAACTCTGTCAGTGGGCCAGACCCCCTTGGGAATCTGATTCCTCCTCCACGGTAAGCCCCTCTGTTTCACCACCTACACGGGCTGAGCCTCAGAACCTCCAGCACCCCTACCCTGCTTCATGTCGTAAGCTCTGATCACGGAGTTCTACCGGGATAGTCACCAGTGACTTTTACATCCGTAGGGAGCAAATCAGCTCCTCA
Organism: Pelodiscus sinensis; assembly: GCF_052426305.1. Taxonomy (NCBI): domain Eukaryota; kingdom Metazoa; phylum Chordata; order Testudines; family Trionychidae; genus Pelodiscus; species Pelodiscus sinensis. Next base: position 118,024,218 of record NC_143056.1, on the reverse strand, counting down.
GGCATTCACAGTGATTCAGCCAGCAGGATGGCTTTATTAGTCAACTGGAACCCAGCATAGAAAGTCCTTGATTAGCATGGAAAAAGAAAGTTACAGCATGGTTCATTCTGGATAATCCAGAGCCCCAGCTAAGTGGTGTGACCCACTCTGCCCCTCCTGTCTCCACTCTGCCCCAATTCAGGTGTGCCCTGACTGCTTCCCCATAGATACTTAACTTCCACCATACCCCACCTGAATTCTTTGTCCTCCACCTGCGCAAACACTGCTTGGCTTCCTGCAAAGGGATGGACCATCAAATTGGATGAATCTTAACTCATTTCAGCTTTTACCTCCTAGAATATAAAACAATACACAAAACAAACATTTCCCAGATTATAGTAGAATCCCTTTAAGAGGGGATTGTTTGTGTGTAGCAAGGAAGAAATAGCCATTAGAATATTTCATTGAGAGTGGAAAGAGTTTTTAAAGGACTAAGTGAAAATTACGCTCCAGCGAGTTATACTTACTAACACACCCTCTAGACATTGTTCTCACAAGCAAAGAAGTATTGTTAAACCCACACTTACTATGCCTTAATATAATAGACATTTGTTCATTCGACTTACTATGGAGTAGGGAGAGGGAGACAGAGCAAGAAAAAAAAAAGACGTTAGAACGTCTGCTGCATATGAAAACATCAGGCCACATTCCAGCATATCAGGCCTGATGCCTTTTCTAGACATAAATTCAGTGAAACTTATTTTTAAATGGCAGGAGCAAGGAAAAATTAGGGTAGCGAGAAAAATGATTTATGCTATGACGAGCATAAAAAATTCCCTCAAACTACTGGTTTGCTAGCAGCTAACAACGTAAGAGCTTTAAAAAGCTTGTTTGTTTTAGACAGATAAAGGAGGTTTTTCTATACAAGAAAACAACAACATTTAGAAGTATTTTGGTAACAAACAAGGTAGATAAAACAGTTCTGTGAATTAAAAACCTTAATGCACAAGCACTAAATGGATTATATTTAGGCCTGAAAAGAAAGGCTGTGTGCCTGCTGGTGCAACACAGTGATTTTCCTCATCAGCCTCTCCTCTCATCCTTGCTGCTATACTGACCTACAGTACAGTAATGCTAAGAAGCTACCCTTTGCCATCCTGCCACGTCTCAGACACTTCCTGTCTCCACTGGACACAGTGCATTTATTTTCAGCCCTCAAGATTCCTTTCTATACGTTCCAGGAATCCTTTAGCCATCCTCTGTCCAGATGGCAACCTTCAGCTTAGAAGGAACAAGGTCTTGGAGAGTCTTTTCTTGGCTGGCTTCTCCACAGCCTATTGGAACAGTTGGAGGCAGGCTGAGTATCACACAGACAAGGCTCTGTTGCACTGCAGAAGCCCTCTTAATTTCTCTCTAAACTTTCCTCAATACTCTCTTTGTCTTCCAGCAGTGTTATTTTAAACCTTCTAATGGCCTCTGCTTTCCAGGGACACACACTGTACAACAAACTCCCGACACAAAGCCCTGTAGACACCTGATCTGATTCTCTCGCAAAATCCAACAAGGGAGCAAAGGAGCTCAGATACCAGTGTGAGGCATCCAGAGCTTGAGCTTCTTCACAGCATAGTGAGCGGTTTCTCCCAAAACTCTGACCATTTGTTCAGTAGCATTCTTGATTCCAGATTTAGTGAAATGCCCTTGTTTCTGGTCTCCATCGGAGAAAAAAAATCCTCCTGGAAAAAACACTTCATGAACTATAGACTAAAATGTACTCACTGGAGTAATAGTATTCTGACCATCCTCTTCATCTTTAGCATGGGACAATTGCACCAAATAGCAACACCTTAACAGACAGACAAGATTTTTCACCATCCACGGCATCACGGAATGACTTTATGTAAGTTTCATTGCACCATTTCAAAAGGTGTGGCAGCAAAGGCGGGAGAAAACATGCTAGTACTTTATGTCTGACTGGGATGTCTTAAGAGATTAAAAACAATGCTACAGTGCTTGGGGCTGGGATTGTATTTTCCCTTGGAAGACAAGATACCAGCACATTTTTGGCACTATCTTCTAACATTACAATATTCTCTTCAGTTATTTTACAGCTGGAGTATTATGCTGAAGTTTGGTGTACAAGTTTCATGCACTTACTGTAGTATGTACAAAGTCACATACTATTTCAAGAACATCTTGGAGTACTAGTCATGACTACCATTTAGCCAGTATTCTAGTACCACTCATCAAGCAGGCATCTATGCACCTTGGCTGGTGCTTAATAATTCACTATTCAACAGCTAAATCACTCATCTCCCATTAATGAGCAGGCAAATTATCCCCAGCCAAGTCACGTGTTACTTGTGTCATTTTGGTCTTTATCATGAACAAACTATTCATCTACCTTGCAGCCCCAATACAACTGTATTACAATACTGCTTTTAAGAATGGCAGAGTTAGCAACTCTACCCAGGAAAGATCAGTCAAGTCACCAGCACCACTCTAAAAACCAGGCCAACTTGGACTTCCCGAATAAAAAGAGGAATGTCTAAATCATGGTTCCAGAAAGCCACTCATGTTTTAACTGGTAACATGTGGTAGAAAAGGAACGTTCCTATGGAGACACTCAAATCCGTACATTGTTAAATTCTAACCTCTCTAAGCCTATCCAAATGGTCTACCACAGTGGTGGGCAACCTGTGGCCTGTAGGCCCATTTTCTGTGTGTGGTGCATGAGACACTGTTTGTGCGACAACATTCAAATACTTTAGCAAACAGGGTTTCACGCATTTTCTTCGTTTGAATGTCAAACATTACATAGGGAATCATTATAAAAAATATGCCAACTTTAGAGTTGATGGAATCCTATTAATGCCAATGCAGTGCAGCTACTATTCAAGTGCAACAACAGCAGGAGACTACTGTTACATAAAATAATACACGAATGTCCATCAATATACTCTTTCCTTCCCACCTCCACCTCATATTTAGCTTTTTACTATGTCTTGTCCTTACTCAATATTTAGCTGTTAAAGTGCAATATCCCTTAAAAGCAGGTTTGACAGGTTCCATCCCCCAAGGGGCCTTACAGGGCTTGCAAGTGGGCAGAAAAACTCCAGTACTCAGCTCTCCAGTTCCAGCTCTGCCCTTGCTACTTTTTCGATGACCTCCTTCCTGCTGAGTGGACACAAGACCAGAAATGGAACTTGTTTCCTGCCAGCTCAGGAGATTCCCTGCATCTGCAACTGCAGAGAGCAGCAGAGAGAATAGCCAGAGTGGGCCAAGAAGTGCTCAAGCCAGCAAAGAGGAAACTGAGCTCCTGGTCCAAGGACAGAAAAGTCTGAGGGACATTCTTCAAGTGTATTTCTTTAAATGGTTATGCACATACCTGTAACAAAACAAGAGAGCTAGTAATTGTGAATAGAACAGTTAAATACAGGCATGTTTAATGTAGGAATTAGTTTGTGTTTCTCCCTTCAATCTGCTAAACAGAGTATGTTCAAACTACGAAAAACCTACCAAATATGCTATGCTATGTTTGCTTCAATTGTTTAAATTGGACAACTTTTGAAAGGTGTTGGATTGACAGCCTTGTAAAGCTGGACTTCTCTGCTTATTCACCCAATGGTTGCAGCCATAGTACAAACTTCCCGAGGATGTCTGGCTCATGTACTTAAACCCTAACTTGGAGGAACAATCTCCAAGATCCTCTCCTTGCAGACTCTTAACAGTACTATTCAAGGTCTCATCCTACTGAGGAAGACCATATTTACACTAACAAATTTACACCAGCACAGATTAAGCATATTAAAATGCGGTTAATTGACTAGTCAATACGCACTTCTGCATTCTTCCTTTGAAATGTATGAAAGAGAATTTCGAAGCCATGGAGTCTGGGGTCAGCAGGGGACTCCCCAGCTGATCCTGCTCGGAGAGGCACTTCCCCGGAATGTGTCCCAGGTTCCATGGAAGTGCCACACGGAGCCCAGAATCAGCTGAGGCGACCCCAACTGACCCCCGGCTCTGCTGCTGCCTCTTAGTATGTTTCAAAGTCTGAGTTTTAAAGGGGCAGCCGCCACACAGCTGACCTGCTGATCAGCTGTGCAGCAGCATGCCACCTTGGGGTTTCAAAGCGGTAGCATTGCACAGCTGGGCGGCGCTGCCACTTTGAAGTACCCCTTTCCCGCCTCTCAGAGACAGCAAGGGGGGGATGGGGGAAATCAACTAGTCGACTAGTCAAGACTATCCGATAAAGAAATGCTTATAGGATAGTCATCTAGTCTTTAACATCCCTAGCACAGATCTACCGATGCAGCGGTGACACTTATAAAGCTGCTTGTGTAGCCACTTGGAAGAGCTCTCCTGTGTACATAATAAAACTACCTCTACGAGTGGCAGTAGCTATGCTGGTGGGAGAAAGTCTCCTGCCAACACACTGCTACCCACACTAGCCCTTATATCGGTGTAACTTGTGTCTCTCTGCAGGGTGTTTTTCCTCCCTCACACCTCTGAGTGACAAAGTTATACAGACAAAAGCGGTAGTATAGACATGGCCTAAGCCTTCACTAGTAAACTGAATTTAGCTTGTGACCTGGAGGTTTTCTCCTTCTCCTCCACCCCTATCAATTCATATCAGCCTTTGCATAGTAGGTTTAGTTTTCAGCCATTAGGTGTCTGGGGAAAAATCCAACACCTATGTGAAAGCAAATGGTGGGAAGAGGTACCATTTAAAAAAAATTAATTGCATTAGACATTTGAGGAGGGAGAGAAAGAAGAATGGTGGTTCTGATATTAACACTCAGAACTACTCTTCCACCAGAGATAACAGTAACGAGAAAAGTCACTTTCGTTTAAAGGGATAGCACGGAACAAGTCGTCAGCAATGTTCCCACTAAAGGTGCGCGCCTGCACACAAAAAAATTCTTTCCCCGCCCATCTTCTCTGGAGAGCTGCGTGGCAGGGGCTGCTCTAGCAGGTGGAACTGGCTGAGACAGAGTGGTGAGGGAGCTGCTGGGTCAGGAGGCTGGGACCTGCCACTGCCATGTGGTGGGGCAGGGAGGCCTACTCTGGTGGCCAGGACTGCCACGTGGTGGGGGGCTGGGGCCTGTTCTGGGGCAGGGACCTGCCACATTAGAGGGCATCTACTCCAGTGGCTGGGAACCAACCTGATGCGCGGCAGGGCCCTGCCCAGCCAGGAATACGTGTGTTAATAAATTGGGTGCCATTGTGGCACACATCCAAACCAGCGCACGTGACCTCAATATTGGTGCATAAGCCAAAACTCACTCTGCTCATGCCTGGAAAAATCTTAGAGGGAATGCTATTCGTCAGCACCTTGACAGGGGTGGCCCATCAGCTTTGCTAAAACTAGGAAAACAGGACCCTGCACCTGTACTAAAATCCAGATGGTAACCAAGCAGTCTCGGTCTGCTCTCAAAGATATTTTCCTTTGAAATAAAGATCAGAATTGTAATAGCAACAGCAACGCTGCACTGGTTCGAGATAGGGATGTGAAGGAGTAGTCGACTACCCTATAAGCAGGAGCTTATCGGGTAGCACTATCGACTACTCAATCACGGCCTCTTCCCCCCCACTCTTAAAGGGACAGAGAGGAGCAGGCGTGCAAAGACACTGGCTCGTTCTCGGATCTTCCACTGGTCTCAGGACAACCCTCATGCTGCCACTGCATTTTTAAAAGGGACACAGAAGCAACAGCTGTCCTCCCCCTCCTCTCCTTTCCCTCACATTACCATTCTGCATTTTTAAAGCGGCAGCCTATCCGCTAGTCTGTCTCAGCACAACCTGGCTGCCGCTGCAGTGTCCCTTTAAAAATGCAGGGTGACAGTGTGAGGGTTGTCGTCAGATCCAGTAGCCAGGAGTTGTGCTCTGACACAGCCTGAGCTGGCAGTCAGTGCTTAAAGCGCCCTTCCTTAACGACTAGTCAGGTAGTCGATGGAAATTCCATCAACTACTTGACTGGTAAATGAATCAATACTTAACATCCTTAGTTTAAGATAGATGGAGCAGGAATGCCAAGAGAAAGTTTGCATTGTATGTCTGGTTTACTCTTTTAGTTTCATGAAAGTCTAAAGGCATCAATAACACAAAGCAAAAAAGAAAAAAAGAAAAAAGAGAAGCACCTGCAGTATGAGGCAGTAAATCAATAAGGCAGAAGAAGTGGGAAAAAAATTAAAAGTTGCAGTGACAAACAGCTTTGTATGGACAGTGCCCACAATCCATGCCATGACCCCTTCCACTGTTATTTTAAACAAAATGCTATCACCTCTCTTGTGCCTGTAAATGCAATGGGATTATCACATTTATCTGCAGCTAGGAAACTATCCAGCTGCACTGCTGTTAAATTCTATTTTGAGAACAGGAAGTCTATGAAACGAACAGAAAGAAAATGAAGGAGCCCATCACTTACTAACTGAACAAACCATTTAAAGTCAATTCTCAAAAGGAGGTTGTGGCTGCAGGTATTGACTCGCATTGTATCAATCCCTCTGGAAAAAATCGGAAAGATCCTGTTTTACGGTTGCTATTTTGATGCTTTCATACCAAAATCTAAAGTAAATTAACTATCATCTGCTGGCTATTATGCCCCAAGAAAACCTATGCTCCTCGACAACTGCACTCTAGAACTCTCAAGGGAGCCATAACAGTTAGCCTGATCCCGACATTCTTGCCATATCTACTTGTCACTTATGAATGGGTCTGAACAACAACTATGCAATGCTTCATACAAATTCATTCCTTTTAAATATGTTCAGTTCCCTTACTTCCACCACTCATTCTCCTTCTACCCTTGAATTCCCCTACAGACACATATGCCATCTCTAGTCCCTTTATATTCACACGGGTATTAGATAGGACTCTTTGGCCATGTCTCCACTTGCCATGATGTTCTAGTGTTCAATTTAGCAGGTCTAGTTAAGAACCACTAAATCAAATGCTGAGGGCTGCTCTGGTCAGCACCAATACTTGGACTCCTTGCGAGGACTAAGAGATAGGGATGTGATAGTGCCAAAGTGCAGAAGCTTTCTACAGTGATGGATGGGGTTTTTCTGTCAGCATAAGTAAACCACCTCCCCAAGTGGTAGCTAGGTCAATGGAAGTATTCCTTTGTTGACCTTGCCAAATCTACAAGTGGGTTGGGTTAGCACTCGGGGAGCAAATTTGTTACAGCCTTGAATGATGTTGATAAATGCACAGTAATGCACACTAGAAACCATAATCCCAACGATACATATAAAATTATGGTATCTAAATGAACTGCAACCACTCAAGAAAAATCTCAGTCACTGTGCATAGCTCTCTAAGAAACACCCACTCAATGTGCAGCGGAAATCAAGCATACGAACAGAACACTGGGAATCATTAAGGACAGATAAGAAGAAAATATACTGCTTTTCCATTAACTCATGGTGCCCCCACATCTTGAATACTGCATACAGATGTGGTTGTCCTATCCCCAAAAAAAGATATATTGGAATTCAAAAAGATTCAGAAAAGGGAAAATATAATAAAGAGGTTTAGAACAGCTTCCATATGCGGAGAGAATAATAAGATGAGACTTTTCAGCTTCTTTACACAATTCACCACCTGTGGAAATCATTATCAGATGATGATGCCAAGACTATAACATGATTCAAACAAGAACTAGATAAGTTTATGGAGGATAGTGTCCATCAATGGCTAGTAGCCAAGATTGGCAGGGATGGTGTTCTTAATCTGTGTGTCAGAATCTGGAATGGGTAACAGGAGATGGATCACTGGATGATCACTGTTCTGTTAATTCCCTAAGACACCTGGCATTGACCAATGTCAGAAGACAGGACACTGGGCTAGATGGACCTTGAGTCTGACCCATTATGGCCGTTCTTATTACATCACTATTGTTGATCAAAATTTGAAGCATAGCCCAGTCCTTGGATTACCCTAGCCAGTTAGTAAATGACAAGACAGATTCCAAAGGAAATGCTATTTAATTTTCTCTTTCACAAAGGACCTCACCAGTGGGTTACAAAAGACGTGAAGGAGTAGGTTTTGTAAGAGCTTTATGCAATATCAGAACATTTAAGAGATGTGAATTACTATTTCATACAGATGGCAACATTATTATAATGGCACCAGCACTTACTGACACAAGAAAAAAAGCTACTTTCAGGCAGGAAACTTAGATATGAAACACTAGTTAAGCATTCTGATTATTGTTTTTTCCCCTTCTTCTGTTACAGCATCACCATACTAGGGTTGCCATCCCTACCGATTTTGCCTGGAGTCTCTTGTAATAGGGTTCTCTCTCACAGAAGTGACTGCAGCCAATCCAGGAGATTTTCAACTACTAAAAGTCAGGTGGTGCAGCAGAGCTAAGGCAGGCTCCCTGTCTGCCCGGACCCTGTGCCAATCCTAGAAGTAGCCAGCATGTCCTTGTGGTCATCAGGCAAGGGGTAAGGAGTGGGTCTCTGCACACTGCCCTGCCACCAGCACTTATTCTACAGCTCCCATTGGTTAATGGGAACTACAGGGGTAATGCCTGTAGGCAGGGTCAGCACACAGAACCACCAGCCCCCCCTCTCCACATGGGGCTACAGGGGCATGCTAGCTGCTTCCAGGAGCAGCATGGGCCCAAGCCATGCAGGGAATCTGCTTTAGCCCTAAAGCAGTGCTGACTGGGAGACACACAAAGAAAAAGCCTCAGCAGAAACTTGCATCCCAAAGCTCCTTGCACACCCAATCACCAGGCCCACTTCTGAGTCCCCTCCCAGAGGGTATACTCCTTACCCCCTCCCACATCCCAATCTGCTACCCCATCCCTAAGCTCCCCCAGCACTCCAACTCCGTGCTTCAGCTCTGAGCCCCATGGCTGGCCATAGGGCTGGGCAATCCGGGCTCAGGCCCAGGACGCTGCAGGGGCACCGCAAATGGGGTCTGACCCCACCTCCCCTCAGCTCTTTTTTCCCTGCTGGCCAGCTTTTCTCTTCCCCCTCCCCTCAGCTTCCGTTTCCTTGCTAGCCAGCAGGCTTTTCTCTGCCCCTCCCATCCAGCCCCCTCCCCTCCAGTCACTTCTTCCATCCTGCCCCTCTAGCCAGTTGAGGGTCCCAGTTCCACCCAGCCTCAGCTACGACAGTGTCACTCTCTGACAGGAGCAAAAGTCTGCAGCATGTGAGTGAGCAGGTGGGGGCCGGGCAAGGCTGGGTTGAGGGGAAACTGAGCTCAGGGAACAGAGTCAGGCAGGGGACTGCAGGGAACTGTGTGTGTAGGGGGGAAGGGGAGGGGACCACGTTGGGGATGGCTGCCACAGGAGAGGGGCTGGCAAGGGAAGAGGGGGCATTGCCTGGCTCAGTGAGCTAGAAGTGAATGGGCTAAGGGCATCTGGGGAGCACTCTGATGCCCCTGGGGGTGCCTGGGAGTAAGGGGTTGGGTGATGGCAGGCAGGGAGTCCATGTGGTAGGCGCACTGGCAATGCAGGGCTGGAGCTGGGGGTGCAGGTAGGAGGGAAGTTCAGGGGTTGGGGTGAAGATGACAAAATGCTGGGGTAGGGACACAGTGTAGGAGTTAGGGGCAGGAGTTAATGGCAAAGGGGGCACAGGATGGGGGTACAGGGTAGGGGAGTCCATGGCAGCCAAGGAAAATGGGGGCACCCTGACCAGAGTAGAGGGGGCAGGAAGGCCAACACACAAGTTCACCCAGGGCACTGTTTTCCTTAAGGCCGGCCCTGCTGAGCCCTTTCCAGCTCCCTCCAGAGCTTGTGCCCTGCACCGCCCTCTGCACCCAGTGCACAGAGCCCACCCCCACACAAACTGAACCCCTAACCCAGCCCAGTGAGTGAGGGTGAGCAACAGAGGGGAGGATGGAGTGAGGGAAGCAGGGCTTCGTGGAACGTGCAGGGCAAGGGGATACATAGGGTGTTTGGGTTCATGTGATTAGACAATTGGCAACCCTACGCCACACAGTTTTGAGCTAACTCCCTTCCCAGTTTTTGCCTGCATAGAGTATCAATACATGCCCATTCATGTCTGCAGTATCGCGTGAATATAAAAGAATCCTCTTACCAACCACGGCAGGATGAGCAGATGATGAATTCCATTCCAACAAATTTAACAGCAGGGATTTTCCAATATGATAGAGGCAGGGATTAAAAAAACCTCAGGCTAATATTTCAGACTGTACTGTGCTAAAGCCTCAGGGAAAGGTGCAGGAGCTTTTCAATCCTCAAGATCTGGTAAATGGAATAGGGCTTGAAAGATCACTTTTCCAGGTTTCAGCAAAACAGGACTTTAGCAGGAGTGGGGAACTGGGAGAAGGATTCTCTCTTCCCCAGTAAAAGATACCTGCCCTGATTTCTTCCATACAAGAGAGCTGCTCAAGAAAAATGAAGGTGTAGCTTCTCTCTCTTTTTTTCTTTCAGAGTAGCTGTTATCAGTAAGTTTCCTAATGGGCACTAAAATTACAAGCTCATATTTCAGGACAGTCTGTTCCAAGAAAGCACACTGCTTCCATCAGAAAAAATATTTAGCAAACTCCCCTCCACACCTCCTTGTCCTCTCCTTCCTAAAAAGCATTTGAGTCTCTCAAGAGTGGGCAAAGAAATAAACAGTTAGTTCCAATGCCCAAGGCTAAGGTGTCAATGCAGTGCCTAGAATAATAAGCACATTGTCTATTTTACACTTTTCCAAACCCTAAGGCTATGTCTGATACAGTAAATATTTTGAATTTCAATATTGTATCCTTTTGAGATTTTTCTAAACCCCATTCCTTTACATTTAGAAAGTGCTCAAGTAGTCACCCCAAACCCGCTTTTGCTTTTAGAGAATTGCCAGTCACCCCTCTCAGCTTGTTTTCAATTTAGGAAGATCTTTGGTTGAAGATCTATATGGTGCCACCTTGTGGAAGATACTAATGGCAAAGAAAAATCATTTAAAAAAAAAAAGATTGCAGGCACAGCTTTCTTGCTAAACAGTCAGGAAAAATTCTTCATGCAATCTACCAGGTGCCCAAATGTCTGTCTGCTGTTTCAATGGCATATTCACTAGTGTCAACATTAGAACCTGCTCACCCATAGCTACAAATACATTATAGGCTCCTAGAGTCAATATTTGTGTTTACTCTAGCAGCAAGCAGCTGTGATTATACTCATGCTTCCTGGACCTAGCATGTAGCAAGTAGAGAGCTTCCAGAATGTTGCTGCACAGCATTAAGCAGATAACTACGGGGCTCACTATTCAGAGATGAAAGATGTGGGACCGAAGACAGACATTTCTAAACTGCTTCTGCGCATGGCTGAAAATATGGCAGCCCAAACTTTAAAGGGCTAAGAAGGGCAGGAAAATAGTCAAATAGACTTCATTAATTTTGTAACAAGACCAATCTTGATCTTACCTGAGCATTCTGGCAGCCTTCATAACCTCTCCCCAGGCCACTTATTAAGACAAAAATCTTAAAGTCCCATTTAAATGAAAACATGCACAAAGTTTATTCTGTTCTTGCTAGACTGTGTAAAACTCAACAGCCCCCCAACAAGCTTTCTTTCATACACCCCACTTCTAGCTAGAAATGACACCTGCGTTTCACACATACAAAACCAACTAAATAAAAAAGCACAAGTCACTCCGCAGCTGTGACTGTCCTGTGGGACCGGACCCAGCTTCCTACTTTGGGTGTTACAACCTGGCACACAGAACCACAATACCATTCATTCAAATTTGGCCCAGCTATCTCTGTCATCATAACAGAGTGGCAAGCCAGACCAAATCACAGTAAAAACCCTGGAGCAGGGAGCCAGGCCCAGGCCCAGCCCCAGCCCCACTGGACAGAAGTCACTGGCTGCCTCAGGATGAACAGGGAGCAGGCTTGCTCAACACCCTCCCTCCCCCCAGCCTTCAACCCCACCACCAGCACCCCAAGCAACATAGATAAAATGTAAACTGTATTTCCAATAAGTAAAATGAAATTAGAAAATGAAAAGAATTACAGGGATTCTACCTAGAACTTTTTCCTCTCTCCCTATTTGAAAGATAGTTGGGCCAGTGCTGCCCTCTAGTGAACAAAGTATTAATGTAACAACTAAAGCAGTGACATCCACACCTTTCTCTATGTAGAAAAATTAAATGTGACTGGCACTTCCTCTTTTTGCTGTAATTCCATGTGTTTAGTAAGATTTAGCGGATATCATTCCCTGTGGGAATGTTGAAGTTTAGAGGGTAGAAAAGATAGATACACACTTCCATACTGTAGTTTCAGAGAGTAGCTGTGTTAGTTATTTAAGTTTTTTCTGTTACAGACTAAGTCTTGCAGCACCTGAGAGACTAACAAAATTTGTAGATAGTATCATGAGCTTTCATGGGCAAAATCCACTTCTTCAGATGAACGTGGGCTGTGCCTACAGAACCTCATACCACCATCTACACATTTTGTTAGTCTGTAAAGTGCTGTAAGACTATTCGTAATTTTAAGTTTTTCCATATTGTAGTATCTGCATCAGAAGTTTTGTCTAGAACTTTATAGCATGCTGGGTGCCTAGATGCCTCAAAGATCAAAGACCCACAGTGGTAGGCATAAAAAGATGGTTCCTGTCCACCCTTTGTAATCTAAATATATGATGTGGGAACAGGTGGATACAGACAAAGGAAGCACAAAGAACAGGTGTACAAACAAACTAAAAAGGGCACATACAAGTCATCTAAGATCATGGTTACTAAGCCTTCCGCAGTTCTTTTGGACAGGAATAAATGAAATATCTAAAGGAACAATGTCATAAAGCAACACCATCAATTTGGTATTATTAATTTTGTTTTGAGATTAATGTAGTTTCAGATAATAAACCTGTGCATTCTCATTACTAACGGGTGGCAAACCACAAAACCATATCTGCCAATTTATCTATTTGAAATTTCTCTCTCTTGTTGCTTTGTTAAAGATGATCCCAAACAGAGGAGCAGTCTATATGGGAAACACTGTCAGATGCACAAAGTGAACAAACTGACAAGCTCCCCCACTTCACATTCAGTTATAGTAATTCTGGCTGGTTAAAAGTGTTATTTTTTAAAACTGATATCAATTTAAATGCTATGAATTAAAGTTAATACAGTACCAAGATTAAGAGACCAAGTACTGTGTACACACACACACACACACACACACACACACACACACACACACACACACACACACACACACACACACACACACACACACACACCAAAAAAACCCAAGAAATTCCAATAGTTAAGACTGAATTGTCCAGGACCAAATGATCACAAATTGGGGGAGAAGCATTCCCCCTCCAACCCATATCAAAATCATAGTTCAAACAGAAGAATTAAAGAAAATGACAACCTTTGGAATTAGCAATGCAAATTTGCATTCCAAGAGGAATTTCCCCAAAATAAATTATGAATAACTAAAAGGACTTGGGATAGAAGTTGGGACTCAACCTTCTTGCACTAGAAGCTATTTGCAATGTTTATCCCAAGATATTTGATAAAGTGGATGAGAATATTTTATTGGCTCAATTTCAGTCAGTAAAAGAGACAAGTTTGAGCTACGCAGAGCAATTCTTTAGGTGCTATTTGAGATTTGTGCCAACAGCAACAGTTCTTTGTATTAGTTATGCACAGATCAGTTTATTATCCATTCTTAAAAAAAAAATACATCTGCAAACATCTCTTAAGCACTGGATCAAAGGTCACTACCCAGGTTTGATCAACAACCTTCTTTTAAAAAATTATAAGCTATCCAAATACATGTTTTATAAAAAGGGTTTCACAATGAATTTAGAGCCTTCCTTCTGCCTTGGTAGTTATTAGGCACCACGGGGTGGGGGGAGGGGAGTAAACATTTCCCATGCTCGCTCTCTCACTAACTGAAAATACACTGCTCAAGTCTCACTCAATACAGGCAGTCCCCAGGTTGCATGGATCCGACTTACATCGGATCCCTACTTACAAATGGGATGAGGCAACCCTGCACTAGCTGCTTCCCCCCAGCAGACCAGGGAGACACGAAGCTAGCGCCCCCCTCCCCAGCAGACCAGGGAGACGCGGAGCGGCTTTTCTCAGCAGACACCTCAGCTTGAGAATAAAGGACTGAGGGAAGTGAGGTGTGGGGGAATAAAACTGAGCTCTGGGAGAAATGTTTGGCTAGAGTTTCCCCTACAATATGTACCAGTTCCGACTTACATACAAATTCAACTTAAGAACAAACCTACAGTCCCTATCTTGTACGTAACCCGGGGACTGCCTGTACTGTACTCTAAACATTCATATGAGTATCAATGAAAACTTGACTCCATGGTAAAAATAAAATTAATGCCACTTTCATTTCACAATATCAGGACTAGAGCTCTTATCTTCCCACTTACTTAACAAATCAATAAGATGATTCCACAATGGCTATAACTATTAAGCAGTAAAAAGTACTATGCTCCTAGAATACCAGAAACAATTGAAAATGCAACAACTTTATACACACACCTTACCAATGCAAATATAAACCTCCATTCTCCATGCTCACAGAAAACTTTCCATCATGTAAGCTCCCTGGGGCAACTAATCTCTTGAACAGAATGGAATTGAACTAATTTTTTTATAGGTTTTATAGGAAGTAATGAGATTGCATTAGAGAGGTTTCTTCATTAAAGTCCTTACCTCACTTTTAGGTACTTTACAGTATCTATTATCATGGCATCCTAGCAGTGAACTTTCTAAGATAAATCCTAATGTAACCCCTAATGTAACCTTGGGAAGTCACATAGTATGTCCCTGATTTTTATGAGCAAATAAAGCAAAGTCTATAAATATTAGGGATGTAAAATCCCAGTTAATCAATGAACCGGTTAACCAGTTAACAGATTAAGCAGGATCACGCATGCATGGGGGAGAGGGGCCTAGCAGCGGGAGCCAGCAGTCTCAAGGTGGACAGACCTTGTTCCCGCCCTGCCGCTCCTCCCCAACACGCAGGGAAACCAGCTACCCAGTTATCTGTTCATGTGCCTAATAAATATTCATAAAAAGTACTTTAAAGATATAAAGGCACTATGGAAGTGCTAAGCAAGAACCTCATTGGTATGTATTGATAAATCAAATAAGATCCAGTTACTTAATATTATCTTACATCCAAGTAGGAGACCTTGATTCAGTGTTATGCTACACTATCTTCCTATAAAAGAGACTCCCCTTAGCAAAAGAAAAACCCCTCAACCCACAGCACCCACACCTCACAGCAGAATTTACCTAAATGCACACAATTTTTCAAAAAGCTGAAAGTTATTCATTTTCTCTCACCCCAGAGATAGAGTTTTAACCACCACAGAAGTATCTTATAGTTGGGGGCTGTGACATGGTAGCCTGACTCCGAAGGGCAGTACTGCCTATTGGTCAGTGCTCCCTGTCACATAGCATGCCCCGGTAAAAGTTTGGGGTGCTCTGATACATAAAGCCTGAGGAGATACAAGAGGAGGAGAGGGGTCCCAGGAAGAAGCAGCATTTAAAAGCAATCCATTATTATATCTTTAAGGGCCTGGAACCTGGAGACTTTCAAAGAAGGTGGAGTTTCTAGAGCTGCCCTCTCACCTTGCCAAACGGGTATGGACCAAGAGAAGGAGATAGCATAAATGCTGCATCCTTCAGCAAACGGAACAGATGCCCATTAGGGATGTGAACAGGTAATCTGTTAGCCGGTAAGCACCACCCTTAAAGGTGATGTGTAACTTAACAGGGAGCAGCCCTGCTCACTACCTCACTCAGGGCCAGCCATAGGTGAAGGGCTGTTCCAGACCCACTGGGACCCCACACAAGCCAGCAGTGGGTGGGGAGGGCTGCTCCTGTCCAGTCAGCTGTAGCTCCCTCCCCTTTTCCCGCCCCTGCGTTAATTGGTTAACCAGTTAAAGCTACATTTAACTGGTGAAACAAACAGGATTTTCACCCTGATTGCCTACTGACACTGCAGGAAATCCTGTTTGGATTTTCAGAGGGCCCTGAGCAATGAAAGGAAAAAGCAGCAGAAGGTGGTTTGCCAAATGAATTCTCCCCACCTGAGTGTGGAAGGGCCAGTAGGGAAGAGGGGCCCTCTGGAGAAGAAGCTGCCTGAGACAACAGCTGCTCTCAAGTACAACTCCAGCTTCAAACCCTGTGATGGACCCTCCGCCCCCCGGCCCTCCCCGGCATGCTTTATGAAATGGACTTATGGACACAAATATACAAAACTCTAAGACGGTTGGGACAAATTGCCTCATGTAACCCATCAATGCTAATGTCTCATTCTGCTTTATCTGGGTATGTATCATTATTGGTATTATTTTGGTGCATGCATGATTCTGTGGGTAAAGTTAGAGATATGGAGTGTGGAATGGTTTATAGTTTTGAATGTGCAAAGGAAAGCCATGAAGGGTGTTTCCAATGCTGGGATGCCTCAATGTCTGGGCAAATCATATGTAAGTTCTCCTTAAGTCTTAGCAGTGGTTGGTCTTGCGAAGTCACATGACCTCCCTAACTGGTAGGGACTGGTAACCAACTGGTAACTTCTCCTGCAATGGTGGAAATCTTTAAAACAATAGGAAACAAGCAGGTCTTTGTCTTTGGCAGGCTGGCATGGCACAGCACACCCAAGAGGAATAAACCAAAGACCTCAGGGAGAGGGAGACCCTGGTTGGAAGGCTTAGCTGGAAAAGGAACTGTTTTAGGGTGAGTTTGTACTAAGTTTGTACTGAGGTTTTAGTGTCAGAGTTAGCTAAGCGTTTTCTGTTATTTTAAGTTTATAATCTACTTTGCTCTGCCTGATCACACTTATCACCACTTAAATCCTACTGCTTGTATTTAATAAAAATCACTTTTTTTTACTATGAAGCCCAGTTTAAATTGTTTCCTGGGAGAGCAACCAGAGCGTACATTCCCCTTTCACTGTTAAAGGGGCTTACCTACCGAATTCATTTGGGAGTTCTGATCCCATTTGGGGAGTGGTATCCCGGGAAGCTGAGCCCAAAACTGCATTCTCCTTGGACCTGAATGGTTTAAGTGTCTGTACTGCTTCTCTGGGGCCAGTGATCTCAGCTCTGGGCCTTGGCTGGGGGAGACCAGGCAGCTGGTCCAGCAGGACACAGAGGTGAGAAGCCCTAGAGAGCAGGAAGGCAAGTATCAGTGGCCTTGTCAGCACTCCCAGGAAGCACCCCCAAAGAGTCTTCTTTTTAGGGATGTAAAATTTTGATATGACTAATCGAATACTCGATAAGGGTGCTTCTGCCTTGCAAGTGTAGCTACAGCCCAGGGGACTCAAGCAATCTCCCACTGGCTCCATGCTCCTGGCAGCATTTCAAAGTGGCAGTGCAATGCTGCCGCTTTTAAGTACCCACTCCTCTTCCTGATAGAGGCAGCTGGGGGGGGGGGGGGAAGCGACTAGTGGACTAGCCTGTCAACTACCCAATAAGCATTTGGGAGGGGGGTGGAAGAGAAGGGGAACTGGTTTTTAAGCTGGCTCCCCTAGCACTGTCTGGGGAAGCAACTAGTCGAGTCATTAGTCATCGACTGTCTGATAAACATGTGCTTATTGGCAGGGGCGGCAGGTTTGTATAATTTTTGGTGGTGCTCCATTAGCCACACCCTTTGGCCCCTGTTAACCACAATCCCTGGCCCCCATTAACCACGTCCCTGACCCCCATTAACCAGGCCTCTGGAGGTAACGCGCTCGGGGCAAGATGGACACATGACCAGAAGTAAAAGGTGTCATGTCACCCCTCTCGAAGGACATTTCCCACCATCCTCCTACCAACAGGGATTAGTTTGGCCCCCACCAAACCCCCCTCATGCAACTACCCTGCAATTGAATTAAACCAATGTGTGTGACTAACTCAGGGGCAGAGAGGCTGGGGGAAGTGTTCCCTCTAAGACTATGTCTACACTCGCGGCTTCTTGCGCAAGTACAGCCGTTCTTGTGCAAGAACCCAGAGTATCCACATTGCCTGCCTGCTCTTGCGCAAGAAAATTTACAGTACGGCGTGGTAAGAGAAGGCGTCTTGCACAAGAGCTACACTCTTTAACAGGTGTAAGCTCTTGAGCAAGAGGGCAGTGTGGATGCTAGGCAGGGATTTCTTGCACAAGAAACCCCGATGGCTAAAATGGCCATTGGAGCTTTCTTGCGCAAGAGAGGTGCCACGGATGCTCTTGCGCAAAAGCACAGCTCGCACATGGCAGTGTGGATGTGTTCTTGTGCAAGAAGCCGTCAGCGTAGACATAGCCTAAGACTTTCCTCCCATGAGCAGAATGAATTTTGTGTTGTGCAGCAGTACTGAGTTCATGTGGCTTGTTTAGATGTGCCACTGTGGCACCCAAGTTATTAATAAACATCTTATAAACCTCTACCTTTTCCGTCTGCTGCCATGTCTCCTCCCTTTGCTCCATCAGCTTCCCTGGTGCCTGCTGCCCCCCAACTCCTCACCCTGCTCTGCTGTCCTGACTCCTGCGACCTGCCCCCCTCCACCAGCCCTTCTCTCCCCCTGTGCCCACTCCTCCAGTCCCACTCTGATCATGTGAGCTACCCCTCCTTATTCCCTCTTCTAACACCTCTCTCTACACACCTGCCCCGCCTCTCACCTCTGGTGCTGGTCCCTCCCCTGCAGGTGTCTGCCCTTCTGCTTCACCCCCAGAATTTCCTGGCACCTGCACCTTCCCTTAGCCCTGCACCCTCCTAGTGCCTCCCCCTTCTCTTACTGCTCCTGCCCCCTTTTTCCTGATGCCCACCCCCTCACCACTCTCTGCCTCCTTCTCCTCATGCCCATTTGTGACCTCACACATTACTTGCTCCATCCTCACCTCTCATATGCCCACCCCTTGGTTCAAGCCTTCTCCCAGCACCTCCTGCTCCCCCGTCTAGCCCCAATGCCCTTACTCTCTCCTCTCCCCGTATTACCCTGTCTCCCGTCCCACTGACACTTCCCCTCCTGCCCTTTTCCTCATTGTTTGCACTTGGCCCCCTGGCTTTTGTCTCTCCTCCACTCTGTTCCTTGGTGCCTTCCCCTTTCTTCCCCCTCCCCCTCCACACAAGCCCCTTCCTCTCCTACCCCTTTCCCTATTTCCCCCTCCCCCTCTGCACAAGCCCCTTACCTTAGCTTCTGCCTTCCACTTTGCGGGGCCGGAGTCTGCACTCAGGCCCCATAAGTCCCCGGACTCCGAACCTGGAGCTAGGCCGCGTGGTGCAATGCCGCTCCGAGCAGTTTTAAAGTTCCGGACCGTGATGTCACGTCACATCACACCTGGACATCTCCCCGCTCACCTGTAAACACCGCGCATGGCGGCAGCAGCCGGACTCAAAAGCTGCACAAGGCAGGGACGGGACCAGACCGGGGGGGGGGGCGGGGACACGTCACGGGGGCCGGGGTGGGAGGACGCGCAAGAGAGCCGGCAGGTGGGGGCCAGAGCTCCAGGCAGGGCCGGGAAGAGACCCAGCTCCAAATATTGGTGGAGCGGGGCCCCTGGCTCTGAATACTGCTGGAGCATGGGCACCATGAGCCCATATACCTCGCCGCCCATGCTTATTGGATAGTTGACTAGTCATTTACATCCCTAGCTGGAACGCAGGCCCTTTAATATCATGTCCAGAGTCCCCAGCAGAGTGTTCCCTGTGTCTCTGGCAGCACTGAAGGGTAGGCTCTGAGAGATTAGCTCTAGACAAGACTCGCTCCTTCCAACAGACCAGAGCCAAGCAAAGTCTCTCATCGGCTCTGGTTCATAATATTCTGAAATATTAGCTACCTGAAATACTGAACCACCTTAGAGTGATGAAAAGTAGAACACTCCACTCTCAACTGCATAAAATGACGTTTACTGAACGACAGATCTGCTGGGAATGGTAGGGAGTACAAGGTTTGGGTTTGTTGAATGTGAGGTCTTTAAAGACGTAAGCACAACATTTTCCAAACAAAGCTAAGCAATGATATTTGGGAGTGTATTTGGCTTCTGCTAGCCAGGAGCTTGAAAAGCCTGAATCTCAGTTCAAGTCCTCAGTTCAAGATCCCCAGCTGACAATAAATAAATAAATAAATAAATAATAAATAATATCTATCTTGAAATTCAAAGTTAGAACATTTTGTGCACTTCAGCAAGCTTCCATAGCTTCAGGCTGATTCCATTCCTAAGAAATTATCCAAAACACTCCAAGCTCATCATACTGAGCTGATCCCATAGAAGCACTGGCAACTAGCTTGCTGCAGGGGGAGCGGTTTGCCTGTTCTCTCTCTCTCTCTCTGCTGCATTGTGGGCAATGAAGTCAGTTTCCTGGAAAGAACAGGTTGTGTGATGCTAGCTAGAGCGATAGCTCTATTTAGAATCAATTGCTTAGTTTCAGTCTTTGACAATGAACATACAAGAGTTCGTTGGAACAGAGCCTGTGGCTGGTTATAGAGAAAATAAGGGCTGATTCTCTCCAGTGCTATGCACCCTCAGCATCTACTGTGTCAAGGAGAGTCAGAAGTGCTCAGCACCAGATGGGACTGGTCCCTAAAACACTTCTACTGCTTTAGTATCCTCCCACTATTTTTGAGGTGTACTCACTCTTGGGCCCAAGGAAATTTCATTGCATGCAAGGCTTCTCAGAGGTAGGAATCCTTCCTTCTGACAGAGAATTGTATTTTGTGGCTTTGTGAGTTCATCATAAAAACCACACCCCAGAATGTTCAAGATAATTAGAACAGTTCACCTGCTGAACATTCTGACATCTGCTGCAGAAAGCATTTGGTTAGTTTGTATGGACACAAACAGACCTCTCAGTATCTTACTGTGAAAGATTTTAAAATATGCTAAAGAGCTGCAACTTTACCCATGTTAAAAAATAAAACACATACACGGAACTTCAAAAAACAATTTTTTCCCCGCAACCCCTACCAGCCCTCTACACTTCCCCAAAACCAAAGAAAACAACCCTTCTCCCCAAATACCACAACCTAGCCCAAGCAGAATTTTGGCCCTCAAACAGTTGAGGTACTAGAGACTCCTTTAAGTTCCCTGGGGAACTTCACAATTGCTATCTATTTTTATATGGAATGTGCCCAGGTATTAAGGTGATGGACAACATCATAAATACCTAAAATGCACAGAAAATGTAAGGGGGTAGGTACATTCTGTACAAACCTAGACACTAACTTTTTTTCCATTGTATCTGTTTCTTTAAAAAGAATATTGTCTCTAAGGAAAGAGTATTTTATCATCCAAACAAGCTTTTACCTTAAAAAAAAAAAACAAACAAAAAAAAAACCACTCATCCTCAGGCCTTATTTGCTAAGGAAAAATAGGATCCAAATTACTGATTCCAGCAAGCAGACCTATGTAAAGTTGAGCAGAACTTTCATCCCAGTACTAGAGAATCTCCCTTAAATATAAAACTTCACCTGGTGAAGCCACACAGAAGAGGACTTCATCTTCTCTGTTCAATCTACACAACATGGCATATATATGACATATGGTTTCAAAGTCACATTTTCACTGTAAGCCCACGTAAGTGTATCAACACAGTAACTAGTCTGATTAAAACTGCATTTTATAATTGCATGAATTCCTTTTGTTCTCTCCTTAAATTAGTACCACCAGTCATGCCTGTATTACCATTTTGGACAAGTCTCAAAGGGGTAGTCACGTTAGTCTGTAGGGTGCCACAGGACTGCTCCTTGTTACAGACTAACAAATGGATTAGGTCATGAGCTTTGTGGGTAAAACATCTGATGAAGTGGGTTTTTACACATGAAGGCTCATGAGCAAATCCATTTGTTAATTTAAGGCCTGCTCTACACTAGGGAAGTTAAGTAGCAGTTAACTGAATAGTTGAGTAACCTCGTGAATTTTTATTGGTTACTCGATTATTCTCTAGTCAAGTGGGGCTGCCAGTCAGGGCACCCCAGCCTCACTCCCAAGGAGCCCCCTGCCACCCCATGCTGCTGCATTTGTATTAGAGGCAGCAGCCTGGGGTGCCAGGTGGGAGATGGCCTGCAAGGGGAGCCAGTTTAAAAGCCAGCTCCCCTCACAGACCAGCTTCTTGTCACCCTGCGCTGCTGCCTCCGATACCTGTCCCTGGGACGGGTGAGCTCCTGGATCCAGCAGAGTCAGAACTGATGGTTTTCTAAGGCTTTGTCTACAGTACACTATGCAGCTTTTTATTGGTGTCACTACAGCTACAAATTGAGCAGAGTAACTGCTGTCTGTCGTCTCTTTTTTTACTGACAAATATTTCCACCCCTGACAGTCAGTGTTAGCTTTCTCGGCAGGAGAGCACGTCTGCCAAAGGAGTGCTGTTCACACAGGCGCTTGTCAGCAAAACTTTTGTTTTTCCTGTGAGGGTGTAATTTTTAACACCTCAGAACCACAAATGTTTTGTCATTCAGTTACCAGTGTAGACTGAGCCTGAGACTGCTAAATCCAGGCCTGAACCGGAGTAGCTGCTACTCCTTATTCTTGCTTCCACATCCTGCTAATCTCAGAACTAGTTCTATAAAAATTACTTTAAAAATTGCTATTTGTGTCTTCTGTCTGCCAGTCTTCCCATGCCTGAAGTGCTCATGTTGTATGTACTCAGCCATGAGCACGAATATATGGACACCAAGTCATGGACTACTGCATTAAGCAACCGAACTTTACTTTTTGGATCTTATGTCCCTTGTATGAGCTGGGAAACTGTCGCACAGCATTTTACAATATCCATGAAGTAATAACAGGCAAACATTTGGAGGCTGAATAGCGATATGAACCCTAATGTGAAAAGAGATATTTTTCTTTGCACAAGCAACAGATGTGAACATGACTGCAAATGTTCACTCAGTTTCAGGAGCTTACTGCTAGAAACAGCTCCTCAATCAAAATCAATACATGCGCCTCAGATAAGCTGTCCTATGCAGTTTGCACTTTGGCTCAGAGCACACAAAATCCTGTTTGTCACCTTCCCTATGACGGCTGGAGGAATGAATACTTCCTAAGGACATCGTTCCACTGAATTATCACCACTGACTGAAAACAACAGGAGGCACATTTATAGAACCAAAGCAACAAAATCCAACAGTGAAATCCAAATTTATAACAATGGGGTAGACAAATGAGACTGTTACCTGAGTGCATAACCACAGATAGAGCTCAGCTATTCAAAATCTATAAATAGCACAAAGCCAGTCTGGTCTCGCATACCATGAGATAGTGAAATAACACATGGCAGCCCCACACGAATGTTGTAGGGGGTGGGGGGGGGGGGGAGGTGATTGCTGTAAAAAGGTATTAAAATACCATTTTTAAACATTGCAAATGCTTAAACAGCTTTTAAAGAGATAGAAATCTGATAATTAGGAGTTTATTGCAGACAACATGGTTTTCCAACTTTTGTTCTCAACAATTTTACATGGATTCAGGACACAGATTTCCTTCTCTTGAAAAGGCTTACTTAGGAATTAATTCCTACCGCAGAATGTCGACAGATGATTGAGAGTGTGTGTATATACACACTATGTTCCAAAATAAGGGACATGTATTATGTAAGATTAAATAAGAAAGTGATACTGAATGGCAACTCTAGATTTCTCTTACTGCGGCTTCCTGTACTGTATACTTCAGTGATAGATTCTAAACCTGGTTAGCTAATTAAACAAGCCATAAGGATTCGCTAAGCTAAACTCCGCCCCTCCCCCCAGCAACATCCAACACTGCAAATAGCTTGAACTTACTTGTCAAATCATACTTATACTAAACGAGATAGTAACTTAATTCACTTTGCAACACATTCTTCAAGACTAACCAGTTGATCCACTCTGCCATATCCACATCTTCATCTATATCATTTTCTCCCAACAAGCCTTCTGTTTCATTCTTGCAAGTAGGCCCAGCATCTTCTTGCACTGCTTACACTTGACATGTTTTCCTTTTTTACCCAGGGAATAATTTCTTCAAAATATTCCCAGATAGGGTCTCTTACTTTCATCATTTGTGTGTAGTTCAGTGGCAAAAGCAAGGGGGAAATATAGGAAGCTGTGTGTATGTACTGAAAAACATCCGCCCCTCTCCCGCTTTTTTTTTTCCCTTCTCTTTTTTCAGTCCACTCACTCTTCCTTTCTATGCTGCCTGTCGGGCCTTTCCAATATATTGTCTGTCTTTAAAACAATGTCTTAACTAGCTCCGCTGCCATGGTTGCCCAAGGTCCACCACATAATAAGCACAGAACAGAAACAATCCTGTCCAGTTTGTGTCTGTCTTTGCACTAGGGATGTTACACAGAAGGTAATAGAATAGTTGACTAACCACACGAATTTTTAGTGGTGAGTTGACTATTCAATAGTTTCCAGTGCTGGGGCTGCCAACCCATGTGCTCTGGCCCCACTTCTGGGGAGCCCCCTGCCACCCCACATTGCTTCCTCTATCAAAGCAGCAGCGCAGGGTGATAGGCGGGAGACAACCCAGGAGGGAAGCCAGTTTAAAAAACAGAGGCTGCTAGAGGAGGGGCGGGATGAGGGGAGGCGGTTCTGCTCCAAAGCAGCCTCTGTCCACGGCAGCCCAAGCTGGCTGCAGACAGAGGCTCTGACAGCAA
This sequence comes from Pelodiscus sinensis, assembly GCF_052426305.1. Classification (NCBI taxonomy): domain Eukaryota; kingdom Metazoa; phylum Chordata; order Testudines; family Trionychidae; genus Pelodiscus; species Pelodiscus sinensis. Next base: position 117,999,699 of record NC_143056.1, on the reverse strand, counting down.
CCCCTGCTTGCGGGGAGTTCGGATTCCCTGTGAGCAGGGGCTGCTACCTTGAAGCAGCCTCTTCTGCGGCAGGCCCAGGCTCACCACGGACAGAGGCTGTGGGGAGTGCAGATCTCCTCCCCTCCTGCTCCCGCCCCCGGCAGGGGCTGCTGTCACAATACAGAAGCAGCAAGGGGGGATGGGAAATGTGAGTAGCCAACTAGATTATCCGATAAGCCTACTAGCAACTACTCGTTCACATCCCTACTTTGCACTTATTGGTCTACTGAAAAACAGAAATGGAAAGTCCAGAACTTTCAAGAAGCAACAGCTGGTAGTGAGGCTGGACAGACTAGAATCTAGAGCCATGACTTATATTTATGAAACTAAGTAAGAGACAGAGACAGAGACAGAGACAGAGACAGAGACAGAGACAGAGACAGAGACAGAGACAGAGACAGAGACAGAGACAGAGACAGAAGCATTTGTGTTGAGGTTTAATTGTAACTTATTTTTAAATGAAAAATGAAGTATTTTAATGATAATTTTTTAAAAATTAACACAAATCCAGTTTCACTTTTTTTTTTCCTTTTAATCCACCCTGACACCAATCCAGACATTGGATTATAGCTCCTTCACCCTTGCAAGTGAAAATGGAACTAGGGATGTAATAGCGTTTTCAATTAACTGATAAGCAAAAGCTTATAGGTTAATGCTATAGACTACATCCATTTTCCTCCACCCTTCCCTCTGCCACTACATTTTTTAGCAGGCTGGCCAGCAGCCCGGTTCTGTCCTGGCTTGTGACAGGTTCAGAACCTACCCCTCCTGCAGCTGTGCATTTAAAGTGTTTTAGGATCCGGGCAGGTAGGCTGGGTCTGGGAGCTCAGACACCCTCCCCTCCCCCTCTTAGACAGCGGCTACTGCCACTCCACGCTTCTGCCTCTTTATCAGAGATAGCAGCAAGGCAAGGCAACAGGAAGCTGCAGGCCCCGCCCCTGGGGACCATAGAATAGTTGACTAACCGATAAGAATTCATGAGGTTACTTGATTATTCCATTAACCGATATTTAACATCCCTAGTGTATAGGCATTCTGTCTGGAGCCCAGGCTCTGAAACCCAGCGAAGAGGGAGAGAGTGTAACTGAACACATTTATACTGCTAAATGTTAGCCTGTGAACCTGTGACATTTGACCCACACGCAGACTTGTGCCACAGGTTCCTCTCCCCTTCCCTCCCTCCATATAGACGCACTCTGCAGCTGTGCGAGTGGAGTACCATGTGCAACCCCACACACATTCTTCATCCTCAGCGCTAAAATTTTTTTTAAAAAAAAAAACAAAAAACCAATGGCGGTGGTGGGTTTTGTTCTACAGAGTGATAACACACAATAGTTATCTTGCTGTAAAATCTGAAATTGAGGCAAGATACTTCTAGAGTTCACTGAAAGACAGCTAAGCAAGATCAGCAATATTGCCTTTGTTGAACTTGTCTAGTGTATCTCACAGGAAAAAGTGCCTTGTCTCCACTATATTTTTACAGCAGGATAGTTAATTAATGTTCGTTATATGCAAGTAAAGACAAGCCCTTAGCATTCTAATTTGCATGATTCACAAGGGGTTATTCACAGCTACAACAGGTTTCACTTATGGAAGGAAAAGACTAGCCAGACTTCTAGCGGTAATATTTTTCTGCACAAGTTAAATAGGAGCATAAGTCATTGTGAAAGTGACTGTAGCAATCATCTTTCGTATTGAAACAAACAGCTCAAGTATACCATTGATCTTAGTGATCACCCCCAAAATATCAGGGTTAGACATTAAGACCCTAATCATTCAAATCAGCAATAAATTACAAGATAAAAAAGGCTTTGTGAATGAACCACATTGCAGGTTTGACCAACAGAAACACAGGTTTTTCAATCCACAGACTTACAACCAATTTACAAAAGGTACCCCTTTTTACAGATAGGGCAACAGAAAGAGATAAAGTGACTTGCCCAAGGTCACACAAGCTAAGGAATACACCTCTCCTTTCTCTTTGGCTGGTGCCTTATTCACTGGACCCAAGATCACATTTCAGCCAACTGGATCCTGCAAGCATAAGGTTCAGCTAGTTCAATCTGAATTTTTTTAAAAATGTAGACAAGGAACTATTCATAGATTTGTAAGCTATGCCTCACTTCAGTCCTTGGACACATTTACAGTAAATCACAAGTCAGAAATAACAGAGGGACAAGAGCACATGTTAGAAATTCTTCTTCCATATGAAGTTTCGGGATGACGTAACTCAGCAAATAGGGTGCAGCTTAAGAAGTTAAACTGCTTTTGATTACCAAGTTTTGTGGTGTCCCAGAACTAAATAAAGCCATGCTACTGACTGAAAGGAACCAGGTGTGGAGGGGGAAGGCATTAAGTTACTGCTGTTGATCAGGGAACTGCAGACACAAATGAGCTTCAACTATTAGATGGCTTTAAAAGTTGTGAAGAGTACAGGACACTGAATGAAGAGTCAACATGACTTCTATTAACAGTTGTGACAGCACTCTTATCACCAGCCAAAGGCCAGAGACTGTATCACAATTTCATTGGATTCAGTTTACAAATTCTGGTACCACAGTTATAACAAATGCCTCCTAGTAGATGTCCATAATCTGACTAAGGACAGCAATGAGCACAATTCAGCAACAATCAAAGCTATTTGTCTACAGATGCTTTAATGTGGTCCCACCTACACTTAGATCTTTCCCTTTTATTAATATTTTTAATCACTGTGGTGTTCAAAGACTCCAATGAGTGATTGGGGCCTTTATGTTAGATGCTTATGCAAACATACACCCTCATACCTTAAATACGTACACAAGTATTTAAATTCCCATTTGATGCTCTTCCCATAAGGGGGCAACAGATTCACAGATGCAGTTCTTATAGCAAGGGTGGGGAAGTTTTTTTTGGGTTGGGGCTACTGAGCCTCAGAAAAAGCAGTTGGGGGCCACACGAGAAAAGACAGACACCCCTCACTGACGTGGCCTTGACTGAGAAGGAGACACACACTCCCACGTTCCCCGTGCACATGAGAGCATGGGGGCCCAGCCTAGAAGATTTTGTGAGCACTAGCCCCACAGGAGGGAGGAGGGGGCTGGAGCACCAGCATGGGCTCTCCAATACTTGTGGGGAGGCTGAGCCGCAGGGCTGGATCCAGGCAAGCCAGGGGCTGCATCCAGCCCTGGGCCTAAGGTTCCCCACCTCTGCCTTATAGGGTGCTTTTAAGCAATAGTACATTATTGTTTAGGCCTCCCTAATCCCACCTTCGGAGACCAAAGCAAAGAGATAAGCAGCTGTAAGATACTGTATTGGTCTAGCAAGCCATCATAATTGTATAATTCTGACTTCTTGACTAACAGGACATCCTAAATGTGGCAGACAGACAAAACATGCTGCTTCACACTCAAGACATCCCCTGGCCATTCTCGGGACTTCTGATGCCCTATGCAGTCCGAGCACCTATACCTCCATCCCCTGTCAGGGAGAGGGCAGCAGCTCCGCAGGAATGGCTGTGTTCAAGGCAGTGGGGACAAGAGTTATGAGGGCAGAAACAGCAGGGAGGCTGGTGGGGGAACAGACAGAAGGGGGAACGGTACAGCTCACCAGAGCCTGTTGGGCTGGAAGGAGGAGGAGGGGTTAGGAGTTTGGGACCAGAATTGCAGGTAGGTGAAGTAGGGGGCCAGGGGATGGGAGGAGGTGAGGATTTGGGCCACCTGGGCCAAGAGGTGGAGCAGGGGTTGGGAGAGGTGGGGGATTGGGGCTGTTTGAGCAGGCACTGCTCTCAGCTGACACGAGGCACAAACATAGGGCACTATGTACAATTGTGCCCCACACAACTGTGTATGCCTAAGAACGGCCCTGATAGATCCTCAGTCTAACAATTTCTACTGAAGGGGAGATTATCCAAATTGTTACACAGCCACAAGAACTAATGCAGGCAGTCCTCCACTTGCTTCCATTCACACGACCCTCCAGGGGTATGCTATTACTCTAGTGATAAGAGTAGTATCAGCAGCATCCTCTGTTCAGTGCTGCTGTTCTTGACTCATTTGAGGCAGTGCACTTCTGGATAGATATAACAGATGCTAGGAATCTGGGTTACAACTACAGAACTGACGTGGACTTCCTCTGTGGCCAGCAGGCAGGCTCAGGCTCTGGCTCTGGCTCTCTCCCCCCCCCCCCATCTGTTACAATGGGGTAACATTTACATTGCAAGGGTGTTGCGAGAAGTACTGTTTAGTTCTCGTAAAGCATTCTGAATCTATGAAGTGCTGTGTAAGTAACAACATGTGAAGGAATGCTTAAAAGGCAATAATACAAGCAATAGAGAAGAGAATAACAGAGTTTCCTGTTTGGTAAATGCCTCAGTTCCTTTACTGAAGTGTTATGCTTCTCATCAATTTAGATGCTATTAATATATTGTGAGAAAGGAATTTGGTTTTAAATAAAAAAAAAATCCCACACACCACCACTCATATTTTATAACTACGGCACTTAGTAGCAAAGTCTCCCCCTCAAAAAGAAGGAAAGGAAAAAAATCGCAGCCTTGAATCACTTCAGTTCTTTCATTCTTGCAGAGGAGGTAAGCCTAAACTTAAGTGAAGGCGCTTCTCATGAATGGTTAAGCAAAAAGAGTGTTTGCTTGTGGGCATGCAAACAACTTACTTGGACCTCGCTGGTCCCGCACTCTCCAGACCGGACTGGTCCCAAAAAAAGGGGGTTTGCCAGACCAGGGGAGGCGCCCCTCGTCCCCTTCCCCACTCCTGGCCTGAACTGCCACTGGGTTAGGGATCCAACTAAGGCACAGCTCTGCAGCTGCCTGGCTCTGTAGCCAGGGCCAGAGCTCCGCAGCTGCCTGGCTCCACGGCTGAGGTTGGAGCTGTGCAGTGAAGGGCCAGAGCTCCGCAGCTGCCTGGCTCCACGGCTGAGGCTGGAGCTGTGCAGTGAAGGGCCAGAGCTCTGCGGCCTGGCTGCTATTGAGGCTGGAGCTCCCTGGCCACTGGAACCAGAACGGGGCTAGGGCAGAGCTCCATGGCCACCACTGGAGCCAAAGCTCCCCTCCATGCTGCCCATTCTCTCACTCCCCTTTCCCCCGACACTGGGCTCCCATCCGAATTGCTAGTGCCCCTTACAGCGCTCCTGCCCCAACACCAACCCTCCCTGTTCCTGGGCTTTGTGGCCCAGGAAGTCCCAGCTAAGGGAGGTACAACCTGTACAAGTTTCCTATGAACAACAAATGGCATTGTTTGTTATGTTCTTTGGGCTATTGTTATGATAAGGGGTTCCCAATAACAGACAAGATGCCAGTCAGCGAAAGCCTTTTCACTGATACAATGTTCAAAAATTAATTGTGGCCCAGGATTCTGTTAAAATTATCACTGGCTTACTGCCATTATAACAACAATTAAAAATCATTTTAACCTTTTATCAAAACGTACAGAAAATGGAAAACCTGTAGTACACTTGGAACTTAAGGAATGAAGGCAGGTCTTTTTTTAAAAATACACCAATTTCTCTTGTGCTTTTTTCTTCTAGGAAAGAAACCCCATTTCACTATATTTTTAGGTGGTTTTGAGTCTCCTTTCTGGAAGAAAAGGGAAAGTTAGTTCAGACACATCTTATTTGTTGAAGTCAGACCCTGTAGCCTTAAACACAAAACACAACTACCATAAAAAATATTATATATATAGTAATGCACATTCAGTCTCTGATGCTTACTCCTGCTTCCAACCTAGTTAGTAGGAAAATTACAGTCATGCATGTGGTCTCTCAGTCCACTCACAGAACCAGTGCTGGACTGCAAGACATTGCTTGCGGGGGTCATAAGAGCACAACATTGCTGCAAACATGAAGTTGTCTCAGCCACCTAACCCAGACAGAAGACAGATATAAAGGAGAAATAATGTGAAGAAGGAAAATGGGAGAGAATGTCAGGAGGAACCTCAGATTCACATTCAGTGGTAGTTCAAACTATAGCGGCAGCCAAGGAAGCTGGTGATGTCATCTGTTTCTCTCTGGCTAAGGCCAAAAGACTCTGGTGGCAGCAGCAGTTATAATAGGGAAGCCACACACTGCAAGATATCTTAACTTATATGATCCAATATTTGTGTGTCTTGTTTACTTCTATAAACAACTTCCCAAGATGAGCCAAGTTGGACCACTAACCTTTGACAATTTAGAATGTGTCTTTGCATGTATTTATTTCCACTTGGCTGCTACTTATTTCAAAGTACATAACTAAAGTCAAAGCGGAAGCAGCACTGACCACCTGACTTTAAAAATCCACTTCTCCGATTTTAGGGAAATGATTCATGTTGTATATTCTTGATATTCTGGAAGCCCAAATAGAGAGATCTGTAAACAAAAATTTCAGCTTACTTCTTTTAAACTATTTGTTCCTTAATCCTTCCATTTAGCTTACTTTAAAAACATTTGATGTGGCCACTGCAAGACGCGTTCAGGTCTAGCACTAGCCAGTTCATACTGTAACAGCAAATATGAGACAGTAAGAGTGCCTGGTTCATTTTACTTGAAGTATTGTTTCTCTTAAATTAGTAGCAATTCTTATGCAGAGGGGCACAGCCTTAAACTGAACAGTATATAAGCTGTTCATAGGACCCCTTTTAAATTACACCTCCTATTTAAATTTACAAGATTCCCTTATAGAGGCTGACAACTGAATTTCTAATCACAAAAAATCTTTATTTGGGCTTCCAAAACAGTGAATTTGGGTTGTTATAAGACATCTTGGAGGTGAATGCCTGGCTGCGAGGATGGTGTCGCCAGGAGGGCTTTGTCTTCCTCGACCACAGGTTGCTATTCCAGGAAGGACTTCTAGGCAGAGATAGCGTTCACCTTTTGAGGAGGGGGAAGACCCTATTTGGACACAGACTGGCTAACCCAGTGAGGAAGGCTTTAAACTAAGTTCGACAGGGACAGGTGAGCAAAGCCCACGGGGGAAATGGGAGGGAGCGTGGGCTATAATGGCAGAGAGAAAGGAGGGTGAGGACAAAACTGGGAGGCAAGGTCAAATCAGTATCTTAGGTGCCTATATACAAATGCAAGAAGTATGGGTAATAAGCAGGAAGAACAGGAAGTGCTAATAAATAAAGTACAATTATGACACTGTTGGCATCACAGAAACTTGGTGGGATAATACACATGATTGTATGGAAGGGTACAGCTTGCTCAGGAATGACAGACAGGGAAAAAAGGGAGGAGGTGTTGCCTTATATTAAAAATGAACACACTTGGAGTGAGGTGGAGGTGGGCATAGGAGATGGAGGTGTTGAGAGTCTCTGGGTTAGGCTAAAAGGGATTAAAAACAAGGGTGATGTCATGCTAGGAGTCTACTACAGGCCACCTACCCAGGTGGAAGAAGTGGATGAGGCTTTTTTTAAACAACTAAAAAAGTCATCCAAAGCCCAAGATTTGGTGGTGATGGGGGACTTCATATATCCAGATATATGTTGGGAAAACAACACTGCGGGGCACAGACTATGCAATAAGTTCTTGGACTGCATTTGAGACAACTTTTTATTTCAGAAGGTTGAAAAAGCTACCGGGGAAAGCTGTTCTATATTTGATCCTAACAAATAAGGAGCAACTGGTTGAGAATTTGAAAGTGGAAGGCAGGTTGGGTGAAAGTGATCATGAATCATAGAGTTCACAATTCTAAGAAAGGGTAGAAGGGAGAACAGCAAAATAGAGACAATGGATTTTGGGAAGGTGGATTTTGGTAAGCTCAGAGAGCTGATAGGTCAGGTCCCATTGGAATCAAAACTCAGGGGTCTGTTTTGGGACCGGCTCTGTTCAATATCATCAACGATTTAGATATTGGCATAGAAAGTACGCTTATAAATTTTGTGAATGATACCAAGCTGGGAGGGGTTGCGACTGCTCTGGAGGATAGGGTCATAATTCAAAATTATCTGAGGTAAACAGGATGAAGTTTAATAAATACAAATGTAAAGTGCTCCACTTAGGAAGGAACAATCAGTTTCACACATACAGAATGGGAAGCAACTCTCTAGGAAGTAGTATGGCAGAAAGGGATCTAGAGATTATAGTGGACCACAAGCTGAATACGAGTCAGCAGTGTGATGCTGTGGCAAAAAAAGCAAACATGATTCTGGGATGCATTAACAGGTGTGCTGTGAGCAAGTCATGAGAAGTCAATCTTCTGCTCTACTCTGCGCTGGTTAGGCCTCAGTTGGAGTATTGTGTCCAGTTCTGGGCACCCCATTTCAAGAAAGATGTGGAGAAATTGGAGAGGGTCCAGAAGAGAGCAACAAGAATGATTCAAGGTCTAGAGAACATGACCTATGAAGGAAGGCTGAAAGAACTGGGTTTGTTCAGCTTAGAAAAGAGAAGACAGGGGGGACATGATAGCCGTTTTCAGGTATCTAAAAGAGTGTCATAAGGAGGAGGGAGAAAACTTGGTCATCTTGGCCTCTGAGGATAGAACAAGAAGCAATGGGCTTAAACTGCAGCAAGGGAGATTTAGGTTGGACATTAGGAAAAAGTTCCTAACTGGAATAAATTGCCCGGGGAGGTCGTGGAATCTCCATCTGTGGAGATATTTAAGAGCAGGTTAGATAAATGTCTAGCAAGGATGGTCTAGACCAGGGGTGTCCAAACTTTTTTCAAAGAGGGCCAGATTTGATGAAGTGAACATGCGTGAGGGCCGACCATTTTGCCTGACATTCTTTGAACCATTAAAATTAAATGCAAATTGCATAAAATAGTTAAAGTTTATTGCAAACGGCATACTTTTCATTTCGTCACATGGATGACAAATCTAAACAGGTGTTAAATCACTCTGCCTTTCATATCTGAAGGCCAGATGAAAAAAAAATCCAGGAAGCTGAAATATATGTCAGGAACATTGTAAAGTACATTACATATTATTGGTAATAAAGGTTGTCTGTCAACTTTTAAGTTCAAAAAATATGAACAGGAACATAACACCAAGTATATATGTTGTGTCCAAATATATTTATAACTGATTTAGACCAACTGACATTAACTGAGATTTTACAATGTATTAATCTCAATACATATGGATTCGTTGGGGGCCATAAAAAATAGATAGTGCCAAATTACCTGAGGGGCCATATTAAACTGGAACACGGGCCGCAATTGGCCCGCGGGCCGCACTTTGGACATGCCTGGTCTAGACAGTATTTGGTCCTGCCATGAGGGCAGGGGACTAGACTCCATGACCTCTCGAGGTCCCTTCCAGTCCTAGTATTCTAGGATTCTATGACTCCCTTGGCTCATTCTCTCACATTCCACTGATCTTTCCCTTTAAAAATAAATGTTGTTCCCTATTTAAGCTGGGAAAAGATTACTGCTACATTAAATTTTTTTTTTTTTTTTTTTGCAGAAATGTGCTTCACTCCTCCGGTCTGCTCTTTCTTCGAATACCACATTGAATTAATTCCTGTGACATTCTTCAAGGGCTAATCCCATCTTCTTAATGAAAGGGACCCTGGTCCTGATCCTACTCTTTCACAAGCTAAGTGAATAAAACTACTGACGTGCAGTGTGTGCTATAGTATTTCTAAAAAGTACTGACAGCACCTGAAAACTAAGTTGGTAAACGAGCATCAGATGCTTCATAGGCATCAGTAAGACAAGCTTACACACACATTTTTAGGATAGTCATTCCTAGAAAGAATCCCACTCCTGAACAAAGGTCAGATGATTAGATCAGTCTTCCAGATCACTCTGTTCTTTCCCAAAGCTTCCCAATAAAAGCATCAAATATAGCATGAATTGGTGCAACTTTGCTATGTTAAATTTTGGTTTAATCTGTTCAGTGCTATTTCACTGCTGAAGGGCAATGTATTAGGGATGTGAAAGGTTAACCAGTAAACATCACGCCTCAGTCCGCGAGGAATCCAGGTCCATTGCAGGCAGGGGCTGATCCGGCAGAGGCTGATCCCAGCCTGGAGCTGGGAGCCAGTGGCAGCCCTAACCCTAATGGAGGACTGGGTCCTGGCAGTCTGGACCCCGCTTAGTCAACTGGTTAAATGTTAGGTCAACCTAATGTTTAACCACTGAACTTATTTACTGGGATTTTATATCCCTATGATGTATAAATTGACAATGTCTCTGATCATGTGGGTGGTGCATCGTTCTGATGATCTTTATGTCCCTGATGTCTCTTTGCAATATGATGATACAGTCAATCAGGTGCCAGTGCTTTGATCTCAGATGCTTGCAATCTTGCCTGAAGATTGTGGATAGTAATGTGCCCTTGGTCAGCACACTTTGAGTCAAAAGAAACTGCTGCTGTTCATTTTTCTGACTCTACTGTTCTTTATTATACCTTTCCTCTCCTCAGTCTTTTCCAGTTCAGCCATTAAAGTCTACTGGAAGTATGAGCTTTTTTCCATAGGGTATAGATTTGATTATCTCATCCAAATCAGAACAGAACAGTTTATTTCTTCTGTATTGTTCATGGTTGGAGCATAAGCAATTAAAAGAGCTGCAAACCTAAACTTTTCTAATGGGAAGCTGCAGAATCATTAGGCATTCCTTTTCACCCGCAGATAAGTCTCTCAGCAGTTTCATGAGGCTGTTTTTAATAACAAAACCAATGCCATGAAATCTGTCTCTGCTGTTGTCCCTTTTGAATAGAAAAAAAAGTGTAGCCACCTCTTCATTCCTCTATGAAGCCTTCAGCTACAAGTCTGGTTTCACTGACAGCAGCTAGGTCAATACTCTGAGTTCCCTTGCAGACAATGCCATATGCCTCGAGGTGTTATTGCTGTACATTAAGGGCCATATGTTCCATGCTACCGGTGAAATCTTGGTTTTTTTTCCTTTTAGAACGACTGTATAATGATCCACTAGTTGCAGTTAACTATCTAGATTAAAGCTAGGCAGGCAACATTTAGGTACCTTTTCTAGTCACTTCTCTTACTAATATGCACAGGACCGTCCACGAAAAGGTCTGCTCAGTCATCGGATTACTGCCAAATATCTCTGCTGCAGGATTCAAGACAGAGCAACCAGAATCCCAGTTTGTCACATGTAACTTCATGACTTTAGGTTCAACCTCTAGTCTGGCATTCTGGTCCAGCAACATCTGTGGTCTGGCAAGATTTTAGTTAACTAGATGTCCACTTATGGGTGCGGCCAAGTTTCCCACAGTCCCATAGTTTGATTACAGCCACTAGACCTGGCTTTCAGTGTTCTGAGCGGATATGAAGCTCTAATTTACCCCAAATGTCTTCTAAGAGCCCAGTAGAAATGGTGGCAATGCTGCTAAATAATATTGACCTCCTGTGGTTCAACCCCCGTCAGGTTCCAAGGGAGCCGAATTAGAGACATTCAACCTCTATTACTCCTAGTGTTCATCTATACCAGTCACTTCATCACCACTATAGGACTCTTTCTTGATTATGCATGAAAGCCTGTGTGTGACACATTTTAAGTGAGAAGACTGCCTTCTCATGCAACAACCTGAGTCTCTTGGCTGCTGAACTTGAAGACCATTGGCATGAATAGTTTAATGCCAGGGGCCTTCATCAGCTGCACTGAACAACCGCTGAAGCCTTTTGCGATTGTCAAGCCTTAGGTATTCCACACTGGTGCTGTGTCTTTCCAGCTGTTTGTCCAAAGCAGGCCTACGGTATGTTTACACTTAGAGATAAGGGTGTGATTTCCAGTTTGGGCATGGACTCAGACTAGCTGCACACTAAAAATTGTAGTGTAGCCATGGGAGCATGCACAATGGCAAGCACTGATGGCAGGGACTAGCTACCCAATGCACATACTCATAAGATTCAAGCAGATTTGTATTTGGGTCAGCTAGCCCATTCCATCACTGCTGGTTGCTGGCCATACTACTATGGCTACTCTGTTTTTAGTACGCTAGCTAATGCTTGTGTGCCTACTTCAGCTGGGAATCACAGTCCGAGCTCCAAGCGTAGAGGAGCCTTAGCTTGCTGGGAATAGGCATTTACCTTTCAGAGTTATTCTACCTGGTTTAGAGAGGTAATGGAAACAGTATTGCAGTGTGCAGCCACACAAGAAGAGCTACTTGGAGCCAGAGGTAAGAGTGGATACAAAGTAAGTCCAACGAAAGAATTATTCACAGTACATCTACACTGCAATTAAAAGCGTGGAACTGGCCCCAGCCAGCTGAGTCAGTCTGGTTGGACTAGGGGACTGTATAACTGCAAGTGTGGCCTTGCAGGCCCATGCTGCAGCCTGAGCCCCAAAGTCTACACTGTAAACAGACCCACAGCATAAACTCAAGCCAGTCAGCATGGGCCAACCGCAATGTTTACCTGAAGCGTAGGCATACCCTCAGGGTGAAACTATCCTTATTTTCAGAGATGCCACCTCTCCTGCTATACACCATATGCATGTGTAGATTAAAACAATCAACAAGAGAAGATAAGTCGATGCCACTCAACAGATGAAGGCAATTTCAAGGTCTCAGTAAGTTACTGACAAAGAATCATGGTTAGCAGTACCCAGCAGGCAAATAAGAGAAGAGAGAAAGATTCTGCCAAAAGAGCTTATCTAAATTAGCTTCAACATAAAAAAATTAGGTATGTCAAATGATTAAAAAAACCCACAATTAATCACATTTAACCACCATTAGTTTATGGGAGATAGTATAGTGAGCTTCTTGTCACCTGAAAGTGACATTGTAAACAAATCTCTCTCAAATGTAAACAAACTTGTTTGTCTTAGCAACTGGCTGAAGAAGTGGGACAGAGTGATTTGTAATTTCCTAAATTTGACATTTGTTTTTACATAACTACACTGAAACAAAACAAAGAACTATATTTATAGGTTGCACTTTCACACACAAAAAAGATTCCATTACAGTACTTGTATGAGCTGAATTGAAAAATCTTTTTACAGTGCAAAATAAAAATGTGAGTACTGTACACTTTGTATTATGTTTTAATTGCAATCAATCCATTTGAAAATGTAGAAAAACCACCTAAGATATGGATACATTTAAATTGGCATTATATTAGGAATGTGATTAATCGCAATTGTCTTAAATTGTGTTAGTTTGTTTTGAGTTAATTGCAGTTCACTCAAGCAATTAAGTGGCAGCCCTAAAAATAAAGTAAATGATTTCATACTTCAAAAACAAAACCTGTAAGTTACACAGGTTGATTTCCTTAATCCAGGGTGGGCAGTAATTTTTAAAAGGGGTCACTTGACAAATTTCTGAAGTGGCCCAGGCTGCCCCAAAAGGGACATGGCCCCACCCACAGACACTAGGAGTGGGGGAGCATGTGAAGTCTTTGACCCCCCCCCCCCCCTTAGAGAGAATCACCAGCTGTTTAAAACAGCTGGCAATTTCCTCTAGGTGCTGCAGTGGGAGGAGACATCACCCACTCTCCCCAACTCCAGGCCAATCAGGGCATGGGGGCGGGGGAGTGCACAAAGTCTCTCACTCCCTTCCCCTGCCCTGCCAGGGCACAGGGTGGCAAGAGAGAACTGCCAGCTGTTCTAAAACAACAGCCAGTGGTTCCCTCTGATGCCTCGCACCCCTAGCAGGGTGAGAAGATTTTGTGCGCTCCCCCCTCTCCAGGTCTCAATAAGCCTCGGGGCGGAGAAGCGCCAGCGTAACAACGGGCTGGATCAACCAGCTTGGCAGGCCGAATCCAGACTGTGGAGGCTCCTTTACCCATCCCTGACTTAATCCCTTCTCTCCAAAGAACATGAGCAATACAGGAGCTGGTTAGTTTATCACCCTGCAGCCTTTATGGACTTGCAGGTCTGTGCATGTACATGTAAGCATATTTCATGAAACAAACCAAAAAAACTTCTAACTGCTCTGTAACATTAATATGATAAACTGTTGTGTCTAGGCCAGGATGAATAGAAGGAAAGTAATCAAGTCAACCTATTAACTGAGATTCTGAGAGTCAGAGAGAGACAGAAGCAAAATTTCTTCAAGAACACTGGACAGAGTTTGAGGCTTAAAAGGTTTGCAGACTGCAGTTCAGCTTCAGTGAATCAGTCTTAAATTGAAGGATCTCTTTGCCATCACCAGATCACTCTTTCCAAAGCTGGATGAAAGTCATGTGTAGAGACCTGTGCAGATAATTTTGTAGCTGAAAAAGTGATCTGTGGATATCCACATCCATGGATATGGAGACCCAAAGATATAAAGTTTGCAGGGTTCTAGATACAAAATGTGTATCCGCTTCTGTATCCACAGCTCATTTTTGCAGACAGATGCATCCACATCTGACGATAAAGATACCTGCAGATATAAAGCAGACATCCATGAATTTGCAGTGCTCTACTTTTGTGATGCACAAATATTGCTCTTGCTAAGCATGAGTGACGGGTTGCTGCAAAGGACTCATTTAGATGTTAGTCCTTGCTGTGTCTTCCAGCCATTGATTTTCATCCTGTTGGTGTTGTGAGTCTTCCTTCTGCACTTGTGGTATCATTTCTTTAGGTCTGTGATGTGCTGCACCCTGCAGTAGCGTCTGTTTTTTTAGAGTACAGCAATGTAAGTTACCTTCTGAAAAAAGTTGGCTGCTTTATCCATTCCCGAGTTGAGCTGTTTCTCAGCAACTCTCAAAGGGTATGTCTACACTAGCCCCGTAGCTCGAACTAGGGAGGCTAATGTAGGGATTCGAAGTTGCAAATCAAGACTGGGATTTAAATATCCTGTGCTTGATTTGCATCTTCCCAGCCGGTCACCTTTTTTTTTTTGAAATTTACAAGTCCGGACTAACTGCCCGCATCTACACGCGGCAGGGACCCAGTAGTTCAAATTAAAGCCCCAGTTCGAACTACCTGTTATTCCTCCAGCAAGGAGGTTTAAATATCCCATGCTTGATTTGCAGGTGGAACAACAGGTAGTTCGAACTAGGGCTTTAATTTGAACTACCAGGTCCCTGCTGTGTGTAGACACGGGCAGTTAGTCCAGACTTGTAAATTTCAAAAAATGACAACCGGCCGGGAAGATGCAAATCAAGCGCGGGATATTTAAATCCCGGGCTTGATTTGCAACTTTGAATGTCTACATTAGCCTCCCTAGTTCGAACTAGGGGGCTAGTGTATACATACCCAAAGAGTCTTACAAAGCAGACTGCCCATTTTACCAAAAGGTGAAGTAACTGCCAAAGTTCACCCAAAAGGTCAGTGACCGAGCCAAAAATAGAACCCAAATCTCAAGTCTCTGTCTAGTGCTTTAATTGTTCTACCTGTTGTGTATTCCATCACTTCTTTTGCTCCATAAACCACAAATGTAATTACCAGGGTAAAACCACAGTTTAATAACTACACAAATGGTATTGCCTGGGGTCCACTATTTTAATATTACCTTCCTCTTCACCTCATTTAAAAATATTCACATTATTCACCACAATAGGGCTAGGGCAGCAGCCCTTGTTCTAACAAGCCATGCAGCTCTCTCCATCACTACTTCAGCGTCCCTTTGCCTGCCAAGTCAAGAGAAAGGGGAGATGAGCTGCAGCTATCATGTGTATTTGCTCATAAAAATGGGTGCCTTCTCACTAGCCAAGGTTTCCCTAACTGAACACTCCTAACAAGTGAAAGCTAAGACACTGTAAGCTCCTGGTCGACAGTTAAGTGTTACTCTACCTTCTGGTGGAACTTAAGGTGATGAAACAGAGAAAATACATTCTCAGTAAAAACAAACAACTAATTAGTGCATACGGCTGAATACTTCTGAGAGTATCCTTATGATTGCTACATGGCTCTTAAAAGCCCTTATTTTTACCACTTTTTTATTCTTAACTATATATAGGATACGATACTTTGATAAAGAGTCCTCACGTGGCCTGTATAGGTGTATACACGTAGAAACCTGTGACAAACTCAGACTTGCATAGTAATATTAGATTTAAATTTTTCTAGGCTGCAACCACTACACGGGAACACGTGAGTATGTCTGGCATTCCATTCTGCTCATTGTCTCTGTGCATGCTTGTGCACAAGTAGTACAGAGATGGTTTCAGAATGGGTATTCAGGAGGGTGGTTATGTCCAATATTTAACATGCCTTTTAAACTTTGTTTACTCCAAAGGATACCAAATTATTCCTCCTTCCCTCCTCCCAAGAAATGGGTCTCTATTCTTAAACAAAAACACCTGTGAGAGTGAAGGAAGAAACATTAGAATGCACCACTTGCATCAAGGGTTTTTATTATAAATTGGTTAAATTTAAGGACTTAGTCATGGGAGGTGTCTGTGGACTTATTTTGAATAGGGATGTTAAATATTAACTAATAGACTAGTCAATGGGATTTCCATCTACTATTCGATTAGCCAATAAGAATTTCCACGTTCCACTTTAACTTATAAGATAGTCAACTAGTCAATTACAAACAGTCCCCGGGTTACGTACAAGATAGGGACTGTAGGTTTGTTCTTAAGTTGAATTTGTATGTAAGTCGGAACTGGTACATATTGTAGGGGAAACTCTAGCCAAACATTTCTCCAGAGCTCAGTTTTATTCTCACACACCTCACTTCCCTCAGTCCTTTATTCTCAAGCTGAGGTGTCTGCTGAGAAAAGCCGCTCCACGTCTCCCTGGTCTGCTGGGAGGGGGCGCTAGCTTCGCATCTCCCTGGTCTGCTGGGGGGAAGCAGCTAGTGCGGGGTTGCCTCACCCCGTTTGTAAGTAGGGATCCGATGTAAGTCGGATCCATGTAACCCGGGGACTGCCTGTAGTCGCTTACATCCCTAATTTTGAAGCACCCACTTCCTGTTATAAGGTATAGGTCCTCTCTCACAGTGTTAGTCATAAGAGGCTGACTGTGCTAGCTGGGTAATTAGAGAGTTAGGGCACTAATTTATATTTAGTATGTTACTTTAGAACACATGCAAACTCCAAGAGATCTTCCAAGATTCAGGGCTGCGCATGTACAGAAACGAGAGCTGATAAGGCACGTAAGCAAGGCTATTACAATGCAAAGTAAAACTGTCTTTAAAAATTCAGAGAGCCTAATTCTAAAGCCCACTGAAGTCAACGGAAAGGCGCCCTTTACCTTTGATGGCCTTTGGACTGGATGCCTGTATCTGAACACTGCTTCCCCTCACACACACTCTCCATGTGTGGAGAGATATTAATGGGTCATTTCACCTTAAACAGTCTCTTGAAATGTGGTTTCACGCTAAAATGAATCTGTTTTGCCTTACCTATGACACCCTAAGCACATTCCCTAGACCTGAACAAGAACCCGGTATAAGCTGAAAAGTTTCTCTTTCATCAACAGAAGTTGGTCCAATAAAAGATATTGCCTCACAAACCTCATCTGTCAAATACCTGAACACAAATGGAAGGAATCATTATTTTGCTATCAATTATCTCTCAGTATTACACTGAATGGAGGGTAAATACCCAAGTATTCCAGAAATTTTTCAAAAAGTGATTTTGCCCCCACCATTTCTATTCCATGTATTTACTTACATACAATAAAATACAATTGTTTAGTGACCCACTTGCATCCTATGCAATCAAACATCAATAGATCCTCCACACACTTTTATAAATGGTGGTGGAAAACTTGTGTTAACTGTAATTGCCCAAATCTTTTAAACTCTGTTCTGTCCTTCCTCTCAGATTCTGGTTATCCCCACTCCACTCTCTTTCTGGTCAGTACTGCCAAAGAGTAATGCAGCATTCCAGGGTCAAAGCACTTTGCAGGGAAAACTGGCAAAGCTCTGCAGCAATGTTCCTTGTCTACTCAGGCAGGCTGTCTCTCTATAGTCTGTTCAGTAAGGTTTGTCCATTTGGGAGAAACACTGAATAATGTATGATGTGCTGAAGTATAATGATAAACACTTTAATATTTAAATATTTCCCCCATCTTATTTTAATGGCTTTAGTGCTGATGACAGTTGTTGAATTTGTAGCTCTAAGAGCTGAAGTTCTCTATCCATAAAACAGAGACAGAATGGGTGACAAATGGATCTTTGCTCCACCATGCTGGCCCTATATCGTAGTCTGGACCTGGAGGAGCTGCTATGAAAACATAGTTCAGTCCCATAGTCATTCATCCCTGGCCCTCCGCTGAGAATACAAAGAAAGGTTTCTGTTTTGTTGCTCAGCGTTATCTGTACCCCTTTCTGATAGGAAATGGACATCCTACCCAACCACCATTTGATGGTGGTAGCTTTAAGGTCACTTCCATCCTTGACTCCAGTGAACAAGGTGAAACGGTGTATATCAGATTTCCAGTCTCTCAACCTTTCCAATTCTCCGAATTACTCTTCACTCTTCCCTTTTACCTGCCATCCTCTGCAGAGCTCCAACTTGAACTTGAATGACCATAGATATTCCCTCCATGTTTTATAGCTAGGCCATGTTGTTCCAAGCATCAGTCCGAAGGGAACTTGTTAAGTATTGCTGGATAACTGCTCTCTTTCCCTGCACACCAGCTCATGCTCAAGATTAGACTGTACTCCTGAACATGGCAATTTGTTGTGCACCTATTAGGCTTGGGAGACAGTATAGTCTGTTGAATTAGGTCACAAAGTGACCTGAAGAACTCTATGTAAGCTTGACAACCTATTACCTCACCTGCCTTGTCGCTCTAATTTCCTGGGACTGACATTGCTACAATGACACTATATACTAGTTTAAGGAGATATTCAGCACAGAAGCTTCTGGGAGCAGAAGAGATTTTCAGGACTCTGAATCTCTTATGTCCCTTTCAGTATTGGTTTTTATGTATTTTCATGGGAGTAAAAGGCAGAGATGAGGAATTGCCTGGCAAAAATCAAATGCTTTACGGTAAAGTGCGGAGCTTGGAGGCTTTTTGTTTGTCCTCTTTGAAACAAAGTGACAACTGAAGTCAATTTCCTAAAATACTAAAATGGGTGACACACACTTGTCTTTAGTCGGTGGAAGTCTGAAAAAAAAAATATGAACGTTTAACTTCCCAACTCACAGCATCCAAGCTTGGTTCAAACCCAGTTGATTTTAAAAGAATCAATATAATGCTTCAGCTCTGCCATCTCACTACTGAGCCTCATCTCCCACATAAGCCCTCCACTCCCCAAGTGTCCTTCCATCTGGACCCACCCCCACCAAGTCCCCCCCATTGAAGCCAGCCCCCTACGCTAGCCCCCCAAGCCCTACCTCCTTGCGTGCAGACCCCCATCCCTGCATCCAGACCACCCATCTGAGCCCTGCCTGATGCACCTAGACACCCTCTCCACTTCTCCAGACACACACACCCCTCCCCTGCCAAGCCCTAACTATCTGTGCCTGAACATGCCCTACGGAGTCCTGTTGCCCCTGCATCTGGAACCCTGCAACCAGCCCCTGTGCATTCAGATGCCGTCTGGACTTGAATCCCCCTTGAGACACTTGTATCCAGAATGCCCCATGCAGAATCCTTTTACCCCACATCGGGATCCAGCAGGGCTCAGCCTGCCTGACTCCAAAGGGACAGAATGCTGAAGTGTTTCTGGAATGGGCCCAGGCCTCATGCAATGTCCCGCTTAAAATATTAAGCGGCCCACCACATTGCAACACAGGCAGTGGGTCACTAGAGTAGCCCATAGCCAGGGTGCTACCAGCACCAGTTAACTGAATACCCCAGTAAGCATGCTGGTAAGGCAATGCTTACTAGGTAGCCAGTTACCCCTTCACATCCTGTGACGGGGTGCGGTCACAAACAGCCCCTCGGGGGTGCCTCCACAGCCACTTGCCTTATGGATCTCTGGGGCTCCTCACTGCCTGGTCCTGCTGGGCCAGCTCCACTATCTCCCCCTCCAGCCAAGGTCCCAAGCTGAGGTCCCAGCCCCCACTGAGAAGCAGTACAGACACTGAAACTCTTCAGGTCCAAGGAGAGTGCAGTTAAGGGCCCAGCCTCCTAGGCTATCACTCCCCAGATAGGATCAAACCCCAAAGAATTAGGTAAGCCACCTTTACCAATGGAAGGGGGAATGTGCACACTGCGTGCCCCCCCAGATAACAATAGTGCCTAACGTAGTGAATACAAGCAGAGAGACGAGGAGTCCTGAGGCACCTTATAGACTAAGTGTAGGAGCATAAGCTTTCATGGGCAAAGACCCACTTCGTCAGATGCATGCATCTGACGAAGTGGGTCTTTGCCCACGAAAGCTTATGCTCCTACACTTCAGTTAGTCTGAATCTGCAAAAGCGACGAGGAGTCCTGTGGCACCTTATAGACTAACACGGCTACCCCTCTGATACTTGACAAGCAGAGAGAGGGTAAGTTTAGAAGATAGGATACACAAAGAACAAGTTAAAAATCACTTAGGAAAGTTAGATGTCAGCAAGTCACCAGGTCCTGATGAAATGCATCCCAGGATACTCAAGGAGCTGATAGGAGGTATCTGAGCCTTTAGCTATGATTTTTGAAAAATCATGGCAGACAGGGGAGATTCCAGAAGACTGGAAAAGGGCAAATATTGTGCCCATCTATAAAAAGGGGAATAAGAACAACCCAGGAAACTACAGACCGGTCAGTTTAACGTCTGTCCCAGGGAAGATAATGGAGCAGGTAATTAAGGAAATCATATGCAAACACTTGGAAGGTAATAAAGTGATAGGGAATAGCCAGCATGGGTTTGTGAAGAACAAGTCATGCCAAACTAATCTGATAGCTTTCTTTGATAGGATAACGAACCTTGTGGATAAGGGAGAAGCGGTGGATGTCATATACCTAGACTTTAGTAAGGCATTTGATACGGTCTCGCATGATATTCTTATTGATAAACTAGGCAAATATAACTTAGATAGGGCAGCGATAAGGTGGGTGCATAATTGGCTGGATAACCGTAGTCAGAGAGTTGTTGTTAACGGTGCTAAATCCTGCTGGAAAGGGATAACAAGTGGAGTTCCTCAAGGGTCTGTTTTGGGACCCATACTGTTCAATATCTTCATCAATGACGTAGATATTGGGATAGAGAATACGCTTATTAAGTTTGCAGATGATACCAAACTGGGTGGGGTTGCAACTTCTTTGGAGGATAGGGACATAATTCAAAATGACCTTAGCAAGTTAAGAGAAATGGTCAGAGGTAAACAGGATGAGGTTTAATAAAGAGAAATGCAAAGTGCTCCACTTAGGAAGGAACAATCAGTTCCATACATACAAGATGGGAAGCGACTGTCTAGGAAGGAGCATGGCGGAAAGGGATCTAGGGGTCATAGTGGACCACAAGTTGAATAGGAGTCAACAGTGTGATGCTGTTGCAAAAAAAAAGCAAATATGATTCTAGGTTGTATCAACAGGTGTGTTGTAAGCAAAACTCGTGAAGTCATTCTGCCGCTCTACTCAGCGCTAGTTAGGCCTCAGCTGGAGTACTGTGTCCAGTTCTGGGCACCACATTTCAAGAAAGATGTGGAGAAATTGGAAAGGGTACAGAGAAGAGCGACAAGAATGATTAAAGGTTTAGAGAACATGACCTATGAAGCCAGGCTTCATGAACTGGGCTTGTTTAGTTTGGAAAAAAGAAGATTAAGGGGGGACATGATAGCGGTTTTCAAATATCTAAAAGGGTGTCACAAGGAGGAAGGAGAAAACTTGTTCCTCTTGGTTACTGAGAACAGGACAAGGAGTAATGGGCTTAAAGTGCAGCAAGGGAGGTTTAGATTGGACATTAGGAAAAAATTCCTAACTGTCAGGGTGGTCAAATATTGGAATAAATTGCCAAGGGAGGTGGTGGAATCTCCCTCTCTGGAGATATTTAAGAACAGGTTAGATAGACATCTGTCAGGGATGGTGTAGATGGAGCTTGGTCCTGCCTTGAGGGCGGGGGGCTGGACTCGATGACCCCTCGAGGTCCCTTCCAGTCCTATGACTCTATGAATTGCTTACACTGGATTTGACAGAAATAAAATGGTTTTATTAAGTTGAAGCAATAGGATTTAAGTACAGGTAGTCCCCGACTTACGTCGGATCTGCACTTACGAACGGGGTTTTTGCCCCGGAGCTCGCAGGCAGCGGTCCCGCCACCTCAACCTCCGGGGCGAGAAAAGCTGCTCCCGGTGCCCCTGGTCTGCTGGGGACGGTCCCCAGCAGACCAGGGGCACTGGGAGCAAAGCCGCAGCCGCGGCGGGGTCCCGCGCCTCTGAGGCTGTGCCCCCCCCCCAGCAGACCAGGCTTTTGTTGTGCCCCTGGGGCAGAGCAACTGGGGTGCTGTCGATTGGTCCCACAGCGCCGCTCTGGGCACTACTGGACCAACCGGGCAGCACCCCAGCTGCTCTGCCCCAGGCGTCCTGATTCAGCCGCTACTGGTCAGTTTCAGCAGCGGCTGAATCAGGACCCCTGGGGCCGAGCAGCTGAGGTGCTGCCCGGTGGGTCCAGTAGCGCCGAGGAGCGGCGCTACTGGAGCAACCCAGCCGCACCCCAGCTGCTCAGCCCCAGGCGTCCCCAAGTCAGCCGCTGCTGAAACTGACCAGCACTGACTACAGGAAGCCCGAGGCAGAGTTGCTCTGCCCTGGGTTTCCTGGAATCAGCTGCTGATCAGTTTCAGCAGCAGCTGACTTGGGGATGCTTGGGGTTCTTAAGTTGAATCTGTATGTAAGTCAGAACTGGCGGTCAGTTTCAGCAGCGGCTGAATCTGGACGCCAGTTCCGACTTACATACAGATTCAACTTAAGAACAAACCTACAGTCCCTATCTTGTACGTAACCCGGGGACTGCCTGTAGTAAGAAGTGAAAAGATGCAGAGCAAAGTAGGTTACAAATCAAAAGAAATAAACCACTTGGCTAATTCTATGCTGAAGCCTCAGTACATACTTAAACTCACCCTAAAACCTCTTTTCCAGCTGCCCCTCCAAACCAGGGCTGTCCTCCACACCCTGGGGTCCCTGGCCCCTTCCTTCAGGTGCAGCCCAGCCAAAAGACCCAGGCCTCTCCTTTCCTATTCCTTTTAAGGAGTTGAGGCCACTTCCCACCAACCACTGCTCATACTTAAGGACAAAAGATTGTTTAACAGTGGCTCATCTAGAAGTTGCAGGTAACACCCTCCATGTCTTCCATTCACACATTTGAAACTCACAAAGTATTCCTCAGTCCATGTGTATAATTTTACACACAAATGATACATACAACAGAGTAAGATAAATAGAATCAGCAGATCATAACATGAAGATCTATGGGTTACATGAAATAATTTGCTCAAACCACCTTTGAGTTATGTATATACATGTCCATGAGTCCATTTCATAAAGCGGGGGGGAGGGTCCGTCACACATTCCTAGTCAGGAGAAAGTGCAGCTTTACCACCAAGCCAGTGTCCCCAGGATAGGGGCGACTACAGGGTCATCTTCCACCTCTGTGCACCCAGGAACCGGTTCTCCCCACTGTCATGCTGGAGCCTCCACAGTTAATTTATGACAAATAATTTAGCATTTTCAAATAGTGTGTGTAGAATTTTTATATTTGAGATCCAGAGTTCCCACAGGAGTAAGCTCTGTGGAGGCTTCAGCCAAGCTAGAGATGCTTATGCCTCTTCCAGTTCCCATCGCCACATCTATGACTAGGTTCCTCCATACCCATGACACTACACTGCCTGCCAACACCACACCTTCTCCCACAGACAATAGAAGCTGAAGATCCACTTTTATAAGAGCCAAGAAGTGTGTGTGTGTGTGTGTGGGGGGGGGGGGGTCACAGTTTAACTTTGCATGCTACAGGCAAGGGAAGAATGGGTGTTAGGGAACACTTTCTTTGTTGCAACCCTCTGCAACGGTGTTCAGGCCGACCATGCTCATCTGTTGTGGGGCCTTATGCATTAATTTAGGGATCACTGTTCCCTATGAGAAGATTCTGTCATTGTTTTGTTTTTAAAAGACTTTATAGATTGTGGGAAGACCATGACTAGGCAAGTTTGAAAGTGTGTGAAGTGTACCCTGGAAAGTGTTCTCCAGTTCCCTAACTTCACTTAGGCGTTTGTATGCAGGGGGGCATTTTACAAATTCTAAATGCATATAAAGATCGGTCATTTCAATCGGCTTTATGGGTCAGGTTCTTATATTTTTAAAAGATTTACTTACCAAGACTGTTTGTGGCATCAGCCCATTAGGTCACTGCCAGTTTTCTTTTTAAAATCCACTTCACTTGACAAAAGTTTAGCTTCCCTTTTTAACTACCACAACCATATGCGACTCTAAACTTCACAGGCTGGATAGATATAAGATCGCCTTATCACGTCCTTCAATTAAAAGTAGGGTCTTGTGTTTTCTTAGTAGTGTCTGAATATAAAAAAAGAGATAGAGCAAAAGAGAAACTTTCCCTACTCATTATCTACAGACTTGATCAACACAGTCAGAGTTTACAAGCACAGTTCTGTGTGGAAGGCTTCAATTAAATCAACCCTGACAAGAACTTAATCTTGGAATGACTAATGCACTTCTTTTGCAAGCAGTCTTATTTTTAAAATGTACTACACCAAAAACTGATTTAGAGTTCTGGACTCTCAAAGTTATTGTTTATGTATATTTTGCTAGGGCTGGATCTGAAGTCATTAAAGGTACCCAAAGCCTAGGTTCATCCAAGCTGTGGATCTAACTCACCAAACCAGAAAAAACTCAGATACTCCAGAAGCACAGCAACTGGCTATACCTGGTACCTGATCAGCACTGGTATTTGCTGGGCTGGGGTGCTCACGTGATCATTATTACAAGTGGAGGCAAACTGTTTCTTTTAAGACGGGAGAAAAGTGACAGGCAGAAAAATGGTGGGTTTTTTTAAACCTATTCGGCCCTTTACTCCGATAATGGGTATGCTTCTCTATAGGGAGGCACTTAATGATAGAGCCCTTCCTTGATCAACATAAATAGCCAGGGGTTTGTTTATCCAGTGCATAAGCCCCAGTTCTCTTAGGCAATTAGATGGGGAAGTCAACAGACAAAATTGCAATACATTTTTTTAAAACATGAAATAGATTTGATTGACATTAGCCTTTTGCTCCCTATAATCAAGAGAACAGGACTGAGAGTGGCATTTTCTCCCTTGCCAACTATGGACTGATTCCAGGCCATCTGTGTGGATGCCAGACAGGACATTCTATCTTCCCCACAGCATAGCATAGTGGTGCCAGCCACTTCACTGCAACAAATGGAGGGAAGAGTGAGGGAGGAAGGGGAAGGGCAGGCAGGGAGCCTCTCTTGTTTTCCTTGTTTGTTTGCTTTACTCTGGCAGCAAGCAGAGAGCTTTCCCCATGCCAAATTCACTCCCAGGGTGAAATGTTCCCAATTACACTGTGGTGGAGAGAAAAACAAAGTTTGTAATTAGAGCTGCAGGAGTTTGAGCCTCACTTCCCAGGCTCAAGTGAGACCGCCAAGTATGGTGCATCTCTGCAAAGAACTTAAACCTGAACGTATGAACTATTAAAGAAAAGGCATTTTATAATTGTAACAAACACTTCAATGTTTGAAGTTCACATACAAGATGTTCATAATAAGTGTTCAGTATCGGTTACAAGTCAGCCTTCTATAAGCCATTTCAGCATTTTCTAAACTTTTCCAAGTTTTATACCTGCATCACTTGCAAAAAAGCAGGAGAGCAAGTTCAGGGTTCTCTCGAATATGCAGCATAAGCCCAGTTCCTATACTTTCACAGTGCACAGTGAGGTTATTTTACATAACCACTGCAAGACAAATACTTCTCCTTGTGGCATCCGCTTTTTGGAGCCCTAAAGAAAGTACCATCCATGTCTCACCCACAGCCCCAAATTGCTGAAGTCTTTCTTCTACCCTCTGGAGACAGTCAATATACAGGGAGGAAACTGTGAGAAGCATTACACTTTACTCACAATAAGAGAAGTAACTCATGCCCTGTATATCAATTCCACCTGCTGACAGACAAGGTAACATGGTTGTGGAATGGGATTCTATCTGGATATTGCAGAACACTGCCCATACACCAAGACAATCCCAGGTGCTGATTTTGGGGGGGGGGGGGGGGAGGAACACATTTGTTACAATGCAAGCACCTCAACTCCTTTCAATTTTGGTGGGATGGTGAAAGACCAATTTATTCCACATGCTGAGTAAACAGCACACGGAAAAAAAACTCCACACGTAAGAGAATCTGTTGGAGTTGAATAGTAGTGCAGTAATAGATTGTCAGGCTGCAGACCCCACCTTAAAAGATATAATCTCCCCCAAATATAATAATTCTTGGGAAGACTAAAGAATCACCAACAGTAAAGATTTCCATTCACAAACTTGGTTTCCTTAAGTCATACTATGATAAATTTAATTGGATTTATTGTCCTCCTTTATGTCCAAAGTTAGCTAGTCTATATCTGGAGAAAGGTGTAGTGGGGGAAGAAGGAGAATAAGAATGGCAACGGAAGCCAATGATTTACCCCCTACTCCCTCACAGCTCAAAAAATAAAATAAAATCCACATAAATATTTGGAAGATTTAAAATTGCAATTTGCCACACAAATGTTCCAAGTTTTTCCAGCAGAAACAGAGCACAAAAATGGCTGTTTAAATCAGTTGGCCTAAAATAAGCCATCCATCATTACATCTTCCTGCCTACGCAGAGGGATTTAGCAAGCATGTACTGCCATGATCTGACACAGGGTAATCCTATAAGCCATACATCCTCTCTCTCTTCTGGACAAGGACACAGTTGCTTTGACCCCTCCACCAAGGCCTTGTGTCCCTGACTTACTTTTCCTGAGCTGATGCAGCAAGTGTAATACTCTTCTCTAAACAGGGACGCAATAAGTACAACATGGAGATACCCACATTCAGAATGTTTATTTGTGCCATGAGAAAAATCTTAATAGGAAGACTTACTTCTTGCCACTCTCCTTACCTCACTGGCCTAGCTCTCTTAAAAATTAGTAGGCTTCCCAGGCAAATCTCTCACCTATCTGACTGAACCTGGCTCTAGAGCTATGGGCTCCATTGCTCTCCCTTTCCAACCATGGAACCCTTTACAGAACAAAAGCCAACCACTTCAGGATAAACCTATAGGGCTGCATCTCACAGTACATTAGGGAGCTGTGCTCCGCAACCGTGTTTCACAATACACTTAGTCCTGCAACAAGTGCCTTTCATAACCTAGCGGCATAGGAATAAAGTTCAAGCCACAAAACCCAGAATGTTCAGATGTGGGGGAGAGAAAGTTCTCTGACTGAAGGCCATTTTGAATTTATTTGCACCCAGAAATTGCAGGCACCTTCTGTGAATGGATCTTACATACTGTACAATATGTTGCATCACATCTGGGAAAAGAGTGAATTAACAGTTTCTTTAAGTTTAAGAGCTTCAGAGGGGCAGTCTGAAGTGGGCTGTGCCCGTGAAAGCTCATGGTACCATCTACATGTTTTGTTAGTCTTTAAAGTGCTACCAGACTATTTGTTGTTTAAGTTTCAGTTTAAGGTAAAGGGAAGGGGTTTTTTTTACAGCAGGGAGAGGGTTTGTTTTGTGAGTTAAGCCTCATATAGCCACATACAAGATGTCTGGGAATGTAGGGCAGTGGATACTATTAAACGCTGCACATCCCAGTTTCACTGTCTCTCATCATGTGTCCAGTAGATTACCACCATCTGCTGCGCAACAGAGAGATCTGTGGGGGAAACGGGTTCTTTAACATTGTTCTCTTCTTCATTACACTCTTCTTAAGAGTACCTGATTATAGATTTCTCTGCATTTAAAGGAGCATAAAATCAACAGCTCCCCTCCTCCCCCAAAGAAAGTTTGTGCAATAGGCCTCCTTTTTATATCTGCCCAGTTACACTGCATCTGATCCTAGAGTCTGCTGTCTGGCACTTCCTACATTTCAAAGACTGAAGCACCTCAATGGGAACACAGTATCAGCTTAAGTCCCCACTCGCACCATTTCCCTGCTGTGATTCTGCCTCCCCTGCCGCTGCAGAGACTCTTGAGGGGGGGGGGGGGGGGGAGGGAGAGAGAGAAGACCGGCTTTTAAGCCAGCTCCCTCTAGCATGGATTCCTGCCTCCCCCGCTAACTCCCTCTTGCTGCCTCTGCTTATGCTTATCAGATAGCTGACTAGCCGCTTACATCCATAACTAGAAACAGGGATTTTTGTTGGATTGCTCTGTCACCATCTGATGCTAAGAAGAGGAGATAATGATACCAGAGAAGATGATCATGTTGGTCCCTTCTTGCTTTATTGTCTAGGGGTATGTCTACACTTACACCTCTTTCGAAAGGGATGCAAATGAAGACATTCAAAATTGCAAATGAAGCCAGAATTTAAATATGCCATGCTTCATTTGCATATTCATGTTATGGCACTATTTTGAAAGTGCTATTTCAAAATAACAGACGCTGTTAAGACGCGGTTATTTTGAGGGAAAAATCCTTCTCTCGAAATAACTGGTAAACCTCACTGTATGAGGAATAAGGGTTATTTTGAGAGAATTGTTTTCTCTCGAAATAACCGCATCTTAACAGCGTCAGTTATTTCAAAATAGAGCCTGTGACGGCGCGTTGGGGGTTCCCCGTCTCCTGCACCCCGAAATGGCACAAACAGACTCCACCAGACAGTGGAATTGAGGGTGGTTTATTGCTCCTCCAGCACAGCGCAGCACAGATGTAATCTGGTTACAGGAACTGGGGCTAAGAGGCCTCAGTGCCCCCCCTTGAGATAGGGGAGTCCCAGCCCCCTCCCCAGCTCCTTATTCCCTGCCTTCCAGCCAGGAACTAACTAACCCTCTACCAGCCCTGCCCCCCAGCCAGGGCAGCATTCCACCTTCCTTTGTTCCTCTCCATGGGGGGTGTCTGGCCACTGGTTCAACAAGTTTGGCATTACCTTGGCCTAGTGAGGCTTTCCCTGCTGGGTCTTGCTCCAGACAGCAGGGGTCACCACAGCCCAGCAAGTACCCCCACTACGTCACAGAGCCATAATGCAAATATGCAAATAAAGCACAGGATATTTAAATCCCGGCTTCATTTGCCATTTCAAATGTCTTCATTTGCATCCCTCTCTCGAAAGAGGGTGCAAGTGTAGACATAAGGTTGACTTAAGATAATTACGTAGCTGAGATGTGTACCTTAAAAATCATGGTCCACACAGCAGGAGGTCAATAGGAACAGACACTCCCATTGGCTTTCCTTATGCCTCAGGAGAAGCAGAGCTACAAGCAATGATGGGGCACCCTCTCAGTTTTAATTTAGCAGGTATTCACTAGACCTGCTAAATTGAACCTTGGAAGATTGACCCCAACAGCATCGATCTTTCACATAATGTAGACATAGCCTTGGAGTCTAATATTTAGGGCCCTAACAAATTCATGGTCATACATTTTAAAAATAGCAAGTTTCAGGATTTCAGCTATTTAAATCTGAAATTTCATAATGTTGTAATTGCAGGGATACTGACAGGATTTGGGGGTGCTGCCTTCAGAATTGGGCAACAGCTGCCACTCTAGTTATCCAGCTCTGAATGCAGTGAAGAAATAAGGGTAGAAAAATAAGTAAAAAATTGCCCACCCATCCTATACTATAAATTGGCAATCTGCCTGCCATCCAGCCTGTTTTTAGTTGAGGCAGATCTTGCAAATTTCTATTTTCTGTGTATGTGGGAGGGAGATGGTGGTGGGCATTTCTGGGAAAACAGCAGTGAAACCATTGTATTTAACATAAGCCCTGGCACAGTATATTACAATGCCCCCTAAAATAACATTGTGATCCCCCCCCCCACCAGCCTCCCTTGTGTTAGGACCCCCAGTTTGAGAAATTCCAGTCTCCCTGGTGAAACTGGTGCCATATAGGGTAAATGCACAGAAAAGACCAGATTTCACAGTCCATAACAGGTTTTTTCCATGGTTGAGAATTTGGTAGGACTTTACTGATATTGCAGAGCTTGGGTGTCATACTTTATTCACTTTGCAAAAGAACAATTTGTTGCACACACTGAAAACAAAGTGCTAATCTAATTTCAGATAAAAAAGAAAAAAAGGACTGAAATGCCATGAACCGCTGCTCCAATCCAAAAATATTAATCAGCCTGGTGCTGCACATTTCTGGATACCGTGCCAGGGCTTATGTTAAATACAACGATTTCACTGTTATTTTCCCAGAAGTGCCCACCACCATCACCCTCCCTCCCACATACACAGAAAAATAGGGCTTTGCAAGATCTGCCTCCACTAAAAACAGGCTGGATGGCAGACAGATTGCCAATTCTAGTATAGGACAGAGGTGGGCAATAATTTTTTGCCAGGAGCCACTTCAGAAATTTTTTAAGTGGCCCTGGGCTGCACCAGAAGTGGCAGGGCCTCAAGAGGAAGGGGCGGAGCCAGATACTTCCCTGCTTTCCCACCCACCGACTATGACTGGTCTGGGCGTGGGGGAGCACCTTTGCCCCCCCCCAGAAGGTCTCCCTAGGTGCCCATGCCCTTGACATTGGGAGGAGACTGTGTGTGCCCCCCCTTCTGTCCCCAGGCCAATCAGGGCTTGGGGGCAGGGGACTGTGTGAAGTCTCTGCCTTGCCAGGACCACATGGCGCTTCTAAGTGCCACAGGCTTCTCACAGGGCGGGGACAAGGCGGAAGAAACTTCATGCTCTCCCCCCACCCCCAGGCCAATCAGGGCAGGGAGTACGCAAAGCCTCTTCCCACCCTTCCAGGAGCATGTGCCACTTCTAAATGCCACGTGCTCCAGGCAGGGCAGAGGAAACTTCATGTGCTTCCCCCTGCCCCCAGGCCCTAATTGGCCTGGGGGCGGGAGAACAGCGGGGCCTCCACAGGCTGGATCAACCCACATGGCGAGCCACATCCGGCCTGCTGAGGCCCTTTTCCCACCCCAGGATAGGATATTGACCAAGTATGGCTCAACGTCAGAAATCTACTACAACCTCAGTTTTTTTCCTTAACATGAGCACTAACAGTCAGTAAAACCAGCGACAACACATTCCATCACAGAGATGGAGGTTTCTAGATTCAGAAGAGTATTTCATAGGGGAAGAGATAGACCTTAGGGATCTGCAAAGTATTTACTCATTTTCATCTGAGGATCAGCATTTTATTTCTGTTTGTGAAAGTTTGAGTATATTCCTGCTATACTTCACAGGACACAGAATGTGTAATAGGAACTAGGGATGTAATAGTGCAGTCTATTAACCAATTAGCATTAACCGACAAGCTTTTGCTTGAGACTACATGCATTTCCCTTCCCCCACCCTGCCAGTAATTTATTTATTTAAAGCAAGCTGGCCAGCAGCCTCAGTCCTGGTTTGTGATGGGTGAGAGACCTACCCTCGCTTCGACTCTGCATTTATTAGGAGGTAGGCAGTCCAAGCACAGTTCCGGCTCACACCAGGTCCAGAAGCTGCTGCCATCCTATATCAGAGGCAGCAGCATGGGGGGGGGGGGGGGGAAGGGAAGAGGGAGGAGGAAGCTGGTTCTCAAGGGGAGCTGGTTTTTAAGCTGGTTCCCCTCATGGACCAGCTCCTGCCTGACATCCCACGCTGCTGCCTTTGATAGAGAGGCTGCAGCGCAAAGTGACAGGGGTCTCCTTGGGAGTGGGGCTGGAGTGCACTGACTGCCAGCCCTGTCCCTAGGGACTACAGAATAGCTGAGTAACCGAAAAGAATTCATGAGGTTACTCAACTATTAAATTAACTGGTATTTAACATTCCTAATAGGAACCTTGGACAAGCAAGGTTCTCCTTGCCAGAGGAGGCTGTGAAGGCCAGGACTATAACAGAGTTTAAAGAGACGCTAATAATTTCATGGAGGTTTTTATTAAGCCAGGGGTTAGAAATGGTGTCCCTGGCCTCTGTTTGTCAGAGGCTGGAGAAGGATGGCAGGAGACAAATCTGCTGGCCACTGTCGGCAGACAGGCTACTGGGCTAGATGGACCTTTGGTCTGACCCAGTACGGCCATTCTTATGTTCAAAAACCCAGAACATTATAAATTACCAGCACATGATGTAAGATTAGCATAAATTATTGTGGTACGGTCTGCAAAAATGCACAAAAAAAGTGTTGTTAAGGACGGAAATAAATAACATAGCTGGAGTAGACATACCTTAAGCCAAGCTTGGCACTGTCTCCATGGCAGGTGGATGATGGAAGCAATATGCCCATCAACTTCCTTTACTCCTCCCAACAGCAAGGATTACAGTCGCCGATGGAGGTGCCCTTAGCGTCTTATTTAGCGGGTCTTTATCAGATCCACTAAATCAAACCCCAGAAGATCGATTGCCAGAGCGTCAATTTTCCAGTAGGTGGAGACATGGCCTCAGTTTTTTCTTCTAAGCCCCCCCAACAGGAATAAGTTTAAGAAACTAAACTATGGGAACTGGCAATTTAACTTAAGCTCCCCCATGTCCTACCCACTACTGCACTGAAACAAATTAAAACACTGATTTAACTTATTTAAATTAATAGCATTCAAGCACGTATGAGAAACATCTAAGTATATATAAGATTGTTCTCTTTTTGGACAAAGACTATTTTAGATCAGACATTAAAAGTGTCAATATTATAGGGAATCCATAT
The DNA here is from genome assembly GCF_052426305.1 of Pelodiscus sinensis. NCBI lineage: Eukaryota > Metazoa > Chordata > Testudines > Trionychidae > Pelodiscus > Pelodiscus sinensis. The sequence goes on along the minus strand of NC_143056.1, from coordinate 117,967,229 downwards.
ACTCTGTACAATTAAGGCAATGTCAAAGGGCCAGCAATAAATGTAGTACTCAAATGGTTACTTTAGGTTTCTGGCTGTACAATGAGCCAGCAAAACATCCGAGTTCTTTGCTCCATTTACTTGTGATTCTGAAAGTCTATTTTATTTTTAGTGATATTATATAGGCAGCACTTAGTACAAAAGAAAATACAATGGCTAAAGATCACATGTTAATATGATACTGCTGTTCAGTTTGTCAATGGTCTAGAAGATGAAACAATGTTATTTTAATGAATGGAATGACTCATCAGTAACTCATATCAGTAATTTAATACCAAGACAGATTTATTTTGGGAGGGGGGTCACAATTTCCAATCAACACCTTCTGTACATTCCCAATATATATTGTCCATAAAAAACAAAGGTAACAAAATAAAAAGGACCAATAACGCTATAAAAATGTGTACTGCTAATGTGATGACTTGTTATAAGATGCAATTAAAAAAAAAAAGTTAGCTAGTTTTTCCTGTATAATGATGTTCAGACTACCAGACAAAGTTCTAACAGGTAAATACCATAAACATTCAAAATACAGGTTTTTAAAATTACTATTTAATTCTCAGATACCTGCGAGTGGCATTAAACTTGCTAAAGAGCAGAGAAATATATGACCAATGTGGGAGACCGATGAGTTTATAGAGATTCCATGTTGCTTTAGAATTGAGTTTGCAAGCAACAAAAAATATTTATAACTTTAATATCTGTTAATATATTAAACAATTTCCAAACAAACAAAAACTGACAATGGATGCTATACCATTAGAAATTGTCATTTCCAACAGGAGAGTCACCAGCAGCAGGCAGTTGAAAAACTTAGTAACTAAAAGTTTTATTTTCATGTGTACACACACGCGCACACAACTGCAGCTAACTGGCACTTCACAGAGTTGCTCACCTCAGTCATCTACACATACAGAATACATAAATAGAGTTGTATGTAGGGCAAAATTTAAGTTTCCTGCCCTAGGCGCTTTCTCTGCACTTACCTGTGGTTATGTAGTTTCATAATGAAAGTGAATATTCACACCACTGTCAGATTGTTTTAGTCTTGCTGTGTATGCAGAGGCAATCCCCAAGATCACATGCTAATTGAAAAAAGCTTATGTATATTGAAAAAATATTTCAAAACAAGCTAAAAAGCCCACACCAGCAACAGACAAGAGTATTTTCCTAAACTCGTAAGTAATACATTAATATGTGAATCTTTATCTCAGCACTGAACAAGTATGTTGGCTGCAAGAATAAGACCTCATCCAGCTACAGTTTGATAGCAAACAGGATGCGTGCAGGTAGTACTCCCGCATACATGTTGTTAACTTAATTCTGCTACAAAGATTCTGGAGCTTTGGGAAGGTAAGTAAAGAAAGAGCTTCAAGCCTGGAACATAACATATTGACAACAGATAAAACATTAAGGCAAGAGAGTGACAAGATTATGCTTAAAAATAAAGCTAAAGCTATTGGCTTTGCCTTCTGGTTAGACAAGTAGCTCTGCAGGAAATATATAGGCTTGAAGCAGACTAACTTGTTGCCTATTGTGTCTGTTTTTAAATACAGAAGCAAACACACAGAATGCACAAACCAAGATCGCTAGCCGGGAAAACACAAACCATGCTCAACACCACAACTACAAGGCTTTTGTTAATACCCCACTAACATTCCCACCAGAGTCGACAGCTTTCCTTTGCTCCTATTACAAGATATCTTAATTTTATAACACACACAAGGAAAGACCATAAAATTCTATTAGATCAGTGGCTCCCAACTGCCTGTCCACCAACCGATGCCGGGCCATGGCACACTGCTGGTAAAAATGTGCATAATGAATATGCAAGTATGCAAATAAAATGTCACCAGTCTGAATGGGGGACCAAAAAGTTTCTGAATGGGTTTACCGGGCTGCAGAATAAAAAAAAAAAAAAAAGGTCGGCAACTACTGTATTACATATTCACTGGTGAATGTTTCCCTCACGGGTATGACAATGAGAACTTAAATCACCCAAGGTTATTATGAGATTCTGACAACCACTCCAATATCTTCACACAGGAATTCATTGTAAATTTTTGCTGTAGCTCTCATCATTTTGGTTAACAACACAAGTATAGTTTAAAATACACCAGCAAAGACATCCATTTCAAATTGATTTATGGAATAGAGTTGATCTGCAAAACAGGTTTCAGTTTAATTTACATATTAGATTTGTACTCTGAAATGAACGAACAAGTAGGATTTAGACAATGGGTTCATCATTCATTTGGGGATGGAGAGGAATTGTGGGGAATAACCTCCAACCATCTTTAAAATAAGGATGTCCCTTTGTTCTAATTAAATATTTAGGTCCTTTGACCAGGTGTATTAAGCAGAGTCCTCCCCTTCATAGGATAGTTCAGGGCAGCTGCTCCAGGTCACATGCTTTGGGGGGGCCCCCATAGTCCCACCACTTTGACCTCCTATGAACCCCCCCTCCCGAGTCCTGGGTGGCCTGGGGGATTTCCAAGGGGGGCCTGGCATAGGATGACAGCAGAGATCGGCCTCCCCTACATTCACTACGTGAGACTGACTTGGCAGCCTGCTCCGCTACACCTTGCTTGTTGCTGCCAAGGTGAAGCATAACACAGGCTGGGAGATGGGCAGGGGGGCCAAGCGGAGCAGGCTGTCAGATTGCTCTGGCTCCCACTGCATAGTTGGAGTATGGGTGTGGGTGACCCCTGCTGCTGCCCCACATCAAGCCCCCTGGATCAACCATTCCGGTCTGGGGAAAGTTTCTCTCAGCATTAGGCACATAAGCTAAAAATCAAGATGAGAGGGTTTTCACCTCCTTTTGACAAGATATATAGGCTATGTCTACACTATGCGCTTTGCTGGAAGAGGCAATGCAAACGAAGCACAGATTAGCATTTTCTTTTGCTTCATTTGCATAACCTCTTCCAATCCGTTTTTGTGCAAGGGGTTTTTGCACAAAAACAAGCAGTGTGGACATTTTCTTTTTGTGCAAAAAAAACCCTTTTTGCACAAGATCCTTATACAGGCAGTCCCCAGGTTACGTACAAGATAGGAACAAACCTACAGTCCCTAAGTTGAATCTGTATGTAAGTCGGAACTGGCGTCCAGATTCAGCCGCTGCTGAAACTGATCATTTTCAACAGCGACTGAATCTGGATGCCAGTTCTGACTTACATAAAGATTCAGCTAAGAACCCCAGGCATCCCCAAGTCAGCTGCTGCTGAAACTGATCAGCAGCTGATTCCAGAAAGCTCGGGGCAGAGCAACTCTGCCTCAGGCTTCCTGTAGTCAGCGCTGGTCAGTTTCAGCAGCGGCTAAATCAGGACGCCTGGGGCAGAGCAGCTGGGGTGCTGCTGGGTTGCTCCAGTAGCGCCGAGGTGCGGCGCTACTGGAGCAACCCAGCAGCACCCCATCTGCTCTGCCCCAGGCGTCCTGATTCAGCCGCTGCTGAAACTGACCAGCAGCGGCTGAATCAGGACCAGAGCAGCTGGGGTGCTGCTGGGTTGGTCCAGTAGTGCCCAGAGCGGCGCTGCGGGACCAACTGGCAGCGCCCCAGCTGCTCTGCCACAGGCGTCCAGAGAAAATCCTAGTCTGCTGCAGGGGGGGGGGGGGGCGTAGTAGCTGCGCCCCCCCCACCCCAGCAGACCAGGAAGACGCGGGCAGCGGACCGAGACGCAACGCAGTCCCGCCGCCTGGGTCCTCCGCGGCTTTGCTCCCAGTCTCCCTGGTCTGCTGGAGACCAGCAGACCAGGGAGACGGGGAGCAAAGCCTCTGAGGACGCCGGCAGCGGGACAGCCGCGGGGCACCTGGGCTGCCCGAGCCCCCACGCGGCTTTGCAAAGCCGTGGGGGGGCTCGGGCAGCGAGGCAACCCAGGCACGCCTGGGCTGCCCCTCCGGGGCTTTGCTTCGCGTCTTCCTGGTCTGAAGACCAGGGAGACGCGGAGCAGCTTTTCTCGCCCGGAGTACACGGGCGGCGGGACTGCGAGGTCCTGCAGTCCGTGTACTCCGGGGCAGCCCCGTTCATAACAGCGGATCTGACATAAGTCAGATCCGTGTAAGTCGGGGACTGCCTGTACCTCCCCACAGAGTAATGAACATAAATCAGAAGTTAGGAATTGTAGAAAATTGACGGAGAAAGACAAGGGACACAAGAATAAACCCATGGCCATTATTTAGGACAAAATGTAAGAATCTAAGTAAAGGAACAAAAATAATCCTGACAATAGTACTGCTCCATTACTAAATGGAAAAGAATTATCCCAATAATGCAGAGAAAGCAGAAATGTTTAATAAATATTTCTCTTCTGTATTTGGAGAGAAGATTGCTAATTTCTGTGTGTACTGATAACATTTTCCAGAAATTAGTTGTGTAGAATGTTAACACAGAAGGTACTAAAGTTAGACATTTAAAAAAAAAATCAACTGGTCCAGACATTTTGCATCCAAGAGCTTAAGAAGGGATAGCGGAGAAGCTTGCTGGACCACTAATGTTGATTTTCTTTAAGTGTTGGAGCACCACAGAAGTTCCAGGAGACTGGGAAAAGCTAAAGTCATGCTAGTTTTAAAAAACAAACAAACAAACAAACAAACCAGGATGACTAGTGGAACAGCTGATATAGGATTTGCTTAATGGAGAATTAAAAAAAAGAGAACAAAATGAATGCAAACCAACATGGGTTTATGGAACTGTATCTTAATATCTGACTCTCTCCTTTTTTGAGATTACATGTTTGGTTAAGAAAGGGAGTAGTGTTAATATAATCCAGACTTCTGTAAAGCATTTGATATCACAGAACATTCTAATATCTTTCTTATTTTGAATTAGGGATGTAAAATCCTGCTTAATTGGTTAACTGGGTAAACGTGTTCAGGCGATTGAAGGGTAGGAGCAGGGGTGTGGCAGGCGAGGAGCTGGAGCAGCTCCTATTGGTTAACCATTCACATCTCAATTTTTAAATGAGCACGGGACACATTAAAATGGATAAACACAACTGGCCAACCAATAGCTCTCAATATGTAATTAAGTGAGGAATTTAAATACCACAGTGATTGATACAACAGTCTGAACAAATATCCCAATCTCCTGAAAATCCAACTGGATATCGTCACTTGAGGAACGGAATGTATTTGAATTCTGTCCATTCTCTTCTGCCAGTATCATAAAATGATTACAATAATTAACATATGCTCATTGACAGACACGGTCTCAAACTTAATGCAAGTTTGGGGACCAGAAAACATCAGAAGCACAGGCTTATCCTGGCATCTTTAGAGACTAACATGGATGGGCATGAAACATGACAATAGGAGTTGACCCATATCTCGAAAACAAGGATACTGTCAAAAGTTCAACTTCTCTGAAAAAGCATGGAAAGAGGGATATTTGGTTCTTAAGCCTCCAGTAAAGACCTCAAGGAAATGCAAATGCTTTCTCGTAAAAGTCAGACTTGGAACACCTACATGGAATTGCCACTTTTTAAAACTTCCAGATAATAAATTACTGAACTAGTGCACTTAATACCACTGTGAACATAGTAAAAATATTTCAGCTTGCAGTTAAGTTGGAGGAAAGGCTATTCTCCAACAGGAAGAAAGAATATTTCAGATAAATGTCTGGAACATAGGGCCAGACATACTGAAAAAGAGCAATGGTCCACCGAGTTCAATATCCTGTCTGACAGCAGCAATGATGGATTGATTCAGAAGGCAGCATAAACCTCTGTAGGGGAAAGTTTCTTCCTGGTTCTGGCTGATCAGCTTATGCCTTGACACATGAGGACTGAAAATGCTTGCCATTTTTATCCTAGCTAGTGCAAAGGCAGAGAACACTCTGGTTAATATGATCTAATCTTTACAGAATTAGAGTAAGCAAGTTGCTTTAGTGGTATTATACAACTTTCAGTTCCACAGATTTATTGTGTTACATACAATAAGTATTGTGTTTTATTGGTGTCACATCCTTGCAGCCCTTTTATTTAATCAAAGTACACCATTGTTCTTGCATTATGGTAACAGTAAAAATCCAACATTCAGATAGGATTCTCCCTCTTTACCCCTTTCTTTTGATCTTGTTATTGTGCTACCACACCATGATGAAAAGCGAGTACTTAACTGAAACTTAAATTCATATAAATCTGTTTACTAGTAAGAGAAGCATAAGAAAAATAATTCTCTAGAATGATAATGCCGACTGTCCTATTTTATTGCCACTGATCCTTCTGACACAGGAGCCACGTACCCAGCTTTACAGTTTCCATGAAGCATTGCTGCGCTGACTAGGGTCTCTCCTGTATACACACTTGCCTTCAGCAGGCAGCTGCAGAAAAACTTCTCAAAACTTTCTGTACTGCTATTGAACGGTTAAAAGTCAAAACGACACACATAACTGAAGTGAAGCAACTTAGAACTCCTGCAGAAGTGGCAGTCTCGACAATGGTGACACTTCCAGGACTCTAACTGCCCATGATGTGTGAACAACCTCTGGCAGGAAAATTTCAGTAGGACCAAGTTTGTTCTTTATTCACCAAGAAGAGCTCGTGTGGTTCACTGATTTAACAATCCTCAACAGTACTAAAAATCAGTGTGTCACTGCCAAGGCATCACATGCCTTCATTTCAGAGATTGCTAAGGCAAGGGAAGCCGCCTTAGCTTTTTGTATTGCAGAATCAAGTGGGTGGAATACTACAACAAGGATGTTTAAAAACTGCATTCAGAAAACAAGTTTCAGTGACTCACCTTGTTAAATAGGCAAAAGAAATAGTGTGCTGCAGAAAAGGACACAGGGTAATACACTAGGGCTACGTCTACACCGGCAGGTTCTTGCGCAAGAACTCTTTTGCGGAAGAGTTCTTCTGCAAAAACTCTTCCAGAAGAGAGCCTCTACACTGGCATGTGCTTTTGCGCAAGAGCATCCATGCCAGTAGACACTCTCTTGCGCAAGAAAGCTCTGATGGCCATTTTAACAATAGGGCTTTCTTGCGGAAGAAATTCATGTTGCCTGTCTACACTGGCCTCTTGCGCAAGAACAGTTGCACAAAAGGGCTTATTCCTGAGCGGGAACATCAGAATCCTGGTTTTTGGCTAGTCAGAGTTCTTTCCAGTATCCTGCTAAGCTAAGGTATATGATTAGGTAAACAGTACAGGGAACCAGCACAGTATGGTTTGTTTAAATGTGTTGTTTGTACTATTCATTGTAGACCATTTAATATAACGCTTGACTTGCTTCAAGTATTTGCCATATAACCAGATGCTATTGAAATGGGCAAGTGGAAGTCATTAATAGTTACAGCCTTGAAATGAATCTGTCCAAGTGAAGGCCTGTGTCTGAAGAGTCAACTGGAAGATATTAACTTAAATTAACAAATACCTGTTTCCTCATACTCTGTCCTCCATAAAACTAAAACACTGCCAGCTGCTTTTAAAGAGTTTATTTCTGATACCCAGATAGAAGCCTGAATCTTCTTCAAAGTTATTTATCAGTTGATGGAAATATAGTCCATGCTTCAAAGGAACTGATGTGATCTGTTAATGCACTACTACTGAGGTCAGTAAAGTTCTAGGAATAGGGGGTAAACACATTGACAAGAGAGTGAAGACAGCAAGAACTTCATTTCAAGGTGTCTGAATTTAAGCAGAAATGTACCATTCTATTTGATAAAATGTATCCTGTTAGATATAACAAGGAAACACAGTGACAGTAAGTATTTTCAATATAGACTGAGGGGCACATTCATCTCAGATATACCGCTTGCAATGTTGTCAGTGCGGTTGCAGGGGTAAATTAGGAAAGTAACAGTGTTTCACAGGCATGCACATCCCTGTGCTGCTATGCCCTCCACAGAAAGCAAACAGGAAAGAAACTTAGAGAGCCAAGTATGGCTGCATACAAGCACTATTGAGAGTATTGGGTAGGAAAAAAGCAAAAACAGCTTCACACACAAAATACATTCTTTTCAGGAAACCTAAAATACACTTACATGCAGAGTAATGCAACTGCAGTGATAAGAGGAGGAAACAATTCATCAATAATGGAATCGAAACCCAGCATGCAAAATGATTAATATCTCAGAAAAAGCACCAAGCTTTTCCTGATATCCCTAGTATAGTAACTGCTGAATTGCCTGCATACCATTAAGCTGCATCCTAGCCCAAGAGCTAAGTACAATGGCTAATTATTTCCAACACTGCAAAGTTAGGGGGAAAACACCATGGTGACAGCTTTCCATCTGAACAATAAAAAAGGCAGATGCCGAACTCAATGTGCAGTTCTGTGGTGAGAGCATCATCCATGAGGCTAACCCAAGGTAACTTGGAATTACACTGGACCACAGTTTGCCCCTTGGACAACACCTGAAGAACACTACTGCAAGGTCAGGTCTCATGTTGTGCTTACCAGGAAACTGGCTTGACCATCATGGGTTTCAGTCCACAGACTACAAACTGGGGATGTTAAAATCAGATTATCAACTAATCGAATAGTGGATGTAATTTCCATCCACTATTTGATTAGTCAATAAGAGCGCTTCTGCTTTGAAACATAGCAAGAGCCACCCAGCTGTTGCTACCTTTCAAAGGCAGAAGTGCCACATGGCGTTCTACCTTTGAAACGTACAAGAGCCCCAGCAGAAGCTCTTGGGCATTTCAAAGATTGAAACGCTGCATGGAAACCAGGGCCAGCGAGGAGTCCCCTGCCCTGGGCTCCACGCAGCGTTTCAATCTTTGAAATGTACAAGAGCCCCAGTGGGAACTATTGTACATTTCAAAGTTGGAACGCTGCCGCTGTGCCTCGCCCCCTCTGTCAGAGCTGGAGGGAACCAACTTTTAAGCTGGGTCCCCCAAAGCAGCCCTTCTTCTCTCCCTCTCCCCCCCATCTTGCTGCCTCTTTCTGACAGAGGCAGCAAGGAGGGTGGGAGCAACTAGTCGATTAGTGTGTCAACTATCTGATAAGCAAACCACATCAACTGCTTTGCTCTATTCTGCAGCTAATTATTGTGTGCAGTGCAGTTTCCATAGCAGTCACACTAAACTCCTCGATACTCAACAATGCCATGTGCAGAGCATCAGGGACATTCAAATTGACTCCATTCAACTGGCTCCTAGTTCTATCACATCCAGCCTCCACAGGGTAGACGAGTTGCCCAGACATCTTGCTTTCTCAACCACGTTCATGCTCTTATCCCATGACAATGTAATTTACACATGAGCCTTTGCTGAGGGACTTTGTCAAAGGCTTTCTGAAAATTTAAGTATCCTATATCTACTGGATCCCCCTCGTCCACATGTTTGTTAAGTCTTTCAAAGAACTCTAACAGATTAGTATGACATGATTTCCCTTTACAGAAACCATGTTGACTTTTGCCAAACATCAGCATCAATGCTGAGATTCAATGGAGAGCCAGTCACATGGAGCATTTCAACTGCTCAAAACAAACAGCTTGTCACTGACCTTGCTGAGGAACTACCAAGTGTTGATTTATGTCTAAAAGACTGGTATAGATTGAATTGCCTCAGAACATCTCATGGGAGATGTTGACAAACCCTCTTTAAATGGAAAAGTGAGGCAGACACCTATATGCAACCGTGGTCACTGGCCACAAATAATGGAGCACATCTTATCCAAGTTATTTTGCTTAGGGCCTGATAGACATTGCTGCAGGAGTGAGCTGATGAACACACTGGGTATCAAATGTAGATGTAAGTCTCCCCAAGCCATATGAAAGCAGCATCAGCACTACCATGAATTAGCGAATATAATTGGGTTATCCATGTTTGTACCAACCATGCCCCTCCCACACCCCATGGGGTATACACGTCTGCATCTTATGCAAGTTGATTTTTACTCATATTAAAAGATGACAAGACCAACATGATAAAATCAGCCTTTTATGAAGGCGGCAGAAGTCTCTGTGGGTTATGTACGTCCGCGGGAAATCTAATTAAAAAAAGCCACACACACACGATAGAAAAACTGTGGGTAATACACAAGTGCGTGTTATACATAGATGCGGGCTTTGGGCATCAGCTTTGGTTCTCTTTCCCACCCCTCTTGCCCCTCCCCCCAGGCCGTTCAGGGAAGTGGGGTTTGAGCTTTGGCCTGCCCCACCAAGAGCAACAGGGTTTGGGTGCATACAGGCTTCAGTCCCCCTCCTGGGGTCAGGTAGTAATTTTTGTTGGCATAAGGAGGTCACTGCAATGATATTTGAGAATCCCTCGTTTAAAGGTATGTACAAAGTCCAGTGACATGCAAAAAGTGTATTTGGGCGCAAAGAGCATGGATTTAACATGTCCTTTCCTGGGGAAACGTTTCTAATAATGTTAAATGGATAGTCCCATATATTTGTTCAACTGAAGACAATCTTGTCATAAAAGATAGTTTGTGGTTTACTAAACGGATACAAACTTGCCTTGCTGTTTCACAATACAGTGAAAAACTAGTAGCTAAACATACCAAGAAACTTCTGTGTCCTAGGTTCTCCAGTTAGTTTTCTACTGAATGCTGCAAAACAAGAATCTGGAAAACAGTAGTCTCACCTATAGGGTAAAAGTCTGTTTGTCCAGAGGACTGGATATTGGATATAGGTAATTAGCCTGAATTGAGCTGGGATGGGCAACCTGTGGCCCAAAGGCCACATACAGCCCATTTTCTATATGTAGCCTAAGATACATTTTGTTCAGTGCTGTCCACACGCAAGGTTGCCAGCTTCCACTGATTTCCATCCACATTGTTACCCCTGCCCCGCCCAATATTACTAAAGTGACATGCAGATAAAACAAGGGCATGCAACACTGATGAGAGAGCAATATGCTCCCTCTGCATTAAAACAAAGCACTGCTATAGCTCAGTCACCACCCCCTACAAATCCTAGGTACACAAGTGCAGATAGTAAAACTACCCTATCCCAGGAGACCCTCTTGATTTCAACAGTCTAGCAAGGGCCACTCATGCCACCAAATCACTAGACTAAGCTGCCCATTACTGGAATAGATGAATAAAGGCTAACACCATTTTACAGCAGTTTGCTTACTTGCCTATATTAGTTAAACTTAAAACAACAGAAGGTCTGGTAGCACTTCATAGACTAACAAAACACGTAGGTGGTGGTATGAGCTTTCGTGGGCACAAACTCCAGTCATCTGAAGAAATGGGCTGTGCCCATGAAAGCTCATATCACCACCACCATGTTTTGTTAGTCTATAAAGTGCTACCAGACCTTTTGTTTTTTAAGTTTACCCTGTACAGACTAACCCAACTACCCCCTGAAGCTATATTAAGTTAGCCATTCAGTCCTTAGCAAACAGATATTTTCCATCCTTCTTAACTCCCTTAGTATCAAGTCTCTGTAGACTGACATCTCTCTCTTCAGTCCTGGATCAAACAAGCCTTTTTGCACGAGTGTTACAACCTATTAAAATATTTTTTAAAGACATTTTTCTGATACAGATGAATGCTACCAAGACATAGTTGTGAGCTATCAAATATTGCCTTTTGGTGGCTGCAAGGATGAGTTCTGATGAGACAAAATGAAAAGGAATAGGAACAGAGTTGCTTTAGTACTTGTTTTCAAGTGGTTCTTACTATAGGATAAAGCTAACTAACTTATAATTATTTTGGGGGGGGGGGGGAGAATCACTAAAGTCTCCTCAGTACGAATGGGAAGTGAAGGAGGAACACATTACTCTTTGATAAGACTATGCAGGTTTGTGTTTTAGGAGACTATTTGCAACTCACTCCACTCTTTTGTGGATGGTCAAAAGAAAACAAGTGTTAAGGACAGCATTTGATTGCAGCAAATTGACTCAGGTTGCAAGGTCTTCCATGTTGTAAAAGATGACAGTACAAAGAAACGTTAGTCAAGGGAACATTATAGCTTGCTGCAATACAGTTACATTCTTTTTAATTTCACTATTTACACTCATTTTTCTCCCACCACCTAAGTCCTTCCATAAAGCAGTAGTTTGCGGTTAACAGGTAGTGTTGGCAAACTAGATTCTCTCTCTCTCTTTTTTTTTTTTTTTTTAAGTCTGTGGAACGTAAAGCTGCTCTGCATAAGTCACTCTTGAGTTGGCATAGATGTTAACTGATCAGAATCCAAAATGTAAAGAGTAATTAAGTCTTGTTACAACAGCATTTTCAAAAAAGGTTTTGTCCTTTACAATTAAAAGTTTTAAATTCAAGTTAGGGATGTGAACAGGTAACTGATTATCTGGTAAGCCTCACCTCTACAGGTAACCAGATAACCAGCAGCCTTGCAGGGCTGACAGCAGGCCAGGACCACTCCAGCCCAGCTGGGCTGTAACACCACCCCTCCTCTCCACCCCAGCTGGGCTGTAGCACCGCCCCTCCTCTCCACAGGAGCCTGCTTATTTGGATAGATTTTGTCAAGCCCTGCCAATAAGCATATGCTTACTGGATAATCGACTGGTGATTCAGTTAGTCGCTTTCTCCCCAGCTTGCTGCCTCTCTGAGCTGCTGGTGCTTAAAAAACAGCTCTCCCCAGCACCATCTCCATGGGCAGAGCGGCACAGTAGGGAACTGGAAGCGCTTCTGCCTTCAAAAGGGCTCTTGTACATTTCAAAAGCAGGGAGCACAGGCCATTGGGGAATTGCTTGAGTTCCCTGCTGGCCAATACTCCTCTAGTGCTTCAGGGCTCTTGCCACATTTCAAAGGCAGAGGCACCCTTATCAATTCATCAAGTAGTCAATGCAAGTTGCACTGATTATTCGATTAGTTGATTAATCTAAATTTAAATATCCTTAAACAGGTTTTTGCACCCCTAATTCAAATTTAAAAGGCTTCAACTGAAGGAACATTGTTGGTCTTTGTTGCTACTTTTACATTTAATGTTATAAATAATGCTAAAATCTTTATCAATTCAGTCTACTTTCAAAATGAAATAGTAAGTGTATAGCTTAGATTCTTATCAGATCAATGAACACTACCCCCCAAACATCTGTAGTCTCCAATCAAAACCATGGTACCCATTTTCTTTGTACAATGGGAATACTTTGAGCTTTCCTTCTTTTCATAAAAGATCCAAGATATTGCACAACTTATTGCTCTATTCTTTCCAGACCAACTCTGACTGTAACTAATAGTAATTACACATATATACCAAAGAGAACACACCCTTCAAACAGTAACATTGTTATGGAACCCTTCAGCAGAAAGATAAGACATCTAAGCGGGAAAGGAAAGATTTAACATTTATTTGGATCTTAAACTGACATGCAATTCTATGTATCCCAATCGCTTAATTATGCAGCTTTTTTTCCTTAGAACTTGAACAGTTTTAAGGCATTTGAGAGAACAACAATTTACCAAACAGATCACAGCAATGCTCTGGTGTGTGGCCAGCCCTGAGGATTGTTATTTGCCTAATCTTTGACAAATTCACTATTGTTTATAGGCTCCAGTTTCTATTTATGTATTAAGTGCTCTGTAGCAATCCGAGACACTAAGGCTGCTGCCCTCCATGGTATGACTAGAACTTCCCCTTCCCCCACTGCCTAACACAACAATCAACTGTACAGGACCTTTAAGGAATAAAGAGGTCTAAGTGCAATATAGCTGAGATGAGCCGGAATAGTGGGAAGCTAGAACATGATTAGCGGCAACTGCTGTCTAGTTTATATTTTAAACAAAGAAATCTCATTTGCCTTTGAAAGCTAGTTTCTATAGTGATACGAAGTTTAACATGTAGAGCATTTTCTGGTCCAAAGCATTCAAGAAAGAGAAGGGGGGGGGGGGGGGAGAAGAACTGACAACATGAGGGAAAAAAATGTTTGGTGTCCTAACACATTTAATTCAGTATTAAGAGTTTATTGAGAAGGAATAAAAATAGTACTCTTTCCATACCACTCTCATTGATACAGAAGGATATTAGCATACAGACTTGGTGAAGTGATATGCAGAAGTGAGAGGAAATTCATTCAAAAACCGGTGGAATTCCAAAGTGCAACATTTTGTTCTTGCCCCTTTTCTGCAGCTCCTCCCTTCCCTTGCAAGAGCTGGAAACAGTTGCAATTTTAGTTGAAGATAAGGCAAAGCCCTGCTGTAAAACTAAAACCCATTAAGTTTTCAGTAAACAGAGGAATGTTGTCACAAACACACAGAACACTGCTGGGGGAAGCAACAACTTGGACAGACAGAGGCCTGGTCTACACTAGAAAATTAGATCAGTAAAACTGTCTTGCTCTGAGGTGTTAAAAAAAAAAAAATCCATGTCCTTAAACAATGTAGTTAAACCAACCTAACACCACTTGCGCATTTCTCCTCTCAACAAACCACTGCTGAGGAAGGTGAAGTACCTACATTGATTGGAGAACCTCTCCTGCTGGAGTAGGTAGTGTCTTCACTGAAGAGCTGCAGGTTGACAAACTGCAAGAAGCTGTTGTCTTCCCCCACCACCTCCCTTGCCCACATATCCACTGTTTTTTTTACTCATTATCAGCAACATATACACAAAACTTCTACAAACTTTGAAACAAAGAATGTGTCTCCAGAGTACAGTTAGTTCAAATTAGCACAATCAGCTTAGTTGCACTGACACTAACCTAGCTCGAGTTAGAGCAACAATCAAAACATGAGTTACACGCAGTCCAGTGATTCTATGGTACTAATCGAATCACTGTCTTCTGATGACATGGTGTATCCCCACTGCATTACTAGCTTATGCTTGAACTTTTGCAGCATTCTACTTCAGTCCCTGTACTGGCTAGCTATCTTGAGCTTAAAGCAGTTTACTTGAGCTATAGATTTGTATGTGGGAAAGGAATCAAGTTGGGGGTTATAACTTGATATTACTGTGCTGTGAAGACACACCCTATGACAATGCAAAAGACTGCTAGGTACACACTGTAAGGTTTTGTCATTAACATAAATATCAAGTAACAGCAAAGAACAAACATGCACAAGCCAGGATTTAGAATACAGTAGTCATAGAGATGTTCTCCTCTCCAATGTGAATTCGCCCACCGTGGAAATATCACCTGTACAATGACAGCAGTAATACACAGCAAACTTCCAACAGCTATAAGATTAGGGATGAGAAAAATTTATAGTCTAATACTCTGAAAGTCTAGTATCAACTAGCCAAGAACCAAACTTTGTTATGTTGACACAGTTCGTACAAAATGGGCGCAAAATAACCATCTTAAGCCATATAAGTCTTCTGTGTAAGTAGTGAGATAAACTGTAAAAAAAATTGAAGCTTCCTGCCACTGAGCTTGCCACAATGATACTCAAGTTTCTTTAGATTTGTTTATATAAAGTAAGTATGGTAGGCTTAGAAGTCACTAAAAGCACAATCGAAAGGAACCCAATAAGTATTTCCACCTAATCTGCAAGATGCCAGCTTTCCAACGGATACCACACAAAAAGGTCTGGCATGTTTCTAACACTATACTTCTATTATTTCATTTGTTCTAGGAAAGCCTAATGAACATGATCTCCCAGCAAATACTCAGGAGTCCATGCCCATTAGCTTATTAGTCATAATCCTCAGAAAAGAAGAAGAACTTGGTAGTTTTTCTAAGTAAATAACCAGCAACACAGCAGACTTGTCATCCCATTTTCTACAGCTGTCAATTTCTCAAGGATGCAGCATAGATAATAAAGTAGCATGCAAAGGATCAAACATTGTACAACCTCAACTAACTTAAGATCAAGCATCACGAAAGCACAAAACTTACTGTCCACCTGATTCTGCAACACAGTTATTCACAGTTCACCTGAGTAGAGGTCATCAGCAAAATTGCTGCACCAAGCAATTAAATCTCTTTCTCTGGGAGTCTGATAATATATCAGGTCATTCCCTTCTATTGAAGGTATGTCCCTCTTGCTAAGATTTTTTTAAACATAAAACTAGCAGCAAATCGCTTTCTACCTTCTGTCTCTGTGTAATTAGCACTATAAATCCCATGCTATCCAAGTCTCCTGGCACAGCACTCATTTGGTTTTAATCTCTGCTGAGGTGTCTTCCTCCACTCCCCACCAAGCCATTTAGATCAGATCTTGGCAAACTCTTAATTCAAAGCTGAAGTTCTGCTGCAGAAATAGCAATCTCACTAGCTGACAGAAATGTGTTGAGACTTGCAATGCCTGCTTTTTTATATCCAAAAAAGGAGAGAAATTAGTTGCTCTTATACAGTTTAATCTGCAGAACAGAGAAAGTTATTTTGCATCTCTCCTACTGTATAAGCCAGTAAAGCAACCTCCAAATAGTAATCAATAGACAAGGAACCCAAAAATAATCCCATTTTATGAGCTTGACACTATGTGGCCCTATACGCATATTCTAATACAGTATTTCTTCTCTTAATGTCACTGCTGGAGACCACACGTACTGTCTTTCAGCCCTGAACAATTGAGTTGTCATGTATTTCTCTGGTCCCTTAGCAGGAAGAGGAATCCTGTGCTATTTCATTGTTCCTTGTGCTTCCCAACCTCTGTGGCCCATATTTCTCACAGCACAACAAAGTTTGTTACCACCCCAGTATATGCTCCTTCGTTCACCCACTGTCACCTTTGAAGTGTAACCAACAGTCTCTATATTAAATGTTATTGCTACTATCAGAGAAAGGTTAAGTAAGAGGCTTTCACTCTGGTGTTTTGCACTGATTTCTGTGTTCTCCGCGTCCTCCTATGCACTTCCACCTAAGGCCCTGGGTTCCCATATCACCTAAAGTTAGCTCATGGCAATGCGTCCCTTCCCATTCACGGAGCCAGCTGCTTAAAGGCGCCCCATGACCCCAGGTAAGAGGGAAACATTGCCACTGCTAGTCTCGCCTGCATTCACAGATAGGAGAGAGATCCACCCGCCTCTCCACACGCACCTTGCCCCTAGCCCTTGTCCTTCCCAAGCCAGGTCCAGTTCAGGAGAAACCTGCACGGGACCCATCCCTGGGGTGCTGACAAGAGAGCCCGTCTCCACTGGGCACAGCAAGAGGATCCCCAGCTCCGCACCCGGCTTCAGGGCTGCACGCTCCGGCGGCGCCCCCAGCCCCACTCACGAAGCCCTTCCCCCCCCCCCCGAGCCCCCCAGACCCAGGCCAGCAGCCCCGGCTGCACCCCCCGGCCCCAGCCTGCCCCCCCCCCCCGCCGGGACTCACCCCATAAGCCAGTCCATGGCTCTCGCGGGTGCCGCCTGCTCCGCTGTGGCGCTGGGCGCGGGGCTGGGGAGGAGCCGGGGCGGGAGGCGGGCGGGCTCCTGCGTCCTGCCCAAGCTCACCACCCCCTCCGGCCGCGCATGGGGCGGCCGTGCCCCGTCCCCCACCCCCGGCGGCGGGGCTGGCGCTGGCTCCCCCCTTCCCCGCCCTCCTCTGCCCCCTGCGGGCGGCCCGGCCCGGCCCCGCTCACGCTCCTGCCGCCAGGCTGCGCCGGGTGCCCTGAGCCTCAGCCACACTCCCGGGGAAGCCGGAAGTAAACACACAAGCCCCCGCCCCCCACCACGGCTAACCCGGACGTGACCCCGCCCGGCGCACTGTGGGAAATGTAGTCCGCGCCTGCGGCTGGGGACACGTGGAACCTCTGTTGTGCGGAACCTCTGCCCCCAGTCCGGCCAGCTGACTAGCATCTAGTCCATGGGTTCCCAAACTGGGGGGCGCGAGGCGACCCAGCCCCTTCTCCTCCGTCAATTTCTCCGCCCCCTAATTTTTGCTGCTATTTGTGTTTTTCGGTCCCGCTCGGTTACTTTTTTTTTTTTTTTTTGCGCTTAAGTTTTGCTGCTATTTGGGGCGGGGGTTTCTCTAAAATCCGAAAGAGGTCGTGATGCCGAAAAGTTTGGGAACCACTTGTTCCATAGGGCTGCTGCGTAATCATGGCATGGGGCCAGCCAAGCCATCCCTGCGAGGGGATTTTATTCCGGATCTGCCCTTTAGGGGATTAGTCCACCTAAGTGATGGGTTTTACATAGTTAATTATTTACCATCACTTATGGGTGTTTTAATTATTAATGATCATTATACGCTGTGAGTTGGTTATTGATTTTAGAAGGCAGAGTTGCCTGGCTGGTCAAACCTCATGCTGGGGGCTGCCAGAGTGCCTGAGTTCAGGTTAGTGGTGTCCCTGCTACCCCTAGGTACACTGCCTACAGAGCAGTAGCTCTCCACCTTTCCAAACGCCCATGTACATAAGTCTCATTTTCCTTATGTAGCGTAAGTTTTACCTTGCTTAAAATCTACTTACAAAAATCAAACAAGCAGACGCACACTATTACTGAGAAAGTGCTTATGTTATCATTTTTATGATTTTCCCATATACTTAGAAATAGGGTTGCCAGATGGTTTCAACAAAAATACCAGACACACTTAACATATCACAATCTACGTTACATCTTATTTAGAAAATACCAGACATTTATATTTTCTCATTTATATTTTCTCAATTTTTCCCAAACACAAAGGTCAAATACTGGACTGTCCAGTTCAAAACTGGACACCTGGTAATCCTAATTTATAAAACAACTCAATTGGTATATAACTATTGTACTTACATTTAACTGTATAATAGTGCAATACAAACAATATAATTTCATAAATTGTATGAAATTTTTGTACTAACTTTGCTAGTCCTTTCTATGTAGCTTATGTTAGTTGATATACCTCTGGGAAGAACGTTGCATACCCCAGGGGTACACATACCCCTGGTTGAGAACCACTGCTTGGAGTGTGTGAGATATCCCAGAGGCCTGAGGTACGTGTACTCAGAAAGAAAACTGATTGAGAGACTGATGAACCTGTTTATCTGTTTTCCATATTTCTTATAAACACAAAAGAAGTGTTTGCTCTAAATATTTATGCTTGGTTTCTGAAAAGTATATTGATTCTAGCCCAAATCATATGAATGTTTACACACGTGGTAATATTTAGTAAAGGACATAAGAGCTTGTATGATCAAGACCTGCATTAATAGACCCTGCATAGTGCTCAACTGTAAAAACAATGACGTGTTTGATGCACAAACCTCATAGGGAAAGGCTGCATTTTTTTAACATCTGTCATTTAGTGCAGGCTGATCAATTTCAAAGACCAGAAAATTTCTCTTCAGAAATTGGGCCTGTGGTGCTCTGACACCAGGAATATTTCTGGCCCAGGGCTGGGCTCCACCAAAACTCATCTTCACCAGCCACTCCCTGCCTCCTGTGTCTCCTGCCTCCTATGCTGCCTCACTTGCTCTTCTCATTATCCCCTGTCCACATCTGCTGCCCCAGGTGATTTTAAAAGCCCCAGGGACCCCCACCTCCATCATTGGCAGTGCAACAGGATGAGAGCAGCTTCCTGATACTCTAACCCCACTGTGCTGCTGGTGGTAGTGACAGGGCTCCCAGGGCATTTTAAATCCCCTGGGGGAGGCAAATGGGGCTGGGGGACAGGTGAAGGGAGTGTGTGAGGGGTCAGGGGCGTGCATGGGGGCAGCAAGACCCAGAGACCCCCCACTGTCCCTGGATTCATTGCCAGAGAGGGTGCCCCAGGTAAGTGTGGCATCCCTCTACCTACTCCCCCCAAATCTCCCTGTGCACTCCACTCCCCCCAGAACCTGTACTCTTCCCCCACCCCCCTGTCCTGCCCCCAAACTCCCTCCCAGAATCCCAACCCCCTCCCCCAGGCCAGAGCCAGAACCCACACTCACAGCCTGCATCCCTCACCCTCCCTGCCCCCCCAAAGCCTGCACCCCAGAGCCCCACCTGAAGCCTAGCCCCTCACCCCTCCTGCACCCAAATTCCCTCTTGCACGTGCCCCTCTCCTTCTCCCCAAATCCCTGCTCCAGCTCAGAGCCTGCACCCAGCACCCAAACTCCCTCTCAGAGTCCACACTCTTCCCGCACCCAAACTTCCTCTCGGGGCCCTGGGCAGGTGGTAGTTGTAGGAAACTTGAGTGGGGGAGGGATACGGGCTCTGGGTATTCTGAGCACCATCAATATTTATGCACATCTGCAGCCCCTAAATAGCAGTGCTTCCTTGTTTCATAACTGAGTTGTGAGAATAAAAACATTAAAGATTGTGAGGAACTTTCACATTATTTTAATGGGCTAGTCCAGTACCCTAAACAGAACTCCCAAAACTTTCTCCAAATTATTCATTTGTGGGGCTCGATTTCTATTCTCCAAACCCTTTAACACTCTTGGAAGGTCCCTTCAGCAAACCAGTGAATTTCCCTGGATCAGCAGTAGCCATCCCCACAGAGTTACCAGGAAGACAGCAGGCTTGAAGTGAGCAGGATAAAGGGTAGTCAGCAAGCTAGTACTTTTCCTTATGAGCTGCAGCTCATGCTCCAGAATCTAATCTTTCATTTAAAACATTGAAGTCTTTAGTCCCTCTGGGTGCAAAGAGAACCTTCCAAGTAAACCAGATGAAAGCAGATGCAATGATACTGCCCAAGTCTGCAGACAGCCTGGAACCACTGCTGGTAGGGATGCTTTGTTTTGTTCATAGAAACCAAGGTCATAATTTTGAACCCTAATGACCACTGTTCAAATGTCAACATTGTTGACTATTTAACTAACTGTGTACAAAAAGAAGGACAGTAGTTTCATGGACATTTGCATACTCTAGAGCTGTTCCATGCACTGATTTTACAGCAAATTTAACAGATTCCGGATCTCTTCCACTCACAGAGTCAGAGGAGATAATTGAGGCTAGGTCTCCAAGGGTAATAAATGCTCAGATGAAAGATGCAGTGGAAGGTCATAGTGTTATCATAAAGTTAAAAAGAAGTTGCAAAGATAAGAGTACCTGTCATGCTGGCAGTATGATTCCTCACTTCACTGAGGAAAGATGATGGAATTATTTTTACACCAAGGGCTATATTGGGCCATCAGTTTTTAAGCAGAATCCTCCATTTAAGTCAGTTGGGAATCCTATTGACATAAACGGGATCCTTTCCTTTGTCCATAATAAACCTCCTTTCTGGACATTGCTGCCATATTAGATAGCATGGTAGAGACGGAAAAGACCAAAGTTCAAAGTGTGTGCTCTATGTTGTCCGATAAAACGTTTTTCTTTATATCCTGAATGTCTTTCCTGTTTCTCATTTGTAAATAACTTGGCATGCAGTAGGAAACATTCCCCTTCTCTCTAGTGAAATCCCATATACCTAGTGTGAAGTGGGGTGGGGATTTTTTTTATTTTAAATTTTTATAATTTTGTAAAATACGAGATCAAATCATCTGTGGAAAAGAATTATTCTCTATGCACACTTGATCCAGTCATTATCTGCAAACATTGAAGAACAGATGTCCCTCATTTGAATGATGTTTTCTTGTTTCTCTTTGTTACGGGTGTTTTGGCAGGGTGGTTAGGAATGAATTCTATCCAATTTCACTATGGAGTGCATTGTACCAGGAGTTGGGTGCTTAGTCATATGACACCCATTTAAATCCATAAATGACTCCTAATACAATGAGTTTGTCATGCCTGATTAGCTATTTCCTGCCTGTTTGCAGCAAAGAAAATATATGGCAATGGCAAAGGAAAATTACCAGTACAATATGAATTTAGAAATATTGACATCTATTTCATTAATCATGTATATCACACCAGGCAATATATCACAGCATTATTGTATATACATTACAAGTTCAAAGGTTCCTAAAAGCCAAAATAACTAAGAAACACTTTTCCTTTTCTTCATTCTATCTCATTGCATTGAGAACTCCAGAAATACACCTGCCAGATAAAATGTTTCACATTCCTATACCTGGTATGTCTTCCACTCACCAGCCCAGGAAAGGATCGGATGCCATAAGGGCGCCGTGCTCCCTCAATTATTACCCATAACCTCTTCTATTTGTAAGTCTTATTAAAACCCTAGCCCATTTCTTTCATGAAAGCTTCCTACATTGATCTTCTGGGCCATTATTTGTGTGGCAGCAGCAATCAAATGTGACAAACAGAAAAAAATAGTGAGATGGTCATATCTGAGGTAATGGGATCTCTACAGTGGCTCACACCTGAACTGTTACCCTTTGTCTCTATTTGGACCGGTTAGGCAAATCCTTCAATAGCAAGTCTGAGCAAAAGTCAATAGGAGGCCTGTGCATGCTGGGTTTGCAGAGTCCGGACGATTACCTCTTTGGCTTTGGATGTATTCAATAAAGTACCATGTTTACTGACAAGGGGATTGATTCATCATTATACTAAGATCCCTTTTCCCTAGGCTAGCTGGGACAAAGGGTCTGCTGTGCAAACATAAACCATGGTCCTAACACTGGCAACAAGTGAAGAACTGCTTCACTAATACTTCACCACCTCTGCAGTTGTTCTGGATACAGAGGACATCTTGGGATAGGCAGAGGAAGGAGAGGGCAGACTGGAGGGGGAGGGGAAAAGGGGCATGATCAGTCCAGAACTGTGGCATGGGGATTCTGCACATGTGCAAAGCCCCATAGGGCTCAGTAAAGCAGAAGTGAAAGTGCTGAACAGGGGAGCCACATCATCTCCCATAACTCCTGAAGAGAGGAGTTCATCACCCCACTGATTACAGCTCAGTGTTATCAGAGTTACCTTGAAATCAAACAGTCAATCTGAATAACATAATGTTTCTCCTGCTGTGCTTCTCACAAACCACATTTGTTCAAACAGGCGGCTGATAAGAGAACAGATGTTTCTCACATAAGACCTCTCACCTGATCTTTGTATTGGCTTTTAATGAGCTTATACACATGCTGGATAAAAAACTTGAGTTGTAAAGGATAAATTGCCAGGAAGAAGTCATCCAGGTAGTAGGTTGCACGAGGCTGCGCCTGATCACTGCTTTTAATTCATGGCTGTGTATTTTATCATCATTACTGTACTTTTCGTGCCACAGTGGGTGCACTAACAGGTGAACAAACATTGATCTTGCATTGGCAGCTGCAAAAGAGTGGAACTGAACTTTGCCTCTGTACTTGTTTATTACATGAGGGAAGATATGCCTACCCCTCCTTGTATTTGGAACTTGCCAACCTGCCCCCTATCTGATAACTTGACTCAGTGGGTGCGCCTAGACTATATGGCTCTGTCGACGGAGCCATGTAAAGTAATTTACTCGACATAGTCAATGAAGCGGGGATTTAAATATTCCCGCTTCATTAAAATAAAAATGGCCTCCGTGCTGTGCTGACAATCAGCTGATCTACCCAGTCCAATATTCTGTCTTACAGCAGCAATGACAGATTGAGTCAGAAGGCAGCATACAAGTGAGGGTGGGTCTCCAACACAACTTATAAATAAGGGCTGGTTCTTTTTCCCCTTCAAGAGGAAAGAGGAAGAAGACCAACCACAACCCGCTCCCTTCCACCTTGGTGGCTATATCTACATAGCAGCAGGGGGTCAGACTGGTTTGTATTTGAGTGGCAAGTCTGAGTGTCTGACTGTGCCATCAAGGCCACACTGCTGTTTTTAGTGTGCCAGGGACAAGCGGCGCAATCGCACGTCTGTCTCCTCATGCTAGGAAATATGCTCCGAGCTGCTGTGTAGACGTGTGTGTGTGTGTGTGTGTGTGTGTGTGTGTGTGTGTGTGTGTGCGCGCGCACACGCACAGATGGGTGGAGACTCTGGGCACGTCTACACAGCAGGGCAAAAGTCGAATTAAGCTCTGCCAATTGCACAGCTGAAGTCGAAATAGCTTAACTCGGCTTTTGGCACTGTCTACACAGCAGGAAGTCTGAGTTAGACCACTCTTCCTCCAACTTCTCTTACTCCTCGTGAAATGAGGGTTACAGGAGTTGGCGTAAGAAGTCCTCCAGCTTGACATTATTTCGAAATAAAGGTTTGCTGTGCAGATGCACATTTTGTTATTTCGGAATAACCTCATTTATTCCAAAATAATGATTCTGCGTAGACTTAGCCACAGAGAGCAGCTGAGAGAAAGAAGGGGTGAGTGGCTAGCAAGGATTCCTTGAATCTCCCATTTTAAATGGTTTCCACATCAAAAGCGTCGGAGTATTTGCGCAAGAACCACTGATTTTGTACAGTACAAAGTCAGTGCTCTTGCGCAAATACTCGCGGCCAGTGTAGACAGGCGGCAAGATTTCCGTCCCGCTCCACTGTAATTGATGCTGCCAAAGATTAATCTGGCCCAGAGAAAAGTCCTAGCAGGTGATGCTGTCCATCTCCTGGCCAGTACAAGATTGTTGTATGTACTAATGAATAATTACTAGGGTTTTGTTCAAAGTAGCTTTGCGCATCCCAAGTAATGAAACTTTCTGTATTTCCATTGGCAGAGTATTCCACTGCCCAGGAGTAGAATTTCAGAAACATTCTTAGGGGATTGGGAGGAGGCAAAGTTCTGCCACCATATAGACCATTATATGTGATATACCCTGTAAAGACAGTGGTGGTGGAGGATACTGATCTATTGAAAGTCAGGGGTTGGATGGTAAACCAAGGTCCTTCCACTGCCTAATGTATCTCACTGTCAGGAAAGGGTTTTTTTTTGGGGGGGAGGGTTGTCTTATACTTGATTTTCTTCTTAGTTTCATCCCACTACCACTAACTATACACTCAGGCTGCATCTAGACTGGCATGATTTTGCACAAATACTTTTAACGGAAAAGTTTTTCCGTTAAAAGTATTTGTGCAAGAGAGCATCTATACTGGCAGGTGCCTTTGCGCAAAATATTTGCTTTTGTGCAAAAGATAGATGCTCTCTTGCGCAAGAAAGCTCCAATGGCCATTTTAGCCATCGGGCTTTCTTGCGCAAGAAATTAACGTGGCTGTCTACACTGGCCCTCTTGCGCAGGAATACTTGCACAAGAGGGCTTATCCCTGAGCGGGAGCATCTGAGTATTTGCGCAAGAACCACTGATTTTGTACAGTACAAAGTCAGTGTTCTTGCGCAAATACTCGCGGCCAGTGTAGACAGGCGGCAAGATTTTGTGCAAAAGTGGCTGCTTTTGCGCAAAATCTTGCCAGTCTAGACGCACCCTCAGAGCCAGACCCTAAACTAGTAACTAATGGAGCTACACCAATTTATGTCATCTGAGGCTGACACTCAGATTTTGATATCCAGTAACGGAAGAAAATAAATATATAGTAAAAGTGCTAACAATTTAATAGATTTGGGGTCAAAGAGGATATTTTGCAAAGTTGTCTTGAATGTGGCAGTAGCTCTTTAAATCAGCACCATCCACATGTGGCTTCCCTGGGACAAAACACCTTTTTCTGTGTTTATTATTCCTGTTGTGATTAAAATTCCTGCATAGCTATTTTTAAAAGTGCATGTTGTTTGCAACATGGGACTATCTGCAACTCTAAATGTGATTGTTAATCATGTTGGGTATTGATAACATTATTTCTAACGGGAACATTTGAGGTTTTTTTTAAATAAATCATCATCATGTCTGATTGTAAACACTAGTTGCAGCCGGTGATGGTAAGTGTACCAAAGTTCCACAATAAACCTAGACTTTGGCCTAATTTTTTAAAAGCTCAGCATGCTGGGTGCTGGCCTTCTTTAAAAAACCTGGCTCTTATTTAGATGTCCCAATGGGAGCTGGGTCTTCTGAAAATCTGGTCACCACAGAAGGTGCTGAACACCTGACAATCTGGCCCAGGGCTCCATAACTCCCCCTGATTGATGTGGGATTTGTCGGCGCTCAGACTTTCTGAAAGTCAGGCTAAGACTTTACTCAAAACCAGCAGCATCTTAAAGTAAACCTCTGGAGACAACAGAAGAAGCAAAAGAGTAATAAATGCTTCCTCTTTTGTAGGAGAACTTACTGCTAGTGATTAAAGCAAGGGACTGGTCATATGGACTTGTGGGTTCTATTTCTGTATCAACCACTGTGTGAGTAATAACCACCCTTTGCTTCTTCTTCCTTATCTGTCATCTTTCCCTACCTCACCTTGTGACTATTAATGCTTGTAAAGTGCTTTCAGATCCCCAGATCAAGGAGTGTGCAGTAATGGAATTATTTATGCACATCTCACCACCTGGGAAATGGTGTCCTCTGACAAGAAAACGAAGTGATATTTTAAGAAGGGAGAGATCAAGTGATTTGTAGGTAAACGACATTCAGTTTCAGGTGTAGGGGTTAAATGCTACCAACCTTAGTGCATTTTGGTCCCCATTAGCGAGGTCAGTTTGCCTACTTAGAGCTGCTTATACGGGACAGTCCTATAGAACTATTACCAGCGCAGGTGGTAAGAAGACATGTGCAATGACCAGATAGACACCACCAAACTCAGACTTGGATATAGTCTGCCCAGCACTGGCCCACCTGAATGATTTTTCACCAACCTCTTTATCCAGCCCTAGTGATGAGTCTCCTCCGGATTGGCTCCTGAAGAGTATCTGATAGCCCCCTTCTTATCCAAGAATGCGCTGAGGTCTGGGAGAGAAACAAGTCCTCTCCAAAGCCACGCCTCAATGTGACGGGCCAGCACAGAGCAACGCCCAGAGCTGTGATGCATTTCAGTCAGGTTTTGCCACTCAGAACACCGACAAAGTCAGGCAAGGCTAGAACCAGAGTGGATTTTATTGGCGCTAAAGACGAGGGTCATGTTTAGGATCCAACTTCTTAGGCCTGGTCTACACTAGAAAAAAAGGTTGGCTTAACTTCGCCGGTCAGGGATGTGAAAAATTCATACCCCTGCACAGCACAGTTAAATCAGCTTAAGTCCCCCTGTAGACTGCTCTAGGTCAATAGAATTCTTCTGGCAACCAAGCTACTTCCCTCTGGGGAGCTAGAGTAACGAGACTGACAGGTGAATTCCTCCTATCAGCATGGATAGTGTCTACACTACAGCAGTGCAGCTGGGCTACTGTAGCGCTGTAAGCCTAGACAAACCTTTTGTCTTGCTGCTCTTATCCAGCACTGGAATACATACAGTCAGCAAATGGGAAATGGTGTTAGAGCCTGAATCTGCAAGATGTTAAAGTCCCCTGATTGCCACTGATTTCAATGGGAATCAAATGGACCACTCAGCACTCCCAGGAGACTTTCAGCAGCTTGCCCTCACTTGTCTTCTCAGGAAAACAATCAGCTGCATGCTACACCCCATGGAGTTTCATAACTAGGGGATGTAATTCACAGGAAGCACTTGCTCCTCCTTTCCCCAGATTTGGATTTGCTACCTACCACTCCACCCTACAGCTACAGCCTCTATGATACAACGTAACTCACTGTGGTTGACCCTACTTGATTATCAACTATTGTGTTATTTAACCTGTCACAGCATCCATCCAGGAAGAGGAAAGCACATGTTAAGAAAAAGTCTTTAATTTTCAATTAATGCCAGGATATCCTCTCCTCAGTGAGGGTGGGATGTGAGCCACTATCAAGTGAGATGTTCTGCACATGAAGCAAAACTTGGGCTTTCCATCTTCCTCTAAAACTGGGAAGGGAGACACTGGATTTTTCCCAGAAATTGTTTGCATTGTTTTATGACTGTAACATCCCTCTCCCACATGCCAGAAACTCTTCTGGGACTTGGCATCGAAGACACATCAGGCAGCAAAAGGAGCAGCTACCCTCTTTTTCAAGGTACGGAGTACTTTAGCCAAACTGAGCCCAGGAAACTTTTGCGAAGGCAAGAAGAGCGTTCGGCTATTTCCCTCCAATAGTTTGCCACTGCAAAACCCTGTAAGTCACTTCAGATTCTTGACATGTCTCTCATAAAGTTAGAGACAAGATCAGTGAAGTACTGGATCAAGTTCAATGGAAAATATCAAATTTAGCTGTCTGATAAAGTTGAAAGTCAGGTGACTGCTTTCCCTCTATCAGTGGTTCTCGAACTTTTTGGACAACCCCACTCAACACAGGCCTTTCTGCAGACTACCAGCCAAACACCCATGATGACAAAATGGATGCAGGAGGGATAAGAGTGCAGGGTCTGGCTGGCAGGTAGGATGCAGGAGCAGGCTGAGGGTGGGGGGGTCTGGGCAGGAGGTTGGGTGCAGGTGTGGGCTGAGGGTGTGGGTCTGGGCATGAGAAGGATGGGGGATGCTTACCTTGCTCTATGCTCCCAGGAACCATCCCACTGGCTGTGATTCCAGCCCACAAGGCTTGCCCCTCTCACCCGCTGTCAAGCGCCAGTGCAAGGCTCCCCACTGCAGGGGGAGGGAGCCCCACAGCCCACCTGCAAGATGGTCACAAACCACTAGTGGTCTGTGGACAACCCTTTGAGACCCACTGCCCTGTATTGATGCCAGCATCACAACCTACAGCATAGCACCCCCTTACGCCCTGTGCTTGGGATTGGAACTGTACTAAGCCAGAGGGCAAACACCCTTTACTGAGTCACCAGTACCACCTTCGGAAGCCAGAACGAATCTAGAGGGATGCATGCACCTACTGCATGGTGTTCTCCACACAGCACCCTTCCCAAACTCTGGCCACATGGATTGTTTTTTAGCTTGCTGTTGCTACAGGCTCAGTCCTGCCCCTCTGTGTAGGAACATGTGCAAGCTGCCTATCGTGCAAGATCTGGTCCTGTACCTGCAAGCCCAAATGGAGGGCTTGGATTGCCATGCTATATGGAGACATATGTGATTCATGGGCCCCTGGACAGCATCTGGCCCAAGGGCTTGATGTACTGACAAGCTGAGTGTCCAGAGTTCCAAGAGACAGAGCTACAAGTACGCAGCTCCTCTGGCTGCCAGCACTTAGTCAATATGTCGAAGGACAATAAAAGGGCTTGCTCCAGCAAATTGCTGGGCACTTGAATTACCACTGAAGTCAATGGGCTCTAGGGATGTTAGAAATAGTTTATTTTAGTCATCATGTGATAGCAACAATTAGCGGTTACATGGTTATTCGATGCCCCTGCGGTCAGGGCCAGTAGCCAATGCACCAGCGCTGCTGGTTTAAAAATCAGCTCCCCGCACAGACGGACTCCCACCTGCTGCTGTGTGCTCCTGCCACTGATACAGAGGCAGCAGTGCAGGGCAGCAGCCCCTATCAGTGGGGGGCCTGAGTTTTAAATGCAGAGCACGTGGCGGGAGGGGGTTTGTTGTGGTTAACTGGGAATCTGGGTCCGTTAACCAACAGGCAATCGCTTATCGGTTAACTGTTAGCCGGCTAGCCGCTAACATCCCTAATGGGAATAGAGGGTGCCTCTACACAGCACCCTTTAGCTCAAAATAAGCTATGCATTTTGTGCTACGCAAATTGTGTAGCTTATTTCGAGTGTATTTTGAAATAGCTTATTTTGTAATTTGGCGCTGTCAAGAGAGCGCCAAATGTCAAAATAACTTGGTATTCCGAAATGTCTCTGAAACCTCGTGGAACGAGCAGGGCCGGATTAAGGGGGGGGCTAGCTGGGCAGCTGCCCGGGGTGCCAACCTCTGAGGGGTGCCTGATGGCAGCTGTAAGGGGCACCGCACACCTGGCCGTGCAGCACCCCTTAGAACTGCCATCAGGTGCCGCGTGCCCAGGACTGGGGGCCGTGTGGCACCTGATGGCAGCTCTAAGGGGCGCCGCACAGCCCCCGGCCCTGGGTGCATGGCGCCTGGTGGCAGCTCTAAGGGGTGCAGCGTGCTGGAGGGCGGGGCCGCACATGCGCTGTGCGCCCAGGGCGGAGCCGCACATGCGTCACACGCCTGCTGCCCGGGGCGCAGGAATGGTTCGAGCCGGCCCTGGGAGCAAGGGTTACTGGGATGTCAGAATAAGCGGCCCGTTATTTTGAAATCTATTTCAAAATCATGGGCTGCTTCAATAGATGTGGAATGGCTCTTCTGGGATACTTCTGGTATCCTGAAATAGCTCTGCAGTGTAGCCGTACCCTGAATGAGCTCAGCACCTTTCAGGAGCGCCTCACAGGACTGGACCCAGCAGGATCAACTGTCTTCCCCTGACAGTGTTAAAATATTCCCCCAGCTACACCCCATCCAAAACAAAGAAAGCCTAGGAGAACAGGAATCTGTCTAAAATGCTCTGCACAAACATGTTCTTCTGTAAATACATCTCACATGAGCCAGTAGTCCGGAGAGTAAAGAGGGTGTCATCTCTGCAGATCGGATCAGGGAAAACAGTATTTCATTAGCAGGGGACAAGGTCTAAAGTAGAACAATTCTCTCTCCCTGTTTCCAACCCCTGACACCGTCTTAACTAAGGGCAGGTTTGAATCTACAGAGCCTCCCCTTTCAGTCTCAGCCTCCTTGCCTTGCAGGATGAAAGTCAGTAGCCTGTCTGCAATGCATGTGACACCACCTTTCTCAAAATAGCCCCCAGATGACAACTCAGCACCAAGTGTGGGGAGAAGCACAGGTTTGTCTTTGGGCTTCGGAGAGACCACAGCGCATTGAGAAGAGAAGTTATTTTAAGGGCACACAAAAGATTATGCTGTGAAATTGAAGCAGGCTCACACTGAGCTTGGAAGTCATCCAGTCCTGCCCAGCAGCCATTTTCATAAACTCAATTTTATCTCTCTCCCTATTCCCTGCTCCACCCCTGGCAATCTTCTCATATTGCTAAATTTTATATATAGCAACTAATTATTTATTTAGGAAGTTTTAACAGGTTTAAAATCTTTAATGTAAATATCAGAGACAAAACAATCATTACCAGAGTGAGCTGCTACATTTTTACTTACCTCATGGACAGTAATACGTAAAATCAACTCTGAAAATAAAATAACTTGTTATTGATTTGTACTGTGGTTGTGGCTCACAGCCCCATTCACAGATCAAGGCTTCCATTGTGTGAGATGCTGCACAAATACAGAACAAATCAGAAGACAGTTCCTAGCCCAGCAGAGTATTATCAATACAAATGGACGAGAAGATTGGAACTTGGGGAAAACGATGTTACAGTTGGTCTGAAAGCCTCACACAGTGTATCCAATGGTACGAATCTCTGTGTGTGGTCATTTCCAAATTGTGCCCCAATGCCAAGGAGAGGAAAAGAGCAAGAGGAGGCTGGGAAATGTGGAACCTACTTCCAAATGGCTGGGAAAATTTGTACCATCCTGATGGCTGCTTCCCAGAGCTGTGTCGGTCTGAAGAGGCCATGCTCCCTCAAAGAGGAAAGCCTTGTCTTCACTCAGGCCAAGAATGACCTTGAGTGGGTCACACAGACTATGTAGCACTGGCAAGAAGGATCAAGGAATTTGAAGTGCAAGTGGTGTTCTCGTCCATCCTTCTGGTTGAAGGAAAAGGTCCAGGTTGCGATCGTCGAATTGAGGAAGTAAATGTGTGGTTGCGCAGGTGGTGTTGGAGAGAGGGCTTTGGTTTCTTTGACCATGGGACTCTGTTCCGGGCACAAAGATTGTCAGGAAGAGATGGGATCCACCTAACCAAGAGAGGAAAGAGCATCTTCGAGGGCAGGCTTGCAAGCCTAGGTTCTTTGGGGGATGGTGACCAAAGCCCTGAGGAAAGTGAGGAAGTCAGACACCGGGAAGAAACACAAGAAGGAACGAGCAACAAAGGAGGACCCCTGATTCAGATGGAGAAGGCAGGGCGATCAACTGGTTATCTAAGGTGTTTGTATACCAATGCGAGAAGCCTGGGAAACAAACAGGAGAAATTAGAAGCCCTGGCCCAGTTAAAGAACTATGATTTGATTGGAATAATGGAGACTTGGTGGGATGACTCGCATGACTGGAGCACTGTCATGGAAGGGTATAAACTGTTCAGGAAGAACAGGTGTGGGGAAAAAGGAGGAGGAGTTGCAGTGTATGTAAGAGAGCAGTATGATTGCTCGGAGCTCCAGTACTTAGAGAGAGAAAAGACTGTTGAAAGTCTTTGGGTTAAATTCAGAGGTGGAAGCAACTGGGGTGATGTTGTGGTTGGTGTCTGCTATAGACTGCTGCATCAAGTGGATGAGGTAGACAAAGCTTTCTTTGGACAACTGAGAGAAGCTTCTAGATCACAGGCCCTGGTTCTCATGGGGGACTTTAATCACCTTGACATCTGTTGGGAGACCAATATAGCAGTACACAGACAATCCAGGAAGTTTTTGGAGAATGTTGGGGATAACTTCTTGGTACAAGTGCTGAAGGAACCGATCAGGGGCCATGCACAGCTTGACCTGCTGCTCACAAACAGGGAGAAACTAGTTGGGGAAGTAGAGGTGGGTGACAACCTGGGAAGTAGTGATCATAAGATGGTAGATTTCAGGCTCCTGACCAAAGGAAGAAAGGAGAGTAGCAAAATACACATCCTGGACTTCAGAAGAGCAGGCTTTGATTCCCTCAGAGAACTGATGGGCAGGATTCCCTGGGATGCTTACATGAAGGGGAAAGGGGTCCAGGAGAGCTAGCAGTATTTTAAAGAAGTCTTATTAAAGGCACAGGAAGAAACCATCCCAATGCACAGCAAGAAAAGCAAATATGGTAGGTGACCAGATTGGCTTGCCGGGGAAATCCTTGGTGAGCTTAAACACAAAAAGGAAGCTTACAAGAAGTGGAAACTTGGTCAGATGACTAGGGAGGAGTATAAATATGTTGCTCGTGAATGCAGGTGAGTTATCAGGAAGGTGAAAGCGCAATTGGAATTGCAGCTGGCAAGGGATGTGAAGGGTAACAAGAAAGGTTTCTACAGGCATGTTAGCAATAAGAGGGTGATCAGAGAAGGTGTGGGGCCCTTACTGGATGAGGGAGGTAACCTAGCGACAGATGATGTGGGAAAAGCTGAAGTACTCAATGCTTTCTTTGCCTCTGTCTTCACGGACAAGGTCAGCTCCCAGACTAATGCACTAGGCAACGCAGTACGGGAAGGAGGTGGACAGCCCTTGGTGGGGAAAGAACAAGTTAGGAACTATTTAGAAAAGCTAAACATACACAAATCCATGGGCCCAGATTTAATGCTTCCGAGGGTACTTTGGGAGTTGGCAAATGTCATTGCAGAGCCTTTGGAGATCGGGAGAGATCCGGGATGATTGGAAAAGGCAAATGTAGTACCCATCTTTAAAAAAGGGAAGAAGGATGATACAGGGAACTACAGACCAGTCAGCCTTACCTCAGCCTTGGAAAAATCCTGGAGGGGATCCTCAACGAATCCATTTTGAAGAACTTGGAAGAGGGGAAAGTGATCAGGAATAGTCAACATAGATGCACGAAGGGCAAGTCATGCCTGACCAATCTGATTAGCTTCTGTGATGAGGTAACTGGCTCTGTGGATATAGGACGTCAGTGGATGTGATATATACCTTGACTTTAGCAAAGTTTTTGATACGGTCTCCCACAATATTCTTGTCAGCAAGTTAAGGGAGTATGGATTGGATAAATGGACTGTAAGATGGATAGAAAGCTGGCTAGACTGTCGGGCTCAACGGGTAGTGATCAACGGCTCGATGCCAGGTTGGCAGTCGATTTCTAGCAGAGTGCCCCAAGGATCAGTTCTTGGACCAGTTTTGTTCAACATCTTTATTAATGACCTGGATGAGGGGATGGATTGCACCCTCAGCAAGTTTGCAGATGACACTAAGCTAGGGGGAGAGGTAGATACACTGGAGGGCAAGGAGAGGGTCCAGAGTGACCTGGACAGATTAGAGGATTGGGCCAAAAGAAATCTGATAAGATTCAACAAGGACAAGTGCAGAGTCCTGCACTTGGGACAGAAGAATCCCAAGCATTGTTACAGGCTGGAGACCGACTAGCTAAGTAGCAGAAAAAGACCTGGGGATTCCAGTGGATGAGAAACTGGATATGAGTCAACAGTGTGCCCTTGTAGCCAAGAATGCTAATGCATAACAGGGTGCTTTAGGAGGAGCATTGCCAGCAGATCCAGAGAAGTGATTATTCCCCTTTATCCGGCTCTGGTGAGGCCACATTGGAATACTGTGTCCAGTTCTGGGCCCCCACTATAGAAAGGATGTGGACGCATTGGAGAGGGTCCAGCGGAGGGTTACCAAAATGATTAGGGGGCTGGAGCACATGACCTATGAGGAGAGGCTGAGGGATTTGGTCTGCAGAAGAGAAGAGTGAGGGGGGATTTGATAGCAGCCTTCAACTTCCTGAAGGGAGGTTCCAAAGAGGATGAAGAGAGGCTGTTCACAGTAGTGACAGATGGCAGAACAAAGAGCAATGGTCTCAAGTTATAGTGGGGGAGGTCTAGGTTGGATATTAGGAAAAACTATTTCACTAGGAGGGATGGGTTACCTAGGGAGGTGATGGAATCTCCATCCCTAGAAGTGTTTAAGTCTTGGCTTGACAAGATAATTTAGTTGGGATTGGTCCTGCCTTGGGCAGGGGCTGGACTTGATCACCTTTTGAGGTCTCTTCCAGCTCTATGATTCTATGAGGCATTTATTTGGTTGAGGTAAATACTAGTGTTTACCTCAGAGTTCCCCGTATTTTTTTACCTTGCCCCTCCTTTCCCTCGTCTACATCTTCCCTTCCCACAGTTGGGGCTGGGAGTGGGGAAGTGGCTCCAGGGGGAGAGGTCACTGGCAGGATTAAGCGGGAGGCAGCCTTGCCTCTTGGAACAAAGTATCTGTAGGGCAGATATAAAGCTACTCCCAATGAGAATAGCCTCCAGTTACACTAGGCAAAAAGAGCCCATTTTTCCAGTACTACGCTGCCTCTGCAAGAGCTCCAAGACAGGATGGAATGAGGGCAGATGATGGGTGGACAGAGGAAAGGGGGCAGATCTCTAGCTAGGGCATGCCTAGGATTCAGCTATTCTATGTCTGTGCAAAACCCAATAGGAGCCATTGCAGCCTGGGCACAAATGAGGCTTTAGTCTGCAGGGGGCTAAACATTGTCCTATAGCCTCTGAAGAGAGGAGGTGCAAGATGCATCTTCTCCTCCTTACTCTGGTTTAATTTGATGATCAGGGGAAGCCCGTCCATATAGGCAAACTAGGCAGTCGCCCCAAGTTAAATGGGGCACCAAATGGTGGCGCAATATCATTGAGGGGTTTGGAGGTGGGGGTGCTCATTACATGGTTCACCTAGGGCGCCCGTTGCTGGCAGCTAGTCTAGGGCCCCCCCTGTTGATGATGGATGCTGGAGCACAAGCAAGGGAGTAAACACACATCCACATTGCATCTCCAGATGCTTTAAATATGCCGTGTGCGTGTGCATGTGCATGTGTGTGCGTGTGTGTGTGTGTGTGTGTGTGTAAACCAATAAGGAAAGAAAAAAAGAAAAAAATACCCCTAAGAGAGTGCTACAAACAATACTGAAAATGAAAAACTAATGCCCAACTTTTTGTGTAGCACTATAAATATGTCATGAGTCAGCAATCCAAGCCAGTCTAACATCGGACGGCCAGAGCAAACAGGCCAGAAGATAGGGAAGGGAATTAAGAACAGTTGTTATTGTCATTTGTATAGGAATGGATGGTGTAGGAAACCAAGTCATAGACCAAAGCCCCACTAGGTGCTTTGGTGCTGTACAGTCTCAGTCCCAATCTAAGCTGTAACTGTTAGGGTACATCTACACAGCAGCGCTATTTCGGGATAACCTCTGTTATCCCGAAATAGTGTTCTGTGTATATTAACAGCATGCCCATTATTTCAAAATACATTACAAATACATTACAAATTAAGCAATGGCTTGAGCCCTGTATTAAAACAGTACAAAATAACTACACTAGCATTTCACTAAAAATCAAAATATTGAAATCTAAAATGTAAATCTAGCCAAGAAGCAGATTTTGATGGACCAATGTATTGCATCAGTAAATACTGTATCTGGGTCTGAAGGGATTCTGTTTGCTAGACAGAGAGAGAATTTAAAGGCAACTCACTGGCACCATCTGGTGGTCATATAAAAACAGCAACTGCACATTAAAAACCAAGCTCCCCGTCGCCCCCAGAATAGTTGGGAGTTGGGGTGAGAGAAGTGGCTTTGAATACCATTTTCATAGCCAGTTCACTGTTTTGTCCCAGGAGCTGAACCGGGAGGTGGGTGTGATGGAAGGGTGAGAGCACAGTGGAGAGTTGTGGTCAGAAGTCAGGAGGGTGCATGTGGGAGGGGTTTGGCAACTTGGGGAAGGCAAAGAGGGGTTCTTAGTTCTCTTGTGCTGCAGCACAGCAGCTAGAAGGGGCAGCTCTGAAGCAGGTTTACTGAAAATGGAAGGGAGGAAGGGAGGAAAACAGGCGCTGCCATGTGATGGGAGAACAACATCACAAAACTGGGCTGGTCAGGACCCTACTCAAGGGAGAGAAAGAGCAGCATGTGCAACTAAGGTGTCCAGCCAAGTAGCAGCCAGGGACACCTGAGGCCAGGTTCAGCTGACTTCAGCTGGCCTGTTGCTGTCAGTTCCACCAACTCAGCTGGCCCATGGCTCTTTCTGGCTGCCTCGCCAAAGCCTGCAGGAGTGTTTGCTGTGGAAGACTGCTTTTTAAACCAACAGGGACATTCATTATTTTCAGGGGCACACAATCACCCTAAGCTTGACGGAAGGGTGATCATCAGGCCTTCAGTATAGACCAGGGATAGGCCTGAGGGCTACATCTGCATATGGAAATGATATGGCAGGCTGAGGCGGGACGGATGGACTCTTGGAGTATGGCTCGAGGGATGTAGCATAAGGGATGTTACCAAGGTGGGGGAGGGAGGACTAATAAGGTGTGACACAGGGGAAGGGCTTAGTGGGGTGGTACCTGGGACTCCTAAGGGCCCTGCCAGTAGTGACAC
The DNA here is from genome assembly GCF_052426305.1 of Pelodiscus sinensis. Classification (NCBI taxonomy): domain Eukaryota; kingdom Metazoa; phylum Chordata; order Testudines; family Trionychidae; genus Pelodiscus; species Pelodiscus sinensis. The sequence goes on along the minus strand of NC_143056.1, from coordinate 117,930,682 downwards.
CAACGTGGCCGTATCAGGCACTGCCATGGGAAGAGGCACCCTAGCTGGGATGGGTGCAGCCCTGGGCAGTTTCAAGGCTCTTGAGGGTGGAGCCATAGAACTGGGAGGGGATTGGGCATGCTGCTGTGTAGCGGGGGACTGCTGATTCCAGAAACAGTTTGTAGTAGTTTGCCTACCCCAGTATAGACACAGTGGGACTGGCCTTTCACAGCAGCTGGGGCTGGGGGATCGGCAGTCCGAGTGCTCTGTGCTCTTGTGTGACTTCTTTTCAGGGGATGACAAATAAGAAAGAGTTTTATTCTGGAGCAAATTCACAGCATATTTCTACGCCTCTCCCTGTACATGTTTTACTCTGTTTATTCCACACAGAGTGTTAGCAACCTGCTGCCTCTTTGTAGTCTCTTTTGGCAATACATAGCTATGAGGCATTATACTGAGGGGTTAGCTTAAAAGTGATCATCACTTCTTACCATGATACCATGGGTTGAATCTGACAGAGGAGAAAAGCTTTTGCCCAGTGCCATTTATTCAGTCAAATGGAGGAGTCTGGTGAGACTACTTACATTAGAAGATTTACCCAGCTTTGCTCAGGTCCTCCAGCTGGGGGACAGACAGAGACAGACAGACACACAAATAGACAAGGTCTCTGAAATATATAGTAGATAGCTGTCTCTTTCTCCACCTCTGCCTCCTGCTGTCCCAGTGGGGTTATAGCTGTCCCAGTCCCCATCTCTGGTCCCTTGATGCCCCCAGTGGTCATTCTACAGTATAACTCCCTCCTGCCAGATCTCTCCCTTTCATTTCATAGAGAAACAATCAAATTCCAGGCACATCCCATTATCCTGGCACAACCAAACCCTGGCCTTGCTTTTAAGTTAGCGTAAGAGGAAGCTACGTACCAAATGTGGTGGTCTTAGCTCTTACCATTTAGGAGGAGTTCTTGAACAAGTAGACTCACAGATGGATGGATGGACAGACAGATGCACATTTCTAAAATATATAGTAAGATTACCTCACAGAAAAAACCCAGTGCAGTTTGGGTTAAGAAGGGCCCAAAAGGATATTCTGCTAGTTAAAAACAAGTGTGTGGTGTTCTCTAGATTGGGATATGAGAGGATAGGAATTGCCCTATTCTGGATCCGACCAGCGGTCCGTCTAGGCCAGTATCCTGTCTCCAACAGTGACCATTACCGTTTGCTTCAGAGGAAGACACAAGAAACCCTATAGTGGCTAGTTATGTGATTATCATTTGTATTGTGATTTTGCTCAGTGGTCCCCATCAGAGATCCCCACTGTGGTAGATGCTGTACACACACGTAGCAAAATAATGATCTCTGCCCCAAAGAGCTTACAGTTCTAACACTTAAAGGGAAATAATGAATGTTACCAATACCACCACTAAACGTGTGGTGTCTATGGAAGTTGCCCGTGTGTAAGCTACTATGACAAAGGAAACACTTAACAGCCTGAAACACTCCTGTTGCTTCCCAGAGGCAGTTTAGAATGCCTTACACATTTATTCGGTCTGAGTGTTCCTTAATTTGGCTGCTGTCAGCAGTGGATTAATTTCCTGGTTGGAGCTGGTAGATGCAGGGGAAAATGTGATCTGTCAGTTGTTGGCACCAAGTGTTTGTGCTAATATCTGCAGCCTTTAGTTATTCATTTATAAAGTCTGCCCAAGCGCTGAAAGTCTTTCAGAGCTTGTGGGGAGGAAAAAAACTCATTGCATAAAACAAAGGACGGTAGCCCAGAGCTAAGAACACGCTGGAGATACAATCGACTTATGTCATCAACAAGGCAAATGTTTGAAAGTATGAACTCCATCTAGAAAGGTGGGGAAGGACCTGTCATTAAGCCTGGGGATCAGCAGTTCAATTGCTAGCTATTCCTATGGGTTTCCTGTGTGTGATCCTGAACTAGTCACTCGCTGCCTATGTTCCCCATCTGCACTATGGAGATAAGAACACTTCCTCTTGCCAAACTTGTGTCTATTTAGAGGACAATCTCTTCAAGTCCAGGGCAGTGTTGTACATTTATACAGCACTTACCACAATAGGCCCCGACCTTGCCACTAAAGATCAGCAAATTTGGAGTCCATTGGGCCAAAAGGAGAAATTAATTCCAGAGGCGCACAGCCCTCGTCCAGTCAGTATCCCCAGGTGCTCACCCCGACTGTCTCAACCATCTCCCTCTGCTGAAGCTTTTCCTTCTGAGGACTAGGAGATCATCTCTCATTCTACTGGCCAGAGGGCAGTGGGTGCAGGGAAAATGAAGTAACAGGATTTGTTCTTCTGGTCCTTCTGGGAGACAGTTTCCTTCTTGGCAACCTGGATGTGGGCAGAATTGTTCTTTTCCTCTCCCTTCCCTGTCCACTGAGGAGTGTAGCATGTGGGGTTCAGCTGACCATGTATACACTGATACTCACTAATGACCCAGTTGGCTTCCTAATTAGCAGTCTTCATGAGCAATGGATACATAAGCAAATACAGCCACGTATTTCATAACCCTTACAGTTAGAGAGAAGCCTTTGCCAGGATCTCAAAGCATAATTGTTATAATCAATGTTAAGTAATCACAGTGGCGTAAATGTGCTCTGTCTAATAGTCCTTTGACCTTGTATGGACGTTCGCCTCCCAGCTGAGCTGCTCCAAAGAGCATCAGATTAGAGCACTAATCTGTGAGCAGAGAAAAACACAATGAAGAGTTTTGTGGCCAGCTGCGATGGATTTGGGTACAACTCTGTTGAGCTCAAAGCTAGGGCTGGACTGCACCACAAACCCAAGAACGGTGATACCACATCAGATCAATGACCCAGTGTCCTGCTTCCAACAGTGGCTGGATGCAAGAAACCCTGTGATGGACCAAAGAGCATCCTGTCCTTCTCCTCATCCGTGCAGGCTTCTTTTTAAATCAGTGGCCTGTGCGGGAAGAGCTGAGATGGGCATGTTCTACAGGAGTCAGAATTCCTGCTGACAGTGCCTAGGGCATGCATGCCATATTGGCAGCCTCCCCACCCCAAGAGAGGATGCAATATATGCTGCCCCCGCTCCTGGCTAGGGCAAGGTGAGTAACCCCAGCAGCCTTAACACCCATGTTAGAAAAGCTAGAGCAAAGGTGGGCAATCATTTTTGAGGGGGGGAAGCACTCCAAGAATTTGGTAAGTAATCCAGGGCTGCATTTTTCTATGATATTAACGGAGGAGGTGCAGGGTCTGGGATGGAGGTTGGGTGCAGAAGGGAGCTTCAGATAGGGGAGGGGGTACAGATGCTGGGAGATGGCTTGAGTGCAGGAGAGGAAGGGTGCCAAGGGTTTGCATTGTGACCTGGGTCAGGGAGCTGGGAGACAGGAGGGGGTGGGGTGCCAGGTGTGGCTTCTGGCCGGGAGGCATTTACCCTGGGCAGAACCCAATCTGCAGCTCAGGACCCTTGGACATATTCCCTGCCTGCTGCGCCCCCACACACCGCTCAAAGTGGCTGGCTATTGGGGCCAGCCTGTGCATCTCAGCACGGTACCGCCATGAGGGGAGGAGAGGTTCTGTGAGCTGCCTGCACCTGCAAGCACAGCCTAGGCAGCTCCCATTGGCTGGAGCTGCGAGGATTGTGCTTGGGGCAGGGCAGTACACAGAGACCCCCAAGAGGCATGCTGTACAGAGATGCACACACTGGCCCCAGCAGCCAGCCACTTTGAGCGGCATGTGAGGGCGCAGCAGGCAGGGAGCCTGCCTGAGGGTCCTCCTGGGACGCAGGACATTAGTGGCCCAGAGTATTGTGGTGGACTAGTTCCGGCCCATGAGCCACAGGTGTGCAGTAACCATGGTGCACCATTGCTGGCCCTCTCCTTCTCCTTGCACAGGGCTAGCCATGAGCTGGCCCTAATTGGCTGACATGGGGATCCTGAAGTGTCCCTGAAGTTCTTACCCCTGGCTTTTCAATGCAGAACATTACTTCCATCACGGCTGACTCAGGAGGTAGGAAAATGGGCTTGTCTTTTACCTTCCCTTAGTGGCAGAACACGCTGCCAGGCAAACTAAACAGGCAATAATTGCCAAACGAAACTCCACCTTTTCACAGCACTTCCAGCTACTGCCCTTTTTAAGTGCTAGTCCCAAGGTCTCCTTGAGAGAATATTGCAGGAGGAGTGAGGGTGGTGGAAAGAAGTTTCCTGAAATTGAAGCCCTGAGGGGGAAGTCTAAGTGGAGGAGATCGATAGCCACACTTCCGAGAGCCTCCCAGACTCTCTAGATCAGCTCTAATACAGGGATGACCTCATTGCTAACAGTTCCAGTGGGTACTGGAGCCAAGGGCTCCGTGCATGCACGGGAAGAACTTTGGTCTCCTCGCCTCATGTCTCTGTTTGTTCTGTCAGTGGCGCTGCCCTCCCGCAGCCTTGGGAGACAGGCAGCCAGAATGCCATGCAAGGAGGAGGCAGATGTCCTGCCCAAAGTGTGCTCTGTGAGCTCCCTGGGGCAGGGACTGTCTTCGTTACTCATCTGTGCGACATCCCAATGGTTGGGACTAGTCTCGCCAGGAAATAATGTCCCTCCTTTACTTAGGAGCAGAGCTGCATTGAACTCCGGGTTTCGACTTTACAGAAGTTCTTAAATAATGAATGTGGGTCTTCTATAGCAGTTTTCATCTACAGATCTCAAAGGGATTTTACAAACAAGGTAAGTATCACTAGAGGAAACTGAGGCACAGAGACACTGGGGTTTGCCCTGCATGGAGCAGGGCAGAATCCAGGCCTCAAGTCCTGGTCCCATACCTCAGTCCCACTGGATTATATCCTTACACATGTTTTTCCCCTTCATAGGACTTCACACTTTCCTGTGTTTCACTTCGAGCACTGGGCTCAAGTGAACAGCACGGTCTCCAAAAGCTCAGTAGAACGGAAACGTTTGTCAACTGCCTTTTCTGCTAAAACCCTGCTACACCAGTTACCAACACAGATCCAGAATATAGGCTGTGTGGCTTAAAACTTGGACTCGGTTCAGTGGATGCAGCTCAAGAGAAAACTCAGAATTAAGGCAAGTAAGATGTTTCAGAGCCAAACAACTCAAAGAAAAAACGTGCACTTGCATCGAACCGTCACTGGGTGTTGCTGTCTCACTTCTTTTAACAGGTCTGGTCTCCTTCAGAGGGACTGAAAGGGTTCTGCCTAAACACATTTCTGTGCAGGCATTTGACCTGCTAAGTGACCTTGGTCAAAGCCTTTGATCTTTCTCTGCTTCTGTTTCCCCTTTCCCTCTTAATCATTATTTGAAATATATAGCACCTAGGCAACCTGTTCACGGGCCAGGCATGTGTGTGATGATAGGGCTCACTTCCCATTTCTGTGTATGTTCTTTAAGACCATGCTTCAGGGTATCAGCTGGCCACCTGCAAGGGTCAGGAAGGGATCTTTTTTCTTGCTCCTCCCACTCCCCAGCATATTCTGGGTTTTTTAAAATCTCCTTTCCCTGAAGCCTCAAGGACAGCCATGGCTGGAGACAGGGCACTGGGCAGGTTGGGTCATAGCTGTGGACAGTCTCTCCGGTAATGGGCTGGCTTACTCATATGCTCAGTCAGGCTCTAACTGATCACTACATGTGCGGTGGGGAAGGAATTTTCCCGCAGGTCAGATTGGCAGTGACCTGGGTGGATTTGTTCCCCCCTGCAATGCACGGCTGAGGTTACTTGCCAGGATTAGCTGGTTCTTTCTCTCTCTTCATAATTGCCCTAACACTGTGGCAGCCTCAGCACTGGGGCACTTGGGTTCCTCCTCGTCTCTGCCTTTCACACACAGCATCCTGGTCTCCTGTGGTTGTAATACTTCAGTGTGATTCTGATTGTTGGGTTTAGCTGGGTGGTGTTGATGCCCTGTGATATACAGGGGTTTAGGAAGGTTATCACATTTGAAATGCAAAAAACTGGCGGGGGGGGGGGGGGGCAAGTCCACTGCAACACCAAGAACAAGGCAATTTCACAACCCTTCAACACTCACTTATAGCACTTAAAGTGCTACATTGTCCTGCATTTTGCTTATAGTACGGTATCTGGAGTGACTTTGTGGCCCCTTTTAGCCTGAAACTGCACAACTCTATGGATAAGATCCCATTGTGTTCGCTGCTGTACAAATCCAGGCCAAAAAGACAGACCCTGCCTGAACAAGTTCACAATCTAAATATCAGACAAGGGACAACAGACAGTTGAGGCACTACAAATGAACAATGAGACCATACTAGTCAGCACGCCCGACAGGGATGTCTGCACACCAACAGATTAGCTGTTATCACGTGTTTTGCAGGCCTCTCAGCAAAGAAGAGTTAAGGGAGGTTTTGAAAGGGGATAACGAGGCAGCTTTGCAGGTCTTCAAACAAGAAGTTTTGGATGCTTTCCCATGCTTCCCTGCACTCTTGGGTGGCAGCAAGGGAGAAAAACCAAAGGTGCTTGTTTGGAAAGTTATTAGTGAGGCAGTGGAAGCTGGTGTAGCAAACTGATCAGAGATGAACATCAACATCTCGACAGCAAGTGCAAGATACAAGGCGTGGTGGGAAGTGACTCAGAAGTCCCTGAAAGCAGCTACATCTAGCTCATGCATGATGAGATAAAGAAAGAAGCGTGCGTCCACTGTAAACTCCTTGTACAGCATCAAGCTCAATGGGATCCGGATCTTGGTTGGAGTCTCTAGAAATGATGGCAATACAAATAATAATATGATCATTTACATCTTTGGAAATAGGTGTAAAATGCAACTATTCTCATTCGGTAACACTTTGTCACCTGCACACTCACTTTGCCCCAATGTAAGTCATTGTCCAAGATACAGGGCAGCAGAGAATCAGGCTCATTGAGTAAAATGGGACCACTGGTGGTAAAAGTACTGTTCAACGGCAGGGTGAAGATTGCACTCTTACCCATGAATCTTACTTTCCCTTTAAGGGTATGGGCGTATGTGAGTTGCCAGATAAATGTCTCACCAGCTTGATTTTCCAGTTACAGACTAACTTGGCTACCCCTCTGCAGCTTGATTATGTGAGGGGCCATCCAGAAGGAGGTGCAAGATGAGACAGTTTCTTGCCAAAGGCAAATATGACAGTAACAGGCAATAACCAGAAAAAACCTGCAGCCCACGAGGCTGACTCTCCTTTCACTTACAAGCGGAATTCCCCAGGGAGGCCAGATCTGCAGCCAGTATAATATGTGGATGGAGCTCCTTAGGCTTCTATTTTAATTATCTGATTCACATCAACTAAAAAAAAAAAAGAAATCATGTGAGCTTCCTCCTTGTCAGAAGTAGGAGGGCTGTTCTGTGTTCCCTCCATGCATCATCTGCTCCTCCCTAGTCACGTGTCTTCCTTCTGCCTACCAGCCTCCCCCCCTCTCTAAAATGCTAATCGCGGATTCACTTCCAGCTTTCCTTCAGCCCATGGTAAGTAATGTAGCAGCTGAGGACTTCCATGGGCTCAGCTATGCTGAGCCAACACTCTCAGTTCAAAGAGACTTTCCCCCTATCAATCAGCAATGGGAGATTTCTCATCAGCTACCCCCATATCCTTGCAGTAGAACTAATGGAGGAGCACTGGGAGCTTCATCCAAAGCCCACTGAAATGAGCAAAAAGGCTTCTGTTGATTGGCAAGATTCCCTATGAGCTTGGACAGACACCCTAGAGAGATTCAAATACCACCCTGGTGATTATCTGAGCATCCACAGCTGGCAGTGTGTGCGTCTATTGGTGGTGCACATCCAGACATGCCTTGGTGCACATAAAATGTATTCCACACCGATATGGGAAAAAGCAGAGGAAACACTAGTCCTGTGTGTATTGGATTAAACCCTTCGAGTTTGATTTACATAGTGGGACTTAGATCTATGTTTTGTCTCCTTTCCTTAAACATGAGTGCACACTACTCCTGGCAGGCAGTATTCTGCCTGGGGAGGGGTTTAGAGGTGCAGGGCATAATCACAGCTAGGTAGCCTGGCTAAGGACAATGTTAGAAAAAAAACCCACTGCTGTGGTGACTGCAGCATGCTCCCCATGTCAGTCCCATCCTGCTGAGTCTGAGAATCTGCTTCAGGTTTTACCAGAGGCCAACCCCAGCAAAAGATCGTAGTTAGAGCCCACGGCCAGAGCTGGTCCAGATGGAAGGTCACCCCATCTGGCACTGTATTAAGAACCAAGAGAACAAACACCTAACCTGGAGATCGGTGAGTTGCCAAATTGGGCTGCAGGTGCAGCCCAGGAGAGAAGGGTTTGAACCTGGAGCCTGACTCCGCTGGAATGGGCATGGGGCACAGCCTGCGGAGGAGAAGGGCCTGGAGCTGGGTGCTAGGTTCTGACTCTGGGATAAGTGTGGAGTGGATTTTGGGAAGCTGTCTCCCTCTTCCTGTGTCCATGCCACTCTCCGCCCATCTGGCAAAGCTTTGGCTTCTCTTTGTGCACTTGGATCCATGGACTCACAGCTAACTCGGCACATCAAGCTCACAAAGACATTTTCTTGCTTGACTTGACTCCTTCTCACCTTACACTGGGGGCTCTTCCAAAGGAAGGGAAGGACATAGAGAACATATTCACTCCTTTAGGGAGAGCCGGATGTAGGAACATAGGACTCAAAGGGACTTCCTGGGTCATAGAGCCCAGTCCCTGGCTGTTGCTGGCAACCCTGTCAAATAAGCTCATGAATAAACTTAGCGGGCTTCATCTTGAAACCACTTAAGTTTCTTGCCTTAACGACACCTATTGGAAAGATGTTCCAGAACCAATAAGACATTATGACATTTAACTAGTCACAGAGCACACTATCTGAGGGGCAGTTTATGCACTCGCACAAACAGGACAGATTAATTCTGGTGCACGATCTCAGCTGGTGTAAATGTATGTAGCTAATTGGAGGTCTACAAAGCTACATAGCTGGATGGAGATGCCCGTATACACACACAAAGTCAGTGTGTGTGCCCATGCACACCTACGTGTCCCGTACCTTCATGATGCACCGTCTCCCTCTAGTGGCACCTAGACTAACTAGCGCTTGAGGAGTCTGCTACAGCCTTGGCTAAGAGACAGGTGGCTTTTAGGTCATGCAGCAGAGGGGCAAATACCGGCCCACGGGCCAGATTCAGTCCACTAGAGTTAGCTGCTGGCAGGTCCCCACTGTGATATTTACCTGCACGGCCACAGGTACCATGGCTGCAGAGTACTGTTCCTTGTCAATGGGGGCTGTGGGAAGCAGTGTCCTTGTCTGTGTTGCTTCCTGCCACTCTCATTGGCTGGGAATGGCGTTCTGCATCCAATGGGAGCTGCAATCACCTATGCCTGCGGCCATGCAGGTAAATATAGTGGCAGCGGCCCACTAGGAGGTGACCCCGGCAAACCAAGGCTGTCTCATAGCCCACTCCTGCAGCAGAGGCTCATATGCTAAGCTTCAGAGGCCTCAGGGTCGCTCCCAGCCACCAACAAGCAGGGTCTGTCAGTGTTACACTCTCGATTGCTGGCCATACACATGTTCACGTGGCGTGTGTGTGTGTCTACCGGTATATTCATGTTTGACACACCACTGCCCACATTTGTGTTTATGTAGGGGGGAGTATGCAGTCCCATGCATCTCTTTGCGCATGCTTGCCACCCATGCATATGTTTCCGGGAGGGTGCACGTGGTGCCATGCACTGTGCGTGCATGGATGTACATGCGGGTGCCTGTTTTCTTAGTGAAGTAATCCTCTGAATTGGAGTGACACGATGAGGTCATGTCAGCCCATTACATTCCCTGAGTAATGGATTCCAGGCTGTCCAGATAACTCTTGGTGTCTGGCTCAGTGTCCCTGTAACAGGCAGTGGGAGATGGGTTGTTAAAGCTATCTGCCTGACACCTACATTTTTCTGCCTTAAACTAATGGTCCCTCTATTTCCTCTCCTGACAGTGACCTGCTTCTCCACTCCCTCACCACCACTTGCTCACCATTCATATGTTTATGTAGGGGTTACATACATTCACATGCTTCTCCCCCACCCACTGCTGACATGCCATGCGGCACAGGCCCTTCTAAAGGCGCTGAATAACTGGTGATCTCATTCTCTGTGTGTGGGCACAGCAGTGAGCACCGGACCTGGGTGCGTACCTGCCCCCGCCAGCCTCCTGTGGCGTGAATACTTCCCTCTTGGGGCTGGAGTAGTGGAGTTGCTTCTTGTATCCCCCCTCAGCAGACAGGCAGCCCTGTGATGACCGGCCTCTGTGGAACCTCAGATCTCTGAATTAAATCCTGTTGGTTCCTTCCAACATTTTTCTCCTGCACACCATGAGCCTAACTCAGCTTGGCTGGACGTGGGAGCAGCGCATGGCAGAAGCAGGGTTTCTCTGAGGAGTTGCAGCCACCTCTTACACCAAGTCTCGGTTTGCTCCTCTGCATATAGACCAAGGTCACATGAAAGATCTCTGGGGCCCTGACTGTTGTTAGTTACTATATTCCTGCACTTGGAGCAGGAACGGGTGTGAGTGGGGCAGCAGGAGCATTTGCTTCCCGTATTTTGGGGCAATTTAGAGGCCTCGCCGGCCCCTGGTGCAAGTTAGAGCAGCCTCAGGGTTGCTCTAATGTACGCTGTGCTTCTCATGGCCCCTTATAGGCTCTGGGAAACAGGAAGCAGCCATAGTGCGGCGTGCTCCTGACCCGCCCCCTTTACAGGCGCTGGGAGCCGAGCCCTTATGCCAGACTGGAGTCCACTCTGCAGAGGGTATTCTCGGGGCCTATGTACATTCCCACTAAAGCCCCCACATGCCACCAAAGCTGTCATAGTAATCTGAGAACCTGGCCCTGTGAGAGCATAAACAGCAAAGAGAGGGGGAGTAGGAGAGGGCAGAATGAGCCAGAAGCGAAGTGTGAGGAGGAGGACAGAGAGAGGGTTAGAGTGAAGGAGACAAAGGAAGAGCAGGAGGAGAAAATGACTGACACAGATAAAGAGGGAGAGAGGAAATGACAGAGTGTGCGGGAGTCAGAGCTGTCTGCCCTGCTTTGCATTGGCTACACAGGGTTGTTTACATTGCACAGACCCATTCCACTGACCTCATCCATCTGTCTCTGCTGAAATGAGCCGGCAATGACTTCACTGCAGTCAGCAGCCAGAGGGCTAGGTGCTCATGGCACAGCTGATGGCACAGCAAAGCCATCAGCATCTCTGTGGTAGGTCCAGCCCCTTTTAGATTGCCTGGCTGGGTTGATTTAGTTGGGGTTGGTCCTGCCTTGGGCAGGGGGCTGGACTTGATGACCTCCTGAAGTCTTTTTCAGCTCTATGGTTCTATGAACATTGCAACAACAAAGCTGTGGGAAGAGCCAATCCACCTGGACCGCAGGCACAGTCTTTGATGACTGGGTCATTGTAGCTTGGGGAAGTTAGTGAAGGTAAGGAACAGAGGTCGACTAGTCAGAGATGTGTCTGAGCCACCAAGCACACACCAACACTGGGATCCCAGCTCCCTTAAGATCAGGGGCACTTGGATCTGAGGTTCTGGTTTAGGCCCATCTTTAGCACCGTTAACAGTCAGACAAAGAGTGTAGGCTACAGCTGAGGGGAGGCCAGCACTGTGCAACTGGAGAGGAAGGACAGGCCAGGAGTAAGGGGGCTAACCATAGACCTGAGTGAAAATCCCTCCTCTGCCCCAGACTTTCCTGCATGCTTTTGGGCAAGTCATTTAGTCTTTCTGTCTCTCCATAAAGCCACAGGGTGTTGTAAGAGGTAGAAAAGATGATGAGGTTCTTTGCTACTACCGTACAGGGGGCTATGTAGGTGCCATGGGCACAAGTCCCATTCCTACCGCAGGCACCCCATCTCCCCCGATCTACCTGCGCTCATTGATCCAGAGCTGCAAGAGTTCAGCTGGTTACTTCTCCTTTGTTGAGTTCCATGTCACACTCCCATCCCTTACAACAGTGGCAGGCAATCTGCAGCCTGCCGGCCCCATGTGGCCATTGGGGTTCTGTGTGCAGCCTGTGCAACCCCGCTCTGTTTCCTCCCCCCATGCCTCTCTTGTGCTGGGGGCCTGGGGCTTACCTACTTCTTGCCCTCCCTCCCAGATCTTCTGGAGCTCTCTGACTCAGCTGATTCACGCTGGGTCCCTACACCTCCTGAGAGCTTGAAAGCCACGAATCAGCCAATTTTATTCTCTGGGAGGAAGGGGGAGAAATGGGAATGGGGCACAAATAAGCCAATTCATGGCGCTCCTGAAATTCTGGGAGAGAGGGAGAAGGGAAGGGGCCGGGTGCATTCTGGGGAGGAGGCAGGAAGAGGCTGGGGTGGGGGGTTCGAGGGAAGGGGTGGAGTGGAAGCAGGGCCTGCAGTGGAAGGGAGAGTGAGCAGCCCCTGGAAAAATGAGAAGTGACACACATAAAGCAAGGGCTCACGTGGTGCAAGTTGATTGCACCCGACGTTGTGAGAGCCGTGTGCTCCCTCTGCTTCTGTATGTTACTTTCACCAGTTGTTTAAAGTGCACCACTAATGGATCACTTTGTGTTGAAAGGCACGATAGAGAAGGAGAGTCAAGTGCAAAGCATTTCATCTTCTTGGGGGCATGCTTAGTGCACATGCCTGATTTCGATTGTGCAGCCCACTGAGATGAAGGATGGCCACTCACTTGTCTGCCCATCGCTGCCTTACAACTTGTCAGCCTTGTCCGCATGCAGGGCATCTCCTGCACAGCCTCATGCACAAGCTATAAATGTCCCCACCACCCTAACACTCGTGTGCAAGGCCTTCATGTCCCCACCACCCTAACACTCGTGTGCAAGGCCCTCATGTCCACTTTTAAATCCATCTTTAAAGTCCAACTCCTGCCAGCTGCCAAGCAGTCCAGGGAGACTCTTGTGGATTTGTATAGAAAAGTCCTTTTTGTTGTACCCTGATTGGTTTGACTCCATCTGTGGAATCTGTGAGCTCCTTGGGACATGGGGCTGGAAACAGAAGGCTCTCCCACAAACCAATAACAAGTACAACCATACCTCAGACCTCTCCAGGACCACGATCCCACAGAATTGAGTGTGATGCATGTGACAAGAGCTTAGGATAAAGAAGGCAACAAACTCGTTCTTAGTTCTGACTTCCCACTTAGACCCCAGAAGTTAAAGGTTAGCTTCCTGCTCACTGCAGCAGCACACAACCCAACAGGCTAAAGTGACTGTTGTAGGTGACACATGTTTGCTTGTAGGGCAATTAAGGAGCCTGTCTGAAAACATCCTGGTCAGACTTACTAGACTGCTCTAATAGTCGATGTGCCATTCAGTGGCTTTGTGAAAATAGAGTGCTGGGGATCTCAAATGGGATGTGTCTCAACAGCTTCCAGATCCAGTGTGCTCACTTGACAGGTTAAATAAATGCTTTTTCTAACTGACAGCCGTGGAAATGCAGCCAGTGAAATCAAGCTGGGCCTTTTCTTTCTCCTGCGTTAGTGCCAGTAATAAAGGTTCCAAGGGATGAATTCTTCCCTGAGCGACACCTGTGCAACCCCATTGTTTTCACATTCTGCCCTTTGCTGCACCTGTGCTGCTGGGGAGTTTGCACAGGTGTGACAGATTGCCCCTGTAATCAGAACTTGGTAAACAGTTCTAGTGCAAGAAGGAATAGAAAGCAGCTCGCTCTGCTGCAGCTGGGATCACTCTCCAGGGCTGACTGGAGCAGAGGATGCCACGGATGAGAATATCTTGGGTGGTGTGACAGACCCCAAAGTCCACACAGCCTCCTAGTTGTGAAACCTCCTGCTTCACCCCATACAAGTCCAACTGAGATGAGACTTGTATCCCTCCAGGGACTAATGCGCCCCTCCCTCTCTTTGCAGGGACACCTATTAGCCTTTTCATAGTGGAGCAGGATTTGTTACTCAGCGGGAAACCAGCACTGGAAGTTCTTACGTTAGCACAGAGAAATAAAGGTTAAAGCATAATCCAGGCGGGTCAAGCCAGAGCAAACCACCAGCTACACCCCTCTGTCCCTCCCTGACCTCTTCAGTCAGTCACAGGAGAGAGCAGTCAGATTATGGGAGCCCATCCTTTATCCACTGCTGAGCACCTCTCAGGCTATGTCTAGAGTGCAAGCCTCTTTCGAAAGAGGCTTTTTTGAAAGATACTTTTGAAAAAGCCTCTCTCGAAAAAAAGAGTCTAGACTACAACCAGTAATTTCGAAAAAGCAAGCTGCTTTTTTGAAAGAGAGCACCCAGGCACGTGGTGTGGTGAAGCCTGAGTTTGGAAGCACCTGTCTTTACCCCACTCCCATCCCAATACCGCTTTCTGGCATGGAACAAAGAGAAGCATCACGAGGCTGTCAGTGTAGGAGGGTGGAGCATCTCCGACTGGGGGAAATCAGTGAGTGGTATATTCTCAGATGGATCATTAGCCCTGCCAGCAGAAGGAGGCTTTTTTTATTAAAAAAAAAATCAAGTGCCTTTAAAGGAGTGACACAAACCTCATCCTTGGGACAGATGAGTAATGAGGCCCTCCGGGTAACCAGTCATCAGCCAGCTCTGAGTCACTGAATAAACAGAACTATCCTGGAGCCAGGGATGTGATTCTTCTTAACCACATTCTGTTTCTGAGCGACACCTTGTATGGTAAAGGCTTAAGGCCATGGGGAGGGGGATCTTGTTCTTTCTGAAACTGTTGGACATCTTTGTCTTATGACCATCCTGCGCCCTGCCTCCATCCCCAAGATGCTCTCCTGCTGCTCCCCTGCTGCCGGTGGTGCTCTGCGAGTCTGCTTCCGCCACTTGGCTTTCTAGGGCTGACCCCACTCTACTGCACTTGCCTCCTTGACAGATAATGCAGCTTTGGACGAGGGATGTGAATGACGAGTTGATTAGTTGACTATCCAATAAGCAAATGCTTGTTGGATAGTCGACACACTAGTTGACTAGCTGCTTCCCCCCACCTCCCTGGCTGCCTCTATCAGAAAGAAGCAGTGAGGGGGAGGGAAAGAGGAGGGGGTGCTCCAAGTGGCAGCACTGCGTGAAGCCCAGGGCCAGAACCCAGGCTCCATGCGGCACTGATGCTTTGAAATGCTGTGGGGTGCATAGGGCCAGTGGGAGAACTAATATAATATATGACCTATACTTATTGCATAGAGCTGGAAGGGACCTTGAAAGGTCATTGAGTCCAGTCCTCTGCTCTCAGTACCATCCCTGACAGATTTGCCCCAGGTGTCTCAAGGGCCCCCTCAAGGATTGAACTCACAACCCTGGGTTTAACAAGCCAATGCTCAAACCACTGAGCTATCCCTCCATCCCCTGCTGGCCCCATCCACCCCACAGAGCTTTCACCCTGGAAGGGTAGCAACAGCCCTGGGGCTGTTACCACACTTCAAAGGCGGAGGTGCCCTTATCGCCTAATCGAATAGTCGATTAATCTGAATCGAACGTCCCTTTGGACTGTGTAACTTTCTCTCACACCCCAGTGGGACATGTAGGCAGCAAGCTGTAGTTCTTCACACCCATCATTCCCCTTCCCCTGGCCTTATGCTTGTCACGCTCATCTGCCCTTGTCTGTGCCAAGCCAATGCAGTGTGGCTTTTTGGTTTCCTGCTAGTGCATCTGCCATGTATAGAGACTGGAGTGCGTGGCTGGGATGGGCTTAGCAGATGTGATCTGTTAGCTCAGGTGGTAGTAACTGATAATTTTAGGTGCAGAGGTACCAGCCAGGGGCAGCCCCATCAATAACCCAGCTGTGGGGGTCATTACACTGTATGGGTATGTCTACACTACCCCGCTAGTTCGAACTAGCGGGGTAGTGTAGACATACCCTGTCTAGGTAGTTCTTCACTTTGCCACCCTTGCACACATGGGCTAGGACATTACCATGTGACTGAGCCTGTCTGTGTTATGAGAAGGCTCCACTCTGTGTTAGTCAAGTTGGCAGGTCTGGCTCCTGAGAGGAGAAGCAGAACTTGGGGTGGGGACCTGGGAGGCACTAGGCCACCCCTCTTTCTCTGCAGAAGTGAGTAAAACAATAGGGGGCCTGATTAGCCCTCATGGTAAATAGAACTTGGCTCCCCAACTAGCTTTGCTTTGCTTCAATGAGCCGATTCTACCTGGCCATCATATGCCTGCAGGGAGTACGGGGATGTGACATCAGCCCTTCTCCCCACCTCTTGGCTTGAGCACCGGGAGAAGAGCAGTTTCTGTGAGCACACTCTCTCCCACCCAGCCTGTGAGCAGAATGGGTGAAATCTGGCTTCACCGCCATCCAGCAAGGCAGCGTTGCCAGGGGTAAATATAACATTATGCTTTGTAAAGGGGGCTCCTGAAAAATCACATCTCTAGGAGTGGGTGTACCTGAGTCACACACAATTCCTCCCCAGGCCTTGTCCAGTGGTGGCCCAGCTAGTGCACCTCAGAAAAGTGACCGGGGCAGAGTGGTACCAATTCTCCACTCAGGTAAGATCCCTTAAGGACTCTTTAACTAACACTAGAGCCAGATGGTGCAGGATCAGTGAGAGGCAACCAGCTCCCAGGTGGCTTTTGCTAGCCCTGTGTTAAGCTACTCTATGTTAGCTGAGTTAAGTAAACAAGTACAAGTTTATGTGCAGGCAAGACCTAAGATTGTAGCCTTGCAATGAGCTCCACATCTTTCATTTAGCTGGGGCTTGATCTGTTAATTGCTTTGAAGACTAGGGTTAAACCCAGAAACTGACACCAGAAGCTGACTGAAATCATAGGGCTGGAAGAGATCTCAGGAAGTCATCGAGTCCAACCTAGGGATGTTAACTAACGATTAATTTACTAGTCGAATAGTTGATGGAATTTCCAACAACTACTCAACTAGTCGATAGGCACTTCCGCATTCCTCCTTTGAAATGTACAAGAGCTCCCCCACTGGGGCTATTGTACATTTCAAAGGCGGAATGCCGAACTCCACAGGAAGTCCTGCTGACTCCGGGCTGCATGTGGCGTGCCTGCTTTGAAATGGGCAAGAGTCCCCAGCGGGGACTCTTGTGCATTTCAAAGCAAAAACACCAGCATGGAGCCTGGGATCAACGGGGGACTCAGAGTCCCCACTGACCCTGGGCTCCATGCTGTGCTGCCACTTTGAAAAGTCACACAGAACCTGGAGTCAGCTGGGGACTCCCCAGCTGATCCCGGGCTCCATGCAGCATTTCCGGAGAAGCCGGGATCAGCTGGGAACAGCCCAGCTGACCCTGGGTCCTGCACAGTATTTCCTCAGAACCCGGGGTCAGCTGGGAAGTCCCTAGCTGATCCTGGGTTCCTCGGAAATGCCGCACGGAACCCAGGATCAGCTGGGGAGTCCTCAGCTGATCTTGGTCTCCATGTGGCACTGCCGCTTTGAAATGCCATGGCGGCGTTTCAAAGGGGCTGTGCTGTGGGGAGCCTGGGGTCAGCTGTGCAGTGCTGGAGGACTTCTTACTATGACTCCTGTAACCCTCATTTCACAAGGAGAAAGGAAAGTCAAAGGAAGAGTGTTCCTCCTTCAATTTCCTGCTGTGCAGACAGCACCAAAAGCCAAGTTAAGCTATTTCGACTTAAGCTACGCAATTGACATAGCTGGAGTTGTGTAGCTTAATTTGATTTTTACCCTGCTGTTTAGACATACCCGATATGTGCTCATGTATAGGGTTGCTCCAGGAGTGGCTATAGCTTTCCAGAGAATGACTGGGGTTTTTCCTTTGCTGCCATGCATCTGCAGGAGCGTCATCACAGCCCAAAGTAAGCAGTGTCCTATTTCTGTTGGTCTTGGAGCACAAAATAGTGCCTGCTTATAGTACTAATGCTGCAAAATGTTCTAATCTTTCCTGCCTTCTGTATTTTCTGCTTTGGAATGGGGGCATTTCCAGAAAGGTGCAACTGTTACATCAATGCATAACCAATGCAGAACACTCTCTGTATAATTCTTGTCTGCTTATTTAGCGAGCTAATCATTCGGGGTGAAATCCACCTATGTTCAGAAGGCCGGCACAAGACAACAAACTGCTTACACCCTATGGACCAGATCTGTGGAGTATATTTCCCTTTTTATTGTTATGTATATTGCAATAGGTCCTAGACCTAGAAGCTCCAAGTAAGATCAAGGCCCCATTAAGCTAGGTGTTGAATACACATGCAATAGTAAATAATCCTGAACCAGAAAATGTTACAGTCCAAATAGACAAGATAGATAGTGGGTAAACTGAGTCATGGCAAGGTGAAGTGACTTGCCTGAGAACACCCAGCAGGTCAGTGGTTGAAAGGGTTTCCTACTCTGACTGAAGCTGTTCCGGCAGACGGTTTCTTCTAGCACAACATAATGTCAGTATTGTGCTGTACCTATTAAAATCTCCCAGATGGCTTTCAGTCATCTCTGGGAGAGCGATGCCACTTCTGATAGACTCCTGACCAACACAGGCAGGGTAGCCACCCCAGTGGCAGAGCCAGCAAGAGACCCCAGATCACCTGAGTCCACTACCCTATTCACCAGGACACATAGCTTCTCTCCTGAGTTGGTGAGTTCTATTCCTTAGCCAGTTACAGCTGTATCCTGAGCAGCTGAAATTCAGGCCCTGAGGCATCTCTCAGTTACACCTCAGTGGATTAACAACAAAGGAAAATGTGGCTTCAACATGCCAATTCTCTCTGCACTGAAATGGAGCAGCAAATGAGGGGAGACTATTTTCCCCCCACCTTGTATCTCTTACAGTGGCACCAAAGATGAATTTGGGCCCTGAACATGATGGGTTACATGACACCCTGAAAATGGGATAAATCCTCTTACATTGCAGAAAAAGGAATATTATCACTTCACTGATGTTTGTACAATGCTTTGCATATGTCCAGTGCTCTGTTAGGGGAAAAATCACTCCCTTTCCCAGGTTAAAGAGGAACACTTAGCTTCTTTGTTGAGGGTGATTTCCTTGATTTATATTTGCTATTGGTTGGGGGCAGGTGGAGTCTTCAGAAAGTATGAGAAGATAGCACGAGGAGGAACATAGGACTCACATGACTGGACCAGCCCCACAGTCCATCCAGTCCAGTACCCTGTCTTCAGCAGTGGCCAGTACTAGAAGCATCAGAGAAAAGTACAAGAAACTCTGCACTCAGCAGTTACAACCTAACCAACTCCCACGGACAGCTTCCTCCTAACCCCACAGTTGCTAGAGTTTGGCTTATGCTCTGAAGCCTGAGGATTTATATCCCTCCCAAACCCCTTCTGTTTTGACATCCTTACGGTCATAATCATAGTTCTTGCAATCTATAGAGAGCGTCTGATTATTCTCCCAGTCTTGTGAAGCTCTTGGCCTCAGAAATACCTTGTAGCAATGAATTTCCCATGGAACAACCAAGCGGCTGCTCCACTGAGTTCCGTAGTGAGTTTGTGGCTTTCTAATGTGGGTAAAGAGGCACTTTTTGGGTGTGTCCACACTGCAGGGCTTACCTAGAAATAAGCTATGCAAATTGAGCTGTATCAATTGGGTAGCTTATTTCAAAATAGCTTATTTCAAAATAGGGAGCATTTACACAGCACTTATTTCAAAATAGAGCACTCTTCCTCCAACTTCCCTTACTCCTTGTACAATGAGGATTACAGGAGTTGGAGAAAGAAGTCCTCCAGCTTGACAGTATTTTGACACTATTTCGAAATAACTGCCTGCTGTGTAGATGCGAACTAAGCTATTTCGGAATAGTGTTGCCGTGTAGATGTACCCTTTTATGTGGCCAGTATTGAGTAAGGTCAGGCATTTCCACAGAAGTCCAGACTCATTCTCTCCCTCAACCCAAGGTTAATGGCCAACACCCAAACTGGAAACAATGAGGTGCCTGTTGCTGGCAAGGAGGGGACAAGTGTGTGTCAAGCCGCAATAGGTACCTTGTAAGCACTGGAATGAGACTTCTGATTTCCTGAGTTCAGGAACCTTCTTTTGGTCCTGAACTCTTTACCTGCAGGGCATCGATCAGCCTTGTGCACACACGCAGAATGGAGAATGTGCTACTCTGCTAACCTCCCTGCCCTAGGGGAGGGTGGAATACCCCACACAGAGCCTCCTGGTTAACCCCCCTTTTACAAACTGAGGCATCCCATCTCCCCAGGAGCAGGAGTCCCAAGGTGTCTCCTTATGTGTACCCGCTACCCCCAGCCTGACAATATTAGCCCTCACATACATGGGCCCAGGAGGCTTTCGAAGGGAATACCTGGCAGAGGCTTTTTTGCTCAGCTCCTCAGAAATGTCCCTTATTTTTGGTGACCCTCCCTCCCTGCATTGATTCAATCTTTCACCCTCCATGGGTGGCCATAGCATGATGCGGGATGAAGCTAAGGTAGAATTAGTACCGGCTGGTGAGCTTTCAAAGAGGCCACAAGCTAAATAAATAGGCTGCAGCTTATTTCAATGGCTGCTATATTTAGCACTAGAACATTTATTTATAGGCTTGGCAGCCCTTCTGAGTCAATAAAAGCCCCAGAGCTGGAAAAGGGCCATTCGTGTATTTCTCATGCGGTAGCTGTTGCGGCCAAATGGAACGTGAAAGGCAAGAAGGGGTGTGGCTCCCTCCCTTGGAACTAAGGCAAAGGTGACAGGACAATCCCAGATGTGTCGGAAGGCACACACAGCACATCCTGCTACCCTCATTCCCTGCTCACAAGGGCACGTGTGCACACAATCATAGAACACTAGAACCTGAAAGGACATTGCGAGGTCGTCGAGTCCAGTCCCCTGCCCTCACTGCGGGACCAAGCACCATGTAGCTCATCCCTGACAGGTGTCCGTCTAACCTGCTCTTAAATGTCTCCATCGAGGGATGTTCCACAACCTCCCTAGGCAATTTGTTCCAGTGATTTCATCACCCAGACAGTTAGGGTATGTCTACACTGCAAAGTTAATTCGAAATAACAGCCATTATTTCGAATGAACTTCAATAGCGTCTATACATGCAAACCGCTATTTCAAATTTAATTCGAAATAGCAGAGCGCTTAATTTGAATTTGGTAAACCTCATTCTACAAGGAGTAACACCAAAATCAAAATAGCTAATTCGAAATAAGTGCTGTGTAGACACTTAATTCGAATTAGGGGGCCTCCAGCCCTTCCCAGTTTCCCCTGGTGACCACGCTGGGCCAAACCAGGAAAACTCTTCTCCTCTCCACAGACCTGGAGCCGTTAAAGGGGTAGACTCTGGCCACACACCACGTGACAGAGCCAGGCCTGCCAGCAGCCACAGCCTCTCACCCAGTGGCCACACAATGCCAGCCAGTGGCAGCCAGCCATCCCGCACCTAGTCCCCCAGCACCCCAGGGCCAGCCAGGGGCCGTAGACGGCGCACTCCTTCGTGGACTAGTACGCAGATCATGGACCTCCTTGAGGTTTGGGGGGAGGCCCCCAATGTCCATGATCTCTCAGAAGAAGGAGGAACGTGGCTGTCTACGGCCGCATAGCGGCCACCATGGCCAGAAAGGGCCACAGGCGCACACAGGAGCAGGTGCGCCTCAAAGTTAAGGAGCTGAGGCAGGCGTATGCCAGGGCCACCAGGGGTGACACCGCAGCAGGGGCTGACACCTGCCCCTACTTCCCCACTCTCGACTGCATCCTGGTGGGCGGGACAGCCCGCACCACCCCGGGGGGCAGTGAGCTGGGACTGGAGGGCCCTGACCTGGGCACGGCAGAGGGGCCATCGCGGAGGGTGCCATGCTGGCAGGACCCCCAAGCTGTCCCAGCACCGGAGTCAGCAGAGTCATCCAGGGAGGCCACACCAGGTAAGTGCCATCACCATCCCCTACCTGGGGGGTGGAGTGGGGAGAGAGACCAGGGACCGCGCGTGTGGACTTTGCCTACCATACATCATGCAGCAACCTGTGCACGTGCGAGGACGTGCCATGTCACCCTTGGGCAGGTGGCTCCAGCTGTGTGACACCCAGGGGCCGTGGCCTGATAGGCACACGCGTGTGTGAAGTGACCTGACACGCTCCTGACCCCGGGGAGGGACACAGCAGGACCCCCTCCCTTCACACACCCCCTCTACACAGAGGCAGGAGACATCTCCCCCCACCTCAGCCGCACTATACATAGAACGGGGGCATGGGTGCGGTCTTGGGGCACCTCCCACTCCCGGGGATAGCTGGACATTCTGACCATGGCCTCTATGCAAGCACAGCGGCTCTGACGGTGCAGGGCACGGTCATCCTCACCTCGCAGAGGGGGCCTGGGCTTCACCCACTGT
Source organism: Pelodiscus sinensis (assembly GCF_052426305.1). Taxonomy (NCBI): domain Eukaryota; kingdom Metazoa; phylum Chordata; order Testudines; family Trionychidae; genus Pelodiscus; species Pelodiscus sinensis. The sequence continues at coordinate 117,908,537 of NC_143056.1, read as the reverse complement.
GTCCCCAGGGAGAACTGACCACTTCTCTTCTTTCTCTACAGCCGCACCAGCTGCAAGTGAAGGGCGCACCACCCCGCCTGGGACATACTTCCACTCCCAAGGGCTCCACAGGACCACCACAACACTGCAGGGGTACCATGAGCAGCACCTGGGGGCCCTGTGAGCCCAGACCCGCATCATAGAGCAGCAGGCGCAGGAAGTACGGGAGTTCTGGCGGGAGCTGCTTGCCCACGTCGTGCCATGTGTGCCCATCTGCAGACCCTGGTGCAGAGTGTGCAGCCTCGTGCCGCTCCTGCACCTGCTGCCCCCCCAGCTACTGTTCCTCCTCCCACTCCTTCTCCCCCTCCTGCTCTCCCTCCTCAACCTCCACACCCTCCTCCTCAATCTCCACACCCTCCTCCCCATCCCCCCGGGGATGCCAAGGCCCCCGCACCCGCCGTTCTGAGAGACAACCCGGTGAGACCCACCCCTGAGCGTGAGCTTCCCCTCCCCCTTATTCACCCGTCCCCTCTCCCACCCTCTCTCCTGCCCTCTCCTGACTCCTTTCCCCAGTCTCCCCAGAGGTTAATCCCCCCTCCCGCTAGTTGTGTTAAATAAAGAGAGTTTCTGTTTTTGATAATACATATATTTTATTTGACATTAGGTGGGCAATCATTTTTCTTGGGGGGGGGGACATGTCCGCTTCAAGAATTTGGTAAATCGTCAAGAGCCACATTTTTCTGTGATATTAATAGAGGTGGTGCGGGGTCTGGGAGATGGAAGTTGGGTTTAGGAGGAAACTCTGAGTAGGGAACTAGGATACAGGAGGGGGGAGAGGGTTTGGGTGCAAGAAAGGATTCTGACCTGGGGGAGGGGTGTAAGAGATAGGGTTGCCAGATGTCCGGTATTGGCCCGTCCAGTCCACTTTTTGCAGCGTCTGTCTGGTTAAAAAAAACCCAGAAAATACTGGATACGTAAAATGTCCGGTATTTTCTGTTTTTCTCGGCTGGAAGGCTGCTTGGGACATTCCCACCCTGCTGCATCTGGTGGAGCCTGCCTGAGGGTCCCGCTGGACAGCAGGGACATTGGCAGCCCAGAGTATCATGGTGGGCCAGATCCAAATGGTTGTGGGGCAAATCTGGCCCGGGGGCTCTATTTTGCCCACCCCTGTGCTAGCCACTGCTGGGTTAATATTCAGACAGCACTCCTCGCATGAATAAGGTCTTGCAGCACTCTTCTTTGTGCTCCCCAAGTCACACCTGCGCTGGATGAAGAGCATCGCTGGAGTCGGCGTACCTTAGTGCCACTCACCACAGCATCCCTGCCGCAGGACTCTCCCGCCGGCCCCCCTCACTCCTCAGGACCCAGTGGAGAACTGGAGTCAACGGGAGCACGAGCAGCTGTTGATTTCGCGCACCCTTCCTAAGGCTGTAAAAATGTAAACGTGGACCCGCTAAAAGTCCTCACGGTGACACGCGCTGCAGGCTCTGCGGTACAAGGCTTGAGACACTTTATATCGCACAGCCCGCAGCAAAGCCTCTGGCCCCCGCCCCCAGCCTCACCCCAGAGCGGCTTCGCTGTGGGCCGTGCAACTGGTCCCAGAAGCAGGGCCAACAGCCCATCGGCCATGCTCCCAGGGAGCCAGCATGTCACCTGTGGCGGGGGGCCGAGCTACACTGCCTTGCACAGAGGCTGCTTCAGCTGGCCCTGTGGGGCTGGAGCAGCCCTTGGCCCAGGAACTGTTAACTGGAATTGGGAAGTCTCCCCTGTTGAGGGATGAGGCTTACCTGCTAACTACAGGCTGGACCTCCCTGGTCTGGCACCCTCGGGACCTGAGTGGTCCTGAAGAAGGGATTTTGCTAGACCAAGGAAGGTCCTTTCTGCACCCCTCTCACCAGACCTCCCTCCCCAAACCCGGCTCCACTCCTTGCCTGGCCTCTTGGCAGGCTCCCCATGTGTGACCAGTCCCTCTGCCTGCCATGGCAACCCACGGTCCTGCTGCTGGAGCTCTCAGCTTTGCCGCAGCCAACGGGTGCCCTGCTGCTGGTGCTCAGGGCCCTGCCAGCTCGCAGGCCCTGGCCTGAACTCCCACTCCCCCCCACCCCTGCTGGGGTTGTCCACCCAGCCAGCCCCACTGGGGCAGCACCGGTCCCACTGCCAGGGCTCTTAAACCTGCCAGCCTTGTTGCATCAGCTCCATGGTCCTGCCGCCGCAGAGAGCTGCCCCACGAGAGCCTGCTGGCATCCCAGCCATGGGCTCAGCTGGACTCTCGTGGCAGGGCTCCCAGCCACTGGCCTCTCCCCACCCCCAGAGGGCTCCTGCCTCTGGCCTTTCACCAGGTCTCTCTGGTCCAGCAACATCCATGATCCTGCCAGACGACAGAATGTTACCAGATCAGGGAGTCCCGACGGAGAGTTTCAACTTGTATTTACATCCCTCTTCCTTGCTAGACCCACTAAATTGACCCTTGGGCAATCCATCTCCTCAGCGTTGATCCCCCGGAAGGGAGACAAAGCCCAAGCCAGGGAGATTTCGCTGGGCCTTGCAGTTGCCACTCGGCAATGGGTGGTGGCTGCAGATGTTGCTCAGTGTGTGAACACCCGTGAGCGCTTTAGGATGGAGGAGTCTGCTCGATATCTTGCTGGCTCATCCTCATTTCCCCTAGCTAAGGCTGCTGAGAATGGAGGGATTTTGTTTCAACTAAACAGTTTAATAAAGCTCTTGCGAAGGGGTCACTGCTCTACACACCACACGCGTTTGAAAGGAAGTGTCGACAGGTATCCAGCGAGGGAACTTATCCCGGTCGACTCAATATTGTGTCAGTCCTTGCTGGAGCTACGTGGGCGTCGAAGGAACAAGGGCAGTCCTTAGCAATTTGTTCCACCTCAGCCACGGCCAGTAAGAGCACCACCCCTCTGCATCCTCATGGGTCTGCTCTGAAGCAGACCGGCCAGCTTTTCACAGCTGGTGGGTAGGCGCTGATGGGGTACGTACGTGCACAGAGCATACATTTTAAGGCCAGAAGGGATCTTCGTGATTTTTAGTCTGATCTCCTCACAGTGCAGGCCACAGACCCTCCCTCAGGAATTGTAGCGAAGCCTCATGTGTGACTGAGTCCGAGCCCCGCTCTTAGAAAGATATCCACTCTTCATTTAAAGATGTCAAGTGATGGAGGATAAACCTCTGTTCCAATGGCTAATCCCTCCTCACTATTAAAAATGTACTCTGATCACCAGCTTGAAGCCATCTAGCTTGAGCTTCCAGCCAGCGGATCCTAGGCAGACAGGTCTTCCAGCAGGGCTTCCCTGTGCTGATGGATCCCACCCAAACCCACTTCCATGTGCAACACCCATGATTTGAGTCTGCTGTCCAAGAGCGACTGTTCAGAGTTGGCTCCCGAAGCACCTCCCTTCCTCCCCCACACCATGGTCTCACACTCAAAGAAGAAAGCCAACACCGGCTGTTAAAACATCGATGGGGGCATTTATTACAATACGTTGTTCCAAAGTACAAAAGAAAGGAAAAAGAAAGAGGGTAAAAAAGCACAGCTGTTTACAGCCTCCAGTAATAAATAAAGACAGGGCAAGGGCAGAGCTAGTCTCTTGGTCCTGCCGGGCACCATCTGATTTCAGCACTGATGTAGCAGGCAGAAAGAGATGTGTTTGGTTTTAGTGACTAACTGAGAAGGGACTGGAACACAGTGGGCCGGTTGCAAGATACTGTCTCCTCACCTAGCACTTAGAGTGCATTTCAGGTGCCCGGTCCACTCTGGACCCAGTTTCTCTGCTGAGGGGCGCTGTGTGTTTGCTAAAGAAAGGCTTGGTCCTGTACGGTATTGCACAACTCCTGAGCAACATTGAGGGGAGGGGGGTTAGAGTGCGTGGCCCCTCCCGTGATCAGGCCCCAAATCCACAACATTGCCAGCAGACCTGCCCTGTCACATTTAACCCCCTATCCATCTCTGCCCGTAAATGCACTTGACAGAGGATGAACAGAGCCCAAACTGGATTTCTAGAAGAGCTGGAATGGATTCAACTCATGGATCCTGAGAAAGGGATAACTCCTGAACTGGATTTCTCTGCTCCTCTAGAATGGACTTTGAGTGACAAAATAAATTCAACACAGCACAAGGAAAAGACGACTCCTAATTAGAATAGACCACATTCATGACTGTTCTTGGAAGGGCTGGATTAATCTTCTTGATTTAAAATGACTCCTAACTGAGCTGGCTAGGTAAAGAGGTAATATTTGATACTGTGGCACAGAGTGGAGTCTCTTCTGGCTGCACCGATAGTTTCTTCCAGCTCTCCTTACTACCCAGTTGACTGAGCACTTGCAGACTTCAGGCAGAGTCCTGGCTGTGGGTACAAGAAGCAAGTGCCAAGTTCTGACCACCAAGGCTACTCAGAAATCTGAACACTGCTTAATGCTGGAAAACCAGAGTCAGTTCTGCCATCAATGCATGCACTGATGGGGCTGTTCCCCATCTCCTCTTGCATCCCTGTCATTGTCAGAGACCAGCCTGATCAGATCTCTACCCAAGCCCCTTCTGGGCAGCTTGAAGCTCCATTGCCCTAAAACTGAATATCTGCATTCCCCTGAAAGACTACGTCTACACTGGCACCCTTTTCCGGAAATGCTTAAAACGGAACAGTTTTCCGTTATAAGTATTTCTGGAAAAAGCGCATCTACATTGGCAGGATGCTTTTCCGGAAAAGCACTTTTTCCGGAAAAGCATCCATGGCCAATGTAGACGCGCTTTTCCGGGAAAAAGTCCCGATCGTCATTTTCGCGATCGGGGCTTTTTTGCGGAAAAGACTACTGTGCTGTCTACACTGGCCCTTTTCCAGAACAGTTTTTCCAGAAAAGGACTTTTGCCCGAATGGGAGCAGCATAGTTTTTCTGGAAAAACACTGACAATTTTACAGTAGATCGTCATTGCGTTTCCGGAAAAGCAAGCGGCCAGTGTAGACTGCTGGCAAGTTATTCCGGAAAAGCGACTGCTTTTCCGGAATAAGTGGCCCAGTGTAGACACAGCCAAAATGTTGCTCCTGATATAGAGCTCATCAGGTAGCTGGGAAACTAACTGAACCAAAGAAATCCAAGGCTCGCTTCCCAAAGTATGGTACCACTACAGGACCTCAGTGGCCTTGGGCAGTGGGAAGAATGCTGCCAGATTCACTGGTGATGCCAGGCCACGAAACCATTTCTGGTAAAGAACTCCCTGGACTCAGCTACCAGAGTGGGGGGACCCCATGACAGGTGCACATTGACTGCTTCCTGGAAACCTAGTCAAGTGTCCTTTAGTTTTAAGCTTGGGCCTTGAATATTCCATTCCTGCTCCCTACAAAGTTGAGTCAGTTTCTCAACCCGTGTGTGACTGCGGGGGAGAGAAAGGCATTGCCCTGGGCTATATTGGGTTCAGAACCTCTGGAGGTTTCACCCTCTCAAATGGGCCTACTGATATGTGTGCCTCCCCCAGCACAGCTAAAAAGCTAGGCCTGGCACGGTACAGCGCAGCCAGCTCCTGGCTGGTGGGGCAAGCGCAGGGTTGAGGCAGGTGGGGAATGAGGGGTGGTCTGCACTTATTCACCACAGAGAACCAAAGAACAACATACAAAGATTAAGAAAAAAAATACATCATCATAATAATAGTAATAATCATAATCATAATAATAAATACTTAAAATCTATGATTCATAGATCGCAATTACAACACTGATAGCTTATTATGGTTAGTTTAAGAGCAGGGGCAGAGGGAAGGCAGAAGGGGTTTCTTTTGGGTGTAGGCTTCCTAGAGTAGAGACATTACAGGGGTGCATGGCCAGAAAATGAAACAAACACAGAGAGACACAGAGGCTGGGAACACAGCACACGCTAGGAAAACACTCAGTGTTGCCAACTCCTTTCTTCCCAGGATCCCTCTCTGGCCACGCCTCTGAAGCTGTAAAAGGAGGGAGAATTCTGCAGGCTATCAAGGAGTTAGCCAGCTAAGCTTGACTGAGGCTATGTCTACACTACAGAGTTTTTTCGGAAAAACGGCCATTTTTCTGAAAAAACGTCACTTACGTCCACACTGCAATCAAGTTCTTTCGAAAAAAAATTGAAAGAATCGAGGGTTTTTTCCGGCATTGGTAAATCTCTTTCTACGAGGAAGAAGGCTTTTCCTGAATGAGCTCATTCGGAAAAAGGTGTGTGTGGATGGGGAAAAGTGAGTTCTTTCGAAAGAAGAGGAAAGAGGAAGAAACACAGTTGCCTGGTGGCCACTCCATCCATAGTAATCACAGCTTAAATGCAAGATAGCATCCACACTGAATGGACGCTATCTTTTGAAAAAGCAGATCACTTTTTCAATGCACTTTGGCAGTGTGGACACCCTCTTTTGGAAGTTTTTCGGAAGATCTCTTCCAGAAATCTTCTTCCGAAAGAAGCCTGCAGTCTAGACATAGCCTGAGACTGACTCAACTTTGTACTCCTTTAGAAGCTGGGAGGCGGATAAGGGTCATTCTATCGGAGCGTCATTTGGGTACCTTTACAGTCTGCCCTTAAGAAGGATGAACATCTATCAGTTTGCACCTGCACTCCAAGCAATGCAGTTAATGCAGAAAACGATTGGCTATCCAAAGCAGCAGGGCACAAATCAGATGCTTTACACATTCATCCAATTGTGCAACGAAGGGACTCATTTACTCTGCTGACGTACAATTCTGTTTCAACTTAAGTCAATGGGACAAATCCTGATCACTCTTTCACTGATGTAAATCAGTAATAACTCCACTAAATACGTTACAGCACTGTGAACCAGCCCTAAGTGGGATCAAAATCAGGCCCAGAATCAGAGCTTCTGGTGGATAAGAGTTCATTAAAGAAATGTGGTAAGGGACAGGGACAGATAAAATCCTCCAAGGTAACTAACCTGTTCCTTCTTACAAAGAGACTGAAAAGATCTAGGAAGCCATGTAGGGCTTGATCCAAAGCCCAATAAAGACAATGGGAAGACTCCTACTGAGTCCAAAGGCTTTGGATCAGCCCTACCACTCATGGCTAATGCCCTTATAGGGCATTTTCTAGTGTTTTGACCAAGCTAGCCTTAAAATCCTCAAGTGAGGGGGCTACCAACCCTCTCACAAGGATCATCACAAAGGGCAGGGCAAATGCGAGGGTCTTCATACCACTGATGAGCTGGGTAATGAACAACCCATAGCTCTCAAAACCTGAGTGTGGCAGGCTTTTCTTTGGCTTGGTTGCAGAATGGACTGCACAGTCGGTGTCACGTCAGTGTGCGCACATGCAGAGCGGCTGAAGGGCATTGCTGACAGTCTAGGATTCATTGTGAGAGACTAGACAATAACCTTCCCCCTCCCCCCAAAAAAGAGACTCCCATTTTTGCAGGTACTGCAACAGCTGTTTCTCTAAAACACCACAAGGTGGCAGCTGCTACTATTTCTGAGCGGGCAGCAGCTCATTGTAATCCTTCTTCACTGACCTGCCTTGTTGTTCGTATTTATAGGGGTTGAGCTTACTTTGCAGTGCCAGGCTGAGGATGGCCTCAATCTGGCCAGCTGCATGCTCTGCAGTGACCTTCTGCAGGCCTCAAGGGATGAGCCCCAATTAGGCTGTGTCAATACTAGGTTTTTATCCTCTCAGTTTCCTACTATTGCAGCTCTAAGGGTGGTATTAGATAGGGATGTAAAATCCTGTTTGTTTAGTCAACTGGTTAAACGAGAGGTTTCACCGGTTAACAGGGATCCCGCAGGCAGGTAGCTGTTCCAGCCCAGCTGGAACAGTCCCCAAACTCAAAGGCTGCTGGCTCCCCACCCCGTGGCGCTGTTAGTTCCCGGCTCTGCTGGTCCTGCAGGACTGCTGGCCCCATGAGGCTAACAGCTTCGCAGGCCCTGGCCCATGGCACCATGGGCCTGTTGGCACTGGAGCTGCTCTCTGCCAACTGTGAGCCACAGGCAGGGGGCTGTTCCAGTTACCGGTAAGTATCACCCAGTGAGTGCGATGCTTACCAGGTAACCTGTTACCTGTTTGCATCCCTAGTATTAGAGGTGGCAATGTAGAGCAGGATCCTGAGTACCACTGTGTCATCCAAGCCCATTAGCATCTTGAGGCCCGAGCAGTAAAAATGCCAGTGCCTTGTCCACACTAGCTACCATTGAGAGGGCTGGACCAAACGTAAGAGTGCAGGGAAGAGCCACTGCAACGGGCCAAGGGAAATCTTAATTTTTCTCTACCACTGAGGGTTAAAAGAAGGGGAGACAGCAACTCGAGGCTGAGCTGGTGCTGGCAGCTATGGAATGCCACCTGTGGAGGAAGGAAAATGCCCCTCTCCCCGGATCTCTGCTAGCCTCTGTCTTGTGTCTTGGGGATGCTGTTGCAACCGTTGTGGCTCACTCTTCTCCCAGGCCTCACTCAATAATACACGAAAAGGAGTGGGGGAGTTGCCAGGAGGCACCCTCATTAGCTCCTTTCTCTGCACTGCAGTGCAGCTGGATCACATATCATGGAGGGGAAGCCATCATAAACTTCACAGCTGATGAGGTCTCCCTACTAAGTAGGGTTCTGGTGCACCTGGATCCTACATAAATAGATGCCTGTGTGACTTGGAAGAACAAGAGAGAGTCATTCACTGTAGCTCAACAGCTGGGTGACTCTTTGCCTTGTAATAAGCCACGTAGCCTTTTGGGATGCTGATACTGTTGAAATGGTCTAAGAAGCTGTGTTCTCTATGGGACACTTCTGCACAGCCTGGGTTTTGGGTCAGGTGAATGGCAACAAAGATACAAACGGGGATTCTCCATTTGTAGGGCATGATCTGGGACTAGGCTTATGGAACATAGGAAAGAGTTGACCGTGGAAACACTATCCTACTGGCATATTTCACAGGGTAACTGTTCCTTTCTCCGGCTCATCAGCCAATTGACCAGGCTTGGCTGAGAAGCTTCAAATGACAACAAAATATCTGTTGAAATTTAAAAAGGGGAAAAAAATGTGTTCTCTTTTTTGGCACCAGCTCTAGGGCTGGCTGGAATTTTTCATATGTCACTGGAAATGCAGCAAAGGCTGTGAGAAAAGACTGCCAGCCAAGAAGGGCTAAAGCAAGAGAGAGCTCATATTGCAGCCAGTGGTTAGGGGGCCTCAATGGTTAAAAGCTAAGAGGCAAAAGCTCAAGCCCTTTGAAGGTTCTCTTTGTTGTAACCTTCCCAGTCCCATCTAGCTGGGATGCTATGTAATATACAAGTTCCCTTAGAAGCATCTCCTCCCCACACACTCTATTGTCTGGATGGGGATGCAAAAAAGAGGAAGGGTTCCTTCTGCTCCCTAAACCCTAGTTGTTGGCAACACTGATGCTCATTGGAAATATGGATGCTGTGTTTTTAAAAGGGGGTTGAAATGAGTCTCTACCCCCCCTTTCACAGCAGCTGTAGGGAAGAGAGGGATAGGATAGGCAGAGGGCTTCAACCATCATCAACACTTGTATTTTATTAACACTCTAACAAGGAAAATCAAATGCATTTAATCATCCAACTTTCCCCTGCCCCACCATGAACTCCAGCACATTTTGGGGTACCAGAAGGGATTATTTGAGGTTTCCATGCTTCTCACTTAACGCCTTTTAAAAAAAAAAATCCAAGATGACTAATGCCAGTCATTAACCTCCTTGGAGATTCCCCTTTCCCATCTGCGTAGGACACGCGCACATCGGCAGAGCTAGACAATGGTCATAAGGAGAGTGACAATCTGATGCCACCCAGAACATTATTATTGCAGTGTCTTACGGCTTCGGTTTGTGGCTAAGTTTTAAACCTGAGATCATTATTTTTGTCTTGTGTAGTTTGATTTTGAAAGAAGCGCACACAGCAAGGAAAAAAACACACACCAACGAAAAACGAAGGGAAGGAGGAAAGAAAAGAGCTGGGAGGGTCTAATATTCACACGCAACACCACACACACACGAACAAAAACCCCTGAGGTATTGGCTTGGAAACCAGCACGATACTAAAAGGAGGAAAGCAAAGTCAGCTACAGAGAGCAAAAATGTGCTTTGCAGCAGAGACAGATCTGTGCCCATAACACCAAGCAGCGGCTCAGCAGCAAGGTGTAAGAATGCCACTGCCTGGGCGAGACACGGGTTTTTGGGGTGAGGGCTTTGCTCTCCTTGAAAGCAGGGACTTTCATAAAGGGGAGAAGCAGCCAAAAGTGTCTGAGAAACAGCACAGAAGCCACTCATGCTCCTTTTGTCGTTTTTTCTCCTGACCGCGCTTGCTATAGAAGCGTTCTGCACTGCACGTTATAGAAGCGTTCTGCACTGTTTGCTCATTGGCCTGCTTGAGACCTCTCTCTTGCACCCTGGGCTTCAGTAACAGCAGGATCCGGCCCTTCCTCAACAACCTTCCTTTTTTCTGTGTTAGCTTAGAGGTCCCACCTGGGCCCTTGGCCACCTCTCAAAAAAATCATTCAATGGAAGAATCCCACGCAGGCGACCTTCCTTAGGAAATCCTCACTCTGTGCCCACCCAAACTCCCAGAGGGAGGGGGGTTTTTGGCAGACATTCCTTTGGAGGCTAACACCTGCCTTCTTGCTGCATCAGAGCAAGCCATCATTTGCTTCAGATGCAAAAGTCAATTAACAGGAGCTCTCAGAAGCAAAATCCCAGGACAAGTAAAACAGTGAAACCAATCTTCATAGCAACACACCTGAGTGTGGAAGGGTGCCGCTTTTGGGGGAGGAGGGAGGGAGATGGAGATAGGAGACTAGGGTGGAGTAAGGAGGAAGGGGTGTGTCCTCACATTAACATCCCAAAAATTGGGCTTTGGTTCATAGTTTTTCAATGTATTTCCTCTCATGCTTTTCCTTCCTTAAGTGCATTGTCCTATTTCCCCTGGACACTATCGCTCCCACCTCCTCCCCTGAGGCACCCTGAGCTAGTGAGCAAGGCAGTTTCTGATGGGAATTCACTTGCCACAGAACCTCTTAAGCATTATCTAGGGAGTAATTTTTTCTCAGAAAGGACCCAGTAACCCCCATCTTGGTCAGTACAACCCAGTATGAGTTGCTGCCCCTTCAATGAAAAGCCTCCTATCTTCCCTCATTCTCCACATCCCAGGCATCCCCTGATCCTTGCCTCTTTTTTTTTTTTTTCATAGTCTCCCTCTCCTCCCTGGTTTTCCCACACCTGGGCGAGGAGGAAATTCTATGGCTTTCTTGGAGACAAAAGAGAATCAAACAGGAATCAAAAGGTAAAGCAGCAGCTTTCAGGAGAGTTCCCTGCTCAGTTTGTGTTGAAAGAAGATTTTTTTTTGTTTTGTTTTGATTTGATTTAAAAAAGTGCATGAAAGATGTTCCTGCCTGGTTTTTGCTTTGTGCACAGGAAACAGGGAGTCTGTGTCGCCGACGTACACGACAGAAGGAGTCACAGGCCGCGGATATTGCTTAGAAACTCGTGTTTCAGATTTAAATACCATAGACAGTAAAAATAGAGCTGAAAGTACCGCCCCACAATGTCTGCAAATCATTGCCAGAATGAACAGCTTCAATAAATTAAAAACAAAACCATTGAAATATTATTTACGTCTCAATAAAAATCGCAGTAAAACCATTTACCTTTTTCTTTGTGTGGTTTTTTTATATTATATATAATATATATTTATATATGTATAGGGCTGCTGTAGTGCAGCATTATTAAGATACTTAGCCAGAAAAACACAGGCAGAGCATGTTTAGTGCACAGAGATGAGGAAAAGGATTAAGGGGAGGAGCTATGCAAATGTACCGCCCACTGACCCTTGGGAGGGAGCCACCTAGATTCTGTCCTTCACCCAATAGAGAGAGCTGGGGTGAACCATTACCCAATGGTCAGGATAACGTTCTCACCTAAACAAACATGCCTCTACTTTTTAACTGCAAGTCTGCAGATAAATTATTAACTCCCCCCCACCCCCAATGTCCCTTCGGAATTTTAAGCTTGGAATGAGAGATGGGGTGCTCAGAGGTGATGAGCTTCTCCCACTTCAGTCAATGACCAACTCTCCCATCCTCCCCATGAGTCGCTTGCTGCCCAGCGGCACAGAATCCAGGGGTGAAAGGGTTAATAGGCTCCTCCCTCCCAAGAGGGAATGCAGCCAGGTTGGGAGCTGGTTGGGGGGGAAGGAAACAGAGATCAAGGGGAAGGGGCATTAAACATGCGCCGTCATGTTTCCTGACTTTGGATTCATTCTTCTTTGCTTTGTTTCGGTGTGTGCACCCCTGGGAACACACACACAGGTATAAATACTGTCCCCTCCCACCCCGCGCCTCTTCCCATTTAAATATCCACCCCTCACTTGCCAATGCCCCAAGATGAATGTCAGGACACCTCAATGATTTCCATGCTGCCCGAAAAGCTAGACTGTTTCCCTATTTTGCCCAGGTCTTCCCTGGACCTGCCCTCTGACATGGTTTCCTCGAACTCCATCTGGCAGCTCCTCCTCTTGAACTGCTTCTCCGCAGTGGCATCCTCATGCCAGCTGTGCCGCCCGTCCCTCTGCTCTGCCCTCTGCTTGTCCCGCAATCTGATCTCACAGCTGCCCTGGAGGGTGCTGCAGCTGAATGAGGAGTACGAGGCAGTGCTGGTAAACAGAGCCCCGCCCCCTCCGCCACTGCCCACAGCAGAGTCTGTGCTGAAGTACCAGGGGTTCTCCGACGACGGGGTGCTGGGCGATTCCAAATGCACACTCCAGGTGCCTACCCCTCCTCCACCAGCGGAGTTTGGCGGTGCAGCTGGCTGTGTGGGCTGCTGTCCCGTGCCAGGGAGGCTCAGCCTCAGTGTCTGCTTGAGATTGTCCTCCACGCTGGTGCTTTTGTGCACGGAACACACCCCGCTGAAATTGAGGCTCATCCCATGGGCAGGGGATCCCGCCTGGTGTCTGTGTTTCCGCCTCTGCCGCACCTTGGCCTCCAGCAGGAAGTCTGGCCCACTGGGCCAGTCGGGGCTGTCCGGCCCAGGCGAGACCTGGCACAAGCCATTAGGTCCAGAAGGACTGTCCAGCTTGCAAAGCTTGGGGGCTTCCCCAATGTCCATGGGGCCTGGGATGTCCTGCCTCAGGCCCGGGGAATAGGCTGATTTGATGTCCAGGGAAAAGGAACGCTTTAGCCGGTTGGTGTCTTGGATGCGCTCCGAGGACAGGTGCAGGCCGTTGAGTCCTTGCTGTAGTGCTGTGGGCGAGACAATTTTGGGAATGCCTGCTGGCCTCTCAGGTTCACTGTGGGAAGGTGTTGAGCTTGTGCTTTTCGATACGTCCTCTTCTGAGGTAGACAGCGTCAGGTGCCTGTTGCTCTCTGGCACCTCGGCCGGGTCTGGCTGGGCGTCCCCCTCACTCCTGTCACCTTGGGCTTTCAAGGCCTTGAGGAGCTTCAGGCTCCTCTCGTACTCCAGGAGCTGGCCCAGGAAGTTGAAGTTGGGTGATATGGATGGGCGCCGGTCTTTGACAAACCTGCAAGGATAGGAAGACAGCTGGGATTGTCACTTGGACTTTGGCCTGCCAGCCAGGCTACCTCAGCTCTGCAGGCTTCCTCTGCGGGAGAAACTAGAGCACTCTACCAGAAGCTTGGAAAGCAAAAAGATGATGGGAGTGCCTGAGGTCAATTTGCAGAGAAAGCCAGGTCTGCTTCAGCTCACCTCACTCTACTTTCCCCTGGGCAGCCCCCATAGCATGGCATCAGTCGTGATATTCCAACACGGCTCCTGAAGGGCTGCTAGGCCAGGCTGTGCCAGACTGCAACCTGGTGAAGTGTTTTGCTTGTAGAAGCTGAGCCTTTGCTTTGCACGGGGACTGATCTGTGGTCGGGCACAAAGCACATACCCCACCTGGTAGCCTAGCAGTGTGCACGCCGCTAGCACTCAGGAGATTCATGCAAGACAATGCCTCAAAACCCTTTCTGATAGCTTCACTCCACCAGCCTACTTCCCTTTCCTAGGGGCACATTCACGGACATCCTCATTCCCCTCACCTGGCAGGCACCTACCTGTATGCGTCATCTGAAGACATGCCCATGGTTTTCATGATGTAGGCGATGGCAATGGTGGCGGAGCGGGAGATCCCTGCCAAGCAGTGCACAATCACTTGGCAGCTGGATACCTTGGCCTTGTCTGCAGCATGGTACAGAAAAAAAACAATTTTCAGAGGGGAGCCCCTAGCAGTTTGGACAGAGACACTTCAGCCTCTGTCCCTGTGGAGCATCTTTGTGAGGCAGTATGTTGAGTGGCCGGGCAGAGGCCTGGGAGTCAGGACTCCTGGGGTTCTCCTCCAGACTTTGCCAGTGACTCATTATATGACCTTGGGCTAGTCCCTTTGCCTCTCTGTGCCCATTTCCCCGTGTGCCACCTGGATTTAGAGATACTGGTCTTTGTTCTCTCTGAGACTCTCAGATAAAAGGCCATCTTACAGGTGTGCAAAGCATTCAGTTTTACAGAACTAGCTGGCTGTGGCAAAGCCTAAAGGTCCCACTTCCAAATGACTCGGGTGCAGGTCGAGGTGCCAGGTTTCCTAGGGGAGTACAGGCCTCTCCTTGTGGCTGACTGTGCCCTGTCACTGGAGGCAAAGGGACAAGGGCTCTCTGGGCTAAGAGATGACGTGGGGGAAGAAAACCCTGGGTTTGGATGGCTGGGATGGGCAGGGAGTGAAGAGTCCAGCTCTCAGGATCTGAAGCCACAACAACATCATCAAAACTGGAGCTGTCAGAAGTAACCGAAGGCCCCGATAGCTGGGGAAATGCTCACCGATGAACTCAATGGACTTGTCCAGCCAGGGCAGCAGCTTCTCGCAATAGTTGTCATTGACAGGAATGCGCATGAAGTGGCTGTCACAGATGAAGTCTGGCTTGGGGCAGGAGTTGCTGGCATTGAGAACGTAGCTGATCCCATTCTGAGTCATCAGGTCCTGGAGACAGAGAAGATACAAGCAACACGGGCTCGGTCAGTACAACGTCGGACCTTCCCATCTACCCTCTCACTGGCCTCGCGCATGCCAGAGTCCTCTCCTTGCAGCTCCCCACCATTGTTCTGGTGTGGCTCACTGCAGCAACATGAGGCGTGCTACTGACGAGAAGCCACCGAGTAAACCACAGTGTCACATGGACCTGCTCTGAGCAGGGCTAAGCTGCCTGGAGCCTCTCTCCCTTTGTTGCTCCTGCACTGTGCTAGAACATGAAGGTCTCACATTTGGGGTCCTGATCAGGTGTTGGGGGTGCTGCTGACCACTTTACTTTTCCCATACTGGTGAAGAGAAGTGAGCCCTGGCTAGATGGCAGGGAGTGCGCTAGGGGGTCCCAACAGGAGAAAGACTGAGGACCCCAGAGCTAGAACCATTGTAGGAAGTTTTAAGGAGAAAAAACAAAATAGACTAAGGGCTCCATCTACAGTAGATAAAAGCTTAGACGGGCCTGGTTCAGCAGAAGAGGAGTAACAGTAGTTCAGACTAGGAAGCCTAGTCCGAACTACCTAGTCCGTGCTGCCTGTAGCCGCGCGGTACGGAGTCTGCACTAGCGGACATTTAAAAATGGCGGCGCCCGGCGAGATGCAAATGAAGCCCGGGAAATTCAAATCCTGGGCTTCATTTGCAACTCCGGTTGCCTACATTACCACCCTAGTTCGAACTAGGGTGGTAGTGTAGACATACCTTAAGAGATTTGTAAACTGTTCTCTGCTGGTATCATTTCCAGTACAGGAGACTTGCAATTCAGATCGTGAACTGCTTTGCCTGGGACACACTGAGGTCATGTGATTTCCTGTCTGGATGAATGTTATCATGGCTTTGGAGTGAACCCTTTGGATTAAGGAATTTTGAAGTAGCTCTCCAGGAATGTTCTGCCACAGTTATTACTAGTCACCATTTCTTCCCACCCTTTCTGCCAGTAATCGGTCTTACTTGCATGGTTAGAGCAAGTGAATAAAAAGGGGCGCTCATGCAGTCAGAGGGGTAGTTCAGAAGGCCAAGTGAGCATTCATGGATTACTGCTTTCCATGATCTGCTCACTGGGCACATACAGGTGACCTCTCACCTGTCCCAGAGACAAGGCTAGATTCACCAGTGGGCACTTCCAAAGCAGCAAAAAACAGCCAGAGCGTAGTGCTGAACATGACCCATTGTTCCCCCTGAGGACTGAAATCCAAGCCAGATTCTATCCAAAACAAGGGAGATCATCCATACCCAAGAGCCAATAGCTGTAGTCCTGCGAACGCCTGTTCTGTGCTATTTTAGGGCAAGGAGGAGCAACACAGATTTGAATGGAAGAGAGGAGTTGAAGAAGATATCCAGCTGCCATAAAACAGGCAGTGATTAGGGAAATGAAGAGAGAAAAGAAACCTCTCTACTCTAGGCTTAGCCCAGTAGCAGGGCAGCAGTGAGATGCAGAGCTAGGGTTTATGTTGTAGGGTGATCATTCGTCCCCTTTTGGCCAGGACAGTCCATTTTTTAAGCCCTGTCCTGGCTATCCCAAAAGGAGGGATTTGTCCCATTTGGTCTTGCTGACTTGATCAGCTGGCAAGAGCAAACAGGATGTCCACTTTTGTCCAAAAAGCAGAGTGCAGTGTAGAGCCGACAAGCAGAGAGGGTGGTAGGCAGGGCTGGAGGGGGATGGGAAGAGAATTCCAGCAACCAGGCAACAGTCTGGCATGGAGGGGGCAGGGTTCCAGCGACCGGCAACAGCCCGGGTAGGGCCATTGGGCAAGTGGCTGGGAGAACCCCCATTCAATGTTCCCTCTAATCTTTTCCCTCCATGTGTGGGATGATTTTTATGTGCACTGAGGCATGTGCGAATGTGCACCACCAGCATAAACAAAGGCTAATTGTGGGTGCTCTGCTAGTCAGCCGGGTGGCATGTGAATCTCTCCTTAGCAGCTGCACGAATGCACAGCTTACAGGGAACACTGGCCCCATTTTCGCTTTGGGAAATATCTTCACTTTACGTTTGCGCGCTCACAAGGGACTCTGCTATCCCATCTCAGAGGGATGTTCCCTGCCAGCCCTGCTCTCTAATGCCAGAGGGAGCGATGCTTGTCCTTAGTAATCTTCACCCCAGCGCAGAGAGGGAAGCAAAAACCTCTCGGAAGGAAGGGGTGAGCAAAAGGCCGTGTTGAGAGGGGCTGAGGGGAAGACCAGTCAGTCTGACGCCTGATGTAGGGCTCTCAGGGGACACGGCCGAGGTTTCCTCCTTGAATTCCATTTAATCCACCCCGTGGCTCCTGTCCTAACTAAGCTTACATAAGTCTCTCCCTCAGCAGGCTCTCTAGAAGCCTAACCTCAGCTCCTAGGAGCCAGCCCAGCTCCAGAGCTCACATTCTTGGCATTTTTCTCTTTAATTTCCTTCTACTCCCTTTATATAAATGTATCTCCTCTCTTTCTGGTCCACCCCCATAATCCTATCAGATGCTTCTCCCCTGGCCCTTTCCTGAGGCAAGAACGTCTGACTGGCTCCCTCCTGTCCACCATAGGCGCCCGGCGGAATTTTAACTACAATTTCTGTTTCTTCTCTCATTTATTTTTTTTCTCTCATAAAACAAAATTCCTTCCCCGAGGTGACATCACTGCCCAAGAATTCTGGCACCTTTAAAAGGACAGTGCCCCTCTTTTCCCTCCACCCCTTCTGTTCCCAAAGCAAATCTTTGTCTAGTTCCTGGCCTCTTTAAAGAGTGCTTTGCCTTGGTCTGTGGCTGCTGGCCCCCTCCCTACTCACCCCCATGATTAAACATCCCAGCTTAACCCCTGGCTCCCAGGCTGGGCAGGCAGCAGCTGAAGTCAGCAGCCCAGCTGGCAGGAGGGATTAGTAGGGAAGAAGTTGGTGCTCTCAAAGTCAATCTCGCAGGTCCTCCCTTGGGGCTAGGCACCCTAGGAGTTCTTCTCCTTCTTCTCCCTTTCTCAGCTCCATTATGCCCCCCCTCGCTCTTCCCACTGCTCCTCTCTGCTTTTCCAGCTCATTGCCCCTTCCTGGCTTGGACACCACTCACCAAGCCCAAAAAGTTTGGTCTTTTCTATGGGCATTTTCTTGGCCATGTTCCCTCACAGGACCACAAAGAAAAAACTGTTTCTTGCCATTTCAACCAGAAAGGACATTGTCTCAACGACTTAATTACCTGCATCCTGCTTCAAAAGCCTTTTCAGACTGCACTTGAAAGAGAATCCTCTGAACTGTTATTCATGCTTAAATTCGACACTTTACACTTGGGTATGAATAAGGAATCTAATTACCTTACCCACTACAAAGATAGCTTCCCCAATTATCACCTCTGATGTCATTAGCTCACAGACATTTACCTTCCCCCCCCCCCCCATTCCCCTTCTGTTCTGAAATTTGATTTGTCCTTTTCATGTGTGTTCATTTTTGTAATTGTATCCTTTGGTATATATGGTTGTGACAATTTTCTTCCACTATTTGATCTGAGGAAGTGGGTTTGGCCCACGAAAACTCATCACCTAATAAACCATCTTGTTAGTCTTTAAAGTGCTACATAGTCCTGTATTTTGTTTCAGCTACACCAGACTAACACGGCTACATTTCTATCACTCTTCTGCCACCTGTGAGCATGACACTCAGGGGAACCAGGCAACTCCCTTCAGGTTGTGGATGGAAGGCTGGTCCTTCCTCACATCCCATCAGCACTGAACCAAAACGCAGTAGGACATCATTGCCCCTTCTAGCCCAGAACTCTGCAAGGCTACCCCGTGGATTTTCTTCCCAGCACCCCCTTACATCCCAGGCCTCTGTACTACAGGCCATGATCTTAGTCCTTATTCAGGCCACACTGGGCAGGACAATCCATTGGAAGTTATACAAGCACTGTCCTTAAATGGGAAATAATACAACTCGCTTCCCCCATGTGCCGCGCCAATGGGCTAGGCCAACTCCAGTTGATAAAGGGCAATGGCAACATGGGGTAGGCATGTTTCCCCCCCACCAAAGCTGTACCTTGTTTAGGACATCTTTCTGGGAGCCCAGGTAGAGATGAGGAAGGATGCGGGTGGGGCCCACATTGGCCACTGGTAAGCATGGCTGGGAGATGCTCATTGGCAAGATGGCCGCTGGTTTCCCTTCGCAGAGTCCTGGGAAGCAAGACGAGAAGGTGGCAAAGCCGCCTGCAGAGAGAAGGAGGAAATTTAGACTAAATTTTCCACGAAAGAGAAGGTCTCTCACTGTGGGTCTGTAAAGTGCCTAGAGCAAGGGGGCCCTGATCCTGGTTAGGGCTTCTTGGTGCAAGGGAAGATCAAAAGATACCAACAGTCAATTATAATCAAGCCAGCCCCACGTGAGACCTGTATGATGTGTGGTGCCCCACTATTTCCAACTTGAGTTAATATGGTCCCCTCGTGTAGTCACAGTGGGGTATGCTGCTCTTCACAGATCTACCTAATGCATTGATCACACCCTGTTTTTGTTTGCAAGCTGGACAGGTCTGTGATAGTCTGCTGGTGTTTAACTGAGTGTAGACAACCAAGCAGTATAGCGATGGGCATCAGTGTAATGTGCAGATTAAAAAAATATATACTGAAAATGCAAGGAGATTTGGGAGAAGCAGAACTAAATAACGCATAGAATTTGTCCAGGACCCCCAGGCTAATCCTCTTGCTCGTATAAATAATTCCACAGGATTTTTAGTGGCTACAAATGGTCAGCAGCAGGATTTTTAGATCAGATCGAAACAACAGCAAGGACAGCAGCACAGTGGTTTGCTGGCACTGGACTGGACAATGGCTCAAGAGAAGGCGGCCAGCACACAGCCACTGCTCTCTGCAGTCCTTCAGTATTCTGTGGAGGTCTTCAGTGCAATCACTCTGCCCCCGCTGCACTTGCGGTTTCTGACGGGATCACAGCACACAAAGCTGCAGGTCTTTGTACTTGAGGCAGGATCAGCATCAGAGTCACGCAGAGTTTTAAGCAGCATTACCCACCCCGCCCCACCCCGCCCCATATACGCGGTCGCCACTCCTGTCTCTTCCCCAAACGAACGCCTGCCTGGTTATGCAGCCGTGGGTACAGCGCTCAAATGAGTCCGCATGCAGAGGAGGGAGATGGGCGGCTGGGCTGCAGAAAGTATTTGGACAGAGAGGGTGGAATCTGATTTCTTTTGAACAGATTCCTGAGCCGTTTTTCAGGGTCAGGTGCTGCTGAACGTGATCACTGGTAGTGCCCGACGGACAGCCCCAGCCTGGCTGCAGCCCTGTTCATGTCGGTTTTGCTCAGGCGGCCTCACACACCAGACTCAGAGGAACAGCAATGGGGTGGCAGAAGCAGATAGACGATGACAAGTGAAGCCAGAGTTCTGAGACTTCAGAGCAGCTCTTCAGTCTGAGAATTACCACCACACTCATGCTGCAGGGATGGAGAAACAGGGCGGAGAATCTGGTTGCGCTTTCCAGCCAGGGTTCTCCAAGACTAATATGAACCTATACAAAGTCTCACATCTCTGCATCATTAGGTAACAGCAACCGTGCATTCTGCAGAGGCAGGACTAGGTACTTGGGTTGCCTGCCTCCACACATCTGCTAGCCATGGCATAACCAAAGGCAAGCTTGACCAAGAGAAGCACACAACACAGTTCCTCCTTGCACCGCTTGTTATATAGGCAAGAGACCCACATCCTCAAGGGAGTTTCCGAACACGCACTGACTCCTTTCTCCACACATGGAGTTAGGCCTAGCAAATATGATTCTAGGTTGTATCAACAGGTGTGTTGTAAGCAAAACTCGTGAAGTCATTCTGCCGCTCTACTCTGCGCTAGTTAGGCCTCAGCTGGAGTATTGTGTCCAGTTCTGGGCGCCACATTTCAAGAAAGATGTGGAGAAATTGGAAAGGGTACAGAGAAGAGCGACAAGAATGATTAAAGGTTTAGAGAACATGACCTATGAAGCCAGGCTTCATGAACTGGGCTTGTTTAGTTTGGAAAAAAGAAGATTAAGGGGGGACATGATAGCGGTTTTCAAATATCTAAAAGGGTGTCACAAGGAGGAAGGAGAAAATTTGTTCCTCTTGGTTTCTGAGGACAGGACAAGGAGTAATGGGCTTAAAGTGCAGCAGGGGAGGTTTAGATTGGACATTAGGAAAAAATTCCTAACTGTCAGGGTGGTCAAATATTGGAATAAATTGCCAAGGGAGGTGGTGGAATCTCCCTCTCTGGAGATATTTAAGAATAGGTTAGATAGACATCTGTCAGGGATGGTGTAGACGGAGCTTGGTCCTGCCTTGAGGGCGGGGGGCTGGACTCGATGACCTCTCGAGGTCCCTTCCAGTCCTATTATTCTATGATTCTATGATTATTCTATGAAACCTTAGCAAACTACACCTGGTCTAGGTTACCAAGCCCAGTGCTGTTGTCAATACGAAGGCCCCCAAGGGATGTAAGTCCCTGCTCTGAGCTTTCAACAGTTGGGATCGCAGATAGATGAACACAGACTGGGAGTTCCACAGAGGCCGAACAACGTTCCTGACTCCCACGGACATTCATACAGATCTGGCTGTCTATATCCATGAGGTACCAGCCATTGTTTCCACAGGGACTTGTTCTGTGTCTATAAAGACGGATTCAGTTAAAATAACGATCCCTGCCCTTGAACCCAGCCCATCTCCGTAACTGAACCAAAACTACTGAGGTTCAGTTAACAACCTTCCACCCAATCCCTTCCTTTCCCTCTCTAGGGGGATGGAAGAGGCTGCAATATGGCCACCAGGCTTCCCAGGACATACTCAACAGGGTCCTGCCAACTTCCCAGCAAACCCCTCTGAGAGTCCCCATCCTTACCTAACTGGATCCCAATGTGCAGCTCTGAGGAGCTCTGGGGTAAAGAGTGGAGGAGTCGACACAATGGTCCTTTAAAGAAAGGCACCTTTTCCATCACATCTATGTGGCAGGCAGCCCAGATGGACTGGTCCAAGAAAGCCATCATACTAGAAGAGAAAATAATCTCCAACTTGCAATAAGGCTCCTCTGGCCGCTTCTGTTTCCCTGTGTGGCTGGCAGTTATCACGAGAATGGCTACCAAGCCTTTGGAGACCTGGGCTACGAAGAGTTAAAGCTCCTTCCCACACTTCCTCATCCCCGGTTCTTTCCAACATGACATCACCCACTCAGTTGGGATATTAAATGAGAGTGAAAGAAAGACGCTGGGCACAGGTGCACAGGAGCTCCGGTTACTCCCACAACCACATCAATCTCATCGGAGAGTGTGAATCACCAGGTGGGGTGGGGTGTGCACGTGAGGACTTGAATGGAGGCAGCTGGAGAGGTTCAAAAGACACAGGTTGGGCAGAAAGGCTACCTGTTGCTCACTCCCAGAAAGACTCTTCCTTCGCACACTGCACCGGAGCCCAAGGGAAGAAAAACAGCAGAGCTGTATTTTCACTGGGAGGGTGTATGAGTGGGGAAGTCCAATCTTGCAATGAATGCGGGGCTGCCACAGGGCCAGGCTTGGGCCCACAGTACTGCATCCCCTTGAAAGGTTTAGGAAGTCTTCATAGCACAAAAGCGGGCATTTTGCACCTGGGGCAAGGTATGCGCCATTCCCCCCGCAGAGCAGGCTGGGAGGCAGCGCCTGCCTCGGCTCATCTGCACTGTTGACCCACACAGCTCAAAACTCTCCTTGGGAGCCAGGAGAGTGAGAGGATAGCTACAGCAGGCTCCCCTTCCTCTTGCCCCTTCCAGCACTTGCCAGCCTGCAGACCCTTTGCTAGGCAAAGCACATACAAGTGGCACGGGGGAGCTGTGGAGGATGCAAGGCGGAGATTCGTTGAAAGAGACAGTCACCCTTGCTTCAAGTTTATATGTCCCAACCCCCCTAAGGGAGGAGACATGCTCCCTACATGGCCCAGAACAAAGCACCCAAGTAGGTGCTTAACTTCAAGCATGCCAGGCGTTCAACTGAAGTCAACTGAACTAGTCTTGGGCTTCACTTGAGTATCACGCTTGTGTGCTTTGCTTGACAGGGACCTATGTGAGCAAAATCTTTACCATTCTCTGCTCTATCCCTTCCTAACCTCTGCTGGTGCTACAGGGCTGCCCTTATTTCCCTTCCCAAACATCACTGCTCACAGCTACTGAGCAATATCAGGGTTTCCAAAGGGAACGGCAGAGACTGGCACGCTCCAACACCTCCAAACTTTCAGGGATACCAACCCCAGCCCCAGCACATGCAGCTATAGCAACTCTTCAGTTTTTGGAAAGCGAAGCAGCTTCTTAAAATCACCCCAAAGGCAGTAACTGTCCCTGGCAGTATTCCAAGCCATACTTGGGTTTTCCCTGCCCTACATAATGCTGCTCCACGTTTTAGTGTTAATTCAGAACGAGAAAAAATACCTCGGGGTGGGGCAGTTCTAGTCTTTTATTTGTTAGGCTGACACCTCCCTGGGGCTGGCAGTGGGATGCTCCTGGCACGCATGGAACTAAGCGTGGGGAGGGGGCCAGGAGGGGGGAGAATCTGTATTTAGGGTGGAGTGGGTGGAAAGAGATCTCAAGTTTCTAGATGCTCCCTCGAGCAGGAGCACTGGCTTAGGCGGTTGAATAAGCACTGGTCCCCTTACATTGCACAGAACCTTATCCTTGGCCCAGACTCTCGCATTCCTGAGGGCTTTAGAAAACATTCTCCACTCGATCCAATGTTTTCCTGGCTTCTAGAGTTACCTACATCGTGCGAGGGTGGAGTCCAAACAAACAGAGGGATGTGTGTGGACGTGGGGCACGATGCTAGGAGATGTGCTGACACCTGCTACTCCCACTGAAGAGGAGGGGAGACATTTCCAAGAGCTGTGCGTGTCACAGGATCAAGACGCTGGTGGGACTGTGGTGCTCTCAATCAATCCTCAAGCGTCTATATCCCAGCCAGTCTCTCGGAGGTAAGAAAAGCTCTTAGTGCCTTCCAGCAGAGGCTCTCCAAGCACTGTACAGACAGTAAGGAACATAGCACCTCCAGGACCTAAGAAATTGTTATTACTCCCATGGAGGAGATGGGGAAACAGGCACAGAGCATCTGGATGGCTTTGTCAAGGTCACATGGCAAGTCTGGGAACCGAACTCTGGTCTCCTACCTCCCAGCTCTGTGCTTCCATTACTAGGCCCTGCTGCTTCCCTCCCTTTGTAAAACTAGCTAAGCGCTTCTAGTTTGCTCTGGACAGTTGTGGCAGAAGTCGTGCTCGCCCAGGGACGCAGAATACAGCGTTTCCTTCCCGTGCTCTGAAAGGAAAGAAGTTATTTCTTACTTCCAGCCCCTCTCCTCTTCCCCTACCTCGCAGCTCAGACTCTCAACCCCATCCCTGCCACTTCCCCCGGCCCCAGTTTTCCACAAAGCATATCAGTGGCAACCGCCAATCAAAACCCCCTTTCACTGGGGGAAACTGTGACTGCTCAAGGGAGAGGCTCTGCGCCTTGGGAGCGCTTTAAAAGCTTACTCATGTGCCGGACAAAGTAGGTTACAGCTTAAAGAGAGTGGCACAGCGTCTCATAGCACCTGGCCTACTGGTAGGCCGCAGAGAGTCAAGAGAGCTTCCTCTTTGAAACTACAGGAGGAGATAAATACAACAGTCAGAGGGTTAGAGAGAGAAGAAGGAGCCATGTACAACCATCTCACTTTATGCCTGGATAATTAAGAGCCTATGTACAAAGCACATCTCTGCAAACACCGAGACAAAAAACCAGATCCAAACTCATAACTGTGCTTAGCTGTGTCACCATCACAGGGGAAGGGAAATGCATCCACAGACATGGCCTAGGAAAGAGATAAATGCAGGTGAGGTTCTCCATAATCACTGCCAAATAATTATCAAACCTGAGGTCTCTGGATTTAAAAGCAGCTGCCTCCACTGGGGCTAGCCCCTGTCCTCAGCTGGCGCAAACTGGTGTAGCTCTACTGAAGTCAACTGAGTCGATTTACACCAGCTGAAGATCTGGCCCATGGTTTGGACAGGCACAGAAATAACAGTCAGAGGACTTTTACCTCAACACCTCACTCATCAACAAAGCCCACAGGGTTCTAGATCATGTCCAAGAATTTGGGGACAGCACAAACCTATTGGACCATCCAGTCCACCTCCCTGCAGGGCTCCTCCCTATGGTACATGCATTTACTAGTGTTTTATCTGACCCTGTGCAAAATTCCATCAAGTTCTTCATGAAGGTAAGAGCAGTGTCCCATAGTTTTACCTCCTGGGTGGAAAACCTCAGCTTTGTAGATATAAACAACTGTAAAGTGAAGAAAGAGTATTGAGAACAGTAGTCAATCCCAATGGACATCCCCTGCTGTCCTTTTTCACACTCAGCCAGGCCACACAGACCCACTCTACTGCCACTCTCGCTATGATCAGAGGAAAAACCCAGCAGCCGTGGAAGCAGCTGTGACGGTGGGGGGGGAGGGGGTGGAAGGGGACTTTGATAAAAGGTATCCATAGATCCCAGCATTTGCCTTCCTGAGGGAGGAGGGGACGAGAGGGAAGTGTGATCTCCATTCTCCTCTAGGGATTAAAGGCTTGGAAACCCCTTTGAGATAAGAAGGTGAAGCAGAGAAATGAGGGAAAGTCCTGAAGTGAGATCAAAAGGGACACCTTCAACAGGGCCATTGTTTGAACCAGGGGGAAATTCCACTCTGGCTTATAGGAGCATGTTGGGCCTAGTTGGCTGTAATACTCTGCTACTCCTAGTCACATTTCCCTGCAGGCTGGAAACAACAGCGGATGCTAAGGAGCGCTTGAAAACCTGTTAACCTGTTGTTTTCAAAGACCCAGGCTCCCTGCTTATTGCCAGCCACCTGGGCTCACCCCGTCAAGCCTCCACTAAATCATCATGCATCTCTGTGCCACTGGGGCCTGCTCTCGCTGGAATAAATGGGAACACGCCCGCTGATTCCAAGGGGGGGAGATAAACAGTGTCCCCCCCCCCCAGGAACGAACACTGTGCTCAGATAGGACCCTGTTGAGTGTTGCTCTGCCCGAAGACAGCACTTTGCTCTGGGCGGAGCGCTCTTTGGAAAAGCCAGGCTGGCAGTCTCCAGCTACCATGGGTGCCTCTGAAGCATTGTGCACATTCTTCCCACAAACCCCTCTCCCATTAGAGCGTAAGGGCCAGACTGGACAGCAGACAAGTGTCCATGCAACACGGGGGCTCCAGGACGGGACCAGGATGAAGGGCTGCACTCTCACGCCAGCGAGAGCAGAGGGGTCCTTAGCAGAGAAGAGGAGCGGGACAGAGACAAAGCCACACAGCAGCGAGTGGTGGTCTCTCTCTGAGCTAGCTGGCTCTTGGGCCATTCTGCCCCATCTTCCCCTCTCTCCTGGGCTGCAGCCTAGGAGCAGCCAGTGGTCGCTGGGGGTTCGTTCTAGGGAAAGGTTATATGGCTGGTCCCTGTCGTTCCTGTTTAATGGCAGCGGCTGCAGTAATTACCCTCTTAGAATGGCTAGGAGGTCAGGTACTTGAGCCTGCCCAGCAGCCTCCAACCCCACCTTTGGGTACGACCTACAGAGGTACAGGGTCTATGCCTGGGGGATAAAAGGTGCGTCCACCTGGAGATGCTAAAGTGCATCTGCTTTAGGGTGAGAGAGTCCCTGCCCCACAGCACTTCTGTGCCTTTGAGGGGGGAAGTCCCAGCAGACTCCCCCTTCCCTGGGCGCTGGTCTCCATAAAAGTGGGCAGTGGGCTCAGCTTCAGAGATGCTCCTTGATGAGCACCTGGAAAAGGTGCCGTGGTGCGCGGAGCTGCACACACACGTCCGGTGTGGCCTCATCAACAAGACTCACGTTGCTCCTGCCTATTCCTGCCAGGGCTGGTTCTTGCTCCAGGGTTACACAAAGCCACCTGCGTCCAGCTCTCCTGCCCCTCAATAGGAAACAGCTCTTCATGCTGATCCCTCTGGGATAGCGCCAGTTAAAACCTCAGTGCTCAATGGGCTGGCAGTGAATCCACAGCCTCTGCTAGGACAGGCTTTGAAAGGGCTGGAAGCACCAAGCGCTTGTCTTTGAGTAGCACAGAAGCCACCTTTCGCCCAAAGGGTCAAGGCCTCAATTCAGCAAGATATGAAAGGACGAGTCCCACTGAAGTCAATGAGAAGCCAAAAGTCAGACGTGTGCCCAAGCCCTGCAGTCCTTACTCGGGTAGTGAGTCAATGAGCGTTTAGGCTGAGTAAAGCCTGAATGAGAACTGCAGGGTTGATCCCCTAAAAAAAAACCCCAAACACACCAGTCCTTTGCCTCTTATTCAGGCTCAGCTAAACCCACCCTGTTCGCCTAGTGACATGACTGAACATGCTGGCCAAGACTCCATTGAATCAGGGCAGAGAAAGGGAGAAAAGCACAGAGAGCAGAGGGGCTGGACAAGGACAGCTGTCTTCAGATACTCAAGGAGCATCATGGCCTCAGCCTCTGGGAAAATCCCATCACCTCCCCTGGCTCCTGCTTCATTCTTTTGCTTGGGGGAGGAGGGGCGGGGTGCCATTCATACCAGCCACTGAGCAAGATGACGAAAGAGCCTTTACTAACACTCTTACTCATCACCCTTTGGAAAGTTCCTTGGTGTTGCTCAGGACTTCCTGCTCTCTGGGAAGTTTTAGATTTCTTCCCCACCCTGCCCTCCTCATCATTTCTCCACCGCACAACGTCCAACATTTAGCCTTTTGTTTGTCCACAATGACCCACTCAATGCATAAGAACGCTCCCCACCCCACCCGGCTCCCAGCTGGAATTAGTGTTACGGACATTGTTTGGTCTCAAGAGCTGGGGGAGCAAATATTTCTGCTGGTCAGGACGTACCAATGCCATAGCAGGAATGGCTGCAGGTCAGGACTGAGGTGCATGGCCACCTATGTGAGAAATGTGTCACTTTCTGTCATCTTCTCCATAAGGAAGAAATGAGTTCCGCTTTCCCTCCTTCCCAACTAAGGAAAAATCTTCTTCTCAGGAAGGTCAACTTGCCCCCTGCTGGACAATGCCTGCATGCGTCTCCGATGCTCCTTTTGGTATATTAAGACAAGGCACTCCTGAGCATATGCAAGAGAAGCCACCATAACTCCATATACTGGGGCTAGACTAGAATGCTGCTCAGTGATTTCTGGCTCCCCAGACCCTCCTTCTGCTCTGTTTTATGAGCTATGAGCATGTATTTGCTATTCAGGTTCTGCCATTTCCTCCAGTCTTATCACCGCAGAAAGAAATCTACATCTATGCTCTAATCTAGTTACACCGAATCTCAGCGCTTCTTTTATTGCATTGACTGACCTCTCTCTTGAAATCTCCTGATGGTACCAAAAAAAGGGAGCAGGAGGGTATAAACACCTCGTTGCAGGTTCTTTCTTCCAGGCAGTCGGTATGAGACGCAGATGAATTAACCCCATTATTAATCCATGTACATTCCCCATTAGTCACTTCCTTCTCTCCAAACTGCTTCCACCCACCGACCTTAAGTCTACTTTGACTGTCCTGGCCAACACTTACTCTTGATTTTATACCAGGTGTTGCTGATCTCATAGCTTCATCCTACAAGCCTAGAGACCGGGTGAGCCTGGTTGCCTGCTCCACTCTAGTCTTGCCAACTGGGCTTTGTGGTAGAGGCTGAACCTCTCTAGTCCCGCACTCTCTTGTCTGGTAACATCTGTGGTCCAGCATGATTGGCGTTAGCTATATGTCCACTTATCATGGGTGCGGCCAAGTTTCCTGTGGTCCCATAAAATTTGTTTACAGCTACTAGTCCACGCTCTCAGTGTTCTGTGCTGTTATTTAGCTCTAATTTACCCCTACATGTCCTCTAACAGCCCAGTAAGCAGTGGAAGTGCTGGCAATGCTGCTAGACAATATTGATCTTCTGTGGTTCGGCACATTTTCTGGTTTGGCAACAGTTAGGTCCCGAGGGTGCTGGACTAGAGAGGTTCAACCTGTACTTCCTTAAAAAAAAAAGAAAAAGAAAAAACAGAAAGAAACCCCCAGCCCCTGGAGTTGCTGGCCCTGATTTTCCTCTGCTGACTGTGCCTGCTCCGGACCAGCTTTACTTGTTCTAAGTAAAGAAGAATGTGTCATTTCCATGACTGCCTTATTACTAATTACACCATCGCTGGGTTATGTGGCTCACACCACAAAAACATGCCAAGCTCATTTAGCAGATTCCCATTTTAAGTGATGACGGTGGGGCGGGGGGGAAGTATTTCTTGATTAAACCATTTGGTAAATTAGGTCATTCTAGGCGAGGCATATTTTAAGCTGTTCTATTTAATTTCTCCCTTTCCTCCTCTCACCCTAGTGCTGTGGAGCTAAGACATGGCAACCCCCCTCCCCTCTTTTTTTTTTTTTTTTTAAAGAGCCTTGTGAAAGCGGAATTTAGTGATTGTCTCAGTGAAGAGAAGTGAAACAGCAGCAGGGGCTATTTGGTTGACTGGGGGTGATATTGTTTCTTTGAACTCCCCATCCACAATCATTACTTTCTTCTGGGGGAATTCCTCGCTTTGTTCTGGACCCCACACCTTTTGCCCACTGGGGCAGATGACAGCTGCTTCACTGGACCCTAGTAGCCCAACAACCAGTGTACGATGCTGTTGGTGCATAGGAGTGGTCTACAGAAACACACCATCTCCTCTGTGTCCTTTCCTGGAGGAGTACACGTAGGGGCACATAAGAATGGAGCCCTTCCCCTTCCTACTGTGTATGTGTTCTTCCAGCCCTGCTTAGCCACTCCACACTTGCAGGACTGAGTCCCAATCTAAACAAACTGCCCTCCGGGTTTCTAGAAGGGTGCCCATCAACTCATAGGGGGAAAATGCAGCTGACAACCACCTCCGAATGCTAGTCTCATCCTTTACTCTCCCCTTGCAGTCAATAGCAGAACCGTACCTGCCATGCCCTATCGCAAAAGAGCTTATTTCTTCCTTTGCTACCCCTGAAGTCACCTGGAGGGACAAGCCAGATGCCCCCACCCTTGCCGAAAAAAAAGCGCGCTCCCTGAAACAGCAAAGGTTGAAAATTCCTGGTATTCTCCCCAAGTCAAAAATGCTCTCTGCACCCTTCTATCCCAGGGGTTCTCAAACATCATCCCACGGTGACCCACTGCTGACGACCAAAATTGCAACATGACCCCAGGAAGGGGGACCAAAGCCCAAGTCCCACCAGCCCCGGGGGCACCAAAGCTTGAGGGCTTCAGTGCTGGGTGGAGGAGCTTGGAATGTGTCTTCAGCCCCAAGTCCCAAGCATGCTGAACACCCACTCTGGCAACCCCATTAAAATGGGATCTCACCCACCATCCACTGCTCTGTCCTGATGGTTGCAAGATGCCAGCTGCCTCATTCCTTTACATTGCCCACCCCTCAGCTGCTCTGCAAAGAGAACCTCTTTATAGTGTGGTTCAGGCTCCGCCAACAGCCCCCCCCCAAAGGAAAGGAGCTCGCCAACAAACCTCGCATGTCCCTGCTCTCCTTCATCCTCCTCACTCTGATTTTCAGCTTCAGCTGCCCCTCATGCATGTCTGCCCAGAACTGGTCCTCGGCGGGCGCAATCATAACATCCAGAGGCATCCAGGCAGCTGGGTTGCGTCTCAGAGAGGCACTGCTTGCTTTAGCAAAACAACAGCTGGCAGGCAGGGGGGGAGGGAGAACGGAGCTTGAATTCCCCCCCCCAAAATCCAGCTTCCAAAAGGAATGAAAATGAAAAGGGGTGGGGAAGATGAGGAAGAGAGAGACCCTGCCACCCTCCTCCAGCACTACAGCTTCTTGCTCTCCCCCGGCGTGTGTGCGCGCACAGCGCCAATGAGCCTGAATGAGCTCAGCACATGAGCAACAGCCCTGCTGATCATAGCTAACGGGTCAGGCATGCAACCGCATTCCTTACTCAGCACACAGACACGCAGTTTAACTCATAGGCTACACCACTGACACACGCTTCACTCAGCTGCTTAAAGGGGCAACATCCCATTTTTCCCATTGACCTTGCTTGCTCTCCGAAACAATTGCTCCTTGAACGCCTGCAGGGGACAGCCAGCTCCTCCCTGGAGGCGCGAGGAGCTGCAGCAAGCAGTCCTTTGTTCCACTTGAAGTGAGCGTGATTTGCTTTGATGAGTTAATGCTTGTACAGTGAGTTGAAGGTAGAACGCGCTACACTGTCTATCGAATGCAATTATCCAGGGTGCATTGCCATGGTAGCGAAGCACCAACACAAAGGCTAAACACAGTGCTATTATGGCTCTGGATAGAGTTCGGAAAACCATCCCCAACACCCAGTGTTCTCAGTGGTAGATACAACCAGAAGACTGGGGTTTTAATCTTGATGGTCTTTTTTTTTTTTTTCTCGTGAGAAAACAGAGAGAACAGAAGATTCTTCTTGGGAAAAGGAACTGGGAGACTGGGAAGACCAATCTGGCAAAGATGTAGGCTGCAGGTGAGGGTTTGCTGCAAGGCCCATGATGACAAGATGGGAAGATTGGTCCAACAGTTATGGCATTCCCCTAAGATTTGAGAGACCTGGGTTTGAATCTCTGCAAGACTAAGTCACTGAGGGTACGTCTACACTGCACGGCTATTTCAAAGTAAGCTATTCCGGAATAGTTATTCTGAAAACAACGGCTACGTCTACACTGGCCCCTTTTCCGGAAGGGGCATGTAAATTTCACTAGTCGTCGTAGGGAAATCCGCGGGGGATTTAAATATCCCCCGCGGCATTTAAATACAAATGTCCGCCGCTTTTTTCCGGCTTTTAAAAAAGCCGGAAAAGAGCGTCTAGACTGGCCCCGATCCTCCGGAAAAAGTGCCCTTTTCCGGAGGCTCTTATTCTTATTCTTTGAAGTAAGAATAAGAGCCTCCGGAAAAGGGCACTTTTTCTGGAGGATCGGGGCCAGTCTAGACGCTCTTTTCCGGCTTTTTTAAAAGCCGGAAAAAAGCGGCGGACATTTTTATTTAAATGCCGCGGGGGATATTTAAATCCCCCGCGGATTTCCCTACGATGACTAGTGAAATTTACATGCCCCTTCCGGAAAAGGGGCCAGTGTAGACGTAGCCAACAGGTCTATACTGCAAGGAAGCCTCAAAATTAGTCCAGGGCAGGCTTCCTTAATATAGATGTGCTATCTTGATTTAGAGCCCCAGGATGCACTGGTGAGGAATAACTTAGCCCCTCACCAGGGCCAATTTCAAAATAGCAGAAGTGGAGCGTCTACAGACGCCTTATTTCAAAATAGCTATTTTGGAATAGGCATTATTCCTCGCAGAATGAGGTTTACAGATTTCGGAATAAGACGTCATAAGAACGGCCGTACTGGGTCAGACCAAAGGTCCATCTAGCTCAGTAGCCTGTCTGCCGACAGTGACCAGCACCAGGGGCCCCAGAGAGGGTGGACCGAAGACAATGATCAAGCAATTTGTCTCCTGCCATCCCTCTCCAGCCTCTGACATTATTTAGAAATATTATTTCTACGTCCATTATTTAGAAATTATGGCTTCCACTGTTATTTTGAAATAACACTAGTTATCTCAAAATAACGGTGCAGTGTAGATGCACCCTGATTTTCTCTGTGCCTCAGTTCTCCACCTGTTAAATGGGGATAACAGTACAACCCTACAGCACTGGACTGTTCTGAGGCTAAATTCATTAAAGACTGGGAGGTGTTCAAATACTGCAACGAGGGGGTCACAAAAGTACTATAGAAAGAACATGGAGGCTGGATTGATCTGGGATTATTAGCTGCACTGGATTAGAGTGGCTAGACAGGACACCCTGACTGATTTTGCAGCAGTGGGGATGGAGCTTAAGGATTTGGTAGATTTGGGTCCTGTTCAGCCTTACCACACCCCGCACCTCAGCCCCTGGTGTAACTGCTCACTGAACAGAGTTCCACTTGCTTCCACTCAGAAAATCTGAGGGAGTCAGAGAAATCAACAGGGACAGATTCTAAATGCACTGTTGTTGTAGCTGCACTGTTCCTAGGATATGAGATGCAATATGGATGAGGTAATATCTTTTATTGGCACTATTAGGCCACGTCACCTGGAATAGCCTCTTAAAACACGGGGTGACTGCTTGTGCTCAACCATCTGCGTTCTATTTAGTTGCAACGCAGAGGCTATGTCTACACTGCGACGTTATCGCGTTGCAACTTTCTGGCTCAGGGATGTGAAACCTCCCTTGCCCACCCAGTGCAGGAGGCTACAGCGCTGTAAAGTGCCAGTGCAAACGTGCTCTCACGCTGTTAGCTACTCCCCTCGTGTACCTGGTTTACATAGAGCACTAGGAGAACTCCCTCCCTGAGTTTGTGCTGTGGCTACACCTTAAAGCACAGGTGGAGTTGAACTGGCAGGCTAGAGACCAACAGCTCCATAACCCATCTGCATTCTCCTAAATCACTGCCTCTCCGCTTTTGAGAAACTCCTCCGTACGTACCCCCTACAGCCTACTGGAGGAGAAGCATGCATAGGCTGTGTCTATACTACAGAATTTTTTCCAAAAAAACTTCACTTACATCCACACTGCAAACATGTTCTTTCAGAAAAGAAAAAAAAAAATCGAAAGAACTGAGGTAAACCTTCTTCTATGTGGAAGAAGTCTTTTTCCGAAAGAGCTCTTTCGGAAAAAGGTGTGTGTGGATGGGGAAGAGGGAGTTCTTTTGCAAGAAGAGGAAAAAGCACAGGTGCCCTGGTGGCCACTTCGTTCATAGTAATCACAGTGTACATGTGAGGTAGCATCCACACTGAATGGACACGATCTTTTGAAAAAGCAGATTGGTTTTTTGATGCGCTTTGGCATTGTGGACGCTTTCTTTCGGAAGAAGTTTCTTTGGAAGATCTCTTCTGGAAAAGTTTCTTCTGAAAGAAGCCTGCAGTCTAGACGTAGCCCCAGACTTCTTTTTGGGTGTAAAATGGAGAGGAAAGTTACAAACTTGCACGATCTGTTCCCATTCATCCTGTGGCTTAATTCATGAATTGTGATCTCATGCACAGCCTCTCTTCCTCCTTTGGGAGAGGAGGATTCGTTCCCCATCTCTCCCTCCCACAAACCATTTGCATGCTTGTGCATGCTTTAAAATGTCTCAGCTCATCTCCTCAAAGGTTTCTGAATTCTTCCCAAACCTCCAGGAAATGGCTCAGGGCTAGACCAGGCAGACGGGCCATATTGTATCTTTAAGCCCTGAAGCTTTACAGGCAGAGAAAGGCAAGGTGGAGTGATACATGGGAGACTTCAATGTTTTTCTTTAAAGTGACATCACGTGAGATGAGGTCACTAGCATTATATGAGCCCTGCTCTCCCCCTCGCACCAGTTAGTGGAGCCAGTGTTCTAATGAGGCTTGTTATTGTGAGTTTTATTATTGTCAGATGTGGGTCAGAGGGTGGATAACATTCCACGCACATTCAAACCAGGTCAGAAAAAAGGATCAGTGTTCAACCAAAAAGCAATGCAGGGGAACCTAGGATGCTGTTCTACCACCCGTCGTCTCTTCCCAGCAAGCACAACCCTGACTGGCAAAGACAGCATAGGGACAACAGACGCTGTTGCACTTTATTGTGCTCAGGTCTCTGGTATACTCGACACAGTGAAGCGGTAAAGTTTGCTTCCATCATGCAGCGTAGATTCTCCTCTCTCCCTGGGCAGGCATTTGAATTAAGGGGAAATTTCATGGCCTTGCCTACATTGCATGGTCCCGTCTATGCAGCAAGATAAAACCCTGCTTCCATGTTGGAGGACAACTCTGCTGCAACCAGTTCCTCCAACATCGTTGCATTTGCAATATGGATGGGAGTGAAATCACACAGAGATCAGCACAGGCAGTGGCTTAGCAAATCCCATTTCCTATTAGATGGTCTAGTCATGGACCTGATGAAGGAACTGAAGCATGAAATTCTGTGGCCTGTCCTATTCTACTTGATCATAATTGGCCCTGCAGAGCTTGAAATCTATGAATATATTATCTTCCTTGGCTATGTTGAGTTACAGGAGGGACTGGCTGCCTGACCGTCTCATGGCTGAGAGATTCTAAGGCTACTTTCAGGTTGCAGGTTCCAGCAGGAAGAGTTCGAACCTGCTTTTTAAGGCTACAACTACACTGTAGCCTTTGTTGGCAGAGACAATGCAAAGGAAGCGCTCGTTAGTATTTCTCATGCTCTCATTTGCATAGTCTCTTCCAATCCGTTTTGTGGAATAGGTTTTTGCGCAAAAAACCACAATGTAGATGGGGCCATTTTTGCACAAAAAATCCCTTTTGCGCAAGAACCCCTATTCCTCAAAAAAGCAGGTATACAGGAAACCTGTGCAAAAGGTTTTTTTTGCACCATCTACACTGTGGATTTTTTTGCGCAAAAACCTGTTCCTCAAAACGGATCACAAGAGACTAGGCAAATGAGAGCATGGAAATGCTAATGAGCCCTTTATTTGCATTGTCTCTGCTGACAAAGGCTGCAGTGTAGATGTAGCCTGACTCTTCCCAGCATGGCTGGGGCATTTCTGGCTGAGTCCTGTAGTGCAGATTGGCTTATGCTCTGCATCACTTCCCACCTTCTTAAAAAACAAAAGGTACACACAAGCAACAAACCCCCTCTTCACAGGTAATTAATCCAGTTCCAGATGAAAATTCCTCCCTGGAAATACTCTCTCTAGCCTATGCTTTCCCATACACAGTCCCCTTAGAATATAGGTTAAACCTCTCTAGTCCAGCATGCTCTGGACCGGACCGGTGCTGAGCCAGAGAATCTTCCAGATCACGGGAGGTCAATATTGTCTAGCAGCATTAGCAGCACTTCCACTGCTTCCATGGGCTGCTAGAGGACATATAGGACTAAATTAGAACTAACAGCACAGAACACTGAGAGCCAGGACTGGTGGCTGTCAACAAACTTTATGGGACCCCAGGAAACTTGGCCACACCCAGGATAAGCGGACGGACATCTAACTGAAATCACACCAGACCACGGATGTGGCTGGACCAGAGTGCACTGGACTGGAGAGGTTCAAGCAGTGCCACTATCTTTCAGCTGAGTGGTGCGATTCCCAGCTTGACAGATGGGTCTGGGCTAGCTCAAGCAGTGCTGGTGTGCTAAAAATAGCAGTGTAAATGGTATAAGATGAGCAATGGCTGGGGCATCTCTTTACATCAGCAGGGAAGCATGCTTCCTGCTGTAGTGTTGACTTCGCCCATCGAGCTGCCCCTCCCCTGTTTTGCTCCTGGACTTCCACCCCCTTCCTTCCCGTCTCTTTTTCCCTAGGTGCAGCCTATTTGGAAGCTACTATGGAGCAGGAAGAGAGTGTGGCTGAGATGGAGGACATTTCTCTCCCATTGCTACTGTTCCTTGTAGATCAGGCTGCACAGAAAAGAGAGATGTCTCATGGCACCTGCTAGAGGCTCTCTCAAGGTGGCCAGTGCAAGACTAGCCCTCTCTTGTGCATGCCTCCGGGCATGGTTCCAGCTCGTGTTTAGTGGCTGCAGAGGTGGGATTTTGTACACACAAACCTCTTACATAACAGCAAGGGCAATAATGCAACACTGGGCCGAGGCGGCTCGTCGTGTGTGACAGGGAAAAGCCAGAAATCAATCATTTACAAAGGAGGCAACTGATGCACTGAAATGATGATCTGAGAGAAAGCATGGTCTGGTAGGTAAACTGCGGGGACTCAGAAGAGCCCACTGCACCAAAGTTCCTGTGGGACCTTGGGTAAGTCTTTCTGTGCCTCAGTTCCCCATCTGTAAAATGGGACTAATGGTTCCTTTGTTTCTGCCTTTTGCTTCGCTTGTCTATTGAAAGGATAGGCTGTTTGGGGCAGGATTGGCTTCTCCCTAGGTTGCGTCCCTAGGTTGTGTTAGAATTTAACCAAATAAGCTGATGCTTACCCGTTAATGTTATCGCTTAAACTGCTCCGCTCCTGGGGAGGCTTCACTGTGGGCTCTGCAGTATAAAGTTTATTTAAGCTTCATGCTGCAGAGCCCACAGCACTTGCAACCCCTAGGATTTTCTGGCAGTTACACGGTTACCTTATTAAACAACTTTTAACATCCCTCCTGCCAACCCTCACAAGGTCACCTCGCTGCCCCCACGGCATACATCATCATAAATGCAAACGAGTATCCTCCTTGGTGTAACGCCACTGAAGTCAGCAGCATTATGCTTGGGAGGAAACTGGCATGAAGCGTCTCCAACACGAAGGCGCGACGAGTCCGCCTTTAGCACGGACATACACACGCAGTGACTAACTATGTGATGGCGATAACCCAGCTGGGTGGTGTCCAGCGTTTCTCTCCCCCTTCCATCACAGGGAGCTTACAATAATCGCAATGTCAAATCTTTCGCATGGGCCTCCGGAAAAGGGGATGATGCGGGGAGAGGGGGAAGGAGGGCACTTGGTTTCTCAAAAGGAAGGAAATCATAACTGGGCACAGATTCCTGTCTGCTAGGATTCCTTACTGGGAAAGTTTCCTCCCCGTCCCCAGCTTTCCAGAAATGAGATATGAAACGACATGATGGTTTTGTAACTCTTGGCAACTTGTTCTCTCCCTCCCTGTCCCCCATGTCCTTGTCTCCTGTTCTTGGTCCAATTGTTAAAAATGCAGCCAGAGGGGGGGGAAAAGCTCCAAGGAATAATTATAGAATCAGGAAAACAAGTCCTCTGACGACAGTGTTACTAAACAGGGATGTTTAGAACACAGGCCAGGAATACAATCAGCTCATACATATGTGACCTGGCGTAACCCATCCCAGCAATGCAGCCGCTGCTCCCCTGGGAAGCAAACAGGCAAAGAGATCCAAGAGTTCAAACGCAAGGGTGGGGCACGATGGGAAGGGGGGAGAGTTTACCAGGATCTTACACCTCAGCCTGGAGAAACCACTCCCTCCTGGCACACAAAGGGCATTTGGATATTATGCGCCACTCCCCACATACTTTGATAAGAAGCAACCACAGCTGGAGTTAGGTCCCTACCAGAGCAGCGGTGTGGCATCGTGCAAGGTACAACCCTCCACGGACACTCGTGAGAAAGGTTCCATTTCCCAGCAGCCTGGGCTCACCAGGCAGGTAAAGCATTCGCTGCCCTAGCATCTCTGCCCTGGCCCAATCTAGGCAGCTTCATGGGATTTTAGAAAAGAAAGCAGCTCTGCTATTTTGGACTTGAGAATGACTAGTGCCCACGGTTAAGGTTCTCAGCCCATCTTTAGATACTTAAAAAAAAAAATCAAACTGCAGTTTAAACGCCAGGGTACCATCCTCTTTGACTGTGTTCAGCTGTTATTCTGGATGCTCAGCCCAGGAAAATCAGGTACTTGGGGAGAAGCAAGAGGGGAAAAAACACACTGCAGAGATACTACTCCACCAACCACAGGCATCATCACAGGGTGTCCAAGTGACAGGAGGACAGTTTCCTACAATATCCTAAATTAACTTTATTGAATTAGGTTAATACTTTCGGGGTCTGCTGCATTAAAAAGTCAACTGTGTATTTGTTAATGCTGGGCTCTGTGTTTCCATAGGAAAGGGAAAATACTGGTGCACATACGCTAGTTCAAACTAGGCTCCACAGGGACCAGCAGACAAAGAAATGGCTTTTGGAGAGGCTGTCTGGTTTTAAACAGGCTCAGGGGCTTCTTTCTGATCCAGCAAGTGGACAGAGGACTCCAGCCCTAGAGTAGGATGGGAAGCACTGAGATCCCCATAAGACTGGGTGCTTGTTCTGAGCCTGAAGTTGTACAGATGGAACCTCTCTAGTCCAGAACTCTCTGGTCCACAGACATCTGTCATCTGGAATTATTTTAGTTAGCCAGATGCTCCGCCGCCTCTTGCCGCCACCTCAGCCCCAGCACTGTCCCCAAGCAAAAATCAGCCACCCTGGCTGCTGGAGCTTCACAGGTGTGGCCAAGTTTCCTGCAGTCCCATAACGTTTGTTTACAGCCACCAGTCCTGGGTCTCACTGTTCTGTGCTGTTATTTAGCTCTAATTTACCCCTAAGTGTCTTCTAACAGCTCAGTAAGCAGTGGAAGTGCTGGTAATGCTGCTAGACAATATTGACTTCCCATGGTCTGGAAAATTCTTTGGTTCAGCACCAGTCAGGTCCAGAGGGTGCTGGACTAGAAAACCAAGTCTCACTCGCACAGACCTTGGGAGACAGGCCAATCCTCACCCACAGAGAGCCCCCCAACCTGAAGCAAATACTTACCAGCAGCCACAACCACACCACAGACATGCCTACCCAGGAACCTACCCCTGCAACAAACCTGGTCAAGCAAAGATGACTGCACTGGCTAGGCCATCTGAGCAAGCTGGAAGACAGACACATGCCCAAGGATATGCTATACGGGGAGCTCTCATAGGCAGCAAGAACAACAGGACATCCCAAGCATCACTATAAAGACACGTTCAAGCGAGACAGGAAGGGATTTGGAATTGATCATGACCAATGGGAAATCTTGGCAAGTGATTGAAACAAGTGGTACCATCATCTCCATCAGAGTCTCAAAGTCCCTTATAGGAGCTGGCTCCTATCGTCACACGAGACACTGCAAAACACCGACATCATAGGCTGCAGTTCCCATCGTCTCTTGCAGACAAAAGGATCCCAACAACTAAGGTACAGGAATATCTGTTGTGATTTCCGAAGGCGCACCACAGTAGCTAGTTACACAGTGACATTTCAGCAGAGGATATAAAGGTATTTACAGAAGCCATGCTGGAATTAGGTGACCTTTCAATCCACTTAGCACAGAGCTGGCCGGTCTCCATTCAGTCAAACTGCTCACACTTCCCCCTTCACAGCAGACGGGGCAATAATAAATACTGGCCATAGTTATTTCAGATCCAGAGTGTTTCATTAAATAAATCAGTGGAGTCCTGTGGGCTCCTGATAGGTCCTAATGTTGGAGATTCGCTGGCAGCTCCCTTGTGCAGCATCTATAGAGCACTGGATAGACAGATAATACCAGTCTCTGTTTCTAGGACCTCCTGCAACAGCCATCAATGGGAGCGGCTAAGAGCTCAGAGAAAACTCTTGTGAGCTCAGGACAGAAAGCGTTCTCTGCAGTAGACTGTCAACAGTGCAACTCCTGGATATTAGCTATCAGACAGTGAGTCTCAGCACCAACAGAGCTAAGAGGCAGACATGGCTTGCAGAGTCCTTCATTCACTCACTGGACAATCTGCATGTAGAACTGGAGTTACCTAAGCTGGAATTTGTCCATGAAACCAGATTTTAAAATCTCTCCTTCTGTGACAAATTGCCAGGGGACCTTTAGTGACCACGAGTGGAACCCCCTTGCTCCCAGTAGTGCAATGCGCTCCGACACTATAGTGGGTCACTGGTTTGATAATGACACAGAGCAGGCTGCCTACAAAAATCACAGTCTGGATTTACCTTGGAGCTCTTCCATCCACATGCCAACAAGCCTGACCCTTGCTCAGTCAGGAGCTCTGTTGATATTGTGATCCTAGATAGCTCAGCTGCTGCAGGCTACTACGCTTACAGGCATTCATGTCAACTAATTAAGCTGTTGAGGGTTAAAATTAGAATTCCAGTGCTCTCAACTTCTCAGTTCAGGGGGCAAGGCAGTGGCCTAAGGGACTCCTCTTCCAAAATTTGTGCAACAGAGATACATCGTTGGCCATGTCTTGACTCCAGGGAAGATTGATGCTGCTGTGATTAATCTTCCGGGGTTTGAGTTACTGGGTCTAGTTAAGACCCACTAAATCAAATGCAGAGGGCGTCCCTGTCAGCAGCCGGTACTCCTGTGCCTGCAGTAAGTATGGAGTAAGGGAAGCCAAAGGGAGCATTTGCGTAGCTGGAGTTGCATATCTTGATTCGACCTTCCCCTTTAGTGTAGACCTGGCCCATGTTCTTACCTATGATGCTCTTCATGTTATTGAGAAGAACAGCACTGAAATCCTATCACCTTCTGCTTATCCAGGTCACTCACAGGCCAGTGCCCTCTTCAGCCGTTAGCAAGCACAGGTTTGTGTGAGCGCACCAATGCTACAGAGGACACTTCATCCACACTGAAATGTCTTGCCAAAGTGACCTGACAAAGAGAGAACCACCTGGGGAAATGAGAAAGAGCTCAGCAGGGAAGGTACAGACTAGACAGACACTACGTAGTGCACGCTTGGGCTCACAGAATAAAAAAAGAACTCCGTCTGTTTTGCCTAGACACTGCCATGCCAGATCAGAGGCCTCAGCCAATCCGGATTCCTGGCGCTCTGTGGCAAATACCGAATGCTTCCAAGGAAAGTGCTAGAATGTCCATAATGGATAATGATAGAATAACCTGCCCAGCTGGCAGTTTCCTCCTCACCCCCTCCGTCATTAGTTAATTTTTGGTTTATGGCCTGAAGCAGGAGGGCACATCTTCAGTCAGCCACCCATCTTGTCTGCCCTTCTGCCATCCACGCCCACTGAGTCGTGGTTTTCATGGAGTTGTTCACAGGGACACTCAAGTAACTTCCCCTGTGTGTGTACAGTTAACATAGAACCCAGCAAACGCATGGGCAGTTCACACTGTCCCTTCAAGTGAGACGTCCCCTTTACCCTTCACCAGTGAATTTCAGCCACCAGCGCATTGTGCAATTTTCATAGCTTGGCTGGCTCCCTCTAAAGTCTTCAGAACTCTCAAGTCTTGACTAGACTCCACAATTCTGTGCTTTCTGCAAACCTGGCCAAACCTTCCCCCTGTTCATCCTATTTTTTAAATCACTGATCAGCATTATAAGCACCATCACAAGCTCTCACCATTAACCTTCTGTCATGATGAGGACTGGCCCTTCATCCCTGTATTATTTCCTGCCCTTCAGCCAGCTCCTAATCCAGGAAAGATCTTCAACTTGTGCCTCATGGCTACACAGCTTCCTTAATAGCTCTAGGGAGGGCTTCATCAAAAAGTCTTTTGAAAGTTATACTAAAAAGAGCCCTACATGGATACAAATTTGTATCTGCATCTCTATCCTCAAAAACGAGCTTCAGATATCCGCACTGACATCCACAGACATGGCAACCTGCAGATATAAAGCAGATATCTTCAGATTTGCAGGGTTCTAGATATTAAATTTATCTCTTTATCCATATCTGCAAAACGTGAACCACAGATGTCCGTATCCACATCCGTAGATGCAGATACCTGCAGATTTGCAGGGCTCTCCCAATACATCATACTGACTACATTTCCCATATCCTTAATTTTGCTGTCACCTATTCAACAACAACAGGGCCCGGACAGCTCATTTTCCTAAGTCAGAGGGCAGATTCCCGCTGAGCAGTCTGGCTAAAAAGGGCCACGATTAAACAGACCAACTAGCTAGCTCATCAAACCAAGGCTTTTAATGCACCGGATGGGCACCTTCAGCCTTCCCCTGGTATTTATATTGTTGCAGGAAGCAAACGAGAGGGGGAGTTGACATTTACGCAGCTCCTATGGAAGATGCAGACCCTCTCCGGTACCGTCAGGCTGTATGTGGTCTGGGCCCCTAGCCAGCTGTGTCAGGGCCAATCTGCTTGTTGAAGAGCTTCAGAGCTGGGGGGAGCAGGGGAGATGTCTCACCCCTGATATTGTTACATTCTTTCCGAATCCTGGAAGTAAACAGACGCTCCAAATTTAGAAAGAAAGGGACTGGAAAATGTTAAAACGCTCCTTGCAGAAATGGGACAAACCGACGCTGTTGGGGACGGAGGGATGATCTCACATGTGCACCAGAGCCAGATGACAAGCTCACGACTAGTGTGCAGAAAGCAAGAGAGAAGCCTGTGTCAAGTGAATGCCCAAGATGGGAAAGAGCAGCTTCCCACACCCAACCCTAATCTAACCTTCTCGGCCTAGGGGCAACCCAGTTCTACCTCGTCTAGCCTGGCAAAGGGCCTGGGGATAGCCATCACGCCATACCCCTAGTGCAGGTTGGCACAGACACAGAGTCCCTTTGCTTAACGCTGGCACAAATTATGACTTACAGTGGTGATAGGGTTTTGTAACAGTCCACGCACAGCAGCTGAAAGTAGGCCAAACTCCCAGGGGTGGATCCTCTTGCCTAACACTTCCTCCAAAATTAAGAGTCATGCCACCGTACAAAAAAAATGAGAAGTCCTGTGGGAGAACACTTCCATCTCCCTGGGCACACAGCAGCTGATTTAAAAAGTAGCCAGCCTGCAACAAAAAAAACCCTTCAAAAACAGACCCCAAAGAGAAACTGCAGAGCTACAATTCATTTGCAAATCTGACACTATTAATTTAAGATTAAACAAAGATTGTGAATGGCTAGCCAACTACAAAAGCAGTTTTTCCTCTCTTGGTGTTCACACCTCCACAACAGCTGCTAGAAGTGGGCCACATCCTCCCTGACTGAATTGACCTTGTTATCTCTGGCCTTCCTCTTGATTGGTACTACCTTCTTTTCATGCGCCCGTATATTTATTCCTGCCTCAGGAATTTCCACTACATGCATCCGATGTAGCGGGTCTTTGCCCACGAAGCCTTATGCTCCAATAACACTGTTAATCTATAAGGTGCCACAGGACTTCTTGTTGTTCTTGCAGATTCAGACTAACCCGGCTACCCCTCTGATACATGCCACCATACTGGCTGTTTCTCTCTTTTAGCCTATAGTTCTGAGGTCCTTGGGCACTCCATGTACATCTGGAGTGACTTCAGTGACTCCCTATCTGTCAAGCACCAAGAGCTGTTCTCCCTTGGGCACCCACTGTAAACCACAGTGGTGCAGCTTACTTTGTATGCAGGGCAGCCATGCTAGGCATTTGTGCTGGTGCAGCAGCCTGGGTGTAAATCCTTTACGTGGTTCCTGGGAAGGAGTCACCATGTTATTCATCTGGTGTCCATCTGCCTTATTAGTCAGGTGAGGGGCTTCAGGTTCAGTTTTCACAGGGATGTCTGAGGTCACCTATGAACAAACCTCTGCTCTGGGATTTGGGGAAAGGGAGGGGTCACAACAAACCAGAAAGGTCTGTACGGCCGCGAGGGACCAGGCATGCAAAGTGCCGCGTAGATGCATCCAGATGGGGAAGTTTCCTAAGCATGGGGCTGCTGATGTGAACGGTAAAACAGGAGGGCACTGTCAAGGGAGCCTACCAGGACTCCCTTAGTCCCACCCGTCCTTGCCAGGTGGGCACAAAGGGAAGAAAGGAGCAAGAGAGACAGCCCCTGATGTCAAGTCCTTCAATACAAGAGCCTGCACGCAGAGGCCACCGAGTGCTGCTGCCGTATCAACAAACGGCCCTCAATAAAAACAAAGAGGCGGTTTGCAAAAAAGCAAGAGAGTGTGTGTTGAACTAAACAAAGGTTA
Organism: Pelodiscus sinensis; assembly: GCF_052426305.1. Taxonomy (NCBI): domain Eukaryota; kingdom Metazoa; phylum Chordata; order Testudines; family Trionychidae; genus Pelodiscus; species Pelodiscus sinensis. The sequence goes on along the minus strand of NC_143056.1, from coordinate 117,864,340 downwards.
AAGAACAGTCAGGCTCCTGCTGAAATAGCACAGCACGGCGGGGAGGAAGGGGGCATTACGTAAGGCAGGAAAAATGCTGGCTCCATTCAGTTTTCCACCACTTCATGTGATGTCAGGAAAACCATATAAATCAACAGGCTTTCTGCTCCCACGGATGGAGGGCACCGAGCAGCACTATTTATATTAAAAAGAAAAAAAAAGAAAAGAAAAAGCAACAAGGAGAGGCTTTCCAAGAGGGGGAAGAATGGACTCTAAGGTCCGTGCATGCCTCCAGCCGCTTTGGAAGCATCCTGCTCTATGGTGTGTTAACACTTTAGGACAGTGGTCCCCAATGCGGTGCCCGCAGGCGCCATGGCGCCCGCCGGGGCATTTATGCACGCACGCCGAAACATCTGGGCTGGCCCCGCCCCCAGCACATGCGCGGTGCTGCCCCAGGTGCGTGGGCGGCCCCTGCCCCAGACACACAGCACATGCGCAACGCCGGCCCCGGGTGCAGAGCGCGCGGGCGGCCCCTGCCCTGGGCACGCGGTGCATGCGTGGCCCCACCCCCGAACACCCGGCGTGTGAGCAGCCCCGCCCCCGAACGCCCAGCAGCCGCAAAAGGTTGGGGACCACTGCTTTAGGAGCTCCCGCCCTCTATCCCATCACCTCCACCTCTTCCTTTCAGGCCCTGCAGCTGCTGCTGTTTTCATGCCCAGCATGGCACTTCTATGCAGAGGACTGGCGCTGAGGCGTCATGTCAGGCCCGTATACAGGAATTTCTGGGGTGGTGACGCTTTCTTTGTAAAAGTGGACTGCAAGGGTGTGAATGCACCTCCCATGGCCCCCCAAGTAAGCAGGGAAATCAGCCCCAGCCTTCCCCTGGCTGGTCAGAACATGGAGGAGGGAGGCCTGGGCAGTATGCCACTCCTGCTTTCTTCCTGCCAGCCAGAGCATGCTTACTTGGGGGACAATGGGGGTGGGAGGGTCGCACCCTTCACACACACACACTCCGGGTATGGGCCTGCATGTGGCGTAGAACTATGATGGCAGGGTTCTGACTTTCCATAGCATGGGGAAACTACGAGCATGTCTACATTGCAGTAAGAGACCTGTGGAGGCACGGCCATGCCTGGCCTAGGTCAGTTGCTTCGGAATCACAGAGCTTGGGCTAGGGAACTGTAAAACTGCAGTTCGATGTTCATGGAGCCCAGGGTCTAAGACTCATGCAGGAGGAGGCTCTCGGAGCCTGTGCTCCATCCCATCCCAGACATCTACACTGCAATGTTTAACCCTTGAGCCTACGCTGGGCGAGCCCGTCTCAGATAACCTTGGTGCCACAGGTTGCGGATCACAGTCTAGACGTACTCCTAGGCATCAGGAGAGGAAGTGACTTGCCCAGAGCATCACAATGAGGCACAGAAGCCAGGCATCCCCAACCTTGCTCAAGCCACTAGAACACCCTGGGGAAGCAAAAGGTCTTTGCCTATAAAACAGGGGAATTCCTCTCTGTCCCAGACATTACTGCAAGTTCCATTAGCCACCACATCTCACGAGTGTCAGTCACAGGGAAATTCCAGCCAGATACGGATGCCAGTGGGATTAAGTCACTGGTAGGAGACCAGCATGCAAAGATTAGTCCTTATCAAGAATTGCTCTTGATACACCTTCCCCATGGAGATCACAAGTGCAATGAGTTTAGCAGTCTCGTTTGTGCCTCTTGAACCTGAAAATAAACGAGATGCACTTAGGACGGCTGAGGTGAAACAGAAAACCTACAGAAAACCTACCCACAGTCTCCTGAGGATTCAACCTGCACACAGTCTCCAGCACAGCTGCCTGGGTAGAAACTCCTAAAGCAGATGGGCAAAGCTGCCATTTGTACTGGTGGACTAATACCTGCTTGAAATCAGGGCAAGCTGCACTGGTGCAAAACAGGGCTTATAGCAGATTTGCTGTCTGCACTAGGGGCGTATACCTATTGGGGTGTTAAAAAGTGGTTAATTAGGTTAAAAGTCTCAGTGGTTACCTGGTTACTCATTGCAGGCTCTGCAGTATAAAGTTTATACTGCAGAGCCTGCAGTGCAGGGCAGCAGCTGGCTTCCCAGGAGCTGGTGCATGCCGGAAGCTGGCTTTTAAGCTGACTCCTGCCGTGTACCAGTTCCTGCCTGCTGGCCCCACTCCACTGCCTCTGTATCAGTGCAAGGGGCAGCAGCTGGCTCCCAGCACACACGGCTTGCTGCCCTGCTTCAGCTGTGCTGCTGCCGCTGATAAAAGCTTTTACGCTGGCTCCTGGCCTGTACCGGCTCCTGGCCCCACTCCCAAAAGCCTGTGAGTAATCGTTAACTGTAACCGATAAGCCTAGGCTTATCGGTTAACTGTTTAAACAGTTATATATTACATCCCTAATGCAGTTATGCTGGGTCCAGCCACCAATTAACAATATCCACAGTGCAGGCAAGGCTCAGTGCAGACTGAAGTGTCATTCTTCGGGAGTAGAGGCCCAAAGTTCTCACCATCTTCATAAAGCCGTGGACCAAACTACAACATTATTCTCCATGGGGATGCAGGAGGTACCCTGGCATGATGCAGGCACTAAGTCATCATGCACAGGAAGGAACCAAAGCTGAGATGGGAGTGGAGGCAAATATCAGAACGTGTAGTTTTGATCTAAATGCAAAGGATGAATCGGACTATCTCGATGAGTCTTCCCTTCTGGAGTCCTGTGGATAGGACTTAGGTTGGGTCCCCCTGTGTTTGGCCATGTGCCTGGGATGAGCTTAGCTTTCTTTACTCCATTTTAAACAATTAGTTCACCCGCCTTGGAAGAGCAGCAGGGGCTTTGATAAGCAGATGGAAAGGTCTGGCTAAGGTCATGGAACTTTTGTCGGTGCCAACGCAGGCTCAGTTCAGCCATCGTTATGTAACTGCTCAGAGCCCCATTCTGAAACCCAGAAGATATCCCTCTGCCTCAGCAGGCTATGAAGCAGCCATAGGAGTACTTCTCCTTCCGCCCCAACCATAAAGAAGTACTGCCCCCCCTCCAGCTAAAATCAGCGCTCTGGCCTTCTCTGCACACTTTCTGGCTTCACCTGGGAATGCTGCTGAAGCAAGTTCCAAGAGCCACCATTATATACGAGTGACTGATGAGTGTGGGTCCCTTAGTTGAGATGTGTTAAAGGAGCCCAACTGTCAGGAAGTGCCAAGCGCCCACCCTCTGAAAAACCAGGCCCTTTTAAAAGAGGTCTTGCCTGCCCCAAAAATGGAGGCAGCCAGAATCACAAGTCGCTGCAGAAAATCTTGGCTCACGTCTTTTGCCCCTCTGCAAAAGACCCATGCACTAGGGATGTGAAAGGGTAACCGGTAAGCACCACCCCTAGCAGGTAATGCTTACTGGTTCCAGTTACCCAACTGGGGATGGAGCAGCTCCCCTCCTGTCCGCAGCAGGCCTAGGTGCATCACAAGGCAAGGGCTGCTCCGGTTGTCCTGCAGAGGGGGGTGGGAAGGGGCCGCTCCAATCAGTTAACTGATTAAACATCACATTTAACCAGTTAACCAATTAACGGGATTGTACATCCCTACCATGCATGCTACGGCACTAGACAACAACAAGCCAAAACCAAGAATACCGATTGGGAGAAGGGATCAGAGGATGCTTTTGTTATTAGCTCTCCCCCACCCCTTCAATCTGGCATTCTTCTTTTGCAGTTTCTTTGGCAAATGAGATTAGCTGGGCACAGTGGATTATTATATTAATATTATAGTACTGCCAAGTGGCCTCAACTAGTATCAGGACCCCACTGTACCAAAGCACTGCACCTAACGAGCTGTCATCCCAACTGACAAGAGAGGAGGATCATGCCCATTTTACAGATGAGAATGGAGGCAGAGGAGGAAAGGACTTGTTCACATGCAGCACAGCGGAAACACAGTTTTGCTGAGCGCCAACCCAAGCAACAAGGCCAGCCTTTGCACCAGGGGGTTCACCCTAAAACCTCTAGGAGCAGAGACCCCAAAACCTTCACTGAGAATGAGAACTAGGATATGGACAAAGGGCTAGCCCTGGGGATGCCCCTAAAGCTCGTCTCCAGTTTCACTCATTCCAGTGTTTGTACTTTGGATGTACACTACCATCAGCACAGTTATTCTGGAGTATTTGGGGTAGACGAGGTGAGACTCAGACCCCCAGCTCTCCACTTGAGGCTACATCCCTGTGCAAAGTACCAAACCTTATATACAAGCAGGAGAGAGGGCCTCATTCTGTTCTCCTTTATGCTAGGTTTGCAAGCTGGCGATGCCACTGCTTTTGGTGGAGCCCCTTGCTATTGGCAGGAGCTCAGCATGAAGCCCAGCGCACACATCCCCCTCAGACCTCCCAAGCACTGCTAACATGGGTCTGAAAAAGCTGGCTGCTGCCCACATTACAGGAAGGAGAAAACTGCATGTATGTGCACGCGCTCACCTCCAAATGTTTTCAGCAGTATTTTTGAGTCACAGTTTCCATATAAAACTCAGCAGCCATGACCCAGTGTTCTACATATTGGTTCCTTTTTTCCACATATTCGTGGTCTGTGCTTTCCATTAGCGAGCCGGCCGGCTCCAGGGTGTGCAGCTCACAATGCCACAGCAAAAGAAGCAAGAGAGGCTTTGCCAAAACCTCAGCAAGGCAATTACCAGCCACTTCGGGAAACATACTTCCCCCCCCCTCCCTCCCCACCCCAGCTGGCTGGACTTCTCTTCCAGAGTCGCTTATACACAGCTCGTGTTTGGGAGCTGGAAGTGCAGAGGGTCAGATGTGGCCCTAACAGACCCAGCATATCTCTGAACCCAGTGTTGGGGGTCAGGGTGTGTCTGTGTGAGCGGGGGGGGGGGGGGGGAAGGGGGGTTAAATGTAGAGACAGAGATGGAAAAAGGAGAGTCTGTAGTAAGGGGAGGGGAGAGGCGCACACAGGTAATGGGCACTGGAAGGAGAGGGAGGGAACAAGTCAGCTTTAGGGTTCACAAGCAAGACCCAGGATAACAAAAGAGATCCATCAGCATAAGGCAGGGGTGCACAAAAAGGCCTCCGCTGGCTGGATCCGACCCGCCAAACGGCTGGATCCAGCCCGTGGAGGTCCTGCTGCTCCCCCGCCCCAGGCCAATTAGGGCCTTAATTGGCCTGGGGGCAGGGGAGCATGCGAAGTCTCCTCCCACCCTGCCAGGAGCACATGGTGCTTTGAAGCACCACACGCTGCTCACGGGGCTGGAAGAGGGGGGGAGAGAGGAGTGGAGGAGGCTTCATGCACTCCCCTGCCCCCAGGCCCTGTGAGGAGCCCGCAGCACTTCTAAGCACCACGTGCTCCTCTTGCAGGGCAGGAGAAGACTTTGCGCATTCCCCCGCCCCCAGGCCCTAATTGGTCTGGAGATGGGGTAAGGTGCCACGTCTCTTCTAGCGCATGGGTGCCTAGTGTGAAGGAGGGGCAAAGGGGCTCCCCCACCTCCAGACCAATCATGGTCTGGGGGTGGGGAAGCCCCACTCCTTCCTGTTTACGCCCGGTCCCACCCCTTCCAGGGTGGCCCAGGGCTACTTGAAAAATTTCTCAGTGGCCCGTGGGCAAAAATGATTGCCCACTCCTGGCATAAGGCTTCATTTTGATTCCCATTATTTCTTTGCTCCAGCCTCCGTGCAACCAGCTAACCTGGCGCACTCAGAAGTTTGTCTGCACTGGACATAACTTTGCGGTCAGCGAGTGGGGGGAGTTTTAAGGGGAGAGGCAATTCTCAATTTAGTCCTAAGTGGTGTGCAGGATCTGGTCCAAGAGGTAACTATAACAGGACTGCTTGGAAATAGTGACCATGATATAACAACATTTAACATTCCTGTGGTAGGAAGAACACCTCAGCAGCCCAACACTGTGGCATTTAATTTCAAAAAGGGGAACTATGCAAAACTGAGGAGGTTAGTTAAACAGAAATTAAAAGGTAGAATGACTAAAGTAAAATCCCTGCAAGCTGCATGGACACTTTTCAAAGACACCATAATGGAGGCCCAACTTAATTGTATCCCCCAAAGTAAAAAACATAGCAGAAGAACCAAAAAAGAGCCACCGGGACTTAACAACCATGTAAAAAAAGCAGCGAGAGGTAAAAAGGCATCTTTTTGAAAGTGGAAGTCAAATCCTAGTGAGGTGAATAGAAAGGAGTATAAACACTACCTGTGATGGGGCGCTCCCGCCCCGCACTCGGGGTGCCCAGGGCGACGGCGGATGGATGCGCTGGGGGGTGGAGAGCCGGCGCGCTGCCGGGACAGCAGGCCGCGCTGCCGGGCAGGGGCTTGGCGAGCGACGGGGGGCAAGGGGCGCCTCTGAGTGAGGCCCAGAGAGGAGGAGCTAGGGAGGCGCCGGCGTGTGACGTCACGGGGGAAGGGGGATTGCTGGGCGGCGGGGAGGAAATGACGTGCGGGGCCAGGGCCGGCGGGGGATTTAAAACCGGGTCTGGCACCGTGGAGGGGAGGAGGGAGAAACGGAGAACCAAGGAGCAGGAGGAAGGAGAGGTGAGGCTGGGAGACGTGGAAAGGACCGGCCCTTAGGAAGGGCGGAGTAGGAAGCGGCCCAGGGCAGGGTCGTGGAGCCATGAGCGGGTGTGTTTTGGGGTACTTCCCCTATCCGCTAGGGAGGGACCGTGAGTCCCTGCCTTCAGGGCCCTGGGCCGGGATTCGGAGAGGGGGTGGGCCCGAACCCCCCTACTCCGCTGGCCGGAAAGGCAGCCTCGGGCGTTCATTAATATAAAAAAGGGACTGGGGACAGGGCGGGTTTTCGCTGCGGGTTGTGCCTACGGCTACAGGACTGGCCCGGATGACCAATAAACACGGGCGACAGTAGCCCTTTTTGTGGTGAGCTAGTCAAGATGCTTTTACACTACCAAGTTAAGTGTAAAAATGTAATAAGAAAAGCCAAAAAGGAGTTTGAAGACCAGCTAGCCAAAAACTCAAACAGTAATAACAAAATGTTTTTTAAGTAACATCAGAAGCAGGAAGTCTGCTAAACAATCAGTGGGGCCCCTGGACGATCGAGATACAAAAGGAGCACTTAAAGACGATAATGTCATTGCGGAGAAACTAAATGAATTCTTTGCTTCAGTCTTCACGGCTGAGGATGGGAGATTGCCAAACCTGATTTGTCCTTTGTAGGTGACAAATCTGAGGACTTGTCACAGATTGAAGTGTCATTAGAGGAAGTTTTGGAATTAGTTGATAAACTTAACAGTAACGAGTCACCAGGACCAAATGGCATTTACCCAAGAGTTCTGAAAGAACTCAAATGTGAAATAATGGAACTATTAACTACGGTTTGCAACCTATCCTTTAAATCATCTTCTGTACACAGTGATTGGAAGATAGCTAATGTAATGCCAATATTGAAAAAGGGCACTAGAAGTGATCCCGGCAATTACAGACCACTAAGTCTAATGTCAAATGCAATGTCTAATGTCAAACTAATGCAAATTAGTTGAAACAATAGTAAAAAATAAAATTGTCAGACACAGAGAAGAACATAATTTGTTGGGTAAAAGTCAACATGGTTTCTGTAAAGGGTAATCATGTCTTACTAATCTATTAGAGTTCTTTGAATGGGTCAACAAACATGTGGACAAGGTGGATCCAGTAGATTTAGTGTACTTAGATTTCCAAAAAGCCTTTGACAAAGTCTCTCACCAAACGCTCTTACGTAAATTAAGTTGTCATGGGATAAGAGTGAAGCTCCTTTCATGGACTGAGAACTGGTTAAAAGACAAGAAACAAAGGGTAGGAATAAATGGTAAATGTTCAGATTGGAGAGGGGTAAGTAGTGACCCAAAGGATCAGTCCTAGGACTAATCCTATTCAACTTATTCATAAATGATCTAGAGAAAGGGGTAAACAGGGAAGTGGCAAAATTTGCAGATGATACCAAACTGCTCGAGATAGTTAAGACCAAAGCAGACTGTGAAGAACTTCAAAGAGATCTCACAAAACTAAGTGATTGGGCAAGAAAATGGCAAATGAAATTTAATGTGGATAATTGTAAAGTAATGCACATAGGAAAAAATAACCCCAACTATACATATAATATGATGGAGGCTAATTTAGCTACAACTAATCAGGAAAGAGATCTTGGAGTCATCGTGGATAGTTCTCTGAAGATGTCCACGCAGTGTGCAGTGGCAGTCAAAAAAGCAAACAGGATGTTCGGAATCTTTAAAAAAAGAGGGATAGAGAACAAGACGGAGAATATCTTATTGCCCTTATATAAATCGATGGTATGCGCACATCTTGAATACTGCATACAGATGTGGTGGTCTCATCTCAAAAAAGATATACTGGCATTAGAAAAAGGTTCAGAGAAGGGCAACTAAACTAATTGGAGGAGTTTGGAACGGATCCCATATGAGGAGAGATTAAAGAGACTGGGACTTTTCAGCTCGGAAAAGAGGAGACTAAGGGGGGATATGATGGAGGTCTATAAAGTTATGAATGGTGTGGAGAAAGTGACTAAGGAAAAGTTATTTACTTGTTCCCATAATATAAGAACTAGGGGCCACCAAATGAAATGAATGGGCAATAGGTTTAAAACAAATGAAAGGAAGTTCTTCTGAATACAGCGCATAGTCAATCTGTGGAACTCCTTGCCTGAGGAGGTTGTGAAGGCTAGAACTATAACAGGGTTTAAAAGAGAACTAGATAAATTCATGGAGGTTAAGTCCATTAATGGCTATTAGCCAGTATGCAGGGCCGTCTCTAGGCTCCAGCAAATCTAGCAAGTGCTTGGGGCGGCACATTTCCAGGGGCGGCACATATCCAGGTAAGCAGTTGCTCCCAGCAATGCCCGGCCCCATGCCACAGATTTTAAAGGGTGGAGGCAGCTCGGCTCTGGCTGTGTGTCCCCGGGAGCTGGCTGTGGATCCCCGCCCCACCAGCTCCAGTCCTGCTGCAGACCCAGCCCTCTTCGCCGGCAAGATACCCCTCTCTGCCAGCCGCCTGGCTCACTGCACCCATCCCACTCTGCCCTACACCCCTCTGGCTCCGCGCCACCTGTTCCCCAGGCTGCCCCTGCACCCTGCTTCCCAGTCCCTCTGCTCTCCCTGTTCTCTGCAACTCTCTGGCTCTGCGCCGCCCTTGCACCCCGTACCCTACTCCCCCCGATCCCTGCCCCCCTCTGGCTCTGCACTGCCCCTGCACCCCGGTCCCTGCGCCCCTCTGGCTCTGCGCACCCTCTGCACCCCACAGCCCTTTCTCCCTGCACCCCTCTAGGTCTATGCCTCCTGTTTCCCGCACTGCCCCTGGACTCTGATCCCTCTACCCCTCCCTGTTCCCCATGTCCCATTCCCTGTGCCTCCCCTTCACCCCGCTCCCCCCCAATCCCTGCATCCTTGTGGCTATGTGCCTCCCGTTCCTCGCGTCACCCGTATCCCCCACACGGTGCTCTGCACACCCCAGCACCCCAGTCCCCCTTCTCCCTCCGGTCCCCGCACCCCTCTGGCTCTGCACCTCCCATTCCCCACGGTGAACTCTGATCCCCTGTTCGCCATACCCTTCTGGCTCTGTGCTGTCCCTGCACTCTGCTCTCCCTGTGGGTCGGGAGTGAGGGGTGCTTGTCCATAGGGAGGGGCTGGACAGGACAGGGAAAAGGCTGTTGTGACCCAGCAGTGAGAGAAAGGGGAGGGGGAGTTTACCTGCAAGCGCCTTTGCCTTTATGGAAAAAAAAATCATTACAATTATATTTGCTATTTATAGGGCTAAAAAGCCGGGACAAAAACGAAAACAAACAAAAAACATTGCAAAGCGCAAAGATGTGTAAAAGCCAACAAGAAAAAAGGGGGGGGGGCGGCCAAAAATTTTTTTTGCTTGGGGTGGCAAAAAGCCTAGAGCTGGCCCTGCCAGCATGGATAAGGAATGGTGTCTCTAGCCTCTGTTTGTCAGAGCATGGAGATGGATGGCAGGAGAGAGATCGCTTGCTCATTACCTGTTTGATTCACTCCCTCTGGGGCACCTGGCATTGGCCACTGTCGGCAGACAGGCTACTGGGCTGGATGGACCTTTGGTCTGACCCAGTATGGCCGTTCTTATGTTCTTAAATGCTGAGAAGACTCTATGTGAGCCCTGCCAACTGGACAGCAAAGGGTGCTGTGAGAAGCACCCCGCGTGTTGCCCCCAACTAGCCTTTCCCTGGAGTCGGAAGGCACACATACACCGCGGGATAGTACACATTTTGAATGTCACCTTGTGGCACCTGTGAGCGAACGACAGGAGAAGGGCGCATTAGCACAGGCCTTCGGAGGGGCTTCGGCATTCAACTCCTATGACTTGGGGTGGGAGTGAAGCTCCGAGACATCTTTGAGGATCTGTACCACTGACACCCACATCTGGGCATGAAATCCAGCTCACACCATTCTGCTCTCGTATGGGTTCTCATTGCCTAGCCGGCGGCATGCAAGGCACTCCACCCCTGGGAATGGGGCTGCATTAGCAATAATTACTTCTCCATGCTGGTAGCTGGGTCTCTGCTCCAGAGGGAGGGCTTGGGCAAGTTTGCCAGCTAAATGCAGTGCGACTTCCTCTTCTCTGACCCTGGGAAAGCAGAAGTGCTGCTGCTGCGTTAGGGGCCACAGCCAGGAGGGTGGCTCCGGTCACATCCCCATTGACTGAGCTGGCTCCTGCAGCGGCTGGCGAGAGAGGTTTCTTTTCCCTTCATGGTGCAATTTACGCAGGGCTCTGCACTTCTTCATGCCGCAGTGACCTTGGAGCTGCAAACGGGCCCTAATGGACCTGCAGCCTGGATTGCTGCTGTCTCCTCTCAACCAGGCTCCACTGCACTGGCGGATCATTCAAGACGCAGCTTGCCCGTTGGCCGAAGGTCCTCCTCCCCAGCACTCCCACCCTGGGCCCTACTGTGCCACCTGCCTCTGGTGAGACGAGGGGGATTTTAAAGTTGTCTTTGCTGGTTTTTAAAGCCTTTGGTACAATCAAAGCTTTCTGCTGGAGCCTCCACCTGCTTTCGTTCTCCAGAGGACAGTCGCACCTTGATGGCTCAGCTAAAATCAAGGCCCCATTATGCACAGCCTCTTCCCCATGGGTCTCAGAGTACCGCAGACTGCTAAGGACAGATGTTTGGCATAGCCTTGCCCTCTGTGGCAAACGCCTGTGGCTGCGACGTTGCTTCCACAACTAGGCACAGCCTTTGTATCTGGCCAGCATGGAGCTGAGCCAGACTCATCCACAGGTGCGAAGAGCTTTCAGCCACGTTGCACGGAGGGCACAACTGACACTCAGCTGTTGCCAAAAAGCTACAGCATGTCTGTGGTGGAGTAGGATCAGAACCCAGGGGTCCCCTGCTTTAACCACCGGGCCGTAACCCTGAAGGAGCCAGGTGATGATGGCACTTGCCAGCGCAAGGACAGCCTGAGTTGCTGCATGTCTACATTTGCCATGCTTCCAAGGGCAGGCTGCCTGAGTCCCAGGCAGCAAGGAATGCCCAGGATGGCTCCAGGATGGGAAGCAAGCCAGGCAGCCCTGCCTTCCTAGCCGCCAGAATGAATAGGAGCTTTCACCTTCGACATCCGCTCACCATCTCTTTATCCTCTTCTTTGTCCTGCCAGAGAGAGCGTTTCATTCATTCGTTCCCTCCCCTGCTTTTCGGGCGCTTTGTCCCAGCACCGGGAGAGCAGTGTTTGTTCTGCAGCAGGGCTATAATTAGAACCTCGCGCTCACTTGCTCTCGTGTGCTCTGGCTTCTTGGATTACAATCCCCAGGGGACCCCGATTCATTCCAGCGATAACCCCTCCGCCCCCACTCCTTTTCTGAATGAAGCATCCCCCCTCCCTGTTTTCTTTCCCCTCGGCGCCAGAATGAGTCCGGGCCATTCATTCACTTTTTCAGTATTAAGCAGCATGGGCTGTAGGATTTCATTTGGGGAGAGAGTAATCGGATATTTCCAGCAACCTCCCTGCCCTTTCCACCCACATCCTCCCACCCATGCTCTCTCCGCAGCAAGGCTATTCTGTTACACAACAGCCCGGCTGGCTGCTCCTGCTGTGGGCCTGGCTCCAAGCAGAAGACAGATGGAGAACATCCCCGATAAGCCCTGGAAGCTAGAAGGTACAAGGAGAAAAGAGCCAAAAGAAGCAGTCAACTCTTATCCCTCCCAGTGCTGAGGCAGCCACCCTGAAGCCCAGGAGCCTTGTGTGTCTTTGTCGGACAGAGCTGTTGTGCTGATGGGCAACACTGCCCTCTACTGGCAGGAACCACATGGAACAGACACCAGTGTTTAATCAAGGGGGTTTCCTTTACTGATGGATCTAGGGGAGTTGTACCATGAGCTCCAAAGGCAGCAGCCATGCAGGATGATCCCCACAGTCTGGAGAAAGTCTATGTCCCTGCGTGGGTGTGTCCAGGAAACATCACAGGCTCTGATGCTGCCCTTCCACAGGGAGCAATATCACCAGTCTAGCAACCAGATGTGCCAAGCACCCCCCAAAAGCGCCAGCCTTAATCTTAGTGCAACAACGTGAACGCAAGCGAAATGAATGCAGCCGTTGGCCCATGGCGGTTCCCAAATGACACCTCCCTGGGAAACACAAGCCCAGCTGGCTTTGCCAGCAAGGAATACACGCAACACTGAATAGTGCTGGCAAATACCTCAAGAGGGCGCGCCACCATAGAGCCCAATAACAAGAGATCCCGGGGACTTCTGGCAAGCTCACCAGTGGCTCCAGAAACATAATCGCAAACACGGCAAGGTTTTCTGGGGGGGGGGAGGGGGCAGAACAGTGTTGGTTGTGCCCGTGCTGAGACAGGCTCATGTCCAGCAGGACACGAGCATTTTTCCCCTCAGCAATGTGGACAAGGGCTCTGTCCAGGTTCGAGCATGATAGCAATTTGCAGCCTGGACAGAGCACTTACCAGCAGTATCCAGAAAGGACACTTTAGCCAGCCCCCCCATTTAGGGCCACATTACCAACACCTGGACATTATGTGGAAGCTGTGATCCACATTGTATGTCTGACATAGGCTGGCACGTAAGGCACCAGAGAACACAGACACCATTCACACTCAACCCCTCAGGACAAGGAAGAGTGGCCATTCCAGAGCCATTCTCCAGAATCACTCTCCATTCTGGAGCCAAGAGAGGAGGGAGCCCCCTATAAGATCTGCCAGCCCTCTGTTGCTAACTGGGGGGCGTTTGAGAGAGACCCTGGGCAGCAGATCCACACCATAGCACACAGAGCCCTCTTTCTGATACGCACTGCCCTGGGCGAGGCTGACTTCCATAGGGAAAACACCCGTTTCTTCCCTCTCTCAGGGTGCTGGACTCCCAGCTTTGAAGCCATTATAAGCAAGCACGCTCTAAGGGTGTGTCTAAACTAAATGTCTCCATCGACGAAGCCATGTAGATTAGGCTGATGGGCAAAGGGAAATGAAGCCGCAATTTAAATAATCGCGGCTTTATTTAAATTTAAATGGCTGCTGCGCTGAGCCGACAAACGCTGTTTGTCGGCTCAGCGCGCTAGTCTGGACACTCCCGCGCCCACCTGAAAGCCCTTTATCAACCTCTCCGTTATGTCTCGTAGGATGAGGTTTACCAGGGAGGTCATTTCCCTTTGCCAAACAAACAAATCTACATGGCTCCATCGACGGAGCCATGTAGTTTAGACGTACCCTAAGAGCGGATCTAAAGCAGGGGCCCTGGACATTTGTGGAAGAGACCATGGCAGAAGAGAAAGGGCGTTAATCCTGGTGCCAAGGTAATTTTATCCCACCTAACTCCAACTTCCTCTGCTTTTTCAGCTGTGGTGAAGTTATTCTTCATTTCCTGTCCTAGAATTCTTCACTTCCCCTCTTAGAAGCACTGCTGTATTTTTTGGTATGATATTAAACAGCTGCTGGATTCCACCCTAGAAGTGGCTGCCTTCCAGTGGCAGGTGAAGAATCAGGCTTTCCTGGGTAGACTGAGAAGTGCGTTGGAATGAGAGACTCTACAGAGGTCTAAATCCCCCATTAGAGCACCTGCCGAGATGCCCAAGACAAGCTTGCAGAGATGAACAGGTATGGCAAGGAGCATCCAAAACTGATGCCACTGTCAGTCTGCATTCCTGGTGACAACACCCTCTCAGGTTGTCCTGTCTTTGGGAGATGGCACAGTTTGTGCAGGCGTGTCCCCTAAAGGCACAGAGGCACTCCCATGGGCACCCTAAGGTGCTAGCGGACCCAGTGCTTGGCCCGGAGACAGAAACACTCGTCACAACCACTTGTACTCAAAGACGACATACTCCCCCCACCCCTTTTCAGGGGCAGAGCTCCCAGTTTTTCCCAGACAGATCCTACCTGTGAGGATGGAGACACTGTGGAAGCAGCTGTCCAGCTTGCCCAGGAGGATAGAGAGAAAACTGTCAGCAGCCAAGCCGCTCACGTCCCGTGTGCTCTGGTCATAGACCACCACGTCCTGGTGCTCTTCCGCCTCCACCTGAGGGGGGGGAACCACCACAAGAGACCATTACAGCATGCCGGGGACAGGTAGCCGAGGGCCCAGTGAATGGAACACGGGAAGTTCGGTGGCTCTGTGTCACCAAGGCTTTTCTGCTTCAGTGTTGGAGAAGAGAACCCAGCCTGAGGAAGGACAGAATGAATCCTCTTGCTCCCCACACCCCAGGAGACAACAGTCCCTCCAGATGAGAGATGGAGCAAGGAAGAAGCAGGGGAGTTGGAAAGGGAGGGAGGGAGAAGGGGAGCTGTCCACAGGAAATGTTACAGCACTGACTAACTTTGCTCCTTTACATTGAAGGTGCACGGAGACTTGGCTCTTCAATGCACATGTGAGGAGGACGACCCTGCCAGAACAGCTCTGGAGTCTACGGGTAGAAACCGTGAGCTGAACGGACATGGAGCTCCCCAGAAGAAAATGGTTCCTGTAGGTCAGGTCTCGGGATCTAGGAGAAGACCTGTGCTGAATAGACCTGGAGAGGGAAGCCTCCAGGCTCTACATGAAGCAGAGGAATCAGACGACAATTACATTTACCTCAGTGCTGGTCCTGCCTTCTCAGCCCGTGCAGGACTCTGCCCTATCCTGTTCTGAGCATCCCAAATGAGGCAGCTTTGCTCCCCACACCTCAGGCTTGCAGCTCTTACAGACAGGAAGGGTGGGGCTCCTATGCACTCCACATTGGCCTAACTTCGCTCCCAGCGATGTCACAGAGGGTATGACTACACTACCCTCCTAGTTCGAACTAGGAGGGTAATGTAGGCATACCGCACTTGCAAATGAAGCCCGGGATTTGAATTTCCTGGGCTTCATTTGCATAAGCGGAGAGACGCCATTTTTAAAACCCCACGAGGTGTGCCGGTAGTTCGGAATAGGAAGCCTAGTCCGAACTACCTAGTTCGAGCCCCGTGTAGCCGCGCTGCACGGGGTTCGAACCAGCGGGGTTTTAAAAATGGCGGCTCCCCGCTTATGCAAATGAAGCCCGGGAAATTCAAATCCCGGGCTTCATTTGCAAGTGCGGTATGCCTACATTACCCCGCTAGTTCGAACTAGCAGGGTAGTGTAGACATACCCAGAATGTTTCGCCCTGGATTCCAGTGGGAGCAAGCAGGCTTATGGTCAGCACTTCTGAAAATCCCACCTTTTAGCCCCCTCTCTCCCCACCCAATGCCCAGCTTAAATGTTCCACTGCTTAACTTCATCCCGATCCTCCCAGTGACACCCACACACAAACCATTCCTCCCCTGCTTGGGGAGACCCAGGACAAAAAGCAGCATGGCCCAGTGGCTACAGCACTAGCCTGGGATTCAGAAGCTCTACCCTCTATCCCTGCCTTTGTTACTGACCAACTGTGTGGCCTCAGATACGTCATTTTATTTCTGCCACCTGGGGCAAATTGGTTCCCTTCCCATCCTTTGTCTTACTCATTTCGACTTTAGGCTCATCGGAGCAGGGTCTCTCTCACTCATGCACATAACAGCACCTAGCATGATGGGACTCCCACGCCGGTGTTACCACAACACAAATCTATTGTCATTTGCTCTCACCATCACCTCTGTTAGGAGAGCTTTACCAAGCCAAAGCCCCCGGCAGACCTAGCGTAGCCCTAGCACTAGAAGCTGTGGCAATAGCCCCATGCCAGCTGTTTGCCCTGTGGGCTTCCCCTAGGCATTCCTAACAGGGGCCTCACACAGCAGAGACCGGGATGGGGGCTGGAGAAGATCTAGTTTAGACTGAACCTCCCACACACCTTTCTGTGCAGTGTACAGCCCCAGCTGCTGTTCCCGCATCCTCCAGGAACCCACCCCAAGACTTGGCAAATTTAAGCACACCCATGAGGCATGCCAGCTTTCAGGGCTTACCCTGGATTACTGGACCCATCCCCAGTTCTTGGGGGAGGGGGAGTGTCAAAGGATGAGAGAGGAAGAGATCGCTCTCTCATGGGGGGTGGGGGGTGGGAAAGCACCACAAAACCTCTTGTCAATGACAAGATTACAGAGCGTGAGGCATGGCCAGGGGCTGCCACGTCTAATGAAAAGTTAACACGTTAGAGGCTGATAAAATCCTCACCGTGCCACGGCTTGGTGCCCCTGCTGAGTAGGCTGATACGTGACATACGCCGCCTGCTCTTTGGGGCGAGGCACATGTATCATTCTGCGGTCGGTGGAGGCAGCAGCTGTGAAGCAGAGCCAGCACGAACCCAGCCAGCAGGATTTGGGGGGAATGGAGTGCAGGGAATACATAGCTCCTTGCATTACATCCCGAACAGCAGGATAGTACAGATTTCTCAGTCCATGTAGTAAGCTTGCTCTTCTCGGCGATGCGGGCTTTTATTTGTGCTGGTGCTCTCAGTTCTCCGGATATGGAGAGCTAGGGCTCCCACTCACCTGCTGAAATCCAGTTTTGAGGTAAGTGGAAGGCTGGGGGTTGGCTACTGTGCCACACCCCAATCCCTTCAATGCTCTGAGTTGGCAGAGACTGACACAGAATGACACGCTTGCCAGAAGTCCCTGGCCACCAGCACGGCTTGACAGCCTATGGGATCTCCCGGCATATAAACCTTTCCCTGGCCTGCAAGGCACTTGCTGCTCCTTCTCAAGCTTCAGATGTAGGAGACATTGTTGATCTTGTCCCCACATCGCCCATCACCCCTCCGTCCCCATCAGCCACTTGGGCAGAAAGCAGAGCCTGGCGGTACTAGATCCTGCAGTGACTTCTGCAGTCCTGTCTCCCACTCCTTGTGCCTTTGGTGCCAAACGACCACTGCCCTCAAAATGAGCGTTGCCAGGCATAGACCATCTCAGCACCTTCCCTGTCACGGTACCTGGAACCCTTCTCACCCTAAACTGCTGTGCCAACTCGCCTGGGCATAACAAAGCCCTCAGACCCATCCCTTCTCCCCAAACCCAACTCCTTCACCTCGGGTCTGCAGTACAGGGAACTGAATACTGCTGCTCTCCAGTGTCCTGAACAGCAAAAGGGATCCATCCACTGCCAGGCTCCAGGCTTGCAAGAACACATGAGGTGGGAGGTCTCCAGAAACCAGCACATGAATTTAGGTAGGACAGGTGGTTCCCTGGACCAGGCAAAAGAACTATCAAGACTAAGCAGGCCATTGGGGAACATCACAACAAAAAAGCTGGTTTAACTGCCCTCTTACACCTATGAAGGTGCTATGTGTGGGAAAGCACATCCCATCAGCCTTAATTCTGGAAGTGGGAAATAAAGATAGATGAATGATTTTCATGGCTGCTTTTTTCCTGTTTGGAATGGACTTACAAACACTGCAGCTAAAATACAGATCGCCAGACATTCAGGGCTGACTGATTTACTACGTCTGTCACTTTCTGGAATCACAGACTGAACTCTTGAGTAAATATGTTGCCTGCTTTAACCTGTAATTAACTCTCATTTCTTTTCCCTAGTTCATAAATCCCTAGTGAGTTTACTAGAAAGTTGGCTTTACTATGAGATCTAAGGCACAAACAGATCTAAGTGACTCGTCTCTTAGAGAGGAGCAACCTGAATAGTTTGTGATTTTGGGTCTCTGTGACTATTCATCACTACATCCAGCTTGGGCTCTCCGGTCTATCTGTGATTCTGTTGCAGTGATCCAGGAATTCACATTCGATACTGGGTTGGTGAACTCTAATTATAGAATTTATCACCAATTTAGATACTCTTGGGCATGAACCACTCCAGACAATGTGACAGCCTGAACTGCGTTATGAACTGGAAGAAGAAACTGCCTTAGCTTTGGCCCAGGGAAGTCAGCACAGAGAAATGCAGCTGGGCTGGAGCGGCCCCCTGCTGGGTAGCCATTCACATCCCTAATTTCAAGGATTTACACTACACGGATTTGCACTAACAAAGGATGTGGACCAGGATTTTTTTTTTAAATTAACTGTATCTCTTTGGCAGCTCCGTTGAATAACCCAAATCCAAACAGAGCCCAAGCATGCCTAAGCCCCTTACCGGGCTGAGACAATAACATCCTCTAAGCTCCTTCAGGAACGGTTTGAAGGGAGAACTTCCAGCCTCAGGAATACTCCGTGCTCTCTGCAGTGTCTCTCATCTGTGACGCTCAAGACATTGGAGAAATGCTAATTAAGCCTCGTAACATCCAGCTCAGGTGGGAAGTACTGTCCCATTTCAGAGATGGGAAAACAAAGGCCAAGAGAGGCGAAGGGACTTCTAAATGTCATGCTGCAGATACAGGGGAGCGCCAGGGATTAGACCCTCAGGCACCCCACTTTTAGGTCCTACTTCAGACTCGCAGGCCACCCACCTTCCCTGGCTGTTGGACAGCATATCCAATGGTGGTAGAAGGGAACGACGGCCTCATAGTCACAGTGGACTGGGAGTCATGAGATGTGGGTTCAGTTCATCTCCAGCTCAGTCAGACTCCCCGTGCTTTAGTTTCCCCAGCTGTAAAAGGGGAAACTGCCTTGTCTATTTAGACTGCAAGGAGGGGCTGGAACGGTTTCTTGCTCACTTTCTGTACAGCACCTAACACAACGGGCCCCAATCTGAGAAGATCTCATGCTGCCCCTATAACTCTAAACAGCAAAGTTACAACCCACGCTGGTGCAACCTCCTGTTCAGATCCTGGTCAACGCCTAGTGCTCAATCACGCAGGGAGGAGGAATAAAATATTTGGAGGGGAGAAGGGGCAAACAAAACCAGTGCATGGGACAACACGGCTGCTCGGCTTTGCACCCATTTCCTCTCCCCCCACCCCCGCATCGCAAACGGGCACGAAGTGTCATCTACTCCCAAGGAAGCCAACAGCCCTGATCTTGTCAGGAACCCATCACTGCTCCACAACATGGCATTGGAATGTGTCTCTTCGATAGGGGAGGACACATCCATCAGAGACCAGCTACCTCGGCCTCAGAGACCAGGGTGCCCACTCAAGTGCAGGCAGCCCCCCCGGGGAGATAACCGCTTGCCAGCCAAATGATCCCACAATAGGATTTAGTGTTCCTTCGCACCGGGAGGCTTTGTTTTGCCCATTGCTGAAGGGTTGCTGGGCAACGGTAGATAGATGTGACACGGTTTACAGCTTATTAAAATTATAAGCTTTCAGGCAATATAAATGCCAAACAAGCCCTGGCCTCACATGGCCTAGCTGCAATAAACACACACTGCATCTGCAGGGGGGGGGGGGGGGGAGAGAGTTTGGAAACAGGCTGACAGGAGGGCCGGCTTACTTAAATGCATTAAAACTTCCTTCTGCCATTCTCCTCTGGAACAAACAACAAGGGACAAATTCACCCCCAGCTGGTGCTTTGTAGGAACAGAGGCAGACCGTTTGGGCCTGCCCTGACCAGCAGCTGCAGGCTCCAGTAAGCAGGCCTCACTGCTGCCTAGATTACCTGACCAAAAGGGCTTTGTGGGGTTATAAAGCTGGTAGGATCCACCTCAGCCGTTCTTCTGTCCCCAGCGCCTGAGACTGTGGGCAAAGGGACAGGGCTGGACTGATAGATAAAGCTGGGTCATGCTGCTGAAATTGGAATGTCTCTCATGACACTGCTGTGGGGAAGCTCACAACGTGGGCAGAACCTCTCCGAGCAACGTGCGAAAAGGAAGAAAGCACGGCTGGAACCTCCTTTGCAAGCATCCAGCAGAGAATCACTGGGTTCCTGGCTGAAGAGGCTGGTAGAGGTGACACGGAAGAGCCCTAGGAGATTACCTTGACCATCCCTAGACATGAGTACTATCTACAGTAGAACACACTCCTGACACTCTGTGGCAGGCTTTGGGCCTAACCGTACAGAGGAGAAAGTTGATAGGTGTCGAAGCCAAGGTCAGTGACTACATGGATACTATTTCAGCAAGCGTAAGCCTGGAGAACACTCTACAAGAGAGTTAGAGAGAGGGGGACTCCTCCCAACACACTCTCCTGGGAAAGCTGCAGCTGCCAGGAAGGTGACCCAGTGCTGTAGAGATGTCAGTGAGCATGGGGCTAATTAATCAGTTTGTGCTAAATGATACCCCTTGCTCTCCCAAGGGCCAAGCCTCACCCGATAGGGTCCTGACTGCCTGATGTCATAATCCAAACGAAGGACGCTCTACCCGCAGGATTCTGAAGTGCCTATCACTGTGGCAATCCGCTACCAGAAAGTGTCCCATCTGATACCGTGGCAGGGGTGATCATGCCCCATGTCTTCCCACAGTAAATCTGGATGTACAAGGGCTAGCGCCAGCTTGCAAAACAAGATAAGCCACTTCAAACTTTCCCACATCTCAACTGCTGACTCCCACAGGCACTTCTCCATGCCTAGAGGCACATGTGACCCCCTCTGGACACCTGTCCTCTAGTACCGGAGCTAGCCCAGTAGCTCAGACAAAGTAGACTACAGACTTCCTAACCTTGGCTGCAAACAAAGATAAGCCCCCCTTTCAGCTGGAGGAGGAACACTGTGCGCTTGTGCGGCCGTTTGGGAGGGATTCAAATGCCGCCCAGCTGATGAGCAGAGCACCCACCACGCATTTTTTTTGTTTGTTTTTGCAGGGAGTGCACATTTGCACATGCCTTAGTGCACATATCAAAATTTATTCCACACATGGATGGAAAATCTCCACATGTGGATGGAACATTGGGAGGAAGCTATTTCCCTGTCTCTCAAAGCTGCCGGAGGAATCCCAGGTAATGGAGACTTCACAGAGTTTGGGAGATATTTGGCACAGCCAGCCAACACGTCACCGGCAGCCACACTGACGTTTCCAGACACAGAAGGGTACAATTATTGGCCCACCAGTCAGATGGGATACGGAGATGGGAGGTTTCCTCTCGCTACCCCATTGGCAGGAGCTACACTTACTTATGTCATGACTGCCTCAGCAAGCAGGAGACTGCTGCCGGGGGTCCAGCCAGCCCTCTCTGGTCTGGGCTTTCAGGATCACCTGATGCTGTACTGTACCTACAAGGTTCAAACTGGGACCTTCTCAGTGAAGCAGAGCTGATGGGTATTTGCAGCCAGAGCCCATGTAAATCACAGCCCCATAATCACATGCTGGCTTTGGAAGCCTTCAAAGAGAGGGGAGGAGAAAGCAACACCCTCTGAACCAGCTGCCTTTCTGAGCATGACTCACAAGGGCTCCGGCGCGGCAGCTTTGGTTCAGAGAGGCGTTCCCATGCCTTTTTGTTCCAGCTTTGAACCCACCCACCTGTTCAGAGCTCAGGTGCAGCTCAGCAGAGGATAAGGCCGTGGCGGCGATGCCCCCTGGATAATGCTTCTCGCACGTCTTGTGCTCAAGCCCCCTTTCCTCAGGGGCTGCCCCTCGTCAGACAATTCGCAGCAATACAACTGAACCCCCTTCCCTCTTGCAGGTGTCAAGGATGGGGACCCTGGCAGGACTTTTTCCTAAAGAGCGGTTCTGCCTGGCTTGGGGGAGTTCTCTCAACCAGTTTACAGGAGGCAGGGCAGTGCTTCGTGGTGGGGAGAATAAAGCACTTGGAGGGCATCTGGGGACATCCTTCTCTAGGGATTATTGTTTAAACCAGCAATAATAATCTGGGCTGATTGAAGGGGGAGGGGACTTGCTCTTCCGAAGCATAATAAGATCTAGGGCTAAAACTCAATCCTGGCAGTGCCTGGACCTTGGTAAATCCCCCAATTCCAGGGGCATGGAGGGGCAAAGAAATCCTCACACTGCGAACTCTTTCCTAAGGGGGGCAAGGTGGGGAGGGAGATGGTCCTGAGGTTGAGGCATCAGCCTGAGACTTGGGAGACCTGGTTCCATTTTTGGCTCGGCCACGGACTCTGCATGTCCCCAGGCAATCCCATCAGCTGCTCTGTGTCTCACTTCCCCAGCTGTCAAGGGGAACAGCAGAGCCCTACCTCTCCGGGGTGTTGTGAGCCCGAATCCATTAAAGTTAAGAGATCACACAGCACTTGGCTCCTTTGCGGATGGGGGCCAGACAAGTGGCTTAGCTAGGCAAGAGCTGGTCTGTCTATCCCTACCCCATTAAAAGAGCCTGAGAATGGAACTTTCAAAGGAGGGTTTGGTTTCCATTGCTCCTGGCACCCAAGTAGGAGGTTGACGCTTTTTCAAATGCTGCCAAGGTGCAGATATTCTTGCAGTCACTTCTGTCACAGCCCTGCCAGCTCTCACAAGCTACCTGGAGGCAGGTCAGACCACTGCTTAGGTCAGACCACTGCTTAGATTGCAGACTTCCACACAACGCCTAGGTGCAACTGGTGCTTCCCTTCAAGTCAGTCCTGAGCTGGGGCCACCACATTATGGCAGGAAGCAATGGAGTCTCCAGATTTCAGATAAGATGGAGTACATAAAGAATCATAAAAGTCATGGTGCGAGTCCGAAAGCATTTGCCAAATTCCTGCCAATCTAAACTCCCCCGGCAGTTTCTGTTGAGTACAGCTCCTAGCTCAAGCAGGCGAGTAATTTTACATATTTATTGAGTTAGACACTGGATGGGGACTTGAGCGTGCAGATGCTCTTCCCAGCTCTGCCACTGGCCTGCTGGGGGACCTCGGACAAGCTGCTTCAATTCCCTCTGCCTTGGTTTTTCCATCTGTGAAATGGGGATAAGAATGCTTATCCCTCTCGGGAAATGCTCGGAGAAACAGGCTACGTCTAGACTGCAGTGTCAAATCAGAAAAAGATGCACAATTTGTGGGACGCAAATTGCATATCTTTTTCCGATTTACTTTAGAAAGAAGCTTTTCCAAAATTTGGCACGTCTACATGGCACCAACTTTCAGAAACAAGTGCTCTTTCAAGCCATCGTAGAAGGAAGTTTACAGGGATGGCGAAACAATTTTTGGAAAAGCGCACATGTTCCTTGGATGCAGCGTTGTTTTTCTGGGATACCGGATATATCCCGGAAAAGCAATGCAGTCTAGATGTAGCAATACAGGTGAAAGGGGCTAAGTGAAAACGAGGGTTTACTCAAACACGTTCGATATCTCAAAAAAATATTTCAAAAGAGTGACTCATTGTACCAAAGTAAACAGCAGCTCCATATCACTTCACGACATGAAGGCAGTGCAAACAATAGAACGATCCCCCGCTTTCTCTATATGCATCACCCCCAATACAATAGTTACTTCCTCAGAAGCCCTTCAAAAAAAACCAACAGCAACATCACACAAGAGCGACCATTGTTTAACTCCTACTGCAGTTCCACCTCAGAGGCAGCTACATTTCGGAACTAGGTAGCAGGTGGAGCAGGCTGTAAAATACTAAGTATTTCCTGTGAAAAGTTAAAAAAGCAATTACATTTTCATCACAGCTCCTCCCTCCCCCCCCCCAAAATGTAGTACGAATCTCCCTTAAAAAATAAAATGTTTGTCGGTGAAAAAAAACTGTAAACTTTCAAAAATTGTAGTCACCTTTTAGCTTAGAGAAAAGGCAATTTGTTCACCAGAAAATTGTTCCAGTCGCAATTTTGCAACCAGCAGAGCTTGATGTTGACTAAGAGGCCATGGGGATTGTAGAACTCTGATATTTCTCCTATTTCCTGGGCAAGAAGGTCCTGCCCTGTTGGTGGGTCAGCTAAGCACATGGGGTTACAAACCCCATGGCTTAGATATGCTCTTTCTCCTTGCATTCACTTCGGCAGGTCAGGGGAAGCACATGCACATTTCAATACAAGCCCTGGGAAAAGCAATTTTAACTGTCAGGTATCTACTGGCCAGCCATGTGCCCTGACGTTGCCCGACATTTTAACAAGGGAAGCCAGGTGTCGGTATTACTCATCCATGGCAGTGATCCAAAGCAGGGCACCTGAAAGGGTTTGTACGGGGAATTGGGGGGAGAAGGAAATGTTCCTGGTACCAAGATAATGTGCAGAGATTATTAGCCTTCTTGCTGCAGGGAGGAAGGGAGGGAAAGAAAGAAAGCGGGCGTGGGGAGAGCAGAATGGGAACGGCAGGGCAGACACACTACACCTGGAAGGGATCAGGTATTTGAATGCAAGAAAAGTGCTAACACAGAGCCAGAAAGGGGTACATGCCCCCTTCCACCAGCAGCCACCATCTATCTAAGTAAGAAGCGGCAGGTGGATTCCACAGTGAACTTGCCTTACAGACGGGGTTGTGCACTAGGTCAAGTCCAGCATGGCAGGGGCTGCTGCTTTTGGAGTCTGTGCCTCACCCTACTGCTGCCCAGTCTAGTAGGACAAAGGCCGCATCCACGCTGGGGCCAGCTCCCATCAGGGAACCACGCGGGTAGCGCAGCAAGCCCCTTCCTTCCTTAAAGAGCTGGCCAGCAAGAGAGGCCAAGGCAGGATAGGAAAACGGGTGTGGGGGTCAGGGACGCCCGCGCCCCAAACCCCAGAAAAGTCCAGGGGACAATTGATGTGGCTGCCTTTGTCTCTCCAGCATCAAACTCTGCCAGCAGGAAACCAGCGAGGAAGGCGGGAGGCTTGTCAGGAAGAATAATGGGGTAGGACAATCAAGCCTATGATGTCACCCTTCCTGCCATCTGCTAGTCAGCAGCAGCTTTGCTGGCCCCAGCCCCCTCCCTGCCAAACAAAAACACTGGATCACATGAGGGTGAGCCTCTCAGCTGGTGCCTCCCCTCCAGGGACCAAGGAACAGTGGTGGTGTGAGGGGAGCACGTATTGAACACACTGGGGCCAGGATTGTTCCAAGTGCTAGGGATGGTGTTGCACAGAGGGATGCGGGGGGGAACCCACTAGCAGCTTGCTCCTGAATCCATTCACCCCGGTTCCTTGAAACAGACGAGGGGGACCTGGGCAGAACAGGGATCAGGGGAGCACACCGTGCATTACCTGAACTAGCCACCTAGAGGGAGCTGCTGTTCTGCCGAGGCTGGGCGACTAGTGTAATTCTGTGGCTGCGAACAAGGGACGCGCGGTGGGGGGGAAGCCAAGTGCTGGGGCCCTTTTGGGTCAGACCCGACCCTATGCAAATCCTTGGCTGTAAACCCATCTTTGGATTAGAGGTCACAGCTCAAGCATCTCTACGAGGGACAACCTGCCAGCTGGGGCACGTTGAATCCAAACTTCCCTGAGCACAGGAGCTAGGGGCTGAGTTTGACCCACTAGGGAAGACCCAGAGTTCAGAGCCTTCACTGCTGTCAGGCAACAACCCCCTCCCCAGCCCCACACCTGGGCGCTCCATTCCAAGGTCAGTTCCTTCAGACGGGTTCCCAGACGCTCCACCATGTGGTTGGCTTTCATGGACCAGTAACCCAACAGGCTAGACCACTAGCTCATACGCAGGACACAGAATTGGAAGGCATCTCCTGAGCCATGGCGCCCAATCCCTGGCTATCACAGGCAACCCCCTCTCACATTTATGATCAGGACTATACCAGGCTCCATCTTAAAACTAGTTAGGCTGATTGGCCCCTTGCAGGTGACTAGGGAAATCTCCGTTGCAGTGACAATTAGCTAGCCCTCATGTTCTGGGGGAACATGTTCAGAACAGTTCTGTGCCAAGCTTCCCCAGGGAAAGCCAGGTGAGGGATAAACCAGACATCAGACCCAACACAGGTCTTGAAACTCTATTTAGGAAAGAGTATGTATGTGCAGCCACATTCGCATTCTCAGCAGCCAGTCCCTACACCTTCCTTGTAACCCCAAGATCCCAGTCCCATCCTCCCCGCTCTGCCCAAAGCCCCCTACTATCACATCCCATCCCATCCCAGCTTCCCAACTCACTAACAAGTGCTCTGTTCCCAACTGTCAGCTCAGCTGCACAAGCCCCCAGCCCCTCCCATCATGAGGGATTCTGGCAGCTCCTCTCCTCAGCCTAACTGGGGAAAGAGGGAAGGGCGCACTCAAGAACCTTCATCCTTAGCCCTAAAGGAGCAATCAATTCCTCTTCTGCCCCTCTGGAAGCAGACACATAAGCTCCTTCTTCCTCCAAGGGACCAATGATTAAGAACCACAAATCCCATAAGGTCCCACTCCGCTTGCGGTGCACTAAGCCACCAGCTGGAATATTCAGCACCCCCTAGCTCCTGAACTGAGCCACACCGAGACACCCAATTCAAAGGACAGCAAACAGCACAAAAGGTTTTTTGGAGGGGAGGGATTCGTTTTCGATGTGGGGTCTAAAACGTGTTCCTAAAGGGTCAGCAGCAGGCTATAAATGCCCAGTTCTGTTCCTGCTGAAATCAACAGCAAACACCACACTGACGAACTCCTGGGAGCGAAGTGCAGTCTTGACTCATCAGTTACTGCGGTCAGGTTGTCGCCGCTTCCTTAGGAGAGGTGCTGTTCAGAGGCCTGGGCACAGGACTTGGCATCAAGGAACCCGCCACCACATCTTCCGCTGCGGCACCAATAGAGCTTTACACCCGATTTATACCAGCTGTGGACCTGGCCACTGGAATTCCAGCCTTAGCTGTGACAGAGACCCTCAGCTTTCTGGGCCTAGTGGCTTAGCTTCCCAAAGGTGCCGGGAGAATTAGTCCCAGTGCTCCAGAGGTACAGCATGCTAGAGGATGTTAACAAACAGTTCACTCAGCAGGAGCATTAGCATCAGCCTTAAAGGTGGTCTGAGGAGAAGCTAAACCAACGAGAGCGCCTCCTCTCTCAGTACTGCAGTGACATTACCATGAGATTATAATTCTGTCTCTTGCTGATGCCCGGATTGCTACGCAGTTTCCCACAAGGGGGTCTCCTGTACTTTGAAGCAGCTGCTGTCAGAGATGGGATATTGGGCTAGATGGATCACTGGTGCAAGCTGGACATCAGTAAAGGGCCATGCATGCCTGCATTAGCCTGCCACCGGTGACCTTCAAACAGTGCCCATTGGGGGTGAGAAGAGAGGACCAATTGGGGAGTGCTAGCCACGCTCTCTTTGGCTACTGCTGCGGGGATATCCTCTACCTGGCTGCAGAGATGCTGCAGGCAGAACACCCTGGATCATCACCAGATTAATTGCTCAGGCTCTTCCCCTCCTAAGACTGGTCACCACCACCAGGCACACACGCAGTGCATCAGTGCGGGGCGGCTTCAGTCGCACGTGACCATGCCCACTGCAGACGTAACCCCAGCCCAGGGGAGGGCGGAGATACCTCGCGCGTTCCTTCCCAGTTTGTGAAAACTGCTTATTCCGCCTCCTTCGCTGGCGGATTTAAGTACAGCTAAATCCGTGCAGGAGGAATTTTCTGCCATCTCCGCCAATCCCCTGGCCTGAAGCATCAGCAAAGCAGATTGGAGGCAAGGCAGCCCCCCCCGCCCCCCTTCCCCGACCCTGCAGTGCAAGCCTCCTTGATCTAGGCAGGGTGATGTCACTGGCAGCCAATCAGAAAGCCCGTGTGCGCGCACATGCATGGGGAGGGGGTGTGAGGATGCCACAGATGGCTCCAGCTGGGCCAAGCATTTGATTAATCGCCTGAATTACCCTCACTTTGCCATAAAATCCAGGGGGGGGGGAGAATAAACAGTAAAAAGAGGAGCAACTGCAGAGAGCAAGCAGCAAATGGAGAGGCCTCGGGAGAAAGCTTATTGTTAAACGGCCCCGCATACACCTGGGGAAATGCAAAGCCAGGGGCGGGAGTAGCCCCATGCGCAGAGGGGGAGAGAACAGCGGATGGGCCAGGAGCTGTGCAGTTGCTGTTGCTAGGTCATCACATGCCCCCCGCCATCACATGTTGGCTGGAGCCAATGCCAGCAGCACCCTGCAGGAGGATGCACCCCAGAGGAAACCTCTGGCAGGTGACCCACAAGGAGCTGCTTCAGCAGGAGCGCTGCTCTGCCTGCTTGGGAACCGCCAGCCCAATGGGCCCCCGGCCTGAAAGAGCAAAGAGCCCAGGCCGATCCTGTCATGCACGGACAAGGCAAGCAGCAGCCAGGAGAGACGGTGGATCTCAGGAATGGGTCCTAGTGGAAGGGGCTAGGGCACCCCCTTTAGAAATGGGCAATACTAGGGGTAAAGAGGCAACAAACGGGGCCTGACTGGTTTAGATTTTCCCCAACCCTCAGCATACCTCTATAGGTGAAAGCGGGAAGAGTCGGCACCAAGCCCGTCCCACCCCCCGGGCCAGGCATGCGGCTCCCCTATAGCTGGATGGCATGGCACACAAAAGGAGGGGAAGTGTCTTGGCACCCCAGCGGCAGACCAGCCCTGCCCCAACCCTCCCTCGCCTGCAGTTTACCCTGCACACCATTCGCTCTCATTGAGCAATCCCACTTGAAAGGATTATCCCCCTTTAACCCTGGACTCCCAGAGGCAGGGCTGCGAGCAGGTGGGTTCTGCTCTGCGGCTGTGGCGGGGCGGGTCTGTCAGGCAAGGGGCTAAGGGAAACGAAGCGAGAGTGGTGCGGCAAGTGGAGCTCACAAGCGCCACTGCCCACAGGGGAGCGAGGAGATGAGCAGAGCACAGCCGAGTGCCTGGGCCTCGGGGCAAAGTCCACGCTTGTGTGTGTGTGTGGGGGGGGGGGAGGCTTGCTCCTGGCAGCACCAAAGAAGCCATCGCAGCTCCTGCACCATTTCAAATCAAGGCGGGCCTGAACCCGCACCACGGGGGCCATCTGAGCCTCCCCCCAACTCTGGGACTCAGCCCAACAAGGGGGAGAGCCAGGAAAAAGCACTGGACAGAGGGACGTTAGCTGTCATTTAACTGAACAGTCGCGCAACCGCACAAAATCTTATCAGTTACACGATCATTGGCTAGTTCCCAGGAGCAGGGCCGGAAGCCACTGAGCTCCTAGCCCCACACCTAGAGAGCTCCCTGGTAACCCAGGCTATCGCCTCTGTATCAGAGGCAGCAGTGCAGGGTGGCAGGCAGGATCTGGTCCGCAAGAGGAGCTGGGTTTAAAAACCAGCTCCCCACTCAGACCGGCTTTCACCCGCCGCCCCGCGCTGTTCCCTCTCCTGCCTCCGCGAAGCCAGTGTTCATGGGGAGCCAGCTTTTAAGTCTGCCTCTGCACTGCCTCTGGAAGGCGGGGGGGGAGCGGAAGGGAAGAGAGGGAGGTGGCTCCGCATGAGACAATACGCGCGAGGAGCTGGCTTGAAAGTAGCTTCCTTGTGTACCAGCTCCCGCCTGCTTCCCCCACCCTCCGTGCTGCTGCCTCTCTATCAGAGGCAGCAGCGAAGGGAAGGGAGGGGCAGGCAGCTCTGCAGGATCGGTGCTCATGGGGAGCCAACTTAAGAGCCGGCTCCCACCTCCCTCCCTCTGCTGCCTCTAATACAAAGGCAGTGGGGGCGGGGGGAGTGCGTGTAGACTTTAGGATTAACTGATAAGCCCAGGGTTATTGGTTAACCGTTTACACGACTATGCTAACATCCCAACTGGACAGGGGTGCTGGCGTCACAAGGGAGGAGGGTTACAGGTCCCTGAAGAGGGCCAGCGATGGAAGAGAGAGGGAGGATTTTTAGTGGGGACTGAGCACTTGCTACAAGAGGGTTGTGGGGGTTGGTTTGCCAATGCAATGCCCCTTGCCCAGTGTTGGCCCACCTGTCAGTCACTCCCTCACCTGCAACAGCCACAAGACAGTAGAGCAATATGACAGGGCAGCCTCCTTTAACAGGTCACCCGCCCTGCGCCCTGCCCCATTAATAGGCAAGAACTCTATGGGCTATGGACGCGAGGAGGGGGGTGGGCGCAGAAAGAAGACTACTGCTCTGCCTGTGAGAGATGGCAGCCCCAGGCAGGGCCGGAGGGCAGTGGCTGGGTTCCACTCAAGGGGACTGGAAGGAGCAGCACAAGAGCAAGCCCTCAGCAGACACTTCTGGGCTGTGGCCCTACATGATGCCCAGTGCTCACTCAGGCCAGGCGGAAAGGCACACCAGGGGCAGATGAAGTACCTTCATCTTGGAGGCTGGCTGGATGAGCTCCATGATGCAGACTTTGTCCTGCTGAAGCCGCCTCTTGACCAGCTTGGAGCAGCAGATGTTGACGGAGCTGAGGACGTGCCAGGAGTTATACTCCACGAAGGAGCGGCTGTCAATGACCAAGGTGCCCTCGGCCCCGTTCCTCAGGAGGCTGGCCAGCTTCTTAGCATCCATCACTTTGCATGGGAGTCTGTCCCCGGCCATAACGGACCCGTCCCCTCCGCGGTGACTGGGAGGGAGGGAGGAAAGGCCAGGGGCAGGGAATCCAGCACCAATCTCCCAGAGGAGAGAGGGGACGGGACGTAGCGTGAGCAAGGCAGCACCTGTCCTGATCTTGCCACGCTGCTAAAGCCCAGGATGCCAGGTCATCGTGCCGGACCTGTTGAGAAATGAGGAGGGGGAAACCCAGAGTCAGGTGTGATGACAGCACGGGCAGCCCTGGGAATTCACCTGAAAACAAGTGTCCAGAGACCAGACCCAATGGGGTTACTCACGATTTACACCACAGTGGCCAGGGACGGAACCTGGCCCGGACTAGCACTTTCTACTAGGGATGTGAACAACTGTTTATTTGTGTAACTGCCGGAAATTTTAGCAGTTACACGTTTACACACGGGGTGGGAGCAGGCAGGAGCCAATGCTTAGGGGGAGCAGACTTTTAAGCCAGCTCCGTGCAAACACAGGCTACCGCCTTGCCCCGCCCCTACTGCCTCTGATAAAAAGGCAGGAGTGCGGGGGTGCGGGGAGAAAGCTCTGTGGGAGCCAGCATACACGGGAAGCTGGCTTAAAAGCTGGCTCTCCACAGGCACTGGCTCCCTCCTCCCCCGCCTCACTGCCTCTGATAGGCATAGTCGTTATGATTAGGGTTGCCAGATGGTTTAAAAAAAATACTGGACAAAAAATTGTCGAGCAAAAGAAAAAAAAAAGACCACCAGAGAGTAACCAGGGAGACCTGGTGGGGGGAAGGGGGAAGAATTCAGGAGGTCGGACCGAAATGTCCTGAGCAGGCTTCTGTCGGGCGCTGAGCTGGGCCCGGGAAAAGCAGAAAAACTTCCTTAATTAGGAAATACCGGACATTTATGTGTCCGGTAATTTCTCAATTTGTTTACCAGACACAAAGTCCAAATATCAGACTGTCCGGTTCAATACCAGACACCTGGCAACCCTAGTTATGATTAACTGATAAACCTAGGTTAATCACATAACCGACTACACACTGGCACTCCTACTTCTAAAAGGGAACGTCAAGGTACATTAACCTATAAAACTGATCAGCCAGCTGAGCACCAAGGTGGAAATGGCCCATCTGATTAGCAGAGCACCCCCAGATAGGTTGTTTTTGTGGTGCATAATTGCACATGCCTGTAAAAATTTATTCCACACATGGATAAAAAAAAATCTGCACATGCATGGAAAAGATTAAAGGGAAAATTAAAAGGACAGAGCAAGGACTGTTACACCCCCATCCCCTGGTGGAAATCCATGGAGTATCAGGCTACTCCCATTTTCTCCACCTGTAGCATTAGTCCTATAGAAAAGCCTTTCAAATGACAACTGGTATCAGAGTCCAGACACACAAAGAGAAGCATGTGGATTTCTGATCTGGGTCACCCAGCAGCAAAACAGTGAACTTGACTATCATTTAATGGTAATCTTATAGACTAACAGATGTATTGGAGCATAAGCTTTCATGGGCAAAGATCCACTTCATCAGATGCATGTAGTGGAAATTCCAGGGGCGGGTATAAATATACAGGCATAAGAAAAAGAGTATCAATCAAGAGTAAGGCTGGAGCTAACGAGGTCAGTTCAATCAGGAAGGATGAGGCCCACTTCTAGCAGATGATGTGGAGGTGTGAACACCAAGAGAGGAGAAACTGCTTTTGTAGTTGCCTAGCCATTCACAGTTCTTGTTTAATCCTAAACTGATGGTGTCAAATTTGCAGATGAACTGTAGCTCAGCAGTTTCTCTTCGAAGTCTGTTCTTGAAGCTTTTTTGTTGCAAGATGGCTACCTTTAAATCTGCTACTGTGTGTCCAGGGAGACTGAAGTGTTCTCCTACAGGTTTTTGTGTATTACCATTCCTGATATCAAAAAAGCTTCAGGTGCCACAGGACTCTTCATTGCTTTTACATATCCAGACTAACATGACTACCCCTCTGATATTTAATGGTAATAATCAGCTCTGATGTCAACTCCCACTTAAAACCAAGAGAAGGAAAATCACTGTTCTGCTGCTGCTGCTATTTCAGTCTTTATTGTTTACTTGTATTATGCTAGCATACTGCGGTACCAAGCGAGATCAGGCCTCGTCATGCTAGAGGCACAGTACGCAAAACATATGGTCAGAGAATCTCTGCCCCAAAAAGAGTTTTCCATCTCAGTAGAGAGGACAATGGTAGACACTTAATACCACATCCATGTATTTTGGGAGGGCCCTTCTTAGCCCGTCGAGCGAGAAATCCCTCTCTTTAAAGGTAAGGGATTCTAGAGAACACAGTGGACGTCCATGACATAAATCCTCAGCATATGGGTTTGTTCAACACCATAAGGCGTCTGTTAGCTCTGCTGATCAGCTGCTGTACACTATTAAATCCCCCTCTTCTGGGAACAGCATGAGCAGTCCCCCAAAACACTAGATCTAGATCCCCCAACCCGCCAGTGCCAAGATTCATGCTCCCAGCTTCAGAACACAATAGAAACTATATACCAACCCCCTCCCTCCTCCCGCCCCAAACCTCCTACCACCCATTGCCATAATAAACGTAGCTTAAAAGCCCTCCAGGAAATGATGACGACAGCTCCCTTACAGCCCAGAAAGCACTTCACGGCTTTGTGCAATCACAGCGCCCGTCCCCTCTGCGGGCCTGCCCCATTGTGCGCTTGTATTGCTTTCGCTCTCAGCACTTGGACTCCAATTAGAGCTCCGCTACCCCTTCCAGGGCCAGCTCACAATCCTGCCCCACCAGGGCTGTTCATACACACCTCCCTCCTCTGAGTCGCTCTTCTAGGGCGGGTTTCAAAAACTGAAACAGTTCTAATGAAGGGGCGGGAGGGGGCTGGCTCCTGCTGTGATATGACACACCTCATTATGTAGTAACAGCCTCGCCAGAGACCCCCCACTGCACTTGGGCTATGGAGCCAGGGCAATCAAAAAGGATGCAGATTAGCTGGCTTTTGCCATGTTCCTCTCCCTCTCTCTGCTCCTGCCCCTTCTCCATCAGGGAATACAAGCTGCCAATTCCCCTCCGGATTCCTCAAACGCCAGCCAAGAAAAATATGAATGGGAGGAGATACACAATGGGGTGGGGATAATGTTCAGACGGAGGGATAAGTATGAAAGGCTGGAGTGGGAGGGAACCGTGAAACCAAAGGGTCGGGAAAGGAGGAGAAAGACAGCTTAATAACTAGGGAGATAAACTCCTGTGTCCCCACTCCCCCAGACCATGGACAATGGGTAGCTTTGGGGTTTGCAGACACAATCGGAGGGGCCTGGTGAAGGTAACACCCTAAGGATGTTAAGAGGAGGGTAACTGACTAATTGTGTAGTCAATACAATTGGTATTGGCTACACGATTAGTCGATAAGGGGCCCCACTGCGGCTCTGCAGTTTAAATGTCGTAAGAGCCAGGTGCTCTGGCAGCCCAGCTCCTACTTCATTTAAACTGCAGAGCCGCAGCAGGGGTGGGTCCAGGACCCAGTGCAAGCCAGGACTCAGCAGTTCCAGCTCGCACTAGGCCCCAGACCACTGTGCCTCTGCTTTTAAAAATGTTTTAAGAGCCACCTGGCTCTTACTGCATTTAAAAAGGCAGAGCTGCAGCGGGGGTCCCAGCAGTTCCGGCTAGCGCCAGGTCCCAGACTGCTGCATCTCTGCTCCCCTTCCAACTCCTCTCACCCTGCTGGGAGGGGGGGGGGGGGGGCTTTTAAGCCAGCTCCACCCAGAACTGGCTCTGCTCCTCCCTTTTGCTGCAAGGGGTGGGGAGCAAGAGGTCAAGTAGTGACTCAACTATTCGCTTACATGCCTATAACACTCCCCTTATCTCCTAATTGCTGGAAGAAAACCCCCTTTGGAAAAGGTTGTGCATGTGACATTCTGACAGGCCAGCAAGCATTTGGAAGGGTGAAGCCAGAGGTGCTGGGGAAAAAATGCACAGAAAAGCAGCCAGCCCCCACTTATCACCCCCGACTGCCCCAGAGAGGACCTCGGTGTACACAGGTGGTGTGTGCTCTCCCCTCATTCCACCTCTTCCAAAACAAAGGCTGCATGGATAGCCCAACAGCTCAGTCCAGAGAATCCACCATCCCCCTACACCCCCTAGAGGGTTGTTTATTTTAGACAGATGCTTGTTCACTCTGAGCCTAACCCCAGTCAGCATCACGGCAGTTTACTGGATTAGGTAGCACTATATGGGACCATGGGACTCAGCACAGATGGGTTTTTTTTCCGGCTCCACCTCTGATCTGCTATGAGACTTGGGGCAAGCAACCTCACCTCTCTGAGCCCCCTTCACTCCCTCTGTGTCTTGGACTGTAAGTTTGCTGGAGCAGGGACGCTCCCTGTGTTTGTAGGATGCCACGCACAATGAGGTCACAATCTCAGCGGTAGACTTTGGGCGCTAATACAAAAAAATATATCAAATTATGCCTGGCTGTGGCAACACGGTGCCAAACAGAGAAGGTGGCACCATCCCTGAGCTAAAGTCTTCAGAATCTCTATTGCTGGTGATGCAGGAACCAGAAAATGCTGCATCTTTACACTAGTTCCTCCTCCTCTCCCATTTCTCACGCTGCCCACCACTGCTTCTGCCTAGTGTATGGATGGTAAGTAGCACAGACAGAGGCTGCTGGCCCTCGTTATTAACATTACAGAAACATCTAGGAACCCTGATCAGCAATCAAGGCCCCATTGTGCTACGGGCTGTACACACCAAGAACAGAGTTCCTGCTTCAGCATCAACCAGGAAGCAGCAGCGGTGGCACTTGGTACTTTTACCTCTGTGCTGTGCAGCCCCAAACAAGCGTGTCTCCTTGATGGGCTGGCAAAAACACCAATGGCTGTTGCTAACTGCTCTTTGCTATTGTTCTCAGCCTCGCCAAATCCAGTGGAGATACAACGGGGACAGCAATTGCAGGGGATTGTGAGGAAGGGATGCAAGGGAAGCTAGTAGGCAAGGCCAACAGAGCCCAGTAGAGCTTGTACATCTCAGACAGGGCTTGTAGGACTGGCAGCTAAAAACAAGCTTGCCCACTGGATCAAAGTGAAGGAGCAGGAATGGCTGGTGGATGTGAGCAAGGCCCTGGAAGGTCTCCTGTTAACTCACCACCATGGCAGGATGCCACCAGCTCCAAAGGGGGGAAAACGGTTAACCCGAAACCTAAATTGGGGTTTCAGAAACTAAGCGGTGTCCCTCTCTCATCAGTTTATTAAAACTGCCTTAATCTTCTTGAGCATTCCTGAAGCCCATTACCATAATCCTTTAATCCCACCTCTCCCTGAAGTGCCTGTAATGAGGAGATGGGCCACAGGCTTAGCTGAATGGGGGCAGCAAGGCAGGAGGTGCCATTCTGCTGCTCAGGGACAAAAAGACACCTTAACATGTGCATTATGCTCCCCCCCCCGCGCACACACTTCTGTGGGGCAGATCTGCCCCTGGTGTGTAACAGCATTGAAGTACACGTCAGTGGAATAAAAGTGCCGGGGTCGGAAGTTTAACCACACACATGCACGCATGTTGTGCACATTGAGGAGCACGTGTCCTTCATTGCCAGCCAAAGTGGGGGCCAAACATTTCCATGCAATACCTCCGAAACCCTCAGTTCCCTGAGCCTGAATTGTGCTGCACTGGGTGCTCATTTGCTCAGGTGCAAACATGGCTATAGTCGGCAGGAAATCTCAGTGGAGATTCAAGGGCTAGGATTTTTGGCTACCCGTTACCTTAACCTTAGGGCTCAGACGGCTACTTTTTTCTTGCTCCTGGTGCAGGACCCCCTAGACACATCTTTCACAGAGAATAAGTGGTTTCCTGAGGGAAACACCCAGCCTAGAAGTAGGGTTGCCAGATGGTTTAACAAAAAATACCGAACACCGTCCCTCTCCTCCCTGCCCCCGAAAAATTCTGTTGAGGAAAAAAAAAGGGGGGGGAGAGGGAAGAGTGGAGACCAAAGGACCAAAGTTATAAGTACCTGGGATTTTTGCCTCCTGGCTGGGAAAAAAAAAATCATAAAGTACCAGACATTTTAGGTGTCTAGTATTTTCTGAGGTTTTTTTTTAAACCAGACAGGAGGTGAAAATATCAGACTGTCCGGTTCAATACCAGACACCTGGCAACCCTACCTGGAAGCCTCAAGATGAAAGTTGTGAGCAATCCTGAAGAACATCTGACAAGATAGCACCTGGCCTTCAGGCCATGGAGCTGGGCGAGGCTGTCCGGAGAACAGGCAGCCATCTGCCCTCATCCTTCTTCCCCCTGCCCCGCCAATAAAAGGGGCTGTCAGCCATGTCCCCATGGAAGGGCAACGCATGGGCAGGTGTTTAATATTAGCAACACCCATCTCCTTTTAGACAATGTGGGTCCCCCTCCCCAATATCCAAATCAGAATATTATTTCCCCACAATTGGGATAATTAACATCCCATGCGCTCCTGCATATACTACTGCATGGGATCCATTCCAGATATGCCTGTACACTGTTCGACGTTTTGCATGGCTTCTCTAAGGCTGACTCCATCCGAGATGCACACCTGCCTTGGCAAGCTAGGCATGCACGTAGGAAGGTCTGGAGAACTAGAGAGCCTGAACTCATCTCTCCTGAGTTGCAGAGACATAGGAGGGTCTGTTGCAGACACATAGGAGGGTCCCGAGAGGCTGAGCTATCTTGCACCCTTGCTGCAAGTAGGAACCCATAGGCCACCGCAGTAGCACAAAAAAACCCACCCCTGGGCATAGGAAAGTCCTGTCCACTCCCACTTCGCCCCTGCTGTGCCTTGGAATGCTCCCTGCACCAGGCCTCCAACTGGGCACATGCGCGTAGGAAGGGCACCGCACCGACTCCTGGAGAGAGTCTTGAGCTGCGGGATGTCAATGAGGGGAACTCGGCAGATGTGCTGGGGGAGCAACCATTAACCAGGCCCCAAGCAGCCAGTTTCAGTTCATGCCATTGCTTCGAGCCAACACTGGTGCCACTGCAATGGCTCTTGCTATCTTTGGCAAGTCAACTGCACTACAAGTAGTAGTGGGTTCAGCATGCCCCACTCTGTTTTGGGCCCTTTTGTTCCTGCTCTCTCCATCTACTCCTGCTCCTCCCTCGTGCTTGCTGCTCCACTTTCGTGGTTCTCCTAAGTCCTGAATACAGATGAAGCAGTCAAGTCTCAGGGAAAGGGAAAACTTTTCAGCCCAGCAGAAGCGTAACCGTACCTCAGCAAGGTCAACAACTATCTAGTGTCTCTCCCTCCCTTTGCTCTTCTCAGCTGGTAGCATGCATAGGGGACCAACTATGAAAAGGGCCCCTCTCCCCCAACACACACACAACTTTCTACCAGAGATCGCCTTTGCTGGAAAGCCATATTGAAATGCCAGAGACTCGCCATCCAAGGCTCCTTCCGATTGTAATCCCAGCAAAAGCAAAACTCACATTGACTTCAAAAGGGGCAGGATCCAGCATCCACACTGGACATCCCACTAAAGTGGATCCGCGCCGGCAGAAGCGGCAACAGCCGATAACTGCAGCGTGGATGGGGTGCTGCAGGGAAGACTGGAGTACACACTACAGGGGACAGTCCTGCACTGGGTGGACGAGGCAGGAAGCAAATGATGGAGCAAATCGCTTTCCCCACCACACATGATCAGGGCACATCAGGCCCCAAGGGGCCAGGACAATGATACCACTGAGCGCTTTTCCTCCAGGATCTCAAAGTGCTTTACAACGCCAGGAAAGCATCATTGTCCTTGCTGGGAAATCTGAAGCACCGAGAGCTCAAGCGATTTGACCATCACGCAGCAGCAGAACTCAGGCCCTTTCCCCCTCCAGCCAGCACCTTGCGCGCTCACTGGGCTAAGCAGCCTCTCAAGGTGTGTGTGGGACAGGCATTGGCAGCCGTTGTCAGTAATTCGTGGCTCCGCCGTCAGGGACGGCAGGAGATTATCTGCCGGAAGGATTGCTGAGAAAGTAACTGTCAGCTTATGGCCTGAAACGCCGGCAGAATCATTTAAGCGCCAGAGCTCTCCAGGTGCTTATTAAGATGTAAATTCTGGCATGGCTGCCAAGATTCCCCCCCTCCCTAGCCTTCCTCGTACATCGGTACTTAGTAACCCCCCCTCCGCGAGCTCACACTATCTGAGGGATCCCTAAATCAGGGGACTGTTACTAATTACTAGTATTTTGCAGCAGCAGCAATCAGAGACATGGGGCTCATTAACAAGTTAGCACCTCTGGTTTCCACAGCAACCATGTAGCTGCCAGGCAACAGCTGCGTCTCAAGCCCTATGGAGATATTAACTGGGTTGCTCTGCAGTGTAGGCACCGAGGAAGCAGCAAGAGCCTTGGCCCCATCTTAATAGCACCGGCACTGCCAGGGCAACTCCAATCCTAACAATCGGCTTGGGATGGAGAGGCAGGAAGGGAATGCCCTGCTTGGGATTTGAACTCACAGAGAAGAGGAGAGGCTGCTTCCACCTCCTTTGTCACAAACCAGCCTATAGCCGTTCCCCACCTCCAGTTCCTTTTTTTTTGGGGGGGGGGGGGAGGCTTCCAAGGCTAAAGACATACACAGTGGGTTAAAGGGCAGCCACAGCTTCCCAGAAAGACACCTACATGCACAGCAAGGATGGGGCACGTTAGGACTCTGGCGTGGTGATGGGAGGAGGCAGTGTTACATCTCCAAGGGCCATCATAGCAGTGGCACTTGTCAGCAGCCGTTTAGGAGGCCCTTTAAAAAAGGATATTCAGCACCACTTCAGGGAATTCCCGCTCAGAAGGGACAGTCATTTCAGTTAACACACCACTAGTTGAGGATCCTCCTTAGAGGAACCTTGAAACACCATCGCAAAGTTGACTGGCCCACCTTTTCCCCCAAAGAGGCTCATGAGAACAAATGGCCATTAAAAGCCATACTGATGATATTTTATTTCCCCGGCATGACAAAAGGACTTGCCTCAAGGTTGTATAAGTGAGGGATTCCCTCAAAACAAACAGAAAGAATCTGACTGCAGGGAATTGCCTTCCCACCTCAAGAAGTCAGGCACAAATATTAACAGAGAGGGTGATTAATCATTGGAACAAACTGCCACAGGAAGTGCAAATTCTCCATCTCTTGAAGTCTTCACATCAAAGCTGGATGTCTTTCTGGAACTATGCTTCAGTCAAAATCAAGTTATTGGTGTCAATAATGGATGAATTTAAATGGCCAGTGCTATGGAGGGGGTCAGAGACTAGATGACCTTAAATTCCTTTCTAGCCTTCATATCTATGAATTAGGAGAACCACTGGAGAGCAATTCCACATCAAGAGATATGTAGGTACTACAGTGCAGCCTAGAGAGATCCCAACCCAGTTCAGGGCCTCATAGAGCTAAGCCCAGTACAAATACACAGCAAGAGCTTACAATCAAAGTAGATCAGATCAGAGAAAGGGTGATGGGGGAACTGGACAGCCCAAGGTCACACAGCAAATTGGAGAGAGATCTGGGCAAAGAAGCCATGTCTTTTAACTCACAGTCCAATGCCCTATGTAACCAAGGAGAGGATTCAGGATAGAGACAGACAGATAAGGAAAAGCCACCACACTCATCTCACACTTGAGACTGCTCAAGAACCTCCAATCATCGCTATCCATGGTCCTTTATACAGCCTGACCTCCCCTACCTTAAGGCCAAGGCTAAACACAAGTTGTAGCGCTCTCAGAGCAGCCCACCATCTGTGCAAACAAATCACAGAACACCTTAAAACCAGGGTGTCCAACACACTAGCCACATGCGGCTATTTAGCTGTGGCTAGTTGGCCGGCTGAGTGTGGCCAGCTCACTACTGTAGTGGTTACTTCTTCAGAACAGGTTAGGCACTATGGCCTTAAGAAATCTGGAAGGAGAACGTCCATTTCTGGCACAGCACGGCAACTCAGTGGCAGTCATTGCTCCACTTGAATGCAGGCAGGCTCAGGCACCAGCTGCTGGCTGGAGGTTACTCCCTGTTTCTGTCCGCCCACCCCCACCCCCATGCTGCTGCATTTCTTTTGCTTGATCATTTAATTCCCACCTCCCAGTCTTATAATAATTTCTTTCTGGTGTTTTAATGGGGGGCAGGAACAGATGGTGAGGAACAAGAACAGCCTGGGCTTTGCATAGACCACTCTACACGGCAAATGGGTCATGGTCCACCTAGATCTGTACGTCTGAGATTCAAATTGTGCACCAAGAACCATAAAATGGGAAACACGCATTAGCAATTTGCACATTGCATTTTCTGTAAGAGTCTAACTGAGGTCCTAAATCCAAAGGCATACGGATATTTCTTGTCGCAGGATGTTATATGCACTAAGGTAGCGGTTCTAGGCATCATAAAACACAGAAATTAAACTCAACTTAAAAAAAAACCCCAAGAACACACACACACTGCTATTTCCTGAGGAATTGCAGATCCACAAACCTTGTCACATAGGCTTTAAGGTGTTTAGCTCTGTTTACATCCTGCACAACTCCTGCAAGCCAAAAGAAAGTTTACCCCAATGCAGTGGAACAGTGTGGTTCTTTGCATTTCAGGCTCTCGCCTGCTACCAGACCCACAAAAGAAAATCTAGGAGGGGTGGCTTTGAGTGGCTCACCTCTCTCTAGAAAATACATCAGGTCACACAAGGAACATCAGGTATGCAGAGATATTCTGCTCTCCTTTTTGCTTCACCCTTGTGATTTATTATAAGGTGGTTTTGTTTGGTCACTCTGAAGTCAGAGAGGTCAAACTAAGGGACATCTCTCCTCCACCCCTCCTGTCCATCCCAGGCCAGGTTATGGGAAGTGGCCACACACAGTCAGGACTTACTGTTGTCATGCGGGTTCTTTTTCCTGAATAAGAAATCTAATTTTTGCCCCACTTTCCAGCACAACACCCTCTCTGGAGGACCCATTAGTGTAATACAATAAAACTCCATTGGTCTGGCATCCAATGTTCCGGCACTCCTGATGGTCCGGCACCATCGGGAACCCGGAAGTGCTCCGGGCAGCCGGACACTTGGAGCTTCTCTGTGCCCGGCTTCCTCAATTCAGCCGCTGCTGAAACTGACCAGCATCTGAATCGGGGAAGCCGCGGGTGCTGCCGGGTTGGTCCTGCAGCGCCAAGCTGCTCTGCCCCGGGCTTCCCGGAATCAGCCGCTGGTCAGTTTCAGCAGTGGCTGAATTGGGGACTCCTGGGGCAGAGCAGCTGGGGTGCTGCCATGTTGGTCCCATAGCGCCACCCCTCGGCGCTGCGGGACCAAACCGGCAGCACCCCAGTTGCTCTGCCGCAGGCACCCCCGATTCAGCCGCTGCTGAAACTGACCAGCAGCAGCTGAATCGGGGATGCCTGGGGCAGAGCTGGACTATCGGAAGGGGGGGATATGAGGAGTCTGGGGTGGCAACCCTCCCACCCCACCCCAGACCCTTCATAGCC
Organism: Pelodiscus sinensis; assembly: GCF_052426305.1. Lineage (NCBI taxonomy): Eukaryota > Metazoa > Chordata > Testudines > Trionychidae > Pelodiscus > Pelodiscus sinensis. Next base: position 117,822,451 of record NC_143056.1, on the reverse strand, counting down.
CCCCCTTCCGATAGTCCGGCATATTTGATAATCTCGCACCCTCTGGGTCCTAAAGGTGCCGGATTATGGGAAGTTTACTGTAGCTGGCAAAAAAGTATTTCATTCATTAACTAGTTCGCCTGCAAAAGAGGGAGAGGCTGCTTACCTCTGTTCTCCCTCTCAGTGTCAGGGGGTGTTTACTTTTCAAGGCACACATGATTTTGCCAGGCTGTTTCAGATATCGTGGTGTGCAACAGAACTGTTATCTGATCCGACATCATGATCCGGCCAGTTCCAATATCAGAGCGTCAGCAGGTGTCATGACCAGCATTTACGAAATGTTGTCCTTTAGGCCTTGTAGCTGCCCCTCAACCCAATAACATCAGTTCTTTCTCCTCTCCACTTCTCTACCATAGCCCAAGCTCACCTGTGTGTCAACTGCTTCCTGGAAAAGGACTGTGCTGGCAGTTGGAAAAGAAAATAAAGGCAGCCAAAATGGAAAGATACCCATTGCAGAGAGACGTGCAATGACACGTCATTGGTTAGGGACAGAAGAGAATACCCAGCTCCACCTGCATTTAATAGCACCACAGAACTGCTTCGTGAGCGTGTGCAGAGCCTCAGTGAATGCATATGCAGCCATCTAAATTGATGTATTAAGTTTGCGTGATGCTCAGTTTAACTTTGGATTCAGTGGCTAGGGATGGAAGCGACTAGTAAATTAGCAATGTGACTAGTCACATCCCCCCCTTGCTGCCTCTATCAGAGAGAGGCAGCAAGAGGGGGAGCAGGAGTCGGTACAGCGGGGAGCTGGCTTAAAAGCCGGTTTCCCGCAGCACCGTCTCCATAGGGGCAGGGGAGGTAGAGGCACAGCAGGAAATGGCGCAAGCGGGGACTGAGGCAGTCTGGGATTGGTCCTGCCTAGAGCAGAGGGCTGGACTTGATGACCTGCTGAGGTCTCTTTCAGCTCTATGATTCCGCTCGCGCCACTTCTGCTGTGACTCTGCTTTTGAAATATACAAGAGCCCCACTGGGGTTCTTGTACATTTCAAAGACTCAGGCACCACAGGGAGCGCAGGGCCAGTGGGAGAATCCCCACTTACCTGCACTCCCTGCGGGGCATCTGCTTTTGAACTGTAGCAAAGGCTCTTGCTACAGTTCAAAGGCGGAGGCACCCTTATAGACTAATCGAACAGTCAATGGAAATCCAACTGACTATACAATTAGTTAATTACTTTAAATGTAACACCCCAATCAGTGGCTATTCTGCCCTTTCCCTGCCTTCCACCCAACAATGTATAACTCTTTGTGGGAGACATTTTGGACCTGAACAGGTCGACACCAGAATCCCGAGCTCCTCTGGGCCACTTGGCTGGGCTGCTGCATTCCACCAGGCTCAGGAGAGCACACGCTGCACAGCAGGAAACAAGGAAATAAGAGCTGAGCCTGTGCTGGCTGTACTGAGAGACTGTGCTCAAGTTCTGGGTCTCTGCCAAGAGGGACTACAGAGCTGGGAGAGGCTACTGTACAGGACTCAATCATGGGTCCACTGAAGTCAATGGAGCCTGACCAGGTCTACAGCACACACTTGATCTTTGCTAGGCTTTAGCCAGGTCACTGCAACCCCTCTCCTCACACCCTGGGGAGGGAACATTGAACAAAGCAAAGTTAGCAAAATGGTTTGGGTACTTATAATTTTCATGCATTCATTTAGTGGCCTGAAGTCAGAAGCGCTGGCACCATCTCTGAACCAGCTCTCAACCCAACAGCTTGAGGGTTCAGCATGCAGCCAGCTGTATTCCAAGGAGGGCTGCTGGCCAAGACAGATGAAGTTGGAATAAATAACACCACATTCCAGACACAATGCAGAGAAAATAAGTGGGATTAATAAGGAGTTCCAAAACAAGGGCTGCTCAATCCAGCCCATTGACCGATTTGTCCACCATTGGTTTGTATGTATTAGACTGCTCTGGAGATGGACAGACCCTTTTTACTTCCCCTGTGAAGTGTCAGGGCTGTCTAAAAGGGTTTGGAACCAAATGGCTGCTGAACAGTTTATGAAATCCAAGCCTTACCTGCACTCTTGTTTCACTCACTTTGAAACAGGGACCGTGAGTGCCTGGATAAACGGATTTAAAGCTTGGTCTAATTTCACCATAATTTCTAAGAACATAAGAGCATCCATACTGGGTCAGACCAAAGGTCCATCTTGTCCAGTATTCTGTCTTCCAACAGTGTTCAATGCCAGGTGCTCCAGAGGGAATGAACAGAACAGGTAATCATCAAGTGATCCCTCTCCTGTCATCCATTTCCAGCTCCTGACAAAGAGCCATTCTGGCTAATAAGTATTGATGGACCTAACCTCCATGAATTGATCTAGTTATTTTTTGAACCCTGTTAAAATCCTGGTCTTCACAACATCCTCTGGCAAGGAGTTCCATAGGTTGACTGTATGCTGCACGAAGAAAAACTTCCTTTTGTTTGTTTGTTTTAAAACTGCTACCTATTAATTTCATTTGGTGTCCTCCAGTTCTGATGTTATGGGAACAAGTAAATAACATTTCCGTATTCACTTTTTCCACGTCATCATTTTATAGATCTCTATCATATCTCCCCCTTAGCCTCCTCTTTTCTAAGCTGAAAAGTCCAAGTCTTTAATCTCTCTTCATATGGCAACTGTTCCAAACCCCTAGTCAGTTTTGTTGCTCTTTCCTAAACTTTTTCCAATGCCAATATATCTTTAAGATGAGGCAACCACATCCGTACATAGTATTCAAGATGTGGACATATCACAGATTTATATAGAGGCTATAAGATATTCTCTGTCTTATTCTCAATCCCTTTTTAAATGATCCCTAACATTGTTTGCTTTTTTGACATCCTCTGCACACTGAGTGGATGTTTTCCAGAGAACTATCCACAATGACTCCAAGATCTCTCTATTGAGTGGTTGTAGCTAAATTAGTCCCCATCATTTTGAATATGTAGTTGGGATTATGGTGCTCCATAACCTCAGTTGAAGTATAAGTTTTCTAACTTTTTGCCACAATATTCCTTAAAGAATTATTTTTTAAGTTTTATAATTAATGATGGATGTAGGCATACCATGCCCCTACTAGTTGGAGGACTCTCACTAGTAGCCAGAGAATAACAGGAAAGACGTGGTAAGGTCAACAGCAAGGCTCAGGGCAAGTGCTGGGAGGGAAGGAAAGCAGATGTCAAGAGTTCCAGTGGGGTGCTCTTACTGGATCAGACCAGTGGTTTATCTAATCCAGAACCCTAGTACTGACGGGGGGATGTCATGCTAGAGGGTCTACTACAGAACACCTACCCAGGCAGAAGAAGTGCATGAGGCTTTTTTTAAACAACTAACAAAATCATCCAAAGGGCAGGATTTAGTGGTGATGGGGGATTTCAACTATCCAGACGTACACTGGGGAACTAACACAGCAGGGCACAGATTATCCAATACATTCTTGGACTGCACTGGAGATGATTTTTTATTTCAGAAGGTTAAGGAAGGTACTAGGGAGGAAGCTGTTCTTGATTTGATTTTAACAAAGAGAAGGAACTGGTTGAAAATTTGAAAGTAGAAGGTACCTTGGGTGAAAGAGACCATGAAATCACAGAGTTCATGACTCCAAGGAATGATAGAAGGAAGAACAGCAAAATAGAGACAATGGATCTCAGGAAGGCAGATTTAGAAAACTCAGAGAGCTGGTAGGTAAAGTCCCATGAGAACAAGGCTGGCCTTACCCTGAGGCGGCCGGGCACCACTAGGACCGAGCATAGAAAATTGTGTCTGTTGCTGGTGCATATGTATTCTCTCTGCTCTAGATGCACAGAGCTGGTAGAGTGCATGAGAGGAGTAGAACAGGAATAAGGCAGAATTGAGACCTTTCAAAGTTTTGGCCCAAGCAAGGGGGCATGGGAGCATCATTTGAGCTCCCTGCCTCAGTGCCAAAATGTTCTGGTCCAGTCTTGCTTCTCATGCAGGGCTAAGAGGAAAAACAACAGAAGAGAGTTGGCAGTTTTTAAAGAGACATTATTAAGGGCCCAAAAGCAAACTTTCCACTCAGTGGGAAAGATAGAAAGTATGGCAGGAGACCATGTTGGATCAACCAAGAGATCTTACATGATCTAAAAATCAAAACAGAGTCATATACAAAGTGGAAAAGAGGTCAAATTAAAAAGGATGAAAATGCCAGTATGCAGGGGCAAGATTACAAAGGCAAAGGCACAAAATGAGCTAAATCTAGCTAGAGACATGAAGGGTAACAAGATGACGTTCTACAAATATATTAGAAGCAAGAGAAAGACTGAGGACAGGGTAAGCCCGTTGCTCAGTGAAGCAGGAGAAACAATAACAGGAAACTTGAAAATGGCAGAAGTGCTTAATGAATTCTTTGTTTTGGTTTTCACCAAGAAGACTGATGGCGATAGGATGCCTAACAATGAATGCTAGTGGAAATGGGGTAGGCTTAGAAGTTAAAATTTAAAAAGAACAAGATAAAAATTACTTAGAAAAGTTAGATGCCTTCAAGTCACCAGGGCCTGATGAAATGCTTCCTAGAATAGTCAAGGAGCTGATAGAGGAAATATCTGAGCCTTTAGCTATCACCTTTGAAAAATCATGGAAGTCAGGAGAGATTCCAGAAGCTGAAAAAGGGCAAATACAGTGCCCATCAATAAAAAGGGAAAAAAGAACAACCCAGGGAACTACAGACCAGCCAGTTTAACTTCTGTGCTAGGGAAGATAATGGAGCAAGTAATTAAGGAATTCATCTGCAAACATCTGGAAGATAATAGGGTGATAGGTAACAGCCAGCATGGATTTGTAAAGAACAAATACCAGGCCAATCTGATAGCTTTCTTTGACAGGATATCAAGCCTTGTGGATAAGGGAGAAGCAGTGGATGTGGTATACCTAGATTTTAGTAAGGCATTTGACACGGTATGACATGACCTTCTTATCAATAAACTAGATTGTATTTCCTTAGACGGGGCTACTATAAGGTGCGTGAATAACTGGCTGGATAACTGTTCTCAGAGAGTAGTTATTAATGGTTCAAAATCATGCCGGAAGGGCATAAAAAGTGGGGTTCTTCAGGGGACTATTACAGGACCGGTTCTGTTCAATACCTTGATCAACAATTTATATGATAGCATAGGGTGTATAGTTATTAAGTCTGTAGATAATACCAAGCTGGGAGGAGCTGCAAGTGCTTTGGAGGATAGGGTCATAATTCAAAATGATCTGGACAAAATAGAGAAATGGTCTGAGGTAAACAGGATGAAGTTTAATAAGGACAAATGCAAAGTACTGCACTTACAAGGAACAATCAGTTTCACACATACAGAATGGGAAGCGACTGTCTAGGAAGGAGTTCTGCTGAAAGGGATCTAGTGGTCATAGTGGACCACAAGCTAAATATGAGTCAACAGTGTGACACTGTTGTAAAAAAAGCAAACATGAATCTGGGATGCATTAACAAGAGCATTGTGAGCAAGACATGAGAAGTCATTCTTCTGCTCTACTCTGCGCTGATTAGGCCTCAATTGGAGTACTGTGTCCAGTTCTGGGCACCACATTTCAAGAAAGATGTGGAGAAATTGGACAAGGTCCAGAGAAGAGCAACAAGAATGATTAAAGTCTCGAGAACATGAGCTATGAGGGAAGACTGAAAGAAGTGGGCTTGTTTAGTTTAGAAAAGAGAAGACTGAGAGGGGACATGATAGCAGTTTTCAAGTATCTAAAAGGGTGTTACAAGGAGGAGGGAGAAAAACTGTTCTCCTTGGCCACTGAGGATAGGACAAGAAGCAATGGACTTAAAATTGCAGAAACGGAGGTTTAGGTTGGACATTGTGAAAAACTATCTGTCAGGGTGGTTAAACACTGGAATAAGTTGCTTGGGTGGCTGTGGAACCGCCATCACTGGAGATATTTAAGGGCAGGTTGGATAGACAGCTATCAGGGATGCTCTAGACACGGCCCCCAGCTTACCTGGATCCAGCCCCCAAGGCTCAGGTCTATCCTCCCAGCACTGGGGAAACATTGCTGGTGCTCTAGCCCCACACCGCCATGCAGGTCCCCGTAGAACCCATGCACCAGCACCAACTGGTTTGCTGCTTTGGGGGAAAGAGGGGTGGAGCCCTAAACCTTGGAGGGTTCAAGTCAGTCAATCCAAGGCTGGATCTGACCCACAGGCTCTGCGGTCGGAGAGGAAGCGGCTCCGGATGCTATCGCTCCCCCTTTCCCTGGCTGCTGCAGGCTTTTCCCACACTACTCCAATTGGCCGTAACTGCAGCCAATAGGAGCAGCAAGGGGCAGTGCCTGGGAACAGCTTGGGACATGTCCCTGGGGAGCTGTGCCAGATAAGCGTTCCCCATTGCCCAGACCTCCACTCTGCTCCTGTACCCTCTCTCCCACCCAGACCCCTCAGTCCCAGGCTGCTCCTGCACCCTACCTCCCACTCAGACCCCACTCCCCAAGCCTGCTATCCAGCAGCCCCCTCCCACATACATCAAACCCCTCATTTTTGGCCTCACCCCAGATCCTAGTCTCTCCCCTTCTCAGTTGGGGGTCAGTGGTTTTTTCCCCCCTCCCTTCACCTTTGCATGGGCCCCAACTGATTTTTCTGTGGGTCAGAAAAAGGTTCCTCTCTCCTGGTGTTTAGTCATTCCGCAACTTGGTTTTTACTTTCAGAACTCAGGATGTGAAGCCCACGAACTCATCACATGGAAATGCTATGGAGAGACTGCTGCCTGCCAACTGCTGTTCCAGCACCTCAGTGCTCTACAGGCATTCCAAAGGAGCCAAAGGTCTCAGCCCCAAAGAGAGGTTTATTTTAGATGAGACAAGTAGAGAAAATACACACACACATACTACAGTGAGCAAAGATAAATTACAATCAAAGCACAGCATCCCTAAATTAGGTATGTGCTCATTTTGATGGCCACATAAGCATGGGTTGGGTAGGACCCAAACATCTCTCTGTAGGTAACGTGGAGGAAGCGAATACAGATTAAGGATGTGAGTGAGGAGAGGGTGGTGGCTTGGCAAACAGGAACCATCTGGGCATTTTGTGCCTAGAGAACACTTGGAAGACTACATGCATTGGGGGTAGGGACAGGAAACAAAGAGGGTGTCAGGGAAATGCTTCTAACACCAGCCCGGTGACTAATACGCTAGGGCTATGTCTACGCCTCGGACCTTACAGAAGCACAGCTGTGTTGCTGCAGCTGCGTCATTGTAAAGTCTTCTGCGTAGCTGCTCTATGCCAATGGGAGATGCTTTCCCACTGACACGTCACCGTCCATAACAATGCTTTTGTTGGTATAACTTACATCAGTCAGGGGTGTGGGTTCTTCCGCACCCCTGACCTACAAACCCACTTGTGTAGACGCAGCTTCTGTTATTTGTTTCAGAGGCCATTTAACTTCCATGCCACACAAACCAAACATTAACCCTAGCACCAGCTCTTGCTGTCTATTCTTATAAAAATGTTGGCGTAATAGGGCAAGATTTTCAGGCGTGCCTAATGGTTCTAGACTACTTACCCCAATCTGAGATGCCTTCATAGGACCTGAATTTGAAAGGACGAGTACTCAACACTTTCTAAATATCAGGCCCCTACAGAGCATCTCAGGTTGGGCACTCAAAGTATCTGGCCATTTCTGACCATTGTGACTCACAAAGGCAAAGTTTTGAAAGTGAGGCTGTAGAAAACTTACTCCATTCTTTATCATCTATCTCCACATTAGTTCAGGCTTCCTCTTCTCTTACGGCTTGTCTAGGCAAGGAAGTAGTGGTATAGCTATACCACATTCACTTACTCTGCTATAGCCATGCTTACCAATTTATCTAGGTAGACAAGTGCTGATGTATGGTTTTAGCTGGTTAAAAATTAAACAAAAGAAAATGTTTCTTCACTCAGTGCACAGTCAACCTGTGGAACTCCTTGCCAGAGGACGATGTGAAGACTAGGACTTAAACAGGGTTCAAAAAAGAGCTAGCTAGATTCCTGGAGATTAGATCCATCAATGGCTATTAGGCAGGATGGGTAGGAATGGTGTCCCCAGCTTCCGTTTCTCTAAAGGTGGGTGACAGGAGAGGGATCATGTGATGATTCCCTGTTATGTTCTCTCCCTCTTGGGCATCTGGTATTGGTCACTGTCGGCAGACAGGATACTGGGCTAGATGGACCTTTGGTCTGACCCAGTATGGCCTTTCTTATGTTTTGTCCCTCTAATCCACATGGGCCTTGCCTGAGAACCCTCATGGCAACACTGTGAGTGTGATTTCCCACAAGAGGCAGAACTTCTATACACAGCTCCTGGAGCAGAAAGGGATAGCTGCTGGCCCTTACACAAGCCTATAAGAAGAATTGGTAGCACAACTGTGTGCTTCAGCCATGGCTCAATAATACTCCTCATGATCTATAATGGCTCTGCTCGCCAAGTTTAAACAAAAAAGCTATTGTTTCAATCAGGGCGTAGCCATGGGTGGGCCTGCGTGGGCCATGGACCACCCACTTTGCATTCAGGCCCACCCCCTGAGGCTCACACAGCTCCACTTCAGCACTCGGTCGGGGAGCGGTGTCAGGGCTTACCTCCTGTTCTGCTCCTCCCCATCCCCCATTCTTGCCCACCCCCCTGAAGTCTGGTCCCACCCAAGTAGGCCCTTCTGGCTATGCCACTGGTTTCAATATAGGTTGCATTGCACTGCAGCTAAACTAGCCTTGAATGTGGTTTGTGCATGTGGACAGGACAAAGCCATGTTAGAAGAGCACTCAGAAAAGCATTCCAGCTTCCGTGACTATTAACATGATTATGTTTACTACACTGGAGGTGCTGGGTCATTACAGTATAACTGGGAGCATCCGGCTTCGCCTACATGCATAAGACTGCAACCTGCTGTAACTACTGTACACAGCCCAACCACAGCTTTAGCTCTGTACACCCAACGGGGAACAAGCCGTGTTAGGACAGAAATGCAATGTTACTGTGTAATCACACAGTGCCTCGGTACGCAGTCTTTTGCAACGTAGATGCTCTGTAAGCCTGTGGTTTTCAACAATTTTCATTTGCGGACCCTACAAAATTTCCAATGGAAGGACCCCTTTGGAAATCTTAAGATAAAATATGCAGATATCCAAGGTCCTGTGATCTACAGATTGAAAACCACATTCCTAAATACATGGGACTTCTCTAGAGATTTTCGCAAGCACGCCTGAGAAGAGCTAATTTATCTCCTTATCAGATGAATTATCTTGCCTGTTCACCTCCCTTCCCCACCCGCTCTAGATTAGGTCAGGCATCTCTTCCCACTTTGCATCAGGCGTGACAGGTGCATCTTAAAAAAAAAAAAAATCGAGGGCTTGAAAAGCAGGTTTTAAAACCGTGCAGCCATTAGGATGCAAACAGCATTTTCGTGCAATGCGTACTCCTCCCTGGCAGGACCCCAGTATTAAAAGCAATCACCACAAAGGTTTTGCACTCAGCAGTTTCAAAGCCATGAAATGCCCTGGTGTATTAGTGTGCAGCAATTTGCTAAACAGAAAGGAAGCTAGAGAACCATTTGTTTCTGTTGATTCCCCTTCTCCAGTTAATGTTGCCCTTAAACTCACAGCCCAGGATAAAAGATCTACAAAGGCTTAGACTATTTTCATCCACCTCCACTCCATCCCTCATCAGCATAAGCCATTATTTACTAGATCCCTTCCTCAATCGCCACCTTCTTCTCAATTGGTTTCAATTCCCAAAAGCAGTTCAAATACAATAGTGATGATAGGTGCCTATGAGCAGCGGTCATAAAGCAAAGACATTGGGAGACTAAATAAAATGCCGCTTTCCAAGCACTTTAGTTCATCTTTACACATCTGCTACTTCATCACATGCACCTTAGCACAGATCGCTCACCCCTTTTGGAGCCAGGTGATACCCAGCTTCACAGCAGTGGAGGATTTGGCTCAGACACCCTTACAAAAACTCAGAGGGGGGCCAAATCTAACCACTCCATAGCTGTGTACACATTAGAGCTGCATCTGTTGATAAGGCTGGGAGGAAATGAGGTGGAATCTAGCTGCATCCCACTCATACCATGAGAAGCTTCTTCAGTTTGGGGAAAGGAATGTATTTCGTCCCCAAAGGTTGTTTGGTTTTTAAATGTAGGGCTCTCCAGTTTACCGAGAGGTCATTTGGCAACAAGGGAGATGGATGACTAAGAAGTTTCATCCTAACGCCTATTGTATTTTACTATCATGAGCTGTGTGGTGTCCAAAGGTAGACTGTAAACTCTCTCCAAACATTATTGTCTGCTGGGTACCTCACAGCCTTTGTTCCGTGCTATGCAGATAAGCATTAGGGGCCATATTTTCAGGTATGCTCAGCATTTCCCTTTGTTAAGTGCTTTTGAAAAATCTGGCCACTAATGTAGATACCTAAGGCCTTGTGTAGGCTCAGATTTAAAGGCATGATGTTAGAGGAGAGGACTATAGTGATCATGCTACTGAGGCTAGCAAAGACAAAGTCATCCAAGGCAGATGCACTAGATGCAGTGAGTAAAAACCTATCAATGTTCAATAGAAGTTGTCTTGGAAAACAGTTTTGGAGTGTCCAGAGTCACTTGACAAACTTAGAGCTAACTCCAGGTCAAAATTCAAGTTTAGATCCAAGCCAGGTCACTTGAGAAAAAAAAGTCACACCCCCCCCCCCACCAAAATAACCATGCCAGCAAAAGCCCTGGTGTAGGCAGTGACACTGACAAAATCCTATTGTAATAACATAGTACCTGTACTAACAGTGCAAAAAGGACAGCCTCTGCTCTGAAGAGCTTCCAGTCTCATTTTGCCAGTACAGCTTATTCTACATAAGAATGTAAGTGGAATAATCTATAGCTGCACTAGGAGGGCTATAGCTGTACCAGCAAACCCTTCCTGGTGTTGACAAGGCTAAGCTTTAGCGTGAGCTACTGGGTACAGAGCTTCCAAATGTGTTGAGGGGCAGGTTTGTTTTAACTGGCAGACAGCCAGGCTTTCACCTCCTATCAAACTAAGGCCAAAATAAGTCAAACGGTCACTGACAAACTCATTGCAGGAGTGAGAGTGCCTGTTACCCGGCTGAAAAAGCATCAGGTGGCCAATCAAAATCTTTAACATTGTGATCTTAAGACTTATCTGGTTTTAACACGGCTAACCCGGTTACCGTTCTGCCTGTATGTCTGAAACTTCCTCTCTGGCTACAAGTCTGCAGCTTATTTTTGACTGCAAGCTCTTCAGGACAGGGAACTGATTTTTTTTGATGGGTATGTCTGTATGTTCACACCACTAAGGACAATGGGGTGAGATTCTTTAGGCTCTGTTGCAATACAAATAAACATGCATCATGGGCTGCACCCAGCAAGCACATCCAAACGTCCTTAACAGAAGAGAGTGCTGCAGCACCTCCTTCCTCACAACAAAACCACAAATTACAGCCCTGCAGCTCCCCTAATGCAGGCTGAAGCACTGACGTCAGCTTTTAAGTACTGACCAGGAATTTATTGTGTAAAGGGATATATTAACCAATAAGGAAAACACACACACAACCCAGGAATCTTTCATCTCAACACTTCCAGCCCTCGGTGCTGAATCACAGCACACACGCAGCTCATGCTCCATCCTGCCAATGCGGGGAAATAATTGTAAGGGGCAAGCTTAACTCCTTGGTCACTAGCAGCGCCCTGCGAGCAATGGTAAGGAAGCCCCCATATGCCTCTTCCCTCCAAACACTAAGGCGACACACCGACCCTTTCATCCTTAAGAAACCGCAGGCTCGTTCACACCAGCCTCCCAAGCGGGTGGGCCCAGGAGGGAGCACACTGGTAAGTCAGCGCCTGTAAAGCCCAGGCAAATTGGAGCCCGGCTCTTCTGTAAAACCCCACGGTATTAGACCAGCAAACCGCAAACATATGTTCTCCTCCCCCCTCCGTGCACGCGGGCGGATCATGTCATTTGATTTGCACCCTGCAGGATTTTGTGAGGCCGCCTATCAAAAGTACCGCCCTGGCATAAGCACGCAGCTCCCTGTCAGCAGCTCCCTCCATTACAATAGCACCCACCACGGGATGTTTGTGTGTGTGTGTGTGTGTGTGTGTGCGTGCGCGCGCACCAGGTGAGTGTTGTGCAAAAATTCACACTGTTTCGTTACCAGCTCTGGGTAACACAAGACGCACCCTTCCATCTCCCCAAATACTCCCTCCAACGCGTGCCTTCTGCTCACCAATCCACGCACCAGCGACTGCATCTTCCTGAGCCTAGCACTGCGTGTAAATACACACGCGCAGCCCATCCGTGCGGGTGTTGCATTACACAGAATTGGCGTCAGGAAGGTGCAATTCACAGCTACACAAAATACACCTCTACATCTGCATTTTCTCCCCGGCTCCGATCCCTAGGACCTACTGCAGGGTCATTCAGATACGGAGCACGATTAGAAGCCCTAAGCCACCTCTTCGTCCCTTACATTTTTAAAACACGTACCTTGCCGCACTTCCTCTGCAGCCGGGGGAATCAGCGCTCCTGAGGTGCTCCAGCTGATTGCAGAGTTCTGCACATTCGCCAGGATAATTCAACGCAATTACAGGATGATCAAATGAGAAGCACTGCCAGGCTGCTGCAAGTGCTGATGATGCAAGTCCTAGCCCCTTGCAAACACACACATGCACTCGCACTGCAATGTAGGCATAACACTAGCCCACTGAGTGTGGGGCAGGCATGGCCCTGCACGGAAGGGGCGTTGGGGGAGGATGGCACAGATAAGCATTAACCGGGCTGAAGGGATCCAGGAAGACAGAAGGTTGCACTTTAGAACTAAAAATGAACTGAGGATGAGGTCATGCCTTGAAAAAAAAGCACCTGACGTCACCCCCAGCCAATCAGAGAGGGAGGCTCAGGGGCAGGGTGACGTCAGCCTCTGATCCTGGGGCTTTGGGTGCAGATTAAAGGGAGACAGGCAGGCAGAGCTGCAGTTTAAAAGGGGCAATGGCCTAGTTTTTTTCCCCTTTTATTTATTCCCTCCCAGGCTGTAAACTCTTAAAAGGGAAATGCACTGTCTTACCATCTGCTGAAGGAGATGGGAGAACTGTGCAGGCTGGAGCGCTGGGCAGCGGTGTAAAGCAAGCTACTCATGCTAAATGAATTTGGCATGTATTGTGGGAGGGGAAGGGTGTGCAGGTTTGTTTCTTCGGCACACAGATATGCCCTGCTGTGCAGGAGAGGAACTGGGACACATTTTCCACTAAAGCCAAAGGGAGGGGACAGCATGTTTTATGAAATACAGCATGCAGCAGCCTTACATTTTCAAATCTGATTTCATTTTAGAAGGATGTACTTAATGTCCTCCTATAGGATTTTACCTGAAACAGATCCTGTCACCTCCAGAGCATGCAAGGAGTGACCTACAGCTGCTTGCTCAGTTTATGGCTGTCTGGGAGGAAAGAGGAAAGTACATTTCATTTATAAACCCTTAAAATAGCAAGGGACCGTGGAGCAAGAAGACACCCAAATCCACGCTTTGTGGATGGAATATGATTCAGGAGCTGAAATTATCCATCTCTTTCTGTGGCAGAATTCCAAGCTTCTACCTCCTGGAGCTCCTCTGAAACACAAAGACCTGATCATTGGTTTTTTTTTAAAGCTCCTCTTACAATCTTCTATACTTCCCTTTGGGTGGGGCTGTTTTTCTTCTTAGTATTTATTTGTATTGCCCACTAAAGTGATCGGCCACAGGCAGCAGGGAGCTATAAGAGTTGATTCCTTGGGTGTTGCTGCTGTAACGCTAGCGGGCCTGCTGGCGCAGGGACTCCCTTCAGCTGAGGTATCCTGCTCTCTGAATGGCCACTGCTGGCATGTTGGGAAGTGTTAAAAAGACAAGAGGACAATTGAGTGATTGCTTCTCCTATATCCCCTCCTTTAAAGAGCTTCTGTCCTGCACACCTCACAGCCTGATACAAGCCCTCTGAAGTCAGTCACTGACCCTTTGGATCAGACCCCTCAGCCAGCTTCCTATAAAACAGGGAAATGGGGAAATCAGCCTTTCTTTGCTGCTAGACTACTTCACCCTCCCAAGCTATTGCTGGACTCTCTGCTTTAGTTACTCCCAGCCGCAGGAAGCTGAGGCCTGTTAGGCCAGAGAGGTTTGTTCACTCTTGCCTCAACTCCTTGCCCTAGAGCATTGTCTGTGCCTCTGAATTACTTTCTGTAAACAGTAAACACGCCACACAGGAGCCATGAAACAAGCATCTGATGGGAACAGACTCTGGGGCCTGTTGTGATTTGATTTCCTCAATTTATAGAAAAAAAATTAAATATGATTTCCATGCAGTTCTATCAAGATGCGATCCAAGTCAGAATTCTCCACACAGCTGGCTCATCCTGACAAGCATTCTGTTCTGAAACAGAGTGACATGAGCTGGAGAGAAGGATGCCACTGCACACCCTACTTGCAGTGGTAGGAGACTTCTGGTCAGAGTAGAAGGAACAGGTAGATAGCAATAAAAGTCCAATGAGGCATAGGATCCTAGATCAGTGGTTTGCAATAGAGATGTCATAGTGTAGTCAAAACCCGATTAACCAGTAAGCCTGGGCTTATTGGTTAATCTTAATGACTACACACATCTCCTCCATGCCTTGCTACCTTTGTGTCAGGGTGGGGAGAGGTGCAGGCAGAAGCCGGTACACACTGGAAGCCAGCTTTCAAGCCAGCTCCCCACATGTATCAACTCATGCAAGCTGCTTTCCTCCCCTCCCCGCACTGCTTCCTCTCTATCAGAAGCAGCAGCGTGGGGCGGGAGGAGAGGCAGAGCCCATATATGTGAGGAGCCAGTTTTTAAGCCGGCTCTCCTCGCATGCCGGCTCCATAGAGCCACCTGCCCTCTCCCCTCACCCCCTGCTGCCTCCCACAGAGACAGTGATGGGGGACAGGCAGCAGCATGGAGGGAGGAGGGAAGCAGGGGAGGCTGCCAGTTTAAAAACGAGCTTTTCACCATATTTCCTGCTAAGGTTCGCGCCTGGGCAACCACACAAAAAATCCCCTTCCCCCCTCCAGGAAAGCTGCGCAGCAGCACTTGTGCAGCAGACAGCTGCTCCAGCAGGCAGGGCCAGCTGAGACAGCACAGTGAGGGAACCTCTGAGGTGGGGCGCTGGGACATGCCACAGCTGTGTGGCGGGGAGGAGGGGACTACTCTTGTGACTGGCACTGCCGCGTGGCAGGGGTGGCAGGGCCTGTTCTCATGGCAGGGGCTGGGAACAGGACCTGCCGCATGGCCAGGGGGGACTGCTCCAACGGCCGGGAATGGGACATGCTGCATGGTGGGAGGGGCAGGGTGTCTACTCCAGAGGCTCAGAACAGGACATGCCACATGGCCAGGAGGTCTGCTCCGGCGGCTGGGAACAGGACATGCTGCATGGCAGGGGAGGGGGGCAGTTTCTGCTCCAGCAGCCAGGAACGTGTGTGTGTTAATAAATTGGGTGCCATAGTGGCACACATCGAAACCAGCGCACATGACCTCAATATTGGTGCAGAAACCACAATTCACTACACTCATGCTTGGAAAATCTTAGAGGGAACGCTGCTCCCCACGCAGACTGGCTCCCGCCTGCCACTCTGCACTGCAGTGGGGCAGGAGTGCACTGCCCATGTTCCCTGGCCACGTCCCCAGGGCCTATCGAATAATTGTGTAACCAATAATATTTAATGTGCTTACAGGACTATTCAATTCATCACTATCTAATTTCCCTAGTTTTCAAACTTTTTTTCTTATGACCCACTTGAAGAAAATTAGAATCAGAACCATAGAGCTGGAAGAGACCTCAGGAGGTCAAGTCCAGCCCCCTGCCCAAGGCAGGACCAACCCCAAATTGTTGATGACTGTGACCCAACATACTTTGAGTAGAGTGAAGGTTCTGAGGGTGGGGCTGAGGATGAGAGCTTTGGGGTGTAGCAGAAAGTTCGGCTGTGTGGAAGGGAGTCAGGGCTGGGGCAAGAGGGGTTTACCAGAGCGTCTCCCGGGCAGCAGCGCAGTGAGGATGCTACAGCAGTTTCCTGCTTCTCCTGGTACCACAGATCATGCTGCGACTCAGAAGCAGCCAGCAGAAGGTTCCCAGCCAATGGGAGTACAAAGGAAGTGCTCAACGCAAGGCACACTGTTGTACTCTCTCCAACTCCTCCCCCCGACCCAGGCCTGCTGTGCAGTCTGCCATGCAGGTAGCCTGCCTTCGCACCCTCACTGATCACCTGATCCCCCTGCAGCAACAAGACCAAGTACCCAATATTCCATGACCCAGTACTGGGTCATGACCCATAGTTTGAAAACCACTGTCCTAGGGGATTGTGGGAAGGCATTGCAGGGCTATTGGCCCTCTGTTGAGGTGCTGTCTTGCAGCATCTGCACCAAACATAGTGAGAGGGGGAGTGTCAGGGCTGTTCCCCACTCTGGAACTCTGAGTGCAGAAGGTGGGGGCATGCAAAGACTTTAAATATACCTTGCCACTACAGGCACTGGTTACGAAAACTTCCCCCAGAATCACATTACACAGATTTTGGCAGGAGTGCTGCCACCAGCAAGTGATTTTATCCCTAAAATGAAGGGTGAACACTTAAACCCACCCCCAGGGGACCCCAAGCTCTTCTGCCACAAGAGAGGTTGAAAAAAGAAAAGAGAAGCAAACAACTGCAGTCTCTAGTAGCTGACCTCTCTCTCTCAGGCATGCAGACACACACACACAGACAGACCCCCTGTTACCTTCCAGCTCACAAGAATCAAATCATCACCTCTAAGAAAATGATTTTTATTACAAAACAAAAGATATACTTGATAAAGCATACTTGGTTGCTAGATGTTACAGAGCAACTAAGGAAAACAAATTGAAAACAAAGGGAAGATCTCTGGGAGCAATGCTTAGATGGTAAATGGGGAGGGGAGGCATAGATTCAACAGAGCAGTTCAAACCAAACCACAAAATAAAGAAAAATACCCTGATTGCAGCTAGAGTCACTTTTTCCCCCTATATTTACTAACAATCTTCTCTTTGTTCAGTCTACTTCCATGTCCCAAATTCCTTGGAGGCATGCTAGTCCTGTCAGGGTTTAAATCATTGGCTGTGTCTAGACTGGCAAAAAACTTGCCAGCTGTCTACTCTGGCCGCTTGAATTTCTGCAAGAACACTGACGATCTCATGTAAGATTGTCAGTGTTCTTGCGGAAATACTATGCTGCTCCCGTTCAGGAAAAAGCTCTCTTGCGCAAATGCTTTTGTGCAAGAGGGCCGCTGTAGACAACGCAGTATTGTTTTGCGCAAAACTGTGTCTAGATTGACACGGACGCTTTTCCGCAAAAAGTGCTTTTGCGGAAAAGCGTCTGTACCAATCTAGACGCTCTTTTCTGCAAATGCTTTTAACGGAAAAACTTTTCCATTAAAAGCATTTGCGGAAAATCATGCCAGTCTAGATGTAGCCACTGTGTCTCTCAACTTCTGGTTTAACTCTCTCCACAAAGAAAGCAGGCAATTCAAATTCTAGCACTCTATTTTGATTGGTTCTCCCAGCTCCCTGCCCAACACCCTTGCTACCTGAGTTTAACTCCTTAGACACTGGGTCTGGTCAGCACGCCTCCTGTCTTCCCTCTGCCTCTAGATGTGTTACCTCTCCATGGATCATCACCTTGTAGTTGTGAAGAGGCTTGCATGTTCCAGTGACCCCTGAGACTGATACTGCTTGGAGTCATGTACTCTCTTAGAGCCACCCATGGCACAATGGTCAAGGGTGAGGTTCTAGACAAAGGTTCCTCAACAGCAGAGCAGATGGAGGATAACAGAACAATGTAGGTGAAACTGTTGTGTAATGTTCCAACAGCTGTGAAGACAGATGAAAGCTGCAGCAGGTAGAGGGTTTCCAATCCTCATGGCGTCCATGCCATTGGTTCCAAGCCCTTTGTCTGTCAAGGACAGTGTGGTGACTGTTGTGCATTTGTCTCCCCACTTTAAAAGAAGTCTCGCACAGGCATCATCCAGATTTTGGGGAAACAACACCTGCACAAGTCAAAAGTCTGGTAGCCATCAGCGAGTGGCAACAGGAAGAGGACATTGAGATCCGGAAGTTCCTAGTCACAGACTTACACACAGGAGGTGGGTGTGTGATTCAGTCGGACTGCTCAAGGACTGAGGCAGATCAAGCATCTCGGCAGCTGCATACATGATTGAGCAGTCCTCTTTAGGACCCATTCTGCTCACCCCACACGGAGAGGGGACTAGAAAAAGTGCCCTAAAATAGTCTTGCCTCTTTTCTGCTGGCTGGATAGCCGCATCCAGCAGGATCACCACCCCAGCAGTCAAAAATGTAAGAAACTTTTCAGCTTTGGAACCTACTTACCCTGATGGACAACTCAGACAGTGACCAACCAGAGCGACATACAGCTATCATTGCTCATGAATTGAATCCGTTTAACACCAATATTGCTGCCTTGTCCGAAACTAGAAGAGCTGATGAAGGGCAGGTGAGTGAGGAGAAAGGAGGACACACCTACTTCTGGAAGGGAAAAATCTTTAGATGAGCCTCAATTGTATGGAGTAGGCTTTGCTATAAAGAACAACGGTGCTTCTCTGAGCTTCCCGTTGGTATCAATGAGCAGCTTATGACACTCTGATTGAGGCTCACCAAAAATTAACAGGTAACTATTGTGAGCGCCTATGCACCAACAATGGACGCTGATGAGGGTGTAAAGGAAGATTTCTGCTCTCAGCTAGAAACCATTTTATTGGAGACCCCTAAAGAAGATAAGATCATTCTTCTGCAGGATTTCAATGTACTGGCATCTCCTCGACTATGTCATAGTTCGTGCTCAAGATCGTAGTGATGTACTTCTCACAAGAGCAATTACAAGTGCTGCTGACTTCTGGACTGATCATCACCTCATTCGATCCACAATGAAAATTAGGATGGCCCCCAAATGGAGGCTGCAAAAGAAGCAGCTCAGGAGTAAGCTGAAGGTTCAAGACTTGAAGGACCCCATTGAGTGTGACCACTTCTAAGCCGTCTTAGAAGAAAAGCTTCTGTCAGAGTTTCTGGAAGAAGCTGAGGAACATTGGAGCCAGCTGAAAGTAGCAGTCGTCAGTAACTGTGAGGAAGCCATAGGCTGCCACACCAGAAAGCACCAGGACTGGTTTGATGAGAATGATATTGAAATCGAGCAACTCACCAATGAGAAGAGAATGGCATTTCATGCTTGGCAGAATGATATAAATTGCAATACAAAGAGAGACGCCCATGCTAAGGTGAGGGCAGAAGTCCAACATAAAACCAGAGAACTCAAGAACAAATGGTGGGCTGAGAAACTGCAAGAACGCCAACAGTTTGTGGAATACACTTGGTTTCTTTAGTGCCGTTAAGGCTGTTTATGGGCCAGCTTGTCATGGCATGATCCTCATTCACTCTAAGGATGGAACCATGCTTTTGAAGGACAACTTAACCATTGATTTTCACTGGAAAGAACATTTTGAAGATCTTAATCATAACTCCATGGTTGCAGATGAAGTCCTCGAGGAAATCCCCCAACAACCTTCTATGGATGAGCTCGGAGACCCTCCCAATTTGCATGAGGTATACAATGCCATCAAGCAGATGAAGAACAACAAGGCAGCAGGTCCAGATGGGATCCCACTGAAAGTCCTGTGCGATGGCCCTCCTGCATTTGAATTTGCTCGCCAACAAGCTGAAAAGGCACAGGAGGGAGGGAAGACCTGCTTCTACTCATGGTCAAAAGTCTTCTACTGTACCTGGAAATATCTGTCCTAAAAACAGTGGACCAGAGTTTAGCCGGCTTATCCTTAAAATCTGGATAAAGGAAGAGATTCCCAGTGAAATGAGGGACACCTTGATTGTAACCCTCTTTAAGAAAGGGGATGAAGCAGACTGTGGAAACTATCGTGGCATTTCTCTCCTTGATGTTTCAGGCAAAGTTCTGGCACAGGTCCTTGCATCCCATCTTCTACCTCTGTCAGAAGAAATTTTTCCAGAGTCACAGAGTGACTTCTGACCATGTCACAGAACTGCAGACATGATCTTCATTGCATGGCAGCTGCAAGAGACGTGTTGTGAGCAAAACCAACCACTGTACATGGCTTTTATTGATCTAACTAAAGCCTTTGATTCAGTGAATCACTGTGCTCTTTGGACTGTGCTTTCGAAGATTGGATGTCCTGATAAATATACACCAATGTCCTAAACTTGCTTCATGACATGAAAGCAACTGTTCTGAGCAGCACTGGCTCGCAGAGTGAACCTTTCAAAGTACAAACAGGAGTCAAACAGGGCTGTATCACCACCCCAACTATGTCTGTGGCCTTTATTGTTATAATTTTTTACCTAATTGCTGGAAGCTCCCAGCTGGCATTGGAATCTTCTAAATGGATGGAAAGCTATTTAGGCTTAGTAGGCTTAGATTTCCACCACATCTATCGTGGAACTTCAGTATGCTGATGACAATGCAGTTTTTGCCCACTCTGAGAAAGATGTTCAGGTTATCTTGAATGTGTTTGCTGATGCTTATGCATGTCTTGGACTCACCTTCAACATCAAGAAGACCAAAATGCTCCATCAGCCCTCTCCAAATGAGGTACCATATGCCCATCTATTAAAATCAATGGAGAGGCACTGGAGAATGTTGATTATTTTCTCTACCTTGGAAGTTATCTTTCATCCAAGGCAGATATTTATGTAGCAATCCAACATCGTCTGAGCTGTGCCAGTGCAGCCTGTGCTTGTTTATGGCACAGGGTTTTTTAAAATTGTAACATTCAAACAGACACCAAACTTCTTGTCTATCAAACCATCAGCTCACACCGGGTCCGGGAGCTCAGACCTGCCCTGGACAGGGGCTGCTGACACCCCATGCTGTTGCCTCAGTATCAGAGGATGCTGGGAGACTGAAAAAATATGTAACGCAATTGTGATATTAGGAAATACAGTCAACAGGCCAAGATTGTATATTTCTTGAAGCAGTTCTTTTGGCTTGCAGTCTGATTTAAAGTTGGTGGAGGAATGTCTTCCAGAAACATATACAATCTCATCACAGAGATCTCTTGAAATTTTGTTGTACCTTTGTTGAAACTGTTCAGCCGCTGAATATAGATCTTCATCATTTAATTCTGTGAACTCCCAAAGGAATCCAAAAAGGGTACAAATTTGTTGCAGTGACTCAAAATTGACATGTAAGACCAGATTTGAAGGAGTCATAATAACAAAAAAAAAAACACATTGACTCGATGGTGCCTTTCTGCATCAGATTGAAATGTTAGGCTGCGATTGGTGGAAAACTCAGATGAAATCTTAATACCCTGTGCTACCGATTTGGGCTCAGAAAGGATTTGGGCTCATCATCCCAATGATGATGAATCTTTTGAATATCTTTAAGAAGTTGTTCAGTGTTATCCCTCTCAGCATCTAATGTAGCATTGCGTGCTTCAATTATAAGATTAATTTTGTGGAGCATTTTTAGCAGCGTCGTCCACATAGACGACATTAAAATGCATTCAAATTTGGATGTATACACCTGAATTGACTTAAGCTCAGTGTGAGCCTGTGCTGTGAGAGTAAGAGATTCAAGCTCACTTAAAGCCTCTCAGTCCAAATGCTGTGAAACTGGTTTAATGCCATCAATTTGTGCTGACATGCCATGAAGGGAAACAGGCAGGTGCAGCTACAGAATTTCCCACTTTCGAGGACTGCTACTGAAGAGGTTGTACAATTGCTGGATTGTTCCGAAGTACGTGATTACTTCTTTGCATGATTCAGTGCAATCAATGCCAACAAGATTTAGTGTGTGGTTGCCACAGCTGGAGAAAATACAGTTTGGATTTTGCTCAAGAAGGACTGCTTCTACTCCATTGAACTTCCCAGCCACATTGGTCCCTTGACATAGGCTTCGCAACTGCAGACTCAAAAATTTAATTTGAAGCCTTCAAGAATTTCTAATATATGAACGGCGATTTCTTTTCCAGTGTTTCTTGTGAAATTATCAACAAAACCAATCATTCTTCAATTGAAACCTTTGAACTTCCTGCAGTTTTAACATACCAAACAACTTGGGTTGTCTGTTATCAGTTTCTGTGTTTATTTCACTCAGGAGTAAGTTTTCAATTGAACTGTCAGCTAGTGCTGCTTTACTACCTGATTTCCATGTACAGGCAGTCCCCGGGTTACGTACAAGATAGGGACTGTAGGTTTGTTCTTAAGTTGAATCTGTATGTTAGTCGGAACTGGCGTCCAGATTCAGCTGCTGCTGAAACTGACTGCCAGTTCTGACTTACATACAGATTCAACTTAAGAACCCCTAGTCAGCTGCTGCTGAAACTGATCAGCCGCTGATTCCAGGAAGCCCGGGGCAGAGCAACTGTGCCTCGGGCTTCCTGTAGTCAGCGCTGGTCAGTTTCAGCAACGGCTGACTTGGGGACGCCTGGGGCAGAGCAGCTGGGGTGCTGCTGGGTTGCTCCAGTAGCACCGCTCCTTGGCGCTACTGGACCAACCCAGCAGCACCCCAGCTGCTCTGCCCCAGGCGTCCTGATTCAGCTGCTGCGGAAACTGACCAGCAGCGGCTGAATCAGGACGCCTGGGGCAGAGCAGCTGGGGTGCTGCCGGGTTGGTCCAGTAGTGCCCAGAGCGGTGCTGCGGGACCAACTGGCAGCGCCCCAGCTGCTCTGCCCCAGGGTCCACAACAAAAGCCTGGTCTGCTGGGGGGGCACACTAGCTGCGTCGCCCCCCCCCCCCAGCAGACCAGGGACACGGGGAACAAAGCCGCAGTGGCGGGGTGCCTCGCCTCTGAGGCTTTGCTCTGGCGCGGGACCCGCTTTGCTCCCGGTGCCCCTCGTCTGCTGGAGTCGGTCCCCAGCAGACCAGGGGCACCGCGAGCAAAGCCGCAGCCGTGGCGGGGTCCCGCGCTTCCGAGGCTTTGCTCTGGCTGTGGCTTCTGAGGCTGCGGCTTTGCTCGCGGTGCCCCTGGTCTGCTGGGGACCGTCTCCAGCAGACCAGGGACACCGCGAGCAAAGCCGCAGCCGCATCCCGTGCTTCTGAGGCTTTGCCAGGGCTGCGGCTTTGCTCCCGATGCCCCTGGTCTGCTGGATACGGTCCCCAGCAGACCAGGGGCACCGGGAGCAGCTTTTCTCTCCCCGGAGGTCGAGGTGGCTGACCGCTGCCTGTGAGCTCCGGGGCGAGAAAGCCCCGTTCGTAAGTGCGGATCCGACATATGTCGGATCCGCGTAAGTCGGGGACTGCCTGTAGTATAGTTATCTTTATGCAGTACTGAAGTTTCATGTGCAGGTATTCGGTCTTTCAATTTCCTTAAACCTCTACTGATGCTCCAACCATGATGGATCAGACAAATATTGCATTTGAAGTATTACTGTTAAAAATGAAGCTTCAGGGGGTAGCCGAGTTAGTCTGTATAGGATAAACTTAAAAAACAACAAATGGTCTGGTAGCACTTTATAGACTAACAAAACATGTAGATGGTACCATGAGCTTTCGTGGGCACAGCCTACTTCTTCAGGTGACCAGAGTTTAGGGTACACAGTACAGAGCCTGCTTTTTCATGCTCAAGCAGAGCCAGTCTCTTGTGTAGATCTCTCCATTTGGAAAACTTTTTGTCAGCAGACAAGTGGGAAAAGCATGATTTTCAGCATTTTTTGGTATATTACCTGGAACCTGAAAATAACCAACTTTGATAAATGACTGCATTTGAGCAACATTGCTCTTATCAAGAAGTCCAGTATCAGGTTCTGATGCCACTGTTGTTACACTGTATCCTGTGGTAGTAATAAGTTATTGTTCTTGCTGAACAGCATCTCTGAGGTCCTTATTTTCTGCCTGCAGTCTCTAAATCGAGCATAGATTCTTCATCTATCGCTACTGTTGGCATTTCTGTGTCTTGATTTTGAGGCAGTGGCGTTGAAATATCATTTGTGAGTACAGAGTTCATCATCAGAACTGGAAGTGTCACTGTCAATATGGTCACCGTTAAATGACTGAGGTGTCTTTTCTACGAGAAATGATGTTATTGGCTTTAAACTCTTAACTACTGCTTCACTTTGTTGCTTTCACCATCTCTTACTTGCATCACTTTCAAATCTTCACTTCGTTTTTATAAAGGGATTCTTTGAAAACACAGTAGCACATAATACATTAATTCGCTAAAGCCTATTGATTATTCAACATTTTAATTGTATATACTTTGCAATGAATATTATATAATAACAGTTTGGGGGTGTTATTTACTATGGCTCTTATAGCCTTATTTCAAAGTCTTGAAATTTCATCTCCTAACATGTTCCATTATTAAATTCCTCTAATAACTTGTGCATTATTATGACTATGAAGATGGGGTGATTGCCAGATTAGATATAAAGTTTATTAAACAACTAGAATTAAAAGTTTATTATTACAAAAAAGACTTTAAAGGTAAATCTAAAACTGGACAAAGAGGTAGCTTACAGCTGAGCCTGATATGGTTATTGTATACGAAGACACACAAGAAAAAATAGGAATATGAAAATCTCCTAGGCAGAGATAAAAACATCTAATTTAAAAGTTAAACTCACTCTCAGACCAAACAAAATCACTTTATAGTACCAGAATTCATTACGACTTCCAAAACCTCTAAACATTGCAAAGACTGTAAACAGTGTTTCATAATTTAGAATCACTAATCACAGAAGCTTCTCCAGTCATGGAGATGAAAACTCAGATGTGACCAAAAAATTGGCAAAGGCCCAAAGTCCCACAATGATTTAAATCATTTTTTTGCAGGTATATATAGCTTCTTTTGTTGTTTCTGTTATAACTGTGAGGTGAATAATAAATGGAAATGACTTGGTAGAAAAATGTCAAAATTTGAGGCCCTTTTGTCTCCTGAGCCCAGGTCAAATGACCTTCCTGGCCCCCCTCTGATAGGCCCTGCATAGTGGGCCCCTTCTTGCAAGGGAACAGATGTCCCCCAGGGGAGCCTCGCTACTCCCACATCCCAGGGACAAGCAGGCATGGGAAGGTGCCAGCCAAGTCAGAAGCCTGTGGGCGGGAGGAGGAGTGATGGGGTGGCTTGGCTTCCTTCTATGCCATGCACTCACACCGGATCCAGGAGTGGGGGTGTTCTTCAGGAAGAGAACATCTATCTCTGCCCACTGGAGGAGAGTGGGGAATGAGTGTGGGGGAGAGGTGCGTGTGAGTGGCAGATGCCGCTTGCTGAGGAGGATGCTACTAGGGTCTCCTCCACTTCCTTCCCCTTGCAGAAGGCTCCCCCTGGCAGGGGCTTGGTATCCATGTGAGGCACTGCTGTGTGTGTCAGTCCTTAGTGGTGGCTTGTGGTGGGAGGGTGTCCCATCATGGAGTCAGGAGAAAAGCAGGCCTCTCCAGGAACCCTGCAAACAGGAGCACAAGGGTCCTCTGAGGCAGCCTCATTGGGACTATCTGCTCCAGGCTGACACTCCATGTGCACAGGCTGTTGCACGATCCCCAGGCTGAGAAGGCTGAGCGAGGAGCACACAGCCCCTTACCACCCACCGTGTGTATCTAGGAAAAGTAACAGATGGGTCTTCCCCAGCTTCGTCTGATCCATGAGGAAAACCTCCAGGATCTCCACACCAGCTTCGTCTGATCCATGGGTGACATCCTGGGAGGGTGGTACCGGCTCCAGGGCCTGGCTGAGCCCCTGGCTGGTGGGCATTGTGGATTCACTGACCTGCTCCTCCTGCTCGGCCACAGGCCTGCCCTCCAGGAGGGTGATGATGGGCATCTCCAGCCGAGAGTCCACAATAAGGGCAGGGGGGAGGGACTGACCCACTTCCCAGGATGTGGTGGAGCTGGTCAAAGTAGTGACAGGTCTAGGGTGCCACCCCTAAGCAGGAGCTGTGCTCCCTGACCTTGGTACAGGCCTGCCTCTCCTTGACTTTCATGTGCACCTGCTCCTGGGTGCACATGTGTCCCCTCTGGCCCAGGCTGTTGCCTTCCAGCCATAGATGTCGGTGTTTCTGCATCTGGTGCGGAGATCCTGGAGGTTTTCCTCATCTCCCCAGATCTCAATGAGATCTAGGATCTCTGCACCAGACCAGGATGGGACCCTCCTCTTCCCTGCCCTCCAGGAAGAGGCTTGGGAGCTGCCTGCAGCTGTGCTGGCACCTGTGGGGGCCTCAGGTAGTATGCTGGGGTCTGCCATGACAGCAGGAAAGTCAGAGCTGGGTGCTGCTGTCTGGCACGGTGCTGGTAGGGCTCGCATCATGCCACAAACTGTTTCCCCTGAGGCTGCAGCTTTAAGGGCTGCAGGAGAAGGGGAACTATAGAGTTCTGATGAGTGTGGACAAAGCGGCCACCAAGGCAGCTGTGAGAATCCCCAGAGGCCACTTATTTCCAAATATCTCCAGCTGCCCCGTCTACACCCTATTTCGACATAGGCATTACTGTATTCCTCGTCAAATGAGGGTTATAGAATTGGGAATAAGACGCCCGTTATATTGAAATTATTTCAAAATAACACTGCTGTGTAGACATGCCTGAAGGTACCACAGGACTCTTCATTGTTTTTGCAGATACAGACTAACATGGCTACCTCCCTGGTGCGTATGCGTGTGATCCTTTTCTTCAAACGATTGCATAAATTGTATCAATTTCATATCAATTCAAATGCATAATTTGAAATGTGGACCACCTATTCTTTTTACATGTAATACAAATCTCAACCTGATCATTTGGCAAGTGAGGGGAAAAAAGCTGGTTTGCCAGCAATTCCTCATCCATGTAAAGGAATTACTCTCCACCAGATCGTGGTGACCCTGAACTATGGAGGATGGGCCCCCGTTGCAGCCAGCTGTATAGCTACATCAGAGTCAGGGCTTAAAGTTGTCAGGCAGAGCTGCAGTCTACATCAGCTTGAAACCAGATCAATTTGGGGCTAATAGCACCTTGCTTGTGTCAGTGCAGCTATCTTAGGGGTGAAATCAGGGTAAACAAAGTGAAAGAAAGCACCATTGGTTCCACTGAAGTAGTTCTTTAGTCTTCTCTGTGCTCGGAGCCTACAAAATAAGGGCCAGTTCAGAAAAAAGACAAAGAGAAAGAAAAGGGGGAGGGGGGAGAAAAAAAAAGACAAAGAAAAAAAAACTAAAAGAAAAAAGAGAGAAAGAAAAGAAATGAAGGAAGATAAAAGGAACCAAAAAGAAATAAAGACAGAAAGAGAAAGAAAAACAAACAATACTGAAAAAACAGGCATAGAAACAAAGACCCTAACCCATTGGCCTGTATGGATATAATTCAGAACCCGAGAAGTCCAGGCCAGCATGAGGAGGCATCTATGTAAGCTGTACTCTGGCTCTCTATTACTGTAGCCCAGTGAATGCTAGCTCATATGACAGATGAGCCAGGAACAGCCCCACAGGAGTGCAGTTCCCTTTAGGGCTGGCTGGCAAGCTTTAAGGGCCCAAATCAAAGCTCATCGAAGCCAGGGGAAAGACCTGCAAGCCCTAGAAAAGCCAACTCTCCCCTGTTAACTGACCCTTTGTTGACCTGGAGAGTTCAGTGTACTTCCGTCTATAGAAACATGGGGCTAACTCTGTTCCAGCTTAGCAGCAGGCCTGGGAATGCAATCACATAAGAGCTTCACCATGTGGCAAGCCATCCATCCCCACTGCAAGTAGGGTTGCCAGATAGTTTCAGAAAAAATACTGAACCAAAAAAAAAAAAAAAAAAGCGTGGCCCCTTTAAGAAATGTGTGCTCAGGCTTTTTGGCCTTAATAGGCTGCTGGCGGCCACCCACCATCTTGCCTCCCTGAACGGGACTGGAAAGCTCCCCTGCGGAATCCAGTAAGCACTAGGGTTGCCAGGTTGCCTCTGTATTGAGCCAGACAGCCTGGGATTTTTGCCTCCTGGCTGGGAAAAAATCAGGATATTTTAGGTGTCCGGTATTTTCTGAATTATTTTACTGGACAGGAGGCGAAAATACCGAACTGTCTGGTTCAATACTGGACACCTGGCAACCCTAGCTGCAAGCCATCCATTCCCACTGTAGCCCCACTGCAAGCCATCCATGCCCATTGCAAAACAACTTTCACTTTGAAAGAGAATCTGCCACGCAGCTGATCTGTAGAACATCAGTCAGAAACCTTTGTATTCAACACAGAGGCATCACTCTAACCCAATGGCAGTAATTAGCTTGTTAGAGTGTCCATGCTGTCTTCATCTTTTAAAGGTATCTAGCCCTAGCTTACAGGCCAGTTGTCACTTCACTTGAGAAAGTTGGGGATCAGAGGAGTAATTTATTTTCCCTGTAAATAGAGATCATCTGGGAATATTTTATTTTTAATTTGGGGAAGGGTATGCGTCTTAATATATGATTCTCCATGCTGAGAGCAAAGTTAATCCTCTCCCCCTCCAATTCTCAAGGGGCCTGCTCATATACAAGTTGGGGTTAGGGAAGCTTGTTTCTCACCCTCAAAACTGAGCAATCGGACATGAACCGAGATCGCCTTTAGGGCTTCCGAACCCATTCTCCCACTCTGACCAGCTCCAGGATTGTCAGTACTCTCTCCCCGCCCCTCCACCCAGGGACCTAGAGCTGGAGGGCCAGACTCATAGACTGTGTCAACTGACACCAGCCATGCTCCACCAGTTTGTAGGAACTGAGAGATATTGGCTCAGGGTCAGAAGCTGGCTTGACAGTGCTTGCAGCACTGAGCAGCTGGGGGAAGAGGAAGGCAGAGAGCCAGCCAAGAAGTGGCCAAGCCAAGCAATGCACAACATCAGTATGTGTCTTTGTGCACATGCCCCTTGCTCTAGTTGGCCTTGGAGATGGCAATCCCCACCTCAGCACAGAGGGGGTTACTATGTAACTCCACATACAGTGCTAGCGGGTGCATGAATCAGAGAATCATAGAATCTTAGGGCTGAAAGAGACCTCGGGAGTCATTGTGTCCACCCCCTGCCCAAAGCAGGACCAATCCCAACTAAATCACCCCAGCCAGGGCTTTGTCAAGTCGAGACTTAAAAACCTCTAGGGATGGAGATTCTACCACCTCCCTAAGTAACCCATTCCACTGCTTCACCACCCTCCTAGTGACATAGTTTTACCTAATATCCGACCTAGACCTCCCCCACTGTAACTTGAGATCATTGCTCCTTGTTCTGCCATCCATCACTACTGTGAACAGCCTTTCTCCATCCTGTTTGGAACCTCCCTTCAGGAAGTTGAAGGCTGCTGTCAAATCCCTCCTCACTCTTCTTTTCTGCAGACTAAATCCCTCAGCCTCTCCTCATAGGTCATGTGCTCCAGCCCCCTAATCATTTTGGTTGCCCTCCGCTGGACTCTCTCCAATGTGTCCACATCCTTTCTATAGTGGGGGGGGGGAGGGCCCAGAACTAGACACAATACTCCAGATGTAGCTTCACCAGTGCCGAATAAAGGGGAATGATCACTTCTCTAGATCTGCTGGCAACGCTCCTCTTAATGCACCCTAATATGTCATTAGCCTTCTTGGCTACAAGGGCACACTGTTGACTCATATCCAGCTTCTCATCCACTGTAATCCCCAGGTCCTTTTCTGTCAAACTGCTACTTAGCCAGTCGGTCCCCAGCCTGTAACAATGCTTGGGATTCTTCCATCCCAAGTGCAGGACTCTACACTTCTCCTTGTTGAACCTCATCAAATTTCTTTTGTTCCAATCCTCTAATATGTGTAGGTCACTCTGGACCTTAACCCTGCCCTCCTATGTATCTACCACTCCCCCTAACTTAGTGTCATCGCAAACTTGCTGAGGGTACAATCCATCCCCTCATCCAGGTCATTAATAAAGATGTTGAACAAAACCAGCCCTAGAACTGATCCTTGGGGCATTCCGCTAGAAACCGACCGTCAACCTGACATCAAGCCGTTGATCACTACCCATTGGGACGATCTAGCCAGCTTTCTATCCATCTTGCACTCCATTTATCCAATCAATACTTCCTTAACTTGCTGGCTTCCTTAACTTGATGTCATCAAGACATACATGTATGTGTTCAGTACAAACATGTGAAGTTAATGCCTTTGGAAGGGGCTATTAGCTAACTCCTGGAGGTTTGCACAACACGAGAACTGCTCCATTCCAATAGCTGCAGTTATACAAGCCTTTTGCTCAGCCAGCCTGCTTTCCCTGTTCTCTGGTTCAGGGCATGTGCTTTCCCTGCAGGGGTGCCAGCACTGGGGGAGGAATCACTTGTGAAGAGTGCAAAGGAGAAACGTAACCATGATGTTAAATGCTGGCGACTGGGGCTGTACTTTGAGTCTGTGCCAGGTCAGCAAAAAAATCTGTCTCACATTCTTCCCTGACCCCCCGCAAGACTGGCAGCCTTTTGAGGTGTGCGCAGAAGCTGGGAGCAGGTTTTTCTTTCTTGTGCAGACATCGAATGGGCCGAGGGGGCCCTCTATCTGTTCGACAGAGAACTAGACATGTAAAATCCCATTTAAAATGTTAATTGGTTCAACTATGTTTAACTGGCCTGCTGTCTTGCAGCACAGGCAGGGGCTGCTCCAGCCCAGCTGGGCAGGTTAACCGATTGCTGGTAAGCATTGCCCAGTAAGAGTGATGCTTACTGGGTAACTGGTTACATCCCCACAGGGAACAGCTGTCTCTTGGTGCTTTTCCCACACTGGAGTTCTAACCTCAACTCCCGCCCCAAGACAGTATCTGCAAGTCAGTCTGTGGCACCACACAACCTGTGAGAGTGGAGGCGGGAGAGAGAGCGGGAAGGTTCAAACAGGAATTCAGTGGAAGTTAGCTGACAGTAGAGCCCTGCTCTCACTCTCCACTGAAAGCAGGAACTGAACATCATTTTCACTGGTGGAATTTCTCAGCCAAAGGGCCTCTGCCTGCCTCAGCTTCCAGGTAATTTCAAAACAACATAAGAATATAGGACTGGCCATACTGGGTCAGACCAAAGGTCCATCCAGCCTAGTACCTTGTCTGCCGACAGTGGCCAATGCCAGGTGTCCCAGAGGGAGTGAATCGAACAGGTAATGATCAAGTGATCTCTCTCCTGCCATCCATCTCCACCCTCTGACAAACAGAGGCTAGGGGTGTCCTTTCTAGTGTACAGGAAACGGTGTACTGGTAATGGAAACTGGTCATGGTATGGTGTCCTTACCAGTGTACAGGAAAACCAAAAGGCTTTCAAAGTTTTGAAATCCTGGGTTACTCTCTTCCTAGTATTTGTGCCACTGAATGCAACAGAAGCCATGTATTCACTGCCAGATAAGGCAGGTTTTTACAGCAGGATCACAAACTTGAGTCAGCTCCTACCTTGATGCAGGTAGTCGATACAAACGCCAGGTGGAGGTAGTGTACTGTTGTTGACCTTGGGCAGCTGCCTCAAGGTAAGAGCTATTTGTGCCTTGTCTCATCTAAGATTTGAGAGCAAGATAGTTACCTTTCATTATCTAGCTTGCTGTCAAGACACACACCTTTTTGGTAGTGCAGATATAGCCAGAGTGGACTTGTCTTCACTAGGGGGAAAACCTGTGGCTGTGTCTACATTGGCAAGATTTTGCACAAAAGATTTTACACTGGCCATGAGTACTTGCACAAGAACACTGATGTTCTAATGTAGGAAATCAGTGCGTCTTGTGCAAATACTCTGATGCTCCCGCTCAGGGTTAAGCCCTCTTGCGCAACTGTTCTTGCGCAAGAGGCCAGTGTAGACAGGCAACGTTAATTTCTTGTGCAAGATAGCCCGATGGCTAAAATGGCCATTGGAGCTTTCTTGCGCAAGACAGCGTCTACACTGGCACGGATGGTTTTGCGCAAAAGCACATATCTTGTGCAAAGTCACATGCCAGTGTAGACACTCTCTTGCGCAAATACTTTAATGCAAAAACTCTTGCGTTAAAAGTATTTGCGCAAAATCATGCCAGTGTAGATGTAGCCTGTATGTTTAACTCAAATTACAATCCTAGCAAGGACAAAGCATTTTGTAGCTTTTACAGATCTGTGTAGCTATTATAGCTTATAGCTGTAGTAATCTGTATTCTAGCCATACAGTTCATATGTAGTCAATATATTAGGGTAAAAAATGGGTGAGGGAATATCTTTTATTGGACCACTTCTGCTAGTGAGAGAGAAGTTTTTGAGCCACACAGAGCTCTTCTTCAGTTCTGTGGTCTATGTAGCTCAAAGTTTGTCTCATCAACAGAAGCTGGTGCGATAAAATATTTTGCCTAAGCCACCTTGTTTTGGATGGATGTTTAATTCCAGTTAGCTAATTTGTGTTAAGACCGCACCTTTATTTCCTAGTGAAGACACAGCCAATGAATGAGTCCAGGGGCCCCACTTTTGGAGAAAGCATTGAAAAGTTTCCAGTGGCAAAAGGAAAAAGTGAAAAATAAAAACTCCACAGACCCAATCCTTGGAATTATTCTCTTGCATTCGGGGAGGGAGGGAGAGGAAGGAAGGGGAGGGAAAAACAGTCCTAAAATTTTAAAACATATTGTGCAAACGGAAGTTGAGAAGAGATTTTTGTAGTGAAAAAAAAAAGGAATTTTCAATCTGCTCAATAACTGGGTAGCAATTTTCATCTGTACAAAACAAATTATCAGACCTATTTATATTATTTATAAGGGTAGCACCTTGAGGCTTAAGCAGACATCACACACCCCTGTGCTGGGCACTGTGTAAACACAGAGACAGTCCTTTCCCCCAAAGAAGTTACTAGTCAACCTGATAAAGGGGGAAAGCATCATAAAAAGGAGAAGTGACTTGCCCATTCACATAGTAGGTTAATGGCAGGACCAGGAATAGAACCCAGTACTCTTGGTCAGTGCTCCCTCTATTTCTATCCGGGTGCAGAATAAATTTTGTTATGTGCACCACACATGCTGCCGGCTGTGGGTGCTTTGCTAATCAGCTGGGTGGCACTTACATCTCTCCTGGGTCCTTGCTCTTGGTCCAAAGCCCTGTCTATGAGACCACACTGCCTTTTAAGCACGAGGGCTTGAACAGACTGACTTTCAGACACTGCCTTCCACTGCTGTGGTTCTTGGTACTTTGACACAATTTAAGATACAGTGGCCTCATAGTTCCACTTGTTGACACACCAGACATAATGGGACTTCCCTGCAGCTGGCCTGCTAGGAGAGGGAGCAAATCTGGGAAGGTTAGGATATCTAGGCTCCAGCAGACCCAGGGAGGAGGAGGTAGAAGCACAATCTAAAGGCAAATTGGCTTCACTGAGAATACCCTGCTAGCAGGCCTCATTTAAATGGAAGGGAACCAGCTAGAACACCTCCCCCCACCCCACACTTAGCACACTGATGAAGCCCCATAAACAGCTCAGGGGAGCAATCTCCCTTCTGTATGTCTCTTGACAGCCGGGAGTGCTGCCAGGTTAAGGAGTGTGGCCTTAATTTAGGGTCCCTTAAAACAGGGACATGGGGTTCATGCAAAACCCATGAACTCTGCAACGAGGAGTTCTTTGCATTTACAGCACACCGCTCTTCCCACTGAAGACATGGGACCAGTGAGCGGAGCTACCAGAATCTACAAGGGACACATGCATGTTCCAGACAGCTGGAGAGGGAGGAGGGAGACTTCTCATGCTGTTCTCACCCCTCAGCAAAATCTCTTAGCTCCCATTGGCCAGTCTCTCAGTTTCCAGGCAATAGGAGCTGAGAATTTTTGCTGGGAACAGGGGCAGTGTAGGAAGCCTTCTCCATTCCTCATCGACCCCCTCCCCCCTCCCTCACATGCCTGGAGCAGAGTTACATGGAGCAGCCTACTGCGGTCAGTCTGCCTCGGGTTTCTGCTGGTAAGCACCTCCCAGACAGAGCCTGCCTTTGGCATCCCAACCCTTTGCCCCCCCCCCACTTAACCAAACCCTCTGCCCCCTCTTGCAGCCATACCTACTCCCAGATCTGGCATCCCAGTCTCCTACCCCAGATCACACAATCCCCTCTTCCTCTAGGTCATATCCCAAAATCCTGCATCCCAGTCCCCTGCCCTAGGTCACAACTGGCTCTGTGTAGAACTGGAAGGTATTGGGTACAGCACCAGAGTGGTAGTTACCCTCCCACACCTTGTGATAGGTATTTCACAGCTTCTTCACTTGGACCCTGCACTGCATCCTGGTCATGTCCCCTATGAGAACTGCCCATGTGTATCATCATTCCTACAGTTGGGGCTTCACAGCTTCTTCTCCCCAAACACTGGTGAGGTCCAACACCTTCGAATGGCTCCAGGTAGGGGATTGCCTGGTACATGGAGCAGACATGGTCACCTGGAAAAATGCACTGAGATTACACCATGTGCCCCTGAGCCAACAGGAAGAGGACTTCCAACATTCCAAAGGAATGCAAATGCCGGGTGTGAGGGTTGGTCACCTGAGAGCGGGGCAGTAGAGTTCAAACTGATGACCAGAGAGGTGAGAACAGACATTGTGGGACAGCTACTGGAGGCCTGGCACAGGGCTGTAGTACACCATGGTGTCCAGACTGGGACCCCAGGGCCGGATCCAGAGCACCGCAAGTGCTACACTTCTCAGTGAGGAGGTTTTCCTAGAGCGCAGTCACTGCAGCACTAGTGTGCACTAAGGGCCTTGGCAGTGTGGACACCTCAAGGATTACACTGCTGGGAGCTGATTGACTGCACTGTAACTTGCCAGTGCAGACCTGGCCTTCTGCGGGTGAGAGGGGCAAGCTTTGGAGTGACACAGAGCTCTTCCTCAGCTCTGGAGAGGGGGTACTTCCCTCAGGGCTCAGGTCATTAACTCAAACACAAAACTTCTGTCTTCCAGAGGATGCTGGCCTGGCTGGAGCCTGGACCTCAGGTCTGAGCAAGGCTGGCAAATCCTAGGGGAGGGTGGTGCTATGAACCAATAAATCTGATGACTACAGTTTTTGCATAGAGGAAAAAAAGACATGAAGCTGGTTCAATATTCCCAGCTCACGACATCCAGTGTCTTTCAGATGAGAATATCCTAGAAAGCTGAGGATAAGTCATTTGCTAAAGGTAAGGAAAAAGCTTGGTCTGGGTTAGTGCCAATGCTGTGTCAGCGCTGATGAGATCTGAAGTGTTTCATTCATTCCCAATGCAAAGTCTGCCTGCCACCAGTGCTTAAAGCCCAGACCTAAAGAGGAAGACAGCCATGAAGGTAGCACAATACCAGCCTGCATTTACAGCCTGCAATACAATATCATTTCTGAATGGCAAGGATCCTGCAGCACACACTGCAGCACTACAAATCATAACAGTGCATATTGGCTCCTGCTGCTCTTCTCAACCATCCCTCCTTTCATTTGATCCCACAGTTACCCACATTCCAGACCAATGCTGTCCCCCCTCACTTTTGCTGTCGCAAATGGATTACATCCGAAATGCAGAACCCTGAAAATGCAGAATGTTTTATATTAAAGGACACAGCTGTCAGTCATTGATGCCCCTCATTTTGGATCTTTGTGACACGCTGTGTACTCTCTTTGGGGAGAGGGGTATGACTTATGAGAGATAGTTCTGCCCTGATGGGGTACAGAATGTTAGGTTAAAAGAATCTTGAGACCAGCTGAACAGAGCTTGGTGCAAGACTGCAGGAGGAAAGAAAAGGTAATGTCCCTCCACCTCTCTGCGCCCTTGATCCTAGGACAGATGAACCCACTTCATATGTTGGCTTAAGCTGCAACACCTTCAGTGCTGCTTTAATTTGCACTGGCTGATAACAATCCACTGGATTGCAGCCCAGAATAGCTGGAGTGCAAATCACACTCTAGCCACCCTCCCAGCTGATCCCTGTTATGCCCTCTAAATGCTCCCTGCTCCAAGGATGCCAGAAACAGGTCTGACTACTTTAGACAGGATAAAAAGGATCAAGGCTATAAACCCTCAGGCTATGAGCCAACGGGGAAATGACAGAGGTTAGGAAACATCACCCCTGGGCAGATTGTTCCATAATTGTTCACTACAGGGATTCTTACACCTTCCTCTGAGGTACCTTATGCTGCCAGCTGTCAAGAGATCAGAACTGTGTGAAAAGGGGCTTGTCTATTTGTGACAGAGGCACAGCTGAACTGATATAGTACTTCAGTATAGATGCTTCCTATGTCTACAGGAGAAGTACTTCCCCCCAGTGTAGGAATCCCCCACCCTGAGGGGAGGTAGCTAGCCTTGTCCACACAAGGGTTAGTTCACTTAGCTATGCTCAGGAGTGTGGATTTCTAGTGTAAACCAGGCCTAGCTCACTTTTTGGTTTTGATGATATTTTGAATAATTCTTTTAAAAAGCATTTTGGGTTGACCGGAAACGAGACAGTTCTTTGACAAACCAAAAAGTTGAACACAAAAACTATGGGGTCCAATGAAACAGTTTTGGATTGATTGTTCCAAAGCAATAGATCTTGTTTTTGAGCTTTTAAAAATGATTTAAAATAAAAGAAAATTGAAATTGATTTTGGCACAAAAAGCCATTTCAAATAGAAGGAAAAAAAATCAAATAGTTTAGAAAATGTTGAAGTGAGCCATGGTTCAGATTTATTTATTTATTTAGGTACCTGTGGTCTGATCCAGTACTAGCAGTTCCCCCCTCCTCCTGTCAAGCAAGAAGGTAGAGGGCTCAGGGTACTTACTGGACTTCCATCCGTAGGTCACCCATTCAAATGCTGCCCAAGCTGGACTTGGGGCATATGGGCAGAGCCTTAGATGTTAAAAGAGCTGAGCTGTAACTTGACTCTTTTCCAGTTTGGCCAATCTGATGCCTTTCAGAGTGATACAATCACTTTAGACCTGGACCTGTTACACTGAATTGTCTGAGAGGAAGCTGCATGAAAGGGTTTCTGATGTGATCATTAATGCAAAGGCTATTGCAGGCCTGTATGCAGGAATTCTGAGTGGCGGGGGGAGGGGGGACTGTGAGCTGTGGGTGGGGCTGGTGGCTCCCCCGAAGTCCAGCCCTATGTCCAGCCTCCTAGAACATAAGAATGGCCTTACTGGGTCAGACCAAAGGTCCATCCAGCCCAGTAGCCTGTCTGCTGACAGGGGCCAATGCCAGCTGCCCCAGAGGGAGTGAACTGAACAGGTAATGATCAAACGATCTCTCTCCTGCCATCCATCTCCACCCTCTGACAAACAGAGTCTAGGGACACCATTCCTTACCCATACTGGCTAATAGCCATTAATGGACTTAACCTCCATGAATTTATCTAGTTCTCTTTGAAACCTTGTTATAGTCCTAGCCTTCACAGCCCCCTCAGGCAAGGAGTTCCACAGATTGACTATGTGCTGTATGAAGAACTTCCTTTTATTTATTTTAAACCTGCTGCCCATTAATTTCATTTGGTGGCCCCTAGTTCTTATATTATGGGAACAAGTAAATAACTTTTCCTTATTCACTTTCTCCACACCACTCAAGATTTTATAGACCTCTATCATATCCCACCCAGTCTCCTCTTTTCCAAGCTGAAAAGTCCCAGTCTCTTTAATCTCTCCTCATATGGGATACGTTCCAAACCTTTAATCATTTTAGTTGCCTTTCTCTGAACCTTTTCTAATGCCAGTATATCTTTTTTGAGATGAGGAGACCACATCTGTATGCAGTATTCAAGATGTGGGCGTACCATGGATTTATATAAGGGCAATAAGATATTCTCCATCTTATTCTCTTCCCTTTTTTAATGATTCCTAACATCCTGTTTGCTTTTTTGACTGCCGCTGCACTCTGTCTTCAGAGAACTATCCATGATGACGCCAAGATCTCTTTCCTGATTAGTTGTAGCTAAAGTAGCCCCATCATATTACATATAAAGTTGGAGTTATTTTTTCCAATGTGCATTACTTTACATTTATCCACATTAAATTTCATTTGCTATTTTGTTGTCCAATCACTTAATTTTATGAGATTGTTTTGAAGTTCTTCATAGTCTGCTTTAGTCTTAACTATTTCAAGCAGTTTAGTATCATCTGCAAACTTTGCCACCTCCCTGTTTACCCCTTTCTCTAGATCATTTATGAATACGTTGAATAGAATTGGTCCTAGGACTGACCCTTTGAGGAATACCACTAGTTACCCCTCTCCATTCTGAACATTTACCATTTATTCCTACCCTTTGTTTCCAGTCATTTAACCAGTTCTCAGTCCATGAAACGAGCTTCCCTCTTATCCCATGATAACTTAATTTACGTAAGAGCCTTTGGTGAGGGACCTTGTCAAAGGCTTTCTGGAAATCTAAGTACACTATATCTACTGGATCCCCCTTGTCCACATGTTTGTTGACCCTTTCAAAGAACTCTAATAGATTAGTAAGATATGATTTCCCTTTACAGAAACCATGTTGACTTTTGCCCAACAAATTATGCTATTCTATGTGTCTG
Source organism: Pelodiscus sinensis (assembly GCF_052426305.1). Lineage (NCBI taxonomy): Eukaryota > Metazoa > Chordata > Testudines > Trionychidae > Pelodiscus > Pelodiscus sinensis. The sequence goes on along the minus strand of NC_143056.1, from coordinate 117,784,083 downwards.
ACAATTTTGTTTTTTACTATTGTTTCAACTAATTTGCCCGGTACTGATGTTAGACTTACTGGTCTGTAATTGCTGAGATCGCTTCTAGAGCCCTTTTTAAATATTGGCGTTCATTAGCTATTGTCCAGTCACTGGGTACAGAGGCTGATTTAAAGGATAGGTTACAAACCATAGTTAATAGTTCCGCAATTTCACATTTGTGTTCTTTCAGAACTCCTGGGTGAATGCCATTTGGTCCCGGTGATTTGTTACTGTTAAGTTTATCAATTAATTCCAAAACCTCCTCTAATGACACTTCAATCTGTGACAAGTCCTCAGATTTGTCACCTACAAAGGACGGGCAGGGTTGGGAATCCTTAGCCGTGAAGACTGAAGCAAAGAATTCACTTAGTTTCTCCGCAATGACTTTATTGTCTTTAAGTGCTCCTTTTGTATCTCGATCGTCCAGGAGCCCCACTGGTTGTTTAGCAGGCTTCCTGCTTCTGATGTACTTAAAAAACATTTTGTTATTACCTTTTGAGTTTTTGGCTAGCTGGTCTTCAAACTCCTTTTTGGCTTTTCTTATTACATTTTTACACTTAATTTGGCAGTGTTTATACTCCTTTCTATTTACCTCACTAGGATTTTATTTCCACTTTTTAAAAGATGTCTTTTTACCTCTTGCAGCTTTTTTTACATGGTTGTTAAGCCCTGGTAGCTCTTTTTTGGTTCTTCTGCTATGTTTTTTACTTTGGGGTATACATTTAAGTTGGGCCTCCATTATGGTGTCTTTGAAAAGTGTCCATGCAAATTGCAGGGATTTTACTTTAGTCATTCTACCTTTTAATTTCTGTATAACTAACCTCCTCAGTTTTGCATAGTCCCCCTTTTTGAAATTAAATGCCAAAAAAAACAGTGTTGGGCTGCTGAGGTGTTCTTCCCACCACAGGAATGTTAAATATTGTTATATCATGGTCACTATTTCCAAGCGGTCCTGTTATAGTTACCTCTTGGACCAGATCTTGTGCACCACTCAGGACTAAATCGAGAATTTCCTCTCCCCTTGTGGGTTCCTGTACCAGCTTCTCCAAGAAGCAGTCATTTAAGGTATCAAGAAATTTTGTGTCTGCATCTTTGTGTCTGCAGAGAGTTGTTGTTAACGGTTCTAAATCCTGCTGGAAAGGGATAACAAGTGGAGTTCCTCAAGGGTCTGTTTTGGGACCCGTACTGTTCAATATCTTCATCAATGATGTAGATATTGGGATAGAGAGTACGCTTATTAAGTTTGCGGATGATACCAAACTGGGTGGGGTTGCGACTTCTTTGGAGGATAGGGACATAATTCAAAATGACCTTAGCAAGTTAGAGAAATGGTCAGAGGTAAACAGGATGAGGTTTAATAAAGAGAAATGCAAAGTGCTCCACTTAGGAAGGAACAATCAGTTCCATACATACAAGATGGGAAGCGACTGTCTAGGAAGGAGCATGGCAGAAAGGGATCTAGGGGTCATAGTGGACCACAAGTTGAATATGAGTCAACAGTGTGATGCTGTTGCCAAAAAAGCAAATATGATTCTAGGTTGTATCAACAGGTGTGTTGTAAGCAAAACTCGTGAAGTCATTCTGCCGCTCTACTCTGCACTAGTTAGGCCTCAGCTGGAGTACTGTGTCCAGTTCTGGGCGCCACATTTCAAGAAAGATGTGGAGAAATTGGAAAGGGTACAGAGAAGAGCGACAAGAATGATTAAAGGTCTAGAGAACATGACCTATGAAGCCAGGCTTCATGAACTGGGCTTGTTTAGTTTGGAAAAAAGAAGATTAAGGGGGGACATGATAGCGGTTTTCAAATATCTAAAAGGGTGTCACAAGGAGGAAGGAGAAAATTTGTTCCTCTTGGTTTCTGAGGACAGGACAAGGAGTAATGGGCTTAAAGTGCAGCAGGGGAGGTTTAGATTGGACATTAGGAAAAAATTCCTAACTGTCAGGGTGGTCAAATATTGGAATAAATTGCCAAGGGAGGTGGTGGAATCTCCCTCTCTGGAGATATTTAAGAACAGGTTAGATAGACATCTGTCAGGGATGGTGTAGGTGGAGCTTGGTCCTGCCTTGAGGGCGGGGGGCTGGACTCGATGACCTCTTGAGGTCCCTTCCAGTCCTATTATTCTATGATTCTATGATCTTGTCCTGAGGTGATATGTACCCAGTCAATATGGAGATAGTTAAATCCCCCACTATTATTGAGTTCTTTATTTTGATAGCTTCCCTAATCCCCCTTAGCATTTCATAGTCACTATTACTGTCCTGGTCAGGTGGTCGATAATAGATCCCTACTGTTATATTCTTCTTAGAGCAGGGAATTAGTATCCATAGCAATTCTATGGAACAGGTTGATTCATTTAAGATTTTTACTTCATTTGATTCTAAATTTTCTCTCACATATAGTGCCACTCCCCCACCTACACAACCTGTTCTGTCCTTCTGATATATTTTGTACCCTCCTACGGAGGAAAGGGGGGAAAAATCAGCCTCAAACTTCCCCTAGGGGGCTGAGCATTGGAGAGGGAGACTGGACCAACACAGCCTCACGTTTACTTTGCACCCCCCTTGCGTGTGGGTCTGTACTGGATTCTACCAGAATGCATTTGAGAGCAATTACACACAACACTGTTATTAGCACAACCAAGCACTTTTGCAGAGGAAAACTAATGAAGGTGCAAGTCTAATTAAGTTTTCAGAGAAGTACCTTTTCATGGTCTATTGGTTTGGCCATTTAGGTTTTAATAGCACAGGGTCGGCATGGTGCTGATGTTACTGAACAATTAGCAGAAAAAGATTCATCCTGGTAGGGGCTTGAGCACCTAGCATGTATGCGTGAATTCATGTTGTACCTTGATTTCCTGCTCCTGGCCGTGTGTGTCTACCCAGAGGCTCATGGGGTCCTTCAGATTCCTGCTTGAATCATCAGTGTGTATGTATGGACAGGGGGCTGAATTTGCACTGGTAAAGTGTACAGTGGCTAGAATCAGAGGGGTAGCCGAGTGTACTCCGGTCATCTGAAGAAGTGGGTTGCGCCCACAAAAGCTCACAGTACCAGCTACATGTTTTGTTAGTCTCTAAGATGCTACTGGTCTATTTGTTGTTTTTAAGTGGCTAGAATGTTAAGGCTGGCTCTGCTTGTGGAAACATTCGTCTCTCTCCCGTGGACACAGCCACATGGCTGTGACCGCTGCTGGTAAGGAATGCCCCGGCTCCTGCATCGTCCACCCCGTGCAAGAGGCTCTCTCATGTGGCTCCCCTCCAGCAGCCAGTGCATGAGACAGAGACAACAGGACTGAGCCCTGGCTGCACTGAGTGGGAGCCCTGAAGGCTGCCTCCCCCGAGCCGCGCATGACCCCAGTCTGACATTCAAAGAGCTGGTACTGCAAGGCAGCCTGGCACCAGGAACGCCTGTACTGAGTCCCCCACAAGAACCCTGGGGAAACCCACATGGAATGGGTTTGTGACTCACCACTGCAGCGCCTCCTGCTGGTCACCTTGGGAATTAGCACTTCAGCCTCAGAGCACCTCTAGTATTCATCCCCGAGTTATTGCAGGCCCACATCCCTCCCAACTCGGGGTGCCATTCCCTTGCAGTACTGCTCTGTGGTAGTGTCTCTACACTCTGGGGACCCCCTCCCAGGGAACCCCAAGCCTCTGTACCCACTTTGCTTCAGTGGCCAACTAGTCAGCAGCTAGCTCCTGCCTCAGGGGTAAACTGCAGTCTGAAATGGTCACTCATCATAAGCAAGGGGTGTGGACCTGCTGCCTCCCTAGTAGCCTCAGGCCTTGAGAGCAAGGCCTCAGCCTAGGAGTTTGCCTGGTCCTGTCTCCACAGCTCTGCCTGCCCTTCCCCAACCCTTCTCTGTGTCAGGGACCCTCTCTAGTCTGCCAGGTGGCTCCTGCTCCATAGCTAGAGCAATAGTGTGCTCTGCACCACTCCAGGAGCCCTTATTCAGACCACCCCAACTGGGTCTTAATTGGCTACTACCTGTCACAGCTGCTGGCTTCACAATTTCAGCCCTCTCCCAGAGCTGGGTTTAACCCACGTTAGGCCAGTGCAGAGCAGCCCCTCTGTCACGCCATGCCAATTCCACCCTGGCGAGGGGAGACTGGCTGCAAGCAGGGGAAACATACAGGCGTTTCTGTATTGGATCAGCCCTAAAGTCCATCTAGGCCAATATCCAGGCTCAGACAGGGGGAGGTACCAGATACTTCAGAGGAAGGAGGAAGAGCTCTGCAGTAGGCAGGTGTGGGCTAATCTCTCTGCCTCACCCCAATTTTAAGTCTCAGTTCAGGGATCTCATAGTTCTCAGCAACCAAAGAGGACCCAATTCCCACCCAAGGAACTCACTGTCCACTCACCCAATCAGTGCAGGTTCACAGGATTATTCACCTGCCATCTCAACTGCCAGCAGAGGCAGAAAGACACTGGTTTGCCTCTGCTGCTGCTGGGTGGAACAGCTGCTAGACAGAGGTGCCACTCAATGGAGCTTCCATGACACATGCACGTGTGTGCGTGAAGAACTGATGGTTTTGGAGGGGTGGATGATTTTCAATGGAAAGCACATTTTATCCAGGGACTGTAACACTTCCATCAGAGCAAGGTGGAATGTTCTTAATGGAGCTCATTTGTTAAACTCTCAGCAGACCATCACCGTCACTGGTACAACAATGCATTCCCAACCGTGTACTCCAGTGCAGCATGGCCTCACTGGAATGGTGATGAACATCACACGTGCCTGGTCAGGGGATTTAGTTACCAGATTTCCCCTAACTCCTGTCACCTTCCCCCTCCCTCCAGCTCCAGTCCCTATATTTTGCTAATATACAAGGTGGTAATTCTTGTCCCAGCTGGTTCTCATTCCTGTCTCTGCCACTGTGGTTCTGCTTGTGTATCAGTCCCCTATTCCACTGTCTTCGGAACTGCTTCCTGCTTGTTAGTTAACTTTTCTTAACTTTGTTATGAGGCTGCTCATTAACACCGTCCTGTCCAGGGAGATAGCAAAGGTAGGGAATTATGGCTGTAAAGTCAGATAATAGTGTCCAATAGGAGTTTTAATTCTTTTCTGTACCCCTCATTGGATTAATATGGGACCAAAGCCAGGGGGAAAGAAGGGAGAACCCCTCATCCATAGCAAGGTGTGAAATTAAGCACAAAAGCATTGGATGGTCAGAGGTATCTTTATTGACATGTTACAGAAATACAACAGGAGTCGATATACAGGATATATGCAAGTGCTCCACAGGTTGCCTACATTCTCTGCATTTGTAGGAGATTCCACAAAGGGTTTTGTTTTGTTTTGTTTTAATTCTTTGGAGTTTATCTGGAGGCGTCAGAATTCTCTACTATCCACTCTCTAAGATTCAGCACTCTGAAGGCAGAGAGTGATAAGCTAACGTGGCCTTCATATGAAATTCAGTGACTAATTGTATAAAACGAGGGACGGAACAAAATATACAGAGGAGTGGGGGGGGGGTGAGAAAAGAGAGGGGAGACATGATAGCAGCCTGAACTCAACTGATATGTCCTGAATCTGCTCTAATCTAACTCCTCAGTTTTCTCTCACAGTAATAGGCATTTTTTCCCCTCCCTCTCTCGAACTCTACATCCATGAGCATTCTTCCTAGTAGATCTGGAGCTCAACTCTCCCAACAGGGCTAGTGGCTGTTTTCCATCTTGACCACAGCTCAGTGCTTGGACTGCTGAATGTAATGTTAAACAGTAGATCAGCAATGTTACAGTGCTCTCTCCTCTGCCACCATTCTGGCTGCCGTATCTAGCGACACATCTATGGGCTAGTGGTTAGTTCTAAGTGTTGCATAATTGTCATCATCATACACGTTTGTTTATCATGAAAAATAAATATTTTTTTCTGTAAAAATGTAAAAGTAATGTCTTTTTCTACAGAAGTTCAAATACCAGTCAGGGGTGGGGGTGGGGCTGCTTGGCTGGGCTTATTTTTTATTTGTTTTTTTTTTTGCAGTAAGGATGGATAGTTGTTTCATGTCCTTGCTGAAGGAAGATTCGGCACTGAGGCATTTGGGCAGCTGCGCTGGCCTCGCTCTAGTAGTCAGTGAGCGGGTATCGCAGGAAGATGAAGACGAGGATGATGCAGAAAGTGGCGAGGGCCGAGCTGGTGATGTTAAAAAGCCGGGCTGTCTTGGCATCTTCAACCGCTCCATTCAGGTCATTGAGGAGTTTCTTATCCCGCACCTGAGACAAAAAGCATTTCGAGAGACATAAAAAATTACAAACTAACTTACCAGCTTAAAGTGATAGCAACAGGGGTTTAGAGTGTGTAGACACGCTGTACCTGTTTCTCCTGCATTCAGAGGTTAAGAGTGCAATTCCTGGTGCTATAGCACACTGCAGTGTGGATCCTGGCACTACGCATTGGTATGTAGCCATAGGTGTGGGAAGTAGATTTAAAAGGAGCCATTCTTTTACAAAGTAATTTCAGAAACAAACTGCAGAGAGAGACTGTAGAACTGGCCTTCATATGCAAGTTTGACACCATCACCCAGGCACTGAACAAAGCCATGAACTGGATGGGCCGTTATGTTCAACATGCAAATGACATCAAAAGCTAAGTATCAGACACTTACAGCTCACTCTATTATCCTCATTTAGCATGGGGTTTTTTTCCCTCCCCATCCCGCTTCTTTTTCTGCTTTAAATTTTGGGGTTTCTGTGACTTTTGCTCCACACATCTGAAGACGTGGGTGTGACGTAGTGGGGGTACTTGCTGGGCTGTGGTGACCTCTGCTGTCTGGAGCAAGACCCAGCAGGGAAAACCTTATTATGCAAAGGTGACTCCATACCGGTTGAACCAGCCAACCCCCCATGGGGAGAAACAAAGGGAGGTGGAATGCTGCCCTGGCTGGGGGCAGGGCTTTGAGAGGGGTAGTTAGTTCATGGCTGGAAAGCAGGGGAGAAGGAACTGGGGAGGGGGCTGGGATTCCCCTATCTCAAGGGGGGCACTGAGGCCTCTTAGCCCCCAGTTCCTGTAACTAGATTACATCTGTGCTGTGCTGTATCATGGAGAAGCAATAAACCACCTGTATTCTACTGGCTGGTGAAGTCTGTTCGTGCCATTCGGGGGCTGCAGGAGACTGGGGAACCCCAACGCGCCGTCACAGTGGGTGTTGCCCACAAAAGCTCATGATACTTTATATATTTTTGTTAATCTCTAAGGTGCTACAGGACCATTCGTTTTTTACTTTTTTTAAGATACAGACTAACATGGTTACCCCTCTGAGATCTCTCTGCTGAGTCTGACAACAGTCCATGCAATGTCAGGCAGAAGCATTATCACACCACAACACCATCCTCACAACTGGCACCCCTTAGAGCCTGGCCAGAAGTCTCAGCAAACAGGCGAGGGATGGGATGGGCCTGGAGATTTACCTCTTCACTCTCAGAGGTCGTCCTTGTGGCTCCTGTTCTGTGGGTGGAGGCTTTCAGCCTCCAGAGAGATGGTGCCTGCTGTTTCCTCCAGTCCCTAAATTTGCTTCCAGAAATATGAACACGTTTGCAGCACTCCTGTTTGAACACCAGATGTCACTGGCTAGCCACAAAACCTCCCCGAGCTGGTCCTCCGTCCTGCCTTGCAAGAAGCTAATGCTTTTATCCACCAAGGGTTTTTCAAAAAACCAAACCAGCATTGATCCACGTCACTTTTCAGCGATTTGCTCTATGACCCTGGCAGCATTACACGCTCACACTCTCCTGGGAGCTTGACCTGACTCACTGGACACAAGATAGTAACGGCCGCCTCCGTCCCAGCAAATTGCTGTGTGACGCTTATCCTAGGCCTTAGAGTAACCCCACGGGCATTCTAATATGTGGATTCTTCCACTTGGTTGCCCTGAAGAGACGGGTCCTTTGTGAACACATTCCCTGCTTTTACAATGCTTCTCACTGGCTTCTGGGAAAGAGCCTTTCACTGGCATAAGAGTGAACCTACCAAGGCAGCTGGAAAATGGTACAGCCAGACCACTATCTCAGGGGAGTGCTCTCCCTACAGCGCAGAGAACGAAGAAGAAAAGCTCCTCCTTTTCTGTGTAAAAGCAGCTGTGTGGGACTTTGGGCAGACATGCCGTAGGGCCTGTGCACCTGAGGATTGGGGCAGGAGGAATTGGCGGGTTAAGGGTCCAGCCTTCAGTATCTTTGGCAGAAGGGAGTAGGTGTGAGATTGACACCGCAAAACACCATGTAGCTAGCGCCAGAGCCTGCCATAGACACAGACCTAATCCGTCAGCCAAGTTGCCAGCTGCCATCTCCCCAGTATCTGGCCCCCAGAAGGAAGGGAGCTGGGAAGACACATAGTCTGCACCCCACAGGGTCAGCCCCACTCACCGGAATGGAAATAATTCAGGGAAGGTCCCAGGCAGAAGGTCCTTAGGTCCTACACTCCTAAGAGGCTGAGGGGACACAGCTTGAAACAAACACAGCTTGTTCATTGCTTGAAACAAACTCCCCCAGGGACAGTTCTGCTCCTCCACCTGCCCCTGGCTTCTCTACCTCCCACCTACTGGCTCCCTCTCACAGTCTTCTCTATTTCTCTCCAGCCCTCTTTCTCCTTCCCCTTCTTCCTCACCTGTCTCTCACTAGCCTTTCCCCATTCCTGCGCTTCCCATTGGTTTCCCTCCCTTCCCTTTCCCCATTACCTCTTTCCTTGTTTTCTTCCTGTCTTATCCCTCCCCCTCCCTCCCTCTGCTTCTAACCTCTTTCCTTCTCTCTGCTCCCTTCTCTCCTCACATCTCTTAAGCTTGTGGGAAGTGGTTTGGTTGGCTGGAGTCCTAGCCCACTACCTAAAGACCTTGGAAGTCAGGTGGTGCCCCCTGATGAGTTCACAGAGGTGGCTGAAGGGAGTTCTCCATAAAGATCATCTTGAGGGAAGTTGCCTGTCGTGCCTGGCTCTGGAAGTGAGATTAGTGCAATGCGGGCACTTTTGGGGGCTGTGAGTCTCACTGAGGCAGTGAACACAGGAGGAATGGCTGTCTGAATTGGGCATGAGCTCACAACAAGTGTCGCATTTCTTGAAACCCTAGGATCCCATCATCTCAATGGAGTTTTTCTCATCTTCTACTTCTCCCCTCTTTCTTCTTTTTGGTTTGGCATTTCATGAGCCAAGGAAGAAGAGGAGCAACTATGCATAACTAACTAAGAACTAAGTAGGGGAGGCCAAACTAGGAGAAAACTGAGGAAAAACTTTTTTTTAAAAAATGATGGAAGATAGCAATAAATATAAAAATTTAAGGCAACAACCAGCTAACTAATTTTATTTTTTTATATATAGCATGAAGAGAAGAGTTCTGTGAACGGTAGACAAGGAACTGAGAAGAGTCAGACCATGCATGTGACACATTAAGATGTGAACACCAAGAGACACCAAGATGGCATGTGCATGGCCCAGCCAATGACTGCTGGAAAAAACTCAATTTGCGATGCAGGGATGACCCAACACCTACAAGAACTACAATGGAGCACCCACAGAGACATCACTCCAATAAGAACTGGTCTTTCTCGTGCCTAATTGCTCTTCTGATTTCGTCGATGGCTGCTTTGGCCTCCTCTTTCTGGGGATCTCATCCTCCCCACTCTCTCAGACTGTTGGATTCCTTCAAGATTCTGTCTTTGGTCCCCTTCTTCTCGCTCATCATTTTCCCATATGCTCCTGTACATCAGCTAGCCCCTTTATTCAAATGAGTCATTATTATTCATTATCATTGATATTATGATAAGCCTAAAGGCTCCAGCCAACAGTCAGGGCCCCACATGGACAAGCACTATCTATCTATCTATTTTAGAAATGTGCACCTGTCTGCCTGGCTGTGAGTCCATTTGTTCAAGAACTCCTTCTAAATAATAAGAGCTAGGGCCACCAAATGTGGAATGCAGCTTCCTCTTATTCTAATTTAAAGTAAGGTCAGGGTTTGGTTATGCCAGGACAATGGGATGTGCCTGGAATTTGATTCTTTCTCATAAAATGGAAAGGGAGGGGCCTGGTAGGAGGAAAAGTTATACTGTGGAATGACCACAGTGCACAACAAGTGCCTCAGTGAGAAGCATCTGCTGGGCAGCACCCGACACCCCAGCCTGCCCCAGAGAAATGCTGCCAGCTGCTGCATGCCCACCACCCAGAGGCTCCCCCTGTTCCTGGGCCGGCCTGTGTGACCCCCCCCCCCCCTCCACCGGGTCTGGGGAGTGCTGGCAGGTGGCCTCCTTGGCCCTTCCCCGTCCCCAGGCTGGCCTAAGGGTGAAGTCAGCAGCCAGCCCCAGGAAGAAACCGGAGCCTGGGGTACACAGTCCCCCTCCCCCTCTGGGCCAACCCAGGGAGAAGCTGGCATCCAGAGATCACTGTCCAAACCCTGGCCTGGACCGGACTCGGGGAATGCCAAGTAAGTCTTCTAGCATTCACATATAATGAAAAGACAGTCTCTGCCCCAAATTGTTAACAGTCTGATTAAGCTTTACAACTTTCCGCCCTGGCCTCTTTTCTCTCTGGTCTCGCATCACTAATGTCCACTCGGCCATCGCTCCTGGCAGCATGTCAAACTCAGTCTCTCTAAGAGTAAATGGACATTTCCTCCCCTGCTCTGTCTCTGTCACTGAGGAGTGGCCCATCTTCGTGTATTCCAGCCTCTCTACTGTCTATTGCAGTACTCACAGGGCTATTACTATGCTCCACAAACCTTAAGGAGTGTGTCTTCTCAACCCCCGTGGAAGGCAAGAAAATAGCATCTCCCTTTCCCTCAGGGGAACTGGCGGCACATAGATACCAAATGACTTGCCCCAGACCACATGGGAAGGCGTGGGCAGAGATAAGAATTAAATTCTGAGCTCTTTAGTCCCAGTCCGGGTCCTTAACCACAAGTCCATCCCTTCTCTGTGCCACTTTCCCTCTTCTCTTGTGCGTGATAACAGCAGTTCTAGAAGGGATTACACCACAGGCTTTAAACCAATGACTAATTACTGGCGATTTTGATGAGAGCTAATGTAGGGGGCAGATTATCTAACATATACCTGCAGTGAGGTCCCTGTTCCATCCTTTGAAGCACCTGGTGGCTAGCACTTTTAGAGATGGGTTACTGCACTAGATGGGCCCTGGATCTGCTCGAATATGGTAATTCCTAGGTTTCTCTCTCCTTCCACCCCTCTACAGCCAGCCTTTTGTTTAATCCAGTCGTGCACTTTAACCTCAGCAGATCCTAGCTCTCCTCTCCAGCACCACTAATAGAACTTGTCCGTGCCTTGGCCAACTTCTCCCCCCTGAAAGTTGCCACCAACTTCCCAGGTAGCTGCTCACCTCTCTCCCTTCAACATGTCCAGAAAGCCAGCACTAAAGTCACCTTCCTTTCCTGATGTTCTGACCACATCACCCTCTGTCTCCTTCCACTCCTGTGACTGGCTTCCTGCCTCATAGTTCATTAGCACCAAGATCCAAGACCTTTGATCTCATTTTCTCCTGCTGCCCCATGCACCTCCCAATCCTCCCTCCTCGCCTCTCCCCTCTTTCTTGCACACCTTCATGTATTCTGGACTTGGAAGTTTCTTATCTACTTGTTTGCTCGGCGCCCACTATTATCTCCTTTCAATCCTGCCTTTCTCCCAAGCATCTTGCCTACCTTGGTGTCCTCAGCAATGCCACAAACTCCTTTCCTTGCTTTTAGGGCAGGCCTTGCCCCCCTAGGTTCACCAGGAGCAGGGGACAGGTCACACTGTAGGGCTGTCAATGCACCGTGCAGACACACATGCATTTTAATAATAATAATTCTGATATGACAGTATCTAATGCTGCATGAGCTTTGTTGCCCAACCTACTTCTGGTTGCCTGTAAGCTGTATACACGGGCTGAAGCGGAGGGAGGGGCTGTAGAGTCCCGTCTTCTCCACATAGGACACCAATTTCTGCTTCCCTGCACACAAATAACTTTCCATGTAGTAAACGAGTGGAGAGTCTTCGATTGCTCTACAGATTGCTGGTGAGCACCTCTGGTACAGACTCTCCTCTCTGGTCTCACTGACTTGCTCTGTTACTGTACTGTTTGGGAAGCATCTGGATTTAATTCCTGAAAACTGTTGGTCTCCTAAGACAGTGTTTCTCAATGTCCATTCCCTAAAACTTTTAGGACTGTGGCTGGTCCCTGAGATTTCCCTGACACAGTATAGGAAGGAAACTGGTCCCTGGGATTAAAATGGTTGGGAAACATTGTTCAAAGAGAAAAGCCTGAGAGGCTGATGTCTTTTTTCATGGCGTCATTACTGCTAAACACCTGCTTGAGAACTCAGAAGATGTAACCTCCCTCATTCCACAGAATCACAGAGCTAGACTTCTTTGCCTATTTGAATCCTTTTCCCTCAGGTACAAAGACAACGTTCCCACACTCGTCCTCCTCGGCTTACACTCTAAATAGATAAAACTGACAAAAAAGTGGAAGGGGACACAGAGAAGGGAGGAGCCCAAAATCACACCTCTCTTGCAGAGCCAGGAATAAGACCTAGGTTCCCTGGTTCCCCGCTTTGTACCTCCATGTCACTGCCTTCCTATAGTTAGACGGTGCCCTGAAACCTGATCTCCACCGGAAAGGAAAAAGGCAGGCATTTCATTTCAGATTTTGTTGGGGAGGGGAGCCACTGTCCATGCTGTGATGGGGGGAGTAGAGCAAGAGCATGGTGGAGCAGACTGAGGACAGTGGCTTCTGCAGTGTTACTGAGCCGGCTCAGTACAAGTCAAGCAGTAAATTGGAGTGGGGTGCCATCTACCTTACCCCCCCTACAAACATCACTTCTTTTCAGGAGCTACTAAGGCACTGGAAAACTCAAGGTTTTTTATCAGACCACAGCAGTTAGCTGACAGGAGCACTGTATCTAATTCATATATAAAAGAAAAAAATAAATAAACATTAGTCTCGGCTCTGATACTAACATATTCTGAGATCTTGTGGCAAGTCACTTAAAGGACACTGGTTTATCCTTAAAATGTTAATATATAGTCTGACTTTGTTACTAACTCTGTGGGGAGAGAGGGAAGGAGGACTCCTGGGCTCTATCTTAGCTCTAGAAGGGGAGTGGGATCTAGTGGATTACAGCCTGGGACAGATCCATTTGGGCTCTATATAAGAACATCAGAATGGCCAGACTGGATCAGACTAATGGTCCATCTAGCCCAGTATCCTGTCTTCCCACAATGGTCAATGCCAGATGCTTCAAAAGGCACAAACGGAACAGGCAACCATCAAGTGATCCATCCCTTGTTCCCTGTTCTCAGATTCTGGCAAATAGAAGCTCAGGACACCCCCCCCCCCCCCCCCCCCGCCGCCCATTCTGGATAGTAGCCATTGATGGACCTATCCTCCTTGAACTTATTTTGGTCTTATTGGAACCCTGTTATAGTTTGGGCCTTTTCACCATCCCCTGGCAAAGAGCTGTGCATGAAGAAATAATTTCTTTTGTTAGTTTTAAATCTGCTGCCTATAAATGTCATTAAGTGAGCTTCTTGTGTTATGTTAGTGAAGGAGTAAATAATATTTCCTTATTCTATTTTTCTACACCATTCATGATTTTCTAGACCTGTAACATATCCCCCCCCCACCCTATAGTCATTTCTTTTCCAAGTTGAAAAGTCCCAGTCTTTTTATCTCTCTTCACATTGAAGCTGCTCCTTACCCCTCATCATTTTTGTTGCCCTTTCTGTGCTTTTTCCAAATCCAGATAGGGCAACCAGATATGCATGAGGTATTCGAGATGTAAGCGTACCATGAATTTACATAGAGACAATAGTACATTGTCTGTCTTATCTATTCCTTTCCTAATGATTCCCAATATTCTGTTAGCTTTTTAGATTGCCACTGCACATTATGCAGATGTTTTCCGGGAGCTATCCACAATGATCCCAAGATTCCTTTTTTGAGTGGCAACATCTATCTCAGAGCCCATCATATTTGACTGTATAGGTGGGATAATACCTTTCCATGTGCATTACTTTGCATTTCTCAACAACGAATTCTGTCTGCCATTGTGTTCCCCAATCACCATGTTCTGAGAAATCCCTTTGTAATTCTTTGCAGTCAGCTTTGGAGGTAAATATTTTGAGTCATTTTATATCATCTGCAAATTTTACCATCTCACTGTTTACCCCTTTTCCAGGACCTTTTGGCTGTGTCTACATTGGCCCCTATTCTGTAATAGGGATGCAAATGTAGCACTTTGGAATAGGCAAATCCTCGGGGGGATTTAAATATCCCCCGCGGCATTTGCATTAACACGGCTGCCGCTTTTTTCCGGCTTGTAGATAAGCCGGAGAAAAGCGCCAGTCTGGACGCGATCCTCTGGAAAATAAGCTCTTTTCCGGAGGATCTCTTATTCCTATTTGAAAGTAAGAATAAGAGATCCTCCGGAAAAGAGCTTATTTTCTGGAGGATCGCATCCAGACTGGTGCTTTTCTCCGGCTTATCTACAAGCCGGAAAAAAGCGGCAGCCATGTTAATGCAAATGCCGCGGGGGATATTTAAATCCCCCGCGGATTTGCCTATTCCAAAGTGCTACATTTGCATCCCTATTATGGAATAGGGGCCAATGTAGACACAGCCTTTATGAATAAGTTGAACAGCAGTGGTCCGTGCAGACCTCTAGCGCACACCATTATTTTTTCCTACTCCGTTTTTTAAGTGGAGTACCCTGCAATGTCTTCATGATCACCTAACAATCTTTCAATTACTTGAATGACAAGCTCTTTATTATCTTCATCATCCTGCCTCCCTCTGTTTATAAACAAACTCCCTGTCCCAAAGGCAAAGCTGGGAGCAGCATAAACTCTGTTACAGTTAAGAACTGCCTCTGGAGCTAGGCCCTGTTTGTTAAGTAGACCTCAAGTATGAAATCCAGGGGTTCAGTCTTTAGGGAGGGCTGCAGACTTCTCTAGTTACCCATAAATGATGCCCATGGAAAGAGGCTCCACAAAATAAGCTCTTTGTCAGATAGGTAGTGCATTACTGTTGTTCTATTAATTTCCCTCTCCTCTTTAAACTGCCATTGGCAGAGGAGTCAAAGGTACAATCAATATGGCTCCAGCACATACATTACGAACATGCAGAATTTATGTTCATTTAAAATGGAAAACAGGCTCTATAAATGCAAGGCTCTCAGAGACCCTGTGGTTCTCACACACTCGGTGTGATGCATCTATCAGAGGTGGGATAGGATCACCTGATGGGACTAACACATGGGAAGATATTAGTAAAACTCTGGACACAAAAAGGAGTCTACATTCTTCATTTCCCTTATGTCCAGAGATGCAGCCTGAAATTAGACTTCCAGAATAAAAAATTGACTGTGATCCCAGCCTCTCTGATCTACTGCCTTTTTGTGTAATTGGTGCATTGAAGGATTTGGCTTTCCCCAAAGGTCTCCTGTGATAAAAGTGCTGGTGATTGAAGTATGATCTCTTAACGGTAAGTGCTGATGCATCATTTATTAGTGCTTAGAGCTGGGAAATAATGGGTGGGGGGGAGGGGAAAGGAAGCTGAATATCCTGTGCAAAAGTCAAGGCCATAACATTTGCTTCTGGAAAAAAATATCATCTCCGGATCCAGGTTTATCAGGTGGTGTTGGTATCTGTGCTGTATTGTACCGATGCTGGTGCTGACATGGGTTTTCAAATTTCTCTACACTCACATCTAATCATTGCCTCTGCCCCCACATCCCAAAACACCCATCCATTCAGAAACAGGCACCCTGCTTCCTTTCCATCTGGCTGACCCTGGAGACCAAAGAATGCTGGGCCAAACCATCAGCTGATGTAAATAGGTGCGGCTTCAGAACAGTCAATAAAGTGATACCAATGCACACCAGCTGAGGATCCTGCCCACTGTGAGGGGGTATAAGTAAAGACAAGGTGTGAAGATACAAAACTTATATCAGTCTTTGGCTTGTATGTTGTAACCTGAGCCCCGTCCTCCCCAGGTATGTTTCTCTGAGGCTACGTCTAGACTGCACTCTTAAATCGGAAAAAGATACGCAATTTGCGCTATGCAAATTGTGTATATTTTTTTATTTAATTTCGAAAGAGGCTACACAGCGCCAAATTTTGAAATAAATCTACACAGCACCAAATTTTGAAATAAAGCGCTCTTTCAAGCCACCCCTTATCCCTCGCAGAACGAGGTTTACAGAGATGGCAAAAGAAGACGTCTGGTATTTCGAAAAATTTTTCAAAATAGCAGATGCATTCCTTGGATGTGGTATTTCTATTTTGGGATACTTCCGGTACCCTGAGTGATAATGTCACTTCTTTGGTACAGGGGCTATGGCATTTGACACATTTTGGGGTTACTGCAGTCTCCACACAGCAAGAGAGCTATAGACCTGTCTATCCACACACAAGCAGGCAGGCATGAAGACAAAGGCAGAACAGAAAGGGGAGTGTTTATTTCATTACTATACATCACAAGGGTATGAAATGTTTTTAAAGCAACAGTAAAGCACACTAACGGGCCAATTTAGCAAGGTATTTAAACATGTGCTTAGCTCAGCACAAGGGGTCCTAATGAAGTCAATGGGTGCACTTTTGTGATGTAAACAATGTGTCTTAAGTTTTCTTTACATTATTTAATGCAAGTTTAAAGAACAAACTGCAGGGACCCTAAAGCTTTCGGTGCATTGGCTACACCAGGAAAACATACAACTGTGGGCCCCAATAAAGAAACACCTCAGTTGTATTCAGAATAACAGCCCTGGACCTGCAGCCTCATGGACTCCACTGAGTCTCCACCCAGCATGGTGCTTCTTGAAGGACTGGGACCTAAATCTGCACTTCAAAACTTTGCATCAGGGGACAAAAAGGAAGTCGAATAGGACATTTACTCCAGTATATTTTCCTCATTCTAGCCTTTTCTTACCTTAAGGGAAAGCCCTGCAAATTGTAACAGAGATAGAGATACATGCAATAAGGTTGTGTAGAAAAGAGCCTAAAATAATATAGCAACTAATAAAGAGTGAGGTCTTTTATGCATCCATCCACACATACGCACACGCTCTCTCTCATCCAAAATAATTCTACAGCAGGTGTATCATTCTCTATTCAACTATAGAAGGGCTAAGACTACAGAAATGAACACATTTTCTCTTACATTCTAAAGGCCTTTCGCAGGGGAGTTCTTTGCTACATCCAGATGGTCTCCCATTCTCTCTCTTACGCTTCCCTCCCCATCATGGCCTGAAATATTTGTCGTCACTGTCTCCTTCCCCTTCCGTGACTCTGTCCTGTACCTCTGAGGAATGTTACATTTGCAGTTTTTATTCTGCCAAAGAACTGAAACTACTCCAGTGCTGCTCAATGACTGGTCCTTGGACCAATGTTCCCGCTAATCTTTTCCATCCACATGTGGATTTTTTCCATCCAGGTGTGGAATAAATTTTAGGTACACCGAGGCATGTGTGAATGTGTACTACCAGTAGAAATAAAATAACTTTGCTGTGGGCGCTCTGCTAATCTGCTAGGCAGCTTTGAATCTCTCCTGAGTGGCTGCATGAGTGCACAGCTTACAGGGAACCCTGCTGTGGCCTGTTGCTAGTTCCCAGGATCTCCCTGATGCAGTTTGGGAAGGCAGCAAGCTGGGCCTGGGTATCAAAAAGGTTGAGAAACTCTGGTCTAGTTCATCCCCTGCCAGAGCAGGACTGTGCACCACGGTCTGGTTCAGTGTAGTTGTGTCTATTATCTCAAGTGAGAGGGGATTACGTCACTTCCAACAGGAGGCCATCCCACAGACTGACAGACCACTGATTCCAATAGAACATGCGGTCTCCTGATTTTCAGTGTATATTTTCCTTTTCCTCAGTTCAGCCTAATTCTCCTAGCCATCCACCCCCTCCCCTGACCGCCACATCAAGTCTGTTCTCACACTGGGGCTTTATATCTTCACACAGGCTGTGTCTACACTGGGCCACTTATTCCGGAAAATCAGCCGCTTTGCCGGAATAAGCTGCGAGCTGTCTACACTGGCCCTTGAAATTCCGGAAAAGCAACGACGCTCTACTGTACAAAATCAGCTGCTATTCCGGAAAAACTATTCTGCTCCCGCTCGGGCATAAGTCCTTATTCCGGAACACTGTTCCGGAAAAGGGCCAGTGTAGACAGCCCAGTAGTCTATTCCGGAAAAAAGCCCCGATCGCGAAAATGGCGATTGGGGCTCTTTTCCGGAAAAGCAGCCTGCCAATGTAGACGCTCCTTTTCCGGAAAAACTGAAAACGGAATAGTATTCCGTTTTAAGCTGTTCCGGAAATTCATGCCAGTGTAGACACTGCCACATTGAGGCTGGCCTGAATCTGTGAAATGCTGAGTCCCCTCCATTGGCCCTGGGGCCAAGATCAGGCAGGATATCACCACTGCCTGATATTGGTGTAGAAGGAGTGACTTGGCCACTTTTCTTCCTTATCAGCAAACATTTCCTCTTGGGGTAACTAGAGGGCATTTACAAACCTTGCAAAAAAAGCAGAGAAAGCCCCGTTTCACTCCATGTGCCTGCTAAGGCTTCAGTCTCCTGCTCCAATCTGGGCTATATTTGTTTTTTAATCAACGGTTGGTGTAGGCATAGAACTATCTGGTTTCATTCCCTTCCCCCAACATGAAATCTTGTCTCAACCTTCTGTTGTTACGGTTGCTTGGTGGGGGGAGAAGCATCCGTGTTATTAAAGCAAATTTAAGCTAATGAACACCAGGGGGATGCAGGAGAGAGAGAAAGAACCAATTAATTGGCATGTGTGTGTCCATCCCAAGAAGTGTTCTGTGGGAAGCGAGACTTCCATGCCACCCTTGTTTGATGTTGGCAGTGGCCCTGAATTGTCCTTGGGACAGCTGTGGCAAAGGAAATGCTCAGCACGTATATAGTCCTTTACATTCAATGCACTTTACAAACAGCAGTGTGTTAAGCCTCCTCACATCCCCCGCAAGGAAGTGGGGGGCATTCTCATCTCTAGTTTGTGGATGGGGAAACTGAGGCACAGAGCAGGTAAGGGATTTCCCAAGGTCACCTGGTGAATGGTATTCAAAGTATCAGTAGTCTAGGCCACACTGGCTACCCAGCAGTGTTATTTCGGAATAGCGTACTGCACATCTATACAGCAAGCCCGTTATTTTGAAATAAATTCAAAATAACGGGCTTCTTACTCCAACTTCTGTAAACCTCATTTCACGAGGTGTAAGGGAAGTCAGGGAAAGAGTGCTCTTTTTGACATAACTGTCGTGTGAGCAGCACCAAAAGTTGAAATAAGCTATTTCGACTTAAGCTAGGCAATGAGTGTAGCTCAGGTTGTGCAGCTTATTTCAAGTTTAGTCCTGCAGTGTAGCTGAGCCCACTGTCTCTGCGGTAACAGAGCCCCCCAGGGCCTGGTTGGTTCAGAAAGAGTCTCCCTAGCATTCCTGTGGAAATCACAGTCAGTGGCATTAGATGGGGTTAATTGATCTGTTTCTGTGATGAAATCCCTCTGTAGGCTGGCCTGGTAAAAGCTGCCTGCCTAAACACATCCACTAGATTCTTGCTCCCGAGGCTATCCAAATGATGACACAGTCAGGGCCACCCAGGAGCCTGGTGCTTGGTCTCATTTGCATATGCATTTATCTAATTGCTTTTATGGGGAAAAATACCCTCCTAGCCCTCAGACTCTCTCTTTCTTGACAGATGATTAGAAACTGCTTACTGAGTCAAAATACAGGACTATGTAGCACTTTAAAAACTAACAAGATGGTTTATTAGATGATGAGCTTTCGTGGGCCAGACCCACTTCCTCAGATCAAATAGTGGAAGAAAATAGTCACAACCATATATACCAAAGGATACAATTAAAATTCTTCGCCAAAGAATCAATGCCCACAAAACAGATATTAGACAGGATCACAAAGAAAAAACAGTTTCTTGCCATTTCAACCAGAAAGGACACTGTCTCAATGACCTAATCACATGCATCCTACTTCAGAAGACATTCAAATCTGCACTTGAAAGGGAATCCTCTGAACTGGCATTCATGCTAAAATTCGACACTCTCCGCAGGGGACTGAACAAAGACCCCAACTACTTTACCCATTACAAAGATAGCTTCCCCAATTATCACCTCTAATACCATTAACTCACAGACATCTCTCCTTCCCCACCTCTAATATCATTAACTCACAGGCATTTACCTTCTTCCCCTCCCTCCCCCCCCCCCCCCGCATTCCTCCTCTGTTCTGTAATGTGATTTGTCCTTTTCATATGTGTTCACTTTTTTTAATTGTATCCTTTGGTATATATGGTTGTGACTATTTTCTTCCACTATTTGATCTGAGGAAGTGGGTCTGGCCCACGAAAGCTCACCACCTAATAAACCATCTTGTTAGTCTTTAAAGTGCTACATAGTCCTAGAGATAGAGATGTGCTACATAGTCCTGTCTTTTGTTTCAGCTACACCAGACTAACACGGCTACATTTCTATCACTGCTTACTGAGTGACTTCCTCAGCAATGAAACCCTGCAGCCCAAGCTGGGAAGAGTCCCAGAAGGTTTGTGGACATGCAGGATCCTGTTACCTTCTGACAGTGTTACCTTACAGACAGGAAGAAGTCTGGAGCCCTCAGAGAAGAGCAGCAGGCTGGGCAAGTAGCCTCTTAGAATCAGACTCTGACTCCATTTCTAGGATGATCCAGCAAAGCAGAGAGCAGGACACAGGCTGCAGTCTACAGGCTAGACATCCCTGAACTACTGCACTCTGTACGCTGCCTCCCAGTTTGTGCATCTAATTCCATTCCTCCCGTATGATGGTTTTCCATCATTGTAGTGAGCAGACCTTGTGTTCACATTCCTGGCTGCTCTCCAAGGCTGCCCTTATGAGTTAGCTGAAGCAAAATGCAGGACAATGTAGCACTTTAAAGACTAACAAGATGGTTTATTAGATGATGAGCTTTCGTGGGCCAGACTCACTTCCTCAGATCAAATAGTGGAAGAAAATAGGCACAACCATATATACCAAAGGATACAATTAAAAAAAATGAACACATATGAAAAGGACAAATCACATTCAAATCACATTATGAGTTAGGGAACCCCGGGCAGAATCAGGCCAGGAGCTGCTTTCACAATATCAAGGGAAGGAAACAAGTGGTTTCATGCCTTGCTGGTCCCACTGCTAGAGGAGAAGGCGAGGCCGAGTGGCAGAACTTGCAGAGATTGGGATGAGGGGACAAAAGAGCTGGGGCACAAGTGGCTGGCTGGTGTGTTTGAGCTTAAAGCCAGTCCCACAGGTCTCTCTGTTCCTCCAGTTTGCACTGGTGCTATGTGATTCCTTCTCTTTGGAGCTCTCCCCATCCCCATCCTCCAGACATCACGCTAAGGACCAAATCCTGCTGAATACAATGGAAGGACTCCCACTGAATTCTGATTTAATCTCACACACACGTTCTTAAAAGACTGACTTCCTTTTCCACTATTGGGCCAGATCTTTGACTTAGCATAAATCACCGGTGCTCTCCTGCATTCAGTGGAGTCACTGATTTACACCACTGGAGGCTCTAGCCCATGCCTTTAGCTAAGTTCCCTTATGTACAACCACAGGGTGCTGTGTTGTACTGACCTGGGAGGCATTAGCACACTGAACACAGGAATGCCAGCCAGGATTCTGTTCCTAGCTCTCACATGGACTCCTTTTGGGACCAGCCCCAAGTCACCTCAGCCTCAGTGTTTCTGTCTGCAAGCTGGGGATAATACAACCCCCCCCCCCCCCCCCCCCCCCCCGCCCAGCAGCAATATTGCCAGGCTGAATTAAGTTAGATTTGCAAAGTGCTGGGAGGCTGCGAAGTACCTCTTAATATCATCATACACCCTTGCCCGCGGCAGCCTATCTGCAGTAAGGATTCCCCAGCGCCTCGAAGCCCTCTCCTACAGCGATGGGTGTTGCCCCACACAGATCTCCAGATGCTGAGAGATTCTGGCTACACAGGGAGGAAGTTATTGGTCCTTCTACTAGAAAATCCAACTGTGTTAGTTATCAGAACTAAGGACACTATCACCAAGCCCACAGCCTGAGTGAGAACTGTAAACCTCCCATCACTGCTTATCCCCCTGGCCAGATTCTTCTGTGGTGCCCATCCCCTTGGTATCAGAGCGCCATGGATACCCACCCCATGCACAAAACTTTTCCATTCCACAGATCTTCGCCTCCCTGGGTATGATTAACGCCACAGCGGGTAAACGGGGGTTGCTCTGCTGACTTCAACAGCCTAACGCCGCTTTGCATCAGCTGTGGCTCGACTCCCCATGCAATCTGTACTTACTTTCAAAGAATAGGCCAAGGCGATGAAGCCGAGGCAGCAGAAGTTGAGGTATACGAAGTTGAAGATGGACCAGAGATAGTAATCGTTCACCTCGGTGGTGTCCGGGTAGATCTCAATCACGGTGGTGGGGTTAGTCATTGTCTTCTTCTCCACCGAGTGTTTGCACTGGACAGCTGGCCGCAGGCTGTCCCCTTTGCAGCTCTTGCTCTCCATGAAGCAAGCAGCAGAGGCGGGTGCGAGGGCGGGCGACGCCGGCTGGATGGCAGGGGGCTTGGGAAAGCAGGCAAAGCCCCCCTCCGGGGGGGGTCTCTGGACCCAGAACGCTCCGTCAAAAGGACACGGCGGGCCCAAGGGGGGGTCCTGTGTTCTCTCCGTGGTGGCTGGGGCCAAGTGGCAAAGCGGTATCCTGGCGAAGTGAAGTCCCCTGTGGAAGATGGGGGGGTGGGGGGAAGGAACCCGACGGGGATGGCAAGCAGGGGAGGGGAGTGAGGAGGCAGAAGGGGCAAACCCGGAGCGGGAGAGGCGCGACAGGAGAGACAGAGGGGCAGAGGCGAGATGGGGGAGAGGAGAGAGGGAGCCGGTGGCGGGGAGGGGGCGGAGACAGAGAAGAGTGTTTACACTCCTGGGCCACAAAGGAGCATTCTCCCGCACACTGAGCGCTCTGTTGTGCGCAGCGGGGGCTCCGCGCTGCTCGCCATGCAGCTGAGCGCCCCGGCCCCTGCAGCCTGCTCCGCCCCCCGGACCGGCCGGAGAGTTCGAGGCGCTGCTGACATGCCCCCCGCCGCCTTCGCCCCTCTCCCCGCCTTTGCGGTAGCCCCCCAGCAGTCACCTACGTGGCTCTGCCCTCCTGGGGCATCTCGCCCCCCGCCGGATCGGGGGAGAGCGGCCGCTCTGGCTTCTTGGAAAGCCAGAAAGAGGAGGCAAGAAAGAACAGGGGAGGGGGAGGGCAGGCGGCGGAGAGAGTTTCCAAACAGACTCCGGGCCCGCGTTACCCTCCCCCACCCCGTCCGCCTGTCCGTCCAGCCATCCATCCATCCATCCATCAGGGCCCTGCTGCTCTCCGGCCCATCCCTGGATCGAAGCTGCTCGCTGGGGGGAGGAGACATGAGTGTCAGTGCAGCCGGCCGTGCAGCCGCCGCAGAGCAGCCCTGGCTTCGCGCGCTCTCTCTGTTTTTCTATTTTTATTTATTTATTTTGCTGAGTCCTCCGCTCCCTGGGATTCCTGATGCAACTGATTTTCCCATTGCCTTTCACCTGTCAGCAGTTTTTCCTGCTTGGCCAGCCCCCAGGCGAGAGGAGGGTGAGGGGGGGACCTGGGAAGAGGCTGTCTCTTGCTCCCTTCCCCATCCCCTTAGCTGGGTAATTAAGAGGAACCATCTGTCTCTAGCCACCCTTATGTCCAGCCATCCGCCCCC
Source organism: Pelodiscus sinensis (assembly GCF_052426305.1). Classification (NCBI taxonomy): domain Eukaryota; kingdom Metazoa; phylum Chordata; order Testudines; family Trionychidae; genus Pelodiscus; species Pelodiscus sinensis. Next base: position 117,760,347 of record NC_143056.1, on the reverse strand, counting down.
TCAGAGAAGATGCCAGAGGAGAGGGTGAGGGATACTCACAGGGAGGAAGGCAGCCAGAGAGTTGCTGCATCTCCGGCTCAGCTCTGCCTCCGGCTCTTAATAACCAGAGTTGGCGGAGGAGGGGAAGCAGGGGTGGGGGCGTGAGTGGGAGAGGTAAGCTGGCATCCCCCTGAAACACACAGTGCCAGGTGCACATGCTCATGACAGGTTCTGGGCAGGCGAGCACCACTTCATCTCAGTCGCGGATGCCCCTTCCTCATGCCCCCCTAAGCCCAGAAGCACGACCTTCTGGTTCATGCTCCCTTGCACCTACCTGCCAGGAAAGCACATCTCCCAGGCGTGTAGCTCCAGGGCGCAGGCATGTGTGCACATGCCTGCCAGGAAGATCGCCGCACACAGATACCACCCGCAACCCCCACAGAGAGCTTTATGGAGAGATTTTGGTGCAGCCTGAAATATGGAATGACTGCTGCGGCCTCGTTCAAACATAGACACACCATGTGGGGGCTGTCTGGTCAACCCAATGCTGGGAGCACAAGTCTCATGTGATGAGGATGTTCAGTGGAGACAGCAGCGTTGTGGGTGTGGGTGTGTGTGTGTGTGTGTGTGTGTGTGTGTGTGAGAGAGAGAGAGAGAGATCCCCAGGCCAACAGCAGCTGTAAAGCATGCAGGAAACAGTGGAGCGGAGATGTATGGACATACAAAGGATGGGAAAAAGTGGGAAGGAGATCTGGTTTTCTGCGTGTATCTCTTGTTGGCATGGGTTCAATTAAATGGTTCCCATCTGTGTTTTCTACCTATCCTGAAAGCTACATTGAAACAACCTGGCTCACACAACTTCACAACTAATGACCGCACTATAGGGTGGCCAATGCAGCAAGGTAATGATTTCCAGATGATCCAGGAGAGGATAAAGCACAAAGGTGGTGCTTCAAGGCCACTACAAGAGGTCTGCGGAGGTGGATTAGACATGGCAAAGACATTGCATCCATTTCTCTTTGGCTGGGGGCTGCAATTTATGGCATTGAGTGGCACAAGGAAAGTAGTAAAAACGAGGGGATGCGCGTGTTGAAATGATCATTAAAAATAGAACCGTAAGGCCCATCAGTGGTAACGTTATGAGAGTGGTTCACCAGTGCAGCTTCTGAAGTAAAGTTCTCCTGAGAATAACACAGAACAGCTACCAAGGAGAAAACAAAGAGGAGAAATAAAGAGGTTATTAAAAATTAACAGCAGGAAGCCACAGCGTTCCACATGAGGCTTAGTGCTTTCCATACAAGTATTGCCATTTATGATCTGGAAAAGGAAATGTGCAATAAGGTGGCAAAATAGTGCAGTGACATGCAAGTACTGAGGTAAGTCAAGACAAGAGAAGGTGGGATCTAACAGCCAGCTGAATGGGCAGATTCTGATTACTGTTGACCAGTGCAATGTAATTTGCAGTGTTGTAGCTATGCCACATGATCGTTCGGCTCTGAAGAAGCGTGGCTCAGAGGGCTGGCCTCGTTTGCCAACAGAAGTTGTGCCAATAAAAGATATTCCCTCCGCCGCCTTGTATCTCAGTGCAACGTTATGTACCTAGAAAGGAATCACCTGAAGAGCTCACGCATAGGACCGGGTTCTACATTAGCTTTATTTCTGGAAAAATACCTGGTCATTGTGGACAGTTGACTCAAAACCTCTGCTCAACGTGGAAACAAAATGTTATGATGTTTAAGGAAAGGAGTGGAAAATAACATTGAAAGGTGCTAATGGCTGCCACCATGTGAGCCTATGGCTACGGTCTACACTACATTAGCATTTTTGTCCAGAAGGGGTATGGGGAAATAAATCACATCCCTTACTGACAAGTTTCACCAACAAAAGCACGGCCGTGACAGTGATTTGTCAGCAGAAGCCGCCCTCCCACCAACAGAGTTACAGCCGCTTGTTGGGGGTGGTTTAATTATGCTGGCCAGAGAGCTCTCTCTCTCTCCTTGCCATAGAGCAGCTGCACAGGAGCCCTCACAGCCACAGAAAGGCAGCTGCACTTCAGTAAGTTCCCTAGCCACAGCCTTAGATCCAAAGGCAATCACAGGACTCTGTAAAGCCATTCTCAACCCTCTCAATAGAAGGTGCAATATAGTTTCTTTATGGGCTTAAAAACAACTGCAAACTATTAGGTTGGAATTACCCAAGGCCAAGGTGAGACCTAAGCCATGTTCATTGGGGGTTGCTCCTACTGTATGCACGGGGAACAAGACTTTAGTGCACATTCTTTGTAAATAAACATGATTGCTTCTTCCATACCTGTGTTTTATAGTTAATTTCTCCCCCTCATAATACAAATTTGAAAAGTCCCAAGTACTGGACCAAAGGGCAACAATATTATTGTGCCATACCTATGAGTAGGATGTTCTCATTTTGAACACTGTGCTCAGCGCTGATCAATTAAAAAAAAAGAAGAATAAATAGAAGGGGATAAAATACAGGCAAGGAAAATGATGTGACATGGGGAGACTTCAATAGGAGAAAATATTGGAAAGACTGGGATAGTTTAGAAGTATACAGAAAACAAAGGATATGCTATTTAATACTTTGTACAATTAACCTGTGAAACTCACTGCCACAAGGTATCATGGCAGCAGGATTCATAAAAGGATTAGTCATTACGTGGTGAATGAGAATATCTATAGACACCCTTAGATAGGGAAAAATTATAAGGGATAAATTGGAGGGAATTACAAATTGCCCTTTATAGCATTATTTGCACCTTGCTCTGAAGCAGCTGGTACTTGCAACTATTGGAGACAGGATACTAGACTAGATGGACCACTGCTCTGAGCTGGTGATGTAGTCCTTATGTTTCTATATGGATCAGGCCATCAGCTCACCAGCATTTGGAGTGCAACCCTCCAAAAATTACTCTGTCACTCACTCCTGTGAAACCTAGAACTTGTTCTGAGGAAAAACAAAGAAGGAGGTGAGGAGAGAAAACTGGAGAGAAATGATGGCACTGTGGAAGGGGGACTGGTGGAGAGACAGGACTAACAAGACTGCTGTGGAAGTCAAGAGGAGAGAATTAAAGGAGTGGGGGCTGAAGGAGAGGCTGGCTCAGAGAATGGCTGAGAGAAAAAAACCCTCCGAAGGTGAAAGATGGAGTAGGGAAGAAAGGCCAGTTCCAGACATGTTAGAAAGGGCACGAGAAAAAATAAGCAACTAACGGAACTGCAGGCAAAAACCTAAGCTGGAGAAGAAAACCTAATGACTAGGAAGAAGAGGAGAGAGCACAGCTAAGGAGACAACGGTTTTCTCTTTGCTAAATATCATGGTCCATTTGCTTTATACAATATTCTGGCCTAGTAGCTGGTTACTGTTAGAAGCTGAGGCTGGTTTCCCTCCAGCGAAGCGAGTCTGGCGTGACATGTGAGGTAAATTAGGGGACCTGGGTTTTTTTTCTGTGAGAAATCTAGATGGAGAAAGGGATGAGCTCTGAGAATCAAAGTGGGGAAATTTAGAGCCGCCCAGCCATGAGGCCCAGCCTAAGGGCAAGGCAAGCAAGGGGGTTGCCTTGGGCCCCGTGCCGCACTGAGCCCAAATACAAGGGGCTGCAGATGGAGCTGGTGCTAGACAAGCTGGTCACCTGTGTCACTGTGGGGCTGCTGCTGCAGCTCATCTTGCTGGCCTTTGTGCAGGAGATTTCCTTAGGTAGCTACCCGGCCAGCCCCACAGCCTGACGCCCTGCCACTGCCGCAGCCAGGGTCCCCCTGTTTTCCCCGGTAGGCATCTGGGCTCCAGCCCGGCTACATTGGCAAGATGCTGGGAGGGAGGGAGAGGGGGGGCTGGCTAGGCTTACATGTTTGTTGGCAGCTCTAGGCTTGTTTGGTCCTAATGAGCTGGGATGCAGCCCTGAGCCACTCACCCTTCTCCCTGTCTGCCACAGATTGTGTTTGATCTGTATGGAGGGGAGAGTCACACAGCTCAGCAGAGAATCTGACCTGGCTAGTGTCTTGTGGAATATATCCAGTGGGTGACTTATGTTGCCCAGGTTGGACTCAGTTGGGTTTGACAAACTAGAGCATCCACCAGCTGGGCCCTGCTGTCAGCGTGCCACCTTGGGCCCTGCAAACTCTTTGGCTCGGCCTGCCAGCCATAGATACCTCCCTGTCACCAGACAGCCTGAACCCTTGGTGCTGCATGGCCTGTAGTGCATGACAACTCCTCCCTGCAGAGCTTCCCAAGCATTGCACCATCAGCTGGCCCCACTGTCATCACAGCTCAAGCGCTGGGGTCCCATGTGTTGGAGACAGCGTTCATACCGAGCAGGTGGTGATGAGGAAGGAGAATTCTAAGCACCAGCTTAGAGTTACCCTGGCTTGCCCCAGTGAGTGACCACAGCTTGTCCCCGGGTACACAGGTTATCCATGCTGGACTGATCCAGCTTGTAATTGGACAGTGAGCTATCAGACTCCCCCAGGCTCCAGTGGGTACAGGTGAGGGGGAGGAGGCTCAAGGGTAGCCTCCATTCCCCCTTGAATGCTTCTCCGCAGTGCTGCTGCTTTCTCCTGCCCCTGCTACCTGGGCAGGCACCTGGTCTTCCTGCTTGTGCCCATAGTGCCAGCCTCAACCAGCAGGGAGGAGTCTCAGCAGGGGAATCCCTAACCCCTGGTCAGAGTCCTGCCAGCCCTATGTGAGAGCTTGAGAAACCAGCTGCCGCAGGAATACATCCACAGACAGGGGCATCTGACAAAAACAACTCCCCAGGGAGCCATTTGCAGTTTTCTTCTTTTCCAGACTCTAACAAAAAAGAAAGGCAAGACATTCAAGTCCCACCAGTGGGATGCAGGCCTGAGAAAGCCTGCCTTAGGGGGTCATTAGGATAGGCTACATGGCACGGCTGTTTACTACCACCGCAAAAGAGACTGTTTACCCGGGTGTGGCTGGGGAGGTGTGATGGGGGTGAGTTGATACCTCCTGCCCAGATCTGACTCCATTCCTTTGCAGGGAGGTGTTCTTTTGTGTCAAGGTGACAGCTGAGCTGTGTGCTGAGATTGATGTGGAAAGCAGCACCTGGAGAAAGCAGCCAGCAGCAGCCAGGGCTGTATTTCCATTAGAAAGCAGGTGCAGATGCCATCACAAATTATGTGAGCAGAGCCCCAGAGCTGCAATCTCCTCTGCTGCAGCTCCCATTTCCACTTCTCACTAATATAAAGCCTACTGTGTTTCCCTCAGGAAGTCAGAGTTCCTCTAACAATCTAGCACAACTGCTATATGAGGGTGTGTTAACACGGCACCCGTAGCTCGAAATAAGCCACTCAATGTGATCTAGGCAAATTGCATAGCTTATTTTAAGTGTATTTCGAAGTAGCTTATTTCAAAATTTGGTGCTATCTACATAGTGCCAAATTTTGAAATAGAGCGCTGTTCTGAATCATCCCTTAGTCCTCGTGGAACGAGGTTTACAGGGACGTTGGAAGAGCGCACCTGTTATTTCAAAAGCTATTTTGAAATAATGGGCGCACTGTCAAGATGCGGAAAACACTATTTCGGGGAACTGGAAGCATCCCAAAATAGTGCCGCAGTGTAGACATACCCTAACTGAGCATTTACATTTTACAAGAGTCCATAACGTGCCATCGGGCCAGAAGATGCTTAAAATGCCAAAGGCTGTCTGGTACCACAAGTTCAACTCCCAGCATTGACTCGTGCCTTCCTCCCTCCTATAGAAGCCATAGGTCTGATTCTCAGTTACCACTGTCCCTGTGCTTAGTGCAGGTCTGGAGGAGAAGGGAGCTGGGCAGCTTTACACTGTATTCATACTCTGTCCTCCAGGGTTATTTCTGAGACCTACCTGGCCACCAGTGAAAGTTAGATCAGCCTCAGAGCTGCTGTGAGCTTCACCTCTGCTTCCCCTCGACCCCCTATGGTTCACAGGAAGTAAAGAATAGCCAGAGAGGGTACTGCACCTTTGCCATTCCCCTTCCCTCCGATCCACACAAAGAGCTGGGAGTGGGATAATAGCAAAACTCTGATGCCAGGCATGTCCTGGCTGGAGAAGCCCCTGTAAAGTGGGTAGTCTCAGAGGGCTCTTTCCATCCACTGTAAGGTCCCTTTATGCTGCCAGTGTGTACCTGAGAATTGGGGATGTAAAATCCAGATGAGTTAACTGGTTAAATGTTAAATTTAACTGGTTAACTGATTAAACAGGGACAAGTGGGGGGTGGGAGGGGTGTCATTCCAGACCACTGGGGCAGCCCCAGCCCACCACAACCAGGCTGGAAAGGCCCCTGCACCGTGGGCAGGGGCTGCTCCAGACCCAGAAAGCTGGGGCAACCCTCTGCACATGGCAGGCTGTGAGCTTGAGGGCTGCTCCTGGGTATCAGTTAACTGTTACCCAGTAGTGTAACAGTAAGGGTGATGCTTACTGTGTAACCAGTTAACTAGTTACCTGTTCATATGCCAACTGAGACTGGAGTCCAATATGTTCCATGGAGCTTACTACATATATGTGGCTCTTTTAGATGAGACTTTAAAAACCAGAACCCTGTCTGCTCCGCCTTGGTGCCATAGCACCACATAAATGTGCTTATTGACCCTATATTCCATGGCTAAATAGTCACCGCTGTATAGTACACAGGCACCAGTCCGGAGGTGGGAGCTTTTGAGAGATGTTGCATGTCCTGTAAACAAGGCCTGAGCCAAAGTTCACTGCAGCCAATGCGACTCTTTCATTGATTTCAGTGGGTGTCAGATCAGCCCTGTAGTTCGCAGGACACATTGGGATCTCTTCTTAATTATTATTAATTCATAATCTTTCAAGATGGCAAGTACTGTATAATCTATCACTCAGGATATCATCATTGCCTGGGTCCTCTTATTATTGCACATAATGTTACATACTTGACATTGCCAAGCATTAAAAAGTCATGAGTTAAGCTGAAAAAATTATGAAATTAGCTTAAAAATCATAAGGGTTTCCTTTCAATTCCATTTGCCTCCTGGTTTCTGGGGTCACATTTTCAAGCTTTTCTCTACAACTTCTTCAAGGGCTAACGATCTACTTTTTTACAAATGTAAACTGATATTATTTATATTTGTAATGCCTAGGAGCCCTGGACATAGACTGAGACCCCAGAGTGCTAAGCACTGCACAAACACAAGACTAAAAGAAGATCCTTCCCCACATTCTCCTGTCATTGCTTGATATGGGGGGAAGACTTTTAAATGATTAAATATTGTGAGACTCATGACAGAATCAGGAGAGGTGGCAATGCTGTTAAACATTAGACTTCCCTTTCTAGAACCAAAATAGCAAACTGGGAGAAAACCAGCCATACCAGGTCAGACCATAGTTCTGTCTCGTCCAGTATTCTGTCTTCTGACAATGGTCAGTGCCGGGTGCCCTAGAGCAGTGTTTCTCCACCTTTTTTTATAAAGTAGCCTCTTTAAAAATATATATATAATTACACCCAGTACCTACAGTATTCAGAGACACAATTTTTTTTTCTACCATTGCAACACATTTGTTTAAACAACTTAATCGTAGCCAGGCGGGCGATGACATTTTTGGGTGTAAAAAGTACAAAAATAATAAAGTGCTGTAAAACTTAAAACAAAAATTCAGTTGTCTTGAGAGAAGTCTGACAGGTACGTCAAGTACCCCTAAGGGTACTCAGACCACTGGTTGAAAAACACTGCCCTAGAGCAGTGATTCCCAACCTTTTTTATACCAAGGACTGGCAAAACTGTTCACAGACTTTGGAGTACCAATAACATTGAATTTGCATATTCATCATGCAAATAATGAATATGCAAATAAAATGTTATCAGTTCACCTATGTACCCCATCTCTGTCCCCCTGAGCCGCCACACAGCATCTGGCTTCAGCCCCAGCAGCTGCCGCAGCCCAGCAGCCAGCAGTTTATGGCCCAACATCAGTCTGTGGATCGATGGTTGGGAACTACTGCCCAAGGGGGAATGAACAGAACAGATACAGGAGGCCCCCAACTTGCAACACGATTGGTTCCGGAGGACACGTCGCAAGTTGGGAGGATCGTAACTCAAACCTGCATTTACGGTAGGTGCCGTTGTAAATGCAGGCCGAGGTTGTAAGTCGGGGCTTTCCAGCCCCTTCCGCACTTACAAAAATGGTTGTAAGTGTGGGGGGGTCACATCTCAGGGACCTCCTGTAATTGTCAGGTGATCCATCCTCTGTCACCTATTCCCAGCTTCTGGCAAACAGAGGCCAGGGATACCATCCCTGCCCTACCCAAGTGAGTTAGATAGACTGAATTGCTCAATTTTTCACGGGTGGAAACACAGTAGCAATACTATGGTGTCCCTTTCCTCCCACTATTTGAAATTCTCTCTTCTGAATTCTGAGCCTGCTACACACAAATATTGTTTGACGTTTGGAAGGGCAAAGCCTCCTCTCTCCAATGCTTTCTCTCTCCTGTCCTCCAACTTTTAAGTTGCATTCTACTTCTCTTCCCCTCCCAAAGGAGCCTAAAAATAAAAAGAATCAAAGAGGGAAAAGAAAACACCAACCCCATGACAAAAGTGTTCTATCATTTGTTTTTAGTAAATGTAACCTTTCTGCCAGGTAGCACCAGCAGCAGCCGGGGCTGGGTTCAATATCTAGGGGTTCCTCTCCAGCCATCCAGCACAGAACTGGTTTGAGTCACACCCAGTAACTTGAGAAATTCACACAATACCCCTGGGCAATGCTTCCCCACTCGCCAGCACAGAGTCTGTGCGTAGAAAAGAAAATGTTAATAAAAGGGAGGGAAGTAACTTGACATTATTTGGGGAAACACCACAGAGTTCATAAACTAAAACCACAAATAAAATTCCTACATCAGATAGGTTGGGCCGTGTCCTTTTCCTCTTAGGTTCTTAAGCCCAGCAACCTGAATGTCCTCTTCACATGCCCAACTCTTCTCTGCACCCCACTCAGAATCATTGCCCTTGGTCAGGGCAGACCCAGAATTCAGAGGTACATCCACAAAGTTCACCTCCCATCCTGAGTGGGGGGAGATAAAGAGGCATCTTACTCCACTGGTCACTCCCCATCTATCTGCTCACTGCTCTCTGCCACCACCCTGCGGGTCATTCGTCTCACCTCTCTGCTGCTATCCTGCAGGCCGCTCATTATGTTCCTCCATTGTCACCCTGCTAGCCACCTGTCTTACCACCACAGCTCCACTGACTACTCCTTGCCTCTCTCCCCCGCCACTCTCCTGCCCGCTCATCACATTTCTCCAGGACCGCCCTGCAGCTCATCACTCTCAAGTGATTTCAGTTCCCACTGATTTCAACTTTTAGCAAGCCGGATAGAAGAAACACAACTCCAACACCATTAACATAAGAAAGAGGCACCTAATGATGCCTATTTAGAAGCTTCAGGGGGTAGCTGAGCTAGTCTGTACATGTACAGGATAAACTTAAGAAACAACAAATGGTCTGGTAGCACTTTATAGACTAACAAAACATGTAGATGTATCATGAGCTTTCATCTGCACAGTCCACTTTTTCAGATGACCAGAGTTTTGAGTTTAGGATTTGCGGACCCAAAATAAATAGGAGAGAAGGGGGGGGAAGGAAGAGGTGGGAAACAAGTAGCAGAGGGTATGAAAATATCAAAGGGAAAAACAAGTAGGCAGAACTGATGATACCATCTACATGTATTGTTAGTCTATTAAGTGCTACCAGACCATTTTTTGTTTTTTAAGTTGATGCCTATTTAATTTGTTCTCTGAACAGTGCAGGAGATTGGGGGAAGGAAGAAGAGGGGAGGGGAAACAGTCAAACCTGTCCAGGCAGGGTAGACATATAGCAGTGGTTGGCAACCTGTGGTCCGAGGACTACATGCGGCCCACTGGGGTTGTGTGTGTAGCCCAGGAGACATTTTTTTTTTACTATTGTCCCCACACAGGGTTGTCAGATTCTGCTGGTGTTTGTCTGCGTAGTTTTTTCCTACTGATATTACAAAAGTGACCCCACTGAATGCAAGGATATGGGATTGCACACAACATTGACTGTAAGAGCCGTGCGCTCCCTCTGCATCCAAAGTGCTGCTACGGTTCAATCAACACCTCCCGTAAATTCTAGGTACGCAAGTGCAGTTAGCAAAATTGCCCTATCCCGAGATACAAGCTTGTGGCCCATTGAGGTGAAGGAGGGCCATTCATTTGGCCCACTCACTAGCCTAGCTTGCCTCTTACTGACATATAGCCTCCTGACCAGAATAAGAATAGCCATACTGGGTCAGACCAAAGATCCATCTAGCCCAGTATCCTGTCTGGCGACAGTGACCAATACCAGATGCCCCAGAGGAAGGGATCACAACAGGTAATCCTCACGTGATCCCTCCTCCTCTATCACCCACCTCCAGAGAAACAGAGGCTTGGGACACCATTCCTACCCATCCTGGCTAATAGCCGTTGATGGACTTAATCTCTGTGAATCTATCTAGCTTTTTTTTTGAACCCTGTTAAAGTTCTAGCCTTCACTGCATCCTCTGGCAAGGAGTTCCGCAGGTTGACTGTGCTCTGAGTAAAGAAAAACTTCCTTTTGTTTGCTTTAAACCTGCTGCCTATTAAATTCATTGGGTGACCCCTAGTTCTTATATTTTGGGAATAAGTAAATAACTTTTCCTTATTCACGTTTTCCATACCAGCCAGGATTGTATAGACCTCTATCATATCCCCCCTTAGTATCCTTTTTTCTAAGTGAAAAGTCCCAGTCTTTTTAATCTCTTCATATGGGACCCATTCCAAACCCCTAATCATTTTTGTTGCCTCTTTCTGAACCTTTTCCAATGCCAATATAACCTTCCTTCACCCCTCGCCCCTCATACAAAGTCCAGCCCTGCTTAGCAAGGCTCTCTCTGCTAACTGTGAGCACTTTCCTTTGGAAGAGATTTAGCACAGTCCTGCTTTTCTGAGTTACCACAACATTACAAACATTGGTAACATACTTCAACTATCCCTACATTTAATACAAACATAGCTAGTTCTGGGTCACAGACTAAGTTGATTACAATGAGCAGAATACCACTCCAGCTGCTGAATATCTAACAAATCTAAGCAAAGCAAGAGCAAACTGTATTTTCATAGATACACCCAGGGTCTCTCCCCACTTCCTGCTAGCAGAAAGGGGCATATTCTCCTGCTTTTGGAAACTATTTTTATGTAAGCAACAGACAGACACTCAGGGGCAATATCTAGAAGATGGAGAGAGTTGTCTCCATGAACATGAGGCCAGATCTTCCATTCATTTACAAGAGTTCTACCCTAGGGTAACTGCATTTACTTCAGCTGATTCATTGCTCAGTATTTAGTAGTTCACAGCTTTGCAGCAGGGACACCAAAGGGTGAATTGGACTCTTGGAGCTTGGGTAACATATTGGCTGTTCCCGTGCATCCTGTATCCTTTGTGTTAGTGGAAAACTTTCATGCAGCTGAAGTTATCAACCAAGTCAAATGAATTTAGTTCTGGAGAGACAATGCTGCAAGTGAGGGTGATGGCAGGCGAAGGGTAAATCAATGAGATTGTTTGTGTTAAACAATTCATGAAATAATGTTGCCATGCAGGACACAGGTGGTGCGTGACTAGTGTTGGGCACTGAGGCACCTGGCCAGCAGGGGGAAGAGAACCTTGTCCCAGGTGTGAGTGAGGCCCCTGGAAGCAGCATATTGGGGCATTAGATCTTGGGTATGCATTCTGGAGCATTTCAGGGTGTTTTGACACAAGTATGGGAATGATCAGAGCCTCACAGTGATGCAGCTGTTACAGGTTGGCTCCTCTACAAGACCAAAATTGCACTAACCACCCCACCCCCTGCCTCCATCTTGGTGCTGTGGGCCAATTCAATACGTCTTGCCTTGGGGTTCAGTCACAATGCAAGTTACACACACATTTTAAAGCATGAGTGTAGTAGCATGCCACCGGCACAACAAGTGTACATCTGGGAACACCGCAATGGGGCGAGGAAGCATCCAAAAACTCTCTTGGGGGAGAGGGAGGGAGCACCTGGTTACACAAACTTCCCTTCCCTCCCTCAGCGGGCTCCATCTCTTTCTTACCTTGTCTCCTGAGGACAGGCTGGAGTGCAAGCACGGGAGAGCCAGCAGGACTCTGCCCCCTTCTAAGGTGATCTGAGGTCAGGTCTGTTCTATCCCCAGCTTTGGGAACCTCCCCTCTCCTCCGCTTTCCCCTTCTTGTCACTTTAACGGCCTGATTTTCAGAGGTGCTGAAAATGAGAACTCAGTGTAGGGTTGTCAATCATCCAGGATTGTTCTGGAGTCCCGAGCAATTAAGCGTGACCTTTAATTAAAGATTTGATCATGTGATGACATCTCCAGGAATATATCCATCCAAAACTGGCAACTTTACCTCTGTGGAAGATCAGCAGCACCTTTGAAAATCAGACCATTGTTGTGACCAGCCCTTTGCTCTCCCCTCAGTCAGCTGTGGTCCCCCTCTTCCTTTCCCATCTTGGGCCTCTCTTCTCCTTCGTTCTCAGCTCTTTCCCACTTCCTGGAAGGGAGTTGGAAACACTGTGGCTGCTGCAGGTGGAGAAAGCATTCAGCGCAGAACCCACAGCAAGGGAACAGCCGCCTCTGGTGGCCATAGCATCTTGGAGGGACAATACAAACAAACCTGTTTTCAGTCCCAGCTGCTTGGAATAAACAGCGTGACCAGAGGACCCATGGAAAAAACCCCAGTGGCCACCAAAGGTAGACCGCTAGACTGTATCTATCCACTGTGGCGACCAGGGCAGCAGTGGGCAATTGGCAGCCTACTGGTGTTCTACAAGTGGCCCGTGAGACATTTTGTTTACCATGGCCCATGTGCAAGGTTACCAGATTCCACTGGTTTCTAGCTACGTAGTTTTCCCCCTACCCGTGTTACTAAAGTGACACGCATGGGAAGCAAGGGGATGTGAAGCGCGGTGTGTGCTGGTTGTACACAACACTGACTGTGAGAGCCGGGCGCTCCCTCGACAGCCAATCAAAGCGCTGCTATGGCTCACCTGGCACTAGTCACAAATTTGAGGTACACAAGTGCAGTGAGCAAAACTCCAGGGAGATCAGCTTGGTTACGACAACCTTGCAGCCCAGAGATGAAGGAGGGCTACTCATGCAGGGGGTCTGACAGAACTGCTGGGCCCCCAGGCAAGGTGGGGGGGGGCACTGGCTCCGGGCTGCTGGAAGGGGCAGGGCTGGGCTAGCCTCCCCTCACTAGCCCATCAGCACCAGGCTCTGGTAAGGATTTAAAGGACCTGTGGCTCCAGCTGCCACCCATTGCTACAGTATTAGCAATGGCGGCAGACCAGCCTGGGCCCTGTGTCCCCTCCCCTGGTTGGTGGGCCTGCACTCATGCGGCCCGCTCTCAAGCCTAGGTTGCCCATCGCCAGTGTCAGGACAAAGATGAGCTGGGTAGGGAAAGGAGGCGCTATGGTGCTCGGCCAGGTTGTCTTTTACTGGCTCATCTTTTTAAAAATCAATTACTGTTATTTGTCTAGGACCAGGACCGCCTCGGGCTAGGTGCTGTACAGGCAGTCTCTGCCTCAAAGCATTTACAATCCCTTTTGTATCGAAGGGCTCTGCCATCTTGACAATCCCGTTTCAAAAGTCACACATCACTCCCTTTGTCGCTAATTACACCAGAAATAATTATTAAAACCAAGCCAAACAAATGAACTCCCCTAAAATATAATAAACCTAATTCTCCATTTCCTTCACGGTGTGTTTATATTTTTGCATTTCTCTCCACTTAGGCTCTGAAATGAATATTAGCCCAGATTCTGCACTGCAACTGGATCCACACGAGCAGGCTGCAGTGCCAGTACTAATGTCCAAAGGACCAAGGCTTTAGTCAGTTCTAACCTGGCTTATAGCCAGTTTTGTAATGTATTTGGTCATGCACTAGCCCAAGGCAGCAAAATTTGGGTTGCAAACACCGCAGGGAATGTCTGAAACCTAACAAGCAATCAAGTAAATCAAAAGTAAATCAGGAAACCATTCGATTTTGTTTAAGGGTTTTTTTTTTTTAAGCCTAAATGATGGACCTGTTTCTCAGGTACTTGCAAGACAGTCCCCCTTTAGGTGAGTTATTTTCTTCAGCAAGGCCTACCAATCCTAGCTCTCCTTCAATGTTAAATAAAGGTGACCAGCAGAAGAAAGATCAAACTAAAACCACAGATGCAATAAGGCATGTTAACATCACTTCTCTGTCACTTGCTTCTATCTTTCTTCCAAAATGTAACTGGATTGGCCCCACTTTTGCAATGAGTTCTGTAGTGATTCATCTGAGAAGCTCTTTGCAGGATTGGGCCTTTAAAAGTTCTTTGAGGGAGATACCCTGTCCTCATACTGATAGTAATAAACAATCTGACATCTTGTTTCCCGGGCTGAGTATTGGGTATTCAGCAGGTATTTATGGGGACTCTATTCAGCCCATAAATGTTAAAGGAAAAAGTTCATTTTGGGATTAAGGCATACAGCCTTCCTGGGTGACCGTCGCCAAGTCACTTAGGGTGTGTCTACACTGCACTGTTATTCTGGAATAACGGCTGTTATTCTGGAAAAACAATACTAGCATCCATACAGCAACTGCATCATTTCAAAAGAAAATCGAAATAACTGAGTGCTTTTTCCAACATTGGTAAACCTCATCCCTCGAGGAATAACACCTCTTCCAAAAAATCTTGTGTGGACGCTCTACTGCTGCTATGTCGAAATAACCCCTCACCAGGGCCATTCTAAAGTTATTCCTCCCCCGTGCCTTCTGGGGCTCTAAATAGAGGTAGCACATCCACATTAGGGGAGCCTGCCTCAGAGTAAATTTGAGGCTTCCCTGTAGTGTGGGCACTACTTCAAAATAAACTATTCTGGAAGATCTTTTTTTCAAAATAAAGTTGCAGCATAGATGTACCCTTAATCTCTTTGTATCTCAATTCCTCATCTGTAAAATGGGGCTATTGCTTTCCTTTGTCATGACTGTTTAGTTAATAAACGCTTCAGAGCAGAGACTGAGTCTTATTGTACAGCACCTAGCCAGGCCGGGAGGGGGGGGGGGGGGCATTTTTGCAATTTTATTTGGGGTTTCTACATACCACCCTAATACAAAAAGTAATAATATGGGGAAGAGAATCAGCACATAGGATGGATTTCTTTTTATAAATTTGAAAAAATTAATAGTGCACTTCCTAACTCTAAAACCTTTAGTGTGATCCCTATTTTATTCATCCTTTAAGTGAGGCACAAAGACATTGGTGCGTGACTTGTCTGTCGGCCCACAGTAGCTCATTGACAGAAACCAGGATTATAAACTCAGGCTCTGATCTTTGGTCCTAGGCAGGTGGAAGAGGTCTGCTTTATGTCATATCTCCAGCACGAAGAAGTCCTAACGCTGTTACAATGGATCACGATGCAGTGGTCTTATGGTAGGTGGCTCCTTCATTGTGTAGAGTCCATGTAATATTTTTGGGCGCCTTTCGGAGAACCACACAGTGGGCGTGGCTGGGTATTGCTCTCCTTTTCACTGTCTTATGGCCAAGAGGCTCAAGAAGTAGATGATGGGTGTTTTATTCTCAGCGCTACTACTGGCCTGGGGGAGAGAAGGGGGCTTTGGACCAGGCCCATCAGCACTCTAAGTTCACAGGGTCCTCTACTCTTCTAGGTACTGTCCCCTAGCCTCTTAGAAGCCAGTTTGCTCAGTAGCTTGGCAATTCCAAACCACTAAAAAGAAAACAGGCACACGGTAAAGGGGGGAAAAATACATTTTCATTTCAATTTTCTATAATAAACGAGACAAGAGTTTTGACAGCAAATGAGATTGCTCAAAAAAGAAAAACAGTCAAGCAGCAGTTCAAGCTCTCTTTGAAAAACACAAATAAAAGAAAAGGGAAGAGACTGATTTCAGAAGCTCCATGATCTTTGCACTGCAAATGTGTTGCATTAAATAAACTGCGTCCCCAGCCTGCCTTAAGGTGCATCTTTTAATTTAGGGCATCACCATGGATCAAACTCTTCCCGCAGGTGTAAACATCCTGCATGTCTGATACAGAAATTAGCTCAGTGTTAACATACAGTTGACATTCTACAGCATGTACAATATAAGGCATTATATGTTCAACAGCAATGTCTGTACAATGGTGCCTTCTTATAATGCACTGTGCCTGATTTGAAGGGGTTAACAAATCGATCCTTAATCCAATTTGACCTTGGTCAATTCCCTGCTAGAGAGTTACCATCTTCCACCCAATCTAATTAACAGGCATCTGAGAAAAGTTCTTTAAGTCAACCTATGAGATAAATTCTTCAGCTGAGATAGGATTTAGCAACACTTTAAAGAGCTCTGGGCACTTGATCAATTTGCAAACAGGACTCTCTGGAGGACAGCTGAGTCTTTGTGTTTGATGGTTTTTAGGAACAGGCTATTGTTTCCTAGTTAGGCTGTAGCAGATGCCTTCAGGTTCTAATCTGAGGCTGCAGCTGAAGAGTGTAAACAAACAGCAGGCAATAGGAGGAAGAGCATATTCATCACTCCTGGGGCTGTGCAGCCAGAGACATATATTAGAGCTACTACATTCACACCAGTCACAGCTGCCTCAGGCAGCCCCTTCCAGGTGTCTGAGGAAGAGTAATGATTGCAAGCATTAAGTACACACAAACAACACCCGGCCCAGTCTGAGCAGCAGAGGCAGTTATTAAAGTCTGAGCCAAACACTGCCAATTCCTAACAGGTGCAATGGACTTGAAAAGGGCGACGCTCAGCAGGCTGACGTGACGTGACTCAGTTTAGATCTTTCCCCTGAACGGCCCTTGCTGAACTGGCAGCCCCTTTCTCTCCCCAGACAGCAGGCTCAAGGTTGGCTAGGACCTGGGGGAAAAGAGCGCATGTCTCCTAGTGTGATTAGCCTCCATTATGCCCCCAGGCATAGGACTGCACTCACTGACAGCTGCTCCCCAGGGGGAAGCCTGGCTCCCTTAAAGTCAGTGTCAAAATGCCCATTGATTCAATGAGGACAGGATTTCATGTTACTGTACGTTTCTCCCCTTCCCCTCACGTTACTGCTACCCTTAGTGTTGCACTGGTTCACAAGAGGGGAGGTTCTGGATCTCTAACCCCTTTTCTACTCTCCACTTTGTACCATGGCTCATGCTGGATTAGACACTTAGGGGCCAAGCCAAAGCCCACTAAAGCCAATAGGAGTCTCTCTGCTCACCCCAGTGGGGTTTGGATCAAAGCCTTGAATAACCCTGCTAAGCTCACTTCCCCCCCTGCTTCCTCAAAACCCAATTTTAACTTCCTTCTGTCCACCAATCCCCACTGGCCGTCCCTTCCCCAACCACTACCCTTCATTTGTTTTGTCTAAGGGCCCAGCTGGGAGAACAGCTTTGCATCCACAATTCCTGACTCCTGGGAGAGTGTGGGTCTGTGCGCATGACCTTCATAAGCTCTCCAGACAGGGCAACGTGCCTCTCTCTCTGTTGCCCAGTGTACGTTTACAATGGCTGCTACATGGCTTTTTAAAGGAAAAGCAAGCTGCAGTTCTGAATAGGGAGTGTAGAGTACAGCTGAGCTGGCTTCCAAATGTTTAGAGTTTTGGTAAAGAGAAACATCTGGATGCTTCCCCAAACCTCTGCTCTGGAAGTCTTGTAAGCATCTCTCAGGAGAGTGAACAGTCTCGTTTGATCAGATCAAAAATACCACCAGGACAATTTTCAAAAGCATTTAAGTGACTTAAAAGCACCTAATCCCCATTGACTGTCTACAGGACCTAAGGCTTCTAGGTAACTTTAAATGCTTTCACAAGCGCTTTAATGCTTTCACAAATGTTACCTGCCAGATAACAGCTCTGGACAGAGTCAGCGAGGCCTGAGGTTTGGGAAAAATTAAGGAAGAAAAGACCCCCATCCAACCAAACTATTTCAAACCTCAAGAAAAGTTTGGGTCTTCTTTCATCTGAACTGATTTGCTCAGCCCTACGCATAAAGACGGGCCGTTGCAGATATGAACTCAAACACCACTATCAAACCCTCCCATGGTCCCCTTCCAATTTCTGCTCCCTGAGGATTCTACTGGCTGGAGCCCCTATTGTAACCACCCCTGCCGAAGTGTCTTACCGGGCAGGGATGACACCATGCCACATTTCCTCTGTGCTGCCACGCCACAGGAAACACAGCTCATGGTGTTTGGATTCTAAACCTTCCCCTTGTGCATTTTAAGGGCTGGCTCATGCAGTCATCTCCCTGGCACCCTCCTCAGCTCCACAAGCGAAAAAGAAAAAAAAAAATCAATCGGTTTCACAAGGAAACACATTAAAGCAGCACAAGCTTATGAAGAGCCACTAAGCGATTGCTGCTGTTCTTCACGGGACTCCCATCAGCCATAAGAAAAACTCAGCTCCCTTTCCCTGTCACTGGTTAGAGAAGAGGAAGGGGAAAGTTTTCTGCATCTACATATAATCCTCCTCTCACCCACCCAATACAACAGAGCATCCGTTCCCAATGTGGGTTCTCTGCAGGAGGAGTGGTGTCACCACATGGATCTCATAAGCTGGCTCCCCCATTTGTGAGGCTGGCGCTTGGAGACATGAGTGGGCATTGTGCAGCTTCAATAGCTCATCTATAAAATAGAACTGGAAGATCTAACAAGGCAGGGGCTACTCTAGATTGAGTGATCAGCTAGAGCTCTCTGATTATCACTTACTCAAAGAAGGGTTATTACGAGGGCAAATTATTTTTTTCCTTTTAAATATTTCAAATTTAATTCATTTCATATGCTTTCTAACCCTGGTACTCACTCTCTATAGTGTATGTATGTGTGTGTGTGTGTGTGTGGCAGGTGCAATGGGGAAGGCACTCAGACACACTTGGCAAAGCCAACAGAGTCATTATCACGGTCAAACACAGTGTAGTAGGGGCCAATGAACACATCTCCCAGGATCCACAGCGGGCCCCCAGGAGGTGGGATGTCCAGGGCTGAAAAGCCACTCATGCAGATGGTCTGTCCCTGGACAGTAATCTACAGGAAAGAGAGAGAAGGTCAGTAGAAGGACAAGTCTCTCATCCCTTCCCCCAGCCTCCCACATGCTCTCACATAGGGCACTGATTGGTGGAACTGACTCTACATGGCGTGAGGTATTAACAGTGATTAATCTAACTATATATTTGAGAGAGTTTGTCTGCATGTCTGCCTGTTCAAGAACACTTCTAAAAACGGTAAGAGCTTGGACCACCAAGCTTCCTCTCATCAAAACCAAGGATGGTAAGAGGCAGGCAATCCGCTAATTGCAGAGCCAACAACATTTTTATCGACTACATGATTGGTAGGCTTCCTCAATCCTGGCTCGCATCGGGACCAGGACCTACCCCTGCTGTGGCTCTGCAGTTTAAATGTAGTAAGAGCCAGGTCCAGTAGCCCGTGGCCAGACCGCTGGGACCTCCCTCTTCCTCCGGTGGACGGGGGCTGCTGCTGGACCAGCGGCGAGGGCCCCTTCCCCCACCCCCGGCGGGAAGGCAGGTTGCACCTTAGAGTGCTGGGGAGAGGGAACCAGCTTTTTAAGTACCAACTCCTGCTTCCCCACCCCTGCTGCTTCTGATACAGAGGCAGCAAGGGGTGCATGGGGAGTGAGCAGTAAACTCAGCTGCTCACATCCCTAATCAGAATTTAAAAGAAGTCTCAGCATCTGTTTGTGCCAGGAAAAGTGGGATGTACCTGGAATGGGATTACTTCTCATATAACCCATACAGAACAGAGACCGAATCACCAAGCAGATGAAAGGGGCTGCCCAGGGGTGTACCCCCCTCTCGTCTGGGACTGCCCCAACCTCCTACCCCGCCACGTACCCTTTAGGGAGGGCGGGTGGGACAGTCCCATACAGGAACATCACTGGTTGGTCCCCTTTGTCAGGGAGCAAGGGGAAGTGCAGAATTTGCTGCATTCCTCATTCTGCCTCAGGAGCACAGGGAGCAGATGAACCTGGACCTATGTCAGTCGAGGAACATGCACCCCTCTCCCAGGCTCTGCCTGTTGGAGCTACAGCAGCTATGGAGAGGTGCTTCTCACCTGGCCCCAAGCTGCTGCAGAGAGAGAGCTGGGGTAGGCCTCTCTCCCCAGGGCAGCCTGCATCCTGAACCCCTCATCCCCAGCCCTACCCCAGAGGAAGTATTCAAATCAAGAAAATGTTTAAGATAAGGACCTGAGCAACATTGGGTAAGTCTTCTAGCCACCAATATTTATCATGTCAAGCACTAGCCTTGAGCTCTCCAAACCTAGTGGTAGATGGACTCCAATAGCAGATGAGGTGTTTAAAGAGTCTCATAATGTCCTGTCCATTTCTACCTCATCCCCGCTGCCTCCCTAGTGTCCTCCACTGCAGGAGCATGTGGATTTACTCAGCCATCTCCTGCTACTGGAGCAAGCCAGCGGAGGTCTGCATTGCTCCCTATAGACCCAGCAGCTGAAACTCGCACCCCAATTCTTCAGACTCCTGCTTCTCCTCGAGACGGGCAAGCAAGCGTCCCCTCAGGAACCGCAGCACGTGGAACCAATTCAGACCAGCGTGGGTAATGTCAAACTCTCTGTAGGGTAACTGCTGATGTAGCCCAGAGGAAGCGAGGGGCGAGTCGGACCCTGCAACAAGCTCTGGGCTGAACCTGCTGTAGGGCTCACGCTTTGGAGTCTTGAAGAGAAGCGGCTCTGAGGAGGACTCAGAGCCAGGCTTGGCAAGCAGCTAACCTTGCAGCAGTGACCAGGCACTATCGAGGCAGGGCTCACACGGGCATGGAGGTGAAACCCCTGCTCTACTGCAGTCAGCCAGCCTGCTCCTGGCTTCAGAGGGACCAGGATTTCACCACCATGGCCCTGCCTCCTATACCGAGGAGAGACCAGCCAGCATAGGAGAGGAAGCTGGGTTGCAGACTCACCTTGAAGACGTACTGTTCTCCGGTGAGCGCGTAGGGCTTCCCGCCGAGCACGAGAGAGACGACAGGCAGGGACGGCACTTTATCGCAGGGGATCACGTACTGGAAAGAAAATGGCAGCAGCACACTGAAGAGCAAGACCTCGTGGGCACAGAAGAGACTCTGGCTGGCAGGCGTAAGGAAAGGGGGTTCCCTATGGGAGATGCCACACTGCTCCTTCCATGCTCAAGGTGAGTCTGCAACCCAGCCTTCTGTGTGTAAGTGGCGAGCATGCCAGGCAAAACTGCCTGCTTGGCCCCACCCACACTCTGACCCCCGTAGGCATTCTGGGGAGGAGAGGCGGGGGCTGTGCTCCGCCCCCCCTCTCCATGCTACAGGGCCAGGCAGGCAGAGACTGTGGGCCACGCTGCATTGTGAGGCTGGGGGGGGGGGGGGGGGCAGGGCCTGAGCAAAAGAGGTGGGGCTGGGGGTGGAGTTGGGGGGCTTGCCTGCCCCAGACCTAACTTTACTCCCCCCCCCATGCTTCTGTGGATTAAGGAATGGAGGCAGCTTACAGTCACTAGCACCCTCAAGCCCTAAGGAGCTGCTAGCTGAGCCACAGGTCCTGTCTCATCAGAAGAGCTCAGCACAGGCCACTGCACAGAGATCCAGATAGCTAGTGGGCAGACTAGCTTAGAGGTGCGGTGGTGTGGGAAGGAGCGGAGAAGCACCCTGGACTGAGAATCTGGAGACCTCGGTTCATTCTCAGCTCTGCCCTGATCTGCTGTGAGACTTGAGGCAAGTCACTGCACCACTCTGCCTGGCTCCCCTCCCGCCCTTGGTCTGTCCCGTCTCCAACTCCGCTACAGTGGGTGCCTCGGAAAACCCCTCCCTCAAGAGCTCTCTGGGGAACAGGCTATTTTACCAGATGCCCATGTAGTGGCCTAGTACAACGGGGTCCCTAGGAGCTGCTGAACTATCATGAATAAAAGCACAAGCCACCGGATGAGCAGAGCAGGGGCTGGGCACAAATACAGGGGTTCAAGTCCCTCAATCCCAGGGCCAGCTAGCCCAAAGTTGCTCTCCACAGACCGAGTTGTGTCAGTGGGGCTTGCTGGGGGACGTAATGATGAAGTGTTGGTTTCGTTGCACCACTGGGGCGATCTCTCAAGGGCTTGTAACTAGGGATGCTAGATAGCGATTAACTGAGCAGTCATGTAACTGCACAAAATACGATCAGTTACAAGTCTATGTGATAGTCCCTGGGGGCAGGGCTGGCAGCCAGTGTGCTCCCAACCCCACTCCTGTGCAGACTAGCATCTGCCTGCCACCCCAGAAGGAGCTTGCAGTCTAGAGGCATGTGCAGTAGTGTGCAGGACAGACCGACATGCAGGTAGAATGCTACCACTGGGTTTCCGGAGCTATGAGCCGGGGGACGGTAGGGGGGACAACTTGTGTCATATTAATCAGGAGGCTTTCCAGAGCAGGAGACAAAGGCCTCTGCCAAGAGACCCTTGGGCAGAGCACACAGTGTGGGGAAGGCAGGCAGAGATGCAGGGAGGGAAATACGAAAGCTGCAAAGCATGCAGAAGCCAGATGTTGACCCCTCTGAAGAGGGGAAGCCAGTGTAGAGATTGCAAAAGGTGGGGGCCCCAGCATTCTGGAATATTCTGCCCTCCCCAAGTTTCCAAGTCACAACCCCAAGTTTCTCTGCCCAGGTTTACCTGTCCTTTGATGAGTGGTTTAGCCCCAATGGCAGCCTGCAGCGCCTTCACCTCCTCCGTTGGCCCAGTAATAAGTGAAGTTCCCGTGTCCACAATGGCTTCACAGCCCCCTTTGCACAGGGTCAGGCTGTTGGCAACATCCACTCTATGAGAAGAAGTGTCCCAGACTGCTTACAAAAGGCTTTTGTTGGCATTCAGGTTGCAAATGTGAATCAGTTACTTAAACAGAGGGAAAAACCCGACCCCTTAACAGTATAAAAGAAATCTGCAAGCCCGTGTAGGGGAATGAAGAGTTAAAACTCCCTGAACATGTGGATAGATGGAAATTCCTAGGTCTTGATCCAACCAAGCACTTGAGCAAATGCTTAACTTTAAGTAGCTAGCCCTGCCACTTTCAATGAGTGCACACATGCATCTGAAGTTAGATAGACTTTGCTGGAGCAGGGCCATAGCAGCATGTGTCCAGACACTTTTAACTTCTGCCTAGTATCCCACAGCTAGCTGCCTAGTATCCCACAGCTAGCTGCCTAGTATCCCACAGCTAGCTGCCTAGTATCCCACAGCTAGCTGCACCTGTTACCACCAGGAGTTACCAGGATGAGGACACTGAAAGCTGCATGTCCTTTGGCACTTCCCCAGCAGGTATCTGAATCCATTTCCACAGTGGTTTGCGCAGCAGAGTGTACCATGACGGAGGGCAAAGGGTTAGAAGGGTCATGGAACATTTCCCACTTCTAGGAACTACATTAGGCAGGTGAGATAGTGCCTGGTTTGGCCTTTGCAGAGGTTAAGCATCACAATACTCAGCACTGCCATAAAACCTTTAAGTCCGGGGTCTCAGTGAAACTTATGCTCATGCATCTGAGGGAAGAATTTATCCCATTGCCTTCTGCTGCCCTCCACTTCCCGGGGCTAATTGGTTGGGTGTGATAGGAGATTTAGGAGGGTCCAGTCCAGATATGTGCATGGGCAAGTGCAAGAGGCAGAGAAAAGGCACACAGAAAGGGAGGTGGAACTTACTCATCCATGTGGACCTGCCAGTATGCCTTGCGTGTGACATTCACCCACTCTAAGTTTCCGGTATAATACTTGGGGTCAGTGCCCCCCAGAAGCAGCTCTCCTCCGGGCTGAGCTTGTGGGTCCCTGAAAGAGACGAGACAGAAAAATCAATTCAACTGAAGTGGGCGGGAGGAAGACGCTGCTTCCGCAAGCATGCTCATCTCAGGCGGGATCCCCTTGCGCTCATTCCCCAGGGAGAGAGAGCAGGCCACCCATGTTGGAAAGGTATACAAATATTAAGCTGCCACCACGGTGGCTTAAGCTGTGGGGAGAGTGGCACTGTAAGGGACTCTGGTACGGCCCAGGCTAGCGGAGGGCCGAGCCATTCTAGAACAGCCACACATGTTGTTGTGGGCAGGGATTCAGCTGATCAAATGGTACGTGGTCACTGCCTGACTATCATGGCCACTAGTCCAAAGAACCCAATTCTCTGGGTTTCCTCAACTTGGACTTATTTCACCGCAGAGATTGCAGCCGAACGGGTGTGAGGAATGGTCGTTCCCTGGGATTTTTACTTACAACTAAGCCAGAAATCCCCAACAAGACATATTTAAGCCTAAGAATCTCATCTCTCCTGGGTCCATGGAACACCGTGCCCATGTCTGTAGAGGTGGCGATGGAGCCAGTCAACATCTTCTCGTCAGGGCCTCTTGCTGCCATGATTACCGTCCTCCCTCTGTATTGTTCCCCCCCCCCCCCCTCCACAGCCTCTCCTGGCCCTCTACATTTAACTCTCCCTCTTAGGGAAAAAGCCCCTGAATCTTCCTTCCCCCCACTCTGGCTTCAGACCAGTGTAGCTCTGCGGAGGAACTCCCAGCTGACACCGGTGCAAGGGAGAGGAGAGTCAGGCCTAGACTCCCTCAGCACGGCACGCCAGGGATGCCTGTCAAATGTTACATGGGTAGGGTTGATGTGAAAGAACCCAGAAGGAATCCATGACTCCTTCCCAGTCCCAGGTTTGACTTCCAGCCAACCTATAAAACAGTGCAGAACTCTATCCACTATCCAAAGCCCCATTCCTCTGCACCTTGGGTAGCCATCTGGTGTCCTAGGCCCTGCCTCAGAGCAGGAGGACAGACTAGATGGCCTCTGGAGGTCCCTTCCAGCACTACAGTGCTATGACTATTAACTGCACCTATGCACAGTGGGTGTGAAAAGTGGCATGACCCTATCCACATTGCACAGGTGGGAGCGACTGGGGTGCTGAGCAAGCTGCAGGCTTATGGCTGCAGGAGTTTGGGC
Source organism: Pelodiscus sinensis (assembly GCF_052426305.1). Taxonomy (NCBI): domain Eukaryota; kingdom Metazoa; phylum Chordata; order Testudines; family Trionychidae; genus Pelodiscus; species Pelodiscus sinensis. Next base: position 117,735,425 of record NC_143056.1, on the reverse strand, counting down.
TGGGATGCATGAGGGACTCAGGGCAGGCAGGCTGGGAATGTGATGGGCTCAGGACAGATTTGCAGTGTGTGGATGGTGCAGGAGTGTTGTGGCAGAAGACAGGGGATGTGGGGGTGCAGGAGTTTGGGAATGTGAGAGACTCAGGACAGGGAGTTCCAGTGTATGACAGGCTCAGGTTTGGGTCTGGGGGGTGCAGGAGTGTTATGATGCTGCAGCCAGATGGGGGCTTGGCCCCAATTGGGGGCTTGTTGGCCAGGCTTCATTTTTAAATAAAATATGTCAAACACAAAATGTTTTAGCATTGTCTTTATTTATGAGAGGGGCAGAGAACCTGTTTTGAGTCAGGGGTCACTGACCCATAGAAAAAAGTCATTCGGGGCCACACAAGTGAGATGCAAAAAACCCCCCAACCGCTCCAAAACCTCCAAGCCTCCCTAATGTGGCCCCAACTGTGCTGGTGGGAGTAGGGGATAGGGTGCAGGGGCAGGGTACCCATGAGGGAGGGGGGGGTCTGGACAGGGGGAGGGGACAGAGACAGCTGGAGCCAGTACTTGGGGATCCCGGGTCTCAGGAAGCACACTGGCTGCTCTTTCCTTCCCCTTCCTTCAAGCACCCCACCCCCAACTCTAACCCAATCCCCGTCATCCCCTTCCCCAGAGCCAGGCGTGCCCCCCCCAACCCAGTCCACTTCCCCAGAGCCAGGCACCGCCCCCCCAACCCAATTCCCCCTCATTTCCTGTGCTCTAACCTAATTCTTGGGTCCCGGAGGCAGAGCTGCCACGCATCTCCCTCCAGGTGCTGGAGCATGGGCGCTGAGCAGCCAGCATGCCATGCGCCCCCCCCCAAATCAATACCCCTCTCCTCCCATCCTGCAGAGCCAGACACCTCCCCTCCCTGTTCTAACACAATCCCCCACCCCCCACAACCTTATACTTGGGTGCTGGAGCCAGAGCTGATGCTCCCACTGCCACACGTATTCGGGATGCCACGTACACCCCCCCACCCAATCACCTTCCTCTCCCCTCCCCTCCTCCAGAGCCAGGCATCTCCCCCTGCTTTACCCCAAATGCCCTCCCCCACTAACCTTATGCCCAGGTCCTGTAGCTGTCGCTGGCACTGGAGCCGCCGCGGCTGCACCCAGAGACCTCGCCACTGCCTGCTAGCACATGCAGGCAGGGACGCTGTGTGCAACCTGGCCTGCACGTGCAGGATATGACGCAGTGCGCTGGGGGCCGTGGGCGGAACGGCACAGGCTGTGAGCACGTATGCGGCTCAGTGGCCTGGCCATGTGAGTGGCTGACCTGAGCAGTTCTGGGTTCCATCCCGGTTCCGTCAGGAGCCGCAATTTTTTTTTCTTTGCGGCTCACGAGCCGCGGGATACCCACTGCTGCACTACACTATTACATCCCTAATGGGAAGAGAAGAGGTGGCCCATAGTTTGGAGACAGCCAGACTTCAGATGTCTCAAGAATGACTGCCACAGCCCCACTGTGTCACCTGTTGAGGTAGAAGGAAAAGATGTTCTTCTCTATCAGCTTCTGCAGTATGACATTATCAAAGAAGGGTGTGACTTTGTCCACAGAGATCTTCGGGAAGGCCATGCCCATGATCCCGTCAAACTTGGCTGCGATGAAGGTGATGCCAGGCTGCTTAGTTGCTTCACCAAAGACCTGGTCCTTGACAACCAAGTCACCAATCTGTGGGGGAGTGGGGAAGAAGAGAGAAAAATCCATCAATATGGTTAAAAAGAAACCAATCTTAGAGTCCCAAGGTGGGAGAAAGCACGGCCCTGGAAGAGAGGGTGGACTCAATGCAGTTCTGGCTAGATAGATCCTTCCTCTCAATTCTGGCTTGAGAGAGACACTATGGGTGGGTCTCAGGCCAGATGGCTATGCTGCAAGTACAGGCCATTGAAGAGGTGACTTATCTAGTGCAGGCAGACCGACATTGGGCTCTCTTAGTGCTTCCTGAATTTAGGGACAGGAAATGCTTGTGCTACCTTCCCTGGCTCAGACTAGCTGCCCTTTTTCTTGGCTTGCCCCGTGCCCCACCCAGTTGCTCCCTTTTGACCCCTCCTCTCAATCTGGATTTAGTGCTTAGCACAATGGGGTTCTGGTCCATGGCCTGGGAGGCCAGGCGCAGTGATGACACAGGTCATAGTAACAATGAATCCCACTGTCTCCCTGGCTTGCATCTCTGTGCTTCCATGACCCTGTGCTTTCCTGGCCTCCTCATGCCCTCAGCATGTGCTTTGGTGGCTTCCTCTCTGCCCCACACGACCCTGCATGCAGTCCTCTTTGCGCTCCCCCTCTTCTGGTGTCCCCCTCCCACACATCTCCTAACCTGCCACAATGACTGCCACTCCTATCCCCCCCCCCCCCCCCGCTCCCCTGCTTTGGGAGAGTCACACATTAGTGAAGAGATTAGAGCGGCAGCTAGTGTGGCCAACTCCAATTCCAGCTGGCTCTCAGGCCCCATCCCACCACCATTATCCTTCCTGTCTCTGCTCTCTGCCCCCACACATCTGGCCAGGTACTCAGCCCCAGAGCTTCCGCCAGCCCTCTCCTGGCTATCCCTTAGCTGAAGTCACCTCCTCCAACCCTGCCCCTTCTGACAACCATCTCCTCTGGCTTGATGGCCTCACTGCTCTTCCACATCGAGGCACGTCCAGTGGGTGCTCCCATGCCGACCACATCACTTCTGATCTTTTAGTCCTCCACTGGTTTCTGGTCACTTACTGCATTGTATTCAAAGCTCCCACAGAATCCTACCTCCACCTGCCACTCTCCCTTTCATTCCCCATGCTACTCCTTGCCATACCCTTTCCTCCCTCCCCTCTCAGCAGCCACCACGTTGCCTCCTACTCCCAAAGGACCTTCCGTTCCCCATTACTGTCTGTTCTCCAAAACCAAACCCCCCATCTACCTGTCTAGAATCTGCATCCATCCTCCTTACCCACTGCTAGTCTGCGCCACACGTTTGTCTGCCTGCTGGGATTTGGACTGCATGTCCCGCAGGGAAAGGAATGCTCCCCCATCGTCATTTATAGCTCTAATGATGCCCCTTAAAATTAGGATCCCAAACAAAGACAGCAGACATCTTGGATGCTGATTCCCACAAGCCCCAGGAAAACAGACACATGGTTGAGGGGAGAACTGAAGCATGGGTTGGGATGGTGGGAAGGGTGAAATGGCAATCAGACTGATGTGAACTCAAGGCCAGATATCTTGCCAGACACACAGCTAGATGGGTGAAGCAGTAGGAAATCATCTAGCTCAGTATCCTGTCTTCTGACAGTGGCCAATGCCAGATGCTCCAGAGGGAATGAACACAACAGGGAATCAAGTGATTCGTCACCTGTTACGCATTCACAGCTTCTGACAAACAGAGACTAAGGACACCATTCCTGCCCACTCTGGCTAATAGGCATTGATGGACCTAACCTCCATAAATTTATCTATTTCTTTAAATTCCTGGCCTTCAGAACATCTTCTGGCAAGGGGTTCCACAGGTTAACAATGCGTTGTGTGAAGAAATGCTTCCTTTTGTTTTAGGCCTGCTACTTATTAATTTCATTTGATGGCTCTTAGCTCATTGGCAGCATTACAGTGAGATGTATGGGACTGAAATGAAAAGCTCAGCCTCTCTGCCTTGACAGCGGAAAATAATCCCTTGGAAAGGACTCAAATCCCATTAGGGTCTGATAGTGACTCACTGTGCCATTGCGAAGGACGCGTACAAGCATCGTACTTTGTAGCGTTCTTATCTGAATGGACTAGGAGCATTTTTTTCTTTCACTGTGCAATTTGCTTCACAGCAGATAAAAGCCAGAGAGCAGGATGTGGGGCAGAAAGGACGCGAGTGACACATCCGGCAATGCACAGAGAAGGGGGAGGCATTTTCAGAAGTGACAGATGCATTACTGCAGCACTGCTTCAGTTTTTAAACAGCAGCAATAAGCTATCTGAAGGGCCAGCTCCCTACGCGGGAACGATGCTGATTTATGCCAGCTCAGGAACAGCCCAAACGCTTGAAGCCAAGTCCGTATCTTTCACGATTTACCTGGCGACATCCCTGACCAAACAGTTATGTACACGAGTAACTAGATGGCCCTGAGTTATCTCCTTGAGCATGACGTGGCCTCACCCCCGCGACGGTAGCTGCAAGCGCCAGCCATTGCAGGATCAAAGCATCATTAGCAAAGCAAAGGTGTTGGCTTACAGAACTTCCCCTCTCCAAGTCACTTGTTTGGCGCCCAGCCAGGTCCATAATGACCAAAAATCATTACTAGCTGATGGCGGTTTGATGGCCTCGCTCCAGCTCCCTGCAGAGAGGTGTCACGCATCACATCCGGCAATTGGCACCCTCGTTAGCAGCCTCAGCAGAAAGACCAAAAACTGGAAGGGGCAAGGAGGCGGACGGCCAAATCCTCAACCGGAGCAGGGAAGGGGAGCGCCAGTGACTTCAGTGGAGTAGGGCCGACTGATCCCAGCTGAGCATCTGGCCTTGAATTCTCCCTGCTACCTTCCATACCAGATCCACTGCGTGGCTGAGGCCCTCACTGTGCAGGGCTGTCAGCATAGATGTGGGAGTGCTGGGCTTTCTGTCCTGTACTTGTGAAGCACCCCCTAAGCTCCCTGGGACACTAGAGCCCCCATGGCAGAACTCGGAATCACTAGCACTATGGGAGGCAGGGGTGTCCCTGCTCCAAGGTTACTTGGAGTGAGAGTCGCATCACCAGCAGGAAGTACCTGGATGTGGAAAGCTAACTGCCAGAGCACGGGAACAGGCATCCCAGGAAAGCTGCGGAATCCTCCTCGGCAGCTTTTCAGACCAGCTTGGACAAACTTCTTGAGGGTGGTCTTGGTTGGTCCTGCCTTAGTGTGTGGCTGGAAGTCCCCACCCACCCTACACTTCTGTGACTATTCCCTCTCCTGGAATGTGTCTCTGGGGTGTTCCATAAAAGTGCTAGATGCCCAGAACTCCTGTTTAAGGGCAGGGGTTGGGGGCAAGCAGGGCAGGGAAAGACACACCACACCAGATCCACAGCCTGGCAAACTGACTTGGACGGAGCTCTGCTGAGCCGCCCGCCTATGGCCGGGGCTCAGACACTGGCAGCGGCCCTGCTGGGCATCTCGTGTGCATCCAAGCCTCTCTGACTTCCATAGGAGGTCCTGGTGTGCAATGAATGCAGAACCAGGCCCAGTACAGGGAGCTACTTAGGTTCCCAGCATTTCGCGCCCCACCTCCGAGAGCACCAAGAGCCCGCTGCAGTGCGCCCCTGGCTCTCAAACTCGGCTCCTCATGGAAGTTTACTTTGATCACTTCTACACACAGGCTGCAGAGAGCCCTTTTCTCCCTCAGGCAGGCAGGCTCAGGAACAAACTAATTAAAAAGAAGGCATTATAGTGATAATTAAAAAAAAAAAAAAGCTATAATTTTCCTTCTGACTCATTTTGTTCCCTCCATTAAATCGGAGAGCATTGGAACCTACCAGCACAATCCCATAAAGCCTGCTGCTTTGGATCACCGCCCCACTCCATCACTGGAGCAGCTCCTTTCAAATTGCCTCTTCATCTCGCCAGTCACCTGCCCTCAGCTGCCCCCGCTGTTCTCTCCCTGCAGTCCTCTAATCCCACTAGCAGCCGCCGACAACCCAGTGCAGACAGCAAACATCTCTACTGGCTCCAGACATTTCTGTAACCTAACAGAAGCGGTGCATTTATGGCTGAGTGCAAAATGACTTCATCCAGGGATTATTGCAGTTGCCAAATGGGGTTTGAGTGTATCCTAGAAGCTGCAAGGTTGCAACAGAATGACTAGGGCAAGGCTGGGCAATAAGACAGAGGCGGTTTGCTAGGGTCAGCCGCTGGTTGGGCCGCTGCCATTTTATTTACCTGCACCTCTGCAGGTATGGGCGATCACAGCTCCCATTGGTCACGGATCACCGTTCCCGACCAATAGGAGCTGCAGGAAGTGGCACAGACCAAGACACCACTTCACACGGGCCAGGAACAGGGGCCCATGGCCAATGATTAATTTACCTGCACCCCTGCATGTACAGCAAACAGTGGCAGCCCAGCAGGGGCTAACCTTGATGAACTGCATCCGGTCCACAGGCTGGTGATTGCTCACCTCAGGACTAGGGTCCCGCTCGCTCCCTAGAGTTTAATGTTGCAATGCCAGGGATGTATGGCAGGCCGGGACAGAAAGCCAGAATGGAGGTGCAAGGATAGTATTGGGCTCTGCAAGTCTCCCAAGATCAGTGAACTACTTGGGGATGGGAACGGGGAGAGGAAAGATCTAAAGCTAGTAGAGGTCTAAGCTGGTTCATGGTGGGGTGGCAAATCTGCTCGCCTGTCTAGACCATCCTGACAATGATTCTGAGAAGGGGGAAAACCTCACTAATGGGCTTCATCTGAACTCAATGCGCGTCTGGTCATTGACTTGGGATTTATTCTGCATCAGAACCCAGGGTCTTCTCTGTCACTTATGGGGATATCCCCGCTGCAAGTCAAGTATTTCTGCACTCATCTAGAAAATACTCGGGCAGCGGGGAGTCAGAGTCTATTCCAAGCTAGATGGGAAATTCGATTCAGATTGTTCTTGTGCTCAGTGAGGGAGGGAGGGATCCCTTTCTTGGGACACCAGCAGACTTCATTAGCCAACGCTTTTCAACTGGGACAGTCACAGAGAAAGCCCCCAATGGATTTCTGGGCATACTTAAAACAGGGTTCAGATAGATCTGGGCTACTATGCAAGTTTAGGTCTCTCAAGCCAGCACTAAGGACTAAAGTCCAGATACTCTGTGGTCTACAAGTGCATAACTTGCATTGATTTTAACACCTTTGAGGATGTGGGCTGCAGTGTTCCCTCTAAGTCATGGGTTCCCAAACTGGGGGGCGTGAAGAAATTCCAGGGGGGCCCCCTAAGGCAACCCCCCCAATCAAGTTTTGCTGCCCTGGTCAGTTCCTTTCCCCCTCCCCACTAAGTTTTGCTGCTATTTTTTGGGCAGCAGGGGTGTGGTGCTGAAAAGAGGTGTGGTGCGGAAAAGTTTGGGAACCACTGCTCTAAGCTGAGCAGCAGCACAGCTTGACAGGTGATTCATCAGCCCTGCCCAGTCAGCCAGCTTCCTGCTCAGAGCCCTGGACCTCTGACTAGGTGGGGCTGCCGCACAGCTTAGAAGAAACACCTGTGGGCTCCCATAATTTGGAAGCCCAAGTCCCAATGATTTTCCACAGGACTTTCACTCTCCGTCACAGCTGTGCTGTTAAAAGCCCGGAGCCCATTGAAGAGTGAAGAGCAATTTCCAGATCTTATTGTTCTAGGTGCCTAACTTGACACACTCTAAAAGAGCCTGATTTTCAGAGGATGGATGCACTTCCTGGGCATCAGATCCCTTTAAGCTGTATGTCAGGCACACCTCCCCAGAGTTTCTACCAAGGGTCAGGATCAGTGCTGTTCAGGCGATAGCAGTACAAGCTTAGCCCTGACCCTGATATGATGGAGCCACCTGTAGCGGTAGTGGAGTTTAATCTCCATTCTCTCTCAGTGCTTTAACCTTGCTAATAAGAGCTGCCAAATGCACTGTGGACATGAGTCCCTGGGGGAGCTGGATTGAATCTCCAACAAAGGCTCTGACTCAGCAAAGCACTTACGTATGTGCTTATCTTTAAGCAGCAATGGGACCAGTCTTTCCTAGGGTCTAGAAAACTGGACTGGGAGTCAGGAGACCAGGGTTGGTTTTATTCCTAACTACCATTGGCCTGCTGGATGACCCCTCCCTGTGCCTCAGTTTCCCCCTTCCAACACTGACCTCCTCTGTAAAATGCTTTGAGAGCTGATAGACGCATTAGGTATTACAAAGTGCCAGGGAAATCAAAGGTAAACACCTCAGTTCCCAGCTCAACAAGAGCTCACATGGGTTGCAGAAGAGAAGTAAAATAATTACTAACCGCCACAGTATCCTGGCTGAGGAATCCTGATAGGCTCCCGGTTCCATAATGGATGGCGAAATCGGTGCCATTCTTCTGGTACGTACTGGATTTGTCTGAGTTGTATTTGTGATGTATCACTGCAGCAAGGAATAGGCACAGAGGAGGTACATGCAATATTAACACTGCTCAGCAATTTATAGTGTGTTGTTTGTTTAAAATGCTGGTCAGGCATTAGCCAATTAACTAAGCAAAATCTCAAAACGTTGAGGATAGATAGATATCAGGAAGGCCTAATAATGAAGTTTCACAATCCAACTGCAAGGTGCAATAGGGGATTATCATCCCATTTTACACCGGGGGAGGTAGTGGAGAAGCAGAGAAGTAAAGGTTACACGAAAGTCAGCAGTGGAACACAGATCAAGAAAGTGAGGACTTCCAGACTCATGACCCAACGCTCATAACTTAGTCTGCCCTACTCTTAGAAGTCCATGCATGTTGAAGGAGAGGCTAAGCAGAGCCCTGATTCTTACATATGCCAAATCTGGAATGCCTTACAAAGCATCTCTGACAGGCAAGGAATTCAATTATGAGATCCAATGTAGCACTTCAATAGGATTTGGCCACAGGATTTAGAGACTAGACTACACATGGCTGAGGTGTCAGGGGACATTAGAAACCACCCAAGTGATGCTCAAATCACCGTAACTGCCCCCAAGAGGAAGATGCTTTGTGCTATGGAGGATATGGGTGAATTTAAGTATATAGAGGTATTAACACAAACATTTTATATTCACTCATTGAGATCATAGTTTCTCTTTCTTAAAGGTGATCTGGAGAAGATCTTTTAAAAAAAAAATGGTTTTCTGCCTCTTTTGCTTCTTCACCTGGAAAGCTTTAGTTTAAAAATAAAATGAAAAAAAAAAAAAAAAAGGCAGAGAAAGGGGGGGATGGTAAGAAAGAAGAGAGTCTTCCCCCAGACCTATTTGTTCTATACCTTAGGACAGCGGTCTCCAACCTTTTTAAGCACAAGATCACTTTTTGAATTTAAGTGCAATCCAAGAGCTACCTCAAACCCAAATACTGTTGCCCCACCTCCTTTGTGTGCCTTTTCTGAGGAACCACCCCTGCTCACTCGATCCTTCCTCCCTCACTTTCACCATCTGGGGCAGAGGGTTGGGGTGCAGGCTTTAGTCTTGGATTAAGGGATTTGGAGTGTGAGAGGGGCTCGGAGATGAGCTCGGGGCAGGCAGCTAGGATGTAGGAGGTGGTTCTAGGTGCAGGCTCTGGAAGGGCATTTGGATGCAGGGGCTAAGACAGGAGCTTGGGGTGCAAGAGGGGGTTCATGACTGGGGTAGGAGTATGGGATGTGGGCTCCAGTGGGGCACACCTTACCTCAGGTGGCTCCTGGGTGGTGGTGCACTGGGGCTAAGGCAGGCTCATCCCTGCCCTGGCCCTGCACCACTCCCAAAAGCAGCCAAACTCCATCCCAAGTCTTGTTGTGCCCCCTCTGCTCTGGTGAGAAAGTGGGAGGGGGGGAACCTTGATATCAACCCCCGTCCTCTGCCTCCCCTGCCCTACAGAGAAAGCAGGAGGCTCCTAAGGGAACAGCTCCCAGGCAAAGGGCAGGAGATGAGCAGCAGTGGGAGAACAGACAGCTGAAGTGCTGACACTTGATAGCCTTTTGACCAAGCCAGTCAGGATCACCTGTCAGAGGCTCCAAGATCTACCAGTAGAGCCTAATCTACTGGTTGGTGACCACTGCCGTAGGAAGACCCGGGATTTTATTTCTTCTCCTGTTTTGCTCAAGGACCTAAATGGAGGTTTCAGCAGATATGAATTTTTTTAAATTAAAATCCCAGAGACAAGAAGTTAGTAGCAACATCTTTGTTCCCAAATATCTATTCATTCCTGGAGTTAAATAGGTCAAAAGACAAAACAAGCCAAAAAGACAGGATCACTGCCTAGCACCTTGTATATAATCACTTATGTCTGTGCAAACAATTCCAGTTTGGGGGCATTTTACATTTGCTTTGCATGGGAGTGAAATGAGCTGGGTAAGATGCACATTGAGAATCAGGACCACAGAGCTACATATACAGGCTAAAAATCTTTCCCTCTCCAATGCTTGGCTCTCTTATCCTTGGCTTTTGTGTTGGCACTGTTTCCCTAGTTTTCTAGCTGTGCAAAGTCTCCAAGATAGACCAGTCCTGAGTCAGAGTCTCCAGCCTAGATGAGACCCAAATCTCCAATATAGAAAAACAAGTGGGAAACAAACCCACTTAAAAATATCCTCCTGCCAACCACAATACATCATAAAAGGCACAAGTCCAATACACCACCCCACCCCACTTTGCAGGTCACCTTTCATGTTTGTGTACTTGCTGGCTCCATTTTGCTTAAGTAGCACATTTGGTGGCTTTTAAAAGGCATTTTACCACAGTTGGGTTTGACACCTTCTTTGTGGATTTATTATACTGGAACATCCCAGGGTGAAAACCTTGTAATTTATAAGCCTTTGTTTTAAGCCACAACATTCTTCTAAAAGCAGTTATTAATTATGGATCCATAAACATGTGCATGCACAGTCTATGCCGTAATAAACTAGAAACTAGGACAGTCCGTATCGGATCTAGCAAGATAGGCTTTTTTGACAGCACTAAGCAATAGGACAACACAGCTATAATCTGGGGACATGGAATGGCTCATTACCCAGTCAAGGTCATTCAAAAAAGAATTAGTGTGTAGAGGAGCCAGAGAGGGGGAATGAAATGAAGAGGACAGAGCTAGGGGAGATATGGGAGAAGGAAGGGTCAGCAACTCATCAGCACACTAGACCAGGACCCAGGACCCATGGGTACTAATCCTGGTTTTGCTGGTGACCATGGGCAAAGGTGCTTTGCCTTCTGTGTCACACAAAATGGAGATAAAGATACTGACACCTCCTCTGTAAAGGGTTTGAGATCTACAGAAGAAGACTGAGGCAAGAGTTAGGCATTATTGCTACTTTCTATTTCACTCACTCCCGACCACCAATACCACTTCTCCATTTTAGATTGGCCATCTGCCTAGACTTTCCTATTTCCTGCTCCTTTGTTCAAAGGGGGTGCCAGCGCCCAGATATCAGCCCTGTGCTCCACTAACGGTGTGAAACTCATCACAGGATATGAAAAAGAGCTTGCGCTGGTGAGTCTGAAAAGAGCAAAATATCAACAAGAAAACCCCTGCACTCTCCAGGCCCGTGGAGCAGGACAAAATTAAGGGAAGGGGAAAGGGGTCTCTTCTTTTGAGGACCTAGTGGCCGCAGGTACCAAAGACAGGCAACATCTCTGCAGTCCCAGAGCTATTTGTGTCTAGCTTAGCCACGCTGCATCTGCCTAAGCTGGAGGAGCCATTCTGCAACCTGGCAAGCAAGCAAGAGCATTAAAGCATTCTGTGCATCACCCGGATCATTTCCTTGCCCCGCCCCACCCCAGGCCAAGAAGTCTGCAGGACAGACATGTTTGGAGGCTTCTGGTTGCTTTCTGCAAGCCAGGGATTTTCAGATTCTCCCTGGCATGGTTGGACCTTCAGTCCCTCTTTGGGGCCTAGCCTGGATAGGTGAGGAAACTCAAGGACTGCTGGAGGTCCGGATGCCAGGCAGCTCTGCAGCACAAAAACCACTTACAGCATGCGATGTCCAGGAGGTGGCAATGAACAGAGGGCACCCAGAGGTTGGATGAGCCAGTGTCAAAGACCACGGTGAACTTTTGCGGTGGGGTCCCAATGCCAATCTCGCCGTAGTACTGCGCCTGAGGGAGGAGAGAGAAGGGAGGGGAGAGAAGAGGCATTTTAATATAGGTACAAGTTTCTGGTGATAAGCAGGTCATTGCCATGGGCTCTCGCTCAAAACGTCATCAAATAGGATAACCCTGTAGTGCTGATGCATACACAACCTTGCAGTAGGTACAAGAGTGCAACCCAAGTAGGAGCGCGAAATGGTGTGGTGGTCCCAGAAAGGAAAAGGGGCCACCACAACTGGTTTTCTGCATACAAGAGCCAGGGCTGGCATTAAGGGGGGGGGGGGGCAAGCAGGGCAAAGCTAAGTTGCGCAGGGTTTGGCTTAAGCACCAGGCTGTGGAGCATGGAGCCCCAATGAGTCTAATGCCAGCCACACTTGGCGGAATCCCTGAAACTTGTGCATGGTCCCCCCCCCCCCCCCTCCCAAGGGGCACCAGAGCCCTGGTTGAGGAACACTGGAGTGGACAAGTGCTGGCGGGAGTGAACTCATAATCACTCCAGTACCAGCCTCTTCCAGCAGGGGTCACTTGTAGGGGAGCGTTGAGCATATTAGCTACTATGTGTGGGGAACTCAGAGCTTCTCCAACCCCAGCCTCTCCCGGGAGGAATTTAGGGAGGAACTGCAGTAAGTTCCAAAGAGCCTAACTCCCACTGATTTCAGGCCTATGAAAATTGAGCCTCACCCAGCAAGAGTCACTGCAAGGAACAGCAGAGTCTCCAATAGATACAGTAGCACCCAAATACGTCACAATGTTGCATGCTGGGCAGGAGTCTCCCTCTCTCCTCTCCTCAGGCCACACAGCGACAGAGTGCTGGAAGGAGGGCCGGGCCTGTGAGGATATTCTACTGCAGTGGTTCTCAAGTCATGGGTTGGGACTCCAAAGTGGGCCGTAAATTTGGGGGCCTGTGGGATCACTTGGGTCGGTTTAGACTTGTTGGAGCCGAGGGCCAAAGCCCAAGGGCTTCAGCGCCGGATAGCAGGGATATAAAAGCCCATTTAAAAGGTTAACCAGTTAAACCACATGTTTAACCACCTGCCCTCCCGGCCGTATGGTAGGCCCAAGGCTCATCACACTGCATGGGGGGAGGGCAGCTGCTCCAGCCAGTCCACATACTGGTTAACCGGTTACCCCAGCAAGCATGCCAGTAAGGCATGATAACTCCTGATGCCCTGGAGTTTTAGCTTCCCCATCCTGAGGTGGTGGGGTTTGGGCAGGCTCAGGCATTGGTCCCCTCTCCGAGGCTCATGTAGTAAGTTGTATCATCAGAAGAAGATTGCAGTGCAATAAAGTTGGAGAATCTCTGCTCTGTAGTACCAGTCATAAGTTCTGGGCTCTGTTCCCAGTTCTGCTACAGGGTTCCTGCATGACCTTAGCCAAGTCACTTAATCTCTTGGTACTTCCATTCTCCCCTTTTGAAACAGTGGCAATATTCCCTTCGCCTGTCTGTTTCTCACTAGGTGTTTGCCCAGCACCTAGCACAATAGGGTCAAGGCTTCTAAGAGCTACCACAACACAAACAGAAGGAAACTCATCAGCCCACACCTGGACGTTAACATTTCACTGAGTGAGGCAACTTCCAGTTATATTTTTCCGCTTCTTAAAGTGTCTGTCTCATCTGCTGAGCATCTGCAGTCAGCTCTTACTACAGGGGTGGGGACCTTTTTTGGGGTGGGGCTGCGACGTGGCCCCCGACTAAGGAGAATGGCACTCCCCCTAAGCTCTGGCGTGCAAGGGGAATGTGGGGACCCAAGCTAGTCAAGTTTGTGCTTTCCAGCCCTGCAGTGGGGGGCTAGAGCACCAACACAGGCTCCCCAATGTTGGGGGGGAAGGAGAGGGGGGCGCTGAGCCTCAGGGGCCTGATCCAGGCAAGGTGGGGGCTGCATCTGGCCCGCAAGCCTGAGATTCCCCATCCCTGTCTTAGCAGGTAATAACATCAGGAAAACTATGCATGAAATAGAGCAGGTCCTTCTAAGTCAGTATGTGAAGCCTCTGCCTTTGGTGCTCTGCTGGGTGCCTGTGAATGGATATGGGGCTGTCCCCACTCAGCTCCTCCCAAGCAGAGCAAAACCGCACAGATCAATTCATCCGACAGATGGAGGCACACCTCAGTGGAGGTTTTAGCCTGCCCAGAAAAGCCTGGCATCCTGCTGGTTTCTTACCTGCTCAGTCTCACTCATTTTAAAATACACATTTACATTTTAGAACATTTAAAACACAGCATCAGTGCCACAAAAATGTGCTGCCCCCCAAAAAGCGCCGTGGGCATCCATCTCCCTGAACTTTTGTTCTAACCCCCATATGCAGGGCTGCATTACACTTGCATGTCCCTGTGGTAGATTTCCTAGGTTAAGGCCAAGTTTTGGCTCTTTTGAAGTAAGTTTCTAACCTGTATGACAGTGCAGACAACCTCCCCTATGTGAACCAAGCATGCAGGGATGCAGAGCTGGCAGAGGCTGTGGATAGCCAGCTCTGGTGCCTCTGCTCTGCCAAGCTGCAACAGAGTGACTTGGCACCACTGCAGTGCCCATTTGCATTGGTGCCATTCCAAGAATCAGGTCAGATCCAGTCCTGCCAACACTGGACAACACTTGTAAGAGCATATACAGATAGATGTAGCGTAGCAGGGAACTTCCAAGCACCATTGCAACTTTGTGCATGAGAGAGAGAAAGGCTCAATTTTCCTTCCAGCAGGCAGGGGATAGATAGTACAGTACGGAATACACACCAATTATACCTGCCTGGATTGGTTTGAAAGAAGCCCTTGAGCAGAGATCAAAGATTCCAAGAAGGACCTCCAGGTGTTAGACTGGCTTTTCATGTGGGTAATGCCTTTCCATCCTTCTTATCGGTCTCTGGCTAGATAAAATGGGTGAAGTAATATCTTTTATTGAACCAACCTCTGGCAGCAAGAGACAAGCTTTCAAGCCTACACAGAACTCTTCTTCAGATCTTTGGCTACTAGTATTATTCCAGAGGCACACAGACATCTGGAAAGATTTTCAACCTCTCTTTGAGAGAGAGTGGGAAAGGGAAAAAAAAAGTCAGGAATACTCAGAGACAGGATGATTTATTTATTCATTGGAGGGAGGGAGGCAGAAGGAAAGCCAAAACAAAAATTAGAGGGGAAAAAGGTAGAGAAGTGGCAGAAGGAGAGAAAAGGAAGAACATACGCAAATGCTGAAGACACCTTGCTCTATTATAGGACAGAAACAAAAAGGTGGAACAAAGCCAAGAAGGAAATAAAAGCTATTACAAAAGAGAGAGATAAGGTGAAATATTAATTAGAAAGCCAGCTGGCATGATGACAATTACAGTGCACAAGAGTCCTATTCCTGCACAGTTCAAGGAGTGGGGAGTAACAGCACAAGTATTTCCCACCCTGGCTGGCAGGCTAGTAGGTAATCAGAAACTTTCAAGTGTCAGGTGTAGAAGATAGTTGTGGAAGCCTGGGGGAAGCCAGGCGTGAAGGAAAAGACCCCCACCCCTTGTGCCTGGAGCCAAGAATGGGGATGGGAGAGGTGTTGTCAGTCTTGTGAGGAAGAGCTGCCACAGCAGTTTAGAAGCAACCTTGGAGTCTAGTTTATCAGCCAGCAAAGCCTGGGAGTTGGCTGGAGGCACTGGACTGCAGAGCTGATGAACACAGAGATGGCAGTACAAAGTACAGCCAGTTAGGCAGGGTTGATGCTCCTGTTCAGGCAGCATCCCCTGGCAGTGGCAAAATTTTACTTATCCCAATGGAAGTGACTGCAGGGGATGGGGAGGGAAGGGAAGGGCAGTCCCCTCCCAGCATGCTAAAGGCAGAAGAAAACCGAGAACGGAGGCAGCTCATAGGTGCAAGGCACACAGATGTTCTCAGGTTGCTTTTACTGAGACTCTCACACTAAGGGGCATGACTCCATGCCCTCCTAAACTTTCTTCCTGGTGTCAGGAACTACTGGGATTGGGAGGGCTAAGGAAAGCCACAGGGAAAGTAGGGACTGCTATACCAGGGGAAGGGGGTAAAATGAGGTTCAGCTGGAGCTGCTCATCCTCCTGCCTGGACTTGGAACCCCACGCCCTCCGCCCACTGCCCCCACACTCTGGAGGCAATAGGACCCAGACAGTGACTTCTCCTGGCCCTTCCTGCCTCATGTGGTCTTGGGGAAAACAAGCTGCAGTGAGGAATGAGCCAGAGACTCAAGTCCAGCTGGTAGGAGCACCTGCTGACGCAGCCAGAACAGGCACCTTCTGAGTACCAAGAACTCTTTTTGCCCTGGGCCGATTGTGTGGTCAGGCCCTTCTCCCAACCTGCACCTGTCTTGTTTTATTTAGATTGCAAACTTGCTGGGGCAGGCACCATCTGCTACTCCGTGTCTCTACAGTGCCTAGCAGAGTGGGGGCCCCATTCTTGATTGGTCCTTAGGCACTGCCGTAATAAACATGATTAATTGTAATAAGGGAAAGCCAGGCAACTTAGAAGTCAGAGCAGTTTACAGGATCAGGACCTTAAAAAGGGAAATTTAGGACATGGGTTCCCAAACTGGGGGGCATGAGGCCCACCCAGCCTCCTCCCCTTCCCCGCCCCCATCAATCCCCTCCCCAGGTTTTGCTGCTATTTTTGTTTCTCCACCCAGGTCAGTTCCTTTCTTGTTTTGTTTTTTGTTCAACAAGTTTTGCTGCTGTTGGGGGGGGGGGGGGGGGAGGCATGAGGGTTTCCTCAAAAAAAAAAAAATCAAAAAGGGGGCGTGATGCTGAAAAGTTTGGGAACCACTGATCTAGGAGGAAGGGAGGTCAATTTTGCCCTCATCTCCTATCCCAAACGGCTGGCACATCCCTGCAGCCCCTGAGAAAGGCAGAGCAGGGGGTCTCCACATGCTGCCTTTGCATGCAGACACCACTCCTGCAGCTCCCACTGATCAATAAACGGGAACCATGGACAGTAGAAGCTGTGGACTCACAGCCAACCCTCCCTACCTTCAGAGGGTCCCTTATCCCGCCCTTCTAATGCAGGAACCAGGTCCATCCCTGGGGCAGCGGGTGTTGGCTGCCCAACTGCTGCATGAGTGGGATGAAGCCCAACACCCTGTGCTCCAGAGGCTGAATGCCTTATCCCCAAGTCCACTCCACCTCCTTACCTTCGGCGGGTCCCTTATGCTGTGTTGGCTGTCTGGTCATTCCCAGGGATGATGGGTGGGAGGGGGGGGAGGAAGAGGGGGAGAGAGACTTGAGCTGCTGAGGGGGGAAAATGGGATTTGAACCCTACACCCCCCAAGCAAATACCTTATCCCCTAAGCCACTCCAGAACCCAGCCTGTGAAATTGCTTTGTGTAGCCACCTACATCAAGGATGTGTCCTAAACACTTAGAGCAGGTTTGTAAGGCAGCTTGGATCACTACATAGTTAGTGACGCATTACACCAATGGGAAGGCAGCAGTGCTCTAGGATTATTGCTACAACTCACCAAAAAAAAAAAAAAATTCACCTCTAGCGTGCAGGCAAGGAGGGATTAGCACTGAACATGTGGCTGACTGCATCAGTGTATGGAATCTGGCGCAAGATCCTCTACTGCCTTGTCCCTGGAGTGGCCATTTATACTACCACCAAGTGCTACCCAACCAGAACACCGCACTAGCTTAGACTGGGGTAGGGTTTGTGCAGGTTCTGGGAGAGGGTTTAAACAGCCACGCAGAGACAGTCTTTCCCGCAACAGCAGTTCTGAGCGACTGACCAGGAGAGCCAATTACACGCAGCATGATAAGAGGCTGAATGGAGGTGTAGCCAGAGTACCACAGGGAGGCTGAACAACATGAAATGCTCTGTTGGATGGATTTAAAAAAAAAAAAAGCGTGCACGCCTTATCTGAAGGAGTTTCACACATAAGAACTCATCTGATCTGATCAGAAGAGCCCCCGGGCCAGTTTTCCATTGGCTCGCCAGCAATAGGCTGACTTGCATTCACAAGGGAAGGCATCATGGATGGGCCAGTGAGTCAGCATGTATTCTGTGTTGTTTTTTTAATGCCTGTCCAAACCCAGCACACCTCAAAGGTCACACAATAGTGGTGGTGAAGATTTTCACTCCTCTGCATTCTTCCCCTGGGGAAAAGGAGACATTAGACAATGACCCAAAGATCAGCTTACTTTAATATCAGAGGAGGAGGAGGAGGGCGGCTCTGGGTTGATGTAACAAAAAAAAAAAAAAAAAAAAAAACCACCACAACAACAACAACCAAAGGAGTCCTGTGGCACCTTAGAGATTAACAGATGAGATAGATGAGGCTTTAGCATCAACACCTTAACTGGAACCAAGTCAGGAAACCCAGTTACAACATGCTTGTTCCATGACCTGATTACATTGTAGATACAAGTTGGCACCACCAATACGTAACCATGTTGTAATTGGGTCAGGTGACAAAAGTACCTGACTGGATTAGAAGACAGACACGATTACAGAGAAAAAGCTTCCAGTCTTTTTCCTCCACTCAAGGATCTTTTAAAGCATCCTTCCATAACCCACAAATGCCTCTCTACTAAGAGTGACCCATTTCTACCTTGTCACTGACGGTCACAGTCATGGTCAAATCCTCACCACGTAATGAGCTATTTAAACTCTCAGAGGCCAGCCAGAGCACTGTAAATGCCTAATCTGTCAAGTCAGACAAGCTGATGGGGGAGGACAGATCTTTAATTGGACCAGCTTCTGTTGAGGAGAAAGGAGTTTGAGCTACACAGAGCAGTTCTTCACATTTTGGTCACCATTGCACGTTGACCTAAAGATATTAGTGACCAGGTGGGTGGAAGAATATCTTGCACCAACATAGTTACCACACCCCTGCAAATAGTAGAACGGACAAGAAAAGCTGTGCAGACACCCCAACTTCTGAAGAGAGCTTGAACTTTTGGAATTGAGCAGAACTTTCAAACACATGCTAATCCTTGCAGGTTGACTTTGCAGCCAATCCAGTAAAGTACTTCAGCACACAAGCAGATTACTGATCCCAGTAGGGCTGAGTGCATGCTTAAACTGAAGCACATACTTGGGTGCTTTGGTGGGACAGGCTCTGCCACAGGATGAGCTGGGCCTATATGGACCTGTGTCTTCAGCCACATGACCCCACCACCTGATTGAAGTAGAAGCTAGAATTGGGGGCTGGAATCTTTGATCAACTCAGCTCACGCTACAACAGGGCCACAGAACGTAGACTCAAAGGGTTATTTTAGGTTCTACTGGCTACAGTGGAACCCCACTGGGGTGTTCTGGTACCTGGGAATGGCAGGACTGCAGCAGTACTCTAGACACGCACCCCTTCCGTATGCCATGCCTCTGTGCTGGAAGTCAGACGGGTGACCCACAGCTGGCCATGCCAGTTCCATGCCCATCTGCAGATTCTCAAGGGGAAATCCTTAGGTAGCCGGGTAAGTTGGCTGTCAGATTGCTTGCACTGCTCAGTTGGTGCCAAGTGTCCTTCATGTGAGCCATGATCGGCCAACAGTCTCTCCTCAAGGACCTCAACAGCTAAGTGGATAGACCAGAACCAAATACACTGTAGACAACACACAGGAAGTGCTATGTGCTTTAATACTGATGAGCTTCACGGCAGAGATACTTGAACCCCAGAACACAGATATACTGCTTCCCTCAGCCAGTGAGGGTGTCCTATGTGTAGGGATGCAGGACTAGGTTGACACACTTAAAGCCACGATGAGACCACCTGGCACGTCATTCTCAGGACACCAGACATCTCAACGCCTCTGTGATGCAGTCTCCATTGCACATCGCACCCACATGGATACTTCGGGTAATGAGGTTTAGAGGGTCCTCCAATCTCTTAGCACTTGGGGTGGGGTTCTGGCATGCCAGTGGAGTCTTCCTACATTAGGGCTAAGGCACGAATGTCTCCCCCTCCCCGAGTTACTTATCTTGGAAAGGGAAAAGCCCAAACAAGCCACTAGGAACCTCACAAAGCAGACTTGAAAGCCATGCTGTGTCCACTAACAGATGCAGAGTCTCCCCCGAGGGACAGCACTGGGGGCTATTCTGTGGTATGAGAGAGCCAGAAGCTCAGGGAGAGGGGAATACGATGAGTCAGGGGAATACGATGAGTCAGGGGACCAAGACTCAGGGCAGCCTCTCAGAGAAACTTGGGCAGGATCTTCTGCCCATCTAACAAGGGGACAATGGCCTAAAGTGGGCTGGCAAGTGGCAACATGCAGGAGAGTGTGTTTCAGGCGAACGGGTGGAACCTTGTTATTTTTAACTCTTCAAGCATAGGGCATGCAGAACTGAGTGGGAAGGGGAGGGGCAAAAAGTTGGAGGTGGGGGTGGATTAAGAGACACAAGTGATACCATATATGAGCAGCACAATGATTCCTTAAAGGTTACAGATCCCCTCCCATCCAGTGGCTGTGCTTATGCTCTGTGCACTAGAAAGGACAGTCAAGTCAGAAGTACATGGCTACTCATCATGCTGACTTGTATTGTCTCATTATTTCCTGTAAGTGCCCCTGCTGTTGTCTCCCCTGTGGCCTCTTGCCTTTCTCTTCTGGGTTTGCACAGTGCCTCGCACACAGGGCTCCTGGTCCATGGCTAAGGCTGCAAGGCGCTATGGCAATACAACACACACACCCGAGCTACCCCAAAGGCCCGCTGTCTGTCCAGCTCCTGGGGTCCAGCGTTCTGGCCTGACATCACAAGAGGCGCGCACCCAAATGCCCCTGACTTTATGACTTAAGAATAAACCAAAAAGGGGTTGAAATCATAACTCGCACAACAATTTGCAGACAGAAAACCAGCCTGAGATGCAACTTCGCATCCACTCCCAACAAGCAAGAGCTGAAAAGGAGCATAAAGGGCTTTATAAGCAGCAGCCAAACATGTTTCGGAATCGCAGCCCACCGTTGTGCAATCCCCACCTCTCTCTGTTTCGAAATGGCTGATTAGCCAATCGGCCCCTCCTTGCTGATCCCAAGGGAGTTCCTACAAACAACCAGGTGCCTAGTCAAGGGAGAAAGAAACTGGAAACCTGACAAGAGCCCAGGAGGCTAGGGAGTGCAAGCCAGGAGCTGCCAAGATATCCCAGTTCCCAGGAGAGCACTCCACAAACACAGGACATGGCATGTTTGGTTGTTCACAAGTCCATGCCTCCAGTTCTTTGAGCTTGAAATTCCACCTGTTTTGTAAGAACCATGGTGGACTGGGCACTGAAATGAAGAGGCCTCAATTTTGGGGTACCCACCCTGAGGCTAATTTTCAGAAGTGCTGAGCACCCACAAATTTAACTCAAGTTAATAGGCGCTGCAGGGGCTCAGCAAAAACTTAGAAGTAAAAACCAACCAACCAACCAACCAACCAACCAACCAACCAACCAACCACACACACACACACACACCACGACCCCATTCCTCCCAAAACAACAGACCAAAAAAAACCAAAAATCCCCCCCACACACAGGCCACTACCTTTAACTTACAGCATCCAAGTTAGAAAAGTTTGGCGTAACTAAACAGACTAACTACACAGTTGGTTAGACATAAGGTCTGGAAAGTACGAAGCAGTGAGTGGCAAAAGGAAATAGGCAGTGGTGAGGCTACAGCACAGCTGTGGGGGAGGTGGTGTGATATGAATCAAGAGCAGAGACATGGGAGGTGGGGGGTAGAGCTGTGCTTCCGCTCAAGGATCTGAACAGGAACTTGAAGTTTCTGGTTACATGAAGGATAAATAGGTAACTCTAGAGCCGTGGTGTCCAATGCGCTAGCCACTAACGGCTACTTGACCGGTTGAGTGTGGCTAGTTCATTACTGCAGTCAATTTATTTCATCTATGACTCCCACTGGATTGACTGCTCCCTGCCAGCCAGCAGGGCGACATGCCCTAATATTATAATGAGCATATGTACCAATGCCCCTTATTGGATGGAGGACTATAACCATGTTTCATGAACCCTATACTGCTAAGAGCTAAATTAGGTTCCCTTATTAGTCCAAGAGGGGACATTTCCTTTTGAAGTGGGTTCTACAGATTAGAACCCTCAAGATGTACACCATGGCAGAATTCACAGACACTGTTACAATACGACACTGCAGTTAGCCAGACCGTTCTTGCGCTACCAATTCCCACAGCTTTATGTGCAACATAGAGGAGATCTGATCCATTGCTAACGCCTACCATGTGTTTCTCCAGACAGGAGTTGAACTGAACCCCTCTCCAGCATTCCAGGTACATGAAAGTTCCCTAGCGAGGTTGAAAATGGATCTTCAGGAAACTGCCTAACTTTGTTCATTAATGGAACAATTTACTACAAAGACTCTCCTAATCTTCCCTCTCTCAATGTACTTGGCGTGAAGGCTATTTTCTCAGTCACCTCAGTGTAGCTTATTTCAAAATTGGGAGCGTCTACATGGCACTTATTTCGAAATAGAGCACTCTTCCTCCAACTTCCCTTGCTCCTCGTACAATGAGGACTACAGGAGTCAGAGTAAGAAGTCCTCCAGCTTGACGGTATTTTGACATTATTTCGAAATAACTGCCTGCTGGGTAGACAGACTAAGTTTATTTCAAAACAACATTAGTTATTTTGAAGTAATGTTGCTGTGTAGACATACCCTAAAAGTGCAATGGCAATTATGTGAGGAGACAAACAAACAAACAAAGATAGGAGCAAACCCAGCTAGTATGCTTTGATGGAAGGAACGCTGCACTCCAAAATATATCCAATGTTTGACTAATGCAAAATGGAACATTTTTTTCTGAATTCCTTTTCACTTGACCCTCATTACTACAGTTTCCAATATATATGCACACATGTATCATCTATCTGCCTTGCAGTTTTCTGGAGGCCCAGTCTCAAGTGCACTCAGCAAGCCAGACTTTCCAGACAGCTCATGCCCAGCTGGGGCCAGACTTTCCAAACAAGTCGGTTCCCAGCATCAACCTAAGTGATTCTTATAGACTTAGGCTCTGATCCAGCAAGTCCTTTAAACGTATGTTTAACTCTAATGGAGCTACTCAACAGCTTAAAGTAAAGCATGTGCTTATTTGCTTTGCTGGATCTGGGCCCTAAACAGCAGCAACAATTCTTTTCAACCACAGAACTCACAGCACTTTATAAAAGAAATCCATTTTATAGATGGGAAGATCACTTCCCACCTTTATTCCCCCACCCCCCACATCATCCAGCAGCTCCTGCTGTGACCACACTGTACTTAAAGATGTTAATGTAAGGTAAGGAGGAGTATTTGGGGATGGGAGCGGAGGAAATATTGTTTTAGGTCAGCCATAAAAATACTGGCATATTGTGGGGGTCATCTGGATACCCACAGTAGTGCTGCTGACTTGAAGGTATACATTGTCTCCAAACCAGAAATGAAGGGTGAGGACAAAAGTGATAATATGCAACCAGTGTCTATTGCCCCATCATGATCAACCAGAACAACTCTGTGTTCTATACTTGGCTCTCTCAAATTCCAATTGAGTGGCCACAAGGGGCTTGTCTACACTGGCAAGTTACAGCATTGCAACTGTCTCATTCAGGGAGGTGGGGGAAAAACCCCTCACCCCAAGCAGAGCTAGTTACAGTGCTGTAAAGCACCAGTGTGGACTGTGCTCCGGCACTGTTCACTACTCTGGTCTGGAAGTAGTTTACCCAGAATGCAGAGAGAACTCTCAGTGCTCTGCTAGGGCCACAGAGCCATGTTACAGCACTGTCCCAGCTGTGCTTTAAATGTCAAGTGTAGACAAATCCAAGGACTAGTAATACTAACAGCTACCTCTCCCTCCTGCTTGAGGCATTCAGTGAAAACAACAATTTGTTACACCCTTTGTTGGGCATGACAGGCAGTGGATTGTGGAACCACAAATCAGCTGAGAAATTGAGATATCTGCGTACAAAGGAAAAAGCTTCTACTGACAAATTATAAAGTCAGGGTAATTAGTAATGAGGCTGAGAAGAAATAGGTTGCAGAAGCAGTAATGTCTATTTTAAAGCTCTCTTGGGTGTGGCAGTGGCTTTATTAAAACTGTCAATGTTGAACAGCTGTAGCGCATCCTCCAAACTGTAGCTCTTCCATTCTGCATTGCATGGCCTTCTCCTCCCCCTGAGGTCAAATGAGGTGTTGCCATTGACTTCTGTGGAAGTAGGTCTGGACACTAAGGCTCAGATCCTCAAAGGGAGTTAGCCCCTTATGTCCAGATTACCTAATCCCCGCAACAACTCTGTAAAGTAGGTTTTAATCATCAACATATGGGCAAAGTTTGGTGACAAAGTTTGGTAGAGTAGACAAAGCCTTAAACTCTCAAAACCATGAGAATGCACACTCTGCAGTGTGAATTTAGTCATGAAAAATACCCAGTTTTGGTGATAAAGCCTTCCACACCTACGAGAGACTCTTCCCCTCCCTTTACTGTTGACAAAGGGTCAGTGTAGACACATTTATTTTGCCCAGAGAAATGACTTCCTCCAGTATCCCACAATGCCTGCCCTGATGGCTGCACCCCTCTCCTTTCAAAGCTCCAGGAAGTAGCTGACAGTTGAGTGTGCTGATGCATTTGGGGAATTGGAGTACTCTTGTTCTGCCCTGCACTAGGAACACAACAGCAGGCAGACTGCTGTTGCATGGGGAGGCTGGAGAGACTGATATGCTGCTTTGACATTCCTCAGCATGCAGAGCTCAAAGAGCTACTCTTCATGCTACCCCAAGAGCCGAGGAGGCTGGGGGAGACCTTGGAGGGAATCCCAAGATGTGCAGGTGTAGATACATCTCTGTATTAATCGTTAGTCTCTGTATTAATAGTTTTCATATGAGTGTGGATCATCTTCATATAATCTCAGTGACATTTTTAACTTGGTAATTTTTCATATAGAACATAGAAACTTTGTATTAAGTCTTGGTCACTGCTTAAAAAACAAACAAACAAAAAACACCCCCCACACACCAAACAAACAAAGGTGCCAATACTCCAGGGGAAAAGAGTTCTGACTGGAGGTGCTGGTACTGCATCTGGAGGTGCCAGTACTGTGTACCGCACAGTACAGTCACAAAAAAGCACTGGTCTTGGTAGAATAGTCCCTAAAAATAAGGTAAAAAGAATCTTTGTACCAGAATAGATCTTTCCCTTTTTACTTAAAGGATTGCCCTGTTAAATGAATGAGATGCAAATGGATACGGCATGAAATGCAAGCACCTCAGGACAGTTGCAAAGGTTGGAGAGGGGATAGAAGCCAGATCTAAGGACAATGAGACCTGCTAAGTGGGTTGATTGAAAGAAGACTGGACATGTGGACGGCCTTAGGAGTCAGCAGCAAGTGCTTGCTTTTGGAAGCCCCCTCTTTGAAGATGAACGTGGCAGCATTAAGACAACACCCAAAAGGCGCCATAGACGACTAACTGACTATACATAGGATAACCCAGATTTTGCATATGCATGAAAATAGATTTGCATGGGAGGGAAGTACAATAAAAATCTAAAGTATCTTGCAGGAGGACCCCAGGGTTGTGTCTTGTCAACATGGATCTGGATAGATGGGTTCCACCCCTATTGCACGTAACTCACCTGGCCAGTGCTATCAGAGGGAGCAACAGACTGGTAACAACAAGATGTAGTGTGCTGTGTGTGTGTGGGGGGGGGGATATATATCATATGCATGTGTTAAGGGTTGATTGCTATACGTATTACCAATAAGTGTCCCCCCCCCCCCCCGAAAGATCCTATGCAGTACTTCAAGTACACCACAGGTACCAGCTCAACATTGTGCTGTGGGATACATACCCACAATGCATTGCTCACCCTGTTGATGATGGTGCCCTCTAATATAGACAATCTGTCAGAGGGAGCAAGTGTGAACACCCTCTGGTGCTTTGTTTTGTCAGCTGTTGGACAGCAACACCAGCCTTATCAACAAAACTCTGTAATGCAGTTGTCCCTGACCTAGGAACACCTTTGGTCCAGACCCTGTCAGGGGAAGTGGCTCTGCACACAGAGGTTCCCCTTTGCTTCCCATCTGGGAGAGAAGAGGAGGGGGACAGTGACATACTGGTCTGGAGGCTCTCTCCCCACCACTCCCATAGCAGCGGGGGACATGGAGCCACATGTGCCCCTGGGAGCGGGGTGCCAGGTAAGTGCCGCACCCCACTCCTCTGACCCTTATCCCCCTCATGCACCCACCCTCCCTTCCAGACCCCATGCCCCCACTTCCCTTTATTACAGCAAACACCCATGATCCAGAAAATTGGGAAATAGGCTACACCAGATTATGAAAGAGAAGTTCAAGTGCAGTGCAGACAGAACCTGAGGCAGGGCAAAGGGGTTGCTGCAGAACAGAGACACCTAACTTTGGCAGGGCGAGTTTCCTTGGGAGTAGAGTCTGCAAACAAACAATGTCCATGGGCAGGGACATATCAAGGGGGAAGGCCTGAGCGTGATTCCGTATTCCCAGCCAAGCACCAGGCACTTGAGATTTGCAGCAGGATGAGTCGGTGGTCACTGTGGGCAAGCAACAGCTGCTTTGTCCTGCTCTGTGTGTGGTGAAGAGGTGCAGGTGACAAGTTTGCAGGTCAATGGGAACTCTTATGGCCCTGGCCCAGGGAACCCCTGCAATTCCACATCATGTCCCACAGAGCAATGAACCTGTACAATCAGCTGTGGTACTTACATCCATGTAGTTCTTTAGGGTTTCCGGAGTGGGCTCCCCTACGCCAGGAACACCCAGCTTGTATTTCAGGAGTTCGCCCATGGCATTCAGATCGGGGATTTCGCTCCCAGCTTCATTTAGGATGCGGCGAACTGAGGGGAACTTGGTCAGTGGGATTCTGTTTGGTAAACAAAGAGAAGCACAACGCCAGTTAGAGCAAGGAACCCTGCCAATGCCACACGATGGCATCCACCATCCCCACAGGTGGGGCTGGAGGCCACACAAAGCAAACAAACAATCTGCCAGTGCACAAGGAGCACTCACTTTACACAAATCTAAACCGTGCTGATATTTAATGATCTGAGGGACAGAATTTCCTTCCTCCTCCCCTCTCCCGAGGGTGACAGCACCTGCTGATCTGTGCTTAAAAATAAACACACACTAGGGCCTGTAGGGTTTTCGGGGACACATCTGCTGGTGCAAAATGGCACAGTTCCATGGAAGGGAACAGATCTGCCCGTTTACATCAGCAGAGAATTTGGCTCCTAACGACAGTGATGTTTACAGTGCAATTCCCAGGCGGGGCAAGCGTTGTTTTTCTGAAGCTTACTCTTGGATCTTATTTCTGGATCCTTAATAAGAGAATATGTAGCTCTTGGTGCTTTTTACATATGGATTTCAAATTGCTTTCTAGAGTGCTTTCCATTGATTTTTGTGGGCTTTGGACCAGGTGTTCCATTAGCAGGGTATACAGGAAACAGACCAGTCTCACTCTGAAGGGCTTGTAAAAGCTGCGTTTGGGGAGATGGCAGGAGTAGCATGTAGTGTTGTTCAGTTTGGAAAAAGGATTCCCTGTTCATCTGAATCAGGGAACCACAATATCAATCATCCTTACTGATCCGGCCATTGGATCCTACCATAGTTAACTCCTCAGACTAGCAACAACAGAAGAGAAGAAGTAGGTGCTGGCAGACCCCTAACTGCTAGGGATCTGCCAGCACCACTGAACTCCAGGCCCTCAGCCATTTCACTCAGATGGGGAAAGCACTGTCATGCTCAGGGCTCGTATTCGTATTCCTCTAATCATCTTCTGCAACTTCTAGTGCCAGTGGTTCTGCTCAAGAAAGTTGCCTGCCCCTTTGAGGTGTGGTAGCCAGCCTGCTCAAAACCATTCAGTCCCCTCTCCAGTGAGGCCATCCCCTTGGACACTGCTGTTTGTAAGGATGAGGTCAACTTCCTTCAAGGCTCTGTATTTCAGGTCCTGGCCACACTGGGAAATTGAACATGTCCTAGCAGCTGTCAAGCACCAGGGCTGTGCTGGTTGCTGGTGACCAGTAACAAAAATGTACTTTTGTTAAAACAGTTGGTGAAAATTGGTCAGAGTCCATAAACATCCAATGCACACAAGGGGCTTTAAATCTCCAGAACCAGGCAATTTACCACACACTGACTGCGGGGAAAGCTAACACTTATCTGAAGGCACTGTCTGTGTCAGTTATTGGCATTAGCCAATGTAGGGATGTTAATTTCAAGTAACTGATTAATTGAATAGTCAATGCATTTTGCATCAACTATTCAATAGGGCGCCTCTGCCTTTGAAGTGCAGCAATAGCTCTTGGGCTGTTGCTACACTTCAGAGGCGAAAGCGCTGTGTGGAACCCGGGATCAGCTGGGGAGTCTCCAGCTGATCCTGGGCTCCAAGGGGCACTGCCATTTTGAAACTCTGCATGCAGCCTGGGGACACGCCAGCTGGCCACTGAAGTGCTGTGACTTTGAAGCATCTCCTCCTCCTCCCCCACCTTGCTGCCTCTTTCTGATAGAGGCAGTAAGGAGGAGGGCAGGAGCAACTAGTCAACTAGCCTATCAGCTATCCCATAAGTACTTGCTTATCAGACAGTCAACTAGTTGTTCAAATCCCCAATTCAATGCAGCTAAAGAAAGTCAGTGTGCTGACAGAAAGCTTGAGCTTAGCTTACACAAGAAAAGGAAAATATACAGCTGGTTTGCTTATCACTACTTAGAACTCTGTAAAGACTCTACTGAGGTTGGAGGACAACTGCCCCTGCTTAGCACTCCCTAGACTCCTGACTCCCCGGGGCCAGATTCACTGCTCTCCTGCACTTCGCATAGTCATCTTCATGCCAGTGTTGTGCACACACTACTATTCTCATCTCAAAGCATTTTACACACACCTAGAACACTTCTGCATCACAGATCAAACAACAGATTTGAACAAGAGGGCATGTTGTTTCCACAACACACATTCTCTCTGCTCACCAGTTGCTTACTACCAACTAATCCTCCAGATTCAATGCTACATTGTTTCAGAGTAAATGGATACTCGGTGGGTGGCTTTTGCTTGTTTGTTTAAAATTGACACATTCACTATCAGTTTCAGCAACAAGATTGGGGGTGGGGAGTGGAGGGAGGGGAAACCCCTACTGACCACTAAATAATTCCTCAAATGTTAATAATCTTTCAGAAGATTTGCTTCTGTGAACTTCAGGCCCTGATAGCCAGAAGGGCTGAAAACCCAGAATTCCAGCAGAAGTCAAGTGCAAACCTCTTCTTAACAATCAGGCCCCTAGAAAGTTTTGCTCCTGTAAAAGGTCAATAAAACTTCTGAGAAATCGTCAAGATTTGAGGTTTAGCATTCAGGAATTTTCTTCCCTTGTCTTTGAAAAAGACAGGAATAGGTAACTGAAAGTTAACTCAAAACAGGCCTCCTCCAAAATACACATGTACTTTAGAATGATGCAGAAATGAATGTGGAGGACTTGCTGGTAGCAAGCGGCCAACTGAGCTGGACAGGTTTGCTTCCTTCTGGCCACATTCTCCTCACTTGTGCAGCCTCAACTCTAGCCAACTTCCATGGGGGCCAGGAACACTGAGCACAATGGCCCTGCTGAAAGGTGCTACAGAACCGGTAACAACACAGAGGGGCACACTACATGCACTTCTGCATAACAGGGAGCAAGACATTTAAAGGCACCCAGATGCCTCATCAGAGAAACTCCACCCAGATTGTGTACAACCAAAGGCATCGCCCAGAGGAAACCCATGGAAAAAGGCATCTGTGCATAACCAAGGACCAAATTTTAGCTCACGACCGATCATTTTCTTTTGCTTCTTTAGTTTCCCCTTCCACCGTCAGCAAGGGTTAGAAGCCAGGGAGACTGGCCCTTTGCTCTGGTAGGACTTTACCTGAGCCTGCAGCCAATTCGTGGAGTCCTGACCCCTGACCCTCCCTCCTCACCACTTATGATGGCAGAGAAATCAAACCTCCCATAAGCCAGCCATCCACACTCGGAAGAATCCCAGCCCCTGCTTGCCTCCCACCCTCCCCAGCTACCGCAGGCCGCCTGCCCCAGGCCAAGCACAGGCAGGATGCCTTCTCACGAGGGAGTGGTAGGTTTCCCAGGAGGCCTGGGCAGCTCTGCGGGGCTGTCCCCACCGGCTCCCAGCCCCGCTGTTTCCTAGGCTCCCCCAGCGCCCGCTCCCACCTGATCAGCGCCGAGCAGGAGCCCAGGAGGAGGGCCAGGAGCAGGGCGGAGGCGCGTGGTTCCATGGCTCCCGGCGTGGCCGCTGCTGCGCTGCGAAGTGATCCGGCTGCCGCCCCCTGCCCGCGCCTTTATCCGGGCAATGAGCGAGCGCTCCGGCGGAATCCTGTGACTGTCGGATCAGCTGACGGGGCTCCAATTGCAACCTGGCGTCACGTGATCGGCGACCCAGCCCGGGGCGGAGGCGGCGGGCGACAGGGTTTAACCCCGCGAGCGCCGCCGGCTGGAGGTTCGAGGCCGGACGTGCCGGCTGCTCTGGGTCTCGGGCGAAGCCAAGCACGCAAGCAGCGTGAGTTAGCTCCCGCCCCCCTCCGCCGCAGACAATCACGCGCCTGCCTTATTTTGCTGGCTGGGCCGGTTTGTGGGCCTTTAGGTTACAGGCCGGTCACAGGTTTGGGGCTTTTCTCTGCAGCCAGGAAGGCTCAAAACTTCATAATGAAAAAAGAAAAAAAAAAAAAGAGGAGGGGCTGGTGCGCTTGTAGGGCTGAGGAGAAACTCCAAACGTGACACGGCTTGCAAGAATTTGCAACACTGCTGGAGAGATTGGGCCATGTCTACCTCCCACTCACAATCATAACTTCCCTGTGGCAATCCATCACGGCAGCTGCTGGCAGGGCAAGAGAAGAGCAGGGCAGTATGTTGGTGCCTGCTCTGTTGGTCTCTCTTAGTGGATGCATAAGATGCCTTCAGGTAGATTTGAACCTTGGACCTCCGTGTAGAAACCACTACAGCTGGAGTGCTAGAGCCAGATAGCTCATCAGCTAGGCCAGCGGTGTCCAAACTTTTTTCAAAGAGGGCCAGATTTGATGAAGTGAACATGCATGAGGGCCGACCATTTTGCCTGACATTCTTTGAACCATTAAAATTAAATGAAAATTAATATTTTATGCAAAGTTTATTGCAAACGGCATACTTTTCATTTCATCACATGGATGACAAATCTAAACAGGTGTTAAATCACTCTGCCTTTCATATCTGAAGGCCAGATGAAAAAAAAATCCAGGAAGCTGAAATATATGTCAGGAACATTGTAAAGTACATTACATTTTCTTGGTAATAAAGGTTGTCTGTCAACTTTTAAGTTCAAAAAATATGAACAGGAACATAACACCAAGTATACATGTTGTGTCCAAATATATTTATAACTGATTTAGACCAACTGACATTAACTGAGATTTTACAATGTATTCATCTCAATACATATGGATTCGTTGGGGGGCCATAAAAGATAGATATTGCCAAATTACCTGGGGGGCCATATTAAACCGGAACACGGGCTGCAATTGGCCCACGGGCCGGACTTTGGACATGCCTGAGCTAGGCTATAGAGCTCCCTTGGTCTTAGCTCTGTCTGTAAGTGGTCTAAGTGCCACTGCATAGGACAGTGAAGCACATTAGGTGTGCAGGTTACATATGCACAGTTGGCCCAGTCATTTGACAGTGCTAGCTAGGGTTGCCAGGTTTTGAACTGGACAGTCCAATATTTGAGCTTTCTGTCTGGGAAACAAATTGAGAAAATATCAATGTCCGGTATTTTCCAAATAAGATGTAATGTAGATTGTGATGTAATGACAAGTGTGTCTGGTACTTTTGTTAAAACCATCTGGCAACCCTTGCCAACAGCAGCCAGGTAAAGAGCTGGTGAAAGTCAGTCAGCGGGCACTCTTCAAGGACATGCAGCATAGTCTGAAGTTGACTTCATCTACATTGCGGGTCGTGAGAGAACCCCCCTTTGAAAAGACAGGACACACTTTTGAAACCGGTTCAGGGATGAGCAGTGGTGCCTTTGCAGATGGTTGGGGAGGTGGCCAGAGAGTGACTGACAAGTGTCATCGCTGGTCACTCGTTATGCCAAGCAGATTCATATCTTTTGGTGGCATAAGGCAGTGGTGCTCAACCTTTTTCCATTCGTGATCTCAGGAAAATTTTTGTTGAGAAAAAAAAAATGCCACGGGAGCATTTTTTGTGGCCCCTTTATTTTAAAGCGCTGGTCTGCTGCCCGGAGCCAGGAAAAGAAAATGCAGGCTGGCTGCTGTGACCCCGCCCCCAGGAATACAGGCCACTGTGACCCTCAGGAAGACAGTTTGCGTATCACTGGCATAAGCAGGGCTCGACAAATACATTTGCCTGCTCGCCCGTGGTGAGTCGATTTTGCCAGCTGATGAGTGGGGGCGGACTGTCACAGTGGGCCATTGTAACAGGCTGGCCGAAGCTGGCACTATGGGCAGCACAGCTCCATCCGAGGAGGCGGGGTGACGGCAGACGATTTTAAAGGGCTGTGGCAGTTCGGCTCTGGCCACATGTCCCTGGCAGCTGCGCACGGCGCAGCCAGGCCCCTCTCCGCTGGCTCCAGTCCTGCCACGGCCCCAGCCCCCTTGCCAGCGAGAGACTGCTCCTGGCCGACCGCCCGGCTCGCTGCACCCACCCCACCCCACATCTGGCTCCCGCCGCCCATTCCCCACGCCGCCCCTCCACCCCGGATCCCCTGCTCTCCCTCTGGCTCTGCGCCACCCTTGCACTCTGCACCCTGCTCCCCCCGATCCCTGCCCCCCCAGTTCTGTGCTGCCCATTCCTTGCACTGCCCCTAGACCTTGATCCTTCTGCCCCTCCCGTTCCCCACGTCCCATTCCCCGTGCCTCCACCGCACCCTGCACACTGCTTCCCCCCTCTCCCCGATCCCTGCGTCCCTCTGGCTCTGTGCCTCCCTTTCCCCGTGCCACCCCTGTCCCCTCCCCCCCACACTGTTCCCTGTACCCCTCTGGCTCTATGCTGTCCCTGCACCCTGTTTCCCCTGTGGGTCGGGAGTGAGGGGTGCTTGTCCATAGGGAGGGGTTGGACAGGCCAGGGAAAAGGCTGCTGTGACCCAGCAGCAGTGAAAGGGGGAGTTCACTTGAAGCGCCTTTGCCTTTATGGGAAAAAATGAATGAAAATGCTATTTGCTATTTATAGGGCTAAAATGCTGGGACAAAAATGAAAACAAACAAACAAAAACCCATTGCAAAATGTAAACTTGTAAAAGAAAACTAAAAAAGTGTGTGTGGGGGAATGTTTTGCTTGGGGCAGCAAAAAACCTAGAGCTGTCCCTGGGGGAGAGGAAGGGGCTGGGCTGGGCTGTGGGGAGAGGCGGGGAGGGGAAAAATATGGGGAATGGGCTTGTGCTGAGGAGGGGGCAGGGGAGGGGAGGAGGTCAGGAGAAGAAGAAGAAGAAAGGGGAAGGCACCAAGGGACAGGGGTGCAGGAGAGACAAATCCCAGGGGGCCAAGTGGAGACAATGAGGAAAAGGGCAGGAGGGGAGGTGTCAGTGGCAGGGGGGACAGAGTGATGCTGGGAGAGGAGAGGGTAAGGGCACTGGGAGCTAGAGGGGGGAGGAGAAGGTGCTGGGAGAAGGCTTGAAAGAAGGGGTGGGCATGAGGAAGGTGGAGATGGAGCAATGCATGTGTGAGGGCACAGAGTCATGAGGGGAATGGGGGCAGAGGGTGCTGAGAGGGTGGGTAGCAGGGAAAAAGAGGGCAAAGGCAGTGAGGGAAGGGGGAGGCACCAGGAGGGTGCAGGTGCCAGGAGATTCTGGGGGTGAAGCAGAAGGGCAGGCACCTGCAGGAGATGAACCAGCACCAGAGGAGAGAGGCAGGGCAGGGGTAGACGGAGGTGTAAGAAGAGGAGCTGAAGAGGGGTAGCTCACATGATCAGAGTGGGGCTACTGGAGGAGAGGGCACAGGGGGGAGAGAAGGGCTGGCGGAGGGGGGCAGGTCTCAGGAGGGCTGAGGGCAGTGAGAAGGGCAGGAGTCAGGACAGCAGAGGAGGATGAGGGGTTGGGGGCAGCAGGCACCAGGGGAGCTGATGGAGCAAGGAGAGGAGACATGGCAGCAGAGGGAAGAGGTAGACATTTATAAGATATTTATTAATAACTTATTAGTAATTACTGTTCTTATTCTTATTAGGAATTTATGCCATTAAAAAAACACTTTGAGGGGGGAGGGTGGCGAGTCCCTTTTTTGTCTGGCGAGTAGGGTTTTCCATAATTTGTCGAGCCCTGGGAGAAGAGCAGCAAGTTGTCAGGTGTTTGACGAGAGCTGAGTACAGAGGCAAGTTGCTGTCCTCGTGGCTCTTGGCCAAGATTATGATGGAGGCCCCTTGCAGTGAATAAGGAGTGGTGGTGTGTTACTTAACATTGGCAATGGCAGTTAAAGTAACAATGTGCATTGCTTTTTAAGCACTACATTGAGCAGCCTCATGTGGGAGAAGCAACACCAGACAGTGGCGCATCCTGTGCTGTCAAGCAGCAGAGGGCAAGAACTGACCTTCTAAGCATCCCTCCCTGAGTGTAGAACTAAAGATGGTTAAAGATTGATTCAGTAGCTAGAAACGAGGCAGAGAGAACACTATGAGCTGCAGGCCAGCTTTGTGGACCATCTGCGGTGTATGCAGGGCTGTCCTTAGGATGTATGGGGCCCTATGCAGTTTTATTAAATTGGTGCCCCCAGAAAACCCTCCCCCAATTGCTTACACACACTGAGCTTTGTATGCAACAGATGTTGTGGCAGCCTGGGTGAGAGGCCGGGGGGAAAGGATAAGACCGCAAAGGATAGGGAGCCTGGCCTGTTACCTATCAGCTCTGTGTTCTTGAAGAACCAGGGCACAGTATCCAGCCCATCTGACTCATGGAAGACCTTCCCCGCCAGCCTCCGTTTGACCCAAAGCCAATGAGAAAAGGTTAAGGAAACTCCCCTGGTCTCATTTGCATCCAAGATGAAAAACTGAGATTTGAAGGCTAGAGACCAGGCACTGAATTCTGGGACCAGGAAAGCAGGGGAGCACTGCATGATGGGGGATCTCTGCTCCAGTTGATAATGAACCCCACACCTGTGCACACCCAACTCAGAAGTTATCAGACCAATTCTAGTAATACATTTTCTCTTGCTATCCAAAATACTGAAGCTGCCTAATGGCATTATGAACTTCCTCGAAGGGACACTGCCCATAACCAGAAATGATCAGTTCCTCTTGTCTAACCTGAACAAAATAATTTTGTGTATTCCATTGAATCATCAGTTTACCCAGAAACAAATCTGTTTTTCTCCCTTGACCTTTCCCTTCAAAAACACTTACCTGAGCTCAGGAAGGGTGGGGTTTGGGGTTTTTTTTATACCTACATCCAAGATCTGCATCTTTTCCATTGGGACTTCATCTTCTGACTGATCATGCTGGGGGCTCTGCCTCCAGTCCTCCACACTCTCAGCTACTACCACCGCTACCTGGGAACCCCAATCCAGTCAAGCTTCATGGAGTGGTGAGATCCAGCCCTCTCTCTCTCTCCCTCTCTCTCTAGCTGTTGCCATCTGACCCTGACTGATGTGATCAGTTACAATTTTCCAAACGTGACTTTTGTAATCAGATTTAAGTTAGATTTAATATTCTAATTGTTTTGTTTATTTGGCCCCCCTTGTGTGGAAATAAATAACTTTCGTGGTTAAGGGGATTGCTTCCCTCTCTTTCGCGTCTCCCTCGTATGTGATTTTGGCTTCCCCATTCGCTCTGCAGCAACGCTCCTTATACCTAAGCTAAAGATCCCTTCGGTGCCCAACAATCCTATAGGGTTTGCTCATCAAATGGGTTACTACCAGAACAATTGTACCGTGAAAGTGGGGATAGGGATGTACTGAATCTGGGGCACATGAGGTTGGCAGCTTGAAAGGGCTACTTGACCCAGCATGCTCTGTTGTGGCGCCCAGGACATGCCCCAGCGTGGTCAGTGTACTCCATATAAGGGCTCAGCTTCGGATGCTGATTAACCCAGTCCTCTCAGACGCACTCTGTTGACATGTTCATCTGATTTTAGGATGGAAAGAACCCTACCCTGGGAACCTAGCTCCTGCAGGATAGTGACACTGGGCGGGAACTTGCAGCGAGGAAAAGTACAGCTCTGTATGACAGCACAAACAGTAGACTGAGGCTTTGTCTACACTGAAGGGTTTTTGAGCAAGAAGCCTTTTGCGGAAGAGATCTTCCGCAAAAATTTCTTGCGCAAGAGAGCGTCCACACTGCATGGACACTCATGAGCAAGAAAGCTCTGTTGGCCATCAAAGAATGGCCATCAGAGCACCTGTGCTTTTTCTGATAGGCTCTTTTTGCACAAGAAACCCCTGTGGAGCATCCACACCTGCCTTTTTGTGCAAGAGCTGTAGCACAAAAAGGAGTTATGCCTCGTAGAAGGAGATTTACCTACACTGCAAAAAGCCCTCTGTTCTGTTGATTGTAGATTTTCTAGTGCAAAAACACGCTTGAGGTGTGGATGCTCCATAGCCTGAGTGAATTACTAAAACACCCCCCACCACACACACACACACACAAAGAGTAACTGTAATAAATGAGTATACTGTAAAGTAATAGGGAAATCTGGTAATAGGCCCACTTCATTGCAGGGGAGAGTCACAGTTCCCTTCCGAGACCCCTGTGCCCTCTCTCTCATGCATGGTATGCTGCACCGGTGCATTCGGCTCTGTGAATACAGCCCCTACCTAAGTAGACTGCAGTGTGCACTGGGTGTGTGAGAGCCGACCCACTCTTATCTACTGTCCCAGTAGTGCCCCACATTTTCAGGTGCCCTACTCAGTCGTTATGTGGTGTATATATAAGAATGACGCTAGGTCTGGGTTACAATTTGGGATCCCTGCCTAGGGACCTTAGCAAAATTGCAGTACTGAGACTTCCAAGTCCTATCAGTGTGAGCTTTTGTAGGGCAGATGCCCCATTTCAAAGCAGGTGGACCAGATTTCCTGGATCTTTTCGAGAATAACGTGAAAAAGCAAGGTGTAGTCTGGTTTGCCTGGAGGTCTTGGAGCATTTTTTATGAAGCAAGGAGCCTTTGACCAAAAATTTACCCACTCCACACTCTGCAGTGTGTGTGGGGTGTTTGTGGCGGTGGCCTTCCAGGCTAAAGATAGTAAAACAAACCTTGGCTGCATTGACTGTAAAGGGATCTGCCAGGATGGAATGTGCTTTATAATGGCAGCTCCTCCAATGGCTGCAGGCCTCATGCCGCTGCAGACTTGGGCTCTAAGCCCACCTGCCAAGCACTACAAGAGAATCATCTGAGTTCAGGGAGGGGAGGAACCTCCGGCTGTCCACACAGAGATGCCTAGCCCAGTCCCCTGCCCTACCCCTGCCAATGTAGTGTGGGGAACTGGAGGGATGGGAATGTAGCCAGGATGCCCCCTTAAAGCACGCTGATCGTGGGGTATGTTTTCATCCTCTTGGGATCGCTTCACAGCTGGCACAGAGGAGCAAGAAAAACACCAAATATAATGAGGCTCAGGATGAAAATTGTGGCAGTTGGCAGCAGGAGATGTGGGCAACATACAGTTTGGTCAGACTAGGAACGATGGGTCAGATTTACTGATGTGTTCAGGCTGCTTTCAGAGTGAAACAGTGACTGA
Source organism: Pelodiscus sinensis (assembly GCF_052426305.1). Taxonomy (NCBI): domain Eukaryota; kingdom Metazoa; phylum Chordata; order Testudines; family Trionychidae; genus Pelodiscus; species Pelodiscus sinensis. The sequence goes on along the minus strand of NC_143056.1, from coordinate 117,698,111 downwards.
TTCTATGTGATTCATCTTGCCAAGAGGCAAATTAGGGACTGGGATTTTCACCACCTGAAGCACCCCGTGGAAGTTCTTCCCCAAGTCTCCACCATGCTATTTCTTGGGGTAGCGAAGGGAAAGCCATTGTCATTTTTCTCTGCATATGCAGGGTTACATTGGGGTCAATGAGGAAAGCAGGCTGCCCAGCAGGAATAAAAGTTTGGCAGAAAGTGTTGGTTTGCATAGCACCAACTTTGCAAAGTGGCTTTCAGGGAGGAAGAGATGGGGGTGTAACATCTGGGAGGTAAAATTGCAAGAGTTTAACGGGTTAACCGATAAGCTGATGCTTATTGGTTCTGGTTAACAGTTAAACTCCCATGGGGCAGGAGCCTGCAGGACCGGCGTGGGCTGGGAATGCCAGGAGCGCCAGCAGGCCTGGTAGCCAATGGGGGCTGGGAGCATTGGGAGCCCGCGGGAGCCAGGAGCACTGGGTGTACTGGGAGCACCGACAGCCTGGGAAGCTGGCAGCTTGTGGGGGCTAGGAGTGTTGGGAGCTGATGGAATGTGGCAGTGCTGGGAACACTGGGAGCATGCAGGGGCCAGGAGCCCACGGCGGCTGGCAGCCCATGTGGCTGTGGCCCCGCAGAGCTTGTTTAACCGGGTAACCGATTTCAGTTTGAATCAGTTACACGGTTAATATTTTTTAGGCGTTTTGACCACCCTATTGGAAGAGCACTTCTGTTAAGAAAATTGTCTGTGAACTGAGTGCCTAGTTAATGGTGCTGGACAGCCAGCCATTTTTAAATCTATAGCATAGGTTAGAACAAGAGCTTCTCCAATCACATGAGAGAAAAGAGAGCTCAGTTTCTAACCCCATTCTGCTTCTAGCCTCTAGGCTGCCAACAAGAGTTTCTATTAGTAGCAGCTGAGGTAGTGCACTTGGTGTTGTACATAACATACCCCGTTCCCTGAACCCCTTTCTCAGCCTCCATCCGATTCAAACAACTAATCCTGGGAGGCCCTACATAATCTCACCCCCACCTCCACTTCTGATCTGAGTTCTTCCTACTCTCCTGTGTTCCTCCCACTTCTCTCTCCTTCCTTTGCCCTTTCTCCCACACCCAGCTTCACAGTGGTTCACAGTCATGCTGGAAGAGCATAACAAGTGGGGTCCTGCAGGGGTCTGGTTTGGGACCAGGTCTGTTCAATATCTTCATCAGCGATTTAGATGATGGCAGAGAGTGTGCGATTATTAAGTCTGCAGATGATTCCAAGCTGGGAGGGGTTACAAATACTTTGGAGGATAGGGTCATAATTCAAATGATCTGAACAAACTAGAGAAATGGTCTGAGGTAAACAGGAAGAAGTTTAATAAGGACAAATGTAAAGTACTCCACTTAGGAAGGAACAATCAGTTTCCCACATACAGAACGGGAAGCGACTGTCTAGGAAGGAGTACTGCTGAAAGGGATTTAGTGGTCACAGTGGACCACAAGTTAAACATGAGTCAACAGTGTAAACGCTGTTGGCAAAAAAGCAAATATGATTTCTGGGATGCATTAACAGGAGTGTTGTGAGCAAGACATGAGAAGTCATTCTTCCACTCTACTCTGTGCTGATTAGGTCTCAGAGTATCGTGTCCAGTTCTGGGCACCACATTTCAAGAAAGATGTGGAGAAAATGGAGAAGATCCAGAGAAGAGCAACAAAAATGATTAAAGTTCTAGAGAACATGACCTATGAGGGAAGACTGAAAGAACTGGTCTTGTTTAGTTTAGAAACGAGAAGACTGAGAGGGGACAGGATAGCAATTTTCAAGTGTCTAAAAGGGCGTTACAAGGAAGAGGAAGAAAAATGGTTCTCCTTGGCCTGTGAGGATAGGACAAGAAGCAATGGGCTTAAACTGCAGCAAGGGAGGTTTAGGTTGGACATTAGGAAAAAGTTCCTAACTGTCAGGGTGGTTAAACACTGGAATAAATTGACTAGCGAGGTTGTAGAATCTCCATCACTGGAGATATTTAAGAACAGGTTAGACAGACACCTGTCAAGGATGATCATTCTAGACAGTGTTTGGTCCTGCCGGCAGGGGTCTGGACTCCATGACCTCTCGAGATCCCTTCCAGTTCTAGGGTTCTAGGATTCTATTCTTCTTTGTACTCCCCCCACCATGCTTCTGAGAAGCTCAGCCAAGCGGTCTTCCTCCACCTTCAGACCTGCTGCTTCAGACAATCCCCCCTGCCTTCCTCCCTCTAAGGCAAGGGTGGGCAATAGCACAGCAGTGGTTCACCAGGGTTAGCTCTTGGCAGGCTGTCACTACTATATTTACCTGTGTGTCTGCAGGTACAGGTAATTGTAGCTCCCATTGGTACAGACTGGGTTACCTGCAGCTCCCATTGGCCGGGAATGGCACTCAGTGGCTAACAGGTGCTGTGATTGCCCATACCCATAAATATAGCAGTGTGGGCCCACCAGCTGCTAACTCTGGCTGACCAGATCTGGCCCATGAGCCGGCCAGTATTTGACCAGTTCTACACTAGGGAGAAAGTCAGCTTAAGATATACAACTATATGAGAATAACGTAGCTGGAGTCAACATACCTTAAGTCTAATTTTTCTGTGGTGTTCCCAATGTGGGAGGTCAATGGGAGAAATTCTCCCCTCGACTTCCCTTACTCCTTGCAGCCCCGGGAGGTACCGAGATTGATGGGGGTGCCATTAGCAATTGATGTTTTTTTACTAGACCCACCAAATCAAACCCTGGAAGTTCGATCTCTGGAGCTTCTATCTCCGGGTAAGTATAGGCAAGGCCTATGATCTCTCCACCCTCCTGTCCCTCCTGTGAACTGCAGCCACCTCATCCCTGGTTGATTGTGATGCCTTCAGGGAAGACAGCATGTTTGTAAAATGCTGGGGGAAAGGACAGGTGTATAAACATTCATAAAGCAGATCTTCTGAAAATTTTGACCTGACTCATTATGTTGGGTACTCACCTTAGGATTAGAGCTGGGTCTGACAGATATGTAATATTCTGGATACACCATACTGAATGAAGTTTAATACTATTGGGGGCCATGGTATTAACATGCAATTGTTTATGAGTTATTGTGAGATCTGGTCTACTCCACGGACTTACGTCAATATAACTATGTCTCAGGTGTGAAAAATCCATAGCCTGGGCGACATAGTTATACCGACCTAACCTCTGATGTAGACAGCACTATGTGGGTGGAAGAGCTTTGCCTGTCAACATTGCTACTGCCTTTCATGGAGGAGGATTAACTCTGCTGCTGGGAGAGCTCTCTTTCATTGGTGCAGAACGTCTTCATGAAAGCACCACTGGGGGCAGCTGCATTGGTGCACTAATGCGGTGCTGTAACTGTAGACCCGCCCTGAGATTGTATGTAACTTCACAGTGAGGAAGGGATATGCTAATGTAGTCCATCCAATTATCAGCCCTTTGGAACTGTCTCTTGGGAAGGGGATCCATTGCTTGGCTGATTACCCAGACACTCTCTCTCCAAAAGTTCAAACTGGATTCCCTACACATGAGGGCTGTGTCTAGACTGCATCCCTTTTCCATAAAAGGGATGCAAATTAGACACATCGCAATTGTGAATTTAAATCCCCCCCACTTGATTTGCATAAACATGGCTGCCACTTTTTTCCCGCTTGGAGCTTTGCCGGAAAAAAGCGCCAGTCTACACGCGGATCTTTTGGAAGATAAAGCCTTTTCTGAAAGAACCCTTATTCCTTTTTTAAAGAGGAATAAGGGATCTTTCGGAAAAGGCTTTATTTTCCGAAAGATCCCTGTCTAGACTGGTGGTTTTTTCCGGCAAAGCCCTGAGCAGGAAAAAAGCGGCAGCCATGTTTATGCAAATGAAGTGGGGGAGATTTAAATCCCCGCTTCATTTGCAATTGCGATGTGTCTAATTTGCATCCCTTTTACGGAAAAGGGATGCAGTCTAGACACAGCCCAGCAGACATAGAAAGGATGTTGGGATAAACGAGCGGGTGGTGAAAAGACTCAGGGCCTTGTTTCTGATCCAACCAATGGATAGGACCTCGGGTCAATTGAAGGCCTCAGGTCTTAGGGAAGAGTTGGAAGGACTTTGTCCTGCTGAGGTCCCATAAGATTGTGCTCTTATTCTGAGCAAAAGGTATGATATCCTTAGGTGTGTTTTGAAGGACTGCTCCTTCCAGAGCCCTTGTTGAAAGCAGGGGATGATCTCAGGTAAGCTTATTTAGCATGCATGTAGGTTCTTCTGTTGTTTTTAACAGGCTTCCTCTATAGTGCTTTTACCTTAAGAATAGAATTCACTACAGCTTAGAAAGAGTGGTGTGCTACCTTACATCTGTAGCAATTACACTGGGTACTGTCTCTGATGCGTCTACACTGCATCCTTACCTCGAAATAAGCTATGCAATTTGCGCTACGCAGTGCAAAATGTCTAAATAAAGCACTATTCCAAAATGCCCTTTAGCCCTCATAGAACAAGGTTTACAGGGATGTCGGAATAGTGATCCTGTTATATTTTGAAATAATGGGCATGCTCAGAAGACGCAGAATAACTATTTTGAGATTCTTCCGGTGCCTCAAAATACCTCCGCAGTGTAGATGTAGCTTGATAGAGGGGGAAAAGGCAAGTCTGCTTTCTGGGAATAATACAGGGAAGGCATGGAACTGTTGAGCCTCGAAATACCCCTGTCAGGAAGGAGAGATAAATTGGTGTCCATGTAAGTTGGCCCACTGAGTGGAAATACAAGTGTAGGGGCCCAGAACTGGGACACTGGACAAATTATTTTTTCCTCCAATTAGAAATTGTTTTGCTTAGAAATTTAAAAAAAAAAACTTAACTGGCCAAATAAATAACAAATGCAATTGGGATTGAATGAAATATTTTGTTGGGGTTTTTAGAATAAAATGTAAGTACATTCCAAAGTAAAACATGTTTAGGAAGCATTTAATTTCAGAAATGCTAAAATGAACTCCCTCCCCTTTTTTTGGTCCAAAACTATTTGCCAAAATCAAGCCAAATTCATAGTTTAAATCAACCTGAATATGGAGAGCCAGTTTTGACTCCACATCCCGGAAGCAGATAGGTGCCTTAGCCACTAGGCAGTAGTGACATTCTTGCTTTCTGCCCCTGTGACTGTTCAAGGATTTTATACAAAGTGAAGCAAATTGCACAGAGAGCTTGCAAGCTACCTCACCCAGAATGGCCGACAGCCTGGTGGTCTGGACATTGCACTGGGCTAAGGGAGACATGGCTTTGTGTAAGGATTCTAGAGTTTGTCTACCCCTCCCAGTTGTACCATTAGGCTAAAAGTTATCAGAGAAGCACCTCTCCCTCTAGCTATTTTGTATATCTAGCCCCCAAAGTGCTTTCTGGCCAAACCTATTCAGCCAGTTTGCAAAGTTTCAGGTCAACTAAAATGGCACTTTTCAGGGAATAAACTGTTTGCCTGAAAACTTTTGCCCAGCTCCATGCAAGTGTTCAGCACTTCCTGAAAATATAGACCTTTGGCACATGTTTCAAACTGGCTGATTTCAGGTGTTTGGCCCCTGCTGCTCTCAGCCCCTCAGAAGGCCTTATTGCTGGCTCAGATGTCTGGCAGTGAGTGGCTTCCCAAACGCCAGCCAGCACAGAACTGCACGTGAGTTCCGTCAGAGGTCTGACTTATTAACCAAGAGTGGCTGCCCAGTTAGTCCTACATGAAACTCCCACCTTGGCTGCCTGGAGAGGTCTCTCTGCCTCAGGCTTCTCCCCACCTCCATGCCTGGAAGATGGAAATGTGCAGAACCCCAGCTCGCTCGCCCATGGGTAGGGGCCTGTCCCTTCTGCCCTGGGAGTGTGGGAACATGCCAGCTCTACATCAAGTTAGCAAAACTGCCCCGAGGAAGCAGTCGTAAATCCCAGCTCACTGTCTGACTGAGAGCAACTCCTACCTCCCTGGCATGTGTCATCACCAGCCTGCTCTACCAGTGACTCAGCATAACTCCCAGGACCTAACTGTCCTAAACCTAAGGGCTTCTCCATTCCCCCGTGTCTCTTGTCTGCTCTAGCAATGTCAGCAAAACCCACTTGCACCTAGTGGGAAAGTTTTAAGACCTAATAACAGCTTGGGGTGACTTAAGCAAACACTGCCAGTCGGCCACTCTCTTCCCTGCTTGAGCAAAGCCCTAGCCATCCTCTTGAGATTCCTCTTTGCAGTGCCCAGATGCACACACCTCTCAGTGTGACCCCAGGCCTTGCCAGAGAACCCGGCCACCCTTCCACCAATGGCACTACTCAGTTCAAGGCCCTCAATTCATCCCCTGACACCCGGGGAATATGAGGAAGGCTTTCAGGTCACGTCCCACCATGACAACGAAGGGTATCATGGAGGCCAGGAGTGTTCACTGTAAGCTGGGCACTTGTGCAGGCACCCAGGACAGATTCAAATCCACCAGCTGATTAACAGAATGCCCACAGCCAGCAATGTGTTTTTCTACTGGTGGTGCACATCCACACACACCTCGGTGCACACAACACAATTTTATTCCACACATGGATGGAAACAATTAGAGGGAATACTGGGGGCCACCCTTTGTGAGTCACACTCAGGCCCCTTCCTTGTGCAGCCATAGGAGAGTTACAGCCAAAGGGTATGAGAGGGGGACCCCAAGGATGCAACAGGCTCCTCAAACTGAAGGAACTCATGGCAGACGACTTCCTCCCACCTCTGTCACAGCTCCTGTCCAGCAGGCCATTCACTCTCTCTCCACCCACCTGCAGCAGCTCAGCACCATCACTGAAGACCCAGATCTGGAGGCCCCTGGCTCCTATGTCAGTCAATTGCCTCAACGTTACCCTCAGTCTAGGGGCAGAACTGAGTCCTATGGCAGGAAAACACCATTGGGGTGCTCATGGCTCCGGCCTGTGGTCCAGGACAGCGATTCTCAACCCTTTTAGCAGAATGATGTGTCTTGTGTACCTTCAGTTTCAGCTCCCTTAAAGCTGCTTACAAAATCTGATATAAAATACAGAAGTGTGAAGCTAGCTATTACTGAAGGAATGCTAACTTTCTCATGTTTGCCATATAATCCAATAAATCAAATACCCCATGTACATTTCCCTGTATAGTATGTAGAGCAGTATATGCCTGTCATCCTCTGTGAAATTTTAGTTTGTACTGATGTTGATACAGGTTCCAGGATCAGAGAGTCTGGGTGTGCTGCAGCGGAGGGGGAGCGGGACAGGAGCCCGGTGTGTTGTGGAGGGTGAGAGTGGGGTGGGGTGGGGGTGTGGGAACCCGGCATGCGGCCCAGCTGGGCTGCCAAGAGGCGGGGAGACAGGATGCCCAGTGAGGTGGCAGTGTGGGGAAGGCAGTGATAGGGGGGTCAGAAATGATCGCCCCCGGTCTGGCAAAATCCCTCATCTAGGCCCAGTCAGGTTCCGAGACTGCTGGACCAAGGAGGTCCAACCTGTAGTGCTTTTTATGTAACCTGTTGTAAAACTAGGTAAATAGCTAGATGAGTTGATAGACTCCCTGGAAAAACCTCGGCATATCCCTGTGGTTCACATACCCCTGGCTGAGATAGGTGAGCAGCTTCATCTGATTTGGCCCTAGCATTGAGTTCACCATCCTTTTATTGTTTCCTGGATAGTTCGTCTGCATCAGGCCCCAGTGTCTCTCCCCAGTGTCTCTGCCTGCCCGTCCTTCTCCATTACCAGTGCTGCCTCAGCCAGCACATAACTGTAAGAGTTAGTGGTGCTCGAACCCCTGGACCTTCCCAAATAGCTGGTCTCAAAACTGCTCTGCAGGCAGGAGCTGCAGCTAATCCAGTCCGATGTCCAGTCAGTGCGCACAGTAACATCCCCCTGCCTCAGAAGCCATGAGTGCCCCTTTGCCGAGAGCCCTGCTCCGGTGGTAATGGCAACTTTCGCAGACTCAGAGTCAGGCTGCCTCCTCACTGACGAACCACAGGGGAATGATGTAAGTGTCTGGGGTTAACAATTCAGGGAGAACTATTTGGGGAGACTCAGGAGCTGAAGGACTCTGAAATGAGTAACGGGGTGGCGGGAGCCAGGATGAGATCTTTTGAACTGGCTACTGGCATCAGGGATCTGAACCACAGCTGCATAGCACGAAGACCCCCCACCCCAAGTCACAGGGCAGGCAGTAACAGAACCCAAAAATATCCCACAGGATTTTTTACACCGTCTTTTGAAGCATCTGGGACTGGCCACTATGAGTCAGGACACAGCACTAGAAGGACTGGTATGGCAGGTCATGGGTAAACAGCGTGCTGCATTTCAAGCTCATTGTAAACCTATTGCTTAGAGATCATGGAGTTGGCTTCCCAAATGTGAATATTTTGGCCTCCAGCTCTGTATGATACAGAGTCTTTGTACTGTTGTGAAATAAAATATTCAAAAGCAAACCAAATAAAGTTGCAAACAACATGACAAATCAGACAGTACAAGAGGCATTAGGACAAGGGAGTTATCTTGTCTCTCTCAATACAAAACAAAGGTACCAGGATTGAAAGAATAAACTCTAAAAAACAAAAACCACCCCCACCCCCCACTCCAAAAACCCTCCACATTCAGCAAGAAGGAGAGGAAAGAGGTAAAGAAAAAGACGGTAATCAAGGTGGAGAATATGATTGTATATTGGAAGACCTGGATCAACTGTTGCCAGCTAGCTGTGGAACTCAAACCTGCCACAATTATGCACAATAAAAAAAGTTGCTGTAGGCTGTGCCAACACTACAGGCCTTATAGTGACACAGCTGTACCACTGTACCTGTGCTACAGCAAGGTCTCCATGGAGGTGCTCTATGCACACCCAACAAGTGTCAGTATCTATGTTGGTGGGAGAGCATCTCCTGCTGCCATAGTGCTGTCCAACCCTTGAGCAGCATCCATTTAACTGACAAGTGCTTGTGTGGATAGCACCTAAGTCAAAAGAGAAAAACGAATATGGCTGGTGCCTACCCCAGGAGCCAGTGGGGGCTATCTCCAGTGGTACGAGAGCCAGGAGTGCAGTGCTTCAGAGCTGGCTTGTGAGCAGCTCTTTAGATTTCCAAGGAACTTCAATTGCATGTTTTGCTACTGGGAAAGTTACATGAATGACTTTGTGTCAGACACATTACAGTTGAAATGCTGGGATTATTCAGGGGTTGTTGGGGTTTTTTTTTGGGGGGGGGGCGGATTATTCCTGTAGTCATAAGTGATATCTGGAAGATGACTTTTAGCCAGAAAAAAACTATGTAATTCAGGATAATTCAATCCTGCTCACCTTCCCCTTTCTCAGCTGAGTCCACGTAGTCCTGTTGTCCTGGAAAGAGATATGTAAGGCCCCCCTGCTCTCTACAGAAACCAGCTTTACAAGGCACTGGGATCTGGGTCAGATTTGTGAGGCAGAAAACTTCCTTCTGAAAGTGTTGGGAACAGCCTGCTCCTTCTAGCCAATGGAGCCAGAGAAAGAACCGTATGAGAGACCCAGTGAAGAAATTCATCACCTGGTGACTGACATGGCACTCCACAGACCAGGCCTCCTGGAACTTGTCTCCTCAGCCAACCCAATGGCAACTGAGTTCAGATCATTTGTGGAAATGCAGCATCTCTTAGTTTATGAGTGCAAAGGCTGATAAAGAACATGCTGATTCTAGCTGGGTGAGGCCATGAGGAGTACAGGCTCCTTGTAGCAGGCCAACTCACTGCGGAGGCACCTCCCGCTATCCATGGGGCTGCACCGCCTCCCACTCTGATCTCCATCCTCTGGCTCTGGACCCACCTTGCTCTCTTGGCCTGTAGCCTCTGCTTCAGGACACTGTCCTCCAGCAGCATCCACCATTCCAGTCTTTCCCCCTTCTCGGCAGTCCTCAGTCCTTACCCCCACCACCCTGGCCAACTGTAGTCTCAAAGTCTAGCCCGGGGGTGGAAAAATACCAGCCTGCAGGGTTAGGCCCTGGCCCATGCCGCTTCCCATTGCTCCCATTGGGAGCTGCGATCACCAGTGTCTATGGTGATGCAGGTAAATATAGCGGCAGTGGCCTGCCAGGGCTAACCCTGGCAAACCACCACTGTTTTATTGCCCACCCCGGTTTAGCCCCATTCTCAGGGGCAAGCCGCAGTCTGTATAGGCCACGCTCTGTGTGGCTAAGTGCGGTACAAGAGGGAAGGGGGCAACCCAAGCAGGGGAGTCCCAGCGGCCGCTATGTCCTGCCCTCCTTTACTCTCCTTGACAGCTCCTATTTCCGGGGCCACTTCCCTGTGACCACAGCACTTTCTAGGCCCTTGTATCAAGGCCACTGCCTGGCAGGTATCAGGCCAGAGCCTCTCTCCGCCCTCCCCTGGACCTGCCCAGCACAGCTCTGCCCAAGGTGCTTCTTCCCCTTCGCTGGTCAGGACCCAACTGTCCTAAGCTTTGCTGAGCAGCTAATTTATGTAAGGGCTGCCCCAGCAAACCACCCTTTGACTGGTTCCCTATAAGCCCCTCTCTGATTGGAAGGGTTTGTGCAGGCTCCCTGTGGCCTGCTTTAACCCCTCCCTTGCCAGAGTGGGGCATAGGGTTGCCAGGTGTCCTGTTTTGAACCAGACAGTCCAGTATTTGAGGTTTCTGTTGAGAAAATAGAAATGAGAAAATAGAAATGTCCGGTATTTTCTAAATAAGATATACTGTAGATTGTGGTGTAATGTTAAGTGTGTCCGGTATTTTTGTTGAAACCATCTGGCAACCCTAGCACTGGGGCAGCCACCCTACTACAGTTCTCCATATAAATGCTATCCCAAAATACTTTACAGAGTTTAACAACACAGTTAAAACATTAACGTGAGAGAGGGATTTTAACTAGTATTCAAGCATGCACCTACAAATATAAAAACATAACGGCCGTACTGGGTCAGACCAAAGGTCCATCCAGCCCAGTATCCTGTCTGCCGACAGTGGCCAATGCCAGGTGCCCCAGAGGGGATGAACAGAACAGGAAATCATCAAGTGATCCATCTCCTGCCACCCATTCCCAGCTTCTGACAGAGGCTAGAGACACCATTCCTGATCAAGAGCCATCGATGGACATATCCTCCATGAATGTATCTATCAATTTACTTTCAGGAACTTGTACAACAAAGGCCAGAGAGCTGTCATGCAGGGTAGACTGTGTTATAGCTCCCTGACATCACCTGGTCTGGGCACGGGGACAGACATTGTAAATACATACATAGTAACAGTAATGTTTAGAACTCTAACTAAAGGGCTACGTCTACACTGGCCCCTTTTCCGGAAGGGGCATGTAAATTTCACTAGTCGTCGTAGGGAAATCCGCGGGGGATTTAAATATCCCCCGCGGCATTTAAATAAAAATGTCCGCCGCTTTTTTCCGGCTTTTAAAAAAGCCGGAAAAGAGCGTCTAGACTGGCCCCGATCCTCTGGAAAAAGTGCCCTTTTCCGGAGGCTCTTATTCCTACTTCAAAGTAGGATTTCCCTACGACGACTAGTGAAATTTACATGCCCCTTCCGGAAAAGGGGCCAGTGTAGACGTAGCCAAGGTGGTTAAATAAGGAATTGCAGACTTCCTAGGCCAAACTGTTAGGTCCTTACTTTAGTGTTATTTCTGATGGACTCAGGATAAACTCCCACTGATATCAATGGAAATTTGCTCAAATTAGGAACTACATCCTAGGAGCTGGATCAAAGCTAGCAGCTATTAGAACTAGTGAGCTCAAGCTCCATTATGAAGTCTTTGATTGTTCTTAAGGTACTCAAGACTGTGCGTCACGTTGTTACTCCCATCAGGAGGACATGGTTGTACTGAAATGCCCCCTGGAACGTCCAACTTGTGAGCCACCCACACACTTTCCTCTGGTGTAGTAGGCCAGCCCTTATTTTGTCTTACGCGTTATCACTAGTTGGATCCGAATCCCCAACTTTGAGGGTTGGTAGTGCTTAGCCCCTTATGTACTGAACACACAAATGCCAGATCTGTTCTCCCCAAGGGAACAGTATAAACACCAGCTTGCGTGAGTCAATTCAGGATCAGCACCTTGCTTAATATCACTTGCACTGACACATATTCATTACAAAAACAAGGAGAAATGCATGATGCAAGATTCAAGAGCTACTGAGTAAGCCTAATAGGGGGAAAAGTGGTTAAATGTAAACCAAAATCATAATATGCTTTCTTGAGATTTAGTTTTACTATTAGGGTTAAACTAATGAATTTTTTTTCCTCACTGAAATCCTGCAACCTAGACTGGTTGTGAACCCATTTTCATGACTGTAATTGCACTGCTTACTGGCTCCCTAAGTGCAGGGTGATTCGGTGTCTTCTTTGTTCCCCAGTATAGACCAGGCAGTGTCTCTCACAATAAGGCTCTCTTCCCCTGTCTGTTAACTCCTGTCTAACATTCTTTCAGTCCTTCATCTGCATCCAGCTTAGATGGATGATGGGAGACACTTTATGAGACCATATTTAATTGACATGCTGACAGAAAAACAGGCAAATAAACAACTTTTGTCTCACAGATGACCTCTTTCTCCTTTTCTGCTAGGACACAGAAACTAACAACGTATTTTCAGTCTACATGCAGACCTCCTTAGTCGTTGCCATGGTAGGCACATTTCACAATGCTATTAACCAGGGGCAGATGACCATTTTGCGGGGCCCAGGGCAGCACAATTTTGCGGGGCCCCCCTTTGCCACGGCGCATGCGCGGTGATTTTGAAGACGCACCGCTTGCCCTGCCCTATGTCCGCCCCTGCTATTAACGACCACAGGGCTGTCTCTGCCAATATGCAGAGTACAGAGCCGCATAGAGCACCATGAAATTTGGGGCACCAAAATGCCTCACATGGTGCCATAGGCAGCTGCAGGTGTTGTATGGGGCGATACTAGCACCGGCAGCCATCCCCATCCCCCAGCTGGGGTTTCCCACAGGCTGTGCCCAGCAGGGCTGTCCATAGGGGGGATGCAGGGCCAAGGACAATCCCTCTGCTTCCCCTTTCCCTGCCCCCATTAACTGTGTGGCCCAGGGGATTAGTAGAGGCCTTGTTCCAACAGCAGCAGGGGTTGTTCCCCTCCGCCCTACACACACCAGTGAGTGAAGGAGACAGTTCCATCCCTTCTCCCACGCTCCCTTCTCCGAGCGATGCAGCTGGGGAGTCAGAAGAATGGAGAAGGGGCCCGGTTGCTCCTCTTCCAGCCACTGCCAGTGAGTGCAGGGGCGGGCCCAGCCCCTGCTGCCTCCCTACCCTGCTCCCCACAGCTCCTGCTTTTATGGCTTTGAGCACTCCCCCGGGGGCTGCATAGGACAGCAAAACTTCGAGGGATGGCCCTGACTGATCAGCACAACCCTGGCTTTTGGTTAAGACCTCCCATGCCAGTCTTTGGTGTCCCAGAATCAGGCTGTTGTAACCCCTTTGCTAGCAGACGCTGGCAGACACATGACAGCTCAGAAATGTTTGGCTCCGGATTGTGCAGGAGATCAGCAAGGAGGGTCTGAGTGCTCCTGCCTGACCTTACTGTGTGCAGTTGCTGTATGTGTTAATTGGTGGGTGTGGATTGCAGGTCGTATACAGACTACGTCGTTCCAGAACGCACCGGCCTTCCCATAGGGCTGCAGGAAAAAGCTTTATCCTCACAGGAGCCGCCAGTGGGGTCTGATCCTCAAATGTTCAATTGGCTTCATTCAGAACAGCTCTTGATGCCCAGAGTTTTTTTGATCTCTCCCCTTGGTTAGTGGGCAGGGTTTATCGACCGGGCAGACACTCACGGGGCCAAATGCAGAGGTGACGTGGAAGGTAGCGTGAGATGCCCTACCATGAAGGGGACCTTGCACTTGGAGCTGGGGGAAACTCGACAGGTTTGTGTTAGCTCCCGTTGAGCTAGCATGCTAAAAACAGTAGTGTAGCCATGGTAGGGTGGGCAGCGGTAGCACAGCCTAGCAGTGCCAAATACAAACCTGCCTAGGTCCCAGGGGTATGTCCTCGGCACGGCTAGCCCAGCCTGCTGCTAGCTGCTGCCCTGGCTATGCTACTATTTATAGTGTGTTAACCCAATGTGACTTGGCATGAGCTGGGACAGTCACCTCTCTAGCTCCAAGTTCAGACACACTGACACTCCAGTTCCCTTAGACCTCCTTGCTGCCACTCCCCAGTATGGGAATGAGACTATGGGAATACATGCACAGGAACCAGGAGGCACTGTAAGCAGGGGCCTCCTTTAGCGACTCTCATTCCTATTCACTCCAGTTCCTTGCTTTCCTTGCCACATGTTCTCTCCTGGCCGCAGGTGGGATGTAAGGGTGGGGATGGAAATTACAGGTTGGAAAGTGGGTGTGTGCCTTAGATGGAGCCTAACTTGATATGAAATGAATATTGAGGGGGGTGGAAGAAGCTATGAGTTACACAACCCTTCTTGTCCAGTTTGACTCACTTGCCCTGAATGTGGCCGATTTTTTTGCAAGGGTGCCTTTTAAAGGTGCTTTGTCTTGAAGCAGGGGCAGGCACAAAGACTCACATCCTCAAAGGTTATTTATATCTACAAATCAGTGGGAGTCAGGCACCTAAATACCTTTAGAGATCTAGGCCAAAGTGAATGCAATCCATGACCAGCCCATTGTGGGTTTCTGATTAGGGAGTACTCAGCTCTTTCCACTTACACAGCAGCAAATGTTGAATAATTTTATCTGCAACAAGTTGGGGTATCTCTAGTAATGGTGATCCCAGCTGTGACTGACAGCAATGAGCATGGGATTAAAAGCAACCACTATCTTGGTCATGATGGAGAACCTCTGGAGCAAGGAGAATCAAAGAGATGTAGGGCTAGAAGGGATCATCTAGGCCAGTCCTCTGCATTCACGGCAGGACCATGCACCACCTAAAGCAGGGGTGGGTCGGGGGCCATTGACCCACAGAAAAATCAGTCAGGGGCTGCACACAAGTGAGAAGAAAATAAACCCCAAACCAAAAACAAAAAACCATGGTCCCTGAGAAGGAGAGAGTTTCCTCACGTTCCCCTCACACACCAAAGCCTGCGGGAGGGCAGCCTAGTAGATTTTGTGTGCTCCAGCCCTGCATTGGGACAGTGGAGGAGCTGGAGCACCAGCACAGGCTTCCCAATGCTGGGGGTGCTCCTGAGCCGCAGGGTCTGGGTCCAGGCAGGCTGGGAGCCATATTGGCCCCTGGGCCTGAGGTTCCCCACCTCTGACCTAAAGCATCCCTGACAGGTGTTTGTCTAACTTGTTCTTAATAACTCTATGATGGAGATTCCACAACCTTCCTAGGCAATTTATTCCAGTGTTTAATCACCCTGGCAATTAGCAAGTTTTTCAGAATGTCTAACTGAAGCTCACTTGCTGCAATTTAAGCCCGCTACTTCTTCTCTTATCATCAGACATTAAGGAGGACAATTTTTCTCCCTCCTCCTTGTAACAACCTTTTATGTACTTGAAAACTGTTATGTTCCCCTTGGCTGCATCTAGACTGGCAAGTTTTTCTGCAAAAGCAGTTGCTTTTGCAGAAAAACTTGCCAGGTGTCTACACTGGCCGCTTGATTTTGCGCAAAAGCACTGACGTTCTACCATCCGAAATCAGTGCTTCTTGCGCAAATGCTTTGACGTTCCCGTTCAGGCAAAAGCCCTTTTCCGGAAATGCTTTTGTGCAAAAGAGCCAGTGTAGACAGCTGAAAACTGTTTTGCACAAAAAAGCCCCGATGGCGGAAATGGCGATCGGGGCTTTCTTGCGCAAAACCGCGTCTAGATTGGCATGGAAGCTGTTCCTCAAAAAGTGCTTTTGCGGAAAAGCATCTGTGCCAATCTAGACGCTCTTTTCCGCAAATGCTTTTAACAGAAAAACTTTTCCGTTAAAAGCATTTGCGGAAAATCATGCCAGTCTAGACGTAGCCCTTAAGTCTTCTCTTCTGCAGACTATACAAGCGCAGGGGTTTTTTTTCAATCTTCTCTCAGAGATCATGTTTTCTAAACCTTTAAACATCTTTGTTGCTTTTCTCTGGACTTCAGTTTGTCCACATCTTTCCTGAAGTGTGGCACCCAAAACTGGCCACAGTACTCCAACTCAGGCACAGAGTAGAGTGGAGGAATTACTTTTCGTGTCCCGCTTACTGTAAAACATACCAGAATGATGTTTGCTTTTTTGTAACAATATTACACTGTTGACTCATATTTAGCTTATGGCCCACCATGATCCCCAAATTCCTTTCCGCAGTGCTCCATCCTAGATAATAATTTCCCATTTTGTACATGTGCAACAGATTGTTCCTTCCTAAGTAGAACACTTTGCATTTGTCCTTGTTGAATTTCATCCTGCTTACTTCAGATTAATTTGTCAGATTATTTTGGATTTCAGTCCTATCCTCTAAATGTTCTCTCTATGCCATTATCTAAATCATTGGTGAAAATATTGAAAAGAATCTGACCCAGAACTGGTCCCTGTAGGATCTCATATGATGTGCCCTTCTGGCTTGACTGTGAACCCTTATAATTACTCTCTGGGAATGATTCTCCAAACAGTTATGCACCCACCTTACAGTAGCTCAATTTAGGCTGTATTTCCCTAGTTTATTTCTGAGAATATTATGCAAAATAGTATTGAAAGCCTTACTAAGATTTACCAAGCCTACCACTTCCCTCCATGCACAAAGCTTGTTACCCTGTCAAAGAAGGAAGGAAGGAATCTGTATAGCTCAGGAACTCTAGAGGTTTTTAAGTCTCAGCTTGACAAACCCCTGGCTGGGTTGATTAAGTTGGGGTTGGTCCTGCTTTGGGCCGGGGGCTGGACTTCATGACCTCCTGAGGTCTCTTCCAGTTCTATGATTCTATGAGCCAGGTGCTGTAGATAGAGAAGGTGAGTCTGTTATAGTTCCTATGGATCAGGCACAGAGGGGGTCACAAAATAGTGGGTTACACTTTCACAGGTTCCAGTCCTGCCAGCAGCCCAGCATGGGTGGATCTCCTCACCTATGCAGGGTTCCACTGATTTCAGTGTGAACCTTCCGAGATGCAGCATGCAGGATCAGGGTCACATGCAGATATAGAGTTTATAAGAAAGGATTGAGTCTCTTGTGATTCTGGCCTGGATGTCCAAGGATGTGAATTCTATTCCCGACTCTACCATAGGCCTCCTTTGTGACCTTGATCAAGTCATTAAAGGTACAATTTCAGAAGGACCTAAGTCCCATTTCCAAATGTGACTTGGATAGTTTTGAACATGGGTCTCTGAAACAAATAGATTTAGGGTAATTTTTTTCCCATCAGTGAATTTCAGATTAAAAATACTAACATGCCCCAAAAGAGTCTTCATTAATAAACAGTTGTGAAATGCTTGGAGGTCTTGAGCTAGAAAGTGGCCCATTATTATTGGACTAGCTAGACATAAAATGGTTTTCTTCTTAATGTCTTAGCAAACATCATAGACAATTACTCAACTGCATGTGACCAGAATTTCCATCTAGAAGGGCATGAATATTCACACACAAAAAGGACAACGCCTAACTTTGAAATTAATAGATTCCTCAGAGGTGGAATCAGATGAACCCAGGCATAAATGCAGTCAGGAAAGGTTTTCCTAAAAGGATGCTTAAACGCAGAATAAAACATCCAAGAGAAAAAGAGGAACAAAAACACTCCCCCGTTCCGTTCTGGGGTTCAGCGTAGGCTTGTAGCACACAGTTCAGACTCCAGCTCTCCATAGGCTTTATCTTACCCTCTCTTCCCAGTTTATTGTCCTTCTGAGCAACTATGCAAAGGGGCAGGGGTGGGAACTGAACTGATATTAACCCTTTGCTCATCTGGTCCAAGCAGAGTCCTGCCCCTTGCCACAATTTTCTTCTGCCTTGGACAGCTGTGGGGATGTTTTTAAATGATAGTAGATGCTCATTTCACATGTTTGTGTGTGTGTGCAGAGTTTCGGAAGAGATTAAAAATGGGAATATTCCTGCCCTGGAGAGCCTTCTTGTGTAAGAATGAGAAACTATCACCACCCTTTGATTCAAATTACATCTGGTTCAAATTACTCTCACTCAGAGAGAGATGATAGAACAAACTCCTCCCAAATTTATATTCTGATTTCTGCAATTATTCTAAGGTAGTCATGACTCATTCCGAAGCTTTCTCCCTATTTACCCACAGTTGTAGGGAGAAAACTGATGCAATCTGTCTGCATTCTGGAATTTGGCCAATGGTTTTGCAAACTTTCCATCACAAGAGTTGAATCCCCAGTGGTGCTTTCATTCATTAAAGGCTACCTTGAATAATGTTTGGGGGTGGGAGGAGCAACTGTAGGGGGCTTATTATTGGATGATTGATTGTTATAATAAGCCATAAATCCAGTATCTCTGTTCAGCCCATGATATTTAATGTCCTGAAAAGTTGTGGATTTAAGCTCCCATGGTGCTCTCTTGAAAGTGTGCAGGTTCCTTTCAAGATGAGGACTGATAAAGCCCTCTCCCACCCCCCTTTCCTCCCTATGACTGGAGGGATGTTAATAGGTCACCTTGAATGACCTATTGCAGTCTTTCCAAATTGGTGCTCTGTGGAACCCCGGGGTTTTGCGAAGCAAAAGTTAAGGGTTCTGTGAGAACCTGGCACGTCCCCACCTCCTCTTAAAGAGACAGAGACAAATTGAGGTGGGACTTGGCATGGTGTTTTTTTTCGACAAATTGCAGTGGTCTTTTTTTTCTTTTGCTCAGAACTTGAAATCTTTTCAGCTAAAAAGGGTTCCGTGGCCATATAAAAGTGGGAAACACTGCTCTATTGAAATATGTGTTAACTCAGGGGCTGGCAGAATATTGCCCCACCAAGCTGCCAGAACCAGCCTGAAGCCCAGCCAGGCTCCCTGCCTGCCAGCCCTACCCCTGCTTGTTGCTCAGAGAAGCTGCTGCAATGGTCATGTGTTTCTCTGAACACTGCAAGCCATCCCTCTGTTAATTGCTTATGTTCCACCTTGTACTTACCTGTGGTTGTCTGGCAGAGCTCAGTATAAGCCCAAAAGCTTGTCTCTCTCACCAGCAAAAGTTGAGCCAATACCTCATACACCTGGTCTGTCTACTATACCAATACAGCTACAACAACGCTGCGCAAAATCAACAGATTTAGCTTTGATTTTAAGTATTTTAAAATGTCCTAATTTTTTAAAGGAAAGTTCTAAGCAAAAAAACCTCACCAATGTTTCATTTTGAAAATGATTTTTTCAAACATTCCACCTCTCCTCCCCCTTCCCCAGCAGAACAATTGAGAGCAATCAATGCGAATTCACAAAATGTCTCAGTGTCACAGTCTCTGCATTTTTTGGTGAAAAACATTTGGCCCAAAAGTTTTGCCCTGCTCTAGTTGGAATTGGGGATGTTTCACCTGCTACCCACAGACAAGCCAAAGACCTGAAAATGTTTTGCTTCAAACAAATGAGCCTTTCTTTCATTCTAAAACAAATTTCCTGTTAATAGATCAGCACCAGTCTACCAGGAACAGTAATAAGGGCCATCGTTGCCAATATTCAAGTATGCAGCTTTATAGGGCACCATGAAATTTGGAGCACCAAATTGCCCCAAATTCTGTGGTGCTGTAGGCACCTGTGTGCTGCCTATGGGGCAATGCCAGCTCTGGTGGCCAGCCCTATCCCTCTGCAGGTCTGTCCCTACAGAGCTATGGGGCCAAGGACAGCAATGGGCCTCCTGGGACTAGCAGCCCCAATCTCATCAGCAATTGCAGGAAGCAGAGTGGCCAAGCCCTAGCCTGTTCCGCTGTCTCCCAGCCATCTCACTCCATTTCCTGCCATTGGTGAATGCGGGGGGGGGGGGTTCACCCCATCCCCCAAGCTTCTGAGCGATGCAGCTGGGAGTCAAGGAAGCAGATTAGGCTGGGTCTGGGTGGCTCCTATTCCAGCAGCTGGTGGTGAGTGCAGGGGCGGGGCCCGATCCCTGCTACCTCCCTTCCCTGCTCTCTACAGCTCCTGCCCCTTTGGTCCTGAGCTGGCAGAGGGAAACCCCTCCCAATAGGGGGCTGGGCAGGGCAAAAAAACTTCTAGGGACATCCCTGGCTAACACTGAACCTTTATTCCTAGTTCTGGCTGTCCGTTACCTTTATATTCCCTGGACTTTTATCTTATCTACCATTACATGCAGGTATAGGCCAACCTGTATGGGAACTGCTAAATTAATACCATTGTACTAGAGCAGGGATTCATAAAATGAGCTGCTTTCTCTGTGCGTCCTGTAGTGTCAGAAAGACTTATTTCTCAAGTGCAAATGGGAGTGCTACACAGATGTCGATGTTACCACCTTCCCAGTCAGAATTTGGAGTACAGTGCTCCAGGGAATAGCTGCTAGCTCTAATATAGCTACATTGCAGCGATCGCTAAGTGCTATGGAGCATCGGTGTGTTTCTAGTGTGATTTTCATAGATTAATTCATGGATTTTGTGGCACAGAGAATTCAAAGCAGCTGGTCAATGTGATGACTTCTAGTCTGGAATCTAGCGTAACTCTTTGACTGGAGAACAGGCATTGCTACTTACATCACACTAGCAGCCCTGTACAAACATGTACTAAGGCCTGATCTACACTGAAGAATTAAGTTGACTGTAGTCAGGATTGTGAAAGATTCTCACCCCAGAGTGCCATAGCTACGGTAAGTCTACACTAGAAGCGCTACATGGATACAGCTGCACGGATGCCAGGTGCATCGGGTAAAAATGTTCTATAGAATCATAGAATAATAGGACTGGAAGGGACCTCGAGAGGTCATCGAGTCCAGCCCCCCGCCCTCAAGGCAGGATCAAGCTCCGTCTACACCATCCCTGACAGATGTCTATCTAACCTGTTCTTAAATATCTCCAGAGAGGGAGATTCCACCACCTCCCTTGGCAATTTATTCCAATATTTGACCACCCTGACAGTTAGGAATTTTTTCCTAATGTCCAATCTAAACCTCCCCTGCTGCACTTTAAGCCCATTACTCCTTGTCCTGTCCTCAGAAACCAAGAGGAACAAATTTTCGCCTTCCTCCTTGTGACACCCTTTTAGATATTTGAAAACCGCTATCATGTCCCCCCTTAATCTTCTTTTTTCCAAACTAAACAAGCCCAGTTCATGAAGCCTGGCTTCATAGGTCATGTTCTCTAGACCTTTAATCATTCTTGTCGCTCTTCTCTGTACCCTTTCCAATTTCTCCACATCTTTCTTGAAATGTGGCGCCCAGAACTGGACACAGTACTCCAGCTGAGGCCTAACTAGTGCAGAATAGAGCGGCAGAATGACTTCACGAGTTTTGCTTACAACACACCTGTTGATACAACCTAGAATCATATTTGCTTTTTTTGCAACAGCATCACACTGTTGACTCATATTCAACTTGTGGTCCACTATGACCCCTAGATCCCTTTCCGCCATGCTCCTTCCTAGACAGTCGCTTCCCATCTTGTATGTATGGAACTGATTGTTCCTTCCTAAGTGGAGCACTTTGCATTTCTCTTTATTAAACCTCATCCTGTTTACAGGATGCTCACGGGAAAGCTCTCACATAGATATGATAAAACCACCTTTGCAAGAGGCGGTAGCTATGTTGGTGGGAGAATGTCTCCTGTCTGCAGAGTGCTGTCCACTCCAATGCTCAGGTTGGTGTCATTTATATCGCTTCGAGTTATTCACACCCCTGTCTTCTTCCATTGTCTAGTCTGCCTTCACAGCACCTCCCTCATCTTAATCTGATGCAAGATGGGTGCTTCCCCCCGGCTTTCCCTTGCAAGTTCCTTTATAGTTTCCTGCTGGGTTAGCTACTTCTTTTGATCACATGGTCCTTCAAGGTCGGCCAAGGAATGAGTGAGTTCTTGATGGGCATTGCCTCTAGGATTTATTTGTTTGGTATGATCTGTGCTCTCCTGTACTTTAAATATAAAGAGCATACACTTGAGAGACTGAGGGTATGTCTACACTACCCCGCTAGTTCGAACTAGCGGGGTAACGTATGCATACCGAACTTGCTAATGAAGCCCGGGATTTGAATTTCCCGGGCTTCATTAGCATAAAGCCAGCTCCGCCATTTTTAAAAGCCGGCTAGTGCGAACCCCGTTTGAACTACGTAGTTATTCCGAACTATCTGTACGCCTCGTGGAACGAGGTGTACAGATAGATCGGAATGGCTATGTAGTTCGAACTATCTAGCCCGTGCCGCGTGTAGCCGCGCGGCACGGGGTTCGCACTAGCCGGCTTTTAAAAATGGCGGAGCCGGCTTTATGCTAATGAAGCCCGGGAAATTCAAATCCCAGGCTTCATTAGCAAGTTCGGTATGCATACATTACCCCGCTAGTTTGAACTAGCGGGGTAGTGTAGACATACCCTGAGCGAAGTGGGCATGTGCTTCACAACTAGCACATGCCCTGGAGGGAATTATACTGTCCACACAAGTTTCACACCTTTGAGGACAGAATTCTGGGAGAGGGGTGTGAAGGGGCATTGCTGCACCCAGAGAGCTGAGGAGGCTGCACAGCAGGTTCCAGTACTTGAAGGAGGTGCCAGAGTGAAGGTCTGCACCCTGAGCGTACCCCTAGGAATCCTGAAATTGGAGTAGTGACTGGACATCATTCAGATTCCAGGAGCTTAATGCACCCTGGGGAATTCAGAGCACAGCGGCATGGATTCTCCTGACAGAGGGGGTGCTTCTTAGGCACTGTGACATGTATAAGCACATGTGACCAGGCTGACACAAATATTGGGAGCTAGATTGTGAATGGTGGGAATCAAGAGCTCTCTTACGTCACCCTGCCACTCAAGGATTTTGCCAAACAGGATTCCAGCTGAATGAGATAAATACCCTGGGCTCACACTCTGAGATGAAAGTCAGGGATGTCCAGTGATGCCCAGAGAGGCTGCAGGGAGTGTATAAAGGTGGTAGGAAGACAGCTCTATGATCCCCTCTGGTCATGTCCCAGCATAAACCAGAGCAGCCTCAATGCTGCTCTCATACCAACTGCCCAGACTCATGGGGTATAGTGACAGTCCAGCCATGACCCCTTCTTCCTGTGCTGCATCAACGGGGATCCACAAAGAACCAGTCAGCCGGGCTATATGGCTGCATTGCACTACCAGAACGTCGCAAAGCAGCTGGAATCAGGAGTAGGTCATGCCCCAAATGCCTTGACTATCTATTTCTCTGATGAACAACTCACAGACTCCAAAGTTTGGTCCAGGAGTTGCTTCCCCTTATTCATATGAATATCCCAAAGGTGTTACCCCCATGAGTAGGGGAGCATGATTTGGCCCTTCATGTGTTCTGTGAGGTAAAGCGAGTCCAGTGGTGCATATCTACTTCTCATGCACCTCTAAAACAACTTTCCAGGTGTCAGCATAGGGGATAGAGGTCAGAGAAAGATCACACGGTGGGTACTTGAGCCAAGCTGCAAAGCAAAGCACGGGGAGTTCAGAATGGGCTGCCAAACTGCTTGACTTGGGCAAAGCTCTGACTCAGTCCGAGGCACAGACGCACATCAGCAGGGCTAGACAAAGCGGGCCCACTTCTGGGGAGGAGGCGCTGTAGCCAGAGGGTGAGGGGCAACTGCCATGGTGTTCCTGGGTAAAGGGGGTGGAGGGTACTGGGCAGGGGGCAGGACATGCTGGAAGTGCACGGCTGGGGGCACAGATGGGAGGAAAGCGCAAGGGTTGGGATGAAGTGGGCACTGTGCAGAGGTTGTGGCAAATGGGGCACAGTGCAGGGGCTAGTGGTAAAGAGAGCACAGGGTGGAAGTTCAGGAGTTGGGGAGCCCACGGGTGCCAGGGGAAATGGGTGGCAATAGGCCGACAGGGGCTGGGGGCACCAAAACAGGCTCACCCAGGGCACCATTTTCCTTCAGGCCGGCCCTGCACATCAGGAACTGAGCATGCGCTCAATTGACAAACAACAGAGGGGCTGTCGCAGAGCAGAACCACAACTGCCCAGTGGAGGAGTCACATAGACTATACACCATGCAGCAGCCAGAGACATACGTGTGTGTGTGTGTGTGTGTGTGTGTGTGTGTGACTGATATGGCAATTCTCTGCACTTACACAAAACTTACTGAATTCAATTAGCCCTAACTGAATTAAGTTTAAGTGTATTAGGAGTTGATTGTATTAAAATGCAAATGTTTGTGAGCTATTGTAGGATTAGAGGCAACTTCTCTAGGAGACATGACTAATGTAAAGCTTGGGAAAAGCCAGGGCTTCAAAGGGCTCTTTGAAACACTGTGCTAGACAGAGTCAAGTGGGATTTCAAGTAGGAAATAAACAGTGGTTTAGGTTGTGCAAAACCCTAGCCTTTTGAAGCTTGGCCCCAAGGAGGGGACCTTTGTCTACAAATTACATATCTCCAGATCAAAGGCCCAAACTGTATAAACGAGTGACTCACAAATTCATGGGTGTTCTTGTTTGGAACGAGAGGACTTATGAAATTGTAACTGCTGAAAAAACCTCTTGGTGAGGTTTGAAGGCTTGATCCAGAGTGAGCCATCTTTGGCCAGCTTATTAGAGTGGGTGGAGATTCTGTTGGAGTTTTTAAAACCTGGCTTCTCTGTAAAACTTTTCCCCTGAAGAATAAACATGCTTGCTTAGAAAACCTGTGACAATTTATACCAGTGGGCGACGGTGCTGCTTATAGCCGCTGAAGAAAAATCAAGGCAGAGACCTAGGCCTGCTGAAGCAATGTGTTTTGCTGGGGAATTCACAGTAGAGAGAGGGGACTGTGTATCCTGTTAATACTGCAGTCAGGACGGAGGGAAACCTAAAAGAGGTGATGGATGGGGTCCCAGAAGTTGATGCCTTCCTTGGCTATGGAGGGGGAATATGGGTGCTCTGAGAGGGAGTATGACAGGGGGCCGGATCCCTGCTGGAGAAAATGGCACAACTCAAGAGTAGAGAATGACATTGCACCTGCCTCAGCCAGGGGTGAGTTTGAGCCAGAATGGTCTATCAAACCAGCAAAGCATCTCCGGGTCAGAGACTCAGCCACAGTGAATGGGTACAGCTGCATCGATTTCACAGCTCCCTTCACTTCACGGCTAGTTTACAGCAGCTCAGCCTCTGTCCCAGGTTGTTTTGTAGCCTTTTATATAGATCTAAGGGGGAAAATGAAATAACACTACGCAGTGGGTAAAGCCTCGCCTACACATTAGCAAATTATGCAGTGGACAGGATGAAACAAGCCACGGTGCTACATGGGTGTGGGAATGCCAGGAACATTCACACAGAAACCCGGAGAGCACCAAACTACATACGATGTAAGGAAAAAAAATGGTTAAAAACATGACAAGAAGCCCATGGCAGATTTTGGTGTGGATACACAAGCAATAGACCCAAGAATTACCAGAAGCTAGGTCTACACTAGCACTTTTGTTGGCAAACTTTTGTTGGTCTGAGGTGTGAAAAAAACCTGCACCCAACCGACAAAAGTTTCACAGATTAAAGTGCTGGTATGAACAGCACTATGTTGGTAGAAGAGCATCTCCCACCAACATATCTACTGGGGGCGAGAGCTTTCCCCAGCCAGCATAAAGTGGCTACACAGGAAAGCTCACAGCGGCAGAGCTGTGCCACCATTGTAAAGCCTGTCGTGTAGAATAACCTGAACCTGCTACCACATCTCAAGTCAGAGTAAAGTTGTAGTGATGGTACCAGAAGGGTTTCCAAGAACCAGACCCATTTCCAGGAACTGTGAGAGTCACATGAAAGATCAGTGACAGGGAGGAACATTTTGCGCTAGCTGCTACAAAATTACCAGCTGATTTACGTCAGCTGTGGATCTTATCTTTAGTGTTACAGTTCTGTGCACTGAAGAAGTGCCTAGAAGTCCCAGCTTGCGAGGCCCTGTGCTCCGAAGCAGCGAGAGACAGTCTTTAACGATGGAGCTTACAATCCAAATAGGAAAGAGACAAAGAGCTGGAGAGGAAAGAAACACGTGGCAGGGGAGTGACTTACTCAAGTCACCCAGCAGGCCAGTGGCAGAACCAGAAATAGTATTCAGGGCTCCTGAGACTCCATCTAATGCCCTGTTCACTGGACCATGCTGCCTCTAGAACATAAGAGGTTTGCACAGATCAGCTATTAGCAGACTGTGATGGCTTAGGCTGAGGACTCAAACTTGAGCGTTTTCAAATCCAGCTTCATGGAGCTCCTCCAGCATGCTGCAAATGAGACCCTGCAACAGAAACCAAAGTTGTAGCAGCAGTTTGGACAAGTGGGCAGTTCTTTCTCAATGGCCGTCAGAGGCCATTTATATGAGCATTCAGCTCATTACCCATTACAAAGATAGCTTCCCCAATTATCACCTCTAATACCATTAGCTCACAGACATTTACCTTCCTCCCCCCCTCCCCCGCATTCCCCCTCTGTTCTGTAATGTGATTTGTCCTTTTCATATGTGTTCACTTTTTTTAAAAATTGTATCCTTTGGTATATATGGTTGTGACTATTTTCTTCCACTATTTGATCTGAGGAAGTGGGTCTGGCCCACGAAAGCTCATCACCTAATAAACCATCTTGTTAGTCTTTAAAGTGCTATATAGTCCTGTAGTTTGTTTCAGCTCATAAGTCACCCTTCCTTGCATCTGGAAATCCAACACCCAACCAGTTAAAGTTGAGAGATGGACATCTCACCTCCATCTGTGTGAGGTCACCATAATGCACAGGGTAGTCACCAGGAGCTCAGCTGGAAACATGTCAAACCATCCACCATCAGAAACTACACCAACAAGATTGTCCAAAGAAACATATGTACAACTAGGCGTCAAACAAAGTGCTGCTGAGGAGTAAGTCGCTCACACTGCTGAACAGGGGATGCCCCAAACTCAAGTGCTGGGTGGATGTAAAGGCCCCATTCTTACAGCATGGTGGGGCTGCTTTGTGTTGCTCCAGTTGTGTAAATCTGGAAGACCTCCATGTTGGAAGAGTCCCTTGGTACCAGCTCATAGTTCACTCCCTTTCCCTGTAGTCTGTGCAGGCAGCGTAGCTATGGGAAAATGGTAGTGGCTTCCATCTGCCACCCTCAGCAGTCACCAGCTGCTGGAACAACCCATTGTGGCAACTGACACAAATCAGAGCAGCCTTCAGGTTTGGTCTCAGCCTGGACAGCAAGGAGTATTGACAGGGCACTGATGGAAGTGGTAGCAGCCCTGAAAGGAGCATTTTAAGTACTTGCTGTGTAGCCTGCTGCTGCTGAAGAGGCATAAATTAATGCCCCTGAGCCATGCTCCTCAGTATGATAGGTGAAGTCCTGGCCCTGAGAGTGAGCGGGGGGAAAATGAGGGTATGGGCAGAAAATGCACTAAGTCTTTCTCCAGCCTGCTGCTGACACTCGCCAGCTCTGGGAACGTAGTGATTTGTGCTTCCGAAAGCATCACCTTTGGGAAGTAGAAACTAAGGGTCACCTGCAAACTGCCGTCAGGATGGTCAGCAAAAATCTCACTCCTTGTGAAAATCCCTCCATGGTAATCGCATGGCACTATTACGTGGCCACTTACTAGAAGAGCCAGAAAAAGAACAACCCCTTTGGGTGACTAAATTTCCACTTACATCCCTGTGATCGCTCCTTAAAACCCTGGGTGGGATCAGGAGAGCAGACAGCTGGCTGGCTCTGCACTCCCAGGAGAGGCGGAGCCTTGAGTGGAAGAGGTGGAGCCTCAGCACAGCCAGCCCTCAGCACCGCCCACACTGTGCTGTGCCCCCTCCCCATCCAGTCCTTTGCACCATCCAGTGTGCGTCATCCAGGGCTCTGGCAGCGAGCGATTTACAGGGCCTGGGGTTCTGGGTACCTATAGTGGCAGCTCCAGGAGCCCCAGACCCTTTGAAATGCAGGCCCTGGGGCAGTTGACCCCCACCTTTTCCTGCTGGCAGGATCAATATGCTTCCTTCTATGCCAAGAGGCCAGGGTGATGGAGAGCAGCTGCCATAGCCAAGCGCTTTGACTCCACGTGGCAGGGTGTTCCACTCACCACTAGCATGGTGCCTCCTCCTGGTGACTCTGGGAGAAAAGCTCACGTGACTGATGCCCCATCCTGCAGTTGCCTCTCCCTCGCTCTGGGTTTGCAGCACCTCTCTTGTTTCATGGCTTAGTCCTCCAGCCAGGTCACGCCATGGCCCCAGAGGCTTTGTTCAGCAGTTCTAGGCAATCTTCCTAGTCACTGCTTTCTTGTGCCACCCCCCCAGGGGCTGGCATGGGACACTAGGCCCACATGCTACTCCTGGTTCTGATTCACGGACTCTCTAGCCAGCAGTCAATGCCTGTTCCCTGCTAGACCTTCCTGCCTTGCCCAGAGCCCTGCTCTACGTTCCTGGCTTCCTCCAGGTGGGGGTTTTCCAGCCTAGAGTGTAACTGCAGACTTTTCTAGCCCCCTTCTACTGCCAATTTCCTGCCTTTATAGTTCCAGCCCAGCTCATTCCTCCTCAGGGGGGGCTTCCTTGTTCATTCAGGGGACTGCATAGCCACCTGCTTCCACTCAGCTCTGGCATGTGGAGTTAATTAGTGACCTTCTCAGTCTGCCTTAATTCAGGGCAAGTGTGTGTGAATTCCTATACTGGAGTCAGGTTCATCCTTAAGGGGGCTTGCGTTGTCCAACAGCCTCCTGTGTGGGCAGAGGGGGTGGTAATGGAACCCATCCCCCTGAACTCCCCAGGCAAATGCTCTGTCCCCTAAGCCACTCCAGACTCCACCCCACCGCCCTTCCCCATCACTCTCCCAGACATCTGATCCAAACTGTCTCTACTGATTTCACTGCGGCTGACCCTAGGAACTGATATGTACTGGTGCAAGGCACTGACTCCATTCCCATGGGTGCAGTCTGCAGAGAAAGGGGGTGGAGGAACCTAGCCCGTGGCTCACTTACACACATGAGTGCAATCAGATTTCATAAAACAGGTCCCTCTACACATGACAGGACCCAGGATATTTTAAACATGTGGTCAACCCAGTCAGCCCCTCTGAGTCATTGCAAGGAAGCTCTGAGAACTGTTCTCCCTGTGGGAGGCATGCAAAGCAGGAGGAAGAGCTTATGCTGTGGGCTCCCCTCCTTTTTCCTGGAAGGTAGCATGGAAATGACCTGTGGAGAAGCAAGGCTTTGCTGAATAAGCATGGGAATGTTGTTCAGTCCCAGTCCTGAGCCATAGCAACTTATCCTGTTCTAGCAGCATCAGCAAACAGCAGGGGAGTGTCACCCAAATAAGATAAAGTTAATTGCTCTCTACTATTAAAGCTACTAGGGCTGAGAGGCTGTAGTGAAATCAGGGGCTCATGAAGCTGGGTGCAGATATGTAGCAAAGGACGTTCCCAAAGAGCTGACGGTCTTAGCTGAGGGGTGAAAGTAACTTAAAATGTCTTACAGGTTCTGTCCTATAACCCGGGTCCCTGCCAGCTCTTTCACTAGCTCCCTGCTGGCTTCTGCTATAGCTCAGCCAGCTCTTGCTGGAGCTGGGCACCGGGGCACAGCCACTTCCTTGAACCTCTGGCTGCGGCCAATATGGAAGGTGCGAGAGACAAATGTCTGAGGTGGGGAGGGCAGGAAGAACGAGTGAACAGCAGAACTAGGGTGCTTTTCCCCCCTACAGTAGCTGTGAGCAGATCAGTGGGAGTGGTCTCATCTCCCTCTAGGTTGGATCAATTTCATCTAGCAGGATCTCACAGCACGTGGCAGTGAGCCCCCAGCAAGGAGCGGACGGAGGGGAGTGCGGAAGATGTACAGGGCTGGATTTATAATCAGGCCTAGTTGCACATGCCTATAGGTACCTGCGTTCTAGGGGGGGGCTGTATCTCTCTGAAACGGTGTGCAACACACAGGTCAGCTCTAGGCAGGGGGGCACTGAAGATGCTGTGCCTAGGGTTGCCTAAGGGGTAAATCTGGCCCTGTGGGTGTATGGATCTTATTAGGGATCTCCAGAGGGAGGTGTGGGGATTGAGGCAACTCCTGTGCAGGCCCCGCCTCAGCTCCATGCCCTCCTTGTCCCCTTGCTGCCTCTGCTTCACCACCTCGCCAAGCCCCGCCCTTGCTCCACCCGCACCATGCCTTAGCTGGGCATCTAGCTAATTCAATGCCCTCTCATTTCCCTAGCATCCAAATGGTACTAATGGCTCCCTGACCTTCTATGGGCCAACCCCAGAATCCATTATGGCAACCGAGACCTTCACAAATGGGGTGGGAGATGGCATAAAACTTCACCCTTTCTGGGCTGGCCCAGCCCAGCATATAATTTAGCACAGGGCTGGATCAAGGGGTTTTGGTGCCCAAGGTGAACTATAACTTTGGTGCCTCTCCCCCATATTCAATATCGAGAAAAATGAGAAGCCTAGAATGAAATTTTATCTTTATTTGCTTGGCATTCAAAATGAACAATATACACATAAAGAACAATGATAGTAAAGTAGAATACTAGTTACGTTAAACTAGAGGACAAAAGAATCAAAATGATTAGGAAGAATGACTAAATGTGGAGTAAATAACACTTGGAAAAAGAAAAAATATGAATTTTCAATACTACGGGACATTAGAGCATGTAGGTTTCTATTAAAACAATCATAACAAGATAAATCTACTAAGTTTTAATTTATTTTATCATTTCAGTGTTCACTTAAAACTATATAAAAATTAAACAGAAGGCCAGAATTTCTAATATTATCAAACATTATTACAATTAGGACAGAAAGGAAAGTATATATTAGGTGGTATTTGTTAACATTTGCAGTCTGGTGTTCAAAAATCAGGGTTTTACTATTACTTTAGCAGTAATAGATTACAATAAAGACACGATATTAATCTTACAAGTTTAATTTTTCTTTTACAATCTTGTTAAAACCTCTTACCAAATTTTTCAAGTCCAACAGAACACAAAATCATGGGCACAGCATCTTCGGAATCACAGCTCATAATATGACAGAACAAATGTTGCAGGTCACAGAGGGTATGTCTAGACTGCAGGCTTCTTTCAGAAGAAGCTTTTCTGGAAGAGATCGTCTGAAACACTTCTTCCGAAAGAGCGTGCCCACACTGCCAAAGTACATCAAAAAAGCAATCTGCTTTTTCGAAAGATAGCGTCCACACTGAATGGATGCTATCTCGCATTTAAGTGTGATTACTATGGATGGAGTGGCCACCAGAGCACCTGTGCTTTTTCCTCTTTCCTCTTCTTCCGAAAGAACTCCCTCTTCCCCATCCACACACACCTTTTTCCGAAAGCACTCTTTCAGAAAAAGGCTTCTTCCTCGTAGAAAGAGGTTTACCAATGCCGGAAAACCCCCCTGTTCTTTCGATTTTCTTTTGAAATAATGTGATTGCAGTGTGGACGTAATTGAAGTTTTTACGGAAAACCTGCCATTTTTCTGAAAAAAACTCTATAGTGTAGACAAACCGTGACTGGCCTTCACTAAATAGCAAGCAACACTGATTCAACTATTTGATTGGTCAATGACTGAACTGCCAGACACTGCCTCTGGGCAGCAATCCCAGGAGGCACTCTTTGGAAGCTATGCTGTGACACATTTTAACTCTGTCCACACACAGCCATGCACTACAATGTGAAATAAATTACATAATTCAACATCTGACAACAATGCACTGTTTTACACATACAGGCAGTCCCCGGGTTACGTACAAGATAGGGACTGTAGGTTTGTTCTTAAGTTGAATCTGTATGTAAGTCGGAACTGGCGTCCAGATTCAGCCGCTGCTGAAACTGATCAGTTTCAAAAGTGGCTGAATCTGGATGCCAGTTCCGACTTACATACAGATTCAACTTAAGAACCCCAGGCATCCCCAAGTCAGCTGCTGCTGAAACTGATCAGTGGCTGATCCCAGGAAGCCCGGGGCAGGGGCTTCCTGTAGTCAGCCGCTGGTCAGTTTCAGCAGCGGCTGACTTGGGGACGCCTGGGGCAGAGCAGCTGGGGTGCAGCTGGGTTGGTCCAGTAGCGCCAAGGAGCGGTGCTGTGGGACCAACCGGCAGTGCCCCACCTGCTCTGCCACAGGCCCGGGGCTTTGCT
This sequence comes from Pelodiscus sinensis, assembly GCF_052426305.1. Lineage (NCBI taxonomy): Eukaryota > Metazoa > Chordata > Testudines > Trionychidae > Pelodiscus > Pelodiscus sinensis. The sequence continues at coordinate 117,666,144 of NC_143056.1, read as the reverse complement.
CCACGTCTCCCTGGTCTGCTGGGGGGGGGGGGGGGGCGCACTAGCTGCGTCCCCCCCCAGCAGACCAGGGAGACGCTGAGCAAAGCGGAGGGGGGCCCGGGCGGGACCGTGGCGCTGATCTGGAAGCGCCGCGGTCCCGCCCGGGTCCTCTGCCGCTTTGCTCAGCGTCTCCCTGGTCTGCAGACCAGGGAGACACTGAGCAAAGCCGTGGAGGACCCGGGCAGGACTGCGGCGCTGATCTGGCTCCTCTCCCCCCTCCCCCAGCAGACCAGGGAGACGCAGAGCAGCTTTTCTCGCCCCGGAGGACGCGGGCGGCGGGACCGGGCGTCCCGCCGCTCCCATCGTCCGGGGCAAGAAAATCCCTGTTCGTAACTGCGGATCCGACATAAGTCGGATCCGCGTAACTCGGGGACTGCCTGTACAGTATTTGATACTTTCATTTATAACAGATAATATAGTTATATATTTTTAAATAGTGAAAAAAAATTACTTCCATCTAATTTGGTGACCTTTAAAACTTGGCGCCCTAGGCCTGGTTTGCCATGTGGACGGGATGGCCCTGATTCAGCATGATACCTGGTTTCTTCAGTAGCGGGCTTTGTCCCTCTCTACAAACAGCTTCAAAGAAGGCTTGTCTCTTTGTCCCTGTGTTTTGGAGATAAAGACATTTGAGCAGACACTTGTTCTTTGACTCTTGTTGCTGCTAGGTAATTGGCTGGTGGCATTCAGTTCTAATACAGACCTGGGGATAAGCCTGAGCAAATATTTACTCTTAGCAGTAACTGCAGTGACCTTGGGGAGTTACTAATTGCAGCTGCCAAAGACTTGTGCTGGATCTTAATTATCCCTTCTGCATCTCTCTGGCAGAGGGCCTGATGTTTCTAGTGGCTCCTGGTCCTGAATGCCCTTCCTTCCCGCTGACATCATGCTTCATCCGAAAGAAACTTTTCTCTGAGCAGAGAGCCAGCACTAAGCCGGTGTACCACTTACTCACACATAAGCCCTCCTGGCACAGGGCAGCCTTCTGAACAAGAGTGAATTTCATGTGGGGAATCAAAGGCTCAGCCCTTCATAGGAGTGGGCTGAATAACACAGCTGATATGCCTGCTCCTTTGAGGGTTACTGCTGTGCCTCTGTTTCCCCTCCTACACCCTACAAATACCCACATGCCACAAAGCTGGCATTTCAACTGAGGCCTCCCCTTTGGGGTTCTGGTTTATTAGTGTTATTATCAATATCTGTTCACCCTTGTATCTGGTCTCCCCAAGATGTTTCCAGCCTTTTTGTTCAATGCCTCGCTGTTACCTGTGTATCAGAACTCTGGCTAGTCTTGCTTCTCTTCTGGGCTTCCAGCCCTGCCCAGGACAGTTAGGACCCTCATCCCAGACTTTTTGACTGGCCCTGATCTCTTCAGGTATGTCTACACTGCATTCCTCTTTTGAGAGAGGAATGCAAATAACCCTTACTCCTTATGTAATGAGGTTTAAGGGTTATTTCGAAAGAAGGGTTTTTTCTCAAAATAACCGCATCTACACCATGTTTTTCATCTTGAAATAAGGTATTTCAAAATAGCGGCCTGACGTGATTATGCAAATGAAGCATGGGAAATTCAAATCCGCGCTTCATTTGCAATTTCGCACGGCTGCATTTGCATTCCTCTCTCGAAAGAGGAATGCAGTGTAGACATACCGTCCCTGACCTGTCCCCACAGGAAGTCACCTGATTCCCTGGTTTTTACTTTCCCAGTTATGTGATCCCTGGGGAGCTGCCTTTTGAAAGGGTCCCTTGTAACAGGTGTGTTGCCCAAGTGTGGGCTGAGGGACTTGTGCTTGGACTAGCCCCAGTGTCAGATGAGTGGCATTGGCCTAACATTGGCAACACGACCAGCAGTGGCTGGCCTTGCTTTAGTGCAGTGTCTCTTAAACTGTGTTCTACGACATACTGGTATGCCACAAGGCAGTTGGAGGTGTGCTGTGGAGAACAACATAATTCAAAATGGCCACCCTTAAAGGAGCAGGTGACTTTTTTTTCTCAATAACTTCCCTCCAACGCTTTTTTCTTCTCAAAAAATCCTTGGTGTTCCTCATTAAAAATAATATTGTTTGGTGTTCCTCAGTCTTAAAAAGTTGAAGGAACACTACTTTAGTGTGTGCAGAGGGTATCTATCTTCAACGATCAAAGCTTTTCCAGAGATTGTGCATCCCCCTGCTGTTATCTGTGCCAGTGCCTTACGAACATAAAATGGATCCTGCAAGCTGACCCATACAGGCCCCTTCAAAGCTCTGAATATGATAAATATGAGCTCCAGATACCTCCTTTCTATGTCCTTTCCCTTTCTCTCTGGGCCTATTTAATGCCCTGGCTATCTCAGCTTTCCAGCACTGACTTGTTTCTCTCAGCCTGTGGCACCCAACACCCTAATTATACCTGAAATAAACTCTCATTAAATTTACTCCTACCTTGGAGTTTCCAAGGTTGTCCCACTTCTCCCTGAAACTTGGCCACTTTGGTCTCTTTGCCCCAAGAAGTGCCAGAGATACAAAAACTGCCTGCAGGACCAGCACCGGATTAACCTTTTAAGGGCCTCTATGAGGGTGATGGAGTATGGCATGGAAAAGTCAGTCCTCTGAGCGAGGGGCCAGTCTGAGGCATGGCACAGCAAGGGGGTGGAGTATCCCCCACAGAAATTCCTGCATAACCTTCCTTTCCCCTACTCAGGCCATATCTCCCTATTACTCCAATCCCTGCACTGATTTCCCCTGCTCTTATGCAAAAAGGCCTCAGTCTAGCAAAACACTGAACCACGTGCTTAACTTTAAGCACATAAAATACAGGACTATGTAGCACTTTAAAGACTAACAAGATGGTTTATTAGATGATGAGCTTTCGTGGGCCAGACCCACTTCCTCAGATCAAATAGGATCTGAGGAAGTGGGTCTGGCCCACGAAAGCTCATCATCTAATAAACCATCTTGTTAGTCTTTAAAGTGCTACATAGTCCTGTATTTTGTTTCAGCTACACCAGACTAACATGGCTACATTTCTATCACTTTTAAGCACATAAGTAATCCCAATGACTTCATGGGGACTACCCAGGTGTTTAAGTGCTTTGCTGGCCAAAGTTCCAGGTTCTCCTCCTCGCTTCAAAACTCTCCAGAATTTTGCCCTGCATAAATCCCCTCAACACCTGCTCTTTGCGGCTCTCCTTATCTTTCTTCTATTCCACTTCAATAAGGCTCCCAGTCTTACTTCCAAAGAATCCATGTGAAGATTCAGGCTAGACGGAGCTGACAACGTCCTGTGATTGTTTTGCTTTGTACTTTGTGATTCATCTGCTCCTTAGGACATGGTTTGAGTCACCATATCTCTTCTGGAGCAGTGGGTATAACAACGTGCACAAATAATCACAACATTATGTTATTGGCATGTGCAGTCTGTGACTGGACAAAAAGCTACTCTGTGATCACAGTGAGTGAGCAACGTTACAGGACGATACATAGCAATGATTGTTTATCTTGTCCTCCCCTGACAGCAAACATCTGAAGCTCTAAACCCTCTATCATGCCCCCATGCTCATGCCATGCTTCCTAAGAAGGCTTTGCAGATTGCACTTTGACATATGGCAGAACCGATAACTGGGTTGGTGCTGCCCAGCCACTGAGTGATGTCCAGCAATGAAATGGATGGATAGACTTTGCATTCGGGCATGTTCCACAATTTCCAGCATGTACCTCATATTCCTAATGTATTCCCTACCCCCGAATCCTAATGAACACCCTAATTCCTAGCATGTCTCACTCTAATACAGGTGACTTGCTTCGTTATCCAGAGTGTTTTCCTATTCCAGACATGTATCCCCTATGAATTCTTCATTCCCAGCACATACCTTATTCTCTCCTATACCCCTAACCCTAGCATGTGCCCCCACATCCAATGTGTTTCCCCAATGCCATCATGTTCCTGTTGCTGTGGGACAGCTACCTCTCAGCTCACACAGCAGAATGCAGCAGGATCTGACCTGAACTAAGACTCATCACCACATCTACTTCCTTTGCTCACATGGGCAGGGCTACGGAAGTGCAAGTCAGTTTACAAGCAATAAAAGCTCGATGGAGTTTCCTCCCAGAGCTTCAGGCAAACCTGAACCAAGACTTTCTGCATGCTGAAGAATATTTGGCTAATTCTCCTCTGAGCATTTTCCCATTCTCACGTGTCCCTGGTTCCATCTGGGATAAGTAGCAGAGACGTATGTATATAATCCACACAGATTACAGGGAACTCTGTGTGGATAAGCCTGGCAAAGTGCAAGTTTCTGGGTGAGGAGGGGCACTACTGAGCCAAGGAATAAAATAAACTCACCTAATGTGTCAACTCCTGGACTCTGAAATGAGGAACAGTGACCATCAGTGTTCCCTCTACATTTTTCCATCCATAGACAGAAGTGAGTTTTGTCATGTGCACCAATATTGAGGTCATGTGTGCTTGTGCAGATATTTGCCACCACTGCACCAGCCAGTTACCAACAAAAATCCTAGATCTATCTATCTATCTGGCCATAACTGTGATGGAAAAAGAAAGAATACTAAAACAAGGGATAATTAACGTGTGTGACTTTAAATGTTTATGTAATATGAAATCAAATAAAAAGAAAATTAATATTGCAAAATCTTCTGTAGTCATTTGGTATCTTATTAAAAAGGTGTCTGCTCTTGTTGTCTTTGCCAGGAAAGTAGAGTTGAAGGCACTAGGCCTGAGCTGGCAGGGATTGGATTGGGCTGTGTGGATAGAGATTTTAAATTGTTTTAAACGGGCTAAATGTTATGTAATGGGCTCACTTCTGAGCACTTTCTGTGCACATGTTGCTCCTTATTACTCAGGAGACAGGATTTTTAAAAAATATGTTGGTTCTGTTTGCATCTCTCAACTCTTTCAGACAATTTGCTTTGTCGTTCATCAAAGCTGGTATGATTCCACTCTGGGGAAAGATTAAGGAATGAAGTATTTCCACATATTTTATTCATTTATTTTTATTTCTGTGCCTGGGCAATGGCTCAATAACATCGGTGAACAGCAAGCGTCAGCACCTTAACACCAAGTTATCACAGTGTCATTCTCAGATCTGACTTGCTCTCTCTGGTTTATGGGCGCTTCCTGCCTGGTACTCTGAACAGCAGCTGGAGTTACCTGGGGAGAATGGGAAGGGGTGGCGGTGTCGCTTTTACTCAAAGCAGCCCAGCACCTGGGAGGGCTGCCTGAGAGAGGACAGGGAGCTCCCACTGCTTTTATTCAAAGCAGCCTTGAACATGGGGCTGCCTGGGAGGGAGAGGGGAGGAGGGATGCTGCTTCTATTTGCAGGCACACTGGCAGCTCAGTTGCTGGGGCTGGCTGAAGGAGAAGGTGCCACTTTGATAGGCACAGTGATGGAAGCTCCATCTGCCTCAGAGTTGGACTCTCAAGCTACTTCTACACGGCAGGCCTCTTTCGGAAGAAGCTTTTCCAGAAGAGATCTTCCTTAAACACTTCTTCCGAAAGAGAGCGTCCACACTGCCAAAGCGCATCGAAACAGAGATCTGCTCTTTCGACAGATAGCGTCCACACTGAATGGACGCTATCTTGTATGTAAGCTGTGATTACTATGGCAGAGTGGCCACCAGGGCACCTGTCCCTTTCCCTCTTTCCTCTTCTTTCAAAAGAAATCCCTCTTCCCCATCCAGAACCACCTTCTTCCAAAAGAGCTCTTTCGGAAAAAGGCTTCTTCCTTGTAGAAAAAGGTTTACCAATGTCAGAAAAACCTCGCTGTGCTTTCGATTTTTTTTCAAAAGAACACAATTGCAATGTTGATATAATTGAAGTTTTTCAGAAAAACAACTGTTTTTCCGAAAAAAACTCTGTAGTGTAGACATACCCTCAAAGTCAACTCTCTGTGTGCCTCCTGACCCCCTTGCTGTTTCCCCCACCAAATCTACCAACTTACCTTTTTCCACCTTTTCCTGCTACAGGGTTAGAACTCAGGAGGAGGTGGCTAATTAGTGCAGGCACGCTGCGCAGCTCCACTAATGAGGAAGGCAGGTCTTAATTTCTTCCTGAGTGGCCACTCAGCCGCACACTTTATGGAGAACTCTGGTGACAATTAAAATGAGGGACAACATATCCTGAAATGAGAAACCCATTAGGGGAGATAGCTTTTGTTACTGAACACTGTTTTATTTGGAATATATATATGGGCAAGCACGCAAACAGCCTGGGATATATTATAATGAGACTCAGTGCTGATTCTGTGTACTAGAAACATGTTTTACACAGAAAGCCACTATTTACAATAAAAAGAAAACATTCATTTATTCTAATGCACACTGTTACTGCATTTTGTGGCTGATTTTTTTTTTCAAACTCCAACACTTCCTTTGGTTGCCGTGCCTCAAAGCACTCACGAGTTTTGTGCTTTTTAATAGCAATTTGTGGGATAAGTATTTTTAACGTTGAACTTTTGTCTCACTCAGTCTATTGAAAACTGATGCCTTATCTGACTGGCTTCTTCAGCACTATTTGTCATCCACAGTGTGGGTGCCAGACCAGATGCAATTTTGGCTGGCATCTGCAGCTTTGATTTGGGATCAAGGAACATGTCTGCGCTTTTTAACAGTTGATTTCTTAAGGGGATCTTAAAACCATTCTGCGATAAAATAAAGTGTCTGTTCTCTTCCACGGAATTTGACAGAGAGCATCTTCATGCTGATGGATAGCTTTTGGACTGACAATTTATTCAGAGGTAGAAAATTTTCTTGGCAATCCAAGACTTTGCAGTCATCCTGCTTTACATGCTTTATAGCAGCCTCCAACTTTAGAATTCTTCCAGAAAATGACTAGAGACTCCCACAGTGGTCATTATGCTAGGTCAGCATTTGGGTTTATAGAGCTTGCATTCTCACATTAAATTGGCATTGAAAGAAGAAAATTAGTTGGATGCAAAAGGATGCCAGCAAGCTAGCAATTTGTATGTGGTCTTTATGCCGGTGCTACCCGCCGTGATACCCATAAAACGCTAAGGTGACAATTATGCAAGCTCTTGACAGTTTAGAGCCTGGCTCTCAGCTGTAGCCATTGACCTTCACATAATGTGGTGACCTTCCTCCACTCGCTTGCAAAGCGGCAGTGACTGTTTGTGAGCATGAGACAGGAGGACCTCATGCTCCCAGATAGGCAGCTCGCCACCAGAAACACTTGCTCAGCAGCCACATGGGGACTTGGCAATGGCAATGTGGGACCGAAGAGGTGTTCCCTCTAAGCTGTGTGGCAGCACGGCCCCACAGCTACTTAATGAGCCCCACCCAGCTAAGGGCTCTGGACTCACACATGGAGCTGCCTGGTTGGGGGAGGGGCACTTCTCCCTCAGTGACCGTAGCAGCTCCCTGCTGAGCATAGAGCAGAGAATCTCTCCCACTGGCTGGAGCATGCGAGTCCTGAGCCCCTGGACGGAGCTTATTAAGCAGCTGCGGGGTCATGCTGCTGGGCAGCTTAGAGCAGCAGTTCCCAACCTCTGGCCCATGGATCAGTGCCGGGCCGTGAATAATGCATATGCAAATAAATGTTTCCGGTCTGCAAAAAGTTTGTGCATGGGTTTGCTGGTCCATGATATAAAAAAGGTTGGGAACCACTGGTTTAGAGGGAACACTGGACAGTTGGAAAACTTTGAAAATGGAGGCCAGATAAGGGCTGTGCCTCACAATGTGGGACACTCGAGAGGCAGGCCTGGAGCCATGTGTCAGGGGAAAAGGCAGATTATGGGAGAATGGACTCACCCAGAAGGGTGCAGTGATTGGACAGGGGGACCCTCCCTTGCAGGGACAATAGCGAAACAGGACAGCTGGACCTCCAAAACAGACATGTCCAGCAGGCAGTAGACCCTTGCTGGCAGACTTAGAGGAGCAGACTTGTCCAGTAGAGCAGTGGGGTAGCTGGACCCTCACCGATGTGACCTGCAGAAGAGATTCATCTAGCAGACTAGAGGCCAGCTCAGTCTTTGGTAGTAGAATCCAAGCTGGTTTTCTTCTTTGGTCTCAGAATTGATGCCACTTCCTCCTAGTGCTCCTCAAATTCACCTCTGCCCCACACAGAGTGGAGCTGACCCAACAAACTGTGACTTGGAATTGCTGATTCATGACATGGAGGGGACAAGAAATGATGAGTCTGTTGCAGAACCGAAGCTCACAGGATTTCTAGCTTCCTCCCCATCTCGCTGGCTTTTTGGCTGTGTCATGTGCTTCCAAAGGGCTGGCACCCCAAATTTCTGCCTTAGGAATTTGAATGCAAGGAGTTTCCACCTGGAAAACATTTACATTTAGGGAGGAACTGAACTGTGCCAAACGTGCAGCCACTAAAGAAAAGTTATGGAGCAGCAGAAGTGAAAATGCCTGGGCATTCCTACAAAGCAGCCACACGCTGAATGGACCCACAGAACTACCTCTGGCAGAGAAGTGTGGGAAATCTTATACTGTGCTAATTCCTGTTCCATGGAACATTGCCTGTGTACCCTCCATGGCTGCAATCCTTTGCTATTTGACAGCATTACATTCCCTTCGATATTTTCCTTTAATTTCCCATTAAAGCTGCCTTGATAAAAATCACAATGTATGCTGACAAGACTCCTCCACACTGAGGAACACCGGCCATACTGGGTATGTTGCACTGCAGCTGGATCCAAGCCTCCAGACTGGGTAGACAGACTCATGGTAGCAGAGGTTGGACTAGTGATCAGACTGGATCTCGGGTTTGTGAGCAGAGGGGAGAGGTCGGCTTAGGAACCTGAGTTGCATATCTATAGGGCTATTTTTAATGTGCTAGCTTGAGCCTGACTGGTGTGAGCCTGTCACTCTGGTGCGGGAGGCTCGCTTGCACTCATGGCTAGACATCCCCACTGAGCCTTTTCTTCCAGAGTAGAAACCGGGATTGTAAAATGAAACTGCTCAGGTTGTTCAGGAGAGGGGACAAATCACAGCTAGACTCAGACAGCCCCAAGACTGATGGGTGCTGGCAGAACTGGTACTTATCAGGCACTGAAAGGCACCCTGGGTCAGAAACCCAGAACAAGGCCCACCAAACACCTGAGCAGATGCTTGATTGAGGGGTACACTTCACTGAGTAAGTGCAGCAGCCAAATAATCTAAATCCTGAGTTGGGACCCCGGCAAGTCAGCAAAGCTCCATCAATGTCAGTGGAACGACATTGATTTATACCCACTGGCTGTGTCTAGACTGGCAAGTTTTCTCACAGATGTAAGAAATCAGTGTTTCTTGCGGAAATACAATGTTGTTCCCATTTGGGCAAAAGTCCTTTTGCGCAAAAGCTTTTGCGCAAGAGGGCCAGTGTAGACAGCTCAGATTTGTTTTGTGCAAAAAAGCCCCGATGGCGAAAATGGTGATCAGGGCTTTTTTGCGCAAAAGCGCATCTAGATTGGCCACGGATGCTTTTCTGCAAAAAGTGCTTTTCCGGAAAAGCATCCGTGCCAATCTAGACACTCTTTTCCGCAAATGCTTTTAACGGAAAACTTTTCCGTTAAAAGCATTTGCAGAAAATCATGCCAGTCTAGATGTAGCCACTGAGAATCTAGACCTTGATTTCTGTCCATATCTAGGAAAGGGCTATTGACCAGTGAGATGACCGCCAGGTCCATATTTCTCTGCTAAACCCCCCTAAAAGGGAGAGAAGAAACTGCTAGACAATCAGCCAGACTAACAACATCAGCCAGTTGTCTATGGTTGATCAAAGGCCTAGCCCCGCCTCAGAGCAATGACTTAAATGAAGTAGGATTATGCTTATCAGATAGTCGACTTGATTAGTTGCAGCCCCCCTTACTGTCTCTATCAGAGACAGGCAGCAAAGTGGGGAGCAGGAGCCAGTGCTGGGGGGAGCTGGTTTAAAAGCTGATTTCCCCCAGCACTGCTTCTGAAGGATGGTGCCAGGGGCGCAGCAGGGAACTGGCAGCACTTCTGTCTTTGAAATATAGCAAGAGCGGGGCTCTTGCTCCATTTCAAAAGCAGAAGCACCGCAGGAGCACGGGGCCAGCGGGGGACTCAAGCAGTCTAACTCAAGCAAAGGACTCAAGGGGGGGGACTGAAGAAAATTGCATCGACTATTTGATTAGTTGATTCATCTACATTTAATATCCTTAAAATGAAGATGCACATTTTCATTTTATTTTCAAAACAAAAACAAACAAACAAAAACTGAGTTAAGGATAACGAATTGGGTTAAGGGCCTGAGCAAGGCCGAGTAAATCTTCTAGTGAAGACGAAAGGCCTGAGCTAGCAGCAGGGCAGCAGCTCCATGCCAGTCTGCTGTGAGAAACCAAGAAGAAGACGAAAAGAGACTAATCCATGGAGATTCGGGGCTGATAGAGCCAATTTAAGCAAAGGGTTTAGAAACTAGTCTAATGGCAGATGAACTGAAGAGGTTAGTTGAGGGGGAAATCTGGGACTTCTAGGAAGCCTGTATCAAGTGCAGTTGACAGCCTAAGAGTAGCTTATTTAAGAGATGCTGAACCTGCCTTCTCAAAGGGAAATGCAGACTCTCTGCACCAAGAACAGATCCGATGGTTGCCAGGTAGGTTCCAGTAGCCAAGAAGGACAATGTTTGACTAATTAGGGATACACCGCTGGATGTGTTACAACTACTCTGGTAATTAAACCTCTCGCATAGGCCATTCACACTACTAGCTCAGTTAAATGAAGCTTGGAATGCCATGGGAGTTAAAGAGGCCTGGAGAACGAGGGCAAATGGTGGGGAAGTAGGGGCAGGCTAGATAGGCAATGGGGTAACACCCGATACTTTAACCTATGTGGAGAGCCTCCAGATGAGTTCAAATACAAAGCAGTTTTGGGAGCCTTTGCTTTGTTTCCTGAGGAATATGTCTCCAAGTTGTAAAAAGCCCTGCCCCAAATGGCATGTATTTTTGGGCTTCTTGAGACCCAAGAGTAGGGAATGCAGGAGAAGGCTAACTACTGACAATGCAGCTAGCAATACTGGTCATGGGGAACAAAGGTCCTTTTGATCCCATGTAGCTGGCTATCTTACATCCAGAACCAGAAGATTTCTGCCTGTGTAATGTTTGGTTTTATGAAAACTGCAGGGCTCCAAACTTCCGTGTAGTTAGATTTCATGAAATTGCTCAACCAATTCTGAGCATCCAGACTTCCTGGCAGAAAGATATGGCTGTTTGCTTTTGGCCATACCTTTTCCTCCAGTCAGTGATACAACAAACAGAAGAGGGCTTCAGATGTAATGTACTTGAGGAATAAACAGTGCTTGCTACTTTAAGAGCTAATGACGTAGCCTCCATGACCTTGATCTTGGCGGTTGCTCTAAGACCCAGTGTCTCCAGCCAGCCAAATTTATCTCTTCCCTTTGAAAGGTGCAGGCTGACTCACCAAGGGATGACTGGCATGTGAAGGACTCGTCAAGTTCTTTCACAAACACACCAGGGCTCTGCTCCTTATGTTGAGGGATGTGCTGAGCTATGTCCTCAACCCCCTTATTAACAGGCTGTCCTGTTAATTCTGGAGGGGATCCTGGGGAAAAAATCCTTGTGTGAAAAAACTCTTCAGAGCAAGAGGCCTAAAACAGGCAATCTAGCTGTGGCCATAGTGAGATGTCTAACGGCAGCACAGAGCATGACAGATGCAGGTTCACTACTGGGCTGGTCCACTTATTTCAACACACTGCATTAGTGGAAACTCAGTGCTTGGATTCCTGTAAGCTCATAAGAGGGTTACTAGTGGATTTTCACTATTACTCCAGGACACTGCAGCACTCACCAAGGACAGTATTTCAAAGGGGCTGTTTTGATTGGCTCAAGATTTTTTTTTTGTCTTTTATCTAGCAAGTCAGGAGGGACTCAACAGAAGCTACTTGTAAATGTTTTCTATAATGAATTCAAATGACCATCTTGTAGGTGAGAAAAGGTGTAAAACCCAAATGCACACAGGAGCACCCAACAACATTCCATGTACACATACACACACAGACTCACAGAGTATACATGTATATGCACACATAGTCACACACAGAGAATATGTATGTACATTCACACAGTCCCTCTCATACAGAGTACACATGTACAGTCTCTCCTTTGTACACAGAGTACATGCACACACAGATGACCCACTCATGCAAAACCACAAATATACACATGCACACACTTACACGATCACACCCATAGAGAACACACGAGGACACAGCACACACATAGAGAATATATACTTATGTGTGCTTACATAGGCTCATACACAGAGAACACAAATGTGTGCGCACAGACCGCTTTGCTCTGTCTCACTCCCTTTCTCTCTCTCACACACACACACACATGCACGTCTACCTGCCTTTCACTTTGTCAATTTTCAGTGTTTCCAAAACAGTCTCTATTTACAGCCAAAAGTTAATAAAGTTGAAATTTCTTGGACACCATCAGTGCAGCTGTGAGTTAGTATCAGAAGACCTGGCGCACTGCTAGTCCCCTCCACAGCACCAGCATTTCATAAAAAAGGAGCCTGGTTTTCTTTCAAACTGCATTGCACTAGTGCAACAAGGCCAGGACTGGTGCTGATGGGCACTGCTGCAGGGAAGCTCACAACCTTCTCGTGTCAAAGTCCTGGGGCAGCTGCCTCCCCCTCCTGGCATCTGAACAGACAGGGCAGTAAATGTTTCCATCCAGTCTTATGGTGACCCAGGGGATTGCGACTAGGAATAAGGGGCAAAGAAAGAGGATTGGCGACATGCCTCAGGCAAGGGTCCTCTGCAAACTTCCTGAGTGCAGCAGAAACAATATTCCATTGAAGACTATTTCTTCTGGGCTCTCCACGGGCCTGTCACATGCTTCCTCAGAACAAGGCCGGCTTGTCTGGCTCTGGCTGAGGAGATCAGCTCAGCCTCTTAGTAGGCGCAAAATGGAGCGTATCTGGGAAGCCAGGATTTCCAACGCCAGCCAATGGCGCGCATTCCAGTGGCACCACAGGCAAGGGCACAGGGTGCCAAGGCTGACCTCATGGCAGGTTGTGCATGTGCAGGGCCTTTTTGTTTATTTAAAGCAAACAACTTGCCCAAATGGAGTTGTTCTGCTGTCCCAGGGAGAATAGGTCATGGGTTATGTGGGGCCGTGGGGCCCGGGCACCAGGAATACTCCTGGCCCGGAGGCCCTGTTCCTTCAAAGTTTGGGGATGGGTCTCTCCCTTGGTCCCACCCAGAACCTGCACCCCACCGCATCCAAACTCCCTCCCAGAGCCTTAGCAGATGGCTGGCGGGGTGGGAGGAGGGAGTTTGGTTGGGGGAGGAGTGAGGGCAGAGAGCACCACTAAACTGGAAGCAAACCTACCCCCCCTGCTAGGGAGAGTTGGGCAGAACACCCCTCTTCACAGGAAGGTTGTATGGGTGTGGTGTGAATTCTGAGGGGGCAAACGTGCACGATTTCTGAGAGAAATGAATATGCCCATTCGCTGCTCCCTAGAGGTCCTGGTGCTCTCAGCAGGCCGTGCACGACCTTTGGATCTGTGGGCTGTTTGCTTTAGCTCCTTCCTAATTCACTGCTTCCTGCAGCCAAGTGGTTGGAGAGCCCCTGGGCTATGGTGCAAGTCTCACCAACATTGCTAAAGTAAGGGTGGTTTCCGGAGCAGTGCAGTTCCCCTTCCTTTGGTAGCTGTATTCCCAGATCGCTTTCTCCCTGGCCTCGCCTCAAGCTGCCTCTCCTCACTGCTCCTAGCCCCTTGGCCTGGTGATGTGAGCCGCTCGTATTAGACAAGGGCAAGAAGAAGTGAGCTGTCCCTCTGCTCACTGTCTCGCATGTGTGAGCAGGAACAGAGCACATGGATGGAAAAAATTAGAGGGAACATTGCTAGGCTACGTCTAGACTGCAGGCTGTTTTCAGAAGAAGCTTGTCTGGAAGCGATCTTCCAGAAAAGCTTATTTTGAAAGAGAGCATCCTCACAGCAAAAGCACAAGGAAAAAGCAATGTGCTTTTTCGAAAGATAGCGTCCAGATTGATTGGATGCGATCTTGCATTTAAGTTGTGATTAGACTGGATAGAGTGGCCACCAGGGCACCTTTGTTATTTCCTGGAGGCCTCTTCTTTCAAAAGAACGCCCTCTTCTGCGTCCACACACGCCTTTTTCCGAAAAAGCTTTTTTGGAAAAAGGCTTCTTCCTCATAAAATGAACTTTACCACAGTCGGAAAAAAACCCTCCATTCTTTCAACTTTCTGTCGAAAGACCTCAATGGCAGTGTGGACACAAGGATTGTTTTTCCGAAAAAACCAGCTGTTTTTTAGGAAAATCGCTGCAGTGTAGATGCACCCCTAGTGACCGCCTCCTCTTCTGTCTCTGCTGAGCCCAATACATGGCCCAGCAGAGTGCTGTCTTTGAGCTATGGGGGCAGTAAATAGTTTTTGGAGCAAGCTAAAGGTTTGGTCATTGAAAAAATTAACTTAAAGACCAAATACGAAATGGTCTTTGCACCTTAACATATGGATGTGAAAGCTGGAAATTCACCAGTGATACAGACAGATGTCTAAATGTCTAAAGCTATCCAGAAAAGAGACTGGACATAGACTGTATTAAGAATGAAGCCAAGATTTGCCATGGTAGGCATGCCATTTCGCAGATGGAGGAACACATAAAGGTCTCCTCCATCAATCACTCTGCAGAGAGGGCAAATTTAAGGGAATGAACAACAGGGAGAACACACAAAGACTGGTTCAAGGTAAACAGGCACGTCAGAGCCTTGTTTGCGCTGCAAGAGATGTCTGACGACTCAAGAAAGAGTCAGATTCAGAAATTCCATTAAGTATTGGAGTGCGAACAGCACAAAATAGTAACTGGGCCTAGGAGCAGAACCATCCTCAGAGGCTGGGCCAAGATTTCCATCAGAGGTAGGGAGAGGGAAACAAATGCAGAAGTACTAGTATGGCTGGTTTGGGATGAAGCAAGACCAGTGGCTGAGTGTTCCTTCCCCTTTTCTATTGCAGGCATGTTTTGCCTTTTTCGGGTTATCATCCCTTGTGCTGACAGCGCTTGCCTAAAAGCACATGGCTCCATTACCCCTTCCTTAGCAGTTTATGCTGTGTAATAACTCACGTGCATCTCTGTTTATTCAGGGTGAGCAGAGGTGCCAAATTATCCCCCCTCCCCTGAATTGTGGGTGGATCCTCTTCTCCCACTGTGCATCTGGATAAACTCGCTTTGTCCTACCCTCTTGCCACCTATCTGCACCATCTGTGAGTCAGCCAATCCCTGCTTGCTGAGCTATCTGTCTGCGTTAAACTTGGCACAAAAGCTTCAGGAGTAGGGATTAATTAGGAAGCCTCATTGAGTGCTCTGTGGAAATTGTAACTTTGCAGCAGTGGTATCTCCGCAGTCCCAGCCTGGTACAGCTGAATGGTAGTGATAAGCAAGCTGGTAGGGATAGGACACGGGAGCGCATTCTTCCTGGGAAAAGTGGATCAAACGATTCACAAGGCAGCAAGCACTAATGGTTAGAGCAGAGGACTGTGAATCATGACTCCTAAATTCCAGCATCTCTGACACTGGTTCACTAAGCCTCTCCACAACTCAGATTTTCCCCTCTTGCTCTTTGCACTGCTTAGGCCAGGGGTGTCCAAACTTTTTTCAAAGAGGGCCAGATTTGATGAAGTGAACATGCGTGAGGGCCGACCATTTTGCCTGACATTCTTTGAACCATTAAAATTAAATGCAAATTAACTATGTTATGCAAAGTTTATTGCAAACGGCATACTTTTCATTTTGTCACATGGATGACAAATCTAAACAAGTGTTAAATCACTCTGCCTTTCATATCTGAAGGCCAGATGAAAAAAAAATCCAGGAAGCTGAAATATATGTCAGGAACATTGTAAAGTACATTACATATTATCAACTTTTAAGTTAAAAAAATATGAACAGGAACATAACACCAACTATACATGTTGTGTCCAAATATATTTATAACTGATTCAGACCAACTGACATTAACTGAGATTTTACAATGTATTCATCTCAATTGAAAAAAAAACTTGCCTATACTAATGTGAAGGGTGAAACTGAGATCTGGACTGCAGCACATAGGCTAGGTCTGGTTCAAAGGCAGTGGTTCTGATGCGCAAAATGTCACGCAGATGAGAGTCACTTAGTCTTGTCCTCACGCGGTTCTTGTTAAAGTTCATAGCAGAGAATGTCTTCTCACACATATATGTTGAGCCAAACAAGCTCAGCATTTTCTTAGCCAATGTTCGAATCTCTTGAAACCGGCTCTTATCCAGTTGGCGGTAAAAGTTCACAAGAGAGAGCTGTTGGTGACGACTGCGTAACTCGCTGTCACAATGCAGCTCAATGAGCTCGAGCTGCAGCTGATCTGGAGCATCCTCGGGGTCAACAGAGAATGGAGAGGAGAAAAGGCTGATCTCCTTTTCAATAGCTGCAAAATCCTGAAAGCGCCGTTTAAACTCCCCAGCCAGAGATGCGATGTCTGCTGCATACCTGCTCGTTTGCGCACTGATATTGTCCTGTGGAAAACTGTTCATTATTTCCTGCAACGCTGAAAAATGTATGGTATTGGGCTGTGTTTGTGACAACTGCCTTATGAAAAGTTGCAACTTTGTCCCAAAGGCTTTGAGGTGTGAATAAAGCTGGTTCACCGCTGCATCTTTCCCCTGAAGACTCGTGTTCAGTACATTCAGATGCTTTGTTATGTCAACTAGAAACCCCAAATCAGCCAGCCAAATAGGATCAGATAGTTATCGCATTGGTTGTCCCTTTGTTTCCAAGAATTCTCCGATTTCCTTTCTGAGAGAGTAGAAACGCTGCAGTGCAGACCCCCGACTGAGCCATCTTACGTCGTTGTGATATAAAACATCTTCGTATTCAGCCTGGATGTCCAGTAGAAACTGTTTAAACTGGCGGTGGCACAGGGCTTTAGAGCGAATAAAATTAATAGTCTTTAGCACCGGTTTCATAACATGATCATATTTGAGATGTTTAGCACAGAGAACTTGTTGATGAATGATACAATGGAGTTTAATAGCTTTGCCTCCTTCTTCGATCACCTTGTTACAGATTAGGGTTGATAATCCACTTCGTTCACCAACCATGGCAGGTGCCCCATCAGTAATAATCCCAGTAACTTTGTTCCAAGGCAGTTTCATGTCATCTATGGCGGAACTAACAGAAACAAATAAATCTTTTCCTCTTGTTTGGTCCGTAAGGCTCTGGAGGTCAAGTAGCTCTTCAGTCACATTCATTTCATCGTCCACCCCTCTCATAAAAATCAGCAACTGAGCTGTGTCAGATAGGTCCGTGCTTTCATCACAGGCTATTGAAAAGAAGTCAAAATCCACTCCTTTGGATGTCAACTGTCTCTTAATATCTGATGAAATCTCTTCAATTCTCCATGCTACAGTGTTACGAGCCAGGCAAATGTTGGCAAACTCTTGCTTCTTCTCGGGACAGATATTCTCAACCATTTTCATAACGCATTCTTTGATAAAGTCACCCTCAGCAAAAGATTTGCAATTTTTAGCAATTAACGTTGCCACCTCATAGCTCGCCCTTGTGGCATTTTTATTTGACTCACGGGCTCTTATGAAAAATTTCTGTTGTGACATTAAAACAGCTTCAAGTTGCTTCAACTTTTCACTGCGGTCGTGCCCTGTAAGCTTGTCGTATGTGCTATGTCTCGACTGGTAGTGTCTCTTGACATTAAATTCCTTATAAACAGCCACAGTCTCTTGGCATATCAGACAAACACAGTGATTCTGTATTTCAGTGAAGAAATATTCCACTTTCCACCTGTCCTGGAAGCGGCGGCCCTCACTGTCAACTTTCCTTCTCTTATTTACAGTCGCCATTTTTTTAAATTGACCAGAAGGGGAAGGGATCATGTGAGCGCAGTGCCAGAGGTTTAATACACTGCCCAAGTAATACACTGCACTAATACACTGCCCAACAAGAATTCTCTTGCCTTTGTGGCTGTTTGTGGCGAAGTGTCTAATGATGACCTCCGGCGTGTTCGCAGCTCCACGTGCCTGAGCCCGCCAGAAAGCTGACAGTGCGCAGGGCCAATCACAGATACTGAGATTGAGCAGCTGCGGAGTCCGTCCCTGATCTCAGTAGCTGTGGAGTCCGTCCCTGCACTCTCAGCCCCAAGGTAGAGGGCCTGCAGGGTCAGAGGCGGGCGGAGAGCGCAGGGCACGCTGGCCTCACGGCGGCCCGGGGGCAGGGCGAACCCGCAGCCAAGCGGGAGAGCGGGGCTGTGGACGTGCCCTACAGGGCAGACTTTAGGACCGCAGCGGCCGCCATGGACGGCGGCGGCGCGGCCGGAAGCGGCGCCAGTTCAGAGGAGCGCCGGGGAGCCAGGAGAGGGGGAGGAAGCGGGGGCTGTCCCCGCACTCTCAGCCCCAAAGCGGAGTGCAGGGGCAGGGTCTGGGACCGCGGCGGCGGCGGCGGCCTGAAGCGGCGCGCTGTGTGCGCCAGTTGAAAAAAGCACCGGGGAGCCGGGAGAAGCGGGGGGCCGTATTAAATCCGACCGCGGGCCGCATTTGGCCCGCGGGCCGGACTTTGGACATGCCTGGCTTAGGCGATGCTTAGGCAATTCTCTAACTGTCCAGCAGAGAATTCTCTCAGGGCAGGGGAGGTTTTAGCTGGAGTAAAGCAGCATAATCTGTTCCTTCACCAATTGCCTTCCGCAGTCCTTAGAGTAGGGGTGTGTCAGGGTATTGCAGGCTCTACTTGTACTTGGCCGATTCTCCACTAGCATATGGTCTCATAGGACTCATAGCCAGCTAGTGTCAGTTAAAGCAGCTGCTAGGTGCTTCTAACTTATGCTGGGGCCGAGGCTGGAGCAGGTGCATTCTGAGAACCAAGTGGCCAGTTTGTGTGTGCTGCTCATTCACTGCCTCTGCTTCTGCTGCACTGCACAAAACTCTGCCTAAGACAGAATCTGGGTGTGTGCCTCAGTTTCCTCTGATTAAATCTGGGATACATATGTTTATTTCCCTCCCAGGGCAGTTGTGAGGGTTCATTAGCTAGTGTTTGCTGAGCCCTTTGAAGATGAAAGTACTTGGCCTTAATAAGGATAATGACTTTTGAGTGCTCCTTGAAAATAGGTAATTTTCGCATCTGAATTTAGGAGAAGTCTGTAGCCAGATCCTCAGCCAGTGCAAGTTGGTCTAGTTCTGCTTAAGTCCCTTTTCATCTGCTATGGATCTGGCCGCTTCTGTATTTTCTATCTCTAGGCAAACCTCTGGATCCAAACATGCCTGATGTCTCCAGCGCTGAACTTAGCTGCCAGTGCCCCATCACTTTGCCCTGTACGGGTGCGTCTCCATACCCAAAACTCAAAATAAGATACTCAAGTTGTGCTACGCAAATTGCGTATCCTATTTCAAAACTATTTTGAAATAGTTTATTTTGAAATTTGGCGCATCTACATAGCACCAAATTTCAAAATAACTTGCTATTTCGAGCCATCCCTTATCCCTTGTTCAATGAGGTTTACTGGGATGGTGAAATAGTGCACCCGCCATTTCAAAAAGTATTTTGAAATAATGGGTGGCTTTGTAGATGCAGGGTAGCTATTTTGGGATTCTCCGGTATCCCAAAATAGCTGTGCAGTGTAGATGTACCCTAAGACATGTAAAAAGGGAGGGTGGCACCTATTGGTGCAAATATAGAATTGAAAATGATTTTCACTAATATAATGGTAAACTTAAAAAACAACAAATGGTCTGGTAGCACTTTATAGACTAACAAAACATGTAGATGGTACCATGAGCTTTTGTGGGCACAGCCCATGATACCATCTACATGTTTTGTTAGTCTACAAAGTGCTACCAGACCATTTGTTGTTTTTTAAGTTTATCCTGTACAGACTAACTCGGCTACCCCCTGAAGCTACTACCGGTAATATAATGGTCAGGCAAAAAGACTGAAGTTGGGGAAAGTGACGACTATTGTTCTTATTGACATTTTAAATTATTCCAAATCAGGACACGGGATGGTTTCATGTTTGGATTTTACATCATCCGTGGCGCTGGTAGCAACACCCATGGTTCAAGTTGCCCAACACTTCCCATTAGAAGATCCTCTTTTCAGTTGCTTATAACTTCACCAGACTACAACTGTCTGAGCTGACATTTTCCATGCTGGGAGCCTCCCTCCGGTTGATTTTTTCTTTTTTGAAAGTTTCAGCAAAACTAATTCAGCTGCTTATAAGAACTAGATGAGGGGGAAAATACATTATTTTGCCTATGTTAAAAATACACTTGGACAAGCATTTTGTAGAGAAGATCTACCACTTTTGTACTATGGACTATTGGTTTGAAATTGGACAGGAGAGTTGCCCTGATGACAGCAATGTGCCTTTTAGAGGAAAAAGCTGCCTAAATTTGGCCACATTAGAAACTTGTGAAAGATCTGTTTGCAAATGCTCCGTATAACCCGGTTAGATGTTGGCAGCTGAGTGCTCTGCAGATTCCATCTGTTCCTAGCTCAAGGCGCCAGGACTTTCTCTGTGATTGTTGCTCATGGGGCACTGAGTACTAGCACTAAAAGCAGGGAAATGGTCTGTCTCTGCTGTGCGCTCTGCTTATCCAGGGCTGGTATCACTCAGTGTGGCTGGCGCAAGAAGCCACCTGGCTTGAACACAGAGAATGTAGAAGAACCAGGACAGCGGCAGGTGTGGACTGTGATAAGGAGCTGGAAAGGAGGGAGGAGACAGAGGCTGGGAAGGAGTGGGTGGCAAAGTGAGGTAAGACGAGCAGTTGGGAAGGGATCTGGGACTGGCCTGGAAAGTAGACTGGGACAAGTAACCCAGAGTGGGAGACTGGGACTGGGAGACTAAATGAGTCTGACGGTGGAGGGACACTGGGATGAAGAATCAGAAGGGGGAGAACACTGGAGCTCTGCCAGAGAGACTAGGGTTGGACAGGCAAGGAAACTAGGCCTGGGATGAATAGCACAGTGGGGTGAAGATTGGGAGTAGTCAGGTGGGGGAGACTGAGCAGAGGAGCCAGGGAAGAGGGGTGGGAAAGAGACAGGACTGGGACAGGGATAGACTAGAATGGAAAGGGGCAGACAGGTTTGCCCTCTCTCCTCCAAAATTCTTGAGCCTCACCCTTCCTCTGCTGTCAGCAAATATTTGCAAAACCTGCTGGCAAAATGTATATCATTTCCCTCTAGCACAGGGGTGGTCAATAATTTTTGGCCAGCGACCACTTCAAAAATTTGTGAAGTGGCCTGGGCCACCCCGGAAGGGGTGGTGCCTAAGCCAGAAGGGGCGGGGCCAGGATTTTTCTGGGCTAACCCACCCCCAGACCATGATTGGTCTGGGGGTGGGGGAAGCCTCTTTGCCCCCCCCTTCCCATTAGGCACCCATACCCCTGGCAGGGCGGGAAGAGACTTTGCATGCTCCTCCACCCCCAGTCCAAGCAGAGCCTGGGGGCGGGGGAGTGCACGAAGCCTCCTCCCTCCCTGCATGGAGCATGTGGCACTTTGAAGTACCGCATGCTCCTCGCAAGGCTGCAGCAGGGTGAAGGAACCTTCGTGCAGCTCCGCCCCCTGCCAATCAGGGTTATCTGATAAGCCTCCTCCCGCCCCACCCCCACTCTGCGAGGAGCATGCAGCACTTGAAACTGCTACATGCTCCACGCAGGGTGGAGGGGAGGGCAGAGGCAACTTCGTGTGCTCCTCCCACCCCCAGGCCAATGAGGGCTTGGGGACGGGGGAGCACGTGACGTCTCCTCCCACCCTAAGAGGAGCACATTGCGCTTCAGAGCGCTGCATGGTTCTGCCAGGGCAGGAGGAGGTTTTGCATGCTCCCCTGCCAACAAAACCCTAATTGGCCTGGGGGTGGGGGAACGGCAGGGCCTCTGTGGGCCGAATCAACCCGCTTGGCGGGCCGAATCCAGCCCATGGAGGCCCTTTTGCCCACCCGTGCTCTAGGGGCTAGTTCACATACAAGGTGACAACCTACTGCTGCAATCAGTGAACGCGGTTTGCTCACGTGGCAGAGAGCTGTACAATAGATCTATAGAGTCCAGCCCTGCCAGTGTCCTATATGGGTGTCGATATACTGCCACATATTGAGTTTGTTTTTTCAGGTTTCTTTTTTAACTCAGGAACTACATTAACATCCTGAATGAAGCAGAAATAATGTGGTAAAATAGTATAGTATAATGTAATTAAAGACTGGATTTTAATGCGCGCGCATACACACACACACACACACACACACACGGAGGTCAAATTAAGATTGCACACACAACCTACATTTTGGCAGTTCCAAACTTCTGAAAGCTTGATTTTGCAACCTTCATGTTCTTTTAACGTAGTATATAAACACTTGCAACAAATATAGTAAGTTGATCAGCGCACACCACGACACATGGAACACTGCAAAAAGAGGGGTGGGGAAGGCAGAGAAAAAGAGAGGAGCAAAGTGTGTACCTTTTAACTTACAAAGGCCCAAATGGGGAACACAGCACTTGTCAAAGACCAAAATGAGGAACACAATCATTTGTACAAGAAAATGAAAATGTGGTGGGCTCTTCTGCTGGGAATGACTGTCTCCCTGATGTAACCAGGACTTCCCAAGTTTATTTGTAATATAGGCAACTTGGGGATTTAATGAACAACCCCTCTTCAAACAAAGGACACTTCAGAGCTATGTCACCTGTGAAAACACTTTTTAGGAGCAATGTTAAATCACCAGAGGTTTTATGTACCTGCTTCCTTAAGAGACTGATCCAAAGCCCTTTCAAATCAATGGAAATCTTTCCTTTGACTTCAGCAAAGTTTGAACAAAGCCATATATACTTAATAAATTGTCTATGTATATGTATTTAAAAAAAATCTTAAGTAAACACTCAACTTTCCTTTCAAACAGGATCATAAGAAATTTTAAGTTGTTTTCTACCTTTTTTATTCCCACTCACAAGAGTGGGGGGAAAGAGTCTTCACACCTCCAAATGATGTTCAGCCATCTATTTATTTATCAGAGAAAACAGCATTTGCAGGAGTGGAATTTGTAAGTCCTTTTTTAAAAGTTGTCTTCTGATCACATTGAATTAGAAACCATTCACCTTCTCTTCCCCTCCCTCCTCACATCCTTCTCTTGTTCATTCACTTGGGCTATAGAGCTTGTGGCTGTAGTTTGCTGATCTCCATATTTTCCTCATGCTCATAGGCAGTGTTTTGCATCTCATGCACAACACCCTACTCTTTCTCATGGCAGACAAGTCATTACGGCTGTGTATAGACTGGCAAGTTTTTCCGGAAAATCAGCCGCTTTTCCGGAAAAACTTGCCAGCTGTCTACACTGGCCGCTTGAATTTCCGGAAAAGCACTGACGATCTCATGTAAAATCATCAGTGCTTTTCCGGAAAAAACTATGCTGCTCCCGTTCGGGCAAAAGTCTTTTTCCGAAAGACTTTTGCGCAAAAGGGCCAGTGTAGACAGCACAGTACTGTTTTCCACAAAAAAGCCCTGATCGCGAAAATGGCGATCGGGGCTTTTTTGCGGAAAAGTGCATCTAGATTGGTCACGGACGCTTTTCCGCAAAAAGTGCTTTTCCGGAAAAGCGTCCTGCCAATCTAGACGTGCTTTTCTGAAAATGCTTTTAACACAAAACTTTTCCGTTAAAAGCATTTCCGGAAAATCGTGCCAGTGTAGACGTAGCCTACCAGTCTGGGACATTTCATTATCAAACTCTGACCAATCCCAAAGGCACCTTATGCCCCACAGCAGTGTTACCACAATTTTTATCCATGATTTTTTCTTGGCATTGGTCAGCATTAAAAGAAAGATCAAAATATAAATATAAACAGCAGACAACATTCATTTCTGATGGCTGCAGTATTTGATGGTGTGTAATGTTTTCCTATTGGATGGGCATAAATACGCACCAGATGGAAAAACACTGTGTGGTCCTTTGACACGGAGTGAATATGGGATGACATTAAGAAATGGAAAATTTGGGCTGAATATCAGAGAATCTATTCGCCTACAGGACAGGGATGCAAGTCTGACTCCTTGACACATTTTAAAATAGATTGGACAAAACATGAGACAATGTGTCCATAGGGAGCAATTCTGCACTGACAGGCAGGAACTGAGAGGCCTTTTCCATTTGTGAAAACTGCTTTTTAGGAACTGGTGGAATAAACCCTTAGATTTCACTCAGGAGATACTCAGTGTTTCAAAAGCTAAAACACGGAGGCAGACTGAATTTGTTATCTACAGGAGTAGTGAGCTGGAGAAAACTCTTGCTGTTAGCAATCTATTTTTAAGCAATATCATCACTTCCCCTTTCCTCGGGACGAAGGCTGCAGTATTTCCATGACTAGAGCTTGGGAATTCTGCCTCACCATCACCACACATGCATTTCCCTACTTTAACCTGCAGGTTCTTGTACTGCAGCCAGCATCCTTCAGCCAGAAGAGAGACTATATGTCAGTTAATATCACTGCTTCCTGAGGAGGAAAGGTTGCTTTCAAGCAACACTAACTCCTGCGAAGAGCAGCTCTGCCTTTGAGTCACTACCGGCTCCGGAGAGGAGAGCTGAAGCTCCGTCTGAAGTCTATGAGAATTTTGTCATTGACTTCCGTGGGCCAGCATTCAGTTCCAGGAGTGGGATGTAGCTCTTCTCTACGCAATGCAGAGCAGCTATAGGGCTGGTTGGGTTCACAGAAAAGAGTCTACCAGTATGTTTTGAAAGGGCCTTTTCAAGGCATATTTTGTCAATTAAACATTGTTTGTCATTCATGGCTTCCAGGAGCCCTCTTGAAGCAAAAGGCTAAGTTCTGCTTGCCCTGATTTTGTGAGCCAGGCCACAGCAGCAATGGGATCAATTGGCCACCATTCCTGTTTCAGTAAGGAGCAGCACGGTGGCCTCTGGTGGTGACTGTGTGCATAGGCAGATGGCTTAAAATTCAGCCTCTGGAAAGAAACTGCAGGAGAGCAAATATAAATTAGGCTCCATCCTACTGCTTTGTGCCAAATAAAAAACAACCACCCCAAAGCATCCAAAACCACTCACTGCAGGCATCAGATGCACCAGCAAGAACTACACCCCAGTGTAATCACCCACACCTGCTACAGCCAGCTAGAACAAAAGCAAAGGACCACTTACTCCAGAAGGAACAAGCAATGTGTAATGAACTGTGCTTAAAACCTCAGGCCCGGTGGCTGGATGAGGCCCCTGGCTTGCCTGGATCTAACCCCCTCAAGACTCAGCTCCCCCCCTCCCAATCGCCAGACCACAGGCCTGGAGCATACAAAATCTATTAGCCTGGACCTCCCCTCCCCCAGGCTCTGGTGTGCAAGGGGAATGTGAGGAGTGTCTGCTTCTAAATCAGGAGCCAGGTCAGTGAGATTTTATTTTTTGCTTCTCATTTATATGTGGCCCCCAACTGATTTTTCTGTGGGTCAGCAGCCCCCAAACCAAAAAAGGTTCCCCGCCCCTGCTCTAAGCCCTCTCCTACCCCAATACGCTAATGCTATTTTGGAACTCCCTCCCCTGTTTGGAAGTGTTTACTGTGATCCAAGCACTAAAATCAGAGCACAGGTGCTGGCAAGAGCATCTGGGCACTAGGGAAGTGAAAGGATAACTGGTTACCCACTTAACTGATAAGCACCATGTTAAACGGGTAACGCTTACTGGTTCTGGTAGGGGCTGGAACAGCTCCCCACCTCCCATAGGCAGAGGGCTCCCGAGCCCCACAGGCTGGGCCAGTCCCCAGCCCAGATCCTGCTTAGTCAGTTAACCAGTTAAATATTAAGTCAGCCTAAAGTTTAACCAGTTGACTGATTAACCTGAATGTCACATTCCCAATGGGAAGTGGAGTGCTAGGTCATTACTGCAGCATCATGCAGATAGGGATGGATTCTCAGCATCACTAGTCTAGTCAAAAGAGCTACCACAGATTTACACCAGCTGAGAATCTGGCCAGAAGTTATAGATAGCTACTATATATTTGAGAGAGTTTATGCAGCTATGTGCTCATCCATGACTGTCTGTTCAAGAACTCCTCCTGAACTGTTAAGCTTTGTCTATACTGCTAGTTCTTCAAGCAGAAAATATGCTAAAGGGACTCAGCAGCATAAGTTGAAATCTTTTTTTTTTTTTAGCAAAAACCTTGTTTTGCACAAGATCCTTATGCCTCTCTAGGACAGGCATAAGGATCTTGCACAAAATGGGGTTTTTATGGAAAAAAAAGTGTCCTCGGTGCTGCTTTTTGCACAAAAACCCCTTGTGCAAAAAGAAACAGCAGAAAATATGCTAATGAGTTTGTGACTTATGCCGATGAGTCCCTCATTAGCATATTTTCTGCCTGAACAACTAGCAGTGTCAATGAAGCCTAAGAGCTAGGACCACCACATTTGATATGCAGCTTCCTCTTATCCTAACTTAAAGCAAGGTCAGGGTTTGGTTGATCCAGGATAATGGGATGTGCCGGGAATGGGATTCCATTTGTTTCTCATCAAAAGGAGGGATCTGATCGCAGAGACAGCTATACACCAGACTGACTACATGGGGGCAGCAAGCAAGTGCACCCTCAACAGCCCTGGAGAGCTGCAAAGCATCTCCTGCCCCCACCCCCCATGAGCAATGCCCACCACTGCCACAGCAGGCTGGCCCCAGGGAGCAGACACTACCCCTACCTCCTCCATACTCCCAACCCCCTGCCCTGAGGGATCTGATCAATGCCAGGTAAATCTTCTAATATATAAATGTATATATGTAAATACACACAGAGGATCTAACCCTAGTATCCTATGTGGGTTATGTCTGTATGAGGGCTTTGAAACATTCTTGCACAGATGTAACCAACCCATATTTATTTATTTTAATAGTTACTAGAAAATAGCATTAGACATGATTTGTCTTTGATCCTAAATGTGAATGATCAGATATACTGTGGGGCTTGCCCCTCTTACATTATTCTCAGCACAAACATACCCCACCTACAGCAAGAAAAGCAGCTTTGTGGTATTCTGCATTACAAACTGACAGTGACTTGATCTGTCTGTGCCACTTAGAGGAGAGAGCAACAGAGGCTCCATAGTTGGCAGGAAAAGAGAACTGAGCAGCAGAGAGACATGGAAGAGAGGTTAACATTAAACTTCTAGATACTATGGGCTTAATTCTAATCTCGCCACAGTGTACATCCACTGATTTCTGTGGTGGTACTCCTGATTGACACCGGTGGGAGATCAGAACCAAGCCCAACAAACGGCATTCCGACAGACTGGAATCAATGATAAAACACAGCCCCTGGCCCTCAAATCCTGAACATCTGGAACTCCGGCTGAAGTCAATGGCAGCTGCAAGTGCTCATTAGCTGCTCAGCACCTCCCAGGATTTGCCCCTAATATATATATATATATATATATATATATAAACATACATCCTGAAAAAAAATAGTTTATTGAAAAAGCACAATCCCCCAAAAATGCAGCATGTAAAGGGCATATTGGAATTTGAATAGAAGTACAGGCGCAAAGCTCCAAACACCAACACACCTGCCTGAGTGCAGCTTGAGCTTACATTGTCTGCCTCTTATGACAGTTACATACTCCCTTCCACTCACATGGTCTCACCCCTAGAGCTATGGTTTCAGTGCTCGTACTACATGAGTGTGGCACACATTACGCCTAGCAAGTGGAAGGGTTGCCATCCCTGGAGAGACAGCTAAGGCAATCAAGAGGTGGGCGTTAATGGTTACATTTTAAGCATCTTTCTTTCATGTGCAGGTTTGGCCTTCTGTTGCCACATCCCTGAGATCTGATGGAACAGGTGTTTGAAACAAAGAGAGGGACCTAAAAAGCACCACATCAGCACACAGCATCTCACCCTCTCTACAGAATTTGCTTAGCATGGGTTTAGACGTCAGCCCTTATCCCTTCTGCCAGAAACTGTGTCCTGGTCTTATCCAACTGCATTTTGGGAGGCCTGATCCTTGAGGTAACCTTTCCATCCCTGCTCATCAGCAGTCACAGGGGACCAAGGCAGAGGGTATACCAACATCCTGAGCCCCCTGGATGTTATGAGGGCCATCGTCAAAGAAGATGTGGGGCTGGATCTGGGAGAGAAGGGGACCTTTGGGAGCTCCATCCATGAAGAAGGCCTCATCAATCGCCAGCCCCCATTCCCGAAGGGTCTTGATAGCACGGATGCCCATATCACGACCACTGCGGGCTGTCACCAAGTAGGTGCGAACAGGGGAATTCTCCTGGCTGAACTTCTTGCGCATCTTCCCAAGGAGCATGGCAAATGCCTTCAGTGGACCCTATGAAACCACACAGGGATTAGAGGTTGGGAGTACATGAGGAAGGGTTAATTTCACCTTACTCTAAAATAGCTAGCAAAGAGAGATCAAGGAAGATAGAGTGATTCTCAGAGGCTGGGGGGGGTGGGGGGGGAAATTTTGGCAGAAGATTCCAGATTTTTCCAGAGCATGGACCACAATGTACTAAAGCGATGGTGTCCCACCCATCAATCCTAAAATATCCCAGTTGCAATGACAGCAATTGCCTACATGGAAACGTGACTTTAGGAAAGCAGTCTACATATTTGTTTCGATCTTTTAATTCAACTTAGTGGTTAGAAATAAGAGGGAGCCAACACTGTGCCCACCAACCCACTCCCCTCCAGTAAGTGGGTGGCAGAGCACCAGTGGTCTGAGAACTGTGTGACTGACCTGTGTAGTGGCACGGTGGCTTAAGGCTCTCGCCTGCCACCTTGGAAGACTGACGGCAAACCCCCAGTCAGAAATGGAAGTGAATGTTGAGGCCTTATCACAGCCTCTACTGAGCAGACAGACACATTCCAAAAAGTAGCACCACAAGAGTAGACCCCGTTTGATTGCAACAAATGACAGTGAATGTGTTGTTAAAGGTTTTCAGTCTGGGAAGAGGGTTAGGAATAGAGCTAATATTCACAGGCGGCTCATCTGATTTCAGTGCTGGGCTAGCACCACGAACCTCATCTACAGGAGAAGAGGCCTATGGCCTGTTACAGCATTCACTGAAACCAATGGGGGTATGTCTACACTACAAAGTTAATTCGAACTAACAGACGTTAGTTCGAATTAACTTTGATAGGCGCTACACTAGCGATCCGCTAGTTCGAACTTAATTCAAACTAGTGGAGCGCTTAATTCGAACTAGGTAAACCTCATTCTACGAGGACTAACGCCTAGTTCGAATTAACTAGTTCGAATTAAGGGCTGTGTAGCCACTTAATTCGAACTAGTGGGAGGCTAGCCCTCCCCAGCTTTCCCTGGTGGCCACTCTGGGCACCACCAGGGAAACGCTTCTGCCCCCCTCCCAGCCCCGGTGCCCTTAAAGGGGCACGGGCTGGCTACGGTGCCTGTGCCAGGTGCAAGCCTGCCAGCACCCAGCCAGCAGACCCTGCACCTGGCATGGCTCGAGCCAGCCATCCGCTGCCATCCAGCCCTCCGCCTCTTCCCGGGACCAGGCTGGCGGCTCCCGGGAGCCTGCCCAGGTCCGCAAGAGGCGGGCGCCCGCCTGTTCTAGTGCAGACATCGTGGACCTCATCCACGACCTCCGCACTAGGCACAGGAAAGTGGCTGTCTAGGGCAGGAGAGCTGCCAGCCTGGCCACCCAGGAGCAGGTCTGCATGAAAATCAAGGTGGTCCACTGAGACCCCCGACCCTGAGCCCTGAGCTTAGAATGGCCGTACTGGGTCAGACCAAAGGTCCATCTAGCCCAGTAGCCTGTCTGCCGACAGCGGCCAACACTAGGGACCCTGGAGGGGATGGACCGAAGACAATGGCCAAGCCATTTGTCTCGTGCCATCCATCTCCAGCCTTCCACAAACAGAGGCCAGGGACACCATTTCCACCCTCTGGCTAATAGCACTCCATGGACCCAACCTCCATGAATTTATCTAACTTCTCTTTAAACTCTGTTCTAGTTTTAGCCTTCACAGCCTCCTGCAGCAAGGAGTTCCACAGGTTGACTATTTGCTTTGTGAAGAAGAACTTTCTGTTATTAGTTTGAAGCCTGCTACCCATTCATTTCATTTGGTGTCCCCTAGTCCTTCTATTATGGGAACTAATGAAGAACTTTTCTTTATGCACTCTCTCCACACCACTCCTGCATTTATAGACCTCTATCATATCCCCCCTCAGTCTCCTCTTTTCTAAGCTGAAAAGTCCCAGTCTCTTTAGCCTCTCTTCATTTGGGACCTGTTCCCAACCCCTGATCATTTTAGTTGCCCTTCCCTCTCCCAGCCTCTCTTCCCCTCTCCCACCTCCTTTTCCCAGTCTCCCTAAGTTTTGTTCAATAAAGAGAGTTTCTATTTTTGAACACACGTGTCCTTTATTTTGTACATCAGGAAGGGGGGCTAGGGAGGGGTAAGTGGAAGGAGGTGAGGGAAGAATGGGGTACGAGCCCCCGATGGGGAGGACTGGGCTGTCTCTGCGGGCTCCTCGGGGTGGAAGCTCTCCTGAAGCACCTTGATTGACCCCCCCCTCCGCATGTTAGCCTGCGGCAAGTGCAGCCGGGCTGATGGCCGAGTGCTGTGATGTGCCGAGTGTGGGCACTCAGGGCACTTCAAGCCAGGACTGCTTTGAAAGCGGGGAACCCCTGACAACTGTCTGTCCAGGGTGGGGGTTGGGTCCCTTTAAGCACAGCCCTCGGCTAACCTAAGACAGCAGCTCCACGCTCTAAGTCCTAATCTGATGCCCTGCCGGCACTGCTTCCGGCCATCCTTAACCTCGGTTCAGGGTCCACTCAGTGTGGACATAGCGTTTTGCTAATTCAAACTAGTTTTAAAGTCTAGATGCGCTAATTCGAATTAGCTTAGTTCGAATTAACTAATTTGAACTACGTTAGTTCGAATTAGTGCTGTAGTGTAGACATACCCTGGGGGACTCTACCGCCTTCAGCGAATGTTGTACCAGGCCAAAGCAGAGGCCGCCTATGAGGGTTTTTGCATATTCTGCTGCTAGGGGCTATTGGTGAAATCCGAGCAGGAGGGCTCTCGCCCTGATCAGTGTGGGTGAATGTAACACAACCAGACTGTGTGGGTTGTTGTGTGGTATAGGGACAGGGAAACCCATTAAGGCTGAGCAAGCAGGCATACCTCTCCCATGGGCACGGCTTCCATCGCTCTCTCATATTCCACAGCCCCACTCAGCCCCCTCTCACGAAAAACCCGGTCGGTCTCATCCGAGAAGAGCACAGCATCCCCGTCAAACACCACTCGCAGTTGGGTGGTGAGAGCCTGCACGTCCTGCTGGAAGATGAGTGCGGCTGGAACACCTGTGGGACAGAAAGAAAGGTCACTCCTCAGCTGAGAAGGGAACCAGGGAGATTGCAGCCAGGCCTTGCCAAGAGTCCCAGACTACTGCGACTATGATGCTGCAGCCAGAGGAGTTGCACAAAACCTGTGTGCTTGCAAGCAATGGAGGACAGGTCGGGAAGCAGTCGGCGTAGGTCCCTCAGGATTGTTACAACCTCGCTCCAAAGCCCTCTGACGTCCATGGAAAGACTGCCACAGATTTCAATGGGTTTTGGATTACGTCCTCACAGATTCAGGTCCCTTCACGTTCCTCCCCCTACCCCATCCCACTCCAGGAAAAAACATTCTAGACCTCTAAACAGTGCTCAACTTTCCATCTGCAGTGGGAGAGCCATTCTGGGAGTGGGAAGGAGAGGAGGCAATGCTCAGATGTCATAGTATGGACACTCCTCTGTAGGGGCAGGGGGTGGGAGTACAAGTTGCTGCACTTACGCAGCATGTGCAGCCAGCACACCCCTGCCTGCACTTACCCGAGCCTGCTAAGCCCAGATTAGGGCTGTTCGATATTGTGTAACTGAATAGTCATGTAACCGCATGAAAACTTAGTGGTTACATGACTATTTTGTTGTCTCCAGGGATGGGGCTGGCAGCCAGTGCGCTCTGGCCCCACTCCCAGGGAGCCCCCTGCCACCGTGCACTGCTGCCTCTATCAGAGGAAGCAGCATGGGGTGGCAGGCAGAAGCCAGTCCATGAGACGAGCCTGTTTAAAAACCAGCTCCCCATGCAGCCTGGCTGCCTGCTGCCCCATGCCCATGACAATACAGAGGCAGTAGCACAGGGTGGCAGCAGACCCCGTCTGCGGGGTGTCTGAGCTCCCTACAGACAGAGGCTGCTCTGTGGAGAGCTCGGATCCCACCCAGACAAGGGCTGCTGCTGCAAAGCAGCCTCTGTTCGTGGGGAACCTGGACCTGCTGCAGACAGAGGTTGCTTCACAGCAGCCTCCCGTGTTCCCCCGCCCCCGTGCCTCTGATATAGGCAACAGTGCAGGACAGGGAAGGGGAGGTACCACCGCAGAGCTGGGGCTGGAGGAACCAGCTTTTAAGCTAGCTCCTCCAGCACCGGCTCCTGCCTGCTTCCCTGCCTTTGTAGAAGTCAGCGTAAGGCGGTGGGTCTGCAGAGCCAGCATGTACGGGTAGCTGGCTTGAAAGGCGGCTTCCCATGCATATTGGCTCCAGCTTGCCCCCCCCCCCCCACCCTCCGCACTGCTGCTATCAGAGGCAGACACACGGGAGTGGGGAGGGGCAGATCTGGTGCTTGTGGGGAAACGTGCTTAAAGCCAGCTCCTCATGGGCACCAGCTCCCGCTCCCCCACCCCACCTTGCTGACTCCTGTACAGAGGCAGTTGGGGTGGGGGGGAGGGGGAGGGAGGAGGAGTGTATGTGTGAAATCAACAAGACTAACCGATAAGCTTAGGGTCATTGGTTAATCGTGTAGTCATCTACACAGTGACATCCCTAACCCAGATATGTTCACTGGGTTCAGCTGGTGGAATTGACTGGCACCTCCCCTGTTTTCTTCTATGCAGCTGGTCTAACGATGACCCTCTTCCAGCACTGGAGAAAAGGGGGTCTCGACCCAACCTTACATACTAGGCTTATAGCCAAGAAATGGAAACATTAAGCAGTCAGGCAGCTTTATGGTTTTACCTCTCTGCAAAGAAGAGATTTCTCACTCAGACGTAAACTGACTGAACTGTGCCTGAATGAAGGAACCACAATAGCTAGGCGAGGACCCAGTCAAACCACCAATGCTCACGAAAAAGTCTGGGCTGGATCATCCATAAAATCATGGGAAAGACTCCTACAACTTGATTTAGGTTAAGCACATGTTTATGTCCAATCCTATTGGGGAAACTGCAGCATATGCTTAATTTTAAATGAATCTTCAGCAGCAGATTATGAATTACTTGCCCAGTTGTACTTGGGGCCAAATAGTGCATTTGGCATGTACCATCCCTGCAGTCACAAGATGGTTATGGTGCCTTCTAGAAACTCCTGAACTGCTTAATTCTGAATTTTTTCCAGGCTGAAACCAAATGTATCAAGATCAATCCCAGAAGCACTTCTCTGAATTTAATAATAAATCCCTCTGAAAAAGCAAGTCTTTACAAAACTTCATGGGGGGGGGGGGGGGGAGAGGGGAAGGAGTGACGGGCAGGAGGCAGCACAGGGTTCAGGTGTAAGAATGAAATCCCAGGCTAGATATGGAAGGAGAGGGAGAAAGCACACCTCGCTGGAGTGCATTGCACACATCCGTCCTGTCGGCCGAGAGGAAGAGCTTGACATTGTGGGATTTCAAGTACTGGGTGGAATCTTCATCACTGACGAAGCAAAACTTGGAGATCTCCAAACCTTATCAGAAAAAGCAAATGAAATCACACACCTAGTTCTTGTACATTTGCATTTTGCAAAGGAGGGTTGTATCACCATCCCCGCTTGAGGGGAAAACTGAGGTACTGAGCAGAAAAACAAAGTGTAGAGATCGCCCAGTGAATCAGTGGCACAGCTGAAAAAACAACTTTAATTTTTATTTCCAGCCTGCTTTGTGCTCTCCTCCCCATTCCCACTGAAAGATCTCCTGCCATGGCAGCCTCCCTTTGTGCAACTGAGGTCTTGACCAGTGTTCCCTCTACTTGTGGGGCAGCACAGCTTTACAGGTGATTAATCAGCCTCACCCAGTCAGTCAGTCAGCTACTTGCATGGAGCACTGAGCCTCTGACTGGGCAGGGCTGGTTAATCACCTGTGAAGCTGTGTTGTGGTGCAGTTTAGAAAGAACACAGGTCATGACCCTCCCAGGACGAGAGCTGCTCCAGAGATCAGTGCAATGCCCCTTCCCTGCTGCCTTACACCAATTCAGTGACCCTCAGCACAGCCACTACTATCTTACCTTGTCACCCCAACACCATGTCCCTCACACTGTTATATCTGCATGCCTTCTCTCTCTCTCACAGACACAGCATCCTTTCCAGGGTGCCAGCTATTTCCTGCAATATCCCCTCTTTCTGTGCTACCACCCCAGAGAGGCTCTGCCCGTCTCCTTCCACACACACCAGTCTGGGGAAAAGTGGTATTCTCCACTGACCCACTTCCTCAGCTATTTCAGAGCAATCTCTGGAGGACTGGAGGACAGTGGTCCCCCATTCACTGAATGTGGGCTGACTTCAAGCAAACGGTGGGCTCTCCTTACCATGTTGCTTAGCACTATTGACGACGCGCATGCCACTCTCGGGGCTGTTGTTGGACAGGACGATGACATCAAAGAGGGCCTTCTCCTCTGGGTTTCTCTCCAGGAGTTTCTGATTCACAAACTGCACGGCCTGGAGGTAGCAGCCAAATACAGGAGACAGTTTTACAAAGGGATGTTCTCGGAGTTGTGTATTCACAAATGCACCCGCAATCGGCTGCCACATAGTTTCCAGCACCCCTATCACCCCCCATTCAGGGGACAGAATCGCTCTTGTTGGTTTTAGGTCATGTGGAAGACAGAGACTCTTTGCACCCACTGGGGAAATTGCACAAAGAAGATCAGAGAAAACCACTGCCATGTACTTTCCCTCAGGAATAATGCTCTGGAGGGGATGGCATGACAGGAGTCCTGCAGTGAACAGGCTAACATCAGTGTGCCCCCAGGTTGTTCTAGTTCTGTCACTTCTGTGCAGAGCCCTGGATGCAGCGGGAATGCTGCAGCCTTTCCACCACCAAGAGCTCTGACCCTGGGCTTACGCTAGTCGAGACAATTTTAATAGTGGCCTTCTGGTTGCCATAGTTACCTGGGCACTGTCTCAGCTGCCCTCTCCGTAATTTAATGTTGGCACTTTATGCCTCCAGCTAAACCAGTGGCATAGCCAGAATGGGACAGATGGGTGGGCAATGACAGGGAGTAGCAGTCATGGGACCACCACTTCCCGTCCCTTGATGAGCCTTGGAAGAGGGGAAGGGATAGATGCTCTGGCCAGGGACCCTATAAAAATGGAAGCCCCCATAAAAATCTGCTCTGCACCCCCACCCGCTTTGCTTCCTGTTGCTCTCCTGCCAGGAACAGGAGTCAGGGAAGTGGTTTGCTTGTCCACCTGCCCGGTGCTCCAGGCAGTGGGGTTAGGTAGCCCTGGTCCCCCTCTGGGAGTGCTGGTCAGTGGAGTCAGGTTGGGGGACGAAGGCTTGCCTGCCCTGACTCTGCTCCCTGTCTGTCAGGAGCACTGGGCAATGGAGCAGGTCAAGCTCCTTGCTCCGACCCCACTCCCTGGCCCAGCTGCAGCACTGGGCAGAGAGGGGCAAGTCCCCGTGCTTTGGCAGGAGCAGTGGGCCTCCATGTGAGACTCGCTTGTGGCTATGCCCCCGGGCTTAACCAAAGAAACCCACCCCTTAGAGCAAGGAGTCCAAAATAATTCCCATTCTACTTCCCTGCAACACGGCCCTCTGCTGTGGGTCTGCTGATCGCCTCTCCTCTCTTGGGTACAACAGCAACACCCTTGCTCTGCTGCTCCCTCTGACTCACAGGGGTTTGTGGAAGAGAGGGCACAAGTGCCAGCCTTCGGGCTCTCGACAGAGAAGCAGGCGTCAGGGGTCCAAACCACCAACTCTGGCCTCACTTCAGTTCTCCTTTCATCCCACTTCCTTCACTCTGCCACAAGCACCCCTTCTTGGGGTGATTCACCCCACCCTCTGGCAGTCCTCTCTGGGGCCGCTTCCCAGGGCCTTTGACCAGAGAGACCTGGAGCTCCTGTCCTTCTCCTACAGTCCCTCTCTTTCTCCTAGCAGGGAGACTTACAGCAAGTCTTATTCTCTCCCCACTCTCACACACAGATGGAAAGGGACCTCCACCTACCCTTGCCCCTTTCCCAGCATGCATTGTTCCACGGCCTACATCTCTCCCCAGCCATGGGAATGATCTCTCCCAAAATTCCTTATTCTGGGCCTGTAGTCTGACTTAACATATGTTGCTGGAAAAGGGTATGGTGATCCTTTGAGTCTGAATTTGGCTTATTTTGTCTATTAGATGTACTAAGTACCCCCTCCATTCAACTTGCCTACCCGCTGTTAGATACCACCAAACTCTGCTGGTTCATCTTCCCTCCAAATTGCTGCTGTTATATCCTTGCTCAAGAAGTCACTCTACGGTGCTGATGTTGCTCTGTCTCTAATAGTCTCTCTTTCTTAGGTAAGGTTACTAAGATGGCTGTGATAAGGAAACTAGTATCATATGGAGTTCATAGGTTTTCCTTGATACCTTACAATTTCTCTGCCATCCTAGGTATGGCAGGAGGGCTGGTATCTACACTTTAAACACTAAATAATGGTTAAAATACCACAGTGATGTGGTGCCATCCAAGCTGGCCATGGCCAGTCTGGTTACTGACACTGTGTCTGCAATGTATCCCTCCACAAACCAGAAAAAAAAAGAAAAAAAAAAAAAAAAAAAACACCACACACAACTCATGCATATTTCATTGGCCCAAATGAGAGCTAAGAGTCAATGTCTTATGAAGGTCTGAACAAAGCACCTCACCTTCACTGCAGCAAAGACTACACCTTGTACTGATAAAAGCTAAGACTGGAAGCATCTCAACCTGAGAAGAGCCACAGTCTCTCCTGGTTATGGGAAAAAGACCATCCTTTAAAAGTATTTAGGTGCCTAAAATGCCCACTGATTTTCCTGGGAGTTAGGCACCTAAATGCTTTTCAGAATTTGGGCCAGAGCATCTCACTTGAATGAAAGCAGAGGCCATGCCTCCCCTTGAGTGAGACCCCATCATTTGCCTTAATCACAGAGAGATACCCTAGCCAAAGAGCACAAGGGTTGAAGGAAGTGAAAGCTGTACCTTGCCATAGGAAGTTTTTTCCAACTGTCAGGGTGGTTAAACACTGCAATAAATTGCCTAGGGGCATTATGGAATCTCCATCACTGGAGATATTTAAGAGCAGGTTAGACAGACACCTGTCAGGGATGATCTAGATGGTGCTTGGTCCTGCCGTGAGGGAAGGAGACTGGACTTGATGACCTCTCGAGGTCCCTTCCAGTTCTATGATTCTATTGACCAAGTTCCTGTGGAGGCCGTTTCTGGCATCTCACCTGAATGAAAGCGAAGGCTGTACCTTGCTCCAGGGGCTTATCTTCATTTGCTTGCTGGTGCTTCACATACTCTTCCTTGCCCTTTGTCAGGAATAGCTTATGCTCCTCCTCCAGGTTGAAGATGGCCCTGGTGGTCACAGCGATGACCAGTGCCTCATTTGGGTCTTTCTGCGGTGGGGAGTGGGCGAGCCAAAAAGAAGAGAAGAGTGGATTTAAAAGACAGATGAAAATGGTCAACCAGGAGAGGGTGCTGCAAAGGAGCCGTGGGAACTGCCAAGACTCCAGCATCATCTCCCTTCTCCCAGACACTTCCTGGGCTCCTAAAAACAGCCAACTTGGGGGAGCCTTGCAATTGCTCCTTCTCCCTTTCCCCCACCACAGGCGGCCAAACACAGAGATGGGGTTCAGTGCTTGAGATCTGAGCAGGCACAGTGATTGACCGCCTCTGTCCAGCCCTTCTTTAGCATCTCTGTGACATTGGTGGTGCCCTACACAGCTTCACTGCTCACTTGTGAGTGTTGTCTGCCCTTGGTGGGGGCACACTGACCGTGCACTTCACCAGTTAGTGGAATTCCCCCATTCAGAGCCCAGAGGGTGTGTAAATCTTACACATTACAACAGCTGGGACTAAGATTGTTTCAGGTGGAAGCTATTGCATGAACAGAGCTGCACACTGTGATCCGACCAGATAGAAATAGATATGGGATAGACACCTATTCCACCAACAGCTCACTTGTTACATATATGTGCTGACCAGGATGAACTCTTTCCTGCCAACACAGATTAGCTTCATTGCACACCATTGGCCCCCACTTAAATTCACAGGCATTTTTCACCCCAGTTTGTCTCCAGCCTTGCAAAAACAACAAGTCAATAACGTTCTTCATGGAAGCTATCACTTGAGTTTTCATTTCAGCCACTGCAAAAGCAGGCTTTTCCAGTGAATCAGTCTCACCCTCTTTTTAGGCATCCAGTGGTTCAATCCTATGATGTTCCCCACACAGTGCTCCTATAATTTAACTGGGATCTGCAGGTGGTCAGCAGTTCTGAAAACTGAGCGGCTTTCATTTAATGTCCAAAAGCAGGTATTCTGTAGACCCCCAGGATACAGCTACACTATCCCAAAATAGCTACCCCGCATCTTAGCGCAACCCGTTATTTCAAAAAATATTTTGCAATAATGGGCGGCTTGTTATTTCAGCATCCCAGTCACCTTCGCTCCATGAGGGTTAAAGGATGTCTTGAAATAGCTTATTTTGTAATTTGGCACTGTCTACACAGCCCCAAATTTCAAAATAACGTGCTATTTCAAAATACATTTGCATAGCACAAATTGCATAGCTTATTTCGAGCTAAGGGTGCAGTGTAGATACACTCCCAGAGATATGAACGTTTTAGCTTCCCCTGAAATCAGAATTAGACGCGAGAGTTCTTAGCTCCCATTACTGTGTTCAGATTCCTAGATCTTGCTTCTCCTTACTGGGGCATTTTTGGAATATCACACCAAGGGGAAGCACTTGAATATGGGATATCAACTGGTGTGACAAAAACTTCTTACCTGTTTCACATTGGTGTTTATAATGGTGCTTCCAACTTCTGCCATCTTCTATCTCTGACTTCACACAACAGAAAATAAGTTATTGAACTTTGACTACCATGTTATATCACATTCAGATTCACAAGATGTTTTATTCTTTTCACATTTTAAACTAAGAAATGGCATGGAAATATTAATTAATCAGCTGTTTCCAAAGCTAATAGTTCTGGAGTAGGAACAAAGAATAAAAGTCTGATTAACCATTCAAGTCTAATCTGATCATGACCAAATTTATCCAAAATTGGCTCCTACCCAGCCAAGACCAGATCTGATATTTAGGAAAGGTCCAAAACCCAGTAATCAGAATTAGTCACTAAAAATAGTCAGACAACAGAATAGGTGATAAAAAGTGGACTTTTGCATTTGAGGTCTCTGTACATAGTATTTATTAGGGCTAATACTTTATATTGTAAACCGTAAGAGAGACTGGGATGAGGCAGTGGATAGGAATTTAGGAGATCTCAGTTCAAGGACTGGTTCTGTCAAACTACTAGTATGAGCCTGAAGAAGACTCTTAAAGTTTCTTCTACCTCAGTTGCCATCTGTAAAATAGGGATAATACTTCTCTAACTCACAGGGTTGAGAGTGTTGGGTGCGATATATAGATAAGATTGGGGTCAAATACATTGAACAGCTCAGAGGCAAATTCTGCCTTAATTAATATCCCTTGAAATCTCCCTGGTATAAATCAGAACAAAAATTGATCCTCTCTCTCTCTCAGTATGAGGAAAAGTGCTGGTGCAGTAGGCATGGAAACTGTCCATAAATCTGTGGAAATGAATTAAGCCTGTCAACCTGTTACTTTCCTAAGCTGAAAATATAGTTTTGAAAATGTACTGTGCAAATCTATATCAGACTTCAGGGTGAGTCTGTATGAGATCACAAACACACACCCAAAACAAAAAATGGATAGCAAAAATATGAAGGAATGTTGTGGTGCATCATGGGAACTGTTGTACACCTATGGAGCTCAGCCTACTGAGAACAGGAGCCTGAAACACCCAAACTACAATTCCCATGATGCATTGTTGTGGCATTTCAGAATTGGAATATTTTGCTTTTTTTCCCCCTCCCAATCAAAAAACATCAAAGATTTTCCATAGAAAACAAATCCACTTTTCAGCTAGGTCTAATCTATCTTATTCTGCTGCTGCTGCTCCAAGGCAGTCTCTCGGAGGAGGAACTCACATTGACACATAAGCTCAAAGCCATAAACCCCTTTTCGAAACACCTCCTTCCTTTAAAAAAAAAAAAAAAAAAAAAACACACACCACAACAATAAAAGGGATTTTGAAACAGAAGCCACAGATCTTTACCTCCCCTCCTCCAGCAGAACAAGACTACTGTATTTACTTAGCCCCTCCAACCATGTCTTGCAAGTGACCAGGGTCTAATGATAAGCAACGACAACATACCTCAGATCTTCCCTGTACCCCCTATTTAGGGGGCTGCAAGTCTTTTTTTTGCACAGTTAAAAACCAAAGGGTGCACGCACAAATCAGAAGGTTAGATGTGTAGCTAGCTCAACTGCATGTGCAGAAAGACAGTACAAGCAACAATCTGGATGAAAACTTTCAGAGAGGACGGAGACCCCTTTGAAAAATGTGACTCAGAGTCAATGAGAAGCCTATATGGGTGTATGTGTTGTTGTCAGCAAACCCTACGGCTACGTCTACACTGGCCCCTTTTCCGGAAGGGGCATGTTAATTTCAGAGATCGTAATAGGGAAATGCGCAGGGGATTTAAATATCCCCCGCGGCATTTAAATAAAAATGTCCGCCGCTTTTTTCCGGCTTTTAGAAAAGCCGGAAAAGAGCGTCTACACTGGCCCCGATCCTCCGGAAAAAAGCCCTTTTCCGGAGGATCTCTTATTCTTACTTCAAAGTAAGAATTCTTCAAAGTAAGAATAAGAGATCCTCCGGAAAAGGGCTTTTTTCCGGAGGATCGGGGCCAGTGTAGACGCTCTTTTCCGGCTTTTCTAAAAGCCGGAAAAAAGCGGCGGACATTTTTATTTAAATGCCGCGGGGGATATTTAAATCCCCCGCGCATTTCCCTATTGCAATTTCAAAAATTACCATGCCCCTTCCGGAAAAGGGGCCAATGTAGACGAGCCCTACCAGAATTGTAAGAAACACAAGCCAGGCCCTGTTGTAATAGAACTGATCAGTACAGTCTGTGCTCAGTGTTTGAGAGGCAGAAGGTCAGAGAGAACTAGTAACAAGGGCTACGTGTGGCTAGAAGCCTGAATAAAGAGTCCCATTATATTCATTTCAGTGAAGTCCTAGTGGTGCTCTACCATTATGCGGTGCTGTACTTCTCTAGACCACAGTGACAATTTTCTGTAAGATAGGAATTAGGATTCAGCCTGTGGAACGTGAATCGTTTGTGGTTATAAAAAGGGGAAATGCAATGCAGCGAATATACCTCACACAGAGCTAAGGTTACCTGCTCCAAACAGGACCTAAAAGTAAAGCTACTCCTTGGAGTAGAGAGAAGCTGGGCTCACTTGCTCACTCCAGTCTGCAGCACCTGGGGGCAGGGGGGAGGACAAGATTAAGTCAATTCCTCACTATTTGCTGTAGCCAGTCATAAAACATTCAACACGTTCATTATTAGCAACTCAATCACCTTGTTATTTCACTGGGCAAAATGTTTCACCATGTGCACTTCGTTTTATAGGTCTCCCATTAGAGCGGAGAGCCCTGCCCCAGAATAGAGCTGCCCAAAAATCTGCAGCTAATTCATTAAACAGGGTTGTTGTCATCACTGGGGATTCTAGGTGCTACAGTCACACAAATACCAGCAGTCAGGGGCACAGGCCCCTTGTGTTAATCATAGTACAAACACAGAACAAAAAGCCAATCCCTGCCACAAAGAGCTCACAGCCTAAGTATCAGATCAGGCTCTCCATGAGGGAAATGCTAACATGCCTCACAGGTGGTAGTATCTTCTTCTCATCCCCCAAGGAGGGGCAATAAACCCAAATGTGGAAGGCACTTGGAGCTCCTTATCCAGCTCCTAAATCAATGGCAGTCTTCCTATTGACTCCAGGAAGCACTCTCTCTGGAACGCATTCTGTATCCCTCCACTATGAGAACAGCATTAGCCTTGCAGTTGCACTTACTGTCCTCAATCAAGAAAGCACATAGCTGAGGGTTGGGATAACACTCAGCAGGGAGATACATGGCTAAAAGAGGGTGGGGACTGGCGTGAGGAACAAGGTGACAGTACAGAAAGGCAGTGTATCAGTGGTTAAAGTAGGCATATGAAACTGCCAGCATTGCCACAGGCAGGCAGCTGGGATGACTCTGCACTGTAGAGGGTTAGATCAGGGCCTATTTGGAAGGATTTCAGCGGAGCGGTCTGCACAACCCAAGTGGTTTGTGGGTTGCTATATATGCCTGCTTGTGAATAAACAACAGCTTCTCAGTGCTTGAGCTCCACCCTAGCTGTACAAATGCTTCTATAACTCCAGGTAGCAAAGTCATAGAATATAACTTACCAGGTCTGAGGTACTTTTAGGTCTCAAATCAATGACAATCAAGGTGAAAGTCTCTAGTTTAATGACACTGGTACATTCTCTCAGCTACTGGAGGGGACACATCATCCATTAGGTTGGCTGCATGTGAACTGTGCATGTGAGTAGCACTGTACTGTAGTAGATGGGCTACAGAAGACCTGCCTAAGGATATATCAAACACTTGCAGCTCTCACAGCTCTTGGAGGGGAAACCTGGCCTGAAGACAAAGGCAGTGAATCCTATGTCACATGTAAACAGCCACTGAAACACAATGTTTTATGAACACCCCATGAACTGGTACAAGGCACAGACACAAGCCCCTTTTTGATGCTACAACAGCATGGAAGGTTACTGAATGCTGGAGGGAGATGCCCATTAGAAGTTCGATTTGTGTATCTATAGGAGAATTAAAATCAATCCTCCCATTCCAACGTAGAAGAATATTGTTATATACCCGTAGCAGCAAGAGAGGTTTCCCACCATGAGCTTGCACTAAAGTAGGCAATGTAGGTCTAATCAGATCAGCTGAAAAGGAAAGAGAAATGAACCAGAACAAACAGATCCAATTTCCTCTTTCAGCAGCTGGACTGAAGCAACAATAGGTCCCTTTAAGCCAAGTTTCACTCGGAAATGAGACTGACATAGCGCCACAGCTCTGGGCTGTGAAAATGCTGTGCTCCGTACACATAGCTAGGTTGACCTACCGCACATGGCAGACACAGTGACATCCACGCAAAATCCCTCCATCAATGATGGAAGTGTCTACACTTCGTGATAGAACTAACATGCTTACTGTCCCATGTAGTGGTACTTAGATCACTTACACAGAGAATGAGGGAGTGTATGGTACAGCCTTAGCCGAGAGCTAGTTAGCTCTTGGCTCAAGCAGTAGAGGCTCATGCACTAAATTCAAGAAGTCCCTGTCAGTTTTGCCTGTCTGAAACTGGAAAGTTACAGTGCTGTAATGTATCAGTGTAGAGTTAGCACTTAGAATCTGTGATGTTACTTTGTTCCTACCAGTGATGTTGGACTTTGCCTCTGCTCCCCCCCTTCAAACTGTTCTGTCTAAAAGGAAGTTTGCTATTTCCAGCTTACTGTTCTACTACTGCACACAGAGGGCATCGGCACAATTTAAACAGCAGGGATGCTGAAAGGCACTGACCTATACTGTAAACCTCTCCCTGTATGTGATGGAAACCACTTCATGCCAGGAGGTCCTGCTGCACCTCCAGCATCCCTGCACACACACAGTTACAGTAACACACGCACACAGCTTGGAAGCTCATTCACGCTCATTCGGGAAAGAGCATGTTTCTTACAAACTGCCTCAGGGCACCGTACAAGAGCTGTCTATAGACACATAAAAGCCAAACTCACTGTGTGTGCTCCCTCCACTTTCCAGTAAAGCTTGTCCCAGGAGTGGTAGCAGCATCCAAATTTTTAAAAAAGACACTGCCTCGCCTTTTATGTTTCCGATCCCTGGCAGAAAACAGAAATGAATGTGGTAGTGCCCATGCTCACAAAACCCCCATAGCATGCTGGGATTCGTAGTCATCTCCAGCTCACAGGCAACCTCTCTGCAATGTAAACAAGAAGGCTGAGACTTCATTTCCCAGGCAGCTCTGCATGGCACGGTGCCAGGGGGTAGAAGAGGTCTTTAGGGCGGATCCCAGGGCACTGCTTTGGTAATGACAGGTTCTGGGCTCAGCCAGGTTGCTAATGAAAAGGCAATGATAATCTCAGAACCAGAGGGCAGCTGGGTTGCTCAATTGCTTTTGCAGTGGCTTGTTTGGATATTTCTGCAATTTCTTCTGGTTTTAGATTCAGTTATTTATAACTCACTTTCAGCCCTTTCATTTCATGGCCCTTGAAAATGGAACTGTCATCATTTTGACCAATAATTACATGCACCTACCCAAGAATACAAGTAATTCGTTATATATATATATATACACGCACAGTGGAATATCCAAAACTGTGGCTTGGGCTCCTATATAAGGAGCCAAGGTGACAGAGAATTTGTTAGGGACACTTTGGCTACCTAACAACAGTTCAGCTTCATTTACTGTTAGTAGCAATGGGAGTGCTCCTGCAGACCATAAAGAAAATAAAAAACTCTGGTCTAAATCCACAAAGGTATTTTGGCTCCTAACTTCCAT
The DNA here is from genome assembly GCF_052426305.1 of Pelodiscus sinensis. Classification (NCBI taxonomy): domain Eukaryota; kingdom Metazoa; phylum Chordata; order Testudines; family Trionychidae; genus Pelodiscus; species Pelodiscus sinensis. The sequence continues at coordinate 117,621,436 of NC_143056.1, read as the reverse complement.
TGAAACCAATACCATATGTATTTCCCCACCAGTGTTCCCTGTACACTGTGTCTGCAGCCACTCAGGAAAGATTCAAATGCTGCCCAGCTGATTAGCAGAGTGCCCACAGTTAGGTTTTTGTTTCGACTGTTGGTGAACATGTTTCAGTGCACATAAAATTTATTCTGCACATGAATGGAAACAATTACAGGGAACCCTGCTCCTCGTTCTTTCTTTCTTTAAGCCATCAAATGCTGCAAGGCAAGCATGTGGATTTATCTGATAGCCTATTAAGACTATGGCTCCGAAAGCCATGAAGATTTTTGGATTGTGAACTGATGTTATCAATGATGGGATATTTTTAGAAAATTTCTCAGGGTGAGAGCTAAGCTTAGAGTCATGACCTGAGACACTGGTGTGGTCCAGGGTTTTGCACATGAGAAGTCCTTTGTTCTAATCCTAGCCCTTATTCCTTTGTGCTCACAGGTAACTCTGCCTGTCTTCTGGCCTCAGTTTACCTATGTGCAAAACAAGGATAAAATCATTCGTCCTACCTCCCACGCTGTTGGAGGTTTAAACTTCCTGTCCAGCAATGCACTTCTTGAAGCATGTTGAAATCAACGGGTCTACCCACATGCTTAAAGAGATGTTTGAGTGATTTGCTGGATGGAGGCCCAGATGCTCTGTTAGTGCTATGTACCGTTATTGATGCTTTTTCTGAAATGTGTGCAAGAACCAGGCTCCAGCTGATACTAGGGATGTAAAAGGTTAACCTTAACAATGAGGCTTACCAGTACTGGTTAACTAGTAGGGGCTGGAGCAGCTGTCAGCCCCACAGGGTCCATCGCAGGCAGGGCTGCTCTGGACAGCCAGCTACAGCAGCCCCTGTCCTTGGTGGACCCCACCACAGAGCCTGCAGCAAAGACTCCTAGGAGGGGCCAGCAGGTCCTGCTCCGGGAGAGCTGACTTCGCTGTGGTTTCTGCAGTATAAAGTTTATATATAAAGTTACTACAGAGCTCGTAGCACATATAACTGTGTAACCACTAGGATTTAGCTGTTACATGGTTACATTTTAAAATGAGTGTTTACATCCCTAGCTGTTGCATTGTTCTGTTGCTGAGGCACCTAATCTCTTCATCTGACCTGCTAAAAGAACCTATTTGAGTGTTCAAAACCTTTTCCGTCTGCAAAACAAAGTAACAGCCTTTTAGCTTGCCATGCCATTGGCATGACACACTGCATGCTCTGCTGCACAGAAGTAGACCAGCTCTGTGTCCTAGGGCATTCCAGATCAGACTCAAAGGGCACAGATGGGCTTGATAAAGTGGCAGCTATGCGGAAGTGCTTATTGCTTCTTCGGCATCACAGGGTGGAGCAGATAAACCACGTAGGTCAGATGGTGTTCCTGTGTCCTCCAGGTTTATGAGACCACATGGGTTTTTAACCTTTTTGTTTCAGGCTGTATGACTGAGCCCTGTCATGCATGGCTGGGCTGTTTTCAAGCAGTGCACAGCTGTGTGAAGACATACTTTCTAGGGTTTCATCCTCACATCTCAATTGCTGGACCCGAGAGTCCAGTTTTTAGAGGTTCAACCTATGTGTATTACTTGTGTCTGTTTCAGGGGTTACACCCTCCACTGAAATCAGGATTACTCCAGTGCAACCAATGACTCTGTGCCTCTTTATACCAGGTGGAACACAGGCTCTGCCTGCCACATGTTAACCGCGTCTATATATGTTTATTACCACCCTTTTCAGTCTGGAGTTTCTTTAATTTTTTTTGGTTGGTTTATTGCAGTTTCTATACATTTGTCCAAATACTGGGCATTTTCTATACTCCAGCAAGATCCCACATTACTGTGGCATCACTCTTTGTTTGGCATGATGAATCCTTTGCTATTTTATTTTTTGTAACCTCTTACGCACTTCCACAGGGAGATTAATCTTGTGGTGAAGGGCTTAGGCTATAATAAAAGGAGATCTTGGTTCTGCTATAAGCTTCCTGTGTAACTTCAAGTGAGTCATTTGATCTTCCTCTTCCTCAGTTTCCCATCTGTAAAATGGGGACAGTGGTAACATTTCCCTTATGAATATTGCCTTTTCAAATGTCATGCCTAACCCCTGAAGTAGTCTTTCATTGCTGCATCCTAAAGGTAATTGGCCTATATTGAGACAGTCTTCTAATATTCCAGATTCAAATACTGTGGGCCTGATTCTCCTTTTCTGAATATCTGTGTTTGGAGTTGAGAAGGACAGAGACAAAGGGGGGTGTTAAGCTGCCTCTTCATATTCTGAGGCTGTGCATGGGCCTGTCTGTTTCCCTGTATTGGTTAGAGCAGCCTCAGAGCTGCTCTAAGATAGATTTTGTGTTGCATTCCATATAGCCCTTGGAAAAGGAGAGAATGGCTCTAAATGCATTCTGGCCAGTGGCCTCACACGCCCAAACCACCTCTCTAGGAGAGGCCCTTAGTGCAGAGGTATTATTAGAGGGTCATTTCTGCAACTTTTAAGATATCTTTAAATTCACATAGTAGCATAAAGGTGCTTAAGTGTTATGGAGAATCAGGGTCTGATTCTTTAAGTTTCCTGTTTTCTTTTCCCCATTTTGAAGAAAATAAGTCTTTAATTGCTAACATTTTTTGCAGGGTACAATGATCTTTGCACTTATTCATTAATTCTTCAGCTCTTTCTTCCTCTTCCTATTTATCATGCTCAGTATAAAATGCACTATATAGCTGCAGTGATTCTGCAGCATCAATAACTGGGTTCCCCCTCCCCCTCAGATTGCTTTCTGAACTTTTCCTCAGATCTCATTAGCATTCTTCAGGAGTTTTAGGGCAAGTATAAAAATGTACAGCAGCTGTTTTATTGTGTCTGTCTCCTTCTGTGTTAGCATCCCTTTCAGCAGAGATTTACAGTCAGGTAGGGTTTTCCAGCATTCCATTTTTTCCGCATCTGGCCCTATGTAATATTTCAGTGATGACACAGATAGGTTTTCGGGTAACTTATTACAACACCCGCCTAGCTGTATTGCTGTCTCATGCTCTGCAGCTGATTCCTGTCTCTGTGCGTGGGTGCAAGTAGTGTGGTATTGTATCGCATGTCCTACAGCACATGCGAATATTTAAACTTCCTTTCCAAGCTCACCTCTTTATAGCTCAGGTTTCAGCAGAGAGAGGGGATAGCACTCTGCTGTAGCACAGCCCTTTGTGATAATGGAATTGTTATCAGGGAAGGGATAAGAGAAAGTTGTGTTAAAAGGAGTTTGTGTCATGCCCAACAAGGGTTGAGATGTTAATGAAAACCTTGATCACTGTAATAATATTAACAGTTAAATGTGGCTTCTATATCAATCACTGGAGCTGACTGAGAAATTTTTTTTTTCAGTTCACGGATTGGATTGGCAAACAAGAAAAAAGGATTTCAGTAGTTTTGAACTGAAATTTATTATTCTTGTTTTTCACCAGAATGAAAAAAAAATTCAGTTAAGACTGAAAACCACCTGAAATGCAACACTAGAATAAAATGAGATTTTTTTTTCCCTCCAGGGGTTGTTTTGTTTACATTTCAGGTGTTTTTCACAATTTAAAAATAAATCTAAGTTTGAAATGAAATGTCATTTGAAAATGAAATATTGAAAAGTTACTTTTTGCAATGTTTGAGCCCAACTGTATTTTTAGGAACTAAATCATTTTATTTTGGCTGCAACTGTTTGCTAAAATTGATTTTAATTTACAAATAGTGTTGTGGCATTTTGATGCATGAAAAATGCATTTTTGGAAAGTTTATTATTTGCTGAAATACATTCTTTCAGTTCTAGTTATCACTGGCTTTCTCTCATCATAACAATAACCATTAAAACTATTTTAATTTTTAATTAAACACAGAAAAGGGGAGAAAACCAGTAAAAATCAGACTTTAATTGCAACGCTAATCTTTGTTTCCTTTCCTTTACCTGTCTCTCTCACCAACAGCAGTTGGTCCAATTAAAATATTACCTCACCTACCTTCTGTCTTTACATAGGGGAAAGTCTTGTCTGACACTTTCAGAAACTAATATTCTATCACCATTTTAACTCTTAGCAACTGCACCTTTGAGCCACTAGATATTTCTATCTGTTTTACAGTGTTCCAGAAAGGTGTGGTCCCTGGTAAGCCAAGGAAACAAGCTAGAACCAAAGCTGTGGGGAAGCTGGGGTACGTCTGCGTAGCAGTGTTATTTCAGAATAACTGATGCTATTTCGAAATAAAAAATGTGCCGTTTACACAGCAAGCCGTTATTTTGAAAGAATGCCTAGATGGAGGACTTCTTACTCCAACTTCTGTGACCTTCCTTTTACAAGGAGTAAAGGAAGTTGAAGGAAGAGTGTTCTTCCTTCAACTTCCTGCTGTATAGACAGCACCAAAAGCCGAATTAAGCTATTTTGACTTTAGCTATGCAATGGACATAGCTGAAGTTGCATAGCTTAATTCGACTTTTGCCCTGCTGTGTAGACTTTGTTTGTATTAGTAATGTGTAGTTTTCTTTAACAAAAGCCACCTGCCTCAGAACTTTGCTATTAAATATTCCACAATACAAGCTACTTCAACTTGTTTATTGGCCCAATGTTTCTTTGTTTCTCCCCCATTCTCTCTCAAAAAAAGTCTGTATTCATTCTAAATACCTAGCGACAAGCTAAACCAAATTCTACTTTGTTCCTCTTCCCACTTCTCAATCCCTTATCTGAACACATTCAATAATTAAGAATTTAAAAATCAGATCTGGCTCTGAATTTTGTGGCTCGAGCCTGTTCTGAATATGACAAAGAACCAGCTTAAAATCTTGATGAGTTGTTTCCCTGGTCTTAACATTATCTAAAAATATTTGTTAACCTTACTGCTAGCATTCCTACACAACTAAGACACGGCCTTGTCATTTACCTCTCTGAAACCATTTCCTACATCCCAGCTGATGACTTGCTATCCAAGGATTTCCTGACTACAGTGGTTACTGTGGTCCAGAGTTAATAATTAAACAGTCTTGTTTGCTATGGGCTATTCTCTTATATGCTGCATAGGAGAAGACTACAATAGGCATGATACACAAAGTTGACAGAGAAAGGAAACTCCCTCTCTTAAGATAAACCCATGAGTCTGATGTAAGACCAGTTCACTGTTTTTGTGACATGCTCATTGGATCATGAACTTTGGATGGGTTTATTCTGTTGGAGGGATATAGCTCACTTGATATGTTAGGGGGAGAGTGTGTGTGTGGGAGGGAGAGGGGCAGGTGGGAAGAACGGGGAGGGTCTGATCTGAAGTTTTGATTCTCACACAGATTGTGAGCACATTTTCCCCTGAAGAGAATGTTTTCAGGAATAAGCTTTCACACACAACACCGAACCAGGAATGATGTAGGAGCACTGGCTGGCAAGACTCCTTCAATAGGTCCCATCCAGGAATCAACTCCTTCATCCAGTCCCACCAGGAATCAACCCTGCTCCATCTCATTCATTTATATTAGAAACTTTCTGCACAGCCAAATGGCCCGGTTGGGGAATTTTATTATGACACCATTACAAGCAGAGTGTTTTATGCATAAATGAGACCAAATCACAATATCTCTGTTACAGCTCTGACACCTGACTTCCCACTGTACTCCTAAGGAGGGCAACATAAGTGCCTGGCCCCTGGATCCTGGCCGGTAACTGGGGGCTGAAGCCACAGGGCTATTTAACTTGTACTGCTGAAGAAGTGCCCAATGACCAGTTTGCTGTCGGCTTCATCCCACCTGTGTATTCTGTTCTGCAAAGGGAATTGCTATCTGCCTTATCAAAGCAAATCTCTATCCCCTTAGGGCAAAACACACTAAGGATCTTGCATGTAATTGTTCCAGGCAGACTCCTAAGTAGGCAGTGTCTACACTGCAATATTAAGTCAGTCTAACATACCTTGGCATACAGCTGCCACAGTAATTATGTTGTCAGTGCATGTCTGTGCTTTGCTTCTTGTGTCAGAGGGGCTTGGCCTCACCAGGAGCGCTTGTATCGATTGCACTGTCAGCGTAGGGCATTATGGGATGACTCCTGAAAGCCAGGAAGAGCTGAGCTAAGCCACATAGTATCTGCATTGACACGTCATTGAGCTAACGCCATTGACTGTGAAAGTGGCATTATTAAGTCTAGTGTAGTGGAGCAGTTACATCAGCGGGAATGAAATTTTAGTGTAGACACTTCCATAGTTAGGTCGACGTGAGCTGCCGTTCCTCGTCCATAGACCAGGCCTTAGAGTCACTCTTGGAAATGGTGTAGAAGACCTCAGTCCCAGCCACTTCTAGCGAGAGGCACTGTAGAGTATGGTGTAGGAACCCTAGCCAGGAGGGAGCTACAAATGACTCCAGCCCCAACCATCCCCAGTGAGGAGAAGCTTCTTGCAAGCAGCTGTAACAGAAGACAGTGGGTGTCAAGTGTGTGGAGGCAGGACAAAATAAGGAAGATCATTAACAACAAATATAATTAAGCTTCCCCCTTCAGAGGTTCCCGTTCCAAAAGAGAAAACAAGCAGCATGATAACAATACTTGTTGCCTCTAGTTTCTTCAGCCCGTTAGCTTGGCCCTATGCAGACAGAGTCTCTTGATTTTTGCTTCCTGGTCCGACTGGGAGTTCCCGCAATGGCTTTTGTGTGTGTGCATGTGTTTGTATAGGTGCATAGTTTAATGCCTGAGGTGGGGCTCCCTAGAGCCTTTCCAATCAATCTGGTTTCTCAGCTCGCAAAGAAGAATTTCCTGTTTGGACTGCACTGTACCGAGGCACAGAAGGTGATCTGTGCAGTGAGCCACCAACTCTGGGTGCTGCGCTGAGGGCAAATGGCCCCTGCAACAATGTTCCCTTTTCAGGTTCTGAGGTAGGGAGAGGAATCAATATAACCAGGAGAAGAGTTGAGCTGCTGCTAAGGTGGGAAAGCGAAAGGCTGGAAACAAAGAGGTAAGTGATTTCCCACTACTTGCTTCTGTGGTACAAAATGACTGGCCACATTCCATTCTCTGTGCAACCCTATTGACTCCTACTGGAGCTGTAATGGAAATTCCAGTGGGGCTTCAAGCCCAGATGTACCTCCTAGGGCTGCCAGATGGTTTCAACAAAAATACCGGACACACTTGACATGACATCACCATCTACATTACATCTTATTTAGAAAATACCGGACATTGATATTTTCTCATTTATATTTTCTCAATTTGTTTCCCAAACAGAAAGTTCAGATACTGCACTGTCCGGTTCAAAACCGGACACCTGGCAACCCTAGTACCTGCCTCAGTGATAATGAGAGTCTCTCTCCTCAGGAATCCCAGAATGAAGCCAAGCATTATTGCTTGTGATCAGCGTAGTGCTCTGTGGTTTGGGGTATACTCGTTCTTGTGTACAGCGGTCATTTCCTGCCCTTAGGGGAAGACTGGAGGGGCTTGCTTGCAGAATGTTCAATGGTTGGTGGGCAAGAATGGATTTTTGCTAGATTCAGCTCTACTGTTAGCAAGATAAGCAGAATTGTTTGTTGTCCAACATTGGTGTAAGAATAAAGGCATTTCCTGCATGTTCTGTCTCTGATCAAACACCCTGCACGGCAAATAGTACTACTGTGGAATGAGGGTATAGCAAAGGGCTACTCCACATGCGGCTCATGGTGCAGTTTGGGTTTACATGGGGCTCAACACATGGCCTGCGGGTGGGATCCTTTGAATGTGGCCTCCAGTGGGAACATGCTCCACAATGGCGAGGTGTCTCCCATGTCTATGCAACCATACTTAAGTTGTAGCCCTCAGCATGTGCTGTGACTATCATTGTGGCCCCCCGGGCTTCCAAAGTTGAGTAGCCCCGGTGTAGCACCTTCCACCCAAAGTTCTTTAGAGACAACACAGGTACAGCTCTGTTGTAATGCAGCCATCTCTTGGACTGTCAGGGCCATAAGTACACAGCCTGTGGTATGCTGCTTGATGGGGCTGAGAGGAGAAGAGATCTGGAGGTAAGAAAATTAGTTCTAAGCCTGACTTCTATGAAAACTATTGAGGAAAGTTTAATGGAGAACCAATAGGATTTTGATGGTTTCATCCAAAATCTCACGTTAGCTTTGTGGAACTCAGTATATTTACTGTGGCCGGATGAAAAGTGATTGTAGAATATATTACAAAGTAGCATTCAGCTGTCCATTTCTGGAAACATTTCAGAAATATAATGTGCTACAACATGACAATTTGTGTCTCACTCCGTATTTTATCTGTCAGGGGCCAGATCCTGCAGTGATGTAAATCAGCATAGCTACTGATTAGGATGATACTATTTTTCACTTGCTGACAGTCTGACCATTCTAGGCCAGATCTCTGGGCTCATTCATGGTATATCCAGCATAGCTCCTAGAGAGAGGGAGTGGATGGGAAGGCAATAAGAGCAATCTAGAGCAGTCTGAAGGTTGCATTAATTTGCACTAGCTGTCCTTGGCACTAAGGGGCCATTCCAGCACCTGGGGATCATTGTGGGACAGGGACACCACGACTATGCCCCTTTTTGCACATGACCAGCAGTGGCAGCAGTGTAGGAATTGTTATGGCAACTCACCCTTTGAAGATCTTTGGTAGACAAGAGAAATCCTCCAGTAATCCATTAAACCGGCTTTAGGGCAGCTTTGGGCTTCCAGAACCGCACAAATAGATGGAAGAAAGAGGCAGAAGGATGGGGATCTGTACATGGAGAATGAAACCCCAGATCGGGAATCTATTTGCTAGTCTTGCAACGGGATCTAATTCATTATACCAGGGTGGGAAGTGATCTGCTTAGATCAGATAATATCCAACAGGTCCGCATTAGTTACTAACACAGCTTGGCCATTAATGCCTGATGTAGCATTTATTCCACATAATTCTCCTCTTTCCTGTTTGTGAATTCTCCACAAACAAATTGTGATTTTCTCCACTTTACTAGTCACCAAAGTTATTCACTGCATAATGCTGCCAAATAATTCTTATTCTGCAGCCTGGTCACAGGCAGTTTAATTGCCAGTGTTCAGTCTTCAAATTCATACTCTGACTGGACACTAGGTACTTTCTTACCTGTCACCACCTCAGAGTCAAAGGCTGAGATTCGAGAGGTATGTAGGGATATTGCTTTCAAACTTTGGGACGTGCTTTTTCTAGGGGGTATGGAAGAACATTTTTGGGGAGTTGAATGGCTTAGGCCAGCCCTGAATGGTGTGGGTGCTTGGGCTGGCCAGCCCCACAAAATAGGGTACGGGGAGACATTCCACCTCCACTCTGGACCACTCATTTAGTACACTGTGATTTAAATACTACTAAATCAGTAAATCTGGGTGTTAGATCTGTTCTTATTAATAGTACTAACTCTCTACGCTCCCCCATTAGAAATCATACTATGCCTGTACAGCCACTCCCTGAGTTATGACCACCTCCACTTACAACTATCTGCACTTACAACCAAAGCGATCGTAAATGCGGATCCAAGTTACGACTGGCTATCCGTGCTTATGAACAGCGCGGTCGCCATGTAACTCTATGGGATCCGAAGTTATGAACACAAGTGTTGGTCCGTAACTTGTTCGTAACTCAGGAAGCGGCTGGTACTTGCATTGTACTGCGTAAATACATATAATTGTTAATTATTAGTTTGATTACAATAAATATTCTTCAATTTTTGCTTAATATTTCCCATTTCACAAAAATTTTTGCCAGGATCTTAATTGTAAATTATTTGTATTTACTGTAGCATTGAGATAGAGATGCCATAGCAGGAGGTGCCTTACAAGTACATTTGAGACAGACCCTGTGCCAAAGAGCTTACGATCTAATAGGCAACTCAGACAACATGGGAGAAAGAGAGAATTATTGTCTCTGTTAGGCTGTGTCTAGACTACATGCCTCTGTCATCAGAGGCATGTAGATTAGACACATAGGCAAAGGTAAATGAAGCCGCGATTTAAATGACCACGGCTTCATTTAAATTTACATGGCTGCCATGCTGAGCTGACAAACAGCTAATCAGCTGTTTGTCGGCTCAGCACGCTAGTCTGGACGCTCCGCGCCGACATCAAAGCCCTTTGTCGGCAGCCCCGTTATTCCTCGTGGGACGAGGTTTACCGGGGCTGCCGACAAAGGGCTTTGATGTCGGCAGGGGAGCGTCCAGACTAGCGCGCTGAGCTGACAAACAGCTCATCAGCTGTTTGTCGGCTCAGCGCGGCAGCCATGTAAATTTAAATAAAGCCGCGATCATTTAAATCGCGGCTTCATTTACCTTTGCTAAACAAACAAATCTACATGGCTCCGTCGACGGAGCCATGTAGTTTAGACGTACCCTTACAGACTGGGGCCTGAGACACAGGGAGATTGAAGGACTTACTCAAGGACACACAGGGGCTATGTCTACATTGGCACCCCTTTCCGGAAAAGGGATGCTAATGTAGACTTCGGAATTTACATGGCTGCCGCTTTTTTCTGGCTTGGGGATAAGCCGGAGAAAAGTGCCAGTCTAGACGTGATTCTCCGGAAAATAAGCCCTTTTCCGGAGGATCTCTTATTCCTACTTGAAAGCCATGAAAGTAGGAATAAGAGATCCTCCGGAAAAGGGCTTATTTTCCAGAGAATCACGTCTAGACTGGCGCTTTTCTACGGCTTATCCCCAAGCCGGAAAAAAGTGGCAGCCATGTAAATGCAAATGCCGCAGGGGATATTTAAATCCCCCGTGGAATTTGCAATTCCGAAGTCTACATTAGCATCCCTTTTCCGGAAAGGGGTGCCAATGTAGACACAGCCAGGATGTGTGTGGCAGAAAGGAGAGCTCAACCAACATATCCTGGTGCCTTAGATACAAGTCCTTCTAGGAAACTCATTTGTCAGAATATTCACGGAAAATAAACACAGAAAGGCCTGCAGTGTCACCTGAAATGAATCCAAATAGTTGAGAAAATATTGGCTGAAAGCATTTTTCAGTAGAATAGTAATAGAGATGTAGCCGTGTTAGTCTGGTCTTGCTGAAACAAAAGACAGGACTATGCAGCATTTTAAAGACTAACAAAATGGTTTACTAGGTGATGAGCTTTGGTGGGCCAGACCCACTTCCTCAGATCAAATTGTGGAAGAAAATTGGCATGACCATATATACCAAAGGGATACAATAAAAAAAAAAGTGAACACATATAAAATAGACAAATCAGATTTTAGAACAGAGGGGGAATTAATTGGGAGAGGTTAATGTCTATGGGTATGTCTACACTGCCACCCTAGTTCGAACTAGGGTGGCTAATGTAGGCATTCGAACTTGCAAATGAAGCCCAGGATTTAAATATCCCGGGCTTCATTTGCATGTTCCTGGACTGGCGTCATTTTTAAATGCCCGTAGTTCGAACTACTTGCCTGTGGCAGGAGGAATATCGGTAATTCGAAATAGGAGCTTTAATTTGAACTACCTAGTTCATGCCGGGTGTAGCCGCGGGCAGGTGGTTCGAACTACGGAGGTGCCCAGAGCGGCGAATGCAACCCCGCCTCCCAGCTGGGACTCCCAGGCTGGGAGGCGGGGCTGCCATCTGTGCTGGGAGCCTGTGATTGTGCAGAAGCCTGGTGGGGGCGGGGGGAGTGGCTGGAAGTCCCAGCCATTCCCTCCGCCCCCGCCAGGCTTCTGCGCAATCACAGGCTCCCAGCGCCGATCGTGGCCCCGACTTCCCGCTGCTCCCCCCGCCCATGCCAGGCTTCCGTCCGGTGCGCAGATGGAAAAATCAGAGAATACCGGACATTGCACATGTCCAATAGTCTCTGTTTTGTTTTTTTTTACCAGACAAAGAGCGCAAATACCAGACTGTCCAGTAGAATACCAGACATCTGGCAACCCTAGGTCTCACTGGCACTTTGCAGCACTGTAACTTGCTGTGCTTTGAGGAGGGGGGTGTTCACACCCCTGAACCAGAAAGGTATAGCGCTGTAAAGCACCAGTGTAGACTTAGCTTATATGTGACGAGCTTTTTTTGACAGATGTTAACTTAAGCCTCATAAAATCAGCCTGGTATCCTAGCTATGGAAAACAGGCCATCCATCACTGGCTTTGTATATACAGGGACAGGCCCTTAGCTGTGTCAGTCAGCAGAGCATTATTGGTGGGAATGCTGATAGGCTGATACCAGTCGAGGGTTTGTTCCTACATACCTCAGCATCTCTCCACTCATGCCGGGGTGCTATGCAGATTGACATAGGCCAATGAGATGATCCATAGTGTTAATAGAGCCCTTGGGCTACAGAAGGAATTGGGAAGAGAACAGCACCAGTTTTCTGCAATGTTAAGTAATTAGGTGCCTGGAGACGCTCCTTGGGGAGGTGGCTTTGGGACACTAATCTCTGACCTTTACAACACCCTGTAAAGCAGGAGCGTTGCCAGGCAATTAACAGGCAGTGGGAAAGAGCTGCTGTGGACACCTGGTCCCCGCCTTTATGTGTGCGCACACCCACACCTTAATCTCCGACTGGCACACACCCATTCCCTAGCTGAATGTGACTCCAGGGTGTGTACTGTTGCCAGACATAAATGTTGCATTCATGGCAGACGAAGTCTTTCAGAAGAAAGCTGTCCTGACGGGCGGGGTGCTAGAGAAGAGGAGGATAACAATGGGGGAGTCGGGCCAGCAACCTTCCTTGCAGCTTTCCCCAGGAGTCTCAGCATGGCCTGGCAACCTAGAACTTCTGTAATGCTTTTAAGGTGCGTTTACACTGCACCGTAGCTCAAAATAAGATGCACAGTTTGAGCTACACAAATTACGTATCTTATTTCGATACTATTTCAAAATAGCATATTTCGTACTTTAGTTTCGAATAACCTGCTATTCCAAAACGTCCCTTACTCCTTGTGGAATGAGGAAATAAAATAAGGAATAAGGGATCTTTCGAAAAAGGCTTTATTTTTCCAAAAGATCCGCGTCTAGACTGGCGCTTTTTTCCGGCAAAGCTCGGAGCCAGAAAAAAGCGGCAGCCATTTTTATGTAAATGATGCGGCGGCGGGGGGGGGGGGGGGGATTTAAATCCCCACTTCATTTGCAATTGTGATGTGTCTAATTTGCATCCCTTTTACGGAAATGGGAGGCAGTCTAGACACAACCTTAGAGTGTCTGTGCTAAATGAGGCTAACAGAGTGGGCTGTAAGAACCCAGTGCTTCGTGTTTTTATGTCATCAGGATGTGGAATGTAGCAGCCTGTCCAGGTCAGTCTTTGTTCCAACCTTGATTACAGGTGTCAGTCTTGTAAATGAAACCAAGTTCTGCAGCTTCTTCCCAGCTAGTTTTTGAAATTGCTCTGTCACTTTTAGATCAGTTAGTGAGTGCCCGGCCAACTTAAAATGTTCCCCAACAGGTTTCTGTGTGTTACATGCTCACATTCAGCAAGGGGCTGCTGGGAGCCAATGTAAATAGGCACATACTACGTACTGTCCGTCACATCAGTCTGGCATGGCAAGTATAACTATGATGCAAGGAGGAGCCCCTCACAGCTGGCTTTAATTATTGAATGGCCAGTGCCCATCATGTTCATGGATGGGGGTTGCACACTCCTGCCTGGGGGAAGAACCTTGTATAGTGTAGACATTCCTAGTAATAACATTAATAATACCTAGAGCTTTTCAGCAGCAGAGCTGAGACTCAGAGGCAAAGTGACTTACCCAAGGTCACCAAGCAGGGCATTAGCAGAGTCAGGACTGGCCCAGGTCTCTTGAGTATGGGCTCCATCGGCTAGCACATAACTGCCTCCAGCTGAAGTGTCTACGAGGGACTTCACTGATTGCCAACTCATTATTACAGCAATTTTTCCCTTTGCTTCTCCCACAGCTCACATTAGGCCTGATTGTGTGACCCTTTGTGTGCAAAGCTGAGCTGTGATTCACAGCCACCCCAGAGAAGACAGTGGGTCCAGTGCTACAGCATTGATGGTGGGAGACAGGAGAGGTGTGATGTATTCCAGGTTCCTCTGTCACTTTCCTTCTCTGTGTCTGTGTTTCATCTCCCATCTTTTGTCTCTCCCGCCTCAATAGATTTTTGGGCCCAGGGATGTCTCTTACTGTGTGTATATAAAACACCTAGCTCCATGGGGCCCTGACCTTGGTTGGTGCCTCTAGGTGCTAGTAATATAAATAATTGATGTCACTGGCATTAGTTGTGTGAGTAAGGGCACAGCAGAGAAATGGGACATGGTCCATTGTAGGCATCCTCACATACACACATCCCAAACCTCTCTTCACCTTGTTTATTCGTTTAATACTCAATCTCTTCCTGTTAATTCTGGGGAAAAGGGTGATGGATGCTTCCTGGAAATTGATGGATGACACGACTCTTCTTTCTTTCCACCTGTCCATGCTGTGATTTCCTGTGTGACTCAGGCTACGGCTACACTGCCATTTTTTTGTGGAAGAGGATATGCAAATTGCGCTCGTATTTGCGTATCTTCTTCCAATTCTTTTTGCAGAAGTGGTTTTGTGGATAAAAAGCCCCATGTAGATGGGGCCATTTGTTGGGAAAAAACCCCTCTTTTGCAAGATCCCTTATTCCTCAAAAATCGAGGTTTACAGGATCTTGCGAAAGAAGCTTTCCCCCCCCAACAAATGGCCCCGTCTACATGGGGCTTTTTATCCGCAAAACCTCTTCCGCAAAAAGAATTGGAAGAAGATCTGCAAATGCGAGTGCGATTTGCATATCCTCTTTCGCAAAAAAACAGCAGTGTTGCCATAGCCTCAGTGCTGGGGGGCTCCCAGAAGCAGGCCTCTTGTAGAACTGCAGTAACGCAGGCTCGCCCGGGGGATTAAGGATCCAACCCTAGCTGCCATGGTGCACTGGTATAAAGGTAACAAGATGCTGTCTCAGTGCTAGAGGCTGTGATTAACATGCCAGTGCTGATGATGCATTATGTCTCAGGACATGCAGAGCATTATAGTGAAGATAGTGTACTGTATGATGCAGTTCTTAGTGTCTATTATGCTCCAAGTTTACTGACATTCTGTAATATCATCTGGCCACAGTGTTCTTCGCTTCCTGTGCTCAGTTATAATGTGGAGTTACGGAGCCTGCTCCAGTCCTCTTTTACATTCCATCCCAGAGAGGGCTGTATTTCAGAGAGTGAAAACCAAGCTCTGTCTGTGGTTTGTAATTTTCTCCATTTGTTTCCTGAACAGAAAGCTCAAATACTGGACTGTCCGGTTCAAAACTGGACACCTGGCAACCCTATGGATCACTGATTTTCTACTCTCGACCCCTCCTTTGCTTCATGCAGATACTCATTTACTCCATTAATGGAATTCAGGAGCAGGGGTGGGCATAGATGGGCATGGAGCAGAAGTGAAACTGCTCTCTGTGGCATCCTCTATTGCCTACTGAGTACCCCCTTTGAGGCTGCTACTGAGCAAGGGGATCCAGGCAATGCAAGTGCAGCTCCTGGAGAGGTCAGGGCAAAATGGCTCCTGTTTCTGTAGAGAAGGAAATTCCTTTCCTCATGGATCCTTGAAATAGGGTTGGGAGGGAGCATGAACTCCTCCACCTATAGCTCCCCTAATCTCTTCCATCTGAGGGGATGGTTGCTGGATAAGTTAATGAGGGTAAATGGAGCTCTCATCCTCCCTGTCCCTTTCCCAATAGTTTCTCAACAGGAAGGGGACTGTCACGTAGAATCACAGTCTTTCTTAAATAGGAACCATTTACTAAGGAAAAACGCAGATGACGTCACACTCAAAAAGACTTCTGAATAGCTTGAATCCCAGCTTTGTCTCTCATGGACTTTTTCTTTTGTTTTCCATATCACCTGCATTTAGTCACAGCGAACAAAATGAGTTCAATCCGCACTACCACCCCGCCTGCCCCCAGTAACCTCACGACGACCGCTGCTTTGACCACTGCCACGCCTAGCTTCATCGATGGCATTATTAACAAAATACCACGTGAGTATATTAGAGGTGGCACAGTGAGCACAAGAGTTGGATTCATCATGAGCCAACCCTGCATTCTGTTAGGGATGCCAAATCCCGGTTAATTAGTTAACTGGTTAAACATGATGTTTAACTGGTTAACCAATTAAAGGGGGAGTGGGTGGGAGGGGGCACTCCAGCCCTGCTGGGTTGGAGCGGCTCCCTGCTGGAGTGATCCTCACGCCGCAGGCAGGGGCTGTTCCAGCCCAGAGCAGACTGGGGCTGTTCTGGGAGGCTGGTGCATCCCCTGCCTACAACATACACAGGCCTGCTGCAGACAGAAGCTCGTGGAATGAGGAGTAACGGTAGTTCGAACTAGGAAGCCTAGTTCGAACTACCTAGTTCGTGCCCCGTGTAGCCGCGCTGCACGGGGTTCGAACGAGCGGGGTTTTAAAAATGGCGATGCCCCGCTTATGCAAATGAAGCCCGGGAAATTCAAATCCCGGGCTTCATTTGCAAGTGCGGTATGCCTACATTACCCTCCCAGTTCGAACTAGGAGGGTAGTGTAGACATACCCTATTGGAGGCTGCTAGAAGAATTTCTCTGTCACGCTAACTGCTGCCCCTTGGGGAGAAGGAATAACGATGCGAAGAGGGGCACCCCTTCTGTCTCTAGAAAGAGCGTTTCCTCTGCAGCATTGCAGCTGTGTCAGGGCTCGTCTACACTTAAATCCCCTGAATTGCTTTGAAACTCTCAACCTGTTCCTCTACTCAGCTACCCCCATTTGAAATGAAGTTACATTGATCATTTGGTTTTATCTGATACTTCTGAATTCCTCCATTGGTTTCAAAGCACTGTACACACACAGGAGAATTAACTCTTACTCCACCCCATGCGGTAGGACAGTGGTTTTCAAACTTTTTTGCTCATCACCCTGTTGAAGAAAATTGTTGATGCTTGTGACCCAAAATACTTGGACTAGAGTGGGGGCTCTGGGAGGGGCTGAGGATGAGAGTTTTGGGCTGTAGAAGCAGGCTCTGGCTTTGAGGGGGGTCAGGGCTGGGGCAGGAGGGGCTTACCTCACGTGGCTCCTGGTCAGTGGTGCAGTGCGGGTGCTAAGTCAGGCTTCCTGCCTCTTCTGGCACCACAGATCATGCTGCGCCCCAGAGGCAGCCTGCAGCAGGTTCCCAGCCAATGGGAGTACGGAGCTAGTGCTTGGTGCAAGGGCAGTGCACAGAGCCTTCTCCCCCTAGGACAGGGGTGGGCAATATTTGTTGATGGGGGCCACTCCAAGAATTTGTAAAGTGTTTGAGGGCCACACTCTTCCATATCAATGGAGAAAGTGCGGGGTCTGGGATGGAGGTTGGGTGCAGAAGGGAGCTTGCAGTAAGGGATTGGAGTGCAGGAGAGAGTGTGGGGTCTAGGAAGGAGTTTGGGTGAAAGAGGCACTTGTGACCTGGGCTAGTGGACTAGGGCGCAGGGGTTTGAGTTGTGACCTTGGGCAAGAGGGGGCTGTGATCTGGGGCAGGGGGTTGGGGTGCAGGATTTGGGAGGGGATTTGGGGGGTAGGGGGTCAAAGGGTTGAGGTGCCAGAGACAGGCTCTCACTGAGAAACTTACCTGCTTGACTCCCAGCCAGCAGCCTTCTTAAACAGACTCCCAGCCTGCCTGCCCCAGCTGCAGGGGCCATGTGGTGTTTGAACAGCTAGGAGCCTGAGGAGAGCAGGAGAGGGCAGTTTGCAAGCTGACTGTTGTCAACAGGCAGCTCTCATTGGCTGGAAACTGGCCAATGGGTTGTGCTGGGGAGCGGGGAGCACCGCATGAACCCTTTCCTCCCTCCCCCGGGTTCACAGCTGTTCAAACAGAGCTCCACAAGGGCTGCTTTTCTCTGCAGCATGCAGGGGGCAGGCAGGGAGGCTACCTGAGGCTTCCTGCTCCATCCACGGGCTAGATCTGGCAGCTTGGCAGGCTGGATCCAGTCTGCAGAGGGTATTTTGTCCAGGCCTGCCCTAGGAACTGATCTGCTTCTGGGGCGCAGCACAATCTGCAGTACCAGGGCAAGCATGTAGCCTGCCTTAGCACCCCCACTGGTCACCTGATCGCCCTGCAGCAACACGTACGTCTAGACTACAAGCCTCTTTCGAAAGAGAGCGTCTAGACTGCAACCATTTCTTTCGAAAAAACTAGCTGCTTTCTCGAAAGAGAGCACCCAGGCAGTCTGGATGCTCTCTTTCGAAAAAGCCCTGTTTGCATTCAAGAACGCCTTTTTTCAAAAAAGCACTTTCAAAAAAAGGTGTTCTTCCTTGTAAAAGGAGGTTTACCGCAGTCGAAAAAATTCCTGCGTTCTTTCGATTTAATTTCAAAAGAATGCAGTGGCAGTCTAGACGCAGGGGAAGTTTTTTTAAAAAAAGGCCACTTTTTTCGAAAAAAAACCCTGTAGTCTAGACACACCCCTCATGTCTGACATTCCACGACTCAGTGCTGGGTCGCGACCTGTAGTTTGAAAACCACTGTAGTAGGGAAGTATTACTTCTCCCACAGACAGCTACTGATCTTAGGTCCGGGGAAGATAAGGCCAGACTTTTCAGGTGGGTGTGCTGAGCATTAGACAATTAATTAGTCCATATTCCAGTACATAGTCACCGTGGCCTAATTTTCAGAAGTGCAGATCACACGCAGCACCGAGTTAGTTCAGACAGGAATGCAGAAGTTCAACATCTATGAAAACAGAGCACTTTTACTTACGTGCCTACTGCGGTGCTTAAACTCCACCATTTGGACCTAGGTGATTTCTCCAGGGCCAGATTATAACTCAAGAGTCTGCTAACATCCTCTCCTTGGGACCAGGGATTATCTAGACAGGCATTTCGTAACAGTGATCTAACCCCATTTGTTTCTCTCTTTGTTTCCCCAATGATGCAACAGTGCCCAGATGGGCTCTCATTGCCATTGCAGTCGCCGCAGGCCTTCTCCTAATCCTCTTCCTCATCTGCATCATCAAGTGCTGCTGCTGCAAGAAGAAGCACAAGAAGAAGGAAAAGCTCAACTTGCAAAGCATCAATGGCTCCACCACTGCCAGCCTGGTACGCTCCTCCCACTGTCCCCCTCCGCCTTACTCCCTGGCTTGTTGGCACACTCAGAAGCAGCAGCAGCAGCATGTTCTCATGCCCAGAATGACAGGGCTGTAGAGATAAGAATGTATGGCTGTTGCCACAGGCTTACAGCTGGGGTGGCTTCTGCTCAGAAAAGACCTCAAGCTAAACGAGCACTGTGCTGCAGGGCAGAATGAGGATGGTTTGGCAGAACTTCCCCAGCAGCCTGACCCAGTTAATGACATGAGTTCCCCATTTTCATGAGCTCCAGACTAATCACAGAGGGAAACAGAGGAAGGAAAACGGAAGTACATGTTGCCCTCCACTTTGGAGTCTGGGACCAACCCTCATGAGAGAATTCTTTCATTAGTGTGGTGGAACCTGATGTATCAATGTCCCTTTTGGACGACTGGGGCTTATTGATGGAGCCTTGCACAGAGCTGCTGATTGGGGGTGTAGCATATTGGGCAGTTGACCCCGGGGCCCAGTGATTTTCAAGGGTCCAGGGTAAGGGTCCAGGGTTCTGATCCACCACTACAACAGTAAGGCTGGCCAGAACCCCATAGCCTTTAAATTGCTGCTGGAGCCCCGTGTGATGTTAATGTCTTGCTGCTTCTGCCCTCACCCCTTCCATCCAAGGCCCCACCTTTTCTATGATCCCGAAGCCAAGCCACCACACACATTGCCCATGGACCAACAAAGTCTGTGGCCAGCCCTGGCCTTTTATAATCAGGAGGCTATACTGATTTCTGTGTGCCTGGTTCACTTCACTGTGGCTGCTCCTTAGATTCTTATTCCCAGAATGTTGTCAGGATCCTTCCATCATTTGTCATAAATATAAACACAAGAACATAAGAATGGCCATACTGGGTCAGACCAAAGGTCCATCCAGCCCAGTACCCTGTCTGCCGACAGTGGCCAATGCCAGGTGTCCCAGAGGGAGTGAATCAAACAGGTAATGATCAAACGATCTCTCTCCTGCCATCCATCTCCACCCTGATTTTAAACCAGTGACTGCCAGGCCTGCACACTCCTGGCCTGGAAGAACAGTGTGATAAGCTTGGGGTTCACTTTTAGGAAGAAGCCAGTAGTTTGGGCTGGCAGCATCATCTACATATTGTCCCTAGCCTCCAGCCAAGGGGAAATTCCAGAGATCCCAGTTCTGGACCTTCACGGGCACTGTTATTTTGTAAGACACTTGCCGCTTTCTTACTGCAGGTCCAGCCAGATATGGACGATTTGGAGTCTGGGCTCGAGGACGAGAAGCGAGGCAGGCTGCAGTATTCCCTGGAGTACAACTTCCGTAGCCAGGAGGTAAGACTCGTTATGCCAGGGTGAGCTACCCAGCGCTGAAAAATGCCTTTTTCTTGCACAGTCAGATTCTCCTCCTTCACAGCCTTCCAAACCCTCTCCTTTCAGAGCCAGCTCTGCGCCTATGCCCCTTGCCTGCCCTCCAACAGCCAGCCAGCCAATTCTCTGCTGTGCACACAACTATTTCCTCCCCTAAACCTGTGGGCAAAGCTGTAGACACCCACCAGCTGGTCATCAGGGTCCCTAGTGCCTCCCTGGCTACTGATCTATAACAGCGCTCCCCCAAATTGCTTCCTACAACAAAAAGCATCTGCCATGCTTGTCTGCATGTAGCCGACAGCCACCCAGAAGGAGGCAAACCTGAGCCAGAGCTCTCACCTCACATGGAGCCTTTTACTCTTGACATTTTTCAGATGAAGGTTGGAGTGAAGCAGGCAGCAGATTTAAAGGCCATGGACAGCGGGGGGACCTCGGACCCATACGTTATTGTCTATTTAACATCTGATATGAAGAAGAAGTATGAAACCAAGGTTTACCGGAAGACGCTCAACCCGGTCTTCAACGAGACCTTCACCTTCCAGGTGCGAAACACTCCCAGCCACTCGCTCTCATCCAGACGACTGCTCTTGAGTCACGGCCTGTGAGCTGAGAGCAGACCTCAGAGAGCTAATGTTGACCCTGCACAGCGCAGAGTCACTGCTGAAGGGGCGAGAGTACGGTAAACTGGTAAGCAGGATGAGGCCATGATCCTGTGCGTGAGGGTACGGCTGCATGTCCAGTAAATCCCTCCTGCCTTGTGGCAGGAGTAAGGCCAAGGGGGAGAGACGCAGAAGATGCAGGTCTCCTCAGGCCCACCCATTCTGACCCAGGTGCCCCTGTTCATGCCCTGGATTCTTGAGAATAAAGAAACAGGGGCTGAGATTTTCTTTCATTCACACTTACACCACAGAGTGGCGCTGTCACTACCCAATGTGCCACATTGTCACCACAGGTTGTTACTCTTTTACCATGGGGGTGTTTGTTCTTCTCTCACCCAGAAGAGCAGAATGCACCGCAGGTTTGCAGCGGGGGAGAGAGACGGGGGAGAGAGACGTCTGCCGGGCCATCTCTCCTCAGCTCAGACTCACGCTCTGAGTTTTCCCCTAGCTCCTGTCCCTCCCCCTTACATCGTCCTCGTTACGGAGCCAAATGACCTCCTTAGCTCAGCAATTACCACCCAAGGGTCATTAATCCCCAGCAGAAACTGACTAATTGGCTTTTACGAAGCCTGCACTCTTGCCAGAGCTGCAGCAACCAAGGTACCGCTAATAGTGCCCTGTCTCACTGACCTTCATCGCTGCTGCCCTTGTGTGTCCCTCACTCATGTGTGCGCTGGAGCACAAGCAGTTTGCTCTCTCTGTTGGGGTAGCACCACATGTGCACTTGCTTTCTTTGGTCTCCTACTAAACACTGGAGGCCTCCGGGTTGTGGGTTCAAGTCCCCCCCTTGCCCAGGGTGCTGCCAGGTAGCTACCACCAGCCCCCCTAGGGCTGGGAGCTGTGGGGCAGCCAACACAAGGCCTGCCCTGGCCCTGTGTCCTGCCAGTGTCTTCTGCAGAGTCTGAGTGGGAAAGAGGGACTTGCCTCCTCTCATTGGTCCTGCCTGCAATTTATCACAGAAACAAATCTGCCCCTTCCCTTTGCTCTCCAGGACCTAGGGGGTCCCTCCAGCTTAGGGCTGAATGACCATGGAGGCTGAATGTCACTCTGGGAAAGGAGAGCCTGCCCATGCCCAGACGTGTCCTCAGCACAGGAGGAAGAGGAGTGGCAGCGGTGTGAGGCTTCGTCTACACTGCTCTGTAGTTCAAAATAAGATGCACAAGTTGCATATCTTATTTCAAAATAGCTTATTTTGTCATTTGGTGCTGTCTACACAGCGCCAAATTTTAAAATAACCTTCTATTCCAAAATGTCCCTTACTCCTCATGCAATGAGGTTTACAGGGACGGCGGAATAGTGAGCCTGAAATAACAGGCTTGCTGTAAAAACTTGGGGATAGTTATTTCGGGATATTCCGGTATTCCAGAATAGCGCTGCAGTGTAGACGTAACTTGAGGGAAGCTCTGTCACAGCTCTGCTGTGCCAGACTCACGAGACTGACCTGTAACACAAGAGCATGATGGTGACATTGTTCGCTCCGCCGCAATTCCTGTCTCATCTCCTCCCCGCAGATTCCCCAGGCGGAAGTGTCCGAGTCCAGCCTGGTGATGCAGATCTATGACTTCAACCGCTTTGCCAAACACGACATCATTGGTGAGGTCCGGCTGCCACTAGGCGACTTCGACCTACAGCACGTGATTGAACAGTGGCAAGAGCTTACCGCGGCCAGCAAGAGGGAGGTGAGTGGCTGGAGCGAAGGGAGCAGCAAGCGGGCAAAGGGAAACTGAGCCAGTGGTCAAATATCTCACAGATCTCCCCAAGATTCTACCACCTTCACTCCTGTGGAGCAGCACCTCCCTGGGCAAGTACTTCTGCTGAGCTAAGACTGTGGCAGCCCTTACTCAATTGCACAGGGGAGCAAAGCCTACCCTGGTGGCTCAGATATCTACTCCTGACACAGCAAGGAGAGCAGAGCCATATTCCCTGCAAGGAGCCATCAGAGAGGAAGGGATGGAGAGGTGCAGAGTGGGAGGAGTTGTCCCCCACCTACTAGCCAGAATGGATGGCCAGGACTGTGGGTAGTAAAGTGCTCCATGAATCGGGGTGAAATACCCCACTCCTCCCCCAAAGCAGGAGGAGAAGCACATTTGGAGCTAGAGTAATGGCCAAAAACAAAGATTGAGTTCATGGATGAAAGTTGGGATGGGGGAGGCAAGCCCACAGCCCCACCCCTTCTGCCCAGGCCCTGCCCCCTATACCACAGGGAGTTAGGAGGATATGTAGCCCCAGCCTTGGGGCACCGGGGAGGGAGGTGGAGGTGTGGCACCAGCCTTCCCGGCCCAGAGCACCAGGGAGGGCGGGTGCTGGGGGCAGCAATTCTCCACCTTCCAGTACACCTACAGTAGGTGTTCTGAGGCGGAGTATGGGCGGGGCCATGCCTGGTGGTTTGGGAAGGCTGTGCCTTCCCCCGCCTAGAATATCTGCTGCCCCTGGTTGAGTTGTTCTGCCTGAGATATAACAAGAGAAATGCCACTTCTGCTAAGGTAGTTGGATACGGATGCAGGATGGCCAAGCCCAAACAGTCAAAAGTCATGAGTCAGCCTCCTCTCCTCCTCCCGAAATATCATCCATGACCTGACTTCAAAATCATAAGGTTTTTCAAAATAAAAAATCTTAGAATCTTTTTAGTGGCCTTGCTTTTGGAGCCATTAGGGTTCACTTTATCAAGCATTCCTCTGTAATCACCAGGGCCAAAAGACTAGGACTTTACTTTTAAAAATGTTGTTAGAGAATGGAATTTATTTTATAATGACAGAACTTCAGCAGCTGGGGTTTTAAGAAAAGCATCAAATATTATGAGATGCGTGTTATAAATCACAGGAATTGGCAATACTTTCTAGTCATGTGGAATTGTTTCTGTTCTTTGGTTGGATGAAATATTACTAACCAACACAGTGTGAAATGCAAATGTGGAAGATGACAGTCAAATCTGCAATTTAAAATTCATGCCGTGCTGGTTACTCACTTTAAATTATACCACTTATGTAATTAGAGTTACATAAAATAGTTACGTAAGTTAATTATTAGAAAGTTATGTAAATGAATTCCATCAGTTACAACATGGACTATAGTTTGTTGTCCCGATTGTAATACTCACACTTCACAATTAGAATAAATTACAGGCCAGGGAATGTCTGAGCAGTACATTTTCCATTTTGTGTAGTTACAAAACTGGATGGTTCCTTGGTGTGTCTGTAGACAACTTGCAAATAGGAGAAAAAGGTAAAATTCAGTGGAAAGTTTAAATGTAAATAGTCCATAGTCTATTGTCTATAGCCCATGCTCTAATTAATGGTACTCATTAACATAATTTTCTATTCACCTGATAGAAATCCACAATGGAGCATGGAGCAGACCTGCTCAAAAATGTGCAAATTTGTCAACATTTCAACAAAAATCTGGGACAGTATTTTCAATGACATTTCCCTGAAAATATTGTCCCACTTTTTAACCAGTTGTATACTGGCTCAAAATGTTGGAAAATTGGCAATTCCATCAAAATGTCAACAAAAAAAGACAACATTTTCAACAAACTTTGCCCACAGAGGAACATGGCCTTTGAGGAACTGTGGCTTCCAAAGTATGGGGCTATAACACCACACTAGAGCACATCAGAAAAGGGGACACCATTTCCACAAAAGTTTCCACATTTTCACCCTTTCTTTTCATTGCAATTTCAACCAACAGTGTTGTTTGAAATTTCAAATTTGGAAGTTTCCTCCCACTTCTAAACCCTGGAGAGTGAGGTGTAACCTGGGGTGATCATACCCTGTAGCACCCTTCTTAGGGTATGTCTACATTTCATTCCTCTCTCTCTCTCGAGAGAGAGAGAGGAATGCAAATGCAGACACCCAAAATTGCAAATGAAGTGG
Organism: Pelodiscus sinensis; assembly: GCF_052426305.1. NCBI lineage: Eukaryota > Metazoa > Chordata > Testudines > Trionychidae > Pelodiscus > Pelodiscus sinensis. Next base: position 117,596,580 of record NC_143056.1, on the reverse strand, counting down.
GGATTTAAATACTTACTCCAGAAGTAACCCTAGCCTGGAGATCTCTCCCCTTAGTAACTCTAACCGTAGCCCAGGGAGTTCTACTGGCCCCCGGCCCAACCCTCACCTGGGAATCCCTGCCCATAGGAACCCCAGCCCAAGTCTAGGAAGCCCGGAAATCCCTTTCTTTGGGTACCCAAACCCTGATAGCAGGCCTGCTGGTGGGGGCTGGAGTGGGCGGGTGAGGCAAAGGGGGTGCTTGCCCTAGTGCCTGGTGATTGTAAGGGTCCTGGGGCTTTAGGCTGCTGCTGCTGCCCTGTCCCAGGCCTAACCTGGCCCAAGGGGTTCTACCCTTGGTTACACTCACATTAGCTGGGGCAGTCCTACTGGATCCAGGTCTAACTCTAGCCAGTAAAGGCCTGTCCTTGGTAACCTACCAGCCCCATACATAATACCAGTCCAGAGAAGTTTACTCTTTGTAACTCTACCCCGAAGTTTCCTACTGGCCCATGAGCTTACCTCGCCCTTGGTAACCTGATCTCTATCCCAGGAATCCTACTGGCCCCAAGACTAGCCCTACTCCATAGAGGCCTACCATCCCCTGGTGTTGGCTAGACTGGCTATAATGTTCTGATCCTGCCATCAAACATTGACTGATCACGTATCCTTTAACTTTGTGTTTCTAACAGCAAGAGCGCCTTGGGGAGATCTGTTTCTCGCTTCGATACATCCCCACCACCAGCAAGCTGACTGTGGTGATCTTGGAAGCCAAGAAGCTCAAGAAAATGGACTCAAGTGGATTATCAGGTAGGAAGGGATGGGCCATAATGGTTGTACAATGTGTGATTAGGGAGTGTGGTGAACAGAAGGAAGGAAGCACCATGATGCTTCATTGACAGATAAGCTTCAGCTAGATAGTTTCTCTTTAAACCCAGGTCTCTCTCTGCCCTAGTGCAATTCAGGCTTGACTACTATTGCTATACACAAAAGGCACCATCAGTAAGAGCTATGGGTTCAAATTCTGGCTCAGGCAATGAGTAAACATGAATGAGTTTGATTGTCTTGCTGCAGTTTCCAAAACTCATGCCATATATTGGTAAGAGAGAAAAGGGCTGAGGCAGGAGCGGCCCTAGACAAGCTGCAGGCAACTGGTACCCTAGGTGAAATACACGATCAGCACCCCCGCCTCCAAAGCCCTCAACAGCCGTTTATCTTGGTGCCCTAGGTAGGGTTGCCAGGTGTCCAGTATTCACCCAGTCTGGTATTTTCGCCTACTGTCCGGTAAAAAAATTCAGAGAATACCAGACACCTGAGATGTCCGGTATTTTCGGAACTTTTCTCTGGCCAGGAGGTGAAAATGCTGGGCACCCGGCTACCTTACAAACACTCAGTACCCGGCCTCCCCACTCCACCCCGAGCCCCTCCGTGGCCCCCAACCTCTCCACCCCCGACTCCAACCCCCATGCTTACCTGGTTCTCCAAGGCTGCCGGCATAAAATGGCTGTGGGCCAAAAGACCTAGGGGAAGCAATGCTTCCCCTGGGTCTTCGTGCTCAACCGCTTCCCTGTTCCTATCCCTGCATTCACTCTTAAAGGGGACATGCTGTTTTAATGCTGTTTTATTTTAATTTTAATTTTTTTTTGGCTTACTAAGTCCTTGGAGTCCCTTTTTTGCTCACCAACTCTGGTCTTCCCCCCTGCCCCTTTTTCCCCTTCAACAGAATTTTTTCCTAGTGGGTTTTTTTCGGGGGGGGGGGGGGGGGGGGGAGAGTGTTCGGTATTTCTGTTTCAACCATCTGGCAACCTGTACTGATGGGCCGCCACTGGGCTGAGGCAATATCTTTTATTGGAACCACTTCTTCTGGCGAAAATGTCACCATCTTGTCTCTCTAATATCCTAGGACCAACTTAGCTATAATAGCACTGCAAACACATATTTGAAACAGTTTGGCAAAAGCTTGTACAACAGGCAACATTTCTCCTCAGGAGAAAGCCCTGGCTGGGTTGATTTAGTTGGGATTGGTCCTGCCTTGGGCAGGGGGCTGGACTTGATGACCTCCTGAGGTCTCTTCCAGCCCTATGATTCTATGAACGCAGGGGGCAACCCCCAACAGGATGTATGGGGACTTGTGTCTGTGGGTGGAAAGGGCTGAGGGTATGGAGCCCATAGCTCCACCCCCAGCCACGCCCCTTCTGTTGAGGCTCCACCCCCTAACACTGGGAGGTGGGGGAAGCAGTGCATGCCCCAGCCTCGCTGGCCCCACAGAAGCAGGCAGCACATGGTCCAAGCTTCCCTGGTGCTGGAGCGTGGAGAGGCTGGGCAGTGCGTGGCTTCAGCCTCCCCGGCCCCAGAGCATGCCTGGCCCGCAGCCTGGCCTCAGAGCATGGGGAGGCTGGGCACTGGGGGCAGTGACACTCCTCCCCCACAATGTCTCCACTAGGCATTCTGGGGGCAGAGTGTGGGCGTGGGCAGACTGGCAGGTTTGGAAGGCAATGCTTTCCCTTGCCTAGCATAGCCACCACCCATAGAGGCTTGGAGAATCCTTTAGCATACGAGGTGAGAAGCCCCGTCCCACGTGCTTCTCCTTTGAGTGTACCCCTCATCCTCATTTTGCCCCATCACAACCACTGTGAGGAGAAGGAGGAAGGGCTGCAAGTTGGGGCTCAGGTGCATTGGCAGAGCTGTGCAGAGGCCAACAACTGGCATTGCAGAAGACTTCACAGATCAGAACTGAGGCTGACTGGCTCAGTTGTAGGGGAAGCCCAGAGCTGGGAAATCGGGGGTTGCTGCAGAGCACAACTGAGGTGGGCTTGCAAGGCTGTGGATTGCAAGCATAGTGGGTCCTCCTGGTCAGGACCGAGGTGCATTAGCAAAGCCGTGCAGAGGTCAGTTATTAGGAAAGGTAGCAGAAGCTGTTTCGTGGGTGAGCTGTGGAAATCTTTGCACCAGGGGATAGCATTAATGATACTGCTTGGTCACGCCCTACACACCTTCCTACATCCTCTTTGTTTCTCAGACCCCTTTGTCAAAGTGCAGCTTATCTTGAACAAGAAAAAGTGGAAGAAGAAGAAGACGGGTGTGAAGAAGAGTACTTTAAGCCCCTACTTCAATGAGATGTTTACTTTTGAGGTGCCTTTCAACCAGATCCAGGTAGGTTTCCTCAGCCAGGGAAAGCATTCACTAAGGGTACATCTACGCTGCACTATTATTTCGAGATAACTGGCGTTATTCCAGAATAACAAGGCGAGTGGCTACACAGCCATTTTGTTATCTCAAAATCATTTTGAAATAACAGACGGCTTATTCCAAAATCTGTAAACCTCATTCTGCGAGGAATAACGCCTATTCCGAAATAGCTATTTGACATAAGATGTGTGTAGATGCTCCGCTGCTACTATTTCAAAATAGCCCCTCACCAGGGCCATTCTAAGTTATTCCTCGCCAGTGCCTCCTGCAGCTCTAAATCAAGATATCACGTCTACAGTAGGGAAGCCTGCCTCGGACTAATTTTGAGGCTTCCCTGCAGTGGAGGCGTGCTATTTCGAAATAAATTATTTCAGAATAACTATTCCAGATTAGCTTATTTCGAATAAGCGTGCAGTGTAGATGTACCCTAACAGAAATGAACCCAAGGACATTCTGTGAAGTGGCTGCTATAACTGAGGGTGCTCACAAAAAAAAAAAATGAGTCGTGTTAGTCCCGTGACTGGCCATTGTGATGGTAGGGCTTAGCCCTGCTCGGCTACCTCTGCTTGGCCAAGGGAAATGAGAGGGTGGTCTCCTATAGTACAGGGGTCTCCTGCAATACAGACAGATGTGGTATTTGAGACTCAGGGGAGTAGGGGAAAAAGGGTTTGAGGGAGGGAAGGGATGAGTGGCTGTCCGGTGCTGCCCCGTCTGGTGTTATCTTCAGATGAAACAGCTCGCCCCTGATTTACACTGTATTTCTCACACTTTTCTGTAGTGCGATTGGGGGCAGGGGAGTGGACAGGAGGTAATAAAAAGGATTGGGGAGCATCTCAGTATGAGTTCTACCATTCCCTGGTATGAGCATGACGCTCTGAACCCAACCAGCTGTAACTCCAAGCTCTTTCCTTTCCAAGGGATACACCCAATCCCCAAGAAAAGTTCATGCTTTATTTTCAAGGAGGGGTGGGAATAGATGTGAGTCTGTCTGTCCAGTTGCCCCAACCCCAGTCATGGCTGGCTTCTTCCTCCTTTCAGACATGGCCACTAAGCATGTGGGGTTAACAAATCCAATTGCATCTGGTCTACATTAGCTACTTAACCCTTCCCTGACTGATTCTGTACACCCTCCTGCAGAGGCTGGCATGCCTCTCCATAGGCAGCCCCAACCAACCTGCCCAGCGGTCAGCGGTTCATTTTAGGAGAGAGAGAACATACCCCTCACAGCGAGAAGGGATTAAAACATTTAACAGAGGCAACCCTGCAGGAAAATGACCTTTCTCTCTCTCCAACCATGCTCCCTCATTTACCTTTTTGCTGAATCTGTTTTCCCACCCCTCTTCTTCTGCTTCCTTTCCTCTTTGCCCCCTCTTGTCTTTATTCTCCCTTTCCATGCACTCCCCTCCCCCTTTTTTGGTTCCCCCCCTCTCATCTGTTCCATTTGTGCCTTCCCTCCAGAACGTCGACTTGGTGATTTCGGTATGGGATCATGACAAGGTGACCAAGAACGAACAGATTGGCAAAGTGTTCCTGGGTTGTAGAGCTACGGGCAACCAACTGCGCCACTGGTCGGACATGCTGGCCAATCCCCGCCGACCCATTGCCCAGTGGCACTGCCTGCAGCCGGTAGAGGAAGTGGACAATGCCCTGCAGCTGAAATCCCACTTCAAGCTGCCTCTGCCTGGCAAATAAAGGGAGGCTTCTCTCTCTCTCTCCACTCATAAGGAACCTGAGACCATGGGTGTGCGTGGATGGATGGTCTGCAATGCCAAGGAAAGGCAAGAAGTGCCTGGCTGGGAGAGTTGGGGGAATTTTGTTGTGAAGAATCTGTATTGATTAGATTTCTAGCCAAAATATAAGTGAACAAGAACCACGTCTCCCAGGCCATGTTGGGAGCTTGTCACTCATGCATTTGGTACCTTAGGCTAATGACAGGACCTTTGAGAGCACCAGAACGTACAATGCATCCCCAGCATAACTATCCTCTGCTTCGAGTGAGAGGAGGGGACTGCAATGTCTCTTTGCTAAATTTGGAGGTTGAGAGCTGACACAGATGTGTATACCCAAGACAGGGTGAGTGGGGGAACAGCCTGGCCTCGGGCGAGGAGAGAGAGACTGGAGATGTACAGACAGATGAAGTGGGTTCTTTCCACTGGGGCTAGGAGAGAAATGCACACCTTGAAAATAATGCAATAATGACACTTCCTTTGACACGATCTTGCACAATAACAACAACACAGTTCATGGATGGACAGGCTGCTTCTTACTGTAAGGAGCCAGGCGGTGTGAGATCCACAGTCGTGTTTTACTGGGGATGGGGCAGCATTCCTAGCAGATTTTTATACAAGCCCAAAATGCTGAGACAAGGCAAGTTAGGGAAAGACCCAGTCAAAGAGTCTGGTCCTCAAATTGAGGGTCAGGACAGTCAAGGAACTGGAGACCTGAGTTATATTCTCTGCTCTATTACAGGCTTCCAAGTGTGTGTCCTTGTCTCTATGGGCCTCAGTGGGGATACCGGCTCTGCCCTACCTCCTGGGGTGCTGGGGAGCACTCACTTTGATACAGTGGTCACAAGGCAATGCACCTAGTTAGACAAATCCCCTGCAAGGATCCTGCACTCTGTTCTAGGAGCCACTTCGCAGGCCGTCATCATGGTGTGCGTCTGCTACTGTGTGTGTTGCCCCTGTCTGACTGGCTGCTGTGTATTAACCTGGTTTAACTGGCCTTGGTTGCAGCATTGAGTACTCCTCAGCCTTCTCTTTAGCAAGAGACAAGCCCCCTCTCTGTGGGAGAGCAGTAAGGCACCCCTGGTACCCTGCTGTGTATTACTGTCTTAGCTAGCACTGTGCTAGTCAGTCTGTTGCCGGTGAAGAATGTGGCTGCTTCAATACTGTGTCGAATGTTCATTATTCATAGAATCACAGGGTTGGAAGAGACCTCAGGAGGTCAGCTAGTCCATCCCTCTGCTCAATGCAGGACCAACCCCAACTAAATCATCCCAGCCAGGGCTTTGTCAAGCTGGGGCTTAAAGCCTCTAGGGATGGAGATTCCACCACCTCCCTAGGGAACCCATCCCAGTGCCTCACTACCTCCTAGTGAATTAGTTTTTCCTAATATCCAACCTAGACTTCCCCCACTGTAACTTGAGACCATTGCTCCTCATTCTGCCATCTGTCACCCCTCAGAACAGCCAGTGCCAGCATCTCCTGGGCTACACGAATGCAGCCTTTGAATTGTTTGTGAAGGTAAATGGTGGCGATTGATCTACCCCTGCCTGTGAAGCCAAAGTGCTTTTGTTTCTGGATAGGAAGCAGCCCTGCCTTGAATAATCTAGTGCAAGGGTAAACCAGGGCTGTACTTTTGCAATGCCAACTTGGACTAGGGCTGGGGGCCCCAGGACCTCTCCAAGCTATGTCAAGGATTGTTCCAGTAGCCTGCGTCAGCAGAACACAGGTGCACCCTCACCATCCCCCCTTTTCTTTGGTCACACCCCCATGCTGGGGCCAGGGTTGGGAGCTATCACAATGGCTTTACACCATCTAGGTATCTCTCTATGAAGGAGGAATCTTTTAGGTACCTGGTACTGCACTGCTAAGGCGGTGCAGAACAGCCATAGCTCAATGGAAAATTGGAGCCAACATCACTGAACTTGGCCCCCAAAGTCTAAGGGAGTTTTAGATGTGTCTATGTAACCCACACACCTTTGTAGTGAGGTGTGTTGTCCCGTGTAGTGGCATTTGGACCACGAAGAGAAAGAATGAGTTTCTCTTACAGTCTTAGCTGAGAGACATCTGACTTTTAGCTCATGCACTAAACTCCAGAGGTCCCAGGTTTGGTTCTGCCTGTCAGAGTTACATCTAGATTACATCAACGTCATCTATTGTCTCTGACTTTGGCTCTCTGTTTCTTATGGAGGAAGACCAGCAGGGACAAGCAATCTGCTTGCCTTTGGGGAGGAAAGGACTGATGACATTAAAGTTTTTGAGTTATAGAAGGAAATGAATCTTCAATTATCTGGAGCTCCACTCACTGGCTATTAGAGAGTTAAACAAATGCCAAGAGGGTGTGAAAAGCTGAGAAAACCCGTAAGAGAGATTAATAACCCAAACTTGACCAAAAATAACATTGTCCGTGATCCTTAATAAATGTTCTGAGTTTAAAGCTACTTATTATCGAACAAGCTGGAAAAAAACAGAGATGAACACTCTGAAATTGATACTGCTAGTGGAGTGAAGCCCATAGCAGGCAAATGGAATATAGTGAGTACATTAAATGAGTAAAGGGTAAAATAAATCAACTGAGAAATGCCTGCAGAATGGACATGCAGCAAATTAAAGCCTCAGGCTTAAAATATGATAGAAAGGACTGTATGAAAGGGAACATTCATAAATGGATGCAGGGTTCAGAATTAATCTCAGAGGGTGCGTCCACACAGCACCCTAAAGTCGAAATAAGATATGCAATTTGCGCTACGCAAATTATGTATCTTATTTCAATTGTATTTCAAAATAGCTTATGCATCTACACAGTGCCAAATTTTGAAATAATGCATTATCTCAAGACATCCCTTAGCCCTCATGGAACAAGGGTTACAGGGATCCTGGAATAGCATGCCTGTTATTCTGAAAAATATTTCAAAATAACGGGCGCATTTAAAAGATGCGGGGTAGCTATCTCAGGATACCTCTGGTATCCTAAAATAGTCCTGCTGTCTAGATGTACCCGGAGAGCGGAGGTAGGGTGGGTCTAAGCTATAATGGGTAGTGGTTTAAGGTGGTACATTGGCAATGGGACTGTAAGGACCACTAGAGAGGGGTGAATTTATGTGACTAATTTCAAATTCCTTTATACATTTTGGGCAGGGTGAGCTGCAAGCCAAAATGTTTGAGATCCACTGCCCTAGACCCACTGTATGATTTTGGATTTGTCATTTAATTTCTCTCTGTCTCAGTTTCTCATCTGTAAAACAACAATAATAACACTTCCTTTCTCAAAGGGCCAATGCTCAAAAATATGTTTCTAGTACTTGGAGATTCCTCAAAGGGAAGACACCATAAAAATACAAAGCACTATTGTCACTGTTAGTTAAATGGTAGGAAAGAAATGTTCTTCTCCAACTTTCAAATACGCACCTCAAACTGTCTAATCATTCTCTCTGGCCAATTGGTAAGGCCTTTGTCCCTGTGGTACCTACCTGCCATTGTATACTAGTACTAAACCATGCAGCCACAAAGTCAGAACCACATAGAATAAAACTACGCAAATGCAGCTGTCTTGTGAGGGCCCCTTTAAATTCCGATGAACACAAGGATGCTCAGTGTACCGCTTTGCTAGTTGTATTGGCTGTACAAACACAAACTCTCCCCGCAGGTCACAGGCAGTTTTCACGGTGAGTTCAAAGTTGGAGTAATTCAAGCCACCTGAGAGCAATTTGGAGTCTCGGCAGCCTGCAAGCGACACATGCAACCATGTTGGGAAACAGACGGAGACTTCCATGGTAGAAACAAATCCCATCTCTGACTTCTGCATTGGAACAGGCTTGCATCGCTCTGTCTTTCAGTGCTGATCCCTCGCAAAGCATGGGTGGGAGGCAGTGTAAGGGTTCCATTTGCCTAATTCTAATTTATACCCAGCTGCCCAATAGAGTCTATAATAATAATCTATAGGCCTTGTGACAACCAAAGGAAATACACAGGGGAGCCAGCATATGTGATGGGCCTGTGGGCCCGGTGAGGGGGACAGCTCCACTCTCCTGGAAGGGGGTAGGACTTCAGGCGGAGGGGCAGGACTGAGGCTAACTCTTTCCCTCCTCCAGCCCTTCATTGCTGCTCTGTTCTACCCTAGGTCCTGGAATGTGCCAAGTGGGGCTCTGATGGTGATTTAAAGGGCCAGAAGCAGCTGCTGCAGTAGTGGCAGTGGTGGCTGGACCCTCAGGCCCTTTTAAATCACCAGGCCTTGGAGCAGTTACCCTCTTTGCCCCTCTCCCTCCCACCATCCCATCAGGTGTGCAGAACTCCTCCTTGGCCTGCCTGTTGCTTTTAGGGGATGAATATATGTGTATTGAGGGAGGGTTACAGAGCTGTCTCTGCATACGGCAGGAAGGGCCTTCTACAGGTGGGTGTACTAACCAGGGGAAGGGGAATGCAGAGCAAGCCCTGAACTTTATCCTGGAATTACTGGGAATTTTGCCATTCATTTCAGTGGGAGCAGGCTGAAGCCTGTGAAGAGGTCAGCAGACACAGTGTGATTGCACAGAGCTCATTGGCAGTGCACTCAGGAGGGAGTCAAATGCCGCCCAGTTGATGAGCAGAGTGCCTACAGTTAATTTTTTTATAAGGGTGGTGCATATTCACACATGCCTTGGTGCAGATAAAATGTATTCCACACATAGATGGAAAAAATCCACACATGGATGGAAAAACGTAGAGAGAACATTGCTCAAATGCTGAACAGAGCCAAAGTAGCAGGTGGAATGTAATTCAGTTAGTTAATATGGGTCACACAGATGCAATCAAATAAGGCAGTTACGATTCCCTCTGTGTTTAATTAAGTGCCTCAGAAGGACTTTTTGCAAGATTCTCAAGTCCTGGCTCTGCTACATCTATCCCCTGTGGAAGCAGAGATAGAGTCAAATATAGGATTTAGAGCATTGGTAAGGACTTGAGCAATACATGTTCAGGTTGAAGGGAAATATTCCTTCGAGAAATCTCTGTGTTAATCTCCCTGAAAAACCTGCAGCGAGAAATTAGCTTCATGCTCAATTCAGTGGGGAATTGCTGCAGAGAAGTCACTTGGTGCTAAACAAGCTGAGCAACCAACCCCAAAGAAACACTGATAAGTAAGGGTATGTTTCTGTCACAGAGGTCACGGATTCTGTGGCTTTCCAAGACCTCTGTGGCTTTTTATGGGGCAGGGCTGGAGCAGTTGTCCTTTCTGGGCCTCCAAAGAAGGGCTGACACAGCAGCTGGGAGTAGGTCAGCACCCCTGAGACTGAATTAGTGGTGGTAAGTTCCTGACGTGGGAGTATTGGTGGGGATGGAACAGCTGCCGCTGGTCAGCCCTGGTATGGCCAGAGCTGAAGCAGCAGTCCCTGAGCTGCTGGAACAGCGTTTGGAGTTGGGTGAGCTGCAAGACCTTGGTAGTGCTCTGTTTGTCCCCCCACCTCATGGCATTTTTAGTAAAACTCCAGAACAGGTCAGAGCCAGCCAGCAATTTTTTATTATTGCCTGTGACTTGTCCCAACAATGCCTCTCTGCCATGTACATTGACTAAACCAGACTGTACCTATGCAGAAGAATAAATGGGCACAAATCAGACATAAAAAACCAATAGGAGAGCACTTCAATATTCAGGGCAGGGGCAGTGGATGGAGGGGCGGGGGGCGCGAGGGTAGAGGGGAGCTTTCAAAAACAGCCTTCAAAACCAGACTGCAGAGCTGGAATTCATATGCAAACTTGACACTGAGGCTACGTCTACACTACAAGATTTTTGCACAAAAACCCGCAGAGCGTCCATACCTCAAGCGTGTTTTTGCACAAGTAAATCATCAGAACAGAATGCTTTTTCTGGTAGAGTTATTCCTTTCCCCATGAGGAATAACTCCTTTTTGCACTACAGCGCTTGTGCAAAAAAGCAGGTGTGGATGCTCCGGAGGGGTTTTTGCGCAAGAATGGCCATCAGAGCTTTCTTGCGCAAGAGTGTCCATGCAGTGTGGATGCTCTCTTGCGCAAAAGCACATCATTTTTGTGATGCGCTTTGAGGTCTGGACACGCTTTTGTGAAAGAAGTTTTTGCAGAAGATCTATTCTGCAAAAGGCTTCTTGTGCAAAAACCCTGCAATGTAGACGAAGCCCAACAGACTGGGTCTGAATAGAGACTGGGAGTGGCTAGCTTGCTACAAGAAATAATTTCCCTCCTTTTGGGTATTCTCACCTTCTCATTAATTGGGCCACATCCACCTTGATTGATTGACCTCATTAGCACTGGTCCTCCGCATAATAATGTAATGCTCTCAGCTTTGCCTGTGTATATATCCCTGCCAAACTGAAGTTTCCACTTCATGCATCTGCTGAAATAGGTTCCAGTCCATGAAAGCTTATGCCCAAATAAAATTATTAGTCTTTAAAGTGCCACTGGACTCCTCTGAAACTTGTCACAGATAATAAATATGCAAGTGTTTGAAATCATTGATGCTTGCACTCAGTTATAAGCAGTTCGTAGCCTGGAGAGTGAACTTTTAGAACTAACAGATGCAAAGGATTCTTCTAACGCAGTAGCGAGCCAAGCATAGTACAGAGAGTTGCTGAATAGATAGATGTCTGTTACACAGATCTGCCCTTGCACCTCTGTTGTCCACTGCTGTTCTCAGTCCCTCCCCCACCCCTGCCACCCAAAACTTTATCCACCCTGGTTGTCTTTTAAATAGAATCTGCATGCTGTGCTGCTAAACTCTGTGGCTACATCTACACTTCAGGCTTTTTGCGCAAGAACAGCTGTTCTTGTGCAAAAACTTGCAGAGTGTTTACACTGCACGTGCTTTCTTGTGCAAGTAAATTTATTGTACAGCGTTGGAACACAGGACTTCTTCCAGAAGAGTTACTCCTCTCTCCCATGAGGAATAAGCCCTCTTGCTCAAGAGCTCTTCCACAAGAAGGCAGTGTAGACAGGCAACATGAATTTCTTGTGCAAGAAACCCCTATGGCTAAAATGGCCATCAAGCTTTCTTGCACAAGAGAGTGTCCACGCTGCCATGGATGCTCTTGTGCAAAAGCACATCTCTTGATCAAAAACACATGGCAGTGTGGATGCGCTCTTGTGGAAGACCTTTTGCACAAGAACTCTTGCACAAAACAGTTCTTGCGCAAGAAGCCTGCAGTGTAGACATAGCCTGTGGGTTTTGCAAGGTGATCTCACCTCCACGAGGGACAAAGGATAAGACCAAAGGTTTCCATTTGTTCCTAAACTAGATTTGATGCTGTGTCTCTCTGCAAGGCTATGTCTAGACTGCAAGCCTCTTTCGAAAGAGGCTCTTTCGAAAGCATCTTTCGAAAGAGCCTCTTTCGAAAGAGAGCGTCTAGACTGCACGGAGAAATTTCGAAAAAGCGGCTTGCTTTTTCGAAAGAAAGCATCCAGTGAGTCTGGATGCTCTCTTTCGAAGAAGCCCTATTTACATTGAAGAACGCCTTCTTTCGAAAGAGGAACTTTCGAAAGAAGGCGTTCTTCCTCGTAAATTGAGGTTTACCGCCATCGAAAGAAAAGCTGCGTTCTTTCGAATTAATTTCGAAAGAACGCGGCTTGAGTCTGGACGCAGGGGAAGTTTTTTCGGGAAAAGGCTACTTTTCCCGAAAAAACCCCTGAGTCTGGACACAGCCCAAGTTACAAGCTGATAGTTACAAGCTGCCATGACATCCCTGTTGGAGCTTTCAGGGTCTAACTCCTCATGTCCTCCTTAGCCCCATCACAAACCTATTTCATGGAAGTCTTGGATTAGATGAAAACAGATAATGGACACCACAGTGTAATCCCAGCCACTCCATTCCAGGGTGTTCTATTCCCAGAGTCATGGGGGAGATTGTTTTCTCTCTCCTTCCTTCCTCACCTTGGCTCTGAGTTTTTCCACTCCCCAGCTAGGAAGTCACCCACCCTGCCCCAGTGCTTATACCACGAATAGCCACAGGGAAAGCAAAGTCCCCTTCTCTCTCCCTCACGCTTTGTATTTTAATCTCTCCTCAGTGGGTGGATTTTGCTGTCAGATGGAGAGTGGAGAAGCATGTGGGATTAGCCAGGGCTCACTTTGGTGGGCTGGCAGTGCCTGCATTCATGGCAAGGTGATGGCTGTGGGGAAGCAGCCCCCATCCCCACCCCCTTCCATAGCTCTTAGCCATGGGCGGGATTGGAGATTGTCAGAAAGAATCAAAATAGCAGGAACTCACCAGAGGAGGAAGGAACGGCAGTGGAGGGTCAGCACAGGTCTCTGAATATATGTGCCCCTCACTTTGTTGTGGAGTTGTCTCTGGGATAACAGCTTCTTTCAGAGACACGGCTCCTGTGGCTCCATTAAAGCCGGTTAAAAGCTTTTCACTTTATCCGCACTTGCTTATAATGTGCCCACCCAGCATGCTGAGCCCCTATGAATACTGTTCTAAAGAGAGGGAGGCTGCAGGTCAGCTTGCAGAGTGATCCCCACCAGGGCTCTGGAGCTGTTTCCCCACAGAGAGCTGGGAGAGCAGAAGGGCCCCAGCCAGAAAATATATGGCTGAGGGTTAGATATCAAAGCAAGGCTTTCCTTGTGGCCTGAACTGTGATTGTCCAAATCAGGGGCAGGTACCCTTTTTTGGGTCAGGGGCTGCTGACCCATAGAAAGTTCATTAGGGGACCGCATACAATTGAGTAGAAAAAAAGAAAAGAAAAAAAACCCCCAACCCTCACTGATATTGCCCCTGACTGAGAAGGAGAAAGACACACCCCAGGCTAGTAGACCTTGTGTGCTCCAGCCCCATGGTGGGGCAGCGGGGGGCCTGGAGTGACAGCACAGGCTCCTCAGTGCTCTGGGGAGCCCTGAGCCTCGGGGACCAAATCCAGGCTAGCTGGGGGCCACATCCGGCCCCTGGACCTGAGTTTCTCCACCCCTGGCCTAAATACCCTCTCCTATCCACCACTCTGCCTCCTTCTCCTACCCCATTAGATTTATCCCCCATCCCTCTACACACACACCCATTCTGAAGCTTTTATTGCAGCCCCAGCCAGAGACTCCCTCAGGCATTGCTCAAATTCGTCTTCTCACCTTCTGATGAGATACCCACTCCTGCCCATGCTAGAACAGAGGCACAAGTGTGCATTCATCCAGGTACCATGGCAGGCAGCCAGCCAAACACATTCATTGCTCTCTCCACTCCCTCATCCTCATTCCCTAATTGTTGCCCTTGAGGGGGGAGGTGGGCATAGCAAAGGGAGTGTTAAAATATCTTGGAGCTGCTTGTACTCTGGAGAAACAGAGAGGAGCTATCCTGCAGGGCACTACAGCCACGCGCTTGACCTGCTCCCTCTATTAGAGACTGATATAAAGACTAGCATTAGTAGAACCCAGGCTTCGGCCTACTGACTGGCATAGGGCTTTGCTGGTATAAATCCAGAGACACTAAGGGCGGACTCCAGCCATTACTCTGGGAAAGTGAGATGCTTTAAAATTAAAGTTTGCTGTAACATGCACTGCATGTTCCGTCCCTCCTTGCCATCTGCCTAACCGTGCTGAGCCATCCTAGGGGGACGTATTGCTCACCGAGCGTGAGACACTGGGAACTATCTTTTCTCAGTTATACCACGCCACCCTCTTTCCAGCAAGGAGCCTGTGAAGCACTCAGCTGCCTCTCTGGATCCCTGGCTGTGACATGTGGCTCCATGGAGAGAGCAGTATCCAGGATACCCAGAACTAGCAGAGCCAGCCAATCGCAGCCTCTGAGAAGGCAGTTCCACAGAGAAGCAGACCCTTCATAACGGATCGAGCCATTCCTGCTCAGTCCAAGGAAGCCCGGGGCTCTGAAGTTTGCCAGGAGTTTTACGAGGAAGAGACAGAAGAGCTCCGTGCCAGTCGCTGGTGGTACCATGTAGCATGGCTTGATTGACAAGGCACACAAGGTAAGCTGTCCTGTAAACTTTGTTTAAGCACTTCTTGCTCAGTGAAAAAGAAGAAGTTGGGCAGGATTCATCTCTGTCCTTCATGGTCCTCACTGCTGCAGTATCTGAATGCCTCACAGTGCTGCAGGTTTGTCATGGGGCAGAAAAAGTCACGGATGTCGTGTTTTTTTGGATAGTCCGTCCCTTCCAGCAGGAAGATGCTAGGGGGGCTGCTGGCTTGGTGTAGAGAGGAGGACCAGGGACTAGGCTGTGTGTGAGCCCATCCCTCATTCAGCGCTCAGCCATGGGTCTTGTATCCCACTGGCTGAGCCTGGCTCCCTAGCCTAGGTTGTGCTCTGGTGCATGGGGGTCCCAGCACCACTCACTCCAATTTGGTGCTACAGTCTCACTATCATGAGAGAGGGGCCATAGGGCCACACCTGAGTGGTGTTTCCACCTGTGCACCAGGCTGCAACATACAGGAAGGAGGAGCCCTGGTCCTTGACAGGAGCTACAGCTGCCCTTATCTGAGGTGAGAGTGGAGCAAGCTTGCTCTCCATCTCCTCTACCCTCCCTCTCCCCCCCCCCCCAACAAAATCATGCCGCTGAAGTCTCTCCTGCTCACCATGCCAGAGTGAATGGAACTGCTGGGGATGGTCCGTGCCCCCCTCATTGGTCTGGACTCTTTTGATAAAAAATCATGGAGCGGTCACTAAACCCAGGCCTTTTACTAAATGTACCGTGACTGCTTCGTGGTTTTTTATTAGAAAATGCTGTGACAAATCTGCAGCTCTACTCAGGATTGTGAATGGATTTTCTCCTTATCCAGTGAGAAAGAGGTATTATTCCCATTTGAAAGAGGGGAACTGAAACACAGGGTAGATCAAGTGAATTGTCCACAGCAGGGAACTGAATCCTGGCTTCCTGAGTCCTGGTTCCATGTCCACTTCACTAGGTCATCCTTCCTAGCCCAGAGCTCCACCTGGTTAAAGCAAGCTAGCCCGTGACCTTTGCAGCTGTGTAACATACGGAGAGTGGTGTCAGAGAGAGAGAGAGACTGAATGTGCCAAGTGTATTGTGGACTAGCCAGAGAAAGCTGTTGGAATTCTGCAGGATCCTGATCTAATGCTTCGTTACAACGCAGAACTTGATCTGGTATGAGATGGCAAGAAGTTCTGGGCTTTGTTCAGGAAGGAACGCTTTGACCACTATTAGCCCCGAGGGAAAACTTGATTCCTAGCCAGCTGGACATGGCTTGATAGTCTT
Organism: Pelodiscus sinensis; assembly: GCF_052426305.1. Taxonomy (NCBI): domain Eukaryota; kingdom Metazoa; phylum Chordata; order Testudines; family Trionychidae; genus Pelodiscus; species Pelodiscus sinensis. The sequence continues at coordinate 117,580,537 of NC_143056.1, read as the reverse complement.
AGAACATTACTTAGGACAAAGGAAAATTATTGGCTGCAGATTTTATTACAACCTGTTCACTCACACCCTGGAGAGCAAACAGCAAAAGATGCATCTGCAGATTGGAGTTCATGAGAGATGGAAGTGCCCAGCACCTTATTAGGATTTGACCCTGACAGAGAGAAGATGGGGAGGGCATCCCACTGTACAGTCCCTGCATGCTAGCTACAATTATATCTTGGTACTTTTTGCTCAACAGGACAGTATTTGCTTTCAGTTGTACAGACTGCTGCATTGTACATGCATATTGATTTGACATTTATTAAAGCGCCCTGAGTGTGATCCGTTTCGCAAGGAAACATTATCTCTTTAAAAAATATGAATTCCCATTAGGTTTTGGAAATCCACGAGGACATTGGAGGCTTGTCTAGCATTTACATTGGTCTGGTAGAATCAGTAGATTCAGGCCTTGTGTCTGGAGAAGGATGGATCCACCTGGAAGACAGAGAAGTAGCACAGTGAACAGATGTTTGCTGCAGCTTTGGCAAAAATTTGGGATGGGAATGGACTGACTCAGTTAGGAGGAAGATCGATGATGCTGGAGTGGGAGGAAGTTAAGTTTTCTGGGGCACTGGAAGTAGTAGTCTGTTCTTGTAGGAGCAGGCCAGGAGATAGGGCTGAGATGGAGATATTGTTAGATGAAGCAAAACCTATTTAGCCAAGCTGCAAAATGTGAACCTAGATTCAGAACACTATAAGAATGATTGCGGTGTTTGGATCCCAAGGCAGAGAGTGGGAACAGGCTCAGCCCATTGGAGAGAGGGGTAGCTTGCAAAATGACTCTCTGGTTTTGGCTGGAGCATTATCACCAACACGGGCCTAGGGTTTTTGCATCTCCAGTAACAGTTGTAGGACTCCTTCCCTCGCCCCCTCTTCCCCACCCTCAAACTGATTTTGCTGGGGCTGGAAGGTTAGTAGTTTATGAAAACAAGGCTGTGTTGGCACTGGAGAGTTCAGCATGTGGTATTGTCTAATATCTAAGAAGCTATGATGTATGATATCAAAAAGATATGCATCCTCCATTGGACTTGCATATGCTGCTGGGCTGTTTCACTTGGACACCTGTAAACAAAGCAGGCAGTCCTAGCGGAATTTGCATCTCCGTGATGAAGACTCCTGTGGTGAGACAGCACAGAATCCGAGAGGTGGCATGCAGTCACGTCCCGTACTATGGGAGGCTCCAGCATGCCGTTGTGGTGAGGAGTTAGAGAAGTCATGTTCACTGATATTTAAATTTTCCCTGAGCACAGGCAGGCTTCCAGGGCTGAATCCCAAAATCCCTCATTCAGTTTCCCTTGGACAAATCTCCTATTGACTTCAGCATCCCCCAGGATCTGGCTTTTAGACCTGGTAGCAGATGGACTGTTAATAACTGTAGACCAGTTAATTTTACCGCCGTTCCACATGAGAAACCTCAGTGGAGTTAGAAAATGGTAGGTTATTTAGAGGATTCATAGATTCCAAGGCCAGAAGGGACTATTTTGACTATCCTCTTATATAAAGGAAGGCATAGAATTTCCCCAAAATAATTCCTAAAGCTTATCTTTTAAAAGAACATCTAATTGTGAGTAAAAAAATTAGAAATTACGGGCGTGCTATTCTGGCATCCCTGTAACTCTCATTCCACGAGGGTTAAGGGACTTGTCAGAATAGCGCCTTATTTCAAAATTTGGTGCTGTGTATACAGCGCCAAATTTCGAAATAAGCTATTTCGAAATGACCTCGAAATAAGCTACACAATTTGCATAGAGCAATTTGCATTGTTTATTTCGAGGTAAGGGTGCAGTGTAGATGCCTCATTTGATATCAGAGCAGGGCTTTATAGGCAACTATACCTCCTCTGCTAGGAAAAAAAAAGGGTCCTGATTTTTCACACTTGCTATTAGTTTATCGGAGGAGGGCGTGACAGTGCAATGGCTCCCAGGAGCCAAGGCAAAGCAGAGCAGGGCAGACCCCAGCCTGCAGGGAGCTAGCCCACATGAGACAGGGTCGGGGCCAGGGCAGCCTCTCTTAGAGCAGGGGAGGGAGGGAGCGGGACGTGTTTCGTCCCAAAAACTACATCTCCCAGCTGCCCCTGCACTGCCGCCCCTGCTCTCCGGGGAGTGCCCTTTGCACTTGCGGATCATCCGAGGCTGCAGCCCCGGCGCCGCGCGCCCCCGGGATCCCCGCCCTCGCGCCGGTAAAACTTCCCCGGGGAGTCCTGCGGGGTGGCTCTGAGCGCCAGGGAGAACTTCCTACAGCGGCCAGGCGTTGCTTGCGGACGCTCCGGCGGGGGCTGGCTGGGAATGTGTTGGGTGGGGTGAGACTTTGGGGGCTGCGTGGGAGGGGTGCGGGGGGCTGAGCCAGCCTGGGCTGGAGTTGAGTTTGCAGGGGGTGGGTGACGGGGAGTGTGGGACTGGGAAGGAGGCACTAGGCTGAGGCGCGGGGTCTTTGTGCCGAAGCTGGAGGAGGGGAATGAAGCGGGTGTCTCTCCTCTGTGTCTCCTCTCAGACCCGTCTTTCTTGGGGAACAGCAGTGGTGAGTAGGGGAGGGCTGCCTCATCCCTCCCTGCTGCCGTGGGGCTCTCCCCACCTGTGTTCTGGGGTGCCTGTGGGCTTGCAAAGTAGTTCCAACTCCCCAAAGCAGGCACTAGCTTCTGTGTGTGCATTTATTTTCCTGGTTAATCCCTTGGCACCTGCTCCCCGCTGCTGGCTCCTGGTACCAATACTCCTCCAGCCCAGGACTTGCTGCTCTTACCTGTCCAAAGTTTGGATGGGCACTAGGCTTTTGGACACTCCCCAAGAGCTCACGTTCTCGCTCCTGCTTTTTTGTTAGTTTTGGATCAGTCTCTTAAAAGTTAAGATGATTACACGGCTATTGCAGTGTAGTGCTTTAGAATTGTCACCTCTCTCTTTTCCCGTCTCTTATCACTTTCTGGACCAGGTTTTGTGGGGTTCCAGCAAGAGGGAAAAAAAACCCTTTCTCTCTCCCAGAATAATCTGCTGCAGTTATCAATGTTACAATAGAGATGTGGGATTTTTTTTCCCACCCTTAAGGTTTCTCTCTTAATTTACCTCCTAGCAGATGACAAGTAACTAATACAATACTTGGTTTTGGGCTATATTTAATGGGACCGATTGGGCCCAGTGGTGAAAATCATAACTGACCATGGACAACAAAGTTGCTTCCCTATCTGAAGTACAGGCCAGCTCCATGATTATGAATTGTAAGGGCAGTTGCTGCTGACTCCATTGTCCAAAACTGCTTAATGTTATCTATGTATGTGCAGCTACTCAGACTGTGATTTCTTTCAAGTGGGAAGCCGAGCTTTTCTCACCGTACACAAGAAAAGGCTTTTAAAAGCTTGTTTATGTCCAATCTGAGCTTATTTTATATATGGCCCCAAATTTTGCAAACACCCTGAAATTTGGGGCATGGCTGCATTCGAGATTAGGTTCAGGCTTATCTCCCTTTTATATACACACGCTATTATGTGATGTGATCTTATCAGAAAAAAAGAACCAGTTGTTGTGTGGCTTGGCAGCTTCATTCTTCTGTTTCCCAGCAGGCCAGATCTCCCAATGTTAAAGGTGAGCAGCTGTGTGTGTAGGTCTTGATTTCTTGTTTTTTTCACTGTTGCAGCTCCAAGGACAATGGAGTCGGTAGAGAAATGGCACAAGGATTTCATAGCCTTCAAGCTTCTGGACAAAAAATGCAATTCAAAGAGGAATGGGGTAACAGGTGAGTGTGCGGGGGCGGGGAGGGAGGGATGGGGGGAATAGGATGTGAGCCCAGACTAATCCAACAGGAGTTCCTGGAGGGAAAGATGTAGGAGCTGCAACAACGTCATTCTCAGCTGGTTTCAAAGGCTAATGTATATTTCAAAGCCGACTGTTTCTCCTTCCTGCCACCACCTACAAAGAAGGCTTGTGACCTAAGGGTTAGTGTGGGGCATGAAAAGCCAAACTCCTAGGTTCTATTTCCAGATTTGGTAATGACTTTGGGCAGTCATTTAATGTCTCTATGCTGCCACTTCTCCTTCTGCAAAATGGCAGAGGCTGACCTACTTCACAAGGATGTGGGAGGCTGCTGTTTTGGAGGCACTGTAATACTAGAGATAAGGGGATCGATCATGGATAGAGTGGAAGCCAGGAGAGGTGTGAAGTAGGGATGAAAGCTACTAGTTGAGTACTCAATAAACCTAGCCTTATCGGGTAGTCGAATCACTACTCAACTAGTTGCTTCCCCTCCCCCTTGCTGCCCCTGTAACTGAGGCAGCAAGGAGGGGAGCAGGAGACGGTTCTCCCCAGCATCATCTCCGCAGTGGGGTAGGGGAGGCAGAGGCACAGTGGGAGAAATGGCACAAGTGGGGACTGAAGCACGCTGGGTCCTGACTGCTGTGTCTCGGCCTTTTAAATGTAGTAAGGGCTGCGGGTGGCTCTTACTACATTTAAAAGGCAGAGGCACAGCAGACATTTCATCAGATACTTGATTAGCTGATTAAATCAAAATTGAACATCCCTAGTGTGACGATCGTCTGAAAATGGTGTTTGTGTTGTCCTATTCTGAGGTTAGCTGGAAACTGGTCACATCTTAAATGTGTTCTTTAGGAAGGGACTCTGTAATAGGCAGATTATTCTGGGGAAGCTGGTTTTAGGAGGCTGTGGAATAAAACCTGATTATTGTATCGTAAGATCTCTGGCATGGGAGGAGAAAGGATTTCAGCTCATTGAAGCATTGGCCCATGATCTCTGTTGCCTGCGCTGCATCTTCTAAGCCAGAGATGGGGAAATCTGGCCAGGGGGCTGGATGCGGCCCCCAAGGCTCAGGGATCCCCCCACATTGGGGAGCCTGTGCTGGCGCTTCAGCCCCCCGCTCACAGGCTGGAGCACACAAAATCTACTAGTGCTCTGGTGTGCGAGGGGAGTGTGAGGAGTGTCGTCTTCCTTCTCAGTCAGGAGCTTCTCACTTTGCTTCTCATGTCTGTGTGGCCCGTGACTGATTTTTGTGTGGGTCGGTGGTCCCCCACCCCAAAAAGGTCCCCATCCCTGTTCTAAGCCCTGCTCAGAGTGGAAGTGGGTTGCCAGGTCTTTAGTACTTGGAAGCATCTTCACTTTGGATTTGTGGTTTCTGCAGCACAGCGAGGAGCTTCTGGCTAGCATAATGTAACCCTTTACATGTGGCATATCTGGGGCTGAACTGTACGGCTGTGTCTACACTGGCCGCTTGACTTTCCGCAAGAACGCTGACGATCTCATGTAAGAAATCAGTGCTTCTTGCGGAAATACTATGCTGCTCCCGTTCAGGCAAAAGTCCTTTTGAGCAAAAGGGCCAGTGTAGACAGCTCAGATTTGTTTTGCGCAAAAGCGCGTCTAGATTAGCACGGACGCTTTTCCGCAAAAAGTGCTTTTGCGGAAAAGCGTCGGTGCCAATCTAGACGCTCTTTTCCGCAAATGCTTTTAACGGAAAACTTTTCCGTTAAAAGCATTTGTGGAAAATCATGCCAGTCTAGACGTACCCTACCTGTTTAGATGTTGCTTAGTCATAGGCTGCGGCAGGATGCTTGTGAGCAATTGCTGCCCGTCCTATGGGTCTGTACTTAATAATATGAAGCAGCCCTGATATAGCATATCACTCAAGCTATGCCTTTGCTAATATTCATGTCCCTTTCACTTTTCCAGGCTTGATTGTAAAGCACCTTCAGAAAACCTTTAAGATGCCCAGCTCCTTGCAGCTCTCCTCTTCTGTGGCTCTTCCCCAGCACTGCACAGGTGGGTGTAGGCAGGTGAAATGTTCCAAGCTGCTGCCTATTTTTAAACCTGGCTTTTACACATCTTCTGGGGAAACGGAGAGCAGCAAAACAAATATTGAGGCGCATCTGGTTAGCAGGGAAGTCACTGGCCTTGGAGCTTTGTGTGGAGTGTGGATGGGCTATTGCTCTCTTCTTGAACACATATATAGAGGGTTTCCAGCCCTGCTGTTACTACTTAGTGCCTTAATGACTCAAAAAAGCTTTAGTGGTTCAGAGGTGGGAGGCATGAAGGGGATTTAAAATGTTAATCATGTAAACCTACTTGGATCTCAATCTGTGCATCTTGCATGTTCCGCCCAGACGCTTGTGTCTCTAGATTGTAAGCTCTGTGGGGGCAGAGACTGACATGCACGCACTTATGTGGCAGTCTCAGTTTGAGCACAGATTGGTGAATTCATGGTCAGTGCTTCTTAAAATCCATGATCTTGGATTGGAGAAGCTAACTGTTAACTGGTTTGGAAATGGGGTGGGGAGGAAGGAGGGTGGGGGAGAGAGAGGCTTTTGCAGTTGCCTTCTGCTGAACTCTGTAGTTAAAGAATATGTATAGTTATATCTCAGCTTCCTTAGCACTATATGCTCTGAATCCTTGGCTGGGAGCTACAAACACATGGCTTCTAATTCTGGTTCTGACTAGAAAGCTGGTAGGTGGGAGGCTGATGTTCAGAGGGTAGGTGGATCTGTTACTCAGGTGTAACACACCCTACTCCCAAACCAGCTGTGCATTAGCATAATTAGAGAGAGATACATGCTGCGTGCATTGGGACTTCTCTCCCTGCTGTAGCATTCTTTCGGCTTTCTCTGTGCTCTACAGGTGGAGGTAGAGGGAGTGAAACTGATCTGTCAGCTGTATGTGTTGTTCCTTCCATATGGAACAGAACATTTGGAGGGGGGAGGAGTAAGAAGTGTGGCATAAAATTATGGCTCATTGAGCTTTTCTGTGGCTTGTGAGACAAATCATTCTGCCTCTTTGCCTCAGTTTCCTCTCCTCCTTTAAACCTTGACTTACAGGGATCTGAGGACTGATTAGCACTAGTGTTTTTATAGATATGAGGTACTGCACAGTAAAGCTATTAGGCACTATCTTCTATGTAAAAAAGGGCTCTTGGGAACCATTGGGTCTTCACTGAAATTCTGTATTGAAACACTGTGGAAGCAAATGGATTCGTAGCTCAATATTTTATTGTTTCACCTCTCAAGAAGTGGGAAAACTGCAAGCATGTTGACAAATAGGCTGAAAAAGATTTCACTGTAGCATCTGAGTCCCCTGGAATACCCAGTGAAAATACTCTTCCTATAATTGCTTCAAGCTCTTCTCTCAGTGAATCACAATATTCCTGCAGCAGCAGCTGAACATTAGAGGGAGTGTTGAAGTAAGGCTTATTAAGATGCATGGAACCCTGTGTCTTTACAAGGCAGATTGTTATAATGAAAACACTCTCTGTGCATGGCTGGTCTTTTCTATCCCCGCAGGCTCCTGTCCAAACTTGATGATGAATAAGAATGAAGCCCTGAATCGACAGCTGGACAATGTGTCCCCTGCACCCCAGCTGCCCACCAGGAAACATCGGACGCTCTGCTTTTCACTCTCCTCAGATGGGGATGGCCACTCTGATGGTCTGGTGTCCCAGAGATGGCGGAGGAGTCTGCAGGTTCAGGTGGGGAGTGATTTGGGTGTGTTTGTGGCATGGACTATGTCTGATACAAGGGGAAATGACTCGTTAGATGTCTGGGTCTAGAAATGTTGGAGGTTTTTAAAGCCTCTCATGTCTTCTGCTCCAGTACCAATTTGATATCTTGACTGCTTGGCCGGGCCTACTGCCATGTCTGGCCCCCTCTGCTAGAGCCCTGTTCTCTCAGGCCTTCACGAGCAGCTGGAGCAGCAGTCTTACTGGTCTCTTTGTCTTACAGATGGAGCAGGCTCACAGCGGAGGGACAGCCAGCAGCACAGGGTCTCTGGAGCGGGCGTCCCTTTTCTGTGCCTCCAGGTCTGATTCTCCCTCCCTGTCCAGTCCAGTGGGACCGCTCGCCAAAGCCAAATCCTCCAGCCGGTTCTCCCTGTTCTCTCCGCCATCTCGGCACAGCGGTGTGGAGTTGGATTCCAACCCTCTGCCCTGCTCTGGTTCCAAGAAGTCCCACCACTACAGCCAAAAGGGGGTTGCAAAGCCTGAGGAGCCCTGCGACACAAAGTCAGGGGGACCGGAATACTTCAACTTCTCAGAGCCCATCATCGGCAGGGTGATGGACTGCATCTATTTGGGGAACCTCAATGCGGCCTACTGTGGGAGGGTGCTGTGCAGGAACAACATCGACAGCATCATCGACATGAGCAGCCTGCCCAGCAGCTGCAGCCTGAATGTCATTCCGTGCACATGCAGTCGAGAAGGGCTCCAGCACAGCTGGTCCCGCCTCAAGGTGGACATCCAGGGCCCCCTGAATGGGGGGTGTCCTGCCCTGAGGGAGCCTTGCTTCTGGGACATTAATGAGTGCATTGAGGCCTCTCTGGAGAAAAGGAAGCGGGTTCTAATCCACTGCCTGGATGGTTATTCCCTGGCCCCGACCTGTGTCATCCAGTACCTGATGGTGAAGCACAACATGAGGCTGATGGCAGCTTATGAATTTGTGAGGGCCAGGTACCCGCTGAACATTCGTGAGTGTCATCGGGATATGCTGGTGGGCCTGGAGAGGTCCCTGCAGCCCGGTGACATGGACATGGAGTGTTTGAAGCTCTCCATGTCCCGGAAGGTAGCATGGACTTAAAAGGACACTGTGGCAAGAGACAGGTGCTGTTCTCTTTGGTACTAGGACAGAAGTGGAATCCGAGGCAGCCAAAAAAGAAAAGCCTTCATCTCCCTTACCGTGGTGACTGTAGTTGTTCTGTTGTAGTTGTTCTAGTTGCTGGCACATGCTCTGGTAGCTGTGGCTAGTGCCACAAAGCAGGTGGCTGTCCTGGTCGGTGGCTATAGTGTAGCAGAAGTGAGTGTGAGATGGTGTCTCCATGGCACGTCACGCTTTGGATTAGGGTTACTGGGAGGGAACCTCAAGGCACACCTTGGTTAGATCCTCCGTAAAGGTGGGGTAGGTAAGACATAGGGCAGCATATGCTAGTTTCTTATGGAAGGCACCATGTCCAGAGCCAGTTTTCTCCACTAGGCTAGAGGTTGTGGGGAGAGTTGTGATTTGGGCAAAGAGGACGTGTTACACCTGAAAACAGGTGGCATTTCTGGGATCAGACCCCCATTTGGAACTGCAGACAAAGGGGCCTCGTTTCAGTGTGGAACGACATTGGACTAGTGTCCTCTGGTGCCACATAGGACTCATTATTCTGTGACCCATAGGCCGTGCCTGTAGTGTGCACAGTGCTTTCAGCATTGGAGATTTTTAAGAGCAGGTTAGTCAAACACTTGGGAGGAATAGGCTAGGTAATGCTTAGTCCTGCGGTGCGGGCAGGGGACTGGACTAGATACCCTCTCAAGGTCCCTTCCAGTTCTACGGTTCTAAGGAGAAAAGCCAGGCCCCTGTGCCCCAAGTGTTTACAGTCTAATAATAGAAGAGTTGAGAGGATGCATGAGGTGAGAAAAAAGATGGGGGGGGAAGGAAGGACGAGTGTTGCAGCATTGGCAGTGGATGATTGGTTAAGGTGTGCCAGTCAGCCTACTCTCCCACTATCTCCTAGCAACTTTACATGGGGATTCCTCCAAGCCCAGGACAACAGTGCAGTAGTCCAGTCTCTGTGGATTCTTAGGCAGATGCTCTGTGGTGTGCCCAGATCTTATACTTGCCTAAACCTCAGACGGAAGGAGCCCAGGCTGAGCTGTTCTTGGAGCTACAGTCACATTCATCATTCTGAGATGGTCATCCCAGTTCACCAGCATAATCTCTTCTTGAAGTTTCATTGTCTGCTGCTGATCAGGGTGGCCACTGACAGCACATGGCTTCTCCTCCAGCTCAGAGCAAAGCTCCTCTCAAGGGTCTGATGAGCGTTTCCTTTTGTTTTTGCTGCATGGATCTTCTCCTCCTTCAGACTCTAGCTAAGAATTACTCTTTCTCCCGCCCTTTCTCACACTTGGACATCGTTGCTCTCTTGACTCTTTGATTTTCCTGATGCTTGCTGGGTTTCTTCCTGGCCCTGGCTTCCAGTTTGAGCCACTCTGATAATTTGTACAGACTACAAGGAGCTTGCTGGTGTTCCACCTTGCACTGTTGGACTGCCTGCGCTAAGGAAACATCCCATAGATCTGTTACTTCTGATCTCCCTCCTCCCCAAGATTATGAAGGTAGTGGCCTGGTGGCTTCATTACTATACTAACCCATTGGGTAGTCTGAACCCGTCACTGGAACTTATGGCCCCATGGTTGGGGGAAGTGGGAAGGGGATAGGACTGTTTGATCCACCTATGATTTTGGAAATGCTACACTACTTTATTAAAACAGCAAAGTGATGAGACCATCAACTTTTATGACCTCGGCTCTCCTTATCCTTTCAGGCCAAGATTTGAAGTTGTAAAGAAGTAACAAAACTCTTAAATAAAAGTCCATACTAGGGATGTCAGCGTGTCCTTGACTATATGATTAACCAATAAACCTAGGTTTATCAGCTAATCTTGCTGACTACACACATTTCGTCCCCCAGCTGCCTCTGTATCAGAGGCAGCAATGGCGGGGGGGGGAGGCGGGGAACTGGCTTAAAAGCCAGTTTCTGCCAGCACTGGCTCTGCAGTGCCACCTGACCCGCACCCTTGCGCTGCTGCCTCTATCAGAGGCAGCAGCAGTGTGGGGGGACGGGAAGCTGCCACGAAGCAGCCTCTGTCTGCAGCAGGCCTGAGTGCCCTGCGGAAAGAAACTACTCCGCATCCCCTGGAGAAGCCTCTCTCCGCGGAGAGCCTCAGTCCAATGCCAGCAGAGGATGCTTCATGGCAGAAGCCCCTATTTTGTGGAGCAGCCTCTGTCCATGGGGAGCTGGGACCCTGCTGCCAGCCTGCACTGCTGCCTCTGTATCAGAGGCAGCAGCAAGGGGCGGCAGGCAGTCAGTCTGTGAAAGGAGCTGGTTTTTAAACTGGCTCACCTCACAAACCAGCTCCTGCCTGTTACTCCTCATTGTTGCTTCTGATATAGAGGCAGCAGCGTGGGGTGGCAGGGAACTCCCTAGGAGTGGGGCTGAAACGGACTGACTGCTGGCCCCGCCCCTGGGGACCATTGCATAGTCGTATGACTGGTAGTATTTTATGCAGTTACACAACTATTGAATTATACGATAGCTAATATCCCTAGTCCATACCTGCCTTGCCTATCTGGACTCTGGTACTTCTCCTTCAGCTTGGCCAGCATATAAGGAACTCGTGAAGTCTGGGAAGGGTGTGGAGCAAGCTTAGGACTCCCGTGGGTGTAGGAAATGTAGTGGGTGCTGTGGAAATGAATTGGATAACTCACCAGTTCTGGGCATCACTCCTAGTTCTGAGCAACTATTTGTAGGATCCGTGGGCAATTTGTGGCTGAACTGTGCAGTTTTGTGTGAAGCAAGAATGTTGTTTATCTGAAGAGATTGCAGTAGAGTCCCTGGAGAAAATCGTGAAGACTTGTTTCGCTTTGGGAAGCATGGTTTGCATATCTGGCGATAGTAAGATCAGAAGCAATGCCGTTAACCTGTTTTGCTAAAGGGCTGCTGCAGGAAACTGCCTATTTAGAAATGCGACTGCTAGCTCTTTCTTTTCTGTTCCTAAAGAAGCATCTCTGAAAAATAGCCTCTTGCAGAGGAATTTAAGCAGCAGCAGACGTTCCTCCCAGGAAGTCGTGGGTACATCTATGCTACAGAGGCTATACTCTCATTGCTGCATTGATGTAGCTATGCCAGTATGGCCTCCTGGTGCAGCCACAGCCTACAGTGACAGAAGGCCTTTTTCTGTCAATGGAGGGATACCACCTCCCCAAATGAAGTTACCTATATTGGCAGAAAGTCTTCTGTTATCGTAGCTGTATTGGGAGTCCAGGAGTCCTGTCAGGGATGTTTTCACACCCCTGACTAAGGTAGCTATGAAGATGTCACTTTCCAGTGTAGACCAAGCCTGTCTCTCTTTGCTGGAAACACTATGTTCTTCCATAGTAATCTCTTCTGTCACACAGACCTGGTCTACCGTCCCATTTTCCCTCGCTTTTCCCAGTCCCGTTGCTGCCAGTTTATCTCCTGGCTGGTAGCTGTGAGTGTAGGTGGGATATTCGTAGCTTAAGCGTTATAAACTCCACCTTCACTAGGCCTGTTCTGAGCACAGAGGTCATCTGTGTAAACCCATATTCCTATCATCTTTACCACTGCTGGAGCTGGGATGATGAGGAAACTTGATGGGAAGATGTCCATGTAGACCAAGCCAAAGGGGATGAATAGTGTATGGTTCTGATCCTACGAGGAAGGGTGATCCACTCGATACAGCACTGGCCTTAGACTGCAGAGACCTGGGTTGGGTTCCTTTCCCTGTATGTACCAGGCCAGATTACTGAGTTTCATTGTGTGTTGGTTCCTTACCTGTAAGAGGGGAGGAGTAGAACTTCCCTACTCACAGGGGTGTTGAAGATCTGTACGCTGGTAAAAGGGGCCAGATAAGTACTTTAGATCCTTCTGCTGTGGAAGATAATGGCAAAACTCCCACAGATACCACTGGAAGTAGGATGAGGCTGTGTGGGAGGAATAAGCAGCCAGAGCAGATGATAGTATTAGCAGTAGTTACTGTCATTTCCTTAGTAACATCAAGGCAGAGAAATAAGTTGAGAAGGAGACTGGCTTGCTGAGGCTACCGTTTCCTGGAACAAGTCCAGCGTCTTCTCCGTTATCAAACTTCATGGAAAAATAGGGTCAATGGGTTGTCTACTCCTAGTACAGGTTGGTGCTTTTCAATATCCCACCGTCGGTGATGTGCGTTCTCCTGCAAAGCTGGCTACTGTCTAGCACAGGGACTACCTGAGCATTGCAAGCTGCTGCAGGTATTTGAGGAGGGCCTCCATTATTGTTAAGCCCCAGAAAGGTGTGTCATCCCTAATGTCTATTTTGGTTTAACAGCCAAATTGTACGATCTGCTGTCTTGTCTCTTGGGATTGAGGGCCAGTCTCAAGGAAAGAAAATTTGTGGGGTGGGTGCTGGGAAGAGAGAACCAAGGTGAATCTCTGCTGTGCTGCTGGTCTACCAGCAGATGGCAAAAAGGAGACATCTTTTCAGCTGTGATACTGCACTGTAAAAGCCAAGTTTGTCTTCATGTACCCTGTGTCCATGTGACTGTTCACTGGGCTTCACTGGAGGGGAATGTCATTTGCATGAAGTTTTGGTGTGACTTTTTTTTTTTTTTAAGTAAACTTGATTTGCAGTCCCATTCAGCAACTAGATTGTGTTTCTGTGTAGCAGAAAGCCTTTGCTGTCAAAGCTTATCTTTACTTGTCTGCACAGAGTCTAGTTCACATGGGGCCCGGATCCTTGATCTTCCTCCGTACTACCCTAATAGAAATAATAGTGCAAAGGAAAAGGTTCCCCTCCCCTCCAAATAAATAACTCCTTGGCTAAAAGTTAAGAAAATAGGGATGCAGTTTTAAACCCATGCTTGCTCCTGGAATGAGAGAGGCAGCACCAGTAATACATAATGTGTATCACCTTTTTGCTTCCCCTCAGCAAGAGGTTTCTTCTGAGCTAAAAATCTTTCTGTGTACTTCCAAGAGCCCTGAAGTGGCTTTGCAGCCATAGAATCCGATTCTCAGCTGGTATTATTTAGTATAGGTCCATTGACTTCTGTGGCACTGCATCGGTTTATACCTGCTGAGGGTCTAGTCCCTAATGCTACAGGATGGGTATACATAATAAATCTATAGACCAGGGCTACTCAACACGCGGCCTGTGGACCCCATGCGGCCCGCAGCCCATTTCTTTGCGGCACGCGGTGCAGTTTGGGTTTATGTGGGGCTCAACATGCAGCCTACGGGTGGGAGACAAAACAAAAAACTAGTCAATATAATGGTCTTTTGTTAATATGCATTTTAGTAGTTAAATTCCTGGACTGTCATTGCTCATTAAAAGTGCTGTCATATGGGTGGAAATTGGGTAAGTGTTGCATTTTATTAATATCAGCAGAACTGACTTAAATGTGGCCTGTGTGTTGTGCAGTCTTATCTTAATCTTTGTATTCATGCCCCTCAGTGTGAAAGAAGCTATTTGCATGTATGTGCAACCACACTTAAGTTGCAGCCCTGGTATGTGTTGTGAATATTGAGTTGAGTAGCCCTGCTATAGACCTTTCTAGCTCCCTATCTCCTTTTCACCTCCGTCCTACAAAAGGGTTGCTTGGGGAGTGGATTTCCATTGCAAATTTCACTTCTTGTGAGGGGGGAAACTTATTTGCTGCTAAGGTGAGACATTAGCCCTTCACATTGCAGGCTTTTTGTTCCTCTGCAGTACTGCAAGCAACAGCATCTGTGGTTGCTCTGATGCTGGAAGGTGGCAGAACAGGAAGTCTGCGGCAGTGAGCCTGCCACTTGCTGCTAAAGACTTAACTTGTTTTAAAGGTGATGCCTGAGGGGATTTTGTATTGACATGCCAGTGGAGTTGGAGGGAGGGGAGGGCAGAGCAGGCCTGGGAATGTAGGACCTTGATTTCTAATTCTTACTTTGCACCCTTGGGCAAGTCACTTCCACTCTGTGTGTCTTTTTCTCACCCGTAACATGAAGTCTCTGATACTAGTCCTCCGTTACTTTGCAATAGATGAATAGTGCTAAGTAGCCGAATGAAATCCTGGCCCGTTATCATTGGGAAGAATATTACTATTGACTTCACTGGGGCTAGGATTCTAATGCTCTTTTCCCACAGTGCATTTCAGTTCTGCCATGTTCTGACCCTCCCCTGGGCTGCTAGAGGAGGAACCTGTGTCCATTTTGATGCACACAGCAGACTACCTGAGAAAAGACAGTCACAGCCCTGTCCATGTTGTTCTGCCAAAAGCATGGTACTTTCTTCTGAGGTGGAAATTTGGAAACACCATAACCTATCCTGACACCCTTCATGATGAAGTATCTCTGAGTGTGTGGGGTGGCGGGGAGGGTTGCTAGAGTTGATCTTTAAGGCTGTGTCTAGACTGCATCCCTTTTCTGTAAAAAGGGATGCAAATTAGACACATCACAATTGCAAATGAAGCGGGAATTTAAATCCCCCCCCCACTTCATTTGCATGAAAATGGCTGCCACTTTTTTCCGGCTTGGAGCTTTGCCGGAAAAAAGTGCCAGTCTAGACGCAGATCTTTCGGAAAATAAAGCCTTTTCCGAAAGATCCCTTATCCCTTATTTTAAGAGGAATAAGGGATCTTTCGGAAAAGGCTTTATTTTCCGAAAGATCTGCGTCTAGACTGGCACTTTTTTCCGGCAAAGCTCCGAGCCGGAAAAAAGCGGCAGCCATTTTTATGCAAATGAAATGGGGGGGATTTAAATCCCCGCTTCATTTGCAATTGCGATGTGTCTAATTTGCATCCCTCTTACGGAAA
Organism: Pelodiscus sinensis; assembly: GCF_052426305.1. Taxonomy (NCBI): domain Eukaryota; kingdom Metazoa; phylum Chordata; order Testudines; family Trionychidae; genus Pelodiscus; species Pelodiscus sinensis. Next base: position 117,565,208 of record NC_143056.1, on the reverse strand, counting down.
AGGGATGCAGTCTAGACACAGCCTAAGAGTATCTCCTTGAGCCTTCTTTGGGGTCCTTTTGTACTAGATCGGAGTGGGGAAATTAAGGCCCGGGGGCCAGATGTGGCTTCAGGTTTGCCTGGATCTGGCCCTGGATGCTCAGGGTGCCCCCCCAACATTGGGGACTCCTCACTGGCACTCCAGTCACTCCCTGCCCATGCACTACCGCCGGGCTGGAACACACACAATCTCCTAGCCTGCCCCCTCCCCCAACTCTGGTGTGCAAGGGGAATGTGGAGAGTGTCTTTCTCCTTCTCAGTTGGAGGCCATATCAGTGAGGGTTTTTTGTTTTGTTTTTGTTTGTTGCTTCTCACTTGTGTGCAGCCTCTGACTGATTTTTTCTGTGGTTCAGCGGCCCCTGACCCAAAAAGGTTCCCTGCCCCTGGCGATGCTGTGTATACACTTACAACATTGTGAATGTGCATGAATTCCGCTAGCCACAAGGGTGCTACTGTGATGATAAAACGACTGAAACACCTTTATTTTCTTTGGTGCATATTGGTCTTATTCACTTCCTAAAACTATAAGGGACGGATGGTATTCACCTCCTCTGTGGTTTGCTTTTTAAAAATGCTTCCAATGGTATTGAAGCACCATGCGCAGAAGGGACAGAGGGCTTGTCAATTTTGATCACGTGAAAGTGAAGTTGGATTGAAGCTACAATCATGTTGTCTGCTCGGGGACCACTGTTTCACATGCTACGACTACAGGGGACAGGGAAGGGGAAATGGTGGTAGGGAGTGAATGCAAAATGCAGACTTCATTGGCTGGATCTACACGACAACTTTTGCTGACTCCTCAAGGACACAACAGCTGCAGACAAAACACACGGAGGTGCCATGGTCTGTATGGTCCCAATGGAAAGTGAATGTTCAGGTCCACAGCTCCCTTCCCTTGCTCCCCTAAAGTTTTAAACGAGACATGTTCTATTGCTCTTTGACACATCTGGCTTTTGCGCAGCATCACTCGCAGGACCATGGAGAGCGTGGCCTGCTAGGTTGAGGGAAAAGAGTTGCTCAGCATATCAGTATAGGTAGGAGTACTGAGGGGTGGTAATGAATGTTAGCACCATTTTCCACAGGTGGTGGTGTTTTTGGCTGATAGCTCACTCCAGAGGTAACAAAGGTACAGAGAATACGGCAGCGGCCATAGTTTCTAAGCCGGCTAGGTCTGTCGCTGCTAACCTGTTTACTACAATGGTGCCTGCCAAAGAAGCAAAGGACACCCCTGTGTATGTAAACAAACTGCTTGGCATGGTCCCCCATGCCTACCTCTGCAGGGAATGTAAAGCAGATAATGACCTCTCTCTTTTGCACCATTACTTCTTCTAGTGAAGTTTTGGGTATCATTACTGCATTATTGTAAATCAGGGGTGGGGAATCTTTTTTCGGGTCGGGGGCTGCTGACCCACAGAAAAATCAGTCAGGGGCCGCACACAAGTAAGAAGCAAAAAAATGAACAAACAAAAAAACCAACCAAACAAAAAAACATCAACCAAACCCTCGCTGATATTGCCCCGACTGAGAAGGAAAAAGACATTCCCCTCACATACCAGCACCTGGGGGGGCCTAGGCCAGTAGATTTTGTGTGCTCCAGACCTGCGGTGGGTAGGGATGTAATAGTGTAACTGATTAACCAATAAGCAAAAGCTTATAGGTTAATGCTATAGACTACACCTTGCCAGTAAATTTTTTAGCAGGCTGGCCAGCAGCCTGGCTCAGTCCTGGCTTGTGATGGGTCTGGGACCTAACCCCACTATGGCTCAGTTCTGGCTCACACCAGGTCCAGTAGCTCAGACTGCTCCCTAGACAGGGGCTGCTGCCTCTTTATCAGAGGCAGCAGCACAGGGAGACAGGCAGCCGATCCATGAGGGGAGCTAGTATTTAAAATGGCTCCCCTCACAGACCAGCTCCCGCCTGGCACCCTGTGCTGCCGCCTCTGATACGGAGGCTGCTGGCCCCGCCCCTGGGGAATATAGAATAGTCGACTAATCGATAAAAATTCATGAGGTTATTCTACTATTCAATTAACTGATATTTAACATTCCTAGCAGGGGCTGGGGGAGCAGCGGCCAGGGGGCTGGAGTGCCAGTGCGGGCTTCCCAGTTCTGGGAGGGGAGCCCCAAGCCTGGGGGGCTGGATCCAGGCAAATGGGGAGCTTCATCTAGCCCCTGGGCCTTAGGTTCCCCATCTCTGTTGTAACGGGAAATATATTCCTACCCTTGCATCAGGCTTATATGTGCTTGGCTGCCTGAACTGCATTGGAGCCTTAAACTGGTTCTGGCTCATGGCATAGGTGGATTTTCTCTGATTCCCTGAGTTACAAGCCCCCACCCTTCTTTTTCCTTCTGCTCATCCTTATAGCAGGGGCCTGTGACTTGGGCTCTCGATAGGTTCCACAGTGGTGTGCAGCATTGGGATGGGGTCTCCACCAAATATGGCAAGCAGCTCTTTGTAAAAGTGTCAGGGCTACAACTTGGCACTGGACTGTTGGCTTTCCTGATCTGGTATGTCTGTGCAGTTCCTTCTCTTTCCCGCGGCACTGCTGCTAGTCCCTGGTTCACCCATTCTCCTGCATCCCTTGTTCAATCTGCTCGTAGATGTCCACTTTTCTGCGGTTAATTTGGAGTTGTGCTACCCTAACCTCTTTGCCCCATGCACCCAGAAGACCCAATCTCTTTTAGTCCAGGCCAAAGTGCATCTGTAACATGTCACTGTCATAGTCAATGAGGCAGTTGCACACAACAACAGAGAACTGCTAAGTGTGTTGTGGAGTTTTAAAAGGTGGTCGGGAGGGCTTCCAGTCTCTGACACCTGAGCAGTGGAATTTGCAAGGGAGGTCCATGTTAGCAATATTTTTTAAAGCCCTGAGCAACATAGCCAGGTTGATTTAATGTTTAAGTGTAGACCAGGCCTAAGTGCAAATCAGGGATGTAAGGTCTGGTCTACATTACAAAGATAGGTCAATGCAAACCATCTTGTGTCGACCTAGTTAGGTATGTGTCTACACTTCAACTTGTCTCCCACTGAAGTAAGAGCCCTGTGATTGCAACACAGTAACACCATCTCCCCAAGTAGTGTTGAGCCATGGTTGTTGTACTGAGGTCAATGCAATGTGAGTATAAAAGCTGTGTTGACTAGAACAGTCCTCCAGCAGCTCATGGCTCAACACTACTTGGGGAGATGGTGTTACTGTGTTGCAATCACAGGGCTCTTACTTCAGTGGGAGACAAGTTGAAGTGTAGACACATACCTAACTAGGTCGACACAAGATGGTTTGCATTGACCTATCTTTGTAATGTAGACCAGACCTTACATCCCTGATTTGCACTTAGGCCTGGTCTACACTTAAACATTAAATCAACCTGGCTATGTTGCTCAGGGCTTTAAAAAATATTGCTCCCTGACTGCTGTGCTTAGGTTGACCTAACTGCTGTTGTAGACATAACTAGATCAATGGAAGAATTCCACTGGATAAAACCCTCTTCTCTTGTGATAGGAAGCATCTACACTGTGGTGCCGTCACAGCTGTAGTGTAGACATGGCTTCTGTTAAGACAACAGCTGGTTCTTGGTCTTTGCAGGCATGTGTCCTGCCACAAATCATCCTGATGGGCCTGCCAGAGCCTTCTCTTATCCGACTGGTCTTAGTGGGCCATGACATTGAATGTTCTCCTAGTCACCTTCCCCCACTTCTTGCTTGGGAAGTTTTGTCTGAGCTCCACCTTGGGCCACCTGGGACACTTAGGTGAAATATAGAAACTGCACAGCCTTGTACCTGGCACGGAGGGACGGGGGAAGGAAGGAAGTTATGACAGCCTGAGTGAGCATCCAAAGAAGGAATGTTCTTGTCTTTAAGGCAGTGTTTCTTAAACTTTTTAAGACTGAGGAACACCAAACATAATTTTTTTATGAGGAACACCAAGTTACTGAGGAGAAAAAAAAAAAAAAGGGGGTCGGGGGACAGTTGAGCGCAAAAAAAAAAAAAAAGGTCACCTGTCCCTTTAAGGGTGGCCATTTTGAATTCTGTTTTTCTCTGTGGCACACCTCTGATTGCCTCGCAGCACACTGGTGTACCATGGAACACAGTTTAAATAACACTGCTTTAAGGCATGCAAAGTGTGCCCAGATTGGTGCCTTTATCAATGCTATTAATGAAGAGTTCTTCCTCCATGATCACTCTGTGCCAGAGTCCCTCTCCATCCCCACCCTATAGTGACTCCCTGAGTTACTGCAGCTTCTCTCTCCTCCAAGACACTTTGAGTGCTGGCTAGGCTGACTGCTCCAGCCGAGGGAGGTGCTCTGTATTTCTGGACCCTCACACATCATTGGTCTGAGGAGATTTCCATGCCCTTAAAGAGCAGGTGGCTTTTCTGCTGAGCCATCGGAGAAACCCATTTATACCTCCTCCCTCATCCAGCTGCCTGTGGCTTGCCAGTTGATCCTGTCCTTCCACCAGTGCTGTCTGTTTTTCTGCTTGGGACTTAGGTGAGCCCTTTGCATGTCTCTTACTGACCCAACTTGCTGTTACAGGAGTGAGGGGGAACAGAACTTGCTTTTTAAGTTTGAGATAAGTGCTGGTGCATCTGGACTTTTGCTGGCACAGCTGAGTGGGAAAACTTTAAACCTCCAGTTAACCCATCTCCAATAGTATGATCAGTCTTAGCTTTCTCAAGTATGTCAGTTGTATTTATTGATGACATCTAAAATTGTCCCTCTTGTTGACTACAGGTATGCCCTGGTAGAATCTATAACTGAGTCTATTAACACCCCCTTCCCAGTCAATTGCTTTTGTTAACTGTAACTTAGTTGAAGGAGAAGCAAAGACCCACAATGATTAAATCTGATCTTGGATCTAGTTCCCAAAGCTGTGGGGCCAAATCACCAGCTGATATAAATCAGCATACCTCCATCAGCTACTCTGAATTGCCGCAGTCGATGATCTAGTGCTAGGGTTTTCTTCCACGCTGAATAGATCTGCAGAGTATGGAACCCTCTTGCTTGGTTTCCCAGTAGAGAGTTAGTCTTCGCTGTTGATTTTTGCATGTCCATGTGTTAAACCAGCAAGCTGAGGCTGCAGGGAGCAGATGCTAATGTATTTAGTCACATAGAAGAGAAAGTGAGGCTCTTGTCTGGTTTCCTTTTCACTTGCTACTTAAGATGTCGTTAAAGAAGAATTTAATTTAAAAATAACCTGCCTGGTGCACTCACATTCCTCAGATGCCAAGTTTCTTGTGTGTATATCATTGCCGCCAGTGGCTTGCCACTGTGCTGCTTTGACCTCAAGAGGGCTGGCACTGGGAAGGGCTGCAGCCTAAGAAGACAGCTGGAGATCCTTGCGAGCTGCCCGGATCATTTTTAGAAGCACTTTCTCCCCAGTTATGTGATGGGCCCTGCACATTTTCCAGGATAAAGTTTCCTTGGGGAGATCAGCATGGCTTTCTGCACCTCCCCTTGACCTTTATCTCCTCCTTTGTCTGAATTAACTGCTTACATCCTTTCCCAGCTCCCCCCGCCCCACCAAAAAACGTCCAAAGAGTCATATTCTGGGTTGAGCGGGCACAGTGCACTCCTTATGTGGATAAATAAAATAGGGGAAATCCATTTTCTACAGTTTTTTTTGTTGTATTTTATTTTTTCTAGTAATACAAGAGATACACACATGCGTGCATGCACACACACAGTGTGTAAACACTATCGCACGTGTGTGTACACATACTAGGGATGTAGAATCCCATTTAATTAGTTAACTGATTAAACGTTAAGTTTAACTGGTTAACTGATTAAATGAGGATGGGTTGGCGGCTGTTCCAGCCCAGCTGCTTCCAGCCCTGCATGAGGCTGCTGACTCCCAGCCTGAGAGGGCTGAGAACTGGCAGCCCTGTATGGGGACCTGGCAGGCTTGGAGCAGCCCTCAGCTCACAGTGGACCGCGGATAGGGGGCTGCTCCCTGAGTACCGGGTAGTTGGTTAACCGGTTACCTGTATGTGTTAGGGATATTAACAACTTCACTTCTCCGTGCAATTCAGGAAATTACATAGGAAATCTTTCTGAAGTCTTACTTTGTCATAACTATGGTAACTTGGAGATCTACTGTATTAAGTATTATGTAGGTTGCTGTTGCAGTTTGGTACCCCACTGTGCTCAGTGCTGTACGCACAATGAAAACATGGGGCCTTGACTTCCCTGTCTAACCATGGCTCCTATATAGTCCCCATCAGTGTAGCATCGGAGTGCCTCACATCTTTCATAGATTGCTCCCCACAGTGCCCCAGAGAGGTAAGAGAAGTGTTGTTATCCCCTTTAAAAACTGGGGACTTGAGGCCCAGAGAGACTGTGACTTGCCAAGGCTACACAGCCTGTGATGAGGAAGGGACTGTAGTTCAATTCCCTGTCCTGGAATGTGTACAGAATAAGTATATGATGAATCAACTACTAGCCCAGAATAGGGTGTTCCCATAGCACACTTGAAGAAAAAGGGGGGACCTGGGTGATCACAGAAGGCAGAAGTGGGGCAGGGGACTGCTGTGGTCCTTTCACATATAAGGAATTTTTGCCCAGGCTATCGTGTTCCCTAAGCATTTTGTCTAATCTGAAAGGATCCTGGTGCTGCAGTTGGGTGAGAACATGTTTGGCACCTCTCCATAAACTGCAGCCTACTTCTCTGTGAAACTGAATTTTGTGGAAGTTGGGGGAAAAAAGCACAAACCACTTCCTCTTTTCTGATGAAACTGTCCTTAGCTTATTAATCCAAGAAATTCACTCTGAGCACAAATGATTGTGACACTTCTTTTTAATTGCAGGTTCTAAATCCACTAAACCAAGATGTCAGAGTAAGTTCCTGGGTTTGATAGCATGTGTTTGCTTTTTAGTCTTTAAAATAAGTGCCAACTTTTGTTTTCTAAAAATCCTTCTCTTGTTTTTGGTTTTGATGCTAACTAATCTCCTTGTTTTTTCTCTCCCCTCCCCACTTTTTCTGTTTCTTTCTCCCTGAACAGTGAAGACGTAAGTCTCTCTCTCTTTCTCTCTCTCTGGGATTTTTTTCTTAGTAATGTTGCATGGGGACAGTGTCACATTTGGTTTTGTGTTAGCTTGTTGAAAAGTCCAGCACCTGGAAGGAAACGGGGATCTTCCCACAAGCAAAACTCACCCACTAACTTGCAAAGGACAAGTACCAGCAACTTGAAAGGCAGGGGATAGTATTTTGGAGAGGGGCACGTTTATTGGCTGTAGCTTACAGGTTGGATTCCCCCTCCCTCTACTCTTCCGAAGCATCACTACTTCCCAAGCTGACCACAAGATGATGCTGTGGAAGTTTTTCATGTCCCTGTTGCTTCCAGCTGAATGGAAGATGTTCATGGTCTATTAGTCACATAGTTTCTAAAGAGGCAATGTATAGAGACAGGAATGGCCGTGGCAATGTTGCTGCCTTTGCATCCACAAATCAGGGCCTAATCCCTTTTGGAAGACAAGTAGCGCTGTGACACCTTAGACTGACAAGTAGATCATGAGCATTCGAGTGGGTTTTACCCATGAAAGCTCACGATCTAATCTATGGGTTTAGTCTCTAAGGGTACATCTAGACTACAGGCTTTTGTCGACAGAGGCCTCGTCGACAGATACTGTTGACAAAGCTTCTGTCGACAAAGAGCGTCTAGACTACATCCAGTTCTGTCGACAAAGCAAGCCGCTTTGTCGACATGAGAGTGTAGAAGCAAAGGACAGTGTAGATGCAATAACGCCTTCTGTCAGCAGAACTCTGTCGACAAAAAGCGTTATTCCTCATAGAATGAGGTTTACCGCCGTTGACAAAACTGCTGAGTTTTGTCGACGTTATGTTGACAGAACTCAGCAGTAGTGTAGACACAGGTACAGTTTTGTTGACAAAACCCTATAGTCTAGACACACCCTAGGGTGCCACGGGACTGCTGGTTGTTTTTACAGTTACAGACGAACACAGCTCCCCCTCTGACCCTTTTTGAAGGTGATTCTCTGTAACCTGACTCTGGGTTAGCATGACGCTGCCCACTTAGAAACTCCAATCTGAACAGGTTCAGGCCCCTTACAGCACCTTGCGTCATGCTGTGCTCAACTCTCTGGCCAGCATGGGAATGGCTATGAAGGATTTTGATGACTGTGTAAGCGTGGACGGAGAGGGACACGTGTGGAATCCGTTCAGAAGAAGTCCTCTCTCCTTGTATAATATATTGGTTCCTTCTACTGGATCTGGCTTGCTTCTGAGTCACTCTGGGTGAAATTCTACCCTTGTTTTTTAAGGCATATGTGATGCATAGACTTTGAGCAGGGGCGGGGCGGGGCATTGTCCAGAGAGCTGTTAGACTTGGTACCTGGATAAATGGCTTCAAAAAGGTATAGGAGTGGAAGCAATTCATTGCAAGGCTTGATGCTGGTTCTGTGACCATGAGAATTGTCCAGAATACTCTTAGCAAGCTGCTCTGTGCACTGCCTCATGGTGAGACCTCATCCTGACTCCTAAGTGACACAGGATGGGGTCTATAATTACTGGGATGGAGAAAACTCCCAGAGATCCAAGCACTGGTTATTGGTGGTTTCATTCCTTTTTGCACCAATACCGCAGCACAGGGGACACTCTGGTTCTGGGGATGCTCCTTTTCGGATGATGGCTAAACCCTAGGTTCTGCTCACCCAGGAGATCAAATCCTGAGGTCCTTACCCAGTTTTTAGTCAGTTATTACTTAAGCTAATACAGCCGCTCTCCGAGTTGCGAACGGCCGAGTTATGACCCTTCGCACTTATGACCAAAGCTCCCATGGAGCAGTCGTAAAGGTGATCTCTGAGTTACGAACGCGACCCGCGCTTGCGAACAGCTCGGTCGCTATGTAACTCAATGGGGTCCGAGTTACGAATGGATCCAGTTACGGCCAAGTGTTCAGTCCGTAACTTGTTTCTAACTCAGGGAGAGGCTGTACCCATTAAAATCAAGTTTGAAGGAAATCCCACAGCAATTCCATTCAAAGTAAAAGTTTTAGCTCCAACATCCTAGTCAAATTCGGTCTAATGTCATAAAAGCCCACTTCTAATTCTCCCTCTGTACTTTCAGTTGTGTGTAGAGTGTCCTCCACATGTTCTAAGCTGCTGTGTGGTCTTGTGGCGTGCAACTAATCTGCTGTTGCATTCTACCTCAGAGGTGGCTGCCTTTCTGTCACCGGGAAGTGATCTTTACATATTCCAGAGCGAGCTCTGCCTGCTTTCCAGATGAAAGGTGCAATTGAAATGTCAATAACAAACTGACTACAGATTTGTATCCCCTTCCTTTCCCCCTTCACCTCCATAAAGCAGAGATTGTGTCTTCCCCTCCCCCACAAATGCATATCAGATGTCATTGTGTGTGTATTTCCCCCACCCCAGCCACACACGGGTGCACGAGGTCTCCATGATGAAATGCTCAGGAAACAGCTGCAGTGCAGTGTGGGACAGAGGCTGTGGCTTCTGTAAATAGAATTGTTGCTTATAGCCCATGTCGCCTAGGAACAAACAAAGTTTGGTGCTTGGTATCCATTTGAAACAGCTCAGTGAGGCCTTTTTTCTTGTGGATTTAAAAAAAACCATGCAATGTGAAAGCTGCTCTGGATATGCTGGCTCCTGGACTGCAACAGGCCCCTGCTATGGGCAGCACTGATTGCCCAAGTGCTTCTTGCAGGAGGAAGTCTCTCTTTCCTCTGCAATATCATAGTGTTGGCCAATGTGCAAAACTTGGTCCTAGGCTCTTGTTCTGTAGAGTAATTCCTTTGTTGTCCCTGCCCAAATGATAGATAAGGTATGGCCATAAACAAGGGGGTGGGGCGGCCACTCAATACACCCAAGGCAGTGGAGTGTAATTGTTGTTGGCCTTATTGCATGCCTGCCTCCTCCCCGGCAGCTCCCACGCAGCCTCCTTCTGCTTTGCTTTTCCTCATGGACCAGTGAATCTGGTTCCCCTGCTCCCACAGCCTTTTCTCACTGGCTACGTCACACCTCTCCTTGCTGCAAGGGGAGAGAGTGGGGGGAGCCGTGGCTTCTGTCCTGCTGCCTACAGCTTTTCTGGTCTGCCTGTCCCCGTGGAGTGATGGAGATAGGTACATCTCCGCACGTACAGCCCCACTGCTGTGCTCACACCCCGGCTATGAGGCATCTGCTCTTCCCACAGCCCTGTCTCCTCAGAGCCCGAGAACCATAAATAGAAAGATAATTAACTGCGAGGCCAGGGATGAGTTGGAAAGTGGGATTCATTCTAACATGTTGCCTCCTCAGTGTTTCTTTCCCCTGCATTCCATTCACTGGCCCTTAGTGCTGTTGGCTCTGTGCCTGCGCTCATAATTTTGAGCACGCGTCTCACAGGCGTTGGGGTTCTTAAAGCCCCAGCTCCTGGAGGCCTGGGATTACAATCTCAGCTTTCAGTTTGTAAAACACCCACATTTCTAGCTCTCCTGGTTGCCAAGCAAAGCTAGAACGTGGGGCCCCTGCAGCAGTCCGAAACCAGAGGGGGAATGGAAAGGGCCTCTAATCTATCAAAAGAAAATATGATTTCTAAGCCAATCAGGATTTGACTCCTGTTTTTCCATTGCTTAGAGTTGGCAATACTGGGACCAGCCGGGAAGATCTGTGCTGACCTAGCAGATGTGGATTGCAGCAAACTATCAATGTCTTCTAGTTGGGGGACCAGCTGCCAAGGATTTGGGTGGGGGCTTGATGCCAGCTCTCTTTGTGCTGTGGATGTTACTCTTCTCTTGAGTCCATCTTGCGTCCCAGTCTGGGCAGGAATAGAGATTCTAAAACTGTCCTTAGTGTTAGATGGGAAGAGGTGGAGAGGAAGCACGTGGTGACCTGCCTTGTCTGTCTTTCTTCCCACCTGCAGAAAAGGAAGAGGGCAGCCACTGCCCGCCGGCAGCATCTGAAGGTAAGTGCTATTCCTGATACTGTATGAAGTATGGGGTTTGTCCACCATCATCCTATTCTCCATTCTCGAGCCTGCCATCTGTCTCCTGAGGGCAAAGGCCAGCACTGCAAACACCAACAGCTCCCAAAATTGGCACACCCTCCCACCCAATTCCAGACAGTGCCTCCTGCGGGAATTGGACCAATTGAGTGTGTCTCGCCATTGGGGAATCCTCCTCCAGGCCAGCTGAGGGTTGAGGTGACCCTAAGCTTCTCCAGTCACCGCTCCAACAACATTCCCTATGGCTGGAGTCACTGGCTGGAAGAAGCTGGTGCTGAGGAGAGCTGCACACTCCCCACAGCCAGCACTGGTATGCCGACTTCACCATGGAGCATCAGGCTGGACTGGAGAGTCCATGACCTCTCCTCAGTGAGACTCCTGCTGGGAACACTGGGGTTGGAGTAGCTGCCAGCTCCCTCCCTCCTCATTGCTGCTCCCTCACACAAGTAACTGGGCGTATCTTTTTCCCCTCCAGAGTGTTATGCTTCAGATTGCTGCTACTCTCCAAGAGAAAGAAGCAGCTGCTAACGAAGCAGAAAAGGCTAATTACCTTGCCGAGCACTGTCCTCCTTTGTCAATCCCACACTCCATGCAGGAATTGCAGGTAACAACGCTGTCTCTTCCATCTTCCTCACACACAAGCAAGAAGGTTTAGGGTTCTGCTTTGCCCCATGTATTAGGGATATAAGTAACTAGTCAAGTAGTCGACTGCCCAATAAGCTTAGGCTCTTTGGGTTGTCAAGTGACTACTTGCTCCCTGCCCCTTGCTGCCTCTGTATCAGAGGGAGCAGGGAGGGGGGGAATAGGGGCTGGCTCCCCCAGCACTGTCTGGGGGGACAGGGGAGGCAGAGGTGCAGCGTGGGACCCGGCACAAGCCAGGATGGCTTCAGTCCCAGCTCACGTCAGGTCCCTGACTGCTGCATCTCTCCTTTTTTAAATGTTGTACGAGCCATTTGGATTGCACCGGGTCCCCTGCTGCAGCTCTGCCTTTTAAATGTAGCAAGACCTAGGTGGCTCTTACTACATTTGAAAGGCAAAGGCACAGCAGTACCAGGCTGTCTGCTGCCCAGCTTCTACTATATTTAAACTGCAGAGCCGCAGCATCCCTCCCTTACTGACTAACTCGATTAGCTCATTAAATGCTACTTAAACATCCCTACCATGTATATGGCTCTTCTATCTCAATCCATCATGCTGCCTATTTCCCTATATTGGCTCTTCTCAACCTTTTCAATACCATGATACCCCTGCAACCGAGCAGGGACATACTTCCTTCTTTGGCGTTTAGGCAAGGCAAAGTGGTTGTGTCCCTCTGACGTCTCCTCATACCCTCTCTGTTAGAGCACCCATGTTCTACATCCTCTGCTCCACTTCTGGCATAGTAGCTAGTAAGAGGTGAAGTCCTGGCTCCACAATACAGGTGAGGTGCTTACCAGTTCCCCCCCTCACAAAATAGAGATGAAAACTTGTGGGTCCAGAAATGGATGTTGGCTTTTTAAAAACTTCTACAGTAGGCTGGTCAACTCTGCATGTACCACTCAAAATTCTGCAGAGGGAACCTTACTCAGCTGCTTCGATGGCTGTGTCTACACTGGCCGCTTGCTTTTCCGGAAAAGCAATGACGATCTAATGTAAAATCATCATTGTTTTTCCAGAAAAACTATGCTGTTCCCATTTGGGCAAAAGTCCTTTTCCGGAAAAACTGTTCCGGAAAAGGGCCAGTGTAGACAGCCCGGTAGTCTTTTCCGCAAAAAATCCCCGATCGCGAAAATGACGATCGGGGCTTTTTTGCAGAAAAGCGCATCTACATTGGCACGGACGCTTTTTCGGAAAAAGTGCTTTTCTGGAAAAGCATCCTGCCAATGTAGACGCGCTTTTTCCGGAAATACTTATAATGGAAAACTGTTCCGTTTTAAGCATTTCCGGAAAAGGGTGCCAATGTAGACACAGCCCACATGTCCCATAAATTTGATTATGAACTCAGAGTGGAGGTATCAAGTTGACTTTGTTTGGGACCTTCTAACCCACAGCCATACTTGGTTGCATTTAAATACAATAGATCGCTCCGCCCCCTTGCCCAATGCAATCTTTCTTTAAGGTGGAGGAGAAAGAAATCCTTCAGATTCCCCCAAAGACTTCATGCTAAGACAACTTATCCTTCCGGCATGAGGAGCTCAGGGGAATTCTCTTGGCTTGCTTGTGAGCATTCAGAGATATCTCAAAGAGCCCTCTCCAATGACAGAGATTTGGAGTTGCGCCTACGCTGGACTCTTCCAGAACTGGAGGAAGCCATGGAAAGGGTAGGTGATGTGAGTCACTTGCATTCCAATGATCAGTGTCCTTTTCTCTTTCTCTGCAGGAGCTCTGCAAAAAGCTTCATGCCAAGATAGAGGTGGTGGATGAGGAAAGATATGACACTGAGGCTAAATTACAGAAAACTACCAAGGAGGTAATCTTCTCTGGCACCTAATCTCTGCCGACTTGGAGATGAGTGAAGTCTAGCCCCTTGCTTTGTCTTTCTCTATAGCATTCTATGCTCCCACTACACTGTCTCTATACTTGCCTGATCTCCTGATTTCCCTGTTTTCCATGTTCCCCTGGCCTTCTGGGCTTGCCTAAGCTTTGCCAAATTGATCATTTGCCTTCGTAAGTGGTGTACTGTATGCTATATTGCTTGTGTGTGTGCCTGCCCACTTGTCCTCTGCTGTAGGCCCATCTCACCACTTCATTTTCCTCTCTCTCCTTCTCTGTCTTTTTGTAGCTTGAAGACATGAGCCAGAAACTGTTTGACCTGCGGGGCAAGTTCAAGAGGCCACCCCTGCGTAGGGTCCGCATGTCAGCTGATGCTATGCTGCGTGCCCTGCTGGGCTCTAAACACAAGGTCTGCATGGACCTTCGCGCTAACCTGAAGCAGGTCAAGAAGGAGGACACTGAGAAGGTATCACACAACGTCTCCTGTTGTACCAGGATCCAGGCATTAGCTGGGAATCTGGTTTCACCACTTCTGGGTCAATGCAGTGAGGACTAACCTGGGAACCTCCAGAGCAAAGAGCTTGAGCTACCACAGCTTAAGCTAAAGAGCCCTAGTTCCCTGCCTGCAGTTGTACTAGACGCTCATCCTTGTGGGTTGGGCACACAGGGGGGCCTGTGACACACGTGCTGACCAGCTGGTCTATGGATCTCTGGACTAAAGAACCAGGCTGCTCAGAAAAGGGTACAGTCTCTGTACTTCTGCCACCTTCATGTTGTTTGCAAATGGCACTGGGCTTCACTAGCCTTTTCTAACACCCTGAGAATGGTTCCATGTCAGCCACGTGGCTATTTTCTCCTAGCCCTAAGTCCTCCCAGATGTCATGAAGATGCACACAGGGCTGTGATGCACAGGGCGAGACTGTTTGGGATTCTCTCACTGCCATACATTTTTACTACCAAGTGGTAAAAGTCTGGATTGTAATGGCTCCCCCCTGTGGACGGATTAGTTCGGTATCCAACTATTTTACTTTGCCCCCTGATGGTCAGTATCTAAGGGAGGATACTCCATTCCAGTTCCAGATTAGGTAATATTAGCAAAACTGTCACAGTGAGCGAACCTGCAAAATCCAGACTTAGATCATCCCCTCTCCCCTGGCCTTTTGTCGATGATATATCTCTTGAGTCCTGATCAACCTTCAGTTTGGGGTAATATCCTGCTAACTTAAATCCCCCCTATTAAGAAGTTTAAACTTTAATAAACTTTCCATCTCAGAGGTGGCTGCATTTCCACAGTGGGTCTAATGATCTCTGTATGGATGGTCTGGAAAGCATTGGGGGATGAAAAGAATTAGCAGTGCATTTCATGCCATCACAAAGCCTACGCGTCATTTAAATCCTAATGAAGTCCTTCAAAAGATGGCTTGCGGCGTATAAGCTTTGAGTCAGTCCTCTGCATAGGGGTGAATTTCACCCCCTTTAGGCCCATTAGATGGGATTGCTAACTGGAATCCCAGGTGGTTGTTAACTAAAGAATATGAAGATAAGTGTGAATACCACTCAGCACCCATGTTTTTTCCTCTTAATGCCAACAGGAGAAGGATCTGCGTGATGTGGGTGACTGGAGGAAGAACATCGAGGAGAAGTCTGGCATGGAGGGCAGGAAGAAGATGTTTGAGACTAGTGGTGAATCCTAAAGCCCACGCAGCTGCCCATTGTAACCCTAGTATCTAGTCAATTTCCAAATTTCTCCTACTCCATCTGTCCTGCCACCTATTTTTTAAGCCAGTTCTCTAGCAGCATTGTTTAGGGCTAAACTTCCTGAGTCCGCGGCCTCATTTCACAAAGAAATCCAAGACACAAGACCTACCTTCAGCCTCACCTCCTACAGTTGCTACAGAAGTGACGGTCCTTAAATCACGCAATATCTTAAGTACATTTTGAAACAATGCGAGTGGCATGAACTTAAATCAAATGCAGTTACACACTGTAATGTTGTAGGATCTGGTGTTTCGACATGATCTTAACTGTGTAAATAAAGCTTTGAAAGTATGGTTGAATTTTTTAGGCCTTGGAGATCAAGGTATGAACTTACTTTCTGTCACATGACCACTTATTTCCTGAGGCAGGAGGGCCTTTTAAATTTCCCTATAGAGATGTGAAGTGATCAAGCTTCATGGATTATGCCCTTGCCAATGTCGTCACAGTAATTGGCTGGTAAGAATCTTACTGGTTTTAGCATTCCAATATTTAGAACAGAGGTGGGGAACCTAAGGCCCAGGGGCCGGATGTAGCCCCTGGCTTGCCTGGATCTCGCCCCCAAGGCTTATGGCCTCCCCTTCCCCTCTGCCTCCCCATAGTCCTTTGCCCCGACTGATTTTTCCATGGCTCAGTGGCCCCTGACCCCCAAAAGTTCCCCACCCTGATTTAGAAGCATGGATGGGCTCAGTGCAGCTTAATGGCTAGCACAGTGGACTAGGATTTGGGAGAGGTAGGTTTTATTCCCAGCTCTGCCACTGGAAGACTTGAGCAAGTCTTCTGTGGCTCTGTGCCTCTGTTTTGCCATCTGTAAAATGGGGGTGAAGAATATTTCCTCCTTTGTAAAATGCATTGACATCTACAGTTGAAAAGTGCTGTGTAAGACAGGGATCAAAGTCAAAGGAGTTACTCTGAATTTACACAGGTGTAACTGAGATCAGAGTTTGGCCCACAGGAGTGATCTGCTTTAAATGGTGGAGGCTGTTGTCAGAAGATTCACCAGTAAAAATCTCTTTCACAGCTGGTCCCAGGCTTTAGGGGTAGGTTAGAGAACCCTTCTACTCTCAGCTGCTGGAGTCAGGTAAAGTGAGAGCTGCATTTTATTGTCTTATCCATCCAGGACATGTGTCTCAATGCATTCTGATTCCAGACTCTGTTGCTGCTGATGGTGTTCAAAGCAGACAGAATCCTGGGTTGATTTTCACCAGATTAAATCTTCAGTGGCAGGAGCTAGGAACCTTAGCAAGTAGCTGTGGGAACCAGGGAAAGAATAAATACAAAACATCAGGAGCTCATTTACTTTCTTCTTTCCTATCATTTGGAGAGAAACCCTCCGATTTCTTCAGCAGTGGCACCTAGAGCCTGGGGACAAGATGGGAGGGTCCCTTTGTAGTAAGTACTGACAGGCAGGTACTGTGCCTCCCCAGCACCTCATTAAGCTTACTAGTGGAAGACCTCAGCGGCTCATCTGCTTCTTATGCTGCTTCAGGGTAACTGGAGAAGATGCTAATTTCATAAGTAGGTTCAGAAAGTTTGCAGGGGATTAACGTGGTGAGCGAGGCCACAGGAAGGAAGTGGGTGCAGTGTGCTACCATGGCCATCCATTGGTGCCTCTCTGGGTTCTTGTTTTCTCTTCCACAAGAGGAGAGGCAGAACCTTGTATATCTCATTTCAGAAATCTGTTCCATGTTCTTTCCCTCCTGCAGGCTGTAGTCAGATCCCATGTCACCAGGTGAAGTGTCCCACGCCAGCCCTGCTGGGAACAGCCTGCTCTCCACTCTGAGCAGAAGTTTGCATAGCAGAGAAATCCAAACACTAGCTGTTTCCCTTCCCTCCTTTCCTCCTCATTTTGAGCCCTGCAGCCTCTTTGACTATCACCGCTGTGGGGGAGAATGAGGCAGGTTGTGGCCACTTCATTGTTCCACTCCCTTGTGGGCTCAATGGCTCCCTTTCTGACCCTGCAAGAGGCACAAGTTAAACCCATCCCTCTTCTGGTAGCTTCAGCTGAGGGCAGCTACTGCTCTCCAAACCCCCAGGGAGAGGGCAGGGAGGTGGTCTCTCACTACAGAAAAGCTTCACTGAGCCGTACAGCAGTGGCGGGCAACCTGTGGCCCATCGGGGTTGCATGTGTGGCCCACGAGACATTTTGTTTACTGTTATCCACAGTTCCGCTGGTTTCCCTCCACATAGCATATTCCCCCTATTGGTATTGCTATAGTGGCACATAAGTAAAGCAAGGGCACATGAAGTGAGGTGCGTGCTGATTGCACACAACGTTGACGGTGAGAGCCATGCACTCCCTCTGCATTCAGAGTACAGCTATAGGTTAGTCAGCACATCCTGCAAATGTTAGGTCCGTGAGCGCAGTTAGCAAAACTCCCCTATCCCGTGAGACTTTCCTGGTTATAACAATCTTGTGCCTCATTCAGACGAAGGAGGGCCACTCATGCAGCCCACTCACGAGCCTAGGTTGCCCATTGCTGGCATATGGCACACCGTAAAACTGAGCTTGGGAACTTTTAGGGTGCCCGTAAGCAGCTGGAGAACTAAGGGGGCCCTCCCCTCACCTGCTTTCCTGGTTGTCAGGTTATTAAATTGCACCTTCCCCTCCCCCATCAAATGATGTAAGATGAAGGAGTGGCCAATCAGGACTCCTGAATAGAGCTCCTAAGATGGGGAAGAGACAGCCAGGCTTTGCTATGGGCAGCAAGGCAAGCAAGATGGGTACCAGGCCTTGATAGCTGAGGCAGGGTGACATTTGGTGGCAGGCATTTTTGGCAGAACATGTTCCACTGGAGATTTGAACTTGAACCTCTGTGTAACAGAAGGGGGCTATTGCCCCATCCCCTGTGCTCTGTCACAAGGTTTTGTTCTCAAACCATCCTGTAATCTGCATCTTTCCAAGTGAGCATAGCACATCCTGTGCAAGTGCATCGCCTCCTAAGAGCTGTGCTGGTTGCATTTCAATTGGACACCGAAATGTGGTTCAGGTATTTCTCTTTCCTGCGGGCTCTCCCACACTCAAGACAGAGAAATCTAGTTCAGGTCTTTCCCCTGGCAACATGTACGCAAGAGGAGCATCCCAAAAGTGGATTTTGGAGCCTCTCTGGAATGAATTGCTCGGCTGCTGCTGCACATTGTCTGGGTTTGCCTCACCCTTGTGAGACTGACTGGAAGTATTTATGGTGGCATCAGCACATACAAGAGAATCCACCCAGCACAGCAGCCTGGCTAGACTGGAGGAAAGAGGCTGTGCAGAGCAGCAAGACCTCCCCTTCCTCTCAGAAACACCCCTAGCAGAGCACTTTTGGTAAAGAGGTCTCCAGGCTGGGCCAGAAGTCTGTATGTGTGGGAAAGGATCATGGTGGCTGTGACAATCTTGCACTCCGGCTGCTTCAGGGGCTTTGTGGCTCAGGGCATTGTGGCCCAGACAGACCCAGTCCTTGTCAGGTGCATGCCATCAAAAGCTGCCATGTAATGATGGAGCCATTTAGTAGATTAGCACCCACTATCCCCTGAGTGGCTCTTGTCAGTCTCTCAGACCTCTTTCTATTCTAACAGACCCTACGAGTGACTGTTGCCCCATGCTTCCCCTGCAGCTCGGGTTAATACTTCCTGATTTTTAGGCAACAGATTTTTAAAAAAATCTTAAGTATAACCTAAGAGTAAGAACATCCAGCCCCTCCTCCGAAACCTCTGAGGCTTCCTGCACTATTGGTCGCTGTGCTAGAGAACAGGAAGGGTGGCATGAAAGTGAACACATGCATGCACACGCACACCGCTGTACTCTGAAGGAGCTCTTTGCAGAGCCTGTTGATTTGATAAGTTGTTAGCAAGGAAGTAAAATGTCTGACACTGAGGAATGCCAGGGAGCCCCCGAGAGTGAGAATCAGGAGGCGGAAGAGCTCTTGACAGAAACGGAAAGGTAAGGCCCTTGGGAGCAGCTGCAATTTACCTCATGGTTTGTAATTCTGAGGGGGTTACAATTAGCCAGAGAACTTGAAGGTAGAAGCAAGGGGCTGTTGTGGCCTAATGAGCCCCAAATGAACATGAGCTAGGAGTTGATGCGGCTGGCAGTGCAGGCACAAGGAGAGGGAAATGCAAAAAGGACCAGTCACTGGAAGCTCTGGCAGTGGCTAAGGTGGTGTGGCCCAGGCAGACTAGCCTCACCAGCTTTTGAGTAGCCTCTCCTGCTCTTCTTTGCCTCACTCATGGACACAGAGCTGCAAGATGAGCGGACTCTGCCTTTCCCGCCTTTTTTAGACTTCAGAGTCCCCTCTGGGGACAAGCTAGAGATTGCAACTCAGGACAAACTTTGCACTTGGGTGTTTGGAGCTGAGGTTTTGGCTCATTGCGGTATTACCCACACACAATTATCTGTTACTCTCACAGGCGAGGGCACCTGCCCTTACTCTGTTTCTGTCAGGAAATGCTCTCCATTTTATCTGCAAACCAGGAGAAAGCCCCAGGCATCCCTGTCAGTTTAGGGACCCACCCTTCCATAGGCTCAGGCGCAATCTTCTACGGGTTTGCAGAGCCTTTATCAGTGAACAAGTCTAACACAGCGATCTCCTACTTAACCTCTATTCATTAACAATCACCAAAACTGGAACGCACACGCTATGCATACAATGCTCACCACTCCCAAAAAGACAAATGAAATTTTCTTAATGCCACACAGGGATCAGGTCTATCTGGGGGACTCTGGTTTCTACACAGTGGCAGTGGCAGAGTGTTACGGTCTAGCAGCTTTGATTTTGGGGGTTATGTCCTGGAGTCAGTTCCCAAAGAACTTGATTTTGGACCCCAGTTTATACAGTGAAACTTGAGTCCTGCTTAGCTGTTCCTTAACCTTAATTATTTTACTAACCAATCCCAACATATTGTAACAAAATTCTCTACCCAGTCCTACTCTCACTCCCACATACCCTGATAGATTTACACCTAGCAAAATTAATTATCTAATAGAAACAAAGAACCAAAGATTTTATACTCAAAACACTAGAGAAGTGGGGACCATAAAGACAAAACAATAAAGAAAGGTTTTGACAACCACAGCTACTGACACATGGTTTCTTGTCAGACAGAATGCTATCAAACTACATTTTCTTTAACCATCTTATCTGGCAGTAGTGGGTGCTATTAGGACAGGATCTCCTTCTTTATAGCCCTATATTACTTTGTTTTCATGTAATTTAGATGGAATTTGAGGGTGTGACTTCCTGCTTCTTAGCTCATAGCTGCTGCTTCCTCAATATGGCTGCAGACTATAGGTTTGGGGCCTCACAATATGGCTACAGGGAAAGGCCTTATCCTTACAGGGAGCTATGAAGTTCAGAGCTCCCAGTTCTACAGTACGTGTACATGTCCAACAAATGGAGGGATAATAATAGCTGTATTGGAGCACTGGGGAAAGACTCCCATTTAGTCTCTGGCCGAAGGGAACCTACCTGGTCCTCTTCATCCTTTTTTCCTGTCCCAAAGCATTTTGATTCCATATTCAGGCTGCCCATAAATTTGGTATGGGTGACACTTAGTGAGCAAGAGCTGCATGTGAAAATCATAGTGATGTGTGTCCTTCTTTGTGGGAAAAGCAGTCCCTTTTGCAACTCCGCTGCGGGGGAAGAACTCTGTCATTTTTGCCCCAGCTAGCATGACTTTTTGTGGATGGATGAGACCATTGCTGCAAATACATTATTGCAAACACAGGGGAGGCAGTGAATGGGAGTTGCCGCAGTCTTGCTTTCCCCCCCATATATCATATTTCTCTGGCTGAACTAGATTGGAAGCCTCTCGGAGCAAGGGTGTTCCATTAGGTGTGTTTGTAGAGCTCGCTGTTCACTTACATCATCGCCAAATAAATAACAGCAACCAGATAAGGACACTTCTCTGACTGGTGTGCCACCAGGGACTGAAACTTGGACTGTGAGCTCCAAAGCATAGACGGTTTATCATTTAAGTTAAAGGAGTAAGCTCATTACCTGGGAGCAGTAGCGGTTTGACTTTTGTCTGTTAATTGGCTACGAAAGTAGGACAAGGAGATGCTTAGCTAGTGTGTTATACAGACTTGGGCTCATCTAGATTTGGGTTCAAATTCTGAGCCTCGACAAAGTTTGGGTGGCCTCGCTAAAAATAGAACAATAATATTATTCACCATAGCATATCCACCTTGTGTTCAGCATATTTTAGCATTTCCCCACAAAGAGAGTGTCTTATGGAAGGAGATAAAAGAAAATCTCCATCTGTAACCCCTCAATATTTTTGAGTGATGGGTAGGGGGCCAGGAGGAGAAGGTTTCATGTTCAGTGCATGCTTGGCAGTATCCAGTAACTAAAGGTTTAATGGTCTCACAAGGTATGGACACGGGCTACACTAAAGCTCTGAAGGGTTTCAGTGCTGCTGTTGGTTGGCGGAGGGGCTATGAACAGCAAATAGTAATGTATTGTTGCAACAAGTATGCTAGTTGGCACTTATATGTAACAGCTCTGGTCTAGCCCAGCTTTTCCACTCCTTTCACCATGTTTGTGTGAAAAAATATATCTTTTGGGTGGGGATAGTTCTGCACAGGGCTGTGATCAAACTGCAGTAATGTCGGGGCAGTGACTCCGGGGACTTTCTCCTCTAGGCTCCTAAGATTTTGAAAAAGCTTCCTGAGGAGACTGCTCCCCAAGTGGCATGTGGGAGGGGGGGCAGGGCATGTTTTTGGGAGCACAGGATGCTCATGCAGTGCAAAAGTGCTCTGGGGCCCTCACACAGTCTCTCTGCTACATCTCAGAACCTGGGGCGAAGGAATACCTTGGTGACCTGACCAGGAGCACAGCAGTAGGAATGTATTCTTATGGTCTTTCAGTCCTTGTGCTCCCAGGCAGGACCAGAGGGGACAGGGATGTACACATATTACAAACAAGTGCAGGCTGAAACTTTTTAAATTTTGAAATGTGGACACCCCCCCTCCCACAAACAAACAAACAAAAAACGGGGGGCGGGGGGTTTGCTTGAATACAAAGGAAATGCCTGTGATTTCTTTCATCTCTGGTCATGTTTGGAAACTGTTATACATTTTTAAATTTCAATATGTGATAAGGAAGAAAAGACAGGTGGAGTGGAATTTTGTTTTAAAATTGATAACCACTTTCCCTCCCAAATCTCTGAATAGGTCCTGGTATAGGTTCATTTCAGTTCGGCTGTGTCTACACTGGCCATTTATTCCGGAAAATCAGCTGCTTTTCTGGAATAACTTGCCAGCTGTCTAAACTGGCCCCTTGAATTTCCGGAAAAGCACTGACGATCTAATGTAAAATCATCAGTGCTTTTCCGGAAAAACTATGCTGCTCCCGTTCAGGCAAAAGTCCTTTTACGGAAAACTGTTCTGGAAAAGGGCCAGTGTAGACAGCACAGATTTATTTTCCGCAAAAAAGCCCTGATCGCGAAAATGACGATCGGGGCTTTTTTGCGGAAAAGCGCGTCTAGATTGGCTACGGACGCTTTTCCACAAAAAGTGCTTTTCTGGAAAAGCATCCTGCCAATGTAGACGAGCTTTTTCCGGAAATACTTATTATGGAAAACTTTTCATTATAAGTATTTCCGGAAAATCATGCCAGCCTAGATGTAGCCTTCTAGTTTAACCTGCCCTTAACCTTTGCTTTACTATTCACCCTACCCCAGGTGAGAAACCTCTCCTGAAATCCACCTCCTAAAATGCAGGAAAAGGGGTTTGTTTGTTCCACTTTTGGGGCGGGCAGTCTTTACTACTCAGTAGCCAAGGCTGTTTGCTCAGCTCTTTGGCCTTTCACACTGTATGCAGTCTGCTTTCAAACGAAACCTGCTGCCGATCACGGTACAGCAGTGCTCCTGAGACAACCACGAGGAGGGCTGAGGGCATGGAGAGAGCCAAAGACGGGCATGGGAGGGAGAGAGAATGGTAGGCTGATGCTGGTGAAGGTGGAGTTGAATTTAGTCAGAACACTAGTCAGAAAATGGCTTACATGTCACACTTCAACAGTGCGGGCTCTTTTCACTCCCTTATGCTGCTGCCACGCTAGCTCCCTCACAGATTCTACATGGTTGTTCTGTGACTGACAGACAACAGGAATAAAAGCATTGTCTTTTGGCTCACCTAGCCTGCATGCTTCCAGCAGTGCTGCTGGTGTATTAAGGCACCGGCGCCTTATCTAAGCATGCGAAAATGGGGCCCACAATTCACCTGTGGTAGCAGTTCTGCATGCTCTACTTTAGACGGGGCTCAAGCAGAGTTAGAAGACATGATGGTCAAAACTCCAGAGCCTTCTCTATGCTACAGCTTCCTCTGTGGTAGCTGCTGCTAAGGCTTGACAGAGAATTACATGTGCCAGTGTAAATGCGGGAAGAAGAGGGGGATTCAGCTAACTCTGTATCCTCAGGCCTGTGTCGCTACCAACACCTGGTGTATGTTTGTGACGTTCTTACACTATTAGCACAGGTGCAGCTGCTAGCTCTAGTTCCCCACGGCTGGAATGAAGATAAGGAGAGACCAACTCATGCACTCGGGTCTGTTCCTCTCGGCCTGTGAGGGCTGCATAGAGGCATCACTGCTCAGACTCTCCTGAGGAGAGTGGAGTGGGAAGGGGAAATGGCTGCTTTCTGAAGACCATGCACTGAAGTTGAGGGAAGCCAGCACTCTAACCCCAAAAAGGACAGCCGGCTGGGCAGGGAGATCAGTGTTGTGTGGAGCTTACAAAAGGCTGGGATAATTCAATGTAAACCGCCAAGACCCCCTTCACTCAACACAGCATGCCCCTCCATCCTCCTAGGGATCACTTTGGAACCTGCGGCAGCTAATATGGCTGGTCCTTCTGCACAAACCACATTTTTAAAATTATATACACACACACATACAAGGGCGCACTCACACACACGCAACATGTAGGAATCTGGCTTGCAAGGGAGGTGCTCCTCCTGTTAGTGAGCTCCGGGGTATAGAAAATAACTTCTTATAGACACAATCAGTCATTCTAGCTAAACATCCAGTGCCCTCTTCCTTCTCTGGCCTCCTATCCCCCGTACTGCAGGGAGCCCTGGGCTGACCATGTATGGTCACTGGCTCAAGATGGCTTTGCTGTGCTAGCAGGCCCCATCCCTTCCTTTGCCACGTCCATTCCCAGCTGTCTTGAATTCTCCAGATCCCTCAGAGGAGACTTGGAGAGTCCTAAGTAAGATTACCACCATTGCTAAATATATCCCAGATCAGAAGGAGATTGTCTTGGGAAACTGATACCTAAATCCTTTGCACCAAATTCCTGGGGGAGGGAAGGAGGAACGTTTGAGCCATGCTCAAAGGTGCAGTTAAAATGTTAACTCACTCAACGGTGTGCTACTCCATCAGAGAAAGGAATGGGGGCGGGTGAGGGTCTTTAGTTGAATAAATAACAAAAAGAACGGGAAAACACCCTAGCCCTGACAGGAATACCGGGTGTACTGGCAATTTGTGACTGGCCCTTCGAATTTAAGAGTCATCTAATTTAAAAAGTAACATAAGAAAAAGTGGCTGGAGCATGGCCTTTTTTTACTTCTTTAAGATGGAAAAAAGGTATGAGGGTTATTATTAGCTCTCATTTTCTGCTTCATTTTTACCTTGGAAAGTCATATCCTGCCTAGGCTGGAAGACTCAATGATGGGGGAAATCTATTTTTGTCAAGGTTCACATTTCTTTATCAAGGTATAGTCAAGGTCCTGATTCTAGAGTAAATAATAAAAATGATAATAATTAATAATAATAAGCAAATAGAAAGATGTTGAGGGTCCAGTGCTCTGGATTTGGCCTGGAGTCTGCCTATTGATTATCCCCGCTCTATGATGACCAGAAAACTAGTCACACGGTGACAGGACAAGAATTGAGAGCAGCTTTCAAGTAGTGAAGTAAGATTTAGTTCCAAAGGCTTGGGAGTACATAAAGCTGGTTTTGCACCATTTACCTTCATGAAGAGACAGACCAATCTGGATTTTTAGACTCATACAGAGCAGAATGGGAGGAGGCGGATTGGGGCACAGCAGGGATGCCTAGGACTCTCTCCCTGCTTGCAGATGAACTGGAAAGAATTTCCTGACATCCTGACACACACATCATCTTTTTAGCAGCTGCAGGTCAGAGTGCTTCTATTTTCCCAGTGAGCTGTTTAATGAAACCAACCCTCAGAAGAAGGAGTGAGGGATGAAAGAGAAAATGACAGGGAGGGAGGAAAAAAGAGGAGGGAGGAAAAAGATTAGGAGAAGAGACCGTCTCATGCCAAGCCCCTAGATTTCTGCACCTCAGAAAGGAGCAAAAGTCCCAGACTCTGGAACTAAACTTTGCAGCTCAGAGGAATTTTGCAGGGGGCACATGGAAAATGAGGCGAGCTGGGTGGTGGAGCTAAGGGGTAGTAAAGCAAAACCAGTGGCACTGCCCAGGCTGGTTTGGCGGTAACTGAGCTGTGGCACCACATAGGCTGGCTTGGAATGCCACAGCTGGAGGGTCAGTGGCGGAGCTGGGCATGCATAGCCATAGCTGAGGCATTTTATGGAACAGTCTGGAAGTGACCGTGGTGTGGCAGATTTTACAGATCAGTGCCGGAATGGTTGTGGCATTGCCGGGGTGAGGTGGAGGCTGTGGGCTGTATCCAGAAGGGGATGATGACACTGGAGTAATAGTGAGTGCCCAGGCTCTGAGTTCTTATTAACAGTGCCCAAACCAGCTTAAACAAAATACAGGTCTATGTAGCACTTTAAAGACTAACAAGATGGTTTATTAGATGATGAGCTTTTGTGGGCCAGACCCACTTCCTCAGATCAAATAATGGAAGAAAATAGTCACAACCATATATACCAAAGGATACAATTAAAAAAAAATGAACACACATGAAAAGGACAAATCACATTACAGAACAGAAGGGGTATGTGGGGGGGGGGGGGAAGGAGGTGAATGCCAGTGAGTTAATGGTATTAGAGGTGGGGAAGGGGAGATGTCTGTGAGTTAATAGAATTAGAGGTGATAATGGGGGAAGCTATCTTTGTAATGGGTAAGATAGCTGGGGTCTTTGTTAAGTCCCGTGCACAGCTAGGGCCCTACATAAGGGTGACAAGGTGGGTAAGGAAATATCTTTTATTGGTCCAACTTCTGTTGTTGAGAGAGACAAGGTTTCAAGCTTACGTGGAGCCCTTCTTCCGGGCTGAGAAGGGTACTGAGTGAGTCACAGCTCGGTGGAACAGATTGTTTAGAATAATTAACTAACATATTTCAAGGGAGCAGTCAAGGTGAAGTGGCCTGTTAACACCCCTTCAGGAAAGGAAGGAAGGGGAAGACAGCTGGGGGCATTGTTAGTGGGTTACAGTTTGTTGTAATAAGCTGCAAATCCAGCATCTCCGTTCAGTCTATGAATGTGTAGTGTGCTGCCTGTTTGTTGCATTGCACTGGTTAGGCTGGCATTGATTGCAGCACCGAACAGCTTAGTCTTGTAGCACAAATTTTAGAGCACAAGAGAACCTGCCACAATCTAGAACCACAAAGCGCTGTCGCTGCTGGTTTGAACCCAGGGGGAAATGGAAGGGCTCTGCCACTCAAAAACCTGTGATGTCCAGGCTGTGATGTGATGCATTTGCAATCACCAACCACAAGGGGGCGTGCTCTGCTCATGCTTATTTCATAAAGCAGCGGACAGAAGAGAGCTAGAAAGCAAAAAGTCTGTGTTCCCAGGCAAAGATTTTGTGCGTGTGTGTGTGCATGTGTATGTGTGTTTGTCTGCCATTCATTCCCTACTCAAGAGGGACACCTGCAGGAAAGCCCTAGTGTACGGAAGCAGCTGAAGTGCAACTGAGCCCAAATAGAGGTGAGATGTGTGACCCCATTCCCAGCTCTGCCCCTTACTGCCTGTGTGACTTCAGGTGAGTCGTGTGATCTTTGTATTCCTCAGGTATCTCATAGGAATGTTAGTGTAGGGTCGGTTACATGATTAACCAATAAGCCTGGGTTTATCGGTTAATCCTAATGACTACCCCCATCCCTTGCTGCCTCTGTATCAGAAGCAGGGGTGGGGGGAGGAGGGAAGTGGGAGCCACTGCCCATGGGGAGCCACCTGCCACCCCTGCTGCATCCCACAAAGACAGCAGCATTGCAGGGGAGAGGAGAGGCAGGAGCTGATACCTGTGAGGAGCCAGCTTTTAAGCCCTGCTCTGCTGCCTCTGTGGCTTAAAAAGCCAGCTCCCCACATGTATTGGCTCCTGACTGGGTTGCAGGGGAGGAGGGAGCCTCCTGATAGAGAAGCAGCAGTGCACGAGCTGAGGGGGATAGGTGGGAGCTGATACACATGGCAAGCGGCTTTCAATCCAGCTCCCTGCACATATTGGCTCCCGCAAAGACGCCTACTCCCATGCTGCTGCCTCTTTATCAGAGGCAGCGGAGGAGAGGGGAGCCAGTACTCACAGGGAGCTGGCTTAAAAGTCGACTCCCCACTTGCACTGGCTCCCACCTGCCCCCCTCCACGCGTAAACATGCAACCACTAACAAAATTCAGCAATTACACAAATACACAATAGTTAACATCCCTTGTTTCTCATGGTTAAAAAAGGGTTAGTAACACTTGCCTCCTTCACCACTGTTTTCTGAGCTTTACTCATTAATGCTGACAAAAAGCAGTTTGAGTGCCTCCGTTGGAGGGTGTGAGAGAAAGGCAAAATATCTCCTCCTATTGGGTTTTACATATTTCCCCCCTCAGCGATCAGTTCTCCTGCAGATGTCCTTACTCCCTATACAGCTGCCGGAACGTGCCTAGCTCCTGGCAGCAGTTTGTCCAACTGTGCATGTAATTTCCCTTCCATTGCCTGGAACTGCAGGATTTATCACAGCTCTATGCCAAGAACACTGGGCCCACCGTGCCTTTCATCAGTTGGATCCGATATGTCGTTAAGCAACTAAGCGGTTAAGATCAATATACCTCCATCCTACTCTGCAGCATGCCTTGGAATTCTGGTCATTGGGCTTCAACAACTCAGATCTGCAATGACCTCTGCTCTGCCAGGCTTTCTCACAGCTCTACCCGTGCCTCTTGTTCTTAAACCACAGCATAGAAACATAGAAGATTAGGGTTGGAAGAGACCTCGTCAAGTCATCTTGTCCAACCCCTCGCTCAAAGCAGGACCATCCCCAACTAAATCATTCCAGCAAAGGATTTGTGAAGCCAGGACTAAAAAACTTCTAAGAATTGAGATTCTACCACCTCTCTAAGCAACACATTCCAGTGCTTTCCCAGCATCCTAGTGAAATAGTTTTTCCTAATATCCAACCTAGACCTCCCCCACTGCAGCTTGAAACCATTTCTCCTCGTTCTGTCATCTGCCACCACTAAGAACAGCCTCTCTCCATCCTCTTTGGAACCCCCCTTCAGGTAGTTGAAGGCTGCTATCAAATCCCCCCTCACTCTTCTCAAGACTAAATAAGTCCAGATCCCTCAGCCTCTCATCATGTGCCCCAACCCCCTAATCATTTTTGTTGCCCTCTGTTGGACTTTTGCCAATTTATCCACATCCTTTCTGTAGTGGGGGGCCCAAACTGGACACAGATTTCCAGATGTGGCCTCACCAGTGCCGAACAGAGGAGAATAATCACATCCCCCATTATTCCTCCCCAGCAGCTCTGCCAACGCACCTAATAATGATTTTACATAATTATTGTGCATGGTGTTTGACAGCTTCAAAGGACTGCCTAAATACTGGCTAATGCTTAATTAACTGGAATTAATTAGGGTGTCCTACCCCTCCCTGGCACACAGTTCAGCAAGGAGAGTTAAAACTCCTCTCCTTCCATACTAACCCACAGCTTCCCTTGTTGGTCCATTCTGAGGGCTGACACACAAGTTGTACTTCTATTGCCACTATCCGTGCTGTGTGAGAGGACTAAATGCACTTTAAAAATCTGTGCTTCCCCAGAGCCAGGGTCTCCACAGCATGAACCTTCTCAGTCTCTGAAGTACCTGGCTCAGTGGTGAGTCAAAGAGGACGGAGAAAGGCTATTCACAGTAGTGACAGATGGCAAAGCAAGGAGCAATGGTCTCAAGTTACAGTGGGAGAGGTTTAGGTTGGATATTAGGAAAAGCTATTTCACTAGGAGGCTGGTGAAGCACTGGGCTGGGTTACCTAGGGAGGTGGTGGAATCTCCATCCCTAAAGGTTTTTAAGTCCCTGTTTGACAAAGCCCTGGCTGGGATGATTTAGTTGGGATTGGTCCTGCTTTGGGCAGGGGGCTGGACTTGATGACTCCTGAGGTCTCTTCTAGCTTTATGAGTCTATGAGTGTTGGCTTGGGGGGTAAGGAGACTTGGGTACTGCTCATTGGTGACCTTATTTGGAAGCACTTTGGGGCAGGGACAGTCTCTCACTATCTTTGTGCAGCGCCTGGTACAGTGGGCCAGACCTCTAGTTGCTACCAAGTACACACAATGAACTTTCCCTTCTCAGAGCCAGCTCAGGCCCAAGTCGCCAGTGACTCCCCCCATTATTAGATGCAGTAGGCCCGAGTAGTGCATCATGGTATCCCTGGCTACCACCGTATGGGCTCCATGGGGACGGTAGCTTGCCTCTCGACAGCTATAACTCAGCACATGCCTCTCTCACTTGCTTTGTTCCTTCCAACAGGGCTAGGATATAAAAACGGAGACACAGAGACTTGCATCAGGGTCACTTAGGAAACCTATAGTGTAGCTGAGACTTGAACCCACGTGTCCTGAGTCCTATCCCGGTGCCTTAGCCAAAGCCTCTCCTCCCTCTGCCCTCTTGGAGCTAGCCAGATGTTCTACTGGAAACTGCTACAGGGATGCAAGGCTGTGGCGACTTAGCAGTGAATCTAGCGGTGAATGGGTTAATCATTCTCGCTTGGAATCCGAGTGTATTTTCTTTGCCAGCATATCCATCTTAATACACACCAGATGTGCGAGGCAGCCGCTGGAGCGCCTTAATCCTGGGTTTTAGCAGGCTGAGCTGTCTCTCTCACAAGGGGCATGCCCACTCCAGACTCACTGGGAATTTCATCGAGTGCAAAGCAGGGGCAGGATGGCTGGCTGCCCCCTCCTTCTCAGGAAAAGGTTATGATGACCCTGGGCTACTTACACATTAAATTAAGATTTTTTTACTTACTGCAATGAGCCGGTCTTTCCTCAGCCAAGGAGTTGGGACTGGGGGCAAGACCCTCATTGACTCAGTGGGAACGGGACAGTGGGCAGGTCCCAGGACATGCAGCGAAGACTTAGGGTCTTAGGGAACTTAGATCAGCTCCACAGCTTCTGTAAACCAGGGATGTAAGAGTTTAACTGGTTAACTGCTAAGCTGACGCTTATCCATTACCGGCACTGGTTAAATTCTTCATAGGGCTGCCAGGAGCCTTAGTAGCCCCGTGGGGCTGGGAGATATGTCAGCCCTCCGGGAACCGTGGTTAACCGTGTAACTGACAGAAATTTTATCCGTTACACAGTTAATATTATTTACATCCCTACTATAAATAGAAGCAGCTTTATTGACTTCCCTGGTGCTGTGCCAGGTTAACCAGCTGAGGATCCAGTCCATTGTGTCTGATAACAGGTGTGGGCCTGGTAGGGTAAAGTGGACAATATAGTAAGCACGATAAAAGTGGGCCAGAACGGTGTACCGGTAAGTGACCCTTTTGTGTCGGCAGGAGCGGCCCTAGACTAGCTGCCAGCAACTGGTGCCCTAGGCGAACCATGCAATGGTGTCTCCACCTCCAAACCCCTCAATGATATTGCGCCACCATTTGGCGCCCCATTTAACTTGGTGCCATAGGCGACCGCCTAGTTCGCCTATATGGATGGGCCGCCCCTGCGTGTCGGCAGTGCTTTATAGGGAGGGTAAGAAGGGGCAGTGACGTTAAAGCGCTGCCGGACCTTACCACCAGGGCTGCCAATGAGGGGGATGGGAGGAAGGGGCAGCTGCCCCAGGGCCTGGCAGGTTCCCAGATGCCACCATTACCACAGCAGCTGCTGGAGCCCCACGCCCTTTAAATCATCACTGGCACCAATGGCTGTGCGCACTATGCACTGCTGAAGGGCTGGCAGGACGGCCCCCCCCAGCCACACTCCCTTCTGTCTTCAGCCACGCCCCTTCCGGGAGCCAGTACTGGGAAGATTTTTAAATTACTTTCACCCCTAATAATAGCAAATCTAGCTAATTATCCAAACTACTCACACTAAAAGATCTGGCCCATTTTCATTAGAAAAGATCGGAGCACCCCTAAGCACTGAGGTGGTTGAGATCAGAGATACCTGAATTTTGAGATCAGAGATACCTGTGTCACTATCGCACCCTTTGTAGGGCCAGATGCCCGACCAGGCGTGAATCAGTACAGCGCCATTGGTTTCAGTGAAACTGTCCAGGATCTGGTCCTTTCTCTCAAGTACATGGCTACATGTTACCAATACACCCATTGTTGCTGCCGTGTTTTGGGGTCCCTTCCTCGGCTTTAATTGCACGTTGCCTGCTGCGGCTAAATAGACAGTATGCGGGATTCCCCTTATCATGCACATGGCAGATGCTGTGGAAGATACGAGCTTTCCCCTCTCCGTGTGCATGGGTGTGGCCCACTCCTGACAGTGTCACAGAGGCAATTTTCATGATAGTCCGAGACATCAATGACTCCTCCAGAGCCACTAACATGGACAAATTGCAAGTTACTGTAAGACTTTAAACAGCCCCAGTCCCACCCTATCTGGGCATTATAGTGAAGCCCTTAATCCTAGGAGCAGACTCACTGAGTGAGGGCTTGGCCATCTCCCGGAGACAAGAGTAATATTTGTGGCTGCTGAAATCTATGTGGCCACCTGGACTAGGCCCTTCTTTTTCTTGGCCTGGTGCTTGCCCCTTGCTGTTTCCTTCCTCTACTTGCCTGTTGACTCCTGTGTGAATACATTCACAGCTGCATCTTTTCTTGCTGCCTTTGGCAGGGATTGCCTGTGGAGTACCCACTTCTCTCAGAGCTCATCCTGCCCTCCTCCTAACTACATGGCCATTTATTTGCAGACCTGCAGCATTTCAGCTAGGGACTGATCCAAAGCCCACTGAAGTTAGCAGATCAGACCTAACTTTGTAACATCTACCATCTCTGCCCTGCCACATACCTCTATCCATGCTGCCTCTTCTGTATTTAACTTTTCTGGGGAGTCTCAGCCTTTCATTCCACCCTCCGACTGGTTCTCAGCATCTTCGGAGTTGATTCTCTATCACTTGCACTCTTGAAGTTAAGACTGGATATCTGTCTAAACCGTAGGCTGTAGCTCAAATAGAAATGATAGACTCCATTCAGAAAGTACTGGGTGAGGTTCTAGGGCCAGTGTAATGTATAAACTCAGTGGCTCTCAACTTTTCCTGACTTACCCCTTTCAGGAGTCTGATTTGTCTTGTATACCCGTAAGTTTTACCTCATTTAAAAACTATGTGCTTATAAAATCAGACACAAAAATTAAAACATGTCACAGCACACTAGTATTGAAAAAATGCTGACTCTCATTCACCATTTAATTGTAAAATAAATATAGTACTTACATTTCAGTGTCTAGTATACAGAGCCACATAAACAAGTCATTGTATAAAATTTTAGCTTGTACTGACTTTTCTAGTGCTTTTTATGCAGCCTGTTGTAAAACCAGGCAAATATCTAGATGAGCTGACGTACCCTGTGGAAGACCTCTGTGTACTCACAGGAGTTCATGATCTTAGCTGGGGCCTCTGCTACATGAATAACAGAGGTCTCATCATTCCTCTCCCATGCCCCTTTTTCATCATCTTTCTGTCAAACTCTTCCCCCCTATCCCTTGGCTTGTCCCCTTTCCTTGCCTTTCTGCCCTTCTCATTGACTTTCCTAAGCAAGGCATCTGTTCCTAGGAGCCTTTCACCTTGATCCTAAACAGGCTGTGAAAGGGGCGGTGGGTTTTGCTCAGTGGGAGCGCTGCTCCTGGAGGCAGTCCTAAGAAGTACCATGGAGTCTTTCCCTCTCTGTAACTCCTTTCCCTCTTGCTGGCAGTGTTTGGCATGTCTCTGGCCCTGGTCATCTGAGCATCTGGCAAGACTTTAGAGACATTTATGAATTAAGCCACATAACATGCTTATCAGGTAAGTAATTGTGTTCCCATTTTTCACTGGAGGAAACTGACGTACAGAGCGGTTAAGTGTCTTGCTCCAACCAGCAAGTATGCAGAGAAGTCATGAACACAATGCAGATATCCTGACTTGTTTTATCCAATAGTCCATCATCTGCTTTAACCAGCAGACCACAATCCCTCATCTTAAATTTTCCCACCCACCTGTAATTATAGAAGCTCTCGTTAGAGCCATCAGTCTGTACCTTTTTTGGGAGGGCCTGGCAGTGCTGCTCCTAAACCAGCTAGCAGGGTGTTGCTAATGAGTGACACAAAACTCAACACCTTGTCAGTCCCTAAGGGAGAGAAGGGGCCATCTGCTGGCTCTTCCTTTCTTATGCGATTAAGCCCTGAAAATCGTAAGAGCTTCGTATAATCCCACCAAATGAGCTACCCCGTCTAGAATCCTGTTTGTGCATTCAATGAATTTATAAGTGGCGGCTCCTACTCAAAAGGTATTTGAGACTGTTAAAACCCCTGGTTCACTGGGATTACCTTTAAAGTGTTTGGTTACCGATCTTCAAGCCTTAGCAAAATGAGATGGGACATGTTAATTGGGATCCCACACATCAGTAAGTAACATTTGTTCCACAGGCTAAAGCACAACCACTCTGGTTACTTACATATCCATTAGACTGGCATTCCAATTAACATGTCCCTTCTCATTTACTCAAGGTTTGAAGATGAAGGACAAATTCTGTAAAGACAATCCCGAGAGACCTACTTCTGTCAGACTTTCTGAGAAATCTGGGGTCCATGGGAGGAGGGGGAGTGGAGAGGGAGAAGGGGGAGTGACAGGGAGAGTGGACTGTGAAGATGACTGTATAGGAAGGATTGTACCAACTAGGAAACAGGGCACATTCCTGCCATATTATCGACACCATGGCTCTCTACCCCAATTCTGCTGAAGCATCCATTGTGATGGTTCATTGAAGCATAGGGTTGGAAGAGACCTCAGGAGGTCATCAACTCCAAACCCCTGCCCAAAGCAGGACCAGCCCCAGCTAAATCACCCCAGCCAGGGCTCTGTCAAGCTGGGACTTAAAAACCTCTAGGGATGGAGATTCCACCACCTCCCTAGGTAACCCATCCTGGTGCTTCACCGCTCTCACCTTCTGCAACTTGAGACCATTGCTCCTCATTCTGCCATCTGTCACCACTGAGAACAGCCTCTCTCCATTCTCTTTGGAACCTCCCTTCAGGAAGCTGAAGGCTGCTATCAAATCCCCCCTCACTCTTCTCTTCTGCAGACTAAATAAGCCCAAATCCCTCAGCCTCTCATCGTAAATAATGTGCTCCAGCCTCCCACACATTTTTGTTGCCCTCTGCTGGACTCTCTCCAATGCTTTCTGTAGTTGGGAGCCCAAGATTATATACAATACTCCAGATGTGGCCTCACCAGTGCTGAATAAAGGGGAATAATCACTTCTCTAGATCTGCTGAAAATGCTCTTCCTAATGAACCCTAATATGCCATTAGCTTTCTTGGCTACAAGGGCACACAACTGACTCATATCCAGCTTCTCATCTACTTCGGTCTCTCCCCTTTTTTTCTCAACAGTGTTTTTTTTTGGAGGGGTACGGTATTTTTGGTTAAACCATCTGGCAAATCTATCCTTCCCCTGATTTGCACCCCTCTACACACACTCCAACCCAGTGCTCTGAGCTCCCCCACCCCGATCCCCTACTCTGAGCCTGTAAAAAACTGAAGTTACTTTCACCCCTTTCTCTTCAAGGACTGGGCCCTCCGTGGATACTAGACACGTTACTGTCCTGACTGGTGCTGTATTGGTAGAGTGGCCCCTGGCTATGGATGCAGAGAGACCGCACTTAAGAGGCAGACCCTCTTCCTGAGAGCTCTGCTATGGGTGTCAGGCAGCCAGAATCTGCCCACGGGGGTGTCTTAGCCCTCTCAGACAGTGGTGTGTGGGGTGTACTTAAAGCAACAGATCTCCAAACTGTGCCGGTGCAGTCTTGCAGAGCAGGGCAGGGCAGGGCAGCTGGGCTAGAGGTGGCGCCTGAATGATTGGTATTCTAGGATAGCCAGATCACATGCTCATGCCCAACACTGGCCCTGACAGGACCTTTGATTGCAACAATGTGTGAGCAAGTCGCTCTGGTTGCATTACTTTTTGCTACACGCTTGTTTTTTGCTAGAAAATACGTTCGCTTCCAAATGGTTTTGCAACCCCTGCTACATAGCAGAGCGATTGTGTAATTAATGAGAACTGGTGTGGCTCTATCTCTCTGGGACTCTCTCCCTCCATTTCAGGGCAACAGAACTGAGTCACTTCCTCCCCAGGCCGCTCACCTTAAAAGCTGTCACTTTTTGTCTGTTGCTGGAAAGCTCTTTATGAGCCTCTGGCTTAGAGGGCACAGGCCATGCACTAGCAAACTGTCTTGTGTTATCGCCCCTGTATTGTCCTAAATGAGCCACACCCCAGCAGGGTTTGATTTTTTTTGTTAAACACCAGCAAACAAATGAATCCTCTTTTTTGGGTTGGTGTCTTTTTCTTGCTGCAGCAGTCACTTGCTGCTGAGGTTTCTGTCACCAGAGCCAGGCAGATGGGACCAGGTCTGATGCTAACCCCTAACTGAATGGAAGTATAAATCACATTGAAGCAGCTATGCTCCATCTGGAGCAGTAGGGGGTGGGGAAGAAAGACCCTCCCATACTACACGGACTGCGGAGCTGAGAGCTGGACAACTGCCGCTGGCAGGTCAAACCATCTTGAGCTGTGAAGAGGAAGGGTGGCGATCCCCTCCCCCACTTATTTTAAACTTTAAAAAAATCTCTAAAGTTGATTTGCATGTTCCCCGGTTGAATTAGGGAAACGGATGGTCCCCCAGTGCAATCGCTAGCATTTTCTCCTTTGCCCATTGCTGGGATGAGTCTGGAAGATGCAGGTATTTAAATAGGAGTGTTTCCCTGGTCCCCATCCATGGGGTCCTGTGTTACCCTGCCAGTGCTGGACATGTATATTCCTCCCATGGGATTTCTCTGCATTCATTGACGGAGCTGGAATGGAAGGGAAAGAGATTAATACATCACACCCCCAGCCTGGTGAGGCAGGGAATTTGTAGCCAGTCAGTGGTATCTGGGAATTCCCTTGCCCTGGGGGGTTTCAGGCAGTGGGAACCAACTCCCCTCCCCCAGCCACTTCATATCACGGTGTATTATGCCCCTCCTCCCCCCGCCTCCAATTACTTTGAGTCACCCTCTGTTCATTCCAAAGATCTTATCTCCTCTCCCACCTTTCACCCCCGCCCCACTTCGCTTAAGACAGATAATCCATCTGATTTCTCCTTGATCCTAGGTGCCCTGCTGGCTCAGGAAATCCATCTTCCAACAGTGAGCAAACAGCCAAATCCTCCACTGCATTTAGGCTTGGGTGCTGCCTGGGGACATGAGCCCTTGCAGGGAAGGGGATCCTTCATAGAAGGGCACCCATATTTAGTTTCTCTGCAGAATTAACTCCAGTTCAGAATTTAAGTACGGCTGGACTCTATCTCCCTCTCTAGCTAAAAGCTTTGGTTTGAAAATTCTTGTTTGTTTAATAGCAGGGTGTTTCATTTTCTTTCTTTGGCTTCTTTATCCCCCCGGCATGGGTGCTTATTGAGTGGAGAGATGTGGACGGTTGAGTCTGAACCAGATCTTCAGCTGGTGTAAATCAGCAGTATCCCTTCACTGAAGTAAATATTTCTGTGCCAGGTTTACACCAAGCGAGGATCTGATCCCATACGTCTTCTGGTGTGTCCACCTCCAACCTACGGCAAGCATGTGCTGTCAGCCTCCCCATTGGTATCAAACCCAAGTCTGTGACATTCCTCTCTGCCCCTCCTGAGTTTGCTATGGATTGTGTGGCATCTCTGGCTATAATAAGAGCTGTGGTTTCATTCAACAGCAGTTGTTCTGGCCATGCTGTCGCTAGTAGTGTCATTACCCCTTTGGCTCTTTCCACATTCATCACTAGCCCCTTATTAAAACAATAGAATGGCACCATCTGGCTGGTTGTCTCTATACTAAAAGCTGGATCTTGCCTCAATCAAAGTTTGCTGGATCAGGCCTTCTAATTACCCCTGAGTCTTGCAGGAAGTCATTGGGCATTCAGCAGTGACTTCAAAAGACCATAGGCCCTGAGGCTTGGATGTGTGCTTAACTTTAAGCATATGAGTAATCCCAATAAAGTCTGTGGGAGCGCGTGTGCTTAAAACCAGTCACACATAATGGCAGGG
The DNA here is from genome assembly GCF_052426305.1 of Pelodiscus sinensis. Classification (NCBI taxonomy): domain Eukaryota; kingdom Metazoa; phylum Chordata; order Testudines; family Trionychidae; genus Pelodiscus; species Pelodiscus sinensis. Next base: position 117,527,611 of record NC_143056.1, on the reverse strand, counting down.
GGTGGGACTTTTATCTTTTTCAAATATTTGAGGCCTTGGCTGATTGCTCTCCGAGTTCCACCAGCATCACTGAATTTAGAAGTACAGGCAGTCCCCGAGTTACGCGGCTCCGACTTATGTTGGATCCGCAGTTACGAACGGGGCTTTTCTCGCCCCGGAGGACGGGAGCGGCGGAACGCCAAGATGCGCCGCGGTCCGCCGCCCCCATCCTCCGGGGCGAGAAAAGCTGCTCCCCGTCTCCCTGGTCTGCAGGGAGACAGGGAGCAAAGCCTTGGAGCACGCCTGCAGCGGTACAGCCCGGGCGCGCTTGAGCTGTCCCCCTGCGGGCGTGCTCCGCGGCTTTGCTCCCCGTTTCCCGATCAGCAGACCAGGGAGACAGGGAGCAAAGCCGCGGAGCACGCCCGCAGTGGGACAGCCGCGGCGCGCCTGGACTGTCCCGCTGCCCGCGTGCTCTGCGGCTTTGCTCCACGTCTCCCAGGTCAGCAGACCAGGGAGACGGAGCAAAGCCGTGGAGGACTTGGGCAGTCCTGCCACCCCCATCTCCCTGGTCTGCTGGGGGGGAGGGTGCAGCTAGTGCCCCCCCCCCAGCAGACCAGGCTTTTCTTGCCTACCCCTGGGGTAGAGCAGCTGGGGGCTGCTGGGTTGGTCCCGCAGCGCCGCTCCGGACCAACCCGGCTGCACCCCAGCTGCTCTGCCCCAGGCGTCCTGATTCAGCCGCTGCTGGTCAGTTTCAGCAGCAGCTGAATCGGGACGCCTGGGGCAGAGCAGCTGGGGTGCTGCTGGGTTGCTCCAGTAGCACCGAGGAGCCGCGCTACTGGAGCAACCCAGCAGCACTCCAGCTGCTTTGCCCCAGACGTCCCCAAGTCAGCCGCTGCTGAAACTGACCAGCGGCTGACTACAGGAATCAGCCGCTGATCAGTTTCAGCAGCAGCTGACTTGGGGACGCCTGGGTTTCTTAAGTTGAATCTGTATGTAAGTCAGAACTGGCATCCAGATTCAGCCGCGGTTGAAACTGATCAGTTTCAGCAGCGGCTGACGCCAGTTCCGACTTACATACAGATTCAACTTAAGAACAAACCTACAGTCCCTATCTTGTACATAACCTGGGGACTGCCTGTATAAAATATATTCCAGCACAAAGTCTTCTGTGAACCTGGTGCAAGAGCAACCAAGGTGCTTAGCTGCTTTTATTATTTAGGGGCTGTTTGGTAAATAAATAAAATATTAACAGAGAAACCCATATGTAAAGTGTGGTTTTGTTTACATTTAATAGCCATCTGTATTTATTTTAGTGCGTTTTCTCCTTACTGATATTTCTTCATTTATTGTATCAGCCATCTACATTTCAAACATCTGACTACAGTAACTAACCTCCAAAGAAAATATATACACATTTTATGAGATGCCATGAGAGTGGAAAGTAACAATCTCAAAATATGGTGGTCCTGTTAATAAGAACACTTTGTATAGCTCTCCCAATATGCCATTGAGCCCTGGGTTACACCAGGGAGTTATTTCAGAATAACCCCCCTTATTTCAAAACAACAAGTGGAGTGTCCACACTACCAAGTCTGTTATTTGAAACTAGCCAATTAGCCCATTATAAGATGGGATTTTCAGGTCCGCGGAGCCCAAATGGCCGTTTGGGCTCCACACTCCCCGTGCTGCATGGAGACTGTGGAGCCGAAATGGTCGCTTGCGCCACTTGCTCCCACACGGCGGCCCAGCTGAGCGGCACTGAAGTCAGCCGAGTGCCACGGCGGGAGGTGAAGGGGGGCAGGGCGGTGACATTCACGGCCAGGGGACGGGGCCTGGAGCCGCTGTCATGCCGCACGTCACCGCCCTGTCCCTCTTCACCTCCTGCTGTGGCGCTCGGCTGACTTCTGCGCCGCTCAGCCAAGCCACCGCGGGGGAGCAAGCAGAGCAAGCGGCCGTTTGGGCTCCCCTGTGGGTTGGCGGTTGAGTGGTGCAGAAGTCAGCTGAGCACCACAGTGGGAGGCGAAGCGGGTGGGGCAGTGACGTACACTGCCAGGCAGCCGTTTGGGCCCCGCACTCCCCATGCAGCCTGGGCCACCCAGAGGGAACAGCCAGTAGTTCAGCGTTACAGACTCACAGACATTGGGCTAATATATGTATGACTAGCCAATTAGCCCGTCATAAGATGGGATTTTCAGGTTTCTCCTTCACGTTGGTCTTCTCTCTTGAGCCTCCGGTCTCTCGTTCCGTTTCTCTCTCTCTCCTCCTTCGACTGCCTCCCCCTCTCTCTGTCTCAGCTCTCCTCTGCCTCCTGCCTCTCTCTCCATCTCTCTCTTTCACTTCTCCTCCCCCTCCTGCCTCTCACTCAGGGGACCGCGGAGCCCAAATGGCTGTTTGGGGTCCGCACTCCCCGTACTGCATGGGGAGCATGGAGCCCAAACGGTCGCTTGTGCTGCTTGCTCCCACGCGGCAGCCTGGCTGAGCGGCGCAGAAGTCAGCCGAGTGCCACAGCGGGAGGCGAAGGGGGGCGGGGTGGTGATGTTCATGGCCAGGCGCTAGGGGCTGGGGCCTAGAGCCGCTGTCACGCCACACGTCACCGCCCTGCCCCCCTTCACCTCCCATCGTGGTACTTGGCTGACTTCTGCGCCGTTCAGCCGGGCTGCCGCGGGGGAGCAAGCAGCACAAGCGGTTGTTTGGGCCCCACACTCCCCATGCAGCATGGGCTGTCCAGAGGGAACCGCCAGCATTTCAGGCAACAGCGCCCCCCCAGAGGGAACAGCCAGCATTTCAGGCAACAGCGCCCCCCCAGAGGGAACAGCCAGCATTTCAGGCAACAGCGCCCCCCCAGAGGGAACCGCCAGCATTTCAGGCAACAGTGCCCCCCCAGAGGGAACCGCCAGCATTTCAGGCAACAGTGCCCCCCCAGAGGGAACAGCCAGCATTTCAGGCAACAGCGCCCCCCCCAGAGGGAACAGCCAGCATTTCAGGCAACAGCGCCCCCCCAGAGGGAACCGCCAGCATTTCAGGCAACAGTGCCCCCCCAGAGGGAACCGCCAGCATTTCAGGCAACAGCGCCCCCCCAGAGGGAACAGCCAGCATTTCAGGCAACAGCGCCCCCCCAGAGGGAACAGCCAGCATTTCAGTGTTACAGACTCACAGACACTAGGCTACTATATATATGATAACATTATTTCAAAATATGTACTCCTGCTTTTTTTAAGTGAAAAACACTTATTTCAAAATAGTTATTTTGAAATAGCAGGAGTGTGGACACTCTGCTGCTGCTATTTCAAAATAACTACTTCCCAGAGTCATTTGAAATAATTACTGCCCAGTACTTCCTGGCACTCTAAGTCGAGGTAGCACATTCACAATAATCGAGCTCTCCTGCAGTATTTCCAATTTAGTTATTTCAAAATAATTTCCAAGTGTAGACATAGGGTGCATCTACACAGCAGGGCTTATTTTGAAATAAGCTACACAAATTGAACTTATTTTGAAATTGTGAGAGTCTACACAGCACTTATTTTGAAATAGAGCATTCTTCCTCCAACTTCCCTTACTCCTTGTATAGTGAGAGTTACAGGAGTCAGAGTAAGAAGTCCTCCAGCTTGACAGTACTTTGACACTATTTCAAAATAACTGCCTGCTGTGTAGACATGGACTAAGTTATTTCAGAACACCTCTAGTTATTTCAAATAATGTTGCTGTGTAGATGTGTCCATGCCCTTAGAGAGATGATTGATGTTCCCTTCCCACAGATGGGGAAACTGAGGCAGGCTGGTTACATGACCTGCCCACTTTCACCAGCCAAGTGAGGCTCTAAGATGAGATTAGATCTTAGTAGTTGTTGGTGGCTAACCCTATATGCTCCAAGGGATACTCTCTTCTCTTCTCTTCTCTTCTCTTCTCTTCTCTTCTCTTCTCTTCTCTTCTCTTCTCTTCTCTTCATCATAGTGGCCCATCAGTCCACCAACGCTCTAAATGGACAAGACAGACTCAGCGTGGGAGGGCAAACAGAGACACAGCAACTTGTCCAACATGGGGGAGGGACAGAGTGCTGGGAACAGACCTTAGCTGTCCTGAGTGCCAGACCAGCTTTCTGTCCACTAGTCCTTCACTGTCATCTCGGACACAGTCATCTGAATCAGTCTGAAGCATAGGGTGCCCCATTGCACTTTATTCCTGGACACCTCATTTTTACCCTCCTAGGGTGGCAAGCCCTTTGCAAATTGCCTCGCCTCGCCATTCATTTGTAAGAGTAAATTCCTTCTCCGGAGGCGAGGGGCCAGACTGGAGTTGCTCCGTTGACTTTAGTGGCTTGCTGCTGCTCTCCGGGAGCTCAAGAGCTGGCTGAAGAGTTGTAAATCTTTCCTCTGCTATCTTCCCAGGCGAGTCGCTCTAATCGGTTTTGTGTCCCCGAGTGGCTTTTGTCCCTCATCTACGCAATTAATGAATGCAGAAAGAAACAGATCGGAAAGGGAAGGGGGAAAAAAGGGAGACGAAAATGTGGAAGGAGGGAGGGAAACAAAAGGAGGCAAAAAGAGGAGAACAAAGACACATAAACCAGAAGGAGTGTCCGAGAGGAGAGATCCAGCCAGAGAGGAGAATAGCTTCAGAGTGCAGGAGAGAGCTGTGAGCTTCGCACTGAGCTCACTCAGCGGTCAGATGGGAGCAGGGAGGGGACCCTGCCTGGCCTCCAACTACAAAGCTGCTCTCTGAAAGATTGTTCTCTGACATTTCCACTAGGCTGTGAAGGAGGAGGAGGAGGTAGAGGTGGAGGAGACAAGGGGAGGGGGGGCTGAACAGGGGGGGCTTAGAGAAACAAAAGGAAACCAGCTGCAGAACTTCCTGAAGAGAGACAGGGAGAGAGAGGATCATTTATTTTTTTTAAAAAAAAGGAAAAGAAAAAAAAAAGTAGGGAAAGGAGGGTGAGCAGCCAGGATCTGGGAGCCTGCCCTGCGATCAGCCTCCCTCACAATGACCAGTGCGATCCTGCGGAGGAATTCCAGCAAACAAGGCTTGCAGAACCTCATAAGGTAGGTCTGTACCTGCCTCGCCGAGGCAGGAGCCTTTGTTCCAGGGAGCTGAGGACATTGATTTCCCTCCGTGGCCATTGGATTTGGCCAATTCCAAACTCCCTGGACTGGTGGTTTCACCGGGAAAAACGTGCCCGCTTCACGGCGAGAGGAAAAGCGTTGCGGGGCGGTACGGAAAGGCAGGCGTGTATTTCAAGCCATCAGTGGACCCTCTTCATGAGCAGGGCTGGTAAGCAGGCAGAAGATCTCGGGGGCCGGGGTAACAAGGACACCCCCAGACAGCAATCTCAGCCAGGCAGACCTGCGCCTACCGATGGCTTTTCCAGAAGCACAGAGCTAGGCTAGCGACACATGACCCTGCTGTGCTATTTACCTGAACCTGCTGCTTTCTCCTCTTGGCTGGGCGAGTGGGTGTGTGTCTCAGCTGGAGGAGAGCCGCTCGGTCTACCAGAGCTTTTGGCGGCTAGCAGTATGCGCAGTGTTTTAGGCAGCAGTCCTTAAAGAGCCAGATCCTCTGCTGGTGTACATTGGGATGGAGCTATGGGTGTCAAGGAAGAGATGCCTATTTACACCAGCTGAGCGTCTGGGGGGAGGGGAATTGCTAGGGCAGCTGGTTGGACAATTTGGAGCCCTTGGTTCCTTTTTCAAGACACGCTGAGCTTGGAGCTCCCTGGGGAGGCTGGCTCTACCTTCTCTGTTCAGAAGCTTCAGGGGGTAGCTGAGTAAGTCTGTACAGGATACACTTAAAAAACAACAAATGGTCTGGCAGCACTTTATAGAGGAACAAAACATGTAGATGGTATCATGAGCTTTCCTGGGCATAGCCCACTTCTTCAGAAGTGGTCATCTGAAGAAGTGGGCTGTGCCCACGAAAGGTCATGATTCCATCTACATATTTTGTTAGTCTATAAAGTGCTACCAGATCATTTGTTGTTTTTTAAGTTCTTCTCTGTTCCGTTACTGAGGCTGGGACGCCACTCCCTTGCAAGCATGCTGCTTTCTAAGGTGAAGTGGAAACCTCTTTTTGCTTCCAGACCTTTGCCTCAGTGTCCCTGGCACCTGGATCATTACGGACATCATGGAAGCTCAGTGAACCATACAGGAGGGTGTCTGAAGCTCAGACCCAGCTGGGGAAATTCACAGTGGCTTGGGAAATGCAGAGCGCTGGAGGCTCATGCTTTCCTTTGAATCACCCTTTTGGCATGTCAGCCCTCCCAGGGGTATATTAATTCCCCAGTGAGTGCCTGTCCCCAACTGTGACCTGCAGGGTGTGTTGTGTAGGGGAGATTCCAGTCTCCAGGCCCTGTTCAATCTGGGGATTCCCCATGGCACTGCTGCAGCCCTAAGTCTGATTCACAAGGGCGTCTCTCTCCCTGAAACCAAGGGGAATTTGGTTTTCATGTCCTTTCAACCCAGGGGCTTCCTATATTACCCTTTTTGGGGCGTCACAAAAAGACTCCCACTGACTTTGCTGTGCATTGAATTGCTCTCTCAGAGAGACAGGGAGATGGTCACCTCCATCTTGAACCGTTCACGTTCCTTCACCCTGGCTGAGATGGAATGTGATGGAATCACCTTTTGTAGCAATGCGCTTGGAGCTGGGTTGGAAGGTGTGCACGAGGGTGGGTGTAACAGCACCATCAGATGCTTTCTGACACCGGGTACACGGTGGAGTGGATGGAGCAGGTTTGGGTACTGCTGGGCAAAATGGTTACATTAAAACAGTTTTCTCCAGAGCACGAAGCTGGGCTGAAGCTCTTTGGAGAATAGGAGGGCAAGGAGCATGGTACAAATGCTTTATAGCTAGATAAATGGCCCAAACATTCACACACCCAATCCAGGCCTCCTCTGAATAGCCATTCATAATTACTCAGAGTATTGACTGGGATTGTAGGTGCCCTTTCAGAAGAGTACATGCACCGTGGTGTTTTATCTGATTAGAGGGTGATTTTAGGGAAGAAGGGGATTAAAATTGTGGTTGAGTGGGGTCATTTGGTAAGTGGATTTTAAACTGGATTCTGTGTGGGTGTTTGTATATATCATCCCTGTTCCATGGCGGTGATGGTGCAGAGATAGATGTCTTCTTGGGTTACACATATATAATCCCACTGAGGCCAACAGAAGGCAGTAGGGTTGCTCATGTAAAGGTAAAGGATGGTCCCTACACTGTGCAGAAGTTTTCATATTGTAGAGGTGTCTTTTTTTTCCCCCACAGAGCAACTTTGTTCTAAGTTTTGCTAGAAGCAGAATAGCTGATTTCATAGCTCAACAATTCAAGACTTTCTTTCTGCCTACTCTGTCACAGGTTCTGATGTGGGGCTGAATTCATTCATGTTCCTACCAGGCTTTGAGATTCTGCTACAATAGCAATGCATTGGAATATTGCTATTGTTCCACTTTGCTGCATGAAGGGAGTTTCCAAGTTCTCTGTCAGCAAAGGTGACTGCTCTCCAAGCCTATAACACCGCATGTGCACAGCTTGGTGTGTCTAATGTTTAAGAGTGACACAGAGACAGACTCTGCTCTCCGTCACGCTGGTGTCAAACTAGAATAAGGCCGAGTCCACATTGGCACTTTACAGCACTTTAATTGTCTGGCTCAAGAGTGTGAAAAAACACCCCCCCCCCCTTCAGAAAGTTACAGTGCTGTAAAGTGCCAGTGTGAACTACTCCCCTTGTTAAGGTGGTTTACAAAGGCTTCTGGGAGAGTTCTTTCCCAGCACTCCAGCACTCATAGACTATGGCTATGTCTACGCAGCAGCATTATTTCAGAATAACATCAGTTATTCCGAAATAACATGTGCATCTACACAGCAAGTCCATTATTTTAAAATAAATTTGAAATAACGGGCTTCTTACTCTTGACTCCTGTAGCCGTCATTGTATGAGGAGTAAGGGAAGTTGGAGGAAGAGTGCTGTTTTTAAAGAGTGCTCTGTGTAGACCAGGCCTGCGAGGGTCGCATGTGTCCCACAGGGGCTCACTGTGCGGCCTATGCCAACTACGGGCGGCGCGGCCCCCTCCGATCCGCCGGCCGGGCAGAGGAGCGGAGCGCTGCTGGGGCGGGAAAGTGTAGCGATTCTCGCCGCTGGGCTGCCTGCCTGCAGCTTCGGCGCGGGAGGCGAGGCACGAGCCAGAGGGTGGGATGCCGGCAGATGCCAGGATGCTGGTGTGACGTGGCGTCATGACGTCACGGTTGGTGGCCCCCTGATTCAAAAAGGCTCCAGCAGCCCCGTAACCTGGAAGGCAGAAGCCAGGTAGGGGAGGGAAGGGGGCTTGTGTTGAGGAGAGGGGGGCAGGTCAGGAGAAAAGGGAAGGCACCAAGGAGCAGGGTGCAGGAGAGACAAATGCCAGGGAGCCAAGTGGAGACATGTGTGGTGTTTTTTTTTTTCTTGCTTGACAAAAATTTTTAGCCGTGTGTTCGGTATTGTTTGGGAGAGCATCCCTACTTGCGGCCCACAGCTGTTTTCTTTGGAGTAATATGGCCCTTGCCGCTTTCCCAGTTGTGCAGGCCTGGTGTGGACTGTGCCAAAAGCTGAATTAAGCTATTTTGACTTAAGCCATGCAATTATCAAATTGCGGTGCTAATTTCGGGTTTAGCCCCGCTGTGTAGACGCATCCTTCCAGTTTAAAGCACTTCCACGGCAACCCTTTACATTTTAAACTGTTAAGTGTAGACAAAGCCCAAGCTCCAGAGACTTCAGATGCTGCTGAATTATCGAGCTTTCTCCCACCCATGCCTGTTAGAAGGAGGAGGGTGCTGGCAGCTTTCGCCACTTTTAGTCCTGACACTGGGGCCCTGTAATTGTGTCCAACCAAGGGACCCATTGGCAACTTGTCAGCAGCCTCGACTTTGCAACTGCTTTGGTGAGAATAAAGAGATTGCACCCATCCTTGTTAATAAGGAGGTGCAGGCCCCAGAGACTACTCATTCCAGCATACAGTGCTAAATACGAATTCAAGCAGCCCAGCCGTGCTGCATAGCAGCCTAATTGCACCTTCATACTAAAGAGAAGAGCAACCATGAGCTCCCTCAGACTCTGTGGGCTGCACATAGACCCCTTCCTGGCCTTAGTGCCTCACATAAACTGTTCACTGCTGTGCTCCTGTGTGGTAATGTACCCAGCATGTGGTGATTTACAAGTTGTCCAGCAGGCCAAGTGCATTCAACAATACTCTGGAGCCAGGTCTACACTACTTGAGAAAGTTGACCTGAGATACACAACTCCAGCTAGGAGAATAGCATAGCTGGAGTTGACATACCTTAGGTTGAATTTCTGCCACGTCCCCACTGTGGGAGGTCAATGGGAGAAATTCTCCTGTTGACTTCCCTTACTTTTCATGAATTGAGAGAGTACCTTGATGGGGGTGCCATCAGCAGTTAATTTAGTGGGTCTCTACTAGACCTTCTAAATTGAACCCCGGGAGGTCGATCTCCGAAGTGCCCATCTTGTGGTAAGTGAAGACAAGCCCTTGCTATCAGTGAAGACTGTAATGGAGAAATACAGAAATAATGATATTTCCAATTTGTACAGGAAAGTCACTTTCCCAAAGTGCTGGTCTATAGCCTTTGACTTCAGCAGGCTTTGGATGGAGGCCTTATGCCCGTGAGTGGCATGAGAATGAGATCTCTCTCTCCTGGCTGTTTTTCCCTGGAGGGCCATGAGGAGCAACTTGTATCATGGACGTAGATTGTAAAGCAAGCCCTTCTTGCTCTGTTTCTGGCCACTGGCAATGGGGGATATTGGGAGTAGCTTTGCATGAAAACACTTGACAGGAGCAGTCATTTGCATCTGAAAAATAGGTGACCGGAAAGCATCCCATCAGGCTAACAGAGCCTAGGGAGCCACTTGATGATTGCAGAGAATACCCAGTGCAAGTGACTGTAATTAACTAGAAATGACATCCGAAAAGAATAGGCAGTTTACAAGCTTATCTAACTCTTCCTCTCTCCAGTGTGTACCCAGGGATCTCCCATTGTTGGGAATGGTCTCTGTCAGTCAATGTATTGCAAAAGAGCATCCCTCAGACATCAGGCTGCTTTTGTCCTGTTTTTAATAAGTTACCAGTGATAATACCTGCGAGACTAGGTGGCTGAGATAAAACTTTTATTAATATATTGCAAAAGCGCTGTGTAAGCTTGAAAGTTTGTCTCTTTCACCAACACAAGCTGGTCCAATAAAAGATATTACCCGACTCACCTCATCTCGCCAATGTCCTGGGACCAATATGGCTATAATAATACTGAGTACAGTAATGGTAACACCTAGCACTGCTATGTGACTTGGTCTTTTCATAGCATTATCTATCTATCTATCTATCTATCTATCTATCTATCTATCTATCTATCTATCTATCTATCTATCTATCTATCTATCTATCCTCTAATGAACTCCAATCAATAAGATATGCTGCTGTTGCCTGTCATTTTGATTTGTTTGATTCACTAGCCACCCCTGCTAGAATTTTATCTTCTCTGTAGTTATTAAGTCTCAAGTGTTTAACAACAGAATATTGCTGTTTAATTAACCTACAAATCAAGTTCTTCATAAAACTGTTGCACTGTATGCGCCTCTGTTCACTAGTGGTTTAAAAAAGCATTTTTCACAGATGCAGCTTCCCTGAATATGAACAGCAACCTTGAGATTGTTTCATGTCATCTGATATCCTTCCCCATTTCATTAATTATTGCAACTGAAGTGTGTGTGTGTGTGTGTGTGTGTGTGTGTGTAAAAGCCTCTACTCTGGTAGCAGCTGGTTTTATTTTTTTCCCTTCTTTGTGTGGAGAGACTCTCAAAAAATTTAGACTTGATCTGAGTAATGATAGACTCTCTGGGACAAGGTTCATCTGCTGGTTTGGTGTCTGTACAGCGCCTAGCACAGTGGAGGTCCTGCTCCATGAATGGCATTTCTTGGCGCTAATGCAATACAAACTATACAGAATACTCGTGATAATTTCCAAAGTCTCTAAATCTGAACTCTGACTACCATCCCCAGAAAAAGGGATGACAGCTGAATCTTGAATCAAGAAGAATCATGAAGCTAGGTGGAAGCTATCCATGGAGAGAAGAATATAAGGCATTTCTTCAGTCAGACAGAATTATTGCTCCCTTGATCTCTTATCAGTCCAAGGAGTCACTGATGCATGCAAGGAGAGCCAAAGTATGGGATTTTAAATCATACTTCTTTTACTTTCAGTCCCAGTGTAGAGAGGGCCTTAACATGGACTGCGGCGTCTGCATGCCCATACATACAATGCTGCATCTTGATTCAAACATCCTTGCTCCAGGTACCACAAGCTTCATGGCTTGTATCTCTTGAGTAAAGGTGAGGGATGCTGTCATCTTCCTGTGAACCAGTTCAGCTTACTAGCCTTGTTCTAAATTCTCCTGGGTTTTAGGTATTTTCCCAATTCCACTGGCTCCTCAGATTTTGGCGACATCTCCCATTTTTCATAGCTCTCGGCAGGAAGGTTTCGTTTGATGGAAGATCTCCTTGCTTGGCTGCTTTCCCCACCCCTATTATCCTGTCTTCCCCTTCCCGTCACACATCCCAACTTTCCCGAAGGTCTGGTGGGGAAAATCCCATCTTCAGTGTCTTGGTGTTGCCTGTTTTGCCCTGCTGAGCTTTCCAGACGAGATCTGTGAAGAGAATGTTCCAAGCATGGGCAGGTTGGCTGCATTTGGAGTGAATTTTGGGCTGAGGAGGGACACAGCTTGTGGTAGGGTCAGGGGGTGCAAGTCACCCACAACTGGGATTCAGAGGTCAGGATGGGTGTGCGGGGGTAATATGGGGAGTGTCTTTCTCCTTCTCACTCTGGGGCCACATCAGTGAGGGTTGGGGTTTTTTTTGTTTGTTTGTTTTGCTTCTCACTTGTGTGTGTCCCCCAACTGATTGTTCTGTGGATCAGCAGCCCCCAACCTAAAAAAGGTTCCCTGACCTTGTATTAATGGGTCACATTTTAAATTTGCCCACCACTGGGTGATCTGGGGACCATGGGTAGTGGGTGACTCCCTGGCTTTGGAAAGCAAACCCTCGGTCCCATCCCTTCCGCCTGAGGCTCCACTCCTTCCCACCCCCACTGTGGCTGCTGCTGGCCCCTGCCCAGCCTCTCCCATACACACAATATAGCTGCTGGCCTTTGCTCCTGCCCCAGGGTAGCGCCCCTGCCCAGGACAATGTGGCCCCACCTTCCCCCGGTCCTGGAGCTTTGGAGAGCCAGTGGGGAGTGTGGCCCTGGCCTGCCCTGGAGCTCCAGAGAGCGGGGAGGTGGTGCAGCTGCAGCTAGTCCCAGCTTTGGAATGCCAGAGAGGAGAGCTGGGAAGCATGGACCCCGCCTCCCAGGCCATGGCTGCTGACCAGACCCCTAACCAACTCCCTCCCCCAGCAAAGCTGCCAGTCCAAGCGCCGAGCAGCCAGCGTGGGCCCCAGGTCTGGGAGAACAGGCATCACTGCCTGCCCCAGCCTCTGCACTGCAACAGCAGACTGGGGCAGGGAGCCTGGGCGTCTCCAGTGCAGCACAGTGGGGCCAGGTGAGGCAGTTTGGGAAGGCAATGCCTTCCCATGGCTTGGCAACCCTCCACCCATGGTGGGTGCCAAATACCAGGGGCTGGGGGAGAGAACTTGCAATGGGGGGAGGGGGAGGGAGAGGAACACAACTGCCCGCCGGGGAGTGAGGAAGGAGCAAGTTGAGGGTGGCGGTGCTGCTGCAATAGGTGGAAAGGCAGAAACAACTGGCAGGAGATTAGGCTATTTGGTCAGGAATCAGCTGTTGCTGGAAGCTTGGGTCCCGGGAAGCAGCTGGAGGACCTAGAAACTGCGGCTGAGTATCTCAGAGCAATTTACGGGGGACAAATACAGACCAACCAGTTCAAAATGCTGCTCCCCGGCCTCCACCTTTCCCCAAGAGCCTGCAGATCCACAGTGGCCTCTCCCCTAGTGCAGGACCCTTTTGTGCCCCCTTCTCTCTCTTTGCACCATTTCTCACTCGCTCAGGGCAGAGCTGACAGGCACCTTAGCCAGCTCACTGAGGCAGAGAGGAATGAGAGGTAGGGGCCGGGGAGAGAAATGTCCATATGCCCTTTGTTGGGAGCAGGCGTGAGAGCGGCTTTGCACGCAGGCTGGGCTGGGCTCCCAGGACACTGGAGCAGGGAGGGGGTGTGTGTGCCACAGAGCTGGATCACATAGTGCTAAAGGAGTGTGCCCTGATCCTTAGCATTCCCAGAGTGACTCCCCCCCCACCCGCTCTCTATCTCTAGTGCTGTGTGGTTGCTGGTCATATTGTGCTGATATGTGAATGGTAACATCAGGCCACATTGTCTTGGTGGCTGGGAGTGAGGCAGGTTATCTGGGAGGCAGCTCCCCTCTCCCCACCCTGTATTGTCTAGGAGTATGTGTCTCTCTCTCCTTGCATATCTGCGGCAGAGGGTAAACAGGCCCATAAGCCTCCCTAGCACCCATTCTCTGGGAAGCTGCGAAAGGACACATTCACAGGTATTTTGTAGCCCTGAGCTCTCCCTTGGCTTGGAGCAAAACAGAGTCTTCCCAGAGAGATTGTCTTCTTTGCTTTCATCTAGCGCTCTTCTATGCACGGCTCTCAAAGGAGGTAGGTAAGTGTTGTTATCCCCATTTTACAGACAGAGAATCCAAGGTTAAGTGACTTGTCAGGGATCACTCCCTGAGTCAGTGCCCAGGCTGGCTACTGTACACAGGATGCCTGGCTCCTGTCATGCTCTCTGCCTCCCCTAAAACAGTTAAATCGTCAACTGTGAGCGTCATGCTGGCAAATGGATTTTCAGCACAAAAGCCAGATGCTCACAAGCAGACAGTCTCCCGCCCACCTCTGGAGCCTGGGGTGGGAGAATTATACTCTGCCCCAGCTGAGCTCATGGTTCGTCTGTGGAAGGCTCCATTTCCCCTTCCCAGGAGTGACGTTGCATTCACAGGATACCCACATTCCCCTCTTCCTGCCCACCTGTCCCTCTGAAGCCTGCTGACTAATCCTGCTCTCACTAAGGGAGGAATGTGAGCTTTCCCTCCTGAACACCATGTGGATTCATGCCCAGAATTTCCTAGCACTGTTCTATCTGAAACTCTGCAGCTGCCATTAACTATAACATTACTGTTCCATAAAGTACATGGGCTCCCTATGGTACAGGCAATTTTATTGTATTCTGGTCCCACCATGTCACTTACCCTGCCCCAGAGCTTTGAATTCTCCAGACCTTTTGGCCATCTAGGGCCCAATTCTGCTCCCATTGAAATCAATGGGAGTTGGACCGAGCCCTTGCATGTTCACGTATTGCAGTTTATTCCTGCCAAACCTGAACAGTGCTAGGCAAGCAAGCAAATCCCCAGAGATGGATGGAGCATATTGGGAGGAAGGATTTGGTTTGCAAGTCTAAAAATGGCAAAATCAGTCCTAGAGAACTTTTCAGTAAGCAGAGGCAGTGAAGGGAAACTGGTGTGGGTCTCAGGACACCTGAGTTCTGGTCCAGACTCACCTGTGCAATATCAGGTAAGATGCTTCATTACTCCGCGCCTTTGTCACCCCTCTCAGCCTTCGTCTTAACTGTAAGCTCTTTGGGGCAGTGGCTGTCTCACTATGTGTAGGCACAGTGCTGGTGCGATGGGACTCTGAGCTTGGTTGTGGCTTCTTGCTGCATCTGTAAGGTATATAGTAACAAAGGAAGCGTCTCTTAAATCTCACAGGTACTGAGAAGCACATTCCCATTACCTCTCTGCACTGCCCTGTGCAGAGCTGTGAGCAAAGCACAGGTCTGCATGCGCTGATCCTGCCCTAAGAGCTCAGGGGAGAGCTGTAGAATTAGGTGGTGTAGAAATGAGTGAATTAAGAGCTTCTGTTGAGCACCTGGATTCTAACCTCTTGACTCATCAGTAGTAGGGATGTAAAATCCCATTTAATTAGCTAAGCAGTTAAATATATCGTTTAACCGGTTAACTCAGGGCTACTCAACGTTGAAAGCCCCAATGATATAGCACATGCCGAGGTCCGCAATTTAAGTGTAGTTGCATATACATGCAAATATATGCAAATAGCTTCTTTCACACTGACAGGCACAAATACAAAGATTAAGGCAAGACTACAACACACAGGCCACATTTAAGTCAGTTCTGCTGATATTAATAAAATGCAATACTTACCTGATTTCCACCCATATGACAGCACTTTTAATGAGCAATGACAGTCCAGGAATTTAACTACTAAAACACATATCAACAGAAGATCATTATATTGACTACTTTTTTGTTTTGGCTCCCACCTGCATGTTGAGCCCCACGTAACCCAAATGGCATCGTGGGCTGCAAGCAGATCATGGGCTGCATGTTGAATAGCTCTGGGATAACTGTTTAAAGGGATGTGGGGAGCACTCCAGCGTGGCACTGGGCTGGAAAGGCCCCTTGTGCCTCCTGCCACAGTCAGGGGCTGCTCCAGCCCAGCCAGCACCCCTTCCTCCCCCCGCACTGGTTAACAGGTTAACAGGTTAAGTCTTTACATCCCTAATTAGTACTATAAAAAGTCTCAGGCCTCATTTTGGTCTCATGTATGCCACTTATGGTTTACACCACTGTCAATGAGAGCAGAATCGGACCCTTTGAAATTGGGATTGGGAGACTATACAGACAAGTTTCCCCAAAAACTCATCTATGGAGTGGTGTGAAAAAATGTCAGAATCTTTCTGGTAAGATACTGCCTTATGTATGTGAAATTTTCCACTTTGCAAGAGCTAAGTAACATATTATTATTTATTATCCAGCTCTTAACCCCCTGCAAATGGAAACAATACCTCATTATGTTTCAAAGGTTCTGAATTCTAGAACCATAGATATAAACAGAGTGTAAGGGCCATTCAGCCTAGACTCCAAAACAAGTGTAATGAAGACTGAACACTTAAGGGGTCTATGTTTTGGAGCTCCTGAAGGATTCAAAAAAATGTGTGATATAGAACAAACTAATGCAAACATTTATGCTCGACAGCTGATGCAAATGGAGCTAATGCACCACAATACACTCACAGTTTATAAGGCCTGTCTGCTAGAATCTAAACGGGTTAATGGATGACAGTGCTAGTCAAGATTTATACGCTAGAATCTCTAGAGTGTGAAAGGGGTTATAGCGTCTCAATGCCAGCAGTGTTATAAGGCCTATACATCAGAATCCATGTGGCACTAAAGCAGTTAGTACATCATGGTTCCTGCAGAGCTAATCGTTGTCTTCAGTACACGCTAGAATCCAGGCAGTGCTATTGTTTTTCAGTGTGGAACCCTCCACGTTTTAAAAGGTTCTAGGGTAGAGTATAATTTACTCTTTTCTCTTTGAGCTTCATGATCTATCATCCAATTTGCTTATTTGGTTCTTGGCAGTGGGATGGGGGTAGGGTATGTTAAAAGCATGCGCTACGGTGCAATGTACATTCTTACAGAGTGCCTTTGTTTACCTGACCGTGGTAGCACAGCAGGGATGTCCATGTCCTGCTGAGGTCAGTAACCCCAGGGTCAGACTCTCTCTCTCAGATAAGAAATGTGGGATTATTGCCACTGGAATTCTTCTGGGATGTGATTACAGGTGGGGGTGGGAGGTTCCTCTCCTTCAGCCTTTGCATAAGGTTACCGGAATTTGTCTAAAAAGCACAGGGACAAGTGGCAGAAAATCAGAAAGGGGGGATGATAGCTGGCATAACTTTAAACCTTTCTTGCTTGGCGCCTTCCAAACTGAGCTGTGTGCCTGCAGCAAAGGCAGTAAATAATACACAAGAGAGCATTCCTCTAGGAGCAAGAAGAGGCTCCTATACCCCCACCAACACAGAGTACAAAATGCTAAGTATCCATCTGGGGCCTTTTTACATTAACACTTCCCGAGCTTTTGCATGGTGCCTCATATGAGCATCCTTCTGGAATGTGTCTTGCTTTGCCTCACATGCTTTTGGGACTTGTATATTACTAGCTCTGGGATCGCACTGCCCATCACACGGCAGGCTGTCTTTTCAGAAGAATTTAATGAAAAATAATCCAGGTGGGAGTTGTTTTTAAAAAGCAATCAACTGAGGGTTCAATAGAATTCATTTACATAGCAAGGAAGAATAATCCTCACCACTGCTAGTAGGAGCAGGTGAAATATGAGGGCTTGTGTCACACAGGAAGACAGATTAGATGCTCATAGCGATACATTCTGGTCTTAAAACACCGGGAAGATGTCTTCTTTGAATATTTTCTTCTGTGGTAGCTTGCACTGTGATATCAGGATGCCTGCCTCTGGGTTGCCATCTGCCCTGCCACCCGGGAGCCTGGCATTCATCTTGATCTCTCCGTCCTTAGACGGTGGGAATAGACTGCAAGGAGTGATCCAGACTTTGTTACACCTTGGTTTATTACTGTGGAAATCCTGAGCAATAGAGTGTGCTGACACAGGACAGGGAGACTAATTTATAAAGAGGAAAGCTTTCTGCACTCTAGTATCTGCCAGCTAGCCAATGCTGGGAGTGAAATGACAGAAAAGGTGAATGTTAGTGCGATAGGAGCATAGTGCAGCAGCTAACATCTGTACAATGGGAATAATGCTTAAGTTGTAAGCTCTTTGGGGCAGGGACCTTTCTTTCTGTTCTGGCTTGTTATAGCATCTGGCACAAAGGGGACATGGTCAATGACTAGTGCTTGTGGGTCCTACGTCAATACAAAGAATTAACAATGATACTTCATTTCTCCCACACTTGGTCTGCCTTGGCCATTGAGAATATAAACTGTCAGTGGTAAAGAGAATTTCTTACAAAGCAGAGCTGAGCTACTGTGCATGAAAATGGAAACCCATTAGAAAACGCAGTAAAGGCAGTTCTTTGGACAGCCCTGTCCAGTTTGGTTCAATATCTGGTCAAGAGATGGGTGAAGGCTTGGATTGCTCCTTATTTTACTTGTACTGCTTGGCCTTCTCTGTCTCAAGATTTTCTTCATTTTGGTTTCCGTTTAATCAGGCAGTGTTTCTTTTCTCTAGATCCTTGCACCAAACAGGTCAGCAGGGATAAGATCAGGGATGATTCAAGAGGGGGTTGTGGGGTGGGGTGGGGTGGGGTGGGGGGGTTTCAGCTCTACCCTACTGGATCCTGTAGGCAAAGCTGTGATTTATAGCAGGGGCGAGTGGAAATGACTGAGGGTACGTCTAGACTACCGCGTTTTGTCGACGGAAGTTTTGTCGACAGATACTGTCAACAAAACTTCCGTCGACAAAGAGCGTCCAGACACATTGAGTTCTGTCGACAAAGCAAGCTGCTTTGTCGACAGAACTCCGTAGTCTGGACGCAATGTTACAGGCAATAACACCTTCTGTCGACAGAGTTCTGTCGACAGAAGGTGTTATGCCTCGTAAAATGAGGTATACCAGCGTCGACAAAACTGCTGAGTTCTGTTGACGTTATGTCGACAGAACTCAGCGGTAGTGTAGACGCTGGTATAGTTTTGTCGACAAAAGTCCACTTTTGTCGACAAAACTAGGTAGTCTAGACACACCCTGATGAGATAGGACAGCTACAGGCATTGCAGAAAAGCTTGGTATGAGAGAAAGGCGTAGGCTGAATTGTAGGCATCATTCTTTCTCCTTGTCTAAACCTTGTGTCCAAGACTCCATATTGAGCTTTGCAGTCCAGGAACTGAACTAATAATGGCCCAGCACAATGAGATTTTTATTTGTGTGTCTGAACAAAAAGCTAATCTTTCAGTGCTAAAATAAACATTTCTGCCCTGCAGGGACAGGTGGGTAAAACCTTGCCTATAGGGATATCTTTCACTGGGTTTCCCCTGTCTTATTCACACTGTCCAATCCACTCCTACCTACCAAAGGCGGTGATTTTATTGAGTCCTTGCTGTTAAACAAGATTATTCATAGGCCATAGAATCCTAGCTCCCAACAAACATTGCTCCATTGCCTGGTCATCTGAGTTACGGATACCCTTGTTGCAGTCATTTTGTCAGCCTAAGGAAAAATTGTGCCTTGTGTGGAGGAGTGAAACCATGTTCTCCTGCATTCCATAGGAAGGATGGTCCAGTGGCTGGGAGTACCTGGAGGGCTGGGTTCAGTTCCCTGCTCTGCTACAGGTTTCCCAGGTGACTCTAGGCAAGTGAGTTGGGTCCTGATATTTTACAAGGCATGTAAACATCTAAACAAGTGTACCTAGGCATGCAGTGGGACTGTCACAAGAAGTAGAATCTACCCCTATTGATTTCCATTGCTCATAGGACTGTGTGAGAAATCATGCCAGATGCTTGTTTGACCCGGAGGATGTGTGGCCAGCAGTGATGGGAATAAACTGAGCAGAGGGAAACTTACGGTAGGTGCCCTCAAACAGTCAGGACTGGCAGAGACCCTGCAACAATCTCCTCAAGAGAAGCAGTGGAAGCCCCATTATCTGGGTCAACAAAGACCATAAGAACATGCCGTGGACAATGATCAGCCGCATGTGATATTAAGGATACTTTTATTTATCATTTATAAAGGTTAATAAATGATGAATAGATGGCTTAATCAATTGTTATAGGTCAATGAGTCGCTTAGAACCATGATTTATAATCGTCGACTGATGCCCTTAAAACCACAGTATGCCCCACAGTATGCTAACATCTTTATGGCTGACCTAGAACAACGTTTCCTCAACTCCCATCCCCTTTCACCTCTTCTCTACCTACGGTACATCGATGACATCTTTATGATCTGGACGCATGGCCAAGAAACACTGGAGATATTCCACAGAGATTTCAACAACCTACACCCCACCATCAACCTCAGTCTGGACCATTCTACATGAGAAATCCACTTCCTGGACACCACAGTACAAATCAACAATGGAAAATTAGACACCACTCTCTACAGAAAACCCACCGACTCATACAGTTACCTACATGCTTCCAGCTCCCATCCAAAACACACCACACGATCCATCGTCTATAGCCAAGTCCTTTGATACAACCGAATCTGCTCTAATCCCACTGACAGAGACCAGAAGCTTCAGGATCTCTACCAAGCATTTAGAAACCTCAACTACCCACCCGGAGAAATAAAAAAGCAAATTGAAAGAGCCAAACGAATACCTAGAAACCATCTACTTCAAGACAGACCCAAGAAAACCAACAATAGAACACCACTTGTCATCACCTACAACCCCCAACTTAAACCTGTCCAACACATTATCAATAAACTACAGCCTATACTGGAACAGGATACCATACTCCAAGAGGCTCTGGGAGACAGACCCATAGTCTCCTATAGACAACCACCTAACCTCAAGATGATTCTTACCAACCACCACAGGACATACCACACTAATACCAACCCTGGTACCTTCCCTTGCAACAAACCCCTTTGCCAGCTTTGTCCACATATTTATTCTGCTGATACCATTATTGGACCTAACCAAGTGAGTTATAAGATCAAGAACACAAGAACACATATTCCTGCGCATCCAGAAATATAATCTATGCTATCATGTGCCGAAAGTGTCCGTCTGCTATGTACATTGGACAAACATCTCAGACACTTCGCCAAAGGATTAATGCCCACAAAACAGATATCAGACAAGATCACAAAGAAAAAACAGTTTCTTGCCATTTTAACCAGAAAGGACACTCTCTCAATGACTTAACCACCTGCATTCTGCTACAAAGACCTTTTACATCTGCACTTGAAAGGGAATCCTCTGAACTGTCATTCATGTTAAAATTCGACACTCTCCAAAGAGGATTGAACAAACACTTGAACTATCTTACACATTATCAAGATAGCTTTCCCAATTATCACCTCTAATACCATTAACTCACAAACATCCCACTCTCCCCACCTCTAATATCGTCAATTCACAGACACTTACCTTCCTTCCTCCCCCCCCCCCCCCGCATCCCCCTCCTGTTCTGAAATGTGATTTGTCCTTTTCATATGTGTTCATTTTTTTTAACTGTATCCTTTGGTATATATGGTTGTGACTATTTTCTTCCACTATTTGATCTGAGGAAGTGGGTCTGGCCCACGAAAGCTCATCATCTAATAAACCATCTTGTTAGTCTTTAAAGTGCTACATTGTCCTGCATTTTGCATAAAACCACCTATAACAAGGACAACTCATGTCTGTAACGTGTTTATCACACCGAGTAACCCTGTATGAACTAATTCTCAACATACCCTGAATATTAAGTGTAGCCCAAAGGTCTTTCATTGGTATCAATCAAATCAGTTGATTGATACAGGTCTTTGTCTATCTGGAGCTCCTAAGTTGTCCAGGTCACATTTGCTGGAGGTCACTAGAAATGGGTTTATTGGAAAAGGGTCCCCATGAATAAGTCTGTGGCAGTGTTTCTCAACCAATGGTACAAGTACCCTTGGGGGTACTCGAGAAAAGTCTGGGGCGGGGGGAGGAAGGGGGTACATCAACACAAATGAAATGTGGAGAAAACATAATTTTTGTTTTAAGTTTTACAGCACTTTATTATTTTTGTACTTTTTACACCCAAACATTTCATTGCTTGCCTGGCTACAATTACATATATATATATTTAAAAGGGGGTACTTCATAAAAAAAGGTTGAGAAACACTGGTCTGTGGAACCTTCCTCTGCCCTCTCTCTTAGCTAAAACTAAGGAGAGGAGTCCTGGGGAAACATATAGGGCTGCCATTGGAATCTACTTTGAGCATCAGCCATCCCTCTTTCTCTAGGGAGGTATTTTCAGGACCACTCAGCATTGGCCTAACCTTGCTCCCATTGAAGTGAATGGACATTTCCCCCTCGAGTCCAAAGGGACCAGAGTTAGGTTAACAACGAGTGCTTTTGGAAACACCAGCCACAGTGCACGACTGCACATGTAATAAATCCCTGCTGTGACTGCTAATAGGGGATCCAAAAGCCTGAAGCTCCCTTCACCTATGCTGGTCCTTGTGTACACAGGTGGAGGAGAGGGGGACAAAACTGCCTCATATACAATAATGTTATAGCACTTGCTGCCACTGCTAGCTCAGGAGACAGGAATGCTAAATTCACTTGCATCGGGAGATTGAATTCTGGCACGGATCCTGGAAGTCTCGGCCCCCACTGGAGGCTTTTTCATTTTCCTTTCTGGAATTAGCTTCAGTGCTGAGAGCTGGTTCGGGGCCAGCAAAACTTCCTTTTAGCTGTGAACCATTCACAAGATTCCCAGAGTCTGGGGCACTTCCCTTAAAGACAGCAGAAGCTGTGCCAGAAATGCTCCTGCCTCACCACTATCATTTCCTCAAGCGTGGGTGAGGTGAATGCCTAAGGGAACACGACCTTCCTTGAAAGACTCGGTCACAGGGAGTAGGAGTTAACAGCCACCATGCCGCAAAAGAGCACAGTTAGAGGAACTTCAGATCTGGCTCCAAATGTTACATATGGCCCAAATCAAACATTCCTGAACTTTGGTAGCGTTGGAATCCAGGTGGAGGTGTCTTGGGCCCATCTTTAGATTTTTGACTTTTCCAGCCTCGTAGCAAGAGGCAGTTGCTGCCCTCAAAGAACTCAGTCTAAATAGACGAAGGGAAACAGACAAGGGTACAGCATGATTGCCAACCCTCTAGGACTGGCCTGGGGTCTCCCAGAATTGTCATCACTCTCCTGGTGGTGACTGAAAGCAATCCTGGAGATTTTAATAGACTATTTTTAAAAAATGACATTGTGTCATGTTGCGGGGTGGTGGTGGTGGTGGTGGAATCTCCCAGAATAGCTTCATAGAATCATAGAATACTAGGACTGGAAAGGACCTCGAGAGGTCATCAAGTCCAGTCCCCTGCCCCCATGGCAGGACCAAATACTGTCTAGACCATCCCTGATAGACATTTATCTAACCTACTCTTAAATATCCAGGTTCCACAACCTCCCTGGGCAATTTATTCCAGTGTTTGACTACCCTGACAGTTAGGAACTTTTTCCTAATGTGCAACCTAAACTTCCCTTGCTGCAGTTTAAGCCCATTGCTTCTTGTTCTATCCTCAGAGGCCAAGATGAACACCTGAAAACTGCTATCATGTCCCCCTTCAATCTTCTCTTTTCTAAACTAAACAAACCCAATTCCTTCAGCCTTCCTTCATAGGTCATGTTCTCTAGACCTTTAATCATTCTCGTTGCTCTTCCAGTCAGAGCTGGAAACCCTTGGGCATGCAGCAGATCAGAGGTGAAGCTGCCAGTGGAATGTATAGGTTTCCGGTGTTTCAGGCCATGCTCACAAGACCGCCTCCCTGTGATAGAATCCTTTCTAAGCTCGCTGCATCTCTTCTCTGGTGCACTCTTTTCCGTGAGCTGCTGATCTGATGATGGCTGCACTGCCAGGTGGTAAGGCAATTTATACTAGACTGGAACATACACTAGCAATTCCCTGCAGCTGTAGAGAAGAGTTAAAAGTGATATGGATTCATGGCTGGAGAGTCGTATGGCAGATCACAACTGCCCTTGCTTCTCTGGCTCCTGTACGTGGTCCTAGGGCGTACTGGCCTGTGGCGTACTTCTGTCGCAGGAAGGGAAATGATTACTCTTGTGCATAGCACATAAGGCTGCAGAACAGCTACACAATCCCTGCAACCTGATGGGCTGCAGAGGAGGCTTTAGTCAAAACAGCTGGGATGAATGCAACCTCCCCTTCACTCCCGCACTCTGTCCCTCAGTTCGTTCATTCCACACACAGAGATGTATGATGCAAGGATGCACAGTCAGGTTTCTCCTGCTCTCTGGGCCCATCCCATAGAAAGCCTGGGAAATAGGGAAGGAGCTGGCGAGTGTGGGGTGGGGAAATCTTGGCTTTTGCTCCACACTGAAGTCCATGCTGATCCCTTTTCTCTGTATGCGAAAGCCCTGGGCAGACAGACCGGAGGTGTGGAGGGAGCAGGGGGAATCTGGGTCAGACAGGGTTAGCAGTTGTATGTTGGGGAAGGGTGGATGAGAATGGCTGGATACGGCGAGATAACAGCCTCTGATCCTGATTCCTTTGGCTAAACCCCTCAATGTTGAATGTTGGTGTTCTCAGGCTATGTGTACACTACAGTCCCGTATGTTAGCATAGCTGTGCTGGCCTAGCCCCCGAGGGCAAGCTCGGGATATGCTGACAGAAAGAGGGTTCTTCCAGTACAGGAACACTATCTCCCCCACATGCACTCTTTGGTTGGCCAGGTGCATCTACTATGGGGGTTTTGTCACTATAGTGTGTGTGGTTTTTTCCACATCCCTGACCGATGTAGCTATGCTGGTAGACGTTTTAAGCAGAGACATCCTTACCCAGATGCAGAATATGCAGTTGCGTAGGGCAACCTGAAAATTTGGGGCACCATTGAGCCTTAATGTCCACCCGCCTCTTCCTAACCCTGTTCCTTGGCTCTGCTTTCTCCAGAGAGGAGCTAGTTAACTTACAAGTGAAAAATCCTGCTAGATCCATTAGCAGAACATCGAATCTGTGGAAGAGCCAGTTAAGTGGTAATGAAGCCATATAACAGGCATTTGCCAACCCCAGGTACATACTGTCAGTTGCTGAAGTTACTGTGTTAGTCCACAGGAATTTGTTTAAAAATTGCTTTAAAAATATTTCATTAGCGTGTTGCTGAAGATTATAAAATCACATCTCTAAAAAATTGTCTCCCCTGTCATTGAGCATAAGGGCACCAGTTTAATAGTGCTGCATAGGACCCCATAAATCCTAAGAACAGCCCTGGTATTAAGTAAACCAACCCTAAGTCTAGTTCCTAGTGTATAATGTCAATTTCTTTAAGCCATTGTGTGGTTAGCAGATCCTACTTAGGATTGGAATAGCCGCAGCAAACTTTTTCATGGACCCTACCCTTCTTGAGTGCTGAAATTCATACAATGCATCACATCTACTCAATGGTTTTGAAGAGTGGACATCTTTAGCAGTGCCATTTGCAAACAAGTGACATCAGAGAGAAACTCCAGCCAGAGCTTCAGCTGGGACTGCTCGGTGCACCCCCTGTCCCTTCCTGACAGAAGCATAGGTGAGGTTTTCAGTGTGAGGGCACTTCCCGCCAGCTGGCCGCTGAGTGCAGCACAATGGGAAGCGGCCACCCACCTGTTTATGGCACACAGGCGTTCAGCACTGAGACAACTGCAGTGTGGGTCAGTAAGAAGAGAAGCCAATATGCCAGGCTCTCCTTGGCAGGGTGAATTTGGTGGCTATCTTTTGACCGAGGAAAGCAATTATTTCAGTTCCCCTCCCCACCCCAGCCCATACGGTTGCTCTTGTTGTTATTGTCCTCCGCTCACATTCCACACAGCCAGTTCAGAAGATATAGTGAGTGGGTGAGGTCATGGAGAGAGGATTAGTCACATCCAACTGGGAAACAGAGAGGGCTGCCAGCCAAGGTCTTTTGATAATGTAAAAGACTGTCACACAGTTTCTTCTAGAGTCCCTCTAGGGTCGTCCTGGGAGACTCCAGCTAACCTCTGTCTAGGGGGTAGTTATAATTCTTTCCCACTGCCGTCCCCTTGGGAATTCCAGGGGAACTGTAAAAATCCACTCACTCTGGCAAAAATGTAGCTTTTGCTCCTTATGACTGGGGGAGTCCAGGACAGACAGGGTAAAGAGCCTTTCTGAATCAAAGACTCTATCAAGTTCTGTCACATAGAGAAGTAAGGTTGAGGCGGAGCTTAATGAATGACTTCATTTATATATTTTAACACCTCTCCCCCACCCTCCTGCAAAAAAAAGAAAAAAAAAACACGCCTTGGCTTCAGGCCAGGACCACAGACAACTGTTTCTATGGGAACTATGGAGAAAACAGTAAATATGAGTGTGGAGTGAATAAAGGAGGGGGTTTGCTTGGATCTTGTTTCTGGTGGCTTCATGCTCGCTGTTCCTGTGTGCAAAGAGTGGAGTGGAAGAAGACAGAATGGGTAAAGTGGGAGGGGGGTGTAATTTAATTCACATAATATAATTTTTAAAAATGCAGTGTCCATTCCGGTAGTGGTGGTTCTGGCTCATGACTGGCAAGAGAAGCTCTTTCCTGGTGTGAGAGACAAGAAATCAGGGCTGGTCTGTGCACTGTAACTTTGCTATACCCTGCTAATAAGTGGGAAAGACACTCTCATGTTCTTTCAGGCCTCCTCATCAGCTCCTCCGAGGCTTTTTTAGCATGCTTGCCACGTGCGGGAGTGCCACACGGGGTTGGGAAAGGTGGTGGGTTCAGACATGTTGTTGTCTAGAACACACAAAACAGGGTGGCTGTGTCTAGACTGGCCAGTTTTTCTGGAAAATCAGCCGCTTTTCTGGAAAAACTTGCCAGCTGTCTACACTGGCCACTTGAATTTCCGCAAGAACACTGGCGATCTCATGTAAGATTGTCAGTGTTCTTGTGGAAATACTATGCTGCTCCCGTTCGGGCAAAAGCCCTCTTGTACAAATCATTTGTGCAAGAGGGCCAGTGTAGACAGCACAATACTGTTTTGCACAAAAAAGCCCCGATGGCTAAAATGGCAATCAGGGCTTTTTTGCGCAAAAGCGCGTCTAGATTGGCACGGACGCTTTTCTGCAAAAAGTGCTTTTGCGGAAAAGTGTCCGTGCCAATCTAGATGCTCTTTTCCGCAAATGCTTTTAACAGAAAACTTTTCCGTTAAAAGCATTTGCGGAAAATCATGCCAGTCTAGACGTAGCCGGTGGGAAAACAAATACACTGGCCAAGGCTGATAACAGGTGATTTTGGGTGGCTGGCTTGAGACACTTGAGTGATGACTCTTGACAGCTGCCCGCAGAAGCACGTTGCAATAATCACTCTGAGGCTGTGTGGCCTAGAAGGGAAGGCACTAGACTGAGAGTCAGGAGACCTGTACGCTCTTTCCAATTCTGCCATTCACCTGTTGTGTATCCTTAGGTAAGTTATTGTGCCTCAGGGTACGTCTAGACTACATGCCTCTGACAACAGAGGCATATAGATTAGGCTACCCGACATAGGAAAATGAAGTGGCAATTTAAATAATTTAAATGGCTGCCGCGCTGAGCTGATCAGCTGTTTGTCGGCTCAGCGTGGTAGCCTGGATGCTCCGCGGTCAACATCAAAGGCATTTGTCGACCTTCCAGGTATGCCTCCCAAGTATGCCTTAAATTTAAATTTATGCTTCATTTTCCTATGCCGGGTAGTCTAATCTACATGCCTCTGTCTTCAGAGGCATGTAGTCTAGACGTACCCTCAGTTTCCCAACACACATTTTCTCTCGTCTGTTTAGATTATAGGCATTTTGGGCAAGGGGCCATCTTTCACTACAATGCTGCCTACACACCTTTTTGCACCGGGTTCGTTAAGAAGGTGCAAACCACTGGGGGAACACTTTCATTCCGGTCTGATCAGTTTATACAGGTTTTGCTTAAATCTGTCCTTAACTGGTTTAAAGTCAATATTTTGAAAATGAGCCTCGTTGAAACCGAAAGAAGTATATTCATGTGGCCTTTTGCACCAGTTTCACTTAGGGAACATCTAGACCGTGGGGTTTTTCCAGGAAACTCCGCCGCGTCCAGGGAACACATTTGCTCTTCCCCTGTTTTTTGCAGAAGAGCAAACACACTCTTTCGGGGAGCTCTGTATACCTCCTTCTATGAGGAATAATGGCTCCTCCAAAAGAGGAGGCTTTTCCACCATTTGGCCCTGTCTAGAAGGGGCCAAATGGTGGAAAAGCCTCTCTCAGAAAAGCAATCAGAAAAAGCCACGCAAAGTGCACAGTACAATTTGCATAGCTTTTTCAGAAAAAAAAAAAACTATAAAAGACCTAGCTTCTGTCACTCTCAAATTACACCTTGAGTTAAACGGGTGCAGCGCCACATGTACTCCAGCTCTTGTATATACTACAGTGCCTGGCACAAAGAGGCCTTGGACATGGAGCCTCTGGGTGTTACTGTCACTGCGAATCATAAACACAGCAAAGGCCCTTGCTCTTTGTTCAAACACTAATGCTTTGCTGCAAGGTGTTTGCAAGAACATCTTTCCCCTTCAAAACCGCTCTCAGTTTGGGGCCCTCGTGCAGGGCTGGCCTTACCATGAGGTGAACTGAGGCAGCCGCCTCATGTACCAGACTGTAGGGGGTGCCACTAGGATCCAAAGTGTAGAAAACAGAGTCTGCTGCTGGGGGCGTCA
The DNA here is from genome assembly GCF_052426305.1 of Pelodiscus sinensis. Lineage (NCBI taxonomy): Eukaryota > Metazoa > Chordata > Testudines > Trionychidae > Pelodiscus > Pelodiscus sinensis. The sequence continues at coordinate 117,499,474 of NC_143056.1, read as the reverse complement.
TTTGAGCCCCCCACCTCAGGTGCCAAAATGTTGTGGGCCAGCCCTGCCCTCGTGCTCGCTGGAGTGCTCATTGGCAGGACCTGGCTGCATGGAGTCAGACAGTTTCACCACTACAATAAAGCAAAAGGAGCAGGACCCAGTGGGAGCCCTGCTGAGACAGGCCATGAATAACTCAGGCCTATTACAGCTGTAGTCTGGGACTTAGGAAAGCAGGAGTCTGGCAGTGCAGGGCTGGTGCTGACGTTGGACTGGTTGGGTCACTGAAGCGTAGAAAGGGCAGCGCGGCTCCCAGACGTGTCCCTCTCACACCCAGATAGGCATGGTGCTGAAAGAGGCGAGAAGGAGAGGAGTGGTTCCCCCCCCCGAGAACTCTTGTTATCGTCGGCGTCGGAATGTTGCCGCGGCCTTATCGTTTCCTCTGGGATCCGAGAGGTCGCTCTGCTGACAGAGCGTTTATTATCTGGAGGCTGGGACATTCTGGGAGAGGCCAAGCCAGGATTTTCTTCTGTGCAAGGGAGGAAGGAAACAGCTCAGAGCACAGCAGGAGCCCTGCTGAGCGATAGCACTGGGTACCCTCCTCCGACATTCCCTGCACCATTGTAGCAAGAGAGCAGCTTGGCGCAGGAATTCTGATTAAAATATAACCACTCAGCTGATTAAGAAAACATGTCAAGGTCTGCTCATGTAGCACTCGCTCCCTGGGGGTGCAGGGCCACACAAACTTGGATTTGGATTTCTCACAGTGCTGGGCAACCCCTCAGCCTTAGGGCCTGGGATTGCTGGGAGCTGATTTTTTGAAATAGGTAATGTTTTCATTCTTTTAAAGTTATTTTAATGTTACTGCAGGAGGCAGAACTAACAGTACTGAGAGCTGAAATCCCTCCTTTGGCCCTGATTCTGGGATGAATGCCTGCTCTGCATCACTTGTAAGCATGTGCTGAAATCCCTTTCAAGTGCACATGCTTAACTCCTTTTCTGAATCAGGACCATTTTGTGCAGAACAGTTACACAGCAAACTTCTCCCGGGCTTCAACTCTGACCTAGGGGTTAGAAGCTGACTTAGTTTCCCAGACCATCCAATGGTAGATCTTTTTTTGTTGTTGTGACTGCCAGAAGAGGCATGATATCAGTGTCATATAAATAGCCGCCCCCTGAGTGGAGATCAATACACTCTTTTCACATGCCCTTTTCAGTCACTGCCAGCTGAGGCTGGGTGAACACACAGGGATGTGTACTAGAGATGATTAGAAACTAGATTTTCTCTCCTGTGGGAAATTCAAAAAAATGTTTTGACTGTGGTGCGGGAGAAGGAGTGGAGAGGAGGGAAGGGGGAGGGAGGGGGAAATACCAAATGGGAAATAAAAACTGAAATATTGAAATTGCCCCCAAAATGAAAAATTGGAAAAATTAAAATGTGGGACTGTTCAAATGATTTGTTAAAGTAAAAAGGATTTATTTCTGATGGGATCATTTCAAAGTATTTAATGATGACTTTCATATTATATTAAATATTATCAATAAAATTAAATAGAATGTAATAGTGAAATCAATAATTAAATCAGTAATTAAATATAAGCGTCAAAATGGAATGACTAGCAATGATCATCAACAAGAGACATTTTTACCTTACGGAAATAAAATAAGAAAGGATTTGTTATGGCTTTTTTTCCCCCATTGAAATGGAGACATTTCTGTGAAACATTTTGATTCTGACAACTGCATTTTTTGATGGAAAACAGCTCTCCTGAAAACATTTTGACCAGCTTTATGGGATTAGCTAGCTATCCTGTTTTAGTTTCAAGTTGTTGATAGAGTCCACTGGAAAATGAGACTGTCTTGGAAAGAATGGGATGTATTGGCACTTCATACGTGAAAAACTCTACCACAGACACTGTTATCCATTCCCTAAGAAGCAGGCCAGTCCTCTCAGACCAGGCTTGATTATGCAATCCTACCTTCTCATGTTGTGTAGCACGTAGACCAGTGGTCTCCTTGGCATCCATGGATGCTGCTAGGTTCAGTCAGTGCTCCCGGGCAGGAGTGAAGCTTCTGGATTGTCCCCCCTCAGTGCCATGTTTTATCCTGAGGGCCCAGGAAGTCTTCCCTTTCTGTACTTGTCTCAGAACTGGCTGCTTGCATTAATACTGCATTTTCCTTCTGTCTGGCAGGTTGACAGCACAGTGGAGCGTGGAGGATGAGGAGGAGGCAGCGAGAGAGCGGCGTAGAAGGGAACGGGAAAAACAGCTGCGGTCCCAGGCAGAAGATGGCTTGAACAATGCCAACTCCTCCTCAGAGAGCGGGATGCCAGCACAGGAAAATGAGTAAGAAGAACTTGAATGTGGAGCACTCTTCAAACACGCATCATCCTAGTGTAAAACATCCTCACCTGTGTTACCCAGATCCACTTGCTGTGTCCCAATCTAGTGGTGGCTGGGCCATAGATAAAGGTTGATGGGCTTGCTCTAGCATTGATTAGCAAAGGAGGGGTTTTTAGTTCAGTCAGTTAGATGTTCATGCTTTAAGATCCAGCTGTCTCAGGTTCTATACTTATGGTTAACAACCCTTTTTGGGGCAGCTGGGGGAGCAGCTTTTAACTTTCCCATGAGATAAAAATGCAGGGGGCAAGGAATGTAAATGAACACAGCTCAATAAATCAATGAGTAAGACCTCAATTCAGCAAAGTGTTAAAGAACATAGTTTGCCTTAAGAATATGCCTAGTTCTATTGGGCTGTGTCTAGACTGGCATGATTTTGCGGAAATATTTTTAACGGAAAAGTTTTTCCATTACAAGTATTTCCGCAAAAGAGCGTCTATATTGGCAAGTGCCTTTGCGCAAAAGATTTTGCGCAAAAGCATCTGTGCTCAGTATAGACGCGGTTTTGCGCAAGAAAGCTCCAGTGGCCATTTTCGCCATCGGGGCTTTCTTATGCAAAAAATTCCTGTCCCTGTCTACACTGGCCCTCTTGTGCAAGAACACTTGCGCGAGAGGGCTTTTTCCCGAGCGGGAGCGTCAGAGTTCTTGCGCAAGAACACTGACAATCTTACATTAGATCGTCAGTGTTCGTGCGCAAATTCTCACGGCCAGTTTAGACAACTGGCAAGATTTTGCACAAAAGCAGCTGCTTTTGTGCAAAATCTTGCCAGTCTAGACACACTCTTGAAGTCTACAGAATTTATTAAAGTACATTAAGTGTTTTGTAGGATCAGGGACAAGTTAGACAAGAAATGGAACTGCTTGATAAAAATAGTGAGAATTTTTAATCTGAACTTTTTTAAAAAAGCGAACCAGCTCTGTAAGCCCTGGTTCTGCTACCACTTATGCATGAGCTTAATTTCACCAGTAAGGGTAGTACAGTTAAGCACATGCATAAGTAATTGTAAGAACAAGGACAAGGCACCAAAATGAATCAAACAAACAAAAATTAAAGAAACTTCTCCCCCAAATGTATTCATGACAATAATTCTAAAATGTTCTTCAAAATAAATACAAAATATGACATGGAAAGAAATATTTTTTTCAGGATTTAAAACAAATCTTAAGATTTTTATTTTCAAATTCTTGTGAAAATGTTTCCATTTTATTGTGAAAAGCATTTAATCAATATTTTGAAAAGTTAAATACTTCAGCTGGTGCTAAAAAGAAACATATTTCATTTAAAATGTAAGATGTGCCATGTAATATTAATTGGAAGCATTTCTAGACCACCTTTCACACAAGGATCATAAAGCACTTTCCAAACATTCATTAACAAAATTTCAAATCATCTTGCTGAGGCAGATATCTCTATTTTACTGATAGCTAGTGGTGCAAAAAAATTAAGTGACTTGCCAAGAGCAATCAAAGCAGGCTTTACAGTAAAAAATAGCATCTCTAATAATGCCAATATTGAGGCCCTGCCTTGCAAAAACTTGCCCATGTGCTGAACTTCATGCCTTGCAAATAGTCTCATTGAAGTAGGTTTTACTCATGAAAGCTCATGTCTATACTACAGGTTTTTTGCACAAAAACCCACAGAGTGTCCACACCTCAAGAGCATTTTTGCGCAACACCCCCTACCCTCAAGCCCCCAGAGTTCTTGCACAAAAAGTTATGTGTGGACTCTCAACAGGTTTCTTGCTCAAAAAGAGCCTATCAGAAAAAGCACAGGTGCTCTAATGGCCATTCTGTGAATGGTAATCAGAACTTTCTTGCACAAGAGTGTCCATGCAGTATGGATGCTTTTGCATGCGCTTTTGAGGTGTGGATGGACTTTTGTGCAAGAAGGTTTGGTGGAAGATCTCTTCCACAAAGAGCTTCTTGCACAAAAACCCTGCAGTATAGACAAAGCCTAAGGTGCTACAGGTATGCTCTTTGTTTTTAAAATTGCAGACTAACATGGCAACCGCTCTGAGACTATGCACAACGTGTAAAAGTTAAGCACTTGCATAAATCTTCATGGGAGTGGGCCCTTATACATGTATGTAGGTTTAGTTGTCCCATTGAAAAGAGTGTAAAAGGCACAGCAAAACAAGGAAGGGAAGGGAAAATAGAGAAAAAGGGTGTGCAGGATTTTGGGGGGAATAATCACAGAAAATGTGTTTGGTCCATTTGTCGACAAAAATATACCTGCGTCTACACTACTGCCGCGTTCTGTTGACAGGAAGTCGACAGAACGTGGCAGTTTTGTCGACGGCAGTAAACCTCATTCTATGAGGAATGACACCTTTTCTCGATAGAACTCTGTTGAAAAAAGGCACTATTGCATGCAAACTCTGCTTTTTCGAAAGAGAGTGTCTGTACTCTCTGTCGAAAAAGCGGCTTGCTTTGTCGACAGTACTGGTTGTAGTCTAGATGCTCTTTTTCGACAGAGGCTTTGTCGAAAGTATCTGTTGACAAAGCCTCTGTCGAAAAAAGCCTGTAGTCTAGACGTACCCTTTGATGATAAAAAAGTCTCAAGGAGTAGCTGTGTTAGTCTGTAACTTTAAAAATGAGTAGTCCTGTGGCACCTTTAGAGACTAACAAAAATATACAGTATCATGAGCTTTCATGGGTAAGACCCACTTCATCAGATGAGTTGTAGTGGAAATAACAGAATTCAAGATATATATAACAGCAAAAGAAATACCTATCAATTGTAGGACCCATGTTAATGAAGCTAATTAAGAGGGTTATATGTGACCCATTCATAGCTTTTGATGTGAAAATGCAGCTGTTAAAAGGCAGGAGAAATTGGCTTTGTAATGTACCAACCAGTTAATGTCTTTTATTCAAGCCCAGAGTAACAGTATCAAATTTGTAGATGAATTCCAGTAGAGCAGTCTCTCGCTGTCAATGGATGGTGAAATTCCTTTGTGGAAGAATGGCTACTTTTAAATCCATGACTGAGTGACCAAGTGGGTTACAATGTTTCCCTACAGGTTTATATGTGTGATGTCTGATTTGTGTCCATTTATCCTTTGGCACACAGCCATAGCTAGGGAATAGCTATGGCATAGCTAGGGAAAAGATTGGAAGTTTGTGGGTGCCTTTTCACCAGGGCCAATAGACTGCAAAGTAACCATGCTAAGATAATGTGATTTTTTGTTCACCTGTGATGAGCAGACCATATACAAAGATTTATGAGTTTGGTCTTACAGCTGAGCTGGGCCCTTGGCTCAGACAGTGAAGTTGGTGTTTTTGTTTTTGATTGAAGTTTATTTTTTAATCCAGAGGTCCTGGGTTCAATCCCTCATACAAAAACACATGCAAATAATTGTAGATGGGATGCTGAGGTCTAGGGAGAATGCTGGGAAATATATAGGTATCATTTAACTAGGGATGAACCTGGACCCATATCCCACAGAACAGCAGGGAAGTTTGATAGTGAAATCCATCCTCCCTCAAAACATGCCGGCTGGCCAGCTTGCCTTCTGGCTTTTATGGATGAGCTGTAGCCAGCCTCTTTGCTTTGTTACCCAGTCACACCATGCGCACTGAACTATTGTGCCGCACTCCATCTTACATCGTGTTTCCTTCCCTCCAGCCTCTTCTGCAGCTGCTGACGGCCACCTGGGCTGGCTTGCTGAGCTGGGGTCAGCGTGCCATTAATCTTCCATAAGCCTTCTCTTTCTCTTGTGTAAACACCACTCCCCCATACAATGACTCACCCCATTCATGTAACTCATCTTTCTGTAAACAGGCCCTCAGCATTTCCTTGGGGGTGAAGGGCTTTGCGCAGCCCCCAAAGAAACGCTGGTTACAATTTTTCCCGGCAGCTGTGGTGGCTTTCCTGCAGGTCTGGACGCTGGAGTGGCTCCAAACCCTTGAAGTGCTAAAAGGCTCTTATGTCAGCCCCAGTCTCATCTCTTTTCTTTTTTCTTCCTGATGATCATGAATTCTGAGGGGTGGGAAGGAGAGACCTGGCTGTGAAATCAAAATTGCCCCACACTCCAGCCTAGTGGCATCTGAGTGATGAGCACAGTATTTCAGGAAGGTCAAGGGGCTGCAGTCAAAATGCTGGGACCAATCTGTAAGCATCACAGAGGAAATGGGAACCATCTGCCTGTCCCCTGCTGGGGATTTGCCACAGAGCATAGCCTCTCTCTGTCCCTGGCTAAAGGAGGACATGGGGGCTAGGAAGTGACTGATGTGGGGCGTGCCTTGGCTATCCTCCACTGGCATATGGCCTTTACTTGTGTCTTTAAGGGCTGAGCTTCCCACTCAAGGACCGCTCTTCCTCCAGACTAGCAATTTGGAGTCTTTTCCTGTCTCTGCCATAGAGTTCCCTGCATATCCTGGGCAAGTCACTTTCCCTGTCTGTGCTTCAGCTGCTCATCAAAGAATCATACTTCCTCCCTACCCTGTCTACTCGTGGGCTACGTGTACACTGGCCCCTTTTCCGAAAGGGGCATGCTAATTTGACAGGTCGTAATAGGGAAATCCGCGGGGGATTTAAATATCCCCCTCGGCATTTAAATCAAAATGTCCGCCGCTTTTAAAAAAGCCGGAAAAGAGCGTCTACACTGGCCCCGATCCTCCGGAAAAAGCGCCCTTTTCCGGAGGCTCTTATTCCTACTTCAAAGTAGGAATAAGAGCCTCCAGAAAAGGGCGCTTTTTCCGGAGGATCGGGGCCAGTGTAGACGCTCTTTTCCGGCTTTTGTAAAAGCCGGAAAAAAGCGGCGGACATTTTTATTTAAATGCCGCGGGGGATATTTAAATCCCTCGCGGATTTCCCTATTATGACCTGTCAAATTAGCATGCCCCTTTCGGAAAAGGGGCCAGTGTAGACGTAGCCCTAGTGTTAGTTTTTTGTGGCAAGGACTGTCTTACTATCTGGGTGCATCTAGACTGGCAAAAACTTGCCAGCTGTCTATACTGGCCGCTTGAATTTGCACAATAGCACTGACTTTGTAATGTACAAAATCAGTGCTTCTTGCGCAAATACTTTCCCGCTCCCGCTCAGGGATAAGCCCTCTTGCGCAAGAGGGCAAGTGTAGACAGGCACCTTAATTTTTTGCGCAAGAAAGCCCGATGGCTAAAATGGCCATTGGAGCTTTCTTGCTCAAAAGTGTGTCTAGATTGGCACGGATGCTTTTGCGCAAAAGCACTTTTTGCGCAAAAGCATCTGTGCCAATCTAGACGTTCTTTTGTAGAAATACATTTAATGGAAAAACTTTTCCATTAAAAGTATTTCCACAAAATCATGTCAGTCTAGACGCAGCCTCTGTGTGTATAGAGCTGCGCCCAGTGTCTCACTTGGGGCCTCAAGTAACTACAGGAATAGTAAATCCTAATCCGCTTTTACCTCTGACATCACAGATTATCATCTTCTCACTAAGGCAATGTGAAAATGGCATGAAGAAACCTGAAGTACATTCTTGGCATCTCTACCGGGTGACCATCTGATATGGGACAGGAGTGAATGCCACCCCAGTTACCAAAGTTCCTTGCATTACAAGGTTCCTATCTAGGGCATTATGGGTACTTACAGCTGGGCCTGTGTGTCTCTGTTGTTGTCAGCTGTCACATAGCTTGCAACAGCTGATTTTTCCCTCCAAAGACTCAGCGGCTGGAGTCACGTGAATAGCAGACTTACAGCTGCCTTTTTTTAAAAATAAATATCTAGCCCCTGTGGTTGAAGAGAAAAGCTTGAAACATGTAACCCAAGTGCTCCCTCAAGCCTCTGTACTCAGAAGGCAAATAAGACTCCCCACCACACACATTTATCTAGTGTTAAAATCTCATTCTTCTTAAGCTCATCTTCTTGAGGCCTAGCTCATGATTTTTTTAAAACATTTGGGATCAGCCACCCAGTGTCTCAGGCATCTCACTTGAAGTCACTACAAGCCTAGGCAGCAAAGTTGGGTAGAGATGTGCTTCTTCCTCTCTTTTCTTTCCTGTGGAGTTTTCCCTCCTACAGCCGTGGAAAGGTAGGAAATCTTTCCAGCGGTTAAGCTGGTCCCCACTCCCACCCTGCTGGGCTTTTTAAGAGGCAGAGGGACGAGTATTCGGCTATGCCAACCTAGGCTGGGGTGTGCCAACCCAGCAATTGGCAGCGGGTGTCATGGCAAGGAGGGAAGCTGCCAACATGCATGTTTTCAGGAACACTTTGAAGTGCAATTATGAGTCTGAATGGGCAAGTGACTCTGGGAACGTGACATCTATTCATTGCCCAGACCCGCTGCCTTGGCCACACATCCCGTTCTTCATGGCAAACACCCCCTGAGTTTTCTGAATGCCAGGACTCTTCCCACCTGAATCCGTATCTGCTTACTTTGTGGGAAAGAGCAAGTTTATTAAACTGCTGCCGGCCAGGAAGAGCCCAGGAAGACACAAAAGAGCAAAGCCAGACAGAGTTCTGCCTCATACATTGTCAGTAACAGTGGCTGTCTATGGACCAATCCCAGGACCCTTACTGCTGGTGATAAAGCAAAGGGCACATAGGTAGATGTGCACTGCCAGAAGCAGACCAGTCTATCCAAGCTAATTATCTGCCCCTCCCCCCAACACCACAAATCCAAACACCTTATCATCTGTAATGCCTTTATCCGCACCCTAGACCTGCGGGGGCAGGAAGTGCTATTACCCCCATTTACAGACAGGGAAATCAAGGCATGGAGCATTGAAGTGCCATATCCAAGGCCAAGCAGGGAATCTGTGCCCGGGCAGGGGACTGAACCCACATCCCATGTTAGAGCCCCAACCACTGGGCCAACCTTCCTCACTCATCCATTGCTGTGCATTGTGAGGACACTGGGTTCCTAAAGGCATTTTGAGAAGATTTTGCAACTGTTTCTCTCATCTGAACAAACTGTGATGAGAGCAAAGGGTGGAGGCACAGGTGCCCTAGCTTATGCCTGGGTTGCCTATGGACCCTCTTGGAGGCCATCCAGGGAGTCAGGAACCAGGCGGAGGAACACAGAGGACAGGCCACTGTCTCTTTTGCCACAGGAATGGGGTGTTTGGAGTTGCTATGCAATTCAGAGAGTTCCCCTTATTTCAGGAGAATTCCTAAGTGGCTGCTTTGGGGGGCTCTTCTAAGCTGGTAAGGCTGCTTCATGACCTCTCCCTTAGTGAAGAATGAGGACGGGTGGAATTCAGGAGATCAGGCCCTTATCCTGAAGCTGGGACTGCACGAGAGGAGCCAGCTAGAGGGAGGCTGTGCTAGCCAGGTTAGTGCAAAGGGCAGGATCATGGCCAGACTAGCAGGGGGCTCATCTGCACCAGTTGGGAGCCTTTGCAGATCCACTGTTCTAATCTTTCTCTTGCTGTGTTTCAGGTTTGAATTTAAGCCCTCCGGACCTTCCGAAATGGAAGAGGATGAGGGGTTCAGCGACTGGTCCCAGAAGCTCGAGCAGCGCAAACTGAAGTGGGCCAGCGAGGGAGCACAAGCAGGGGAGCGAACGTCCCCCCAGGAATGGAGAGAGGCCCAGGAAGTTGTGCCTACTTGCAGAGGAGAAAGGTACAGCAGTGAAGGGGCTCTGCCAGAGAGGTGATATCTTGGGGAGCACAGCAAGGTGGGCGTGGGCAGAGCTGGGTCTGCAGGAAGGTCTAATCTGACAACGCAGAGACAATCAACCCACTATCATTTGTGCTGTTGTGGGCAGGCAAGCTCATGTCCTAATGCCCCAAACTTTGGTGATGGTCAGGGTCAGATGCAGCTTCCATGACTTTGGGGCAGACTGAAGGGCCCCTTATAGATCCCAACCCTGACTCCTGCACCCCATGTCCCCAGCCCTAACACTCCTCCATCCTACCACCCCAACTCTGTGCCCTGAGCCCCTCATATACCCTAAACACATCCTGAGCACCTCAGACACTCCAACCCTGACTCCTGAACCCCCATGTCTACAGCCCCCTGCCCTGAGCCCCTCATACACCCAAAACACATCCTGAGTTCCTCAGACACTCCAACCCTGCCTTCTGAACCCCACATGTCTACAGCCCCCTGCCCTAACTACTGCACCCCCCACTCCCCAACCTTCTGCCCTGTGCCCCCCAAACTCCGCCCTGCACTTAGATTTCTTACAGGTATTTTTGTATCACAATCTCTAGTTCCTGTTTTAAGGCTCCCCCCAAGCGGGGGCAGAGGGGAGGAGGTTGCGATAGGACAGTTCCTGTAAGCAATTTAAATTACTTTTACCCCTGACCATTAGAGCTGGTCCCTCCCCCCCACCGCCACTCCCAGTTGAGAGGTTAGCCCTTTAGCTTTAGCCAAGTCTAGACCCCCCTGTCCCCAAATCTCTCAGTTACCTCTGGCAAATCCCTCCCTGGGGGGCATCCGGATCAGAGCATCACAACTCAGCCCCATTGTTAGTCTGATGTTACTGGGGCTTTTGCTGAAAGTGTCTTAGATCCAGAAGCGTGAGAAGCTGCATAATGAACATGATGAAATATGGCTCTCTCTGACTCTCCAGCTCCGTTTCTTTTCAAACCCCTTGACTAAATCAAATCTAAAGCAACATCTCACTCCTGTTTAAGGGGCTAATCCTACTAATGCTCACCCGTGCTCAGCGTTTTACACAGCACTCACCCCATTGACTTCCATCAGAGTTGCAGGACTAGGGCTTTTATTACGAATGGGTCTATTTGCCCCAACCTCACCCTCCTCCTTTCCTTCTCTTTCTGTGGAGGTTCCTTGCTGGAAGACTTCAGCTCTGCTCTCTGATGCGAGCAGACCTGCATTTGCTTTGCTTCTACCTGGGAGCATTTTCCGTCTTTGTTGACTGGAAGTGTTGTATCTCATTTGCCCACTTTTGCCTTGCAACGCTACTTTAAAAAAAAAAAACAATTTGCATCTTTTTCTCTCACTCAACAAACAAGAGCGGTGTGAGGTGAGGCTGCTCTGCAGTTGCTGGGAGAGAGAAAATTGCAAACACCTGTGGCAGGTGAGGCTCAGAGGGGGGGGGGAGTGGCCAAGCAGCTGTCATCTGGAAAGCATTTAAATTCAGTCCCTGTAGCTCATCAGCTTCTTATTTGGAGGCTGCTGAAGTGATGTAGTAAAGGGGCAAGCTAGGGGGATCATTAGCTTGCTCCCTTGTTTGTGGGTGTAATTTGTAGGAACCATAAACCTGTAGCAAATTCCATTTTCCTTCCTATAACTGTGCTCTGTAAAAGCACTTCTTTTCCCTGCTTCTGCACTTGGAAGCCCTGTGTGGGCACTCAGGTATGCCTTGTGTTCTGCTTTCTCCCTGGTATTCAGCAGTTGTGCCTGCTCTCCATGCTGAAGGACTGTGACTGTCATGGAGAAGGCTGTTGAATCTCATTCCTGAGGTGTGCCTGGGATCCCTTCCTGTGGGAGTGATTTTCATGTCCTAGTCTTACATCACTGCAACGAGCAGGGAGAGTTGTGCTCTCCTGGATACAGCAGGAGTTGTGCCCGAGGCCTTGTATTGTTAGCTGTGACTTTCTCTGAGCTTTGGCGTTGGGGCACTGCGCTCTTGGGGCTACAAGAGCCACATTTGATTCTTGCTGAAACTGTGACGCTGATTCTGAATAGCCCCGGTAGGCAGCAGAATGGCTGCTTGGCTATGGGTATGTGGTAATGCGCCAGTGGTGGCAGTGTCAGATTGGCTGTCTCTGGTATCACAGCATGTGCGTTGGGTACGTGCTCTGCATAGCAGAGGTGTCGGGTTTTAATGCTAAAGCAGGCCTGTGCCTTAAGGGTGGGCAGACCTGACTGGCTGGGCTAGCTCTATCCAGAATTGGTTGTTACTGGAGCTGAAAGTCTTGCTGGACCCCTAGGCAAGTTGCAGGGGGTGCCTGTGAGCTCCTAGAAGTAGCAGGGCCTTGGATGGATGGGGCTGGCCTGAAGCAGTCAGCCCTGCCCAGGGTGTGCCATGCTCCCTCCCCTACTGCCAGCCCTTAAACTTGCCTGGAGCATGCCATGTAGTGATTTAAAGGTCCCAGGGCTGTTGCGGCAGCAGCAGCACCTGAGAGCCCTGGGGTAGCTGTCCCCTTTGTTGCCCCTCTCCACATTGGTGGGTCTGAGGGCATCTCTACAGTGGAGTGCAGCACCTGGGGCTGGCCAGTGTTAGCTTCTTTGGGTGAGAGTTTCAGGGCTATAAAACTTTCATGGCCCGGAGTAGAGCTGGCACCCTTCTTACCATAAGGTCAGGGAGTCTGTGCTCCAACCCAAGTCTGGAAAGCAACACTGCAGATTCATAGCCCTGGGACCCTCCGTCAGTTGGCATTGGTCAGCCCTGAGTGTTTAACTGCAGTACAGAGAGTCTGGTGTGAGAGAAACCATGATTACGGCAAGTGGGTATTTGCTTTTTCATCGGACGTATTAGGCCTGGCCCTGCGCAGGGGTCTCAGGAAGGGGGACCAGACTGCTGTGGCTGTATCTGGGAGGTGGGGACTCTACCCCGTCCCTTGTGCAACGCTGCTGTAAGGGAGGGGTAGAGCCAGCAGTAGCTGCTGCTTCAGGCAATGTCACAGTAAAACATGAGACCCCTTCTGTCCACTTGCTGCAGGGTCGCTAGCTGCCATTTCAAGGTACTCTAGTAAATATGAAGTGGAGAAAGCGTCTCTCTCCAGAGCACTTAAGCTTGCAGGAGCCCTGGCTCTTTTGAAATTGCTGGGCCCTGGGGCAATTGGCCACTTTGGGGATAGGGGAGATGAGTGGCCCTGGCTGTCCTGGCAGAAGGGATGGTGCCTGTGGGGGGTAGGCATTTGGAGCAGGCAACTGGGAGTTGGATGTCTTATGCATAAAGGGTTTGAAGCAGGCAGTTACGAGTAACAAGCAGATGTTACAATTGTTGTAATAAGGATACAAAATCCAGTGTCCCTGTTGAGTTCAGGGCTTTCGGTGTCCAGCAAAATTGTGCACCTGGTAAAATATAGGTGAGATCCAACCCACTGAACATTTGGATCTGGCCTGCTGTGGCCTTGCAGGACCCTTGGCCTTCCTGACTGCCACAGATCAAAGCATGCGTGGTTCTGCACAGCATGTGCTGTAAAGGGGGGGTGGGTGTCTCCATCTGCTGCTCCTGCTCCCCACACAATCCTCGCAGCTCCCAATGTCAAGAAACCAGCCAATGGGAGCTACAAGGGCAATGCTTGCAGCACGTGAAGACCCACTGCCCCGCTCCCCACGAGAGGTGCACTGCACAGAGACACATGCAGACCTCAGCAACTGGCTGCTTTGAGTAGCGTGTGGAGCTGTGGTAGCCAAGAAACCTGCCCAAGGGTCACACTAGACTGCCTGCTGGGAGCTGCATATGGTAAGTGCCATTCAGCCTGAGCCTGCATCTAGCTTCCTACCCCTCCCATACTTCTGCCCAGGTCACAAACCCCCTCTTGCACCCAAACTCTCCTCCTGCACCCTTGCTCTTGGACACAATCCTCTCCTGCGTCTAAACTACCTCCCAGACCCTGCACTCTCCCTACACCTCTCCCCTAGGTCAGAATCCTCATCTGCACCCAACCTTCAGCCCCTCCATTAATATCCTTAGAGTGTGGACCTTGATCATTTACTAATTCTTTGAGTGCCCCCTCACCCACAGCAAAAATTATTACTCACCCCTGATCTAAATTCGCAGGCTTGCCTTTTGAAGGTGTTCTGCAAGTTTCCCTTGAGGACAAGTGTTGAGGTCCGGTGTGCAGTAGTTGCTTTGTGAAAAGTTTGTCCAGTGATGATACTGCGTTTGTGTGGTGTTGCTTTCCTGTGTGCGCTCCCTAGAGTGCAGTGATTTGGGTTTTGCCCACACCATTGTTGCTGGGGCACTTGATGAGGTAGGGTCCACTGATCTGGAGAGGTGCATTGTGGGGGGGGGGGGGGGGGGAATGTATTTGATCATTGTAGCTGCCGAGATGTCTGCAGGTTTTTTATCTCTTCTGGTAGAGCCTGGTGCTTTGAATTGGTGTGTCCTGGTCTGTGAGGTGCTTGGTGATGGTGGTGGTGGTGGCTTGAAGGCTGTAGGGGGTTTAGGAGACTGATGTAGTAGACCGATGCGGAGCAAGTCTACAGAAACTAAGCCACTCCGCACTGGACAGGGAAAGATGGAAAGAAATAGTGAGGGAGGCATTGGACACCAATGGGCATTGAGCCCATGACTGTTGATGATGATGATTGATGATGAAGATCCTGAAATAAATCTTCCCATCAAATCTGAGTTGTAGTCATTTAATGATCCCATGCCACAATCCATAAGGGGTGTGATAAATGATAGCTAAGGGTGTGCAGTCAGTGGGTTCTCTCTCCAGCCTTCAAACAGGTTCTCTTGGGATATTTGGATGGCCCTTTCCATGATGCAGAGCTTTCTATAGTGAACACCGTGTTGTAGCCATGTTGGTTCCAAGTAGGGTGACCTGATTTTAAAAGGGACAGTCCTTTCTGATATTTGAGGCTTTTACTTATATAGGTGCCTATAAACCCCACCCTCTGTCCTGACTCTTCACACGTTCTATCTGGTCTCCAAGATGTTAGAGCTACAAGGTGCGTGAGTGACTCACATGCTTGTGTATTTTGTTTAATGAAGGCAGTTTTCAGAGTGTGTGGTGTATCTCAGACTCTCTCCGGAGCAAAGACTATGGTATGAGTGCCGGGCAGTGGATAATGTGTGTGGGGAATCTGGGCAGGATTTGTGGAGGCAAATGAGGGGACTAATGTGTTTCTTGTATCTTGTGATTTGACTAACCTGATCATGGTGTCCAGAAAGCTAATGCTGGGGTGGGAGTCTTCTAGAGAGTTGTGGTAGAAATTTGATGGCATTTAGATCTTCTGTCTGGAGGATGACAAGACTGCTTTATTTCAGGTATATTGGTTTTTTTGTGGTACACGTGTTCAGAAATTCTTCCTTGAGGCAGTCTGTGAGGAGGTTGGCATATTGTGGAGTCCTTAGTACCCTGGTTGTTCCCATGAAGGTGAAAAGGAAATGGATAGGTTTGTCAATGTGTGTGTTTTGGGGGTTGATTTCTGAGTGGTGAGGCAGACGGATGTCCCACCTTGTGTTTTGCTCAGACATGTTGCCACCTCCCAAAGAGCTCTGTGTAGCTCACATGTACTGTCCATCAACAGGTTGTAGGGATGTGAAATCCCATTTTAATTGGTTAAATGGGGGAGGTGGGGGGCGTGGCTGCAGCCAGGCTGGAGTGGTCTCTGACCACTGCTGGGTTGAAATAGTGCCCCCCTGTTGCAGGCAGGGACAGCACTGGCATCCCTGCTGGAGCAGCCCCTACCTATGGTGGGATCCCCCATAGGGCTGGAGCAGCCCCCTACACACAGCAGGCAGGGAGCTGTTAAACATTGACATCCCAAACACGTAGATATTGGTCTACATGCAGGGCTGTAGTGATGGTTTAGCAGACCTGGAGGCCAAAGACCTTTAGTGACATTGCGGGGGCGGCCTGGCATGAAGGGTGGCTTTGCCCTCAGCCCTGACCCGGGAGGCACTAGAAGAGATTAGTTCAGTTTCTGCCTGACTAACCTTGGGCTTCTGTATGGAGCCTGTCAACCAGGATGCAAGATGTGATGCAAACACTGGGGTTTAGGAAATAGGCCGCTGCAGAGTTCTCATAGTAACGATTCTTGGCTAGGAGTAGTCTGAACATAACCCAGTGCATTGGGAAAAGTATCTTTGAAAGAGACTTGTACTGAATGTGACACAGCCTGTAGTGCTGGTGCTCCAACAGGACAGTGCATGCCCAATGGGGTGGGGGGTGTCTGCTCTCTACACAGCTGCATTGCCGAAGCCTGTGGGTTTTAAGGCGATGCTGCAAACCTGACTGAGATCAAAAGCTCTGTGGGGCTCAGATGGTCTCTTCCCCCTCCACCGTGCATGGTAGGAAGTGGTTTGTGACTAAACTAGATGCTGTGGCTGTACAGGCGTTATGGTGAACACGTCATTTTTGTACCTGAGCCCTTTACAAATGCTGATGAATTGAGACTCTCGGCCTCGCTGTGAAGAGATGAGATCTGGGTTCTTAAATCCACTCCTTTTATGGGGAAGAGGGTAGATGCTGCTGGCAGCTGCTGTATGAACAGTTCCCTGCCCCCTCTGGAACCCCAGCAGTTCTGCTAGGAAATCTCCAAAATAGTCCTGAGTTAATTATTGACTTTTTTTCCTGGTACCAGCTACCCACGTGGAAAACCAGGGGGAACATTGGGTTTGGTTCCAAAAGTGTTCTTAGTGTGTTGGAATTTGTTATCAAATTAGAAAAGTTCATTGCAGGCCAGCAAAATAAGTGTGTGCATGAACCCCCACCCTCCACATACCCCTTAACTTCAGCCCAGTGCTTAGGGCAAACAGGTTATATACCACAGAGGGCAAGTCTGCATGAGAGGTTACATTGGTATAATTGTGTCTTGGGCTGTGAAGAACCCATAATCCTAGCGCACGTCTACACAGCAGGGCAAAAGCCAAATTAAGCTACGTGACTTGAGCTAAGTCAATTGTGTCGCTGATGTTGAAATAGCTTAGTTCAGCTTTTGGTTCTGTCTACACAGCAGCAAGTCGAAGGAAGAATGCTCTTCCTGTGACTTCCCTTACTCCTTGTGAAATGAGGGTTACAGGAGTCAGAGTAAGAAGTCCTCCAGCTCAACATTATTTCAGAATAATGGCTTGCAAATAACTCTGTTATTTTGGAATAATGTCAGTTATTCCGAAATAATGCTGCTATGCTGAGCTAACCCATGCTGAAGGCTATACCGGATTGAGGGAGGAGTTGGTCCATCGACTTAGTTACTGCCGCTTCGGGAGGTGGATTAACTACAGCAGGGGTGGCCAACCTGTGGCTGCAGAGCCACATGCAGCTCTTCAGAAGTTAATATGTGGCTCCTTACATAGGTACCAAATCCAGGGCTGGAGCTACAGGTGCCAGCTTTCCACTGGGCTGGAGGATGCTCACTGTTCAACCACCAGCTCTGCCCTAGGCATTATCCCCCTCCACCCTTTCCCCCTAGGATCCTAAGACTTCCTACCCTCTCCACTGAGCCTGTCACACCCATGTTTTACCCCTCCAGTGTCTCCCACAGAGAGAGCTGATCCCAGTGGGGAGGAGGAGGCACTGACAGGTGGGGCTGCCAGTGGGTGGGATGTGCTGAGTGGTGGTGGGAAGATGATCAGGGCTGGTGACATAGAACTGTTGCTCATTGGTAAACTCTGGCTCCTTGTCCAGTTTAGTCTGGCCACCCCTGAACTACACCAAGGGGAGAATCCCTGAGGATGGAATTCCTACTCTGGAGCAAGGACCTGAGTTCTGACCTTCTTCCTCTCTTCTTGCTGCTCCTTTCCCCACAGTTGAGTGTCCAACCTGCCACTGTAGGCTGTTCTGGGTGGGTTGCTCTCTTTCCTGACTGACTGTTCCATTTAATCTAAATATTTACTGTGACCGAGAGCGAGCTGGAGTCTCTAGTCTGGTGATGAAAGCACTTAGCGGGGAGGTAGGAGATCGGAATTCAAATCTCTCTGCCTGATGCAGAAGAGGGGTTTGAATCCACATCTCCTACCTTAATCACTCCATTACAGGGTGGCTCTCCTGCTCTCTCCTTGGCATGAAGAAGGATAGATTGGGAGTGTGCGAGCAGACGCTTGTTGAGTTTGCTGAGCTGAACTGACCCTTTTTCCTGGCCAAAGTTACGGGGTCAAATTCACAAATTAGTTTCGGGTTCATTCAAATGGCATCTTTCACCAAATAAACTATTTCTTTAAAAGTCACCATGTCTTGCTCCTCTGGGCCAGGAATTGGGGATAGAAGGCAGGATCCATGTTGCGGCTTCTGCTACTCCTCCACCAGGCCTTTCCCGTGACGGACTGTGGGGAAGAACACCAAGTGGCTTCTGTGGCAGCAGAAGAGAAGGTGCAGGACAAGTTGGGCTGAGCCTACTGTCCCCTTTCATTCCTCCCATTGTGTTGGGCCAAACTGTCACTTTCTAATGGTGCCCAAATCCTTCCTCCACTTCCCCTTTCACACTCTCCCACCTCTTGCTCAACATGCAGCTGTTGCTTAAACTCTACTCTGTAGTTTGCTGTACAGAGATGGCTGGCAACAGCTACTCTGAAGCCAAGTGAGGAGACAATGCCTGGGGTTGAGAAGGCAACCGGGCTGTGTACTTGATGTATCTGGCTTATCGGCTTGGCTTGCCTGCCAGTACTGGCATCCTGCCTGGATACTAGTTGTCTGTGCTAGTATCTAATTGAGGAGAGAGGCCTGAATTTGTTCACTGGCTTGAGTTGTGGTCAGTCCCTGACAGGCTTGCCCCCCACCAGAGATTGTTGTATGCTGGCTCTGTGGAACCCCTGCCAACACAATGTTGTTTTGTCCTCCTCTAGTGGGTCAGTTGGGTATAGAGGTTTAAGACCTATAATGCACTGCTGGTGGTGGCTGGGGGCTGCAAGCCAATTTAAATCATCTGGAGAGGGTGGCTGGGGAAGCGTGAGGGGATGGCAGGTGGGGCCAAGGGAGACATCCCGCTCTGAACTTATGTGGGAATATCCCTGGTACCTGGGCACCCCAGACCCATAGAATTCACCACCAAAGGACCAGCCACTTACCGCAGGTCAGCTGCAGTTTAGTTCTCACACAGTGCCTGTGGTCTGTCCTATGGCAAGCTGCACAGGAAGGTTTATTAAACAGGAAAAGGAAACGAGCTATTTACCAGGTTAGAGCAGAGACACATGCATGTTAGCCTTCATCTATAGAAGGTTACAAAACCTTCTATAAGCTAGCTGCAAGCTCTGCTTGTTTGTCATTAGGGCTAATGTAGGCCACGCAGCTGGGATCTCAGCTGTCTGTAGGCAGGTCTACACTTCAGTGCTATAGTGTCACAGCTGTGCTGATGCAGTGTTTTAAATACAGTTGCTCTTAGGCTGATTGGAGAGCTTCTCCCATTAGTGTTCACCACCTCAACAAAGGGAAGGGATGGTGAAATAGCCCTGTCCGTGCAGGGGGCTAGGTCAGAATAAGGACATTTCTGCTCAGGGATGAGAAAAATCCACACCTGTGACTCTAATTTTCTGTAGTGTAGACCTGACTCTTGCTTCCCCAGGGTGGAAGCAGAGTAGAGACCCAATTCCTTTTGCTTGGGTTTTTTATCTCCTCCTTGCCACATGCTTTGAGCTGCAAACTCAGCTGATAGGCGTCCAGTTGCATGACTGATCTTCACTGGGAGGAGAGCTGAACAACAGTAAGTCTTTTGTCCTCTTGTTGACAATTCCTCAATTGTTGCCGGATCCACCCCTAGCCAGTCTGGTATCGATGGGTCTCCTCTTTCAACGGGGTCAGAACAATTTATGTAGATGAACAGCTCTGCATGTTCATGTCCCTCCCACGCTGTTGGAAGCTTAACAATGGAACTGCTCAAATATTACAGTATGGAACTTACTTGTAATAGCTAAGATGACTATGCTGCTGCGGCAACTCAGAAGCATTCATTCTGACCACTTTGTTATCATTCTAATACCTATTTGATCAGCATTAACCCACAAATGAACCAAGTGGATTCTAGCTGCGCATCTGTTAGCGGCCAGTTGAGAGATGGAGATCTTGGTTTGAGCTGGCAAATGGCCTGCAGTGTCAGTCATTGGTAGTACCTGTAGAAAAAATCAAGCCACAAGCATCTTTCTAAAATAAAAGCTTCAAAGAAATATGTGCAGTGGGAACTCTGGGCTGAGGCTGCCTCTTAGAGATGGGATGTGTACCTAGCTTGGGACTAGAGCTGTTTGGAATCTTTATGCTTTTGGAAAAATGTAATATAACTTTCCTCCACCCGCCTCTTTTTCCTCCCTTGCCCTGTGTTTGACAACCTAGATTTAAATGTTTGGCTTTAACAGTGTTGGGTTTCCATTCTCCTTTGGCTGAATTCCAGTGGTTCCATTAGGGTTTACTAGTGGGGGCTGCAAGGGGCAGAGGAGAAGATCAAGTAGAAAAATGGAATCTGAAGAAAAAGGGAGCAGGGTGAGCAGACCTGCAGGCAGGGGAGTTCAGGTCCCTGTGTGTGTGTCTCTCTCTGTGTAAATGGTTCTTGTACACTACTGAGAAATACAGACCAGTGTTCCCTGTAGGCTGAGCGCTTGGTCAACCACCCAGGCGAGATTCAAATGCTGCCCAGCTGACTATCAGAGCACTCACAGCTGCCAGCGTGTGTTTCTATTGGTGGTGCACATCTGCACATGCTTCGATGCACATAACATTTATTCTGAACATGGATGGGAAGATTTTGAGCAAACACTGATGCAGACTATTTTGTAATCTAAAAAATGCAAGGGGAACAAAAGAACAGGGAGGGCAGGAAACTCCTCCAACTCAAGCTAGACTTGCCTGAACTCAAGTTAGCTCAAACTGCTTCAGAGTCAGAAGGGGTCTCTGTCACAGTCTAGTTGGGCAGGGGAAGCCCAGCTCGGGAGTACAGGGAGCGTGGGCAGGGATCTCTTCCTGCCAAATCCATCCGGATCTAAACATGTGGAGGAGTTAATTCTTGTCTTTGCAGTTGAGACAGGAGCAGGAGTTCTACAATTTACTTATCAGTCTTCCTCCATTATTGCTGTGCTGTGCAGGTCCTTTTTGGATGGGCCTTTGTGTCTGACAGGAAGGTTGACAAATCGGAGGCTTAAAGTGCTCTCTTGTCCATGTAATGGCAGCCTCTGGTATCTAGCACTGAGTTTGCTGTGGAAGTGGCTGGGTTGCTCTGCAAAAGTTGATTTCTGTGAGGCAACTTCCCATCTGAACAAGTATAATACATGGAGCCAGACAGGTGTGATAAATGGCCTAGGGCCTAAGCCACAGCTGGCTGAAAGAATCCCATTGACTTAAATAGGCTGTGGGTCTGTCTGGTGCTGCTGAAACAAATGTGGACTAGTGGGCGCAAACTGGACTGGGAATCAAGGAGATCTGACTGCTATTCCCAGATCTGCCTGTGATCCAGTCTCTGTGTCTGTTTTTTTTCCCCCCTTCCACTCTCAGTCTGTTTAGACTGCAGATCCCTGCCCTGAAGAACGATCTCTTGCTTTGTTTGTACAGCACCTGGTGCAGCAGGGCCTCTCTCACGCGGAGCTTCCATGTCAGGGCCGGCTTCAAGTCAATTTGACCGATTTCCCCCAAATTGGGCCCTGCGCTGGCTGCTCCCCTCCCACAGCTCTGTGGCGCGCCACAGAGCTGTGGGAGGGGGCGTCGGCCCCGGAAGAGGAGTGTGGCGGCTTCCCTGGATTTAAAGGGGCTGTGACTTTTTGTGTGTGTGCGCAGGTTTGTTTTTTTCTTTTGCTCAACAAAAAATCCTGGCCACCGGGGCCCCATCGAAACTGTTCAAATTGGGCCCCACACTTCCTAAAGCCGGCCCTGTTCCATGTACCACCATAATGCAAACAGTGATAAAGGAGTGGATCTGATTTCTTCAGTTTTTGAAAGATTTCATCCATGTCTTAGTGTAAACCCCCCACAAGTGTTTCTAATTCTTATGGGTAGCAGTTACTGGACCTTTAACTCCCATTCATCTGAAGAAGTGGGCTGTGCCCAGGAAAGCTCATTATACCATCTGCATGTTTTGTTAGTCTGTAAAGTGCTGCAAGATGATTCATGGTTTAAGTTTTTCTAATTCTTATGGTTTTGTTGACCAGCTCTACCATGCGCTAGTTTGTCATGCAATTAAACCCTACCTCTACTAGATAGCACAGCTGTATCGGCACAGTATTTTTAGCACCTCCAGTGAATTATATGTTGAGCTATTACTAGTGTTGCCAAGTATCTAGTATTGACATGGTATTTTCACCTCCTGTCTGGGTTTAAAAATAAATTTATTTTTTTTCAGAAAATACCAGACACATAAAATGTCCAGTATTATTTTCGCCTCCTGGCACGGGGGGAAAACACCTGGCAACCCTACACACACTCAGCAACTGGGCCCAGCCCTCAAACTGCCCCCGCCTGGCCGCCCCCGGACTCTTCCCCACCCCCACTTACCTGGTTCCACAGGGGCTTGTATTGTTGCTGGAACAGAAAAATAAAATGGCCGCCTGCAAAAAGTCTCTTCTTAAAGGGGCCATGCTGATTTTATATTTTTTAATGTTTTACATTTTATTAGCATAACTGTGGGGGTCCTTTTGTTGAGCAAAGAGGAGGGAAAAAAACCCTTTTGTCTCCCCTCCCCCCTTTTTTTCCTCAACAGAATTTTTTCCCCAGTGTGTGGGGGTTTGTTTGTTTTTTTTTTGGGGGGGGGGGTTCAGTATTTTTGGTTAAACCTTGTGGGCTTTTAAAGGTACGAGACTTCAGATCTTCTGTGGGCTTGAAACACTTATTTCCCTTCTCAAAGGTCCCTTCCCCTCTCCATCTCCAGGTCTCCAAGACACTCTAACGAGGAAGAGGACAGTGGTTTGAGGGAAGCAGAAGTCAAGCTGGAGCAGGTCCAGCTGAATCAGGAGGGGCCGGAGGAGATTCCTGAGGAGAATGAAGAGCTGAGGCAGGAGCAGCTGGAGACAGAGGAGAGTCCTCTACTTCTTGTGGAAGAAAGCATTGAAGAGCAGCAGCAGGAGGAGGAGGAGGATGACGACAAAGCTGGGCAGGAGGTTAGAGCAGAAAAATTGGATCTGTGGCCTTCCTTGGTATGGCTGGTGTCAGAAGGTCTGAGCCTCAAGGCTGCTGCTTAAGGGCTTGTCTAAATTTGGGGAAACTTGCACCAGTGTCAATGCATTGCTGTAATGTACTTGGGGACTGAAGCGGGTGGGGACAGATGCATCGCAGCAATGTGTAAAACAGGGTGTGTACTTGTGATATGTGCCTATTCCAGTAGCCTATAAGAGTCACACTAGTGCACACCCTGCTCTACGAGGGTGCAGCATGTCTACCCTGGCAGTTTGCATTTATATAGCTGAAGCTATGTAAGCACTTCTGTTACACAGTGCTTAAATGTGTAGATATCACTTTGATTTTTTTAACTGGCTTCTCTTTTCTCCACCACTCTTCCTCCTCCCCACCTCCTTTGAAATATCAGTCACGGCCCATAATGAAGAACATAGGGGTACTCTAAGTAGCACCACAAAGCCAAGCCTATAATTCTGTGTTCTAAATGATCTGTGGTGTGTGTGTGTTCTTCCCCCTCTCCTCATCATTCAGTATGAAGTGTTAGTTTCTTCACTTCTACAGAGCTAAGATACAAGACTCCTCAGGAAATTCTGAACCTGTGTGTTCAGACTCTTCTCCCCCCCCCCCCCCCTTATCACATGTTCTGGGAAGCCTTGGCCAGATCTATTAATAAATTTAAAATTAGGGTCCAGTGGTGCTGCCTTCGATGTGCTAGTGATGTCTATGCTGTATATAGTTCCAGGCATGGTGAAGCCATGGTAAACGAGGGAGACAAAGAGGGAACTCAAGCTGACTAGAAGCCTGAGTGTAACTTTTAGTTGTAATACGTGTTTGAGAAGGATTGTGATTGCATATATCTTGAGGTCCCTTTTATTAGTGTATTATGATTTCATATCTTCTTGGAATAAATGCAGTTGCTTTCTCTCTTCCCTGCTTCAGAGTAGAGAGATAAATGAGTAGTCAACTACTCACATTTCCCCGGGAGGAAGCCAAAGCTGGTGGTGGGAGGAGCTGGCTTAAAAGCGAGTTCCCACCATCACCATCTCGGTGGTGCTACTTCCCTTCCCCCTCCCCTGACCCTCGCTCCCACACTGCTGTCTCCATCAGAGGCAGCAGCATGGGTGGGGTAAAGAGAGGCTTCCATGAAGCAGTGCATGTCCACAGTGGTCCAGGCTGGCTGCAGACAGAGGCTACTTGGCAGCAGCCCCTGTCTGCAGCCAGCCCAGGCTGCCGTGGACAGGAATTGCTCCAGCCGGGCAGGCAGCCCAGCTCAGTCCTGGCTCATGCTGGGTCCAGGACCAAACCCAGCTACATCTCTGCAGTTTGCAGTTTAATGTACTAAGAGCTGAGTGGGCAGGCAGCCCAGCTCTTAAACTGCAGAGCCGCAGCGGGGGCAGCACCTGGACCCGGTGCGAGCTGGGACCAAGTGCCTTCCCTTATTGACGAATTGTGAAGTTGATAGAATTTGTATCAACAACACGATTAGCTAGTTACTCACCTCTTAGCATCTTTATGTCGGGGGGGATGTTGTACCCTTTGTAATTGGGGCGGGAGGAGAGAACTGGACAACACTGGCAGAAAACACTTTTTTTGAAAATTCCTGCGGCATGCCTCATGAGTCGGCTGTGTGATCTTGCACATGTAAAAACATTTTTTAAAATGGCATCTGGGAGGCTGAGTTTGTTTTCACATGTGAAAAATTCCGAGTGGCTTAGACCCTCTCCCACAAGGGCAGCTTTGGGCAGACTTTTTTTTTACAACCGGCATTTAATGAGCGTTGTTCCTGATCTGCTCATTTTTTTGCATTCAGGAGAAGAAGAGGAGGAGGAATGAGGAGGAGGAGACAACACCAGAAAAACGCCAGAAAGCCCCGAGCACCTCTAGCTTGGAAGGGGACGAGGATGAACCACGTGATGGCCAGTCCCCAGTGAGTTCCTCAACGGTAGGTGCTGCTGCTGAGTGTGCTCTGAATCACATGTGCTCTTAGAGCTGGCCTAACCCTTAGCGAGAGGAGACCTGGTGGTCTGTTCTGATACTGCTGAGCTATAGAGTGGAGAAGCAAGATAGTCCAATGTTTAAGACCTCAGGAAATCTGGATTCAGTTACCAGCTCTGCCACAGACTTCCAGTGTGACCTTGGGGAGGTCACTTATTCCCTGCACCTCTTCTTTTGTTGGATTTTGGTCAGCTCTTTGGAGCAGTGCCTTCCTGTTGGTACGTACAGCTCCTAGTGCAATGGTCCTTAGTCTCATCTGGGGCCTCTAAGAATTCTAATACAAAAGTAATAATCCTGACCATCTGCTACATTCATGAACTTAAACTGGTAGCCTCTTTAGCTTCCTGCTGTGTTTTTGCATGTAATATTCAGCCTGCTTTATGCACTTCCCTTCAATGTTCATACATCTACAATACTGTGTATCCAGATCTGGTAGGTGTATGGGGTAAGGGCTTTTTCCTTCTGCTCTCAGAATTGATTTTGTTGGGCATGGATTAGGATGCGGAGTGACAAGACCAGTGTGTGCAGATCTCAGAGTGATAGTTGAGGGTCTGGGAGGCCTCTTAGATGCCTGTTACCATCATGCTCCCCAAGTGGCTATCGAACCCTGTGGTGTTTGAATGCAACTTAATCTTGCCTGGCCAAGGAGAGTTATGTGATTATGTTCAAAAGGTTTTGTAACAAGAAATGTGAATCCAGGGGAGTTTCTTCTGCAATTCTCAGAGGAGCTGCTCAGATGTGGAGAAGCTCTTGTTATAGGAAACACAGAAAATGAAAATCAAACTTCTGGACAGCAATAGGACTACTTGGATTCTGGCCACGATCTGTTTGCATTGTGACTAGCGATGGGGAATGTGTGTGATTATTTTACCTTTGCCACCCACTCCCCTCTCCCAGTGCAGTGAGGGATTTTACTGCCTCACGTGACAATCGAGCTCTGGAGCTTTGCCACTTACTTCAGTGGGAACAGGACTGAGCCAACTCTGTTTCTGAAAAATCCCACCTTACCATTGGTACTTGGTACAGCAGTGAATACCCATACCTTCCTATAGAAGTAATGCTAGGAACAGTCCAGTGTGCAGCAAGGAAGGGATTAAATATTCACTGCCTGTCAGAGGCCTTTATGGTGTTGGTGCAGAAGCATCCCCACCAACCGGCCTGTAGCATATACACATTTGTTCAGAGAAGAGATGAGCTCAGTCGCTGCAAAGCAAAAAGGAGCTGAAGGAATTTCTTGCTGAAACAATAAAAATGTATTAAAAGCCTGGCTCCTCCAAAAGAAACCAATGCGTCTGGTTTGGAAAAGCATGCGCCTGGGGGAGGACAAATAGGATTAGGATGTGAGCACTTTGACCACCTTAACCGTAGGCTGGGGTGAGGATGGGGAAGCTTGCTTCTTTAGGGCAAGTATAACACCTACAGGCGGAACTGAAACAGGGACCTGAGCTGGAGCTTAGTGCATGAGATGCTACCACTTGAGCTAACAGCTAGCTGGCTGTCAGCTAAGGTTGTAGAGGAAGTGGTTTAAGTGCCACTACATTGGACAGTGACCCACACCTAGTCGGTGTGTGTGGTTTACATAACAGTTGTAGCTTGTGCTTTAGACCCAGAGGCCCTGTGCGGGTGGGTCAGTGAAGTCTAGCAAGTAGCAATCTGGGATTTCAAAGGCCTTTCTGGCCAGAAAAAAAGAGATCTGAAAACAATGGAGGACCAATGGGGTTCAAGGCATGGAGTAGCCAGCTACAGGAAAAGGGAAGCCAGGCACCTGAAGTTTTGCCACAGGCTGACTTTATAAAGCATCCAGCTGACCTCTTGGCTCCAGGCTACAGTGTTCCTTTTTGCCCTTTAAACAAAGGATGCGTGTAGCACTTCTGTAACATGGAGGGCTGGACTAGGAAGCTGGGTTCAGCAGGGGAGGCAAGTAAGCACTGCAGAAAGGCTGTGACTAGACTGTAGAGTGTCCTGGAGAAATGAAGCAGCTTCTCAGATTTGTACTTGATAGCTCTGTGGAGGTGGGAGCAGAGTTAATGGTGGACTGTTGGTGGGGGAAGGAAACAATGGAGCAGTCTCTTGTTCCTGTACATTGCCTCTCTTCCAAGCTGTAAAAACTTGCTGTAAATATCCAAACAGGGCTGTGATGGACAATTTCTCAGCTTTAGAAGCTGAAACACAGCTAGTGATCTGCACCTTGTCTCAAGATGCCAATTAACTTGCTGCTTGAGCAGGGACAGAGGATCAGAGCCCAAATCGCTGGACTCGCAATCCCAAGCACAAACTGCATCAGACGCTGTTGCAGCTCTGACTAGAGATGTTAGAAATAGTTTGATTGAATAATCGTGTAACTGCACCAAATCTTAGCTGTTACATAATTATTTGATGGTCCCTGGGGGCTGGGCTGGCAGCCAGTGTGCATCCAGCCTTGCTCTTGAGGAGCCCCGTGCCACCCTGTGCAGTTCCTTTTCCTCCCCTCGCTCCTGCTCCTTGCTGCCTCTGATAGAGAGGCAGCAAGTGGGGAAGTGCATCTAGTTCTTGGGATCAACTGATAAACTCAGGCTTATCAGTCAATCGTTTATGCAGCTATACAGTAACATCCCTAGCTTTGACTTCCTGAGCCCTGCTGACCAAGGAACTGCTCAGCAAGAGGTTCATGTTACAGGGCATAGTCCCAAACAAGTATGCTTTAAACCGGCAGAACAATCCTTTTAATGCATCCCTGTTCAACGTAATTGTAGCTGCACTCAAGCACTAACAACCTTTTCTAATCTCTTGCACATGTCTGCATTGCAACTGGACATCTCCAAGAAGACAGGTGTGTCTTGTCAGAGGCTTTACTGCTCAATTAAAACTAGCAGTGACCTCCGCGTGCATCTTAAAAACCTTCTGCTTTTTCAGGTTTTTTACTACTTATCTCCCTCTGCTACTGGAGCATAATACAGTTCTGTAGCATGTAGATGTGTGTGCAGGGCAAATTGCTGTCCAGATGGCTTCTGAATGGTAGGGTTTTTTTTGTAGGATTCCCGAGTAGTAAGGGATCTTCTGCATGCTGGCTGGAAGGCTCCCATGGCTTGTATGCCTTCTCCCCTGCACAGTGCAGTAAAACCCTCGGTGTGGGCAACACTCTAGACTTGCCTTTCCTGGAAGGCTCTTAACACAAGATGGCTGTGTCTAGACTGCATCCCTTTTCCGTGAAAGGGATGCAAATTAGACACATCACAATTGCAAATGAAGCGGGGATTTAAATCCCCTCTGCTTCATTTGCATAAACATGGCTGCTGCTTTTTTCCGGCTCGGGGCTTTGCCGGAAAAAAGCGCCAGTCTAAATGGGGATCTTTTGGAAAATAAAGCCTTTTCCGAAAGATCCCTTATTCCTTTTTTTTAAGAGGAATAAGGGATCTTTCGGAAAAGGCTTTATTTTCCGAAAGATCCCCATTTAGACTGGTGCTTTTTTCCGGCAAAGCCCTGAGCCGGAAAAAAGCGGCAGCCATGTTTATGCAAATGAAGCAGGGGGGATTTAAATCCCCGTTTCATTTGCAATTGTGATGTGTCTAATTTGCATCCCTTTCACGGAAAAGGGATACAGTCTAGACACAGGCGATATGTAAGCTCATCTGCTGCCCCTTCCTGTTTAAGTGCACAGCCTAATTTGGGCATATTTATTGGGCAATCTGTCTGCAAGTAAAGACTTTTTCAATGGGGTTTGCTTTGCCAGAAACTTCGGCTAAATCACTCCTCTGTCTCGGAGCTTCCTTGCAATGGAATGGCCAGTGTAATTTATGTACCCATCACTGATGCCATTTTCAGTCCACCCTCCTTCCTGTTCTCATCCTCCTTTTTTCCTGCACTTCTATTCTTTTTAGCTTTTTCTGTAGCTGCCCTTTCCCTCTCCTCCTCAAGAACCTACGTGAGTCTTGCAGTGGAGAGGTCCTGCAGGGTGGCCTCAGTTGC
The DNA here is from genome assembly GCF_052426305.1 of Pelodiscus sinensis. Lineage (NCBI taxonomy): Eukaryota > Metazoa > Chordata > Testudines > Trionychidae > Pelodiscus > Pelodiscus sinensis. Next base: position 117,470,561 of record NC_143056.1, on the reverse strand, counting down.
CCTTATGGTGGGATGGGAGGAGAGTAGCTTGGGGGCAGGTTGCTGGTTGCACTGGCAGCCAATGTGCATGAATCAGTGACCTCCGAGAACATGAACTGGTTGTGGCTGCAATGAGGAATGGGCTAGGTACAGATGCCATGGAACTTTTCTTCCTTCAAGACGGGATCAGTAGGCTGGAAGCATGGGGGAAGCTCTTTTTTAAAATAAATATAAATATAAATATAATTTTGTGTGTGTGTGTGTGTGTGTGTGTGTGTGTGTATATATATATAATATAAAATAAGGATGTTTGGCTGCACTGCCGTTCGTCCTTCGACACTCCGGAAGCTCATTTTCCTGATAATTCGTCCACTTGGAAGCCACCTCCAGAACTTGTTAGTCCAGCTCCATCATGTCTGCTGCATCTACCATCATGGCTGTTGTGGCAAAGTGAGGCATTATAGGGACACCCAACAGGCCAGCTGATGGTTCAGTCACTCTGTGGTATAGGCAGGGAGGTGGGAGAAAACAAGACACTTCTGAAACTACCAAAGCCTCCCTGCTAGGGTTGGGGAGAACTTGATGGGTTTTTTTTTTGAGTTGTGGCCAGTCAAGATGTGGGATGCAGGGCAAGCCAGGAAAACCCATCTCTTCTCTCTCCTCTCTCCCCATTTAGATCACAGACCGAACTGAATGCCTGAACCGCTCCATAAAGAAGAGGTAAGTCTCCTTCCTCTGACCCGTTTGTGATTCCCACTGGGCTTTGACTGACTTGGGTATCCCTGTAACACCGATGCTCACCTGAACCAAAGGCACAATTCCAAGTGATTGGGGTTGGGGGAAAGTGTCCTGTTGCTTCATGGCCTCTTGGACTTCTGTCAGAACGAGCATTTGTGACAGGGGGGAAACTATTGGTCTCTTCTCAACGAGGCTTTGGTAGACTTCGCTTTGGCCAACTTAATTCCTCCTTCCTCCTTCCTCCAGCAACAGCGTGAAGAAGTCTCAGCCACCACTTCCCGTTTCCAAGATTGATGACAGACTGGAGCAGTACACTCATGCTATTGAGGTGATGCTCCCACTCGCATAGGTGGCATGCTCTCTATCCCAGCCCCTGTATCCTCTCTGTTCTCATTGGATAGTGCTCACTCTCTCTGGCTCTTGTAGATTCTGCTGCTGTTGGCTCTAAAAATAGGAGAGATTGAGCCTGATCTACCTAAATCCTTCCATGCTCTTAAAATGAAGATAATGAATCTTGCCACTTTTGAGCAGGAGCACTGGAGATGTGAACATGCCATATTCTCCTACCTTCTGACCTTCAAATAGGGCTGTCTTCCCTGCACCTGTCTGTCCTCACTGGGCACACTGTTCTTCTGTTTAGCCTCCCTGTTCTTATTTGTTTCTGCCCCTTGACTCTGTGGGTTAGTGTATCCATCTGGGCATGTGAATCTACAATCTCCGGCCCCCAATAACTGATTCACAGAAAAATCTGCCAAGTGGTCAGGATGCCTTCACTTTGATTTGCTTCCTTTCCAGACATCCGGGAAGGCTCAGAAACTCGTCCGCCAGTCTTCCCTTGAACTTGCCACCACAAGCATGGTGGTAGCCAGCACAAAAAGCCTCTGGGAGACAGGAGAGGTTGCAACTCAGTCCTCTAAGTCCCCATCCTGCAAGGTAGGATTGCTGAGCCTACTATGCCTAGCCAACTCTACTGCAGAGAGAAGGGGTACAGCTCTCTGTTTAATATTGGAGAGCTGCCCCCTGTGTCTAACAGCATACCCTTGAGAGAGAATATTCATCCTGCTGCATGGTTGAGTGGGTTTACTGAAATGATTTAGCTGCATCGCACCATGGAGTAGGGACTTGAACAGACAGTGGCATCGGGAGTAAAAATGCGAGATTAAAGCTCCATTCTTCCCCTTTTTCTGTTGACCTCCATGTTAACTTTTGAATGCTCTGTCTTGACTTCCTACAGTTGACGAAAGCTTTGTCTGTACCTTGAATTAGCCCCAGTCACAACACTGCAGACACCAAGGAAACTGGCTGGGTTTCTCCTTGCTTGTAATGGAATGTAAGGGAACTGCTGGAAACAGTTCTTGCCTTGTTGGCATTAGGAGTCAACCCTACTTGCTGTGTGTTGATGGCTCAGTGGGATCTAATCCAAAGTACAGACAAGTTGTAAATTCTATACAATGAAAAGAAACTATTCTTCATTTCTAGTAACTTTTTTCATTTTCTGGTTCAAGTGCTGGCACAATGCTGCAATATGGAGGCTGAAAGTGCTGCAAACCAAAATGTCAAAAAAGCCAACAGCCAAAAAAGCTGTTTCACTTTCTATGGAAAAACTTTTCCATCAATACTTGATATTGTCAGGAAAAGATTTACAATATTTACATCTTGTTCCTCGAATCGGTGTCTTGTGAACCATCCATCAATACTTGGCACTTTAAGAAAAGGGCATCTCAAACCCCTGTGCCTGTAGCCATGTTCCTGCCCAGTGTGACTCAACTTGGATACATAGCCAAATACCATAGTTATTAGGCAGGTGGCTTCAGTAAATGTGATGTGAACAACGGCCAGTTTCAACAGTGTTGGTGGTAGGGTACTGAGATGTGTTCTTGTGTCCTCAGGATATCGTGGCAGGAGACATTGTGAGTAAGCGAAGCCTGTGGGAACAGAAAGGGGGCACAAAAACTGAAGCCAACGCCAAGGTAAGTCGCTTCTCCCTTGGTGCCTGTGTCTAGCACTTGCATTTGGGTATTGTGGTAGTGTTTGTTCAACAGACTTCTCTCTTAGATCAGAGGAAGCGAGAAAGAAGGATGCTTGTATAGTGAAGCATAGATTGGGGCTGCCTGCTAACAGAAGCACAGGCCTAGGAGATAGTGACAGGAAGGCTATGGAGGCTTACTCTCCTCTTCTAAATGTATCTATTATAATAAACATGCTCACTAATATAATAGTGGGCTTAGGCCAAAGCCCAAGTCCTCCCGCACCTCCCCATCTGATATCGTTTTGCATTTGGATTGAAATTCTGCAGTTTGGGCTAATTGTCAGAAGTTTTAATTTTATTAAAAGTAGCCGAATGCTCTGGAATTTGGCTGGCACAGTGGTTTAGATACCTGGGATTCTATTTCTGGGCTGTCTGCTAGCTCTAAAAGGTGTCGAGACCTCTTGTGCAGGGTATCGATGTGTCACAGCATCCCTGAGGATGACAATAGTTCAGACGCTAGAAATTTAACTCTGCTGCATCTGCTTTTTGATAGAGGCTCTTGGGGAGGTTTGGCTGAGCTCCTTTTTTTCATTGATGTTATAATGAGTTTTAAGACTGTTATTTTACCTGGCAGTTCCAATAACAATCCACCTCCCTCGTTATTTTATTGTCCAAGCAAAAAGGTGGCAGGAACAGGCAATAGCTAAATCTAACCCCAGTGTGGGAATGAGCCACATTAAATTGTTGAAGCTCACCTGCTCCTCAGACTTGAGTTAATTTGACACTTCAATAAGTTTCTTATATATTAAAAATTATTTACCTTAGCTGGCTGAGATCCAGACTGGGAAATAGGCACTTGAGGAAGGATCCTAACCATCGCTTACTCTTCTCCCGTTCAGACTACCCCTTCTGGCAAGAAGTACAAGTTTGTGCCGACCGGGCATGGCCAGTACAAAAAGGTGCCAATAGATGATGCAACGGAGCAATAGTGTGTGTGGAGTACCAATCAATCAGGTGGGTTGGTCACAGCCTCTCTCTGTAGGAGAGTCATTTTGTACTCTTCAGGCAGGACAGCTAGGATGGTTCAGTGCAATAAGCATCAGACATGGTTTTTCATCCTGTGTGTTCTCAGATACCAGCCAGACTAAGGTGCGTTGGAAGGTGCTGCATGGAGAAAGGCTGAGTTCCCACTTCTCAGCAAACAATCCTCTTCCTCTTTGGGGGTAGAAGAAGGGCATGCAAGAGGAAATTCTTTCTAGCCACTGGGGGGAATAGGATGACCATATTAGCTGCTAGGAAACTTACCTTGCGGACCACACTGTGTGGCAGGGTTCCTTTCGCTGGCCTCTGTCCCTACTCAGACTGAAAGCGCCTTTATTGAACTAGATGTGGCTTACTCTTTACAGCACAAGATCAGATTAAGCGCTGCAGTGGCTGGGGATAATGAGAGTTCATTCCAGAGAAGCATGGAAGCTGACCCAGTCTTCTGTATTCAGTGTATTCCAGTGTTTCTCAACCAGTGGTATGAATACCCTTAAGGGTACTCGAGAGAAGTTTGGTGGGGTGGTATGTCAATATAACTGAAATTTGGAGAAAACAGAATGTGTTAAGTTTTACAGCGCTTTATTATTTTTGTACTTTTTACACCCAAAAATTTCATCGCCTGCCTGGCTACAATTAAAGTGTTTAAACAAATGTGTTCCAATGATAAAAAAAAAATTGTCTAAAAACTGTAGGTACTGAGGGTTACTTATACTTTTTTTTTCCAAAAGGGGGTACTCTGTAAACAAAAAGGTGAGAAACAGTGGTGTATTCAATGGGGGCATTTAGATCAGGCCTGTGGTTGGTGGTGGGGTGATCTGATGGGAATTTGCACTGTTTCTAGATCAACCAGTGGAGCAGAAGGAATGGTCTAGTTACATTAAGCAAGACAGGAAAGTGTGTAGAGCTTATCATTGTGCCCACTTAGAAAGGTCTCTGGGTTTCTGACTTTCTCATGACCATAGTGCTTGAGAGAGCACAATGATATCTCTTAGTTCAAGGGACCAGAAGTGGAAGACTTAAAAGACAAAGAGGAACTCGCTTACAGAGGTGTGACCCTGAGCATCTGATGGCCTGTGCAGGGAAAAAAAAACACATTTGACTTCTCATAAAACATTTATTTACTTTCCAAGCTTTAGGGATAGCATGGTCTTTACAAAAACACTTCTTCCATCTCTTCCCTGTTTACCATTCACTACCCCCATCTCTTCCCTGTTTACGCTGACCCCTCATGTGATTGTGTAGCCAGACATGGAGGCCAGTAGACCACTTGATGACCAGACCCACCTCTTTGCTTTTCACTTCTATAACCTGCTTCAACTCTCTGCTTTCATCACATGCCTTGTCCTTTAAATCTACATAGATTCCTCCTTGGTGTGCTCCTTCTTATGTGTGCCAAGTCTGGCCTTGCTAAGCTTGGCTGCCCTAGATGCAGATAAACCTCATTATCTGAGTTTTTGCTGCTCGTGTAAAGGGGTTTTCCTCCCCCACCCACCCATGCAGGGAAATAAACCGTTTTATTAGCTGGAGCCTACCTAGGAGGTTAGACTTGTGTCTCTGAATCAGTCAATCCCTCCTGGAAAGGCAAGCAGGCAACAAACAGACCTCCCTTAGGCTAGCCATAGCCAATACTCAAAGGAGAGGACTTGGCACTGTTACCCAAAATCCTACTGTTCAGTGTCTCTCTGGCTCCAAATGTAGGTCCTTGAAGACAAAGAAGCTGAAATAGTTGTGGGTGCTGGGTTTCACCTCTGTTTTCACTTGTTTCTCTGACCATCCATTTCATGTCTTGGGTGTTTCTCCTCTCCCTGTGCACTTCTTTCCTCCTTCCCCATCCCACTGTCCCCTTTTACCCCCTGGCTTTCCCTTCCAGGAGGCCTGAGAGTCCCATGATGCTGCTTGGTAAGCAACTGGAAAGCTCACTAAGTAGTGATTAAAGGAAGGCGTTGAACAGGCTTCTTTGTACCTTCCACTCTTGAGTTGCTTCCTCTTTGCAGGCTCATGAAACAAGAGGTTGTTGCCAAGAGATGGCTTGTATAGTTGCTGATTTGGCTGCCACGGCGACCTCTCTTAGTAACTTCAAACACACTGAAGGGATTTAATTGTTGCTGTCCTCTTTCTCTTTCTGCATCGCATCACTAACTTTGATTCACAACAGCCTTAATTGATCTCCCTCTTGGACTTGAAATCCTCCTACAAGCCTCTTCTAAAAGTTGCCTGCCGGCTCTGGAAACCTTTCTTTCCAATGACGTGCCAGAAACAGCCCTTTACTGAATGTATCTGCTTCCTGCTTGGACGTTCTCTGCGTTTGTAGGGTTCAGCAATGCAACGTGGCCTGCTCACTACCTTCCCTTAGGGAAGCTGAGCTTTGCCTGTGTGGCAGACTGGGCTTCATTGGAAATGTAGTGAGGTGAAGTGGGTACAGTAAGGAAAGGAGCAGTTGTGTACCTTTCTGAATTGCTAAACCAAGCAAACATCTTCCCCTTCATCTGTGAAAGACCTGTCTTGTTCCCAGGGTCCCTGTCACTGTAATAGGACAGAAAGTTGGCTGACGTTTCAGTAGCTACTGAGTTATTGTCTCTTGCCAAATTGGCCTAACCTCGCAGTTGTAACAAACATTAGTTGTTCTGCTTGATGTTAATAATGCAGATCCTATGTGTGGTAATTATGGTGGCCTTTGTGTGTGCCAACTATGCTGCAGTGGCATTACTCCTACTAGGCAACAAACAGATTTTCTGTGTTTCTAGGGTCCGATTTTTTTATTTATTTTTATTTTTTGAAGCAAACTTGTTTTGGCACTGGAAAGAAGCTACTGTATACTAGCAGACAAAAGGGCTGCCAATCAAGGGCATCTGGTTGCAGGACTGAACTCTTGACCGCCATTATAGGAGACTGCAAATAGCTGATGACATTCCAAAGCAACTATGCTGAAACAAACAAAACTGGGGCAGTGTTTGGAAACCTTGCCGTGCAGAGTTAAATGAGACGTGCTCGGTCTATCTTCCCTCTTGAAAATTCCAAACTTCTAAGTTTTTTATAAACACTTCCTTCAGATTTAAAAAGCAGTGACCTGAGTCAGTTATGTGATTTCACCTGAGTGTGATTTCACCTGAGAACAATCCAATAATTTGGACTTGACTTTTAGAAAATCCAGCCACTTAAGGCTTTTACCTTGATGCATCATTAATATGATTTTGCAGTTAGTTTAGACATGGACAATGTGGGTTCAGAGTTTGTTTCAACTGCTCTCGCTGAACCTTCCCTGTGACCAGTAGAAAAGTTATACTACTTGTCAGCTATCCATGCTGGTTGTGAAGTTGTGATCTGCGTCATGTGATTTAGGATGTTGCTTCCTAGGGAAGAAAGCTCACTGTAGTGTATCTAGAGAGTTGGGGGGCAAAGGGGAGAGGTACTGCTTAAATAGCTTGTCTTGAATATGTAGTCTGCCTTGATTATATTGGTATAATCATCATTCAATGCAGTACTTCTGAGGTAATTACATAGGTCTAAGGGTCTGTCTACACATCAGTTATTTCGGGATATCCAAGGTTTCCTGAAATAGCTACCCCATGTCTTTTGAATGTGCCCGCTATTCTGAAATATAGCGGACGTGCTATTTCGCCCTCCCTCTAAACCACATACGAGGAGTTAAGGGATGGCTCAAAATAGCACTTTGTTTCAAAACTTGGTGATGTGTACACAGTGCCAAATTTCTAAATAGCCTACACAATTTGCATATCTTATTTTGAGTTTAGAGTGCAGTCTAGACATAGCCTGAATGTGCTTTATCAGTATAGCTATTCCTATAAGGAAAGAGGAATAAACGATACCTGCATAAAGGTTCCTTTTCCTTGGATAACCATACTCACAACAGGGGTTGTACTGGTGCAGCTAGATTGGTTAGTATAGATTCAGCGTAAGGAACAATCATAGAGCCATTTCTGAATCCTTGCCCTGCAAATATGGAATTAACAACAAAATAGCAATTGAGTTTTTAAACTTTAAAGTTCCAGCCTTATTTTTGGTTCAACAGCCCTTAAGGCAGTTAGATGTCCAACTCACTGAAATTTAATGGACTCTGGGTGTTGTGTTTTTTTGTTTTTTTTGAACTCCTGAAAATTCCAGACTGTCTGCACATATATTTTAATTAAAGCAAAATACCTCTATTCCCAGCCTACGTCAGTACAAGGCTCTTTGTAGCAAACCACCTTTCTCTCTGTAGGCTCGTAACTCTGATCACATGTACAGCACATTAGAACTGATTGAAAAATAGGAAGTACATTTTGGCCAAACGATTCTTATTTTCTTAATAGTTTCATAGAAATTATTCACTCTTAATTTGGGGGCTCCCCTTCCTCCCCCTCCCCTCTCGCCCATTTTCCAGTAGCAAAAATGAAAGACAATACTTGGAGTTCTGATGCTGTGAAACTGAAAAGGGAACCCTCCCTCCCCCTGAAAATTCCCAAACTATTTTTTTCAAGACTGTTCAGAATGAGAAATCCCAGCCAGCTCTGTAGCCTGTGCATAGGCCCACAGTGTAGAAGCAGGTATCAAATTTCTTTTTGGGGCTAAACATAACCAATCCTATATTAGCTATTCAGAAATACTCCTTCTTATGGCAACCTTCTTAGGGAAGTGGAAATAGCTGCAAGCTTAACCAGTCTGAGCTCCCTCCCGAAGCCCGGTGACTATGGAGATGCAAACAATGGTGAACAAACTCCCAAAACAACACCCTCCCCCCCAAAAAAATAGTCAGAAAAAACAGATTTCAGTGTAATGCTGATTAATTCACCCTCTTCCCTAAAATACCTTGTCAAACCTGAGCTGTTGTAATCAAAATGAACACGATACACTGCCAGAAAGCAACAGGAAGTGCAGAGGAGCTTCCCTTTTGGATTTGTCCTTCTCTCCTATAGTGTTAGAGAACATGTGGGTTTTAAAAACAACCCCAATTGTAAGCCTTGTCAAGACCAACCTTGGCCATCTCTCTGCTGGGACATCTATAGTGCGTTGCACTGGATCTTGGTGAAGTTTGAGAGAAGACTAAAGGCCTTCTTAGCCTTCATAGAGACACAGCTAGAGGGTGAGTGCATGCCAACATTGTAGGTGTGGCCCATCTTGCAGAGCAGAATGGAGCAGGCTACTTCTGGAGATTTTAGCCCAACACATGTTACTGTTGCATGAGTGGCAAGGGATTGGGGCAGCTAAAAGTAGGTCCTCCTTGCTAAATAGTCTGTCTTGAGCCAGAAGGGAGGCCAAGGGATAACTGATTGCAATAGGCTTCTCTGCGTGACCAACAGGAAAATCTGGAGCTGCTGTGTCAGAGCAGCTTAATCTTCCTCTTGCACTGTTAACTGTGGCTAACATCCAAGGCTTCAGAGTCAGTCATGGGGAATTGCCACGCGGGGTTAGACTAAGGAAGTTAAGTAGCAAGTAAATGACTAATCGTGTACTCGATACAATTTGTATCAAGTACATGATTAGTGGATAAGGGGCGGCTGAGACTCTACAGTTTAAATGTAGTAGGAGATGGGGATGCAGGTAGACCAGCTCCTACTACATTAAAACTGCAGAGCTGCAGCAGGGGTAGGTCCAGGACCTGGCATGAACCTGGACTGCGTCATGCCCAGTTTGCACTAGGTCCCGCTTTGCACCTCTGCCTTTTACATGTAGCAAGAGCCAGAGGCCCCCTCGCCCTTCCGCACCACAGAGATGGTGCTGAGGGGAAATGTTTTTTAAGCCAGCTTCCTCCAGCACAGGTCCTGCTTCCCCACCCACTCCAGACTTATTGGGTAGTCAGCTAATCGTCTACTCTTCTACATCCCTCGGTTAAACCAGGCAATAATAGGGCATGTCTAGACTACAGCCCTCTTTTGAAAGAGGGATGTAAATTGGATTGAAATTGCAAATGAATTATTTGAATTTTCCACGCTTCATTTGCATAATGGCGGCCATGCGTTGTCTCAAAAGGTTTTTTGGAAGTGAAACCGCTGTCTAGACACGGTTCTTTTGGGGGGGGGGGGGAAAGCCCCACCCTTTTTCGAAATATCCTGTTGTCCTCAAAAAATGAGCAGAGGATCTTTGGGGGAAAAAAGGTGGGTTTTTTTTTTTTGAAAGTGAAACCACTGTCTAAACAGCGGTTTCACTTTTGAAAAGCACTTTTGAAAATGCATGGCTGCCATTATGCAAATGAAGCATGGGACATTCAAATCCCAGCTTCATTTGCAATTTTGGTCTGTCTAATTTACATCCCTCTTTCGAAAGAGGGATGTAGTCTAGACCTGCCCTAAAGCTATGTCTGCTTTGCTGACAATGAGTGTGCAAATGAGGCATGGATTAGCATATGGCCACACTGCATTTGCATAATTTATGCAAGGTATTTTTTGTAGTGTGGATGTTTTCTTTTTGAGCAAAAAAACCCTTTTTTCACCAGATCGGTGAACCTCCTTTTTTGGGGCATAAGGATCTGGCAGGAAAAGGGTTTTTTGTGCAAAAAGAAAAGTCCCCACAACTTTCTCCCCCTCCCCCCTGCAAAAAACTGTTGCATAATTTATGCAAATGAGGCACAATGATATGCTAATCTGCACCTCATTTGCATACTCACTGCCGGCAAAACCGGCAGTGTAGCTGTAACCTAAGAGTATTTGGGCTTTGATGCTGGCCAGATCTGGCTACATCCTGCAAGGTTTCTTGCACTTAATGCTCAGGCAGTCACAGGGTAACCTACTCTTAGGGATAAGAGGCAATAAGTAGAGGCTGATTTGTAGCATGAGGCTTTATATTGCCGTGAGCTGTTTTGGTTTCACTTACTAGAGTTTAGGATAGACATTGCTAGGGACTGCAAGACTTGGACAGTGAGAAATACCTAAGCCACATGAGCACACCGTGAAGGGTGTAATTTCTCATGATGTGCCTGAAAATGGCAGAGAGGAACTACTGATGACCCCCTCAACTTTAGCGGGGGCAGCTGTAGCTTGGAAATCTTTAGATTCAGGCCAGTGCTTCCCACTCAAATCTTGCACAAAGTTTCTATGTAAATGGCAGCATTTATAGGAAATGTTTTATGTCTATTCAAGAAAAGATGCTTTTCAATCTCTCTCTCCAACCCCCCCCCCCACTTTTCTAGAACCTCTTGTGTGTTTTTTTTTTTTTAAAGTAGCATGTGTGTAGACACACACTTATTTAAAAAAATAACCTGATGTATTGGCCTACACACAATCTGAAACCCCTTGAAGGGACTTGATTTTGGCAGAAGTTGTTGATTGCTCACTCTGAGCTAGGCATCCTAAAAGCTGAAACAAACCATCCCTAATTGTTCTGAAAAAATCTCTGGCCAATTAATGCACTTGAAAGCATTTCAGAAAGGAGAAACTCTTATCATTGCAAAAGAGAAGGGCCTTCTCTCTTCCCGCTCCCCCCAACTCCTGTAACCTCCATTTACTATTAGTGGGATCAAATTAATTGATTATAAAACCTAAACCCAATAAAATTCTATTATCTGGGCTGAGTGAATTGTGGTTTGGGAGCACCATGGAACACACCACAAACTGGTCACCCACGTTCTATGTGAAGGGAATAAATCTCCATCTAGTCCTGGGTGACCAGAAATTGCAGCTACTGCTGAGGATTCCAGCAAAGAAGCCAAGAACTCCACGACTTAGAAACAGAACCCTTCGTCCAATCTTAAAAAACTGAATCCTATAAACCGGGAGGCTGACTATTAGATGTGGCAGTGTAGACTCCATTTGCACTGCCTCAACCTGTCCTGTTTCTGGACTTGCACTGGTTGGGATTCTTAAAGAAATCTAAAATACCATTGATTTAGGGCATGGAAAAACGACATGGTTTTTATGGTAAAGGTTTTCTGCAGGTTGCTTCACTGCTTTTCCTGGGTCCCTTGGTTTGACTTTTGTGGCCTGATCTCCAATTGGAATATTTAAAATGAAGCCACATATGGATATAGAACTGCTTTTCTTGGGGCCTCAAGCTGCTCTAGAGAAGTGTCCATGCACTACAGAGGCATACCCACAGATACATCTCCTATGTGTGTGGTGATGCTAATCCCCTAAAGCCCTCAGTGTAAAGTTGCTGGCTGTGAAGGACTTTATATTTTTTTACATCTAGCTCCTTACTGCCAGAAAACCTGGCTATAAAAGCTCAACTGGAGCAGCCCCCTGGAGAAGACTTGAGAGAGCACACGACGGGCTTGTTGCTAAGGTGGGATCCAGCTGGTGTCACTTCAGCAGCCACCCCGGTGCAGTCCGGTTAAAATTCTTGGAATCCTCAGTTGTCTTGCACTGGAGCAGGCTTGACTCTAACATGGTGGTAATCTTCATCATTGGTTTGGACGCCAGCTCCTTCAGTTTCCGGGCATCAAACCGTGGCCTGTGGAGAAGGGGCAGGCGGTACCAGCGTGAGACACCCTCCTCTTTCCTTATCCCTTTTTCTTCTTGCTGCTTTCTCTTCTTGAGAGTTGTCATCTGATATAAGACAGCATCCCACATCTTGATGGCCCTTGATTTAATCAGTTTGCTGTCTTGGCTGGCCTTGCCTTGAGAGCCTTCTACTTTATTTCCTGCTTCCTCGGGTTCAGGCTTGGCTGGTTCAGTTTCTGGAAATTGGGGCTCCTCAGGTTCCACTATCAAGTGCTTCTTGAGGCGAGACCATCCACTGAGCGTGGCTTTAAGAGGCCTGACCTTCTCCACAGATGGTGGTGGAGGCTCAGCTTTGGGGACGGGACTGGCTCTGGGAATGGTGGCTGTCAGCTGTCGTGGAATGACCGATTCTTCCTTTCTTTCTGTGGAGAAAGCCCTGGTATTGTCAGTGGGCACAGTGGTCTCTTGCTTCTGAGCTGCACGGGGAGTCAATGGCCTTAGACTCTTGCTGTGTGGTTCAGGAATCCACTCAGTTCTGGATCTTGCTGTGTCATTTCCTGGGGTTTCTGGGCTACTGAACTGGGGATCTGGTGTCCGAGGACTAGAAACAGCAACCCCAACAGGCTGTGTAGGACCTGAAGGGTGGGAGAGCTCTGCTGTTGTGGTGGGAAGCTTGGAGGCCTTTGATTTGGGAGTAGCTGTGGCAGCCTGGTTAGCAGTGTGAGTGACTGGTGTCTGCCCCAAAGGCCGTTCAAAGTAGCTTACTTCAAGGTGGGTGGCTGAAGACATCCTGCCCTCGTTGCTGAGGGCTGTAGGGGCCTGGCCTGATAGTGGGGTCTTCACTCTGGGTACACATACACTATGGATATTGGTGTGTGTAGCAGTAACCTGGGAAACCCCATCAGGCTCTCTGGGAGTAGCAGGCCTGGGTGTTGTGTAGGGCAGCCCTGCTGTCAGGGGAGGTAGCACTGGCGCTTTTGAATTGGGAATACCAGCTCCAGCCTCGTCCGCACCGAGAGCAACTGATGCCTGCCCCGAGGGCTTGCCAGTATGGGCTGCCAAAGACTGCCTGCCCTCACTGCTGAGGGCTGTAGAGGATTGGTCGGATAAGGGGGTCTTGGCTCTTGGTGCCTGTACGCTATGGACACATGCTTGCACTTCAGTGACCTGGGTAACTTCCACTGGGGCTTCTACGACCGGTGAGGCAGAAACAGCAGCGTCAGGGAAAACGAAAACGCAATGTGGCTGTGGTGAGCGCAGCTGGGAGTGTCTCTCTGGTGGTGTCGTCCCTCTTGGTTGCCATGGGGACTCCCGAATGCCCTGCCTGTGCACTGGGGATGCTGCTGGAGAGACCGTGAGCTTGAGGTGTTCCGAGATCCTCCTTTGCTCAGTTACTTTGAAGGCGAAAGGCTTGGCCTTCGGGAAAGGCGACGCGACATGGTGGATGACGGGTCTGATGCAGAACCGGGGCGGGAGTTGGATAGTGATTTGCGGCAATGTTCCTGGGGTCTTCAGCGGAGACGCGCGCTCACTGCGCTCTAGGTCTGGGCTGGCCTCACTCACTGGGGAGAGGCTGGCCTGGAACGATTTGACTTGCTGGGTGGCTGATGGTGCTTGCTTTGCAACTTTCTTTAAGAGTCTCTGGAGCCTAAGATTGTCCTTCCCAGGTTTTGGAAGTATGGCAGGGGGTGGTGTCTGTGGGCGGAGCATTGCTGGCTCGTAAGGTGATGGCACCGTTATCAGCATTTTTTTTAATCCCCTGAAACGAGAAACAAAGCTTAGAGATGACCTCAGCAACGGATCTGCTTAACCCCGTACATGCTGCGGTGCTGGGCATGCCTACCCAAAGGTGGGTCTGCTGGCAGCAGGCCCCAAACATTTGTCAGTAGAGCCTCCATGTGTTGTCCCTGAGGTGTGCGGCTTGTTTCAGAAGCAATGCATTCCCTGGGAGAGGGAGGAGCATCCTACTGGTGCTTGTATCCCTGGCTCTTTCAAGACAATACGTGTCTAATGAACAACTTTCCCCATCACTCCAGTTTAACGGCCTGGGGCAGGGTTTGAGATGTTAGTAGGCTGTTAGAGGCAGGGGTGCTGGAACAGTTTGGATAGTGGGGCTGCTGAGAGCCTTTGAGCCACAATGGAAATCTGGTGTCTGATGGAAACCATGTCAGTCTGGGGGTGCAGGTGCCCACTCCTTGTTTCAGCACCCATGGTTAGAAGCGTTCTCAGCGTCTTTTTGCTCTGCCTGATGCTAGGAAGTCCCTTGCTGCCTCAAACGTTATAATGCATTTTTCCATCCTCCTCCCACAACCCTGGCAATAAAAATGAGCTCTGATTGGGCCGTTAGGTTGGATGGTATTGCCAGTTCCTCCAGCTCAACTTCAAACCAGAGCCCTTGTTTTGAGCTGGAAACACAGCCTGAACTCTGCAGCTGGAATCAGGTCTACAAAAAATTACTTTTTGAGTTTTTTCCGTAGGGCACCCCCAGAGCCTGGCAGTCAGTTTTCTCCAATATTGCCATCCGTGTGCAGAATAAATGTGCTGTGACCAAGGCATGCACAGACATTGTACCACCAGTAGAAACACATGCTGTGGGCACTCTGCTAATCAGCTGGGTGGGGAGGGGGAGGTTTGGGACTCCTCCTGTGGGCTCCTGGCTGACCCCATGTGCATTACCAGTGCCTATGGCTGCTCAGGCGCACAGCTTACAGGGAACACTGCTAGCCGTGCCCTAAGCTCTGTGACTCTCCAGTGCACCTGCTCTCTTCCCATTCTCACCCTGGGCTGCAACTTCTGTGATCCTGTCTAGAAACAAGAGAAGTTCTTTGTGACCGACTATTGCTGCTTTGTGTAGAGACGAGTGGGGGTAGCCACAAGAGCGGAGCAAAGAGTGGGGAGCCTGTGCCAGGGTAGGGACAGAGGGGGGGCATCTTGCTTACTCCGTCCATCTCTCCCTGGCACAGACATCCGCTCCAGATAAAGCTTTTCCTCCAATTATCGCCAGCTTCACAGTTGCTGAGCTGGCTTGGCAAAGAAGTGAGGCCAAGTGAATGAATCTGTCAGCTCCCAGGGCTGGATGGTGTCAGTGCCCTGAAAGGAGGGGGAAGAGGCTGGGTGTGCTCATGACGGCTGTCAGAGGCTCTGCTCTTTGAAGACTGGCTTGCTCGTTCCGGCTGCTTTCTGGTTTGTAGTTGGTAAAATTCAAGGTTTGAGCCAGAGTTTTCAAATTCCCCCAGTCCCAGCCCTTGAAGCTGTTGGTTGCATCAGTGTCCATAGAGGTGCAAGCCCTGGGCATTCACTTGTAAACAGAACAGCTGTTTTCACTTTGGTGCACATGAGGCTTACACAGCCTTTGACTCAGTTTGCCATCTGTCTGTCTCAGCAATGGCTAACTACTCCTTCTGGGAGGCTGGCCTTTTGCTTGCTTGCTACAGAAATTCCTGGCAGGCAGAGCGATGGAGAAAGGGGAGGGCTGAAGCAGACCCTACAGTTAAAGGCTCTCTCTATTTCCACTCTGGCTCCAGTTGCCCTCCTAATTCCAGCAAAATCTCAGCGGGAAATATTTTCACTGCACAGCTGGAATGTTCTCTGGGATGTAGGTCAGGAATGGGCAACCACTGGCCCTCCATGTCAGTGGGCTGCAAGAGAGTCGTAACCACGATGCGCTCCCGGGATAGGAGAGTTTTGCTGTGTGTGCCGATTAGGCAGTGCTTTGGACGCAGAAGGAGCGCGTGTTGTGTGCAATCTGCACTTGCCTCGCTTCATGTGCGCTTGCGTTAGGTGCGGGTCACTTTGGAAGTACTGGTAAAGGGGGCGGGGGGAAGTACCCAGAAGGAAATCAGGAGAAGTTGGCAGCCCTGCTCCTGGGCAACAGTAAACAAAATTTCTCATTCATGGGCCACATGCAGAGCCCCAGTGGGCTACATGTAGGCTACATGCTGCCCACCACTGGTGTAGGGGGTGTGCTGGCCCCTCGGCATTGGCAAAAAGCAATGGGTGGGGGTGGGTGGGTGGGGGGGTGGGTGTGTGTGTGTGTGTGTGTGTGAGAGATTTTCTTGTTTGGCCATTTACCTGGATAAGTCTTCCTTTGAATCTCACTAAATCCTTGGACTCCATCATACCTTGTGGCCGTAGATTCCATAGTCTGTTCCTGGCAGAGTGATACTTTGCATCACATTTGAATTTGCTGCCTTTCCATTTCAGTGATTGGGGCAGGCACATGTTTGTGTTATGAGATCCAGCTTCTGTGTGTCTGTGTCTCTCTCTCTCTCTCTCTCTCTCTCCCTCCAAGCTCTGCATACTTTTCAGAGAGCAGTTTGTCTGCTCTGTAGGAAGCACCTCCCCCCCCCACGCGCACACTCACCACATACACACTCCAACACTATATGTTGGAACAACAGAGTAAAGGAGGATGCATTGCTTTGCTTGTTCTTACTGGCTGCGTTGAATATTTACCAGGGATTCATTATAAAATTGAAGGTGGGGAATGAACTGTTTAAGAACCCCATGCTCTTAGTCTTGTTTCATTTACTTTTCCTCAAGTTTAGCAAGTTGTTTGGGTTCTTTGAAGTGTTTAGTGCTTTTTCTTCATGCTGATGCACAACCTGAAAACTGCCTGGTCTTGAGATCTGTTATCCTACTCTCCTGTGCTTGGAGAGAAGCTTTTAATCAGAACTTAGTCCCCAGTTTGACCTTTCAAACAGGGGAAGTCTCCATGTGGAAGAGTCATTAATTTCAGGATGGAGAAGTAATTGGGGATGCGGGAGAGAAAGCACAGAATCAGCTGTTTGGTGTAGAAGAAAGAGTGTGGGGAATGTGATACCTCTGTTGCTGAAGCTGGTCGTTAATGGAAAAGATTGCTTTAGTATTTTTCTTCTGCTTAGAGGGGCAGCAGCATCTGAACACCTCCTCCTAGGAGAGGACTGCAGTGAAATGCATCTTTCTCTGCCAGGGTAACATGAGCTGGACAAGATCCTTGCTGCTGCGTACTGTCTCCTGCCTGTTACTCATGGCTTCCTGTCACAGTAACAGAGCAGCTGAATACAGGGGCCTTGTGATTTGATGTTTCTTGTCAGAAAAGAAAAAAATAGGAGCCTAGAATAGGAGGCCCAACACTGGGTTGCAAGCAGCTGCTGTATGCTGGCTCACCCAGCATATAGGGGCTGTAAACCCGGGGAAACACTCAAAATATGCAAGTCAGGGGAAGCCTCTTGGGCTGAATTTCTGATGTAGTAACTTTGTCCTTTGTTCTATTTTTTTCTTTTGTTCAGCTGAGCTTGGTCCTGGCTAGATGCAACCCTGTACTCAACGCTGATGTTTCCTCTACTCTGCGGGAGACCACCGATGGATATTTCTCCCGGTCCTTGGCAGGCAACCTCACTGTGCTCTGGAACAGCCTAGCTGTATCCTCAAATGGGAGCATCCCCCCCACACTGCTTTCATGTGGATGAAAGGAACACGATCAGCTGGCTCTTTCCTCATTTTAACTTTCTTAAATGACTTTGCTCTTTTGTATGTGGCTCCTCTGAGCCCTTCTGTGTCCGGCTGGAGATGGGAGACAGTTACTTTTGGTCCTCTCTGATCTCTTGAATGTACGAAGAGAAGGATCTGCCAACTTCCCTTCTGCCCCCTGCTGGGTTAGGCGTCTCAACCAATGAGAAACCTCTGCTATTCCAGCTACTAGCTATTTGGGGGTAGGAGGAATAAAGCTGAACAGAAAAAGATTAATGGATGTGGTGGGGAAGCAGGGAAATTGCTCGACAGAGTAGGTTAGAGGTGACTTTAAGACTTATTGCACTGGGCCTCCATAATCCTATGAAGCCACAGCAGTACTAGCAACCTAGATCAGTTGGGGGTTTTAAATCCCCCATGTTCTCCTCTCAATGGGGAAACTCACCACCTGTTTCTTTTGCCATCTCTTCGACCATGCCTCTTCTGTTGTGAACTGTAATAGAAGGTAGGGAACACCTATATGACTGTGACCTTCTCCTCTGCCTCCGTGGATGGCCAGGCCAGGTTAGTCTATTCCAATTGAATAAAAAACTTGGGCCCAGGCTTTTCTCATTCTACAACTGTTTCCATACTGAGGTGGTCCTTCACTTGTCTGTCACCGTGCCAATCCCTTCCAGATTCTGACCTACATGAACAAGTAGCAGCTCACACGGGGGGTTGGAGCCCAGGTGGTAGTTTTTTGCCTCTTGCTTCCCCATTGAGTTGGAGGGTTCCTTTCCCATTTGTTACTTACTCTAGCTTAATGGGTTTCTTTTCAAGCTGAACCCCAATGGAGCTGTGTCAAATACTCCCATCAAATGTGTATCAGCAAACCTTGGGTGGCTATGTTGGTGCAGCTTGGAAATAAGCAGTCCTCACCACTTCCCTTGGAGCTGCCTATGCAGAAGGGTATCTTGGTGTCTGCTGGGAGGACAGGGGGTGGAGAGGGCTTGTTGTGGGACTGAGGGGGCCTCCTGGCAGACTAGTAAACTTCAGACTGCCACAGTAACACAGTATTTGGTTTGCTCCCAGTCCCTGCAAACCAACACACATGAGTCAGTCTGGATACTCCATGTCCTCTATCCCATGTTTTTTTGGCACGTCCTTGACCACCTCTTATTAAAAGGGTTTCTTCTCCCCACTATGCCCACAAAGAGCTGGACAACTCCCCCCGCAGCTTGTTCCTGTTCTTCTCAGATAGGAGCCCCTGCCTTATGGAGCCTCTCTCCTCCCTCAATTTGCTTTCTGCTTGAATTGATTCTGTCCTGGATTTATTTTGTGTGTGTGTGAGCATTTAATAAAATGGCCAACAAAGAGATTGTAACAATTGTGGCTTTGAGTGTTTCACTAATGGTCAAAATGGTCCAGTTCAGACAAAGTTGTTTCCAAAGACTTCACCCTGCCAGCTTCCCCAACACCTTGGGTGAAACAAAAGTTTTCCAGTTCTATGAAATGGAGAGCAAGAGGTGAACAAATACTAGAGGGTCTAGGAAAAGATCCATTTTAACTGATACCAAAGAAGTGTTTGTTGCAGTAGCATATCAAATTGCTTGCCTTAAAACCAGACCTTTAGAAAGAGCAGAAAGCAAAGCTGACCATTTCTGTGCATAGAGATGACCATGATTGGTTCTTTGATTGAAAATGCCAAAATTTGTCAGCTGTGTAAACCTAATCTTGGGAAAACATTGCATGCGGTACTAGGTTACTGTAGCAATGGTAGAAAATGATTGGCTAGTCACTAAATACATCACTTTTCAGGAAGCCAACACATCAGTGAAGGATAGAATGAGGCTGATCTAGGCAAATACCATGATTAGCTTCAGAGGGTTGGTTCCAAATATTGACAGTGTTGCCAAACCCACTATAAGGGCCACTATACCAAGGCTAACCAGCCTTAGCAGTCATACCTCCCTGGCAGTTTCTGTACCACCCTCTGTACAAGCAGTAGTTGTGGAGTGCTCAGCTTACCTATGCTATCCAATAATGGTTGGAAAAAGGCCAGGCTTCTCTTCGGTCACATCATCTCTTTGCAGTGTCTCCATAGAAGGCTGGAGCTAGAATGGTCTTTCCAGTGGTGCCTTAGCCCAAAACCCTTTTCTCCAGATTTAAAAAAAAGGGGGGGGGGGACAGCGTCTGCCCTGGCCCCCTTTATCCTTTAATAAGGCTTGAGATGCTGCTTTCATCAGCGTGTTGAATTTATCTCTAGGAATCTCAAGATGGCCTCTTGCCCAACAGTCAATTCTGTCTAGGAGTGGTAGGGAAGCAGGGAGTCAACTTTTAGGTGTCAGCAACATGGATGTTAGAGTAAAATCCTGAACAAGTGGGGTGAGATGGGCACTCTTGAGCAAGATTTGCTCTGGTGTGTTCCCCTCCCTCTCCCCTCCATGCTTGGGCCCAGATTCACAAAGGTGCTTAACTCCCACTAGGATAATTGGAAGTTAGGTGCCCAATAGTCTTAGTGAGTCTGGGCCACCGAAATCTTGGGTCAAGTCACAGTTGGTCTCAGTAGAAACAAGTGTCATAGTTGAGGTGCTGGCTTCCATGGAGGAAGGAGCAGATTTCAGAGAGATGCTCTAGAAGAAGCTGTTACCTTTTTGGTGAGGGAAAGAGAAAATCCAGGAGCAATGGGGCCTCAATACTGGTTTGCTTTCAGGAGTTACCTGGAAGAGAATTTTTCCACTCTTTGTTTAACTTTCATCCTTGCTATATCTCCTCCCCTCAGCTGCAGTACAGACAGGCAGCTGGCATTGACCAGCTGCCATGATTATTCAAAAGTGAGCAAAGGACTTGAAGGGAAGTGGGGGCCCATAGCGTTCTGTACTGATCTGAAACTCGGGCTCGCCTGAGATGGTGCCTAATGTCACATGACCTGTTCTGCAGTGAGTGACAGACAGCAGCGGGGGTGAGGTGGTGTTCTTTGCTTCACAGCAAAGAATGCCCTAATACTTTCTGTGCTCTCCTTCTCACAGCTCACCCTTGTGCTCCCCTTCCCTTCAGGAGAGATGTCTTTGCAATGTATGATCCCAATGAGAAGCAAACCTTTCACAGAGGGCTAGGCTTGGGGTAGAATAACTCTTCTTCCATGTGCAAATTAAACTTGCCCTGAGAATTCCCATGGGTCCATTTTTCACTGCTTTGGGGCTAGATTCTGTTGCCTCTCATTCATGCTATGCAGCACCATGGGCCCCCTGACTTGTACTGGAATAACAGTGACATAATGGACTCTGTGGTAGCATTTACCTCTGTTCCATAAAATTATGCAGTTCTCACCTATCTAGATGCTCATCTTGCCCTCATCAACGGATGGAGCCTCAGACCTTCATGAATTTATCCACCTGAAGCCTGTGACGTAGTAAAGAAGTGTCCCCCTTTTATAAAGGAGGAACCGAATGGATGAACTGACTTGCTTGCAGTCATGCAGGCCATCTGTGCCGGAGCTGAAGTGAGATGTCTTGAGTCTTAGTCCAGAATTTTAACTGCAAGACCCTCCTTCCCCCTCTTGTGGTGCATTCACAATTCTAAGCAATGTTTCCCTGCAAGGCTGGCTGGAGAGGCTTGAACCAGACCTTAAGCTCTGAACACCACATCTTGAATCTGAGACCTCCAGCTAGACTGAGCCTGTGGTTGCTACTGTAATGAAAAGAATATTATTCATAGGGGCAGGCTTCATGGATGCTCTGGAACTGGAGACGGTTGAGCAACCTGGGCCTGGAGGAAGGAAGCCAGCCCCTTGCTGCTTCACTTCTTTCACTAACACACGCACGTCTCAGTGCTGCTTTCTGGAAACAAATCAATGCATGAAGTCTGGCGCTTTTTGAGAGCAAGACTAAAATGAAAAGTGTGTGTGATTTAAAAACTGCAGTGAAATGTGGTTTAGTTTCAGCCTTTGCAGCAGGGTTTCAAAATTCTAGAAAGACTAAAAACCTGATGAAAATAAGTTGAGAAAAATCTCAAGTAGTCACTGTTTCCAGTGCTTGCTCCGTTTGAAGACTGAAGGCTGACTCTGAACTAGTGTCTGTTTGTAGCAATAAAATAATTGATGGGGCAGTTCTGGGATTGCATTTATGAGTGCACACAATTTACATAGGAAAGAGTCTGACTGAAAGCCCTGTGACAGGGCAGGTTAGAGCGGATTACTTGAGGGCAGACAGGAACAGCTAACCTGAGGCTATTAAGGACAGAATGGAAGCAGCTGGGATGGGGCTGCTATAAATCAATTAAAGCCCAGGTTATTTAATTTTAGGCAGCCATGGGTTCTAAATGCCTTCTCTGCTGAAGGGGTAGGGGGAGAGACTGGTAGAGGAGTTTGGAGTGATACCCATCCTGGATAAGAAAAGAATCAGATAAGCCGAGAAAGAGAACAGCTGCATTGCCAGAGACAACAGGGTAGGTGAAGGGCTCCTATCCAAGTAGCCTGAAAGCCTGGCTAGTAGCCAGGGAGGAATGGTATCCCAGCCCAGGCTGACCAGGGGCATAAGCCCCAACACTCTTAGTTGTGGGACAGAAGCATAAATGCTGTCAAGGACAAGTGGGACCTGTGCCACTGCACTTAGACTGTGAGTTAGTGGAAAGGGATCAGAGGCCTGGGAGTGGGGCTGGTCCTGTCACAAGCCCCCTGAAATGGATAGACTCCTACAGACTTCAGTGGACTTTGGATCAGACCATGAGTGAACTGCAAAAAGCAAGAGAAGTAGGTAGATTTCTAAGTCAAATTAATTGTGGTGGTTTTTTGATTTATTTAAATTGCACTTGTGCCCACTGGAAATAGAACTGGTGTCTGAAAATCTGGGCTGACTGTCAGGTTTTTCCTCTACGGAGAAATTAATAGAACTCCCACAGATAATGAAATAGTACAGGATAAGTGTTTTGAAAACCCTCAGGGTGAGTATACTGACATCTCCTCCGCTTTTGTTGGTTCAGATTTTTAGATGTGATATTTACCCATGTATCACTGGAACAGCCTCTTTTGTCCCCCCCCCCCCCCCAACTGCATAGAGGGGGTCTGATGTTGGCCAATAATGTGTTTGTAGCTATAATAATACAGAATGAATAGTTTTTAAGGCTAGAAAGGACCCCTGCCATTTATTCTGACTTCCTCGATTACACAGGGTTTAGAATTTCACCCAATGAATCTTGCCGTGAGGTCACTAATGGTAGTATGAATAGTTGAGCTGTGGCTTAGCTAGAGCATATCTTTCAGGATGACACGTAATCTTTGCTTAAAGACTCAAAGGGATGGAGGATTTGCCATGCTAAACTGTTTACATTTTATTTAAATAGTATGGTAAAACACAGAGGGGAAAACTCCAATCCAGGTCTCTGGCATGCACGCATGGATGGGTCCAGTTAGACTACCCAGAATGAAAACAGCTCTTCATCCCAGTGCATAATCAGATGTTTTATGAGGTTTGGAAAAAGTTGGGTAACTCTCACTGATGTCCATCTTCATTTTGCACAACTCTGCACTGCCGGGCTTTGTCTGGAAGTCGCAGTAATGAAGTCTGTCGCTGTGTTATTTCTGGCTTTAATAAAAGCAGCAACTATTAAGCGTCAGGCCTGAGATTTGAGAGTTGTGGTATTGACTTCAATGGGGAAAAGATTAGGCACAGTTTAAATAAAGCATCCCTTGCAAGTTTCCAAGTTTTATATCTACACCAAAGAAGTTTGGATAAGCTTCAGACAAATATGTGACCTTTTCATTCCAAACTGAAACATCAAGATTGCTGGAAGTTTGCCAGTCACTCAGCGCTGGCTGGAATGTGAGAATACCTCTTCGTGGCTGTTCCACTGCTGAGCCTTCAATTTGTGCTCCTTGTCTCTGGTTTATATAGGACAGTGTTTTAGAAATTGGAGCTAGCATCCTTCCTGCAACTTGCTCTGCATTCATATTTAACACTGGGTTGTGGCGATCAATTTAAAGATGCATAGAGCCAGAAATTCAGCTGATATAAATCCATGTTGCTTCACTGATGTAAATAGATCTGTGCTGAGCCATCTGGCTTGTGAATGTTAAGGCTACAAGTATTTTAAATGACTACCTGTATAACACAGGCCACAGAGTTTCATCCTGGGACTCCTACACTGAGCCAATAAGATCTGTTTCATGAGTGGTAACAGCTACATTAGACCCCATCATTTTTTAGAAAAAAATAATCCCAATTATATATGTACATTACTTTGCATTTATCCACATTTAATTTAATCTTCTATTTTGTTGTCCAGTCACCAAGTTTTGTGAGTTCACTGGCAACTTTTGAGAGTCTGCATTGGCCTTAACTACCACTGTTTACCCCCCCTTCCCCAGATGTTTTATGAATATGTTGAACATTGCTGGTCCCAGTACAGATCCATGAGGTACACCACTAATTACCACTATTTGTCTTTTAACCAGTCGAAATCCACTGATTACTTTTGTCCAAATGTGTGTTGACCCCTCCAAGAATTCTAATAGATTGAAGCATAATTTCCCTTTACAAGAGTTGTTTTGACTTTTCCCCAACAAATCATGGTAATCGACATGTCTGATAAACCGATCTGTGACTGATAGCAGCAAATATTTTTGTTAGCAGTGACAGGACATTAGGTGTGTGTCTAAACTATATGGCTCCATCGATGGAGCCATGTAGATTAGGCTGATTGGCAAAGGGAAATGAAGCTGCAATTTAAATAATCGCGGCTTCATTTAAATTTAAATGGCTGCCGTGCTGAGCTGACAAACAACTGATCAGCTGTTTGTCGGCTCAGCGCGGCAGCCATTTAAATTTAAATGAAGCCGCGATTATTTAAATTGCGGCTTCATTTCCCTTTGCTGAACAAACAAATCTACATGGCTCTGTCGACGGAGCTATGTTGTTTAGACGTACCCTAGGGCTTTGTCTATACTGCAGAGTTTTTGTGAAAGAAGCCTTTTGCGGAAGACTTCTTGTGCAAAAACTTCTTGTGCAAAAGTGCGTCCAGATCTCAAAGCACATTGCAAGAGCAATGTGCTTTTGTGCAAAAGAGCATCCACACTGCATGGATGCTCTTGCACAAGAAAGCTCTGATTGCTATTCACAGAATGGCCATAAGAGCACCTATGCTTTTTCCCATAGGAGTTTCTTGTGCAAAAACCCCTCAGCTGCGTCTAGACTGGCATGATTTTCCACAAATGCTTTTAATGGAAAAGTTTTTCCGTTAAAAGCATTTACGGAAAAGAGCATCTAGATTGTCATGGACGCTTTTGTGCAAAAACCCTTTTTGCAGAAAAGTGTCTGTGCCAATCTAGACGCGGTTTTGTGCAAGAAAGCCCCGATCGTCATTTTCGCCATCGGGGCTTTTTTGCGCAAAACAGTTTTCAGCTGTCTACACTGGCCCTCTTGTGCAAATGCTTTTGCACAAGAGGGCTTTTTCCCGAGCGGGAGCAGCATAGTATTTGCGCAAGAATACTGACAATCTTACATGAGATCGTCAGTGCTCTTGCACAAATTCAATCGGCCAGTGTAGACAGTTGGCAAGTTTTTCCGCAAAAGCAACTGCTTTTGCAGAAAAACTTGCCAGTCTAGATGCAGCCCTCCAGAGTGTCCATACCTACCTTCTTGCACAAGAGCAGTAGCACAAAAAGGAGTTATTCCTTGTGGGGAGAGGAGTAACTCTACTGGCAAAAACCCTCTGTTCTGTCCATTTTCTTGTGCAAAAATGCGCTTGAGGTGTGGACGCTCCACTGGCTTTTGCAGAAAAATGGCTGGTTTTGTGCAAAAACCTTGCAGTGTAGACATAGCATAGATGGACAAGGCTCTGAGTTACTACACACAATTCTTTCCTACGTATCTGGCTGGTGGGCCTTGCCGATACACTCTAGGTCTAACTGATTGGCATACTTGGGATAAGGAGTAAATTTTCTCCCAGATCAGACTGGCAGAGACCCTGGAGATTTTCATCTTTCTTTGCAGCATGGCTCACAGATCATTTTCAGGTTTAAACTAGTGTGAATGGTGGATTCTCTGTAACTTGAAGTCTTTAAATCATAATCTGAGGACTTCTCTAACCCAGCCAGAATTTATGGGACTATTACAGGAGGGGGTAGTTGAGGTTCTGTGGCTTGCAATGTGCAGGAGGTCAGACTAGAGATGATCATGATAGTTCCTTCTGGTCTCAAAGTCTATAGTTTCCACCAATTTGCCTAGTACTGAAGTTAGACTTACTGGCCTGTAATTGCTAAGATCACCTCTGGAGCCTTTAAAGATATAAAGGAAGTAGATTACATTTCTTAAGTCACTCATTACAAGGTATAGTGATAGAAATGTAGCCGTGTTAGTCTGGTGTAGCTGAAACAAAAAACAGGACTATGTAGCACTTTAAAGACTAACAAGATGATTTATTAGGTGATGAGCTTTCGTGGGCCAGACCCACTTCCTCAGATCAAATAGTGGAAGAAAATTGTCACAACCATATATATCAAAGGATACAATTAAAAAAAATGAACACATATGAAAATGACAAATCAAATTTCAGAACGGAAGGAGGATGGGGGGAGGGGGTAAATGTCTGTGAGCTAATGATATTAGAGGTGATAATTGGGGAAGCTATCTTTGTAATGGGTAAGATAATTAGAGTCTTTATTCAAACTTAGGCATAAAGTGTTGAATTTAAGTGCTACATAGTCCTGTTTTTTGTTATTGCAAGGTATGTTTTCCAGGCCATGAGCAGTCTTGTAGTTCTTCTCTGAACCCTGACCAGTTTTTCAACATCCTTTGAAGTTATTGCCACTATATCCTAATATAGTCTGTATCAAACCATGAAGCATCAAAGTAGATAAATAAATCATATAGCATCAGTTTATTGTAACAAATGGGAACAAAAATGAATCTAATGACCTTGCATTTATCATGGATAGCCACCTTATTGGTCTCTTGCCTCCATCACTTGTTAGCTAAGCACATAATGACATTGATTTGCACTAACAAAATTAAGGACCTCGCTTGTTTCAAGACTATAGTCAGCTGAGTGCTAATTTTCCTTTGGATCGTCTTAGTTTGAAATGACAGGTAAATCACTAAAACATTGTATGGAAATA
Organism: Pelodiscus sinensis; assembly: GCF_052426305.1. Classification (NCBI taxonomy): domain Eukaryota; kingdom Metazoa; phylum Chordata; order Testudines; family Trionychidae; genus Pelodiscus; species Pelodiscus sinensis. Next base: position 117,443,917 of record NC_143056.1, on the reverse strand, counting down.
GAACCAGTGGTGTCATGATATTTATAGTACCAAACGAATCCAAGGGATTAGTGCTTCTAAATAAAACCTTCTCTTTGACAGGTGGAAAGTTCCATTGGCTAAACGTAGCATGAAGACCTACTATCAGGTAACACCATTGCATGTCACTAGATGTTCCTTAGCACGATTTGGCATCTGAACTATTACAGATTTGAAAGGCTAGTGGTGGAGCCATGGTGCCAGGGTGAATATTCTGGGATGGTCATGTCAAATGAGGAAAGGCCAGTGAAAAAGTGAAATGCCAGTGGCAAAGGTTAGTCATTTCAAGTCAAATGTGGTTAGAAAACATCTCTGCCAACTGTATCAGCTTAGCACTAGGCTCACTAGGAGGGCAGCAACATTATCACCAACACAAGACACCTTCTCTCCAATCTAGTGTAAAACCCTCACAATGCTCCTTGCAAATTACCTCCTTGTCTTGAGTCTGCACTGACTAGGTGAGTTGTCCAAAGTTTGTTCAGGTAGGTCACATCTAGACCACGGAGAAGATTGATGCTGTACAGTCAATCTTCTGCTTTCGATTTAGTGGGTCTAGTAAAGACCTGCTAAATTGAAGGCTGATTGTGCTCCTGTTGATGCTGGAACTCCTACTCCTAGCAAGAAGTAAGGGAAATCAACAGGAACATTTCTCCCATTGAACTCTCACTGTGAGGACAGCACCGAAGCGTGTCTTAAGGTAAGTCAACTCCAAATTCTTTTTTCATAGCTGGAATTGCATACCTTAAGCTGACCTTCAACAGCAGTGTAGACATGGCCTAAATCTCTCCTCCATCTGTGCTGTGCATCTGGTGACCAATGGATATAAAATCATTTTCAATAGGGACAGAACTAGTAATAGAAAGATGGCAGAACTGATTTTTTGGAGATCCTCAAAGTAGCTTCAAAGTTCAATCAAATTTACCCTTGTCTGCTTGGTTTTGGAGCTGGTGAAATGTGCCAGGATGACAGCCAAAAGACCGAAGTACTGTGCTTATCCAGCACTGCCACCAGCAATCCAAGCTTCCTCATTTGCTCACCCTAAACATTAACGTGCCTCCAATATGACTAACAGGGACCACTTCTTGTACCAAGAGGAAAGTTCATTTCCCATGTTCATTCAGTCTGTGGCCTCTCTTCTGAAACTGACAGGGTAGCCAGAATGTTGCTGATGGCTTTGGTGGGTGGACACATGGTCACTAGGAATTGCCTTGAGACCATCAATTCATTTCAAGAAAGTCACTAAGGAACCTTCAGGTGCAAACAACAGCTGGCCTTGTCTGACCTGGCTCTAAAGAGGAAAGGCTCCATGTTCTATTACTAGTCTGTGCCCATCCCGTCCTCTTCTTATTTAGGCATTTGCAAAAGATGCATCTAAAAATGAAATAAACTGAGACTATGAACAGACTAACCAGCCCCAATGGGTTAGCACTTCAGCTGGCGTGTATTGTCATAGCTCCATTGACTTTTATAGAGGTAGACTGATTTACAGCAGCTGAGGCTCTAGCCCTTTTGTTCTCCCGCTTGACTTAAAATCAGTGTAGATAATCAGTGCCCTTTGTTTGTTCCTGCTTGTTATTGAGCTTTTGGCTTTCTGCCTCTGCTATGCAAAACTTAGCTAAACTTTCCTCTTGCATGGGGATGAAGTCTAGGGCTTGACAAAAATTCCTGCTTCCAGGATTTCACAGAACTCCCCTGAATTATCAGGCCAGGAGCTGTTACATCTGGAGGCTGAGAGTTGTGGGAATGGCAAGGAGATGGTTGTGGTTTGAGATTTTCATAGTGCATCTGCCCAGTGCTATCTGTACTGGGCAACTCTACCTTACCCCAACTGACCATGGTCCCTGGGACATGACAGACCCACTCAGGATTGCTGGAGCAAAGCATACACTGGCTATGCTGTGTGCCTCTTATACAGAGGTGGAGGAAAACTCCTATGGGTGTTGGATATACTAGCTCTTAATAGCTGAGAGCTCTTTCTATGCTGGAGGACTTCTCAGTTGGATGGCCCAGACTGCTTTCCAGCTCCTATATGTTATAAAGGCACTCAAAGAGGCTGGAAAACACTAAAGAATCTGGCCCTGAATGTTAATCCTTGCTTAATGCATGATATATATTCTCAGTGTAATCTAAAGAGCAACGATTGTGAAATGTAAGGGAAACAGGTTTTGATAACAGTGATGAGGTTTCCACTTAATCTTCCTCTTCTTAGCTACAGCAGCAAACAATGGAATGTTTTATGACCTCACAGAATTTGCTGCCTTTCAGCACAACATACACTTGAGGAAAGTTTAAGTTTAGATATTGAACTGTTAGAATCAAATTCAGCTCTGGTGCAACTGAGCATAATTCAGCTAAATTCCTTAGAGCAGCATCTTCTTACCACGGCTGCTTAGGCCATTACACTTTCAAAATGAAGTCACAGCTTTTCAGGAGTACTAATGCTTCTAGTGATCACATGTTACTCAGTGCTCTGACTAGCAGAATGGGAAAACAAGAGGCAGCAGTAAATGAAGCTAATCGAAGGAAACTTAGAAAGGCCTTTGTAAATAAGATTTTTTTTTCAACTGAGTTTTAAAAATACTAGGATAGCTTCTCCTCCACTGAAGCTAACTAAACAATTATGCAACCTACTCTTAATTACGAGAGCTGGACTTGAGTCTGAAAATTTACACTTGCATCTGAAATCAAGGCATGTTCTGATTAGGGATGTTAAATTTTGATGAATCAGCTAATCATGTAGTCGATGGAATTTCTCGATTAGTCAATAAGAGGGGAAGAGGTCACTCCCTATCCCTGCTGTACCTCTGCCTTTGAAATGTAGCAAGAGCCACCAGCAACTCTTGCTACATTTCAAGTGCAGAGGTGTAGTGGGGAACCCGGACCAGGAGGCAGAAGAGCAGCAGGGAACCTGGGGCGAGTAGGGACTAAAGCAGTCCCTGTTCATGCCGGGTCCTGATTGCGGTGCCTCTGTCTTTGAAAAGTAGCAAGAGGTATGGGCTCATGCCTGGTCCCCTGCTACTCCTCTGCCTCTCCTGCCCTGCTGCAGAGATGGTACTGGGGGAGAACTGGATATAAGCTAGCTCCCCCCAGCACCAGCTCCTGCTCCCCCTCTTGCGGGGTGAGGGAGAACTGACTAGTTCAGTAGTAACTGGACTAGTCACTCACATTCCTAGTTCTGATCCGTGGCCAATTTTAAAATTTAGAACCCCCTCCCCTTGCCACATCAAGGGGGAAGTTCAGTAAAGGATTCAGCCTGGCCACATCAGAAGGAGGGGAAATGCTAGGGAAGCGCCTTGAAGAGTTCCGATTGCACCTGGAGGCAAGAATTCAACAGGAGTCCATACTGGAGAGAGAGAGCAGAGACCGTAGGTGAGGTGCAGAAGGAGATATAATGTGGGAACCTATGGGAGTTCCGGCATTATTAGCAGACCACTTGCTCATGTTCAGCGTCTCCCTTTTCTATTCCATGTCACATTTCTGTGACAAGCGGGGACTTTTTACACCACGGAATCACAGAGACATAATGTAGCAGCAGAGCTGGAGTGGGACCACTGGCATCCTCCCCCTTTTATCTGAAACTTGAGTAGCATAAAGTTTGGGGCCCCTTCATCTGCAGTTTGGGGTGCAGGTGACTGATCAGTATTATCTGCATATATCTCAATTATTCTTCCTCCCCACTGCAGGGACATTGGGCACTGGTGCAGCTCAGTCCCTCCTATTCTCTGTTGGTGGCATACAAGAGTTTCTAGTCTTCTGTGGGCTGGAATATTTTGGTTGATGGTTTAAGTGTGCAGATGCTGGGCGGTGTTGGCAGCTTGTATTGTGCTACAGGTTATATCTCCCTAAACCAGGACTCTTTGGTCCAGCAACATCATGGTTTGGCAGGATCATGGATATTCCTGGAGCACCAAACCCAGGAACAGGGATGTCTGACCATGGGGAAAGAGCATGGCTGGGGGGACCAGCAACTCAGCTGAGAGCCAAATGTGTGTGTGTGTTTGGGGAGTGGGGGGGGGGGAGGGGTGGCCCTAGCATCCAGGGACCTCCAGCCCAGTAGCAGCTCTGAAGCTCAAGCTGCAGTCAGGGAGTTCTGACCCCAGTGACAGCGAGGAAGTTCTGGCCATTAAAGGAGGAACCAGTCAGGTCCTGAGGGCACTGGACCAGGGAGGTCCAACCTGTAGATGTCAGACCAGATGATGTGGTGATCACTTCTGGCTTAACCTCTATGGCCTTATGAACCCATAGCCTAGCAAATACTTGATCACCCTATGCAAATGAGGAATCTGGACTTTGTTTTTCATGGGACCATGAGCATGAAAGTTCCTGAATCCAAAATGATGCTCTTCTGATATTTTGGAGTCTCCTTGCAAAAACTTAATCCTAGAGATTCCTCTGTTGGGTGCAGAAAATGAAAGCATTTGATACATTCCTTTAAAGGCTATTTTGTGGCTCCCTCCTTCCTTCCTTCCCAATGTTTAGAGAGATTATGGTGAAAACACCATGGAATTTAGGCTGATCAGTGCAACATGGAGAGGTGTTGTGGGTTTGGCATGGGGGGGGGGGCTAACCCTGGTCACTCTTTCATCTTCAGTGATGTGTCGGCAAATATTGCGCAATATCAGATCCAAGAGCTTTGAGGATCACTTGACAAGGAATCCCCACTCCTTCCTTTGGAAGAGAGAGAGAGACCATCTACACATCCCAGCTTCACCTACACAATGGATAATAGACCAAGGATTCTGATCCCATTCTACCCAATTCAAATGTTAATGCAACTGCTGAAAAATATAACAGCCACACATCCATCTATAAATTCTATAAATGCATCTCTAAGGGTTTGTCCAATGTGTGTTGGGGGGATCTCTATTAAACATTGACCAGTTTACCAACTTATAAATTGTGAAGGTTGGTAGGAGCCCTTATGTCCTGTCTCTCTAGCAAGGTACTTATCTTAGTATGTGCCTTTTTATTGGCAACCACTGTAATACATTGAAAAGAAGTGTGATCTGTCTATGAGGTGTATCCCTTTTTTAACCCAGAACTGTTGATCACACATTCCCTGCAAACATCCTTTTTCTGAGATGTAATGCTGTGTCCTGGAGCCCTTAAAACAAGGATGGGGAACCTTTTTAGGGTCAGGGATCACCAGAAAAATCAGTTGGGATCTGCACACAAGTGAAAACTGCAAAAAACAAAACAAAACAAAATCCCTTCACTTACATGGCCCCTGACTGAAAAGACCCTTCACATATTCCCCTCTCAGCCTAGTAGATTTTGTGTGCTCCAGCCCAGGAGTGGGGAAGTGGAGGGAGGGCTAGAGTGCCAGCACAGACTCCCCAATACTGGGGAGGTGCCTTGGGCCTTACAGGCCAGATCTAGGCAAGAGGGAGACCACATCTGGCACCCTCAGGCCCGAGGTTTCCCACCCCTGCCTTAAAGGCTTATTTTTGGAAAAAAAAGCAAAAGGCAACACTGGGTGAGAAAATGGCATGTCCATCCCATGAGAGTTTTCAAAATTTTAAATGGTTTCCCCATCCTAACACAGGACAAAAAGTCAAATCTTGAATGTTTTTCCGATAATCTGAAAAAAGGATTCAGATTGGGTTTATTGAAACATTTTGTTTAGCTAATTTTAACATTTCATTTTGTTTTTCATTTTTTATATTTTAAACCTATAAATCCACTATGATTTTGAAATGAAAAGACATTTCAAATTGAAAAAGAAAACTTTGTTTATTAAAAAATGTCAACATGGTTCAGCAAATTTGAAACTTTTGCTTTAAAAATCTTCCAGTGGGAGCTTTGATGACTCAACGTTTGGGCACTGAAAAATTCCTCCCAAGATATAACAAAACAGATTGTAATACTCTCCTTTACAAGAGAAACAGGACAGGACAATAGACTGCTGTATTTTAGAATAGGAGTGAGTTCTTTCCTTTTAAAATCTTGGATATAATTTTTTAATTAAAACACACTGTCAAATTGAAAGAGTAATGTAGGGGGGACACAAAGGGTCATTCCTATGTTTGGTGGTTGTCAATATTTTCGTTAATGATTTGGAGTGGAGGGTATGCTTATAAAATTCGCAGATGACACCAAGTTGGGAGGGACTGCAAGCACTTTGGAGGACAGGATTAGAATTCAACATGACCTTGACAAATTGAAGAATTGTTCTGAATTCAGTAAGATGAAATTCAATAAATACAGTGGAAAATACAGGCTGAGCCTCTCTAGTTGAGCAGCCTCGGGACCTGACCAAGCCAAACTAGAGAATATACCAGAGAAGGTCAATATTTTCTAGCAGCATTACCAAGACTTTCACTGCTTACTGGGCTCTTAGAAAACATGTAGGGGTAAATTAGAGCTAAATAACAGCACAAAACACTGAGGGGGTGGCTGTAAAAAAACATTATGGGACCATAGGAAACCTGGCCACAGCCAGGATAAGTGGACATCCAGCTAACTAAAATCATGCCGGACCACAGATGTGCCTGTAGCCAGACAGGAACCCCCCTTGTAACATCCATTTTTGCTTGCCTGGAGCATGCAGGGCACACAGAACAGAAGGCCCAGGCTGCTGTGACCATGAATGGCTGTAAACAGAGATATGCCAATTGCTGACCAAGAGGCTGCCGAGGAGTGCCCTTGACTCAAACCCATATTGATACGAACACACAGCTGTCCGCGGGGAGTGGAATCTCTCGCTCAGTTAAAAAAAATGTCTAGTACTCACAATTTAGTTCTCTCTCTTTCAAGTGTAAATTAACTTGAAACTTGCTTGTAAGAACTGGCGCCACAAAACGGACCAGTACAATTTGGCATCTTAAGATAAGAAAGAGGATACAGGCCCCCAGGGGTATAAAGATGGGTCCAGCAGCACATTTACTCTGAGTATCAATCTACCATCTATCTGCTGGTCAGGTTTGGTTTTTGATCTCCCGAGGTTCCACGGGGACTCCCACCTCGTATTTGTCTTTCCTAGGAATTGAGAGACTGTCCCTGGCTTGACCCGCTGGAGTCGAGAGGCACAGAAAGGGGTAAAAATTGTACCTGGATGTGGTCCTTTGTCTTAAGTGTACACATAGACTTAGAGCTCTTTAAAGATTAAGCTGTCACTTGGTACCATTATTTCTATTTTCTATCTTTACTTTCTTTGTAACCATTTTTAAAATCTATATTTGCTAGCAGTTAAGAAATAGAGCAATAGCCATTGTAACCATATGATTTATAAGCTTCTTTAATAAACCTGTAACTGTTTAAGCTTTAACCTGACTCCTTCAGTTGCCATAACAGAACCAAGCACAATTTAAAAGAACTTCAGCCGGTCATAATGGACAGGTATAGAAAGAGCTTGGGCGTTTGGATCGTGCCACACCCAGGTGACAGATCCATTGGGGCATCTCTCAGTCTTTCCCAGACTGCCCGCTGCGAAGGGATTCTGTATTCTAGCAGCTAAAATCTGAGGTGTAATAAGCTCTTCCTATAAACAGGGGCGTCTGTTGGCCTGCTGGCTGCTCTCTGCGAAGGGACCCCGGTCCTAGCAGTAAAAACACGGATGTTAAACATTTTCTCAGCACACACACACACACACTGCCCTGACCGTTGGCTGACAGTGCCAGATCAGAAAGAGCGGTTCAACCTGTACTTCACTTTAGAAGAAAAACCAAATGCATAGCTACCAAATGGGGAACAACTGTTTCAGTGGAATATGGCTTAAAAGGGTTTATAGTGACCACAAATTGAATATTTGTCAACAATGGGATGTAGTTTTGAAAAAGGCCAATAGCATTCCGAGCTGTGTCAACAGGAGTGTTGTATGTAATATATGGGTGGTGGCTTTAAGAAGCAGGGAAAGGCATTGCCACGTATAGTCCAGACTCCACCCCCTGCTTCAGCATGGCTCCTGGCTTCAACTATGCTGAGGCTGAGACCACGATCTGCCCCCCCGCTCTGTGCTCTGGGGCTGGGGAAATTGGACCACGTGTCCCCCATCCTCCCCATGCTCTGGAGTAGGGGAGGCTGGAGCCACATGCCACCCCCCCTCCCTGTGCTCTGAGGCCAGAGAGGCTCACACGGGGGGCTGGAGACCTGCCGTTGTGGTGGAAGGGATTTGGCAGGAGGGAGAGCAGGAACCCTAACCTTATGGCAGGAGGGAGGGGCTGGGCCTGAGATGGAAGAGGTACAGCTGAGGAGTTGCCTCCCCCAGCCTGAGTGATTTCTAGGGGCAAACAGTAGGCTGTCAAAATCAACATAGTCCAGAAAAGGGGATTAAGATGGGAGGTGAAGGTGGTCCAAAGAGATGGTTTCTTATGTGTGCTTTCTGCCCTCCATGACTATCTGTGAGAGAATCTTCACAATAATGCCTTACCTTGGCCCTAAATTCACCCACTGCCCATGATGAAACACATGGGAGGGAATTATCCTGATCTATTTGGCACTGGTGGGACCTGAGCCTAAACAGCACTACAGTTTAAAGTGGAATCAAACAAATGAGAGAGAGACTCCAGAGAAGATCAACATGTTCTTCATGGCCACTGACGGGAGGGGAAGAAACAATGGACCTAATCTGAGGCAAGGAAGATTTAAATTAGATGTCAAGGAAAACTTTCTAACTAGAAGGGTAATTCAGCTATGGGATAGAGTCTCAAGGGAGGCTGTGGAATCATTGTTGTTGGAGGCTTTTAAAAACAGGTTGGACAAACAGCTGGCAGGGATGGTCAATGGTTCCTTGGTCCCGCCTCAAAAAATGAGGTTTACAGGATCTTTCGAAAAAGGGTTTTATTTTCGAAAGATTCCCCAACTAAACTGCAGTTTTTCTATCGAAAAGCCCCGTTTTGGAAAAAACCCGCATCCGCCATTATGCAAATGAAGCACAGGAAATTTAAATCCTGGCTTCATTTGCAATTTTGAAGTGTCCAATTTACATCCCTTTTTCGAGAAAAGAGATGTAGTCTAGACACACTCTAAAAGTCCACTTGTTTTACAGCAAGAACGATGGCAGTATTTTTCCAGAAAATTCAGTATTTTTTAATGGACATGAACCTGCAGAACAGGTGGATTTTCAAGGACCCTGGGATTAAATAAAGAGATTTCACCTATCTGTAGTATTACTATGTGTGATCAGAGTGACTGTTTTAGTGACAAGTCTCAGAGCAGTATCTGTGTTAGTCTGTAACTTTAAAAACAACTAGCAGTCCTGCGACACCTTAGAGACTAACAAATATATTATTAGATCATAGTTTTAGTGACAGGCAGTCCTACAGCCTCTATGATCCATATAAATGCCAGGAGAACTGTACCAAGAAAGTCTTCGTATTCAAATATTAGTACCTAATCTGTTTGTTATATTATTTCAAAGCACTTTCAAAAGCCAGCTGGAGAGAGAAACTACAGAACTTGTCTTCATTTACAAGTTTGACACCTTACAGAGATGTAAACAAAGACCTTAACTGGACTGGCTGCTACATTCCACACCCTAATGACATAAAAAGGTACTTAGAAGACTTAGAGCCCACTCTATTAGCCTCATTTAGCACGTACACTCTACTTGACAATTTTTTCCCCATTTTTTCCCCTTCTCTTTCCCTCCCCATCCCCTCTTTCTCTGCTATTTATTTGTAACCTGGACCCCTTAACTCCTTTCATCTGAAGAAGTGGGTCGTGCTCAAAAAAGCTCGTGATACCATGTCAATTTTTTGTTAGTCTTTAAGGTACTGCAGAACTATTCGTGTTTTTAAGTTTAATCTGATTGTACTCATCTTAGATGTACTAAGCTGGTTGTCAAGCTCAGGTGTATGTTTGTTGCTTGTAAAGCCATACAAATATGAATGTGCAGCATTTAGATTAGCATTAAAAAACACTGGACTCCATCTGTGACATGAATGATTAACTTCAATACGTCAGTCAATAGAGGGAACATACGAAAAGGTCTGATTCCAACTCCTGCACAAAGTAAGCATGTGATGCAGTATATGCCTTATAGATACTCCTAATTAACCAGTCTTGACACAATTCCCTGTTGAAAGGAGGTGCAGAGTTTGCTTAAGTTTATTCTATGGTTATTTGCCTATGGTTTATGTATCCTAGGCACTGGTTCTTAATAAAAGTCAAAAATCAGTATCATGTATCTTGCTCTGGCAGAAAAGTCTGTGTCATATAAAAACGGAGTAAACCCTCACCATAAGGTTTGAGATAAACAGCAAAATGTCCTTTAGCTGGGTTCTTTGTGACTCAAACATACACACATGAGAGATAGTCACACACCTGCATTTGTTTTCCTTAGTGTCATCTTATAGACAGATGGTGATATAATAGTTCAACGTGGCTCAACAACCCAGGTAGCTTGCCACAGCCTCACTTAACTAAGTCTCATAGCTCTTAAATCCAAATGGTCATCTTCCATTGTTTGGGGCATTCATTCATTAGAAAGTGAGGGATAGTTTGCTGCCAGAAGCTTATTCTTTATGTTGGTGATAGTATACAGAGCACAAGATGTTGTACTGCTGGCAATTCCTGGATGATTCAAGGAACAGAACAAGCAGTCTGAGGACCAAAGATATGACAGGTTTAAGAAAGAGTGGGTAGAAGAGAAAGACAGTATACTGAGCAGATAGGCAATATAGAAAGCAGAGATAGTCAGTGGGAAAAATACCTTAGGTGATTTATGAAACAGATGCATGAGATGAAACTTAACAGGTGAGGTTTACCGCTTAAGACAGGGCTGCTCAACTTTGGAAGTCCCGGGGGCCACAATGATACTCACAGCACATGCCGAGGGCTGCAATTCAAGTGTGGCTGTATATACATGCAAATATATATGCAAATAGCTTCTTTCACATAACACCTCAGTGCTCCCGGCATCTCCTCCCTATGGGCTAGAAATGCCAACACCCTGTATCCATCTGTTCCAGCCAGCCCGTCCACTTGCATCTTTCAATGCACAGCCCACCTTGGAGACGCCTCCCCATTGTGGAGCATGTTCCCAGTGGAGGCCATCTTCAAAGGATCCCACTCACCGGCCGCGTGTTGAGTAGCCCTGGTTTAAGGTAAACAGGTAGGGGCCACTGCAGAGTTGGAGCAGCCCCTGACTGCCGCAACCTGGGCCTTTAATCGATTAACCAGTTAAATGGGATTTTACATCCCTACTAGGAACAGAAAGATAATGCCTAGATTAGGATATTGCACAATATATATGCATGAGCTCCTCAGAGACATGATTCATGAGGCTAGAAGGTGATGTATAGAATGTATAAGTAATACGTGGAACAGCTGGATGACTCATTGAGCAGATGGCTGTGAATGAAGCAGAGAAAGGAGCTATGGAACAGATGGATGATGCAAAAAGCACACAAACACTGTGTGGAGCAGCTATACAATCCATGCAGTTTGTGGTCGGTGCCTAGAGCAGCTGTGTGCATACAGTGATCAGCAGGGTGTCGAGAAAGCATATTGATAAGATGTTTCATGGAACAGATAGCCAACGTCGGACCTGATCCTCCACCTGTGAAATTTATGGGAGTTTTACCATTGATAGTCAATGGGAATTGGATCAGAGCAATAAGGAACGGATACAGTAGATGATGCATGGATTAGATACTATAAAAGCGACAAGGAGTCCTGTGGCACCTTATAGACTAAGATGTATTGGAGCATATGCTTTCGTGGGCAAAGACCCACTTTGTCAGCTGCATGTCATCTGACAAAGTGGGTCTTTGCCCATGAAAACTTATGCTCTAATACATCTGTTAGTCTATAAGGGTGTGTCTACGTAGCAAAGTTATTTCGAAATAACAGCCCTTATTTTGAAATAACTTTCCTAGTGTCTACATAGCCAAACCACTATTTTGAAATAAATTTGAAATAGCAGAACGCTTATTTTGAATTTGGTAAACCTCATTCTACAAGGAATAACACCAAATTCGAAATAGCTATTTCGAAATAAGTGCTGTGTAGACACTTATTTCGAAAATGGGGGCCTCCAGCTTCCCAGGTGCCCTAGTGGCCACTCCAGCCTCAACCAAGAACAGTTCTCTCCCTCCCCGCCTCCCCGGAGCTCTTAAAGGGGTAGACTCTGGCCACAGTGCCTGTGCCAGCTCTAAGCTTGCCAGCCCAGAGCCAGCAGTCACTGCCCCTGACCCAGTGGCCCCAAAACATGAGCCAGCAAGCCACTGGCAGCCAACCCTCCACCGCTCCCCAGGAGCAGTCTGCCAGCTCCCAGGAGCCTGACAGGGCCCGGAGAAGGCGGGCACCTTCCTGGCCTAGGATGGAGATCATGGACCTTATTCAGGTTTGGGGGGAATGACCTCAATGTCCATGATCTCCACACTAGATGGGGGAACGTGGCCGTCTATGGCAGGATAAATGCCAGCCTGGACACCAAAGGCCACATGTGAACCCAGGAGCAGGTTCGCATGACAATCAAGTTGGTCCGGTGAGACCCACAGCCCTGAGCCCTGAGCTTCCCCTCCCACTTCTTCCCCTTGCTTCCCCCTTCCAGCTCCCTCCTTCGAGGTTTCCCCCTCCCCTCTCCCACCCTCTCTTCTCCCCTCTCCTGCCTCCTTTCCCCAGTCTCACCAGAGTTTCATTCTGTCCCCCCCCCCCAGTTTTGTTAAATAAAGAGAGTTTGTGTTCATGAAAATACATGTATTTTATTTGACATCAGGAAGGGGGGTTAGGGACGGGTAAGTGGAAGGATGTAAGAGAGGACTGAGGCACATGCCCCAGTGGGGCAGCCCGGGGAGGCTCTTAGTGTTCCTCAGGGTGGAAGCTCTCCCGCAGGGCTCCTGGACAGCTCCCTGATGGACCTTCCGGATGGTAACCTGTAGCAAGTGCAGCCAGGCTTGCAGCAATGCTTCCAAGAGAAGCACCAGGGGCAGCTCTGGCTCCATGCTGCAGACTGCTGTGGTGTCCCGAATGAGGGCAACCAGAGCACACAGAGACAAAATGCTTTGCTGACCCTCATCGAGGTAGACAAGCAAGCAGGGAAACCTGAGAACTGGCTGTCCGGGGGGGTCCCTTTTAGCACAGACCTCAGATAGCCTCAGGCAGCAGCCCCACACAGTAAGTCTTGACCTGGTGTCCTGCTGGAACTGGTTCCGGCCAGCCTTAAATGCAATTCAGAGTCCACTCAATGTGGACGCGCTATTTTGAAATAGCAAAATGCTATTTCGAAATGCACTTTGTGTGTAGACGCATTATTTCGAAATAAGCTATTTTGAAATAAGATATTTTGAAATAACACTGTAGTGTAGACATACCCTAAGGTGCCAGAAGACTCTGTCGCTTTTGCAGATCCAGACTAACACAGCTACCCCTCTGATACTTAGATAATATAGATATTCAATATAAGGCATGGAGCTCAAATTGGATGCATGGAACATACACGAGTCAAGATGCAGAGAAAGAGACAGAATCAACAAAACCAAACAAATCATTGTGACGAGGGTGAAGAGGGCTGGCAGGCCTGTTAGCACACCTGTCCTTCCACACCTTGCCTGTTGATTGGGGGGGTGGGTATGGGTGGCTGGTTCCTGCCCCTAGGTCAGAAATATCTTGGTCTCAACTCTTGCCTGGACATTTGTCCTGAAGTGGTGCTTCGGAGGGGGATTCAGGCCCCCCTCTCTCCACTGGGCCACAGACCAGAGTTCTGTGGGAAGTAACACCAGCAAGGTCCTCCCTGTGGGGAGTCTGCCACCCTGGGCTACTTCCTGTCTATGTGCTCCTTCAGTTTAGGATGTACCTCCTATGGTATAAAAACACTCAATAGCTTAACAAAAACGGTCCCAAAAGCCAGTAGGTGGCAGCTGGAGAAAGCACATGGGGGCCTTATACATTCTGTGATCCCTTGTCAGGTTCTTTGGTCCCTCCTCTTTGCCTGTCTTACTAGTTAATTATTCCTCTCACCTTTAGACTCTCCCCCACTCTTTGCCTGGGCTTCTGAGTTCTTTTAAACCTGCTCCTCCAGCGTCTCCCAGTGAGGCAGAACAACCCAGTACTAGTATTGCCTTTTAATCCCTTTGGGTTTGATGTGGGGTTTGTATGCCCTACAACAACCTAAATCAAAATATTTGTTTAGAATGCCATGTGGAAGGAAATCCTGGTCATTCAGGATGCCTCTAAGACCTTGTCTCCACTTACTAGGAGATTGATGCTGCAAGGATCGATCTCCCGGGGATTGATTTAGCAGGTCTAGTAAAGACCTTCTAAATCAATCGCTGATCATGCTCCTGTTGACTACAGTACTCCACCAGCTCAAGAGGAGTAAGAAGTCAATGGGAAAGTTTCTCCTGTCTGCCCCCACAGTGTGGATGCCAGGGTAATTCAGACTAAGATACATTGACTCTAGCTTTGCTATTACCTATCTGGAGTTGCATACCTTAGTTCAACATTGTCACTTAATGTAGACCTGACCTAAGTTGGCTTGAAAGGCCCTTGCTTCCTTTCAGGTCATGAGATGAAGGCTTCCCATTTTTGCAAGATGCTCTGTTCCTTTTCACAGAAAGACTTAAGACAAATGAGCCAGATCCTCAGCTGACGGAGGCAATGGTGCTGCTCAGATTCATATCAGCCGAAGCAGTGGTCCAATAGAGTTCTAGTTTATTTCTCTCTTCTTGTTTTTTTCTTGGTGAAATGCAGTGAATGTTCCTTCTGTGCTTCCAAATGAGGGGCTGATTCACCTCGTCGTCAGGAGAAAGACACCATGCAGGCAGGCACAGGACAATTTTGTCCTGCACACAGCTCTGCCAATGCATCTCAGTGCTTGTGCCCTCTGCTGAAAAGTAGTACAAGCTGCTGGGTCTGCACTAAAGACGCTCTCTAATAGGCAAGCAGTTTAAAGTGAGACTAGCAAATACTACGCTCCCTTAGCCATTGCCAAATGTGGTACACAATTCACATAAAAGAAGGGGAGAAGAAAATGTGGGTATTCCCTTACATTACATTTGTGCACCACTACTTGATCAAAGGCAATATTTCTTGGAAAAACGCCAGCTGTTTAATTGCTTGGGGAAACGATCTAGCCAAATATAGCAAAAAAATGCTTAATGGTGCTGAAAATGCAACATAAATATGTGTTCAGTGCATTAATGCCTTCGCAGCACTGAGAGGAAAAACCCACAACATTGTATGTCCTAATAATTGTGCACCTTTGCTAGGGATTCCCCCCTCTCAGCTGTGTGGGGTTTCCAACCAAATCCATGCACCTTCGTCCCCCATAATAGCAATGGGGACAGACGTGAGCCCTTTCTACAGTTTAGTAATAGCTCCCTCCCCTCCAGCAAGCTCTCAAGAATCTTGTTTCAATATATTTCAAGGGGAAGATGAGGGGGAGGAAATCAACAGCCTATCTTACAAGAATCAAAAGCTTGAAACACAATTTTTGCTTTTGTACAGTACCTGGTGAGTGCTGTGATGGTTAGAGGCTGCAGCTCTTTGCTTCTAGCTCCGGGTGCTTAAAAGGCTGTCCGAACATCCTTGCTTTGGACTCTTCCCTTCCTACAAATGTCAGGGAGAGGGGGAAGGAATTGATCCACGAATGATGAACACCAAAAATAAAACTAGCTCCGGAGCTCTTGACCTAAATGTTTTCTCCACGCTTACCAGCTGGTTGCAAAGAGGCTGCTAAAGCTGTGAGCCCCGCTGGAGGGCATGAACTATATTACTGGGGACCCCTGCCAAAAGAGGGGAGAGGGAGGTGAGTGAGGTGAAGCCTGAAGGCAACATTATCCCAAGGGTTGTATTAGGCACGGAAAACCTCTACTGGCAAATTAATGGAACTGCGACAAGTTCACCAACAAAAAAAATCTTCAAAGGAGTCTCTTTTGGTCTGATTTTCTTGTACCTCCAGGGTGTAAAGGAATCTGCACTCTTCCCCTATTCTCTTTTTCACAGCAATCAGCCTGCCATGTGTCAATCATTTACTGACAGAGGCCTCATTTAAAAAACCTCTTATTATTGCAATGGAAGTGACTTGCAATGTATCTCCAGGAGATGGGCAAACAGCGGCACTGGCCATGTTTTAAAAAGACCCTGCGCCTTTTTGACATGTCCCCAGTGCCTGCTCAAATCTTCTCATCTCTTTGGACTTGTAGTGGTGTGCACACTCACATACACGTACACACTCCCATACACACACTCCCACAAAGCCCTCTTCTGATCTCTTACACACCAGTGTCATTGCCCCAAGCTCCCGCTGGTGGAAATGGGAGGAGTAGCACACCAAAAGAATGGCATGTCTCCATTTCCTTCCTAAATCCCCATCACACTATGTAGCCCAAGTCTTTGAAACTTTTGGTATAGCGACACAAAGGGTCTCTGCCAGCGCTGTGGGAAGAGCTGGTGAGATTGCAAGAACGATGGGCTATGATGACTGACTTCTTTTAAATACTGTACACTACATATCTCTTTTTCTATGAGAACCACATGCCTGTGCATGAAGGAGAGCCTGCAGCTTGTTTGCCTTGAGTACCCATCTTTAAATTTTGCTTGCATGGTTGGGTTATAAATATAGAAACACAACCCTGCAGGGTTTTTTTTTCCCCCCTCCAAACACGTCCCTCCCATCTTAGCATAATCTATGCAATTCCTTCAGCTGCTCCTATACTTGGTATGACCTTTTTCCCTGTCTTCCCCCTCCCCCTCCACTCCCTTGCTCCTTCCCAGCTTGACACTGCAGGCCTGATGGCCAATCGGCTTCTCTAGAAGATCAAATGTCACTATAACATGAGGACTTAATCAGGTTGGGAACTTTGCAGATCCTGCAGCCAGTCCCATTCGGCAGGGAACTCACCACTTCTCTCAGCTCCTCCCTTTCAGGTAAGAAGAAGATTAGGCAGGGGACATGTCTATGCGAGTGGAGAGGGGACAGTAGACTGGCCCATCAGTCTACATGGGGAAGACTAGGGGCGCCATGATGCTCCCTTATGAATAAGACTGAGCTGCAGAACTCTGACACTCAGATGAAGCCACTATGGAGGGCAATGGACCTATTCTTTTTCTTACCTACCAGAGGGGGCTTTGTTGGCCTTGAGTGTGGCTTGACTATGTCCACAAAGCTCTGGATTGTCTAGTGTATAGCAAATATTCCTATGGATTCAGGGGGAAGTTCCCACCAAAGCTCAAGGCTGTGTGGATGAGAACTAAGTGATATGGCATCTCCCATGACCTTGAAGTGGTCAGGAATATTGAAGTGATGAAAGCAAAAAGTACAAGTGCCAACCACACTTTGTTAAGTTTGGGACGAGCTGTTTAAAACACTGCCAGGACTCGATCCTGTAAAGAGCAAAAAGCTGAGGATGGGGGAGAGGGATATTTGAAGTTGTGTATCAGTACATCTCATGGAGATGTTCAAAGGCAGGAAGGGTATCTGTAAAAGTATGAAGTGGCTCGCTGGTTGGGTAAGCCTCATAGTCAGACTTAAAGGAGAAAAGGGGTTTGAGAGGAAAAAATAAATAAATAAAGGAGCCCCTTCTCATCTGTTAAAGAAACGTGTGTCTATTTTGGGTCTGGGGAAGGAAGGTGGGTTACATTAAAAGTGCCACTATGAGATTTGCTTGTTACACAAAGTTTGTCGGAGTTCCAAATGTCATGAAACAGAGTAGCTGTCTCTCTGCAACCTGACTCCCCGCAGATCCTATCGCTGAATGATTTCTAGGGGCAAACAGGAGGGTGTCAGAAGCCAAATAATCCAGAAAAGGGGATTAAGATGGGAGGTGAAGGTGCTACAAAAAGAAGGCTTCTTAAGTGGGCTCTTTCATGCTCACCTGGGAGAGAAGTCTAATAACAATAATGACTTGTCTTGGCCAGTCAGCTAGGTGATCACTTAAGCAGCAGTGATTCAGTAACTGTGTAGGGAAGCAGAAGAAACTAAAGAGCCAGCTTGGACACCAAGGAGGGGTGGGACACTGGGGTATGTTTCTAGCATCCCTGAAGAACTGTCAGCTAACGTTGGCTAGCAGATGCCATTTTGCGGATAGGGGTACATGGAGATGTATGTTGAAATGGTCCGTGATGACCCCCAAAACTGAGGAGCAATGTAAAAACTCCCATGTTCATGTACAGCCCAAACTGCCTTCCTTTTCCTGCTTCACCAGCTTACTGGGTGAGTACTGCAAACTTCTCCGCATTCCTCACAACTCCCCAGGGCCATGTGGGGTATTATTACACAGACGGCTTACTGGTGTATTTTTCTCCATCTGCAATCAGGGCTTAATTATCCCTGACAGCTTGGGAGGGAGGGTGTCAGCGAACAGGTTTCCTGCCCCTTGGGTGCTGAGCTCCTGCATCATGGATCAAGTTATAATGGCAGCCAGTGGCTAAATTGTTGATTGCTGTGTTGTGTGAATGCAGTTGTGTGATGTCCGGCTGTCTGTGACCCACCAGAGTAAGCCTCAGTGGTGCAAGTCACCTTTTACACCACTGTGGAATATCCTACACAAGGGGTTTGCACTGGTGTAATTGCACTGGTGTAAGACCCCGGAATGATGAATCCTAGTGTCGTGAAAGGATTGGTGGTTGCAAAGGATTTGCCAGTGTTCCAAGAAGTGGGTTGAGACAGAGGGGGGTGTGCACAGAAGCGTAGGAGCAGGTGGGCCTGAGATTTCATTTCTCTTTTGTAAAGTCGTCTTATTCCTAGCAAACCTTGGCAGTGGAGTGAGAGAGCTCAGAGGCACAAATGGCAGGGACTAAGATTACTTAGAACTGTAAGCTCTTTGGGGCAGGGAGTGTTGTTTTGTTCTGTGTTTGTACAGAGCCTAACATGATGGGGGTCCTGGCCCATGACTGTGGTTCCTATGTGCTTCTGCAATACAACTGACAAATTACTGTGTTCAGATTGAACAGGATGGTGTTTTCACGCCAGATGTTAGTTTCTGGCCCCCAAAACAGAAACGCTTTTCAGAGAGGAAGAATTCAACCAACGAGAGGAGGCAAAGGTGGGAATGAGGGATATACATAAAAAATGCTATTAGATATGTCAGATTCATAGGAGTTGCTGTCAAGGAGTTGCTGTCAAGGAGTTGCTGTCACTTGATAGATTGTACCCACTCATCTTGTCTGTCACCTATTCCTGCCATTTCTGCCAGGTCTGGTCTTCGATGCATGTCCAATTTCTTTCTCCGCCTTTCTTTAATAATCTTGCTACTTTACATCCCTTGTATGGCAGGCAGTGTCTGACTAAGGAGAGAGAATGATTGATAGGAGGGTTATTTTCATAGATGGCCTCTGATGAGCAAGGGAGTGAATTCAATCTGTCAGCTGGCAGATGGATACATTCTCAGCTGTTAAGATGCTCTCTGGGAGATGGTAGCTGAGTTCCTTAAGCCAAGAAGGAACTGATTTGGACAAAAAAGGAACATATAGTTCAGAGCATAGACAAGTTGGCTGGATAGAATCATGGTCTACCTTGTCCACTTTAACAAGACTAGAAACAGAATATATATCCTTCACTTTTACGGTATGAAATAAATATACTCACAAGATTCTTCTGCTTTTGAATGATGAATGAAGCTTGTATGCTTTTGAGTTTAATTTCTGGAGGCCCCAAATATCAGGCCCTGAAGATTTTAGAAAGAAAACAATTTAGGCCTTGAGCTCTTGAATTAAATATGGAAAATAAACACTAGCACTGGGAAAACTGGGTTTTAGAAGGCAGACTGATAATCAATCAAACAAATATTTTTGCATATGTTTAGATTTGTTTCCAAGCAGTGGGCATCAATTATAATAATAATAAATAATAATAAAAGATAATAATTACTAAATAACAATTCATGATTAATAATCCATAAATCAGGTGTGGCCTCCGGCTTGCCTGGATCCATCCCTCAAGACTCAGGGCTTCGCTCCCAGCATGGGGGGGTCCACACTGGCACTCCAGCTTAGCTGCCGCCCCCTTCCCCTTGCAGGGCTAGAACACATAAAATCTACTAGCCTGGCCCCCCCCCCCCCAGGCTCTGGTGTGTGAAGGGAATGTGGGGAGTGTCTTTCTCTTTCTAAGTCAGGGGCCATGTCAGTGAGAGTTTGGTTCCCCACCACTGCCATAAACAGTCAAGTTCAGGCTCCATTTTGCTGGGTGTGCACACACGCACACACGCACACATACAGAGTGTAACAGATTGTGGGTATTTTTGCTTTGTGATATCTGTAATGAAAAATGTCACCTCCGCTAGGGACCTGCTCCAAAGTCAGCTGAAGTCTTTCAGTTGATTTCCATGAGCTTTGGATCAGGCCCCAGCTGCATAAAACATTGCTCTTGATATTTTGTTTTATTTATTTAATTCTATTTGGGTGTAAATATAGTTTCATTTATTCATTGTTTTAATTCACTGATATGAACTCAGTGGAGCCAATTGACAGAAGTGATTTTGGTTCCCATTATAGCTAATGGAAGTTTCGCTGTTGACTTTAATAGAAACTAGAGAAGGTCTTCTATTCTTTGAGAGTTATGAAGGATCCAGTTGTGTTGTTTTTCCCTTAGGCAAGACCTTGACTAACTTTGTTGTGGGGGGCACGTTGCCCAGGCAAGAGCACAGAATAAGAGACTATCTATCAATATATATTGTCTGAATAGGTAAATCTGACAGTATTTGTCCATCAATGTGCTTCTGTCAGGTATCATTGGTTTCCACAAGTAAACCCTGGATCTCCATCCCAACGAGGCATGGTCTAGCTTAGTGGTTCTCAATTTGCAGCCTGAGGGCTCCTGTGGTCCAATCAGCACACAGCTACAGTCCATGTGACATCATCAGGGCCACAGTTGTGTATTTATAATGTTGTGTGGATGTGGCTCTCATAACACAGACAGCTTAATAGTTGGCCCACAGTGGTAAGTATGTTAAGAAACAGTGCTCTAACCCTAGCCCCTCAGTAAAAACAATCATTAAAAATAAAGGCTAGAATACCTGGTGAGGGGCATAGGTTGGAAAATTGGATTCCAGATTCTAAATATCACAAGATTAGGGAATATTTGGAGCCAGGGTTTTTGTGGGGATTTTTTTTTGATCCACTATAGATGTAAGGACCATTTGCAAACTTTAGTTCCAGACCTAGTTTTAGATTTTTTTTAACCCACTTAGGGTCAGGGGATATGAGGCCTTGGCTACGTCTAGACTGGCATGATTTTACGGAAATACTTTTAACGGAAAAGTTTTTCCATTAAAAGTATTTCCGCAAAAGCGCATCTAGATTGGCATGGATGCTTTTGCACAAAAAGTGCTTTTGCGCAAAAGCATCCGTGGCCAGTCTAGACGCACAAGAAAGCCCTGATCACCATTTTAGCCTTCAGGGCTTTTTTGCGCAAAACAATTCTTCCCTGTCTGCACTGGCCCTCTTGCACAAGTATTCTTGCGCAAGAGGGCTTTTTCCCAAGAGGGAGCGTGAAAGTATTTGCGCAAGAAGTACTGATTTTGTAGTCAGTGCTCTTGCGCAAATTCAAGCGGCCAGTGTAGACAGCTGGCAAGTTTTTGCGCAAAATCTTGCCAGTCCAGATGCACCCTTTGGCTGTGTCTACACTGGCACCCTTTTCCGTAAAAGGGATGCTAATGAGACACTTCGGAATTGCAAATGCCACGGGGGATTTAAATATCCCATGCAGCATTTGCATGAACATGGTTGCCGCTTTTTTCCGGCTCGGGGTTTTGCCGGAGAAAAGCGCCAGTCTAGACGGGATCTTGCGGACAATAAACCCTTTTCCGGAAGATCCCTTATTCCTACTTTCAAGATCCCGTCTAGACTGGCGCTTTTCTCTGGCAAAACCCCGAGCCGGAAAAAAGCGGCAGCCATGTTCATGCAAATGCCGCAGGGGATATTTAAATATCCCCCGCAGCATTTGCAGTTCCGAAGTTTCTCATTAGCATCCCTTTTCCGGAAAAGGGTGCCAATGTAGACACAGCCCCAGTGTTTACTGCGTCTGACCCATCTGTGCATATTGTTTTCCCTCTTCTTTGTATCACTGTTTTTCTGTTTGCTTGTTTATCTTGCTGTATCTATTTACCAATTTTGCCTAGTTCTCAGAAGCCCGTTCTGGTGTGAGCCCTCATTGTACTAGGTGTGGTGCAAACAAATGTAAAGATGTGGTTCCTGCTCAGACACCCTTCCAGGCTAGTCGTATTTTATAGCATACTAACAGATGCCTTGTGAATATCATTGGTTTCATTGGCGCACAGACTGTCAGCAAGTATGAAAGAATCGGCAGAAAAACCTGGTATGTCCAAATCCTAGCAAGATGTCTTTAAAGGAGGAGAACAGCTAAATGGCAACGGGATGAGCTCATTCTGGGAATCGTTAAAAGAAAGATTCATTTTGTGTCCCAAAGCTCCCACTGATTTCAGTGAGCACTGCACTATCTACCCCAGATGTGATCGCAAAAATAACCTAGCCCTGAAACAGTTATGTTAGAGATGTTCATGAAGAACTGTCAAGGCCTCATTCTCCTCCCAGCTACACTACTGCCCCTCTGTTGACTCCACTGACATTGTATGAGTAAGAGCGAGTCTTTTAAAACATCCATGCTATCTTCTGATTTAAAAGACAGACATTTAGGTCACTTAGTATTTGTTTTTTATTTGTATTATGCTAGTGTCTGGATGCCCAAACTGAGGCTGAAAGACCCACCTTGCTAGCCACTGTTTAAACACGTAGTAAGAGAAGAGTTTATAATCTAAATAGATGAGGGGTAGGAAAAAGTAAATATGATTACCACCATTATACAGATGAAAAGTAGAAGCACAGATATTAAGGCTACGTCTAGACTGCACTAGGGTTACCAGATGGGTTTCAAAAAAATACCAGACACATGTGATCTCGGGGGAGGGGGGACGGGACCAGCCAGGAGGGGAACGGGACTGGCCGGGAAGGAGTCAAGGGGAGCGAGGCTTACCGGGGGCGAGGGCGGGGGGGAGGGAGGGTAGGGGACCAACTGGTGGGAAGTAGGGTTGGCTGGGAGGGGATTGGGGAGAGCAGGGCTGGATGGGGGAGATCAGGGGGATGGGGACCGGCTGGCAGGAAGCAGGGCTGGCCGGGAGAGGGTTAAGGGGAGTGGGACTGGCCTGGGTGCATGCAGATCCTGGGGTGCTGCCTGTCCAGTGCACGGTCTCAGCGGGGTGCATGGGCAAGTCCAGCCCTGGGGATTCCATCCCACCCCCACCCCCCTCCTCTCTACTGCATAGCTGCATACTGCCTGGCTGGCAGACATGCTCACTCAGGGTGAGTGTGTCCAGCAGCCAGGCAGTATGCAACTACGTACTGATACTCACGATAATAATAAAAACTTATCTAATTAGAAAATACCGGACATTTATATGTCCGGTATTTTCTCAATTTATTTCCCAGACAGAAAGCTCAAATACTGGATGGTCCAGTTCAGAACCGGACACCTGGCAACCCTAGACTGCACTGCTTTTTGAAAAGCAATGCCGCATCCAAGGAACATGTCTGCTTTTCTGAATAAAAAAAAATGTGAAAAAGCGGACATACTCTTTCGCCATCCCTGTAAACCTCGCTCTACAAGGCATAAGGAATGTGTCAAAAGAGCAGGTTTTTCCAAAATGTGGCGCCTTGTAGACACATCAAATATCGGAAAAGCCTCTTTCGACAGTAAAGCAGAAAATGTTACGCAATTTGCCTACTGCAAATTGTGTTTCTTTTTCCGATTGAACCTTGCAGTCTAGTCGTAGCCTAACAGACTTGAAACCTTCTGATGGGAGAAGAGACAAAAGGGGCAGTTGCCTGGCACCTGGCAGAGGGCTGGATACCCTGTCTCTGCCCTTTCTGCCCAGGCCCCACTCCTTCAGGGAGTGTATAGGCACCCTCCCCCTCTTGCCCAAGGAGCAATCTGGCTCCCATGCTGGCTGTCTGCTTCCCGGCTGACTCAGAAAAAATGTGGCCATTCTGGGATCTGGGCTGCTAACCTTAAGCAGATTTTGGATGCCAAAAAAGGGAAACATGCCAGAACATCTATGAAGTCCCCAAGGAATTGCCACTGATTTTTTTGTGGAAGGTTCTTAGCTGCTAACGTGACAGGAATCAGTGTAAAACCATAAAATTAGATAACAGAATGCAGAGCTCCTGTGTCCTGAGAGATCATTCGTCCTCTGTACTGTTAGGTGGACCTGGCTTAGACTTCTGGTTCTTTGTGCCCGGGGAGAGCTGGAGCCAGACCTGATCTTATCAGATTAATCTCTAGTATAGATCTAAACAGGCCCAAAATGTACCTGGCTGATACAACTTTCAAGGCATGTTTGGATGAAGGGAAAAGGACAAAGGAGTAAATGAACAGGAAGAACATTCCACCCTGAGCAGAATCTCTCTCTCACTAATATTCCATTTGGGTGTTCACTCATACTGTCCAATGTTATTGTTGGGCACTGGACAGGATCCCTTATACGGTTGGGCCAGTGCCTATAGGATTATAATACTCATCTGAAATAGAAACCTTGGGAGCTGCAGTTGTTCTTCTTGGACGTAAAACAGTCTGCCTGTTCCTTCAAGACTCCTCTCATATATCGGCTAAGTAATGAAGTAATGAGAGTCAAGGCTTGGGTTTCTTGCAAGGAGGTGTCTTGTTTTCTAATTTAAGCCCCATCATGGACTTTTAGAGAAAGGTTGAGTGAAAGGCCTGGTACCCTCTGGAGCTCCTATTCCCTGCCCCTCCTCCTGTCTTGAGTCAGCTAACTTCGTTAAAATAGCCATCTCTTCATCTCCCTCCTCTGCAGAGAGCAGCGCGTTGAATTAATAGTACTGCCGTGTTTATAGGAAATGCCAACTAAGTCATCCCCTTTGGTAAATCTTAGAACCTTTGAGACAGATCCTCATCCAGTGTAAACTGATGTAACTACTGACATCAATGGATCGATACTGATTTACACTTTATCTTTGAGGGCCAGAAAAGATCAGCTGAGCCATCTAATCTGTCCTCTGATTTTTTCAGACCTCTATACTAAATCTATCCCTGTCTATTGGTTCTAATGCTGGGTTGGGACACCAGAGACACAGGTTAAATTCTTTGCTCTGCTGCAGACTGCTTGGGTGACATTGAACAAATCACTTTCTCTCTGTGCCTCTGTTCCCATCTGTAAAATGGTAGCATTTCCCAACCTCACAGTTATGAGGACACACACATTAAAGAGGGTAAGGCACTCATATGCTGCAGTGAGGGAGATCATGCAAGTAACACTGATAGATTTGTTTCAGTACCTATCTTATGATGTGAGCTTTTGCTGGAATAAATACTACAAGTAGCCAAATAATATCAATCAAACAATCTTTTCTATGAATCAGGCAGGTTTCATATCCCAAATTAGTTACTGGGTAATTTTTCATATCATTCAACTACACTTTCAACCTGTTACAATCCATCCAATAATTGATTTGACAGGTTTTCTGGCATCAACAATTAAGTAGCTCACTGCCAATGTTTTTAACATTATTCTACCAGCTCTCATTGTCCTCTCACTTGCTTTAAGGCAAAATTTACTTTTTGGAGTGATACCATTGTCAAATACACGTGAAAGAAGAAGCAGGACTGAATTACTGCTGGCCGATAGGGATGACGGGCCCATTTCCAAACACTTCTGTTGTTTGGGAGGGTTTGAAATACAAACCTGGATTCTGACCTGAACTCTGCAGCATTTTGCATCCATTTTAATCATCTTTGCTACAAAGCTCAAGGACTGTATCTTTTTAGTTGACTGGCTTTGCCTTTCCTGTCTCTCTCTCATTTGAGCGGACCAGCACAGAATAGCGTTGCCAGATGGTTTCAACCAAAATACTGGACACACTTGACATTACATCACAGTCGGTCATCTGAAGAAGTGGGCTGTGCCCCCAAAAGCTTACGATACCATTTACATGTTTTGTTAGTCTATAAAGCGCTACCAGATCATTTGTTGTGTTTTTTCTGTAACAGGCTAACTCAGCTACTCACTGAAGCTCTTATTTAGAAAATAGCGGACATTTCTATTTTCTCATTGATATTTTCTCAATTTGTTTCCCAAACAGAAAGCTCAAATATTGGACTGTCCGGTTCAAAACCAGACACCTGGCAACCCTAGCAAAGAATGGTAGTGGGGTAGAGAGCTGCTGCTCTCTAAAGCCTCAGATGTCTTTCTCTTCTGCTTCAAATGTCAGCTCAACTGTTCATTTTTTAGGAGAGCCTGTCACTAATAATATACCTCTTGTTTTTCCTCTTCATCTAGAAGCCCACTGTCAACATGTCTGACACCGAGGAAGTGTAAGTAGAAAGAAAGCTGTCTGCATGTTAATCTGTTCAGCTGGGCCATTTCAAGCCAATCTGGGGCTTCCCTGCGAATATAAACTGGGCCTCCCAGCTGCAACGACCAAAGAGCTGCCCATTGAAGTCAATGGACATAGTCTCACTGACTGCAATGGACACTGGATAAGATGCTAAGTGTCCAAATGTAGCCTGCTCTTCTCCCAGCCTGCACCTGCCCCAACCTACCCTACCAGGGAAAAAGATAATGGAGTGGCTTGGCACATACATTGGTGTGGTTTCAGAATGTACCACTAGGTGTATGTGGAGGGGGGCGTCAGGGTAATAATGGATGGATATTTCCTAGGAAATAGGACTTCGCAATGTGTCCTCTGGTAGAGAGGAAACATTAGGCCTGGTCAGGGGACTCAGGTTGTAATGGCTGTGGATCCTAAATCAGCCTGAGGCAGCTACTGCTCCACCCCATATAGCACTGGAGAATGAGCAGTAAAATACCCTTCTTGCTCTAAAACCCAAGGATTAAGGGAGCTCCTGCAGCTGCCGCTGTTGATCTGGGAACAGTCTGGCCTTGCCCAACCCGTCAGAAATGGGTTTTGCCAATATATCAGTGAAAACTTTTACTACCGACAACCCCTCTCCTGCCAACTTCTTCCCCACACGAGTAATTGTAATTTTATGCACGAGTAAGACTTTGCAAGTTTGGCCATAACTGTTATTTTTAAAAAATGTATTAATTTATCTAAAAATTACTGGTAAGCATGAGGGTGGTCTGGGGAGGGAGAGTCTTTTATGTTTTAAATGTAAGCGTGGCATCCTACTCACATGCACAATTTAAAGCAGCACATTAACCTATTGTTAATGTAGACTGAATGAAATTTAAGTTCAGTTTTATCAAACTCTCACTTTCTTTCTCTCTCTCTCTCTTCACAGGGATCAGGTAGAGGGTAAGTCTGAAAGGTCTTATCTCTGATTCTTTAAACATCAACCTGAGGTGTTTTTAAACATCCTTTTCTGATTTATTTTTTCTGCTGTCTATTATTTTTCTTTTAAAATGTTCTTGTACCTATATATCTACTTTGGGTGAAGTCCTCAGCTGGGATGAATATGTGCAGGTAGCTTCTTTGACTTCAATAGAGCAATGCCAATACACATCAGCTCCTCTCCCTGTCTCTCTCCAGATTCTGATCCCTGTACTTATATTGGGTTGCCCTTAACTCCATGAGTGGTCCTGTTGAGTACAGTGGTACTGCTTTTGGACTTTATTCTGGAAGAATATTTGAATTTGGCTCATAATAAACATAAAATCCTTTGTTATCCACCCAGTGCAGAATATATGATTCAGGTGTTTAATATGTTTAAACAGCAGATGTTTGGTTGGGAGTGGATGGATTTGTTTTATTTTTGTACAGCTGCTGCCATCTCCTGGTGACTGTTTTTATTTGCAACCTAATTTCCTGTGGTATTTTAAATTTTTTCTTACTGTTTTATTCTTATATACATTGGCCCTTCTTTTTTTTTTCTTGTTTTTGTGTTGTTGTTTTGTTTGGATTTTTTTATTGCATTTTAGTTTTTTACTTGCTAAAGTACTTGTAGGTCTCAATGCCAGTATAACATTTAATAAATTATTTCTCTCCATCTTCTCTGTCACTTTTTAATTCTCCTTCTCTCAAGGTCACTTGATTCAATATTTATTTTTGTCATTTTTGGAATGATCTCTCCTCAGCTATCTATGTCCCCCTTCCTGTGTGAGGTTGTAGATTCAATACCGAATATGTGCACCGGTGCAATGAAATGTACTGTCTGTTTGCTCATGTTAATGGTGCAACCATTAGGAATATTACAGGCAAATACAGTGATTCCCAAACTTTTTCCCATGGAGGAACCCCTAAAATAATTTTTCATATCCCGAGGAACCCCTACCTATGAAAACGTTTGCTTGGCCAGAAAGAGTTTACAGCGGGAAGTGCAATTCAATTACTGCTAAATAATTGTCAAGAAAATTTATTTGTAAAGAGCTGTTATATATATGTCAGCTTACATTGTAAGAAAAACATTTTTATTTATTTATTATATATTTCTCGCGGAACCCCTGACGATGGTCTGCAGAACCCCAGAATTCCATGGAACCCTGGCTGGGAAACACTAGGCTAATATGTCAACAGATAGTGAACCTGACATTTCTATTGTAGTGAAATGTTAGATTAAAAGTGGTGGCTGGTAGTGGGGTCCTGGGTTAATTTATGTTCCTTTTTCTGTGTGGTTTGAAGTTGGTAACTCATTAGTTCTCACTCCACCAGACTTTCCCCCATCAAACTGATGCAATTGGCCAAAATTTCAATAGGTGCTTGATTCCAAGCTCACTGAAGTCAATGAAAGTCTCCCATGTACTTCAGTGGATTTTGGATCAGTCCCTATTTGAGCAAAACTGTTCCTAGCATTACATTTCATAGCCATTTAATCATGTTTTGGAGCTGTTTAGCTATCAATTTTCTTTATGCTGGCATACACTGCCTTTTGCTTGTAGCTGCAGCCCAGAAAATGTTCAGTTGAAAAACCCAGACTTGGCACTGTCACTTTTAGGGTTGCCAGGTGTCTGGTATTGGCCCGGATAGTCCAGTATTTGCGGCCTTTGTCCGGTAAAAAAAAACAGAAAATACCGGACATGTAAAATGTGTGGAATTTTCTGTTTTTCTTGGACAGAAGGCCGCTTGGGACATTCTCCCCTTCCGCATCTGGCGGGGGCATGGAGAGGTAAAGGCGCAACGTCTTTTTTTTGTGCAGGTTTTTTTTTCTCAACAACTTTGGTCCCCCGTTTTTTGTTTGTTTGTTTGTTTTTTGCTCAACAACTTTGGTCCTTTTTTTTCATCAACCAATTTTTTTCCTGCCATGTTTGGTATTTTTTGTGAAAGTATCTGGCAACCCTAGTCACTTTAAATAGGTATGTCCTCTTGAACTGGCTCTTGCTGTCAGATCCAGTGATAGAATCATCACAGTTATTGAAATGCTTCTGCCTCTTTCACTCATGAAAGGATATATATGAAAACACTGATTCCACAACCATCTACCTATAACTTGTATCAGTGTGAGAAGCCCATTGAAATGTTGTTCTAAGAACATAATGAATGCAACTTAATAGTTGCTGGAAAACTTTGGTGGGAGGAGTTCTGTGAGGTCAGACAAAACCAGAATTCTCAGGACCTGATTCTTATGTGGCTTGCAACAATTTTACACCAGTGTAATTCAGTTGACTACTTTGAAAATACTTCTAATTTACACTGGTGTGAGCTTGATTACAATCAGATCCTTCCTTTCCAACTTGCTTGTGCAGTTTTAATTAAGCTAAGTGCAATAAGCTCAGTGCAATCAGCCGCTTAATAAAGTCTGAGATTCTTTTTCTAACTTGCCCAGGGACTCTTAAATACGATTACACCAACTCCCTTAGAAATCTTAATGCTCTTTATGGGGACAGGCTCTATGTTTTCATTGGCTTCTTATCACCATGTCACCTTTTGCAGTCTATGTGCTGGAATGCTTAGCCTTGTTGTTGATTTTGCTGCTTTTTTTTATTTCAATGCAGAGGAATATGAAGAAGAAGGTAACAAAAAAACTGGAACGTAATTTCTCTTTCTTTGACCCTTGACCCCACCTCTTTCACTGCCTGTCAGTCACCCATCTCTTTGTTACATGCCACTAAAGGTGACCTGGAATGCCTGTTCAGTAAATCAATCCAAACAGTTTTGGATCCAAATGCCAGAGTTATGAAATTTAGAGCTGGGTATGAATTTTCCCATTGAAGAATCATACAAATATAGGACTGGAAGGGATCTTGAGAGATTATCTACTGCAATCCCCTGTGATAATGCAGAACTAAGTACATTTAGGCCATCTCTGACAGGTTTTTGTCTAACCTGTTCTAAAAAGCCTCCAAGGAGGGGGATTTGGAACCCTATCCCAGTGCTTAACTATCCTTATAGTTAAACAGTTTTTTTTAGTATCTAACCAAAATCTTCCTTGCTGCGGATGAAGCCAATTATTAGTTGACTCACCATCTGCTGACATGGAGAACAATCGACCATTGTTCTTTTTATAACAGTCTGAACATGTTTGTAACCAGCCTTTGTCTTCTCTTCTCGACTAAATATGCCCAGTTTTCAAAATCTTTCCTCATAAGTCAGGTTTTCTGAAATGTTCAGCACTGTTGTTGTTTTCCTCTGGGCAGTCTCTAATTTGTCCCCATCTTTCTCAAAGTGTGTGGTGCCCAGGACTGCACCCTGTTCTCCAGTTGAAGCCTTATGAGTACCAAGTTGAATGAGACAGCTACCTCCCATGTCTTACATACAACAGTCCTGTTAATGCACCACAGAATATTAGAGTTTTTACAATTACCTCACATTGTTGACTCATAGTCAATTTGTGATCCATTATAATCCCAGATCTTTTTCAGTAGTACTAATGGTAGCCAATTCCCCATTTTGTAGTTGTGCATTTATTTTTTCTATCTAAAAGGACTGTCCTTTATACTTATTTTTCTGTGTAGATTTTATTGCTTTTAGACCAATTGTCCAATTTTTCCAGGTTATTTTGCATTCTAATCCTGTCCTCCAGAGTGCTAACAACCCCTTCTAGCTTAGATACACTCCATTTTGTCATCCCAGTCATTACTGAAAATATTGAATTGTATCAGACCCAGAATGGACCTCTGTGAGAGCCTAATTCTCCCAGTCTCACAGTGAACTATTGCTAACTACTTTCTGGGCATGCCTATACTACATAGAAGATCAACACTGCTGCAGTCAATCTTCTGGGGTTCTATATAGAGGGTCTAGTATAGCCCCGTTAAATTGAACTCAAAGAGCACCCCTGTTCACTCTGGTACTCCTGCTCCTCATGAGAAGTAAGGAAGCATTTGCTCCTGTGTGGACGCTGCGGAAACATGATGTAAGATACGTTCACTCCAACTAAATAATTTACATAGCTGGAGTTGCGTATCTTACTTCAACCTTCCACTGCAGTGTAGGCCAGGCCTCTGAGTGCAATCTTTGAATCAGTTTTACACTCACTTTATAATAATTTCATCTAGACCACATTATGCTTAGATCCGAGCATTTGGTTCAGCCCATTATAGTGGCAGAGACTAGATGCAAGGTTCAAAGCTGAATCTATATCTGGTCTTCCCCTAAGATCAGGGCTGTTCAGATTTGTGGTTTGCATATGGATTTTCCTCTATTAAAACACAACATATTCTAGGCCAAATTTTGGCAGTCCTTACTGAGGCAAATATTCAACAGGCTTCAACAACATAGCAAATATTCTGAAACAAAATAAATGTTTTCCTCCTTTACCTATCTGCTAAGCTCAACTAACAATACAAGATTCTGTGCTTTCCCCTAAATGAGGATTTGTGTGTTCTTTTAGGTCCTACGTGTAGCTAGTACTATACAAATAAAGCACTTCCCTTCTTATCATTGATACTTAAAATTTCTGCAGGATTTTTCACTGAAAATTTAAAATTAAAAAAATGTTTTTGATTCAGTTTCAGCCTGAAGGACATCAGCAGCTGTTTGTAAGAGAAACACAAGATGAAATTCAGAGCGTGACAAGAATAAGGTTTTTCAGCTCACCTTTAGCCAGCCAATGATTTGACAAGCTACTATAAAAATATAGATTTGAAAAAAGATGGAGTGTGCAAGGCTGCCTTCCCCATGCTTTCACAAAGCAATTTCACTAGTAAGCTATTTCCCTATGGCAGGGAAAGGAAGATTTCAGAGATAAAGCCCTATTGCCACCACTCAGACATTGGTTAGAATCATTCTGCATAGTGCCTGCAATGTAGGCAGCCTTGAAGTTAGCCAGCTGTGTTTCAAAATTGCCTTGCTTATTTTCTTCCAAAGAAGTTTGAATGCAAGGAAAGTGTGCACTAGCAATTCTCCTCCCCCACACTGCAATTAAGTGAAATTATTTTTCACTCTATTTAGATAGTCTAAAAGCTCCTGGAACAGAACTGAGGGTTGAATTCTGAGAAGTGCTGGAGTCAAGCAGACTTGCAGGTCTCTCAGGCTTTGATCCCCATTCGTTAGCCTTCCTCTAGCAAGGGAAGGAAGAAAATCATTTTTGGGAGATGGAGATATTTGTTCAGCGTGGTTCTGACACCAGCTCTGGCTGATGTCTGCCAAGAGTTTTCTGAGGTCTGTTTTGTCGTTCCTTCTGCTCCACAATTACTCTCTGAGGTTTTGTGTACTTTAATCATTTTTTATGACAAATATTCTCCACTGTTGCTACAACCAGTTTATTTTCACCGGGGGCTTTAACAGTGGGGAGTTCTAATGTAGACAAAGCACTCACATTCTAATGGAAGTATTGTGCTGTTATGGATGTCACCCATTTCACATAGATGGAATTGAAACTGGTAAGAGGTTTTTCCTCCCACAAATAAGCCCAGTGTAGGCACCCTCAAAAACCCAGAGCAACTCAAATATCTTGATGCCCCTACTTGCTTATCCTGCCCTGAGTGGCAAAGCCCTCCTTGTACTGCAGAAGTAGCCATCAGAAAATCAGAAGCATGAACTGACATGGGTGAAGGTGCCATTCACGCTCCATATTTATTCACATCTTGTCAAACATGCAAAGAGATAGTCAAGGGTGTTAATAATACAGGCAAGTATCCCTAGTTTTAAAAAAAATCTTGTCAACTTCGTGCCTTTCACCTTCCTGACCTAACTTTCTCCTTTTTTGATTTCACAATTAAATATTAATATGAAATTAATAGGCCAGGTGATTTCTCCCCTCTTTAATCTGCACGCTTCTAAGCTCTAAGCATGCTTCCTTTCACGATTTTATGGTTTCCTGATTCATACCTATGCTTGACCTTTGTTTTGCCCTCTTCTGAGGTGATTCATTTCCTTTTCATATAACCTCTTTCTCTAACACTTTTCTCCTCCATGTCTTAGCTTGCAAGAGTTCAAATGTCTAATGATTTGCTGTTTTATTTTCTCGTCCACTCATGCCTTTTTTGTTTTGTTTCGTTCTGTTGACTCAGTGGGAATTTGGATTGGGTCTTTTATAATGGAACAGAAGTAAATTGAAATGCTAACATTCCATAATTATTAGACCTGGTTGAAATGTTATGAAATTTTAAAATTTCAAAGATTTTTGGCAATATTTTCCTCATTTAAAAAAAATATTTTGAGGATTAAATTTCCTTGAAAATTGAAAATTTGATCCGACTTTTAGCCAGTTGAGAAATATACAATAAATCATGAAAAATATTGTACAATTCTACTTTATTTTGGCCAAAATTTAATCAAAAATCCAATGTAGTATAATGTCAACCAAATCTAATATAATATCTCTATCAATATTATTGTGTTATTTTCACCTCTTCCAATATCTTTTCAGCTCACCATCCGCGTGCTCTTTCAATTCATATCAGTTTTATTTTCTCTCCCAAGTTATAGTTCCAAAGTTCCTAACTTGTTTCTCACACCAAAACCCATTAATTTAACAGAGTTCAAGGCTGTCTTAATCAGGTGTTTATTTTTCTAATTTTCTTTTTGTCATTGCCTCTCTTTCCATAATGCTGTGATCCAAAGAAGTTCATGAGGAAGGTATGTGAAATGACTTTTGAATTGATCTTTTTCCATCAGCAGTGCTAGCATGCACAGGAATTCTTAAGAAGGTGGATGGAGAAAAGAAAATGTTTCATTCATGACAAATTATTATTCACACAGAATAATTTGCATCGAAAGTATTACATTTGTACATCAGTGATCACTGCATGTAAAAAGGCACTAAATTTGAGGGTACTCAGTTCTTACCAAGCACCTGCATGCTCCATTTACCTGCCTATAGTCCATCACATCCTGTATTTTTCCACTTCTCACCCTTTCTCTTTTTTTTAATGGCATTAATTTGCTTCCCTTATAACCAATTCATAGTCCCATGCTTGGCTTGATAGGTTTGAGTTTGTTATAATCATGAGTGGCTTGT
The DNA here is from genome assembly GCF_052426305.1 of Pelodiscus sinensis. Classification (NCBI taxonomy): domain Eukaryota; kingdom Metazoa; phylum Chordata; order Testudines; family Trionychidae; genus Pelodiscus; species Pelodiscus sinensis. The sequence continues at coordinate 117,409,689 of NC_143056.1, read as the reverse complement.
TCTAATTCTCTTGTTTTCTGTTGCATTGATCTTGTTCCCTGACACTTGCCACCTGATGAAGTTCATGAACCAGGTATGTGACATGACTTCTGAATTCCTCTTTCCATCCTGTGTGTCCAGGAATTCAAAGGTGGTGGAAGGGGATGGGACATGATTATGTTACATTATCACTTACAATACATTGGCTCAATCTTTCTTCTGTAATTTTATCTCTGTAGATTGACAAATGAGAATAGTAATCACTGCATGAAAAGTGTTATACATTTTAATATGCTAGGACAGATCCTCAACTAGTTAATTCAGTGTAGCTCCATTTGGTGATCCACTTATTTATATCAACTCAGGATATGGTCTCATGTTTCATCGAAGGGCAGGATCTGGTCCAATACATTTGGACACTGCTTTCCTAGCACACTAATGCACAAACTTCCCCCCTTGTTCCCAAAGCATATTCCAGTTGCATAAGATTTATACTAAGCTATAAGGCTGCTTCACATCGCTTTGCAAACCAAAGATTAAGCAACCCTCCATGTTTTTCTCTTTATATAAGTACAGGGTGGAGCCTGTCTGTAACCCTTCTGCCAGGTGGAGCCAGCAGCAGCCAGGGCTGGGTTCAGTATCTAGATCAGGGCTACTCAACTTTGGAAGCCCTCGGGGGCACAATGATACTCACAGCACATGCTGAGGGCCACAACTTAAGTGTGGTTGCATACACATGCAAATATATATGCAAATATATGCAAATAGCTTATTTCACACTGACGGGCATAAATACAAAAATTAAGGCAAGACTACACAACACACAAGCCCCATTTAAGTCAGTTCTGCTGATATTAATAAAATGCAATATTTACCTGATTCCCACCCATGTGACAAAACTTTTAAAAAGCAATGACAGTCCAGGGATATAACTACTAAAACGCATATCAACAGAAGACCATTATATTGACTACTTTTTTGTTTTGGCTCCCACCCACGAGCCATGTGTTGAGCCCTGCGTAAAGCCAAACCACACTGCACATCACAAATAAACAGGCCGTGGGCCACATGCAGCCCATGGGCCGTGTGTGGAGTAGCCCTGATCGAAGGGTTCCTCTCCATTCATCCAACACAGAACTGGCACGAGCCCTCACACAGTTACCTGGGAAATTCACACACCACCTTGGGCTACCTCTGAGAGACAATGCATCCTCACTCGCAAGCTCAGAGTCTGAGCGTAGAAAAGAAAACAATTAATAAAAGGAAGGGAAGTAACTTGGCATTAATTTGGGAAAACACCACAGACAGCATTCATAAACAAAACCATGAGTACATGTCCAGAGAGGTTAAAATGTTCCCTTATAGGTTTATGTATGTTAGCATTCCTGATGTCTGATTTGTGTTCATTTATCCTTTGACACAGAGGGGAACATTTTAGCCATCCTTCAACAAAAGAATTGTATCAGATGATTACACAGGGAGGCAGCTGATCTGGAATTCATTTACAAGTTCAAAACTATCAGCTTATGTCTGAATAAAAATCTTAACTGGTTAAGGCACTACCAAGCAATTTCCCCACCTTTAATAGTCACATTTCCACACTAAACACTGTGAATGAAGCACATCCATCCTGACTTAATTAGCTTCATTAACACTGGTCCTTCAATTGACAAGTAACTGCTTCTGCTGTTATATATACCCCAAATTCTGTAATTTCCACTCCAACCCATCTAATGAAGTGAGTTTTACCTAAGAAAACTCATGACCTAATAATTTGTAAACATGTTGTTTGTTAGTCTGTAAGGTGCCACAGGATTACTCATTGTTTTTAAATATCTACAGAATGTCTGGGTTTGTTTTTTTTTGCAAAAACTTGTGTCCCTTCTTTGCCACCAAATCTCTTTCTTTCAAACCTGTACAGCTACTTGGATGTTGGCTGAGGGACTAAATTAACATTTGGTTGAAGAAAAATGACATTATTGGGAGAAAGATAGTTTAAGTAATCAATTATTCATTAAGATAAATGTTCATAAAACTAAGCTTCTACCGTATCAGGAGTAGACTTGTCAGGATTCAATTATACCATTACATGTCCGTAAAGGTCAATTTCACTGTATACCCACAAACTGACAGAAGATATCAATGTTTATTTTAAAGCTTCTGTAAAGATTTTTAATTATATAAATGTTCACATCGGTGTAAAATTCTGGGGCTCTGGCTTTTTAATTTTTTCTATTTAAATTTTCACAGTTGCAGGAAATAATATGGGATTTAAACAATGTGAAGGTCAGACAGTAATTATTTAATGACAGTAGAAGCTGAGATTCAAACTGCTGAAGTGTTGTAACTTTTAAAACATAATATCACATATCAAAATATACACAGTAAATTCCCCTACATAAACTCTAATAAGTTCTCGAGCTAAATTTTTCTTACCTATGTGTAAATTTCAATAATTATCGATGGAAATATTTTCCATTGGTTTTGTGTGTGGATGGGTGAAATTGACCTTTATCAACATTTAACAATAAAAATCTAATCCTTATAAGATTAACTAAGGATATAAATTCCATCACACAAAATGGAGCAGTTCCGATTCAAACCACTAGAGGGATATGTTGTGAATAGACACTCTCTAGTTCAGTACAGACTAGCTGAAATCGGTCTGAGGGAACTCCATTTATGGTCCATTGATTGTAAAAAGTGAATCTAAGTACTGTTGGATCTTTTCATTACATTTACGTGTGACTAAGAATATTGTCTGGGATGCCTGCAAGATAACCAGATAATTCAGATCCAAGCTAGACTGAAATTCCTTACACAGACTTGTGAGCAAGTTTTTCCATTTTGAAATTCTCATTTATAAATAAAAACTGCAAATTGATGAGAACAGCAACTAAAGGATGTAGAAGTGCCTTTCCAAAATGTTATTCAAGGCATAAAGTGGTATGAGTTGTAGATCCAGAAAAAAATACAGAGATTTCTCACATTAATTGATTATTAGCATGGACCATGATATGAATTTAAGCAAGTTTCCAAGTCCTATGATCATGTATATGTTGAAAAATAAGATAAATCTTTATAAATCATGGCGATCAGTTCCTCTTGTTTTACATGTTTATAGGCTTTGCATGTTTTAAATTTCTTACCGTGGACTTGCATGTCTATTTCACCTGACACAGTCCTTTCATAACCCCTTCTTCTGATTTATTTGCATTTTTAAATGTTATTAATTTTATTTACCTATGATCTACTTCCTACACATCCTCCCTTGACTTGAAAGAATGTAAGATGCTTGTAATAACATGTTTCTTGGTCTCGTTTTCTTGTTCTCTGTTACATCTTGTTCCATGACACTTCTCACCTGACGAAGTTCATGAGCCAGGTATGTGACATGACTTCTGAACTCCTTCTGTAGTTCCAAAGTGTGTGTGTGAGACCAGGAATCTGGGCTGGTAGAAGAGAAAGAACATAAAAAACAAATATTAACAACGAATAATCACTTACAGCAATTTTCTCCTTTAATCTCCTCGCTTGCTGCTACTTTAATTTTACAGCATCTTTAGTTCCCAACAGCCTCTCCAGACACCCTTGTTTCCGTGCTTTTTGCTTTATTGCATTGATAGTGTTATTTTCCTTCATCAAGAAAGACTTCCTTGATGTCTTTCTCAGGCTTCAAAGTGTTTACAAATGTATTCTGTTTTCTCTATTTCTCTGCTTCCCATCACTGCTTACTCCATGACACTTGCAGAAGTCCATGAAGAAGGTATGTGACACACTTAAAGAATGCCTTTCTCATTCAGTTCTGGGAAAATGGTATTCAAAAAGGTTAAGGGTGCACAAGATGAGGACCAAGAAAGGGATGTGTGAGGGGAAATTAACTCTTTCTTGAAGAGTTTTGAATGAACATTAAGAAAGGGGTTGTGTTTGTCAAAACAAAAATCAGAAAAGTGTCATGATTTCAAGCAATATGAAAAAAGTGTTACGGGGTCTATACTGAACCTTTTAGCATAAAATTTCAAGTGTGATCTTGAGACAACTTGAGACAGCTTAAAATGGCCTGATTTTCAGAGAGTGGATGATCAGCATTTTCTGAAACTCAAACCCCTTTAATGTTTCTAACATTGGGCATCCAATAATCACAGCACTGAAAAGGTTGGTTTTTTTATTTTAGCAAGAACTACTAAAGCAGGTTTGGAATCTAGATCAAAATTTCAGGAATAGTATGAATTTTAAACTGAACAAATTAACATATTGGGCAGTAACTTCAATTATGTTGGAAAATACTTGAAAGACCTGTGGATTCTTTGTGATCTTTGAGAGAGACAAGGGAACTAAAATGTTGCTCTCAGAAGAACATATTTCATTGCAAACCTTGTTGGTGATTCCATCCTTCACATTACATGATGATATTTGCCAAAATAGTAATTCAAAGCACAGGCTGCTCCAGCTATAATTCCACAGTGTTTCTTGGAGAGTGCTCTCACATGTGGTTGAAAGGGATTGAAGACACAGAAAGAGAAGAAATAATGGATGAAAATTTAGATGGATGGAGGGTGTCTAGAGGAATGGATAAAAAAATGACTATAAAAATCCTACCAAAGTGAAAAACATACCATAAAGAATAAAGCAACCCAAATAGAACAAAATAGATTATTTTTATGGTCCATATTCATCATTTCTGTAGCTAGTATACCTAATTTACAGTGCTCAGTATGGAATTGAATAGTTGGGCAAGAGTTCTGAAAGGTGACATTAAAAAATATCAGTGATTCAAAACCCATGTCATTTTTCAGATTGGGAATTAACTATAGAACTGTGCCGAATCGGTTTGGAAATAGTTCCAACTAACAATTAGAAAACAATAGTCAGTGTAAAAAGTGCATGGCAAAATGCTTTTGTTTGTTGAGTCTAGTGTTCTCCTTTCTTTATAGAATAGGCTAAACAAAGCTTATATTGCATGGTTGAGATTTTGAGGCAGCAGCATCTAGAGTCATGTGCTTTTCTTGTCTTTGTTTAAACCTCCATGTATGGGATTACTAGTTTTCTTCTCACCAAAATAAGATCTTCCTGCATCAAGGTAGAACCTTCTGCTTCTTCACTGAATTCCAGTTGCTAGGGAGATGGTTCTCCTTGAAACACTTCTCTTGACACCTGTTACGATACTTCAAGTTGTTCTCTTCCATCATTTATAGGAGGTTGGAATTCTGTATGCTGATGAATATGGTTCCATGAAATTTGGTTGAGGGTCTGGCAAGAATTGATGAGAGACTAAATATGATTTTGATTATACCTGCATCAGTCATACCCTGACGGATTCCAAGCAACTTAAAATCTGGATTTTTTTTAGATTTTCATTTATATGGAAGAAATATACAAAGAACAAAACAGTAACAAAAAAACCCTCCCTTATGAATATTCTTAAAATAAAATTGCTTTGCCTTTTATCAAGCAAATGTGAAGGTATGTTTGTGGAAAGCAAATTTTGAACGTACAGATGTGAGGCGGGTTAGTCCTATAAATTGATATTAAGAAGGAACAGAAATAATATTATCTTGCCTCTCAAAACCAACACAACACGAATTCCCAGTATCCAGTCTCACTCTCTGTCTGAATTATGAGTACTTAAAATACAAATGTTGAATAGCTGGAATTCTACAACCAATTTAGAAAAATGAATGCACTTGAGAAAATGGTAAACTCCTGGTAGGTAATTTGCAAACAGATAATCAGACACAGTTTGTCAAACAAACTATATGCTTTTAGTTTTCACCAGATCTTCCTCATAAATTCTATACTCCATTTCTTACTTGCCACCCAGGATTATGGACACATGTTCTCATCTGCACTTAAGGCTTCAAGAGTAGACAATAGGACCTGTGCTTTTAAGGCTCTTTTGAAAATTTCACCCTTTGGTGTCTAACTATGGATTTAGAAGCCTGTCTTTAGTTTCCTATTTTTGTAAATTTTGACCAATTCCAATATCTGCATACTTACTGGATAACTGAGGACATGCCCTACAAATTGAACATATTGTGTGGCGGAATCGATAGTCTGCAGTTTTCCACAACTTCTTAATTCACCAGACAGACAGAGGACCAGACAGGAAAAATCACATTCCCATGGGCCAAATGTTGCTTTTGATTACACAGAAGAAAATCTGGAACAGCCCTGTTGGGTCATAGCAGTATCTGGCCCCAGAAGAATAACCAAGGTAACAAGTGCCGTCACTAGAAGACATTATCCCTTGTTTCGTCTTGACTTCGTTGCCCTATAATAGAGCGAATTTGACTTCTCCCACCCCATGCTCCTCCTGTACAGCTTTAATGTCCCTTGTGCTTTCTTGCACTTGCTTTTCTTTTATATGTATGTGTTGCCCTTTATGAAGAGGCTGCTGAAGAAGAAGAGCAAGAGGTTGAGTATGAAGAAGGTAAGTCTGCTGTTCTTTCTAGTCCTTGAATCTGAGAAGTGATGTGCTTTATGGGATGCTACCAGGGCCATTCTTACCCATTCATAGAATATGCAGTTATTAAGGCATCTAAACAATTGGGGGCACCACTGGGTCTTAATGTCTGTGCATCTGCCTCTTCCTATCCCTGTTCTATGGTTGTGCTTCCTCCGGAGAGGATCTAGTTAAATTAAAAGTGAAAAAGCCTGCCAGACCTATTAGCAGTACACTGAGCCTGGGATGAAACATTCAAGTGGTAATGAAGCCATTTAACAGGCATTTGCCAACCCCACTATATACTGTCCATTTCTATAGGATGGGGTGGGTAAAAGGGCCTCTGCGAGCCAGATCTGGCCCACCAAGATGGTTGATTCAGCCCACGGAGGTCCTGCCACTAGCCCATCCCCAGGTCAATCATGGCCTAGGGATATGGGAGCATGCGGCGCTTAGAGTCAACTTTGGCAATTGATTCTAAGTGCCATGCGCCAGAGGGCAGGAAGTGAGAGACTTTGCCTTGATTATCCTGGGGGCCGGGAGTGCGTGAAGTCTCCTCCCACTGCTAGGGGCACAGGCGCCTAGAGGGAATCACCAGCTGTTCAGAACATCTGGCCAATCTGGGTCTGTGGGTGGGGAAGCACAGAAGTCTCATGGCCCCGCCCCTTCCGAGGTGGCCCAGGGCCACTTCAAAAATTTCTGAAGTGACCCCCCAGTCAAAAATTATTGCCCACCCCGCTATAGGACCTTAATTTAAAATGTGCTTTAAAATATGCCATTACTGTGTTGCTTAAGATTATAAAATGACATCTGTAAAAAATCCTCATCACCGCCTTCTTCCAAAACTGTCATCAGGCGTAGGGGCACCAGTTTAATGGTACTGCATAGAGCCCCAAAAATCCTAAGGATGACCCTGGATGCTACCAAGTCTCAGCATTGCTGCTTTGTGGTGCTTTCGTATTGGTCAGATCTATTTAGTCTGTGTCGATGTCGCCTGTCTTCTGCTATGGTATTCCTGGCTGAAATTTGAGTTTCTTGCTTTACTCTGGCTTTAGCATGACTGGAGAGCAAAGCTTCAGCCTTCCTAAGGACTCCGCAGAAAAGGGGAGGAGGGGAAAGGTTGCATTTCTTTTACCATTGTTAAATCTATCAATTGCTTTCTTTTTGGATGAGGTTAGTGGGCTTAGAAATGTGGTACTTCAAACAAACACTGGAAAAGATGATGTTGCCAGCTGTTTACACAGCACATTTCCTCCCTGGAATTCTCTGAGATGAATGGAAGGGATTTTTTCTGACAGCTGCATGAGCCTTATTCCTCCATCAAAGCTTTGGGAGCGCGCCTTTTAGGGGAGACCTGGGGTAGGGGTAAATCAGCCAGGCTTCATTGAAGTCAACAGGGTTGCACCAATATACACCAGTTGAGGAATCAGTCTTGTTCCTTAGATCTATATTTTACTGAGCTCCACCAATTGTCAGGATAAACAATTGCTAGCATTACTGATAGGCTGTGTCTAGACTGGCCAGTTTTTCCGGAAAATCAGCCGCTTTTCCAGAAAAACTTGCCAGCTGTCTACACTGGCCGCTTGAATTTCTGCAAAAGCACTGACTTCCTACTGTAAGAAATCAGTGCTTCTTGTGGAAATACTATTCTGTTCCCATTCAGGCAAAAGCTTTTGCGCAAAAGGGCCAGTGTAGACAGCTCAGATTTGTTATGCGCAAAAAAGCCCCGATCGCAAAAATGGCGATCGGGGCTTTTTTGCGGAAAAGCACGTCTAGATTGGCACGGACGCTTTTCCGCAAAAAGTGCTTTTGCGGAAAAGCGTCCATGCCAATCTAGACGCTCTGTTCCGAAAATGCTTTTAACGGAAAACTTTTCCGTTAAAAGCATTTCCGGAAAATCATGCCAATCTAGACGCAGCCTTATAGTAACCACAATGATTATTCTAATAATAACAATGAATACATTACTAAGCTATTTTAATGTGTGTTACAGACAATAGTTCTCAATGATCTTGGGACTTACAATATAATAACTACCCATCACTTTGCTGTTTCAGTAGCTCTGTTGGACAAAAGTACCCTGTCCCATGATTCCTCTGGATAATTTCTTTTCATTCATTTAAGACATTGGACACCCTCTTCTTTCCTTTTGTTTCTTTCTTATTTATTATCCACTGAGCTCAGGATCCCAGGACTAGTGGAGAGGGAAAGGGAAAGAGTAAGTGAGGTATTCACAGAAGAAAAGCATCCACTGTGATTGACCAGTCTACTTTCTTTCTTTTGCTTTTGTTCTTCAACCTGCAGCTGGAGACGAAGGACAATACTATGATGGTAGTTTGGTGGTGTTCTGAGACAACAAAAATATCTGTCTAACCCCACCCTTTTGTTCCTTATCTGCTTCTAATCCTCACTCGATTTAAACTCAGGAACTGGGCCAAAACATCACTACTGCAAACATTCATCCAGTGTGCACATTCAGTCTCTCTAAGGGGACTTTGCTGCTCTGTTTGAGATATTTTCCTGCACATTCAATCATCAGGGAAAGTAGTAGCAGGAGAAACTTGTACTCTAGAATGTTTGGCTCTCAAAACCTCTCTGTATTCCAGGAGTGACCTAGAACCTTTGATAACATTGTATTTTCAGCAAGGTCCCTGTTCAGAAAGGCTTGTAAGCGTTTGCTTTAATTTCTATTGACATGTTTAAAATTAAGCAAATGCTTTGATGAATAGGGAACTATTTAAGCTCATGCCAAAAGGCATATGCTTAAGTGCTTTACTGTATCAGGATATGTCAGTGATAGAAATTGGAACTGACTCAGAATAAAACAAAATAATTCATATTCAAATGGAAGGGTAACTGACAGCAGACTGTAAGGCTATGTCTACACTTGTGGCTTCTTGCGCGAGTAATATGCAAATGAGGCTAAGCATGGAATATCGCCGAGCCTCATTTGCATACCTAATGAGCCACCATTTTTTTCAGAAGAGGCTCTTGTGCAAGAAGGAGCGTCTACACTGCCCCTTCTTGCGCAAGAAAAACCCTCTTGCTCAATGCCGTTCTTCCTGAAAAGTAATAGGTGTAACAGCATTGCGCAAGAGGGTTTTTCTTGCACAAGAAGGGGCTGTGTAGATGCTCCTTCTTGCGCAAGAGCCTACTCTGAAAAAAATGGTGGCTCATTAGGTATGCAAATGAGGCTCAGCAATATTCCACGCTTAGCCTCATTTTCATATTACTCGCGCAAGAAGCCGCGAGTGTAGACATAGCTAAGAGTTATAAGCAAATATGCATTATATATAAAACTTGAAATTATCCCTCCCAAATATACAGTGTATGTGTCTTAATTTGATCTGTGCCAGTGGCGCTGTACTTCCACCACAGCTAAGATTCATCTGCATGGATGCAAAAAACCATCTGTGTAAAATAACTTGCAAGATTGTGGCCACAGGCCCTAACCCTTCAAATATTTAAATCCCAATCCAGTAAACCCCTTACGCACATGCTTAATATCACATATTGACATTGATGGGACTAAGTTAAGCACATGCTTAAGTGCTTTGGTTGATCAGTGCCTTAAACATTTCTCTAACTTCACTTCTGGAAGGAATTTAATTGGTCTCAATGAGAGTAATTTACAAGAGGAAATCTGCTATGCATGTGCTCAGATGTTTGCAGGATTGGGGTGTAAGGGAGTTCGGCATAACAAATAAGCAGGTTTCTGAACTATTTATGAAAGATTAACAACTATGTAATCTGCAATGAGAAACTGCTTTTACATAGGTTGTAAACTTCAATTATTGCTGATTTAATAACGACTATGGTTCATTTTGTTATTACAATAATGAGGTCTATCAATGAAAACCATTAGAGAAGAGTGAGGTGATATATTTTACCTTATTACATTAAATCTTTGTTTGGAAACTCGTCCTCCACTGAAAGATTTTTTTTTTAAAAGATATTTTTCCCAAACAGCGTTTTTTCCCCAGAGTTTTTTTATGATAATCAATGAATACAAAGGACCTAACTCTGTCCTTTGTAAAGGATATAAAAGGACACAGTCCAACTGAAGTTCAGTGAATTTTTGCCCATTTATGTTAGCAGGGAATTTTGGTTCAATAACAGCACTAAGTGGAAAGATTCCTACTTATTTTGATGGGATTTGCATATGGTCCTAAAGGAAATCTTCATTTCTTGATATTGTTTTTTTGCTTTCTGAATCACGCGAAGACTAGAGTACTAAAAGGGACAGCAAATGAATCTAAAGAGAAAGTTTGATGTTCTTCCAACATTACTTGAGGTCAAACCATTCAAAAAAAATATTTTCTTATTTTAGGAAAAACAGTTTGAGAACTTTTCTGAGCCCTGTACATCAGTTTTTACTTCAGGGTGTGAATTTTCTTACTCTTCTTTAATAATATATTGCTTTCAAGCTCTTAATGTTGGTGAGATGTGTTGCTCCTGGCCAGGGGCAGATGACCATTTTGCGGGGCCCAGGGCAGCACAATTTCGTGGGGCCCCCCTTTGCCACGGCGCATGCGTGGGGCTTCTTGAAGTGAGGGGCGGGGCGGCCACCCTGCTCGCCCTGCCCTATATCCGCCCCTGCTCCTGGCAGATTAGAGTACGGGAAGCAATTAGAATAATTGGATGCCATTGAGGTTAATGAAGTTGGAGTCTCAGAAATGGGAGAACACAGAGACTATGTTATAGATGTAACAAAAAGAGTGGAGGGTGCCTTAATGGTACATAGGGAGTTCCTATAGTGTTCCACTGTGACTACCAGCAGCTCCTGTCATATATGTATATTCTTGCAGCATCCGTAAACCTAGGTTTCCAGTAGATCTTGACAGAACTGGTTTCTTTTGTCAGGGTGATTGTCAGGTTTTTCTCACAGAACCATGGTTTGTGGGCAGAATGTGCAGCATCTGAGTCATGTGCATCCAAGAACAGGAATTTGCTCTGACAATTCCTGAGGGCACATCTACACAGCAGGGCTAAAGTTGAATTAAACTACGCAACTTCAGCTGTGTCAATTGCGTAGCTGAAGTCGAAATACCTTAATTCGGCTTTTGGCGCTGTCTACAGATCAGGAAGTTGAAGGAAGAACATTCTTCCTTCGACTTCCCTTACTTCTTGTGAAATGAGGATTACCATGAGTTGGAGTAAGAAGTCCTACAGCTCAACATTATTTTGAAATAAAGGCTTGTATTGTAGACACACCCTATGTTACTTCAGAATAACGTTATTTATTCCAAAATAATGCTGCTGTGTAGACGTACCCTAAGTGTTAACAAATTTTGGCCCAGTTCCATGATTGGTAGCCCTGAAAGAGAGAGTATTTTATGGCCTGTTTCAGCGCATATTGTAGTTTCTGTGCTGGGCCATGCACCCTACAGGACGTTTTTTGGATGAAAGCTGACATTTCTTTGTACTCTTTTCTGATTTCCTGGAGGGGCATTTAGATGTCATAACTACAATCTTTTATTTTATATTTTGAGTACAGCAAACTAACATTTTTGGGTAAATATTTGTTCTTTGAATTCAGAAAGCAGCAATTGAGCAGCAACTGATTTTAAAGTTTAAGATGTGGTTGGATTCACCCCATCGATGACAAATGGGTCAACCATGAATAACAAAGAAAACTCAAAAAATCAGTCATTCCACAGCTCTTTTCCCTCTCTCTCTTATGTCACAAATGCCACTAACTTATAACTTCCTTGTTAAACTGCAATGGTTTGCTTATTTCCTTGGAATTTCATAGGCGAAGGGAATCCTGTGTGTCCCTCAATAACATCCAGGTCAAACTGCTTGAAGTGATTCCACTCTCCCCAAATAAACAACAACAATAACAACAACAAAATCATACAAAAAGCTCACTGTCTATTGGACAAATCTAAACAAAAGATGAACAACCAAAATCCTACCTGGAGAAATAGGCTAATTTTGATTTCACTGGGAATGATTTGTGATTTATTTTATTTATATTCTTATAAGAGTACAGCAAAACCCGGAACATGTAAGACTTTGTGTATTTATTTATTTAGCATTATTGTAGCATCTACAGACCCACAGCTCCAAATGGTGCCTCATTGTATTAGATGCTGTGCACATACCCTGTAAGAAACAACCCTTGTCTTAGAGAATTTACAAATCTAGACAGACAAGACAACTAGAGAGTGAGAGGAAGGAACTATTACCACTTAATACTCACTCTGAAGTGGGTCTTGGGGCATTTCTACACTTGGAACTAGGAATGTGATTCCCTGCTTGCCTAGACATTTTTATTCTAGCTGTTATCAGACTAGCGCCCTAAAAATAGTCCAATAGCCAGGGTAGCACAAGCAGGATGAGTGGTAGCATGGACTAGTTGTGCTAAGTACAAACCCATCTGAGCTCAGTGTGTATATACTCAGCACAGCTAGCCCAGGCTGCTGCTCTGTGCTATCTTAGCTATATTACTATTATTACCAAGCAAGCTCAACCAGAGCTAATGCATGTCTATATAAGCTAGAATTACACACCCCAGTTCTAAATATACTCATAGCCTTGCTTGTGCCTCTCACTTTGAATCCCTTAATCAGCATCCCCAGTTATCCAAATATAATGCCAACAGGCAGAACCAAACCTGGGACCTCTGGAGCTTAGTGTATGAGCCTCTACAGCTCGAGCTAAAACCCAGCCAGCTGGCTCTTAACTAAGGCAGTAGAACATGTTCATTTTTGACCCAGTTGAAATCCTGGTCAAGCCCCCTCATGTAACACTGACAGATGGAATTGAACCTAGGACCTCTGGAGCTTAGGGCATGAGCATCTATAGCAAGAGCTAAAAACCAGCTGGCTTGACACTAAGGCTATCTAGAACAAACTCATTCTCTCTCTCGGTAAGTGATCTAGGTGCTGCTACACAGGACAGTGAACCACACCCAGAAGGTGCATGGGTTACACAAACACCAAACAGCTGAAATTTTCTTCAAGAATTTTTCATCACTGATTTTAGAGGTGATTTTGTGGCCTTCTAATCAATTGAACATTTAATTTTATTTTATTCTGCCTTGTCCAACTCACCTCTTCTCCCCATATACTTGCAAAAATGTGAGGGTGACGAGTTTTTGGATTGGGGATTTCCCTGCATTTTCCAACAGCTTCCCTGTAAATTCAGCTCCTCCTCCCAACTTCAATTCAGTGCTGACAATCACCTGTCACTCAAGTCCCCACCAATATAGGTCAACTGAGACTAACTACGGGATCAATTAACAAGTGGATCCCACCAGCGGGCAGCAGATAAATACAGAGGAAGGCAGCCCCAGCTGGGTGGATGAGAGAAGGAAAAACACTGACCCACCCACCCAACCTGGTGGAAGGCAGAACTGGCTGTTGCTAGAATTGTTGCCTTTCTCCCCAGAAGTAAGAAGGGGAGCTGAGTGGAGTATGTAAACAGTATGACAGATGATGGCTGCTTGAACATACTGTGGTAGTGAAGGTGCCAAGACTGAGCTTCCTGATGAACAAGGAATCCTTAAAAAAAAAAGGTTCATCCTTTGAAATGCATCAAAATATAATTATGTGACCTCCAATTATTACAGATTGAAAATATTGTTTCTGGATAACTGGGTGCTTGGATCTATTCCTAAGTGAAGCTGAGCTCCTCAAAGCTGGCTCCGTTCATAATGGACTCAATCGGCTGTGAGCTTTTTATTTCTAATCCACCCCAAGCAAGCAAAACAAGAGCATTGTATGGCAGAATTCAGATGAATTCCTAAAAGTTCAAACTTAGCATATGGCTAGGAAAGTCAATGGGTATCCACAGGTGACAGTATTAGGATAGAATATATGGCTTTGATGGGCTTTCACTTATGGGAGTCACTCCAGGAGAATCAGGCACAAAATGTGTGAAATATACCACATTGCTAAAACAGTAAATGACTGTTTGGTCCAGCAGAATGTGTCTCATTATGAAAACCCCAGGACTGACTATCCTGGTTACATTGAATACTGTAGGATCTGTTCGCTCCTGGAGATGCAAGTGTCACCCTCATTAATATTCATGAGAATTTTGCTTGGTGTATTCACCTGTGTATCAACTGGTCTTATGAACTGATCATCTCATGCAGGATGATCTTTCTAGACTGTGAGGGGGCACTGCTGTGTATGGAGAGACAGAGAGAACATGGAGATGTTTGGAAACAGAAACGCCCTGCAGGGGTGTCTGGAAGTGAATGCAACCAGAGTTGATTTACCATAAAACTAGTCTCCTTTTGAACTATGTATACAACATTTTGATAGATCTGGAGCCAAGTTTAGTTCTCATTTACACCAGTGTAAGCCCCAAATGCCTCCATTGATGTTAGGGGCGTTACTGAGAATGTCCACCAGGGTAAAAGAGACACTGACACAGGAGGGGGAATATTCTTTTTTACCCTCCCGCTGTGTCATCCTACCTATAGCTTTGGTCTCCAGTGGGTAAAAACTAGCATTCACCTCAAAAATGAAAAAATTTCCTTCCAGATGCTATGTTAGGACTTTTAAACAATCTCTTGTTTCCTTTCCTTTTCTGTAGAGCTCTGATTTGAGGTCAAATCAGCCTGCTATTCACTCACAACAAAGGGGCTGGTCTCTTTTGGATGTGTATGAGGTGTAACAGTTCTTCCGGGACAATTCCTCCTAAAACAGGATTTCCCTTCTGTTTTCCAGCTTTAACAGAGTGCAGCGGGTGTTGTGTTACTCATTCTAACTGTTCTCCCTCTTTTCTCCCCTCTCTTCTCTTTTCGGTCCCTGTTTCCAAACTCAGAGGAAAAGCCCAGGCCAAAGTAAGTGTGCATTAATGGTTGCTTTTTAAATTACTGGTATCAATGTGCTGACCATTCGTGGGCCTCCTACCAGAAAAAAGTCTCCCACTATCTATGAGCAGCCCTTTCCTCCTCCTCATTCATAGAACATACAGCATTTTTGTACTCTTCCATAGACTACCTCCGTCCATCAGAGGCTACTGTAAGGCAACAGCTGTTCTTGTGCAAAAACTTGCCGGGTGTCTATACTGTAAGCGCATTCTTGCGCAAGTAAATTTACAGTACAGGCAGTCCCCGGGTTACGTACAAGATAGGGACTGTAGGTTTGTTCTTAAGATGAATCTGTATGTAAGTCGGAACTGGCGTCCAGATTCAGCCGCTGCTGAAACTGACCGCCAGTTCTGACTTACATACAGAATCAACTTAAGAACCCCAGGTGTCCTCAAGTCAGCTGCTGCTGAAACTGATCAGCAGCTGATTCCAGGAAGCCCGGGGCAGAGCAACTCTGCCTCGGGCTTCCTGTAGTCAGCGCTGGTCAGTTTCAGCAGAAGCTGACTTGGGGACGCCTGGGGCAGAGCAGCTGGGGTGCTGCTGGGTTGCTCCAGTAGCGCCAAGGAGCGGCGCTGCGGGACCAACCCAGCAGCTCCCCATCTGCTCTGCCCCAGGTGTCCTGATTCAGCCGCTGCTGCAACTGACCAGCAGCGGCTGAATCAGGACACCTGGGGCAGAGCAGCTGGGGTGCTGCCGGGTTGCTCCAGTAGCGCCCAGAGTGGCGCTGCGGGACCAACCGGCAGCGCCCCAGCTGCTCTGCCGCAGGCGTCTGGAGAAAAGCCTAGTCTGCTGGGGGGGGAGAGGCGTACTAGCTGCACCCCCAGCACCCTAGCAGACCAGGAAGACGCGGGCGGCAGACCAAGACGCACCGCGGTCCCGCCACCTGGGTCCTCCGCGGCTTTGCTCCCAGTCTCCCTGGTCTGCCAGGGAGATGGGGAGCAAAGCCTCTGAGGACGCCAGCAGCGGGACAGCCGCGGGGCGTCTGGGCTGTCCCGCTGCCGGCTTCCCCGAGGCTTTGCAAAGCCGCGGGGAAGCTGGCAGCGGGGCAGACCAGGCGCGCCTGGGCTGCCTCGCTGCCCAAGCCCCCCCGCGGCTTTGCCCCGCGTCTTCCTGGTCTGCAGACCAGGGAGACGCGGAGAAAGCCCCGGAGTACACGGGCGGCAGGACCGCGAGGTCCCGCAGTCCGTGTCCTCCGGGGCAGCCCCGTTCATAACTGCGTATCCGACGTAAGTCGGATCCGCGTAAGTCGGGGACTGCCTATATAGCGTTGTAAAGCAGGGCTTCTTCTGGAAGACTTATTCCTCTCCCCATGAGGAATAATCCCTCTTGCACAAGAGCTGTTCCACAAGAAGGCAGTGTAGACAGGCAACATGAATTTCTTGCGCAAGAAGCCCCTATGTTTAAAACGGCCATCAGAGCTTTCTTGCGCAAGACAGCATCCACACTGCTATGGATCCTCTTGCGCAAAAGCACATGCCAGTGTAGACGTGCTCTTATGTAAGACTTTTTGCACAAGAACTCTTCCGCAAAACAGTTCTTGAGCAAGAAGCTGCCAGTGTAGACCTAGCCTCAGAGTATTTACAGGCCAAGACATAGAAACCTGACCCATACCTGCTCATACATCTCTGTTACAGCTAGGACTGGCACAGATATCAGGTCCCCACAGCTAAGAGCTCCTACTCCATCCCCTGTAACACCTCCTGTGAGCTGAATCTGAGCTCATGTTATTAGCTCATTTCTTCTGGGCTGCATACACATGGGAACAGAGAGTACCAAGAGAGGAAAGGCAAGTGTATTGTATGATCTGCCCTTATTTCTCTCCCTGCTCTGCAGCCCCCTTTGCAACAATATGTGAGGGTAAAAGAGAATATCTGACAGGGGACAGAAATTTACCGCAGGTCATGAATGCTGAGGGATTCAGCATTAAAGCCTTTCCATTGTTCCTCAAACCATTAAAAGGACCATGAATTGCAGTAGCTGGATTTAGGAGACAGGCAGCCAATGGCAACATGTCATGGAAGTTACCCATACTTGCAATGTTGCTGGCAGGCAACCACACAATTGGGCTGTCCTGGTCTCCAGAGGATTTGGCCAGGATTCCCCGGGGATTTTCTGGCTGTGTTGGATCAGTGCCCTGAATCTTCAACAAGCCAGCATCCCAGGATGCGGCATGCATAATTCTTTGTCTTTTCAGGCTTATGGAACTTTACATGTGTGTAGTCCCATTCTGTGCCATTTTGTGCAAAACGGAGTGACACCATACACATGTGGAAGAGGTCATCACCCCTGCACCTCTTCCTTCTTCTGCCTGTGAAAGAAGAGTGCAGTTTTCAATCAAGCCATACTTTCAGCTGTACCTTCCCATCAACATTTCTCCCTCCTATCACAATGAATCTCATGGTTGTTTGAGGCTCAATTCATTCTATTTTTCATCTCCTACAGACTGACTGCTCCTAAAATACCAGAGGGTGAGAAAGTAGACTTTGATGTAAGTATTGCTGGCAGACGTACATCACACACACACATCAAATTCTCCTGCTTCACTTTGTGAAAATGTCACTGTCTTGTAGCCAAGGGCAAAAGGAGCCTATTTTCTGTGAAAGATTAATCTGGAGTCCACATCTGAAAATCCTACTTACCCATTGCTTTAGTTGTAGTGTTGTATTTCAGGCTTAGTTTGTCTTGGAAAGAGAAACCTGAAGGGTGGAAATGGAATTAGTAACTGCTTATAAAGCCTTCAGATCTTCTTCCTTGCAGACCTTTACCGTGATCTTTATTTTTGTCAATTAATTATTCCTCAGTTTTTCAAGGACAATTCAACTGTCTCTTCAGTCACTTCCTTGTCCTGTCTTTTAGCTTAGTCTTCCACACAGCTCCCCTGACACAAGAATGATGAAATGAGATTAGGTTTAGAGTTTAATGAGTGGCCATGAAAGAGATTTCATGGTATCAAGAGACTGCATGGGAAATGGTTATGTCCTTCAATTGGCCATTAAAAAAATGTAAACTAAGCCCCCCTTCACAAACAAACAAACAAGTCCCTCTCCCAACAATGCACCAATAAGCAGAAAAGAGATTTAAAGAATCAGGTCCCTTGGAGGATATTTTTCCAACTGTGTATGTTGCCTGTAATGAATCCATGCACACGAAGCAAGTTTTATCATGGCTGTCTCTGAGAAACAGTGCTCAGAATGGCTCCACCAAACAACCATGGATCCAAATATGTTTCTAGTAAGTCAACAGGAAAAGAAAAAGCCCTTGTGATGAGAGGCACATGATTCCATCAGGATACGTTATAAGATCAGTCAGGGTCACTGTACTGTTTACATTATCCACAAGTAAATTAAGCTTGTGTTAGTTTTGGCTGGTGCCGGAATACTCAGATAAAATGAGGAGCATCCAGAGAAATGTAAAAGGAGGGTAAGAGCAGATGATAGGATAGTCCATTGAATACAGAAGGAAGTGGGACCTGAGAAACTAGGGCTCTATCGCCTGTTTTGGGCAAGTCACTAAGGGTGCGTCTACACAGCACCCTAAACTCGAAATAAGTTACACAATGTGCACTCCACAAATTGTGTATCTTATTTCAAATCTATTTCAAAATAACTTATTTTGGAATTTGGCACATCTACACAGCACCAAATTTCAAAATAACATGCTATTTCAAGCCATCCCTTACCACTTGTGCAACAAGGTTTCCTGGGATGCCAAAATAGTATGCCCGTTATTTTGAAAAATATTTTGAAATACCGAGCGGCTTGTGTAGACATGGGGTAGCTATTTTGGGATACCTCCAGTATCCCTAAATAGCTGTGCAGTATAGACGTACCCTGAATGTCCCTGGTCCTGATTCAGCACCCAAGTCAATAGAAAGGATCCCATTGACTTCACTGGGCTTCAGATGATGCCCTTTGTGTTTCAATTTTCCTATGAGTAAAATGCAGCTATAAGTACTAAGCCAATTTGTACAGAGTGTTGACATTCTGAGATGGAAGGAGCTGTACCAATGTTAGATTGTTCTTGTAATAACACTTTACTGCTCCTCCAGGACATCCAAAAGAAGAGGCAGAACAAAGACCTGATAGAACTGCAAGCCTTAATTGACAATCACTTTGAGGGCAGGAAGAAGGAAGAGGAGGAACTGCTTGCCCTGAAAGAAAGAATTGTAAGTCTGTATGGTGCAATCACCAGTGATTTCTGCTTTATAGTGCGGCTTGTTACCTCAGAGAGTTGGAACTGAACTGGAACCTTGCAGAATCACTTCTTGGGTGTGTCTAGACTACAGAGTTTTGTCGACAAAAGTGGACTTTTGTTGATAAAACTATACCTGCGTCTACACAACGCTGAGTTCTGAAGACATATCGTCGACAGAACTCAGCAGTTTTGTCGACGCTGGTAAACCTCATTTTACGAGGCATAACGCCTTCTGTCGACAGAGTTCTGTCGACAGAAGGTATTATTGCATGTAGGGTTGTGTCTAGACTACAGGGTTTTGTCGACAAAGCAGCTTGCTTTGTCGACAGAACTGAATGTAGTCTAGACGCTCTTTGTCGACAGAAGCTTTGTCGACAGTATCTGTCGACAAAACTTCTGTCGACAAAACCCTGTAGTCTAGACGTACCCCTTCTGTCCAACAAGTGGAGACAGGAGAATAGGAGAAGATAGTCCTTCAAGGTGACTATATCTTATTCAGAGTGTGATCAAAAGAATGGCTGTACATTTTTGGTTGGCGCTGAGTGGAATGTGCCCACGTGCCACGGTGGAAATCCAGGACACCTTGCAGTGTAGTCTTAATGAGGGAAGTGTTGAACATATTTGATCAGTGTGATAGCTTATCATTTCTGAAGAGCTAAATGCAAACTTAGGTTAGGCCCCAAATGAAAATAAGTCTTGGGTCTTCTCATCATTCCTGAATGTGTGAGTTTACTTATACCATAAAACACCATATACAATTAAGCACAGCTCAGGACCATAGGCCACTTCTGCTCTCCTGTGGCCTATCTGGGAGGAGGCTCCTGCAGACCAAGTCTGAAGTGAATTGGTAAAGTGATGAGGTGGACTCTCAAGACTGGAGTGGCAGGTTTTTGGGCCCTAGTCTACAATAGGGAGTTATTTCAAAATAACCATCTTATTTCAAAATACATTCACCTTACCAAGCATTCACCTTACCAAGCCCATTATTTTGAAATAAAGAGCTAGTTATTTTGAAATCTGTACTCCTGCTTTCCTTGGGAAATAAGCTTATTTCAAAAGAGTTATTTTGGGAGTTATTCCAAATTTAATTATTTCAAAATAACTTCCTAGGCTATGTGCAAAAAAATATGCAAATGAGATGAAGCATGGAATATTGCCATGCCTCATTTGCATAATTAATGAGGCTCCGTTTTTCTGCAAGAGGCTTTTGTGCAAAAAGGAGCCGTCCACCCTGCTCCTTTTTGCACAAAACCCCCTCTTACACAAGAGCCATTCTCCCGCATTTTTTTCAGGACGAAACAACTCTTGCGTAAGAGGGGGTTTTGCGCAAAAAGGAGCAGTATGGATGGCTCCTTTTTGCGCAAAAGCCTCTTGTGCAAAAACGGAGCCTCATTAATTATGCAAATGAGGTGCGGCGATATTCCACACTTTGCCTCATTTGCATATTTTCTTGCCCAAGAAGGGGCAGTGTAGATGTAGCACTAGTGTGGACATACCCTGGGAGGCGAAAGTTGAGTAAAATAGCAGAGGTGTGGTGAGTCTCAGAACTGGACTATGAAAGGGTATTGCAGAACTAGAATATCAAGGGGGGTTGCCAGTCATTACAAAACTACATATGAAGCCCATTAGCTCAGATAGCAAAGGTTGTTAAAGGCCTGATTGAAGAGAGTTGTGAATGGGAATCTTGGATGCTACCACAATTAAGGAAATGATACCACAGCTAGTGTCTGTATAATGTCTGTTTCTAAGCAATGGTATCACTTCCTCGCTTATAGAAGCACTTATGCTCTTACCCCATATATGTTATAACAACAAAAGAAACACCAGGAGTAGGAGTGACACATAGGAGGAGACCAGTCTCTTTGGTCCTGAAACTCAGACATACATAAGGGTAACCCTCTTCCTACTTTAGATAAGGCAAGGATTGCAAGATATGGTTAATCTACCCCCTAACTGCACTGGGATAAAACCATTTTTTTCATGAGCTGGTTTTCAGTGCAGTTTAAAACTGGTTCAATCTAGTGAACTTTAAATGTGGTGGGTGAGGCATAACCATTTTCAAGCCAAATGTAGAAACCACCTGCTAGCCTATGGTCCCCTGTGTAGATGGACATTCTATTCTACTTGTTTTGCTCTGACTTTAGGGAAGCCTGTTCCACACTGCACAAGGTGACCATGCTCCTTGTGACTTATCCCTGTTCTCAGCCTCCCAGTTGTTGAAACTTCCCCAGTCATGGAAATACCTGGGGTCTTTCAGCAGGATACCACAACCTGCATACTTTGGTAAAGTAACGGGAAAGGTCTACTGCCTAATATGTAGACAAAGCCACATACAGGTGACTCTGTGCCTCTTCCTTTGTTTTGAGCAGGAGAAACGCAGAGCCGAAAGATCAGAACAGCAAAGAATCCGGGCTGAGAAAGAGAAGGAGCGTCAGGTCCGGATAGCTGTAAGTGCCTCTGCTTTCTCTTTTCCTCTTGACACATAACAAGAAAGTATCTGTGGACTTAGACCTTCCTTGGGAACTTTGAAGGAGATGGAGGGAAGCTGCAGGTCCTGCCTGCCTCAGGAACACCCAAGAAGATAGTGCTCTATTCTTCATTCTGAGACTAACTGGGCAGACTCTGGGAAGGAAGCAGCTATAAGTTCCCAGATGCATACATTCCTACAGTGTTCCCTGGAGTGACTCCTTGCTGCTAGTGGAGTAGGTGTAGGCTCCCCTAGACAAAGTCCTTACAATAACTGGTTTCCTATGATGCACTCTGCAGGAGGAGAAGGTAAGGAGAGAGGAGGAAGATGCTAAGAGAAGAGCTGAGGATGACATTAAGAAAAAGAAGGCTCTGACTTCCATGGGGGCCACATACAGCAGCTATTTGGCAAAGGTAATGGCATTGATCAATTGATGAAAAGTGGAAGCACTAAACACACCTCTCTGAGTTTTATCACTGCTCGTGTACCTCTCCGTCCCCCTTGCATCTCCTAAATTCTCTCCCAATCATTAGGAATTCTCTGAGTTTGTTCCAGAAGTTGCTAGGAATCTCTTAGATTTTCATGACAAAGTTTATAACTGCTTGGGATTCCCTGAAGTTTCAAAGCAATTGCAGAACTTTTAGGAGGTTTTCAACTCCTATATAGTAAGCATTGTTACGAATGTAATAATGCCTCCAGTGCATCTATCTGCCTGAAATGTTCCAGCATAGGGGTGGACAATAATTTTTTGCTTGGGACCACTTCGACAATTTTTGAAGTGGCCCCGGGCCACACAGGAAGGGGTGGAGCAACAAGCGGAAGGGGCGGAGCCAAGGCATTTCTGGGTTCCCTACCCTCAGACAATGACTGGTCTGGGGGATGAGGGAGTGCCTTTGCCCCCACCCCACATTCCCCCAAGGTGCCCATGCCCCTGGCTTGGGAGGAGACTTCCCTCGCTTCCCTGCCTGTAGGCCAATTAGAGCCTGGGGGCAGAGGAGTGTGGGAAGCCTTCTCTGCTCCCTCCCCCCGCCCAGTAGCGTGGGTGCTTCAAAGCACTGTGTGCCCCTAACAGGGCAGGAGGAGGTTTCATGTACTCCCTCGCCCCTAGGCCTTAATTGGCCTGGGGACGAGGGAGTAACAGAGCCTCCGTGGGCCAGATCCACCTGCTTGACGGGCCAGATCCAGCCCGCGGAGGTTCTTTTGCCCACCCCTGCTCCAGCAGATGTCCAGTGTTTCTTAGCCCTTCCACAATACTTCGTTACTTCATCCTGAATTTGTGCTGGGCAGCATCCACTAATGTTCTGGAAATATGTTTCCTGCAGGCTGACCAGAAGAGAGGAAAGAAGCAGACTGCTAGGGAAATGAAGAAGAAGATCCTGGCAGAGAGGCGCAAACCACTGAATATTGACCACCTGAATGAAGACAAGCTGAGGTAACATGCCATCTTCATTTGCTGCAAGTAGATTAGATAATTTCTCAGGAGCCTATGAAGAGGTCAAAGCTGACAGATCTGAATGAGGGCACAGAGAAATTTCTTCTAGTTGTCAGGGGTCTCCTCCACTGAAGGAGCTTTCTCATAAGGCTACTGTGGAGACCTGAGGAAGTCAATGTTAAATCCTGCCTTTGGCTGAGCTGGGACCCAAAGGGGGAAAGGGGACAGTCAATGTCATAGAACAGGGTGTCCCTGCTATAAGTCACCCCAGTGTACAGCTGTTCCGCACTACAGTTGTTGACGCTCGTAGGAACTGATGCCTTATAAGTCCTCCCATTGCCCGCTCTTAAGTTGCACCCTGCCTCCCCCCGACAATTTTTGCAAATGGAAGTTGGCCACAGGAAAAGAAAATCCCCGCTTTAAGTTGTTTCACTGTAAGTCCAAGTTTTTTGGAACATTTCTTGGAAAGCGAGGACGGCCTGTTCTGCAATTCAAGGACGTGCATCAGTGAGGGTAGGGAAGAAGAGCAGGCTTCTGCCAGCGTCAGTAATAGTAGAGATGAGTCTGAACTGCTGAGATCAAGATGTGAACCTTCTCAGAGTTTGTGGGTTCTAGAGATCTAGTGTTTTGGTCCAGGCCAATCTCTAAGTAATGTTGCCCTGGGTCACTTTTGCTCACTCATCTTAGCTCTGAGACTGGTGAAAGCTACCATGCCAACTGCTCAGCTTGTGAATTCAGCCTTTGGAACCCCAAACACCACTTACCCTAAGAGACTAAGAGCCAAGTACATAAATAAACAAATTTGTGAAAGGACGCCAATGCCTGATAGAGGAAACAGTGCAAGGCTGAAATGTTAACAGGGATAAAGCTGAAGAAAAACCAAAGTCTGACCATAAACATAGTGAGTAACATAAAGATGGAGAGGAATTTTGAAGGGGAAGTTGTACATGTTGCGCACACACACACACACACACACACACACACACACACACACACACACACACACAATTCTGCTAGTGTCCTGAGGGCCACAGCAACCATGTGACATTTCCTATGTGTGAAATATTTCTCCTGTCTTCCTCCTTCCTAAATGCACAGAGAGAAGGCCAAGGAATTGTGGGACTGGTTATACCAACTGGAAACTGAGAAATTTGAATTTGGAGAGAAGATGAAGAGACAAAAATATGAGGTGGGTTGAGAAGCAAGTTGGTCAGAGCATCGGTCCCCTCTGGGTCCAATCTGCAGGAAGCTGTGAAACACCAATAGGCAATGCGATGTGGAGATGTCATTCAGCTAATCCCACAAACAACTTTTGGAATATTAATTGCCACAGGTGTCGACAGCACACTGGAATCTTAGTTTCCATTACTGTGCCTATCTCATGCACAGGGCTAATATTAGCTGGCTGCAATTGAGTCTTAATGTTGGAACTGATTAGATCAGAATCTATGGAAATGAGGCATGCTCCTCTCATCCCTCATTCCCTGCTCCCTGCAATGGGAAAAGAAATAGCCCCATTGTTTATTTAGCCTGGAAGGGAATATAAAAAAGGGGTTGGTCAGACAGTTTCAGTCACCTGTCACCATCACTAAGTGACTTTCTTAATCACATGTTCAATTTCCTATTTAAATTTTGGAATTTTTTTATTTCCATCAGAGTTAAAACAAAAAAGTGTGGGACGGAAATCACTCCCCGTGGACTGAACTCTTAGGAGGCCCCGATGAAATCTGTGCCTCTATAAGATGTGCATCTTACTCAAGTGTCACATGGTATCAGAGTGCTGACATGTCCCTTTCAAGTCTGATCATGGAATATGCCCATACTAAACTGCACTAAACTTCAGTGACCAAGATCCTGCTGGGATCAATATTTCTGGCTGTTTCTCTCTTTCTTTTCACTTCCTCCTTTCAATTTTTTGGAAAACATCTGGACTGAGAACAACCCGCACCAACATAATTATCTTAATTTCTCTTAGATTGTATCACTACGTAGCAGGGTGCAGGCGCTATCCAAGTTGTAAGTACAAAGAGTTCGCCCATGTGACAGCAGCAGTGAAGTCTGCTAAAATGCATGAGCCTCTTGCATGGCAAGATTCCGCGCGCTTGCGCACACCGATGGACAGCACATTGGCACTCAGTTCCGTCTGGCAGAGTGAAGAGGAGACTGAGCCTTGCTGGACTCCCTTCACTTCATTTTTCTCTCCCCTTCCATTCTTGCAAAGCAGGGTATAGTCTGAACAGTGGCACAAAGTCAGTGGGGTTTAACAGCTGCTGTTGGATGATTCATGTATGCTCAGAAGGAATGAATCTTCTGGACCAAGCATGACATCCCGCTAGTTTAAAAGGAATGCAGCACCATCACAGCCAGAGTGGGAATTGTTATATTCATGGCATACATACTGATAAATTAGATAAAAACATAAAAAATACTGTTGCTGGAAGGTTTGGAACATAACACTATTTCTTTATTTCTTAGAATTTAGAATAACACAAAAGATACCCAAAAAGGGGGAGAGAGAGAGAGAGAGAGAGAGAGAGAGAGCAGGTTGCTCCTTGAACCAGAAAAGCACAGATTAACCTACCTGTTTTAAGGTGGCTCTGGATAGAACTAACTGACTGTTGAAAGATCCAGATTGCACACTTCCTTGAGGAGTCCTGTAGCTTGTAGAAAGTACAAAAGGAAGAAGAGAAGAGGGCAAAGAGTGCAATTAAAAAAAAAGTGAGAGAGGAGAATAGGAGACAGAAAGAAGAAACGTCAGAATGAGTAGGAAGACAAAAGAGTGAGAGAGAAAGAAGAGAGCAAGATGGAAAGTGAAAGTATAAGAAGGAAAAAAGAGAAAGGAAAAAGGGAAGAAATAAAGTAACAAAGAAAGGAAGGGAGAGAAAAAGGAAGAAAATTGGATATACAAGATGATACTGAGGGGGCCTGGTTTTCAGCACTCGTCTCTATGTACAGCTGCACTGTGTTTCAAAACAGTGAGTCAGAGCCCAGATCTACAGACTCAGGATCTCGGGGCTTGTGTTATGATGCTAAACATATCTGTGTAGATGCCTGGGGACAGGCTGGAGATCAGGCTCTGAGCCTAGAATGGAGGCTGGGCTTCAGACTCCAAACCCCTGCCTGAGCTGCTATGTCTATACTGCTATTTCTAGTACCATAGCACAAGTCCCATGAGACCTAATCTATACACTTGGCCTCTGAGACTCATTATAGAAAATGTTAAAATGCAGTGTAGATGTACCCCTATTGCTTACTGGTACCAGGTTGGAGACTGAATGCTATGCCTGCTGTCACAGGTTTAGCCCAAAAGGTGAGTTTCAAGCCGTTGAATCAGTTTGAAGGGCAAAGCTGAATCTCTGCCAGGAATGAAAAAAATTCCCAATTGTGATAAATGACTCAAATCCATGGAGCAGATTTTTAATCTTCTGTAAGTAAGTACAGAATGCAGCAGATCTTTCCTTTTGATGTTGTCCTGTTGCCGCTAA
This sequence comes from Pelodiscus sinensis, assembly GCF_052426305.1. Classification (NCBI taxonomy): domain Eukaryota; kingdom Metazoa; phylum Chordata; order Testudines; family Trionychidae; genus Pelodiscus; species Pelodiscus sinensis. The sequence continues at coordinate 117,382,860 of NC_143056.1, read as the reverse complement.
TGTCTCAGTCTCTTTCTTTCTTTCCTTTTTTTTCCTGTTTGCCATGGGAAAACTTGGTCTGGGAAATCCAAGATGGCAGACCATCCTGATGTGATCTTTTCTTGTTTTAAGCACTAGGAATTTCAAATGCCATGCAACCTTTGCTGGGTCACCAGTCCTTGGACTTTGAGGGCATGTCTATACTAGGAAATTATTTTGAAATAATAATAACTCCTGAAATAACTGTTTTGAAATAATTTTATTCCCCAAGGAAAGCAGGAGTTGTTATTTAAAAATAATCAGCTCCTTATTTTGAAATAATGGGCTTGGTAGTGTGGACATTCTGCTTGTTATTTCAAAATAAGGGGAATTATTTTGAAATAACTCCCTACTATAGACCAGGACTGAGTTTGCTCAGAATATGGGGTCCAGAGGTAATGAAGAATTCTGAATTTCACCAAGAGCAGAAAAGTGAGGTAGGGAGGCTCAGACGGTTAATGAAAAACCTTCAGGAAAAATGAAAAACAGAAGTGGGTTGTAGGCTCATTCTAGTTTTTAGTGGACATGAATTCACAGCACAAAGATTGCTGCAAGACTGGACTAGCCAGGCTGGTGCTGCAGGTCAACATTGAGGTGCTAAATCAGGAAAAACTACACAGCGGCCACACATTGGGTCTAGCTGATGCTCTGTGATAGCCCTTCATTTTCCTGGGCATGTAGTTCAAACCTACAATTGCACCATGATTGAGAGAGGATGCACTGATCTTCAGCACAAACTCCGCACTGGAGTTGATGGGACATGAGTGTCCTTACACCACAAATTGCCAGAGTCTGGAAGATGACTTAGGAAGGTCCTCAAATCCCCTTCTCCAGCCTTTCTTCTGTGGTTGCTGTGTGTCTCTTCTAATAGTTCCTCTCTATGCCCTTTGAGAACCCTTCTGTCTATTAGGTAAATGTCTGGAAAGGATCCTCACCTTTGCATTGTGCATTTTCTGCCTCCTGTCCCCAAATCATTACCAGTGCTGCTCCACTAATTAGCCCACAGAAAATACTAGGAGAGCACATGACCCATTGTCCTAATATCTTGAGATCTGATCCAAAGCTCATTGAAGACAACAGGAATATTTTAATGAATGCTTACAATCTAACTATCAATACATCATGATGTGAGATAGCCCATTAGTACCTCTCAGTTGGAATATCTCTTGTTCCCAAAGTGCAGTGGCCTTCATATATGATTTTGATGGGTGGAGGTAAATTCAGGCTGCATCCTTCTGATACACTTCTCCTCCCATGAAAGCCTTGTAGTTATTTGTTGCTGAGCATACTCACTAGTTTGCCTCCAGTTTGGAGCTTTTCTGTTTCCAATTTCTTATCTGTCTAGGTCAAGCCCATCTTCCACTTCAACATTGTTACCTACCTAGTAAATTTACAGCTGGGGTGGCAGGTAGTGGTGAAGGAAGCGTGGGAGGGTGGGAACAGCACACACTCAAGCTGATCACACCTCTCAAGGTCTCCTGGGCTTTCAAAATGGCCAATTTATGACTTTCTAGGTCATTCACCTGAAGTTTAGCTGTTCCTGAGCTCATCATAAATGTGTTCTATTGTACATGAACCATTGGACTATTTTAACAAGGGCAATAGCACTGTTCTTTCAGCAGGAACCCTGATCTGTGCCTCTTTGTAAAATGTGAAAGTGGCTTATAAATGTACTGCCAATTAGCAATAGCCCACTCATTTGGAAAAAAAGAGTTTCTCACCATTACAAGGTCCTGTTTCCAGGCCTCCAGCCAGGTAAACCACTTCCCTCCCCAGGGGGAAACCAGGTTACTTAGCAGAGCTTTTTAAAAACCCTAGTCGTGTATGTTGTTTGCAGATCACCACACTCAGGACCCGGATTGATCAGACCCAGAAGCAGTAAGTACCAATATCCCAGTCTATCGTCTGGGATATCTGCTCAGCGTTCCAGACGACACTTCAGTTTTGATGCTGACATTTTCTTCTCAGAAGGGAATGAGGCAAGAGATGGAAGGGCAACCTCCAATCTGCCCCCACCCTTAGAAAATGATGGCCAAACTGAAGTGAATCCATATCCTAATGTAAAAGAACCATCACCTCTCATGCACACACCTTCCCACAATCTGTGCAAAGACATCAGCCACTCAAGCTATGACTGTTCATATTGGCTGGAGTGTTTTGAATTCAGGAGTGGAAATGGCCCTTGCTTATAAAGGATAGTGAAGTGAATGCAGAGATTGTAAGGTATGATGCATAAGCAAAATGACATTCAGGGTTACCCCATCACATGGATGTCATGTGATCACGGGTATGGGTTCTTTTCATTGGTATATGACCTCCCACTTTCCTTCCCCATCACACCTCTTTAATTTAATTTCTTTCCTGCTTGAGAGTCATGTGTCTTTGTTGTTGCATGTTTTCACCAGGAGACCTCAATACATCAGAGACAAGGTGTTGGGGGAAGGGTGCGTACAGAAGTAAAAGGCAAGGAGGAGGAGTTGTGGGAAGAGGAGGGAAACTCTCTAAATGTTGACATCTCTTTGCAGTTTCTCTCTGCCATGAACAGTTCATGCAAAAGACTCAAATATGCAAGTACAGGCAGTCCCCGACTTACGCGGATCCGACTTATGTCGGATCCGCACTTACGAACGGGGCTTTCTCGCCCCGGAGGTCGAGGTAGCGGATTGCTACCTGCGAGCTCCGGGGCGAGAAAGCCCCGTTCGTAAGCTGCTCTGGTGCCCCTGGTATGCTGGAGACCGCTTCAGTCGCGGTGCCTGTGGTCTGCTGGGGACCATCCCCAGCAGACCACAGGCACTCGGACTGAAGCGGCAGCAGCGGCGATTCCCCGCGCTTCTGAGGCTTTGCTCTGGCAAAGCCTCAGAAGCGCGGGAACCCGTCCGCTGCTGCCGCTTCAGTCCGGGTGCCTGTGGTCTGCTGGGGACCTTCCCGCTGCGGCTCTGCTCCCCGTGTCCCTGGTCTGCTGGGGGGGGGGGGGGCGCGGCTAGTCTGCCCCCTCCCCCCAGCAGACCAGGCTTTTGTTTTGGACCCTGGAGCAGAGCAGCTGGGGCGCTGCCAATTGGTCCTGCAGCGCCGCTCTGGGCACTACTGGACCAACCCGGCAGCACCCCAGCTGCTCTGCCCCAGGTCCTGATTCAGCCGCTGCTGGTCAGTTTCAGCAGTGGCTGAATCAGGATGCCTGGGGCAGAGCAGCTGGGGTGCTGCTGGGTTGGTCCAGTAGCGCCGAGGAGCAGTGCTACTGGAGCAACCCAGCAGCACCCCAGCTGCTCTGCCCCAGGCGTCCCCAAGTCAGCCGCTGCTGAAACTGACCAGCGCTGACTACAGGAAGCCCGAGGCAGAGTTGCTCTGCCCCAGGCTTCCTGGAATCAGCGGCTGATCAGTTTCAGCAGCAGCTGACTTGGGGAAGCTTGGAGTTCTTAAGTTGAATCTGTATGTAAGTCAGAACTGGCGGTCAGTTTCAGCAGCGGCTGAATCCGGACGCCAGTTCCGACTTACATACAGATTCAACTTAAGAACAAACCTACAGTCCCTATCTTGTACGTAACCCGGGGACTGCCTGTATCACCAGAAGCAAAAAGTCTTCCCCTCTTCCCCCATTGACACTGGAATGTCAAATAAATTTAATATTTTGGATGCAGTTCTCTGTTGAGAACTTCCAAGCACAGGCTTGATGTTTTTACTTCGTAGGGAGTAGGGGATTCATAGAACCTTGCAAGATTGTGTCACTAGCTCATATGGGTGGTTTTCTTCCTCCTGTGTCTTCTGCTCTTATTAGCAAAACTCCAACAACATGAAATGTCACCATGTTAAAGGCCCTCCCAATTATCAGAAGATGTGATATTTTTCTTGGAAGCATCTCTTTCCAGAGATGGTTTCCCTGCGTGGAATGGCACTTTATTTGGAAAGGTGTGATTGTGGATCCCTCCAGCTACTATGGGGCATTTTTCCGTCAGAAACAGAGCATGACATTCCAAAGTAGAAGTCTTTCATCCTGGTGTATTAGCCTTGTATGACAAAGGTTCTGCATTAATTTGGGGATCTGGAGCTTAGGTGTGCAGTTCCTATGGTGATTTTTGATCCAGTCCAAAAGCCAGCAGAATGGAGAATGAGATGAGTTTAAAGAACACTGAGCTTAATAAAATGTCAGATACGATATTTTCTGAGTAAACAGACAATAACCCCTTGTCTCTCTTGTAAAAAGGCTGATTTTCAGAATAGACCATCTTCTATTTTAAATTGGTTGAGAGGTAAAGTATTCACTATATGTGTGTATGAGTCACTGTGGAAGACTTTCCCATACATAAGCCTACTACTCCTGAACAAACCAACTGTGAGCTGGTGCCTATATAGCCATGCTAAATATACCCTTCCATTGTTGCCTTTTAATTCCTTCCCTGCTGCCTTGAGGAACACGTGTTCCAAATGTAGCTTCCTGGAAAACATCCATTCCAATCAACACCACATTGGGTATCCATGACCACTGGTCACATGGATATATTTGCTTGGCACCGTTGTTATGCCATTTAGCACCAAAAAGATTAAACAGCCTGCAAGAGGTTTGATTCAAGAAGTAGCCTTATTGGTGTATGTTTGGGATGGAAGGATACTGGGTATGCAATGCACAAGGAATCAGTGCATTGTACATGGAACCCATTGTTGCCACAGTGCAGAGCCTAACCAGACTAACTTTCTCACTTTGAAGCAGGCATGCATCTGTTTCACAGCAGGAAGGTAAGTGGATTGCATGTTGGAATGCTACTATGCATTGAAAAGATATTACAGGTTGAACCTCTCTAATCAGGCACTCTCTGGTCTGGCAACATCCATAGTCTTGCATGATTTTAGTTAGCTGGATGTCCACTTATCATGGGTGTAGCCAAGTTTCCCGCAGTCCCATAAAGTTTGTTTACAGCCACCAGTCTTGGCTCTCAAGTGTTCAGTGCTGTTATTTAGCTCTAATTTACCCCTAAATGTCTTCTAAGAGCCTAGTAAACAGTGGAAGTGTGGGTAATGTTGCTAAACAATATTGACTTCCCATGATTCGGCAAAATTCTCTGGTTCAGGACCAGTCAGGTCCCGAGAGTGCTGGACTACAGAGCTTTAATCTGTACTTGGTAATCATTTCCTGAGGATGCTTTACAAGCTTTAGCTTGACGATCATATGGAGACTGCATCCACACATCCCTCCTACCCCCGCCCCTCCCAGTAAGACTGGGTTACTGGTACCAATGAGTGTCAGAAGAGGACATATAATTCTGGGGAACTGTAACCCTCACAGATCATTCTTTTTAAATATTTAAAATATTTTATAATTCTTTATATTCCCTATGCATTGTCTGGGGAACTTTACCATGGCAAAGCAATTCTTGTAATCAGCCTTAGTTGTATTTAAATATTGAATTCTGATAATTTTGCATGGGAAAAATTTCTAAAATTCTGTCAGGTGATGTGGGCCTCCAGGCACTGTACTGGCACAGTCCTGTTTGAGGAAGTCCTCTCCATTTCCAGAATTGTACTTAAACCCATCATCCAACTTGGGAAATGTTCAGATCTGGAACTGGATCTGCATTCTGCAGTTTGGGGCCCATGTCCAGTAGTTTCAAGGATCCACTGCTCTCTGGGCACACAATTCAGTAATGGGCAAACACTTTCACCCGTCCATGCCTATACTTCTTGGTTATCCTCTGAAGACCAAAAGACAAATCTGCTCCCACTATAATAATCTTTTCCTCCGAACATGTTACATCTGCTCTAGAGCAGGTGCATCCAATTCACAGGCTATCTGATCAGCCTGCTCTGCTGACTCGAGTTTTAGCGCCTCTCAGCAAAATAGCAGATGTCCGAAAAGACAAAAGGCCAGAGGACTTTTCTGCAGCAGTCACACTGACGTGTTTTCCTTCTTTCTGTACTATAGCAGCAAGAAAGCAGGTGCCACAGCCAAGGGCAAAGTTGGAGGGCGTTGGAAGTAAAGAAACAGAAGGTGACTGCAGGCAGGATCATCACCGTGGGCATGGCTAAACATCGCTGGCCTCCCCCTAACCACTTCATAAATCAACTTCACTCCCATGCTTGAGCAAAACTACACCACCAGCCTGGATTGCCTACTCCTTTTTGAGAACTCCAGCAGCGTCCTGAACCAAAAAGAAGGTGGTTCCCATGGAACAGCGATGACTCCCTGCTGGCATCTTTCCTGCTTCATGTGTCCTTTGTTTTCTTGACATCAGCCCTTGGCTCCTTCATAGATTGCTATATGAATCTCTGGATTTTGTAAATAAAGTGTGACCGATACTTACTTCAATTATATATCTCATGACTGCTGTTGGTTCTTCTATTTAATTCCGATAGATTAAAATTGTATCCAACTTTGAAAAACCTCAAGGGGCTGTCCAACGTTTATTGGATCAGATCCTCAGTTGATGCCTGTAGACATTGCTCCCTGGCTGAAGATCTGGCTTATTATTATTGGTCTCTGGGCCCCATTTTGCTAAGCATTATATAATATATCAATAACAAAAAAAGAGTATTTTCTCTAGAGAGCTTATAACATACATGTCAGACATGATGCCACAGGTGGACAAAGCTGACAAAAGTGGGGGAAATTATAAAACTAGGGTTGTGAAAAAACCTACAAAAACAATAGTAATCAGTACAGTATTTCTAAAAAGTGTATTGAAACTAATACTGAATGCAATTAAGACATTATATAAAAGAGTCTATCAGGGCAATGAAAACTTAAATTTAAATGTAAAATCTAATATTAAAATATGACATTTCTGAGTGAGTCAACAAAGATGCTCTCTGAGGCCTGGGAACACAAAAACACTGAATAAGGATCCAAGAAGTCAGAGTTCTACCAGTGTTTGATTCATCTTGATGGGGAAGAGGGCAACCAGAATAGCAGCAGGCCAAATTTCATCCTTGTAGTTTTCTATCAATCATTAACTTTTCAGAGTTTCTGGTTCCCCAAACTGGATGAAATTTTAGGTTCCCAAAATGGGATCAGAAATGGTAACTTTTTTCACATGTTTTTACTAATAAATGGGGGAGGCTGGTGAATTAGGGTACGTCTAGACTACATGCCTCTGGCGACAGAGGCATGTAGATTAGGCTACCCGACAGAGTAAAATGAAGCGGCGATTTAAATAATTGCCGCTTCATTTAAATTTACATGGCTGCCGCGTTGAGCCGACAAACAGCTGATCAGCTGTTTGTCGGCTCAGCGCGATAGTCTGGACGCTCCCCTGCCGACATCAAAGGGAGTTGTCGACAACCCAGGTATGCCTCATCCCAGGAGGCATACCTGGGTTGTCGACAACTCCCTTTGATGTCGGCAGGGGAGCGTCCAGACTATCGCGCTGAGCCGACAAACAGCTGATCAGCTGTTTGTCGGCTCAACGCGGCAGCCATGTAAATTTAAATGAAGCGGCGATTATTTAAATCGCCGCTTCATTTTACTCTGTCGGGTAGCCTAATCTACATGCCTCTGTCGCCAGAGGCATGTAGTCTAGACGTACCCTTAGACTTTTCTAACAAAGAAATAATTCTAATAGATTCTCATCTCCTTTTTTCTGCAATAATAGACAGAAACTCCACTGACAATTGAAAGAACATAGATAATCATCAAAGGGCAGACATGAAAAAGTCCTACTAAGTTATCCAACCCATCTCCAAGACCAGTGCAGGACTGTTCCCTACAATACACTTTTCTAGTGTTTTATCCAGTTTTATTTTAAATGTTCCAAATGATGGGTTTCCACCACTTCCATTGGGAAACTATTTCAAAAGCTAATAGATCTCACCAGAGGTGAAAGTAAACCAGTATGCTCCACTGCAGTGCTCTGGCAAGAAGCCAGCTTGGATGCAGTGGGAGTGGCGGTGCACTTTCCCCTTGCTCTCTAGGTCTCTAATCTCTCTAGATCTCCTGGTGGTATTTCTCTGTCCTCACTGGGGTTTGCAACTTCTTCAAATTTAGCATCATTGTAAATTCCATTAATATGCTGTTTACTACCTCTTTGAATAAGAAGTGATAAAGAATTAACTATAGGCATGTCTGTGCCACTTAGTATAGCTGTATGTAGCTGTAGTATAGATGCTTCATACATCAGTTTTCCCCCATTGATGTAATTAATCTCTCTCTCCAAGAGGCAATAGTTTGTGTTGACATAGGTCAATTCATCCTCTGGTATAGATGCTGCTAACTACAACATTCAGGGCAAGAAGCCACTACATCAGGGACTCATACACCTCTAATGTGATATCTGCCATCAAGTTCCAGCAGTGCCCTTTTGCCATGTATATTGGCCAAAAGAGACAGTCTTTGCAAGGTGACAAAGGATAAATGGACCAATCAGTCATCAGGAATGTTAACACACATAAACTTGTAGGGGAACATTTTAACCTCCTGGGCATTCAATAATGGATTTAAAAGTAGCCATTCGACTAAAAAGGAATTTTACCACCCAATTACAGAAAGCGACTGCTGAACTAGAATTCATTTACAAATTCAACACTATCAACTGGTTTGAATAAAGATATTAATTGTTTAATGCACCACAAAGACAATTTCTCCACCTTTGATAGTCACATTTACACATCGAAGGCTATGAATGGGACACATCCAGCCTGACCCAATCAGCATAATTAACACTGGTTCTGCAATTGACAGGTAACTGCTTTTGTGGTTATATATACTCTGGATTCTGTAATTTCTACTCCAATTTATCAGATGTTGTGTGTTTTACCCACGAAAGCTCATGCTAAGATATATTTGTTAGTCTCTAAGGTGCCACAGGACTGTTTGTCATTTCTAAATTTACAGACTAACAGGACTACCCCCTTTGAGATTTTTACCATGATTAGATAGAACCTTCATCTACTCAGTACGTTAATCACTTACCTTTTGTTTAAAGTTCTGATCCAGTTTTTAGCTCACATAATACCGCTCCTATCCAAGACAACTATAATTATTTTTAATCTAGATTGAAACATTAATACAATCTGAATAAATATCACAGCTATTGCATTTACCTTCCAGGATGCTGGAGGCCTGGAACTCTGCTACCTTGGAAAACATAGGTGGATACAGCAGGTTGCAACAGAACAATTATATTTAATAGGACAAGATGTGACTGATGATTCTTTGTGCAAGAAATAAAACAAGGCCATTTTGCCACATTGCCTCAGACTATCATGGCTGCATACAAATGCCTGTATAGCTGGGCCATAGGGAAGGTTTTGACTTTTCATTGATAGTGACTGACTCTTCCCTTAAGATGCCCAGGGATCTCAAATGCTTTTTGTCTTGGTTCCCCAATATACACCTGCATTGCCAAGCCTCCCAGATGTACGGTGACATTTGTGACAGTCAGTGTTTCTCCTCAGGCCCCAGTTCCTGGATCAGGGGTCCTAGCCCCTACTTCAGTTAAAAGCAGGCGCCTGGCCCTGGTGGCTGCGGGGCAGAGACCCAGGCTCCTGCAGGCGGGAGTAAGCCCCAGCAACCAGGTGGCGAGGGGATTTGAGGGCACGATGGGGGCTGACTGCTCTTTTTGGAAGGCGGGAGAATGCCAGTCAGGGGCAGGGATTTGAAGAGCCCCAGGCGGCTGGGGCCAGCTACCCATGGGCATGCCCCCGCCTGCGGCTGGCTTGGGCCATGCGCCCCTTTCCCCGACCGGGGCCCTCGGGTTGATTGCAGTGCGTCCTCCACGGCTGCAGGGGGCGATAGCTCTGCCGCCGCCAGCAGCGAGCTGGGCGGAGAGACTCTCCCGGGCCCAGCGTCCCGCGCGCCGCAGGGGCCCGGACGGGGAAGGGTGCGCGCGACGGGTACCATGGCCAGTTGGAAGGTTCGGTGAGTACCCAGCACCCCCCACCCCCTTTCTCCTCCGCACATTCCCCTGCCCCACTGACCCGCACGCGCCAGCTGGTTGCCTGGCTGCGCTCGCGCGGCTGGTCCCTCCCCCTTGTTCCAGGTCTGCGCTGCTCCAGGGCGCGTGCTCTGGCTCTCGCCTTGGGCCGGGGTGCGGTTCGTGCAGCCCTGTGACCTCCCCCCCCACGCCCGGGCGGTAGCGGCTCCCCGGGGGTAGGCTGGGCTCGGGCCCCTCGCAGGGAGCGCAGCGGCAGCCCCGTTCTCCCTGTGGGACTTCGCTGCCCTCCCTCCCTGCCCGCCGCTTGCTCCCTTTACCCGCCCCCGTGTTTCCCCTTCTTCCCTCAGGCTGCTGCCCCCACTAACAGCCCCCCCCCCCCCCACTTTCCTGCCCGCCGACTGCGGCCCTTTCTGTAGGTAAACATTCCAAAAAACCCTCAACGAGACACCCCAAACCCCAACCGCCCTGACCGTGCGACCCCAAACCCCAACCGCCCTGACCGTGCGACCCCAAACCCCAACCGCCCTGACCGTGCGACCCAAACCGAACGGCCCTGACCGTGCGACCCCAAACCGAACGGCCCTGACCGTGCGACCCAAACCGAACGGCCCTGACCGTGCGACCCCAAACCCGAACCGCCCTGACCGTGCGACCCCAAACCCGAACCGCCCTGACCGTGCGAACCCGAACCGCCCTGACCGTGCGACCCCAAACCGAACCGCCCTGACCGTGCGACCCCAAACCGAACCGCCCTGACCGTGCGACCCCAAACCCGAACCGCCCTGACCGTGCGACCCCAAACCCGAACCGCCCTGACCGTGCGACCCCAAACCGAACCGCCCTGACCGTGCGACCCAAACCGAACCGCCCTGACCGTGCGACCCAAACCGAACCGCCCTGACCGTGCGACCCCAAACCCGAACCGCCCTGACCGTGCGACCCAAACCCGAACCGCCCTGACCGTGCGACCCCAAACCGAACCGCCCTGACCGTGCGACCCGAACCCGAACCGCCCTGACCGTGCGACCCCAAACCCGAACCGCCCTGACCGTGCGACCCCAAACCCGAACCGCCCTGACCGTGCGACCCCAAACCCGAACCGCCCTGACCGTGCGACCCGAACCGCCCTGACCGTGCGACCCCAAACCCGAACCGCCCTGACCGTGCGACCCCAAACCCGAACCGCCCTGACCGTGCGACCCCAAACCCGAACCGCCCTGACCGTGCGACCCCAAACCCGAACCGCCCTGACCGGGCGACCCCAAACCCGAACCGCCCTGACCGTGCGACCCCAACCCGAACCGCCCTGACCGTGCGACCCCAAACCGAACCGCCCTGACCGTGCGACCCCAAACCGAACCGCCCTGACCGTGCGACCCAAACCGAACCGCCCTGACCGTGCGACCCAAACCCGAACCGCCCTGACCGTGCGACCCAAACCCGAACCGCCCTGACCGTGCGACCCCAAACCCGAACCGCCCTGACCGGGCGACCCCAAACCCGAACCGCCCTGACCGGGCGACCCCAAACCCCAACCGCCCTGACCGGGCGACCCCAAACCCCAACCGCCCTGACCGGGCGACCCCAAACCCCAACCGCCCTGACCGGGCGACCCCAAACCCGAACCGCCCTGACCGGGCGACCCCAAACCCGAACCGCCCTGACCGTGCGACCCCAAACCCGAACCGCCCTGACCGTGCGACCCGAACCCGAACCGCCCTGACCGTGCGACCCGAACCCGAACCGCCCTGACCGTGCGACCCGAACCCGAACCGCCCTGACCGTGCGACCCCAAACCCGAACCGCCCTGACCGTGCGACCCCAAACCCGAACCGCCCTGACCGTGCGACCCCAAACCCGAACCGCCCTGACCGTGCGACCCAAACCCGAACGGCCCTGACCGTGCGACCCAAACCCGAACCGCCCTGACCGTGCGACCCCAAACCCGAACCGCCCTGACCGTGCGACCCCAAACCCGAACCGCCCTGACCGTGCGACCCGAACCCGAACCGCCCTGACCGTGCGACCCGAACCGCCCTGACCGTGCGACCCGAACCCGAACCGCCCTGACCGGGCGACCCCAAACCCGAACCGCCCTGACCGGGCGACCCCAAACCAGAACCGCCCTGACCGGGCGACCCCAAACCCGAACCGCCCTGACCGTGCGACCCCAAACCCGAACCGCCCTGACCGTGCGACCCGAACCCGAACCGCCCTGACCGTGCGACCCGAACCCGAACCGCCCTGACCGTGCGACCCGAACCCGAACCGCCCTGACCGTGCGACCCCAAACCCGAACCGCCCTGACCGTGCGACCCCAAACCCGAACCGCCCTGACCGTGCGACCCCAAACCCGAACCGCCCTGACCGTGCGACCCCAAACCCGAACCGCCCTGACCGTGCGACCCCAAACCCGAACCGCCCTGACCGTGCGACCCCAAACCCGAACCGCCCTGACCGTGCGACCCGAACCCGAACCGCCCTGACCGTGCGACCCGAACCGCCCTGACCGTGCGACCCGAACCCGAACCGCCCTGACCGTGCGACCCGAACCCGAACCGCCCTGACCGGGCGACCCCAAACCAGAACCGCCCTGACCGGGCGACCCCAAACCCGAACCGCCCTGACCGGGCGACCCCAAACCGAACCGCCCTGACCGGGCGACCCCAAACCGAACCGCCCTGACCGGGCGACCCCAAACCCCAACCGCCCTGACCGGGCGACCCCAAACCCCAACCGCCCTGACCGTGCGACCCAAACCCCAACCGCCCTGACCGTGCGACCCCAAACCCCAACCGCCCTGACCGGGCGACCCCAAACCCCAACCGCCCTGACCGTGCGACCCGAACCCGAACCGCCCTGACCGTGCGACCCCAAACCCGAACCGCCCTGACCGTGCGACCCCAAACCCGAACCGCCCTGACCGTGCGACCCGAACCCGAACCGCCCTGACCGTGCGACCCGAACCCGAACCGCCCTGACCGTGCGACCCCAAACCCGAACCGCCCTGACCGTGCGACCCCAAACCCGAACCGCCCTGACCGTGCGACCCGAACCCGAACCGCCCTGACCGTGCGACCCCAAACCCGAACCGCCCTGACCGTGCGACCCCAAACCCGAACCGCCCTGACCGTGCGACCCCAAACCCGAACCGCCCTGACCGTGCGACCCGAACCCGAACCGCCCTGACCGTGCGACCCGAACCCGAACCGCCCTGACCGTGCGACCCCGAACCCGAACCGCCCTGACCGTGCGAACCCGAACCGCCCTGACCGTGCGACCCGAACCGCCCTGACCGTGCGACCCCAACCCGAACGGCCCTGACCGTGCGACCCCGAACCCGAACGGCCCTGACCGTGCGACCCCGAACCAGAACCGCCCTGACCGTGCGACCCCAAACCCCAACCGCCCTGACCGGGCGACCCCAAACCCGAACCGCCCTGACCGTGCGACCCACACCCCAACCGCCCTGACCGGGCGACCCCAAACCAGAACCGCCCTGACCGGGCGACCCCAAACCCGAACCGCCCTGACCGGGCGACCCCAAACCGAACCGCCCTGACCGTGCGACCCCAAACCGAACCGCCCTGACCGTGCGACCCCAAACCCCAACCGCCCTGACCGTGCGACCCCAAACCCCAACCGCCCTGACCGGGCGACCCCAAACCCGAACCGCCCTGACCGTGCGACCCAAACCCCAACCGCCCTGACCGTGCGACCCCAAACCCCAACCGCCCTGACCGGGCGACCCCAAACCCCAACCGCCCTGACCGTGCGACCCGAACCCGAACCGCCCTGACCGTGCGACCCCAAACCGAACCGCCCTGACCGTGCGACCCCAAACCCGAACCGCCCTGACCGTGCGACCCCAAACCCGAACCGCCCTGACCGTGCGACCCCAAACCCGAACCGCCCTGACCGTGCGACCCCAAACCCGAACCGCCCTGACCGTGCGACCCCAAACCCGAACCGCCCTGACCGTGCGACCCCAAACCCGAACCGCCCTGACCGTGCGACCCGAACCCGAACCGCCCTGACCGTGCGACCCGAACCCGAACCGCCCTGACCGTGAGACCCCGAACCCGAACCGCCCTGACCGTGCGACCCCGAACCCGAACCGCCCTGACCGTGCGAACCCGAACGGCCCTGACCGTGCGACCCCGAACCCGAACGGCCCTGACCGTGCGACCCCGAACCCGAACGGCCCTGACCGTGCGACCCCGAACCCGAACGGCCCTGACCGTGCGACCCCGAACCCGAACCGCCCTGACCGTGCGACCCCAAACCCGAACCGCCCTGACCGTGCGACCCGAACCCGAACCGCCCTGACCGTGCGACCCGAACCCGAACCGCCCTGACCGTGCGACCCGAACCGCCCTGACCGTGCGACCCGAACCCGAACCGCCCTGACCGTGCGACCCCGAACCCGAACCGCCCTGACCGTGCGAACCCGAACCGCCCTGACCGTGCGACCCGAACCCGAACGGCCCTGACCGTGCGACCCGAACCCGAACGGCCCTGACCGTGCGACCCGAACCCGAACGGCCCTGACCGTGCGACCCCGAACCCGAACCGCCCTGACCGTGCGACCCCGAACCCGAACCGCCCTGACCGTGCGAACCCGAACCGCCCTGACCGTGCGACCCGAACCCGAACGGCCCTGACCGTGCGACCCGAACCCGAACGGCCCTGACCGTGCGACCCGAACCCGAACGGCCCTGACCGTGCGACCCCGAACCCGAACGGCCCTGACCGTGCGACCCCGAACCCGAACGGCCCTGACCGTGCGACCCCGAACCCGAACGGCCCTGACCGTGCGACCCCGAACCCGAACGGCCCTGACCGTGCGACCCCAAACCCGAACCGCCCTGACCGTGCGACCCCAAACCCGAACCGCCCTGACCGTGCGACCCGAACCCGAACCGCCCTGACCGTGCGACCCGAACCCGAACCGCCCTGACCGTGCGACCCGAACCGCCCTGACCGTGCGACCCGAACCCGAACCGCCCTGACCGTGCGACCCCGAACCCGAACCGCCCTGACCGTGCGAACCCGAACCGCCCTGACCGTGCGACCCGAACCCGAACGGCCCTGACCGTGCGACCCGAACCCGAACGGCCCTGACCGTGCGACCCGAACCCGAACGGCCCTGACCGTGCGACCCCGAACCCGAACGGCCCTGACCGTGCGACCCCGAACCCGAACGGCCCTGACCGTGCGACCCCGAACCCGAACGGCCCTGACCGTGCGACCCAAACCCGAACCGCCCTGACCGTGCGACCCCAAACCCGAACCGCCCTGACCGTGCGACCCAAACCGAACGGCCCTGACCGTGCGACCCCAAACCGAACGGCTCTGACCGTGCGACCCAAACCGAACGGCCCTGACCGTGCGACCCCAAACCGAACGGCCCTGACCGTGCGACCCCAAACCCCAACCGCCCTGACCGTGCGACCCCAAACCCCAACCGCCCTGACCGTGCGACCTATTATGAGTTCAGTGGGTGACCTGGTTGAACGCCCCGCGGGCTGGACCCGCGGGCTCCCGGCACTGCCTGGGAGTTAACGGTAAGGTTAACCGACCCGTCAGTGCGTATTGGGTAACCGTTTAATCAGTGTCGCTCCAACATCGCTACTTCCAGCCGCCTTGCTTGGGCTGTCAGGTCCCTTGCCCTGTTGAAAAGACATCTCTCAAACGCTGTTTGCCTGCGGCTTTGAATGTAGCCACCCGTTGAATCCTGACCCTCATTTCAAGCCAGGTATCCGGTCCTCTTTTGCTCCCTAGAAAAATACCACATGGGGCTGAATTAGGGTTGCCAAGAACATGGTTTAGTCTTTGTACATGCTGTGTGTTTTTTTTAAAGTGCAAAAACGTGTATCTGGCAAAGGAATAAACCAACTTAAAAGATCATATTTTTGTGTCTGAGGTTGGTGTTCTTTGCGAGGTGTACAGTATGTGATTTCATTTGGGGAGTAAAAGAAAACCAAGATTTTATAATGCACTAGTGTTTTATGAGTAACTTCTTCCATCCCCTTTAGGTACCCCCTGTATCAGCTAGGAAACCCCCAACTGAGGATTTTCCGGCCTAACTTCTTCATGACACTGGTGAGGCCTGGTGTGCCGCAGCCAGAAGACACTGTACAATTCCGTATCTCCATGGAGTAAGTGCGAGCAGAGGAACAATAGACAAATGGGGTTCATCTGCTTCTCAGAGCATGTCTTCGCTACTCGCTGGATCCGCAGGCAGCAATAAATCCAGTAGGGTTTGTATAACACAATAAATTGAGCACTCTCCTGTCGACTCCAGCATAACACCAAAATGAGAATAGTAGTTGGAGTCTACGGGAGAGCATCTGCTGTTGACTGACTTCTGCGAAGGTACTGTGGTAAGCACTAGGGCTGTTAGATATCAGACAAATGAATAGTTTTGTGACTGCATAAATTGTTATTGGTTACATGACAATTTGATAGTCCCCGGGAGTAAAGCCGGCAGCCAATGTGTTCTGGCCCTACTCCTGGGGAGCCTCCTGCCATCCTGTGCTGATCTACCACGTAGGAACCAGTTTGCGAGGTGTGCCAGTTTAAAAAACAGCTTCCTTCACAGACAAGCTACCTGCTGCCCTGTGGCATCTAATACAGGGGTGGCAGCAGCTCCTGTCCGTGGAGATATGAACTCCCTGTGGACAGAGGCTGTTGTGGGGTGGGGAAGGATGGAGGCTGCTTCGAAGCAGTCTCTGTCCACAGTGGCCTGTGTTGGCCGTAGACAGAGGCTGGTACAGCAGCAGCCCCTCTCCATGGGGGGTTTGAGCTCCCTGCAGACAGAGGCTGCTCCCATGGAGTAGTCTCTGTCTGTGGTGAGCCTAGGCCCACTGCATACAGAGGATGGTCTGGTAGCAGCCTCTGTCCGTAGGGAGCTTGGGCCTTTCGCAGACAGGTTATGTCATGTCAATCTCCCCCACTCCCTATGCTGCTGCCTCTGATAGCACCGGTTCCTGCCCCTTCCCCCCCCCCCACCCCCCCCCGCTTCTGTATCCAGAGGCAGCAGGGCAGAGGGGAATGCATGTAGTTTACAAAATTAACTGATCAGCCTAGGCTTATTAGTTAATCATATAGTTGACTACATGTTGACATCCCTAGTAAGCAGACTTAAGTATATCGACTTCAGCTACGTTATTCATGTAGCTGAAGTTGTATAACTAAGGTCAACAGCCTGCAGCAATGAAGCCAAGGCCTATGTTAAATGCCTTCAGGGATAGCAGTCTAAATAATAAGGGAAAAAACTTTAGGGATGTTAAAAGTTGGCTGCAGCGAAGCTTTCTCCCCGGGAGTGGAGCCAACAGCTCTTGCCTGCTGGATTCCAGGGGAGGAGACTTTGCTGCCCTGCTGCAGCAAGCCACCTCCGCAGGAGCCAGCTGAGTGTAACCAACTCCATTAACTGATAAGTATCAGCTTATTGATTAAATGATTAATTGGTTACACTCTAACATCCCTAAGTCCCATTGGATGAGACAAGATCATAGCATCTTGTTCAGTGGGTTCTAGTCCCCACTTTACTATTGATTTATTTGTTTGAAATCACTCTTTTATTCACCAGTCTAACTGGACACAGCAAAGTCTGCAAGTTTGTAGAGGATCCTATAGATCAGGGCTACTCAACTTAGGAAGCCCCGGGGACCACAATGATACAGCACATGCTAAGGGCTGCAACTTAAGGGTGGTTGCATTTACATGCAAATATATGCAAATAGCTTCTTTCACACTGATGGGCATAAATACAAAGATTAAGCCTTTAGTAGCACTGAACCAAACATGACCAGTGTGAACCAGTCAGAACTTCTCAGGCTCTGTCCACAAGGTTAAGCAGCCAGATTTTCCCACAATGCCCCGGTGCTCACGGCACCTCCTCCCTGGGGACTAGAAATGTTGACATCCTGTACCCGTCTGTTCCACCCAGCCCGTCTGCTTGTGTCTTTCAATGCTCACTTCTGCCTGGGAGATGTCTCACCGTTGCGGAGCATGTTCCCAGTGGAGGCCATCTTCAAAGGATCCCACCGAGGGTTTCATGTTGAGCCCCACGTAAACCCAAACTGCACCACCGGAAGCAAACAAATGGGCTGTGGGCTGCGTGCAGGCCACGTGTTGAGTAGCCCTGCTATAGAGATTAGAGATGTCTACAAAGAAAACGAAAGTATTGTCCACTGGAATAGAGAGAGTGAGCCCATCTACCCTGTTTGAATACAACCAGTGTTTGAGTTTATGACTATTCAGACTGCAGAAGATTAAATAGTTATTGCTGCAGTATATGATTATTTATAACACCATTGCAAACTGTGCTTTTATATTTGTGACAGTAAAACTGTCTTGAAAATTGACTTGTGGGTATATTTGCTCTAAACCATTGAGAATCCTAAAAATATTTTTTTCTGTTTTGAATTTAAACATTTACACTTTTCCTCCCTTTTCCAAAATATTTCCTTTTTGCACAGGATGACTAGACTGGATGTTAAGAATTATCTAGAAAAAATATACAATGTTCCAGTGTCGGCAGTGAGGACCAGAATACAGTATGGTGAGCACTGAGGCTAATATTCTTTTTGGGATTTTTAAAAAGGCGTTTGTTTTCAACAAAGCTCCATTCAGCCTACAACTGTGTTAATCCCCAAGGCTACGTCTACACTGGCCCCTTTTCCGAAAGGGGCATGCTAATTTTAAACTTCGTAATAGGGAAATCCGCGGGGGATTTAAATATCCCCCGCGGGATTTAAATAAAGATGTCTGCCGCTTTTTTCCGGCTTGTAGAAAAGCCGGAAAAGAGCGTCTAGACTGGCCCCGATCCTCCGGAAAAAGTGCCCTTTTCCGGAGGCTCTTATTCTTACTTCAAAGTAGGAATAAGAGCCTCCGGAAAAGGGCACTTTTTCCGGAGGATCGGGGCCAGTCTAGACGCTCTTTTCCGGCTTTTTTAAAAGCCGGAAAAAAGCGGTGGACATTTTTATTTAAATGCCGCGGGGGATATTTAAATCCCCCGCGGATTTCCCTACGACGACTGCTGAAATTTACATGCCCCTTCCGGAAAAGGGGCCAGTGTAGACGTAGCCCAAGTGTTGATTCCCCAATAAGGTATTTTGAGAGTGAGAGATGGTGAAATCTCTCTTCCTCCTACCACCCCATAGATCCCATCACTGTGTTGGAATGATCATCTTCTCCATGCCCGCTTAACACCCCCCCCCCCGAGGAGCTAGCTGCCCACCAGTTGAAGGGCTGGGCAGTCCCAGGGCTTCTCCTTCCACAGGGAGCTGCCAACCTCTCACCCCCATACCCTAAGGACTTGTCCTGAGCCTCCCTGATCTGAATCCTGTATCCACCCTGAGCCTCCTCCCATCTTTTGCCCGGAGCCTCCCATTCTTTGCCCTAACTTTTATCCCCCTGTCGTAAGCCCTCTCTCACCACCCACCCGCCTGCTCTGACTCCTGCATCCTTATCCCCATCCCCTGCCCTAAGCACATCCCCCAAGTCCCTGCCCTGACTCCTGCACCCTCACACACTCCACACTGAAGTACCTGAGCAATTTCAGATAAATCTTGTAGTTCTTATATAAAATTAGTTAAACAACCTTCCTTCCTTATATTTCTTATAATGTTAATAAATAGCTAAGGCTGAAAAGGTGCATAAATATTCTTACATCTGATGCTACCCTCCCTGGAGCTTTTGTAGTCATAGATGGAATGCATTGGAAGAGTATTGCAGAGTAAGGGCGGGATTTTTAAATGATAATTGGCTTAATAGTCATGCAGTAAGTATCTGAAATGTAACTCATTCTGACTGATGAGTAAAATTGTGTTGTGTTGTGGGAAATTTTTCTTAATCTGCATCCCACATCTAGAGAGGAACAACTGGTTGGTTCAGTATGCAAAATCCAGCATTAGGGAGGACATTTAAAAAAATGGTAAAAAAACCCCCAAGATTGTAGGACACATCTGAGAAAGGAGAGAAGTTAATAATTCCTAGAGAAAACATGAAGAAATATTTCTAAAATTCCTTAAAATAAATGTAGGTATCTGTATGTATACCGGGAGAAAAGTAGAGAGTAAATAAAAGGAAGAGCAAATGTATTATTTTTAATTTTTTATTTTATAAATAACTTTATACTAGTTTTATGTACATTTACTTCCGAGCCGCTTCTAAAACTATTCATCCCTAACCTGGTAATCTCCCCACCTCACCTCCCTGTCTGGGAGAGATGGTGGTAGTGTGTGTGTGTGCTGGGAGGAAGTGAAAGATAGAAGAGTAGGGAGTGGGAAAATGTCATTAGTTGGGGAGCTATAATGAAGCACAGCCACTATTTTTTAGAAAATTAAAGATAGCTAAACTTTATTTGTAATTTCTTTAAAAGCAGAAACAGCGAATTGTACTTGTGCACTACCTCTACAGACTGCATAATTTAGATGGGGAATTCTATAGGGAAGGGACCCTGTTCTTTGTAGTCACTTAATACATGAATATTTTCTTCCTTGGGAGTTCCTGGTTCCCCAAAGGTGTTGAAAGAGGATCCATGACCTAGTAGGTAGGGCACTAGACTAGGACTTGGGAAACCTGGGTTCAGTTTCTTGCTCCACTACAAGCTTCTTGTGAGACCTTCAGTAAGTGCCTTGGTTCCCAATCTGTAAAAGCAGGACAGTGGTACCTATCAAAAGATAAATATGTTTTAATCATTGTGAGGTGCTCAGATTCTATGGCAATAGTATAAATTCAGTATTCTTCCCCACAAAAGAATCAAAACTCAAATCAAGCTTTTCAGGTGGAGGAACTTGTGACTCTGGGAAAGTAAAAATGAGTTTCTCTTCACTTGAACAGGTGCAAACAACAAAAGGAACCACAAGAACCAGAAAGTGAAGATCCCAGATTACAAGGTTGCATATGTGCAGCTGGTGAGTATGCATGTATGTGTGTTTGAAGTGAGGATAGGGTCTGTTAATCAGCATCATTAGAAATAATGCTCAGTGACTTGTCCATTGTACTATACATTTCTGCAACATCAGCGTTCCCTGTACTAATAGGCTACGTCTACATTGGCCCCTTCTCCGGAAGAGGCATGTTAATTTCCAACTTCAGAATAGGGATATGCGCGGGGGATTTAAATATCCCCCGCGGGATTTAAATAAACATGGCCGCCGCTTTTTTCCCGGCTTGGGGAAAAGCCGGAAAAAAGCGTCTAGACTGGCGCGATCCTCCGGAATAAAGCCCTTTTCCGGAGGATCTCTTATTCCTACTTCGAAGTAGGAATAAGAGATCCTCCGGAAAAGGGCTTTATTCCGGAGGATCGCGCCAGTCTAGATGCTTTTTTCCGGCTTTTCCCCAAGCCGGAAAAAAAGCGGCGGCCATGTTTATTTAAATCCCCCGCGGATTTTCCTATTCTGAAGTTGGAAATTAACATGCCTCTTCCGGAGAAGGGGCCAATGTAGACGTAGCCATGGTGTATTTTGCCACCTCCTAAGGCCTCATAGTAAGGGTGTCTGAATGAAAAGAATTTAGTTAAAAAAAACTCCAAACCATTAGTTTTTATAGGGTTGATCCCTGCTAGTTTACATGGAGGTAGAAACTCCAGGTCCTTATCTTCATTAGGATTTAATTTGATGTAAAACCACACCTATTATTTTCAGTGGAGACATAATCGGAGATATATATAGATTTGCCTTTAGATAAGGTAGTCAACAATGTTCCCTCTACTCTTTTCCGTCCGTGGGTGGAATAGTTTTTTTTTATGTGCACTGAGATGTGCAAGTGTGCACCACCTGTAGATACACAAAACTTAGCCATGGGTGCTTTTCTGATCAGCTGGGCGGTATTTGAATTTTTCCTGAGTAGCTGCACAAGCGCACTGCTTACAGGAAACACTGGACAGCAGTTAAGGATCAAAGGGATCCTTGCTGATGAAGGGGATTCAGCAGTGCATAGTGTCCTTGTATTTCCTGGCCATGCTCCCTTTTCTAGCCAATGTAGTCTCCAAATAGAGACTTTACAGCCACTTTCCACGGCCACATTCTCTGCTTTCAGGAAGCATCAAACAGATTGTAAACAGGCATAGATCTTTGGAAGTTGTCTATACTATATTTAGAAACAAAATTCTCCAGCATTGTGGAATAGATTGCAGATTCAGAGCAGTATTGTGTGTGCTTACTTCAGGCCAAGTATTTGTACCTGGAACAATCACATACAGCACATCTGTGAGGGGCAGTGTTCAGCAATGCCATACTTTTTTATTCCACAATTTGAGACAGCTTTAATACTTTGGGGCAGGGATGTTTTATTTGCTCCTCATTTATACAGTACCTAGCACAGTGGAGTCCTGATGCATGGTTAGTGCTGTTAGACCAGGGGTGGGAAAACTTTTTAGCCTGAGGCCCACATTGGGTACAGAAATTGTATGGAGGGCCGGGTAGGAAAGGATGGGGCAGGCTTTGACACAAAAGCCAGAGTGGTCTGGCCCTGGCCCCATCCAGCTCCTTTCCCCTTTACTGTCCCCTATGGGATCCCCACCCCTATTCATTTCCCCACCCCCCTTCTGCCTGTGCCACCCAAAGTACCAGGATTGGCAGCCCTACTGCAGCAGCCTGGCCAGATCTGTAGCTGTGCAACCCTGAAGTTGGACTGGTTCTTCTTGGCAAGGCTGTCCTGATCCTATTCTGTGGCAGGAGCTCAGGAGCTAGACTGAAGGGTCCACACAGCTGGATGTGGCCTGAGGCTATAGTTTGTCCTCCTCTGTCCTACCTGCTATTGAACTATAAGTAAAGTAATAACATAAGACTCGGCAAAGTAATTCAGTAAACCTTGAGCGAGGATATCAAGTGTGCTCTGCGTTCCCTCACCTCTAGGTTTCTAGGTTCCTTCCTTCTCTTTCTCTTTTAACCCCACCTTTGTGTGTGCTCTACTCCTGGCCCACTATTTTTTATTTCATGTCTTTGCTATTTATTTCTCCTATTTGTGTTTTTTTTTTTTTAAATGACCAGTCCTGATCTGTTTCTCATTCAGCTCAGAGTCAGTGAGTTACACCGGCCCATGGTGCTTGGGCTCAGGAGTATTCCTGGCTAGGGGGCCCTGCTTCTTTAAAGTTTGGGACCAGGTTTCTCCCCTAGCTCCGCCTGCCACATCTGTGCCTCCAGTTTTTCCTCTGGCCCCACCTGCCACTCCTGAGATTACTTAAAATGCTAAGGGGGTCCCCAAACCCACCACTGACAGCTAGGGTTGCCAGGTGTCCAGTATTGAACGGGACAGTCGGTTATTTTCACCTCCTGTCCGGTAAAAAAAATCAGAAAATACTGGACACCTAAAATTTCTGGTACTTTCTGATTTTTTTTCCCCAGCCGGGAGGCAAAAATCCCGGGCTGTCCAGCTCAATACAGAGGCAGCCTGGCAACTGTACTGGCAGCTCAGGGGGTTAGAGCAGCTTCGGGCCCACTCACACTGTGTGCAACTGCTGGCATGCCCCAGATCTTCATCCCCAAGAAGAGGACCTATAACCTGAGCCCTGCTTTTCTGTTCTGCTATCCTTGGGCTTTGGCTCTCGGCAGTGGGGTTCCAGCCTGGGCTTTGATCCTAGGCCTCAACAAGTGTGTGTGTGTGTGTGTGCGTGCACGTTCACATGCACTCTGCCTCCACGCTGAGCGCCCCTGTGGGCAGCAGCATGCAAAGACCCCCTCGGCCCAAGAACCGCTGAGAGAGTGGGATGCTCCATGTAAGCGCTGCACCCTTCCTTCCCCCCCCCCCACTCCAAACTCCTTTCCAGAGCCTGCATCCTCACCAGCCCTGCACTCCTGCCATGGCCAGAGCCGGCACTCTAGACCTTCTCCTACACTCAAACTCCCTCGGGGAAGGGTGTAGGCTCTGAGCATTCTGGGCACCACCAAAATTTCTGCAAACCTTCTTCCTCTGGCTGTGCTGCCAGTTCTATGTTAGTGTTGATTTTACAGCAGTGGTCTATAGTTCATGCCCCCACTATCAAGTCTGAAATGTTTGGTTTTGCCTTCATTAGGCCCCATGGTTAAAATAGAACTCTACTAGTGTAGAAAAACCTGTGCTAAGCACTTCAAAATCCCTTTTTGATTAGAATCATGCTGCATCTGTGATGACTCCAACTAAGGTCAAACTAGTTAGTGTTTTTCGCTTTTCTGTCATTTTTACCAGCTGTGTTTTCTCTAGTCCAGTTTCAAGTTAAAATGGTGTAAGAGTGTAAGAAATTGAAGAGGTCAGGAATGTTTTGTGTTGGCCTTTCTAGTAACCACTAGATGGAAGTATTACTCTTCCTAGTGTGAATTATTTTGCTAGCAAGTCTCTGGTTTACCTGAATGAAATCAGGTTCTTTTTAAAGAGACTAGTCATGGTGATCTACTTTGGAGAATATCAGCTTCACAGCACCTTCACATATTAATGCATTTAAAGTGTTTTGAAGATGAACAGTATGTTATTGAGAATCCTATACAATATACAGTCTCACTTACATTCTCTTTCTTGAGGATTTGGAATGGTTTTCTTTTTCCTCAGGTTCTAAATTGCCAAACTTGTCAGTTCAGGTGTTATTAAAAATGACCTTAAATTGCCATTAAAAATTACCTTAAATTGTCAAAGCTGTGGTAAAAAATATCTCAAGTCACTTTAGATCAGCAGTTCCCAACCTTTTCCAGATGGGGACCCATTTTGACAATTCAAGAAGACTTGGTGACCTAAGGCAATTCAAAAATGGAGGGAGGTGGGGTGGGGTGGGGGAGAGCCACCTGGGGAGACAATTGGTGGGTGACCCTTTTGAAATGTAATGGCGACCCATAGGTTAGGAAACCCTGCTCTAGATCCTTGTTCCTTCTCTTACCACCACCTGGGAGGTTGGGGGAAGGAACAAACTTCATGTTATAGATTCATAGTCCTTTGTATAGAATTCTGTTGCTTTTTAAGCTATTTCATTTTTCATAAAAGCCATGTTATTTATCTTTGAAAAGAAGCTGCTTCAAATGTGGTTTAGCTTTTCTTTCTGATGAAAAATGAACTGGCAAATGCTTGCTCTGATGGAGGTATAGATTCCATAAAAAGTCGGCGAGAGGTTTTTATGGCCCATGTCAATATTGGGGAAACTCAAAATATAACCAGCATTATCACTACTTCAGCTAAGCAGGTGGAGTAGAAGTGTAGACAAGGGGCTGGAATAACTTGCTTAGAGAAAGTCTAATGGAAATGGTAGTACAAAGAAGAACAGTGTTGTCTACATTGGGCTAGTACCTGTTCTGTTGTACAAGGGATGGCTCCAGTGGGATTTTTTTTTTTTTGTAAATATTCCTTCATATGCCTTGGGTACAGTGCCTTTTAAGCATATTTTAAGCAGTTCACATGCCACTTTAAAAATGCCCCTCTCCAAAGTTGACAGCAGTTTGTAGGGTTTCTCACTGAATCTAAAGCATATTGGGAAAAGTAAGATTCCCCATATGCTACTGTGTTACAGAAAGGATTTTAAAGTAAATTCTTCTGTTCTGCTTGGTTCCATTCTTTATTTTAATATCAGATATTATTATTATAATTCACAAGGAGAGACGTTCAAATATATTAGGTTATAAAACTTAGATGTCTTTGGTGCTGGCCCAAGTCCCTCACTGTAGAAATGCAGCATATTTTAGATGCTGACATTATAAACATCACTCTAGCCTAATTCTGAAGGACAGTAGCAAGTATCTTAATTATCCAAATAATCAAAAAAAGCTTTCAGCTGTTTGCAAACTCAACATTTGTTGCATTATTTCTGCAGAACAGTTCCTGTGCTTCCCTTTCATTCCAAAATGTGTGAAATAAATGGAAGGTTAGAGCACATTATAACTAGCTTGTGCTGGACAAGCCTGTTAACTGGGTATTTCTGGTATGATGCGCAGTGGTGAAAAGGTTAACAATGTTAATACTTAACTTTAAAGATCTAAATATGATCACTTAACAGACCATTAAGTTGAATAGAGGCAATTTGTACCTCTTGGTGTGATGATTCTCTCTGAGGACAACCTTTATTTCCATCCTGAAAAACGATCTTCGTAACCAGAAGAGATTTAAACTAAAAATAGAGCATGTTTATCTCCAAAGGTTGTAACAACATTTCCTGAATTAATCCTTTTAATAGCCATTATGTAAGTGAATTTTATATCAAGGTAAACTGTATCCGTTGAAGTGGGTTTTACGCAGGATAACTCAATATAATATATTTGTTAGTTTCTAGGGTGTCACAGGACTGCTCGCTGTTTGAAGCAGAAGGATTAGATTTGGGGAGTTAACAGCTTCCTTTTAAAAAGTAAACGATGGACCATGCACCTCTCTTGCATATAAATGTATAATTTGTAGAAAACAAATATCTGTGGGAAGACCCCGTATCCTTTCAATATATAGATTTTTTTAGCACCAGCAAAGTTTACTATCCCAGCAACAATACAATATATTTCTAAAGTGCCCTTCATTGAGTGATCTCAAAATGCTTTTAAATATTAAACCTCACAGGTCCTTTGTGAATTGGTCATCATCTTGTATACAAAATGAGCAATTTGGGGCTGCCAGTGTGGTTCAGTCACTTAGAGAACGTCACACAGCAAACCATTGTGAGCACTAGGAATGGAACGCCAGAAATATACCTTTCAGTTGCATATTGTATCAATCAACATTCATTCCATCGTGTGAGAACATAGTGGTGAAGTTGTGGCCCTACTGAGGGCAATGGTGATTTAGCTTTTGACTTTAGATGGGTCATGATTTTCCCTATTAATCTATTTATCATATGGCTGTCAGTTGTTTACTTTGTAATTAAAATATACAAGTTTGTCATTTTTAAAGAATAAAGCTTATTCCCTTAGGTATACTGAATTTAAATATAGCTGAATGTACATTCTTCCTTTTGCATAGACTGATATCTCCTGCTATATTTTAAGTTTTGAAAAAGCCCAGATACTTGATTTTGAAAACTAGCTACCAAGCATGCACAATAGCTATTTTTCATTCAGCTTTCATCACTCCAGTGTCTTACAGTGCAGTATTACAGCATAGTATTTGTTAGGATTTATAAACCTTCAGTTCTCAGAGTGTAATGTCTTGGCTGTTTGAAATTGTGTCTGGCTGCCAGCCAAAATCAGAATTTCTTTACAAAACAAGAGCTGAAAAGAGCCAACTTGTCTACTCTGATATTTATTTATTAAAAAGCTTCAGATACAGATTGACTTAATCTGCTCAATATTTTACTTTCACCAGCCTTGGAATGGGAACTCTGAGCACGTTGATAAATAGATGAAAGGGTTATCTGTTTCCACTGTAGCCTTTGTGCATAACTCTATATTTTCTTTTTGTAGTGCTTAGTGAATCACAATGGGATGTCACTAGTACACTGCAGGGACTATTTTTCTTCATTTTCCAATAACGGAAGCATATTGTTATTGGAAATGTATCCGAATGACGGTGGTAAATCAGGAGATCACTCTTTTCTACCTTGTTACCAGTAAAACGTGTGCTTGGGTCCTGCCTAAATGTTGGCCTGAATTGTTTTTAAATAATGAAGTTTTAGGGCTACAGGTAGTTCTGTGTCAGGGATTTCTTTACAACATGATTGTCCCTTGATTTTGTTAAAGCATATTAATACTGTGCATTGTATAGAGGATCAGCATCCGACTATAAGGGAGCTCGCAGCAAGTCTGTGTATAGGGAATGGTGTAGCTATTTTCATGGTACTGTACTTTAAAGGAGGAACTTACAGCAAAGGAACTTCAAAACTTCATGATTTCAGCATTAGCTGATAAAGCCCATTTCTACATGAAATGGAGCTCTGCTTTAATTGTCCTAGGATAGCTGTGCTGTACCCAGTTCCCTTATTTGCTTTGTAGTATAGATAGCCTCTTAGGAATCCCAAGAAGCAGATGTTAAGAAACAGCCTGGGAGCCTTACTACATTAGTTGAACTTATAGGTTCAAGCATGGACAAGCTCAACTGGAGCAAGTTGTAGCATCCTAGTCTACATTTGGGGTTTAGATTGCCTCTCACCTGTAAATTGCCATGTAGTGTATAAAGCTGAATTAAAAAAATAGGGCTGCTGTTTCAAGTGACACAGTTCCTATTCTCCTTAGACCCAGTTACATTACATTTTCAGTTCTCAAATGAAGTGTAGACAGGAATGCAGCAGTTTCTGGAAGCAGAGTTGAGCCGTGTTCTTATGTCAGCCTTTGTATGGAATGTGATTAAGCCCCCATCTGGAGCTCTCTTGTAACTGGATCTCTGAGGTAGTTAAGCTTATAGTGTAGATGGGTCTTCAGTCATTTTTTACATCTGCATTCTAGTGTGCAAAAACAATTTCAGTTTGTACTGTGGCAATAAATGCATATTGAAACCCTGAAAAATGCATATATTTGTTAGTGTTAAAACAGCCCCAATATTATTTTTATAACCTCTCTCTCTCTGCCATATTATTGTGTGTGTTTAATTATGCAGTGTTTCATACTTAATTGAATGGATGGGACTTGCATTGTTGATTTAAAGAGATTGTGATTGGTACAAACAATACTCAGAAATAGAGATAATGTCAATAGGATGGAACGTTGTCACAGAATAATGGTTTCCTGCTGCTAGATAAAAGCTAGAGGCCAAGTGATGTTTATTTTCCATCTAGGCAGGAAATATTGATCTTATGACAGTGATATATTACAACAGCTAGTCTGTTATGCAGAATGATTGATGTAGGTTTAATCACTTTATCTCATGAACATTGATATATTACTGTTTTTTTCCCCACTGAACTGTTGTTTTATATTCGATTCTTTGTTCCAGCTGGTAACAAATCCCTGCCATCCACTGTCCTGTACTCATGTATGACCCTTGATAGTGAATATTGCTGAAACTGAACTGTAGCATTTCTTGCCATGATAGCTAGATGTAGTATAACATTTATATTATAAATTAATCATCCATAAGCACAGATGATTTAAGTGCTAAAAGAAAAAAAAAGGTTCATTGAAGTTAGGACTCTGACAGAACCACTCCCTGCCAGTGGCCTTGATCTTATCTTAGGAGCTAATACAAACATCTCTAATTGATATGCTGTGGTACAGTATAAGAGATGGATCTCAGATAGTTGTTTCCTGAGCATTCATGCCTTAAATTTAGTTGCCAACACCTAGATTTGCACACAGAAGTTATTAAGAAACCAGTGGAGAGTATGAGCCGGTGGGTGGGTGGGTGTGTGCGCGCACGCCCGGTCCTGCTTGGAAGATGGGAAGCAGCATTCTCTACTAGCCAAAGCTTCTAAATGGTTTTCATATATAGCTGTAAGCATATAAATCACTTCAGACAGAAGCTAAAATATATATCTGATCATTTGTTCTCTCTCTTTAGGGTCAGGGACAAACCTTTCAGTTCCCAAACCTATTTCCAGAGAAAAAAGAAACCACAGAACCTGGCTCTATGGAAGAAATCCAAAAGCAGTTTATGGAGAATGAGAGACAGAGGCAAACAGCTGACCCCAGACGAGGAGGAGTTACTGACTGGTTTGGACTTTAATGGAACAGGGGAGCTGCCATTCTTTAGGCCTCTCTGAAGGAATCCGATCAGCAGAACCTGCATCTTTCTCTCCCTATGACACAGGGTTTATTTTCAAGCAGTCTCTTTTTGCATAACTACAGCAAAATGGCACAAAAGAGAAATAAAAGTAAAAGGAACAAATTGTGTATCTTTCTTTTAAAGACTCTTAAACACAAGCTCCCTGGTATTCTCTTTGGCTGGGCGAGTGTGTCACCCACCTCCTCCCACTTTACAGCCCTGCAACTCGACCTGAACCAAAGGAACCAAGTTATAAGTGTCAGGTTTGGGTAAAATCAGAAGAAAACCCAACCTCCTTCGGGTCAGCTTGTCTCTGATGACTTTTCCTGTCTGAGGTTGTCATGGCGGCAGCTGTATGCCCCATTCCTGGTCACTGTTGCCATCTCACTGCACTCTGTATGCGCTGCAGAGTGAGTGTGCTGATGAGGCACAGTGCCCTTCTCTTTGCTATAATGCTGGTATGGCTGATAGCAGGCAGTAGCTGGGCATGCAGCCACTGCTGTGCCAATCCCATCAGCAGGAGGCAGCCATAATTCAGGTTTGGGGTGAAAGGATTGGGGTTGGGTCAGAAAAAGTCTCAGGAATGTCATTCTCCAATATTAATTGCAGTATGCATTGAATAGATAGTATAAAGGATTATCTGGGTGAATACTATACTGATGGAGCACTATAAGATGAACAGAATGCTGTAGCTAACCATTGTATTGGTTACATAAGCTTCATAGCACCAGTTTCCATCCTTGTCAAGTGGACTAATGCTTTGATCGCAGGATACTACGCTATAGTTACTTCCAGTGACTGTTTCTAAATGGGAATGTAGCTGTGATCTTCTTATACTACTCCATTAGTCTTTAGTACATTCTGGTGTTGTGGGGCTTTTAATATTGGAGGAGGAGGAAGATATACAAGATGGAGACACATCTATATACACATTTACATAACCTACAAAGACTTGCAGGGGCTAGTAAATATGATTCTCCCTGAATGCAGATACATGACAAGTAATTGACTCTGAGGACAAGTACACACTGGAAACTTCTGGTGGCACAGCAGTGTCAAATAGGATGATTTTTTTTTTATGAGCTAGCTATTTGGCACAAGCCCTAGGGAAGCTGAGGGCTTTTGCCAGCATAGTTTATTTTTGCTCACAGATCCGGTGTAAACTATACCAGCAAAATCACTTTCTTGCTGCTATAGCTACATCTCTAAGAGGGATTGCTAGCACATTTATACCAGCAAAGTGTTTCTAATATAAACTAGGCCCCAAGGGTCACTGTTCAGTTTTTCATTGTCTTGGGTTCCTGCCTTTTCTCTTTGCTGCGGTAAGGACATAATTTTTTTCTTCCCTCTTCATCAGGTAATGTGCTCTGCTTGTATGTTGAAAGAGGGACTGCTTTTCAGCAGATAGAGTAAAACAAGTGTACTACTCTGGCCTTTGGAAAGGGAGCTGTGCCACCCTCAGTGCTCTGGTTTCTCTAGGTTGGCCACTGGATAGGCAAATCTCTTCAGCATGTGAGGGGGGCTCAAACTTTTAGCTCAAATTTTCCTTAATGTTGAGGTCTGCCACTTGATGCACTTAGCTGTTCAGTGAATGAACTCACCCCTTCAACACCCTTCTCTCTTTACCCAGGCACTCTCCTTTAGCTGTCTGTGTCCAGATTTTCAAACTGAACAGCTAGCAAGATGTTTACAAGGAGACAGCTGTTCCTCAGAGAAGCCATCCAAATAGGATTTTATGCACTCCGTCCTGCTCATTAGCTGCCTCTCCCTGCAGGGCAATCCCACTCCTGTGGTTTGTTCCTTACAACTCTAGTGAATACTTACCCTTCCCCCCTCCCTTGTACAACATCCAAGAAAGATTTAGAGTGCATCATGATCTGCCAACCCATGCTTAAACAGAGAGATGCACTTGGGGAGGGGGAAATGAGAAGGGAGATAAGGGAGGTATTACAATCATTAAACTGCTAACAGAGCTACAGTAGTAGATGTGGAAAAATACTAGGTCCATTTGAATTAATTGTTATGCCCCACTAGTGATAAACCCAATAGTGCCAAAATGTCTAGTGACACCTGAAGCCTGGGCCTAGAATTTTAGAACAGAGTGGCTGAATTTCAAACCAGTTAGTTTAAAGAGGCTGTAAGCTACTTGTTAGGGATTGTCTCTTACTATGGCTGTGTCTACACTGGTCACTTATTCCGGAAAATCAGCCGCTTTTCCGGAATAACTTGCCAGCTGTCTACACTGGCCCCTTGAATTTCAGGAAAAGCACTGACGATCTACTGTAAAATCATCAGTGCTTTTCCAGAAAAACTATGCTGCTCCCGTTCGGGCAAAAGTCCTTTTCCGGAAAACTGTTCAGGAAAAGGGCCAGTATAGACAGCACAGATTTCTTTTCCACAAAAAAGCCCCGATCGCGAAAATGACGATCGGGACTTTTTTGCAGAAAAGTGCGTCTACGTTGGCATGGACGCTTTTCTGGAAAAAGTGCTTTTCCGGAAGAGCATCCTGCCAATGTAGATGTGCTTTTTCCGGAAATACTTATAATGGAAAACTGTTCCGTTTTAAGCATTTCTGGAAAAGGGTGCCAGTGTAGACATAGCCGGTGTGTTTGCACAGCTCCCAGCACAACATGGACTCCTGGTGGGGGCATCCAGTTGCTACTACTGTATGAATGCTACATAAGATGTGGATCAAGCTGATCTCCTGAGCTAAGTAACTGCCTCCTCCTTTCTGTACCAGGGGCTTGGGCAAACTGGAGTGGAATGTGCTGCCAGGTGCTTTGGGGAAGTCAGCTGGTATTTACATCCTTCTTCCTGGTCACTGGTCAGATGGCCTTAACCAAAGAACTGAGTAGCTCTTAGCTGTGAGGTAGGTATGATTCAGCTGTGGTTAATTGGGGTGGTTCTGAATAGAAACAGCCACCTGGCTTAGCCATGAGAGTAACCATTAATCCTTCTGCCCTGCCCATGTCTTGGTTCTCAGAGTAGCTGAACCAAGTGCAAACTTAGAGCAGCCTGAGGATGGTTCTGATTTGCACCAGTAATGACAGCCCAGGATGAAGATAGTGAGTTGCAGTCCAGAACACATCTTTGGTATGGGGGATTGGCAATGGTGGCCACTTGCCACCCAATGATTCCTCTATGTAACGGGACTCCCCAGCTGGCTGCTAAAGCCAGCTTTTTGCCTTGTGTGTACTTCAGGCCTGGCACATATGGAAAGGAATAGGAACCAAGATCTGGTGCTATGGGTCTATATCAAACCGCCCCATGCACATTGTAGCACATACCCAGCAGCTAAACCCCACAAAGGAAAATTTTACAATCCTGGTGAAAATAAAGTTCTTAAAATATGTAGCCTTCCTTATAGACAGCCCCCCACCCTGAAACAAATACCACCAACTACACAGCAAACAGCAGAAACACAAACTCAGAACTCAATCCTTGCAACAAACCTCATTGCCAGTTCTGTCCACATATACTCCAGTGACACCATCACAGGCCTAGCCTCATCAGCCACACCATCAGGGGCTTGTTCATCTGCACATCTACTAATGCGATATATGCCATTGTGTCAGCAATGCCCCCTCTGCCATGCACATTGGCCAAATCAGACTATGCAAAAGAATAAAAGGACACAGATTTAAAGGATGAACAAACAGCCAGTAGGAGAGCACTTGAACCTCCCTGGACAGTCAGTAACAGACCTGAAAGTTGCCATACTTGAGCAGAAAAGCTTCAAAAACAGACTGCAGCATGAAACCACAGAGCTGGAAATCATATGCAAAATTGACACCAATAGTCTGGGTTTGAACAGAGACTAGGAGTGGCTAGCTTGCTACAAAAAAATAATTTCCCTCCTTTTTGTTATTCTCACCTCATTAACTGTTAAAAGTGAGCCACGTCCATCCTGATTGAATTGGCTCCCCTAGCACTGGTCCTCTGCACAGTAACATGTAACTCACATTTTTGCATGTGTATATATCCCTGTATCTGATGAAGTGGGCTCATGAATTTATGCCCAGATAAATTTGTTAGTCTGTAAGGTGTCCCGGGATTTCATTGTTTTTGCTGAAACAGTCTAACATGGCTACCCATCTGAAAAATACTGAGTAAAAACCTCACAAAAACATTTATTCTTGTTTGTACTTATGCTTTCAGCTCTCCTGACAAACAGTTGATAAAAATACCTATCAGTACTGATGTTTAATATTTATCTAGGGCTTTAAACATCCTATTGCCATCCCAATGTCACCTCTGTTATTTTACAGATTAGAAATTAGATTCAGAGGCTGTCAGATATGCCTGGGGTGCACAGCAAGTTGGTGAGAGAATTGGGAATAGAACACAGAGCTATCTGGCTCGTGATCCCATGCTGAAGTCAAAACCATGCTTGTCCCAGTGCATCCCAGTATCCCGTGGTATGCCAGGGTATCAGCAGTGGTTTCTAGAAAGTTAGATTCAGTCCTACTGCCAGGAGGTCTACAGCTGTCCCCAATAGGTTAGAAGGCCAGCAGCTATACCTAAGAGGGCCAGTGTAGAATGTGAACGTTAATAATTTCTCCATAGCATGTACTGATTACTTGATAGAAGAGGTGCCTGGAAAAGGCAGCATCATAACATTCTGCTATGACGCACGGAGCCATTTCCCTTACTTGGCACAAACAGTGCTGCAGCTGCTGGCCTCCCTGACATATGGTGGAGATGTAGAATGGTTCCTCTCCCCTCTTGTCATGTACAGACCTCGGAATGGCGTAATATGTTGGACTGCAGCGTGAATGTGCAAGGGAGAGAGGTGTGTCAATTCTGTTGAGTAAGGGATTCTGTTTAGTTGCTGAGAGAGACCATCAGCTTCTTGTGAAAATGCAAACAATAGGCCACCCGCTCGTTGCCATTTTATTTTAACCTGAATTACAAACAACCACAACCTGTAAAATAACATCTTTTGTGATACAGCCTTTAAAATAGCTTTGTACAATTGCCTTCCTGCTTGCTCTCAGACGCTTTGTGTGAAAAAATTGGTTGGCCCTTGGGTGAGACAGGATTATGTGGTTCTCACTTAAAATATAAAAGCATCACCTAGAGCTGTGGTGTCCAACCAGTTGTGTGAATCAGTAGCCACACTCAACAGGCCAAATAGCCACATTGTTCAAGCCAAATAGCCACATGTGGCTAGTGGCTAGGGTGTCAGTCACCATGACTAGAGAAATCATTTTGGCACACTTAGAAAGACAATTGTAATCTCCCACATAGTTCAGCCTTTGATTCACATTCTTTTGTCCTGTGCTGCCTTTGTAAGTTATCAAACTATATTGT
The DNA here is from genome assembly GCF_052426305.1 of Pelodiscus sinensis. NCBI lineage: Eukaryota > Metazoa > Chordata > Testudines > Trionychidae > Pelodiscus > Pelodiscus sinensis. Next base: position 117,348,088 of record NC_143056.1, on the reverse strand, counting down.
GAGGGAGATATGTTTCAGGAAAAGGCTAAGCAAAATAACGGTATAAGAATAAAAGTAAATATTACTTTGCATTATTGTAGTCTGCCCCATCAAAGCATTGTACAATTAATTAAGCTTTACTTATACAATAGGTAGCATAACTAGGCACAGAACACTCAGCGTCAGGTGTCAGTTCTGTGGCCATTAGTCTATGCTCCCAGTGGCAGGAAGGAAGATGCATGTAACTATCTGTACCTGAGTAACACCAATATTTTTGAATGAATGAAACTGAGGGAAAAGTTTGCTTAGATTCATCCAGGATGAATATTGCTGTTGCAGGAGCTTTGCTATTGTCTAGGACCCCATGATCTGCAGAGGGCTTCTCCCCTCCCAGCCGAATCTGAAGATATAGCTGCTGAGAAAAAGCTGTTTTACAGACTGGAATTTCTCTATTGCTTCTTCAGCTGGGGAAGCAGGTAGTTAGAACTGGTACAAGAAGCCTGCTTTGTAAGTAAAACAGGGCAGGATCTAAGGTCCGATCTCCCCCTCCTTCTCCTGAAACAGTTTTCAAAGACTGTTTTTTAAACAGTAGTCTGAAAATGGTTTTGCATCATCCACATTAGTTGACATTCCCATATTTATGGTTTTTAAGGCCAGAAGAGACTATTATGATTATCTCTGACCTCCTCTGTAACAGACCATCGTTTTCCTCTAGTAAGTCCTTCACAGAGCCCCAAAATTCCTGGTGGAGTGTACCTGGAATGGCTTTCAAGACATGGTCAAGCAAGGCAAACTTTTCCAAATAGGCAGTGCTAGAACAGATGGAAATTAAGTCAGTGGTAGTTCTGTCTTAATGACTTCTGAGTTGATTTTAAAGTGCCTATGATGTAGAAAATTGAGCATTGTTATTCATGATCAAAGGTTGGTAAAGAGGAAGGCTAATGTTATAAATATTCTTTTTAAATCAAAAAGGCTTCAGAGTAAACAGAGAGACACCCTGACTAATTGGGACATTCCTTGTAGAATGATTTATGGCTATTTAGACAGCATACAGCTCCTTGTGTATATTATAGCTTATCAAAATGAGTGATGCTACACTGCAGGATATTATGAACATATCCATCTTCTAGAGTTTACAAGGTATCTTATCCAATTCAATGCACTGCCTAAGAATTTGGTGCACTGGGTCTTGACCCAAAAGCAATTATTACCAGTCATTGCTCTTTCTTTTCTGCCTTTAGCTGTTCTTAAGTCCTAAGAGCTCAAAACTCTTACTAGTCACTAGTTATTTAAGGCAGTGTTTTCAAAAGTAATTTTTAGGCACTGTCTTGCTGAAAGTCAATGAATTGCATGAATGATCCAAAGTCTGGAAAACCTGCCTTCTTACAGTGAGAGACTCAGGCCATGTCTGCACTACAAAATTAAGTTGACTCAACACTTGATCTACAGTTGCCACACTAATTACGTCACTTGTGCATGTCTACACCTAGCTTGTATCAGCAATACACCTTCTTACCAGGAGCACTTGTATCAATTGTACTGTCAGTGTAGGGCAGGAGTGGGGAATCCATAGAAAAATCTATGTGTCGGGGGCCACACACAAATAAGAAGCACTGACTTGGCCCCCTGACTGAGGAGAAAGACACTCCCACGTTCCCCTCATACGCCAGAGCCTAGTGGGGCTCAGGCTAGAAGGTTTTGTATGCTCCCACCCCGTGGAGGGGGGAGGGGGAGCTGGAGTGCCAGTGCAGGTTCCTCAATGATGGGGGAGGAGCCCTGAGCCTCAGGGGCCAGATCCAGGCAAGTCGGGGGCTGCATCTGGCCTGTGGGCCTTAGGTTCCCCACTCCTGGTGTAGTGCATGGTAGGCCACCTCTAGAAAGCCAGTAACCATTGACACTGACACTGAGGCCCAAATGACATTAACTTTGTATATTGCTCGTGAAGGCAGAGCATAGCATAGTCTGCATAGTGGGGCTGGTATGTTGGCGGGAGTAAAACTTAAGTGTAGACACTTGCATAGTTAGGTCGACATAAGCAGTCTGTGTAGACCAGACCTAACGAAGCTCAATCTATTTGGCTCATCAAAGAGGGTATCTCTACACTTATTTTTTGAGGAGTAACGTTAGTTCGAACCAAGGGGTTTGGTTCGAACTAACGCATCCAGGCGCGCACTTCCTGGTTCGAATCAGCTGTGATTCGAACTAGCGTGCCGGTGAGATTATGCTAATGAAGCACAGGATATTTAAATCCCCACTTCATTAGCAATTTCGAATGCCTGCATTTGCATCCCTAGTTCGGACTAGGGTGCAAGTGTAGACATACCCAGAGAGTTATGAGGTATTTTGATCACAATCTGCATGCCCCGGTGTAGGGAGGAGACTTCCGAATGCAGGCTGTTCTTTCATTGAACAGAGATGTAGTAAGAGCCAATGACTGGAAGCTGAATCAAGACCAATTTAAACTAGAAGAAACCTGAGTAGAGACAAGTATTATTCCCACTTTACAGCTGAGGGAGAGGGAGTGGGGGCAGACACGTTCCAGACCTGTGATCCTGTGCCTAGAAATAAGAGTTGGGAATGACCTACTTGGTCCGAGAGTTGATCTCCACAAGTTGGGAGGGACTGCTTCTGCTAAGTTCAGACACATGTGTACACATGGCAAGCCCAGTGAGTGGTGTCCCAACAGCTGCAGAAGACTGGTCATCATACCCAGTGACTCTAAACATCCTGTTTATCCCTGCAACTGGGAACACTTGATTGAAAGATAAATACCAACAAATTCTGTGAAAAACATTCCCCCCTCACTACAAACTGGGCAAAGAAACCTGAAAACAAAGAAAAATAAACATGATAATGGAGACATATATATTTACACATCGTGCCTGTACATGGGGGGGGGGGGAGATGAGCGATGTGTATGCATTCAGCCATGTGGTAGTTGGAGAGGGGGTGATTGGAATATATTCAGGCTGCCAAAAAGCTTTTTGCCGGGTCACCCTGAGGGCATGGCTCTTTTTTATTGAAAAATAAAACAGCCTGAAAAAACCCCAATTGGCAGTGAGATTTTTTTTCTTCCCCCTCTGTTTGTTTGTTGTTCATTTGTCGCTACACGGGAGGTCTGTTTACTTTGTTAGAGAGAATGAGGGACTCAGGAGACACTGCTTTGCATGCAAAGCTTTTATGGAAGGGGCTAGGAGAGGAGGAAGTTAGCAATTTTCCAGTTCCTGTAACATGGAGCTAAAAGATTCCAGGGGCTCGCTCTTTTGCTTTTTTGATATATACATATTGAGCCTGAGTCGGAGCTGTTTAGGCAGACAGAACTGCCATTGAGGTCATGGCCTGGCCTGACATCACTGTCATTGCTCATGCATGGAATTTTCTATAAAGTTGGTGTGAGAAGCTTAAGAATTGTGTACTTTAGAAGCTGAGTTAAAGAACAGCTGCACCAGATTGAAGTCTTTTCCTGCTTGTGGCATCTTCCTGGTTGGCTTTCAACCCACATGTGCAACTGCAAGCTAGTAACCTCCACCCCACACCATGTTGAATTTCACTGTCCCTGAAGCTGCAAGTGAATTCATATTTTCTTTCACAGATCAGCTCTTTGGGGGAAAAAAAGGCTTAATTCAGCATGTTGTTCCAGTGATTAATGCAAGGGACTAAGTGGCTATATTTCTGCCTGCCACTGCTTTGCTCCATGACTTTGAAAGTCTCAGCGGGGTAACCACATTAGTCTGTAACTTTAAAAACAACTAGTAGTTCTGTGGCACCTTAGCCCTGGTCTACACTAGTGTTGTAGCCATGCTGGTTCAGTCTGAATTAGAGAGACAAGGTTGATGAGGTAATATCTCTTATTAGACCAACAGAAGTTTAATAAAAGATATTGCTCACCCAACTTGTCTTCCTTTCTTCTGACACCCAAAGAATTAAATCTAGTCCAGTATCCTGGCTTCCGACAGTAGCCAATTCCAGGCGCTTCAAAGGCAATTATCAAGTGATATATCCCATTTCCATATGTAGCATATGGTAGTCAGGAAGGCTGGAGATCCAGAACATGGGACTGCATCACTAACCATTTTAGCTAACAGCCATTGGTAAATTCATAGGGGACAGGTCTAAGTCTTTTTTAACCCAATTATCATGTTGGTCTTCACAACCTCCCTTGGAAATGAGTTCCACAGGTTGCCTGTGTATTGTGTGAAGAAGCACTTTCTTTGCTTGTTTTAAACCTGCAGTCCATTCATTTCATGGGGTGACCCCTGGTTCTTGAGTTATGTGAAAGGGTAAATAACACTTCCTCCACAATATTCATAATTTGATAGACCTCAGTCATATCCCCCTTAGTAGTCTCTTTTCCAAGCTGAACAGTCCCAATGTTTTTAATCTCACCTCAAATGGAAGTTGTTCTACACCCTTAATCATTTTTGTTGCCATTCTCCAAACCTTTTCCATATCTAATACTGATTAATTTTTTTGGCGGTGGGGGAACCAGAACTGGGGGACAGATCAAATAAGTTAGGGGTGGGGATAATTTTCTTAGGTTAATAACTGGAAGTATTCCTGAGGTAAATTCTTTGATTTGGCTGGCTTTATTATGGCTTTACACATAATGCACGTGGCTAACTATAGCAAGCTCTATATAAAGGGATTGGCTAACAAGTAGCCAGACAGTGAAGGAGGATGGCTGCATGGGAACAATGGTGCAATTCAACTGTAAGCAGGAACAACAAGCAGCCCTAACAATGGGAATATTGCTTTTGCTGAGGTCTAACCTAATCAATAAACTCTGAAAGTGTCCCTTTAAGTACCCAAAGGCACATTCCATCACTGTTCTGCAGTTGCTCAGCCTGTAGTTGGACTGCTCCTTACTCCTGTCCAAGCTGCCTGTGTACGGCTTCATGAGCCATGGGAGCAAAGGGGTAGCCTGGGTCTCCAAGGATCACTATTGACATCTCCACATCTCCAGTGGTATTCTTCTGATCTGGGAAGAAAATTCCATCTTGCTGCTTTCCCAAGAGTCCAGAGTTCCTAAAGATGTGTGTGCCATGTGCCTTTCCCAGCTCCTTGCAGCTTATGTGCTCCTTGGCAAGGTGGCTGGAGGCCAAGATGGGGATGTGTGTTCCATCTATCTCCCCACCACAGTTAGGGAACCCCGTCGTGACAAAGCCATCCACTATGTCCTGAACATTTCCCAGAGTCATTATCCTTCCTAGCAGAAAGGAATGGATTGTTCTGGCTACATGTATCGTAGCATCCCCCCACTGTAGATTTCCCCACTCTGAATTGATTCCCAGCTGACGGGTAGCTGTCTGGTGTTGCAAACTTCCACAGGGCTATTGTCATTCATTTCTCAACTGTCAAAGTAGGCCTCATTCGGGTACTGCTGTGCTTCAGGGCAGGAGAAAGCAATTCACAAAGTTAATTGCTTCCCACAGCTCCCACTGGCTGGGAATGTCAGTCTGTGATGAACAGGAGCTTCAGATGACCGTACCTGTGGAAGTGTAGGTAAAAAAGCATCAGCGGCCTTCCAGGGGCTGACCCTGGTGGACTGCATCGGACCCATGGGCCAGTTATTGCCCACCGCTGACCTTGATGGATTCCTGGGCTGACTGGCAATGTGGATATTCCTAGCAGTGTATTAAAAGAGTGGTCTTTCTAGTAATATCCTAATAATTTGTTCCCAAGCCCTTCAAGACTGTATGCTAGCTTCTGAATTCTGCCAAGTTATACATTGTACATGTAACTTCCATGGGAAAAAAGGGAGGCTTGGGGAACCTGGATTCAGGAAAGCCAAATTAAATTTCCAGCTCTGCCACAGGCTTCCTGTCTGACCTTGGGCAAGTCACTTGATCTCTTTGCCACAGTTCACAATCTGTCACATGGGTTAGCAAGTCTTCACCTACATGTTGTCCACCTGATTTATTTAAATGGTAAGATTTTGGGGTCAGAGACAGTCTCTTGTACAGCACTTACCCCAATGCAGCCACCATCTAGGTTGGAGCTTTTATATACTATCATAACACAATAATAATAATGGTGCATGGAGGATGAAGTCCCACATGCTTGCTCCTTTCTTCATTAACCTTTAAGACCAGTGCTATAACCTGAACATCTCATCTATGGGAACATGCAGGTCAGCACTAGTAACATAGCTGCTTATTTTTTTCTTTGTATTTTCTACTGCTTTTAATAGCAGTAAACAACCTCTACACAGAGCATTTCTTGGCAGTTAATGACTAGCTGGGTGAAAAGCCCTTGTCTTGATTTCAGGCCTGTGGTGAAGATAGCGCCATAAGCCCCCAACTCCTCCAGCTGCTCATTAGCTGCCAGGAAATGCCTGAGACAGAGCTCATTAGTAGGTAAATAATTCAAGGTTAATCAGCACTACCTCTCCACGTGCTTAATGCCATTCTAGTAAGGGACATATACTCCCACTCGCCTATGGTCATTTGTTTTCAGTTTAGACAAATGCTCTGTTTTTCTTGGCTTGCAAAGGGAAGTTATTATGAAGCGTTTTGCACTGGGCTCTGACTCCAGCAGTTCTGCTGTCAAAGGAGATGGGATTTCTCTCTGTACACATAGAAATATGCTCTAACACTGGTAAATGTCAGCTTTCCAAGCACATATACCAAAGATAGCCCTTCCGCTGCTGATGCAAAGCAGCACACAACATCCAAAGGTGGGTTAAGGTCACTAAGAAGCCACATTTGGAATTGTAACAGTGCATTTGAACGTTTGTGGCAGCTTCAACCCCAAATTGTGGGTCTACCACGACTGCCATTGAAAAATCAGGAGCCAGGCCCCAGAAATCATGAGACTGACTTAAAAGTAAAATGTGGGTTCTTTTTAATGTGCCTTCTGCTGCTTGTGCTTTTAGGGTTCCATTTCAAACTCTTCTCTGCAATCAGAAGGGCAAGAAATTTGCTTTAAAAATGTAAGTGGAGATACTGGTTTTTCCCTCTCAAAGCACCCACATTTCATCAACTTCTCTGTTGAATCGTTAGTGTTAGTAGCATTGGGCCTCCTGTTGATCAGGCTGCTCCGGAGAAGAGCTGTTCTGTCGATCAGTAAAGCTGTCAGAAGTGGTGGCAGCCAGCAAGGTTGAGTTATGTTGCTCCTCCTCTCTGGTTAATTCCCCATCTCCTGTCTTTCCTTGAACAATCATCCCCCGCCAGCAATATCCTTTGTGGCAGCCATTTTCTTTTTTTCTGCCATCTTTCCAGCAGCACAATGGAGAAAGCAGCAGGGAGAGGGGAAGGGATTCCAGTCCCTTTAGTACAGTGGTACCATAGGGTGGAATCTGGAGAGGCTAAAGCTGTTAGCTCTAGGGAGCTCTTCTCTCTAAAAGTGAGGTTGCTCACTGGCTGCCTTCTCAGGTCTCCAGGACTTTGCTCCCAAGAGTTTGGGTGGCAGCAGCAGCTTGAGTGCAGAGCCACATGCCCCAGTCTCATGAGCAGCACCAGAGATCCACTCGAGGGAGTGAGGCGTGGGCCAGCCCAAGACTGCCAGAAAGCCACAGGTAGGAGGCTGGTCTGTGCAAGGGGAATCTGGGAGAGGCAGAGCTCCTGATCCAAGGAGGAGAGTGGAAAGATAAAAGGGGAAATGGGGAGACGGGAGCCTGTGACCTAACAAGGGGATGAAAGTGAGAGACAGACTCTGTTAGAAGAATGAAAGCAGAGAGTCTGCTAGCTCACTCGGGGAGCAGTGGGAGATAGAAGGGAGGAGATAATGAGCAGAAGGGTCACAGATTTTAATTACAGCAGGAGGGAGAACAGCCCCACATTTTGGTGGGGGGGGGGGGGCGGGCTGAGTGATTTTATCTGGGAGAGTAGACATGATCTTGGATATGGGTGTCTCTGTGTGTCAAGTGGTGCATCTAACCACCAGTCTCCCCATTCATTTTGGGCACCACTGGTTGGAAGTCAGGATGTTTGATGGCAACCCTAGCCTCTACAATAAAACAGAAGGGGATCTTCTGCAGGATCTTAGATGACAGCATTCCCACATGGGGGCACCCCAAAGCAGCGGCCATACGACACAGTGAAATGGCCTGTTTTACATTTGTATTTCATTCACCTCCCATATGGGATCATTTTCCCTTTTCTTTATTTTTTTTAATAGTGCTTTTCCCAGTCATAATAATCAACTTTTTTTTTTACACAGCTGGCTTTGATTGGTTTCAGTCCTGCAGATGCTACTTGTGACTAAGGAAAGGAGCAAAGGTTCTCTTCCTTTTCTGCGTGAGGCAGACTGGTTTGTTTGTTTTTTCCAGAGAGGGAGGAGGCAAAGTGAACCAGGCCAGCAAACTCAGATCAGCCTTTTGTGTATGTGGGCTTGTTGGTCAAATTGTGGCTCGTGAGAGAAATTCTCCTCCAAGTATCTTGCCTGGGAAAAAGAATACACCAATGACTTTGCATGCTCTCCCATTTCCACTTAGTTGATAGAAATTGATTTCCATGTCTGACTACATGTAAGCACCTTGGGAACCCGGACTGTGCAAGCAGGTGGCAAGAGTGCATCTGTGTTGTGGAACTGTAGAGATAATATGCAAGAGCAGAGGAGAAATCAAATCCCTGTTTATTTGGCATTAGTCCTGTAGAAGCAGTAATCCCAGGCAGCTCCCTTGTTACCGTCCAACTATACACTTTACATAATAAAGGGTGATGCATAATTTACCTGTGGAACTCATTGTCACAAGCTACTGTTCATGCTAAAATCTGCATATAAACAAAAATATCCACAGTTACACTACAGGGATTTAAAAAAAATGTAAGGGAGATTAAGCACCATGCTTCAGGGCATAAATCAAACACTAACTGCATGGGGAGAGGCAGAAACTTCCTGTAAGGGCAGGTAATTGTTCACTATGAGGTCTCTTGTATGTTCCTCTGAAACAGCTGCTTCTAGTCACAGTCCGAACTGGGCTGATCTGCTATGGCTTTTCTTACGTTCCAAGAATTATCCGGCAGGATGAGACACGGTATTGTGCAAGGCTGAAAGAAAGTAAATGTTTACAGGGATGATGCACAGTTCAGCTTATTACATGTGCCTGTGCAATGAAAGAACAGAAAAGAAAGCTAATTAAAACAGGTCCCAAGTCTCAGTGTGTATCTTGGCTTTCTGCTTAGCCTTGTTGGGAGGCTGCCTGTGCCGTTCTCAGACCCCAGGCTGAACGGGGACCCCTGGGCCATTCAATTCAGGTCAATCTCTTTCCAGTTATTCAGAGCACATTGTCTTTCTGAGAACTGCAAAGCCCTCCCAGCAAACAGATTTATAGCTTGTGATAGATTCAGGTGCTGAATGTGGCTCCTGGCATAGAGAATCTCAAGGAGACTCTCACAGCCTCATCAGGAAAATGGTCATGTCATTTCCTCATGTTTCATTGCTAGGTGAACAATGACTCAATAGATTTTGAGAAGGAAAAGCAATACTTTTTAAAAAGTATCTCCCATGTATGGTATTGATTTTTGTGGTAACTGCTAGTAGAAGACCTTAGAACAATGAGGGGCAATCTATGCTAATGAGTGGGCCACTTCATCTCAGTGGGCCTCAAGATTGTTGTAACCAAGATGGCTTCCTGGGACAAAGTAATTCTGCTAGCTGCGCTTGTGTACCTAGAATTTGCGGGGTGTGCCGATTGAACCACAGCAGTGTTTTGATGAGATGCAGAGGGAGCGCATGGTTCTCACGTTGTTGTGTGCAATCCCTGCTCGCCTCAATTCACGTGTCCTTGCTCTATGTGTGTGTCACTTTTGGAATATGGACAGGAAAAAAGCTACACAGGCAAAAACCAGCAGAATCTGGCAACCCTGCATGTGGGCAATGGTAAACAAAATGTCTTGTGGGACACATGTAGAACCTCAATGGGCCACAGGTTGCCCACCACTGCCTCAGAGTGATAAGCACCTATGTTGTCACAGCCCTTACTTGGCTGCTTATGGGGTTAAAACTGAGTAAAGTCTCCTTGATCTCTCACATTGCACCTCTGGCCATAGTGGGAGAGAACAGGGGTCCCTTGCCAGGCAGAAAAGCTGATGGAGAAGAGGTGGGTGCAGAGGAGTGAACTAACACACCATTCCACATGAGCAAGGGGAAGCAGGGAGAGAACTGTGACTCACAGAGTGGAGTCTGAGGCACAGTGTCTCCTGGGGATACTCTAAGGGTTTTGTGTGTTGTGCATCACCCGTGGCTGTGTTTACAGTTGTAACCCGGCCTTAATAGGCAGTACAAACCTGCCCCGTTCAGGAGCCTTGCTTTTGGCAAGGATGAGGCATTGTAAGGAATTGTTAGCCCACCCAGCAAGCAGTTGCAGCTAGAAGTCAGGAGGACCCCAACATGGCTGCTCACCTCCATGACTTCTAACCAACATTCCAGGACTAGTGGCTCATCACTGACTCACAGGAAATAGCATCAGCTACTGAATCACCAGCACCACTTCTCTAGTGGCCTCTCATGCAACTACTGAGGGTGTGTGTGTTTGTTTTATTTATTTAGATTTAAATAATAACTAAAAATATGCCTATCCAATAATCCTAAAAAATACCGTGAAATCCCAGGCGAGTTCAAATAATTAGTTTTTGCAGGAGGAGAACAGGACAGTCTTTTACAGCAACTTTTCTTTACCTTCAACTCTACAGGAAGCCTTCTCCTTCTCCAAACCCCCTCTCAAACATTTTGCTCTGTTTATTGCTTGTAAGGGCTTTTCAATTCTAGGCAGAAGTTTGGTCAGGCAAGCAGGTAATATTTTTTTTCAAGCATGATCACCCCTGTCTCTCATCTTTTATAACTGAGTTGTCTGAAAAAAAACTTAAAAAACAACGAATAGTCTAGTAGCACCTTAAAGACCAACAAAACATGTAGATGGTATCATGAGCTTTCGTGGGCATAGCCCCTTTCTTCAACCGACCAGAGTGTTGGATGTCCAGATCCAAGAATAAGCGATGAGCAAGTTATAGAAAAATAATAGCTTTTCCATAGCTCAGGCTATGTCTACACTGCAGGCTTCTTGCACAAGAAGCTTTTTGCAGAAGAGATCTTCCACAAAAACTTCTTGTGTAAGAGAGTGTCCACACTGCAAAGGCGCATCGGAAAAGCTATGTGCTATTGCACAAGAGAGCGTCCAGACTTCATGGACATGCTCTCGCAAGAAAGCTCTGATTGCCATTAACAGAATGGCCACCAGGGCACCTGTGTTTCTTTCGATAGGCTGTTTTTGAGAAAAAAAACTCTGTTTCACATCCACACACACCTTATTGTGCAAGAGCTCTTATGCAAAAAGGAGTTATTCTTTGTAGAAAGAGGAATACCTATACCGCAAAAACCCCTCTATGATGTTGATTCGCTGCACATTTTCTTGTGCAAAAATGAGCTTGAGGTGTGGATGCTCCGTGAGTTTTTGGGCAAAAATGGACGCTTTTGCGCAAAAACTCTGCAGCGTAGACATAGTTTCATATTGCAACTTTCTTCCATACTGAAGTACCTTATAAACCTGGGTTTGGAAAAACTCTGGTTTGGTTAGCCATTTGCTAGCTTTACACTTAAGGCAATCCGCCATACTTTTGCAAAATCAGAACAAAATGTGTCAATGTGTTTGGAGTCACACAAGTCATTAAAAATGACTGATTTGAAAATCTGACATTGGCCTCATGTTTCTTTGTGTTCCTCTAGCTCCAAAAACAAATTATTACTACCCCTTCAAACTTTTCCATATAGTTAAATCTCCTTTATTACTTGTGTGCTGGCTATAGTTGAAGAACATATGCTGTAACTAAGAGAATTATTCACAATTTTTGTTGGGGGGTCATGTTGGGGTCCAATCCAGCACCCACTGAACTACAATAAATAAGAGTTCTGATCCTTGCATGGTCACAAGTATCGGAGGGATAGCCGTGTTAGTCTCAATCTGCATAAACAACAAGAAGTCTGTGGCACCTTATAGACTAACACATTTATTGGAGCATAAGCTTTTGTGGGCAAAGAGCCACTTCATCATCATGCATCTGACGAAGTGGGTCTTTGCCCATGAAAGCTTATGCTCCAATAAATGTGTTAGTCTATAAGATGCCACAGGACTTCTCATTGTTTATGCAGTTCTGATCCTGTTCTCAATTATGTTAATGAGATGGCTTTTGTTCTTATTTGCTGCAGTGGGAGCAGAAGAGGTCTGTCTGTGTGTGTGTGAGGACATTTCTCTAGCTGGGAGCAGGGAGAGATCTTGCTAGGAAACAATCTCTTTCTCAAGTAGTTGGGACCTATGTTGTGGAGCCATGGTGCTAGTCCTGGTTCTTTGTTTTATTATGGAAAAATGATAGCTTTGCTATGGAGTTGCAACCATGATCCCCCGGATTTTGATTGCCTTATAAATTCTCATGCTTTCAAAATTCTTGGCGCTAACTCTCATTGTCAACCAGAACATTCCCTGAAAAATGCTGATGTAATGGAGTACGTACTACTAGAGATTAAAAGATTTATTCAATTGTTCCTTTTTGAAACGTTTGCTAACGTGTTAGGTCCCTCTAACTGCCAATGAAATCATATTGCACCACATATTTTGCAACATTAGGCCGATTTGGACACTGGCTCATGCAAAACGCAGGTTTCGCCAGCCAGAATTGTAAAAAAAAAAAAAAAGATCGAAATTGCCATGCTTTGAAAAGTAGACCCAGTTCAATGAAGCAGATGGGCGTAACAATAGTTACTTCAGAAAGTCTGATGTGCAGCGAGGCACAAAAGCTTAATTTCTGAGGAGGTGGGAGACCCATATCCTAATCATTAGGCCATGGCACCGTTTGTACTTATTGGTTCAAATCCCTCTATTTAGTTATGTGTTAAAAGGGGATACTGATGTGTAGCCACTGCTGTACAGTGCTTTGAGGGTAGGGTTGCCAGGTGTCTGGTATTCAAATGGACAGTCCTTTTTTGTGCCCTTTGTCCAGTTAAAAAATTCAGAAAATACCGGACATGCGTAATGTCCGGTATGTGTAATGTCCGGTATTTTCTGCTTTTCTGGCTGGGTGCCTGACAGAAGCCTGGTGGGGGGATTGTCTGGGGAGGTGGGGCTGCGATCGGCACTGGGAGCCCTCAGCTGGTAGCGTGTGGAAGCCAGGCGGGAGCTGAGGGAGGGGCTGGGGAGACAGGGCTGTGATCAGCGCTGGAAGGTTCCTGTAGTCAAAATACATGATGTAGACTGTTTATAATAAAGTTCCCATTCAGTGTTAAGCATAGTTGTGGTGGGTTTTTTTGCTCAACATATTTTTAGCACGTGTGTTCGGTATTTCTTGGGAGACCATCTGGCAACCCTATTTGAGGGCAGCACATGGGAATGCCTTCGGTAAGTGGTGGTAACTAAGCAACAGTGAGGCTCGGTAGTTTGTTCATAATGGGTTATAGACTGGCTACAGAGTTCATAGAACCGGGCTCCAGTCCTGCATCTGATACTTAATTTGCTATGATACCTAAGCACCTCTTGCCAACATTTCGAGGTTCATAGATGTTTAAGTTTGGAAGAGGCCATAAGGTCATCTCAACTGACTGACCCCATATAACCCAGGCAATAGAATTCCATCTAGTTACTCCTGTAGTGACCCCAGTAATTTACATGAGCAGGCAAGGTATGCTCAGCTTGAGAGGCGTATGCTACTAAGCCAATATAGTCAGGCCTGCCGATGGGGGCGCTGGATGGGAGGAGGTGGAGGAGCAAAGGGGACAGTTGCCCTGGAGCCCGGTGATTCAAAAAGTCCTGGGGCTTCCAGCTGCTGCTACCACAAGAGTGGTGATGACTGGAGCCCAGGCCCTTTAAATTGCTACCAGAGTTCTGTGCAGTGCACTCTGAGCGGCTCTGAGAGCGTCCCAACCCCGCCCTTCTGCCCGAGGCACTGCCCCTTCTGGGAGCACAGAGCCAGGCCCCACCACCACAGGGAGCCTGAAGCTGGGTCCCCCTCCAACACTTTGCCTAGGGGCTTGGCAAGTCTGTTGGCTCCCCTGCTTTCAGTGAATGCGTGCATCCTGTCTCTCGTGTACTGAAGGAGGCTGGGTGCCACTGGAGTTGCTATTGGCTTGCTTAGTGCCACAGAGTCTTTACATTGTATATGCTGGTGACTAACGTACCCTGTTCGTTTAGAACAGGGGTGGGGAAACTTTTATGGATCCGGAGCCACAGACCCACAGAAAAATCAGTTAGGGGTCACATCAAGTGAGAGGCCCCTGACTGAGTAGGAGAAAGACACTCCTCACATTCTCCTCACACACCAGCACCTGGGGGGGGGGAAGGGAGGGGCCAGGCTAGTAGATTCTGTGTGCTTCAGCTCTGTGGGTGGGTGGCAGGGAGGCTGGAGCACCAGTGCGTGTTCCCCAATGTGGGGGGGGGGGGAATCCCTGAGCCTTGGGGGCTAGATCCAGGCAAGCTGCGGGCCGTATCTGGCCACCGGGCCTGAGGTTCCCCACCCCTGATTTAGAAAAACAAAACCTATGGATGAGATTCTCAGCTGTGTAAATTGGAGTAGCTCCTTTGCTGTCGATGGAAATTTGTTGATAGACACTAGCTGGGAATCTGGCCCCATTTCTTTTCTTAAAGGAAGCAGGGGATGGGAAGGGTTTCAGTAGGAACCACCTCCCCCTCCCCCAAAAAAGCTATTGATTTTATCAATAAAGGAGGGATTCTAGTTTCCCATTATTAGAATGTATTACAGCACCTACCTCTTGAGAAAAGCCTCTCGAAGATACCTAAACAATATAGCACATAATTCACCAATAATCAGCATTAGAACATGAATGCCTATACCACCTACCTGTGTCTGCCTGGTTGAGCCTATTCTAATGTAGCAACCAAAGGAAAATTTCAAGCTGTTGCTATATAATGATTCAGGACTGTGGGGTAATTCAGCTTCATTAAATGCAGGCAAACCAATGGTGCAAAAGCAAATGATAGAAAAGGGTGATGTTAGCATTAATGCATCCAGTCCACAGGGATACTTTTAAGACATTGTTCTGGCATCACCTACAAATTAACTATGAAAAATGACAATGCAGCACATTTATTTGTCAGTTTGGCCCCAATGCAATAGCAGCTCTGGAATCAATTAACTTAGTTTATTAAAAATAAAAAAATGGATCTCATACCAGGACCAATGCATCAATATATGCCTATCAACGTTCCACTAGAAAAAGTATGGAGAACCTTGTGTATATATATATGGAATCGGGATTCAAGGATCCCAGGCACAGTAGAACAGAATTGAGCACGATACATAAAATGCATTAATTGGGGTCTCGTCTTTAACTAATTCACCAGCAGATTATTTTTCACATGACTTGGAACTTTACATTCCAAATAGGCATTAAAGAAATGTATAAGTATTGGAAATCTGGAGGATTCTTTAGCTCTTTGTCATCGCTAGTGAAGCGGTAAATAGGATTTAAAATGTGACACTTATATCAGGGACTTCTTTTGATCCTGCCAAATTGTTTGTAGTGATGCCCACCAACCAAAAGCTTTACTCTGAATTATTCATGGGGATTTTGGTTCTGATGGGGCAGTGTGAGCAGTGAAACACTGAATCGCATGCAGCACTGGATTTGAGTGACATGCTACCTCTAGGAAGAGTACAAACAAAAGAAGAGATGATGATGGTTGGAGCCAGATCCTCTGCCTGTTATTAATGCTATTGGAACTATGCTGATTTATAGCAGCTGAGGAGCTGGCTTGATTTCTTCATTTTTAGAAGCTTCAGGGGGTAGCCGAGCTAGTCTGTACAGGATACACTTAAAAAACAACAAATAGTCTGGTAGCACTTTATAAACTAACAAAACATGTAGGCACAGCGCACTTCTTCACATGACCAGAGTGTTGGATGTCCAGAACTAAAACAAATAGGGGAGAAAAGAACGGGGAGGGGAGTTGTTTGGATGACCTAATTGCAGAGTGATAACATGTATAGGAAGCTTTATTGATGGACCTGGTGTAAGAGTGGACAACTTTCTTGCTCTTTATGGTATTTCTTATGTCTGACCTGCTTTATCTACAATATCATCTTTCTCTTTTTTCTGATGGCTTGTTTCAGGTTTCTCTGCAGAGCCATCCTTACCAATATGCAGAATACACAGCTGCATAGGGCACCTGAAAATTTGGGGCACCACTGGGTCTTAATGTTGATCCACCTGCCTCTTGCTATCCATGTTCTGCTTCTTCTGGAGGGGATCTAGTTAACTTAAAAGTGAAAAAAGCCTGCCAGACTTATTAGCAGAATGCTGAACCTGTGAAAGCCATTCAAGTGGCAATGAAGCCATTTAACAAGTGTATACTGTCAGTTTCTGAATTTACTGTGTTAGTCTAGAGCAGTGTTTCCCAATTGGTGCTCCGGGGAACCCTGGGGTTCCGCGAAGCAAAGCTAAGGGTTCCGCGAGGAGCTGGCACTCCCCTGCCCCCTCTGAAAGACAAAGAACTGGCTAGCCAGCAGAGGCATGGGCAGCGAGTTGTATGGGCTCGTGGTGCCCATGCTCCACCAATATTTGGAACTAGAGCAAGCCTCGGCCCCCCATGCGTCCTCTCACCCCAGTCCCAGAGCATCTCTCCCCTGTTCCCGTGCCCGTCCCCGCTGTGCGCAACCTTCACTGAGCTTCCCCTTGCTGGCTGCTGCTGCCCTGCATGACGTGCTGAAACTGGTAGGCGGGGAGATGCCCGGGTGTGACGTAATGTCACGGCCCGGGATTTTAAAACTGCTGAGCGCTGCGTTGCGCTGTATGGCTGAGTTGCGGGTTCGGAGTCCGGGGACGGAGTGCAGACTCCAGCTCCACAAAGTGGAAGGCAGAAGGTAGGGGAAGGGGAAGGGCTAGGAGAGGAAGGGGCTTGTGCGGAGGGGGAGGAGAAGGGAAGGCACCAGAGGGACAGGGTAGAAGAGAAACAAATGCCAGACAATGAGGAAAAAGACAGGAGGGGAGGTGTCAGTGGGAGGGGGACAAGGTGATGCTGGGAGGGGAGAGGGTAAAGGCATCGGGGGCTAGAGAGGGGACGGGAAGATGCTGGGAGAAGGCTTGAAAGAAGGGGTGGGCATGAGGGAGACCGGGATGGAGCAAGTCATGTGTGAGGGCACAGAGGCATGAGGGGAACGGGGGCAGAGGGTGGTGAGGGGGTGGGCATCAGGGAAAAAGAGGGCAAAGGAGGTAGGGGCAGTGAAGGAAGGGGGAGGCAACAGGAGGGAGCAGGAGTAAGAGAAGGTGCAAGTGCCAAGGGATTCTGGGGGTGAAGCAGAAGGGCAAACACCTGCAGAGGAAGGACCACCACCAGAGGAGAGACGAAGGGCAGGTGTGTAGAGGGAGGTGTTAGAAGAGGGGATGAGGAGGGGTAGCTCACATGATCAGAGTGGGGCTACTGGAGGAGTGGAAACAGGGAGGAGAGAAGGGCTGGTGGAGGGGGGGCAGGTTGCAGGAGGTCTGAGGGATGTGAGAAGGGTAGGAGTCAGGACAGCAGAGGAGGGTGAGGAGTTGGGAGGCAGCAGGCACCAGGGGAGCTGATGGAACAAGGGGAGGAGACATGGCAGCAGAGAGAAGGTAAAGGTTTAAAAATATTTATTAATAACTTGGGTGCCACAGTGGCACATCCAAACAAGCCACAGAACTCAGTGCTGGTGCACAACACAAAATTCATTTTGCTCATGTGAGGAAACTCTTAGGCTATGTCTACACTGGCGGTTTCTTGTGCAAGAACATCTCGCACAAGAGTTCTTGTGCAAGAACATGTCCACACTGCCATGTGCGAACTGTGCTTTTGCACAAGAGCATCTATGGCAGTGTGGACGCTGTCTTGCCTGAGAAAGTGCCGATGGCCATTTTAGCCAGAGGGCTTTCTTGCGCAAGAAATTCATGTGGCCTGTCTACACTGGCCTCTTGCGCAAGAACAGTTGCACAAAAGGGCTTATTCCTGAGCAGGAGCTTCATAGTTCTTGCGCAAGAAGCCCTGATTTCATACATGAGAACTCTGTCCCCTGCTCCCACCAGCACATTTGGGACCACATTAGTGAGGCTTGGGGGTCTTTGGAGGGTTATTGGTTTTTTTTTGCATCTCACTTGTGTGGCCCCAACAGACTTTTCTGTGGGTCAGTGACCCTTGACTCAAAACAGGTTCTTCACCCCTCTCATAAATAGAGACAATGCTAAAACTTTTTGAGGTTGACATATTTTATTTAAAACTGAAGCCTGGCCAACAAGCTCCCAATTGGGGCCAAACCCCCATCTCACTGCAGCATCATAACACTCCTGCACCACCTGACCCCAAATCTGTGTCCTGAGCCCGTCATACTCAGAACCTTCTTGCCCTGAGTCCCTCACATATCCAGCCCAAACTCCTGCAACCTCACATCCACAAGCCCGTGGCTTGCTCAGCACCCCAGCCTTCCACCTGAGCCCAACACTTCTGAGCCTGGAGCCCCCTCCCCAAGCCAACATCCCCTTCTCCTGCATCCAAATTCCCTCCCAAAGCTTGTACTTCTCACCCCTTCCCACATCCAAATCCTTCATTCCCACCCCACACCTCGGCTGTGTCTACACTGCACCCCTTTTCCGGAAAAGGTATGCAGATTAGACCAGTTGGAATTGCAAATCCACGAGGGATTTAAATATCCCCTGCGGCATTCGCATTTACATGGCTGCCGCTTTTTTCTGGCTTGGGGATAAGCCGGAGAAAAGCACCAGTCTAGACGCGATTCTCCGGAAAATAAGCCCTTTTCCGGAGGATTTCTTATTCCTACTTTCAATATTCTTATTCAAGTAGGAATAAGAAATCCTCTGGAAAAGGGCTTATTTTCCGGAGAATCACGTTAGATTGGCGCTTTTCTCCGGCTTATCCCCAAGCCGGAAAAAAGCGGCAGCCATGTAAATGCAAATGCCGTGGGGGATATTTAAATCCTCCGCGGATTTGCAATTCCGACTGGTCTAATCTGCATCCCTTTTCCGGAAAAGTGGTGCAGTGTAGACATAGCCCTCCTGTCTCAACCTAGTGAGAGTGTATAAGGGCTGGGGATAGCAAGTGATGGAGAGGAGGGGAACAGAGCAGATGATGCCTCAGGGAAGGGGGGTGAGGGTCTTGGGGAAGGAATGTGATTTTCATGCATTTGTGGGGATTTTCATGAATTGGTGGGTCCCCCCCCCCCCCTTTTTTTTTTTTGCTTGACAAACCTAGGGGTTCCTTGAAATTCTGAAAAGCTGAAAAGGGTTCCTTGGCCAAATAAAATTGGGAAACACTGGTCTAGAGAACCTTAGTTAAAATTTGTTTTAAAATATTTCATTAGTATGTTGCTGAAGATTATAAAAATCACATTTCTAAAAATCATTGTTCCCCCCTCCCTCCAGCTGCCATCAGGCATAGAGGCACCAGTTTAATAGTACTTCATAGGGCCCCATAAATCCTAAGAACGGTTCTGCTTCTCTGACTGTTTTTCTCCAAGTGCTCTTATGCTACAAAAGGAGTGTGCAAATGTCAAACACTGCTGTAAAGCCTGATTAACTTGTTTATCTTTTTAAAAATCTTCTCTGTAACCTCTATAGTGCTCTTTCTTTTCCTTTGTACAATAAACTATTTAATTGTAAAAGAAATCTTATTAAAAAACCTGCCAGCCTAAAAACATGCATTTCCTTGGCTTGTGGTTCTTATAAAGTTATCTGCCTTCAGACAGGGCATAAACGATGATGTGTCTATTTCGAAGAGGCAGAAAAGATGGAAAGCAGAGGTGTCTAGTTTCCTTCTGATGCACAAACAGAGAGGAGCGGGAGGTTGCCAGTGATGTCATCCCTGTGTTTATGACCTATGGTTCCAACTATTTCCTTTATTTTGAAGTAGACATACCATTTCATAATCTCAATAAAACAAGTTAGGGAGTGAGTTATGGAGTAATTACTTCATCTCCTTTTTGGCTGCATTACTGGAGCTTTGGCCATGTGCGTTGTAAGATCACCCCAGTACAACTAGGTTCAAAACTATTGCACGCAACAACCGGGTAATGACCCCTTAGGGTGGTGGGCTGTAGGTACTGAATCTGAGACCTCCAGATCCAAAAGCATGAGTCTACACTGACGATATACGTTAATGTGACAGCTGTATCATATTTATAAACTTCTTTATATGGTCCAGACATTGTGGGAGAAAGGGGAGAGTGGGGTAGGGCAAAGAAACACTTGGCCATTGAGTTACATGTACCCTTTAGCTCAGGGGCAGATGAGAGTTTTGTGGGGCCTAGGGCAGCACAATTCTGCACATGCGCCACAGCCACAGCTGACAGGTAGTAGCGTGTGCGCGGGGCCTATTGAAGCGCAGGGCCCGGGGCAGCTGCCCCACTTGCCCTGCCCTATATGCGCCACTGCTTTAGCTAGGGAAGTTTGTTGTAAACCTCAGAGGTTCACAGACTAACACCACTTCTTGATGGGTGCCACAAGCAGGGACTGAATCCCTGATCTCTGAGTCAGAGCATCTGGGCCTTTACTATTAGGTGGAAGGTATAGCCTCACAAACCCCATTACATAGGTCATCTGCAACCAGTGTAGTGCGGGTTGAGATGACAAAGACACACTCTGGCCACTGTGTTGTTGGACAAGAGTGATCTGTGGTTCCAACATCACATTCTATCCAGTCCTTTCAGAAAATACCATCCATTTTAGTGTTACTTTAGAAAACACAGTACACTTTGCTGGAGATATGACAAAGAGAATATCACGCAGATCAGCTGTTATGGAAATCTAGTTCTTACCTCTGGTCTTGGCAAAAGAACACAGCCCAAAACATCCCAGTAACCTCGCAAGATGGCTAAAAAAAATCAAACAACAATGGTTTGCTGATAGCTTCCTTTATTCCACTAAGAATATTATCAAATTAAAAGGCATCCAAGAGTTCTGAGATATGAGCACCTTCAACATCCACTTTCCATTTTGAAATGATTCTCAAGGTCTAGGTGGTTACAGAGTAGGCACCAAGGTAGCCTATGATGTGTTGAACACATCATGCCTCGTGCTTTTCTTTCAAAGAAAGGAATCAATTGGATCTCATTTCAGTTTATGGCAGTGGAACACCAATGTTTCTGAAGATTCAGAGATGCAGAAAGACTGTATATTTGCAGCCACATATACACAGAATCTAGATGTGTATTGCCATCTGATATATGGCTTACTAGTCTGTGATTCTCAGATCACACCTACCAACTTTAAAAAAAGTAGGCACAATCTCAGCTACCTTCCATCCTATTTGTAAAGTAGCTGTTTTTAGTGAGGTGGTTTATTTTATTAGCAGCTCAGTCCCACCATTTTTAAGCTGCCTCAGAGCTGATGGACATACATCATCTTGTTGTTTTGTTCTTTTAGTTACCAGTTTGCGTCAGCCTCTCTTATTTGACAACCCGATCCCTGGCAGCATTTTATCCTTATTACCTGAAAAAAGTATGGTTCTCTCTAACATCTTCTGTGGTGCATAATGCAAAGAAATCATTTAGCATGTCAGCATTGTTCTTAACCTGGAACCTAGCAGACTTGCCTGACTCTTTTGCAGGCTTCCATGCTTCTGCTATCCTTGCAGAATTTCTTGTTTTAATGCATCTTGTTCTTCAAAATCCCCCTTAGCCTTCCTACTTCCTACTTTCCTTCTGACACATTTCCTGTCATATTTTATATATTAGCTTCAGTAGGATTGCATTTGTGACTTGAAAGATATCTCTGTTTCAGAACAGAAAAAGCCTCTTCAGCCTTCCCGTTTAGCCATACCAATTTAGTTCTTGACTTCCTACCGCCCTTTCTGTTTAGGGCTAAGCATTCTTTGTGTGACCATCTTGGTTTGGAGGCTTCCAATACATACTATAAACCTAAGAATTTGTTACTTCAAGTTAGTGTTTCTCAAAATGGGCCACGGGCCCGCTTGGGGAAGCTACTAACGGGCTGTTCTGCTTTGTTTATTTAAAGGCTCCGCAGCTATGGAGCCTCACAGCTCCCGTTGGCTCCGGTTTGTTGTTTCCAGCCAAGGGAAGCTGCGGGAAGCGGCAGCCTGGTCTCCCCTGGGCTGAAAATGGCGAACTGAAGCCAATGGGAACCACGAGGCTCCATGGCTGGTATGCCTTTAGATAAACAACGAGGAGTGGCTTGTTAGCAGCTTCCTCAAAGCTGGCCCACAGCCCACTTTGAGAAACACTGGTTAAGGGACTAACAGCAAGAACTTTTGCTAATAGCTGGTGACTTCTCAGTTGGAAGTGACAGAGGAGGAGAAAAGGCCTGGCTGCATTGATTGATCACAGGATGGCAATGAGCCATCAATGTGAATCGAATGTGAAAAAGGCTAGTGCAGTCCTGGGGTACATCAGGCAAAGTATTTCCACTACAGACAGGGAAAAAAGGGTTCCACAAGGCACTGATGAGACCTCACCTGGATTACCTCATGTAACGCTCGCTCTCCATGTTTCAGAAAAAGGAATTCAAACTGGAACAGGTGCAGAGAAAAGGGCTACTAGGATGATCCAAGGTATGGAAAACTTACCTTATGAGAGGAGACTCAGGCACATTCTACACTATATCCCTTCCCTCTCCTGTCGATATAACCTACATAACTTCAGCTACATGAATAGTGAAGCTGAAGCTGATGTACTTACTGTGATGTAATCTGTGTGGTAAGCTTGGCAGGGGACACTCTCCAGTTAACCCTGGCTGCTCTTCTCAGACTTGTGAAGTACCAGAGTAAGTGAGAGGCTGATTTATCATGTCTAAGAAGATGCAATAAATCGACTACCAGTGGATTGATCATAGCAGTGGCTATCCACTGTCTAGTGTAAACAACTCTCAAAGAGTTTGACTTGATTAGCCTAACCAAAAGAAGGCTGAGGGAAGATATAATTGCTCTCTATTAATACAGCAGAGGGATAATACCCGGAAGGGAGAGGAGTTATTTAAGTTAAATGCCAATCTCGACACAAGAACAAACGTATATAAACTGGCCATCATCAACTTTAGACTTGCAATTAGATGAAGGTTTCTAACCATCAGAGGAATGAAATTCTGGATCAGCCTTCCACCAAGAGTAGTGGAAGCAAAAAACATAACTGGCTTTATATCTGAACCTGATACGTTTATGGAGGGGATAGTATGAGGGGATTGTCTACAAAGGTAAGTAGCTGATCTGCACCTGTTAACAGTAAATATCTCCTGTGACGGGACACTAAATGGGGAGGACTCTGAGGCTACGTCTACACAGCAACATTGTTTTGAAATAACTAGCATTATTTTGAAATAACATAGTCCATGTCTACACTGCAGGCAGTTATTTTGAAATAATATCGAAATACTGTCAAGCTGGAGAACTTCTTACTCTAACTCCTGTTACCCTCATTGTACGAGGCATAAAGGAAGTGGGAGGAAGAGAGCTTTATTTCAAAATAAGTGTTGTGTAGATGCTCCAACTTTCAAAATAAGCTATTTTGAAATAAGAGACACAATTGACGTAGCTCAATTTGTGTAGCTTATTTCGAGTTAAGCCCTGGTGTGTTTCCACACACCACACCCTGAGTTACCACAGAGAATTATTTCCCAAGTGTCTGGCTGGTGGGTCTTGCCCACATGCTTCAGGTCTAACTGATCTTCGTTTTTTGGGTTGAGAAGGAATTTTCCCCTGGGTCAGATTGGGAGAAACCCGAAGTGGTTTTGGCCTTTGCAGCATAGGCCATGGGTCACTTGCAGGTTTAAACAAGTGGATGTTGCAGATTTTCCATAACTTAACACCTTTGAATCATGATTCTGAGGACTTCAGTAATGCAGCCAGAGGTTAGGGGTCTATTACAGGAGTGGGTGGATGACGTTCTGTGGCCCACAGTGTGCAGGAGGTCAGACCAGATGATCACAATGGCCCCTTCTGACCTTAGAGTATATGAGTGTCTTTGCACCAAGGCTCTTTACATCACTGTGGCTGTGAAAAGGGCCTTTAAAGTGAGTGGCCTGTGCCAGTCTTATGCAAAAGGGCCTTAATGTAAATGAAAATCAGGCTCTTGTCATTTTAAAAACCATTTATTCTTATTTATTTGTATTATTATTGTACATAGGATGTCCAGTCATGGATCAGGACCGCATTGTGTTTGGTACTGTACAAACACAGAAGAAAATGAGTGCCTGCTCTAAGGATATATGTGAAGGCAGGCTTACATTCTAACCTCTAATGCTGAGTGTTTCCTTCTGATGTTTCCTTGTCTTGCTATTTGCATTTACTCTTTTAAACATTTTGTATTTTTATGATCTAGAGGGTTTTTCTTTTCAAAAGGCAGGTTCCAGGATAATATCCTTTCTTAGACAAATAAAATTTGGCTTCAGATTAACATAGAGATAAGGGAAAGAAAATTCTCCTGAATGAAAAAGCATTCTTGGCTATGTTCCCCATGGCATTTTGAGATATACAGTACTTTTGTTTACTCTTACATGGTCTGCTCTTGTCTTCCTCTTCTGTGCAATATACCAGTAACCATGTGTGTGTGTAAGTTGCTCATGCTGTATTTTGAACTATATGCTAGTAGTTTATCAGCACGATTTAGTGGATAGCACCAGCATGAGTACCAGGAGAGCTGGGTTCTTTGTTCTTGGCTCTGCCACTGACCTGCTGTGCAACATTGGGCAAGTCACTTCATATCTGTTTAGACTGTAAACAGATTGGAGCAAGGATTGTAGAGTCCTTAGCACAATGGATCCCTGGTCTTGACTGTAGCCTCTAAATGCTACTGTAATAAAAATAACAACATGGAAGAATATGAAGCTCTATAGATTAGCTTTATTTACGTTCATAGTAAATTGCTTTTAATACTCCTCTTTCTCCTCAGTTTTTGGGATTCACAATGTTGATCAAAAGAGCTGCTTAAGTAATGTAGCAGTCCCTATGAGTATGTCTACACTGCACAGCTATTTTGGGATACCAGAGTTGTCCCTAAATAGCTACCCAGGGTCTACACAAGCCTCCCGTTATTTCGAAATATTTTTTGAAATAACGGGCGTGCTATTTCATCATTCCACTAACCCTTGTTCCACAAGGATTAAGGGATGTCTCAAAATATCACGTTATTTCAAAATTTGGTGCTGTGTAGATGCATCAAATGTCAAAAAAGGCTACTTTGAAATAGATTCGAAATAAGATATGCAATTTGCATAGAGCAAATTGCACATCTTATTTTGATTTTAGGGTGTTGTATAGGTGCACTCTATCTTAAAATAATGGGCCATATCCTCGGGTCATATAAAATCAGCAATGCTCTACTGAAGCCCAGGAATGGTCGCTGACTTAGACTACAGGGTTTTGTCGACAAATGTGGGGTTTTGTCGACAAAACTATACCTGCGTCTACACTGACACCGAGTTCTGTCGATAGAACTCAGCAGTTTTGTCGACAGCTGTAATCCTCATTCTTCGAGGAATAATGCCTTTTGTTGACAGAGTTCTGTCGACAGATGGCGTTATTGCATCTACAGTGTCCTTTGCGTCTACACTGTCATGTCAACAAAGTGTCTTGCTTTGTCGACAGAACTGGCTGTAGGCTAGACGCTCTTTGTCGAGAGAAGCTTTGTCGACAGTATCTGTCAACAAAACTTCTGTCGACAAAAGCCTGTAGTCTAGACGTACCCTAAGTGAGCATTTGATTAAATAGTTACACATTAGATAAATCAGCAGCAGCCGATTTTTCATAACTGGTTAAAATATAATCCTTATAGCCCTTATCATAGAAATATAAGGCTGAAAGGGACCTTGGCATGTCCCTACGCCAACGCCCTGTGCTGAGGCAGGATCAAGTAAACCTAGGCCATCCCTAGCAGGAGTGTGTCCACCTGTTCTTAAAAACCTTCAAAGGTGGGGCATCCAAACCTCCCTAGGGAGCCTCTCCCAGAACATATAATGAGAAAGGTTTTTTTAACAGCTAACCTAAATCCATTTTGCTGCAGATTAAGCCCACTGCATCTTATCCTGCCATCTGTGGAGAACAATTAATCACCATCCTCTTTATAGCATCCCTTAATATGCTGGAAGAAGACTGTTATCATGACTCCCTCGGTCTTCTTTTCACAAGACTAAACATGCCCATGTGTGAGAGGGGGAGACAGTTAAAAGAACAGCTGCAGTTTATTTGTCAGAGACATGAGGTTCTGCTTTCCTCACAGATGAGGAATACCAGATGGATCTCGTAGTGGAGTTCTCCTGTTAAATGAGGACAGAGTATTCTAGTCAGGGGAGGTGACTGGCCTTGGTACGCCTGGAATGCTGGTGGGAAGAGCCTTCTGCATGGATGCTGCACAACTCCATCTGCTTTTATTTATGTATCCCTTTCATATCCAGTTGTTGTTGTTGTTGTGGTCTGGATGTTCCTCTAGGCGTTTTGAGCCTGGGCGGTGCCCCTTCCTCTTTTGTGTTACGATGTTTCTCTCCCTCCAACTGGGAATGCAGAATGGTCCTTCCTGCACTTTTTTTGCAGCCCACAGTGTTGACTAACACCATAGATTGGTATTTCATCCATTCCTCAGAGGACTGAAGTGGCACGTTGCCACTGACATCCATTGGAGTCTGGGGAGGGAGCAGACTCACGCCTGGCATGGCGCTGCAGTTTGCTACTGCCATGCCTTCTGTCTGGCTCCAGTTTGTTGATGAGTTTGTTGGTTTGGAGTCTATCTTGATTTGTCTACCTCAAAGAAGACAAGTTACTGTTGTCTTCATGGGGGAGGAAGTTGTTGAGTTTCCCCTGCTCCATTATCGCTGATTGGCTTAGTGTTCTTTCCTTCAGCTTCAATGGAAGTGGGATCAGGGTCTCAAATGTGTGTCACGATATTTACATGACATGAATAGGCGTAAGCTTGAGGAGTGGTGCTTGTGCTTTAGACTTACATTGTGTTAGAAAATGTTCTACACCATGAAGGTACACTCTCAGTAACTCTATGCAGGAATCTACTCAATGTCATGCAAGGACTGAGGGGAAGGATTGTATAGATGTGATACTGGCAGGCTAGGTGCCTCCTCATGCCAAGGTCCCAAGCTCTCACTGAACACTGGCAAATGGACAGCGGAAAACCAGTGTGACTCCTCTGTGTGTTCACATTATTAAAATAGGGGTTAAATTGCTAAGAATGTGTTTAGTGTTCAGACTTGATAAAATGCTTATAGGCTACTGCATGTAGTGATCTCATTTATAACATCTGTTGCACATGGC
Organism: Pelodiscus sinensis; assembly: GCF_052426305.1. Classification (NCBI taxonomy): domain Eukaryota; kingdom Metazoa; phylum Chordata; order Testudines; family Trionychidae; genus Pelodiscus; species Pelodiscus sinensis. Next base: position 117,320,931 of record NC_143056.1, on the reverse strand, counting down.
AAAAAATTATACTGAGTGTTTGCATTGTAAACCTCTGTAATTGTGTAATTTACCCAGTCGGAAAGAAGCATTAATTAGTCTAAAGTACAGATCTTGCCCACAAGAAGGCCCATTGAAACCAAATGAGGCATTGTGAAACATCAAAGGACAAAGACTTTGTTGATGGTTGCACCACCTCCCCCATGGAAAGGAGATTGGTGCTTGTTCCAGCAGTTTGAATTCTGGGGGAAGGAAATAAAAATGCCCGACTGGAAGAAACTGTATCACTATGCTGCTTGGAATTTAAAGAGGGCAATATTTCTAAGCATAAGCAAGGGATCCCCAAAGTGATTAGTTTGGGTGAGCCCTACGGGCATGTAGAACTTGTATATAGAGCCACTAACAACATCTTTTGGGCCCTAAGGCTGTAAATCATTTGTGTGTGTATTTTACCTGCTTTAGTATTGTAAATAGCTAATTTCTAAGCTAGTAAACTTTTAGTTAGTTACTGGATTGGCTACAAGTGTCTTTGATGAGAGATCTAAGGTACAATTGACCTGGAGTAAGTGATGAGTCATTTAGGATTGAGAATACCCTGAATATTGTTGTGATTTTTGGTGTAAGGGACCATCTATCATAAAATTGAGACAGCTAAAAGAGGCCAGGTTTCCAGAGCGATGGTGCCCATCACTTTCTGAAAATCAGGCCCCTCTCACATGTCTCAGTCTGGGCACCCAAAATCACTAGCCACTTTTGAAAGCTTAGCCTGGTTGTATGATTTAGAGCATGCACTGAATAAACCCTATATTATCAAGATAGACAATAGGACAACTCACAGAGGGTCGATGGGGGTGGGACACAGAGGCCAGGATTAAGTATCAACTGAATTTAGGACACAGCAAAGAGGTTCACATTGACTTTCACTTGCAGCTTACCTATGGAAGCGTGAGTTTGCTTGGTGTTACAGTGGATGTGGGCATGTCACACAGTAAGCAGTTTTGAGACAGAGCTTGGTTTTTATAGAGTCTGCAGGCTTTTTGACCAGCGTTTGTCTCTGCCATATTGCCACTGCGGGTTTCTCTGGGAACTAGAATGTTCAGCACAATGATGACATGGTCCCCTGCAAGCAGACTCGTAGTACCGATTTCCTATAGCACCTAACCCTGCAAATACTGCCAGGCAGAGTGCTTGACTACTGCTCAGTTAGGCAATTCTGTCAGCGTGACCCTACGAATGTCCCAGTATCAGCTGAGCCGGCACAGTGCGGTGGCCATTTTTATTTTAATGAAGCTGGGGATATTTAAATCCCCGCTTCATTGTCTATGTTGGATAGCCTATTTAACATGCCTTTATTGACAGAGGTATGTAATCTAGATGTACCCCTTGAGACACCCCTCAGACATGGAATATATTTTGATGAACAAGTGTTTCCATGTTTTGAAGTGAAATTCCTCATTGTACTGGCTGCTCAAAGCTTGCAGGGAATACACACTTCTTGGCTTCATAACCTGCAACTACCATATAAGCTTGTGTTTACAGTATTTCAAAAGTCTTTTGTCACTGTGATCCAAAATTAGCAGCTCACTCAATACACAGGCACAAGATAGACCTGTTCTGGAGACAGCAGAAGAATTGCAACTCATTTCATAAATCCCAGATCTAATGGTTGAGCATTAAAGTAATCCAATTAACTCAGTAATTTGAAGTATTTTGGTGCAGTCTTTTTTGTGAGCCTTTCCATGGCTCTTGGGGATGGAAATCTTGCGCAAACTCATCTCTTGTTTGGCAAACATTTGATGCATAAACTATCTCCTTCTAGCAGCTGAGTTCTGAGATGTCCTCTGAGACCAGTATGGGTAGCATACTGCTGTTATATCATGGATCTAATGTGGTGGGAAAATTGTAATGCTCACATCACAGTAGCATGATGAAGTATACTGACAGATGGCCTTTCATATCACACCCTTATTTGGGCTTCAACACTGTTGTCTTTGCCATTGCAAGCTTTGAGTTGACAGATGTATTTGTGGGATGGTCTGGCAGAGGATGTCTGACTGTAGTACATTTGTTATTTTTTATTTGTTATTAGTATTACTGTGGCACCGAAGAGCCCTAGTCATGCACCAAACACCCCACTGTACTAGACACTGTATAAATGGAGCCCAAAAAGGTGGCTCCAGTGCCAAGAAGCTTTCAAGTGTGAGAGGAGAGACAACAGATGGATACACAGAAACAGGGAAGTACAAGGAAACAATGAGACAACATTGCTCAGTATGAGAGGCAGTGATCTCAGATCATGGATAATGAGGTAGCTTTCTGGGCTCTGATCTGCACAAGCCCAAATGATCTACACAAGCCCACGGCGGCATGGCTGAGAGGCGCAGAAGTCAGCCGAGCACCATGGCGGGAGGTGAAGGGGAGCGGGGCAGTGACGTGCGATGTGACACAGCTCCAGGCCCTGCCCCCAGCCGTGAATGTCACCGCCCCACCTCCCGCAGTGGAGCTTGTCTGACTTCTGCACTGCTCAGCCGAGCCGCTGCATGGGAGCAAGTGGCGCAAGCGACCATTTGGGTTCCGTGCTCCCCATGCAGCATGGGGAGCGCGGAGCCCAAACAGCCTTTTGGGCTCCGTGATCCCCCGAGTGAGAGACAGGAGGGGGAGGAGAAAAGAGAGTGAGAGAGAGAGAGAGAGAGAGAGAGAGGCAGGAGGTGAAGGAGAGCTGACAGAGAGGGGGGGGGAGGCAGTAGGAGGAGGAGGGGGGAGAGAGAGAGAGAGAGAGAGAGAGAGAGAGACCGGAGGCTCAGGAGAGAAGACCGACCTGGAGGAGAGACTTGAAAATCCCGTCTTATGACGGGCTAATGGGCTAATTTTGAAATAAAGGACTCAGGAATTCAATATCTGTCCTCCTGCTTTTCATCAGGAGTAATGCCAATTCCGAAATAGTTATTTTGAAATAATGGCAGTGTGGACGCTCCGGTGCCGCTATTTCAAAATAACTATTCCCCAGAGTCATTCAAACTAATTACACCCCAACGCTTCCTAGGGCTCTAAGTCTCAGGTAGCACATCCACATTAATGGAGCCTGCCTCAGACTAATTTTGAGGCTTCCCCACAGTGTGGACACGCTAATTTGAATTTGTTAAATTGGGAGGGTATGTCTACACTACAAAGTACCTGTAAGAAATTTAAGTTACTTTCATTCCTGGATGACACACTCAAAGTGACAGGCTAGATATGTTGTCCACATCATCCTCTGCCCTTTGGCAGGTGTGCATGTGAATTGCTTGCTTGATGCCAGAACCTACAGTTGGGTGACACACAGTTCAGGTGACACAGCACACACAGCTGAAGATGGCTGTTCCTCAGTGGTGCCTGACACAGATGTTTGCATCGTTTCTTTAGTTACGTCTAGACGGCAGGCTTCTTTCGGAAGAAACTTTTCCGGGAGAGATCTTCCAAAAAAACTTCTTCTGAAAGAGAGCGTCCACACTGCAAAGCTCATTGAAAAAGCGATCTGCTTTTGCAAAAGATAGTGTCCACACTGAATGGACGCTATCTCGCATTTAAGCTGTGATTACTATGGACAGACTGGCCACCAGGGCACCTGTGCTTTTTCCTCTTCTTCCGAAAGAACTCCCTCTTCCCCATCCACACACGCCTTTTTCCAAAAGAGCTCTTTCAGAAAAAGGCTTCTTCTTTGTAGAAAGAGTTTTGCCAATGTCAGAAAACCCCCGCTGTTCTTCAATTTTTTTCTGAAAGAACGCGATTGCAGTGTGGACGTAAGTGAAGTTTTTCTGGAAAAATGACTGTTTTTCCAAAAAAACTCTGTAGTGTAGACATTTTCTTTCTTTCTTTCTTTCTTTCTTTCTTTCTTTCTTTCTTTCTTTCTTTCTTTCTTTCTTTCTTTCTTTCTTTCTTTCTTTCTTTCTTTCTTTCTTTCTTTCTTTCTTTCTTTCTTTCTTTCTTTCTTTCTTTCTTTCTTTTCTGCACTGCCTGTTGCTATTTCTGTTTTTCCATGGCTGTGATTTTTTCAAATGCATGGCTGAGGCATCTGGGCAAGTTCTCATGTGAATAAAATACTGGATTAAAAGCGTCAGTAGGAGCCCATTTACAGGCAGCAATGCAGCAGAGAGTGCAGTGGATCAGGGAAGGGACCCAGTTACACGGTGGGATGCAGTATATAACGGGTACAATGGCAGCCCCTTATTACAGTGTGGAATTGTGGAACTCATTAAATAACAGTGGAGTAAAAAGCCTCTCTGTAGCACAGTGTATATAAATGAAGCCTCTCTTACAGTCTGGAATGCAGTACATAAATAGTGGAAACACAGCTTTCGTGGAGCGCCTGTATTAACAGTTTAGTAGAAAGTGCTTATAAATGGTAGAAACATGGGGTCTCAGCACTCCAAGCAGGAGTGCTATGTATACATGAAGGGAAGATTCAGCCTGATGTTTTAGATTTAGGTACTGGAGGGAAAGCATCCTGTGTGCTGTATGGCATTGGATTGTCTTTTGAAGAAAACCCTCTCTGCCTTTCTAAAGCTGGGTGCTATACAGATTAGAGATGACCTTCTTGGCTTTTGCAAACCTGGATGCTTTGCAGCAGTCATTTTACAAAGCAGTGGTGCTACATCAGTTGGACTTTTTGTTGTATTTTGGAAACCCCTCTGCCATTTGTGTAACATGCTAAGGGTTGCGTTAACGAGAAGTCGCTCCTTTTCACTTCTTGCCTGGTGGGTGGCTGGACTACTGAGCAGCTCAAGGAGCTGGGGAAAGGCTTCTTCAGGTCCTCACATTTTTCTTCCCTCCTCTGTTATCTGGATCAAGATACTTAGAATTCCATATTTTTTAAAATAGGAGGCATTTCTTAACCAAAAAAACTATAATTACCAACAGACTTCCACTCAGCTTGAGATCCAGTACTAATTGTGTTGTTTACCAGAGACCATACCCTCTCTGGAACTGTATACAACACACAGACATCTAGTAGCTCAATAACTTAAAGCAGGCATATATGTAATTATAAAAACCAAGGTATTGTAAAAACAGGGCCTTGTGGAGAACAAATTAGAAATCCTGCTTTGACAGTCCAGGGGCTTCTTTTTCTTTCCCTTTCCTCTCCCCTCTTTATTCATTATCTGTCACCAAGGTCCCAAACTATTGGACAAGACATTCAGTGGCCTTTGTCTCTGCTCTCCCAGTAGTCCACCACAGTCTCTACTGCTACCACTGACAAAATGGCACACACTGATGGCACAGTGACCTTTTTTGGGGTTGACATTTTTCAAATGATTCTTGCAACATTTTCAGCCATGTTTATATCTACCCCCTTCTCCTTCATTGCTAGTTTGGGATCTGCTTGAATCCAAAATCAGAATGGAGGGGCCATCTCCAGTATTCAAACTCAGCACAGTTAAGAGCCAGAGTTTTGGGATGAGTCCATCTGTAAATTTTATATACAAAACCAGTGGTATCCTTTTTGTAAGGATCCTCTCTAGCAGGTAATCTTACTGGCCATTGCAAGAGAGATTTAATCATAATGGAGCTTAGAGCCTAATAAAGCCGATAACTATTTATGAGGGGGTTAGAAAACAACAGAGTCCCCTGACTCACTTTGTTCTGGGAATCCTCGTAGTGTCAAGTTTCTAATCCTGGCCTTGTTTTCCACTTTTTCCTCGCTCTCTTGAAGAGACTTTTTGTCTTTAATTGCAACTATAAATAAGTCATCATAGCCAGAAGGAGTATTTTTCCAAGTCTACAACTCTGCAGTCCAAACCCAGGAGTTTCCAGGAATACACTTAATCTTATTCAGAACTGGGGACAAAGAAGTGAAAACCGTATTCAGTCTTTTTATGTACCAGCCTCCAATGAATAGTATTTCAGTCCTAGATCCAGCAGAGATAAGCACATTGGCACTATCATTGTTGGTCTGGATATGTGGTTTAAAAACCCTCTCTGTATCAAAACCAAGCTTCCTTGAAAGCCTTTTGTAAAATTTAGGTGTCTTTCCTTGATGTTTGTGCACTCGGAAAGCAAACATACATACACAGAAACTGGGCAAGAGGGAGAGATCTGCAATTTTAAATTCCACAACTGTTGAGGCAATGCTTTCACTCAGACTGGCTGCATGTGAGCACCCAGCACCCTCCTAGCTTTGCAGTCTCTTGTTTATGTTGGAAGAATTCAAAGCAAGACTCCCAGGCACCACAGCTCCCTGATATTTTTAGACACTTTCCTGTTACAGTGCATGTTTGTCTATCACTGTTGAGTGTCTCTCAATCTGAAACATACTTACAATGCTCCTGTGAGATAGAGAAGTGTTGTTATCCCCATTTCACAGAGGGAAACCGAGGCACAGCAATCTTAAAGGACTTGGCTAAGTCACACCAGAAATCCATAGGAAGGCAAGGACTTGAACCTATGTCTCCTCAGTTCCTGGGCAGCACCCCTAAACCTGGACTATCCTTTCTCTTGAGAGAAGTCATAAGAACATAAGAACATAAGAATGGCCGTACTGGGTCAGGCCAAAGGTCCTTCTAGCCCAGTATCCTGTCTGCCGACAGTGGCCAACACCAGGTGCCCCAGAGAGGGTGGACCGAAGACAATGATCAAGAGATTTGTCTCCTGCCATCTCTCTCCAGCCTCTGACAAACAGAGACCAAGGACACCATTTTATCCCCTGGCTAATAGCCTTTTATGGACCTAACCTCCATGAAATTATCTAGCTTCTCTTTAAACTTAGCTTCTCTAAATCATGTAAGACCAGGTCACAACAGGCATTAGCTGGCCTCAAGTCACTGAATGACATTTTCTAAGGAAAATTAAGCCATCCTTATTGATTCAACAAGATGAGTCTCCCCTCCCCCCCAATGTCAAAAGCTGCAGTACTGGAGAAATTAAAGGCCTAGTTGACAGAGTGCAAGCATGGGGTGAGGAAAACGAGGTTCTACTCTGCTGCATGATCTTGGGTACGTTGTAACTTTTACTGCAAGTCCCCCATCTGTCAAATGATAATGATGCTTCAAGCCTGGTTCACACACAGATTGCAGATTGTTACACAGCTGTTATTTCAAAATAACTTTGCTGTGTAGACGTATCCCTACAGTGGATGCAGTTATACTACTTACAAAGGTGTCATACAGGAAGGGGAGAAAGCACTATAGCATATTTATTCTGGTGTAACTGCATGTACAGTGTTTTATGTTGATGTAACAAGTCCCTTTTTATATATGGACGAGGCCTTATTCTCTTTGGCTGTGTCTAGACTGGCAAGTTTTTCCGCAAAATCATCTGCTTTTGCGGAAAAACTTGCCAGCTGTCTACACTGGCCGCTTGAATTTCCGGAAAAGCACTGACAATCTCATGTAAGATCGTCAGTGCTTTTCCAGAAATACTATGCTGCTCCCGTTCGGGCAAAAGTCTTTTTCCAAAAGACTTTTGCGCAAAAGGGCCAGTGTAGACAGCACAGTAGTGTTTTCCGCAAAAAAGCCCTGATCGCGAAAATGATGATCGGGGCTTTTTTGCGGAAAACCACGTCTAGATTGGCCACGGACGCTTTTCCACAAAAAGTGCTTTTGCGGAAAAGCATCCTGCCAATCTAGACGTGCTTTTCTGAAAATGCTTTTAATGGAAAAGTTTTCCGTTAAAAGCATTTTCGGAAAATCATGCCAGTCTAGACGTAGCCTTTGAGAAAGGGCTTTGTGATCTGTGGATGAAAGATGATCTATAGTGGTCATATAGAGCTCAATTATTATTGTTTCCCTAATTGTCAAGGGCCTATGTGTTATAGCGATGCACGTCCACAAGAACAGCTGTCTTGTTCTTCAAAGATCATTACAAACAGTTGAATGGAATCTTGGTTTCTCAATCATAAATTTATGTAAGTGCTCTACATTTTCCCAAATCTGTATGAACAGGAACTAATTGTGCCACCAGTTCAGTATTAACGTAAGGCCTCTGTCACTGCTGCCTATGAGTTTTCCATTAATGACAATCCCTAAAGTAGCTTTGAAAATCTCAGCCTAAAATGTCATCTGCTTTCTGTTCTTTCCTCTCCCCATAAGGTCTTGGGGAGGGCGTAAGGGAGCCCATGTCTTTTTAACGTCAATGAGGCTTTTGCCATTGATTTTAATGAGGGCAGGATTTCACAGCCGATCCTCTCTTTTGTAACATCATAATTATTGTCTGGAGGCAATAGCAGGTGTAGGGACATGGCCTGGTTAAAGGTTGGATGGGAATCAAGAACATCTGACTTCTGACTCACTGTAGGGATCAGACAAGCCATGACATTTCATAATGCTTTGCTTTCCATGTCTGCAGTATGGGGATAGCAGCAGCTATAATACTACCCTACCTCACCTGGGTGCAGCGAGGCCTCGTTACTGCACTTTGGAAATGTAAACAGGGTCAGGATAAGCTCTACCCTGACATCTGGTGGTGAACTGTGGCGAGTGATGCAAAGAGACTTCAGGGGCTGATCTCATTTGCATAGATACACTCAATTTGCATAAACACACCCACCCCGCCTAGTATGTGCTCACAGCAGCCCAAATGATCACTTTGGCCACTGTGGGATCCCCAGTCTCTCTGGGTATGTCTACACTACCACCCTAGTTACTAGGGTGGTTAATGTAGTCAATTGAAGTTGCAAATGAAGCCTGGGATTTAAATATCCCGGGCTTCATTTGCATCTTGCCGGGCGCCGCCATTTTTAAATCCCCGGTAGTTTGGACTCCATGCCCGTGGCTACACGTGGCACGGAGTAGGTAGTTCGAATTAGGCTTTCTAATTCAAACTACCGTTACACTAAGTAGTACTCACTAGTCAAGGGGCATGGATTCCAAACCCAGTCAAGTTGAGAGAGGCTGGGGACAGGTCTTTGTACCTGGTGGTGGGGTGGCCCTGTCTGAGGGCCTAAACAACACTGATTGCACCTCTCCATGGTGGAATATCAGAACTAATTTGGATTCCATTAGGAGTCTAGTTGTGAGCTGCTGAGTTGACTTCACTGTGGGCCAGTGGAGCACTGGCACTGAGGCTCCTCTATCATGAACTGAACTTGCTGAAAAGCTGAAATCACTGTGTGCTGAGGGGAGCCTGGTGCTATGCTGCGGAAGAGCTGAACTCACTGTGTGCTGAGGGGAGCCTGGCGCTATGCTGCGGAAGAGCTGAACTCACTATGGCTATGTCTAGACTGGCATGATTTTCCGCAAATGCTTTTAATGGAAAAGTTTTCTTACATGAGATCGTCAGTGTTCTTGTGGAAATTCAAGCGGCCAGTGTAGACAGCTGGCAAGTTTTTCCACAAAAGCAGCTGCTTTTGAGGAAAAACTTGCCAGTCTAGACGCAGCCTATTGCTGTGGGGAGCCTGGTGCTATGCTGCTGAGCTACTAGCAGAGCAGCTTGCAAGGACAACCAGCAAGCGCAGGCGGACAGCAGAGCGGTTTGCTTGGATGACCGGCGGGTGCAGGCGGCCATCGTAATGGCTGGCAGGGACAACCTGCGGCCGGTAGGAGCGGCAGTTGACAGCCAGTGGAGCAGCTGCAGGAGCAACCAGCTGGCAGCCAGGGGCGTGGACTGAGACGGCTGGTGGAGCCGGACACTTCATGGGACAGCTGAGGCGGATCACTGGACAACAGGTGGAGTGTGGCGGAGTGACTCGAGTTGATGGCAGCAGCAGAACCCTATGGAGAGGCGGAGCCATCGGCGGACCACGTAAGGTGTATCAATCCCCGCCCCCTCCAGGCTGGGATGGTAAAACCCTGCCGGGTGAACTTTTGAACCCTAGGGCAGCACTGACCTGGGGCAGAGACTTTTGGGGTGTTGGACTTTGGGACTTTGGGTGATTTTTGGTTCGCTGGACTCATGAGACTCTTGGGGTGTTGGACTTTTGGGACTTTGGGTGATTCGTGGCGGGGGGGTGGGTATTTGCTCATGTTTGGTCTATGAATCCAAGTTGTGGTGTTTTCCCAAGTTAATGCTGATGTCGGTTACCTCATGTTGTTAAAGGTTTGCTGCTATACTGAGGCTCTCTGCTTGCGAGAGGGGAAGAATTGCCGCCTTGAGGCACCCAGAGGTGTATGTAAGATTTCTCAAGTCACTGGGTGGGGGCTCAAGCCGGTGTTGTATTACCTTGTTGGGAGGAGACCCTTAGATACTGAACCCGGCCCTTGCTGCTATTAACTCGGCCTGGCAGAAGGGTTACAGAAATATAAAGCTTTATGGGTAATTCATTCCAGCACCATAAACACAGGGTTAGGATGCCCGGTTAGGAATAAGAAATGGGGGCAGATAAACGCTTATAAAACACAAATATTAATGAGATGGCTGATGTTTTTGACCAGGATAGACTCTGACTCCCAGAACACACACACATTCTTCACTCCTTCAAGGACAGTCCAGTTTCTATGTGTTCATATTTTCTTTATGCAGTAGAAAGCTTTCTGCTACTAACCCACATGCTGCTTATCAACCAAACTCGTGATTTGCATATTGTATTAACCCTACCTTTTTGTAACTAATCCATATGGTACAGACAACAGTATATGAATCACACGAATGGGGGCAGACTAGAACCCTTACTATTCAACCAGAGAAACACATGTAGCTGCCACGAGAACTAATGGGGGAGGACTCTAATATGTTTTCAATAGTGGGTCTCTTATCGCTTCTGTGGGCTTACCACAGGAGGACAGCATGATTCACTCGTTCTATTCAGACAGCACATGACACATTGCTGCTGTTATCTTTCGAGTCTAATCCTGAGAAACATTGAACACCTATTTGCAGCTCCCATTGAATTCAGTGGCTGCGGCTAGACTGGCATGATTTTCCGCAAATGCTTTTAATGGAAAAGTTTTTCCATTAAAAGCATTTGTGGAAAAGAGCATCTAGATTGGTACGGACGCTTTTGCACGGAAGCACTTTTTGCGGAAAAGCGTCTGTGCCAATCTAGACGCGGTTTTGCTCAAGAAAGCCCCGATCGCCATCGAGGCTTTTTTGCGCAAAACGGTTCTCAGTTGTCTACACTGGCCCTCTTGCGCAAAAGCATTTGCGCAAGAGGGCTTTTTCCCGAATGGAAGTCATTGTATTTGCGGAAGAACACTGACAATCTTACATTAGATCGTCAGTGTTCCTGCGTAAATTCAAAGCGGCCAGTGTAGACAGCTGGCAAGTTTTTCCGCAAAACCGGGCGCTTTTGCGGAAAAACTTGCCAGTCTAGATGCAGCCAGTGGGCATGCACTTGCTCCTTATCTGGGTTGGTTCTAAATATTAAATTAAATCAAGTCAGGGGCCTGGTTTCTGTATTTTTTTTAAAGGGCCTTGCAGATCTGTGGGTCTTCAGTCTTATCCAACAAGAGATTTTGTCTGATTTAGTTCTTGGAGTAAATTATATGGGAAGAAGGCCGCTGCAGTGTGTGTTGCAGAAGCAAATATACACATTTTTTTAAAAGGATAAAAGAAAAAAATAACGTTGATTGGACAATAGAAATTATTTCCCATGGAAAAGTTTTGAAATCTTCAATTTTCAGTTTTGTTGCAGAATCTTTTTTTGGTGAAAAACAACCTTCTCATAACTCTGTTTTCCTTAAAACAATTTTTATTGACAGAAAAGGCAGTTTTTTATCAGTTGTTTTTAAAGCGCTCAGAAAGTCTGATCTTGTGCTTAAGGCATTGACATTTGGATGAGAGGATTTGGGTTTCATTTACAGCTCTGTCACAAACTTTTCCTGTGTGACTTTGAGTTATTTCTTACGTCTTTCCATACCTCTGTTCCCCATCTATGAGGAGAGGACAGTCCTTGCTTAGTAATAGGGCCATTCATCCAGCCCTCTGCCACATAACCTGCAGCCAACCCTTCATGTTGCCTTGTAGGGAAAAGCCCCATGCTTTGGGAAATGCTAGGTTAATGCAGTGGCAGAGTTAGAGTTAGTGGGGCCCTGTGCTCAGCTTCATTTTTGGCCCCCCACTCCGCCCCAGGATGCAGCCAAGAAAAAGAACATTCTTCCTGTCCCTCCCAGGACATGTTCATTCTTTTTTTCATTCTTTTTTCTTCATCCTCCTGCTATATTATAAGTACAGGTTGGATCTCCCTGGTCTGGCACCTTTGGGACCTGACCAGTCCTGGATGAGGAATTTTTCCAGACCAGGTGAGGTCATATCTGGCTCCCCTGCTACCAGATCCCCCCAACCCTGAACCAGCCACTGGCCTCATGGCCAACTCCCCCTTGCCAACAGTGTCACTGTCCTGCCATTTCCCCCCCCACCTTCTTCCCTGCTATGCTGGGCCCCTCCGGTCTGCCCCACTATGATGCACTGAGCTCCTGGCCACACCGGGCAGCTCTGCTACACTCCTGGCTCCAGCTAGGCTGCCCCGCTATGGCATGCCAAGCTCCTGGCCCCTGCCGGGCTGCCCCACTACAGCATGCCGAGCTCCTGGCACTGCCAGGCTGGCTTGCTGCAGCATGCTGAGCTCCTGACTCCACCAGGCAGCCCTGCTATGTTCCTGGCCCAGCTGGGTAGTCCTCTGGGCTGTGCCTGGCTGCCCAGATGTGGCGCACCGGGCAGCTCAAATGGAGGAGCCCAGCCACTAGCCCTCCACCAGGACTCTCTGGTCCTAGAACATCTGTGGTCCTGTTGGACGACAGATGTTGCCAGACCAGGGAATCTCAGATAACAGAGGTTCAACCTGTGATAAGAAGTAAATGAAAACAAAGTGAGGTACCTTGATTGTTTTTGTAATCTAACTTTTTTTTCACCGACCAATTGAAAATTGCTGAGGGTGTTGATGGACCACTTAATGATCATTCCAAATATTCTTTGTACCGTTAGCTAACTATTGTAAAGTGCTTTGGAGAAGAGCAGTTTATAAAAACAAAGAAACCATAATAACCTCTCCTCAGTCCACCTGACTGGAGTTCTTGGAGCACAGTTTCAGAACTTCTGGTCAAGATGACAGCTTGTATTTGCATTAAGCCACCATGAAAAATGTGTAAAAATAAAATGTATAGATGATGCATAAATGCGAAAATAAAAGTTAACTTCCTCTGAAGAAACTTATTCAAAGTGAAAAAAAATTCCAGCTAGCTTCCTTTCTACACTTTTTCTTTACAAAATTGTAAATTAAGTCATTATAAGTAATATTTGTAAAGAGGCACTTTCAATTATCAATATTGCTGAACTTGTCAAATATTCCTCCCTGCTCTCTTGCTCCTCCCACAGCCCTCTCCGCAGAAGGACGCCCCCCCAAGCGGCTGTCCCCTGCACAGGGTCAAGGGCTTGCTGGATCCAGCACTGGACTGCCCGGTTCTGGGAGCCCCATGTCAGTGGGGGAACCCTGTACCAGGGCACAGTATGTTTCATTGTAAATCTGACCCTGGATTAATGACTGCAAGGTGGTTGGATGCTGTGGTGATGCTAGGGCCACATAGGCCGAGAAGAAGCATCCTTGGGAATGAAGAATAAGAAGAAAGAAGTGCGAACCATGTGTGACATGCAGGAAGGAAAGAATTTCCAGGGGTCCTTGTCTCGCTACCCTCAATGTTCCATGAAGCACCAGTAGCTCTTTGAGGGCAAAAGAACTGTGACCCCATGCTGGGTCAGCATTCCCAAGGATGTTTCCTGAGTAAGTCACCAGTTGCAGCAACCACCTTCTTTTCTGTCTGTCCAAATGTTTCTCTCAGCCTGAGGCCCTGGCTAGTTTTAGGGTTGCACTCCTTTCTATATAAGAAACATATAGATGGCAATCAGGCACTTCTGATTCAGTTTTCACTGTTAACTTCATTAAAACATTCCTTTATTTATTTTTATTCTCCCCTCCCGCTCACCCCCTTTTTCTAAACAACCACTTGTATTATTCTTATAATTGCCTTTAGATTTCCCTAGTGTAACTTTTCCAGAGTCCGCATAGCCATAGGCAGAGTACACAGCACTCAGAGACTTGAGCATGGTCTGCCTGCTCACTATTGACTCAACTGCCTGCTGCGAATGACTCAAAGATCCGTGGGGATTGGTGGGGGTCGGTTAAAGGGCGGGAGAATGAAACAGGCTGGGGGGGGGGTGGAAGGAGAGGAGGGAAAAGAGAAGGAGTGAGACACAAACATGCTGCTGTTATTATGTGTCCATGATGCATCTTCTCTCAGCGGCAAAGGAGAAAACAACAGAGAGAACAGGAGAGGGTAAGAAGGAAATAAACAAAACAGGCTGTCCCACCAGGGTTGGGGGGCGGTTGTGTCCTCCTCGTCGCTCTGTGAGCATGGGCCATAACACGGCATTGCACAGGCATGACTTCATCTGTTTCCATAAGATTTCTTTCTCTGTCTCCCTTTCTTTGGCCTGTAATTGAGAAACGTATGAGCTCACCTCCTAGGAGCGGGAAATGAGAACCGCAAGAGGAAACAAGCTGGAAAGTATACATCGGATTGGGGAGGGGAAAAACATAGATTAGGTGGGGGAGGAGATGTACTGAAAAGAAAAGTAACTCTTTTTGCTTTGGTGCCTCCCTCACAGCTCCAGGTTCAGGGATAATTCACACGGCTAAGTGACATGGGTATCTTGGCAGATCGACTTTTAACCCTGCCTAACAGGGGTGACAGTCTTGTCAGGCGAGAGTGGCAACGCGGTTCCCAAAGACTAATGTGGATAACACATGGGTCAGGAGTTTCGTCTCTTCCTTTCCTGTCATCCTGTAGGAGTCCGCCTCCTTCTTACTATCATTTTATATGATGGTGTTGCCGAAAGGCCAGAGTCCCATTGTGCTAAGCAGTCCCTGCCCCATGGCATTTACAATCAGTGCAAGACTGGATACAACAGATGGATAAAATAAGTGGATGAGGAACCTCAAGGAATCAGTAAGGTGATGCTGGGTCAAGTGATAGGCAGTGCTCACTACATGCCAAGTGCCCAACTTTTGTCAAGGTTTTTTTGTAGGGGGATGATTGTCTGAGTATCCTGTATCCTCAGTCTCTATTCATTGTGCCCCGGGACATGAATGGGGTGTGAAATCGTCCTCTGGGTCTCCACCTCTGTCTCTATTCTTTTACTTTCCTGTCCCGTCTTTTCCCTTTCCTGGCTGCCTTTTCTCGATCTTTATTTAAATTGAACACTAACGGACAGGGACTAGACAGAAACTTCCCCTGTGGACAGGTTACGTATAGATTTCTACTTGCAGCTTCCTCAGAAGTAGCTGGCATCGGCCAATTCTGGAGACTGGGTCTGGAGATCTGATCTGGTCTAGTCAGGTAGGGAATTCCTATGTGCCTCTCTTCTACACCTTCTTTCATTCTCTTCCAGTTCTTTATCGCTTTCAACTCGGGTTCCCTTCTCTCTCTGCCTTTTTCTAATCACCCTCAACTGTTTGTGCTTAAGGACTGGACAGGTCTAATTCTGGTCTTCTAATAGATTTGTACCAAACAGTCTCTTCCTCAACAGGTATGAATCAGTGTAGCTTCACTGAAGTCAACAATTTACTCTAGCTGAGGATGTGGCCCATAATCTTTTAGTCCAACCCCAATCACTCAAACAAGGCACCACAAAAAGACAGAGAAGAGGAAAACAAAATGTAAATAAAACTGGCTTCCAACAAATGGCTCCAGGAGCCCGGGGGATTGCTGGATACAGGTGCATATTGATAGAGCTTAGAAATCAACACGTGCAGCCAGAGAATGGATGTTAGTTGACTGATTTATATTTGCGAAATGTGATATACATTCTAAGAGTTGTTAGTGGTTACCTGGAGGAATATGAGATTTTTCTGAACTTCAGAAATTAGTTCCTGGATTTATAGGTTTCAGAAAACTGGTTTGAATTCATGAATACTCCCATCCCCCTGATCAATTAGAACCTAATGCCCTGTAATTTAAATTTAACTTCCCCCCCCTCCACCGTGAGTCAATTTTATATTTTAGAAATGATTTTCTAGCTAAAAGGAAGCCTGTGCTATGAATTAGGGCTAGAAATGCCACATTGGCACACGTTGGTACCCCATATATGTTATACTGTATTTATTTTTCCACTGGATTTTTTTCCCCTCTCCCCTTCTTTGCACCTTTTTTTTCCACACTTTTTCCTACATGAAACACTAATCCAGTAATATTCAAACCCACAGTGTTTGAGTGGCCTCTAAATTAGGCAAAACAAGTTTGCCCAACCCTAGAACAAACTAGACTAGTTTTCTAGTTCATACACACTCCATTCATTGACAGTCTGTTAGTCCTAATAAAATATACTTCTGTCCTGGGTCCTTCTCCTCATCGCTATCATGCCCACTCTCATCCCCTACCTTAACCTCTTCCACTCCTCTGACTCTTTTCCTTTGTAATATAAACATGCTCTCTCCCCTTTGATGTCAGCAAAACAAAACAAAACACCCTTGATTTCAGTTGACTGTCCAGCTACCACTTCCTCTCTTTTTCATCTCCAAAATCTGTGAATGTGCTCCTTACAAATGCTATCTAGTCTTCCTTTTGTCCAATTCCATTCTAGGCCATCTCAAACCTACCTTCTGTCCCCTGCTGTCCACTCAAACCACTCTCACCAAAATCTCTAATAACCTCCTCTTTGAGCTATGTACATTGCGTATCTTATTTCGATGTTACTTCAAAATAGCTTATTTTGAAATTTGGTGCTGTACAATTCAAGGTAGCAAATTACAAAGCCCTGGTTTCTAAATATGACTACACAGTATGAGGGAATTTCTTGTACTTTGTTGACTATCTTCCACGAGAGTAAAGAGACCAGTTCTAGGGACTCGTCACTGAAGGACAAGTAGGGGCCAAGGCCCCATCATAGGCAACTTGGGATGTGGTAGACACACCTTCTTGGTCTATGACAATGGCCATAGTAATTCACCATGTCTCCTGCTTACAGTCCTCTGAAATCTATTGGGGGATCCAGTACATAGTGGAGGATCTGCTATGTGAGGGCCCCAAGCAACTCTGCAACACTATGGATGAATCCCTCCGTTGCTTAAAAGACTCCAGAGCAATTCTTCAGTCCTTGAAAACGTACACTCCTGAAACAAAAGAAGATATAGGAAATCATAAACAGCCCATAGATTCATCTTGGTCGAGTTTCTAATCTATCACAGAGCTATAGAACCACCTAGGAAATTCCTAGTTTCCAAAACAAAAGACCATTAATCTCCATAGCTATAGTCATCCTGTCATCAACCTCTACCAAGTGGCCATTTTGGATCCTGGTCAAGAGCCATTTTGTCATCAAAATCTTATGCTGTATCTCCCTTCTGTTTCCTACCTCCCCACCTTAGGGACTATCTTTCCCACTGCAAGCATTCATGATAATGTATCACTTAGATCAGATGAGTGCTAGCAATAATCATCTTAGGATATGCCATTCACTTTAGCGCCATCCCTCCCCACCTGGCCTGCTACTCTTCAGGGACCTATTTCATGATGGTCTGCTCAGATAGGAAATAAAATACCTCCTGCTACTGGGTATGGTAAAGCCAGCTTCCACTCGCTCCCCATGGAAAGGCTTCTTTCTACTCCAGAGCTTTCCTGGTACCCAAGAAAAGAGGATGGTGGAAGCTGATTTTGGACTTCAGTACACTACATATTCATCCAGAATCAGGGTGGTAACCTTAGCAGAAATTCTGTCATTTCTAGACCCAGGGGACTCGTTTGAACCTTGATCTCTAGGACACGTTCTGCCCCATAGCAGAGTGTCCAGCTCACAGACAGCTTGTAGTTCTTCTGGCAGGGTATGTCTACACAGCAAAGTTATTTTGAAATA
The DNA here is from genome assembly GCF_052426305.1 of Pelodiscus sinensis. Lineage (NCBI taxonomy): Eukaryota > Metazoa > Chordata > Testudines > Trionychidae > Pelodiscus > Pelodiscus sinensis. Next base: position 117,303,201 of record NC_143056.1, on the reverse strand, counting down.
ACAGCCGTTATTTCGAAATAACTTTCCTAGCATCTACACAGCCAAACTGCTATTTCGAAATGAATTTGAAATAGCGGAGGGCTTAGTTCTAATTTGGTAAACCTCATTCCACAAGGAATAACGCCAAATTTGAAATAGCTATTTTGAAATAAGTGCTGTGTAGACACTTATATCAAAATAGGGGGTCTCCAGCCTTCTCAGGGTGCCCTGGTGGCCACTCCAGCCTCAACCAAGAACACTCCTCTCCCTCCCTTCTCCCTGGAGCCCTTAAAAGGGTTGACTCTAGTCACAGTGCCTGTGCCAGCTGCAAGCCTGCCAGCCCAGAGCCAACAGTCATTGCTCCTGACCCAGTGTCCTCAAAACATGAGCCAGCCAAGCCAGTGCCAGCCAGCCCTCCACCACTCCCCAGGAGCAGTCTGCCAGCTCTCAGGAGCCTGCCAGGGCCCAGAGAAGGCAGGCACCTTCCTGGTCCAGGGTGGAGATCATGGACCTTATTCAGGTTTGGGGGGGATACCCCCAACATCCATGATCTCTGCACTAGATGGAGGAATGTGGCCGTCTATGGCAGGATAGCTGCCAGCCTGGCCACCAAAGGCCACATGTGAACCCAGGAACAGGTTCACATGAAAATCAAGTTGGTCCGGTGAGACCCCTAGCCTTGAGCACTGAGCTACCCCTTCCCCTTCTTCCCCTTGCGTCCCCCATCCAGCGCCCTCCTCCCAGGTTTCCCCCTCCCCTCTCCCACTCTTTCTTCTCCTCTCTCCCGCCTGCTTTCCCTAGTCTCACCAGAGTTTCATTGCCCCTCCCCCAGTTTTGTTAAATAAAGAGAGTTTGTGTTCATGAATTTTATTTGACATCAGGAAGGGGGGTCAGGGAGGGGTAAGTGGAAGGACGTGAGGGAGGAATGAGGCACAAGCCCCCAGTGGGGCAGACCAGGTTGGCTCTCAGTGCTCCTCAGGGTGGAAGCTCTCCCGCAGGGCCTCCTGGATACTGACAGCCCCCCGATGGACCTCCTGGATGGCAGCCTGCAGAAAGTGCAGCAAGACTCGCAGCAACACGTCCACGAGAAGCACCAGAGTGCCCAGGGGCAGCTCTGGCTCCATGTTGCAGAGTTCTGTGGTGTTCCAAGTGAGGGCAACCAAAGCACACAGAGACAAAATGCTTTGCTGTCCCTCATCGAGGTAGGCAAGTAAGCAGGGAAACCTGAGAACTGGCTGTTCTGGGGGAAGGGAGGAGGTCCCTTTAAGCACAGGCCTCAGATAGCCTCAGGCAGCAGCCACACAAAGTATCTCCTGACCTGATGCCTTGCTGGACCTGGCTCTGGCTGGCCTCAAATGCGATTCAGCATCCACTCAGTGTGGACGCGCTATTTCGAAATAGTAAAAAGCTATTTTGAAATGCATTTTGTGTGTAGACGCGTTATTTCTAAATAAAGTGAGTATTTGCCTTGCTCTGCCCTGCCCCAGGCACTACAGACTGCTTGGTTGCTCTGCCCCATCAGGGGTCCTGAGATTCCTTGATCAGGATCATTTGACCTGACAGGAAATCCCGACAACTGTGTGATGAGGTGGCTCAGACCCCCACTGGACAGATGGGGCATCCCCATTTATCATACCCAGCCCCTGAGATGGACAGTTTGATTGGCTATCTTTTTTTAATGCCTTCTTTCTCACAGCTGTAACCTCCCCCCCCTTCCAGTTCCCAACCCTGCCCATCTGAGTCTTTTCAACTTGGTATAAACACATGGCTTGTCAGATGGCACTCCCTTTGCCTGTAAAAGCTGGGCTCTTCCTCCTCCCCAACACACCTGCCTCTGTCCACTCCTTCCACCTCAATATTTTTTTTTCCCTTTGGCTGGTTGCATGCAAGTAGCTCCGCTTTCCCACTGAAGTCAAGGTGTTTCCAAATCGCATGCGGCGAGAGGGTTTCCCTTGCATCTCCGCTTCAGTCCAGGCACCAGTTCATTTAGAAACAGTTCAACGACTCTTGGGAATGGGCCTGGGAGAAATAATATTGTCTTCGCAGGGTCAGGAAAAAAAAGTCCTTTTATACAGCCGCACATACAGTCTTAAAAGAATTCCACAAAGCTCCGTCTGTTTCTCCCTCCCCTCCCTACTAAAACACAGCAGAAATTCATCTGTGGAGTCTCATGGCACTAGAGTATACAGCATGTACTGTGCTCCTTGCAATGCTGCCTGTGGTGGCCTTCTCTAAATAACACTTGATTCTGTGGCTGTGTGGTGGTGTAGTTTGCTAGTGCTGCTTGTATACTGCGAGAGACATGGGGAAAGGACTTCAGATGGAGCTTAGAGTAGGGACATGTAGGGAGGAATTGCCTTTCCTGATAATCAAAAAGAGACAGGAAATCAATGCCAGTTTTACCCAACACAAGGATTTGGCCCTGATTACTGTATGACAAGATTACTCCTCTTGCCTGCAGCTGTTTGGAAAGTTGTCCAAGTGGATGTTCTGAAGGAACATAGCCTCATATTCAAAGAGAGCACATAGTGAGACCTTTCCTCTGTGTCCTATTGAATCCTTGGTATCACTAATGGTGGAACTGCTCTAGATGCACTCGCAGGTGACACGCACAGCGGCGGTACGCTAAACATGCCCAGTGGACCAGCACTTGTGAATATTTCCACAAAAGCCTTCATAGAGACCTATGTCATACAAATTCACAGACACAAACTGAAACACATGCATGCACACACACTCAGCCACACTCATGCTTAGTAAAATACATTTAAAACTGTGTTTGTCATTAAACACAATACAGCAGCTGTTCCCCAGGAAAGGCCTAGTTGTTAACTGCTGCTGGCCAGAGGCTTCCTGATGGGGCACTTGGTGCCCTCTTGTGGTCATTCTACAGTGTAACTCCCTCCTACCAGACCCCTCCCTTTCCATTTTATGCAAAACAGTAGAATTTCAGGCATATCCCATTATCCTGGCACAACCAACACCTGACCTTGTTTTAACTTAGGATAAGAGGAAGCTGCCTACCACATTTGGTGGCCCTAGCCAGAGATGAAAGTGAGCCCATGTGGCCCTGTGCAGCGCTTCGGCAAGGAGCTGGCCGGCTAGGGTGCTTGGCTGCAGTGGGAAGGTCGGGGCACTCCCAGCCTGGCTCCTGGGGCTTCCTACAGACTGCTGCACTCAGCAGCAGACAGCCAGGCAAGTGGAAAGGGGCTGGCCCTCTGGGACTGCTCCAGTCCCAAGTCCCTCCCATCCCCCCACCGCCATTTTGAGGGGCTGCAGCCACACATAGAAGATCCCTGTTGCTTTTCTTCTTCCTTCTTTCTCTGAATTTCAGGGAGCAAGGGAAAAGAGCCTGCTGTGTCCCTCCTCTGCTCCTTCCCTTGAGCAGCTGGGAGCAAAAGGAATGCAGCAGACTCTGCACTTTTCTCTCACTCCCTGAAAGTCAGAGGAAGCAGGAAGAAGGAAAGCAACAAGGACCAGATATGTGTGGCTGCAGCCCCCAAAATGGCCCCCTGAGCCCCCCACACTCACACCTACACATACCCAGCCCCCTGCACTGAGTCCCCTGCCCTGAATCCTGCACCCCTACATCCACCACCTCCCTCTGCTCTGAGCCCCTCACACATCTGCAACTCCCTGCCATGAGCCTCCTGCCCTGAATCCTGCACCCCCGCACTTCCCTGCTCAGAGCCCCCCACACTCCCAACCCCCTACCCTGAGCCCCTCTTCATACCCACCAACTTTGACTCTTGCACCTTCCCCAATCCCAGCCCCTGCTCTGAGCTTCTTCTCACCCCTAGGCTCCTTCCCTGATACCCTCCACAGACACCCCAAACTTAAATTTCTTATGGGTATTGTCACATGATCGCACCCCCTCCCCGCTGCTATGAGGTCCCTCAACCCCCACTTTCTTACACAACAGTACCTATAAGAAATTTAAATTACTTTCACCCCTGGTCCTCATTCTTATAGTTTAGGAGTTCTTGAACAAATGGACTCATGGACAGATAGACAGACACACATTTTTAAAATATATAGACAGATGCCTAAGGAAATCTGTGAGTACTTCAGGAGTGTCACGTAATTATAAAGAAACTGTACCCTTTTCTAAGGATGTCTGCTAGGCATTAAAATGTTTTCTGAATGATTGTCTTCCCCATACATTGTAATATTTTGGTTGCTTTTTGATGGACTCTGTGTGCACTGAACAGATGTTATTGAGCTGCCTTTAGTGATGCCTGGATCTTTCTCCTCAGTGGTTACAGCTAATTAAAAAACCATCAGTGTATTATCTAAGCAATCCCTTGATGTTATTGGTTAGAAGAACCCAGATGGCTGTAGTTTTTAATTCTATTGCCCATCTTTGTCCTGTTATTTTTATTGTGTTTAACATTTACTCACATACGGGGCCAGTTTTTCAATGTGAAGTGGGCATGTTTATGTATTTATGTACTTTCATGCTCAACTGCTTCTATCTGTGAGTAAAAATCAAGTCTTTGTACTTGTCTGGCCGTGTTCTTGTGCAAATACTTGATGTAAATTCACAGTTATCTGAGGGTGAGGGCGCATGCAAATATGTGTATGCATTTGCTTATACCTCACTTTGAGAACTCAGTCCACTAGCTTAAGGGGGAACTGCACATCTTTTTACAAAAGAGCAGTTTGTTTCAAGTACCTCATAAACCATGCCAAAGAGGATTCAGCACAATGTGTTTCTAAGTTTTAAGCTAGATTTTTGCCATGGAAATCTTTACACCCATAATTGTCTGTCTATATTGAAGAACCTGGAAAAAGCATCAATGCACTACAGGTGGAACACTGTGGGCAGTATTAATTGCAGATATAATTCCACGTCTACAAAAATGCGTGGCTGCTTTGAAACGCAGGCCCATATATGCATATGATTATTCTAAAAAACAACAAGTAGTCCTGTGGCACCTTAGAGACAAACAGAGGTATAGGATCAAAGGCATAGGATAGAGTCATAGAACATTAGAACAGAAAGGGACCTCGAGAGTCCAGTCCCCTGCCCTCCCGGCAGGACCAAGCACCGTCTAGATCATTCCTGATAAATGTCTAGGACCATGAGCTTTTGTGGCTAAAACCCACTTCATCAGATGAGTTGGAGTGGAAACACAGGATCCAAGATATATATAACAGCAAAAACAGTTATCTGTCAATTGTAGGTCCCTTGTTAAGGAAGCTTATTAAGAAGGCTGGATGTGTCCCATTCATAGCTATTGGCACGACACATTCCAAAGAGGGCTGGGGACCCAGGTCAGGGAGCCCCAGAGTGCAAAAAGGAGGTGTCAGTGGCATGATCAGCTCACCCAGGAATGATCCTTCTATAACCACACCCTGTCACATTGGTTGAAGTTGAGTGTTTATGGGGCACCACTAAAGTTACTGGGTCACATCCTTAGCTAGTGTCAATTCGCACGGCTCTACTGAAGTGCTACCTAAGTGGCATCCTGGAGCTGGACAAGAACAGGAGCTGGCATCTCTTGATTCCACCTTGCAGACTGGAGGACAAACGATGCTATCTGTGCAGCACTCCATAGAATTTATTGGCCACTAAACGGATGTGTGTTGTCTTCTAAAGTTACCAGCATAGGTCACTGTGGGTACATCAGTTCTTGAAAATAGGGTTCTGCTGAGTTCCTTTCAGGGGTTGCTGAACTCATATGGACTGATGGCTCATCTGGATGCATTAATTAACCCCTTCATTATCTTCTAGGCCAAACAGCTGTCACAGGATTTCTGGGGAACAAGCAACAGAACACTGAACACTATGCAGGCACAAATGCCACACTGGAGCAATGGATTATAACCACTCCCCTGCGCATGATGGGACTAGACAGACCTCGAACCTAATGTACGCAAAGATTGTGCACAATAAAATATGTTCCAACACTGATGATGAGGGCAAGCTATCTGTTTCATAATAGAAACCAAAAAGAGTGGGGCTGTCACAGTGTGTCTGATGCTGGCAGACACTTTGTGTGACAAGCTGGTCTTCAGCCCTTGGAATGAGGGGATACAGAAGTGCCTATTGTCTGAGCCATATCTCACAGGCAAAAAGGCTGTGGAAATTGCAGCCCTGGGAATCCCTAGTGCTGAATATTCATACAAAAAGGTACAAGATTGCAAAGGAAATGTCAAAAAGTCTCAGAGGGGTAGCTGTGTTAGTCTCTCAGGTGCCACAGGACTACTCATTGTTTTTAACGTTACAGACTAACTATATAGTATCATGAGCTTTCATGGACAAAACCCACTTCTTCAGATGAGCTGGAAGCTGGAGTGGAAATAACAGGAACCCAGAATTTATGACAGAAAAAGAAGGGAAGAAAAAAGGTACATGTGAATTGTAGTACAGGTGCTAAGGAGGCTAACTGAGTGATCTAGAAGTTAAATGCAGGGAAGGCTGTCTATATAATATGACATCCAGTTAAAGTCTTTGTTCAAGCCAAGGGAAACAGTGTCAAATTTGAATATGAAGGTCAATTCTGCACTTTCTGTAATTGGCTTGTGAAATTCCTTTATAGAAGAATAGCTACATTTAAATCCATTTTGTATCCTCATCCGCATCTGTATCAACAAAAATGAACTGCAGATATCCGCATCCATATCTGTGGATGTGGATACCTGATTTGCAGTGCTTTACGTACCTATGCTGCAAGCAATGAATGAGATTCCCTGCTGAAAGAGGACCAGTATCAAACAGAGCAGACATGTGAAAACCATGTCTTACATGCCGCAGTTACAATTAGCAGCTTTTGGCCTTTCAGATGCTAGGATCATTCATTTGATGAATCAGCAGAAAGTCCAAGAATTTCAGATCCAGAACGTGTGAACGAAACATTCAGCTCTTCCATTCTCAAGACTTTTCTGTTGTTGGAATAAACAGATCATTCTGTATCAGCTTCCTTTTCCACATCAGTAACTGATTGCGTTGGGACATCTGTTTCACATGCACCATGTTGCAATGAATTTTCCAGTTCCACTATACCAAAACCCATACTTATTTCAAGATGAATTAAACGACCTCCTCATCATTTTAACTGTAACACAGAGTAGCAAGGCCTGTGCTTTAGAGGAGAGCAATCCCTGGGCAAAGCCAGAATTGGAGAATAGTTTTTTACTTAATAACAGTTATGTTAATCAAATATTTCTTTTGGGGAGGTGGGGAGATATTGCATCTTGGTATTCAAATGATTATCTTAAAATTACACCATGGCAGCCATCTTCAGTTTATGTCACAGTGGATAGGCAGCAGAATAGTCTGCCACTTATCTACAGCTGGTTGGTGTGATTTATCTTTATGAGAATCTCTTTGTTCCAAAGTTAACAGAATGCTCCACACACCTTTGTTGACCATTTGGAAAGAGAGGTTTTCCATAGAACTGTGTGTACACTTAGCAAATGAGAAATTACAGATATAATACCACAGGGAACAGAGTGAACCATAAATTCATCAAAGCCAGAGCCACTGTAACCTAGTGCTGCACTGAACAATGTGGAAGAAATGCTGTAAAATCCAGACCTTTGTGAGCTGTTATGTTCCCAGCTAGCCCACTCCTACAGTTTGCTCAGCATGCTGACTTTCCAAGAGTTCTCTCCATGTTGGAATCAGCCACCTGTCTCCTGCCAGACCCCAGACAGGAACAAGACTGGCTGACAAATACCATATGTTAGCCTGGCCAAAGGAGGCCTAACTGTATTTTGTTTAGTTTGTCTATTTAACTGGTTCGCTGTTAACAAGGCTGTTTTTACAAGATCACATCTGTATATGGTTGAATTTTTCTGTCTATATGTGAACTGGAGGAGATCAGAGGCCCCTGCCCTTATTTTTTCCCTTAGAAATGTAATAGTCTGCCCTCCTCAACTGCAGAAATGGAGGTGGTAAGAAGTGTGAATAACAATTATAACCAAGCCCACCACCACCAAAAAGTGATGAGAACCCCTTCTCCCTCCCCGGTTAAAATCATCCATTGCACAGTTCTGTGCATGTGATGAGAATGTTTATTCTGATCAGAAACTCCCACCCCCCCAACATTTGGCAGTACTTTCAAACTGAGGGCGCACAGAATTCTGGGTAAATAATATCTAAACACAGAGTAAGTCTATCTCAAAGGTCATCAAAACCTGAGTAGGGCTGATGGCAGAAAGTAGCTAGATGTGGACTCCTGTTGCAACTGCATACATCCCGAGTCATTCCATTGAAGTCAGCATAAGAGAGATCAGAATCTGATCTCAGAGCCAGATCTGGCCTTTTTAAAGATTCAGAACTGCTGGGCTCTTAGCAGCATGCCCCAATGGGGAAAAACTCAGGGGACCTGCATTCTATTTCCAGGTCTGCCATGTCTTTTTGAGAAAGTCACTTCACTTTCTTCTGCCCTTTCCTCTCCTCCTTTGTATCTGTCTTTTCTCTTTAGAGTATAAATGATTTGGGGCAGGGACTGTCTTCTAATATATGCTGACACTAAGCCAGTGAGGGTTAAACAAGCAGCAGGCTAAGTGACTCAAGATCAACCTTTAAAAATATATTAGAGAAATATTACCATGGTAAACAGGGCCATTTCTTGTAGACAGTTATCTAAGCCATGTAAGCTGGCTAAATCCTTTGAAATGCAAACCTATATTGCTAGAGAATTAAAAGTAAATACTAATTGTATCTGTTAGGAGTTTAATAATGTGTTCTAATGAGCAATAAATGCTTAAACTTTGGTTCCTGTCTGTATTACTATATTCCATTGATTCAGAAATCCAAAGGCAATATTAACTATTAGATGAAACTTGAGTGTAATGGGATCATTGTCTTTATTTCTCTTTGAGGTTTGTAGTAAACTATCTGCAAACCTTTGAATTGTAAATTTTTTATGCTAATCAGTGCAACTAATTACCTGTGTATACATAGGAAATAGGAATTGACTTCAAAGCAACCATGTATATTACCTATTCTTCACCCAAGAAATGTCCACTGTGCTATTTGCTATCATAACCTGCCAGAGAGCTATAAAAGAGCTTTGGGACCTGATCCTTGTTTCGTCTCAGATCTGCTTAAGCTTGGTCAGGGGAAGTTTAAATCACAATACTGAGGTCTCCAGCTCCAGACCGGATTACCCTGCTGTGACACTCTGCACCTACGGGGAGCTCCCCGTAACCCCCATATTCCTTATTTTTATATTATTGTGATTTTACATATAAAGCGAGCCTTGGAAAGTATAAGGGGAAAGGTTATGATGTGCTGAAATCATTTTGCTAGCCAGATGAACTTATGAGTTTGTGTTGCATGCCTGTCACTAAAACGTGCTGTAAATTGGGGAATCAGCTGGATATTAGCTTCCCAGAGAAAACAGCAAGGAGAGTAACCAATGCTGGGGTGGGGCAATGATGGCCATTGTCCAGCAAGGGTGCTAAAATGCAATGACTCACCTTCATGAGGCTACGCCAGGAGAATTGCTCAACTTTGTCTGGTAACTCAGCAGTGCCCCCAGACATGATCTTCCCAAGCACATGAACTGAAGGTATAAAAACCAAACACAAAGGTCTTTGCTTGGCCTTTCTCCTGCCCACCATGCTGCAAGCAACAAGGACACTAGTCTAAAGACTCCAGCAAAGGGAACTGGCCCAAATTTCAAAGGTGAAATCTGTTACTATGGACTGCAGTATCCAGTGGGGTGAGAAAAACTGCTTAACCTAGTTGTTGCCCAGTTCATAGTGCTGAGAGTTTAAACTGCTTCCTTTCCTTTCCTTTCCTTTCCTTTCCTTTCCTTTCCTTTCCTTTCCTTTCCTTTCCTTTCCTTTCCTTTCCTTTCCTATTTGCCTGACACTGATAGTCATTTAAATTCCATCTTTGTAGTCAATAAACTTATTTTCCGCTTTATCTTTACCAGTTAGTTTGTGTGACGTGGCAAATCAGCACAAAAGCTGGTGTATGTCCATTTTTTATTGATGAATTAGTCAGCCAATTAGTAAATTAGATAGTATATTCCTGTGGTGCAGTACTGAGAGCCAGTAGGATTTAGCTGATGCTTTACTCTGAGGCCATGTCTTCACTCCGCAGAAGATCGACACTGCAATCGATCTCCGTTCAATTTTGTGAGTCTACTTAAAATTGCTGAAGCAAACTCAGAGGCCACCTCTTCTGGCATCCAGTACTCTTTCTCTTGCCAGGAATGAGGGAAGCCAACAGGAGCAGTTCCCGTCAACCTCCCATTGTGGGGATGCCACCTAGCTCTGCTTAAGGTAATCCTACTTAGCTAGGGTTGCGTATCTGAAGTCTAGCTGCTGAATCTAGCATAGACCTGGCCTGAGAGATTTATGAGTGGCTCTTGGAGCATTCATGCAGTCTGTCTGGGTGATGGGCTCCACATGCAGCTGTGCTAGGTGCCTGAAGGGGTTGCTGTTGGTCACTCGCAAGGCATTGCAAGAGACAGCCCAGGCTGGAGAGAGTTAAGGGGACACAGCAGTCCCATGGTCCCACATCCCATCACACCTGCTACTTCTCATGGTAAAATGTAAACAGATGCTGCACATGGACTATGTATTGGGTAGCAATTTATGAAACTGATTCTGGAAGAACTTTTTGCAAATCAGCAGCTCACCCTCTCTACTATGAAAATGATCTAAGAATTTCCCTCATATTTGTACATAAAATGATCTTTAATCACAGTAACTCTCTCTCTCTCTTTTCTAATAAATTATAGATTAGTTGATAAGAATTGGCTGTAAGCATGAATTCTGGTAAAATTTGGACCATTCATTGATCTGGTGGGTAATATGTCTGACTGCTTGGGATTGGTGGAACTTTATATATGCTTTAAATGATTCCCACCATATTTGACTTAGCTGACTGGGTGGAAACCCAGGGCAGGATTGCTTTAAGGGAGCTGTATTTTCAGCTTCTGGGTAACCAGTTAGGTTTGGTAGAAGTTGTTTTCTTGTTGGGTTGGTGAATCTAAAAATTAGAATAAACCACCAGTTCAGGGGAAGGGGAGGGCGGGTTGTCTGCCCCATTCTTTGCAGTTTGCCCTGGTTGAGCAATCTCAATGAGACCCCTCCAGCAACTACAGTCACAGTGGCTATGTCTAGACTGGCATGATTTTCCACAAATGCTTTTAACGGAAAAGTTTTCCGTTAAAAGCATTTGCGGAAAAGAGCGTCTAGATTGGCACGGACGCTTTTCCGTAAAAAGTGCTTTTGTGGAAAAGCGTCCGTGCCAATCTAGTTGCGCTTTTGCACAAAAAAGCCCCGATTGCCATTTTCGCGATCGGGGCTTTTTTGCGCAAAACAAATCTGAGCTGTCTACACTGGCCATTTTGCGCAAAAGCTTTGTGCAAAAGGACTTTTGCCTGAACAGGAGCAGCATAGTATTTCTGCAAGAAGCACTGATTTCAGACAGTAGGAAGTCAGAGTTCTTGCGGAAATTCAAGCGGCCAGTGTAGACAGCAAGCAAATTTTTCTGCAAAAGCAGGAGCTTTTGCGGAAAAAACTTGCCAGTCTAGATGCAGCCAGTATGTTTCTACACAGCATAACACAGTGAGGATCCAATGTAAGTGGGAACCTTTGGGCACTACCATAATACATGTCATAATAACTTTGGATCAGCCCATCACAGAGGGGCTAGCTGCAACATTTAGACTGGGATTGAAACATCCCCCTCAAAATGAACTCTGGGCATACATTTGGCCTCCCAAGCATTCTGGACAAACTTTGGCTCTGCTGCAAGCAATTATGTGTTGTAAGATTCATGTTGGTTAGGACAGTGTTTCTCAACCTTTTTTAAATAAAGTAAAGTAGCCCCATTTTAAAAAAAATACATAAGTACCCCAGTACCTACATTTTTTAGACACACACACATTTTTTCTACCATTACAACACATTTGTTTAAACAACTTAATTGTAGCCAGGTAGGTGATGAAATTTTTGGGTGTAAAAAGTACAAAAATAATCAAGCACTGTAAACTTAAAGTTTTCTCCAAATTTCAGTTGTATTGACGTACATCCCAGATTTCTCTCGAGTACCCCCAAGGGTACTCGTACCACTGGTTGAGAAACAGTGGGTTAGGACAGTGGCTTAAATGGGAGCTTGCACTAATTCGAGGTTCAGCGGGAGAACCTAGCATTCAAAACCAGTGTAGCTTCATTGCTATGAGAACAGAAGAGGAGAGATGAAACAAGAAAAGTATCTACCTGCTGCATGTAAGACAAAGCTTATAGCTTTGCTCCCCTTCTCCTTTACTCACCGTAAGCCCTGCTGTCAGTGGCTTTACTTGCTATGCCTCCTATTCTGCTCACTTGTTTAAAGTATCTCTTTTTTTGCACACTCACTGAACATCATAGCTGTGCAAGTTACACAGCCCGACCACTTACATTACAATTCTGGAGGTTTCACACTCTAGTCTATACCATCACATCCAGTTGTACTGTGTGGAACCACAGCAGATCAATCTGGTTTCGTGGCTATAACCAAGGTCCACATTTTTCCCTATGTGGAATTTATACCACTGAATATAGTCCACACTCATTCCTGTAGCGTCACCCATGGACACATTCATTTGTTCACATAGCCACACATCTCCTTCAGCTACTTGTTCTGTTATCCACACACGTACTCAGCTTGATATATTCATCCTTTGCATGTGTGTACTGTGTCACCCCCAAACACATTCTCCTTAACATAAGCGCAGGCTCATTCACAGACATTGACTCATACATACCTCTTATCTGTCCATTGGAAGTTTTTCTATATCTGCCATCATCATGTGGTTTTATCTGGTCATATCTAAATTAGGGATGGCCAATAATTTTTGATGGTGGGGGCACTCCAAGATTTTGGTAAGTGGTCAAGGACTGTACTTTTCTATGGAGGAGTTGCGGGGTCTGGGATGGAGGTTGGGGGCAGGAGGGAGCTCAGGATAGGGGATTGGGTGCAGGAGAGGGTGTGGGGTCCGAGAGTGTTTGGGTGAAGGAGGGGATTATGACCTGAGGCAGGGGATTGGAGTGCAGGATCCTAGAGTGGGTATGGGTGCAGGAGAAGATTCTGGCCTGGGGGAGAGGGTAGGAGGGAGTGCAGGGTCTGGGAGGGAGCTGAGGTATGGGAGGGAATAGGGTGCCAGAGGCAGGCTCTGGCCAGGCGGCCCTTATATAAGCAGCTCCCGGCCAGCAGCACTCTCAGGCAGGCTTCCCTGCCTGCCAGCAGTTCCGGACTGCTCTATTCTATGTGTCTCTCTGCACTGCGGGGAGAGGGGGAGAATAGAAGACAGCCAATGGGAGCAGAGAGATTCTGCTGCAGGTGGGGGTAGTGTGTGAAGCCTTTCCCCCTCCCTGCAGCACAGAGAGCCTTGGGGAACAGTCAGCTGCTTTTAACAGCACTGATCTCTGCTGCAGGGGCAGGCCACAAACCAGATGAAACATCTTGGCAGGCCAGATGTGGCCCATGGGCCATATCTTGCCTGCCCCTTTTCTCTGTTCTATTCATTCCCTCTGCAGCATCTGGCTTTGGCCACTGTTTGGAAGACAGGCTACTGGGCTAGATGGACCTTTGATCTGACCGAGTATGGCCGTTCTTATGTTCTTATACAGAACCCAGATGTATCTGCCCCCACTGTAAGTCATTAGGCTGGACTCCCCTCCCAGAGATGAGATAGAGCCGAGGAGTCCTCACAGTGTCTCACTTTGTTACTAATTCTGCAGAGAAAGAAAGTGTGACAGGTTGGACCATAGGCTTCTCCCTGGGTCTGTCACCCAGTGTGCTGGTCATGCCACTGAGTTTGTCAACCTGCCCGCTGGGGCACCCCAACACCCTATCCTGCTGCCCCAGAAGCTCTAGTCTCCCTCAGCCAACTCACAGAGATGGGGTAACAGTCCCCCAGCTGAGCAACAGAGACACTGAACTAGGGCAGCTCTGGGAGGGCTCAGCTAGAAGGCCATGGACAGCACCCAGGAACACAGCCTCAAAGAGGACCAAAACTTCAGATAAATCCATCTTACTCTGTATAAAAGTTTCACATAGAGAAAGCTTATAAGTTTGCCCTTTTGATCAATGAAAGAGAGATATGAACAGGGATTTCCTCTCCCACCCCACCACCACCCCAGGTAACAATTATTTACACTCTGCTTGATAATAAACAAAAGCATTTTATTAAGTATAAACAATAGGATTTAACTGCAAGTGAAAACAGACAGATTAAAGTAAGTTACTACTCCAAAATAAACAAAACACACCATCTAATCCTAATATACTAAGAAACTTGTTACATGCAAATTCTTACCCTAACAGTTGTTCTAATCATCTCATTAATCTTGGAAGCTTCCTAGCTCAGGCTCAATCCTTCCCCCATTCAGTCTTAGATGTTTCCAGCAGGCATCTTGGGTGTTAAGTAGGGATCTGGTTTCCTGGCATCTGGCCACTACTGCTATTGTTTGGTTTCCTGCTTTTATATCACATTTGCCCAAGGCAGGAATTCTTTGTGATCAGTTCAGACTTTTCTCAAACCTTGAGTGGAAAAGTACAAGATCCAAAATGGGTTCCAGCAGCAGATGGCCTAGCCGCATATCCTGGCATGACCAACCACAACTCAGACTTACAGGAAAAACAAAACCATTTACAGATTGTTATCTTGAGCACTGGGCCATTAAGTTTATGGAATATCAGTAGTGGCCCTCATTAGCTCAATTCGAATTAAAAACAGATCCACTTTTCATATGTCTAACTTTACGTGCAAGAAAGACACACATACAAGAATAGAATATACACATTCAGCAGACTGTAACTTTAAAAATGATATGTTATATGATGCATTTTGTCTAAAGAGTCTTTCAGATATGCATATTCATATTCACAAGCCATGGGGAAGGGCCCAGGACAATAAGAATATACATTAAAATTTTAAGCCTAACTGGTATCTCTTAAATGACTTGCCACAAGATGTCAGAATATGTTAATATTAGAGCAAAGTGGATCTAACAGTAAAACACAATAACTAAGAATGGCCATATAGGGTAAGACCAAAGGTCCATCTAGCCCAGTATCTTGCCTTCCAATAGTGGCCAATGTCAGGTGCCTCAGAGGGAGTGAACAGAACAGGTAATCCTCACGTGATCCCTTTCCTGTCATCCATTTCTAGCCCCTCACAGACAAAAGTGAGGGACACCATTCCTACCCATCCTGGCTATTAAGCATTTATTTAATTTTCTTTCTTTTATTTTGGGATTGGAAACAGTGCCCTGTTAGCTAATTGCTAAGTTATCTGCCAAAAAACTAGAGTTTTCCAGTGACTCAGTAGCCCCTTATGTTGATGAGTGTATTTGAGGGTGGACAGGGTCCCCTGCCAATTTGCTGTTTGGCTTGTACTGAGCATGCTCAGTAACACTGTTGAGGCTGCTGTCCTTACTTTCCAAAAGTGACAGGGAGTTCTGTGGCAACTTATAGACTAACAGATTTATTGGCACATAAGTTTTTGTGGGCAAAGACCCACTTCATCAGATGACATGCAGCTGATGAAGTGGGTCTTTGCCCACGAAAGCTTATGCACCAATAAATCTGTTAGTCTATTGGTACATCTACAGTAGCCCCCAGTTTGAACTAGGGAGGCTAATGACTAGCCCGGAATAACTGCCCACGTCTACACGCAGCAGTGAAGGGCGATTCCAAAATAAATGGTAATTTGAAGTAACGGGTTTATTTCGGAATTGCCCTTCTCTGCCATGTGTAGACGCGGGCAGTTATTCTGGGCTAGTCAATTTCCAAAATGGCGACTGGCCAGGAACCTGCTAATGAAGTGTGGGATATTTAAATCCCGCGTTTCATTTGAAATTTCGGTCACCCTCATTAGCCTCCCTAGTTCAAACTAGGGGGCTAGTGTAGACGTACTCTATAAGGTGTCACAGGACTCCTTGTCATTTTTGCGGATTCAGACTAACACGGCTACCCCTCTGATACTTGTCCTCACTTTGCATCCCTCACACCACTATCAGCATGCATAGGTCTGTCCCCCCACTAAAATATGAGATGGTGCCCCAGAGTCACTTAGGGGGGAGCAATTGAACTGGTTGAAGCTTATAACAGGTTCATTGTATGGGGGAGGCTATTACAGACTGCAAAACTGGTGTAATTGATTTACACAGTGAAAGAGCATTAAAAACAGCTTTTATTCTTATTCGGAAACAGATCTTTCTAATCTGTCAGTTGTGTGTCACAACACTGAGGTTTTACTCATTTCTATCACTTGTCCCAACTCAGTGGTTTGGGTCATACCTTGGCAGGTTGGGAAGGGTGTCTTCAAGTGAAAGGTGTACAGCAGAGTGGATCGACTGGGATGATGACCTTGCAATGAATTGATGTCACTATTCCTTGCCCTGTGACAATAATCTACACAAGATCTTATGTGGAAGCTGATCTGGGGTGTGTAATGAGCCATGCAGCCCATAGACGCATAGAAGATTAAGGCTGGAAGAGACCTCAGGAGGTCATCTAGTCCAAGACTCTGCTCAAAGCAGGACCAACCTTGGTGCAAATAACAAAGTTTATTCCACTCATGGATGGAACAAGTTGGAGGGAACATTGCTCCTCCTTGAGCCTCAGGGCTCTATAATCTGGGCAGCTTTATGGCTGCTGTGGTGATGGGTGGGATTTATGCACAAAAACTTTGCCTCAGTCTTCAATACAGAGCTCTCTCTCTCCTTTGCACCCCCTCGCTCCTTCAAACATACCTGTGGGTAAAGGTGGTATTATTGGAACAGCCTATTTAACTGCTATAACATTTTCCACTTAGATCCATTGACTTTTATTTCATGTTTTCCTTGGATCAGCGCCTCTGAGACTGGCTAAGCTGCCTGTTATTTGAACGCTTTGAGCCAGTCTCTCGCCTCATTGGCTGTACCCGATTTCCTCTCTAGAGGGCAGCAAAGAGATATATGTGTCTGCCCAGTTGCTAGCATCATGAGTGATGTTTCTCTCTTTTGTCAGGCCTTCTTACTAGATAGCACTACAGAAAAGTGTGTTTCCCAGTGGTATTTTGGTAGGGGTGATCTCTATTCTCTAGTACTAAACAAGAAAGAAGAATTTTAGCCACTGTGACTGCAGGAGTAGGGTAACATATCGATGGTAAAGATAATTTTTTCCCCCTAAACAGTGAAGGGCTGAAGAAAGGGAGGTTTCAAAAGAGCACCAGAACTGGATGGAGGGCTAATCTTCTTCACACTTAACATAATTGCTGCCCAAAGCTATCGTCATAATTGCAACTGCGACTGAGCAGTTCATCATGACCTGTTCTGTGGTGTCAGCAGTAGGCCATCGAAAACGGAGAGTGAATTCATTGGAATTCATGCGTATTGCGCCTCAGATCAGCTGTTTCTCTTCTGGATTGCCTGGGATGGAACTGCTAACTAATCTTAGCTCATACACATGTGATCTGGCATAAAATCCATGATAATGCAGGGCAAGAGAAAGTGATCATCTCACATTCATACTATAGCTCTCACTATTTTATTGAAAATCATGTGATTTTATATAAGCTCTAACTGTTTGATTCATGTGATTATGTGAGAATTTTATTTATTTATTCTTTTAAAGTAAGTTTCTAGCCCATTTTGTTGCAGAGAAAAGTTTGAAAATGGGAACTCTGCGGGCTCCAAATCCAGAAGAAAATTAAAAAGAACCCCTCCAGATTATTGTTTTTGTTTATAAACCTCATCATGTTTAAGGGTTTGACCTATGGTTTTGGAACAATTAGGTTTGCAATCTTGGTGCTTTCCATCCTGAAAGACTGCAAAGCATTTTACCAAGTGTGTATGTATCTGTGTATGTGTAACAGCTGCATCTGAGATCAGGGCCCCATGCTGCCACACACTGTTCATACACATAGTAAGATACAATACCCTACCTTGTAGAGCTCATGGATTAAATGATCATAACAAAGATGGGAACAAAGGGTGTACTTTTATCTCCATGGCATCGCAATTCCCCTTAGACAGAGACTAAGGACAAGTCAACACTGCAAGGAAAAAATGACAATTAAGATATGTAACTTCAGCTACATCAATTGCATAGCTGAAGTTGAAATATCTGAATACAGCTTTTGGTGCTGTCTACACAGCATGAAGTTGAAGAAAGAGCACACTTCCTCTGACTTCCCTTGCTCCTCGTGAAATGGGGGTTACAGGAGTCAGATTAAGAAGTCCTCCAGCTCAAAATTATTTCAAAATAATGGCTTACTGTATGGAGGCACACTATGTTATTTCTAAATAATGTCAGTTATTCTGAAATAATGCTGCTGTGTAGATGTGCCATAAGTGACTCACCCATGGTCACAATGAAGTCTGTGGCAGAGCTTGGAATTGAAGCTAAAGTTAGTAAAGTGATATATAAATTATGAAGGATTCTCTTTGTTCTTACACACAGCTGCCTCTTGAAAGTGGGGGAATACATAACAACCCATAGCAACATCTCATATTAGTTTGAGATAGGAAGTGAAGAAAAATACCAGGTGGGAGAGAGAGGGTGAGAATGGCACATATGCACCCAGGAAAACATTCAATACAAAGCCAAAACCTTATCCTCTTTCTGACCATTTTTGTTCTTCTTGTTGTTTTGCTTTTGCAACAATATGGCAACAACTTTCTAATATCCCAGGGCTCTTATTTAACTAGATTTTTACTGGGAGGTTGGGGAAGACAGAGGAAAAAAAGAAATAAGAGAAAAAACAAGTCTCGCTTCCAACCAGAGAGTCATGCGTTTTGACTCAAACTAATTATACAAATGATATTTTTATAACCTCCGTGAAGTCTGCCCACTTGCTTTGTGTCTCTCTCCATTGTTTACTTTAGAGCAGTCGGGTAGCCAAGTCTAAGTGACTTCGAAGAAAAACACACTGGACCTTGGACTCTGCTACATTCTGTTACTTTTTGGCTTGTAAACAGGATTGTTTTCCTAGTTCCATCCTTCCCATGCCTCCGTACAGGTTGTCTTTCCAAGATGTTTTGGCCAGCCCTGGGCCATGTTGACAGCTTCCCAGGAGACTGCTTTGAGCCTTCTTCTACCTTCAGAATGGGGATGAGGCTTTACAAGATAAGCCCAAAGACAAGCGCAGGGGGTGACCCAACAAGTGTATTTGCAAGACAGCAACAAGGAAGGTGGAATTTGAGAGGAATCTCTTGGCCCAGAAACATGAGATATTGGTAGCAAAAGGGAGATTAGTGCTGTTCAACGGATAAGTATCCTAGGCATGAGAGACAGGACATTTAAAAAGACATTCCTGATGCGTAATAATTTTCCCATTGCCATTATGACAGCAAGTCCCTCACTCCAGAGGAGTGTGAGCGCAGAGGAGTAGGGTCACCGCTGACCTTGACTCTTATCTGGGAAGGGAACAGGTGACTTTTATCCTTTGGGAGCCTCAGCTGGCTGCAACTCCGTTTAGCCACAGGAGGGCAGTGCTGCTCTACAGAAGCACTGTGGGGGACTCATCCACCCTCTGGTGTAGATGATGGGCTTTCAGGGGGGAGACATTCATAAATAGAGGTGACTGGCCCCCACTATCCCTATGCCACAGTTCTCTTAGGGGTTTAGGTGACCCTTATGGTCAGACAGGTGTGGGAAGAGAGACTGACTGAATCTTAACTCATCGCCCTGTTAAGAAGGTTTTAGCAGCTCCTGATTTGAGAGACGGGACCTGGTGATCTCAACCCCCACTGCAGAAGAAGTCTTTCTAGGGGAATTGCTTGGGGGCAGAGAACTTGCTTCAGGTTTCCATATCATACTCATGATAGCTCTAGTCCTCTCTTGTGTTTAAGACCCTACTTCTCTGCATAAGGACATGGGAACTCTTGCATGAGGACACAGCAGTGGTCCTTCTCATCTGGTATGGTGCCCTTTCCCCCGCCGCCACCATAAGCAGCACCTGCTTCATTAAAAGGAAGGGGAAGAGGGTTACATTACCTTGCAATTGCACAGTGTTTGAGAGAATTACTTCTGTACTCCGCCTGGCAATCAAGGAATGCTTTAGCAGATGGCTGCCAATGGCCCCTGCTAATTTTTATCACAGCGAATGTAGATTATCAGCCTGATTTTTCAGCATAGCTGTCACCTGGTTGGCTTCCATTTTTGTTCCTGAAATTCCATCCACTGGAAGCTGGATTTCAAATCTCCCGCCTTTGTGTTTTTTAGTAATTTAAAACCCCAGCTCTTTCTGAATCTTCTTACCATATTTTGCCTCAGTGATATCATAACTGCTTGGTTACTCAGTCAAACTGCTGCTGGCCTTAGAGGAGCAGTGTGGTCTCTGGATAAGCCCTGGTATAGAATAGAAGACACCTGCATTCTGTTCCCAGCCCTGCTAATGGCGTGCTGTGAGCTGTGTCACCATTTAGTGCCTCAGTTTCCCCTTCTGCCCTTTGACTAATTAAACTGTAAGCACAAACAGCCTCTCATTAGGAGTACATATAGTGCCTGGAACAATGGGCCCCTGATTTTGCTTAGGATTTTTTAAAAAATAGTGTAATATAAATAATAATTGGGAATTGCAGACATTTATTCCCTGTCAGGATTTGGCCATTTTGAATGTTATTTAAAGCTATAACTTTTCCGGTTTATTCCCTTACCAATATAGCTCCATGTCTCATTCACGTTCTTTCCACCAACACTGAACCTCTTTGTTGAGTTGGCCCACGTCCGGCATAGATACTGCTTTCTGAATGCCTGCAGCTCATTCTGAATTCTGCCGTGGGTGTGAGTGGTTTAAAACACTCCTTCAAATGTTTATTGCCGTGCATTAGGCTGGGGTTATTCCCCTTTGCCCTTCCTCTTTGCAGAGGCGATCGGAATATCTGCAAAAAGTATCGGTTAGTAAAGCTGACTCTGGAGAGGAAAAGGCAAGCTAGGCTGAAAGGTGATGTTGAGAGTTCTTGACTTGAGAGTGAATGGAAGATGTCCAGGAAAGGAGGTGACAGCCCAGTCACGGATGTGAAACAAAGAGGACTCTTCTCTGAAAAGGAATCCTTGAGGGACTCAAGAGAGGGAAGGTGTGGTGTAGGCAGAGGGAGACTGATTCAGAACAGGCAGTGGGGTGCAGCTGGGGAGGAGAAGGAGTGCCTCAAGACAGAGAGGAGGCCAAATTCTGGCCCAGTGTAAATGGATGAAACTCCACTGCTGCCTTATTGTTACAGCATGTACCACCGGGAATATCTGGGCCACATCCTCAGCTGCTGTACATTGGTGTAGTGCTGTTATCTTCAGTGGTGCCACGCTGAATTACACCAGTGAAGAATCTGGCCCACTGCTTGGCTTCCTGTTGCCTCCATCCTGCCCACTTGAGGGGGCCTGCCGCGGTCTCCAGTTGAACTTGTGAGGGGTGAGGCAGAGGTTTTCCTGGCAAATGAGAAAAATACTATCTTCATCCTGCTTCATCTTCCCAGGATTTCCGACTGAAAAGGCCCTGACTGATTCCATCTGGCAGGCTGACCATGCTTCAAAGACTGCAAATCCTGGGACTTTTTAACTCACAAACAAAAACATCCATAGTAAAAGGGGAAAAAAAGACAGTTGTCCCTGGGGAGACTAATTCCAGTCAAAAACAAGGCTCAGCCCTTGCTTCAACTGACTCCAACACATTCTCTGTTCCTTTTAAAACAAAACCAATGCTACTGCCTCCTCCTCTTGATACTACAGTCTGCATCAGTTCCCTTATTGCCCAGCCTCTCTGTGTGCATGCAGGGGGAGAGGCCAAGAGGAAAAAGTGGAAGAGGAAGGGACCTGCCATTGGTTACCACTTCTTCTGACACAAAGATGGATGTTCTAGGCCTTGCACACTAAAATTCTTGGGCCAGGATGGGAAAAATGAAATGTGCATGACCACCTGTTTATGAACCAAGCACTAGTACCCAGAGTCACACCCAGCTGCACTCGTACACGGAGCCATGCTCTCTGTTGAGTCAGGCTAGATTCTTAGAGGTGGGATTCCTTTTGGCCCTTCCTCCATTTTGAGCCCTGGAGCAAACTAGAGCAGCCTGTTCTATGCTATGCCAGATTGGCCCTGGCCCAGCTGGAGCCCTGAGCATTTACCTCACACCTGCAGCCTCTCCCTTTCCACTTGAGAAGAAGTCATAATAGCACAGAGATGGCTAGGCTGGCTGTTACCCAGCCCTGGGTTTTCATGTACCCGGGGGATCCTCACTGAAACAGCTTTCCATTGCTGGTGTACTGCCAGGGTGGGGCAACAGGGCCAGAATCTGACCGTCTGTGTTGTAAATTCTACTTGGCTAGACCTAGGATGTAAGCTCCCAGTCTCCCTGGCACGGTCCATGTCAAACCAATCTGATAGCTTTCTATGATAGGATAACGAGTCTTATGGATAAGGGAGAAGCAGTGGATGTGTTATACCTAGAATTTAGTAAAGCATTTGATACGGTCTTGCATGATATTCTTATCAATAAACAAGACAAATACAACTTAGATGGGGCTACTATAAGGTGGGTGCATAACTGGCTGGATAACCGTACTCAGAGAATTGTTATTAATGGTTCACAATCCTGCTGGAAAGGTATAATTAGTGGGGTCTCGCAGGGGTCTGTTTTGGGACTGACTTTGTTCAATATCTTTATCAACAATTTAGATATTGGCATAGAAAGTACGCTTATTAAGTTTGCAGATGTTACCAAGCTGGGAGGGGTTGCGACTGCTCTGGAGGATAGGGTCATAATTCAAAATGATCTGGACAAATTGGAGAAATGGTCTGAGGTAAACAGGATGAAGTTTAATAAAGACAAATGCAAAGTGCTCCACTTAGGAAGGAGCAATCAGTTTCCCACATACAGAATGGGAAGCGACTGTCTAAGAAGGAGTATGGCAGAAAGGGATCTAGGGATTATAGTGGACCACAAGCTGAATATGAGTCAGCAGTGTGATGCTGTTGCAAAAAAAGTAAACATGATTCTGGGATGCATTAACAGGTGTGTTGTGAGCAAGACATGAGAAGTCATTCTTCTGCTCTACTCTGCGCTGGTTAGGCCTCAGTTGGAGTATTGTGTCCAGTTCTGGGCACCACATTTCAAGAAAGATGTGGAGAAATTGGAGAGGGTCCAGAGAAGAGCAACAAGAATGATTAAAGGTCTAGAGAACATGACCTATGAAGGAAGGCTGAAAGAATTGGGTTTGTTTAGTTTAGAAAAGAGAAGATTGAGGGGGGACATGATAGCCATTTTCAGGTATCTAAAAGGGTGTCATAAGGAGGAGGGAGAAAACTTGTTCATCTTGGCCTCTGAGGATAGAACAAGAAGCAATGGGCTTAAACTGCAGCAAGGGAGGATTAGGTTGGACATTAGGAAAAAGTTCCTAACTGTCAGGGTAGTCAAACACTGGAATAAATTGCCCAGGGAGGTTGTGGAATCCCCATCTCTGGAGACATTTAAGAGTAGGTTAGATAAATGTCTATCAGGAATGGTCTAGACAGTACTGGGTCCTGCCATGGGGGCAGGGGACTGGACTCGATGACCTCTCGAGGTCCCTTCCAATCCTAGTATTCTATGATTCTTAGCAGGCATTGCTCCCCTGACTTTGGCAGAGCTACAGTTATTTGCAGTGGTGGAGGACCTGGCCCAGAAAACATTACACAGGGGAATGTGCAGCGAATAAGCAAAGGGCTTCTGTGACATGGCTCAAATTTTAATAGTCAATACATCAACTCCCATCAGAAAACCTCGGCATCCGAAGAGGATGTTGGGGCAAGTTATGGGCCCATGAAAGCAGGAGGTTGTGAGCTGAGACTGGCTAGAGACTTTAGTTACGGTTGGTGCCCCCAAGCTCCAGATAAAGTAACACTATGCTCTGCTCTTGCCCTTCCACAAGGAGCATGACCTTTTCAAAGATGGGTAAACTGAGGTAAAGGATAAGGCTCTGACCCCCTTTCTGAGGTTGAAGAATACATTCTGGCGTGAATAATCCCTCTGTAGTCAATGGAGCTGCTTGTGAGTAAAGTACTAGTCACTGTGAGTAAGGATCTCACAGCCTGACCCTGAATGACTTTCATAGAGCAAGTCAATGGCAAAGCCAGAACTATAACTCAGGAGTCCTGACTCCCAATCCCCTGATGTCACCACTAGACTGTCTCGCTCCCTAACACAAGTGACTTCAATACCTATGTGAACAAGAGCAATGAATATTAAGCCATGCATCCTGGGCCACTTCTTTGCCATGCCCTCCCCATGCTGCACATGTTTCAAATTTCAAGTCCTCCTGGTCCCGACGTAGCCGGTATTACCTCTTCCTTGCATCTGAAAAAAAAAATATCGCTGTGGAAACCAGGATTCCAGTTCCCCTTAAACAAAACCAACCCCAGATCATTCACTGGCGTCACAGAGACGTCACAGAGACGGCAAGTTGTCGAGTGCTTTCAGCAGGGCTCCCCGGGGAATTGTTTTCCAAGTAGGTAAAATCCCTTCTGTACGTCAGCGAGCAAACTATGCAGAAAAAATCCTGCCGTGACTCAGAGCAGCTCTCCAAAGGCTGTGGGATGGCAAGCAAGGGGTAGGAGGAGGGGCGTTGGTACAGGAGACAATCCCATGTACCACTAAGCCACAGGCATGAGATTTTGGAGCCGGCAGCACCAGGAGCACAATGGAACCTTTATTAGTGATTTCCAAGGCAGGAGAGCTTGCAATAAAAAATAACATTTCTGAGATATTATGATTGTCAACAGCCACCTTTTCCAAGACGAGAACAGTGCAGCATACCTGGAGGATGTAGACAGTACCTACTACACATACAGCCTTGGTGCTGGGGGAAAACCGTTCACCTAACCAGTTTCTTTCTTTCAGCGGGGATTCCTTACCGATGACTAAGTGACCATCATGGGTCTGCCAAGCCTATGGGTTTCCCCCCACAGACTACAGGCTTTTTGGTCCTTGCTACAGGGAAATCCCAAGAATCTACACATCAGATCCTCGGCCCCAGGTAAGTCCCCTCTGTACTGTGGCGGAGAAACAAAGGGCTTTTAAAGCTGGCTTTACAGACCAGCTCTGGCTCCTTCTCGCATAAAGCAATTCTCAGCTTCTGCATTAAAACCCTGTAACAAGAGTATTTTGTAGTACAGGGCAAGATGCAGCCTGGGGGTTGGTCCTGGCCCGCCTAACGCTTTGATCCAGCCTGTGGACTACGTCTGGCTGCTTTCTATTTATATCCTGCTGCCTGTGCCACCGAATTTCCAGGGGGTGGCTCAGGCATCAGGAACCTATTTAAATGGCTAACAGATCCTGGTCGCGGTGCTACCCTGGCAGAGACCAGAGCCGCGAGCCCTTTAAATAGCTACTGCAACCCTAGGTGGCCGCCAGGCAATGCAGTAGTGGTGGGGACTTGAGCCGCGAGCCCTTAGCTGTGTTTTTAATTCAAAGCCTTTGGTCCCAGACTATGGGGGAGAGGCTAGTCCCAGTCCTGCCCTTGCACCCCAAGCCTCACCCCTTCCAGGGGGTGGAGCAGGCCTGTGATCACATACTGAAATTCATTGTGGCCCCCCTGTGATAATTACTGCCCACCCTTGCCATAGCAGGTACAGGAAAATCCACCCCTGCCACCGTGAGGTAGGAGTGGTCCGGTGCCAGACAGCGGTGGGCTAGACTGCATTGTGTTCCAGCAGCCCTGTGGGCTTACCAGGTCTGAGGTGCTCAGCCCATTTTGAAAATCTGGGCCTTCTAAGCCCGCCTTCCCCCCAAATTACTAGTCACTTGGAACAATCTGGGCCAGGTCGCTCTAAAAATAGCCCCTACATTTTGACTGCCTCTTTCATCCCAGGACCTTCACAGGCTGCATATCTATTCTAACCATCTACTTCTTTTTATACCCAGTGATTGCTCTTCCCTCTCTGGGGTAGAATATGGCAGCCGTCTCTCCTGTGCATGTCACCGCGTGGAGGTTGGGAGGTGAAGAATTGCTGCAGTTACAGGGGAAATTTGAAGTGGATTGCAATATCCCGTACTGCCCTCTCGGGCCTGATTCTCTACAACCTTGCCCTGGGTGCTGGGTCTCACACCTGCACCAAGTGAGCATGACACCTCAGCAGATCAGAAAAGCAACATATTGGACATATGGCACTCACTTGGTGTCAATGATGACTCGAGGTTTCTCTGCTCTGGGAGTTGGAGGTATTATTTCCAGCTCAAGCAGACCTACCCGTGCTAGCTCTGATCAAGCTAACATGCTAAATATAGCACAGCTGCGGTAGTATGAACACCGGGTAGAGCTAGCCACATACTCAGGTGGACTCCTCTGACTGCTCACGTCTCTATTTTTAGGATAGTAGCTCCATCAAAGCTCACCTCATAGGTATGTATCCTTGAGCTGGAGATTACACCCCCAGCTCAAAGGATAGAAGCACTCACAGCATACAGCAGTGGATAACAAGGCCTCTAGTCTTATGGGCTGTTTCTCCTCTCTCTTGCACATCTGTAAATCAGGAGACGTTCCATTGCCCAGAAGACGCAGACTTGGTGACTGCATTTAGAAAAGGCCAGGCTCTCACGGTTTAGAGCCTATCGAAGATGCTTGTAATGGTGGCATTTTCATAACTGGGGATTGAATTAGATTTCACACATATATTCATCCTGGTTTGCAGGAACCTAGCATGCCTAGGAAATGTGACACTCTCCCCCAACACACCAATGAAACCAGAATTGTTATGTGCCCTCTTGCTAGTGTTATGTTTGTTTGAACAGAAGTCTTGTAGAGTCACATGCCCTGACCTTAGCCACAGAGGTACTAAAATCCAACAAAATACTGTAGTAAAGTGATATCAAGTGGGGAAAGGCAAGACAGACAAAGAATCCACACGCAAAGCTAGAACTCTCATGCTTTTACCCATGAAAGCTCATAATCCTATATATTTATTAGTCTGTAAGGTGCCATAGGACTATTCATTGTTCTTACGCACATCAGGTTAATTCTTATGCACATCAGGTTAATTTAATGACAAGGATGCAATGGTAACACTCATGTTCTTTCATTTTTGTGCTTTAAGAAAGGCCTTCAACGTTACTTGAACATATTTGGAGAGGATTTAATTTCCTTTGAATTCTTCTCTTTTTATTTTTAAACTAACAAATGAAGCTGCTTTTTCTCTTCGTGCCCTATGACACACATACCCTCTGCATTCTACAGAGCTACAGTAGAGCTGGTAGCTGTTTTGAATAGTTGAAGAATAAAGCAGTATTGATCTGAAAGCTTGTCTCATAATTTGATGTGGATTGAGTCAGAAACTGGAGTCTGCAGAATGTTAACATCAGGGAGGTGAATACGGCAGAGTAGAAAGGTTAGCTGAAAATGGAGAATTATTTCCATTTGGAAAGACATTTCCCATGAATATCTTTTCCATATAACATAGACCAAATTCATTAGTGTTTTTCCCCAAAGGCCAGTTCTTTAAAAAAAACAACCAACCTATCAGCCAACGAACCAACCAAAGATTATTTTCCAACTGAAAAAGAAGCCTGAGCTATTTATTAGGAATGGAAGAGCACCTCTATTTGGCATAGAGGATGCACTGTATATTATAGGTGGAGCTAGTAAAATCACCTAGGGTATGTCTACACTACAAAGTTAATTCGAACTAACAGCTGTTAGTTCGAATTAACTTTGATAGGCGCTACACATAGAAACCGCTAGTTCGAACTTAATTTGAACTAGCGGAGCGCTTAATTCGAACTAGGTAAACCTCATTCTACGAGGACTAATGCCTAGTTCGAATTAAGCAGTTCGAATTAAGGGCTGTGTAGCCACTTAATTCAAACTAGTGGGAGGCTAGCCCTCCCCAGCTTGCCCTGGTGGCCACTCTGGGCACCACCAGGGAAACTTGTCTGCTCCCCTCCCGGCCCTGGAGCCCTTAAAGGGGCACAGGCTGGCTACAGTGCCCGTGCCAGGTGCAAGCCTGCCAGCACTCAGCCAGCAGACCCTGCACCTGGTACGGCACGAACCAGCTACCCGCTGCCACCCAGCCCTCCGTCTCTTCCTGGGACCAGGCTGGCGGCTCCCAGGAGCCTGCCCAGGTCCGCAAGAGGCGGGCGCCCACCTGGTCTAGTGCGGACATCGTGGACCTCATCCATGACGTCCGCACTAGGCACAGGAAAGTGACCGTCTAGGGCAGGAGAGCTGCCAGCCTGGCCACCCAGGAGCAGGTTTGCATGAAAATCAAGGTGGTCCACTGAGACCCCCGACCCTGAGTCCTGAGCTTAGAATGTCCGTACTGGGTCAGACCAAAGGTCCATCTAGCCCAGTAGCCTGTCTGCCGACAGTGACCAACACTAGGGACCCTGGAGGGGATGGACCGAAACAATGACCAAGCCATTTGTCTCTTGCCATCCATCTCCAGCCTTCCACAAACAGAGGCCAGGGACACCATTTCTACCCCCTGGCTAATACCACTCCATGGACCCAACCTCCATGACTTTATCTCACTTCTCTTTAAACTCTATTCTAGTTCTAGCCTTCACAGCCTCCTGCAGCAAGGAGTTCCACAGGTTGACTATTTGCTTTGTGAAGAAGAACTTTCTGTTATTAGTTTGAAGCCTGCTACCCATTCACTTCATGTGGTGTCCTCTAGTCCTTCTATTATGGGAACTAATGAAGAACTTTTCTTTATGCACCCTCTCCACACCACTCATGCTTTTATAGACCTCTATCATATCCCCCCTTAGTCTCCTCTTTTCTAAGCTGAGAAGTCCCAGTCTCTTTAGCCTCTCTTCATATGGGACCTGTTCCAAACCCCTGATCATTTTAGTTGCCCTCCCCTCTCCCACCCTCTCTCTTCCCCTCTCCCACCTCCTTTTCCCAGTCTCCCCGAGTTTTGTTCAATAAAGAGAGTTTTTTATTTTTGAACACGTGTCCTTTATTTTGTACATCAGGAAGGGGGGCTAGGGAGGGGTAAGTGGAAGGAGGTGAGGGAGGAATGGGGTACGAGCCCCCGATGGGGAGGACTGGGGTGGCTCTGTGGGCTTTTCGGGATGGAAGCTCTCCTGCAGCCTCCTGATTGACACCCCTCCGCCCCCGGATGGCAGCCTGCGGCAAGTGCAGCCGGGCTGATGGCCGAGTGCTGTGATGTGCCGAGTGTGGGCACTCAGGGCACTCCAAGCCAGGACTGCTTTGCAAGCGGGGAACCCCTGAGAACTGTCTGCCCGGGGTGGGGGTTGGGTCCCTTTAAGCAGAGCCCTCGGCTAGCCTGAGACAGCAGCTCCATGCTCTAAGTCCTAACCTGATGCCCTGCCGGCACTGCTTCTGGCCATCCTTAACCTCGGTTCAGGGTCCACTCAATGTGGACATGCTAATTCGAATTAGCAAAATGCAAATTCGAACTAGTTTTTAGTTCTAGATGCACTAATTTGAATTAGCTTAGTTCGAATTAACTAATTTGAATTAAGTTAGTTCGAATTAGTGCTGTAGTGTAGACATACCCCTACAGTTTATATTGCCTGACACTTCCCATTATAAGACCCATTTGCTTAGAAGTTTCAGAGGGGTAGCTGAGTTAGTCTGTAACACGAAAAACTTCAAAAACAACAAATAGTTGGGTAGCACTTTAAAGACTAACAAAACATGTGGATGGTATCATGAGCTTTCGTAGGCACACCCCACTTCTTCAGATGACTAGAACCAGTCTCCGGTCATCTGAAGAAGTGGGCTGTGCCCACGAAAGCTCATAATACCATCTACATGTTTTGTTAATCTATAAAGTGCTACCAGACTATTTGTTATTTTTTAAGTTTTTCATTTGATTAGAATTTGCCAGATTTTAATCATCCGTGCTGAAATTTTCCAGGCTGGGTGTTTGCCTCATTCTGAATTTTTTGTGATAGCTTCCACAGAAAAATGGCTCAGGCATGGCTAATGCCAAGGTTAGGGAATATACATTGTTTTATCCATGTTAAAAATGCTTGTAGCCCCTTCTAACACAGTGGTGGGCAATCTGCAGCCCATGGCCACATTCTGTGTGCAACCCACGACATTTTGTTTACTGTTGCCCACACACAGGGTTACCAGATTCCACTGGTTTCCGTCCGCGTCGTTTTTTTCCTACCGGTATTACAAAAGTGACATGCACATAAAGCAAGGGCACATGAAGTGACGCCGATTGAGCACAACATTAACCGTGAGAGCCGTGCAGTCCCTCTGCATCCACTCAAAGTGCTGCTACGGTTCAACTGGCACACCCTGCAAATTCTAGCTACACAAGCGCAGTTAGCAAAACTACCCTATTATGGGAGACCGTCTTGGCTACGACAACCTTGCGGCCCATTGAGATGAAGGAGGGCCACTCCTATGGTGCACTCACAGCTTAGGTTGCCCATTGCTGCTTTAGCTCCTCCATGCTTGGAAGCAGTGACTTGACATTTGGTGTGTGTATGTGTATGTGTGTGTGGGAGGGGATGTGTGGGGGGAGGGGAGGATCCTCTCTAATGTCAGGATGGAATGCACCTTTTGCTGTTCCAATGAAAAATTACCCCCACCTGGCCAAGTTCTAAGTGTTCAGAAATCTGTGTGCATATACTTAGTGGAGTCTTATTAGGGTTTGTCAGGTAGATTCTCCCAAGAGTCCCTCTGCATTTCCCACCCGCTATCCCCTCTTGGCTCTTTGGTGCTGACTGCACTGAGCATACTCATGAGAAGGCTGGTTCCCCATCCTGGCCCAGAGTAGGTTGAATTAGGCCAGGTGGGCTCAATCAGCCAATCAGGGAGCAAACAGGGCTAGATTTAGGCTCCGAGGGGGTTGGTAATTGTAAGCAAGCTCACTTGTGAGGGAACAGACAGGTCTTATGTGACGCCAAGAGATCAGACACAGAAAAAGGGCTGCAGGGTAAAGAGTGAGTCACTTTCCCTGAGGGAGAAAGGATAGAATCCCTGAGGCCCTATAGA
Organism: Pelodiscus sinensis; assembly: GCF_052426305.1. NCBI lineage: Eukaryota > Metazoa > Chordata > Testudines > Trionychidae > Pelodiscus > Pelodiscus sinensis. Next base: position 117,272,333 of record NC_143056.1, on the reverse strand, counting down.
CTCTAGGTAAGAGGGGTCTCACTAGAATGGGTGGAAGTAAGAAGTCTAGGGGTGAGAGCAATAAGGCTAGAGAGGCTGCAGAACTTGACTGCTTGGTGAAGGGCCCTGGACTGAAACCTGGGTTCCCCTATAAACCACTGCAGAGTGGTACTGCTTGGCGCAGTGAACTAGAAGACAGCCTGGACCACTGCAGGAATGGTAGGGTGGTGGGGGGGGGGAGAGCGGGAGAGTGTGATGGTGCTGGAGCAGAAAGATGTTGACGTACTCTACCTTGAAAGGGAAAACCACTTAGTGACCTGGCTGGAGGCTGGATTGTGAAAAGGAAACTACAGTTCCTGGAACATGCAAGAGAGTGATGAAGTGGTGCAGGAAGGGGCATCTGCCTGGCAGAGCTAACCACCAGGAGCAGTGACTAGAGTGCCCTGTCCCAGTGTTCCACGCTGGGCCTTATGTGTAGACAGCGACGCTGTTTCGGAATGTGTCCGGTATTCCAAAATAGCATTTTCCGCATTTTAGCAACAAGCCCCTTATTTTGAAACTAGCCAATTAGCTTGTCATAAAACGGGATTTTCAGGTCTCTCCTCCACCTTGGTCTTCTCTCCTCCGCCTCCTGCCTCTCTCTCCGTCTCTTTCTTTCTCTTCTCCTCCTCCTGCCTCTCCCTCCCCTACGTCTCTCCCCGCCTCTTTCCCTTTCCCTCCCCCTCCCACCGTGGTGCTTGGCTGAGTGCCGCCTGCTCTGCCGTGCCACCACAAGGGAGGGGGGCAGGGCGGTGACATACATGGCCAGGGGGCAGGGCTGTGTACGTCACTTCCCTGCCCCCATTCCCCTCCCGCTATGGGGGAGCCCAAATGGCCCCTTGCGCTGCTGGCTCCCCCTCAATGGCCCAGCTGAGGGGTGCAGCACTCAGCTGAGTGCCACAGCGGGAGGGGACGAGGGGGTGGTGATGTACACGGCCCCGCCCTCTGGCCGTGTTTGTCACCACCCCGCCCTCTTCCTCTCACTCCGTGGTGGCTTGGCTGAGTGTTGCGCACTCAGCCGGGCCGCCGCAGGGAAGAAGGGGCAGGTAGGCCTGCCAGGTGTCTGGCATTGTACTGGACAGTTTGCTATTTGTGCGCTCTGTCCGGTAAAAAAAATCAGAAAATACCAGACACCTGCAACGTCCGGTATTTCTGATTTTTCCGGCTGTGCACCGGACAGAAGCCTGGCGTGGGCCAAGGGAGCGGCTGGGAGTCAGTTAAGTGTGAGGAGGAGGGGAAGCCTCCTCCTCGCTCGTGCGTCGCCGGGACCCTGCGTGGGACAGACAGAAAGTGCCCAGGTCAGTCCCACTCCCCGCCGGCCAAATTGCTCACCCCCTCCCCCTTCCCGGCCAGCCAGTTCTCCCCCACTACCTCTTATGATCTTCCCTGGCCAGCCCCCCTGGACCGTCCCCCCCAGCTCTGCTTCCCTCCGGCCCGTTCCTCTTCCTGATCTCCCCGGCCAGCCGCTGCACCTCTCCCCACCCCCGCCAGCTCTGCTTCCCGTTCCCCCTTCCTCCTGGCCACCCTCGTGGCCCCTGATCCCCCCCATGTGTGATTCCCCCCCTTATTCCTGGCCAGCCCCACCCCCTCCCATCAGGTCCCCCCTGATATCCCACGGCCAACCCCGTTCTGCCCGACCCCCCAATGACCAGCCCTGCTTCCCATTGGCCCCTCTATTTCCCCCGGCCAGCCCCGTTACCCCCCCATTAGCTGTTTTCAGGCCCCCCCCTTCCCGGCCAGCACCACTCCCTTCCTGGCTGTTCCCTCCCCCCCTCAATGAAGCGGGCCGCCCCGAGGGAGGAGATGGGGGAGGCGGGGTGCTGACGTACACGGCCAGGGGATGTGGCCGTGTACGTCACCATCCCGTCCCCCCTTCCCCTCCTGCCGTGGTGCTCAGAAAAAATCCCAGGTGCCCTGGTGGCCATTCTGTGCATAGCAATCAGTGTTCTTTTGAGAGAGCATCAATGCACTCTGGACGCTTTCTTGTGCTAAAGTGCATTGCTTTTTTGATGCTCTTTTGCAGTGTGCATGTGCTCTTGCACAAGATGTTTTTGTGAAAGATCTTTTCTGCAATAAGCTTCTTGTGCAAGAAGCCTGTAGTGTAGGCATAGCCTGAGACTGTATTCTCCTTGCTCTCCATGCTTCCTGGATGGCTAAGACAGACTCAAATGCAGAAGACAAGAGCTGGGCCTGGTGGGGGATGTAGCAGAAAGGAAGACTGGAGTGGGGATGGGGTGTCTGGGGAAGAAGACTGAGACTGGAAGAGGAGCTGGATGGATGGGACTGGGAAATGAAGGAATAGAAGATGGCTGGGGCTGGCAGGGTAAAAAGCCTGGAGAGAAGCAGTTTGGGATGAGAAGCCAGGAAAGGAAGACTAGAACTTGGACGGGAGGCCCAGAGGTGGAGACTGTGTTTTCCCCAGTCCCATGCTGTTTAAGTTGGTTAAACTATCAAGCAAAATGTGTACCCTTGCTGGTAGTTAATATAAAGCTATGTAATAAAATAGCTGCTGGGGATACAAGAGGAAGAAAATAACCTGAACTGCACATGAGGAATAGTCTGTCATCCATCTATGTATCTACTGGGGCCCATCTGCTCTATCCTGCCAATCAGTCAGATCAGAGATTGGGTCTTTGTCTAAAAGATAACCTGACATATATTCAGCGGATGTAAATCAGTTTAGTACCACTCACATCCATGGCATATCATCAGTTTACATCAGCTAAGGATCTAGCCTATTACCTTCTAGTTCAATTCCATATTATTCATCTCAATAATGTTCACTAAGGGCTAAAGTTCAGCTTAACTTGAAACGTGTGCTTAAGTATACTGATGAACTGGAGAGCCTTAGATGGCAGGAAAATAGTTCCTTCCAGGCCAGGGTGGGCGTTTCTGCCTGGGAATTCTAGGGCCTCTTCATGAAGGAAGTCTGAGTTCACGATCCTACTGGTCCTTCTGGACTCAGCATCTCTGGTTGGATTTTTCTTTCTCTTTGTTCTGTATTGCATTTCAAACCCAGGCCTCTGTCACATGTACTTCTTGGACAACATTCTTCTCCAATGCTCTTTCTGTTCCATGATCCCCTGGCAGATATTCTGTCCTCATTACTCACATTGACGCATTTTGTAACATACAGAGCTAACCTTCAAAATCCAACTTTTGAATTTTCCTTCAGTTTGTAAAAGAAAACACACACCTCACCCACTTTACAAAAAAGAAAAAAATCTTGTTTTAGGTCCCAGTGGGTAAAAACACCAGGATGGGAAAGTGAAGATAAACGTAACAGATTTTCAGAATTTTTAGTTGAAGTTCCAACTTGTGCTGCTCTCCAGTTTTTCCAGCGTAAAAGAAAAAATAATTCGAAGTTCCTACTCCATAATAGTGAGGCAATCAGCATTTGTACACCCCAAGAGGGCTGAAAATTCCTAACCAGAGTTCCCAATTTCAGAAGTATCCTATAATAAAACGTTGTGTTCTGTTTATATATGGCAACTCAACTTGAGAGTCTTGAGTTTCAACACAAGGTTTTGCAGTGGTGGTGAAGAAATACAGGCAAAAGACAATGGGGCGGACAAAAATCACTGGGCCTGGGCAGAGATGGGGCAGCTCCATGCCCCCAGAAGGGGAGAGGTCTTGGGGGAAAGGAGTGGATCTGGAGCTAGCCTGCCTCTCACATACCACCTGGGGCATGCTACGCCTCTGCCAGCCAGCCCTCAGCACTGCCCGGAGTGTGCCTCGGAATGTTCTGGAAGCCATTTAAAGGGCCTGTGGCTCCGGCTGCTGCTGCAGTTGTGGCAGTGGTGGCTGGGCAGCCTATACCCTTTTGAATCACCTGGCCTGGGGCAGTTCCTTCCCCTCCCCCTTTGGGGGTCTGGTAAAAGATTTAGTCTTTTCCTGCAGTCACTCCCATTCCCCTCTGGCACTCGTGGAGTCAAATCCATTCACTTCTTAGTGGTATGATATTTGCTTCCTCAGTTTTAAAAATCCTCCCATCCATTCAGGCAAGGGTTTGGTTTTTTTAACCAAAGACTGTGACCACACTGTTTGACATCCAGTATGGGGTTGGGCAAAACTAAGTGCAGAGGAGCCTGCAAGGAGAAAGTCAGGTATTATTCAGGGTCTCTATAAGAGCTGATAACTTCTTTTGGATTATGGTTTTTACAGGGAGGCTGTAAAATACTTTTTTACAGACTCCTTGTCAAGGAATGGAATAATCAGAATTTTGAACATACTGACAAACCAACAGTCGCTGACTTGGCTTTGCTGCGCTCTGTGGAATTACATTATGCGTTTATTGGATGTATCTGGATAGTGAGAGGAAATATTTATGAATGTAGATGACACCACAAATGTTCACACAAGTGTTTTGTCCAAAAAAGTGAACCATAAATGTTTTCTTAGATATACATCACTCTTTACTGTTTTGTTGAAAAGCGTTCAGTTATCCAATCAAAGAGCAGGAACAGTACCATGTGACTAAAGTAATAAATCACATACGATGATTAGTTAAATAGTCGAAGTAAACACCTTGCAAGCACTACATAGGTTGGAAGTGACTTGTCCAGACATCTCAGTAAAGGCTGGCTTCATATTCAAAGAACTTTAAGGGAGTTGGGAACCAAAATGCCATGGAATGTCTAACTTCCTTAATTCCCACAACTGCCTTTGAAAATCCTGACCAAAAATTACAGCTACATCTGGAGAAATCATGTTGGGTTAATGAACAATTTGCAAGGAGAATAAATATTATTCTCTCCCAATAAATATTATTTATGGTGACTAACCCAGCCGCCTTTGTTTCTTATACAAAAATCATTTACTGTTCACTGACTGCATTTCCTTTTCAGGAGTTTGGAAAATAAATTCTCGGCCTATTTGGTTAATAAAAATTAATATTTTTTTCTTGTGTCCTTTACACAAGGGCTGTTCCAGTCTCCATTTCTTCCAGTATTTTTTTTTATTCCCTTCACTAGTGGTCCCACTTGAGATTTGAGCATTGTTTTGGGGTCATAGACATTTGGCAATAATCCAAGCTGGAAAAAGGGCTTTTCAGACTCCCAAGTACTTCCAACATGCAAGGGCAAATGTGATGGGGTACCTTCCTACACAGCTGGTGAAAGGATTAATGGTTACCTAAGATGCTAATTAACTTACGTAGCTGAACCCACAGGACAGGACAGGTCTAATTAGTAATGGCATCTAGCTGGGGAGGGACTGGATGGTTCTATAAAATGGAGGAAATTTGGCCACTGCATGGAGAAACTCTGCAGTCATGGCTTAGGTAGTGAAAAGGAATAAGAAGAATCTTGCAGGGTGACTAGAAAGCTTAGAGAAATGCTTGATAGGAAGAAATTCAGAGAGTTGGCAGCATGGAGTCAGGTGCAGTGAGTTTAGACTGCCTTTCCTACAATCCCTAATCTGGCAAGATAGCGCAAAGCCCCTTAAAAGAGGGTGTGGACTATTGAAAGCCTGAGAAAAGGCTATATGGACCACTATGCCTGAGATGGAAGGTAGGCAGCTGTGCATAATAGTTGGAGCAGGAGTTAGTAGCCAGAATCCAAGACCTAGATTAGCTGGAGTGATAGAGAGCTGGGACCAAGCAGCAGCTAGTGCAGCAGTGGGGAAAATCATATTTTAAGCAACTGCCGAACTGTTGCTGCTGGGCTGCTGACTCTTCAGGCAAGGTAACCAATTAGACAGCTTATTAGAGGCCAGCTGTGCTTGTTAGATTGCTAGAGAATAAGGTCTGCTGCAGACCCTGAGTTCTCATGCACAGAGCCCAGAAGCAAATGAGCAGACCAGACTGAGGGATACTTGGTCAGGCTGGATTCTATGCTACACCATAAGGGGTGGGAGTAAATGTGACCTAGTGTGAAGGGCTGAGTCACCAGAAGAGGCATAGCGCTGCAGGGCTGGCTGGAACAGTGGCAGAGGCTGCTGGAAGAGGAGCGGCTTCTATGTCATGCCCAGCTGTGAGGCAGGAACACTAGTAGTCAGTTGACTCTTTATCGCAAGTCAATCATTCTGCTCCACTTGGTGACACTAATCAGTACTCTTTTTTTTGCTGCTCAGAGGAGTGGCACACAATGCTGTTGTAACCGGGGTCCCACTGAGATTACTTAGAATAAATTGCTGAGAATGGGGCAGACAATCCCCCAAAGTGGTGGATAGTTAGAGCCCTGCAAATCCACGGATATCTGCTTTATATCAGTAGGCATCTGCAGATAACCGTGGCTCACTTTTCGTGGATGCAGATACAAATGTATACACGCAGGGCTCTATGGATAGTCCAATACTTAGATTTAGCAAGCCAGCACAAAACAGCTTCTATATACCTTACTGGATACCCAGAAACCAACATAGTTCTCTTACAGCAATTTAACCTTAGGCCTCCACCCGGACACCCACATCAGATACCAGGAGCTCACTGAAAAAAATCTTCATTCTACCAGTCCCAAAGGCTCAGATCCATTACTTCCCAGGTTAATGAATATTCCAGATCTTACCCAAATGTGCTCTTAAAGCCAATTCTTAATAACCAAAATAAAATTTATTAAAAAGAGAAAGGTTAAAAGGTGGATATACATACAGACAGGGATACAGTTCTGAGGCTAGATTCATAGTAGAGATGGTGAGCTTTGTAGTTGCAGAATTCTTTTAGAATTCGTCCATAGTCTGTAGTACAATGTTCATATTCAGCTTGATCCAGATGAGACTGCAGATCTCAGTCTTAGGACTTAAGCTTTCCCTCCATGAAGCAGATCTGAGATGAAAGGATCAGGTCCCAAGAGTCTTTTATATAGATTTCTAGCAGCCTCTTGACCACCCTGGCCTGGGTGAACAATAGGCTTTTGATGTAACCTTCTGTTTCCCAAACAACAACAGTAATTAACTACATGGATTAACGTAAGGTAACTTATCCATTAAGCAGTTTATCACAAACTTTAAAGAGACATATAGACAATGACATTGTTTCATCTAAATGTTGATATTCCCTTTTGATCTCTGAATCAATAGCTATAGTAATAGACAGGAACTGTCTGTTTACATGGCTAACATCCAACAAGATATAAGTAAGCACATACAATTAGTATTACCTCTACTTTTCTAACAATACAGCTTTACATTTTAAAGTTCTAGCCTATCTAACATGGAATGGCCTTAATTACCATTTACATACTTTTCTAGGACATCTCTAAAGGCTGAATCTGGGTTATTTAGCATATGATTTGCTTAACCCTTTCCAGACATGTGTCGCTTGGGATTCTCAAATGTGTTTTATTCTTATTGTGAAAGTCCAATGGGAGTCAGGTGCTGAAGTCCCCATTGCAAATCCCACCCTTAGATAAACACTGATTATTTGGCATTGTTTTTAGCTTTAGGAGGATGGAGTGATGAGATTAAAATTAGATAGATAGGTCCTGACCCTGATTCTGGGTGTCAGAACCATGCTCCAATTACAAAAGTAATTTTATGCCCTCTTTCCCTACCCCTCAGACTCTGGATCTGGCTGCTGGACTGGCTCAGTTACCAACATAAGGCAGGTTGCTCTAATTTCCTACCTACAGCTCCAAGGGACTATTCTAGCAGTCAGGGATCACTGGCTCTCCTGGATTAGGGTCTAGGATGGGACATAGATGAAATTCACTACAGTGGCCCTGTGCCATCTGGGATCTCCTCCCTACCCCTTTTCTGGAATTCTCCACAAACCAGTTAAGAGACTCTTTGGCTGTGTCTAGACTGGCCACTTTTTCCGGAAAATCAGCCGCTTTTCTGGAAAAACTTGCCAGCAGTCTACACTGACCACTTGAATTTCCGCAAAAGCACTGACGATCTCATGTAAGATTGTCAGTGTTTTTGCAGAAATACTATGCTGCTCCCGTTCGGGCAAAAGTCTTTTTCCAAAAAACTTTTGTGCAAAAGGACCAGTGAGGACAGCAGAGATTTGTTTTCCACAAAAAAGCCCCGATCGCGAAAATGGCAATCGGGGCTTTTTTGGGGAAAAGCACATCTAGATTGGCCACGGACGCTTTTCTGCAAACTGTTAAAAGCATTTCCGGAAAATCATGCCAGTCTAGACGTAGGCTTTGAGTGCTTTGTGTTACTGGGGTGGTGCAAAATGGCAATAGCAGAGCCGGGACTCTAAGCAGACAGCAGAGCTCAGCAGAAGCAAACACTTTTGGAGGCACTTTTACATCACACTTGAGGCTTAAAATATGCAGTGATGTCATCTTCTCTTTGAATGAAGTACCTTGAGCACAATGGGCCTGATTCTGCTCTAATCCAGGTGGAAATGCAGAGTGACTGCACTCCTCTCGGGGGAGGGGGAGTTGGCACTCCTCTCACTCCAGATTGTCAGGGATAGAGGCCAGTTTCTGCTCTCCTTGAGCCATGTTCATAGTGATACATTTGGGCTACGTCTACACTGGCCCCTTTTCCGAAAGGGGCATGCTAATTTTCCAGGTCGTAATAGGGAAATCCGCGGGGGATTTAAATATCCCCCGCGGCATTTAAATAAAAATGTCCGCCGCTTTTTTCCGGCTTTTAGAAAAGCCGGAAAAGAGCGTCTACACTGGCCCCGATCCTCCGGAAAAAAGCCCTTTTCCGGAGGATCTCTTATTCTTACTTCCCCCGCGGATTTCCCTATTACAACCTGGAAAATTAGCATGCCCCTTTCGGAAAAGGGGCCAGTGTAGACGTAGCCTTGGTGTAACTACTGTAAGTTAGACATTGGAAAGATGCAAGGGTCAAGAGGATGCCTCTTGCATGCTTTTATCATTTGTGATATGTTATAAGTGGCGGCCGCTGAAGACAGGGTGGTAACTGTGAGTGCAGGGGCATGTGATGGTCTGAACACCCACAGGGCTGTTGAATTAAATCACCGTTCCCTGTTCTTAGAGTTTTGCTAGTGCTCAGGAGCAAGCAGAGTTGAGAGCCACTCTTCCCCTTTCTCCAAATGCTGGGACAGGACTAGTGATATTGCCTGCAGGCGCGTCCCCCCCCCCCCTTTAAGAAAAGCTTAGAATTTATTAGAGAGGCATCCAGTGAATGTTGTTGCCAGCTCTCACAACTTCATTATGAAGCTCATGGTATTTGGTGGTTTTCCCCAAAGCCTCAGCTCTCAGAGTTATGTGACTCTTTCTCTTTTTTTTTTTTTTTTTAAGTGAGCTTCTAGCCCTCAAGAATGCAGAGAAAAGCTTGAAAGTATGAAACCTAAAGACTCAAAAAACCATTAGGCAAAGGGGAAAAAAACTTCTTTTGGCTTAAAAATCATCACATTAAAAAAAAATCAAGATTTTTTTTTAGCTTGTCTCATTATTTATGGATGCTTGGTATGGGCAGTACTTCTATAGAAATTACTCTAAAACGCCATCAGGGAAGTAGATCCAGGCAATTTTAATAAAAGAAAAGAATTTGGTCGCAGGGATATAATTCTCAATTACATTTGAGAGGGAGGCTCAGAAGATGCCTGGCAAGAGGATCATTTTCTATTAAATCCTGTAGCGTGTGGCATGGAGGAGGCTCTGCCGTGAGGTCCTGTAAAAGTGCGGGTGCCACTTGCTTTACACCCTTTCTTGTAACGAGCCAACCACTGCTTTCCGTCTGGGCACCCAGTCGGCTTTAAAAACCAGAACAAAGAAAACAAACAAGCTGGGAGATTAAAGGCAGGGAAGGCCCCTTCTTCCCATGTTTCCCTGTGTGTGCGGGCAGCAGGGGGCCTGACGGGAAAATAGCCCTTTCCATAGTGGCTTGTCCCACAGGAAACAAGGCGGATTGCAGGACAGAGGGCTTTGTTCAGGCCAGAGCAGTTAAGCGCTCCCTCTCCTTGTTTAGACGGAGGGGGTGGGCAAAGAAGGAGCAAAGGATTGGGGGAGGGGAAATTTCTGTATATAACATAGGGTCTCTTGTGACTCCTCTGTGCCTCGCTGCCCAGCTTCTCCAAATGCGCATGGTCCCGCTACCTCCATCCCTACCCCTTTGCCCCACGACTGCCCCCACCTTGTTCCTGACTCTGAGAGAATGTGCTGGGGTGGTCTCAGCATGAGCCTGGATGCCTAGACCCAGTGTTGCAGCTGCGGGGCTAGAGCTGTAAGGGTCAGAATCTGGCTTCTCTCTTCTAGTTCAGGGACATCTACACTTTTGGGGGTTGCTGGGTGGCCTTGCTGCAGTCTGGATTCCCTCTTCTGTGCTTTCCTGCGGCGCTCTGCTCTGCCCCAGTCCTGAGGAGCTCTGGTGTTTAGGACCATCCCTCACCCGATACTGTTGCTCTGCTCTCACTGGAGCAAGCCGAAGCAGCTCCCACCAAAGTCTGCTCATTCATTTTCTAGCACCCCACAGCTGACATGGCCTTCCAACTTTCCACTTTGTTTCAAGGCTGTACAACACACTACTGCAGTCCAGAGGTAGAAACCCCCAATAGCCTGCCATGGGCACTGCCATCCAGGCTCCTGTACAGATCCATTTTCTCAGCTAGGGAAGGAGCACTACCTTGCTGCTTCCCCCCCCCCCCCAACCCCCCCATCTGCCATGCATGGGATGGATTGCTCACTTATCACGTCTTGTGCTATTTGACTGCTCCGTTAGTCCTTTCTACCTGCCTTTGTAACTGCTCTTTTTGTTCATGTGCCTTTCTATGTACAGTGAAACCTTTGTTATCCGGCACTCTGCTAACCAGAAAGCTTTGTTAATCGGCATTGCCCCCAGCCACAATACTGTCACATCTTCAGGCACACAGGCCTGGTTTGGTTTACCATGATGTGCTTAACGTTTTTTTTATTTAAGAAGTACTAATCATCTTTAATTCAAAATAGAAATGTGAGACCAACTGCCTCACTCTACAAAACTACCAATATTAAAAACTTGAGTTTTCCTATTATTGTCCATTGGTTTTTCCTAGGTTGATGGGACCCTCAGATAACTGGAATTTTTAGATAACCGGAACACCCTAATCCCAGAGCTTGCCGGATAACACAGGTTTTACTGTAGTTGCTCTATTAGAGGCTCTTCCATGTCCATCAGACTCACTGCCAGCCATCTTGAGTTCTCTGTATCTGGTATAATCTGTGTTTGCTGAGATATTACACCCTCCCTGCGTGTCTGGCTGTCAAAGCTCAGAAGGATATGAAGCACTGAGAGACCCTGAATGTATTGAGGGCATAAATTGTGGCAAGGAGATCTGTGTGGGAGGCAGAGAGCTGGAGCAACTTTGGGGTCCCCAAAAGCTTTGAGTTCAACCAGTTGGATGTGTATTTGAACCAAACCTGTCCCCCTTTGAGTTACCTGTTGCTATTCGAAGAGGCCATGATGGAATTATTTCCTTGCATCTCACTTGAACCCCTTTGTAATTCTCTGCATAATAGGTCCAATTTCCTGCCAGCTTCTTGCAGCTGTCATGTATTAGGTGCTGAACAGCATTTAGCCTGTTTAAAACTTAGTGTCGTCATGCTTGTTGCCCGTTAGTATGGTGCTATTGAAGGTGATGTGGCATTAAGCTGGCATGAAACTGGTGTAATGGCAGGCAGCTGAGGCACAACGGGGGTAGTATCCTGGAAAATATCCTGAATGTTTGCAGAGCAGAAGGTGGCAAGACTGAACATTTGTAAATAAGGGGAGCCTTGCAAATCTACCTTTCCCGAGTACCTCACACGCCGCTATTGAAACACTGGAAAAGCAAGGTTCTCCCACAGCAGAATGAAATTCATCTCCAGCAGCCGAGAAAACAATGTCTTGTTTACAGACTAGCAAGGGGTTTGTGCATGCACGTGTCTGATTAAACGCTGGCTAATGTATCCGTTTGACTGCTTGGAGGGTCTGGTTTTGTACAAGATGTTTTTCAGACATGATTCTGCTTTTTATTAGAACAAACTGGCAGTGAGAGAGATGGGGATGATATGTTACTAGGGTGAGGGAAGAGAGAGCTGCTGGTAATTCCTCCTTTAATGAAAACCAGCTTCTGCGTAAAGAGAACAGACCCTGATAAACCTTTCTACTTCCTGCAGAGGATTTCGCAGACAATCCCCCCCCCCCACTCCTCCACCCTCCCCTTTTGGATCAAACACCAGTTTTGCTGAGATCATGTTTTAAGACTTTGTTTCCAGGTAACTGGCTTCATTCTTCACAACAGAGAGCAAGGCTAAGGAAAATATAATCAGCTGCCCTTTGCTAGCCTGGAGATAGGTAAGGGTTTGTTATTTTAGAATGTATTGGTGCACTTTTCCGCTAGTGAAGTTTCAGAGGGGAGTGAGGCAGGTACCATTGGACACTTGCCATGCGAGCTTCTGCAGTTGTGAACCACCATTGACCTCAGTCTTACGTGTGTGTGCGTTTTATGGCTAGAACCAGCCATTATTGTCTAAGCAGTGCGACCAACACCAGCCACATGTTCGCACAAACTCTCCGAGGTGCCTCTGGAACAGCTGTGCCCAGCTGTGTCACATGTAAGGCTTTGGGGGCTGAAATTACCAACTCCTTTCCTGTGGGACCCCATGCTGTATGCCAAGTACCTATGTAAACGGAGACTTGGTCTACAGCACAAAGCCCTGGAACTGAAAGATGTTGGCCCCATATGTTAGTGAGGGGAGGGGGTCTGAGATAAATCAAGAGGAAGGAGACACTCACTTCCAATACTGGTTTCTGTGAAGTACCTTGACAAATAGCTGGTGGAGAAAGGTGAATTCTTATGGCATGGCCTTTCCCAGCAGGTACCCTTCCCTTCCCCCCCACCATCTTTCTGTTCTTTATTCTCTTTCTTTTCATAGTTAGGGAGCCTAGTGTTCCAGTTCCTGAGAGAGGAATTGGTGTATCTGAGCCTCTCCTCTGTTCTGCAGGCTCAGGCCTGCACCAGTTATAACCAGAGCAGGTGGGGGAGAGTGTGGAGGGGAAAAGAAACAGAAAACTGTTGAATCCAGGAGGCATTAAGTGGAGATAAGCAGCAACAGAAAGCCATGTTCTAGGGGAGGAGAGGGAAACCTTCTCCCCTAGAACATGGCTGGTTGGAAAAATGGGGGGGGACATTGCCAGAGAATTAAAAATTGGGGCTGGGGCGACAGGCATGTCTCTCTCTATTCCCATCCCTCCTCATCCAAGGTTGCACCTACGTTTGATGCACAATGGGATATGGGTCCAGAGTGGGGCTCCAGGGGGTATGGGCCTTTCCTCAGCTAGGAAGCAGAAAGAATAGGAAATGGGGCTCTGAGGAGGAAGACACTGAAGCTCCGAGGACAGAAGGGTATTCAAAAGATGAAAGTTCCCATCAGGCTGGGGAGTGGGGCAGGGAAAAGGGAAGATGTGTACCAGAGGATAGTAGCCCCATTCCAGCTGGACATTTCATTCTATTATTTACTTCAGTGGAAAATCAGGGTTAATATTGCAAACAGGAGTAGCACAAAGGGGAACAGTGTGTTCCCTGGAGAGGGAATTATCCAGACCTGACAACTGCCCAAGAGGCATTGCAGGGACAGAGTCTCTACAGGGCTACAAGCCAGGCGGGTAACAGCTGTGCGGAGAGAGAGGCTCCTAAACTGGGAAGAGTGTGTGTGGTTCAGTGGCTAGGGTCTGAGTCTTGGCTGCAGGAGCCCTGACTTCTAGGGCTGTGCTGCATGACATTTGAGTCCTGTTTCCAGGCCCTGTCTGTTTGGATTGTAAACTCTAGAGACAAGGACGGTCTCTTCGGTATGTGCTGTCTCTTGTGTTCACACAGGGCCTGGCACAATGGAACTGTAGCTGGCCACAGTGGCTTCTAGGCACTACTGTAATATTTATATTAAAAAGTAACTGGCAGTGAAAAGGGGAAGGGGAAGAGTGCAAGGGATTTCAATGGAAGATTTGATTTTTCCCTAACTTGAAAATAATGACTGAATGTCCACCAGCTGGCACGGGTGGTACTGAAGAACTATGACCCTAAAATGCTCAGGCTTTTTCTGTGCTTGAAATAGTTTTTAAAAGCAAGTTAGAGCCAACCAGCATCACATTCTGTAGCATCTGCAGATGGCATGTGTTTACAGCCGGTGTCAGGTGTCTGAAAGCCCAAATCAAGATCAGAGTATTGTTGTCCCCTGTATGTACCCACAGACCCATGATTCCCGGAAGAGTTGACAATCCAAATAGATAAGGCAGGCAAAGAAAGAAAATATCATCAACCCCCACAGAAACACAGTGATTACTCTAAAAGGTTTGTGGCAGAGCTAGTGCAATCGCAACCAGGCGGATTTGAATCTGGGGCCTCTGAAGTGGAGTGTAGGAGCCTCTACCCTCTGAGCTAAAAGCCAGCTGGCTCCCAGGCCATGCTGTAGAGGTCTCTTGGTCTTAATTGTTGCTGTGGTCTAGGTACCACTTGCATTGCTCAGTAACCACACTGGGCATGTGGGTTACACTAGGACTAGAACCTAGTTTATCCCACCCGGAGGTCTCGGTCTCTAACCATCCACATGTTCTGCCTTTCTGAGCTTGACTTTTCTTCTCCATGGGTATGTCTACCCTACAGCACTAATTCGAACTAACAATTCAAATTAGTTAGTTCGAACTAAGCTAATTCGAACTAGTGCATCTAGACCTAAAAACTAGTTCGAATTAGCGTTTTGCTAATTCGAACTAGCATGTCCACATTGAGTGGAACCTGAACCGAAGTTAAGGCTGGCCGGAACAGGTGCCAGCAAGGCATCAGGTTAGGACTTAGAGCGTGGAGCTGCTGCCTCAGGCTAGCCAAGGGCTGTGCTTAAAGGGACCCGACCCCCACCCCAGACAGACAGCTTTCAGGGCTCCCTGCTTGTGTTAAAAAATAGAAACTCTCTTTATTTAATAAAACTGGGGGGAGGGGGGAGATTAACCTCTGGGGAGACTGGGAAAAGGAGGTGGGAGATGGGAAGGGGAAAGCCAGGAGAAGAAGGAGGAGGGGAAGTATAAAACTATGGTACACCATATCTTCAGTACTGTATACAGATTTGGTCTCCTCACCTCAAAAGAGATGTTTTGGCCTTGGAAAGGGTTCCAAAAAGGGCAACTACAATGATTAGGGGTTTGGAACAGGTCCCAAAAAAGACTTGGACTTTTCAGCATAGAAAATAGGAGACCTGGGGGGGGGGGGGGGGGGATATGATATAGGTCTATAAAATCATGAGTGGTGTGGAGAGGGTATATAAAGAAAAGTTCTTCATTAGTTCTCATAATAGAAGGACTAGAGGACACCAAATGAAATGAATGGGTAGCAGGCTTCAGACTAATGAAAGAAAGTTCTCCACAAAGCAAATAGTCAACCTGTGGAACTCCTTGCCACAGGAAGTTGTGAAGGCTAGAACTATAACAGAGTTTAAAGAGAAGTTAGATAAAGTCATGAAAGTTGGGTCCATGGACTGCTATTAACCAGAGGGTAGGAACGGTGTCCCTGGCCTCTGTTTGTGGAAGGCTGGAGATGGATGGCATGAGACAAATGGCTTGGTCATTGTCTTCGGTCCATCCCCTCCGGGGTAGCTGGTGTTGGTCGCTGTCGGCAGACAGGCTACTTGGCTAGAAGGACCTTTGGTCTGACCCAGTACGGCCGTTCTTATGTTCTTATGTTCTAAGCTCAGGGCTCAGGGTCGGGGGTCTCACTGGACCACCTTGATTTTCATGCAAACCTGCTCCTGGGTTCACATGTGGCCTTTGGTGGCCAGGCTGGCAGCTATCCTGCCCTAGATGGCCACTTTCCTGTGCCTAGTGCGGAGGTCATGGACGTTGGAGGCCTCCCCCCAAACCTCGATGAGGTCCAGGATCTCCGCACTGGACCAGGCGGGCGTCCACCTCTTGCGGTTCTGGGCAGGCTCCTGGGAGCTGCCAGCCTTCTCCCAGGAAGAGGTGGAGGGCTGGGTAGCAGTGGGTGGCTGGCTCATGCCATGCTAGGTGCAGGGTCTGCTGGCTGGGTGCTGGCAGGCTTGCACCTGGCACAAGCACCATAGCCAGACCGTGCCCCTTTAAGGGCTCTGGGGCTGGGAGAGGGGCAGAAGAGTTTCCCTGGTTTGGCCCACAGTGGCTACCAGGGCAAGCTGGGAAGGGCTAGCCTCCCACTAGTTCGAATTAAGTGGCTACACAGCCCTTAGTTCGAACTACTTATTCGAACTAGGCGTTAGTCCTCGTGGAATGAGGTTTACCTAGTTTGAATTAAGCGCTCCGCTAGTTCGAATTAAGTTCAAACTAGCGGTTTGTATGTGTAGCACCTATGAAATTAATTCGAACTAACAGCTGTTAGTTCAAATTAACTTTGTAGTGTAGACATACCCCATGAGCTTTGCCTTTCTAAGACAGGTATGTGGGGCAGCGGGCAAGGATGTACAGTGCATTGAAGAGGATGGAGTTCCAAGCTCAGCAAGGAACCTTAGGCCTAGTCTATCCCCTGTGGCCATTTGTTTCATAGCTATATCTGGCAGGAGGGCAGGGAGAAAAGCAGAGGCACACGTATACCAACAAAAGGTATCTTTTGCGAGTGCTGCTTCCTTCATTGAAGGCACCAGTATAAGCTATGCCAGCAATAGCGCTCTTTTGCTAATGCAAGTTGCATCTTCGCTAGGAAGGTTTGCCAGCATAGCTCTAATGCCCTGTCTGCACTGGAAAGGACTTACCAGGAGAGTGCCTGCTTTTCACATTGCCACCTGTCTGACTGACGAGAGTAGCATTAGGGAAGATGCAGTGCTTGGTTCAGAAGTAGCTACATTAAGTTTGCTTGCTGAATGCCGCTCTCATATACCACGGATTCCTCTTCTCCTTTTGGGGATCTTCACATGGAAGACAGTCCCACCATCTTTACCTAACTAGTCTCTCTGGGTTTGTCTACACACAATTTTTATTTTGGGAGAAGGATGCAAATACTGCACCACATTTGCATACTTCCTCTGCTTTTTTTTTCGGCAGAGGCTCTTCCAGTATTTACCCGCATCTACACACGGCCGAATTTCGAAATAAACCTTTATTTCGAAAGACCCTGGTAAACCTCATTGTAGGAGGAATAAGGGGTCTTTCGAACTAGGGGTTTATTTTGAAATTCTGCCTCGTGTAGACGTGGGTAAATACTGGAAGAGCCTCTTCCGAAAAAAAAAAGCGGAAGAAGTATGCAAATGTGGGTCCTTCTCCCAAAATAAAAATTGTGTGTAGACATACCCGCTTAGGCATAGTTTTTAAGTGCTCCGAGGCATCCAATTGGTGGAGTCCCTGTTGCCCACTTCTTGGCTGGATTCGGTCTGCGTATCTAAGAAACATGCCAGGGAAGACAAGCCTCGGTGTTATCTCACTTATGCTGTGGTGAATCTGGAATAGCTCCACTGAATGTAATGGAATTGCACCCAGCCTCAACATGATGACTGAGAGGAGAAAATCAGGTCCTTAAAGGAGGACTTTTATGGATCCCTGGCATTTGCACAGTTCTCTACAGATGGTAATTATCTTCACATGACTCCCTTCTGGTAAGAAGGGAAATTGGGATGGAAAGGTCCATGGTTACACCAATCAGTGTTGGAATTTACAGTCACTTTAATGGCTGCTCTCTCCTTCAGACCACACTACCCTTCTTCCCAGGAACTGGCTGTCTTCACTTCTCTCCAGTGGAGAATTCTCCTCTGCCCTTCGCTCTCAAGCCTGCGGGGGAGGAAATGCCTATAGCAAGGAGGGAGTTCTTCAGAGGGCCAGTGGACAGGTGTGTGGGGCACATCAATGTGTGCATCGGTTGCCATGCGTCTCGAGGAAAGGGCACATAACGGAGGAGACAAGGCGATGTGATAAATAAGCATGGGGTTAGGCACCTCCCAGGGGACAAATGTGACAGCTGAAGGGGAGCACACAGGGATGTAAGAGGAAGATACCCCTGCGAGGGCAAATGCTCTCAACAGCTACTCCCCAGAAATCAACTGTTTTGGAAGGGATCTAGGCCTGGCCTGGCAAAGCACATAAACATATTCCACTTCAAGTGTAAGTGCGCCCTCTGACTGACTTCAGTGAGACTATTTATGTGCTTACGTGTTTAGCCACTAAGGGTATGTCTACACTACAAAGTTAGTTCGAACTAACGGACGTTAGTTCAAACTAACTTTAATAGGCGCTACACTAGCACTCCGCTAGTTCGAATTTAATTCGAACTAGCGGAGCACTTAGTTCAAACTAGGAAAACCTCATTTTACGAGGATTAAGCCTAGTTCGAACTAGCTAGTTCGAATTAAGGGGTGTGTAGCCCCTTAATTCGAACTAGTGGGAGGCTAGCCCTCCCCAGGTTTCCCTGGTGGCCTCTCTGGCCAACACCAGGGAAACTCGTCTGCCCCCCTCCCGGCCCCGGACCCCTTAAAGGGGCACGGGCTGGCTACAGTGCCCGTGCCAGCTGCAAGCCTGCCAGCACCCAGCCAGCAGACCCTGCACCTGGCACGAATCAAGCCACCCACCCGATGCCCCCCAGCCCTCCCCCTCTTCCTGAGACCAGGCGGGCGGCTCCCGGGAGCTTGCCCGGGACCGCAAGAGGCGGGCACCCGCCTGGGTTAGTGCGGACATCGTGGACCTCGTCCACGACCTCCGCACTAGGCACAGGAAAGTGGCTGGCTAGGGCAGGAGAGCTGCCAGCCTGGCCACCCAGGAGCAGGTATGCATGAAAATCAAGGTGGTCCACTGAGACCCCCGACCCTGAGCCCTGAGCTTACAATGGCCGTACTGGGTCAGACCAAAGGTCCATCTAGCCCAGTAGCCTGTCTGCCGACAGTGGCCAACCCTAGGGACCCTGGAGGGGATGGACCGAAGACAGTGACCAAGCCATTTGTCTTGTGCCATCCCTCTCCAGCCTTCCACAAACCTTGGGCAGGGACACCACTCCTACCCCCTGGCTAATAGCACTCCATGGACCCAACCTCTTGGGTTGATCTCACGTCCCTTTAAACTCTGTTCTAGTTGTAGCCTTCACAGCTTCCTGTAGCATGGAGTTCCACAGGTTGACTCTTTGCTTTGTGAAGAACAACTTTCTGTTACTAGTTTGAAGCCTGCTACCCATTCCTTTCCTTTGGTGTCCTCTTGTCCTTCTTTATGGGAACTAATGAAGAACTTTTCTGTATGCACCCTCTCCACACAACTCCTGCTTTTAGAGACCTCTATCCTGTCCCCCCTCCGTCTCCTCTTTTCTAAGCTGAAAAGTCCCACTCTCTTTAGCCTCTCTTCATATGGGACCTGTTCCCAACCCCTGATCATTTTAGTTGCCCTCCCCTCTCCCAGCCTCTCTCTTCCCCTCTCCCACCTCCTTTTCCCAGTCTCCCCCAGTTTTGTTCAATAAAGACAGATTCCATTTTTGAACACAATTGTCCTTTATTTTGTACATCAAGAAGAGGGGCTAGGGAAGGGTAAGTGGAAGGAGGTGAGGGAGGAATGGGGTATACGCTCCCGATGGGGAGGACTGGGCTGGTTCTGCAGGCTTCTGGGGGTGGAAGCTCTCCTGTAGCCCCCCAATTGCCCCTTCTCCCCAGATGGCAGCCTGCGGCAAGTGCAGCCGGGCTGATGGCCGAGTGCTGTGATGTGCCCAGTGTGGGTACTTTGGGCAATCCAAGCCAGGACTGCTTTGCAAGTGGGGCACCCCTGAGAACTGTCTGTCCGGGGTGGGGGTCGGGACCCTTTAAGCACAGCCCTCGGCTAGCCTGAGACAGCAGCTCCACGCTCTAAGTCCTCCTCTGATGCCCTGCCGGCACTGCTTCCGGCCATCCTTAACCCCGCTTCAGGGTCCACTTAATGTGGACATGCTAGTTCGAATTAGCAAAACGCTAATTCGAACTAGATTTTTAGTCTGGATCCATTAGTTCGAATTTGCTTAGTTCGAATTAACTAATTCAAACTAAGTAAGTTCGAATTAACGTTGTAGTGTAGAAGTACCCTTTAACTGAGAGATCCTACCCCCAGTAAAGGTATTTCTTCCCTAATTCTTATGCCTGTGGGTTTCTTGAGCCTTCTTCTGAAGGAGCTGGTCACTCATTGAGATGTGGTACTAGAAGGATCATTAATCTAATCTGGAATGGTAATTCGTCTATTCTTTGCCTTATCAACATCTGAGGGTACGTCTACACTTGCTCCCTAGTTCAAACTAGGAATGCAAATGTAGGCGACCGTAATTGCTAATGAAGCGGGGATTTAAATATCCCGCGCTTTATTAGCATGGTTTTGCCGGTGTGTTACTCCGCTCAACAGCTGTTTTGAAAGTGCACGCCGGGACACGTTAGTTCGAACCGAACCCCTTGGTTCGAACTAATGTTACTCCTCAAAAAAAGATGTACCCTGACAGAGTATAGCCGGGTGGCATACACCACCTCACGTGTATCTTGCTAACTGTGAAATATGAATATCATTATGTTACAAGCTAGAAAACCAACTGGGTGTCTCCAGCCCTCAGAAAGGATTACAGCCAGTGTTACAAGGACATGGTACTTTCCTTGACAGCTGTATGAGGGGAAAAAAAAACCTTATACGGTGTAGATATAACTGCATACAAGCAAATGTTCTGAAATGGAGGCAGGGCCCCTGTCAAAATTATTTACAGCAGCTGAAGTTTTAAAATATATTGAGCAAAAGCTAAAATATCAGCTGGGCTCTCAGCCCAAATTTGGTCATGAACAAAGCACATCAGAAGTGTTCAGGAAATGAAAGGGGGGGGGGGGGCAGCAGAGTGAAACCAAGGCCCTGGTGGCTCCTCCGTCCCACCCAGAGCTAAGTCAGAGAAAGACAAACCCAGCTAGGAAAACCAGAACTGCAGAGGGAACAAGTGTTGTCACCCCAGTTCTGTCCTAGGAACAAGTAAGCAGCCAAATATCCCACAGCAACTCATATTAGGGACCTGGTTTCTGTGAGTGGCTTTAACATAAGATTAGAATTAGGGGTCACCAAATGAAATTTTAATAGGTAGCAGAGTTAAAATAAACAAAAGGAAAATTTTCTTCACACACTGCACAGTCAACCTGTGGAACTCCCTGCCAGAGGATGTTGTGAAGACCAGGACTTTTAACAGAATTCAAAAAAGAACTAGAGAAATTCATGGAGGTTAGGTCCATCAATACTTATTAGCTTGGATGGGCAGTAATGTATCCCTAGCCTCTGTTTGTCAGAAGTTGGGAATAGGTGAGAGGTGATGGATTACCTGATTACCTGTTGAACACTTGGGCTATGTCTACACTACAAGATTTTTGCGCAAAAACCAGTGGAGCATTCACACCTGATGAGCGTTTTTGCACAAGTAAATTGTCAGACCAGTGGGCTTTTGCCGGTAGAGTTCTTCCTCTCCCCACGAGGAATAACTCCTTTTTACGCTACAGTTCTTGTGCAAAAAGGCAGGTGTGGATGCTCCAGAGGGGTTTTTGTGCAAGAAACCCCTATCAGAAAAAGCACAGGTGCTCTGATGGCCATTCTGCAAATGGCCATCAGAGCTTTCTTGCGCAAGAGTGTCCATGCAGGGTGGAAGTTCTCTTGTGCAAAAGCACATCACTTTTGAGATGTGCTTTGAGGTCTAGATGTGCTTTTGTCCAAGAAGTTTTTGCGAAAGATCTCTTTCGCAAAAGGCTTCTTGCGCAAAAACTCTGCAGTGTAGACTAAGCCTTGATGATTACCTGTTCTGTTCAATTTCTCTGGGGCATCTGGCATTGACCACTATTGGAAGACAGAATACTGGGCTAGCTGGAACTTTGGTCTGACCCAGTATGGCTGTTCTTATGTTCATTGCTTACAACAGGGAGTAATCTGTGCGGACTGAAATGGGTTGTCATAGAGGAGTACTGGACTTGGGTTCAGGCCATGACCACGTACAGTAGGATTACTTAGGGATAGCTGGTGTATGCGCAAGAGAGTGGAACAGGACTGTAAAAGAAAATGGCTTAATCCTATCCACTCTCACATGCTCCTCACCTATCCTCTCATCCCCCTGTTTCCAGCGAATAGGGAGCTGGCAAAAAGTACAGCTTTAACAGCTCTTAGGAGTGCAGACCTCAGTAAGAGTTTTCTGAAGGGAGTCCAGTCTCATTCCTTCAATTTTGGCATCTGGACTAAGGGTACGTCTATACTGCAAAGCTATGTCGAGTTACCAGAGGTATCCCAAAATAGCTACCCTGCGTCTCTTGATGCGTCCGCTATTGCGAAATATAGCAGACGTGCTGTTTCAGCATCCCTGTAAACCTCATTCCACAGGGGGTAAGGGATGTCTTGAAATAGTGTGTTATTTCAAAATTTGGCACTGCGTAGACGCGCCGCATTTTGAAACAGCCTATTACAAAATAGACTTGAAATAAGATATGCAATTTGTGTAGTGCAAATTGCGTATCTTATTTCAAGCAAAGGGTGCAGTGTAGATGCACTCTAAGATGGGTCCCAGTGGTGCACACGGGGATGGCACTGCTTTTGTACCACTGCCTAGGGTTTGTGTGTGTGTGTGTGTGTGTGTGTGTGTGTGTATGGGGGGGGGCGGAGGGTAAACACTCCTAACATCTGACTCTGCCAAACAGAGGCTGCAGTGGGATAGAGCATAGCTCCTCTATTGCTTCTTAGGAAAAGGAGAGTGAATGCAGCCATTTTCAGTGAGCAACGCCAGCTGTCACAGCTCCCTATGGGTTTGTACACGAACCTCTTTGTAGCCTGAATACTTGAGCTTCTCACACCCTGCTCCTGGCCCAGTAGCTATAACTGCCCAGGTTGGTTTCCCCTCTGTCTTTAGGATGTGGCAGGATCAGGGGAGGAACTCTTTCCACAAGGAGGCCCCTTGATAGTTATCTTTACAGTACAAAGCAAGTCCATTCTGTTATCAAGCACACACATAGCTCTATCAAGGCAGAATGGGAACTGGATTTCTCTCATCTCGTTTCACATATTGACTGCCCAAACATCTGTCAGATGCCAGCGGCTCTCAATCAACCACCACCCTGTAGCAGAGTCAGATGCCAAACCAAAAGCCCTTTATCACAAATCTTTGGCTCATCGTACATCTATTCTCTCCAGGTTCTACAGAAATATTTCAAGGCCACCCTTTAGTTTGAGTTTAGAAGCACTTGCGATGTTGGCATTGAAAATGGAAGCCCGAATGAGATGTGGTGAGGGTGGATGCTAAATAGCATGGCCCTGTAACTCCTGGCTTTGCCGACCTCAAATGGAAATAGCAGGGTTGCCTGGAGAATATAAACCCTACATGGTCTGAGTAGCCACAGCAACAGTGCAAGGGTAACCCCAGTGTGGGAGGGAGGATGACTCATTTCTCCAGAAGAGACCATGTTGTTTATTAATTGCTGTGCCTTTGAAAGGAAAAATGGAGAAAACATCCCATAGCCAGAGTTATGATTAACCATCAAATTGTTCTGCTGGTATGTTTGCTTAAGGGTTTTCCTTTGCTCTGTGTACTCTAAAAAATAGTTTCTCTCTTACCGTCATTGCACCCAGATGCTAGTCATTAACAACCCAGCCAACAGCCCAGTTGTGTATTCCTAGTCCTAACACTTTGTATCCCTGTTTCTTTTCTTCAGCACTGGGGAGAGAGCAACAGCCCTGGAGAGTGAAGCCCTCCCCTTATGCGCAAAGCACGTAAAGTACAAGCTGCAGCAGCTCTGCCTCTACAATGCCCGACCCATCTGCCTCAGCCTTCAGCTCCAAGGGAGCACCTCCGGGACTGAGGGTACGCCTACACTACAACGTTAATTCGAACTAAGCTAATTCGAACTAACGGATCCAGACTAAAAAACTAGTTCGAATTAGCATTTTGCTAATTCAAACTAGCATGTCCACATTAAGTGGACCCTGAAGCGGGGTTAAGGATGGCCGGAAGCAGTGCTGGCAGGACATCAGAGGAGGACTTAGAGCGTGGAGCTGCTGTCTCAGGCTAGCCGAGGGCTGTGCTTAAAGGGTCCCGACCCCCACCCCGGACAGACAGTGGCTTGGATTGCCTGGAGTACCCACACTGGGCACATCACAGCACTCGGCCATCAGCCCGGCTGCACTTGCCGCAGGCTGCCATTTGGGGAAAGAGGGCAATTGGGGGGCTGCAGGAGAGCTTCCACCCCCAGAAGCCCGCAGAGCCAGCCCAGTCCTTCCCATCGGGGTGCGTACCCCATTTCTCCCTCACCTCCTTCCACTTACCCTTCCCTAGCCCCTCTTATTGATGTACAAAATAAAGGACAATTGTGTTCAAAAATGGAATCTGTCTTTATTGAACAAAATAGGGGGAGACTGGGAAAAGGAGGTGGGAGAGGGGAAGAGAGAGGCTGGGAGAGGGGAGGGCAACTAAAATGATCAGGGGTTGGGAACAGGTCCCATATGAAGAGAGGCTAAAGAGACTGGGACTTTTCAGCTTAGAAAAGAGGAGACGGAGGGGAGACAGGATAGAGGTCTCTAAAAGCAGGAGTTGGGTGGAGAGGGAGCATACAGAACAGTTCTTCATTAGTTCCCATAAAGAAGGACTAGAGGAAACCAAAGGAAAGGAATGGGTAGCAGGCTTCAAACTAGTAACAGAAAGTTGTTCTTCACAAAGCAAAAAGTCAACCTGTGGAACTCCTTGCTGCAGGAGGCTGTGAAGGCTACAACTAGAACAGAGTTTAAAGGGACGTGAGATCAAGTCATGGAGGTTGGGTCCATGGAGTGCTATTAGCTAGCAAGGTTTGTGGTAGGCTGGAGAGGGATAGCACGAGACAAATGGCTTGGTCACTGTCTTTGGTCCATCCCCTCCAGGGTCCCTAGGGTTGGCCGCTGTCGGCAGACAGGCTACTGGGCTAGATGGACTTTTGGTCTGACCCAGTACGGTCATTGTAAGCTCAGGGCTCAGGGTCGGGGGTCTCATGCACACCTGCTCCTGGGTGGCCAGGCTGGCAGCTCTCCTGCCGTAGCCGGCCACTTTCCTGTGCCTAGTGCGGAGGTCGTGGACGAGGTCCACGATGTCCGCACTAGCCCAGGCGGGTGCCCACCTCCTGCGGTCCCGGGCAAGCTCCCGGGAGCCGCCAGCCTGGTCCCGGGAAGAGGGGGAGGGCTGGGGGGCATCGGGTGGGTGTCTCGATCCGTGCCAGGTGCAGGGTCTGCTGGCTGGGTGCTGGCAGGCTTGCACCTGGCACGGGCACCGTAGCCAGCCCGTGCCCCTTTAAGGAGTCCGGGGCCGGGAGGGGGGCAGTAGAGTTTCCCTGGTGTTGGCCAGAGTGGCCACCAGGGAAAGCTGGGTAGGGCTAGCCTCCCACTAGTTCGAATTAAGGGGCTACACACCCCTTAATTCGAACTAGCTAGTTCGAACTAGGCTTAATCCTCGTGGAATGAGGATTGCCTAGTTCGAACTAAGCGCTCCGTTAGTTCGAATTAAATTCGAACTAACGGAGTGCTAGTGTAGCGCCTATCAAAGTTAGTTCGAACTAACGTCCGTTAGTTCGAACTAACTTTGTAGTGTAGACATACCCTGAGTCATTCCAATGGAAATAGCCACTCAGTCCTGAGAATGTGAGTGTGCCGACAAGGGGGGCGGTGAATGCCAAGTGTGATGCTGGCAGAGCATCACTGGCAGGAGCAGCGCTGAAGTCACAGGTTCAGTAGGTCACCAAATAGCTATCGGAGGGTAATGGCATTCAGGGACTATTGGTCTGTGTCGATATGAGCATCCAGATGTTAAAGATTCCATCTTTCATTTCCACACTGATATCCAGAGCCCATACAGGTTGAAAATCCATAATCCGGACTTCCCTAGTCCAGCAACACCCCTGGTCCAACATCATCAGGGTGACCCTGTGGGGCCAGAGTAGGGGGATGAGAGAGCAGACGAGTGGAACCTCCGGGCAGAGCAGGGAGACCCTAGCAGCAGTGGGGCCACAGGGCAGAGCACAGAGCTCCAGGCAGCAGCAGGGCTAATGGGGGGAGCTCCTGGCAGCAGCAGAGCCACCAGGTGGAGTGTGGTGCCTCGGTCAACAGAGGGAGCCTCTGGGAGAAATGTAGAGCCCCTCCCACCGGTGGCATCAGAGCTGTGGGGGGGAGGGGAAGTTGGACCCCCACATAGCAGCCGAGCCATGGGGGGGAAAGCGGAACCCTACCCCCATGGGGAGAGCAGAGCCCCCAGCAGCAGCAGGGAGGCCAAGGAGGAAAAGCAGATTCCCTGGTGCATTGACCTCACCTGGTCCGGCAAATTCCCTGCTCCGGGACTAGTCAGATCCAAAGGGTGCCTGACCAGGGAAGTTCATCCTGTACTTGGTTTTTGTTGCTAGTGCTTTATAAGTCTTCTTTCCTTTCCCCAGTACTTCTATTTTTTGTTTGTAGCAAAGCTAGAGACGACAGCTCCATAGTAGTAAATGCTGTACAAATACTTAGTAAAAGACAGTCCATGTTTCAAAATGCTTCCAACCTAAATAGATGATGGACAAAAAGTGGGAGGGGAAACTGAGGTACAAAGCGGTAAAAGTGACTTTCCCAAGGTTGCACAGCAGGTCATTGGCCAAACTGGCAATAAAACCCAGGTCTCCTGACTGCCAGTCCAGTGTCTCATCCAATTTAAAAGTACATGCTAATAGACTTTGGTTTTTTTTTGGAGGGGGGGAAGGGTTGGATTTTTTTCTATCTCAGTGTTGTCATGTAGGGTGTATTTGCACAGAAAAAAAACCATGCCTCAGCAGTGACTCTGAGATTCTGGCATGGGATGCAGAAGTAAAACCAGAAGCATAAACATTGGCGCTCAGGCTGGAGCCCAAGATCTAAGGGTGTTTGAGCCCTACACTCCCATGGATAGCCCCACAACTTGAGCCCTGTGTGGCCAGGCAACTCATCCAGCCTCTGAGACTTGCTGCTGCAGGATTTTCTGCAATGTAGACATGTACTTTAATGTGAGAGAATGTTTTAATTCAGCTCAGATAGCTATATCACTCATGGGCTGTGATTGACAGTAGAGTTGGCATGCTTGACAGATAATGAACTTGGAATAGCAACTGTCAACATTTTCAAATTCATTAGTAATTTCTCTAAAAAATGATAAATCTGAAGGAAGCTGGTGATTCAGTAGGTGTCATTCATGCTTTTGAGTTAGTGTGAACCTAATATCCCATCACCGAGTTTCTGGTGGTTGCCTCTTACAGACGAAATAGCAGACCAAGATCCTGGACATGAGGGGTGGTTTAAGTTTCCATGACTATCAGGTAAGAGTAGGGTTTAAATCCCAATGTACTGACCAGATATAATTTGGATATTTATGTTCTGCTCACTTAAAAGCTGCCATTTCAGCTGAATTCAGTATTCTTCGCTTCCTGTATATATTCAAACTATGGGAGTGTTTGCCTAGAGAAGGCTGCTCTTCACTTATGGACAGAGACTTTTGCATATAATCTTCAAGTAGAGGACACTGAAATTGGGGATGGCTGATCTAATTGGAGGTGGATGATTCTGAGCTGCTCACGTTAATTTTTTAGTTCAAAATGGTTCATAATCGGAGCTCATGGACTTTATATGGTATCTGTACAAGCCTGAGCGGTGAACGTCAGATCCCGACCCAAAGTTTGAGGCATCAGATCTGATATTTGGTTGGCTCTGTCTCCTAAAGAAGTACGAGGCACATGGAATCTAGAATAAAACAGAAAGAAAAGACGGATTGGCCCCTGGCTCTTAAATCAGCCAATGAAAGCGGAACAAATGATTTTCAGCCATTTTTATTCTTATTAACATTATCATTGACACATGTTTGTAAAACTTATAGTGTAGGATTTTCAAAAGCACTCCTCATTGGTTTCACTCTGCTCTCATTCCAAGTCAGTGTGAGTTTTACTATCCACTTCAACAGGACTAGAATTAGGCCAATATTAAGCACATTAGAAAATCGACTCCTTAAGTACAGTGTAATTAGTGCAAAGCTACTTTTTGTACACTTTTTTTAATTCATGTGTTGTTAATGCAGTGGATTGTGTTTTAAGGTCATGCATCACAGCTAGAGGGCATGAGTGGGTAAAATGTAGTTTTGACTGAGGTTTTACATTAATACATGTTTTGTCTTGCCTGTTTCGTGGGGAACTAACAGCCACACCAGGCCCCTGGGCAAAGTGGGGGAGATCCATGCTCCCAGAAGGGGTGGAGCCTCAGGGGGAAGAGGTGAGGGCAGGACAGGCAAGAGCGCCATGCCAGTCTCCCCACAGCCCTCAGCTCCGTCAGAGCTTGCCCTCCCCCACAGCCCTTAGAGACACCTGGAGCAGCTAGAGCCCCAGACCATTTAGAATTGCCGGGCTCTGGGGAAACTGCCCCTTTCGCCTCTCTCTTTTGGCAGGCCTTCCTGTTCCTCCGTCATCCCCCCCATTTAAAGGTCAACTCACTGACTTAATGGCAGCTAAATCTGAATTTTGGCAGTATCGGATCTGCATGTCCTTTAGGGACACACTCAAATGAGTTCCACACAAGGACTACTATTTAGTGCCTTTTGTCCTGCAGTAGCATCCACAGGTTCCAGTTAGTGATCAGGGCCCTCTTACACTAAGCATTGTACACACATTGTGAGAAAATGGCCCATACCCCAGTGCTGTTATATATTTGGACTGTAAAAGAAGTAGATACAACCGACAATTGGGCTGAGCACAAAGTAACAATGAAATTATCAGTATATTTAGCAGTGGCCTTGATACATGAACTAGGAACTTATATTGGCCTAGGAACGGGCCTCAGGGGCATGGAAATCTATCCCCCTGAAAAACATGGCTGTTGTTCCAACCCCTCATGTAGACAGGGTTAGGCTGACACAAGAATTCTCCTGTCAATTTTAGCTACTGCATCTTGGGTAGGTTTATTACTATGCCAATGGGATAACACTGCCTGTGGAGGTAGGTAGTGTCTATACTAACTGCCACATAGGTGCCGCTGCAAATGTGCTGCAGTAGAATCTTAATTGTAGACATATCCTTGAGTCATTTTCAAGTGCTTTGTGGGAATCGCAGCAGGGGGGATGGAGCAGAAACATTGTATATTGAATTTATTCAGTGCCAGAATTGCTCCATTAGTTCTGTATTCAAATGTCTTGCAGCTCCACTCTAATCCAAAGGTGTCACTATACTGTCATGATGGGGTAGCTACTGTGTGTTCTAGGGCCAGTGCAAACCCAAGCATAGTGAAATACTAATCCTGATTTCTGATCCAAAGCTGACTGAAGTCAACGAGAATCATGCTCTTGAATTACATAGGCTTTGGATCAGTCCCAGGATGTTCAAGAGGGTTTAAATTTAGGAAAAACAAGTTTGCCAATCATACTGTAACATGAATGCGTTTAAAATAACATGGTGAAATCCCACTTAAGTATTCTATGTAACACTCTGTTTGCATGTATGCATTCTTATCACTTCAAATCAGGCTGATTCTGTTTCTGCTGCATCTGTCTAACATATAGTGCATGTTATGGGGGACTGATCAGAACACGATCAACAAATTTTTCACGTCCACTTGTAACCTTTTCTTTCCAGTGGGTGCAAATACTGTGGCTTTCTTTTCACTTGGAGATTATCTGTCCACTTCTAAAAAGGCTTCATTTGTCTTGTAGACCCTTTTATTGTTTTTATAGCTGACTGGTCCTACAGATTGAACAGCTTTCTCTCCCTAGAGGAGGTCATTCCAGGACAGGCTGGAGGAATGTTAGTGGAGCAGGATCAGGAACCATGCACTGCAGCTGGGTAAAGAGAGGTGTCAAAGCTGTCAGTTTGGCCCTTTTTCATTGGCATGAAATTCATTGAAATGAAGATGATGATGATGGGGAGCAAGGGCTTAGAAAGTGCCCAGTGAAGGTGGCATGTTTAATTATGCAGGATTTTTTTTTTTTGGTGTTGTTCTGATGTGTGTAAACTCTAGGTTTCACTCACTACATTTGTGTGAATGGATGGCCAGGCAGAGTGGGTTCTTGGAACACTTGACTTCAGCCTGCAGGCAGTTATATTCATGCTTGTTTTGGATTCTTTCTCTTGGGAGCTTAAATGATTGCAAAACTCTTTTCAGTAGGTTCACACATTTTAAGCCAAACGTTGCTCTGATTATTGTCTTGGGTGGGATTGAACCCTTCAAGTATGAAGACAGTAAGGGCATGTTTACACTAGGAAATTATTTTGAAATAACATATTTCAAAATAATAACTCCCAAAATAATAATTTCAAAATAGTGCATCCACACTATGGGAAAGCCTCAAAATTAGTCCGAGAAATGTTCTGTTAATGTAAACACACTACCTTGACTTAGAGCCCAAGGAAGCACTGGAGAGTAATTACTTTGAATGACTCTGGGGAGTAACTATTTCAAAATAGCAGCAGTGGAGCATCCACACTACCACTATTTCAAAATAACTATTTTGAAATCAGCGTTATTCCTCATTGAAAGCATGAGTTTGAAATAATCAGCTTGTTATTTGAAAATAATGGGCTTGGTCGTGTGAACACTCTGCTTGTTATTTCAAAAGAAGGGGAGTTATTTTGAAATAACTCCCCGGTGCAGACCAGGGCTTAGAGACTCATTCATCCTCTTTGACTCTCAGTCCCTACAGGGAGACAGACATGACTGGCCATTGTGTTATATTGGACAGAAGTTCTGGGTGTCCTCAAACTTTGTGTATGTGAACATGGTGGTGCTTCTTTTTATGGATCGTGCAAGTTTTTGTGCAGCGAGATCATTGTGAAATGCATGTGTGTGTGAATGAGCACCTGCCATCTGTGCTTCTGTGCTTGCTGTGTATATAACTCGGGATTGCACATGCATGATTGTGTGTGGACAAGAGGGCAATGGGCAGAATTAAAACCCTTACAGCAGGGGCACGTAAGTAGTGGAAAGCTCTGTTTGGGCAGGAGAGATGATGTTGATGTTAAAGTCATTCTGGGGTTAGTGGAACCACTTTACTTAATAGGAAGGTTAAAGGAGAGTACGTTCCTTCTTAATGTGACTGTGGTGTGGATATATGTGATGTCCATGGAAGGGTTAAACCCCTTTCAGAAGTTGTTAGGTAACTCTTCTCACCTCCGGACCATTAATAAATCAGTTAGAATTGTTCTCAATAATCAGAGGTCATGCGTCTATCTCTTGTTTCACTGGCTGAGTATTTTGTCAGTCATTGTTTCTTAATTGCATATTTCTGGCTACCACCAAACATGATGCCTAAAAATGAAGCACTTATCCCTATTTTCAGACCCCTACATCAGTTTCTTAAGTTCACTGAAAGATGTGGCCTGTCAGGATCTCTCATTAGGTCCATCCTTATTCAGGGCAACACTTCAATAGGGGCTTAACTTTAAACATGCGCTGAATTCCCATGGTCTGAACTATAGAACAGGTACACTTCCTGGCAGACTCCGAGCCCTTAATGTGGATTTAGATGCCAAATGTTAGGTGCCCGCATTTGAAAATGTCAGTCTATTATGCCCAGCAAAGCAGAAACAACACCTCTGTACCCTAATATGGTGCACGTGTAGAGAGCCACAGGCATTGAGCAGATGGAGGAATATCTAAGGGCATTATCTCTCCTAGGAAATTGTTCTCATAACTAGACTCAAAATAATCCATTCCTTTGTTACTTTGAGTCATCTGATTTCTTTTTTGTTTGGCCTGGTTTTAAAAAAATGTTAAGTCTAGAGTCCATCTGTGCGTGGGAGAAGGGTGGGTGGCAGGCAAGTTCGTCAAATCCCCTGTAGCTTGAGTCACTTTTGAGCACAGACAAAATTTTCTTTAGACTCTTTTTTTGGAAACCGCCGACTCCGAGGAGATGGACCTCAAGTCATCTTATTTTTGTTTTTAGTTTGCTTTGGGGTTTTAGCGGTTTCATAATGGTCAGAAGCATCAGAATTCAAAATGCAGGTCTGAGCCTTGGCATCAAACTTATTGATTGAGGGCCAGATTCTCCACTACTTTAAACCAGTTTCAGAACTGGATCACTCTACTGACTTCCCTACAGTTACTTCCAATTTATACCAGTGTGACGGGGAAATCAGGCTCACTCTGCATCAGCTTGTGACTCCCCCCTTACCTGATGGGTGCTTACCGGTACTTAAAGTGAAGTCACTGGGTCTCATCATGTGAATAACTTCCCATGAATGTGTGTAAGGGATGTTAATTGGGCCCTGTGCATTTTTGATTCTACAGAGTTCTGCGGCTGGAACCCCAGGCACTGTGTTCATTCTTGTCTCATACTCTCCCTGCAGGTGTGGAACTCTTATCTTCTGAATGATATTCTGTTCTCCCCTTAAAAGCAAATGTTGCTCTTGACCTTGCACATCAGCCCCTATAAACCTAACTCTCCTTTGCATTGCAGATCTGAAAGCAAAGGAAGAATGCAACTTGCAAAGAGACCTGAAAACCATTGTGCAAAATTTTGATTTTTTTCTGATCATTCATGGAAGCATATTGTGTGGAGAGATGGGGAAGAGATGTATCTCATAAAATATGCCTTCTCTTTGGCTTAGATTATAATAACAAAGTGTCTGAGTCACCACATGGTACATTGATACGAAGCAACTGCCTGCAGGAAAACCAAAGCCATGCATTTTTCTGCAAAACGAGGAAGGAAAAAACACTCCGTTTATTTTCATTCTTTTGGCTAATCTAACTTGCTTCTATTTCTCATTAACCTTTAGAAAATAAAGCTAGCTTTCCTAAGGGGAAAATACCACTTTGTCTCCTTACCCCTAACATGGTTAGCCTTCAACATCCAAATCTGGCTGGAAACCTACATTGTGTGGCTTCTTAGTCTGCTATTATGAGCCTTGCTTCAAGTCTGAAAGGATTTGGGTTCAAATCCCACTGAAGCTATTGTTGAGGCTGGGAAAACTATAACACATGTGTGGCCTGATCCAAAGCCCACTACGGTCAACAGAAAGATGCAGTTGGGTCATGAATTTGCCTTTTTGCGATGAATGTAGTGTAAGGATTTGAACAGAAAAAAGCACTGATGTATTTGTCCTTTCTTAAGACACAAATTGTGTAACTTCACCTGAATTGGGAAAGGGGAGGGGCAAATGGAGTCCTCCACAGAGAGCTTGTCTTTACCCCACAGGTAGTAGGGTTTGCTGGAGGGGTTGCTGGCTACTTTCTGTAGGAAATGGTGCTTACCAGTGAACAGCGATTCCAAAGGATGCATTCTTTCCTTTCTCAGCTAATAGCAGAGGTTGTACCTCCCTAAAATGGAACTCTCTGGTCTGGCAACATGATCTGACTGGACAGGATGAGAGATCCCCGGGGCAGGAGAGCCAGCAGCTGGGAGGCGGACAGGGCTGGGAGCCTAGAGGGTAGGAGTTGGTAATAGTGGGGCTGGGGCCACAGCAGCCCAATTGGCAGTGGGCTGGGGCCATGGCAGACTGGTTGGCTGTGGGGCTGCGATAGGCCAGCAATAGCAATGATAGCTAGACAGGGGCCAAGGCATCCCAGGATCAGAGTTGGGGCCAGCTGGGGCTGAGGTACCCCTTCAGCCCAGCTCAGGAAGAATGAGCCAGTGGCAGGTAGGGGCAGTGAGCTGAGGGATTGTGACAGAGGACCTTCCCTGGTCCAACAAATTCCCTCCTTCGGAACTGGTCAGGTTCCCAGGGTGCCAGACCAGGGAAGTCCTACCTGTAGACGTGTTTATTTTGAGCTTATACTATGGACTCTGAGCCCCAGCTGCTGTAAATCAGCTCAGCTCCATAGAAGCCAATGGATTTGTGAAGTCCAGTAGAGCTATGCTGATTTACATTGGCTGGGTATCTCACCCTACATTTAATGTTTTGTAACACCGTGTAACATGAGAACTGCTCACTTCTTGCAATTTAACAAATCTCAACTCACTCACAGTAAGGGCAGCCTGAGAAAAAATAAAAGAAATAAATTTCAGCTGGGAGCAGTTGCGGCCTAATCAGGTTTTTGGGAGAGGAGGTGGCAGGAGAAGTTGGTTGGGTACCTGAGCCAAAGATTTAGCTTGGTGCAAGTGGCATCAATCACTCTGTTGACTTGCACCTGGCCCAATGTATCTGTCTATAGGTATTTAGGGAAAAGTTAGGGTAGCTTGGCTTAACATTAAGTGCTCTATGTTTCTCTGTCCTATCAGTACTAACTCATTGCTTTGTAAAACAGTATGGGCTACTTCTGAGTAGTCAATGAAAGGTGGTATGGAACACCAGAGTGTGGCCTAACATTCAGGGCCAATTGTTCAGCGGGGCTTAATCGGCACGGTTTCAGTGAGACAAATGGACATGTGCTGATTTGCCATAGTTAAGAATCAACCCCTTTCTGAGGGCCTGGCCAAAGCCCTCATGTGTGTTTTAAGTTGCTTGCCACACTTCATCCTAATTGGGTTTGTGATTTAGTCAGTAGGGTTGCCAACCCTCCAGGACTGGCTGGGAGTCTCCCAGAATTGGCATCAATCTCTGAGGGTACGTCTACACTACAGCGCTAGTCGAACTAACTTAGTTCGAATTAGTTAATTCGAACTAAGCTAGTTCGAACTAACGCATCTAGAACTAAAAACTAGTTCGAACTAGCGTTTTGCTAGTTCGAACTAGTAAGTCCACATTGAGTGGACTCTGAACAGGGCTTAAGGTGGCCGGAAGCAGTGCCGGCAGGGCATAAAAGGAGGACTTAGAGCATGGAGATGCTGTCTCAGGCTAGCCGAGGGCTGCGCTTAAAGGGTCCCGACCCCCACCCCGGACACACAGTTCTAAGGGGTGCCCCGCTTGCAAAGAGTTCTGGCTTGGAGTGCCCTGAGTGCCCACACTGGGCACATCACACCACTCGGCCATCAGCCCGGCTGCACTTGCCGCAGGCTGCCATCTGGGGAGAGGGAGTAATTGGGGGGCTGCAGGAGAGCTTCCACCCCCAGAAGCCCGCAGAGCCAGCCCAGTCCTCCCCATCGGGGGCTCGTACCCCATTCCTCCCTCACCTCCTTCCACTTACCCTTCCCTAGCCCCCCTTCTTATTGATGTACAAAATAAAGATAACGTTTCTTCCAACATTGACTCTGTCTTTATTGAAAAAAACTGGGGGAGACTGGGAAAAGGAGGTGGGAGAGGGGAAGAGAGAGGCTGGGAGAGGGGAGGGCAACTAACATGATCAGGGGTTGGGAACAGGTCCCAGATGAAGAAAGGCTACAGAGACTGGGACTGTTCAGCTTAGAAAAGAGGAGACGGAGAGGGGACAGGATAGAGGTCTCTAAAAGCAGGGGTTGGGTGGAGAGGGTGCATTCAGAAAAGTTCTTCCTGAGTTCCCATAAAGAAGGACTAGAGGACACCAAAGGAAAGGACTGGGTAGCAGGCTTGAAACTAGTAAGAGAAAGTTGTTGTTGTTGTTGTTGTTGTTGCCAAAGCAAATAGTTAACCTGTGGAACTCCTTGCTGCAGGAGGCTGTGAAGGCTACAACTAGAACAGAGTTTAAAGGGAAGTGAGATAAAGTCATGGAGGTTGGGGCCATGGAGTCCTATTAGCCAGAGGGTAGGAGTGGTGTCCCTGCCCAAAGTTTGTGGAAGGCTGGAGAGGGATGGCACGAGACAAATGGCTTGGTCACTGTCTTCGGTCCATCCCCTCCAGGGTCCCTAGGGTTGGCCGCTGTGGGCAGACAGGCTACTGGGCTAGATGGACCTTTGGTCTGACCCAGGACGGCCATTGTAAGCTCAGGGCTCAGTGTCGGGGGTCTCAGTGGACCCCCTTGATTTTCATGCACACCTGGTCCTGGGTGGCCAGGCTGGCAGCTCTCCTGCCCTAGACGGCCACTTTCCTGTGCCTAGTGCGGAGATCGTGGACGAGGTCCACGATGTCCGCACTAGCCCAGGAAGGTGCCCGCCTCTTGCGGTCCAGGGCAAGCTCCCGGGAGCCGCCAGCCTGGTCCCGGCAAGAGGGGGTGGGCTGGGGGGCATCGGGTGGGTGGCTCTGTGCCGTGCCAGGTGCAGGGTCTGCTAGCTGGGTGCTGGCAGGCTTGCACCTGGCACGGGCACCGTAGCCAGCCCGTGCCCCTTTAAGGGGTCCGGGGCCGGGAGGGGGGCATAGAGTTTCCCTGGTGTTGGCCAGAGTGGCCACCAGGGAAACCTGGGGAGGGCTAGCCTCCCACTAGTTCGAACTAAAGGGCTACACAGCCCTTAGTTCGAACTAGCTAGTTCGAACTAGGCGTTAGTCCTCGTAAAATGAGGTTTACCTAGTTCGAACTAAGCGCTCCGCTAGTTCGATTCAAATTCGAACTAGCGGAGCGCTAGTGTAGCGCATAGGAAAGTTAGTTCGAACTAACGTCCGTTAGTTCGAACTAACTTTCTAGTGTAGACATACCCTGAGGGACTATTAAAAGCAATCCTGGAGATTTATTAGGCTATGTTAAGAAAATGATATTATGTTATTTGGAGGGAGGGAGGAGAAGTTAGGGTGAAATGTCCCGGAATAGCGTCAGTCAGAACTGGCAATCCTATTAGTCTCCTCTTTAAGGGATGTAACAGGTTGCCTTTATGATTCTAGTGGTATGTTTCCTATAGTCTGCTATTGCGGCGAGCATTGACAAGGTACTATGCTTTGTTCAAAGCAAGAAGACATTTGTAATGCATTAATTAACAACTTTATTGAACCTACAGACAAATGAACACAGCAGATGCTGTTAGTGTTAGTTGCCACTAGATGGCAGATTTATATATTCTAACTTTACACAGGGTTTGTTACCCATCCTGTATAGTATTCAAAACTCTTATTCTCCACCAAGGGATCACAGTGCCCTTGCACAGTGGAAAATGAATGCAGGAAAATATTGCAAATAAAATGATCTGAAACTACTGTTACACTAGGTTACCATTTTAAGGAGATCTAGCTCCCCCAGGCCAAGCTCTGTCCCAAGTTAAAATTAGAGGACACAAGCTTTTAGGGCTCCATTGGGTTGGTTCCCCCTCAGTGTGGTTCACAAATGGCCAGGGACAGACTAAGCAACAGGCACAGTGTACAAGCAACTAAGGATTCAGCTTCCAATAACTACAAAGTGGTGTGAATCTAAGCTTGGGTAGGCCTTCCAGCACCCCTGTGAATAAACAAATATCGTCACCCTTCTTTTTCGAGGAGGTAGCCAAGGCATTATTAACAACAAGTCCATCAGAGCCTTAGGGGGATCTCTAATCCTACCGACCACAGTTCCACCCACATGCTTAGGGCCTACACATTCAGACATGTCAATTGAGTATCCAACATGAAATCACATGTTGCCCTACATTTGGTACAGTCATTTAGAGCAGCGCAAAATAAGTGGGAAATGATACTAGCTCGGCTTTACATATGCCCATTTTGCACAGGTGTCAATGGCATGAAGAACAATGGAAAGCCATGCTACTAGGTCAACTCAGCCTGAACCAAATCTTTACAGAAATCTGGAAAAGTTTGGGTAACTTTTGTAAAGTTTATTATTTGATATAATTATCACTGATCTTACCATTACCTGGCTCCAGCCACGTCCGTTTATCAAAGTTCTAAAAGTTCTAAAAGACAGAACAAAACAGCTGGTTGTGCAGCTTACCTTCCTGCTCAAAAGTGGTGGTGTTTTCTAGTAATTAGGCTGGTAGTCAGAAGACATGGAGTCTAAGACTGGCTCTGCCACTGATTTGGATTGTGGCCTCGGGCAAGTCACGTCCCCTGTCCGTGCCTCAGTTTCCCCTCCCTCTCTGTCTTCTCTATTTTGATAGTAATTTCTTCAGAGCAGGGCATGTCTGTTACTAGGTGTGTGCGCTGTTAAGTGCTTCTGAAGTATAAGTTACTAATAAGTTTCAACACACAAAGCACTGAGTTTTTAACTGAATTTTAAGAGAACCA
This sequence comes from Pelodiscus sinensis, assembly GCF_052426305.1. Taxonomy (NCBI): domain Eukaryota; kingdom Metazoa; phylum Chordata; order Testudines; family Trionychidae; genus Pelodiscus; species Pelodiscus sinensis. The sequence goes on along the minus strand of NC_143056.1, from coordinate 117,234,627 downwards.
CCAAACATTCTGAGATTCAGACAAATATAATTGTGTATCAAAATCCCTTGCAGGTCTGAAAGTTTAGCAATGCTTCCCCCCCCCCCCCATCATTCACAGCCATGATTTAGATTTGCTTTGTGTGGGGGTAAAAAGAAGGTGGGGTTTTAATGGGAGCAGTTGTTAGAGCATTTTAAAGGACACATCAACCTCCACTAGATATGATTCGTGCTGGTGTGAAACCTAGCAGCATGCTGGAAGGATGACCAAAAGCACAGAATAACCTGGTCCTTTTAAGGAACACTCCCTGTTGTAAACCTTCCAAATTAATGTTCTGCAAAGTCCACCTACAGATATCTATAAAGAAGGGCTTATTAGTCCTCGGAAGGATGGATGATCCAGAAATTTACCACCCCTTCCTCCTTCCTCATGCTGAGATGACTCAGTCTTCTCCAATGAGCTTCAGGTCAGTCTGACCTGACAAGATTCTATTTAGCAAGATCTATTCTGGGAGGTAAAAATTGAATTATAGCCAGCCAGAGGTCCAGTCCACACAGGGGGCTCAGATCAGGTTTGGCTGGCCAATGGGGATTGGGCCAAACCATCATCTAGTCTGGGTCTCAGGGGATGGGCGTGTAGAACCATTTTTAAAAGCTATAGAGTGGTACCTGCCTGTGACACTAACACAATTTGGTTTCCTGTCTGTTGGTGGGACAATGCATGTGAAAAACTAGGTGTAATTTGGACCTCTCTTCATGAGGTGTTTGAGCACAGTTCCCAAAGTCTGTTGAGAGGCCGGTGTAGATGCAACCTAAATTACACCATCTAAGACGGGATCAGAAACTGGGTTTGAACCCAACTCTCCACTGTGGTTTCTCATTTGTTTCCATGGATACTGAAGAAACTAGTCTGTGGCTGTGTCTACACTATTAACGAGGGGTGTGATCCCCCCCCCCCCCACCTACATATATTAGCTTGTAATGTCAACGCAGCCACATTGACTGCTGTTCCAGACTCCGTGCCTTCCTTTCATCGTTCCTGTGAGAGGTAAACAGCTCAGCTTTGCCAATTCAATTAAAAACACACATATACACATTACATAATGAAAGGAGAATGTGGCCCCCCGAAGCCTAGCCTGGTAATCTAATCTGCTGGCTGGTGGACCCCCAAAGATGATGCTTAGATTCTTTGCTGGAGGTCTCATCCTTCTCTCTCTCTCTCTCTCTCACTCTCCACACACACTCCTCACTGTTTTTCTTTCCTTCTTGGCTTCCTGTAGCTGTATTGTTTTAAATTGGTGGCTGGGCTGTCTGCCAGTTTAAATTTCATCTGCCTCTCTCCTCCTCTCCTCCCCCCACCCCACCATCCCCAGAAGTGATACTGTTTACTTTCTCTGCTGCTTTCTCAATGTCTTTGTACACACTGCAAGGGATATAATCACCAGCTGTGGAGAGCTTTCTGAAACTTCAACTTATTCCTCAATGCCCCAGGGCTGATAATCAGGAATAAAATAATAATAATAAAACAATGCTGTCTTTAAAGAAAAAAAATGCGTTTCACATGTTAGTCTGAAACTTGAACAATAATGCCCGTTTCCCCCTCATCTGCAATTTTGAGGTTTTTTTGGTTTTGGTGTTTAGCTTTATTTACTTCTTGAAGATGAGGAGGAAGAGTTCAATGTGGAAGTGTCAGATCCTGAAGGGCGCATTGTCTCCTCCGACAAAGCTTTAGCAACAATGTGGAGATGAAAGATTAGAGGATAAAAGTATTTGCCAGAATTTCTTCTTTTCCTTCTTTTCTCTTTCCTCCTCCCCGTCTCCCCCTTTTAGGGTGGAGGTGAAAGAGAGGTCAAGCTGTGCCCATTGACCTTTGCCCTCTGACCTCGGTGAACTGAAGGAAAGCCTTTGAAGTAGTGAAGTGCCCACGAGAAAAAGAAAACCAAACAAGTTGCTGGCTTTTCCCTCTCTCCCTGTGACCCAGCAGCTGCTTAATGGAAGGTGACAGTGCTATGGTGGGCTGGATGGGGGACCCCATGCATTGTTCCCCCCACCTTTACCTCAGCATGGAGTTAATTGGCACTGGAAAAAGCCCACCCACTCAGAGAGAGGCACGGGGAAGGGGGAGGAATGGAAAAGGCATATGAAAAAAACTGTCTTCATGCCCCTTGAGTTTCACTTGCTCTGGCTCCCCATCTCCATGTATTGACTCTCACCCACTGCTCAAGGGCGGTGACATTCCAATAAAAATCTTTTTTTAAATGAGTCGCTGCACATAGGGATTGGGTGGGAGGTGGGAGGTTGGAGTGGGGAAGATTTAGCATCATGGTAGCTAGAGCTAGAAAAGACCCTGAAGGATGGAGAGGACGTGGTAGCTATTACTCTGGTTGCTGCTGTCACATGCATGACCCCTGCTGGCAGTCTAGGGAAAGATAGCTTTTGTTTTGTTTTGTTTTTTGCGTTCAGTGGGGTAGCAGAGTTAGTCTGTAACTAGAAAAACTTAAAAAACAACACATAGTCCTGCAGCACCTTGAAGACTAACAAAACATGTAGATGGTATCATGAGCTTTCATGGGCACAACCCACTTCTTCAGATGGGGAATTTGGACTTTCAATACTCCAGTCATCTGAAGAAATGGCTTGTGCCCACAAAAGCTCATGGTACCATCTACATGTTTTGTTAGTCATTGAAGTGCTACTAGACTATTAGTTGTTTTTTAAGGGGTTTTCTTTTAGACACTCTCCTCCTCATCTTCCTATTGTAAGACGCTCTGTGATACCAAGTCCTTTTGCCTATATTTCTAATAATGATAAGGCGTATTGTGTTTTAAGTGTCACAGACAGGCCATACAACTATAGACAAAAGGAGTTGGTAAAATATATGCCCCGTTCTCTCAATATTTTTCCCATCCCTAGAACTGAATCCAAACCAAATTTTGTCATGTTTGAAATTATTGTATATTGTGGTAGCACCAAGAGGCCTCAACCTAAACATGGCCTCATTGTGCTAGGTGCTGTACAAACAACTAATAAAAGACCGTTATTGTTCCAAATTTATACATCTGAGATTGTAATAAATATCTGGGAGGGTGGGGTAACAGTCACACAGCTTCAGTTTTGCCTAGCTTGTCTTTGCACATAGTCATAGCATCGCTGCGTGCAGTCCCTTGCCTAGTCAGTATCAGCTGCTTTCATAGACATCATTGTAGGAATCTTGTTAGTGGATATTTCACAAATGCAAGGTGAAGACATTGAGTAAGATTGCTTTGCCCACCCTGCCAATATATTCAACACACAATCTGCCCCTCTAGGGAAAGGAAACAGGGCAAGCCCCAGCATTACCCTGTGGCTAAACTCTTTCACTATCTTCTTGTGGGAGGATGGAATCTTAGCAAATTGCTTCTTGTCTCCAGGTTTCTTAGGGGTCAGTGGCAATTGTTTCCCATCTGAAGTCCATTGTTACTGGTGGGCACCTGGACCTTCCAAGTGATGGACAGCTGATCCCATTTGTAATAAATATATGGCACTCAGGAGTGCTGGTAAAAGACTGGTCTTTATTTCCTAGCCTCAGTCAATTGACATGAATCAGAGTAATGGATGTTTATTCTCCTGTGCAATGGGGGTGAGTTTCCTTCAACTCACGTAGTGACTCTTACATTTAAACAATAATGAACACAAATAAAACATAATGTCAATTAAAAATGACAGCCAGACATGAATACTGTCCATTATTAAGGCATGTTAATAGGAACATCTAGGATTGAGGCCAGGGTAGACAATCAGAACCCCCTGACTCTTATTGGGCATTGGTTAGTTACTACTAGCTGTGGACCTCATTGGTTTTCTACTCACACATCTCCAAGACCTGTAATGGTTTGTTTGGCTATTGAACCAGATCTGCCACTTGGAGCCTATGATTGCTATGTCTGATGTTTACCATTGTCAGTGACTCTGTGTGTGTGTGTGTGTGTGTGTGTGTGTGTGTGTGTGTGCGCGTGCTGCCAGTGTCCACCATCTGTAACATTCCAGGTGTCCTTAAGAATATGAGATAATGTTATCCTTAGTTATAGGTAGATGTCTTCTGTTCATCATGTAGGAGGCTGATTATGACACTATATAAACTTAGTACTATTACTTTGGCAGGTGACTAGTCACTTTCTGTTTAGAATCTAAAATTCTCTCTGATGCATCATTTGAGTTTTATGTTCATTCTAATTTGACTACACATAGTAAGGTCCTGATGCAGTGAACTTGATCCATCAAATAGAATTGCTGCAATGACCTTACCTGCTGTGGAATGAGGTTTACAGGGGCTGCCGACAAAGGGCTTTGATGTCGACAGGGGGAACGTCCAGACTAGCGCGCGAGCCGACAAACAGCTGATCAGCTGTTTGTCGGCTCAGCGCGGCAACCATGTAAATGTAAATGAAGCCGTGATCATTTAAATCGCAGCTTCATTTGCCTTTGCCTATGTGTCTAATCTACATGCCTCTGCCGACAGAGGCATGTAGTCTAGACACAGCCTTAGAGTACATCTACACTGCACGGCTATTTCAAAATAAGCTATTCTGGAATAGTTATTCTTTAACAGTTTATTTCGAAATAGCACATCTACACTGCAGGGAAGCCTCAAAATTAGTCTGAGGCAGGCTTCCCTAATGTAGACATGCTATCTTGATTTAGAGCCCCAGGAGGCACTGGGAAGGAATAACTTAAAATGGCCCTGATGAGGGGCTATTTCAAAATAGCATCAGTGGAGCAGCTACACATGCCTTATTTCAAAATAGCTATTTTGGAATAGGCGTTATTCTTCAGAGAATGAGGTTTACAGATTTCTGAATAAGCCAACTGTTATTTTGAAATTATTTCAAAATAATGAAATGGCTGTATAGATGTTCACATTGTTATTTCAAAATAACGCTAGTTATCTCGAAATAACGGTGCAGTGTAGATGCACTCTTAGACCACTTATGGAGAGAGACAGGAAGATGCATTAGATGTAGTGGGTCTTTGCCTGTGAAAGCTGATGCCCAATTAAATATGTGAGGGTACGTCTACACTACAGCGCTAATTCGAACTAACTTAGTTCGAATTAGTTAATTCGAACTAAGCTAATTCGAACTAACGCATCTAGAACTAAAAACTAGTTTGAATTAACGTTTTGCTAATTCGAACTAGCATGTCCACATTAAGTGGACCCTGAACCGGGCTTAAGGATGGCCGGAAGCAGTGCCAGCAGGGCATCAGAGGAGGACTTAGAGCGTGGAGATGCTGTCTCAGGCTAGCTGAGGGCTGCGCTTAAAGGGACCCGACCCCCACCCCCGACCCGACCCCCACCCAGGGCTCAGATAGTTCTCAGGGGTGCCCCGCTTGCAAAGCAGTCCTGGCTTGGAGTGCCCGGAGTGCCCACACTGGGCACATCACAGCACTCGGCCATCAGACCGGCTGCACTTGCCGCAGGCTGCCATCTGGGGAGAGGGGGCAATTGGGGGGCTGCAGGAGAGCTTCCACCCCCAGAAGCCGGCAGAGCCAGCCCAGTCCTCCCCATCGGGGGCGCGTACCCCATTCCTCCCTCACCTCCTTCCACTTACCCTTCCCTAGCCCCTTTTCTTGATGTACAAAATAAAGGACAATTGTGTTCAAAAATGGAATCTGTCTTTATTGAACAAAACTGGGGGAGACTGGGAAAAGGAGGTGGGAGAGGGGAAGAGAGAGGGTGGGAGAGGGAAGGGCAACTAAAATGATCAGGGGTTGGGAACAGGTCCCATATGAAGAGAGGCTAAAGAGACTGGGACTTTTCAGCTTAGAAAAGAGGAGACGGAGGGGGGACAGGATAGAGGTCTCTAAAAGCAGGAGTTGGGTGGAGAGGGTGCATACAGAAAAGTTCTTCATTAGTTCCCATAAAGGAGGACTAGAGGACACCAAAGGAAAGGAATGGGTAGCAGGCTTCAAACTAGTAACAGAAAGTTGTTCTTCACAAAGCAAAGAGTCAACCTGTGGAACTCCTTGCTGCAGGAGGCTGTGAAGGCTAGAACTGGAACAGAGTTTAAAGGGACGTGAGATCAAGTCATGGAGGCTGGGTCCATGGAGTGCTATTAGCCAGGGGGTAGGAGTGGTGTCCCTGCCCAAGATTTGTGGAAGCCTGGAGAGGGATGGCACGAGACAAATGGCTTGGTCACTGTCTTCGGTCCATTCCCTCCAAGGTCCCTAGGGTTGGCCGCTGTCGGCAGACAGGCTACTGGGCTAGATGGACCTTTGGTCTGACCCAGGACGGCCATTGTAAGCTCAGGGCTCAGGGTCGGGGATCTCAGTGGACCCCCTTGATTTTCATGCACACCTGCTCCTGGGTGGCCAGGCTGGCAGCTCTCCTGCCCTAGACGGCCACTTTCCTGTGCCTAGTGCGGAGATCGTGGACGAGGTCCACGATGTCCGCACTAGCCCAGGCGGATGCCCGCCTCTTGCGGTCTCGGGCAAGCTCCCGGGAGCCGCCAGCCTGGTCCCGGGAAGAGGGGGAGGGCTGGGGGGCATCGGGTGGCTGGCTTGAGCCGTGCCAGGTGCAGGGTCTGCTGGCTGGGTGCTGGCAGGCTTGCACCTGGCACGGGCGCAATAGCCAGCCCATGACCCTTTAAGGAGTCCGGGGCCGGGAGGGGGGCAATAGAGTTTCCCTGGTGTTGGCCAGAGTGGCCACCAGGGAAACCTGGGGAGGGCTAGCCTCCCACTAGTTCGAATTAAGGGGCTACACACCCCTTAATTCGAACTAGCTAGTTCGAACTAGGCTTAATCCTCGTAAAATGAGGTTTTCCTAGTTCGAACTAAGCGCTCCGCTAGTTCGAATTAAGTTCGAACTAGCGGAGTGCTAGTGTAGCGCCTATCAAAGTTAGTTCAAACTAACGGACGTTAGTTCGAACTAACTCTGTAGTGTAGACATACCCTTAGTCTTTAAGGTGACACAGGACTCCCAGTTTCTTCTCTGTAGCCCAATAAGTTTTTATGATTGAAGATTAGTGGACTTTTTTCTGATGGCCGTCTATCTAGAATGTAATACTAATTAAACTTATTCTGTTTTATGACAGTGACACTTAGATACCTCCAAAACTGAAAATGCACTTGTTGTTAGAGGCATAGATATGTTCTCTGATTTATTAGATGGCTTTATTCAAATTGTTTGAGTCAATATACATATGTAACTTGGTTTTTTTTCCGCATTGACCATACCATTAATCTCATATAGAATCTATAGTTTTACCATCCTGTCAAGTTAGCATTTGCTTTCTCTCACAGTGCTAAAGGGATTTCATAGGGTACGTATATTTTTGGTGGCAGACTGGGTTCTTCAGCAATGTGATGATATATCCTTAATGCATTCTGTCCCCTTACAGCCATCTGATAAAGCTTCTTAAGAATATCACTTGCAATCTGCTCAGTAGACAAGTCATGCCCCCATTTCATCATTATCATTTACAAACTGTACTTAGGACCAAGCACACATGAATGCTTCCTATTCCACTGTTTCCAAGTCTGCTGAGTCTACTGTTAAAACCAGGGTAGTTTTGCCTTATAGACATATTTTCTGCCGGCTGAATGAAACAAGATGAGTTTTCAGTTTTAACATTGGATGGTCTTACTGTGATTATGTTGCACGCATCTCCAAGAGCTTCTTTAACAAACCACTTTTGTTTGTTTCTTCTTAGTGTCTCAAACTGGTGCATTGTAGTAACTTGTTCTTTAAATGTATTAAGAGACCCAACAAAGAACTCTATGCCTGTAATTGTAATCAGAGCCTTGTGATCCACGTGTGGATTAATACATTTTTCTTTTGTATTTCTTTGCAATTTGTACAGCGAGTAATATACTTGTGCAAATAGTTTATTTTAATGACTGCACAACCCAGCATTCCCTGTGGTATGCACCTTTGCATTGTGTTATGATTAGAGCTGAGAAGTTATTTTTGGCAAATATTTATTGGCTGCAAAATACAATTTCAAATCATCATAAACGTTACAAATTTGGGTTGATTCTGACCATCCATGTCAGCTGAAAAGGGAATTTTAAACACATTTTCTAAATGAAACTTTTTGACTTTTTGTATTTTTTTAAAAAGTAGGTAAATGTAACTATCCACATCCTCTCTCCCAAAAGATGGTAACATAAATCTGAAAATGAAATCCTTTGTTCAACCTGAAAGTGTTGTTGGGTTTTTTGTTTTTTGTTTTTTGTTTTTGTTCAGAGAGGGAAAAAATGTCATTTGACAGTGAACCCAAAATTAGCTTTTTCCTAGATTTTTTGGTATAGCCACTGAACCAAAATCACATTACATTCTCAGCTCTAGTTACAAATGCCTCTGTAGTAAGTACAAGAGGATCTGGTCTTTGTTGTATATTTACTCATGTGTTCTTTCTTGTGTACTTTAGTGCTTTCATTTGTTGTTTGATATTTTCATTTGTGAAGCACAGTTTTCACTAGCTCTGCAAATATACATTGTTCATTGCAGAGTCCAGTCATTTCTTGTAGTTCCTTTCTTTTCATGTGGGCTTTAGTTATATTGCAAATAACTTGGTCTCTAATTAGTTCATGTGATGAGCATTCAAATTCATATGACCTAAGCACTGTGGCCAAATGGGTAGAGAACTGGATTGGGATGCTGGGAACCTGCATTTTATTCCTAGCTCTGCCGCTGTCCTGAATGGTGACTGAGGGAAGTCACTTCATCTCTCTGTCTCAGTTTCCCCATTTGCAAATGGGAATAAGGGTACTCATCTTTGTGAAGTGCTTTGAGATCTAATGATGAATAATGCTGCGCAACAGTGATTATTATTTATTATTAGCTATACCTGGTAAGTCTGTAACTTCATGATCAATAGTCTCACCTGGTAGCTTTTCCTAAGTGACATTCTAGCATGGATCAAAATACTTTTGAATGACTTTATCTAGCAGTCTGTCGTTCCTTGCATGCTCCCACTGGAATGTACTGTAGACTTCCAATGGCTTAATGACTGGCACATGCAGCAGTGTCGAGGACTTTACCCTCCTCTGTTTCTTTTCAACTCCACTTGCTTCCAGAAAAAATTTGGAAGTGCACAAAGCCTCCCCATTCAATTCTTCAGTAGGCAGAGGGAGTCAGGTGGCTTCTTTGTCTTCATTTGAGTCAGACTTAAGTTTACCACATAATAAACATGGAAGATGCAGGAGTGATATACAAGATTGGCTCTCATATCGCCCCAGCCAATCCCATGACATTTCACAGTACCCCTGTGACCTATCCAGAGTCCACATCTACCAGCTCTAATGAATACTTTCCTAGTATTCTTGCTCTGAGCTGTATGGGCCTTTTAGAGGGTTGCTGACAAGACCTTTTCCACAAAAGCTCCTTCAGAAAGCTGATAGATGGATTTATATTCAACTATCTGAATATAAATATCTATTTACATTCAACTGTTCAACCCTATCTGAAACCTTTCTGCTTTTGTCTTTGGCGCCCACAAATTCCTGTGCTCGATCCCTGTGCTCTAGAGCTATTGATGGAACTATGTAACAAAAACTCCAAACCCATCTGAATAAGCCCTCTCCCAATCTGCCCAGTCAGTCACAATGTCACTTCTGGTTATGGCAGACTTGGCACGGAGACATGATCCTATAACATGTGTCTCACAATACCGTTGAACAGGTATCTCCATAGGGCTCATCATACCATTTTAGTGTCTATATCATCAAAATCCAGTGTCGGGCTAGGCGGGCTCATGTCTGGTAGCTCTTTCTCAGTGCACATGAAGAACAGAAGAAGGGCCATACTGGGTCAGACCAATAATCCATCTAGCCCAGTATCCTGTTTGCCAACAGTGACCAATACCAGATGCCCCAGAGGGAGGGAAAACAACAGGTAATCCTCATATGATCCCTCTCCTGTCACCCATTTCCAGACAAACAGAGGCTAGGGACACCATTCCTACCCATCCTGGCTAATAGCCATTGATAGAACTAACCTCCATGAATCTATCTAGCTCTTTTTTTGAACCCTGTTAAAGTCCTAGCCTTCACCACATCCTCTGGCTAGGAGTTCCGCAGGTTGACTATGTGCTGAGTGAAGGAAAACTTCCTTTTGTTTGCTTTAAACCTGCTGCCTATTAATTTCATTTGGTGACCCCTAGTTCTTATATTGTGGAAATAAGTAAATAACTTTTCCTTATTCACTTTTTTCCATACCAGTCATGATTTTATAGACCTCTTTCATAATCCCCTTTAGTCTCTTCTTTCCTAAGATGAAAAGTCCAAGTCTTTTTAATCTCTCTTCGTATGGGACCTGTTCCAAACCCCTAATCATTTTTGTTGCCCTTTTCTGAACCTTTTCCTATGCCAGTATATCTTTTTTGAGATGAGTCAACCACATCTGTAAGCAGTATTCAAGATGTGATGGAGAGACTCGCTACTTCCCCATGCATTTTTTTCTACATCCATCAATTTTTATATGCTATCCACACTGACTTTCTAGACTGGCTTCATCAGACTCCCTCACTAATATAGTTAATATTACTACACCACAGTTCATTATCCCCAAACTGTGCAGGTGGAAAGACAAAATATGGGTTCTATCCAGTACTAGGCTTTTTCCTGAGGGGAATGGACTGAAATCACTGCATTTTCCAGCCCCCAGAAACCTGGGTTATTAAGAAGCAGAATTCTTCTTTCTTTTCTATTAAATATATTTAGCATAAAGCCAGTTTGGTGATGGACATTCTTCGTAGACATTTATGATCATAGTAAAAGGCAGCACATAATTCTGGAATTACTATGTGCATGTGAATGCACTAGAGAGAAGAGAGAGTCCCAAAGGGAAGAAAGAAAGGAGACTTTTTCTTTTCTTTTTTAAAGGTCTGCTACATTGTTTTCAATCTTGTTACATTTACAGAAAGGGTTTGGGATCGGTCCAGAGTCTATCAGATCACAGCATGGTCAGTTTGTTCCCTTCTGAAGTTAGGTTTTTATTTTAAGGACTCACTGAAGGGAGCTTTACTGTACACATAGATAGATTGGGAGACAAAACTATGGTGCCAGTGCTGTAACCCTGTGAGGTGCCACTCATTCATCTTTCGGGAACTGTGTTAAGCTCCCTTTCTAGGCATGATCTCAAGTAGGGTGAGGGCCAGGACGCCTTATTACAGGGACACACACACTCCAACCAGCTATCAAGGATTATTCCTGGAGTGTGTAGGGACAAGCTCTAACATGCCTTCAGAATAATGCTGACTATTTAAAGCTCCCGAGGGCCAGGAGATCATATGGCAGAGTGTCGAGTGCATGAAAACTGGGCACTTTCTGATGTTGTGAATGTGCTAAAAAAGGAGGTGGGGAATGTGTGTGTGTGCTTGAGGGGTCGCGATGACCGACAAGAGAGGATGATTGTAATAGTACTTAGCATTTATACAGTGCTTTACATGTTCAATGCACTGCATGCACTTGGACAGGGGAGTGTTAGGCAACAGTGCAAGAGGGACTGGAATTCACTGTGTGATAAGCAGAGGAGATTTTCACATGGGCTAATCTTTCCAAAGCACTACACAAGTGACAGGTAGGCCTGGGAGAGTCCCCCTACCCAGCCATTTTCCTGCAGCACAGAGTACTGGAAAGAGAGGGCCAGCTGCACTCAAGTACTGACAGGGTGGCGTGTGTTATAGCAGAACAGGACGCACCATCATGCTTTGCAGGCGGCAGAATGGACGTCCTTTATTTCTTGCCCAGTGCACAGAGTGCCAGAGGGCTGGGTAAGAAAATGAGCCTGGCTGTGGGAAGTAGCAGGGTCGCCAGGTGCAAGGCATCTGTGAGGCATCTCCCCTCTTGCCCTCCTCAAGCTACAACACTCCATCAGAGCAATTCGCAGCTGCCCTAACCACTTCCATTGGCCTGCAGCAGTGCACATATGATGGAGGGTGTGTAGCAGGGTTGCCACTGTCAGCAGCTGTGTGCTCCTATGGCCTGGGCTGGGACTATGTGGAAGTGGACCAGAGAAAGAGGGTCACAAACAATGGGAGCTCATTGCATAGGGGTCCCTGATTGACAAAGCAAGGGTTAGAGGAAGCCCAGATGCCCCTGCCACCAAGTAAGAGTCCAGCTGGAGAAGAATGAACAAAGGTCAACCTCAGGTGCATCGCTACTATAGAGATGGCGCTGTCAGTAAATAGGCTGAAACAGCTGTGCCCTGCACAGTTACAATGGACGCTGAATCTGTGGGTACCCTTTGTAGCAGAGTCCCTATCCCCCACAGACTGACGAGTTGGCTCTGGCAACCTGTAGCTCTGAAAGTGCTCGGTGCGATCGCCCTTCTCTCACGCATTTGCAACAGCTTCTTTGCACGGGCCCTGAATTATGGCTTTTGAGGATTGAATGTTGCATTGCATGTGCACCAGCCTATCTGTGCACTGCTCGGGGCTGCATCGTGGTGCATTCAGTGCGCCTCTTTTCCTGAATCTTTTAAAAATATGATTAGTGAAAGGCTGACAGGAGACGGGTGAAAGGTGATTGGCTGTCTTCATGGGCCTACTTCCTTGAAAGAGGTGCCCCCTGTTTTATAGTTAAGCCCAAGGGAGGTTGTGGAATCCTTATGATTGAAGATTTTAAAGAACAGGTTAGACAAATGCTTATCAGAGATAGTCTAGGTTTACTTGGTTTGGCCTCAGCACAGAGGGAAGGGCTAGATGCCATCTCAAGATCCCTTCTAGTTCTACATTTCTAGGTGTATGATCTTTGTTGGCATGACAAGCTATATAAGGAAGGAATCTCTGGGCTCTGTCAGTGGTGGTTACAATACACCAAATACGTACCCGAGATACAGCTTCATACTGCGTCTAGGTCTATCATCCCCAGGGTCAACCGAGTTTTATTTATGTATCCTCCTTCTTTCCTGATTCCACAACAGGCTGCTGCTCGACACATTGCTGTCTCTACTGCCTCTTTCTGGAGTCCTGGAGTGAAGAACATTCTGCTTTTCCTTGCTTTTCAACAGTAACTCCTTTCCTGGCTCCTGGCAGCTTGAGGGAACCTCTGCTGCACTCCTTGGTATCTTAAAGGGTGGGGAAGAAAATATCTCTTCGTTTCAAGCCCTCTTGTGTGACAACCGTTCCCCTCTGGGCTTCGTGCCTCCCATTTTCTATTTCTAGTCTGTGATTCCTATTTCTATATATGGGGAGGGTCTGTATATGTCTTGTGTTTTTTACTGTGGTAAGGAAATTTGCTGCAGTAGCAGTAACCAGATATCTGAGGGGCACCCTCCCCCCTTACCGTGGATGCTTCCATGTCACTATCTATCTATACAGTGTGGAAACCTCACAAACATGCCTTTCTCTTGCAAGCAAACTTGGCTCAGGATACAAATGTCAGCTCAGAGAATCAAAGTGACTCACTCTCCACACACACACACACACACACACACACACACACACACACACACACTCACTATTTTCCATGCAGCACGATTAGCTTGTTGAAAATCCATGTTATGTAACCATTGGTCATGAATCACTGGGATTACTGCTTGGAGTTGGCTGAGGAAAGCTTAGGCTGTGAAACCAATTCATGTAATTATCTATAATGACACTAATATAGAACATATTAATAATGGGAAGCGATGTGTTCTTTCCATTTGCTTTGCCTCGATTCATCCAACAGGAACCCTACCATTTTGCTCATTCTTTTGGCAGTTTTATTTATTATCTGCTGCTTCTGTGGGAGAAGTGGATTGGAGTCCGCCATGCAAAGGAGATGTAATGTAATGACTGGCAAGGGTCAGTTAAAACATGGGTGAGGGAGGGGTTTCCTACCCTCCTGGTTTTTCTCTCACTCTACCGCCATCTTTTCTCTCTCTCTTTCACTTCTTTGTTCCTCCCTTTTTCTCTGTTTTCTGTTCCTCATCCCCTATTTCTGCTTCTCTCCCTCTTGTCTGATCATTCCCCTATATTCTCCATCCCTCTTTTTTATTTGCTTCTCTTCTCCCTCTTAACCAGTCCTTCCCCTTTCCTCTGCAGAGACATCAGGTTTTCTGGACCAGTTTCTTCTTTGGCCAGCCAAACTCCTTTGCTTTTTTCCTGTAAATGCCTAGGTATCATGTAATGAAACAGTGTTAATTTATTAGCATTTTCATTGGCGGGTTAGAGTATTCTTCTTACATTTGCATCTTCTGGGAAGTTTTTTTATTGGTGTTTCCTTCTGCCAATAGTTTGCTTCAGCAGGCTGCCTAATCTTACAATGAATTATTTAGTATGAGTCAAAGAGAATTCATCTTTCTGAAAGAGTCATTCCTGAGGTATGCACTCAGGGCCTAATCTTGATCCCATTGTGACCAATGGAAAAACTCTCACCAACTTCGTTAGGAGCAGGATTGGGTCCCAGGCTTGCTTCCATACTTAATTACTCCTCCCTATCCATGTTCTGTGTGGAGAGAACCTTGGCACTGTAACTGGCTGGCTTGTGAGATTAGACTTCTGGGTGCGTTCCCAAGGTGGTGTTACTGGAAACAGAGCTCAGACCTCTCATGCTTACAGCACTGCAAAGTGGTGCAGTAGCCTGTTCCCTGCTTTCCCTTCAGTAATTTAGTGAAATCTTTCAAAGCTGCTTCCCTTCAGTGCATCCAAGGTGATTCCTCACTGAAATTCATTGGGTTGACTTCCTGCTGGCACTAGGCTGGTCAAGTAGCCATTGGAAGATGAGACCTGTATCAGGACGGCCAACCTCAAGGGTTCCAAAATCATGACTCAAGCCTCAATAAATAAATAATTGGCTTTAAAAACCATGAGATTATGCCTAAAATAGTGTATAAGGGACTCTTTTTGCCTGCCTTCTGGTCTGTGAGCCTGCAAGTTGAACTCAGGTCACATTTTTAGACTTTTCTCGACAACCAGAAGGGCTTGAACCCTCCCCCCCCTTTTTTTTAAGATGAGAGTAAAATGTAAGCACTTGATTCTTTCAGTTGATGGTTTAAAGAAAATAATAAGTATCTTGATAGTACCATGGTGAGAACTAGGGAGCATTATGCATTTTCTTGGAAACTAGCTAAGGAACCTTCTGCTAACCGAATCCCTTCCATTCCACATTCTGTGAGAGAGATGTCAACTTGGAAAGGTCCAATACTGCCCTGATTTACACCCCAATCTATCCCATTTTGAATTGAACCAGATTCCCTGCACTGGAATCTGGAGCAGAATCTGTCCCTATAGGTGTAAATCAATTAAATCTCACAAGGTGGTTCAAAACACTAACCCGAAAGTGATCACTTTCTATGAAATCCTATAGGGCTGATATTGAAGCCTGAAGCACCTATAATCCCACATGTATTTATTGCAAATACATGTAATACCAAATACATTAAACTACGTGGTGGGGGGGGGGGAGGGGGGGATATAAAGGAAGGCTGGATCAGAACTCTTCATATTCATATGTCCATGGACACCTAAATTTGAAGGTCTGTAGGGACCATCAACATCATCTAGTCAGACCTCCTGCACGCAGCTGGCCAGAAAACCTCGCCCACTCACTCCTATTACCCAGAACCTCAAGCTGAATGACTAAAGTTCTCAAACCATGACTTAAATACTTCAGGTTACAAAGGATCTGTCATATACTCTAGTTTAAACCTGCAAGTGTCCTCTGCTCCATGCTGCCTAGGAAGGTGAAAATCCTCCCAACTGACCCCTCTTTCTACAACTGATTAATCTAAAGGGCCATACTAGAAGCAGCTACTAATGTGTTTAGCAGAAAAAACTGGGGAAAAAATGCTTTGTTGACACTTTTTAATAAAAATTTAAAATGTTCCATTGTTAAAACAAAAACAAAAACAATGCAAAAACTGTGAAACTCAGTACTAAATATGAAATGTATTTTGGTCTGGGGTTTTCAGTTTTTTGGTATTTTTCCCCCCACCTTTTCTTTCCCTCTTCTCCCATTCCCTGCTTTTTTTTTCTATTTTACCAGAGAAAAAGGTGGATGAGAGGAAAAAGAAGAGAGAAGTGACAGGAACCTGAAAAACTGAAAAATCTGAAACTTGAACAAACTTGTGTTTCCATTTTTTGTGAACTTTATGAAAACTTGGGAAACAGTGGAACAAAAATGAAAATTTTCATGGAACAATTTGCCTTTGAAAAAGTTGTTCACTAAAAAAGAAAGTATGAATACAAAGTATTGACAAACCCTACTCCTATCTGAGCACATCCTCACCTGTGAGGGGATGAAGGAAGTTTCAAAGGCTGGTTCTGGATTCAAAGTTTGGCTCCATTCGTTCTCTAAAATATAAATACACGCGCACACATACACATGCTAGCACAAACATGACAGTAGGAGGCTATTTGGGATGTTCCTCTTCCACCACATGATATATTTGAACTTAAATGAATAACTGGAAGTGTGACTAAGACCTCTGTCTGGAAGACAGCTTGTCTCTCAGGGTTATTCCAGCTTCCATCTCCACCACAAATAGTTAGCTACATACAGTTCACCACATTTCTTCAGAAATTTTTTTGGAAGATCTTAACCTGGTTTTCCAGGAATCTCCTCTTTCCTTGGCTTGAAAGGTTAGTCTAAGTAATGCCCTTCTCCTCTTCAGCTTTGAAAGGTTAGTCTAGTGATTCAGCATTCAAATACCAAAGAAAACAAAGGGGATTGCTTTATGACTAGGACGCTCTGAGGCAATAGGGCCTCTTTCAGACAGTGGCTGGTCTCTGTACTATTACTTTGATTCAGATATGGAGAACTAAACTTGCTTTTTATGGGCTTGGCCTAATGCCATATTGGATTGTGTAGAAGGCCCTGCATAGCAAAAAGATTATTTCAAATTTACTACGTTCGACTTCTTGACACCCACTTTTACAAACATGAAGTTCCATGTCCTCACCACGGGGAAGAATCAAATGTAGTCCAAGGCAGGCTTCATTAATATGGACACGCTACCTCAGATTCAGAGCTCCACAAAGCACTGTGGAGAGTTTTGGGAGGCCTCCCAGAGGCCAATTAGTTCAAATTAGTGGCACCAGAGCATCCACACTAATATTACTTAGGGTTACCATATTTGAACTTTCAAAAAATAGGATACTCCTGAGAGGAAGTGTATCTGTATCAGTATCTACCGACGCATGTTGTAATGTGTTATATAATGTGAGTTGTATATAACATGAATACAACGTGAGTTGGTAGATACTGATACAGATATACTCCCTCTCAGGAGTGTCCTCTTTTTTGAAAGTTCAAATATGGTAACCCTAATGTTATTTTGGACTTACAAGTTCGGGAATAGTGTTATGAAAAGCAGGACTACAGAGTTCAAATTCCACAGCCCCTTATTCCAGAATAACAGGGTTGGCAGTGTGGACACATCACTTACAAAATCAACCTTGGGGCTAATTTCAGATTAAATTAAATGGAGATTGCCTGTCTCCTAGAGAGAACCTTGAATCTAGTCCCCTGCCTTAATAGCAGGACCAAGTACTATCCCTGACAAACTTTTGCCCCAAATGGCCTCCACAAGGATTGAACTCACAACCCTGGGTTTAGCAGGCCAATACTCAAACCACTGAACTATCCCTCCCCCCTAGATTAAAGTCCTAGTGTAGACCAGGTCTAGGAGAGCCAAGTTCAGGATCTGAGGTTATCTTACAGAGGAAGCGTGCAGGCCAGTGCACAGGATCAGTTGAGTAGATCAGCGAATCCTGCCAGGTCCTATACTCTTGTGGTCCCAAATAATTGTTTTTTCCCCCAGCAGTGCCCATTCATCTCTACCTTTCAGCGAGCTCCATGATTTTGTCTGATTCACACCACATTTATGAAATAATCATTATTGTACTATATCTAATGCCCCAACTTTTATCCACATAAACCTGAAAGCACTTCAGAAACACTGCTAATAGACTGTACAAACTATTGGCTGTATGAATCATTCCCTAGTCCCACTGAAATGCAGCCACCTCTGAGTTATCATCTTGTTCTTAACAAGGTGCTTCATTTTTTGTTAAATTGTTTGAGTTTTCAGTTCACACAAAAACAAACAGAAAACTTAGTTTCCATTTTTTTTAATGAAACCTGACAATTTTCCCACAAAGGTAGAATTTTTTTTCATGAAATTTCTATTGTGTTGAAAAATGATTTTCCATCAATCAGATATTTTCATGGCAAATTTTCAACCAGCTCAGAGAGTCTCATGCCTGAAAATAATCTACTGCTTTCCTCCTATTAAAACATCTTAGGAACATTTCTTTCCTGCCTGCCCGCCTCCCTGCCCTTCCCCCATTATAGTGAAATATTTCAGTGTGCGCGTGCAGGGGGGAGTCCATGAAAAATATTTAAATTTCTACTTAAAGTTAGTGTTTAAATCTGAACACGAATTTTAGGGTGGGAGAACTCTGCTGTGCTGAAAATGAAAAGGGGGATATCGGCAGTTCATCCCACAGAACAGATATGGATTCAGCCTGATCCTTATGGAAAAATCCTATAGAATCAAATAGTAAATGATTGTTTTCAGTAGATGTTTTGATCCATTCTATGGAAATGACTAGAGTGTTAGAACCCTGATGTAGATATTTACAGGACGGTTCACAAAACAACCTTCCAAAAGTATCTTATTTACCATTCAGTTCTAGCTAGTGTTGATTGACCCTTGCTGGGTTTTTTTCCCCTAATGAGATTTCTATTACAGAACTTTTCCATAATGGTAGAGCCTAAGTAGGAGTCTTGGAGCCATAGTTTTTGGAGGCAGTTCTTTGTTCCTGTCTTGAGAAATTAGTTTCCAGATGTGGACCATGCTGGCCTTCTCTCCTGGCCAGGAATAAAAGTGGGGAATTAAAATGATGAATGAAATAATGAAATAATAAAGCAGTAATGATGAGAAATGTCCTTTGTCACCAGGACTGACTCAGCTAAAGGCAGCAACAGGAGTGCCTGCTGTGAGTCTGGTCTAATGTAAACTGCAGTCATTCCCAGGGGGATGCAGTGAAATAGTTTTGGTGGACTGGGGCGGGAAGGGGGGAGCAGGGACTAAATTTATGAAAAAGCTGCTTTCAGAGAGGAGGCTTAGATCCAGATTCACCCCTATCATCTGGCTTCTGTGTGCCTCTCTGGAAAGACAACAGAGCTCCCCAGCTGAGGAGTCTCCCATCATGGAGGGAGCATGGAGGCGAGGGCCATAGCTAGCTGGGGGAGAACAGAGGAACTATAAGAGCTGCTCCCAGAATCAGGGAGGTGCAACCCTTGTGTGGAAGTAACAGCAAACATGCATAAAGTGGCTTTGGAGGAGTGGAGTTAGGTTTCATAGGCTAGGGGAATAGAGTCCATCTCCTTCCAATATAGGCTACTTACAATATAGGCTGGACAAACCAGAGAGAGCTACATCTTTAATGAGCAGATAGGAAATCTCCATTCGCTTCCAACGGAGGAGTTGGAACTTGAGTATTCTTGAATATAATATACATGCATGAAAATGCCAGCATGACTTGCTTTGGTGGCTATAGTAAGATTTGCACCCTCTACTTAGATGAGAGATGAGATACAAAGCCCAAGAAGGGTGGGTGGTATATCGTCAAAATAATTCTTTCCCTTCACAACAGTGGTGGTGACTAAGATAGGGGTGTAGCATGCACTTCTATGTTGTCCATATTGGACACTTAGGGAGTGTGTAGACTACATGGCTCCGTTGACGGAGCCATATAGATTAGGCAGGACGGCAAAAGGAAATGAAGCTGTGATTTAAATAATTACCGCTTCATTTAAATCAAAGTGGCCGCCAAGCTGTGCCGATCAGCTGATTGTCGGCACAGTGTGGGAGTGTAGAAGGGGATCTGCTGACCACGGAACCCTTTGTCGGCAGATCCTGTAAGCCTCATTTCACGAGGCATAAAGGATCTGCCGACGAAGGGTTCTGGAGTCGGCAGATCCCTGTCTAGACTACCGCACTGTGCCAACAATCAGCTGATCGGCACAGCGTGGCAGCCATTTTGATTTAATTGAAGCGGTGATTATTTAAATCACAGCTTCATTTCCTTTTTTCGCATAAACTAATCTACATGGCTCTGTCGACGGAACCATATAGTTTAGACATACCCTTAAGGTTTATATAGTTTCAGCTAAAGTGCAGCTCTGAGCACCTTTTTTTGGCTGGAAAGAAAGTAATAAAAATAGCTGGTATCTAGGGCATAGGCAGCAGGGTCAACAGTGTCCATTGGAGGCTATACTAGTTACTAATGCGAGTCAGGAGATGGGTACCAAGGTCAAGCTGGGTTGAAGGCAGGAGTCAGGGTCTAGACAGGGCAAAAAACAAGATCTGTAGCGTTAGTAAGCCAGAGTCTGCACTGTTTCTCGGACAGCTTCCTGGACCAACTTCCTTGTTTAAAGAATCCGTGTAGACCAATCAGCTGGCCACAGAGTTCTGTCACTCATGGGTGGCACGTCCTTGCAATGCCTAACCCTCAGTAATTGCTGGCTGTGCTTCGCCTGTTCCTAAAAGGTGATGGGGAAGTGTTTGTTGGCCAGTACCCTACAACCCAGCTCAGAGAGACCAAGAGGTATCAGTTAAACATGGTGTGTCTATAAAGCTTGTCTTTAATCATTTGTGGCTGTGGATTTTCAATGGTAGAAACAAATTTCTTCATGGGCCAGATCATCAAGCTTTCTACTTTCATGTACATTCTATACTGCCAACCAGCACAGTAGCATCTGAGTGCTTTCCACATAAAGTCAATACTGATGGCAGTATCCCTTGTAGTCTCTTGCCTGGCTTCCTTTTCAGGGTAAATTTATATTTGGGGTAGGGATTTTTGTTGTAATTGTTATAGAATTCAGATTTTATTTACTTGTTTGTGTAGATTGATTTGTTTCAGGAGATTTTCGGGAAACTGGCTGTAATTTTTAGATAGCAGAGAATATTGCTGTGGGTGTTATTCTTACAGTAAATATGCTTTTTCAAAGAGGAAGGCTTTCTAGCATTTCCTAATGACCTCCAGATCAGAGAGGACAATGAGGGGAGGTAATAAATACAATCAAGAAAGGGAAGATAATTATCATGTGACTTTACAGCAGACACACACTTCTGCACTCCATCCAGTGGTAGACTAGAGTAGCAAGTACTGAAGACAAAATGTGTCTGTATGGATTTACATATAAGCAGTAGAGATGTTCATTTTGGGTTCAAGGAAACCTGAAAGAATGTGAGTTTCTCAGTGGGTATGTCTACACTACAAAGTTTTGTCGGAAAAATGGCCGTTTTTCCAACAAAACCTGAGTTACATTCACACTGCAATCGCATTCTTCCAAATGTAAACTGAAAGAACAGGGTTTTTTCCAGTTTTGGTAATCCTCTTTCTATGAGGAAGAAGCCTTTTTCCGAACGAGCTCTTTTGGAAAAAGGCGTGTGTGGACGGGAAGAGGGAGTTCTTTCAAAAGAAGAGGAAAGAGGAAAAAGCACAGGTGCACTGGTGGCCACTCCGTCCATAGTAATCACAGCTTAAATGTGAGATCGCATCCATTCAGTGTGGACGCTATCTTTCGAAAAAGCAGATCGCTTTTTCAATCCGCTTTTGTGTGTGGATGCTCTCTTTCGGAAGAAGTTTTTTTGGAAGATCTCTTCTGAAAAAAGTTTCTTCTGAAAGAAGCCTGCAGTCTAGACATAGCCAGGATCTAATGTGTATTTGAAAATATTTTAATCTTACAAACCCACACGTGAAATTAATACAGTAAAAGAACTGGGCTTCTCATGAGATTTCCATCATCCAGGGACTGAAGTCCCTGAGGAAGATCAGCTCTTGCATTTCTTTTTAGACTTTATAGATGACTCTGGAAGTAATTAAAATAATTCTATGAAAAACATAACAATACAACTAAGCCGAAAGTAATACAAGTATACACATCTAGGTCCCATGTATTTGTGTGGGGTGAGACTTGCAAAAGCACATAAGAAACTTTAATGGGGAATTGGGTATTAAATCCCCCAGAAAGCTTTGAAAATCTTAGCTCCTAATAAACAGAGAGATACCTTATCACAATCTAGATGAGCCTTTAACTGAATTGAACTGAACCCTCCTCAAAAGTTCATAGATTCAAAGACTAGAAGAGATGACTGTGATCATCTAGGCTAATCTCCTATATAATTCAGGCCATAGTGAACTTCCCTCAAATACTTCCTGGAAAAACAACCAAGCTTGATTTTAAAATAGTCAGTAATAGAGAACCTACCACAACCCCTGGTAAGTTGTTACTAAGATTAATTAATTTCATTGTTAAAAAATACCGCTTATTTCCCATCTGAATTTGTCTAGATTCAACTTCCAGGCATTGAGCTGTGTTATATCTTTTCTTGCTAGATAGAAGAGCCCAGTTTTAAATATTGGTTCCACGTGTTGATACTTATTGACTATATTCCAGTCATTCCATAACCTTCTCTTTGTTATGCTAAATAGATGGAGTTTCTTAAATCTAATACCATAAGACATGTTTACTAATTCTTGATTCATTCTCATAGCTCTACTCTAAATCCTCTCTAATTTATCACATTCTTTTTAAATTGTGTATGCCACAACTGGGCTCAGTAGCCCAGTGCCAAATATAGAGGTAAAACAACCTCCCTAGTCCTACGTAAAATTCTGCTATTTATGCATCCAAGGATCGCATTAGCTCTTTTGGCCCCAGTGTCACACAGGGAGCTCTTGTGCTTGTCTTGGGACCTATATTGTTTGTTCCTAAATGTATACACACATATTTATCCAATGTAAAAAACATTGTTGGCTTGCACCCAGTTTATCGAGCAATCCAGATCACTCTGAATCAGTGACCTGTCCTCATTCTTTACCATTCCTCCAACTTTACTGGTGTTAATTTTGTATTTTCTTTCAGAACATTGGTTAAAAATGTTAAATAATGTTGGGCCAAGAACCAATCCTCATCGGAAACAGACACACTCAATTATGATTTCCCATTAACAGTTATATTTTGAGACTTATTAGTTAGCCTGATTTTAATCCATTTACTGTGTGCCATAATTTTATTTTATTCTAGTTTTTTATATGAATGTCACATAGTACCAAGTCAAATGCTTTACAGAAGTCTAGAAATATTATGTCAACACTATTACTTTTATCTGTGAAAGTTGTAATATATTCAAAATAAGATATCACTTTACATTATATTATAATTATTCTCCTTTAGGTCTTTACGCATTGAGTCCTGTATCAGCTGCTCCATTATTTTGCCCAGCATCAATGCCAGATTGACAGGCATATAATTACTCAGGTTATTATGCTTATTCTGTTTCAAAATTGGTACAATATTAGCTTTCTTTCGGTCTTCTGGAACTTCTCAAGTGCTCCAAATCTTGATAAAATCAACATTAATGGTCCAGCAAGCTACTTAGCCAGCTCTTTTAAAACCCTTGGATGCAAGTTAATTAGGCCTGATTTTAAAATGTCTAACTTTTGTAACATTTGTTTAACATTTTACAAGGATAGAATGTTATCATCATCATATGATGAAACGATATTGTCTGTTTCTCCCCAAATGCAGAACAGAAATATTTATTGAACACTTCTGCCTTTTCTGCATTATTATTAATAATTCTTCCATTTCCATCTGGTACTTCACTATGACCATTGTCAGGATTCTGTCTGTTCCTAATAATTTTTTTTAAATCTCCTTCTTATTGTCCTCATCTCTGCTGGTCATAGGTGTCTCATTCTGCATTTCCTTGTTTCTGATTTATATTCATTATTATCAACTTCCACTTTTCCCATTTGTTATATAAATATTTATTTTTATGAGGTGCATTTCCTTCTCCTCTGAACAAGGATTCTGTGTAAAAACTAGCACAGCCTTCTTTTTCAGTTGTGAGATTGTGAGGTGGGGGTTTCTTTTTTTGTGAGGGGGCATCTAATAATTTCTTGATATGATTCCCAATTATCATTCACTTTTTCCCAATTAAATTCTTTCTTCTGGATAATTGGCTTAATCATTTTAGCTTTGTGAAACTGATCCTATTAAAACACTAAGTGTATATATTATTAGTTTGGATTTTATTCTGCTAGACATCTGTAAAGCAAGCTAGCTTTTGTGATCATTGGTTGTCATACTCTGAAGATCACAAAAAATTCAGGTTGCTTCCAGTCCCAAGATACCAGTCACTTACCCTCTATACCAATTTGAATCACATATCTAAATCAGAGACAATGCTAGGAGCCAGTCCTATAGTAAACAAAGGATTTATTCACAAGGAAAAAGAAATGAAAGTTATATACAAGTTAAAGCAGATAACAAATACACAAATAGCTACTATTTCTTTTAAAAGGTGACAATTGTAGCAATCTGTCAGTTCAAAATGTCTTTCAGGGCGAGTCTCAGAAGTGAGAATACAGGGATCTCTGCTTCAGTCTAGTGTCTCTGGCTTTATCAGAGTCCAAGAATCAAAAGAGAGAGAACATTTTCTGGTGTCCACATTTTATCCCTTTCTTCCAGTACAGGCTCTTTTGCATATAACATCTTAATGGGGTGAGAAGGACATTTGTCAAGATTGTGTATTGTGATGTTCCACAATGGCCTATAGCCATGGCAAGAGCTGGCACCTACTCTACCTGTGTAACAGAGGGTATGTCTACACTACAGCATTAATTCCAACTAACTTAGTTCAAATTAGTTAATTCAAAATAAGCTAATTCAAAATAACACATCTAGACTCAAAAACTAATTCGAATTAGCATTCTGCTAATTTGAAATAGTACGTCCACACTGATTGGATGCTGGATCACATTTAAGGGCAGCTGAAACTGGTTCTGGCAGGGCATCAGGTTAGTAGTTGCGTTGTGTGGCTGCTGTCTGAGGCTATCTGAGACTCGTGCTTAAAGGGACCCCCCTGGACAGCCGGTTCTCAGCTTTTCCGCTTGCTTGCCTACCTCGCCAAGGGACAGTACTGCTGGCTCTCCTGTCTTGCAGTACTGCGGATGCGGAGGTGTCGGGGGAGAGTGGGTGTGAGGGGGGGGAGGAGGGACAGGGGGTGTGGAGGAAACGGGAGGGGGAGCAGAGGTGGGAGGAGGAGTGAGAGCTGGGGCGGCCGCAGAGGCTGGAGCAGGAGGAGGCAGGAACCTGTCCACCAGGGTCTGGAGGTGGCCTCTGAGGGCACGGCCCTGCTCCTCCAGTGCCTCCAAGCTCCGCTGCCGCTGCCGCTGCCGCTGCCGCTGCCGCAGGTCCTCCCGGAACCAGTGGTCCTGGGTGTGGAGCTGGTTCTTCAGTAGCCACAGGTGCCGCCTCTGGTAGTCTTCCAGGTTGCTGGTGCGCATGCTGGCCTGGGTGCGGGTGGCTGTTGCAGGCGGGGTGGTGCGCCCTGCAGTCCCAGGTGCTGCGGCTGTGGTGAAACAAGAGCAGTGGTCAGTTCTCCCTGGGGACACAGTGGGTGAAACCCAGCCCCCCTCTGCAAGGCGAGGTCGGCGTGTGGGGAACGGGCCAGGGCCCCTGCATGACACCCAGCTGCTGCTCCATGGTGGGCAAGGCCCAGTCGCATGGTGCCTGGACTCCCTCTCTCCCCCCCTCATACACATAAGGGGAGCATGATGGCACTCACATGTGGACTCCCCGTCCTCGGACAACACAGCCAATGTGCTCTGTGGGATGCCTCAGGGGTCCTGGGTCCTGGGAAGGCTCCCTGCAGGCTCCTGGCTCTCGGCATCCTCCTCCTCCTCCGTGTCAGGGACGGGGCCCTCTGCCCTGGGGTCGATCACCACCCGGGGGGCATGGACTGCGTAGCCCCCAGGATGCGGTCCAGGGCCTCATAATGAGGGCATGCCTCTGGGTCAGCCCCTTGATTTTGCAGTGGACCTGCTCCCGGGTCCGCATGTGGCCTCTGGTGGTCAGGCTGGCAGCCATGAGGCTGTAGACGGCCACGTTCTTACGGCTAGTGTGGAGATCGTGGACATTGGAGGCCTCCCCTCAAACCATGATCTCTGCACTAGACCAGGCAGGCGCCCACCTCTTGCAGCCCTGGGCAGACTCTTGGGAGCCGCCAGCCTGTTCCCGGGAAGAGGGGGAGGGCTGGGTGGCAGCACGTGGCTGGCTCACACTGTGCCAGGTGCAGGGTCTGCTGGCTGGGTGCTGGCAGTCTTGCAACTGGCACAAGCACTGTAGCCAGCCCGTGCCCCTTTAAGGGCTCCGGGGCCAGGAGGGGGGCAGAAGAGTTTCTCTGGTTTGGCCCAGAGTGGCCACCAGGGCAACCTGGGAAGGGCTAGCCTCCAACTAGTTTGAATTAAGTGGCTACACAGCCCTTAATTCGAACTACTTAATTCAAACTAGGCGTTACTCCTCGTAGAATGAGGTTTACCTAGTTCGAATTAAGCACTCTGCTATTTCGAATGTAATTGGAAATAGCGGTTTGCATGTGTAGCCCCTATTAAAATTAATTCGAACTAATGGCTGTTAGTTCGAATTAACTTTGTAGTGTAGACATACCCAGAGTGTTAATTTCAAGAGGCCCATATTTTGGAGGGTCCAACGCTGGGGTTTTGTTTTGATTGAGAGAGAGAGATGAGTAGTTTAAGATTTCCAATTCCAGGGGACAGATTGAGGATTCTGGTTTGTGTGTAAATAGCCATCATGGTTTTAAATGGAACAGTTATGTTTTTGGACTGTTTCTGATTCAGCAAAATGAGCATGGCCAGAAGACAAAGTCCATCATTTAAACAATTACCTCTTAGGAGTCTTACCCCAGCAGGCAGCCCTGGCAGGCTATTTAAAATATACTTCATCCTTTCAACCATGGATGGAAGGTCTGAAGTTCTCATTACCTGATGATCAGACTTTACTGAGCATAGAACTAATTAATACAGTCCCTGCTCTGGACTTCTTCCTACCCATTCCCACAGCCAATACTTAAAAACAGCATCCTCACTGTCTGTCAGTAGCTGTAGCGGCTATACCATGTGAGTTCAAGCATATACCTTCCTCATGGCTTGGACTGAGTTGAATTTACTAAGCTCACCTCAGCTGGAAGCTACTCGGGGAGAACTGCTTCTCCCTACAAAGAATTCCCTGCATCCAGAAGGTCAGAAAAAGCTCTATGCATCATCAGGGTTCCTCTAAGCCCTGTTTTGAGGACTTAAATAGCCAATACACCCTGTGCTGGTTCTCTGATCATAGGTGAATTGTACCCAACAGCAACATTCAACATGCTTAGCTGAGTAAGACTGGCATAGCTTTCTCCAGAGCAGTGGAAGAGGATCCAAGTCTCATAGCACAGAAATACCTTGGGAATAGGGACAATAATCTACGTTTGGAACTAGGATCTGAGTGAGTCCCAGAAGTAAGAATAGAGAGATGATTTTCTGAGATTTTTAAAGGGCGGAAGATAACAAAGAAAAATTAGAAGTGAACTGTAAGTAGCTGAACAAAGTTGTACTGTCCGGTCATCTGATGAGCTATACCTAAAGGGTGCATCTAGACTGGCAAGATTTTGCACAAAAACTTGCCAGTTGTCTAGAATGGACGCTTGAATTTGTGCAAGAGCCCTGACTTTGTAATGTACAAAATCAGTGCTTCTTGTGCAAATACTTTCATGCGCCCGCTCAGGAAAAAGCCCTCTTGTGCAAGAATACTTGTGTAGACAGGGAAGAACTGTTTTGCGCAAAAAAGCTCCGATGGCTAAAATGGCGATCGGGGCTTTCTTGCGCAAAATCACGTCTAGACTGGCCACGGATGCTTTTGCACAAAAGCAAATCTTTTGCTCAATCTAGACGCACTTTTGCGGAAGTACTTTTAACGGAAAAACTTTTCCATTAAAAGTATTTCCGCAAAATCATGCCAGTCTAGACGCAGCCAAAGAGTATGGGGATGCAACTGAAGGAAGTGTAGATTATCAGGAAATATTTCCTGAAAATGAAATGTATCAGCATGGAGAAGTAATCCTTTAGGTCATTTAAACCAGGGCTGAACAGAGAATATACTGCAAAGAGTAGCCCTGTTCTGTCAGGGGGTTGGACTTTAAGACCTAAAAGGTCTTTTCCATCTTTGGCTTTTGTAATTCTAGTGCACTGCAAATCTGAGAGAGCTCTTGGAGAGATTGTTAATGGACTGCCTAGGGATTAAAATGGGGAAACATTATGGATAGCAAACACCATGCTGGTCAGCGAATTGACTTGTCTTTTTTTTTTGTCTTTGACATAGTCTGGCCCCATCCCTAGATATTGAAAAGGATTTGTCTGATGCTAGGGATTTTTTGTATCTGTAGATTCTATCCATGCAATCCCTCAGTGGAGATCAGCTGCATCCATTTGACAATTTCAGTTCATTGAGATCTAAGGGAGGCCAACCTCATTCAAACAGATTCAAGGGGAGCTAGTGGCCACTCATCAAACTAGTCAAGTCCCAGTCAAGTCCTAGTTCACACTGCTGAAGCACATCCACCTTGCGGATTTGTGCTGGTATAACTACATTAGGTCAGGTCTACTCTAAAGGGGAAGGTCGACTTATGATATGCAACTCTAGCTACGTGAATTACGTAGCTGGAGTCGATGTAGCTTAAATCGCATTTTCACACTGTCCACATGATGGGAGGTCAATGGGAGCCTGTCGGCTTCCCTTACTCCGCGGGAGAAGCCGGACTGCCGGTGTTGATGGGGGTGCTCTCTCAGTTTGAATTAGGGGGTCTTTACTAGACCTACTAATTCGAACTCTTCAAGATCAACTGCGGTAACATCGATCTTCCGCATAGTGTAGACAAAGCCTTAGAGAAGCTACACCAGTGCAAAAATCCCTTACAAAAACATATTCAAAGCTTTCTGAAATGTTGCTCAGGGGAGAGACTTTATCAAAAGCCAAATAGAGTTCTTTAAAAACCAACTCTTGCATAAACAGCTGCTTAGCCTGTCTGCTTTCCTCTTCACTGTGGCTTTGTGAGCTCACCAAGTATGTTAGTTGTCCAAGCTGTTACTCAGAAATCCATGTGGCGTTTTCAATGAAGTTTCTTAAATGCCTATTGAAGTAGGGATTTAACAAGACAACACCAGTGGTGGTATTAAACATATTTCCTGAGCCTCTGTAATGGAGAAAGAAACCACAGGATGCATGTTTTTGATAACCAATTGTTACTGAATGTGCAATAATAGATTTGTTCTCAAGCACTAATAGAAGAGTGGTTTGTGGTACTTTAAAAATATAATTTTTAAATAATACACTGTGGATTATTAATTAAGTAAAAGACATGTAACTATTGGGTGATATTCCTAAGTATTTTTAAATGAGCAGTGTATTTGTTAAAGTAAAAATACATTAGTATTTGAGCCCAGTTCTACCTTTGGCTGTACCCATCTGACCCTACTGGAGCTTATGTTCTTATGTTAATAAGAGCAAATGAGGGGAGGGCTTAGCTTTTTATTATTTGTATACGTATTGTTTCCTGGAGAATGATAACCACAAAGCAACTCAACCCCTTCAGTTTCTGATTCAGTGCCAGACACCTTATCCATTCAGCCAGGTGGTTCCTTACAAATTTTCATCTGCCAACAGGATTTATTTGAATCAGGGACTCCTTATATCCCAGCTGAGAATTATATTTTTAGATCCACAGCCTCTTTGTTAAGTATATACAGGTTGAACCTCTCTAGTTCAGAACTCTCTGGTTCAGAAACATCCGTGGTCCGGAATGCTTTTAGTTAGCCAGATGTCCACTTTTCATCTGGCAGTTTCCTGTGGTCCCATAAAGTTTGTTTATAGCCACCAGTCCTGGCTCTCAGTGCTCTGTTCTGTTACTTAGAAGACATGTAGAGGTAAATTAGAGCTAACAGCCCAGTAAGCAGTGGAAGTGTTGGAAATGTTGCTAGACTATATTGATTTCCCATGGTCCGGAAAATTCTCTGTTTCGGAACCTGTCAGGTCCCAAAGGTGCCGGACTGGAGAGGTTCAGCCTATATTTGGAAATGTCCTAGCTACCGGAATGGTAAAATATTGTACCACTCCAGCTCGGAGTACATATCCCACTAGTTTTCTGCACCTCCCTATATTTCCCTTGTTCTTTCAGAGACTTGAATGTGCACAGTTGAGATGTGCCTCCCTTGAACCTCTCTGACCCGAAATCCTTTCCCAGTGAGTGACTTTTTTGGGTGCCAGCTTTGAACTGTTGGGGAGGGGGAGGAGGGAGGGACGCGGCCAGCTTGTGCTCCCACAATGTATTAGACCCCTGCACTTGGGATACCCCACTTTAGCTTTTGCTCATCTGTCTGAGCTTGAGAGCAGGAGCACAGAGAAAGAGCTATGTGCTGCTCCATCCAGGACTACAGCTGGCAATGAAAGAAGATTCCTGGATATTACTGTGTAAAGATTCCTGTAAGATTTACAAATTCAGATCATTTTTCTTGCATTTAACAGTAGGATTTTTTTTTTTACTCCTTAGCTTGTTCAACTACCTTATTGGCCACTGCAAACCCCGGTGTGGTAAAAACGGAGCAGGGAAAGGGAGTGGAATTCAAACTTTTTTTTTCCTTCCCAGGCATGTGCTCTACTGTATTTCACATGACTCTTATTAGCAAAAGTAAGGGGAATTTTTTTGCCCTATGGAGAGAGATGAGTTGAGGCTGTTTTTAATGGGAAAAGTTGGGGTCCCAATCATTGAAGGACACTATATCTGTTCTTATATGCCTGAACTGTCCCTGAAACTTTCTCCTACATTGTTCCTGCCATCAGGATATAGAATCCATTTCCAAATTCTGGTGTACTACCTAGTGCCTACTATGCATTCTGTCCTGGTGCATGCTTTCTTTGACCCCCCTCAGAGAAGGGGGAAGGACATGTCCTCCCACCCTGTCTCCTCACACTGCCTTTTGCTTTATCCTGTCTGTGAACTCTTGACCTTGATAGCTCTTTCTTTCTCTCCCTGTATACAGGTCCCCTCCCTTTTCCAGCTCCAAGACAGTCTCATGTTTCTTGGAATCTGGCAGCCCAAGAATTCTTGTTGATTGGTATAAACATTCTTAAAGGTCACATTTTTCCCCCCCTGCAGAGGGAGGTGGGGAAGGCTTCTCTCAAATTAACGACCACAACGATGTAAACATGGGAGCCAAAAAGAGCTATTCACCAGCCAGTTGAACTCTGCCAAAGAAGCCCCTCTGGGCTTTCTTAGGAAACAAAATGTGGGCACAAGATGTGGCTTGCTTTTGAGGCTCACTGGGAAGGAGGGGAAAGGTCAAGGGTGCCAGGGGACCAATAATCGCTCCCCGTTTGAATACTGATCTCTGAGCTGAGCAAGGATATTTGAGTCAGTACTGTAGATGTCCATTCTGCTAAGCTGGAGGAGAATGCAGAAGCACAACAATTCTGACTGTTAGCAGAAGGGCAGGAGGTCTGGAAGGTATAAAACAATGGAGATCTGTTTAGAAATTTATTCAGCCTGCCCAGGAGTCTGATCCAGTTCCCACTCCAGTGAATGGAAAGGCTCTCTTTGACTTGCGTGAGAACTGGGTCATACTCCAGGAGAGACCTCATGGAAAGAAACCTCATGGAAAGCAAATGTAATGCAAGCTGAGGTTCATAGTCACTTTTTCAGAAGTCATATCTGCTCTTTAGCTGAGTCCTAGGTCCAGGGCTCTGAGCATCATCTCATACTACTTGAGTTGTGACCAGTTCTCTTCTGATGTGACCCAGAATGCTTTGTGGTAGTGGGTCTCACACTGTTTCTAAGTAAGGGCTGGGTGAATAGCAGCATATCACACAATCTCCTGGCAATGAGCTGTAAGTCGCTTCAGCAGATCTGGTGAGTGACAAATGGGGAATAGTTGGAGGTTTGTCCCTCACTCTGTCTCCCTGATAAAAGCAGTTGGCTTCCTTGTGAGTAATTCTCACTGGCTGAGAGCCATTGACTTAGACTCCTAAGCTAATACATTTTCTTTCCGGATGATGATAAAGTCAGTGAGCCCATCCCAAACATGGAGGGTTCTTGGCTAAGCACATGGTTATGTGACTGGCACAGTACATAAAGAACATAAGAACAGCCATACTGGGTCAGACCAAAGGTCCATCTAGCCCAGTATCCTGTCTGCCGACAGATGCCAATGCTAGGAGCACCCAGAGGGAATAAACAGAACCATCAAGTGATCCCACCTTTGTAACTCAGTCCCAGCCTCTGACAAACAGTGGCTAGGGACACCATTCCTACCTATCCTGGCCAACAACCATTGATGGACGTATCCTCTATGAATTTATCTAGTTCTTTTTTGAATTCTGTTAAAGTCCTGGCCTTCACCACATCCTTTGGCAAGCAGTTCCACAGGTTGACTGTGAGAAGAAGTACTTTCTTTTGTTTGTTTTAAACCTGTTACCCATTAATTTCATTTGGTGTCCCCTAGTTCTTATGTTATAGCATAGGATAGGAAAAGTTGGAGAGAGGCAGGGCCCAAAGCAGACAGGGGGTGCTTGGGTGTGTGATCAAGCCACAGGTGAACAGGAAAGACTATGTCATTGGTGGAGGAATGAGCAAACGAGGGAGAAGGTGATGGTGATGAAATGGAGAAAACTGAAAGGCAAGCAAAGGGAATTCCTTGAAAATCCTGAACTACTGTTAAGAGAAGAGCACTAAGAGTACGTCTACACAGCAACACTATTTTGAAATAACTAGCGTTATTTTGAAATAATTTAGTTTGTGCCTACACAGCAGGCAGTTATTTCAAAATAATATCGAAATACTGTCAAGCTGGAGGACTTCTTACTCCCACTCTTGTTACCTTCATTGTACGAGGAGTAAGGGAAGTCAGAGGAAGAGAGCTCTATTTCGAAATAAGTGCTGTGTAGAGGCTCCTAATTTTGAAATAAGCTATTTCAAAATAAGCTACACAATTGACATAACTCAATTTGCATCGCTTATTTTGAGTTAAGCCCTGCAGTGTAGATGCACCCTAAGTGGCTCAAACTGAGATCAGGACCCCAACACATAGTAAGAAACCCTCACTGCTGAAGAGCTAAATAGGTCAGAGAAAGGTGGAAGGGGAAAGTGAGACATGGAGAAGTTAAAATCTCATGCCCAACATTACGTAGCAAGTCAGTGGTAGCACTAGGATTAGATTTTAGGCTTTCTAAATACCAATCCACTGCTGTGACCACTGGGCCATATTGCCTTTCAGTTGCTAAAAAGTTTTGCAAACCCAAAGCATTCAGCTGAATTCTGAGGCAGCTCAGATTGTGCTTCTGAAATTTTGATGTTTGAAGGTTTAAATGTTAAATATTTTTGTTCATGTCTAAACTAAATCAAAATTTGTTACATTCACTCTATCCCTTCCCAAAACAGATGGTTTCTGTCTTCTGTGTGGGAAAAAAAAAGATTTGAGCAGAAACCACGTATCCAAGCAGAAATCAACAAAGATGTTGCCTGGAAAGGAAAGGAGAAGGGTCTGTTACTCCCTCATTTAAACTGCCCAGCAAGGTATGTGCCCAGAATTTTACTTTGGCAAAGCACGCCCAATAGCTAAGCAATGTTTATAACAGTTCGCAATGCAAATAGATAACAAAACACCATTCCTGTTCTCAAATGCTGAGTGTCTGAAGAATGAGATCACTACATCTGGGGGTCTCTTGCTGATCTATCACCTTTGTTTAAATTCCTAACATATTCCAGTTCATAATAGAAAACGCCCTGAAAAGATAACATAGGTTTGTGATGTACATTCAAGCAGAGTACTTCAGTAACGGGGCCACTGCACCACTGCGGTACCTTCTGCTGCTCTCTTCTGGGAATTAGCTCAAGGCCTCCAGCAGGGCACCCTCCTCTGTTGGTGTCTCGCTGCTGTTGCTCCCTTTTTGCTGTCTCAGAGTCACTCCCCGGACTGCGGCATTCACTTCTGGGCATACCCAGGGGTATGCCCCATTCTGCTCTCCCCCCGCTTTTGAGGGAACTAGCAGTCTAGACGATAGTCCACTTGCCTCCATGGCCTGCTGCCATCACTGGTCTAGTCCCTTCCTCCAGGGCAAACTGCAGTCTGTGTTGGCCACTTTCATCAGGGCAAGTGGGGGCAAAGAGGTGGGGACCTAGGTCTGCCTACTACTCTGGGACCCGAACCAAGGATTCTATAGCCAGGAGCCACTCACTGCCTCTTCTCCAACAACTCCGCTGCCTCTTTTCCCTGGGCCACTTCCAATTTTCCCTTGGAATTTTTCCATGCATGTGTGGAATAAATGTAATGTTCACTGAGGCACGTGTGTATGTGCGCCAACAGTAGAAACACATGCTGCTGGCTGTGAATACTTTGCTAATCAACTGGGTGACATGTGACTCTCTCCTGCATGGCTGCCCAAGTGCATAGCTTACTGGGAACACTGGTCACTTCCCTTGTAACCCTAATATCATATCTGCCCTTCATCTAAAGCCTCAGTCCAACTCCTTATGTTTTACTACCCTGCCTAGCATTGCTCTAGCTATGGTGCTCCTAAGCAGTCAGTCTTTCTCCCTAACAGCCCTTTATATAGGTCCTCTTCTGGCCCTGACTGGCTGTTGCAACAAGCCTTCCTTTGACTGGCTCTTTCAATAAGTCCTTTCCTGACTGGCTGGTTTCTGCACAGACTCTCAAAAGGTGGCCGTGACTCTTTTGCTGCCCATGTGGGGCAGCTGCCCCATCAAAGCTTCTTAATGTGAACAAATTTAAAGTCAAGCAAAATGTATCTGGTTTGTTATGAGCTTTGGTCAGGATTGATAAATGCTTTAGTGAGAGTCAGAAAACATAAGTGAAGGACCTGAAAAGAGCTGACGGCAGGAAAATAAAATGTGATTTCTTTTAAAAGCTGAGTCTCAGATGCAAACTTTTAAGATTGCTTCTTGTCTAAAGTAAGTTTTATATTTTGATCTAACACTTTAAGAAACATGGATACAAGCACTAAAGTGACTTACCAGACTAAATCCTATTTTCCAAAATGACCCAGGTACTTAACAGCAATATTGCACTAACAATCAATGGATTTGGGTTCCTAATCTTTTAAAAATCCCTGTAGGAATTTATCTTTATCTTTAGGTGATTTATATATCTTTGAAAATCTGTTCCTAGTTGCCAAAGTCATTTTTGAAAATGAAACTTAGACCCTAAAGTCATCTAAATTTCTAGTTACACCTGAAAGTCTTAAGCTTATTGAAAAGTAGAGTAAAGTCATTATATGCAAAGCTAATTAGACTTGAAACTTCATTGTTCTAGACCTTCTTTTACTGGATAGATATTGAGAAGTGGTGAGAAAAAGTTTACCAGAAATTTTTGACTTTTCAATTTTGAGATTTCCAATAAAAATTCCAATTTTATGAGGAAAGTAGACACAGTCTACACACATTTTCATTCAGTCTAAAATTAAATTTTCCCTCGCAAAGAGGTTTTGAGGGAAGATTTTCAACTAACCATAATGCTGAGCCTGCTTCTCTCCTTGCTCACACAAGATTTACATTGACTTAACAATTAAATTTAGTTGATTTGCTCATGTTTTCTCTAAATCCCAGTGTCTCTGTATTGACTTTTCTGCCTGAGTGTTACGGGAAGCAGTTCAGAGGTGCCTGCACATATATTTGTATAATAGCTGTCACGCCAAGGGCGAAATGTGGATCCACAGGATACAGAAGTAAAGCAGTCCACTTCCCCATTTAATGGGTTATTTTTTTCATAAACTGCCCCTCCCCTGTGTCCTAACAGGACTTGGGTCAGACTCCAAATTCCATTCGGTTCCTCTGCTTCCTGCCCTTTCACCCATGACCAGAATGATAAAATACCATTCCTAGGGTTTTGTGGAACTGACTGCTACATTATATTTTGAAAAATAAAAAATATTGTTATGGAGTCTGGTATTTGACTTATTTTTATTCAGTGATAACTCAGGATGCCAGCTGAGCGGAGTGCCCTACATCTGTGGAATTTCAGTGCTTAACTCCATTGGACTCCTTTGGAAAAAAAAGAAAACAGCTTCAGTCCTTAATGAGATGTTTTGATCCAAAGGTTGGAAGGAGAGCTTAGTCCAGAGCTGCACAGTTAAGACCAGTATGAACCTCCTCAAAGGAATGGGGTTTTCAGATTTGGGGTTCTGCTTTGACCTGTTAAGATTGAAAAGTTGAGACCACTAACTTACTAGGGGGGAAACAAGAAACTTCCCCTAAAGGCAAATTATCCCATAATTCCCTGTTGGAATGTTTCTTGCATCTTTCCCTGAAGCATCTTATGTTGCTATTGGAGACAGTATATTGGACTAGATAGACCCTTGGTTTGATTCATTATAGCAATTCCTAAATTCTTATTTTCCCTAAAAAAACCAGGTGTGCTTGGAGATGAGGCTTGGTTTGGGCCTAATAGGAAAAGTTATCTCGGGTGATATCTCTGACTAGTTTGTAGCTAACTTTGACATTGCCTCAGTAAACAAAAGAAAATTCTGGAAAAGTTAAACAGCAAAGAGCATTCAATTAGAAAAACAGCTGATAGATTTCAGTGTGGCAACAGGGACGATGAGAAATATAACTGTGTACTACTGCAGCGGTGCACAACCCATGGGTCGCGACCCTCCAAAGGGGTCACGGTTGTCTTCTGGGGGCAGGAGTGGAGGGCGGGGTTGCAGCACGGGGCTGGCCGCCATTTTTTTTCCCGGTTCGGTGTACACATGGCGGGGGGACGCAGCAGGCCAGCAGATCGGCATTTAAAGGGCTGCACTTTTTTTTTTGTGCCCAACCAAAATTTTCCCAGGGGTTGTGCTGGAAAAAAGGTTGCGCACCACTGTACTTCAGGATAGGCCTACATGGGAAAAAGAAGCTGAAATTCTTATTAGCTATATTTATTTCAATTAAAATACAGAGAATCACACTCTTAGACGAGTTGTCCCTTTCAGTTACTGATTCTCTGCCTTCTTCAGGGATCCTGAGAGCTGTGCAATTGATTAGTGATGATTTGGAGAGGGAAGTTTTAATCTGCTAGCCTAGGCATAGAGGAAATTATGCATGAGGGCAAATGAATGGTTGCTTCCTGCCCTTTCACCTATGACCAGAATAATAAAATACCATTCATAGGGTTTTGTGGAATTGACTGCTACATTATGTTGTGAAAAATAAAAATTAGGTTGGACATTAGGAAACGCTGTCAGGGTGGTTAAACACTGGAGTAAGTTGCCTAGGAAGATTATGGAATCTCCATCTTTGGAGATATTTAAGAGCAGGTTAGATGGACATCTATCAATTATGGTCTAGACAGTGCTGGGTCCTGCCACGAGGGCAGTGGACTGGACTCGATGATCTCTCAAGGTCCATCCTGCAGTAAGAAAACTTCAAGACCAGACTCCAAAGAGAAATTGCTGAGCTACAGTTCATCTACAAGTTTGACACCATCAGCTCAGGATTAAACAAAGACTGTGAATGTCTAGCTGACTACAAAAAGCAACTTCTCCTCTCTTGGTATTCACACCTCCAGATCAGTTGCTAGAAGTGGGCCTCATCCTCCCTGATTGAATTAACCTCATTATATCTAGCCTGATTCCGGCCCGCATATTTATACCTGTTTCTGGATATTTCCACTAATGCATCTGACGAAGTGGGTCTTTGCCCACGAAAGCTTATGCTCCAATACATCTGTTAGTCTACAAGGTGCTACAGGACTACTTATTGCTTTTGCAGTCTTCACTGTTTCTCTCCAGTGCCCTTGCTCTCCTTTGCTGCAGGCTTGTCCACATTTCTACACCTTCTCCTCTAACATAGCCTTCCACGAAAGAGAGAGCTTTGGGAAGTGATCATGATAAACATGGATGGTGGGTGAACTGAGGATAGGATGAGGCGAGATCCCAGACCTGCCTCCTCCCCCAGAAGCCCCACCCTGGGTCCTGTGGGAGCTAAGCATCCCTCTCCCACACACACTATAGGGGCAGGCCATCTTTCCCACAACAAGCATTCCTAGTCTTCCCCTGCCTCTTATATCCACCCCCTCATAATGATAAATAAAGATGGTCAAAACCAAGAGTGGGTTTTTAAAGGCACCATCAGTGAAATTTCAGTTTCCAATCTCAGGAGTCATTTGGCTCTGGGCCCTATTTTATCTAAATGTCAAAAATTTGGGAGGGTTTGGACCAATGATTTTGTAGGACTGAAAGATGAAATCACTCCTTTAATGAATTGTAGCTACCAATATGACATTATGTAACCTCGTGAATTGTGGACCAGTTTTTTTTATCAACGGAATTTCATAAATGAAACTGTGTTAACCACTTTTGGACAAATTTGTTAGCAACCTGGTAAGAATTGCCTTTGAAGACTCTGTTGTTGTAACTTTTTTTTATATATTGTAACTGAAACCCCGTTTTAAACTCTGTACTACCTTAACTCTGTTTAAAGTTAGGTGTGTCTGTGATCTCATTTAAAAGTGTGAATATGGGTATGTATGCGATAGGATCAGTCACCAGCTGCCACCTCCACCTTGATGGTAGAAGAACAATGCAAGCGAGCCCTGCAAAAGAACCCACCCAAGAAAGAGAGAGACAAAAGATCAATCTTATTAACTGGTGACTCATTGTCATAAAGAGCTCTGGGGTGGGGAGACAGGACAGGCTCTATGAACTAAAACAAATAAAAAGAGGAAAGAGCAAAACTATAGGGTTGGGTCTTTTGATTCTACGATCATCCTCCAGGAGCTTCAGTACATGCTGATACAACCTGGCTTCCCTCCTCGTGTCTAGACCACCAGACCAGTGGACTAGCATGAGCAACTGAGGCTGGTAATTATCTCCCATCTGTAGAAGTGTGTGTATGTGTGGCAGATAGTTTAGTAGCTAAGAACAGTAAATAAATTCTGCATTCACAATGAACATGGCTCGTTGCCTTATCCCCAAAACAAAATTCTGATCGTTCTATTTCGGGCAATTTGCTATCTATCACAGCTACCTGGTGCTTGTATAGCACTATACCGTATGGCTGTGTCTAGACTGGCCAGTTTTTCCGGAAAATCAGCCACTTTTCTGGAAAAACTTGCCAGCTGTCTACACTGGCCGCTTGAATTTCCACAAAAGCACTGGCTTCCTACTGTAAGAAATCAGTGCTTTTTGCGGAAATACTATCCTGCTCCCGTTTGGGCAAAAGTCCCTTTTGCGCAAAACTTTTGTGCAAAAGGGCCAGTGTAGACAGCTGATATTTGTTTTCCGCAAAAAAGCCCCGATCACGAAAATGGCGATCGGGGCTTTTTTGTGCAAAAGCACGTCTAGATTGGCCACGGACGCTTTTCTGCAAAAAGTGCTTTTGCGGAAAAGTGTCCGTGCCAATCTAGATGCTCTTTTCCGAAAATGCTTTTAATGGAAAACTTTTCCATTAAAAGCATTTCCGGAAAATCATGCCAGTCTAGACGTAGCCAAGATGTTAAATGCCTTGCATACAGATAGAATTTCATTGTTTAAAATCTAATGAATGACTGTCCTGATAGTATGCATGGCCTCCTTATTTGGGGCCCTATTGTTTCCTGCTGTAAATTGGCACTGTCCCTTTAAAGTCAATGGAGTTGTGCCAGTTTACTCCAACAGAGAATTTTGCCCTCTGACTCCTGTTTACCTTAATGTGACTGTTTGTGGGGCCACTATCAACAGAGGATGGAAGAGATTAGCAGAAATTTGCCATGGCATGAACACTACAATTACCCCACTGGTTTCTCAGATGGGTTTAGAGCTGAGTAAATACCACAGTAAATTATTCACCAACATTTATATGGATTACAACTGACAGTTGTTGAAAGCTAGTCAAAATGTTTTCATCAACACTTTTTTTAAAAAAGGGCTTTCACCAAAATGAAAATGTTTATAAATAAAATGTTTCATTTTATTCAGAAATGTTTAGGGCTTTTTTAACAAAAAAACAAGCGCACACAACAAAAATCACTCCAAGCTCAGGTGAGCAAAAAACAAACCTTTTTTTGGTAAAAAGAGTTTTAAAAAACTGGCAGTATTTCACTTTCAATTTTTCTCGTCAACCCCTGAACTCTCTCTCCTCCTCCCAAAAATTTTCATAGAAAATTTAGAATAAAATCCCTTACGTTTTTCAAAATTTCATGGGAAAAAAAAGTTGGAATTTTTCAAACTGTTCTGGAATTTTTTTAATGTTATCTGTGGTCCTATTTATTTGCTTTTCATGAGCATCTGTGAAAGAGAGATTTATTTACAAGAATGTTAAAGGGAAGGAAAAATACAATAAATTCTCATGGAAAATCATTACAAATTGGAAGTGATCCTGTAGCAACCCAATCTTGATAGCTTTCTTCAATAGGATAACGAGTCTTGTGGATAAGAGAGAAGCAGTGGATATGGTATACCTAGACTTTAGTAAGGCGTTTGATACGGTCTCGCATGATATTCTTATCAATAAACTAGGTAAATACAACTTAGATGGGGCTACTATAAGGTGGGTGCATAACTGGCTGGATAATCGTACTTAGAGAGTAGTTATTAATGGTTCACAATCCTGCTGGAAAGGCATAACAAGTGGGGTTCTGCAGGGATCTGTTTTGGGACCGGCTCTGTTCAATATCTTCATCAACGATTTAGTATAGAAAGTACGCTTATTAAGTTTGCAGATGATACCAAGCTGGGAGGGATTGCAACTAATCTGGAGGATAGGGTCATAATTCAAAATGACCTGGACAAATTGGAGAAATAGTCTGAGATAAATAGGATGAAGTTTAATAAAGAGAAATGCAAAGTGCTCCACTTAGGAAGGAACAATCAGTTTCCCACATACAGAATGGGAAGCGATGGTCTGGGAAGGAGTATAGCAGAAAGGGATCTAGGGGTTATAGTGGACCACAAGTTAAATATGAGTCAGCAGTGTGATGCTGTTGCAAAGAAAGCAAACATGATTCTGGGATGTATTAACAGGTGTGTTGTGAGCAAGACACGAGAAGTCATTCTTCCACTCTACCCTGCACTGGTTAGGCCTCAACTGGAGTATTGTGTCCAATTCTGGGCACCGCATTTCAAGAAAGATGTGGAAAAATTGGAGAGGGTCCAGAGAAGAGCAACGAGAATGATTAAAGGTCTAGAGAACATTACCTATGAGGGAAGGCTGAAGGAACTGGGTTTGTGTAGTTTAGAAAAGAGAAGATTGAGGGGGGACATGATATCAGTTTTCAGGTATCTAAAAGGGTGTCATAAGGAAGAGGGAGAAAACTTGTTCATCTTGGCCTCTGAGGATAGAACAAGAAGCAATGGGCTTAAACTGCAGCAAGGGGGGTTGGACATTAGGAAAAAGTTCCTAACTGTCAGGGTAGTTAAACACTGGAATAAATTGCCCAGGGAGGTTGTGAAATCCCCATCTCTGGAGATATTTAAGAGTAGGTTAGATAAATGTCTATCAGGAATGGTCTAGACAGTATTTGGTCCTGCCACGGAGGCAGGGGACTGGACTCGATGACCTCTCGAGGTCCCTTCCAGTCCTAGTATTCTATGATTATATGAATCAGAAATGTGATCATATGCTATAGGTGAGTGTATGTATAGTGGATCATATGCTATAGGTGAGTATAGTGGCACAGGAAAAATTTATATAAAATTGAAACCTATGTGATTTTTTTCAGGTCTCCAATAAAATGATATACTTTACAGTGAAAGACATTTTGGAAAAAGAATCCTGTTTTTTCACTCTACCCAGGTTAGGTTCGTTAATATAAAAGGATTGGTCAAGAAATGACTAAGCCAGGAAATTGACAATTTTCATACCAATTCTTCGGTCAGCCACACTGCACATCCTGTATATTTCATGACATACCTCCAACAATATAAATATTAATAGATTAATGTTGACATTTAGGGCCTGATCCAATTTAAATTAAAGTCAACGGAAAGACTCCCATTGTCTTCAATGGAAGATAGATCATGACCTTAAAAAGGGAACATTGGAATGGCTAATCAAAGTATGCACATCATGACTAAACTGATGTTATTATGGGAATCAGAATTTCTCTGCTTCCTGACTTTTAAGCATTTCTGTTTGTAACTTTAATGTTACACTATTTCAAAAACTGGAAGAATTCAGAGCTAAGTCAGGTTTAAGACAATTAGCAGCTTTGCCAATGGAGCTTATAACTCCTTGAATTGTAATGAGTAGACATGCATGGTTAATGAACTGTTCTGGCTTCACCAACATGGTAGTTCTATAGTTTGTTCTTATCAATTATTTTTTGGCATGAGCCCTCTTTATAAAGAAAAATTTATACATCAACATCTTTCTGTAGTTGGGGTAGGCAGATTAGATGTTTATCAGTGAATGCAGATAAACATGTATTTCTCTATGTTCATGGAAACCAATGAAAAAGCATCTTTTTATTGATATTAATTAGGGATGTAAAATACCATTTAAAAATTAACTGGTTAACTGGGATCCCATGGCAGGGGGTTGCTCCAGGCCAGCAAGGTTGGCTGAGCCTAGGGCTGCTCCCAGGCTGTGGGCAGGGGCTGCTCCAGGCAGGTTGGACAGGGCCCGCCACAATACACCAAAGGCAGGGGGCTGTTCTGCCCAAGCTGGGCCGCTGGTTAATCAGTTGGCCTGGTAATGATTCTGGTAAGGCAAATGTTTATGGAGTAAAGGGTTAATTAACCCTTTACATCCATAATGTAATTAGACCCAACCTTGCAGGATTGTCATGGAGTAACCAGCAGTTAAAGAATAAATTTTAAATGAAAGATTGTGTCATGAGATGAAATCTCCAGGAATACGTCCAGCCGAAACTGGGAACCCCTAATGATAATTTAACAGGCAGGCAAAGAAGGGAAAAACGCTGCCTGAGAACTTTAAAATGTGAGTTTGATTTAAGATCGTCTACTTTGTGGTGTTGACATAATGTTGATAATTTGTGTCTTCACAGTTTTAAAGCTTTAACTTTTTAAATCCGAAGG
Organism: Pelodiscus sinensis; assembly: GCF_052426305.1. Classification (NCBI taxonomy): domain Eukaryota; kingdom Metazoa; phylum Chordata; order Testudines; family Trionychidae; genus Pelodiscus; species Pelodiscus sinensis. The sequence goes on along the minus strand of NC_143056.1, from coordinate 117,191,821 downwards.
TCTGCAGTCATTAAATAATTATAGACTGACACCCCATAATTTTCCCCACAGTTGTGAAAATTTTAATCAATAAAAATTGTAAAGAAAAGGTCTAAGACCCATAGTATTGTGCAATTGTAAAAACTTACATACATAAAGTAGGGAAAATGCTTTAAAAACATTGATATTATCTGGCAAAATGATTAAAAATAAAAATGGAATTCTGCCAAGCCTATACAGGCAGTCCCCGACTTACGCGGATCCGACTTATGTCGGATCCGCACTTACGAACGGGGCTTTCTCGCCCCGGAAGTCGGGGCGAGAAAGCCCCGTTCGTAAGCTGCTCCGATGCCCCTGGTCTGCTGGAGACCGTCTCCAGCAGACCAGGGGCACCGGGCGGGTTCCCGCGCTTCTGAGGCTTTGCCAGAGCAAAGCCTCAGAGGCTCGGGGAACCGCCGCTGCTGCCGCTTCAATCTGGGTGCCTGTGGTCTGCTGGGGACCGTCCCCAGCAGACCACAGGCACCCAGATTGAAGCGGCAGCAGCGGTGGTTCCCCGCGCCTCTGAGGTTTTGCTCTGGCAAAGCCTCAGAGGCGCGGGACCCCCCCCCCGCGGCTGCAGCTTCAGTCCGGGAGCCTGTGGTCTGCTGGGGACCGTCCCCAGCAGACCACAGGCTCCCGGACTGAAGCCGCAGCCGCGGCGGGCTCCCTCGCCTCTGAGGCTTTGCCAGAGCAAAGCCTCAGAGGCGCGGCACCCCGCTGCCGCTGCGGCTCTGCTCCCCGTGTCCCTGGTCTGCTGGGGGGGGGGGGGGGAGCGCAGCTAGTGTGCTCCCCCCCTCCCCCCAGCAGACCAGGCTTTTGTTTTGGACTCTGGGGCAGAGCAGCTGGGGCGCTGCCGATTGGTCCTGCAGCGCCCACTCTGGGCACTACTGGACCAACCCGGCAGCACCCCAGCTGCTCTGCCCCAGGTCCTGATTCAGCCGCTGCTGGTCAGTTTCAGCAGCGGCTGAATCAGGATGCCTGGGGCAGAGCAGATGGGGTGCTGCTGGGTTGGTCCAGTAGCACCAGGAGCAGCCTACTGGAGCAACCCAGCAGCACCCCAGCTGCTCTGCCCCAGGCGTCCCCAAGTCAGCTTCTGCTGAAACTGACCAGCGCTGACTACAGGAAGCCCCAGGCAGAGTTGCTCTGCCCCGGGCTTCCTGGAATCAGCTGCTGATCAGTTTCAGCAGCAGCTGACTTGGGGACGCCTGGGGTTCTTAAGTTGATTCTGTATGTAAGTCAGAACTGGCGGTCAGTTTCAGCAGTGTCTGAATCTAGACGCCAGTTCCGACTTACATACAGATTCAACTTAAGAACAAACCTACAGTCCCTATCTTGTACGTAACCCGGGGACTGCCTGTATTTACCTATTAGCTATGACGGAGATTTTCAAAAGCCGAACTATACTCAGTTGCTATAATAAATATTAATATGAGCTGGCCATCCAATGTATTTAAGCTGCTTTTATGATCTCAGTTCAGTGCCAGTTTATGGCCAGATCCTACCAAGTGCAGCAGACTGCCTAGGAATTGTGGAGTCCTCTCATCTTCTAAAGGGGTAGTGTAATACGCAGGACACTTGCTCACAGTATCACAAAAGGTGTTTGTTACATGGAGGAAGCCAAAAGCCAGATTTCCAAAGGAGCTCAGTGCCAAATATCCAAGGATATTTTCAAAACAGTTCAGATTCCTTTTAGGCACTGTTATAAGGGCCAGATTTTCCAGTGGCAAGCCCCTTGTGACACTAAACCCCAGATATGAGTTCAGCATCCACCATGTACTCAACATGGTGAGCTCTTTTGAAAATCTGGCCACATATTGTGATAACATAAGAACAACTATACTGGGCCAGACTATGGGTCCATCCAGGCCAGACTTCCAACAGTGGCCAATGCCATGTGCCCCAGAGGAAATGAACAGAAGAGATAATCATCAAGTGATCTATCCCCTGTTTCTCATTCCCAGCTTCTGACAAACAGAAGCTAGGGATACCATTCCTACCCATCCTGGGGAATAGCCATTGATGGATCCTCCATAAATGTATCTAGTTCTTTTCTGAACCTTATTATAGTGTTGGAATTCACAACATCCTCTGGCAAGGAGTTCCACAGGTTGCATGAAGAAATACTTCCTGTTGTTTGTTTTAAACCTGCTACCTATTAATTTAATTTGGTGATCCCTAGTTCTTGTGTTATGGGAAGGAATAAAATAGCTCCTCTTTGTATGCAGGGGCTGAACTGCTGCTTGCTATTAGCCAGCTAAAAGGAGAGAGTTGCCCTGGGGTGGGTGTGTCCACTACAATTGTTTAGTTCTGCAAGATAATTAACTGTTAACTTTTGATATGTAAACACAGCTCATGCAAGGATGGGGAGGGAATACGAGGAGTGGCTATGTAAATCCGATTCAGCCAGGGCTGATGGAGGGTCAGTGTTGGAATGGAATGTGGTGTATTGTAAATAATTTAGGGCTGTTGTGGAGGTCACAAATCATGCTACCCCTAAATGTGGGAACTGTAAAACATGCCACCAGTGCTTGCAGGAGAGACACTGCCATCATTGTAAGAGGTCTCCGAGGAACAAGCTTCCCTCCTTCCAGAGTTGAGTGGACTGAGCGGGGAGAGGGAAGAGTTAAAGGGCTTGAGTCAGCCTGCTTCACACCTGCCAGGTATGAGCTGTAAGACTGGCCCAACCTACCCCTTTCCTCCTGGCTGTGTCTACATTGGCAAAATTTTGCGCAAAAGTGGCCACTTTTGTGCGAAATCTTGCCACCTGTCTACATTGGCCGTGAGTACTTGCTCAAGAACACTAACGTTCTAATGTATAAAATCAGTGCTTCTTGCGCAAATACTCTGACGCTCCCACTCAGGGATAAGCCCTCTTACGCAACTGTTCTTGCGCAAGAGGCCAGTGTAGACAGGCAACGTTAATTTCTTGTGCAAGAAAGCCCGATAGCTAAAATGGCCATCGGAGCTTTCTTGCGCAAGAGAGCGTCTACACTGGCACAGATGCTTTTGCGCAAAAGCACATCTCTTGCGCAAAAGCACATGCCAGTGTAGACGCTCTCTTGCGCAAATACTTTAACACAAAAACTCTTGAGTTAAAAGTATTTGCGCAAAATCTTGCCAATGTAGACGTAGCCTCTTTGTTTTAAGGACAGACCTAAAGCAGACTCCCTGAGGAGTCTTTTTTTGCTAGTCCAGTGGAAGCTGGAATCCTTTGCCAGTCCAGGTGGTGGCTAAAGAGTTGAAATCACTAAGAGCTGAAATCACTGGTTTAGCTGGGAGCCAGAACCATTGCAGCCAGCAAAGCAGAGGCAGCCAGCAGAGTGGCTGATGGGAATCACTGGCCCATGGCGTGGCATGGCTGGTAGGAGCAGCGGCAAGTGAGAAACGGTGGCAGGCAAGGAGCGGCGATCAGGGGTGTGTGAATTTCCCAGGTTCCTGGGTGGGAGTTTGAGCTGGTTCTGTGAGAGATGGACCCGAAGATATTGAACCCGGCCCTGGTTGCTGCCAGGCCTACCCAGCAGAAGGGTTACATCTTTAACCACTTTTTCCACATCTGTCCTTATAATTGCCACCAGGGAGATTTGAACCTAAGACCTCTACATAGGAGCCTCTACAGCTTAAGTTATAAAGCCAGCTGCATCCCAGCTCAGGCTGTAGAGCTCCCTTCTTCTTATCTCTTACTGTACATTGTCTAAGTGCCACTCCATGGGACAGTGACCACACTAGGGCTATGTCTACACGGCACTAGTTTTACACAAGAAATATGCAAATGAGGCTAAGTATCGCTGTGCCTCATTTGCATAATTAATGAGCAGCCGCTTTTTGCGTAAGAGGGTTTTGCACAAAAAGGAGCCATCTTTTTGCACAAAAAGGAGCTCCTTTGCACAAAAAGGAGCCACTGCTCCTTCTTGCATAAAACCCCCCTCTTGTGCAAGAGCTGTTCTTCCACATTTTTTTCAGGAAGAACGGCTCTTGCGCAAGAGGGGGGGTTTTGTACAAGAAGGAGCACTGTAGGTGGCTCCTTTTTGCACAAAAGCCTCTTGTGCAAAAAGCAGCCACTCATTAATTATGCAAATGAGGCGCCGCGATATTCCATACTTAGCCTCATTTGCATATTTCTTGTGCAAAACTAGCGAAGTGTAGACATAGCTTCGGCGTGTGGGTTACATCATGATTTTGTAGACCTCTGTAACCACCCCCGTAGTCATCTCTTTTCCAAGTTGAAAAGGCCCTGTCTTATTATTCTCTCCTTATATGCAGAGGCGGCCCATGAGCATGGGCAGACTCGGCGGTCGCCTAGGGCACTGCCTTCAATAGCGCACCCGGGGCACCCGATGATGATGTCACGCCATTGATGGCCGTGCAGGCAGGGGCACCAATTGCACGTTCTGCCTGGGGCACCAGCTGCCGCAGCTGGCCTTGGTCCATTTCTGTTTATATGACAACGGTTCCATACACCTAATCATTTTTGTTGCTCTTTTCTAGACATTTTCCAACACCAACATTTCTTTTTTGAGATGAGGCGACCATATCTGCATGATGTGGGCTTACCTTCAAGTCTTCAAGATGTTGGCTCACCAAGCATTTAAGGGCAATAAAATAGTCTCTTATTCTCTGTCCCTTTCTCAATGATTCCTCACATTGTTTGCTTTTTTGATTGCTGCTGCACCATTGAGTGGATGTTTTCAAAGAACTATCCACAATGACTCCAAGATCTGAGTGGTAACAGTCAATTTAGCCCTCATCATTTTCTGTGTATAACTGGGATTGCATTTGCCAATATGCACGACTTCACATTTTTCAAAAATTAAAATTCTTCTGCCATTTTGTTGCCCAGTCACTTAGTTTTGTGAGATTCTTTGATTAGGGGCCACAAACTTCTAGCCCATGGGCCATTCCCTGTAAGACCAGTGGCTTAATCCAGCCCAGGAGTCCAGATGTGTCAGGGGGAGGGACCTGTCCATTCCCAAGTCTCTCCCTTTCCTGCCACCTCCCTCCCCTCCATGGCATCCCATACCCCAAGAGATGAAATCTTGGAGAGTACTAAGAGGTCCTGGTGCAGGGAGGCAGCAACAGTCAGGTCTGTCCCTTTTCCCCTCCCTCTGCCCCCTGCCCTGGCCCCACAGCAGCTGGCGCCACACGCAGTGAGCACACATGCTTAGGGGCTTGGGGAATGGGTATGGACAGCTCCCCCTCCATGGTCTGCTGGGACTCCCAAACTGGATTGCATAACTGCTCTTCACAGTCTGCTTTGAACTTAACTGTCTTGAGCAGTTTTGTACCAGCATGATATACTATTGGCCACTGTGCTCAAGCATCAAAACCACATGGCAAACTGCGTCACAAGTCAAATGCACAGTGGAGAAGGGATGGATTACCAATGACTGGAGGATTCAGTATATTTTCCCTGCTGCTGTCACTCATAGTTTTAATTTGCTTTACTCCTCTCCTTAGGAGACTAATGTCCTAGCACTACAGCACAATGAAATATAGGCAGTTCATCATTTTTACAGTGAGTGGAAAATACACAGGGTACCAGAGCTGGAAAAGCCATGTGACATAACTCTTACACTGTAAGAGCCAAAGCATAGAGCTCCCTGTGGTGTCTTGCACATATTGGCAGGGTAAATACAGATTTCAGCCACCACATTCAACAGCTGGTAATATCTTCTCTTTCTTCCATGTTGCCCAGGAAAGCTGACAGGGAAGGGAGGGAGAGGGAAAGGGAAGACACTCAAAGGGTGCAACCTGCTGATGCTAAATTCCCATGGAAAGACATGTTTATGCCACAGTCTTCTTGGAAAAGAAATGTATCATGTATTTTTCCTGTAGTTGCACAATGGGCCTACAAAGCTTAGCCAACCCATTTGCCATTGTTCAGAACTGTAGACTTACCAATAATAATGCACAAAAGGCATAAGACAGTACAGATTTCTGTTCTGTATTGGGGGGAGGGAGAGGGTAAGGGAGAAGATGAGGACACTCTTTCCATTCCACATGTATCCCAGAAGAATGCTAAGCAGTATCTACCAAAGTTATACATTTTCAAATCAGCAAGTCCAGGTATCTTGCATCCAAGAATTTTGAAAGAGCTAGGAGTTCACTAGCTGTTACCAATATTTTTTTTTAAAAGTAAACAGAACAACCCAGCTAATGATAGGTCTGTCCATCTGACCTTGATCTTAGAGCAGGTTGTATGGTAATTGATTAATAAATAATTAGAGGATGGTATTATAATTAATGCCAATCGACACAAGTTTACGGAAAATAGGTCTTTTCAAATAAAAGTAATGTCATCCTTTGAAGAGATAACAAGTTGGGTTGCTTCGGAGGTAGAATTGATGTAATCTATATAGACGTCTATAGAGGCATCTGAGTTGGTATCAGATGACAAGTTTATTAAAAAGCTAGTATGGTATAAAGTTAAAAATTCATTAGGTGCATATTAAATGGATTAAAAGCTGACTAAAAAATGGATTACTAACTGATAATAGTAAAAAGGTAATCATCATTCAGTGGGCATCTGTTCTTGGTCCTATGCTGTTAAACAATATTTAACCAAGATTTGGAAGAAAACAAGAAAATCGTCACTGATAAAGTTTGCAGATGACACAAACATTGGAGTGATTGATAATGAAGAGGACAGGTCACCAATACAGAGTGGTCTAGATTGCTTTGTAAATTGGATACAGACAAATAATATACATTTTCATCTGGCTAAATGTAAAAGGATACATCTAGGAACAAAGAATTTAGATCATCCCTACATAGTAGGGGACTCTGGATATGATTTGGGGCTTGTGCTAGAGAATCTAAATACATGGGCTCCCAGTGTGACACTGTGGTCAACATAGCCAATGCCATCCTGGGACACATTAAAAAAGGACTCTTGAATAGGAGTAGAGAAGGTACTTTACCTCCATATTTGGCAACCACTGATGGAATACCATGTCCAGTTCTGGTGGCCACAGTTCTGAAGGATGTTCAAAAATCCACGACAAAAGCCACGAGAATGAATAAATGATTAGAAAACATGTCTTACAGTGACAGACACAAGGAGCTCAAGCTTTTAGTTTAACAAAGAGAAGGTTAATGGGTGAGTTCATTGCAGTCTAAACATATCGATATGGGGAACAAATATAAAGGGCTTTTCAGTCTAGCAGAAAATTGTTCTATGGCTGGAGGTTGAAGACAGACAAATTCAGTGTGGAATGAAGGGGCTTTTTTTAAAAATGAGCATAATTAACCATTGGAACAGTTTACCAAGGGCTGTGGTAGATTCTCCATCACTGGCAATTTTTTAAATCAAGACTGGATGTTTTTCTAAACTAATTACTCTAGGATCATTTTGGGGACATTAAGACTAAATGACCATATTGGTCTCGTCTGGCCATGGAATCTCTGAATGGCTTTGCATTAAACTCAGTAGTCACAAAAGCAATAAACAGCTCTACCATCGTAAAACCAGAAGCAGCTATAGGTTGAAAACTCTCCAGTTTACCACTCACTGGTCCAGCATGTGTGGTCTGGCATGAATTTGGTTAGCTGGATGTCCACTTATTATGGGTGTGGCCAAGTTTCCTGCAGTCCCATAAAGTTTGTTTATAGCCACCAGTCCTGGCTCTCAGTGTTCTGTACTGTTATTTAGCTCTAATTTACCCCTAAATGTCTTCTAAGAGTCTAATAAGCAGTGGAAGTGTTGCTAATGCTGCTAAACAACATTGACCTCCCATGAACTGACAAATTCTCTGGTTCAACACTGGTCAGGTCCGGCAAGAGTGCCGGACTAGAGAGAGTCAATCTGTATTTATGATCAGTCCTGCTTGGAGCCTTGGACAATATGAGAAATAAAGCTGCAGTGACTTGAGATAACGTGAAGATTTCACAGAGTTAAAAGGCCGTGAATGTAGTTTTCAATTCTGCAATGCCTAGGGAGCACCAGTTGAATTGCTTTATTGAGTCTCTCCATCTCTTAGCTATGTTGCCATGCTCCCTGGCCTGACTAATCACTGAGTAGCATGCTACATTGCTACTGCCACTGTGCTCTTCAGCTTCTTTCATACTTCTTATAATCTTGAAGGCTGTGTCTAGACTGGCATGATTTTCCGGAACTGCTTTTAAAGGAAAAGTTTTCCGTTAAAAGCATTTTCGGAAAAGAGCGTCTAGGTTGGCACAGACGCTTTTCCGCAAAAGCACTTTTTGCAGAAAAGCGTCCGTGGTCAATCTAGACGTGCTTTTGCGCAAAAAAGTCCCGAGCTCCATTTTCACAATAGGGGCTTTTTTGCGGAAAACAAATCTCAGCAGTCTACACTGGCCCTTTTGCGCAAAAGGGACTTTTGCCCGAACGGTAGCAGCATAGTATTTCCACAAGAAGCACTGATTTCTTACAGTAGGAAGTCAGTGCTTTTGCAGAAATTCAAGTGGCCAGTGTAGACAGCTGGCAAGTTTTTCCAGAAAAGCGGCTGATTTTCCGGAAAAACTGGCCAATCTAGCCACAGCCCTAATGTTTACATTATCTGTTGGTCTATCCAGCAGGTCTTCATGCTGGGATGTGGCAGCCCCACTGCCTTAGGCTAGGGATTGACCACAATCATAATATTAAGTATTTGGGAGAGCCAACAGCCATGCTGGGCCCTTGGGAAAAATGGGGGAGTGGCTCAGCAGTCTCAGAAGGGGAAGTGCTTTGAGCAGAAGGGATGGGGCCAGGGCAGTGAGCTTGCCATGCTACTCCCCTCAGCCGACTGGTAGCAATTTAAAGGTCTCCAGGCCCCTTAGAACCACTGGGCTCCCAGGCAATTGCTCCCTTAGCCCCCTTCCAGTAGGCAGGCCTGTAGATGTTTGAGGAAGTGCTGTTGGTTACTCACTGGACGGCATTCTAGCTGCCGAGTTAATGCCGAACTAGCACCTGTGCTGCCTGCAAGGGGCTGCTGCAGTGCTGGAGGTACTGCCTTTGCAAAGAGGTAAAACCAATGCCCCCTGATTTCTCATGGCCATTAATAATCTAATGGCATTTTTGTCAGTCTAGGGTTGCGAGGTGTCTGGTTTTGAACCAGACAGTCCGGTATTTGAGATTTCTGTCCAGGAAACAAATTGAGAAAATACAGGACATATAAATGTCTGGTATTTTCTAATTAATTTTTATTATTATCATGAGTATCAGTACGTAGTTGCGTACTGCCTGGCTGGTAGACGCGCTCACACTGTGCGAGCATGTCTACCAGCCAGGCAGTATGCAGCTATGCAGTAGAGAGGAGAGGGACAGGGGCGGGGCCGGATAGAATCCCTGGAGCCAGACTTGCCCCTGTGCCCTGCCGGGACTGTGCACAGGATGGGCAGCACCCCGGGATCTGAGTGTGCTCGGGCCAGCCCCGTTCCCTGCTAGCCAGTTCCCCCCACTTCCGCGCTCCTCCCCGTCCAGCTCTGCTTTCCGCTGGCCAGCTCTGCTCCCTCCTGACCAGCCCCACTCCCCTCCCAGCCAGTCCCCATCCCCTGATCTGAGATCAAGTGTGTCCAGTGTTTTTTTGAAACCATCTGGTAACCCGCTTTATCACTAATAGGAATGGTCAGGTGGCAAAAGCCCAATTTTGATTATTACATTTACCAAACCTAAAATCCCAGGGTAACTGTCAAAAATTATTCTCCATTTTGCCTCCTGTAAAACATGCTGTATTCTTTTACTGGTGCAAAATGACTGATATGTTCCACCCATGCTATAACAAGGGTGTGAGTGTCTCTGAGAAGCTTTGCTTTATTTCCAGGTCAAAGGTGAGGGCTGAAAAGGTAAATAATGTCGTGTCAGGGAGAAGTGAGATAGTATTCAATGGCTACTGACCCAGCTGCATTTTCTGCTGGATAAAAGTGTTCCCTTTGTAGGGAGATTTTTTTTAAAAAAAGGTTTTGAATCCCCTGACTTCAAGATTCTGTGTAAATATAAAGTATCACTACTTAAAATAACAAATGGTCTGGTAGCACTTTATAGACTAACAAAACATGTAGATGGTATCATGACCTTTCGTGGGCACAGCCCGCTTCTTCAGATGACCGGAGTTATGAGTAGGGGATATGAAAACTCGAAAAGAGGGTGAGGGAGGGGGAGAGAAAATGTTTTGTTAGTCGATAAAGTGCTACCAGACCATTTGTTGTTTTTTTCTTTAACAGACTAACTTGGCTATCCGCTGAAACTACTTAAATGTGTAGCAGTTGAGAGATTCTTTGTAGTTTTATTGGCCTTGCTGCCATCATCCTCTTGCCTGACCTGCACTAATACGAAACAAAAATGTTCCATTTCCCACTCCGCCCCTCTTCTGCATTGTTTCCCTTGCTATCTTTTTCTCTTCCTGTCAAATAACTAAGCAGGAGATTTCCTGCTTGATGGGGTGCCAAGTTGAATTCCAGCTCCTTTACTCTGCCCCTTTGAAAAAAAATCTGACCCCAATTTCCATAAGCAAAGATGACACAGGTTGCCATGGTTTGTGTTTCAGAGGGACTGTTTTTCTTAGATTTGCACCCAATAAAGAGATACGATGCTGTGATTCAGTGTAGAAATTAGTGAAAGCAGCAGCAACTACAACAGGGACACTGTAAGTTAACCCCTGTACACAGGCTTGGAAATGTATCTGTCTAGCCAATACCTTTCCTCTCTCTGATTGCCTTTTAACCCCGGGAATATGCTCAACAGGCATAAGGTGACCATCAATTGGGTTTCTGCTTCAAGGTTATCCCGGATGAGTGTAGACAAGGGCATGCAGAGCTTTGCATTGAATGGCCTGATTGAGATTTAACTGTTCCTAATTGGGGTGAACTTTAACTAGCACTATCAGTGCACAGCTTGACTTGCCTTCTCCATTTTTATCATCTGCATTAAAGGTACCTAGAACCACAACCTAAGATCAGTGGCCCATTATATAGGCTGCTGTACAGGCTGAACCTCTCTAGTCCAGCACTCTCTGGTCCAGCAACATCTTTGGCCTGGCATGATTTTAGTTAGTTGGATGCTCACTTGTTATGGGTGTGGGCAAGTTTCCTGAAGTCCCATAAAGTTTGCTTACAGCCACCAGTCTGGCTCACTGTTCTGCGCTGTTATTTAGCTCTAATTTACCCCTAAATGTCTTCCAAGAGCCAAGAAAGCAGTGGAAGTGTTGGTAATGCTGCTAGACAATATTGACCTCCTATGATTTGGCAAATTCTCTGGTTCAGCACCAGTCAGGTCCTGAGGGTGCTGGACTAGAGAGGTTCAACCTGAACCAACAAAAGGAAAGAGATGGTCTCTGCCAGGAAGAATAAACAATAATAGAAAATGTGGGAAGAAAGGAGAAGTCTCATTACACAGAAGCCCAGAGAGAGGAAGGTTGAAATACAGAAAGGTATATTTAGATTCCTAAAGATGCTGATAGCCTTCCAGGCTCAAATCCTCAAAAACTGGTAGTTGACTAACTCCGATTAAACTTAATAGAATTAGATACCTAAATATCTTTGAGGATCTGGGCCATCTTGGGATTTCCAAAAGCACTGAAGAGCCCAAATCCCATTTAAATCTGAATCTTTAAGTGCCAATGTACTTGTAAAAAAATCTGGTCTTAAGAGTCTCCCCCAAGGTCACACAGGAAGTCAGTGGCAGAGCTAAGAATGTAACCCTGCTCTCCCAAGTCTGAGGCTAGTGTCAAGGCCATCTTTCCTCTCCATTCATATCTTCCAGTGCTCTGGTGTAGTTCTATCAATTGCTGGCGACCAATGGCTGGGCTAGTCTATTGCCAAGTGTAAATAAGGCCACAGACTAGTGGAGTACTAGTGTTACAAACCAGACTTCTAAGAAGATGCAGAACAGGCAAACAGGGAAAAGGAGAAAACAACCAACCTCAACTCAGAACACACTTGCTGGGTTTGGCATAATGATGAACTAACCTCGATAGGGAAGAATTTCAGGTTGGCCCAGAGAAGCATTCTGGGCTGCAACACTGCCTTTTAGCTGAGGCTTATTTGATCTTATGTCTCACTTTCCTCATCTCAGCCCTTACCAGGGATTGCATGACTATGATGAGAGGCTAGTGTATTACCATGACCCTGAGAGCTAAGCTACTGATAGCATTGGTACCATAAGATTTCCCAAACCATGCAGATCAGTGGGTAGGGGTCAAACTAAGAAGCAATCTAGAGGCCCTGCAGGTAGGGGATTGGGTATAATGTTAATTCTTTTATCCCATAAAAAGCACAACTGGCAGAGTCTCGAGTCTCATTTGTAAAATAGGGATAATAAAGCTTAGCTACCCCACAGGGCTGTTACAAAGCTTAAAGGTCCCATCTTTTAAATTTACTTATATAAATAACCCTTAACCACTGGCATATTCCCATTGACTTCAAACACAACTCAAATTAATGACAACTGCTTATGTGAGTAAGGGTCCCAGACCCAGGCCCTAATTCTTTTTGAAAAGGGCTTTGAGACCCTCAGAAGGAAGGTGCTCAAGAAGTGTCTTTAGGAGGAGGAGGAGGAGGATAATGGAGCACATTGAGCAAATAGCTCACATTTCCTGCTAAATGTTGGCCTACACAAAGGGAAGAGTCTACCCCTGTTACCAGCTAATGGAGCTGCTCCTTTACCTCAAGGAGTAGAGAAGTGTGATTTTAATCTTGAATGTAAGTTGCAAATCAACACTAGTCATAAACTGAGCTGGAAATATCAGAAGAAGAATTTTTCCCATTGTATGTCTGTTCCCAGCTGAGACAGAGGAAGCCCAAAGAATATGTTTGAAATAAAAAAATTAGTCATGCATCTTTGTACCATACTAAACGTTTGGATTCAATTAAGGCTTTGGGCAATGGTTCGGCTCATATCTTACTTTCTTAGAACTGGTTCATCCAGACCCTAAAGAACAACAATCTGCAGCAACTAGACAGTATCTATGGGGTTCTATGGTAAAGTGCAATGTGCACCAACTGAGGAATGTTAAGGTATTGCTAGAGAGCGGTGGAGGCAGCTTTACTGGATTGTATAGCAGCTAATATTGCTTCAGTTAGGTGGCATGTTGTTAAATATCAGCTTTAGCCTCTTCGAATGTCAATGCATAGCAATTGTGGTAGCATCAGTTGGCCAAGTGGTGAAATAAATAAGTTGAAGCTGCTTTAGTTTTGTTAGGAATACTATCTGTTGTCACTAAGTTCTTCCACAGGGGTTAAAGTAGACTACAGCCCTGATTCTAGAAAGCACTTAAGCATGTTAATGCCTTACATTGTATTAGCATCAAAGGGGATTAAGTTGGAGTTCAACTTTAAACACCCTTTTTGAAGGCAAACCAAGGGCTGGTAAAAGGATAGGAAAACTCTATATACTCTTATGAAGCCAGGGAGTGAAGACATCTCACGTTCACAAAACCTGTGGTACAAAGAGAGAGACTGCTGAATTGGAGTTCATTTGCCTGTTTGACTCTGTCTTCCTGGGCTTGAAGAAAGATATGAACTGGTTAACATGCTACAAAGGCAATTTTCCATGCCTTTGACATTCCCATTTCACATCAACAGCTATGAATGGGACCGTTGAGGGGCACTCCGTCCACCCACCAGAGAGGGCAGAAAAAGTTTCAGACTCCCATTTTAGTTAGGGTGGCTTATCAGCCACAGAGTCCATGTACTGCAGCCTGCACTCAGGGCACTATGGCCTAGTGTCCACAGAGTCCAAACACTGCCCTTTGCATTCAGAATGAGTCCAAACTGGTGTTCAGAATAACACAGCCTAATAGCCAGAGTCTATACACTGTGTGGCCCAGCAGCCTCAGTCCATGTGCAATTCCCCCATATTCAGGGTAGCACAGCCCCATAGCCTTAGTCAGTATGCAATCCCCCTGTACTCAGGGTAGTACCACCCAACAGCCTCAGTTTACACACAGGATAGCCCAGCAGTCTCAGACTCAATATACAGTCCCACTAGGATCTGGATAGTACAGCCCAATGGCCAGAACCACTATATAATAAACCAACCTCCCCCATGTGACACTATCTGAGGAGGGCAGTAGGGTGATCCAGGCCCTTCCTCTCTACCAGGTCCCAGCCCAGGGTCCTGCTAGCAGTGACACAATCCACTGTGAGCTCAGTGTGGAATCCTATAGCAATACACCAAGCTCTCAGGGAACAACTGTCCACCCTGGGCCACTTCCAACCCAGATCATATAAGAAGTCCTTTCCACCTTCACACTTTGTTCCAGAAACTTTTACACTTTGTTCCAGAAACTTCTATTGCAGTCCCTCTCAGCTGGACTACCACTGTTTGGTCTAGTCATGCTGTCTCCCCTGGCACCACACCTCCTTCCTGCTCCTGTTGTAGCACCTCTTTCCCCTGCAGCAGTCAGCCCTCACTGTCACTCTCCAGAGGCCTTTATAGCCACCCTCTAGTTGGAGCATGCCCAGCAGGGCTGTGGAGGTGCAGCCCTCTCAGCCAGCTGGGCCAGGTTAACTTCTTCAGCCCTAGTGCAGGGTTGATACACCCTGCCACAGGGACACATCCAGCCTTCTTAATTAGCTTCATTAACAAGGGTCCTACAATTGATTGGTAACTGTTTTTGCTGTTATATATATCTTTGGTTCTGTATGTCCACTCCAACTCATCTGATGAAGTAGGTTTTACCCACAAAAGCTCATGGTCTTATACCTTTGTTAGGCTCTAAGGTGCCACAGGACTACCTGTGGGACAAAGACATTATAAATAAATTAACATTGCCTATCTCCTAGAGCTAGAAGGGACCTTGAAAGGTCATCAAGTCCAGTCCCTTCACAGCAGGACCAAGTATTATCCCTGACAAATTTTTGCCCCAAATCCCTAAACAGCCTCCACAAGGATTGAACTCACAACCCTGAATGTAGCAGGCCAATGCTCAAACCACTGAGCTATTCCCCTCCAGGAGTGCCCCCTGGGACACCCCTTCTCCAGAGCATGGCAGGATGCTGAGACCCCCCCCCCCCCCGGACCGATCCCCTAGGAACCCAAGTTTATTGAGATAAACTTGAATCAATGGAATGTAGAACAATTAAAAGGGAAGCAAATAATCTCCTTTTCAGTAAATATAGTTCAACTTTGCTGTGATAATTTTATTAAATCAGGCGTGGAAATGTTGACAGCTGAGTTCTCCATGGTTTTGTTTTTTAACAGTCTGGAGTCATGCATGGCAGAATGTAAAAATGACAATAATAGGGCCAGGTTCTGAGCTGAAGTGAGGTAGCATTGTCCCTACTAACTTCAATGAAGCTACAACTTTATTGCAGTATTGCAACAACTGAAGATCTGGCCTTGTTGTTTTTCTTAAGTGGATAGTCATCTTTTGGGTTTGAGCTCACCTGAGGGCTTAGCTCTCACTAGATTACTGGGAGCTAGAGCTGTGAGTCATCTCTGGAACAATGAAAATATCTTTTTTTGTTATAAATTTCAAAAATACCTCAAACTATCTCTCCCAGGGAGTGGAACGTAGACTCTCCAACTACAGCATTACCACAGTAGTTCCTTCCTAACCCACATCCCAGCTATAAATATTCATCCTTATATGGACACAAAACAAAACAAAACAAAAACACCTCTCCAAACATATACACACTGTTGGGACTCCTCTGACTATTTAACATGATAGATTAAGTTGAAAAGTTAGCTGAGGTCAGGGTCATAGGAAGCAAACTTTGCCTGCATTGAGGGAGGTTTGCGAAAATCCTCGGATGTACTCCAAAGGACTTGAAACTTAAAGCAGTTGTAAAATGCTCCATCAAAATGTTTTACAGTCTCCATATTATGGTCTATTAAATCTACCCCCAGTGCCTATTTTTGGGCAGACTTTCAGAATCCCTCTGAAGAGATTTTTCCCGGCACCAGACAGAGTCTACAAGGAAACTGGCCTGCTGCTGTGCACTTTATTTTTCAGGGGTAGGTGACAAGCTTTAGAAGGGGCTGCCTCGGGAAAGGTCACACAGAACAAGCAAAAGAAAAACTATTAGAAACCAATAAAATGAGCTATTGTTAAGTGAAGGAACCAAGAAAATAGCTAAATATGGCAGCACTGTCTGATTAAATATATGCCATTTCCACCCTTTGAGTGTTTTTTGATGTTTCCTTTGCTTTTCCCATCATGCACATGCTTAGGACAAAGAGTGGATTCTAGGGAAAGAAACTTTTGGTACAGATCAGGCAGGAAATAAACCTCATTAGCAGAACCACTTTTGACTTATGAGGGAGCATTGCAACAGGCATATCCACACTCGGTCCTTTGACGACTGTGTTCCAAGTGGACTGATGCAGACATGTGGGGCCAGACCAGCTGGTGTAAATCAGCACAGCTCCATTGACGTTCCGCTTCTGCAACTGTTTATTTAATGCACCAACAATAAATGGATAGAATGACTGAGGCTGTGATTTCAAAGTCGCCTAATGCTGAGTTTAAAATCCCAGACTGCGTCTTCATCAAGCATTGGTACAGTAGAGATAAAATGCACTGCAGTAGGACATGATCTCAACATCACTGTGTCCTGCCAGGAAAATAAACATCTTAGTTTGGTCTCAATATTTATTTTCCAACAATGCCTTGACTTTGCCTTTGCATTTATGTAGCAGCACGAGACCATTATCCCATGATAGTTCTTCCTTTCTACAAGTAAACAGCATGGAGGGAAAGGAAGAGTGGTCAAACCTGCTATACCTAAGATGAAATTGAGCAAAACAAAATGTAAGCTAAATATCAGGGAAGATTTATTATTAGAAATTCTTATACATTACACTAGACCCTTGATCTCCCAACCAAGATCAGAACCTCATTGTGTTAGACACTGTATGCACACGTCAGTGACCGCACCTGCCTTGAATAGCTTTACAATTTAAAAAGACAAGAGAGAGGGAAAAGGAACTATTCTTCTCATTTTACAGATGAAAAATTTAAGCACAAAGGGTGAAGTCTTTGCCCCATTGAATTCAATGGGAATTTTGCCATTGACCTTAATGGGGTAAGGATTTCACCCAGTGATTTGCCCAAGATCACAGGAAGTCTGTGGCAGAGACAAGGAATGAATTCTGACAGGAGTGAGTCCCAGTTCAGTGCATTCTTAGCCACAAGGTCATGCTTCCTCTTAGAGCTCATAGTAGTGTGGCCTGTTAGACTGTGAATAATCATTTTAGGAAAGTGATAGAGATAGAGTCAAGCCAATAATTTGTAACAAATAATTTATTGGAAAAGTATAGCCCCTTTTTTCTCCTTTTCATTCTTCTTGAGTTTCAAAATCATTCAATAACTTTTAATTTACATTATTTTAAAACTTTTAATTTAAACTCTGTGGCTACGTCTACATTGGCCCCTTTTCCGGAAGGGGCATGCCCCTTCCGGAAAAGGGGCCAATGTAGACGTAGCCTGTATGTAAGTAATACTATGCTGCTTCCTTGCTGTTGATTAAGACAGGGCAACATGGTTCCTGCTCCCTAATATGCTGAGTGTCCAGGTACTTCGCGTGTAACTATTCATTCATGTAATTATTCACATGAGCATATGTAAGCCAACCCCCGGTCCTGCAATGAAAGGCAGGAGAATGCAGTGACGTGTTTGTGTAGTTTTCATTGCAGGACTGGTTCATTACAATGGAGTTTCTGACCTAGATTCAGACAAAGATTTTTAGGAGGAGTGCTGGCCTTTTCTTAAAATCCCAGCATTTGGTAAGTAAAAGGTTAATCTCAGATAGCTGAGGGGTGTTAGCAAGGAGCCAGGAGAGCCAATGGGCAATAGTATTGAGATTTGAGTTGGAAGATATATCTGCCTGCTGTTTTTCTCTGTGTGAGTTTTTAAGCCAGAAGTTGGGGGAACAAGATGAATTGTACCAGGCAGAACTACCATGCCTACAAAGAATACCGGGCATGGAAATAGACTAGACCTTGAAGCACGGATCATGGGTAAATAGGGAAATGTCTATTCAGACATGATCAAGTTATTTTTCTTTGTTTTGTTGTTTTGTTATATTTTTCTATGCTAAATCCATTTGCCCCCCCATACACTGTACTTTAAGCTGTATCCCAGGGATAGAAATGTCTCTGTGTTTTTAAATTGTTCTTGACTCAGTTGTTTTAAAACACGTAGCAACCAAGTTTGCTCTATCAAGTATATCTTTTTGTTTTGTTAATAAAATCACCTTTTTTAAGGCAATGGTTTGATTTTTGTGTCCTGAAAGGTAACAGGAGGTCTGTGTATGCATGCCTAAGACTAAGAGGTCAGCTACCAGAGACTGCTAGGGTTGCCAGGTGTCTGATATTTTGCCTCCTGTCCAGTAAAAAATTCAGAAAATACCAGACATCTAAAATGTCCGGTATTTTCTGATTTTTTCCCAGCCACAAGGTGAAAATCCCAGGTGCTTACAGGATTCTGCAGGGTAGTTGTCCGGCCTGGCGCAGGGAGGCAAGATGACAGGTGGCCGCCAGCAGCCTGTAAGGGCCAAAAAGCTTCAAAAGCATTTCTTAAAGGAGCCACACTGTTTTTTGTTTGGTTTTGTTTTGTTTTTTGCTTAACAACTCTTGGGGTCTTTTTTTTTTTCTCAACAACTTTGGTCTCCCCCCAGAAGCTGGATATGAGGCAACAGTGTGCCCTTCTAGCGAAGAAGGCAAATGGAATATTAGGTTGCATTAGTCGGAGCATTGCCAGCAAATCTAAGGAAGTTATTATTCCCCTTTATTTGGCACTGGTGAGGTCTCGTTGGAGTATGGCATCCAATTCTGGGCCTCCCATTACAGAAAGGATGTGGATGCACTGGAGCCCAGCAGAGGGCAACAAAAATTATTAGGATGCTGGAGCACATGACCTATGAGGAGAGGCTGAGGTATTTGGGCTTATTTAGTCTGCAGAAGAGAAGAATGAGGGAGAATTTGATAGCAGCCTTCAACTACCTGAAGGGAGGTTCCAAAGAGGATGGAGCAAGGCTGTTCTCAGTTGTGAGAGCTGACAGACCAAGGAGCAATGGTCTCAAGATGCAGTGGGGGAGGTCTAGGTTGGATATTAGGAATAACTATTTCAGTAGGAGGCTGGTGAAGCACTGGAATGGGTTACCTAGGGAGGTGGTGGAATCTCCATTCCTAGAGGTTTTTAAGTCCTGGCTTGACAAATCCCTGGCTGGGATGATTGAGTTGGGATTGGTCCTACTTTTAGCAAGTGGTTGGACTTGACCTCTTGAGGTCTCTTCCAACCCTATGATTCTATGATTCTATAAATATGCTGTGGAATATAAAGCGTAATTAAAATGAATACACGTAGACAAAAATAAAGTTGGCCAGATTCATTTGTACATTGCATCTGCCTTTTTGTCATTAGGCAGTGCAAAGCAGCCAGAGCATACTGGTGAATCTGCCACAATTCATGTTGTTTTTACATTATCCTTTTTCTTTTAGGACCTGATCCAAAGCCCACTGAAGTCAGTGGAAATGAGTGGATTTCAATTTACAGTAGGCTATGAATTAATCCTATGCTTGCTAATTTGTAACATTCAGTGTGTCACTAAATGTCTCCCAGTCATTAGCACATATTATTCTGGCGCCACTTATTTTATAACCACTTTATTTGTCTGCTTTATTATTGGCTTATCTTGTGATGGTTGTGTCCTCGTAGTGGGGGAACCTCCCGCATACCCACAAATACCACCCAAACCACCATCACAAGAGAAATGGTAAAAGATTCCAATGTAGCTTAGTGATTTAAGATCCCAAAAGTGAGTATCTAATTCTCTTTCATTTCAACGTACTAGACGAAAGAGCAATTTATTTGAAAATTTTCAGTAATGGTAACAAAATGTGGCCGTATGCAAATACATTCAAATACTAATCACATTCAAAACAGTCAGCTCCTGTTCCCAGACAAATTGTAAATTGAAAAAGAGGCAGACTTTGTCTCATAAGATTTTTGTTATGAATCATTTGTCCACCTCTAGGGTCTGTTTTAAAGCCAACAAAAGGAAACCAAAGGAAGTCTTTCTGTTGACCTTAACAGGTTTTCGATTAGGCGTGTAATGGGGGTTTCATCTATGCCAAGTTTCAAGCTTCATCCACTTTTGGTGTCGCCTTCTTCAGAAAGAAAGCAGTTAGAATACTTGTTACCATCAGCAAAATGGAATTGTTTATTTTCTCCTCACTCAAAAAGGGCTGGTGGGATTTTGCTCAAATTTCCTCTTCCAATGTCCAAGTCTGTGAAATTTCAGCCCAAAAGCTGAATATTTTGGATAGTTCTCAGCATGTGCAATTAAGAGCTGATAATGGGAAATTACTGCTTAATAGTCTTAATTATTGAAATTGCTATGGGATATCCTCTATGACACAGAACTAATGCAAATCTATATTCCTTTATTATCTGAATTATAATGGGCACTGCTCATGATAGATATCTCAAGTGGCTGGAGAGTACCTTCTTCATTCTATAAGTATTCAGTATTAATAAAAATAATTATATATTGAACCATTTTATATCATTCTACTATATGTAATGACTTTCATCTCCAAGAATCTCAAACCACTTTACAAACTAGGTGCCCCATTTTTTTCAATGTCTTACTCAAGTATTCCTTAATCAGACAACATGTCCAATGGAAACTTTTTGTGGAGCCTTTTACCTGAGCAAGGCTTAACTGTATTGGAATGAGAGTGCAGGCTTTATCCCTGTAGGAATTAGTCACTGGGCTGTGAAATGCAGTGCAGGTAGAAAATGGCCACTGTTTGTGCCTTACTGGGGTCGATGAGCATTTTTCCATTGATTTAATTGGACTTTGCATGCGTCCCTAATAACCTGGAATAAAACCACATGGGGCAGTTTAGAACAGGAGGAAAAGAAAAATACCACCCAAATCTGAAATTCAGGGACAATCTAGGTAGGCAGAACTCATGTCCAGAATCTATTATAGCTGAGGAAAGTTGAATACTCTTGTCGTATATTTTACATTATTTGTGTATAAAAGCTACAGTGGCATACCAGGTGTTTTGAAATATCAAAAGTAGCTAACTTTGCAGCAATTTGAATGTGGTTCATGTGTCTTGGAACATAGTTTCGACATCCATCTATTTTATTAAATGTACCTACAGCCTAGATGGAAAAGCATCTGTAGAAGTGCAAATTTTCTATAAATTAACTGTTGCTATTTTCACTTATTTGGAAAATCAGAAAAAAAAAGTATTAGTAGCAATGAGCCGGCGGTGGAGCTCCCTCCGCAAAGACTGTCTGGAAGCATGAAAACAAATTCATACGACTCCGTGGCCAGTCTCGTTGTGCTAAAATAAGCAAGCGCTAAAATAAACAGTGGTACAGTGTTTGTCTGTCGGGGATATGTATATATAATACATATGCGCATACATACCATATGCCATAGGTATATGTTGTTGATCTCTTGTTTGGATATAGATATCTGCCCCTAATTTTGAAGCCCGTTCTGCTCCAAGCAGAACTGGATGAGACAGAAGGCGTGAATGGACAGCCAAGACGGAGCGCAGCCAAGGGACTGGCTTGGCTGTAGGAGCCAAAACGCAAACTGAGCCATTGGAGCCGGCTGTACACAGATGAGAAGGAAAATGCACAAAGTGATAAATAACTTTGCTTAGACCTCCAGGAAGGGCTGCCAGAGCATTCTCGCTTGGCTGCGTGCTTCCTTGGCTCGTCCTTCCCTTCCTGAATAGACAAAGAGCTGCACCAGACCCATGCACGCATTTGGAGATTTGCTTGGGACGTCATTGGCAGTGCCCAATGGCTGGATCGCTCAGTGAGCTTTCCCAGCCCATTCCGAGGTAAAAAAGGCCCCTGCTCCCAAGAACACAGTCTTCCTCACTGTCCCTGTTTAGATAGCACACAATCACAGCAGGTGAAGGGGAAATGGGGACAAAACCAGGAGTCCTTCCATTCATTTCATTGGATTTTGGATCAGGCCCAATATGAATTTAATCCATCTCCTTCATTGCTCTCGACGTTTTGTATCAATACTGCCCCTAGCGTTAGTGTATAGTTTTATCTAGGTAGTCAAGGAATATCCTGTTTCCGAAAGCCTAGGAACTCTTTACTCACAGTGTTGAGTAGTTGCATGCGCACATAGTGCAGAAGCCTTCAATAGGTCTACTCATGTGAGTAATTGCTGAACCACGGTGTGTAAGGGGCTCATGATACAGCCCCTAAAGGCCAATTGGATATACTGCATGGGCCCATTTAGACCTGCAGCAGTCAGTTTTCAGTACAAAGTACAGTGTACTATAAATAAAATTGCACTTTCTCTGCTGCCCTATGATGTCAACTAAACTATTCCATTAATTTGGGCAAGTCTAATACACTTGGTTTAGATGAAAGGAGAGGAGTTGACTTTTCAGGGAATTTGTCAGGAAAATGTAGTCTTGACAGCACTTCTTGGTTTCAGCTTCAGTATGAGAAAAGCTGGTGTAATATCTCATCTGCCTTTCTGATCTATGATGAACATTAAGCAGATGTCTTCATTTAGTTGCCTATGATTTCCCCTACATCTTTTTTTCCCCCTCTGGGGTTACAGTGAATTCAGGCTGTATGAGTACTTTAATCAGTTGTTTCCCAGTATATTATCTTGTACTTATCTATGTTGAAAAACATTTGTAGCGAAGTTATTCAGTCAGTACCTAGTTTTAATAGGTCCATACTGAGTTCCTCATAAGTACCCTATGCTTGTGCAACTGAAATTATTTTGTATGTCACTTTGCTATTCACTCACGCCTCTTCTGGCTAATACATATATTCAACAGCACTGGATTTGGTACTGAACCTTGGAGCATCCTATATCACCCTTATTTGCTGCTGAACACTGCCCATTTATGCCCACTTTTTGCATCTTCTCTTTTAATCATGACAGAGTTTCTGGGTTTTCTCTGATTACTAAATTTCAGTAACAGCCTCTTGGGAGAGACTTGGTCAAATTCTCTAAATAAATCATCTCCCTTTATCTCTTGGAAGCCCCGATTCAGCATAACATTTAGGTATGTGCTTAAGTCTGTCCTTATTCAGCAGAGCTCTTAAGCTCCATCACTCTGAGCACATGCCCCAAGTTAAGCACTTTGATGAATAGGCAAGACCTGCTGAATCACATTTCCACCCACTTGCTGCATCACATTCAACCTTTATGTCTTAATCTTCAGGGCACCACACCCATCTTATGTGCTTTGTTGAGACAGGGTCTAAATCTCTGCTCCCATTTCATGTACTTTCCACCCCACTGCTTGTACTCTTTCCATGCATCCAGGGGGAACACACAGTTTCATTCTCATCCTTATGCCATTTTCCCATGCTGGCCTCACTCTTTGGAGTTAGCTCCCTTACCTTGTTTGCCCGTCAATCTTCACCTCTTCATTCAAACACGTTTCACCTGTGAAACCGTGTAAAACCATCCCAAAAAATCATTCAGTGACTGAGATTTGATCCAAACCCTCCCATTGATTTCAATGAACTTGGGATTAGGACTTGAATTTTCAGACTTTAAGATACACTTAGGCTGCGTCTAGACTGGCATGATTTTGCAGAAATACTTATAACGGAAAAGTTTTTCTAGTCTAGACGCGATTTTGCGCAAGAAAGCCCCGATCGCCATTTTAGCCATCGGGGCTTTTTTGCGCAAAACAGTTCTTCCCTGTCTACACTGGCTCTCTTGTGCAAGTATTCTTGCACAGGAGGGCTTTTTCCTGAGCGTGAGCGTTAAAGTATTTGTGCAAGAAGCACTGATTTTGTACATTACAAAGTCAGTGCTCTTGCGCAAATTCAAGTGGCCAGGGTAGACAGCTGGCAAGTTTTTGCGCAAAAGCAATTGCTTTTGCGCAAAATCTTGCCAGTCTAGACGCACCCTTAGGTGACTAGTCCTGGCAAAACTTTCATTGACGTCACCAGGACCAGGATTTCTTGCTTAGACTGTGCCTAATTTTTAATGTAAGTTCTTTGGGGCAGGAGCAGGCCTACTTCTGTGTTTATAAAGCAGTCGGGGTTCAATGAATAACCATGAACTGTCATAAGCTTGATATGTTGTTTAACTTTTTTTTCAAAGAAATCTAACAGAGCAGGGTGATTTTCTCTTATGAAAGCCTTATTACCATATTTCACTCCACATTTCTGCACTATGTACATTTTGGCACTATTGAAATAATAAATAACACTACCATTTTTTTTTAAAGCTGTGCTTTTCTAAAGAGAAATTTGATCCTGGCAAATACTGTCCTATAAGTGGAACTTCAGACTCTAGTAACAGAATGAAACGTATGTTAAGGGGGAAGACACATGTAAAGCCTGATGTTCAGCGACGCTAAGCACTCCATTTCTAGTGTCAGGCAGTCTGCACCTTTTATGATCAAGCACCTAGAGCAGGGGTGAGGAACCCTTTTTTGGGTAAGGGGCCACTGAGCCACAGAAAAACCCGTCAGTGACGTGGCCCCTGGCTGAGAAGGCATCCAGCCTCTGACCATAGGTTCCCAACCCCTGACCTAGAGGATAACAGAAATGAGAAGGAAGACGTTTGGGTTCAGAAAAAATAAATGATGCCAGGCAAACTTGCTTTTCTGATAGAGCTCTAGGCTTAGATCCCAATCCAACACATGACTTCATATGGGGAGATTCTTACAGGCATCCACCCCTATACAGATGGGGGTGGGGAGTTAGTGGGTGGAGAAGACACACAGCAGAAGAGGTGCTGTATCTTTAACTTGAGCAAAGCAAGGAATACAGTGTCACAAACTCTCCTTAGTGAAATGCCTTCAGCTTGGCTTTGATCTGAGCACTGTGTTGGGAACTAAAAACTGGCTATAGGGCCATAATCCAAGGGTAATGACAAGTGGTTGCAGGCTGTGCCACATCAGTGAGGTGCTCCGAGGACCGGTCTTAGTTCTAATCTGACTTAACGTGGTCATTAATGATGGGAAGGAGAAGATGGCCTGCATCTTGAAGGAAGGTGCAAGTGTTGCACCCAGAAGAGACAAATAATACAGAGGAACCTAGGGCCTGGTCCAAAACCCACTGAAGTCAATGGAAAGAGACCCATTGGCGGCCATGGACTTTGGATCAGGCTCTTAGATGCTAGGAATATGGGCAAGATATGGAAAATGGGAGTCATCTTGGAAAACTGAATGTTAATACATCTTGAAGGAAAAAAACCCTGAAACACATATTGAGCAAGAGGGGGAGGACACTGGAATGTAATAGTGTTCATTAAATTAATAGGATGCAGCAACTCAAAAAAAGCTATTGGTATATAGAAAGTAATAAATACAATAATAGTTTGATAAGCTATATGGTATCCAAAACTGCCAGTGTGAGTGGTCTGCATTTGCAGTGGCATCACAAGATAGATGTTAGACACACTATGCAGAGCTGTAGAGAAACTGAACCTAGAATACTGTGTTCAGTTCACACGATATCAATGAATGCCTTAAGTCAGAAGAGAAGTTAACTACAGATCCAGAGGAAAAAAAATGCTACATTGAGCTCTGATGACTCAATCCAGATGCAGAGTTGCCTAGATTATCACAGTAATAGTTTAGAATTATAGATTGATAGATAATTAAGAACCCACAAAATACTAAACATTCCACTAGCTAAAGCCCATGTTTGTATGTATGTATGCAATTTTAATTCTAGAACCAAAACATTCTCCAAGGTTCTAATTTGCAGCATCCATCAAGTTATAAAAATCTTTAAATTATG
This sequence comes from Pelodiscus sinensis, assembly GCF_052426305.1. Taxonomy (NCBI): domain Eukaryota; kingdom Metazoa; phylum Chordata; order Testudines; family Trionychidae; genus Pelodiscus; species Pelodiscus sinensis. Next base: position 117,166,142 of record NC_143056.1, on the reverse strand, counting down.
GTTCTGGTTTCCTCCTACTTGAAATTATTTAGGTTTTTCAGTCAGTTTTATGATATTTCTCTGGTCATATTATGCCATGGTGGCAATTTAGTTAATCTGCCATGACCGCTAAAGAGAAACAAAAAGAGGCATAAGAAAAAATTATTGCTCTCTTTGGCTGGGTACTGACCAGCAGATGACTGTGAATGGAGAAGAAAGGTCAGTTCCATGGATAGTCTAAAATGGTGTAGCTCTATTAACTTCGGAGGTACATATAAGTTGACATTTGATGAGGATCTGGAACTCTGAACATTTTTTTTCTTTTAAAAATCTACATAACATTTAACTGTAGCTACAGTTATAGACCTCAACACGCACAATGAGATCTCCACAGGTTTAATCTGTTATGGAAACTTGGGGAAAAGTGATAGCCATATATGCCCTGGCATTAGTGGGCATCAACCTTAAACCAAAAAGGAAATAAAATTCAGGTCTGGACTCTCAAAAACCCCATTAATCACAAAACTTTCTGTCCAAAGGTATTAGTGATCAAACACAAGAAGACATGCATCTGATGAAGTGGGTCTTTGCCCACAAAAACGTATGCTCCAATGAATCTGTTAGTCTATAAGGTGCCACGGGACTTCTCATTGTTTATGCAGATTCAGACCAACACGGCTGCCCCTCAGATACTTGTCAAACATAAGAAGAGGCACTGACCTACTGTGATGTTCTGGCCAATTCGCTTCACCTTCTTGTCCTGCTCTTTCCTTCCACCCATTGTCTTATGTACGCGACTGTTTCAGAGTGTCTGAGAGGCAGGCCCCTTTGAAGTGCCTCACGTAGAGCACACAAGAACGAGTACACCAAAATCACATCTCATTTTTGAACATGCAGATCCCAAGTGCTTAAAAGGGCTGCAGAGACGGCTGTGCTGCTTTGACATTCCTCAGCACAGAGCGCTCCCAGAGCTACCAGAGAAACCCAAGAAGCTCAGGGATCAGCTCTGCCTTCCCACAGCACTGCACAGTGAAATGCTTACCCACAGTGCTTTGCTCTGTCTGTCAGCAAGGCACTAGCAACGTGGCCATGAAAAGTCAGCAATGGGAGGCAGAAAAGCTGGTTTGACCTGTTTTCACTTTTGGCGACTTTTGCATGTCGACAGCGCTTGATTCGCCAAAACCTTCTTAGTGTAGACACGGCCTTAAAGAGGGATTGGAAGAAGAAAGGGAAAAAAGTCTGCTTCAAGCACATCAGGTAGCCTGAAAGGTGTGAAGCTCCGGGAGAAGGGACTCTAGGACAAAGCCCACCACTCAAACCCAGTCATGGCCCTGCTGGAGCAAGCTCAGTCTCAATGGCTGTGAAGTGTGTGCCCAGAGTCAGCGAAAGAGAAAAGGCAGCTTGGACATAAATGTTTTATGTTTAAAGGAAATCCGGTTGAATCAAAGCAGCAGCCAGGTTTCGCCCATCCCTGTCCCGTCCCCTTTTAATGTATTTAACACATAAAAATAAAGATCCCTTTATGTGAATAAAAGTGGAAGGCGTCTCCCTGGAGCGTTTTTTAAAATTCCAGAAATAGTCCCAAAGTCTCAACCAAAAGCGAACATAGTCAGGATTTCTGTGGAAAATGTCTGTAGATGGAGGGGTGGATGAAGGGAGGGCAAGGAATTCAAATAGCTGCTGCCCAGGCCCTTTTCCTTCCCCCACTCACCGTGCCCCACTGTACATCTCCAGCATCCTGTCACAGTAGATGAGTCTGGCCCAGTCTAAAAGGCCTGAATTGGTTGTTGGCTGCCTAACTGACCCTCCAGAGAAACAGCAAACTCTCCTCAATGGTCCTCCCTGTCCTGTCTGACAGCTCTTGGCAACTCTGGAGCAACGTGTTGCTAACAGTGGTTTCTCCCTAATTAATGGGGAACATGTGTGTGTGTTTAAAAAAAATCCCTTTTTTGTTGTTTGTGTGTGTGTGTGGAAATACCACAATGCTGTTTGTATCCACTATTAAAAAGGGCTTTTACTATCTCCTGATCCCAGAGGTTTCTTTTACCTCAGATCAACCAACTTAGGATCAGGCACTTTCCTAATCCCCTGAGCTTTTCCCACAGGCTTTCACACATCTGCACCCTGCTCTCCTGCATTCCTGCCATGCCACTCCTTCTAATGAAAAGTAGCAGCTTTCAAAATGCCGCCAAGCCTTTGCGGAGAGGAAAGGAGAGTGGGGGGAAGGGAGATAAATAATTCTTCGATGTTTATGGGTTATTTTTAATTCTTCATTTTTTTTTGTTTACTTTAAATTTTGCAAAGTAACAAAGTGGATTTTTTTCCCCTGACATTTTTCTTCCTTTGGGAATAAGTGGCTTGCACTTGCATAGTCCTTGCCAACAGAGAATCTCAATATATTTGACAAGGTAGCTGTCAGGCCCATACACCCCCACCTCAGATATACCCTCTTCTAGATAGAAGGCCTCCCTCAGAGGCATCCAGCTGTCATAACTGCTTCCATGTTACCCCCCGGCAAGAGTTCTCACCATCGGAGATGTATTGGGAGTGAGCAGGGGATGATGTGAATGGCAATTAGGAGTCTAAATACCTTGGTGGATCTGGGCCGTAGTGCCCTCTGCAAACAGAGTTCAAGTTAGGGCAGCCCTTGCAGCCCCAGTATTTGCAGGGGATGGGGGTGGGGCCAGCAGGTCACATGCCTCAGGTCCTGTTCCCATGGGGATTCTCTCTGAGTATGGAGAGCCAAATAGGGTGTGAATCAACATAACAGCATTAGCTGCAGTTCCTAGGTGTTTAATCCAAGGCAGAGAGGGTCTGTGAAGCATTCCACAGGCATAGGGCAACCATAGTTCCCTATGCTGAACATGGGACACCTGGTAAAAATGCTCATATTCAAGAGAGTTCAATGGTCATAGATCAGATCTAGGGTATGTCTACACTACAAAGTTAGTTCGAACTAACGGACGTTAGTTCGAACTAACTTTGATAGGCGCTACACTAGCGCTCTGTTAGTTCGAATTTAATTCGAACTAACGGAGCACTTAGTTCGAACTAGGTAATCCTCATTCCACGAGGATTAAGCCTAGTTCGAATTTACTAGTTTGAATTAAGGGCTGTGTAGACCCTTAATTGGAACTAGTGGGAGGCTAGCCCTCCCCAGCTTTCCCTGGTGGCCACTCTGGCCAACACCAGGAAAACTCTATTGCCCCCCTCCTGGCCCCGGACCCCTTAAAGGGGCACGGGCTGGCTACGGTGCCCGTGCCAGGTGCAAGCCTGCCAGCACCCAGCCAGCAGACCCTGCACCCGACACGGATCGAGCCACCCACCCGATGCCCCCCAGCCCTCCCCCTCTTCCCGGGACCAGGCTGGCAGCTCCCGGGAGCTTGCCCGGGACCGCAAGAGGCGGGCACCCTCCTGGGCTAGTGCGGACATCATGGACCTCGTCCACGATCTCCGCACTAGGCACAGGAAAGTGGCCATCTAGGGCAGGAGAGCTGCCAGCCTGGACACCCAGGAGCAGGAGTGCATGAAAATCAGAGTGGTCCAGCGAGACCCCTGAGCCCTGAGCTTAGAATGTCCATACTGGGTCAGACCAAAGGTCCATCTAGCCCAGTAGCCTGTCTGCCGACAGCGGCCAACCCTAGGGACCCTGGAGGGGATGGACCGAAACAATGACCAAGCCATTTGTCTCGTGCCATCCCTCTCCAGCGTTCCACAAACCTTGGGCAGGGACACCACTCCTACCCCCTGGCTAATACCACTCCATGGACCCAACCTCCATGACTTGATCTCACTTCCCTTTAAACTCTGTTCTAGTTCTAGCCGTCACAGCCTCCTGCAGCAAGGAGTTCCACAGGTTGACTCTTTGCTTTGTGAAGAACAACTTTCTGTTACTAGTTTGAAGCCTGCTACCCATTCCTTTCCTTTGGTGTCCTCTAGTCCTTCTTTATGGGAACTAATGAAGAACTTTTCTGTATGCACTCTCTCCACCCAACTCCTGCTTTTAGAGACCTCTATCCTGTCCCCCCTCCGTCTCCTCTTTTCTAAGCTGAAACGTCCCAGTCTCTTTAGCCTCTCTTTATATGGGACCTGTTCCCAACCCCTGATCATTTTAGTTGCCCTCCCCTCTCCCAGCCTCTCTCTTCCCCTCTCCCACCTGCTTTTCCCAGTCTCCCCCAGTTTTGTTCAATAAAGACAGATTCCATTTTTTAACACAATTGTCCTTTATTTTGTACATCAAGAAGAGGGGCTAGGGAAGGGTAAGTGGAAGGAGGTGAGGGAGGAATGGGGCACGAGCCCCCGATGGGGAGGACTGGGCTGGCTCTGCGGGCTTTTGGGGTGGAAGCTCTCCTGCAGCCCCCCCGATTGCCCCCTCTCCCCAGATGGCAGCCTGCGGCAAGTGCAGCCGGTCTGATGGCCGAGTGTTGTGATGTGCCCAGTGTGGGCACTCTGGCCACTCCAAGCCAGGACTGGTTTTCAAGCGGGGCACCCCTGAGAACTGTCTGTCCGGGGTGGGGGTCGGGACCCTTTAAGCGCAGCCCTCGGCTAGCCTGAGACAGCATCTCCACGCTCTAAGTCCTCCTCTGATGCCCTGCTGGCACTGCTTCCGGCCATCCTTAAGCCTGGTTCAGGGTCCACTTAATGTGGACATGCTAGTTCGAATTAGCAAAACGCTAATTCGAACTAGTTTTTTAGTCTGGATCCGTTAGTTCGAATTAGCTTAATTCGAATTAACTAATTCCCTAACTAAGTTAGTTCGAATTAACGTTGTAGTGTAGACGTACCCCTAGGTAGTGCAAACATTCAGATTAACATCAAGCTACCTGAACCTCTTTTGAAAAGAAATACTGTGTAGCTGGAGTCTTTTTATTTACCTGCTTATCTTTAAGACTTTGGTGTTCATGCAAGAAAAAGTGACACACACACACTCCTGTACACCTCTCTCACACAGCGAGGGTGACCATCTGAACCGATCTTCCCTGCCTGGTGCTTTCAGCCTGGCTGTGCTTCGAGGACGGACCTGCCTCTTTTGGTACCTGGCGTTGAGTGTTCCCAAGACAACATGAGGGTGGGGAAGGATGCAGCATCACATGTCCCCTTCTCCCTATGATTTCTTCCAAAGTTCATACCACAATATGGCCAGCCACAGCCTTTGGGCACTATACAGAAGGGAAGGGAAGGGAGATGCTTGCAGCAGTGCAGTGCGTGGGAGGGGAGAAGGGAGAGGAACAGATGACCTGGCCTGGCCTGCATTTTTGCAGTGTTCTTCTCTTCCCCTCTCCCCCTTTCTGTGAAAGGCATCTAACATTTCCAGGCTGCTGCTGGCCACCGAGGTAGCCCAGCCACCGTTGGCTACAGCAGGGCAGAAAAGGGTTAAGAGAGGTGGCTCAGCAGGGGAGGATGTCACAGGGCAGAGCAGCTCCATGCTCCCTGGTTGCAGGAGCTAAGGTGGCAGGTGAAGAGGATGCTAAGACCCTCCTAGGAAGGCTGCTGGGGAGCCTGCCGGATTGAGGTGCAAACAGGCTGGAAATTGCGTCCCCTTCACCCTCACCCCCACCAGTGCAGAGCTTAGAGGAGTGGCAGAGAGGCGTCCTGTGCCAACACTGTGTGGGGCTTTGGCACATAGGGGGCTTGGCTCTTCCTGACCAGTGCTCCAGGCCAGCAGGTCTTGAGCTTTCCTGGCATGTCATCTGAGGCAGAGCCAGTGGGGGAAGGAAGACACCTGCAGGTCAGGCTGTTGATGAGCTCAGCACTCTGGCCAGGGGCTCATTCATCACAGGATGCTGGGAGCAGGATGCCCCTCACTCAGGAGATATGAAGGAGCAGCTGGGCTGGGTTGTACCAGGGCACAGTAGAGAGAGGACAGTGAGCAGGGGCGGGTGGGGAGGGAAGGACGGTGTCACTTAAATGAAATAAAAATATTAAGTGAATCAACATGTTCAATAGAATCACTATGGATAATAATTCCATGCTCCAATAATAAGAAATTAGCAGTAGGGATATATTACCGACTACCTGACCAGGACAGCGATACTGACATTGAAATGCTGAGGGAGATTAGAGAGGCTACCAAAATAAAGAACTCTATAATAATGGGGGATTTTAATTACCCCCATATTGACTGGATACATGTCACCTCAGGAAGAGAAGCAGAGATAAAATTTCTCAATGGCTTCTTGGAGCAGCTGGTGCAGGAACCCACAAGGGGAGAGGCAATTCTCGATTTAGTCCTGAGTGGAGCGCAGGATCAGGTCCAGGAAATAACCGTTACAGGACCACTTGGGAATAGTGACCATAATATAATAACATTCAACATTCCTGTGGTGGGAAGAACACCTCAGCAGTCCAGCACCCTGGCATTTAATTTCAAAAAGGGGAATTACACAAAAATGAGGAAGTTAGTTAAACAGAAATTAAAAGGCACAGTGACTAGAGCCAAATCCCTGAAAGCTGCATGAAAACTTTTTAAAGACACCATAATAGAGGCCCAACTTAAATGTATACCCCACATTAAAAAACTTAGCAAGAGACCTAAAAAAGAGTTACCTTTTCTTAACCACCATGTAAAAGAAGCAGTGATGGACAAAAAGGTATATTTTAAGACGTGGAAGTCCAGTCCTAGTAAGATAAATAGAAAGGAACATAAACGCTGTTAAATCAAGTGTAAAAATGTATTAAGAAAAGCAAAAAAAGATTTTGAGGAACAGCTAGCCAAAAACTCAAAAAGAAATAACAAAATGTTTTTTAAGTACATTAGAAGCAGGAAGCCTGCTAAAAAACCTGTGGGTCCCCTAGATGATCAAGCTGTAAAAGGAGCAATGAAGGACAATAAAGCCATTGCGGAGAAACTAAATGATTTCTTTGCTTCAGTCTTCACGGCTGAGGATGTTGGGGAGATTCCCGAATCTGCACCGACCTTTGTGGGTGATGAATCTGAGGAATTGTCCTGGATTGAAGTGTCATTAGAGGAGATTTTGGAAGAAATAGAAAAACTTAATGTTAACAAACCTCCGGGACCGGATGGCATTCATCCAAGGGTTCTAAAAGAACTAAAATGGGAAATTGCTGAGTTATTATCTGTGGTTTGTAACCTATCCTTTAAATCAGCTTCCATACCTAATGACTGGAAGGTAGCTAATGTGACACCAATATTTAAAAAGGGCTCTAGAGGCGATCCTGGCAATTACAGACCGGTAAGTCTAACTTCAGAACCGGGCAAATTAGTCGAAACAATAGTAAAGAATAAAATTGTGAAGCATATAGAAGAACATAATTTGTTGGGCAAAAGTCAACATGGCTTCTGTAAAGGGAAATCCTGTCTTACTAATCTATTAGAGTTCTTTGAAGGGGTTAACAAACATGCGGACAAGGGGGATCCAGTAGATATAGTATACTTGGATTTTCAGAAAGCCTTTGACAAGGTCCCTCACCAAAGGCTCTTGTGTAAATTACATGGCCATGGGATAAGAGGGAAGGTCCTTTCTTGGATTGAGAACTGGTTAAAAGACAGGAAACAAAGAGTAGGAATAAATGGTAAATTTTCAGATTGGAGAGGGGTAACTAGTGGTGTCTCCCAAGGGTCAGTCCTGGGACCAATCCTTTTCAACTTATTCATAAATGATCTGGAGAAAGGGGTAAGCAGTGAGGTAGTAAAGTTTGCAGATGATACCAAACTGTTTAGGATAGTCAAGACAGAAGCAGACTGTGAGGGACTCCAAGAAGATTGGTCACCAAAATGGCAAATGAAATTTAATGTGGATAAGTGTAAAGTAATGCACATCGGGAAAAATAACCCCAACTATACGTACAGTATGATGGGGGCTAATTTGGCTACGACAAATCAGGAAAGAGATCTTGGAGTTATCGTGAACAGTTCTCTGAAAACTTCCACACACTGTGCAGCGGCGGTCAAAGAGGCAAATAGGATGCTAGGAACTATTAAGAAAGGGATAGAAAATAAGACCCAGAATATCTTACTGCCCCTGTATAAAACTATGGTACACCCACATCTTGAATACTGTGTACAGATGTGGTCTCCTCACCTCAAAAAAGATATTTTGACCTTGGAAAGGGTTCAGAAAAGGGCAACTAAAATGATTAGGGGTTTGGAATGGGTCCCATATGAGGAGAGGTTAAAGCGACTGGGACTTTTCAGTTTAGAAAAGAGGAGACTGAGGGGGGATATGATAGAGGTATATAAAATCATGAGTGGTGTGGAGAGGGCCGATAAAGAAAAGTTATTTATTAGTTCCCTAAATAGAAGAACTAGAGGACACCAAATGAAATTAATGGGTAGCAGGTTTAAAACTAAATAAAGAAAGTTCTTCTTCACACAGCGTGCAGTCAACCTGTGGAACTCCTTGCCAGAGGAGGCTGTGAAGGCTAGGACTATAATAGAGTGACTATAATAGAGTTTAAAGAGAAGCTAGATAATTTCATGGAGGTTAGGTCCATAAAAGGCTATTAGCCAGGGTATAAAATGGTGTCCTTGGCCTCTGTTTGTCAGAGGCTGGAGCGGGATGGCAAGAGACAATTCGCTTGATCATTGTCTTTGGTCCACCCTCTCTGGGCACCTGTTGCTGGCCACTGTCAGCAGACAGGATACTGGGCTAGATGGACCTTTGGTCTGACCCAGTACGGCCGTTCTTATGTTCTTATATTCTTATGTTAAAGCACTAGAAGGTGGGCAGCAGAGGTGATACATATTTAGTTGCTGCTCAGCACCTGGGGGCACCCACCAGCGCTCATGGTGTGTTGCCAGTGCTGGCTGGAACAGGAGAGGGGGCAGGGCCCTGTTAACTGAGAGCCAGCAAGGGTGAGTGGCTGGCCCTGGGCACTACACCTTCACCCTGCCACCAGAACTTGCATACCCACCCCCATGGTTGGCCACTGGACTCCCCTACTCACACGAGTGAGTGAGAGGCTGGAAAGAAGGGCTCTGGCCAGGAGCAGAACCGCCAGAACTGATGTGTGGGGGTGGGGACAGAAAATAAGGGTCAATTTGTCTGGTTTTAATAAAAAGCCAGGACACCTGCAGGTGGGCTTAAATCTGGGATTTCTGGTCATTCTATACAGATTGGAGTGCTGGATGGAGGAAGCTGCATCATGGAGCTTTCCCTCATGAAGTTTCCCCCAGGATTGTTCCACAACAGTTTGGGCTTTGCTCTTGACCAGGAAGACAGGGGATTCTACCCCATAACCCTCCTGAAACCCACAGAAGGTCAGGGCCAATGACACTGTCTGATTGTCTACATATGTGGCTCATCACCATAGCATCTGAGCACCTGTCTGCTTCTCCCAGGCAATGCAATCCTACATTACTACAGCTCCTTGCCATGGTGATTTGTGAGGGGTTCTAGAGCACAGAGCGGGACTGTGGAACACTTAGACTATGTCTACACTAGCGGGTTGTTGCACAAGAATAACTTGTGCAAGGGTTCTTGTGCAAGAACACATCCACACTGCTATGTGCTTTTGTGCAAGAGCATCCATGGCAGTGTGGATGCTCTCTTGCGCAAGAAAGCTTGGCTGGCCATTTTAGCCGTAGGGCTACCTTGCACAAGAAACCCCTGCTGTGTGTCCACTCTTGGGCAAGAGGGCTTACACTTGTTAGAAAAGAGTGTAGCTCTTGCACAAGAAGCCCTGTCTTTCGATGCTGTACTGTAAATTTCTTGCGCAAGAGCAGGCGGGCAGTGTGGACACTCTGCGGATTCTTGCACAAGAACCCGCCAGTGTAAACATATCCTTTCTGTGCTGTCAGGCTGGATTAATGTTTTTGTCAATTCTCTAGAGGGCTAGTCAGGATGAGACACATTTCATCCACTGATCCTTTCCCAGATCTGTGACCCAATGGAGTCTCTCAGCACACATCAAGGCAGAAGGTATGCGACTGCCCATTCTTCAACATTGAAGAAAAGTTCTTAAAACCAGACAATGTGAATGCCTGTTTCAATGAGTAGCTTATTCCAGCTACTTATCCTGCAGTCTCTGGAACCTGACTTCCATAGAAAGTTATAGGAGAGCAGCAGAATAAATACAAAAAGGACCATGGGGAGGAGTCTGATGAATAATGATCACTATGCAATTTTTGTTGAGGGCAAACCTGTAACATTCTGGTGACAAATGCTGATTTTGGGGGGGTGTTTGGCATTTTGCATGTAAGAATACCTGAAATGCCGCAACTTAGATATTTCACTACTTTTGTCCAAAAGGCAAAAATATCTAAAGAAACCTCATTTGTGAAGCATGAAACATTGTCCTTTGTTACTTGTGGAAGATGGCAGAAAATTCTACACCAAAGCATTCCATGTTTCATTTTTCACCAAATCAGTGAGACTGGCACTACCTCCTCCCCCACAAATTACAATTTTATTCACCCGGCTGATGCTAAGAGACTTCCGTGGGAATAGACAATTTATATCAGCTGATGCTCTGTCCCATTGAGTTGCAACCCCAATAGGAAATTCATAGGCTAGATTTGATTTTTCACAACTCTGCCCCCTCTCCTGCGAAACATGCTGGCAAGATCATTCAAATGATCCACCTTTATTTTGAATGTCTTGGCGTGACATTTTCCAGTTGTGGTGTCACATCCCTGTGTGATGGTGTTACCCCCTTGTATGGCAATGTTGCAATGAGAAGGTCCAAATTTCATGATGATGTACTGCAATATTATGATAGGAGTCTTTTGATTTACACACAAATGAAAGTAGATGAAAACTATAGCATTCCACAGGGCTCAGATATAATGCATATAAAGAGGATCTTTATTCAGGTCACCAGTTACAACCAGACCTCAACAATTCTCCTTGTTTCATTATCTCCTGGGATAGTATGCAGCTTGTGCTTATTAGGATCACCAACATTAGACATTAGCATTGGAGTCAGTGAACACTGACCCCTGCCATATGAAAGGAATTTTAACTCTTTTTAGGACACTCAGGAGTCAGGGAGTAAAGAACATTTTTTGCTACCGCAGTGCAGTGTGTTATCTCTAGCACTGGGTGTCAGAAGCAAACCAAATCTTTTGGGGGGAGAGGAGCAAGGGAATCCCTTTTCCCAGTAGAGAACTAGAAGAGGGTGGGGATTGCAGCACTACCACTACATCTACACTGGCAGCTTCTTGCGCAAGAACTGTTTTGCGGAAGAGTTCTTGCGCAAAAAGTCTTCCACAAGAGCGTGTCTACACTGGTACGTGCTTTTGCACAAGAGATGTGCTTTTGCACAAGAGCGCCTATGGCAGTGTGGATGCTATTTTGCACAAGAAAGCTTTGATGGCCATTTTAGCCATAGGGTTTCTTGCACAAGAAATTCATGTTGCCTGTCTACACTGCCCTCTTGTGCAAGAGTTCTTGCACAAGAGGGCTTATTTCTCATGAGGAGAGGAATAACTCTTCCGGAAGAAGCCCTGTTTTCGACTCTGTACTGTAAATTTACTTGCACAAGAACGTGTGTGCAGTGTAGGCACCCGGCAAGTTTTTGCGCAAGAACAGCTGTTCTTGAGCAAGAAGCCGCCAGTGTAAATGTAGCCCCAAAGTTTCCTAGAAGCAGTGAAATGGAAGAAAAAGCAGGAGGGTGAAATCCTATATAGTGATGCATATATGCCAATCCTTATGACACTGAAGTGCTACAGTATATTGTGCTAGGAGCATGGAGAGAATGGAACCACAGGGGTTTCTTGATTGCCCTTGGTGTATGATTGTCATCAATCTATTTTAATTATTTTGGCTCCTATTGGTAGACCAGAGTTCTGTTTTTAAAAAATGAGTTGGTACATTGTAGCCACATAATAACATTGTAAATTGCACTGTGTTCGCCATGGGATTCCAGAAGAGTTCAATATAGATAGTGGCCCTGTCACAAGGGGACTGGTCCCATTAAGAGGAAGTAGGCCCACTCCACCTGTGCATGGTTAAATACCTTCTAATGAGACTGGAGAGAAGACACCTGGCTTATATAAAGGGTCAAGTAGAAGGTAGCCAGGCTTTGGGGGAGAGGTTTTGAGAGAGATGCAGACAGCTGGATAGAACTCATGGTTAGGAGATGAGCAGAAGGCAAAATTGCTTACTGACCTCTGTAAGCCAAGGGAGAAGGTCCAGGGAAGCAATCTTGGGGTGGGTGTGCTACACAGAGAGGAGAGAGGTAAGAAAACTGTAGGAAGGACTAAGTGCTGGTGAAACCCAGGGGTGAGACAGAAGCAGATGGAGCTGGCCTTTTTAACAGCTGGGAGAAGGAAGGTCCAGGGGAATAACCTTGAGTAGGAAGAGAACCTAGGAGGGACTAAGGAACAAAAGAAAAAAGAATAGTTCTGCAGCACCTTGGAGACTAAAAAAAAGGTAGATAGTATCATGAGGAGGCCTTGGTCACTTCATATTTGTGTCAAACCCAAAGTGGGCAGCCTTTGTTTATTCTGAACTCTTGTTTGGGATTAGAGCCCAGTGAGGTAACACTGGTGGCTGAGGAAGCCTGGAGGCAAGCCTGGCTTTTGGTAGTGGGTTATATTGTGAGTTCTTCTGAGGCATTTATGTTAATAAAGTAGCCTGCGGCAAGGGGGAACTGAGGCTTGGGTGCCTACAGAGCTGCCTGCCACTCGAGGGGGTTTGCCTGCATAAAGTGACTCATCTTCTTTGCAGCATTAGTTCAACCCCACCAGATCAAGCCTTGGCTCTCCATAACCATAGATCTTGGTTAAAACAGATGATTTAAAACAAAAGCTCTGGTGCACTCAGAATATCAGTTCTATTCTTGTATTCAGAGATGATGTTGATACAAGAACATATGGCTGTAAGCTGGCCAAGAACAAATCCAGGCTGGAAATCAGATGGTTTCCAGCCATTAGAGTGGCCAGAGCTGTTCTGGAACACCCTCCCAATAGGCATTGTGGGGACAACCTAATTTGGTCTCTCGCAAAGCCAAGTTGAAATACAAATGTATGATGGGGTTGCTTGTAGTGATAAGGGCTGCACTCAGCATCCTTGTTCAGGATTCATTTCTGATTTCTTTTCCTAAAAGTCATGTTTCAGCATTTCCGCTGGCCACTTGAGGTGTCAGGAAGGGATTTCTCGTTCTCTCCCCTCCCCCGTCGTGACTTGTGATAGCAGGTGGGAGGTACACTGCCCTCCTATACTCCCACCACAATTTAATTTCTAAAAGAGGGTGGCCTTCCCTATACCTCCTCCCCTAAAGTCACTCCTGGCTTTTCAAATGTATTTTTTTATTATTTATTTATTTATTTATTTGTTTAATTTTTATTTTTAATCTCCGGCTACACGCAGCACGGGGTCCGAACTAGCCGGCATTTAAAAATGGCGCCGGCCGGCTTTATGCAAATGAAGCCTGGGAAATTCAAATCCCGGGTTTCATTTGCAACTCCGTATGACTACATTACCCCCCCCCCCTAGTTTGAACTAGGGGGGTAGTGTGGACATACCCTATTAGACCCACTAAATCAAACTCTGGAAGATCGATTGCAGCAGCATTGATCTTCCCTGAAATGAAGACATGGCCCAACACAAGCAACAGCAATGCAGGCAAAGATACAGTGCCTCCCACACACATAAGCAGTCACAAAGTACAATCCCAAGACTTTACACAGGAGTGCTGGAAGGCCATGGCAGAGATTTGTGAGGACCTGGTATTCTACTGCACTAGCTTTATGGTAGTGGAGTTCCATTGGCTTCAGTGAGGCTGCACTGGCATAATTCAGTGGCGAATCAAGCTTCAAATTCTTCAACTGCCTTAATGTCCCCTTCTCCCCCCGTTTTATTAGTATACTTACTTATATTGTTAACATTAGTAATAATGTGTTATTGTTTTAAAGCCTATTTATTGCAGTAGTACCAAGGTATCAACCCAGATCAGGATCCCAGAGTAACAAAGTGACCCTGTCCCCAAATGCTTTAGATCCATGTTTTTCAACCTTTTTTATAAAGTACCACATATATGATATGTGTGTGTGTGTGTGTATGTACTCCCAGTACCTACAGATTTCAGACACAATTTTTTTCTACCATTGCAACACATTTGTTTAAACAACTTAATTGTAGCCAGGCGAGCGATAAAATTGTTGGGTGTTAAAAGTACAAAAACAATAAAGCACTGTAAAACTCGAAACAAAAATTCAGTTTTCTCCAATTTGTTGATGTACCCCCAGACTTCTCTCAAGTGCCCCTAGGGGTACTCATACCACTGGTTGAGAAACACTGCTTTAGATTATTGAAGTGAACTTCTTAAATAATTTATTTTTATATTTCCAGTGTTAAGCCCAAACTTTGCTATAAACAATAGCTTGTTCCTTTTCAGGGAATTCTTTAATTGTTACTCTGGTCTAGAGCTGGGTGAAATTTTGGGGGTGAATAATTTTATTTGGAGAAAAATGCTGTTGTGGTTGACCCAAAACTGTTTGTGAAATCAACATGAATAGTTTAAGCCATTCATGAAGGGGTCAGAGGAGGAGGAAGAGATGGTAGTGGTGATGTCACCACCATGACCCCATTACTATGTATACTCTTCAGCCCCAATGTGTTCCTTGGTTCAAATCATGACTCTACAAGAGACCCAAAACAGGCTTTTCTGATTCACCAACATTTCCAAAAAATTTCCCTCAGCCCAAACCTATTTTGGTCAATGAGGTTGGAACTGCCACAGAAGTAAATAGTCATTCACTCTGCTTGACTCAGGATCAGATCTTCAGCTTGTGTAAATTAGGTTCAATATCAGCATCTTAGTTATTATTGAATGATTTCTCTGTCAATTTTCCAAGGAAGCCTGTCGGAGTTTGCCTGAGTAAGAAGTGAGCAAGGCCTTGAGCATTTGGCTCTGTGCGCGGACTTTTTGCTTTGTTGAGCCAGAGGGAGGGTTTTGATCCGAAGGTTTCTAAATCAAATCTCTTAAATTACTCTTTTTAAGAAAGGCCACAAATGCTCAGCATGTTGTTGAAGCTATGTCAGTGCCTAGAAAGAAAAAAGGGGACAGGAGCCATCCAAGTTTAAAGGTTAGTTTATTCCAAATGGTTTTGTGACGCCAACAGCAGACTATATATACAGCAAAATATTTTCCCTCTTCACCACGGTGCTTTTCAAATGGCATCTTTGTTGTCTCTGTTACCATAACGATGACTAATGAGGATATATATAAGATGAGGGATTCCCCTGACCGTGGGTTTGATCTTGTCGGCCTACTGTGTACTTTTGTGGTTGCATTCCCTTTCCCTTTGCCAGTCTCCATTTCTCTTGCTTTCTATCTTTCTTTCCTCTGTGTGTAGATTTCTAGAAACAACAAGGAGCTATGACAAGAGGAGATGAATTCTTGAATGAGCAATATGGGATGTTCCCAACCAAAGCGCCTGAAGCCGAGATAGGGTCAAGCTGTGCAGTTGGACAGGCCTCTGGTTTTCCTTGAAGACAAATAGTGAGCACCACACAGGTGATTAATGTGAGAGTGAGGAAAGGGGCTGGAGAGGTGACTCGTCTCCCTAAACACATTTGAAGGCCATTAATAGTCATTGCTCTCTTTATGTAGAGGGCCCTTTGACACATTCAGATCTTCCCTCACCTTAGAATAGATTTTATCTCCATGATGACATTTCAGAATTATCCCTCCCTTCAGCAGCCACTTACCATGTGCCAGGGATCTCCCTGGCTGTGAGTTTGGGGGTTTTTGGGGGGAGGGAAAGGGGGAGAAGGGTTTCAACATTATCCCCACTGTCCTATTTCTCTTTCTTAAATATTTATCATATCTGACATAGTCATATTTCTAAACTTCTCTGGAACCTCTCGCAGTAAGACCCCAGGGAAGACACAAAGTGGCCAGTGGGTGCAGCCAACGGGAGGTGAAAGACTTGAGCAGAATGGCCGTCTCTCCTTTGCACCAGATTCTGGGTGGAGATCTGACCTGGATCTGAATCACTTGCTTTCTCTTTATGTATATGAGTCTATACAGCCATTCTTTCCCCTGTCTATGGCAGATAAAGTAGCTGTATAAAAGATTTTTCACCACCATCAGAAACAGGAATGGATGAATGGATAGATGCACAGGTAATCTACAGACTCAAGGGAAAAAAATGTT
Organism: Pelodiscus sinensis; assembly: GCF_052426305.1. Lineage (NCBI taxonomy): Eukaryota > Metazoa > Chordata > Testudines > Trionychidae > Pelodiscus > Pelodiscus sinensis. Next base: position 117,150,098 of record NC_143056.1, on the reverse strand, counting down.
TTTGTTCCAGTCTTATTGTGTTGCCCCTGAAATCATGAGGCAACTTTCTGAGACAGAAATGTCACTTTTACCTGAAAATAATCAGGAAAGCAAATCTTCTTCTCTCACTGGCTCATTTATCTTTCTGCCATTTGTGGTTTGGCTCCAAAACTGCCTAGATCAATCTCTTCTGGTGATGACACACACAGATTTTTTCCATGTCTTTTCAGACAGGCAGAGCTATCTCCACTGTAATCTCCCGGCACACAGAGTGTGAGACTCTTCTTTGAGCAATTGTAAGTTGTGACCTTTTGTGGTGCTCAATGGGAGGAGGAAGGAGTAGGAGCATGGGGGCAGGAGGGAAGAAAGGGCTTGTAGTTAGCTACTCCCATCTTGAAACTTTCTTAAAAACAAATGAGTTGCTTTGGACATGCATCCCTGGCTTGAATCAACTTGCACAGAGGCAGTGGGAAAGGGGTGTTGTGCCAGGCAGCTCAGAGAGTGTTTTAAGGTATAGGGGAGCAATTTACAACCCTTGCGATGTGGTCCTATCACTTGATAATGACATGTCACATTCTTGACCTTCTCATCATACTGTTGATCTGAGTCTCAGCCTCCTTCACATTGGGGGAAATTGGAGAGGGAAGCCTCAGGGAGGGAGTTGCTTTGCCTTGTTTGTTTTCTGAATAGCTTGTGCTTAGCAGCATTGGTTTATTTTAGGTGGTGTCATCAAGACAGCAAGTCAGCTGTGAATATGATGAGTGGGGAAGCTTCATCCTCAGGACTTTACAGCGTTGCAGAGGGTTGAGGTGTGGGTGGCAAAGGGGAGGGGTATTTCTAACCAAGACCACTGTAAGACTGTCTGAGCACAATTAATATTCTAGTTTGCTCTAATTGCCATTCACATGTGCATAGCAGGGCTGCCAAGCAAAGGGGACCTAGTCATGTATTGATGTAACAATTGCAAATATAGCACACAACGTCAGAAGCAAGGCAACACAACTGGAGCAGAACGAGAAAGTGAGCTTACCAGTTAATCCAGCCAGAGAAGCAATGCTGTTTAAAAAGCAGCTTTTGTTTACCCATATTTATTTCCCTTGATGATTTTCATATCAGATTTGCTTCCTTTATATAACAAAGCCAGCCCTTTTATCTTCAGCCTAGTCACCTGAAAAATCAGCCTCTTTTCCTTTTGCTGCATTCATCCTTGCTGGCAACAAAGATGCTGGACTCGGAACTTGCCTGGCCTTTGTGTTGGTGACACAGGAAAGAGAAGTGAACGTGTCAGGCTGTGTGTGTGTGCAAATGACGTTACATGGGCAAAAAGATATCTAGTCACTGATATCATATGAGTAGGCGTGATAGATGCACGCACAGATATATATATGCATACAGACCTCAGGCCTCTCTTTCTGAAAATATCCCCCTGTGCATCTGTTAAGGAGACGGGCCAGGCAGCATTCATGTAGGAAGGTATTTCTGGTGCCCCTGAATATGCTGCACCATGTAGTCTGTCCAGAAGGGGGCTCCAGAGACTATCATGGTATCAATGAGTTCCCCCTCCAAAACCTCCAGCAGCACAGTGCACTGCTCTGTCTGTGTGTGTGTGTGTGTGTGTGTGTGTGTGTGTGTTTGAGAGCGAGCAACTAGACTGGTTTCTTAATGTGAATACAATAAATTATCAGGTTACCAAGCTAAAGACAACTTGTAGGGTCCATCTGTGTGTGATGAATGGGAGGGGAAAAGAATAATCTCAGCTAAGGCCTCCTTAATGTTCGTGCATGTAGGAAATGGGGAGGCCAGGTGAATCTGAGCAGGGAGGGATGGGTGAGATAGGAGTCCTCTTTTTGGAAGCATTTTCAGGCTCTGTATAACATCCCTTTGATCTTTGGGGTCAAGAGGGTAAATCTCTGTCATACTCCTCACGGGAAAAAAAAATGGAGAGCTAAGAGATCACCATGGGATGGGAAAAAGCAGCATGGGTAAAGTTAGCATTATTGTACCACTTAGAGCAAGAAACTGTCCTTGACCCACAAACCTGATAGCAGGGGTGGGTAATAAAATGGTGGCAGTTCACCAGGATTAGCCAGTACTGTATTTACCTGTTCCTCCACAGGTAGACGTGATTGCAGCTCCTGTTGGCTGTGGATCACCATTCCCAGCCACTGGGACCTGTGAAAAGTGGCGTGGATCAGGACACTGCTTCACACCGCTCCCATTGGCTGGGAACGGCGATCCATGGCCAATGGGAGCTGTGATCACTTGTACTTGTGGAGATGCAGGTGAATATAGTGGTGGCAGCCCACCAGGGGCTAACCCTGGGGAACTGGATCTGGCCTGTGGGCTGGTATTTGCCCACCTCTGCCTTACAGGTTGAACTGACAGGACAGACAGAGAGTGAGAGGAGAAACAGAGGGAGAGAAGGTGACTTGCCAAAGATCAGACAGCAGGTCAGTGGCAGAGCCAAGAATAGCACACATCTCTTAAATCTCAGGCTGCTGACCTAGTCACTAGACGATGCTGCCAGTCAATAAGGGCCTTTATTGAGCCTTTGTCAAGAAACAATTTCAGCTGAGCCATGAGTAGAAGCACTTTTTTGAGGTGAACATCTGAAGTGGCTCTTTGCCCACCAAAGCTTATGCCCCAATAAACCTGTTAGTTTTTAAGGTGCCACAAGGTTCCTCCTTGTTTTTACAACATTCACAGTGAAGCTTCAAACCTGATATTGCAAACTTCAGCTGAGTTGCAAGAAAGCTCTGAGCCAAATTTGGAGCTTTTCCCAGGTTATACTGCAAGGCTATGTCTACACTGGGAAGGTCTGTCCAAAAAAATAAATAAATAAATAAATAAATGGTGTCCACATGCAAAAGACACCAAAGGAGAAAATTGGTCAAACCAGTTTTTCTGACATTGTCGACATTTCATGGCCACATGGTGAGCTCTCAATGTGGGTAAGTGGCCCACAGTGCCTGGCATTACCTTCATTTGCTAAGCATTGTGGGAATGCGCCACATAGCGCTAGGCATTTTGGGAATATGGAAAAACAACCCATCAGCCATCTCTTTACTTCCCTGGGTTTCTGGATAAATTTTGTGCCACTTGAATGACAGTTCTTGCTGCAAACTCCAGCATCTGCTGTGAGAAAGACTTCTCTCCTATGTTGTGTTTAACGTGCTTAGGACACCACGCACTGCAGCAGAGCTACTTATGCACGTAATAGCAGAGGATGAAGATGCGGATATGGAAAACAATGTGCATGACAAGGACAGCAGTGACGTGGCAGAGCATTTAGTTCTCAGTTCAGCAGTGCACAAGTAGAGCATTACTTTTGGGCAAGGGAAGCCAGCATTGAGTGATGGGGTTGCATTGTCATGCAGGTGTGGGATGACGACCAGCAACTACAGAATGTTGGGATGTGTAAAGGTTAGTCCCTGGCAGACCCCCTGCCACTGCATTTACTTCTGCCTCATGGCTAACGGGGGCTGCAAGCATCCATACCTGCAGAGGCACAGGTTTAAAAGGAGCAGCAGCCTTGCTGAGGGCCTCCTACTCAGCACCAAAATCTTAGTTATTTAGCTAGTTCAGGTGGTAGGGCCCCTGGAACACTGAGAAATCTGGAGTCCCCCAGTCCTGGACAACAAACTGTGAGGGGGGTGCAAAGGAGGGAGAAGAGGAAGAGTGGGAAGTGGCTAATGCTAAAATGCATTGCCTCATCAGTCACTTACCACAGTGGCAGGAGGAGTGAGGTAACAGTCTGACCTCACAGATACGGTTTTACTAATAGTCATATTTCCCAAGTTTATGTGATTGATTTTTTACTTTGATTATTAGCTTCCAAGTGACTGTTGTAATTGCCTTCTGTTTAATTTTTAAAAATGTACATTTTATTTAGCCTGAAACAATTATTTTCCCCAGTTTCCTGTTTTGTTTTTTGTTGTTTAATTTTAGATCAACCCAAAAGACATCTTTTTATTTTGTTTTTCAGAGCTGTCAGTGCACTGCACAGCCAGTTGCTTACACAGCTCTACTTGCGAGTGGAGAAGCATTGTCTCTCGAAGATGCCCAGGGGAGATCATTTAGTTTTCTCATGTTTCTTGGTGGGCGTTTTGAATGAATGTTTTTTAGTTTTCTGAAGGAACCCCTAGATAATTGAACCCAGCTTGTTTCGCAGCTGACAATACCTGGCAGAAGGGTTACACTTAAGTCCATTGGGAAAAGGTCCAAACTAAACTGTAAGTTGCTCCTAACAAAAATAGAGTGCCCAATCAACCTTTTGCACCAGATTAACTCAACTAATTTAAATTAACCTGGAGAACAAGTTTGCATGTAGCCAGGTCTTGAGAGAAGCACAGAGGAGACTCACAGCAAAACCTGATTGTTGCTCAGCTTTCACTATAAGAAAGATACATTAACTACTTTCTCCTTGCGGCTATTTTGGCAACTAAGGGTGAAATTATGGGCCCATTGACTTCAACGGGGCTAAGATTTTATCTGGAATATTTTCTCTGACCCACTAGTTTATGGATACCTGTGTTCTCCCCTTTGTCTGCAAACTGGGCTCTCAGATATTTAACACTGTCAGCAAAAGATGCTTCCACTCCTCTTCTGCCCCTTTTCTATCTGCTTAAACACACACGCATACATGCATCTGCAGTACTGACATGGCCAGAGGATCTTGACGAGTGATATGGTACTATGAAATTACCTGATGCTGAAAGCCTGAAGGGGGAAGTGTGGAATTCACTTCCCCATATATGGCTATACTTGGATGGGAGATTAAAATGGGACAGCTTCTCTCTGTCCCCCTTCTCCATGGCCCCTTTCAGAAAATTAGAGGGCCTCTCTCTGAGAAGAAGCTGTTGAAAATTGCACACCCTTTTCCCCTTCCCTTCCCCTTGAACGTAGCCAGAACAGCAATATACATTTCTGAGGTTTGGCAGCTGCATGTGAAAGCACTTTGTTTGCCAAAGGAGAGTTGGCTGATGTATATGGGGGCTGAAGTATGTGTGGGCTTTGGGGGACACATGCGGAGGAGAAGGAAAGAGAAAACACCTGTACCTGCTTTGTTACCCACTGCCAATGGCAATTCTAGTCCCCCTTTCCCTCAGCAGCATTCTAGTATCATGTATTTATCTCCCAGGGGTTGTATCCCAGTTTTGGAATGAAAAGCATCAGCTGAGAGTGAAATTCATGCTTGCGTTTTCATTAAGTTACAAAAACAGACAATTATTCACACGATAGGCCTCTTCTGAGTTGAACAAGCGTTTGCAAAAACATATATGATCTATTAGCAGCCCATACGCACCAGAAATGACATTGGCTAGAGGAGCCGCAAGCTGAAGTGCCTGCTTTTATGCTAAATTCTGTTTATTATAATGTTACCTGCTCCTTCAGCCCCCTATTTGGCTGTCTGTTGTCAGTCTTGTTTGACAGTGAGACAGTAAGCTCTTGGGCACCTGAACTGTCTTGTTTGCTACCTGTTTGTACAATAGGGCATATTGGGCCTGGTAGCCCTGCGTTGTTTTTCAGGGCCTGGTAGCCCTGATGGGGTAGGAGGGAGGTTCCTTGCCACTGTTAACTAATCCAAATATAGGGTTGCCAGGTGTCTGGTTTTGAACTGGACAGTCCAGTATTTGAGCTTTCTGTTTGGGGAAACACATTGAGAAAACAAAAGAGAAAATATAAATGTCCGGTATTTTCTAAATAAGATGTCACGTAGATTGTGATGTCACGTCAAGTGTGTCTGATATTTTTGTTGAAACCATCTGGCAACCCTATCCAAATACTAGTAACAAATATCAATGCATGTCTGAAAATGCTTTACATTTTCTGTGGAAAACTGTTGGACAAAACAAAAAAGTGAGTTTTGCCCATGAAAGCTCATGATTATATATATATATATATATTATAGTATTTGTTAGTCTCACTAAGATGCCAGAAGACTCCTCTTTTTTGTTTGTTTTAAGAAAAAAAAACTTCACTACATTGTTCAGTTTATCAATGAAACTAAAAATTAATGTTTGTGTATGCTTAGAAAGCCAGAAGTTTTTCAGGTACTGTTTCCCTGCCCTCATCCCCATTCTTTCTCTAAGGCTATGTCTACACTACAAGGTTATTTTGAAATAATATGTCCTGAATTAACGATTTCAAAATAGTACGTCTACACTACAGGGAAGCCTCGAAATTAATCTGAGGTACGCTCCCTTTAATGTGGATGCATTACCTCAATTTAGAGACCCAGAAATCACTGTGGATTAATTACTTTGAATGACTCTGGTGAGTAGTTATTTTAAATAACAGCAGCTGAGTGACCTCACTAACCCTGTTTTGAAATAGCAATTCTGAAAAATAGGCATTATTCCTCATAAATTCGGGGTTATTCTTTCAAAACAACAAGCCTGTTATTTCTAAATAACTTTGAAATAATGGGCATGCTGTGTGGACACTCACCTTGTTGTTTCAAAATTATAGGAGTTGTTTCAAAGAAACTTTGCACTGTAGGCATGCCCTAAGTGGGGGAGAAAGGAAGAAACAGAAAAAAAACCAGAAACAAAAAAAGTTGTGGGGTTTTTTTTCTTCAAAAATTTTGTACAAGAATGAAAATTTGTATTGTCTGAAAAAAACTGTTTTTTTAATATGAGGTACTTCAGAGATGTTGACTCACTTTACTTGCTGTTTTATTTAGGCAGAAAGCCCTTTGAGGCAGGGAGTGTGATGGGTCTCTGTACAGCACCCAGCACAATGGGGCTCTGGGAGCTACCGCAATACAAAGGATGACGGGGGTTGACTTATTACTGTCGTCAACAGTGTTACAAAACGTAACAAAACTCGTGGGGTTCATTTGAATGCTAGCCTTTGCCAGGCTGGGAGGGAAGGCTCCACAATTTAAAGTGAAACTCCAGAGGCATGGAAGCCGGTGAATGCTGATGGAAAATTTGGCTGAAAGCCTTGCAGAGCAAATCTGGTAAACATCACATGGCTCTGTTTGAACAACTTGTTATGGTTTAAGGTCATTTTCACTTCCCTTAACTTTGTTCTCTTAATTTTCAAGCTCAAATTAGTGGGCCCAACAAAGAGATGCAGCTATAGGGGTAGGAGAGGACAGAGGTGTTCCTGCTCTGCTTTTTTTTTTTTTTTTTTTTTTAATGACTGTGGCAATAGGTGGGGATTAAAGTCAGAGAGATATGGGATGATGAGTGGTTTTGAGTGATAAGATATGGAAGAGTCTAATTCGGGCTTAGTTTAGGGTGCGGTTTTATATGTAAGTCTAGATGTTCAATAAAAGGCGCACCGCTCCAGCCTTTCAGCTATGTAAGTCAGAATGCCTGTTATTTCTGTGTGCTTGGGGGCAGTAATGTAGGCTATGTCCACACAAGAGTTTTTCTGGGATACCAGTAGCCCGGAAAAACTCTGCCGCCCCCAGAGTTTTTCTTTTTATGAGGAATAAGAGCTCTTCTGAAAGAGGAGGTTTTTCCCACATTTGGCCCCATGTAGATGGGCCAAATGTTGGAAAAGCCTCTTCCGAAAAAAGAATCAGAAAAAGGTTCGCAATTTTCTTACCTTTTTCTGAAAATACCCTGCAGTGTAGACAGCCATAGTTACCCATGGTCCAGATGCAAACAGGAAACCAGAGTCCAGTGCACTGAAGAGGAATAGCCAGGTGATTCTTTTTCCCCCACAACATGCTTCCATTTTCATTTAATTTGGTGGTGTGTTTCACTCCCAGTTGCTCTCTCTTCACAGAGCCACAGATCTGAAGGGGAAGGGCTGCATAAACAGTAACACCCCAACAAGGCTAGCCTTAGGGGAAGAGGCACCCTGGGCCAATTTGTGTTTTGGTGCCTCTGATCCTTGTGGGCATAGCACCACCCATTTCCCCTGGCACCATGGCCTGCCCAACCCCTGCACCCAGGAGCATACTGGCAATCAAAATAGGCCCGGGAAATGTGTTGAGAACAGCCATCCCCATGATGTCACCCCTGCATGCCCCTCAAGCCCCGCCCCCTGCGTCATGTCTAGCATGTGGCGCAGGTGGCGGGTCGGGCTCTGTGTGCCGCATACAGCGCAGACGCAGAGACGCTCAGAGTGAGGGGCAATGGCATGGAGACACGACGGCTCACCGGATGACAGCACACCGTGAAATTCCCGGTATCCCGCCGGGCCAGTCCGCCCCTGCCTGCACCCCCATCCTGTGTTCTCTTTACCACTAGTCTCTGCCCTGTGCCTCCTTTACCCCAACCACCACACAGTGCCCATTTCATCCCAAACCTTGCACTTTCCTCTCCTCTGTACCCCCAACCCCAACCCTGTGCTTCCAGCATGTCCTGCCACCCTGCCCCCTGCCCATTATCCTCTGCCCCCTTTGCTCAGCAACAACCCTGCCCAGTTTTCCCTCTGGCTACAGTGCCCTGGGCATGGGCCCAGTTTTCCCAGCCCTGCACCTCTGAAATCACCCCAGGAGGCTTTCTGTGTCAGATGCACAATGCCTCTCTGGCTTCCTCCTTGGTCAGGGTGGAGGCAGAAATTCACTGCTGGCTTGTACCAAGAGCACAGGTCACATGCTGTCCCAACAGTACATGCTGTACTGGCTCAATGACACTGGCTAGCAAATGGAGATGCATGCCTCGGGGGGCAGCCACGAATCTCCCAATTATCCTCTTATTCCTATCTAGATAGTAAGCAAGGAGGAAAATAGCCCCATTGATTCATAAGCACCTGGGGCTGAGTCCCAGGTTCCACAGCAAAGGTGTTAAGGGGGAAATCAAACTCTTGCTTCTTTACGTGGGCACTTATTCCAAGTAATAAGCTAGTTTGTGAACACCATGTCCCATGCATTCTTCTGTATTCTTCATTCTACTCCTGTCTCCCATGTAATCTAAATTGAGCTGTGCTACGAGGCTGAGGGTAATGGGGTTTTTTTCTTAACAAGAGCACGCTACGGAAAATATTTGGCAGGCCTGCACTAGAAACTTTGGCAGCAGTGGCTATGTTGGTTAGGGGTGTGTGATTACTATGACAGCTAAAGCTCTAGTGAAGTTATACTGGCAGAAAAGTGCCTTTGCTTATTTTACCAGGGGAACCAGGCTAAACTACATGTTCCTTTGCCAGTGGAAGTTGCGTCTACACTAGGGGTATGTCTAAACTACATGCCTCCGTCGACGGAGGTATGTAGATTAGCCAGATCGGCAGAGGGAAATGAAGCCGCGATTAAAATAATCGCGGCTTCATTTAAATTTAAACGGCTGCCCCGCTCTGCCGATCAGCTGTTTGTCGGCAGATCGGGGCAGTCTGGACGCGACGCGCCGACAAAGAAGCCTTTCTTGATCGGCACAGGTATGCCTCGTGAAACCAGGTTTACCTGTGCCGATCAAGAAAGGCTTCTTTGTCGGCGCGTCGCGTCCAGACTGTCCCGATCTGCCGAAAAACAGCTGATCGGCAGAGTGGGGCAGCCATTTAAATTTAAATGAAGCCGCGATTATTTTAATCGCGGCTTCATTTCCCTCTGCCGATCTGGCTAATCTACATGCCTCCGTCGACGGAGGCATGTAGTTTAGACATACCCAAGGAGGACTTGGCAATAGAGTTACACAGGTAGAGCTATATCAGCAAAACTTTTCTTAGTGTAGACTAGGCCATCATCTAGTAACTGCTATGCAGTTAGGCATGGATGTGCAGGAGCAGTGTACAAAACTTTTAGAGGCCAGATCCTCAGCTGGTTTAAATCTGTGTAGCTTCACTGAGTCAATGGAACACTCTCTGATTTATACCATTTGGGGGTGTGGTTCTGACTCTTCAACAAGCACTTGAATTCTCAGTGCCACTTCTCCGAAGAGTACATCATTCTATATAATGAGCAGTAACCTTAAAAGATAAAAAAAATAGGCACCTGTAGCTAGACTTTGGGTTTCTCAAAGTTCTGAAGTACCACATCCAGCCTGCTTAATTAGCCTCATTAACACGGGTCCTACTATTTACAGGTTTTTGGGGGTTTTTTTTTGCTGTTCTATAGCTCTTGGTTTCTGTTCTTTCCACTCCAACTCATCTGATGAAATTATTTTATCCATGAAAGCTCATGATTCTATATATTTTTCTGTATATTTGTATTAGTCTCTACAGTATCACAGGAGTTGTTTTTGAAGTATCAAATGTTTCTGCAGTTTCTAGGGCTAGGTGACTTGACTTGAGCCCGATATATGGAAAAGATCAGGTAAGCATCTATTCTTATGAGTCTTCCTCAGAACCAGGCTTCTGAATGCTCCAGGGTCTGCCCACGCAGGTCGTTAAAGGTGTATTCATTCATGACCAAGGCCCCCCACTGCTTTTATTCTGACCTGATCTCCAAAGGGAGCACAAGAACTGATCATCCATAATCCTGTTGTGGCCAGTCACAGTAAGTGTTTGGCTGAGGTATTAATTTCATATTTCAAAGCTGCAAAGGAGAACTATGCTGCATACCTTTGGAAATACTTCCCACCCACCAAAACCCATCAGATGTTACCATCAGCTCTTGCGTTTCACTGCAGCATAGAAGCACACATATCCAGTGTTCTTCTGTTGCACATTGCAGCTTGAGGTCGGCCTCTGTTGCTGTTAGTATCCATTCTTATTTCTGACTCAGTGGCACCTCGCTTAGCTCCTTATTCATTACCCAAACATCTTGGCTAGCAGGAGCCTATTAGTGGCTTAGGTTGCTTGGACCACATGGTGGAATCTTATGGTAAGCCCCGAGACACTTATAGAGGTGTACTATCTTGGTTTTGGTTCCCACCACATTTTCATAGCACTGAGGCCAAAACCACATCGAAGGAGCAAAATCTGGCAATGACAGTCAACCCCAAACTCATTACAGGCCAGTTAGCCTGTTAAGAAGAGATAAAAGAAGAAAAAAACCCTCTGCCTTCCTCAATTGCTTGTTTGTGGAGATTCCTTTTTTGTGGCCTGGGTTCCCAGGCATCTAAACCCACTAACCTTGCCATGCTGCGTTCCTGGGGAGAGCTGAGGCATTCTCATTAAACCTATGACTGGATCATAGCTTGTGCTGGTCCAAGTGGATGTCCTACAGCTTCCATGCATCCCTTTGTGACTATTCACCCTTTAATTTCATTGCTCTCTTTCTTCCCCCTCTTCTCTCAGCAGCTGCACAATTTGCAACCAGGAGGGTAAAAAGCCCTCTCATAATTACAGCCAATCTGCATCAGTGAGCTGGTCACTAAAAACTGCTGAAGCAAGACCCACTATATCATAGCACCTAGCTAATGAGCACAGTTCTTGCAGGGCTGCCTGTCCAGGCACTGAATGAAATATTCTGGGAAATGGATTCCATTTGAGATTTGCTACTCAACATGCCTTGTTGTTCCAGTTTTAGTGAACAAATTACTAAGCAGCCTTTTCCTCTACATTCTGCAGCTTTTTTTCACTAACTTGTGCTCTTAATTTGTGGCAGCTAACACATGGTAACCAACATGAGATAAAATCCATGGGTACATCTACATAGCAGTGTTATTCCAGAATAACTAATGTTATTCCAAAATGACATAGTGCGCATCTACACTATAAGCCTTTATTTTGAAATAATGTCAAGCTGGAGGATTTCTTACTCCAAATCCTGTAACCTTCATTTCACAAGGAGTAAGGGACGTCAAAGGAAGAGTGTTCTTCCTTCAACTTCCTGCTGTGTAGACAGCGCCAAAAGCTGAATTAAGCTATTTTGACTTCAGCTACGCAATTGATGTAGCTGACGTTGTGTAACTTAATTCAAATTTTAGCCCTGCTGTGTAGATGTGCCCCAAGTGAAGACAGGGCAGTTGGAGTTTTGACATGATCCATGCAGTCTGTCTCCTTAGGAATGAAGCTGTGTTGTAGGTAATTCTCAGTAAAAGAATGCTGTAAGAAATTCTCAGTAAGAAATGCTGTAATAGCCAGCCTCACAGTATGCTCATGAGAGTCTGCTCTTGTTAACATCATATTTCTAACATTTCATTGGTTGAGTGTGTTGTCACTTAATAACCTGAGAGTTTAAGGGGTGGTATTTTGTTGAAGCCCAGAACTTCCCCATATACGGTTCTTGATATCAACTTGGACCAGCAAACTCTGTGATCCAACCACAGTTTCAGTGGGAAGAACGTCTCAGCCCTGCTGAACACACCTTGAAATAAATTCTGTTTGGCTGTGTCTAGACTGGCATGATTTTGCGGAAATACTTTTAACGGAAAAGTTTTTCCGTTAAAAGTATTTCCGCAAAAGCATGTCTAGATTGGCACGGATGTTTTTGCGCAAAAAGTGCTTTTGTGCAAAAGCATCCATCGCCAGTCTAGATGCGATTTTGCGCAAGAAAGCCCCGATCGCCATTTTAGCCATCAGGGCTTTTTTGTGCAAAACAGTTCTTTCCTGTCTACACTGGCCCTCTTGCGCAAGTATTCTTGTGCAAGTATTCTTGTGCAAGAGGGCTTTTTCCCGAGCGGGAGCGGGAAAGTATTTGCGCAAGAAGCACTGATTTTGTACATTACAAAGTCAGTGCTCTTGCGCAAATTCAAGCGGCCAGTGTAGACAGCTGGCAAGTTTTTGTGTAAAATCAGCTGCTTTTGCGCAAAATCTTGCCAGTCTAGATGCACCCTTTTTGTTTGTTTTCTAAATAACTGAGGGCTTCTAATTATTCATGTCCCAAACACAGCAGAGGCTAGGGGTAGGGATGGACATCTCAAAAATCAACATCTGTGTGGATGTCAAATATTGCCATATGTGGGGTAAGCATCTGACATGGTCTAACAAGTGCCCTGAATGGGAATCTTGCCTGAGCAAAGACTGAGGAGAAGAGCAACATTTGCACTAACTTTTGTAGAAACACAGTGTTTCCATTAATGTCAGATTGGGTTGTTAGCTCACTCAGTCTCTGTAAACAGAAGACATTCTGGAAAGGATGGAGGCTGTAGATCAGAACTGAGGCTCAAGCCAGAGAGAGACTAACCCAAGAGCCTCCCACAGGTGCTCCATTCACCTTTTACATCTGAACAGCTGCCTCTTTTGCGTGTGTGTGTGTGTGTGTGTGTTTAGTTCCAGTCACTAATTATGGGAAAAATCCACCCTGCCCCCCCAACTTCTGCGGATGCCTGGTTGATGATCTCACTCGTTAGGCCCCTGTTGCCCTGTTGCCTGTGAGGAAATGGCTCCGTTCTCCAGCTGAGGGCAGGAAGTGTCAAAGGGATTCTTTAGAACAGTCTGAAGAGTGTTTCCCATGGCGTTATGTTTATACTCACCGCAAAGCCAGGGGGAGATCAACCTTTCAGATGCTTTTGATTCAACACTCTCTGGCACAAACCACATACCCTTCATCTGCTTTATGAAGGGAAGTTTTGAATCTGTATTCTCTTCCCAGACATGTGGAGACTGCCTGAGTACTGTATTTACAGGGCTAAATTCTGGCTTTGTCCTGCCTGGGGATGTTAAGGCAGGAGAAAGGGGAACCCAGAGCTTCTTGTCCTCTTCCCCTCAAAGTGTATGTGTACAGGAACCAGGCAAAGTGCTGACCTACAACTACCCTGAAGCCAAGATAATTAGGCTGGTACTATGCTGCCTTAGAGAGTCAGAGCAGCTGATATGGTGAATGGATGGCAAGCTCAACTGTCCTCATCTGCCAGAAGATGAGGGGAAAGCATCCATCACCTCTCTTTGAAACAGCAATTAGGACACAGTTGGCTGGGAAATGATTGAAAATCTGAAAATGGAACAATTTTTGCTTTGCTTTTCAACAAAGCCCCATAAGAATGTTGGAACAGAATTTTTCTGGTGACAGTCCCGCTTTGCTCAAAATCCGTTTTCTGTCAAATAAACATTTTCAACACAAAAAGGTTGTGTACTTCCTCTGTGGAGTGCGTCTCCTCCAGACCCTCAGAGCAACTTTACCCTGACCCGTAGAAAAGGCTCCCCAAACCTTCATGAGGCTTCTCGTGTTCCAACCCTCTGATGTTCCAGGGGACTTTGTCAGGAGCCACAGCACAGCAATTGTAGTAACTGACCATCCACCCCACTCGGGGGACTGTTGCTGAGGCTTTGGGAAATACTCTCTCCCACTGACCATGTTCCGAAGCTTCACATAAGCATAGTCATTCTGCATCTCATTTACATAGCCACAGCCAATAGTTGTAATTTGACACCTTTGCTTCTCTCTTTGCCCCTTCTTCCCATAAAACATTAGAATTTTAGCTCTTATAATGCCACTGTTAAGTCGGGGGAGGGGTTGTTCACACTGCTCCATTTTGGCTTCCGTCACAGAATATTATTAATTAGAATAGAGGAAATGTATTGCCCTACTTATCTATCTACTACGCTCGTCTCTCTTTTTCCTCTAACAACTTTTAGGGTTCTTACCATAAAGACTTGCACAACACATGTTAAAAGCCAGCCTTTTAAATCAATGTACATTTTTACTGGACACAAAACTAAGCTTTTTTTTAAGCCCCACATTCCAGTCTCCAAAGCAGAGATAATCTTCCGAGGAAGCTAATGAACATTGCTAATAGATGAAGCAAATGTATAAAGAGTGAGGGGAGGACAAACAGACAAGAACCTTCAGCAGAAAAGTTGTGACAATACTAGAATATCATTCCAAGGTTCTGTGGGTCTCGTGAATGCCACTTTATTCATTCAAGGTAATTCAGAAACATGTTTAATTATTTGCAAGGATTCTTTCTGTTTTGTCTCTGCCAGATGCTGCTGATTCGGTTGCCCACTGCTTTCTGCCTAAGATTTGATATGTTCAGTGTCCATGATATATGTAACAGCTATCTCCCTGCCACTCATGTTACATGTGCTCTGCTTTAAAAATCTAAGCTGTGCCAATGTTTGTGGTGGATTATCTAATGTCACTGTGATATTATAATTAAAATTAAAAAATGATCTCTACCCTAAAACCCTTTTTTCATCCAATTGCTTAAAACTAGAGATTGGTCCGGTCTGGACACTGGGGCTCTGTAAACTTCTGAAGACTGTTTAGTGTAAGAGGATTTCTTCATCAAATTACAGAGGAGAGGATCAAGTGCAAAGGTCTGGGGCCTGATATGCCCCCGCCCTACACCGTATATTGGCATTTACAACTGAGCAAAATGAGTGCAAAGAAAGTGTACATCCCTACTGAAACAGGGCACTGTATTCTTTCCCCAGTGGCATCTGTTACAGGCGTAAATGATGACACAAGTTTGGGATTTCAGTTTGTACAGCTTTATCAGAATTTCTCCTAGTGGAACTTGGGGGCCATTTTCAGAAAAGTCCATTCTGGAGTGAGTCAGCCGCAAACAGAAAAGGGCTTTCTACCAAAGACATTTTCCTGATGCTATTCTTTAAGGGTATGTCTACACTACAGCGTTAATTTGAGTTAACTTAATTCAAAATAGTTAATTTGAATTAAGCTAATTTGAAATAATGCATCTAGACACACAAACTATTTCGAAATAGCGTTTTGCTATTTTGAAATAGCACGTTCACACTGAGTGGACCCTGAACCGAAGTTAAGGCTGGCCGGAACCAGTGCCGGCAGGGCATCAGGTTAGGGTTTTGTGTGTGGGGCTGCTGCCTGAGGCTAACTGAGCTCCATGCTTAAAGAGACCCTACCCCCACCCCGGACAGACAGTTCTCAGGATTCCCCACTTGCTTGTCTACCTCAATGAGGGACAGCAAAGCAGTCCTGTCTTGGAGTGCCCTGAGTGCCCGCATTCTGGACACCACAGCACTTGGCCACACGGAGCCAGAGCTGCCCCTGGGCACTCCAGTGCATCTCGTGGGGTCGTTGCCATCAACCCGGCTGCACTTGGTGCAGGCTGCCATCCAGGGGGTCCATCAGGGGGCTGTCAGGATCCAGGAGGCCCTGCAGGAGAGCGTCCACCCTGAGGAGTGCCTTCAGAGCCTCACCAGGGGATCGTGCCCCATTCCTCCCTCATGTCCTTCCACTTACACCTACCTAGCCCCCTTCCTGATGTCAAATAAAATACACTTTTTTTCAAAAATAGAAACTAGGTTTATTGAACAAAACTGGGGGGGGGGGATGAACCTCTGGGGAGACTGGGGAAAGGAGGTGGGAGACAGGAGGAGAGAGGGTGGGAGAGGGGAGGCCGAAAACTGGGAGGAGGGAGCTGGAAGGGGGAGGCAAGGAGGAGGGGAAGCTCAGCGCTTAGGGGTGGGGATCTCATCGGGCCACATGTCTCCCAGCACGGCGGTTGTGGGGGGTCTCGGCGTCCCCAGGGGGATGGGGAGGAGGATGTGGAGGTTAAGATGGGGGGTGTGGAGACTGAGGAGGAGATTGAGGAGGGAGAGGCAGGAGGGGGAGAAGAAGTGGGAGGAGGAATGGTAGCTGGGGGAGGCAGCAAGCGCTGGACTGGTACAAGGCAGCACGTTCTACACCAGGGTCTGCAAATGGGTACAGATGGCACGATCCTGGGCAAGCAGCTCCCTCTGGAACTCCTGTTCTTCCTGTGCCCGCTGCTCCATAATGTGGGTCAGGGCTCGCAGGGCTTCCAGCTGCTGCTCTCGGTACCTCTGCCGTGTTGCAGTGGTCCTGTGGAGCCCTCGGGTGCGGAAGCATGTCCCGGGCGGGGTGGTGCGCCCTTCACGTGCAGCTGGTGTGGCTGTAGAGAAAGAAGAGAAGTGGTCAGTTCTCCCTGGGGACACAGTGGGTGAAGCCCAGGCCCCCTCTGCGAGGTGAGGATGACCGTGCCCTGCACCATCAGAGCCGCTGTGCTTGCATAGAGGCCATGGTCAGAATGTCCAGCTATCCCCGGGAGTGGGAGCTGCCCCGAGACCGCACCCTGCCCCTATGCTGTATATAGTGTGGGTGAGGTAGGGGGGAGATGTTAGAGAGGGCTTGTGAAGGGCGTCCTGCTGTGTCCCACCCCGGGGTCAGGAGCATGTCAGGTCTCTTCACATATGCGTGTGGCTATCAGGCCATGGCCCCTGTGTGGTACGCAGCTGGAGCCACCTACCCTGGGGTGGCACGGCACGTGCTTGCATATGCACAAGTTGCTGTGTGATTTGTGGTAAGCAAGGCCCATGCGCGCAGTCCCTGGTATCCCTCCCCCACCCTTCGGGAAAGGGATAGTAATGGCACTTACATGGTGTGACCTCCCCGGATGACCCAGGCGACTCTGCTGATGGGACAGCTCGGGTGTCCGGCCAGTGTGGCACCCTCCATGGTGGCTCCTCTGCGCCCTGGTCAGGGACCTCCGGTCCCGGCTCGCTGCCCCCCTGAGTGTTACAGACCGTCCCGCCCCCCAGGATGTGGTCCAGTGCCTTGAAGTAGGGGCAGGTGTCTGCCCCTGCTGAGGAGCTGCCACAAGTGGCCCTGGTGTATCCCTGCCGCAGCTCTTTAATTTTCAGGCACACATGCTCCTGGGTGCGCCTGTGGCCTTTCTGGGCCTGGTGGCAGCTATGCGGCCATAGACAGCCACGTTCCTCCATCTAGTGTGGAGATCATGACTATTAGGGGCCTGCCCCCAAACCTCAATGAGGTCCATGATCTCCTCACTAGTCCAGGAGGGCACGCGGTGTCTGTGACCCCTGGCTGGCTCCTGGGTACTGGGGGACTGAGCAGGGGACGGCTTGCTGGCACGTATGGTGGGGCCACTGTGTCATGGGCAGAGACTGCTGGCAGTCCTGGATCTGGCACGTGCAGTCTGGCCAGAGTCTACCCCTTTAAGGACTCTGGGGCTGGGGGAGAGGAGAGGAGTTTTCCTGGTTTGGCCCAGAGTGGCCACCAGGGGAAAGTGGAAAGGGCTGGAGGCCAGCTAATTCAAATTAAGTGTCTACACAGCACTTATTTTGAATTAGCTATTTCGAAATTGGCATTACTCCTTGTAGAATGAGGTTTACCAAATTCGAAGTAAGCGCTCTGCTATTTCGAATTAAATTTGAAATAGCGGTTTGCATGTATAGATGCTATTAAAGTTAATTCAAAATAATGGCTGTTATTTTGAATTAACTTTGCAGTGTAGACATACCCTATCTCAGATAAGTGATCTGGAAATGACACATCAAGCATTTGCATTGTACTGGCTCAGGAGTGGTGCCTTTTGGCATGTTTCAGAGCACTTGAGACTAGAAATAAGAAAGTCATTGGTGTTTGTTTTAAAACAGAGTTTAGAGAGGGCGTGCTGCATATTCCATTCTGCAGTATCACAATGTTCAAGAGATTACTATGCTGCAACTGATTCTATTTGACTTTCAAATGGGCTGGGGAGCTTCATCATCTCCTGGGTCTATTTCCTAATTTTGGTTAATACCCAAATTCTTTTGTGTTCATCCCTGTTTATGCCATCCATCCAGCCATCATTTGTGCTTAAAATCCCATTCTGACTTCTGAGTGAGCCCTGGAATGTCTCCATCTTTAATGGATAAAATAACAGAGTCTGTCTGTTTTGCCTTCAGCTCAACCTACTGTCTTCAAGAGATATGATATGCTGGGAAAGCGGCCTAGCGTCAATCTGTTAAGAGTTGTGTTGTAGTGTTCACGAGCATTTTGGCTGGAACTTCTCTGCTCCTAACCTGGGAGAGACTATATATTTACCATCCATTTGTCATGTCTGTTCTTTACTAGCCTTGGGCAGTGGGAGTTATAAGATCTTTCTCCGTGCTGGCCGAGCAACTGACAATATGCTGTTTTCTGTGTGCTGGAATCTTTGTCCTTATTATGGAGCCCCCTAATCTGACCTCAACAGAGACCACACACGGGTGTCTCTGGATGGGAGGGAATGTATGGAATGTTTTTCAATGAGCCGTTTATGAAATTCTTTCCTTATACGTTTTTCAGAAATTCTTTAAATTAAACAGCACAAACATTTCTTAAAAGGAGCCAGAGTTCATGGGAGCTCAAATAGAGGCACTTGCTTTTAAAAACATTTTTTACAGGAAAAGGGAGAATAAAAGAAAAATAGAGATGTACATGGAAAAAAGTATAATTTCCAGTTGAACACACACACACACACTGACTTCATTGGGTACTGAATTGGACCCTAAGTCATTAGCTCAAATGCAGCTTGTGTCAATGGTGAGTGCAAGCCATTGGTGTCTGATGTGAGCTCCATTAAATATTTGGACAGGTGCACATGTCACATAACATCTGGCACCCTCCTAGGTAGTCTCAGGAGAGAGGCTACTCCAGAGGCAAAATAACTTCTTCACCATTAGGAGTGGTTTCTCCAGTCGGTGATGAGGCAAGCATGTTGGAACCTTCAGGGCCTCTGCATGGTTCATGGCTATTCAATGAATATCTGGGACCTTTAACCAATATGGATCATTCTATCAATAGGTCACTAAGGCTATGTCTACACAGCAGCGTTATTCCAGAATAACTAACGTTATTCTGAAATAACTGCTTATGTGTAGACACAGATTGTTATTTTGACATAATGTCAACATAATGTCGAGCTGGAGGACTGCTTACTCCAACTCCTGTAACCCTTATTGTACAAGAAGTAAGGAGAAGAGTGCTCTATCTTGAAATAATTGCCTTGTAGACTTAAGATTTTGACTTATGCTACACAATTAGTGTATCTCAAGTTGTGTAGCTTATTTTGAGCTTAGCCCTGCTGTGCAGACATGCCCTAACAGTATCAGTTAATGGTTTAACTGGGAGAAATCCTGACCCCATTGAAATCAATGAATAAAACTCCTTTAGACTTTAATTCAACCATGATTTCACCATTATACAGGTTGAACTTCTTTAATCCAGGACTCTCAGGACCTGCCTGGTGCCGAACCAGAGAACGTGCCAAACCACAGGAATTCAGTATTGTCTAACAGCACTGCCAACACTTGCACTGCTTCCTGGGCTCTTAAAAGATATTTATGGGTAAATTAGAGCTAAATAACAGCACAGAACACTGAGAGCCAGGATTGATGGCTATAAGCAAATTTTATGGGACTGTGGGAAACTTGGCCATACTCAGGATAAGTGGACATCCAACTAACTACAGTAAAATCATACCAGACTACAGAGGCGGTCAGATTATAGAATGACAGACTAGAGAGGTTCAACCTGTATTTATTTTTAATTTTCATGCCATCTTTTATGCCCTTTATGATTCAGACTAGTTTCCTCCCCTTAATTCTGATCCAAAGCCCACTCAGGAGGACACAAGATGCTGAAAACGGCAGGATTCTTCCCAGAATGCTTTGGATTATCTCCTTCTAATGAGGGAGTTTACATTGTTTTATCCCTATTGTGGTTCTCTCTCTACAATCCCTATGTGGCCAACTATCTTTCCCTCCAAATGGGTAATCCATTCCTTTAAAGGAGCTTCTCATCTTTCCCCTTAATCTCTCCTGTCTTCTCCCTTCTCTGATGCAGCTGACACCTTGTCTGTTCTCCCAGTGTCCCAGATACACCTTGTCAGGGTAATATTTGACTCTTCTCCATCATTCTCTCCATCACATCCCAGCTATATCATCATTATTATTTGTAATACAATAGAGCTTAGGAGCCTAACTTGCATTTCAGGCCTGTGATGAGGTGTACCAGGCATTTGCTGCCCCCTGCTGGAGGTCCCACTAACTAGTCACACCCCACTAAGAGACCATGTCCTTTTGGGGAAGAAAAACACTGAGTTCAGTCCTCCAAGAACTGCATATAGAGAGTCCTGCAGGCAGAACCAGTGAAGATTGGTTCTAGTGGCTAGAAAGGCAAAGAATGGGCAGAAACCAATCAGAGCCCAGCAGGCAAGATAAAATGGACAGCTGCTTTTTCCAGCTGAAGGTGTGATGGGGGTGGAAGGAACTCCCTTATATTAACCCAAGAAATCTGGCTTGTTCACTATATACTTTGATTAGGTCAGGGAAGAAATGTTATTTTATGCTGTGGAATTTTAAAACCCAGAGGGCATTTTTATTTATATATCCATTTACTGCTGTAAAATCAGAGCTGCTTGGTTCATGAGACACTCCTGTCAGGCACCATGCTGTGCAAATACATAATACCAGACCATCCTTGCCCCCCCACCCAAAAGCTTCTTATAAACAGAAAAGAGGGTGCAAGGAGAAAGAGACAGAAAGAAAATTGCTCAACTTCACACAGCAAGTCGGGCAGAGCAAAACATAAAAAACGGGTCTCTGGACTATTCACTACACCACATTCCCTCTCAAAAATCAGCACCTTCTCCCCTTTCCCAACTGGCTTGTCCTTCCTTGGGCCATGCTTTTTCCTTATAAACTATAACTCCTTCTCCCCTGGCTCTCTGATACTCCCACTCTGGTCTATTTAAAACACCATGGCTAACGTAATTTTCCTTTCTCCCTGCACCGGCCATATCACCTCATCCCTCAGTGCCCTCAGTGATTTCCTCTCTTTGAGCCTCTCCAAGCTGCAATGTATCTACAAGGTTCTCATCCCTGTCTACAACTCTGCTGTTACTTATCATGGCTTAGGATCTTCACACACATAATAAAATGGGGTGCCTGTCTCAAAGAGTTTGTAATTTAGGTAAACAAATAAATATACAAACACCATGAAGGAGCATAAATGAGCAGTTAAATACTGTAAAGCCTGGCACAGGTTAACTCTATTGTACAGATGGTTTGAGCACCTTCCACAAGAGAGGGCAAGGATTAGCTAGAGTAGTGGTGGCCAACCCATTTAACAAAGAGAGCCAAAACTGGTGGAGAAAATGCGAAGAGCCACACCAGAATTGTCAAGCAAAAAAAATGCTTAGGCTTTTTGGCCATATCAGGCTCCAGTCAACGGCCGCCATCTTGGGCACCATTTTGAATTGCCGACCCAGTGAGCACTGGGGAGATGGAGAGAGGGGCTGGGGGTCGTTGGGGGTGGGGTGCAGGAGCAGCTTCGCAAGCCAGACTTTTGTGAGGGGAGATCCACACGCGGCTCGTGAGCCATGGGTTGGCCATGGCTGAGCTCGACTGTTGGAAGAAGCACACCTAAAGGAGGGAGAAGGTGTGGCAAACCTGGTGCTGGAAGAGTTTCTAGGGGAAGAGCACATTGGGAAGAAGGTGCAGAGATGAGAGTGGGTGAAGGACAGGAAATAGGGAGGGGAAATATGTGGTGTAGGAAAATAAAATTGGTGAGACACAGATCAGGAGAAACTCAAGAGTGGAGACTTGCATTTCGTGAGTCAAGAGGAAATAAGGTCTTCCCTTTATCTTCTGTTTTTCAACTGTTACCAGAGTTCTATATAAAGAACATACATATTCGGGAATCTTAAGTGGGAATAATTTCAAACCACCTTAGTAAATGCCCAAAATGCCACAGTTGAGAAAGGTGGCCATATTAAAAAACTGACCTGGTGCGTAGGGGAAATGAAGGCAGAGTGATCTAATACAAGGAGCAGTGGATAGAAATGAATGTAAATCAGAAGCTAGTAACTGCAGAAAATTGATAAAGGAAATAAAGAGACATCTATGGCCAGCAGAGTTAAGGACAATAAGGAGTTTTAAAAATTATATGAGGAATAAAATGAATCTTGACTATGGTCTGAGTGCAGAAAAGGCAGAAATGTGCAGTACATATTTCTCTTCTGTATTTGGGGAAAACCAGATGATTTAGTCTCATCATATAGCGATGATGCTTTCTGTATATCATTAGTGTTTCTGGAGGATGTTAAACACAAGCTAATAAAGTTATATGCAGTGTTATATCTGAAGCATAAGGTGGGTAAGGTAATACGTTTTGTTGGACCAAATTCTGTTAGTGAGAGAGACAAGCTTTCAAGCTTACACATAGCTTTTCTTCAGGTTAAACGTTTTTAAATGTAGAGGTTCAGACAGCTTGCATCCAAGAGTTTTAAAAGAGCTGGCTTGTTGGCATGTAAATGTTGATTTTTCAATATCAGTGTTGGAGCATTAGGGAAAATTCTACAAGTCTGGAAAATGCTAATATTGTAACAATTTTTTAAAAGGGGGAAATAGGAGGACCTGGATAATTATAGTGCTGACAATGATGCTGAGCATGTTTGATGCAGAGGCTGATATGGCATTTGATTAATGAAGAATTAAAGAAGGGTAATTCATGCAAATCAATCTGGGGTTACAAAAATAGATCCTGTCAAATTAACTTGCAGTTTTTATGAGATTACGAGTTTAAAGTTGATAACGGCAATGTTGACATAATATACTTAGAATCCTATAAGATACTTTGCACTGCACAACTTTTATGTAAAAGCTAGAATTGTGTAAAATTTGCATGGCACACACACAATTAAGTGGATATGTCTGCAGTGGAGGTATCAATCCTTCACCCTATGCTATTTAAACATTTTTATCAATGACTTGGGAGAAAACAAAATCATAACTGATAGAATTTGCAGATGATACCAACATTTAGGAAGCAGTACTTAAGAGGACATTTCAATGATTCAGAGAAATCTGTATTTCTTTATACACTGGGTGCAAGCAAACAATGTGAGTTATAATATAGCTAAATGCAAATGTACACTACACATCTAGAAACAAAAATATAGGCCAGAAAGGGGGACTGTATCCTGGGAAGCAGTGACTCTGAAAAAGATCTGGGGATCGTAGTAAATAATGAGTTGAACATGAGCTCCCTGTGTGACACTGTGACTGAATGACTAAGTGCAACCCTGGAGTACATAAACAAAGGAATCTCAAGTCAGAGCGGGGAGGTTATTTTACCTCTGTTTGGCACTCATGTGACCATTACTGGAATACCATATCCAGTTCTGGCATCCACAATTCAAGAACGATATTGAAAAATTGGAGCAGGTTCAGAGATGAGATACAAGAACCACCAAAATATTAGAAAACATGTTTAACAGAGAGAGACTCAAAGAGCTCAGTCGATTTGGCTTAGGAAAGAGAAGGCTAATAAGGAGTGACTTCATTACAGTCTATAATTATCTACATTGGGAACACATTTAATAAGCTCTTCAGTCTAGCAAAGAAAGGTATAACATGATCCCATGGCTGGAAGTTGAAACTAGATTAATTCAAACTGGAACTAAGATGTAAATTTATAATTGTGAGAGTAATTAATCATTTAAACAAATTGCCCAGGGTTGGGGTGGATACCTCATGACCTGAAAATTTCAAATCCAGCTTGGATGTTTTTCTAAAAGAAATGCGTTAGGAATTATTTTGGGACAATTCTCTGGTGTCTGTAACACAGGAAGTCAGACTAATGATGCCAATGATTTTAGTGGTCCCTTCTGGCCTTGGAATTATAGAATCATAGACAGGGCCCTACAGAATTCATGGTCTCTTTTGGTCAATTCCATGGTCATGGGATTTTAAAAGTCATACATTTCATGATTTCAGCTATTTAAATCTGAAATGTCACAGTGTTGTAACCCCCTCGCCCCTCCCCTCCTTTTTGGGCCAGGGACCCTACCATTACAAGGTCATTCTAAAGGGGGTTGTGTTCCCTCTTAGCTGCAAGGCAGCACAGCTTCACTAGTGATTAATCAGCCCTGCCCAGTCAGAAGCTCAGGGCTCTGTGAATGAAGCTGACTGACTGTGTGGGGCTGATTAATCCTCTGTGAAGCTGTGCAGCCGCGCAGCTTTGAGGGAACACCGGTTGTGGTACTGCTACCCTTACATCTGCATTGTTGCTGGAGGTGACGCTGCCTTCAGAACTGGGCAGCTGCAGAGCGGCAGCTAGTGGCAGAGCCACCAAAAGTAAGGATGGCATAGTATAGTACTGCTGCTGTGAGCAGCTGTTATCATAGAAGGAAGGAGGTTGCCCCTCCTCAGAAAGCCTATTGTAGCCCTACCCACTCACTGCTCTAAGCCAAGACCTCTCCTGCTGTTCCCAGCACTCTGTCCTGGCTGACCCAGGCTGTCATTGGCTGGCCAGCGTGCCTCCCGCAGGGACTCCGGGCAGCTAGTGTAGGGTCATGCTGCCCACCTGGTGCTTGGACCATTCTGTGTAGCCAGACAGTGCATAGTGGCTGGGGACACTATCACTTCGTGCTCTGGGGCTGGGAGCACCGCCATCTAGTGCATCAGCAGAGGGGAGGAGGCTAGACTCCCCCAATAGCCAGGTCACCCAAGATTGCCACCCTTACTTCTGTGCTGCTGCCACTCAGCAGTTGCCATATGACAGGCACCCAGCTCTGTGCAGAAGTAAGGATGGCATTACCCCAATCTCTCTAAATAACCTTATGACCACCCTTTGCCGTCAAGCCGCCAATCTGAGAATTGCTCCACCATGAAATCAAAATAGTTTAAGGGCCACACAAAGGGCCAGATTTCATGGGGGGGAAAACAGATTTCATAGTCTGGGTTGAGTTTTTGTGGCCATGATTTTGGTAGGGCCCTAATCGTAGGGTTGGAAAGGGATGCAAGGATCATCTAGGCCAGGGCTACTCAACTTTGGAAGCCCTGGGGGCCACAATGATACTCACAGAACATGCCAAGGGACACAACTTAAGTGTGGTTGCATAGACATGCAAATATATATGCAAATAGCTTCTTTCACACTGAAGGTCATGAATACAAAGATTAAGGCAAGACTATACAACATGCAGGCCCCATGTAAGTCAGTTCTGCCAATATAAATAAAATGCAATATTTACCCAATTTCCACCCATATGACAGCACTTTTAATGAACAATGACAATCCAGGAATTTAACTACTAAAACACATATCAACAGAAGATCATTATATTGACTTGCCATTGTGGAATGTGTTCCCAGTGGAGGCCATGTTCAAAGGATCCCACCTGCGGGCCCCATGTCGAGCCACGGGTAAACCCAAACCACGCCGTGGGCCGGAAACAAATGGGCCGTGGACCTCACGCAGGCTGCATGTCGAGTAGCTCTTGTCTAGTCTAACTCCTTGCCAAGATGCAGGATTTGTTGTGTCCAAAACATCCAAGACAGACCGCTATCTAGCCTCCACATATAAATCTGCATAGTTACTATAAAGTGTCCTCCAGGGCATGTAAAAATATGTAACTCTGGTGAGAAGGTTCAATAAAGTTGTTGTAAGACATTTCAGATATCTTCCTGATGGTAGCTCTTAAGCCTGTTGTCAAATGTAGCCTCCCATGCCCAGCTTTCTGACCTATATGCTCAAAAGAGATTCCATGATTCTACCTGGGAGAACTGATTTAAATCACCAAGAACAAATTGTTGATTTAAATCAAGTTCCTCAATGATACTTCTTCACATATTTCTTAACCAATGGGGCAAAACTGATCATGTCAATTTATAGCTCAGATCAGCATTTTACAACATCTGAGAAGGTTTACTTGGTATAATGTTTTTAGATAACTTGATATTTATTAATTTAGGAAAAACAGGTTGAACCTCTCTAGTCTGGCACTCTCTGGTCTGGCAACATCCATGGTCCAGCATAATTGTAGTTAGCTGGATATCCACTTATCAAGGGTGTGGCCAAGTTTCCCGTGGTCCCAAAAAGTACGTTTACAGCCTCCAGTCCTAGCTATCAGTGTTCTGTGCTGTTATTTAGCCCCAATTTATCCCCTATATGTCTTCTAAGAGACCAATAAGTAGTTGAAGTGTTGGTAATGCTGCTAGACGATATTGACCTCCCATGGTACGGCAAATTCTCTCTCTCTGCACCGGTCAGGTCCTAAGGGTGCCAGACTAGAGAGTTTAACCTGTAGTACATAACACTTATTACTTGTGTCATGCTGCAAATGCAGCAGCAGTACATTAGAAATTGTAAGAACAAAATCACAAACACAATAGAACTTATATTTTGTTAAACAAAATCTTAAATGTTACATAAATGTTTCACATTTGCAATTGCAGCAGTCTCCTGAATTGCTGGCTGAAGGCTTTTCCGAATTTTGTTAACTGTAAGGCTACATCTAGACTGCAGGCTTCTTGCTCAAGATGCTTTTATCAGAAGAGATCTTCCTCAAAAAGTTCTTGCGCAAGAGCGTGTCCACACTGCAAAAGCGCATCAAAAAAGTAATGCGCTTTTGTGAAAGAGAGCGTCCAGACTGCATGGATGCTCTCTCGAAAGTAAGCTCTCATTGGTATGCACAGAATGGCCACCAGGGCATCTGTGCTTTTTCCTCTTTCCTCTTTTTGCACAAAACCCCCTATTCCCCATCCCCACACGCCTTTTTGCAAAATAATTCTTTCACAAAAAGGAGTTCTTCCTCATAGAATGAGGAATACCTATTCCAGAAAACCCCCTTTGTTCCTTTGATTTTTTTTGTGCAGAAACATGCTTGAGATGTGGATGTTCTGTGAGTTTTTGCAGAAAAAACAGCTGGTTCTGCGCAAAAACGCTGTAATGTAGACATAGCCTAACAGACAAGTCTTCAGAACATTAAATATACAGTGTCCTTAAAACTTCTACAACTAGCTCTCATCTTCCTCTCTCCTGAAACAGAAATATGAGTTTTCCTGCTTTTTCAACTCCCAGTGACTTTCTTAGATTTGTGTGAATAATACCAGACAATGAAAATATTCTCTTTGTGCTTGCAGAGGAAGCTACTGCTGTGAAAAGCTGGCTTAGCAACTGAAGGAATTCTGTTTCAAGGTGTCTGACTAATTATTCCCACCAATTCAAGGGAGTGACTTTGTTAAAAACATCATTTGTAAACATGTAGGTTGTATCTACATTGGCCCCTATTCCGTAATAGGGATGCAAATGTAGCACTTTGGAATAGGCAAATCCGCGGGGGATTTAAATATCCCCCACGGCATTTGCATTAACATGGCTGCCGCTTTTTTCCGGCTTGTAGATAAGCCGGAGAAAAGCGCCAGTTAGGACGCGATCCTCCGGAAAATAAGCTCTTTTCCGGAGGATCTCTTATTCCTACTTATCTACAAGCCGGAAAAAAGCCGTACTGATTATATGGTTTCACTCCAGCCCTGAAATTTATTATGACTGGTATAATGGGGAAGTGATTTTGAGATGCCCATCACATGGTAGAAGCAGCATCTTCAGAAGATAGGGTCTACCATTATATCTGGGGTTAAGCATGTTTGCAAGAAAATGAGATGGACTGAGTATTTGATCCATTCCCTTTTCTATTGCCTGTAGTTTAACTTTCTGGTAAGTTATTTCTTTTGTCAATGTCTCTTGAAATCCCTTCCAAATTTCGACATCAGCAATGCAGCAGTAATTTCTCAACAGTTTAAGTCTATAGGTTTCAGTATACTGAGCATATCCTCTACATTTCTCTTTAATACAATATTAGATTCTCTGAATGAGATACTTCCATCTATTTAATTATGATTTTCTTCACAAAGTTCTATGAGAACAGGCCAATTCTTAGTAAATTCAAAACAATCAAACCACAAAATTCCATCAAACATTTTGAGGGAGAATTAGTTTGATTCCTTCTGCTCTGTTCAGAGAAGCTGAAGCAAAATGGTTGTTATGGAAGTATTTTGCAACTTCAACTACATTTTCTTTTATCCTGTGAAGACGTACTTAAGTCTTCGGCTACAAGACACATTAAATAGGCGCTGCCGCCATATGTTAGTTAGGAGCATCCTGCTGGTTTTTTCCTTCTAAGTATCACTTTGCCATTTTTTGCAGGATTGTGGCTAAACTGTGCACATGTTTAATTTTTGTTCAGTTTATTACAGCTTTCCCTGACACGTCTTTTAAATATTCTGTTATGTGGGCATTTCCCCCTGTATGTATTGTTTCTGAAAGAAGCAGCCCCATCTTCTGTTGTCACACTGGCACACATTACTGGACCATCATGTACATTGCTCCCCTTTTCAAGGCTTAAATTGGCAAATTTCCCCTCAGTATTTCTTGCACACTATCCAAGTTCCTTCTTGTATGCTGTATCAAGAAACCTTCCATCAATGTCTACTTTAACAGGTGGAGTATGGCCTGGTCATAAGGACTCAACCATGTTAATGAAGGTGTTTATTATTAACAGTGCAAAAAAGAGAATTTGTAGCATAAATACACCAAGCAGTATTTTTATCTATGGCTTGTTGGTATTTGCTGGTCCTTACTACAAACCCATCCATGGTGGTGTTTTTTCTGGATGATTGAAATCTTTTGTTTGCTACTGATACTTTATTGTCTGAAATATGTTTAGATGTAACACTGCTTCTAAAAGACTCTGAAATTGTTGCAACTGGACAGTCTAAGTCTCTTATGTTTAAAATTAAAAAGGTTTGGAATAGTCATTTTTCACACACTAGTATTTAGTTAATTATTTACATTTTTTTTTAGCAACGATGCAGATCTAATTCCAAGTCACCAAAAAAGCTAAGAGTGCACTTAGCGTGCACTTAATTTTCTATTAAGTCCCATTGAACACACTGGCACTGCTGTTTTTTGAGAAAACAAATATCGGATGGGGTTTCCTTGGGAAAGCTGAGTTATGCTGAAGTAAAATAGGGAAATAGACTTATGGCATCACTATTATGGCTCGTGACTATGATGTTTCAAAATAAGGGGTGTATATTATGTAATATAAAATGAGAAAATGACACTGAGACAACTGCCAATATTTATCTTACTGCTGCTTTCTGCATTATATACTTGGGTGATAGATTCTAAACCTAGTTAATTAACTAAACAAGCCATAAGGATTTGCTATGCCAACTTTTTTGTTTCTAGCAACATACAACATAGCAAACAGCTTGGGAATTTACTTGATAATCACTTATACTAAAAGGGGAAGAGAGAGTCTTGAAGAATAATGGTTACAAAGTGAATTATTTAAGTTACTAACCAGATCCACCCTGATCTTCAGCCATATCCACATCTTCATCCACATCATTTTTTCCCAATAAGAAGTTTTCCTTAGGATGTTGCATTCTTGCAACTAGGCCCTGCATCATCACCTTGAACTACTTACACTTAACCCATTTTCCTTTTTTACCTAGGAAGACATTTCTTCAAAATATTCCCAGATAGAATCTCTCTTATGCCCAGAAGCCATGTTTTTCTGTGGCAAAAGTGTGGAGGAATATAGGAATCTGTGTGTGCTGAATAATGTGTTCCCTTTTCTTACCAGTCTACTCCACTGTTCCTTTCTACACTGCCTCTGTCCTTTCCTTTATGTTGTCTCTATCTTTAAGTCAACATTTTAACTAACTCTTCTGCTATGTGTGGCCCAGGTCCACCAAGAGGTAAGCACAGAATAAAAACAATCCTATCCAGCCTGTGTCCTCTTTGCACCTGTTACTTTTAAGTCTGCTGAGAAAAAGAAATTGGAAGTCCAGAACTTTCAAGAAGCAAGAGCTGGTAGTTAGGCTGGACAGACTAGAGCCATTCATTCATTTTTATGAGACTATACGGGCTACATCTACACAGCGATGTTATTTTGGGATACCAGAGGAATCCCAAAATAGCTATTCCATGTCTTAACAGCATGCCTGTTATTTTAAAACATAACATGCTCGCTCTTCTGACGTCCCTGTAAACCTCATTCCACTAGAAGTAAGGGACATTTTGGAATAGGAGGTTATTTAGAAATTGACTCAAAATAAGCTAAGCAATTTTGCATAGCTCAAATTGCATCGCTTATTTCAAGCTACAGGTTCAGGCTGACACAACCTAAGCATATGTATAGCAGGTTTGTGATGAGATTTAATTGTGACTTGTTTTTTACATGAGAAATTTAGTATTTTATTAATTTTAAAATATAAAATATTATTTAAATTTAAAAATCAGATTTTTTTTCATTAAAAATTATTGTTATCCACCCTGTATTCTACCTATCAAGTGCCCATCTTCAAATCCCCTCCTAAAACCTGTTTCTTCCTAAGGTCTTTCCTGTGTGAGTCTCCTCCCCATTAACCTCTACTCACCATTTCTTAAATGAATTGGAGTTCTGGGATTCTTCCTCTGTGTCAGACACTAAGTGCTTATGGGGTGGAGCTGTGTGGCTTATAAAGTGCTGTGTGCATTTACAGCATTGTATATTTTCATTAATTACTATTAATGATCAATAATTCATTATTCTTCCTTGAAGCACTTTCACATTTCCCTTAAGGCCTGTATTGTATTTGAAATCCTTCCAGCTGATGGTTGCCAATGTTATTTCACATTGGAAGTCAATATATCTCCATTGAAGATAATAGAGTTACACCAGTATAAATGACAGAAGCTGCAGTTTGAGACAAAAGTCAAATTCCTGCCAACAATTAGCTCTAAAGCAAAATCAAGTATTCCTGCTGTAGAAATGTCTATGAATTCCAGGAAGATTAAGTTAGAAATCAATAGAGTGGGCACAGGAAATACAGTAATTGGACAATAACAAAGGATCAAACAAAACAGGAAGCCATCATAGAATTTTAAAAAAAATCAGCAAAGTGACTCTTGCTAAAGAATTAAGTTCAGTGTTTGAAGAATCAGAGCAAAGGAGTCCTAGAGAAGTTCTATTGTAAAGAGAAAACCAGAATCCCAACAGCTTCAAATTTAAGCTCCAAAGTAACTCACTTGGTTTTGGATCTAGATTAGATCCAAAATTAGTAGATCCTTTGCCCTGCTTTGATCTCGACTGAGCTGAAATCCACAGCTAATGGAGTTTTAACAAAACGTTTTTTAATCAAATGCCAAACCGTTCACAGGAAAGGATCTGGTCTGATGAATTTCCGAATTAAAAAAATGTTTTGGGTTTTTTTTTACATTTTCTAAACAAAAAAAACCCAATTTTCAGTTCAAACTTTTCAATAGCAAAAATATGAAAAACTAAAAAGTCAAAATCAAATGAAATATTTTCAATAATTTTAAACTAACTTTTTAGATTGATCTGATCCAAATAAAATTTTGAATGTTTGCTTTTTTAAAATGTTTGAGATTGTGATTTTTCATATCCATACTAAATCTCTCTCAACAAATTTCAGAATGGGGAAACAATTTCTCACCCATTTCCACTGAAATCTTTTGAGAAGAAGAGTGGTTAAATCATGAGATATCTAACCACTCCCTTAAGCAGAAGACTAGCTAATTTGGCATCCATTTATGTTTGTAACCATCTGTCAAGCAGCTGATAACAGAAGATGACTTCTGGTCGATACAAGATGGTGAAGGAGCCCAGTTAGATTTTTCTTTCATCTGGCCAGGATGAAGTAGTTTGTTTCTCTTTTGCATGTGTTATTGGGAACTAAATGCCACCAAGAAACTGTGCTGTTCATGTAAGAATATAAAAGAATTTCCAATGCTACGTGGAACCTAAGCTGAGGATGTTAGAAACTATACTGTACTCAAAACGGGGTGATGACCTCATTGCCAGCTTCCAGGCACTGAGTGAAGATGTCCAGCTGTCTCTTCAAAGAGGATTATAAAGCTGCAGATCATTCCAGAGGCGGGAGGGTGAAGTTAGGGAAGAAAGAGGGAATGGCAAACAGCATTAGCTGATTCAGAGTGTGTTTATTATGGAATCATCAGGAATGGGGAAAAATACTGTGTCAGGTCAATTTATCCATCCCTACAACTCATGTTAGGAGTCTTCCCTAGATTGTGTTCTTCAAACTAGCTTTAATCCTTGGAGGATCAGGAGTGAGAGTCACAGCTCAACACAGAACAAATGTGCTCTTTCCTTTGCCACAGCAGCACAGGCCTCATCTTACCTTCCCACCTCTCCTTCAACCTTTGTGAAAGGTGGGCCACCACTGGGTCTCCCCTTCCAGTGCAAAAGACAGGTCAAGAATTGGTAGGACAGACCATCTGGGGAATGCAGACTGGAGGTTCAGTAATGGTACTACTTACTCCAGGCAAGTGTCCTGCCCTTTTCCCTTCTGCCAGAAATCCTGCTTTTATTTCCCAATACCTGTTTCTACAGACAGGTGGTAGTAATCAGTTATCTACCTGGGAGCTGTCTGGTTTTCTGAGGCTATAGGCCCAATATCACAAGAAAGGCTTACATTCAGCAGCAAGGTCCCTTTGCTCTGCCACTTTCCAGCACAGCAGGCTAGAAAATGTGTTGCGCCTCCATGTAAACTGAAAAAAAAAATCGGAGAAATGTAATGAATTAAATATGGAAATGAATAATGCACTCGGTAGAGTGTCCTCTGTGTCATGTTGAGATTCAATTCATTTTATGCTGTCTCCACATGATCAGTTTTCAGTATTTATGTGTTGGCAGACTAGGACTGCATCGTAGAAATTGTCAGGGAGGACTGGAGGTTTAGCCATCTGGGTAGGGGACAGTGTAGTCTTTTAGGAACTGGGGAGGCATTAACAGTGTTACAATGCTGACATTCAAACTGTCATCTTTAAATGTTAGACTATGTGCTGAAGGGTGTGGGGGGGGGGGGCGGAGAAGAAACAGAGAGGTGAGCTCATACCTTTCAGAGCCATTGTCCTAGTCTCTCTGCAGACGCTGGAAGATAATGGGATCAGTTGCTTTGTGTTTGTTTGTTTTATGAAAGCTTAGGTTCTAGAGCTGAATTGTGCAGAGTGGGACAAATTCCCTACCCCAGTGGTGCACAACCTTTTTTCAACCACAACCCCCCTATACTCATGTTACAACCCTCAAGATAATTTGAGCAGTGCAGTGCTTAGATCTGGCCGGCCAGGGGCTGGGCCCAGCCATTGGCAGCCCCCCAGGAAGACATCCACTACCCCCTTGTGGGTCGCGACCCATGGGTTGTGCACCATTGCCCTACCAAATGGTATTGCCTCAGAAGGTAAAAACATAGGGCCCCAGATTCTATAATGGGGACTCCAACATGACCCACCTTATATTTTGTATATGATGGAAATCACTTCAAACCAGCATCTCCCCCCCCCCAAAAAAAATCCCTATTTCCAGCAAGTATGTGGGGTAATTTATGTTTGTAGCTGGAATTTTCAAAGGAGACTAAGTTAAGCATCCAAATCCTATTGAAACTCAAAAAGCTTAACTCCTGTTTGGCTTTGAAAATCCCTTCAAATACTTGCATGTATAATCTTGCCTCTACCCCTATATCCATGGAAGGATATACTTTACCGTACTTGCAAAGTACCCCCATTGCATGGTGTGAAACATTTAGTTAAGAGATGGAAGAGGAACCCCTTTAAGAGGGGAAGCGTTGGGTAGGCTGACTATTATGTGCAACTTTTTCCCAAGGGATGGATTCTTTCTTTGGGAGAACTGAGCCTTTGATTAGCAGAGGATAGTGCAGATTGGTATAGGGGAAATGTGTGGAACAAGCTTGCACAGAACCCATCTGCATTATACCATGCTCTACCCAGTGTTATCAGTCTTTTAATTTCTCCCCAGCCTTCATTCCACACTGACCTCCAATCTATGATGTATATGTAATCACTGACAAGTTATCTGTATAACAATAGCATGTCTTGTGGTTTACATGTCTTGTCCTTTGATAGCCACCTCCCTCCCCTGTTTTGATTGTCCTCTGGATGTGTTATGTCTCATTTTGATTGTAAGAGCCCTGGGACAGGGTTCTGTAATTGACTAAGGAACGTAATGAGCCTCTCTGTTGTGGTATAAATAACAAACACTGTGTACACTTTGCATTCCAAAACTTCAGGCCATGGATTTTTAAAAGGAGTGTCAAGGTGGTCTTGAATGCACACACGAGCAGATGGAAACGAGTGCACGACTTCACTGTGTCAGAGAGCAGCAGAATTTGTAGCAGCTGTCTTCCAGGCTGTCATTGCTGCACACTCTCATGCAATACCAGGATCCCTGTGTCACCACTGGTATGTTCCCTAGGACACCAGCTAACATAAGACCCATCACAGCAAGAGGCTCCTTCCAGACTGAACAAAACAAAAGGCTAATTCTGCCATTCATTGTTCAGTCAGATTCCTAGGGAGACAATCTAGGATGACTAAAGTTTAACCATCCTCTATTGGCTTCTATAGCGAGGAGGGTCACCATACAGGAGTCAGCTAGTGACAGCTCTGATGGCAGAGGCCTGTCCCCTAAGAGCAGGAGTGGGACCACAAATCTACAAAGGCCAGCAAGATGTTAGACATTCGCATCAAATATGCAAATCCATGGACATAAAACATCAGGATTTTTGAACCTTCAGCCCTACAGCCCTCTGTCATTCCCAGGAGGGAAACCAATGGTGACACATGAGTGCTCACAACAGGGCATAGCATTTTTGGTGTGTTACAAGCAGTCAACAACTGGCAAAATCCTTCATCACATGAGCATGACTTGTTTGGCAGCCATCTTTACTCAGCTGTTTCCTGTACACTCTCACCGCTAGGTGGCGCTATAAAACTGTGCATGTCACACATTCCACTTTGGCTGAGGAGTCCCATGCTAGTCTCTTTGCTGCCAAGAATTGCACCCTGCATCCAAACCAGGCTGAAACACAAACTCGGTTCATGTTCATGGGGTGCAGATAGGACTCTCTTGGGTGTTGCCAAGTCTAGGCCAACAAGACACAGAAAGCTAGTTCAGATGCTAGTCATCCCAGGGCTATTCTCAGAGTTCTTTCTGGTTGATCCCATAGTCATCCATGCAATAATGCCATGCATGACTGCTGTAGAGAGGTTCCAGGGATGAGCAACAACAGTTCTTTTCTGGGGTAGTAATTTTCATAGAACCATAGAATACTAGAACTGGAAGGGACCTCGAGAGGTACTCAAGTCCAGTCCCCTGCCCTCACAGCAGAACCAAGCACCATCTAGATCATCTCTGACAGGTGTGATGGAGATTCTACAACCTCCCTAATTTATTCCCCTAAGGTCTGATCCTGATGTTCTTAAATATCTCCGGTGATAGAGATTCTACAACCTCCCTAATTTATTTCCGCAAGGTCTGATCCTGATATTCTTAAATATCTCCAGTGATGGAAATTCTACAACCTCCCTAATTTATTCCCCGAAAGTCTGATCCTGATGTTCTTAATCACACCCAGCAGCACCTTCCTCAGTAAACAGTAGTCTAACAGAAGTAAACAGGATTTTGTAGAGTGAGTTGCCACCTCAACATGAATAATGAAGTCACAAAATGCCACCCTTAGACTTCACATGCTTTTCAGTAATGTGAGACAAGGGGAGGAGGCTATTGTGATTGAATGTGGGATGTGGTAGCCATCAATGGGTTACTTCTCTCAGTTTAAATCCAACAACAACCAAAGAAATAAGTACCAATGAGGAATGTAACTTTAGACTTCTTCTACAATACAAACTGGAATTTCGTGAATTATCCCCAGATTTGAAGTCCGCCCCCATGGCTTCTCTTCTGTCTTTTACAATAAAAAATTGCTTTCCAACTTCCTTGATGGGGGACAATGAGCCAAAACAAGCCTGGAAGGCACAGTGCAGTGCTGCATTTTGGGAAGTCCTCCCTGATGTGTTTTGATGACCTGTGTCCCCCTTCAAACAATTTACTGATATTTGTGGGGTTCCCCCTCTAATGTTTCCTATACTTTCTTGAGGAACCTCCCCAAAAGTGCATGGCAGTGAATGGAGGGGGTAGCAATTCCTTAAATTCGTCAGGTGATGTCCGTTATGTAAGACTGGAGAGTTGTTGTTAGGAAGGAGTTTGGTCTTCTTCTGAAGTATTGGTCATGTCTGGAAGGAGTTTGCCAGCTTAGATGGACCCAACAATCCAGTCTGGTATGGTAAAATTTAAGATCTTTGAAGCCTGAAGCTATTTCCAAACCACAAATTATTTCCAGAAACTGAGAGGCTCTGGTGAACAGGAGGAGGGAAAGCCAGCACGTGGCAAGCTTGACACAGAAGAAAAATCCTTTGCAATGAAGTCATTGCAGAGAAAGTAAACTGCTCACAAATCCTTTTACCAGAAGAGTTTGGACGCAGAGCTCCCTAAATCAGCAATGGCATGCAACAGATAGAGTATGAAAGAAGGGGGTTGTCAGTGTGAAGGTCTGAGGTCTTCCACTGAAAGCTCTGTGTGTGTGAAAGAGACAGAGATTCATTGGGAGACTTAGTCCATGTGGGCCCGGTTCCAGAGCCAGGTTAACGGAAGAGTGGAGTTTTTCACAGAAAATAGAGTCAAACCATTGCTTTATCAGGTTTGCTGTTCACTAAACTTTGCTTAACTTGTGCAACAATTCCTGGCTCCTCTGTCTGGCCTTCACCTTTGAATAGTACTGATTAGCTGGTACCTAGCCTGGCATATGAGCTGCAGCTCTGTTAGATCTTTCTCTTCTTTATCTCATGGGGTTGGCTATTTTAACCCTTTGTTTGAGAAAGCCACTCCTCTGGTTATAGGTGAGCTATCGCTGAAGTTTCTTAAATAGACACTCATCTTTTTAAGGTGGGAAGAAAAGATAAGTAGACTGCAGACCTCCAGAGTTTAGACTTAACTCTTCAGTTATTGGTGTTACTAAAACTTTGAGTTAAATTAACATCTAGAAGGCAACCCCAACTTCCACGGAGGTAGATACAGGACAAGCACATAGGGAGAGGCAGCTCCGACTCTGAAGAACTTACAAAGGCAATAGACAAGAGTGAAAGAGTGTGTGTGGGTGGGTGGGAGGTGAGGGGCAGAAATAGAAGCGTATAGATGAAGTGACTTGGCTAAGGTTATCTAGAGTGCCAATGGCAGTGCTGCAAACAGAGCCTTTGTCAGGCAAATAGGATCCATGTTTCCAATGGAATGTCCTATCCAGGGGTCAAACCTTGTTAAACACAGGATTAAGGTTTGCCCTGTGGTACCTCATGCCCTTCTAGAATGTGAAAAATGGCAAAACATAATGGTCTAAAGACCAGGAAATGAAGAATTAAAATAGCACATTCAAATCCCTGAAAACCAGGAAGTGTATTGTTAAGGTGTATTGTAATGCCACCTTAACTCTGCCCAACATGTCATCAATACACTTAATAGCACTCTGTGTTCACAGATGCTACAGAACTCTCTGGGCAAAGAGCACATGAGAACAGTAGGGATACGTCTACACAGCAACATTATTTCAAAATAACTAGCATTATTTTGAAATAACTTAAGTTCGCATCTACACAGCAGGCAGTTATTTTGAAATAATGTCAAAATACTGTCAAGCTGGAGGACTTCTTACTCCCACTCCTGTAACCCTTACTCCCACTCCTGTAACCCTCAGGAGTAGGGGAAGTCGGAGGAAGAGTGCTCTATTTCAAATTAAGTGCAGTGTATACGCTTCCAATTTCAAAATAAGCAATTTCGAAATAAGCAATGCAATTGACATAGCTCAATTTGAGTAGCTTATTCCGAGTTAAGCCCTGCTGTGTAGATGCACCCAGTCTAACACCTTCTCTTTGCTATGAAAAATAACAGGCTTAGGTGAAGTACAGCAAATAGGAACTACCTATACTTGTCCTGCACTGAAATACAACTCATCGCAGGATTGCTAAATGTGGGAGGATGAGGTGAGTCGGCTGTATCTGAGGTATCCCTCCCTAAGCAACCCAGATGTGGATTACAAACACTATCCCAAGGAGGCATAGGAAAATTCAAGACAGTCCAAAGAAGCATACATATTTTAGAGCTCTTAGAATCGTCCACCTTTAAACAGGAAGCAAAGAACAACTGTAACTGAGGTGGAGCTGAAAGTCAGAGAGTGGCAGCCATGTTAGTCTGTAATTTTAAAAACAATGAGCAGTTGCACAAATATATTATGCCATGAGCTTTTGTTGGTAAGATCCACTCCATGTTCATGCTGACGGCACAGAGATTCATTTCACTGAACTCACCTTACAATTTAGTTTCTTCAGATCATGGTTGTGGGG
Organism: Pelodiscus sinensis; assembly: GCF_052426305.1. Classification (NCBI taxonomy): domain Eukaryota; kingdom Metazoa; phylum Chordata; order Testudines; family Trionychidae; genus Pelodiscus; species Pelodiscus sinensis. The sequence continues at coordinate 117,111,568 of NC_143056.1, read as the reverse complement.
TCTATTGTGAAGCAGACTATGCAGAAGCCCCGGAGTAAATGAACCTGGAACCTGAACTTCCCTATCCTCATTACTTGGCGAGAAGGTAATTCCTCTAGGGTAGGGTTGAAAAGTTCTCTCTGGTGTATGTGGAAAGGAGACCTACATTATGTCTGTCTCTTTCATGCTTTTATCTAGCGTGTCAATAAATAAGTTTATCTCTCTGGTCCTCATAGTCCTTCACCCAGCAATTTATTCACCACTCGACCTCCCCCACAAAAAGTAATCAATAAATAGCTATCCTAGCAATTCTGATCAAATAATGCAGGGATTGCATTAGTTTGTATATCCAGCCATAGATTTCACAGACACTTTCAGTAAGTGGCCAGATGGGGCATCAATCCTGAAAGGACACTCATCTTAGTACCCTTCAAGGGTGCATCTACACAGCACCCTAAACTCGAAATATGATACGCAATTAGCGCTATGCAATTTTGAAATTTGGCATGTTTACACAGTGCCAAATTTTGAAATACTGTGCTATTTTGAGCCATACCTTATCCCTCGGGCAATGAGGTTTACCAGGATGGCAAAATAGTGCACCTGTTATTTCAAAATAACAGGCAGCTTGTGTGGATGCGGGGTAGCTATTTCGAGTTACCAACAGTAACCCAAAATAGCCGGGCAGTATAAATATACCCAAGAGAATAAACTTGTGAAGGCCCTGGAATGTGATTTGGGAGACCTGGGGTCAATTCCCAGATTGGCCACACACTTCTTGTGTGACCTTGGGGAGTCATTTCATCACTCTGTGCTTCAATTCCTCCTCTGTATGGGGGTCCCATTCTCTCCCTCTGTATTGCTTGTTTATACTGTAAGCCCTTTTGGTCAGGAACTTTTGCTTCTTATATGCACAATGGCTGACAGTTCTTTTGGGACACATCCATCGGTTTCCATTGTGACCAGTCCACCAAAGTGTCAGTGATCATTTGGCCGATCAGCAAAGACCTTCACTGACATCTTGGGGGTGATTTGGCATTTCTTCCTTTCGTGGTCTCCACCAAACAACTAAAATGTTAAACTCCCTTTGAACATATTAAATTTGAACACAATGTGATGTAAGCCCATTCTCAATAGGGCAATACAACTAATGGAAGCTGTTCCTCTAGAAAGTGCAGGGATAGATTGGTCAATCTAACTATCCAGTTATTATTAAAAGGTACCTACTGCCTTGGTATCCGAGAGCCTTAGCACCAGATCCTCAACCGTTGTAGCATTGCTCAGTTGATGTGAATGAAGTTATGCTGTTTTAGACCAGCAGAGAACCTGACCCTTAGTATTTAAGAAATGCCAGGATAAGAGACAGAGAACCTGACAAGCTGGAGCCAGATTTAAGGCTCAGAGAGACATACGTGTTATGAAAAGAAGGGGCCATTATGGTAATCGAATATGATCTTTTGCAAACGATAGGCGATAAAATTTCTAACAGTAATTCCTGCTTCCATCTCCATGACCTGTGGTTGAATTAGAGCAGATGGTAAGGCATCATCTGATAGACACAAGAAGTCAGCAGGTGGGCATGTGGAGTGTGTTGAGGGTAGGGCAGTGGGAAGGAAGGAGGCTGAGTGGCACAGAGCTTTGCTGATGGTTGGGATGTGGTTTTCAGCATGTCTCCATTTTCAACAAGAAATGTCAGGGTGCGTGAATGCCAGAAACCCTGATCATTCCTCTGTGCTAGTCTGGATATGTTCCATTTATTCTTGCCAGGCTTGCTGAATGAAAATGACTATCACACACTACTCCCTACCCTCCCTGTCCAGCAATTCGGCCCCTAGATCCTTACAATAACACAGCACCAGACTCAAATGGCTGCCTTTTGCTCAGCATTCCCTGTTGCCCAAAATGTTTCTGTGTAGCATTAACTGTTTATTTTCCCTCCCAAGATAAATTCAGTGCTCCTGAAAAGTGTCAGAAAGTAAAGTCGTTTATACACTGAATACACACAATATGGGCAACTCCATACTATCCTGTTCTTCTGATATCATAAAGGGGCCAGTTCTAGGTGTGAGAGTAGTGCAGATTTTATGGATAAATCCACCCGTGGACTTTCTGACACACGCTATGGCAGAATTAACAAAATATCAGATAAGTTTCCCCCATTCTACCTTACTGACTCCAGCAGATCTCCTGCCTTTGCTGAAGGTTCAGCTTGGGCCTCTGTTAGGCCTGACAGTCTCTTCTGTGCCGGTTAGTATCCTCAGAGTTTACCAGTTCCAGGAATTCTTCAGTCTCATGGATTCAAAATGGGGCACCTCTGCCATGGGAATGCTTTACAGAGCATAAAGCTGTAACCATAATGCCCCTATTTAAATCCACACCTTGCATGCGGCCTGAAGTTCTGGCTGCTCTATCTCAACAAAGATGCACTGGAATTGGGGGGGGGGGGGGGGGGGGGAAATACAGAGAAAGGCAAAAAAGATGGTTAGGAATGTGATCATTTTCCATGTTAGGAGAGATTAAAAAGGCTTGAACTGGAAGAGATGACTAAGGGGAATATGATGGGGATCTATAAAAATCAGGAAGGAGGTGAAGAAAGTGAATAAGGAAGTTATTTAACCCTTTACATTACACAAGTTCTAGGGGTCACCTGATGACATTAACAAGCAGCAGTTTTAAAACAAACAAAAGGACATACTTTGTCCCACAATGTAACCTGTGGAACTCATTGCTGGGGGGAGGGGCGGTGTTATGAAGGCCAAAATTATGAATGAGTTCAAAAAAAGAATTCGATAAATGTATGGAGGATAGAGCCTCCAGTGGCTTTTAGCAAAGATGCTCAGGGATGCACTCTCATGCTCAGAGTGTTTCTAAACCTCTGACTTCCAGGTGACTGGGAATGGATTACTCAATAAATTGCCCTATTATTTTTGTTCTTTCTGAAGCATCTGGTACCAGCCACTGTCAGAAGATGGTATACTGGTCTAGATGGATCATTGGTTTGACCCAGTATGGCCGTTCTTATGCTTTTATCAGAGATGGGCAAAGGGGCCTCTGTAAGTTGGATCCAGCCCGCAAAGTGGGTGGACCTGGCCAATGAATGCCCTGCCACTTCCCTACCTTGCAGGGTAAAGGCAGGGAGCGAGATTTTGTGCATTCTTCCCACCCCCAGGCCCTGATTCTCTTCCTGCCCTTCAAGGGGCGCGTGGCACTTTTACTCTAAGGGTGTGTCTAGACTACATCCCTTTTTTGAGAAAGGGATGTAAATTAGGCACGTTGATATTGCAAATGAAACCAGAATTTGAATTTCCTGCACTTCATTTGCTTAATGGCGGCTGCCACTTTTTTTCTAAATGGTGTTTGTTCAAAACCCCCCTCCCCCCCGGCAGTTTAGAAAGGATCTTTTAAAAATAAAAACCTTTTTCAAAAGGTCCTGTAAACCTCATTTTTTGAGGCGGGGGAGTTTTCGAAAAAGCCCCATTTCGGAAAAAAGCGGCAGCTGCCATTATGCAAATGAAGTGAAGGAAATTTCACACTAAGCGCAGTGTCTTCCTTGCCGGGGGGAGGGGGGGGGGTCAGGGAGCAAGAGACTTCACATGTTCCTCCTGGTCCCAGGCTCTGATTGGCCTGGGGCTGGGAGGAGCTCGTGAAGTTGCCTCCTGCCCTGCAATGGGGCGGGTGCCTAGAGGGAACAGCCAGCTGTTCAGAACACCTGACAGTTCTCTCTAGGCAGGGGAGGCGGGGCAAAGACTTCACATGCTCCCCCACCCCCAGACCCATCAGGATCTGTGGGAGGAGGAGCACATAAGTGTCCTGTCCGCACCCTTCTGGGGCAGCCCAGGACCACTTCAAAAATTAGTGCGGTGGCCCCCTGTCCAAAATTATTGCCCATCCTGTGGTTTTATAAAACTACTAGAAGAGTTACCTGGTGTTGCCTGGGTCCTTCAGGGCAGGAGGCTGGCAATGTGTGTGTGTGTGTGGGGGGGGGGGGGGGCATGCATGAGTCAGGGAAGGGCCTTGGGGATATGGCAGGGCATGCAGGAAATTTGTGGAATGGGGAGTGTGAGAGTGAGGGTTGGGGGGGTGAGGAGGGGCTCAGGGCAGGGGGGTCCCATCTGGCGGGGCTTTCTCTCCGCCCCCCTCCCCAAGCCATCAGGGGCCTTTTGTCTCTCCCCCGAAACCCCTCTGTCTGGTGGCAGGCAAGATGGAGGAGCACTATTGGCCACTTTCTTGGTGGTGTACTTGTCCCAGTGGCCATTCTCAGTATTGTGTTTCTCCTCTCTGTGCCCCTCCCTTTCCATGTTAGGGAAAACAATCCCATTCCTGGCACATCCTATCACCCTGGAACAACCAAACTGTGACCTTGCTTTAAGTTAAGATAAGAGAAAGCTGCGTATCAAATTTGGTGGTCCTAGCTCTAACCATTTAGGAGGAGTTCTTGAACAAACAGACTCACAGACAGACATTTCTAAAATAGATAGCTAGATGACTTATGACACTGATTGTCAGAAGCTATATTCTATTGCTTAGATGGGCCTTTCTGATGATGTCACACCCATGCAACAACTCTCAATGGTTCACGACTGGGACCTCATCACTGAATACCCCAGACCTTAGCTTTGTCCAGACTGGAATATCATCTTGTTGTGGTAATGGTGGCAGGTTGTGTGTGCACGCGTGAGTGTTTTGAAGAGCTTAGAGTAACAGAGAAGGACTTTGAAACTGGGGAAAGTGAGATGGAAAATAAAAATGAATTATTAGATATCATGTCCTTTGTGGGTGTGATCCAAAGTCCACTGAATTTAATGGCAGTCTTTCCCCTGGTTTAAGTGGGGTTTAGATTAGACCTAATACTTATACAATTAAAAATGTCATTTGATAGGGAAGGATAGGGAAAAGTACTGATTGGTGGCGCTTATATTTTATTTACTTAATGTTTCCTGCATTTTGCCAGCTGAGAAGAGGAACCTGGCTGCTGATCTGCAGCTATGAAGGGTAATTATTCTCATCTCTGGCTGGTTTAAGTTCTGGCAAGATGAACAGGGGAGAGATTATACATGGTTCTGAATAGTGGGTCACACCAGCCAATAGAAATGGTTCTACTCATACCTAACTGAGATTTGTCCGGAATAAGAGGAGCAAGATGATCCTCGATACTTTGCAGACTTCCTGACTACGTCTAGACTGGCATGATCTTCCGGAAATGCTTTTGACGGAAAAGTTTTCCGTTTAAAGCATTTGCGGAAAAGAGCGTCTAGATTGGCACGGACACTTTTCCGCAAAAGCACTTTTTGCAGAAAAACATCCATGGCCAATCTAGACGTGCTTTTGCGCAAAACAAATCTCAGCTGTCTACACTGGCCCTTTTGCGCAAAAGTTTTGCGCAAAAGGCACTTTTGCCCGAACGGGAGCAGCATAGTATTTCCGCAAAAAGCACTGATTTCTTACAGTAGGAAGTCAGTGCTTTTGTGGAAATTCAAGCGGCCAGTGAAGACAGTTGGCAAGTTTTTACGGAAAAGCGGCTGATTTTCCAGAAAAACTGGCCAGTGTAGACACACCTGTGTCCAGAAAAACTGGATCGGCTGAATATGGGACCTTTTCTACATTTTCATTGCTGTATTTTGTCAAAAGGTCTTAGCACTTAGTCATTATTTCATATTTTTGGTACATATTAATGATACCTCTGGCCTTTTCGGGAGAGGCCTCAATACTACACTTCCGCTCATTGGACATCAGCCTATGCTTTAGCATTGTGACAAATCCATTGAATTATTTTATAAAAAAGGTCTTACACTCAATCCTGGACATCACTCTACTCTTCCCTGTCCTGCTGACTACCCTTTGGTCCTTTGCCCCCAGTGGCAAATGCTTGGACTTTAATAGATGCAATTTACAGTTGTTTCCTTGAGCTTCACACATTTCTCCATCACAACCTGAAAAAACATACTTTTTTATTTGTTCTTCTGAACCTTCTGTTGAACAATCAGTTCTCTCCCAACTGCCATGTTTCTGTTTTAATCAAGGACAGATTCTTGTGAAAATGGTGGGGGAGGGGGGTTGTTTGCTTCTTTTTTTTAAAATTTCCTAGAAATGCTGAGATTTGGCTGCCCCTCAGGATTTTCCTGCTGGACTAGGGTTTAAAGGGAGATCTGGATAATCTATTCATTTTCAACTTTAACTGTTTTGTTCTTTGCACAGCAAATCTACTTCTTCCTACATGGGTGAAGGTGGGGACGGGGAGGAGGGTGGAATTATGCATCTCCCACTGTATATGTAACTTAGGTACAAGTGATCATCGTTGGATATAAAGCTAAAGCAGAGAAAACTCCAGATCAGTTATATATATTCTTGGTACTTTAAAAGAGCCAGTTTTTCAAAACTGAGAACAGTTATCATGCAAATAATCTGTGAGGAAGACTTTAATCAGAAAAAAGTGAATGCTAATTTGGAATTGTTTAAGAACACTTTACTAGATACCCAAAAGCCACAGTAGATAAAGAAGGGCATATTGATTTTAAAAAACTGACCTGGTGTAAAAGGAAAATAAAGGCAGTTTTATTTATATATACATATTTATTACGAATGGAAGAACAGGAGAGTTGACAGTGCTAAATATGAATCAAAAGCTAGGAGATCTAGAAAACTGATAAAGGAAGCAAAGGGATAAAGGAGAAATCTATGGCTAGCAAAGTTCAGGACAGCAAGACAAAAAAAAATTAATTATATTACCAAAATTAACAATGGTCTTGGTGCATTGCTGAGTGGAGATGGTGCAATTAGTAATAAGGCAGAAATATTCAATACATATTTCTGCTCTGCATTTTGGAAAAAATAGATGTCATATTATGTGATAACACTTTTACCCTCCTGTAGTATCACAGGAGGATGTTAAAGAGCAGCTACCTAGGTTAGACATTAAAAAATCAGCAGGTTTGGATAATTTACATCCAATGTTTTTGAAGAGCACACTGAGTCCTGTATTAAATGAGTTCTGTATCAGCTGCTTCATTATATTATACTATATTATTGTTGTTTTTCACTTAGTCTTAGAACACTGAGGTAGATCCAGGAGACTGGCAGAAAGCTAATTCTGTGCCAATTTTTAAAGAAGTTAAGCGGCATGACCCTGGTAATTATAGGTTTGTCAGTCTGACATTGATCCTGGGCAGTAAAAGGGAGTGGCTGATACAGGACTCATTTAATAAGGAAATTCAAGGAAAGTAATATAATTAAGGTCAATCAACATGGGTTTGTGGAAAATACATCCTAACGGGGTTATCTTTGATGAGATTACAAGTTTGGTTGATAGCGGTAACAGTTGTTGATGTAACAGATTTCAGTAAGGCACTTGAATTTATAGAATCATAGAATCATAGAGCTGGAAGAGACCTCAGGAAGTGATCAAGTCCAGCCCCCTGCCCAAGGCAGGACCAATCCCAACTAAATCAACCCAGCCAGGGCTTTGTCAAGCCGAGACTTAAACACCTGTTGGCATGGAAATTCCACCACCTCCCTAGGTAACCCATTCCAGTGCTTCATCACCCTCCTAGTGAAATAGTTTTTCCTAATATGCAACCTAGACCTCTCTCACTGTAACTTGAGACCATTGCTTCTTGTTCTGCCATCCATCACTACTGTGAGCAGCCTTTCTCATCCTCTTTGGAACCTCTCTTCAGAAAGTTGAAGGCTGCTATCAAATCACCCCTCACTCTTCTCTTCTGAAGAATAAAGACACACAGATCTCAAAGTCTCTCCTCATAGGTCATGTGCTCCAGCCCCCTAATCATTTTGGTTGCCCTCCGCTGAACCGTCTCTAATACGTCTACATCCTGTCTATAGTGGGGTGCCCAGAACTGTACACAATATTCCAGATGCAGCCTCACCAGAGCCGAATAAAGGGGAATAATCACTTCTCTGAATCTGCTGGCAATGCTCCTCCTAATGCACCCTAATATGCCATTAGCCTTCTTGACTACAAGGGCACACTATTGACTCATATCCAGCTTCTCATCCACTGTAATCCCCATCATTTTCTGCTGAACTGCTACTTAGTCATTCAGTCCCCTTCAACCGGAAGCACGGATGAGAACACCACTTTCACTTCAAATTCCTTGATCCTTCTTCCCAGCGCTACATAATCTGCTGTGACCTGCTCAAGGTCATTCTTGGCCATATCATTAGTTCCTACATGGAGAAGCAGGAAGGGGTAGCAATCCGAAGGTTTAATCACTTTTGGAAGACTCTCGGTCACATCCTGAATGCAAGCTCCCGGTAGGCAGCACACTTCTTGAGATTGCAGGTCTAGACAGCAGATGGATGACTCAGTTCATTTTAGGAGGAAGTCCCCGACCACCACCACCGTCTTCTTTTGGAACACCCTAGGACTGCACATCCCATGCCTTCTGGTAGATGGTGTTCCCTTCTGATTTCTTCTATGAGAGGTTCTTGCCAAAGCATTCTCCACCACAGTGCCTGTAGAGAGAGCCTGAAAGCTGTTACTTACATCTACAGGAATGGGGGATACCTGAGCAGGCTGCCTTCTCCTTCTAGAGGTTACATGCTGCTAGTTTTCTTCCTTGTCCTTAACTGGCTCTTCAGCCTGCTGTGTCTCCAGGATTAAACGCTGCCTTCTATCGAGGAAGTCTTCATCCTTTCTGATAGAACGTAGGGTCGATACTTGGGCCTCCAGTCCTCTAATTTTTTCTTCCAAAATGGTGACCAGCTTGCACTTAGTGCACATGAAATCCCTTCTTTCTTTTGGGAGGAACACAAACATGGCACATGCTGTGCAGGTAACAACAGCAGAGCTATCACCATCCATACCTACCTTCCTTTTGAGAGATTCCTCAATTGTTATTAAATGCCTCCTTGAAAGGAAGGAGTGTAGTGAAAAGATGTTAAGGAACATCAGGACAAATTCATTACAAAACAGTAACGATATGTAATATGGCATACAGTAAATTGATTATAATCTGGCTAACATAGCAAATTGTAACTGTAAATAGGGAAGCAGCAGCAAAAAGGTATGCTTCTACAGGCTGAACTTCTCTAGTCCAACACCCTCAGGATCTGACTAGTGCCAAACTAGACAATTTTCTAGCAGCATTACCAACACTTCCACTGTTTACTTGGCTCTTAGAAGACATTTAGGAGTAAATTATAGCTAAATAACAGCATAGAACACTGAGAGCCAGGCTGGAGTGCATGACCTACGAGGAGAGGCCGAGGGATTTGGGCTTGTTTAGTCTACAGAAGAGAAGAGTGAGGGGGATTTCATAGCAGCCTTTAACTACCGAAAAGGGGGTTCCAAAAAGGATGGAAAGAGGCTGTTCTCAGTAGTGACAGATGACAGAATGAGGAGCAACTGTCTCAAGTTACAATAGGGGAGGTCTAGGTTGGATATTGGAAAAAACGATTTCACTAGAAAGGTGGTGAAGCACTGGAATGGGTTACCTAGGGAGGTGGTAGAATCTCCATTCCTAGATTTTTTTAAGTTCTATCTTGACAAAGCCTTATCTGGAATGATTGAGTTGGGGTTGGTCCTGCTTTGGGCAGGAAGTTGGACTCAATGACCTCCTGAGGTCTGGTCTAACGCTGGGATTCTGTGATTCTATGGGACCATGGAAACTTGGCCACACCCATGGAAAGTAGACACCCGACTAACTAAAATCATGCCAGACCAAGGATGTTGCTGGTCTGGAGTGCCAGACTAGAGAGATTTAATCTGTAGTGGGGTCTCTTGGGGATTGGTCTTGGCCCTATGCTATTTAACATTTCCTAATGATCTGGAAGAAAACATAAAATCACTCAATTCGGGAAGTGGTAAATAATGATGAGGACAGGTCACTGACACAGAGATCTGCATCATTTGATACATAGGACACAAGCAAACAATCTGTGTTTCAGTACAGCTAAATGTAAATGTGTACATCTAGGAACAAAGCAGGTAGGCCATATTTACATGCCAGGGGACTCTATCCTGAAGCAGCAACTCTGGAAAAGATTTGGATTGTGGTAGATAATCAGCTGAACATGAGCTCCCAGTGGGATCCAGCAGCCAAGGCTAACGCAATCCTGGAATGCATAAGCAGAGCAATCTTAAGTAGAAGTTGAGGTTATTTTACCTCTTTATTTGGCTCTTGTGCAACGACGGCTGTTGGCGTATCGTGTCCAGTTCTGGTTTCCATAATTCAAGAAGGATGTTAATAAATTGGAGAGGGTTCAGCGAAAAGCCACAAGAACGATTCAATGATAGGAAACAAGCCTTACATGATAGACTCATGGATCTGGAAGTTGAAGCTAGACAATTTCAGGCTGGAAATAAGGCATACATTTTTAACAGTGAGTAATTAATGATATGCCATTGAAGAGTTGCTCCATATGATCATAGGCTGACAAGACCAGAGTTCATGCTTCTGTGTTTTTCTTGCAACAGTAATAACAACAAAAAGTTGTTTTCATACTTTTTCACAGTGAGGTCCATATCTTAGTGCCGTGGTCCCCAACACGGTGCCCGCGGGCGCCATGGCACCCGCGGGGGCATTTCCATGCGCCCGCCAGGTGCTCGGGGCTGGCCTGGCACCGGGCGCATGGCGGGGGGAGCGCCGGGCGCGCGGCGCTGGGCGGGGGGAGCGCCGGCCCCGGGTGCGCGGCGCTGGCGGGGGGAGCGCCGGCCCAGGGCATGCGGCTATGGGGGGGGCTGCCCCCGGGCATGCAGCTATGGGGGGGCCGCCCCCGGCGCCCGGCGAGCGAACGGCCCCACCCCCTGGCGCCCGACAACCTTGAAAGGTTGGGGACCACTGTCTTAGTGGATAGAATGTCTTATAGGTCTCTCCTTACCACTTGCAATCAGGTAACATCTACATGTGAACAGCATCTCTCTTTATATATTAGGGCTAGTCAAGAATTTTTTCACAATGATTTTTCACTGGAGAATGCCAAATCATCCCAACCAAAACTAAAGGAAAGGGTCAATTGTGACAAACATTTTAAAATGTTTAACCTTTAAAATTGAAACAATACATTTCAGTTGATCGGCCCCGATTTTTTCCCTCAAATTTTCAGTTTGCAAAAGTTTGAAGATTGAAACTTTTCTCCCCAGTTCAGCTTGGAAAACATTTTTGAAATCCACATGCACAGTGTTGCCAAATCTTCTAATTTAGTCCCAAGCCTCATGATATTTGATGCTTTTCTTCAAGCCTCAATTCCTGGAATGAGGTGAAAATCTCCATGAAAAATCTCAGCTTTTGTTTCTTAAAGAAATTCAAGCCCTCCTGAGTGAAGAACAAAGCTTGATGAAAACCGTAAACACTCCAACACCAAGATGTAAATAAAAAAGATCCTATTTTGGCATGTATTTTATAATGTAATTTAGCAGGTGATAACAAGGAAGAGAATTAGAACCATATGATCACCTGAGCTCAGCAGACCACCCGTGGCTCAGACTCTTGCGCTGGGGGCACTATGAATATACAATATTGTAAAGAGTGTGGGCTGAATGGCAACAGTTGTTTCTTCCACCCCAAATTTTACGCCATTAAGTGAGTCTTGGCAATAGAAGTAGCTCTCATCAGACCAAGATGTGCTGTACATGCTTGCAGTGATGTTTGTGTTGGTGAGATATGCAGTAGGGATGTAAACAATTTTAAAATGTAACTACTAAAAATCCTAGCAGTTACATGAGCTGGGGGCCAGCAAGGGCTCTGCAGCTGGCTGCTGGCCCTGCTTCCAGGGAGCCAGCCGGTAATCTGCAGCGTGGTGGGCAGGGAGCTGGCTCCACCCCGTACCAGTTAACCAGAAACAGTAACCATTACATCCTTGATATGTAGTCTTACTGCTTAATCATTTACATCCTTAATATGCAGTCTAGAGGCATTAACAATTGGGGGTAGGGGTTGAGATGTGGAAAGGAATATATAAATTCAAGGAGTAAAAGAACGTAAGAGATTCGTTATACCAGATCAAACTATTAGTCCGATGTCTTTACTCTAGCAGTAGCCAGTACCTCATGTGCCCAATAAGGGTTAACATTAGAACTGCCTAGAGGATCACAAATCCATTTTGCGGTAGTTCTTGGGTTTTTTCTTTTCATTCCATGTGGAAATAAAGCCAAGACCTATGAAACATTTTCATGAGTGTCACAACATTTGGTTTTAGATCTAAACCAGAGTTTTTCGATTAGTGAAGAGAGGTAGTGATGTGTCTTTCTAGTTTTGTGTTTGCGTACCAGCCTGGGTTATGGAAAACCCAGGTTAAGAACAGTGTCTTTCATTTCAGAGGACTCTGAAGCTACATTTACACTGCAGCACTATTTCGGGATACCTCTGGTATCCCGAAATAGCTATCCCGTTTCTAAATAGCAAGCCCATTATTTTGAAATATAATGGGCTCGCCATTCCAACATCCCTGTAAACCTCGTTCCACGAGGAGTAAGGGACATTTCAGAATAGTGGGTTATTTCAAAATTTAGCGCTAGTGGATTATTTTGATATTTGCATAGCTCAAATTGCGTAGCTTATTTGAGTGCAGACACACCCTAAATGAAGCAGAGGCCAGTGCTACTGGGCTATAAAGCCTCAAATTTCCTCCTCCTCCAAAACAACTTGCCAGAGGAACTTTGTAGAAATCAACAGATCTAAGAACATAAGAACAGCCATGCTGGGCCAGACCAAAGATCCATCTAGTCCAGTATCCTATCTTCTCACAGTGGCCAATGCCAGATGCCCCAGAGGGAGTGAAAAGAACAGGGAATCATCAAGTGATCCCTCTTCTGGAAATGGATCTCTTCAAAACAGAGGATAGGGACACCATTCTTACTGATTGTGGCAAATAACCATTGATGGACTTAACCTCCATGAATCTTTTTTGAACTCTGTTAAAGTCCCAGGCTTTACAACACCCTCTTGCGAGTAGTTCCACAGGTTCACTGTGTGCTGCATGAAGAAAAGCTTTCATTTGTTTGTTTTAAACCTGCTACCTACTAATTTCATCTGGTGACCCCTAGTTCTTATGTTATGGGAACAGGTAAATAACTTTTCCTTATTCACTTTTTCCACACCAGTCATGATTTTATAGACCTATGTATTATCCCCCTTAGTCTTCTCTTTTCTAAGATGAAAAGTCCCAGTCTTTTTAATCTCTCTTCATATGGGACCTGTTCCAAACCTCTAATCATTATTGTTGCCTTTTTCTTAACATTTTCCAATGCCAATATATCCTTTTTGAGATGAAATAACCACATCTGTATGCAGTATTCAAGATGTGGGTGTACCATGGTTTTATGTAGAAGCAATAAGATATTCTCTGTCTTATTCTCTATTCCCCTTTTAATGATTCCTAACATTGTTTGCTTTTTTTGTCTGCAGCTGCATATTGAGTGGATGTTTCAGAAAACTATCCACAATGACTCCAAGATCTCTTTCTTGAGTAGTTATAGTTAAATTAGTCCTCATCATTTTATATGTATAGTTGGGATTATTTTTTTCAAGGTGCATTACTTTACATTTATCAACATTAAATTTAATTTGCCATTTTGTTGCCCAATCCTTTAGTTTGGTGAGATCTTTTTGAAGGTCTTCACAATCTGCTTTGGTCTTAACTATCTTGAGCAGTTTGGTATCATCTGCAAATAGGCTGAATAGGATTGGTCCCACTATGGCCCTTTGGGGGACACCACTAGTTACCTCTATCTATTCTGAAAACTTGCCATAAATTCTTACCCTTTGTTTCCTGTCTTTTAACCAGTTATCAATCCATAAGAGACCCTTCCCTCTTATCCCAGGACAACATACTTTACGTAAGAGCCTTTGGCGAGGGACCTTGTCAAACGCGTTCTGGAAAGCAAAGTACACTATATCTATTGGATCTCCCTTGTCCACATGTTTGTTGACCCCTTCAACGATCTCTAGTAGATTAGTGAGGCATGATTTCTCTTTACAGAAACCATGCTGACTTTTCCCCAACAAATTATGTTCATCTATGGGTCTTGACAATTTTATTCTTTACTATAGTTTCAACTAATTTGCTCGGTACTGACATTAGACTTACTGTTCTGTAATTGCCAGGATCACCTCTAAAGCCCTTTTTTAATATTGGCATCTCCCTCCATTTCTCTCTTAATTCCTTTTTATCAACCCTTTCACGCCCAACATACTCCTGTGATCTGATTCCTCCCCGCAATATATCAGCCCTCTGGTTGAGTGCCCTGACATGAACTGCTAATAAGGCTCAATTCTCTGTTCCCCCCATTATCTCCTACCTTCCCTTGGCCCTTTTTCTCTTCCCAAAAGAGATCCCTACCTTTGCTGATATTCCAGGTGCAGGATCTCAGCAGACAGAGCCCAGGCTGGCTGCCCTGGTACATCAAGATGAGATTTGAAGACAGCATCTAGGCCAGGAAAGCATGAACATTTACCTGGATTTTGGAGTTGAAAATGCACATTGGATCAAGGCTGTAAATCTGTAAATAGGTGCAAGTTCAGTATAAGGGCTGGGTTGTGAGTCCAGTTCATATTTTTGCCCAAATCGCTATTCAGTGCTCATGTATGTGTCGGTGGAAAACTTGTGCATTTGGACACTGCAGCCACTGACATGCTTGCTAGAGCCACTTTGGGATAATTATCAAAAGCTGTTTTATAAATTTTTCATTGAACCATGAAATCAGCTGGTTCCATCTTGATTGCTTTAGGTACATTAACACCAGTAGTGGGGTTGATTTACCACTGCAGCACCTCTTGTTGGTCACTCCAGGAATTAGCTCTGTTCCTCAGCTGGGGCTACAGCTAGAATACAATGTTTTATCGGAAAAAGGTACACAAATTGCACTCCACGATTTGCATACCTTTTTCTGTTAGTTTTGTTGGAAGAGGCTTTTCCAAAATTTGGCCCATCTACACTGGGCCACATTTTGGAAAAACCTTCTCTTTCAGAAGAGCCCTCCTTCTTTGTGGCATGAGGAAGATAGGGCTCCCGAAAGAGCGCGCCTGCTCTTCCACAAAAAAAAGTGGAAGAGCAGATGCGTTCCCCGAATGCGACGGAGTTTTTCCTGGAATCCTGGAGGTATCCTGGAAAAATCCCGTAGTCTAGACATAGCCAGGGTGCCCTCTTCTGGCCAGTGTCTTGCCTGTCATCGCTCTCCACTCTGCTGGGTCCACCATCTGGCCCTGTGCCACTCCCTGGAATGTGGCATCCTTTTCAGGACATTGCCCTCCTGCAGTGTCCATCACTCTGTTCTTGTCCCCTTTTGGGGATATCAGCAGTCCTCAGTCCTCACACCTGCCACTGTGGCCAACTGCAGCCCAGGTCTAGCCAGGGGCAAGCCAGAGTCTATAAAGGCCATGCTCTGTGGTGGCTAGAAGTTGTGCAAGGGGGAAGGGTGGGACCCAGGCACACCTACTACTCTGGGTCCTGACCCATGAACCCTCTGGCTACATCTTTGTCTCATTCTTCTTCACTCCCCCTTAACTGCTCCCATTCCCTCGGGCACTTGATACCTTGAACCTTCTTGGCCCTTGTATCAAGGCTATAGCCTGACAGGTACCAGGACAAAGTCTCCCTATTTGCTCTCCTCAATCTGCCCAGCACGGGTCCACATAAAGTATTTCTCCCAGGGAACCAGTCCTGTACCTACCCTGGTCAGAACCTAACTGCCCACTGCTTTGCTGAGTGGCTCCTCATAAACAGGGCTGCCCCAGCAAGACACCCTATAATTGGTTCCCTATGAGCATTTTCCTGATTGGCTGGGGCTCTAGACAGGCTACCAATAGCCTGCGTTAACATCTCCTAGCCAGAGTAGGGCAGATACCCCACAACACGCCCCCATTCTCTCTCTCCTTTCTGGCCTTGCAGTTTTGTGACGCATAAGACATTTCAGCAGATGGCACCCTTTCTATACACATTTATACCTATCCAGGTGTGCGTGTCTGTAAGTGTGGTAAAGGTCACATTTCAGCATCACTCAGTGACAATGATTTTTAACCTGATTTCAATTAGACAGCTAACTCCCTCTACCAAAGAGAATAAAATTAAAGCCCAAAGCAAAGTAAAAGTGTGATCAACCCTACCTTTCCAAACCCATTAGCAACACAACGAAGTGAACAGCAGTCTCATATACTGGTTGTTTTGTCTGTTAGGAAGGGGCAACCTAGAAATGGAAATATTTGTTCTTCTGCACCCTCCTTCCCCGGCAATTTCCCAGAGTCTTTACACCACCAACAGGTTCAAGTTCCAGATGAAGGCTGGGTAGAATGGAGATCAGTTCTTGGTTATGCATTTACCAGAGACATGGAAGTAGTTCTTGAAGGTACTGTACCAGCACCATATATTCAGGAAGCCATCTGGAAGTGGATGAGATATTCAGCACTAGCCCAGGATGGGGAAGCAGGCTCAGCTCCAGATGCCAATGAATCTTGATTGATTAACAGTTTGCACCAGATGAAATTGATAGTTTTGACTGAGTACTGCTTAGCATTTTTGGAATTTGGTTTTAACACTAGAGATAAGCTGAACCAAAACCAAAGATCCAAACTTCCCCTTTCTTGGGGAAAACCAACCTACTGGATCCAAATTACCCCAAACTGGAGGGTTCAAAATTTGTAGTAACTCAAAAATACCTTCCAAACAAGCTACCATTGTAATTTACAAGAATAACCAAATTTATGAGGAAATGGTAAGAAAAGGAGATTGGTAAGGAATATACTTCATACTTCAGGGCATGAGCTGAACTCTAGCTTATGAGGCTAGGAAGGAACTGTCTCTGGTTTCAGGCTACCCAATACCTGCCAAGTAAAGGGTTTCTTGCACTTTCCCGTGAATTAGCTGGTACTGGCCCAGGTCAGAGTCGCAACAATGGACTAGATGAACCTCAGGGCTGATCCACCGTGGCAAGTCCCAGGTTTCCATGTAGCATATGTGCATTAGGGTCCCAGTGTACTGCATGCTCATATTATAAGCATCTTTCTTCTCCATTTGTATGCCCTCTGTGTGTTGTCATCTCTATGTTCTCTTCTTATTTACATTATATTATAAACTTTGAATTCTTAAGGGCCTGGAGCTATCCAGAGAATAAATAATATGAAAGAATTGTCATAAATAATAATAAATGCTATAATGGTACTCCATGGTTCTCCATTAATACATTCAATTAGTAATAAACTGTTCCCAAATGTTTCAGTATTTAGAATCAATATCTGGATCCAGACCATTATACACTTCTGCACTGAAAACTCAAATCCAAACCTATATCCAGATCAAGGGAATTAGCTTGGAATCATCCATACTTAACAAAACCCAGAATGGGTTCGGAAGTCAGCCAATAAGAATGACTGAAACCCAAGAAATTGTTTATATGAATTCCAGCGGAGCAGAACCACCAACAGCTCGGATGCCTATGAGGCTGCCTAACCGTTTAACCATTTAATTTCTTGTATCACAGAAGGTTGGTTAGGCTAAGGGTGGAGAACAGCTCTATAACCCTGACTGCTTTGTGGATTCTTACAACCTCAGTGAAAAAGTCTGTTGTGTTTGGCCCTATTTTGCCTTATGCAGTGTTATATATATATTTATTTTCTTGTTTTCTTTCTGTATCATGTGTGTATATTTTACATTTAGGACCCATCGCCCTGGGCACTGTTTGTGAATAAATCCATTTGTTTGTCTCGTTACCTTTTGGCATCTAGAGCAGTGGTGGGCAACCTGCAGTCCATTGGGGTTCTGTGTGTGGCCAGGAGATATTTTGTTTACTGTTGCCTATGTGCAGGGTTGCCAAATTCTGCTGGTCTCCATCATGTAGGCTTTTTTTTTCCCTACTGGTATTACTAAAGTGACATGCATATAAAGCAAAGGCATGTGAAGTGAGGTGCATTCTGATTGCAAACATTGAGTGAGAGAACTGTGCACTCCCTCTGCATCCAATCAAAGTGCTACTATAATTCAATCTCCATATCCTACAAATTCTAGGTATGCAAGTGCAGTTAGCAAAACTACCCTGTTCTGGGATATCATCTTGGTTACGACAATCTTGTGGCCCACTGAGATGGAGGACCACTCATGTAGCCCACTCACGAACCCAGGTTACTCATAGCTGATTTACAGTATGCTACATGGGCAAGTCTCAGAGAGCTGGTAAGTAAGGTTCCATGGGAAGCAAAACTAAGAGGAAAAACAACTGAAGAGAATTGGCAGTTTTTTAAAGGAACTTTATTAAGGTCCCAAAAGCAAACTATTCCACTGAGTAGGAAAGATAGCAAGTATGGCAGGAGATCAGCTTGGATCAACCAAGAAATCTTACATGATCTAAAAATAAAAAAGGAGTCATATAAACTAGGTCAAATTACAAAGGATGAATATAAGCAAACAACAACTAGGAAACTAGATCAAATTACAAAGGATGAATATAAGCAAACAACACAGATATGCAGGGGCAAGATTAGAAAGGCAAAAGCACAAAATGAGCTAAATCCAGTTAGGGACAATAAAGAGTAACAAGAAGACATTCTGCAAATATATTAGAAGCAAGAGGAAGACCAAGGACAGGGTAGGCCCATTGCTCAGTGAAGAGGGAGAAACAATAACAGGAAACATGGAAATGGAAGAGGTGCTTAATGACGTCTTTCTTTCGGTCTTTGCCAAGAAGTCTGATGGTGCCGGGATGCCTAACATAGGGTATGTCTACACTACAGCACTAATTCGAACTAACTTACTTCGAATTAGTTAATTCGAACTAAGCTAATTGGAATTAGCGCATCTAGACTTAAAAACTAGTTCGAATTAGTGTTTTGCTAATTCGAACTAGCATGTCCACACTGAGTGGACCCTGAACTGAGGTTAAGGATGGCCGGAAGCAGTGCCGGCAGGGCATCAGATTAGGATTTAGAGTGTGGAGCTGCTGCCTCAGGCTAGCTGAGGGCTGTGCTTAAAGGGACCCGACCCCCACCCCGGACAGACAGTTCTCAGGGGTTCCCCGCTTGCAAAGCAGTCCTGGCTTGGAGTGCCCTGAGTGCCCACACTCGGCACATCACAGCACTCGGCCATCAGCCCGGATGCACTTGCCGCAGGCTGCCATCCAGAGGGGGGGTCAATCAAGGGGCTTCAGGAGAGTTTCCACCCCGAGGAGCCCACAGAGCCAGCCCAGTCCTCCCTATCGGGGGCTCGTACCCCATTCCTCCCTCACCTCCTTCCACTTACCCCTCCCTAGCCCCCCTTCCTGATGTACAAAATAAAGGACACGTGTGGGTCCCTAGTGTTGGCCGGTATAGTATAGTTTTATTTTAAATTATATATGGGGGGCACCATAATCTTTTCAGTGCTAAAGGTCTTAATCCAGCCCTGCATGAGAACTAGGGATCACCAGATGAAATTAATATGTAGCAGGTTTAAAACAAACAAAAGGAAGTTTTTTCTTCATGCAGTGCACAGTCAACCCATGGAACTCCTTGCAAGAGGATGTTGTGAAGACCAGGACTCTAAGGGTATGTCTACACTGCCACCCTAGTTCGAACTAGGGTGGCTAATGTAGTCATTCGAACTTGCAAATGAAGCCCAGGATTTAAATATCCTGGGCTTCATTTGCATGTTCCCGGGCGCTGCCATTTTTAAATGCCCGGTAGTTCGAACTACCTGCCCGCGGCTACACGCATCACGGGCTAGGTAGTTCGAATTAAAGCTCCTAATTCAAACTACCATTACTCCTCCTGCAATGAGGAGTAACGGTAGTTCGAATTAGGAACTTTAATGCGAATTACCTAGCCCGTGCCGCATGTAGCCGTGGGCAGGTAGTTCGAACTACCGGGCATTTAAAAATGGCAGCGCCCAGGAACATGCAAATGAAGCCTGGGATATTTAAATCCTGGGCTTCATTTGCAAGTTCGAATGACTACATTAGCCACCCTAGTTCGAACTAGGGTGGCTAGTATAGACATACCCTAACAGTGTTCAAAAAACAACTAAATAAATTCATGGAGGTTAGGTCCATCAATGGCTATTAGCCAGGATGGGTAGGAGTGGTGTCCCTAACCTCTGTTTGTCAAAGTCTGGAAATGGATGACAGGAGAGGGATCACATGATGATTTCCTGTTCTGTTCACCCCCTCTGGGGCATCTGGCATTGGCCACTGTTGGCAGACAGGACACTTTGATCTAATTCAGTGTGGCCATTCTTATGTTCTTAATATTGTTGGGGGAAGTACAGGCTAGCCACGTACTATATCATGCAAATTCCCATTCTTGCAATGTTCTATATGAGCATTTGCATTTTATCATAAAACTTTTAGGAGTCTTGCCAGCCATTGGCTTGGCATCAGGTAATCCTCTGTTGGACTGGTAGACTTCCTCCAATTTTAAGTTAATGATTTCTTGCCTATGTCCAGACGTCTACAAGCCAGATTTCTATCAGCTTTTCAGTACCAGCAGTTCTCCCATATGAGCTGGACTCTTGTTCCCTATCTTGATCCATTTATTAAAGAGCATATGAGACAATGGAAAACTTGGACAAAAATGAAAAATAAAATTTATTTTCATAGACATTTTCATAGAAAAATTTCAACTTTTCATCAGACAACTCAACATTTTCATTAGAACACCATATTTTTTCAGTTGTGGGAAAAGCTTGAAAAATAAAAAATTCAAGGAAAGCAGACACTTTCTGCAAAATACTTTTCATTTACCCAACATGCAATTTTCTAGGCAAAATTGACTAGCTTGAGCAAGTGAGTCAATGCTTTTCATGGGATTTCTATTTTACTAATCCCAGTACTGCCACTGGAAGGCACTTGTGTTGGTGTCACTATTCACTGCAGTATTGCCTCCCAGAAGATCTTGTGCTTTCAGCACAAATATCAGTGTGATGGGACACTGCTCCATCCCACTCAAGGAAAAGCTAACTAGCATGCCTGCACTCAGGCCGTGCTAACTAGGCACACCAGCACGGCATGGTTGACCTCAAGAAGAGGAATTTAAAAGGGGAGACTGTCCACAGACATGTCTGTCAAGGGAAAGTTTTCGCAGGAGAAGGGATCTATTAGTGCCGTGGTTTTCAAACTTTTTTTCTCTTGACCCAATTGAAGAAAATTGTTGATGCCTGCGACCCAACATAATTTGACTAGATCATGGGCTCCAGAGTGGGGCTGATGAGAGCTTTTGGGTGTAGAAGGGGGCTCCAGCTTTGGCTTACCTTTGGCTCCAGCTTTGGACTCAGGCTTACCTTGAGGCTCCCAGGCAGCAGTGCAGTGGGGGTGCTAAGGCAGCTTCCTGCCTCTCCTGGCACTGCCGACCATGCTGTGCCCAGAAGCAGCCAGCAGCAGGTTCCCAGCCAATGGGAATGCAGAGCTAGTGCTCAGAGCAAAGGCAGTGCGCAGAGCCCTGCGCATACTACCCCCACACCCATCTAGGAGCTGGGCCTGCTGCCAGCTGCTTCTGGGGTGCAGCACAGTCTGCAGTACCAGGCTAGGCAGGCAGCTGCCTTAGCACCTTCACTGGTCACCTGATCCCATTGCAGCAACGAGACCCAGTGCCTGACATTCCATGACCCAGTACTGGGTCATGACCTGTAGTTTGAAAACCACTCTGCTAGTGAGCTCCAGGAGCCTGGGGAGCTCAGCCTGAGGCAGTTGCTAACCTTTTCCTTCAACCCCTTCTGTCTGGGGCAGATTGACACTACAATCTCAAGATAAGCAAAGACCCTGGAGGGCTGGTTCCAGCCAGCACCCTGCAATGGGTCATGGGAAGTGCCACTAGGGGCTAGAGAAAAGGTGACTGTAAATTGGGCTCTGAAAAGGCCCCACAGGTGACCTGAACTCCTGCCAGAAACAGTAAGATTGCCCAGTAGGGGCCCTGAGGCAAAAGGCTCAAAAATGCTGGGCCAAGCCCCAGCTGAGGATCAGCAAGAGGCTACTTGCATCAAGTGAGCGTGCTAACATTCTGGACATCTGCACTGTTCCAAGTGTGATATGGGGTGAAGCATGTCACTCCACTATTTCATGCTTGGACATTGGGTGCTGTCCCTTGCCACCCTCTCGGATATGTTGAGGAAGTACTCCTTAGTATTCTTGGCTATCGGACAAGTCATCAGGAGTTTCTTTTTTACCATGTCACTTGTTCTCAACTCATGTCCTTCTCCATTTACCTCTCAGCCTCCTTCCACCTTCTTTCCATCTTATCCTAGTGAGACTTGTCTGTATTCTAAGTCCCTTGGGAGACTGATCATCAGTAGTGGTCTTCAAGGGCAATTTCCAAAGGTTCCTCTCCTGCGTGGGAGCCAGGTGGAATGCTCTGATGTGGATTCTTCCTTCCCTCTACCACAAAGGCCTGTGTGTGGCAGCTGCTTTCTTCTTCAGGGATGGAGGACAGTGGGCTTGTCATCTTTAGTTGGACAGTTTCCTTCTGCAGTTGGAACAGACTGGTTTTACAAGCCTTGACCAGCTTGCCCCTCCAAAAGCTGCATCCCATTCTCGACACTAGGCCTTCATTGCTATTGGTGCCGCAGAGTACTCAGCAGGGTTGGAGGAACTAGGATGCTCCGGAAGATTGGCAGTGCAGCTAAGAGCACACAGAGAGATGTGGTCTCTGGCTATGGAGCTCTCTTTCTCTCATTCCCTCTTTCTTTCCCTCCCTCCCAGAGGGTTTCACTGCTCTCTAGGGGCGCGTTTACACAACGCCACTATTTCAGGATACTTCCGGTATTCTGAAATAGTGTTTTCCGCATCTTGACAGCATGCCCGTTATTTCAAAATAGCCTCTGAAATAACAGGGGTGCTATTCTGACGTCCCTGTAAACCTCGTTCCACGAGGATTAAGGGACATTTCAGAATAGAGCTCTCTTTTGAAATTTAGCACTATATGGACAGCCCCAAATTATGAAATAAGCTATTTCAAAATTAACTCGAAATAAATTATGTAATTTGTGTAGCTCAAATTGTGTAGCTTATTTCAAGCTAAGGGTACAGTGTAGATGCCCGTAAGGCACTGTTTTGGCACAATCAAGAGACAGCCCTCTCCCCGATGAGCCTGCAGCATAACAATAACAAGTCAAGACAGACTTAGGAAGTATTATTATACAAGGAACTGCGGCAATTGCCCAAGATCATACAGGCCATCACTGCAGTGCCAAGACTTGAATGCACGTTTCCAGTCTTGTGCCTTAACCCATAGACCTCCCTTTTCAATCCACGCAAGCTGCAGATAGAGCCATCTGTTCCCCCAAGAAATCCTTTGGCATTGGATACTGTTTGAAACACAGAGATCTAGTGCACGGCTTTGTTTTTATCCAGGCAGCAGGGTTCAATCCATCTAGCCCAAGGGGTGGGGCATGATAAGGCTTCACGTTCATTAGACAGCACCCAGTGGTGAATGTGTGAGGAGGTGGAGGATCAGATAAAGCCTGGAAATGTGCCATCAGTGGAACATGCTCAGGAAGCCTCTGGGGATCGCTGGAACTAAGCTTTAACATATTCTGCGCAAATATTGTCCTATCCTGGTTCTAAGAACTCTCTGTGTGCCTTTTCTTGTGGGAGCAGAGGCATGAGGAGGGCAGCCAGCCAGCTGCTCTGGCTCAGAATGCCGTGGCTTGGCAGCCACCTCTTTTCAAGGACTTGGACCTATGGATTTAGTACCCAGTATCTTCTGAATTGGTCTCCAAAGGCAATCCATTTATTTAAGAACAACAAGGCCTATTCATAAGCGGCGGCTTCTGCAAGGAATGCCTTAAACACTGCACCCCTGAAAAACAACCCCGCTCATAGGTGTCCTGTGGAAGAAATTAGTTCCCCCCACAAACACACGCACACACACTCTTTCAGGTTTGTTTTGACACCCCAAAGTGCAAAGCTTAAAGGAACAAAGTGCCTATCCCCTGCTGCAGAGCTGTATGGATTTGCTGTGCTCTGCCTGCTCTATCATCCCAGGGTGCCTGAGCCTCTTTGTGCTCCATCTCTGAGGGCCTGCAGCACATCAAATGGCTCAGAAGTAGCTTAGCTCCGGGAGCTGAATTCATAGGGCCACCTGAGCATTACAAAGGAGTGGGAATTAAGATGTTGCACACACACCTCCCCATTATGCCTGACACTACCACAGAGGGCATCTTCACCAGCTCCAACCACAGGGGGCCTTACAAGGTGAGGTGGAGGGCATACTGCAGGTGGAAGGAGGGTGGCTCAAAGGCAGAGGAGGAGTGACTGGGGCAGTCTATAGCCCAGGTAATTTCTGGATGCAGCAAACCCCAAAGAAGGGATGGTAGCCATGGGTCTGAGTTAGGGGAGCTTCGCCTGTGCCAGTATCTAAACCTGCCCCCTGGCTGCTGCTGACTAGAGAAAGTGGAAAGCCTTCTGCTTTGGTCCCTGCACTAGTCTTAATGCTACATAACGCATAGGTCAGCGTATGCTGTGTCCCCATCTGTCCCCATGCACAGCAAATGAGACACTATTACACTTGTCAGCAAGCAAGGATCTCTCTTTTGCTGAAGCCATAGTTCCATGTCTTTTAGTTCTCAAGGTCTCAGGGGGTATGTCTACACTACAGAGTTAGTTCGAACTAACTTAATTCGAATTGGTTAATTCGAACTAAGCTAATTCGAACTAACACGTCTAGAACTAAAAACTAGTTCGAATTAGCGTTTTGCTAATTCGAACTAGCATGTCCACATTAAGTGGACCCTGAACAGGGCTTAAGGATGGCCGGAAGCAGTGCCGGCGGGGCATCAGAGGAGGACTTAGAGCGTGGAGATGCTGTCTCAGGCTAGCCGAGGGCTGCGCTTAAAGGGACCTGACCCCCACCCCGGACAGACAGTTCTCAGGGGTGCCCCGCTTGCAAAGCAGTCCTGGCTTGGATTGCCCAAAGTACCCACACTGGGCACATCACAGCACTCGGCCATCAGACCGGCTGCACTTGCCGCAGGCTGCCATCTGGGAAGAGGGGGCAATTGGGAGGCTGCAGGAGAGCTTCCACCCCCAGAAGCCCGCAGAGCCAGCCCAGTCCTCCCCATCGGAGGCTCGTACCCCATTCCTCCCTCACCTCCTTCCACTTACCCTTCCCTAGCCCCCCTTCCTGATGTACAAAATAAAGGACAATTGTGGTCAAAAATGGAATCTGTCTTTATTGAACAAAACTGGGGGAGACTGGGAAAAGGAGGTGGGAGAGGGGAAGAGAGAGGGTGGGAGAGGGGAGGGCAACTAAAATGATCAGGGGTTGGGAACAGGTCCCATATGAAGAGAGGCTAAAGAGACTGGGACTTCTCAGCTTAGAAAAGAGGAGACAGAGGGGGGACAGGATAGAGGTCTCTAAAAGCAGGAGTGGGGTGGAGAGGGTGCATCAAGAAAAGTTCTTCATTAGTTCCCATAAAGAAGGACTAGAGGACACCAAAGGAAAGGAATGGGTAGCAGGCTTCAAACTAGTAACAGAAAGTTGTTCTTCACAAAGCAAAGAGTCAACCTGTGGAACTCCTTGCTGCAGGAGGCTGTGAAGGCTAGAACTAGAACAGAGTTTAAAGAGAAGTGAGATAAAGTCATGGAGGTTGGATCCATTGAGTGGTATTAGCTAGGAGGTAGGAGTGGTGTCCCTGCCCAAAGTTTGTGAAAGTCTGGAGAGGGGTGGCACGAGACAAATGGCTTGGTCACTGTCTTCGGTCCATCCCCTCCAGGGTCCCTAGGGTTGGCCGCTGTCGGCAGACAGGCTACTGGGCTAGATGGACCTTTGGTCTGAATCAGGACGGCCATTGTAAGCTCAGGGCTCAGGGTCGGGGGTCTCAGTGGACCACCTTGATTTTCATGCAAACCTGCTCCTGGGTGGCCAGGCTGGCAGCTCTCCTGTCCTAGCCGGCCACTTTCCTGTGCCTAATGCAGAGGTTGTGGACGAGGTCCACGATGTCCACACTAGACCAGGCGGGTGCCCGCCTCTTGCGGTCCTGGGCAAGCTCCAGGGAGCCGCCAGCCTGGTCCCGGGAAGAGGGGGAGGGCTGGGGGGCATCGGGTGGCATCGGGTGGCTGGCTCGAGCCGTGTCAGGTGCAGGGTCTGCTGGCTGGGTGCTGGCAGGCTTGCACCTGGCATGGGCACCGTAGCCAGCCAGTGCCCCTTTAAGGGGTCCGGGACCGGGAAGGGGGCAATAGAGTTTCCCTGGTGTTGGCCAGAGTGGCCACCAGGGAAAGCTGGGGAGGGCTAGCCTCCCACTAGTTCGAATTAAGGGGCTACACACCCCATAATTTGAACTAGTAAGCTCGAACTAGGCTTAGTCCTCGTAGAATGTTTACCTAGTTCAAACTAAGCACTCCGCTAGTTCAAATTAAGTTCGAACTAGCGGAGCGCTAGTGTAGCGCCTATCAAAGTTAATTCGAACTAATGTCTGTTAGTTCAAATTAACTTTGTAGTGTAGACATACCCTGGTTCAAGTACTTGTGTCTGCCATTGGAAGGTTTTCCTCTCTATTCCCTTTCCATGTCTTGAGGACACACTCAGCTACTGCATCACCCCCTGCCTCCTGCCTCTTCATTGGCTGGTGGCATGAGGCTGACTCAGGTGAAAGAACATGAAGTGAGAGCAGCAGGAGGAGTTGGTGACTTTCTGGGGAATTTATAGGACAACAAAGCCTTTCCTCCAGTAGGTGGAGCTGAACAGGTGCGAAAAGAATTGTCCAAGCTAGGAGTTCTCTCTCTGCCTCCTTCTGCAGGAAGATTTCTCCTCTTGCTGGTTCTCCCAGTCCTATGCTCCAACCGGGACACTTTTTATCATTGAAAATCTGCTCCCATCTGGCACCCCTTTCACATATAGCTAAGATCGAGCCGGGCCCCATCTCCCACTAGGCAAAATGGAAAGGAGATGGTAGTCATGATCTCCAGGAAGAGAATATCTGCCCCAGCTGATTCTGTTTCCCTCTCCGATATTTCCATTCTTTGTTCTCCAGGCCTTCTGCTTGTTTCCATGCCCATGCTCAATGAAAGCATCAGAACAAAATCAAACCTTTGAAAATAGGATTTTTTCATTTCAGTTTTGGAAAACTGGTCCAAAATGTCCTTTTGGTTTAGTGTCAGCCATTTGCTGTTGTTGTTTAAGAAGAGGTGTCCTCTTGTGTCAAATTGGGCTGTTCGGTTGCACATAAGACTGAAGAAGTGCTAATTTGAAGAGACTCCCTCCAGTATTTTTAAAAATATTTTGAAAATTCTTCCTGTGAAACCAGGTGAGGGGTTGGGTTTTGCCACCAAAAGATGCAAACATCTTGGAATTTGATTGGAAAATACCATCAAAATGCCCTGCAGCAGAACTGCCATAAATAATGTTAAGAAAAGATCATAAAGGCAGAACATTGCCATGTTCCAACAGCCTTATTTATTTCCTCCAAGGGAGGGTGGCTTGGTAGGTATTATTATGTAATAAACAGGGTGAAGAATAGAACTGGCTGACCTCTGGAAAAATAGTGATAACCAATATCTATTCATAGCCCTGAATAGTCACTCTTAGGAAACATTCTTCAGGTAAAATGAGTTTTGTTTGCACAAATGTTCGGGAATCTTGGTTCTTTAGTCCAATGCCTCTATTTTGTGTAAACAGAGGTGGCTGAGTAGAGGTAGGTGACACAGGGCCAGGTAAGCTGGTTCCCCATATGCTGGGGGAGTCCCCAACTAGCAGTAGGTCTGCTTTAGGTCCCAAAGCAGAACAAAGAGGATGTGGTGGGGCTCAGAATGGAACTGCATGCATAGAAAATGTACGACACTCTAGGAGTCTGTGCAGGGCCGGCCCACAACATTTTGGAACCTGAGGCGGGGAGCTCAAATGATGCCCCCATGTCACCTTTTCTCCTGCCTGCCTGTTATGTTTCTTGTGCCCTCCTTCCTCCAGCACAGCACTCCACCATCTCTGTGCATCTAGAGCAGAGAGAATACATATGCACCAGCAGCAGACACAATTTTCTACACTCTGGGTTCTAGTGGCGCCCCGCCACAGTCTGGCACCTGACGTGGCCACCTCAGTTCACCTCATGGTAAGGCCAGCCCTGAGTCTGTGGAAAGTGTCTGAGGGAGAGAACCAGAAGAGGTCATGGGAGCTAATGGACAGGGGAGTTGATATGGCAGGCTTTGTGCGTGCGTGAGTTGAGGGCAAATAATTTTATTTTTGAGGAACATAGGGGGGTAGAACAGCTGTGAGGACAACTTTGTTGCTGACTGGTTTAAAGAATGTGTCTAAACAGATTTAGATGTATTCTCCTGAGCATGCTAATTATATTCACTGCCTGTTCTAATTGGTCTGACACTGAGATAATGGGGACAATTCGTTCCCATGGGAAGTACGCAACAGTAATTCAGAATGGTCTGAAGATTGTTGATTGCAAGAAAAGCTTTGTTAATCATTGTCCCTGGTCCATGTTCTTTCTCACAGTCTCATGCAGAGGAGGAGTGGAGTTTGACATAAGTCACAGTGGCAGCCATGGGCTGGACAATCCTCTCCCATGGCAACAGATCTATGGCAGGGCCTTCCCAGCCCAACATAACATGGTGGGCAAACATGGAGAGAAAGGTTGGTCTTGCAATTAAGATGGCCTGGAAACATTGGGTCACAGTTCCTGACTCTGCCTAAGCTACCTATGTGATCTTGAGAAAGTCACATAGAACCTGTCTGCTGCTCTGCACCCAACAAGTGGGGTCAGCTCTGCAAAGGAACTTGGCTCCCATTCAGGCACCAAAAAACTGGCAACATTTTCCAAAAAGTGATGTAACTCCCTTTGTGACAAAGGAGTATGGCCAAGGTTTCAGAGCTCAGCACCCAGTAGCCATTTATTTTGGTGCCTTGCTGGGAAAGAGGTTCTTTTGAAAATGTATCCCTTGATCTTTCTATGTTTCAGTTCCCCCTCTGTGATGGGGATAGTAATCCTTTTGGGTATATCTACACTGCAGGCTCAAGTCGCATTAAGCTACACAACTTCAGCTACGTTAATTGTGTAGCTGAATTCAAAGTAGCTTAACTTGGCTTTAGGCTCTGTCTACACAGCAGGAAGTTGAAGGAAAAACGCTCTTCCTTTGACTTCCCTTACTCCTTGTGAAATGAGGGTTACAGGATTTGGAGTAAGAAGCCTATTATTTCAAAATTATTTCAAAATAATGGGCTTGCTGTGTAGACGCGCACTGTCTTCTCCCACCTTTTGTCTGTCTTGTTTACTTAGCTCTTTGGGACAGACTGACATTTTTTGTAGGTAAATACAGCACTTAGTACAACAGGGCCCCAATATTGGTGGAAATCTCTTTGCCCACTGTAGTACAAATAATAATAATAATAATAAACAAGTGCATGGAAGCAGGGAGTGAGGTCAGTGGAAGGTCCATAAGCTGATCCCTGCAAAATCATCACATCTTTCAAATTTTTAGCTCAAGAAAAAAATACAAAATATTTTTCATTGCAAAGAACATATGTGAAAAAATTATTCATCCCCCATCAGTGAAACCAGTAGGAGGTGGGAATGTTTTCACATAGCTCAGTCCGCTAATAGTTGTCCTCTTTGTTAACGACACGCTCCCACCAGTTGAGTCAAGTATATAAATATAAAATATTCCACTGGGGTGTTGCGGAGATCTCGCTGAGAGACTGTCTTCTTCTCTTGTGCTGGTTTGCCAAAGAGCAGGCAAATGGCAACTCAAGTTATTGCATGGTGCAAAAAGACCTTGCACTGGAGTAAACCTTACTGTAGCAGACTGCTATTCACAGGCCCTGTCTGGTCATGTGTCTACCCAAGGGCGGAAACTCAGGTATCAACCAGTGGCTTGATTTTCCAAGGCACTGAGCTACCGATGTTTCTTTTTCCTTTCCCACATTGTCTCAGCCCACTTCCTTTCATTATCCTTTCTCCATCTGTTTCTTCTATCCTTCCATCTCTATCATTCATTCTTCTCCCCTCCATCTTAATAACACTTAGTCTACCACATTTCAAAGAACTATTCAATCTTTAACTAAAGAATCCTCCCTGCTCTTCTCTGATGTGCATAAATTACTCTTGTTTGACAGTAGAATATATGGAGACACTGGATTAAAAAACTTGCCAAGGGCCCCAGAGGAGATCAGTGGCAGAGCTTGCATTAAAACTCAGAAGTATCTGGCTCAGTGCCCCAAAATCAGAGCCATGCATTACACATGATAAAGGTTTGACTGTACGATGTGGCATAAAGATCAGCAGGAAAGGTTGTTACATACTAGTATGACCCACCAGGGTTATTGCCCATGGGTGCAGGTCCACATAAAAAGCGAATGAGTCCATCATAGTGCGTATAGTGGGATGAATTTCTTTAGCTCAACTGATAGATGTGTGGTGCCCTGCTTTCATATTCTAGTGGTAGCCCAAAACTGGCTGGTGGCACATGCTCCTGAAAGGTTCATTTTATAAATGTTCCTCTTCAACTACGGCACTTGTGATTAAAAGCACTACAATTCCAAAAGACCAATCATATCCCCTTCAGGTTCCTTTGGCTCCCTTTGCTTTGCTCCATTCTGCCTCCCTCTTAACTTTCTTTCCCATCCTGCTCTACTCTGCTCATTATCTGTCCCCCAATCACCTCACACCATTCTCTGTCCTCCACCCCTCCTCACCAGTTGTCCCAATCAGCACAAGAGGTAGCTACGTGCCTTCTAGCCTGCTCTTATCTAGTCACAGCTTGTTCCCCTAAGGGAATTTTTGGCCTGGGGTTTTGTGTGTGTGTGTGTATGTGTGTGTATGTTTTTATATACTTTATTTTTATCAGAGAGGGGATAGAGAGTACATAATGTCTTCGGGCCATGAGATTACATAGCAGATAAGGGACAGAGAGCTGTAATATAATCACTCCAGGCCATGAAGTTATGTTGCTAACATCGAAACTACAGAGAATGTAACAGGTAAAATTGTTTCCAACCCCTATGCAAGCACCTGATCTGTGTCAACATATCCAGATCCACACTGAGATTTCAATGTTAATGTACTGGCAGCTAATGGTAAAATCCAGGGCTTTCCTCTCACTCGTCTACCACTCTTGTTTCACTCGTCTACCACTCTTTTCTGACTCTTCTCCATCTGCTGCTCCTCCTCTTCTTCTCTCTTCCTTTATCTTTCCATTTCTGGGTTGAAAAGGATTTGGTTTGGTTCTATATTTGGATTATAAACAGCTCAATTCAATTGTAACTTCCTCAGGGCAAAAATTTACTTGAAATCTATAAAATGCCATGCATGCCTATGGCACTATAAAAATAGTAATACTACAGCAAAAATAGTAGGGCCATGTTGAAGCCAAGAACTTTGCTAAATTCAAAAAGGGACTGGACATTTATAGGGGTAACAGAAATACTGAAATTTAAATAGTTAATACCAACAATATTTTTAGATAGGGTGACCATATTTTAATATGTGCAACATGGGACACCTGGTAAAATTACTTGTATCCAAGCGAGTTCAATGACAATAAAACAATAAATTACAAAAGTTCCAACTGACATAAAATTGGAGGGTCTCTCTCTCTCTCTCTCTCTTTCACACACACACACACACACACACACACACAATCTCTCTCTCTCTCTTTCATATAACTCTCACAGGGTATGTCTACACTACCCCGCTAGTTCGAACTAGCGGGGTAATGTATGCATACCGCACTTGCTAATGAAGCCCGGGATTTGAATTTCCCGGGCTTCATTAGCATAAGCGGGGAGCCGCCATTTTTAAATCCCCGCTGCTTCGAACCCCGTGTAGCGCGGCTACACGGGGCTCGAACTAGGTAGTTCGGACTAGGGTCCTATTCCGAACTACCGTTACTCCTCGTGAAACGAGAGTACCGGTAGTTCGGAATAGGACCCTAGTCCGAACTACCTAGTTCGAGCCCCGTGTAGCCGCGCTACACGGGGTTCGAAGCAGCGGGGATTTAAAAATGGCGGCTCCCCGCTTATGCTAATGAAGCCCGGGAAATTCAAATCCCGGGCTTCATTAGCAAGTGCGGTATGCATACATTACCCTCCTAGTTCGAACTAGGAGGTAGTGTAGACATACCCACACAGAGGTTGACTGATTCACCCTCCCCTCGCTGCCTAGTGCTCTCTGCTCTCTATGCCGGGCTGGTCTCCAGGACCGACCGGTGTCTCCTGGTACCTGGCACCATGTCTTCTGAGGCAACGTGTGTGGCGGGGCGGGGGGGGGGGCAAGGCGCCATGTCACACAGGGTCACATGCCCTCCCCCCAATTTCTGCTGGGGTTCTCATCAGATTGTGGCCCGCAGCAGCCTTTTAGCACTCTGCAAGAGGGAAGGGATGGGACCTACTTCCACCCACAGACAAGGGAGTCAACGGGGGGATGGGAGGGAGGCAGCTCCATACTCCTGGAAGGGTTGAGGCTGAGGGAAGAAGGGTTGTATGTGGCCAAGGGCAGCCAGCCCTCAGTGCCATTGGACTGTGGTGCCCCCACGCCCAGCGTTGCCTGGAGCACACGGCACAGCATCCCTGCCTCTCCAGGTAGCCCTAAGAGACTCCTGGAGTGTGCAGTGTGACCCTCTGGTGATGATTTAAAGGGCTCAAGCTCCAGACACCACTGCTGATGCAGCAATGGCAGCCAGAGCCCCAGCCCCTTTGACTCACCAGGCCTTAGATCAATTGCCCCTTTGGCCCTCCCCATCAGAGGGCCTGCCTGCAGAAGAGGCGTGGGGGGGGGGAGGGATGATCTGGGGAATGTCTTTGCAGAGCTCATCTCTTGTCCTCCTCCCTTCCCTCCCGCCTGCCCCACAGATGGGAACAGCTTGTCCCTTCCTGCCGGCACAGTGTTGAAAGGCAGCTAGCATCTCCAGACTGCTGCTGGACACCAACATAACCCAGCCCCACCTGTCCTCTGGCTACAGTATGGGCAGGAACGAGTTAAGCCCTAAGGATGCCTGGTCTCAGACCAACATAATGTCGCCACTCCTTGTGGTGTTAAGATTGCTTTGTGATGCAAAATCATGGTGGTGCAAAGGATGAGTTTGTTTTCTTGTGACAAAGAATATAAAAATGGCTCTTGCCACTTCCCAGCATCTAAACTAAGCTCGATGTTCTTCTAAGCATGCCAGATTTTACAGTGGCTCTCACAGGACCTGATCCAAAGTCTCTTGGAGCCCTTATGAGCGGGTTGAGCGGATTGACAGGAAGCCATTGTGGCTCTACTCCACCAATATCCATCCAATGCAATGATCAAATCTGACTTGGTGTATTAGAGACCACTGTAGAAGTCACTGTAATCAAACAAAGTCACAGGATCAATGCAATTTGAAAAATACTGTTTTATGCCAGGCTCTAACTTTTATCCAGCAGCTGGAAAGTGAGATCTTGCCATGACGACATTCTAGATCCCTTGCTTAGACATTCTCTCTCTCAAATCATAGAATGATAGAATCTGAGAACTGGAAGGGACCTCGAGAGGTCATTGAGTCCAGTCCCCTGCCCTCATAGCAGGACCAAGCACTGTCTAGATCAGAGGTGGGCAATAATTTTTGACCAGGGGCCACTTCAGAAATTTTGAAGTGGCCTCGGGCTGCCCTGGAAGGGGTGAGGCCAGAACACTTCCGTGCTTCCTCACCTGCAGTTCCCTCTAGGTATCCGTGCCCCTGGCGGTGGAAGGAGACCTTGTGTGCTTCCCCCTGCTGCCTCCAGGTCAATCAGGGCCTGAGGAGGGGGAGCACATGAAGTCTCTTGCTCCCTGCCCCCACCCTGCAAGGGAGCACTGCACTTAGAGTCAGCAACCAGCTGAGCAGCAGCTGGTGGTTGAATTTAAATGCTGAGCCCCTTGTACAATGGGAGGAGACTTCGTGTGCCCCCTCCTCCCACCCCCAAGCCCTGATTGGCCTGGGGGCAGGGGGAGTGCGCAAAATCTCCTCCCGCCCTGTCTCCGTTTTGCAAGAAGCGTGAGGTGCTTAGAAGCGCCGCATCCCTCGCAGAGCGGGAGGAGACTTCGTGTCTCCCCCCCCCCCTCCCCACTCCTCCCCAGGCCAATCAGGGCTTAGGGTTGGGAGAGCACACAAAATCTCTTTTCTTCCTGCGAGAAGCGCACAGCGGGAGTGGCAGGGCCTCCACAGGCCAGATCAACTCGCTCTTTTGCCCATCCCTGGTCTAGATCATCCCTGATAGATGCCTATCCAACCTGCTCTTAAATATCTCCAGTGAAGGAGATTCCATATGCAATATGCAATGTGTATTTTCCAGTCACCAAATGAGCTCATTTGCATGACATTTAAAATATATTATATACAGGATGCGTCAGTGTGTTCTGTCATAAATATGTATTAACACAACCAAAATTACATTTAGTGACAAATTTAGGTTTCATCTCCCCACACCCTGCCCACTGGAAATCTTAAAAGCACTGAAATAAGAAGTTAAGGGGAAAAACTCTAGCATTTTTGCATGCTGCCTTCTCATTGCCTACAAGGCTATTAATAAATACAATCCTCCACTCCATAAGGCATTCACGTTTAAGATACCTAGCTTCATCCAAATTGCACTCTCATACAAAATCTTAATGGTGAATTTTATGCATTCAAAACATGTTGTGCCACATTAGAATTCAGTACATTCTATAATACATGGTGTTTAAAAATTCTTTAAAAGAACAGTAAAAATGCAAAAATGAGCACTCAAAAGTTAGGAAATGCCAGTCTTTAGGTTGCTCCATTCTGTGTATGCATTATGATAGTCTCTAATTACGTGATCACATACTATTTTTTCCACAGGACTCCTGCCTTATTTAATGAATGGGAGTTAGTCAAGATTTTTTTCATACTCTGCATTCAGCACGTGGCCCCAGGGCTTATTTTTATACACCATCCAAACTCTGCAGTGAATGGAGAATTATTAATTTCCTTTGGAACATTTCTATGGTCACGTTTCCACTTGCAGGAAGATCATCGTGGCAGTGGTCAATCTTCTGGCATTCGATTTAGTGGGTCTAATAAAGACCCACCAAATCAAATGCTGAGGGCACCCTTGTCAGTGCCTGTATTCCTACCCCTCATGAGGATTAAGAGAAGTCAATGAGAGTGTTTATCCCATCGACCTCCCACTATGAAGATGGCGCTGAAGATCAGCTTACGTTTTTTTATGTAGCTGGAATTGAGTACCTTAAACCAACCTTCCCCCGTAGTGTGGACCTGGCCTATGGTACTCTCACCAAACTACCTGAATGCATCACAAACATTAATTAATTTACCCTCAATCTCTCTCTCTGAGATTACCTGTTACAATTATCCCTACTTTACAGCTGGAGAACTGAGGCACAGAAAGAGTAAGGTGAAAATTGCCAGACAGTTCTACAACTCTTAGGTGCCCAATTTGACACATGCAGGCTTTGATTTTTCAGAACCCTTAGCTTTTTTTATAGCACTTTCTGTGTTTAATGAACAGCTCCCATTGACTTCACTGCCAATCTGACCCTGATCCACAGAAACTGAGCAACGCACAGCGGGTGGCCGTGGGCCACTTTAATGCTGGCACTTCCTAACTTCTGAGGATACATCTACACAGCAAGGCAAAAGTTGAATTAAGCTACACAACTTCAGCTACGTCAATTGCATAGCTGAAGTTGAAATAGCTTAATTTGGCTTTTGACGCTGTCTACACAGCAGCAAGTTGAAGGAAGAACACTCTTCCTTCGACTTCCCTTACTACTCGTGAAATGAGGGTTACAGGAGTTGGAGTAAGAAGTCCTGCAGCTTGAAATTAATTTGAATTAAAGGCTTGCTGTGTAGCCACGCTCTTTGTCATTTCAAAATAACGTCAGTTATTCTGATATAATGCTGCTGTGTAGACATACCCTGATTGCTTAAACTTAATGTTCTTTTGATGTAGTTTTCTATACCATATGGCTGCATCTAGACTGGCAAGTTTTTCCACAAAAGCTGCTGCTTTTGCAGAAAAACTTGCCAGCTGTCTACACTGGCTGCTTGAATTTCCGCAAGAACACTGACGATCTCCTGTAAGATTGTCAGTGTTCTTGCGGAAAAACTATGCTGCTCAGCTACATCTAGACTGGCATGATTTTCCGCAAATGCTTTTAACGGAAAAGTTTTTCCGCTAAAAGCATTTGTGGAAAAGAGCATCTAGATTGGCACAGAAGCTTTTCTGCAAAAGCACTTTTTGCGGAAAAGCGTCCGTGGCAATCTCAACATGCTTTTGCGCAAAAAAGCACCGATCGCCATTTTCATGATCGGGGCTTTTTTGCGCAAAACAATACCGCGTTGTCTACACTGGCCCTCTTGCACAAAGCTCCGACTTCCCTACTAAGAAGACAATGAGCAGTCCTGTGGCACCTGAGAGAATAACAAAAATATGCAGTGTCCTAGAGCATTCATGGGTAAAACCCACTCCATCGGACGAAGTGTGTATAACATGGCTACCCCCTGAGGCCCACTAAGAAGATGTTTTCTCTCAGTTTGCTGCTGCATTTACTGAGTTCTCAGAGAGCATCAAACATATAGGGAGCATCTAACATGTAGAGTGTCACCTGACATCACTATGATCAATATTCCATGCAGATAATTACACTTTCCCACCTTTGTTAAGCCCTTGGAGACCCCGCCCGCCCGCCCGAGATCAGATGAAAGGGGCAAGGATGCAAATTGTTATTATTTACCACTGCTATGAGCTAGGGAAAGGGGGGCAGCATAGGTTCCCATGCCAATAGCAGCCTACTTTTAACTACCCCAATTCATTCATTTATTGCGCTTGCAAGCCTTCTGCTCCAGTTGTGAACGTAAATGGTTTGCAGCTGGAGCTGCTCCAATGTCTACTTTCCTTTTTCTCCCCTTCCTGCTTCATTCTGGTATTGATTTCTTCAGCTGAAGAGGGAAGGGGGGGAATTAGGTTCAAAGGTCACAGAAAGGACAGGCAAGCCATGGACTCAGCACAGACCTATCTCTCTATCTGTGCTGAATAACAGGCTGAAGGAGGCCTTCTCAATTGCTGAAACAGAGATACTGCCTCAGAGGTCAAGCCACTCAATCCGTGCCCCAAATGCCCAGGGCACTTGTCATATTTTGTCTGTCCTGGCTAACATATTTTCCTTTATGAATGAAATAATATTTTCATTAATAATGGCATCAAAGAAATCCATCAGTTTCTCCAATCAATACACACTTTTCAGTATGATAAGTGGTTATTTGGCCCAAGAGAAGGAACCAGAATAGTGTATAGAGTTCTGCAGTGGCAAAGACCGGTAAGGAGGCCTGGAGATGGAGATAGAGATGGAAATGAAGGGTGTTGCATATCAGCACTGAGGTTTCGATAGAAGGCTCCGACCTTATTTGCTTTTGCATCCTTCTTTTGGCCCTAGAGTGACAACAGCATCATAATAGCCTGAGAATCAAATTCACTTCTGTTAGGTGATCAAAGAATGATTTGATCTGTTAATATTGCCAGCCTGTTATAGGTGCACAAGAAAGATGGAATAAGAGAGGAAAGTGAGCACGCTAGCAAGAAAGAAAGAAAATGAAAATCTGAGAGACGAGGGAGATTAAGAAAAAGTGAGTAGTCTGCTCTTTAAGAAAGCAGAGAGAGAGCTTGAGGGAAAAATAAAAAGCTAAATGCCCTTCCCACATAAATTATAGTATTTAAATACCTTTGATGCATCCTGTGAGAGGGAGCTTTTGTTCCCATTCGACAGATGGGGAACTCGGGTATTCAGAAGCTAAATGACTTGCCCAAGTTGCCACAGGAACACTGTAGCAGAGTAGGAACTTGGTCTCAGGTCCCCTGCTAGCACCCTTGTTACTGGACCGTCCTTCTCCCTATAGAACTGACTAGATATTCAGATAGACCTGCAGTGTTATTGCTGGATTAACAAGTTGAAGGGTTGGATAGTGTGGAGATGAGTGTAATGTAAGATAACAAGCAGCCATTTTGAAAGAAATGAGGAATAGACCGAGTAAGAATAAATAAGACCTAACCCAACTCTTCACTCAAAGCTGTAATCAAATACATGCAGGGTTCCTATCTGGAGTTCTGAAAAGGTCTGTGAATTAAAAAAGAATAGCTTGTTTTCATGTGACTTGGACCAGACATTCTTGAGATCTTTGAGAATACTTGAGGTACTTCCATCTTCAATTTGTAATCTCCTGAGATATGGCTCATTTGGAAGAGGTTTATGTATGTACAGGGCATACAAGGGGAGTTTTCACACTGTTTTCCTCCTTATAAAATCCCTTCTTCTGATCCTGTTCTTCCTATGATTGCCCAATGGTTAACCCCCAGCTGAGGGTACGTCTAGACTGCAATGCTATTTCGGGATACCAGAGGTATCTCGAAACAGCTACCCTGCGTCCAAGAAACGTGTCCGCTATTTCGAAATAATTTTCAAAATAATAGACATGCTATTTCAGCATCCCTGTAAACCTCATTCCACGAGGAATAAAGGATGTCTCAAAATAGTGCTTTATTTCAAAACTTGGTGCCGTGTAGATGCACCACATTTCAAAATAGCCTGTTTTGAAATAAAATCGAAATAAGATACACAATTTGCGTAAATTGCATATCTTATTTTGATTTTAGAGTGCAGTGTAGACATACCCTGAGATGCATATGAGATTTCTAGGCTTGAATGAAGCTCTCAGTAGTAACTTCTCTGCTATTTAGAACTTTGGACCCCTTACACTCCATTCATCTGAAGAAGTGGATTGTGCCCATCTACATTTTTGTTAGTCTCTAGGAGTATGTCTACACTACAAAGTTAATTCGAACTAACAGACGTTAGTTCGAATTAACTTTGATAGGCGCTACACATACAAACCGCTAGTTCAAACTTAATTCGAACTAGCAGAGCGCTTAATTCGAACTAGGTAAACCTCATTCTACGAGGACTAACGCCTAGTTCGAATTAAGCAGTTCGAATTAAGGGCTGTGTGGCCACTTAATTCGAACTAGTGGGAGGCTAGCCCTCCCCAGCTTTCCCTGGTGGCCACTCTGGGCACCACCAGGGAAACTCGTCTGCCCCCCTCCTGGCCCCGGAGCCCTTAAAGGGGCACGGGCTGGCTACGGTGCCCGTGCCAGGTGCAAGCCTGCCAGCACCCAGCCAGCAGGCCCTGAACCTGGCACGGCACGAACCAGCTACCTGCTGCCACCCAGCCCTCCGCCTCTTCCCGGGACCAGGCTAGCGGCTCCCGGGAGCCTGCCCGGGGTCGCAAGAGGCGGGCGCCCGCCTGGTCTAGTGCAGACATTGTGGACCTCATCCACGACGTCCGCACTAGGCACAGGAAAGTGGCCGGCTAGGGCAGGAGAGCTGCCAGCCTGGCCACCCAGGAGCAGGTTTGCATAAAAATCAGGGTGGTCCAGTGAGACCCCCCGACCCTGAGCCCTGAGCTTAGAATGGCCGTCCTGAGTCAGACCAAAGGTCCATCTAGCCCAGTAGCCTGTCTGCCGACAGCGGCCAACACTAGGGACCCTGGAGGGGATGGACCGAAACAATGACCAAGACATTTGTCTCGTGCCATCCATCTCCAGCCTTACACAAACAGAGGCCAGGGACACCATTTTTACCCCCTGGCTAATAGCACTCCATGGACCCAACCTCCATGAACTTATCTCACTTCTCTTTAAACTCTGTTCTAGTTCTAGCCTTCACAGCCTCCTGCAGCAAGGAGTTCCACAGGTTGACTCTTTGCTTTGTGAAGAACAACTTTCTGTTATTAGTTTGAAGCCTGCTACCCATTCATGGCAGCCTGCGGCAAGTGCAGCCGGGCTGATGGCCGAGTGCTGTGATGTGCCAAGCGTGGGCACTCAGGGCACTCCAAGCCAGGACTGCTTTGCAGGCGGGGAACCCCTGAGAACTGTCTGTCCAGAGTGGGGGTTGGGACCCTTTAAGCACAGCCCTCGGCTAGCCTGAGACAGCAGCTACACGCTCGAAGTCCTAACCTGATGCCCTGCTGGCACTGCTTCCGGCCATCCTTAACCTCTGTTCAGGGTCCACTCAATGTGGACATGCTAGTTCGAATTAGCAAAATGCTAATTCGAACTAGTTTTTAGGTCTAGATGCGCTAATTCGAATTAGCTTAGTTCGAATTAACGAATTCGAATTATGTTAGTTCGAATTAGTGCTGTAGTGTAGACATACCCTAAGGTGCTGTAAGACTATTCATTTTTTCCCCTCTGCTATTGAACACAGACAGCTATTCAGAAGCTGACAGAGCACTTTCCCTCTGTTAAGGTTACCAGGTACCAAGTGCAAAAAATCGGGACGCTCTTTTCTATTCATGGGAAGGTATAGTTGCATATATAGGAGAAACCCCCTAATACTAGGATGGTCTCAATAATATTGAGATGTCTGGTCATCCGACCCTCTGTTCCCCTTCAACTCCAAGTGTAACTACTTCCCCACTTTCCTGCCACATGTATTCACTAGCCCAAGTTCTTAGTAGTTTTCAGTCTGTTTCTTTCTGAGCCCAGACCCACATGCTATAAAAACTCTGGTCCACCTATTTCACAACAACTGTTTTCTGCATATGAAAGCCAGGACTGGTATTAAGGGGTAGCAAGCAGGGCATTTGCCTGTGGCCACAAACCACAGAGGGCAGCACAAAGATAAGTTTCTCACGCTTTGGCTTCAGTTCTGAGTGGTGCACATAAGGGCTTCAGCTTTCTACCCTTGGCCCCAGTGAGGTTTGCTTTTTGTGGGTCCTGGGAACCCACAAGGAAATCAAATCTTTCCCCTTCTGCTCTGCCCAGGGCTGGGACTGTCAAAGCAGGCACATTTTTGAGGCTGAATATTTCCCCCTAGTTTGAGGAGCTTGGATAATATAGGCACCGGTTATCCTCTTTTATTTTAACCCTTGGATTTCACTGCTCCTCTCTTAAGTCACTCGTACGCCGCCAAAGATAGAATGTAAGCTTTCTGGGCAGGGATCCTCTCTCGCTATGGTTCTACACATTGCTTAGTACAGTGGGGCCCCAAACTTAGTGGGGGCCTGTAGGGTTGCCAGATGTCTGGTATTGACCCAGACAGTCCAGTATCTGTTGCCTCTGCCCAGTAAAAAAAAACCCAGAAAATACCGGACATGTAAAATGTCCGGTATTTTCTGCTTTTCTTGGACGGAACGCCGTTTGGGACACTCTTCCCCTGCCACATCAGGCTAAGGGAAGCAGGGACTGTGGTGATTTAAAGGCACAATCGCTCTTTGTATGTGTTGGTTTGTTTTGGGGTTTTTTTTTTTTTTTTTTTGTTCAACCAATTTTTTCCCCACCACGTTCAGTATCTTTTGTGAAAATATCTGGCAACTCCAGGGGCCTGTAATAATTATTTGCATTATGCTATTCTTACGTGTTCGTTATTATGTTTAGAGGGGTAGCCATGTTAGTCTGTTAGCTTTAAAAACGAGCTTCGCTGATGAAGTGGGTTTTACCCACAAAAGCTCATGATCTAATATATTCATTAGTCTCTATTTGCCACCGGACTGCTCGCTGTTATTATGTTCAGTTAGGGACAGAAGACACTGATGGGGCCTTCCAGAGTAAATAACACAGGAATGGATAAAAGTGATAGAAGACCAATGGCCTATTGTTGCTACCGAGGAAGCAAAGCTTCCTTCGCCAAAACACTCCACAGCAGAGCAGCTTGACAGGGTAGCAGAAACACTTTCGTTCTGGCTAAACTGTGCTTGAGAGTTGTTTTCTTTTCATCCTCTTTCTAATTTTAACCCACAAGGAAAACACAGAACTATGAGCCCAACACACATAGTCCAAAGTCTGGCCGACACAGATAGGCCTGGTGCCGTTTCAGGAACTGTATAAACAGCAATGTATCACTGTATCAACATGACTCTCCCTACCCCCAAAGCGTCCTGCAGGTGCCCAGTTCTGCAGGCAGTTGCACATCCGCAAGTGGAACGACTCCCAGAGGAGATGAGGTTGTTCAGCACATCAGTGGGTTCAAGCCCTCTCTGTGCATTCACTCGCTTTGAGTCAACGCCATGTCCTGTTATTCATTTACTCCGTTTGCATCAACAGAAAAGAAATCAGAGGCCATGTTCTGCTGCAGCCACTGCTCAGGCAGAGTTCCTAGTAAGGTCACAGAGTAAGGATCCGGGCAGGGCTGGTTGCTAGTCATTCCAACACCAGAGGCATAGTGTTAATGGATCGCTCTGAAAGCTAGGCTAGAACCATGTTAGAGCAGTGGCATCCAGCCCTAGCTGCTTGTAATCCCAGCTGATCTGGGACCAGCGGAAAGGCCCTGAAACTTCAGCACCCTTGGTTTATGTTGTCTACTTGTAAACCTAGCCCTGACCGCAGGATTTAGCACTTGGACAGGATGCAAGAAGGAAAACAAATAAACAACGAGCCAATAATCAGCTACAAAGTCGAGATTTTCAAGTCAGCGCCAATGTTTTTAGGAGGTTCAGTGGTAAACACCAGTGGTGACTGTGATTTTGCAGATAGCTTTGGCAAATTACTTAGCAGCAGTAGCTGCAAAAAACAGTATCTTACATCCAGGTAGTAGCTCAGAGGAAATTGCAGCAATGTACACACTTGACATAGATACCACATATGTAACACTGTCATCCATGGGGTGAATTGTTCCTATGGTTGCCTTCCCGCTGTAACGCGTATACCTAGAGTGGTTCACTGTCCCATGCAGTGGCACCTAGACCACAGCAACAGATAAGACCAAGTGACCTCTACTGCAGGGGCTGGGAGCCAGTTGGCTTTTAGCTCAGAGGGTGGAGGCTCCTATAACCAGCTTCAGATGTCCTAGGTTCAAATCCTCCTGGGGGTGATTACACTGGTATTCTGTCTACTTTTCCCTCTTCAGCAGCCTGGCCCTTAACAATCCAAATGTCTCTCTCTCCAGCAGCTTCAAACAGCTGTCCTCTTTCAAAATCAACCTGCCATCTGGGCACTCTCTCCAAGTCACAGTCACTGTCACCCATAGATTTAGCTGGGTGAAAGTCACTGGAAAGCTCTGCACTTGATTTTCAGTGTTTTAAGCACAGTTGCAACAACATCAGCGGCCTTTCCTCTGCTATGCTCACAGCCCGGAAGAGAGGCGTTGACATCCATTCGGAGGTCACATCTCCATTACAGCGTGACATCGGCACAACTTCACCCCTGTAGAGTGTCTGGTGAAAATGCTCTATGCCAGCAGGAGAGCGCTCTCCCGTCAGCAAAATTACTCTGCCTTGGTGAAAAGCGGAAGTTACGTTGAAGAGAGAATGTCTCCTGCTGACATAGCAGCAGCATGGACAGTGCAAAACCTGCAGTGCTCCGGAGGAGGCGCTTTCATGCTCCTGAGCCATGCAAGTTAGATCAATAGAGCCCTGCAAATCCACGTATATCCGCTTTATATCATTTTTGTGGATATGGATGCAGAGGCAGATACATAATTTGTATCTAGAACCCTGCAAATGTGCAGATATTCACTTTATATCCATGGGTAGCCATGTTCGTGGATGTTAATGCGAATATCTGCAGCTCATTTTTGCAGATACAGATGCAGATACAAATTTTGTATCTGCGCAGGGCACTATAGATCAACTTAACCTATAACGTAGAGCAGCCCTAAATCATAGGAGAGTGGGGCCACCTCTTAACTGCAACAATCCTTCCTGGGCTTTGGGACCAGAAGATAACAACAGCAAGGTGCAAAGTGGCTGCACTGAGGAATCTGATCCTTTGTCTAGGGCCTACTGGTAGCTCTTATGGTTTGTCTTGACCTGGGGTTTCTTACCATTAGTTGTACTGCTTAGTTCACCATTGTCCCAAAGGCAAGCGTGCTGCCAACAATGCTTCCTGAAGCAACTGGATTTCCCTTCGAGGTCTCCCATAAAATTAGTGATGAGACTTGCTCACACAAGTTGACTAGATCACCCCCCAGGGAGCTGGGGCTGGAAGCCAAACAGTAGCATGCATGTCCTAAGAGCTAGGTTTGTTTTACAATAGCCTATTCAGACAACCCAAGGGTATTAGTATTGAAAAGGAACTCAACAGTAAACTTCTGTTTGGTATTTGAGCCGATATTTGTTACATACTAGGAAAGCGGTGAGGGTAGGAATGGCTGATTCACTGACGGAAAAATTGCCAAGCCATCTGTCAGCTGAGTTCAACGATGGGGGAGCGAGGGCATTGCAGCTGGTCAGCTCTGCCTTCCTTCACATGGCCAAGTTGACATCTTGGCGAAAGTTTCATAGCTGGGATCAGAGAAGTGATTCCATACTCTCCGACGTTGCTCTCGCTGGACCTCTTGAGCAACATGCAAACTGCTCTGAATACTGCATAAACAAGTTGTCACTCAAAACCAGGGCAATGCTAGAAGGGGGAACTGTCTTTCCCCATCGA
This sequence comes from Pelodiscus sinensis, assembly GCF_052426305.1. Classification (NCBI taxonomy): domain Eukaryota; kingdom Metazoa; phylum Chordata; order Testudines; family Trionychidae; genus Pelodiscus; species Pelodiscus sinensis. Next base: position 117,067,337 of record NC_143056.1, on the reverse strand, counting down.
CAAAGCTGCCACCAATGAAGCCTTCAGTATAGGGCAGTGGGTTTCAAAAAACAGGTGGCGACCAAGTACTAGGCTGTGTAATATCGGGCACTTGGTCTCACTGTTGCAAGGGGATAGGGTGACCAGTCGAGGTCCTGGCACTGCAGACTGCGCTGTGCCCCAGAAGCGGCTGGCACAGGCCCAGCTCCTACATGGAGTGTGGGGGGCAGAAGAGCACAGAGAGCTCCATGTACTGCCCCTGCCCCAAGTACTAGCTCCGCATTCCTATTGGCTGGGAACCTGCTGCTGGCTGTTTTGGGGGAGCAGCACTGTCTGCAGTGCCAGGAGGGCAGGAAACCTGCCTTAGTATCCCCACTGCGCCGCTGACCAGGACCCGCTTAAGGTGAGCCCCTCCTATCCCAGCCTTGTCCCCTTTCCCCCAGAGCCGGAGCCCCCTCTTATACCCCAAAGCTCTCATCCTCAGCCCCGCCCCACACTCTAGTCATATTATGTTGGGTCGCAGACATCAACAATTTTCTTCAACTGGATCATGCAAACCACTGGTATAGGGGATGACTGCAGAGTAGACAGGGTGGTTAAAAGAGCATGAAAAAAATAAGAGCGATGCTGTGTCTTTACTCGGAACATAAACTAAACCCAAATTTGATCATCTCCAAAGTTCCATCCAAGTTTGCAGACTCAAAAAGTTTCATATAGTTTGGAAACATTTGGAAGTTCATTCAGGCCTCAGAGTCACATGCATGGGGGGAGGAATCTAGGGGTATGTCTAGACTGCATCTCTCTGTCGACAGAGGGATGCAGTTTAGGCAGGTCGACATTACAAATGAGGCAGGGATTTAAATATCCCATGCCTAATTTGCATAAAAATGGCCACCGTGTTTTGCCGACTCAGCACTTTGTTGGCAAAATGCGGGAGTCTAGAGGGGGATCTGTCAAGAAAGAAAACCTTTTTTGACAGATCCTGTAAACCTCCTTGCAGGAGACATAAGGGATCTGTCGAAAAAGGCTTTCTTTCTTGACAGATCCCCCTCTAGACTCCCGCATTTTGCCGACAAAGTGCTGCCTCATTTGTAATGTCGACCTGCCTAAACTGCATCCCTCTGCCGACAGAGGGATGCAGTCTAGACATACCCTAACTTACCTTTCCTATTCCAAGTGAAACTTGCGGTGCTGCCAGCTAGAAAAAAACTTGGTTCAACCTATAAACACTGAGCAGCTGTGATACTGGACAAAAATCATGGTAGGGGAGTCACAAAGCAGTCATGCTTAGAGGCCCTTTACTGACCATAAGCTCATTAGTGGGTTTTACCCACGAAAGCTCATGACCTAATACATTTCTGACAGCTTTCTTTGATAGGATAACGAGCCTTGTGGATAAGGGAGAAGTGGTGGATGTCATATACCTAGACTTTAGTAAGGCATTTGATATGGTCTCGCATGATATTCTTATTGATAAACTAGGCAAATATAACTTAGATAGGGCCACGATAAGGTGGGTGCATAATTGGCTGGATAACCGTAGTCAGAGAGTTGTTGTTAATGGTGCTAAATCCTGCTGGAAAGGGATAACAAGTGGAGTTCCACAAGGGTCTGTTTTGCAACCCGTACTGTTCAATATCTTCATCAATGATGTAGATATTGGGATAGAGAGTACGCTTATTAAGTTTGCAGATGATACCAAACTGGGTGGGGTTGCAACTTCTTTGGAGGATAGAGACATAATTCAAAATGACCTTAGCAAGTTAGAGAAATGGTCAGAGGTAAACAGGATGAAGTTTAATAAAGAGAAATGCAAAGTGCTCCACTTAGGAAGGAACAATCAGTTCCATACATACAAGATGGGAAGCGACTGTCTAGGAAGGAGCATGGCGGAAAGGGATCTAGGGGTCATAGTGGACCACATGTTGAATATGAGTCAACAGTGTGATGCTGTTGCAAAAAAACCAAATATGATTCTAGGTTGTATCAACAGGTGTGTTGTAAGCAAAACTCGTGAAGTCATTCTGCCGCTCTACTCTGCACTAGTTAGGCCTCAGCTGGAGTACTGTGTCCAGTTCTGGGCGCCACATTTCAAGAAAGATGTGGAGAAATTGGAAAGGGTACAGAGAAGAGCGACAAGAATGATTAAAGGTCTAGAGAACATGACCTATGAAGCCAGGCTTCATGAACTGGGCTTGTTTAGTTTGGAAAAAAGAAGATTAAGGGGGGACATGATAGCGGTTTTCAAATATCTAAAAGGGTGTCACAAGGAGGAAGGAGAAAATGTGTTCCTCTTGGTTTCTGAGGACAGGACAAGGAGTAATGGGCTTAAAGTGCAGCAAGGGAGGTTTAGATTGGACATTAGGAAAAAATTCCTAACTGTCAGAGTGGTCAAATATTGGAATAAATTGCCAAGGGAGGTGGTGGAATCTCCCTCTCTGGAGATATTTAAGAACAGGTTAGATAGACATCTGTCAGGGATGGTGTAGACGGAGCTTGGTCCTGCCTTGAGGGCGGGGGGCTGGACTCGATGACCTCTCGAGGTCCCTTCCAGTCCTATGATTCTATGATTCTATGATTTGTTAGTCTCTAAAGTGCCGAAGGACGACTCGTTGTTTGTAAAGTCACAGACTAACACTGCAACCCCTTTGAGATGCATTCCACAAGGGAGTCTTTAAAAGTACACCCTCCAAAAGCAGCTTCTGTGGGGAAAGACTGTTCCAAATGTGTGGAAACTTGAAGGAAATCATAACTGGTGTTACATTGATTTATGCCAGCTAAGGAACTGGCTCCTGTTTTTGCCAGTGGTGTTTCCCATGATTGTTTCTCTGTCTCTCAAATGGGAGCCTGTGTCTAACAAAGAGAGTGGTGGAAACAGGGTTTCTCAACCTATGGGTCGGGACCCAAATATGGGTCGCCATTACATTTCAAAAGGGTTGCCAAGTGTCTCCCGAGGTGGCTCTATCCCCTCTCCTCCCCCCATTTTTGAATTGCCTTGGGTCACCAAGTCTTCCTGAATTGTCAAAATGGGTCCCCATATGGAAAAGGTTGGGAACCGCTGGGTGGAAACGTTGTCAAGCTGTGCCACCCCGTGACAGAGCAAGGCGCAGTATATGATGGCTTCCTACCTCAGGTCTAATGCTTCTGTTATGGCCTTCGATGAGCCACTTACCCTCCTTGCCTCAAACATAGAGATAACGCCTGTTCCACGGGAGTATTGGGAGAAGTAACTAGAGTTTCTAGAGCACACTGGAGAGGAAAAGTGTCAGCTACTGTAACCTTTTGCAAGTGAATTATTATACTGGACCAGGGGTGGCCCGAGGCGGGCTGCGGCAGATGGTGCACCAGGCGGAACACGCGATCGGCGCCCCCGCCTGCACGGTCGTCAATGGAATGATGTCATAATTGGGCGCCTCGTTGAAGGATGCACCCTAGGTGACAGCCAAGTCGGCCTATACTCACGGGCTGCCCCTGTACCAGACAGAATCACGATGTCCCATGTGAAGTTCACATTTTCCAGAATCACAGCCCAAAACCATTCACCAACCAGGCCCAGCCTTTGGGCAAGGCGAGCGAGGCAGTTGCCTTGGGCCCCGCACATTCAGGGCCCTGTGCTGCCCAGCTCCCGGCCCTGCCCACCTGGCCGCTGACTTGTGGCCGTGCAGCTCAGCCATGCTGCCTTGGGCCCCGCATACTCTTTGATCAGGTCTGTCACCAACATTTCCAATATTTGCTACATAGTCTCTGACTATGCCCACAGTGACAGTAGATAGGCTAATTGTTTTTCTAAGGGATATAAAAAGCCTCATGCTGCACTACAGAAGCCACTCACCTTATGGCAGTTAGAAATAAGTTTTCCTGTAGGCAGCTCATCCCACAAATATCCATCAACAGACTTCTAGCACCTTGCTCTGAATCTCCTTGTCCTGGCCACTGTAAGAGGCAGACAATTGACTAAATGAATGTGTTTGACCTAGACTGGCAATTCCTGCATCCCTATAATGATGAGATATGATGGTGAGAGCAGAGCACCTTGTTGGTGGTGCTTTAAAACTGAAGACGATACTGAAGCTGGCCAAATAACCCTATAGCTAACAAACGGAAGTGTCCAATGACGGCCTGTCTTTCATTCCCACACCTTGCCTCTTGCACTCTGGATTAGCAGGGCCTACTAGAGCCCTCACAGGAGCAACTCGTATTTCTCTGCAGTGACTTAGCAAACCACACTGGTAATGGGCTGGGAAGGAAGTGCCATCCATTTCATAGCCAAGGCAGGGAGCGATGACATGAAGGGGAAAGGGAACTCTGTTTGGACTCAGACACACAAAGGAAACATGTGGATAACTTTTCCTAAGATCAGACACACACCAGAGCGATACTACTGGAAGAGCTATTCTTTGTGACCTATAAGCATCCCTCGTGGAGGCTCAGCTGTGGGACTGCACAAACTATACACATACAGTGAGTCCAGACACTTAATAGAGAACTTCACCACTTGGTTACATCCACTGGTCACTCACTGAAAGCCTCAATAGCAAAAATGCCAGAGCACCCATTAGAAATTTATTATCTGTCGCCTCTTCTTAGCTAACTGGTGTTTAAACATCTGAACTCGAGGTAAAATGTGCTGTGTGGTAACTTTCTCAAAACCGCAGTGCAAGTTGCCACCACGTGCCCCTCCTGTCCTGCCTGACAAAACAAAACAACGAAAACATTTTCAATCATTTCCTTTAGCCCACGGGTAAATTAGCCAACCAAGCCAGCACGTCTGAGCCAACTCTCAGTTGGATAATTTAATTACATTCTTCCTACATCAATTACCCCTTGGATGTGTCATTCCTCTGCACTTCCTGTTATGTGGTCGGCAGATTTGCTGTGCAACGTTCCCACTCAGCGCACTTCAGTGGTAGCTGAGGAGATTATGAATTGTTCATGTACGTAGTCCATATCCGGTAGGACACACATAGGTAACAAACACATGCACACAGAGCCATAGCTATCCGGATCTAAACATGAGAGAGTTCATATCTTGGATTTTGGTTTGGCCTCAGAGAGAGAAATTAGACAGTTGTGAAAACTAGATCAAGAAATTTTAGTTTGTCTATTTAATCAATCTCAAGTGATAAAGAGATCTTACTGGCATGACTTCAGGATGGACACAATACTTGTGTTGAAGCCAGGGGTGGTTTCCAGAGGACATGCCAAATGAATGCTGATAAGACTATATTACCACACCATCAGGTACAGCTTATGTGTCATGTGCTACAGAAATACTGTTTTAGGGATTTTTTAAAATACAATGGAATTATGTTGTGTATCTCTATAATCACCTGTGCATTAGTTACCAGAAGTCTCGCTGTACAGGGCTTAGAGTGTAGGGCCATGGTCACCAACCAATAGATCACGATCTACTGGTAGATCTCAGGGGCTCTAAGAGTAGCTCTTGAGCCCTCTCTGAACTGCACGCCTGCACAGTACATTTACATTAGATTTCCTCATTTGAGGAGCAGCTACTCACCGAGCAACAACACAGGTGAGTAGCTGCGAAGAATGGTGGGAGCTGGGAGGTCGGGAGGGCTGAAACACCCCAGCCAGATAACTGTGGCTTTCAGCTGAAAGAGGCTGCCCCGTGCTCCAGCTCTCCCCTGCCCCTACTGGCACCCTGTTCCCTGCCCCAGAACCCAATAGCACCCCTCCCCAGTACTATGTCCCCTGCTCCCATATGACTTTTCTATGGGTCAGTGACCCCTGACTGAAGGCAGGTTCCCTGCCATTCTCATAAATAAAGACAATGCAGAAACTGTTTGGCTACGTCTACACTGACCCCTTTTCCGAAAGGGGCATGTTAATTTTACAGGTCGTAATAGGGAAATCCGCGGGGGATTTAAATATCCCCCGCGGCATTTAAATAAAAATGTCCGCCGCTTTTTTCCGGCTTTTAGAAAAGCCGGAAAAGAGCGTCTACACTGGCCCCGATCCTCCGGAAAAAAAGCCCTTTTCCGGAGGATCTTATTCCTACTTTGAAAAGGGGCCAGTGTAGACGAGCCCTTTGTGTTTAACATAGTATTTTATTTAAAAATGAAGCCTGGCCAACAAACCCCCAATTGGGGCCAAGCCCCCATCTGGCCACAACCACTCCTACATTCTCCCTTCCCCAGACCCTAGATCGGAGCTTATCAAACACCCTGCCCTGAGTCCCTCACATACCCCAACCCAAATTCCTGCACCCTCACATCCACAAGCCTGTGGCTTGCTTAGTATCCCAACACTGCCCAGCCTGGAGCCCCCTCCCCGAGCCAGTGTCCCCTTCTTCACCTCCTCCTGCATCCAGATTTCCTCCCAGAGCTTGCACCTCTCACCCCTTCCCACACCCAAATCCCTCATTCCCACCCCAGAGCCCTCACATCCTGTCTCAACACAGCAAGGGTCCAGCTAGACTGAAGGAGTTTTTCAGGATTCTGGAGATATCCCAGAAAAACTCTTCTGCATCCAGGGTTGCATTTGTTCTTCCGCTTTTTTAGTGGAAAAGCAAACAGGCTCTTTCGGTCACCCCTATATTCCTCTTTCCACAAGGAATAAGGTGGCTTCCAAAAGAAGGGTTTTTTTTTCTGACATTTGGTCCAGTGTAGGCAGGCCAAATATTGGAAAAACCTCTTCCTACAGAAGAATTAAAAAAAAAAAGCAGCAGTATAAGGATTGGGGATAGCAAGTGATGGAGAGGAGGACAATAGAGAGGGCGGGGCTTCAAGGAAGGAGTGAGGCTTCAAGGAAGGGGCGGGGTAGTAGATCTTGGCTTGGTCTGTCATTTAAAAAGTGATCTTGGGTGTAAAAAGGTTGGAGACCACTGGTGTAGGGTGAGGGAGTCACCATTTTAAAGTACATTGCCTTTTGTCTTTCTAGAGATATTTCCTCTTTGGGAAGAGATACAATCCCCTTTCAAATGGCATAGAGCTCTTCTTTCTTATCATGATTTGGGATTCTCCTATATCATGCCTGTCCTTTGCTGTGTTGCAGCCTAATAAAAGTTCAGGTATCCATTAGGCTGCTTTGATATGGCAAATGGGTGCTGGCTTGCACAGGGAAGCAGCAATAGGATCTGGGAAGTACAATAGAGTGCTTTAAAGAAACTTTTTTTAGACCCACTGGTGAGAGCCATAGACGAGGGGCTGACCCAAAGTCTTTACTCTGATAGCCCTGCCCTCACCCTGAAATGGTGAGTGACAACTGTTTTCCCCAAACCATGAAACTCACCTGTTCCATGACATGTGCTGAACCCCACTGCTTGTATGTGTTAATGATGCTAAAATGAAGTGTTCAAAATAGGGCCCCCTGGAAAACAATTCTCCTCTGGCTCATTAACTCTTGAAAAGACTTTAACCAGCTCCAGCCTGCCAAAATACTTCAACTACACTGAGACAAGGAAGAGGCTGCTGAGGTACAGAGAATGTAGCCATTTTCCTAATCATTGTCCATCCTCATTAATGGTTAAGCTCGATTTTCTTAATCTTTGGTTGTTTCCTGCAGATGGGAACTGTTTGAAGAAGAACCACCAACCTCTCCTTAAAAAAGCTGTTTGTCTCTTTCTCTAGCTATTGGCAAGCAGTCTGGTAAAGCAGCACCTCAAGTATCCTGTGAGTGGCACAATCTCCCTCTCTAAGGCTGTGTCCAGACTCAGGGTTTTTTTCGGGAAAAGTAGCCTTTTTCCAAAAAAACTTCACCTGCGTCTAGACTGCAGCCGCGTTCTTTCGAAATTAAATCGAAAGAATGCGGCTTTTCTTTCGACGGTGGTAAACCTAATTCCACGAGGAAGAACGCCTTCTTTCGATAGTGCTCTTTCGAAAGAAGGCGTTCTTGAAAGCAAACAGGCTTTTTAGAAAGAGAACATCCAGACTCACTGGGTGCTTTCTTTCGAAAAAGCGGCTTGCTTTTTCGAAATTCCGCGTGCAGTCTAGACGCTCTCTTTCGAAAGAGGCTTGCAGTCTAGACATAGCCTAAGGTATGCTCTACACTAGGGCTGCATCTAGACTGGCAAGTTTTTCCACAAAAGCAGCTGCTGTCTACACTGGCCGCTTGAATTTCCACAAGAACACTGACTTCCTACTGTCTGAAATCAGTGCTTCTTGCAGAAATGCTGTGCTGCTCCCGTTCGGGCAAAAGCCCTTTTGCGCAAATGCTTTTGCGCAAGAGGGACAGTGTAGACAATGCGGTATTGTTTTGTGCAAAAAAATCCCTGATCGCAAAAATGGCAATCGGGGCTTTCTTGCACAAAACCGTGTCTAGATTGGCACGGACGCTTTTCCGCAAAAAGTGCTTTTGTGGAAAAGTGTCCGTGCCAATCTAGACGCTCTTTTCCGCAAATGCTTTTAACGGAAAACTTTTCCGTTAAAAGCATTTGCGGAAAATCATACCAGTCTAGACGTAGCCTAGTAGTTTAGATCGAACTTAGCCACATTGGGTCACCTTTCTAATCATAGAATCCACACCACCAAGTGATCCTTGGAGACCCTACATCTCTACCTACATAGAACTCTTGCGCACAGTGGGGATAAGCACTTTCAACTTTACAAAATTGGGTGCTAAAAAAAAATTAAGCTTAAGAAACTCGACCTTATCTCATGGCGCAGACAAGGCCTAAGATCTAATTTTTGGGTTGTGGATAGATGAGTTCAGAAGAATTTTCAATGCATGTGCAGGGCTATGGACACTGACTAGAAGTCAGGATGATGTGGGAGGAGCTATACAGCTTGATCAGTGATGTCCCTGCTGTTTCAGTCTTGGGATCCACACAGTCCTGCCTATGGAACCTTATCCTAAATCTGCAGCACCCCTCTTCTTTCAGTCGCTGGTACCAACAGCCACTAACAGATGTCAGTCCAACCTGCTCTCTCTCCTGCAGTTCTAGTCACAAACCTCCTATAGATCGGTTAAGACATCACAATCCCAACTTGCTATTGTTCGTCCCTGGTTGGATTCATACAGGTGGACCCTAGCACCATCTGGGAGCTGTATATGTGACTTAGGGTCCAGTGATGTGCTGCCAGTCATGGGGCAACAGCTCTGATCTGTTATTGGGAGTTGTAGTCCTCTACTGGACCCAGACAGCAGGTAGTGGCAAATTTGCAGAAATGAATGTTGATTTTTCTATTACAGTCACATGTTCAGAGAGGGCTAAGTTCAGTCCAGAAGCTATTACTTCTGACTAATAATCATGAAGTTATATTTGAACTAGGGATGTGTGAACCTGCAGATAGTCAGAGCTGCATTCAACCTTAACCTGAACCTTGAACCACTCTGAACTTGACCCTTCTTTCAAGTTTGAAAAGTTCAGTTAACATTTAAAAAAAAAAAACTTTCACATTCCTCTGCCTTCTCTGGGACTTGACTGGAGGTAAGAGTTCTGAAATACCCTAAGGAATGCTGTCTTGCAGTATTTCTGACCCTGCTGAAACCAGTATTTCTGACCCTGCTTAACTCTGTTAAGATTTCCAGCTTGATCTCCAGGCTGAAGAAGTTCAGAGAAGTTTGGATAAGGTTCAAATAAACATCTAGGGTCAGATGCTCAGCAGGTAGAAGTCAAAGTCATTCCACTGGCTTCAATGGAGCTATGCCAGTTAGTACCAGATGAGGATCCCACCTGTAAAGTGTTGATTGTCAACTAGATTAAACTGCTGAAACTTTTGAAATTCATTCATTGCACTATTTCACAAAAATTAACCAGGTGCTCAGGACTGAACAAAAATATCAGTTAGGGACACAAGGAATTTACAGTCTAGTTCAGAGTTACACATCTCAACTGTTTTTGTCTAACTTGAACTCGTGTGTGTGTGTGTGTGTGTGTTTTAAAGTCATTACACATCTCAACTGTTTTTGTCTAACTTGAACGTGTGTGTGTGTGTGTGTGTGTGTGTGTTTTAAAGTCATACACTAGGGTCTGAATTTTCAACAGAGATCCTACCAGGTTTTCAGGAGAGCACAACTCTGGGTTAGCCACCGAAAAAAGCAGTCAGGTTTTTAAAGGGACACAACATAGTGGGTGCTATGGCCTTTGGAAAAACTGGACACGGATGTCTCAATGAGAACAGCTGGGTGCTGAACACATCTAAAAAGTTAACCTTGATTTAGATCTGGGAGAGGACATGAGCTCTCAAAACTCTGGCCTCAGCTGTGGCCCTGAGTTCTTTGGAAAATATGTTCTTAACCTACAGTGCTAGTAATAGTAAAACAGCTTTATGACTTCTTCTGTTTTATCACACAAGACCTGACTCAAGATTCCCTTGATTCCATCTTGGCTTATGTGAAATAGTGCAGAGAAATGATGGGTCATTCTGATTTTCCAGTATGCAGAGAAATGAGGCCTGGTCTGCACTATTCCCATGTAGATGTGGCTAGGCTAGTGGAAAAATGACTCCTTCATTGTCACTACTGTGAGGCAGGGGGTCGGATTAGCTACAGCAATGGAAAATCCCTCTCTGTCCTGTATGAAGTGTCTACGTAGCAATACAACTATAATGCTGCTGAAGTGCCGTGCCCTGGTGCAGATTAGTGAAATGGTGCATGCGTCAGGACTTGTGTGTTCTGTTTCCTAGTGTGCCCTGACTCACCAGAAATTATCTAGCCCCTCTCTATGCTGCCAGTCCGTCTTGCTTTGAGAAACACTTTACTCTTAAGAGTAGCTCCACCAATGGGAGTAAGGTAAGGTCTAATATCTAACACTGACCCTTCAGAAGTGTCAGATGTCCTCAGCAGACCCTCAAAGCAAAACACTATTACATTATACAAAGAGATTCTGTACGTTGTATAGAAAAATAAAAACAGCCAAAAGATGCTTCGGCTGACCAGGAATGCTTTAATGGATTCGATCTTCCGAACCATGTAACTAAGCAGATGAGAGTCCCTTGTGCTATGAAAGAAAATAATATGGTTCCCAGTTTGAACATCTGATAATGAAAGAAACAAATGTAAAAACAAGAGTACTAGTGTTTCCGGCTATTTCTGACAAGCACATTCCAGAATGCCACCTTGCTCATTGGTACACTCCGTTATAAAGATTATATCCCGAGGAAAGGTGATCATTTTAATTTCAGTCAGGGCTATGGTAGGCTGCTATTTGCTGATAGCAATGTGGACACATACCCATGGGCTGGTATTGCAAATGACACCCCATGCAGAGAGCCTGAATGTCTTCTCACTCGCACCAATTATGTGCTCTTGTCTATCTCTCTTGACTGCAATGGAGTTACATCTAATTGACTTTGGGGAGAAAGAGAGGAGAGAGAGGCCCTATCTCATTTCTTCTACATCATTAGTCACAACAGGATGGCATCTTTTCCTACCCATCTTCCCATTGCTTTTGATTTCCTTTCGGGTGGAGTGTTCTTCTCTCATTGAGATTCCTTCAGGACTAGCATCTTCACTTCCATCTCAGACTCAGCGTCTTCTGCTTCCAGAATGCCATGGGAGGGAAGTTAGGGAGGACCTCTGGGACATTTACTCATAAATTCTCCAAACCTCAAGACTTTAGCATCAAAATCTGTGGAGCGATATGGATATCACCGATTGGCGTATGCTTTAAATACACTCCACACAGTTCTTCTGAAGTTACTACTGTGAGGAAACAATGAGCTAAAAATGTGGCCTTTGTCAAAGTGCATTTTTCTTTATCTCACCGTGTTTTCTTGTTTGCACACGCTGAAGAACACAGTGGCACTGAGAGGCCTGTGATGGAAGTTCTGTGTCTAATGAAATTTATTTGGACCATAGTGTAGCTGGAGCTGGGGCACCACACCGGAGCACTGAGCTGCTGGGTGAGTTGGGGCAGGTCATGCCACCTCTGTGGGCTTGTGTTTCCCCTCCTGCCCTTTGTCTTTTTTGTCTGTTTCCAGTATAACCTGGTCAAGAGGAGGATTGTTTCTTACTATGTGTTGGCACAATGCACAGCATGCTGGGACCTTGTCAGAGATGGGACCTCCAGGCGCTACTGGATTTAATACCACTACTACTAACATTGTAATTAAAAGTTTAAACATAGTTTTTAATGCATCAAAACAAATTAAATGCCCTGTGTAAATTAAGCCCATTGCTGTTCCCTTAGAGCACTGGTGCTAGGGCATTGACTGCTTCCCCTTTGCCTTGGCTGCCGGGAATGCCTTATCTACCCCACCCCATGTAGCTTGGCACGTTCTTCCCAGCTGCCCAGCTGTGAAGTGAGAGGAATGGGAAGTATCTGCCAGATAATGGGAGAGTTTGTTAAAGGTGATGAAGATGCCAATCAGATTCCTCCCTTCTTGAACATCTGGACAGATAACACAGCTTTGGAGGAAGGTTTAAGAGCAGGCCAGGTCTCTTGGAAATCTCTGAAAAACACACAACTTAGAAACAATTCTAAGGGGAGGGAGGACTGTGTTTTCACAACCCCAAGCAAGACAATTTGCCGTAAAGCGGCAGTGGGGACAAGCCCAGAGCCCTTCACCTGTACCCTTAAGGGGTTGAATTCAGCCAAGAAATATTAAGGTCAGCACCTTTTCCCATTTAAATCAGTGGTAGCATTGCCATTGCTTCTGGCAGCAGCAAGACCGGGCCCTACTGTATACTGTTTTAAGGACTTCATTCTGTGAGGTGTGGAGCTGCCTCAACTCATAGGTCCTTTGCTGAAAATTGAGGGAGTTGTGCATCGCCTAGAAGATACACAGCACTGTGTAGGACTGGTGCCTAACAGATGTTCGGTGGCTTTGGTGGAATGGGAGAGAAAGATAGGTAGGCAAGCAGTTAGCATGTGTCTCAGAACTAAATAAGGTCTCCTATTAAAAGGGTGTTACAAGGAGGAGGGAGAAAAATTGTTCTCCTTGACCTCTGATGATAGGACAAGAAGCTTAAATTGTGGCAAGGGAGGTTTAGGTTGGACATTAGGAGAAACTTCCTGTTAGGGTGGTTAAACACTGGAATAAGTTGCCTAGGGGGGTTGTGGAATCTCCATCTCTGGAGATATTTAAGAGCAGGTTAGATAGACATCTATCAGGGATGATCTAGATGGTGCTTGGTCCTGCCTGAGGGCAGGGGACTGGTCTTGATGACCTCTTGAGGTCCCTTCCAGTCCTACTGTTCTATGATTCGATTATTCTAGAGCTGAATTATATAACAGACAATTGCTTCTCTAGACCAGAGTATGCGCATAATAGAATGGCAATACTGGGGCTTGCATAGTTATTACCCATATTATATCAGCTCTGTGGATAAACAGGATTTCAGTCCATCTCTTGTGCTGTGTCAGTCTGGTGCCTTTCACCTACACTCATTTCAAAAAGATGTCAAGAATCCATCAACAATTAAAATGCTAAAGAACCGCTGCCCAACCCCTAGGGGTGATGGCAACATTTTACCTGGGGTGAGCATAAATTCTCTGGGAGGCTCCGCTAGCTTCCCATCTTTATTTTGTGGGAATATGTCCAAACCATTCAAAAAGAGAGACAGAAAAAGAGCCCTCAACAAGGAGGGCCAAAACTCAGCTGGTGTATATCACAGCAGCTGCCCTGGAGTCAGCAGAGCTCTGCTGGTTTATACCAGGCACCCAATCCAAAGTCTGCCTAAGTCAATAGGAGTCTTTCCATTGTCTTCAAGAGGTTTTAGATCAGGCCTCAGCTGAGGATCTGGTGTTGATTACTGAGGCATTCACCTGTTCTCTCCCCACCTCACCACCATGTGAATTCACCCCCACGTGATTCATCAGCAGGCATGTGTGTCAGGAATCAATGCATCAGCATGTCTCCCTCATGCAGCTCTTGCTAGGGGCATGTAACTCTGTGTGATCCTGCAATGACAAAGGGATGCACAGAGAGGCAGCATCACTCACAGGTAAGATACTGGAGTAAGCCCTGGCTATTGGGCCATTACTATGGAATGTGGGAAGAGTTTTCATAAGGACAAAAGCCCAGCCATTCTTCTGCCCTGAGAGTGCATCCTGAGGGAAAGCAATAAAACACAGCAGCTGAGCCTTCTTTACATGCTACTTCCACCAAGGCCAGCTAAGCTAGGATATTTTCTTGAAGGGGTAGAATTGAATCCTATTTAAGCCCTATTTTAAGGACTTATTTTAAGTGGTATGTAGACCTCAGTACAGGGTTAAATTTTACCCTTTGGGAAAAGAATCCAACTTGGCTGGAATTGTTTGAAGCAGCTGGGAAAGAAGCTGTGTTGTTTTATTGACAAAATTGAAGGATGCATTGTTTGCAGCCATAGACATAGATAAGTAGGAGCGATGGAAAAAAACTAAGAAGCCATCCACTAGAGGCCAATGTAGGATTGTTCCATACAATGTGTTTGTTCAGTGCATTGTCCAGTGCCATCTCATATGTGTCAGACAGCCACAGCATCCTGTGGAAAGATCTTTTGATGGCTACACAGTGTGGGAGGAACTTTGCCCACCTCCTCGGATGATTTTCAGCCAAGAAGCCACCTTTCCTGTTTAAAGTTGGGATGACTGTTGCACAGAGAAGTTAGAGGGAACAGTTTCAAAAATTCAGGTGGGAGCCCATTCAGGTTGCCCTCTGGAGGGTCGAGAGGGAGTTGGATGCCATGGGAGGTTTGCAAAGCTGGAATGGGGCCCTGCTCACGTTGCCTACGCATCCAGTGTGAACATGCGTGGGGTTGTGGTGTAGCTCCAACAACATTTTCAGAACCACCTGGAGGCATTCAGGTGCAAATGGTCAGTGATCCCTAGTAATATGCATTGCAAATACAATCATCAAAAGGACCATTCAGAAAAAGAGATAACTCATACCCCCTGCAACTGTAAGTGCTTGCATCACACATCAGCAGGAGCAGTCCTGTGGCACCTTACAGACTAATCAAAATATATAGAATTATGAACTTTTGTGGGTAAAACTCGCTTCATCTGATGAATTGGAGTGGAAATAACAAAAAACAAGATATATATATAAAATAGCAGAAGTGCCTGTCAATTGCAGGACCCGGACCTGTGTTAATGAGGCTAATAAAGTGGGCTGGATGTGTCCCATACATAGCTTTTCATGTGGAAATGCAGCTATTAAAGACTAAGGATGTTAAAGTTAGATTAATCAACTAATCGAATAGTCAGTGTAATTTGATAAAGGTGCCTCCGCCTTTGAAATGTAGCAAGAGCTCTGGTAGGGCTCTTGCTACATTTCAAAGGCGGAAGTGCCGCTAGTTCCCCACTGCACCCCTGCACCCTCTCCCCCACATGGAGACAGAGCTTGAGTGAACCAGCTTTTAAGCCGGTTTCCCCCCAGCACTGGCTACTACTCCAACCCTTGCTGCCTCTCTCTGATAGAGGCAGCAAAAGGGTGGTGGGGAGAAGCAACTAATTGAGTCATTCCTGTTAAAGACAGGAGAAATTAACAGTTACCACTCTGAGATTTTTTTTAACGTCATCAGGAGTTTAATATGTTCTGAGGTGGGGGAATGTGAATATGCTGTACTGAAATACACGGAGTGGAGTTCAGTTCTGGTTGTGGCTTGACTGGAGTGAGGTTCTGTTTGCACATTGAAATTGAATGTGTTTACAGCCCTGTGCTCTCTCATCTGATACAATTTACTGCACACCAGAGACCATGACTATGTAAAGTAGAATGAGGGTCACTGGCTACACATTAAAAAGAAAAAAAGTTGTTTTGAAAAGATCACAGGTTGCAGTTAACCAGCTGCAACTTTCCCGCGGCAGTCACTAATACTTGGAGACCAGAGCAGACACACAGTTGCCAGGGTCTGAAGGGCAAAAATTCCTGCATTTTGGCCTCTGAATTCCTCCATCCGATTCCTGTGTTTTCACAAAGATGTGGCCTGCTGCTGGGTGACCTGGAAGAGGCGATATAATGCTTTGTCAGCACACCCAGCTGGCTGCAGAAGCTAAGGACCAACTTGTCCTATTAATCATTTAAAAAGTGGAGAGGAAAAAATAAAAAATAAAAGCATCAGTTCTGGCTAATTGTAGAAAAAATGAGGTCAAAGTTCATTTCTCTCTCTTCTGCTGCTACACAGTTCCCTGACTGACGAGAAGATAACAAGAGAGGAGAGAGGCATTTCATGGAAGGTTTTTCATCCCTCACCAGGGAGTTCTGGATTCTGGAGATGGGGTTCAGATGGGGGGCATAGTGGGAGAATCCTGCAGATCCCCTGTGTTGGGCTTCGCAGCCCCAGGATTTTCAGAAGAGAATTCTGTAGGTCCCCTGTGGAGGATTCAGCTCTTTGGCAATGGTGTGTCTCAGGATACAGTGGAAATGTACTCACTAGGACTGCTCCACAATACATCAGTATTGTCTAATGCTGCCACCACTGAGGGACGAAAGAATGGAACATCTAGAATGAGCCCAAACCCATAAAACTGGACAGCTGGCAGGGCGTGCTGAGCACCTGAAGCCCACAACAGCTACTTCAGAAAAGGACTATCCCGAGAAATCCTAGACAGGTGGCATCCCTAGTATTGTCTACAATGATTTCTTATGGGAAAGACTGGTATGGGAACAAACTATGAGCTCCCCACAGCCAGTAATCCAATAGCATTCTCACTAGTTACCTCAGAAGGCCATCCCAGGTAGGTTCTCAGTCTGTAAGTTG
The DNA here is from genome assembly GCF_052426305.1 of Pelodiscus sinensis. Classification (NCBI taxonomy): domain Eukaryota; kingdom Metazoa; phylum Chordata; order Testudines; family Trionychidae; genus Pelodiscus; species Pelodiscus sinensis. The sequence goes on along the minus strand of NC_143056.1, from coordinate 117,050,771 downwards.
CCCCTGACCCTCCTTTCTTTATGGCTAAATGGAAGAAAAGGAGCAGGGCTGAAACACCTTTCTGTTGTAACATGAGTCACAGAATGGAAAGCGGTGCCATGTATTCCCTGCTTACAGCATTCCCTACCATGATGTCTGGTATGGGAGGCAACCACTGAAATATTTATGGCTGTGTCTAGACTACATGCCTCTGTCGGCAGAGGCATGTAGATTAGACACATAGGCAAAGGCAAATGAAGCCGCGATTTAAATGATCGCGGCTTCATTTGAATTTACATGGCTGCCGTGCTGAGCCGACAAACAGCTGATCAGCTGTTTGTCCGCTCAGCGCGCTAGTCTGGACGCTCCCCTGCCGACATCAAAGCCCTTTGTCGGCAGCCCCGTTATTCCTCGTGGGATGAGGTTTACCGGGGCTGCCGACAAAGGGCTTTGATGTCGGCAGGGGAGCGTCCAGACCAGCGCGCTGAGCGGACAAATAGCTGATCAGCTGTTTGTCGGCTCAGCGTGGCAGCCATGTAAATGTAAATGAAGCCGCGATCATTTAAATTGCGGCTTCATTTGACTTTACCAAACAAACAAATCTACATGGCTCTGTCAATGGAGCCATGTAGTTTAGACGTACCCTATGAGTTCATCATAGCCTGTGCCCCCCAGAGTCATTAGTGGAATCAGGCCCACTGACTAAGGGACCTGGCGATTCAGAAGGGCCAGTGGCTCTTGGCTGCTGCTCCCCCATACTGCAGCAGAAGTGGCAGCCAGAGCCCCAGGTCTTTTAAATTGCCACAGGAGTCACCTTTTGGTGCACTGTCTGCATGGCGCTAAGGGCTGCTTGGGGGAGGCTAACCCCAGCTCCGCCCCTTTTGTCCGAGGCCATGCATCTTCTGAGGGCACAGAGGCGCCCCCTCCCTGCCTTGCTCAGGGGCCCAGCAAGTCTGTCAGCCCCACTGACAGCAATGGCATCCTGCCGGGAGAGGTTGGCATTTGTTACGCTCATTTCTCCTGGGAAACTTTCCCACAGTCAAGGTGTGAAATAAAACAAACACAGCATAGGAGGCTATGCGGAGTGTTCTGTGCAAGAGGCCTACACAGCACAACTGGAAGAGGGGCTTGCCCCAGTCTGACTAGTTATATGCTAACCTGAGCCTGAAATTAGCTACAGCTGCACAGCCAGGTAAACAAGCTGGGTCTTAATTGAGGGCTGGTGCAAACAAACAGAACAGACTAATCTTTGTTTACCAGGGATCTCTGTTCTGTTAGACACACACCAAGATAGCCACAGCCATTAGGCCAGGGCTTCAGTTCACCTCTGTAACAGCTCTGTGTTGTGAAGATTGTCAGCGAGGTTACGTCTACACTGCACAGTTATTTCAGAATAAGCTATTCCGGACTAGTTATTCCAAGATAGCTTATTTCAAAATAGCCCATCTGTACAACAGAGAAGCCTCAAAATGAGTCAGAGGCAGGCTTCCCTAATGTCGACATGCTATCCCCATTTAGAACCCCAGGAGGAATAACTTAGAATGGTCCTGGTGAGGGGCTATTTTAAAATAGCAGAAGTGGAGCATCTTCACAAACTTATTTCGAAATAGCTATTTTGGAATAGGCATCATTCTTCATAGAACGAGGTTTACAGAAGCTGGAATAAGCCATACATGCGGTGTACATGCTCGCATAATTATTTCGGAATAACGGCCGTAATTCTGAAATAACTTTGCTGTTTAGACACACCCCTACAGTACAAAGGATAAAGCCATTATTAATACAGGGTTATAGATTTTAGGTAGCACAATATAACCCCCATCAGAATGCCATGGATTGTGTTACAAAGGAGGAGCGGAACAATACAACATGGGCCTATAACACTAGCCCAATCACAGGTATACTCTAGATACATAGATTTTTATGACTGGAAAGGCCCATTAAGATCATCTAGACCAGGGGTTGGTAAATATCAGCCCACGGGCTAGATCCAATATGCCAGGGATAGCCCCCTGGTGGGTCCCTAACGCTATATTTTCCTGCACAGGCACAGATACTGGTGATCATAGCTCCCATTGGCCAGGGTAAATTTAGTGGCGGGGGCTAACCACTACCATGTTATTGCCCATCCCCGATCCAGTTTGATCCACATAATACATGTCATAGAAATCCACCCAGTGATCCCTGAATTAAGTCCACCACTTCTGGCTGACGGTGTTGCCAACTCTCATGATTTTGTCATGAGTCCATGAGCAGTCAGGAATGGAGGCAGGAGAAGGCACGGCCTTCTCAAAACTGCCTACATGCCCAACTGCTTTAGGCTGGGGCTGCCGCCGGGGAAAGCTGGAGCCGCAGTACCACAGCCCTGCTCCCCTGGATGCTGGAGAAGGCTGGGGCGATGGCACGGAAGCCTGGCTCCCCTGGATGCTGTGGAAGGCTGGGGCCATGGCATGGCAGCCCAGCTCAGCAGCCCAGCAACTGGGGAGGGATGAGGCCACAGCACACCAGCCCTGCTCCCCCTGGACACTGGATAGGGTCAACCGGGGCTGAAGCCGGGCAACCCCAGCTCAGCTCGTGGCCAGGAAGGATCGGGCTAAGGGTGGGCGTGGCTTCGCTCCAGGGGCGGGGCTTTGGGTAGAAGGGGCAGGGCTTGGGCTTGCCTTCCCCATCTGAGCTTTCACCCACCGCCCATGAATAAGTCTCATGGTAATTGTTGTTTTCTTTAAAGCTCATGGAATCAAGTGGATATGTGGTGATTTCAGCCTTCGTTCTTAAAGAAAAGTAAGTTTCTAGCTAGGCCGGTTGTGGAGAAAGCTTCAAAATGTGATTCCAGTGCACCCTAAAGGCTCAAAAAAGCAAAAGGCAAATAAAAATAACATCAAATCAATTACTGTTACATAATCTCATGATTTTTGGTGAGCCTGACTCATGATTTTTGAACATTTGGGGCAGGCACTACTGAAAGACACCCCATTTTTGTTTAAACCTAGAGATGCAGAAGTTAGTGTAACAAAGGCCAACCTCTCCCAGTAGAGATGCTGACTAGGAGGTTTGTGGTGATCACGGGGAGAACCCCTCTCATGCTATTTCCCATGGGTGATGGCCATGTCATAGCAGCAGCATTGCACATCATTTCTAGACTCAGACTGTACAGCAGTGATATCACAATACTCAGTGTGGTGAATGTATTAACAAACCATCTCCTAAGGCAGCCTTTCTCAAATTCTCCACTGTAGGTATTCTCACCTTTTTATCCACATCCACCCTGATTGAATTAGCTCTGGTGTAACACTCCCATCTCTGTATCCCTACTGCCTGTTTCTTTTTTTTTCACTTCATGCACCCAACGAAGTGAGGTGCAACTCACAAAAGCTTATGCCATAATAAATGTGTTAATCTTCAAGGTGCTGCTGAACTCCTTGTTATTTTGGCTGAAAGGGTATGTCTACACAACAGCGTTATTTTGAGATATCTAATTTTGAAATAGTTATTTTGAAATATCTTATTTTGAAATAATGCGTCTATACACAAAATGCATTTCGAAATAGCTTTTTGCTATTTCAAAACAGCACGTCCACACTGATTGGATGCTGAATCTCAGTTAAGGCCAGCCAGAACTGGTTCCAGCAGGGCATCACGAAATAGCTTTTTGCTATTTCAAAACAGCACGTCCACACTGATTGGATGCTGAATCTCAGTTAAGGCCAGCCAGAACTGGTTCCAGCAGGGCATCAGGTCAGATGTTACCTTGTGGCCAGGGCAGCCAGCAGGGCACCCTGGGAAGTGCTGGAGGCCCCCTATTTGAAATAAGCGTCTACACAGCGCTTATTTTGAAATAGCAATTTCAAAATTGGCACTATTCCTCATAGAATGAGGTTTACCAATTTTGAAATAAGCCCTTCGCTATTTCAAATTAATTTTGAAAAAGCAGTTGGCTTGTGTAGACGCTAAGAAAGTTGTTTCGAAATAATGGCTGTTATTTCGAAATAACTTTGCTGTGTAGACATACCCAAACAGACTAAAGCAGCTACCTCTGAAACCAGCCAGATCTACCAGTGTTGCTTTCCCACAAAACTTAGAATCATTGAACGTACCCCGTATAGATCCCCTGTTACGCTGTATAGATCCCCTCCCCTCTCTCTTCCCCTCCCCCGCAATGTATAGGGTAATATTTTCTTAAGTACAATTCTGAGTATGCACATAAAATTTGACTTGGTGCCTTATTAAAAATATCTTGGGATGGATCAAGAGGGCATAAATGAACTGAGTAAAAATTAACAGAGAGTTAGACAGGCTAGAACCATGACCTGGTGGAGAAAGAAAGTGAGAGCCAAAGGGCATGCAAATCCATTTGCCTTAGCAGTTCCCCGTGCCAATGATTAGCTAGATAGTACTGAAGCAAAGGAAGGAAGGAAGGGTAGGATTTGACTCTCGGTTGGTATATTTGAATATGAACAAAGTCAACTTTAGTTTTATAAAGTAGATATCACTTTAAAGCCAAAGTAGACCGATAAAGAAATTATCCACTATGCCAGTTAGCGGTTGTTTATTCCTTTGCTTCTGCAGTCCTTGTTTGCATAACAATATCCCAGTAACTATATCATCTCAGCATCTATTGATGCAGGAAAACACAGGCACTGCTACTCTCAAATATCTGCAGATGATTTCAGTTACCATGATGCTCTGATAACTTCTCTCTACATCAACGAACAGACTAACCTGGCTATCTCTCTAAACAGTCTCTTCACATCCCTTTCCGCTGGCTATTTGTATCCACTTTCATTCTATGGACTGTTTATTGAGGCGGTCAGAAGAGATGAGCAGCAAAACAGTCCTTTATAATCTATGACTCTGGTCCATGCTGCACAGAGAGTTACTTTGTTTAGCAGAAACGCATTATAAGATGGTCCTTGAAGCGAGTAGAAAAACATGACACTGAGCTTTTTTTCTTCCACCACTGAAGTGGGAGCCTGAGTCGAAATGGTGGGATTCATGGGTAGATTGTGAAGAGGGGTCAGGTGACCCATTCTTCCTTTGACTTGCTGTGGCTTGAAAGAATAGAGCCACTTCTTTACTCAAGCACAGCACTAGTCAGCTCCTAACCAACATTTCCAGCAGAGTGATAGAGTGAATGGATGAACAGGTAAAAGGCAGGTGCCCAGACACTGGATAAATAAGGACAACTCCTCATCAGTCTCCAAAACACACAAACAATCTTTACTAAATAGCTAATCTACTATACTGCAGCTACAAGTCACTTGGAGGAGCACATACATATTTGTGACTAGCAGATTTTACCCAGCATTGTTCAAGTCCGTAACTCAAATAAGTGTCGGGGGTTTTTGAAAATAAAAAAATGTGCATGCTTTATTTAAATGATTGTATTTTTCAAAAATAGTGTTATTATTATGAAGTTCATTTTTATTTTAGATTTGTTTTTAAATGAGATTGTTAGTTTTTCCATTTAATTTTTTTTTGGTAATTTTTTAAAAATGGGAATGCCATCAAGTGTGTTTTTCTTCATCCCTATAAAGGCTTATCATTCACTATGTTTTAACAAAAAAGGGCTATAGCCTAGGTACATCCCATTGTCCTGGCACAACCAAGCCCTTATGTGGCTTTAAGTTATGATAAGAGGAAGTTGTATAATGAAGTTGGTGTCCTAGGAGGAGTTCTTGATCAAATAGGCAAACTCTCTACCTAATATATAGTAGATTTAGAAGATTTACCCAGCATTTCTCAGGTCCTTAACTCAATTAATTTCATTTTTTTTGGAAAATAAAATGGTAGGGCTACCCTGGGGAGAGAGGACAACCCCAACCCTCTCTCACCACAGCAGCTTAGAGCAGCAGCTTAGAGTCAGGTGAGAAGCACCTGTTCAAGGGGACACAGCTGGGGGAGGCATGCATGTCCCCCAGCTGGGGTAGGTCCAGTTTCATCTACCCCCTGCACTCTCCATGCAGAGTGAGGAATGCAGCAAAAATTCCCTTAGCTCTCTGATGAAGGGGAACAGCCAGCAATGTCCCTGTACAAATCAGAAGGGGAGGAGCTTCAGTCCCTCTTGCCCTCCTTAGAGGGTGTCTGGGGGTGGGAGGCTTAGGGCTGACACAGTCCCAGATGAGGGGATGCACCCCAACCAGTCCCTTTCACTTGCCTGGTGATTCTGTCTCTTTTCTGTATGGCTTTATGAGAAGCAATCCCATTCCAAGCACATCCCATTTTCCTGGCACAACCAACCTTGCTTTAAGTTAGGATAAGAGGAAGCTGTATAACGAATTTGGTGGTCTTATCTCTTACCATTTAGGAGGAGTTCTTGAACAAACAGACAGACAAACACACTCAGGGTATGTCTAGATGACATGGCTCCGTCGACGGAGCCATGTAAACTAGTTTACCCGGCATAGGCAAAGAAGTGGGAATTTAAATAATCTCCATTTCATTAAAATAAACATGGCCACCGCTCTGTGCCGATGACTGGGGAAGACTTTGCCAATCGATCCTGTAAACCTCGTTTCACAAGGCATAAGGGATCGGTCGGCAAAGGCTTCCCCAGCCAACAGATTTGCGTCTAGACTGCCGTGCTGTGCCGGATCAGTTGATTGTCAGCACAGAGCAGTGGCCATGTTTATTTGAATGAAGCGGGGATAATTTAAATCTCCGCTTCTTTGCCTATGCCGGGTAAACTAGTTTACATGGCTCCATCGATGGAGCCATGTAGTCTAGACATACCCTCAGAGACAGACAAATTCTCTCAAATAAATAGTGGACTACAAGCTTTACCCAGTGTTGCTCGGGTCCTTAACTCAATTAATTTTTGTTTTTCAGAAAATAAAATGTACAGACTTTGTTTAAATCATTGCACTGGGGTGGGGATGAGGGGTTCAGTGTGCAGGCTGACCTGAGGGAAGAGGACAACCCCAGCCCACCCTCACCTCAGCAGCATAGGGACAGATGAGAAGCACCTCTCCATGGCTACTGCAGCGCCAGAGGGCAAATCTGGAGGGAGGGGTGCATGTGCCCTAGCTGGGGTAGGTCCATCTGCTCCCTGCACTCCCCAACCAGAATGACAAATGAAGCAAACTGTGCATTTCCCCCTCACTCCCTGACAAAGGGTTACAACCAGTGATGTTCCATATGAATTGGGGGGAGTTTCAGCCCCTGATCCCTGCCCTCTCTAAAAGGTGCCTGGGAGATGGGAGGCTTGGGGTTGGGGCAGTCCCAAAGGGGAGGAGGAGCATGCCCCCAGCCAGCCCCTTTCACCTGCCTGGTGGTTCTGTCTACTGGCTGTATGGTTTTATGACAAGCAATCCCATTCCAGGCACATCTTATTTTCCTGGCCCAACCAAAACCTAACTTTGCTTCAAGTTATGATTAGAGGAAGCTGCTTACTAAATTGGGTGGTTCTAACTCTTACCATTTAGGAAGAGTTCTTGAACAAACAGACAGATACACACACACATACAGAGACAAGCTCTCTCAAATCTACAGTAGATGAAGAAATAGATCATTGGGAAATAAATAGCACCAAGGGCTCAGCTTCACCAATTTCTCATTACACTCCCTCCTCAGCTCTTTTCATTCTGTCTATTTCTGGACCATTTCTGTTCTGCTGTTGCTATCAAAGTGATAACATTACATGTCCCTTGTTTTGGCTGCGACATCAATAAAAACATTTTTCCGCTTAGACAAGACAGAGGGGGAAAAGAAAATAGTCTTGTTTTCAGTGAGACCAGGGCTGTGCATCATTCATTTGTCCATTTGTCCAAGGCATTCCAACTCGTAACAGTTTCCCCATAGGGAAGGAGTGGGATGGGGGAGAAAGGGAGAGTGTTGGAAGGTAGCCTGAGGATAACAGGCGTTATATAGAGGAATTTTTTTCCTGCTGTTTTTGTTTGTTTTACTACAGAGGCTCAGTGGAGCTGGCCAGCAGCCTCACACAGCAGGTGCTGCCTGGAAATGCAAGGGGAGAAAAAAATCCTACTAAATGGAAGCATTATTTGACACCACAGTCTTTCATAATGTTTTCTTTGGTTTCAGGCAAACTCCAAAGTTGGACTTTTCTGGAGTGGAGAGGAGGAGAAGTGGTGGTGTCCCAAACATGCCAAAGGGTGACAGGCCTAGAATTCTGGGAGCAATGTCGCCTCAGTTTGAAAGGTACAGGTGAAGGGTGGAAGGAGAAAGAGAATTCTTTACTGCCTTGGCTTCTTTGTGGTTATTGTACCCCCTTTCTTCTAGAGAGGGGCTTCAACTGGAACTCCCGAAAGTTGGAGAAAGTTGGAAGCCGGTTCCAAATTGACATTTCATGACATTTGGCTAGTTTCCACTTTCTTTCCTTCCTCGGGCTATCTGAAAGCTGAAGGGAAAGGATGGTCCTGTGGGTGTGGCACTAGCGGAAGATGCGAGTTCAATTCCCTGTTGAACCACAGGCTTCCTGAATGACCTTGAGCAAGTCACTTAGCTTTCCCGTGCCTCAGTTCCCCATCAGGGGATGATACCACTTCCCTACCTCACTGGCAGTGCTGCTGACAGAACTGCTGGTCCCCTAGGCAAGAGGTGAAGGTGGGAGCAGCTCTGGGCCCTGGGAAGGAGGAAGGGGCTGGGTTGGGGCTCCTCCAGTCAGTCCTTCAATACTGCCCGGCCTGCAGTGCCCAGGGGTCCAGTGGTGATTTCAAGGGCCTGCTGTGGTGGCAGCCAGAAGCGCAGAGCCCTTTTAAATTGCCAGGCTCCTGGGACAGCTGCCCTTTCACACACACACCCATTGGCAGCCCTGCTCATAGGGTTGTTATGAGGATAAAGCTATTTAATTTGTGAGGAACTCAGCTATTACCATGAGAATACGTGCCTAGTTACATGAGATATGGAGGGGGAAATGGTGAGATAAATTCTCTTAGACAGGAACTACCTTCCAAGAGATGTTGAGAAGCTTGATCAGCTCTCACACATCAAAGAGGTTCCCCTGGCAGATAAGGATACCTTGGTAAGGGCAGTAGCACTAAAGGAGTCAATCTTTGTAGACAGACTGGGGTGGCAGAAGATTCAATCTTTACCTCCGTATCTCTGTACGTGGTGATGAAGAACCGTTTGGTGACTCAATGCCAAGGTGAAGGATCTCACTGAGACATCAGGATCAACTTTTGCTGAGTGCTATAGTGAAGTCTGGGGTCATCATCTTGATACTGGGAAGTGTGGAGAGAGGTCCTGGAAGCTAAACATTTAGATGACTAGGAAAATAAGTTCAGTATAGGCTTTTTATGCTAGCTTGAGGCTGAGGCTTTCAGAACTGCCATGAGGACTCGGACACCCAATTAATCAATTAATTAAAATTAATTCTACTTGAAATGTCTATGTACTGGTAAAATCATCTTAAAAGTAAAAAATTAGATAACTAGAATGCATGGCAGCTGTATAATACCGGAGGGCGGGGGGGCATTTAAGGAAAACGGGTGGAATAATAAAAATTAGCAAAATCAACAAGAAACTAGATGAACAGGCTATAAACTTCACAAGGATAGACTGAGTTATGAAGTTCAGAGAGAAGCAGATTATCTAAAATATTCCTTCAACTCTAATGAGAGAACATTTCTGACTGGAGAGGATCGTTCAGTGAAAGCCACCTTGAACAACAAGTTGACTGATAAAGGTGAGGGTGTTGATGGAAAAGATTTTTGTAAGGTGTCTGACACAGCATCACCTAACATTCTGATTCTAAAATGATACAACATCAGTAAACTGTATGTCAAAAGTACTAAGACCTGGCTGTGAGATCTCAGAAAAGTTAATGGGGTGTTTCTTGGGAGAAGCAATTAGTACTACGCCTGATGCTATTCAGCCTTTTCATCAATGATCTGGAAGTAAATGTACAATCACTGCTGACACAATTGGTGGCTGACACAAAATTTGGCAGACTGATGATCAGAGGTGAAAGTAGACGTCAGGCCTGGCGACCTTAGCAACAGGGGCTCTGGGGTGGAGCCTCAGACAAAAGGGGTAGGTCAGACCTTCTCATTCCAGCCACTCCCTTCATGGCTGCTGGCGGGGATCCCCAGAGCTGCAGTGGTAGAAGCCAACAACCCTGGGGCTCTGGTGGTAATTTGAAGGGCTTGGCCTTCCAACCCCTTTTTGCTCCCTCCCTCACCAGTGGCCTTACTGACAGTACTACTGCGGAAGCACTTTAAGAACACAAGAATGGCCGTACTGGGTCAAACCAAAGATCCATCTAGCCCAGTATCCTGTCTGCTGACAGTGGCCAATACCAGATACTCCTCACATGATCCCTCCCCCAACACCTACATCCAGAGAAACAGAGGCTAGGGACACCATTCCTACCCATCCTGGCTAATAGCCATTGATGGACCCAACTTTAACATCGTTGCCTCTCTTGCTCTTGAGCAAAAGGGGCAATGAAGTATCACAGCAGCACTGCCAAGCCCTACCAGCAGGGCCACCAACGAGTTAGTGAGCAAAAAGTCAGCCATGTGTGGGCCAGTCCGGTGGCTGGTTCTTAATGGTGTGCTGCACCGGTCTGCATGGTCTGGTGGTAACAATCAAAAGAACAGGAAAGTCATACTGGGCCCATTCCAGTGACATGCATTTTAATACAGACAACAGGAAAATTAAACATCCAGGGACAAAGAATATAGGCCATGCTTGGAGAATGGCGGCCTGCATCCTGGAAGGAAATAATGCTGAGAAATGATATGCAGGTCACAGTGAAGAAGCAGTTGAATATGAGCACTCAGGTATGATGGTTTGGTGAAAAGGGCTAATGCACTGTTTTAGTGTATAAGTCGGGGAGTAATGAATAGGAGCAAGGTGGTGATTTTTTCTCTGTATAGGGCATTGATGAGACAAAGGCTATGTCTAGACTGCAGGCTTCTTTCGAAAGAGCATCTTTCGAAAGATCACGTCTAGACTGCAGGCGGATCTTTCGAAAGAAAAATCCGCTTTTTCGAAAGAGAGCACCCAGCGAGTCTGGATGCTCTCTTTCGAAGACGGCCTCTTTACATTGAAGAACGCCTTCCTTCGAAAGAGGAACTTTCGAAGGAAGGCGTTCTTCCTCGTGAAATGAGGTTTACCGCCATCGAAAGAAAAGCCGCGTTCTTTCGAAATAATTTCGAAAGAACGCGGCTTGAGTCTGGACGCAGGGGCAGTTTTTTCGGGAAAAGGCTACTTTTCCCGAAAAAACCCCTGAGTCTGGACACGGCCAAAGGGTGTGTCTACACAGCAGAGCTTAACTCAAATAAGCTATACAAATTGAGTTACGTCAATTGAGTAGTTTATTTCGAAATTGGGAGCATCTACATAGCACTTATTTTGAAATGGAGCACTCTTCCTCCAACTTCCCTTACTCCTCGTACAATGAGGGTTACAGGAGTTGGAGCAAGAGACTTCCAGTTTGACAGTATTTCGACATTATTTCGAAATAACTGCGTGCTGTGTAGATGCAGACAAAGTTATTTCAAAATAGCACTACTTATTTCAAACTAATGTTGCTGTGTAGACGTACCCAAAGTCTGAAATATCATCCAGGTCTGGTGTCCACATTTTTAAAAGGATGTCGAAAATTGGAGAGGGGGCAGAAAAGAGTCAAAAAATTATTTGAGGGCTGGACAAAATGCCTTACAGTGAAACTGTAAGAAGAGTTCTATCAAATTGCAAATCAAAAAGATTGAGATGCAATGGTGACTTGATTACAGGGTATAAAGTATCTTAATGAGGAGAAAATACAGGGTAGTAAGGAGCTCTTTAATTTAGTGGGGAAAGGCATAACAGGAATGAGTGGCTGGAAGCTAAAACTGGACAAACTAGCAATTAAGCATGAATTTTAACAGTACGGGTGATTAATCATAGGAACAAGCTGCCCAAGGAAGTGGTGAATTATCAATCTCTTGATGTCTTCAAGAAGTAGGTACAATTTAATAGCCTCATATTGTGATATACAGGTCAGATAAGATGACCTATTCGTACCTTATGGCTTTAAACTGGATGACTTTATGAATGAATCTGTGAAATCCTAAACCCTAAAAATACAAACATACCAATAGAGTTATATTTCTGGCCTCCAAATTAGGGGGAAGCTATAGAATGTGCATTCTAGATTAAAAGTAGATTAAAGAGGCCGCTAAATGTAAGCAATAATAAAAGACGACTCCAGTATCTTACACATAAATTGGTCATATGTCCTGTCAGGGCAAGGTTCAGAAAAATGATCTCTCAGCATCTTAAATGAATACTTTTTGGAATGGCTACAAAAAGAAAGGCTGATCTTGGCTTAGTTTTAAGTACCATAGAAGTTAGTTCAAAAAGTGACTGCAAGTTAAGCCTCTAAAGTTACCACAGCATAGTTAAGCTAAACAATGTTGCTATAAAAGTATACTGCGGTGAAATTAATGTTGAGCAAAAGTTTTTGTTTCGGTGTAAAAAACATAAAACCAAAAAAGGGAAGCCAGTCATAAGTGAGGAAATTAAAATCTGTAGCCTCAGCATGAAGGCAGCTTAACCATGGCATAATTAAGTCACACAAGACATGCACATCCCTAAACAAAAAAAGGAAGCAGGAAGGCAAGGGGGGACAAAAGCAATGGAAGCTATTCTGATACTGTGAATTGGCTATAGTAGTACAGGTTGCAACTCTCTAAACCGGGATTCTCTGGTTCAGTAACATCCAGGATCCATCAGGACGATGGATGTTCCAGGACCAGAGATCTCTGTTGGAATCGGGTGGCTGGGAGCCCTGCAGGCAGGCAGGGCAGTAGGCTGCCAGTAGCAGGGTTGCCTAGAGGGACTGGAGCCTGGCTCATGGCAGCAGGAGTGCCTGGCAGGGCCAAGAGCCCGGCACGCAGGCGCGAGGGCTGCCCAGTAGAGCCAGGCCAGGACTGGTAGGGCTGATGGCAGAAGAGCCAGAACTGATCTTCCCTGGTCAGGCAAAATCCCTCATCCAGGACTGGTCAGGTCCCAAGGGTTCTGGACCAGTGAGGGTCCAACCTGTACTTTGCAATGACCCCCATGACTTCTGTAGAAAGCAACAAGATCTAGAGGGCATGGATTCTAATCCCAGCTTTGAAATGACCTTGGACAAGCCAGTTCATTTCTTTATTTTTCCCCTCCTTCCCTTTGTCTTGTTTCTTTAGATTGTAAACTCTTCCGGGCAAGACCCGTCTTGCTCTCTGTGTTTGTTCTGTGCCTGACAGAATGGAATTTTGATCTTGGTTGGGGCCTGCGGGCATTCCGGTAATACTAAAAAACAATAACCATGGAATAAGGCACAATGCAATGTGAATAAGGGTATCAGAATCTGTCTCAGTAAATATGTGTACATGAGCTATTTTGAGAATCTATTTGATCCAAATACGTATCCTTCAGTACATAAACCTTCAGCCCAATGGAAACCAGTGAAAAAAGAACATGCCCTGGCTAGGTTCTCCAGAAGAGCCTTCTCATTATATAATAGCTAATCCCAGTGTACCATGAAAGCTACTGCATTTTATTACACAAAGCACAGAGATATTATAATGTCACCAAGGATGCCACGCAACATTGGGTGGCATGACAACGACGGCAATTTCACAGACCTAAACATAATGGCAATGACAGCGGAACTAATGTACAGGCAATTATTCTTACATTATTCAGCACTTTCAATTGCTTTTCTTTTTAAATGGCAATATGATGTAATAATGTATAAATACTGTAAGGAAGGATTTATTTATAGTTGTCCTTAGCGATAACAATGAAAATACTAAAGCATTTTCCTCCACACTATCCTCATTGACTGCAGTAGGTCTGTCCATTTTTAAGGTAAGAAATGCATTCAATCCTATCTGCTCCAATGCATTAAAAAGAAGAGGTATAAATGTAGAAGGATACAGAGTGGGGGTATGTCTACACTACAAAGTTAGTTCAGACTAACAGATGTTAGTTCGAACTAACTTTAATAGGCGGTACACTAGCGCTCCGCTAGTTCGAATTTAAATTGAACTAGCGGAGCGCTTAGTTCGAACTAGGAAAACCTCATTTTACGAGGATTAAGCCTAGTTCGAACTAGCTAGTTCGAATTAAGGGGTGTGTAGCCCCTTAATTCGAACTAGTGGGAGGCTAGCCCTCCCCAGGTTTCCCTGGTGGCCACTCTGGCCAACACCAGGGAAACTCGTCTGCCCCCCTCCTGGCCCCGGACCCCTTAAAGGGGCACGGGCTGGCTACGGTGCCCGTGCCAGGTGCAAGCCTGCCAGCACCCAGCCAGCAGACCCTGCACCTGGCATGGATTGAGCCACCCACCCGATGCCTCACAGCCCTCCCCCTCTTCCCGGGACCAGGCTGGCGGCTCCCGGGAGTTTGCCTGGGACCGCAAGAGGCGGGCACCCGCCTGGGCTACTGCGGACATCGTGGACCTCGTCCACGATCTCCGCACTAGGCACAGGAAAGTGGCCAGCTAGGGCAGGAGAGCTGCCAGCCTGGCCACCCAGGAGCAGGTGTGCAAGAGAATAAAGGGGGTCCACTGAGACCCCCGACCCTGAGCCCTGAGCTTACAATGGCCGTCCTGGGTCAGAACAAAGGTCCATCTAGCCCAGTAGCCTGTCTGCCAACAGCGGCCAACCCTAGGGACCCTGGAGGGGATGGACCGAAGACAGTGACCAAGCCATTTGTCTTGTGCCATCCCTCTCCAGCCTTCCACAAACCTTGGGCAGGGACACCTCTCCTACCCCCTGGCTAATACCACTCCATGGACCCAACCTCCATGAATTGATCTCACTTCCCTTTAAACTCTGTTCTAGTTGTAGCCTTCACAGCCTCCTGCAGCAAGGAGTTCCACAGGTTGACTCTTTGCTTTGTGAAGAATAACTTTCTGTTATTAGTTTGAAGCCTGCTACCCGTTCCTTTCCTTTGGTGTCCTCTAGTCCTTCTTTATGGGAACTAATGAAGAACTTTTCTGTATGCACCCTCTCCACCCAACTCTTGCTGTTAGAGACCTCTATCCTGTCCCCCCTCCGTTTCCTCTTTTCTAAGCTGAAAAGTCCCAGTCTCTTTAGCCTCTCTTCATATGGGACCTATTCCCAACCCCTGATCATTTTAGTTGCTCTCCCCTCTCCCAGCCTCTCTCTTCCCCTCTCCCACCTCCTTTTCCCAGTCTCCCCCCGTTTTGTTCAATAAAGACAGATTCCATTTTGGAAGACACATTATCTTTATTTTGTACATCAAGAAGAGGGGCTAGGGAAGGGTAAGTGGAAGCAAGTAAGGGAGGAATGGGGTACGAGCCCCCGATGGGGAGGACTGGGCTGGCTCTGCGGGCTTCTGGGGGTGCAAGCTCTCCTGCAGCCCCCCAATTGCTCCCTCTCCCCAGATGGCAGCCTGCGGCAAGTGCATCCGGGCTGATGGCTGAGTGGTGTGATGTGCCCAGTGTGGGTACTCCAGGCAATCCAAGCCAGGACTGCTTTGCAAGCGGGGCACCGCTGAGAACTGTCTGTCCGGGGTGGGGGTCGGGTCCCTTTAAGCACAGCCCTCGGCTAGCCTGAGACAGCAGCTCCACGCTCTAAGTCCTCCTCTGATGCCCTGCCGGCACTGCTTCCGGCCATCCTTAAGCCCGGTTCAGGGTCCACTTAATGTGGACATGCTAATTCGAATTAGCAAAACGCTAATTCGAACTAGTTTTTTAGTCTGGATCCATTAGTTCGAATTAGCTTAGTTCGAATTAACGTTGTAGTGTAGACGTACACTGGGGTTTTTAACACATGAACAAAATAGAAAGTGGGTTCAAGACTACAGGTAGCATCCAAAGGCAGACAAAGGTTAGTATGTTGGGTGTAAAGATACCGTCCACTGGTAAAGACACCATCCGTCTTCATCTGAAGAAGTGGGTTGGGCCCACAAAAGCTCATGCTACTATCTACATGTTTTGTTAGTCTCTAAAGTGCTGCAAGACTATTTGTTGGTTTTTAAGTTATACCATCAACTGTTCAACCAGGAGGCCTTCTTCTGTGAATGAGAAGATTTAAAGGAAAACAAACTATTCAGGTGAGTGAGAGTTGTAGCACCAAACTGTTAGGTAACCCTGTGTCTGTTGATCAGTGAAAGCCATGGAGCCAGGTGAGAGTGGTCACCCCCAGACTAGGATAGCATCTGATATATGAGTTTCAGAGAGGTAGCCATGTTAGTCTGTAACTGAAAAAAACTTTTAAAACAGTGAATAGTTCTGTGGCACCTTCTTAGAGACTAACAAAACATATAGATGGTACCATGAGCCTTCGTGGGCACGATCCACTTCTACCTTCATCTGAAGAAGTGGGATGTGCCCAGAAAAGCTCATGATACCATCTACATGGTTTGTTAGTCTCTAAGGTGCCACAGGACTGTTTTTTCTGATATATGAGTGAAATTACTGCAGAGCTGGGCAAAGATGTAAAGGCAGATTCTAGACTTCGAGTCAACCCTGGAGTGATTCCATTGAGTTCATTAGAGTTGCTCTGGATTTATAACAGCATAATTAAGTGCAGCATGTGGCCCTAAAGTGAGAATACTTACAAACCACATGGTTTATAATGTATCCTGGGAGTTTCCTTTGGGAACCACCCGCTCAGAATGTTTCCTCTTTATTGATGTAGATATTACACTGGAGGAAAGACCTCAACATAGGTTAAAGCTACACAAATGTCTGGCTTCAAGTAACTGCAGTTTGAGAGACAGCTGGGCACGGCCTAATCCAACAAACTGCTTGTTATGGCCCATAAGAGCCACTGTGTATTTGTTTGTTGAGAGAGCACAGCCTACTCCCTGCTTCTAACAGCTTCTGACAGAGGCTAGTGACACCATTCCTGCCCACCATTGCTGATAGCCATAATCCTCTATCTATGCCCAAAGGGACTCGCTTTGGGAGACTAACTGGATTTTATCTGCATTCGCACCATTCCTGGACCACCTCTTCCAGACTTTGCATTTACAGGCATTCTGGGCTTATAGACTCATAGACTTTAAGGTCAGAAGGGACCATTATGATCATCTAGTCTGATCCCCTGCACAGTGCAGGCCACAAAATCTCACCCACCCTCTCCTAGAATAATCCTCTCACCTATATGGTTCTGCCAGAGAACATATCATGGATCTCCAGATGGTGATGATCTAAGGAGGTCCTTTTGTTTGTGATGGGGATGCCAGAATTTCTCAGCTTAATAGATTCCTCATCCACTTATCTTGCACCTTCCAAAATCAGAACTCCCATCAATACCATGTGCTACAGCAGAGTCCCACATGCTGGAGTCATACTGTTCACACAATAAATTCATCAGAAGCAGAGGCCTATTTTAACTGGAATTGACATGTTGCAATGCATTTAAAGAATTCATTAGCAATTCTGCATCACTACAAACGGAGTTTTATTCTAATCAGAGTACACTATCCAGGAAGTAGATATTAGAATACTGGATAGAGAGGATTAGTTGCAAATATTCCTGCAAATAAAAGATATTAATTTACTTGGACAGTATTTGTGATCCTTTTAATTTTCTCCCGTGAATAATGAGGCATGCAATATTTTAATCAATAAAATACTCATAGAAAGGAAAATGTTGCAAATACTTTTGTAACATTTCATTTACACACAAATACTTTGTTCATGTCAGTGTTAGTGCTGGAAGTATTTACGTAACCATTTTGAAAGCTCTCTGTGGATTTGGGAAGTATCCAATCATGGAAGGGAAACAATACCATGAGAAGCACAAATAATGAATGCCAAAAGAGAGAGATTTAAGCAGTAGGGCTACGTCTAGACTGCAAGCCTTTTTTGAAAGAGGCTTTTTCGAAGGATACATTTGAAAAAGCCTCTTTTGAAAAAGAGCGTCTAGACTACAACCAGTACTTTTGAAAAAGCAAGCCGCTTTTTCAAAAGAGAGCACCCAGGCAATCTGGATGCTCTCTTTTGAAAAAGCACAGTTTGCATTACATAGCATCTTTTTTCGAAAGAGCGCTTTCGAAAAAAGGTGTTCTTCCTCGTAAAATGAGGTTTTCCGCAGTTGCAGAAACTGCCGCGTTCTTTTGATTTATTTTCGAAAGAACGCGGCAGCAGTCTAGACGAAGGGGAATTTTTTTTTTTTTTTAAAAGGCTACTTTTTAAAAAAAAAACCTGTAGTCTAGACACACCCTAGGTGAATAGTTTACAAACAATCCATAGGCTAAATTGCGATCACATAAACCATTCATGAAGTAACTGAGTATCAAACACATTTGGAAAGTCTGCTCCTAGATAATTTGAAAACAGAGGCCCCATTTCAGTAAAATACTCTGGACTACCTGTATGTTTAAAATATATATAAAGGTTTTGCTGGAACAGTGCCAGAAAAAGGAGTTGCATTTATTTAACAGTGTTCTGTAAATAGTTTACCTAGCTATAATTCTTCTATCACTGTATAATAGATTTTTTCTATGAAAAATTAAGAATTCAATATCAATATTGCAAGAATAAATGTGACAATTGACAATCCCTCTTTACATGAATTAATGGGATAGTTATTTGGGCATACTGCTGTACTTTCACACTTCTAATAGTTTTTAATGGATGGCCCTTATCAGCAAAAAACTAAGATGAGGAAGCAATGGGGATGTTTGTGGTCACCTGGTTAGATGTTCAATTGTATTTTCCCCAACACAGATACTTAGTTGAATATTTACATGTAATCAGTGTATTGGAACGTGTAAGTAGCCATGATTTTCTGGAAAGCCTTGTGTCTGGCTTTCCTTTTGGGTTTATGTTGCTGCTGTTCATTTCCTACCAGAACCTATACTGTGGGATAAATACAATTAGATGGTAAAATTATTGTGAACCATACCTCTGTGTTTTGCTTTATTTCAAATGTTTTGAGAAGAGTTTTATAATTTTAAAAAGTCATCCATGCCAAAAGCACCACCAGAAGTGAACATGCGCACAAAACAGGGGGTTTAAAATAAGACAGTGAAAAGCAGTGGGTCTGATTTCCATTTCTGTTACACCAGCATTTATTTTAATGAAGTTACCTTTGCATAAAACTAATGTATTGAGTGAATACAGGCCTACCATATGATCATATAACTCATGTTATTTAGCAGACAAAGGACCCAAAACTGTGAGAGTTTGAACATCTTAAAGTCTCAGGGTCTGATCCTTTTCCTATTGAGATTAGTTGCAAAACTCCTATTTACTTGAGCAGTCCAAAATCAAACCCTCGTTAACTTTAATGAAAGGTGAGTTTTCTCAACACTGCACTAGTAATTCAGGTCATGTCTACACTTACAACCTCACAGTGGTACCGACACAGCTGTGCTGCTATAATAGAGCTCTTGTAGTCACGATAAAGATGGGAGAGAGCTCTCTCGTCTACCTAAAAAACTCAACAAATGCTGGTAGATACGTCAGCAGGAGAGCTTCTCCTGCTAACACAGCACTGTGCACATGAGCACTTGACAAACTTACGCTGCTTAAGGGTGGGTTTTTTTCACACCCCTAAGCAACAAAAGTTTTGCCAACATAAGTGTTAGTATAGATGAGGCCTTCATTAGCTATTAACATTTCCTTCTTAGAGTCATATCACCCCTCGCAGTTCAGGTAAATATTAAAAGAACTGCCCAAAGGCAGCCTATATAATTCTTGATCATGCCAGATGTATAAAAGTGAAGAGAGAAGGGGTATGTCTAGACTGAATCCCTCAGTTGGAAGAGGGATGCAGATTAGGTAGGTCGACATTGCAAATGAGGCAGGGATTTAAATATCCCGTGCCTAATTTGCATTAAAATGGCCACTGCGTTTTGCTGACTCAGCACTTTGTCGGAAAAAAGCAGCAGTCCAGAAGGGGATCTGTCGAGAAAGAAAGCCTTTTTCAACAGATCCCTTATGCCTCCTGCAAAGAGGTTTACAGGATCTGTTGGAAAAGGCTTTCTTTCTCAATCGATCCCCGTCTAGACTTGTGCTTTTTGCGGATAAAGTGCTGAGTTGGCAAAATGCGATGGCCATTTTTATGCAAATTAGACACGGGATATTTAAATCCCTGCCTCATTTGCAATGTCAACCTGCCTAATCTGCATCCCTCTGCCGACAGAGGGATGCAGTCTAGACATACCCTTATTCTGGAAGATCCCTTATTCCTACTTTCAAGTAGGAATAAGGGATCTTCCGGAAAAAGGCTTATTTCCGCAAGATCCCATCTAGACTGGCGCTTTTCTCCGGCAAAACCCAGAGCCGGAAAAAAGCGGCAGCCATGTTCATGCAAATGCCGCGGGGGATATTTGCAATTCCGACTGGTCTCATTAGCATCCTTTTTCCGGAAAGGGGTGCCAATGTAGACATAGCCAAGGTGTTCTTACCTTGCCAAGCAGTGTCCTTTCTTTTAACTCTTTCGGAAGAATAGCTATTTTAGAGACAGGAGTGCAGAGTGAGAAGGGCTTTAGAGAGAAAAAATGTGAATATTTCAAGGTAATTAGCAGCATATTGTTCACAGCACCAGAAAAAAATTACTGATTGCCTGTCAGTAATTTGGTTTTGTTTTGTTTTTGCTACAGGATCCATTGTTTTAATGACAGGAAAAGAGAGCTGTCAGAAGACATTTGCATAGTGCAAATGGGGTCACAAATAAGGGGATGTGTATGTTATTTAGCAGTTAATGGGGCAATGATGAGCATGTAACTATAAGAACAAAATTATTTCTTGGAGTATGGTGAAAAACTGATTTTGTTTTCCACGTACAACTGAAGGCTCAATTAAAGCAGCAATTGCAAACACAAAAACCTGCTTGATTCCCTTTGCACTGGGCTCTTGCAATGATCTCATGAAGTGTTTCTGTTTGTTTGTTTTTATTCCTGCCTCCTTAAGATGCATTATTTGAAAATATAGCTCTGTTTGTATAGACTGTGCTGCTGGTGAGTTAGACCAGGGGTTTCTGTTCATTTGGGAAAAGGAAAAGAATCCTGGCCATCAGAAATGTTTACTATATCAGGAAATGAATTCACTACTCTAAGGGTCCAGTGGATATAAAGCAAAAATTAAAACAGGAGCCTCATATAAGCTCACTTTGCATTGTTTCCTTCATAAACAGCCCAACATACGTTACAAAGCTCAGAGAGAGAGAGGTAGTTTTATTGGGATGAGGAGGGGGAAGTTAATTGTTCTGGGTTTTTTTTTTTTCATGTTGGTACATTTGAATAAAATCCGGTCTTCTTTCTCCTTTCTCCCGTTCCAAAACTTCACTGAGAAATAACACTAGGCAAAATCATTTCAAGCTGTCACCATTACACAACCTAAATTTTATTTCTTCATTAATGCATTACAGAGGGGGGGGGGGGGACAACAATGAGAACATTGCTCTGGAATGTGTGTTTATTGAGCACAAAATGATATGTTTACTGAAATAGCAGTTGCTGCCGGGTTACCCAGTGGGAGAAATCTTTCTCTTTCCACATTATCCTGGTATCCCGGTGTCACTCTGATCCAGAGGGTTTCACTCCAGAGGTGGAACGATTCCACCCTCCATTGCATCCCTTTAGTTATGATCTATGTTACAATAGCCATGCCCTGTTCTGAAGGGGAGGCCAGAGGGAGGTCACCTCTTATTGTGCAATTGGACAGTGAAGAAATAAGCAAGGATGGTGGGACTGTTGTGGGAGCCTGATCCTAGGCCAATTGAAGTCAATGGGAGTCTTTCCATGGGCTTTGCAGCAGGCCCTCGAGAGAGAGATCAAAAGGAAAGAAAGGTCAAACTATCCAGTTGTGGGGAAAGCAGAGTGTCAGATGACAGGCAAATAGGGCTGAATCCTTGCCCCCTTTGAAATTAATGGCAACACTCTCACTGGCCTGAAATGTGCCTTATAAGTGGAAAAAAAAAACAGTATGAAAAATATGAATGCAGAGTGTGTAGTGATGGTGACAGACAGACAAATAAATAGATCAGCTGAAGGAAGAGAGAGAAAGAGATGGAAGGTAAAGAAATAGATGAAGGCAGACATGTCCTGATGGAGAGCAAGCAACAGCAATAAATACCTGTACAGAGAATGGCAGGCTAAATATAACTCTTTGGTAATGGAACCCCTCATCCCAAGAGCCCTGGAAGAACCTCAGAGTACTATACGATAGCACTGATGCTGCTGTAGCACTTGAGTGTATACCCGACTTATACCTATGGGAAGAGTTCTCCTGTTGCCGTAGGTAACCCACGTCCCTGAGAGGCCGTAGCTAGGTAGATAGAAGAATTTGTCCATTAACCCACCACTGTCTACACCAAGAGTTAGGTCAGTGTAACTACATCTCTCAGGTGGGTGGATTTTTCACACCTGTGAGTGATGTAGCTAGACAAAAGTACATTCCTAGTAAGACCAGGTCTCCATCTGACTGTTCTTAGGCCACAAGGCCTATCTGTTTGCACACGCCTTCCCTCAGTGACGGGGCAAAGGAATAGCTCAGGAACATTGGCCATCATGGATAAACGACAGCAAACTTTCTCATGAGTAACAGCTGCTGGATCCTGACCTTGTGGAGAGTAAATTACCTTTGAGGTTCAAATCCTGACATTCTAAATGTAGTTCTTGACAGCTTGGCTGTAATGAACATATTATAAATGCATCCTCAGGCAGATAAATGAGGAGTGTGAGGAAGGAAGGATGGATGCATCAGACAGATAAACAGAAAAAGAGGAAGGGACTGATTCACTGCTGTGTTACCCCAGTTTCAGCATAAAGTCAGACTAACATAGTGGTAAACCAGGACCCAAACAAATGGAGAAAGAGACTAAAGGATGTGGCTAGATAAATAGATACTCAAAAGCATGAGTCTCACTTAGGGCTTAAACGTTAGGTCAACCCAGTGACGTTGTTGACAGAATTTCCAGGTGCCTGGGCAAGGTTGGTGGCACCATCTCTGGGACCCTGGAAAGGATTGGGCTTTGGTGAAAGGGGCGAAGCTTGGGGGCTAGCCTTCCCTTGACTGGCCTGTGCCACCTAGTGATGATTTAAAGGGCCTGGGGCAGCTGCCCCTTTTACTCCCTGTTGGTGATTGTGAGTGCCCCAAGCTACTGCTGGCCTGGTGTAGCGTTGCCACACGGGTGCAGAGCCAGATCATGGGCAGTGGCTGGACAGTGCACGCACAAGACATCACCACTACTCCGACTGACATTGCTACAATTTAAAAGAGGCAGGGAGCTCCCAGCCACTGCTCTTTAAAGTCACCCAGGCTCCTGGGCAATTGCCCCTTTTGTCCCTACCCTGGTTTGGCCCTGGTTCAGGGATGTGCAAACTACAGTCATTACATGGACTCAGAAGGGTACCTACGTTAATCTGTAACTTCGAAAACAATGCGGAGTCCTGCGGCACCTTAGAGACTAACAAAGGTATATAGGGTCATGAGTAGTTACATGCTGTAGCTAGGTGGACCTAGCTCAATGTGCAGCCTGAGCTAGGTTGTGGGGAGGGACAGCTCAGTGGTTTGAATATTGGCTTACTAAACTTGGGGTTGTGAGTTCAGTCCTTGAGGGGGCCATCTGGGGCAAATCTGTCAGGGATGCTACTTAGTCCTGCCATGAGGGCAGGGAACTGGATTCAAGGTCCCTTCCAGCTCTATGAGATAGGTATGTCTCCATATAAAAAACAAAACTTTCTGTCAATTTAGCTGTCACTTCTTGGAGAGGTGAATTAACTACAGAGATGGGAGAAGTGAGTGTCTACACAGAAGTGCTGCAGCTGGGCCATTGCCATGTTTTAAGTGCAGACAGAGCTTCACACGTCTACCCTATGTTGGCATAACTTGTGTTGCTCAAGGGTGTGAATAAACTACCCCGTGAGCAACATATGTCTTTGGGAGCGCTTCTTCCACCAACACAGAACACAGCTTCTGCCTCTCACAGAAGTGTTTTTATTGTGCCAACTAGAGCCACTAAAATGATGTAATGGATTTTCTGTAAATAAGAATAAATTGACTAGGCTATGCAAAGCTTTATAATGATAAACGCGTGTGTGCATGTGTGTGTATACTTACAAACATACGTACATACATGCACACACTGCAAAAGGCCAATAAATACAAAGGAAACAAAAATGTTTTCTTATTATTACAACAAGATCCAGGCAGCAAAAACAGTCTGCTGTATAATTAAGGAGGCCTTTGCTCAGGATGGCTGCCAAGCAGACATCTACATTGGCTACTACATTGCTTAGTGTGGATTCCACCACAACTCTCTAGTGATTCACCCACCAGCCAATCAGAACATAGCTAGTCAGCTCCCCAACCAACCTAAACAAAACTTCAGTGTTTTCTGTTCATTCCTTCATCCTTTAAAGAAAAATACACACACACTGAGACACACACACAGACAATGCTCCCTGCCATTCCTAACTGGTACAGCACATTACACTAATGAAGGGATACTGCGGCTCATGCCTCACTCACAATGCTGCCAAAACAAGGAACAAACAGTCCCTACCATTTGGATGGAACTGCTTGATTTGAACTTTTCAGAGGCTTATAATATGAAAATTCTTGAAAGGAAACATTCCCCCCCCCCCGCTGTTTATGAAGCTATGGCAGATGTGACTGGAACAATGAAAGAGGAAAGGGCCACAAACACATCTCACAATCGCAGCAGATCTACCTCCATGGAAAAGCAGCTGGGCAGGTAGTAACACTTCTGGCTTGCAGTTACACTGGGCCCCAAATACTGACACAGGGCTCCTCATGCTGTCATGAAAACTGCACTCGCTTTAAGCCCTTGTTCCATTGAGGGGCCTACAGAAGACTACTGCCACTGGCCAGCGTTAGTAAAAATTGGCTCTGTAGGAGATCAGAATGGGGTTGCGATTCTGCTCCAGGTCAGAAGGTTTCAACCTGCCTCACTGCAAGAGTTGCTAGTCCCTGCTCTGGTTTGGAGCCAGTCAACCCCAGAGTCACTGAGCATGGCCTGGCTGCAGGGAATTGGTCCAGCCCAAGCCCTGATTCAGGGCAGGGCAAGCACAGAGACACTGGGCTGTGCCTGGCTGCAGGCAAAGTGACAAATTGATGGTGAATAGCTCAGCTGGGGCTAGGTGGAGGAGAAGGCTGTCACCCACAAAGGGCAGGTGGCAGAGAGGTGTAGGCAGCTGCTGAGTCAGCAGGGAATCCACACTGCAATACGCCAACTCACTCCAGTAATCCTTGGGCCGTACTATACTCCCTGTCCAGGCACACCTGTAGTATCAGGGAAGAGTCACCACAAGCTGCTTCTTGGGATCTGTGTCCATCAGGGGCCTGGGTAACTCAGGCCAATCACTGGCTTCTCCCAGGTCAGTGTTGGGCAGTGGCCTGTGTGGTCCAGGCCAATTATCCTCCACCTCTGGGCTTGCCTCAGTCTCCCAGCCTGAGGAACCAGGAGGAACATCTGTGTCCTCCAGCAGCTGGGGAGCTCCGAGGTCTGGCCTTTACACTTCCAGCTCCATCCAGTAGGATACATTAAAGTGGCCTTCCCCTTCCAGGTCAGAGGGGTCCAACTTGCCCTACTACAGTCTCCCACAATTGTTACAAAAAGTACTAATTAACTATCCATTTCTCCATGATTCTCTTAACCTGCCAGGCACCTGGGAAGAAGATAGGTAGATATTTATACACAGCAAATCCAAATTAACATAAATATCTGCTCATCTCGGTTTTGTATGCTGGTGCCAGGTAGGTGGCGAGTTGTGACTGCAGCATCAGATTGACTTAAGTTTGCACACACCCTATTATTTCTGTTACCTGGTTACCCCATTCTCCCATCCCAGCCTGTTTGGGTGTTTCAGTCTTCTGTTGTATCTTGTCTTTGAAATTATAAACCATTTGGGGCTGGCAGTATCATTTTCAAATGTTTGCACAGTACCTAGCACAGGGCTACTCAACATGCGGCTTGTGGCCTTTTTGTTTGTGGCCCATGGTGCGGTTTAGATTTATGCGGGGCTCAACACATGGCCGATGGGTGGGAGCCAAAACAAAAAAGTGGTCAATATAACAGTCTTCTGTTGAGGTGCATTTTAGTAGTTAAATTCCTAGACTGTCATTACTCATTAGAAGTGCTGTCACATGGGTGGAAATCGGGTAAATATTGCATTTTAATAATATCAGCAAAACTGACTTAAATGGGGCCTGTGTGTTGTGTATTCATGCCCGTCAGTGTGAAAGAAGCTATTGCTTATATTTGCATATATATTTGCATGTATATACAACCACACTTAAGTTGTGGCCCTCAGCATGTACTTTGAGTATCATGGTGGCCTCCAGGGCTTTCAAAGTTGAGTAACCCTGACCTAGCACAAGGAAACTAGGGCACAACTTCTCCAGGCTTGTGGCTTTTGCCTTGCCCCATATGCAGCCCGTCCAAGTTCTGCTTTGGTTCCTGCACAAGTGATTGATGAATGGTACGGCTAGCGTCCTACAATGGGGGCGGGGACAAAGCTGTTATGGAGTCTGTGACAGAAAATATACAAGTACCTCCCCGAAAGTTTCGATCGCCTGTCTCTGCAGGATTCCGTTGAGAATCAACATCCTGCTCAGCCATATGGATTAGCTACACCGGGGTATGTGCAGCTCTCCAGATACGGCCCACTTTTCCATGCCCTGCATTCCACAAGCCACAACCACTTACCCTGCATCTATCTTCTGTTTCCTGGTGCCTAGAAAGGGGTTGCTTAGACTAGCTATGTCCATCAATAGTGGAGTACAGTTCCTGGCTGCCAGACACCCTAAGTGACCCTGGGGGGAGCCCGGGGTCCTAGCCTACCTCAATCTCCTCATCTGCAATTTTCTACTCTGGGTTAGGTCCTCCGTGCACTGGCTCCATGCTCTCCGAAGTATCCACGGGCTGAGGATAGCATCCAGCTCTTTATAGAAGTGGCAGGTCTTTGGTGAAGCATTGAATTGTGGTTCGCTTTATGGGCCTCGTGATGAGCTTGTCTGAGTTCTTTAATCTTCCCCAAAAAAGGGATTTTTGTCCGAACAGGAGGGCTGTGTCTAGACTGGTCAGTTTTTCCGGAAAATCAGCCGTTTTTCCGGAAAAACTTGCCAGCTGTCTACACTGGCCGCTTGAATTTCCGCAAAAGCACTGACGATCTCATGTAAGATTGTCAGTGTTCTTGCGGAAATACTATGCTGCTCCCATTCGGGCAAAAGTCCTTTTGCGCAAAGCTTTTGCGCAAAAGGGCCAGTGTAGACAGCTCAGATTTGTTTTCCGCAAAAAAGCCCTGATTGCAGAAAAGCGTCCGTGCCAATCTAGACGCTTTGTTCCGAAAATGCTTTTAACGGAAATCTTTTCCATTAAAAGCATTTCCGGAAAATCATGCCAGTCTAGACGTAGCCGAGCAGCATAGTATTTCCACAAAAAGCACTGATTTCTTACAGTAGGAAGTCAGTGCTTTTGCGGAAATTCAAGCGGCCAGTGTAGACAGCTGGCAAGTTTTTCCGGAAAAGCGGCTGATTTTCCGGAAAAACTGGCCAGTCTAGACACAGCCTTGGTGTTTTTTCACCTGGAGAAGTAGGTGCTAATGCCACTGATGGCTTTTGAGATCAGGACCCAGGTCTCAGACAAGCAATGGAAGCAGCCTGCCTGGGGGCCATTCTTTCTCATACTCGGTTTGAATGTCATGTTTTATTTATTAATTTATGTAAAATGTATATTGGAGGGGTGTCTACAGGCCAAAACCAGGCTAAGGCTCCATTAGAATTTTCTGAGTCCATGTCAGGCAGGGCATGGAATCGGCTGCTTTACAGTGAGTGAGAAGTTAAAATTCTGCAAGTAGGCAGAGCAGCAGTAAGGGGACCCCTGCTGCAAGCTCTTTGGTTCCGGGACTGTCATTATACAGCAGTTCTCAAACTGTGGCTTGGGACCATAGTTCCTGCTAAGGTGTGTGCTTGCATGGCCACGCACAAAATATTCTCCGCCCTCTCACCTACTTTGCAGAGCTGTGCAGCAACACTCACCTTCCTGCTGGCACAGCAGGTGGCTGCTCCAGGCCAGGGCCAGCTGAGGCGGCGTGGTGGTGGGGGTCGCTGGTGGGGAGAGCTCAGGCTGCATGGTAGGGTAGGTGCTGGGGGAGGTTGAGGCCATGTGGTGGGGGAGGCCATGACCTGCTACATGGTGAGGGGCGGGGGGTAGGAGAAGGGCCTGCTCCGGCGGCCAGGGCCTGCTTGGGAGCCAGCATCAGCTCCGGGGGGCCTGCTTAGGGGGCTGGCTCAGGGGCCAGTGACCAGCTTGGAGGGCCAGGAGGTGGATCGGGGGGGGGGGGGGAGGGACGGTGGCCTGGGGCCAGCCAGGGACCAGGGCTGCATGGTGGCTGCCACATGATGGGGGGCCAGGGCCACTCTGGCTGCTGGGGCCACATGGAGGGAGGGGGGACAGGAGGAGGCTGCTCCAGCCCTAGTCCTTTCCCAGGACTGGAGCTGTGTTCAGGGCCACAAAATGGCTTCCAAACTGCTCTCTACGTTGGCCACATGGCAGCTGCCCAAAGTTGGAACCGGGCTGTGGTATGGCTGCTCCTGGAGCTGAGGCCCCCTGCACTCCTCCTTCCCCTTCCTGTACCTCTCTTTGCCCCTCAGAGCCCCCCATCCCACTCCTGTTACTCCCTGCTCCCCACATGTCGCTCCCCAGCACCTCAGACCCTGCAAACCCTGGGTGCTGGCAGTAGCATCCCTCTGCCCCAGGTGGGGCTCACAGCAGCCCCACGAGGAGAAGCCCAGGGAAGTCCCTGCCCTGCACACAGGCTGCCCAGGGAGCTGTGCTCCTGGGAAGGGGGCAGGTGTCACATTCTCCCCAAGAG
This sequence comes from Pelodiscus sinensis, assembly GCF_052426305.1. Classification (NCBI taxonomy): domain Eukaryota; kingdom Metazoa; phylum Chordata; order Testudines; family Trionychidae; genus Pelodiscus; species Pelodiscus sinensis. The sequence continues at coordinate 117,022,040 of NC_143056.1, read as the reverse complement.
GTGGGGGGAGCTACCTGGTAGAGTTTCTTGGGGATCAGCACCACTGGTGGATGGGTGCCACAGTGGCACACATTTGAACATGCACACACGACCTCATTGTTGGCGCACAAGACAAAACTCACTCCGCCCACGGATGGAAGCTCTTCGCGGGAACCCGGCTCGGCACCCCAAAGTGGGTCACTCATGATTCCTTTTTAATAGGGTTGCCAGGCCTGTCTTAGACTCCCTGGGGCCTGAGGCTTGGGGTTGAAGCTGAAGCCCCAGTAGTACAGTAACTCCTTCTCCCACAAGTCCCTTCACACCAAGGGGATGTCTAGACTGCATCCCTCTGACTCAGCACTTTGTCGGCAAAAAGCAGCAGTCTAGAGGATGGTCTGTTGAGAAAGAAAGCCTTATGCCGCCATTTTTATGCAAATTAGGCACGGGATATTTAAATCCCTGCCTCATTTGCAATGTCGACCTGCCTAATCTGCATCCCTCTGCCAACAGAGGGATGCAGTCTAGACATACCCTTACTCTCAAGCCTCCTCTTGTACATGGGGCAACTCCCAGTTAATATCCATACAGTTTTTCTGCCTACCCCCATATTCTTCCTTAAAACTCACCTCTGCCATATGGCAAAATGCCTTCCAATAACAATTGGTGACACTGATTACAACTAATGACTGGCTACAAATTGTTCACACAGTAATTTGGTGCTAAAACATCCTGTCCTTTTTGTTATTCTTCCCTTTCACCCATCTACTTGTTTGGGTTTTTTTAACCTATTATGTCTTGTTGTTAGAGTATAAGCTTTTTGGCTGTGAAATGGTCACTTACTCTAACTGTGAGCCACAGTATGCTTGAATTAATATTTACTATTCATACAGTGAGATGCTGAATATTACTATTCATATTCATATTTATACTCATAATTAGTTGCAGGCACAAAAATATAATCACAGGTATTTCAGGCTACAAAATTGTGCTCACAAGAATTAAAGGACAATGTGAGCCCCGCCCTGAAAAATGTTCCTTAATACCTGTGTAGATGATATCACAGACTCATAGTTGTACTTAAGACAGTTAAAAGTTAAAGTTAACATAGCAGGCCACATTTTGACCCCTTTGTAAGTACAACAATCATTTTAGTCTGTGGAATTCATTGCCACAAGATAACACTGAGCTCAAGAACTTAGCAGGGTTGACTAAAGATTTGGACATTTATATAGAAACATAGAATCACAGAATACTAGAACTGGGAGGGTTCTCAAGAAGTCAGCTAGTCCAGTCCCCTGCCCTCACAGCACAGATAACAAAAATGTCCAGTGTTGCAATAATAAGGAGTAGAGACAAAAATGTGAGTTACAGAGATGTAAACTCTCCTGCTTCAGGACATGAACTCTACAAGGGGTTAGGAGAAATTTTCCCTATGGAAAATTTAGCTCATCACTACCTGGTTCAGAGTTTAATAGCACATGATTCTGAAGTATCTGGTGCTGATCACTGTCAGAGAGAAGATCCAGGACTAAGAGGACCTCTGGCCATTCCTATATTTCTACGAGCTTTCTTATATTTCTTCTAAGGACAGAGGAGAATTCATCTGGGAAGTCTGAATAAAATCTGATGTGCCATGTCAGAAGAATGAAATTTAGAGCAATTACCGTTTTGACCAAGTTTTTGTCCATTTATAACACTAAAAAGGTTAATTTGTACATGTTCAGATGTGGTCTGCACATATTCCATTATGAGGACTAATATCTGAAGTGTGTTGGAACATGCTGGGTAGAGAAATCCAAAAAGTGATTACCATTTGCCTTCCTTCACCTTTTCAAACTCCGTGAACTGGTCCTAGATAAGATGAGAAGCCCGGTTGGGTACCTGGGAACACTGAAACCATCACAGGCAGCTGGTGTGGAGACAGTAATCTAGTCCTAGCAGTCAAAACCAAAGTGCAAGCACAGATCCCTGGAGAAGCTGTTCCCTAGATTTCTGCTTTATTCTTAGTTGCTTGTCAGTCTCCTGGAAGCAATGTGATATGCAGCTGATAGCATTGGCTGGAAAAATCCAATGTACTGTGGAGGGTCCTTGGGATATTGTTGACACCAGGGCCTGTGTTGTCTCACCACCTTTCTAAAGGTTCTCATTTAGCTGTTGAAGAGGAGGGACAGAGGTTAGATCTCTGTGGGAGTCCACCTGCGAAGGCTTTTGGAGGGAAGATGCATTCTTCTGGACCTTCTGGAGAAGATTGACTAGGGAAGATGGAGTGCTGTGCTCTCTCTGCCACAGCTCTGTCCTGTGACAAGGTCAGTGGCATCCTGTGGTTGACTCGGCTGAAGGCTTCAAGGGGAATTTTTAGGAGACCCTTCAGGTTCATCTACACAGCAATGCCCTCCCCCCAGCAGCAAGTCTCAGAAGCTGAATCAACTGACTCGGCTTGTGTGGCTGGCACTAAGGAGCTAAAGAGAGAGATATAGATATTTAAATTGAAGACTCTTTCCTAGTCATCACTGAATCTCAGGCAAGCCTCCAGCCCAAGCCCAAAGGGCTACAGTGCTATCTTTATCCCTACAGCAAGAGCCCAGCAAACCTGAGTCCAATGACCCAGGCTCTGAGATTCATTGCTGCCAGGATTATCCTTTGTTGCTTAGGAGCCAAAATCTGATTTTTCAAAGGGACAGGCACTTAAGCATCAGAGTCTCATTGAAAATCAACAAGAACTTGTGTTGAGCAGTTGGGTGGACTATTTCAATCTAAACTATTTCAATAAAAAATGCAGCTTCAGGTCAACTGAAACATGTTGTGAATCTGTGTCAAATGTCGCCACGTTGTTTCAGATAAAAACAAAACAAAAATAATTTTTTCACATTTTCTAAACAAATATTTTGAGATTTCTTTTCAAAATTGCTTTTTGTTTTGAAATGTCCTTTATTAAAAACCAAACTTGAAAGAGCTCAAAATAGAAACAAAACATGTTGTTACAAATCAAACAAACCTTTATTGTCTTTTGGGTTCACCAAAACTGATGTAAATGTTTTGCTTGGAGTCAACTCAAAACTATTTCCCCCCCTATCTTTCAGAACTGCCTGTGGGCTACAATATCAGTCATGCCCACAGATCTACTCCTCAGTGCTTAGGTCACTCTTGAAAATGGAATGTAGGCTCCTACATAAGGGCTGTTGAAAACCTTCCATGCGGCCTGTGTTTTGATGAGGGTTTTTTGTCTCCCCATTTTTAAGAAACACATTAGGACCATTTCTATTTCATACATGGATTTTCTCATGAACCGTATCATTTATTCCTTTTCTAACTTTCTATTCCTGTTTTCAAGACAATTTGTTTTATATTTTAGAAGATAATCCTTCATCTCCAGATTGTTTCATTTGTGCTTTGAATCTGGTTTATATTGGCAGTTTGTGAGCCCTGAAAAGCCATGATAAGACTTAGTCTCTGAGTTCAAGGATGTCTCTGACGTCAACCACCTGTTGAACTCTGTGAAGTCCTACACATCCTTGAGGCCACAGCGAGTTCTATTCCTCCACACACGATAAAGCACCTCTGCTCTGATATAACTACAGTGGCGTGGAAGCCATTACTGTTCAGAAGAATGCTCGTGATAAATGAAGTACTCCCACTTTCCTTTTGCAGGGACTAGATAGCTCCAGGCCGAGGGATTACTCGGCATATCATCAGGTGTGCAAAAATATCCTTTGCACTCATTATTGGCAGGAAGATCGCTATTGAAAGGACACTGCAGCCAAAAGGCATCTGGCCAAGTCTGTTATCACCGCCTGATTCCCATGTTTCTCTCTTGGAGCAAAACAATTATATTTTTCAGTTGACAGAGGGCAAAGCTCAACAGGATTTTTTTTCTAGGAATGTATTGAACTGTATTTTGTTACTCTTCTCTCTGTCAGAAAACAGAGGCAGTGCTCTGCTTAGGTAATAAAAATTTTCTCCTGGGCAGTCGTCTGCATTTAAGAATGTTGGTCCTTCACTGTGCAGTTGGTTCAAATGGTAGTCCGTGCAGGTCCTTCAAACATCTAACTGTGTCTATTATGAAAGATCCATGTAAGCCTCTTATGCTATGACTCTGGAAATGTTCCATTGGATGAATGGAAATCTATTAGCATGGCTCTCATGGAGGAAAAGCAGCAAATTCCCTCCTCTTCCCCTCTTGTGCAATCTCTAATACAGCATCAGTTTTAGTTTATTGGATATGTTCACTGTATGTAATCTTGGGAAAAATATGCTTGTAACCACTGTTTAGTGTATGGTAAATGTCTCCCTCTCTGCTGGATTCACAGGATATGTCTACACTACAGGATAAAATCGAATTAAGATACACAACTTGAGCTATGTTAGTTGTGTAGCTGGAGTCTAACTGCCTTAATGCAACTTTTGGCACTGTCCACACTGCAGGAAGTCAAAGGGAGAACACACTTCCTTCGACTTCCCATACTCCCCTGTGGAAGCAGGACTACCAGCATCGACTGGAGTGCCCCTCTCAGTTCGAATTAACGTGTTTTCACTAGACCCGCTAATTCGAACTCTGGAAAATCAATAGCGGCAGCTTCCATCTTCTCTGTAGTGTAGACACACCCACAGAGACTGCACTCTTAGCTTTGCACTCTTAGCTCTGAAGACCCTGGGTTCTATGCCTCTTGACAGGCATCATACCTTCAGCATCAGGTGATAATCTGGGATCATTGCTATGGCTGGTAGGATGGTTTCTGACTGTGTTTGGCAAAGAGGCCTTTTAGAGATGGTTCAGTTCATGATGAATTGGCATGATCCTAGAGCTAAATACAGCTCTCACCATTAACGAGCACCTGACAAGCAGGAGTGCTGGTAGGAAAAAGAAACTTTATTTTCTGTCAACAGTATCATGGTCTGGGTCAGGGTTCTAAAACTTCATCCTCTGACACATGACAGGGCTCAGTGTCTACTGATACCAAGGGCTACTGATAATGACTTTCCACTTCCCAGACTCTAGTGCTCCTCTGTGGGGAGCCTCTCTTGGTACACAAAAGTGATGCAGGCAGCACCCTCTCACTCCTGATAAACACCACATCCCCTGAGGGAGCGACAGTTCCCTTCTCGGCTTTGACACTGTGCTCCATAACAATAGCATCTGCCAGAAAATTGAATCAACATCTCATGGAAAATTCCAAGGATTTTTTGGGGAGGGGGTAACAGAGATGAGGGGCAAATTGTCCTGATTTAGGATGAAAAGTAAAAACCTAGGCATTTTTCACCAGACAGAAATTTCTAAAACTCGCATGTCAGGAGAACCTGCCTGCCGGGAGAACATGAAATTGAAAAGGACTTCTCAGGCACAGCCTGGGGGCCTTAATTTTGATTTTCCCAATAGAAAGTTTTGATATTTTGGCAAAACTAAAATTTTCCTGCAGAACATGTTGGTATTGGGGAAAGAAAATCATTCACATGGAAAATTCCCAACCAGCTCTACTTAACTCCTGCCACCTGAGAAAAGATACTGGGATCTGCCCTTTCATATCAGACCAGTAAGTTAAGCACCTGAGCCAGGTAAGTCACAAAGGCCTTTGTCTTAACATCAGGCCAACAAGCAAGTTGTTCCCGTGACAGATGCCTCATAGAGGCCTGGCTCTTCACACAAGCCAGTGATGTCACAGAAGCATGACATCAGATCCTGACAGGAAAGATATTGAGCCAGTAACATCAGGGAGGCCTGTATCTTGATATAGCCCTACCACAGGTAGCTGAACTACTGGTGTGACAGAGGCCCAATGCTTGACACAAGACCAGAAGCTGAAGTTGCAGAGCTAGTGACATCACAGTAGCCTGTCCCTTGACATTATACCAGTAAGCTAGAGGTGCCAAGCCAATCACCATACACACACTTGCAGTTTGACAGCAGCCAGGCATTCTGCATATGCTAAACTGTTCCCCTCAGTGACATTTATGCTTTGACATCAGCCCTGCACCCTAGAAATCCTGAGGGGAACATTTGGCAGCTCAATTTTCTCTCATCTGTTGCAAACAGAGGACAAGTCCCCCTCGTCTTTCTGAGACTCCTTCTTCACAGTCTTTTTTCCAAGGATTTGTCTGGTCTAGACTGAAATGCTGGGGCTTTGCCAGCCTCTTTGGTAAGCCTATTCCATTAGCAGGAAGTAGCAGGGCTCAATTTTTTGAAATCTCTTCTAACATTTAGCCTAACTTTTCCCCTGATTTAACATTTCATTCTATTATTTATTGTTATCCTCCTCTTGGGCCACCGTGAAACAATTTCCTTCCCCTCCCTGGTGTTTACACCCCTCCGTTGATTTAAAAATACATGACAAAATAAATAAATAAATCAAATAACAAGGCACCGACGACATTCAAATATATTACTTGGCTCTTCTCTCTATACCATTGTCGTAAGAGAGTTGGCTGGGCCCCAGACTCCTTGCTTATTACAATCTTAACGATTCTACTGGCCATTGAAAAATAAAACCTTATAAAATCCACTAACCAGATAAGTTCTCCCATTTGACACATTACAGGCAGCAAGGGAATGTGTGTGATTTCCTGTGAAGCCCACTGTTCTGAAGGAGAGCTGTTGTTTTTCTTGTAAGGGAAAGGGTTTTCAAGGTCATGGAATGAATAAATGATCAAATGTGGCTGCAACCTGCCTCATTGCAGAAAGAAGGAAGCATAAAAATCACTTTGCAAGCTAGGGCAGTGCTAAGAGAAGTGCTCTTTAAAATTTGGTCCCCAGCCCATCCCCCTCCTTGGTAGGAAGGGGAATGAAGACCTACCCTTCCTGGTTGTGTAAGTCTGATGCAGTAAGATACAGAAGCACATCCCCGGTTGTTCACATTCCCAATGCAGAATGTCCTTGCTTAATTTCCCAGCTAAAAACACATACAAGCACTTTTTCTTGACCCTAACCCCACAACATAATCTTTTTTCCCTTATCGTATGCAGTGTAGTTGTAGCTGTGTAGGTCCCAGGGTATGAGAGAGGCAAGGTGGGTGAAGTAATATCTTTTCTTGGATCAACTTCTGTTGGAAGAAAACTTGTCTGTCTCACCAATAGAAGTTGGCTCAAGAAAAGATTATTTCCTTGTCCACCTTGGCTCTTTTCCCCTAAGTCACTGATGCGAAAGTGAATGTTCTGAGATACATGCACATTGACCCCTCCAGAAAACTGGGTGGGAAATTAAGCGCTGGCCTTCCTGTTCTTCTTCTGGAAGTGTTCAACTAGTCATGTGAAGTGCCTGTTCATGGAGGCTCCAGCTGGTGCACCAGGGCCAGCAATTTTCCCTACTGGGGAGATCTGCATTTAATTCTAATTTAGATCAGAAGTGTGTCTGGGGTCTCAGCCTACTGCCTACGTTGTCTACCTCCCCAAAACATCATACAACACAGTACTCTCCCAGTCCAGGACTAGGTGCTAGTGTAACAGGTTTCTGAGTCCCCTGCCTTGGGATCTATCAGATTATTTTAATGGTATAGTTATGTTCATTGGGAGGAACGGAAATCAAAAGCTTGTAGTCATCAAATGGAAGAGCCAGTATTTGAGCCCTGAGGATCACCAGCTTCCCTTATAACAGCATGAGGAAGTAAAGCTCAGTCAGTATAATCTTAGCCTGAGATTCAAGAAACCTGAGTTCTTCTCTCAGTTCTGATCTCCTGTGTGATTCTGGTGAAGTCATTTCTTCTCTTTGTGCACCTCCCATTCTCTGTCTCTCTTGTAAGTAGACTGTTTGTGCTTCAGGATAGGGACTTTCTCTTACTGTGTGTGTGTGTGTGTGTGTGTGTGTGTGTGTGTGTGTGTGTGTGTGTGTATAGGGCCCTTGGGGGCTACAAGTAAACTGGTGGATTAGAAGCAGTGGCTGGAGAAAGGTAATCGTGTTTCATAAAGGATTTAGCTATTTCAAAATTTGGTTTTGCTCTGATTTGGAATGAAAAAAAGTCAAAATTCTCTGTGAAAGGACATAGAGAGTTATCACCAGGTGAGCAGTCCCAAAACCACAGACACAAACCTGGAAACTCTGAGATCTCTGGCCTGGTTACTGGCAGTCTCAAAGTGGAAGATCCTGAAAGTCCTGGTTTCCTAGCCTCAAGACAGTCCACATGGACCCTGAAAGACCAAGGGACCCCAGCATGCCACCAGATGGGCTGGAGAGGATCTGTGTGGGTGAGGTGGCAGGAAAGCAGGCAGATTTCTATCTGAATCCTTTTGAATCCTGCTTGGTTTCCTGAGGAATGTTGTTGAAACTGAACCTTCCAAGGGAAACATTTCAATTTCAACAAGTCAGTAAATTCTGACAAAAAACTCTGTCAGAATTTTTCCAACAAGCTCAATTAATAAAGGGATTTTTTCTTCCCTCAAAAGTATATTGAGAGTTTTTTAACAAAGAGGGAAAGTTGGCAGCCCTCATTTTCCCTGGCTAGGGTTCAATATACTTGGGGCATATGGGTAGTTCACTCCAGTTTAGAGGGAGACTGGTGACATGAGATGCTGTAGTCCCAGCTTTCTTTCATTCTTTCCCTGCTCCCATTTATATTTCTAGCTAATAGCTTTGATCAATGCACCTACTTATTTTTCTTTTGTTATCTCCCATCTGAAAATGTGAGGGTGACTAAGCCAGGGTCAGACTCTTGCAGAGAAAGACACCTGTGCTGAGGGACAAGTTTCTGAGCTGCTGCTGGAGGCTAGAACACTTCCTTTTAGGTAATAGCCCTGTGGACTCCTGAAACCTGCCTGAATTTAGCAAGTGGCTGAGACTGGTGAATACAAGTTGCTCTGCTGTAGGTGCTGCAGCTTAGGATCTCTGGACTCTTCAAGCTAGACCCTGCTGAGATTAATTTTATTAGAGCTGACACAGGGTCTTGGGCCTTACAATCCCTTCAATTCTTTTTAAATGTTTAGCAATAAAGGATAGGGTTCCTTTAAAAGGGGAATGCTGGCGATTGCCCAGCTATAAAAGCCCTCTGGTAGCTCTACTGCTTTTATTCAGGCTGAGATGTTGAGTGAGGATACACCTGTAGAAAGCTCCCCTGAAGTTTTTTAATTAGCTCATTCTAGGCTGTGCTTAACTGAAGCCACTTGTATAGTTTTTTGCACGTTATTTAGGTTAATTTTCTTACTTTAGCTCAAGATCTAGGGTTTTTCCTCTCTACGCTGATTTTTTGTTGTTGACATGACACAGTTAAAATAAGGAAACTAGAAGCCCTCTGGAGTCTTGCAAGATCAGCTGGTAGGGAAGGAGCATGCCTGATTTCTCCAGAATGATTAGATTGAATTGAGGAGCTGAGTAGCAGAAAAGCAGATTGAACTGAGGTGCACTGGCAAAGCTGCCAGTGGGAGGCTTGTACCACGCCTCTCTCTATTGTGGCTGGTTTGAGAACCGGTAAATTGAAACTTCACCCACCCAAAGAAAAGCCTTTCCTGATTAGACAGGATCTGTTTCTGGATACATCCCAAAGTGGAAGACAGGTCACAGACTGCAAAAAGAATTGCAGTATGCTGGGGCAGGTGCAGAATCGGGCTCCTTATCAGATGGGCTATTATGTCACACAGTCTACAAAGGAAAGGACTTCCCAGAGTCTAGAATACAAAGGATTCTCTGCAGCAGACAGGAAACATGAGCAACTCACTCTCGTATCCACAAAGTATGTTCACTTATTAAACAGCCAGCAGGCTATTAAAATCTTGCAGAAGACAGTTCCCTAGAGTGAGGAAAAGGAGGGGGACTGACAGTAGCTGCTTTTCAGCTGCTGCTGCTGAGCTTGGTCTTCGTTATTCTTCTGAAGGCCATTATTTTTAAACATTGTTATTTCGTTTGATTAAAAGATTCTCTTGAGCAGCGTAGCCTTCCTTCACATTTAAACAAGGACAAGGCAAATCCGAGCAACATTGTTTAGCAAACAGGCTTGTCGTACGAGCTGTGCAAATACGTAAAACAATCTTCTGCAACTGGTCACTAGGAATTTTGAAAAATACTCCTCCCACCTTTCAGCTGGTTCAGGAAAATTCACAAAAAGTTATTATGGAAATGGCAAACTCTAAACAAATGCTGAAGAGAGTTCATGCAGCAAATGCCAAATCCGCATAGCACCAGCTTTTAACCTGAATCAGGGTCACATTCATCCATCCCTGACATAGAAATCTGTCCTGTGACTCAGGGCACGTCTACACAGAGTGCTAAAACCAAAATAAGCTACACAACTTGAGCCACATCAACTGCATCGTTTAAGTCAAAATAGCTTATTTCGGTTTTTGGTGCTGTCTACACAGCAGGAAGTCAAAGGAAGAACACTCTTCCTTAGACTTCCCTTACTCCTTGTGAAATGAGGGTTACAGGAGTTGGAATAAGATGTTTTCATTACTTCAAAATAATGGCTTGCTGTGTAGATGAGCTCTTTGCTATTTCAGAATAACGGCAGTTATTCCGAAATAGTGCTGCTGTGTAGACAGCCTCAGAGAACTGGTAGGCAAGGTCCAGTGCAATGGAAATAAAATCTGAGAGGAAAAAAGGAGTTCAAGGGAACTGGACAGTTACTCGAGGAAACCATAATATTGAAAGCGCAACAGCAAACTATCCCAGTGCAAAGGAGTGAGGGTACGTCTACACTACAACGTTAATTCGAACTAACTTAGTTCGAATTAGTTAATTCGAACTAAGCTAATTCGAACTAACGCGTCTAGAACTAAAAACTAGTTCGAATTAGCGTTTTGCTAATTTGAACTAGCAAGTCCACATTGAGTGGACCCTGAACAGGGCTTAAGGATGCCCGGAAGCAGTGCCGGCAGGGCATCAGAGGAGGACTTAGAGCATGGAGATGCTGTCTCAGGCTAGCCGAGGGCTGTGCTTAAAGGGTCCCGACCCCCACCCCGGACAGACAGTTCTAAGGGCTGTCCCGCTTGCAAAGCAGTCCTGGCTTGGATTGCCCGGAGTACCCACACTGGGCACATCACACCACTCGGCCATCAGCCCAGCTGCACTTGCCGCAGGCTGCCATCTGGGGAGAGGGGGAATCGGGGGGCTGCAGGAGAGCTTCCACCCCCAGAAGCCCACAGAGCCAGCCCAGTCCTCCCCATCGGGGGATCGTACCCCATTCCTCCCTCACCTCCTTCCACTTACCCCCTCTCTAGCCCCCCTTCTTATTGATGTACAAAATAAAGATAACGTTTCTTCCAACATTGACTCTGTCTTTATTGAACAAAACTGGGGGAGACTGGGAAAAGGAGGTGGGAGAGGGGAAGAGAAAGGCTGGGAGAGGGTAGGGCAACTAACATGATCAGGGGTTGGGAACAGGTCCCAGATGAAGAGAGGCTAAAGAGACTGGGACTTTTCAGCTTAGAAAAGAGGAGATGGAGTGGGGACAGGATAGAGGTCTCTAAAAGCAGGGGTTGGGTGGAGAGGGTGCATTCAGAAAAGTTCTTCCTGAGTTCCCATAAAGAAGGACTAGAGGATACCAAAGGAAAGGAATGGGTAGCAGGCTTCAAACTAGTAAGAGAAAGTTGTTCTTCACAAAGCAAATAGTTAACCTGTGGAACTTCTTGCTGCAGGAGCCTGAGAAGGCTACAACTAGAACAGAGTTGAAAGGGAAGTGAGATCAAGTCATGGAGGTTGGGTCCATGGAGTAGTCTTAGCCAGGGGGTAGGAGTGGTGTCCCTGCCCAAAGTTTGTGGAAGGCTGGAGAGGGATGGCACGAGACAAATGGCTTGGTCACTGTCTTCGGTCCATCCCCTCCAGGGTCCCTAGTGTTGGCCACTGTCGGCAGACAGGCTACTGGGCTAGATGGACCTTTGGTCTGACCCAGTACGGCCATTGTAAGCTCAGGGCTCAGGGTCGGGGGTCTCAGTGGACCCCCTTGATTTTCATGCACACCTGCTCCTGGGTGGCCAGCCTGGCAGCTCTCCTGCCCTAGACGGCCACTTTCCTGTGCCTAGTGCGGAGATCGTGGACGAGGTCCACGATGTCCGCACTAGCCCAGGAAGGTGCCCGCCTCTTGCGGTCCAGGGCAAGCTCCCGGGAGCCGCCAGCCTGGTCCCGGGAAGAGGGGGGGGGCTGGGGGACATCGGGTGGGTGGCTCTGTGCCGTGCCAGGTGCAGGGTCTGCTGGCTGGGTGCTGGCAGGCTTGCACCTGGCACGGGCACCGTAGCCAGCCCGTGCCCCTTTAACGGGTCCGGGGCTGGGAGGGGGGCATAGAGTTTCCCTGGTGTTGGCCAGAGTGGCCACCAGGGAAACCTGGGGAGGGCTAGCCTCCCACTAGTTCGAATTAAGGGGCTACACACCCCTTAATTCGAACTAGTAAGTTCGAACTAGGCTTAATCCTCGTAAAATGAGGTTTTCCTAGTTCGAACTAAGCGCTCCGCTAGTTCAATTCAAATTCGAACTAGCGGAGTGCTAGTGTAGCAGCTATGAATGTTAGTTCGAACTAACATTGTAGTGTAGACATACCCAAAGAGAGTCATACTGGTGTCTTATTATTTTTCCTATCAAGAGATCTTTAGTGACTTAAGCATAAAAAAATCCTAAAAATAAACAGAAACATGAATGAATTGCTAAGAAGGAGTACAAAGTAGAGCATTAGCATGTAAGAACAAAATCAGAAAGGCTAAGCCACAAAATGAAAGGAGCCCTAGAAAGGAACACAAAAGGCAATAAGAAGAGGTTCTTTAAATACATTGTAAACAAGAGGAAGATGAAGGAAAGGATAGGTCCTCTACCTAGTGGCAAAGGAGAGCTACTAACTAGTGACAGGTAAACACATTTCTTTATACAAATGAATATCACGCTTAATAAAAATTGTATATGAAGCATCACACTGGAGCAAGCAATAGAAAATATAAGAAAGGAAATCATAAAAGAAAAGCCATGATGATGGAGGAAACAAGATAACTGGCCATCTTTAGACCTCAGAGCTTTTCCATCACAAGGGTAGACGAAGCAGAAAGAAGAGTTCCCAGCAGGGGAGCAACTCAGCCCACAATTTCCAAAAGCACGATTCAGCAGCACAACCTGCCATCTGAGCATGTTAACAAAACGGACTTTTGTGCACAGGTGTTAAGCCATGCATTTCTAAAGGAGTCCCTTATTTATTATTTTGTATTGCAGGGGCACCTAGGAATCTCAGTCATGAACCAGAACCCCATGCTAGGTGCTGTATATTTTATGAAATGTGAAATTATAAACTTGCTCCCCAGCTCTCCATGCCATGACAAATTTTAATCTGATTTAATAAAACTTACCTTTCTGGGGGCTCCAGAGGGTAGCCGAGCTAGTCTGTACAGGATAAACTTAAAAAACAACAAAAGATCTGGTAGCACTTTATAGACTAGCAAAACATGTAGATGGTATCATGAGCCTTCATGGGCACAGTCCACTTCTTCAGATGACCAGAGTTTGTTCCACTTTCTGGGAGTGTGAGGAAGGCAATACTCTTCTGACAAATGATGAAAAAGTAATTTTGTAACTGAACCATGACCTCATCCAAAATTCAGATGTTATATATCTTTACTATTCAGTTGAGGTTGTGCCAGATGGTGCTTTGAGAGAATCCTGTTGGGCAAGAACACCTGGAAAGAACATTAACTCTATTGCTTGTCTGTCACTTTTAAGTTTTACTGGTTCCATCCCATCTAGTTGAGAATGAATGCCATTATTAACAAAGCACGCTACTTCTGCCTGCCTTTGGGCATCTCACTGTTGTCCTTGTAATGGGCACCACACAATATGCATTGATTAGACTCATATGTCCACATAACCAGACTGTATTATGATCTTCACGTATAGGCCATTGATAACCAAAATCCAGCCCTTATATTTTAGTATAGAAATATAGCTGCTCAATGAAACACCCTATATGCCTGGTTGTTTGGATGAAGATGAAATATAATATGCGTCATTTGGAGACCTCTGGTTTAGACCAGTTTCTCCATTTCATTCAAAGCAAACTTGGCTTTGGGCTTATGTCCACTAACTATTGCAGTACCCCCACTGCCACCACCACAGAGCAAAGTATGATTGTGGATATAAGGTCAGAAGAAGGTTAAAAACCTAGATACACCGAATTGAAGAGGTAGCCATCACTATGGAAACCATTGGCTCCATAGTAATAGGTTCTGTGGGAGCAACCAGCTTCTGGAGCCATCACTTCAGTTGTTGTTATGGCGGTCCCCAAAAGATGGAGGGAGTCCAAATGTATCACATAAATGGTGCTTAGGTAGGACAATCACCCCTTGTAGGAGAAGCATCTGTGTGGAATATGACAGGAGCTGCTGGCTCTAGAAAGCCAGGCATTGTAGAAGCACGTTGCACTGTCCCTATCCCAAAAAAGCTTAGTAAGACAGAAAACAGGTATTATTTCCCCCATTTTGCAGATGAGATGCTGAGACTCTAAGCCAAGGTCTACACTAGACTAGGCAGGTCGGCTTAAGGTATGTGAAGTAGCTATGTAAAATGCGTAGCTGGATTTGGCTTACCTTCAGCCAACCTACCATGGTCTCTACATGCCGGGAGGCCGACGGGAGCACATGCTCCCATCAGCTTACCTCACTCTTCACAGAATGCCAGCACAACGCCAGCGGGAGTTGCCCTCAGTGTTTGATTTGAGGGTCTACACTAGACCTGCTAATTCAAATGCTAGATGATCGACCTCCAGAGTTTCAATCTTCTCCATAGTGTAGACAAGCCCAAAGATACTTGCCCATGGTCTCTCAGGATGATTGTGACAGACCAAGGAAAAGATCCCATCTCCCAGTTGGTGTACTAATCACCTGATCATACTTTTGGCAAGGGATGCAGTAGAACTGAGCTCTGCCGGAAAAGCATGCCCAAAGCTTGCCTAGGTACTGCTGTGCCATTGGTGCCAGGAAGCTGTAAAAGCCAGCAACATTTTGAGAGGTCTGAAAGCTGTGTGTGTGCATGTGGGAGATAGGGAAGGATTAATATCTTGCATTGGACCAACTTTTATTGAAAACTCCACATTGGGTGAAGAAGCTAGGATTGGCTTTATTTATCTGGAGAAATCTTGTTTTCTGAGGTTGGGACTCTGACTTCCTCTCACAAAGAAGAAATCAGAAGGGAACCACTTCTGCCGGAAGGCATGGGATGCATAGTCCTAGGGATGGGGATTACATGACCACCACCCGCAAAAGAAGAAGGTGGGTGGTGGTAGTCGGGGACTCCCTCCTAAGAGGGACAGAGCCATCTATCTGCCATCTGGACCTGGAATCTCAAGAGGTGTGCTGTTTACCGGGAGCTTGAATTCAGGATGTGACTGAGAGTCTTACAAAACTGATCAAACCTTCAGATCACTACCCCTTCCTGCTTCTCCATGTGGGAACTAACAATACAGCCAAGAATGACCTTGAGCAGGTTATTGCAGATTACATAGAGTTAGGAAGAAAGATCAAAGAATTTGCAGCACAAGTGGTGTTCTCGTCCATCCTCCCTGTTGAAGGGAAAGGATTGGGTAGGGATTGTCGAATTGAGGAAGTAAATATGTGGTTGTACAGGTGGTGTCGGACAGAGGACTTTGGTTTCTTCAACCATGGGACTCTGTTCCGGGCACAAGGATTGATAGGAAGAGATGGGATCCACCTAAAAAAGAGAGAAAAGAGCATCTTCACAGGCAGGCTTGCAAACCTAGTGAGGAGGGCTTTAAACTAGCTTTGTTGGGGAATGGTGACCAAAACCCTGAGGAGAGTGGGGAAGTCAGATATCAGAAAGAAATGCAAAGAGGAACGAGTAACAAAGGAAGACCCCTGATTCAAATGGAGAGGGTAGGGCAATCAACTGGTTATCTCAGGTGTTTGTACACCAATGCGAGAAGCCTGGGTAACAAACAGGAAGAATTGGAGGCCCTGGCCCAGTTCAAGAACTATGATTTGATTGGAATAACGGAGACTTGGTGGGATGACTTGCATGACTGGAGCGCTGTCATGGAAGGGTATAAACTGTTCAGAAAGAAAAGGCAGGGAAGAAAAGGAGGAAGAGTTGCATTGTATGTAAGAGAGCAGTATGATTGCTCAGAACTCCAGTATATAGAGGGAGAAAAGCCTGCTGAAAGTCTTTGGGTCAAATTTAGAGGTGTAAGCAACAGCAGTGATGTTGTGGTTGGTGTCTGCTACAGGCCGCCGAATCAGGTGGATGAGGTAGATGAGGCTTTCTTCAGACAACTGAGAGAAGTTTCCAGATCACAGGCCCTGGTTCTCATGGGGAACTTTAATCACCCTGACATCTGTTGGGAGACTTTAATCACCCTTGCATGGTGTCAAGTATCAGAGGGGTAGCCGTGTTAGTCTGAATCTGCAAAAGCGGCGAAGAGTCCTGTGGCACCTTATAGACTAACTGAAGTATAGGAGCATAAGCTTTCGTGGGCAAAGACCCACTTCGTCAGATGCATGTAGTGGAAATTTCCAGAGGCAGGTATAAATATGCAGGCCAGGATCAGGCTGGAGATGATGAGGTGGATCCAATCAAGGAGGATGAGGCCCACTTCTAGCAGCTGATCTGGAGGTGTGAATTCCAAGAGAGCAGAAACCTACCGACCGCTACACTTACCTGCATGCCTCCAGCTTCCATCCTGGACACACCACACGATCCATTGTTTACAGCCAAGCACTTAGGTACAACCGCATATGCTCCAAACCCTCAGACAGAGACCTACACCTACAAGATCTTCAACAAGCATTCTGTAAACTGCAATACCCACACGAGGAAGTGAGGAGACAGATTGACAGAGCCAGACGTGTACCCACAAGCCCAAGAAAGAAACCAACAGAACACCACTGTCCATCACCTACAGTCCCCAGCTAAAACCTCTCCAACGCATCATTAGTGATCTACAACCCATCCTGGACAATGATCCCTCGCTTTCACAGGCCTTGGGAGGTAGGCCGGTCCTTGCCCACAGACAACCCGCCAACCTGAAGCATATTCTCACCAGCAACTACACATCGCACCATAATAACTCGAACTCAGGAACCAATCCTTGCAACAAACCTCGGTGCCAACTCTGCCCACATATATACACCAGCAACACCATCACAGGACCTAACCAGATCAGCAATACTGTCACTGGTACGTTCTCCTGCACATCTACCAACGTAATATATGCCATCATGTGCCAACAATGCCCCACTGCTATATACATCGGCCAAACTGGACAGTCCCTACGTAAAAGAATCGATGGACACAAATCTGATATTAGGAATGGCAACATACAAAAACCTGTAGGGGAACACTTCAATCTTCCTGGACACACAATTGCAGATCTAAAGGTAGCCATCCTGCAGCAAAAAAACTTCAGGACCAGACTTCAAAGAGAAACTGCTGAGCTACAGTTCATCTTCAAGTTTGACACAATCAACTCTGGATTAAACAAAGACTGTGAATGGCTTGCTAACTACAAAAGCAGCTTCTGCTCTCTTGGAATTCACACCTCCAGATCAGCTGCTAGAAGTGGGCCTCATCCTCCTTGATTGGATCCACCTCATCATCTCCAGCCTGATCCTGGCCTGCATATTTATACCTGCCTCTGGAAATTTCCACTACATGCATCTGACGAAGTGGGTCTTTGCCCATGAAAGCTTATGCTCCTACACTTCAGTTAGTCTATAAGGTGCCACAGGACTCCTCGCCGCTTTAATCACTTCGTGGAACGAAGTGTAACGGTAGTTCGAATTAGAAAGCCTAATTCGAACTACCTACTCCGTGCCGCGTGTAGCCGCGGGCACATAGTCCGAACTACCAGGGCTTTAAAAATGGCGGCGCCCGACAAGATGCAAATGAAGCCCGGGATATTTAAATCCCGGGCTTCATTTGCAACTTTGATTGCCTACATTAACCACCCTAGTTCGAACTAGGGTGGTAGTGTAGACATACCCTGGCTCTGTGGATATGGGAAAGTCAGTGAATGTGATATACCTTGGCTTTAGCAAGGCTTTTGATATGGTCTCTCACAATATTCTTGCCAGCAAGTTAAGGGAGTATGGATTGGATAAATGGACGGTAAGATGGATAGAAAGCTGGCTGGAAGATTGGGCCCAGCAGGTAGCGATCAGCGGCTCAGTGTCAGGATGGTGGTCAGTTTCTAGAGGAGTGCCCCAAGGTTCGGTTCTGGGACCAGTTCAACATCTTTATTAATGACCTGGATGAGGAGATGGATTGCACCCTCAGCTAGTTTGCAGATGACACTAAGCTAGGCGGGGAGGTAGATACTCTGGAGGGCAGGGATAGAGTCCAGAGTGACTTAAACAAATTGGAGGATTGGGCCACAAGAAATCTGATGAGGTTCAACAAGGACAAGTGTAGAGTCCTGCACGTGGGACAGAAGAATCCCAAGCATTGTTACAGGCTGGGGACCAACTGGCTAAGTAGCAGTTCTGCAGAAAAGGACCTGGGGATTACAGTGGATGAGAAGCTGGATATGAGTCAACATTGTGCCCTTGTAGCCAAGAAGGCTAATGGCATATTAGGTTACATTAAGAGGAGCATTGCCAGTAGATCCAGAGGTGTGATTATTCCTCTTTATTTGGCTCTGGTAAGACCACATCTGGAGTATTGTGTCCAGTTCTGGTCCCCCAATTACAGGAAGGATGTGGATGCATTGGAGAGGGTCCAGCAGAGGACAACCAAAATGATTAGGGGGCTGGAGCATATGACCTACGAGGAGAGGCTGAGGGAGTTGGGCCTATTTAGTCTACAGAAGAGAAGAGTAAGGAGGGATTTAATAATAGCCTTCAACTTCCTTAAGGGAGGTTCCAAACAGGCTGGAGAAAGGCTGTTCACAGTAGTGATGGATGGCAGAACAAGGAGCAATGGTCTCAAGTTGTGGTGGGAGAGGTCCAGGTTGGATATTAGGAAAAACTATTTCACTAGGAGGGTGGTGAAGCATTGGAATAGGTTACCTAGGGAAGTAGTGGAGTCTCCATCCCTAGAGGTTTTTAAGTCTCGGCTTGACAAAGCCCTGGCTGGGTTGATTTAATTGGGACTGGTCCTACCTTGGGCAGGGGGCTGGATTTGATGGCCTTCTGAGGTCATTTCCAGCTCTATGATTCTATGACTTATTTATCACTTAACTTTGAGTGGTGCTGCCCCATCTAGTTTAGCCTGTCACCTACGTCACCTCCCATCAACATTCTGTTCTTCTAACCAAATATTCTGTTCTTCCAACTAAAGTTCCTGAATCTCTTTCCCTTTAGAGACTCAAGTAAAATAACTTTTTCGGGCTCTTGAGACGCTTTAAACCATCCTTCTGGGATTGATGGTTTTTTCCCCCTCCTTGTGAAACAGACACAAAAGCAGCCAACAAGTAGAATGAGGGCAGAGTAGGAAACGTGGGGTGGGGTGGGAGGGGAGCCCTCAAGGAGCTGAAGTCAGTTCCTTCTTTCCAAAACAATGGAAATGACAAGCACGTTCCACGATTATTCTTCCACTGCCTCAAATGAGGGTGCTGGGCGGAACATCAGATCGTGTGCCAGGATAAACTGGTCTTGGAGGGCTCAAGGATGTGACAGGAAACTCTGAAGGTTTGACCGAGGGCAGTAGAGCGCCAGTCGTGTTAAAAATAAAGAGAGGCTTTCTCTCTCAACCTAAACATCCCTTGTAGGGAGTGGGAGGAGGGATGTCAGAGACAGACAGTAGAGGCCACAGCTGCTCCTGGAACTTCCTTTCTGTCTCTTAAGTGTTTCCCTTCTAGTTTCTCATTCGTTGAAAACAATTAATTTTGTTCCACTTTTTTTCTGTCACAGGGCAATGACCTCACCTCACGCTGCTTCCCTCTGTTTTGGAGCTGGTAGAACTTTACTGGCCAACATGGAGGAGAAGATGGCTGAGAGTGAAAAGTCTGCTAATGGGGTTTCTCCAGTTAATTCTGGCCTCTGGTGAGAGTGGGGCACACAAGTAGGAGTGAGAAGAGGACCTGATGCTAGCTGAGTCAACAGAATGGCAACAATACTGGAACCCAGCTTTCCATTTTTTAGATTTAATTTGATATTGCATGACTCAGAGGTGGATGGGGTTGCCCAATGACTTGTGACTGGACATCGGATACCACGAGGCCCTGCCACTCAGGAAAAACTCACATCCATCTTGAAGGTACAGATTACGAGGGTCCTAAAGCGCAGTACAAGGAGTGGCGCAAATTCTACCCTCAGACTGACAGAGTGGCACCATGAGTAACTGAGTATGTGGCAGGAGGCTACATATTTGAAGGAGACAGAGTCCCTTCAATTGCTATTGAAAAAATTTTTTTTCCAGTACTTGCAAATTTCCTCGACTCCCATAATGAAGAGATAGGTTTGCTGCCTTTGGAGAATGTAATTTCCATCCCCCAAATCACAGGACATGACAAAACCTTCCATAACGAACTGTACCCACCACACTGGCATTATTGTCACAAGCAAAAAACACAGAGGGGAGGGAGAAGAAGTTCAGCTCAAACTGCCAGCACTGAGGGAGTCTACTTATATATCTTGTAAGTCTCATTCTGAACATGCTGACTAAGCCTTCCTATGCTGAAATGCCTGTTTATCTAGAACCACTTATGTTCCCATAACACAAGAACTGGGGGGGTCACCAAATGAAATTAATAGGTACCAGGTTTAAAACAAAAGGAAGTATTTCTTCATGCAACGCACAACCTGTGGAATTCCTTGCCAGAGGATGTTGTGCAGACCAGGACTCTAACATCATTCAATAAAGAACTAGATAAATTCATGGAGGTTAGGTCCATCAATACTTATTAGCCAGGATGGATAGGAATGATGTCTCTAGCCTCTGTTTGTCAGAGGCTGGAAATGAGTGACAAGAGGGGGATGACTTGATGATTACCAGTTCTGTTCACTCCCTCTGGGGCATCTAGCATTGGCCACTGTCGGAAGACAGGATACTGGGCTAGATGGACGTTTGTTTGACCCAGTATGGCCATTCTTATGTTCACTGCCACACCTGACTACTTTGGTTTTTCAGATGAGTACCCTGCTGCCACAGAAGTTACTGTAATGAAGAGGGAAAGGATCCTCTGTGAAGGAATGTGGAAAAGATAGATAAACTTCCAAAAGGCAACCATCCTCCAACTCTTGCTGAAACCACCGTGGGATGCAGGAGTTCTACAACCACATCCATCAGAGGCTGAAAATCAGTCACAGTCCTATCTCCAGATGCCATCATTTTGGGTCCAAACATTTTCTGCTATGGTTTGGGGACCTTGCCGAGAGATTTGCCATGGTGTCTTCTTCATGTGAACCAGCTCCCAGAACTGTGCTCACCTCATACCTTAGCTGGGTGGTTAAGCAAGTTCAGTGCTATAAAATAGAGTGTTGCTGTCCTTATTAGAATAGCCTAATAAAACCTGGGAAAGCTTAGCAATGGAAAAACTTGCATTTTATATTAATGACAGAATTTCTTTCCCCTTTTGGAGATCAGTAGCCTTAATATTGCCCAACCTTGATCCATGCAGTCCTTTATGTATGAGAAAAATCTGACAGTGAGGGCTATGCATACATTGGATAGGTTTGTAGCAGGGGTGGCAATAAAATGATGGCAGTTCACCAGGGCAATATAATGATGACGGTTCACCTGGTGAGCCACTGCCACTGTATTTACCTGCACCTCTGCAGGTATGGGAGATCATAGATCCCATTGGCTGGGAACAGCAATCCATGGCCAATGGGAGCTGTGATTCTCTGTCCCTGCGGAGGCACAGGTCAATATGGCAGTGTGGGAGCCCACCAGAGACTAACACTGGCAGACTGGAGCTGGTCCATGGGCTGGTATTTGCCCACCCCCGGTTTATAGCATAAGCAGACAACAATAAGTTTAAGGAAAATAAATAGTATGGTACTGGATGCTATAGAAAAAATGGAGATCATGCCCTCAATCACCAATCCCCTACCAGCCTCTGCCACCATGGCAAGGTATTGAAATAGCAAATGAGCTATGGAGTCCTTTGCAATTTCCACTTCAGGATTTTATTAGCTTTAATTGTGCTGGGTTTATTTTGGTTTATAAATATGCTTGAAAGACAATAGACAATGGGAGCAGTGGGTTAGGGCTCCCTGGGGACATGTGTTGACAATGAAGACCATTGAGGGAAACACAACCTACGTTCCCAGAATAGCAGAGAAGAGCTCATCAGCCGAACAACAAAATGCTGAAAAACAAACAGCTATAGGAGGAACTGTCTCAAGGACTCAGCCGATGTCAGTTTGGCCCAAGAAGACTAATTTTCCAGAAGATCTGATCACTCTGTGTATGCAAGGATATGACATGTTTCTTCCACTGGTAATGCTAATGTCTACATGAAGGTTTCTGTAGTCATGGTCATTCTATTTGAATTTTAAAGAGGCAAAACCACCCTGAATTTCTTGGTGTTGACCAGGTGCCCCTTTTGTGAGACAAGAATGAATCAAATGGCAAATGCATATAAGTGCGGTGGCTTTTGCAACATTCAGGGGTGGGGAGAGAGGGACTATAAAAGTTTTATATCCTAGTTTTAGGGATTTGTAATTCGCCTCTAACATTTCCCATTGTGCCAAATGTCTTCATTTGAGGTCTTCTTGGGCATAAAAGCATTTTTACCACATTGTTTGAAAAAAGATCAAATGGATTTTTCTTTTGGCATTGGTCACTTGTCAGCCTTGTTCTGAAATAAAATAAATATATAAAAGCTTTGTGGCTACAGATGCCCCGTTTGTGTGTCTATAGCTGGAGGGAAGAGGGTTTTTTATTGGAAATAACAACTTAATGATCATTAATCCATAAGATCAGTTGTTAGCATGTAGATCATGATGAAACACCAATGGTGTGTTTTTAAAGACACATACAAGACCAAAAGGAAGGCACGGTCCTTGCCCTAAGATACTTGCCATGTAATACATACACTTGTCCTGCACTATGGACTGCATTGTGTGAGTGTTAGCACATAGGGTACATGGGAGGGCTCATAACAGTTCACTATCATCTATCACCATTAGCGCATCAATGTGGGTGTGGCATGGAAAGTGCACTCACAAAACGCACGTTCTATGTCAGTCTAGCAAAGACAAGATCTCAACTCTCTGGCTGAAGCCTTCTGATTATTGCTCCCCTTTTCAGAGTTCCAAGTCAAACGAACAAGCCACAGGCAGCCAAAGAGATGAAACAAAAGGGCAAAGGAAAACATAAAAGAAACTCGTCAGCAGGTCTAGCCAGCCTAATAGCCTCTCTTTCTTCATAGATGCCCTGGATGGGCCACAGTCTGCTCAAAATTTGTTGGCCCTCCAACACACGTTACAGGATTTAGTTTGTTTTTCCTTTGTAGCACTGGGGATCTGTCTGCCCTTTAGGGGAGGGTAAAGACTCTGATTACAGGGCCTCTTCCCAGAGGCTGGGAAGTCCAGCTACCCACTATAGTGACCAGATTTTGTAGGGTCTATAAAGCCTTAATATTCAGGGCTTTTTTCCCCGAAGACTCCTATCACCCTTCCCATCCCCTGTCCCGCTTTTTCACAATTGCTACCTGGTCACCCTACAACTCACTCCCATCCAAGAGCTGCCTGTGGCCACAGGGTGCTTTCTCCTTTCCAACAACTCCATTTCTGGCATGACTTGCAGGTGTGGTAAGGCCAGGCTTGGCCAGCCCCAAACAGCCTTTTAAACCCTTCTATGCTGGTGTGGCATTTATACAACCAATCACAGCTACCTTCTTTTTGGTCAAAAAAGAAAATTCACTCTTTAAAATATGCTGCTAAATATTGATCCAAGAAAGACTCCATCCTATCTGCTTTTCCCCCACTCCATCCCACAGCAGCTCAGAGGCGAGGTGCAACGGCAGCAAAATCCCATATGCAATGCCTCAACTCTTTTCCCTTCTTGTCTCCATCTTTCCTGGCATCTGAAGAAATGGAACAAAAGGCACCGCACCCTGTAGTGCTGGGGGGATATGACCTCAGAAGCCCGGTGCCAAGTTTAAGGTCAGATGCTAGTCTCTCCTGGATTGGAGTCTATGACTTACTTTGTCTTGCAAATACCCAAAGCTCTGGGCCAAAAGACAAACGATTTTTTCTAAGGCTGGTCTCTCCCAGCTCCTGAGTGAGCTGCCAGCACTGCAAACAGGAAGCGGCTGTTCTGAAAAGGTCAAGTTGGTCAGCAGAATACATTACGTTGTGTAAACACCATGCCACGGAGCCAGCAGAAGAGTTCCAGGGGCATTGGCCAGCTAGAGACCCTGCTGCTGAGGTACTGGGCACATTCCACTGATGCAGAGCTAGTTGGGGGCAACTCCACCACTGCAGACCAGCTTAGACTCCATAGTTGTGTTCATCCACAGCTCATGGGCCTCTAGTTGAAATAGCTGTGGGCTGGGGGGTGGCAAGTGAGAGGAGAGTTAATGGCACCCAGTCAAAAT
Source organism: Pelodiscus sinensis (assembly GCF_052426305.1). Classification (NCBI taxonomy): domain Eukaryota; kingdom Metazoa; phylum Chordata; order Testudines; family Trionychidae; genus Pelodiscus; species Pelodiscus sinensis. The sequence continues at coordinate 116,997,684 of NC_143056.1, read as the reverse complement.
ACTGGAAGTTTAGTGTTTCCTTGCAAGCAACCTCAAAGTTACCTCACTAAAACGATGATTTCTTCTTGGCTAGTGAGCCTTTGTTGCCAAATCTTCAGCTCACTCCCCCAGCCCAGTGCACTGACGTCTTTGTGGTGACGTGTTCCTCTCGAGCAAAGTTCCTTGAGTTTTTATAGATTCCTAGTATGCATTGAATTCACTCTTTTAAAAAAAAAAAAAAAAAAAAAAGATTCATGAAAATCCTCTCTGACCCTCCTAAATGAAGTTGCTAGATGTATGCTTTGCCTGAGGATGTGGTACCACCATCAGGGTTTTGTCACCACATCACCCGGTTGCTAGGAATGTCCCACTGTGAAACTCTTACTCTACAGAGGCATTTCTTCCATATTAATCTTTCTTTTTTTTTTTAAAGTGCCACATACTGGTTTGGAGGTTGTTTTTTCAACAACTGTCCTAGGTGGATTCCCTCAAGGCATCGTCTTGTGTCTTTTATTTTTCTGTATATCTATAATTCCCCTCCAGGGAATTGACAGTGTCCCAAGCTTGCTGGTGCCAAGTTCAAACCAGGGAAGCTGGAAATCCTGGAGGTTGGGAGAGAGAAACTATTTGAAGACCAGCTGAGACATCTGATCTGAAGTTGCCAGAGCAATGAATCGCCTGGAGGGGTTTGCCCTCCACTGCTCAGTAGCGAGGTAGCAGCAAGACTGGCGTTTTTAGTCATTTGGGATTTCCATGCATCTGTCCAAGGTGAAAAATAAATAACCATCAAACCCGTGCTAGTGTAATGCCGACAGGTGAAACCAAACCTGGGGCTCTGGAGCTTAATGCATGAGCCCTAATGCTAGAGCTAAAACTCGTTCTCTCTCTGTAAGTGGTCTCAGTGCCACTGCATGGGACAGTGAACCACACCTAGTGTGTGTGTTACACTAGCATTCCACCACCGCAGGAGAGGAGCATCTCTCTGGGCATTTAATAAGTCACAAAACAGCCAGAAACAAACTTTATAGTGCACTTAGAGTGACCTTCCCTTGCTCCCTATCCCAAAAGGGACTTCAGGAATACTCTTGCTTCTGAACTACAAGTATGGTCTCTGGACTCTTTGTGCTTCTCACCCATGCTGCAGATTGCCTAGTAGCAGCAGAGTAGCAACAAAGCTATAAATAAGAGAAGTGAAATCTTGCCCTGCTCACCACTGTGGCTTTACAAAGTTCCTCGGGAAACTTGTAATGCACGAGGCTGCAGCAGTACCATATTAATTTGCACACTCTAGACATTATGCAACCTTTAGCCTTCCTAATTATGGTATCCCCTTCTTAACAACTCCTGCCCACTCTCACACATACACAGAATTAACAAATGTGCATATATAATCCAGAGCAGTTTACCCTTTATCAAAATGGAATGCTTGATTTGCAAGAAATTATACAAAGAAAAAAAAAAGCAGCGTTTTGCCCTGGCAGGCTCATCCATTCATGCCCTGGCCAATAATCTTCAAGATCCAGGCTTCTTGGAAGGCGGGGAGGGAAAGAGAAGAAAAAAGTTTTCCTGGGTGACATCCTATTAAAATAAACTTTTGATCGCTGACCTGATTGCTGGGATAGCTATGCAGAGTACACCCCTCTTCTTCCTTAACAACCTTGAAGGTAGCTCCTAGACTCATAGACTTTAAGGTCAGAAGGGACCATTATGATCATCTAGTCTGACCCCCTGCACAGTGCAGGCCACTGAATCTCACCCACCCCTCCCAGAATAATCCTCTCACCTATATCTCAGATATTGAAGCCTTCATATACTTGAAGCTGATGGTGAAGCACTCTGAGTTTGAGTCAAGAAACAGAGACAAGCAACTTCTCACAGAAACCCCAATCCTTAGCAGTGTCAGCTTGGATACCCCTGGTGTAAGGGTTGTCACCGATGCACTAGTGACTCTCGTGTACACTTTGCTATAACTTCATAATGAAGGATCTTGCAACCACTTGTAATGACCCAGCTACTTAGCTGCAGTGTGGCTGCTTTGCCTCTCTTCCTCCCCGGCAGATTTTGGTCCTCTAGCATAGAACTTTCTGTTAAAACCAAAGACAAATACTCTGACCAATTGAATTAAAAAGTTGCTTCTTCCATTTCAATCAGTATCGACTTTATAATCCCACAGAGAACAAGTGTTCCTTCTATTTTGGAAAGATCTTACCATAGATGAGATTCCCAATTCCTTTCCACAACCAGCAATCTTTTTCTAAGCAGAAGAAACTTAAGTTCACAGCAGACAAGCAGTGTAGGATACTGAATGTGGACAGGATTTCATTTTTGCTGTGCCCCAAAAGGCAAGGCCTCTAGCAATAAATGTTGCTTATGAAAAAAATTTTCATTGCACCAGTTTTCCAAATGGCACACATGGCGCTGACTTTAATACTTTGGAATTAGGCTGGCTAAAAAATCTCTCTCTCTCTTTGAGGATCTCCAAGCACTTCTTATTTCCCCAGGAGAAATAAGAGAAACAGATTAAATGGCTTGTCTGAGGTTACAATGTGAACCAAGTCTTCTGATATAACCACTATAGATATTACTGGCTATATCCTGGTTCACATTTCAATTCTTGTAATTAAAACATTTTCCTTCTCACTTCCCTCCAATCCACCAGATATAGAATTGACTTAACTCCTGCATCCTCCCTATATAGTCCTTAAATTGTCATCAGCTTCTTATGGCTTTTCTAGGAGTTGGCTTTAGGAAAATAAGCTCCAAGATATTTGAGGGAGTAAGGGTATGTCTACACTACCCTCCTAATTCGAACTAGGAGGGTAGTGTAGACATACCCTAAGTGAGCCTGTATTGAATTCTCAACTTTTATATTAGATTGTCTCTTAGGTCTCCTACCATGCACTAAGAGCGAATATCTGCAGAATTATAAAGGCTTAGCCCCCTGCCCACCTTAAAAATGAGCCAAGAGACTGGACATGAAGACACAAATCCAAGGCAGCAAGCTTAGAAGCACTGGATTTCCTCAGTGTACTCCAGTATAAATGTATGCATTGCCCAAAAGGTACCTTTATTGGTATTACACAACCTCTCCTCCAGATAGCTTGTGTTTACAGGACTGTGAAGGGAAATGCAGTGGGTCTAAGCTGGATAAACCGAGACACCACAAACTACCCGAGAGAGCCTCTGAACACTTTATTTCATTTTTCATTACCTCATATGACAGAAGTTTAATTTTTCTTTAAATCATTTTTTCCCACTTAATGTAGCGTTAGGATGGAACAGTAAGTCCCACAGCATGAGGTATTAGAGGTGAGGTTAGTTTATAGGCAGCTGTTCCAGAATCCATTTGGCTTGCCACTCCTTCAAGGTTTATATGAATGTCATCTCTTAAAGGTCTCCTACTGCTGGGTGCATTGCAGCAGCATTTCCCAGGGAATCCTTGTATAACAACTGGTCTCTTTCTAGGACTTAATGCCAGCATGTCCTTCTCCAGCATGAGTTCCAGCTCTCAGGAGTTAACAGTAAATTTGACTAGATTCTACTTTCAGTTACAGGCGGTGGTCAATGCAGAGTAACACCACTGAAGGAGACCACATTCAGTTTTTCCTCCCATAATGAGCTGCTCTGTTTCACACTGTGAATTCCTCTTCCCCTTTAGAGGCTGCAAAACTCTTCTGGAGTTTGTGACTACAGCAACTACCCCATCATTGACACCTAAGCTAGTAGCATGCTGAAGCAACAGACACTTCCATATCATCTTTCTTCTTCATGGGTGGGGAAGGGTTTGGATGAGATGCTTTCAATACAATCAAAACCCCACAAAGCCTTGGAAGAAAGTTCAAATGTAGATGAAATAATAACTTTGTTGAAAATGCTGGCAGAGGCAGTCCTATTTTTCCTGTTTTACAAGAAGTTACACAATCGAATGATTAATTATCCATGGCACAGAATGAAAGGTGAAAGATTAATATCTTGGAGACTGCTGCCGACCTTGCTTAACACAGACTTGGGAATACTCTTAGCTTCCCAGCACAGCACTCGAAGCCAAGACTGTTCCCTCCTTGACTGAGTGGGGAATTTAGTTTATCTTTTACAATCCTGTCCTTTTTAACAGGAAATGGTACCTTCAGAAGGCCCCTAACCATCTCCTGGTATGAAAAGGGAGTTTATCCCTGAATGTACCTCTTGGAATTCCAGGGTTTCACCTTGCACTGCAGTAGCAGTAGAGAGCAAACCTGGGGATCGTCTACACTGGGAAATGCCATTGTGTCATTGCATGTGTTGAATGACACAATAATGAGCACCCAGTGTAAACATGAACTGTTGTGTTTAACATTGTCACCTGGTCACGGTTAGCCTGAGGGAGAACTTTAAACCTGATCACAACCAGATGACACAGTTTTTAAACTTGATGGCCTTTGTGTACACTGAGTTCAACCATGCTAGTCAACACATATTGTAACATGATATCATTTCCCAGCAAAATAATCCTTTCCTGAGATGTGGCAGAAATTCATGGTATCTGCTAGGTTTCAGGGAGGTAGCTGTGTTAGTCTGTTTCAGTAAAAATAACAAGGAGTCCAGTGGCACTTTAAAGACTACCAAAATTTATTAGAGTATTAGAATACAGGCAGTCCCCAGGTTACATGGATCCGACTTACATCGGATCCCTACTTACACACGGGGTGAGGCAACCCCGCACTAGCTGCTTCCCCCCAGCAGACCAGGGAGACACAGAACGGCTTTTTTCAGCAGACACCTCAGCTTGAGAATAAAGGACTGAGGGAAGTGAGGTGTGGGAGAATAAAACTGAGCTCTGGAGAAATGTTTGGCTAGAGTTTCCCCTACAATATGTACCAGTTCTGACTTACATACAAATTCAACTTAAGAACAAACCTACAGTCCCTATCTTGTACATAACCCGGGGACTGCCTGTATAACCTTTTGTGAACTACATGAAAGCTTATGCTCTACCATCCTAATACATTCATTGGCCTTTAAAGTGCCACCAGAATCCTTGTTGTTTGCATTATACGTGCTATAACCTCTTAGGTAATCCTCTAATCATTGGACCTCAGTGGTAGAAGCAGTACATAGCAGTAGGATAAGAAGATACACAAGCTTATTGGTGATTATGAAACTATCAAATACCATTGGCCTTATTTTCATCCCTCTTATGTTCAGAAATCACAGGAAGGGGACACAGTTGAGGAAAAGGGCTAGGATGCTTAAATAACATAACTCGAAGACAACTTTTAAGTGGAAATTTGGAACTTGCCTGTATCCTTTCCTGTTGAACTGCCCAAACCCCCACATCTGAATGCCTGTGAAGTGGACTTCAATGCTTATTGCTCCACAAGTTAATGTCACACTTCACCACCAACCTAAAAAAGTTCTGAGCTCCAGAGTCCTATTAATTCGTTGAGCTCATGAGGATGCTTTGGTTTGGTTTTGGTGTTAACATCGGGGTCACCAAAATGAGCAGTGGTCAGAAGTTCTAGAAACAGAACCCCACTTTTCTTCTCACATTTCCTGGTTTTTTTTAGAGAAATGGAAGTTTTAGTTTTAGACATCTTTAGTTAGCACTTCGTCCTTTTGTGGCAAGGTAAGGAAAAAACTTGTGATGGAGAGCTGTAAAAAGCTTAGTTATATTGTACTAGAGGAGGCTGACTGTACCTTTTGCATGAGCTTAGCAGTAATAATAATAATAATAATTTTAAAAATAAACGTAACTATTGTATTTAACCTTGGACTATGCAGTGAGCGGCATTCCAGTTATCTACGGTTTCTTTTCACCCAAGCTTCCCTTCAGGAAATAGAATAAATTAATGATACAAACAGGAAGCAGCTGTCTTTCCCTAAATAATATTTAAAGTGGGGTCCCCTTGGTGTGAGCAGAGGGAAAAGACCTGGAAACCTGTTTATAGCACTTTGATTAGTCTTTACAGAGCATGCTCAGAATGGTTGCACTCAAGCACTGGAGGTAGGAAGAATTACGTGTAAAAAACAATCCTTCACATTCAAGTGGCTGTGTGATGGGAGTTGATAATGCAGAGAGAGAAAGGTGTATGTCTGTGTGAAAGAGAGGCTGGCCAGCCACTGTAATATGGGCACTCTAATTCCTCAGGACTTCTGAGGAAATCGTCAGTTTCTGGTCTTATTCTCTGGCTCCTTTCATCTGACATCATCAGTATAAAATCCCAGAAGTGGGCCTGACTATATTATCCTTCCTCTTTCTCCATAACTGAGATTTTTTAACATGATCTGGATACAAAATGCTGAGAATGGGAGGGGGCTAGGATGTGTATAAACCACACCATCTTCTTCCAATTAGTTGAGGAACTTTACCTGTGGTTTATGAATAGCTCATTAGCTCTGTATTATGGCAGTACCTTGGGCCCCCAGTCATGGATCAAGGCCCCCTTGCTCTAGGCACTGTACAAACACAGAACAAAAAGATTGTTTCCTGCCTTATAGTCTAATTGTAAGGCAAGAGAACAGATGGATACAGACACAGATTGGGAAGAACAAGAAAACACTGAGGTAAGCACGATAAGTAGCCGTCACCAAATACTCTGGGAGCACTTAAGCAAAACACCTTACATGAATAAAGGTATCTTTCCTGAATTGAAACCTACATTCATAGCGCAATCCTAATGTTGAAAGGGGAAATTAAATAAATCTGTGGGCAAAGTGTGAAAGGCACCAATCATCCCCATGAACTGAGCTTAATGCTAGTGTTCCAGGTTGCTTTGGTTTTAAGTTGTTTACCAGCACTGGACTCAGCTAACTTTGAGAAAGTTCAGTCGAGACTATCAAAATACTTAGCAGTCTTCAGGAAGTCTTCAAACATTTCATATATGGTGGTTGCTTCTTAATAACCGATGGTCCCCTTTTCCAGATGTTCAAACCTGATTCCACATAGTCTAGGTAACTATGATGCTTGGCTTTTATATGGTCAAAAAAGTATTAAGCATCTCAGATGAAAAATAAATTTATTTTCATGCAGCAGTGAAAGTAACTTAAAATTTCTTATGGGTAACGGGTCCCTGCCACTCTTTAAATAACTCCCTGCTGGCTTTTGCTGCAACTCAGCCAGCTGATCTTGGAACTGTGCACCAGGATGCGCCCACTTACTTTCACCTCTGCTTTCATATAATGAGTGTTTGCTAGTAGGGTACATCTCCCCATTTTGGTGATCCAGCTATTTCCTCTACTTGGTGTGTAATTCTTTCACTCTGTGTGTATCCAATCTTCTCTTATTACCAACAGTCCCAACTGCTACAATATCCATTTGTCACTAATTCAGTATGTTTCTGTCCTACCCTGAGCCAGCTGTGCAAAGTAGCACCTGAAAATGAGTGGTTATTATTTAGGTCCAAAAGTTCTCCAGAATTCTTGCTAATTCTGTAGAAGATACAACTATGAGGGTGTCACACTGCAGCAGGAATGGGGGCAGCTGCTTTTTTAGTGTTACAGAAACACTTTCCCTGGACCACCAGGAAAAGCACAATTTGAAACTCACAAGTTACAAATTTAGACCCTGATCTTGCATGTTTTCATGGACCTATACTTAACTCAGCCTCAGTGTGAAATCCACAGGATCACTCATGGTAGTAGAGTCAAAGCATGTTTTAAGATTTTGCTGGATCAGAGACGTAATTATTTAGCCAACATTGTTTCCAGGAGTGCAGTAACAGTAGACAATCCCTTGACCAATTTATGAAATCACTTCTAGGTAGATGAAACAATAATAAATATAGTGCAAACAAAATTAGTCTGTATTCTGTTTGAACAAAGCAGACCTCTTGACTCCTGCCAATTCTCATTCTCATTTTTAGTCTGAATTAAATCAATGTATTACAGTTCAGGAAATATAATTTCATGTCTCTGATTTTTCTTGGGCAGGCACTGAAATACCAAAAAGGGCAGCTTGGTCTTTATCACAATGTACAATTGAAGGAAAGTGAGAGGGTATTATTCATGTGGGTGTGACATGTGAGTGCTGATTCACTCTTCCACCCCCAAGCACTTCCTAAAGCCTCCAACATTTAGAGCTGCTTTTGGAAGGGTCCTTATTTGGCTAACAGGAGTGCATGTTTTTGGCCTGCACTTTTTCCTCTCTGCTACAAGTTATTATTGTTGTAGTAACAGCTCAGTAAGATTTTTTTTCCAACCATTAGACTCCTTATTGCTAAGAATAGCATCTGCAGTTACGCTAACAGTAACAACAATTACAAAGACTGTCAACAAGCTGATTGTCACATAAGGCAAGAATCCAACATCGCCCTTTGCCCCAGCAATACATTTCCAAAACGGTCTGGGTGCAGCATGGATATTCGTTTTTAGCCATCTGCTGAAGAATCCATGATCAGTATCAGAAATGGAAAAGCCATGTAAGATGGTCAGTTCTGATCCAGCACATTCTGGGTTGCTGTCAACTTTCCAATAAATGTGCACAACTGAAAAGAGAATACTTGAATTCATGCCAATTGATTGGGCTTGTTTCAACACTGAGTAGTTTGTAAGTAGCTCCCAGAAATATATGGGAAGTTGCTTGAAATTCAGAACTGACTGGAAATAGTTATCTTCACAGATGCCTGGTGCCCTGTTTTGAACTGGAAACAGTGTAAATGAGCTCCATATGTACATTTTAATGTCAATTTTGTCTAAATAATCTTCAGATATCCCTATCCTTCTGGAATCCAATAGCTCAATGAAATGTTTCCTAAGTGTGGGGTATGAGCCCTCAGAAGGGGGAAGCTCACAGGTCAGCTAGGAAGGGTGTGTGGATGAAGCAATTATTCTGCAGAGTCTTATCATTCATGTTTCTGAAAAGTAAGTCTCTAGCTCTTATGATTGTAAACAAAACCATCAAAACAGTCCCCAAGTATAACTGATGAAGTAATCAGGGTTAGTCTGTACAGGAGTTAGTCTGTACAGGATAAACTTAAAAAACAAAAAATGATCTGGTAGCACTTTATAGACTAACAAAACATGTAGATGGTATCATGAGATGGTATCATGAGCTTTCATCGGCACAGCCCACTTCTTCAGCTTGAGTTTGCAGAGAGTCTGAAACAATGCATCCAAGGGATGAACTGTTCCGTTAGTTTCAATGGGAGCTAATGTAGATGCTAAAGGCGATCCTTTAAATGTATCATTCCCTGCTCTTCCAAGCAATGTAAATACTCATCCAGTCACGAAACAAAACCTCATGTGGCTTGTTGGTCTAATCAAAACTAACTAAAACTGTTCCAATTATGAACGAGCATATACTTTCAACAAACTATTTGGGAACAGTGTATAGGCCAGGAATTATGTATATAAATTATAAAGCAAATATTGTATAGTATATTCAAAACCTTAAACAAGAGGTTTTCAAACTTTTTTTCTCATGACCCTGTTGAAGAAGATTGTTGATGCCTGCGACCCAACATAATCTGACTAGAGTTTGGGCTCCAGGGTGGGACTGAAGATGAGAGCTTCAGCTTTGGGGGTGGGGCAGGGCTGGGGCAGGAGGGGCTTACCTTGAGTGGCTCTTGGTCAGGGCCAGCCTTAGGCCGATTCCCTGGCGTGGGGCCCCGCGCCTGAAGGGGCCCCATGCCCAGGGAAATGACGCATGCGCCATGAGCCAGGAGCATACTGCTTGCGCTGGGCCCCTGGGCACATGGCGCATGTGTCGTGACGTCCTGGGTGCATGGTGCATGCGCCTTGCGCCAGGGGGCCACGTATGCGTTGTACTCCCGGGGCACTGCGCATGCTTGGGCCCCCAGGCGCACTGCGCATGCGTCATGACATCCGGGACACACGGTGCATACGTCGTGCCTCCAGCACGCGATGCATGCGCAGTGCCGCCCGTGCATGTGCGGCCCCGCCCCACTCCCGGAATCGGGCCCCGCACTCCAGAGAGCTGGCCCTGCTCCTGGTCAGCGGTGCAGCGGGGGTGCTAAGGCAGCTTCCTGCCTCTTCTGGAACCACAGGCCACACTGAGCCACAGAAGCGGCCAGCAGCAGGTTCTAGCCAATGGGAGTGTGGAGCTAGTGCTCAAGGCAGGAGCAGTGCACAGAGCCCTGTGTGCTCCCCCCCTCAACTAGGAGCGGGGCCTGCTGCTGGCCACTTCTGGGGCACAGTCAGTCTGCGGTGCCAGGACAGGCAAGAAGCCTGCCTCAGCACCCCCACTGATCACCCCTGTAGCAGCAAGACCCAGTGTCTGGCGTTCCGTGACCCAATACGGGGTTGCAACCTGCAGTTTAAAAAACACTGACTTGAACTGCTCAAACAATTTCAGTCAGAGAAAGAGGCTTAATTTTCTGAATGCATGATCTGCTGAGATGCACGAATCAGCTAACCGAGGGACAGCAGGTGCTTTGGTTATTACTGCCCTTACTTTCTCTGCTTCGTTCTCTTTTGAAACCAGGGTCCCAGCTCTGTTTTATGTTGCCCTGCCTCCTGCAGAATGCCTTTCAGGACATGTAGCACTACTCTCCCAGCACACCCCAGCCTGCACCAGTTTAATGAAAGAGAAATCCTAAGCCTGCATTATGCACTTTTGCCGCACTGAGAGGCGATCTCATTGTGTTCTACCAAACAACACTTTGTTGGCAGGGAGGCGTGTGTAATTACATAACCATAGATGGCCTGACTCATAAACAGATCTCTGGAATTTGCCTGTCTTTTAGGGGAACAGCAAGTTGGGTCTGGCTGACACCTTGATACTGTTTCTAAGAGTGAAACACATTCAGGGGCACAAAAAAAGTCTTGGCAACAAATAATAATTTACGGCATCTCCTTTTCTTTGTGATAGGCAGGAATCAGGACTGGAATTCCTGGAAGTGAGTTCTTATAAATAACGTTAAGGTATGCAGGGCTGGATTCCTTAGTTACACCCCAGACATAATCAGAAGGCTTTCCTCTGGGATGGTAGAGGAACTGCATTTCTATGATCATTAAGCAGTGAATTATCCCTTATACTTTTCCAACAATAGAGTTCTACCTTGACTGGAAAGGCTTAGGATGATGCAGTGAGAAGAGGAATTTGGTTTCTGTGTACAAATTAGTCAGCTTTTCTCCCTCCCCCCTCATCCCGTTGCTTAAATGTTAGACCTCAACACTAACGTGAAGTAATCAGCCTCTTTAGGGAGAAACAAGGGCAATTGGCCTTTTTTTTTCATTTATTCTTGAGATTTCCAGCACTACCCCACAATCTGAAGGGACTGCCTGGTTTGGGGTGAGAAGGTTTTAAGCTTCATAATCATTCAACCTGACTCTTCAAAAATGAGTTTTGGAAGACAGACGTTGAGGACAATGGTACAAGTCGTTAGGACAGTGATAATGAAAATCAGGACTCTCGGCTAATACCTCATCTGATCAGGAAGAATGCCAGGAATAGGAAATGGATGTCCATATTCAGCCTTGTGGAAGGAGTTGAAATGAGTGTTCATTCTTAATTTAACACCAGGCTTTCCCTGGTCAAGCATTAGTGGGTATCCTAACCCAGGAAGGACACACCTCTCACAGATAAGACAGGATATGTCTCTCTATGTTTGCTTGAATCTTATTAGCTTTTACACCCTGTGACATCAATGGTCAATATCTCTGGCCTGGAGGAATCTCTCTACTGAGATGATGGGAGAAGTCAGTCTCCAAGTTAAGTAACTTCTGGCCTTCTTATATTTGTTGCCCCTGAACCTTAAAACCAGATGGAGAATAAGAGATAACAAAAGGGAAAATAGTGATTAATGTAAAATTTCTGATTAATGTGGTTCTTCTGGGTGAAAACTGAATTGACTTAGGCTACGTCTACACTGCACAGCTATTTCAGAATAAGCTATTCTGGAATAGTTATTCTGAAATAGCTTATTTTGAAATAGAACGTCTACACTGCAGGGAAGTCTCAAAATGAGTCCGAGGCAGGATTTCCTAATGAGGCTGTGCTATCTCGATTTAGAGCCCCAGGAGGAATAGCTTAGAATGGCCTTGGTGAAGGGCTATTTCGAAAAAGCAGAAGTGGTGCGTCTACAAATTTCGAAATAGCTATTTTGAAATAGGTATTATTCCTATAGAATGAGGTTTACAGACGTCTAAATAAGCCATCTGATATTTTGAAATAACAGAATTGCTGTGTAGACGCTTGCATAGTTATTTCGAAATAATGGTTGTTATTCTGAAATAAAGCTGCTGCATAGACACACCCTAAGAAAAAAAGCACTCTTGACGTCCGATCCAAAGCCGATTGAAGTCAATGGCCACTGACGTGTGTGGGCTTTTCACCAGGCCCTTAGTAAGGTAGCAATTAAGCTGACTTTCCCAGAGTCAGCAAAAGAGGTTTATTGCTTATCAAGTGAGGCCATCAGCTACAAAATAACCTTCTTGCACTCTTTGTCTGGTGCTTTTAATGGCAGTCCACCAATGACAAGCATTTCTTCTCCATGTCTCTGCAACCCAAAAGCTCTGGGCAGGGCATCCCAATCACAGAAATAGGGTAGGAAAATGTTCGGAGGCTGCTGCAGTAATTATAACTTGCCAGTGGCTAGTTTTGTGCCTCCCTCTTTCTCCAGTCTAACCTCCCCCACTGTTAGATTCAATTCCATACAAAAATGCCCTGCCTATTGACGTCATTGTAGGCCTTGAGTAATTACATCCCTGCCTTTTTGCGAAGCACAGATAGCATAGGAGAGAGGGAGGCAGAAAAGAAGCAACAGCATCTTAAAAGATGAAGCATTCATATATTATTGTATTCATCACCTTACTCCCTTAGGAGCTTTGCATCAGCTGTGAAGAAAACAAAGATTACCTTTGCCAGTGTATCCCTTCTGATTTGGCTAATCAAGTATCTAAAATTCCTGTTCATGGTCACATTTAATACTAAAGGAGATGCATGGAGGAACTCTGCCCCCACAATATGCATGTCGTTCCCTTGCTATTTCTAGGTTTCTGTGTACATGTGCACGCACGCACATACACACACACACACATATACCATCTACCATAGATGTTGTGAGGAATCATGGATAGTAATCTAATTGAATTCCAAATATTGATTGGTAAACCCAAAGAGCACTTGATGGCACTGAGGGAGCAGCCCGTGGCTTGAAGTGGTTTCTATCACATCCAGGGATAGAATTTGGTTCAAAAGCTCTCTGCACCCCCACTATACACATTGATCCAGTGCCCCTGTTTACAACTGTCTCTTTCTATGAAGACTGCTCCCCTCAGTCATTGCCAGAGGTTGGTTGGCTGGTTCATATGCCCAGCAGTGAGGGATCAAACACAAGCCATTCTGACAAATCTGATTCCCCTCCCCCCCCCACACACACTCATTTCTCCACCTGCTTTGACGTTGTTTTTCCTTATCAAAATATTGTGTGTCACAGATTGGGGTGCTTTCCGCTTTCCAGGCACTGTGAGCCAGTTTGCCCTAATGTCATACTCAAGTTTGCAGCAATCCATCTACATTTTTCTACAGGTTGCAACCCAATTCTAATTGCAACCCAATTCTAACTTGGAGAGCCCTTGTGAACAATGGTATTTGGTAAAGTTCCATCCTGACATGTTCTAGCCCAGTGGTCCCCAACCTTTAGGGGCTTCCGGGCGCCTGGGGGTGGGGCCGCTCGTGCACCACGTGTCTTGCGGAGGGCCGATCCCGGGCCGCGCCCGTGCATGCGCCACGTGCCCGGGGGCGGGGCCGATACATGCGCCGCACGCCCAGGGCCGGCACCAGCATGTGCCATAACCCCAGGGCAGGGACCACCCATGCCCCACGCACCCGGGGCCGGCACCGTGCATGTGCCACACGCCTGGGGGCGGGGCCGGCCCAGATTGTTTGACGGGCACACATAAATGGCCTGGCGGGTGCCATGGCGCCCACGGGCACCGCGTTGGGGACCACTGTTCTAGCCTGTTTTAACAATGAACGTTCTGCTTGGAAGTGGAGACACTTTGTCCTTGTGTTGGTAATTCCCTGTATTTCATTCAGTCCTCGATTCTCACTACTCCATTCTGTAATGGATCTTCTCCCTACTGGGGAGAACGGTAGCTTTTCTCCTTCCCAGGTCATGACAGGGATTTGGGCAGCTCTGTTTATGAGACCAGAATCTCTGAATTCCAGTGAGTGGCTCCTTTGCCATTTACAAGGTTTCTTATATTTATATCCCATGGTACACCTCTTCATCCATGGACAGAAATAGGTGTAATTTTGGAGAAAGCTATATAATTTTTCATCTAACTCCTGGTGTTTGCTCCTGCTGTTTGCTGTGCCATATATATTACTGACAGTACCTCTATGTCAGCTGACAAACACCAGGGAATTTGTACACACTGACCCAAGAAACTCTTAATGCTATTGGCAAGGGGCCATGGAAAGCCATAAAGAACCTGTGGGTCTGACAAGTGCATTCTGCCTCACCAAACAGTGTCATGCAAGGTCTCAGAACAAAGCCAGTGTATCACTGGTCACCAATATCACTACGTAACACATGCATGGATGTTATGCAAGGAGGTACATATACATACTGAAAATTGAGTTCTTAAGGTCTGTGTTTAGGGTCTGGTCACCAGCAAAGCTGAAAAACAGGCCTTTTGTCAGACAAGAAATGTTATCTATCAGACTATTCACATGTCAGATATGTATTGTATGGTTCACACTGGGTCTTCTTCCATTAGTCTGAACTTATTGCTAGTGAAGGATTGTGAAAAAAAGTCAAAGAACTGAAATGAACAGGAAAAAGCGATCAGCAGGGAGTGAGGTGTGTGAACCCTTTCTTGAGGTGCACAACTTTGCTTGAGTATACCTGGGAAAGAAGATGCATTGGCATCCTTTACTGAGGAAGTAAACCAATAATGAGTTTGCTGCATGAAAATAGGGTCTCAGCCAGGCCTGGCTGAAAACATTATATACAAATTTCAGTGGACAGGAGGGTAACTTGTTGGTAAAGTTTAGTTTCTAGAAATTAGGTTATGATTTTTATGTAACCATGTGTTTCCAATATTCTTACTATCACTTGAGTCTCTTTGTTCTTTGGTCATAAATGTATTCCTCATCTCACTAGAAATATGTCTCACTGATGTGGTTTTAAGCAAAGTGGTGATGCTTAGTGGAACCTTACAAGCTGGTTTGTGCTGTTACGCTGGCAGCCATAGACTGGGTAATTATGTGAGTGTTCAATGGACAGGGCGTTGGACACTTCAGAGAATGTTCCTAAGACTCATGGGTTGGTTTGTGTCTATCCCTACTTCGCACAGAGAGAACA
Organism: Pelodiscus sinensis; assembly: GCF_052426305.1. Taxonomy (NCBI): domain Eukaryota; kingdom Metazoa; phylum Chordata; order Testudines; family Trionychidae; genus Pelodiscus; species Pelodiscus sinensis. Next base: position 116,982,454 of record NC_143056.1, on the reverse strand, counting down.
AGGCCTGCTGAGGCCTAGAAGGCAGGGCTTATGGATGGTGCCATAAGAGGCTGGTGGTTGTACAGGACTAATGTAGAGGACTATAGAGAGCTGGCCCAGGTAAGTTTGCCTTGCAGGTGATGGGGAAGTGCTTCATAATATGGGAAGCCTTCCTGACCCCAGAGGACCATGTGCAGGAGGGAGGACAACATGAGGCCCCCGGTTCATGGGGTGGGTGCACTGCTCCAGCGTCCCCAGTTTTGAAGCCCAGGAGTTGTGCTGAAGCAGAGGGCGGAGTGTGGGTGGGCCATACCTGGCAGTTTGGGAAAGCATTGACTTTCTCCATGTGGGGGCATGACAGTCACATACTGCCTTATGCTGTCTACATGCAGCAATTATAAAAAGTTACAATTATAAAAACTGACCCCCCTGCCTAGTGTTCCTAATATGCTTCGGCTGTGTCTAGACTGGCCACTTTTTCGGAAAAGCAGCTGCTTTTCCGGAAAAACTTGCAAACTGTCTACACTGGCCGCTTGAATTTCCGCAAAAGCACTGACGATCTCATGTAAGATTGTCAGTGCTTTTGCGGAAATACTATGCTGCTCCCGTTCGGGCAAAAGTCTTTTTCCGAAAAACTTTTGCGCAAAATGGCCAGTGTAGACAGCAGAGATTTGTTTTCCGCAAAAAAGCCCCGATCGCGAAAATGGCGATCGGGGCTTTTTTGCGGAAAAGCGTCCTGCCAATCTAGACGTGCTTTTCCGAAAATGCTTTTAACGGAAAACTTTTCCGTTAAAAGCATTTCCAGAAAATCATGCCGGTGTAAACGTAGCCCTCGTGTCTTTTGAAAAGGTGGGAGTATTGTCATCCTGAAACTGCTCCAAAAAGGGCGGATTTTTTTATGCAAAAAATGTTAAGGGCTTCTATAATGAATAGATTTTTGTTTTGTTGAAAATTCTGCATAAACTTCTTTTTGTTTTTGCCCCACTTTTTTTCCCCCCTGTAAAAAGAGGAGGAAGATGCGGGAGGGACCTGTAAATGTTTCACTTTTAAGTTTCATGAGGGAGGAAGGGGGTTCAGTGAAACTTTAAATAAAACCCTTCTAATTGTTCATGGATTTTTTTTTTTTTTTTTTTTTTTTTACAAAAGGCTGGTTTTGATTAAACAATTTTTGTTTGACAAATTTAAACCAGTTTTACATTATCCACATTTCACAGGTGCTTTTGGAAATATTGCATTCCCATCTTGGAGAAGCCACCTTCCCATTTGTAAGAAAACTATATTGGGAGGAACAATTAACAATAATGTTAATTTCCAACGTAAAGATCTTTATGGAGGGTGGTCTTACAGTGTTTGGCCTGGGAGTTTCAAATGAAGCTGAGGCAATCAAATGCCTAGACAGCTCCCTTAGTTTGTTTATAAAATTCTAGCCTTGCCATGTAGGGAAAAGGAGGTTAAACAACATAATACAAAGGAATATTCCTGAGTAATTATGGAGGGGATTTACTGCATCAGAGTGAAATCTCTTCACCAAAAGAATGATAGTATTAGAATTTCTAGTCTGAGACAGTCATTGCCACATCAGGACTTCTATGACATGACTTTTTCTTTTTTTTTTTAATCCAGACACGCACAAATGGCCTGCAATAATACTTGCTTGTGTAAACGGATGGATCCACAACAAGTTAAAAAAAAATCCTGGCCCATTTCAGAACGTGTGGTAGGTTTTCATGCGAGAACTCTGCTCCTAGGACGAGCTATGACAGAGACGAAAACTGAAGGATGCTGTGTAATATGGGAAGAACTGCACAGCAAGGATGTCGTTTAATATGTGAAGAAAATAATGATGTGCAAGGACATGATGCTAATGGGTACTGAGATGTACCAACCCAGTATATCTGCTTTGGGAATGTGTTGCATGTCCACAATTTATTCATATGTATAATTTTGCATCATTGCCTTAAATGACCAGACATTTTATTTTAATATAAAATGTGGTACACATTTTGCATGAAATTGTCACTGACTCTTTGGTAGTGCTGAGCACATCTGATTATTATTATTAAAAACTACAGACAGGTGTTCGCACTCCTCCTTCTGTACTGGTATGTGCGGATTACCTCGCCATTACAGCTGGCCAATACCCAGGACTTTTTCATGATTCTTTCTTCCTGGAGTTTGTCAAAATTGAGATACATGCAATATTTTTGAACCAGCTGTACTCGACATGCAACATTCTTCTTTATACACATCTGACCCATATCTCTTCTATCATGCTATTCATCCCAGAGCACTACGCTCTGGAATGTGTGCTCTGGGAAGGTGCACTGAGGGCTGAAGTTAGAGAAGTTGCATCAATTTTAATGCCAGAAGGGGACCACTCTGGTGGTCTGGTCTGATGTCCTGAATTCCAGCATCAAGCCCACATCTTGTGGTTGAGCATAAGCATAGCGAATCGGGAATTCCAGCTTTGCCATTCGCTGTTGGCCAAAACAAGAAGAAGCAGAAGGGAGGGGCAGAGGAAGCTCTTGCCGGACTCCCTGCAAATGCTGACATGAATTTAATGAGCAAGTACATTTCTAAGTATATGCACAGCGGGTAGCACAACAGAGACGCAGGCCAAGATTCCTCAATGGCCAATGAGTTTCCGGCAGGTTGAAGTCATGTCTGCTGCAGAGTACTCCCCACTGACACCCAGAGCCAGAGAATTCTTGAGAACGCGAAAAGAGCAGCCGCCAGCCTGAATCCTCAAAACACTAAGGAAGCCGTTAGCCTAGACACAGGATCAGTTGCAACTGTTGTTTCCCTCTTGGAACTACTTGGAAGTGACTTATTGAATTGCACTCTACATGCAACAAACGTGTTTGGAGTCGCCTTTGTTCAACTGTTGAGGACTTGTGAATAGTGCTGTATACAGTAGAACTGCAATGATAGGGGGAAATACAGGTAGCGCCTTTGGGTTATAGCCATAAAGGGTTGGGGCTGAAGCTCTGTGTGTGGGGGGGTGGGGGAGTGTCTCTCAGGGCTCTGGGCAAGGGGGGTCAGAACTTGGGGCTCCTCACTTGCAGGAGCATTGGGGCTCAGAACTTAGATCAATGGGGGAGAGTTGGGGCTTGGCCCCATGTGGGGTGCCAGAGCTTGGGGCTTTAGCTGCAAGGGTAGTGCTGATCTGAGCTCCAGTGCTGCCCCCATAGCTAAACCCCTGAGCCCTGGCATGCCCTTCCCCTGCAGAAGCAGGGACTGGAGCGGTGGGTAGTCCCAAGCCCTGGTGACTCTTGGGGGGCTGAAGCCAGGCGTTGAAGTCCTGAGCCCCCACACTCCATTCCCCCCAAGTCTCAAGAGCTGAGCCCTGTTGTACCTGTGGGGCAGAAGCCCTGAGCCCTCTGCCCAGAGTCCTGGCACCCCAAAGGTCAGAAGTCCTGATCCCCTGCATCTGGAGTCTTGACCCTCCCTGCCACTATTGCTGCACTCCAACCCCCAATGTGGCTGAAGTCCATAACCTCTCCTTCAGAGCTACAGAGCATTGGAGTGATAACCTCCATTCCTGAGGGGTCTGTAACTCTGAGGACTTAACTGTATTTACGACACAACTAATATTTGCAGTTCTCGAATGCTTTCCAGCAGAACACTTTAAAGCACTTCACAAGCATTAAACTTCTGTAAAGTGGGAATTATTTTAACAATCCTGATTTCACAACAGTAATGCGGGCACAGTGGGCCAGATGCATTCCTGTGGGTGGTGCAGGGACAGAGCAGAGGTGGGGACTACCTCCTCTATTCAGGCTAGAGTAGGCATTGCTCCTATGGGCCGTGGCAGGGCACAGAACTGCCAGGACAGAGATACAACCTGATTAACCCTCCCATTCCCAATCTGTCCCGTCCCTTCCTCCCTCTAGCCAGCCTCCACTCCACCACTAACATGGTCCCTGTCCCAAGGAGCATTCAAATTGGCACTACTGCACATCTATACTATAATACTGCCCTCCCACAACAGGTTTCTTCAACACCTCAATGGCTATGAGGGCACCCACTTTTTCACCTTCTCTTCAGGATCTCTGCCTTTACCATGTGTGACAGCCACCATCTTCGTCAACACACCAGAGATGTGAAATCACCGAATTGTGAAACAGAAAGGAATCTTGAGAGTTCATCAAGTCCAGTCCCCTGCACTCATGGCAGGACCAAGCACCATCTACATCATACCTGACAGATGTTTATCTAAACTGCTCTTAAAAATCTCAAATGATGTAGATTCCACAATCCCCCCTAGGCAATTTATACCAGTGGTCTGCTACTCAGGGTGTGTCTAGACTACAGGTTTTTTTCTAAAAAACCTCCCCTGCATCTAGACTGCTGCCATGTTCTTTCGAAAGTAAATTGAAAGAACGTGGCAGTTTTTTCAATCGCAGTAAACCTCATTTTATGAGGAAGAACGCCTTTTTTCGAAAGTGCTCTTTCGAAAAAAGGTGTTCTTGAATGCAAACTGTGCTTTTTCGAAAGAGAGCATCCAGGCTCGCTTTTTTGAAAGAAGTGGTTGCAGTCTAGACGCTCTCTTTCGAAAGAGGCTTGTAGTTTAGACATTGCCCCAGACAGTTAGGAAGTTTTTCCTGATGTCCAGCCTAAACCTCTCTTGCTATGATTGCTTCTTGTTCTATCATTAGAGGTTAAGATTATTTTTTCCCTTTCCTCCTTGTAACAACCTTTTAGATACTTGAAAGCTGTTATGTCCTCTCTCCGTTTTCTCTAGACTAAACAATCCCAATTCTTTCAAGCTGCCCTCATCATGTTTTCTAGACTTAATCATTCTTGTTGCTCTTGTCTGGATTTTCTCTAATTTGTCCGCATCTTTCTGAAATGTGGCGCCCAGAACTGGACACAATACTCAACTGAGGCCCAATCAGCGCAGAGTAGAGTGAAAGAATGACTTCTTGTGTCTTGCTCACAACACTCCTGCTAATACACCCCAGAATGAGGTTTGCCTTTTCTGCAACTGCGTCACACTGTTGATTCAAATGTAGTTTGTGCTAGAGGTAAAAGCTTGGGCTGCTACAGCTTGCACTTTGCATCAGGCCAGCTGAGAGACTCTTGTCGGCAAGGGCAGCAGGGGTTTGTAAGCTAGTGGAACGGACTCAGTAGAAAAGTACAGCTGCAGTCTACAAGGTCTTGTTATGACGGATGCTTCAAACAAAGACAAGTATGTGAAGTGGCAGAAGATGAGGTTAGGAGTGGGGGTGCCCCAGCTTTGAGGTTCAACCCAAACCTGGGGCTTATGGGGCAAAAACCTTACTACCAAAGGGTTTTACCTTCCTTTTGCTACCACCAGACGCCTGTCTTGCAACCTTTCCCCAACACCCTCTGAAAAAGGCTGGGAGAAACTGAGCCAATGTATAACCCTTTTTCCCCTGGGGATCAGGATAAAGTGAGGGAGTTATTATAGAGTGGTTCTGGGCTAAGTTGATGCATTAGCATCTTTTATATAAGCATCATAGGCATTGGCTGGTTGCACCCTACTAACTGCTGCTATATGTACAGAGAAATGCAGGGTTTGATACCATGCTGAGGCCACTGTCAGCTGACCACTTTATCTGCCCTGAGCTCTCCTGAAGTCAATGGGGTCCCCGTACAAGTGCAGAGGTCTCTTCGCATGAACGTCCTGGCAGAACTAGGAGCAATATTTTGTACCTCTATATTAAAAATGAAAGTGACAACAGGGACAGTATAACTGATTGCTTTATTGATACAAATGAAAAGTACAATACGTGCAGAATCCGGGCAGTTTGAGTCTTGCATATTAGGCAGAGTGCACACAAGTGAAATGATTCAAGATACATTAATACCCTTCCCAGCCCTCCCTCCCCCACCATATAAAACATGAGCAGACAGTAATACATACATGACAAAACCAGTTTTTAAAACAACAAATACAATTCTTCCCTTCATTTAGTGCAGAGGCAGCTAGGTCCATCACCAAAAGACTGAGCCTTTGAGATCAGGCAGGCAGAAGTGGATGGTGTGATTGTGCGATGCTAAGACAATGGAACCAGTTGGGGACCTTGCTCCATCCCTAAAGTGCTATTGCTAAGCACAGAAGGTTGAAAGAACAGCTCTGGTGTTTTCCAGCAAACAAGCCATAACGTAACGTACACAAAGAAAAAATGATTTTCCCCAAATGCAGAGATGCTAACTTATGCACGACAAACACTAGAGCCCAAAAATTAGTTGTGCTGCTTCCATAAATGAGTTGCCCCCCCCCCCCCAGAATCCCAGTGTATCATTGTGGAAAATGTACCCCTACAAAGGTGTTTAATGTGAAAACACCTTCTCTTCCCTCTCAGCCCTTCTCTTCCCTCCCTCTTTGCACCTGTACACCTCCAGAAAAGCAATACCTAAAATCATGGCCATGAGATGGGAGGAGAGAAAAGATTTTCAGGGTGACTTCTGGGGCACCAGAGGAACTGCACTGAACCCATATTGTGCTGGCAGTTTCAGATGCTCTGCTGAAACAGAAAGCTGTGAAATTGTCCTGCTTCTCTGGGCTCTCTGAAGCACTGTCTGAACTAGCAGTTTCACATGGAAAGTCTGTGTGAAACATGTTATGAGTGGGACAGACTTGGACCAATTGGAATGGGCTAGTCTGAGATTTTAAAAAGATGAATGGGAATTGGGTGTTCAAGTCTCTTAGCCATCTAACGAGATTGGTTCTTTCCATACAAGTACATGTGGCGCCCTACTAGCTCTCCAGCTGTTGTGCTTACTGAGCAGAAATGCACTAGGTCACATTCTGATCTGTTCTACTGGTATAAATCCACTCACTTTTTTACACCTGTGTATCCTGGAGCGCACTTTCGTGCTCTGCAAAGGATAGAGTTATGGTGAATCAGATAGAGGGACTAACAAGAGAACTACTACCTGCTAAGATCTTATCTGGGATTTTTAAAACCCTCCTCTTTCTCGCTTGCAGGATCTTGACTCCAATTCCATCCACACTATTGAAGCAAAATATTTCTGTAGCTGAGCCCAACTAGTCCAATGCCCTAAACATAAGCCTCAGGCAGCATATGATGTCAGATGAGAATAAGTCATTAAAGATACCAGGCCTTGCCCAGTTCTAAATGGAGCTTAGCCCATTCAATCTAGCCAAGTGCAGTGAACCAGCCAAAAGGAGGAACAACTACTGATACTTTAACTAAATGATTTTGATCAAGTTAGGGCTGCAAGTCCCCCTTTTAGTTACATCACAGCTCCACCTAGTTTGAATGCCCACTCAAAACTTGAACCAAACTTCTTGCATCTTCAATACAGTGCTGGATACATTACAATAGGGGGCAGGGGGTTGTTTGGTGTTTTGGTACTTCCAGCGCTTCTGCTTACACTCCCAATGGGAACCAGAGACCACAGATGGGAAAAAGTTTGGTTGAAGTCAGAAGTGGCATCAGCTGTAGGTGATTTAGCCCTCTTTTTCCAGCCAGGAAAGCTTTAAAACTTTCTCTTATTCCCCGGAGTTGCCACATGGTAAACAGCCCAGATGGACAAAAGGTTTGTGCACTGGGCTATTTCCACAGTGCTGCTGAGTTGAAACACTGAATAATAAAATAATAATAATAATAATAATAATTAACAATAATCCCACTAACCTAGAGGAACTGAGCCTACGGCTGCTCACACAAGCACCAGCAACCAAGTAAGGAGTCGTTGTAGCCTTAAGAAATAACTTTTGGTACAGTTACATCAAACGGCTGAGAAATACACCCTTTCCCTCTGCAGACTGCAAAATAAGTATTCAGAGGGAAGCAGCTATTCCAAATGCTCTTGGGTGAACATTAATGAAAACCCTGCTGAATATTCTTAAATGACGAATGGAACCAGACCTCCCCAAAAGTCCATTCTTAAGGCATATTTTTTTAAAAAAGCCAATCAAATCAAATCAAAGCCTTTGCTGATGCCTCAGCTGCTGGCTGGCTCCAGTTTTGACATTCTTGAGCCTTTCCACTTGAAGACCGAGGGCCAGGTTCAGCAAGGCTCTTAAACAAGGGGCTTAGCGTTAAGTGTGCAAGTAGTGCCCCTAAAGTCAAAGGGACTGCACACACACACACAAAGTTAGGCATGTCTGTGAGTATCTTGCTGAACTGAGGCCCAAGGACCTGATGCCCAATTGGCTCTTCTCGTCATGTACACACACTTTACTCGGGTAGAAATTGCAACCAAATGTGAGTGGTAGCAGGTACCTCCACCTCTTTGCCCTGGTGCAAATCATGACACAATTTGTAAAGTGGTAACTGTGGACTGGAGGTGGAGGGAACGAAACTGCAGCAAGGCCCACGATATTCAAGACCCCAAGCCAAATCTAAGTCTGAACTTTTGTGTTTTAGGCCTGTTTTTTCCTGTGAGCCAGAACTCCAACTATTCCTGGGTCCTTGGAAAGGGCCAAAATTTGTGAAGCGCTGAACCCTAGCAAAACCCATGAAAGGGATCTAGTAAATCACATAAGCATATGTTTGACATTATGTGAGTGTTCAACTGACTTCAATCAGATTCCTCACATGCTTAAAGTTAGGTGCACACTTGAGTGTTTTGTTACATCAGGGCCAGAATGTATTTAGTATCTTGCAGGATTGAGCCAAAAAAGAGGATACTTAAAAAATTTTCCTCTGTGCCTTTATGAATATTGTCTCTTGGCACAACTTTCTCCCTACCCCTCACTAGTAAAAATAAATAAAAGTAAAAAAAAGAAGAAAGCATGCTTCATATTCCAGATGAATATTTATTTGCTTAATAGGTATTTTCCACTTAAAAATATTTTATTTTTGGTACAAAGCATCCAGGAAAGCTTTTTTTTTTTCCTCCCTATTTCCCCCTTTTAAAAAATAAAAGTTAGGTTTCTAAAAAGACATACAAAAAGAAAAATCAGCTCTTTGCAGTTGCTCTGCAAATATATATATATATATATATATATATATATATATATATATATATATATATAGTCTTCCCCACTCCCTCCCAGACTACCTTTTAAATTTGGAACAATTTTTGTTTTCATTCATATATATTTAATAATAAAATAAATAAAGGCTTTACTTTGTGTTGTGTATTGCAGTGCCATTTTTTTAAACAAAGGCTGCATGGCTCAATATTGCAAGGTAATATTAATTAAAAAAAAAGGATTACACATTAATATTCCCCTTCTTAGCCCCTCCCACTCACTCCCCAAAACCACAAAATAGAATACAATTCAAGTAGTCTCTTTTTAAAAAAAATGTTTTAAATGTATGGCTATATGAGGCAAAGCAAGTACATGACTGGTTAATAGAATGTCCCCATTTGATTAGCACGTGAGAGTATATCAGAGGGCAATGTAGTTATGTCCCCCTTTTTAATGGTTCCTAGACAGATTTGATAATTATTAAACCAACCTATTGTACAGCCCTCTGCCCACCTCACACAGCAGTTAGCTCACCCAGCATTGAGCCTCAGGTAAGCAAACTGGTTTGCCTCTCCCACCTAGGCGTCAGCTTTGATTCTGCATTAGGCACAAAAAAGAGGAGAGGAAGGCATGCCACCTTTGCACCTCTGGAATGATGAAGCTGTCTCAGGTGCCTGCCCCATCTCCAGTGTTGGTCAGAGGAGCCTAGTGCTCTAAGTTACACTCAGACTTTCCATGGTCCCTAAAGCGAAACTAACCAGAGTGCAGCGAGCCCTGACTGAATCCCCTCCGTGCTATCCCCTCGATGTCAGGCTTTTTAAGAAGGATGGCCTGGAATCCTTTTGCCAGCGCTACCCATCAGCTGGGGATATTCCCTGAAGGACCATTCCGCCATCCATCCTGGAATGGCATATGAGGACACAGTGGAGCAGAGCCTCTGCTTACTTCTCTGAAAAGGGAGGAGGCCAGGGAAGTAGCGGGAGGAGATGATCAGTCAGGGAGTTACTGCTTCTGAGGAAACTCATTCAGGCCTTGATTCAGCAAGATACTGTGCCTCACTTCAAACACTGGACTAGTCCCATTGGACACCTCTGGAGCCTCATTGAGCCTTAAGGTTAGAGAGAAGGTGGCAGAGGGAGATCAAAAAGGACTCCGTGAATGACATACAAACCTGGATGTGAATGCTAGGGCCCAATCCTGCAAAAGCTTAGGCCTAACTTTCCATGCTATTAGTAGTTCCACCAAAGGCGATGGAACCACACTCAGGGTGAGAAGTTAAGCGCACGCCTAAGCTCTTGCAGAAGAGGGGGGAGCTTAGAGTTGTAACTTGGATACTGTAACAACTTCAGAATAGTTTGTCTTTTTTCAAAAAATTCCCTTTTGATCTAAACAAATGTGTATAGACGTATTTCTGCATGTGCGTGCATCTGTGTATGAGTGATAGCCAACTAGCTCATATGGTCACGACCAAGCTATATTTCAGAAGAGAAAAGAAACACATTTATCACACTTTTCCTAAAACGAAAAGCTACAATTTCAAGTTCAGTATTCAATATCTTGTCCTTCCCTCCCTACCCCACCCCCACCCCCACCCCTGCTATTTCTGGGTTTTTTTTCCCTTCCAACTTACTTTAGCACCATAACACATTTTAAACATTACAATCCCTCTTCAGATACTACACAAAATTGTCCCATAAAAATAGTGCTTTTTGCCAAAAAAGTTATATATATTATATATATAAATCAACTAAATCCGTGGCAAATGTGCAATGCAGACGCCTCCTCTTTTTAAAGTGAACATGAGTTCACTTCCACTTTTTTTATTTTCCCCCCTTCCTTTACCTCTTTCTCACACTTCATCTGTGATTTTAAAAAGGTGCAAGTAGATTTGGAATCTTGTAATTAAGCACACACACACACAAATTCAGATGGGTCCTCTTGGAATTTCTTCTCAGTTACTTTTCTTTTTAAGTAAAGGTGCAAAAAAAAATTGCTCTTTACAAAAATAAGAAAAAATACCAAACAAAAAAGCAGGGTGAGAACGAAAAAAAAATTGAACGCCTCCAAATAAATTTTGCCCCATTTTTTTCACTTAATTGACAAAAAAGATATGGAATGGACTCTTCAGTTTTTCAATTTCATATTCTTTTTTTCTTGCTCTTGCGCTCTCGTTTGCCTTCTGCTTTTGGCACATGGGATGTCATACCCTGCCCGATATTTTTAAAAGTTCAAGTGCCAAACTGTCCCTTTTAAGTATGGACTTGAAAATACTGAGTAGATAGGGGAACAAAACAAAACAGAAGTTTAAAAAAAACACTTTAATGCTTAAAGGACAATGCCACAGAAATTACGTTGTTGCTGACAATGCGGTATTCCCATTCTTACTACGTCAGTTGTTTGGTTCTCTTTAAATTGGCATTACAGTGCCCCCTTTTTATTGCTTCTGGGTGGAAAGGCAATATCCCTCTTGCTTCGCAGCCAAGAAGGGTAAGGGCTAGGGAAGTTATGCCTTAAAAGTCCCCCCCCAGGAGATTTAAAAAAAAAAATAGAATCCATTTCACAGTTCACTTCCGGGTGCTTGATGTTTCTGAGGAAACTTGCACTACCGGAGGCTTCTGGCTGGGCAGAGAGATGAGAGGACGATGCACCTTGGTCTCTTCTGATGCTTGCAGCCCTTCGGCTTGCCACCGGTACCTGCGAGCGCGGAGGATGCTGGGAACTCCCCGTTGTAGGCGCTGTGAGCTCTTTTTCTGCCACACATCGTATTTGGAGTACTTGGCATGCAAAGGTTTTTGAAAGCCATCCTGAAAGAGACAAGGAGGGTGGTAAAAGAAAAGCAAAATGAGGGTCCTATGGAATAGACCATTGGCTGGAAGCCCCATGACACTGTGGGCTGTTGGTGCCACAATGAAACCTTGCTGGACAGCCCTGACCAGCCCAACCTGAGGCACTGAAAGCAAGGAGTCTGCATTAAGAGGGGAAGGGTGATGGCATCCTCTTGGATTTGTGCTCTTATGCATTGCTTGATGTGAAGTTTGTCCTGTGATGGACACTTTCTGCCTCCTTGCTTCTCTTTCCTTCCCTGAAAATATGTTACTGCTTTTGGAGAAAGGGGAATTCGTTTGAAGAATTTGCATTCATTTTGTTCTTTATTTGCTTTCTCTGGAGACCTCTGCTCACATGCAAAGCCCAGGCTTTACTTAGATTAGCTTCTTCAGGCCAGTGTAGTCCAAATGCATTCTGTTTGTGGGGCTTCACTAGGAGACGTGGGCAACTGGGTTCCCACAGCCCAGACTGTCCTTTTGCAAATTGGTTTCTCTAAAGTGAAAGATTTAGCCCCTGGTTCCATCTCCCTCAGACACTGTCAGTTAATCGCCACTGTTGAGAAAACACATAGCACAGTGGACTGTACTATTGCTGTTGCGTCAGCAGCCATTATTACTTTTGGTAATGAGCGACTTTCACTTTCTAACGACCAGCACAAATTTTCTAGATGATCTGGTGGTTCTGTCTGGTTTTATTAAACTCATTTGATTCCCTCCTGGCCATTCAGTTTTAATCTTTATTTATCCTCCTTCCTTTACTTATTTACATCTAGTCACCTGATTTCTCACTTTATTATAGGTTTCTTTTGAACAGGTTATTTTACATTATTTACCCACTCACAATATTTGCTCTATGTGCCATGAAGGTCTCTATGCCCTGTTGTTATTGCAGAAGCAGCAGATCTTAGATATAAGAACGTTCCTCTCCCATGGGATTTTTTTTAAAAGAGCAGCTGATTTCTAGATATAATCTTCACTTACCTTGCTTAGTGCTGGGAAGACCACTAGAGAAGAGGACGAGAGATCCCGCTCAGACTTCACAGTCCTTGCACAGTATGTTTCCAAAAGAGCGAGGTCGCAGCTCCGAAAACAGCACTCCTCCACTATGCCACGGTTGAATCTTCTGTTATTTCGTCCCACGGGGCTACCTGAAACGGCAATCCTAGCAGTTAGCAATCAGTGGTGTTGAATTAGATTGTCCTCTCCTTTTCCTACGCCTGTGCTGCACCTAGAATATTTTAGGTACCACTGCAATGTAAACAGCACATGTAACATGTAAACATGTAACATGTGATCAGTTTTTGTACCAGTCTCGCTATTTATGTTAGGGGTGTCTTTTTTTTTTTTAAACTGATGTAGGTATATGTACAACCCCTAGTATGGCCCCAGCTAAATGGTATAAAACTGTCTTATAGTGGAATAGCTCATTCCCCTTCCTGTATGGGAGCAGTAATACTGGTATAAAGCCCCGTTAGACTGAAATAACGGCCTCTGTGAGGTATAGTTAAAGTGGTGCTATTTTTAGTGCATTCAAGGCCTAAATAATACACAGAAGAGAATTAATGCCTCTGGTGTTAGTTCTGGCAATTGTAGTTCCAGTAGAAAGAGATAGCAGCATTCTTTATGAGTAAAGGTCTACCAAATTTGCAGCTATGAAAATTGTGTCACGGACCATGAAATCTGGTCTCCCCCATGAAATCTCCAGATGCCCAGGTTGGATGCAGAGCAGAGAGCAGCAGCTGCTGGCTGGATGCCCAGACTTTAAGGCAGCACCATGGCCAGCAGTAATACAAAAGTAAGGGTGGCAATAGCATGCCATCCATACTTCTCTGTTGCTGCTAGGGGCAGCGCTGCCTCCAGAGGTGGTCTCCTGGGCAGCAGCTGCTGCTCTCCCACCAGCCAGCTTCAGGCAGCCCCAGACAAGTAAGGGTGATAATACTGTAACCCTCTAATAGGTTAACAACCTGCTTTTGGGATGAGGCCCCCAGTTTGAGAAATGCTGTGGAAAAATCACACATTTTTTAGGGGTATGGAGTAAATAGATAATTTTGCAGATCCCCTGCTTATGAGGTGCTAGACTTGTATTGGAACGCTGACATGCCAGTCATGAAGTGGACCAATGGAGGGAAACTGTACCAGATACACTGGTTGGGAGGCAGCTGCAAAGCCTCTAACCCTCAGTGCAAGAATGATGCCTTAGCATATCCAGCAGCCATCCAAGTACAGCTTTTTAACTACTGAGTCTTTTAATACAGATTTCTTCCTCTGTATTTTTTTGCATAATGATGCTGTAGCCAGCAATTAAGTTTCCAATGCTGTGCAACAAGGGGATTGAATCTCGTGTAATTAAAACCAAAAACACCAGAGGAAAAGTCTAGATAATCCAATATCTTAAAGAAAAAAAACATTCAAATTTGCCCACCCTGCAGTGTAAAGCAGGTCAGTTGGGAAATACCAAATTTTTCAATCACAAAATATCCTAGAACCAAAATTGTGATTTTTATTTTATACATTCTTCCCCCAGAAGCGTTTGTTATTTTTTTTGCACTCAGCTGTTGTGGACCTGGAGACGTCTCTTTCTATGCTTCTGAAACGAGTGCAGTACAGGCAGTTCTATCTAGATGGTAGGAAGAGGGACATCCTGGTATAGAAATCATATTCCAGTTCCACTCCTCTTACCCAGTCAGAACATAAACACTACAGGCTACTTGCACTTTTCATTTTCATGAGCACAGAGAAGTGTGCAAAAAGATCCGAGGTCAGCAAAGCAGGTAAGCATGTGCAGGACTCTTCATAAACTCAAACTTAAGTGTTTTACCCAGATTGGGATGTTAGGATCCTATCCTGCCAGGTGCTTAATTTCTTCACATCTACTTCACTGTGGTGCTCAGTACCTAGGAGGACTGGGTCCTAGGAGTGCATTTTTGTCAGCTACATAGATAGAGCTTTATGCAGACCCATTAAAGAATAACCCACAGACTCTGCATAGACACATGCACTCTTCTGTTTATGAAGTACAGTAAATATGTAGCATGAAAGCAAGCCCTTGGAGACACACCACTAGTTTAATTGCTTTAAAACAACAACAAAAACCCTAGAACCTCTGCCCTATTTCATCTGATGTCCCCATTTTCTGCCTTCTCCACCCAACTCTCCTCATGGCCACATTTTAAGGTCACTAGAACAAGTAAGTCACTAGAGTGAATCTGAGCTGCTATAGGGGACTTTGCTGACTCACAGTGTCTAGCCCAGCTTCTGGAATCATTTAAAAAAGAACTATATTTTCCCTTTTCTGAAAACATTTCAGGCATGACCTTTAATAAGCGAGCCGTGAAGGTTAGAGGGGTGGTTTTCTCCCTAGGAAAGCTCTGTGAAGGGAAAAAGACAAGCATTGTCGGGTGTTTATTTCTCTCATTAAAATGTTTGTGGCGTGTGAACTCTCGGCATGTGGATTGTTGTATTTCAAGCCCCATGCTTAGGACTGCGGCTCCTCATTTAATTCTAATTTCCAATCCTAGCCCTAACCTGATTGGCTGAACCAGTGCCCTGGCATCACAAGTCAGCCGTAGTGGCCCTTTCCCTGTGACAGACTGCCAGTGGCTGGAAATAAAGGGTGCATGTTAGTGCCTTGTTATCTCTAGGGCAGACTTTCCCAATTTTACTTGGCCATGAAACCCTTTTAAACACGAAAGAATTTTGCGGAACCCCTAATAACAGTCTAATATATGGAGCTGAAAAAGTAGACCACAAATAAGTAAGGATAATAATAAAGAAATGCTAAAGAAGGTCATGAGATCAACATTTAGTTTAATTGCACATATTTAAAAACAAAAATCACTTCATATTAATTATTATTTTTGTAATCATAAAATGTGATTGTAGTGGAATTTTCTCGCAGGATCCTTATTTTCACTTCGCGGAACCCCGGGGTTCCGTGGAACACCATTTGGGAAACACTGCTCTAGGGAAAGCCAATGACTCACTGTGGGAGTGTCCCCAGGAGCTACCTATCCCACTGGAGAATCTATGCATATATTCCAGTTTATATGACCTTCTCACCAGCAGGTTAATCGTAAAGGCAGCTGAGAGGGAGGCAGCTGTCTCATTTATAGATACGGTGGATGTATTCTTCTCTGGGTGCTGAACTGACATCGCTGTCTTTTTTTACAGTTCAAGTGCAGCTTGTGGAGCGCCCCTCATGTCCCCTCCCTCCATTCTGTACCTCCCAGACTGGCCTGGGGGGAGATGAGTGCTCTGTGTTTCTGCTCTGTAGTGGGGCTGGCACAGAGAGGGAATGAAGAGGCTTTAGCCTAGTGGGAGACGTCTGCTGGGGCTAGGGGCTCCAGCAGCAGTGGAGTTGAAGCCCCAAGCCCCAACTGGTGCCTCCTGTTGACTAATGCCCCGAGAGCCCTTTCTCCATAGGGCAGACAACCCTACCTCCACTACCCCACTGCAGGGGTGAAGCCCCCAGCCTAGCTGGTGTGCCCAGTAGGGTTGCCAGATGGTTTAACCAAAAATACCAACACCCCCGGGGAAAAAATTCTTTTGAGGAAAAAAAAAGGCTTTTTGGCCCTAACAGGCGGGTGACCTAAAATGGCCACCTGCCATCTTGCCATTTTAGGTGTCTGGTATTTTCTGAATTTTTTTACCGGACAGGAGGTGAAAATCCCAGGTGCTATCCGGTTCAATACTGAACATGTGGAAACCCTAGTGCCCCGCTCTCAGAGGGTCAGTAAGTTTGGCCATCCCTGGTCTATGATAAATGAAGGCCTAGGCAGAGAGGGAGGGAATACAGCTCCTTGCCTGAGTTCATTCTAAAAACAGATCCACAGCTGTGAAAGCATCTACTGGATAACTGATCATACTCAGATGCAGGAACGCTAACATCACAAATGTCCCCTTTTCTACTGCAGACTACTGGACCAATTTTTATAAGCAACTGAAACTGAGGAGAATATAAGGCTACACTTAAAACATTAAGGCACTGCCAGCGCTCTCTGTAAACCACCTAAACAGGAGGAGTAGCTGACTGCACTGGGAGCCCATGTACACAGGCACCTTACAGCGCTGTAATTTGCTGTGCTCAAGGAGGTTTTGTTTCACACCCTTGAGCGAGAAAGCTGCAGCACAAGTAAAGTGGTAGTGTAGACATGGCCTAACTATGACACTATCCCTGCTGTCTGAAAAGCTAGAAACAGTTCAAATATTTAGCATATTTATGATTCCAGGAAGGGGAAAGGGAGTGTAAAGTGAAAATCAAGAAAAAGTAAAGTGACCCTTTTGGCTAGTTCTCCATTCACATTCACACGAGTGGAAGGCTGCGTCAGCTTTTCTGTCCTAAGGGCTGAAGTACATAGGTTTGAGGAAGGGAATATGTTTTAACAACTTAACTTTTCTTTCAAAGAGAGAAGTTAGATGTCAGATGTGTATATTTGTGGGTAAAATTTTCCAAAGCAGTTGATTTAGCAGTCTACGTTCCGCTAACTTTTACCATCATTTAGAAGCCTAAGGGTGGGATTGAAACAGGCACCTAACTCCTATTGATTTCAATAAGCATTTGGTGCCTAAATCTTTTGGTATATTCCAGCCCAAGTGCCGAAGTTGTTTTTGAAAATGTTGACCAATATAGATTGCACACAGTCATCAGTGGGATTCTTAGGCCAGGTCTACACTAAAGGGGAAGGTTGAATCAAGATATCCCACTCCAGCTACGTCAATTACCTTGATGTACCTTGTCTCGAGATTCCCTCCCATCCCCACAGCAGGAGGCCAAGGTTTGCTCCCATTGGCTTCCCTTATTCCTCACAGGAGTACCCTCTGGCTACGTCTACATTGGCCCCTTTTCCGGAAGGGGCATGCTAATTTTTCAGATCGTAATAGGAAAATCCGCGGGGGATTTAAATATCCCCCGCGGCATTTAAATAAAAATGTCCGCCGCTTTTTTCCGGCTTTTAGAAAAGCCGGAAAAGAGCATCTACACTGGCCCCGATCCGGCCCGATCCTCCGGAAAAAAGCCCTTTGAAGTAGGAATAAGAGATCCTCCGGAAAAGGGCTTTTTTCCAGAGGATTGGGCCGGATCAGGGCCAGTGTAGACGCTCTTTTCCGGCTTTTCTAAAAGCTGGAAAAAAGCGGCGGACATTTTTATTTAAATGCCGCGGGGGATATTTAAATCCCCCGCGGATTTCCCTATTACGATCTGAAAAATTAGCATGCCCCTTCCGGAAAAGGGGTTAATGTAGACGAGCCCTCTGAGTTTAATTTAGCAAGTCTTAAGTAGACTTGCTAAATCAAATTCTGACACCATCAATCTTCTGTTTAGTGAAGACATGGCCTCAGAAACACATGTCACTGGCCTAACTCTGCTCCAATGGCAGTCAGTGCAGCACCAAACCCTCTTGAAATTCCCGCTTAGTGTGGCAGGTGAATAGTCCAATATGGCCTTGTGGTTTTGCTTCTGCTATTTCCACCTCCCAGTCTTCAGTCCTTTCCTCCACTGTCAGCATTCCTTTCCCACCAAAAAGAAAACAAACAAAAAAACCTCGAAAACCCTGAGAATTTTCAAAGTTATCTGCTGTGTAAGTGTCTGCCTGATGTTTTCCTTGCTCACTTTGCTGCCAACTATTTTCCTATGATAGGACACATTTCCAATTACATAATTGTATGATAGCCAGGGATTTGAATCTCACCAGAAGCCAATACAACCTTTCAAGAAAGATTTAGTACTTTTAAAAACAACAAACAAGGATATTCAGTACCAGACACTACTTCTAGATAATGACCCAAAGGCATGGAAGCCAGGAAATGTCTAGTTAGGGGTGATAACGCTTCTGGACTAGGTTGTGGTAAGTGTTAGTTCCCTAATGTGATTTATTCATGGACTGAAAGGTGAATTTCCTGGCGTTTGGCCCATCTGTGGCCTCTTGCCTTAATGTCACTGAAACATATGAGGAGGCTGGGTTGCTCTATTACCACATTGAAATGCAATGCTGTGCAGAATCTCTTCTTTGGCAGACAGGGTGGAAGAGGGATCAGTAGCCATTCACTCCCACATTAATGCAAGAGTTAAATGTTTACTTTTCCCCTTGTGTTCTCTATTGAACGAATGATTGTACTTTCACCAAGGAGACTTGCTTCCTTTCCTGCTTCATAAATCAATTATTCCCTAAAAATCCTATGCTCTGCTGTGCACAATCCCTCCCTCTCCTGTCACTTGTGTTATTGGGCGTGCTCCTCCAAAATTGACCCCTTTCCCCCAGTATTGCTGTGCCAAGTTACCCAGAAGCCCTAGCATTTTTATTGTCACTTGAAAACATGATCCTTCCTCAATCACACCACACCCAAGTTAAGAAGCCCCTCTGGGAAGGGAGTTGGTTTGACGTCTGTTATAGAAGGAGCAGATTGAGCAGTAATATTAGCTAACATGAAGGTTGCATTGCAAAGTATTCTGCATTGCCCCTGGCCAATGTTTTCAGAGGTGATGAGTACCTGTAGCACCCTGTGACTTCAGTGTGAGCTATATGGAGCATCTATCCATGGGAAAATCTGGCCGACACTCCTTAGGTGCCTAATTTTCTGTGCCTGTGTTCTGAATGCTTTTGGCCCCTATGCTAGATTGCAGCAAGAAAAAATGATTGTGATCCGTCACTGAGCTCCTGGGTTTCTGGATGATTACGGGCAAATCATTTCACCTTGCAGTGACTCAGTTTCCCCACCTGTAAAATGCCCTCCTTTGGATACCACGTTGGGATTACTCATGAAAAGTGCCACATTAGCGCTAGGTAATACTATGATAGGAAACTATGTTCTACCACGGGAGCCGACAGCCAAGGCGGGCTCAGGGGCAAGGTGGGAGGGCTCCATGTACCCAGAAAGGGGTGGGGCCAATGGCAGAATGGGTGGGCCCAAGGACAGTCAGCCCTTAGCATCACCCAGACCCCGGTGCACTCCACGGCCAGCTCTCAGAACCATGCAGAGCAGTGCTGCCACGCTTCCACATCAGTTCAAAGGGGCCAGGAGCTCTGGCCGCTACAGTAGCGGGGATAGTGACCAGGAGCTCCAGGTTCCTATGAATCTCCGGGAGCTGGAGGAAGAAGATCCAGTCCTGCTCATGTTTTCCTTGCACCTGTATTCCTTTACACCTGTATTCCAATCTGCCAAATCAAAGTGAGTATGGCAGGTGTGACTGAGCAGATATCCGGATACCAACACTCTGAGGTTCATAGTGTGACACAGCAACAAGTGTCACTGGTTTGTGCTGCCAATCTCAGAGCCCACTGCTGGAGAGCCAGTATCTGCAGAAAGCAAACTAGCCACAGTAAAGCCAAATGATTAGAGTTTGTTTTTAGCACTCAGACAGGAGGAGAGGTGCCAGCTGACCTGTGCCTTTAATTCAAACAGCCCCAGGGTACCAGCCACAAAGTGCGGACAAGTTTGCTAGACTGCGGTCAACCCTGCATTTCTCTGGCTCCCTCCTGCCCCCTCTGCCCAATCAGCTTCTCAATCCAAATTGCTACTAGCAGCTTACATCTGAATGCACATATGGAAATCAATCCATATAGGAGAATGTATGTTAGACAAACACCTGTCAGGGATGGTCTAGATCAGTGGTCCCCAACCTTTTGGGGCTGCTGGGCACCCGGGGGTGGGGCCACTCACGCGCCGCGCGTCCGGAGCCGGCACCACGCATCTGCCGTGCGCTGGGGGCGGGGCCAGCCTAGATCATGCCGTGGGCGCACATAAATGCCCCAGCGGACGCCATGGTGCCCGCAGGCACCGCGTTGGGGACCACTGGTCTAGATAACACTTAGTCCTGCCATGAGTGCAGGGGACTGGATTAGATGCCCTCTCCAGGTCCCTTCTAGTCCTATGATTCTATATACATGTGCATAGCTGGGGGGCAGGGAGGAATGCACATGTGCATGTCTGTGTAAGGGGAGGGGAAAATGCATGTACTTGTTCATGGCCATGTGGGGAAGGAGACTGGGTTTTTGCATGCCACGTATGGGAGAAATTTTAGGATTCTCAGGGAGCCCTCTTCCCAAGGCTCCAATCAGTCAAGCACCAAGCCAAATGGAATGAGACTTTGGGTGTAAACAACCCTCTCTCCCGTCAGAGGAATGTAGAGGCCAACAAGAGAGCCTTTGTCAGATGCCTGGGCAGCCGCTGCCATTGTCTCAGTCCCCCTGCCCGCCCCTCCCCCACCCAGCAGCAGCTTGGGCCCCCCCCCCCCCCTTTCCTAGTGTGATTGTGAGGAACAGCAGAGAGAAAGAATGTGCCCTGTCAGCATAAGTGGCTGTTGGAAAGAGCTAAATTCTTATCAGCTGTTGGAAAGGAGGAAACAGGAACTGTTGTTTACAGAGAAGTCAGACCCCCCCCCCCCCCCCCCCCAGCAGTCCTCCTATTCCAACAACTCCAGTTCCAGGTCTTCCTTTCTACCCACTCCTCTCCCTGGTTCTGGTTTTTTTCTTTGTTTCTTTGTTTGTTTGTTTGTTTGTTTAGTTGTTTTATTCGGGGGAGGGGGGGTTGCCCATAGTAGGAGTCCCTTGCTCCTGCGGAGACCCTAGCCCTGGTCAGACTCTTGGCCCTATATCCCTCATTCTAACGCCTCTGTGTTTGAATCACCATCATCCCGTCCATGGTGCAGTCACTCACACTGGTGCAAAGTCAGCAGAGAAAGCATCCTGGTCAAAAGCACAGCCTTTAATGCTGCCTTTGCATCACTGTACTGGACAGTGCGAGGGTCAGTGTAGCAGCAAGCTGGTGTTTATCAAAGAACTAGTTTTCTGTCACACACTGCTCTCACCAGCCTCAGAGGAAAATCTTCACAATCATCTTGGTCAAATACTAAATCAGGTCAAAAGTTCTCTAAGATCACTTAACCTCAAGGGCCAGATCCTTGGCTGGTATAAACTGGCAAAAGCTCCACTGAACTACACCAGCTGGCTACAAAGGGAGAGGTTTATACTGCATTGTTAGAGGGCCATAAGAGTCTGCAATGCAAAATGTTTTCAAAGTGTCTCTCCTCCTGAAAGGATACGCTGGAAGGGTGGGGTGAAGGAGGACATACATTTTTCACAAGTCTTAGAACTGTTGTTTCCCTACTTTTCTCCGCTGCCCCAAAATATGGTTGTATCCTATCTTGCTGTATACAGAAATGGAGAGGAGCAGAAGCAGAATCCCAGATCAAAAAGATCAAAATATTGACTCAACCTGTGACCCTGCATATTTCCCCGTCTCACACATGTTGCCTTGGGAAGACACAGTACAGGGTACCAGGAAAGATGGGCCCCTCTTAGGGGCTCTGCCAGGGAAGGAGGACCGAGATCACCAGGCAGAGAGGGTTAGTCAGTCAGACATGCACCCTTTTTACCTGCCCCCTGTGTGAGAGAGGTGTATGGAAGTGTGGGTGTGTGAACCCCCTCCCGTGTGAACACTAAAGCCATAAAGAAGGTAAATAAACAGAATCCAATTACCCAGTATTTCTTTCTAACAGGGGCTCAGTCAACTCCATGCTATTTTGAACATTTGTATCATTGATTGGAGTTGAATTTGTTTGAATATGAATAATTTTAATAGGTGTCCAAGATTAAGATCGGGTGACCGCATATCCCTAAGCAGAAACTAATGATTTTTAAATTTTTTCCTTTGTGGACCCCTAAAATTTTTTTCAAATAGCAGTACAGGCCCATTGGCAATCTTAGACATGGTCTACGGATCCCAGGGATCTGCAGACCACAGGTTGAAAACCATTCTTAAACCAAACCAACACAAAACCACCTTTTAGATAGAACATATTGAGTTAGGGGTACGCCTAGCTAAACTGTTGTCTTTGGACTATTATGGCAGATCTCATTCATGTGTGAATTCCATTGAAATATCAGGGGGATGTCTCACAGAGTTGTCTTCAGGAATCAGGGCTCCTGGAGGGAGCAGCAGGTGCATTGTTGGGTGCTATGCAGATGATGCCCATCCCTGTCCCACTCAACTTACAGTCTAGGCAGACAAGAGAAACCATACCAGACAAAGCAAAAATATATTTTTTAAAGGGCAAAACTTTTTTATGGTTTATATAAGAAGAAAAGATTTCTCACATCCATTCCATCCTTCTGTGGAGCAAGGCCAGCACCGGTGTTGACTCAATGTGTCATCCTTCTGTACTATCAACCCAACAGGAATGCCCCTTGGTAACTAATTAGGCATGGCCATTTAAATTTGTTCCAACTCAATAGTATCAGTGATCATCTGTATTTCTTTTAGAGATTCAGCTCTTGGGAGTCTTTATTAATATTTATTACTAGAAGATTTACCCAGCATTTCTTGGGACAGCAGTTTCCCTGTACAAATTGGGATGGGGAAAGCTTCAGACCCAAAAGGGCACCGGGGCAGTGGAAGGCTTGGATGGGGCTGGGGGTGAGGAATTTAGGATGCAGGCTACCCTGCAGAGAGAGACCTATCCAAGCCCTCTCTCACAGAAGCAGATTGGGTCCAGGTGGGATGCACCTCACCATGGCTGCCGCAGCTCAAGTGGGCACAGTCAGGGGAGAGGTGCATGTCCCCACAGCTGGGGTAGGTCCAGATTTGTCTGACTGCTGCACTCCCCAGCCAGAGTGAGGAATGCAGCAAGGCAACAGCTAGCAATGCTCCCATACATTACAAAATTGGGGAGGGGCAGCCCCTCCCCCACCCTTTTTAAAGTGCATCTGGGAGGTGGGAGGCTCAGGACTAGGACAATCCCGAATAGGGGGGAGGGGCAAGTCCCCAGCCAGCCCATTTCACCTGCCTGGTGATTCTGTCTCTTTGTTGTATGGTTTTATGTATCCCTGTATGAATCAGAGGGAGAGGGGGGAGCTTTAGCCCCCCCCCCCACCCTCTCTAAAGAGTGCCTGGGGGGTGGGAGACTTGCGGCTAAGGAAGTCTTGGACAGCCCCTTTCACCTGCCTGGTGATTCTGTCTCTTTTCTTTATGGTTTTATGAGAAGCAATCCCATTCTAGACACATCCCCTTTTCTTGGCACAACCAAACCCTGTCCTTGCTTTAAGTTAGGATAGGAGGAAGCTGCATACTGAATTTGGTGGTGCTACCATTTAGGAGGAGTTCTTGAACAAACAGACACACTTACAGATCTCAGCCCATCACCGCTAGCATTGGTAGTTCATAACCCCAGCACCTCTGGGCTTGCTGAATCAGTTATGAAAGTTAAAAAAAAAAAAAAAAAAAGAAATTGCTTGAGCCCCAGCACCTAATTGCTTGAGCCCTGGCACCTCATTCATTACAAATTAAGCCCTGTTTAAATGGCATGCTGAGCAGCCAGTGTTCTCAATGAGAGCAGCTCAGTGCTAAGCAGTTACGAAAAATCTGGCCCCAGTTTTGAAAAGTAAAGCCAGAATTTTCCAAATACTCAGTTCAGCACAAGGAGAAGGAGATAAACTAAAAAGAACGTTCCTTAGATCACTAGAATGCATTAACTCAGATACCACTGAGGGCTTTTTCACAGCTAAAAAACATGTTTCTATACCATGCTCCTCTGTGCCCAGTATCAAGAGTATGCTGACATGTTCCCAGGACTTGCCAGGTGAAATTTGTTTTACATTGCAAGCCCAATGAAGCACCCTTGTTAGGTGGTTAAAGGGTTAACATGGGCTTTGCATGGTTTTATTTCCTCTCCCTGGGCACACGGACCTGTCAGAAAAATGGGAGAGAAGAAAAGAGTATTTGCCACTTGGCATGAAGCTGCTTATCTGCCTTCAAAAGTGTTTTTTATTTTGGACTGGAAGAAAGGGTTACTTGAGGTGAAAGGAGGTCCGAATGTCAGCACAACAAAAGCCCCATTCCCTTTCCTCTCCAGAGAGGGGGAGGGGAGAAAGACGCACAAAAGAAGAAAGACAGACACTCAACTATATATAGACAGAGAGGAAGAGGTGTTAGACCCAGACAGAGTGAGCCTCTTCACTACTGGCCAGTAAAGCAAGTCTCCATCTGACAGTCTCAGCAGAACTTTGGCATGTGGCTTGTTGACAGAAGCAACCGTGGAAGGCACAAGACAAAACCAGAAAGAGCAGCTAGAACTGCAGCTAAGCTCACCAGCAGAAAGGCAGAGTCCCGAACCAGGTTCCAGAACTAAAGCCCATGGAGCACTTGCTAGTGGTCAGGAGAGAAGCAACTGGTGACACGGGAACATCAGCTTGTGACAAATTCAGTGTGCATCTCTACTGAAACCAATAGAGCTGCCCAATGTCAGGCTGAAGAGAGACAGTATGACCCTGACTACCCCAGGGTAATGGCCCGGTGCTAACCACAGTATATTCATCCTTCCTTTCCTATCCTTCTTAGGTCTAACAATTGTTGAAACCTTTAGCTGCTAGTGTAAATCGGACAAAACAATGTGATGTTGTTACAAAAAGTATGATGTGATTGGGTTTCTATCATATGTCCAGTAACTTCACAGAATACATTTTTGCCCGGTATGCCTGCATCTGAACAATTTTTTGTATTCCAGTTACAGAGTAAAAGAGTGGGAAAAGACTGCTCATCCCTATTGTCAGCAGTGGATTATTATCCATGCATGGAGCCTTTGAAATTCCCCGGTAGTGAAACAGACGGATGCAGACAATCAGAGCTGCACAAATAAAGGAAAACAGAGTCTATCCTCCTAAATCACTGTATATTGTTCTTAGAAGCTTTTGTCCATAAATCTCAGTTAAAACCATAAGCAGAATGCTAATTGGATTGGATACGTGTATCTGGATTTTTGCACAAGCTTTCACACATGTAGGGCACAGACTGAGCATGCAGTAGTAAGAAAATGGCCTGGTAAAATCATTATGACAACTGCATTCTTGTATCACTTCCCAGCAGTCCCCCTACCCCACATCTGAGATGAGAGTTTTCCACCCAGCAGATACATGATACCAGAGCATATAATATGGCACTTACAGTCAGAGAGATGTTTAGAATGAGCTCTGTCTATGAGCTGCCTAGTGCTGTGAACAGCCCACCATGGACATAGGACCAAGTGCTCTTAAAAGTCACTTGTTTATCCACAGGGATGAAGCAGGTTTGTTTGTGTCTCAGTTAATGTGTCTTTGGAGAATATTTCCTTCTGCATGCCCATTCTGTTTCCCCTATGTGCAGGTAGCCAATCAGTGAAAGACAAAAAATACCAGAGCTACTTACTGAAGTAGAAGCCCCTGTCCCCACAGACAAATTGCAGTGTGTCTACTAGTTCCCCACCACAGAGAGTTTCAGCAGTGCCATATGCCAACGTGGAGTCCACCGTGTATGCCAGGAAGGTGAGTGCGAGCAGCAGTATCCGCCTAGAGGCACACATCCTCTGTACCTGAGAGACACAAATTCAAAATGTTAACTGTGGTGCAAAAACCTACTACGGTGTTTTCTAGGCACCTAGCACAGCATGCATGGGAGAGCATGTCACTGTGTAAGGAGAAGCGTGTGCTCTTTAGATTATTTGCAAAGCATTTGGACTCTTCTGGCAGTGGTTAAAAATGAGCAATTGCCAGACAACATTCATCTTGCCATGTGCATACAACTGGCTCCCTCAAAGTAACACATTTTCTGTCACCCAAGTCCTCCATCAAGTCCTCTGAGGGAAGTTCTCATTTTTGTCATGACCAAGGACAAGTGGCCTTAGTTGCTGCCATCAGATATTTCTTCTCCCTGTGCTCAGCCAGTCACAGCGTCTGAGCTTTGAATACACTCTTTGGGAGGCTAAAGGTGGGGTTACAAAAAGATCCCTTCTCATTTTCTTCCTTCTGGAAATCCCGTGTTATTCTTTCATGCACTTCATACACTAAGGGTGTGTCTAGACTACATGCCTCCTTCGACGGAGGCATGTAGATTAGCCAGATCGGAAGAGGGAAATGAAGCCGCGATTAAAATAATCGCGGCTTCATTTAAATTTAAATGGCTGCCCCGATCTGCCGATCAGCTGTTTGTCGGCAGATCGGGGGAGCCTGGACGCGATGCCCCGACAAAGAAGCCTTTCTTCATCGACACAGGTAAGCCTCGTGAAACCAGGCTTACCTG
The DNA here is from genome assembly GCF_052426305.1 of Pelodiscus sinensis. NCBI lineage: Eukaryota > Metazoa > Chordata > Testudines > Trionychidae > Pelodiscus > Pelodiscus sinensis. The sequence continues at coordinate 116,955,691 of NC_143056.1, read as the reverse complement.
TGTCGATGAAGAAAGGCTTCTTTGTCGGGGCATCGCGTCCAGACTCCCCCGATCTGCCGACAAACAGCTGATCGGCAGATCGGGGCAGCCATTTAAATTTAAATGAAGCCGCGATTATTTTAATCGCGGCTTCATTTCCCTCTTCCGATCTGGCTAATCTACATGCCTCCGTCAAAGGAGGCATGTAGTCTAGACACACCCTAAGGTATTGTCAGCAAGGCTACGTTTTCTACAGCAATACTTTAAACTGCGATTCTGTGGGACTGTTATGTGCTATCATTTCTCTATCCAGCTCCAGTCTTAAACCTCAGTACTAAGATGCTGCATCTTCCTCTATTCCAGCCCTATGTCTCTGAGCATTGACTGACAAAGGTGTGTACAGGAAAGGGGCATGGCAAGATAGTCATGCAGACCAACAGTCCAGGGTCAAACAACCAATTTATCTTATGTTATGTGTGGCCTAAATTAAGATTTGAAGCCAGACCTCCAGGTTTAAAGGCCTAATGCCCCGCATCACAAAATCTGTACCTCAGGTTCCCCTACTCAGCATGGTTTTGATTCCATATGGCATATATATCAATAGTAACTCTAGTAAGTGCTACCAGCCACGTCTGGGCAAGTCCCTTTATCTCAGTGTCCCAGTTTCAGGATTTTTAAAATGGGGCTAATATCACCTCTCAGGGGTGAAGAGGCTAAAGCAGTGCATGACTGGAGATAAGGGTACCTCAGTTATGATCACCACAGAAACTCCTAAAATAAACTGGCACAGTGAATGTGGCTGTTGAAATCGGGTCAGAAATGTAAGGTGAAAGAATGCCAAGACGGCAATTGGGAAAAGGCAATTTTGAGGTGCTAAGTTAGTGAGGAAAAAATGCTGTATTAACAATGTACTCATTTAGCTCCCACCACCACATCATCTGAACATCTCTGAATGTATTGATGGATTTATCCCTGTTTTATAGATGAGGGATAGCAGCACATGGTAGATCAACAAGAGTTGCCCAGGGTCACACAAGAAGTCTGTGACTGAGCTGAATTCAAGTCTCCTGAGTATCAAGCCAATATCCTAGCTACAAAGCCAGCCTTCCTACCAATTTTTAGAGTGAAGTGTAATTCAACCCACCAGTGATAGAAACAATCTGACCTCACAATGGTTACTAGTCCCTTTAGATCATGAAAAAATAAAATACCATTTACAATGTGGGCCAATCAAGGAGAAAAAAATATGAAAAGTGGCCAAGGAATCCTCCAATGAGTGTCATGTTTTTCCAGTTAGTTTTGAAATTTGATTTCTTATTCGAGATGGACCTGAACCACAGCTGTGGTTCAGAACATCCCTGCCCTAGATCTGTGATTCAGGCCTCGGGTCCATGCCTGACACATCATTTCTCAGGCTTGTATGAAGACATGCTCTGAAGAAGCAGCAAAGAGAAAGATACATACCCTCATGTTTGGGTCATACAGGAGGCATAAAGCGATACCATCTGCCACTGTCCTTTGTAGCTCTCACAAGCCAACAGAGTGGGTACTTCTTGTTAGTCTACCTAATCTGGCAACACTCCTAAAATGCTCCTATTGGAGGATGCTGCAGTTCAAGCCAGATATCCAGGCTGGCACATAAAATTAAAAGATTATAGAGGAGTCTGCAAACTAAAGGCTGCAGGATAGCTCACAGGTATGGAGGAGCACAAGGTTTGGACAGACACTTCCTTTAAGGGAGAATTTATTAAAACAGATACTTTATATCAGTGTTTCTCAACCAGTGGTATGAATACCCTCAGGGGTACTCGAGAGAAGTCTGGGGGGGTACATCAACACAACTGAAATTTGGAGAAAACTGAATTTTGTTTTAAGTTTTACAGCACTTTATTATTTTTTACTTTTTACACCCACAAGTTTCATTGCCCGCCTGGCTACAATTAAGTTGTTTAAACAAATGTGTTGCAATGGTAGAAAAAAATTGTGTGTGCCTGAAAACTGTAGGTTCTGGGGGTACTTATATAATAACTGCTTTTTGGAGCAGCTAGTGCTGGAACCCACAAGGCAAAGCAATTCTTAGTTTAGTCCAATGGTTCTCAAAATGAGGTCTGCGGATCATCAATGGTCCACAACAGCCTTGCAAGTGGGCTGCGGGCTATGGGCTCACACCCTCTGCACTGAGGAGCCTATGCTGGTGCGCCGTCCCACATTCATCCCCCCTGGTGAGGTTGGAGCATCAGCACCAGCTTCCCCTGGGGGGGAGGGGAGGAAGGCTCTGTCTGCCACCATTCTCCCTCCCACCCAGCTGGGAGAAAGGCAGTTCAGGACATGCTCATATGGAGGCTTTCCCCGCTACTCCCATTGGCTGGAATCATGGCCAATGGGAGCAGTTGGAGGTGCTACCTGGGAGCAGCTGGTGGCACGGAGCTAGTTAAGCACCCCCTATCCTCATACCCAAACATTGCACCCTCATCCCCCCTCAAATGCACCCCTCCCGCCACAGAAAGATCTATGCTGAGCAGGTTGGTCACAGGCCAGAAAGTTTGAGAACCCTTGATTTAGTCCTGAGTAGCACACAGGATCTGATCTAAGAGGTGAATATAGGTGAATCATTGGGTAATAGCAACCATAATATAATTAAAGTTAACATCCTTCTAAGAGGGAAAATACCAAAGTAACCCACCATAGTAGCACTGAACTTTAAAATAGTGGAACTACCCAGAAATGAGGAGGCCAGCTGAACAACAATGAAAAGGACAATCACAAGAATGAAAGGTTGCAAGCTGCATGGATTTTAAAACCCCACCATAATAGAGGCTCAAACTATATGCATACCCCCAGATTTAAAAAAAATGAATAAATGGATCAAAAAATGCCACAATGACTTAACAGAGTAAAAGAGGAGGTTAGAGATTTCTTTTAAAAATTAGAAGTTAAATCTTACTGAGAAAAATAGAAAGGTGTATAAGTTCTAGCAAATCAAGTGTAAAAGCAAAATTAGGCCAGTTCTCCACCCCCACCCACACAAAATCTGAAGAACAAATAACAAAAGACATATAAACTAAACAACATCAGAAGCCAGAGCCTGTCAAACAACCACTGGGCCACTGGATGATCCAGAAGCACTCAGGCAATTCTTTGCCCTATTCTTTACTGCAGAGGAATGTGAGGGAGATTCCCATACCTGAGCCATTCTTTTTAGGTGAGAAATCTGAGGAACTGTCCCAGACAGAGGAGGAGGTTTTGGACCATACTGAAAAGTTAAACAGCAATAAGATAGCAGGACGAGATTATGTTTACCCAAGAGTTCTAGAAAAACTCATATATTAAACCGCTGAACTGCTAACTGTTGTATTTACTTACAGATTAAATCAGCCTCTGAACCAGATGACTGGCAGATACCTAATGTAATACCAACTTTTAAAAAAGGCCCCAGAGGTGCCCTTATAATTACAAGCCAGTAAACCTAATTTCAGTACAGAACAAATTGGTTGAAACCACAGTAATAAATAGAATTACTGGACACATGGTATATTGGGAAAGAGTTAACATGGCTTTTGTAAAAGGAAATTCAAGGTTCATCAATCTATTAGAATTCTCTGAGGCTGTCAACAAGCACATGGAAATGGATGATCTGAAGGATATAGTGTAGTTGGACTTCCTGAAAGCTTTGGCCAGGTCCATCATCAAAGATTCGTAAGCAAACTAAGCAGTCGTGGGATAAGAGGGAAGCTCCTGTGACTGATTAGTAACCAGTTTAAAAAATAGAAAGCAAAGGGTAGGAATAAATGGTCAGTTATCACAGTGGAGAGTAGTAAATAAAAGAGTCCACCAAGGATTTGTACTGGAATCCATACTGTTCAACATATTAATAAATGATCTGGGGGGAAAAAAACCAGGAAACATTGAGATGGCAAAGTTTGCAGATGATATAAAATTAAGATTGATACATCCAAAGCTGACTGCAAATATTTAAAAAGGGATCTCACAAAATTGGGTGATGGGGCAACAAAATGGCAGATGAAATTCAGTGTTGATAAATGTAAAGTAATGCACACTGGAAAACATAATCCCTAAGATAGATACAAAATGACAGAGTGTAAATGAGCTGTTACCACTGAAGAGAGAGATCTTGGAGTCACTGCCGAGAGTTATCTGAAAACATCTGCTCGTCGTGCAGTGGCAGACTGTGAAGGGCTGTTCACCCCACACCAGAAAGAAACCTAGGGAGGCTGTACAGGTTGTAGTCATTTGAAGGGAGGCCGCACAGAACAGCCAAATAGAGCCCAGAGGGCTCACATAAAAGGAGTAGCAGGCCCAGAGTGAGTCAGCGCAGGAAGCCCAAGGAGGGAGGCCTGTGCCCCTAGCAGGCTATAGGAAGGTAGCACCTTGGACAGAACAGCTGCTAACAGAGACCAAGGTTGGCTATTGAGACTTGCAGGCTGGAGGCCCTGAGAAGAGGATGAAGGAAGAGTTGGGGCCACAAGGAAGTGGCTCAGGGAATGTAAGCAGTGCTAGTGGAAAAGTTAAGAAGCAGCTGGAGGCTTCTATCTAGTGGGTCGCTGGGCTGGGACCTGAAATAATGAGTGGACCTGCCTCCCCTCCTTTTCCCCTGCCACTTGGGAAATGGCTGGACTGTAGAACTGGTACATACTCCCCCCCCCCCCCCCTCCAGCCAGGCGATAACCCGGATGGTGACACCGACAGAGGGCTGAGTCATGAAGAAGATGCTGTGGATTCTGGACTGAGAACAAGGCAGTGGGGGGAGGGAAACCCCAGGAAAGGTTGCACAGGCTGATCTGAGACAGACGGCTGAAGAGGCTGCTCTGATGACTGAACACAGACTAATGATGTTAGGAACCATTAGGAAAGGGATAGATCACAAGACAGAAAATATCATATTTCTACTATATAAATCCATGGCACACGCAAACCTTGAATACTGCGTCCAGTTCTGGTCACCCCATCTCAAAAAAGATAATCAGAATTAGGATTGCCAGGTGTCCGGTTTTGAACCGGATAGTCCAGCATTTGAGCTTTCTGTTCAGGAAACAAATTGAGAAAATATCAATGTCTGGTATTTTCTAAATAAGATGTAATGTAGATTGTGATGTCATGTCAAGTATGTCCGGTATTTTTGTTGAAACCATCTGGCAACCGTAATCAGAATGGGAAAACGTACAGAGAATGGCAACAGAAATGATCAGGCATCTGAAACAGCTTCCTAACAAAGAGAGATTATCAGCACGAGAACTGTTCATTTTAGAAAAGAGAAAACTAAAGGAGGATATGATAGAAGTCTATCGAATCATGAATGGCAGACAGCAAATGAATAAGCAACTGATATTTACTCCTTCATGCTAGCCTCAGGGGCTATCTAATGTAACTGATACGTACCAAGTTTAAAACAAACATAAGAAAGTTCTTATTCATAGAACACAGATTCAACCTGTGGAACTCATTCCCCAGGGGTGTTGTGAATGCCAAAAGTATGACAAGGGTCATCAACATCCATCAATAGCTATTAGTGAAGGTCAGGGACACAACCCTAAATTCTGGGTGTCCCTAAACCTCTGACTGCCAGAAGCTGGGACTGGATGACAAATGATGGATCACGCAACAATTGTCCTGTTCCAATAATTTCCCCTGAAGTATCTGGAACTGGCCTGAGCAGAAACAGGACACTGAGCTAGATGGACCACTGATCTGACTGAGTATGGCCATTCTTACTACATTAGGGCTATGTCTATACTACACCCATTTTGTGCAAGAAATATGCAAATGAGGCTGTGTGGCATATCGCCAAACCTCATTTGCATAATTAATGAGCACCCGCTTTTTGCATAAGAGGCTTTTGCGCAAAAAGGAGCCCTCTACACTGCTCCTTCTTGCGCAAAAAACTCCTCTTGCACAAGGGCCGTTCTTCTGCATTTTTTCCCAGAAAAGCGGCTCTTGCACAAGAGGTGGGTTTTGCGCAAAAAGGAGCTATGTAGATGGTTCCTTTTTGCTCAAAACCCTCTTGCGCAAAAAGCGGGCGCTCATTAATTATGCAAATGAGGCTTGGCGATATTCCATGCGTAGCCTCATTTGCATATTTCTTGCTAAAACCAGGTGCAGTATAGACATAGCCTTAGAGTTGGACCCTGCACCATCGAGATCACTGAGGACTTCAATGGGCACAGGATCAAGCTCCTAGACGCTTACTAAGGTTTTAGCCTGCATTGTACCTCTACGGACATGCACCAGAATAATCAGTGGGCTGTGATTCTATTTTCATATACCTTTCCAAGCAAGAGTGTTTCCTATTAAAAGGTTTTAACCTGATTAAATGTCCGGGGCTGGCAGTTGTGGCCAGTGCTTTTTGGCATTACCTCAATGGTTCTTGTGCACATTAGGCACATCCCAGATGTAGCAACATCACTGTTGTGTAGGGTTATCAGATGGCTTAACCAAAAATATCGAACATCCCCACCCCCCGCCAAAAAAAAAAAAACCATCAGGGAAAAATTCTGTTGAGGAAAAAAAAGGGGGAGACCAAAGTTGTTGAGGGAAAAAATGCTTTTGAGGCTTTTTGGCCCTAGCAGGCTGCCAGCAGCCATCTGCCATCTTGCCTCCCTGCGCCGGGCTGGACAGCTCCCCTGCGGTACCCGGTAAGCACCTGGCATTTTCACCGCCTGGCCAGGAAAAATATCAGAAAATACCAGACATTTTAGGGTATTTTCTGAATTTTTTTTACTGGACAGAAGGCGAAAATACCAGACACCTGGCAACCCTACTGCTGTGATCTGTAATTATTAGGGATGTGGAGGTTTAAATGGTTAACTAGTGGGGGATGGAGCTGTTCCCTGCCTGACATGGGCAGGGGGCTGCTCCAGCCCCACGGGGGGCCCACTGTGGACAGTGGCTACTTCGACAGGGATGCCTGTTCGCAGCAGACCCAGGCGCCCCTGCCTGTGGTGGGGGGGGGGGGCATAGCCGCTTCAGCCCAGGGGTGTACAGGGGAGCTGCTCCAGGTCAAATGGAGACCCCCCTATACTCTCCCTCCCCATTTTAATTTGTTAACCAGTTAAGCAATGTTTAATCAGTTAGTTACATCCCTACTAATTATCTTATTTATCCCATTTTTAGGCATCTCCTGATTGCTAATAACCCCTGGGCTTAAGCTAAGCTTGCAGTTTGTCACTGAGACAGCAGGTGGGATATAGGCAGCGTCTCTGCACAAGCCACTAACATGAGGCTTAAAGACACCCAAATAACCTCCTGCTCACATGAGCCCGATGGTTAACCAAGAAATTGGTCATCCATTTCCCCTCTCCCCGTCCCACCACAGTCAGTTCCTCAGAAGTGGATTGCTTAATTGTATGTTGACAAATCCGTGGGGGCAGGGGGGTTCATTAGAGCTAAGATCTGGGGCTTTGTCTGTCTCCAAATCTTGGCAGAACCCTGATAAAAATTCTCTCCCAAACCACAAGCCTGTAAACTTTTTCCTGCAATATTAGCAAGCATCACCCTTTGAGAACATCTGTCAGGCAAAGCAGCGACACCCCGCCCATGTGGCCAGTCAGCAGACTGGGCCTGCTCTGAAAAATGCTACATACAGAGAGCCTGACTGACAATCCAGAGATAAGCTGTGCCCAAAACACAAGGATAGCTGACCTGAAACAAAGGCTACTTCCTCCAATCTACCCCTCTCCAAGCAAGTCAGTACCTAGCTACTTACTTTCATCCTCTCCCTAACCACACAAAGAAACCAATGGGATATTCTGAAGTAGACCAATCAGTTCATCCATGGTACCGCTAGTTTAAACTCATGACAAGTTCTCTGTTCAGGCAGTTACTCCCTCCATCCCAAATAGGTGGCTTGACACAGAACAGGGGAGAGTTTGCCTTTCCTACCCACCTGAGTACACTAGCAGAGAAAACAGAGCATCAAGCAGCCACAGACCCCGGCTGACTAAACACCCTCAGCCAAATGCCTCCATGGAGTTACACCAGTGATACATTAAGCTGCCGGTGACTTGTATTCAGCTTTCCCCCTCCCTGCCAGAGCCTCCATCTTACCCAAAGAAGCGGCTCTGAAACAGCCCCCAGCAGGGTTGCCCACAACTGTATTTTCCCTTAGTGTTCCCATCCCTACTATGTACTATGAGAGAATAAGCACATACCAGAAGGGAGAGGTTTTGTCAGCAATGCGACCTGATACACTCCAGTTCTGTGAGAAAAAAAAACTTCAGTTCCTTTGGAAAATGCCCGCACCTCCAGACTTAAATTTCCCCTAGTTTGTTATTTAGCGCTCATCCGGACCCCGCCCCTCCTCCCCAAACAGGTGAGGAGACAATCAGAGTAAACTCATACCATCCATTTACTCTTCCCCAGAAAAATGACCCAGTGACTCAGGTACAGAGCTCCTTTTAAAAGGCCTGCAATAAAGGCTGTGAGCACAGAGATGGTGTTGAAGCTGTAATCTAACCCAATACCGATATGGGCGTGTGTGATCCAATGAACTGCCTCGTCGGTAACTCCTCCTCTCACGCTGAAGGCTGGCTCTTTCCAGACAGAGCTCAGGGTGATTTTCATGTTGGAGTATTTTTCTCCCCTCCCTTCCACAGAACAATGTAATGAAAAACCAGATGGGAAAGCAAGAAGGCAAAAAGCATATTTGCTACCTGATGCGGTACTTTCTCCCTGAATAAAGCAGCTGCAAGCCTACAGAGCTTTATTTATCCATGTGCCCTGTTTATTCTTTGGAATACCCAGCAGGCTTGACTGTATGACAAAGTTCTGTACGGTCTTCTGACCTCTGTGACATTGTCACTTGCAGTGTGTGTCTGGAGATCTTTCAATCTGGTCTCTTTCCTTTCCAATGCAGAGAAGTATTTACAAAGCCAATCTGTTTCTGGTTACAAAATCCCTTTGCAAGAGGCAGATTCCTAACCAAATTCCAGTCTGGATGCTCTGCCTGTTATTGTAGGAGAGATCTAGAGTCTGTTCCTGGCCCTGCTACAGCCTCGCTGTAAGAACTTGGGCAAGTCTCAATATGGCCTTGCCTTGTTTCCCCACTGGCAAAAATAGAGGTGATCACAACTGTATCTTCTTCTGGGCTGGGAAAGTATCTAACTGTGTGTAAAAAATCTAGCAAAATGAGGTTCCAAATTACTAGTGTAATACAAATAAATAAGGTCTGAAAATGGCTGGCTATAGTCAACGGCTGCGTCTAGACTGGCAAGTCTGGCAACTTGCCAGCTGTCTACACTGGCTGCTTGAATTTGCGCAAAAGCACTGACGTTCTACTGTCCGAAATCAGTGCTTCTTGCACAAATGCTTTGACATTCCCGTTCAGGCAAAAGCCCTTTTACGGAAATGTTTTTGCGCAAGAGGGCCAGTGTAGACAGCTAAAAACTGTTTTGCACAAAAAAACCCCGATGGCAAAAATGGCGATCGGGGCTTTCTTGTGCAAAACCGCGTCTAGATTGGCACAGATGCTTTTCCGCAAAAAGTGCTTTTGCGGAAAAGCGTCTGTGCCACTCTAGACACTCTTTTCCGCAAATGCTTTTAACAGAAAAACTTTTCCGTTAAAAGCATTTGCGGAAAATCATGCCTGTCTAGACGTAGCCAACCTACTCAGCAAGTTTTCTGGCTAAATGTAAGCTGCATAGGAGGGTCTTCGCTAGGAAAAAAAATTAAACTGTTGCACTCCTGTAAAATCAGGTTAGCTCAGCTGTGTGTAATGTTGTTTCTTCTTGCCTAGAAGGACATGAAGTCACAGTTCTTACCAGGGTTAAAAAATGAGCCTCTAATATAATTTTAATATGATTTTCTCTACACCGAGACAAGAAAAAAATCCATCAGGTTTAGAAATCTTATTGGTCCACAAGTATAGTTTATATGAGTTTAAGTATGGCTATGTTTGTAGTGTAGTACCCCCTACAATGGCTAATTTTACTGTAACATTTGTCTCTGGCTCCACGCTCTCTCCTCAGTTCATTGTAATTTCTCTGCTCATTCAGCAACACCTGCTGCTACTCAATGTTTCCACACTGTTCAGCCGAGGAGCTGTTCCTCTACTTGTGTGTATCACAAGTAGAGGGCACCAGATGAAACTGCCAGGGGCAGAGAGAGAGGGAGGCTGAATTTCCATCTCCCCTCCACAGAAAGCCATCCCTGTTGGTGAGGGTCTATCGGAGAAGCCCACACAAAAGCTGACCCACTGCAGTATAATATAAAAAGATCAAGTTATTTCTCTCAGTCACCCAGGCTGATTCCTCAGTGGTCATGTAGATCAAACTTCGGGCTCCTTTGGATGATAACCATCCATCAGCTTCCCCTGCCCTGTTATTGAACAAGCAAGGAACTAAAACAAGACAAAGAACATGAATCCCATTCATCTGGAGCATATCACTTGCCTGGCACTCACTCAGGGTATGTCTACGCTGCCACCCTAGTTCGAACTAGGGTGGCTAATGTAGGCATTCAAAGTTGCAAATGAAGCATGGGATTTAAATATCCCAGGCTTCATTTGCATCTTGCCGGGCACCGCCATTTTCAAATCCCCCTTAGTGCGGACTCCATGTCCGCAGCTACATGCGGCACAGAGTAGGTAATTTGAATTAGGCTCTCTAATTCGAACTACCATTACTCCTTGTGGAACGAGGCTTACCGGTAGTTTGAATTAGAGAGCCTAATTCGAACTACCTACTCTGTTCCGCGTGGTAGAGCTATACCAGTACAAAAAAGAACTAATTAGGGCTGCCAATTAATAATAAAAAACCAATGAGTAGTCCTGTAGAGGCTGACAAATAACTATATATATATATATATATATATATATATATATATATATATACACACACACACACACACTATATATAGTTATCATGAGCTTTCTTGGGTCATGGGTAAAACGCACTTCTTCAGATTAGCAGAACACACACTAACCTAGCTACCCCCTGAGACAATTAATCACACTTAACTCAAGTGATTAACTCAAAACAAGTTAACTTGATTAAAAATTAGTTGTGATTAATCACAGTTTTAATTGCACTGTTAAAAAATTCAAAAATACTTATAATAAATTTAAATTGGTATAGTTCTTTTTCTATATATCTAAATATATTTATTTCAATTACAACACACAATATGAAGGGTACAGTCTTTATTTCTCTACAAATATTTGTAATAAAAAATAATAATATAAAACAAAGATAAACAAAAGAAATAGTATTTTTCAATGCAGCTCATAGAAGTAGTGTACTCAGTGCAATCTGTATCATGGAAGTGCAACTTACAAATGTAGATTTGTTTTTGTTACCTAACTTTACTCAAAAATAAAACAATGTAAAAGTTTAGAACCTGCAAGTCTGCTCAGTCCTACTTCTTGTTCAGCCAATTGCTAAGATAAATTGGTTTACATGTAGGGGTCTTACCTTTAATTCCCCACCCTGTAATGCACTTTCACCATAAAAAGAGACAGCACTACATACAGTACTTTCATGAGGTGAATTGAAAAATACTATATTTTGTTCTTTTTTACAATGTAAATATCTGTAATGAAAATACCATATAGTGAACACTGTGCACTTTTATGTTCTGTGCAGTAATTGAAATCAATATATTTTAAAACACAGAAAACATCAGAATATGTAAATATTATTCTATGTTTAACAATGCGATTAAAACTGATTTATCACAATTATTTTTAAACATTTGACAGCCCTAATAATTACAAAACGAACCCTAAGGTGTACTCAGAAACACTGAAATAGCAATCTCACCGTTGCAGCGGTATGCCAACAATATGGGAGTGGCCGTGTGAAATTATGCAGGATACCTGCACTCAAAGGGACAGTACCAGAGCTGAGCTGAGAATGGAGAAGTTTCCTGTGTGGGGAGTCTGTACTTGGGCTACTAAACCACTGTGATGCCTCTCTCCTAGGTGAGCTCCCAGTAGGCATGTTAAATATCGGTTAGCTGAATAGTCGATTAACCTAATGAATTCTTATTGGTTACTTGACTATTCTATAGTCCCTAGGGGGGTGGGACCAGTAGCCAGTGTGCTCCACCCCCACTCCCAAGGAGCTCCCTGCCACTCCGCACTGTTGCCTCTGTATCAGTGCGAGCTGGTCCGCGAGAGGAGACAGTTTAAAATCCAGCTGCCCACATGGACCAGCAATGTAGGGAGGGAGGGCTGAGCTCCTGGACCTGGAGTGAGCCAGGCCTGAGCCGGGCTGTGGGCCAGCCTGCTAAAAAATTTACTGGAAGTGGTGGGGAGGGAAATGCATGTATTCTATAGCATTAACCTATACGCTTTTGCTTATCGGTTAATCAACTACACTATTATATCCTTACTCCCAGTCAGGCAAAATACCAAATTTTCTGACTGATCTTTTGGTCTGGCTCACGTTAACAGAAAGAGCAAATTAGAGAGAAGGGCCCATCTGCAAGATTTGGAATGCAAGTCAGAGGGCCCCAAATCTTCCCCTGAGGAAATCACACCACAGAATGTGTCTGTACAGGGTTAGGGGTTAGCTTTAGAGTTAACGTTTCAAACCCACTTTGTATGGGGTAAGTAGTTATGCATATAGCGGAGCAAGGGAGAAATAAACCTAGGTTAATAAGACACAATGAGTGACGAAGGCATGTGCTGAAGCTCATGAATTCAGTCATATAGGCAGGAAGCTGCAAAGTGACTTCCTGATTCTGGAGTGCATTCTCCCAGGTACTTATGTGCCTTCCCCATTACCATAATGCTGGGGTTCCTCACAATCTTCAAGGACATTATCCTCAGTGTGACAGAGACAAGCCAATGCTTGTTTTACACATGGGGAACGGAAGCACAGTAAGATTGAATGACCTGCCAAAAGTCACACAGAAAGTCTGGGGCAGAGTCAGTCTCCCAAACCCCAGACTGATGCTCAAACCATTGGGAAACGCTTCCTCTCTAAAGGCCCCTCGACGCCACTCTGGCAGTATAAACAAGAATCCGGACCCTGATTTTCAGAAGTGCTGAGTACCTGGAACTTCAGCTGAAGTCAGTGGGAGAATGCAGATGCTTAGCACCTTTGGAAATCAGGCCTTGACTTAATGTTCACTCAGGAGAGAAGTAATATCACCATTTGAGAGACCAGGGAATGTCTAGAAGCTATAAGAGGGCTGGGGAAGGTGTTTAATCTTAATATTCAGGATGCCACGAGTATGGGCGTGTTGTGCAACATCCGCATCCCATGTGACAGTGACTGCTTTGCCATTCTAGAAGTTAGGCAAGAGAAGCCTTTCCTCCCAAGGGTCGGGGAGGAACTCAGAGCCTAGTGTTAGGCCAGATGGCTCAGCAGTACTATAAAGGAGGCCTTTGCTATGTATTGCTTTGGAGGTGAGTTTCTAGGGGGTGGTGTCAGGGTAACATCTGTAATTTTCTGAGAACTAATCTTTGTACAGCCTGCCAGGATGTGCCAGTCTTGCAAGCTCTCAAGATATTTGGTGTTTCCTTAAAGCTCTGGGTCCTGGAATCATGTGATTGTATGAAACTCTCAGTTTTCATTTTAAATACATGGATTTTCTGACCCTTATGGGTGAGAGGAAAAGCTTGAAAATATGAAACCTGAGAGCTCTCAAAAAACCAAAGGCACATGTACCCCAAAGTTTGCTAGTTTTAAAAATCACGAGATTTAAGGCAGAGTCATGATTGTTATATGCCTGAGACTGGCAACCTTATTGTTAGCGCTTACTTTCTTGTGTCTTAAATGGGGAATGTGCTCCCTCCATACCTCACCCGGGGAGGGGAGCGCCCTCCATCCCCCGCTCCTCCCTTTATCCCACATTGAGTGCAGAGGTTCCATATCCTCCACCCAAAGAGCTCCTTTCTTTCCCCCACTGGAGAAGGGGGGGGAGGGTGTCTCTGTATAGTAGGTGTTAGTTTCCCCAGCAAAAACTGTTGTAGCTCGGGGAGGGAGGAATCAAACCAGAAAAAGGTGAAAGGGGTACTCAGTATTATTTACTCGGGAATGTATTGCACAAACTTTGGTATGCAGCCCAGAAATATTTGATTTATTGCATTAAAAAGGGAAATGTAATCTTGCTTAACTCTTCTAAAGACAGCTGGCAGGATCTGGAGAAGGGATTTCAAAGTCAGTGTTAGTAGCCTCACTTAACTTTTTCTGATTTACTCCAGGTTTTGGAAGCAAATACAGCAAAGAAAGCAGAACCACAAAGAGAAGAGTTAACAGCAAGTTAAGCTATTTAATCAGAAATTGTAGTGATTGGAGTTTACTGGCAAGTGATATTCCCACAACACATTGAACTGGCTTTAGGTCTTGGCACAGCACAGTTAACCCTTTCAGTCCCATTTCCTATGAGTAATCAGTTTGTGTATTTCATCCCTCTCCCACTGAAGTCAGCAATTCTCCCCTCCCCCAGCCCTTCTCTACATATAGAAGCTTTTTAAAGCAAAGACAAACCAAAGTAGTATTTGAGAGGTCAGTCCCAGGATATGCACTGGTAGCAGACAAGAGAGGGTGGATTGCCTTCAGTGCTCCGATGTGATCCTGGAAAAGCAGCAGATTCTCTGTCCCTCTAAAAATAAGACCTTACTGGCGGTGTTTGCTTTATTTTAAAAGCTAGAGCAATACCTTCTTATAATGCTCTGTTATGCAGCTGGGGCCTGATCCAAAACCCATTGTCATCCATGGAAAGATTCCCACTGACTTCACTGGGTTTTGGATGAAGATTCGGTGTAGTAGTTTGGTCAAGCCAGTGTGATCCTCCTCCCACACAGATTATAGTGAAGGATCATCTGTAGAAAGCACGCAGACACACACACACACACACGCACGCACACACATTCATTTTGGCTTTGCTGAGAAAGGGGGAAAAGTCCAACATGTTTCTACAAGAAAAGTCGATTTGTTTCTCCCTTCATAACTTTTCACAGAAACCCTTTTTGAGAGGTTAAGTGAGAATGTGCCTGTCAACAAATCTGAGCAGGCTTCGCAACTGTGACCCATTCTTCCTCACCAAACTTGTCAGTTTTAGTCCAGAAAAGCCCAAACCAGGCATGTTGTCATCTGGCTTCCATGCCCCATATTATGGGGTTTCATCATTTCCTTAATACACAACTGGACTTACCCTCACAAAAGCTGGGACACAGACTCCTGAACTCTTCTACCTTGATCCAAACCATAGGGAAAAAATAAAAGCCCAACAACCTGTTATGTAAAAAAAAAAATCCCAAAACCTATTTCGGCAAATCTTGGTGTCCACAGTCTGTCCTGGTGTTAGGAACAAAACTATATACTTTGTACAGGAAAGCCCCCGGCCTTAGGGTTTAAAACAGAGGCTCTTCCAAAGTGTCTATTCAAAACTACCCACACAAACCTTATTTTTAACACCTGATTGTTTGATAGTGCCTGAGCAAGATCTAGTGTATCAGATACCCTGTCAATGTACCACTGGTTGAAGGCAAGCCAGACACATCTGTTGGTACAGTTATGTTAAATCTATTTCCTCATGTGCCCCAATTCCCTACTGCTGAACAGAGTGCTAAAACCTTTCCAAGTTGCTCTCTTAAAACAATTACTGTAGGGAAAAGCAACTGGGAAGGAAGGGGGGAGGAGGGGAGACTCCACCACACAAAGTAGAAGGCTCTATGCCAACCATTAACTCTCACTCCATTTTGGCTTCCTTTTCTTGTTTTTCCTCTCCGAATTTTCATTCCTCTGAGACCAAACATGCTGCAGTGCTTCTCATAACAGAGTTTAATAATCTCTTTAGGCTCTGAAGCTAAAGAACTGTGTGTCCCTTCTACACAATCTTGATATTCCCCCTGCCAAACGACTTGAGAAAAGCATATAAAACTTTGTTATAAGAGGTCTATTTAAAGTTCTGTCCAATAGCCCATACTTGACCTTGCATGACCTCATATAATAGAAATCAGAACCAAACAGATATAATTTGCATGCAGATCTGAATGGTGTGCTTTGAGCCCTCTAACATAAACATGTGCACACTTAAAGTGATTTTAGGATTTACCTATGAAATAGACATTGCTATTTAATTCCATAGATCATTCTCCTTGCACAGCCTTCCCTGATCACCTGCTATTCAGCCAATACTGTCAGACTGGCTGTGGTGTTGGTATATAAGGGCAATGCTTCCCAGGTACTTGTAAGCTTTAAATAAGCATATGCACAAGCAGCAAAAAAAATCCATTTAAAAAAAAGTCTGCTAGGGTCCAACTCCAGTCTGGGAATCCCGGCAAGAAGCCAGGGATCATCCATTTCTCCAAGGACTCAGAGCTAGCAGAGGAATTTCCTGCGGGTTCCCAGTGACAGGTGTCAACTCCCCTCACCTGAGTGTGCAGCGTCCCACAAGGGGCAGTGCACAGACACACACCAGTTCTCCCTGGTGTGAGCCGCCCCCTTGCAGACACAGCTCCCGCCTCAGCCCTCTGGAGCTGGGCACAGGCAGCCGGGCCCCAGCCGGGAGTCCCCGCAGTGCAATGCTGTTACAGACCCGCCAGCAATGTGGGTCACCGGGCCCTGTTTTAACCTGTTCGGCTCTCCCTGGGCGAAATGCAGTCCTCCGGCTTGGAGCTAGGCGGCTCAGCCTGGGCCGGCCTTTGAGGTCCCTCTAGCGACCGTATAGGGGAACTGTAGCCAGGGGGATTTTTGTTTTCTTTTTCTGTTTCCAAACCCCCAGCTCCACACGCAACCAAGGAAGGGGGGGGGGGGGAGGGGAGCAGCTCACAAATCCTCTCGCCCTCCTATACCGACCACCCATTGCACCCTTTTGCCAGGACTTCCCCATCATTCATTGGCACCGAAAATGGGGAGGGGGGGATGCACCCACAAGAAATAAAACATTTCAGCTGCTCCTAGGTGTAACAGTCATTTGGCTTGCAAGACTCCAAAGCTACCCCCCCACACACACACACACACAAATCACCCCTCTGCGCTTCTTTTACCAAGCCCCCCCCCCCCGCCACCCCTGCAGGAGCGGGGTGTCTCCCGCACTGAGCAGAGTAGCTGTTCTAACTTCTCCCCAACCCGCGTCCTTCTGTGCACTGGGAGACACGCGCGCGCCAAGACTCCGATTGAAGGCTGGGGCGGCTGGGCTGCCCCCCAGGCTGCTGCCTTGCAGACGCCTGATGCGGCTGCTCTGAGCTCTGCTAGCCCCCTGGCTGCCCCCCAGCCCTGCCTGCTGGGATACCCGCGCAAGTCCCACATGGGCTGTTTCGTTCCGTCCTTACCTTTAAACTTCCACTGCTACTTTCAACTTCTTGCGCGCAGCCCTGGAGGAAGGCTGGGTGACTGCAGCATGCATCCGTGTCTCGCTCTGCTCTTGACATGCTTCTGCCCTGCTTGGGTGTCTCGATTGTCTCTTTGCTGGTGAGTTGAATTGGAGGGAAGGGGTTGGGGGTGACAAGTCCTTGTTTTACGAGGATGTGTGGTGGGGGGGGGGGTTTTCTTCTTTGCTGTCTCTTGGCTTGATCTTGCTTTTCCAAGAGCCTGAGCTGGTGGGGCTTGGTTCTCCCAGCTGCGGCAATAGTCTCAATTAGCTGCTCCACAACTGAGGAGACAGGCTGAGCGTACTCACTGCCCCTTCTTTTATACACCCTCCAATGGGCATGCTCCAGCTTCTACTGTAATAGCGATCAAGGCAACTCAGCCAATAACCTTGCAGAAGTTATCTAACCCCTCTTTCCCCCTCCCTCCCTGCCTCCCTCTCTCTCGTGTAACTCTCCCGAGGCTCACATTAGGAAAAAGTTTCAATAACTTGGTTTCATAGAATGTTCTTGTCAGAGGGTTGAATGTAGCTACTGCTCCATGCAGGAACACATATATATGTCCTTTGGGTGAGGGCAGGAGAAGGTGTCTGCTTTCATTGCATGCTGCTCTTCAGATACAGGTAAAATGAGCAGTAAGTATGTGAGCATATGAATGAAAGTTTTATTTTTTTTTAAAAAAACAGATCATTCTGAGATTGACAAATGTCCTACCGGGTGACCAAATTCTATATTAAAACTACCAAATGTTTAGGAATGGTTGTCTTTGAACTCCTTTACTTTTACCAATATATTCCTATGGGAGGAAAAAATCCTATTTCAGCAGAGTGGCAATTCATTAGCCAATGGGCACCAGGTAATGCGTTCATATAATTCTTTTCCAGGGAGAGAACCACCAGTTTTCCGCACTGAAATCTCTTCATCCAAGTAAGGGAGTACTTTTCTTTAAAGGTGCTTGTTTCATCTTGAATCTGATCTTTCCTCCTTTTACAGGACATCCTCTGAGCTCCTTCATTTGGTCAAAATTCCTCCACTTGCCAAGAAATAAAATTAAGATGTTTATTCTAATATTTTTATTTTCAGCCCCGGTGTTCTTCACCATTGGTCCTCCAGGTTACCTTCAAAATAATTCCAGATGTAAAGAACTGTTTCAGTGATTAGAGGAGGCGATTTGCACTCAGTAAAGAAGTTGGCATGGGAGGCATGGCTTAATTTACAGTCACCTACCCAATGAAGTGACTCAGCACATGGGATTTCAGAAGCAAAGGGGTAGGCATGAGAGGTGTTTGTTCACTGTGATTGGTAAACTGTTAATCATTTGTAACTTCATTAACATCCATGCTATCCTAAGGTAAATATGAAGGCTTTGCCTATCTGAGAGCAGACAGATACAGTATGTTCTGCACCTACTGCTGTGTGCTGGCTTTCATGATCACTTGCAGTTGTCAGCTAACTTAATTAAGGTCTCATTCAGCAAAGATTTATACATATGAATAATTTAAGATAATAGGACATCTCCCATATATAGTTAATTGTGCGTGTAAAACTGTGCAAGGTTGGGGACTAAATGTATTATTATTCCAACTGATTACTGTATTGCCTAGTGACCCCACTGTGCTAGATGTTGCAGATACACATAAGTAAGATACTGTCCCATGCCCTGAAGAGCTTACATTCTAAATGGACAAGACAATGAATAGGAGGGGAAAGAGAGGTGGACTGATTTGTCCAAGGTCATGTTGCAGGTCAATATCAGAGATGCCAGGTCAGTCCTGGGTTCCAGCCAGCACCCAAATAATTAATGAAATTCAGTAGCTAGGAGGTGCAAGGCATGGTTACAATGTGCTACTGGACAATTGAACAGTACAAAATAATGCTTTATTTTTATAATTGCTGATTTGTGTGCTCTCTGAGGTTGGAAACTGACTGAAGGATTTCTCAAAACTAGAGGAATTTAGAAGATTTCTCCCAAGCCCTCCAAAGGGAAGCTGAAGAGGGGGACGGAGTGATACTTTCTCTTTCATTTGGCTTTTGACCTCCAGAAGGACATGTTGCCCTCTCAAGAATCTGTTCATTCATCAGGTTGTTCTTTTGATCACAACATTCAACCCGAATTTTCTTTCCGTGTCTGGACTGTGTCATAGCATTTCAGACCAACCAGCCAATCCAATGCCAGTACAACGGCCTTCAAATAAAGATGTCAGCAGACCCGGGAGGAGGGCATGGTGCTGATAAAACACACATACAAGCAAGATTTTCAGCCTAAAGTTAGGCACTTAAATCCATATATAGGCACTTAAACAAGTGGGTTGGTTTTCCACCCCTTAGTGGAAATTAGCTGCTAAGTGCTCAGCACATTTGAAAACCTGACTATTTATTTAGTGTCTAGATATGGATTTATGAATCTATCTTTAGACACTGGTTTGAAAATCTTGGCCCTATATTTTTATACTTCATCCAATGTAAAATGAGAAAGAGTAAATGAGAAAGAAAGTTGTATTCTTTTGCATAATGATCCTTCCCCATTTGTTTTAAAACAAAACTGTATCCACTGTGGTCAAATGGGGCTGTTAGCAGCCCAGAGACAAGAATTGACTTCCCTTCCCCCAACTTTCCACCAGTACCTCCTTTGAGTAGACAAAAGGAACCTAAAGAGGGTAAAAGGGCTAATCTCTCTGAGAAAAACAAGTGACTTTCCAGTAAACAACTGCAACAGCAAACAAAGAGGGTGGCAAATAATGATCATCAAAAATATATTCTAAGGAAGAGATGACCCCATCATGTGAGGAATCTCACCAGCTCAGTGAAAACAGCCAGCATTTTGGATGAGTCTTCATCATCATCAACATCACCACCACCAACAAAATAAACCCCACAAGTTGCCATTGGATCCACTTGTTTTTGTGCCTTTGATCTTTTAATTGCTTCTTAGTTATCCTTCAGTGCAAATAAATAGTGCATTGTGTCAAGAAAGAGAGACAGGGGAGGATAAGAAAGAAAGAAAGACACAAAAGAAAGAGCTGTTGACCAAAAGAAAAAAAATCAGGTTATTTTCCCCATCTTTAAAGGAGTGAGTATGTCTGTATTTGGGAGGAGTTTGAAAATCAAAGCAAAATAAAGAAAAACATATTAAGCCTCAGGCAAATATCATCCTTATGTCAGTAGGAAGAAATGAGAGAGAGGGCAAAAGAGAAGATTAACCTTGTTTAAGTTTATTCCCTGAGAGGTGAATTGATCCAAAGGGTACGATATGGGGAAGAAAAATAGCTCTGAGGCTGTATTGACAGCTAACCTGGTCTTCCTTTCTTTCTTTCTTTCTTTCTTTCTTTCTTTCTTTCTTTCTTTGGAATAGTCCCTGGAATGCCATGGGGAGGAAAGTCCAAGCTTCTTTAAGCACAGATATGAAATTCTAAGAGCCACAATCAGCCTTCCCAAATAACAAGGGACAAAGTTGGCCTTTATAGCATTGTGCACATATGTAGAATTATGACTTGTCTTTTGTGTATTTCCATGGAACAATCTTTACATTAAAACAGTTTGCCAGTGACACCTGGGAAACATGGTGCAGGACAAGAAACTTGATACATTGGAATCCTATTGGGGCAGGGACTGTGTCTATCTATCCATGCAGCATTTATCATGATAGGGCTCTGATCTGAGCTGGGATCCCTAAGGATTATTTGTTAACAAACATCAATATTATTCTGTCACTCGCTGGATGATTGCGGAAACAGCAGCAACACAAGGCACTTTCTCATGATATCACACCTGCCTTCCATCAGAAAATCCCTACAGTCTGGTTGAAACAAAGTTGCACAGGTCTGACTAAAGGTGTGATTTTAAACCTTTGTATATAAACTGATATAAGCCTTTGTGTGGACATGCTGAAATCCATTTTAATCTGGTGTATATTGGTTTCATTTACCATAATAAATGTACAGGCACATACTAAATCAATATATTCAGTTCTAAAGACATTTAAGTGGATCCACATAGGGGTTCACATACATTTTGGATAAATTGGTGAAACGTGCGTGTGTAGACATTGTCCAAGATCTCTGCTCCTGATGTATTCTACAGATGTCTTAAGGTTGACTCTACTTCTGAGTTTCTCTCTTCATAGAAAATCCAGAAGATATTTGCATGTACTGCTCCTATATTAGGCAGGAAATATCACACACATTACTTAATATTTTATAGGTGTTTGATGCTCCTTGTTGAATGTACACATTATACATTTTATGAAATATATACTAGATCTTGATTTGCCGTAGACACTCTAAGGAGGGTGGAATGGTGGAGATAATTAATTGCTTTAAAACAGCGCAGTATGTCGGCTAAGACAAAATACCTCTGAGGAATTCTGGAATCCCAGCTATGTATCTCCCAGGCATGTCTTCGAGACTGTTTTTTTCTTTGCTGTTGCACTTCAGTCAGCGGGTCCTTGTGCCTAGTCCTCATTGTCTTCAGGCTGATCATTGGGTGTGATTCTTAAGAATTCTCCAGAAGCCACTTCCCTCTTTATCAGAGACCCTCATCTTTGCCATCATTCCTTACTCAGCTCCCATTGCTCCCATTCTGAAGTTCCAGGTGCATTTAAAATGAGATGGCCTCTCAGATCCAATGATGGATGTTTGGAAGTTCTGATCTGAATGTTGCAGTAAACCCCAGTGAAAACCTGGGGAGAGAAGAAACGGGGCTTTCTATTGTCTGTTTCTACCTCTTCTTCTTACTCTCTTTTTGGACTCCTTTGGCTTTCCACAACAGAGTAGTTCTTTGGGAAGGCTCTTTTCAGAGAAAGCCAACAGTCCTGGGTTAACACGCTGGTCTAGAACTCAAAAGAGTGGAGTTCAGCTTCTGGCTCTGCTACTGTCTTCTAGTGTGACCAGGGTCAAGTTTTCTAATCTCTCTGTGCCTCAGCTCCCCATGGGGATGATAATATTTCCTTTCCCCATGTTTGATTGCAATATTACGGTTGGTCACAGGATATGAGAGAGACAAGGCAGATGAACTAGTATCTTTTACTGAACTAACTTCTCTCGGTGAGAAACTTTTACCTTCCATGAATAAAAGATATTACCTTTCCTAACCTTGTCTCTCTCTTTCTCTCCATCTTGTCCATTTAGGGTACATCTAGACTACAGGCTTTTGTTGACAGAAGTTTTGTCGACAGATACTGTCGACAAAGCTTCTGTCGACAAAGAGCATCTAGACTACATTCAGTTCTGTCGACAAAGCAAGCCGCTTTGTCGACATGACAGTGTAGACGCAAAGGACAGTTTAGATGCAATAACGCCTTCTGTCGACAGAACTCGTAAAATGAGGTTTACCAGCGTCGACAAGACTGCTGAGTTCTGTCGACGTTATGCGGGTTTAGTTTTGTCGACAAAACCCTGTAGTGTAGACACACCCTTAAATAGTAAGTGTTTCAGCTCAAAGACTGCCCCTTGTGGTATGTAAGTACAGCACCAACCTTCACTGAGATCTCTAGATCCTACTGTAATATTAGCAATGATGTTGGAGGCAGTGCAATTGCTTTCATTCCTGTTCCTGATACACACGGGGCTGGGTTCAACTGGAAAGCCTTGTTATGCAGTTGGTGGTAAATTGCCAATATTTGAAAGGAGGTCCTTGCAAAAATGTTCTCTTTCTGCCTGGGATAGGCACCCTGTACCAGGGCTATGTGCATTCACAGAATGCGGGGTGGAGGGGGGGGGGGGACAGGGAGAAGAGAGTGGGAGAGGTGAATGATTTGTTTTCTCATTTAACCAAAACACTTTCTCGTAATCATAACCAAGGAAGGGAGGCAAGAGCACTTGGCAAACGAACATACACTGAGTACACTTCACTGGAAATGTTTATACTCCGCTCCTGAGAAATACGCTGAGCACTCTGACAGGACAGCATGGGGCTCTGTGTGTGTAATTTGTAAAGGGGTGAGATAAGGATCTTGCAAGGGGTACTGAGGACAGTCTCCTTTGCAGGAGCACAATGTCTAAAATATCTGCCCCTGGCTGCACCCTGGTACGTTCCCAATTCAGAAAATGTGCCCGCCACATGCACTTAGGTGAGCCAGCATCATAGCAGCAGGGATAGCTTGGCGGTATCAAGGAGGAAGGGGTGAAGAGGCCTAACAAGGGGAGTCCCAGACAGCACATCACCTCCGAGGTTATTACTTTCAGGACTGCTATGTACATAATAAAGATGAAGGATGACTGTGGGATTAATGCACCAGGCTGGGATTCAGGAGATCTGGGCTCAATTCCCAGCTCAGCCACAGGCATCTTATGTGACCTTGGCCAGGTTTCCGTAAAAACTTGACAGGCAGTACTGGGGTTTTCAAACTGGGGGTCTCGACCCCTTGGGGATGTCGCTCAGTGTTTTTGTGTGGGGGGGGTCATAAACTGTCAGTCCCCAGGCAGTGGATCTGGGGCTGTCAATCACACATATGACTGACAGCCCTAGCCCCAGCTGCCTGGGGTTGAAAGTGGGGGTTGCACTCAAAGGCTTGCTGTGTGAAAGGAGTTGTCAACAAAAAGAGTTTGAGAACTACTGTCATAAGGAGATGCTGGGGGCTGTGCATGCCTAAAAGGGTGTGTCTAGACTACAGGGTTTTTTCGAAAAAAGTGGCCTTTTTTCAAAAAAACTTCCCCTGTGTCTAGACTGCTGCCGCATTCTTTCGAAAGTAAATCGAAAGACTATAGCATTTTTTTTGACTGCGGAGAACCTCGTTTTACAAGGAATAACACCTTTTTTTCAAAGTGCTCTTTCGAAAAAAGGCGCTATGTAATGCAAACTGTGCTTTTTCAAAAGAGAGCATCCAAACGCCCTGGGTGCTCTCTTTCGAAAAAGCGGCTTGCTTTTTCGAAAGTACTGGTTGTAGTCTAGACACGCTTTTTCAAAAGAGGCTTTTTCGAAAGTATCTTTCGAGAAAGCCTGTTTCGAAAGAGGCTTTCAGTCTAGATGTAGCCAAAGCCTGAGCTTTATTGTGTCTGTGCCCGTTTCACATCTGTACAATGGGCATGAGAACACTCCCTTTGACTGTCTTGCCTGATTAGACCATAAATTCTGAAGGGCATTTACAGGAGTGGTCGACAAAAGCTTTCCTTGTCGACCGCGCCTCATCTAGACTGCCGCGCTGTGCTGGATCAGTGATTGTCGGCACAGCACGGCAGCCATTTTTATTTTAATGAAGCGGGGATTATTTAAATCCCCGCTTCATTGACTATGTTGAGTAAACTACTTTACATGGCTCTGTTAATGGAGCCATGTAGTCTAGACACACCCATAGAGGTGGTGAGTGCTAACCAGTGTTCCCTGTAAGCTGGGTGTGTGTGCGGCCACCCAGGAGAGATTTGGGTGCTGCCCAGCTGAAAAATAGGGCACCCACAGCTAATCACAGCCAGAAGCATGTGTTTCTATTGGTGGTGCACATCTGCACATGTAAAAATGTATTCTGCACATAGATGGAAAAACTTAGAGGGAACATTGGTACTAATATTACCAGACTGGTTGGGGTATGATAGAAAAGCAATCTCCATGCTACAAACAGGAGATGGGTTATGGCATCTATTTCTTTCTACTGCTAAGCAGGGCAGAACCTACCCGTTTTGGGAACAAATATTACACTTTGACCCTAAGGAGCAATGTCAAAAAATAACCAATGAGAAGTCATGCTGGGACCAGTGAATGGCTGGTGGTTGGCTGTGTGGAGCAATGAGATTTAGTTGAAAGACTTGTGAAGAAAGCTGTTGCCTCTGTTTTCCATGACAGCAGACATCTCATTGACAGATTTTTGAAGAATAGCTTCCTGTAACATGGTCTGACTCACCACTGCAGCACCTCCTGCTGGACACTTGAGGATTTAACTCATTTAAGCATTGGACCACCCACCTCTGGCCAGTGTTTGCCTGCGTTACCTGTTTGTCTGTTCTCTACCTTGTATTAGAATCTGTGTCCCTCCCAGATCACAGAGCCCCTCCCTCAGGGTATTGGTCTGCTGCACTGCCCCCATACCCTGGGGTCCTCCCCCTCTGGGAACCCCCAACCACTCATACCCTCAATTAGAGTCAGCAGTGCGGGGAGAGGGGGGACAGAGGAGGCTGCCACAAAGAAGCCTCTGTCCGCCGGGAGCTCAGAGGCAGCAGCATGGGGTGGCAGCCGGGAGCTGGTTTGCGCAGGGATAGCGTGGCTGCAGCCATTGCTGCAAGGGGGCACAAAACCAGGTAAGGTTCCCCCTCATGCCTAGACCACCCCCCACCCCAATCCCCTTACTTCCCTTCCCCCCAAGACCTGGCACCCCATCTTGCTCCGACACCTTCCCTTGTTCTTGCACCCTCTCTCCTGGCCAAACACCCTACTCCCAGCCTGCTTCTGCACCCCAGCCCCTTCCCAGATTCTGCACCCCATCCCTATCCTACTTGGATGGCAGCCCTGTCTCATGCACTGTACCTCTCCTTTTTGTCCCTACCCCAGAGCCTAAGGAGGTCCATAAAATCCACTAACTCCAGAACCCCAGAAAAGTAAATCTGGTCTATGGGAAATCCTGAACATCAGTCCACCCCCTTCCTCCCCGCCCCCCCCGCCCTTCTCTTTCCCTCAACCTGTGAGACTGGGGCACCAGAGGAGTGAGGTGTCTCAGTTGGGGCCACATCAGTGAGCATTGGGGAGGTTTGGGGAAATATTTTGCTTCTCACTTGTGTGGTCTCCAATTGATTTTTTTGTTGGTCAGTTACCCCGACCCAAAAAGGGTTCCCCACCCCTGCAATAAATAAAGAAAACATTGAAACCTTTTGTGTTGGACAGAATATTTTACTTTATTTAAAATGAAGTTTGATAAACTAACATGAGAAAGTTAAAACACTTAATTTGTTTCATAATTTAAACTGTTCTTACTAGCTGCAGCTGGTTCAGAAAATAAGGTCACTGTACCCAGCAGAAAAGTTCTCAACCCTACCCCTTCCACCCGAGGCCCCGTCCCTTCCAGATTAGCCTATGGCCACTTCCAAAATTTGTGAAGTGGTCCCCCCTTCCAAAATTATTGCCCACCCTGATCTAGCCCCTGCCCTTGGGGAAAAGTGCAGTCTGAAATGGCCACTTATCATAGGCAAGGGGTGTGGACCTGCTGCCTTCACCTGCCGTGGCTGCCTCCCTGCAGCCCTAGCACCTTCAGGCCTTGCCTCAGGTCCTGCAGCCTGGGAGTGAGGTGTGGTCAGGCCAGGGCTCCCCAGCTCTGCCTGCCTCTCTCCTCTAGCTTCCCTGGGAGTCAGGTCCCTCCTGCTCCACAGCTGGAGCAAGAATGTCTCTCTCCCCCACTCCAGGAGCCCCCATTTACACAGCCCTCTGCTGGGCCCTAATTGGCTGAGCTGTGCCACAGGGCTCCACAATCTCTGCACTCTCCCAGGGCTGAGTTTTCCCTCCCTGACTCTCCCATTGCTAGTCCAAAGAAAATAGTGGATAGCTGTGGAGGGAGGAACCACGCTCTGATAACATCATTAAATGTAGTGATATCGTTAACAAGCCTGTTAAGGGACCAGCTCCCTCCCATTAGTGACAGAAAGGCAGAACAAAGGAGCCAGCAGAGGTGACCAGGACCCACCCTTTAATAAGCTGTTAATGTGGTTAATCCTTCAACCTCATTTAGCAGCTCAACTGCCCATCTCTTCTCTTCTGTCCCCCATAACTCCACTGCCTTGATTTAGTGTTCATTATGTTCTGCCCCAACAGGTAACAGATTAGAAGCCACTCATGTATGTCATGATGGCTTCATTAAAATCATTTTTATACATCAGGTGAAGGCACAACCCTTTGCATTTAGGAATTGCCATGCTGTATCATACCAGCTGACCCTAAAGGCCCTCATTCAATAAATTGTTTTGACCTGCTCATTGCAGGAAACGATCTGTATAAACATTCAAGACATGACTAATGGTGCTTAATCCACTTACACTTCTCATCATCCAAACTAGGGCTCCACTCAGTCAATTCAGCTGCAATGCCTCCTGGGTAAATATCCTAGAGTTTCCATCACAGCTCCACGCAGCTGCATATTCTTGGAGATACTGAATGATTTTGTGGGATATTTTGTGTGTCCCCAGAGGAATTTTGAGAGGAGGGATCAAGCACCCATAACTCCTTGGAAAACTCTCCTGGTTCCCTGGTGATGTATTCCATAAATCTCCTAGAGAAGGCACTGTTTCCAAGCAACATGGAAGTCTGGCAAAATGCCCATCACGTGCTCCTCCTCCAGCAGCAAAATTTTGTTATGAAATAACCTGTCCATAGAAATTTCTTTCTAAACAAATAGTGAGAGATTTATGTCCTGAATCTTGAGAATTTCTATCCCTTGTATGTTTTTATCCTGTATAACCTAAGTGTGCATTGACCCAGGATTACAAACAGATGGTCCATTTCCACAGACAGAGTTCCTTCCCCTTGATTTATAGACACCAACTCTAAGTGTTAGTGACAGGGAGATTTCTGTGCCTGGATTTAAAGTGTTGCTTCTGTCCCACATGCCATTGATGAGACATTTTTAATTGCCATGGCAAAACAAGCACGTCTGGCTAAAACATTCCAAGCTATGCCCACCTGTACATTTCTAAAGTTCCGTCCAAATGCTGTGATTGGTTGCATTGATAATAAAAAAGATAAATGGATTCCTAAGGCAGGTGGAGGAGAGAGGTCCAATCATAGACATGTTATTTGAAAAGCTAAGAATCATGGAATTCCTCACCTAATCCAATAACCCAGCAATTTAAATAAAAGTGAAATATAATATAACACATACCACTAAATCAAAGTATAAAGAA
This sequence comes from Pelodiscus sinensis, assembly GCF_052426305.1. Taxonomy (NCBI): domain Eukaryota; kingdom Metazoa; phylum Chordata; order Testudines; family Trionychidae; genus Pelodiscus; species Pelodiscus sinensis. The sequence continues at coordinate 116,927,626 of NC_143056.1, read as the reverse complement.
GACTGAATTAACCCTCTGTACATTACCTGCATGCACTATGAGCTACTTACATAATGCTCATTTTCTAATTTTTAGGGTATTTTTCTGTTGGTAAAATTAGCTATATTGACACCTGTGGAGAATGAGGAGTCCTCAGTAGCCATAGGACAGGTATAGCACAGGCTTTTTTTTTTTTTTTAATGAAAATTTTTTTATGGTTGAAAAATTGCCTTTAAATCCCCCTCCCCCCATTACCTCCAAAATATTGGTACCGCTGTCGGTTCTTAAAGAAATGTTTAATTTTCCGCAATATTTTCTGCAGATGTCTCAATGGTTATCAAAAAGTTGTGTTTAGAACAAACCTAGGTTTTCAATTTCAGGTTTTTTTATGTGTTTGTGGGAATATTATTTTTAAAAAGAATCCTGAAAAGTGCTTTGAAACTTGTGAAATGGAATCCACTTCAGTGGGTGGAATTTTTTTACAACATCTTGTTACTTTCCTTGATCAATTCTATGCCTCAGTCCTCAACACATTGCCTCTGTGGGTTTGGTTGGCCACTCAGTCCTTAGTTCCTTACCAGGAGGCTGCACAGGTGCCAAATGCAATGCTTGAGAACAGTGGTTGTTGGTGAGAACAGTCACTAGGGTTGTGATCCAAAGTCTGGGGACCCCAATGGCCTTTCACCCATGTCCCAGGAAGCGATCCACTAACACCCCATCAGTAACAGCATGGTACAAGCAAACAAAAGCTGAGTTGTTGTGATACTTGACACTTCTAAGGGTTATGAGAGAAAGGGGAGTCCCAGATGACACTGCATCTGTGCATCATGGAGGAGGAAATGAAGTTCCGGAAGAATATCTAGGCTGAGGTTTAGCACCAACGTTAAATTAAAACAAAATGAGGAGCAATGGAGAAGAGTGAATAACAATGACGCACTGTAATCTCTTTGGGGCACAGTGGGATCCTGATCCATGATGTAGCCAAAGTGCTACAACAATTCAAATAATAATAACAATAAAGAGTTGCTGAAACAGACCAGAGGGAGAGAGAGCTTGTTCTACCCCATCTTGGTCATACTTCTTAAAACAGAGTTAATTACTGGAGGAATTTATCTTCTTGGGGAAGCAGCCATAATCCGGTTAACAGAAGAATCATCCCCTCACCACCACACGTGCATACACAAACACACACACACACACACACACACACACACACACAAGATTTCTAGGTGGACTAATGATTTCATGGAAAAGGTGTGGAAGATGTTGCCATTAGAAAGGCCAGCCTTTCCAATTTGTAACCTCACTACAGAGAAGTCATCCTACTCTATGAGAGGGATCAAATCCCTACAAGAACAATAGAAGAGAACAGGCAGACACTGCATTAAGCAACTGGTGTTATGAAAGAGGTCTTTAAAACAACAACGGTGATTTTCAGACTTATTTTTTTCATTTGCAGACCCTTACAGAATTCCAAAGGGAAGTGCCGACCCCTTTGGAAATCTTAGACATACTCTGCAGAGCCCTAGGGACCGCAGACCATACGCTGAAAATCACTGTTTAAAAAGAAATAAAGGCATTCAACGTGCAATTTAGATATCCAGTGCTTAAGATAAAGGTGGGTGCTACCAGGCATTCTCAAAATATCATTTCAGATGTCGTAGTGATGACAGGATCTTCCATCCGGAAGGATCCCAAGGAGCTAAAAGGCTTATATATAACACTAAAGTGCAATCACCTCTGAGGTAGAGAGCAGCAACTCCTTCCCCACATGTGGATGAGGAAAGTTTGGCCAAAGACATTGGGCCAGTGCCCCTTGCCCAATTACTTTTTTTTAACAAAATGTTCCCATGGGGATCTTAGACGCCCATGTAGAGAAGCCAGGACCTAGGTTTTATTGTCTCGTCAGAAAAATACACACAGTAAAGTGCAAGGAACTCAATTTATCTACCCGAGAAGGATGAAGAAATGAGTTGACTCTGGACCCTGGCTCCAGAGTGTCTGAGTATTTCATACCTTAGGGTTAGGTAATTCAGCACCCCCGCAGAACTTTAATGTACTTCTCAGATGTTGCTCTCAAACTGACCTCAGACTGTTAACAACCTATTTGTTGTTAACGGTTCTAAATCCTGCTGGAAAGGGATAACAAGTGGAGTTCCTCAAGGGTCTGTTTTGGGACCCGTACTGTTCAATATCTTCATCAATGATGTAGATATTGGGATAGAGAGTACGCTTATTAAGTTTGCAGATGATACCAAACTGGGTGGGGTTGCAACTTCTTTGGAGGATAGAGACATAATTCAAAATGACCTTAGCAAGTTAGAGAAATGGTCAGAGGTAAACAGGATGAGGTTTAATAAAGAGAAATGCAAAGTGCTCCACTTAGGAAGGAACAATCAGTTCCATACATACAAGATGGGAAGCGACTGTCTAGGAAGGAGCATGGCGGAAAGGGATCTAGGGGTCATAGTGGACCACAAGTTGAATATGAGTCAACAGTGTGATGCTGTTGCAAAAAAAGCAAATATGATTCTAGGTTGTATCAACAGGTGTGTTGTAAGCAAAACTTGTGAAGTCATTCTGCCGCTCTACTCTGCACTAGTTAGGCCTCAGCTGGAGTACTGTGTCCAGTTCTGGGCACCACATTTCAAGAAAGATGTGGAGAAATTGGAAAGGGTACAGAGAAGAGCGACAAGAATGATTAAAGGTCTAGAGAACATGACCTATGAAGCCAGGCTTCATGAACTGGGCTTGTTTAGTTTGGAAAAAAGAAGATTAAGGGGGGACATGATAGCGGTTTTCAAATATCTAAAAGGGTGTCACAAGGAGGAAGGAGAAAATTTGTTCCTCTTGGTTTTTGAGGACAGGACAAGGAGTAATGGGCTTAAAGTGCAGCAGGGGAGGTTTAGATTGGACATTAGGAAAAAATTCCTAACTGTCAGGGTCGTCAAATATTGGAATAAATTGCCAAGGGAGGTGGTGGAATCTCCCTCTCTGGAGATATTTAAGAACAGGTTAGATAGACATCTGTCAGGGATAGTGTAGACGGAGCTTGATCCTGCCTTGAGGGCGGGGGGCTGGACTCGATGACCTCTCGAGGTCCCTTCCAGTCCTATTATTCTATGATTCTATGATTCTAAGTCATCAACATTTCCCAAGATACTTTGTCCTCTTTTTAACATGCCCCCTCTGGTGGAGGTATGGTGTATTGCAAGGGGGCAATAGTTTGGGGAACAGTCTGGGCACCATTGTTGTGTTCTGTGCAGGCAGGCCCACTCTTTGGGAGGAGGGGAGACGAGACCAAGAGGGTAATTGCCTTGCGGCCTGGCAATTCAAAAAAGTGCTGCAGTTGCCCCTGACAGCAGCAGGCAGAGCCCCAGGCTCTAAATTGTTGCCGGAGCCATGTGCAGCATGTTCCAAGCAGCACTGAGAGTTACCTGCGGGGAGCTAGCCCCAGCCCTGCTCCTTCTGCCAGAGACCCCACCCTTTCCAAGGTGCAGAGCTGCCCCCCACATCTTGCCCAGAGGCCCAGTAAGTCTGTCAGACCCTCTGTGTACAGGAACTGAGGTAACCATCCTTGGTTGAATTAATTGGGCCATTGCTAATCATGGATGGCGTACTACAATTCAAGCAGTTTAAAGGAGTGCACAGTCTACTTCCAACGTAGACAATTAAGAGTTGAAAGTCATCCCACATGACATCAGAAAGTAAGTTTACTCTAGATTTGGAATCCATCTGTAGTACCCAGTCTTCATAGGCTCTGAGCACCTCACAACCTTTAAAATATTTGTTCTCACAATCTCCCCATGACGTTAGGAGGGGATATCTCCATTTTATAGATGGGCATCTGAGACAAAGAAACTGACTGACTTGTCCAGATTCACACAGGAAGCCTATGCCAAAACAGCAGTTTGAACTGCGGTCTCAAGTGCTAGGCACACTAACCACTGGACCCTTCTTCCTCTCATAAGAATCTGGTCTGAGTTCTATGAACTTGATGTAACAATATCTGAATAGAAATAGTAGTAAATGTGTTAACTGATTTACTTTTCAAATGTAATTTAAGCAGAAGCAAAATCTTAGTGCAAGGCCAAGACATGGTCAGAGAGTAGGTGCTGTAAATGGAGGCCTGGTGAACAGATTTGGCATACTGCATGGCAAGGATGAAATGCTGCAGGACACAGCTAGGGGACAATGTTTGCCAGACAAGGCTCTGACAACATCCCTTCATAACTTGGACCGTGCTCATAAATCTGACCGCAGCCTATTTTTAATCCCTAGGAATGATGCCTTAGGTGAGACCTGCTTGGCCCACATAGGAAAAGGTTTATTTATTTATTTATTTGAATTCCCTAACTCCACTAAGGGTATGTCTGTCTACACTGAAGTTAAAAACCCACAGCTGGCCCATGCCAGCGGGCTTAAACTAAGCAAGTGTTTAATTGTAGTGTAGACATCTGGACTCAGGACGGAGCCCTGAATCTGGGACTCTGAGGTGGGAGGGCCCCGAATTCAAGCTTCAGCCCAAGCTGGAATGTCTACATGGCAAATAGACAGCTCAAGAGCCTGAGTCTGAGTCAACTGGCACAGACCAGCCATGATTGCAATGTAGACGTACCCTTATCGGCTCACTCCCTTAGGGTACGTCTACACTACAGCGCTAGTTCGAACTAACTTAGTTCGAATTAGTTAATTCGAACTAAGCTAGTTCGAACTAACGCATCTAGAACTAAAAACTAGTTCGAATTAGCGTTTTGCTAGTTCGAACTAGTAAGTCCACATTGAGTGGACTCTGAACAGGGCTTAAGGATGGCCGGAAGCAGTGCCGGCAGGGCATAAAAGGAGGACTTAGAGCATGGAGATACTGTCTCAGGCTAGCCGAGGGCTGCGCTTAAAGGGTCCCGACCCCCACCCCGGACACACAGTTCTAAGGGGTGCCCCGCTTGCAAAGAAGTTCTGGCTTGGAGTGCCCTGAGTGCCCACACTGGGCACATCACACCACTCGGCCATCAGCCCGGCTGCACTTGCCGCAGGCTGCCATCTGGGGAGAGGGAGTAATTGGGGGGCTGCAGGAGAGCTTCCACCCCCAGAAGCCCGCAGAGCCAGCCCAGTCCTCCCCATCGGGGGCTCGTACCCCATTCCTCCCTCACCTCCTTCCACTTGCCCTTCCCTAGCCCCCCTTCTTATTGATGTACAAAATAAAGATAACGTTTCTTCCAACATTGACTCTGTCTTTATTGAAAAAAACTGGGGGAGACTGGGAAAAGGAGGTGGGAGAGGGGAAGAGAAAGGCTGGGAGAGGGGAGGGCAACTAACATGATCAGGGGTTGGGAACAGGTCCCAGATGAAGAGAGGCTACAGAGACTGGGACTGTTCAGCTTAGAAAAGAGGAGACGGAGGGGGGACAGGATAGAGGTCTCTAAAAGCAGGGGTTGGGTGGAGAGGGTGCATTCAGAAAAGTTCTTCATGAGTTCCCATAAAGAAGGACTAGAGGACACCAAAGGAAAGGAATGGGTAGCAGGCTTCAAACTAGTAAGAGAAAGTTGTTCTTGACAAAGCAAATAGTTAACCTGTGGAACTCCTTGCTGCAGGAGGCTGTGAAGGCTAGAACTAGAACAGAGTTTAAAGGGAAGTGAGATCAAGTGATGGAGGTTGGGTCCATGGAGTGGTATTAGCCAGAGGGTAGGAGTGGTGTCCCTGCCCAAAGTTTGTGGAAGGCTGGAGAGGGATGGCACGAGACAAATGGCTTGGTCATTGTCTTCGGTCCATCCCCTCCAGGGTCCCTAGGGTTGGCCGCTGTTGGCAGACAGGCTACTGGGCTAGATGGACCTTTGGTCTGACCCAGGACGGCCATTGTAAGCTCAGGGCTCAGTGTCGGGGGCCTCAGTGGACCACCTTGATTTTCATGCACACCTGGTCCTGGGTGGCCAGGCTGGCAGCTCTCCTGCCCTAGACGGCCACTTTCCTGTGCCTAGTGCGGAGATCGTGGACGAGGTCCACGATGTCCGCACTAGCCCAGGAAGGTGCCCGCCTCTTGCGGTCCAGGGCAAGCTCCCGGGAGCCGCCAGCCTGGTCCCGGCAAGAGGGGGTGGGCTGGGGGGCATCGGGTGGGTGGCTCTGTGCCGTGCCAGGTGCAGGGTCTGCTAGCTGGGTGCTGGCAGGCTTGCACCTGGCACGGGCACCGTAGCCAGCCCGTGCCCCTTTAAGGGGTCCGGGGCCGGGAGGGGGGCATAGAGTTTCCCTGGTGTTGGCCAGAGTGGCCACCAGGGAAACCTGGGGAGGGCTAGCCTCCCACTAGTTCGAACTAAAGGACTACACAGCCCTTAGTTCGAACTAGCTAGTTCGAACTAGGCGTTAGTCCTCGTAAAATGAGGTTTACCTAGTTCGAACTAAGCGCTCCGCTAGTTCGATTCAAATTCGAACTAGCGGAGCGCTAGTGTAGCGCATAGGAAAGTTAGTTCGAACTAACGTCCGTTAGTTCGAACTAACTTTCTAGTGTAGACATACCCTTACAGATTCAAAGCCCTTGTCTTTGATATGCTCTGCTTCAGTTGCAAGAGCCACACTCATCCCATCAGGGAGAATAAACAATACCTTGTGACTTAAGTGACCAATCACAGCTAGCTAACCAACACAGATTGAAATTTGAATATCAAACACTCATGGGGAGAGACTGTGCTCGCCTGTTTGGTATGTGAGGGACTGTAAACAGCCTCCAGGCAGGACTTTAACTATCATCATCATGCCTACATTGTTTGCAGCGCTGGGGTAGAGCCAGTTGCAGGAGTGTGCAGGGCGGTAATAGGGTGTGCATAGGCAGATCCCAGAGTAGCCCAGAATCTTGAGCATGCAACAGTGGCTTACAGAAGTCTTTGTACTGTCAGACATAGGCAGCCTAGGAGGGGCAGCAAAGAATCCCAGCATATATAAACTCTACCTCACTCTGCAGCCGATATAAACTCTATCTTACTCTGTGAGAAAGCTGATTACTGTGTCATCCAATTGGTAATTAAAAAGCAACCTACACCTGGCCAAAAAAACCATGAAATAAATGCAAATGAATGATAGAGGGAATTTGACATCTGCACTGACATTTCCTCAAACAGAAGCTAAATTCACCTAGTAAATAATTCCCAGTAAATTATTCACACAGCTGGAAAATTAATCCACTTTGCCAATGTCTACTTCTCCTCTAGGATGGGATTTTTTTTTTCTGTTTGGATCACAGCATTATTATTTGTTTATCCATCATCTCGGGAAGAGCAAATTTTTGAGCTTGGATTGGTAAATTCTCCTATAAGCATTGCAAAGCTGCATGGATCTACAATCATGCCAGGTGCCCCATTCCCTCCCCGCCCTTTTAAGGACCTGGTCCAAGGCCCATTGAAGTCAATTGAAAGAATCCTCTTGACTTCTGGAGAGTCTGAACCAGGCCCTAAGGGATGTGAAGTCTTCAGCATAGAAGAGTTCCAGCTATGAAAGGTTAACACACTGAGCCTCCATAGCTATGCAAATACATGAATGTCATTAATGATTAACAGGCATGTAATTACAGCAATGGAAATTGAATCAGTCTGTCAAATCTGCCCCCCTCCTTCTCGTCCCCCGAATTGGTTTATTACTCAGCCATAAACATCACCCAGGTGAAACTTTGGTGCACCAGATCTTAGCCCCAGAGTGAAACATTTAGGGTTGGTTTTGATTTGATTAAAACATTAAATTAAATTAAAATATATTACTACTGGTTTACCCTTTCAAAACAACCCAAGTGCAATAAACTGAAAATATACTTGTTCAGATTTTTTCCCCACAAGTCTAACTCAAAATAGGGGTGTGATTTCTAAAAAAAAAATAACTCCTCAAAGTGACCAAGAAAATTACAGAGACTTTGATTAGTTTAGTATGCAGAGAAAACAAAACACAGAGAGACAGAACCTCTAAAAGTCACCTAGTAGGCATCCTCAGTGCCCGCTTCTCAAAGAATTCTCATAATTAGAGTGAGCTGAAAAAACTGTTAGTCTGTAATTTCTCAACAAATAGCAGGGCCAGATTTCTTTGTGACAATGTTCATAATTTCCCCCCATACTTTAACCAGCTTTAATCTTGAAGGGAGGGATTTTCAAAGGCTCCCCCTCTGTGGATCACAAAGGAGAGCAGTCTGATTACTCCCATTTTACAGATGTGAAAACTGAGGGACAGACAGAGGAATTGACTTGGTCAAGGTCACCCAACAGACCAGTGACAGAGCAGGGAATACAATCCGGATCTCCCAAGCCCCTGTTCAGTGCTCTATGCACTGGGGCATGAAGGCCCAGATCCTTTAGGGATTTTAGTTTAATTTTAAATTAATCTCACTGGCTGTGCTCTTAAATCACTTTGGTGCTTTTAAAGTTCTCCACCAACCTCCTTACATTGAACCCTAAATTCCTATTAGAATCATAGACTCATACGGTTAGAAGAGACCTCAGGAGGTCATCAAGTCCAACCCCCTGCTAAAAGCAAGACAATTCCCAGCTAAATCATCCCAGCCAGGACTTAAAAACCTCTAGGGATGGAGATTTCACCACCTGCCTAGGTAACCCACTCCAGGCGCTTCACCAGCCTCCCAGTGAAATAGTATTTTCAATATCTGACCTAAACCTCCTCCACTGCAACTTGAGATCATTGCTGCTTGTTTTGTCATCTGTCATAACTGAGAACAGCCTCGCTCCATCCTCTTTGGCATCTCCCTTCAGGTAGTTGAAGGCTGCTATCGAATCCCCCCTCACTCTTCTCTTCTGCAGACTAAATAAGCCCAAGTCCCTCAGCCTCTCCTCATAGGTCATGTGTGCCAGCCCCCTACTCATTTTTGTTGCCGTCCTCTGGACTCTCTCCAGTGCATCCACATCCTTTCTGTAATGGGGTGGGGGGCAAGAATTGGATGCAATACTCCAAATATGGCCTCACAAGTGTGAAATAAAGGGGAATAATCACTTATCTAGATCTGCTGGCAATGCTTCTACTAATGCATCCTAATATGCCATTAGCCTTCTTGGCTACAAGGGCACACTGTTGACTCATATCCAGCTTCTCATCCACTGTAATCCCCAGGTCTTTTTCTGTCAAACTGCTATTTAGCCAGTTGGTCCCCAGCCTGTAACAGTGGTTGGGATTCTTTTGTCCCAAGTGTAGGACTCTGAACTTGTACTTGTTGAACTTCATTGAATTTCTTTTGGCACAATCCTCCAATTTCTCTAGGTAACTCTGGACTCTCTTCCTACCCAACAGCATATCTACCTCTCCCCTCCTCCTCCCACCCGCTCCCCGGCTTAATGTCATCCACAAACTTGCTGAGTGTGCAATCCATCCTCTCATCCAGGTCATTAATAAAGATGTTGAACAAAATCGGTTGCAGAACCAATCCTTGGGGACTCTCCTTGGTGCCAACCAGCTATTGAGCTATTGATCACTGCCCGTTAACCCTGTTGATCTAGTCAGCTTTCTATCCACCTTACAGTCCATTTATCCAATCCATTCTACTTTAACTTGCTCGCAAGAATACTCTGAGAGACCGTTTCAAAAGCTTTGCTAAACTCCAGGTAGCACATCCATCACCTTTCCAATATCCACATAGCCAGTTACCTCAAAGAAGGCAATCAGGTTGGTTGGGCATGATTTGCCTTTGGTGAATCCATGTTGTCATTCCTGATTACTTTCCCCTCTTCCAAGTGCTTTAAAATATATTCCTTGAGGATTCCCTCCATGATTTTTCTGGGGAATGAGGTGAGGCTGACTGGTCTATAGTTCTCTGGATTGTCCTTCTTCCCTTTTTTTAAGATGGGCAATGGATTTGCCTTTTTCCAATTGTCCGGGACCTCCCCCGATCTTCATGAGTTTTCAGAGATAATGGTCAATGGCTCAGCAATTACATATGCCAACTCGCTCAGCACCCTCGGATGCATTTGATCTGGCCCCATGGATATATGTCCAGGTTTTCTAAGTAGTTCTTAATCTGTTCTTTCTCCACTGAGGGCTGCCCACCTCCTCATACTGTGCAGTAGGCTGGGAGCTGACTTTGTCTGTGAAGACAGAGGCAAAAAAAGCTTTTCCCACATCATCTGTCACTAGCTTACCTCTCTCTTTCAGTAAGTGTCCCACTCCTTCCCTGACCACCCTCTTATTGCCAATGTGCCTGTAGAAACCTTTCTTGCTACCTTTCACATCCCTTGCTAGCTGCAATTCCAATTGCACTTTGGCCTTCCTGATTGCACCCTTCCATGCTTGAGCACTCTTGAGGCTCCACTTCAGCAAGTCGGTACACCCCCTGTGCCCAAATGGGGCCCCACTGACTTGGAAGCAGCTTGCTGGATCAGGGTATTTATTACTCACTAGGCGTCTGTCAGGAAGGTTCCCCTTGTCAACAGAAACGTAACCAGGAGGCCCACAGCCCCTTCAGTGAATAATGCATGTTTTACAGCCTGCTTTCTCCCATCCACCTCCACCCTTCTGGTACCACAGGGACTCCTCACAGTGAAGCTTTAATAGCAAAGCCAGGGAATGCAGGGTAAAAGCTGACGCACTGCAGCACTTCCAGGACGCTGTTCCCTTCACAGCTACAGGCCAAGGGGTAACACCAAGGTTAACTCTGAGTTTCCTGGATTTTGCATGTATAGAACATGACCTCAAGGGCTTAGCGGGGTGGGGGTGGGGGAGACATAGGAGAAAGAGGGTAGAATTTATTGTAATAAGCAGAATAATTAAAAAAAAACAGCGTTTGTTTAGTGAAAACAAATGGGTTTGAGATGTAGGGAAGACCATAGTGTGGTAAATCTAATGCATATTGCTGGGCCTGATTCTGTCAACTTTGGCCTGATCTACCTGTAAAATTTAAAGCTGACCCAACTGTGGTGCTCAGGAGTGTGAGAAACCCACCCCTCTGAGAGGTGTAGCTATGCCAACCTAACCCTTCACCTCAGTAGAAGAACAGGGGTTGGTGGGACACCAGCAGAAAGAGCCCTTCCTTTGCTGTAAGGTAGCCTCTATGCTACGGGGTTATGTGGCCATAGCTGTATCGAGTATCTAAGCCAGTGTGATCCCTGCAGTGTACACAGAGGAGTTGACAGGATTGCTGGCCCCCTCGGTAATGTGTGTGGGGGGGTGAGGGGGGAGGGCAGTTCTACACACCCAGAAGGAGCCAGGCCCGGGATGGAAAGGGCAGGGGCATCCAGCCCCCAATGTTGCCCAGATAGCATGGCACCTTCCTCCCCACTGGTCCTCAGCACCAACTGGAGCACGTTGTGTGGGGTTCTGGGGCGTGATGTGATGGTGCTCCTGAGATGATTTTCAAGGGCCCGGGCTTCAGCTGCCTCAGTACCAGTGGCAGTGGCCAGGAGCCTTGGGTCCCTTAGAATCGCCAAGCCTTCAAGCCTCCCTTTTCCCCCTCGTCAATGGGTCTGAATGTAGACATAGCATTACATTCTAAGTATTGGGCTATTCTTCCCGTCATCACTAACCACCCACCCCAACTGACTGTCAGCCAAATAAGGATGCCACTTACAGTACCTGTTATGAACTTTTAGTGGTACCCAACCCATTTTTGTTACCATGGCACCAGACTTTCAGAAGACTGGCTTTATGTCTGAGAATCAGTGTGGACAATGATACGTGTAGTTTAAATTACCCAGGGAAGTAGTGTTCGCTCACAGGTACAGATAAAAGCACAAAGTCTAGGGCATTGGGTTACTTATTCTTGTAGCCCCTGCTACCGTGGACTACACTGACCCTTTGTATTACAGTAATGCCTGGAGATCTCCAGCTTAGTCATTGCATTAGGTGCCAGATATACACGTGATAAGAGACAGTGCCTGCCTGTGTAATCATTTATAGGATAAATAGATAAGTTGGACAAAGATGGGAGAAAAGGAGGATGATTATTCCCATTTTATAGATGGGTAATTGAGGCCCAGGTTAGGTGTCTCCTGCAGGAATGCAGTACTTTTCAACATTTCTCATCGCTACTCTAAGCATTGTTAAATGTCATGTGGTTCAAACTGAACTCTTCCTACAGCAATGATAGTTTGTGGAATATAAGAAGGTTGGGGACTATAGGTTAAGACTGAAGTGAAATTTATAAAGCTGTGCAGGAGCCCGCAGGTCCTTCCAGGCCTAAAAAAGAGATAGTGGCCGTTTAGTTGTACTACCTGTATCTACAACTACATGTATATCACTTTCAGAAGCCCCAACATTTGATCCATAGTCATATTTTCAGATTATTTTCATTGTTTTTTTTTTCCTGTTCCATTCTGCTTCCATTCTAATTATTATAATTAAATGTGGCCCATTTCTAAAAGGCCAGCAGCCCAGCTTTGATGTGAGAACAAGTTGCGGGATTTAAATGGACCATCTATATCACAAACTGCACATGACTGCCGAGAAAACTTCTCTAAGTTGTTATTGTTTGTCTGTACCAACTTGAAACCTATCTCCGACCATCAGTGGCATTTTGAAACTGAAATCTGCTAAAGGCATGTTGCATGATCATTATGACTAGAAAGCTTGATAGTAAATCAAAGATGGGCTTTCCTACATTGGAAACCTTTAGGCTGTGTCTACATTGGCAAGATTTTGCGCAAAAATGGCCGCTTTTGCGCAAAATCTTGCCGCCTGTCTACACTGGCCTTGAGTATTTGTGCAAGAACACTGACGTTGTACAAAATCAGTGTTTCTTGTGCAAATATTCTGACGCTCCCGCTCAGGGATAAGCCCTTTTTGAGCAAGTATTCTTGCGCAAGAGGCCAGTGTAGACAGGCAATGTTAATTTCTTGCGCAAGAAAGCCCAATGGCTAAAATGGCCAGCAGAGCTTTCTTGCGCAAGAGAGAGTCTACACTGGCACAGATGCTTTTGCGCAAAAGCACATGCCAGTGTAGACGCTCTCTTGTGCAAATACTTTTAATGGAAAAACTTTTCCGTTAAAAGTATTTGCGCAAAATCATGCGAGTGTAGACGCAGCCTTAGTGTTTGTAGGAAAACCAAACAAACATGAGATTCAGAATAAAAACTCTTCTCACTCTCTCTTCAGTCAGTTGAACACTTCAGATCTCCCTTGTGTATAGAGAATGGAATAACAAAATCTGGGGATGGGAAGAGCAGTTGTGCTATGAAATCATTGCTGTGTTGAAGCTGTGAAGTAGCACAGACAGAATTCAAACATTGCCTTTCTCTAAAATTGTGGCTGTCAAACTTTTGTACTGGTGACCCCTTTCACACAGCAGGCCACTGTGTACAACACCCCTCCCCCCACCTTTATAAATTAAAACCACTTTTATATACTTAACACCATTATAAATGCTGGATGCAAAGTGGGATTTGAGGTGGAGGCCGACAACTTGTCGTGACCCACCTATGTAATAATCTCAGTTTGAGAATCCTACTGAGAATCTAGAGCATCCAAACCATCAGTCATGCAATTTGGCATGAATAAGCTCCTATAAATATTCAGGAGTCTGTATGACAGATCTGAGAGCTTAGTTTATCATGGCTCTTTCTCCACCCATACAGACAAGCGCCTACTTCAGGACAAGTGGAGCACATGAACAAAAAGTACTAGGAGGACCCATGACACTTATGGGATATGGGAGGCCTAATCAGGACAGTGCATCCTAGGAATCCATCTGAAACCTGGGCACAGAATTCTCCATCCAGAAGTGGGTATTGGAAGCCTCCATGGATAATGAAGATGTAGGGGAACTTATTGGATACTGATTTCACTTGAAGAATAAATTGTAGAAGTCCACCCACCCAATCCCAGCAGCTCATTCACACTAGGAAAATGGCTCATGGAACTAATTCATCCTCCTTCTTAGACACGGTCATCCTGCACATAATGGAGGATCAAGAGGACAGGTGCCAAGAGGGGCAATAGATTTGGGCAGGCAGGAGCAGTCGGATAGAAATGGAATGGGAGAAGCTTATCAAAAAATAAAAATGCTCGAAAGAAAAGGTGGATCAAGATACAGAAGGAAAAGTGCAGAAAAGGAAAACAAGAGGGCAGTGAACCAACAGGTATGTGTTTAGCAACGTGCTAATCTTTCTCTCATGCTTGCTACATATAATGTTCAAAATCTATGATTTAATGGTAGCTTGGGGCTCTTATAGCCAAAATAAGAAGTCTGACTATCTTCACAGGTGTGGGTGAGGAAGGAGAAATCCCTCCCCTCCACAGACCAGACATCAGCTGGATGAAGCTTTCAGGCTCTTAGGCTGTGTATAAACTACATCCGTTTTCTCGAAAAAGTGATGTAAATTAGACACTTGGAAATTGCAAATGAAGCCAGGATTTAAATTTCCCGTGCTTCATTTGTATACTGGCCGCCGCGGTTTTTTTCAAAATGGGGCTTTTCAAAAGAAAAACGGCCATTTAGACGGGGATCAATCGAAAATACAACCCTTTTTCGAAAGATCCTGTACTCCTCAAATAATGAGGAATTTTGACAATAGCTCCCTCAGCTATTGTCAAAGAAACTGAATACTGGGAGCATCAAGTAATATAATGGGACACACCTAAACACCATGTCCTTAGCTTGGTTGAGAGTGATTTTAATACAAACATGCCACCAAATGGTTCAGAAACCCAACTTTGAAATGCCAGTCCTGAGGGAGATAAAAGAACTTTTTGGTAAGCTCACCTCTAATGAAAAGCATTTCACAACTGAGGATATAAAATCAGATCATTCATCCTGAGAATGGGAATGGTCAGCACTGCCGGGTCATAGTGTGGAGTTGTACCAGCTCACTGCTTAGGAGTTAAACATTTACTAACTGAGTGGAAAAAGAAGATTTCCGAAGAACTCAGGGCCAGATTTTCATGTGCTCTGCACCCACAATTGAAATCAGATTTTGAGGAAGTCTCAAGACCCAGCACGTTGAACCCTTCTGCAAATCTGGCTACTTATTTTGGTGCCTATATAGATTTTAAGGCCAGAAGGGACCACTATGAACATTCAGTCTGTTTTTCCTGCCTAAATTAGGGCCAGAGAATGTCACCCAATGATCCTTGACTCAAACCCATCATTTCTGGCTGACCCAGTGCATAATGTTGAGAAAAAGCCAATCTTTATTTAAAGACTGCATGTGATAGACAGCCCACTGTCCCTAAATAAAACCTTCTAATGGTCATTTATCCTCACTGTTAAAAATCTGAATCTTATTTCTAAGAATATAAAAACAGCCATACTGGGTCAGACCAAAGGTCCATCTAGTCCATTATCCTGTCTTCTGACATTGGCCAATGCCCGATGCCCCTGCAGGAATGAACAGAACAGTGAACCATCAAGTGATCTATCCCCTGCCACCCATTCCCAGCTTCTGACAAACAGAAGCCTGGGACACCATTCCTACCCATCCTGCTAATAGCCATTAATGGACCTATTCACCATGAATTTATCTAGTTCTTTATTGAACGCTGTGAAAGTCCTGGTCTTCACAGCATCCTCTGGCAAGGAGTTCCAGAGGTTCTCTGTGTTGTGTGATAAAATATATCCTATTTGTTTTAAATCTGCTACCTATTAATTTCATTTGGTGATCCCTAGTTCTTGTGTTATGGGAGTAAGGGTATGTCTACACTACAAAGTTAGTTCGAACTAACGGATGTTAGTTCGAACTAACTTTCATAGGCGCTACACTAGCGCTCCGTTAGTTCGAACTAGGTAATCCTCATTCCACGACGATTAAGCCTAGTTCGAACTAGCTAGTTCGAATTAAGGGGTGTGTAGCCCCTTAATTCGAACTAGTGGGAGGCTAGCCCTCCCCAGGTTTTCCTGGTGGCCACTCTGGCCAACACCAGGGAAACTCTACTGCTCCCCTCCCGGCCCCGGACCCCTTAAAGGGGCACGGGCTGGCTACGGTGCCCATGCCAGGTGCAAGCCTGCCAGCACCCAGCCAGCAGACCCTGCACCTGGAACGGATCGAGCCACCCACCCGATGCCCCCCAGCCCTCCACCTCTTCCCGGGACCAGGCTAGCGGCTCCCGGGAGCTTGCCCGGGACCGCAAGAGGCGGGCACCCGCCTGGGCTAGTGCGGACATCATGGACCTCGTCCATGATCTCCGCACTAGGTACAGGAAAGTGGCCGGCTTGGGGAGGATAGCTGCCAGCCTGGCCACCCAGGAGCAGGTGTGCAAGAGAATCAAGGGGGTCCACTGAGCCCTGAGCCCCCGACCCTGAGCTTACAATGGCCGTCCTGGGTCAGACCAAAGGTCCATCTAGCCCAGTAGCCTGTCTGCCGACAGCAGCCAACCCTAGGGACCCTGGAGGGGATGGACCGAAGACAGTGACCAAGCCATTTGTCTCGTGCCATCCCTCTCCAGCCTTCCACAAACCTTGGGCAGGGACACCACTCTTACCCCCTGGCTAATACCACTCCATGGACCCAACCTCCATGACTTGATCTCACTTCTTTATGGGAACTAATGAAGAACTTTTCTTGATGCACCGTCTCCACCCAACTCCTGCTTTTAAAGAACTCTATCCTGTCCCCCCTTCATCTCCTCTTTTCTAAGCTGAAAAGTCCCAGTCTCTTTAGCCTCTCTTCATATGGGACCTGTTCCCAACCCCTGATCATTTTAGTTGCCCTCCCCTCTCCCACCCTCTCTCTTCCCCTCTCCCACCTCCTTTTCCCAGTCTCCCCCAGTTTTGTTCAATAAAGACAGATTCCATTTTGGAAGACACGTTATCTTTATTTTGTACATCAAGAAGAGGGGCTAGGGAAGGGTAAGTGGAAGGAGGTGAGGGAGGAATGGGGCACGAGCCCCCGATGGGGAGGACTGGGCTGGCTCTGCGGGCTTCTGGGGGTGGAAGCTCTCCTGCAGCCCCCCAATTGCCTCCTCTCCCCAGATGGCAGCCTGCGGCAAGTGCAGCCGGGCTGATGGCCGAGTGGTGTGATGTGCCAAGTGTGGGTAGTCCGGGCACTCCAAGCCAGGACTTCTTTGCAAGCGGGGCACCCCTGAGAACTGTCTGTTCGGGGTGGGGGTCGGGACCCTTTAAGCACAGCCCTCGGCTAGCCTGAGACAGCATCTCCACGCTCTAATTCCTCCTCTGATGCCCTGCCAGCACTGCTTCTGGCCATCCTTAACCCCGCTTCAGAGTCCACTTAATGTGGACGCGCTAGTTCGAATTAGCAAATGCTAATTCGAACTAGTTTTTAGTTCTAGATGCGTTAGTTTGAATTAGCTTAGTTCGAATTAACTAATTCGAACTAAGTTAGTTCGAATTAGCGCTGTAGTGTAGACATACCCTCAGTAAATAACTTTTCCTTATCTACTTTCTCCACATCATTCATGATTTTATAGACATCTTTTATATCCCTCCTTAGTCTCCTCTTTTCTAAACTGAAAAGTCCCAGTTTCATTAATAATTCCTCATATGGCAGCCATTCCAAACGTTCATTTTTGTTGCCAATTTCTGAACTTTTTCCAGTGCCAAAATAACTTTTTTTGAGATGAGGCAACCATATTTTTCTGCAGCATTCAAGATGGGGCATACCATAGATTTATAAAGAGCCAATAAGATATGCTCTGTGGGTATGTCTACACTACCCCGCTAGTTCGAACTAGCGGGGTAATGTATGCATACCGAACTTGCTAATGAAGCCCAGGATTTGAATTTCCCGAGCTTCATTAGCATAAAGCCAGCGCCGCCATTTTTAAAAGCCGGCTAGTGCGAACCCCGTGCCGCGCGGCTACACGCGGCACGGGCTAGATAGTTCGAACTACGTAGCCATTCCGAACTATCTGTACTCCTCGTGGAATGGCTACGTAGTTCGAACTATCTAGCCCGTGCCGCGTGTAGCCGCGCGGCACGGGGTTCACACTAGCCGGCTTTTAAAAATGGCGGCGCCGGCTTTATGCTAATGAAGCCCGGGAAATTCAAATCCCGGGCTTCATTAGCAAGTTCAGTATGCATACATTACCCCGCTAGTTCGAACTAGCGGGGTAGTGTAGACATACCCTGTCTTATTCTCTAAACTGAAGTTCTCTAGCTTTAGTTTCTAGCCATTGGATCTTATTATGCCTTTGTCTGAAAAACAAACCCCACACTTTGTTTTAGATCCTGGATCCATTGAGTGAGGCTTGCTCTATGGGCCTGAAAGGAGCACAGATAGACTCTGAGACTTGTTGCTCTCAAACTTGCTGCTGCAGGTGTTTTTCTGTAATGTAGATGTATTCATGTTACATCAGGCTATGTTTACATGTACAAGTTTCCAGCGACACTACTGTCCTGACACAGCTGTGCTGCTGTAAGAGCACCGGTGTAGTCACATTATGCGGATACAAGTGAGACAAAGTAATAAAACCAGCTCAACAAGTTACAATTGCTGTCACTGGGGGCATGTCTGCACTATGAAATTATTTTGAAATAATAACTCCTGAAATAACTATTTCGAAATAGCACGCCCCCTTGAGCAACATGAATTTTGCTGGAATAAGTGCTCTCTGAGCCCTGGTCTACACTAGGGAGTTATTTTTAAATGACTCCCCTTATTTCGAAATAACAAGCGGAGCGTCTCCAAGCCTGTTATTTCGAAATAATAAGTCCTGCTTTCTATGAGGAATAACACTTATTTCAAAATAGTTATTTCAAAATAGCGAGAGTGTGGTTGCTCCACTGCTGCTATTTTGAAATAACTGCTCACCCATTACCAAGACAGTTTCCCCAATTATCACCTGTAATACCATTAACTCACAAACATCCCACTCTCCCTACCTTTAATATCAGCAATTCACAGACACTTACCTTCCTTCCTCCCCCTTCCCCCCCCCCCCATCCCCCTTCTGTTCTGCAATGTGATTTGTCCTTTTCATATTTGTTCATTTTTTTTAATTGTATCCTTTGGTATATATGGTTGTGACTACTTTCTTCCACTATTTGATCTGAGGAAGTGGGTCTGGCCCACGAAAGCTCATCATCTAATAAACCATCTTGTTAGTCTTTAAAGTGCTACATTGTCCTGCATTTTGCTTCAACTACCCAAGACTAACACGGCTACATTTCTATCACTGCTCCCCAGAGTCATTCAAAGAAATTACTCCCCAGTGCTTCCTGGAGCTCTAAGTTGAGGTAGCGTGTCCATATTCAGGGAGCCTGCCATGGACTAAATTTGAAGCCTCCCTGTTTTTTTCTCACACCCTGAATGCAAAAGTTTTGCGGAGCTAAGTGCTAGTGTAGACATGGCCTATGTCTCTTTCCAGTTACCAATCTGTGTAGAAATACATTTGATAATTGCCCATTTGCTCATTCAAAGGATTCATTTAAAAACCTGGGGAATTTAAGTAATTAAGATTCTCCAGAATGTTATGTAATTATCACCACGCTTACGTGATTGTATCTGAGAACAGTGAGACTCTGTGGAGAATAAATGCAACCCTTTTACTGAGTCAAATTAAGAGCAAATTACAAATTTGCTCTTAATTGTCTTTGGACCCTTGATGGGCAAAGAAAACTTTCAAAAATTTGTGTTGCTCATTTTTCTCTGTTGTTCTGGACTTGAACAAAGCTCTAGTTAAAATGTAACGCCGGACACAAGAATTGGCTCAAACTGGAACTAAACTTGGTGCAGGTTCCAAAATATCTTAGTGTTGTTCCTGGTTGCAGCTGAAACTAGAAGCAGAACTAAAATAGTGCTTGAAAGGCCATTTCACTGGCAGTGTTATGTGCCATGGGGGTCAAAGGTAGGAGGAAGTGCTTTAATAGAAATAATAGCAGTAATGGGGGAGTTATTTTCTCTGAATGCCTGACTTGCAACAGTGACCTGAAGGAACTTGAGAATGCAAATATATGGACATAATCCTAAATTATAGTTAATGAGAGCTTTCCATTGACTTGAATGGGCTTCTGATCAGGCCATATAACAGGGCCTAATGTCCAAGAAATGATGCCATGTTGCAGGTTGTAGGAGTGTAGTGAGCAGGATGTCCCAAGGCCTTCCCATTAAAGGGGCTGGGGTTCTCCATGGAAGGCCACACCCTTTTGCTACTCCCGCTCTAGAACTAGTTCAATAGTGGGGAATGAGCATTGTCTGGCTCTAGGTCCTTCTCTAGAGTGGGACCTATGTGTTCAGTGGGTTGTGTCCTGAGCATGGGTTCCAGGCACCCAACAACACAGAGTTGAGGCACCCAGCACCAGTCTAGGGAGTGGGGGAAAAGCTTGAGGCACCTTGTCCACTGAGGAGGGGGAGTACTGCCACTCGCTGCCAGGCATAGATGGCAGCCCCGCCCCAACCCAGGGCCCTTTCAGTGGCAGAAGTGCTAGCAGGGAATCCCACCACAATACACTGACCATTGCTCGCAGAAGCCCACAGCCAAACAATACTTACGCTCCCCTGGGCTACTTCCTAAATTCCCCCTCAGTCATATTTGCATCTGCAGCTCGTCCGTGTCCTCCTTAGGGTATGCAGCGAGGAGTAGCCCCAACAGTTCCTCTGCTTTGGGTGCATCTGGTGGTCCAAGATCCCTGGAAAACCCCTCAGCATGGCAGTCGCTGCTCACTGTAATCAACCTTTACTGCTGGTCAGAGGCCCCCAGCCTGTTGTCAGCACTCCCAGAGGTAGTTTCCCAACTTGAGTGCAGGGGGGAGGGTTGTGCCTTCTCTTGCAGTTCATCCCAGAATGAGCTGCAGGTCCCACCTCTTATACTTCCTGTTCCTGCAGGGGCTCCACCCTTCCGCTTCCAGCAAGGGGTCAGAGACGTCACCAGTTGCTGCCACCAGAAGGCATTGGGTTCCTCTTCTTTGGGATTCGCCGTGGAAGGCTACGCCCCTTTGCTACACAACCGCAATACAAAGTTTTTGCACCTTTTTTCTTTTGTCTAGGGGCCAATGCTCATTAGGAGCCTTGGGTTTATTAGGGGGGCTTTGGGCTCCTAACTCACTTGAACCTCACAGATGGAGCTCCATATACAGGAGGAATGTATAACCACATGTTATTTTTAAAATGCCTTTGCATCTTAGCCAAACAAAACCTAACAGTGCTTTAAATCTGGTGTTTTTAAAATTGTGAACTCCATGCACATCAAGCCTGGTTTGAATCAGGCCATATTTTGGCCTTGATTGTGCAATGACTTTTGTATGGGCAGACCCCCGTGGGACTTCAGTGGAGCTCCATGTGGATATAATTTACATCCACAAGCAGGTTGTTACAGGCTCAGGGTCTTTGTACCAAATTTTTAACTCTTATGATCCTTTTTAAAATTTGTTTTCCTCCTGAATCCCCACTATGTTTTGTTCTGTTGATGGAACAATGTGAGCACCCTCTGCTGGCCAACACAACACATTCACATCTTTCTCAAATCTTAAATTTTCTCCGGGCAGTGTCAGTCTTACGTTGCAAAGACGCTGAGTTCAAGTCCTAGTCAAGAAGATGATTTGTTAACTTCAAAAAAATCTGTCTCAGACTTGCTTTGATTTAAAATGTTATTCCTGAATTTTTAAACACCAAATCCTTGTTCATCCCTGAATCTGCTTCATTTAACCACATATTTAGAAAAAGCTTTATGCTGAACAAAGTATAACACAGCGGTGGAGGAGAAGGGTTATATCCGCTCCCCCATCCACATCCACATCCCCATAGACCATTCATACTATTCCCCGTTCCTATGTGGAATGAGCCTTCATTAATCTCTGTCACACTATCCCCCAATTCCTTCCTTCTGCAGAGGCCTCTTTCCCCCTCCCCCACTCATCCACATAGGCTAATCCTTAACACTTACCCAAGAGCAAATCAAAGATTTTTGATCAAAGCCTGTTCATGTTTTGTTAAGCCAGCCTGAGCAGGGTGGCGGTGGGGAGTCCAGCCATTCATTGAAAGAGCATAACAGTGGTGCGAGAAACAAGGAACACTCCTGCAGTACTGCCTATCCCAAACATGTAGAGCTCATACATTAGCCATTCTCACAGATCATGAGTTTAGCTCAAGCTCAAGAGTTTGGAAAAAAAACCAACCTTATACACAACTTCACCTTATCCCCAGGACTTCAAGATGAAGGGCACTGGTGTGAAAGAATATGCTATGTACACGCTAAACAATTTACAGACATAGCAATACAAGAAACAATGAAGACACAAGAAATTCTGAAGTCCGGATCCACCAAAGCACTTAACTCTTTCCATGATGAGACTGCATACATGCTTAAATTGACACACATGATAAAGTATTGCTCCCAGGCCTGAATGACTGGCAGAGAATGCAGGTGCTAGCATGCACATGGGAGCCTGAACAAGATGCTTAGATTTCAGACACTTTTCCAATGGAGCTGCAATCTTGGCTAGGGGCTTTAGGCATTGGCATAGTGTCAATGGTAGGTAAATTCCATTTTGGTTTTGAACTTCACATTTATATACTGCACAAGGGAGGATCTGGGGGGAGGGGGGGCGGGGCTCTGGCAGCTCGACATTGTTGCAGGGACAGGCAGAAGGGTTTGCTGCGAGATGAAGGATTCTTGGGAACAAACTACCGTGATGTAGTAGAAGGAGCTGGGCCAGCGCTTTTAGTATTGCAGTCACAGCAGTTCCTTAAAAGCCAGTGTGGAAGCCTTATGTTTTCCTAGGTGGTTCCAGCTAGAATTAGCCAGTGTCACATGGACATCAGCAAATTTTAAATCTCAGGGAAGATGGTGGCTGGACACACAAACAGTTTACTTTGGAAGGGAGTTGCATCTAACCCCCTTTACATTTAGGTCATGAACTCAGACGTCCAACTTCCCTTTAAGGGGAGAAGCTAGAAGAAGAGGCGACTGCTGCAGATTGATTTACACCAAAATTTTCAGAAATGGCCATTGTTTGTGACTGGACAACATGAGATTCTTTAAAAGGGGAGAGGGGTCTGATTTTCAGAAGGGCAGAGCACCAGCAGCTGCAACGGCTGTCAAGTTTTGGAAAATCAGGTTCCAATTGGGTGTCCCATATCTGGGACCCAGTTTTGAAAGTGTGAACCCCAATTGCTAGTAAAAGCACCTGCAAGTGGGTAACAACATATAAAAACAAACCGGTGGCTGGTCCAACCACTGGGCTATTGGCTTTGTTCAGATGGGTTTCCCGTTTTTGTTTGGTTGTTTTTTTAAGGGGATCTGGTGTTCATTCTGACAGCCAATTGGAAAATTTCCAAACTCACAAACGTTTTCGCAAGCCAGGAAAATAATTTCCTACCCAGTTCTATATATGACAAGAATAAAGAATATGAGGACACACCCACTCTCTGTGTCCCACCTTGACCCAGGCCAAAGAATTGCTTACTGCAGGAGTGTTGTCTAGTAATTGGGAAAGCTGAGCAATCATCAGATTGGTTATCTCCTGCTGCTCTGACTCAGGACCTGTGCCACTGACTTGCTGTGTGAGCAGCTTAACACACATTTTCAAAGGTACTGAACATCCGTAGTTCCCCCTGACTTTAATCAGACCAGTGGGTGCTCAGGAACTCTCAGAATCAGCCCTGTAGTAGCATATCTGTATCTCAGTTTGCACCTGCCTCAAAATTCGTACAAAGCCTGGCTGGCAGGGAGTGGATTGTTGGCTGTGAAATAAATATTCTGAAGGCCATTTAAATCCTTAGATGAAAGCTGCCACATTGGGGGCAAAGGATGATCTTCATTCCTAACAGAAATACCGCCTGCAAACGCCCAGTGCTCTGGTGCTTCGAGGTCACCAAATGTGCTTCTGCAAACTGATGCCATGCAACGCCCTTCATTCTGTTTACCAAAACCACAAATCTGCTGGAATCTTTATCAGAAACACTCCATGCATTTACGCATCGCTCCCTCCATTGTTCAAGCTGTTTCTAGCTACTGTTCTGCTTTCTTTAGTCCCCTGTCCTTGATGCTAAGACTTGATGTAGTGTCACGTGCTAAGATATTGTTGGTTTACAGACACCTCGACTGTACTTTTTCGGGGAGGGAGGAAGGACTATGTTCAGCGTACAGTAACAAGGTTACTTTCTCTCTGGGAAACAAATAGCATTTTTGTTTTATTGTTCAAATAGATATGAGTGAGGCCTTGTGGTCTAGCAATCACTGCAGTGGGCTGGATCTACGTAACCATTCGTGCTGGTCAGTCCAAACAGATTTGATTTAGTTTTATTCAGCCTGTCATGGCCAACAATTTTACACACAATAGATGTGGGGATTTTAAGGCCAGAGAGGATGCATACCCATGCACTGCCCCTGCTCCTGGGCTGGCAGCCTGGTGGGCCTTATTACAGAACTTTTCCAAAATACTTCGTGGGCCGCATTTGGGAAGTGCTGGGGCCATTTGAGACCCCCTGCTTTATATGGTAGTTTGGGCTTCCTTAGCAAAATACCTTCCCAAGTCAAAAGACAGATTGTAGGTGGGTTTAAAACACATCACATCTCTATATTCTGGCCTAATCCTTTTAAAAAATAACCTGGGTCAGTTTAGCTATTTCATAGGAAAGAGGGACTCCAGGGGCCCTCAAGGCCATGGATAACATTCCTTTGTCCATGCCTTCCAGGAAAGGGAAATAATACAGTGAGATTAGCTTCAGCAAAGTGGGAAGCTTCCCTTCCTTTTTAGATAAAGCCAAGCTCCTATTCTTGAGCTCTCTGGTCACACAGCAACATCATGTGTCACTCTCTGTCTGAGGCAGCCACACAAGCAGCATTGACAGCTTCAGCCACCCACCCAGCAGCTGGTTCATCTCCCTTGGTTTCCAAAGAGGTAATTCAGATTCACAATTATACATGCCGGGTTTATGTCAGACTGATTCAACCCTGTTTCCTGGAAACTAGACCAAGGCCTTTGGGGTAAAGGCACACAATCAGAGACGGAGGGTAACTTTTATCCCTCTCTTTCTAGGCATTGTTAACAACACGTTGGCTCTGCAGCTTAGTTTCCAGTTCTCTATTCAAACAATCTGAATGAACTTAAGTCTTTGTTTGCCTTCTCTTCAAATTGACCTCCGCTGCTGGCATGAGACCTTTGTATGCTTGTTGCAAGAATAGCAGAGCCAAGATATTTTAGTCGGGCTTGAGGCCACACCACCTCCACAAAATCGCTTCAAGGGGATTGCTGAGTCAGAATAAATTGCTCAGGATAGATTCTCCTCCTCCCAAAGCACAATGATGGGGCAGAGGGTTATCACATTTTGTCACTCTGAGTCACTCACCCCTTTACGAATCTACAAGTGTTGTTGGCAGCTCTTCATTGGATTGATTATAAGGGCTGGGGAGTTGTCCCATTCCTATGTGAGTGCAATGTGCCTGCCAAACTTTTGAAGGAGGTTCCATATGTAAATTTGTCCTGAGCTACAAACTAGGACACTGTCTGTCCTAGGCATATGTCAGTTCAGGTTGCTGCTTGTCCATGTTCTTGATGTGTATCTAGGGCTGTCCTGCATGCTGCATTGTCACTGGGCTTGAGAAGCATCACACACCAAATATTCCAAACCATGGCTTCAGCTAGCATATACCGGTGTGGCATTGACTTCAGTGCTGCTGCCCCAACAGACACCAGCTGAGGATCTATCCGTGGCTGCCTAAATAGCACTGGAAAAATGTGCATGGGGAGGGATCCCAAGTGCACACAGAACTGTAGGCAAACAGAAAACACGCCAGCAAAACTGGTAACTGCAAGCACAAACAGACACACACATACCCCTGTAATTACTCATCCTGTACTTGGAAATGGCCATCAGAGCAGTGTACACACAAAATGTGTGCCACCATAAATGTGGGGAGTGCAACTTAGATGCCAAGTTTTGAAAATTTGGTCCTAAAAGTGACCCCAAAATATCTTCAAGAAGGAATCAAGATTACCATGGCTGCAGAAGCCCCTCTGGGATGAAAACATTGGGTTTCCCATGAGCAGACTATCACTGGAAATTGAAAAACCTGCATTGAAATAACGTATATAAATTAATTGTACAGCAGCTAGCTGGGACTGGGGCCTCTTGGCACTACAATAATCCCAAGTAATTAATTATAATTATAATTATAATTCTATTAGAAGATTTACATGCTGTTGCTCAGGTCCTTAACTCACATACGTTTTTTTTTTTCATTTAAATCATTGTTTTAGGGTGGGTCTGGGAATGAGGGGCTCGGGATGCAGGCTTCCCTGAAGAGAGAGGACAACCCCAGCTCTCTCACACTGCAGCAGTTTGGGTCCAGGTGAGAAGCACTCTCCATGGCTGCTGCAGCTCCAGCGGGCAGAACTGAGAGATGTGTGCATGTCCCCCAGCTGCGGGACAGAGACATACAGACAGACACACAGACAAGATCTCTAAAATATATAGTCGATAGCTGTCCCTTTCTCCACTCCTGCCCCCTGTTGGCCCAATGGAGTTATAGCTGCCTGGTCCCCATCCCTGGCCCCCTGCTGACCTCCCTCAGTGGTCATTCTTCAGTATAACTGTCCCTCCTACCAGACCCCTCCCTTTCCATTTTTTGAGAAACAATCAAATTCCAGGCACATCCCATTGTCCTGGCACCACCAAACCCTGACCCTGATTTAAGTTAGGAAAAGAGGAAGGATAAAAGCTGCATTTGTCTAGAATCTGGATGCACAGTTCTCTCCTGTTGATGTGCACCCATACCACCCACACTGCTCCTAAAACCTTGTGAGGGAAGGAAGAATTTTACCCCCTTATTACAGATGGGGAAACAGAAGCACGTGGAAATGAACTGTTTTGCCCAAAGTCACATGGGAATCAGGAGCAGACTTGAGATAAGTACTCAGGTATTCCTAGCTCCCAGTTCTTTGCTTCAGCCATTTGACGATAGCCTCTCTCAAGTTAACTCTGTCCATTACAGAATTCGTCCTAGCGGAAGGAGAGCCGCATCCCTCAGTACCTGGCAATTGGCTCAGTAAAGGGAACTTTTACTCCTGCATCCTCACAGTTCATACCTATATCCATGTTAATTTGGTCCTTGATGGTAATGCCCTGTCACTGAAACAGCTGACTACTAGCGAAGCTATATTGACATCCAGTCTTGACTCTGGGAAATAAATGGACTCCCACAATGCTTACTACAGGTGAATTACAAATTGTAACAATTTTAAATAGTTCAGACTGATTTTCAAGTCAGCAACTAATAACCTCAATTTTTGAGTTGTGCAAAGTGAATATTGGACTGACCATTGGAGTATTCCCAGGAAAAACAACCCAGATAATTAATTTGAATATCTCCTAATCACTGAGCTCTGAAAATCAAGACTCACCATGGCTCCCTGCTTACTCTAAGCCTAATAGCTGCATCCCTTTTGGGTGCTTCATATATGAATGTCTGGTGCTTACCATTTTGTATTTTCTTTGACACCATAGGAAAAAACTATTTCTCGGAAGAGAAGGAAAAGGGTGTATTTTTTATTATCAGTAGAGGGAAACAGTCATTCCTCTTGAACAAGTGTTTCAAGTTTCCATCTCCTCCTATCTAAATGATAAAATATGAAAGAACACTACTTACTTTCCGGCTGCGTCTAGACTGGCCACTTTTTCCGGAAAAGCAGGTGCTTTTCCGGAAAAACTTGCCAGCTGTCTACACTGGCCGCTTGAATTTCCGCAAAAGCACTGACGATCTCATGTAAGATTGTCAGTGCTTTTGCGGAAATACTATGTTGCTCCCGTTTAGGAAAAAGTCTTTTTCCGAAAAACTTTCACGCAAAAGGGCCAGTGTAGACAGCAGAGATTTGTTTTGTGCAAAAAAGCCCCGATCACGAAAATGGCGATTGGGGCTTTTTTGCGGAAAAGTACATCTAGATTGGCCATGGACGCTTTTCTGCAAAAAGTGCTTTTGCAGAAAAGCGTCCTGCCAATCTAGATGTGCTTTTCCGAAAATGCTTTTAATGGAAAACTTTTCCATTAAAAGTATTTCCAGAAAATCATGCCTGTGTAGACATAGCCTCCATGTTTCTCCCCACCCCTTACTGCCCTCTAAAGATCAAGCTAGCATGAAAGAGCTAGGATATCTTCTATGAGATAATCTTGATTTTCCTCTGATTTTACCTACCATTTCCATGTCAGCAACCAGAACAAATGTAAAGTGCTGGGAATTTCCCCTCCACAATCCTGCAGGATTTTGGAATAACCAAAGTCACTCCATAAATCCATTTCAAGCTTTACAGAAGACTTGTTGCATGAAGGGCTAGGAGTCTTAGTTCTAAGTAGGTATGAAGCCTGAAAAAGCTGCTAGCTGTTTACATTAAAATAAAGCATTGGTGTATTAATTAATTGGTGTATGCTCTCCGAAATAGAAGACCTGGCTCTGGTTTTATTAATATAATGGAGGTACAGCATGTCTGTGTTCATGCTTGATTGGTCAGAATAGGGAAATAGACTCTTTTGTGAAACTAAATTTTGCTCATGTCTGTCTGGGAAATCATGTCTGTCTGTCATGGCACAGCCTGCCCTAGTGATGTCTGCACTAGCAGCCCACCCTAATGATTTCTTTCTTTATGCTGATGGCTTAGATTTGTCTTTTAGGCAAGGTCTGATGAGATGCCTACTCTTGAAAGTTATAGCTTGCCTTCAAATTTTCCTATAGGCTGCGTCTAGACTGGCATGATTTTACAGAAATACTTTTAACGGAAACGTTTTTCCGTTAAAAGTATTTCCGCAAAAGAGCATCTAGATTGGCACGGATGCTTTTACGCAAAAAGTGCTTTTGTGCAAAAGCATCCGTGGCCAGTATAGACACACTTTTGTGCAAGAAAGCTCCGATGGCCATTTTAGCCATCGGGCTTTCTTGCACAAGAAATTAAGGCACCTGTCTACACTGGCCCTCTTGCGCAAGTATTCTTGTGCAAGAGGGCTTATGCCTGAGTGTGAGCATCAAAATATTTGTGCAAGAAGCACTGATTTTGTACATTTTGTGCTCTTGCGCAAATTCAAGCGGCCAGTGTAGACAGGCGGCAAGTTTTTGCGCAAAAGCGACTGCTTTTGTGCAAAATCTTGCCAGTCTAGATGCACCTATATAGTTTACCTTCTCCTTTCATTTCCCCCTTCCTCCCTCCCCCTCCTTTGCCAATATGGTGTCCTTCATGTGAATGATGAATTTTTAGCAAATACATTTCACGTGTAAAGTAGATCCTTCCCTCTTCTTCCATCCTCACCCTCTTCGAGCAGCAGGGAAAGCAAAGCTAACGGGCGAGGTTACAGTACATGTGACTCATTCCCATTCCTAGAAAAACACAGTCAAGAGCTATGATGACAGCTAAGGGCACGTTTGACCTTTTTTTTTCTGAGAAATTGCTTATGTCATCTTTAGAAAAAGGTTAGGCAATACAGGGGCCGCTAACTCACCCTTTTCTGCTCTCCTCCAGCTGTGCCTTCTCTGCAACAGAGCAGGAAGCTATGGAACGAATAGGCCATATGAGGGAATTCAATTTGGAAATGTTCAAACAGTGTCAGAAGTGGTTAAAGGTTATTGATGTGAAACCAGCTGACCCAGAGAGAATAGACTTTGGTCCTTGCTCGCTCTCTCATACCTCTGGTTACCAGAAATGCTTGCTCTGCATTCTCCCTCCTCTACCCCCACCCTAGCCTCTAGGCAGGTTTGCATGGCTAGCCTATGGACGCTCCCTGTGAAGCAAGCAGAATGCACCTTCTCAGTGATGGGTCTTGCATATCTTATCCCACTAACAGGCTCTTGTTTATGGTAATGTTGCGTGGAAAGGGGAAACATTCTCTCCCTAAAAAGGGAAGCGCCTGTTATGCCTCAGGAACTTGCCAGTTTCCTGATATGAAGACAACCACTTTGGATACAGCCCTGACACCAAGCAAGACCTCCATCTTTGCTCACTTTGCAGCCTGGCTTTAGTTCAGCTCCTCCAGACAGACTGGAGTCTGCCATGAGACTATATCTGCAGAGAGCTTTAGAGATGACCTGCAAAGGAAAACATTGCGTTGGTATTCCTCTCTCCACTATTTGATAAAGTCTGAAGGAGGGCTGAAAATGCTGTTTCTGCTTGGGATGTTTTTGTTTTCATAAGAAGTATCAGGTTTGAACTGCCCTGTTAGTGCTGGAAAATTCCATGGAGGACTGGCGATCTAGCGGTACTAAGACATGACAAGCATTGTGTAATAGGGTGTTCACCCCCATAGAAGCCTTGAGTAGATTAATCTGGGACAGAAGGGGACAATTAACATCATGGTGCATTCCATCTTTTTAATTGGCTCCTTCCATCCCAGATTAAACTACTCAGGACTTCATAGGGCCTAATGGCTGATGAAACAGCTGCGGGAGGAGCTGGTGTACAAGTATAAAGCTGAGAGGGGGCTGCAGGGAGGAGGTTGGCAGTCACTCTACAGAAGAAAGGGGAGTTGGTTAGGGAGAAGAAGGAGACCTTGCAGGAGAGGAAGCAGTGGGATCCTGCCCTGGGGTAGGGACTCTTACAAGAGGGTGAAGTAGCTAAGAGGAGTGGAGAGCCCTCTGGTGGTAAACCCCTACCATCTCTTGCAAAAGTGGCACCTGAAACTGAGGAATGCCTAAAAAGGCAAAAAAAATCTTGCCCAGTGGCAAGGGGACTCTGTTACCCTGAAGTGGGATACAATATAGTACCTTTCCAAAATCTTCTTCACTTAGCACAAAAGGGCATGGATTTATTTTTCCCAGTGGTGGGTCACCTTTAAAAAAACAGCTACTCACTATGTGAGACCCTTCATGATACCAGTTCTCCCCCTTCCTTCCCACACACACTTTCCCCGGCTCTGATATTGAATTAGAAGAGGCAGGAGAGGCATGTGACTACATCCAATGAGAACATTCAGTGGGTGCTGCTCACTGGGGTATGACACGAAGCCCTTTCTCTAGTGGGGAGTGGCCACTGCTACCAAGCAGAAGAGAGACACCAGAACGAAAAGATAATTCTTGTGGTTAAGGTGCTGACCTAGAACTTGGGTGATACAGGTTCAGTTTTTGGCTCTGGCACATGTTTCCTCTGCTACCCTGAGCAACTCACTTAATCTGCTGGTGCTTCCATTTTCCTTCTGTAAAACAGGGATGACAATAATGTTCTCTCCAACCTTTGTCCGATAAGAGCGTGTGCACGCTTTTGGGTAGAGATGCTCTACGTGTGTCTTGGCTCCATCTAGCACAGGGGGTCCTGACCTCAGCCGGGGCTTCTAGGTGTTACCGTCATACAAATAGCTAATGCGGATGAAGACACTTCTCTAATTTCCATAAGCACCTACACCATAGCAATCATGCAATGTACGAAGCTTCCCCTACCACCAGTGGAAGGGGGGCTTAAACATGATAGCACCCAGGGATGTTCAGGGATGCAAATGTGTTCATTGTTGTATTTGTAATGGGGCCCTCACTGTTTCACTCTGACAGCATGCAAGCAAATGTAACACTGCCTTCTCTCCAGGTACTGCTATTGCACTCATTGCTGAGTGCTTTAAATACACAGGAAAGTAATCCCAGGTGCCTGAGAGCTGCTGATTTTGACTAGGAGCCTTTCTCATCCCTGCTCCTCTTCTATATGCACACAAAGTAGCTAAGGGATGGGACAGGAGGAGGAGAGTGGTCATGGGAAGCAGGTGAGAGACTCCTTTCTGAGTGCTCATGTGCAAGAAAATAATGCCCAGGCTGGGAATCTCTTCTGGGAGAAGAAGCAGAGAAGGAGAGAGGAATCCTGGCATCTTTCGGGGCAGGCTCTATGGAGAGGACCAAGAGTGGGATGTGCTTTTTGGGGGGTGAGCCTCCAGGATGAACATTCTCATCCATAGCATCCAGGCTGGTGTAGTAAATCTGTGGCTCCCTGAAAAGCCCTTTGATGGGGCTTTCACCTGCAAAGCCCAGGAAGCAGTGAATAACTTTCCCCATCCACCCCAAACTGCTCTCCAGGGGTGCTGGGGCAATTTTTAGAGTGGTGGTGCTGAGAGGTGTTGAACTGGAAACCCTGTAGATAATGGAAACCACTTAAAGCCAGGGGGTGCTGCAGCACCCGCCACACCCCTAGCTCCAGCACCTATGCCGGTCTCATGCCAGCTAGAGTGAGGGAGAGGTAAGGAGGTAAGATTTCAGCCCCCGCAATAGGGTAGGATATGGGCAAAGAAGTGGTGTATGTGCTTGGCCAGGAGGAGTTGGGGGGGGGGGGGTTTCCTGAGCAGGAGGAGAAAGAGTCTGCCAAGAGAAATAGGGAGATGTCCTGGTTCCCCTTGGGGGCTTCAGACACTTCTGACCTCCCCCCAGTCTTTGTCTTCATGAAGCAGCCTCCACACTGTACCAGACAGCACTGGAGCAAGAGCGTAAATAATGGTCTAATCTAATGGGCCCCATAATGCCAGGGACTC
The DNA here is from genome assembly GCF_052426305.1 of Pelodiscus sinensis. Classification (NCBI taxonomy): domain Eukaryota; kingdom Metazoa; phylum Chordata; order Testudines; family Trionychidae; genus Pelodiscus; species Pelodiscus sinensis. Next base: position 116,895,372 of record NC_143056.1, on the reverse strand, counting down.
TATTGCTGCTGTCTGGCAACACTGTGAAGCAGCCTGTGCTAAGGCGAGCAAGCGGCCCGCGAGCCAGCCCATGCAGTAGGATGATGCTCCAGGCCACTGGCTTAGCTCCAATTCCAAGGGGAGACTGCCATTTGCTGAATGGCCAGTGCCACTTGCTGCAGCCCGGGGGTGTTTCTTGAGCTTTTCACTCTCTAAAGCGCTGCTCCTGATGGAAAGTCGATCCCACACTGTGCTGCAGGTCTCAACAGACTGACCTCGAAGGAGACTTACTTAAGCCGGGCTTTTCTGCTGCTATTGCTAAGAGGACTCCAATCTGCATTTTTCTCTAAGGAAAGAACTACTCTGGCACCTCTCAATCCGGCCACAGAGGCTATGTCTACACCACAAGTTTTCTCTGCAAAAAATATGCATGAGTCGCGATCTCATTTGCATGTTTTCTGTTGATCCGTTTTGCACAAGCAGTGGGGACGTTTTCTTTTTGCGCAAAAAAAAACTTTTTCCGGAAGATCCTTATGCCCCAAAAAAGGAGGTATACCAATTTTGCAGAAAAAGGGCTGTTTTGCGCAAAAAGAAAATGTCCACACTGCTTCTTTTTGCACAAAAACCCCTAGTGCAAAAATGGATCAGCAGAAAAGATGCAAATGAGATTGTGACTCATGCAAATGAGTCCCTCATTAGCATATTTTTTGCCGAAAAAACTCGTAGTGTAGATGAAGCCGGAGGAACGCCTGCCTCACGATGATTCTTTGTTCATGCAGCTTTCCTCTTTGGAGCTGCTGGGCGTTCCACGTATGCAGGGGGAGTCTGCATCGGATTCTCGCTTCTGTCGCTGGGTCGCCATGTAGCTCTGCTCCTCTGGCATGACAGGGAGTGTGTGATGGGTGGAACGCAAGCTGACTGCCTGGATTTAATTAAATAACAGCCTTATCATTAGCGATTGCTCTTGGTATTTTTATTGCAATAATCTGAATCCGGGTGATCTCACTGTGCATTAGAGCAGCTGTGATAAGTGCTTCTCCGTGGTCTTCCCTAGAAACTAATGAAGTGCTTCTCAGATAGCCTTGTTTGGAGACCGGTTACAATGAAAGTGCCCCCCCATGCAAATGTCTTGAGGTATCTTCCCAGCTGCAGGCTTGTGGCCTGGGTCTCCCTAGCAGGGGTGCAGAACCTAAGGCCCGGAGGCTGGATCTGGCTTCTGGCTTGCCTGGGTCTGGCCCCCTAGGCTCAAGCTCCTCCCCACACAGTGGGGAGCTAGCACATGTGGTCTAGCCCCACCCCAGTTCCCCCCGCACAGCTGGAGCACCAGCACTGGTTCCCAACTGTGCAGGGAGGAACTCTGAACCTTGTGGGCTGGAGTCAAGCAAGCCAGAGCAGGATCCAACTCACAACCTTGGGTGTGCGAGGGGCATGTAGGGGAGTGTCTTTCCGCTTCTCACTTCGGGGCTATGTCAGGGGCAGGCGACCTTTGGGGGTTTTTTGGGGGGGGGGTTGGCTCAATAACTTTCCCCCTATCCTTCCCCCCTCCCCTGATTTTTTTTTTTGCTCAACCAAAGATCCTTGGTGTTCTTCATAAAATTATTGTTTGGTGTTCCTCGGTCTTAAAACATTTAAGAAACACTGCTCTAGCACAACCACAGGCAGCCATTCTACAGAAGAGAGGCAAAAGAGATGTGCTCTAGTCCAGGTTGGTGGAAGTTGCAGAAGTGAGCTGCTAAGATACGAGTGATCCTGTGGTTAAGGCACTGAACTAAGAACCCCCTGACCCAGTCTCAGTCCCTGCTTCTACCACAGGCTTCTTGTGTGATGTTAAGCAAAGCACTTAATTTCTTTAGGTGAAATCCTGACCTGGTAAGTGACTGGGAATTTTCAATAGAACTGGGCTTGAATCCTTCGTAGCTCAATTCCCCAGTAGTAGAATGGGGACAACAGCCCTGCCTTCCCTCTCGGGGTATAGTGAGGATAAATAAATCAATGCATGAGGCTGTAAAATTGGGACCATATACGTGCCTAGAGTGGAAGGAGTTATCGGGATGGAAAGTCTCATGCCGTTTGATTTTTTCCATTTTGTGCAGGTGTGGTGTTTCCTGCCTGCTCTTCTGCCAAGGTGCTCACCCAAGCCCTCATTTTTCCAGCCCTTGCATTTGTCACCAATTTTGCCAGATCGTGTCTGTGGTTGAACTAGGAAAATATTAAAAGATGACACCTGGGTTACTGTGATCCCATACTAGGAAACAGCAGTTCTGGCATCTCTGCAGCCGGGTTCTGTGAAGAGGGCTTGTGGGCAGAGTAAGGAATCTGAATCTTTGTGAGGCATATACAGGTAGAACCCAAGTAGGGCACATTATGCTTGTGAGTCTACAGACCAGCAAGGATGCTCTAGAACCCATGGCTGTGTCTAGACTGGCCAGTTTTTCCAGAAAATCAGATGCTTTTCCAGAAAAACTTGCCAGCTGTCTACACTGGCTGCTTGAATTTCCGCAAAAGTACTGACTTCCTACTGTAAGGGTATGTCTACACTACAAAGTTAATTCGAACTAACAGATGTTAGTTCTAATTAACTTTGATAGGCGCTACACTAGCAAACCGCTAGTTCGAACTTAATTTGAACTAGCGTAGCGCTTAATTCGAACTAGGTAAACCTCATTCCACGAGGACTAACGCCTAGTTCGAATTAAGTAGTTCAAATTAAGGGCTGTGTAGCCACTTAATTCGAACTAGTGGGAGGCCCAGCTTTCCCTGGTGGCCATTCTGGGCACCACCAGGGAAACTCTTCTGCCCGCCTCCCGGCCCCGGAGCCCTTAAAGGGACACGGTCTGGCTATGGTGCCCGTGCCAGGTGCAAGCCTGCCAGCACCCAGCCAGCAGACCCTGCACCTGGCACGGCTCGAACCAGCCACCCGCTGCCACCCAGCCCTCCGCCTCTTGCCGGGACCAGGCTGGCGGCTCCCGGGAGCCTGCCCAGGTCTGCAAGAGGCGGGCGCCCGCCTGGTCTAGTGCAGACATCGTGGACCTCATTCACGACCTCCGCACTAGGAACAGGAAAGTGGCCGTCTAGGGCAGGAGAGCTGCCAGCCTGGCCACCCAGGAGCAGGTGTGCATGAAAATCAAGGTGGTCCACTGAGACCCCCGACCCTGAGCCCTGAGCTTAGAATGGCCGTACTGGGTCAGACCAAAGGTCCATCTAGCCCAGTAGCCTGTCTGCCGACAGTGGCCAACACTAGGAACCCTGGAGGGGATGGACTGAAGACAATGACCAAGCCATTTGTCTCGTGCCATCCATCTCCAGCCTTCCACAAACAGAGGCCAGGGACACCATTTCTACCCCCTGGCTAATAGCACTCCATGGACCCAACCTCCATGACTTTATCTCACTTCTCTTTAAACTCTGTTCTAGTTCTAGCCTTCACAGCCTCCTGCAGCAAGGAGTTCCACTTTCTGTTAATAGTTTGAAGCCTGCTACCCATTCATTTCATTTGGTGTCCTCTAGTCCTTCTATTATGGGAACTAATGAAGAACTTTTCTTTATGCACCCTCTCCACACCACTCATGCTTTTATAGACCTCTATCATATCCCCCCTCAGTCTCCTCTTTTCTAAGCTGAGAAGTCCCAGTCTCTTTAGCCTCTCTTCATATGGGACCTGTTCCCAGCCCCTGAGCATTTTAGTTGCCCTCCCCTCTCCCAACCTCTCTCTTCCCCTCTCCCACCTCCTTTTCCCAGTCTCCCCGAGTTTAGCTCAATAAAGAGAGTTTATATTTTTGAACACACATGTTCTTTATTTTGTATATCAGGAAGGGAGGCTAGGGAGGGGTAAGTGGAAGGAGGTGAGGGAGGAATGGGGTACGAGCCCCCGATGGGGAGGACTGGGGTGGCTCTGCGGGCTCCTCGGGGTGGAAGCTCTCCTGCAGCCCCCCTATTGACCCTTCTCCCCGGATGGCACCCTGGGGCAAGTGCAGCCGGGCTGATGGCCGAGTGCTGTGATGTGCCGAGTGTGGGCACTCAGGGCACTCCAAGCCAGGACTGCTTTGCTGTCCCTCATCGAGTTAGACAAGCGAGCAGGGAACCCTGAGAATTGTCTGTCCGGGGTGGGGGTCGGGTCCCTTTAAGCACAGCCCTCGGCTAGCCTGAGACAGCAGCTCCACGCTCTAAGTCCTAATATGATGCCCTGCCGGCACTGCTTCCGGCCAGCCTTAACCTTGGTTCAGGGTCCACTCAATGTGGACATGCTAGTTCGAATTAGCAAAATGCTAATTTGAACTAGTTTTTAGGTCTAGATGCACTAGTTCGAATTAGCTTAGTTCGAATTAACTAATTCGAATTAAGTTAGTTCAAATTAGTGCTGTAGTGTAGACATACCCTAAGAAATCAGTGCTTCTTGCGGAAATATTATTCTGCTCCCATTCAGGCAAAAGTCCCTTTTGCGCAAAAGGGCAAGTGTAGACAGCTGAGATTTGTTTTCCGCAAAAAAGCCACAATCGCAAAAATGGCGATCGGGGCTTTTTTGCGGAAAAGCGCATCTAGATTGGCCAGGACGCTTTTCCGCAAAAAGTGCTTTTTCAGAAAAGTGTCCTGCCAATCTAGATGTGCTTTTCCAAAAATGCTTTTAACGGAAAACTTTTCTGTTAAAAGCATTTCTGAAAAATCATGCCAGTCTAGACGTAGCCCATATGTTTATCAGTCAATTAAAATTAACCATGGACAGTGTCGCTTCAGCGAAGACGGGTGGTCTATGTTTCAACTACTATTAGCCTGCCTCGTATACTGAACTCCAAGTGAAATTATCAGAATTTGCCTCTGAAAGGAAAGAATTGGGTTTCTTTTCCTGAAAACAAGCAACCATTCAGTGGTGACAGAGGAAAGAAAAAAATGGACGCCACAGCCACATTGAAGTGCTTGCTTTTTACTCAGTGGACCAAAAAGTCCTTCATAATGCTTGTCTCTCTCACCATCCGAAATTAAAAGAAATGATTTCTCCCATCTGTTTCTTTGCGTGGGCCGGGGGTGGGAGAGTGGTAGATCCCTGGCTGATGCTTCAGTAATGGGGCTGGCTGTGGAGCACAGGAGTGTGCAGGATCGCCCCACAAAAAGGGAAGATAAAGTCAAACACCTAGGTGCAAATATAAGATGGGAATCGTCTCCCTATGCATGCAGCATTGGAGTCTCAGTAACCTTCTTTTTATTGAATCGAGGCAGTTTAGGTTGCAGCTGAGATCGGACCAATCAAGAAATGAAACTCATGTTGTGATGCAGCCTCTTGTTTTGAGTGGAAACGGCCATTTGTTTATATGGGTTAGGAAAATCCCAGCAAAGAGAATAGAAACAACTCCATGTTCCACAACTCAAGCAGCAAGTTCTGAACAGTGAACAATCCATGAGTCGTCACTACGAATGGTTTGGGGGAAACTCCTTTCACTGAAATTAGCTTTATAGCTACAGTTTGTCAAAGACTTTTGAGAAACACATTTTTAATAACTATGAGCTCCTTGTGGGTGATTTGCAAACAGAAAGCGGGCTGGATTCATTTAATCAGGTGTTTATAATGGTTAACATAACCAGCTATATAGTTAAGAGATTACTCCACTTTCTGCTTATAATAACCTGAGCCCTGCTAGCTTCTGCTGTCTGAATGGGATCCATTTTCCTAGCAGCACTTCTGCATTTGGACTATAGACCTACAGAAAGTTAGTCAGTATCAAATGGAGATGGTACAATAATTTCCTGGCAAAACGTGCTTCCTCTTAGCCTCCTCCCCCTTTTAGCACCCATCCCTACGTCACTGATGGTAGTTCCTATTACTAACTGACATCATGCCCAGTTTAGGATTGTGTTTTCCTTGGTGCTTTTAGGATTCTCCACATCCCAAGAAGTCTTCAGAGCTGGGTAAAGGTATTGTTACGTGGTGAGTGACTCTACTCCTCTCTAATCCCTTTGAGACGGACCTATCCAACTGCAAAGGACTTTGCAACTCCGTATTCCTAAAACAAATATGGAGCAGGCGCCCAGGGCAAACATAATGGATCCCCCAGCTCCTGAAGTAGATTCACAGCATTTTTATTCAATTGCTTTGAAGGTGCAATACCAAAAGTGCCTTTTTCTCTCACAGACACACCCTTTCCCCCAATCTGTGTCTCTTCTAATTGCAGTAGTTTTCCAACTGGTACAGGGAGCAGGTGTTGTGGCAGCATTGCTCAACAATTCCCCTCTTTGCTTGCTGGAATTCCTGTTGCTGGAATGGCAGTTCCACCTCATTCTGCAGATGACCATTCACTGCCAGGAAACAAAAAAAAAAAACACACCTTATGGATACGTTTAGAATTACTGTTGGCTGTTATAGCTCGGCTGGGGCACCTCTTTCTAGTGACCAGTACTTGTGATCTAGAGCTGGTTGGAAAATAGGGACAAGCTGCATGTATTTTCCTTTGACTTGTAGCATCCAAAGGCCCTGTATTTAGGGTGACCAGATGTGCCACTTTTATCAGAACAATCCCAATATTAGGGGCTCGGTCTTGTGAGTTGGAGCAAACAACTGCACTGCCCACAGGATTGTGTACAGAGCCATCTCATCCATAGGGACAGCCACCTCAGGCCCTGCACTTTTGGGGCAAGGGGGCCCCCCATGATGGCCACCCCAACCATCCTATGGACGGGAGGGACCAGGGGATTACGGAGGCCCGGTCAGGCAGCAGGGGTCACCTCCCTGCCCCCATACACACTCACCACATAGGCAGCAGGAGCCAGAGCAGCCCAGAAGCGAGCTCGGCCTACCCCGCTGCATGTGGCTTTTCAGCAGCATCTGGAAGCAGGAAGCTCCAGTTCCTGCCGCCTGCATGGTGAGTGTGAATGGGGGGAGGAGGTGATCCCCGCTGCCTCTGCCTTGCCAGACCCCTGTAATCACCCAAGCCACATTGCTTGGGCAAGGGGGTAAAGGAGTAGCGTGAGGGGAGGAGCAGAAGTGGGATATGGAGAGGGGCGGAGGAAGCTGCCCTGACCAAGAGCCTAGGGCACTAGAGGGAGTTGCCCTAGACCCTGTGCCCACTTTAGGACAGCCCTGATTGTGGATCTTGGATAGTCTCTCTTCTTTGGCTGCACATACCCTAGGACTGGAAAGGGTACACATTTATGTTTAGTGAAACATTTTGAAAAAGAAAAAAGGAATATTTTACAAAACATTTCAACCAATTTTTCCAGATTTTTTGATTAACTGAATTTTTGGTCAATAGAAATATTTGGCTTTTTAATAGAAAACATGGAAAACTTCAAATGAAATGAAAACTTTTGCTTGGAATTAAAAAAAAAAAAACCCCAAGCAATTGTACAACTCCAAAAGTTGAGATGAAAAATTGTTGACCTTTTCTATTAGTGCATCGCGTTCCCACCTGCTCTTTGTCTTTGTTTACAAGTTCTTTGGAGCTCTTGGTTTTATGTTTGAAAAGCACCTAGCACAAAGGGGCTTCCTGCTCAATTGAAATTTTCCAGCCAGTCCTTTTACTGTCAAAGAGAGTATCTTGAAAAGGAGCCCACTTACTCCGCACCTCAGTCAGAACAATGCTACAATGCCACTGGTGCCCAAGTGAGCTCCAGATTTCAGCACCATGGTGTTTTTACCTGGGGAGCCCCTCTTTGCCTTAGGCTATGTCTATCCCTAAGGAGAAAGTCAACTTAAGATACGTAACTCCAGCTACAAGAATAGCATTGCTGGAATTGATGTACTGTACTTTACATTAAATTTCCGCAGCATCCCCATTGTAGGAGGTTGACAGGAGAAAGTCTCCCATTTACTTCCCTTACTCCTCGCGACCCTGTGGAGTACTGGGGCTGACGGAGGCGCTGTCAGTGGTCGATTTAGCAGGTCCTTACTAGACCTGCTAAAACAAACCCAGGACAATTGATCTCCAGAGCATTGCTCTCTTGAGAAGTAGAGTCAAGACCTTGGAATGCATCCAAAGTCTTGGGCCACCATGCAGACAAGCCTTGCTCTTCCTTCAAAAGTTGTGCCAGCTGTCTGAGAAGAGCCTTGGTGCCTGTCTATCACTTCCATGTAGTCCATGAGGCAGCATGAAGTGCTTCATGAGCCCATCAGGAGCTGGGAATGGCACTGTTCCTGGCTCCAGCTTTCCATGGGAGAAGACAAGTGTGAGCCTGCAGTGATAATTCCTACAGCCTGGCAGCATGTCGCTGTACTGCTTGATCAACCAGCCATCCTTTGCCTTTTAAAATAAGTGCTTCAGTTGAATGATGATTTCCCAGAATTTGTGCAGCGGCTACCACTGTGGGATCCGGATTTGTGCCTGGGATTTCTAGGCTCTCCCTCTGTACTAATCAATAATCAGCATCATTTCTATGAGGGAACTACTGAGACATGTTGTGCCCTAGTTTTCTCCCTTCCATCACTTGTCATACAGACATCCCCTTTTCTGATTGGCCACCCTCCGATGGAGAAACATCTTCTTGTTCTGTTTCAGCAATATCTTCCTACCTGCGTACACCTCACCTGTGAGTTCCTGTGTAAAGAGGAGTGGCTTACAAAGTAAAAGAGGCTCTAGCGAGCTGCAGGAGATGCAAGTGGGACTTCTGGAAAGAACTGACTTACCTAGGGGCTGCTCAAGGTCCCGTCGGGCTTTCGGAGAGTAGAAGAAGCCCCTTTCTCCACACACCAGGTAGAGGGCCTCCACTAGGTGTGAGCCACAGAGGTGCTGGTTGGCAGCAGCATGGCTGATAGGTGGGCCAGAAAGAGCAAGGAGGGCCAGGAGAGGCAGTGATCGGATCCAGAGAGCCATGGCGAAAGAGGTGAGACCTAAGAGAGCGGCAGAGAGAGGGAGAGGAGGAGAATGAGGCCGATAATGAGCTAGAGACAGGGAGGAGAGCGTTTAATATGAGGCTTGTGTCATCATGCATCTTAAACTCTTGGCAAGAGATTCAATGCAAGATGATGGGAGGGCTCTGCTACCAGTCCATGAGAATTATGGGTGAGAGGGTGCTTTTATGTATCCCAGCAACAGGAAATCTTTTGGTGCTTCCCACAAAAATAATATTTCAAAGCAGCATGTACCCAGGATGTATGGCTCATGTCTAATTTATCTGCCCCGGGGGCTCTTCTCCCAAGGAACTTGACAGGACCCTAAGTGCCTGAGTATGAAATAAGAGAGCTGCTCTTCTGTACATCAGCCACCGCTCACAGCCTCGGGAGGAGAATGCAAAGAGAGCTGAGGATCTCCCCAAATCCTGGGGCAGCAATCAGTCAGCATTCCTATCACCAGCGCTGAGGGGTTGTTCTCTAGGAGTTCTTAGAGCAGGGTGAGCCTTTTACAACCAGTAATGCTAGTCGCACGAGGCTAGCTATGGGATGGCTACTCCACACACCAGGACCGGGGCTCTAGTCTTTTGAACGGAATGCTGCAGACCCCTTCATTCGGTATGTTAATCCCAAGACGCACGCAAAAGGGTGACACAGGCCCACTCAAGCAACTTCTGCTTATCCACAGAGCAGGCACAACGTGTGCCATAGCTGTGCCAGCTTCCATACCCATCCTACCAATGCATTCAGCCATGGCCTGGATAAGAAGGCAGTCCTCACCCAGTCATAAAAAACTAAGGGGGGCACTTTAAATTTTAGCTCAAATTTGCTTAAAGCCCTGTGGGTTTTTCTCCCTTCCAGCAGGTTACCCCAGCAATAAATACTTGAGAGGAAAGCACTCAAGATCGACTTTAATTGTTCAGTCTTGTCGGTCATCTCATCCCATATCCGGTGCCTCTCTGTGCTACAAACATCACAAAACCGCGATGGCTGCGGGCACTAGCTAGCACCCTTGTTTGCTGTCCTAGCAGAGAGACCACAAAGACTGAGCAGGTGTGGATGCTGCCGTTCTAGAAGCTAGTGTCCTAGAAGTAACATATTCATGCCCAACTTTGAGATTCTTTGCCAGGGGTGCGGGAAATTTTGATTCCTGTGTTGTGCTGATACTGCAGAGAAGCGACCTCATCTGCCAGAGCTGTCAAGCCGATACTGTTCACTAGCACTACATTCTCCTAAGAAAAGGGCTTGGGAAAAAAGCACAGATAGAAGCTGAGAGGATAGCGAGGAAAATGGACTTACCTAATGAGGTGCAGCAGGACAAGGGAAGTCTGCTTGGAGAGGCAAGAGTGACTGCGCCATCCTCCTTCCCTGTATTTATATCCTTCACGTTTGTCCGAATAACACAGGAGTTATTCAGAACTCCACCTTCTCAGCATGCCCAAGCCAAAATTTTTGCTGCCTAGGCACATTAAGTCCCCAGTGCACAGTGTCAACAAAGTGTTTAGGAGGGCTAAGATAGAAGCAACAGTTTGCAGTTTCCATCTCATTTCACCTGCAAGCCTATGTTTGCTTGGCAGAAGCTCTGCCCTGAATGGTGGCAACCCTTTTAGCAGGAGATAATGCGGCTATTAAAGCGCTAACGATTACACTAATGCCGGGCAATAGGCACTGCTGGGATTGAGGAGGCTAAGTGGCTGCCAGTCTCAACAGCTGTTTCTGAAGTGTAAAATTAGAGAAGAGCAAACATGTTAATATGTTAGGTTAATTTCATCCCACTGAGTAACTGATGCTAGGCTGGAGCTGTTGATGAGATTGTGCTAGAGCCAGGTGTTAAGGAGGAAAGAAAACACTTCATTAGAAGGAAGGAAATCTGAGGCCAGGGATACTGCTTTAGGTAAAATGCAGGACAATGTAGCACTTTAAAGACTAACAAGATGGTTTATTAGATGATGAGCTTTCGTGGGCCAGACCCACTTCCTCAGATCATTTTGAAATGAGGAAGTGGGTCTGGCCCACGAAAGCTCATCATCTAATAAACCATCTTGTTAGTCTTTAAAGTGCTACATTGTCCTGCATTTTGCTTCAGCTACCCCAGACTAACACGGCTACATTTCTACCACTGCCTTAGGTAAGTCTGTGTGGGGCAAAAAAGAAGCACTGAGATGAATACGCAGGTGTGTCTTATACAAGGACTGGCTGGAAAACAGCAAAAAACATGAGACCTCTGGAATAGCCAAGTGAGTGACCCACATTCAAGTCCCTACTCCATCTGAACACCCTACTCCAACTTGAACTTGGGTTTTCCATATCCCAGCTCTATTTATTAGCCAACAGGCTATTCAGTGATGGCGTGCTTGCTTACTCTCTCTCGTTTTGACTAGAAAGTGATTCTGGCCGTGGGAAAACTTCCCTGGTGAACATTTGTTTGAGATAGACATGTTTCCATGAAACCTTTTGGTTTCAATTCAACAGCATTCAATGGAGAAAAGATCTGTCAAAAAAAATCAAGCAGCTCTATTCTAGAGCTATATTAGGAAGAATGGCTTTATTGGTAGCACTCTCACCTGTAGACCGGAAGGCAGTGAGTCCCAGAATGGGACCTATGCTTGTATGTGACCTTTAGAATGTGTGATGAGGTGGGCGATGCTGTTGTTTTCTTAGGGCTTCTCCACATTAGAGATTAGCTTTAAGTCTAGCTTACTTTTTCCCATTAACCCATCCCCCCTATCCAGACAGAAACCCCCTCAACTGTGGGTTGCTGGTAACAGTAGTCTGGGCAACTACCTTGCTTGGTGGCTTACAGCAGGCTGTTATTTTGCAGTGAAGTCACATTTTCTCATGCTAGCCTGAATCCAGGTTAAGTTAAGGCTGTAATGTAGACGTATCCTTCAAGATGGGCTATCTATGGGTATGTCTACACTACAAAGTTAATTCGAACTAACAGACGTTAGTTCGAATTAACTTTAATAGGCGCTACACTAGCACTCCGCTAGTTCGAATTTAAATCGAACTAGCGGAGCGCTTAGTTCGAACTAGGAAAACCTCATTTTACGAGGATTAAGCCTAGTTTGAACTAGCTAGTTCGAATTAAGGGGTGTGTAGCCCCTTAATTCGAACTAGTGGGAGGCTAGCCCTCCCCAGCTTTCCCTGGTGGCCACTCTGGCCAACACCAGGGAAACTCTTCTGCCCGCCATCCGGCCCCGGACCCCTTAAAGGGACACGGGCTGGCTATGGTGCCCGTGCCAGGTGCAAGTCTGCCAGCACTCAGCCAGCAGACCCTGCACCTGGCACGGATCGAGCCACCCACCCGATGCCCCCCAGCCCTCCCCCTCTTCCCGGGACCAGGCTGGCAGCTCCCGGGAGCTTGCCCGGGACCGCAAGAGGCGGGCACCCGCCTGGGCTAGTGCAGACATCATGGACCTCGTCCACGTTCTCCGCACTAGGCACAGGAAAGCGGCCGGCTAGGGCAGGAGAGCTGCCAGCCTGGCCACCCAGGAGCAGGTGTGCAAGAGATTCAAGGGGGTCCACTGAGACCCCCGACCCTGAGCCCTGAGCTTACAATGGCCGTCCTGGGTCAGACCAAAGGTCCATCTAGCCCAGTAGCCTGTCTGCCGACAGCGGCCAACCCTAGGGACCCTGGAGGGGATGGACCGAAGACAGTGACCAAGCCATTTGTCTCGTGCCATCCCTCTCTAGCCTTCCACAAACCTTGGGCAGGGACACCACTCCTACCCCCTGACTAATACCACTCCATGGACCCAACCTCCATGACTTGATCTCTCTTCCCTTTAAACTCTGTTCTAGTTCTAGCCTTCACAGCCTCCTGCAGCAAGGAGTTCCACAGGTTGACTCTTTGCTTTGTGAAGAACAACTTTCTGTTACTAGTTTGAAGCCTGCTACCCATTCCTTTCCTTTGGTGTCCTCTAGTCCTTCTTTATGGGAACTAATGAAGAACTTTTCTGTATGCACCGTCTCCACCCAACTCCTGTTTTTAGAGACCTCTATCCTGTCCCTCCTCCGTCTCCTCTTTTCTAAGCTGAGAAGTCCCAGTCTCTTTAGCCTCTCTTCATATGGGACCTGTTCTCAACCCCTGATCATTTTAGTTGCCCTCCCCTCTCCCACCCTCTCTCTTCCCCTCTCCCACCTCCTTTTCCCAGTCTCCCCCAGTTTTGTTCAATAAAGACAGATTCCATTTTTGACCACAATTGTCCTTTATTTTGTACATCAGGAAGGGGGGCTAGGGAAGGGTAAGTGGAAGGAGGTGAGGGAGGAATGGGGCACGAGCCCCCGATGGGGAGGACTGGGCTGGCTCTGTGGGTTTCTGGGGGTGGAAGCTCTCCTGCAGCCTCCCCCAGATGGCAGCCTGCGGCAAGTGCAGCCGGTCTGATGGCCGAGTGCTGTGATGTGCCCAGTGTGGGCATTCCGGGCACTACAAGCCAGGACTGGTTTTCAAGCGGGGCACCCCTGAGAACTGTCTGTCCGGGGTTGGGGGTCGGGTCCCTTTAAGCGCAGCCCTCGGCTAGCCTGAGACAGCATCTCCACGCTCTAAGTCCTCCTCTGATGCCCTGCCGGCACTGCTTCCGGCCATCTTTAACCTCGGTTCAGCGTCCACTTAATGTGGACATGCTAGTTCGAATTATCAAAACGCTAATTCGAACTAGTTTTTTAGTCTGGATCCGTTAGTTCGAATTAGCTTAGTTCGAATTAACTAATTCGAACTAAGTTAGTTCGAATTAACGTTGTAGTGTAGACATACCCGATGGTGGGATGCTGAAAATCAGGTTCCTGCTTTGTATGGACAGAGGGAGAAGTTAAAGAGAAAACAGAATATCGTTTATTATCTGAGTCTTCACTAATACTGCCCATCCTCCTATCTGAATGAAACTCCTGGACTTGTATATTCCATGGTTCTGCAGCCATGTAATTTTCTGCAAAATTCTATTAATTGCTGGCAATTTTTAAATAAAAGATTGGATATTTTGCTAAAAGATGCTCTAGGAATTATTTTGGGGGCAAGTCTATGACCTTTCTTATACAGGAGCTCAAACTAGATGATATCAATGGTCTTTTCTGGCCCTGGAATCTATTAATCTCTTCGGATTTTTTTTCTTAAGAATTAGGTTTCTTGCCTTCAGGATCCCAACAGAAAGCTTAAAACTGTGACCCCAAATGTAAAGCAGTACACTGATGTCCGCAGACAACTAGAAGGAATAGCTTGGAGAAGGTGGGAACTTTTGCCATTTATATTACTAGCATGTTAATTCTGAATCCTAATGATAACATTTATCATATTATAAATTGAAAATGTGAGGAGAAAACAAAATAAATAGAGTTTAATATCAGAATAAATAATGGAGAGTCTACAGTGCTGAATAAATTATCCATAGTCATAAAACCAAAACGCTTTTTTGAGTTCACCCTAGGATGCCACAGTATTTCCAATTTCTCTTAGAATGCTGCAGAATGCAGGGAGATAACAGCAGAATTATGTCTGTTTCTCCTCGGAGTACATGGGATGTTAATGTTGTTCCAGGTTTTTTAGGAGTTCACGTTGCTGAGTGCACAATGACAGCTACAATTACCTGTCCAGGTGCTATGTTACTCTGGAAAGCACTTGCAGCATAAAAAGGTGCTGTATAAAACACACTGAAGACAGAGTGTGGAGGTTTTATTATTATTATTCTGTACTTCCGTACTAGTATCCAAACGATACAAAATCAATAGGGGAAATACAACAGGTGGACATCTCTGCTCCTTTTAAGAGGTTTATTACCGTAGTGTCTCTATCACACAGCAATAAAAGGAATTATGGAAGGTAAAAAGCATGGGGAGTAGTTGTTTGGTTCATGGCAGAATGAAGGTTGGGTGAGACTGAGCAAAGGAAGAGATTGAAGGAACATCCTAGGGAAGAAGTTATAGTTCAAGTGTAACCAGCTCACATATAGGAAAACAACCAGACATCAGCAGAAAAGTGGATCACTCACTTTTATTTTTAGTAGCCCCCTCTTCTTACAGCCCTCCTGAAACTCATTTTACTCCCCTCCACTCAATACAGGATTATGCTGCTAAAATCACTCTTTTTTCTAACTATCTGGTCACAACACACACCTTGTCATTGAGCATTCCATTGATTTGCATTTGCCCATTGTTCCCAAAGCGCGGGATGTGGGTGGAACTCCGTATTGTTCTCCAGTCTTTAGCTGGTAGGTTTGAGAAGAAAACCTTCAGGAGAACTCCAGGAAAACATGGAAACACTGTAGAGATGTTTGCACCTGAATTTTCAGAGAGCTGGAAAGAATAGCTCACAGCAGGTGTGAATTGCTCTGATCATGTCAATGGGTGCTGACCCAGAAGCAAATGATGATACTTTAAATGTCGACATGTTTTAACTATTACACTGCTCATCAAAGAGAGGAAAGAAAGCATCATATTATGTAGATTTACACCATCATTACGCAAAATAGGCAAGGTCAAATAACTGACCAGCAAAGGATGGGCATCAGATTCATTTTCCTGAAAGTAAGCTCAACTTTGAAACACTGCAGTAGCCTACCACACCAGGTGGCACGCTTTTTGCCTCGCCCTCACAATAGGGCTACACCTCCTGTACATTTGAGCTCACACACCTGCTGCCATCAATGAGCTTGCATCACCTTCTTCAAAACATTTTTTCTGCAAAGTCCCACTGCAAAAGAATATCATTTTAAAAAACAGGACTTTTGGGATTAGACCATCTTCTGCCCTCCTGTTACACTATTCACTAGAGGCACTCAGCACCTCTGAAATTCAGGACCTTATAGCTCTTAACTTCCCTGCCTGTTTAATCTAGAAATTAAGGGCCTGATTCTCCTTTTACACCTGTATAAATCTGAATTCTTTTGAAATGACTAGTCTGACCAATGTAAAAGATGACGTGAGCTAACATCCTTAGGTAAGGGATTATGTCTTCCATAACTGCCAATGCTCAGTAAGGAGTAACTCCTGTTTGGCATCTTCATATTTTCAGGGAATATAACATCATGTGTTTGCTAAATTAGTATGTGAGCAGAACGTCTTATGAAAAGTAATAAATCTCTGATAAGTAGTTAGAGAGGATTTATGTAACCAAATGGCCATAAGACAACATTATCAATCATGTCCTCTGTTATATCTGCGCTCTTTCTTCCTCATGCTAATATATCTAAGTGATGACATTGAAATAAGTTAATAGCATCTCTACACAATGTGTAACATTATCTTCAACTACTCCTTCCAAAGGCCTTTTGATGCACTGCTGTGTAACATGTTGCATATTCCAGCATAGGATCTCAGGTTCCAAAAAGATCCGAGTACAGTGAATTCACTTAATCATGCCAACTTCCACTGATCTGTGATAGAGCAAGACCTGCTTCCTAGGTATTTGTGCCTAAACCACAAAACTGAGGTGGTACAATGGTCAAAGATTTTCAAAGCCATAAATAGAAACTGGGGCCCACCAAATCTTTGTGCTTTTGACAATTTCTCCTACTATATTGATCCCAATAAACAAATCCCACACAATGGTAAGCTTCTGACATTACGGGGGGCATCGGTAAAACCAATTTAGGAGCACAAGTTCCATTACAAGTTAGTCTTTTTGAGTTCCCCCTCCTGCAATGCGGCTATGACTACTCTATCAATATACTGCACATTTTAGGCTCTTGAAGAACAGTAGTTCACTAACCTGATTGCCTCAATAATATCCTGTAGCAATGAGTTCCAGAGATTAATTACAAGAGCTGTTATTTTAGAAAAGTGTTTCCTTTTTAAATGTTGCCCTAATGCTCCCTCATACTTGCATGACTGGTAATAGGTGTGCCATTAATTATGCCATTAATTATGTTTTAGACTTTTGTTCATATTTCCTCTTCTTCTTCTCTCTTCCACACCTTAGAACTGTGTCCTTTGAGCAGAGGCACCATGCAAGGCTCTCTGTTCTCAGCCCTGCTTGTTGTCAGTTTAATCACTAGTGACAGCTGTTAAGCATCAAAAGCATCATGATAAGAAGGCTGGACTGGAAAATCTCTCTCGGTGTTTGCGACAGATTGCTGCAGAGAAGAGACCCACATCTTCACCCTCACATCTATTGAAAACCCTGGAGGTTTTAAAGCAAGCATTGATACAACAGGACCCTTTCAGCATCCTGCTCCTGCCCGGAAAAGTCTGAATACAAGTCCCACCGCCTCAGAGTCAGGATGTCCTTGCTCCCACCCACTTATGCTAAGCAGCCTTTGCAGCCACTTGAATCTTGCATGTGTCCCTATCCAGAGTCTGCTGCTGCCTTTTGGCCACACTTCACAGCGGAAAGGCTGCCGATTTGCCTGACCTAGCCGGTAAAGTGCCTTTGGGGCTGCTTCCAGAAGCAGCCTGCTCTGGAGCAAGGGTGTGGGAGACTTTGTACATTTTAGGAAGCATCCTCAGCAGCTGTAAACTGACGTGAGTCCAGAAAGTCCATTGGACTCTTCTGATTTACACCAGCCAAGGATGGTGGCCCATATGACACTGATTCAGCAGCTGCCCCAGCTGCCTTAGTCCTATCATTTCATTGATGGGCCTTCCTCAGATGCCTGAATCACTGCTTCCAATTGCACTCAAAACCCATTTTGGTTGGTGATTACATGGACTTTGGCTACAGGCCTATCCCTCCATCTAGAGTTCCCATTAATTCTGCATTTCCAAATTCCTTAAGCAGATGTGAAAACCTCATCCTGTTTCTGTAGCAAGCACTCTTGCAGGGGAGCCGACAGCTTCCACAGGCCCCGGAGCAAGGCGGGGGAGCAGCTCTGCACTCCCAAATGGGGTGGAGCCTCAGGCAGAAGGGGCGGGGCCAAGCAGCCAGTCCTCAGTACCACCCAGAGTGCAGTGGGCCCTGCCTCCCCACCTCCCCACAGCCCTCTCCAGCAGCAATATAAAGGGCATAGGGCTCCAGCCTCCACCACAGTAGTAGTAGCAGTGGCTGGGAGCACCAATCCCCTTTGAATTGCCAGGCCCCAGGGCAACTGCTTCCTTTGCCCCCTCTGCTGTTAGCGGGCCATGCATGCATGTGGTCTATTATGGCACCAGTCTTTTCAGAAAAAAAATAACAGGTAGCTGTGAAAAAGGAGACAAACCGAACTGCACTTGTCCAGACAGTAATTCCTGTAGGTTTGAGTAGCTGAGAGCACTTGCTAAGACTCTTAGGCTATGTATACACTGGCACGATCTTGCACCAGAGCAATGCAAATGAGGCTAAGCATGGAATATCACTGAGTCTCATTTGCATATATAATGAGCCGCTATTTTTGCAAAAGAGGCTCTTGCGCAAGAAGGAGCTGTCTACACTGCCCCTTCTTGCACAAGAAAAACCCTCTTGCGCAATGCCGCTACGCTGATTATTTTCAGGAATAATGGCATTGCGCAAGAGGGTTTTTCTTGCGCAAGAAGGGGCAGTGTAGACAGCTCCTTCTTGCACAAGAGCCTCTTTTGCAAAAATGGTGGCTCATTATATATGCAAATGAGGCTCAGCGATATTCCACACTTAGTCTCATTTGCATAGCTCTGGCGCAAGATCGCGCCACTATAGACATAGCCTTAGAGTGTTACATTTTGTTCAGTTTATTTTCCATTTCTGCCAACAGCTCAGTTTTTAGAGATGGCGGGGAAGTGATTTTGGGTAAAAATTCAAAATGTCAGTCTTTTCAGGGTTCAAAATAGACCCATTTTCCACTTCAGGTGAAAGCTTTCTATGATCTTTGCCCCTCAAAATCATTATTACTTATATTGCATTTCAAACACGGACTTTCAGAAATGAGAAACATTTTATATGAATTTTAATAAAATATTCATACAAACTTTCTGGAAAATTTTGCACCAGAGGGAAGTTGTCAAGGAAGACAAATGTGTGCAAAAAGTTGTGGGTTTTGTAAGAATGTCATTTTCCAGTGAAAAATGTGTGAAAAAAACTCATCTGACTCAGTTTCTTTCTGGGGTGCACTTACCCCTAGATTTTCATTTGATTAAATGGAAATGGGCCAAAATCATAAACAATTCTTTGGTTTTAGGCCAGATTCGAACAATGTGTTCAAACCCACTGCATTGCCCCATCCTCTGGTCATTTGGACAGAAAGCCATGCTGGGTGGGGGTTGTTGAATTGCTCACGACTTCTGCCCTGTGTGACATATCAGCTCTGGACGTGACTTGAAACGATCTTCAAGTTAGACTTGTGCCTCCCCTGACCCTAAGCGCTTACATCAATGGGAACTTGGTTTAGGCAATCCTCAGCGTCGTGTAATCAGGTTTTACAGTCTGTTGCCAGCACAATAAAACCTTTACTACAGTCGATGTCTAGCATTTGCGAGCGCTGTCCTGAAAAATAACAGGACTATAAGGGGGGAACTGGTTAACAATTACAAGTTTGTGCAAGTTCGACTGAAACCAAAGGTCAGCTTCAGAGGGGAACAAGTTCTCATTGAGTAAACCAATGGGTACCACAAGTGACACCCATGGCTCTAGCTGCTGCACTTGTGTTCACCACTCACAGTGAGGGCTGCCCTGTCCCCATGCCACTGACAGCTCTCTCACCAGCCAGATCTTATCACACTGCTATTTAACAGTGTCCAACTGTTACCCATCTGCTCTCAGTTTGGAGTTAAGTGCTTGTGAAAGGATATGGATCAGCAGTAGAAAGTGAAGCCCTTTCTCCATTAAACAGGTACAGACGTGCAGTCCTTAGCTGACTGATTAGTCAATTGCTCTGTTTTTTATCCCTGCAGGAGGCTGTTCATTGTGAGGATGGTTTTTGTGCTATGAGCACATTTTTATTGGGAATGGGCAGAGACTCTAGGGTCATTCCCTTCAGGGAGCATGTGTTGTCATATCGCCATCATCTTCTTTCTTTCGAATTGCGGGGAAATTCATTGCTTACTAAAGCAATTGTAGCAGAGCTAGGCAGCATGCATGCCAGAATTCTTTGAGCTTTCCCCTTACCTGTCTGCCAATGCACCTTCACACCGATCCAACAGCAACAGGCCCCTTGAGCTGTTTGTAAGCATTGGCATCCGTGGCAGCTTTTATGATGCCCACCTAGCAAGGGCCAGGACCAGCCCACTCGTAACTGAGATCTAATCTGGGCCTAAAGCCGGGGCTCTGTTTCTCTAACTGCAGTGTGCAAGTAAATCCCCTTGGTTTCACTGGCAGTTGCTTTGTACTGGTGGTGGGAAAACTGAGCATCATGGAGTCTACTGGTAAAAGGCCAATGCATCAATTCACAGGGTCACCCAGCCCATGTCACTCTGCATGTGACCCTCTCCTACTAAATCCTTATGCTCAGCATAATGAAAAGAGGAGATGAGTCTGGTTGGACACAGAACCAGAGATCAGGAAAGGTGGGTTCTGTTCCCCTCTCTTTTGGGTGACCTTGGAAAGTCATTTCATCTCTTCCCCTCTACCCAAAGTCCTGTGTTACAATATACTGGAAGCTCCGGGGCCATTTCTCACTACGTGTTAGATTAGTTCTCTGTTACTCATATTAAATCCTCAGGGTGCTTAGCACAATGGGGCCTCAGTGTGCTACTTCCTTAAACAAGATAGCAAATCTGACAGTTTCCCTAGGTTTAAACAAAGACAAATTAACTGGATGTCCCATTATAAAACCAGACTTCCATACATTTAATACCTCATTTATATCAAAAACTAAGTATGGGACACTTCCTGTCCACTCAATTAGCCTCATTAGCACTGGCAATACAATTGACACACACTTATTTCTCTCTCTCTCTCTCTCTCTCTCTCTCTCTCTCTCTCTCATTTTTCTGTTATAAATTCTGGGTACCCTTTTTTTCACTCCAGTTCATCTGATGAAAGGGGTTGTGCCAATGAAAGTCCATGATCGAGACAGTGCTTGGTCCTGTTATGAGGGCAGGGGACTGGACTTGATGACCTCTCAAGGTCCCTTCCAGTTCTGTGATTCTATGATACTACATATATTTGTGTTAGTCTCTCAGGGCAGGTCTACACCAGGAAATTATTTCCAAACAACTTATTTTGAAATAATAACTCTCGAAGTAGCGTATCCACACTACAGGGAAGCCTCGAAATTAGTCTGAGGCAGGCTCCCTTAATATGGACGGGCTACCTCGACTTAGAGCCCTAGGAAGCACTGGGGATTAATTACTTTGAATGGCTCTGGGGAGTAGTTATTTTGAAATTGCAGCAATGAAGTGTCCACACTACTGCTGTTTTGAAATAACTATTTTGAAATAAGCGTTATCCCTCACGGAAAACAGGAGTTATTATTTCAAAATAACCAGCCCCTTCTTTTGTAATAGCAGTCCTGATAGCGTGGACACTCTGCTTGTTATTTCAAAATAACAAGGTGCCACAGGACTACTCATTATTTTGATGCAATAGCAAAACGATAGAGGAAATGAGGAATCTGCAATGGAAATGCTGGGTGGACTGGCAGCAGGAATGGGATTTAAACCCAGGATTAAAAGCATGTGGGAGCAGAACAGTGATGTAGCTTCAACCTGCAGGTGTGTCAGGGAATTTCATCCTATGAGGGAGAGATGGAGGCCCAGAGCAGTGGTGGCAAGCTATAAAAGCTTATCTGGAGCCATACAATGAGAGATATCACTGTGTCAAAAAGAACATTGTGCAAGCCAAGAAGGACTTCACTCCGCTATCTGGAATCAAAGCAAACCAGCTTGTTTCTGCAAACTAATCCAGGCTGTCAACTGGCACACCTCTTTGGAACTGACCTGATCTCCCCTCTAGCTAGGATGCTAAAGGAAGATTGTTACTACCAGACTGGATTTCACAACTTTCCAAGCTCCGTTGGGCAGGGAACTTTGTCTTCTGTGTTTGTAGAGTGCCAACCACAGCAGTGGTGCAATAATATAAAGTGGAGGGCCTACATGCTAATGAAGCGCGGGATATTTAAATCCCGCACTTCATTTGCAATTTCGGTCACCCTCATTAGCCTCCTTAATTTGAACTAAGGGGCTAGTATAGATGTACCCTCAGACACTCCCATCACATCTGATCCATTCCAAGACTGCTAGAGAAGGAAGACGGTGCATATAAGCAGTGCTATATACTAGTATATAAGAATACGTAGCATTGTTTGTTAGGCAGAAAGTTCAATAAAGTTGTTGCAATATACAGCTGATGGCTTCTTGACTCCAGCTCTTAATATGATTTCTTCATCCATCAGTGACATTGCAGAAGGGAAGAATCAGCTGGGCCAATTCCTTCATCCCTTTGCACATCCCTAGGAGTCTGGATAATTCTGCTTTCCAGCCATACTTCCCTCTTTAGTTACGCTTCTCCACATACGCTTCTTTCCAAAGCAATAAAGTAGAAGACTGGGCTGTTTGTGTGATGGAAGCCTGGCTCATGGAGGTGGTTTGGAGTTTAAGTTACACATAACATCCCATTAGTGTTCCTTACTGAAAATAAACCAGTTTGCCCTTCAGCATGTCTCTAAGCACATTGGGCTGAGTAGATTTCTTAGTAAAACCAAGCTCTGATGCATCTTTATTAGCAGATCTCAAAGCACTTCACAAAAAAGGGCCAGGGACACGATTTAGCCCCATTTTACAGATGGGAACATTGAGACACAGGGAAGGATGACTACTGTTTTGAGGCTTGTGCCTGGATTTAGTGTATTTTATCCATAACTTTATGTCTCATCCTTTACACTTAACTCTTGGATAGCCCCTGGCCCTCAGAAGCACAGTGAGGTTACAGAAGGGTTAATCCTCTCCTGTACACACACGGAGAGAGACCCAGGTCTTTAAGACTTTCCCAATTATTCTGGAAATCTATCAACTCCCTTGGGATCAGATACCAATAATAATCACTGGCTAAGTGGCTTGTTCAGAGCACTTAAGGCTTAGAGGCGCAGCAAAAACTGGGAGGTAGATTTTTGACTACTGGTTTACTGGGGTCCTAGACAACGAGGTGTAAATCCCACTGATAAGCACCCTTAGTGCTCAGGGTCCACAGAAACTAAGCCAGTGGTAGGCTGGGGAGTGGTGTGGTTGGAGACAGGCACATGAATCGCTAAGTCCTCAGAGGAGATGATTAGTGGAGAGCGGATTCTCTGCTGTGCCTTTCACCAGGCTGCCAGCTGTGCAGCCTACCTCTGGCACTTCAGCATTCACCATGGAAGTGACTCGAGGCACTGGGCTCTCACTAGTAGTGGGGGCGCTCCCGCTGAAGAGCTGCTCCCATTAGTTCAGTTACCTCCTCTCCATTCTTATCACTGTTTAGAAAGAAAGCTCCAATCTGTTCGTTAGTGGTTTAACCTTCGCTATAAATCGAGGGGCCCCCCGCACTTTGCTCTGACATCGTTGTCCTCGTTATCTTGCCTGTGTCCCAAAGGGAGGCAGAAGAGTTAGTTAGGGCTGACCTCAGTGGAATAAGAATGAACTCCCCAGTCTCACTATTTTTCTCTTTCGCTGGGGATTGTGACATCAGAGCAGGAGCCCGTATACTTCCCAGGCCATACAAATATTTTTGAAATCATTTCGTTGCTCAGTTACATAGATATAGTAAAACACCCTAAATAATAAAAGGATAAGAGGGATTAACAGCATGGCTAAAAATGGATCTTACGTCATTGTTTCTCCATGCAGCCCAATTAAGATGGTTCCTGCTTAAGTCTGAGTCATCCATTTGCCATCCCTTTGGCTCACATCTCAAAAAGTACTTGTGTTTCATTCCTAATTAGCACTTCCAGCACCTCTCTGGCTGAATTGCTGGTATATTATGTAGCGATGTATGTCCACCTCTAGCTCTTTATCATCGCAGGGCAAACCTCTGAAGGTTCAGAGTCTGAGGTGGCTGGCTTAGGATTGGATGAGCCACGACCTTGTGAATTTAGAGCAGTATCCACGTTCTTTAAAATTGTAGGATGCTCAGTGCCAGGGTTTGGGATTCTTTGGCTGGTGAGGGGGAAATGGAGCTTTCTCTAGTTAGGATAACCACAAGTTTTGAAACTCACCTATGCAAAACTCCTCTGTTCACATCAGAGCTAAAACATGGCAGTGTGTGTATAATTCCCAATGAGTACTTGCAAGTCAAGATCTGTCTGCTTATGGTCATGCATAAATCCCAATATGTATCTATGAAAGGCAGGCGTATATGAAAGGGTGTGCAAGCTTGAACATTCGGCCCCTAGCAGCTTATTTTATTCTCTTAAGTCTACAAAGCATGCTGTAAAATAATTGTAATGTGTTTGCTTAGTTTGTAATGGAAGTTGTATGTTGAGAACTCAACAATGTTCTATGACTTCTGTTTTATAGGCAGTGTTTGTGTATGTTTAATTGTCAGTCCCTATGTGATCTCTCCAAATTTAGTGAGTCAGCAAACTGGGAATGAAAATTTCTCAATCAGGCATTTTCATGAGTTCTTTGATACTTCCTCCTTTTGGCTATGCCAGAAATAGCACACGACTTTTCTTTACGACTTTTGCTTGCGGTCCCAAACATAAGAGAGCTGGACTATTGAAACTAATAAAGAAAAGTCCAGAACCAACTTTTCTTTCTTTCTTTCTTTCTTTCTTTCTTTCTTTCTTTCTTTCTTTCTTTCTTTCTTTCTTTCTTTCTTTCTTTCTTTCTGAAAAAGGTTGATTTGAGCTTGATTAGAATTTTGGGTGAGATTCAGGTTGGTTCTTATTTTATTCAAATCAATTCATATGTGCCTGTGGGCGCGCGCGCGCGCGCGCACGCGCACACACACACACACACACACACACACACACACACACACACCGGCAGTGTGACATATAGCAGGCAGAGTTTAGGTTCATGGATTGCTGTTGCGAAACAGCAAATCCAGCTGTCACAATTTTTTTAAAAAGATGCCACTGAAAAATAATAATATACAATTATTTTTTTTAAAAAGTAGTATTTGGAAATTTTTTGTTTGTTAAAGTCAAAATATTTCTTAAAAATACCTTTAGATGTTTCCAGGACAAAATCTTCTGTAATAAAAACCTGAAACATATAATTGCATTGGTTTGTGCAGTGAATTGGGCATGATCCAAAGTTTGTTTAGCTCAACAAACTGATTCAGAAAGGTACATGCCACTTTTTGCTCTCTATAATTTCCCTCTCTTGGTACCACTGGTGTGGCTCCTCTGAAGCGAGCACTAATGTACACAGTGCAGCAGATAGCTTGTCGGTAGCTCTGCCCAGCTGTAGCTGCAGCCAGTGCAATTTTCATCCCCATCAAAATCACTTTGTGTTATTACAGTTTATAACGTTCTGCTGTCATACGTGCACTTGTTATGTTATAACTAGGCTGTTCATGGTCATACCTACATGATCCCTAAGTCATCTGCAAGGATTGGACCCTGCTTGGACTTATGGATCTAGTACCTCATCTTGTACACTACATTCCTGTGTCGATCTAACCAATGCAATTTCAGCAATGCAAATAGCATAGCTGAATTTAATGTCCTTACTGTGGTGTCTTCCACGTGGTAAGGGCAGTAGGAGCTGCTCTCCCATTGACTCCAGCTACTCTTCTTATCTTGGTGGAGTACTGGCATCATCAGGAGAGTGCTTGGAGGTTGATTTATCATGTCTAAGCAGACAAGATAAATCAATCTCCAGTGGATTGATTCGGTGGATTGATCGATCTCTGGTGGATTGATCATTCACCGTGTACTGAAGACAGGCTCTAAAAATATAAGCCACTAATGTTTGAGCCAGAAGGACAACTGCATTATTGTTGAGACGGTAATAGACTCATTAACCTCCCTACGGTTAAATCTTCACAGCCCTTGGCAGCAAGCTTTCAAACGCAGGTCAATAGACTTGGGCTTGTGCTAATGTTCTAAACACAGCTGTCTAGACAGCTTTTCGTTGTTATAGCTTGAGCTGAAGTTCAGGCTGTAAGTGCAGGAAGTGGGATGGGCTTCTGACCCCAATCTCCAACTCAAGCCGCAACTTCAAAATGGCATCTGTCTACACAGCTGTTGTTCAGAGCAATAGCCCAAGCCCAAGTCTGTTGATCCAGATTGGGAGGCTGGCTGCCTTGGGTTGTGTAGACAAAGCCAAATACTTTAGCCCCTAGAGAGGGACAAAGAGACACATTGATTAAGCTAGCACTTTCACCAGTACTAATGCCTGAACTTTGGCTAGCAATAGTATTTTAGAATGGACAAAAGTTAGTCATAGAATCATAGGACTGGAAGGGACATCGAAAGATCATCAAGTCCAGTCAGCTGCACTCATGACAGGGTCAAACTCCATCAAGATCATCCCTGACAGGTGTCTGGCTAACCTGCTTTAAATATCTCCAGTGATGGAGATCCCACAACCTCCTTAGGCAATTTATTCCAGTGCTTAACCACCCCAACAGGAAATTTTTCCTAATGTCCAACCTAAACCTCCCTGCTGCAATTTAAGCCCATTGCTTCTTGTCCTGTCATCAGAGATTAAGGAGAATAATTTTTCTCCCTCCTCCTTGTAACACCCTGTTAGCTACTTGACAGTTGTTATCATGTCCCCTCTCAGTCTTCTTTTCCAATATTGAAAGCAAGGCTGAAGCAAACTTCCACTTGGTGTTACTAGTAAGAATTTTTTTTTCCTCTAATGCTTTAGAAGTAAGGGTATGTCTACACTACCCTCCTAGTTCGAACTAGGAGGGTAATGTATGCATACCGCACTTGCTAATGAAGCCCGGGATTTGAATTTCCCGGGCTTCATTAGCATAAGCGGGGAGCCGCCATTTTTAAATCCCCGCTGCTTCGAACCCCGTGTAGCGCGGCTACACGGGGCTCGAACTAGGTAGTTCGGACTAGGGTGCCTATTCCGAACTACCGGTACACCTCGTTTCACGAGGAGTACCGGTAGTTCGGAATAGGACCCTAGTCCGAACTACCTAGTTCGAGCCCCGTGTAGCCGCGCTACACGGGGTTCGAAGCAGCGGGGATTTAAAAATGGCGGCTCCCCGCTTATGCTAATGAAGCCCGGGAAATTCAAATCCCGGGCTTCATTAGCAAGTGCGGTATGCATACATTACCCCGCTAGTTCGAACTAGCGGGGTAGTGTAGACATACCCTAACTGTATAATTAATAACATCCTGGGAAAGCAACAACTAAGCCTGTTCTTTAGACAGAATGGATCACTTCTCACATCTAAGTCAACATTCTAGATAAGGGACAAATGGGAGATCTTTTGCCTTAAAGGATCCTTGTGTACGTGTCCTGCCAGCAGACATGGGGCTGGGCCTGGATTGGGAAATGAGAAAGGATACAGAAGCCCAAGTCAGGATGCTAGACCAGAAATATAATCTTTATTATTAATAATATGTGAGCAGCAGCATGACTCCAAACTGAAAAATAAATAGATTTTCTTTACACAGACAGACAGATCCATCCACAGCAGCAGTAACAACAGTGAGAGAACCATTCATTGAGGCATTTGTATACACAAAGATTAGTGAATAAATTAAAGGCTGAATCAGATGAAGGCTTTGTATCTTCCTCCTCCCTGCCTCATGTCTCCTCCTCCCAGCATGCTTCATTTAAAGGAGGGTTAAAACAGTGACCACTTGCTGGTTCATTCTCCAGGTCATATTTATCCAAACTGCCTCCACATGTCCTGAGGCCTGGGGAAACGGCATTGTAACTCCCACACCCAGCCCCAGAGCACTTAATAAGCACCTCAGCAATCTCACAATGGGTGTGATCTAACACATCTGAAGTCAGTAAAAACATTACCATTGATGGGATTACCTGCATGCTTAACTTTAAGTGCCCACTTAAGCGCTTTGCTGATTCAAAGTATCAAAAACTCTCACTAAGGCACCTTTGACCCTCGATATTCCCTTTCTGCAGCCCACTTGCCTGCAGGGCAGGGAGACAATGAAGCTACAGAATATATATTTGTATTTAATTGTGTTTTGTATTTGCACAACCTAAAATAATTAGAATCCCCCCTTTCGGAATGAGCGCCCTCACTGGTAGATGGGCAGAATGCAAACTAGCATATCCACTTGCGTTATTAACTCTCTCTGGGTATGTTTACACTGAGGAGTCATTTCGAAATAACTCCCCTTATTTCAAAATAACAATGTGAGTGTTACCAAGCCTGTTATTCGGAAATAAGGGGCTGGTTATTTCGAAATAATAGCTCCTACTTTCCTTGGGGAATAAGCTTATTTAGAAATAGCTTCTTTCGGGAGTTGTTGTTTCAGAATAAGTTATTTCAAAATCATTTTGCAGTGTAGACTTAGTCTACACATCAGGCTGAGCATGGAGGCTCCCCTGCCCCCCAGTAATTCTGTGAATGGGTTAAATGTGCAATGTGTGTTTGTTTTCATTAAGACTCCTTAATGAGTCCCAATGGGAATTAGATAAATAGAGTTCCACTGAAGGGCTGGTTTCTCCTTCTCTCCTTCTAATTATCCTTATCCTGGGGGGGAAATAGATTTTTAGGTGTTTACAGCGTGTCCTAACACACTGGTGGAGTTTTCTTGGGAGCCAGAAAAAGCCACAATGTTTGCTACTAGACTCCATTTTGGATAAGATGAAGGGGGCCAATTGACCAGACTCTACTAGGGGTGGGGCTTAAAGGTCTGTAAAACTGGCCACTAGTCCCAAGGAAGTTACTCCAGATTGGGAGTTCAGCCTAATCAGAAGACTGCTTCCATTCTAAGGTGATGGTTGTGGTTAAGGTAGCTCCGAGTTTCACTTCTACCAGTGCTCAGAAACTCATCCCAGCTTGGAAGTCTGTTGTGGCTTAGATGCTTGTTCCAGCCTGGAAGGTTAGTTGAGCTCAAGATCTTATTTTAGCTTTGGGGGGACTACTCCAGGCCAGAAAGCCCAGCCCAATTTCAGAAATTGAATTTGGGTTAGGAGTTCAGCTAAAAATAGGGCCTAGCTCTGGTAGGATTCACTTACAACTCTTTTTGCCCTCAAAGGAGATTCAATACAGGGCTGCTTGTTCTTCATGAAGCTGCTACTGGGATTTTTTTTAGTTAAATGAACATGTTTCCTGTAGAATCTTAAATTAAAAATCCCGTATGTCCAATATTTGTAATGGACTCCTGACTACTTCTGCTTTTTAATTTCCTCAATTGCACTCGAGTCTGTGACCCACAGTCTGTAATGTGATGCTGTATTTGGGACTGAGCCAAAGTCCATTGTAGGCAACAAGAATTCCAGTGACGTCAGCAGATTTGGGGCAGGCCCTTAATCCTTCCATCTTCCATTCAAACTGGATCATCTTTAAATACATCTTTAAATGACTGTGGAAATATAATGGGGATTGAGCTACAGTACAAACCTAAGGCCAGGTCTACACTGCAGGGGAAAGATCAGCTTAAGGTACACAACTGCAGCTATGTAAATAACATAGCTGGAGTCAACGTATGTTAAGCCAAGCTTGGCATCATTTCCATAGTGGGAAGTCAATGGGAGAAATGCTCCAGTCAACTTCCCTTACTCCTCATGACTGCAAGGAGGATGGGGGCACCCTCAGCATTAGATTTAGTGGGTCTAGTAAAGACCCTCTAAATCAAACCCTGAAAGATGGATCGCCAGAATGTTGATCCTCTGGTAAGTGGAGGTGTTGCCTAAGAGAAAACGGGTTGAAGCTGTTGTCCAGGACTTGGCTGAAAACACAGTGGCCAAGTGCCAGAGCAGGGCGCCATCTCTGTAAGGGTGGAAGAAAGAAGCACCAGTGGCAGAGGGAAGAGAAGGAACATGGTTTTTCTATTAACTGATAACATTCAGAGCATCGATTAAGGAGTGAAGCTCATCCCTCACATTCTCCAGAGAGTGGTGGATCTTCTGAGAGCTGTCCAGGAGGTCAATGCTGTGGGTGTAGGGATCATATTTCACCGAGAAGGGTCGCTTGATGCGTGCAGCATAACTCCTGCAGGGAGAGAGGAAAAAGCAAATGTAGGGAGTAGAAAGGGGCTGTGACTCAAGCGGGCTGAAAATATGAGGGGTGGCATGCTCCCCTCAAATACCTTCCAAGCTCTGTTTTCAATCCCTCGCCATTTTAAAATTTTGTCAACTTAAAAAAAAATCTGCACTTGTCCCAACATCAAGCTAATTTCATACAACAGTGGCAAAGACGTGGTCTCAGAATACGCCTAGCATATTTCTGTGCATTGGAGTCACGCCTGGGCTGAATTGGTCTCTGCACTGTTCGCTAAGTTAAGTTAACTCCGAGAACACAGGTTAAAATGTTGCCTTGAGTCAAATGTGAAAGTGAAGTTAGTCTGGGAGGATGTTTGCGTAGATGTCAAAGAACCGTCCATTTTGGTGTGGGGCAAAGTGAGTAACATCCAGATTTTCAGAGGTGTCAAACCAATTATTTTAATGGGAACTAGATGCTTAAATACTTCTGAGAAGCTGGGTATTAGGGTATTTGGAGACTGAGAGCTTGTGCACATGGGGAAGTTATGAGGGCTCTCAGCTGCCACAGGCCCTTTAAAATGCTATTAGCCCCATGTTGGGCTGGGTAGAGGATGGGCACTGTGTGGTCCCAGGAGCATTGAGGGTGCGCTTCCCCCCATCCTAACACTCCTGCTCAAGGCCTATCCCTTCCAGCAGCACGGAGCCACCAGAACCCAGAACCCCCCTCCTCCCCCGATCCCCACTTTGCCCAGAGGCCCAGCAATTCTGTCGGTCTCCCTGAAAGCACCTAAATGAGTAACATGGTTTTCCACTACTGAATAAATATGGATGTGGGATCTTGACATTGGACCTCCATATTTGAAACCCCCCCCCCCAAAAAAAGCTTACAGAGATGGGGGACCACGCTTGTTCTACTAAAGAGTGTTTTTGATAAACCCCGGGTACAGGATTCATTATTTCTAATGGCAATAATTGCCACAGGTAAACAGGTATCAGCAGGTTCTGGTGGGATAGAGGTGCCTGGCACCCAAAGCACATAAGAACACTAGAATAACCAATGGCATTAAACAATATCCTGTCCAGTTCACACTAATGCCAATATTTGACCAAGATGTGTAAATACCTGGCTCACCTGCAACTTTTACTGATAGTCTTTATACTATGTAGCCAGTAACATTTGTCTTTCCTTAGGTTCTGGCACCCTCTTGTGGTGCTCAAATTGTCATTCACTCGCGGTTCATTTTGGGAAATACACTCTCTTCAACAAAGCAGAATAGTAATAGAGGTGTAGCCGTGTTAGTCTGGTCTAGCTGAAACAAAAAATAGGACTATGCAGCACTTTAAAGACTAACAAGATGGTTTATTAGGTGATGAGTTTTCGTGGGCCAGACCCACTTCCTCAGATCAAATTGTGGAAGAAAATCGGCATGACCATATATACCAAAGGGATACAATAAAAAAAAAACACTTTTTTTGATTGTATCTCTTTGGTATATATGGTCATGCCAATTTTCTTCCACAATTTGATCTGAGGAAGTGGGTCTGGCCCACGAAAGCTCATCACCTAATAAACCATCTGGTTAGTCTTTAAAGTGCTGCATAGTCCTGTCTTTCATTTCAAACAAAGGAGTATTTTTCAACAAGAAATATCTGCCTGAAACCAAGCAGTGACTTGAACCAGGGCGTCTCACCATCCCAATGACTATCTTAACCACCAGACTGTAGGCTACACTGGGGTAGATGGTCTCCCTCAGTTTTCCCCCCAAAGGTCTCCTTTTTTTTCCAATGTGGAATGCAACCATATGTTGAAATGTTTCATGAAACGGAGCTCTTGTTTTCTGGCCAGGTATATTACCTTCCTCACACTCCTAATTATGCCACTGTTGAGCACTGTTGAGCATTGTTACTTGGGTTAGAATTAAGAGCTCTTTGAATGCTAGCTCTGACAAGGCACTGAAAGAGTAAGCATAATAGACAATAGTTGGTCTTATTGGAACTGCACTGGTCTACTGCAAATTGGGATGGAGGGAAATATTAATAATTAGAAATATGGGTCCTTTGAGCATCCATATCTCAATACTCAGAGATCTTCCTTCATAGGAACCAGGCCCTTTAAATCACTGCTGGAGCACTGTGCAGCATGCTTCAGGCAGCACTGAGGGTGCACCACAGTCCAGGGACACTGAGGGCTAGCTGCCCCTGGCCCTGCCTCTTCCGCCCAACCTCTCTCCCCCCTCTCGCACCTCTGCAAATTCTCCCATTGGCTTCCTTTACTCCTCACAAAAGGAGGATTACCACAGGCTAGCGGGAACTGCCCTCAGCATTCCTATAATAGACCTGCTAAATCGAACGCCAGAAGATCAACCTCCAGAGCGTCAGTCTTCCAGTATGTATAGACATGTCCTCATTGGCTGAACATTTCTATGTGGGCAGGACAGGCCTCTAGAAAGAACTGAGATGCTGGCCTTACTAATTCATCATTTCATCAGTGTCAGACATACTGCCATGTTCACGCTAAAAGACAAAGTGTTACGCTTTTCAAAGGGTAAATATAAAAATATGATTTGGCGTCATGTAACACAAAGACATTTAGATGTTGGGGAGGGAAGTTGTATGGAAGCTTATTGACTGCCAAGGACTGTTGCTTGCCTTCTCGCATAAAAATCTAGGGAAAGGAACAAACAGCCTTACAGCTCTTTCTAAATTCAGCCATATTCTCCTGCCCGATATGGGTGCTCACACAGTCATACCATTAGAGACACTTGTCAGAAGTGCTTTGGGCAGGGAACACGGCTTGAAAAAAGTGAGCATAGCCTGGAGATTCAGGGGAAAATTTGTCCACAGACCCTAGGATCCCCACCCATACTCTGCAATAACAGCATGGCTGGTAGATGTGTCGTATCACCTTTGAGTGAGGAGCTGAGGCTCCACACTGTGACCCTTCTGGTAGGAGTCAGGGAGTGGAGAGAGAAGTATCCCTTCCTTTAGCTCATTCAGTCTGTCCTCCATCTTACTGCAATCAACAGGCCTAATGCCTCTGAGCAATTAAGGGTTCCACAGGTAGGTGTTGTGGCCTCATGCTTTGAGGTCTTGGCGTGAGAATCCTGGGGTTTATTCGTGACCCTGCTGTGTGAACGATGCAGAGTTGCTTTTAACCTCCTTGTGGCTTAGTTTCCCCACCTGAACCAGGCATTAATATACTTACCTGCCTGTAGGGCCTAGGGAGGTCTCACTAATTATGGTTTCTAATGCGCTTTGAGGTCAAGGTCCCCAGCAGCAAGTGTTCCTAAGAATGATACAAGGGGAAGGCAGGCCGTGGTAGAATTAGAACTGTGTATTTAGTGGCATTTCCATTCCAGATCTTACCTGAGTTTGTCTTTGGCATCGTTGAAGCTTTCGGATACAAAATATACTGGCTGGTAGTTCTGATCCTGGTAAGGCTGCATGGCGGCTGCATCTGGGTCGAAGTTCCGGACCTCCGGCTCGTCCGACAAGGAGTGCTGAGGGAAGCACAAACAAAAGCCAAAACGTAAAGGAGGAGAAGAAAGCTTGTGTGCATGTGTGAGAGAGAAATGCAGAAAGTGGATTGGCTAAAGAAACTGGAGGTGTGCGGGGGTGGGGAGGAAGAGATCTTTTGCGGCAATGTGTCTGCACACAGAAAGGTGGGACAAATTGAGACTTACTATTAGCTCTCCATAGGAGGATAGGAGCCCAGCTCCATAAGCTTTGATTATTCCATTCTGTTTGCAGAGCCCAAACTCCACTGTAAACCAATAGAGCTGTGAAGGGAAGAGAAAAACAAGCAAGGAGTCACTCCTCTTCTCCCTCCTCTTCATTTTCCTTTCACTTCCCTGCACTAGTTCAGGTCAGAGAACAGCCTTCCTGGGGCTGTTACTTGGGTCTGAAGGGAAACAGAGAGGTCACTGGCCACAAATCCCAGTCACAACTCTCATATGCTTTTCCAAGAGCTTCCATCTCTCCAGCGTGTCTGCCTAGACTGTGCCCATTGCTGTCACATCTGACTTGCATTGACTCATTGAGACCTTCTCCAGAATAAACCCCCATTGTTGGGTGATGAAATGCCTGTTCTCTCCCACTTACTTAGGAAGCTCAGGGGGCATGGTGCCACCCTGGCTGATTTCATTGCTGGGACAGTGAGAGAGACAGTGAGTTAACGATCTTATTGGGGTCTCCAATAGCATGGGGTTCTAAGCAGTTGCTTGTATTATGGGTACTCAAGGCCAGTTAGTTTCACTGTGGCTCATCGTGTCTCTGGATAACATACTATATATTCTGGTTATGTCCCAAGTATTCAGCATTAGCAGAATACCTCTATTAATTGGCCTTGAAGCTGAACATGGTTAGGCAGACTCAAAGGAAAAGGATGTCACTTACTCCAGCTCCAAATATTCCTTTCAATGCTACCCAGTAAATCCCACATCTTTGAAAATCTGATGCCCAATGATATGGAACTGGGGGTGCCCAGTGTCCATGAAACTTAATGTGTGGTCAGGTGAATTCTGCTCGACCTTAGTCTTTGGTAATTGACTTCTGTCACTGTGGGTGCATCTACATGGCACCCTTAGCTCGAAATAAGCTATGCAAATTGTGTAGCTTATTTTGAGTGTTTTTCGAAGTAGCTTATTTTGTCATTTGGCGCTGTCTACACAGTGCCAAATTTTGAAATAAACCGCTATTCCGAAACGTCTCTTACTCCTCTTGGAACGAGATTTACAGGGACATTGGAATAGCACGCCCGTTTTTTTTTAAAGCTATTTCAAAATAACGGGTGTGCTGTCAAGATGCGGAATAGCTATTTCGGGATACTGGCAGTATCCCAAAATAGCACCGCAGTGTAGACGTACCCTTTGACTGAGGTCAACTGTTTCCCAGCATGCACTTCAACAGACACGACAGCGCTCCACCACTAAGCCCTGAGTGTTTCATTGGTGGTATGTGACACTGTGGAGAAGGCCACTTAAGAAGGGAACCAGAACTTTGTGTTCTCCCCTAATGTTCTTCAGTGGGATAATGCTGGGAAACAAGCTAAGAGAGGATCCCTGGTGACACCTCTGCTGATTGACTGGAGAGAAGATGAGGAAAGAGACAATGAAGATACTATATGTGGAGACAGGACCTTAGTGACTGACTTCAGTGAACCTGTTTGTAGCTCAGGAAAAACTATACCATTTCCTGACTAAACCACATCTCCTAATCATCCCAGCCACTGATACCCAAGGAGAGAAAAGAGGAGGAGGAGCTTAGCAGTTCGGCCAGGGAAAAGGAGTAAAGGAAAACTTACAGTGGCAAGTTTTTCAATCTCTTCCTCAGTCGCTCCCAATGATGCCAAGCCAATATCCTAGAAAGCAAAAGGAAAGAGAGTTAAAGTAAACACAGGTTGCAATCAGATCCATTTCAATCCAATTTTACTAATGGTTTTGGCTCTGATGTTACTTGTTTTATGGCCATCTCACACTATCTCCTAGTCAGTAGCTGGAAATCAGCAGCACGTGGCACTACACTAATTCTGAGCTTGGCCTGTAGCAACGTTTTTTGTCTCATTTCCTCTAGCACCTTGTGCTATGGAGGCTGAGAGTGCTGGGGGAGAAGGGTGGTCTTGTGGTTAAAGCACTGGCCTGGGATTCATGAGATCTGGATTCTATTTGCAGGTTGGCCACTGACTCCTCATGTAACCTTGGGACAGTCACTTAATCCTTTGGACCTTAGTCCCCCATCTGTAAAAGAGGGATAATATTTCCTTTCTCCCTGTCCTGTCCACATAGTTGGTAAACAGAAACGATACCACATCTCATGTTCAAAGCCTTTCATGGCCTATCTCCACCTCCCGATCATCTCTCATTCAGTACCAAGCTGTCAGCTCCCTCTGCAATCAGCAAATGTCAGCCTGTGTCACCCATGAGGCAAGCAGATTAGGCTGGTGTTGGGGCTCTCCGTTTCTGCCATGTTGATGCAAAACAACCTGGCTGGGAGAGAGCAGACCAGGCTGCTGCATCACTTCTCTTCCCGCAACTTGTGCCACCACAGTGAGTGCATTTCAGCCCGACCCCTGCCTCCACCCTGCACCAGTCCACCCAGGTAATCCTCCAGACTGCCCTGGGCCCTGTGGACTAACATCAATATGGGGAACCGTGCTGTCCATAGGACAGTGGGGGCAGTTGCAGGGGTTGGGCTGCCCAAAGCATGAGGCCTAGGGCAGTTGCCTGAAACCATTGTATGGATGGGACGGCTCTGTCACCCATGTGTTACATTTCCAAACAAGGACATTCATGCTTCTTCCAAGCTGACCCTTCTACTGGGGAAGAGCCCCCCCATAAACACCCATAAAGCTGCCTCATTATCTTCCTTCAACTCCCTCACGACAGTCTGTCATGCTGACCAAAGCTGTCTCTTTGTTTCCTTGTACGCCCCCAGTGCCCTGTATCCATCAGTTCTCAAATTTAGATTGTAACCTCTTTTGGACAGGGACCTTCTTCTGTTCTGTGTTTGCACAGCAACTAGCACAGCATGGTCCTGGTCCCTGACTAGGGCACTTAGCCAATAGTAATCAAACTACCACAGGTGTAAGTTGGGCAGTGCGCCCCCGTGCGCTGCTCCAGTAAGAAAGGGGAGTTGTGCGGTTGGGGGTACTCTGCTGTAAGTGGAAGCCACATGCTGTCAGTTGGGCTCTGCGCTACCTCTCAGGGCCCCCACAAGCAGCAGGCATGTGAAAGGGGCGGGCAGGGCGCATGCTGCAGGTGGAAGCATACACACTCTCAGCCGGGCTCCTGGTGTGATAAGTGTGTTCCAGCCTGTCCTGTTGCCCCTCTCACCAGGCCAGCTTTGCAGTGTGCACTGCTGCAGTCCCAGGGGGGGAAGGGAGCAGCAGGCCAGGGGGGTTATGTGCTGCTGCCACCTGTTTGTCTGCATGCCGGCAGAGCCACAGCTCCTCTGGCAGGAACAGTAGCAGTGTGGGGCAGGAATCACCTCCAGGCCAGCCCTCAGCCCCCACTCCCACACTCTCCCTTACATACACACACACACATAGCCCATCTCACTGCCCTGAGCCCCCAGATGCACCTCAACCCAACCTGTGGAACTCCCTGCCAGAGGATGTTGTAAAGACCAGGATTTTAACAGGGTTCAAAAAAGAACTAGATACATTCATGGAAGTTAGGTTCATCAATACTTATTAGCCAGGATGGGCAGGAATGGTGTCTTGAGCCTCTGTTTGTCAGAGTCTGGAAATGGATGACAGGGGAGGGATCACTTGATGATTCCCTGTCCTGTTCACTCCCTCTGAGGCATCTGGCATGGCCACTATCAGCAGACAGGGTACTGGGCTAGATGGACCTTTGGTCTGTCCCAGGATGGCCGTTCTTATGTTCTTATGACTCCTGCAACCCTCCCCACACCTCAACTGCCTGCCCTGAGCCTCCCCCCTCCCCCCCCCCGCCCTCCAACCCTTTACCCTGAGCCCCCTGCACTCCACGCTATACTTAAATTTCTTACAGGTACTGTCATATCACAGCTCTGTCAACCTCCTGCACTGAGTGCCCCCGTCCCCTAACCCAGGGAAGGCTGCAATATAACAGTACTCGTAAGAAATTTAAATTACTGTCACCATTCAAGACTACTACTACTACTACTACTACTAATAATAATAATAATTTAGGTGGCCACTCACACACCAGAAATGAACAAAGAGTAAAAACCACAGCTCAAAGTAGAAAGGCCACAAGCAACCTGTGGGCTGAAATATGTTCACACCAAGTACTGGAAGAACAGTTACTAAGAATGAACAAGTTCTTAAAATGCAGTTTGATCTGTGGATAATTTAGTGGGGGTGGAGAGGCCTATATGCATTGGATAAATTGTTGGCTGTGGATACTCTGTCCAGCTCTAGTCTAGGGCCCTATAGCACACCCTGCAATAACTCCTGCTAGGGCAGCGCTAGGAGTAAACTTTCATACACCTACCATTCCAATGCCATTCCCAGCCATACTGCTGGGGAAAACTGGAAATAGGGTCTAGCCAACACAACTATGCAGATCCCTGCCATAATTCCTGGTGGGGGAAGTTGGGATTGGAATAGATTTGCATTCCCACACTGTCCTCTATCATGGCTTCTGAGCATCAGGACCCACTACTGGGATCTCAAAGCAAGGGACGACCTGCCCATATTACCTGGGAGAACTGTGCAAACGTCTTGTCGGCCAGCATGGGCACGTGCCCCAGAAGTTCATGACAACAGTCCCTTCCATTGGAAAGAAAAGAGCAAGGGTTGATTAGTCACTGCTGGAGGATTGAATCCCATTTCCTGACTATACATCATATCAGGAGCAGTGTGAGGACAGGGAGGATTCTGCATTGTGCCCAGCAATACTCACGGCTCTGGGGAGTGCATGGGTGAGGATGCATGACGGATGTACTGTGTGCACTGGAATACCCTGAAGGCCAAGCTGGATAGAAAATCACGTGCAGACAGCAAGCCAGCCACAGGTCGGAGCTGGAACCCAGTTCTCTCTGAAATAATCGAAGCAAGTAGAGTTGCCAGATGTTTTAACAAAAAATACTGAACACTGCCCCCCCCCCAAAAAAAAACCACCAGGGAAAAAAAGTCCCCCCCTCCCCCCCCCGAACAGAATTGTGGAGCAAAAAAAAACAATTTAAAAAAATGTTTTTAAAGGAGGCTGCCCCTTTAAGATGGCTGCCATCTTGAGTGCCATTTTTAAAACCCCACAGCTCCACCTGGTAAGCACAGGGCAGCTGAGGGCTGGGAGCAGCTCTCGACAACAGATGCTACATTCTCACTCCTCTGCGTAGAACACACATTTCCACCTCAGGCCCACACCCACCTTTCAGGAAGCAGGAGACATCCTCCAGTTGCGGGATGTTGTTCTCGCTGTAGCCGCAGGATCTCTCTAGCAAGTAAAAGGCCTCCAGGTGCTCTTTGCAGGCATGAGTCGGGTACAGACTCTTCAGTGTGGAGTAAACCTCTCTCCTTTAGAGTGGCAGATGGGAGAGAGGGTATGAATTCAGGCCTTCATTGCTCCTCTCATCAGAACTGATATAACCCAGTACACATTCTGCTGCAGTTCCTCTCCCTTGTTTGTTTTTATAACCACTGAGTTTGTATCCATTTACACACACACCTTGGAGTCCTCAGGCACACGTACACTCCCCATCCTAACGTTTGATGCCTTACTGTGGGAGCAGAGAATTCAGATGGCTTATTGACAGGCACAATTCCTGTATCTGTAGATAATTAACTCAAGGCTCAGGTTGCCCTGGGAAAGTTCTTTCTAACTGGCAACACAAAGCCAGTCCCAGTGGCTTTATCTGTTAAAATGTCACACTTAGGGATAGACAATTAAGAGACACCGTATGGACAATGCAGAAATACACATCAGCAGCTCTCCACTGATAGGTCATCCCCATTCTCATTAGTACTCCTATCCTCTATGAGTACGTCTACATGGCAAACAACCTGCAGTAGTGAGTCTATAGACTTGTTTCTTAGGGTTTACGTGAGAACACTAAAAGCTCTAGTGAAGATAACCTGGCTCAGTCTGGAGCTAGGCTCTGAAGCCTGATCCTGTCCGCAGGCTTGAAGCCTCACTGCTGTGGGTTTTAAAGTGGTTTAGATGAACCATAATAGGAACCTCTGGAGAGAATAAGAAGTGGAACTTTCATGGACTTTAGATACATGGACTTTAGCCTTCAGAAAGGGGGAGCAGCAGAAATTGATTGATGGTACTAATGGGTTCTGGATGTGCCTTAGATTTTGTTAGGAGGCTGAGCAGCTAGCAAGCAGAGTGGCAGTACAGGTCAGGTTTCCTCACATGCTGCACCTCTTTCTGTGAGTTACAAACAATAGTATCTGACATTCTTGTTCCTTAGGGATGGACCTCCTGGACCTCCCAGTCTGGTAGTCAGAGTCCTTTACAGAGAGGTCATTAGGCAACATTCACACCTTAGTGATATATTTTGAAGATGCCCCACCATGGCCCTTCATTTCTCAACTTCCAGTACTGGCCCCAGTATATACCCCTGACTGTTTTCTGATTGCTCTATTTGCCCAAGGCACACTTTGCCACAAAGGGACAAAATCTCATTTCTTTTATTATTCCTAATTCAGCTGGACGGCATCACAAAGGTGTTTCCATTAAATCAAACACTCACCAGGTAGCTATCTCCTCTGCCCTGTACTCGACTCTAGGGATTGGCTCCCCACTGCAAAACAAACACAGTGGGAGGATAGGAGATGGGGATACACAATAGCAACATGTTTTACACTGTGGAGCCCCAGCCTTACGAAAGCTCACTCTTTGAGAAGACAGCAGTAAGTTTTTGATGCACAACATCAATGCAGTATAATATGGATGAGATAAATGTAAATGGAACACATGGCTAGCATATGAGGCACAGGGTTGGCACAGGCCTACTAAGAAACACAAGTCTCTAGAATATGGGTCAACAATAGAGTTGGGCCAAATTTTTTGACCAAAACTTCTTTTCATCAAAAAGATTCTGTGACATCAAAATTTTTAGTGAATTTCTCACAACATTGTTAGCTGTTTGGGTCAAAATGAAAGCTTAAAAAAATTCTAGAAAAATTGCAGCTTTACATTTCAACGCATCATTTCATTTATTTTAAAATGCTGAAAATGCTTAAAATCACAACAAAATGTTTTATGGTGGAACAACAAGATATTCTTTTTTAAATATTTTGATTCACTGTGCCTGTCAAAAAAATGTCCTTTTTTTCCCACCCAAAATTATCCGACCCAAATTTTTTCTTGAGTTTTCAGAATTTCCAGTGAAAACTGAAAAATCTATTATTTGCCCAGCTCTGGTCCTCAGGCTAATTAGAGACACATTAATATATGAACATAGGGGTAGCGCAGATCTAACTGGAGACATGGGGCTTAGAATTGACTCTAGGGCTAGGAGGGCTTTAAACTAGTAGTTCATCTACTGGGGTAAACTTTATGCTCAAAACACATAACTGGGACTCAACATAGCTTGACAGTAAAGAATCAGAGCATCAAGGGACATAAGGAGAAGCACTTTTTCAATTGTCTGTGCAGCAGTGCTAAAAATCTGGGACGTTAACAGAAGAATCAGAAATGCTCATTTATGGAACAAAATTGCTGTCTAGTATTACTGAAACTAGGAGGGCGGAGTCACATGACCAAAATGTTAAAATCACTGGTTAGCCTATATTCTCTTAATTGGGTCTATGTCTCCACTGAGTTAGGGATGTGATTCCCAACTTGTATGCACATATTCACATTAACTTGGGTGAATATAAATAGTATTACAGCTATGATAGCACGGGCAATGACAGCATGGTTAAGGTGTGCTGCATATGTACCCAGGGGGCTGAGGTAGGTTTGTTCTTGGCATAGCTAAGCTATGCCTCTGCTGCCACTGCCCCTGCTACCACAGATACATTACTGTTTATACTGTGTTAACCCTCATCATGCTAGTGCAAATTTGTGTATGCAGTCTAGGAATTACAACCCTAGGTCATAGCATAACTTTAAGAAGGAGAGGGAAGCGATACCCTACATTAAAGGCACTATTGTCTGCTTTTGAGTTACTGGTGATTCACAAGAACAGGAGCAGGAAAGATTATGAATCAATGTTCTTACAGGGGTGGCCAACCTGCGACTCATGAGCCACATGCGGCTCTTCAAAGGAAAAATTGCAGCTTCCTCACCCGCGGCTCTTCTCACGGTCCCCTGCTCTGACCGTTTTTTCCTTGTCTGGGCAGGGCGCCACTTGGTGCAGCGAGATCTGATGCTGTGGCCGAAGGAAGTCTGCTTGGGCCACACGCGGCTCTTAAAGGGGCAGCGGGTTTGTCTATCTGTCTGTCTGTCTGTCTGTCTGTTTGTTTGTTTGTTTGTTTTTTGCTCAACAACTTCTTTCCCTTGGCTCTTTATTCTGTATCCACCACTATTTTGGCTCTTCGTCTGTAACGGGTTGGCCACCCCTGTTCTACATGATAAATCACAAGAATTATATAGATACACACACACACACACACAAACACACACACGCATAAAAAAAACTTGGTGCTTTAAGAGGGACAATTCCCCAAAGCTGACAAATCTGAGTAAAATTGAGTGGAAGGGGAGGAAAAAATTAAATGTCAGTGATCATTGGCAGATGTTTTATTAGATGTGTCAATACACCCAAAACTTCCACAATTGCATACAAGTTTTCTTTGCTTAAAAACGATCCTGGTAAAAAGGCAAAACACAAGTAATAATTAAAAAATTATATATATATATATATATATATATATATATATATATATATATATATATATATATATATATATATATATATAAATAACAAGGGAAAGGGGAAAGTTGATAACATTAGTATTAATGGACCATTTGGAAATGCAGATTATTGATAAGGGAAGCTAACGGTGTCAATGAACAATTTATGGCCAGTAGAGGTAAGGAAAATAAGAAGAAAATCTTTAAACATACCAAAACAAACAAAATCCTAACATTGGAATAGATCTGCTATTAAATAAGGATCATAAAAATTGTCAACCATGATGCAAAAAGGAAAAAATATTCCCTTAAATATATTTATTCAATATTTGGAAAGAAGCAAGATGACATATTCATGCTTTACAGTGATAAGGAAATGCTTTCTATTCCATCAGTAACCAAGGAGGATGATAAACAGCAACTATTAAAGTTAAACAGTGGATCTCAAAGCAATTGTAAATAGAGAAACATCTTCCTATTGGGTTAGGTGGGTTACCTCAAGATCTGTTCTTTGCCCCATTGTATTCAATATTTTTGTCAATGCAGGAGTGGTAAATAATAATGTGGTCAAGTCAGCAGTGAAAACCAATTTGGTTTGCTTAGTAAGGTGAGTTCATTTGAACAATGTGACTTTAATGCAACCAAATACAAACCATACATCAGGAAACAAAGAATGTTGGTCACACTTAAAGACAGGAGAGAGTACTTCTGAATGTAGTGATACTGAAAAGGATTTGTGGTCATGCTAGATAACCAATTGAGTATGAGCTCAAAGAGCAATGCTATAGCTAAGTGGGAGGAGTTGGCCGGGAGGGGAATTAATCCCTTGGATGCATAAACAGAGGACTGGAAGGTGGTATTGCATCTGCAGATAGAATTAATGAGATTATTACTGGAATACTGTTTCTAATCTTGGTATCCATATTTCAAAAAGAATGAAAAATTGGAATGAGTTTAGAAAAGAGCTACAAGAATGCATCGAGGTTTGGAAAACATACCTTATAATGCACTAATTAAGAAGTTCAATCTATTTATTTTATCTAAGAAAAAAATTAGTGATAGCTAGTTGCAGTCTATAAATACTTCATGTGGAAAAGAGTTCAGATATTATATGGTTCTTTAATTTAGTAGAAAAATGTGTAACAAGATCTAGTGAAAGTTAAAGCTAGACAAATTCAATCTAGAAATAAAACACACATTATTCACAATGAGGATAATTAGCCGTTGAATCAGTATAATTAGGCATGGGGTTATTTCTCCATTGCTTGATGTCTTTAAATCAAGACCAAGTATCTTTCTTAAAGAGATGTTATGAACTTGATGCAGAAATTATGGCCTATGTTATGCACGAGATCTGTTCTGGCTTTAAAAATCTATGAATTAATAAACATGCAGATTTTTAAAAATGGGCGGAAGCTGGATGAGAGCAGAGAGAGCACAAGACCCGAGAAAAGAAAATGAGAAGGGAGAATGAAAGGGCAAAACATGGAAAGAAATGAAGAAAAGTTGACAGAAGACAGATTAATGGAAGTAGCATGAGATCCCAGCAGGTGGCACTGTGCTATGACATTGCTTCCACCGGTATGTTAGGAAAGTGTCTTACTACTTATAGTGGAAGGCAATTTCTGCAATCATTTTTCTTCTCTGCCGGTATGCTTGGTCAGA
Source organism: Pelodiscus sinensis (assembly GCF_052426305.1). Taxonomy (NCBI): domain Eukaryota; kingdom Metazoa; phylum Chordata; order Testudines; family Trionychidae; genus Pelodiscus; species Pelodiscus sinensis. The sequence goes on along the minus strand of NC_143056.1, from coordinate 116,851,740 downwards.
GAATCCCTGAGACAAAAAGGAACAGAACATGTATTTCAGTTTGTTAACATGTCATACAAAAAAGTTCTCATATTTCCTGCACTATCACGTACACTCTTAATATAAAAGATAGAACTATGCAGCACTTTAAAGACTAGTTAAAGTTAGTCAGCAAGACCAGACTAACATGGCTACATCTCTATTACTACCCTTAATATAGGAACTGTGGTGGGCAGATAAACTCACCCACACATTAGCAGGTAGCCACTGCCCCTCATTACAACAGAGACCCCTCCTTTCAGTCCTATCTCCATTCCCTATCTCAAAGTGAGAGCTCTGTATTCTCCTTACAGGTGGAGGGGATTGGATCCTGCTGCCCCAAATGCAGTCTATTTGTCTGAATGATTGTCTATTCATTTTCTGGGAAGTAAGGTCCTTCAAGCCAAATACAGGGCATCTTTACTCTTTCTCTCGGAAACCAAGTCTGAAACAGAACTAGTTAAAATTGAGGCAGGATAGCCATGAAAATTGCCTCAGAAGTGAGATCTTTTGGACTGGGGAACAATCCCCTTAGAGATGTAGTAGAAACCCATCTCTCATAAAATAATACTAGACTAAGCACCGAGGAATACAATATCCTGCAGGAACCAATCCTGTACTGGCAAGAGGGAGATAGACAAGATGGGATAACAGGCAGTGCTAGGCCAGAAATGATTTTCCCGGACTAAGAAAATGTTTGACATTTTGAAAAGCTTTCCTGTCCCAATTTTGGATGAGATGTCAAGATCTCAAAAATGTTAATGAACTGATTATCCCAGAAAAGTTTTGGTTTGAGTCTATCAAAACACTTCCTTTTTACATTGATCTTTCAATATTTTAATTCCCCCCCCCCCTCCAAATTTCAAACTGAAAAGTCATTTGGAACAAACAAACATTCTTCTGCCCAAAATTCTCATCTTGAAAATGTCAAAATGTCCCATTTTGAGAATTTTGAAATTTTTTCAAACTTTTTTTGGCTATGAAAAATGAGTCCAAACAGACCCTTTCAGGAAACCTGTTTTGCTTTTGCAGAATTAATATTTTCTGATGAAAAAAAAGGGTCAAAAAATTCCTGACCGGGCCCAATCACAGGTACTTTCCATTACTCTCTCTGTCAGAAGACATGTGGAAAGTGAGGCTATGTTTGAACTCATCAACTCACTGGATGGTCCAAATCCAAGTCAGGGTCAAACTTGGTGACTAAGTGATGACACTTGTCAAGTTCAGAGATTTTTCTTGGAAACCAGTAAACTGTAAAGAGAAATAAGATCACAGAAGTGAATGTTGAGTTAAGTACATCTCATGTCACGTGGAGAGGTCATAGCACACACATGACCTGATGTGGCACATGCATACACACATGCTCACATCAATTCTAAATAAATTGTTCATGATATCACCGTGCTTTGATGACTATGCTCCATGACGCCCATGATCCCTTTGTTTGGGGCACCTACCCTCAGCCAGACACAATAAACTAGTCTCCACCACATGATCAAACATGGATTCCCTCTCAACATCCCAGCACAATGACTGCCCTCCCCCCTCACGCACACACCTTTCGCTACTTCTGTCAATGAAGCTCAAAAACATCAAGGGTTAGGCGGTAAGGGAATAAATCTATTTTAGCAGCCTTCCCAGGCTTGTGTGAAGTTAGGGAATAATCATCCAATGATGTGGACCAGGCTATTCACCTGCATTGCTAGGTCACGTGCAGCACTGATTAGCTAAAGATGAAGGGACAAAATTGCCAGGAATGCAGGGGGAAAATGACCCCATATTAGCAGGGTGATACCAAGAATTCCAGGCACATGATCTTCTGATGCCAGGTATGGTAAAAGAAAAAACCCTCGCCCATGACTAATCACTTTCCCATCATTCCCATCTTCTGCTCTCCTTTCAATTTGTATTTCTGGCCATATATAGCTAGAGCTGTTTCCTCTCCATCTCTAATATAAGGGCAGAGATAATATCATGTTTAAAACACCTACCAATTCTCAGAGTGCTGGTATCTTATTAGGAAAGAATTAAAGATCTTAAGGAACCTCTAAGGCTACTTGACATTTTATCACCTACCTAATGGCTTCCCCATGAATCAAAATTGGGAGGAAGAGAGAAATCCTCTGATATTAGTGCTGTATCAAAATAAAATTCTAGCTCAACTAAAAAGAATTAATTTCACTAGTCCTTAAAGACAAGCAACTGGCCAAAGGTGTCTCACTGATGTAGAAAGAGCACCATCCAAACACACTTGTAGTTACTGATACGGGGGAAGAAAGATCAGAAATATAAATTAGACAACTGGTTAGAATAAGAAGCGTGAACTCTGTATAGTGTTGGGAGATGGGCATTAAATTCCTAATTCTGTTGCTTTTAGACCTGGAAGAAGGAATCTGACCAGTGTTCCCTGTTAACTGTGGGCTGGGGCAGCCACCCAGCAGAGATCTGGGTGGCACTCAACTGATTAGGCGAGTGCCCACAGCCAGCAGCATGTGTTTCTGCTGGTGGTGCACATTTGCACATGGCTTGGTGCACATAACAAACTGTATTCTGCATGTGGATGGAAAAAATTAGAGGGAACATTGAATCTGACACCTCTTAAAAGGGGAGAAGTGAGAGAGAAAAGAAGGGAATTAAGGAGTCTACTCTCATGGGAGGTGTATTCTATTCTATTTATTCTATTCTGATCCCCGGCACCTGAGTGTTGTAATCCCTATGCCAGAGTTTTTCAAGCTCAATCTTCATGTTAGAATGGAAGAAACTGAAACAGCTGCAAGTTCCTTACACTTGTCTTCCTTAGTGCTCCTCACTTCTTCTGATACCCTTTTGATGGAGCTCATGAGAGTGCTGACATCGGAGCTATGGACTTCACATCGTATAAAATATTCCAGCTCAGTGGTCCCCGCCCGAGGCTTCCTGCTGGGCCTTGTCTCCAGGTGGTGAATTTTAGCTTCAAATGTCTTTGGAGAGTGGAAGAGGGGAAAACATACAATGTAAAAATACAGGCTTTGATAACATTGCATTGCAAACTTTCCCACAGGTGAAATTAAAATCGGGAAGAAAATCCAGAAACACAAGCCTTTCCCCAGGATGCCTGCATGGCAGGCATCTGGGTATTTCTAGTCCTGATCTGATAAACTCCTAAAATCAGAACAAGACACCTTCCTGTTAATGCCATCCCTTTTATATACAGCAATGTAAGATGGTTGAAATTCTGTGACTGAAACTTTCTCCCATTACAAATGCAGCTTAATCAAGAAAATGTCCATTTTGATTAAGCTGCATTTTGTGACAGGAACATGTTTCTGCAAGAAAATGTCAATTATGTCAAAAACCACATTTTGTAATGTCAAAAATTGAGCACAGGAATATGGGAACCCTTTGAAATGTGAACCACGGGGCCATTTTTCAATTCTCCAGCTGGGAGAATTAAAATGAGAAAAAAAATCTTTGGAAACAATCGATCTCATTTTGAAGGAGTGGTTTGAAACAAGATTTTTGCTTCAGTTTAGAAGATCAAACTTTCACCATTGCAATGTAACATTTTCAGATTTCTTTTGGAGAACATTTTTTTGTATTTTGGCTTTGCACTCTCACTCGGGTAAAAAAGTTCTTTCTAACTTCTGGCATTTCCTGTGTATGGAACATTGCCCTCTTCAAACAGTGCTCTTGCCAAAGTGATGAGGACTCTGGCACTCAAGTGGCACAAGCCCTCAAATCAAATGGCTGCAATTTGTTGTAGTTGCAGAACCTTAGTACTTATTTTTGAACCACTGCGGTACATATAGGTCACCTATATGAGTGTCAAGAGGAAGTGACATTCCACCAATACATTTAATGTCTCTCAAATGCCTCCTATGGGTGTGGATTTCACCCAGTGTTACCCTAAAGGAAGCAACACTCTGGGTGAGGAGTTAGCTTTTCTTTTCCAGGCCCTGTCAGTCTTGTGCTCTGGCCAAGGTGCTGAAATGTCGAGGATAAAGAAATTGCCAATTCAGTAGATGATGTCTGAGTCGTCTTTTCTCTCTGAAGGTGCTACAGAGTCAAGCACACAGATTTACTCTCCCTTTCCAACAGGTTTTCATGCATTATACCCATTTCCACTGAATTCTTCTTTAAGGCTCTCCTACCACAACTACTACATCTCAGTTCATTCACAGACTCTTGATACCCCAGTCAAAAAAAGCTATCAGCATCTCTAAAAAGTAATAGGAAGAACCAACCATGACCTGCCCTTTCACACCTCCCAGATGGGAAGCTAGATGCTTGGCATGCAGCTTCTGCCATCTTCCCATCCCCTACTAGCCTGGAAGCAATATTTTCATTCTAATCCCCAGCATGTAAACAGGCGGGGTGATATTGCTTGGTCACTGGGCTGCCTCACAGAGCATTGTGATGGATTGGGTTAGTTTCTCTTCCAGTGCCCTGAATCCTAATACATGGAAGTAACTCCCTTAATTAGTAACTCACTTCTGCTCCATTTGGAATTAATTACTAGACACTTATGAAATATCTGAAAGAGTTCTCCTTTGGCTCCTGTTATCTTTGTTCCCCAGCAAAGGGAAAGAAGCAATGTCACAGGAGATCAGCCAGTGCCTGTGTAGCCATTAGAACATCTTACTGCTGGTGAACAATTGGAACATGGCCTCATGCTCTACCTTCCAATCTCAGTGACAAAGCTAGGAGTGCTGCTAGGGATGGCTTGTGTACTGGAGAACACCAAGGTGCCCACTAGAAATACCTGAGAAAAGGCCAGATCCTCAACAGGCATAAACTGGCATAACTTAATTAAAGTTAAATGGAGCTCAAATGAGTTACTTGTAAGCACAGATGTGGACCATCATACTAATTCTTTTATTAAACATGAAAGAAAGAACCACAAAAATCAGACATTTTAACGGAAGTCGACTAGCTTATAAATCAGTCTGTTTCTCAATAGCAACACTCAAGTGGCTCATTTTGCTCTGCTGTCTCTAGACTAACTGAACACAGGTTCAAGTTAAAATATTAATTCAAGCCATGACTATTTTTTTTTTTTGCTTACTCCTCAAGCATTTGTATAAAGGAAAACAGTAGCTTATAAACTTCATTTTAGCACATGCACTGAAATGATTAATTTAGATGGAATAAGAGACACCAAAGAATTAAAGATGTTAACATGATCCTGAAACTCTCCAACATTAAACAGACCTCACCAGGACAAACACTTTATTAATTTTTAAAACATTGGATTAAAGATACAGAAAAAAGAGAAAGAAGTAAAGCATCAGAAACTGAATACTTTTATTCTAATATCACTTGTTCCCTTTCCCTTTAGAAGCAATGAGTCTTTAGAAGGGAAAAAGCCTTCTTAGACAGTCATTTAGAAGCTGTGACAGGTGGCAGTAACTGTCCCTCTGAGCAAAAGAACAGAAGCTAGTTGGAAGGGAGCTCTTGTTATTGCTTTTGTTGTTGAAGTCTGACCCTGCTTCCATTCCGACATAAATAAATGAGCACATGTAAAATTGGCGGGGGGGAGGGAGGAGAGAAGATAATCAAAGAGAGAAAATACATTTTTTTCTCTGGTGTTTAATCTTACTTGTGGCCTCACTATGTGAGGGGGAGAGACTACAAGCACTACGCATGATCTTATTAGCCACTTCAAGACCTAGGAAACTTGTACCAGCCTCTGGCTGCTTAGGGCCTGGCTTTTAGCTGCCTTTCTGATTGCAGGATTACCACAGAGGGGCTCAAAAGAGAAGTTTGACCAGCTAAACCAGACTCTTATTAGACAGAAAGAAAAAGGAGAGGGAAATAAGGTGAGGAAGAAAATGACACATGGGAGTGCAGGAGACAAAGTCTAACATCCCAGGAAGTGTTTGGAATTTAGTCAAAGCCAATGGAAGTGGCACTGTCATCTGACTCCCACTCTTTAGCCTGGTCTGGGCAGGGCAGGGCAGGGCATCTCTCAGAATTAAGACAAAGAGGGTCCAGAGATCCAGAAGTCAGCGTGTGAAGTAGCCTGCTGGTGAAACTTAGCCTGACTTTCTTCTTGAGGACTCCAAAAGGGACTAGTGGGCAGAACAGCCCCTGCCCCTTCATTGTTTGTCCAGTAATTAGGCCTAATTTTTGACACATCAGTTTTGATTCACTGATGGCTTGTCCCACATTTTTCTTGTTTATTAGGCATGATTTTAACATAATCTTTGAGCTATATCAATAGGCCTTTTTGTTTGTACTAATTCAGGCTCTCTCTCTCCCTTTTGCATCTTTTCCTGATCACATTTATTAAGTTATTGTGACACTTCATGAACTTGCACTCATTTTTTTTCTGTGGAGTTTACAATGAAGATAAATGGATAGTCCCATTTCTTACAAAAGTTGAGTACACACAGCCAGAACTAAAGAACACTTCAGTTGCTGGTTTGTGTGTCAAAGATTTTCACAGCAATCACTGACTTTTTCTCAGACATAGAAAAAGCAGGTCTGAAACCCAGATCTTCAACTCTCAGATCATAGTTATCATCTGGCTGCTGACTAATACCCCTAGCGAATGGGCCCTGTGGGACCCAATGAGCTAGAGGTGCTGCCCATGAAGCTCCCAATTGGAAGAGATGTCTAACCTCTCCCTTTGACTCCAGCACTTAATTCACTCAGGGTACCTCTACACAGCAGCATTATTTCAGAATTACTGATGTTCTTCTGAAATAGCAAAGTGCGCATCTACACAGCAAGCCATTACTTCGAAATAGTGTCGAGCTGGAGGACTGCTTACTCCAACTCCTGTAACCCTCATTTCATGAGGACTAAGGGCAGTCAAAGGAAGAGTGTTGTTCTTCCTTCAACTTCCTGCTCTGGGCAGACAGCGCCAAAAGCTAAATTAATCTGTTTTGACTTCAGCTATGCAATTGACATAGCTGAAATTACGTATCTTAATCTGACTTTTGCCCTGTGGTGTAGACGTATCCTGAGATAAAAAGTGGAGAAGGTGGAGAGGCCTTTGGCATCCACTGGAAGATTCTGACAACTTCCTGGATAGTTTCCCTGGTGCAGTGAAGTCTGATCTTTGCAACCCCACTTCTTTGGGTGATGACCCAGTCTTTTTAAAATCTCTGCATTCTTCAGTAGAGGAAGGAGTGTGATTTTTAGTTAATGAGAGGCAGCACGAGGAGAAGGCATGGAGGCAATATCACAGATAAATTCAATTTAGGACCATGATTTTGAATGTCCCTACCCACTTCTCTATTACATTGTCCCCCCAATAATCAATACCTTAGCATTAATCTGACAGCTCTGATTGCATTACCAATGCGTTGGCCGCCTGAAATGCATACAGCAGAGGGAAACCAGCCTCCCTGCAGCCTGTTTCATGATGAGGCAAATGTCATTACACCCGTCTGTTTTCATATCTTGTACCTGCATTGCCAGAGGGACCTGAGAAATGAATCTTCCTCTCTTGTAACTTGACACGCTTGTGGCTTTAAAAAAACACAACAACTTCTCTTTGTCAATCTGAGAGGAAATTGCCCCCAAGAGAAAACAGATGCCATTTGAATAAAAGTCACTCTGAGTACTTTTTAAATTGTTCTCTGCCTTAGTGTTCAGAGAGAGAGAGAGAGAGAGAGAGAGAGAGAGAGTAAAATAACTACCCAAATCTAGTAAATGCAGAACCCTGTACAATTCACGGATGAGAAGCACTCCACATCTCACAGTGGGGAAGTAGTAAATTGTGTTTGAAATCTGTTGTTGATACACTCCTGAGCCTTTTCTGACAGCCACAAACTTCCTGGAAAGAGACAGCAACTGTGACAAGAGCAGCAGGGCTCTCCAATACTTGCCTTATGGACACTTCTGATCCATAGCTCCCACGGCAAAGGCTCAGTTTCAATTAATGTTCTTTTTCTACCTGTCCTCAGCCGCTCTGTAGCATTGCTGTGTATTGTTAATGGTAGCCTGGTTTCAGCCCCCAGAAGTGGCTTAATTTCAGTGTGGACTAAGATGTTACATGCACATGCACATGCACATGCACATGCACATGCACATGCACATGCACACACACGATCTAATTCTCCTGTCATTCACACCACAGAAGAATTTTGCTGAGTTGGCAGTGTTCCCCCATACGCTAGTCACAGATCTTCCCCCCACACCCAATGCACAGTGTTCATTGCGTGCAGTACAAGGGGCTAGCCACTCACCTCAAACACTTTAAGCGCATGGGACAGCGAGGAAGTTTTGGCTCCCTTGAGGATGAAGAAAAGGTTCAGCATGGCCTTCCCATCCTTTTCCTCAAAGACAATAGTTTCTGAGGACTCCGCAGCTTCGGTAGCTGCTGCTGCGGCTGCTGCAGCTGCTGCAGCTTCTCTCTCCTTCCTGGCATCTTCAATGAGGCTCTGCCGTCTGCCAATGAACCGTGGAGACTGGAAGGAGAGCAGAGTTAGAAAGCAGCAATCCTCTCCTTAACACAGCTGAGGGAAAATGGGACTCCCACCACTAGAGACCCACCCTACTCCTCCTTCAAGGACTAGCAAGAATAGCTATAATTGGAGACAACTAGAGCCATCTGGCTCTGCAAACCTGGGTCTGGGCCCAGCCTCATTTCAAGGTTCTGAATTTAACCGTATGTGTTGTCAAGTGTTGCAGCTGTCCCACCGCAAAGGGTGCTCTAAAGGATTCAGGTGGGCAGCCATTGGGGGAAGGTGGCAGAGCTGTTACAGACACTGTTGTAAGTAGGGTCGGATGTATTGCCCATTGATACCAGTGGAAAGACTCACATTAAGTTCAGCTGGAGTTGGTGCAAGTCTCCCGTCAACTGTGACTAGGTCAAGCCCCTAGTGCAGTGAGGGGCCCTCCTTCATCTCAGTGGGCTGCAAAATGGTCATAACCAAGGTGGTCTCCCAGGATAGGATAGTTTTGCTAATTGTACTTGCGTACCTATAATTTGTGGGCTGTGCCAACTGAACTCTAGCAGCGCTTTGACTGGCTGCGGAAGGGGTACACGGCTTTCACAGTAAATGTTGTGTGCAATCGGCACATGTCCATGCTTTACGTGCATGTCACTTTTGTAACAGTGGCAGAGAAAAAAACTACACAGACAAAAAACAGCAGAATCTGGCAACCTTGTCTGTGGGGAACAGGAAACAAAATGTCTCGTGGGCCACACATAGGACTCCAATGGATCTCATGCAGCCCTCGAGCTACTGGTTGCCCCCCATTGTCCTGGTGAGTGACCCCTTTTCTCCTGGAAGCAGATTAAGGCACATCATCTTTGCCCTTCACATTCCCCCTGTGTAGACTCCCTACTGTAGCTAAGAAAAGTGTGTGTGTATTTAGTGTATTACTAAGGCTGAGCCTGGAGTTTGCTGTGGGCATTGTGGATTCTATTATGTCTGAGATCTGTTTCACAATAAAGCAGCTTCTTCTAGAGCCTTGGGACACACTGAATGAAACCCTGGCCTCCAATGAAGACAGAAGTCCGGGTCTCACAAGTACCTACTGCAAGGAGCTGAGTAGCTTCGATTCTCATTGGTTTCCATGGGAGTTACAGGTTCCCGGTGTCTTGGAGAGTTAGTTCTCTCATGCTATGGTAGGTTCCAGTGCAGAGGGAATATGCCAACCCAATCATCTTTTACTTACGATCTTTTTATTCACTGCCCATAAAAACAGATCTTGGGCCTCATTCTCTGTTGCTGTATTTGGGCTAGATTCATTTACATCAGTAGAGAAATTGATCTATCCCTTTTTTGTGGGTGCCTTCCCATACACCAGTGGTTCTCAAAGTGCAATTTGGAAGGCGGTGGTCCATGGCTCGAGCTAATCTCTTCCCCCCCCCCCACACACACATATTCCCCTCATGCAGCAGGGAGACCACGCTGCCCCTGCAGCCTCATGTTTGACCCACAGCCACAAAGGCTACAGCACCAGCTCCAGCTTCCCACTCGGAGGGTGCAGCGGGGGCGGAGGTGGGGCCAGTGTGTGTGTGTGAAGAAAGCCCCAACCCTCCCCACCAGAGCTGGCTGGTGGAGAGAAACTCCAGCTCCTAGGAAGTTTCCTTTTGCCGAAGAAGGCTCATCTGTAGCTATGTGTGGAGGGGAAACCCAGCAATGGGGTTGTTTCACTGAAGGGGCAGAGGAGATTGCAGAGAAGCATGGATGCCAGGCAGTGGGGGTGGGGTGGGGAATTCTTACTGCTTCTCCATCCCCTCCCGCAGGAAATGTGAGAGCGGGACTCACAGGGATTTCCGGGCGGCGGCGCTTCCTAGCGTGGAGCCTCCCCCAGGCTGCTTAACCGGAGGCTCGTTCCAGCTTCCCTGGGAGCTGCTGGAGTTACCACCCTTCCCAGACACCCTGTTGGTCCCCAATGCCTCCTGCACATGGGATGGGACAACTCACTTCACCCCCACCCCCACCCCCACACCCTGCACAAAGGCAGGAGCTCCAGGAACGTGGGGCTTTCTGCTGGGATGGCATAAGAGTGCGGAGTCCCATGCCCTGCTGGTGTTGGCACAGACCCAGCCCGCCCCACCCTTACATGTGTCTGGGAGACAGACAGGAGGCATCTGAGGTGTGTCTGCCAGGCGTGGGGGTATGAACAGGGCAGGGGATCTCAGTGAGTGGGGAGGGGTTACCTGTGGGAGCCTCTCAGTAGATGAGGGGGTAGCTGTGGGAATCTCTATGTGAAGTGTGGGGGAAGAGGTGACTGTGGGATCTTGTGAGTGTAACTGTGGGGGTCTCAGTATAATGGGGTGCCCGTTTCCCTGTGTGAGGATCAGGAACAGCAGCTGTGTCAGTGACCCCTTTGGGAAGGGTGATTACCCCCCACTCCCTCCCAATCAAGTGCCTCTCACAAGCCCCAGTGCAGGGAGCATGGTACTCCTGTCTGGGGATGGGACAGGCGCAAGGCCCCAGGGAAGGTAGAAAGGGGAGCAGCAGAAAGTCCAGCCCAACCTGGGGTGGAGAAGGAGCCACAGGGCCTGGAGCAGAGAGCAGCAGGAGCAGGTGGTGGCTGCAGAGGAAGAGGAAGACTATGAGGAGAACGAGGATTTCTCCGAGCTGCCCGACACCTGCAGCATCACCCAGCGGCAAGGGGAATGAGGAGGAGAGTTGGTCTCTGGGGGAGTCCGAGGTCAGCAGCCCTGAGCCCCCGAGACTCTTCTGAGCCTGCTGCAACAACAACACTGGCAGCCTTGTCACACTGAACCCCTCATTTTTGTCCCCACAGCAGAGCCTAAGGGGGTCCACAAAATCCTGAAACCCCAGAAAAGTAAATCTGGCCTTTGGGAAGTCCTGAACCTCAGTCCTCCCTGTCCCTTCCCCTCACCCCGTGGGGCTGGAGTGCCAGAGGAGAGAGTTGTCTCAGTTGGGGGCCATATCTGTGAGGGTTGGGTTTTTTTGGCGGAGTTTTTATTTTTGCTTCTCACTTGTGTGGTCCCCAACTGATTTTTCTGTGGGTCAGTGACTCCCGACACAAAAAACTTGTAATAAATGTATTTATGCCACCTCTGCCATAAATAAAACATTGAAACCTTTGTTTTTGGCCGTAAATTTTTTTTTTTTTTGCTTTATTTTAAATGAAGTTTGATAAACTAACATGAAAAAGTTAAAAGGTTTAATCTGTTTAATAATTTAAATCAAACCATTCTCCCCAGCTGCAGCACTAGCAAAATGGCTTGGGCATAAATATGTAATTAATGGTCAGTTTTCATTAGCAACTGGTGGTCCATGGAAAGGTTTGCATTGAGCCACGTAGTCCATGGGCCAAAAAGTTTGAGAACCACTGCTATACTCTGAAGCAAGAGGTGTCTCTGTGGAGATTTATGGCCTGCACATAGCAACTTTTATAGACTCCCATTATTGTCTTTTTTTAACCGTTCTTATCAGAGATAATAGTTTCAAATACTTCTGAAATGGCCTTAACTGGACTATAAGTGAGTGAGATAGTCCATCTGTAAGCTCCCACCAGGCTTGTATCTATTGCTTATTATGTGGTTATATGTTCACAAAAAAGCTATGACCAGTGAACCTGGCAGAGCACACTTGTGGTAATATACCTCCTTGCCACGGCAAAGCTTAGCAACAGAGTGGGCTTAGCAGGTCAGATAAAATAAAACCAAACTGAATCTTTATTCCTGATTTGAAATTTCTGTGCTCCTGTTTGCAGGGAACTGAGGAAGAAGAAAGACTGTTTCAGCTAGAAACAGGAAGGATTGTGAGCTTCTGAGAAAACCTGCTCCCAGCCCAAATTTACATGTGTATAAGAGATTTTAGTTCTGCTAAAACTTTCGGATGCTTTCCCAAGTGGAAAATCTTATTTGTATGACAGTAGCCCCTACTCAGATCAGTTGTGCTAGGCATTTTATAAGCAGAGGTAGAAAGCCCCTGACCTAACATCTAGATGGACAAGGCAGACAAAGGTTGGGAGAAATGAAATGTTATCCCCATTTTAGAGATCTGGAACTGAGGCACAGAGCGCTTAAGTGGCTTGCCCAAGTTGCACAAGAAATCTGTCACAAAGCAGGAACCAAAGCCAGCTGCACTGAGTCCTTACCCAGTGCCTCAAACACAAGCCCTTCCTCCTTCTTGTATTGAAAATCTCTGAATTTTTTGAAGTTTGCCCACCCATTGTTCTTCAAATGCGTTGAATAAGCCAGAAAGAGGACTAGTAAAGATTAGTACAATTTAAAGTCACTAAATATTTTTTCCCTCCAGTTGAATATATGTGACCTTCCTTATATAAAGTCAGGTTTTAAAGCATTATAAAATCTTTCACTTCTTTTTTCTCCCCACCTGCGTAAGTGGCAAATCTCGCCCATGTGTTTGGGCAGGGCAGGGCAGGGGAGGGGAGGGAAGGGGGAAAGAGTCCTTAACAGTTTTGAAAGGATTTCCCTTCTATTTGTTTTCATAATAGAGGATTTTTCTTATTCGCTTTTGATTTGTTGTTGGTGGGTTTTTTTCAAAATATTGAACATTTTCTATGTCACAATTAGAAGTTTTCAAAATAGTAAAAAAAATCCTTTCAACTGTGGAAAAAAAAGAACCCTGCCATATGATGAATGATGACAACTCAGCATGGGCGCGTCTACACAGCACAGTTATGCAAATTGCATATCTTATTTTGAATCTATTTTGAAATTTGAAATTTAGTGGGTCTACACAGCACCAAATTGCAAAGTAACGTGCTATTTCGAGACATCCTTTAAACTTCATGAAACAAGGGTTACCAGGATGCTGAAATAGCACGCCCGTTATTTCAAAAAATATTTAGAAATAACAGGCTGCTTGTGTAGATGTGGGATAGCTCTTTCATGATACTGCCAGTATCCTGAAATAGCCATACAGTGTAGACGTACCCTATGACGAGAGGAAGAAATGACTTATGAAAAAAACACAAAAAAGACTAATACCAAGAGATTAAAACCCAAATGGCTACATTTTTCAGTTAGTTTCCATTGAAAATATTTCAAAAATGTTGATAATTTTTCCAAAAGGTTTTGTGATTCTTTTTTTTAAAATTCTTGCAAAACGTAAACCTTCTCTACCATTCAGCCTTCTTTCTTTGCTCTTGTCTTTTTTTAATTTCCTCCCCTTACTTGTGTATTTTCTTTTTGAATCAATCCGGATGATCTAATAGTATGCAGCTAGCCTCAATGCTTCCCTCTCACATTTTAAACATAGGCACTTCTGGTTTTCTGAGCAGCATATTTTTATACATCAATCCACGTACCCACCCCGACTACTTTTTATGAAAGATTCCCTTATGTGGTGATATTTGCAGCTTGTCACACACTTGTTCCTTGCAGTATGAAACACACACACACGCACATTTGAACAGTTATAGATTATCTTCATGATCAGGTACACAATGAGTATGGAAGAGTAAGTAAGTATTCATGTCCAAACAGAAAATTCATCTAACAAATATATTAGATCCCAATTCAAAAAAGCATTCCTACGTAAGAAATCAATGGAAATGCTTTAAGTCATTCAAATGCTTAATTTAAACTTCCTGATACATGGGACAAATACCTCTCTGCAACACCCACTATCTATAACAAATACACTTTTCAATAATCCAAGACAAGCAATGCTTTAGCAAATCATATCCAATGCTAAGTTCAGTCAACATTAGCTTTGGCTGGGTAGAGGAAAAGAGAAGAAGAAGAAGAAGAAGAAGAATGAACCAAGCATGACAGATATTAAGGGCAGAGTTTTATGGGCTACTGGAAAGGGCTCTGAGAGCATCATCATGTGTGTTATGTAAAAATCTGAATAGAATAAGCAGACCAGATCATTTATAAATGATCATCACTTCCATTCGGTGAGTTATGTAGCATTCAGTCCGCAGCCTAATCAGATATTGACACTGTAGCTTTGCTAAAACTTACTGTATGACACCTCCCCCTTTTCATTATTAAGGTTTGCTTCATGGATGTGCCGCAGACTGTGCTGGACCAAAATGGAATCAGTTCCCTTCCTTTTCTGCAGCTGGTTACTAGAAAGAACTATAGAATCCTCCTAGCAGCTGGCATTCACCTGCTATGGCTAGGTAAGTTAACAAGATACTAGATTTTGTTTGGGAGGGCCTGGAAAGGGGGTGATATTTGTCTGCCATCTCCACTGTTTACTCTATTCCGTCTGTTTGCTGGTTTTCTATCAGGCTGGTCTCTCCTGCTATTCTCCTTTTTCCTATTTTTAGGCTGTTATTTTAATCCAAAGGGGTTAAGTTATAACTCAGTACAGTTGCACAGGATTTTCATTACAAAGAAAACTAATTCCTCCTTCCACATTGGCAGTCCTCTCGGTTTGCCTTTTTTTTTTAAGAGGTCATTGTTTAAAAGGTTTGTTTGGAATCAGCTTGCAGATTAGTGTATGTATATTTTAGAATCCTTATTACAATAAAAGCACTTTTGTTCTTTTAGTCATCAGGTTGCTTATTCTGGACTAGATGTGGTACTTTACTCCTACAACCGCCCTTTTGAAATTGAAGTAACTCAGACCCTGACTCAGTGTGAGTAAAAATGCTGGAGTAGGGCCTTCTGAGTTTAAATAACCACAGCAAGTTGGCTTTCGCCTTGCTTATAGTTTTAAAGAATCTAGGAAATAGAGAGGATTTTACTGGTTATAAACATTTACTATAGCCTAGTATACTGATTAATATTGTGTCCTTATTTCCTTTAGCCAGTATAGCTTATTTTGTTCAGCAACTGATACAAATTATACTAGCAAAAGCACTCTTTTGCTGGTGAGTTTTTGACATTACAGTTATGATGTCAAACCCTTTTTAGGATAGACAAGGCTTAAATCATCAATGCTTAGAGACAAGCACTTTCTTTTCATTCTGTTTTCAAGCAGCACCAAGTGCAATAGGTTCGTGCTATGATCATTTTAATAATAAAGGAAACAGAACAGCTCCATTAGAACAGACTGAGTAAGAGAGTCAGGAAGCAAATCTAGGTTGTTAAAAGACTGAAACTAGATGACAGCTTGTTCTAGACATACAGGTCCAGATTTTTAAAGCTATGTAGATGTTGCTGCAGTCAGCATCACGACACCCAAATGATTCAGAAATTTAAATCTCATTTTCAAAAGGGATTTAGGCACTTAGTCTAAACCCATTAATTGGCTACAAGTTCTTGACTCTGAAGTGTCTAAATCCCTTTTGAAAAAAAGATTTAGATTCCTAAATCAGTTAGATATTGTGATGCAAAGCACAGCAACACTGACATCTCTTTAAAAATTGGGACCACAACCCGTTAATGGCAGAAATGCAGAGGCAGAGCCTCAGTGAATGAATAATGAGAATGTGGAAACCTTCCGCAAATGATGCAGTAAAAAGGATACAATCAAGAGGAAAAGATTTGCCATCTGTTATTAAATCCTAACACAGTTTTGTTCTAAGATTTTCCAAATCCCCGTCCCTTGGCAGGCAACTGTGTTTTGAAATAACTTGAAATCTGGTTATCAGCTTGTTGGTGTTGAAAGTGGTCTGAAAACGGTGTGTGTGTGTGTGTGTGTGTGTGTGTGTGTGTGTGTGTGTGTGTGTGTGTGTGTAATCTGGGTGCAGCAGCTTTAGTAAGACAGGATAGACTGTCATCCCATCCCCTCAGTCCAGTTCAATTTTTAAATTAGCCATTTCGGTGGAAGGTGAGAATCACTGAAAGAGACAGACGAAAACCATCTAACACAGTTTCATTCTGAGCTTTTCTACTCTTCCTTCCCAGGGTGCCACAAAGGAGACAGTATTACTATCACTAATTCACTTGATAAACAAGACTATTCAATGACACAAAGGTTGTCATTTAAAGATTAAATACCCACATGAATTGTACAACACCAAATAAACACTCCATCCATTGTAAGCTCCTACTGTTACCATAAGCAGAGGGGCAGGCTCCTAAGCATTAATTTAACTGGCAATCTGGAAAAAACAGTGTTCTAAGAGTTACCTGCTTTGCCAGCCAAAACAGTCATTTGCTGGTGTAAGCAGCATCTCCACTAACCGGGTTCTAAGAGTTAATTACCTTGTAGGTCACTGTTTGCTAGTTGTAAAATGCCAAAAGTGAGATGACACAACATCTGTGATTTTCAATGACTGTGTGTTATAAGAATCACACTTACCTTTTCATTTCCTAACTCTCCTTCCCTTCTTTTCTAGCATGCTACAGTGTCTAGGAAAGTTTTGTGTTTTTTGCTCAGTAGTTGATTTTACAAAATACACAGCATTGCAAAGAGCGGAGGCAAGAGTGTGCCAGCAAAATACTAAGAGCATAGAATGGAAAGTGCTATTCCCTGAAACTAGTATATCCAAAGTTTAATTCCAGTTTTACCAGGTTAAGCAACAATTATGTATTGGATGATATGACCTCCTCTGTCTTTTCTTTCCATGTCTAATATCTGTGGTTGTGGAAAATAGTAGAAAAAAAGACAACATGGGGAACTTTAATTTAGAGGATGAAGTTTGTGTGCCGCAATTCTCATCTGACTTTGGTAGGAAAAAGGTTGTACAGCCATTGCTAGGAAAAGCAAGAGGGATATTTAAACACATATATACTCTATAATATAAACATAAACTCTTACCTTATCCAGATTTTCAATATGTACTCTTTGCACATAGTAAGAGGCACATTTAAAAGTCTACTAATTTAAAAAAAAAAAACTTTGACTTCTATCTAAGCGTGTTTGGCGCAAACTTTGGAAGGTACTAAAGTGAGTTTGCCAAAGGCAGGTGCCGGTCAAAGCTATCATTTAAGATCCTACTGTGCCCTAACTTTGGGGTATTAGGAAGTTGTTCAATAGAGTTGCCTGCCCAGTGTAACAGTCAGCCATCTAGCAGAGAGAGAGCCTGCCACAAAAAGGAACACACTGTACATTAAAGGTTTCTTTTACAGAATGCTGCATGCATTGTGGTCTGAATGGCTTTAATATCTCCCAGGGACATCATTTGGCACTAGATGACAAAATTGGTTTTAATTAAAACTCCCTGCACATCCCTAGCCCCTGGCCCACTGAATCAGTGTATCTGACACTCACCTGGATTCAGATTTTAAAGGTAGTTTAAGACCCAGCATCAGATGTTACCTTCCCCTCACATATAGCTATATTGCATGTGGGATTGTCCCATGCACTGAGCCGCTGGCCCTATCTCTTTGTGGGTGGAAGCAGACCTGGCAATAATTAGATGGTACCAGTTAGCAAGTTTGCCTGAATGCCCACAACTTCGTAGCTTCACTGGAAAAAAGAAAGACCTGCATTTTCATCAACCAGGCAGGGAATAAAGCTCTTTAGCTTAGTGCCCTGAAATGAATAAGCCCTAAAGAGTGCTTAGATGTTCAAAGTGCATTTTTATCCTGGGGATTCCTTGTTACTCTTGTTTCCACTCTCTTGAGGATTATTTTATTATTGGTTATGGTTCCCCATTTTCTGCTATTGATATTTATTGTGCTGTAGTTTGTGTGCATGAATGAGTGAGGCTGGATTTTATTTCTGACTGTGTATTTTTGCCAGTCCTGGGTGCCTACTTGCCTGGGTGCAGTGATGACTGAGAGAGAAAAGGATCAGTTAGTCCGGCTAGCTAAGCTTGCAATGCCCTGGGCAGCTTTGGCCATTCTAGGGCTGGCTGGGTTTGTGCAAGCCTGGGGGTCGGGTGGGGGGTTTCTTACCATGATGGCCTCAGCTTGCTTGGAGTCCAACTCTGACACCGCCCTGCGGAAGCCTTTGGCCGAAGAAGTGGAAGAGTTGGGAGTTGGCATCCTGGCTGTCGCCCTGGCTCTGCTCTCAGCTTTGCCTTTCCTTGCCAGGCTTTTATAGGGCAGTTCTGACGTCAAAGACCCTTTCCCATCCCTCCCCCCACTTCCCATCTCCCTCCCTTTAGCCTGAGGGGGAGAAGAGAGAAGGAGGAGGGAACGTGGAGGAGAAAAACGCTTCTGTCCCATTAAATCTAATTGCTACAGAGATTGCAGACACCCTGCCTCTGCAAACCAGCCGTCAGCCCTTCTCCTCCTGCACCTAAAAGCATGTGCTTTCTAGTTCTCTTTCTCTCCTCCTGCCAATGGGAGTTTTCTTCTCTTCCACTTTCTTCTCCAGTTTGGGTGACACCAAACCAAAGGACTTTAACACTGCAAAACAATAAAAGCAAGGGAGAAAAAGAGAAACCCTTTGTAGTCCAGAGACCTACAATTACCTAGACAACGGAATTATCATGAATAATACAAGGAATGAAATTGGACGTTGGCATGCAGATTTGGGCCTGACTCTGATCTCACATAGAACCCCACCTGGTGTAAATCAGGAGTAACTGCTCAAGTCAAAGGGTGAGCTCTAGAGGTGCAGTACATAGGCACTGCTCTCTTGACTTCAGCACTGATTGACATCAGCTGAAGATCTAGCCCGAAAGCATCAGACTGGTGTGAAACCAGCATAAATAAGTCTAGGATCCCTCGGGGGGGGTGGGGGGAGGGAAGGAAGGAGGAGAGATTTCTTATTAAGAAATTGAATTGGAACAATATTTGATGGAGTCAGGGTGTTACTCCATCAAATTATTATTCCAAACCCAGTGACCCTCAGATTCACTGAGCTGTGATATTTCCACCAGCTGAGGAGCTGCCTAGGGGTTTGGGGCGGCTGCACTGGTGGTGCTAAAACTGCCTTTTTCCCTTGAGCAAGACCAGCTGGAGTCTTATTGGAAACAACCTGTGATCATTTTAAACAGTGGTGTCACTGCAGCGTGCTGGCTTGCCAGCCCTCGAACCAAGGCCAGCTAGTGTAAGTCGCAGCAGCCCCCTGGAACTCAACAGAGTTACAGGAGCCCCCGGCTTGCGACTGCCCAAGTTGCGACCCCCCCCCCCCCACACTTACAACCATTTTTGTAAGAGTGGAAGGGGCTGAAAACCCCTGACTTACATCCTCAGCCCGCATTTATGACAGCGCACGGCACCTACCATAAATGTAGATTCGACTTACGACGCCCCCAACCTGCGACGCTTTCCCCGGAACCAATCGCATCGCAAGTCGGCAGCCTCCTGTATGTCAATTTGCATTAGCTGAGGCTGTGTCTCAGAAACCCACTCTCGTTAATGACATGGGCTGCAGCATTGTAAGACTGAAGCCTAATCTACACCTCCCTCCCCCCCAGACTGCCCCGGTTGATCTAACCTCGTCAATTTGAGCTATACAAATAATGTAGCTGAAGTCAATGTACTTACTACACTGTTTTCCATGCAGTAAGGTCAGTAATGGCTGTTCTCCCATCAACTCCAGCTATTCTTCTCATCCTGATGGAGTGCAAGAGTCAACAGGAGAGTTCTCAGACGTCAATTTATCGTGTCTAAATAGACATGATAAATCGACTGCTAGTGGATCGATCACTGCAGCATTGATTCGCTGTCTAGTGTAGACAAGCCCTCATTGTCCTCCCAACCCTGGCTGGAAGGGCCTATCTTCAGTGGAGAAATAATAGACTGGTCTTGATGACCTGTAGAGTCTTTAGCCTCCCTATGAAGATGGCCAAGTTGGTGCCAATGACACTGGTTGTTGCTGGGCCATGGATTCTCCCTCACTTGAGATCCAGACTTAATAAGCCCCGTTTGTAAAGTACTTGATATTTCTTGACTGTTGCAGTTTGTTGTTTGTCATCTGCTACAGTAAAATAGGCAAGTGCAAACTGCTTGACAAAACCATACCAGTGGGCTGAGAGATTTTTGACCAGCACATTTGCGGGTGTATGGCAACTTAGCTTCTCTGACATCAGAGTTATGCCGCATTACACCAGCAGAGGGTCTGTCCCAATACAAAATGCAAATGCATTTCAAGTGAATGTGATCATTTTGGATTCCAGCACTAAACACAAGTAAATACCACTGCCAGAGGAGCATTGGCATCTTTATGGAGGAGTAAGATCCAGCGTACCTGTGATTCAATAGCTGCCTCACAATTGGGTTCAAATACACGCTGGGCCAGAGAAGTGGGGAAGTCATGAAGATGTGGGTGACAGCTGCCTGGGGCCAGAGGAGAGACAGACAATTGTCAGAGGGGAAGGAGCACCGGGAGGAGAGCAGTAGCCACAAAGTGGTGACAATGAGTGCTAAAGAAAACACACCAGGGAGGACTGGCTATCACCGGCAGGAAGGCTTGTGGTGTGGTCCCAAGGGAGAGGAAAAGAACCAGCATGGTCAGCGTAAGCCAGGCCCAGAAGCAAGCAATTGATTCTAGAGGGAGGTGTCAAGATGTGGGGTGACAGCAAGGAACCCTCAGAGGTATAACACTGCAGAGAGACCTGGGCGGAGTGCCTTGGGAAGAAACCGAGAACAAGCAACTGAGAACCTCCTGGGGGCAAGTTCTTCTGAGCAGAGACAAGAACTGAAGGTGAGGAACCCTGGGACAATGAAACACTGAGGAGCCTCTCTTTCAGGAGACCTGACCTGGGGCTATGGGAGAGGACTTGTGGGAGAGAAGTGGAGCTAGGAACTCTCAGGAAGGAGGCCTGAAGGGTGGGGCTCTGGATCAGGACAGAAGAACTGGGGTAGAACAGCTAATGACTCTTGAGTGGGTGTCCTCTGTAAGGGAGCAGAGAGCTGCTGCCTTGTAACTCTTGCACCATTTTGATGATTTTGAGAGGACCTGATTGTGCTATAAGGGGTCTGCAGAGCATGGCACTTTATCTGAATAAAAGAGTTTGGAATTTGCAATATTCCTTTGCACATGTGGAGAAAAGGGAAACTGAGGAATGCGTGTGGTTGTGCCGCAGCCTACTGCAGGATGGTGGCACTAGGAGGGGCTTCCTTAAAACAGTGACTCTTCAGAGGTAAAAACTGAAGCAAGGAGCAAAGTACAAGCCAGAGAGCCTGCTAGCTCAACTTTCATCTGATCCCAGCCACCTCTGCCTGCCTGATCTTCACGTGCAGTACCCTATCGCTCACCTTTTGAACACAGAGTTCTTTCCATGCCTTTAATTTCATCCCTAATCCCCTCTGTGCCTCTCAACCCCACTGTGCTCCTTCTGCTAAACACTGGCTGCTTGAAATGTGAGCTAAGAAAACAGTCTTACCCCACTGAAATGCAGGACAGCACTTCAGAACACTTGGGACCTTCCTACCTCAGCCCCCTTGAGTCAGATCTCAACGCACGGTGTCTGTCCTAGATCCATAGCAGTCCACTGTGCTGCTCAGTGCATGTGTGCCTCTGACATTGCTAGGTCTGGGCAGGGTGTTAAGGGAGGAGCAGAATGAGGTATACACTATGGACTCCATAAAATATTTCGGGGAAAGAAGCAGAGAGTGAGGCATGAGCGAAGTGCTGCTGAGCACCGGTGACTTTTGGATGCTTGAACAGCTCGGAAGCGAGACACAAATTAGAGTAACCCCAAGGCTGCGTTATTTTGTGCCAGTGGTTGAACTGGCCTCTGGCAACCTGTCAGACTGTAAGATGGGAGGGAGGGAGACTGAGAGAGTGGGGGAGGGGAAGAAGAGCTGCATATGGTAGATTGCTTATAGCTTGTGTTTCTTCTTTCACTGGGCACTGCATTAGGAAGTTGTTCCATAGAGTTGCCTGCCCACTCTAACAGTCAGCCATCTAGCAGAGAGGGAGCCTGCCACAATAAAGGACACCCTGTGCATTAAAGGTTTGCCTCTACAGGATGCTGCATGCATTGTGGTCTGATTGGCTTTAAAATATAGGCGACCAAAATTGCTAATGAGCGGGGATTTAAATATCCCACGCTTCATTAGCATGATCTCACCGGCGCGCTATTCCTATCGTCAGCTGATTTGAAAGTGCATGCGGGACACGTTAGTTCAAACCAAACCCCTTGGTTTGAACTAACGTTACTCCTAATTTTTGGAATGAAATGTTTTGATTTTTTTTGAAACAGCTTTATAATTAGATATTTTTATTCTGCATTACATTATACATGATAATATCTACTACGGTGAATCAAACATCTTTTTAAAAACTCTCCTGCCAATGGAGAATTTTTAATTTTGGGGTTTCACACTGATTCTGAATGAAGCCCAAATTTGAAACCCCCCCAATCCTTTGTGAAAAGCAACTTCCATCCTCCACACAAGTCTGTAATATCTACCTTTAAATTGGGAATACTTAAGCCTCTTTCATTTTGGTAACTTAGTACTACCACACACTTGGAAAAGCAGAGCTTTTCTTAAAGTAGCTTTTAGCAGGGGATGGCAGGCATTAACCAGCCACTAATAACTGCAGTTGAGGGTACATTTTTAAACTATCCGTTCAAGTGAACAGAGGATATTGGCAAAGTACTTTGCTTTTAATAAGTACACTGAGAGCACAAAGTGTCATTTAAATGTTTCTCTAGCAGACAAATATAAATCAACTGAAGATTATTTATAAGGAATACCCCAGAAAATATTGGCTTTAAAACTACATGACACCACCAGAGAAGCTTTCGAGAATAGTGCTAAAATGGGTCCATTGGGTTGTATGTTCTGTCTACCTTTTGCCTTATTCTCGATTGCTTATGTCCATATGTAAACAAAGACTTTGTTGCAGTTCATCCATTCTTTCTATGTGTTCCACTCTCCTTTCCAAAGTCTGGGTATGTCTACACTGCAGAGTTTTATCAGAAAAAGTCAATTTTTCAAAAAAAAATTGAGGTTCGTTCACACTGTAATTGCATTCTTTTGCAAGTAAATCAAAAGAACAGAGGGATTTTTGCGGTATTGGTAATCCTCATTCTACAAGGAAGAACGCCTTTTTGCAAAAGAGCTTTTTCGCAAAAAGGCGTGTGTGGATGGGGAAGAGGGAACTTTTTTCGGAAGAAGAGGGAAGAGGAAAAAGCACAGGTGCCCTGGTGGCCACTCCATCCATAACAATCACAGCTTACATGTGAACTAGTGTCCAGGCAGTGTGGATGTCATTTTTCGAAAAAGCGCATCGCTTTTTTAATGCATTTTTGCAGGGTGGACGCTGTCTTGCACATGAAGTTTTTTCAGACGATCTCTTCCGAAAAATGCTTCTTGCGCAAGAAGCCTGTAGCCTAGACATAGCTTCTGACCCTTCCTGGTATGGGGATGCAAAAAAGAAGAGATAACTCGCTGCTAGAGTGCTCCCTTGGGGCCAGCTATGCCTTAGCAGGTCTTTACCCACTTGGTACCCCCTGCTGACCATTGCTCCTGCACTGCAGTGGTCTATCTTCCCATAATTTGTCCCTCTGGACAGACCGCTAAGTCCATACCTTTCAGGTGACCAGAAACATCCAACCAACAGAATCCAAGACCTTGTAGCAAATCTTTGCTCCCCAGCTCTGGAGCAAATCTTTGTGTTTCTCATTCCCATTTCTCAGGGCTCTCCATCATTCTTGTCTGCTTCCTAGGGCTTACAAATCACCTTTCCTCATGACAGACTCTGTGCTGTCCCACTATATTAGGTTCCAGCCCAGATATCCTATAACCAGCCACCAAGGTCTGCGCCTTCAAACTACTTGCTTCTGCTTCCCTGAATTTCTTCCTACTGTGACTTTTCTCTGGCCTTCTCTCTCACCACTTCTCTAGGCTCAACCTTCCCTGAGAGCCACGATTCACATGGTTTTCCCCTGGAATCCCCAACAAAATTCCAAACAGTATGATCTTAAACACTCCACTGCCCTCCTCAGACTCCTGTTTCTTACCCTGTAGGACTTTGAGTACTGTCAAATTCCTTTCTTTATAGTAACCCCCAGGGTGGATTCCTCAGGAATTGGGGCTGGCCCACTCGTCACCTGATGCTAGGTGCCTTGAGCTTGGTAATTCTAGGTACCCTTTTCTTGCTAGTGTGGAATACATTCTCCATCCCAGGATGATATTCTTAGACATGTATCAGAGGGGTAGCCATGTTAGTCTGACTCTGCATAAACAACGAGAAGTTATGTGGTACCTTATAGAC
Organism: Pelodiscus sinensis; assembly: GCF_052426305.1. NCBI lineage: Eukaryota > Metazoa > Chordata > Testudines > Trionychidae > Pelodiscus > Pelodiscus sinensis. The sequence goes on along the minus strand of NC_143056.1, from coordinate 116,827,360 downwards.
AGAGGGTATGTCTACACTACAGCACTAATTCGAACTAACTTAATTCGAATTAGTTCATTCGAACTAAGCTAATTCGAACTAGTGCATCTAGACCTAAAAACTAGTTCGAATTAGCGTTTTGCTAATTCAAACTAGCATGTCCACATTGAGTGGACCCTGAACCGAGGTTAAGGCTGGCTGGAAGCAGTGCCGGCAGGGCATCAGGTTAGGACTTAGAGCGTGGAGCTGCTGCCTCAGGCTAGTCGAGGGCTGTGTTTAAAGGGACCCGACCCCCACCCCGGACAGACAGTTCTCAGGGGTTCCCCACTCGCTTGTCTAACTCAATGAGGGACAGCAAAGCAGTCCTGGTTTGGAGTGCCCTGAATGCCAACACTCGGCACATCACAGCACTTGGCCATCAGCCCAGCTGCACTTGCCACAGGCTGCCATCTGGGGAAGGGTCATTCAGGGGGCTGCAAGAGAGCTTCCACCCCGAGGAGCCTGCAGAGCCACCCCAGTCCTCCCCATCGGGGGCTCGTACCCCATTCCTCCCTCACATCCTTCCACTTACCCTTCCCTAGCCCCCCTTCCTGATGTACAAAATAAAGGACACGTGTGTTCAAAAATAGAAACTCTCTTTATTGAACAAAACTCAGGGAGACTGGAAAAAGGAGGTGGGAGAGGGGAAGAGAGAGGGTGGGAGAGGGGAGGGCAACTAAAATGATCAGGGGTTTGGAACAGGTCCCATATGAAGAGAGGCTAAAGAGACTGGGACTTTCAGCTTAGGAAAGAGGAGACCGAGGGGGGATATGATAGAGGTCTATGAAAGCACGAGTGATGTGGAGAGGGTGCATAAAGAAAAGTTCTTCATTCATTCCCATAATAGAAGGACTAAAGGACACCAAATGAAATGAATGGGTGGCAGGCTTCAAACTAGTAACAGAAAGTTGTTCTTCACAAAGCAAATAGTCAACCTGTGGAACTCCTTGCTGCAGGAGGCTCTGAAGGCTAGAACTATAACAGTTTAAAGAGAAGTTAGATCAATTCATGGTGGCTGGGTCCATGGAGTGGTATTAGCCAGAGGATAGAAATGGTGTCCCTGGCCTCTGTTTTGGAAGGCTGGAGATGGATGGCACGAGACAAATGGCTTGGTCATTGTTTTCGGTCCATCCCCTCTGGGGTAGCTGGTGTTGGCCGCTGTCGGCAGACAGGCTACTGGGCTAGATGGACCTTTGGTCTGACCCAGTACGACCCTTTTAAGCTCAGGGCTCAGGGTCGGGGGGTCTCACTGGACCACCTTGATTTTCATGCAGACCTGCTCCTGGGTAGCCAGGCTGGCAGTTATCCTGCTCTAGACGGCCACTTTCCTGTGCCTAGTGCAGAGGTCGTGGATGAGGTCCACGATCTCCGCACTAGACCTGGCGGGCGCCCGCCTCTTGCGGCCCCAGGCAGTCTCCTGGGAGCCGCCAGCCTGGTCCCGGGAAGAGGCGGAGGGGCTGGGTGGCAGCGGGTGGCTGGCTCGTGCCATGCCAGGTGCAGGGTCTGCTGGCTGGGTGTTGGCAGGCTTGCACCTGGCACGGGCACCGTAGCCAGACTATTCCCATTTAAGAGCTCCGGGGCCGGGAGGGGGGCAGAAGAGTTTCCCTGGTGGTGCCCAGAGTGGCCACTAGGGCAAGCTGGGGAGGGCTAGCCTCCCACTAGTTCGAATTAAGTGGCTACACAGCCCTTAAGTCGAAATACTGAATTTGAATTAGGCGTTAGGTAAACCTCATTCTACGAGGACTAATTCGAATTAAGCGCTCCGCTAGTTCGAATTAAGTTCGAACTAGCGGTTTGTATGTGTAGCGCCTATCAAAGTTAATTCGAAGTAACAGTTGTTAGTTCAAATTAACTTTGTAGTGTAGACATACCCTAACAGATTTATTGGGGCATAAGCTTTTGTGGGCAAAATCCCACTTCATCAGATTCTTAGGCATATAAAACCCAACCCTTTTGTGAACTCTGCTAAGCTTTTGGCCTCAGTGATTCCTTGTGGCAATAAATTCCACAGACTAATTATTCATTGTGTGAAAAAGTTGTCTAGGATTTCCTTAGAGGCATCAGCTGGGTGGAATAGAGTGAAACTAGGGTAAAATCTGGGATTCAGTGGCAAAATTCTCTTTGATTTCATAGGGTATGTCTACACTACCCTCCTAATTCGAAATAGGAGGGTAATGTAGTCATACCGCAATTGCAAATGAAGCCCGGGATTTGAATTTCCCGGGCTTCATTTGCATAAAGCTGGCCGGCGCCATTTTTAAATGCCGGCAGTTCGAACCCCGTGCCGCGCAGCTACACGCGGCACGGAGTAGCTAGTTCGGATTAGGAAGCTCCACGAGGAGTACAGCTAGTTCGGATTAGGAAGTCTAATCCGAACTAGCTACTCCGTGCCGCGTGTAGCCGCGCGGCACAGGGTTCGAACTGCTGGCATTTAAAAATGGCGCCGGCCGCCTTTATGCAAATGAAGCCCGGGAAATTCAAATCCCGGGCTTCATTTGCAATTGCGGTATGACTACATTACCCTCCTATTTCGAATTAGGAGGGTAGTGTAGACATACCCATATACTCATAGAAGATTAAGTTTGGAAGACACCTAAGGAGCCTGATGATCTAGCGAGCTTTCTGTTCACCTTACTGTCCATTCATCCAATCCATACTTCAATAAAGATCAGAATTTCACCGAAGGTCAATCAAAAGGTTTCCTGTTCTGAATGCTCATGGATATGGATGGTAACAATTCTGTCCATAAGAGAGAGACATCCCTCCAATGGAAGTGACTTTCCTCTTCCTTTCCCCTCTGTTTTTTCTATCTTGTTTTAAATGAACCAAAATTTTATCCCCATTTTTTTTCTTTTCTAAAAGCCTCTATCCCCACTGCCCAGGAATCTTCCACTCCTTCTAAAGGCAAGGCAGACAGCCATTTGCCTAGGTGAGAGAAGAGTCAGGGGACATGCTGCTTGGGGATGGCAACACAACAGCAAGTTCTTTAACATCCACCTTTTCTCTAGCGTTCAACTGAAATCCTCTTATCTGAGCTCCAGGCAATAAGAAAATAGTTGGGTGATGCTGCCTTCTGGTGCCCCATCATCTTAGTAATGCCACGGGAAGAGCTGGAGACGCAGCTCGGAGGAGAGGCAAGCCATGACCACGTCTGTGTCTGGATAAGGAGGCCTGGGTGCGGTTCCTTTTGGAGACAGTCAGTGCTGTGCAGTGCATCTGCCAGGGAGAATGGGTCATGGCTGCATGGTAGCACTAGGTTAGCGTCCTTGCTCTGCAGCTCACCCTGTCCCTGCTTCATGGAGTTGTGTCCTCCAGTTTGGCTTCCCACCATAGTGGCAGGTTGCACAGACACTGTGAACCATCAGACGGGCTCCCCTGCTTCCCAAATTGTAATTCCTAAATAGCTCACTGATGCCTCTACTTAGGTGAATTTTGGACCTGAGCTGAGTAAGACCCAAATTATGACTTCATTGATCATTAATAGAATTTATTATTTGCATTATAGTATGTCTAAAGAAGCCATCACTGGGATCAGGTCCTCTGGTGCTAGGTGCTGCACAAACACACAGTAAGGGTCAAACAGCTTACAATGTTAATAGACAGACAAAAGGAAGAATCACTATCCTGATTATTATATATGGGAAACTGAGGCACAGAGACAGCTAGCAACCTACCAGGGCCACACAGGAAATCTGTTGAAAAGCTGGGAACTGAAGCTAGATCTCTTGAGCTGTAAGTCAGTTCCTTAAGCACAAGATAGCTTCTTCCATCTTCTATCTGACATTCTGCCAGGGTGGGTCAGATTCCTCTCCAGTTCAGAGAGAAGCAGGACAGTCCATCCAAACAAGAAGTCCGCTAAAGAAAACCAGCCCCCGCCAGCTCAGAGACAGCCTGTGACACTGACATTTCCATCCTGTGGTGTCTCTGTATCTCTGTTAATCATCTATTCTGTTGTGTGTGCAATTAGTGCTAATGTCAAATGTAATTTGCGTGCATATGCCCAGCTAAACACTAGCCCCACCAGAGCCCTGCCTGCCTGTGGCTTCACCGCTGTTTGACTCAATAGTGAACCTGTTCAGGAAGACAGAGGAGCACTTCTTTAGGAAGCATTTGAAAGGGATCAAAGATGAAACAAGAGTGCTCAGTGTTTCTGATACACAGACCACAGGATTCTCTCGGCTTGTGAATAGGCATCACGATCATACAGGAATCGTGCATGTGTATAAAGGGATTTGTCTGATGTTATTCCTGAAGCAGGGGAAATGACAAACACCCATGGAGGATGCTTAGCTGAACTGGTCTGAAAAAGGGAAAGCGCATAAACTCAGCAGCTCTGACTGTGCCTTGCTAAAGGGTAAGCCAGGGCAGAGAGAGATTAAGGAAATGGCACGATCAGTCACAGCACTGTTGGTCCTTTGGATGTTCATTTCATCTGTTGTTGGATCCTCGTGGTGCTGATACAGAAGAAGGAAGAGCAGGGAAATGTCTGTTACTTTGCACCTTTTGGATGGATTAATGTGGATGTTCATACATCTTAAAACTTTCTTTGTAATACACGCCCTTACTAAGTGGCTTGGATGCAAAGAGCAGTCCGCTTGTCTGGTGTATGCTTGTCAAAACTGCCCAGGTGGCACTCAGCTGAAAAGACCACACTCCTAATATTTTATAGCCCTCATCTAAAGCACATGATAGTTGTTGGAAAGATGTTCATTGACTTCCATTGGCCCTAGCTAAGCAAGGATATTAGAGTGTTTTTATTTGTCTTACCATAGCACCTGGGAGGCCCAGTTCTGGAGCAGGATCCCATTGTGCTAGGCATTGTATAAACATAGACAAACTCACCACTCGCCACTTGATATCTGAAGACCATGTGTTCTAGTTCAGGGCAGACTGTTCAAGAATAGGGAAGGTTTTCCCTGTGCCCGCCCGGATTGATTTTCCATTATATTACAGTGAAAGGGGCTTATTATCACAGAGGCTCGCTTACTTGGGGTCAAGAGAGGTGCGGGTGTCCAAGGGGACTGTTTAAAATTCTTTGTTAAGGCTGGCAAATAGTCCATAGAGTTCATAAGCAGTGTGGTTAGCTGGGGTGTCTGAAGAGTCAAAGTCCCTGTTTCCAAAGGATAAGGAACATGCCACAGGTCAGTTCTTTCTTAGATTTCCCTCCTTTATCCAAGAAGGCTCATTCTCAGCCTGTAATAAACTTATTTAGGCTTTATTAATTACATAAAAATGAGGCAAGAGATAAATGCTAAGAATAGCAAAGAGACAGACAGACCAAGCCAAGCAGGTTATCATCTCATAAAACTTCAAAGTAACAAACTCTTATAGGTTCGGCTTCTGAGGCTTATCCCTACTGTGAAAGCGAGGGGCCCTTTATATGGCAGGAAAAGTCCTTTCCTCTTAGGATCTAGTCTGGTAAATAAAATTTGATTTCCTTCCTCTAGGCAGCTTTCATCTGAAAACCCTACCATACGTCTGTTCAGACCCTAGGTTCACTAGTGACCAATGTGATAGGGCGGAGTAATTCTCCCAAGAAAACATCCTGACTGACTCATCCCTGGATGGGTGTTTCCTCTTCTCCACTGCTGGAGAGTGGTTTCTACCCCCCTGTATTGAGAACGGAGCTGTTTCCTTTAGACATGTTGCTTTTCAATGGGTATCAATTGACCAGTCTCACTGTAAGAGGTATCGCTATTTCTGGGAGTGAAACTCTGCAATGATTAACAACTCTTGTTATCACGGGGTCCCGGCCTTGTGAGAGTTACACAATGCATGTGCACAGATATTAGTCTTCACGTGAAAAATACAGAGATGAGCATATGCGTATTACAATTATCAGATCACCATAGAGTCAGGAAAGTAAACACTATGGCTGTGTCTACACTGGCATGAATTTCCAGAACTGCTTAAAACGGAATACTATTCCGTTTTCAGTTTTTCCGGAAAAGGAGTGTCTACATTGGCAGGCTGCTTTTCCGGAAAAGCCCTTTTTCCGGAAAAGCGTCTGTGGTCAATGTAGACGCGCTTTTCCGGAAAAGAGCCCCGATTGCCATTTTTGCGATCAGGGCTTTTTTCCGGAAAAGACTACTGGGCTGTCTACACTGGTCCTTTTCCAGAACAGTGTTCTGGAATAAGGACTTATGCCCGAGCAGGAGCAGAATAGTTTTTCCGGAATAGCGGCTGATTTTGTACAGTAGAGCGTCGTTGCTTTTCCGGAAATTCAAGGGCCAGTGTAGACAGCTCGCAGCTTATTCCGGAAAAGCTGCTGATTTTCCGGAATAAGTGGCCCAGTGTAGACACAGCCTATGGCTATGTCTACACCGGGTTATTGCGCAAGAAGGGCCGTTTTTCCGCAGAGCGTCCACACTGCCCACTCGCTCTTGAGCAAGAAGTGTTACAGTAAAGCGTGCTAAGAGAAGGCTTCTTGCGCAAGAGCTACGCTCTTTTCTAACAGGTGTAAGTCCTCTTGTTCAAGAGGGCAGTGTGGACTCGCGACAGGGGTTTCTTGCGCAAGAAAGCCCTATAGCTAAAATGGCCATCAGAGCTTTCTTGCGCAAGAGTGTGTCCACACTGCCCTGGATGCTCATGGCAGTGTGGATGTGTTCTTGCGTAAGAGTTCTTGCACAAGAACCCTTGCGCAAGATGTTCTTGTGCAAGAAGCCGCCAGTGTAGACATAACCTACATGTTTTACCACAATTTAACAACTTAATTTGAATAATATTCCGCCAGCATTATGCCTGACAGACGTTCAGCTGACACATAGGCCTAGAGTTGGCCTAAGTCTCTAGCATCACACCTGCCCCAACAAGCTTACCTCTGGCAGTGCCCAGAGTCATGCAAGCAGTTGGTGTTTCATGGTACCTCTTAATATCTCCAAAAGCATGTATATAACAGGATAGCTAGATACCCTCTCCTATTTTACTTCTTATATAGGACACCAAGCCAGTGGCCTCAGGCACTATGTGCTATGTGCAAGGGCCCATGGTATTACTGAAGCACCAACAGCCTAAGCCACGATTGACTGAAGAAGATGGAGAGATTCCTAGTGGCATCAGTGAGCTTTGGAGCAGGTCTCAAATACATCACATTCTTCTAATGGTGGCACCATTAAGTTGCTCATCACTAGCAATGTGACAGTCTAGAGGGGGATCTGTCAAGAAAGAAAGCCTTTTTCAACAGAGCCCTTATGCATTCTGCAAGGAGGTTTACAGGATCTGTTGAAAAAGGCTTTCTTTCTCGACAGTTCCCACTTTAGACTGTCGCGTTTTGCCGACAAAGTGCTGAGTCAGCAAAATGTGGTGGCCTTTTTTATGCAAATTAGACACAGGATATTTAAATCCTTGCCTCGTTTGCAATGTCGACCTGCCTAATCTGCATCCCTCTGCTGACAGAGAGATGCAGTCTAGACATACCCTGAGAGTTGGGAAAGCTATCCCTCCTGGGCTATGTCTAGACTGCAAGCCTCTTTCGAAATTTCGAAAAAGCGGCTTGCTTTTTCGAAAGAAAGCATCCAGTGAGTCTGGATGCTCTCTTTCGAAGAAGCCCTATTTACATTGAAGAACGCCTTCTTTCGAAAGAGGAACTTTCGAAAGAAGGCGTTCTTCCTCGTAAATTGAGGTTTACCGCCATCGAAAGAAAAGCCGCGTTCTTTCGAATTAATTTCGAAAGAACGCGGCTTGAGTCTGGACGCAGGGGAAGTTTTTTCGAAAAAAGGCTACTTTTTTCGAAAAAAACCCTGAGTCTGGACACAGCCCTGGGAAAATGTTATCTGTCCTCTAATAAAACATTGGCATTGTGTTAGGAACCCACACGTAAACCAAAGCTCTACTTCCCACTCAAATATCACAATGTTCCATTCCCCCAAAGGTAACTAGGCTTTATGTTTGCCATTCGTGAAAATCAAATATAAATCATACGCCGTCCTCTCTGTGACAGAATCACCTAGCTGCAACCTGGAAGTGTGGTACCACTGTGACACCTTAACTCTCCCGTATGGGCTGTCTCTCAAAATGATTTGCTAGTAACAAGCAGCAAACCCATCCAGCTGCTGTGCTCAGTACTACAGCACATGGAGCCCAATACCCAGCTAAACTGCATGAATATTCCCTGAGCCCACATATATCACACAGCCTTGCACCCCAGAACTGTCCCATCTTATCCTGGTCTGAATCCTAATCAATGTCTACCCCTTCCTCAATATGGAGAGGACTCGCACTAGCCTTTGGAAACAGAACACTTCAACCAAAACACCCTGTTTTAGGTAAAATATAAAAAAAGAATTATTAATTATGCAAAGATACATTTTAAGTGATTATAAATAGGTCTGTCAATTAATTGTAGTTAACTCGTGATTCACTAAAAAATGAATCACAAGTAATTACAGCTTTAATTGCACTGTTAAACTATAATAGAATGCCAAATAAAATGTATTATACATATTTTAGATATTTTTCCATATTTAAATATATTGATTTCAATTACAAAACACAATACAAAGTGTACAGTGCTCACCTTATATAATTTTTATTACAATATTTGCACAGTAAAAATTATTAAAAAAAGAAATGGTGTTTTTCACTTCCCCTCATACTAGCACTGTAATGCAATCGCTTTGGCTATGTCTAGAGTGCAAGCTTCTTTCGAAAGAGGCTTTTTCGAAAGATACTTTCGAAAAAGCCTCTTTCGAAAAAGAGCATATAGACTGCAAGCGGAACTTTCGAAAAAGCAAGCCGCTTTTTCAAAAGAGAGCACCCAGGCAGTCTGGATGCTCTCTTTCGAAAAACCCCTGTTTGCATTCAAGAACGCCTTTTTCCGAAAGAGCACTTTCGAAAAAAGGCGTTCTTCCTCGTGAAATTAGGTTTACCGCCGTCAAAAGAAAAGCCACATTCTTTCGATTTAATTTCGAAAGAACGCGGCTGCAGTCTAGATGCAGGTGAAGTTTTTTCGAAAAAAGGCTCCTTTTTTCGAAAAAACCCCTGAGTCTGGACACAGCCTTTGTGAAAATGCAACTCACAAAGGTAGGTTTTTTTTGTTATATAACTGTCCTCAAAAACAAAACAATGTAAAGTTTTAGCACCTATAAGTCCACTTAGTCCTACTTCTTGTTCAGACGTTTCTAAACCAGACAAATGTTTATATTTATAGGCAATTATGCTGCTCGCTTATTTATAATGTCTCCTGAAAGTGAGAACACACATTTGTAAGGCACGTTTGTAACCAGTATTGCAAGATATTTATATGCCAGATACGCTAAACATTTGTATGCACCTTCATCCTTTGGCCACCATGCCAGAGGACACACTTCCATGCTGGTGACACTTGTTAAAAATAATTTGTTAATTAAATTTGTGATTGGACAACTTGGAGGAGAATTGTGCTCTGTTTCACCTGCATTCTGCCATATGTTTCTTGTTGTAGCAGTCTCGGATAATGACCCAGCACATGTTCATTTTAAGAACACTTTCACTGCAGATTTGACAAGACACAGAGAAGGTATCAATGTGAGATTTCTAATGATAGTTACAGCATTCAATCCAAGGTTTAAAAATCTGAAGTGCCTCCCAAAATCTGAAAAGGATGAGGTGTGGAACATACTTTCAGAAGTCTTAAAAGAGAAACAGTCCAATGTGGAAACTCTGGAACCTGAGCCACCAAAAAAGAAAAAAAAATCCTTTTACTGGGGGCATCTGATTGGGATCATGAAAATGAATGTGCATTGATCCACGCTGCATTGGATTGCTATCAAACAGACTCCATGATCAGCATCGATGCATATTTTCTGTAATGGTGGTTGAAGCATAATGGGGTATATGAATCTTTAGCATGTAAATACCTTGCTGTACTCACTACAAGAATGCCATGCAAATGCCTGTTCTCACTTTCAGAGGATATTTTAAACAAGAAGTGGGCAGCATTCTCTCCTGCAAATGTAAACAAACTTATTTATTTGAGCAAAAAGTAGAACTGAGTGGACTTGTAGGCTCTAAGGTTTTACATTGTGCATAATTCTATATTTTATAAGTTCAACGTTCATGATGAAGAGATTGTACTACAGTACTTATAATAGGTGTATTGAAAAATATTGTTTCTTTTCTCTTTTACATTGCAAATATTTCTAATAAAAAATAAACATAGCACATTGAGCACTGTCCACTTTTATTCTGTTTAAAATAAATCTATTTGAAAATGTAGAAAACATGAAAGACAAATATTTAAAATAAATTATATAGTATTATTTCACATTGTGATTAATCATGATTAATTTTAAATTGTGCATTTAGTCAAAATTAACTTTTAATCACTTGAAAGCCCTCATTATAACTGATAGGCATAGAAGGTCAGAGATGATTACCAAAGGCCATGTCTACACTAGGAAAATATTTTGAAATTACTAAATTTGACTTAACTACTAATTTAACAAATTTGAATTAGCGTGTCCACACTACAGTAAAGTATCAAAATTAGTCTAAGGCAGGCTCTGCATATGTGGACATGCTATCTTGGACTTAGAGCCCCAGGAAGCACTTACTTTGAATGACTCTGGGGAGTAGTTATTTTGAAATAGCGGCACGAGAGCATCCACACTCCCATTATTTCAAAATAACTATTTTGGAATTAGCATTATTCCTGATGAAAAGGAGGAGTAAACATTTTGAATTCTTCAGCCTGTTATTTTGGAATAATGGGCTTGGTAGTGTGGACGCTCCGCTTATAAATTCAATCCTGGAGGGTTATTTTGAAATAAAGTCCTAGTGTAGACCTGGGCAAAGAAAACAAAAGGTAAGGTCACAATCTTAACACTAATCCTTATTAGACTAGGCAGTATTTGGATCAAGCAGTTTTCCTTATCCCACTGGCTGTTTCAGGAAAGCTACAGTCCTTACAAAGACTTTCTCTTTAAGCGTGGGACCAGTCTCCACAGCTCAAGCCTTTGTCTTAAGTGTTGTTCTTGTTGCTGCCAGCATAGGTGGGGGAAGAGAAAGATAAACACAAGACCCATTGTTCCTTATTTAGTACCCTCAGTCTGCCTGGACAATGGAAAATATGAGCTGAGACATTTCCTGGTGGGTTTTGCTGAGTCTAGGGTTGACAGGTGTCCGATTTTCACCAGGACAGTCCTTTATTTCTATAAAATGTCCGGTATTTTCTGTTTTTCTTGGATGGAAGGCCGACGGGGACATTCTTCCCCTGCCACATCTGGCATGGACGGGGGGAAGCAAGGAGCGCGGTGATCCTTAAAGCGACCTTTTCTTTGTTCTCCCAGGGTTTCTTTTTTTCTTCTCAACCAAGTTTTTTTCCTGCCATGTTTGGGATTTTTGGTGAAAGCATCTGGCAAGCCTAGCTGAGTCCCTGACTTGGGCAATCTCGCAGTGCTTTGCTCTTACAAAATGGTAAATCTCTTGCTCACAACACCCTGCTCTTTAAGGGTATGTCTACGCTACAAAGTTAATTTGAACTAACAGACGTTAGTTCGAATTAACTTTGATAGGCACTACACATACAAACCGCTAGTTCGAACTTAATTCAACTAGCGGAGCGCTTAATTCAAACTAGGTAAACCTCATTCTACGAGGACTAACGCCTAGTTTGAATTAAGTAGTTCAAATTAAGGGCTGTGTAGCCACTTAATTCGAACTAGTGGGAGGCTAGTCCTCCCCAGCTTTCCCTGGTGGCCACTCTGGGCACCAACAGGAAAACTCGTCTGCCCCCCTCCCAGCCCCGGAGCCCTTAAAGGGGCACGGTCTGGCTACGGTGCCCGTGCTAGGTGCAAGCCTGCCAGCACTCAGCCAGCAGACCCTGCACCTGGCACGGCTCGAGCCAGCCACCCGATGCAACCCAGCCCTCCGCCTCTTCCCAGGACCAGGCTGGCGGCTCCCAGGAGCCTGCCCAAGTCCGCAAGAGGCAGGCACCCGCCTGGTCTAGTGCAGACATCGTGGACCTCATCCACGACCTCCGCACTAGGCACAGGAAAGTAGCCATCTAGGGCAGGATAGCTGCCAGCCTGGCCACCCAGGAGCAGGTGTGCATGAAAATCAAGGTGGTCCAGTGAGACCCCCGACCATGAGCCCTGAGCTTACAATGGCCGTACTGGGTCAGACCAAAAGTCTATCTAGCCCAGTATCCTGTCTGCCGACAGCGGCCAACACTAGGTACCCTGGAGGGGATGGACCGAAGACAAAGACCAAGCCATTTGTCTCGTGCCATCCATCTCCAGCCTTTCACAAACAGAGGCCAGGGACACCATTTCTACCCCCTGGCTAATAGCACTCCATGGACCCAACCTCCATGACTTTATCTCACTTCTCTTTAAACTCTGTTATAGTTCTAGCCTTCACAGCCTCCTGCAGCAAGGAATTCCACAGGTGGACTATTTGCTTTGTGAAGAAGAACTTTCTGTTATTAGTTTGAAGCCTGCTACCTATTCATTTCATTTGGTGTCCTCTAGTCCTTCTATTATGGGAACGAATGAAGAACTTTTCTTTCTGCACCCTCTCCACACCACTCATGCTTTTATAGACCTCTATCCTATCCCCCCTCAGTCTCCTCTTTTCTAAGCTGAAAGTCCCAGTCTCTTTAGCCTCTCTTCATATGGGACCTGTTCCAAACCCCTGATCATTTTAGTTGCCCTCCCCTCTCCCATCCTCTCTCTTCTCCTCTCCCACCTCCTTTTCCCAGTCTCCCCGAGTTTAGTTCAATAAAGAGAGTTTCTATTTTTACACACGTGTCCTTTATTTTGTTCATCAGGAAGGGGGGCTAGAGAGGGGTAAGTGGAAGGAGGTGAGGGAGGAATGGGGTACGAGCCCCCGATGGGGAGGACTGGGCTGGCTCTGCGGGCTCCTCAGGGTGGAAGCTCTCCTGCCCCCCGATTGACCCTTCTCCCCAGATGGCAGCCTGCGGCAAGTGCAGCCGGGCTGATGGCCGAGTGCTGTGATGTGCCCAGTGTGGGCACTCAGGGCACTCCAAGCCAGGACTGCTTTGCTGTCCCTCATCGAGTTAGACAAGTGAGCAGGGAACCCCTGAAACTCCTCTTTGCACCCTTGATTGTCCTTGTCATGGCAGGGGCAGGGCACTGAGAGCACAGCAGGATTCATCTGAGTTCTTGAAGCTACCTTTCCTCCAGCCTCAGCTCCTTCAGTGAGTGCAGCCCAATAAGACCCAAGTAGCTGACCGTATATGCGTCAAAGGGCTGATCTACACTACAGTGTAAGTGACCAGTACACCTACTGATCATCAGAGGGATGACATTTCATATGATCAACCATGAAGAACACAGTGTTCTACCGATGACCATGTTCGGTGTTCAGTTCCCCATGTGGTCCTCTTCCCCCTTCCTTCCTCCCATAGTCTTGAATAATTATAGTCTGCCACTTTAAGCAATTACAACTGTGTGTAGCCAGCTCTATCAAATCGGGCTTTTTTTCCATTCCCAGCTCCATTCAACTTCACTGAATGCCACAAAAGAGTTTAATAGCCCATAATGATACCTCATGTCTCAGCGTCATTGGCAACCTCTCTGGGACTGGGGGAAGAGGGAAAAAAATATAATTACAATCCATGTGTCTACATTGACTTTACAGCCACCCTATTATTTAGCAAGCCCTGACTTTTAGCACTTTGTTTCCTTACGCTCTCAATGAGACAGGGTGGCTTTGCTAGGCGCAAAGCTTTGTTTACTTCTGAGAATCCTCTGGGACCAAACCACTGCACCCAGGACAAATTGATTTTGACAGGCAGTTGACATGGTGTGTGAATCCGCAAGAAAATTGAAAGAACAGAGGGGTTTTTCCAGCATTGGTAATCCTTATTCTACGAGGAAGAAGCCTTTTTACAAAAGAGCTCTTTCGCAAAAAGGCGTGTGTGGATGGAGAAGAGGGAATTCTTTCGGAAGAAGAGGAAAGAGGAAAAAACACAGGTGCCCTGGTGGCCATTCCGTCCATAGCAATCACAGCTTACATGGAAGAGAGCGTTCATTCAGTCTGAAACAAAAGACAGAACTATGTAGCACTTTAAAGACTAACAAGATGGTTTATTAGGTGATGAGCTAATTCAGTCTGGACGCTCTCTTTTGAAAAAGCAGATCGCTTTTTCGATGTGCTTTGGCAGTGTGAACGCTCTTTCGGAAGATGTTTTTTCAGAAGATTTTTTCCGAAAAAAGTTTCTTCCAAAAGAAGCCTGTAGTCTAGACGTAGCCTGAGATCCATATGATGACAAAGCATTATTTTAATGCACAGCCTCATTTTCATGGGTAATGGGTGGGAAAGATGAAACATCCCAAAGCAAACCCACTATGCTGACTTCTTATAAAGAAACACAAGAGCAATGGTTTGAGATGGAGAGATTGCTGCCCTAGAAATAATAGGGCTGTGCAAAAGGGATCAAATGATATGCTGGTCAAGATCAGTGTAGTACCACTAAAGTCAAGTGGATTCACTCAAGCTGAGGAACTGATTCAATATCTTAATATCTGAAAGCTTCAACATCTGAGGTTGCATAATTAATTATGTATAATACTTAATAAAAAAGGTATGAATTTTCCCCTTCCCAAAATTAGGACATTTTGAAATGCAAACAGGACTGGGTTTACTCATCTAAGATTCTGTTTTCAAGTGCAGGTCTTGAAGATATTAAAATATAAATTTTTGTTCACAAAGCTCAGTTTTTGCACTGAAACAAACCAAATATCAAAAACCTACATGGTTCAATGGGCAATTGCCATTCTGTGAAAATTTCGCACCAGTCGAATGTTGAGAGGATACTAATGTAGCTCCAAGCAAAAAGGCGATTTTTTTTCCTCAATAACACATACAAAATCCATGTTTTCATATGGCCTTACTGCTTAGAATTCAGTCCTGATGTCTTAGAAAAACAGCGACAATCTCTCACTTTCTGCCTCAGAGGGAGAAATGCTGTAGCAATTAATACTAACAAGAGCCAGAAAATGGACAAGGAGCATGTGAATGAGAATTCAGAAACATTAAATTGACGATTCAACTGCCACTGCAGAATCCAAAACAACGATCTCCTCTTCGATCAATGGGGAAGCACTTAAATGTCATTTGGTCTTTGGAAGCATGGACAGTGAACAGACAGGCAGGAGGCAGGTGGTAAAATAAAGTGCACCTCCCCTTGGAACCTTTCAGACTTGGAAAGATAATTGGTCATCTTCTCCCACCCACAAAGCAAATGTAGATGTTTTCCCATAATG
Organism: Pelodiscus sinensis; assembly: GCF_052426305.1. Lineage (NCBI taxonomy): Eukaryota > Metazoa > Chordata > Testudines > Trionychidae > Pelodiscus > Pelodiscus sinensis. The sequence continues at coordinate 116,812,133 of NC_143056.1, read as the reverse complement.
TCACTTGTGAGGACATTGATACAGAAAAAAAAATAGAAGAAATAGTTTTGCTTCCTGCTGACATCAGTACCAGAATGGTGTGAGATATTTGGAGAGTACATAAATTTGCCCATATTTCCATCTATCTTCCCTGTTGCCAGTACCTTCCATTGCCCTGTGAGATTCTACCTCCTGGAAGCCATTAGCAAAATGCTTATATCCAGGAGCACCAAATTCTGCATATGTGACAAATCAGAATCAATTAAGGACAGCAGTTACCTCAGACACAGTGAAATTCAACCCTCTGAAGGCAGCACGAGGCCTATGCAAGACTTATGTCCCCTATAGAGATCAGCCTATCTATGATTCTAAGATGAGTCTCACGATGGGCAATGTTTTACTGCAAGCCCTGGCTCCTGGAGTCGGGTGATTATGTGAGACCATCAGCTTTCATGTAAAAAAGAAAAGTTTCTAGCCCTAACGGCTGTGGAGCAAAGCTGAAAATGTGATCCAAGTACATCCAAAAGGAAAACAGAAGGCAAATAAAAAGAGCTCAAATTATTAGTATCAGTATTAATATTAGCAGTGCTTTTTTTGTAAACAAAAAAGGTGCCGGTACTAGGATTGCTGAGCAAAAAAAAAAAAAAGGCTTGGAGGTTGGGGACGAAATGCAGTAGTGGCCCCTTTGATTGCTGCGTGTCCTGAGTGGGCTTCCGCTCCAAGGGCTGGCTGGGGGCTTTGCTGGAGAAAAGCGATTGCTCCCCCAAAAAAAGGTGACAGTGCACCGTACCGATGCATGCCGTCCCAAAAAAAGCACTGAGTATTAGTATTAGTATTCAATCTCATTATTTTAAGACCATCTTACAAATCTGGGGAGCTTAACTCAGGATATTGCCAACATTTGGAGTTGGCAATATTATCTGTCATCTGCAAAATCTGTGACACTTTTATCCTTACAGCTGAGAGGGCAAAACATCAGAAGCAATCTGAAATTTTAAAAAACTAGTTGTCTGGGGCTGATTACGTCCACAGAGCAGCTATGTGAGCAAGTGGAGTAAAGGTGGGTCTGTCTTTCTAGTGGCTCACTCTGGGGCCTTGGGGAAGTCATATAACACTTTGCTTTAATATCCTTGTGTATACAATAGGTTGATCGTTCTCGTGGCTTTTTACTTTTCAGTGCTGTTGGAGGGAATTATTGGTTATTATCTCTACAGAGCTTTATAAATGAAGAGAGCAATATAAACACTTAATGTTTGGCTGGATTCTCCTTCCACAAGACCTCTATTCAGGGACAAATCCCTTTGGTCATGAGAGAGAGACAAGCTCAAAAGTAGTGCATCCTCCCAGTGTTTTGCACATGCATCTCTACTCTATTGTGCCATGTGCCCATAGGTTCTAAGCTAGGTTGCAACTCGGTACATCTCATGTACTTCAGGCCTGACCTACACATCACGTCCCAAACAGGTATTCTGAATGGGGATTGTGGTGCACTGGGAAGGCACTGATGATACTAAACTGGAACAGGGCAGTATGCAGCAAGTTCAGATAAAGGTGCAATGATAGAACTGCATGAGGGCGTAAAGAGGATATTTTGCAAGTCAGGATTAAGGTGGATTTTGTAAATCTAGTTCCGAGATGCCTAAATATCTTGGCTTCATGCAGTTAGTTCTGTGGTTGCTTTAGTTTAGTGTATAGGATGCATCGCCCTGGTCCAGCACCCTCAAGACCTGACCTGTCCCAAATGAGGGATTTTGTCAGACCAGAGGAGGTCAAGTCCAGACCTTATGCCCGACGATGCTCCTGGCCCCAGCTGCCGCTCCACACCTCCTCATCCCCTCGGCCGTGTCTGCTGGTCCCGTGGACTGACGCCAATTCCGGCCCTACCCAGGTTGCCAGCCCAACCCCACTGCTGCCAGTCCCAGCTGGGATGTCAGCCCCACAGATGCCTGCTTTGCAGGCCCTTTTGCTGCCATAGTTCCCATTTAGAGAGGTTCAACCTGTATCACAATCATGGGCATCAACAATCTCTCTCACCCACCAGCTCAACTACTTTCTTTGACTGGTTTATCCTTCCTGAGTCCTGTCCTACTGAAGATGAAGGCTAATGTCCCCGTCCCTCACACTATGTCTACAGTGCATATACCAGCCTCCAACCCACAGCACTTGACAGCCTCTACAAATTACACATGTGAAAAGCAATACGTTAGAGACACGCAGATCTTATTAGTCATTCACCAGACAGGACCATCAGCAGCAGTATTTTGGACAATTATATTTATTGTTGCTCTCTCTCACTCTGATTTCTCCTTTGCCTCCCACCCTTAACCTCATCCTGGTGTCTATTCTAAGAAATCCCCATTTCCCACAGTGCAAATTCAAATGAAGGATATTACCCAGAAAATATTCTCAGCTTCAGGCAGGAAGACTGGAAGATTGGACAACTCCAGTTGTACAACAAAAGGGTTAGAGCAAGCTGTATTCTGCTTTCCTGTAATTTTCAAGAATCTGGGAAATTATTCTTTCTCCTTGTGGCACTTCCAGCAGATAGTCCCTTAATATGGGGTGCAAAAATGTCACTTTAATTTTTACTTCTCCTAGCTGTAAGTCTCAGAACTAGGAGGTCTGCAGGAACAAACACTCTCTGATCCCATCTATAAGTGAAATGTGAGTGTGTGTTCCTGCTTGCTGCCAGATTCATTAGCATATCAAGTTCTCTGGCTCCACTTACAGATGGAAAGGAAAAGTTGAGAGGTTTCTAACAGCTTTATTCAGGGTAGGTGAAAGTACAGGAGTGGATGGTACAATTAACAGTACATTTAAAGAAAGCAGCAGGAACTTTCTGCACAGGGTCCACCAGGCATACTACATGGACTATGCATTTTGTCAGGAGAAAAGGGGTTGCAAGTACCTTGGAGGATAGGGACAAAATTCAAAATGATCTGGACAAATTAGAGAAATGGTCTGAGATAAAGAGGATGAAGTTTAATAAGGACAAATGCAAAGTGCTCCACTTAGGAAGGAACAATCAGTTTCACACATAGGCTATGTCTAGACTGCGGGCTTCTTTCGAAAGATGCTCTTTCGAAAGCATCTTTCGAAAGAGCATCTTTCGAAAGATCGCGTCCAGACTGCAGGCGGATCTTTCGAAAGAAAAATCCGCTTTTTCGAAAGAGAGCACCCAGCGAGTCTGGATGCTCTCTTTCGAAGACGGCCTCTTTACATTGAAGAACGCCTTCCTTCAAAAGAGGAACTTTCGAAGGAAGGCGTTCTTCCTCGTGAAACGAGGTTTACCGCCATCGAAAGAAAAGCCGCGTTCTTTCGAAATAATTTCGAAAGAACGCGGCTTGAGTCTGGACGTAGGGGAAGTTTTTTCGGGAAAAGGCTACTTTTCCCGAAAAAACCCCTGAGTCTGGACACGGCCATACAGAATGGGAAGCGATAGTCCAAGAAGGAGTACTGCTGAAAGGGATTTAGGGATCATAGTGGATGACAAGTAAAACATGAGTCAATAGTGTAACACTACTGAAAAAAACCCAAACATGATTCTGGGATTCATTAACAGGAGTGTTGTGAGCAAGACACGAGATGTCATTCTCATGGTGGGTTCATTCTCGTGGTGGGTTCAAAAGATCTCTTCAGTCCTTCTTGCTTCAGCAATCTGCCTAAGTACCTTTAATACCTTCCTAAGGACAGCTGGAGAAGAGTCAGAATTAAATAACAGAACACAAGCTAAATAGGAATCAACAGTGTTACACTGTTGCAAAAGAAGAAAACATGATTCTGGGATGTATTAATGGGAGTGTTGTGAGCAAGACATGAAAAGTCATTCTTCCGCTCTTCTCTGTCTTGATTAGGCCTCAATTGGAGTATTGTGTCCAGTTCTGGGCACTGCATTTCAAGAAAGATGTGGAGAAATCAGACACGGTCCAGAGAAGAGCAACAAAAATTATTAAAGGTCTAGTAAACATGACCTATAAGGGAAGGCTGAAAGAAGTGGACTTGTTTAGTTTAGAAAAGAGAAGACTGAGAGGGGGCACGATAGCAGTTTTCATGTATCTAAAAAGGCTTTTCAAGGAGGAGAAAAAAAATTGTTCTTGTTGACCCCTGAGGATAGAATGAGAACCATGAGAACCAATGGGCTTGAATTGCAGCAAGGAAGGCAGAGCCAGTCTTAGGGGCAGGTGAGCTGGGCAGTTGCCCGGGACCACCATTTTCACGACTGCATTTTGGCCCGACCGCCGACCTCCCTCCTTTTTTTTTTTTGTCCGGTATTTTACTTGAAACCATCTGGCAACCCTATGGGCCGGGCGGTCTCTTGGGGCTGCCAATTGGTTAGGACCAGCCCTGAAGGGAGGTTTAGGTTGGACATTAGGAAAAACTTCCTGTCAGGGTGGTTAAACACTGGAATAAATTGCCTAGGGAGGTTGTGGAGTCTCCATCACTGGAAATATTTAAGGGCAGGTTGGATTGACAGCTATCAGGGATGCTCTAGACAGTGCTTGGTCCTGCCATGAGGGCAGAGGACTGGACTCGATGACCTCTCGAGGGTCCTTCCAGATCTAGGGTTCTATATTTCTATGAAAGCATGGAGTTTTCTATACAAAGCAGTGGCTAAGATTTCCAAAAGCAACTAATGAGTTTGAGCACCCAGCGTGCACCACTCTACAGGGCCTGGTTTTCAGAAAGTGCTGAGCACTCACTCTCCACAAATCATTGTCTTTTGATGAGACTTAGGCTCTAGCACTTAGTGCACAAGTCGCTTTTGAAAGGGGGACCCAGGCTCCTAAGCAATGTAGGTACTTTTGGAAGTTTTACCCTTGGCCACTGTTTCCAAGCCTTCTACTGAGGGAAATAATTTATACCATTTGGGACAGACGCAGAAGGGGGAGTGCTGAACCAGCGTCAAAGCTCACACACCAATTTCCATCTCCAGAAGAATGTCACTGTGTGTTATTTACAGCAGACAATGTGGGGGGAAATCCTGGCCCCATCGAAGTCAATGCCAAAATCCCATGTGCTCCAAAGGGCCCAGAATTTTACCCCTTCCATTTAAAATGCCCTTTCTCTCACAGCTTCCCAGCTACTCATTTTGGAATCTGCCTGCAGATGCAAATGGAAAATGGCCAACACAGAAATAGCCATGGGAAAAGGCACTGTTTTTGTTAGTGTTTGCTGAATGCTTTTCATTATCAGCAACATATAATTTCTGTTAAATATATATATTCCCCTCAAATACTTCCACCCCCTTTTCTCATTTTTTAATGGTAGCACCAGGTCAGCCAGGAAGGCAATAGGAACAGATAACTGTAAAGTTCATCTCCGTACTACTTCTGAATGCACAGAAAATAATCCACTTCTTATCCCTTTTGCTAGGTCTACCCTCACACGTCAGAGAATAAAAATGGTCCATCTGTCAAACAATAGGTCTGATATAATTTTAGGGTCAAGGGCTATGCTAGGAGTCCCAAATCATATGGAAATAGCACCATATTGACTTTATAGAGATGCCTATTTACACAGTAATAGACAGAAATATATTTTACATGCAGAATTGAATGGATGAGATTTATTATGTAGACTCAACTAACTCTGAATCAGAATTTGCCAACAGTATTTCATAATGAATCCCATACAAACTACATTGATTCACACCCAGCTGAATCATCAGTATTCATGAGTTATTTTCATGAGTTAAATAAAAGGGAAAGAGCATGAGAAAACATGATGTCCATCCTTGTACAGATAAAAGGCAGCAAAATATATCTGCTAATGACAAGCCTCATTCAACCCACTCAAGATTAGAGATAGTTCATTTTTAATTCAGATTTTGTGCCTATTTTTGTGCCTTCAGGATATATCAAAAGTGGCTGTTTGAACCAAAGTTCATGGACATTAAGGACCCAAAATACTTGGGCATGATTCCCCATTACTACAGTTTTACACTGGTGTATCTTGGTTGATTTCACTGGACTTACATCAATTTAAAACTGGAGTAACCCAAAGGTGTCTCTGAGGGCATGTCTACATTAGGGAGTTATTTTGAAATAACTCCCCTTGTTTCGAAATAACAAGGCGAGCAGCCACACTACCAAGCCTGTATTTTGAAATAATGGGCTTATTATTTTAAAATAATAACTCATTGAAGAGGAATACGCTTATTTCAAAATAATTATTTCAGGAGTTATTATTTCAAAATTACTTATTTTGAAATAACCTGGTAGCGTAGACATAGCCTGATTCTTATTAGACAATATGTTCCATAACCTTTGCTGTTGCAGGAGTGTTCCCTACACTAACTGAGAAATGTGAACAAAAGCATTAAGAAGAACCAATGGCTGGTGGTTAAAGCCAGATAAATACAGGCAGTCCCCGACTTACGCGGATCCGACTTACGTCGGATCCGCACTTACGAACGGGGCTTTCTCGCCCCACAGGCACCGGGACTGAAGCCGCAGCAGTGGCGGGGTCCCATGCCTCTGAGACTTTGCCAGAGCAAAGCCTCAGAGGCGCGGCACCCCGCTGCCGCTGCGGCTCTGCGCCCCGTGTCCCTGGTCTGCTGGGGGGGGGCGCGCGCAGCTAGTGTGCCCCCCCCAGCACACCAGGCTTTTGTTTTGGACCCTGGGGCAGAGCAGCTGGGGCGCTGCCGTTTGGTCCTGCAGCGCCGCTCTGGGCACTACTGGACCAACCCAGCAGCACCCCAGCTGCTCTGCCCCAGGTCCTGATTCAGCCGCTGCTGGTCAGTTTCAGCAGTGGCTGAATCAGGACGCCTGGGGCAGAGCAGCTGGGGTGCTGCTGGGTTGGTCCAGTAGCACCGAGGAGCAGTGCTACTGGAGCAACCCAGCAGCACCCCAGCTGCTCTGCCCCAGGCGTCCCCAAGTCAGCCGCTGCTGAAACTGACCAGCGCTGACTACAGGAAGCCCGAGGCAGAGTTGCTCTGCCCCAGGCTTCCTGGAATCAGCTGCTGATCAGTTTCAGCAGCAGCTGACTTGGGGACAGTTGAATCTGTATGTAAGTCAGAACTGGCGGTCAGTTTCAGCAGCGGCTGAATCTGGACGCCAGTTCCGACTTACATACAGATTCAACTTAAGAACAAACCTACAGTCCCTATCTTGTACGTAACCCGGGGACTGCCTGTACAAGTTACAAATACGACACAAGTGTTTAATAGTGAGGTTAATTAACCATTGAAACGAGCTACCAAGGCAAGTGGCAGGATCTCTATTTCTTGAAGTCTTCAAATCAACATTGAATGTCTTTCTTGAAGATAAAATGTAAGTTACTGGGCTCAATATGGGAGTAACTGGATGAAATTTTATGCCATATGTCACGCAACACGTTCATGGTGACAATCTAATGGTTCTTTCTGGCTACAAAATCTTTTTCCAGTACTTTATCCAATCTAGGAATGAGTCTGTGTAGAAATAAAATGGACATATCAGTAGTTCCAAGACAGTTGTAGAACTAAAATGATTACCATATGTAGTGCAGCTACAGAATCCAGAGATACACCTACAACATGTATTTTGAAATATTTCCTGCCTTGTGGCACGTGTGATGACTCGGCCATTATGGTCCTGTAGAAATACTAAGGTGTTTGTACAAAGCATTCTCCAGAACACCCTACAATCTCATGTTCCTCCTTCCTCTTTCAACCTCATCTGTCCCCTAAAAATCTCCTCCACTAACTGGGAGCCTTATGCAAAACTGGGGTCTGATTCTGGTCTCTCACACACTGATACAAAGTAGAGATAATTCCTGTGAAGTTTGACAGAGATATCTCTGTGCAAAGCTGTGTAAGCAAGATCAAGACTGGGCCCTTTATTGCTCAACCACAGAAGAAAGGTACCATTTTAATTTGAGAGACCCTCCCAAGCAATACCATGAAAAATGCAGACAAATAAAAGTAAAACAAAGGATGATTTGGGTTGCCATTCAAGTGGGATTTTGTTTTCAGTCATTAGCTCCCTGAATTCTCCATGGTGCCTTATGCAAAATTTTTGGGGTGGCTGCACTTTGGAGCTATTTCAAAGTGATTAGACAATGTAGTTTAATGATCCAATATGTGTGCCCCATTGCTACAAAACCACCAACCAGGAGCCATCTCCAAGGTCATAACACAAGAAGACCACTACTCTAAACAACACATTCAGCTGTGTACCAGCTGGCTATGCCCAGGATTTTTTTTTAAAAGCCCAAATAGGAACTCAATACCTTCCTCACAGTGACTGTCAATGTCTTTCCATCTCACATCTTGCTGAACGTTGGCCATAAGAGTTTGCTTCAGTGCAATCAACTCCAGGACTTCAAGGGTATGTTCCACAGGGATGGGCAACCTAGAGAATTTTATGACTCCCAAACTTCCAGCAAGAGGAGTAAGTATGATGTTCATGCCTGCTTAGTACAGTACCCTGCTAAACTACAATCAGAGCGAGGCTGTTTTGTCAGAGAAGGACATTAAGAGCATGTCTACACAGCAGGACTAAAACCATAATAAGCTACACAACTTGAGCTACATCAGTTGCGTAGCTTAAGTCAGAATAACTTATTTCAGCTTTTGGCGCAGTCTACACAGCAGGAAGTCCGAGAAGGAGTACTCTTCCTCTAACTTTCCTTACTCTTCATAAAATGAGGGTTACAGGAATCGGAATAAGAAGTCTTCCAGCTCACCATTATTTTGACACTATGTCAAAATAACAGCTTGTAGTGTAGAGGCAGACTGCATGATTTTAAGATAACATCAGTTAATCCAGAATAACACTGCTGTGTAGATGTCCCCTATGACTACCAGAGAAGGAGATGAGGCAGAACTAAAACTGGCTTTCCTGGAACTTTCCTTCCCTCAACCCCCACTTCCAAAATGGCTGTAAAAGCAATCAGATGCTGAAAACATCCTCCACTATTCCATCACTCTTTTACCTGGGGTTAACACAGTCTCCCTCATTTGTCATCTCTTTCTCACATTCTTCCTTTGTCTCCTTCCCTGCCTCCATTTCTCTCTTTTCTTCCCCTCTTCTCCTGGCTTCTTTGTGCTTTCCCCCGATCTTTTTCTCTGTCCGACTCACATGCACACATACACGCACAAGCCTTGCTGTAGCCTGAAGGGAATTGTCTTGTACCTAAACTAGGATCATGTTCAGTTTGCCTTATCTGCCACTGCTAGGGCCATGTGTTTTTTCTCCACTTCCTCTTCCTACTGCTCTGGATGTGCAGTTGGGGGCAATGAAGGTCAAGAGGTCGTCATAAGTGACTTATGATAATTGCAGGCTAGCAACGGCTTTGAAAATCTAAATTCCTCCCTGACATTTCCAGCCTAAGGCTCCCACTGACTCAGCTGCCGCTTGTGATATTTAAACAAGGATTATCTCCTTTTTTATTCTTTTCTTTTAGATAATAGAAGGGCAGAAGCTTAGTTTAACACTTTCCTATGATTTCTTTTGCTGTTGCAGATGCCACTGATTTCAGACCCCCCTGCCCAAACTCTGACTTCCCAAGTCACTCAGCTGGTAGGAGGGGATGGGCTGAGCGCCCCCAAAAAAGTCCTAGGGAGCCTTCCATTGGGACACTGTGTATTTTCTTTGCAGAATCTTCCCCTGATGGTGGGTGAAACTATAATGGGACATGTGCTACCCAGGTGTAAACTGACATAGCCCCACTGTTTTCTCTGGAGCTGAGCTCCTTTCTTATAGCTGAGGGTCTTGCCTATTCAGACTGGGGCAGTCTGCTTGATAATAAAACTGGTTTTGCATCACAGGAATAAAGCATAGGACCTCCCTGAAGAGAAAGAACACTCAGGATGGTGTTTAATCCTTGAGAGATACCAGAGTGGATCAGGATTAGGGAGATACATAGACTAACCAAAGCTTTAATATGTCCTTTTTACAGTGTTCTGAAAACCTGGCAAATGTCACTGTCGCCCTGACACCAAATGCCTCACAATTATGCCTATCTGAATGAGCTTAGGGGGAAAGGGTGAAGCAGCTAAGAAACAGCCTCTAGGGTCCTCTATTTCCTCCACTAGGCAAGAGCAGCTTCTAATGACCACCGTGGCCTCCATGGTGGGGACTCTCCTCTGTCTCATCACTTCTGCTCTTTTTTCCCCCCTATGAAATGTCTCTAGCATTTAAATGCTACCAGTGACTTAGTTTTCTCTAGAGATGTTAAAATGCATGTAATTGATCAACTGTGTAATTTTCAGTGGTTACATGGTTACATGAAGGGCAGCAGGCATCTCCCTGGGAGCCGGTACACACTGGCAGCTGGCTTTTAACGAACTCCCGGTGCACATAGGCTCCTGCTTGCCATCCCATGCTGTGGCCTCTGATGCCGTTGCCTCTGATACAGATGCAGCAGCACGGGGTGGCAGGCAGTTCCCTGGGAGCTAGCCCAGGAGCCACATGTAGGCATGTAGCAGTTTGTAAATGGGTAATCATGCTTATTGATTACCTGTTTACACAGCTATACTCTTACATCTCTAGTTTATCACCCTCAACCACTATCTCACAATCAACTGAAACAAATTGATCCATGGGTTTGCTAGAGATTACAAGCTCGGAGTCAGAAATGGCACTGCCAATCTCCCTGTGATCCTCAGAGGAAAGAGGCGGGTTGATTCCAAAAGAAACAACTTGAAAGATGTCAGCAAGAACAGCTGGGGAACTAAAAATAGCCTAAAGCACCATCATCAGGAGGGGCAAGACAAGCCCTTCACTTCCTCTTCCATGCTGAGCCACACAGGTCTGCTAGGCTAAAGTCTGCCCTAGCTGAGAGACCAGCCAGCTCCAGTTCTCCCAGACAAAAGAGGGTTGTGGAGAGAAAGAGAGAGAAAAAAGTCTGACAGAGTCAGATTCTCACATAACCACTTCTATCTGTCCATGCTTCCTTCCTCCTACACATGGAAAGCCCTTCCAGCATTCATCCGGCAGGTCCCTCTGATGTCCACATTCAAAAATCTCTCCTGCAGAGCCACTTGTTGAAGATCACCTACTGGGAATCTAGTTGACTTAGGCTAAAGCATTGCAAACATAAGTAAACTTTGTGTTTCCCAAGCCTGAGTAAGCATTATTGTAAACATCTTAGTGATATATTCCCCCAATGTTTTTTTTTCTGTTTATCCAACTCTTCTTAAATTGTGAGCTCTTTGATGCAGGGATCACGTCGTCTTCTCTGTCTGGAAACACCCAGAATATCGTAGGCACTATGGTAAGCAAATAATAACCATACAAGAGAGACTCCCCACTCCCATCTATTGATTCTATTTTCTTGACAGAAAAGAAGGATTCAGAGCAAAAATGGGTGCAAGTGAAAATGAGATTTTTTTAAAAGCTGGTCAGGAAATTTTCAATTAAGTGGTTTTTCATCAAAAAAATGCTTTCTTGCGAAGATTTCCTCAAGGCCAGGATGGAATTTCTGGTCAGCTGAAGAGAGCAGCCTACCCAATAGCAGCCAATGGCCAACAGATTAGAGCACTTGCCTGGGATATATTTGAGTCCCGGGTTCAGGTCTGAATCAGGGAGAACAGAGATCTGAACCTGTGACTTCTACATCCCAAGTGAACACCCTTACCAATGAGAAATAGGCTATTCTGAACTTCCTTGTTTCGTCAGGATTTTTTTAAAAGGTCTAGATTTCCTTCCAAAGCACAAAGAAAATAACTGTCTAAACCTTGACATTTTTCACCAAACATCAATCTTGTTTTCTGGACAGCCTTAAGAGTAATTTTTGGGTGCCTGAATTTCTAGTCACTCAATGTTAGACATACCATAGGTTCCTGATTCTCAGAATGTGAGAATATAAGAACATAAGAACGGCCATAGTGGGTCAAACCAAAGGTCCATCTAGCCCAGTATCCTGTCTGCTGACAGTGGCCAGCACCAGATGTCCCAGAAGGAGGGATCACAACAGGTAATCCTCATGTGATTCCTCCCCTGTCACCCACTTTCAGAGAAACAGGCTAGGGACACCATTCCTACCCATTGATGGACCTAACTTCTGTGAATCTATCTAGCTCTTTTTTGAACCCTGTTCAAGTTCTAGCCTTCACCGCATCCTCTGGCAAAGAGTTCCACAGGTGGACTGTGTGCTGAGTGATGAAAAACTTCCTTTTGTTTGTTTTAAACCTGCTGCCTATTAATTTCATTTGGTGACCCCTAGTTCTTATATTGTGTGAATAAGTAAATTACTTTTCCTTATTCACTTTTTCCATACCAGTCATAATTTTATAGACTTTTATCAGATCCCCCCTTACTCTTCTCTTTTATAAGCTGAAAAGTCCCAGTGTTTTTAATCTCTCTTCATATGGGACCCTTTCCAAACCCCTAATCATTTTAGTTGCCCTTTTCTGAACCTTTTCCAATGCCAATATATCTTTTTTGAGATCATAGAATCATAGAATCATAGGACTGGAAGGGACCTCAAGAGGTCATCGAGTCCAGCCCCCTGCCCTCAAGGCAGGACCAAGCTCCGTCTACACCATCCCTGGCAGATGTCTATCTAACCTGTTCTTAAATATCTCCAGAAAGGGAGATTCCACCATCTCCCTTGGCAATTTATTCCAATATTTGACCACCCTGACAGTTAGGAATTTTTTCCTAATGTCCAATCTAAACCTCCCCTGCTGCACTTTAAGCCCATTACTCCTTGTCCTGTCCTCAGAAACCAAGAGGAACAAATTTTCTCCTTCCTCCTTGTGACACCCTTTTAGATATTTGAAAACCGCTATCATGTCCCCCCTTAATCTTCTTTTTTCCAAACTAAACAAGCCCAGTTCATGAAGCCTGGCTTCATAGGTCATGTTCTCTAGACCTTTAATCATTCTTGTCGCTCTTCTCTGTACCCTTTCCAATTCTCCACATCTTTCTTGAAATGTGGCGCCCAGAACTGGACACAGTACTCCAGCTGAGGCCTAACTAGTGCAGAGTAGAGCGGCAGAATGACTTCACAAGTTTTGCTTACAACACACCTGTTGATACAACCTAGAATCATATTTGCTTTTTTTGCAGCAGCATCACACTGTTGACTCATATTCAACTTGTGGTCCACTATGACCCCTAGATCCCTTTTCGCCATGCTCCTTCCTAGACAGTCGCTTCCCATCTTGAATGTATGGAACTGATTGTTCCTTCCTAAGTGGAGCACTTTGCATTTCTCTTTATTAAACCTCATCCTGTTTACCTCTGACCATTTCTCTAACTTGCTAAGGTCATTTTGAATTATGTCCCTATCCTCCAAAGAAGTTGCAACCCCACCCAGTTTGGTATCATCTGCAAACTTAATAAGCGTACTCTCTATCCCAATATCTACATCATTGATGAAGATATTGAACAGTACGGGTCCCAAAACAGACCCTTGCGGAACTCCACTTGTTATCCCTTTCCAGCAGGATTTAGAACCGTTAACAACAACTCTCTGACTACGGTTTTCCAGCCAATTATGCACCCACCTTATCGTGGCCCTATCTAAGTTATATTTGCCTAGTTTATCAATAAGAATATCATGCGAGACCGTATCAAATGCCTTACTAAAGTCTAGGTATATGACATCCACCGCTTCTCCCTTATCCACAAGGCTCGTTATCCTATCAAAGAAAGCTATCAGATTAGTTTGGCATGACTTGTTCTTCACAAACCCATGCTGGCTATTCCCTATCACTTTATTACCTTCCAAGTGTTTGCATATGATTTCCTTAATTACCTGCTCCATTATCTTCTCTGGGACAGACGTTAAACTGACCGGTCTGTAGTTTCCTGGGTTGTCCACACCTTTATGCGGTATTCAAGATGTGAGTATACTATGGTTTTATATAGAGGCAATAAGATATTTTCTGTCTTATTCTCTATCCCTTTTTTAATGACTCCTAACATCTATTTGCTTTTTTCACTGATGCTGCACACTGAGTGGATGTCTTCAGAGAGCTATCCACAATGACTCCAAGATCTCTCTCTTGAGTATTTGTAGCCAAATTAGTCCCCATCATATTGTATGTATAGTTGGGATTACAGGCAGTCCCCGGGTTACGTACAAGATAGGGACTGTAGGTTTGTTCTTAAGTTGAATTTGTATGTAAGTCGAAAATGGTACATATTGTAGGGCAAACTCTAGCCAAACATTTCTCCAGAGCTCAGTTTTATTCTCCTACACCTCACTTCCCTCAGTCCTTTATTCTCAAGCTGAGGTGTCTGCTGAGAAAAGCCACTCCTTGTCTCCCTTGTTGGCTGGGGGGGGGGGCGTTAGCTTCGCGTCTCTCTGGTCTGCTGGGGGGAAGCAGCTAGTGTGGGGTTGCCTCACCCCGTTTGTAAGTAGGGATCCGATGTAAGTCGGATCCATGTAACCCAGGGACTGCCTGTATTCTTTCCAATGTGCATTACTTTACATTTATCAACATTAAATTTCATTTGCCATTTTGTTGCCCAATCACTTAGTTTGGTGAGATCTTTTTGAAGCTCTTCACAGTCTGCTTTGGTCTTAACTATCTTGAGCAGTTTGGTGTCATCTACAAATTTTGCCACCTCACTGTTTACCCCTTTCTCTAGAACATTTATAAATAAGTTGAATAGGATGGGTCTCAGGACAGACCCTGGGGGAACCCTACTAGTTACCTCTCTCCACTCGGAAAATTTACCATTTATTCCTACCCTTTGTTTCCTGTCTTTATCAATCCATAAAAGGACCTTCCCTCTTATTCCATGACAACTTAATTTACTTAACAGCCTTTGGTAAGGGACCTTAGGTGAGTGCTTAGTTCTTTCTGAAAATCAGGTCCCTCTGAAGATGGACATCTAAAATCACCAGTCACTCTTGGGAAACCTTACAGGCTTGATTGAGAGAAGCACCCAACAGTTAACTTTTATGAAACAGATCTAGTGATGGGTCCAATGTCAAGTTCAGATTAAGGGCTTGGTTCTTAAGTAGCCAGCTGCTTTGCCTAATAAATCTTAAGTTTCTAGCTCTTTCATGTTTTGGAATACACGGGTTTGCTTTTTGTGTTGTTTTCCTGCCTTCTTTTATAAAACTTTATGGTTGAACTTAATTACAGTATTGTCAGCAGATGTCAGCCCTTGGGAGTCAGTTATTGTCCTTTATTTTGCAGTATTTTTTAACATGGTGCAGGCCATTCTGATTGGAGCTGAAGGCCCCACTGCAACATACATGTTAATAATGATGTTCTTGAGGCAGAAGTGCTTGGCCTGGAAGCTCTTTGGGAAAGTGTCTGTCTTTTTGTTCTGTGTTGGTGCAGAACCTAGTACAGTGGGGCTCAGGTCCAGGACTGGGTCTCCCACATACTGCTGCAATACAAACAATAATACAGCACAAATTCTAAACTCACCTCTTCCCAAATTATTTTTCCACCTGACTGGTGCATGCTCCGAAACATGAGCATTACTCCCAGAGCATGCTGCTCCTTTTGGGATGCTACAGGAATTTGAACCTCTTTGGGGAGTTTTTCGCCAGTGCTTAGCAATGTGGGAGGGATTGTTTGCTGGATAATCTGTCATTATGAGACACATCGAGTTGCCTCTTTTTCTGTGTACCACATCATCCTTTCAAGTGGTCTTCCATTAGGAAGAGAATGGGAGCCATTACTTCCTGAAATTGGCTGAGAAATAACCTTGGAAGAGTGACGAGCTGGGCGGTTCTGCCAGGAACATGGCATAATTGCAGCAGCTACAACGATATCGGCATCGGTGGCTGGTGCTTGTGGTTGTTTTATTTATTTATTTTTCAAATTATCAAGTGAAATCTAATCATCCCTCTTGGCTTTTCAAAGGAAATGAAAGGATTAGGATGCAAGGAGCGAGTTTTCCAGTCTCTAAGGGAGACACAAGAAGGGATGGACTAAGTATGTTTTTGTCTGTGTGGCTGAAGAAGGAGAGATGGGAGGAGAAATGCAGGGGTTTGTCTTGAGTGCTGGCTGGGTACTCCCTCTGGGCAAGAGACATGGCACAGCAGAACTTCCTGGGGGCAGATTCTCTTTGGATGCAACTCCATCGAAGCCAAGCCCCCATGAGCAGCGAAAAGACTAATTACATATGGTTCAGGATGTGTAGTGCACTATTAGGGGTCCCTTCCCTTCTGGGTCATCACCTCGCTACAATGCCAGGCATCACGCACAGTTAAGGGAATTTGGTGGGTGACGCGTCACCTGTGAAGCTGGCCAACTGTCCAAGCAAAGGGGTTGCTGGGGGTTGCTAGTCTGCAATCAGCAGAGGAGCAAACCATTATAGCCCCATCCACAGTCCAGGTAGAGTGGCAAGGAGTCAGTGGGTCAGTCCTGTATTCATGGCCACACGAGCAGAGGGTTGGGCATCCTAGCTTTGGTGAATGGCCAACAAACAGATTTCTTGGCCTACAGTGCGGGACACTTCTGCCCTACAGTTTAGACTGGCAGGTGGGACGCAAGACCACATGGTCCACTAGGCACCAGCCAAGGGCCCTACCAATGGCAGCATGATCTATCCCAGGGCCAGCAGGAGTCCTCACTGCAACACACTGGCTGGTTATCTGGCACCAATGCTTCCAGTTCCCTCAGTGGCAGCCCTCCAGCTGAGCTCCAAGGCCCACCTTTTATACTTCCCATGCTGCCCCCTGACTTCCAGGGAGAGGGGCAAGCCCTACCTGGCTCCGCCCACCAGGGTTCAGAGAGTGGTTCCTTCAATTCTGGGTCAGTGGGAGGCCATTTTGCGTCCCTCCAGGGTGGCATTCACAGACAGGTTTCTGTGCTGCTCTGCTCTTTTGGAGGTGGAATTCAAGTTCCAGCTTTCAGATTGCTTTTCTGTCAGGCTGATGCCATTCTGTGCTAAGGCAGATAGCAGGGCCCAAGCTAAGGAGGGGCTTACATGCACTCATGACACTTCAGCATTTGTTTTTCCAGTACATGTGGCTTCACTGACTTAAAGGAAACCCATGCTCAGGCAGCAACAATGAGGTGATTTTTAGAGCCCCCATCTTACATGGCATGCAGGCCAGGTTATGTCTGTGCACACGCACACAGCTCTGACGTAAGGGGCTGGAGGGGAACATGTGTCTCATCACAGCCCCTATCACGCTTCCACAGTTGAGCAAAGCAAATATTGCCCTAAATGGAGAAGCTTTTGCTGCTCTGCCGATAAGCAGCCCAGGGCAGATGCAGAGACAGCTGCCTGTTGTTCCCTGCCACCCATGACGCAGACCCTCCTTTCAGCCAGGGCAATGAGTGGAGAAGGTCTCCATTAAGCCCCTGTTTGATCAGAATCAGTGTTATTTGGACTGCATTATAATCAAGGCATAAAATAAAAGGGCCGATGAGGTCAGCAGCAAAGTTGCCTCTGATTAACAAGCACCATGCAGCAGGGGTAGCCCTCCCTCCCATCTCATTTCTCTCTCCCCCCTCTCTTGTTATGGTCATAAACGTGCCATTCTGGTGAGCATGAAGAGCTGAAGGGGAAAGCCTAGGAAATTTACCAGGATACATTGGCTGCAGTTACATATCTAAGACTGGATTTTTCATGTCTGTGAAATAGTGACTCTCCTGCTCCTACCCATGCCTCTGACTCTTCTGTTCTGAAAGCATGGGATGCCTCTTTCAGAGCTTCTTTATGCTCTCTTTCTGCAGTGCAAAATCCAGAAATGTGAGCAACTGAGAAAAAAAAAACATGAACCGCTATTCAGCTTTTGGTCCCTTAAGAAAAGAAAAACAAAGAGTATTATTGATTCATAACACATCGTACCAGCGGGAAAGGCTGGGAGCATAAACTAACCTGGTATGTAGCCTCAGAGGGGTAGCAGTGTTAGTCTGAAACTTTAAAGACAATGGACAGCCCTGTGGCACCTTAGGGTACGTCTACACTGCCCCGTAACTCGAAATAAGATAGGCAATTTGAGCAAAACAAGCTGCATATCTTATTTCGCTGATATTTCAAAATAGCTTATTTCATCATTTGGCGTTGTCTACACAACGCCAAATTTCAAAATAAAGCTCTATTCCAAAACCTCGTAGAATGAGGTTTACAAGGATGTTGGAATGGCGAGCCTCAAATAACGGGCTTTCTGTGAAGATGTGAGATAGCTATTTTGGGATATACCAGTGTCCCAAAATAGCATTGAAGTGTAGACGTACCCTTAGAGACTAACACACATATTAGATCATGAGCTTTCATGGGTAAATGAATCAGATGATGAAGTAGGTTTTATAATCTCATGAAAGCTCATGGTGTAATATATGTGTTAGTTTCTAAGGCTACATCTACTCTGTGGAGCTATTTCGGGATACTGGAAGTATCCCGAAATAGCTATTCTGCATCTTTTGAGCAAGCCAGTTATTTCAAAATATAGTGAGCGTGCTATTCTGACTTTCCTGTAAATCTTGTTCCATGAGGAGTAAGGGACATTTCAGAATAGTGCTCTATTTGGAAATTTGGCGCTATGTAGAGAGCACCAAATTTGAAATTTGCTATTTTGAAATTAACTCAAAATAAGCTATGCAATTTGCGTAGCTCAAATTGCATAGCTTATTTTAAGCTCCAGGTACAGTGTAAACACACCCTAAAATGCCACAGGACTGCATGTTATCCTGGTATCAGTGAAATATAATCTACCATTGCTATTTAGAGAACCAATCATTGTAGTACCTAGGAGGCACCAACAATACAAACAAGGGTGGTACAAGCATGTAATTAAAAGTGGGATTGCAGTTAGAGCTTGCCTTTTTCACAGCTTGCTTCTTTCTCCATGATCCTGTGATCAAAATCCCAGCTCCGATAAGGTAAGCACATGTAACACAGCCCCATGCTCTAGGAGATCATTGCGCCTGCTGAGTAAAATAGGGAGAAAATAAAATATATTGTAGAGACTAAGAACATTCTGTTTGTGATACCTCATCTACAGATTGTGCTTACATTAGGCAATAGTATCCAGTTACCTTGCTCTCATGAGCACCCAGTTATATCAGCTTCACACACAAAATAGAGTGAGCAATGAAAATCTAAAAATCTAGTCACCACCCTCCATTAACATTACACAATTCTAACCCCCAGTGGAAAAAGAGCTTTTGTATAAAATACTAGGGCCAGATCCTGAGCCCAAACTAAATCCTCTTTGCCCTGCTCTTACAGTGGCCCTTGAAAGAGCAGTTGGGGATTCCCCTGTACTCTCAGAGATGCAAAGAATCCCAGGTTTCCATGGAATTCCATTATTGCAATAGTGCATCAATTCCATAACAAATGAAACTTGAGTCAGCCTCCCGCAGAGAGAATCCCTAAACCTAGTTTGTCTCCTTGTTTCTCTCTCATTCGTTTCCTTTTCGATATCTTCTGTGTCCATAAAATGGCACTGCACGTAGCTTCGTGTCACCCACCCCTTATCGCTGCAATGAAAGGGACAGGCCAGGCACTAAAGGTATGCAGCAGAAACACTTTCTACACCAGAAATCCTGGGCCAACAGAACAGTCCCCAAGGGACTATTACAGCTGGCGTAAGTTAGAATAGTCCAGTGGTTGCTTTAACTTGTGCCAAAGGGACAGTGCAGTTCATGACCACCCTGAAGGATAGAGAAGATAGAGAGCTGGCTTGGAACGCCTTTTGCCTCCTCCTCATTCTTAGGGCTCGACTTTGCCATGGCTAAGAATGAAGACTGATCCCTAGCAATAGAATCCAAAGCCAATTTGCTGGTCTAAAGTAGAATCCAGAGTAGGCTGCCTCCAGCTCTTTTATATGTGCACAACCAGAATCCAGTTCAAATCACCTGTCATTCTCCCCTCTCCCCCCTCCCCCGAGTCCAGAATAAAAATCCAGCCCTTCATTATGAACTGTCCATGCAATACCAAAGCCAGTTTGCAATCAATCCCTACCCTGTATTAAAAATCTACAATGGGTTATTGCCAGGTGGGCCCACCATTCCAGAATCAGAATTTGGCTTAGTCATCATCCGCCAGCCCTCTCCATCCAGTCATACTATGAATCAGGCCTTAGCCAGCTGGCTTTGCCCATCTCTCTTTAGAAAGGATCCTTTACTTATTTTTCTGAAACTACTCTAGTTTTTAACCTTCTTCTATTGTCCATTCTAAGTGAAAGCACTATGAATTCTAAGAGGTGAATTACAGACATATTAATTACAACAGTTTTGGTGTTTTAAAAGGATCAACTTGAAAATGTCATACACACGTGGGTGTGCATCTGTGCGCGCGCGTGCACGCACACACACTGGCCACAATCAGTAGCCTGTCCGTGCTCTTTTCTATGTATTGAATCTATAAACGATGACCGTGTTGTTGCTGTTGCTAGTAACACGACTCCTCTCTTCTTTTTTTAATTGCCGTTAGTCACCAGTGCTGTTAATGGATCAGCAATTATAGCTCTTCACAAATGGGCTCTCTCGCTGAGCTCTGTAATTTCCCCTTCTTGCTTCTGCCACACAGGTATTTATTTCAGCAACATTCAACTCTTAACAATCATCTGCAGGAAATGTCCGTATCTACAGAAGGCCAGAAACAATCTGGTGGGGAATAGAAGGAAAACTAAGCAATCCAAGCTCCCACATTGGACCATAAAGTCTCCAGTACTAGCAAGGAAGGAAGCTGCTGGGGGAAGCTATGGAATAGAGCAGAGATTTTCACATGGGAGGATGTGGAATGCATTCTGAGGAGGGTGTGAGAAGCTTTAGAGAAAGGAGCACATTTTACTCAAAGCTGATTCCTCCAGAAAAAGTCTCAGAAAGCACTGTGCATTTGACTCTATAAGGCACTGTGTGTTCGGATGGAGTTCTGTTAAGCACACATAGCATTATACAAAGTCATTGCCATCTGTACATTAATCCATTCACTATGACACTGTGTGCACATTTAATTGTAAGCATCGACCACAATCACAGTTTGGGTTTTGCTCTTATTGCAATGGATCATTGATTCATTCATGCACAGGGAGAAAAAACAACTCAAGTGGAAAACAGAGAAGGTGAAACGGATTCCAGTGAAGCACTATTGCTGCATATATCCGCATATGCATGTGTGTGATGGGTGTGGTGAGGGCAGGTCAGAAGCTACTGCAGACCCAAAGAAGGGAGGTGCGCTCAAAAGTTGGAGATCCCCCGGTCTACAGGAAGGGGCATGAGGTTCAGAGTCAGGCAACCTGGATTCTGTTGTTGACTTGCTGTATGACCTGGGGTAGGTCACTTATTCAAGAGACTGTGAAATGTGGACAATTATATTTAAAGAGCCCTGAAATCTTAGCCTGGATAGGTACGCAAATGTTCAGTATTATTGTTAGTGCTATTTATTTATTTGTTTGTTTACTTGCTTGCTTATTTACTTACCTGGGACCCCTGAAAATAGCAATGATAAAAATAATTTTACAGTCCCCACATGCAGGTGCTCTGCCCCCAGCCTTTTCCAAACAATGTTTCCCCTTTAGGAGTCTGGCTTAGTGCAAGCAAAATTGGTATAGTCTCCCACTAGCCCCTTGCTGGGTTTTGTTTAATCAGTCTCAGGCAGAACAGTGTTTGAACTAGACACCCTTGACATTCAAGCTTTTCCCTCAGACTTAGCTCACCGAATGGTTCCAAACTCTCTCTTGAAACTGCCATAGACCACAATCTCTTCTCCTCCTCACTAGAGAGATGAGCAAACAGCTCTGGCTCCCTCAGGGTGTATCTACCCTAGCGTTATTTTGAAATAACGTAGTCCACATCTACCAGCAGGCAGTTATTTTGAAATAATGTCAAAATAAAGCTGGAGGACTTCTTCCTCCAACTCCTGTAACCCTCACTGTACGAGGAGTAAGGGAAGTCAGAGGAAGAGTGCTCTATTTTGAAATAAGTGCTGTGTAGATGCTCCCAATTTCAAAATAAGCTATTTCAAAATAAGCTACGCAATTCAGTAAAGCCCTGCTGTGTAGACACACCCTCAGGCTACGTCTACACTGGCCCCTTTTTCGGAAGGGGCATGCTAATTTTGAAAGTGGGAATAGGGAAATCCACGGGGGATTTAAATATCCCCCGCGGATTTAAATAAACATGTCCGCCGCTTTTTTTCCAGCTTGGGGAAAAGCCAGAAAAAAAGCGTCTAGACTGGCCCGATCCTCCGGAATAAAGCCCTATTCCGGAGGATCTCTTATTCCTACTTTGAAGGGCTTTATTCCGGAGGATCGGGCCAGTCTAGATGCTTTTTTTCTGGCTTTTCCCCAAGCCGGAAAAAAAGCGGCGGACATGTTTATTTAAATCCGCGGGGGATATTTAAATCCCCCGCGGATTTCCCTATTCCCACTTTCAAAATTAGCATGCCCCTTCCGAAAAAGGGGCCAGTGTAGACGTAGCCTCAGAGTCATTCCTCACCCTAGCCAAAAGAGAATTCATTATGCCCTTCCCTCTTTCTTTGCATGCATCACTGCTAGGTCTACAGTTCTCATGTGCTCTGGGAACTACCAACCCAGGAACTCTGTTCTGGGTGAAAAACCAGAAATAGGCAGTGCTGAATCTGGAGCCACCCTAAAAGGCTCCTGTAGCTAATCAGAAAACTTCCATGCTATCAACCAGGTATAAATTGGATTTAAAGTACCAGGGTCCACAGGCAAGCCCATGAAATCTTGTTATCAATGGTATCAAAGATGGTTGCTAGATTTGAAAGACTCCAATCAAGCATACATCAGTGAGCCAGGGAAACCCATCCAATGATATTATCTCCACTCTCCAGAATTTCAGTGCTCATAAAGTGAGGTCTTTTGAGAATGTTGTCATTTCATTCCAAAGGTAACCATCCTTACAACTCCCCCGTTCCCTCAGAAATCTCAGTTCTACCCCACTACCTGAAACTAATTTCAACCAGGACTTGAGTAGGGGGGAAGACAACAAAGTGGCACTTTCACAAGTTCCACCCTACAAACCAAGCTCCACCTACTTGAATCACCAGAATGAGATTGTGTCCACAGTAGATTGTGCAAATGCTCAGCATATGATCATGCCAGTTTCTGCTGGGTTATACTAGGTCTCTGGTTTGGCTCCTCCTCAGTGGGGTTCAGACACACCAGGGGCTCAGCTTGCCCCCCTCTTTCAAAAGTCATTGGCACCGGGATAGTTTCGAAAGAAAGAAAGAAAGAAAGAAAGAAAGAAAGAAAGAAAGAAAGAAAGAAGTGGCTTCCTGAGGTGACAGGGGTTTGGCTTCAGTCCCTTTGTTTTCAGGAAATGACAATTTGCTTAATGGAGGGAAAGGAAGGGGGAGGGCTGGGGAGGCTGCAGCCATTTTAAGACCATCTTGTTCCCTTGTCAAATTTACAGGAAATTCTGCACATTGACCGAGGCTGGATGCCGAGTCTAAGCCCAGCAAGGCATCTTGTCCCTTGCCTGCTAATGACAACACGTTCTCTTTTTCCATTTCATTTGGATGCTGCCTTGCCCCAGGCGGCTCTCTGTAAACTCTGCCAGTGAGTACCTGCCTCGCCCTATCCATTTCCAGCCCATCCACCTGGAGCCCTGGAATATGTCACAGAGGGTGGTGGCAACAGCTCACACTCTAACTGTGCCCATTCGCCTCCCCCTTCTCCCTCAGGGTAGCAGGGCTGTTGCAGTGTCTGCACTGTCCCCTACCCCCCATCAGATCACTTCTTATCAGTATTGTTCAATGAAGCTGACACAGCCCCTAGTACAGTGACAGGGGCTGTTTCATCAGTGTTCCTGTCCTTCTAGTCCTCTCACTCGCTCTCCTTTTCTTTATAATCTGTCCCTTTGGGGCATGGCATTTTCTGCACTTCTGACCTTTCCTAGTGTGTGTGTAAGTGTGTGTGTGTGTCTGTTTGTGTGTGTGTGTGTACGAAGCAACACACCAGATCAAATACCTGCTGCTTTATGCACCCATGCCCTTTAACAAGCCAGGGATTGTTTGCAGCCTGGTGGAAGGTTGTGAGGAGCAGGAGACGGGGAGCTGTGGCTAAGGAGCTAAGGAGGCAAAGAGTGGGTGGAAAATCAACTCTCTCCCTGTTTGTCTGAACCAAAAGATTGGAAAATAAGCATTAGGGCTTAAAAAGAGCCAGTGACTACAAAATGGACAGCAGACAGACGGGAACAATGCTAGCTTCTGTGGCATAGAGTAGCCATAATGGGCTACTTTCTCACCTGCATCCAAAATCCAGCTTGTTTAGGAGGTGGAGAGACAGATGACAGCTACCTGATCCCAGAGGCTGGTCTGAACCAGGCCCAATGTAAATTAAGACAGCACAGAGGATGCTGTCTAGTACTGGAGTCCATTCTGTATGTATTGCGATGTCATGATTAAAATGGGAATGGCAATGGAACGGGAAGCAGCAATGGACCCTAAGTCAATGTCTAGTGATGAAAACTAACTAGTTACTTTAAAACAAAATGTGTGACTCCTGAACTGTCCTGACTGTTAATAACAGAGGAATTCTTTATGTATAACGAACGACCTCTCAATGATGTGTGCTGAACACTTTTAAAAATCTGGAACTGAAAGGAATAGAACTGAAAACAGCTCATCCAGTTTTTCACTATTCATGCCGGGTGTTTACTTTTTGTATTGCACTGTCCTCCTCGTGGACAATGAAACTAGACTGACCAGTTTCCTTTTGGGTTTATAGTTACTGTCGCTGTCTGCTTCACAAGTTACAATGTTTGTAACTCTCCCCCAAAGCCTTAGGATAATATATCCAAAAGAGAGTGTCCAAAATAAGACTCCAGAATTCATATTTAGGTATGTATATAATGGATCTGATTTTCAAAAGTACTGAGTATTTTTGAAAATCAGGCCACTTACATGGTATTTAAATTTCAGCACCCAAGTTTGGAAACTCTTTTGGTTGATTTTCAGAAAAGCTAAACACCTAATTCCTCATTTAATTAGCAAGTCTTTATACAAGACCATGAAATTCTTTCTGTTCCTATTAATGTACACAGTAAAACCATCACTATTTTTCCTTTCAGGGCACTGTCTCTTTAACTACCTGTGAGGAGGCATCACAGCCCCGCCTTGTAGCCCCCACCGCGAACGCCCTGTTTACGGCACAGGGGGCAAGGTACTGACATTGTGCCGGGTGCTCACGAGCCGCAGAGCGCCTGGCAGCCCCAGACGCAGTGGCCGAGACGCGGCCAGATGCAGCAGGGGGAGGGAGGGCCAAGCCACGCACGTGATGTCGGGGCGATGTCACGTCAAGCGCGAAGGGCAGCAGGAGATTTAAACGAAGCCTGGTGCCGAGAGGGGGAGGTGGTCGTGTGCCAGCAAGGCCCCCGTGGAGCAACGGGGACCCAAGCCCAGAGGCAAAGCCAGGTAGCTGAGCCACCAGAGGTCCAGGTAGGCCCCGGACAGGGTGGTAGGACCCATGGGGGAGAGGAAGCAGCCCAGGGCAGGGCAGCACTGAGCCCGTGGGCTGACGGGTTTCGGCAGGGATCCCCTGTCAGCCGGACCGGACCACAGAAGGTCCACATCCATAGGGCCCTGGGCTGGGGCCCGTGAGTGAGGGTGGGCCCAGGCCCCCCTCTTTCCCTTCCCCGTTGAAGGAGGGAGTGCCTGGCAATTCAAGAGGGAGGAAGCGCACCACTGCCCCCCAGCTACGGGCACAGTTAAAGGTATAGGCAGACTTGCTAGCATAGCGACTCCAAGGCAAGACTAAGGGGAAGGTCGGGACATTCTGAAGGGGTCGGAGTAAAGACATTATGGTAGACAGACCAGACTGGTCACACTGCCCTAAAAAGACACCTAGTTAAGAGTGACCTTCCAAAGGGAACCAGCAATGCTATGGTACTGTATAGTCTTTTATTAGGTATCAGTCCACATAGTAAAGCTGAAGAGAGCTTAACTGATGGAATTGTCAGGAGGCGAGGAGCGAGGAAGGAAGTGTAATTGAGCTTTTAGACAGTGCATCACTGTGCAATGCATCTGCCATCAAAATCAGACAGGTTTATTGATTTGTTTCTCAAGTGGTCTGTATTTCATATTAGCTGTTTGGTGGGTGATGCACACTGAAGAAGTATGGATTTTTGGCATTATTTTGTAACAATATAGGAGGCTTCTGGAATCCATCCAGTGTAGAAGCAATAGGCATCTGAGATTGAAAGCTATAGTATCGCTGCCGTTGTCACAGACCTGTGTGCATCAGATGGAAAGGAGGTACCTCTCTACTTTAGCAAGTCCTAAGGGTTTCTTTGTCTCCAGAAGTGGAGGGAGAAATTCAAGTGAAAGAGTCTTCCTTTAAAACCCCCTGAAACGGACTAGGAAACAGCAAGGCTGTGTCCAGACTCCATGCCTCCGTCGACGGAGGCATGTAGATTAGCCAGCTCGGAAGAGGGAAATGAAGCCGCGATTAAAATAATCGCGGCTTCATTTAAATTTAAATGGCTGCCCCGATCTGCCGATCAGCTGTTTGTCGGCAGATCGGGAGAGTCTGGACGCGATGCCCCGACAAAGAAGCCTTTCTTCATCGACACAGGTAAACCTGGATTCACGAGGCTTACCTGTGTCGATGAAGAAAGGCTTCTTTGTCGGGGCATCGCGTCCAGACTCTCCCGATCTGCCGACAAACAGCTGATCGGCAGATCGGGGCAGCCATTTAAATTTAAATGAAGCCGCGATTATTTTAATCGCGGCTTCATTTCCCTCTTCCGAGCTGGCTAATCTACATGCCTCCGTCGACGGAGGCATGGAGTCTGGACACAGCCCAAGTGAACAGATCTTCTGGTAGAAGAAAGACTGTAGGTAGGAGAATCCCAGCATAGACAATTCTTCTCTCCCATCAGGTATTTATGCTGTTACCTAGTCAGACAACAGCTCTTCCTTCTACCCCCACTTCATAACGTGGAGCAAGTGTTTTAAAAGAATTTGCCGAGGCATTGTCTGAGCCACTGAAGTTGGCATTTAACAAATCTTGGAACCCTGGGAAGTCCAGAGGTCTGGGAAGGGAAGCTAATTTAGTGCCAATATTTAAGGGCAGACAAGATTGCTTGAATAAATATAGGCTTCTTAGCTGACATTAATACCAGACAAAATCATGGAAAGGCTGATACGGGATCAATGAAAAATTAAAGGATGGCAAAGTAATTAATGCTAGTCAACAGGTATCTATGCAAAACAGGTCTTATTAAACAAATTTGATATCGTTTTCCTGATGACATTACAAGTTGGGTTGATTAGGAAACCTTGGGCAAGATTCTTAACTTTTCTGTCCCTCAATTCCTTACCTGTGAAATGTAGATAATAGCACTTCCTTAGGTGTTGTAGAGATACATTTTTTAAAGGCTGTGAGATTTTCAGATATTATGGTGATGGGAACCACATAAGTCTGACAGATAGATAGATGGCTGTGTTGACAAAATAGACTTTTGTATGCCATTTCACTTGGTACCATACAAAAATGATTAAAATAGTATATACAATTAGTGTATTGCATATTAAATTAATTAAAAACTGGCTAACAGATCTCAAACAAAGAAGAGTCATCATTTCTAGTGTGATGTCACAGATGCTTGGCCCAAAGCTATCCAATATCTTTATTTTGGGGGAGGGGGAGGAATTCTAAAAATCATTGGTGGGAAAGTTTGTAGATGACAAAAATTGGCGAAATGTATCCTAGAATACTGAAGGAGCTGATTGAGGAAGTATCTGAGCCATTACCCATCATGTTTAATAAGATCATGGAAGACGGGAGAGATTCCAGAAGACTGAAAAAGGGCAAATATAGTGCTCAGCTATAAAAAGGGAAATAAGGACAACTCAGGAAACTATAGATCAGATAGCTTAACTGGTCTGTGCTAGGAAAGATAGTGGAGCAAATAATTAAGGAATCCATCTGCAAACACCTAGCACCCACTCTTTGCCTACAAGAATTTGCCTTGAAGGGAGAGATTTTTTAAAGCCCATTTTATTTAGCTTAGTCGTTAAATATTTAATAGATGACTTGACCATAGTCTACAACTTCCTACTCGGTGAAAAGATTTCTGATAGTAAATGGTTCTTTAATTAATTCAACAAAGAAATAACAAGATTCAATGTCAGGAAGATTAAACTAGACCAATTCAGGCTAGAAACAAGGCACAAATTATTACAATTGACTGGAATTAACTATTGAAAGAGCTTATGGAGGGATGGGGTCCATCACTTGAACTCTTTAAATCAAGACTGGGTGTCTTTTAAAAAGACAGGCTGTATCACAGCCAGAAATGGTAGGTTAGATGCAGGCCTAATTGGATGACATATCAGCATCTCTGTTATGCAATGGGTCAGGCTACAGGATCCTTATGGTCTCTTTTGGCCTTATAGTCTATGAATCTCCAGTGTGATACCTCTTCAGATCACCAGCCAGTGATACGGCAAGATCTCGTGGAGTCTGAGGGAGTTCCTCCAAGCTCAGGATGGGGGGGGGGATGATGAACCCTTTAATCACCTGGTCAGCAAGTCTCCATTGTTCCCTGATGTTCACTCACAGGCCACTGCAAGTGCCTTTGCTGCTCTGATTTAGAGACTCCGGTACCTCTGGCTTGCTACTCTGCGCTCAGGCTAGAGCAGTGGTTCCCAACCTTTTTGAGCATACAAACCCCTTTTCAATCTATTAAAATTGCATGGTTCCCCCCCCCCCCCCCCCCCCCCGTAGGGGAGAAAAAAAGAAAAGTAAGGATGGGCCCTTATTTTAAACTTTCCATGGACTCCCTGCAGTACTGTTGCAGATCACCAGGGGTCCGTGGACCATAGATTGGGAGCTACTGGGCTAGAGAATTCTTGGAGGTTACTGAATGCCTTGCTTGCTGGACCAATGTCACGGCATGGGCCTTTGTAAGCTCACTGCCTCAGCATCTCTACCTCGTAGGCCAGATGTGACACCTCAGCTCACTGTGGGATTAGTGGCTCAGCAGCTCTATTATGCTGGGCTGATGTCAAGGCCCGAACCACTCTGAGAATGACTAGCTTGTGTCACCAGCTCAGGCCTTTACTGAGCTGTTGCAATGTGAGGGCCTGTAGGCATAGCTCTGCTATCTGCGGGTTTGCCTTTCTGGTTTGCTGGGATAATGTCAAAGTAGAGGCCGCTTTGCAGTCATTGGCTCAGCACTTAACTTGCTGGGTTTGTGTGAAAGCGTCTGGCTCAGCTCATCCGCCCTGCTGGGAGGCTGACAAAACACCAGTACCTGCGTTGTTCCTGGCTCAGCTGCGCTAACAGTTAAGCAGCAGGGGGTGCTCTCACCCCACCAGAGATAGTAGATAACTAGAGGATTCAGATGGGCTGTTTCTCTAAGGCTACTTCTACTCTACCAGTTTTCTCTGCAAAAGATATGAAAATGAGAGACGCATTTACATGAGGCACAATCTAATTTGCATACTTTCTGCAGATCCATTTTTGCGCTGGGGTTTTTGCGCAAAAACAAGCAGTGTAGATGTTTCTTTTTGCGCAAAAAACCCTTTTCCCTCAAGATCCTTATGCCTCAAAAAAGGAGGTTTACCGATCTTGCAGAAAAGGGGTTTTTGCACAAAAAGGAAATGTCCACACTGCTTGTTTTTGCGCAATGCGCAGTCCCTCATTTGCATATTTTTTGCCGAGAAAACTCGTAGTGTACATGTAGCCTAAAAGATCTGTGCTAGGAATTATATTGGGGAAGTTCTATGGCACGGGCTATACAGGATGATCACAGTGGTCCCTTCTGGTTGTGGGATCTATATGAAACCCACCAACGAGGGTTTTGTACCAGCCAGGGAAAAGAGGGTGACCCATCCCCGGTTACTTCATCCCGTAGCAGCTCTCACATGCTGGACAGCTATGGAAGCGCAGGTCTCTGGGACGTTTGTGCTCAGCCTTTTCATCCTTGGCAGGGTTCTTGAGTGGAGTGAGACAAATACTTGTCCCTGTGGTTCCTTGCTCACTCATGCCAGATGAAGTGTCACTCATGATGAGCAGGGATGCAGGGAGTGAGCTCCATCAGCTTCTTCCTCCCGCTACTAGAGGTTATTCCTGGAGAGTCTGAGAGAGGGCAAGAGAGGGAAAGAAATGCCACAGTGGTAAATAAGGGGCGGATTCTCTTGTGGCTACTGCACAGGAGTAAGAGTCAGGATTTCTAGGTTCTAGTTCCAGCTTTGCCACTGTGGGGGTTTGGGGAAATCAGGTCACTGTTCCATGCCTCAGTTTCCCTCTCTGTAATGCTGACCTACCTTGAAGTGATGTGAAAGGATCTTAAGGTCCCCTGATTTAAAAAAGTGTTGGCATTTATTTACTGTCATTTGATCGGCGGAATCAGGTTGAAACAGAAAAAGCTGCTTTGCTTACAACCTGCGAAAAATGTTACTAGAGCAGTTGCTTTGAAATTGGCAGCAATGTGTGCATGTCTTTAGATCAAGGAACTGCATCACCCCTCCTTGCATGGTGCTTCTAAACACACACAGGGATCTCCTCCCAGCTAGCATGATAAGCATCTCCATCTAGGTTAGTCACTGCTTAGGTCCAGCCTGGGCTAGATCCAACATCTAAACACTTCAGGATCATTTGGATCTGGACTCAGATCTGAATTTTGCCACCTGGGACCATATCAATGAGGGGCAAAGGCCCAGATCCTCAAAGGTATTTCGATGCCACGGCACTTAGGTTTCTAAATGTAATAGAGTGACTGACCTAAGAGCTTAAAATGGCTACTCTGGAAAAATTAGAAATGAAAATAAAGTAGGCATTACAGGATATACAGGAAGTCCTCAACTTACAAATGGGGTGTGTTCCAAAAGTTCATGTGTAAATTAGTTCTTTGGAACTCAGAACACATTTTCCCATAGAAACAATGGTATAAATGGTAGTTAGATTCTCAGACGAGCCCACAAAAGCCTATTTAACCTGTAATGTAGCTGAAATTCCATATATTTGCAATAAAAAACAGTAGAGCTATTTTTTTAATTTAACCTCAAAGTTGGTACTTACGGAAAGGTAGGTTTAATTAGAGAAGGATGAGCAGGTAGCTGGAGATTCTGAAGGGGATTTCTAGGCATCCCCCCCAACTGCCACCCCTCCTCCCGAGGGCTCTGCACCAGCTCCCACTCACTAGAAGGTGGCAAGAAGCACAGGTGTGGGCTGGAGGATCCCAGAGAAGCAGGAGGCAGCTGTGAATCCAGCCAGCAGCTGGAGAGAGGTGTTGGTTTCCCCTATAAAGCTTTGCTCCTCTCCAGCTGCTGGCTGCACAACCACTTCCTGCTCCTCCGGAGTCCTCTGACCAGGACTTGTTCTTCTCACCACCACCTGTGCCTCTCACCTTCTCCCTGAGGCCAGGGCCTTCCTTACCCATATGCAGGACATCTGAAAATTTGGAGCACCACTGGGTCTTCATGTCAACCCACCTGCCTCTTTCTATCCCTGTTCTGTCACTTTGCTTCCTCTAGAGAGGATCTAGTTAACTTAAAAATGAAAAAGCCTGCCAGACCTAGCAGAACACTAAACCTGTGAAAGAGCTGTTCAGGTAGAAATGAAGCCATTTAACCGGCATTTGCCAGCCCCAGTCATATACTGTCAGTTTGTGAATTTACTGTGTTAGTCTACAGGACCTTAGTTTAAATTTTGTTTAAAAATATTTCATTAGTGTGTTGCTGAAGATTATAAAATCGCATCTCTAAAAACTTGTCATCCCCCTGCGTGGGCTGTCATTGGGCAGAGAGGCACCAGTTTAATAGTACTCTGAAGGGCCTCATAAATCCAAAGGATGTCCTTGCTTGAGGGCTGCAAGTGAGCTTTTGTTTGTATGTGCGGCTGTTCATCAGTCAGATGTTTGTAACGCGGGGATTGCCTGTACTGAGAGAGAACACCATTTTAAAAGCACTTCAAAGATCAGTCAGGAGAAATCTGGCAAATGTGGCCTTGTCCCTGAAACCCTAAAAGTTTAAAAACTGGCAGCTGGAGTGAAATTTTGGTCCCATCAAAGTCAACTGAAAAATTCGTATTGACTTCAATAGGGCCAGCATTTCACTCCGGGAGTGTATGGGTGCTTCTACACTGCATCCATAACTTGAAATAAGCTACACAATTTGAGCTACACAAATTGTGTAGAAGCGGCAAGGAGTCCTGTGGCACCTTATAGACTAACCGAAGTGTTGGAGCATAAGCTTTCGTGGCCAAAGACCCACTTCGTCAGATGCAAATTGTGTAGCTTATTCTGAGTCAATTTCAAAACAGCTTATTTCGTAATAATTCAAAATAACCCACTATTCCAAAACATCCCTTACTCCTCATGGAACGAGGTTTACAGGGATGTCAGAATAGTGAGCACATTATATTTGAAATAACGGGCGCGCGGTTAAGACACGGGGCAGCTATTTTGGGATACCTGCAGTACCTCAAAATAACTCTGCAGTGTAGATGTAGTCTAAATGTGGCACAAATCAGGATCTTAAATTTCCAAAACCACAGGAGCAATGAAGACAAATTGCCACATGATGGAGCTGCTAGGACAGTTTTTACTCAGCAAAACTTCAGGACTGCCCAAGCCAGTACTGCTTTGAAGTCGTTTGTTTTGAAGCCCAGGCTGATGGGAATCTACCACAAAGTTTGGTATTTCAATTCTTTGTTGACCTGGCACTTTCTCCTTTGCTGTGCCAGTGAAGGGAGGTTGAAGAGAGCCTTTAAAAAAACGGTATGTGATTTTGAAGCAAGATTAAAAAAAGCTTTCCCCCATTATCTGCTTTAATAATAAAAGCTAAGGGCCTGATGCAAAGCCCACTGAAGCCAGTTGGCTTTAACTCAGGCTGTAGTTGCTTTGGCCTTGACAATTCTTTTATCTGAGGAACTGCTGTTGCCTCACAACACGAGTTAACTTCCCACAACCCTGCGAGGCAGGTAAATGTTAATATCCCTGTTTACAAATGGGGAACCGGAGCCATGGACCAGGTAAGGGATATAGCCAAAATCTCAGTGAGTCAGTAGCTGAGCCAAGAATAGAAACCCAACAGTCTGGACTACCCGTCCCCTGCTCCAGGCGCGCTAATGGGAGGAGGCAAAGGGAGCAATTGCCCCAGGGCCTGGAGCTCCCAGACACTGCTGCTCCTACTGTGGCAGTCATGATGGCCAAAGCCCCATGCCCTTTAAATCACCCCCGGACACCACGTTGTGCACTCTGGGTAGCTCTGAGGGCTGGGGGGGGGAGGGGGCGCTGTGTTCTGCATGGCATGCAGGACTGGCTGCCCATAACTCCGCCCCTTCTGCCCAAAGCCCCGCTCTTTCAGGGAGCACAGAGCCAGTCCTCCCACACTCACCTGGCTCAGGGGCCATGTAGGCTGTCAGTCCCCCTGCCCTCCTCTAACCACTAAATACTCCACATTATAGACAAATGCATCTGGGATAAAGATGCACCCCCTCAAAAAATGTCATTAGACATTGCAGAGACCACAGCCAGACAAAGAAATGTACCTGATGAAAAAATGACAAATCAGCCAGGGGAAAGCCAAGCTGGGGGTAAGAGAAGTGGCACAGGTAGCAAGAAGATGCATCCCACAAATATCAAAATACTAGAAGACTTACCCGGCGTTGCTCAGGTCCAGCCCAGGGGAAGTGGGGGATGGGGCGGGGGGCTGTGCAGGCCCCCTGCTGGTGCTCCCCAGGCCGGGCCTGGGGCTGGAGGGGGCATCAGCCCAAGATCATAAGGTGGGTTCAGGGCCAAGGGAGGGGGACATGCAGGCCTCCCACTGACATTCTCTGGGCCTGGCCCAGGGAGGACAAGGGTAGGCCGAGCAGGTGCTGGAGGTCAGGGGGCAGGGGTTGTGCTGCCTGGTCCTGGCATTGCTCCTGGGGTGTGGTGTGTGGCAGTGGATCCAGCACTGGGGTGAAGGGACAGGGGTGGTAGGAGTTTGGGGCAGGGAGGGCACTTACCTGGGCCAGTGGCAGGCAAGATAGTGAGCCCATACCCAGCTGGCCACTCCTTTGGTGGTGCAGCTGCCTTCACTGGTCATTCTGCAGTATGGCTGGCCCCCAAGGTCACTGCCCTCCAGTGATGACTGTGAGTATAGCATCCCTCCGCTAAGCCCCTCCCCCCCTTCTATGTCATGGAAAACAATCAATTTCTAGGCACATCCCATTTTCCTGGCACAACCAAACCGTGACCTTGCTTTACGTTAGGGTAAGAGGAAGTTGCACGTCAAATTCGGAGGTCCTAGCTCTTACCGTTTAGGAGGATCTCTTGAACAAATGGATTCACAGGCAGACAGACAGACTTACAGACAGACGGATGCACACATCTCTAAAATATAGAGAGAGATAAAAGAGCTAAGCCCAGCCTGCTGTTTTCTTTATGACATCTGTCTTCACCATGCTCCTCTTTCTGTCCCAGTCCTCTCCCAGTTGTTTTTTTAAGCCCTTAGAAGAAGGGATAGTAGGTTGCTGTCCAGAAGCTGAAACAGACATAAGATTCAGGAAATGCACTGTAAAAAACAAGGGGAACTCAACACTATGGCACCATGAAGCTCATCATGGGTAGGTAAGGGCAGGTTGCCTTTTACACTCCCTGGCACTTTACTTTGAGATCCAGGGAAAGACAGTGCCTTAGAAGAGCTATGGTAATTATAATTAAAGCACATCATAAACCAGCCGGTACTATAAGAAACTGTCACTCTGTGCAGCTGACTTTTCCAGCTACCTCTCACTTTCTCACCTCCCATTCCTAAGTGACCAAATGAGGAAGCTCATCTAGCATTAGCTCTGACTCTACTTAGAAGCTGTCAATATCCTGACCCATTCCCATTCAGGCTTCAGGCTGCTACCTCACAGAGATGGTGATGGAGATATTATTGGATAATTTCTCATTGGCCACAGATGAATGCCTGCTCCCAAGAGTTTATAGCCCCTGTGATAACAATAATTTCCAAAGTAATGTTGTCTCTGAGTTATTTAATGTATTTCTTCCCCCCCTTTGGCACTGTTCAGTAATGCCAAAACTGTTGTTAGTTTTGTATTTATTACCCCTTTC
The DNA here is from genome assembly GCF_052426305.1 of Pelodiscus sinensis. Taxonomy (NCBI): domain Eukaryota; kingdom Metazoa; phylum Chordata; order Testudines; family Trionychidae; genus Pelodiscus; species Pelodiscus sinensis. Next base: position 116,777,278 of record NC_143056.1, on the reverse strand, counting down.
TCCTTATTCTTTCTATCTGACATTGCTCTGTCAGACCTCTCCTTCCCTGGGATGTCCTATATTGCTGACATTTTTAAAAGCACAGGGGGAGCAAAATCGAATGTGTTAAACATGGAGAGATATGAACTTAGGTGACTTTCTAGGGGAAATCAGCCCTGAAACACCAAAAGCATGACCTCGGGCTAGGGTCTGTTAGCTGAATAGTATCCACAATGAGACTTTTTGTCAATTAAGGTGTTATTGAACCTAAGAGTGTCAGAATCTGGCCCTTAATTGTGAGCTCTCTGAAAAGCAGTGGGCTCTGAGAATGGTTACCCATCAGAATGTGGCTCAAGGAGATCTCAGATATTTATTATTTACTTCTATTTATGTTATGGATTATAAAACTGAGCACATGATAAAATCTAAGCCCACGTGCTAAATTACAACAACAAAAAATAATCCCTGCCTGTTGTTGGCCAACGCCAATTTCCAGAAACACCACCAAGACACTTAGTCCATCCAACCCTCACCCTCCTCAGGCAAAAGTACGGTGAGTTGATGTAGAGTATCCACAATTCCCTGGCTTAGAAATGGTTGTAAGTGAACACAGTGGTTGCTGTGAGTGCTCACTGTGAATAGAAGTGTCCTAGAAGATCTCAACTCCCAGGATGGACTGTGGGGTAACAGACAGTCTCCAAATCATGACTATGCCCATCTCATCAACAGGGCCAGTGTTTTCCTTGTGTATGTATTGACTATTTCATCATGGACTCTTTGCTCTTTAGCTGTGTCACCTGAAGGTGTGGAGCACACAACACTGTGGTCCACGGAAAAAGAGACTGAGCATAACCCCAGAATCCAGAGTGTGCTCAGGTGTATTTAATTTATTTAAGACTTTTTTTGTGGGAAGCAGCCTACTAACTTGCGGAATGCTGTTGTCAGCAGGGAAACTGAGGCATAAATGCTTTTAGTTTCTAGAAAGGTACTTCACAGAGCCATACCTGCTAAGGAATTACCATAATTGATCATTGGACATGTGTTATGGTTCACTTACACCTCATCCCTTCATTATCGAAAATGCTGCTGTTTCCATCTAATAATGGACCAATACCATTGTTCCTGATATAATTTTAAAAATCCCACCCAGTGTACTTACTTCAGATGGCCTTGTGTCCCTTTGCTTCCCTTGTGAGTGTTCAACAAATCCTAATGTCTGATTTATATTCATTACAATCACCTTCCCCTTTTTTCCATTGGTTATTTATTTTGCTTTTTATAGCTGCCTTCACTTCTCCTCTAAATCAGGTTGTTGTTTTTAACTAGTGCAGCCTTCATCCTCACTTGTGTGATAAAAGCTTTTGGGGCATCTAATAAGCAGTTCTTCAGTTATTCCCAATTCTCATTCACATTTTCTGATTAAAATCTTCCTCCCAGCTGATCTGGCTTATAATTATTTTCAGCTTTGTGAAATTGGACTTACTACCAGTATATATTTTACTGATCTGATCTTTATTCAGCTTATACATTATAAATGTGATCAAGCCATGATCACCTGAACCAAAGCTATCATTAATTTGAGTTCTGTGGTCAGTTCCTCTTTATCTGTTAGAACAAGGCCTAATAAACATGCCACATCATCCTCTTCACAGCAAAAACTGTGACACCACAAACACACGAAGAGATACAATCCCTTGGGAGGAATACACAGCAGCGGTAGATACATTCCTAAGCAACAAAGTTTCTGTTTTCATGCACAAAGACACAGTAATAATACACACCAAAGGAACATCTCTCTCCAAAAGGATAGAGTTAGAGATGAGTCTGAGTCACAAAGTGTGGATCTAAATTACCCCAAGTTTGGAGAGCTTTAGGACCAGGATATTCAAATTATTATTATTATTATTACTACTATTGTTTGCAATACAGTAGGGCTGAGGGGCCCCAAGCATGCACAAACATATATTATTGGAAAATCATTCTTAAATTGAGGCATGAGATTTTTAACCACAATGGTGCAAACATACATAGAGCATTGTGCACTTTGAGGGCTGATTTCTGTATCTCTAGGAATCAGTTTCTCGCCCAAAGAGCCAGACATCTGTGTAAACAGTACAAGGAAATGAAAGCATGCTACCTAGCTCTTCTTGTACCCCAGGACCGCTTCACTCATTGTGTCTACATCAGAGCAATGGAAAAATCTGGATTTGAATCAGTTTATCCAAACATGCCAAAAAGTTTAGTTAATTTTTTCCCACAGAACTGGCTGTGGGTTCACTCAGAAAACGGTAGAAAGGGATGATGTGTACAGGTTTCTCTGCACCATCAGGAAAGACATGTTTGTGGCAGAGATTTATTAGGAACGTACATTGTCAGGGTCTTTAACTTCCCCTCCCCCACATACTCTGTGACCCCTAAATTAGCTCTGAAAGGGAAGATGTTCTTTTCAACATTCGAAGTCTCTCAAAGCGGCTGCCTCACTTCCCTCCCTTCTCCCCCCTCTTCCCCTCCAGTTGGCTTTGAGGAGCCGGTCAGAGGCAGTGACAGCGTGACAGTCAGCAGATGGTGTCCCAGCAGGGGGCAAGTGTTAAACAGAAGGGGGAGGAGGATGTTTGAGTCCCTTTCTCCCCCACCGAGCAGTCTTGCCTTGGAATCTGCACAGTCATTCTGAGACCAGGAGCTAACCGCCACCTCCTCAAAAGTTGCTGGCCCAATCAACCAGGATGGTACAGGTGTTTCTATATTATCTCTCTTCTTCTCAGGGGTAATAGTGAAGACTTAAGTGCAATGGATCCACCAAAAGCCCAGGGGCAGCATGGGAGGTAAAACCGGTGGCTTACCTTCTGGATGCTTTGATTTGCCATTCTCAGGTTTCCACCCCAAAAGGACTGTTTCCTCTGGATCTCACAGACACGTCTTCCCTCCCTCTCTGCAGACTCAGTTTTCCCTTCATGTCCCTCATGCTTGCTACAGCATCAGGCCTCTTTAACCAGAGGGGCCAGATCCTCAGTCTAAAACTCCTTAGTCTGCCCCAAAGTTCTCTTGGCCCAGGGCTTCTAGAGTACAGCTACACTCAGGCATGGGCTGAGGGACTGTGCGTACACATTTGGAGTTGGATTGGAATCTGAGCTCTGGGCTCCTGCAAGTGGGGTGGGTCCCAGACCCTAAGCTCCAGCCAAAACCTGGTCATCTACACCAGTGTTTCCCAAATGGTGTTCTGAGGAAACCCCAGGGTTCTGCAAAGTGAAAATAAGGGTTCCGTGATAAAATTCCATTACAATAAGATTTTATGATTTAAAAAAAATTAATATTTAAGAATGTATGAATTTTATTGAGAACAATGTTCATTTGTGTTTGCCATGATAAGTGTCCCTGTGTAATGCCAGCTTAGCCAGACAGTGGGGATGATGATGTCACTACTGAGCTCTGTGCGCGCAGTGGTGCAATTGCCTGTTATATACCATATATAAGACTGTTATTAGGGGTTCCACAAAATTCTTTTCCAAAAAAGGGTTCCGTGGCCAAATAAAATTGGCAAACACTGATCTACACAATAGTTGTTACTCCCACTCTCGTTGTGAGCCTGAAGCAGGAGACCCAGGTCAGATATGACCTTGTCATGGTCTTTTATTCCAGTGTAGATTAGGGGGGATGATAGACTTGGGGTGCATCTAGACTACAGGGATTCTTCAGAAAAATGGCCATTTGTCCGAAAAAACTTCACTTACATCCACACTGCTATTGTGTTCTTTTGAAAGAAAATTCAAAGAAAGCAGGGGGTTTTCTGACATCGGTAAACCTCATTCTACTAGGAATAACGCCTTTTCCAAAAGAGCTCTTTCAGAAAAAGGCATGTGTGGATGCAGAAGAGGGAGTTTTTTCGAAAGAGGAGGCCTCCAGGAAAAAACACAGGTGCCCTGGTGGCCATAGTGATCACAGCTTACATGCGAGATAGCATCCATTCAGTGTGGACGCTATCTGTCGAAAAAGAAGATCGCTTTTTCAGTGTGCTTTGGCTGTGTGGACACTTTCTTTCAGAAGAAGTTTTTTCAGAAGATCTCTTCTGAAAACGCTTCTTTCGAAAGAAGCCTGCGGTCTAGACATACCCCTGCTGGGCACATAGGTAAGGTGGGGAGGGCTGACTCCATGCTCTCAGAAGGGGCGGGTCCTCAGGCAGAAGGGCAGAGCCAACCATAGTGTGGCGTGCGGTGCTCTGGCAGCGATGTAAAGGGTCCAGTTGCTGCCACTCCTGTGATAGTGGCAGCTGGGAGCCCTGGTTCCTTTTGAATTGCCAGGACCTGTAGCAACTGCCCCCTTTACCTCCTCCTTTTGGTGGGCCTGGTGTAGGCAGACCCCTACTACAAAGGCTAATGCTTTCAGCTGTGCACTGAAGGTATCTTCACCTAAGTCAGCTACTGAAGTGTCCATCTTGTGCCTGCCCCATTTATGTACTAACAATGTGGTCACATACCTGAGAAAAACACTTGGGGAAAAGGGTCATTTCCACCACCACCTGTCACTTCATCAACAATCTCCTTCTCCCACCCACTGGTGGGGCTTCCACACCTCTTGACACCGCATTGCCCTGCTTTACTCCCTCACTGACAGAGGTCCTGCATCTTGACCAAGCTCCTTCTTGCCTAGCAGACTGGGCACTGCTTCCGCCAGTGCCACTGTATCACGTGACCAGATCCACTCCTGGTGGAGGGTTTCCACTCAGCACCTCTCCCAGCTCCCTACTAAACATGCCAGCCTAATGACCCCCCATTAGCGCCAGACACTCCACCTCCAGCCTTCAAAGAGTGGATGCTGTAAAGTAATCGCCAACTCATTGTGCCTTGGAACAGCAAACAACAGCACATTAAACCTATCGTTTAGGGGTGGGCTCCTTTCTTCCCTCTTTTCTACCCTCGCCTCCTGGTTAACTGGAAGAGAAAGCTGCAGCTACCTATTCCACTGTCCGTTCCCAGGCTTGCAGTCCTTTGCCCATATCTCACTATTCCAAACTGCCTTGCCCTGGGGACGGCATTGCCAGCGGTGAGGTCCATGTGGTACGTAGATATTCTCTTATTGTTCCCTCCTTTGTCCAAACAGAGTGGTAAGCCAGTGTCCCATCATTTGGAAGATCTCCCTTCCACTAACACAGGGTATGTCTACACTACCACCCTAGTTCGAACTAGGGTGGTACTGTAGACATACCCACAGAGACACATAGCGGTGTCTATGCCATCAAAAAATATCCATCCAAACCCAAGGGACATGTTTTCATTGATGCAGGCAAAAGCATGGGAGAAACTGTTAAACAAACCCATTTCAATGTATCATAAACAAACCTCTTTCTTTTTCTGTGGTTGAGATGTTCAAAGCTGTCTAGAAGTGTTGGATGCCAAATCCAGTGAGTTGCTTTGAAAATCTATTTAACTGTCTGGCACTCATTCCTATAATATCTAAGCACTTTACACTCGTTGGTGTATTTAGTATCTTCACCACATTTCTACAAAATAGGGAAGTGCTATATATCCCCAGGCTACCAAATGGGAACTGCTGGTGAAGTTTAGCCTATGTTACTATTAACATCTTAGAAATCCCATTGGCTTTTCACTGTTAGGATGTTTGTTTTTTTTTAATGAAGATCCCCAAACTCAGTTTCAGTTTTGTTTATCATTTCAGTGCTGCAAAATCTGTGTTTCACATATTCCAGGGTGAATTTTTATTTGCTTAAAAAAACCATTCTCACTGGGATTTTTCTGAATGCCATTCTTTTCAGGCATGGTCACACTTCTGTTAACCTTTGGGTTAGTTTAGTTTGTTTTAACAAAATCTAAACCATAGACCAAATTTGGAGTTCCTTTGAAATAAGACCTCTGCCTTCAACAACTCCCCCTTTCTTCAGAGCTCTAGAGAAAGGGAAGGAGGGAAAATGCTCAGAGAGAAATTCTTCCAACTGAGGGGAATGAAAAGAAGCAAGTAGTTGAATGTAGCAGCAGCAGACGACAACAACAACAACAACAAAAACCCAGAAGAAAGGAACAAAGAGGAAAGAAAGTAAAAAGGGTTGGGGATGGGTGGGGAAGCAAGGAAGGAAAAACTACTTAAAGTTTGCCATGAATGCAACAGTGTCATGGTCTTTTATGTAGACCAAAGGGCCTGCTGGGAAGCATGCAGCTCCATTATCACATGCGGAGGAGGGGTGATAAATGGTCACTGCTCAGCATTGAGTCCGCTGATAAATGTTCCGTTCCTTGGGGAGGCGAAGCCAGGGGTCCCCACTATACCATAACCATTCGGGTCACTGACAATAGGAAGAAATTACAATGCATCTGCTTCAAGGGTGTGCAGGGAAGGGCAGGACAGGGGTTTCTTAGCCTTTTCTTACCCCTCCCTCCCACTTCAACGCCATCCTTCCCCTATCTGCTTAGATGATGAAGTTCTTGCTGGGATTTCATGCCTGCCACATCCAGCTGCTCCTGTTCTGAAAGCACACCCAGTGCTTTCCTTGCCTGCTCCCCTCAAACACACTTTCTTTCTCTCAGACATTGGACCAAAACTCATCGGAGAACAAAGAACTCAAGTGCTGGTGACAAGCTCTATTGACTTGGGGAGCCACGGCAAAAGTCAGTGAATTATGCTATTGGCTGTGAAGTTTTGCTTCGCTTGAAACAGAATAGAAAAGTGGTGGGTTCAAAAGATGGCCATTGCTTTAGTCCTTCTTGCTTCAGCAATCTGCGTAAATACCTTCAGTACCTTCCTGAGGGACAGCTGGAGAAGAGCCAGATTTAAATGACAGACCACAAGCTAAATATGAGTCAACAGTGTGACACTATTGCAAAAAGAACAAACATGATTCTGGGATGTATTAATGGGAGTGTCGTGAGCGAGACATGAGAAGTCATTCTTCCGCTCTACTCTGCACTGATTAGGGCTCAGCTGGAGAATTGTGTCCAGTTCTGGGCACCACATTTCAGAAAAGATGAGGACAAAATGGGGGAGGTCCATAGAAGTGCGACAAAAATAATTAAAGGTCTAGAAAATATGACCTATGACAGAAGACTGAAAGAATTGGGTTTGTTTAGTTTGGAGGAGAGAGGACTGAGAGGGAACATCACAGCTTTCAAGTACCTAAAAGTGTGTTACAAGGAGAAGAGAGAAAAAATGTGTTCTTCTTGACCTCTGAGGATAGGACGAAAACTAATGGGCTTAACTTGCAGCAAAGGGAGGTTTAGGTTGCACGTTAGGAAAAACTTCTTACCTGTCGTGGTGGTTAAACACTGGAATAAGTTGCCTAAGGAGGTTGTGGAATCTCCATCACTGAAGCTTTTTAAGACCAGGTTAGATAAACATATGTCAGAGATGATTTAGATGGTGCTTGGTCTTGATGTAAAAGCAGGGGACTGGACTTGAAGACCTCTCAAGGTCCCTTCCAGTTCTAATATTCTATTATATAGATTAGGAAATACTTAGTTCCTAGAGATAATTTATTCCCCAGTGGGCTCATGAGTCATGGTGATGATTCTGGGTTGGGTAAATGAGTCATACAAGTGGAACCCATTGCAAAGGTGGCCTCTAAAACACATATCCTCAAAATTGCACTTGCATGTGACTCTGAGTGCAAAATCTGCATTTGCAAATTATAACCACAGTTATAAACCACCACCCTTTCTTTTTCTAGAGTGAAGACTGGGAGGCAGAGACTACATCATCCTAGACTTAATCTGCCATGCTACACAATGGTCTCCTGTGTCCTTGAAAGAGACATCTAGGTACTACTGTAGTAAAAATAAATATTCATGTTAATAATGATAATTAACCAAAGGAATAATTGGGATACATTTGTACTGAAGTCTGAGAGAAGACGAGGTTTTCAGTCCCAGAAAGGCAGAATTCATGCCACAGAGGAAACAACACAAGGCACCAAAAGCCTGATCCAAAGTCTATATAAGTCAAAGGAAAGATTCCCATTTACTGCACTGAGCTTTGAATCTGGCCTTAGCTTTTCTGTCTGGATATCTGGATCCAAATTCTATGCAGATCATAAATGAAATGAGTTTGGCTGTCTCCACCCAGTCCCAATGTACCCACTTCACAAATTCATGCCACAAAACTAGTAGTTTTTTTGTTCGAGAGACGAGCCTGGAATGGTTGAATGGGACTATCAGGACTGAGTGACCTTGGTAGAACTGTGTGAAGACAGCTTGCCCAACAGCTGTCCTCATTCTGCTTGGATCTTGATTTTAGATTTTTACTTATACAAGCAACATATTGACCCAAATGGGCTTAGGACAGAAAAATGAGAGGCGAGAGGAAGGGTGACACAAATATTGATTATCAATATGGTAGACACAAAGGAAGAATTTCAAAACTGTCCCAGTTCTGGAGCACTGTGGGAAAATGAAATGTAGGGACGAATGACTAGACTAGAGAGATTGAAATCCATGCTCACTATGGCAACAGAGTGCCCTCTTATGGTCAGGATAGAGTACATCAAGAATCCTTCAACTGCAAGCATGTGTTCAGTGGACTATAGTAGGGGACTGCCTGACTTAAAGCATGGATCTTCTCTCAAAAGTGACTATCACTATGAATTTCAAATCAAACGCACGCACTTTATTAGTAACAAGATTATTTACTTAACCAACAGCCATAAAAATTCAGCTTAACATCTGAAGGTTAAGCTGGGTTATCTACAACTCCAGCAACACCCATAGGCCTGATTAAGCCCCCAATTGCACTTTTGCAAACCTTCACCCATCTTCAAGTGCTGCCCTCACTTATTTCCTGTACAATGAAATTGTCCTCAAATATTGCACCCAGGTACAGTCACCTATTGCCTTTCTTCTTGTTGCGGTGTGAGAAGGAATAGAACCCAAGCTGTGTGGTCTCTGCTTGGGCTAAGAAGCGTGAAATGTTATAAAGAATGATTTGTCATTAAAATGAACGGCTATGACTTTGACAAACACTGGGGCTGTGTCTAGACTGGCCAGTTTTTCCGGAAAATCAGCCGCTTTTCCGGAAAAACTTGCCAGCTGTCTACACTGGCCGCTTGAATTTCTGCAAAAGCACTGACTTCCTACTGCAAGAAATCAGTGCTTTTTGCGGAAATACTATGCTGCTCCCGTTTGGGCAAAAGTCCCTTTTGCGCAAAACTTTTGTGCAAAAGGGCCAGTGTAGACAGCTCAGATTTGTTTTCCGCAAAAAAGCCCCAATTGCAAAAATGGCGATCAAGGCTTTTTTGCAGAAAAGCACGTCTAGATTGGCCACCGACGCTTTTCCGCAAAAAGTGCTTTTGTGGAAAAGCGACCGTGCCAATCTAAACGGTCTGTTCCGAAAATGCTTTTAACGGAAAACTTTTCCATTAAAAGCATTTCCGGAAAATCATGCCAGTCTAGACGTAGCCCCTGAGCAAGATCTGTTGAGTAAAAGGTTCCATTTTCTGACAGGCACTTTTTCAGAGTGGAAATGTAGCTGAAAGAAGGAATGCCGTAAACTCCTTGGAGTTTCAGTAAGAGGCTGGGCTGAGAGAAGAGGGACGTGATTAATATACAAAGCTCATCATCAGAGGAGGGAAATAAGGAGTTAATTAAGAACAGTAAATGTATGAAGACGCTCTGTTCAAGGCAAAAACTGGTTTTCTTGGCTATTACTTATTATTATTATTTATTATTATATTTTATTTTGTCTTAAGTCACAGCGACCCTATCCTCTCAAAGTACATCTGAGATGGAAGCAAGGAAGCAGAGCAGGGAGGCATTCCTAATGAGCAGATACAGAAATTTTCAGAATCCGGGCTTCAAACTACAAGGGATTAGACTTTGTTGCCCTATTTATAGAAAGCGTCTTGATCGAACTCCGCTCCATGAGGCCTTTACGGGCAGCTGGGCTGGCTAAGGAAGAAGGAGACCTTGCTCTAGGAGGCAATAGGAGAAACCCCTTTTGCAGCCCCCTCCCCTTGTAAGCAGGAGGAGTCGAAGGTAAACTCAGTGACCTTTAGGGATCAATAGCAGGCTTGCCTTAAATGACAGGCCTTAGCAGGCCACACAAAGCACTGGGCCTTGATCTATTGTCCAGCTTCCAGGCTCCCAGTGAGCCCAAGGTTTGCTTAGCAACCAACAAATAGAGAGCAGAAGGGCCGGTCTGACTGTCAACAGCAGCACAGCATCGTCAGAACAGACACCCCCTCCGCTCTTAACAAATGTTTCTGCACTCTCCATGGGGCCAGTGATGGGAGCCTCGCATCTCTATTGCTAGCCAAAGTAGTGGAGGCAGCTTGTCCAAAGGCAGAAGCCCAAGAAAGGGTTCGTGTAGGGGTTTCAGAATGTGCCCTTGGGCTTGGATGGGTGAGGAACAAGAAGCAGAAAGAGCTTCAAGTGGAGAAGTGTCAGATTGTCAGCCTCAGACAAACTCCTTTATTAAACTGCAGGGAAGCTGGAGCACAGAAGGTGCAAATTTCCCCAATTCAATCCAGACTTGGACAGGACCAAGGGAGTTCACTTTCCAGGCTGTTAAGGTATCGCAGCAATGGGCCCACTATTAAATACATAAGAGAAGGTAAACAGCCAATAAGTCCTTTGTTCCCCCCATTTACGCAGCCAGTGAGGTTGCCAAATAATGCATTTTGCAATGGCAGTCTGTAACATGGCACATGGCCACTGGGCTGAGACCCAACCTCATGAACCCCTAGATGAGGTATAGAGAGGAATTACTGTCGGCCACAATAGACCTGATGACCTGTGTTAGGTTCTGATCCAAAGTCCACTGAAGTCAGTGAGGGTCTTTCTCTCTAGATTTGGCAATACCCAAAGATGGGAATCTGGTGGCTTGTGAGGTCTCTCAGGCACCTGTAATAGATTCATATCCTGTTTCTGCTGGCTTGTACCTACATGTAAAGTAAAGCTTAGCTTTGCTCAAAGAGATTGTTAAAGGATTTGTCATGGGTTTTCGCTTGGTTTTCTTGCTTACTACATTATAATAGCCCAGCTCATCAAGTATGTCACAGTTTCTTGGGAACTTAGGGTTTGTCTACACTACAGAGGTTTTTTTGGAAAAAACGCCATTTTTCTGAAAAAACTTCACTTACGTCCACACTGCAATCACAGTCTTTCAAAAAAAATCAAAAGTACAGAGGGGTTTTTCAGTCATCGGTAAACCTCTTTTTCATGAGGAGAAATGCCTTTTTCTGATAGAGATCTTTTGGAAAAAAGGCGTGCGTGGACGGGGAAGAGGGAGTACTTTCGCAATAAGAGGAGGAAAGAGGAAAAAGCACAGGTGCCCTGGTGTCCACTCCATCCATAGTAATCACAGCTTACATGTGAGATAGCATCCATTTAGTGTGGACACGATCTGTCAAAAAAGCAGATCACTGTTTCAATGCACTTTGGCAGGGTGGACACTTTCTTTCAGAAGAAGTTTTTTCAGAAGATCTCTTCCAGAAAAGCTGCTTCCGAAAGAAGCCTGCAGTCTAGATGGAGCCCCCAGGACAAGGGAGTACAAAGACGACTCTAAGGCTAATTCACTCCTCAGTGTGAAGTAAAGAAGGCTTGGAACTGCTCTAACTTGTGGGATAGGTATGCTGAATGGGGCTTGTTCTCTAGTCAGGTCCCCTCTCATTCCACCATTCCCCACCACTAAGTTGAGTCTTATGGGTACAAGGCAAGGATTCCTCGGCTGCCACATAAGGTAGCTTTCTGGCCCATTTGCACCATTGGAGCAGCACAAAGGGCCGGAGCTAGAGCAGTGGATCTTGCTTATTTCTTTTTTGTTTGGTGGAAGCAGTATTCAAGTCATCTGAAAGTAGACAGACAGACATATACACCACATATGTGTGCACACACGCACACACACATTCACACACACATAATGTTAAAGCCTCACACTGAGATCTTGTGTGTGAAACAAGCAAAGAAGAAATGTTAGGACCTCTGTGAATCCTTAGACAGAGAGACTAAGAACAGACTTGTTGACACATCCCTAGCTACAGCCCATTTATCAGTGATCCATTCTTGTCTTCTCTCTACAACACTAGACATTTTCCTTGGCTTCTTTCTACTTTTTGGGGGGCAGAGGGAGTTACACCAGCACTGGTGATACTAACAGGGATTTTCATTTAAAGTCAGATCTTGTCCGTTGCTCCCAGGGTCCTGTGAAGCGCACCTCTTGCACTATGTGGCTTCCCACAGCAAAAGCTTTCAAGTCATCTCAGAACAGCACAGTGCCAGCGCTGTTCCAGTAGGCTGCCTTCCACATGCACCTGAGCTCTGCCGGAAACTCCACACTGAAATCGCAAGCACTCCATTTGGATCCGTGTTCTGGAGAATTCCTTCAAGATCTGCAAATGCTCCGCTGCAGCCAAACTAACTACATGTTTAGATTGCCCCAGCTGCACTGTAGGGAAGAAAAGAACCTACCCACCACCTGTGGGCTTGACTAGAGGGAGACTTGCCCACAGTCCACCTCGGAGACCATTGACCTTTGGATTTCAAAGCTTTTAGTTGAGGTGCTGTACAAGTTGTGTAATGAGAAAGTCCAGACAAAAAAATAGAGGGGGCTCTGTTAATCATTTACACCTTCTCATGGTGTCAAGTGGCTGCCACTTGGCAAGGAGAACAACTACCTCAATCAAAGGCACGTTTCCAGAGTCTATGTGTGTCCTTTAGTTTTTAATTCTACTTTCTGTAATACAATTCACACACACAGCTTCAGGATCTGACTTCAGCTAAGGTTTAATCACAAAGGACTTGCTTTTGTCTCTCTCCATAGATCATGCTTCCTTTACAGTCCTGTTACCAGCCACTCGATCCTTTCTCCTTAGCGTCCTTAGGGTTTCCCTAGGGACTGTCTCAGTTCTTTCTCTTGATAACATTCACTCATTCTCCCCTCTCCTTCAGGGATGTCTTTATGAAACTGCAATACTGAGTCTCGGCTCCCACTGACTCCCCAAGCAAGTAGTCCCCAGGATGAGGATACATTCATCCTAAGAAAGAAGGGGCCCATGCAGTATGAAATAGAATGGCTTCAATAATCCATAGAAAACTGTCGTTGAGACTTCATCATATTGTTGTGCTTTGGGGGGGGAGTTATTACTTCACAAACCTCAACAATCCAATTCTTTCCAGCTTTGTCATTTAAGACCCAAAGAAACCAGGAGGTCGGGATTGTAACTGAGACACAGAGAAAATAGGTGCACTGAGATCTTGGGACCTCCCTCCCCGACCCTCCAGAAAGCGGAGAGATTTCAGTGATGAGCTCTCTCCCTGAATCTCGCATTAACATGTCTATGGAGCCACGAAATAGTTAAGTTCTCACTGTCCTCAGAAAGATCCCAAATATTTGCCTATAGCGTAGCATTCACAGAAAATAAGATTAAATAAGCAAAATGACAGTTTGGTACTCCAGGGCTTCATAATGTAGAAGAACTGGGGGAAAAAATGTAGATGCAAGGAAAAGTTCCCAGAGTGACTCAGAATGAAAACCTGATTTGTTTGCAGGTTATTATTTTTTTGAGTGTTACATTCCTCCTCCCCCTCATTCCTAATGTCTGTGTTTGAGAGACGGCCTCCTTCAGGGCTCAAAGGCAGCTACCCTGGCTGGTGCCCACATAAATACCACAGGGGGATTTAGAGCGTGCCAGCTGCTTGGCTATGCTAAGAAGTGACACTTGGGGAAAGAAAAAAAGAAGGGGAAAATGTCACCATGTCAACCCGAGGAGCTCGGGGATCCTTCAGCCAGCACATGCCTCATCTGAAGGCACAGCTCTCTCCTTCAGGGGGAAGGGCAGACGGAAGGAGCCTATGCAGAGGTGTGGTTTTCCCTTTGCTTGCTCTTTTTATGGCTGCGGTCTAAGACCATCCTGGGGGCTCAGTGATTGTTCCTGAATCAGGAAGACAGCTCTCTCTCTCTCTCTCTCTCTCTCTCTCTCTCTCTCTCTCTCTCTCTCTCAGTAAGGGGCTTTCTGTTCACTATAGAACACACTGGATATTTCAAAGCCCAGAGTTTTTGAAAGTGAACCAAGGACACCCATCAAAGAGACGCCTACCATGCCCCCTCTCCCCTGCACGCCATCCACTGGCTAAAAAAACATCGTCAGTAGCCAAGACTGGAATGATCAGCATTTAGCAGGGGACCATCTCCTTCATTCTTACATGTATCTAATGTGTTCCTCTAATATTTCCATCCCTAGGAATTCTCTCTTGCTTCCTGGGTGGCCTTCAGTCTGAGCCCTGCTGGAGGACATTAGTGAAGCTGAATCAGGATGACAAGGCTCTCGGACTCTTGTGGGGCACACATCAGTGTGGAAATAGGTTGTCAGGCTGAAGAGTGAGTCACTTTTGTGCCAGAGGAATGCAGGGCAAAAGATCAAGGGCCCAATGCCTCCATCCTCCACACAGACGCTTTGGCTGCAATGCTTTATTCAGACACTTTAGAAAGCATGCACTGAGGTTTGGATCCAGGGACTGGCTGGACATTCCTACTCCAGCCATGTGGCAGAGGGGGCCTGAGGCTTTGGAATTCACTGTTCTTAGGCCATTCCTCTCCCTCTTGCTCAGGGCGTCTCTGTGCTGGTGTTGTGACATGACACAATGGAAAAGTTATTGCATTCAGTGGCTTTTATGGGTGGCACAGACTCTGTCCAGCCAATGGGGAGCAAACCTTTTGCCTAGTTGGAAAGATTTGGGTTTGTGGGGCTTGCCCTAGCACGCTAAAAATGATGGTGCACACAATAGCCTGAAGTTGTGGCCCAGGCAGAAGTGTGGGGAGAGGAACAAGCTTCAGAACCCAAGTTCCAGACAAAGCCACAACTTCACAGGTATTTTTAGGCTATAGCTTATGTCAACCTACCTTCGGTCAGGTGTGTGAATAAACCAGTAATGTAGCTACTGCCTCCTAGTGGTTTTATTATGCAGACAGTGCAGCGGTATCAGTGTAGCTGTGCTGTATGTGTAGACAAGCCCTTGTAGGGTCGCCATATTTGGACTTTCAAAAAAGAGAACACCCCTGAGAGGGAATGTATCTGTATCAGTATCTACCAACTCACATTGTATTAATCTTATATAATATGTTATAATGTTATAATATGTAGTGCATTAATACAATGTGTGTTGGTAGATACTGTTACAGATACACTCCCTCGCAGGGGTGTCCTCTTTTTTGAAAGTTCAGATGTGGTAACCATACAAGTACTAGATGGAGCCTGTCAACTCAGCCTGGCAGGCTTGTTTCAATGGGCTATTTAGATGCACCCAGCGGAGTCCTGACAGTCAGGTTTCATCCCCCCCTCATCCTCCTGCTCTTCCTATCCAAGGGAAGTGAGAGTCTCAGATGAGTTAAGGAAGGACAGTTGAGTCCTGATGGAACATGCTTCATTAATGAGTTCCGTGCTTCATTATTACTGAGGGGGCTTGTACAATGGAGGAAGCCCCTAATTTTCCCTCCATTTCCCGTCTGTAGTTTGTGGGAGGCAGTCCCTAGCAATCAAGGGTGCACTTTGGAATCAGGATGGACTTGGAGTTAAAGAACCAGACCAGAATTTGTGAGGTTGTAATTGAGTTACAAGTTCTGCTATAGCTTGACTGTGTGACCTTGGGAAAGTCACTTACTAGTCTTTCTGTGAATCTGTTCTTCACCTGTCTTGTTTGTTTTGATTGTAATTATAATGGGACGGGGACCATCTCTTCACCTGTGTTTGTACAGAACCTAACACAATAGAGTTCTGGTTGCCACTGTGAGGTCTTTACGCATTACCTAAATAATACACTATGAATTAATTTCATTTATTCTTCGGTTTATTTGCACAGCCAGCTCAGAGATCCAGGGCCCTTCCAATCTCTGTTATTTGTGGAGAGACTTTCTAAGCTACTAACTCAAACCTGTTTAAGAGGGTGGAATTACTCTGTTTCAGATAACTCTTCAGTGACTTGCAGTGGGTGATTGGACTTGCACCCACTACACAGGTGCAACATCATAAAGATCTTGCCTGGCATGCCTGAACTCAAGGAGACTTGAACAGGGATGGTATGGAAAGGTTTGGACTGCATTCAATTCACTTACTTAGCTCTATCCATGTTTCTACTATCTCAGCTATCCTTAGTATGCTCATGTAGCTATCATCTCTAACAAACACCCTCCCCCGCACCTGTGAGCTGAGTGATTGGGCAGCCATTTGGAGAGATTTTAATGCCTCTTAGCTGATTAGCAGAATGCCCACAGTGCCCACAGGCTCTGCTGGTCCACATGTGCATATGTCTCGGTGCACATAACGACATTTATTCTGCACATGGGTGGAAAAAATTAGAGGGAACATTGCTCCCTCCCCCTACAGTGAGTAGTTTTAGAGGAGTCAGGATAGGGTGATGCCCAGTTTGTGAAATCATCACCAATTGTACATCAGTGCTGGAGTCACGGTTATCACAGACTTAGCACTGGAAGCAAACCGAATAGCTAAAAGTTTTCATTTAATCATTAATAGAAATAAAAGTACAAAAGAAATCACTTAGCGGCTCACTCTTCTCTTAATTTAAAACTGGCCGGGGAAGTCCCATCCTCAGAGCACAGTCTTGTCTTGTGTGTGTACAGGTGGTGTGTACAAATCCTGTTCTTGCCAATCCCTTTGGTCCCTGTAAAGGTTAGTCTCTTTGTATGGAATGTTCCAAATGAGGGAGGGTTGGTTTCCCCCATTTGGCAGCACAAATGTTTACAATCCTGAAACTTTTCATTTTAATTGTAGCGTTTGGGTACAAGTTTGGACTTATGCCCCTTTACGGGCATCTGAGCTGGTAGGAGAATGAGCCCACACCTTGTCCCCTAAAGCAAATAAAACCTCCTACAGAGACATGTTTTTTGTAATGCCTCCCCTCCATTCGCTGGGCCTCACTGACATTTTTTCCTGACTCCTCTGAAAAGTGTTCACTGTCCAGGAGATATAGTCCTTATTGTCTGGTGCCGTGAGGGAAACTGAGTCACACAACGGTTGAAAGCCATATAGGCCTGAGTGTGTGTATGGCCTGCTAACTGAGCAAATGAAGTTGCTGATCATCACGCAGAAGCCTCTTGATTTTGCAACCTAGAGACATGAGCTTTATTCCCCAGGCCATATGTACATGGCTGGATGATGTCATCAAGGTTTTTGTGTACAGCAGCATCTCATGGGAGATACCATTCTGTACTAGACAGGTTAGCCTCTCTATGAGATTTGCCTGGGAGCAGATAGACTTTGACATGAGACTGGCCAATTCTGAATAAAATAAGAACCAACATGTGTCCAAATTAAGAGCCATTGGCCACACAGCAAAACTAAAGCTTAAATAAATAAAATGATTTGCCCAGAATTGCACACTGATCCAGGGATAGAACCAGGACTCTGCTTCAAGATCCCACTGAGCTCAAAAATTCCTTTGACTATACAGGTACCAAGGTTTCACCCCACATTTCCCCAATCCCAGTCCTTCTTCCCCTTAGGGATTCAGGGAGAGCATGCCTACCCTGACAGGGGAATAGAGATTGTCAGGAACCATGTCAAAGCATCACAAAGGGGGACTGGTCACACCTTGAAGAATGAATAGGATGAAAAACGCAGGTAGCAGGTCTTAGAGCCCCTGGAACAAAACAAAACAAACTCCAATCAGCTAGAAGTGAGCTGGTCCCTCTGGAAGCCTGGATAGTGTGGCTAGGTAGAACCCCTTTGGCCTTTCCTGCTTGGTTTTTAGTCAGTGGTCTCCTGGTGACTTGCACCATGGCTGGATCTGGGCTCCCAACATGGAGGCCAGAAACATAGAAAGGTGGGAAGAATGGAGCACCCTGAAAAAGGAGGAAGAGGAGGACACCAGAGCATAGAGACAGAGGAGCAAAAGGTAAGCCAGCGCTCCCCTGAAAGAGAGGGTTTCTAAAAATGAAAAAGTGGCCAATAGTTCTGACAGAGGCCGTAAGGGCTGGGAGAGAATAGTGCAGGGGATGGAAAGAGGGAAATGCTGTTTTCTTCCATATTCATCTTTAAAGTGTCCTGACTTTCATTCTGTGAAGGGCAGAGAACGAAGGAGGGGGTGACTATAGAGCTGGAGGGAAAAGGGGAGTTACAGTCTTTGCTTTGTACAGTTTCCCAGCTGCCAAACCCTCCGCTTATGTACATCATGGACCACTCACTCCCAATATTCTTTCTCTGTCTTGTATCCTTCCTCCCTCTCTCCCCTGCCCAGCAACTGGCCTCTTGGCTTTTCAGCCTGAAAATCTTTCTCCCTATATGTAGGGTTTCTGAGGGATTTGGCTAAGGAAAACTTCCTAACGCTTGGTGCAGTAGAGACAGGATGGTTTTGGGCAGACCCTCTTCAGTGGTCACCAACCAGTAGATCAGGATCTACCAGTAGATCTTGGAGCCTCTGACAGGTGATCCTGGCTGGTTTGGCTGGGAAAGTATCAAGCGCTGGTACTTCAGTTGCCCTTCCACCCACTGTCATGCTGCTCCTGTCATCAACCTTGGAGTTTCCCTCTGGAAGCCTTCTGCTTGCTGTGCAGGGTGTGGGAGAGAGAAAAGTCAGGACTCTGATGTCAGTGTCCTCCTCCCCCCACTTCTGTACCCTGTCTCCACACAGTGAGAAGGGAATGGAGGGAGCTTGGCAATGCAAGTCTCTCTCACCCATAGGAGCAGCCTCAGGCCAGCTGCGGCAGCTGGCACTCAGGTGGAAGGCACGATCTGCGCCCCCGCCTTCATGGCCATCAATGGCTGTGATGTCATCATCGGGCACCCGGGCCGGCGGTGCCCTAGGCGACTGCCTGGTCTGCCTAGGCTCACAGGCCGCCCCTGCTCACACATTGTGTGTTTCTCTCTCTCTCACACACACACACACACACACACACACACACACACACACACACTGTCCTTCACTCTCATCTCCCAACTCAGCACATACTTCGAACCCCTTGGCCTAACACTAGAGCCTACCCCGAAGCTGGTGAAAGTGAGTGAGGATGGGAGACGAAGGGAGATGGAGTGAGCAGAGTGAGGCCTCGAAGAAAGGGCAGGAAGGAAGTGAGGCAAAGGTATTTGGGTTTGAGGTAGATCCTACATTGCAATTAAATTGAAAAAGTGATCTTGTGGTTAAAAAGGTTGGAGACCACTGCTCTAGAAAGATACAGGTCATGTTCCGATCAACCTGGGGGTGCTTACACAGCAGCTAGGACTAGTCAAAAAATCTCCAATTCAACTGGGGGTTTTTTTAATGAAAAATTGGATTTTCAACTAAATAAAATACAACTGCCATGAATCACTACCATGGCATTTCTGACTGAAAATATTTCTGTTTTCAGAAAAAAATATTTCGTTGGGGGGGGGAGTTGTTGATCATTTTTTAATACAAAAAATTGAAGTTTGCCATGAATGGAGTTTTTTCCCCAAAAGCATTTCTGACCAGCTCTAGAAGCATCCCTTGCTGTGGGCCCACAGCTGGGTTTGAATCTAGCAACATCAGCACAAACCTTTATCATTTGAGCTGACCGGTTGGGCTGATTAGCAGGGATCGTTACTAGCCAGCTCCCCCAGTGTGACTCAGACATGGAGCTGGGCAGTGAGGATGGCGAGATGTGCAATACACAGCAGTGGGTTACATTTGCCCCATACAAACCCAAACTGAACACATTCTGAGTTTTGCTCTGTGCTAGTTAAGACAAACATAGACAAGCTTAGATTAATGATTTTTCACCTACTGTAGAGCAGTGATTTCAGAGAACTTCCCTAATGGCCTTTTCTTTGTTTTACCTGCTTGAACTGGATTCCACATACTCTGTACTGCTGTGTAAAGCACTAAGCATAAATACATACGTGAAGTGGCTGCCCTGCTTGTTCCCTCAACTTGATTGTTTGGGCTGATAATTATTAAAGCTCTATTATTTATTCCATAGTATAAAGTTGCATCTTGCCTCTACTTTTCAGGGACAGCCAGCAAAACAAGCTGTAAAGTTTCCAAGTTCCTCATACTTTTCAGTCTCTCACAGATTCAACCTGTTCTCAGACATTGAGGGCATCATGCATTTCTCTCATCCGGCCAGGCCCAAGAATAACAAAGCCAATTGGGTTTGGAATCCCTGGGCTACTTACACTATTATGAGATCAAATTTGATTCACAAAGACAGAGCTATTCTCATTGGAAGATAGCTAAACAGATAAAGTAGGAGGCATGCAGGTGTGCATACATGTGGGAAGAAGCAGGGATGTCTTAGGCTACGTCTACATTGGCAAGATTTTGCGCAAATACTTTTAACGCAAGAGTTTTTGTGTTAAAGTATTTGCGCAAGAGAGTGTCTACACTGGCATGTGCTTTTGAGCAAGAGATGTGCTTTTGCGCAAAAGCATCCGTGCCAGTGTAGACACGCTCTTGCGCAAGAAAGCTCCGATGACCATTTTAGCCATCGGGCTTTCTTGCGCAAGAAATTCATGTTGCCTGTCTACACTGGCCTCTTGCGCAAGAACACTTGCGCAAGAGGGCTTATTCCTGAG
Organism: Pelodiscus sinensis; assembly: GCF_052426305.1. Lineage (NCBI taxonomy): Eukaryota > Metazoa > Chordata > Testudines > Trionychidae > Pelodiscus > Pelodiscus sinensis. The sequence continues at coordinate 116,756,823 of NC_143056.1, read as the reverse complement.
CGGGAGAATCATAGTTCTTGTGCAAGAAGCACTGATTTCACACATTAGAACGTCAGTGTTCTTGCACAAGAACTCCCCGCCAGTGTAGACAGGCAGCATGTTTTTGTGCAAAAGTGGGTGCTTTTGCGCAAAATCATGCCAATGTAGACACAGCCTTAGTGATTTTGAATTGTCTTTACGTCTGTTCTATGCCTGAGTCAGATCCCTTCTGGTCCATCTTAGGCTGTTCTTCTGGCCTTGGATTGTCGGAGCGTAGTGCGTGCTTCAGACATGTTGTGTGAAATACCCACTGCCCAGTGCTGAGGGGCCAGGAACAATGCAATGGTTTGAGGGCACTAGGATATTGCTGTTTGAATACTATCCAAGGCTTGTCTTCCTCTTAAGACTTTCTTTGTTAAAATTCCATGCAGGTTTTGGTGCTCATGCCTTTAGTCCAAAATGACTTATTTTAGAGTGAGGAAAAAATAGAAGAAAGAACAAAAGCAAAGTTCTGAGACCGGCCTCTCAGCATGTGTATTTCTGTCTTCTTATAAAAGGATGAAACTACATTTAAAAAAAAAAAAAAAAAAAAGGCTACCCTTCTGCAGATTGCAGGCGCCTAGAAATGTAAAGGTGCAGCACCTACAGAAAACAATAAAACTATGTAGATTACATTCCTACCTACATGAATGGCTTCCTCTATACTTACTGAACCTCTGCCTCAGCACCAGGGATTTCTCCAAATCTCAGGCAACATACTGCCATTTACTTCCTTTCCCACCAACATAGACACACACAATGCTTCACTGTATGTGTGTAGCCTGTGTGTGCCCATTAGGTTGGAAGGAGATTCCTGGCACTAATATAAGGTAGTGTAAATCCTAATATGGCATGGTGCTGGAAATTTGGTACCTAGCCCGGACCATAATGTATCTGTGCATTCATCTTACTGCACACCAGGCTAGAAGTGTAAATCACTACCATGGGGATCTCCTATGCATGGTTTTCACTGTGCTCGGAGCCAGGGGGTGTGGTTCCTGGCACTGAGGAAGTGGCCTGGGTAGATTCTGTTGCACTCAGTATGAAATTTGGCACAGACCTGAGGATTTTTGTTCATTCAAAGCCATCTATTCTGAATGTGGATTAAAACCCAGCCCAAATCGTTCAGATTGTGGTAGCAGAGAAACATGGCCTTGGGCAATGAGACTTCAGATCCGGCTATGGGATGCCATGAATAATGAGCCCTGTGGCTGCCAAGAGACAAAATTTCTCCAACTTTGGAGAGAGGCGGGTGGAGAAAAGGTTCCCTGCTGAGCCAGCTGCTTTCCCAGATCGGGAGAAATTGTGTCTGTATCAAATGTGAAACATTCACTCCCCTTCTCTGGAGGCCTAAAGTGCCCCTGCATTAACCTCGCCTCTATTAGGAACCCCTTCAAGGTTTTGAAACTTTAATGTCATAACCTGTTTGTCCTGTTTAAAAATGCAGGGTAGGGCTGGGGAGGCAACAGATTCTGAATTAGCTAAGCCTGCAGCAAATCAGCTCCTTTATGGCTCAGGAAGGCGGCGGGGGGGGGGGGGGGGAGAGGAAACCCTTAAAGCCTCAAATTTTTTGTCCCATTTTCTTCAGAAACAGTGTTATGTAGCTTCTGCTCTTGGTGTGCATTTATTTGTATGTGGGTGTTTGTGTTACCTGGGGGGTCTTCTGTGAATATTCCAACTTCATGCATGAGGGCTTGTTACAGATGGTCCTGAGAGGCAAAACTTTTATCCACAGCTTCAAATGTGAGGTATTTGGATCTGAGGATATGGCTAGTGTTTGCCTCACTATTGTTTGGTGCATGTGTGTGTCAGTTACATGGAGAGTGAGCATGTGTCAAACTATGGCTGTGTGTGCAAACGTGTCTGTGAGCATGGGTGCATATTGAGTATTCTGAGCACATACACAGGCACAAAGAGGGCACATGATCCAGTAATTGGGAGCAAGAGCCTGAAACTAGGAAAATCTGGGTTCAAGTTCTTGTTCCATCCAGGGCCGGCTTGAGCCATTCCTGCACCCTGGGCAGCGGGTGTGCGACACATGCGTGGCTCCGCCCCCGGGCGCACGGCGTACCTTACAGCTGCAATCGGGCACGTGGAGCCTGATTGCAGCTGTAAGGGGTGCCGTGTGGCCCCCAGCCCCGGGCGCGCGGCGTCTGATGGCAGCTCTAAGGAGCGCTGTGCAGCTGGGCGCGCAGCGCCCCTTACAGCTGCCATCAGGCTCCCCCCATAGTTTGGCGCTCCAGGCAGCTGTCCGGCTAGACCCCCCCCCTTAATCCGGCCCTGGTTCCATCACAATCTTTGCTTCTCCGAGCATCTGTTCCCCAGCTGCAAAATGAAAGGAAAAGCACAGCTCTGTTGCCCAGGGTGGGATAAGGCTTTGAAGACTGTGAGATACCATGATAAAGTTCGTCTACACTTGCCCCCTAGTTCGAACTAGGGAGGCAAATGAAGCATACTGAAGTTGCTAATGAAGCGTGGGATTTAAATATCCCGCGCTTGATTAGCATATTCATGGCCGATTGCCATTTTAAATAGCCGGTAGCCCGAATTAACTTGCCACGTGTAGACGCAGTAGTCCGATCCAAAACCCTTCCCTCAAATTAACTGTTACTCCTCATTAGCAACTTCGGTATGCTTCATTTGCCTTCCTGGTTCGAACTAGGGGGCAAGTGTAGACATATCCATACTGTGGAAGTGGAGAGCATGTAAGGAGCATAGTTAGATAGATACATTGTGCCTATGAACATATGTGTGCGTGCTGTATTCTGCACATTTGTTCTGGGTATATCTGTGTGGGACCATGTGTGTCCAAACTACTTGCCTAAGTGCCAAACTAACATGACTGTTTGAATAGGCACTTAACAACCTCCCCTGACCCTGCACACACACAACTAGTACATGAAACTCCTCATAGTTTCTCTGCCCCACCATGAAAAAAGTTGATTCCCTCACAGGAAAGCCCATTGCTTTTCTAGAGAGAATACAAACCCTACGGTCCCTCATGCAGTTTTGTCCCTTCCATGTGGTAAAAGGCTTGCTGGGGTGTGTTCTTCCCTTGTGCAGAAACATTTCGGTCCTTGTTTCTTTCCCAGCCTAGCATGGCATGACAACTGAAGCCAAGTGCAGGGATCCTTAGCTCTGAACTGAGTACACATGTAGCCATAAAAGTTGATAGCAAAAGCAAACAAAGAATTCACTTGCATACTGCAAGGATAAAGAACACCAGGAGTCTGAGCAAAACAGAGCTGTCAATAATATAGATGAGGCGGACTGGGTTCTGTCTTCTACTGGTGTGGGTGGTGAGGAAAACAATGCAAGAACCTGCTTCTCCCCCTTGTGGCTGCCCAAGCTAGACCCCCTTGTGGCTGCCAAAGCAGAGAGAGAGGAATAGGATGAAACTCTGAACTCAACCATATTATTTTGGACAGACCGGCTGATGGACGTAGTTTGGGAATGTTGCAACTCTGCAGAGTGTTCCAGTCACCATCCTCACCTTATACTCCCTCAAGCATTGAGTTCAGTCCATTTCGGAAAGAGGTGACCAATCACAATTTTCCAATCCAGACTCTGGATTTTGGTTTGGCCCCAGGGTATGTCTACACTACCCTCCTAGTTCGAACTAGGAGGGTAATGTATGCATACCGCACTTGCTAATGAAGCCCGGGAAATTCAAATCCCGGGCTTCATTAGCAAGTGCGGTATGCATACATTACCCCGCTAGTTCGAACTAGCGGGGTAGTGTAGACATACCCCCCGATACGTCTTGTAGCAGCTCTTTGGACAGAAATAATTCCTCCTGGTTCTTGCCCCCTGAAAGGGTGGGTTTAGTCGATTTAGTCAGGGACAAGCTCCTGTTTCCATCCCCATTGAAAGCAGAGAGGCCCACAAGACATTTTGGCTGCTATTGTCCATGCACAGGGCTGCCAGATTCTGCTGGTCCACATGGGTTTTTTTTTCTACTGGTATTACTAAAGTGACACACATATGAAGCCAGAGCACGTGAAGTGAGGTGCGTGCTGATTGCACACAACATTAGCTGTGAGAGCCGTGCGCTCCATCTGTGTCCAACCAAAGCGCTGCTATGCTTCAGTCCACACAACCTGCAAATTCTAGGTACACAAGCACAGTGAGCAAAACTACCCTCTCCTGGGAGACCATCTTGGTTATGACACTCTTGCTGCCCACTGAAATGAATGAAGGCTACTCATGCGGCTCACTCACTAGACCAGGTTGCCCCTCGCTGATGTACATTCTCATTTTGTTTTCCAAAACTAAAAATGAATGGAGTTAAGGACCCGAGCATACATGTAGCCATAAAAGTTGATAGTGAAAGCAAATAAAGAATTCACTTGCATACCGCAAGGATAAAGAACACCAGGAGCCTGAGCAAAACAGAGCTGTCAATAACATAGATGAGGCAGACTGGGTTCTGTCTTCTACTGGTGTGGGTGGTGGGGAAAATGGTGCAAGAAGCTGTCCCCCTCACCCCCAGTGGCTCGGTAGAATCTTCTAGTAACACTCTTGAAAAGGTGGGCGCGACTCCATGGAACTTGAGCTTCCTTTTTCTGGCAGCCTCTGTGACTCTTTGGAAACACTTCTTAGCCCCTGCTGCCCATGTGCAGCTATGCAAATCCATGTGGCTTCCTCTGGTGGGAACAGAAGCAAGGTGAATTATCCCCAAGAGGCTGCAGGGAAGCATCTCAGAAGTCGCTTTACACATGCCCAGAGCAGCACAAGCGCTCACTGTTTCAGACTTTGCAGCAGAGAGCAGGGCACCAGTGCTTCCCAACAGGAAACGTGCACAATCACTGAATCATAAAGAGAGCCGGTCATGTTTTATTCTTTTTTTATGACAAAAATAAAACAATAAGTTCACTTTGAAACTTGTTCTCCTCTTTAGTGCAGAGGAACTTAAAACAAACTGGTTTATGACCCGCCTGATATCTTTGATTGCAGGTGGCAAAGGCAGGCAAGCCTGATAAGATTACTGATATGGCACAAATTGCCGCGTTGAGCAAATGTGCTCATGAATCAAGAATCTTCAAATGTAGGGGATATTTGCCTGTGTTTCTCCTTACTCCTTCACTTTCTTAATAGCCACTACTTCAGCTGTACCTACCCAACAGAGAAGATAGGTGCGACTGTAAAAGTCTGGGTGAAATCCTGGCTTTGCTGAACTCACCAGGAATGTTGCCATTGACTTTAGGGAGTGCTAGGGTTTTTCGTAAGGCTGGTCTCTCTCTCCTCCTAAACTCTCTATGTTGTAAATTGTTCCACCCATTAATCCGGCTAATGTGAATACAGTGTAACCTGTGACAGAAAGTAACCCCCTCACTGGACAATTTATGAGGCCACCACAAAGAAGCCCCAAATTTAAGGCCATCAATGCTCAGACTGAGTAGCAATTTACTCTGGGATTGCTTGATGAGAATGGTAGAATTGGGCCTATTACAAGTACAGTTCTTCTCCACCTTTATTAGATTAACTGTCTTAAGCAGGCGGGGGGGAGGGAGATGGGGGTCCTTGTTGTGGGGGGGAATTATTTTGCAAGGAGAACTAATTTCATTGTGGTTCCTAGATGTTTTTTTATCCCAGCATTTTGAAATGAGTGGATCAGGAAGTTCCTTGTTCCTTATTTATTGTTAAATAAAATAACATCTGATTGAAGCGGAAGCGGGGGACGGGGTTACTGCCAGAACTCACCATGAGGGGCCAATCTCCTTTTTCCTTTCTGCATACCCATCCAATAGTTCCTCTCACTGAGGTCTGGGACCTTACTGATTATCTTTCACATCCCTCCCTTCCATTTTCTCCCTTGGACTCATGCCTACTTGTCTCAGTGGAGTCAGGTAGCAGTGGGTGCCACTGAAGGACTCCCAAAGATTCATAGACTTTGCAGTCAGAAGGGACCATCGTGTTCATGTAGTCTGACCATTGCAGGCCAGGGAACCTCGCCCACCCACTCCAGTTATAGACCTCTGTCCTCTGGCTGAGTTCCTGAAGTCCTCAAATCATGTTTTAAAGACTCCGAATGACAGAAAATTCACCATTTACACTAGTTTAAAATTGCAAGTGAACCATGCCCCATAGAAATACCTCACCTGATGCATCCTAGCAGGCCTTTGTCACTGCCGCATCACATTAATTGTTCATAATCATCTTGTGATCAACCAATATACACTCAGGTCTTTCTCCTCCCTTGTTGGGTCTGACTGGTAAGTTCCCGTCTTGTAGCAAAAGTTCTAGTTGTTAGTCCCTAAATGCATGACCATGCACTCTGCACTACAGTAAAACTCTAATAGTCCGGCATCCAATAGTCCGGCACTCCTGATAGTCCGGCATCAAAATGGCAAGAGCCTAGTGAGTGAGCTTCGGCAAAAAATGAGTCACAAGGTAACAGCGGCAGCAGCTGAACTGAGCAAAAAGGGTAAAAAAGGCTTAAAAAAACTAAAACATCACAGTATACTGTATACAGTACAGGCAGTCCCTGGGTTACGTACAAGATAGGGACTGTAGGTTTGTTCTTAAGTTGAATTTGTATGTAAGTCGGAACTGGCTACAGATTCAGCCGCTGCTGAAACTGATCAGTGGCTGACTACAGGAAGCCCTAGGCAGAGTTGCTCTGCCCCCAGCTTCCTGGAATCAGCCGCTGATCAGTTTCAACAGCGGCTGAATCTGGACTCCTGGGACAGAACAGCTGGGGCACTGCCGGGTAGGTCCCCGCAGGACCAACCCGGCAGCACCCCAGCTGCTCTACCCCAGGGGTCCCGCAACAAAAGCCTGGTCTGATGGGGGGGGGCGCACTAGCTGCGCCCCCTCCCCCCCAGCAGACCAGTGAGACCCGAACAAAGCCGCAGAGGCGCAGAGGTCCCGCCGCGGAGGCGGCTTTTCTCATGTCTCCCTGCTGTGCTGGGGGGGTCCCCCGCCTCTGCGGCTTTGCTCCTGTCTCCCTGCTGTGCACAGTACAGGCAGTCCCCGGCTTGCACAGCAGGGAGACAGGAGCAGAGCCGCAGAGGCAGGAGACCCCGCTGCCTGTGCGGCTTTGCTCGGTTCTCCCTGCTGTGCTGGGGAGTCCTCCCCAGCACACCAGGGAGACCCGGAGCAGCTTTTCTCGCCCCGGAGGACGCGGTGGCGGGACCGCTGCGCTCTGGGCAGTCCCGCCGCCCGCGAGCTCCGGGGCGAGAAAAGCCCCGTTCGTAAGTGCGGATCTGACATAAGTCGGATCCACGTAAGTCGGGGACTGCCTGTATGTACAATAAAAAGGGTTAAGGACACTTTATATACAGTATACATATAACCATTTTATAGTACCTCCTGATAGTCCGGCATATCTGATAATCCGGCACCACCTAGGTCCCATAGGTTCCGGATTATCGGAAGTCTACTGTATTCAGTTTTATTCTATTCCTATTACTCCTCCAGCCAGTAGTCTACTGGGGCCACAGGTGTTCCTCAGCAGTTTCTAGCTCTATGGGGCTATATGTGCCTCCTTTCCCTTTAAGTCCTTTTTGTTCCTGCTATCAGTGGAGATCCTTTTTCTGCTGCCTCAGACATGTCCAAGGAGACCCACAAAAGGAGAAGCTCCTGAAGACAGAAAGCAAGCTAGTAAATGAGAGTGAGGCTATGTCTACATAGCAGGCTTTTGCTGGCAGAGAATATGCTAATGAAGTGCTCATTAGCATTTGTCGTGCTGTCATTTTCATATTCTCTGCTGAGCTTTTTGCGCAAGAGGTTTTTACGCAAAAACAAGCATTGTAGACAGGTCCGTTTTGTGCAAAAAACCCTTTTGCACAAGATCCTTATGCCTAAAAAAAAGGAGATATAAGGATCTTGTGCAAAAAGGTTTTTTTTGCGCAAAAAGGACCTGTCCACATTGCATGTTTTTGTGCAAAAACCTCTTGTGCAAAAACAGATAGGAAGAGATTATGCAAATGAAGCACAATAAAATGCTAATCAGCACTTCATTTCCATTGCCTCTTCCAGCAAAACACGTAGTGTAGACATAGTGTAGAGTCTTGGCATTCCATCCACACTGAAGTATCTCAAGCTGCCTCTCACCGTGAGAGCGTAGGCTAGGAGGCAGAGACACAGGCAATAGATGGGGAGGAGGGCCCAAGGACTGATTATCCTTGATCAGAATGAGGGAAGGGGGCAGAACGTCATGCCCATACATCCCATTGCAGTTCTGTTACGATTCCAACTCTGGCCACTTGCACACTAAGCCACAGAGAAAGGCACTGTACCCGCACTGAAGAGTTACTTCAGTGCAAGCCTCAGGGAGAAAGGACTTGTCAGCGGTGGAGTCTTGTACAGCACCCCAATATTCAATAAAAAATAAAGAACATGAGAGCTCAGCTCTGTGACATATCCAAAGTATCAGTGGCTGAGATAGGATTAGAACTCTAGGCCTTATGGCTGTTCCACTAGACAGAGGAGATGATGCCAGGTTTGAAATACAGGCAGTCCCTGGGTTACGTACAAGATAGGGACTGTAGGTTTGTTCTTAAGTTGAATTTGTATGTAAGTCGGAACTGGCACATATTGTAGGGAAACTCTAGCCAAACATTTCTCCAGAGCTCAGTTTTATTCTCCCACACCTCACTTCCCTCAGTCCTTTATTCTCAAGCTGAGGTGTCTGCTGAGAAAAGCCGCTCCTCATCTCCCTGGTCTGCTGGGGGGGGGGGGGGGGGGGGCGCTAGCTTCGCGTCTCCCTGGTCTGCTGGGGGGAAGCAGCTAGTGCAGGGTTGCCTCACCCCGTTTGTAAGTAGGGATCCAATGTAAGTCAGATCCATGTAACCCGGGGACTGCCTGTACTTAACATCTGGGAAATGATGGCTTCACTAGCCTACCAGGATTGACTCAGGCCTCTATTGTTTCAAATTTCCAGAACCAAGATCTCCCTGTCTGTTGAAGTCCAGGTTTCCAAAGGGGTCTTAACCCAACCTCTCCATTTTTACTTACAAGTTTTTGCAGACTTTGTTAGCCAGCAAGGGTTCATATCAATGGCATTTTGCCTGCAAACCAGTGCAGCAAGCACCTCACTAGTAGCACTGGTGGGAGAAACTTCAGCAGGGCCATATTCTGTCAGAATATCCCAGATAGATATTTTTGGTACCAAATATTTTGATTTTTTTTACATGACTTTTCAGTGAGTTACTTTTGTAGTATTATGTTACAACATCATACACATTTACAGAAAGTCAGAAGTGAAATGAAACCTTTAAAATGATACCCATTTTTAAAAAAATCCTTTGTGGAGAATTTTAAAATTTCAGGTTTTCTCTTCTAACAAAGACAAATTTTGAAAACTTTAAATCCTCTGTAAGCACAACTCTACTCACATGAGAACTCAAAGATGGTAACTGCATGCAGAAAAAAAGGTATATGCAAATCTAGTGGCTGGTTGGTTTTGTTTTTTTCATTTGGCTCTAAACTTCTTTTGGCAAATTTCTTTAAAGACAGAAATGGCCCTATTATCCCTGACTCCTCCCACTACTGTAGGGCAGTATACTGAACAGTGGCTATCACTCCCCAGTAGACATGGGTGATTGTGAGTCCAAGACAAAAGTGATTGATCTCCATATATTGTTTTCCAAATCCATTCAGGTCCCTTAGTGTGAAAGGTACTACAGGCAGTCCCCGACTTACGCGGATCCGACTTACGTTGGATCCGCACATACGAACAGAGCTTTCTCGCCCCGGAGCTCACAGGCAGCGGTCAGCCACCTCGACCTCCAGGGCGAGAAAAGCTGCTCCCGGTGCCCCTGGTCTGCTGGGGACCGTCTCCAGCAGACCAGTGGCATCGGGAGCAAAGCCGCAGCAGCGGCGGGTTCCCGCGCTTCTGAGGCTTCCCCTTTGCTCTGGCAAAGCCTCAGAAGCGCGGGAACCCGCCACTGCTGCGGGTTTGCTCCCGGTGCCCCTGGTCTGCTGGGGACCGTCTCCAGCAAACCAGGGGCATTGGGAGCAAAGCGGTCCCACGCCAGAGCAAAGCCTCAGAGGCGAGGCACCCCCCGCTGCCGCTTTGCTCCCCTGTGTCCCTGGTCTGCTGGGGTGGGAGGGCGCAGCTAGTGTGCCCCCCTCCAGCAGACCAGGCTTTTCTTGTGGACCCTGGGGCAGAGCAGCTGGGACGCTGCCGGTTGGTCCCACAGCGCCGCTTTGGGCACTACTGGACCAACCCGGCAGCACCCCAGCTGCTCTGCCCCAGGCGTCCTGATTCAGCCGCTGCTGGTCAGTTTCAGCAGCGGCTGAATCAGGACTCCTGGGGCAGAGCAGCTGGGGTGCTGCTGGGTTGGTCCAGTAGCGCCGAGGAGCGGTGCTACTGGAGCAACCCAGCAGCACCGCAGCTGCTCTGCCCCAGACGTCCCCAAGTCAGCCGTTGCTGAAACTGACCAGTGCTGACTACAGGAAGCCCGAGGCACAGTTGCTCTGCCCCGGGCTTCCTGGAATCAGCTGCTGATCAGTTTCAGCAGCAGCTGACTTGGGGTTCTTAAGTTGAATCTGTATGGGTATGTCTACACTACCCCGCTAGTTCGAACTAGCGGGGTAATGTATGCATACCGAACGTGCAAATGAAGCCCGGGATTTGAATTTCCCGGGCTTCATTTGCATAAGCCGTCCGGCGCCATTTTTAAATGCCGGCTTGTTCGAACCCCGTGCCGCGCGGCTACACGCGGCACAGGCTAGATAGTTCGAACTAGCAAGCCATTCCGAACTATCTGTACACCTCATTCCACCTGGTGTACAGATAGTTCGGAATGGCTTGCTAGTTCGAACTATCTAGCCCGTGCCGCGTGTAGCCGCGCGGCACGGGGTTCGAACAAGCCGGCATTTAAAAATGGCACCGGACGGCTTATGCAAATGAAGCCCGGGAAATTCAAATCCCGGGCTTCATTTGCACGTTCGGTATGCATACATTACCCCGCTAGTTCGAACTAGCGGGGTAGTGTAGACATACCCTATGTAAGTCAGAACTGGCTGTCAGTTTCAGCAGCGGCTGAATCTGGACTCCAGTTCCGACTTACATACAGATTCAACTTAAGAACAAACCTACAGTCCCTATCTTGTACATAACCCGGGGACTGCCTGTATGCAAATACATGTTGTTATTCAAAATAACTGGAATATCAGATCACATAACTGCTGTAGATTGTCACACTGACTGTTAACTAGACCAGTGAGCTGCCCTGGGAAACGATGCTGCATGTAAACATGGAATACAGGCAGGAGATATAGTTCATTTGCATTTTAACTGATCATCCAGAAGAATCATAGAATAGGTCAGGCTAGCTCTACATCGTGTGATTCATCTGGGTACTCTAACAGCTCGTCCCATGGGGTGTTCTGATTGATTTTCCATGCAGGGGATTCCTTCCTCTATGCTCTGGCTGAGTTCCATTGGGGGATTATGCTTCCCAATTCTCCAAATTGCTGAAGATTGCTGAAAGTCAGCTGATGTCTGTGGTTGTTTACAGGCATTTCATTTACCAATACCACAAACCCTGTCAGCACCACCATCCAGTCACCTTGTCCAATGGACTGTGTTATTCACATCCATTGGCAGTACGCAACCTGACTGGGCTTACGTGATGGTGAAGAAGGCTACTCTGAAAGACCCTTTGCGGAAAAAGAGAAGCACTTCTTAAGATGCCATGCAAAGTAGGATGAGTAACACTGAACCACCGGGCAGGATGCCCTCTAGCATAACAGGATTCAATACCACAGCCACCTGAAATGAGCAGGCAGGGAGAATATATGGAGATGGGGAGAGATAGATTGACATGACTCAGAGGGACAAGGAAAGAGACACAGAGAGATGGAATAGAGACACCGACGGTGTATCTACACTACAGAGAAGATCGAAGCTGCCACTGTCAATCTTCCAGGGTTTGAATGAGTGGGTCTAGTGAAGACATGTTAATTCAAACTGAGAGGGGAGCTCCGGTTGATGCGAGTAATCCTGCTTCCACGAGGAGTAAGGGAAGTCAAAGGGAAAGTGCCCTTCCTTCGACTTCCTGCAGTGTGGACAGCACCAAAAGTTGAGTTAACGTAGCTGAAGTTACGTATCCTAATTTGACCTTATCCCGTAGCGTAGACATACCCCAACGGAAAATGCACAAGGCAGAGCAGGAGAGGCAGAACTGAAGGGGAGGAGAGACTGAAACAGACATCTTCTCTTTTAACAGGTTCTACCATCTCTTGCATGGATAAGGGCTTCTGCGGAGGAAAGAAAAAGATACTGTACTTCCTGCAGCATGGAAACAGTGAGTCAGACAGGCAGAGAAATAGAGGCACTTTCCATAGACGAGCGAGCTGACCTGCCCATAAACCTGATATCAATTGCCCTTTTTTGTTTTTAAACAAGTGAAACTCATTTGACATTCCAGAAGTAACCCAACTGCATCCCAGAGTGTCTAAATCACAGGGCCGTGAGCTGAAATGGCACAAGCTGCAACATGTTGGCTGATTTTCACTCTGTGCTGCATTTTAGCGAATTCTCCAAAGCAAGGAGGTGAGCGTGCCAAGCAATAAGGAAATACGCCCTAAATTACTGAGCGCGAGAGAGGAGCCTTGCTCCAGGCACACTTTGCATGGGCCTGGATCCATGTAAAGCAGCCAGCACGAGAGGACATGACACAACCTGCCGTAGGAATTGTACCAAAACTCCAAGCATGTCAGAGCAGAAGTGTGGCGGAGCAGTGACTGATGAAGATTAGTCTAGATAGGGAGGAGGAATGGTATGTAAAAGAGGGAGGGAGTAACTATATGGCTATAGGGAAGGAAAGGCAGGGTGGAGTCAGTGATTCTGCTTGGTGCCCTGCCAAGGTACATATATGTTAATTGAGCAATCCTGTTTCACTGCTTTTCTTGAAGATAACAAAAGGCCAGACTGTTTGAGGTGGGGGGGAGGGGATAAGCAGGGGAGGGAGAGATTAGGAATGCACCACTAGCAGTGTGGAACTATCTGTAACCAAAGTCTTCCCCAGACATAAGCCTGACTGCACTGGAATATTCCAGAGTTCATTTCAAAGGGCTTCAGACAATAGTATGTCTGGCTGAAAGGACCAGAAAACAGAGGGTCAGGCTGGTGTTCTGAATGGCAAGGGTTTAAGGTCACCCTCAAAAGATACTGAAGGGGAATGGGTCACAAGGAGTTGACTGAAAATGAGGGAGGATGCAGAAAGCTTGATTTTATCTCATGTACACACAGGGTGAAATCTCAACTCCATTAGTTTTGCCAGGGCTAGAGTCTTTTCATCATTCTCTTCCTCCCCATAACCCAACATACACACACACCCATTATAAATCTTTCCACCAGAGCTGCATGCCTCACCTGGTTAGCCTTTCTGCTCCCATTCCCCATGCCACCTTGTCCCCCCTTCTCCCACCTTTAGACTTCACATTTTTTATTAAATGTACTAGGTTTCATTCACCAGTTCGTTTCATTGTGAGGGTGCAATACACTGATCCTGAAAACTGAATGAGGAAGTGAAGGCCATTCCCAATCTGAACTAAACTAGGGCTAAATCCTCACTGAAGAAGGTTGATTAGAGACACAGTCTGTTGACATAAAGCATGCCCCCCCTGCAGGTTTTAAATATTCTCTTCACTGGACTAGTTGTGTACATCATGATATAATTCTCTTCCCATAAAAATATTTTGCATAACTGTCAAAGCACTTAGCCCTAATAGGGTACTTTGGTCCACAGATCTAAAAACAAGTACTGTCTCTGCACCAGAAGTATCATAACCAAGCGTGTACAGTTGGGGAAACTGAGGCACGGACATGATTTGTCCAAGGTCACTCAGCAGAACAGTGGCAGAACAAGGAACAGAGCCCATGTTTCTTGAGTTGCATGCCAAGTATCCCTAGTTCACACTGCCTCTCTTAGCATTTATACCTTGATCTCTATTTTATTTTGGTCGAAACTCTTTAATCCGGCACACTTTGATCCGGCAACATCCGGATCAAACATGATTTTAATTAGCTGGATGTCCACTTATCATGGGTGCGACCAAGTTTCCCTCGGTCCCATAAAGTTTGTTTACAGCCACCAGTCCTGGCTCTCAGTGCTCTGAGCTGTTATTTAGCTCTAATTTACCCCTACATGTCTTCTAAGGGCCCAGTAAGCAGTGGAAGTGTTGGTAATGCTGCTAGACAATATTGACTTCCCATGGTTCAGCAAATTCTTTGGTTCAGCACCAGTGAGGTCCAAGAGTCCTGGACTAGAGAGAATCAACTTATTGAGAAGTTTTAAAATGTGCTTTCCACAAGCGTGTGTGTGCGTGTGTGTGTGTGCACGCGTGTAAAATGCAACCATCTGAATAGATTGGAACTCCCATAAAGTAAACGATCAGCCAAAATAAATGGTCATATTGATTTAAGTGAATACTTTAAGGACATATTTAGAGGGTTTTGTCCAGTTCTGATTTTACATACATGGTGGATACAGAGTATTTGTGCCAATTCAACTAGTTCAGAGGTTATGAATATAGAACTGGGGATGAATCTGCAATTGCGGCTGCTTAACAATGCACAGCAACTCCACAAACCAGTTCAGGCCAGGAACTAAAAGCAAAGACTAATGTCTTCAGTTCAAACGGCAGCGTGAATGATCTACATTTCAATTTTTATGGGACTTTGGAGCTAGTCTGTTCTTGTGCAACTTCAAAAACAACACCTCAGACACACAATCCCCCCGAGCTCCAGCCTGTGACATTGGATCACACTGACTCACAGGGAAGAATGGTTTCGACTGAATCACCGGTTTTCCTGGGAGGTTGTCTACCCAAGTACTATTGATCCTGCTTTGTCGGCAAGGGCTGACTAGAAAATGTAAAGGAAAGTCTAGATAATAGAGATAAAATGATAGACTGCAGAGCATGACAAATAAAGTTGCCTGCTCATGCTTCAGAAATACGATCTAGCAATGAAGATTCATAGATTTTCAATGCAACCGAGAACACTGGGATTATCTACCTGACCTCCTATAGAAGACCAGTACTGCCCTCCTCAGACATTCAAAAACAGTTTGTCAGGCCACAGATGGATCCTAGGACATAAGAACAGTCATACTGGGTCAGACCAAAGATCCATCTAGCCCAGTATCCTGTCTTCCAACAGTGGCCGATGCAAGGTGCCCCCAGAGGGAATAAACAAAACTGGTAATCATCGAGTGATATCTCTCCTGTTACCCATTCCCAGCTTCTGACAAACAGAGGCTAGGGACACCATTCCTATCCATCCTGGCTAATAGCCATTGATGGACCTAACCTCCATGAATTTATCTAGGTGGGTTTTTTTAACCCTGTTAAAGTCCTGGTTTTCACAACATCCTCTGGCGAAGAGTTCCACAGGCTGACTGTACATTGCATGAAGAGGTATTTCCTTGTGTTTGTTTTAAACCTGCTCCCTATTAATTTCATTTGGTGATGCCTAGTTCTTGTGTTATGGGAACAAGTAAATAACTTTTCCTTATACACTTTCTCTACACCGGTCATGATTTTATACACCTCTATCATATCCTCACTTCGGGTATGTCTACACAGTATCCTAAACTCAAAATAAGATAAACAATTTGCGCTACACAAATTGCATATCTTCTTGCAATTGAATTTTGAAATAGCTTATTTAGAAATTTGGCACGTCTACACAGGGATGCCAAAATAGCGCATCCACTATTCTGAGACCTATCTCGAAATAGCAGGCGCATTCAAAAGACGCTGGGTAGCTATTTGGGGATACTTCTGGTATCCCAAAATTGCCACACTGTGTAGATGCACCCTTATTCTCCTCCTTTCTAAGCTGAAAAGTCCCAGTCTTTTTCATTTTTCTTCATATGGCAGCTGTTCCAAACCCCTAATCATTTTTGTTGCCCTTTTCTGAACCTTTTCCTGAGATTGGCTGCCAAAGCATGAGATTTCAGAGGGCTCTTTTTCATTTGCTTTCTGGTTATTCAGATGTTTGCATCCACTCAGGCCACTTTCCCAAGTTCTTCTCAACAATCAAGTGCTAGAACAATATTATGAAATGAAAGCTGAGAGTCTTCCATGATCACAAGATTCCAGGAGCTGGGACTTTAAGGGAAAAAGGCCAAATACTGTGAGATGCATGAAAAATCATGAACGCTGGCAGCACTGTTACCTGGCACAACGCCTAGTGAATTCCTCTAGAGACAAGGCCAGATCATTGAGTTATACCCAAAATGCAAATTGGGTGGTATGCAAAGTTGGCTTATGGCTCTCAGCTTCATTGCTACAATACTAGTGCTCCTCCGAGCACTTCTTCCTTCCCATGCTAACTTAGAAGCAACCCTGAGGCCTAAAATGACTAGAAATGGCCAAAAACCTAGCTTGTGATTGGTGTAGGGCCACTAGCTTCCCAGAGGGCAGTAAGAAGGATCTGTGGCATACAAGCCAGTATATCAGCTCTGTGTCTCTACATCCCTTGCACCAGGATGATCCTCTCTTCAGATTACCAGCACTGCAGATGCCTGCATTGCACCTGAGCACCTGTCCCATCACAGAGAGTGGAGCTTCTGCAGCTGCATGGCACAGATCCAAGCTGCTGTGGTCTAATAATGCACCGAGGAAGAACATTGCTGTTTGTATTATAGTAGCGGCAGGAGTCCAGGGGTCCATTGTACTAAGCACTGGGCATAAGTATTGTTTGTCGCAACCCAAAGATGTCCCTGACAATGGTGTTACGTCTTGTGGGCATGCCTGGAAGGACCATCATGCGAGTGGCAATCCTTTCCACTCTGAGTGCATACAGAGCTCGGTGTCAATGACAGTGTCATGCCTCCCATGCTTTATGAAACTTGGCTTATGCTGAGTGGGAGTCTGAATAATTTGAAGACACTTTAGACAAAAGTGGTACAATCTGCTGACCCCATTTTTGTGCATGTATCATTCTGGCACGTGAAATTAGAAATATGAAATGTGGATCTGTTTATAGTTCTGTGTGTGCTAACGAGGGCCATGACTGATGCGCGGGAAATTTAATGGCTTGGTGATCAAACCAACAACCTGTGAATAGTAGTGGTCTTAGAAGTCCAAACTGTGGTTGGTCCTAGAACCACCTGATGATGAAACCCATTTTGGATCTGGTACTTTTCCACTCAGACTATGTCTACACTACAAGGTTTTTGCGCAAAAACAGCCGTTTTTGTCAAAAACCAGTGGAGCAGTCACACCTCAAATGCCTTTTTGTGCAAAAAAAATACAGTAAATCAACAGGACAGAAGGCTTTTGCCGGTAGATTTATTCCTCTCCCCACAAGGAATAACTCCTTCTTGTGCTACAGCTCTTGTGCAAAAAGGCATGTGTGGACAGGCAACAGGGGTTTCTTGTGCAAAAAGAGCCTATCAGAAAAAGCACAGGTGCTCTGATGGACATTCTGTTAATGGCCATCAGAGCTTTCTTGCACAAGAGCGTCCATGAGAGTGTGGACGCGCTTTTCCTTTTGCGATGTGCTTTTGCGGTGTGGATGTGCTTTTGTGCAAGAAGTTTTTGTGGGAGATCTCTTCTGTAAAAAGCTTCTTGCACAAAAACCCTCCAGTGTAGACAAAGCCTCAAGGTGAGACAAGTTTGAACTGAGCACAAAGAATTCTCACCTTGGATAAAAGGGACATAAGGGACGGGGGTACCAAACAATAGGGGCAGTTGCCAGACACCAGGAGATCCCCCTCCCCCTCCTTTCCACTGAAAATGCGGGCTGGAAACTTAAAAAATTGAACAGGGAAAGGGCCCAAGCTAGGAGGCTGCTTGGCTTTTGAAAGACATGTTAGATCAACTGGTTAGGGCAAGAATTTGCATCTAAGAAGTGTCTTAAAACATTAGAATTAGCTGGTGTTCTCTTGTTTATTTTCACTTACTAACTTACTTTGATCTGCCTGTTTTCATGTGCAACCACCCGTCCCAAATCCTACTTTTTATACTTAATAAAAATACTTGTTTATTATCAAGCTCAGGGTAAATAATTGTTACCTCAGGGGAGAAGTAACTACTGTTCAGATCGCTTTCATTGATAAAGGGAGCAGCTGACCTTATGAGCTTTCTCTGTGTAACTTTTACACAGGTTAAGATGGATTTATTTGGGGTTTTGGTTCCTTTTGGGGGTTGGTTTCCTGGATGCTGAGCCCTCATAGCTGAGCTTTCCTGGAGCTGGATTGGTTCAGCGTCTGTGCTGCTCTTCAGGGGGGCAGTCACCCCAACTCTGTGCCTTATCTGGGGAGACCAGACCTTCTATCCCATCAGGCACTGGGAGATGGGGGAGGGGAGCTGCCCATGACAGCGAGGGTGGCACTGCTCCATCTGCGGTTCCTTCCGAGGGGTTGGGGTTGCACTGCCATGGCAGCTCCTACCAGTGCTGGGGGAAGGAGGGGAAGGACGGCTTCTCTCAGGAGGCCAAGGCTGCAAGTCCCGTGGCTTTCCTCAAGAGGGGGGTCTGGGTTGCCCCCCCAGCCTCTACTCACGGAGGGGCAGGGCTGGGTCATCCACACACACCCTCGCCTCTACTTGTGAGGGGGTCACCCTCCCCCCACTCCGGCTTCTACGCATGGATGGGGGAGGCGGGCCAGGCTGCGGTTCCCTTCTGTGCTGGAGAGGGTGGAATCCAAGGGTTACTGAGCCCTGACACGTGTACACACCTACATTCCACCACAGAGAGCTCTGCCCTCCAGGGAGACGGGGAAGGAAGATGCTACATACATGCAGCTGGGTGTTTTCACTCGACTAAGTGTTTGAATACATACCCACAGGGGCTTCCTTCTTTTATTATATTTTTAAACACATATACTGATGATACCATTTTGGGCCTAAGACACTTTGAAACACTCATCCCCTGGAGGCAAAGAGAGAAGGGGAGAGAAGAAGTATTAATCTACAGTGTTATTTGCCTGCAGTCCAGCCATAATAATTGATCTTTCATGATAGAAATACACTACTCCAGGCCATCATGCAATCTGGGGCAGGTCATTCTGTCAAGCAGCAAGCCAATCTACATAATAAGTGCTGTTAGGGCCAGCTGGTGGTTTAGCAACAGTGCAAACCCTAAAAGGGTCTATAAAATTTAACTCCATCTTTCATTCAAAAAGTGGGGCGCAAGGACCATCTTATGCCATGCTGAGGAACAGAAATGTGGGACAGCAATCTGCAGAGTAATCTAAGGATGCAGCAACCCTGGTGGAAATCCCCCTTTGGCCTTGTCACCTGTCGTCTATTGGGTCTAATTGGCAACTAGGTACATTTAGCAAATTAGATGCACTTGCCCCTCTCAAAAACAGTGCAGAAGAAGAAAATGTACTCCATGCTCTTGTGTGAGCCGGGGGGAGAATGCAAGGTGCTATGCATGTCCTACCGCCCACTTTAGTGTCCCGTAGAAAAAGCCAGGCATAAGCCTTTGAAGAGAGGGAAGAGGTCAAGGTTGAATCTCACACTTGGTATGTTTTCCTCCAAATGCAGGATAAAAAAGACTGTGAATGAAAAATAGCAGCTGTTTAACCTTGCCCTGTTCCTGTACTATACTTAGTGTACCCAAAGCCCCTGTAATACAATGATGACAAGTTTAATGTCTAAGATAGTTGTAATATAGATGTCCTGGGTGGAAGGGTGAACTGGACTGGGGCTAAGGTGATCTAGGGTCAGCTCTTCTTTCTGTGTGATTTTGGGCAAGTTGCTTCATTTCTAGATGCATTAGTTCCCAATCTTCTCTTTGCAGGTCATGTCCCTCTCTCCTCCTCTTTCTATGTCTTGTCTAGTTGGGTTGTAAACTCTTTCGTGTAGGTACTACCTCTTTCTGTGGGTTGTACGTTGTCTAACACAACAGGGCCATGATGTTGGATGGAATCTCCGGACCATACTAATATTACTAACAAATATATGGGCAATGTCTATACTGGCCACTTATTCCGGAAAATCAGCTGCTTTTCCAGAATAACTTGCCAGCTGTCTACACTGGCCCCTTGAATTTCCGGAAAAACACTGACGATCTACTGTAAAATCATCAGTGCTTTTCCGGAAAAACTATGCTGCTCCCGTTCGGGCAAAAGTCCTTTTCCAGAAAACTGTTCCTGAAAAGGGCCAGTGTAGACAGCACAGATTTCTTTTCCGCAAAAAAGCCCCGATCGCAAAAATGACGATCGGGGCTTTTTTGCAGAAAAGCGTGTCTACATTGGCACGGACGCTTTTTCGGAAAAAGTGCTTTTCTGGAAAAGCATCCTGCCAATGTAGACGCGCTTTTTCCGGAAATACTTATAACGGAAAACTGTTCCATTTTAAACATTTCCGGAAAAGGGTGCCAGTGTAGATGTAGCCCTGGTGTCATGCTAATAATAAGTGTCTTGGGGACCCACACTGGAATAGGTGCTGTCTGAGGTTCAGGTATATAGGACTGTAGATGGGGGGCACTGCGTCCATGGCTGATCTGTCTCCCAATGAGTCAGTAGTCCATAGTATATAGGATACAACTGACACCACTGGCAATAGCAGATACATGAAGACGTTTAAATCCCATTGACTTTGGTGGGAGTTAGTGTGCAAATAGGTGTTTTGGTGCATGTAGGCTTTGTTTCCCATCCTAAGCGTAAGGGGGATATGCAGTTCCTTGGATATTGCAGTGATAACTATAGTTGGACCTCCCTGACCCAGCATCCTCAGGACCTGACTGGTACCAGACAAGGGAGTTTGCCGTACCAGGGAAGATCTGGGAAGTGAGGCACCAGCCTCACCATTGGGCTCATTTCCTCGCCACCTGGGCTCCTCTCTCCAGCTTTCTCTCTCCAGCCTGCCAGCCCTGCAAGCTGCGATAGTCCTGCTGGAGCGCTCAGCCCCGACAACCTCTTACGAGCCCCGACAGCACTCCCAGCGATCCCACTGCTCCACCGGAGTTCCCAGTGGCCCCACCAGCCTCACGGCAGCTCTGCTACCCCATCAGCGCTCCCAGTGACCCCGCTGGCTATGGGCTCTGGTGCCCTGCAGGTTCCGCTGCCCCACTGGCCCCCGCCAGCTGGCTCCACTCCGAGCTGCCAATCAACTCTGCCATTGGGGCTCTCTAGTCCCACATCTGTGGGCCTGCCAGACCACTGTTCACTTTACTGTGGGGTTGCAGGCTCTTTATTTTCAATGTTGTGCGGAACATGCTGGGTTCCTACCACACGTGCGTCAGCGAGAGCCCCATTCTGGAGCTGAGAGGTGTGCATGGGTGCAGCAAGATTGACACCATGTGTGCTGCACAGAGGTGTAGCGAGGGTGTTATGCGCCTGGGGCCAAGGCAAAATTTGTGCCCCCCAACCTCCAGTTGCCGCCCCCGGCCTGTCCTGCAGCCACATGGGGCTCCCTCTGGCGCACGAGTCCGTTCGGCTTCCAGCCAGACTGACGCACCCTTTGGCCAATGGGCAGCTGCGGTTTCTCGAAGGGGCGGGCTACAGGCAAGGACCCTCATGCTGCAGCTCAATGGGCAGAGACTCAGACTGACTGGCATTGAAGGAGATTGTGGGGGTTGTAGTCGCAGACGGGGCCTGTGCATTGGCTGCATTCTGCGCATGCTCAGCCTGAACCCCCACCCTATGCGCTGCCCCCGCCAGGCGCTTCACGCTCAGTTTCAATTTCCTGCAGGTGCAGAAGTGGCCAGTGCCCTCGGGGTCCTAGCACTGTCCTTCCCTCCACTGTCCAGCCAGCGCCTGCCGGGTCCTAAGACTCCTAGCGCCATCCTTCCCTCTGCTGTTAAATTGGCACCCTTGTAGCGTGGCACCCGGGGGCAACTGTTCCCGCCCCACCCCACCCCTCGCTACACTATTGGTGCTGCACTACCAAACATCGGTCATGGTGGCAACATTTTCCAGTGCTATCTGAATCTGGAGAATGTTTCTTCTCAGATAGCCCTGAATCCCTCCCCTCCCCCAGCATTCAGAGTAGTGAATTAATTCCCATTATCTTTGGGATTCATGACCATATTCCCATTATCTTTCCATGCAAGCTGCACACACTGACTGCCTACCTGCTACTGCTGATACCATCAGCTTCCCCCACATCCAGGGTATGCAACATCGTCCTCTGGCACACTTATTCCTATTCCTGTAGTGGCAGGCCTGTTCTCCCGGAGCCATACAGGCAGGCACTTCTGCATAGTTAGGTAAACACTGCCTTGTCTTTATATGGAACAGCTGCCCTCCTTGAACCCATTATGCCCAGCCTGCTGATGAGGCTGAACATTTGCATGGATTTGATTAGGTGACAGAGTGCAGTCTGAGCATGCCTGTTTAGAAAGACTATGGGGAGCATCTTTGTGCCCTGCCTGCCTTTTCACACATTGGCTGCATGAGTTAAGGACCTACACTTTGTGTGACCACACAATGAAAGGTCTTATTGTAAGGTGTAGGCAGGAGGGAGTTAAGGTTGTTAGAGGAATCAAAAATCTGGGTTTCAAAACATTGCTTTAACATAGTGGGTTTTATTGAATTTCCTTTGTGATGGTCACAAAATAGCACAGCGGGGTTAGAATGCAAGTCTTCTGACTCTTGGACCCAAGCCCCTTGTTTATTCCACTAGGCCACATGCCTTCCAGGCAGCAAGAACTGCACTTCCTCTGTATTCAGCAGCAAAACGCTGAGAAATTAGCCAAAAAATAATTGCATGAATTTTCATGAGTCTATTTTCCCCTCCTTTATTGCCCCAATCCAATATTAATCCTTTGGAAGAGGAATAAATGAAGTTCCTTGTGGCACCCGTGTCACTCTGATGAATTTATCCAGCCATCACTGAGGAGACCCCATGCTTTTGCATTCAGGGGAGTGAAATGTATTCTTTCTCTTACATCTCAATGAAGGAGCAGAGCCTTTTTGAGCCTTCTGTTTCCAACAGCTGTACAGTATCAGGTGAGATAAAGTGGAACAAGTTCCCCTCATTGTCTATGCAAATTATCTGATAATGGTAAAACAGAAATGATTGTACAAGAATACAGTAAAGGCTTGGTATAGCAAAGTATGTGAGTATGCATGTGCTGCTTGCTTGTGTGATTGTTTTTGTACTGATGGGAAGTTTGTATGCTGTGGTATTAGTATGTCATTTAAAAGGAGTGTGTGTAAGAGATGGTGGCTGTGGGAGTGTACTTGTGTAAATGATTGGTTGTGTGTACATGTAAGTTAAAATAAATAATGGCAAAGGGCCATAAAACAACAAGAGGTGTGTGGTGGAGAGGGTGGAGGACATTGGGAGTCACACGTATGTTTGACTAGTCTGGAATACAGGTACTTTTTATAGCACTGAACGTGAGTGGTTCAGCCCATCAGGGTATGTCTACACAGCAGGGCTAAAGTCGAATTAAGCTACGCAACTTCAGCGATGTCAATTGCATAGCGTAAGTCAAAATAGCTGAATTCGGCTTTTGGCGCTGTCTACACAGCAGGAAGTTGAAGGAAGAGCACTCTTCCTCTGACTTCCCTTACTCCTCGTTCAATGAGGGTTACCATGCGTCAGAGCAAGAAGTCCTCCAGCTCAACGTTATTTCGAAATAAAGGCTTGCAGTGTAGACTCACACTATGTTATTTTGGAATAATGCCCATTATTCTGAAATAACGCTGCTGTGTAGATGTACCCTCAGAGGGCTGGGAGGAGGGACCATTCCACGCTCTTCTCACTTTGAACAGAACATGTGTCACCAGAGCAATGAAACTGTGGCTGGAACAAGGGAATGCTGAGCACTGCTTGTAGCAGGGAAGTCTGTTCCAAATGTGAAACGACAGTACTTTATTAGGGTGTGTCTAGACTACAGGGTTTTGCCGACAAAACTATACCTGTGTCTACACTGCCACTGAGTTCTGTCGACATAACGTCGACAGAACTCAGCAATTTTGTTGACGGCTGTAAACCTCATTCTACGAAGAATAAAGCCTTTTGTCGACAGAGTTCTGTCGACAGAAGGCATTATTGAATCTACACTGTCCTTTGCGTCTACCCTGTCATGTTGACAAAGCGGCTTGCTTTGTCCACAGAACTGGATGTAGTCTAGACGTTCTTCATCGACAGAACAGAATTTCCATCAACAAAAGCCTGTAGTCTAGACGTACCCTCTATGAGGAATAACGCCTTTTGTCGACAGAGTTCTGTTGACAGAAGGTGTTATTGCATCTACACTGTCCTTTGCGTCTACACTGTCATGTTGACAAAGCACCTTGCTTTGTCGACAGAACTGGATGTAGTCTAGACACTCTTTATCGACAGAAGCTGTACTGTCGACAAAGTTTCTGTCGACAAAGAGTGTCTAGACTACATCCAGTTCTGTAGACAAAGCAAGCCGCTTTGTCGACATGACAGTGTAGATGCACAGGACAGTGTAGATTCAATAATGCCTTCTGTCAACAGAACTCTGTCGACAAAAGGCTTTATTCTTCGTAGAATGAGGTTTACAGCCGTCAACAAAATTGCTGAGTTCTGTCGACGTTATGTCGACAGAACTCAGCGGCAGTGGCAGTGGACTTTTGTCGACAAAACCCTGTAGTCTAGACACACCCTTAGTGTGGACATCGGAGCATGGGGTACTTCTGTTGGAATTAGAGGGTTTGGGCCCTTAGTCACAATTATGACACAGGGAAACTGTTCAACATCCCTTATCAGTTTAGGCCCAGAGAGAGTTCACAAAGCGGCCACTCTGATTCCTCCATTCTAAAGTCAGCAGCATTGTTACCCACATTTATCCTATTAACCACCAAAGAACTTGGACTGGAGGATGTGAAATAGTAGGTCTAGCACTCTCCTAGCAGCTACTACAGAAAAAGAGATGTGAAAACAAAATTAAGGGAGCTAACGCAAGAGGGATTACAGATTAGAAGGTGATCTTCAAATCTGAGAGGTTTCCTCCCAGTTCAGATAAGAACTACTCCTGCAAGCCATGGGGGCACAACACAAAGCACTCTAAGGCAGTGTTTCTCAACCTTTTTTAAAAAAGCACCCCTTTTTCCAAAAAAATATTATAAGTCCCTGCAGTACCTAGTTTTCAGACACACAACATTTTTTCTACCATTGCAACATATTTGTTTAAACAACTTAATCATAGCCAGGTGGGCGATGAAATTTTGAAGTGTAAAAAGTACAAAAATAATAAAACGCAATAAAACTTAAAACAAAAATTCAGTTTTCTCCAAATTTCAGTTGTGTTGATGTACCCCCCAGACTTCTCTTGAGTACCCCTAAGGGTACTCGTACGTACCACTGGTTAAGAAACACTGCTCTAAGGTCACTATCCACCCAGAATCCTGGACTCTGGATTGCATAAACATTAACACTTTTATTTGCCGATAGAGAATACATCTTGCTGTTTTACTAACAGCTCTCACATTGCTCCGTTAAAGACCTGGTCACAGCTATAGTCTCCTATGTATAGAAAACATATGGGCATCCCCTAATACAGGGCTACTCAACTTTGGAAGCCCCGGGGGCCACAATGATACTCACAGCACATGATGAGGGCCGCAACTTAAGTGTGGTTGCATATACATGCAAATATATATGCAAATATATGCAAATCACTTCTTTCACACTGACAGGCACAAATACAAAGATTAAGGCAAGACTACACAACATACAGGCCCCATTTAAGTCAGTTCTGCTGATATTAATAAAATGCAACACTTACCCGATTTCCACCCATATGACAGCACTTGTAATGAGCAATGACAGTGCAGGAATTTAATCACTAAAACGCATATCAACAGAAGACCATTATATTGACCACTTTTTGTGTTGGCTCCCACCCGTGGGCCACATGTTGAGCCCTGCATAAACCCAAACTACACCGTGAGCCGCAAACAAATGGGCCATGAGCTGCATGTGGTCCGTGGGCCGCGCGCTGAGTAGCTCTGTTCTAATGGAAATGAGGGACTAAGATGAAGAGGAAGAGATGATGGGGGGCAAGAAAGAAGCCTTCATGAGACTAATATTGAACAAAACTGCACATTTTGAAAGTAAGACATCTACAGAGTAAACTGGTAGAGCAGCAGCCTCAAACTAATTCATGAACAGGTATTAGGTGTGACATTTCTGTAAACACAGGAGCCTAAATTGAATCCACAAAATATGTGTGTGCATATGCAAACAGGTAATTGCAAATGGAAACATGCATTTCATTCACAACTTTTTTTTTATGTGCATATTTTGTGGACAGAATATAAGCACCTCTATGTTGAAAATGTAGCCCCCAGGCATTTATTTTGCAGTGGCATTCAAAGACAAACACTAACTTCAGACAGCTTTAGAACAGTGTAAGCATGCCCTGCAGTTAGCAGGGTCATAACTCATCATCTGTTCTTTTTATAGAGCACCTTTTATCCATCGATCTCAAAGCACTTCACAAAGAGGGCCTGCATGATCGGTCCTATTTCACAGATGGGACAACTGAACCACAGGGAAGAGGAATGACTAGCCCACGGTGAACCAGTAGCAGAGCTGGGAATAGAATCTAAATCTCCACCAAGGTGACCACTCTGCCTCATTTCTATTCCATACATGTAAAGCCAGCTAGCCATGAGACTAGAAGTGCAATTAATATCCAGCTGTTATGGTCAGCCAGTAGGTCGTTGACCTGCTCCAATCAATTTTTCCTTGCTCCCAATCTAATAAAAGTAGTGCATTAAAGATAATGACTGTTCACCACCAGTTTACCCATTTTTGTGTAAAGGGGCCTTGTGACAGACCCAGGGCAGCGAGCTGGCTACAATAGTTTGGTGGAGGGCAGACATGCTGGGAGCTGGGTGAATGGTTTTCTGTTTCTGAGTGAGCTGCCAGAGACTGCTGCCACATAATCAAGGCAGAGTGGCACCCGAGGCTAGTTAAGAGCTTGTCTGAGGCAGCAGACTAATCAGGCACCTGCGGCCAGTTAAGGCCTGCTGCCCTACTTGAAAAGGCTTCCCCTCAGGTAAGGGAGGGGGAAGGACTGAGAAGAGGAAGTGCTGTTGGAGAGCTGAGGACTGAGAAAGGAAAAAGTGTTTGTGCTGAAGCAGGAAAGATTTACTCAGGTATCAGGGAGAAGTCATTAGGGGAGTGTTTGGGGAAGTGGCCCAGGGAAAAAGGCTGCTGTATTGAGGCTAGAGGAAAAACCCATCAGTTGCTGCTAGCTAGGGCCCCTGGACCAGATCTCAGAGTAGTGGGGGTGTCCGGCTTCCTCCCCAACCTGCCTCACACCACTAAAAAGTCTGCCCCTAGAAAGGGAGGCCAGGATTATGGAGGGGTTTCACCTCAATCCTTTACCTTTGCCAGTGAAGAGGATGGCTCAGTTAGCTGTGACCCTGGCCCCTAGAAAAGATAAGAAGCAGTGTGGAGGGTCACAGTGAGCCTCTGTGACATATCATAATCGCCTAGAAGCACAGGACCCATGGGGCATAGCCAGAGCTTTGCCACAGCCTCTTATCAGCGTTCCACTGGTGTTAGATATGTTTTGAATTCAAATCCTGGCATGGCTAAGTTTGGGTTTTTCCAGCTTTGATTACTTTTTAAAATTCTTCCCAAGAAGACTTGTGACTGGAGAAATGAGGGAGCTGGTGGGAGTGGGGATTTCTATGGGTTGAGGGGCACTGCGGTCAATGAGGAAAGAGTTTGTATAGCTACCATGTTAGCAGCTGGTCTCACCTCTGGCTTCTGGTACACAGGTGACCAGATTCTCTTAGCAGCCACAATCAAGGCCAGATTTTCAAAAGAACTCAAGTCCCATTTACACACCAAAATAAATGGGCAGATCTGTCCATCAGTGTCACATGGGAAGGTCCTGCAAATTAATGAGGACAAGCTAACCCAATGTAAATCCACACACAGAGTGGCTGCAGGATCCAAATCTTTACTTAAACAGTGCAACTTTGTGTGTAGACCAAGGTTGTTTTAAACCCAACCAAATCAATCCAATTTAGATCTGCAGCTCACCACCCTTTAATTCACCATGTTATGTCTAGCTCAGATATGTGAGTGTGCACATGTTTTGCTTACCCCAGCTGTGTATACACAAAGAGCAGGAAATTCCATGCTTTTGTGTGATAAAATGTCTGGTGAATATTGTTTCTAGTGTAACTATTAATTGTGTAACTGAGTTGGATAACACAGTATTTGTTGCATGTAGAAAGGGAAAATCAACAATATGAGAAGCATTCAGTGCATTGCAAAGTGATTTAGAAGCAGATATTTAAATGTGTTAAGGCACCTAGTGGGATTTTCAAAAGCACTTAGTTGCCTAGGCACTTTTGAAAATTCCAAGCAGTTTTAGATGCCTAAATACATTTCCAAATCTGGCCCTGGGCCAAAACTGTACAATTTGGTTTACAAATACCTTTTAGAGTCTGCTACACTCAGATGAAATGCATCATATGGCTACTCTAATGAGGCCATTCATTAAAAAAAGTAGTCTAGGCACTACAAGAATCAGAAAAATGTGCATATTATTGCAAAACAAGAAAACACAGTGCTGTGTAGTTTAGCTGTCTTCCTCCACTCTCAACCAATTACATGTCAAGGTTGCTCAGTTTCCAAAGCAAAGGGCTATCTTTCACATCGCCAGTGCTGCAAACACCACTGAGAACCTGGGATCCTTCAGCTTTGGTTATCTCCAGAGGTAACAAAGAGTTTTATAAGTTACAGAATTTTAGGTGACATTTTTTATCATGATGCATGAAGAATAATAAAATTTCACCTTCATTTCAACAGATGTGGCTTGCTCTGCAGAGCCGTTAACAGGAGACAGGGACTGGGCTTTGGTTGGTAGATGTGACAGAACAACACAGAGGGAGTGAATACACTGTGTAAGAAAGGGCCATATTTCTGATCCTAATCAGGGTCCAGGTAATTGTTCCAGATACAGACGGGGCTCCCATGATAGGTCAAAGTCATGGGGCTTTCCACAGAAGTTCTATTTCACCTTCCAGACGGATATACAGAGCTATATTTCCGTGGAAGAGGCACAAATGATTCCCGCTGGACTGTAACAAGCCATTTAATTGCCTAGCTGTTCAAGGTGATGCAAATACCAAGTCGCCCTCCTTTAGGTGTCTTTGTTCAAGTTATGAAGATGCCATTGTGGTGTCAAGAATGGGGGCACATTCAGAAGGTATGGAGACAAAGAAAGATCCCTTTCCCACACACAATAGGGAAGATTTGACAGTATGTATGGGAGCAGAGGGTTAGTGGTACAGAAAAAAAATCTGATTGTTACGGGGAGGAGCCAATTCTGAGGTTAAAGCTGTGACAGAAACGTTCGTTTCCAACAGGATATAGGAGAGTTTTCTGAAGGTAAGGAGTATGAAGACAATTCCCCTTTTCCAGGGTAAAAGAGAGGGAAGGGAAATACTAGTGGGTGAGGGGCAAGGAGGTAAGTCTGTCCCCCTTTTGCATGTAGAACAGAGGGAAGCGCTGTGGATTTAGGGACACCTGCCTCCTAGTGGGGAACAATGAGGAATGTGGGGGTTAATAAAAAGCCACATTCCTTCGAACTAGTGACAGCTGGGATGGGGAAGCCAGTCCCACAGAGAATGGATGGACAATGAGAAGGTCAGAGCTAATGAGTTAAAAATATACATGCTCTCTCTCCAGTTTGATTCTGTTTCCTGGAAGAAGTTTTATTGCCACTGAAATGCTGAAAGCTCTATGAAGCCTTTGCCAGCTGGAATAGCCTCTTTGCACCTGTCTTTTTGTTTACACAAATCCCTTCTCTAATAGAGCTAATCACTTCGCTTTGATAAATCTGCCAGGGCCCCCGATAGGAGCTCCTTTTTAGCTCTTGGTGCTAAACAAACAGACCATTGTCTCCATGGGGCTAGCCAGCTTGTTAATGGTTAAACTGGAGCGGGGGGGTTGTAGGACATGGCATCGAACTACAGTTGGACTGCAAAGGAGTTGAGTTGTTCGTGCTATGGTGTCTGTAAGACACCTGAAGTTTTATTGTAACACATTAGGGTACCAATGGCTCATGGCCACTGCTCGCCTTGTGGCGGAAGAGTAGACCCCCTGGACTAAAGGAAAAGGGAATTGAGACAAGGGCGGATTTATTGGGAAATGTATTTGAGCAACCAGTGAGCAACCCACATGAATTTACTTGGATTTCCCAAGTATCTTCAGTGTAAGTGACAGATTGACAAAAAAAGTCCCTACTGGTTTGTAATTCTGTAGCCACAGAAATGCTGTGGCATCAAGCCCACTTGTAGAAGCCTTTGGAGGCAGAATCAGTGGCTCTGGGGGATGACAGGGGTTTGTGACCAATCTTGGTTATTGAATCTGCAATTTTCTCTCATAAGTTCCATTACAACATTTCACAGCAATGGACCTGCAGATTCACATGGGTCCTGACTGTAATTCGACATACTTTAACTGGAGGATCCAATATGTCCTAAGGGAGCTCTTTTATGAATTACTAGAGGATTTACCTGGCATTGCTCAGGTCCTTGTGAGGGCCCAGGGCAGGTGGGGGGGAGTGCAAGAGTCGGGACAGGGGCTGGAAGGAGTGGTAGGGCTCAGGATAGGAGTGGAGGTGCAAGCTAGGGTTTGGGGTATGTAGTGGGGCTTAGAGCAAGGGTGGGTGCAGGAATCAAGGCAGGGGATGGGGCCATGATTCCCAGCCCTGGCCTCTCCGAAGTTCCATAGAGAGTGAGCATCTCTTGCGGGGGGGGGGGGGCACAGTTCCCAGCTTCTCCTTGGAGTGGGGGTATCTCCTCAAGGGGGCTGGGCTGTGGTACCCAACCCTAGCATCTCCTGGGGACTAGGCTATACTGCCCAGCCCCAGATGTGGTCCCAGGCCTTCCCCATCTGGTACTGTTTGGGACAGGGAGGGGAGGGATAGCTCAGTGGTTTGAGCATTGGCCTCCTAAACCCAGGGTTGTGAGTTCAATTGCTATTTGGGGGCAAAAATTTGTCAGGGATGGTACTTGGTCCTGCTGTGAAGGCAAGGGACTGGACTCAACGACCTTTCAGGAGCCCTTGCAGTTCTAGGAGATAGGCAATCTCTGTTATTTAAAAGGCAATTACCCAGGCTGGTTGCTGGCAATAAGGCCAGGCCCACTCCCATTCTGTTACTGTTGTGGCTGTTCCCCTGTGGTCACTCAGCAATATAGATGTCTCCCATGCTTGCTACTCCAGTCATCACTCTGCAGTTTAGCTGTTCCCCATGCTCGCTACCCCCAGTGGTCACTCTGTGTATAACTGTCCCTCTGATTAGCCCTCTACCTTTCCATGTTATGGAAAACAATTGAATTCTGGGGACATCCCATTTTCCTGGCACAACCAACCCTAACCTTGCTTTAAGTTAAAATAGAAGGAAACGACAGACGGACTTACAGACACACAGATGCACAAATCTCTAAAAGAGAGAGAGAGAGAGGCAGACAGATGCTGAGAATTTTTAGATGTAAGAGTCTAAGGTGTGATGTAAGATTTAAAAAATATAAGAAGCATTGTGGTATGGTTACGATATGTGACCATTACCCAGCTAGTCAGAGATCATGTTCTATCAGCTATCAGTTTGCCATCACGACTCAGGGTATTCTAGGAGACTTCATTATAAAGAGTGAATCTGGGATTTATTTGTTTATTTTTCATCCTGAGACTAGATTGGCTGGACAGGATGAATGTCAGACCCTAAAAAAGGAGACTATGGACCATGTCTTTCAAATATTTCTCCCTCAACACAGATATCACTCATTTTGTACCATAATTCATCTCTTCTTCACATAGACCTAGGGATATCTCACTTGTTCGCAATGTTTTTTAACCAGCAATGCTGAACTGTGAAAATTAATCTATGAAAAATGTGTTTTTTATGCTATGGAAATGAGTCCCTCATTATATTAATCTTCTGGTTCCCTTATAATTTTCCCCCTTCCTTTTCTCTTGGGTCTTTGCCCTTGGAAGGCCATCTGTGTCTTGGAAGCTTAAGAGAGATTATTAGAATTCCTCAACTGAATTCAGGGCTGTTGAACACTGATGACAGGCAGATTTCTAGAGGCTTGTTGTTTCATATCTGAGCTTTATTCAAAAAGCAAGTTCTTTACTTTAGAAATGACGTGAAAATCTGTTCTTGCAAGATTCACTGAACCTTCTTATTTTGTCTTACGCTATGACCACAACACTGCGGGACAAAAAGGTATATTCTTAACTCAGGATGAGCTTGCTAACTCGGGTTCAAATAGCAGTGAAGTCACGACAACTCAACTTTAAGTCGGGTTCACTGTTTGAGTTAAAGCCCATGGAGCGAATTGGGGTTGAATAAAGCTGCTAACCTGAGTTAAAAGCCAAGATGCAATGTCATCACTAATATTTTCAGCTAAATTAGCTAATATAGGTTAGCTAATCTGAGTTAAGAGCACACCCCAATTTTGCAATGTAGCCAAACCCTTAAATGAAGTATCACTAGAAGAGTCTTTTTCCTTTTGGGCAGGTAGATGGCCTGACCCTAATATGGCTGGATCTTCCTTCCTTCTTGGAATGTTCTAAAGGACCCTAGAAGATCTTTTCATCCCCTCTCGGGTTCACTATGCCCCACTACTTTCCATTAACCTAGAAGATCTGGTTGCAGGACATACATTCTCTAGCTACCTCTGGCTAGTCCTGATTGCCTTTTAGGGGGCGGGGGAGAGTGTTGGGTATTCAATTCTCTTTGGAGCAAATAACCCCAGAATATGTGGAAGGGAAGGTAACTATTGAAGGAAGAGTAAGGGAGACAAGAAAGACTTCACCAGGATGTTCAGAATGCCGTCGAATAAGACTGAAGTTCAAAGAGACTAGAGAATAAGCCAACTAAAGAAGCCTAAGAGGATCCCAGTCATAAAGTGGAGGTAAAGATGGCAAGGGAAAGGGGAGTTTAGATTCTGTCTTTTCAGCCAAAATACATATCAGGAGAAAGAGAAGTTAATAATAAGGAAGTTGATCATTAAATCCTGGAGCTTGTTCAAAGCAAAGGACAGGATACATTTGGTTTCAGCCATTCGATAGAACCTCAGAGTTACAAACTAACTGGTCAACCTGGAACCAGAAGTACACAATCAGGCTGCAGCAAAAACAAAAGAGGGGGGAAAAAAGGCTAATACAGTACAGAACCATGTAAAACATAAACCACTAAAAATAAAGGAAAAGCAGCATTTTGCCTTCTGCCTAGTCAGTTTCAAAATTCTAAGTCAATGATCGGTTGTAAACTTTTGAGAGAACAACCCTAATGTTTTGTTCAGAGTTAGGAACATTTGAGGGTTATGAACCACCTCCTTTCCTGAGGTGATTGTAACTCTGAGGTTCATCTGTATTTTCCTTTGGCAGCTCTCTTTCCATCTCAAAGCCTGTGAATCTACGCAAGGGAAGGTTTCCCCCATAAAGTTTTGCTAGTGTAGCAATCTCAGTGAGAGGTGTGGTTTCCTTTGAAATGACATAGCAATGTTGGGAAAAACCCTACTGGCACCACAGTTATGCCAGCATAAAAGCACTTTTTCTAGCATAGCTTATTTTGTTCAAAGAACTGGTATAATCTATTCTGACACTTTTTGTTGGTATTGGATGAATCTACACTCATAGGACTTTGCCAGTATAGCTATAATGCCAGTATAGCTTATAAGCATAGCCGAGGCCTTCCTTCCTAAAAGACTGGATCACACGGGGCAAACTGTAAATCAGCAAGATTCCATTAAAACCAAAGGAGCTACCCCCTTTCCAGCAGCTGAATGGCTCACAGTACTTGCTGGATAATTTCTGAGTCTGCTACATGGGGCAGCTGCCCAATGTTATTCACATTCTGTAGTAAGTCTTGGGGTGCCTTAAGAGGAAGCTCTGTCTGCTGGATTGTGTTGGCAGCTATCCATAAACCTAAATATTTTTCATGGGAACATGTTCAGAGTTAGAATACAGTTTCATTTTGCAGTGTGGTGTGGTGGATAGGACATTAGTTCACAAGTCAGGAAATGAGGGTTCTACTGTCACCTCAATGACTCATTCACTGTGGTGTGATTTTTGGGAACTCACATAATTCCCTCTGTGACTCAATTTCCCCTCCTGCAAAATGAACATAATGATACTTAACCACCTAGGCAAGGTGCAAAGTGGTACAAGAATGCCATTGGAATCTCTCTCCTTAACCTGCTCTCCAGTGGAACTTTCCAAATGGGCCCTCCTGAGCTAATGAGACATTTCTGGTTTGACTGCACCCGGTTATTATTGAGGAGGCCTTTTCTAAACCAACTCATTGCTTTGGCAAACATGATTCCATCTGCGGACCTCCGTCATTCAACAGAGGTGGTCACTGCTTGATTCCACTTCACTTCTTATTCTTCCTGAACATCTGGTGAGCAGCTTAGAATAGTTGGGTGCTCAATGAGCTAGCATAAGAAAGAACAAGTAGTTTCCAGAAGTGTCACACACACACACACACACACACACACACACACACACACACACACACAGCCAAATCTGCTTACTTATCATGGGTCCCACTCATGGAGAAAGGGCTGTTGTCTCCTGCTGTAATACCTATGACATTGCACCATCCTGAAGTCTCAGAAATAACCATCCTCTGTAGACCTGCATAGGTGGATGACCTTTCAAGGCTAGCCCTTGGAGTGATTCAAGACATAGCCAGAAGGAAAAACAGCTCCTGAATTATTATGGCTTGGGAGGGTCATGCGTTGCCCTCGGGGTTTCAGTCTTGGAGTGAAGAAATGTGGATTTTCTCATCCCTCCCGGAAAAACGCATCACAGATGATCAGAGCCTGAGGTGTTAATTACCTTGTGCCCCTGCCCACCCTCACCCCTTGATTTACAGCCGCCTCTTTCATTGTATCAAAGCCCTTAGGCTGCATTGCCTGAGCAGATACAGTATCTCTCAACCTTGCTGTGCAAAGCTGCCTCTCGCAAAGGCTGCCAAAGAGTAATCTACAAAAGATGATTTATGCCCCGGCCACACTGGAAGAAGAACCTACCTGCAAGTGTGTCTATAAACACATGTGCTGCCAACACTGATTCTGTGACCAGGAGAAATGTGTTTAGTTTTCAGGAAATCCTTTAGAATCACATTAACCAGCAAACAGCTGTGTTCAAATGCAGATGTAAGCGATCATGTTTCTGATCCCACTGTGGGCAGGATCTTCTTACATGCTTTGAGATAAAAAGAGAAATTGTGCCAGGTTTTGATGAGTATCCCAACACTAGCTGGCTGATATATGCTATTGAAATTCTTAATGGCTAAGGTTGCTCAGCGTAGAACTCCAGGGAGCGAGAGGAAACTTGCTATCCTCCAAAAAGATGGACAGATGAAACCTGGAGCAGAATGATCTATATCTGAAAATCCTATTTGCATTCTACATAGATCCTTGAAAAGTGCATTTATTCCCCAGACAGAAAGAGCCCTAAAGAATGAGGTGAGAAGCCTTGTAGTTATTACTGGACTTGTTCTCCGTTGGG
Organism: Pelodiscus sinensis; assembly: GCF_052426305.1. Taxonomy (NCBI): domain Eukaryota; kingdom Metazoa; phylum Chordata; order Testudines; family Trionychidae; genus Pelodiscus; species Pelodiscus sinensis. Next base: position 116,721,408 of record NC_143056.1, on the reverse strand, counting down.
CTAAGTCCTCTTCATTTATTTTTGAGATGCGGGGACCCCCCAACCAGTGTTCCCTGTGAGCTGTGCACTTGTGCAGCCACTCAGGAAAGATTCAGATGAGGCACTTCTGATTAGCAGAGTACCCACAGCAAGGCTTTTTGTTTCTATTGGTGGTGCACATTTGCACATGCGTCAGTGCACATAAAAATGTATTCCACACATGGATGGAGAAGATTAGGGGAACACTGCTCCCAATCCTGAGCCCCTCCCACACTCCACACCTCTCAGCCCCTCCCCATCACAGATTGTCCATGTACAGAATGAATTTTGCACATCATCCCCATATTAGTGCACATAACAAAATTCATTCTGCTCACAGACATAAACAATTAGAGGGAGCATTGCCTCCAACTATTTTATTTCCAGCCCAATTATGATTTGGACATAATCCAATATTTCAACAATGGAGCTGAGAAAGACACTTTGGCGGTGAGCAATTATCCCAAACCTTTTCACGACACTGGACTGGTGCTTGGGATAGCTGGGTTCCATTTTTGTTTCGGCCACAGACGTATTACAGCAAATCACTTAATTTCTGATCCTCAGATCCACCCTTTCTAAATAATCCACCCTTTGCCTTTTTTAGCATGTATTCAGGTTGGGTAGTGATCTTATTTGGGATCTCTAGTTATGACAATAATACTTAAGAATCCATTATGACCATAGCAGTGCATTCACCTTCTAGTGACCAGATGGAATCTGTATCCAGGCTGTACCTGCATGGCACCTCTAAGGAGTGAGGACGTGTGCTCTGGCCACTGAAAAAAAGGACCAAGGAAAAATTGGCACTGCCTACAGTATGCTGTGCTATCACTGCAGCCAATCCCCCTTCAACTCTCTCTCTCACACACAAATATATACACTCAGGCGTACACACACAGAACAAAAAGAATTTTTTTTCTTCTTCCCCAAACAATTAATGTCAATGCAATGAGAGGCAGGTGCTCCTGGCGTGAGGCCGTCTTTTTTGTTTATAGAACACTCCTTGAAGATTATTTGTGTTGAAATACTTTGGCTCCCCCCCCCCCCAACATACACACACTCTTGTTAACATTCTTTGAGCCAGTTTTAGTGCCCCGAGGGCCCTCTGTGACAAGCCTGACTACAGCCTGCAAAGAGAACTGGAGCTCAGGCCAGACTTCCCCCCCACCACCGCCACCTTCTATTCCACCCCACTCTCTGCAAGAGCTGCAGGAAATAACAGGCGCACGCAGTCAAACTCCCAGTGAAGAATGGGGGCTCTTCCAGCAAACATCTTCTCTCTCTCTCTCTCTCTCTGTCACTTGCTCTGAGCAGAGCTAACTATGCCATTGTCCAACCGCAGCATCAGCCTTGTGCTGCTGACCCCACTATTTCCATTTGAAAAGAAGCATTAAGGTGAAAAGGAACTCTATGAAGTGTCATATTTAACTCTTCATCTCCATAGCCTCCTGGTCCTCTACCCCTCTTGGACTCCTCCTTTCTTTTCCTCTAGCCTCTTCTGCCTTCTCCTTTAAATTATTGTTCACTCTTCTTCCCTTTTCCTATTTTCTGTCCATCCTTTTTCTGGCCTTTTCTTTCTTTCTTGTTTGCCTTCTCTCTCTCTTCTCTCTCTCTTTTTTTCTCCACCTTTTCTTCTCACCCTTGCTTTGCATCTCTTCTCTTCTTCTTTCCTTCTTCTGTCTGACCTTTCATCTTCATTTCTCTGCTCCCTGCTCCCCCATCAATACTAGTAAAGCTGTTTTCAGTATAACGTTTTGTTTACCACTTAAAGTAAAATATCCCTTGAGCTGCAGAAGTCCTGGTACTGTCCGGGTAGGCAAACAGAGGAAGAGAAAGGAACATTCCAAGAACACACAGCATGATCACAACCAAAATACTTATGAGAAAAGTAGAACCATCTTCCCACAGGGGTCTTGTGTTGTCCTCTGAAGCATGAAAAACCCTCTCTTTGACTCCATTCAATCCTGCAATTCTTCTTCACGCCCTATTTAAGCCTCATCAACATTTGTGCAACGTTCCTAGCAAAAAAGAAAGATAGGATTTCAAGCAGTGAAGAGCTAATGTTCCAGTGTGTTAGAAGTTGGATGATAGACTTCACTCCATTCCCCTTCAATTTTCTGAAGGGTTGCCTATATGAAGACTAGGGAATTGTCAGAAGAATGCTCACAAGTAATTTAATCCATTTCAAAAGACATTTTCACTGAAGTGCAAATTTCCTCTTATTGCCCCACCAATCTACCCCAACTCTAACCAGAATGGGCTACCACTAAATGGTCATTTATTCTCTGTGCCCATTCATTCTTTGGCCTCTTCCCAGAGTCTGATAACATGGATAGGAATTATTACTACTTATGGTGGTGTTTTCTGTTCTGTGGATACTAATCCAGGAGGAACTAGATTGAAACCAGCTCATTTCATAAAGGCCATCAAACAGCTCTTGCAAATAAATAAATTTCACTCGCCATTTTCCTGGACCATTTTTGGAGCAGAAACCTAAAGTGAAAGTATCTATACACATTGTTGATTCCTTCAGCCACATATTCCAGTCATACACTTTCATTACAGCATGAACATGATTCTTAGAATCTCTGATAGTGACCAAAATACATGTTATACAGAGATTTGGCTCCCTGGTGAGTTCAGTTATAAAGAGAGATGCTCCAGCATATTTTAAAATCTTTTACCAAAACCTTATTTACCTATTTAGATTTCCTGTATTTCCATTCACACAGCTGCTGCTGCTGTTTATGTTGTCTGGGAATAATTGTAAAGGCTTCCTTCTCCTGCCTGATTCCTGAATTCAAGTCACAAATCTAGTTCCATGAAAGTGATTGTGAAATCACAAATGCTAAATGATGACATCTCTGAATATAAAAAGTGAACACAATTTCAAAATAAAAAAATGGGGTTGAGACAGCAATTTTGTCATTGTTATCACTAACTTCAGTGCAAGAATGTTTGCTGCGATTGCTACTGCCAAATTCTGAAATAGTAATAATACATGGCTATGTCTAGACTGGCATGATTTTCCGCAAATGCTTTTAACGGAAAAGTTTTTCCGTTCAAAGCATTTGCGGAAAAGAGCGTCTAGATTGGCACGGACACTTTTCCACAAAAGCACTTTTTGCGGAAAAGCGTCCGTGCCAATCTAGATGCAGTTTTGCTCAAGAAAGCCTTGATCACCATTTTCGCGATTGGGGCTTTTTTGAGCAAAACAATACCGCGTTGTCTACACTGGCCCTCTTGCGCAAAAGCACTTTTGCCCGAACAGGAGCAGCATAGCATTTCCGCAAGAACACTGACATTCTTACATGAGATCGTCAGTGTTCTTGAGGAAATTCAAGCGCCCAGTGTAGACAGCTGGCAAGTTTTTCCGCAAAAGCAGAAAAACTTGTCAGTCTAGACGCAGCCCATGTGTATTTTCTGGAGTGCACAGGTTTTTCATTTGTTTCAAGTAAGTCTGAAGGAGTCTATCATGAACTACTGACCATATGTCATTAACATTAATTTAGAGAGAGAGAAAAAAGCTTTGAATAATATCTGCATTCATTCACCTTTTTCTTTTGATTCCAAATACTGTTCATCTTTCTGGTAAACAGAAAAGAAATTCTACTCACTAGTGCAATATGTCTTGACTAAACATTTAGTAGTTTACCCCTCTCAAAATACTTTAATTGGTTCAATGGAAAACTGGGACATTTCAGGTGTTCCACAATAAGTTGTTGGAGCATTAGACATTCTATGGAAAACTGTCCTGGTCACCATAGCTTTGTGCCATTTTTATACACACAGCACAAGACACAGTAATAGTGAGGAAGAAGTGGGAAAACATATATACAATTCTGCTGAGTTTTTAACAAAACACTATACTTGTAAAACTTTGCCTAGTCATGACAGAGCCATTAAAGATTTCTTGTCATTTATTTATAATATTAGGCCAGGTCTACACTATGGGAGAAAATCAATTTAAGATACACAACTCCACCTACAAAAATAGCGTAACTGGAATTGATGTACATTAGGTTGAATTTCTGCAGTGTCTTCACTGTGGTCCTTCTTAGACCCACTACATTGAACCCCAAGAGATTAATCTCTGGAGCGTTGATCTGGGGGTATGCGGACACAAATCCTTAGTATTAATGTAGTCATCAGTATTGATGTTATATTTTGTATTAAATTTTCAGAGGTCACAGTCAAAGAGTGGTTCATTAGCGGGAAAAAAAGGATGAAATTAATCAGGGCTAATTGATTTTCAATTAATAATTCAGCCTGCACTAACTGTAACCAGTCAGGCTGAGCACTAAACTGGGACTCAGTAAACCTGAGTAAACTCAGGGCTCTTCCTGGTTCTGCCACCGGCCTGCTGGATGATCCTTGACCAAACCACTTCACCTCTCTGTGCCTCAGTTTCTCAATCTATAAAATGGGGCTATTTATACTGACTTCCCTTTGTAAATCACTTTGCCCTGGTCTACACTAGGGCTTTATTTCAAATAACTCCCCTTAGGTCAAATTTATAAGCAGAGAGTCCCCTTATTTCAAAATAAGGGGCCACTTATTTCAAAGTCTGTACTCCAGCTTTTCTCGGGGAATAATGCTAATTTAGAAATAGTCATTTTGAAACAGCGTTAGCATGGACGCTCCGATGCCACTATTTTGAAATAACTACTCCCCAGAGTATTTCGAACTCATTACTCCTTCATGCTTGCTGAGTCTCTAAGTCAAGGTAGCACGTCCACATTAACGGAGCTTGCCTCAAACTAATTTCAAGGCTTCCCCGTAGAGGGGGACATGCTATTCTGATTTTGTTAAAATTGGGAGTTAAGTTTAATTTAGTTATTTTGAAATAGTTTCTTAGTGTAGATATTGCCTGAGAGACCTATTTATTAAAGAATGAGGCAGCTAATAAAGTAAAATTGGTCAAAGCATCAGCTCTATTTTCCCTGCCATTCCTCTACAGTTCCTATGGGGTACTGCTGCAGGAAGAGTAGAGAGCATTTGAGGTCACCCTTTATACACTGCAATCTCTGCTTTGCCGGGACTTCCTTGCCAGCAAACACTAGCTGTATCATTATTGGGTTTTGGGGGATGGGCTCCAAAGGAGCTGTGTGGCAGCTGGGAAGGGAGCAAAATATAGTTGTGCTCTGCCCTTGAAACAGCCTTTCCTAAATGAGCACTGTGCAGGGGATAGGAAGCAGTTGGCACAAGAGCTATCTATGCCAACTTTATGGAGAATTCTCAGATAGCTACAGCCAGATTCCAGCTCCCATGTGCTCCCTGGGAGTAAGAATCTGGCTCCACTTATTACACCCCAGAGGAGTGACTACAATACAGCCTTCACACAGAGCTTTCTTTTGGTGCAGGCCAGTGGTCACCAACCAGTCGATAGGGATCTACTGGTAGATCTTGGAGCCTCTGACAGGTGATCCTGACTGGTTTGGCCAAGAGGTTATCAAGCACAGCACTTCAGCTGCCCTGCCCCCCACAGCTGCATATCTTCTGCCCTTTGACTTGGAGCTGTGTGTGTCTCCACCCCCTTTCCCCCTGCACGCGCAAGCCTCCAGCTTGCTGTGCAGGGCAGAGAAGAGAGAGGAGGGGGTGCTGATGTCAGGGTGTCCCCCTCCCTCCCTGTATTCTATCTCTACAGAATGGATGGGTGGGGCACAAGACTTGGGATGGAGGCAGTTCACTGGCTGCCTTTAAGAGTGGTGCAGGGCCAGGATAGGGGTGATCCTGCCTTAGCCCTACCACCACCCAGGATCCACCTGAGGTAGGCAGTGTCCAACTAGAACCAGAGTCCAAAACCCTGCCCCAGTCATTAACCCCCTTCTGAAACTCAAGGCCCTGAGCCCCTTGGGTCCAAACTCCCTTAGGGTATGTCTACACTACAGCACTAATTTGAACTAACTTAATTTGAATTAGTTAATTCGAACTAAGATCATTCTAACTAGTGCAGCTAGACCTAAAAACTAATTCGAATTAGCGTTTTGCTAATTCGAACTAGCATGTCCACATGGAGTGGACCCTGAACCGAAGTTAAGGCTAGCCAGAAGCAGTGCTGGCAGGGCATCAGGTTAGGACTTAGAGCGTGGAGCTGCTGTCTCAGGCTAGCCGAAGGCTCCGCTTAAAGGGACCCGACCCCCACCCCGGACAGACAGTTCTCAGGGTTCCCCACTTGCTTGTCTACCTCGATGAGGGACAACAAAGCAGTCCTGTCTTGGAGTGCCCCAAGTGCCCGCACTCGGCACATCACAGCACTCGGCCATCAGCCCGGCTGCACTTGCCACAGGCTGCCATCCGGGGGGTGTAAATCGGGGGGCTGTCAGGATCCAGGAGACCCTGCAGGAGAGCTTCCACCCTGAGGAGCCCGCAGAGCCACCCCAGTCCTCCCCATGCGGGGCTCGTGCCCCATTCCTCCCTCACCTCCTTCCACTTACCCCTCCCTAGCCCCCCTTCCTGATGTAAAAAATAAAGGACACGTGTGTTCAAAAATAGAAACTCTCTTTATTTAACAAAACTGGGGGAGGGGGATTAACCTCTGGGGAGACTGGGAAAAGGAGGTGGGAGAGGGGAAGAGGGTGAGAGAGGGGAGGGGGAAACCTGGGAGGAGGGAGCTGGAAGGGGGAAACCAGAGGGAAGAAGGAGGAGGGGAAGTATAAAACTATGGTACGCCATATCTTCAGTACTGTGTACAGATGTGGTCTCCTCACCTCAAAAGAGATGTTTTGGCCTTGGAAAGGGTTCAGAAAAGGGCAACTAATATGATTAGGGGTTTGGAACAGGTCCCATATGAAGAGAGGCTAAAGAGACTGGGACTTTTCAACTTAGAAAAGAGGAGACTGAGGGGGGGTATGATAGAGGTCTATAAAATCAAGAGTGATGTGGAGAGGGTGCATAAAGAAAAGCTCTTCATTAGTTCCCATAATAGAAGGACTAGAGGACACCAAAAGAAATGAATGGGTAGCAGGCTTCAAACTAATAAAAGAAAGTTTTTCTTCACAAAACAAATAGTCAACCTATGGAACTCCTTGCCACAGGAGGCTGTGAAGGCTAGAATTATAACAAAGGTTAAAAAGAAGTTAGATAAAGTCATGGAGGTTGGGTCCATGGAGTGCTATTAGCCAGGCGGTAGGAACGGTGTCCCTGGCCTCTGTTTTTAGAAGGCTGGAGATGAATGGCATGAGACAAATGGCTTGGTCATTGTCTTCGGTCCATCCCCTCTGGGGTAGCTGGTGTTGTATGCTGTCGGCAGACAGGCTACTGGGCTAGATGGACCTTTGGTCTGACCCAGTACGGCCGTTCTTATGTTCTTATGTTCTAAGCTCAGGGCTCACTGTTGGGGGGTCTCACTGGACTACCTTGATTTTCATGCAAACCTGCTCCTGGGTTCACATGCAGCCTTTGGTGGCCAGGCTGGCAGCTATCCTGCCCTAGACGGCCACTTTCCTGTGCCTAGTGCGGAGGTCGTGGACGTTGGAGGCCTCCCCCCAAACCCAGATGAGGTCCATGATCTCCGCACTAGACCAGGTGGGCGCCTGCCTCTTGCGGCTCTGGGCAGGCTCCTGGGAGCTGCCAGCCTGGTCCCGGGAAGAGGCGGAGAGCTGGGTGGCAGTGGGTGGCTGGCTCGTGCCGTGCCAGGTGCAGGGTCTGCTGGCTGGGTGCTGGCAGGCTTGCACCTGGCACAAGCACCATAGCCAGACCGTGCCCCTGTAAGGGCTCTGGGGCCGGGAGGAGGGCAGAAGAGTTTCCCTGGTTTGGCCCAGAGTGGCCACCAGGGCAAGCTGGGGAGGGCTAGCCTCCCACTAGTTCGAATTAAGTGGCTACACAGCCCTTAATTCGAACTACTTAATTCGAACTAGGCGTTAGTCCTCGTAGAATGAGGTTTACCTAGTTTGAATTAAGCGCTCCACTAGTTCGAATTAAGTTCGAACTAGCAGTTGGTATGTGTAGCACCTATGAAAGTTAATTCTAACTAATGGCTGTTAGTTCAAATTAACTTTGTAGTATAGACATACCCTTACAGAGCCTTACCCTCAACCCCCTCCTATACCCCAACTCCTTGCCCCAGCTCAGCTCAGCGCCCCTCTCACACTCCAGATCCCTTAGTCCAAGACCAGAACCTGTGTCCCAACCTTCTGCCCCTGCCTGGTGAAAGGGAGGAAGGATGGGGAGGAGGGAGGGAATACAGAGTGACCAGAGGCAGTGCCTCAGAGAAGGGGCACTATGGAGGTGGGGCAAGGGTATTTGGGTCTGCGGTAGGTCCTGGATGGCATTTAAAAGTGATCTTGTGTTTAAAAAGGTTGGAGACCCCTGGTGTAGGTGGAGATTAATTTTCAGAACACTTGGTGATATGAAGGGACATGCCAGGGGAAAACATGGCTATAGAACAAATCAGACACAGTGGGAGAATTCTGATTGGCTCTTATGGATAGAGTGCAGCTTCTGCGTGTATAATGTCATGGGTCTGACTGGTTTCCTTATTTTTAGATGTTTCATTTCCTAATCACAACAAATCACTCTAGGCTGTACGTTTGAATAGGATTGCTGCATGTCTCAGATGGTAAAAGTCACCCCCATTGGCCTTATGCCTTATTACACCACCTGAGGCATGGTATAATCATCCAGCAATGCACTGCTTGTCAAGTCCTATTGCTTACACAAAACATGCTGTGTTTTACCCATCATGAGCAAATTTCCTTTTAGCAAAAGCAATGATGCTCTAAGACACTGCACTCAGAAGCAAAATCTTTTTTCACACTAGAAGCAAGGTCCAAAGCTCCCTTAATACATTTTTTAAAAATATGATTAAAACTTATTTGGTGGAGGGAATTTAATGTGTGAAGATGCTCTGGCAGCATTCAGTTAACCATGCAGGGTTCTATTGTGTCTTCAAAGTACATTCCCCCCCAAGGGAGATATGGAAGCACAACCGGCAGTAAGGCATCTGGAAAGCATTATCCCTGAATCTAGCACAGTGCCTCCTAGGCTGTAGGGAGCACAGAAAAAGGGCAGCCGCTGTGTGTCTGCTCCTGTCTTTAGCCAATTGGTTGAGTGCAAAGGAAAGTCGAGAGCCTCCAAGGTCTGCAGCTGTGCCTGCCCATTGTGCAAGTGCCCAAGGGAAGGGAGGATCCTTTCAAGTTTCTTCTTCCCCCTCATTGAAGATCTGGGTCGGACCTAACCCACTCTCCATATGCCAGTGTTAGCACCCTGAGGGTGTGTCTAGACTACTGAGTTTTGTCGACAAAAGTGGACTTTTGTCGACAAAACTATACCTGCGTCTACACTACCGCTGAGTTCTGTTGATATAACGTCGACAGAACTCAGCAGTTTTGTCGACGCTGGTAAACCTCATTTTACGAGGCATAACGCCTTTTGGCAACAGAGTTCTGTTGACAGAAGGTGTTATTGCCCGTAGGGTTGCGTCTAGACTATGGGGTTTTGTCGACAAAGCAGCTTGCTTTGTCAACAGAACTGAATGTGTCTAGACGCTCTATGTCGACAGAAGTTTTGTCGACAGTATCTGTCGACAAAACTTCCGTCGACAAAACCCTGTAGTCTAGACGTACCCTGACAGACCAAGTGTTGGTTGCAGTCCTCCAAACCATGTGTACAACCCAGCACAGGGTGGATGCTGCAGAGGTGGATGCTGCAGAGACTGCCAGCATAGGAAGCCATATTGTCGTAACTACCCACTCAAAAGCCCCTTTGATTTAATGAGAATTTTGAGTAGCAAGGAAAATGGGGCCCGTGTGAACTTGCCCAAGGAGAAATTAGGGCTTAGAATAAGAGGTGGGACAGCACTAATATCACCTGGACTCCCTCCCCATCCTGCCCTGAATCTGTTCTCCTGCCCAATGTTGATGATGCCTACAGCAGTGAAAAGAGGAGGGAACAGCAGGATTTGTATTCTGTGTACCTTCATACAGAAAACCAAGAGGGAGGTTTTTCCCTCCACTGGCGTCCCTGTGCTCATTGTACTATAAGGAGCTGGGATATTAGAATCTCCACCTCCAGAGCCTGCACTAGCTAACATTCCCACAGCCCCACCAGGAGGCTATGGAGATACTATCCAAGGACTCCTATGGCTACTAGCCCTTGCAAAAAGTCCCATCCAAGTCAGCCAGAGTGACACCACCCTGTAGCCCTCTGGTTGGCCATGCACACTTTTTAAGCCTGGAAGGTGACCCAGGAAGTTCTTTAAGCACCCACATAGATTTTGGGCTCATTGTGATTTCAGACCACACCTTGCATCCGATATCCAATCTTCAACCCCAGCCTGACTCTCACTGTGCTTCTGGCCGCCCAATTTCAGACTGATATTCTCTCTGATCCTGACTCTTGCATATCAATCCCAGCTCTAGTGATTGAGTTGATCCCTGCTTCCTGATTACTTCTTGACAGCTGTCCTTGACTGGTGTTCACCAGCCCAGAAGTGACTGCTAGGCCAGACCACTTATGCCCCAATTCCTTAAATATAGGCACCATTAACTCCCTGCAGATAGCTAGGAAAGAATTTCCTCTGCACAGGAAGTGCATGGGTCAGCTTATGCTTACACAGGCTTCCTTGCAAACTGCAGCACTGTGGGAGATCCAGGAGTACGACCGGGGCAATATAGAAGTCCCCATAATGTATGGCCCTATGGGAATTTAGGGCTACTATGAGTAGCAGAGTAGCCCATAGGCATGGTATAAAGCTGCTATAGCTCTCCTAACAGTCCCCTCCAATCCCTGGGCAGTACTTTTCTGCAGCGTTCATCCTAGAGGCACAGTACAGAACTACAGCCATGGTATCCCGTCATTGCTACCATGTGCTCCCCCCTTCCTCACGTGCTCTCAAAACCCATCACACCTGCTGGGGGTAAATTTTGCTCCTTTGCTCTCTCTCTTTCTTGTTTCTCAAGTGTTTGCTGGTTTTCCCCTTCCAAATCCCCTGGGAGAGGAAGCTGCTGGACGGCATATGGCAGCAGGCCAACCCTGTCGCTGCAGTGAGATGTTCATACCAGTTCTCCTTTCCTTAGAATCAGAGTTGCTTCCAAGAAAGGGTTTTCCACACTCTATCACCTCTCGATTAGTCCTCATGTTTTAGGCTCACCTTCCGCCAAGTTCATATTTTCTGACTGGTTTATTTATTAAAAATACCCTACTGGAGAGCAAGGGAAACAGTTTTTATATTAGGGAAATGGAAGCAGCATGTTTTCCAGGTTTCTCCTTGGCTATTATTTGCTACTTCATTGGGGCCTTTGCGAAGAATAAGGCTATTGTAGCAAGCCTAAAGAGTGGCAGGGATTTTCTCTGGAAATTAGAAAGAGGTTCCTAAAAAATATCCCCAGAAAAAGACATACCTTTCACACAGGGCCAGGCAGTTTCTTCTCTTCTTCATTGTGGGCCTGATCCATAGAGTTCTGCCTGAATACAAAACGTGTATTTGCATCTGTATCCACAAAAATGAGTCGCGGATGTCCACACTGACATCCACAGCTGTGGATACCCATGAGTATAAAGCAGATATCCACATATATGGAGGATTCTAGATACAACATTTGTATCTGCATCGGCATCCATTTCTGCAATAATGAGCTGCGGATATTTGCATTCTCATCTGTAGATGCAGATACTCACAGAACTGCAGAGCTCTACTGATCCAAGGGCCGCTGATGTGAACAGAAGAGCTTCTACTGACTTCAGTGAACACTGGCTCTGACCCTGTTTCAGAGTCAGCTTGGATAAACTGCACAAGCAGTGCAATACAGCACCATGAATGGCCTCCACTGCCTGCCTTAGCCTTCTGGTCTGATTCTCTGAATCAGGAGCTCCCAACCCTTGGAATACTGGCTGCTGTATATGAGCAGTGGGTCAAGTTGCTAGCAGAAGGCCGGGGGTGTGGCTGATGTTGTGGAAGACCTAGCTGCTAGGGGACTGGCAATGAGACCTGAATGGAGGCCAGTGCTGAGTTGTAGCTGGTGTGCGAAGTGCTACTGGGGAACAGCATGGAGCTGGAGGCTGGTAAAATTATATGAAGCACAATTTAGAACGTATGCAGAACAGATATTTTGCCAAACTTTTGAAATTTTCTGAACAGCTCTCACCACCGTCTAACTAGCGTGGACAGCACACATCACATTTCTGGACTGCCACCCCCATGGTTTAGGATACACATTAAAACTTGTATTATCTAGCATGCTCAGGGATTAGGGCGTTCCGGTTATCTAAAAATTCCGGTTATCTGTGAGTCCCATCAACCTAGGAAAAAACAATGAACATTAATAGTAAAACTCAAGTTTTTAATATTGGTCATTTTATAGTGTGAGGCAGTTGGTCTCACATTTCTGTTTTTAGTTAAAGATGATTAGTACGTCTTAAATAAAAAATTGTTAAGCCAATCATGATAAGCCAAGCCAGGCCTGTGCCCCTGAAGATGTGACAGTATTGTGGCTGGGGGCAAAGCCGGTTAACAAAGTTTTCTGGTTAACAGAGTGCCGGATAACAAAGGTTTCACAGTACTGCCCCAAACACCAAGTACAGAGAGTAGCCTGCAATGACTACTACATTAATACTTCTATTAATAGGTGCCTATATCCTCTGTCTCCCCCCCTCCCCCCCACACTTCCTTGTTCCACTGCATGGGGAGAGAGGGAGAGAAGAAAAAAACGACCAATGTCCGTGCTGTGATATAGGGTCCCCAAAATAGGGAAATGATTGAGGCATAGCCATAAATTATTTTCCTTTGAAGCCATCTAATCTCGCTCACTCTGTGTGAAAGGGGGAATGTTGGACTAAACACAACAAAGCAAAAGAGACAAAGAAACCCTCCACCAGACAATGGAGCTTGTTGGGCGTTTGTTAGCTGAGCACCCTTTACCAGATGAAGGCGGCTTCGCAAAGGACTTTAACTTGCAGAGTCCTAAGCCTTCCGTGTAAAAGATTGCCAGGCTTGTTGCAACCTGTCCCAGGTGTGTAAGTGATGCCCTGCCTTATGCCTTTCACAGCTCAAAGCCTGAGGCTTAGGGGCAAGCAAGGAGGAGAAGAGAGGGAGAGGTTAGTGTGCTCAGATTAAATGGAGCAGAAGAGAGAGAGCTGGAATCCACACTGCCTCAGGCCCCTCTACCGAACAGGTTCAGCTTGATACCAGGACAGCAGAGGCACTGGGAGAAATCAGAGTGATCTTCTGATATCTAGACGGCAGGGCTGTGCTGGTATTCAAGAGCATGCAGAGAGAGGCTCAGGAAATCAAGTTGAGAAGCCAGCCTTAAATTAATAAGGAACTGATAAAAGGGAGATTGGGGTGGGAGAGCATTTCAAATGAAGGGGCAGATTCCCTCTTAATAAGACAGAGAGAGAGAGGTTAATGAAATCTCCTGTGGGGCTAGCCCAGAATAGGAGGATCACAAAAGTAGCAGAAGTCACCTCTTAGTAGTAGTTTTGTTAATTTGCATTGCAGTAGGACCCAAAGCCCCAGCGAGGGCCAGAGCTCTACTGTGATCAGAGTTGTACAAATAAAACAGAGCTGTACAGAACAAAAAGATAGTTCCTGCCCCCGAGAGTTCACAATCTAAGTATAAGCTTCCTCCTAGGGATGTTAAAACAGTTCACCAATAACCAACTGGTTAATTGTTTTAACGTACGTCCCAATCGAGCTGTGGGATCCTGCCGCTCAGTCCTGGAGTCCAGCTGTCCAATCCCCCACTCTGGCCATGGTGTCCCACCACTCTGGCCCACCGGCTCTTTCATGGTCATAGCTGATCCAGGCCAATGAGTCTGGCCACAGCCAGAGTTAACAAGCAAAGGCCAGTTAACCAACAAGCATGCTGGGTAAGCCTCATGCTTACCAGTGTACTTACCAGTTAACCAGTTAACATCCCTACTTGCTCCCCACTCCAGCCCCACATCCCACCCTTGGGTTCTCTGTTAAATTGATCTTGGGTGCAATGATGATTAGGCCCCTGTATCTTTACTTTCAGAATGCATAATAATGCACCGTTGGGATTCAGGGAGATCCACTCCAGGGAGGATTGTGGGACATTCTTTCTCCCAGAAAGCTGTAGATAACCAGTGGGGGAAACAGAAAAGTCTTCGACATTTTTTATTTTTTTTCAATGAGATTTCATACACAGCCCACTGCTTTCCATACCCCCCCCCTGTAGATTTCAGACTCGCTTCACCGCTGAGACTATCCAGCAAGCAAAAGAGCTATTTGCTCTTTCCCAAATCTATGTTCCTGCCCTAATCCTTGTCGATATGGAGAGTTAGAGGCTACCAGTGAAGACTTCTGGTTCTTTTGAGAGAACGTGTTTGTATTTGTCTTAAAGCATCAAATTATTGTCACTTCTTTACCATTTTATTTGCGGTGCTAGCTACATTCATGAAGTCATCCTATTTTGCAGCTGTAGTTCCCATTGGTTTGGATGAGATGCTCCTCTCTACACTCCCAGCATGAAAGTTTGAGGGAAAGATGGTTCTTTTCCTATGACCTATGTTGCAGTATCTATGCTATGTTGCTGTATCTTAGTAAGCTGCAGGGTAGAAGTCTGGTGAAGGGGGCATGCTTCTGAGTTACAAAGTGACACCCATAGAATTCAGTCCCTATTGTGGCTGTTTTCATCCATTGCTTTATGCATCGTTTTAGGATTGTTATTTCTTGTTGTCTCCACTCATTCTGAAATGGCAAATTAACATTCTACTTCTGATCCTACGAACAGTAAGACCTCTTGCAATGGTTCTATATGTCCACCAGGCTGTGACTCTCAGAAATCATTCTCCAGTTTTATTGGTATCGGACCCAAAGCCATCTGGGTGAAAAGTGGCATATGAGAGAAAGATGAGCTTCTCTTCAAGATACTAATGCTAGGAGATCAGATGTAACTACTCCTTAACTTTGAACCTAATCAGAGCTGAATGGTGCAGTTTCTCCTGCAGTACTAAGAACCACCCAGACATGTAATGCAACCCAGCCACATGGATTAACAACCTATTATGGAGCATCCCCTGAAAAAGAGACAGTCAACTGTTGTTTAATATAGCTCATCATCATCACGAAGAAGATGAAGTTGTGATAATGTACCTTGGTCTAACATTTCATACTTACCAGTTTATGAGCATAGACACCTAAACCATATTTAGACTCCAAAATAAGTGGCCTCATACCACAGGTCCTCAGCTTTCTCAGCTCACATTTAAAATCAATGGGAATTTATGGATACTAAATTCAGAGTACATAAGCTCATAGGTTCTCTTTCTAGCATTTTCTGCAGAGCACTAAACCTATGAAAACTTGAGGAGACATGTAGAAGCAAGGTAGCTTTCTCCACAACTAACAAAGAAACCTACAGAATCAACAGGAATTGAGAGAACATAAGAACAGTCATACTGGATTAGACCAACGGTCCATGTAGCCTGGTATTCTGTCTTCTGACAGTGGTCAGTGCCAGACATTTCACAGTCAATGAACAGAGCAGGGTGATTACTGAGTGATTCATCTCCTGCTATCCAGGCCCAGCTTCTGGCAGGCAGAGGTTTAAGAACACCCAGAGTGGGGAGTTGTCCCTGGCAATCTTGGCTAATAGCCAGGAACGGATCACTGATGAAAATGTATTATGCACAGTAAAAGAGAGGAAAACAGTGGGATTATTTTGGTTCAGAGAATAGATAGAGGGAACACGACAGATTTATATAAAATACTGAGTGGGATCAAGATGGGAAACCTGGCCCTCATTTTTACCTTTTCTTATAATACAAAAAGGGGACAAACAAATGAAAATGAAAAGCCACATAGCTTAGTAAGGTAAAAGAAACAATACTTTTTGACACAATGTATCGTTAACCCCTGGAACCCAGCGCTGCAAGATATAATTAAAGCCAAGAGCTTAATGGCATTCAGAAATTGCTTAATCATTAGACAATGAGAACATCCACAGTTACCTTATGATACAGGATCAAAATTTGTTTTTAAAAGGATACAAACCCTCATGTTTCAAGGCATAGGCCTGCCACAAACTGATGGGATTTAGGAAGAAGCAGGTTATTCCATCATTTTCCTCTAGAAGTTTCTTGCACCTGAAGCATCTGGTGCTGACCACTGTTGGAGACTAGAGACAGGACTAGAGGAACCATTGAGCTGGTCCAGCATGGCACATCCTATGTTCTTCCATTGCTAATCATGCATTGCTCTCCAGGCATCTCTAATACTTATAATTGGGACTTTCAAAGGAGCTTAAAGAAATCAGGCATCAAACTGCAGTGGTTTCCAACAGATGGCACCTAACTCCTTTGCACCACTTTGAAAACCCAAGCCTATGAGCCTTTAGTGGTTCTCTCTCTCTCTCTCTCACTCACTCTCTCTCTCTCTCACACACACACACACACACATTTCAACCCAGGGTTTCTCTTTCTGACTGTTTCAGGTGAACTTTGCACATTAATCAGGAGTAGACTCCAGTTCTTTCATTTACAAAGGAGAAGAGCTGAACTGGGTCTCTGTGCCTCTCTACAATAGACTGACGCGTGTCTCTTTGTCTGTTTTTATAAGGTCACCTCTCACCAGGCTATTGGATCACCTTCCCTGAAAAGTAAACAGGGACATATGGTCTCCCTGGAAAGGACAAGAGTTAGAACTGGATTTCTGCACCACTTTGCTAGCAGCTGGGGGCTGCTTTTCACAAGGAGTTCCCAGATGTAATGTTTAACTGTCTCCAACCCCCACAAGCCTAACTGGTTCTCCTGGGCCCACCCTATCTCATAAGTTGCTGGTCTGGTATGGAATGTGTCTGTAACTTCCCCAGGGAGTAGCAGTAAAATTGGAAAAGCAAATAATGAAACCTCATCCGAGTGGCTGTGGTGAAATGACGGTGCAATGTGAGAGAACCTCAACCAGCAAGACTCACTGGCAACCCCAACTCTGCTTGATGAACACCTGAGCAAACTGCTTCCTCCTCCGCTACTTTTTTAACAAAGGCTCACCCTGGGATCTGCCCAGAGCTGCACCAGGCAGAGAGATAACTGCACAAAGGGAGAGAAAGATCTCTCTTTTACAGCCTCAGGAATTTTCTTCTCACCCTCTTCTCCCAGCATGCTCCTACACAGGAAGATGCTGTTTGAATCGTCCCTCCCCTATAAGGTCTCCACGTGCTTTCACATTACAGGAGAATGCTTGGTTATCTCCATTACACAAATAAAAATCCAGAGCATCTCTCTGGAAGTCTGTGGCAGGATGTTGTATTTACAGCAGTCTAGCTGAGACCAGAATCTGGCCAAGAGATCAGTATCTGCATTTGGCAGCTCTGGCACACAGTGTATCGCTGTGTAACGGTATGCTTGGTGCCTGTGATAACTTCATGGCCTCTAGCATATCAGACTCACCCAGGGCTGGCCTTAGGGAAAATGGCACCCTGGGCAAACTTGTGTTTTGGTGCCCCTGGTCCCTGTGGGCCTAGTGCCACGTATTTCCCTTGGCACCCATGGGCTCCCCAACCCCTACATCCCCATCCTGTGCCCCTTTTACCAGTAACCCCTGCATTGTGCCCTCTTTGCCCGCAACATCCGCACAGTGCCCCCTTCATCCTAACACCTGCACTTTCCTTCCACTTGTGCCCCCAGCTCTGCGCTTCCAGCATGTCCTGACACATTGCCCCCTGCCCAGTACCCTCCACCCCTCTGGCTACAGTGCCCTGGGCATCGGCCCAGTTTGTCTGGCCCTAAGGCTGCCCTGGAATCAACATCCATGTGGTCTGGGTCAGTGGTTCTCATTCAGGGGTTTTCAAAGGTCTTCCATGCAGTACTCAACTCGTCTAGATCAAGGATTTCTCAGCTCGGGGGTAGTAGCACCCCAGGGGGTCATGGTACAGGTTTGGGGAGGGGGTGTTGCAAGTACAGAGCCAGCATTAAGGGTTGGCAAGCAGGGCAATTGTCCAGAGTTCGCCACCCTAGCTAAGTTACGTGCCTCAGCCCTGTCTCCTGAAATTTGGGGTTCAGACAAGGCTCACAAATTTAAAAACAGGCTCATATGTCACCCTGAAATGTAAGTACAATATTTATGTTCTGATTGATGTAGAATTTGTCCGTACTAGTGCGCTGTGATACTTCTGTAGTTTTACGTCTGATTTTGTAAGCAAGTCATTCTTCAGTGGGGAGAAACTTGGGGTATGCAAGACAAATCAGACTCCAGATTCTCCAAAACCAAGCATATAGGATTTATGCTCCCACATAAGAACAATTCGCTGGATCTCTCGGGCCCTCGCTGTCAGGGCTGGACCCAATCCAGGCCGTAATGGCATGATTGATTAACTCCCCCACCGGTGAAGAGTGAGCAAACCATCATGCCTCTGCACTCTTGTGCCTTTGGGCACTATCCCCACATCTTTGGGTGCATGCTACTGCCATGCTATTACCAATTTAATCTGAGCCTGGAATGGGATGTTCGTTGTGCTGTTTGGTGCATGTCTTGGGAGATGAGCAAAGTTCAGCTTCATTTGAAGCATTTAATAAGCACCAGCCTCGCTAATGACTCCCTCCCACCCTATTTATCGCATGTATGAAGGCCTAGCCCTTGACCCTCCATGAGCAGATGGATCTGAAAGGCCTCTCTGTGTTTCCGCACAGCCCAAGTCAGGGAGGGTGACTGTGCTATTTCCCCACACTCCAATCTCTGCTGCTTTGAAGAAGTACGTCTGTAATCTTTACGAGGCCTTGGAGATATGGGAGCTCTGGGTACACATACACCAATGCTAGCCAGCTGTTGAGATTTTTTTTAATGTTCTTTCCCGCCAAATCCCCACCCCCTCCTAGAGACCTAGTCCAAGTTAAAGTAATTTCCTTCCCAGTAAAGATTTACAGAGCTTACCTGCAGCCAGAAAGTCCGCTAAACTCAAGGTCCTGGTTTTCTTCCAAAAGCAATCGGAAGAGAGCTAACAAAAGAGAAAGAGAGAGACAGACAGAGAGGAGCTATTGTTCTGGGGCCCTGTAAAATTCACTTTCAAAATGCAACAGGAATCACTAACTGGAGAAGTGAGGGCAAGAAACTGGTGAGAGAGGGAAAGGGAAGACTCCCCAAATTATTATTATTATTTATTATCATTCACTAGCACCTGAAAGCCTCAACAAAGATCGGGGCTCCCTTGGCCATTCATTGTAGAAAGACGTAGTAAGTAACTAGTCGCTGGAGTGTCTCTTTGGGTATGTCTACACTACCCCGCTAGTTCGAACTAGGAGGGTAGTGTAGACATACCCTAAATGACATGGTGGAATGGGGATAGGAAACGGGTGTAGCCATAGGTGGGCCTGAGTGGGCCATGGCCCACCCACTTATGCAGCCCCCCCATCCTATCTCCTGCCCCAGCACTTGCCCTGCTCAGCCCATCCAGTGCTCTTGCCAGGGAGCAAGGTCAGGGTGCAGGGGTTTGCCCAGCTCTAGGTCTCCAGATGGAGCAGGGGGTTGGGCCAAAGAGCTTGCCCTGATTGTCCACTCAGCACTTTTGCTGAGGTCCGGGGTCAGGGTGCAGGATTTACCCCACTCTACGCATCCGCTGCTTCAGCCGCCAAGCTGGGTCACGGATCTGCCCTTCTCTTCCCACTTGGCGTTCTTTCCAGGGAGTGGGATTGGGGCATGGGGGGATTGCAAGCCCCCAATCTCCACTCCTCAGCTGGAGCGCCAGAGTGAGGCAGCTCTCAGGCCCTGACCCTGCTCCCCAGCAGGAGAGCAGGGCTGAGCTGGAGCAGCCTCCAACCCCACTCCCTGACTAGAATGCCAGGCCGGGGCGGGGAACAGCATAGACGGGGATGCACTTTTCTTCACACCCCCCCCCCCCATTTTTCCAAGGCCCTGGCCAGAGTGTCTATCACACACACACACACACACCAGGAATTTGCAGGGCAGAGGGGGAGATGTGGCTCTAATGGCTCCTGCCAATGCCCTCCTGTCATTGCCCGCTCACTCTAAATTGGGATCCACCCAAGAGTCCTGCTTTACCTACGCCACTGAAATGAAGGCATATCATGTGCCAAGAAGTGTTCCCTCTAAGCTGCAGGGCAGCCCAGCTTCACGGGGGATTAATCAGCCCCGCCCAGCCTGAGGCTCAGGGCTCTGTGCAGGGAGCTGACTGATGGGGTGGGGCTGATTAATCACCTGTGAAGCTGAGCTGCAGTGCAGTTTAGAGGGAACACGGGTGCCAAGCCATGGGCTGAGTGGGAAGGTGAGAATTTAGCATAAAACAAGGCGGGGCCTCTCCAAAACATGGGGAGTCATCATCATGTCCACGTCCACATTCAAGATGGAGCCCGAATCACAAACCTGAGGCTGAGGGCTGCAGACTCAAACGCCAGCACTTGTTCCTGTCACTCGACCTGGCCAAACACCCATTAAAGGTAAAGAAATGGGAACCTTGTGCACACACTCATACCGTACCCAAAACACATCCAAACATATAGGTGCCATACACACCTCTGCTGGCATTTATACTATTAGGGACAAGGGTGGAAGCAGAAAGTCCCCTGACAGTGGGAGAAAGAAACAGTCATTGCAGGGTTGTGGAGCTGCCGTCACTCACTGCATAGAATCTCTGGATAGAACACACAGGAAGCACAGAGCAGCTTCTTGAGGGGCTTAGGGGGGAAGGATCCCATTCCTGTTGATCTTCTGCTCAGCTTTAGCTCCTAACCCAGCTAGTCAGGCTAGGGGCTGGCAGGAGGGTTCTGGTACAGGTTGAATCTCTCTAGTCCGCACTCCCAGCACCTGACCGGTGCCAAACCAGAGAATTTGCCAAACCATCGGAAGTCAACATTGTTCAACAGAATTGCCAACACTTCCACTGCTTACTGGGTTGTTAGAAGACATTTAGGGGTAAATCAGAGCTAAGTAACAGCACAGAACAGTGAGAACCAGGACTGGTAGCTGTAAACAAACTTTATGGAATTGCAGGAAACTTGGCCACACCCATGATAAATGGACACCCCCAGCTAACTAAAATCATGCTGGACCACGGATGTTGCCAGACCAGAGAGTGCCAGACTAGAGGAGTCTAGATTATTCACATGTGTGTATGCTCAATACTGAAGCATGCATGCACATACTTGCAGAACCAGGCCTCTTGGCTTTGCTTTGGCATCATTCTTTCTAATGGTTATTCTGAAATCTTCTCAGGATACTTGGAATGGGGGATTATTATTGCTTTGTTAATGGCTTTGTTTCTATGGAAGCTGTAATAGAAGATCTGATGTATGTGGGTTTCTTGCAAAAGCAGGACATTGTCTGTAACCTGTAATAGTGCAGGCAAATGCTGTAAGAGAAACTCCCCCATGCACACCCCTCTGACTGCCGGGCCTCAAATCCCACAGCCAAGCTCACAGCCAAGCTCTTCTGCAGGAAGGGGCCAGGTTTTATGCTGGCCCTTTAAGAACTCTGTAGCTGTGCCCAGCCAGTAATGCAGGAATGATAGCAGAGGTGCAAAAGTCCCTTCTGATGATTAATATACCTTGTGTACAAAGAAGCTCTGTGGTGAATGGAGGCCGGAGTTGGGATTAATTGCATACCTTGAAGTGGAAAGATTTATGTAAGGAAACAGACTTGGCAGACTGCCCTACCAAAGGCTGTGTCTACCTGACAAAGTCTCCACACCTGTCGTGCTCCAACAGCAAAATATTATTTAACAACATTTGAAGGGAGACTTGTAATAGCTAGGCTCTCCTTCACGCCCACCTCCTCCACTGTGCTATGTCAGAGCACGAGTTTATTTTTTCGGTTTCTTTGTAGGTTTCTTTGCGTGTGCCTTTGAGATGAGTCAGCAGGCTTCATCAAAGAAGGTTTGATAACTTTGGCGGGATCCACCTACTCATCTGGAGGTCAGGTAGCTGATTGCCTGGTATAGGGCAACTTATGTGTGGCACAAAATGGGTGTGTGTCGCATTTCGAATATTGCCACTGGAGAAATGTAGGCTATTTTCCAAGCCACCTAAGGGATTTACATGTCCAGGTCCCATTAACAGGGAGTCCAAATCACCCATAAAGCTTTGAAAATCTCCATGACAGACAGTGATGGGCCAACCTCGCTCATGGAATTATCTCTGTCACAGAGGTGTTACACTTAGAGTCGGTGTCATTAAAGAGTCCGGAGGCAAGCTGGGAGAAAAAATAACAATTGAGTTCATTAAAAGATGAAGGAATCTGAACATAGCTCTTGCCCGCTCATGCAGTTTCAGTTATCTCCTGTGTTGCCTGAATCCACCCACAAACTCACGCAAACCAGGATTTAGGGTGCAGTATTCTGTCAGCAGCGAGAACTCACGCCAAAACACGGGCTGAGCAACACCTGGGGGCATGACACTGCTGCCAGTTGCCTGGGAGAGAAATAGCCACCCACAAAGACTTCTACATTGTTCTTGGTCTTGTTCACACATGTCTTGGGATAAATAAGGAACTTCCCTCACTTACAAACATAGAAGAGTTTCACTCTTGTACCATCACACGTAGCTCTCTGGCCATTGGTGGTGAATTAGGCAGCACCTTACCAAAGAATGATATATCCTGCCCTCTCCAGCCCTCAGAGTGACTCCACTCTGTCCCTGTTGTTCCTCTGCCACAATCTAATGCTTTACGTGGATGTTAGTTACAAAACAAACTGATACCTTCTGTCAAGAAGCCATCAATTAAGATGCCAAACCAGGTCCCTTTCTGACTTCTTCATGGGCTAGAGATGCTTAATGGGATATATACTCATGGGTAGTGTAGGTTGATTTTCCTAGCCCTCATTCCCTTTGTCCCTGCAGGTTAATTGACATGGTTAGTGTTGGGTCTAACGCGCTGCATTAGAGGAGGCATGAGATCTGCCATGTTTTTCCACTTGGCGGTAGATTTGGCAAGGTGAGGAATCGGCATTTGAAGGGTATTCTGCAAAAACGTGAGAGGAAACTCAGCCTTTGTCCTTGTCATACACAGAGAGAGATCTCTCTACTTGTCTGCTTTTCAACCCTCTCTTCTTATTTTGGGCTCAGTTCAGCTTCCTTACCCTGCATGAACAGGCAAATGAGACAATGAAAATTAATAGGACTGGCTTGAGAGGAAGGCAAGCAGGATTCGTCACTCTGTGTAATACTTGTGGCAGCGTCTAGGACAGATTGTCAATCACCTATAAATGTTCAAGGAGACAGATGTGTTACATTTCACTTTAAATGTGAATTTTATTTTCAGCCATCTTCTCACCGCAT
The DNA here is from genome assembly GCF_052426305.1 of Pelodiscus sinensis. NCBI lineage: Eukaryota > Metazoa > Chordata > Testudines > Trionychidae > Pelodiscus > Pelodiscus sinensis. The sequence continues at coordinate 116,698,200 of NC_143056.1, read as the reverse complement.
ATTCTATCTACCTCTCCTCCATTTTAAACTTTTCCAGATTTTCAACTTGTTCGGTTTGTTGTGTCTTTCTTATATTATGTTTGGACTATCAAATAGACTATGGCTTTCGGTGTGCATCCTAGAAACAAGATAGACAGTGGCTATGTATAGCAAGTGTCTCTTCACAAGAAGCACTTTATGGAGTGCTTGGAAATCCATTGACTTCAGTAGGAATGGGATCAGGCCATAGAGTTTTTGAAAGACCCTTAGGTTGTTTGAGAAAGAGAAATAAAAAAGAGATCTGTTTAACCCTAGCCATTGAAAAAGCTCAGCTCTGTATACCACCCCTTCCATGAATGGGTCTTTGTGTCATACTAAGGTTTAGCATACATATGTACACCACAATGTGCAGCAGTAAAATAGGGTTACACTAGGGATGAAGGGTCAAAGGGTGATTTCTGCAGTATGGGCTAGCAGATAAGGCACTGAATTGGGAATCAGGAGACTGGGATTCTAGTCCTACCCCTACCACAGATCTGCTGTGTGACTTTGGACAAGATATTTCAGGTACATCTTCACTGCAGAGTTAACCTGGGTGATTGACACCCAGGTGCAAATAGCCATACTGAAAAACCCTGTCTGAGATATCGCATCCTCACTGCAGCTGCACTTTCCTGTGTGTGCTGCTGGTACTTCTCAGGGCATGCCCCATGGTTCTTTGAGTGATGCCATAATTCTTGCCCACAATTGTGGAACAACTTGTCTGTACTTCTGGGCACACAGGAGAATTATGGAAAGATGCTGGAGGACTAATGGCACTCACATGATTTAGCCTGTATCTTCACTGTGCAAAACTGGCAAAACTGATAGTGAAGAATTACAAAGGGATCTCACTAAGCTGAGTGGGCAACAACATGGCTTATGAAATTCAGTGTTGCATAAATTCAAAGTAATGCACATTGGAAAACATATCCCCAACTAAACAAAATATTATGGTGTCTAAGTCAGACACTAGCTGTTACCACTCAAGACAGGTCTTGGATTCATTATGGATAGTTTTCTGAAGACATCCACTCAGTGTGCAGCAGCAGTCAAAAAAGCAAACAGAACATTAGGAACAATTAGGAAAGGAACAGATAGTTAGGCAGAAAATATTATAAAGCAGCTGTATAAATCAATGGTGCACCACACCATGAATACTGCATGCAGTTCTGATTGCCCCACCTCAAAAAAATATTTAGAATGGGGCGGGGGGGATAGTGAATGGCAACAAAAATGATCAGGGATAGGGAACAGCTTCCATATGAGGCGAGATTAAAAAGGTTAGGAATTTTGCAGAGCTAGCTGTTCAGAGCACTCACCAAAGAAAAGCAATTCATAATTTCTAGATTCTCTTTTCCCCTCTGAAGCATGTATCTAGAATCCAATTCAGATGGGCACAGAAATGCTGCTGTATGACTCAGGAAACAGAAGATTGTTTCAGACAGACCAGGGTGAAGATCCTTTGCCTGATCTGAGATACACTCAAGTTCAGAACTGGAATAGTATGGGAGCTGCAGGTTAGACCAGAGGGTGTGTCTAGACTACAGGGTTTTGTCGACAGAAGTCCACTTTTGTCAACAAAACTATACCTGCATCTACACTACCGTTGAGTTCTGTCAATATAACGTCGACAGAACTCCGCAGTTTTGTCGGCGGCGGTAAACCTCATTCTACGAGGAATAACGCCTTTCGTCGACAGAGTTCTGTCAACAGAAGGCGTTATTGCATCTACACTGTCCTTTGCGTCTATACTCTGGATGTAGTCTAGACGCTCTTTGTCGACAGAAGCTTTGTTGAAAGTATCTGTCAACAAAACCTCTGTCGACAAAAGCCTGTAGTCTAGACGTACCACTATGCTGATTATTTTCTGGAATAACGGCATTGTGCAGGAGGGTTTTTCTTGCACAAGAAGGGGCAGCATAGACAGTTCCTTCTGGCGCAAGAGCCTCTTCTGCAAAAATGGTGGCTCATTAGGTATGCAAATGAGGCTTGGCGATATTCCACTCTAAGCCTCATTTGCATATTTCTCCTGCAAGAGGTCGCGAGTGTAGGCATAGCCTCAATGTATGCAATCAGGCCTGCCAACTGGGGAGGCCAAGGGGGCAACTGCCCCGTGACCCAGTGATGCAAAAGGGCCCAGGGCTCCCAGTCACTGCCACCACTACTGCAGTAACACTGGGGCTACCTGGAGAGCTGGGGACACAGTATGGCACACTCCAAGCAGCACTGAGGGCTAGGGGGAGGGGAGACCTGGTCCAGGTGGTGCTGACGGCCAGCTGCCCCTCGCCCTTCCCCTTCTGCCTGAGACTGTGCCCCTTCCGGGAATTCAGAGCAGTCCCCCCTGCCCCGCCTCCACACACACCTTGTCCACTGGCCCGGTGAGGCTGTCGGCTCCCCTGTATGCAATAGAGACTGTGAACACATTTATGGCACAGTTCAAAATGCTCTTAACGCCCAGGGTAAACACTAGGCACTCAAATAAGAGAGAGATATTTGAGGCTGATAAAGACACAGTTGAGAAATGTTCAGGCATCAGGGTGGTGCTTTTAATTGATTTGGATATTAATTGGATTTCGTTAGATAATTTGCATACTTATGAATGAGGAACAAGGCTGAAAAGAAAAGAAATCCATGGGCACACAATGCAAGCACGTAAAACTTTATTTCTTTTATGAGACAAAGCATTTCAGTGATTATAAGCAAATGAGAGCAGGAGGGCGGGAGGGCGGGAGGGTGACATTTATAGAGGGCAGGATGTAAAACTGCTCTTCTACCTGTGTAGCAAAATCTCTCCAGCCAGTAACAGCAAAGGCTTCACTTCCATTAAAACAATCCTGTAGCTTGATCTCTACTGAAAATATTTGCAACCCCAGGCTTCTCTGGTGCTATGATTGGATACCTAAACCTCTCTGATAATCAGGCAAAACCTGTCAGGTTGCCTACCTGTTTAAAGGAGAAATTCAAAACAGGAAGGAAGGAAGGTTGGTTTTGTCTAGCACAGAGATGTAAACTTTGGCACTATTCACTGTACAGTCGAAAATGTGTTAGGCACATAGGTGTGTGAAGCACATTTGTCCATAGGACGAATTCGGGTGGCTGTCCCAGGCTCCTCTGTGCTTTTCGGGGCCTCACAGCAGCTATCCCATCTGTCCCTATAGGAGGGACCCAAAGAACTATGGGGTCTAGTGTGGGGAGGCAGCAGAGGTTGTCTGTCTCACACACCATCTGGGCAGCGGGAGCCGGAGAGGCCTGGCAGCCTGCTACACTCCATACCGATGCACAGCTCTCCCGGCCCACTTCTTAGAGGCAGCAGCAGAAAACAGAGCACTCCAGCCTCAACAGGGCGCAACAGGCCAAGAGGGTGGTGCAGTAGGGCGGGCCAGAGCAAAGTGGAGCAGGCTATTGGGCCTCTCCAACTCCCACCACCATGGTGAATGTGGGTGGGGGGAGATCCTGGCTGTTACCCCACAACAGTCCCCATTGCTCGGGGAAGGAGGAGAAGAGGCGGGGCTTGGAAAGGCATGGGGCAGGACCTGCAGTGGGGGGGTCACCCCTGAATCCCTTGGAACAACCTTGGTTAGGCAAAAACTGAGTTTAATAGAAACAAACCTTGTTTAAATGTAATTGTTGCTCGCACAATCTAAAACGCTTTCCTTGACCAGTATAGTCAGAGAATATTTCTTTTAACCATGATATAAAACTGCTCTACTGGTAAGGCGCTATGTTTTTAGTGGTTACCAAAAAAATCACTGAGTTTTACAAAGCTATTCAGATTGTCATCTGAATTTTGGACCACTCAAGCATTTGACAACACCGATTATGTTTAAAACAAAAATATTACATAGGTATATGTGTTTATGTTAATATTAATATTAAATTAGCCTAAGTGTAAATACAAAGCTGTTTGTTAAACAAAGGCAATTTTTGAAAGATACACACCCATGCACATCTGTAACCCATGTACCTAACAGGGAGATATCTCTTTAAGAGACCCCTGAGTGGGAGGTAGGAATGAGTAGTGTGGGAGATACACATGCGTATGTACATCTGCTAATGTACACTTCATTGAACAAACGCCAGCATTGAACTGCTTTTACTTTCAATATTCTTACTGTTTGTTGCTTATCTCTGTCCTCTCACCCCCAAGTATTAACTCATATTTAGAGAGAAAACTGTTATATTTCCCACCAATTTTCACCTATATGTTATTTTTTTGTAATAAACTTTGATAAATTCCTGAGACATTTTAAACAAAATAAAAGCTAAAAATAAAGGACCTTGCTGTAGACCAGCATTTCCCAAAGTGTGGTCCACAGCTCAGTACCGGTCCATAGAAAAAAAATACCGGTCCTTAGAAAAAGGATCGTGCATGATCCTATTAATTTGTGTGGCGGGGTAGCAGCACACCACACTGCTGAGCGTGGTGGTGCGGCCCTCTTGGGCGTGGCAGGTCTAGATCCGACAGGCGCCAGGACCAGGGAGAAGTCTGGGCGCCGTGCACACTGACGCAGAATGCCCAGCGCCGGACGCAGCCGGGGGAACCAGCGCTGGCCGATAAAGCAGCCAGGATTGGGACCAGGGGGAGCGGGCGGAACAACCTGCTGGACAGGTAGAGCCAGTGACACAATTTATTTGCATATTCATCATTTGCTTAAAGAATATACAAATATGCAAATAAATGTTCCCAGTCCTCCAAAAGCTTGTGAATGGGCTTGCTGGTCCCCAGTATCAAAAAGACTGGGAACCACTGCTATAGACTATTGACTTTATATCCAGTGAGCTTAGAATCCTAGAACTGGAAGGGACCTCGAGAGGTCATCAAGTCCAGTCCCCTGCCCTCCAGCAGGACCAAGCACTGTTTAGATCATGGCTACTCAACTTTGGAAGCCCTGGGATCACAATGATACTTACAGCAGATGGCAAGGGCCGCAACTTAAATGTGGTTGCATATACATACAAATATATATGCAAATATATGCAAATAGCTTCCTTCACACTGATGGGCATGAATTCAAAGATTAAGGCAAGACAACACAAAACGCAAGCCCCATGTAAGTCAGTTCTGCTGATATTAACAAAATTCAATATTTACCTGATTTCCACCCATATGACAGCACCTTTAATGAGCAATGACAGTCCAGGAATTTAACTACTAAAATGCATCTCAACAGAAGACCATTATATTGACTCGCCATTGTGCAGCGTGTTCCCAGTGGAGGCCATGTTAAAGGATCCCACCTGTAGGCTGCATGTTGAGTACCCCTGGTGTAGATCATGCCTGATAGATGTCTATCCAACCTGCTTTTAAATACCTCCAGTGATGGAGATTCCACAACCTCCCTAGGCAATTTATTCCAGCGTTTAACTACCCTGAGAGTTAGGAAGTTTTTTCTAATGTCCAATCTAAACCTTCCTTGCTACAATTTAAGCCCATTGCTCCTTGTCCTAACTCAGAGACCAGGGAGAACAATTTTTCTCCCTCCTCCTTATAACACCCTTTTACATATTTGAAAACTGCTATCATCAGAACTACTTAAGGATAATAGAGAAGCAGAGACTAAGAATCTTTTATATTTGTCCTTATTAATTTTATTTATTTTCATTGTGGTAGTTCCTGAAGGCACCCACCAAAACTGGTACCCCATTGTGCCGGATGCGGTACATATTAATAATAAGAAATAGATCCCACCCAAATTATTTACAATTAGAGATGGGCAGGAAATGGTTTCCCATCACATGAACATTTTCAATATCTCAAAAAACAAAATCCCCTTCCCAAATTAGAATGAAAAGTCAAAATCTTGAAAATGTCCATGAATCAAAAATTTGAAAAATCCTTTGACTGGGATCAGCTAAAATATTTTATTTCAATTTTGATAATTTAAAAAACTTATAGTATCGTGAGGTTCAATTTTAAAAACAAAAGTCATTCCATATGAGAAAACTATAATTTTTCATTTTGAAAATGCTGAAGACCTATTTTGACAATTTCAAAACTTCTTCCAAAAACATTTTAAGTTGAAGGACTTTGTCTAAATTGGCCCTGTTGTTTGGTTTTGACAAAATAGCATTTTCCAACAAAAAAAAGTTTCATAAAAAAAATCCTAATCAGCTTGGCTTACAGTCCAGATAGATCAGGCAGACAAAGTGTGGGAGGGGCACCAACGAGTGAAGTGATTTTCCCAGTCACCTAGCAGGTTAGTGGCAGAACTAAATCTAGAGCACTTATCTACTGGGGCCCACACCAGTGGCCTACCCAGTGGACCTGGCTCAGTAGTCTCTGGTTGATTAGGATTGCTCTATAGAATCATAGATGATTAGCATGGGAAAGGACCTCAGGCAGTCATCCAGCCCCTTGCTCTAAACAGGACCAACCCCAACCAAATCATTCCTTCCAGGGCTTTGTCAAGCCTGGCTTTAAAACCATCTAAGGATGGAGATTCTACCACCTCCCTAAGTAACATATTCCAGTGCTTCACAGCCATCTTAATAAAGTAGTTTTTCCTGATAGCCAACCTAAACCTCCCCCACTGCAACTTGAGACCATTGCTCCTCGTTCTGTCATCTGTCACCACTGAGAACAGCCTGGCTCCTACCTCTTTGGAATCCCTTTCGGGTAGTTAAAGGCTGCTATCAAATCCCCCCTCAGTCTTCTCTTCTGCAGACTGAATAAGCCCAAATCCCTCAGCCTCTCCTCATAAATCATGTGTCCCAACCTCTTAATCATTTTTGTTGCCCTTTGCTAGACTCTTCCCAATTTGGTCATACAATTTCTGTAGTGGGGCCCCCAAAACTGGACACACTACTCCAGATGTGGCCTCACCAAAGCTGAATAGAAGGGAGTAGTCACCTCTCTCGATCTGCTGGCACTGCTCCTATTAATGCAGCCTGATATGCCATTAGCTTGGCTACAAGGGCACACTGTTGACTCATATCCAGCTTCTTGTCCACTGTAATCCCTCATTTTCTGCAGAACTCCAGTTATTTCATCAATCAGGCTAGTCAGGCATGACTTGCCCTTGGTGAATCCATGTTGATTGCTCCTAATCTCTTTGTCTCCTCCAAGAGTTTCAAAATTGATTCCTGGAGGACCTTCTCCATGATTTCTCCAGGTGCTGAGGCGAGTCTAATCGGTCTGTTGTTCCCCAGAGTCTCCTTCCCTTTTTTAAAGACAGGAACTGTATTTGCCTTTTTCTATCCATCCAGTCACCATGAGTTTTCAAAGATAAGGGCCCATAGTTCTGCAATAATATCAGCCAACTCTCTCAGCACCCTCGTATGCATTAGATCTGAGGAAAAATCTGGCTGGGAATAAAACCATGGTATTTATTTTAATAGTTTTCTCCGCTCTTTAGGGTATAGGCCCTTGAGTAGAGACCAGTGGGAGAATGTATGTTATTAACTATTATTTGTATTGTAGTAGTACCTAGGAGTGTCATTTGTGCACCGAGACCCCCAGGACCCCATTCTGCTAGGCATTTTACCAAAGAAGATCAAAAAATGGTTTCCTGTTCTTTCTATTCTTCCCTTCCATTGTGAACCGTAGCCATACAATGAGCTTGTCTGAACTACAGAACCACCATGTTTGGGAAACAGGCCCATCTTGTAACACAGACAAAATCTAACAGTGTTATAATGGTGTCCCCAAACTATGCCAAAGCCTTGGCCATACAAATATCCAAACAAAACAAATATCCGTACAAAAATGGTTGATTGATGGTCACCATTAAACACTGACCAAAGAGGCTACAGGTAACTCAGAAGCACCACAATCCCTGTTATCCAGATTGTGAAGACTGGGCATGCAGATGATACCTTACTAAAAACACTTGATTTGGGAATAAAAAATGTCAGTCCCAGGTTTTTTATATGCCCAGAAGTTTGTCAGAGAAACTTTCCAGTAAAGGCAAGTCAACTGTCCTTCTGAACACAACGTTAAATATTATGGAATACATGATGCACCTCTTCTCTGTTTTACATTTCTTAATCAGTATTTCTAAGCTGATTTATATTTTAAAATGTATTTGTAAGCCTTCATAAAGTAATCATTCCAGATTACTACATGTTTAATGCCCTGACACAGAGACATTATTTTAAATTTATCAGTCAGAGCTGTTTAGTGTGTTCATAACAAATTTTATTGCTTTTAGGAAAAGGGAATATTAGTTTTGTGTGATCTCCATAATGACAGACAAGTTAATGAATCTTCACAATGAATTTGTATTAAAATAGGTTTCCTAAGATTTTAGGAATAACAAAGGATTTTATACTTTACAAAGGTACTGATTTTGGTAGAGGGTTCTCTTAAAACTAGTTCATTGAATAGTCAGAAGTTTAAAAAGGGGAAATACATTTGTCCGACTATCTGGAAGAAAAGAGGCGTTGTCCCTTTAAGGGCTCTCTCAACAGGGGGGATGAAGAAAAAAAATTGGAGCAGGGACAGACAGAAAGAACAGGAAGCCTTTGGAAGCAAGTTTTTATACCACAGTAATTAAAATTAAAATGTATATTTTAGATAAGGGTGGGCTTTTGAAGAACTTACATGTCTGAAGATGGAAGGCTCATGCTGTACCCTCAGACCGTGCACCTAAAAATCTATACAAGGATTTTTTTTAGAGATGTGATTTTATAATCATCATCAACAAACTAATGAATTATTTAAAGCAAGTTTTAAACTTGCAGACATATAAGAATAATGCACATCTATTTTGGTCAGTAAGTTTAGAAAGTGACAGTATATACCTCCAGGTTGACACATGACGGTTAAAATTCATTATGCTTTAATGCAGGGGTCGGCAACCTTTTCAAACCAAAGAGCCAAACTACATCAAAATTCAGAACAAGTGGTCAACAAAGAGCCTTATAAGAATGCCCATTTGCATGACTGAAAATATACAACGTAATATTATTGATAATTGACATGATGATTAATAACAGCATTAATTAAACATTGTACTCACAGACTTTATTTAATGGGGCTTCTGCTGCTGCATCTTTTCACACATTTCTTTGAAGTTTGCACCATAACTGGTCAAATCCAACTTCGTTCATGCAATCAGGTTGTCCTCTGTCAATCTTATGGCAGAGGGCTAGTAATGTAGGGGCGCAGAAGACTGGGTTGGAGGGTCTCAGACTGGGGTGTATGATGAACTCAGGGCACAAGGTTGGGGTGTGTGAAAGTGCAGGAGTGTTATGGCAGGAGATTGCGGATGTGGGGGTGCAGGAGTCTGGGGATGTGGGGATATAAGGGGCTCAGGGCAAGGTGTTCAGGTTTATAATGGACTCAAGTGGGTGTGTGCGAGGGTACAGGAGTGTTATGACGCTGCAACCAGATGGGGGCTGGGCCCAAATCGGGGACTTGTTGGCCAGGCTTCATTTTAAATAAAGTGAAATATTATGTCCAACACAAAAGGTTTCAACATTGTCTTTATTTATGGCAGAGGTGGGGAACCTTTTTGGATTGAGGGCTACTGTCCCACGGAAAAATCAGCTGGGGACTACACAAGTGAGAAGCAAAAAAAAAAAAAAATAGTGGGGGGAGGGGCAGGGAGGACTGAGATTCAAGGCCTCAGGCCAGATTTATTCTTCTGGGGTTCCAGGGTGACTGGATTTTGTGGGCCCCCCTAGGCTCTGGGATGAGGCCAAAAATTAGGGGTTAAGTGTGTGGGACAGGGCTACTAGAGTGTGTCTAGACTACAGGGTTTTTTCAAAAAAAGTGGCCTTTTTTCGAAAAAACTATACCTGCGTCTACACTACCACCGCGTTCTGTCAACAGTAAGTCGACAGAACACGGCAGTTTTGTCGACAGCGGTAAACCTCGTTTTACGAGGAAGAACATCTTTGTCGACACAGATCTGTCAACAAAAGGTGTGTGTGGATGCAGGGAGCCTGTTCTGTTGAAAAAAAGGCCTCCAGGAAGAAGCCCTGGTAGACAGTCTAGCTTTTACATGTAGAGCACCTCTGTGGTTCCTGGCCGCAGCCTCTTAACGGCACAGGCACCCAGACAGGCCTTGCTGTCCGGCAGCTAGCCAAAGCACCAGTGCTAGCCATGTCCCAGCCTCAAGACCCCCCTGGCCCTTCTCAGGAGAGAGAGGAGGACCCACCCAGGGGCACCAAAAGGCAGGCACCAGCCTGGTCAGGGCCAGAAATCAAAAACCTGCTGGAGCTCTGGTCCCAGGAAGAAGCCCTTTAGGCCCTGCAGACATGCCGTAGGAATGAGGACATCTACGAGCACCTGGCCCAGGGATTGACCACCAAAGGGCATCACCCCCACATTATGGCACAAGTGAGGGCCAAGGTCAAAGAGCTGCGACAGGGATATGCCAACGCCCAGGACCAGAGCTCCCGCTCCGGGGCAGCCCCAGAGACCTGCCCTTACTACCAGGAGTTGGAGCAGATCCTGGGCAGTGGGGAAGCCCGGATTCCACTGCGTGTGGTGGAGTCTGAGTTACCCCACCACATTGTAGACCAACCCCTGACAGAGGAAGACCAGGCAGGCATGGGCGGCGAGTTGTATGGGCCCGTGGTGCCCAGGCTCCACCAATATTTGGAGCTGGAGAGGGCCACTGCCCCCCTGCACGTCCTCCCGGAGTATCTCTCACCTGACCCCAGTCCCGGCCCTGGGCCATCCCTGCCGTGCGCAACCTCCACTGAGCTCCCCCTTGCCGGCTGCTGCTGCCATGCGCAGCGTGCTCAAACCGGTGGGCAGGGAGACGCCCGGGTGTGACGTAACGTCACGGCCCGGGATTTTAAAACTGTTGGGTGCTGTGTTGCGCCATCTGGCTGAGTTGCGGGTTCGGAATCCAAGGACGGAGTGCAGACTCCGGCCCTGCAAAGTGGAAGGCAGAAGGTAGGGGAGAGCTGGGAGAGGAAGGGGCTTGTGCGCTGGGGGAGGGGGAGGGAGAAAACTAGGGGAAGGGCTGGGAGAGGAAGGAGCTTGTGCAAAGGAGGAGGGTAAAGGGGGAAGAAAGGGGAAGGCACCAAAGGGACAGGGTAGAGGAGAGAGAACTGCCAGGGGGCCAAGTGCAGACAATGAGGAAAAGGGCAGGAGGGGAGGTGTTAGTGGGAAGGGGGCAGAGTGATGCCGGGAGGGGAGAGGGTAAGGGCATTAGGGGCTGGAGGAGGAAGTGCTGGGAGAAGCCTTGAAAGAAGGGGTGGGCATGAGGAAAGCTGGCATGGAGCAAGTCATATGTGAGGGCACAGAGGGGCATGAGGGGAACGGGGGCAGAGGGTGGTGAGGGGAGGGGACTGGACTCGATGACCTCTCGAGGTCCCTTCCAGTCCTAGTATGATTCTATGATTCTAAGGGCAGCAAACTCTGCAATGATGTTGTCCAGGTCCCCGAGATGGACGAGCTTCTTCAGCAGCTCTGCATTGATGGCCCTCACCACCTGCAGCACGAGACAAATAGACAGACAGAAACCAGGGAGTTAGACAGGTTACCTAAACACTTGGGAGGAGAACCCTCCCCACCCCCAACCCACCCCTCCACTTGTCAGGACACCCCTCCTCCCCTGCATCAGTGCAGGGGTGGCCAAGGAGCGGCTCCCAAGTGCCACTCCATCCCCCACTCCCTCTTGCCCTTGCCTGGCAGTCCCCCTTTCTCAATCCTCCCCACTCCCCCCACTCAGCAGGGCCTGTCCCCCAACAGTGACTTACCTCCATCAAGACGGCCCCGATGGTAGACCTCCCCTCACCAAACTGCTGTCCCACAGAGCGTTAGCTGTCGGGGGTGGCCAGCTTCCACAGGGCGATTGCAACCTGCTTCTGCAGGGGGATGGCGGGCCGCAGGTGGGTGTCTTAGTGTTGCAGAGAAGGGGCGATCCAGGCACACAGCTCCAGGAATGTGGCCTTCTGCATCTGGAAGTTGTGGAGCCAGTGGTCATCGTCCCAGAGCTGCATGACGAGCCGGTCCCACCAGTCTGAACTCGTCTCGTGCCTCCAAATCTGCCTGTCCTCAAAAAAGTTTGGGGGCAAGGACAGAGCTCCTGCATCCTAGAGAAGGGTCTCCTCAGTGCGGTCCGGGTTCACAGGGGGCAGGAGATTCATGACAGAGTCTTGCAGATGCAGCAGAAGCTGCAGTATGGCAGCATGGGGACATCACCTGCCCAGGGACAGCTCAGGTTCCATGGCCAAAAACAGTGAAAATCAGAAAGAAAAAAACCCAGAAAATAAACCGCTGTGGTGTCCGAGGAAGCAGGGCAACCAGAGCAAGAACTGCAGCATCTTTGCTTTCCATCTAGGAGGTAGGCAAGCCAGAAGCAGGAGCAGAGCAAGGGCTGTCCAGGGGGATCCCTTTAAGCACGCGTCTCTGCAAAGGGCATGTAGCAGCACCTGGAAATAAAGGCTGCCCGCCTGCCCTGCCAGAAGCACTTCCGGGTGCCTTCTTTTTTCGACAGAGTGTCCGGCAGTCTGGACACTCTTTTTTGAAAAAGCAGATCGATTTTTTGATCCGCATAATCAGGGCTTGACAAACGGCGGCGAACGCCGCTTGCCAGCCCCGCACTGTGCATGCGCAAGAGCCTCATTGTGCATGTGCGCGCCGCCAGTAAACGGGGCATCAGGCTGAAATCTACTCGCCACAGGACAGTAGATTCAATAGTTTGTCGAGCCCTGCGCATAATGTAACCTAGACGCTCTTTTTCGACAGGGGCTTTTTTGAAAGATACTGTCAACAAAGCCTCTGTCGAAAAAGGCGTGCAGTCTAGACACAGCCCCAGGGAATGGGATAGGGATGGGAGTGCAGGAAGTGGGCAAGAGGAGGTGGGGGGTGGGAGGGGGTGAGGATGCAAGGTCTGGCCACAGGGCAGGGGGCAGAAGTGGGCTGGGGACTGGCTGCCTGGCCAGCAGCCAGGGGAGATTCTAGCCAGAGGAGCCAGGAGGCAGGGGGGATTCTAGCCAGAGGAGCCTGGAGAGGGGGCAGGGGGAATTCTAGCCAGGGGGCAGGGGAAAGGGCAGGGGGATTCTGGCCAAGGAGCAAGGGGTGTTTGGCCAGGGAGTAGGAAGAAGGGCAGGGGGTGTCTGGCTAGGGGGCTGGTGGTAGGGAGTATTTTGGCCAGGGGGCTTAGGACAGGGGGGGATTCTGGCCAAGGGGCAGGGGCTGCCTGGCCATGGAGGTGAGTGAGGGGGTGGGGACACTTGTTTGTGTACCACATGGCAGGCACCATGCAACACACCTGCTGCTCCCATTCCCAGGAAGCCTCCAAGAAGGATTCGCAGGGGAAGCCTCCAGGGAAGTGTTTCCCAGAGAGATAAAAAAGGGCGGTGCACATGGAGCCATTTTGGCTGCTTGTTTCCCCGCATGTGGAGGGAAGGAAAAGAGCAGTCACCCAGACATTTTTTGCTCCGCTTGTGCCCTGCATGCTGGATCCGGCATGGAGCCTTGGGGATCTCTCCCCCCATCCCTCCCTAAGAAGCAGGCACTGACGCTCTGGCCGTAAGGTTGTAGCACCAGTGCGGGTTCTCTCATGTGGGGGAAATAAGGGGAGGCTGAGTTGGGGCTCCAGAAGAGCCATATCTGGCTCCCTACAGAGCCATATTTGTCTCATAGGCTGCCCAACCCTGACTTAATAGTTCTTTCATGGGTCCAATGTTATGCTAATAGGTCTTGGGGGTGGGTGGAAGGTTTTTTACTTTCAAGTTACTAAATCCCCTCCCAAGGAAGACTCACCAGGCGACAACAGCCTACTGTGGGAGCCAACAGGAAGAGTCACAATAGGGATAGGAAGAGCAGGGGTTCTTGAACAATAAAGTGGGGCTCCTGAGAGCCATTGAATAAAACTGTAAACCTGAATATAAAGAAACCACCCCAGCACCCCTAGTTCCAGCAGCTATGAAGAAGAGAGGAGCAGTTGAGCCCAATGACCAGAGAAGGCATTGTCTCCCCTTGCCTCTTATACCCACTGCCCAGGAGACCAGTGGTTGAAACAAGGAACAGTATCAGCCATTTTGCACTTACGATTCCCTGATGTGTGAGGACAGGAAGTTACTAATAAAAGAATCATGCTCAGCAAATGAGGCTATAAACTAGCACTCGTAGGTAATCCCCACCACTGGTCCAACCAGAGAAAGGAATATCTAACAAAATCCCATCTACCCATCTTTAATCTGGTAGTCCAGTTTTAGTCCCAGCTAGAGATTGAACTGAGGTATTGGTGAGATTAGGGAAATTTGCATCTGTGTAACTACATCAGTGTGAGTACAGTTACTGTAACACAAATAATAATCATAATACAAATGAAACACTGAACACCATAATAGTCCTATGACGAATTTACACATGCTGTACTCAGTTATACTAAATTCTCTGTTCTACGTGGAGACTTTTAAGCAGGTTAATAAGATTCCTTATGAGAACACAATTTCCCTGTAACTCAGACTGTGCCATTACTGGTTCTCTTCCATGTTATCCAAAGACAATATTATTTTCCCCGAGGAACCAACTTCAAAGGAGCTATTGATAACTCCCCATTTCAATATGAAAAGAGGAGACCTGTTCTCCAGACACCCTGAATAAATCCTGGTTTATTTAATGCAATAATCTCAGCATGAGGTTTTAAAAGGGGAAAGGCAGGGGGAGCAAGGCTTTTAAAGGTTTATCTCAAACTGCCTATTGCATTTGTTGCAGGACTGGTTGATTGATGGTCACCATTAATCACTGACCAAAGGGGCTGGAGGTAACTCAGAAGCACCAGGGGGCCTGAGGGAACAGAGCGAGGGTTCCAGGACGCGAGCCAGGACCCAATCAGAAGCAACTCTGCGCCTTAGCTGACAGAGAGACACGTGGCTACCGCATCTGCTCTCTGCTGGAAACTCTGAGACTCATAGGGCTTTTTCTTTGTTTGTTTGTGAGGGGGGTTGTATTATTAATTTGTATATTCCTTCACTTCTGCTGCCATATATGATTGTCTATCTATCTAACATTTGTATTGTAGGCAAACAGATGCAGACTTATCTTGCATTTGGAAATTCATTATATACATATGTGGATTTTAAATCTGGGGCTATAGCCATGTGGAATATTGGGTTATGGCAGTGGTTATTTTAGTTTAGTTTTTGTCTTTCAGCACTGAGGCAATTAAAAGAGTTTCCATTTAGTGTGTTGAATGAAATCCACTTACGTTTTTATAGTATCAGTTAGGGCAGTAAAAGCCACCCAAGCGAGGTCAGGTGATGTGTCCGTGTGGGCTAGTGGGTCAATGTGGAAACTGAAATACAAGCATGCATATTTATCTCTTTGCTGAGTATTTTTCCCTATTCTGACTCAACCCAGTCCTGAGATTCCTGGGGACAGTAAGGCCTTGTCTGCACTCAAGAAATCAACACTGGTGTAGCCTTGCAAACCCACAGGGCAAATGTGCAAACCAATATAAAACAGAGTTTTCCCCCAGAGTAATGTAATTTGGTATGTTACAGAAGCAAATCATTCTTTACATTGGGGTGACTCACATACATCAGAGATTTGTATTTTGCACTAGGATAGCAACATTAATGGAGCTACATCAGTGCAAATTTCTTAGGTTCACTGGTTCTCAGGTTGTTTGGGTTCATTGAATTACATATGAATCCGGTCATTCTTTTCACTTACACCATAGTAAATCAGAAGGGACTCTGCTGTAGTCAATGGTTACACTGGTGTAACGACCAGAACCCCAGCTGGTGCAAAAGGGAATAACTCCACCAAAGTCAATGCAACTACACCAGTTTACATTAACCAGGAATCTGGTCCACAATAAAAGGAGAATCAGATGCAATGTTTTTAATGTAATGTGACCAATTCATCCCTTATACCAGGGCTACTCAACACACAGCCCGCAGGCCGCATGCAGCCCCGGGCCCGTTTATTTGTGGGAGCCAAAACAAAAAAGTAGTCAATATAATCATCTTCTGTTGATATGTGCTTCAGTAGTTAAATTCCTGGACTGTCATTGCTCATTAAAAGTGCTGTCATATGGGTGGAAATCGGGTAAATATTGTATTTTGTTAATATCAGCAGAACTGACTTAAATGGGGCCTGTGTGTTGTGTAGTCTTGCCTTAATCTTTGTATTCATGCCCATCAGTGTGAAAGAAGCTATTTGCACATGCATTTGCATACGCATTTGCATGTATATGCAACCACTCTTAAGTTGAGGCCCTTGACATATGTTGTATCATTGTGGCCCCCCGGAGTAGCCATGCCTTATGCAAGCCATATAAGTACCAGTGAAATAGCACAAAATATTAGTTTGGTCCATTGTGTTTGACTTTGTAGCATCTACAGTACTCTATTTTGTTTCAAGAATGCTCTCTAAAAATCCACCATCCTGCTTTCCACCTCCTCCTGCCCCCTCTCCCAACCTTTCCTGCTCCTTAATATTCCTCTTCCAGGTCCATTTCAGCAGTCACTGGCTATTCAGTAAAGCACTTAAGCATGTCTGTAAGTCCCATTAGCTTCAGTGTCCCCTTGGTCAGGGGAATGCAGCTGCCCTGAGGCCTGGCTATTTAAAAGGGCCCAGGGCTCTGAGCTGCCACTGCCACTACCACAGCAGCAGCCAGAGCCCCAGGCCCTTTAAATCACGGCTCTAAGGTCTGGGGGGAGGGGAGGAGGCTGGCCTCCAGCCCCATCCCTTCCATCGGAGGCCCTGCTCTTTCTGGGGACCCAGAGTTGAGGCTGCCCACATTGCCCAGAGCCTGGAAAAATCTTTCACTGGCCGTAGGCCAGGGAGCAAGGACAGGTAGCATAAAGTCAGCCATACAAGCTTTTGGGTTCCCAAAATGGGGGGGGTGCCCCTCTGGGGGGGGCATGAAGAAATTCCAGGGGGGGGCATGAGGTGACCCAGCCCATCCCCCATCCCCCGGTCAATTCCCCCCCTCCCCCCTCCAAATTTTGCAGCTATTTTTGTTTTTCAGCCCCGGTCAGTTCCTTTTTTTTTTTTTTCCCAACAAGTTTTGCTGCTATTGGGGGGGACATGAGGGTTTCTCAAAAATCAAAAAGGGGACATGATGCTGAAAAGTTTGGGAACCACTGCTTTACACTATGCAGGGATTTTCCCTAATCAAGGGTACTCTTCAGATGCCTGCTCAGGGGAGCTTTCCAGCTGTCTAACGCAGCTTGAACAATCATCCAGACTGGCTCCAAAGCTCTGGCTTTTCGTGCCCCCTCTATTGGCGTCCCTTTCTTGTGACCCTTCTTTCCCTAAACTCAAGGTACTAGAATCTCCGGTTCCAGTATACTAACAATCCTCTGAGCTGCTCTTGGTTCTTTTGCTAAATGTTCTGCACAGCACCAAGAGAAAAGAGGTTTAATTTCAAAGAACTAATATCCTGAAGCTTTGCTTTTCAAATTGTTACACATAAGATGATTGTGTTAACGTTTCCAGGTCTTACAGCTATTCTGTCAACATAATGGGATTTGAGTTTAAAATATGACTGCCAGAGGGAAAGACATGGGCAGGTAGGTGTGGAACACATTTTCCCTTTTGTGCTAAGTGAATTTAGTGTTTGTGAGAGATTGAAATCTCCCCCATGGAGACTGAAGTCCTTCATTTATCCACAGAGCAGGTACAGCACCAGGTGTCAATAAAGCAAGGTGCTATTGAACCAACCCTCAGTATGCCTCATTCTGGGCTTGAGTCGATGCTCTTTGAAATCTATGGAAATGTGGGCTTCACGGGATTTGAAATCAGGGCCCTACACTTCATAGGCTATGTCTAGACTACATCCCTCTGCCGACAGAGGGATGCAAATCAAGCACTTCGGAAGTGCAAATGAGCCCAGGATTTAAATAGCCCAGGCTTCATTTCCATACTCACGTTCCGACGCTGTGCCAATCAGGCTCAGTATCGAAAGTGGAAGTGTAGCCGCGGCTCTGCCATGTTTCTGCCGACAGTGAGGAGTACAGGATCTGCCGGAAAAGCCCCCGCTGTCGGCAGAAACGAGGCAGAGCCACAGCCACACTTTACTTTCACTTTCTACACTGCGCCTGATCGGCACAGCGTCAGAACATGAGTATGCAAATGAAGCCCGGGATATTTAAATCCCCGGCTCATTTGCTCTTCTGAAGTGCTTGATTTGCATCCCTCTGTCGGCAGAGGGATGCAGTCTAGATGTAGCCATAGAGACCAACACTAGAGCAGAAGGGTGGTTCACGCTCTGTGCCCTTTCAATCAATTAAGGCTATTTGTTATGGCAATTATTTCATAGGAATTCTGCCCAGTAGTAAATGGACTACAGCAACAAGCCATTATTTTGCCAACCACTTTAGAGGAAGCTGCTGTGACACCATTATTAGCAAATAAAATAAAATAAAATCTAAATTAATTATTTAAGCTTCTCTTTTAGATTGATTTTTCCAATATTTTTTTTCCAGTAGCCAATGCTGAAAATGTATACAAGGGAGCACACAGCACGCGGCCACTACCTCTGGGATATTTTGCTCACCTATCTCGAGACGGGTGAGCAAACAACGGAACAGGGCTTTCAACTGCCCAAAGGTGCACTCAACTTGGTTGCGGGCCCAGTTGAGGCAGTTGTTGAACCGGGCCTGGTTGTGGTCCGGCCACCCCGGGTAGGGCCGTATTAGCCAGGGCAGCAGGGGGTAGGCCGCATCCCCCACAACACAGGTGGGCATGGGCACATTCCCGACAGTAATTCCCACTGGGGGAAGTAAGTGCCCGCCTCCAGCCTGTGAAACAGGCCGGAGTTGTGTAGGATGCGGGAGTCGTGTGCCCTGCCAGACCAGCCCACATAAACATCCAGGAAGCGGCCACGTTGGTCCACGAGGGCCTGGAGTACAATAGAGAAGTACCCCTTTCTGTTCATAAAATGGACCACTCGATGCTCCGGAGCACGGACGGGGATGTAGGTTGCATCCAGGGCTCCCCCGCAGTTGGGGAACCCGAGGGCAGCGAAGCCGGCCACCGTAGGATCCACATTGCGCAGGCGGGTGACTCTCGGGAGCAGAACGTCATTGATGGCATGGACGATCTGCAGAAGGGTGCAGAGAAACACAGGGGAACACATCACATAAGGCAGGGTTAGTGTGCACTCCCTTGGGCCCCCCCCCCGTGATGCCCTCTGTGCTCACACACACACACACACACCAGGGCCCCCTCCCCCTACTTCTCCCCAACAGCAGGCCTGTGCAAGGGAGGGACGGCCCAAACCCCTGGGTGACCCAGCCTGGAGTCTTGGCTGCCCCTGGCCATGGAGTGCAGCACCCTCCCCCCACCCTATTCCCCACTCCCCTGGGACTTACCTCCATCACGACGGCACCGACGGTCGATCTGCCCACCCTGAACTGGTGTGCCACCGCTCGGTAGCTGTCCGGGGTGGTCAGCTTCCATAGTGCGATGGCGACCCTCTTGTTGGCAGGGATGGGTGCCTACAGCCGAGTGGTGGTTCTCTGGAGCGCAGGAGCAAGCCAGGCACACAGCTCCAGGAACGTCCTCGTTCACATGTGAAAGTTCTGGAGCCATTGCTGGTCGTCCCATTGCCCCAGGACCAGCCAGTCCCACCAGTCGGTACTGGTGTCCAGTCTTCACAGTGGCCTCTCCACGGTGGGGTGGGGATGCCACAGAGACGCCATGGTCTCCCTGGTGAGGGAATCAAGTGTGACCTGCACCTCCAGGTCCTGGAAGAGGAGCGCAGCAGCCTGGAGCACCAGCTGTAGGCACTCCAAAATGGCACATGGCCACCCCTGGCTCCATGACACAAAAAACAAGGCAGATGAAAAAAAACAGGCAAAGTCACTAAAAGGCACAAGGCAGTAGTGTCCAAAAAGGCAGAGGGCAACCACAAAAACTGCTACGGCTGTCAGTCCCTGCAAGAGGTCCTATAGCACACAACAGGAGAGAAACGGCTGTCCAGGGAGATCCCTTTAAGCACGTGTCTCAAAGGAGCTCCAGCCCCTGCCCCCGGAAAGGGCTGGTGCCCTTTTGCCTTCTGCAAAATGGTTCCAGGCTTCTGCTTTTGTGCAAAAGTGTCCCGCCAATGTAGAAGCGCTTTTGCACAAAAGCGCACCATTCTAACGATAACTCCGGGACCAATCTAGACGCTCTTTTGCACAAATACTTTTAATGGAAAAACTTTTCCGTTAAAAGTATTTGCGCTAAATCATGCCAGTCTAGATGTAGCCTAGGAGAAAATTCCTAACTGTCAGAGTGGTTAAATACTGGAATAAATTGCCTAGGGAGGTTGTGGAATCTCCATCTCTGGCTATATTTAAGAGCAGGTTGGATAGACACCTATCAGGGACGGTCTAGAACTCTAGATGATGTATGGTCTTGCTGTGAGGGCCGGGGACTGGACTTGATGACCTCTCGAGGTCCCTTCCAGTTCTAGTGTTCTATGATGTTGATGGAACGGATGGTGCCCTACACTTTGCTAGATCCTGGCCCAATATGCATGTTATACACAGGGCTCACCAAACCGCAGCGAGCCCCGCTCGCCAGCCACGCTGTCTGGCGATCTGCGCATGCGCAGAGCGTTCTGAGCATGCGCAGATCGCCCGAACCCGGCTCTTCCGGGTTGTAATCTACTCGCCATGGGCGAGTAAATTGCTTTATTTGTTGAGCCCTGGACTTATACATATATAAGACTAGAGCCTGGCTTGACCAGATCAGATTGAGTTACAAAAAGGTCATCTTTTCAGCACTGCTTTCTAGATACCTTTGGAGATTGTTAACTTTCTGCCTTTTGATATTTGTTTGTTGAACTGAATCAATAGGGATGAGAGGAGCAGGGGTTCCATGAGCAGGATAATCACTCCATATAAAGGGCTAATGCACAATTCTTGGGCATGGAATCAGCTTTAACTAAAGATTGTTTTGCCATTCCAGATGCATGTTTCACCTGTTACATTATCGTAAAACAGTTTTGTGTTTACTTTGTGTACAGCAAAGATAAAATCAGTCTTTATATGCAAACATGAACCAACCAGGTATTTCAAAATCCTGCTATTTCTCTCCTCTCAGAAAGACAGCCAGGGTTATTGTATAACCAGGACTGTCTGAAGGGAGGGAATTTTGTGGGTCTATATTCAATTCTGATTATAAGCACCTACATTCGGTTTTGATTCTGTATTCCTTAGGTACCCAAAATGGGATTATAAACACCTCAGGGCAAGGAACATTTGCTGTATAAATAACAAAAATAATGGACAGATGTATTTCCTGAAGAAAAAGACTGGTCTAGCTTCTCAGCTAGCATAAATCAAAAGAGCAATACTGGCGATACGCCAACATACACTGGGCAAGGAACTGGACCAATGTGTTTGTTTATGTGCTATTTTAAAAAAGCACAAAATGCATATACGATGCTGTTCTTCTGCCAAAGATGTTGGTGTTTTGTAAGTAAGTACCCTGGAGAAGAAAAGTCATGAGGTCTCAGATGAGGTCTTGAAATTGTAACGTTTATTTTATGTGAAGCCCTTGTTGTTAGATATGAATTGAGTTTTATAAGTAGTCAGCTTAATAATGTCACTGGCATAATAAGACACTCTTATATGTCTCTGTGCCCCCCAACATAATTAATATATTTAAATAACACCTGTTGTTCCTAAGGATCCCAGAATGCTTTTTTAAAACTGTACATAGGGATTGTGTCATTCGTGACTAAAGCTCAGAACCTATTGAAGGTGAAAACTAACACAACTAGTGAGGGCAGTTCCAAAATAGGTAAATATTGTTATTGTGTCTATAGCTGCGTAATTGAACTTGGTATTTTAGTTGACTTCCCTTCTGTCGAAATGGATATCTGTGGCAATTGGCACCAGTTGTTTCTGGTTAGGTGTTTGCTTAGGGCAGCAAAGCATTTAGTGACTTTTTATTGCCTGAGTAACTGCACAGCGCAGGATGGGCAGCATGTTTCAGAAGCAGCTGAAGTTCTTGTGTGGTGGGGTAGTACAGAAGGGCCGTGTTTCTCCATGAGGCACCTCTACCCCAGCACCAGCTGCATGGGAAATGAACGAAGAAGTGTTGTCATTTTTCTGATAGCAGCAGCTGCCATGGGCAAAGCGCTGTGAGGAAGAAATATGGCCCATAGTTCTACAGCAGATGATGGGAATCTGCAAGAGAGGGAGAGACCAAGAAAAGAACTACACAGGAATTAGAACTGAGAGAGAAAATGGATGAGGACAAAGAGACACATGGACTTTCCAGGGAACAAGACAGGGACAACTTTGTGTCTTGCTACTGTAGACAGCCCGGGAAATGTCCATCCTGTCTGCAATCACCAGCTCAAACAGCCACTGAATGCTTTCCAACGTTAGGCTAGTCATGGTTCATAAATGATCATGACAACCTAGTTCCCAAGCGTTGGTTTGGCACCTACATGATTGTCACCCTAATAAGAAGCTTCTTCCAGTATTTACAATAACCCAACTTGGGCTCTGGTTTGGGGCTAGATTTGCAAAACACATCAGCAGCCCACCTCTCACTCAGTTCCCATTGTGGAATTGCAAGAATGGAGTGCATTTTAAAACCTGGCCACGTATCTGGGTGCCTAAATGGGAGCTGTTGAAAATCTGAGCTCATGTGCTTAAATTGAGATGTAGGAGAGTGATGTTATGTGGTGAGTGCTTTGAATGTGTTATGGTTCCCAAGTTGGTCCTGACTTCTTGTCAGGAAATGGCTGCCCTAAGGCCACTGGAAAGGGTTCCGCTGACTGTCTTGGAGACTGCAGGTAGCAACAGCGCAAGACATGTTTGCAAACACACACACACACACACAGATCTTTGTTATTATGTTATTGACTGGTCCTCCCTGTTCTTCCCTCCCTCTCCTTCCTTCCCATGTGTATTTGTTCCTCCCTTTCTATTGCTGTTTGCCCAAATGACAGGTGGGGGCTAAAAGAAAAGGCAAATCCCCTATCCTTCTCCTCCCAGCATCCCCGCCTCTCCCCTCCCCTTCCCATTCTCCCTGCCTTTCACTCTAGAGTTTATTTACCAGAGGCGGGGCGGAATAATGGGGAACCCACAATGAGGATAATGAGGTGCAAAAGGCCACAACAATGGCTTCCACAAAAGGCTGCTTTGTGCTATGCTGAAGGGGGAAGGGGAGCTGTAAGAAAGGGGAGGGGAGTGATGGGAGGGGGGTGCACTTTGATCCATCTTGAAAAAGAGAAGGAGGGGAGAAGGAAGAGGGAATGGGGGGGGGGAAAGAGGAGGGAACCGCAACAAAAAATAAAACACAACAAAACTTCTCCCAGCTGAGACCGAAGTCAGGATTTTCCCTTTATTTAGATGGATAGGAGCATAGCACAATGAGTATGCTGGCCCGCTTCTATTGTTCCTCAGTGTGCTCTGAACTCTTTCACACTCTCCTCCTCCTCCAAAGAGTCTCTCCCCAGCTTTTTTCTCACTCATTTTCTTATTCTTTTTTCGCCCCTTTCTGTCTCCCCCACCTCCACACCCATGATTTGTGAAAGGAAAAGAAAGGAAAAGGGCAATGTTTTGGGGGACGAAGGGTGATATACGATGGGAAATAAATTTAAAGGTGTGGGGGACGAGGAGATGGAAGGCATCAGTGGCACAAAATGGAATCTCAGAGGGAGAGCCAATAAAAGAGATTCCCCTCTACACATATGAGCCATGGCGGCTATTGTGGAGTCCTTCAGAAAGGACCTGGAACTTCATTATGATCACAAGGGCTTTTCTTTAGGGCACAGAAAATCAACAGCTCTTGTCTGGTTGTTGTTGTTTTTAGCTATATTCCTGTAAGGATTCATTGTTGTAAATATATATGAGCCTTGTCAGGCTATTTAAAAGGGAAGCCAGGAAAAGAGGCAGGTGTTTTGCATGCAAATGGGGACAGAAAGAGGGTAGAGAGACAGAAAGGAAAAGAGGGGCACCTCATGGAAGCATGCTGCCAGGCAAGAGGGAAAGATGCACAGAGGGGACAAAAGCAATAAGGCAGACTGTTTGCAAGCAATGAGTCTGATGCAAAGGCCACAGAAGTCAATCTTCTAAGCACCTATTGGGGGAAAAAAGCCATGTGTGTGTCATGTAAAAATGCAATTGAGAAGTTAGAAGCACAAATGTTTACTAACAATGGAGAAGTGATATGTCTCTTGCTGTTAGGTGAACTGCCTTCCCCAGGAAAGTATTTTATTTGAGGCAGCAAGACGTTCATAGAGAATTTTAATTATTCTTAGTTCTTTTACCCCTTCCATCTGTGTGATTGTCGTATGGTGGGAGCTGTGTGATGGGTAGTTTGCAAGATTTTATTTGCATTCTGTTAATAAATTAGAAAGGAATTAGAAAGGAAAAAATATTGGCTTGCATTGTGCAAGCCTCCATGAGGCTCGATTACTTCTTTTGCATCACTCTCAGGACTGAGTGCATGTGCAGTCTGGAGAAGTAGCACTCTGTTAGAGCACCTCTCCCACATGGACCTAAGTCACAGGGAGCCAGGCATCTCAGAACCTTGCAGGATCAGACTTTAGACGGTTCCCAACCTTTTCCAGGTGGGGACCCATTTTGACAATTCAGGAAGACTTGGTGACCCAAGGCAATTCAAAAACAGGGGAGGAGGGGGATAGAGCCACCTGGGGAGACACTTGGCAACCCTTTTGAAATGTAATGGCGACCCATATTTGGGTCCTGACCCATAGGTTGGGAAACCCTGCTTTAGATTTTATATTCCTTGTTTCCATAGTATCTTCCAGTTCATTTTAGACTGTGGTACAGACCACGTGCTGTAATACCCACAGCACCAGTCAAATACTACAGAAGAGTGCGTGTGAACAGAGTGTGTTTTAGAGCAGGACCTAAAGAATCCAACTGAGATTCAATCCCAGAGCAATAGGCACTCTGCAAACCAATAGTAAGAGATAGTCCCTACCCCAATGAGCCTACAGTCTAAATACAGAAGGGGAGGGAAAGGAAAATACAGACGAGGTAACTTATTCCATGTCACTCATTACTCCTGTTGCCAAACCTCACATTTTTCTTAGAGCTCATCTCTTGGAGATGAGGAAATATGTACCATTCACAGTTTTCTTTCTTTTTGTCTTTTTTTAAGTAAGTTTCCAGCCCTGATTGTTGAGAATTAAGACTTGAAAACATGAACCCTGAGAGATCAAAACCCAGAAGTCAGAGAAACCCCAAACTTATTACAAGTTAAAAAATCTAATCATTTTGAAATTAATTTCAGAATTTCCAGGGCCTGAGTCATGATTTTTCAACACTCAAGGTTGGCAGTGCTACAGGAGCTCAGTGGTAGAGCCAGGACCAGAACTCCAAATCTTGACTCCTTGTTCATGGTCCTAGCCACCACACCATAAAAACAGGGGTTCTCAAACTTCACTGCACTGTGACTCCCTTCTGACAACAAACATTTACTCCATGACACAGGATGGGGGGAAGGAAGACCAAAACCTGAGCCCATCCAAACCCCTCTGCCCCAGGCAGAAGAGCCAAAGTCCAAGAACTCCATCCCAGGGTTTGGCTTTGACCCAGAGGCCCAGTCAGTCTAATATCATTAAATGGGGTTGTGACCCACTTTGGGATCCTGACCCACAGTCTGAGAACCCCTACACAAGAACATTTATTGCAAGAAGCTGCTCATTTCAAACAGGTTGGTTCCCATTTTTAATGACTGCTTAGGAACACTTTTGCAGACTTGCGGAGGATGAGAGGAAAGTTGAGTATCACTATTTGTTATTTACTTGTTTGAAAAGTTTCAGTCTTTCATCCAGGGACCAGAAACAATACCACAGGCTAGATTCTCAGCAGTGCTGGGGCAGCTTTGTGCCTGTTTGTCTCTTAGGCTACGCCTACACTGCAGGCTTCTTATGCAAGAAGCTTTTTGCGGAAGAGATCTTCCACAAAAACGTCTTGCACTAAAGCGTGTCCACACTGCAAAAGTGCATCAGAAAAGCGATGCGCTTTTGCACAAGAGAGAATCCAGACTGCATGGACACTCTCTCACAAGAAAACTCTGATTGTCATTAACAGAATGGCCACCAGGGCACCTGTGCTTCTTTCGATAGGCTGTTTTTGCACGAGGAACCCGTTTCCCAATCACACACACCTTTTTGCACAAGAGCTCGTGCACAAAAAGGAGTTATTCCTCATAGAAAGAGGAATACCTGTACTGCAAAAACACCTCTGTTCTGTCAATTCAGTGTAAATTTTCTCGTGCAAAAATGTGCTTGAGGTGTGGATGCTCCACGAGCTTTTGTGCAAAAATAGTTATTTTTGCACAAAAACTCTACTGTGTAGACATAGCCTTAGAGCAACACCCCAGCATAAAGAGATCCTCAAGAGGCATAGAGTTGTTGTAGTGGCCTTTATGCCACCAAACAGCAGGATGTACCACAGCAGATGTGGCTGGGATTCCTATGCCCTAGAAATCCCTCACTGCTGACATGGCCCCTTAGTCAGCCTCTCAGGAGTTTCAGATTCTACAAATTTTCTGAGGGGACTGGATCAAGATCAGAGGAGCATAAAGGTGGCTTAGGCCCTTTGTCTCCACTTACTGAGGGTATGTCTACACTACCCCCCTAGTTCGAACTAGGGGGGGTAATGTAGTCATACGGAGTTGCAAATGAAGCCCGGGATTTGAATTTCCCAGGCTTCATTTGCATAAAGCCGGCCGGCGCCATTTTTAAATGCCGGCTAGTTCAGACTGCGTGCCGCGTGGCTACACGCGGTATGAACTAGCTAGTTCGGATTAGGCTTCCTATCCAAACTAGCTGTACGCCCCGTGGAACGCTAATTCGAATTAGTTTTTAGGTCTAGATGCACTAGTTCGAATTAGCTTAGTTTGAATTAACTAATTCGAATTAAGTTAGTTCGAATTAGTGCTGTATTGTAGACATACCCTTAGTGAATCCTTACAAATTACAAATCCATTTGAAGAAAATCAGGTTTTCACTATGCATGATTTACAAACAGAAAAAATAAAGACAAATTCCCTTATAATTCATTCTCAGTGAATAATTCAACTAGCTCTAGTAACCCAGCTCATACTGTATTAATTTATAACTGACATGAAGGCTGTGATGCAAACTGAAGATGAAGACTTTCAAGGAAATATTATAGCTAAAGCTGAAATACCATTCTCAGTTTGTCATGGTTTTTAGGAAACTAGAACCAATCACATGGAATAAGCACAAGATAGAGAATTAAAGGATTATATCAGAGCTTAATTTTACAACCTTTGTCTTAAAATGGTTTGCAATGATACAACCCAGAAGAGAGTGACTCAGGAAACTGGTAATTATAGATGGTTGTTGCCTGGGTTGAGGCCCAGGATTACGGATGGTCTTTGGCCTGAACAGTTAGCCAAAATTCATGGCCTTGCAAGGTTGTTTCATTACAAGAGAAATTGGCTATATGATTTGGTTATGTTCTTTGATGCAGTCCTGCTTTCTTACACAGAATATTTGCAAAAACCTGCTTCCCTGAACACAGTGTAAACAAACAATAGCAGAATGCTTCCTTGCTCAGAAATCCTCAAATCTGACACTCGGCTTCCCAAGCTCAGGCTGCCAACTGCATCACAATTAAACATCACCACAGCCCAAACCTCAAAAGCCCAAGTCAGTTGGCACAGGCCAGCCATGGGTGTTGTGACAGACTCAGCGCAGCTGGCTACAATAGTTTGGGGGAGGGCAGACATACTAGGCGCTGCGTGAATGCTTCTCTGTTTTCTGAATAAACTGCAGGAGACTGCAGCCACATAATCAAGGCAGGCAGGCAGCTGAAGCTAATTAAGAGCTTGCCTGAAGCAGCAGGCTAATCAGACACCTGCAGCCAATTAAAGCCTGCTGCACTAACTTTAAAAAGTTTCCCCTCAGGTAAGGGAAGAGGAAGGCGAAGAGTGAAGGACTGAGAGGAGGAAGTGTGGTGCTGAGAAAGGAAATAGTGGTTGTGCTGAAGCAGGCAAGATTCACTCAGGTACCAGGGACAGGGTATATGGGGAGTGTTTGGGGAAGTGGCCCAGGAAGAAGGCTGCTGTACTGGGACTAGAGAAAAATCCCTGTCAATTGCTGCTACCTGGGTTGGAATCCGGAGTAATGGGTGAGCCTGGATTCCTCCCAACCCTCTCCACACCACTAAAATGTCTAAGCCTGGAAAAAGGAGGCCCAGGATTACGGAGGGTCTCTCCGCAATCCTTTGACTTTGCCAATGATGAGACTGGCTCGGTAGACTGAGACAATGAGCCTCTGAGGCATATAATAACCTCCTCGAAGCATGGGACTCATGGGGCACGCCAGAGCTTTGTCACAGCGTCTAGTTGCAGTGTGAATATACCCAAAGAAGCTCTGTTCTTCTCCCTCTTAGGGTCACTCTCACAATGCCTTCTCTTGCCAGCACATACAGCCTGTAACTGATATCCGTGCCCTTGCGTACATTAACAGAGAAACCCCTCAGTTTACACTGCTTAGATCTGATCTGCCATGTGGCCCAGTACCTCAGGTGATAGCCTTCCAGCTGGTTTTATTACATCATGGGGTTAAATTGTTTCATCTGTTGAGCCTGGAAGAGTGCTTTGCATGTCCATCGGCTTTACCAAGGTCTGTAATTGTCTTTAAATCCAAGTCTCACCTGCTGGAACCCACTAGCATTTTTTCAGCAAAACAGATAGAGCCAAATTCAGCTTAAACCAGATCTTAACTTGGCCCACATATTTTTTTTCACCAACTATGGTCCACCCCAGTCAGTAGTGACTTCAGGCTGTCATCAGCAATGTCTTTTAGGTGGCATATATATGTGACACGAATTTTGTGGTCTCAGTCAAGTTCCCAGCAAATGGGAGCCCACATCTCCAAAACCACCACCACCCTTGGCATCAATTAGTATCCTTGTTTGCTGGCTCCTTAGCAAGACCAAAGACTGGATGGACATAAAATATTCCAGCATTCTACTGTAATGGTCCAATGTACTGCAGTTACATCTGTATAGAATGTTTGGTACAATCAGTCTAGAATGCTGGACTCTTTTCTACCATATCACCATATTACAGTGTGCTCTTTACAGTGGAGCAGAACAACATCTTCCCCAGAAAAAGATATATTGACACCCTCTACAGAAACCATCCTAGCATCCCTGGGAGGATCCATCACTCTGAGTCAGCAAGCTACTAAAACATGCCTGGCTTTAAGCCTAGAGAGACTGGATGAGCAACGAGCTTTTTCACTAATAGAAGTGCATCCAATAAAAGATATTACCTCACCCATCTTGGCTCTTTAATATCTTGGGACCCACATGACTACAACTTCACTTTAAGCTATTCCTTTGAAATCAACAGGCTCATGACAGAAGAGAGCGGACTAGTAGACTAAATGAAATTTTGTCATTTAATGTATTGCTTGGGATTGAGCAGGAGGGAGTGTACCTACAAATACTTCTTTGATGTACGTTATTAATCTATGGACCGCAGCTGCTTCTGTTATAAATCATTTTGCCAAAGGGAATTTAACTCCTTCATAAAATCTTCAGGGAACTCCATGTATGTGTGCATGCGTGCTAACATGAAACCCCTTTCTGCAGATGTTAATTGTCTTAAACAATACAAAAGTGATTAGACAACATTTTCTTGCCAAATTAATAATTTTTTTTTAAAGATACTGTTTCGTGTTTTAGGAGTGTTAACATTTTACTTATTCATTGGCCAGTTTGTGGCAATGACTTAAAAGGGAAAAAACCCTCACCTGAGGCTTTTTTTAATAACTCTATGTACTGCAGATTTGTTTCTAGAGAAAGCCAAAGTTAAAAAGAAAGTACTATACAATTTACTGTATCTCATGATTGGATAAGTATTATATTTATACCTTTTAAATAGCTGGAGTTCAGTCCCTGAGGGAAAAGAGAACCAAGAGGAGAAAGAAATGAGGATACAAAAATGTTGAGGTAGATGTATAGCAGGTCACTGCTTTTCTATCATTAAAATCACAGGCAATGCTCTTGCAAAGTAGTTGTATCATGAGAATCAGAGTGTCTCTTCTTTCAGCACTTTGGACACATATGAACTTACATACTGTTGTCGCACTCTAATCCTCCAAATACTCACAGATCACTAGGGACATCCTTCTAGCAAGGTCAAAGGGTTTACAGACTTTGACACTGTTGACCGTTTTTTTCTTCCACTTCCTTCCTTCTTTTGACTCCACTGACATTTTGCACTCCTGCTTCTCCTCCTGCCTTGCTGAATGCTCCTTTAGTGTCTGTTTTGGTAGCTCCTAACCTTCTTTTCCTGTTCTTACCGGAGGGTGGTGGCTATTGTTGTTTTCCTGTCCATGTAAGTAATCCACCTCCCCAAGGAGCAGGAGGTAGATTGATAGAAGAATTCTTCCATCAACCTAGACATGTATACCTGGAAGGTAGGTTAGTTTAACTATAGTTAATTGACGAGTAGTTCTGTGGCACGAAGGGGTATGTCTACACTAGCCACCCTAGTTCGAACTAGGGTGACCAATGTAGTCATTCAAACTTGCAAATGAAGCCCAGGATTAAAATATCTCAGGCTTTATTTGCATGTTCCCGGGCGCTGCCATTTTTAAATGCCTGGTAGTTTGGACTCCCTGCCCACGGCTACATGCAGAATGGGCTAGGTAGTTCGAGCTAAAGCCCCTAATTTGGACTACTGTTACTCTTCATTGCAGGAGGAGTAACGGTAGTCCGAATTAGGGGCTTTAGTTCAAACTACCTAGCCCATGCCGCATGTAGCCGCGGGCAGGGAGTCCGAACTACCGGGCATTTAAAAATGTCGGTGCCCGAGAACATGCAAATAAAGCCAACGATATTTTAATCCTCGGCTTCATTTGCAAGTTCAAATGACTACATTAGCCACAATAGTTCAAACTAGGTTAGCTAATGTAAACATACCTAACAAAAATATATAGTATCATGAGACTAACAAAAATATATAGTATCATGAGCTTTCATTTTTTCAAACTCCTGAGAGCAGTAGCTATGCTGCATTAACATTTAAGTGTAGAGAAGGCCTCAGTCTTTCCAGAACTCAGTTGCTTATTCGTCTTCCTACTCTTCCTACTCTTTGTCTACTGCCCCAGCTCTATAATACCTTTGATAATTGCATCCTCTTTTGTATGTCCCCAGGTTTTCAGACCCAAAAGTGTCATCTTTTAGTCTCTTTTCCAAAAGCAGATTCTCATATAACTTATTCCCAAAACATAGTTGTTTTAACATAATTTTACAAAACCCATTTCAAACAGAATCACTCAGAAAACAGGTATGTGGGGAAGTGGTAAATAACGAAGTTTTTTTTTAAAGTTATTTCTCCAGATTTTTTTTCAAATTTTGTTAAACCTCCAAATAATTTCATCCCACACACCACACTAGTAAGAAAAAAAAAACTGGTGAAAAATCTTGGTTCCTTTTTTCAAAACTTGAAGCTCCTAAATTAAAATTTCATCAAACTTTTGAAATTCAAAATCTCTGCCTAGAAAACTTTCCATGATATTTTCATTTCAATTAAACTTTTTTTTTTGTACCTCAGCACTTTAAGGGAATGCTTATCACACAACAAAAATGACAATAGGTCACTTTCTGAGAATTAGAGAAATTGTTTATAAATCAAAGGGTATGTCTAGACTACATGGCTCCGTCGACGGAGCCATGTAAACTAGTTTACCTGGCATAGGCAAAGAAGCGGGGATTTAAATAATCCCCACTTCGTTAAAATAAACATGGCCGCCACGGTGTATTGACGATCAGCTGATCTGGCACAGCGCGGCAGTCTAGACGTGGACCTGTCGGCTGGGGAAGCCTTTGCCGACCGATCCCTTATGCCTCATGAAACAAGGTTTACAGGATCAGTAGGCAAAGGCTTCCCCAGCCAACAGATCTGCGTCTAGACTGCCGCACTGTGCCAGATCAGCTGATCATCGGCACAGCATGGCGGCCATGTTTATTTTAATGAAGCGAGGATTATTTAAATTCCTGCTTCTTTGCCTATGCCAGGTAAACTAGTTTACATGGCTCAATCAACGGAGCCATGTAGTCTAGACATACCCAAAGTGAAAATGACCTGTCTCACTTGACTGCTGAGCCAAGTGAAATGAAAAAGTAATAAGAGATATACACCAGAAAAATGAATTAGAACAGATAT
Organism: Pelodiscus sinensis; assembly: GCF_052426305.1. Taxonomy (NCBI): domain Eukaryota; kingdom Metazoa; phylum Chordata; order Testudines; family Trionychidae; genus Pelodiscus; species Pelodiscus sinensis. Next base: position 116,666,120 of record NC_143056.1, on the reverse strand, counting down.
TTTTAGTAGCTTGTTATTGATCACACAGGGAGAGATGTGCTTTATTATACAAATATAGACCGCACTCTTGCAATCAGATATGATAATGAGTGAATGGGTCTTTGTGGCCATGTGAAGGCCCACTGTAGGATCAAGTGGTCAGTAGCATGGTGGTTGCAGTGCAGGCTTACAGAAGCAGGTATGGCCTTGTGCATCAAGTGCTACACGGGGACTTGAGAGACCTGCATTCTACCCACAGCTCTGTTGTTGGCTTGCTGGTTGATCTTGAGCAAGTTAGTTCATAAGATTTTTTTTGCCCTTAAAGCCAATCTCTAACTCAAATTCCCAATGCTTTTCCCAGTGTGCTTCATCCCAGTGACAAATTAAAAGTTATCTTCCCTTTGTGCTTTTTTCTATAATAAAATCAGATGAAAAATATTGGGCTCATTTTTATGGTTCTGATGTGTCCCACCACCTGGCTATGGCTTCCTTGAATATCCCTATTGTCTGCTGCCCACAACTGCTTCACTTCACTAAGGCTACGTCTACGCTGCACAGTTATTTCAGAATAAGCTACTCTGGAATAGTTATTCCAAAATAGCTTATTTCAAAATAGAACATCTGCACTGCAGGAAAGCCTCAAAATTAGTCTGAGGCAGGCTTCCCTAATGTAGACACACTATCTCGATATAGAGCCCCAGGAGCAGGGCCGGATTAAGACCTTTAGAGGCACTAAACACTGAAAAGATTATGGTGCCCTCCCATATGTAATTCAAAATAAAAAACAATACTATCCTGTCAAATCTCTTTTTTTTTTTCTTTTTTTTTTGTGCCCCTGCTTTGCTGGTGCCCTAAGCACATGCTTAGTCTGCCTATTGGGTAATCCAGCCCTGCCCAGGAGGAATAACTTAGAATGGCCCTTGTGAGGGGCTATTTCGAAATAGCAGAAGTGGAGCCTTGCTATTATTTTGAAACACATGCCTTATTTTGAAATAGCTATTTTGGAATAGGTATTATTCTTCGTAGAATGAGGTTTACAGCAGTTGGAATAAGCCATCCATTATTTCAAAATAATTTAAAAATAACAGAATTGCAATGTAAACATTGCATGGTTATTTCAGAGTAACGGCCGTGATTCCTAAATAAATTTGCTGTGTAGACACACCCTAATAGCTCTATTTATGTATGTATTCTATGACAATGGTAATGTCTTAGGTGGAAGAGGAGTAGAAACAGAGACATGAGTGAAGTTATCAAACAGCTCTCTGGGGAAGGCTGACAAAATTTTATTCTCAAAGATCCACATCTAGGGGACTTACATAGCAGAGTGTTGTCTTGTGGGTTGCTCTAACGTCCCCAGACCAGAGAAGACTCTCATCTAACACCCATATAAAGTGAGATAGATACATCAGCCTCTATTAACCCTTTCCTTTAGGCCTCCTGTTAACTAAGAGTGGAACACAGGTGCTTTCCTTGTAGCTCCACCTCTTGTCATCCAGGATAAAGGGGCAAAGCCGACCACCTGCCTCTCCCTAAGAAAAGACATAATGATGATTACACTGTTGCCATGACAGAGTTGTATGTTCTCTCAAGTAAGATTTGAACCTTTTCCTAGACAAAAGATCTATGAAAAGTAAGTTGGAAAAAATTCTTTAAACCTGTTTATAAAAGGTCACATGGGGGTATAATAGTCCAGATCCAATTAAAGGGGTAATAGAAGTTTCTCATAAGGTGATAAAAATTCCCAGTGAAATATTAAAACTTAACTGAGCTAAGGGTCTGCTGACTGCAGTCTGAACACATTTTACAGAGAACTGTTTCCCTACAGCTGTGCAGTAGGTAATATAGGCAGCCTAATTTGTGCCTTAGTCATACAGTAGCTTTCTTGGCTGGATTTTTCAGCTAGTTAATTTCTGTCACCTTATTGTATTCTAGACCATTAAGACTCATTTTCCCCATAGGGATCATCTTTTGAGGTTATACTCGTTGTAATGTAGTTTAGTGCAGTGTTTCTATCTACATTTAACATACTGTCTACTAAAATTTCCTTGGGTACCAGAGCTAGAATATTGTAGATTGCTAAGAAGAAAAACAAATCCCCAGGCTCTGCTGATGCCAACAAAGCCATGGGAAGAGTGCTCAAAATCAAATCTAATTTTACATGATCTTCACAGATCCAGGAAGTGGACAGGTCAGAGGGCTGGTAACAAAATATAATTCTAGGTTCCTGGCTTAGATCTACCCCAGATAAGTAGTGATTAAAAATTGTTTTCATCCAGCTATTCAGGAGTCAGTGTGAAAAGAATTAATGACCTCGGACCAGTTCCTAGCATATTGGTGCCCATATCTCACAGGACACCATAACTGAAAGTCTTCCGCAGGCACACCATTAATCTCCTAGTGACTGTTTCTTTCAGGCCAGAGTATAGGTACAAGCAACGTGGTGTGTAGGGTCTTTGTTGCTGCTGTCTGTGCTGTGTCTGGTTTGTAAGGAGATCTTTAGGAGGAGATCTATAAATGAAAGTCATAAAATGAAACCAACAGTTAGTCATTATCTGCAACAGACTCATTTGTAAACCAAATGTTTACTACTTTGCAATCTCATCAGGACATGAGGAATAAATTCCTCCTCTTCCAGAACCTTATAAATCCCTCCTCTTCTGGAACCTTACTGGACTATTTGTCCAGGGTTTTTTTTCCAGAAAAGCTGTAAACTGAAAGCTGTCATCAAGAATCTTGAGCTCCTGCTGTCCTCTGTCCCACTTTACAAGTCTGCAGCTCTGCAAGGGATTCCACTTTAGGCTGTGTCTACATTGGCACTCCTTTCCGGAAAAGGGATGCCAATGAGACCAGTCGGAATTGCATGAACATGGCTGCCGCTTTTTTCCAGCTCGGGGTTTTGCCGGAGAAAAGCGCCAGTCTAGACGCGATTTTCCAGAAAATAAGCCCTTTTGCGGAAGATCCCTTTAAATCTCCACTTTATTTGCACTTTTGAAAGTAGGAATAAGGGATCTTCTGGAAAAGGGCTTATTTTCCGGAAAATCGCATCTAGACTGGCGCTTTCCTCCGGCAAAACCCCGAGCCGGAAAAAAGCGGCAGCCATGTAAATGCAAATGCCGCGGGGGATATTTAAATCCCCCGCAGAATTTGCAATTGCGATGTGTCTCATTAGCCTCCCTTTTCCGGAAAGGGGTGCCAATGTAGACACAGCCCCATTGTGTATCTGGTGTGTGATAAAACCACAAAATTGTGTGAAATGTTCTTTGGATTTTAAGTCTTTGGAATAGCCTACAGATCCTTTACTTAAAGAGTCATTACTTTTGACTGGACAGAGATATAGTATTTATGAAATCACTCTTCTCTAAAAGGCTTTTTGGAGGGAGGAAAGGGAGACAGACAGCAATTTCCCCTTGATATGTTGTAGCAGAACTCCAGAATTACAATGAGGTATAGTCTGTTGTGAAGGTATTTTTAACATTTACTAGGATTGATTTGCTTTGGGGAGCGAGAACAAAGCCTCATGTCATGCCACTCAACATAATGTTCTGGGCCCCCCACTAGAGAAAGGATGTGGAGAGGGTCCAGCAGAGGGCAACCAAAATGATAAGGGGGCTGGAGCACATGACCTATGAGGAGCGACTGAGGGATTTGAGTTTGTTTAGTCTGCAGAAGAGAAGAGTGAGGGGGGATTCGATAGTAGCCTTCAACTTCCTGAAGGGAGGTCCCAAAGAAAGGCTGTTCTCAGTAGGATGGATGGCAGAACAATGGTCTCAAGTTACACTGGGAGAGGTCTAGGTTGGATATTAGGAAAAACTATTTCACTAGGAGGGTGGTGAACCACTGGAATGAGTTACCTAGGGAGGTGATAGAATCTCCATCCTTAGAGGTTTTTAAGTCTTGGCTTGACAAAGACTTGGGTTTGATTTAGTTGGGATTGGTCCTGCCTTGAGCAGGGGGCTGGACTTGATGACCTCCTGAGGTCTCTTCCAGCTCTATGATTCTATGATACCAAAAGAGAAGAATATGGGTGGAAAATAGAGATTATTTTCAGACCAAGAAGTACAAGCTGGGTTTGACATGGTCATGCAGTATGTTTCTGCCTCATTAGAAATGGCTATGACATGTGAAATGCAGTGGAGAGGGGTAGGATAGGAACTATGAACAACTTTGACACAATCTGTCAGCAGAGGGATGTAAATGAAGCACTTCAAAAGTGCAAATGAAGCAGGGATTTAAATGTCCTGCACTTCATTTGCATAATCACATAATGGCGCTCTTTTGAAAAAGCACTATTTCGAAATTGAAACTGCACTCTAGACATGCTTCTTTCGAAAATGGGTGCTTTTTCAAAAGATCCTGTAAACCTCATTTTTTTACAGGATCTTTCGAAAAAACTCCCCATTTTCAAAAGAACCGTGTCAAGACTGTGGGTTCAATTTTGAAATAGCACTTTTTTGAAAGAGCACCATTACATGATTATGCAAATGAAACATGCAATATTTAAATCTCCACTTTATTTGCACTTTTGAAGTGCTTCATTTGCATCCCTCTGCCAACAGAAGGATGTAGTCTAGACATAGCCAATGTGGGGGAGAACAGAAGGCATTTCTGTACTCTGTAACTCTTATGGTGTGTCTAGAATACAACCGTTTCCACATTAGGGTTGTACTGGTGAATTGATAAAACCAATTCACATCCTTAACCAACATAGTTATACTAATTCAAAAACTGGTCCAGAAGTTAGGATGGGATATCAAACTGTTTCATTATGTATTCTGCTGCTCCATTCTCAGTGTTGTCCCTTGTTTTCAGTAAGGGTGTGTCTAGACTACATGGCTCCATTGACGGAGCCATGTAAAGTAGTTTTCTTGACATACTCAATGAAGCGGGGATTTAAATAATCCCTGCTACATTCAAATAAAAATGGCCGCTGTGCTGTGCCAACAATCAGCTGATCCGGCACAGCGCGGCACATCGGGGCTTTTTTGCGGAAAACAGTACTGTGCTGTCTACACTGGCCCTTTTGCGCAAAAGTCTTTTGGAAAAAGACTTTTGCCAGAACAGGAGCAGCATAGTATTTCCAAAAAAGCACTGACGATCTTACATGAGATCGTCAGTGCTTTTCTGGAAATTCAAGCGGCCAGTGTAGACAGCTGGCAAGTTTTTCCGCAAAAGCAGATGATTTTGCGGAAAAACTTGCCAGTCTAGACACAGCCAGAGGGTATATCTACACAGCAGGGCTAAAGTAAATTAAACTATGCAACTTCAGCTACATCAGTTGTGTAACTGAAGTCAAAATACCTTAACGCAGCTTTTGGCACTGTCTACACAGCAGGAAGTCAAAGGAAGAACACTCTTCCTTCAACTCTCTTTACTCCTCATGAAATAAGGATTACCATGCGTTGGAATAACAAGTAGACATTATTTTGAAATAAAGGCTTGTGGTGTAGACGTGCACTGTTATTTCAGAATAATGCCAGCTATTCTGAAATAATGCTGCTGTGTAGACATACTCTTAGAAAACATTTAGGGGTAAATTAGAGCTAAATAACAGCACAGAGCACTGAGAGCCAGGACTGGTGGCTATGAATAAACTTTATGGGACTGCAGGAAACCTGGCCATATCCATGATAAGTGGACATTCAGCTAACTAAAATCATGCCAGACTATGGATGTTGCTGGACCAGAGTGTGCCGGACTAGAGAGGTTCGACCTGAATTTGTAAGAGCCTAGTCGTGGAACAGGACCCCATTGTGCTAGATGTTGTACAAACACAGAACAAAAAGAATGTCCCACTCTGAAAAGCTTACAGTCTTACAGAACAGAGGAGACTGAAAGGCTCATATCTTTGCTGATGGGAATATCCAGTCACAGCTCTACGTTGCTAGTTCAGATCCAGTCGAGATTCATGGTGACCAAAAAATTGTTACATTTGTGTGTTGTCTGGATGACTGCTATTATAATTATTTTCATGATCACAATTCTATTTACAATGGACACAATGCACACAAGCACAGCACTGTAGGTGCTAATTTGCATCCTTACTGGCAGTTTCAAGAGAAAAGTCAAATATTGAACTAACTTGGATTCAGAATTACCCCTTCACCCACAGAGATGACTCCTCCAAACTGGTGAGGGTGGGAGATTTTGTGCTGCTCCTCTGCCCTGCCACTTCTATAGATAAAAGATTTGGGTCTCCAGTTTTCTCACTCTGGAACTTTTCACTTCATAAGTTATGAAAGGTCTATGTTATCTTTATGGTCTAGAACACTCTAGGAAGGCAGAGTTCCAAAGACTTTCTAGTTGGCACTGGCAACAGTTGCTCCAGCTACAGACTGAAATGTAGAATCAAGTGTGGTCATATATAGCTAACAAAGTCCCTTTCATTGTCCAGTTTACATATAAATCCCACATACAGTCCTCCTTTTGCCCTCCCCCCCCCCCACCATATAGGAACCATCCCAGAATAAGGCTACGTCTACACTGCACCTCTTTTGTGCAAAATCCTATGCAAATGAAGGATGGATTAGCATATTGCGGCACTTCATTTGTATACAGGCAGTCCCCGAGTTACGCGGATCCGACTTACGTCGGAACGGGGCTTTTTTCGCCCCAGAGGACAGGAGCAGCGGGACGCCCAGATGCGCCGCGGTCCGCCGCCCCCGTTCTCCGGGGCGAGAAAAGCTGCTCCCCGTCTCCCTGGTCTGCAGGGAGACGGGGAGCAAAGCCTTGGAGCACGCCCGCAGCGGGACAGCCCGGGCGCGCTTGAGCTGTCCCCTGCGGGCGTGCTCCGCGGCTTTGCTCCCCGTCTCCCAACCAGCAGACCAGGGAGATGGGGAGCAAAGCCTCGGAGCACGCCAGCAGTAGGACAGCCGCAGCGCGCCTGGACTGTCCCGCTGCCCACGAGCTCTGCGGCTTTGCTCCGCGTCTCCCAGGTCAGCAGACCAGGGAGACGGAGCAAAGCCGTGGAGGACTTGGGCGGTCCCGCCACCCCCGTCTCTCTGGTCTGCTGGGGGAGGGTGCAGCTAGTGCCCCCCCCCCAGCAGGCCAGGCTTTTCTTGCCTACCCCTGGGGTAGAGCAGCTGGGGGCTGCCGGGTTGGTCCCGCAGCGCCACTCCGGACCAACCCGGCAGCACCTCAGCTGCTCTGTCCCAGGCGTCCTGATTCAGCCGCTGCTGGTCAGTTTCAGCAGCGGCTGAATCAGAATGCCAGGGCAGAGCAGCTGGGGTGCTGCTGGGTTGCTCCAGTAGCGCCGAGGAGCTGCACTACTGGAGCAACCCAGCAGCACCCCAGCTGCTCTGCCCCAGGCGTCCCCAAGTCAGCCGCTGCTGAAACTGACCAGCGGCTGACTACAGGAAGCCCGAGGCATAGTTGCTCTGCCCCAGGCTTTCTGGAATCAGCCGCTGATCAGTTTCAGCAGCAGCTGACTTGGGGATGCCTGGGGTTCTTAAGTTGAATCTGTATGTAAGTCAGAACTGGCGTCCAGATTCAGCCGCGGTTGAAACTGATCAGTTTCAGCAGCGGCTGACGCCAGTTCCGACTTACATACAGATTCAACTTAAGAACAAACCTACAGTCCCTATCTTGTATGTAACCCGGGGACTGCCTGTAATTAGTTTGGGGCTGTTTTTGCGCAAGAGGCTTTTGCGCAAAAAGGAGCTGTGTAGACAGCTCCTTTTTGTGCAAAAAGCCCCTCTTGTGCAAGAGCTGTTCTTCCTGAAATACTTTGATCAGCCACCAACATCGCATCTAAAATCCTGAAAGCCTCCCTGGCAGGAAGCAAAGGGAGTCACAGCCAATGTCAAGGAATTATGGCAAGCTGAATGGCAGCAAGTAGACATCCCAAACATCTTGGGCTCGTCTACATTGGCCCCTTTTCCGGAAGGGGCATGGTAATTTTTGAGATCGTAATAGGGAAATCCGCGGGGGATTTAAATATCCCCTGCGGCATTTAAATAAAAATGTCCGCCGCTTTTTTCTGGCTTTTAGAAAAGCCGGAAAAGAGCGTCTACACTGGCCAGATCCCCCGGAAAAAAGCCCTTTTCCGGAGGATCTCTTATTCCTACTTCAAAGTAGGGCTTTTTTCCGGAGGATTTGGCCAGTGTAGACGCTCTTTTCCGGCTTTTCTAAAAGCCGGAAAAAAGCGGCGGACATTTTTATTTAAATGCCGCGGGGGATATTTAAATCCCCCGCGGATTTCCCTATTACGATCTCAAAAATTACCATGCCCCTTCCGGAAAAGGGGCCAGTGTAGACGTAGCCCTTGTGTCAGATCCCACCAGTGAGCAGAAAGGCTTCGATCTTCCCTGGAGACTGTGGTGTGTCCTAAACCGGCTTAGGACTGGTCAGGGCAGGAGCGGTTATCTACTGCATAAATGGAATTTGTTGCCATTTCCATTTTGTGACTGTGACAGTCCACAAACCATGCATCACATTGTTGGGGAATGCCCAACACGAAAATGCACTGGCTCATTGGAGGATATCCACAGTCTAACCAGCGACACTGTTCACTGGCTGGAGAGCTTGGACATCCAACTTTGATGAAGAAACACAACATTCGAAAGAATAAGAAGAAGTGCCTACATGAAAACAGAGCAGTTATAATATATGGGACTTTTACATGCCCTGAGAAAGCATGATGCTGAAACACTAGAGTGAAGTCACCTTAGTACTTTGGCGCTTTTATAATATCTTCTGCATGGTTTGTGCATTTAAACAAAAAAAGTGCTGTTAGGTCTCACATGAAATTAAAATGGCTGGCAGGAAGAAGAGTTAGAGGTGGCTTAATTTGGTTATGTTGTTTTGTTTTAGTTTGACATATTCTTTCCATCTTATTTTTCAGAAAGCTTATAAATAAAAGAATTCTTTAAAATCATTGTTCCGCTCACAGTTCTTTCAAAATCAGTATCTGATCTTTCTGTTCTTTCTTCCAATGATGTTTTCTCAGCTTGCTGCATTGAGAAGTAAACTATATCCTCTTGTAATGATTCACACATTCTGAAGCTAAGTGGAATCTTTTTTTCTCACTTCCCTAAAACTTTCTGTAAACCAGTATCAATATATATTTTTCCTCGTCAGTAGAAAGACTTAGAACTACTTAGTTCAAGAAGCTTTATTTGGAGTTTATTTATAGTAGCCAAACATAGAGGGATTTTTCTCACTTCTATTTCTGGCTCACATCTTTGTTCAATATTATCTTCAAGATGATTCTGTTGGATCATCTGGAAAATTACACAGGATGATTGAGAATGTTCAGTCAGACCTTACCAGAAAATTGGTATAAAGTTACATGGGAGATTGACCATAGGTTCAGTTCATAATTCAGGCTATTGAACAGCTATAGAAGACTTAAATATTTCATGACTTTTAGCACCTCATCATTTACAGTTACAGGTTGCACCTCCATAAACTGGGACTCTCTGGTCTGGCAACATCCATGGCCCAAGAGGACTGTGGATGTTCCAGGATCAGAGTCCTGGTGTACTGCGGGGGAACAGGAGCCCACTGTGATGCACCTGGACTGCCCAAGAGGGGCCAGGAGCCTGGCACATAGCTCAGCTGGGTTGCAGGAAGGGAGGCGAGAAGCCCTGTGATGCAGCAGAGCAGGGGATGGGGCCAGCAGTGATACCACCATCCTGCAAGTTGGCAAAATCCCTCATCCGGGACCAGTCTGGTCCCGACAGTGCTGAACCGGCGAGGTCCAACTTGTAGAAAATATAACTATTGTTTCAGTTGAGATCACTTTAATACAGCTGCAGTGATATCTAGACAATCTAGTGTTTTAGAAGCAAATAAATGACTTAATACTAAATTAACAATTCAAATATGGTATCAAACACATTAATGGCTTTGGATTATTTTGCTTCTTTAGACAGTTATAGTTATCTAGACCTCAGTTGTTCTCGGTCTTTTTCATGATGGGTCTCCTGACAAGGATCTAGCTAGGACTCACCTCCCATTTAATATGAGGAGAGCAGGGTGTCTGCGATACCTAAAAACCTATCTTGGAGCAACTGTTTCAGGCTGTTTGCAGACATCCTTGCATCAGTTTATATTTGGCTCACCTGTCTGAGATAACTAGAAGAGGTAGAAATAGTTATTTTTTTTAAATGAAAGGGAGGAAAAGGGATGGAATTTGTAAAACCACTGTCCCAAACCTGATTCACAACCCCTAGGCCTAGTTATAGGACTGGGAGTGCCAACCAGAACTGTACACACAGTTCTACCACTGTTGTGCTGTATGGTGCTGAAAAGTTTCAGGGGAAAAAATCAAAAGTGATTTAGGGATGTAAGTACCATTATATTTGCATAGGATGTAGACTCCTAAGACACTAAAATGCTTTTACATTAAGGCCGGTTTGGTTTATAAAAGCAGCTGAAGTACCCTTGGTTCTTGACTTCTAAAAGAGCGGGGGGTGCCCTGGACTTCTGAAAGTCTAACCCTTAACCTCAGTGGGCTTTTATCTATTAGGACTGAGGATCAGTACCCTTGGATGATGTGCTGTATGATATAAAGAATCCGAGTTAGAGCTTTGAAATCAAATAGGGAAGAGGTACAATTGTATCCTCCCATTGCTTTTTTCCTTGATTCACAAGATATATGCACTACTTACTCCAATGGAGTAAGGAGGAGCTATATACATGGCTTTTGGAAAGTTTGTTTGAATTTCAGTAGTTTGTTCTGAGTTCATTCAGCATATCCTATGCCACTTTGCTACAGTTCACTGAATTAAATTAGCTACCACCATAGTTAGAAAATAAGGGCCTTTGTTTTTCCATTCATATTCTCTGTTTCTTATTTGGCCATTGCTGATTCACAGTATTCTTCCCCAATAGTTGGAGGGCATTTTCATTGAAACATGCCTTCAGCATAAACCCCGAAGTATATACTCTTAAATAAAGTTGTAGGAACCTGAAATACTTGCTCATCTGAAATTCTTAAATAATAGTGTTTATTGTCTCTGAATAAGCATTTACTTAATATTCTACATTTATCTTTTTACATAACTTCAGTAAACATTGTGCCAGATTTGGATACTTCCACCCATCTTGAGCAGTTACACTGATTTCATCCTGAGTAAGGATATCAGAATCTAACCTGAGTTACAAAGCCAGACCTCAAACAACCATAGTCTCCAGTAGTTACTCAGAGCTGTGTTGTGCCTTTAGGCCAAACACCACAATGAAGACTGGGGATAGTTGCACCGCTACACCTTGGGAAGAGGGAAGCCTCCCAGGGAGAACACCCATTGCATCACTCCATACGTGGGAGGAGCATGGCCCCTTCATAATCTCACCTTCTTCATTTTTTGGGTGACTAGTTCTCCTAGCGATACACAACTTTGTTGCACTCAGCTGGGCATAAGGACTGTGAATGAGACTGTGAACTTTGTTGCACTCAGCTGGGCATAAGGACTGGTCAGTGTGGGCAAATGAATGGAGAAGCTGCTTGTTTTACCCTCATTTCCCTTCTGCATGCACAATACTGCCCCATATATAATTATTTGCTACTATACAAGTGTCCTCATGATTAACTGTTTTCACCATGTCTACAGCCCTCCCTCAGGCAAAATGGGAAGTAGACATGGTTGAAATGTGCATCTTGAAACTACAGAAGCCATTTATAAATAGATTTTATTTATAAAGTCAATTTACATAAAATACTCTTTAAAAACTGCTTATGTACACACTTAAGAAACCCTTGCGAGTGCATATAAAATGCCTTCAAAACATTAAACTTCAGTTTTCAGATAAGTGAACCTTCACACCTGACAAGACTTTGGACACCACATTTAAGACAAAACATACATTTTTACAGTCCTTAGTAAAGTGTTGGAAAAAAATATTATCTAAACTGTGTAAGTTCTCAAAACATTCTAGCTGGCAGTGTTAAGGAACAAGAGGATAGGATTTACTAAAATAATTCCTCCTCCCTGTCCCCTTTTCTAAAGTTTCTTGTACAAAAATAAGTCTTCATATTGATAGTGTTCCCATAGGCAGTTCAAGTTACACATAAAATAGAATCTTTGACATTACAAAAATTCCCTCCCCCTTCAGAAAAAAGGAAGCATCAAGTGTTAATTTTTCATCCCCTCCCAAATACAAAAAAAAAAAAAAAAAGCACGTGTATGGTAAAAATTGGAAGCCTGGTAGATTTCAACCTATCCCTTGAAACATGAGTATACCAAATCATTTCATTGGCAATTAAAGCCTTGGAGGGTACCATAAACTCCTGTACAACAGCAGTTAAAGATACTGGTCCCTATAACCTATTTACATAATTGCACTTTCACAAAAAAAAAAAAAATCAAGAGCCATAGTCTTTTGTTCGGAGTAAGAACCCTGATAGGTAGATAGGTAAGCCCAGTCCCTAAAGACCTTGGTAATAGGGCTCCTTGAAGGTAGAACACATGTAAAAAAAGAGTCCATTTTACTCTTCTGCATCATACTAGGCATCAAGGACAATGAGGTACTGAGGTCCTGCACATCTCTGCTTTCAAGGCTGCTACAAAGAAAAAGAGAAAAGGCCATTAGCACTGCAGCATGTGACTAGCAAGCCTCTGCCCCACTCCTGGGAGAGATGCACAGCTTCCTCGCTGGCCCGGTTTCTACTCTCGTTAATGTCCGTGTAGTTTACATCTCTTCCAAAGCCATGTGCCAGTGATTTAGTGCCTTTATCAAGTACAAGTAGAACTTGCCCCACATGGCCAATGTAACCTTTCCACTCCACCCTTCCCTCAGAAAGCGACTGCTATAAATTCCGGTTCCTCGTTTATTTTGGATGCTTGCCACCCAAATCTGAACGTTTTTATTCTCTACTTCACTTCCCCCCCCCCCCCCATCTTCACAACCTATAGGTTGCAGCTATTTCCACTTGGGACTCACCGGGGACCTAAAAGTTTGGGGAAAGTTTCTTGCAACCGAACTCACGGGCAGCATGTGCTTCAACTTGACCCACACGTTTCCCCCCGGCTGCGTATTTACGAGCTGGCTTAAAGGCCAAGTCCATTCACGTTTGCGATTAAACTGGTTTTGGGGGAGGAGGAGGGGGGCATGCAACCCCACAGCTCCCGGGGCCAGTGCAACCGACTCGGGCACGCGAGCTCGGCAGCCACAAGCTGTTTGCAGCGTCACTGCCCCTACTGCACGCACGGGGAAGGATGGGGGGGGGGGGTTGCACGGAAGGTCACACGCCGGCCGCTTTACCTGCGGGGAGGGCACGCGGCGGTCAGTAGCTCCCGATCCAGCTGGTGAAATCCAGCAGCTCCCGCTCCTCGGGGCTCAGCGCCCCCTCGTAGCCGCTCTCGTCCGAGGAATAGGCCGAGTGCGGGGATCCCGGCACGGAGCTGCCCTCCCGGCCGCCGGAGGAGGAGGAGGAGGAGGCGAAAGAGGGCGACGCGGAGGAGTAGGAGCAGCCGCCGGGGGCTGCCCGCGTTGGGGGCAGGAGGCCGTCGTGGAAGGCGGCGCTGACGGCATCGTGTTCGTCCAGCAGCTGCTGCAGGGCTCGGATGTACTCCACAGCCGAGCGCAGCGTCTCCACCTTGCTCATCTTCTTGCTGGCGGCGCCGTTGGGCACGTGCTGGCGCAAGGTCTGGAAGCCCTGGTTGACCAGCTTCACCCGGTTCCTCTCGCGCTCGTTGCGCCGGGCCACCGCTGCGGCTCCCCCCGCCGGGTGCGGGGGTTGCCCAGCCAGCCCCGGGAAAGCCAGGCGCCTCTTGCAGCGCAGGAGCTCGGGCGAGCCGGAGCGCCGCTTGGAGCCTTTGCAGCGCGTCGCGGAGGGGCCGCTGCGGTTCTGCGCCGGGCTCTTAGCGGCCCCCGGCGGCGGCTGCACCGAGCAGGAGGCTGCTGCACCTGGCATCGGCTGGAACTTCATCCCCAAGGAGCCGGCGCCGCATCCGTGCAAGGGAAAACTTGTGCAAGGCGGGGATGGCTGGTGCATGGCAGCTGCTACTGGCCCGCCGTTCATCTCGGGGCATCTACCCTGCCTCAGCCTCCGGAGGCAGGTGACCGGGGCGGGGCTGCAAGTGGGAGAAAGTTTGCAAGGGGGGGGGGACTTGCAAAAACAGGTTTTGGGGGGTAAAAAAAACCCTGCCAAATATTTCCCCCTCCCCTTTAATTGCAAACAGTGGGAGCGTGCCCAGCGCGTGGAGCCGCGGCTGCCTCGCTCAGTCCCAACCCCGGCGGCCGCTGCTTCCGTAGCCTGCCCCCTCCCCTTCTTTCCAGCCGTGCTCCCTTGCGCGCTGTCAGTGCGCCTCTGCAGCAGGTTCCTCCCAGCGCTGCCCCTTATCAACACGCGCTGCTGCTGCCGCCGCTCGCGAGCCCCCGGGAGCAGCACGCGACGCACCGCGCGCCACACACACAACAGCCCCCCCCCCCCCTCTTCCCCACCCGCCCCCGCACTGCTCCGGAGCCTCCTCCCACCCAATGGGGAATTCGCTTGGCAGCTTCGTACGCCTGGCGCGTGGCTCCCGGCGGAGGTTCCATAAACAATCCCTCCCCCCAGAGAGGAGCACGCGCTCTGCCTTATTTGCATCCCAATGCAGCCTGCTTGGGGCCTAAGAAGGCTCTCGCTCTTGCATCTGTAAGCAACAGGCATAGAGGGAGACCTTCCTTTCCTTCTGCTCCTGCACGCTTGCACTAAGGGGAGTGTACTTTTCCTGCCATACTATCTTCCCCAGAGAGAAACAGGAGAAGACCTTCCCTCATTCTCAATTTCACCCCGCACATAAAGGGACCCGTTCCGTTCCCCCCTACCCACTCCTCCTGCACTGTAAACCTCAGGACTGTTTAGCACTAAATCTCTCACCCTCCTTGCCAGACACGCTGCTGAGCCACAGATATGCACCGAACACACCACAACATTATTTTAGATATTCAAAGCAATGTTGTTTTTCCAGTACACACTTGCAGCAGTTGCATAATAATTTCCCCTCCCCACGAAATGTGTAGACGTAAACGTTACAATATAAAATTATTTTGCATAGCCATGTTTGCAGAATAACCAATACTGTCTGTAACACCTTACCTGACTAATTGTCCTATACAAACTTTCTACTCAAATATCACCTTTGACCTGAGACCAAACATGGAAATGTCAGCTCAAAAGAAATTTGAAAAATATATGAGGAAAAAGAAGTGGTCACGGAAGTTGGACTGTATTGCCACACATAAGCAATGGACAATCATACATCAGCCCCCAGGTAATGATATTATTACACTGAAAATCACAATAAATGATTTAAAATACTTTTTGGTTTCTGAGGTCTTCAGCGCACACATTTCGTGTTCAAGCTTTTCTTTGCAACCATGAAGGCTAGAAAACATTTTTAATGAACCTTGGGATTCTCATTCTTTAAGTCTAGATCTTAAAAAAAAATCCAAGCGTTGGTAGACGTGAAATAAAATCGTGAGAACTGGCAACACTGTTTGCAACTCAGCCTCGATCACTGCATTTGCTACCTGTATCTGTTTAATAAGTGTTTCTTTTGAATCAACTATATGTTCCCAATATACTTGGCAGGCAGATGGATTTAAATGATACAATAGAACCTTTTGTATTCATAAAGCGTCCATAACCTTTGTAAAGTTATAGCTATAGTTACGGTACAGTAATTATAACAAAATGCATCTCTCAAAATGTTTTGCAGTATTAAAAATGTACAATAAAATATATTTTTATACTTAAGACATTGACTGTATGGCAGTTATAGCCACAAATTACATTCTGAACTCATATGTTGTATAATAAAGTGCATCTCTAACAAGACACATTTTGCAGAAATAAACAGTGTGGGGAGAGAAAAATGAAGTCCCTGCCAGTGCAAAGACCAGTGAACTTGTTTAAAATCAAACCTTCCAGTAGTCTCTTTTGACTACAAGTTAAGTGCTTGGAGGATAGGGGCAGGAGGGAAAAGATGATTTCAGAGAGCTGAAATTAAAAGGTGGAGCTGATACAATAGAGCTAAAGAAAAAGCATTTTCAGGTTCACTATCTGTGTCAATTATCACTATCTTCCCCAATTATCACCCCTAGTATCATTATCTCATAGATTCTAGCCCTCCTCCCTACCCACCCCTGTTCTGTTCTAAATCTGATTTGTCAATTTTATAATGTGTTCACTTTTTTTTTCGTTGTATTCCTTTGGTATATATGGTCTTGCCAATACTCTTCCAGAATTTGATCTGAGGAAGTGGGTCTGGCCCACAAAAGCTCATCACCTAATAAACCATCTTGTTAGTCTTTAAAGTTCTGCATAGTCCTTTTGTTTTATCTGTGTCAAGATTGTGTAGAGAAAGAGAAGACAAGGCAAGTAGTCTATAGCACAGACAATAATCTTATGTTTAAGGAACTGGATTGGAAGAGAGGAGATTGTAGTTCCATTTCCAGCTCTCTCACAGACTGGGGATATGTCTACACTACCGAGTTTTGTCAGAAAAACTGCAATTTTTCTGACAAAACTTGAGTAACATCCACACTGCAATCGTGTTCTTACAAAAGTAAATCGAAAGAACAGAAGGGTTTTTACAGTGTTGGTAATCCTCTTTCTACGAGGAAGAAGCCTTTTTCTGAAAGAGCTCTTTCGGAAAAAGCGTGTGTGGATGGGGAAGAGGGAGTTCTTTTGCAAGAAGAGGGAAAAGGAAAAAGCAGAAGTGCCCTGGTGGCCATTCTGCCCATAGTAATCACATTTTACATGTGAGATAGCATCCACACTGACTGGATGCTATCTGTCAAAAAAGCAGATCGCTTTTTTGATGCGCTTTCGCAGTGTGGATGCTCTCTTTCGGAAGATTTTTTGGAAGATCTTTTCCAGAAAAGCTTCTTCCAAAAGAGGCCAGTAGTCTAGATATAGCCTTCAACCTTGGGGAAATCACTTAATCTCTCTGTGCTTCTGTTCAGAGAGAGAGAGAGAGAAAGAGAGAGAGAGTTAAATAGAAACTGCCCTACTTCATAAATCTGAGGATAAATTAAGATGATTGAGTCATACATCAAAGGAAAAGCCTACACATGAAAGAAGCTTCATGGGCTATGTTGGAGCAAGAAGATGGAATGGATAGGTGATTTTGGATTGGGCCCTGAAATGAAAGGGAAATCAAATGGCATTGGCAAGAAATGTGGTATGATTAATCCTAGTCTGCAAATACTGGAATTATAGTACCTTGAATGACAGGGAAAGCCTTCAGAGCAGGAAGCAATGACTTCCCTTCCCCATCTCTCTCTTCCATTTTCCCGAATATTCACACACTTCCTCTCAAAACAATATTGTTAGTTTAACTAAAGTAAAAACCAGTAGCCTCAGTCCAAGTGCCAACATTGGCAGCTTGGCAAATTTCAGAAAGATTATTTCCTGCAGTGTCTAAAGAATATGAGCTTAAAAGGGAAGAATTCAAAAAGTGTTAAAATTAGTGTGCTAATACAATGTAATGCAGTAAGTGATTTTTATAGAAAAACTCATCTGTTCTGGATTAAAAATAGTACTTAAACACATTTTCCCAATGCTAGCTTCTACTGGTTGAGAAGAATGCATTTTAAATAAGTAGAATATGCTCAATAAGAAAACTAGATGAGTAACTTTATTCCATTTTACAATAATCTTACTGTCTGCTTCCCTTTTAGTGATATCACCAGAATATTTTGCTTAATACAGATGTGAGCACTAGACTCCCATCTCACAGGCCACAAAGCTAGTTTATAGCTTTTGACTTCTATACATTGGCTGCCCTGGGTGGAGAGAGCCCAAATTAAGATCCATGTTAAAAAACATGTTTCATCATTTATCTGTGAATTTATTAGATACACTGTAGCAGCTTTTGTCAAGTATGATACACATTTAGTACAGCAAACATAGAGGATGCTAGTTCTTTGGGAGGAGAATCCAGAAGAGACAGCAGGCATGGTTCTGTTCCAATTATTAGTATGGCCCCCTTCTCCAACAGATTCACAATTTGGGGGAGGGATCTTACTGGCACCTCATTTTCTGATAGAATTAAAGGTGACAACGTACTTATTAACATGTATATGTATACTTCAGACTTTTGTCAGATATAAACTTTGCCATACTAACCCTTGCCTTCGTTTTCCAGACGGGGTTACTACAATGTGGGCTATGGTGCTACACTTAGAGGCCACTCAGAACAAGTGAAAACTGATGCAAAATTCTGCTGCCTGTTTTCCAGTATTAGATACAGGAAACATATTGCACCTGCTTGACAACTGCATTGGTTTCCAGTGGTAATTCAGGTACTGACTTTACACTGTAAGCATGAAGCCCGCTAAAATTTATCAAAGCTTTTACATGGACCTCTATGGGATTTACTCTGATGCTGTGTGTGTTTTGGTTTCTAGCTGTATCATAGAGCTTTTTCCATATGCCATCACAACAACTGAGTTGGGATGCTTGAATGAATGGCCCTTAGAGTTAGGCACATGAGAGATGATTTCACTGGAGGATACTCATCTTTTTTGAGATTTGTTCTGCTATGTATCACTGTAGCGCCTAAGCACCTTCCATGTAAAACTGTGAACAATGCTTTCCTTACTAGCCCAAACTTACTGTTGTTGTTGCCATTCCTAGCATGGTGAAGGACTTACCTTGTTTCCAAGTTGTTTGCCAGAGTTGGATTGATGGAATTCAGTACTGGGTTCCATTGTTTGGGCTAGGCAAGCCTTATTTGCTGTGGAAAGATTGTGTTATTGTAGACTTCGTATGTGCTCCCTGCAGTGCTATGACTTGGGGGAGGCAGAGAGTGGAGGAAAGATGGGTTATGGAGAGAGTTATTGAAGTATGAAGTCTTGGTCTATGCCTAGGGCTCCTTGACATTACCATGCTGAAAAAATTAATTGCATATTGTTCATATATGGTTTCATTATTTATGGTTTGTATTGCAGTAGCACTTTAGAACTCTAATCATGCTGCATGACTCCAGAACCTAGCTATAAAAACAGATTTTCTATCAGGATATGTCTACACTGCAGAGTTTTCTTGGCAAAACTTTGC
The DNA here is from genome assembly GCF_052426305.1 of Pelodiscus sinensis. Lineage (NCBI taxonomy): Eukaryota > Metazoa > Chordata > Testudines > Trionychidae > Pelodiscus > Pelodiscus sinensis. The sequence continues at coordinate 116,647,147 of NC_143056.1, read as the reverse complement.
TTACGTCCATACTGCAATCACGTTCTTTCAAAAAAAAATCAAAAGAACAGAGGAGTTTTTCCGACATTGGTAAACCTCTTTAAATGAGGAAGAAGCCTTTTTCCAAAAGATCTCTTTTGGAAAAAGGCGTGTGTGAACAGGGAAGAGGAATTTTTTTCGAAAGAAGAGGAAAGAGGAAAAAGCACAGGTGCTCTGGTGGCCACTCCGTCCATAGTAATCACAGCTTAAATGCAAGATGGCATCCATTCAGTGTGGATGCTATCTTCTGAAAAAGCAAATCTCTTTTTCTATGCACTTTTGCTATATAGATGCTCTCTTTCAGAAGATCTCTTCCCAAAAAGCTTCTTCTGAAAGAAACCTGCAGTCTAGACATAGCTCCCCATCTTCTGTTAAATATTCATCCTACAAAGGAGTATTCATATGGCATTATGTATTTGTAGGCCAAATGTTTGGCTTGTAGGCCAAAAATGGCCACTGAATTTGAATGCTGAATCTGGCTGAATCTGTGCTTGAGGATTTGGACCTAAGTGAGTAGAAGTAAATTCAGTAGACATTCTTATAGTAGTGAAATTAGGTTCACATTACATTTAAGAAAGTACTTCCAGTGCTTGGAAACATTTCAGTTTTAAATCTCTTTATAAAGTTGTTATATGAAAAAATAAATTTTCTACACTGCAATTAAGATATAGTACAATACAGTATATGCTTATACTACAACTACTTTGAATAATTAGGATCAAAAGCTGTTCAGAGAATACTCTATCTCCAGATGGGGAACATATCTCCCTTTAATAAACAGCAGCTGTGAGTTGAAATTAATAATTATCACTTATATTACCCTACACCAGTAAGTCACAAATAGATCAGGATGTTTTTGTGCTAAGCACTATACAATCACATAGTAAACAATGGTGTACCTAATATAGAGGAAAATTTATCCATCAGAGGTTGCAATTTGTGTCATCATTTGCACCAATCCAAAGTGAACGCACAATGCAATCAAGTAATTTTGCACAAGTGCAAATGACAATATGCTGGGGAAACAATGGGTGGAGCCCTGCATGGATACAAAATTTGTATCTGCATCCACACCTCCATCCGCAAAAATGAGCTGCAGATATCTACATTGACATATACAGATGTGAATACCCATGGATATAAAGTGGATATCTGTGGATTTGCAGGGTTCTAATTATGGGGATTCAGGTGTGCAATGACCTGATCATTATTATTGTGTTATGGTAGCACATAGAACCTCCAGTCTTCATGTAATACAAGCTCCCCACACAGTAATCCAGTTCACTTCATCAAGGATCACTTACATGAGAATTATTTAAGTTACTAAGGGTTCTAGCACCTGACGTTGACATCAGTAATGTTGTACAGGAAATTGTGATGAAACATTAGCTTAAGCATCTAAAAATGAAAATAAATATAGTGCATCCTGTCAATGGGACTGCCAGTATACTCAATGTGAAGCACATGTGTAAGTGTTCTTAGTGTTGAAAGACTTAAAAAACAAAGAATGGTCCTGTAGCACCTTAAATCCACCCAGGGAGTCATCTGAAGAAGTGGGGTGTGCCCACAAGAGCTCATGACACTATCTACATTTTTTGTTAGTCTCTAAGGTGCTACAGGACTATTCATTGTGTTTTTTTAATTTCTTTCAGTTAGGCACGTCTGCAAGGTTTTTGCGCAAAACAGCCATTTTTGCACAAAAACCTGCGGCACGTCCACACCTCAAGGCTACGTCTACACTGGCCCCTTCTTTGGAAGGGGCATGCTAATTTTGAAAGTGGGAATAGGGAAATCCGGGGGATTTAAATATCCCCCGCGGGATTTAAATAAACATGTCCGCCGCTTTTTTTCCGGCTTGGGGAAAAGCCGGAAAAAAGCGTCTAGACTGGCCCGATCCTCCGGAATAAAGCCCTATTCCGGAGGATCTCTTTGAAGTAGGAAGTACTTTGAAGTAGGAATAAGAGATCCTCCAGAATAGGGCTTTATTCCGGAGGATCGGGCCAGTCTAAACGCTTTTTTCCAGCTTTTCCCCAAGCCGGAAAAAAGCGGCAGACATCTTTATTTAAATCTCGCGGGGGATATTTAAATCCCCCGCGGATTTCCCTATTCCCACTTTCAAAATTAGCATGCCCCTTCCGAAGAAGGGGCCAGTGTAGACGTAGCCGCAAATGTGCTTTTGCACAAGTAAATCAACAGAACAATGGCAGAACAGAGGGTTTTTGGCAGTGTGGTTAAACCTCCTTTTACGAGACATAACTCTTTTTTCACTACAGCTGTTGTGCAAAAAGGCAAGTGTGGACACGCTGCAGGTATTTCTTGTACAAATAGAGCCTATCCGAAAAAGCACAGGTTCTCTGATGGCCATTCTGTGAATGGCCATCAGAGCTTTCTCATACAAGAGCGTCCATGTAGTGTGAACACTCTCTTGCGCAAAAGCACATTGCAAAAGCAATGCACTTTGAGGTGTGGACGCGCTTTTGCACAAGAAGTTTTTGTGGAAGATCTCTTCTGCAAAAAGCTTCTTTGGCAAAAATCCTGCAGTGTAGATACAGCCTTACAGACTAACACAGCTATCCTTCTGAGACTTAGAACTGAAGCTTTTATCTCAGTACATCCTTTGGAGGGAGCAGAATTAAAGTTGTGTGTTCAAGTCTATTATTTGCATTCCATGACTTTTGAGTGATTAGATTTGTAACCTTAATTTACTTGAATATGTATGTTTTTTAACAGATGCTTATGTTCTTATGGCTTTGGGGGTCTTTTTTTTCTGATTATATGTTTGTTCTTTACAATTTCAGAAAAAAACTTGTTTTTAATCCCCCCTCCAAAAAAAGAGAGATAGAAATGTGGTTTATTGTTCCACAGATTATGGTCTCTGAAGTTGATGACGCTTTTATCTATTTCCCTAGCACCCTTCTCACTCATTTAAAATTCATTTGAAAATGCCTGAGACTCGGTCTAAGGTTTCTAAGACACATTTTGGAAATTTAAAAAAAAATCCTTTTGGAGGTTTTGTGGTTTCTCTTTGGTTTTGTTTCTTTTAAGGCAGCTACAGGCAAACTTTGTTTCCATTCATTGCAGAGTTGCATCGTGAATTTTAAGCTTGGCAAATGCAATGCCCTCCCCCTTTCCCTTCCTGAAAAGAGACAGCCCGGGTTTAAAAGTTTATTTTAGCTTTGATTGTGTGTATGTGCTATATGCATGTTAATCAGCCTTCACAATGCACCCTTCTGATGAGCCAAAGAATGCAGACTTTGGCTGTGAGGTTTCTTTGTGTTTATGTTCTCAGGTAATTGTGATGGGTGAAGGAGAGCTTGCTCTAATTAATTTAGCTTGTGTGTGTTTTGGTAAGGGCAGAGTTGGGTGATTTACAGTGTGGTACTTTTTATTTAGAAGCAAGTTCTAAAGGGAGTATAACCATATTAGAGACAGTAGGGGAAAGACTGAATGGGTTGAGTCAGACCCAGCACCCTCCTAGTAATTCTGTCACATTTGGGGGCTAGTTTCTACAGCAAGGAGAAAGTATTTTGAGGAAACAATGCCCTGGTTATTTGGCTGCCTGCAGTTCTGCATACAGAGTGTCTCATAATGACCATGAAATTATTTTTCTCCCTGTTCTCAGTCCTGAAAGGCAGCCTAAGAGATTAAAGCTTATGTGGGTTCCATAAGTAGTGGTGGTTCCTTCTGCCAGCAAAGTACTTCATTTGGGGGGTGATGCTTCTGCCCCCACAACAGCAAATCATTAAAGGAATAGGAGTCGTGTGTTTGAGGAAAGAGGGGGCTATAATCTCTGAGGGTATGTCTACACTACCCCGCTAGTTCGGGTAATGTATGCATACCGCACTTGCTAATGAAGCCCGGGATTTGAATTTCCCGGGCTTCATTAGCATAAGCGGGGAGCCGCCATTTTTAAATCCCCGCTGCTTCGAACCCCGTGCAGCGCGGCTACACGGGGCTCGAACTAGGTAGTTCGGACTAGGGTGCCTATTCCGAACTACCGGTACACCTCGTTTCACGAGGAGTAACGGTAGTTCGGAATAGGAACCTAGTCCGAACTACCTACTTCGAGCCCCATGTAGCCGCGCTGCACGGGGTTCGAAGCAGCGGGGATTTAAAAATGGCGGCTCCCCGCTTATGCTAATGAAGCCCGGGAAATTCAAATCCCGGGCTTCATTAGCAAGTGCGGTATGCATACATTACCCCGCTAGTTCGAACTAGCGGGGTAGTGTAGACATACCCTTCATCACTCCATTTGCTGCCTGGAGTAGGGGAAGTTTGACTATGCAGAGAAGAGTTCAACAAGCTGTCCTCTTCTCTCCATGCACTTCAGATGCTGCCGCTGCCCATCTCCTACTTGGGCCCGTTCCATCACTAGTTCACAGAGTAGGCAAGAAGCCATGGGAAGCTCTATCATGCTCTCTCCCTGCATCCCAGAGAGTTCGGTGAGGGACTGTGCCTCTCTGAAGTCCAGTCCCTTCCTGAGCTCCCCTTGGGATGGTGTGGCTCCTCATTGTCCCCTACTAAGAGCAGTCTCCATGAGGCAGAATTTATCTCATAAGAGTGTGAAATTGCTGTGGGTGTCAGCTAAGTGACTGAGCTTTGTTTTCGAGTGATGGAGGTTGGACTCGAAGACGTCTTGAGGTCTCTTCCAACCCTATGGTTCTATGATTCTATGGCGTTGCCATTCATTGTTAGTCTGTTGGCTGTGCTACATACATTATGCATCGCCCGTGCCTTCAAACTTTCCCCCACACAGGTGCACACAGTTCTTATCTGTAAAAACAACAAAGAATCTCATGGCACCTTTAAGGCCAGGTCAACACTAGACCTGGAAGGTCGGCTTAAGATAAGCAAGTCCAGCTATGTAGAATACGTAGCTGGAGTTGGCTTATTTTAAGATGAGTGTGGCACCGTCCTTCCAGTGGGAGGCCAATGGGAGCAAATGCTCCCATCTGCTTCCCTGACTCCTCGCACGTGCTGGAGTATAGTCACCAGTTGGAGCTGCCCTCAGCATTCAATTCATGGGTCTTAACTAGACCCACTAAATCAAATACCAGAAGGTCGACCTCTGGCATGGCAAGTGAAGATGTGCCCTAAGACCAAGGAATTTATTTGGGCCTAAGCTTTCATGGGCTGAGACCCACTTTGTCAGATGCATGAAATGGAAACTAGTTTGACAGGGATGTATACACAAATACAAAGATGGGAGTGTTGCATTGCTATGAAGAGGACTAGTGCTAACAAGGCTAATTCAATCAGTGGACGTGGCCCACTTCCAACATTTGATGAGAAGGTGAGAATACCAAAAGGGGAGAAATTACTTTTGTAATGAGCAGTGTTTCCTCTATTTTTTCCCACCACTGAGCAGAATCAATTGTGTTATGTGCACCAGAGGTGAAAGTAAGCAGATGTGCCATGGTACAGAGCTCTGACAAGAGCTGGATGGGCTGCAGCAAAAGCCAACAGGGAGCTATTTCAAGAGCTGGAAGGGACCTAGGTTGAAATAGGACAGTACCTGTAAGAATTTTTAAATTACTTTCACCCCTGATATCCACCAATATGGAGGTCATGTGCAACACGTCACCTTTATATTGATGCACATAACAAAATTCATGTGGTGGGGGAACAAGAGGTTCATAGTGGGGGGAGGGGTCAGAGGGTTGGCAGTATAAGGGCGTAAAGACTCTGGCTGGGAGTACAAGCTATGGAGTGTGGCCAAGTTTGGGAGGCGTTTCAGGTGAAAGAGAGTGCTCAGGGGCTACTACAAGGACAGAGGACTTCCCCAGCTCTCTCTCCTTGGAACAGCACCATGGCAGCTCTTGGGCCAGGTTGCCCTGGCTGTGGCAAGGTCTGGATGGGCTTCCCCAGGATCAGGGATGGGCTGTAGCTAGGCCTCCCGAGCCATGGCAGGATCAAGGCTGGGGCTGGGCTCTGGCCGTGGCAGAGTCAGAGCTGAGCTGGGCCACCCCAGCTGCAACAGGATCAGTGCTGGGCAGTGCAGCCCTAGGGCGGCAGGGCTGAGGAGATACTGTAAATAGGTAACTGCATGGCCATGCAGCTTACATGGAATTTAGGAAGTGAGCTAGCCTAGTCTTTAAAGTGCCACAGGAGTTCTCATTTTTGCTGAAACCAACTAATGTGACTCCCCCTCTGAAACTTGTTCTTATCTGTGATGCCCTCTTTCTTGGTCAACCTCCCTACGGTGCATGCATTGTGCTATCCTGACTTGGCATTGCCCTGGAGCAAGCCACAAGTAACCACAATTTTATCATGTGTCTTTTGACCTTATCTCTAATTACCAGTCTGAGCAGTACCATTTGAGTGCCATAGGCTAAAATTGCTAGGGGGATCCTCCAGTTGCTCTTTAATCATTTCACTGCTACCTTGGATAGGGTACAGCAGCCATTTTTTATTATTATTATTTTGTTGAACCAACATTCATATGGAAGTGTATTCCTGACAAGGTCAGCTGCACTGAAGCTGAAAGTTTTTGCAACATTCTCCAGTGCAGAAAACTGAATTGTCTTTTGATGGGCTATAACATAACCTTTTTGTCTCCTAAGTGTGTGGAGAAAGCCCATTGTCAGTGCCCAGCCTGAGATACTATAAAACGCCAGTACAAAAATAGGTTTAGTATTTGAGATACTAATACTGTGTTGGGTGAAGTGTGCTTCACTGACAAATCTTTTATGAAGTCGGCTGCATATACTGACCTTTAAATTTCCAGTTGCCTGTATAGTAAATTGTGACCCACTTGTAGAACCCAGAATCAATTGAGTAATTTAATCCTAAATTGCACCATGGATTGGAGAATATAGTGTAAGGAAGAGTCCTACTTTGGCAGTGGGAGGGACAGGATAATCTCTACTCCTGCAAGATGTATCACGCTGTCAATAGGTTCTCAGTTGGGCTCAGTCTAATTTAAATGCTATGTTTCTCTGATATTCCTCTGGTTGTTTATCAAAGAGATCAATGGTGTGTTAGTACAGTGGTTTTCAGCCTGGGGGGTCAGCAGATTATGTCTAAGTTTTCCAAATGCCTCCACATGACATTTTTTAGGAGATTTGCAAATGAAAAGAGATTGAACACCACTGAGTTAGTACCTTCCAGGAGGGGAAATACTGGCTACTCAAGGGCACTTGAACCTCGCAGAGAGAGGCATAACAAGAACCAGTGGCTGGAAAACCAGTGGAAGCTAAAGCTAGACATCTTCAAATTAAAAAATTAGTTCAGTTTTAACCTCAGGGGTGATTTAACCATTTTATAAAGTACCAAGGGAAGTGGTGGGGTCGTGTCCCTTTGTCTTCAAAAAGGCTGGGTGCTTTCTGGAATAGATGACAATCGAGTCACATGCTTTACTGGGCTCAATAGAGGAGCGTTGGTTGAAATTCTTTGGCCTCTGCTATGCAGCTGGTCACTCTAGATGACTGAATGGTTCCTTCTGACCTTAAAATCTAGTAATCTGGGCTACATCTGGTAACTTTGTGCGTTTCCTCTTTAGCTTGAATAGCTGAAGGTGAAATCTGATAATGTGTTGGGAGAACAGCTTCTGTTGCTTCACAAACTGGAGCTACTTGTATTTCGTACAAATTGCACCATGTAAGTAAAGCATAGCTTTAAGCCATAAGGGGCATCCATATTTTACAGTTAACCTGGAGGCCACATCTTTTCACAGCCCCACCCTTGCCCATGTCTCTGCTTGTCTTTGAGTAAGATATGATGCAGCATTTTTTTTCAACGCTGTGAGGAATAAAACAAAACTGAAGTGCCCCAAAACTAAAAACCAGTTTAAATAGCTATCGGTGTTTCAGGCATGTGCAGGCTTCTGAGGGTATGTAGGCTGGAGTACCCAAGCTAGCTTGAATCCACTTAACACAGAAAACACTAGGGCTACATCTAGACTGGCATGATTTTCTGCAAATGCTTTTAACGGAAAAGATTCCATTAAAAGCATTTGCGGAAAAGAGCGTCTAGATTGGCACGGATGCTTTTCCACAAAAGCACTTTTTGCGGAAAAGCGTCCATGCCAATCTAGACATGCTTTTGCACAAAAAAGCCCCGATCGCCTTTTTCGCGATCGGGGCTTTTTTGCGCAAAACAAATATGAGCTGTCTACACTGGCCCTTTTCCGCAAAAGGACTTTTGCCTGAACGGGAGCAGCATAGTATTTCCGCAAGAAGCACTGATTTCAGACAATAGGAAGTCAATGATTTTGCGGAAATTCAAGTGGCCAGTGTAGACAGCGGGCAAGTTTTTCTGCAAAAGCAGCTGCTTTTGTGGAAAAACTTGCCAGTCTAGACACAGCCTAGCAACGAGGATGTCACAGAGCAGGCTTCCGAGCAGGTAGTGCAAGCCCAGCAAGATTCCTGGATATGCATTGGCTTCTTAATCATAGAATCATAGGACTGGAAGGGACCTCGAGAGGTCATCGAGTCAAGCCCCCGCCCTCAAGGCAGGACCAAGCTCCGTCTACACCATCCCTGACAGATGTCTATCTAACCTGTTCTTAAATATCTCCAGAGAGGGAGATTCCACCACCTCCCTTGGCAATTTATTACAATATTTGACTACCCTGACAGTTAGGAATTTTTTCCTAATGTCCAATCTAAACCTCCCCTGCTGCACTTTAAGCCCATTACTCCTTGTCCTGTCCTCAGAAACCAAGAGGAACAAATTTTCTCCTTCCTCCTTGTGACACCCTTTTAGATATTTGAAAACCGCTATCATGTCCCCCTTTAATCTTCTTTTTTCCAAACTAAACAAGCCCAGTTCATGAAGCCTGGCTTCATAGGTCATGTTCTCTAGACCTTTAATCATTCTTGTCGCTCTTCTCTGTACTCTTTCCAATTTCTCCACATCTTTCTTGAAATGTGGTGCCCAGAACTGGACACAGTACTCCAGCTGAGGCCTAACTAGTGCAGAGTAGAGTGGCAGAATGACTTCACGAGTTTTGCTTACAACACACCTGTTGATACAACCTAGAATCATATTTGCTTTTTTTGAAACAGCATCACACTGTTGACTCATATTCAACTTGTGGTCCACTATGACCCCTAGATCCCTTTCTGCCATGCTCCTTCCTAGACAGTCGCTTCCCATCTTGTATGTATGGAACTGATTGTTCCTTCCTAAGTGGAGCACTTTGCATTTCTCTTTATTAAACTTCATCCTGTTTACCTCTGACCATTTCTCTAACTTGCTACGGTCATTTTGAATTATGTCCCTATCCTCCAAAGAAGTCGCAACCCCACCCAGTTTGGTATCATCTGCAAACTTAATAAGCGTACTCTCTATCCCAATATCTACATCATTGATGAAGATATTGAACAGTACGGGTCCCAAAACAGACCCTTGCGGAACTCCACTTGTTATCCCTTTCCAGCAGGATTTAGCACTGTTAACAACAACTCTCTGACTACAGTTATCCAGCCAATTATGCACCCACTTTATTGTGGCCCTATCTAAGTTATATTTGCCTAGTTTATCAATAAGAATGTCATGCGAGACCGTATCAAATGCCTTACTAAAGTCTAGGTATATGACATCCACCACTTCTCCCTTATCCACAAGGCTCGTTATCCTATCAAAGAAAGCTATTAGATTAGTTTGGCATGACTTGTTCTTCACAAACCCATGCTGGCTATTCCCTATCACTTTATTACCTTCCAAGTGTTTGCATATGATTTCCTTAATTACCTGCTCCATTATCTTCCCTGGGACAGACGTTAAACTGACCGGTCTGTAGTTTCCTGGGTTGTTCTTATTCCCCTTTTTATAGATGGGCACAATATTTGCCCTTTTCCAGTCTTCTGGAATCTCCCCTGTCTTCCATGATTTTTCAAAGATCATAGCTAAAGGCTCAGATACCTCCTCTATCAGCTCCTTGAGTATCCTGGGATGCATTTCATCAGGACCTGGTGACTTGCTGACATCTAACTTTCCTAAGTGATTTTTAACTTGTTCTTTGTGTATCCTATCTTCTAAACTTACCCTCTCTCTGCTTGTATTTACTACGTTAGGCACACCTCCAGACTTCTCGGTGAAGACCGAAACAAAGAAGTCATTGAGCATCTCCACCATTTCCAAGTTTCCTGTTACTGCTTCTCCCTCCTCACTGAGCAGTGGGCCCACCCTGTCCTTGGTCTTCCTCTTGCTTCTAATGTATTTATAAAAGGTCTTCTTGTTTCTCTTTATGCCTGTAGCTTGTTTGATCTCATTTTGTGCCTTTGCCTTTCTAATCTTGCCCCTGCATTCCCGTGTTGCTTGCCTATATTCATCCTTTGTTATTTGTCCTAGTTTCCATTTTTTATAGGACTCCTTTTTTATTTTGAGATCATGCAAGATCTCCTTGTTAAGCCAAGCTGATCTTTTGCCATATTTTCTATGCCTTGAAGACCACACGACTCTTTCTTTACTGCTATTGTTATCCATGCTAGCTGGGGGAGGATAGCTCATTCACAGCTTTTTCTGTTTAGACATCCCATAGAGCAGGAGTGGGAAATAAGCTGGATGTGGCTTAATAGGTTGTCAATGCTTTACTTACCTGCACCTCCACAGGAGCTCCCATTGGCCATGGATCACCATTCCTGACCAGAGGGAACTGTGGGAAAACCCAGTCCTGGTCTGTGCTGCTTTCTGCAGCTCCCATTGGCTGGGCAAATGGGAGCTTCAAGCGACCATACTTGCGGAGATGCAGGTAAACAAAGTGCCAATGGCACACTAGGGTCTAACCTGGTGAATCGCATCTGGCCCACAGGCCAGTTATTGCCCACCACTTCCCTAGAACCTAATACCCCAGAGTACACTCTCACCATTGGAGTGCTTTTGCATTTGAACTAAGAGTTTTCCATGCCCAGAGTACATGAATCAGTTGTGGGCAGCTGATGAAGTATAGCTATACCACTGAGGCGAAGCATATCTATCTCCTTCTTCCTATGATCCCATCAGCTGTAAATTGTACAAGTTCGTATTTGGTTTTCTTTGAAGGCCTTTGGCCTAGAGACTACAGGGAGTAGAACTGGAATGAGAGGCACATTTCCCTTATAATCTGGTTCCAGGGTGCTAAGTTATACTGTGCTCAGGAAGGTGCTATCTTTCATTTCAGATGTAAAATAAAGGTCCTTTCTACTGTGGCCATTTAAAAATCCATGCTACTTATTACAAGAGTTGAGCTGTTCACGCTAGCATCCTGACCAAAACTGCAGCTCTGACAGTTACAATTCTTTCTGCTCTTTTTAAGGATGACACTCAAAAGATTTCTTTACAATTGGGTTTTGTCCCTGTTTTCCTTTCTTTATGATGTATAAAGAATGTCTGGAAAACTTATTTTAGGGTGAAAGCAGAAAAAAATCATCTGATTTCTTTGCTGGTTTTGTAAACGAACATTTTGGTTGTTATTGTAGAGGTCTAAATATATATTTTATGGGCCCTTATACTTAATTTCAAGAATTAGGGATTCTGTGTCTCTAAGGGTATGTCTACACTACAGCGCTAATTCGAACTAACTTAGTTCGAATTAGTTAATTCGAACTAAGCTAATTCGAACTAACGCATCTAGAACTAAAAACTAGTTCGAATTAGCGTTTTGCTAATTCGAACTAGCGCGTCCACATTAAGTGGACCCTGAAGCAGGGTTAAGGATGGCCGGAAGCAGTGCCGGCAGGGCATCAGAGGAGGACTTAGAGCGTGGAGATGCTGTCTCAGGTTAGCCGAGGGCTGTGCTTAAAGGGTCCTGACCCCCACAGACAGTTCTCAGGGGTGCCCAGCTTGAAAAGCAGTCCTGGCTTGGAGTGCCCTGAGTGCCCACACTGGGCACATCACAGCACTCAGCCATCAGCCTGGCTGCACTTTCCGCAGACTGCCATCTGGGGAGAGGGGGCAATTGGGGGGCTGCAGGAGAGCTTCCACCCCCAAAAGCCCGCAGAGCCAGCCCAGTCCTCCCCATCGGGGGCTCGTGCCCCATTCCTCCCTCACCTCCTTCCACTTACCTTTCCCTAGCCCCTCTTCTTGATGTAAAAAATAAAGATAACGTGTTTTCCAAAATGGAATCTGTCTTTATTGAACAAAACTGGGGGAGACTGGGAAAAGGAGGTGGGAGAGGGGAAGAGAGAGGCTGGGAGAGGGGAGGGCAACTAAAATGATCAGGGGTTGGGAACAGGTCCCATATGAAGAGAGGCTAAAGAGACTGGGACTTTTCAGCTCAGAAAAGAGGAGACGGAGCGGGGACAAGATAGAGGTCTCTAAAAGCAGGAGTTGGGTGGAGACGGTGCATACAGAAAAGTTCTTCATTAGTTCCCATAAAGAAGGACTAGAGGACACCAAAGGAAAGGAATGGGTAGCAGGCTTCAAACTAGTATCAGAAAGTTCTTCTTCACAAAGCAAAGAGTCAACCTATGGAACTCCTTGTTGCAGGAGGCTGTGAAGGCTAGTACTGGAACAGAGTTTAAAGGGAAGTGAGATCAAGTCATGGAGGTTGGGTCCATGGAGTGGTATTAGCCAGGGGGTAGGAGTGGTGTCCCTGCCCAAAGTTTGTGGAAGGCTGGAGAGGGATGGCATGAGACAAATGGCTTGGTCACTGTCTTCGGTCCATCCCCTCCAGGGTCCCTAGGGTTGGCCGCTGTCGGCAGACAGGCTACTGGGCTAGATGGACCTTTGGTCTGACCCAGGACGGCCATTGTAAGCTCAGGGCTCAGGGTCGGGGGTCTCAGTGGACCCCCTTGATTCTCTTGCACACCTGCTCCTGGGTGGCCAGGTTGGCAGCTATCCTGCCCAAGCCGGCCACTTTCCCGTGCCTAGTGCGGAGATCGTGGATGAGGTCCACGATGTCCACACTAGCCCAGGTGGGTGCCTGCCTCTTGTGGTCCCGGGCAAGATCCCGGGAGCCGCCGGCCTGGTCCCGGGAAGAGGGGGAGGACTGGGGGGCATCGGGTGGGTGGCTCGATCCGTGCCAGGTGCAGGGTCTGCTGGCTGGGTGCTGGCAGGCTTGCACCTGGCACGGGCACCGTAGCCAGCCCGTGCCCCTTTAAGGGGTCCGGGGCCGGGAGGGGGGCAGTAGAGTTTCCCTGGTGTTGGCCAGAGTGGCCACCAGGGAAACCTGGGGAGGGCTACCCACCCCTTAATTCGAACTAGCTAGTTCAAACTAGGCTTAATCCTCGTGGAATGAGGATTACCTAGGTTGAACTAAGCGCTTCGTTAGTTCGAATTAAATTCGAACTAACGGAGCGCTAGTGTAGCGCCTATGAAAGTTAGTTCGAACTAACGTTAGTTAGTTCGAACTAACTTTGTAGTGTAGACATACCCTAAGGGTACATCTACACAGCAACATTATTTTGAAATAACTAGCGTTATTTTGGAATAAGTTAGTCCACGTCTACCCAGCAGGCAGTTATTTCACAATAATGTCGAAATACTGTCAAGCTGGAGGACTTCTTACCTGACTTCTGTAACCCTCATTGTACGAGGAGTAAGGGAAGTTGGAGAAAGAGTGCTCTATTTAGAAATAAGTGCTGTGTAGACGCTCCCAATTTTTAAATAAACTACGCAATTGACATATCTCAGTTTGCTTAGCTCATTTTGAGTTAAGCCCTGCTGTGTAGATGCGCCCTCACTGACCTGTTTTCCATTGGAATGTGCATGCGGTGTTGGAATTCAATAAGTGTTGTAAAAGTCTGAGTGAAAATCCCTTCCCTCTTCAGTTGTCCCAGTTAAGTCCAGCTCCTATGCATAAATTCTATTGACTTCAATGGTATTTCAGCACGTACTTAAATGCTTTCCTGAATCAGAGCCTAGTACTTTGGTAACTGGAGAACTAGAGAATTGTAACACTACAGTCTCATCCAGAATAGATGTGAACTTATAATTTAAAAATAACCAATAGAAAAAGCTTCTTAGAAAAAGCCTTTCAAGAGAAAATGGGGAGGAAAAAAGGAAGTAGCCTAATCAATTTTTATATATATATATATAATATAGTAGTGTGTCTGTCTGTCTGCCTGAGTCCATTTGTTCAAGAACTCCTCCTAAACCGTAAGATCTAGGACTATCACATTTGGAATGTAGCTTCCTCTTACCCTAACTTAAACCAAGGTCAGGGTTTGGTTGTGCCTGGAAAACAGGAAGTGCCAGGAATGGAACTGTTTTCGATAACATGGAAAAGTAGGGGGCAGAGAGCAGAGGGATGTGATACTGAGAGTGGCCACTGTGGGGAGCTGTAGCACAAAGAGAGTGGCCAGCGGGGCTGGAGCTCCGCCATCTTGCGTAGCTCCAGACCAGGTAAGGAGCCCCCCCGTTCCAACCCTGGAGCCTGCCCTCTCTATCCCGGAGAGGCTGTAAGTGGCAGGGGGGCCACTGAAGGAAGGAGCAACCCCTGGAGCCTCACACACACACCCAGATAGCCTGCAGGACATGGGGGGACCCACTGAAGCTTCATCACCACCCCCTCAACAGTATGCAGGTGGCAGGGCCCCAGAGCCTATGCCCCTCCCAGACAGCCTGGAGGCCGTGGGGAAGCTCTGAAGGCCAAGAGCAGTCCATAGAGCCCCCCTCGAGTACCTCCCAAATAGGCTGCAGGATGAAGAGGGCTGCTGGAGGCACCAGAAGCAGCCCCGGAAGCACCATTCCCCAGACCAGCTGCAGGGCAAGGGGGCAGCCCACAGAGCACCACCTCCCCTCCGAAAAGCTACAGGACGGGATGACCACTGTCCCAAGCAAAGCCCCCTCCCCCAGAGCAGCTGCAGGCTGGGAGGGAGCAGCAGGCCAGGGCCAGCCCACAGAGCTCCAACCCCCATCTAACTAGCACAGAGACCTGGTTCCCCTCCTCCCAAGAGGAGCTACCCCCTGGGGAGCGCAGCCCCAACCCCTAGGGAGGAGCCCCTGGCTGGGGAGCACTGTCACAGCCCTCTGGGAGGAGCTGCCACTGGAGCAGCTCCACCCTCACCCTGCCTCCTAGACCTTTGCCCTGAGTCCTGCACCTCCCACCTGCCTTGACTTCTGAACACCCCTATCCTTCCTTTTGAGCCCCCCCACCTCCTTCCCCCTGCCCCGAGGCCACCACCATTCTCTGCCTTGAGCCCCCCCAACTCACGACCCTCTGCCCTAAGCCTGCCTCTCCTTACTCCTGAACCCTCACTCCAGCCTTCATTTTCCTTCATTTTTAAAGTATACAATCATTGAAATAAAACATGAAAATTTTTCATTTATTTTCAAAAAAAGAAAATTCTGCTAAAGACCCGAGCATTTGCGGGTACATCTGCTAGTAAATATAGCCGTATGCTTTGGAAACTACCTTTGAAGTTAGTGCAACAACTGATGAAGGATAGCAAATATGACCTTGGTTTTCATGCCTAACTCTGAAAACCAACTACCTATGGTTCTCATGTAGCAGAATCACAAGTGTAAGTTCAGTTATTGGCACCTACTAGCACACCTAGACGCCTTCTTAAATGCTTGAACTGATAGGCACATAAATTCCAGTTTTTATATCTCCTTATGTAGCTCTGACAGTTTTGTCAAGGTGTCTACATCTGAAAGTCTGATCATAATATTTGATTTGTAGTAACCACTCTTTTAATCACCTTCATTAAAAACACACACACACATGCATGCATGCAGCACAGATGTTTTTGCTAAGTTCTGAGGCCTCTTGCAGGATCAAGGAATAGCATGTGAAAGAATATTAAAAACAATGCAGACAAAATATGGACACATTTCTGTTCAATAATTTAATCTCCACGTGCCGTTTTCAGTGGGAGAAAAAGCACTTCTGAAGCAATAGAGGAACAAGAGGCAATCATCACTGGTATCCTCATTGGCAACAAAAATAAATTATAGCTTGAAAAAATCCAGGTGTTTGAATCTCCATGACTGCTGAGGAAACCTATGAGGTGTGTTGATGTGCCTGTTGTTAATGAGTGGGTGATGGAAGGAGATGGAGCATTTTCTCTGCGGAGACAAGGAACAAGGAATGCTTCAAAAGCAGGAGTATAGAAGTGATTTAGTGACCCCTCAAGGAGCCTTTCAGTAAGTTACAAACTATCAGGTGAACACAGATCTAGGTGGAAGAGAAGAAAGCATATGTGATGATATGGGAGCACCATGAGGGAATCCTTATTTTGTTTGATCTATGTAGGTTCTTCTATCACTACAGCCATCACTGTAGTATATAAGCATCTTCCAGCTGTGTGTTAAGCAATGTGGCTAAAATCTCCCTGCTGTGTGTTCGCTCATCTTCTCCCCAGGTGAAGTAGTGTGTTGGGAGTTTTTTGTTGTTTGATAGTTTATAATGCACACACATTGCTGTGTTTCTTAGGGTGCATCACTGTAGAGTTTTTTCGGAAAAATGTCAGTTTTTCCAGAAAAACAATACTTATGTCCACTCTGCTATTGCATTATTTCAACAGAAAGTTGAAAGAACAGAGAGGTTTTTCCGACAGCGGTAAATCTCATTCTATGCGGAAGAAGCCTCTTTCCAAAAAAGCTTTTTTGGAAAAAGGTGTGTGTGGATGCAGAAAAGAATGTTTTTCCGAAAGACGAGGCCTCCAGGAAAAAGCACAGGTCCAATCAATCTGGACGCTATCTTTCGAAAAAGCAGATTGCTTTTTCGATGTGCTTTTGCTGTGTGGACACTCTCTTTCAAAAGAAAGGACTGTCACTAACATTACCACTTTCCATTCCCCGTACTGTTCAATATCTTCATCAATGATGTAGATATTGGGATAGAGAGTACGCTTATTAAGTTTGCAGATGATACCAAACTGGGTGGGGTTGCAACTTCTTTGGAGAATAGGGACATAATTCAAAATGACCTTAGCAAGTTAGAGAAATGGTCAGAGCTAAACAGGATGAGGTTTAGTAAAGAGAAATGCAAAGTGCTCCACTTAGGAAGGAACAATCAGTTCCATACATACAAGATGGGAAGCGACTGTCTAGGAAGGAGCATGGCGGAAAGGGATCTAGGGGTCATAGTGGACCACAAGTTGAATATGAGTCAACAGTGTGATGCTGTTGCAAAAAAAGCAAATATGATTCTAGGTTGTATCAACAGGTGTGTTGTAAGCAAAACTCGTGAAGTCATTCTGCCGCTCTACTCTGCACTAGTTAGGCCTCAGCTGGAGTACTGTGTCCAGTTCTGGGCGCCACATTTCAAGAAAGATGTGGAGAAATTGGAAAGGGTACAGAGAAGAGCGACAAGAATGATTAAAGGTCTAGAGAACAGGATCTATGAAGCCAGGCTTCATGAACTGGGCTTGTTTAGTTTGGAAAAAAGAAGATTAAGGGGGGACATGATAGCGGTTTTCAAATATCTAAAAGGGTGTCACAAGGAGGAAGGAGAAAATTTGTTCCTCTTGGTTTCTGAGGACAGGACAAGGAGTAATGAGCTTAAAGTGCAGCAGGGGAGGTTTAGATTGGACATTAGGAAAAAGTTCCTAACTGTCAGGGTGGTCAAATATTGGAATAAATTGCCAAGGGAGGTGGTGGAATCTCCCTCTCTGGAGATATTTAAGAACAGGTTAGATAGACATCTGTCAGGGATGGTGTAGACGGAGCTTGGTCCTGCCTTGAGGGCGGGGGGCTGGACTCGATGACCTCTTGAGGTCCCTTCCAGTCCTATTATTCTATGATTCCAAATTCAAGGTGCACTTCCTTTGACCTGCCTTCTCTAAGGCTACGTCTAGACTGTAGGATTCTTTTGGAAGAAGCTTTTCCGGAAGGATATGTCTGGACTGCATACCTCTGTTGGCAGAGGGATGCAGATTAGGCAGGTCGACATTGCGAATGAGACAGGGATTTAAATATCCTGTGCCTAATTTGCATAAAAATGGCTGCCACATTTTGCCGACTCAGCACTTTGTCAGCAAAAAGCAGCAGTCTAGGGGTGGAATCTGTCAAGAAAGAAAGCCTTTTTCGACATATCCTGTAAACCTCCTTGCAGGAGGCATAAGGGATCTGTCGAAAAAGGCTTTCTTTCTTGACACATCCCCCTCTAGACTACCGCTTTTTGCCGACAAAGTGCTGAGTCGGCAAAACACGGCGGCCATTTTAATGCAAATTAGGCACAGGATATTTAAATCCCTGCCTCATTTGCAATGTCGACCTGCCTAATCTGCATCCCTCTGCTGACAGAGGGATGCAGTCT
This sequence comes from Pelodiscus sinensis, assembly GCF_052426305.1. Taxonomy (NCBI): domain Eukaryota; kingdom Metazoa; phylum Chordata; order Testudines; family Trionychidae; genus Pelodiscus; species Pelodiscus sinensis. The sequence continues at coordinate 116,628,999 of NC_143056.1, read as the reverse complement.
AGACATACCCTTCCGGAAAAGCTTCTTCCAAAAGAAGCCTACAGTCTAGACGTAGCCTTAGAGAAGGCAGGTCAAAGGAAGTGCACCTTGCATTTGGAATGGAAAGTGGTAATGTTAGTGACGGTCCTTAGCTCCTGGGGAAGTTCATTACACAGTCTTGAGCTAGCCCTAAGAAAGCTCTGTCTTCTGCACGAGTTTTATCTTATATCAGTAAATTTGAGTATGCCACAGGTGCAAAGGTATTGATCATGGTCTTTATCCCAGAGCTTTAGGCTAGGTTTACACTAGGGGATAAGTTCTAAATAAGATACGCAACTTGAGTTAGATTATGTTGTGTAACTTGAGTCCAGGTATCTTAAATTAAATTTTGGCGCTGTCCACACTGCAGGAAGTCGAAGGGAGCACACTCTCCCTTCAACTTCCCTTACTCCTCATAGGAGCAGGATTTCCAGCGTCGATAGGACCACCCTCTCAGTTAGAATTAGCGTGTCTTCACTAGACCCACTTGTGACAGACCCCCCGATGCTTTATGAAATGGACTTATGGATATGAATATACATAACTCAAAGGTGCTTTGAGCGAATTATTTCGTGTAACCCATCAATCTTCATGTCACAATCCGCTGGTTCTGTTTATCTTACTTTGATGTATGTATCATTTGTGTGTGTAAAATTAGACATATGAAGTGGGGAATACTTTGTGGGTTTAAATGTGTGAATGAGAGACATGGAGGGTGTTACCCTCAAAGTCTTGATAAGCAACTGTAAGACAATCTCTTTTGTCCTTATAGTGATAGAAAGACTCTAATTATCTTAACCATTACAAAGATAGCTTCCCCAGTTATCACCTCTAATATCATTAGCTTACAGACATTTACCTCCCCCCCACCCCCTTCTGTTCTGAAATTTGATTTGTCCTTTTCATGTGTTCATTTTTTAAAAATTTTATCCTTTGGTATATATGGTTGTGACAATTTTCTTCCACTATTTGATCTGAGGAAGTGGGTCTGGCCCACGAAAGCTCATCACCTACTAAACCATCTTGTTAGTCTTTAAAGTGCTACATAGTCCTGTATTTTGTTTCTTTTGTCCTTAAGTCCTAGCAGTGGTTAGTAGGGAAGGGCCTCAATTCCTTAACAAAAAGAATAGGAAAGCAGAAGCCTAGTTCTTTTGGCTAGGCTGCCCCTGAAGGAAAGGAGCCAAAGACCCCAGGGTGGGAAGACAGCCCGGGTTTGGATGGGCAGCTGGAAAAGAGGTTTTAGGGTGTGTTTGAAAAGTTTGTACTGAGGTTTTAGTGTAGAATTAGCCAAGTGTTTTTGTTTCTTTTGATTTGTAACCTACTTTGCTCTGCCTGTTCTCACTTATTACCACTTAAATCCTACTGCTTGTACTTCATAAAATCACTTTTATTTTCTATCAAAACCAAGTATAAGTAATTGTTACCTGGGAAGGCAAGCAGTGTGCACATTTTCCCTTTCATTCATAAAGGTGGCTTACCCAATTCTTTGGGGTCTGATCCCATCTGGGGAGTGCTCTCTCAGGAGGCTGGGCTCTAAACTGCACTCTTCTTGGACCTGAAGAGGTTCAGTGTCTGTACTGCTTCTCAGGGGGGCAGGGATCTCAACTCGGTGCCATGGCTGGGGGAGACCAGCAGAGCTGGCCCAGCAGGACTGGGCAGTGAGGAGCCCCAGAGAGCAGGAAGGTGAGTGGCAGTGGCCGTGTCAGCACCCTGGGAGTCATCCCCAAGAGGCCCTCTGTGACCGCACCCCATCACACCACTCATTTGAACCCCGGAAGAACAACTACGGCTGCTTCGATCTTTTCTGTAGTGTAGACATGGCTTAGATACATTGATCCAAGACAACCGAGCATCTTAAAGATAAGGACTGGGACCTTGAAGCTGCTGATGGGAGTGGAGAACAGGTCTGGGGTGTCTTTCCTAGTCTGTGAGGCCAAGGAGACTTGCTGTAGCATTTTCAGGATGCTATTCCCATGTAAGCTAGGTCAGGTGACGAGACATCAAATTAGAAATGTGTTAACTCACCATGCACACATCCAGTAACATTGCCTGTTCACACCCGCTGTGCAATGTGTCTTGGGAAACCATCATACCTAATCAACTGAATGCTTGAATTCTTAATTACCTCTGGTTATAAATGACATCACTTATTTCAGACCCAAATGTTCCTAAAATAAGCTAAGATTACAGCAATATATTAATATGGTAAACAAAATAGTCACATATTATTTCAAGCCTTTTCTAATACCCTGTCTTGTCTTGGGATTGTCATTATGATTTTTTCATTGCACAATTGGATTGTATCCGTTTATTTGGTGACAGGGTATACAAAATGGATAACATGAGCAATTTATTCAGAGTAATGTGTAATATTTGTGTGCATATGGATATGTGGTATTTCTTTAGTTAGATATTCAGCTGAAGTTTCTTAAGGTGCTTGCTACTGTCTTTCTAAAATAGGTATCTCCAGATTTTCTAATCAAAGCTGGAAGGACAAATTATGACTATGCATGGTTATAACTGAATACAACATTTTGTATAGAAGTTGAAGTACAATTTACTGTAGTCAAGATAGGAAGGTATATGGTCAAGTATTCGTGCCTTCTGTTTTGCTGGATGTAATATGGTAGCAATGAAAGGTTTCATATCTCATTTCTGTCCCCTAAATCACTTTTACAAGAGCTGACCTGAAACCCCAACTAAATTCATATAGGCCACCAGACAGCCAGTTGATGGTAACAGTTTTTATTCATTTTTAAACCTGGCAGGATTAATTTCCCCACCATGCTTCATGGAGGACAGAAGTTCCATTTCACAAAAAGATTTCTAAATTTGGCTTCTGTCCAATTTGGAATGAAGACTGAAGATTTTGAAATTCTTCTGGGGAAAATTAGGGGGAAAACGTTTGGGTTCAATTGAACGGTCTCAACTTTTTTTTTTTAATGTTGTATGATCTTATAACATATAATGCAATTTTTTTTAAATCAAAAGAATGCATTACCAGCATGAAAAATCAGACCATCTCATTCTGAAAACACTTCAGACAAAACAAGAACCCCAGCAAGGCAGAGGGGAAAATTAAACAAAAAGGATTTTTTCTTTAGAATTTATATATTTGCAACTGTAAGCTCCCTTGTCCAGAATCAGAGAGGAGAAAGTACACAAACACCCTCATTTCATAGTAAATCAAGTCTTCATTTTTCTCTAGGGTTTAAAGTAGTTTTCTCTCCTACAATCTGCAGGGCTGGAGAAACAAAAGTACCAAACTCTCCTTATGATTTAAAATAAATAAAACTCACCTTTCTTCCAGAAAGAGCCCCTCTGCAGGCAATACAGCGTTGCTAGATTACCAGGCACCTAGGCTACGTCTACACTGGCCCCTTTTCCGGAAGGGGCATGTAAATTTCACTAGTCGTCGTAGGGAAATCCGCGGGGGATTTAAATATCCCCCGCGGCATTTAAATAAAAATGTCCGCCGCTTTTTTCCGGCTTTTAAAAAAGCCGGAAAAGAGCGTCTACACTGGCCCCGATCCTCCGGAAAAAGTGCCCTTTTCCGGAGGGTCTTATTCCTACTTCAAAGTAGGAATAAGACCCTCCGGAAAAGGGCACTTTTTCCGGAGGATCGGGGCCAGTGTAGACGCTCTTTTCCGGCTTTTTTAAAAGCCGGAAAAAAGCGGCGGACATTTTTATTTAAATGCCGCGGGGGATATTTAAATCCCCCGCGGATTTCCCTACGACGACTAGTGAAATTTACATGCCCCTTCCGGAAAAGGGGCCAGTGTAGACGTAGCCCTTGTGTGTTCCGTCCAGGCTCACTTCCAGGGGGCCTAGTGAACTCCTGTTGTTTCCAATACTTGCTCATTAATGTTTACGTCCCAGCATAGAACCTGAGCTTTAAATCCCAAGGCTTCTGGGTTCTCAGGGAAGTAATAAACATGATGGCTACATCTACACTGCAGGCTTCTTGCGCAAGGACTGTTTTGCAAAAAGTTCTTGTGCAAAAGGTCTTGCGCAAGAGTACGTCCACACACCCTCTTCTGAAAAAGCTTTTTCAGAAAAGGGCTTATTCCTCGTGGAATGAGGTTTACCGCCATCAGAAAAAGCTGTCTGTTATTTTGACTTTCTGTCGAAATAACGCAATTGCAGCGTGGACGCTAGTATTGTTTTTCCACAATAATGGCCGTTATTCCAGAAAAACGGTGCAGTGTAGACACACCTGGGCTGTGTCTAGACTGGCAAGTTTTTCCGCAAAATCAAATGATTTTGCGGAAAAACTTGCCAGCTGTCTACACTGGCCGCTTGAATTTCCGGAAAAGCACTGACGATCTCATGTAAGATCGTCAGTGCTTTTCCGGAAATACTATGCGGCTCCTGTTCGGGCAAAAGTCTTTTTCTGAAAGACTTTTGCGCAAAAGGGCTAGTGTAGACAGCACAGTAGTGTTTTCCGCAAAAAAGCCCCCATCGCAAAAATGGCGATCGGAGCTTTTTTGCGGAAAACCGCGTCTAGATTGGCCACGGACGCTTTTCTGCAAAAAGTGCTTTTGTGGAAAAGCAGCCTGCCAATCTAGACGTGCTTTTCCGAAAATGCTTTTAACAGAAAACTTTTCCGTTAAAAGCATTTTCGGAAAATCTTGCCAGTGTAGACATACTGTAGAGGAACTCAGCCTCTGCTTTACTAATGGGTGCAATGAGAATGTATCTGGTGAGAAAATATGAAGCTGAATAGTCAATACCAGTACTCAACAGCAGAGTTGATGTCTCTCTGAGACTTTCCCTTCAATAGGTGGAGTACCTGGGCATATGATGGGACAAGAAGAAATGTCCAAACTGGGATTCCACATCTGCTTCCCTTCTTCTAATCTACAGGAAGACATGCTCCCCTGCTGATTTTTCCCCTGCTTTCCAAAGAAGCAGCACCTTCTGCCTCCTGTTTTCCTTTCCCTCTGGTGGAAAAGGAAGACTGCCTTGAGCTTCCCTTCTGCAAACCAAAATCCAGGAAAAACAACCAATTTTTTTCAGTTATGTAAGAAAGTCTCTCTCTCTCTCTCCTCTGTCCCCCCTCCTTCTTCCCCACCTCCCCCCCGCACTGCCTTGTGGGAAAATCTAGTGGTCAGGGAATGTGAATAAGGGCAAACACCTGCACATTGTATCATACAGGAACCCCACTAAAGCTGAGATCAAGGATCTGTCCATGCAGAATGCCCACAGGGTCTGGAGTCAATTGTCTACATACAGAAAGTGGTGAAACTGCCTATCTACAATATGCTCTCAAATGCAGAAAGTGAACATTGAAAATAGCAGATAACAATACTTTTTCCCTCCTAATCTCATCCAGTTACAGTCATTGTAGGGAGTCCATGACAGCAGAAGTGAAGATTTTCACACAGGAATGTGATTGGTTTCCCCTCTCCTCTAAAAGGACACCACCAGCTTAAATTGATTAGATTCTAATAATATATTTAGAATCCTTGTTCTACTAGTGGCCTGCCTGTCTGTTTTGTCTAACTATGTGGTTCTCAACTAGTGGCCCATGATCAGAGGGGTAGCCGGGTTAGTCTGGATCTGCAAACGCGACAAGGAGTCCTGTAGCTCCTTATAGACTAACAGATGTATTGGAACATAAGCTTTCGTGGGCAAAGACCCACTTCGTCAGATTCATGCATCTGATGAAGTGGGTCTTTGCCCACGAAAGCTTATGTTCCAATACATCTGTTAGTCTATAAGGTGCTACAGGACTCCTTGTCGCTTTTCGTGGTCCATGGTGACTTTTTCAGTGGTCCACAGGAACATTGTCCAAAATCACATGGCGTGAGCAGGTGCTGCCGTTAGGCTGTTTTACATCGTGTTCACAAGCATGTGGTGTGTCATCCATAGCGTCACCTAGGACGCAACTGTGTTGTGTTGCCAGTAACTTCCGTCTGAGGCTCTGAGCATCAGTGTTGCTGCCACCGTCATGCTGAGCGGTTGCTGTGTCATTCATCCTGTGCTACATGTGCTGTTTTACAGGTGTGGTATAGTTTATTTATAATGGCAATGACAGGAAGAAATGTCAAGTGTAACTATTCGAAGGACTACATCAAATTTGGCTTCACTTGTCAAGAAAAAGAAGGCATGGATTTGCCACAATGTGTTACTTGTTTCAAAGTCTTGGGGAATAACTCAATGAAGCCAGCTAAGCTGAAACTCCATCTCAAAAACTGTCACCCCAACTTGTTGCAAAAGGATGAAGACTATTTTTGAGCAGTGGTTATCAGGTCTGAAACGGCAGCGCCTCAACTCAACAAGTGCATTCTACAATAAGACAAGCAATGCGGTGCGCACTTCCTACATTGTTGCATACAAAGTTGCACAGGCCAAGAAGCCTCATACCATTGTAGAGCAACTTGTGCTCCCTTGTGTCGATATTTTTGGAATCTTGAACAAACTGAATCTTCAGCTGCAAGAGAAAGGTGCAAATCTGTTCTCTCACCAAAGCATCATCAAGGCTTTTCTTGACAAATTGGAACGCTGGATCATAAGAGTCTAAGGCAATAATTTGGTTCAATTTCCATATGTGGATGCCATGGTCGGGGAAAAGTAAGCCATTCGGACACAAATTCTTGATCATTTACGGAAGCTACAAGACGAATTCCAACGATGCTTTCCGGAGGTGGACAGGACAAGGGATGGATTATCTTTCATCAGCAATTCATTTACAATAGATGTTAATAGTGTTCCAGAGGATCTGCAGGAGGAACAGATCTTGGATCTGAAAAATGATTCTGTGGCTCAAGACATGTACCAGCAGTCTACCATAGAGAAATTTTGGGCCAGTGTGACCGGGAGTTACCCAAATCTGTCAGCACAAGCAGCCAGATTTCTTTTGCCATTTACATCAACTTATATGTGTGAGACTGGATTTTCCTGCTTGTTGCACGTTAAGTCCAAACAGAGGAATCGGCTTGCAGTGGAAAGCGATATTCATTGTGCATTATCAAATATTACGCCAAACGTTGAAAAGCTTGTCAGTGAGAAGAAATCCAAAAATCTGTCAGTAAGAAATAAATTTCAAACCAAAATGTTCATTGTCTGCTCATTTTTATCATGTCTCAAAAAGGAAGTGGTCCACGAAAATTTTTTGATTGGCCTGGTGGTCCATGGACTGAAACGAGTTAAGAACACTGGTCTAACTTTTGGCAGGTGAGCCTCTCAGCATCATTTATTAACAATGCAGAGAGAATGCAGATGCAGTGTTACTTCGAAATCTGGGATGCTGCCATCTGCAGGGCTTCCATAGAGAGACAACTGGAGCTGCTGCTGTACAAGCCACACTTCAGGAGTCTTTAAATGTTTGGGGATGTTATAAAAAGGAGGGCGATCAATTATTCCCCATGTCCACAAAAGGCAGGGCAAGAAGTAATGGGCTGAATCTACTGCAAGGTAGATTTAGGTTAGTTACTAGGAGACATTTTCTAGCTATAAAGATAGAGAAGCACAGAAATAGACTTTCAGTGGAGGTTGCAGAATTTGCAAACTTCATTGGAGGTTTTTAAGAACAGGTTTAACAAACTCCTGTCAGGGATGTTCTGGGTATACTTTGCCCTGCCTCAGTGTAGGGGATGATGTACTAGTTGATATCTTGAGGTCTCCTCCTGCTTTGCAGTTCTACAATTTCTATGCAGTCCTGAAATACCCATCCCTGTGAAATTAGGTGAAAGCATAATCTCAGGACTGCCCCCTACTGCTGTGGAATGGGGGGGAGAAGGGGACGGGGAGAAGAAGAAACTTACAATAAGCTTTTGAACAAAACATCTTGGCTGTGTCTAGACTGCACCCCTTTTGCGGAAAAGGGATGCAGATTAGACACATCGCAATTGCAAATGAAGTGGGGATTTAAATCTTCCCCGCTTCATTTGCATGAGCATGGCTGCCGCTTTTTTCTGGCTCGGGGCTTTGCCGGCAAAAAGCTCCAGTCTAGACGGGGATCTTTCAGAAAATAAAGCCTTTTCCGAAAGATCCCTTATTCCTGATTTTAAGAGGAATAAGGGATCTTTCAGAAAAGGCTTTATTTTCCAAAAGATCCCCGTCTAGACTGGTGCTTTTTGCCGGCAAAGCCCCGAGCCGGAAAAAAGCGACAGCCATGTTCATGCAAATGAAGCGGGGAAGATTTAAATCCCCGCTTCATTTGCAATTGTGATGTGTCTAATCTGCATCCCTTTTCCGCAAAAGGGGTGCAGTCTAGACACAGCCCTTGTGTGGTGGATGGGGTATAAATCCTATTCCGGGTCATCTTCTACCGCTATTATTATGTAGAACAAAGAGCATAATTCTATGCCCCTCAAATAAAATGCTGTATCCTAGGCTATATCTGTTCTAGCTCGCATATCCTGTGTGAAGGATCAAATGTCTACGCTGCAAGCCTTTATTTCAAAATAATGTTGAGATGGAGGACTTCTTACTCCGACTCCTGTAACCCTCATTTTATGAGGAATAAGGGAAGTCGAAGAAAGAGAGTTCCTCCTTCAATTTCCTGCTGTGTAGATAGCACCAAAAGACAAATTCAGCTGTTTAGACTTAAGCTACGCAACTGACATAGCTCAAGTTGCGTAGCTTATTTCAGCTTTAGCCCTGCTGTGTAGGCGTGCACCTAGCAACCTACTGTAACAGAATGACATTCTGGGTATTTGAGGAAAAATTCCTACCAGAATTATCAGTCCCTAACATGGCCCTAAGGGAGCCCAAAGGTAGACAAAACTTCATTGGTTTCCAGCATTTTTACCACCCTGTCATCTTGTAATTTAAATGCTGCATAAAGCAGTGGGGGCAGCCAGCAAATCTCTCTTTGCCCTAGGGCTCCAAGTGTTATTTACACCGATAAAGCTCTACCATTGTTGGAAATGGTGGGGAAGCTTTGAGACACTACCACATCTTGTAAATAGAACCAGTATATGCAGATAATGGAGGGAAAAATCAAGTTTTGTCACAAGAATTGAACTTGACAGGTTGGTTACTTGAAAATGTCAGTCCATTCTCCTAGCCTGTGAGGACCTCTAGTGGGCAATGTGAATTTGCTGCCTGTTTTCTCTTTCTATATGTCCTACGCGTTATGGAATTTGGGTTACAGAAGGAAACTAAAGAATAGAAAGGAAAAGCAGAGGATCTTTATTTTTTAAAAGAAGAATACCTAATGTTCATTACCATTTAAAGGTGCAGTTGGCTTAAAAAGTCACTGAAAGGATGGGGTTTTGTGGTTCCTTGTGATCTCTTGCATATTATTCTGTATTACAAAATCTCAGAAGGGTAGCCATGTTAGTCTGTAACTTTAAAAACAGGGAGTAGTCCTGTGAACCAATGAGTGTTTTGCCCATGAAATCTCATGATTCTATATATTTTGGTTAGTCTTTAAGGTGTCATGGGACTACTTGTTTTTATTCTGTATTAAGTCTTTCATGATGTGTCAATCTCTAGTTGCTGTGCCTGAAAATTCAATTTGGGATGTGGCAGTCAGGCTGGGTGCTTTTTTTCTTATTCAATGTCACTTGCAATCAAGCTTCTGCTGGCTAAATTACACCTATGTGCAACTAAGTTGTCCAGTTATGCCCTCACTGGCATCTATTTAACTGCCTTCAGTGGCTTTGCACTAGTTGTGTCAGGGATTTATTTTCAGGATGTACAAGAAGGAATTGAAATAAAACTGTCTCTCTTTTGATCCTACAATACTAAAAGGAAGCAATACAAGTAAACACTTAAAAATTATGTACCACCTACAGCTAGCCTTAATTGTTTCCATCTTGTAAGTTGCTGTATACGGAGCTGGACAAAATTTTCAGCCAAAACTCTGTACCAAAAATGTGGTGATACTAAAACATATAATAAAATGTTTCAACTGCACCACCCTACTTTGTCAAGGGAGGGAGAATAAGAAAAGTTGATAAATCAATACATTTTATTTAAATTTTTTAGAAAATGAACTATTTTGGTTTTTCAGTTAAAAACTGCATTGTTTCAAAAATAATTTTAATTTAAAATGTTTGTAAATAGTCACAACTAAGAGGAAGCTTTTTGATTTAATCAAAATATATTTCATTCAAACTGAAACAATTTTTTGACTCTTTGATCCACCAAAAATTTCAAAAAAACGTTGTAGAGGCAGTCCCCGGGTTACGTACAAGATAGGGACTGTAGGTTTGTTCTTAAGTTGAATTTGTAAGTAAGTCGGAACTGGTACATATTGTAGGGGAAACTCTAGCCAAACATTTCTCCAGAGCTCAGTTTTATTCTCCCACACCTCACTTCCCTCAGTCCTTTATTCTCAAGCTGAGGTGTCTGCTGAGAAAAGCGGCTCCGCGTCTCCCTGGTCTGCTGGGGGCGGGGGGGCGCTAGCTTCGCGTCTCCCTGGTGTGCTGGGGGGAAGCGGCTAGTGCAGGGTTGCCTCACCCCATTTGTAAGTAGGGATCCGATGTAAGTCGGATCCATGTAACCCGGGGACTGCCTGTAGTTCAACCTAGACCCAGAATTACCAGGAAACTGAAAAATGGTGCAGTTCTAATTATCTGGCCTCCACTAGCATAGTATCTCAGCACCAGGCAATCATTGATGTACTTATTCTTGCCCTGCTGCTGCTGGGAAAGCATCATCTCCATTTTATAGATGGGAAATAGGGCACAGAGAAATTAAGTGACTTGCCCAAAACAGAGAATTAAACCAAATCTCCCACTTTTCAGTTTAGTGGCCTAACCACTGGACTGACATTTCTCTTGCTACAGCTAAAATAGGAATTTCTTCAGATATAAGGCATGCCCATATTTCCTGCAATTTATTTTCCTTCTCCAAAGATCACCTTCTCACAAACAGTGGTGGTAAATTTCACTCAAATCTTGCAAGATTTCCGGGTTGCAAACCCACAAGAAAACTTTTGCTTTACTAAATACTGATGCACTTGAGATGGTGTAATGTCCCGTTGTTTTCCCAGGCCATCGTTGTGCAATCTGTTTGCTCTTTGATGTTCTTTCTTTCTGTATCATGTAGTTTCCATTCTTTGCCTATTTTGTTTCCTCCTCTCCTGGGCTTTTTCATCCTTACCAACTGATGAAGATACTGTTACCTGTAAAATCAGTCAGTAGAAAAGGGAGACATTGTTTTTTACATTTCTTACATTCTCTTCTGGCCCTGAAGCTAAGGATTATTGTGTCTATGGAAAGCAGTAAAGAGGACTCCTGTTCAGACCTTCTGCACATGAATGAATTTCATTCTGAATGCTTTGATTTCATCCTCTCTTGGTGTCACACTGCATCTAGATTGTCCTTAAAGCTGATTGTGATTTTCATAGGGAAAATATAAACTTGGATTTCCTGTTTGAAGTGCAGCATTACTAGACAGGTCACTGTGGAAATGGACATGTGTAGGGGAGAGTCCATGTTTGTCTCTAATTTTCATATCAAGTGTACTCTGTTTTCAGTTAGAAATATTATTTTTCTTCTTCCAGCCCTGCAAATACAAACAGAAGTCTGAATGTCAGCTTGGCTCCTTTCCTTCTCCCATATCATCAGCAGCAATAAAGATTCTGCAGGTTTATTTATTTATTTTATTTATTTAAATATTTTTACCCCGCCTTTCTATTTAAAATATTCAAGGCGGCTTAAAAGAACAAACAAAAACTACAAATATATATAAAAATTTAAAATATGAGAATTTAAAATATGAGACCTCAGAGGGACATAACCAACTAAAAACATAGAGATGAGGAACACACACATACAGACTCAAACATTAATAAAAGCATGAGTAAAAAGGGTGGCTTTAGCCTGACGCCAGAACAACGCTAGCATTGGCGCCATGCGAATATCCCGAGGAAGAGAATTCCACAGCCTGGGAGCAAAAGTTGAGAATGCCCTGTTCCACGTAAATGTTAATTTTATCTCCGCAAGTGGGGGAACATGAAGCAAAGCCTCCCCAGCTGACCTCAATCCCCGGGCAGGTTCATATGGGAGAAGACGGTCCTTCAGATACCCTGGACTCAACTCATTTAAGGCTTTATAGGTCATAACTAAAACCTTAAATTGTGCCCGGAAACATACCGGACGCCAGTGCAGCTGCCGAAGTACTGGCATAATGTGCTCCGTATAACTAGTGCTGGTTAAAACTCGAGCAGCCGCATTCTGGACCAGTTGAAGTTTCCGAAGGCTCTTTAGAGGCATCCCTACATAAAGTGCATTACAGTAATCCAGTCGGGATGTAACAAGAGCATGGATCACTGTGGCCAAGTCATGTTTGTTCAGTAAGGGTCACAGTTGGTGGATTAAACTAAGTTGCCCAAAGACACTCTTGGCCACCAAAGAAATCTGATCTTCAAATGTTAAAAAAGGACTCTCAAGCTGCATACCTGTCTAGAACAGGTGCCATGTCACATTCACACCACATTCTACCCTCAGACATACGTGGGAAATTCTCTCTTTTCCAGGAATATGGATGTTACTAGGTTCTTGTGTCAGAGAGGATTGTATTTTGGGGGTGAGGCAAATAATATGTTGTTATCCAGAGCAGGCAGATGTTTTTAATAGAAAACAGTTTTCATCAAACAATTTTTTTCCCAAACACTCCAAAGCTTTTTGTGAAACTTTTTTTCAAAATTGTTTCTTTTCCTGGTGACTTATGTTTATCAAAGACATTACAAAAACTTGCTGTTTTAATAATGTTTTTGATAAAATATTATACATTTTAATTTACCCAAAACACTAGGTTTCAGTAAAATGACAAATTTCAATACTCATTTTGATAAATATTTCAATACATTTGACTTTAAAATCATGTGACATATTTTTAAAAAAAGGTTCATTTCAAGCTCTCATATTCATAGCTAATAATAAAACTTATAAACATGGAGGACCTTGGATGAAAAATGCTACTAATAATAATCCATTCTGGGGAAGGTATACCAGTTTGTAGTAAGACTACACTTCCCAAGATGCACTTCTGCCAGCTTCTCCTGTGAGTTGCCTCAGCTTAGTAGCAGCACTTTTCTCCAGGGACTAGTTGCCAGAACTGATGAGAAGAGGGTAACATGGGACGGAGACACTGGGTCAGGGCCACCAAATGCCAGCTGCTAGTGACCAGCCTCTTTGTCATGGTAACAGCCGTAAGAGGGAACCTGTATACAACTTGGGATAAGTAAACTGACCACCTTAACGTTCTTTCTTATAGAGGAACGGTAAAAGTTGTTTCTCTCAGTTGAGAAAGTCTGGGGCGAAAAAAGTAAACTGTATGAATTACTGCATCCTGAACTGTTATCGCTGCTCCCCAGCATTGCCTTCTGTCACTGATAAGCTTTTAGTTTCTCAAGCTGTCACTGTAATGCAACTATTTCACAATTCTGGGCTAGCCTTCAAGTAAGAAATATGTTTCAGCCATCAGACAAGGTAGTTTTAAGATGAGGACAGGGATATCTTCTCTTGTTTCTTTCTTTTAAAAAATGGTATTTTATTACACGTGGATGTGTAAAATGGTATTTTATTACAATTTCTTGAGGTATTGGATAAGCTGGAACATCTTTGTAGTTTGACATAAGGCTGTCTACTGATGTGGGTATTGGATGGAATGTAACTTGGAATCGTCTAAGTCCATACTGCAAACCAAATGTAATACTATAGATCTATAGATCTGGAGAAGCAAATGTGATGAAATGTGGTGAACTCTTACAAGGAGTTCTGGGAAAACTGCACTGAAATTAGCTCCTCTTTTTCAAAAAAAGAGTGAAAGAAAAATGAATGAATATTTGAGTTCTATAGTTGGTTGAAAAGACTGGGGAGAGAAAAAGTTTTGGAAAAAGTCATTGAAAAAATGTAAATGCTAAATGTAGTTGACCAGCTCTTATTGTAATACATTGTTCTTCCTTCAAGCTGTGTCTAGACTACATGCCTCTGTTGGCAGAGGCATGTAGATTAGACACATAGGCAAAGGCAAATGAAGCTGCGATTTAAATCATCACGGCTTCATTTACATTTACATGGCTGCCGCGCTGAGCCGACAAACAGCTGATCAGCTGTTTGTTGGCTCGCGCGCTAGTCTGGACACTCCCCTGCCGACATCAAAGGCCTTTGTCGGCAGCCCCATTATTCCTCGTGGAATGAGGTTTACCGGGGCTGGCGACAAAGGGCTTTGATGTCGACAGGGGGAACGTCCAGACTAGCGTGCGAGCCGACAAACAGCTGATCAGCTGTTTGTCGGCTCAGCGCGGCAGCCATGTAAATGTAAATTTAGCCGCGATCATTTAAATCGCGGCTTCATTTGCCTTTGCCAAAACAACAAATCTACATGGCTCCGTCGACGGAACCATGTAGTCTAGACGTACCCTCAGAGAGGGATTCTCCTTGTGCTTACGAAGTCTGTGACTCTGAGAATACGCAAGGTAGAATTGCACTCAAACCAGCTGCAGGGGGAGTTGCTTAGCTCAAGTTTAGCTTATTTTGTATTCTATGCATATGGATACAAACAATAACATGCAATTGTGAGGTTATGAGGATTTGTTTAGATTGGTATTTCTGCAGAAAATCTGAGCTGATTCAAGCTAGACACAGCACTACATTCAGGCCCGTGCGCAGGAAATTCTGTGTATGTATGTGGGGGGGTGGAGGGGTGCTTTTTTTGTAAATGTGGACTGCAAGGGTATGAATGCACCCTCACCATGGTCCCCCAAGTAAGCAGGGAAATCAGCCCCAGCCTGCCCCTGGCTGCTCAGAGCATGGGGGAGGGAGGCTTGGGGCAGTGTGCTGCTCCTGCCTTCTTCTAGCAGGCCAGAGCATGCTTACTTGGGAGACCTCAAGGGGGAGCTTTCCTACCCTTTGCACCCCCTCTGTGTATGGACCTGATACTGTGTATGAATAACAGATTCTCAGTTGCAAATAACCTAAAAATTCATAATTGTTTTTAAGTTCTATTGTACTGAAATTGGGGGTAATTGTTACAGTATATGTTGCACTCCAGAATGGCACCAACGGTTGTGAGACACCTCACTGCCACCTGCCCATAGTGTGATGAAGTCCGTCTGTGCCTGTTGTAGCTTAGCTCCTTGAAATCACCAGCTTCTATCAACCCAAACACTTCCTTCCTGGCCATAGCAAGCCTTACTGTCTCTGTGCAGGTTCGTAATAAGTACGCTCCAGCCCTGGAGTCCTTGGAGTATTCCTGCAGTGTCCAGTCCTGAACGCTCACAGATATACCAGGTCTATTAGCTCAAGGGGACAGTGTACACACTAGCTTGTTTGAGTCAGCTGAGGATCAACTCTTACATAACATCGCAGCACTGAGATAGTGAAAACAGTCATGAGTTTATTATCAAAGATTCAGATTTACACGATAAGGTTAATAATGGAAACAGAAACGGTTACATATAACATAAAAAATATAACACACTTCTTAGAGTCTAAACAGATTAAACCCTTGTCTAAATTAGTTTCTCACTTAAAGCAATCTCCCAGCAACATGGCTGGGATCTTGCTTTCATGAATGCAAAGTGAAACTGCCTTTTGCCTTCTCCTTACATTCCCCCCAAATCCACAGTTTCATCCCCTGAGTCAGGGTAACATCTGATGGTTCAATTTAATCTCCAGTGCCTTGCCTTGCTAACTTCCCATGCCCTTGTTCAGTTCATATATAAATGGGGCTTCCATTGTGTTGGCTTACAATGCTTAGTCTTCATGGCTAGCAAAGGGTATGTCTACACTGTGGGCTAAAGCTAAATTAAGCAATTCAACTTAAGCTATGTTGAGGCTACGTCTACACTGCAGGTTTCTTGCGCAAGCACTGTTTTGCACAAGAGTTCTTGCGCAAAAGGTCTTGCACAAGAGCATGTCCACACTGCCATGTGCTTTTCCACGAGAGCGTCCATGGCAGTGTGATGCTCTCTTGCACAAGAAAGCTCTGATGGCCATTGTAACCATAGGGATTTCTTGCGCAAGAAACCCTTGTTCCCCGCCCACACTGTCTCCTTGCGCAGGAGATCTTGTGCAAGAGGGCTTATTCCTTGTGGGGAGAGGAATAACTCTTGCACAAAAAGCCCTCTTTTCTGATGCTTTACTGTAAATTTACTTGCACAAGAACACGCATGCAGTGTAAACTCTCTGCAAGTTTTTGAGCAAGAACAGTTGTTCTTGCACAAAAAGCCTGCAGTGTAGATGTAGCCTGATTGTGTACCTGAAGTCAAAGTAGCTTATCTCAGGTTTTCAGATGCGCTCTTTTGGAAGAAGTTTTTTCAGAAGATTCTTCCAGAAAAGCTTCTTCCAAAAGAAACCTGCAGCCTAGACAGAACCTAAATGCTACAGGAATTGGTGCCATGTAAATACATTGAAAGATATGTCTGTGAAACCCTGATTCCTCTGTTTTTTCCCAGTAACTGTCCCTAGGATTCTGGAGCAGAAGAAATGCTAGAGTGTGTGGTTTCAGATGCAGTAATTATACAGATCTGATAAGAGTTTAATCTATTAAAGTGCCCAGAGGTTCCCATCACATGTGACTTTCAGGCATATACTGTAAACTAATTCTCTCTGGGAACAGGTTGTTTCTCATTTGGCATGGCTTAAAATATCTGTGTGCGCTTGATAAGCTCTACGGTAGTTTTTCTGTGAATCCTTCATTTACTACTTTCCTTTCTCAGTAAAATCTCTGTTTTTCAGCTGCTGGGGCTGTCAGTCACCGTACTGACCATTATCACCCGCTATGGGGCTCACTTCAGCGTAATCAGTGGTGTCTCCTCTGAAGCAAACCCCTATAGAATCTTCCACAGTGTAGGTAAGTGACAGACCTTTGTTGTCCAGCAGAGATTTCCTGGGAGGGCCAACTTTTTTGGAGTTGCATAAAATTAGGGTGTAGTGAAAGGAAATTTGAAGACTCCACATGAAGTGCAGTCACTATAGACATATGGTTCCTCTTTTCTGTATGAGACACATGCTTGGCTTCATATGAGGAATAATGGAGGAATGAGTCTACTAATGTTCCCCAGGCTTCAGCTACTGCAGACCAGACCTAGAGTACCAGCAGGGTCAGCGAGTATCATAGGCATGGGAAGGCACTGCCTTCCCAAACTGCCTCATGTGACCCCGCCCATGCTCCACCGGAGTCCCCCAGACCTCCTGTCTCAGCCTGCTGTTGTCATGTGAGAGGCAAGGGCAGGCAGGGTGGGGGCTGTGTCGTGCCACCGGTTCTTCCAGTGCTGGTGCCACTCTGGCCATCCAGCATTGGGGCTGGTGTCTCAGCTCCTGAGGGTGCAGGCTACAGCCGTGCCACCCACCGGCTCTCCAGAGCAGACTGCAGCCGTGCCACCCGCCAGCTCTCCAGAGCAGACTGCAGCCATGTCACCCGCCAGCCCTCCAGAGCACACTGCAGCCGTGCCACCCGCCAGCTCTCCAGAGCAGACTGCAGCCGTGCCACCCGCCGGCTCTCCAGAGAAGACTGCAGCTGTGCCACCCGCCGGCTCTCCAGAGCAGACTGCAGCCATGTCACCCGCCGGCTATCCAGAGCAGACTGCAGCCGTGCCACCCGCCGGCTCTCCAGAGCAGACTGCAGCCATGCCACCCGCCAGCTCTCCAGAGCAGGCTGCAGCCGTGTCACCCTCCGGCTCTCCAGAGCTGACTGCAGCCGTGCCACCCTCCAGCTCTCCAGAGCAGGCTGCAGCCGTGTCACACGCCGGCTCTCCAGAGCAGACTGCAGCCGTGCCACCCTCCGGCTCTCCAGAGCAGACTGCAGCCGTGTCACCCGCCGGCTCTCCAGAGCTGACTGCAGCCGTGCCACCCTCCGGCTCTCCAGAGCAGGCTGCAGCCGTGTCACACGCCGGCTCTGCAGAGCAGACTGCAGCCGTGCCACCCGCCGGCTCTCCAGAGCAGACTGCAGCCGTGTCACACACCGGCTCTCCAGAGCAGACTGCAGCCATGTCACCCGCCAGCTCTCCAGAGCAGACTGCAGCCGTGCCACCCGCCAGCTCTCCAGAGCAGACTGCAGCCGTGTCACCCGCCAGCTCTCCAGAGCAGACTGCAGCCGTGTCACACGCCAGCTCTCCAGAGCAGACTGCAGCCGTGCCACCCGCCAGCTCTCCAGAGCAGACTGCAGCCGTGTCACACGCCGGCTCTCCAGAGCAGATTGCAGCCATGCCATCCACCGGCTCTCCAGAGCAGACTGCAGCCATGTTACCCGCCAGCTCTCCAGAGCAGACTGCAGCAATGTTACCTGCCAGCTCTCCAGAGCAGGCTGCAGCCGTGTCACACGCCAGCTCTGCAGAGCAGGCTGCAGCCGTGTCACACACCAGCTTTCCAGAGCAGACTGCAGCCGTGCCACCCTCCGGCTCTCCAAAGCAGGCTGCAGCCGTGTCACACGCCGGCTCTCCAGATCTCTGGGGCCAGGAAAGCAGGGTGTGTTACCCTAGGGCAGGGAGGGGACAAAGGCCAGTGGCCACACTACAGGGGCAGGGCACGGGCCAGCAGATGCCACAGTGTGGGAGCTGGGCTCTGGTGGGTGAGGAAGGGGCAGGGCTTTGGGGTCTTGCTTCCCTAAGCCATGGGGGTCACCTGCTGGCCAGGAGTACTAGTGCAGTACATTATTAGCCATGAGTACTATGTTGAGGAGCTTTGAGCATCCGGGCATTCCCTGAACCCTCCCAGGGGATATCAGAACTCTGCTCTGGCCCGGAAGTAGGAGACAACTGTTGCAGGAGACCAGCCATGCATAAGATCCTGATAGTGGGTACTGGAACACAAACTCCCCTTGAACATACCGTGATTCAGTAGGATCTTTATCTGACCACAGAGATAATTGTAAAGAGAACTTGTGATCTTCTGGCAAAAATAACAGGTACGTGAATCTGCTGGAACTGTGGGAGCAAAGAGGGTGAGGCGTGGGGACATCACAAAAGTTGATAAACGTAGTGTCATGGGACAAGGAAGCCATATACAGATGATCACTGGATGAGTTGAAAGGCTCTTGCATTTTCCTGCAATCCAATCCCTTTGTATCTTTTTAGCCTCTGAGCTAAGCTTGTGCATGTGCTTAGCTTCGCACACAAAAATAGTCACACTGAAGTCATTGGAACTACTCATATGCCAAAAATTAAGCATATAGGCAAGTATTTGTGGGGCCAGGACCTTAGATTGTAAGGTCTTTGGGGCAGAGACTGCCCCTTATTTTGCATCTGTACTGTACCCTGAAGAGCAAGCGTCTGCCATTATCTATATTACAGTAACATCCAATATGAGCACTCTTCATATTGCAGTATTGTAACTGATTTTTCTTCAGTGCACACACAGGACTTAGCTATACGTACACTTGTGCTCATGGCAAACAGGGTATATATCTGCCCCATACTAGTCTGCTGTGCACTAAGGGGCTACGTCTACACTGGCCCCTTTTCCGGAAGGGGCATGTTAATTTCAGCTATCGTAGTAGGGAAATCCGCGGGGGATTTAAATATCCCCCGCGGCATTTAAATAAAAATGTCCGCCGCTTTTTTCCAGCTTTTAGAAAAGCCGGAAAAGAGCGTCTACACTGGCCCCGATCCTCCGGAAAAAGCGCCCTTTTCCGGAGGCTCTTATTCCTACTTCAAAGTGGGTTTGAAGTAGGAATAAGAGCCTCCGGAAAAGGGCGCTTTTTCCGGAGGATCGGGGCCAGTGTAGACGCTCTTTTCCGGCTTTTCTAAAAGCCGGAAAAAAGCGGCGGACATTTTTATTTAAATGCCGCGGGGGATATTTAAATCCCCCGCGGATTTCCCTACTACGATAGCTGAAATTAACATGCCCCTTCCGGAAAAGGGGCCAGTGTAGACGAGCCCAGGGTGCGTCTAGACAGCGGCGCTATTTCAGGATACTTCCAGTATCCTGAAATAGCTATTCCGCAAATAGCTATTCCGCATCTTTGAAACAAGCCCATTATTTTTAAATATTACAGGCTCACTATTCTGACGTCCCTGTTAACTTTGTTGCACGAGGATTAAGGGGTGTTTCAGAATAGTGGTTTTATTTCAAAACTTGGCGTTGTATAGACAGCACCAAATTACGAAATAAGTTATTTCAAAATTAACTCGAAATAAGCTATGCAATTTGCATAGCTCAAATTGCATAGCTTATTTTGAGCTACGGGTGCTGTGTAGATGCACTCTAAGTAGCCAACCAGCTGTCCCTCTTGCTGTGCACTAAAAGTTTCCTAGAGCACTGTGCTCTATCCCATTTCAAAGTGGCATAGATAAAAATATTTAGTGCACAGTTTAAGAACAGTCATATGGAGTCACGCCAAAAGGTACGTCCACACAGCACCCTAAACTCAAAATAAGTTAAGCAATTTGCACTATGCAAGTTGCGTATCTTATTTTGAAACTATATCGAAACGCTATAACGCGCTATTTCTAGCCATCCCCAATCCCTCATGCAACAAGGTTTACCAGGACGCCAAAATAGCATGTCCGTTATTTCAAAAAATATTTCAAAATAATGGGCGGCTTGTGTAGACATGGGGGTAGCGATTTCAGGATACGTCTGGTGCAGTGTAGAAGTACCCAAAGATTCCTCTAGCCCAGTGTCCTGTCTTCTGACCATGGCCAATGCCACACTCAAGCTGGGTAGATTTACATTACAGCTTGCCACAAACTAAGTGTTCATACAGAAAAGCCCAGAGAGGGCATTTTCCTGTTGTTGTTGGGGGGTTTTATTTTTTTTTCATTTTAATATTATACACTTTGCATAAATAAATTATTTCCATTTGCCAAGATTACTTTTGTTATCCAAGACAGCCAGGGATGTAACCCCATGCTCTGGATGTTCTTAGCCTCTGACTTCTACAGGCTGGGAGTGGACAACTGGGGATGGATCACTCAACTGCCTGTTCTGTTCACTCCCTTTGAAGCACCTGGTATTGTCACTGTTGGAAGACAGGATACTTTGGACTAGATGTGCCATTGATCTGACCCAGTATGGCCATTCTTATGTACACCCTTTAACACAGTCCTTTCTTTTCAGGCTCAACAGAGCAAAATGGCATCAGTTTCCGTATGAAAATTTCTGTCCTGTCACAAAATTATGTCACCCTTTTTCAGATTTCAGCAGGTTTGGGAGCAGGCTGGGGTGGTGTGATGCTTGTTGTATGAGATTTTTTTTAGCTCCATGATGTTCTCAGACCTCCCAACCTAGTGGCTTGAGGAGCAAAAATCCAAAAGTTCCTCATGACATGCAAGTTCTCCTGAGAGCTTTAGTTTGTAGAACTTGCTTGTCAAAAGGAACCTAACTCTGCCCAAGGTAAAACAGAAGTTCCCATCAGAGAAAGGCAGCTAGGACTTCATGTCTTATTAAAACTCCTCTGTGTGCCTTTCCCCCAGCATTCTCCAGCGGGATATGTCTGAGTATGACTCTGGTCCTTGCAGCCCTTCTGAGTACTGCTGCCACAGTGAGAGAATCAGTGTGCCTCATGGCCATGGTAAGTGTTTGGTTATATGGGCACAGGTGGGTAGGTAACTGCTTTCCCAAATTCTGTGATAGCACCATGATGTGGAGATACAGGGAACAGGGCCGGCTCAAGGATTTTTTGGCACCCCATGTGAACTGTGACTTTGTGCCCCCTCTCCCACATTCTATACAGAGAAAAATTAAAAGCCTCGAATGAAAACTTACCTTCATTTACTTGGCATTCGAAATGAACAATGTATAAATAAAAATAAACATGCTTATTGATTTCTTTATCCTTTTCATTCATCCTAGCTCAATTACACTATATGGCTGTGTCTACATTGGCACCCCTTTCTGGAAAAGGGATGCTAATGTAGACTTCGGAATTGCAAATTCCGCGGGGGATTTAAATATCCCCCGCGGCATTTGCATTTACATGGCTGCCACTTTTTTCCGGCTTGGGTATAAGCCGAAGAAAAGCACCAGTCTAGACGTGATTCTCCGGAAAATAAGGCCTTTTCCGGAGGATTTCTTGAAAGCAGGAATAAGAAATCCTCTGGAAATGCCTTATTTTCCGGAGAATCACGTCTAGACTGGCGCTTTTCTCCGGCTTATCCCCAAGCAAGAAAAAAGCAGCAGCCATGTAAATGCAAATGCCGTGGGGGATATTTAAATCCCCCACGGATTTGCAATTGCAACTTGTCTCGTTAGCATCCCTTTTCCGGAAAGGGGTGCCAATGTAGACACAGCCTATAGGTAAACCACCCAGTAGCTGACACTACTAAATACAATATTTGATACTTTTGTTTATAAGATAACATATTAATAAATGTTTTAAATAGAGAAAAAAATCACTTCTGTTTAATTTAAAGTCTGGTGCCCTGGGTTGGGCCAGCCCTGACAGGAAGAAGCTATGACTGTATCCCACATGCTCCCAACACTTGGCTTATGGAAAGTTAAATGTAGTGTTTTTAGTGCTGATTAATTGTTTTGCTTTGTACCCCCAGAAACATATGGGGGAGAAGACAGCCAAATCTGCTTTTCAAGGCACAATTGTGCTTAACCTCTCAAAGTGACTCGGGGGAGGGGAGGTGATTTTATCCATATGTGACCTCTTTTTTCAGAGGTGCTGTCTGCATATGCCTCTGATTGGGGTCAATGGGAAATGCCTATTTGCCAAGATGATCATTATTTCTGGTTTACATTCTTCGATAGGATGTCCTTAATGAAGTGTTTCTTTGTTTTTCTGATATTTGAGTCAGATTTGGAAGTCCTATGTTCCGCCCTGTTGTGTAATAGCAATCTTAACTCCAGTGAACTGAATTACAAAATGAAGTGTTTTGTAAACATTTATATTCATGACTAGAAGATTTACCTGGTGTTGCTTGAATCCTTCATTCAAATATATTTTGTTTTTCTTCATTTATATCATTGCTCTGGGGTGGGCCTAGGGATGAAGGTTCAGTTTGCAGCCTGCCCCAGGGAGGGAGGACAACCTCTCCCACTGCAGCAACCTGGGCTAGGTGAGAAGTGCCAGTCCATGGTCATTGCAGCTGCAGCAGGCACAGCTGGGAAAGGGGTGCATGTCCCCCAGCTGGGAGATAGACACACAGATAAACAGATATATAAACTCGCTCTCTGAAATATATAGTAAGTAGCTGTCCCTTTATAGCCCAATGGGGTTATAGTTGTCCTGGTCCTTATCTCTGGCCTCTCCCTGTGGTCATTCTGCAGTATAACTGTCCGTCCTGCCAGACCGCTCCCTTTCCACTTCATGAGAAATGATCAAATTCCAGGCATATCCCATTGTCTTGGCATAACCAAACTTCTGACCTTGCTTTAAGTTCTGATAAGAAGCAGCTGCATACCAAATGTGGTGGTCCTGGTTTTTACTGTTTAGGAGGAGTTTTTGAATAAACAGACTCACAGACAGACAGGCACACATTTCTAAAATATATAGTAGGATTATTGTGAGCTTAGAACTTTTGGTGGCACCAGCCCAGTTTTGACTGCATTAACTGTGCTAGCATGCTGTCAAGGCCAACTTTCTACCTAACACAAGCTTGTAAGAGAAACTCATTGGTGTTCATCAGCTGGTATATGCATGAGATGGACATTTTCTTCTCAAAATGTCAACTACATAGCCAATTGAAAAGAAATAAATGTATAGTTTAGAATAGAATGTATAATTGTGTGTGCAGGCTAGGGATGTGAAGGACTAGTTGATTATTTGACTATCCAATAAGCAAATGCTTAGCGGATAGTGGACATGCTAATTAACCAGTCACTTCCCCCCACCCTTGCTGCCTCTATCAGAAAGAGGCAGAAATGTATAGATAGCTTGATTACTGCTGGTATGGAGAACAAAACCAAACCCTCTAACATTAGGTTTCCTCACAATGAAGTATTGAATACAAATGAAAGGTTATACACTTCCAAAAACAATAGAGACTCATTCACAAACATAGTCACATCAATGACTTTTTAAATTGAAATAGATGAGAATAGCGTGGTTTTTGTAATTGAAAGAATAAGGTGCATATTAACCCTGTCACTTAACTTTTTATTTGACTCAATGATTGATTAGTGGTTACAGCATGTAGAAAATAAGGGGAAGTGACATTTTATAGGCAAGTTACTTTATATGTGAGTATGCATGGTAATTGCTACAGAACAGTGGTGGAGAACTTTTTTGGGTCAGAGACCATTGACCCACAGAAAAATCAGGAGAGTAGCCCTGAGCCTTGGGGGTTGGATCCAGGCAAGCCGAGGGCTGGATGTGGCCCCTAGGCCTTAGGTTCTCCACCCCAGCTATAGAAGGGCAGCCTTATGACTAAGGCACTGGAGTGAGGCTCATCAGGTCTAGGTTCAGGTCTGTCACAAACTTCCTGCGTGACCTTGGGTAAGTCTCTGCCTCAGTTCCCCTCTCTGTAAAGAGACCATGACGCATCCTTTCTCCTCCCATTTTTGTCTTTTCTGTTTAGACTGTAAGCTCTTTGGGGCAGAGGTCTCTCTGGGTATGTCTACACAGCAATGTTATTTCAAAATAACTTAGTCCACATCTACACAGCCAGCAGTTATATCGAAATAATGCTGAAATACTGTCGAGCTGAAGGACTTCTTACTCTGACTCGTGTAACCCTCATTGTACAAGGATTAAGGGAAGTCTGAGGAAGAGTGCTCTGTTTCAGAATAAGCTGTTTTGAAATAAGCTATGCAATGGACGTAGATCAATTTGCATAGCTTATTTCCCGTTAAGCCCTGCAGTGTAGACGCACCCTCTCTGTGTATGTACAGCACAAAGCTCACCAAAGCTTCCTTCTTGGTGGGAGCTTCTATATGCTAGTGCAGTACAAATAATAAATTACCATTATTTATTTAAATATAAGGTATGTACCAGCCTACCGACAGGGGGAAAACTGCCCCAATTCAAAGAGGTCTCAGGCCCTTTAAATTGCTGCTGGAGCTCCAGTGGTGAGCTACAGAGCCCTTGGCGGTGCAGCACACCACAGACAATACTGGCAGGGGGGCACAGTCCCGGTGGCACTGAGAGCTGGCTGCCCCAGCCCTGCCCCTTCCACGCCCTGCTCCTGCAGCCTGCCCAGAGGCCTTGGGAGACTATTGGCTCACCTGGGAATGTAATTTACCATAAGTCTTCAGATCACAACTCTCTAATGACTCAGGACAATCTTGTCAGGCCTATTTTGTACTATTAAGCATGGCACCTGCTAAAAAGTACCTTTGCGTTGCCCCATTTGTGGGTAGTTAATTGGTGACAGTTGATTACTGAACTCTCCTCTGCATTATTTTTAATGTGTTGTTTATTGCAAACTATCGTGCTTCCTATGAGAAGTCGGGGCTGGGAGCGCACCCTTTCCCAGGTCACATATATTGGTTGCCAACTGCTGGTCGTTTTGGTGGTTTTCTTAAAGCCCCATCTCAGGTATATAAGGGAAAACAATCCCATCTTGTGGGCTTTTAATTATTTCTCTTTTGAGTGTGTGTGTGTGTGTGTGTGTGTGTGTGAGAGAGAGAGAGAGAGAGAGAGAGAGAGAGAGAGAGAGAGAGAGAGAGAGAGTGCTTCTAAACCTCACAGTGGTGAGATATAGCTGGAAAACAAGACCTGAGTGCACCCAAAAGACAATACTGCTAAGTGCCTGCCAGAGCTGTTCAGATACCAATTGACAATCTTCCTCTTTCTGTCCTTTTTCACCTGTCTCCTAACTGCCTACCAGCCAGCTGATACACTGACGTTGCCTGCCCATCCATCTTCTTTACCCTCCTTTTAGCTTGTCCTTCTTCTCATTCAGATTTGATATACCTCTTACTTTGTTTTTTGTTTTACTCAGCCTGCAGCTAGGGAACTGAAGTGAGGGGAAACATCAAAGACAGTCCAGGGGAGAGTTTTGGCAAAAGTCAAGCAGGATTGTCACCTCTCCAGAGACCTGACTTGTCTCCCTTTCTTGAACTGAAATTTTTGTTGTCCAACAATCGGTATGGTAAACACCAGAGGATGAATCATTGTCCTATGGGTTAGCAAACGAATAAGATGAGGGTTTCAAAGTTGACAGGGAATTTAGGGAAATGGCTCCTGCGAATATTCAGGGGAGCTATTGTGTGTTTAAATCTCCCAACAAGCATTGGACATCTCAGTCCTAGTTTTTAGTGGCAAATAACTGTGTCCTGGCCATGCCCACGTCTGCCACTGCATGTGTATGCATGTCTATGCATCTTCAGAGACTTGGATTCAATGCTGCTGAAAATATGGTCTGCTTTCTAATTCAACAAAAACTATTTTAGCTTCCTAAAGCAATATGGTATTTTGTTTGGGACATGGTAATATGCCATGTCATTTGGGACATTGCTGCCAACCGCCTCTAGCAAAACAATCCCATCAGGTGACATATGAACCATCTGGTTTGCTTCTTTGGGGATTCCCAGGGCATCCACTGTGCTTCATCTTTCAGGTGTTGAGCTCTTCAAAGCATCCCTCTTGTGTCTTGTAAAGCACCAAGCATGTTAACAAATACCACTTCTGCAGGCGGAGAAAGGAGGGAGACGAGAAGGCTGTGTTTTGCTGTGGGAGTGGAAGTTGTGTGTGTTTCAGCAACAGAGTCTTAGACACTGCCTTGTTGTTTGTGTTAGGCCCTACTCATGGAGATGCCTTGGCATCAGACAGTCCTGCAGTGCTGGAGGCAAGAGTGGTGTGTGTGCATCTAGGACAAGGGAGAGGAAAGCAGTGGAAGAAATGCCTAGTAGCATATGGGGGTAGGAGAATGTGCTTTTTCCCCTATTGTAGGAGTAAAATTGGTGAACTCAATGGTAATGTGCATGTGAACTGCAAAGGCTGGGAGTCACTAGAAAGCCCATGTGTACGTAGGCAACTAGTGCCTGTGGGGAGGAAGGAGTGCAGAGAGAGCCACCCAGATGAACAGGGAGGGGACATGAGGAGCCATCTCATTGAGAAATTACAATTTTGACTGGGCCATGGGAGGAGAAGTGCACAGGTCTGTGTGTACGTGTGTGACCCCCACTCTGGTTTTTCACCCACTGTTCCATTTCACAATAATCTGATGCCATTCATAAGTAGTAGCCTGCCATGGGCAGTCAGTGCAGCTGAGCCCCCACCTACAGCCCCACCCCCTCTGCTGAGGCCCTGCCCCCACCATGGGGAGGGGAAGAGCATATGCTCCCCAGCCTCCCCAGAGAGGGAGAAGGCAACACGGACTGAGCGGGCCTGAGCCTTCCTTGCCCCCGGAGGGCATGTAGCACACATCCCCAGCTTCCCCAGCCTGGAGCAGTGGGGAGGGCAGGCGCTGGGGAAAGCAACATTCTGTCCCCAGAACATCTACAGTAGGTGTTGGGGGAGGGGAGGTGGTGGGCAGGGCCATGCCTAGCAGTTTGGGAAGGCAATGCCTTTCATTGTCCTGCATTTTGCTTCAGTTTCCCCACCTATGATTCTGGATTCCCATGCAGCCTGCCTTCTGTGCCTCGTATTTTAGGATAAATATTTAATCTAAAATAATCCATTCCCCACGTAGCTCTTCAAGGAAGGGCTTGGCCATGGGACTGATCATGGTAATTCCCTTTGTAAGGGGCAGAGACTCTAGCAGGCCCTGCACCCAGGGGAGCAAAGGACTGAGCAGCTTCCTTCATGTGCCCCAAGGACATGTCTGGTCCCTTAATCTCCTGACACTCCAATTCCGCCCCCCTGTCTGACTATGGAGAATGCGGTGGCTCACAATCTCACCCTGTCACAAGCAATGTCACAGTTTGCAGCAGCAAAAGCATCTTGCTGAACAACATTTTGTATTTGTTCTTATTCATTAGTTTAGTGTTTTGTTTAATGTTTAGTTTCTGACATTTTATTATTTTAATAAAATTGAATCAAATTTTGTGTCTTTATTTTTAGAAAAGTTATGAAAACTTTTGAGATTACCACTTTATTTCTGAAATTTTCACTAACACTACCACATACTAAACTCAAGGGGCACCAAAATATAAGTTTGCCTAGGGCATAATTTGTCCTAAGGCCAGCCCTGGACAGAAGAGCCCAGCGACCACCTCTTTTTACCTGGATCTGCTGTGACTATGTCTACTGGGGAGGGGTCATAAGGTCCAAGCTTCTTGTTGACCCAAACAAGGAATCAGAAATATGTAGTTCTAAGCAGAAAAACCTTTAAAATGGCTGGAGTTTTCCTTTGAACTAAACAAACTATGGACTTATCCTCTCTTCCCTGCTGCACCACTAGAGGGTGTCAAGTTCTTAAAATAAAACAGGAGCTGCCTGCAATCTGGTTACTAGAGTCAGTATTTTCTTCCAAATCTCACCACCATTTTGTCTGTTTTTTCTCTGTATTTGTCCCCTATAGTTCTAGGAAGAGCATTATCAGACAGGTCAGGTCGGATTGTACTGCCACGCATCTCACCAGCCTCTTACACAACCACCGCTCTGCAAATAAGCTTAATGCTGTTCATTCGGTGGTAAAGTTTAAACTTGTTCTGTGTGTTAATTGTGAAAGCCTGAGTCCAGAGCCAGCTGTACTGGCCAGCACGTCTGCTGAACGATGGAAAGTTCAAATAACTTCTTCAGATTTCATACAAATTTCGTTATTTATTTGTATTACAGTAGTACCTACAGACCCCAGACAAGGGTTAGGACATTAATGTACAATCTGATAACACTAGACTCTGTCCCAGAAAGCACACAATATAGGATTTAGACAATAAGCAGCAAATAACAGAAGCAAGCACAATAGAGAAGGTGAGGAAACAGTAGAGACATGTGTGCGTACATGAACTGGAAATCACAGTAGTTCTTGTAGACACAGAGGCTGTGTCTACACTGCACCCCTTTTCCGGAAAAGGGATGCAGATGAGATAAGTCGGAATTGCAAATGAAGCAGGGGATTTAAATATCCCCCGCTTCATTTGTATAATCATTGCTGCCACTTTTTTCCGGCTCGGGGCTTTGCCGGAGAAAAGCGCCAGTCTAGATGGGATCTTTCGGAAAATAAAGCCTTTTCCGAAAGGTCCCTTATTCCTCTTAAAATCAGGAATAAGGGACCTTTCGGAAAAGGCTTTATTTTCCGAAAGATCCCGTCTAGACTGGCGCTTTTCTCCGGCAAAGCCCCGAGGCGGAAAAAAGCGGCAGCCATGTTTATACAAATGAAGCGGGGGATATTTAAATCCCCCGCTTCATTTGCAATTCTGACTTGTCTCATCTGCATCCCTTTTCCGGAAAAGGGGTGCAGTGTAGACACAGCCAGAGGGTTGCCAGCTTAGTCAATACCAAATTCTCAGAAGAGTTCCGTTAAATTTGAAAGAATTCAGGAAAGAACTCGGGAGCTCATTACTAGCAGCTAAACCTTGAGCTCCTCTTACTGAAGAAAGTGTCTCTGATACTGGGTAGTAGAAAAGTTTTCAGAAAAAGATGCAAGAAATCCTGTAATAGCCAACTATAGCATTATCTGTCCAAGGGGGAAATTCCTTCCCAATCCCCTTAAATTAGTAGCTAGCCAACATCCTCCAGAGTTTGTGTTCCTTATCCTTTTTTTTTCTATATGTAAAATGTTGCAGTAGATGTTGTTCATAAAAAATGTCCTCTCCTTGTTTAAATGGTACTCAACTGTTGGCCTTTATATTTTGTGACAATGAGTTCCACAGGTTAATCCTGTGTTTGTTTATCCATGCAAGTGCATTTCAGTAACAACTCCTCACAGTCCTCTGAGCCCACTAGGTAATGAAAGCAAATAGGTTAAATGTTTACCTGTAACAATAGAGAGAAGAGGAGATGTAAGGACTGGGATTAGAATTTAGGACACATTAGCTCCAGATATGGTCTCACAGCACTGCAGCATGCTCCTGGGCTATGAAGTGTTAAACAGCAACAGTCTAAAGTCCCTTTCTGTAGCTTTTTTGTTTGTTGATGAACCAATCTTTTCTCTTGCATTAGGTATTGATTTAAAGAGGTCTCTCCATATAAAATGTATCTTGCTAGGAGGATTTCATTATTGAATCTAACAGAGGAGGAAACTAAGGCATTGATGTTTGCATACTTGTGAAACTCAAAGAAAAGGGATAGGGCCTGCTGCACTGAGAATATTGCTGCTGATATAGCTAAACTGCTGCCAATGCACAATGTAGATTAATTGCTTGGATAGACCATCAACATGGAGTCCCTGTGGCCCATTGGATAGAATGCTGGACTAGCTGCCCAGAGACCAGAGTTGTAGTACAGTCTCTGACACTGTCTGACCCATGAGCAAGTCACTTTACTGCCCTGTGTCTCAGTTTCCCCTCCTACACTTCGGCTGTCATTTCTATTTAGATTGGGCAAAAAGCTGTCAGTGGGCTGAATCCGGCCTACCAAGCACTTTGATCCAGCCCACAGTAGCTCCCGGCTCTGATGCTAATGTGTTGCCTGGCAGCAACTAGCCCTTTCAATTGCAGTAATTGAAAGGGCTCCTGGCACGCAACTGTCCTGCCACTCCCCTCCCCTCAGGCCAATCGAGACCTGGGGATGGGAAAATGTGAGAAGTCTCCTACCCCCTCCCCACCAGGAGCACAGGGCACCAGAGGGAACCGCTGGCTGTTTTCTCTAGGCACTGCACACTCCTGGCAGGGCAATGGGGGCGGAGGCCTAAGACTTCACATGCTCCCCCACCCCCAGACCAATTAGTGTTTGTGTGTGTGTGTGAGGGGGTAAACTCTTCTGGCCCCACCCCTTCTGCCTGAGGCCCCGCCCCTTCCGGGCAGCCTATGACCACTTCAGAAATTCCCAAAATGGCCTCCTTTCAAAACTTATTGTCCACCCCTGTTGTACAGAACGAGCTGTGTGTTAACACCAGTGGGCACAGTGCTTAGCACAATGGGGCACCTCAGTCTTGGTTGTGGGCCTCTAGGGCTATGTCTATACTGGCATAAAACACCTGCAGCTGATTGGGCACTGGGATCCTGCAAGGGAGGAGGATCCAGAACCTCCAGCTCAAGCCTGAACCATCTACACTGTGGTTTTATAGTCCCACAGCTCCAGCCTGAATTCAGCACACAAGGGCCAATTACAGGCATTTTATTCCAGTCCCTCCCCCCCCCCATACACACACACGCATTGTGGTGTAATGCACGCAATGATACGGGACTTGCAGTAGTGGGGCTTACCCTGATTTCAAACCAAGGTAATTCACATTGAAGGGAAAACTCATTTCATACCAATGCAGCACACCTACACCAGGGCTACGTATAGACTGGCATGATTTTCCAGAAATGCTTTTAACGGAAAAGTTTTCCGTTAAAAGCATTTTCAGAAAAGATCGTCTAGATTGGCACGGACGCTTTTCCACAAAAGCACTTTTTGCGGAAAAGCGTCCATGGCCAATCTAGACGCACTTTTCCGAAAAAAAGCCCCGATCGCCATTTTCGCAATCGGGCCTTTTTTGCTCAAAATAAATCTCAGCTGTCTACACTGGCCCTTTTGTGCAAAAGTTTTGCGCAAAAGGGACTTTTGCCTGAACGGGAGCAGCATAGTATTTCCGCAAAAAGCACTGATTTCTTACAGTAGGAAGTCAGTGCTTTTGCAGAAATTCAAGTGGCCAGTGTAGACAGCTGACAAGTTTTTCCAGAAAAGCGGCTGATTTTCTGGAAAAACTGGCCAATCTAGACACAGCCCAGAAGTTCGCTCTACTATATTTCCACTACACATATGCCCAGTATAGATAGGCCCTATATACCATAATTTTGTAATTTGATATTTAAAAGAAAAGTGTGAGTGAACCTTACAGCACAGGGTGGTGGTCAGACCCTCAATTAGGAGATGCATGTGGAACTTAGGTTAATATTCAGAGCTCAGGCTGTGTTTCCAGGGAACTGGAAATGGTGGTTTAAGGTACTGCGCTAGTGTCCAAAAAATCTTCAACCAAAGGGCCGGTGAGGGTTTTATGCTTTGTCTCCTGAACCGTGAGGAAGAAAAGAAAGGATACAGTTTCCAGTGGCACACTGCATATCACTGAATCTAAATGTCCTGTCATTCGAGTAGTGCCCAGAGCTGAAATGCAAGGGGAAGGAAATAGCAGTCTCTCTAGAACAGTTAGCATAAAGTAAACATCTTCAACTCAAGTGATTCTTCAGATGTGGGGTACTGAAGTTCTGGCAGAAGTGCAAAGGAAGGGAGAGAAAAATAGAGCAGTAAGTAACATGCCAATCAGAATGGTGCATCTTGAAAATCCAATAACTGAGCTTTCTAGGGCTGGAAACACTGCTAGGCCAGAATGGAAAGTTTTCAGGACCAGTAAACTCTGCCAAAGACTGGTTCCAGCCCAGTGATCAAGAAGAAAAACCTTCAGTCCTGTCTGATCCAGCTCAGCTTTTCAGTGTCATTGAGAGTGACGTACCACTATGGCAGGCATTTAGCAGAAGCCGTTTGCTTTACTGCTCCCAGATGTATAATTGTAGGCAAGTGTGTTAGGGATTCATAAGAGCACAGCAGTGCACTTCCAATGCCTTGCTTTGGCAGTCATCTGTTTCCTAGGCTGAGCCTGTACTTGCATCAATTATGCACCAGTCAATGAGAAATCAGGCTACCTGGACTCATGGAAAGCTGCACTCCCTCCTGAGGAAACTGGCAGAGGTAGAGCCAGCACGACACTGAAATCTTGCTGCATTCAGTCAGTCAGCACTAAATTGGTGTCTCATGCAGATGGAGCTCACAGCTTCTTAGCAGATCATATGGAGAAAGAGAAAACCAGAATACAGTTTCCTCTCAATGGATAAATGGGGGAGTATTTTTTTTCTTTTTTCACAGATTAAACAGATGATTAAATAAAAGATCCTGTCAATGGAACTGTACCGTAAATATACTGTGTGTGGTTAAGTGTTATGCAAGGATAGTTGGAAGCCTGCCTACCTACCCCCCAATCCTGGGCCGCTGTGTTGGGCCCAGTCACCTGGCATAAGAGCAGCCTTCACTCTAACTTACTGTAGCTTTCTGTATCCCGAACGAGCTGTTACAGTTTGTGGGGATTCCTAAGGCATAGGGAGGCCTTATTCTAGCTCCAGGAGACTATTATAGGTGCTGTTGAATGGAATCTGGGCCACCAGAGGAGTCTCCTTAACCCAGAGTGCCCCTTCTGTGGCTAGTTCTGCTAGTTTGGGTGGTGTTTTGCATTAGTTGAGTAGTGAAAATCAGCTCCATCACAGCTGAGGATAGCACCATTAACTGTATGCAGCATAAGATCTGAGTTTCACTGAATTGAATAAAAAGGGAAGTTGATGTCTAGCAAGGTTTTTATTTGAAGGGTAAACGTGAGAAAGGTAGATAAAAAGATAGGCCAGTCGGGGGACTGGAAGACATTTCTATGCCTTCGGCCACGTTTACAGAAAACAAATTGTTCCTTGCAGCAAGAATGAAAAGAAGGTAATTCGTAAGGAAGGAATGCTTGCCCAGTGACAGCACTGGATGGGGCCAAATGTCCTAGATCTCATAAAAGAGAATGTACTGCATCATCTTGCAACAAATGTATCACTGTCTTCTTAGAATTGTGGGGGAGTGAAGAAAAGGCAACCAAAGCTGTTTGCACTTGAACAAACCTACATGCTGCTTTTAAGAATACCTTCTAAAATAATTATAGAGCTGCTCAGGCCTCAAACCTTCTGGCTAGAACATGAACAAGCCGCCTTTAATTCATTTATGAGTACCTCTAGGAGCTATATAATTATATATCATAGAGCAGATGGAAGGAGATCTCCCAACAGGGTGTGAATATCAGTACTGGCAACAAATTGCATAAAACAAATACTGGTGGAGCAGACACTGACAGGCAACGGACTGGGTGGACATAGTGGGAGATGTGTAAAAGGATCCTAAACTACATAATAATCTGATATATTTGAAAGTTTTGATGAGTAGTAGAACTGGTTGGGGAGAACGCAGAAAATTTTTGTGCCACATTTTGAAATTCTTTCCATTCCAGTTTTCAGGAGGGTGGGGGAGAAAAGTTTGAGAAGGCTATGGATTTATTTTGATTTTGTATTAAAGTTTTTCATGAAACCTTTTTCATAATCATCATTTTTTTTCATTTTCTGAAAACCATATTTTCATACTGATATTGAATACAAATTTGAGTTAAAATGCCTTGGAAAATTCCATCAAAAGCAGGAACCTTCAGTAATGCTGATAATCTCTCATGAACAGTGTTGTTGTTTTTTAAAGTGGAAAAAATGTGAAAAATTCAACCAGCTCTAGTGAATAGTAATCAGAACACGTCTTGGAACTGTTTTTGGGTACACTTCACCTCTCCTCCATTCTGGACTCCGGTTCTGCTTTTGTAACCCCTCCTGTTCACTAGCCCAGTGTGAGGTTATTCATAGGGGGAGCCTTGTGACTTCTTACACAACTGTGGGAGGCTAGGCCTGCAGCTCCTTGGTGTGCTCTGTGTTGTGTATTACTATATGTGCACCTCAGACCAGACCCACTCAGAGAAACCACCAGTAACAGGCTTTATTCTCTCCGTAAAAAAACATAGAATAGGATCACAGTTCAGCAGCCCCTCCTCTCTGCATGAAGCTTCTAACTCAGTCCCTGCTGAGACTCTGCTCGGGGCAGAGGGTACATCCTGGCAGGAACCAGGAAATTCTCCCAACATGCCGCAGTTTGTAGTCCACAACTTGTAGTTCTCAGGGCTGCTGTTGAAGCACACTGGACCTTACACCTTCAATGGTTAAAACTTCACCACTGCAGAGTCAGTTTTGTGCTATGACCCAGCTGTAGGAAGTGGTGGCGAATTGTCCCTTCACAGAGCACAGAGGGGTAGTGTTGTCTTTGGCCTCTCTCAGAGCCATGACATCACTCCTCATCGGCCTTACCCAGAGATTCTGCACATTGTTGCAATTCTTTGCAGCAGCTGTCAAACAGCACAACAGATAGCTCAGTGGCTGCGGTGATTCCCAGCTTGGTTTCCACTTAGGGACACATATGAGTCACCCTTCAAGTTCAAGTTCTCTTGGCTACAAAGAAATCAAAACCTAGCAAAGGACAGCTCAAAGAGAAACTTCTCTGCTATAGCTGAACCTCCTTCTCCAATCTATTATATTGTATAGCTCTCTGTATTGACACCTGATAGCATTTCTATCTACTTGCCCAGGGGAGCTGATAGGCCCCTGGATGAGAGGGGTGGGGGGTTCTACACTCCTGGAAGGGGTGGGGCCTCAAGCAGAAGGGGCGAGTCAAGGCAGCAAGCATGCTACGCCCATCCTCCCATAGCCCTTACAGCTGTCCAGAGATTGGTACCCCCCGAGCACTTATAGCTGTTCAGAGAGTGCTACACAGTGTTCCGACAGCCATTTAAAGGGCCTAAGCCTCTGGGCTCCAATCACTGTCTTAGCGTTGCCAGGTGTCCAGTTTTCTACTGGACAGTCCAGTTTTTTGGGGCTTTGTGTGGTAAAAAAAATCCAGAAAATACCGGACATGTGCAATGTCCGGTATTTTCTGGTTTTCCAACTGGACGCCTGGAAGCTTGGCAGGGGGAGTGGCTTGGATGCAGGATGCAATCGGCACTGGGAGCCCTGGTTGCATGTGAGGAGGAGGGGCAGTCCGGTCCGTGCTCCTGCCTGCTGGTCAAGCGCGTGGTGGAGCCGCAGCCGGACTAAACTCGCACTTCGCCTGGACCGTGCGGGGGGCGGGAGCGCCCTGGGATCTGCACTGCCTGGGTCACTCCCGCTCCCCTCCGGCTGATACGCTCTTCCCTCCCCCTCCCTCCCACCCCCTTCTGTTGGTTCTCCCCCACTTTTCCTCCCGATCTTCCCCGGCCAGCCCCGCAGCACCCGCCACCAGCCCTGCTTCCGGCAGCCAGTTCTCCCCTTCTCCTCCTGAGCTTCCCTGGCCAGCCCTGCTCCCGCTGGCCGCCCCCATTTCCCCCCGATCTTCCCCGGCCAGCCCTGCTCCGCCCTCCCTCCTCCCCCCACTGACCAGCTCTGCTTCCCGTCAGCCGCCCCCCCCCCTTTCCTCCTGGCCAGCCCCGCTTCCCTCCCGGCCAGTCCCTCCCCCGCCCATGAAGTGTGTCCGGTATTTTTTTTAAGACTACCTGGTAACCCTATAATGTCTTTAAAAAAGAGTGGCTTTGCATTTTCATTTACTCGCATGACACGCTCTTTTAGTTTTAAAGTATGGATTGCTGTATTATGCAATAAGCGCCAAATTGCACATGTAAAAAACAAACTAAGAAGTACAATATCCCATACTTAAGTTTGTATTTTTTAAGTAAAGTGTAGTTGTTAATTTAAAAAAAATTAAGTTTAGTTAAGTTGTAGTTTCTTTAGTTTGTTTGATGAATAAAAATAATGTCCTTTATGACTGAGTATTCAATAAATGTTTGCCTAAAAAAAAAAAAAAAAGATTCCCTGGGTGCACTCCCTAATGAAATGTGCTGCACACACCTATGGCACCAGCCCTTTAGAATCACGGGGCCCCAGGACAACTGCCATCTTTGCCCCCCTCCTCTGAGACAGGTAGGGTTGCCAGATGGTTTCAGGAAAAATACCGAAAAAAAGGACCCGAGAGTTGTTAAGCAAAAAAAGCAAAAACAAAACAGAAAACCATCATGGCCCCTTTAAGAAATGCATGGTGAGGCTTTTTGGCCCTAACAGACTGCCGGCGGCTGCCCGCTATCTTGCCTCTCTGCGCTGGCCGGACAGCTCCCCTGCAGATCCCAGTAAGCACCCAGAATTTTCGCCTCCTGGCCAGGAAAAAATCAGAAAGTACTAGAGATTTTAAGTGTCCAGTATTTTCTGAATTTTTTTTTTACCAGACAGGAGGCGAAAATACTGAACTGTCTGGTTCAATACTGGACACCTGGCAACCCTAGTGACAGGCCCGTACTTGCCTTATTTTGGGAGTATGGGG
Source organism: Pelodiscus sinensis (assembly GCF_052426305.1). Lineage (NCBI taxonomy): Eukaryota > Metazoa > Chordata > Testudines > Trionychidae > Pelodiscus > Pelodiscus sinensis. The sequence goes on along the minus strand of NC_143056.1, from coordinate 116,592,198 downwards.
TATTATAATAGTTCAGCTGCTTATTGGACACTGAGACCTCCCAATCCAGGATGTCAGAGAATTGCCCTGGAGAGCCTGAAATACTGTCAGTAATGCTGTGTATTTTCAACCTTTTCTCATAAACTTTAACCTCAGAAGGGACCATCATGATTAGCTCCAGTCTGACCTTCTGCACATTGCAGGCCACAGAATCTCAGCCACCCATTCTTCTAATAGACCCATAACTTCTGGCTAAAATACTGAAGTCCTCAAGTAATGATTTAAAAACTTCAAGTTAGAGAGGATCTGCCGTCACTAGGCCTGAAGAAGAATACAAAAGATTTGTGCAGTATCCACTGTCCAGACTGACTCTAACTTTATCAAAGGAAAGCAAACAGATTGCATTTTTCCTGTATCAAATTCTTTTAAAGTCCACTTTCATCACCATCTTTTGTCATATTCAGCCATATCATTCGAGCACTTGATTGATTTACAAAGGTGCATAGTTGTACATGGACAAACGTGTGTACCTGTTTCTTGGCAGCCTAATTAATAATGAATTCAAGCCTCATCTGACCAGATCAAAGTGTGCTTCTTCTCCAAAGACTGACTATAAAGCAGAGCACGGGTCATTCTGGAAGAGCTGAAGCAGCAATACAGTCCTTCAGACAATTATGAAGTAAAGACATGATTATTCATGCTAAAAAATATTGGAATTTTTATAAAAAAGCCTCTTGCAAGTATTTTTATATTCTTGTTGAAATCATGGGTTCTGGGTATTCTCTTTTTAGTGCTTATATAAAAATTGCATTGAGGGTTGGGGTAGTTGCCTGATTACCTATTGCTATTGCATTCTATGGCTGAGGTTTAAAAAGGCTGGGTATCTTTTTAAAAACATAATTATGGTTTCATTCCTTATTAACAAATGATAGCCCAGATTCTCAGCTGTACTAAATTTTCATTCAGTGCAGAAGAGGGGAGGAAGCCACAACAGAGCTAGTTATGGCATTAGCCAGTATGCCAGGGTCCTGGCAGAGTTAAAAGAAGCTTGAAGGCTGCTCTGTCTACCAGCATCTAGTCCTCAGGGATGCTCTGTCCACAGCCTTCTCTGCTCTCAGTGAGGTCACTAGCGTAGGAACCAGTTACACCAGCTGTACATACTCCCCTAGTGTCAAAGGGCATCAGCTGTGTTGTGATCAGATTCCATTCCTGCAGCACAAAGTTAATGGCGTAAGCCAGTAGCCAGAGACTTCTTCAGCCTGATGTGTCTGAACGTGAATAAGCGGAGGAGAGCTAGAAGTCAGGAAACAAATGAAGCCCTCCTGATCTTGGGAAAAAGATTCCCAGGGTTATACCTGTCTAACTGTTCTGCTTTAATTCAAAAGCATGAGCACCGTGCTCAGGGCAGACTATTACAAACAAATCCCATATTGATTGTAAGATCTATACTGATTTCACCAACCAATTATCATGTGTAAACTCCTTAGGCATTGTAACAGCCTAAACATGATATAGACAGATGCCTTCAATACTCTGATCTGTCTTGTCTCCCAAAGGAAAAAAACTCTTATATTTGTGATAGATACACCACATACCACAGTAACAGTCAGGTTATTACCAGTCCCAAAAGACTAGTCATTTATCCCAAGTCAGTTGCATTTTAGATCTCTCACCAAAGACAATGTTCGAACTACCTAGTTCGTGCCCTGTGTAGCCGCGCTGCACGGGGTTCGAACCAGCGGGGTTTTAAAGATGGCGGCTCCCCGCTTATGCAAATGAAGCCCGGGAAATTCAAATCCCGGGCTTCATTCGCAAGTGCGGAATGCCTACATTACTCCGCTAGTTCAAACTAGCGGGGTAGTGTAGACATACCCTTAGGATTTACTATACTTAAAAAGGAAAAGGAAACAAGAGCTACTTACTGGGTTAAAGCAGATAAGCACATAAACACCCAAATGAATTCCAATCTTAAATTTCAAAAAGCAATAAAAGCTTCCATGAAAAACAAGTTCTATATGTCTTTTATTACTACCCCAGGCAGAGTACAGGCTCAGAATGCACATGGGAAGTTTGGATCTCTTGAGTAAGATGGTTCAGTTTTTGTCAGTCTTGCTTTAGAACAGAACCACTTTTTAAATCTAATTTCTAGGGCTGTCAAGAGATTAAAAACATTAATTGTGATTAATTGTACAATTTTTAAAATCTTTTGATTAAACTACAATAGAATACCATTTATTTAAATATTTTGGGTGTTTTCTATCTTTTCAAATATATTAATTTCAGTCACAACACAGAATGTAAAATGCACAGTGTGCACTTTATATTTATTTTGATTACAAATATTTGCACTACAAAAAAAAACAAAAGAAATAGTATTTTAATTCACCTCTAACAAGTACGGTAGTGCAGTCTCTTTAGCATGAAGTTGAACTTGCAAATGTGGGACAATGTACAAAAAAACTGCATTCAAAAATAAAACAAATGTAAAACTTTAGAGCCTAAAGTCCATTCAGTCCTACTTCTTGTTCAGCCAATTGCTCAAAAAAAGTTTGGTTACAATTTGGGGGAAATAATGCTGTCCTCTTCTTGTTTACAATGTCACCAGAAAGTGAAAACATGCTAACATGACACTATTGTAGCCAGTGTCACAAGATATTTATGTTTCAGATTTGCTAAAGAATCTCTTCATGCTTCAACCCCCATTCCAGAGGACATGCTTCCACACTGATGACAGGTTGTGCTCAATAATGATCCAAAGCAGAGTGGACCAAGCCATGTTTATTTTCATCATCTGAGTCATATGCCACCAGCAGATGGTTGATTTTCTTTTTTCTTTTCCTTCCCTCTCCCCCCCCCCCCCCCCCGAGTTCTACAGTTCCTGCATCAGGTTGTTGCTCTTTAAAAGACTTCTGAAAGCATGTTCCACACCTCATCCCTCTCAGATTTCAGATGGCACTTCAGATTCTTAAACCTTGGATTGAGTATTGTAGCTATTTAGAAATCTCACATTGGTATCTTCTTAGCATTTTGTCAAATCTGCAATACAAGTATGAGACTGCTAGAACATGGAATATATACCATTTGGTAGTTATGGTCCCTGTTAGGGAATTTTAAAGCTATTGTGTAGCTAGCTTCCTTTAAGCTCCTGAAATTTGGAGCTCTGCTTAAAAAAAAGTAACTTTTAAATGTCACTTGCATTAAGCCTGTCAAAGCCAATGTAATTGACTAGTCTCCAGTTGTGTTTTCACATAAATATTTTCAACCGCTGAGAGGAAACGCTGTAAGTAACACTGCTTTCTCTTTATCCTCAGGGATTCTTCTGTTTTGCCATTATATTCTGTGCACTGATACAGGCTGCATTCTGGAGATACACTAACAACAGTGAAGTAAGTAAAAGGTTTCTTACTAAGAAAAACCAAGAACCAGTCATTAGATGGTATCCAATAGCAATGACTGCCACCAAAAAAGAAATATCTGGGAGGAAGATTTTATTTCAAATAATTTCTTTAAAAAAACATAGAAGGAAATAAATATTGTGCTAAACTATTTGCTCCTTTCAAAAGCCATCTTTTGTCTCAAACCTTTTCAATTTCAGACATTTCTACTAATGTCAATCGGGAGTTTTGCACAAAGATTGAAGATAGTTTCTGACCAATCTGAATTTCCCCTTTACCGGCAATGATAGGAGATAGAAACATCCAGCTAATGTGGGACTGTCAGCAATGAAATAGTGAAACCACCAGTTTTAATATCATTCTTGGGTTGCTGCCACATTGAAATGAATGAATCAGGGGCAATTCATAGCTCTTGAAGTCCTCATTTCAGGTTGTCTGTAAACTCAGGAAGATATGGCATAGCTCTCATCTGGAAGACCATATTTACAAAACAGCTGTTCCTAAACTGTGGACCATGAACCCACAGTGGACTGTGCAGAGTAGTCCTTCATGGTGGTATGCTGAATGTCCCATTTTGAGAATCAAGTAGCAGGATAGCAGGGAGGATGAGATATTTCCCTTGCCAAATGGCCTACTGAATGAAGAAGCTAAAGAGTCACAGTTTGACACTTAATTCCCCAGGGTACCTTTTCCTTTGTGGCTGAGTATTATATCATGACATGTTCACTCTGTCTCTATTGGAAACCTGTTTGTGGAGTGGTGGGGTGAAGTGACATAGGGGTACGTCTTGACTACATGCCTCTGTCGCCAGAGGCATGTAGATTAGGCTACCAGACATAGGAAAATAAAGCGGCGATTTAAATAATCGCCCCTTCATTTAAATTTACATGGCTGCCGTGCTGAGCCGACAAACAACTGATCAGCTGTTTGTCGGCTCAGCGCGATAGTCTGGACGCGCGGGTGTCGACATCAAAGGCATTTGTCGACCACCCACGTATGCCTCCTGGGATGAGGTATTGTGAATGATACCAAGATGGGAGAGGTTGCAGGTGCTTCAGAGAATAGGATTATAATTCAAAATGATCTGAACAAATTAGAGAAATAGTCTGAGGTAAATAAGATGAAAGTCAATAAGGATAAATGCAATGTTCCTTCCTAAGTGGAGTACTATCAGTTTCACACATACAGAATGGGACTGTCTAGGAAGGAGTACTGAAAAAAGGAAACTAAGAGGGTCATAATGGACCACAAGCTAGATATGAGTCAATAGTGTGCAACTGTTACAAAAAAATAATTCTGGGATTTATTAACAGGAGTGTTATAAGCAAGACACAAGAAGTCATGCTTCTGCTCTACAGTGATTAGACTCCAAGGGTATGTCTACACTACCCCGCAAGTTCGAACTAGCGGGGGTAATGTAGTCATCCACAGTTGCAAATGAAGCCCGGGATTTGAATTTCCCGGGCTTCATTTTTAAATGCTACATTTTTAAACGCGGCTACACGCGGCACGGACTAGCTAGTTCGGATTAGGCTTCTAATCGTTCCATGAGGTGTACAGCTAGTTCGGATTAGAAGCCTAATCAGAACTAGCTAGTCCGTGACGCGTGTAGCCGCGCGGCACGGGGTCCGAACTAGCCGGCATTTAAAAATGGCGCCGGCCGGCTTCATGCAAATGAAGCCCGGGAAATTCAAATCCCAGGCTTCGTTTGCAACTGCGGATGACTACATTACCCCTGCTAGTTCGAACTAGCGGGGTAGTGTAGACATACCCCAATTGGATTACTGTGTCCACTTGTGCGCACATATTTCAATAAAGAGGTGGACAACTGGAGAAGGTCCAGAGAAGAGCAACAAAAATGATAAAGGTCTAGAAAACATGAGCTATGAGGAAAGACTGAAATAATTGGATCTGTTTAGTTTGTAAAAGAGAAGAATGAGAGGGGACATGATAGCAACTTTCAAGTACCTAAAAGGTTGTTAGAAGCAGGAGGGGGGAAATTATTTTCCTTAACCTCTGACGACAGGATAAGAAGCAATGGGGAAAATTGCTGTGAGGGAGTTTAGGTTGGGCATTAGGAAAAAACTTTCTATCAGCCGGTGTTGTTAACCACTGGAATAAATTGCCTAGGGAGGTTGTGGAGATTTTTAAGAGCAGGTTAGACAAACATCTGTCAGGAACGAGTTAGATGATGCTTGGTCCTGCCATGAGTGCAGGGGACTGGACTTGACCTCTCAAGGTCCTTTCCAGGTTTAGTATTCAGTGATTCTATGAACTGTGGATCCCAGAACTGGACACAATATTCCAACAGTGTTCACTTGAGTAAAGGTAATGTAACCTCCCTGGGCTTACTTGATGTTCCCTTATTTATACATTCAAGGATTTCATTAACCCTTTTGGACATAGTGTTGCACTGGGAGCTCATGGTCAGTTAATTATCCACTATGACTCCCAAGACCTTTTAACTCCACCCCCCCACACACACACCCTCACTGTATGTACAGCCTATATTCTTTGTTCTCAGATGCAGTTTGGCCTAGGGTTGCCAGGTGTCCAGTTTTGAACCGGACAGTCCAGTATTTGAGCTTTCTGTTTGGGAAACAAATTGAGAAAATACTAGACATATAAATTTCTGATATTTTCTAATTAAGTACGTTTTATTGTTATCATGAGTATCAGCAAGTAGTTGTGTACTGCCTGGCGGGTAGACACACACACACTGCGTGAGCATATCCACCAGCCAGGCAGTACGCAGCTACGCAGTAGAGAGGAGGGGGGCAAGAGAGGAGGGGGAGGAGGGAGGGCTGGGGCGGGATGGAAGCCCTGCGGCCAGACTCGCCTGTGCGCCCCTCCGGGACCTGCATGCACCTAGGTCAGTCCCGCTCCCTGCCAGCCGGTTCCCCCCCAGCCAGCCCCGCTCCTCCCGACCCCCTCCCAGCCAGCCCTGCTCCCCGCTGGCTGGTTCCTTCCCCTGATCTCCCCCAGCCAGCCCCCGTCCTCCCGACCCCCTCTCAGCCAGTCCTGCTCCCCTCTGGCCGGTTCCTTCCCCTGATCTCCCACGGCCAGCCCCGATCCCCATGACCGCCTGCCAATCAGCCCCCCCCCTCCCATTCTGAGATTGTGTGTGTCCAGTATTTTTTTGAAAGCCATCTGGTAACCCTAATTTGGCCATATTAAAGTAGATATAGTTTGTTTGAGCCTTGCTTGCCAAAGAATACAAATACCTCAATTGCTACCATTTTAAAATGTCAGTACTGCTAAACTATTTGGAACTGGCCTTTATTTCCTCAGTGATTAAAGCCAACCAATAGCCTTGTTACCATGAAATGCAGATGCTTTATTGAGTTATTGCTTCCAGGAACATGAGCTCTGAAGAAGTCAATTAGAATAAGACTCCAGCTAATAATTTCCCAGAACTCAGATACACAGAGTAATCACCAAAGCCTTTAAAATATTCTAGGTTAGAAATGAATGATTAGAATAATCCTGCGAGGAATCTTTTAGCGAAATAGTAGGGTGTTGGAAGGCCTTGTTATTTTTATGTGACACACAGAACAATTTCCTTAAATCCTGTCACTTTATGGTATGACTGTTCTCTTCAAACCTTAAAGCAGGACTAAAAAGCTACCCTTTTTGGCCAGATTAGGCTGGAGGGGAACAAAGGTTAATGCAGGTTATCACTGGCCTGGGAAATGTGTCCTGAGCATCCAAAGTCTGCAGCCATTCAAATCCCCATAAAAGCCACCTGGGTCATTAAAAGACCATCTATTTATATCACAAAAATCACCACTCGTCTGTCAGCCTGTGAAGGCCATCCTCGCTATAAATCCATGATATGTTCCAAAGAACATGGACTTATCACAAAACAACTTAAAGAGGGGATTTTTTTTCTCATGGCTGACTATTTTTTTTTGCACGACTTAAGTGCGGGAAATGGGAAGACTTATAATGCATAAGTTCCTACAAGCGTCAGCGACTTTAGTGTGGAACAGATGTACACTGGGGCAACTTATAGCAACTTATAGCCCTGTATTTATGGAAGCCCAGGGCCTCCAATAATTAATGTATTGCCTATCACACTGAGCATGCTGAGAAGGCCAGAGAGGATTTTTGCAGTCTTTATGTGTATTTCCCATGGCTTTAGCTAAAGCCACACACTGACTTTTTCATAAGGAAATTTTTAGCATTCATCAACACAGAAAGGAGGCCAAGATCACAACATCCCTGCATGAATTTACAAAATGTGCTTGTGGTAAGAGATTTTTTTTTTAAGTGTGAGACAAGAAATAATTCAGAGATACATGAGATTGGGTTTGAGAAATTCTGTGACAAATAGGTTACCTAGTGACATTTTTCACTTCAGACCTCAAGGGAGGGGGCAGGGAACTTAAGGTTTACAAGAATAAGTCTCAGAAGGAAGCCGTGTTAGTCTGTAACTTTAAAAACAATGAGCGACCCTGTGGCACCATAAGGCATGTCTATACTAGGAAATTATTTCAAAATAAATACATTAAAAATAATAACTCCTGCAATAACTATTTTGAAATAAGTTTATTCCTCAAGGAAAGCAGGAGTACAGATTTTGAAATAACCAGCCTGTTATTTCAAAATAACGGGCTTGGTAGGGTGTATGCTCTGCTTATTATTTCAAAATAAGGGAGGTTATAAAAATAACTCCCTAATGCAGAATAGTGATAGAAATGTAGCCGTGTTAGTGTGGTGTAGTTGAAACAAAATACAGGACTATGTAGCACTTTAAAGACTAACAAGATGGTTTATTAGATGATGAACTTTCGTGGGCCAGACCCACTTCCTCAGATCAAATAGTGGAAGAAAATAGTCACAACCATTTATATGAAAGGATACAATTAAAAAAATGAACACATATGAAAAGGACAAATCACATTTCAGAACAGAAGGGGGATGCAGAGGTGGGGGGGAGGGTAAATGTCTGTGAGCTAATGGTATTAGAAGTGATAATTGGGGAAGCTATCTTTGTAATGGGTAAGATAGTTAGGGTCTTTGTTGAGACCGACGCGTAGAGTGTCGAATTTTAGCATGAATGATAGTTCAGAGGATTCCCTTTCAAGTGCAGATTTAAAAGGCTTCTGAAGCAGGATGCAGGTAATTAAGTCATTGAGACAGTGTCCTTTCTGGTTTAAATGGCAAGAAACAGTTTCGTGCCATTTCAACCAGAAAGGACACTGTCTCAACGACTTAATTATCTGCAGCCTGCTTCAGAAGCCTTTTAAATCTGCACTTGAAAGGGAATCCTCTGAACTGTCATTCATGCTAAAATTTGACACTCTACGCGTCGGTCTCAACAAAGACCCTAACTATCTTACCCATTACAAAGATAGCTTCCCCAATTATCACTTCTAATACCATTAGCTCACAGACATTTACCCTCCCCCCCACCTCTGCATCCCCCTTCTGTTCTGAAATGTGATTTGTCCTTTTCATATGTGTTCATTTTTTTAAATTGTATCCTTTCGTATATATGGTTGTGACTATTTTCTTCCACTATTTGATCTGAGGAAGTAGGTCTGGCCCACGAAAGCTCATCATCTAATAAACCATCTTGTTAGTCTTTAAAGTGCTACATAGTCTCTCATGTAGACCGTGCTTAGACACTAACCAAAATGTATAGAATCATGAGCTTTCATGGGCAAAACTAACTTCATTAGATGAACTGGAGTGGAAATAACAGAAACCAAGATAGATAAATATAACAGCAGAAGAAGTACCTGTCAGTTGTAGGACCGTGTTAATGAGGCTAATTAAGAGGGCTGTATGTGTCCCATTCATAGCTTTTGATGTGAAAAATGCAGATGTTAATGGCAGGAGAGATTGGCTTTGTAATGCACCAACCAGTTAATGTCTTTGTTGAACCTCTAGTCCAGCACTCTCTGGTCTGACAACATCCATGGTCTGGCATGAATTTTAGTTAGCCAGCTGTCCACTTATCATGGGTGCAACCAGACATCTGACAACCCTAGCTTTGAGTGGGGTTTTTTTAAACCAAAAATGTTTCCTTTTTGATGAAATGGCTTTTTATTTTCAAAATAGGTAATAAATGTTTTGAGAAATTTTCAGCCTTTTTTTAATCAAATTGGAAAATGAAGAATTTAATTTCCCCTACTCACCCCTCAATTCTCATTCTTCCTCCCAGGCCCATTTTAAGTGAGAAATTGGGGAAAGGAATAAAATGAAACTAAGCCACAAATGGGGAAAACATGCAGAGTGAAAACTACTTTAAATTTTTCTGAAATTTTCTCCTCTTTCCCTCATAGCTTAACCACCTCTAAGTTGTCTTTGGCCTTGTGAAAGGGTCAGTTCCCGCTTAGCAATCCAATATCTTCTCCATCACAGAGAAGTAAGAGAGAACAAAAAGAAAGAACAGCTTTTTCTGCGTTGCTAAAAGCAGTAAGGAGCTATCCCACCACTTCCCTTGTGTGGGTAAACATGCACCCTCTTATTTCCCCCAGTTCCTTATCTGGTGCAGTGTGGGTGCCCACTCCTCCTTCTGCCTGTTATAACTGCATTGTGAGGTAGCAGCTTCTTCTCATTTCTCAATGGGAAGAACTAAATTTGCCAAAATGAACATATGTCCTAGAAGAATGTATTGAGCCAGCTGCTAGCAAAGTTCTTTGCTTTATCTGTAAATGACACCGTTTCCATGAGAAAAGGAAACCATCCTGCTTATCACACACATCCTTTAAAAAGCTCAGAGAGCTAAAATCTGGATTTACCAGAATCTTTATCTTTATAATGTGGCCTTTCACACAAGACACATTGTAAAATGGTTCAACTGCATGGGCTTTAAAAAGTAGGTGGCAGCACCATTTACTCTGCTCCTTGTCTTTCCTATTATACACAGCTTCTTACACCATTAAGAGAGAACCCAATTTTTCTCAACAACGTGGAGCAGTGATCTACAGTAAATTTCACCGCTTCCAAGATCCAGCCTTGCTAGCTTAGTTGATGCATCACTATGGGATAACCTGTGCCTTAAAAGCCAAAATAAAGCAGATATTAAAGATGTGGCGTTGGTAAAAGGGATAGTCAGGATAAAGGACATGATACATGGTGGTAGAAAAGCGTTCTTTGAATGCATTTGTAAAAATTACAAGGTCAAGCGGCTCTCTCTCGCAACAGATATTTCCATAGATATAATTACAGATAAATAGAGACTTTGCCTTAACAAAATATACTGTCCATAATAAGAGGACTTATTAACAAACACGGTAACACAATCCACTTCGCAGGACATCTCCTAAATGGGCTGAACTCCCTGCAGTAGTCTGTTAATGATTAGCCTGAGGAAAATGAAAAGAGCTGTCTTCCTATTTCAACAACAGACTGAACACAGAAGACACTGCAAGCTCATTCTCTTTCAGATATTCTTAAAATAAAATGTTAAACTGGTACTAATGCTCTCCTAAAAGCATAGTCTAGGCTGGTTGTGTCAAACAGAGCAGATTTGGAGATACAGACAAAAAAAAAAGCCAAACTCTTGTACTATGTCTATTTGTAAAAAGTTTCACAACTACTTAGAGCTATATTAGAAGCACTTTCCTCAAGGTTTAGCACTAACATTTTATTCTTTTCCAGTTTGTATGAGCTTGGGATATTAGATGAGTTGGTGCTCCAGTCAACACCAACAAATGGACTGCAGATAAATTTAGGGGATATAAGTAGAGCTGGCTGGAAAATGGAGAAAACTTCTACTTTTCAGCAAAAAAAATCAAAATATTTTGACAAAAAGCCAAATAGTTCAATCTGGAAATGCTACTGCAGTGTCTCATGGAAGTTTTAGTTCAGGTACCTCAACCACCTATTCTCCTTCATGAGCTATGTGGCTCTCATGGCCAGACTAAATCTCGCATGATACCCACTGGTCTCTCCTCTTGATGAGGGGAGGCCAAGCATCATGAGCGAGTTCAAGAAGAGAGGAGCACTATGCATTGAGAACTGAATTTCAGTTCAGATGAGGCATGGTGACCACATAGTTTAATCTAAATATTTTGGATTTGGGGCCAAAAACTGTTTTCAGTTTTCAGTCATATTGTTTTTTGACAAAAAAATTGAAATTTTCTGCAGAAAGTAGATACTTTCCATGAAATTTCTCATATAATAGAGATCTCCGCTTCCACTTACACAATTTCACTTTCAACAGAACATTTTGAAACCAACCTAGACAGAAGTGTTTTTCAAAGACTTTAAAAATAGGATGTTTTTTCTCTTTCTCCATCTTAAAGATACATCTACTGACAATGGAAATAACTCATGTGATTAGGTAACATTGTATGCCTCAAACATCATTGTAACTCAGTTTGATGAATCTACTTATTTCATATCTGCTTGGTTTTTCCACAGAAGGCTTACCTCTGAAATGTGCCTTATTTTGTCCCAGAATTACGTATATTCCACACAGATTTGATGTTCCCTCTACTTTTAATGTTAAATTATTTATATGGATAATGTAGAAACATGAATGTGAGGTAATGTGAGGTTATAGTGATCTATACTGATATGATGAATCCTTCAGCATCTTAAATTTCTTTCATTTTGTTTTGTTTTTGGTATTTTATGGTGTCCCACATTTGGGTTGATTTAAAGCTTTTCTGAGCTGAGGTCTCTAGGCCCTGGTCTACACTAGGGAGTTATTTCAAAATAACAAGCAGTGTGTCCACACTACTAAGCCCATTATTTCAAAATAAGGGGCTGGCTATTTTGAAATAATAACTCCTGCTTTCCTTGGGGAATACACTTATTTTGAAATAGTTATTTCAGGAGTTATTATTTCAAAATAATTTCCTAGTGCAGACATGCCCTAACTTTTTTACGTGAGGGTACTTCTAATAAGGAAAAGAAGTGGTGCATGTCCTTGCACTCTATGATTATATGGTAGATTCTGTCCTGTTCTGTTTTCATAGAAAATGATAAAATGTTTTGGGAGAAATGTAAGGAAGGAAAACAGAAGTAATCAGTTGGATGCAACAGGGTGATAGACCCTCAAATACTAAGTTCTTTACCCAGCCTCAAGTGTGCACATATTGTACATTTCCTGTTCTATGATTGCATAATCAGTAGTGATTAAATCCTGAGTGCTGAAGATTGTTGGAATGTAGGAGCCTAATAAATCCCAGCTCTGCAGGGCTGTGGATTAGGATGTTCTAATTATGACAAAAGGAAAGCAGCCAAAGTTGATCCAATTCAGAGGAGATATGTAGGAGAGCTAAAGATGTGTAGGTCAGCCATGCTGCGGTAGGTGGTATGTGCCTCTTTTTCTACTTGTGCTACAGAAGACAAGAAAAGGAAGGCTAGGAATGGGTATGAACTCCCAATCTGACCCTCACAAGAAAACACCTCTCTTTCTGAGAGCTCTACGTATTACAGTATGTTGTAGACTCATTACCTAGATCAGGGGTGGCCAACCCTTTCCGGACAAAGAGCCAAAATCCAGCGCAAAAAGTTGTAGAGAAAAAAAAAAAGACTGTCTCTTTAAAAAGGTTTTTTGGCCTCAGGAGGCTCCGGTTGCCATATTGGATCCACCATTTTGATCAGGACGGCTTCCCTACCCTGGTGAGCCAGGAGGCATGGGCTGTGCTCAGGGGTGGCTTCGCAAGCTGCACTGATGGGGGAGGGGGGAAAGAGCCACATGCGGCTCGTGAGCCGTGGGTTGGCCATGCCTTATCTAGATTAACTCACACATGCTTAGAGGTGAAAGTAACTTGAATGTCTTACAGCACTGTGGTATTGCAACTCTCCCCTAGGCGGTCAGAACTGAGAGTTAGGGGGGTTGTGGTAGGACTGTACCTGTAAGAAATTTAAGTATGGGATGGAGTGGGGCAGGGGGTATCACTCAAGGTAGGAAGGAGGTTGTGGGGGTGGGAGCTGGATGGTGTGGGAGTGTACAGGAGTGTGGGCAGGGGCTCAGGGTAGGGTGTTCAAGAATCAAGGCAGGGGTGTGGACAGTGTAGGGGATTGTGGAGTGTGCAAGGGGCTCAGGGCAGGGGATTGGGGTATAGGAGGGGTCAGGGCAGGAGGTTGCAGGGGAGCTTGAGGCTGGGAGTGCAGTCGCAGCATTGCAATGCTGCTATTCCTCAGGACACTGTAGGGTGGGGTGGGAGGAAACCATGCTGCGCAGCCTCCTGAACACCAGGGCTAAAGTCGAGGTGTGCTGTGGCCGTGCCAGCCAGGGTGCCAGAGTGGATGAATGGTGGGATCCTGCATAATGCCCTCTATAATATAATGCTTTGTGCTAAAGCTGAAGCTTTTCCTACGTGTGACTTTCCAGGTCTGCACCTGGCAAAGGACTGCTCTGTCATTCACCAATGGTGCTGTGTAGCCAGGGATTCTGTTTGGCATAGAAAATTAACTCCCAGAAGTTCCACTCCACAGCATCCCAAGTCATTAGCGAGCTTTCCAGTCCATCCCTCCTAAGTGCTGCTAGGGATAAAGAGACAGGAAGTTGCTGTTGCAGAGCTGGGGTTATCCCTATATGGGTACATTTTCCCTTCTACTCTACTATGCAGCCACAGCTTGCTCACATGCATTGGTGCTAATGAGCCCTGGCAGGTCTGTTCATCTCAGCAGAAACAGCACTTGGAAGCTGCCAGGTGGAGCCACATGCTTGCAGGGGCCAGGCAAGGGACGTAAAAAGGCTCAGTAATTATAGCAAACCAGGTGTATCTCAATTTTGGCAGCTCCATTGTTGTCATTATCCCTGGAGTAGAGGGGGGACAGGTGTTTTCACCAACATCTTGCCTAGCCCTGGTAAAATGGCCTTTCTATCCTGTCTACATTTTCCCTTGTGTCACAGAAGGATCTGTATTGTTGCAAGGCAAACAATGGGAGAGATGCTGAAGTCCACTGGGGTAAATCAACTCAGAGAAAGCTGTGAAGTGAAAACTGTTTTGATTTTTCTTGTTCATTCTCAACAAGGTCAGCAATCGACCCTACCCATTCCCAAACACAGTATGAACTCACACCTCATCCCCAGCTCTGCTTACCCTCACCATGCAACTCTTACCAGTTCACCCCAATCAATCTAACTCTGCTCTATCACCTGTTAGTCTAATTCTAGGTCTGGTGCCCTTCATTCCTACAACCCCTCTGAAATGCTAACCCTGAGCCCTCTCTGAAGTAATTCAGGACTCAGACAATCAAATATATTCCCACCTGTGACCTATCATGTCTGGGGAAGGCTCATGTGTTATCTTTACTTCTCTATGCTCTGATTGGCTAAATGCCCACAAGCAGCAAATGTATCCCCTTGAATTTTGCAGAGCAGTTAGTTCTAGAAGAGGGGAGAAGCTGCCTTATGAATATCACTGACAATACCATACAGTAAGGAAATCTTGTACCAGGAAAATGAGTCATGATTGTTGTGTGTGTGTGTTGCTTTAATTGGACAGATTTGGGTCCCACCATGAGAGTGAAATTATTTTATAGTTTTCAGCTACATTAGGAAAGTCTGGATCCAGAAATCAAGGGATTGACTTTTTTCAGAAAACAGGTCACTGTCCTGCAGTGTTCCCTCTAAGCTGCAGCAGCACAGCGTCCCAGGTGATTAATCAGCCCCACCCCATCAGTCAGCTCCCTGCACAGAGCCCTAAGCCTCTGACTGGGAGTGGCTGGTTAATCGCCTGTGAAGCTGTGTAATTGCCCAGTTTAGCAGGAACCCTGCTGTCATGCCTGGTGTAGTCCCAGTAATTGCTCTGTGTTTAAGTGGGCTCACCTGTCACCTGTGTGCTAACTACAGTAAAACTCCAATAGTCCGGCACTCCTGATAGTCCGGCATCAAAATGGCAAGAGCCTAGTGAGTGAGCTTCGGCAAAAAAATGAGTCACAAGGTAACAGCGGCAGCAGCTGAACTGAGAAAAGAGGGTAAAAAAGGCTTAAAAAAACTAAAACATTCCAGTATACTGTATACGGTATGTACAATAAAAAGGGTTAAGAACACTTTATATACAGTATATAATGTATACAGTGTATATATATAACCAGCTTATAGTACTCCTGATAGTCCAGCATGTTTGATAATCCGGCACCACCTAGGTCCCATAGGTTCTGGATTATCAGAAGTCTACTGTAGTAATATTAGGCTTTACCAACTGAAACCTTTTTTTTTTAAGCTTCCCTTTTAAAGAAGCAAGGGAAAATATGACTTATAAAGACAGTACAGGCAGTCCCCGACTTACGCGGATCCGACTTACGTCGGATCCGCACTTACGAACAGGGCTTTCTCGCCCCGGAGGTCGGGGCGAGAAAGCCCCGTTCGTAAGCTGCTCCGGTGCCCCTGGTCTGCTGGAGACCGTCTCCAACAGACCAGGGGCACCGGGCGGGTTCCTGCGCCTCTGAGGCTTTGCCAGAGCAAAGCCTCAGAGGCACGGGGAACCGCCGCTGCTGCAGCTTCAGTCTGGGTGCCGGAGCAAAGCCTCAGAGGCGCGGCACCCCGCTGCCGCTGCGGCTCTGCTCCCCGTGTCCCTGGTCTGCTGGGGGGGGGGCGCAGCTAGTGTGCTCCCCCCCCCCCCAGCAGACCAGGCTTTTGTTTTGGACTCTGGGGCAGAGCAGCTGGGGCGCTGCCGATTGGTCCTGCAGCGCCGCTCTGGGCACTACTGGACCAACCCGGCAGCACCCTAGCTGCTCTGCCCCAGGCGTCCCCAAGTCAGCTGCTGCTGAAACTGACCAGCGCTGACTACAGGAAGCCCCAGGCAGAGTTGCTCTGCCCCGGGCTTCCTGGAATCAGCTGCTGATCAGTTTCAGCAGCAGCTGACTTGGGGACGCCTGGGGTTCTTAAGTTGATTCTGTATGTAAGTCAGAACTGGCGGTCAGTTTCAGCAGTGTCTGAATCTGGACGCCAGTTCCGACTTACATACAGATTCAACTTAAGAACAAACCTACAGTCCCTATCTTGTACGTAACCCGGGGACTGCCTGTACTTATAAACAGGACTGGTTTAATTCCAGGTCTTCATTAACCACCAAAATCTGGATTTGTTTGGGGATCTCTGGTTCAGAAATAGGTAAGAGAAATATCACTGTCAGTTCTTGATCATCTTACCACTGCCAGCAGTAACCTTGAAACCCTTCCCATGAGCTCAGGAAGTTTAGGTCCCATCTCAGCAAAAATAAAACAACTGCAGCAAGAATGGATTTTTGCAGTCAGAGCAGAGTTTTATGAGCATGGATCAAAAAGCAGGTGAGGTTGAACATGGGCATAAAACAAAGCCTTCCCAACCCAAGTTTCACAGAGTACCTGTTACAAATAATTCTCCTAGGCACTCTCCCCATTCTCATTCTCTAGCAGCTCGACTTCCAGCTCTTCCCACTGCCTACCTGTTGGAGAAGAAAAGTGAAACTGGAGCTAACGCCTCCTTTGCTTGCCCTGCGTCATTCACAGATCCTTTGCTTGGTGTGCATTTACCAGCTCTTGGATGCAGTAAATGCTGGCTTGTAGGAAAGCTAGATTCCAGAAAGTAAGGAAATTGTCTTATATTGCAACGCATTTAGTTCCAGCACGTGCATAATACTATCCAATTGGACTTTCCGGGACCTTATTGTGGCTCTGTCAGACACTCCAATACAGTACTCGTTTGTAGAATGGGCATTAGCTTGGAACAGCAGTGGGGGAGGGATGAACCTTTTTTGGTTTGGGGGCTGCTGACACACAGAAAAATCAGTCAGGGGCTACAACTGAGAAACAAAAAAAAAAGCAGAAGCACACTCCCCCACATTCCCCTTCCAGGCAGAGACTAGAAAGGCCTGGGCTAGTAGTTTTTTTGAGGGGGTGGGAGAAGCCTCCGGGCAATGCTTTACAGTGCCAGCTGGGGTGAGGGGGAGCAGCAGCATGGGGAGCTGCTAGCTAACCCCACCAGGCAGAGCCCATGGATCAGATTTAGCTGTGGCTTGCCTTACTCCAGCCCGTGAGGTTCGGGACTCCTCCCCCCGCAGCGAGGAGACAGTGCTTGTGCTTCAGCTCTGCAGGGGAGAGTTGAAGAGAGAGTTTGGGGCTGGAGCACCAGCATGGGTTCCCCAATTCCCAATCCTTGCGGCTGGATCCAGGCAAGCCGAGGGCTGCATCTAGCCCCTGGGCCTTAGGTTTCCCACCCCCAGCCTAGAATTTAGACAAGAAATTTCTTTGGTCCTTTCCCTGTTGACTCAATAATATTTTCTCTGGGTGTTTCAGCGTTTGTCTTTTCTTCAGCTAATTCTCCTTTGAGGGGGCAGAAAGGGATGTATGTGTAACATCTAGCACAATGGAGGCCCTGCCTGGGACCTGGAGGTGTTTTGCCATGACATAAATCAATAACGAGACATTCCATTAAAAATCTCCTCAGCTGGTTTCTGGTGGCTGTCCAGATGGAAGTTGAAAATTGAATGGCACTGTTGGAAAAAAGGGAGAAACAGCCCTGCTGTCCTGGCCAATAACCTGAGTTTCACTGGCAGGTTCTGATGTAGCTGAATATGAGCTATGACTGCTGCGTGCATAATGTTTGCTCCTTTAGCTTATACATACACTGCGGCTACATCTACACTGGCACCCTTTTCCGGAAATGCTTAAAACGGAACAGTTTTCCGTTATAAGTATTTCCGGAAAAAGCACGTCTACATTGGCAGGATGCTTTTCCGGAAAAGCACTTTTTCCAGAAAAGCATCCGTGGCCAATGTAGACGCGCTTTTCTGCAAAAAAGCCCCGATCGTCATTTTCGCGATCGGGGCTTTTTTGCAGAAAAGACTACTGGGCTGTCTACACTGGCCCTTTTCCAGAACAATTTTTCCGGAAAAGGACTTTTGCCCGAACAGGAGCAGAATAGTTTTTCCGGAAAAACACTGACAATTTTACAGTAGATCATCATTGCTTTTCCGGAAAAGCAAGCAGCCAGTGTAGACAGCTGGCAAGTTATTCCGGAAAAGCGGCTGCTTTTCCGGAATAAGTGGCCCAGTGTAGACACAGCCTGCAAGTATAAGCCAAACTGCTTTGCTAGGCTGTAATTCATCATGTGTAAGCACTTTGAATTAAAGCATGAAAGCTATCTATAGAGTAGAGCCACATTAAGTCTGTATATAACCTATTTTTGACGGTGCTGAAGTACGCATACCTTCCTGTACCTAAATGGGTATATATTCTGTGTGTATTCAGGGGCTGCTGCATGTCTAAGTAGCCCCATACATGGGGGTGAATCTGGAGGGAAATACGTGTGCAGATATTTGAGTACCATGACAATATTTTTCCTATCACACTAGGGCATTGAGGCGTAATTTGTTAATGTAAGTGAATTGGTCAGAAATTGTACCATGGCGCTGAGCATCTTAGAAATGCCAGTGAAAACGAAAGCCTAATTCTTTTCAAATGTAGCTAGTGATTTTGGGTGCCTCAAAGTTATTGCTTGTCCATCCTGAGACACCTTAAAAGGGCCTGATTTCCAGAGGGCAGGTGTTCAGCACTTTCTAAAAATCATGCTTTCCTAAGGTATCTCAAGTTAGACTCCCCAAAACTGAGGTATGAAAATGGACGCCCAGACTAAAAAGTGTATAAGTGCTGTAGCGGTCTGTAAATACATCTGAAGAACTGGGTCATGCCCACAAAAGTTCATGATACCATCTACATGTTTTGTTGGTTTATAAAGTGCTACCAGACCATTTGTTGTTTTTTAAGTTTATCATGTAAATACTGAGTGTGTTTTTGTGGTATTGTCCATGAAAGGGGCCTGTATTTGTGCATGCTTATACCACTTTTGTTGATGCTGGCTATTCAATGCTAATACGGCATTCTTGGGAATTCGGCTTCATAAATTCCTGTAGGGTTGCCAGATGGTTTAACCAAAAATACAGAACATCCCGTACCCCCCTCCGCCAAAAAAAACACCAGGGAAAAAATTCTGTTGAGGGGGAAAAAAACGGGGAGACCAAAAAGGACCCCGAGAGTTATTAAGCAAAGAAAAAACAACAACAAAAAATACAGCAGCATTAAAACAGCATGGCCCTTTTAAGAAAAGTCTTTAGGCTTTTTGCCGGCAACCATCTTGTTTTCTTGATTGGAGCCAGAAGGCAGCTTCCCTGCAGAACCGGGTAAGCGAACGGGAGCCGAGGGCCAGGCCCAGTTGCTGAGTGTGTGTAGGGTTGCCAGGTGTCCAGTATTTTTGCCTCCTGGCAGTGGAAAACAATCAGAAAATACCGGACATTTTAAGTGTCCAGTATTTTCCTGAACTTTTTTTACCGGACAAGAGGCGAAAATACCGGACTGTCCGGATCAGTACTAGATACCTGGCAACCCTAATTTCCTGTTGTTTTTGTTACTTTTTTTTTAACCTTCTTCCATTTCTTTCTCTTTGCTTTTTATTTTCATCTTCTCCATTTCCAAGTTGTTGTGTCTCTTCCTACTTTTCCCCCTTCTGTCATCTCTTCTCTTTTCCAGACAATCAGAATCTTTCCTCTCATTCTTTCTCTTCCCTATTAGCGCCTTTTTATCCACTTCATGTTCCCTCACTCCTCCTGTTTTTCCATCCTCTGTTGTCTTTCTCTCCACTCTAGTTTTCTGTTTCTCTCCCCATCCACCTCCCCCTCTTCCCCACCAAAGGCAGCCCTTTTAGCTGTGCTAATCCCCCTCCCTTTAGTGAGTCTATCCTGTCGTCTAACTCTTACCTTTCTGGGAGAACCATAGTTGCTGGTAAAAGGGGGCCAACTCCTTCCTTCCTCTGCCTTTCTGCCTATGTTACTTCCTCTCTTATCACAAAAGAGCTGCCACCCCTGATCGTAGGAGTAGCAGCATCCTCTCTTTCTCTTCCACCTCTATCACATCACCCCATATCTGCCTCCACTGTTCCAGCACTTGAACTAGTTCCTCACTGAACTGTGACTTCTTGTGGCCAGAGGCCACACTGACAGCTGGTAGGTAGGAAAGAATTCATGTTGTCCACGTAGTATAATCTACAGAAGCCCAAGTATTAAATCATTCATGGAATAATTAAGGAACCAGGGATTTAGCAACTCCTTGTAGACTGGCCTTGAATGACTGCAGCATGTGCCATTAAAAGCCAATACTTTTTCAGAGATTCTTCCATAACCAGCTCCTGCCATGATCCATCAGTGTATAATTTGCAGGGGCTCTCTGCAGGAGAAGGGCTGGATTTGGGCTTAGGATCATTAAAGGGAAGTTGAGATTAACATTAATGATTACATTCTCCAACATTCTAGTGGCCTGTGATTAGGGTTTCCAAATGGCTTCAGAAAAAGTACTGGGGGGGAAAAAAGGACTCCAAGAGTTGTTAAGCAAAAAAACCAAAACAAAACACTGTGGCCCCCTTTAAAAAACACGTGGTGAGGCTTTTTGGCCCTAACAGGCTGCCAGCGGCTGCCCACAATCTTGCCTCCCTGCGCTGGGCCAGACAGCTTCCCTATGGAACCCGATAAGCACTAGGGTTGCCAGTCTACCTCAGTATTGAGCCAGACAGCCCAGGATTTTCACCTCCTGTCTGGGAAAAAAATCAGAAATTACTGGACATTTCAGGTGTCCGATATTTTCTGAAATTTTTTACCGGACAGGAGGTGAAAATACCGAACTGTATGATTCAATATAGGACACCTGGCAACCCTACCTGTGATCAAAATCTTTGAGTCCAAAAGGCCTATATAACCAAGGCTCCTGGTTGCCCATGGATCAGTATGTTGCTTGAATATGAACCCCATCTCTTTATGTGGCAAACTCATTTCATTGTTTACATCAAGCCTTGTATTTAATAAGTTAAGTCTTTTCATAGGAAACAATTTTCCCAAGTGCCTTTAAGTGGACATAATGATTAGACCACTTCATTCTGCACTGTATGGTGCATATCTAGGGGGATGAATTAATAGGTTAGCTTTTGTAGAGTGGTGAATGCCATACACAGATTTTTCACAGGAATCTGCACACAAATGCTTATGATCTTCCTTTATACCACAACAAGAGAAGCTGAGCCTTTTATGCTCCAGGACTTAGAGCTAATAATGTAAGATTGTCCCCTCTCTATTTATAAGATTTATAAATGTATTACCCACCTTGATGTCTGTCCTCAGGAATATTGCAATCAACTAACAGCAATCTCTGAACCTGTCGATCTGCCATGCATTCCTCACCTCCCTCTGCCTCTTGCATCCTCCTTCAGAGCCTGGGAGACCACTCAGCTTTTCTAAAGGGCCGAATTCAGTTGAAGGCATCTCACAATAAAGCAGCATCTGAATATTTTATTATTGAGCAGGGTAGCATATTTAAAACTGCAGCTTTGTAACAACAAAATGCTAGAGTCTTAAATGCTAAGCAAAGGTGAAATCCATTATACATCACCTTTGCAAAAAAATTATTTATTAAATTTGTGGCATTTTATAAAAAATGTTCTAATTGGGAAAGATCAGAAACACTGGTTCACTTTTCAATTTGCATTGAATCAAAATTAGCCTTGTATAAGCTACAATTCCGAGTGCGAAGATGAATATTTCAAAGGAAGAAGCAGCAACGGGTATATGAAAAATGTAAAACTCAGACTAGCATGCACAAAACACTGCTCCTTGCAGGGACACGTGCTGGGGGCTGAGGTAGCTGTGAATTATCTGTGAACTCTCCTTCAGTGCCCATTTAAAGGCAAAGATCAGAATAATGGATTCCAGAAAAGCACTTTCTGCATGTTCTCAAAGGTTAAAGTCTATACCGGGAAAGTTTGGCAACAAAAGTGCTACTGAAATTCAGAAGTCACCATAAGTCAAAACTGGTGAAACCAGTTTTTCTGCTTCCCATTGTCGACATTTCGGCTACGACTACACTGAACGTTTTCTCCGCAAAAAATATGCTAATGAGGGACTCATTTGCATGGGTCACAATCTCATTTGCATATTTCCTGCCGATCCATTTTTGTGCTGGGGTTTTTGCGCAAAAACAAGCAGTGTGGACATTTTCTTTTTGCGCAAAACCCTTTTTCCACAAAATCGGTATACCTTGTGGCATAAGAATAGAGCAAAGCACTGTGGGTAAGCATCCCACAGTGCAGTATTAAGGGAAGGTCACTGCACTTTTTGGGATTCCCTCATAGCTCTGTGAGCTGTTCATGCTGAGGAATGTCAAAGCAGCATAGCAATCTCTCCAGCCCTCTCCCTACAGCAGCAGTTTTCCTGCTGTTGTGTTCCTGTCAGGGCAGAAAAGAGGCATTACAGTGGTTTGTTCTTTGTTTGTTCCCTAAAGAGAGCAACTCACATAGCTATCAGATACCTTCCCAGAGCTTTGAAAGAGGAGAGGTACATGTCTGTAGGGCAGCAGAGATCACAGAACGCTGCTTCTCAAGGCTGAAGCTTTCCACACTCAATCGTCAAACATTTTTCCTTCTCTTTCAACTTTATTTTTGGCTTCCATGGAACTTTTGGCATCCAGCAACTCATCCATTTCTTGGTGGGATCATCACTGCATAGAGACTTCGGCTATGTCTAGACTACGTTCTGTTTTCGAAAGAGGATATGCAGATTCTGCGGGAATTCACATATCTTTTTCCAATCTCACTTTCAAAAGTGGATCTTTCAAAAGTGAAAGTCTGGATGCAGTTTTTTGGGGGAAAAAACCCTTTAAAAAAAAACCCCACTCTTCCTTTAAAAATGAAGTTTATGCGATTTTTCCGGAAAAAACTGCATCCACACTACTTTCACTTTCGAAAGATCCACTTTCGAAAGTGAGACCAGAAGAAGATATGCAAATTCCCACAGAATTTGACAACAGAATTTAGTTTAGATGTACAGTAAAACTCCAATTGTCCGGAATCCAGTGGTCCAGCACTCCTGATAGTCCAGCACCACCTGGAACCCGGAAGTGCTCCAGGCAGCTGGACAACTGGAGCCGCTGTGCCCTGGGCTTCCCCGAGTCAGCCGCTGGTCAGTTTCAGCAACAGCTGACTTGGGGACGCCTGGGGCAGAGCAGCTGGGGTGCTGCCGGGTTGGTCCCACAGCACCGCCCCCCCATGTCCTCCACCCCACCCCAGACCCCTCATAGCCCCCCCTTCCAATAGTCTGGCATATTTGATAATCTGGCACCCCCTGGGTCCTAAAGGTGCCAGATTATCGGAAGTTTACTGTACCTTTATTCGTGTCTGAAAAGCAGATTTTCCTCTTATTTCAACCAGTTGGGTTCCAGTAAATACTTCTTTTAAATGAAGAAGGGATGCCTATATTGTTCTTTTACTACTACATTTCCACGTTACGGGAGGGTCTAAAGATTTGTGGTGGACAAAGCAGTAACTACTTCAAAGACTTTGAGGTACAGGATTTCAGAGGTTAGCGGTTGCAGTTCAGGGCCCAAACAGCACACCACAGGATTGCTTTCACTTAAAACTAAACTTTATTCAGTCTTAAGTGCTTACACATATCCGTCACAGCTTAGTAAAACATTCCAACCCTCAATAATTACCGACATTGGGAGTGGCTCTCAAGTGACATAGTGGCAGTCTTCTGACGGCCAATCATCGATCTGCTGGAGGGAACCACAAGATGTCTCCAGAGAGACAGCCCCTCCCAAAGAATCCAACTACTCTAAACTTTTCTTCCCTGTTTATGCATTAGTATTACAATAACATGCCACTCAAAGAAAACTTAAGAACTCAATTTTAAAGGTTAGGGAAGAGGTTGCCTTCTGATCGTCAGTTATCCAGATGTGTTTTTTCAGAGTTTGCATGCCTTGAGGCCCTGACAACCACATCCCTGTGGGGACATACGCATTTAGAAAACTGAAAGCTTGTCTAGCTCAGCACTTTAGACAGAGACCTCATCATCTGGAAGGACATGGGGTCAAACTGAACTTTCTGTGACATTGAAATCCCCTCCCCTTCTGACACGGTCATGCTGAGGCTGCTGCATACACCCATTTTCGGCTTGCTACCTTGGTTGCTTTTAGCAATAAGCAGTAGTGGTTCAGATACTGGTTTGCCTAAATCTCCCCATACACACTTCCATCTCTTATTCCCCCCCTTTCTCGCCCACACCATTCCATCTTCCCACTCCCCGCTTCTTGTGTCACTGTGCTTTCTGCTCCACATTCCCACTTCTGTTTTCTTCTCAACTTCCCTGCCCCAGTTTTGGAAGGATCTTTGCTTGCATCCTAGACAGGCGTACACAAGAGAGAGGGGAAAAGGTAGCTCTTCCTTAAGCAGAGAAGCTTTATTTCTTTTCCTACAGTTTTATTTGTGTAAAGTTACTTACACTCCATGGATGGACTCCTAAAGCCCTCTCCATTCAGGACAGTAGGCGTTTTTCTATTGACTTGAATGGGGAGCAGGATCAATCTCTTCAGCCAACATTTTCAATACTGATTGTCTAATCTAAATGTCTGGATGTATACTAGATGAATAATGTGATCATTCTCCAGACCTCATGGATAAAGACTTCCTTTTGTGTTTCCATTCATTTGCAAATTAAGTACACTAGTGACACAGTGTACAAAAACCTAGGACTACTGTCAAGGCTGATTCCCCACTCATTATAAATGCAGAAGTGGGGGCCTGCAAAAGTTCCCCAAAACCTTCTCTCCAGGCTTTGGTATAAAACTTCCCCCCAAAATCCTAAAAAGCTAGATTTTGGGGATAAAAAAATCTGCTGCCATCATCAAGTGCTTTTGAACCCACAAAGAGGATACTTGAAACCAACCCCAAAGCACCCCAAGCTCTTTTCTCCAAAGAGCTTGAAAAAGAGAGAAAATATAAACTGCAGTCTGTGGTTGCTGTCCTCTAGTCAGAGACATGCAGGAACCCACAGACAGATTTTCCAGGACAGAGAACTGAACCAATACCAGGTTAATAAAAAAAGAAAGAACTTTTATTATCAAAGCAATACTCCTGTTGCAAGCATAATGACTAGATGGAAAAGTCACCAATTAATATACTCATGGGGAATTTTCCCATGGGCTCAAAACTTACAAAAGGAAGGAAAATCCATTTCTAACAGCACAGATATCAGATCCAAAGTCCCACAACAGAAAACAATAAAACCTAATGGATTTATCTAAACTTTACCCTACTTACACATTTTGAAGAGTTTTTTTCTTGGAGAAAGACATGTCTTCCATTTCCCTCAGTATCTAGAGAGCAAACTGGCACAGAGACAAAGGAGGGAAAACCCCAAAATTCCTTTGTCTCAGTTTGAAATCCCTATCTGCATTTCTATTGGCTGACTGCTACCTGGCTAGGTACAGTTAACCCCTTAGTCCCCAAGCTGCTGCCCATCCCTCATGACCATGACAACTACATACAACCTTCCAAAGAGAAAGCTTCCTCTGCAGATTATGGCTTGGATCAATCAGTTATGGAACACTGATCCTCAGGGCACATCTACATCCAGCTTCATCTGGAGTTAGGATGGTCTCCCGGCTGCACTAACTTACTGCAGCTGAGGACTCGCATAGTGTGACTGAACTCTACCAAACTCCTGACTCTGCTGCTGTGCTCTGTCATATCCTCTGTGTGGGAGGCTCAGGAGGGGAAGTGTTCACTGATGAAAGAGCAAGCTCTGCTAGCTTCCTCTGGGGGAACTGTTTACTGGCCCGTTAAGTGAGATTCTGGCCTGTTATCTGCTGTTCATAAACAAGGAAATGTGTGTTTAACTTTTCTGCCGCTATAGTTTATAAACAAGTCTGCTCACAGAGGAGTAATGCTATTAGACTCTTAGGGTATGTCTACTCTTAGGGTATATCTACACTGCCACCCTAGTTCGAACTAAGGTGGCTAATGTAGGCATTCGAACTTGCAAATGAAGCCCGGGATTTAAATATCCCGGGCTTCATTTGCATGTTCCCGGGCGGGCGCCATTTTTAAAAGCTGGTAGTTTGAACTACGGGCATTTAAAAATGGTACCCGCCCAGTAACATGCAAATGAAGCCCGGGCTATTTAAATCCCGGGCTTCATTTGCAAGTTCGAATGCCTACATTAGCCACCCTAGTTCGAACTAGGGTGGTAGTGTAGACATACCCTTAGAAATAGAACTAACAGAATCTTATTTGGGGCATCAGGCAATATGCCACATTTATTGTGAAGGCAGAATTCTTTTACTGACCTTAGTTACTAAAATTACCCACCACACACACACATGGTTCTACAAATGGGCTATAATTACCAGCCTCGGTTGCTCATGCTAGTCCATTGGCCAGGGGCTCTAAACATGAGGGGAGACAGGTTGTGTCAGTGCGCACTGATCTTCCTGAAGGAAGATTGTGGAACCAAAAGACCCAATACTCTAGTTTTGCACTCATCTTTTTATATGTTTTAGTCCTGTCCCACTGCCCCAGGACACTGTGGCTACGTCTAGACTGCATCCCTCTGTTGACAGAGGCATGCAAATCAAGCACATTGAAATTGCTAATAAAGCCGGGATTCAAATATCTGGTGCTTCATTAGCATAAACATGGCCGCCGCTTTTTTTCAAAACAGTTTTTTCACACAAAAAATGGCAGTCTAGATTTGAGAAATGAGGTTTACAGGATCTGTCGAAAAAGGCTTTATTTTCCACAGATCCACGTCTAGACTGCCGTTTTCTCTGAAAAAACTGTTTCGAAAAAAGCGGCAGCCATGTTTATGCTAATGAGTAGGGCTCGACAAATTATACAAAACCCTACTTGCCAGACAAAAAAGGGACTCACCACCCCCTTTGCATGACCCCCACCGGAGAATGGGACGACCGGGACAGCATGTTTGTCCGCCGCACTCCTAAGGAGCTCTGTCCTGGGCTACTTCCTGCCTCTGCTTCTCTTTTCACGTCCTCTGCCCCCACACTCTGCTCTCTGCTCCGCTCCCTGTCTTCCTCCTGCCTTCTTTGACCTCCTCCATCCTCACCCTTCACTCCTCCACCCACCGCCGTCTTCTAGTTCACTCCTCTGTTCTCCCCTCTCCCTCCATTACTCTCCTCCGTCTTCATTCTCCCCTGCCTCCCTCCTCTCCTCTGCCTCCCTCCTCTCTTCTGCTCTCCTCTACTCCCCTTTTGAATGCAGTGCTCTCTTGTGCTGGCACCTCTCCCCCTGATGTCAGGGACGCACGCACACTCTGCCCCCATCCTAAGTCCGTGTGCGGCCCCACCCCCACTTCCGCCTCCCGTCCCAGGATTCAGCCCCCCTCGGCGGGGCAGCTGCATGGGAGCAAATGACGCAGACTGCTGTCAGAGCGCCGCGCTCCCCATGCAGCTCGCGGGTCGGTGTCGTTGGAGTGCAGGACAGGTCGCCCTCGCTGCAGTGGGTCAGCCCCGCCCCGTCAACAGCTCGCCAGCTGCTAAAATCTACTTGCCATAGGACAGTGGGTAAGAGGTTTTGTCGAGCCCTTCTAATGAGGCATAGAATATTTAAATCCCTGCTTCATTAGCAATTTCGCTGTGCCTAATCTACATCTCTCTGTCGACAGAGAGGTGTAGTCTAGACACACCCTGTGTGACTATGAATCATCAGTTAACGGCAGATGGGACTTTGATCTTTTCTTGATGGGGCTTTTGTTTCTCTTTCTTTGTGGGTTCTTTTACGGGACTCACTGCCACTGTTCTTCTGCCATTGAGGTAGTGCTGGCAGCTGGTCACCCACACAGGACTGATCCCTTTGCACCATGGATGGGGAACCTCAGGCCCAGGGGCCATAACTCAGGGTCCCCTCAGCATTGGGGAGCCCAAGCTGGCACTCCAACCCCTCCTCCCCGTGGGGCTGGAGCACACAAAATCTATTAGCCTGCGGCCACCTAGGCTCTGGTGTGTGAGGGGAGTGTGAGAAGTAACTGTCTCTTCACTCAGGGGCCACAGTGAGGGTTTTTTACTTGTGTGTGGCCCCCAACTGATTTTTCCATGGGTCAGTGACCCCCGACCCAAAAAAGGTTCCCCACCCTTGTTTTACACACACATTCACACTTCTAAATAAGATTACCATGGGTGGCGGGTCTGGTAGGCGGGGGACGGCATTGCCTTCCCAAACCACCAGCTCAGCCCCGCCCCGCCCACATTCTGCCCCCCCCCCCCCAAATGCCTACTGGGGTGTTCTGGGGGTGGAGTTTTGCTGCCCCTGAGCACCCATGCTCCAGGGTCAGGGCAGTTGGAACCACCCGCCACCTGCTCTCCCCATGCTCCAGGGCCAGGGCACACCTCCTGCCCTCTCCATGCTGCAGGGAGGGCACGGTGCACTGTCCTGCCCTGCCTCCCTGTGGTGGGAGGAGAGGCGGGAAGGCTGCTTGTCTCCCATGGGGAGTGGAGCCTCGGCAGCAGAAGTGGGGGAGAGGCTGGGGGCTGGGCTGGGCTGGGGTCTTTGCCCACCGCCTATGTAGATTACAGATACACACCTAACTTTAAGGCAGTAGAGAGTTTAAAATGGGGTTTCAGTTACAATATGGAGTTAATGCTAGTTACAAGTGTATTAACAGTTTTAAATAGTGCTTTAGTTGCAATATAAAAAAAGTCACACTAACTGATTCTTACAAGGCAATTCTTGCAAGGCTACTAACAAATTCATCCCAAAGTGTTTCCAATTCATGAAGTTACCAATACATGAAGTAATGGCAGACTGCTAGCTATAATTCAGTAAAATGGTGATTTAATTTTTCAGCCCCACAGCGGGAACTTACCAATGAGCTTGCAGCTCTGATTCTTGTGTGGGTGTCAGGTAGCAGCAGAGTTCCGGAAATAGTAGATGGATCTTTAACTACTGAGGGATTATCGTGTTCGGGTTTTACCACTGTCAGAAGCCCTGGTGGTCTTTCCAGCAGATGGCCTTGCTGTTAATTAGGGCACTGCTTGAATGATCAAGATCCAGTATCCTAGATTCTCATCATGGCCTAACATGCATGGCAGTAGTAATTTCTGTCAGTTCTGACTATTAAGGTTTATTAGTGTGAAAGAGAATAAGCACAGTACTACAGTGCAACCATTGTTTACTCCTGTCTTCACTAATTCCTATTTAAATTCCCTGCTGTCCTTCCCACCTGGGTGTATTATGTTTTCACCCTATTATATTTAGCTCATATAATCCCACAGAGCAGGGAATTTGCTTTTTAATGTTTCCAGGATTCTGAAGTGTGATGAACACACATGGGTTTGCACTTAAAAAAACTGAGTACCTATGGAATTGTAAAAATCATTTCCTTATTATTATGAAGGATTAGAGTGGCAATGCTCTAAAACTGTTAAATTTGAGAATATTTTAATAATAACATGCTACAGACCACAAGGAGCTTGAAATGATCATATCTTTTGCGGCCACTATGAATGATCTCAGTTGTGGCCTCTCAAAGCCCCACCCCTACCCCACCAAAAAGAAGTAATCACTCTGTAGCAGAATGCTTCCATAACTCTGCTTTATCAGGACTTTGCTGATGAAATAAGAATAAGTGCAGCGCCATCATTTTTCAAGAAAATGGCCAGTCATTTGATGATGATAAAACTTCATGTATCTGTCCTCAAATTCCAGGTTTGCTAACAGATTACTTAGTAAACAATCTTCATTGACTGTTTTAGGTAAAAGTAGTCTAGGCCCATTCTTGGTGCAGTTCTAAACAGGTTAATTTTTCCAATAAGCCATCGGCTGACTTGCTTAGGTTGCCTAAACACTGATGTTCAGAAGCAGTTTCCCTTGGCAATCTTTAGCATGACAAGGGTAAGGTAAAACATGAAGACAGACACTCTTGTGTAATGCATATATTCCAATTTCCCTAAAAATAAAATCCTCCTTTACAGCTAACCGAACACTGTTCAAGTGCAATTTCTGACTTAGAGAAGATAAGTAATAGATAAGGATGTGATTTAGTCTCTAGAGGAGACAAAGAGGCTCTAGTTTCTAGTAAAACCCCAGTTGTATTTAAACATATTGCTCACTGGGATAGCCTGAAAGGGGATGGGGATGGGAGAGAAAGGGATGAGAGAGACTCCTGGAGGGTGACAAGCACCCAGTCTTGATCTCATGTGGAACAAACTCATGTGCAGTTTATATGCCAGACACTGCTCAAATAACCTTGATGTAAATGAGATGAGAGTACCTCACTCAACATAGAGCCTACTTGGGCATGTCAGCAGGCTGGAAGACTAATTTGAGGTGTTTCAGCAAAGAACACAACTGGGAACTGAAAGAAGTGGTAGTTTCTCTTGCTCCTGCTTAGAATTGAAGCTGTGTATTGGAAGCAGGGTGAGGGGGAGCTCCAAGAAGAAGCACATGCATGGTTTGCCATATTTATAGACAGCCTCGGTATCAGGATTGCAGGGAGCAATCTAGAAAGTGACTTGACCCCAGTTATGCTGATATGAGTGCTTTTGGAAGCCTTTTTAAAATAAAGGTTGATACAAATCAATCCCAGGGACTTCTTGTTGAAACTGATAAATCCATTCTGTAGTAGCCCCAGGTCCGTGTTGAGGCTCTTAGCACATCTGTGGTTTTCTTAAAGCACATTACTAACAATATTAGCATCACCACTCAAACTGGACATTAAAAGGCATCCTGTGAGCTGAATTGTGAGTGACTGCCCTGCATTCTCAGCACCTGCCTTGGGAAACCCAAGGAAACAATCATTAGGTTTGAGGTAATGGACCAGCTACTGTACCACTCCCATGAATCCAGGGATCAAGAGAGAACAACAGTGCGAAAGAAATTAAGCAGGCTAGTTTACCAGCATGCCTTGCCCCTTGCTTGAAAAAAATCCATGGTGAAACTCTGGCCCCATTTACATCAGTAAAACTCCCATTTGACATCATTGGGTACAGAATTTCAGTGTGATGTTTCAATCTCACATTTTCTTTCAGTTGCATTTTTATCTTATTTTATTGTTCTTACACAATATCTTCCTTAGAACACATATAGAGGGGAAGTTTCTCATCCATGAGTTTGCATCCCATTTTCAGCTGGATAGGAACAGCAATGCAAAAGAAGCAATGTGTCAAGTGATTCATTTGCCCTTACCCAGGAATGGTGTAGTCTGGATCTAAACAAGTTCCTACCCTAACACAGCTCCTTTTTGTAGGTGTTTATATATTGCCTCCGATACACACTATGATACGGTGCTTTAGAGGAAGAATGAATCCACTCTTTATGCAGCTATGACCATCACGTACCAGCCAAGCATGCTGTACTGTGTTCTGCAACAAACAGCTGTGAACATCTAGACTACTGCATTTAATCTATGCTAGAATTGTTTGCATGTGACATGAGTGTGTGACATTCTGAAAAGGGCTTCTAGGGATAAAGTTCATGATCAATACAGAATATGTATGAATGTTCACCCAATTTGACTATTGAACTGCCTGCATAATGTCACTCTTTTGGAAAATAACTATGGTCACAGACTTCCGTTGTCACCTGAAGCATACTGAGGGCTGGGGATTTCTTTAACCACATGTACACTTTAAGCAGCAGCTGATGCTGTCTTGCCTCTCTGATGGTTTAGGAAACACTGGCTCATCACTGAGGTAAACAACTAGCAGCCTGACACAAAAATAATTTAAGTTAATAAAAGTCTTTCCGCTTGTTTTAATGGGTTTTAAATAAGGCAAAGACCAACTACATCCATGCAAGCTTGAAACCTCAGAACTAACTAAACTTCCCAAAGTATCTTCTCCAAATATTTACTAGATCTTAATATTAACACTTCTGGATTTTTCACACGTTCCCTGGCTTGTTTGTTCCAAAATTTTAGTCAGTACCATGGAAAGGGTCTTTCCAGGACCCTCAAGCCAAGATTTTCAAAATATAGGAACCTAAAGTTGACTTTCAGTGGGTGTTAAACATCTAAGTTATTTACATCCTTTTAAAAACCCCAATTTTAGAAGTCTCTTTGGATCTCTTTTTTTTAACTTGCCAAACTTATTAAATAATTAACTTCATTAACTATCAATATTAAATAGCATGATAATTGTATATAATAAAATTACATTTAGAGCACCATAAACCTTCTCAGGATTTTGCAATATCCTGTTAAATACACTCTCTGTCCCAAAAATATAGTCCACAGTGATGTGCTTCAGAAGGCCAATCAAAGTCCAGATTTACAAAATAAGAGGTCAGCTCAGTCCCAGACCAGATCTATATCTGTGTCTACCACTTGGAGTGGTAAAATTCAAATAAAGTTAATACGCTTCTTGGCAGGAGAAGCAGATTGGCTTATTCTTTCTCTCATTCACTTCTTTGTTTTTCCAGAAGTATATAGTATTAAGAGAGTAAATCAGGAAACTAATGGAAATTTTTTCAGGTATTTTTGTTTTAAAATGTCTCACTTTTCAATAAAAATAGGAATCTTTTCATGAGGATTTTTTGTTGTTGTTTGTATTGAAAGGCCACTACTTTTAGGGAATTAGATAAAAATGTGACTATGTGATGCGTTGGATTATAAACTCCTCATGGGGTTGATACCCAGTCTAATCAACTCACTGAGCCCTCCTTCCTGCTCTCTGGGGCTCGTACCACCTTGTCCTCCTATAAGCTTTTGTTTCCATCAGCCAATGCACGGATCAGCTCTGGGAGGGCTCAGCTATAAGGCTGCTGATAGCACCCAGGAAACCAACCCCCAAATGGGACCAAACCCCCAAATAAATCTGTCTTACTCTGTGTAAATGTTTTATATTGAGAAAGCTCCTAAAGATATTTGTCCCCTTTAACAATGGAAGAGAGATATGCACAGTGGTTGGTCCCCCATGTAACAATTATTTACACTGGACTTAATAATAAACAAACCTCATGTATTAAGTATAAAAAGGAAGTTTTAAGTGATTGCAAGTGAAAACAGATAAAAGTAAGTTACCGAGTTAAAATAAACAAAAGACTCCAGCTGATTCTGACACACTAAGAAACTTGTAATGTGCAAATTCTTACCCTAAACCAGGGGTTCTCAAACTTTGTGATACCACGACCCCCTAAAATGTTAAATGAATTTGTGTGATCCCCCGCTTCCACCCTCACTGCCCTGGGTCTCTTCCTCCCCACTTATCACCAGACTCCTTGCCCTCCTGGGGTTCCTTCAAGGCATTTGCGGTCCCTTCTGCCCTTCCTCCCTGCAGGCTCCTCCCCCCCCCCCATCTCTTTCTCCTCTGTGCCTCTTTTCTGCTCCGTGTCCCTTTGGGGTCCCCCCCCCCTCCTCTCCTCTGCCTCCTCCTCTGACCCCCATGTGCCCTTATTTACCTCTGGGTCCTCTGCCCTAACCCTATCCCCCAGCCTGCTGTCTGAGGGACCCTGCCCTCTCCCAGCTGGAGAAGCATTCAGTCACCCAGCAACCATGCCCCAGCTGGCCCTTTGCGCGTCTGCTCCTGCCCCGGCGCTGGCCTCACTCTCCCGCTGCCTAGCCTCCTCCTGCAGTTGAGCTGCACTCCTGGAGTCCCGCAGCCCCAGCAATGCTGCACGGCTTGCCGGCAGCTGCCTTCCGCCACCTTGCCGCTCTTCATGGCCCGGGAGAGGGGGTCACAAGTGAAAAACCGAATCCAGCTGCAACCCCCCCCCCAAGTTGCTCGCGACCCCTCTGGTTCTTTATGTGTATCCTCTTAGGCGAGGTGAGGCAGTTTTGAAAGCCATCTGAATACAAAGATCTGATTGCTTCTATTCCTTGGGCCTTCCTCCCGGTCAGTCTCCCCATCTGCATGAAAAAGTATCAGATTCGAGATGGATTCCAGTACCAAGTGGCACAGTCACATGTCTTTCTAGGACCAACAACAGTTTGGGTTTAAAGGAAAAATAAAACCATTCGCAGGTTGGAGGTTTTAGTATTGAACCATTAAGTTCCTAAAGTATCACTAATGACCCTCATTAGCACATTTAGAATTAAAAACAGAGTCACACTTCATATTTCTAACTTCACATACTTGCAGAAAAATAGGATGTACAGATTGAGCAGATGGTAACTTAAAAAATTATGTTACATGGCCTGTTTTGCATAAAGCATCTTTGAGTTATGCATATTCACAAACTAATTTTCTTCAAGAATGGAGGGGACATGACAGACTGGTTCTAGAAATCTGTATTAGAGAGCTGGCCAGGTAAAGCTCAGTCTATATAGCCACTAATTACTGTCTCATGACAGGTTGCTAACAGTTCATCTCTTCCTTTACGCCCATGGTCACCAACCGGTTGATCGCGGTGGCTCCGTAAGTTGATCATGAACTGTGCGGCTGTGCACAATTACGTTTTTAGATCAGCTCTTATTTTCAGAGCAGCACCCAGAGATCAGAAGGTGAGTAGTTGTGGCAGCTTGGTAGGATCGGCTGGGCAGTGTCTGGAGGGCTGAAACACCCCGGCTAGCTGGGCTGGATCAAAGAGGGGCAGCCACCCGGCTGGGACTTTCAGCCTGGGAAGGCCGCACCTCACTCCAGCTGGAGCAAAGAGGGCAGCCACCTAGCCAGCAGGAGTGCAACGCAGCCTCCCCTGGGTGAACGTGGTGCAGCTGGGCTGAAGCAAAGAGGAGCGGCTGCCCGGCCAGCTGGCCATGGGGTTCAGCCCGCCGAGGCTGCACTGCAGGGACTGGGTTAGCTGATTGCAATGGTGCTTTTGGGCTAAATAGCCATGAAGCGATTCACTTTCAAGTGACACAAACCACGAGCTGCTTCTTCCCCTGCCTGTTAACTGTTGGGACTCCCTGAGTGCAGTCAAAGCTCTTCATGACACAAACCCCAATGCTGCATCGTCCCTTCGTGTCTCCATTTCCGTCTCCTTCACTGCAGTTGTTTGTCTTTATCGACATGACCCAATGCCTGGGGTCTCTCCACCACTTTCCCCACTGGCTCTATCCGCATGCAAGATATTCATTAATTAGTATTGCAGAAAGGAATCGCCTTCCCCTTTACTCATGGCAGCTCATTTCTACTGGCGGCATCTGTGCCACTGCTGGAGCGCACCAAACCCTGCTAAACCGGCACATTGCACTCAGTGGAAAGGCTTTTCCTACAGCCCTGTGACCTCCCCATCCCATCCCACACATGACGACGTGTTGCAGGCTGCTCCGCCAGACAATGCGTCCTGCCTTAGATATCTCTTTATCATCTTATAGCCGCTGGGTGCAACCCGCATGCAAATCCCTGCCCAGGCCTTGCTGTTTAAATACAAACCCCCAGATTCAAGGAGCCTCGGTCTCTCCCCAGCCACAGATCTGCCCGGCCCTGCCCACTAGGGAGTTTCCCTCAGTGCATGGGAATGAGAATGGAAGGGCTGGAGTGGATGGGGTACACGTACCCATATAATGGAAATACACGCGGTGCTCCATCTTTCCAAAGCCAAGTCACCATATATGGGAGCAAAGAGAGGCTACCCAACCAGCTGGAACATGGTGCAGCCTTGGCAGGCTGAATGCCATGGCCAGCTGGTCAGGTAGCTGCCCCTCTATGCTCCGGCTGGAGCCAGGACACAGTGAAGCTGTCCCTGCTGGATTCCAGCTCCAGCAGACCATACCATTTTGACTAGTGTGCACAAAAAAATTATGAAAATTTTAAATCCAAGCAGCAGTAAAAGCTGTCTTCAGTCTGACCCTGACAATACTATCACCACGCTGTACCAAAACACAAATATCACACATCTGGTAGTTAGTGCTATCTTGCTTTTTATTTTAGCTATAATGTCCCTGGCTGGTGATAACGATGAGTGGCCAGCTTGGGCCACCTAAGAAGTCGAAAATGTACAACTTCCACGTAGAATGGGAAAATGAATTTCTGTTCACAAATGTAAAAGATAAGAGTGTATACCTTATATGTAATCAAAGTTTATCACTAAGTAAAAGGGGTAATTTAGAACGACACCACACAACAGTATATAGTCAATTCAAGGACAGTTTTCTCTTGAACAGTATGCTTTGTACAACGAAAGTTAACATACTGAAGGCCATTTTGAAAGCTCGACAGTCATTCTTTCAACCAGCAGCAAAAGGCAAGGCCTGCACTGAAGCATCATTTCGCATTTGCCACCTGCTGGCAAAACATTCACAGATGGCAAAGTAATTAAAGAAGCAACGACTGTGGCCACTGACTCTTTATTCAAAGATTTTAAAAACAAAGAAGAAATAATGTTAGCAATTCAGAGCATGTCACTTGATGCTTCCGCAGTAGCAACACGAGTGGAATCTTTGTCTGAAGACGTCTTTTAGCAACTATAGCAGGACCTGAAGGACTGCAAATGCTTATCACTGCAGTTCGATGAATCTGTCGACATGACTTACAGAGTCCAGCTGATTGTTTTTGTGTACATGGTTTTTAAGGATATGGCAACTAAGGAGGATCTTCTCACCCTTTTGCCCCTTAAAGAGAGAACAAGAGATGAGGATATATACAATGAATTCAAAAGGTATGTGCTCGAGAAAAACATTCCAGTCAAGAAACTGGTTTCCATCACAACGGATGGTGCATCAGCCATGCTTGGTGCAAATGTTGGCTTTGTCGCATTTTGCAGAAATGATCCTGATTACCCTCCTTTTGTCAATTATCACTGTATAATCCCCCAGCAAGTATTAGTGAGTGAAGTTATGGACTTCTCTCATGTAATGAAAGCTGTTAAGATTGTAAACGCAATTCGAGCAAGACCCTTTCAACATCGCCTATTTAAATTCTTACTTGACAAACTCAATGTTGCCCACAGTGAACTAATCCTCCATGCTGATGTGAGGCAGTTAAGTCGAGGGAAGATCCTGCAAAGATTTTTAGATCTGATGCCTGAAATCAACTTTTCTTAAATCAAGGACTGAAGTGTGAAGTGAGTTGTCAGACAGTGCATGGTTGCTAGACTTCGGGTTCTTTACAGATATAACATCAAAACTGAACAAGTTGAACTGTGAACTACAGGGAAAGGACAGAGACTTAGCACATATGATCAGTGCTGTGAATGCATTCAGTTTGAAACTGGGCCTGTGGTCCTCCCAATTAAAGGATAAAATGCTACATCACTTCCCGAGTCTAGAGAGAATACTAGAAGAAATCAAAGAGAAAGAAAAATGGTTCCACCAAGAAAACTTTGTGCACACCTGAGGAAATTAGCAGAGGAAGTCAACGGGCAAGTTCAGGAATTATATGTGACGGAACAAATTGTCATGTTTGTCTTGAATCCATTCCTTCTGGTAGAAAACATTGGCAGGTTGGCTACCAACTTCCATTAGGTGTTTGATTTACAAAGCAGTGGAGTTGATATGGAAATAATGATATGCAAATTGATATTGAGCTGAAAGTCAGAGCAAGGGACAGTGATTTTGGGGGACTTGTAAACAGAGAAAAGTACCTGCTTCTATCATCTTGTGCTTTCAAAAGGCTTACTTTGGCTCCACATACCTCTGAGAGACAGCATTCTCCCAAATGAAGATAATCCAGTCCAAGCATCACATCCGCCTCACAGATGCCCATCTGATGGACTGTATACGACTAGCAATCTCAAACTACAACCCAGACTTCAAGGCACTGGCAGATAATGTTCAGTCACAGGTGTGTCACTGAGACTTGGTGAATAGAGGACAAAATGTATAATTAAATACTTGATTTAAGATTTACATAGCATACATTTAAAATAGACTGTTTATCTACAACATTATCTTAGGGTAGATCTTGGGTTGCACATAAATTCAAAAAGTGATCTTGGGCTGAAAAAGATTGGTGACCACTGCTTTACACTCACTGTTTGAAATCTAGTCTATTCACAATAGCATGTCTGTGACTAATACATAGTTTTCTTAGGAAGAGCAGGACTGTGGCAGTACTGCAAAATAGAAAACCTGGAGTCCCAAATGATCAACCTCACTCTGTTCTTCCATCTTGAACAAGCAGATACAACATGTATCATGTGGTGCAAGGGCAAATTTTAATTTCCTGGGAGCAGTTTGTTTTACCGCATCTGACAGTTTTGTATCTTCATCAGACCATTGATCAGTGCATTACTAGGTCTCTCTACCCACACCTGTTATGTTAATTGATTATATTGTGTGTAATAGCAAAGCCCCATCACCCTAAGGAGATCAGAGGTATTCTGTGGATTAGAACTGATGGATGAACCAACTGGACTGCAAATTACCAGCTATTTCCTCTGCAATTCTCTGAATTTTGTGAAATTTTCTCATTCTACCACTTCTTGCTTTCTTAGCAAGGTCTATGAAGCCCTTGCTACGAAACTAACAATCTCCTTAATATGCCCCATAACAATAAAAAAGCATCTCAAAATCCCTTTCTATCTATTCCTTGTTGATACCTTTGGGGTAGTATTTTGATACCTGCTGTGAATTAAGGCCAAAATTAAGTCATCTCTGTTTCTCCAGCCTCCTCCTTAATTATAAACCCCTTATAGTGACTTGTAATTAGGTCAGCCATGCAAAGCAGAATAATGTCACAGTAATGGCTAACATTTTCTAATGATCCCTGTTTCATTGCTGAGCTGCAAAGAATACTACTGTCTTTTTCTAAGTAATTTTCTAAACAGAACCCTTAAGACATGATGCAAAACCTTGCTGAGAGATGGGTTTGCTCCAACTGCACTTGTTTCCTCTCCTTCCCCTTACTGTCAGTCTGATTAATTTTCTGTTCTAAGAGCTAAGCTTCAGCTTTCGACCTATTCAGATCAATATTGGGAAGAAAGAGAAAATGAAAGAAAGAAGTAGAATTTTTCCAGCTCCCTGCTAGAACCAAGGGCAGTTGACTTGTTTGTTTGTTTAATTTTGAAAGCTGATCAAAGGTTGGTTGAATTTCTGAAGCTGAGATTTCACATTTTCAGTTAATATTTAGGGGATGATTCCCCACTGTATTACTCCAGTTTTACACTCACGTAAGTCCACTGATTTAGAATGGAGTTACTTTTGTATTATACGGGTGTAGCTGCCTATCCACGGAACTTACATGGCACCCATTATCAGAATGTTTTAGCATCTCATACTCATTAATGTGTTTTTCCTCACCAACCTCAGGGGGCAAAGGGGATAGTTACCCTGGGGCCTGGAGATTCAAAGGGGCCTGAGGCTCCAGCCACTGCTGCTGCTGCAGTCACAGCGATGGCACCTGAAGACCCAGGCTCATTAAATTGCTGCCAGAGCACTGCACCGCACACTCTGAGCAATGCTAAGGGGAGGGAGCACACCACACTCTGGGCAAGCTGAGGGTTACCTGGGGGCCAGAGTGGTGCCTTCCGGGACGTGCTGAGGGCTGGATGCCCCTACCCCTACCCATTGCAGAGCCTGTTGGCTCTCTGCCCCTGCGAGTTGGGGAAGTGTTTTTATCCCCATGTTACAGAAGGCAATACTTGTCCAAGGTCACACAAGAAGTCTGGGTCAGAGTAAAGAAATGAACCCAGGTTTCTGGCTAGTGCCTTAGCCATACACAGCAGTGGGGGGAACAAGTGGGGTAATTGCCCCAGGCTCCCACTGTCATAGTAGCAGTGGTGGCTGGAGCCCCGAGCCCTTTAAATTGATGCTAGAGTGCTGTGCATTGCACTGAGGACAGCAGGGGGGAGAGGGGTGGTGCGGTCCTGAGCACGGGCTGTCTCTTTCTCATCCATCCCACCTTCTGGGAGCACAGAGTTGCCCTCCTCCTCCACCTTGCCCAGGGTCCTGGCGAGTCTGTCGGCTCCCCAACCTTCTCTGGATTACATGGTGTTAAGTTAGATTGTTTCAACAAAACACCTCAGAGCTGGTCAAAAACTGTGAACTATTTCGGTAAATCTTTGTATCAAAAGACTTAGAGCTAGAGCTAGCCAAATACTTCAAGTTTAAAAATGTTAGTGCATAAAAACAAAAAGACCTTGGCTCATAATGATGTCACATAGAAGAGAATGTAGGAATAATTATTCAGCACAATTCCTGGGTTCGTCATGTAACTAAAATCAATTGTAATGGAAACCAAACAGGTAATGCTCTGTATATTGTACTGAATATATTATACCTCTTAGTACTAATCCCAGAAACAGCTGCAGTCCTTTCCATGGACGGTGTTTAAAAAACACCCTCCCTAGATTTGTAGGAACACTCTATTCCAGGCAATATAAGAAATGCAGTTCAAATTCCTCTTATCTATATTTGAATTTCATTAATAGATCTGAGGGAGCCCTCTACTTATTTGGCTTTATTAGTTAACCCACTTAGCCTGGTGTGACAGCGCATCGGGGTTCCCCTGACTCCTGCACCCCCGTAACGGCACAAACAGACTCTACCAGCCAGTAGAATAGAGGGAGTTTATTGCTTCTCCAGGATATAGCACCTCATAGATGCAATCTGGTTACAGGGCAGGCCTAGGATGCCTCAGCCCCCCCTTGAAATGGGGGACACTGGGCCCCTAAATACCAGCCCATTGCTTAGGTTGGTTCCTCCATGATACCAGACAGAAAACTAAAAACCTCTCTTCCAGCCCTGCCCCCCAGCCAGGTGCTGGTCTCCGCCCTCCTTCCTTTGTCTCCCTCCCTGGGAGGCTGAGCCTGGGTGTCTGGGTTAATACACATTTGGGAAAGTCAATAAGAATCTCCCATCACAGCACAGGGGGATCCTGGGTCACAGATCAGACACCACCCCCACTGCGCCATACCTGGGAAGAGTTCCTATGTTTGCACCACAACAATGGAAAGTAGCTTGTCTGGTAAGACCCCCCCCTCCCTACCTGGACATGTCTTCTTTGTAGGTGGAAGATGCCATGATGGATGTGTATGATTCTGTGTACGAGGAAGTGAGGAGGAACGTATCCAGCTTCAGGCGGCAGGAACTAGCTGCTATCCATGAAACAGTAAGTCGCTTTGCTTCCACTCTTGATATATCCAGGCTCAAGATATGTTGTCCTTCACCGTCTTTACATTGCCTTCAGTTAGCTTTGGATCAGAGCTATATTTTCTATTGTCTGAACTGCACAAATACCACAGTGGTGGGATATTTTCCCCCTTCAATCAGAACATTCCTGCTCAGTTCTCCTGAGGCCACTAATGCTATTGCCTTTCTGTGCTTGGCACTGCCAGGTTTTGCTGGCTGAATTAGCAGCAGGGTGAAAGTAGGACTTTCATAGGACTACAGCGGATTATGTACTATCAATATTAAGACTTGCAATCATCATGCTATGGTAACCTTCCCACCCCCTCCCCAGTTCTCAGTGTGAAGATCCAGATTCCTGATAATCACTTTCAGCCAAATACCAAGAGCCTCACCTCCCTGAGTCGGCAGTTCACTCCAAAACCCCCATGTAGTCACTTTACTATTCTATGCCAGGTCCTTAATAGTGGCTGAATAGCCTATACACCTGAAAGCTAGGGAGCTCTTCTTGAAAGCCCTTGTTACCATTCCAGAATCAATAGCCTGGGGTGCTCCAATGTGTGAGGGTGTTTGAAGGCGTAACTTAAGCAATACGACCAACTGGCAGTAAATTTCCCATGTAGCAACATCAGGGCCAAATGTCCTGTGTTTTGTTTTGTTTTGCAAAGGTTTAAGCCACTGACATGTTAAAAGCAAGCCACCTAGCTCTGAGGAATCCTGACCTTGCAGCAAAGCTTGTAGATTTAAAGGAGATCTATCACCCCGATTCTGTGGTTCAGTAGGTAGATTAATGTGACTGCACAGAGCCTAGGGATTGTTTCACTTATTGTGTACAAGAAGAGATAACACAGTGGTAGAGAGAATGTTTCCTATGGAGAGAAACATAGGAGTCCTCTATAGACAGCTGAGTAAAGGAAATGCCATCCGCTTGCACAGCAAGGTCAGTTTGAATAGTGATCTAATGTCACGCTGTGGGACTGGAGGGAAAGGTCAATGCTGCTTATTTGCTTCTGGACTCCTCCCTCTGGCTCTCAATTTTCTGTCCTGATTTCTCAGCACTAATATGTGCTCGTGTATGTAGAATTGTTTCCATCTGGGCTCCTCCAAGCACTTTACAGGCAATAATTATAACTCTTGCAACACCCATGTGAGGCTGGAGGAAGTATTGCCCTCTCCATGTTTCAGAGGGGGGAGACAAAAGTACAGAGAAGTTCAGTAACTTGCTCAAA
The DNA here is from genome assembly GCF_052426305.1 of Pelodiscus sinensis. Taxonomy (NCBI): domain Eukaryota; kingdom Metazoa; phylum Chordata; order Testudines; family Trionychidae; genus Pelodiscus; species Pelodiscus sinensis. The sequence continues at coordinate 116,549,925 of NC_143056.1, read as the reverse complement.
GTTTTCTTGGAAATGAGAACCATGCAGAAACCCTCTCTCTTCAGATTTCTAATGCTGGGCTTTAACCACTAGATAAAGCTTCCTCTTTTCTTACTAGCAAATCATCAATGAAACACATGGGGAATGACTCCACTACACTCACAGGCTGAACATGGGTGACTCTCCCTGCACTGCTGATTGGGTGCTCTCAGTATTGTCAGAACCCCTGAGGTACTGGTAACTAAGCCCAACACTTTCACCAATGGCCACTGATTGTAGGTACTCATCAACAAATAACCTAGGCCCAGCTTCCAGGAGGGCTGAACACAAGCAGCTCCTGTGTGTGGCTTTGTATAGAGTTGCAGGTGCCCAGCACTAATGAAAACCAGTCCCTAGGCAATGTTCCCTCTAATTCCTGCCCTCCATGTGTGGAATAAGTTTTGTTATGTGCACTAAGGTGGTGTAGATGTGCACCACCAGTAGAAACACATTCTGCTGGCTGTGGACTCTGCCAGTCAGCTGGGCAGCATTTGAATTTCTCCTGAGTGGTCACCCAAGTGCTCAGCTTACAGGGAGCACTGGCCCCAAGTATCTGTTGTTGAGCACGCAAAATCAGCAGCAGCTTTTTAAAATCTGAGTCCAGACATTTGAGAGATACAGATGAGGAGCAGAGGGAATGACAGATTAGCCTATGGCTCTGTGAACAGAGAATTTAGGACCTAGTACAATGCCAACTGTAGTCAATGTAAAGACTTCCATATGTTTCAATAGAGTTTGGATCAGGCTCTAAGACATTTAACCTCTGATTTTAACTGCTATAATGATATATTTATACTACTATTCATCCTCTGAAGCCATGGGGTTATGAAATCTTAGCCCAGAATAAGGAAGATAGAGAAGTTTTATCTCCCCTGGATGCAACTCATCTTGCCGCAGTCTGCCAGAGAGAAGGTTGGTAAGAGAAGAACCCAGACAGTAATGTAGTTTTTGTTTCTTGTGTCTCAGTTTCTGTGCTGTGGAAAGCAGTCACCTTTTGGAGAAACAGGAAGCATTGAAAATGAGACATGTCCATCAGAACAAATGGGCACAGCCAAAGAAGTGAGTAATCCAGGATCTGTTCATACTTGTCAGATGCCAAGAAAGACCCATTATTTTTTAGCTGCTAGTTAACTTGAGTAGGGGGGAAAGTACCACTTCACCTAGTCTAAACTGGAGCTTCAGTGGATAGCCAGGTTAGTCTGTTACAGAAAAAAAACACATGGTCTGGTAGCACTTTATAGACTAACAAAACATGTAGATGGTATCGTGAGCTTTCGTGGGCACAGCCTACTTCTTTAGATGACCGGAGTTATGGACTGTGCCCACGAAAGCTCACAATACCATCTACATGTTTTATTAGTCTATAAAGTGCTACCAGACCATTTGTTGTTTTTTAGTCTAAACTGAAATGGCTACATGTGGCAGAGAGAAGCAGTGAATGAAGGCCTCACCCTTTAGCTTGGTCAGCTTTTACAACCCAAGGCAGTACTATAACTAAGGTTACCATGCTGTTTCCTCTGGATGACTCTATTGACTGGTCCTCTACATCAACAGACCATTATTAACTTGCGTCTTTTGTCTAAATGGCAAGCCATAGCCTTTTGGGCCAGTGCAGCAACAGGATGCTCATTATTCCCAAACCTTTCCATGGAGCTACTGACAAGAGCATCTTCCATCTCACCTAGACTCCATGCTCCCAGTTCAAAGCCAGTTCCCCCCTCACCTGCCTCTATTGTCTTTGCACCGTGACCATGTCTCTTAGAGCTTTCTGACCATATTTTCACATACATTTTCTCTACTACTGAAGGGGAAACTTCAGATGGAGTGAGATAAATGGTGACCTTTTGAGGAATAAAGTGGTGGGAAATTACCAACCCTGTCCCTTGCTATCATGTCTACTCCTACTTACTGGCTGCCAAGAGACACCTCAGATGTAGCCATTAAAAGAAGGGTATTGATTTTTTTTTAATGAGAACTACAAACTGGCGTCTTGCTGACTGAAAACAGCAGCTAGAAGAGCTGGCAGTGGCTCAGTGGTTCCCTGAGCCACAGATACAATTCCATAGCTCTTCCCTCATCTGGTTTGATGTTTGCAGTCCTAAAGAGCCTTGGAAATGCCTTGTCTTTTCAATTTGTCATGTCTCAGAAGCTTCTTTTCTTGGCCTCGGACTTTGAAGTGGACATGTGACATCATGCTTCTGTGTGACGTCAGATGCCCATCAGTTCATTCAAACATCTCTATTTGTAGTTAAATTAGGAAACATGAGAGGTACTTTGACTGCTGATAGCGCCAAGTTGAACATGCAGATTTCCATATGTAAAAATTTTTTCAAGGGTATTAGAGAATTGCTAAGAATTCACAGGAAATTGCCTAGCTTTTAGGAATCCAGAAACCTGGTTCCTCCTCCCCTCCACCCTCTTTTTCAAGGGCATAGACCACTTTTTGGTTAGTTCTACAAGGTTTTGGTTTTTTTTGTGGGGTTTTTTGAGAAAGCAAATTAACAGAACTAATAACAGATAATCTCTGCTGTGAGACTGTAACTTGGATTTTTCTCCATAGATTTCCCTGGACTGTTTAATTTTGTTCTCTGTTTGACCAGCAGTGCTAATTAAAGTTGCCATCTTAGTATGTACATTTGTCCTAGGAGGCAAAATGATTGTGTTGCTATGGTAATGCAAAGGCATCCTGTATTAATGCAACATCATCACACATAGGGTATAAATTCAGAACATTTTAATTACCTTGCTTGTCAATTTGCAGAACATGGGACAAATTCATGATGATTCAGGGTAACCTGGGCTAGCAATCTTTCTACTATGCCCATCTTCTGACAACTGAATTCTGAGGTGTAATTTGCAGAACAGGCTGCACCTGAGAATAATACGGGTCCTGGAAAGGAAGTGATGGGAAGAAATTTGGCTGTTGTGTGGTGGTGAAGCAGCAGGGTGCTTACATAGCTATTATGCTTTGAATTCCCTCCTGCTGATAGTAAAGGCAGATAAACTGCAGGGGTTCATTCTGTAGTATTTATGGGCATGAAGGAAGTGACTGTGTGTCCTAGCAGCTGCAGCTCATTTTATCTTGGTTTCAGTTCCACGAAGTTCTGAGCACTCTGGCCTGATCCAAAGCATTTTAGCAAGTGCTTAACTTAGAACATATGAATAGTCCATCTCCCTCTGACACTCATGCTTCCGTGGGACTGTTCATATACTTAATTTTAAACATTAGCTTAAGTGCTTTTGCTAATTCCAACTAGAGCGCTCAGCATCGTGTAGGACCATGCATAGCAGACTAAAACCACAGCTTGTCAGAGACAACATTATTGTGCATTTCAAATGCCTTCAGCCCATCTTCCTTTTTCTTCCCTCTTTGCAAACACAATTCATTCTTTCATTCTCTCATGCGTGCGCTCTCTCAATCCTGAAATATATGTTACCTGGTGTGATCCCAAAAATATCACGGTAATGATAGATATACTACAGGAAACTGACTGTGGAGAGCACCAGAGGGCAACAGAACAAGGAAGATATAGACCCCATTCACCACCAAGTATAACACAATTTGCAGCAAGGCACTGGTGCCGGAATTCACGCTGCATTCAGGAGCAGGTAAAGTCAAGGAGTATTTGCAGGGTTGCTGCAGCACTCTCTGTGGGCTGAGGATAAGGAAAGCAGGCTGGAACAAACCTAACTGATTGGTGCTGTTTAGACAGGCTGTCTGTATGATGCAGGGTCTGAGAGAAACAGGGCTTGCAAGCTGCTTCTGCAGTGAGGGACGATGTTAAATCCTGTCAGGCAGAGAGAGATGGGGAAGAGGTGAATTCCCCCAAGCTGTCACTATGCTTTCATACACTCTCTCTCTCATTTCAGGACTGCCTCGAAGAGATCCAAGACTTCCTAAAAAAACATATGGCTTTCGTCTCTGTGCTACTGATCATCACAATCTGCTTTATGGTAGCTACGTTTGTTCCTTTAGTACACTAATTTTCTAAATAGGTGAGGCAGGAATAGTTCAGTGGCTTGGGAGAGCCGGTTGCATTGAAAAACTCACATCCAGGAGACCGGTTTTTGGATGTGGCAGTGACGAGCCAGCAGCGGGGAGTTTAGTAGCAAAGGAAATAACCTTGAAGCTGTGAGTCACCACAGAGACGAGGGGAGGAGCTATACTGTCTCTCGGGTTAGATGCCAATAGGGCTTCCCGTCAGTTTAGGGATCACAGCCAGTTCTCTGTTGCAACAGGCTTACTAAAATCCTGCCAGCCATAGGTTCTACACTGAGCTTGGGGAACAGCCATGGAAACTGGCTTTTTCAGAATCCGAATCCCATTGTCAAGGTGTGGAGTCTAAATATTATGTCCTGTGGCTGAGGATATGCCACATTCTAACCACCACATGAGCCAACATTGTCTTGTGGTGCTTAGAGCTGATCTAAAGATTGTCATCAGACACTTCTGCCCCTCCCCCCCCAAAAAAAATCTTTTTAAACCTTGGAAACATTTGTCAAAGAAAATGTTCATCTTGCTCAAAATTTTTTGAAGAAACATCAAAATTGTTTTGGTAAAAGTTTGATTTCTTTGAAAACTGGTACCAAAACCCAGATACTTTTACCAACTATGTTTTTTAAACTACGATTTTTTTTGTGGAAAAAAATTTGAAAACTCATAATGGGAAATGTCTCAAAAACCTCTCATAATTAAGCTTCCTACAAAAATAACAGTTATTTGCAATGTTGTTAGATAGTCAAGACAGTAACTTTCTGAAGGAAGAAGTTGTGGAAGCTAAGCCTATGATGGACTGGAGGTCAGCTGTCTCCCAACTGAGGCTGTGAGGCCAGGTTTCAGGTGATTACTTGAAGATTACCTGGTATTAGGAGAACCAGCAAGTAGTTCAGTTGAGCTGGAGAACTGCAGTGTATAGAAAGGCTGCTGCTGAGAACAGAACCCAGTGTATGATGAGACACTCAGGCAGATGGCCTGTGTAATCCTGTGAGAAGCAGGCTAGAAAACAGGAAGCAGAGAGACTTGTCTTGACTCTCGGGCATTCTGTGAAGTGCAGTCCTGTAGGGAGTAGATTCGCCCCTGCAGAATACCCAAGCTCAGGAGAAAAGACAACTGGTGTGCTGAACAGTTTTGTTTTTAGAAAACCACGCAAGTCAGCAGGGCCGGATTAAGGAAGGGGCTTTTGGGGTTGCAGACCTGGGCCAACCTCCTGCCCTGAGCCCCTCCTGCACTCTAACTCCCTCACAGACCTTGCACCCCCACCTCCTGCCCTGAGCCCCCTCCTGCACCCTAACTCTCTCACAGATCCTGCATCCCCACCTCCTGCTCTGAGCCCCCTCCGGAACCCTCATTTCCTTTTAAACCTTCCCATCCCAACCCCAGAGCCTGCTCCAGCACACGGCCTCCTGCTCAGACCCTACATCCTCACCCCAACCTCCTTTCCTGAGCTCCCGCCCGCTGTCCAAACCCTGTGGGCCTCCTGCTGCACCCCAAATGCCTCATCCCTGACCCCACCCAGAGTCTACACTCCCAGCTGGAGCCCTCACCCCCTTAGTGTCTTAGCACCCACCACCCTCTGAACCAGTGTTCCCTGTAAGCTGAGAGCTTGGGCGGCCACTGGGGAGGGATTCAAATGCCACCCAGCTGATTAGCAGAGTACCCACAGCCAGCAGCATGTGTTTCTAATGGTGGTGCACATCTGCACATGCTTTGATACACATAAAATTTATTCTACCCATGGATGGAAAAAATTACAAGGAACACTGCTTTGAACCCCTCATTTTTTGCCTCACCCTGGAACCTAGGCAGTCCCCAGAAGAGTTAGTCCAGCCCTGGATGTTCTGTAGAAAAAGGGTCAGGAATCCAGTGGCTGGAGAGTGTTGTTGGTGCATGGGCAAGTGAGATGATATCCCACTGCATTACAGATGCACAGACATAGTGCATCTAGCAGCCAATGGTTGGAGAATGCTGCTAACAGTACAAGCCTGCTGTAGTGTCTAGTCACCGCTTGGCAGACACAATGTACATTGATTATGTCTACAGAAGGATCCTGGGCTTGTAATAAAACATGTTAGAAGACAGAGTGCGTGTCTTGAGGCCTGTTCCATGCATAGAATATTAAGTTTCATCTGCTCTAATAATTCTCCAGAAAAATCTTCCTTCAATAAGTGAATAAGTCTGTAGCTGCAATTCAATTTCAGACTGTTTGCACACAGGAGGAGACTTAACTTTGTTGTGGCAATGTGAATACTGAAACTCCTGTTTTAGACTCACTTCTGATGTTATGGTATTGGAACTGAAATGAGAGCCCCATTATGCTAGATGCTGTACATAACAGGCTATGTCTAGGGTACACTGATCTATCGGGAAAAGGTATGCAATTTGCATACCTTTTTCCAGTAGTTTTTTTGGAAGAGGCTTCTCCAAAATTTGGCCTGTTTACACTGGGCCAAATTTCAGAAAAGCCTCCTCTTTTAGAAGAGCCCTTCTTCCTCGTGGAAGGCAGAAGACAGGACTTCCAAAAGACTGCATCTGCTCTTCCACCAAAAAAAGCAGAAGAGCAGACGTGTTCCCTGGAATTGGCAAAGTTTTTCTGGGATACCTCTGGTATCCCAGAAAAACCCCGTGGTGTAGACATAGCCCCAGTCTCCGCCCCCAAATAACTTTCAGTCTAAACAGACCAGGAAGAGGATGGGAAAAAGAAAGTACCGTCATCCCCATTTTATAAATGGAAAATTCAGGCATAGAGATAGTGATTTGTCCCAGGGTCACACAGGAAGTTTGTGGAAGAGCAGAAGTTGAATTCAAATTTCCAGAGTCTCAGGAAAGTGCTTTAACCACAGTATTATTCTCTCTGTTAACATTTCAACCTTAGCATTTCATTTCATGACCCTTTTTTGTGTATGCAACAGCCTGATACAGTAGCTCAGAGAGACCTGTGTATTATCTTCAGTACTGATGTGAGTTTACTCCTGTGCAATGGTTTTGATAAAGTAACATCCAACAATCAGTCCTGATATTTAATTCTTTGTTTCTCTGATTCCTTGCCTTAGGTTTATGGGATGATTTTAACTTCATTCCTCTGGTTCTCCATCCACTTCAGCAACCATCTGGACCGGAAAGGCAAATACATTCTGAGAGAGAGCTAGAAAAGAGTTGTCCCGCTTTCCCACCACAGCAAGGATTTCCAACCTTTGAATTGGGAAACCATCTGAAAGTTATCCACAGAGTTCCCAAAGAAGCTGGTGGCTAGGCAACTAGAGCTTGGACCTGATACCTTCATGTTTCCATTTACTGCATTACCTGCTTTTTCTGCATTGCCAGCTGACTAGTGGAAATGATCATGGGGTAGCACAGGGCAGGAAGATGTGACATTTCTGAAAGACAGGCAGGAAATGTGACAGGCAGCGAGCTGTGGAATCAGGGCCATGCAGAGACACAGACAGGCCTGGTTAGCATTGGTATGAGATGTGGACGGTTGTGAAGAACCAGCCTTTTTTCAGGCACTGGAATAAATGATTAGATTAGGGTTTGGCTTTTGTCTAGCTGGGATAGGTGTTAAAACAGACCCTAGCAACAAAAAAACTAAAATGCCATCAAGAAGGAAAAATAGTCTAGTTAATACTCTCAGCCAGGAGAATGTCCACTCAGCCACTGCCAAAACAAACACACCAAATCAATCAAACTCCACAAACCCTAGCAAAGCAACCACTCACATTCAGCAACCTTGCCTACCCTCCCCCCTCCAAATAACTAATTTCCCCTGGAAGAAAGAAATACATCAGAACGCACATGGAATAAGTAACTTAATTTAACTGATTTACAAGTTTCCCATAGTCCATTTTGTTCCTGAACAAAAACACGCACTAGAGAGCTTTAGTAATTTATAAATGTACCGACCAAAATAGATTTTAAAAAGCAAATAAGAAATTTTGGAAAGTAAAAAAAGATTTATTTTAACATGGGATTTTACAATGTATCACAAGAAAATCAATCACATAAATTCACGCTGAGTGCTCTGAAAAACCAGGCACTGTTCCTCTCAAAAGCGTTGTCTAAACTATGAGACCCTTGCTGAAGAGCAAATGCAAATGGAGCACTCATTTGCATATGTTGTACTTATTTGCATTTCCTCTTCCTTTCCCTTTTGTGCAAGAGGTTTTTGCGCAAAAAAGCGCTGTGTAGATGGCTGTGAGGCACTGCTGTTTTGAAACTCTGTGGCGCCCTTTCAAAGTGGCATCACTGCATGGAGCCCGGGCTCAGCGGAGGAGTCCCCGGCTGAACTGGAGCTCTGCACGGTGCTGCCACTTTGAGGGGGGGGGGGAAGGAGCGACTAGCTGGCTATCCTGTCGACTAATCCTTCGCATTCCTAGTGTGGACAATCACTCTTAATCTTTCTGAGAGGCGTCTCTGCTATAGGACAGGATAGCTTAGGACATACCAGTTTTTGCACTATACATTTTATACATTTTGGTCATATACCAGCTTGCAACATCCTTTGCCCGCTATTGCTGCATTTTTTATAATAGTCTTTTAAAAGACAATTGCTAGTGCAGGCTCCAGTCAGCAGTTGACTTCCACAAGCTGCTCTTGTAGGCTTCTCTTGTAATATATCTTGAGTAACTTTGCATAGTTCCTCCTCCTTTCCCAGGCTGCAGTTCCATCAGCATATTATAGTTTGCAGAGATATCCACTTTCAACCTCTTGTCTTTATATGGAGTCTCATGGCATTCCTTGATGTAGTTGTTCATTATGCAGCAATATAAAGTTACTTGACCCATTTCCTTGGTTCAACACCAATAATGAAACAATCAGACAAAACAGCCATATACGGCTATATACCAAGATGGTTAGATAACCTGAAACAATTTAACTGATAAAGTCATCTACTAGCCATGCTCTTTATCACCGGTTATGGTCATTTCATCCTTATAGCTATTTGGATAGGGTCACCATAAAGATTTTTACTTCACTTCGGCTGTTCAGTATGCTAATTGACATATCACTTTCTTTAGCATAAAACAACAAGGTGTTGTTAATGATGAATTAGCTATTTCTCGTGGTTGCATTTCTAATTTAAAAGGGAAACATTATCCTAACTATAGGAAATATCTTGTGATCACAGCTCTCGTTGGCAAGGCCCTTTGCTGAAACTGCAAGGTTCCATTTCAGAACGTTTTAGATTACTTTAATTCTACACATAGGATCTATATCCTCAGCTGCAGATTTGCCCCACTGTTTGTTTCAATCAACTTCTTAAGTGTATGATAGACAATTGTAATGCCATATTACACAGTTAAATTGATGTTCTCTGTGTAACATTGTCAAACCCAATGCTATGCTTATCCCAAAGGCCAGCTAGAACGTCATGTGACTCTTGAGTACTTCATTAAAAAAATTATTTCCTGTCCAAATGCTACCTTCCTTCACTCCTTCTGCAGGCGCACAGGGCTGTTTGGGTGGCTGTGATGTTTGTATAACTAGGTGTGACAATATTTCTTTTGGTGTTGAGAAGCTGCATACAGCTGGCAGTCGCTTTGGCATACAAGCACATCCTAGCAGTGAAAGACAGAGATGTCTGAATCAAGCGTTGAGGAAGGGGAACAGGCCAGCCAGCTCTGCTTCTGTTCTTTGTTGCTACAGTAATCCACCTCCCCATACCAGTAACCAACTAGGGCTTAGATCAGGAGCCAGTAATTTGGAAGCAATAAAGCAAGCTAAAACAGAACAAGTGAGCATCTAACTACATGTCAAGAACATGGACGGAAGGTTTGTGGAGTTTTTGTTTATTTTTGGCTGGAAGATTCCATGGTGACTGGAGAACTAGTACAAGTCTGACCTCACAAAATGCAAGAGGAAGAGATTATGATTTGCCTATTTGTTTAAAGAGCAATTAGTTCATTACTTGTTTTGTCACATCTATTTAACTACCATATTTAATGAACACTAGCAGATTCACCTGACATTGCCTGGGCCCGGGAGTGGGGAGGGACGGGTTCTGCGCAGGCTCCCTGGGCTGACCCAGGGCTGAAGGGGGGACCACAGGTGGGTCCAGTGTAGGGTAGATGGGCCGATGGATGAAGTCACAAGGAAGAACAAGGCAAAGGGCACCCCACAAACCTCTCACTGAGAGTAAGACGGGAAGGAGCAGCAGCCCGCAGGGTGTTACCTGCTCCAGCACGTGGAGAGCTCCGCACCCCCGGCCAGTCCAGACTCCCCTGGCAACCATAGGGTGGCCGAGATCCCCCTTCAGATAGTGCCCCCCCAATTCTCAGGACCCCAGGTCCCCTCACCATGTAGGGCCGAGCTGAGATCACAGCTGCCACCTCAGGATCGCCTAAAAATTGGTGGCAAGGCAGCAGAAGTTGCTGCTGCTGCCATGGACAGCCTGGAGCCAGGGAAAGGGGGGCTGGGGCTGGGGCTGGGGCTGGGGCAGGGGGCAGCAACAAGGGCAGGACAAGCAGCAGCGGTACCCGCCACCGAATTTCTGACACCACTTCTGGGACGCTGCCCACAGTTCCCCCATTTGGCGAGTCAAACCCCTCGTAACTCTAGCTCCCGAGGCACATTGCGGCATCACAAAGGCCTGCCCCTGTGGGAGAGCCAGGACATGTCGCTAGGGGAACGTGGGGCAACACGCCCGAGGGAGCTGCTAGTATATATTAGATTTCTAGAAACTTCTCAGGTCTCCCAGTGTATTCTCAAATGTTCTCTGTGACAGATGGTGTGATGGACACCTCTCCTTTTATAGTAGTTTAGATTTGGGTGTAAGGATGACATTGTTAAAGTCAGCACCACCACCCCCCCACCTTAAAATACTAAGCAGATAACGAACATCAGAGAAGCCACAAGAAGTTCTCCTGCCTACCCAGGGAAGACCAGTCTGTTCTTTCTAACCTAAGGGGCTGGTGAAATCGTTTCAGCCGCCTTTATATTCCATAAATAAAATAAGAGAGCCCAAACCCAATGATTAAGTCTTTCATGAATCACTAGATTTACACTGTGGGAAGCAAGCAAGTATCCAGTATTTGTCACATCTGCAAATGGTGTGATATCCATGCATTGTGTGTGCCAGTGAGGTCTTGTGTTTTGGAGTTTGCAGATGTAGGGGGCAGGGAAGCGAGCTGGCTGGGATTTTTTTCCTCCTGCGAAATGCATGTTAAGCTTTTTGCTTGCTGTCGTGGTGGGATTGGGAATCTGGTATGCATCCTTTTTATAGAAGTCTAGTGCATCTAGAGTACAGCCAGTTATGTGTCTGATCAAGAAGCAGACTTAGAGTGCAGACTTTTGTTCAGTAAGGTGGCCAGTTTCCCCCTCCTTGCTGAAGTCAGGACATTCAGCCAGGAATCCTCAATGAGTTTTGCCCAAAATCTATTGAAACAACAACAATAATTGTGGACACACATCACACCAACAGCCTGGCCAACAAAAACAAAAAGGGTATCCCAGATCCCCTCAAATATAAATAATGAGTACATCAAAATACACTTTGGGTTATTCCTCACAGCCCTTCCAGTGCTGAACAAATGATTTCCCCATTTCCCTTTATACCCACCTTTAAATAATGCCCCCCCCCTTTACAATCACAATCTTCCATACAGAAGATTGACAGTAACTTTCTTTTCTGCTGCTCTTCATTCAGTAAGTTGGGTTAAAGCTGGAAAAGGTGTTTTAAAAGGCAGTAGTGGCTAGTGGTTCAAGCAAGTGACTGGGATCCAGGACTCCTGGTGACAGATTCTGTCCTCTCACCCTGGCTCCCGTACGCTACTGTGGCAAGATACAAAGACTGTAAGGGCATTACAAGGGGTCAGGGACGCAACCCACAATCCCTAAATGGCCGTATGTTTCCTCCTTCACATGCCACAGCACAGGAGGGCTTGGAATGGCACCATAGTTCATGCTTCCACAGCAGCCCATAGGAAGCAAGGGATTGGCTATCATAAATTACAGAAGCCAGTGACTGCTCTAAGTCAGGGGTCTCTAATCTTTTTAAACACAAGATCACTTTTTGAATTTAAGTGCAATCCAGGACCTACCTCAAACCCCAACACCCTTGCTCCACCTTCTTCCCGCCCCTTCTCTGAGGCCCTGCCTATGCTCACGCCCTCCCCCATTCTCCCACCAGGCGGGGGCAGAGGATTGGGACAGGCTAAGGGATTTGGAGTGTGAGAGGGGCGCTGAGCCTGGGGCAGGGGCTTGGGGTGCAGGAGGGGGTTCATGACTGGGGCAGGGGATCAGAGCTGGCTCCAGCTGGACACTGCTTATCACAGATGGCTCCTGGGTGGTGGTGCAGTGGGGCACCACCCCTGCCCTGGCCCTGCACCACTCTCAAAAGCAGCCAGCAAACAACCTCTCTCCCAAGCTCTGTTGTGCCCCCGCTCTGTTCTGTGGAGGTAGCATACAGGGCGTGAGGGGGCACACTGACATCAGCTCTACCTTCCTGCTCTGCGCAGCAAGCAGGAGGCTCCCGGGGGTGCGGATGGGGGGAGGGAGAGGCAGCTCCAAGGCAAAGGGCAGGAGATGAGCAGCAGTGCAGGGAGGAGCAGCTCATTTGCTGGCACTTGGTAGCCTCGTGGCCAGACCAGTCAGGATCACCTGTCAGAGGCTCCAAGATCTACCAGTAGATCCCAATCTACTGGTTGGTGACCACTGCTCTAAGTTATTCCACACGCTGTTTTGGCCCCCAGTATAATCGCCCATTCCTCCTTGGTTGTACCTACTGGAAACATTCTTCCTTGTTCTGGTCACCCCCTCCCTGATTGCCATTGACTTGCTGGGTAAACTTCGGGAAGTCATGTTATGTAACCCCTCCATGCCTCAGTTTACACATTAGTCCGATAGAAATTAAATAATACCTACCTCCCAAATCTGTCAACTGGCAAGTCCTGACTGATGAATGACTGGAAAGGCTTTTATATCCTTGGCTGAAAGACACAGCAGAAAAGCCTAGTATTATCATTTATTATGAAGCTGTGCTTTATAAACTGGCAGTGCACATAACAGAATCACTTTTATTTTTATGAGTGTTGATGAAGAAAGGGAAGGCGGTGTTATGAAAGACAGTGATGCTGTGTTTATAATGACTTTGTTAAGCATCCCACAGGACAGAGTCACTTTGAGAACTCAGGAAGAGGTAGCAAGTCATAAAAAAGCAAGCTACAAAGCACCAATTAATTGAATCACTGTTAATTATTAAACTAGTACTTTTATTTTAGGCACATGAAAACAGAGAAGTTATTTAATGTGGCTGTTAGATATAAATGCAAGGAGCCTCATTACAGAAACAGAAAAATGAAATCTTATGAATTGTGAGTCTGCTTCCATCTGCTTAAAAGAATGTGTGGTTAAATACATCTGTCCTGAACTGTGAATAAGGAGGAATAGAGCATCATTATTTGTCTTCACTGTTTCAGGAGTACAGTCTGTGTATTCCTCCCCCATGAATTCTACTCCAGGCATGCCAAGTCCAGTCTTACGTCACTTGTCTCTGGGCAGGAACTCGTGTCCCACTTGCTTCTGACTGGGGAATTGCAAGTCTGCACAGCCCTCCAGCCTTTCAACCGTGAAATGATATTCGCAGCAAAGCCAGTCTGCCCAATGGCTAGCAGCTGTGTGTTGCCTTTTCTCTGAGGGCTGTAAACAGCATCTTGCCTGCAATCATATGTTATCCCACAGCTCTTTATAAGCAAGCACCTTTGTTAATAGGGCAAAAGCATTACAGAGAAAAGACAGAAAAAAAATAAACAGAGTTAGACCCATAGAAAATGTACCAGAAATCACTCATGTTCCACAGGGAAAGACTAACGTCCCTTCCAACCGGTCAGTGAGAGTTTGGGATTCCCCTTCAAAGGACAGCCATATCCATTTGCTGAATCAGAATGAAGACCGCTGGTCAGGTTAAGCTCAGCATTTTATATTTTGCCTCCTAGTCTCTGAGGGGCGGGATGGAGCGCAAATCAGGAGATATGTGGGAGGAGGAGGGGGAGGTGCAGGGCTTCAGTACCCCAGTGTGTGAGAAGTGCGTGGGGGAGGGGCAGAGCCAGGGAGTCCATAGGCCGCAGGTGGAGCCCCCACGGGTCACAGGCTGCCCACCACTGCTGTAAGAGTTGTGTAGCCCTCCCTCATGAACAAGTAAAACCATTCGTAAGTTTGATACAGTGGTCCCTGAAGATACTGCATAGAGTTGCAGTATCTGTCACCCTTGTCAATAGGGCCATGTCTCCACAGGCAAAAATGCAATAGGGATGTTAAGATAGCGTGTAATTGAATAGTTGCGTAACCGCATAACAATTTAGTGGTTACACAACTATTCAATAGTCCCTGGGGCAGGGCCAGCAGCCAGTGCACTCCTGGCCCCACTCCCAGGGAGCCGCCTGCCATTCTGCGCTGCCTGTGGGGTGACAGACAGAAGCTGGCCCGCAAAGGGAGGCAGTTTAAAAAACAGCTTCCCACGCAGACTGACTCCTGCCTGCTGCCCTGCACTCCTGCCTCTGATACAGAGACAGCAGTGTGGGGTAGCACAGCACCTCTCCGCAGGGGGGTCAAGATCCCCGCAGACAGAAGCTGCCCTGTGGCAGCAGCTGCAGTCTGGGGTGGGTGTCCAAACTCCCCACAGACAAGGCTGTTATGCAGCAACAGCCCCTGTCTCTGAGAGGGTCTGAACTCCACACAGACAGGGGCTACATCGTGGCAACCTGCCCTGTCCCCCCCCCCCATGCTTTTGCCACTAATAGAGGACCCAGGGGGTGGGGTGGGGTGGGGAAAGCAGGAGGCACCACAGAGCTGGGCTGGAGGAACCAGCTTTTAAGCTGGCTCCTTCCCAGCACCGCTCCTGCCTGCCCCCCCCCCCCACAATGTATCTGTAGGAGGCAAGTGGGTCTGCGGGAGCCGATACGTGTGGGGCGCTGGCATGAAAGCCATCTTCCCACGAGTATGGGTTCCAGCCTGCCCCCCTCACCCACCACGCTGCTGCCTTTCTATCTTTTAAGCCAGCTCTTCACATGCACCAACTCCTACTCCCTTACGCGTCCATAAGATTAACAGATAAGACCAGCCTACCTCCTCACCAGAGCCACACAGTGGCTGCTCAGCTGTTCCAGGCCAGGACCATGTGGTGGACAGCTGCCCTGCCCCAGGAGCAGCAAGGCAGCCACCACGTGGCCCTGGCTTAGCTTCAGCCCTTCCCTAGCACTGGAACTAGGGTTGCCAGGTGTCTGGTATTCTACCGGACAGTCCGGTATTTGCACTCTTTGTCCAGTACACCAATCAGAAAATACCGGATATGTGCAATGTCCGGTATTCTCTGATTTTTCCAGCTGCGCACCGGACGGAAGCCTGGCTTGTGGGGGGGAGTGGCTGGAAGGCAGGGCCACGATCGGCACTGGGAGCCTGTGATTGCGCAGAAGCCTGGCGGGGACAGGGGGAGTATCTGGGAGTCCCAGCCACTCCCCCCACCCCCAGCAGGCTTCTGCGCAATCACAGGCTCCCAGCGCCGATGGGGCCCCGCCTTCCAGCCACTCCCCCCACCCAAGCTGGGAGTCCGCCCCCACCAGGCTTTTGCACAATCACAGGTTCCCAGTGCCAACAGTGACCCCGCCTCCCAGCCTGGGAGTCCCAGCTGGGAGGCAGGGTTGCAATCGCCATTTATCCCGTGTTTTTTTTTCTCTCAACCAAAAAATACTAGGTGTCAGGTATTTTTGGGGAGACCATCTGGCAACCCTGGCTGGAACTGAGGGCCACGTGGCAGGCCATGGCTTCTCCGGCGGCCGGAGCCATGTCACAGGCAGCTGCTCCTCCTGGAGCCGTGTGGTGGGGGGGCAGCTCTGGTGGCTGCTTCAGCAGCCTTGCCAGGGCCATAGCTGGGGCTGCGTGATGGGGGGGCAAGGCTGCTGCAGCCAGGTCCGCATGGTGGGGGATGCGGGGCTGCTCCGACAGCTGGGGGCCGAGTGGTGGGGGGGCCAGATTGCTCAGGCAGCAGGGCCGCATGGTATGGGGGGAGCACTGTCTGGTAGAGTTTCTCGGGGAGCAGCACCACTGGTGGGTGCCACAGTGGCACACATCCAAACAAGGACACACGACCTCATGGTTTGCACACAAGACAAAACACACTCCACTCATGGTTGGAAACTCTTAGAAGGAACACTGCTTGAAGCCTGTTTGCAAATGCTGCAGAAACAGACTCCATGTTGCTGGGAAACACAGAAAGCGCATGCGCCAATGCTGCGGCTGAAGAGGAGAACCAGCAAGGGAAAGCAGATGGGTCAAATGAATGAGGTGTATGATGGAGTACACTTCCTGGCTCAGAAAGCTGTGGAGCTCAGCAACAGAAAGGCAGGGATTAACCAGCAAGGCTCTGAAGCAGCTGCAGCCTGTTAGGCTTCCTAGAGCCTGTGGGTCAGAAGTCAGCTACAGGAGTGGCTCAGTCTCCAAACTGCTACCTGAAAAGACTTCTCTTCTCTGTGAGTTTGGGCTTTTATGTTACATTTTACATAGGCAAAACCAAACCCTGGTTAAAAAAATACACCATCAAACTTTCAAAGCCAAGCATTGCAAAGTTAGAAAATGCCAGAAGGAAGGTTGCCTCTGCAATCTTAATGGGGTCTTCCTGTGTGTATTCCGTAGGTCCAGTTTTTAATTACTTGATCACATGCTGTCTCCCCCTTCCCCCCCACAGGACCCCTGCCTCTTTCAGTGCACAGAGTAGATGCTGCTAATTTAAAAGTATAGCTAGTCAGTATTTTATTTTCTCTTTGTTTTTCAGTTTGGGGCTTTAAGCTTTATTTATTGCATAAGATTCAAACCCTTCTGTGAATACAGAGGCTACGTCTACACTGGCCCCTTTTCCGGAAGGGGCATGTAAATTTCATGAGTCATAGTAGGGAAATGCGCGGGGGATTTAAATATCCCCCGTGGCATTTAAATAAAAATGTCCGCCGCTTTTTTCCGGCTTTTAAAAAAGCCAGAAAAGAGCGTCTACACTGGCCCCGATCCTCCGGAAAAAGTGCCCTTTTCCGGAGGATCTTATTCCTACTTTGAATATTTTTATTTAAATGCCGCGGGGGATATTTAAATCCCCCGCGCATTTCCCTACTACGACTCATGAAATTTACATGCCCCTTCCGGAAAAGGGGCCAGTGTAGACGTAGCCAAAGAGTGATTATTGTCCTATGATGTTAGCATCTCAGAGGCTACGTCTAGACTGTAGGCTTCTTTTGAAAGAAGCTTTTCTGGAAGAGATCTTCTGAAAAAACTTCTTCCGAAACAGAGCATCCACACTGCCAAAGCGCATCGAAACAGCAATCTCCTTTTTTGAAAGATAGTGTCCATTCAGTGTGGACGCTATCTCGCATGTAAGCTGTGATTACTGTAGATGGAGGGGCACCTGTGCTTTTTCCTCTTCCCTGTCTCCACACACCTTTTTTTCAAAAGAGTTCTTTTGGAAAAAGTTTTTTTCCTTGTAGAAAGAGGTTTACCAATGTCGGAAACCCCCTCTGTTCTTTCGGTTTTCTTTCAAAAGAACGCAATTGTAGTGTGGACATAAGTGAAGTTTTTCAGAAAAACCGCTGTTTTTCTGAAAGAACTCTGTAGTATAGACATATCCTGAGTGTTCGACAAACATTAATGTCTTTATTTTCACACACACCTGTGATGTCACAGGATATTATAATCTCTGTTTTACAGAAAAGGAATTGAGGCACAATGAGATTAGGGTCAAAAGCATCCACTAATTTTGAGTCGCTTAGAGAAAGATTTGTTTTTTCAGTGTATTTTGCATATAGCATTGTCTGTGTTCAAAGCATAGCTTAAATTGACTTTAGCAGCACCTGTGAGTGACCAGGAAATCTTCACATCTGAGCTAGGAAAATAGAAAACACAATTAGTGATTCCCCATGAAAGGCTTGGTTTAAGTGACTTGTCCAATGTTACACAGAAATTCTGTGGTAAAGATAGGGATAGAATCTAGTTCCCTTGGCAGCATTCAGTTGTATTAATCATGAGACCATCATTTCCTTTCCTACAATCTGCTGCCTTACTTCACATCTTCCAACTTCTGCAGTGAAAGAAGCAGCTTTCAACCCACTACAGCCTCCTTCTCTGCACACCTATATTAATTCCTAGAGCAGGGTCTCTAAAAATATCTCTGCTCAACACGTGTGAAGTGTGATTTTTAAAAGACATATAACATGGCCATATAAGGGAAGATTTTCATGGGGATGACACAGAGACCACCCCTGCCAATGTTGAAGTCCCTGCTTCAAAGTAGGAGGGAGAACACGAGCTTTTCTAAAAAAAGTTTGCCAGAATATTTTTAACATTGCAAAACAACACATTTTCCTCCTGCCTTGATCTTAGAAACAGCTGAACAGTTTGGGCTGAAATATTCCAGAAGAAGTCAGCCCGAAGCAGATACCAGGCTTGGGAAATTTCTGCTCTAACAAGTAAAATTTGGCAAAGTTATAAGCAGCTGAAAATGTTCTTGAAATGGGAAGTCACTAGGGTCATGTCTACACTAGCAAACCTTAATAATCGGTAGTGCCAACAGCTCTTATTTGTGCTATTTATTTCCCTTGTGTTACAAGAAAGGGTTTAAAAGACAGAACCTCTTCTGGAAGCATTAGCAGCTAGTAGTAAATATCATATTTGTCAATCAAATTGTTACAACCGGTAGAACAGTGGAGAAAAGTACTGGAAAAAATGGTGAGGCAATTTGAAGAGAGAGTACACTTTGGAAATATACATATAGCTTTTTGTGGTGTGTTAGATGCTGCTTGTAATTATTAGAACTGGAAGCATTGGCTGTTGGGAGTCTGGAAGCACAGGAAACAGGAAGGAGGGGGAGAAGATTGGCAGGGGCTGAATGATAGCTACAGAGGGCTGCAGCAGCTTTGTAAAGAGATTCCACTTTTGGTAAATGAAGTTCTGTTGAAGTTTGTTACTACCTTGCTTGCATAATACAACACTTTTAGAACTGGCTATTCAAACCCACAATAAGTTATAAGTCTATTGGAGTGACAATATGGGCTCTAGGACAGCATGGTCTTTAGATTGTGTTTTCAACTACAAAATTTGAGAGATACTCCAAATCCAATTAGCTCTTGGGAAGGTTTCAAGAACTTTGGATTGTTTGATCTTATTTTATCATGTGGTGATAGGAATGAAGATACAATGAAGATCAAATTTTGGGTGAGAGAACTCAGGGCAGAGTTCCATGAAAAATTATGTGCTATCTTTATCTTGCTAATCTTAGTCTACTGGCATCTTTCAGGCAGCCAAATAAATGAGTGCTTAGGGAGAGCTAGACATCACCAGCATCAAAAAAGTTAAACATAAGAGCACATAAGAACACTTCTCTTTATATGGCAGAAATATAAGGCTGTTATTCAGTCTGTGAGAGTTCTGGAGTAGAATGTTCCTGAAGGAATGTTATAAATTCCAACATTGTAAACCCCAGACCTGTCCACCAATAAGATATCTTTTCTTATATAAAAAGTGTTGTCTCCCTGAGCTGGACAAATATAGAGGAAAAAATGTTAATGATTATTCCTGCCAATCAAATGAATATTCTTGTTTCAATGTTTTTATCTGCAGTATTGTTCATTAAAAGCAAAAGTCACCAAGATGAGTTCAAATATTTGAATGAGAATTTGGAGCAGGTGTGTCTTCACAGCCACTCTGAAAAGGCAGGTGATTTTATTTGCACAGGAGTCATTGAATCATTGTCAATAGCAAACATATTAGTGAAAATCACCATTTGGGAAGCCTACTGTTTATTAAGCTTAGGTCCAGAAATTATACTAGATAGTTAAAAAAGAAAGGAAAGGAAGAGATTTTAAGATATGATCTTGATCTACTCGTGCACTTTATGCTGGCCTTTTATTCCAGCTGTAAATTCCTTAGGGCAGGGACTGTTTCTTTTTCTTGGACAAGGCTGAAGACGCTGCTTGTGCTTTCCAACTAATAAACATATTCTTGACATCTGCTGTATGGCACATTCCAGGATGCAATCCAGACCAATGAACAATTGTTGCCGCCTACCCCACAAGCTAGGATGCCTCAGATGCTTTGCTGTTGTAGCTCCCAACCTGGGCTGCTCACAAACAGCCTAACAGCATGCAGCTCACAGCTTGAGGCTTTGTCTACGCTTCAGGGTTTTTGCGCAAAGAAGCATTTTGCAGAAGAGTTCTTGCGCAAAAACTTCTTGTGCAAAAGCACATCTGGACCTCAAAGTGAATTGCAAAAGCAATGTGCTTTTGTTCAAGAGAGCGTCCACACTGCATGGACACTCTTGCACAAGATGGGGTTTCTGCTAGGGTTTCTTGCGAAAAAAAACCCTCCAGAGCATCCACACCTGCCTTTTTGTGCAAGAGTTGTAGCACAAAAAGGAGTTATTCCTCGTGGGGAGAGGAATAACTCTACTGGCAAAAGCCCTCTGTCGATTTTCTTGCGCAAAAACGTGCTTGAGGTGTGGACCCGCCTGAGCCATAGCCTGAGAGCATGTCTACACGAGAAAGAAGATTGACCCTTTGGAGGGCGATCTTCTAGCCTTCGATTTAGCAGGTCTAATGCAGACCTGTAAATTGAATGCTGAGGGCAGCCCCCATCAGTGTCCAGTACTCCTCATTCTGCAAGGAGTAAGGGAAGTCAACGGGAGCATGTGCTCCCATCAGCCTCCTGCACTGTGGACGCTGTGTGTGCCTGATTTAAGGTAAACCGGATCCAGCTACACATTTTGCCATGTATAAACTAGGCCTGAGTGTCTGGGTATAGATGTAATTCTGGCCCCAGCAACCTGTCAGCATCACTCCAGTCACTGAGTCACACTCTAGCTTCCACCAGCCTTGGTTACTACTTCTGGGTGATCCCAACACACTGCCAGATCTGAATTTTCTAAAAAAAGTGTCTGCACTGTCCAACATTTTCCTGGGAAGATCTGATATGAAAGGTCTGTTTCCCCTGTAAAGGGTCAGTATTATTTAACAGTTTGCTATTTTGACTAGAATAATCAAACAGTTCAGTTTAAATACCACACTACATTATTTTAGATTAGAAATAAAACAAATTTAACTACCAATGGAGAGTACAAGTATAAGGTAAACTCAGAAATGGTTACAAAAGAAATAAAGATAAAACGCTTTCCTAGTGGCTAAAACTTAACAAGCTAGATTTGGTTCAAGGTAAAATCCTCACCATGTGTACCCAGCAACCATATAAGGTTCCTTTATTATCATAGGAAAGAGAGAATGCACTATAGATTGGAGTGGTTTTTCCCCTTATTGTTATAGTCCAGTCACCTTTGGAAATATTTTCCGAAAGGTTACCCCTAGCTACAGTGTTTACTAACAGTGACGATGGGGGGATGTGGAGTCCCATGGCGAAAGAGATTCAATGATGTTGGCTAAAATGCAGATGGATCTATTCCTGCTCTCCGTCATTGCCAAAGAATGGCCACTTGATAGGCAATTGCCAATCAACTAATGACACCTAGCTAGTAGGGATATTTGAGTGTAGACAACTAACCATTTAACGGATAAGCTGATGCTTCTCAGTTAATGATGTCAGTTATACTCAGCAAAGCTATCTCATCAGGAGCCAGGCGGGCAAGAGCTACCAGCTCTACTTCTGGGGAGGAGGCTTCACTATAGCAATTAAGTCACCTCCCTGGGACCCAGGCCGGCAGAGGCTTGTAGCCTTGCTTCCAGGGAGGCTTCACTGTGAGCTCTTCAGTATAAAGCTTATCAAAGCTTTATACTGTAGAGCCTGCAGCATGTAACCACTGCAATTTTCAGCAGTTACACGGTTACCTATTTAACCCAATGGCAACATCCCTAATAACCAGAGGCATCAAATTGTCCTTTGATTTTGAGAAATGAGTTTAGTCCTTCCCAAAATGTATCACAATTTCAGTTGATATTTATAAGTGTTCAGTACTTACATTTAAGCAAGACTATTGTCAGTGTGTTAATTTTAAATAATATCTCACAAGGCATGTTTTGTGCAGATATTATTAAAGTAACACACAGAATGAGAAAACAAGGGTGCTTTGAATCACACCATGACTCCCAGAAATCTGCCTATGGGATAACCTCACAATGCTCCTCCTCAGATCTGTTAGTCAGAATAATGAACTATGCTCTTGGCACATTTCCTTGCAGATTTCACTTTAACCTTCATTTACATTATTTATATTTCGGAAAAGAGAGAAATCCCCTCTTTGCCGCCAAAGCCTAATAGGCATGTTTTTGTTTAACTCTTCAGTTATCCCTATTTGTTTGTAGACATACTCGTCCCCTTTTTGGCCACAACCTCTATAGTTTTGACATTAGCAGCAATTATGGTATCCCTGGTAGCCCTTAGCTCCTACTGATTATGCATTTGTTATACAACTGGCTTCCCTTCCATCTGTAGAACGCCAGTGTTTTGAAGGAGTGATCCATTTTAATAAACCCACAGTTGATCCAAATCTTGCAGAAATAGTGATGTTATTTCTCTCTTCCCCCCATTTCTCTTTTTCGTTACAGTGGGGAATCAAAAGTGCCTCAGATTTCATGGGAAATTTTGTGCTCCTGTGATTTCCAGCTTAATTTTCTGAAGGGAGAGGGCTAGGCTCAAACAGTTCAGGTAGTTTTGGAGACTTATCCTGGGAGTTCATGTATCCTAGCATGGGAAACCATGGCTTCCTCCAATGATCACTGCTTTCTGAAAGTGATCTTTCAAATTGTTAGTCTTTAAAGTGCTACATAGTCCTGTATTTTGTTTCAGCTACACCAGACTAACATGGCTACATTTCTATCACTATTCTGAAAGCAGTTCTCCCTTCAAAACTATCAGACACAGTCTGTGACACTAATTATACCTTCCAACTTCACTCTTTTTTTTTTACAAAAAAAAAGCACTAAGTGCTGGTAGTAGGGTTTTGTCAAGCAAAAAAACTGCCAGGAAAAATTTGTTGAGCAAAAAAGAAGCCTCTAACTTCCTCGTGGGGTAGTTGTGCTCCAATACTTCCCTACTTCACATTACACGAAACTCAACTGTCATCATAGAAACACCAACATAAATATTTAAATGTAGCAAGGGAGACAGATTGTACAGACAGCATGTAGTTGTCTTTATTAAAAACAGAAAAAAATAGGCAGAGCTACATTTTTCCTAAGAAAAAAACAAACAAAAAACAATGCTGAAGATAAAATTGGGAGTGAGCTGAATTTGCAAATGAGGAGCATAGAGGATTTTCCAAGGAAGAGCCAGCTGCTCCATATGGTTCACAGAAAACAAACTCTGGAAACTCATTCCCATTAGAAATGGGAGATTTTCCACTTGCAGGGAAAGTGTCAGCATGATCACAACAGCAAATGCGTGTATGTGAAACATTACTTGTGCGAAGTCTTGGGTCCCCTTAGTGGTAGTGGTGTCTTCATTTACCCTGCCTTGTTGCTTGGGTGAGGTTTGGATGTAATTTTGATGGAATGTTGTTTCCTAGAGCATCCACTGCCAAGCAAAAGCAAGTTAGGTTTTTTATTTTGTTTTGCTCTCTTGGCTTTCTCCTCACTGTAACAAAGTACTCACAAATTTGCCTGGAAAGAATCCAAGCTTCAATCCCCTGCCTTCTACATTTCTGTGCAGGGACCAAGCATAATTAGAACAGATCTGCTCTCTGCCAGCACCCCATGAGTAGCTAATTCCCTGCAAAAGAAGGCAGCCACAGATAGGGGTGAGGCAGACTGTCAGTTCCTGATTCTCTGAATAGACAAGTGCTTTGCAGACCTACTAAAAGAGCATGCTGAACCCGTCCCAATGGCCATGCAGCAGGCACGCTATTTACGTGTAAATGTGATGACAGGAACTAGACTAGTTAAAGAGGGTCAGATTTCAGGAGGGATTCAGGAATGTAAGGTGGGGCAAAGCTGCTACCAGAGAACTACAGGCCCCTCTGCATGTAACACCTCCATGCATGCTGAATAAAGATCTCTTTCCTATAGTTCTGTCTGTTCAGTGTATCATTCATTGCAAATTAAATAACGTGTATCTGCCCATTGTGTGATCTGTTAAGCTTCTTGAATGTTATGATATATGAAATCATGGTCTCCTTTGAACCAGAAGTATTTATTTTAAAAAGCGCGACAAGCAAATAGGTTCCCCAAAACTCAAACTCCAGCTTTGTCCCTATTGTTTGCCAGGGACCAATGATTAACTGGAACTTTATACAGCACACAGGGAATCTTGGGCTACGGCTACTCTTTAGCCTTCTTCTGGATAAGCTTATGCAAATGAAGCATGGCATGGAATATCGCCATGCTTCATTTGCATAATTAATTAGCAGCCATTTTTGCACAAGTGGCTTTTGCACAAAAAGGAGCTGTGTAGACGGCAAGAGCGGTTCTTCCTGAAAAAAAGAGGAAAAACAGCTCTTGCGCAAGAGGGTTTTTTTCGTGCAAAAGTGGCTGCTAATTAATTATGCAAATAAAGCATGGCAATATTCAATGCCACACTTCATTTGCATAAGCTTTTCCGGAAGTAGGCTACAGTGTAGCCATAGCCTTGGCGTCTGAATAATATATTGCAAGTAAACAGCATGATAGCAACACTTGCCCTGCAATAAAACACCCTCATGAATCTACTTTTAATGAATGTACAGTGTGTATCATGTACAGTTTGCTGTTTGATATTAATCTCAAGCCTTTCCCCTGGGCTAGACCCCAACATCTTAGTACTGTCTGCCATTATTCTTGTTGTGGGATTTAGACCCACCGACTGCAATGTGAATTTCTGAAAATTCCAAAACACACTCTTTTGATGTGATACCAAGATGGCTTGTTTAAAGATTTTCTGTATTTGTGTTTTTGTAAGACTCAAGGTAATTGGAAATCCAGGCTATTTCATTCACATTTCCCATAGCAAAGAAAATGTGACAGCCAAGCTAATTGATTAGAAATTTAACCAAAAGCTCTTCACAAATTTTATTCAGAAATGTTGCAGCTAAGAATGTCGGGATTTTTCGAGTATTTTCAGAACAGATTAATGAGGGAGGGAAAAAGGGTAAACCTGAGACTACCGTTTGAACCATGAATAATCATAATGTACTCCATTGAATTAGAATCCTTGTAATCCAAAGCAACCATGAAAAAAATCCCCCTGATTTGTCAAATCATAACATTAAATAAACAGATTTTCAATATGTTGTGTTTATAGCCTGATCCTTGAGAAACTTGATAATAGCTGGTCACATCCAGTTTCACTCCCGTTTAGTCTATTCCTCAGATACATGCACATGTGTATAGATATACGTGAGGGGAAGGCAGGAAGGCTTCTCCCTCTTGTCCACTGGTATCCTTGCATAACTGCAATAATCAAAAGTTTTCACTGATATTGTTGGTGCTGGCTAGCAAGCAAAATTCCGTTACTACCCAAGACCTCCTTGTTTAAAAAAAAAATCAAGATTTTCAGAGTGGCTGGTGATACGGAACGCCTAATCTGAGACATCTTAAATGGGCCTGATTTTCAGAAAGTGCTGAGGACCCACGTTCTGAAACTCAGGTCCGTGGAGGCATCTCAAATTATATCCAATATCATTAGTCAATATTGTAATTCAAGATAGATGAGAAACCCCAGAGGCTGCATAGGCATGTTGGAGGCATGGCTGGGCCAAATGGAGGGGTTCTCTGGGGGTGCAGCCCCTCCATCAATTCAGGACTGGCCCAGCCCCATCCCCCCCCGGGCACCATTTAGGAGGGTGGAGGGATTGAACACCCCCCTCACTCCACCGCACTCCCCAGGATGCTGCTTGCTTTTCCCCTTCCCATCACTCTCATGGAGTGAGAGGAAAACATACAGTTGGCCTGCAATCCTCACCCTCCTGGCGGGGGAGGTGAGGGCATGGGGCAGAGGAATGCGTGGCCCATGCTGGGTGCTTTCCTCTTGCTCCCTGACAGTGGCAAGAAGGGGAAGAGCAAGGAGTGTTCTGGTACGAATCTGAGGGGTTCAGTCTCCCCTGCCCTCCCTAAATGGCGCCCTTCCTCCTGCACTCCCACCCCCCAGCTCCTGCTCTGACTCCTGCACCCCCACGTTCCCCTTCCCTGAGGCCCCTACACTCTCAGCCCCCTGCCCTCCACAGCCCCTTAACCCTCTGCCCTGAGCCCTTCCACACACCCTCAACCCTGACTCCTGCACCCCCCACGCCCGTCCTGAGCTCCCCAGTCGAACCCTCAGCTGAGTCCCTCCTCACATCCCCTGCCCCCAGACCCACACACCCCTAACCTCCTGTCCTGAGCCCCGCCTCACACCTCCAACCCTGATTCCTGTACCCCCAACACACTCAGTCTCAGTCCGGAGCCCCCTATGCTCCAAGCCCTTCCCCTAATTCCTGCCCTTCCCCCCCACACACACATTTCCACACCTTACCTTGGCCCCCACCACAACCATACGCACACACCTCACCCCTCCTCCTCACTGCACACCCCAGACCCCATGCTCCAGGCTGTGGCCCCCACCACAGACACATACACCCTAACTCCCCACCCCGAGTCCCTCCTCTGCACATCCCAGTCCCTCTGTTCCCTGCCTTGAGCCTCCCCCAGGCAGGTTGCAATACGACAGTAACTGTAAGAAATTTAAGTTACTTTCACCTCTGGGCTCATCCAGGATGTGCTGTGGAAAGTGCAACCAGAGCCTAAGGAGAAGATTCTGTAGGAGCTGGAGAAAGTGCTGCAATCTGATGCACTCGAGGGAGATGTGCACGAGGGTCTTGGTCATGCTCACGCTCTACAGAAAGAGTACCTGTGCTCTGCTCACTATGGGTATGCCTAGACTACATGAATCTCTCAACAGAGCCATGTAGATGCGGTTTCTAGACATAGGAAAATGAAGCGGCAATTTAAATAATCACTGCTTCATTTACATCAAAATGGCTGCCACGCTGTGCTGATCAGCTGTTTGGCGGCACAGCGTGGTAGTCTGGATGCTCCGCGGTTGACAAGGGAAACCCTTGTCAACCGCCCCGTTATGCCTTGTGGAATGAGGTTTACCGGGGCCGTCGACAAGCACTTCCCTTGTCGACTGCGGAGCATCCAGACTACCGCGATGTGCCGCCAAACAGCTGATCAGCACAGCACGGCAGCCATTGTGATGTAAATGAAGCGGCGATTATTTAAATTGCCACTTCATTTCCCTTTTTCGATTACACTAATCTACATGGCTCCGTCGACAGAGCCATGTGGTCTAGACATACCCTTAGAGGCTAATTAGAGTTCAAGGGGAAACTGATTAAGATAATTATCTAATCAGGTTGGAGGTCTGGGTGGAGGGGAAAGCTTTATTGGCCCCATCAGCCCAAGGCTAATAAAAGAGGAACAGGAAGGTAATAGAGGAGGGAGAAGAGGAGTGTGCACATGAAAGAGCGAGCATGCACGTACACATGTGCGCACAGGGGCCTATGCATTAGATCTAACTGAGCCTCACTATAGAGCTTTTGGTTCCCCTCAAGTTCTGCTGATAGGGCCTAAAGCTTGGCAAAGATTGTAAATAGGTGGGAGCATGGGGGCCTGTGATGATATTGGTGAAGGGAAATAGAAATAAAGCAGCACTAAGATCACACCTTATGGAGAGCGCACGCAGTTTCTGCAGGGTAGAATCCAGTGGCAGATAGGGTTGCCAGGTGTCCGGCATTGTACTGGACAGTCTGGTATTTGAGTGCTCTGTCCGGTAAAAAAAAAACAGAAAATGCCGTACATGTGCAATGTCCGGTATTTTCTGATTTTTCCGGCTGCGCACCGGATAGAAGCCTGGCATGGGCCGGGGGGGAGGGGGGAGGAGGAGCGGCTGGGAGTCCCAGCTGGGAGGTGGGGCCGCGATTGCTGCCGGGACCCCTCAGTCAGTTGAGTGTGGCAAGGACAGGGGGGTGTACAGCGGCGGAGTCAGTTGAGGAGGCTTCCCCTCCTCCTCGCTCGTGCATTGCCGGGATCCTGCGTGGGACAGGCAGCAAGTGCCCGGGTTAGTCCTGCTCCTCGCCAGCCAATTTGCTCACCCCCCCCTTCCCAGCCGGCTGATTCTCCCTCACTTCCCCTCCTGATCTCCCCTGGCCAGTGCCGCTGCACCTTTCCCTCCACCCCTGCCAGCTCTGCTTCCCGCCCCCCTTCCTTCCGGCCCCCCCCTTCCTCCCTGCTGTGCTTCCCGCTCCCCCTTCCTCCTGGCCAGCCCCGCGGCCCCCAACCCCTCCTCCCCCAGCTCTGCTTCCCGCTGGCCCGTTCCTCTTCCAGATCTCCCCCGGATAGCGCCGCTGCACCTCTCCCCGCCCCCGCCAGCTCTGCTTCTGCCCCCCCTTTCTCCAGGCCACCCTCGTGGCCCCCGATCTCCCCCAGCTGTGCTTCCCGCCCCCCTTACTCCTGGCCAGCCCCGCCCCCTCCCGGACGGTCCCCCCCCCCGATATCCCGTGGCCAGCCCCCCCTCCCTCCCACGACCAGCCCTGCTTCCTGTTGGCCCCCCCATCTTCCCTGGCCAGCCCTGTTGCTACCCCTCCTTCCCCGTTAGCTGTTTCCAGGCAAGTACCGCAGTCTCCTCCTCCCCCTCCCCCCGCCCCAATGAAGCATGTCCGGGTTTTTGTTTTCTTTTAAATGACTACCTGGTAACCCCTAGCAGTGATCCAGGTTCTTGGAGTCCTTTTTTTTTTTGCTCAACAACTTTGTGTCCCCCCCCCCCCCCCCCCCCCACACACACACACACTTTTTTTCCTTCAACAAAATTTTTTCTGGTGGGTTTTTTTGGGGGGGGGCGGGAGGGGGCGTGTTTGGTATTTTTGTTTCAGCCATCTGCAAACCCTAGTGGCAGAGCCAAGCCCTGGTTGCAAAGCTTTTGTGTACCTCCAGAAAGTGCCTTACTTGTAAGCATATGTTTGATAGGCCTGCACATTGAGGAAGGAAGTGGTAAATTTGGCCTTGCGTTTGTGACGTACATAAATCTCAAAGAGGTTTCTGATGTTCTTGTCACAATCAGTTTCCTCGTGGCTTTACCATGACGTGAGCTGAGGCAGCCGCCTCAGATGCCAGACTGCGGGGGAGGGGGAGGGGCACCACTAGGGCCCAGAATGTAGAAAATTGTGTCTGCTGCTGGTGCATATGTATTCTCTCTGCTCTAGCTGCACAGAGATGGGGGAGTGCTGTGCTGGAGGAAGGAGGGCACAAGAGACATAACAGGCAGGCTGGAGAAAAGGGGGCTGAGGCCATGTGCCCTCCACTCTCCCCAATGCTCCAGAGCCAGGGAGGCAAGGCCACATCCTGCCTGCCCTCCCAATGATGCTGGGGGGGATTGTGGGGATTGGGGCCTGGGCAAAAGGGGCAGGACTAGAAGCAGGTTTGAGGCTTGCCTCCCACAACCCTACCTTCACCCACCTTGACTATTCTGGAGACAGTAACTAAGGGAATGTTATTTACTTCTCGTAACACAAGAACTAAGGGTCACCAAATGAAATTGATAGGCAGCAGATTTTTTAAAAAAAGGGAGTATATCTTCACATGATGCATAGTCAACCTGTGGAACTCCTTGTGACAGGATGTTATGAAAGCCAAGATTATAACAGGAGTCAAAAAAGAACTAAATAAATTAATGGAAGATAGCTCCATCAATGGCTATTAGCCAGGATGGCCAGAAAAAATGTCCCTTGCTTTTGTTTGACAAAGCTTGGAACAGGTGACAGGGGAGGGATCACTTGATTATCATTCTGTTCTTTCTCCATGAAGCACCTGGAATTGGCCACTGTTGACAGACAGGATACTGGGCTACATGGTCCTTTGGTCTGGCCCAGTATGGTCGTTCTTATGTATTTAGGGTGGATAAGACCACGTGAGGCACACTGCCGTTTTAATGTAGTATGAATTCTTTTTTCGTTAATTCCAAAGTATTTCTGCCGTGAACCCACAAAGATGCAAAAGATGCACCACATTCTTGGATTCTTCCACATAGATGAGAGCCACCATGTACTATACTGCAACACCCTGACATGACTCACTAATACAAAACATCACAAACTAAACATAATTCTGAGAAACCATCTGTGTTGTCTCTACCAGGCTTTTATTCTGTACATTAAGATCAGAGGCAGATTCAGATTTATTGGAGCTGTGGGTACAAAGAACATTTGGGTCTGCCCATGGAGATCACTAATGTATCGAAAATGCATTAATACAAAGACTCCATTCAATGTTTACACACTATTTTAATAATTAAGTAAATCATATTCCAGCTCAATATGCCTAAATTAACTGTCCAATTTTTCTACATAGAAAATAAATATTGATAGATGTTATCCATACCATTACACAAAGGTGTTCACTGCTAAATCTGCACAACACTGGTGTTACAAGAACCAGTCTTCCACAGATCAACAAGTGGTTCTTTCATCTCCCCAATTTTCTTAACTCTGACTGTTACTGCTTTTTTCCCACCTATTGAACTTGTTACAGTTCAGTTTTTCTACTGTGGAGTCAAAGATATCGGAAAGACTACAATTACAAATCCAGGAAGTAACTCGATTAAAATAAATAAATGTAAAATGAGGTAAAATTACTCTATTAAGAATTTTACATTTTAGCCAACGTTGAGAACTGGTTTAAAACAAAGTTTGCAGTTGATTGCATAAACTATGAAGAAACACTGAAAGAATCTGATCTGAACTCCCTTGGTTTTTCTGCAAGGGCAATTCATGTCAAAACATGAGAAAGTTGACATTTTACTAAAGTTTTAGGACTAACTATTTCCACTAATCAGAAACTGTACTGTACTGTACATATAGATTAAATCACATTTTTAAGAATAGGTCAGGCTCTGATTAGAATAGAAAGCACAACAGGATGTTAGATTATTACTAAGCCTGTGAGAATATAGTTTTTCTAATAATACTTCAGCAAGAGAATATTAACCTCCATTATACTAGAGCCTCATCATCAGTTAATGGAGGGGGAAAAAGTGCCACATAAATCCATGCTGGATGAGGGGGAAAGACACAAAGATCACAAAAGTATGGTCTGGGGTAAATACTATTACAGTCTTTCATCCAATGCCAAGGTAAGAGAACTATACTGTGGAAGGCCTCAGATCAGCTGAAAAATAAAGCCATATCACAATGTACTTGCCAAGAATCCACACTAAAATCTCAAACTGTGAACCAGTGGGAGGTAGAACCACTGAGTCTCCAGGGGGCAGGTACGGGTAAACAGGGTTACATCACGACATGGTGTAAAAAAATGCTGGATTATGAGATACAGGTATGAGACATCCAAAGGCCTTGAAGCTGTAGATGGAAGCATAAAAATATGAACGTCTGCTGCTGAGGCTCTCTAGTCTGGCAACATCCATAGTCCATCCATACCATGGATGTTGCCAGACCAGAGTCCTGGACCACAGAGGTTCAACCTGTACTTTGAATTCATGTGGCACTCTTTCCTCAACGATCTCCCAGCACCCATTTTAGCCATAGGAGTTACTTGCGCAAGAAAATCATGTTGCCTGTCTACACTGCCTTCTTGTGGAAGAGCTCTTGTGCAAGAGGGCTTATTCCTTGTGGGAGAGGAATAACTCTTCCAGAAAAAGCCCTGTTTTCCAACGCTGTACTGTAAATTTACTTGCACAAGAATGCGCATGCAGTGTAGACACCCGGCAACTTTTTGAACAAGAACAGCTGTTCTTGCGCAAAAAGCCTGCAGTGTCGACGTAGCCTTGGTGGACAGGTTTTACTATCTTCACCCTGTTGGGAGGAAATGAGGTGCTGCAGCCACTCTTGTGTCCATGTGCTAGGGAAACACAAAGCAACAATTACCAGTAAGCCCTTTCCCTCAGAGAGCCTGTGACACAGGCCGCTTAAAGTGACTCAATAACTGCTTCTTCAAAACAAAACGTTTTTTCACCCTCAGTTACATAAGAACATAAGAAAGGCCATACTGTGTCAGACCAAAGGTCCATCTGGCCCAGTATCCTGTCTGCTGACAGTGGCCAATACCAGGTGCCCCAGAGGGAGGGATCACAACAGGTAATCCTCACATGATCCCTCTTCTGTCTCCCACTTGCAGAGAAACGGAGACTAGGGACACCATCCTACCCATCTTGGCTAATAGCTATTGATGGACCTAAGCTCCATGAATCTATCTAGCGCTTTTTTGAACCCTGTTCAAGTTCTAGCCTTCACTGCATCCTCTGGCAAGGAGTTCCACAGGTTGACTGTGTGCTAAGTGAAGAAAAACTTCCTTTTGGTTGTTCCTTTTGTTATACAGCAAGCTGAGCAAAAGATAAAAGTATTGAAGGCATATTTCCACTTTCATAAATCTTAATTTTTCTTTGAAACTTTGCTAATAACCTCAACATTTATAATATAAAATTATTTTTAAACTGATTTCAATAAAAACTTTCTACTACTAATTTTTGTACCAACATTTGGTAATTCAGCATAACCTTCTATAAAAACAAAACAAATCAATGTATTGGAAAAATATGACCTGCATACAATTTTCTGATGGTTTGTTTATTACTGGGGTAAAATTCACAAATATAATAAAGAGCTGAGCTTTAAGCTTGTGGGTTATCTGCATCCTATATCCTCTACTGCCATTTTAAATCCTCTAAGAGTCTCATTGCTTATTCACACAAAAATTTCCACAATTTAAATACCCCAACAGAGATGAAAAATGTATTGAGAACTCATCTATTAAGTTTGCAGATGATACCAAACTGGGTGGGGTTGCAACTTCTTTGGAGGATAGGGACATAATTCAAAATGACCTTAGCAAGTTAGAGAAATGGTCAGAGGTAAACAGGATGAGGTTTAATAAAGAGAAATGCAAAGTGCTCCACTTAGGAAGGAACAATCAGTTCCATACATACAAGATGGGAAGCGACTGTCTAGGAAGGAGCATAGCGGAAAGGGATCTAGGGGTCATAGTGGACCACAAGTTGAATATGAGTCAACAGTGTGATGCTGTTGCAAAAAAAGCAAATATGATTCTAGGTTGTATCAACAGGTGTGTTGTAAGCAAAACTCGTGAAGTCATTCTGCCGCTCTACTCTGCACTAGTTAGGCCTCAGCTGGAGTACTGTGTCCAGTTCTGGGCGCCACATTTCAAGAAAGATGTGGAGAAATTGGAAAGGGTACAGAGAAGAGCGACAAGAATGATTAAAGGCCTAGAGAACATGACCTATGAAGCCAGGCTTCATGAACTGGGCTTGTTTAGTTTGGAAAAAAGAAGATTAAGGGGGGACATGATAGCAGTTTTCAAATATCTAAAAGGGTGTCACAAGGGGGAAGGAGAAAATTTGTTCCTCTTGGTTTCTGAGGACAGGACAAGGAGTAATGGGCTTAAAGTGCAGCAGGGGAGGTTTAGATTAGACATTAGGAAAAAATTCCTGTCAGGGTGGTCAAATATTGGAATAAATTGCCAAGGGAGGTGGTGGAGTCTCCCTCTCTGGAGATATTTAAGAACAGGTTAGATAGACATCTGTCAGGGATGGTGTAGACGGAGCTTGGTCCTGCCTTGAGGGCGGGGGGCTGGACTCGATGACCTCTCGAGGTCCCTTCCAGTCCTATTATTCTATGATTCTATGATTCTATTAAATTGTATAATTTACTGTATTTTTATTTGTATTGTTTACTTCTGTTTTACTTACATACACATTTAGTCCAAAGAATTTGTCTAAAACTTATTTCTGTCATCATTACAGAGAGGGCTATGGAAAATGAGAAATTTTGAAAGTGGCTGTCATCATACTCAGAAAAAGCAGCAGCAGCTCAAAGAACTGTTTTAAAACAGCTAAATTACCACAGGTTGACAGGAGGAACCTTGTACTCAAGAGCAGGGGCAGGCAATAATTTTCACGGGAGGGGCACTTAATGAATTTTGGTAGATGGTCATGGGTTGGCTCCATGCCCAAAAGGGGTGGGACCTGGGTCAGGGTTAGGGACTAGACTCTCCCCAGAGTTGTCTGCGGCCAGAGATTTTGAATTAAAAACACAGCAAAGGGCTCATGGCTCCTACCCCTTCTACTACTACATTGCCTAGTAGGCGCCCGGGATTGCTGCTGCTATTTAAAAGGCTCACGACTCTGGCACCTGCTGGGTAGTGCCACAACTGGGAACCATGAGCCATTGAAATAGGATCCTGCTGCCTGAGCCGCTGCCTGGAAATTCAGTGGCACGGGCAGCCGGATAGAAACAGAAAGCAGCCAGATGTAGTTCATGGGCCAGATCAATGTGTTAGGTGGATTGGATGCAGCTCCCCCAGGCCGCATCTTGTCCAGCCTTGATCAAGAGAATCAGCCACAGCAAGCACAAGTCGCTTCTACTAAGTTAGATATTAGAGACGTGAATGTGATCACTAGACTAAAGGAGGATATAGAGCCTGAAATCACAGCTGAAAAAAGAGCACAAAGTTCAATAATATTGGTCTCTGGGACATCTTGACTGAAGCTGAAATTTCATACTAGACACAGAAAGCTCCCTCAGCATGTCAAAATTGGAAATGTTCATTGGAGAAACCAAGGAGATCATTTAAAACCTAATTAGATATTGTTCAAAGGGTCTCTTTCAATGAAAGTTAATGATGAAAAATACAAATCAGGAAAGGCTTAACACTCTCCAACAACCTGGTCCGTGTAACTGTAACTGCTTTTGTGTTGCTGTAGAGATAAAGTTTTCATATCTACCAATTAAGAAACTGTAGACAAAATGTTAATTTGAAACTATTTTGTAATGCAAACAGGCCATTATTATTCTGTTTTTACAACTTCATCTTTGTATATATTGCAAATATAGAGCTTTGGTGTTTATATATTCAATGTCCTTTCTGTGAAAATAATACATTTCCTTTTAATGTATGGGGCCACTTACACTTAACATAGTTTAGGGCCTCAGAATGTCATAATTAAGCCCTGATGATGGCCCACAGTATTCCCATTGGCCTCTTAAGTGCAGTTTTTTACACCACCATAATGAGAGCATAAGGTCTCCTCGAGCTTCCTAGTGTGTGGGCCAGCCTTTGAGTTCCTCCCACTGTGCTGGGTCCATTCAACGACCAGCATGGAAGGAGTAGGGCCATACTTCCCTGTCTTCCTTCTCCATGGGGGAATGGTTTCTCTGTGAGTGCCCCGGGAGAATAATACCTGTCGTTACTTCCTTCTAGAATACAGAAGGATTAAACTAGCCTGAGCAAAGCCTGTCATTTTGCTGGTAAGAAACACTAATTTGCTTCATATTTACACACATCTAACTCTGCAGTTTTACCCAATAGCCAAGGCTCAGATCTTCAGAGGACCCAACTCGTATTTATTTCATTGGGAATTAGGCACCTAATTATCTTTGAGGCTCTGGGGCCAAGTGGATTTCCACACCATCCATAGCTTTACAGATCTCTGCTTTCCCAATAAGGTCACATGAGAAAAACACAAGTTTTGACATGGTACTTTCATTTACCCATAATAAAATGGACACCAGTGATTCAAAAGCTATAATAAACACTGTGCTGCTGGGCCCCCCTCTTGTTCCTTTCTGGTACATTCCTAGAAGCTGGAGTGCTTGTCACGGAATGTGTTTCTCTGATACCAGTGTAAGCTTACAGGAAACCTGGATGTATTGCACCACCAGCTGATTTAACCCAGAAAATATGATTCCCTTCAGGGTGAACAGATTTCATCTGGTTGTAATTTGGTAGCAAACTGACCCATCTCTAGTATAAGGAAATAAAATATGCATGTGTTGCCAACAAGTGGATATAATTCCAGTG
The DNA here is from genome assembly GCF_052426305.1 of Pelodiscus sinensis. Classification (NCBI taxonomy): domain Eukaryota; kingdom Metazoa; phylum Chordata; order Testudines; family Trionychidae; genus Pelodiscus; species Pelodiscus sinensis. The sequence goes on along the minus strand of NC_143056.1, from coordinate 116,514,162 downwards.
TTGAAGTGTGGACACTCTGGATAATTTCACATTGAATCAAACTGATCTCAGGCTAAACTGATGGAAGGCTCAGCATTGCAGTTCTGGAATACTGTATTTGAAATGTTCCCGGGGGGATATTTAATTCCAATACAGATTATAACAGAAGACCAAACAAAAAATGCTGTTATAATTAAAGCACTGACTAAGGATCAGGAATGTATGGGTTCAGTTCTTGGCTTTACTACAGACTGTGTGTGTGAAAAGAGGATAATCACTCAATAGCTCTGTGCCTCAGTTCCGCATCTGTAAAATAGGGATATTCCCTTTTTTCATCTTGTTTAATAAAATTGTAAGCTCTTTGCAGCAAGGACTCGCTGGCCTAAGAATCAGTGGGAGGTAGGTGTCCAAATACCTTTGAGGATCTGGATCTCTCTTACTATGTGTATATAAAATACTCAGAACAATGGGACCTGGATCTTCGTTGGCACCTGTAGGTGCTACATTCATAAATAATAGTTTTGCCATCTTCATTTTGATATTATTCTCCCTATGTAGTTCAGACATTATCTCCAGCAAGTTCTTGGAATGTACTGGAGGCATTTTTTTTTTAATTTCAGAAGGTGAGAAAGCTATTGGAGGGAAGCAGTTCTAGATTTGATTTTAACAAGTAGGAAGGAATTGATTGAGAATTTGAAAGTGGAAGGCAACTTGGATGAAAGTGATCATGCAATGATAGAGTTAATGATCCTAAGGAATGGTAGGAGGGAAAAAAGCAAAATAAATCAATGAATTTCAAGAAGGCAGACTTTAATAAACTCAGGGAATTGTTAGGGAAGGTCCCATGGGAAGCAAGTCTCTTGGGCTACGTCTACACTGCAGTGCTATTTCAGGATACCAGAGGTATCCCAAAATAGCTATTCTGCGTCTTTTGAGCATACCTGTTATTTCAAAATATAACAGGCTTACTATTATGGCATCCCTCTAAACCTCATTCCACAAGGAGTAAGGGACATTTCGGAATAGCGATTTATTTTGAAATAACTGCTGAGTAGACAGCACTACATTTTGAAATAAGCTATTTCAAAGTTGACTCAAAATAAGCTATGCAATTTGCATAGCTCAAATTGCATAGATTATTTCGAGCTATGAGTGCAGTATTGACACACCTTAAGAGGAAAAAAAAATTGGAGAGTTGGCAGTTTTTCAAAGGGACATTATTAAGGGTGCAAAAGCAAACTTTCCTACAACACAGGAAAGATAAGAAGTACGGAAGAGACCACGCTGGTTTAACCAGGAGATCATGAGTGATATGAAAATCAAAAAGGAGTCCCACAAGAAGTAGAAACTAGATCAAGTTATAAAGGATGAATACAGACAACAAAACTATGTATGGGGCAAAATTAGAAAGGCATAGGCTCAAAATGAACTCAAACTAGCTAGTGACATAAAGGGTAACAAGAAAATATTCTACAAATGTTTTAGAAGGGGAAGGACAGGTTGGAACCACTACTCAGTAAAGAGGGGAAAACAATAACAAAAATGTGGAAATGGCAGAGGTACTTAATGGCTTCATTTTGGTTGTCGCTAAGATGGCTGGTGGTGATTGTACACCTAGCATTGTGATTGCTGGTGAAAATAAGGTAGGTTCCGGAGTTAAAAAAAATTAGAAAAAGAATAAATTAACAATTACTTGTACAAGCTAGATGTCTTCAAGTTCCCAAGGCCTGATGAAATGCATCCTAGAATACTCAAAGGAGCTGATTGAGGAGATATCTGAGCCATTAGCCATGACTTTTCAAAGATAATACAAGACAGGAAAGATTCCAGAAGCCTGGAAAAAGCCCACCTATAAAAAGGGAAATAAGGACAACCCAGGAAATACAGGCCAGTCATTTTCACTTTTGTAACAGGAAAGATCATGGCACAAATAATTAAGGAATCCACTTGCAAACATCTAGAAGATAATGAGAGAAGAAACAGTCAACATGGATTTTTAAAGAACAAATCATGTCAAACTAACCTGATAGATTTCTTTGATGGCATAGCAAACCTTGTTGATAAGAGGAAGTAGTAGAAGTGGTCTACCTAGACATTAGAAAAGCTTTGGATTCAATCTCAAATGTCTTTCTCATTAATAAACTAGTGAAATACAACGTAGAGTGGACTACTATATAGTGGGTGCATAACTGGTTGATTATTCCCAGAGAGTAATTATCATGGCTCGACAAACCGCGGCGAAATCCACTTGCCAGCCCCACACCATGCATGCGCCAGACCCGCACTGCGCATGTGTGCACCGCCAGTGAACAGGGCGACCGGCTAAAATCTACTCGCCACAGGCGAGTAGATAAAAAGGTTTGTCGAGCCCTAATAATTATCAATAGTTCACAGTCATTATGGAAGGACATAATGAGTGGGGTCCCACAGAGCTTGGTAATGGGTCTGGTTCTGTTCACTATCATCATCAACGATTTATATAATTACATATAGAATATGCGTATAAATTTTGTGGAAGATCCTAAGCTGGGAGGGGTTGCAAGTGCTTTGGAGGATAGGATTATAATTCAAAATGATCTTGACAAACTGGACAAATGGTCTCAGGTAAATAGGATGAAATTCCATAAGGACAACTGCAAAGTACTCCACTTGGGAAGGAAAAATCAACTGCACACATGCAAAATGGGAAATGACTAGGGTTGCCAGGTGTCCGGTTTTGAACCAGACAGTTCAGTATTCGAGCGTTCTGTTCGGGAAACAAATTGAGAAAATATAAATGGCCGGTATTTTCTAAATAAGATGTAATGTAGATTGTGATGTAATGTCAAGTGTGTCCAGTATTTTTGCTGAAACCATTTGGCAACCCTAATGACTGCCTAGGAAGGAGTATTGCAGAAAGGGATCTAGAAGTCATAGTGGACCGCAAACTAACTACAAGTGAACAGTTTGACACTGCTGCAAAAAAAGCAAACCTCATTCCAGTATGTAAAAACAGAAGTGATATAAGCCAGTGTTTCTCATCCTTTTTTATAAAGTACCCCTTCACAAAAAAAATATATATATATAAGTACCCCCAGTACCTACAGTTTTCAGACACACAATTTTTTTCTACCATTGCAACACCTTTGTTTAAACAACTTCATCGTAGCAGGGTGGGCGCTGAAATTTGTGGGTCTAAAAAGTACAAAAATAATAAAACGCAATAAAACTTAAAACAAAAATTCAGTTTTCTCCAAATTTCAATTGTGTTGACATATCCCCCACACTTCTCTTGAGTACCCCTAAGGGTACTCGTACCACTGGTTGAGAAACACTGATATAAACAAGACACAAGCAGCAAGATTTCCACTCTACTCTACACTGATTAGGCCTCAGATGGAGTGCTTAAGTTTACTTCCCTAAGTAGTCACATTGATTTCAATGGGAGTAGTCCCCACAGTATAGTTAAGCATGAGTAAGCATGAGACTGGGATGTGGGGGTGCAGGAGTCTTAGCTGGTGTGTATAATGGGCACAGAGTTGGAGTGTGGGGGTGCAGGGATGTTATGGCAGGGGCTGGGGTTGTGGGGGGTGCAGGAGTCCAGGTTGGGATGTATAAGGGGCTGAGGACAGGGGGGTTGAGGTGTATGATGGGCTAAGGGAACAGGGTTGGGGCTTGGGGGGGTGCAGGGGTGTTATGGCAGGGAGCTGGGGATGCGAGGGTGTTTTGTGGCATCAGGTCTAATACAAATTATACATATTAGATGGGGATGGGGCCGGGGGGGAAATCAATGCGCAAAAGCTTTCCCAAATTTAAAACGGCCAGATTTAACCTGAACTACCCCAAATTTCCAGCAGGCATCTGGAAAAATTCCCAGGCACAGAGCGGCTCCACTGCTGAATTCAATGATCCTTTAGCAATATATTTTTCAGTAGTCACTTTGATTTGTAAACCGGGACCCAGAGCTACTTATCCATCAGTCTCCTCTCAGAGTTGCTTGAGAACGGCCAAGTATTATTTATTATTATTATTATTATTTATTATCATCTCTGTGGCATTTCAGACGTGGGTTGAAAGTCGGCGGGGGGACTTTGGGCTGGCTGCCCCCAGGAGGCGGTAGCCTCTTCTGGAAAAACGACCTACGTCTGAGTGGGAGGATCCTGGCTTAGCAACAGAGTCGGGGGGTGTCTGTAGTGGAAGGAGGGAGGAGATAAAGCGGAGAAACAGCCTAGCACCTCGCCAGTCAGCGGAAGTCCCAAAGGAAAACAGAGAGGACCACCCTCTACAAGAGCTGCGGCGCTTTTGCTCGCTCTGATTTAACAGGCCCCGTCTGGCAGGCAGCTCTGCCCACCGACCTCTGCCGCCATGGGAGTGGAAGGCTGCACCAAGTGCATCAAATACCTGCTCTTCGTCTTCAATTTTGTCTTTTGGGTGAGTGCGCGTCTTCCCCCCTGGTCTCGCGGCGCTGCAGGGGGCGGCGTGGTGTCTCCTGCGATGCGTGGGGGGCTGTGTTGTGTTTTCTCCTCCTGGCTGGGGGGGGGGGGGAGATTCCCTCCCCCAAACAATGCAGCGGGCTCAGCATGGAGCGGCGACTTGGCTTTGCTTGGCGTGAGCGGGAGGCGCAAAACCTCCTGCCCCGAACCGCTACGAGCGATGAGGGAGCTGCAGAGGGCTTGGAAGATGGAGGAGGCTTAGCCCAGGAAAAATGGTTGTTGCATTGGAAACACACAAGGGCCTGAGCCGTGAGCTCTTCCTATCCTGCTAAGGAACCGTTCAGAATTGGGTTTTTTTTTTTTTTTTTAAAAATCCCCGTAAATCTAGAGGTGGTTTTTAACGGGCTGTTACATTCGGAAGGCTTTCGTTGATTGATCCAGGGTTAAAATGCACCGACGCCCTCCAGAGTTAGTAAACCACCTGTAAACTGAATTGGTAGACGCTTGGGAGGCATGGAGGAGCTCTGTTTATCTCTGCTGAGTGGAGAAGGTGTGGGTACTAAGTCTGGTGCGTAGTTACATAACATCTGAGGGTGTTTCGCTCGTGGGAATGAGTTATAACTACATCTGCACACCGATTTGTCTTCTGGCGTTCTAGTAGATGGGCACTAAATAATCACTAAAGCGTGCAAACCCGTGATTAGAGGCTGGAAACTGGAGTCAGACCTGTTCCCCCCCCCCTTTCCTTTCCTTTTTTTTAAAGGGGGGAATCTCTTCTATAAAGATTTTTTATCTTTGTAATTAGTTTTGATGCCAAATGTTCTAATATGTAGAGTGAAGTTGGCTCTAAAAAACAAATTAGCTCAAAATGAGGAGAGACGTAAACCTGATTTTTAAAAAAATCTATCTAGTGCTCCTCCTCCTCTGGTATTGCGAACAGGGAATCCGGACAGAGTGGGGGAAGATGTTTCCCAGCCTTGAGATATGAATGGGAAACTGTTGCTGTGAGATTAAGACTGAGAGTTGGTTGCTTGGGAAAGGGCTGCTACGGGTAGGAAGGAGAGAGTTAAAAGCCAGTTAGTTGTTTATAAGCTAGACAAATTAGGACGAGCTACATAGAAGGGCGATCTACACCCCTCCCATCGTCTCGCACTCTCTCCCTGCTTGGAGAATTTTGCAGGGACCACACCCCGAATCTCGGGAAAATCTTTGCCTGAGTTTCCACGGCTCTAGATTTTAGAAGAGATCCGGTTTTGGTTGTTTTTAAGTAACGGTCTGAAGAACTTGAGCCCTGTTGTTTTTCATGTTATTTGAGAAGTAAATCTTACTCTGTACGTAGCAAGAGGGGTTTTCTAGTAGTTGCCTGCAATGAATAGTTAATCAGCTCTACACCGCTGTGTTAATTGAACAATAGGTTGCATAGGCCTGTCTGTGTAATAAGGTCAACATGTTTGTCCCAGTTATGAGCCCCCCCCCCCCAGGGTTTTTTGTGGGTGAAGGGCTGTGTTCTTTGTTCTGTTTGGCTATTTATTTCTCATGCCTTTTCCTTCCTGAGTTGGAGCTGATGTGTCCAGTTATTGCTGGACATGTTAGGGTCAGTCAGTGATGCTTTGGTGCTAGGATGACTAGGGCTGTCTCAGATGATTGGTGGTTCTTGCAGCTTTTTTACAGCCTGTGCAGTAGTGGAACACCACCTCCCTGCCCTGCTTTTGCTGGCAGGAAAGGATACATCCGTTTTCACCCTACTTTTAAACTGAGTTGACCGCATATATTTCCATTGATCGGACCCCACCGCTGAGCAGCACCATCTCAGAGAGGCAGTTTAGACTAGAAGGAGACACTGCTGGGAACTCCTTTTCATTCCCATGAAATTCTGGTTCCCTGGGAATCCCTGGGTCCGCTGACAGCTAGAAAATGCAGTGCCTGGAACTGTGAAATGAAGCGTTCACTGAGGGTGAAGTCTGAAGTTTTTAAAAAATATTATTTTGAAACACCCATTTCTTCTTGGTTGTGTGAACTGACAGCACTTGTTCAAGATAATCTGTTTATATGATTCCATCCCCATCCCACCCCAGCTAGTGAAAGATGATTATCTACAAATGTCTTCTTTTCTGGTTTGCTGGTCATAGACACAGGAAACACTGCTTTAACCGATAACTGATTGTGTTTTCTGGGGATTTCCTATTTATTTGCTTCCCTGGGCTCCAGCTCTCCTCTCCTCAGTAAGTTGGCAGCACTTTTAACTTGGGCCATACTGCCAAGCATGCCTAATCTGCAAGTAGCTATACTGGCAAAGCTGTACTTATAGCAGTATAATGTATTCCACACACCTACAGTCCCATCCCCCCCCAACACACACACAGTACCAGTAAAAAATAAAAAAAGTCTAAGGGGTAGCTGTGTTAGTCTGTAATTTAAAAAAAATTCCCACGTCCAGCCCTTTTAATTAGCTTCATAATTGTCCGATAATGTCTGATGATGTCTTCATAATAGTCTGATAATTGTCCGGTACTTCTTTTGCATTTATATATACACCTTGGATTCTGTTATTTCCACTCCAACTCATCTGATGAGCTGAGCTCATAATCCTATATGTTTTTGTTAGTCTCTAAGGTGCCATAGGACTACTTATTGTACCAGTCAAAGCACAATTTTGTTAGTATAATGACATCTGTAATAGGGGCTGGCATAGCTGTGTCTGTCTGGGACCATGCCACTGATTGATGACTAATGCCAGCAGAAGTCTGTAGTGTAGATGTGATCTCATTTTGCAGTGCTGTGAACTTCTCTGGCACCTTTCCTCAGAAGATCTTGAATATTTACAAGCATGGATGGCTTAATCAACATGGCTCTGGCCATGAAAGCATCAGTTCCATTTTACAGATAGGTAAAGTGACACCCAAGGGCATCCAGAGAGCAAGTTTTCAATCTGGGAGTGGAACTTCAGACTTTTTGCTGTTCCAACTGCTGGACCACATGTCTGCCCTCTGTTATCCTTTCCCATGTATTCAGTACTACTGTCTGGACACACTGGCATCTCCTTAATTCCCCTTTAAAGTAAGTTCAACTGCAACCCACCCTTGTTGCACTGCATGTTCTCCAATGTAATAGCTCCCTATGAAATCATAACCAGAACGTAGACACTTCATCTCTGGTGTACATTCATGTTTAAAAATGAGCCTCATGCAATATTTCCAACAGTCTCATTATAACAAGATTGTAGAAAATTAGCATCTTCATCTAAGCACCATATTTTGGAGTCACTGCTCTTTCCTTCTTTGTTCCTTCCCAGTTACCTAGTTCATCAAGGAGCTTTTTCTTTTCTTTGTCCTAGTTTCCTGGCTTAGTTGTGGGTTTTTTTGTGTGTTGGTTTTTTTTTGACTGGGGGGGAAGTTGTTCTTTGTGGCGACGCTAAGCTCCAGCAGGAAGGATGTACAGCAACTATATGAACAACATGCAGTTGCAGAGCAAACCTGCCTGTTCACATCCACCCTGGTCTGTCTCATAGGAAATGACTGTTTTCCTAATTGTGTCAATGTTGCTTTTTCGTAGAGACTAGTGCACTCTCTTTTCTCTCTTTTGAAAATGTCCTTAATGAAGAGACCCTTTCCTGCGTCTGTCAAGAGAGGGACAGAGCCTCCTCCCCCCTCTGCCTTCCTTTCCAATAGAGCTATTTTATTTGACACTGGGAGGAGGAGGAGGTGGTCAAGGACTGGTAGAGCTGGAGTTGTGCTCTAAGTTCATTAGAAGGGCTGTTTAATAGTGGCATTTTGCACCTACTATTAAAAGCCATGGCCCATGTTTCCAGAAGTGACTAGTGTGTTTTGGCTGCCTAACTCGAGAGATCCTGATTGCTCCTTCTTCAGAGAAGGAATAGAAGTGCCTCCTATTTGTTCCATGAATAATGGAATGTTCAGACTGTCAGAAATGGTCCTGAGAGGCATTGAACTCCCCAAAATACAGGATGTCTAGTCTTAGTGCTGGAATCTCCACCAGGAAGAGAACACTCTAAAGAGGCAAAGCAAACGTACCTACAGGCGTGTCAGCAACACACAGTGGCAATTATTCTGCTGATTTAAGGATTGGCACGAAGGACTCCCTTGTAAATCTGTTTTGGAACTGGGAGCAATAGCATGGGAACCTCATAGGTGGCAGAAGCTTCATCAAGTGAGCTGTTTCGAACCCAGCACAGATGACAGACTGCTTTGGCCCTGTTGAGCCTCCATCCATTGGTGCCATCCTTGTTCCCACTCAGGACTAAGAGTTGAGAACTATGCCCGCCCATCATTCTGAAGGTTTTGACTGGTACCTTTCCATGGGTAGTTGGTTGTGGTTGGGATCAGCACATAAGCTGTGTCTGTCTCCACTACTGACCCTCGTTATCAAGCAGTTTCATCCCAAATGATGCTTGCTTAGAGGCTCAGAAGCTGGGAGATGTCTTGGGGCAGTTGTGGGCAACCCTGCAGCCCAGTGAGGTCATAAGTGTGGCCCACGATACCACTGGTTTCAGTCCATGTAGTTTTTTTCCTATTGGTATGCAAGTGCAATTAGCAAAACTGCCTTATCCCAGGGGACTGTCTTGGTTACAACAACCTTGCAGCCCACTGAGTTGGAGGGCCACTCACGTGGCCCATTCACTAGCCTGAGTTGCCCACTGCTATCTTAAGGTATCTCTACACAGCTAGGAACATTCCCTCTCCCCCCCAGCCTTGCAGAAGCAAGTCTCAGCCCCATTCAACTGACACAGGCTTGCAGGGCTAAAAATAGCCATGTAGATGTTTGAACTGGAGCCTGGGCTGGGGAGGGTCTCGGAGCAGCTGGAGCCTAACCCTCTACCTGTCTATTTTTAGCCCATTGCCTCAGTCAGTTAAGCCATGCCTGAGACTCGCTGCTGTGGTGTGTGGCTTTTTATATTTTTATTTCCTGTACAGCTGTACTCTTGGGAGGGCATGACTAACGGTATCTTGTAGCTTTCATAACTGTGCTTTATTGGAACACGTATGCTTGATGTACTGTATTGGGGTTAGTGGGAAATCTTTAATTACCAGTTGAAATTAGAGCTTAGGAAGGAGATAGTGGTGTCTTAATGCAGTGGTCTCCAACTTTTTTACACTCAAGATCACTTTTTAAGTCTCAGAACAAGAGAAGATCTACTGCCCCACCCCTCCCCTAAAACCCCACTCCTACTTTGAAGCCCCGCCCTCTCAATTCTCCTCCTCTCCATCACTTGCTATCCCCAGCCCTTATACACTCTACATTGTCACTTTTTTCCAATTCTTCTGTAGGAAGAGGTTTTTCCAACATTTAGCCTGTCTAGACTGGACCAATTGTCAGAAAAAACCCTTCTTTTGGCAGCCCCCTTATTCCTCGTGGAACAAGGAATATAGGGGTTACTGAAAAAGCATGTTTGCTCTTCCACTAAAAAAACCCGGCAGAATAAACACATCCCTGGATGCAGAAAAGTTTTTTCTGGGGTATCTCTGGAATCCTGGAAAAACTCCTGCAGTCTAGCTGTACCCTCACTGGGTTGAGACAGGATGTGAGGGCTCTGGGGTGGGAATGAGGGATTTGGGTGTGGGAAGGGGTGAGAGGCGCAAGCTCTGGGAGGAAATCTGGATGCAGGAGGAGGTGGAGAAGGGGACGCTGGCTCGGGAAGGGGGCTCCAGGCTGGGGAGTGTTGGAGTCAGATGGAGGGTTGGGGTACTAAGCAAGCCACAGGCTTGTGGATAGGAGGGTGCAGGAATTTGGGTTGCGGTATGTGAGGGGCTCAGAGCAGGGGGTTCCAGCGTATGATAGGCTCAGATCTAGGATCTGGGGAGTACAGGAGTGTTATAACGCTGTGGCCAGATGGGGGCTTGGCCCCAATTGGGGGTTTGTTGACCAGGCTTCATTTTTAAATAAAAGACTTATGTCAAACACAAAAAGTTTCTGCACTGTCTTTATTTATGAGAAGGGCAGGGAACCTTTTTGGGTCAGGGGTCACTGACCCACAGAAAAGTCACTTGGGGCTACACAAGGGAGATGCAAAACAAAAACAAACAAACAAAAAAACCCACCTTCTCCAAAATCCCCCAAGCCTCACTAATGTATCCCCAACTGTGCTGGTGAGAGCAGGGGATGTGGTATTGGGAAAGGGTATTAGTGGCTGATGGGGCAGGGGACAGAGTGGCAGTGGGGGCAAGGGACAGGGTTCTGGGGTGCGGGCAGGGGGGAGGGTTCTGCAACAGGGGGCAGGGTGCCAGTGGAGGAGAGGGGACAGGGTTCCAGTGGGAGTAGGGAGTCCCCTGCACCTACTTCCTCCCAGGACTTCTCCCCCTTTGGAGCAGGGAAGCTCCAGCGGGTGCCTCCTCTGGGGCCAACTCCCCCTTCCTGCAGAGAAGAGTGCACCTAGGCTGAACACCATGACCAGTTGGCCAGGCAGCCCTCCTTTTTGCTCCAGCCCAGCTGCCCTGCACTCAGCTCGGGGAGGCTGTTCCGCGCTCCTGCTGATCTGGAAGCCCTTCCTCTTTGCTCCAGCCCAACTGGAGTGAGGCACAGTCTCCCACGTCTGAGCGCAGTTCAGGTGGGCTGGAGCACAGAGGAGCGGCTGGCCATGGTTTCCAGCCCAGGTGTACCACGTTCTACCTGGGCTGGAGCAGAGGAGAAGCCACCTGATCATCTGGAGTGCAGTGCAGCCTCTGCTTCTGCTGAACACCGTGGCCAGCTGACCAGGCAGCTTCCCCTCTGCTCTAGCCCAGCTGCACGGCGCTTAGCCCAAGGAGGCTGAGTCTGGCTCCAGCTGGGCTGGAGCAAAGAGAAAGGGCTTCCCAGCCAGCAGGAGAGCGGCGCAGCTTCCCCGGGCTGAGCGCAGGGCAACTGGGCTGGAGCAAAGAGGAGTGGCTGCCTGGCCAGCTGACCATGGTGCTCAGCCATGAGGCACCATGCTCCATGTGGGCTAGAGCAGAAGGAAAGTGGCCTGATCAGCTGGTGCGCGGCACAGCCTCCTCCATCAGGGCCAGCTGGCCAGGGTGTTTCAGCCCTCCTGACCCAACAGATCCCACCACAGCTACTCACCTATGTTGCTGCTCCATGAGTAGCTGCTCTGCAGACTGCCAATCCAAAATTAGTTGTGCGTAGGCGCGAAATCCAGAAGGAGCTAAAGATCTACTCATAGAGGCCCTGCGATCAACCGGTAGATTGCAATCTACCAGTTGGTGACCATGGTCTTAACGTAAGGTTTCTGTACGTTTCTGTTTGAAGTTCTGCCACTCAGTCTAAGTCACTATCCCCTTGCAGTGTCCATTCTCTGTGAGCACAGAGCTAGATTTTCAAATGACTTTGGTACCTATAATTGGGGCCAGATCGTCAGAGGTGCTCAGCACTCAATATGCTGCTCAACCTATGGAGTAGTTTTTAGGATCTGTTAAATTTTGGTGCCTCCCACAGTTTCTCAGGGCTAACAGCAGACTAGCTGGTTGGTATGCAGAGCTGCTTTGTTGTTGCCCTTGCCAGTTCTCCAGACTCACTTGCTTATCTGCACTGAATCCATGTTGTTGGCACAGAAGCGTGAGGGAGGACAACAATTTGGCAGAACTCTGGACTTTCATTGCATGTTAAAGGAAAGCTTGTTTCAAGGCTTAAGAAAGGAAGCAGTTTAAGCTTTAACTTCATTCACCAAACAAGAGGAAAAACCTCTGTCTCCGCCCCCATGTTTGTTCAGCTGTAGTGTAAATAAATGATGACCTCTCCTCCCCACCCCCACCTCTCAGCCTTCAGTACCTTTTGAACTCTTAATAAGGCAGCTATAATATGGAAGTGGATAGAGGGACTGTCTCTTTCTATCAACTTATTGGAGAGTGTCCTACCAAAAAGGTCTCCCCTCCCCTTTTTTTTTCTTATTTTAAGTCCTTTAGCCTAAGACCTTATGTAGAAGCTATGAGGCCATGCTAACAGGTATGGCATAGTGGAAGTCTTCCTAATTTTGATGGATGGCTACATTAAATATTATACTAGCTTATATAAACACTAGAAAATGTACCCGACATTGCTTGAAGCTTTTATCTCAATTAACTATTGTTTTTCTTTTAAATGGTTATTCTGGGGTGGGGGTTCAGTATGCAGGCTGCCTTGAGGAGAAAGGACAACCCCAGCCCCCTCTCACGGCAGCAGTTTGGGTCTATGGCTGCTGCAGAAGGCACAACCAAGGGTAGACAGATGCACAAATTCACTCTGTGAACTATACAGTTGATAGCTGTCCCTTTCTCCACCCCAGTCCCCTGCTGGCCCAATGGGCTTATAGTTGTTCTGGGCCCCATCTCTGGCCCCCTGCCGTTCCCCTGTGATCATCATATAGTAGCCCAGTGTCTGAGAGTCTGTAACGCCGAAATGCTGGCTGTTCCCTCTGGGGGGGCGTTGTTGCCTGAAATGCTGGCTGTTCCCTCTGGGGGGGCGTTGTTGCCTGAAATGCTGGCTGTTCCCTCTGAGCGGCCCATGCTGCATGAGGAATGTGGGACCCAAACGGCTGCTTGCTCCCCCGTGGCAGCCTGGCTGAGTGGCACAGAAGGCAGCCAAGTGCCACGGCAGGAGAGGAAGGGGGGTGGGGCGGTGATGGGCGGCGTGACAGCGGCTCCAGGCCCCGCCTTCTGGCCATGAATGTCACCACCCTGCCCCCTTTTGCCTCCTGCTGTGGCACTCGGCTGACTTCTGCGCCGCTCAGCCAGGCCGCTGCATGGGAGCAAGTGGCGCAAGCAGCTGTTTGGGCTCCGCGCCCCCTATGCAGCATGGGGAGTGTTGAGCCCAAAAGGCCATTTGGACTCTGCGGTCCCCCGAGTGAGAGGCAGGAGGGGGAGGAGAGTTGAGAGAGAGGGAGGGGGGAGGCAGTGGGAGGAGAAGAGAGAGACACGGAGCGAGAGACTGAAAATCACGTCTTATGACAGGCTAACTGGCTAGTTCTACAATATAACTGTCCTTCCTACAAGACCCCTCCCCCCTTTCAATTTTAGGAGAAACAATCAAATTCCCAGCATATCCCATTGTCCTGGAACCACCAAATCCTTACCTTGCTTTAAGAGAGAAGAGGAAGCTGCATACCAAATTTGTTCGTCCTAGCTCTTACCATTTAGGAGGTGTCTTGAACAAATGGACTCACAGAGGGGCGGATAGACAGACGCACATTTCAAAATATATACAGGCAGTCCCCGGGTTACATGGATCCGACTTACATCGGATCCCTACTTACAAACAGGGTGAGGCAACCCCGCACTAGCTGCTTCCCCCCAGCAGACCAGGGAGACGCAAAGCTAGCCCCCCCCCCCCCCAGCAGACCAGGGAGACACGGAGCGGCTTTTCTCAGTAGACACCTCAGCTTGAGAATAAAGGACTGAGGGGAGTGAGGTGTGGGAGAATAAAACTGAGCTCTGGAAAAATGTTTGGCTAGAGTTTCCCCTACAATATGTACCAGTTCCAACTTACATACAAATTCAACTTAAGAACAAACCTACAGTCCCTATCTTGTACATAACCCTGGGGACTGCCTGTAGTAAAAAAGAAGATTTAATCTGCCATTTGCAGGGAGTGCGGCAACAATTTTTACATGAGGGGGAGCTGAGAGCCAACCTATAAAATCTCTTTACCGTGGAAATCACTTCAAGCCATGGGGTGGCTGCAGCATTCCTAGTTCTGGTACCTATGCATGTATACGTGGTCGAATGGCTATATATACCATTTACAGTTTGTAGGAAGGGTGAGTGAGGTTCTCTCTTTTTGTAGTTGATTGAGCACTGTGGGTGAACACTTCTCACAGAATGACCATTCTGTATCTGATCTCTGTCGTCCTCTTCCAAGGAACCCTGACCAACACCTTCAAAAAATGAGCCTAGGAGCGACATTCATAACTCTGCAAGATAGCAAAAATCATGGACTCGCTGGAAACTTGCTAGTTGTATGTCTTGCTACAACAGTCCACTATCTCTTCCTCTTCTTTCTGCAGAGGGGTTTATTTTCCATTTTGATTGTTTTCTTTAAACATTCAGAAGCTTCACAGGGTAGCCAAGTTAGTCTGTACAGGATGAATTTAAAAAAGCAACAAAAGGCCTGGTAGCACTTTACAGACTAACAAAACATGTAGATGTATCAAGAGCTTTCGTGGGCACAGCCCACTTCTTCAGATGATCTGAGTTATGAGTTATGATGTGCAAACCCAACATTGTTAAGCATAAAGGAGTTAACACATTTCTTCCACTTCAATCTGGGGAAGATACTCTGAATCACAGCTAATTATGAAGAGGAGCTTTTTCCTTTTTTTTCCCCCCAAGCTGTATTGGTCCAAGACAAGAGACTTTTTGCTCACAGTACACTATGTGTTTCATATCCTAGGACCAACATGGCTACAACAATATGGAAAACATTTGTAATTCGTATGTACCGTACATGTGGGTTCTCATCCCTTCTGATATATTTAACTCCATAAGTGTCAGTGTATTCAGTTCTCACTGTCAGCTTCAGAAAGGACTTTAGAATCTGCAGCTCCTTTCCATTTAAAAAAAAAAAAAGGACTATAGGTCTGAGAGGCATTTTCACCAGCTGGTGGTGGCCTGGCTTTTTTGGCAACGTGCTTGATGTTCCCAAGTGCTCCTTTAAATATGAAGTCATTTCAGCCCTATTCAGCACTGACAAAAGCCAGGGCAGTGCCGCTGAAGTTGATAGGAGTTGTGCCAAAATTCAGTCCTTATGAGCAGATGCAATTCTTTCTCAGTGGTGGTCTCCTCAATTGGATTGACTTGCATTGTTGTAGTCGTAAATGAAACCACGGCCAGATACTTGAATGCATTGCTTAAATGTCGAATCATAGGACGGGGAATTGGGAGTTGATTTTATTCTTAGTTTTGCTACTGACTTGCTGTGTGAATGGGAAGTCGCCTGATCTCTGCCTCCATTTCACTATAGGAAAGTCATAGAGTGCTTTGAGATCCTTTGAAGACAGGCATTCCAGAAGTGCAAATCAACATCTGGACATCAAAAGGGGCTGATACTGGCTGCAGTTAGCTTGTGTCTCATTAGGTCATTGAGGGCCAGACTGCCAAGTGCTCAGCACTAAGAGTTGGGGCAGGAGTTTCCAAAGCACTTAGCACATGTTTCTCTGTGTTAAAGTCCAGGTTTGCTGAGGAGCTGTGCTATTGATGTTCTGAGCTCCTCTGAAAACCTGTCTTTGAAATGTGAAAAATATGCACTAGGTAGTGCTAATTCAGATAGGGTTTTTCAAAGAAAAACTGCACATCCTCATATCTCAAGATGGAAGTGTCACTGGTAGCAGGTTGCTTGAACTGCTTTTTCAGTCTTGTGTGTAGATATGATGGCTTTAGTTCTAGAGGTTTGGTTATCTTTAAACGACAGTTCGATCACGGCTTGTTTTGGTTATTCACTTCATTGAAGATTGATTCACTTCCCCTTCTGCCCCCTCACAATCTCATTTTTGCAATCTTGAGCAGGCAAGCAGATGTTAGTGCCTGTACTAACTGGACTGAATTGAAAGCAGAGCCCAGTCCAGGGTTTGGAGCTGTGCTGCCTTCATTCAGAATTGGATTGGTCCACACCAAGAAGTGTCCCCAGAGAGACTACAGGAAGCCAGATAGCTTCTTTTAAAATATAATTAAACATAACCAAGAAGAAATTGACTTGCTCTGAAAAAGATCACCCAACTTAGACTCTAATGCAGCCAGTGGCAGTCTTCCAGATCTAGAGCACACACTGACTGCATTTCCAGGGAAGTGTCTAATTAGATGGCATAACAGAGTTCCCTTTTAATTCTGTTTTCCAGACAGCAGATAGCTATTTTCTCTTGTCTGTAGAGGGAATATATGGTATTGTTAGAGGTAGAGGAAGGCATGGCATGGTGAATATATTATATGAAAGATCACTTTCTGGTTTTGATTAATGACACTTGTGTTTCTTGTCTCTAACTTAGGGGTTTTTTTATTTTGTTTCTTTGGATGTTTCTGGACTTTCCTCCTGCCTTTGCTCACTTCCCTTTCATGGACATGGCTTAGGTTCCTTATTTATTCCTGTTTTAGGGAACTCAGTCTAAAAAGAGAAACCACCTGGAATGGAAAGGAAAGAAAACAAAGTGAAATGAGGTAAACCTCGCATAACAAGCTGCCTGTCTACCTTCATGCCCTTTCTTTTAAACAAGAGGCATGAACCATGGTAATCCAATAAAGCAGAAGAAGAGCTGGCTTGTAAGACAGGAATACTATTTTATTTGTGCATGGATGGCATACAGTGTTGCAGCAATGTCGATCCCATAATAGCGAAGAGAGAGATGGAGGGTAGATAGTACCTTGATCTGAGGAGCTCCATGTAATCTCAAAAAATTCTAGCAGAATTTGGTCCAATTAAAGGTATTACCTCACCGTCATTGTCTCTCTGACAGGCTTCAGTGGGAGTAATCCTTCAGAAAGGCACATGCTGAGATGTTTTTCAACGCAGTCTAGGAGATTTAGACACTTGACTGCCCCTCAGATTAATGGGAGTTGTGTGTCTTAACTAGGGATGTTAGCTAACCTAATTTTTGGTAAACATGTAACCGCTGAATTTTTTCAGCAGTTACATGTTTACATACGGTGGAGAAGGGAGCAGGTGGGAGCTAGTGCTCAAGAGAAGCCAGCTTTAAAGCCAGCTCCCACCTGCCCCCCACTGGAGCCAGCTCCCACCTTCCCTCCCTTGCTGCTGCTGATACATGCTCTCATCTCTAGTCTTAACCCATTGGGCCTCCTTTTTTTTTTTTTTTTTTTTTAAATCTCAGCTGTACTCCTTTGGCCTCAGGACTTTACAGTAGAAACACACTCTAAGTTGCTCTGGGATGTTAGTACAGGGGGTTCTGTATTTAATACTCATTTGGGTTCATTAGTGTGTCCCTTGTGTTTCTGTTCTTGTTACGATGGCGTGTGGCCTTGTGGTTTGACGTGATAGAGGAAGGTAGACAGTGTAACCAGTGTTTCAACTTCTAAAACCCTGGTATGGAAATCGTGTGAGGTCAGAGGGCCCGGAGTTGATTTCCCACAGATGGGGGGTGGGTGGGAAGGGGGTGTGGAAGCCCTGAGCCTGACTGCAGGATCTGGCTTCCTGCTCTGACACTCCTGCTACCCCCAGCTGATGGAATGGCAGCGCATGAACACGCTGACTGGAGGCTTTCCCTATGTCACGTTATTGAATTTTAATCTGAACAAGCAGATCACTTTTGTACCCACTATTGTGCATTTGCCCCAAATTTGGGGCTGCATGGACAATGGCTCTTAAGGCTTGTCAGTTGATACCTGAGGCCACACAATGCCCTGAGAAGGGCACACATGAATAACTCCATGGCTCCTTGCCTAGAAAGAACATAGACTGGTTTGGTGATCATGTGATCAGTCCCATTTGGGAGGCACCAGCACCCAGAAGAATGGTGGTTTTCCCTCTGCATGAGCAAGGTTATAAAGGTATCCTGAGGCTGCCTCCATCTTGTCTTCATTCCTGCCCTTGGCTCCAGAAGCACCTTTGATAAGGACATAGGGCCCGGAAAGCTTTGTGGACCCATCCTAACATAGGATATACACCAGAGACTTGTAAGCTTGCAGTTGGTTACATCTCTGCTAAGAGCCTGCATTAAGAACTTGGTGACTCATTTATGTAATGTGTTTTCTTTACCAATCTTACTCTCAACCTTTTCTTTCTTTTTATTAATAAATCTTTAGATTTTAGGACTGGCCCAGCGTGATCTTTTGGGTAAGATCTGGGGTAGAAATTGACCTGGGACTGCGGCTGGCCCTTTAGGACTGGGAGAACGTATCTGGAGTTGGTGAGATTGGTTTTATAACCTCTCATCTGTGTAAGGCATAGTTGTGGCACAGGTAAAGCTAGAGTATCTAAGGGGGATTGCTTATGAGACTTCTTGCTGCCTAAGGTGGCAGATGACGTGCTCTGTGTGACTGGTTTGGTGCCTTATAGGGAAGAACCCCAATCTTGAGATGTAAAGAGCCTGTTCTGAGCAATTCTCCCTGTTTTGACCCTCCCAGATCATCTGTTATATTACACCCCCGCTGTTCCCATTAGCCAGAATCTTGGCCAATGGGAGCAGCAGGACACGGTACCTGGGCGCAGCAGGGGACACACAGCCAGATAAGTGCCCTCCATCCCTTTCAAGCCCAGACCCCGCACCCTCAGCCCACTCTTGCACCCTCCCTCCTGGCCAAACGCTACGCCCTCCCTTGCTCCTGCCCCCTGGCCAGACACCATGACCCCAGCCCACTCCTGAACCCTCCCTTGTTCCTGCATCCTCTTTCCCAGCCTGGGACCCCACCCTCAGGCTGCTGTTGCATTCTACCTCCTGGCCAGATACCCCCTCCTGTACCCAAACTCCCAGCCAGACCCCCACTCCTAGCCCATTCCAGCGCTATCTCCCACTCAACCCCCCAACCCTCACTCTGTCCTGCATCCCCATCTCTATCATGCTCCCTGGCAGCCTCCTTCTGCACACTGAGACCCTCATATTTGGCTTCACTCCAGAGCAGTGTTTCTTAAACTTTTTAAGACCGAGGAACACCCAACAATAATTTTCTTTTATGAGGAACACCAAGGATTTTTTGTTGGGGTTGGGGGGGAGGGAAGGTCAGGGGAGAGTCATTGAGCAAAAAAACGGCTCAGGGGGAAGCTGTTGAGAGTTGTTCAGTTGGGGGGGGGGGGGGAGTCGCCTGTCTGTTTAAGGGCGGCCATCATTTTGAACTCTGTTCTCCGCGGCGCACCTCCAACTGCCTCGTGGCACACCGGTGTGCTGCAGAACACAGTTTAAGAAACACTGCCCCAGCGCCTAGGTGGGCTTTCAAAATCTTCTAATCCCAGGACCTCAAAAATTAATCTGGCCTGTGGGAAGCCCTGAACCTTGGTCCTGCCTGTCCTCTCTCTTTCTTCTTCCTCCCCTTCCCGTGAGAGGATGGAGTGAGATGTCTCAGTTGGGGGACGTATTAGCGAGAATTGGGGGGATGCCTCTTTGTGTGTAGCCCCTGACTGAATTTTTTTCTATGGATTAGTGGCCCCCAACCCAAAAAAGGCATTTTGCCATCATGGGTGGTTGGCTAGTGGTCCACTAAAAGGTTTGTGTTGACCAGGTTGGGCTGTGGGCCGAAAAGTATGAGCCGCTGCTCTAGTCCAGGTCCTGTCTCAAGAGTGGCCAGCAGCAGATGCATGAGAGGAAGGTGTAAATGTTGTTGCAGTTAAGCCAGGGATGGAGACTTTTTGAGAGAGAGGGAGGAGGGTAGGGAGAGGGGGTCAGAAACCACTGACCCCTGGCTCCCAAGTGAGAAAGAGGAAGAAGAAAAGCCTCACAGATGTGGCCCCCAACTGAGAAGCAGAAAGGACACCTCACTCCCTTTGAGCTCCAGCCCCACAGATGAGGGGAGGGGAAGGCACCGAGGCTCAGGGCTTAATCCCAGAATTAGATGAATTCTTCTGGAGATTAGTAGATTTTGTGGGCCCTCCCTAGGTTCTGGGGTGGGGCCAAAATAAGAGGCTCAGAGGAGGGACTGCTGGGAAGCAGGCTTGGAGTGTGGGGTTCTGGGGAGAGGGAAGACAGAAGGGGGCTTTCCTGGGGAGGGGGGCATGGGCTATATAGGTTTCCCATCCATGCAGTAGGCAGATAATGGGATAATTTCCTCCTTCCCACATGTTTGGTCTCATGTTTGTCTTCAATAGTTGGGGTTTAAGCCAAACTCATATTAAGACCTTGAATATGCCTTCATATTGTACTAGAGTTTTCCTTTTAAACTGTTTTACAAACAATATTGTGGGCCTGGTGAAATTCTACTCTTGAAGAGGAAGAGTTATGTAGTACAGTCTCTTCACCA
This sequence comes from Pelodiscus sinensis, assembly GCF_052426305.1. Classification (NCBI taxonomy): domain Eukaryota; kingdom Metazoa; phylum Chordata; order Testudines; family Trionychidae; genus Pelodiscus; species Pelodiscus sinensis. Next base: position 116,493,917 of record NC_143056.1, on the reverse strand, counting down.
ACCAATCGACATCCCAATATCTTCATTCATCTAATTTAAGTGTAATTTCCTGATGGTTCTCAAAGTTTTGCATGACTCCTGATGTACTGTTGAGGAGGACAGACTTCCCATTTTACCAAATCAATCGCTTAAATCAGGGGTGGGTTACCTTTCTTGGTTGGGGGATCACAGTCCCCCCCCCCCCCAAAAAAAAATCAGGGTCTGCACACAAGTGAGAAGCGAAAAACAAAATAAAACCCTCAAACCCTCACTGATACAGCTCCAGACTGGGAAGGAGAAAGATGTACCTCACACTCTCCTCACACACCAGAGCCTAGGGGGACCCAGCCTAGTAGATTTTGTGTGTTCCGGTCCTGTGGGAAGGTCACCGGGGAGGCTGGAGCACCAGTGCAGACTCCCCAGTACTGGGGAGGGGGCTGAGTCTAGGGGGGCCGAGGCCAGATCCAGACAAGCTGGGGACTGCCTCTAGCCTCTGGGCCTGAGGTTCCCCACCCCTGCCTTAAATCATGGTAAGGTGAAAAATAGGGACAGACTGAGGGGAGACTGCTGAGACTATGGGTGTCACGACTGTGGGAGCAGTCCATGTGAACTTGGGACATAACCTTGTGAACTCGTTCAGTCTCATTTTAAACCTGTCAGAGTGATATAATGCTGGAAGAGCTTACACTTGACGTAGGATATAACTTATTGTGATAAACAAGTCAACTTTGTTGGCATAAAAGACCTTTCCTCCAGGGAGGTGTTCACTGATGTCCATTCAGACACTGTTATGGTTTGCTGACATTTCCTGCCCAGTAAATCTCCCTGGGAGCATTGCCAGATTCTTACCCGCTCTCTGGTTTTGTGTTTTTTAAAGCCTGGGAGTGGCCAGCCTGTTGCAAGTCTTGCTATGACTTAAAATTTCCAACTTCTCAACTGAGGGTGACTTTCTTCCCTTTAAAAAGTATCCACAGTGGGGTGGGAAGGAGAACATAATGGCTCTGAAGAACAAGACTATGGATCCAGTCACTGTTCTTTTTGTCCTGGATATCCATAATACCCAACAAGGAGTAAGTGTTAAGAGAGCTACTCTGAGAAGGAGACCATACAAAAAAAGATCAGTCTGGCAGTTTAAGACCATAATGATGATCTAAGAACACAACAGACAAGTATGAAAAACATGCATTCTCACAGTGCACAAAAAATTGGTGCTTCAGAGATACCATAGGTGTCTGAAAACAAATCGGGGATGTTAGTGGTTAACCTCATTATGGTTAATGGACGGAGAGGGAAAGGGCTGGAGTTGTGGGCGGGGACCCCCTGTGGACAGGGGCTGCTGCCAGATCACTCTCTGTTCACAGGGAGTTTGGACCCATTTAACTGGTTAACTGGCTAAATTTAACATTTTACCAGTTAACTAATTGGGATTTTGAATCCCTTGAACAAATGGGGTTCCTTTAGTCATGTTATGTGGGCTCCGTGAATATTAGCATCTTTCTCCAGAAGTTCTCATATCCCTGTACAAATGTGCTACAAGACTCCAAACTCCCTTTGTGATGCAGGTAAGAATTATCCCTTCCCATTCCTGTGGCACAGAGAAGCAGTGTGTGAAAAGCATTTGCCCATATCCTCTAGGCAATTCTGTAATAGAGCCAGCAATAGTAATTAGGACTCTTTACTTTGTCCTTCAATCTTAAAACTCTAGGCATTCTCTCTGTTTTCTACCTTGAGTGCCACTCCACTGAAACACTGTGGCTGTGTCTACACTGGCCACTTGTTCTGGAAAATCGGCTGCTTTTCCAGAATAACTTGCCAGCTGTCTACACTGGCCCCTTGAATTTCCGGGAAAGCACTGACAATCTACTGTAAAATCATCAGTGCTTTTCTGGAAAAACTATGCTGCTCCCGTTCAGGCAAAAGTCCTTTTCCGGAAAACTGTTCCGGAAAAGGGCCAGTGTAGACAGCACAGATTTCTTTTCCGCAAAAAAGCCCCGATCGCGAAAATGACAATGAGGGCTTTTTTGCGGAAAAGCGCGTCTACATTGGCACGGACGCTTTTCCGGAAAAAGTGCTTTTCCAGAAAAGCATCCTGCCAATGTAGACGCGCTTTTTCCGGAAATACTTATAACGGAAAACTGTTTTTGTATTTACCTCAGTGCATTATATAGTATTAATCTTTGCGCAAGATATGCCTTTTGAGGGTTATTTGAAAGCTAAAGTTGGATCATTATCATCCTGGTAAAATGTGTGGCAATACTATATGTAAAGTTGTATGATTTAATTGCGGGTGCAACTTAAGCTGCACTTTGGCTGCTAAGAGGCTTTTGCCCACCCCTGCTGTAGCAGCACAGCTGTGCTTCTGTAAGGTGTGCAGTATAGATGTCGGTTGAAACCTATTCCAAGTCTGACAAAACCAGTTCCTCAGAGACAGAGGGCAAGCTGATGCCTTGGCCAGGTGACACCAAACTCAGTAGGCCATGTCCTGCCAATGAGTACCTGCTTAGCAAGAAAGAGGGCATGGGCAGACAATCTGCCTTTTAGCAAAGAAACAGCATGGGCTTCCCATCCATGCAGTCTGCCTGTCACCATCCTCCCAATTGGAAATGTTTCTCTAAAGGACTGTATGAAAAGAAGGGGCAGTCACCCCATATTCCCCTCCTCTTTTTGTCCATCTCTTAACTGCACAAGGAGGACTGAGGAAAGCATCCTAAGGAATTTAGCCAGTAAGACTGTTGAGGACATGTGAGGAGAGAAATGGTAACTAATTGACCATTCATTTCCAGTTGGAAATAGGTCAATGGAGGGATGATAGGAGTTGCTATAGGGAACTTTCTGGGTGTCTGGCTGGTGAGTCTTGCCCACATGCTCAGGGTTTAGCTGATCGCCATATTTGGGGTCAGGAAGGAATTTTCCTCCAGGGTAGATTGGCAGAGGCCCTGGAGGTTTTTCGCCTTCCTCTGTAGCATTGGGCACAGATCACAGCTGAAGGACTCTCTGCATGTTGGGGCCTTCAAAGTATTGGAAGGCTTCAATATCTGAGACATAGGTGAGAGGATTATTCTAAGAGGGGTGGGCGAGATTCTGTGGCCTGCACTGTGCAGGGGGTCAGACTAGATGATCATAATGGTCCCTTCTGACCTTAAAGTCTATGAGTCTATGAGTCTATGAGTCTATGAGAAATACTGCTTTGAATTGAACAGAGCATGTTAAGTTAGACACTTGGTTTTTCCTGGTATCCATTTCTGGCTTTTAAGTCTTATTACTTGTATTCATTGAAAATATTGTTTTATTGTTTTATCTAAACTGGAGTGTTAACAAGGTTTGTGCATAGAATTTCTAGCAATAAAATTACAGATTTTATATGAGCTTGTATGGTCCCGAAGAGGATTGGGCAGTACAAGATGGGCATTTCTGGGCAAAGTCTGGGAGTGGGCTAGGGTCCCCCTGCAGTGTAATTTAGGCTCATAAAAGCCGAAGTGTGACATGCAGGATACAAGTGCACACAGATACAGGGGGGAGTGACTTAAATGCTGGAGGGTGGGGGAATGGCAGCACAGGGAAGCACAGTCTGGAGGCTCCTTAACCCCTCCCAGACAGACCCCTACTCCCAGTCTGCTTTAGCACTCTACCTCCCATTCAGATCCCTCCCCCCACCATCACCTTCTCCTGCAGCCCTCTCCCTGCAGCCCCCTCCTGCACCCTGAACCCCTCATTTTGGCCTCACCACAGAGCCATGGGGGGCTTACAAAATCTACTAACCCTGAGACCTCAGAAAAGTTAATCTGGCCTGTGGGAAGCTCTGAACCTTGGTCCTCCCCGCCCTTCCCTGGCACTCCAGCCCCATGGTGGAGAGGAGTGAGGTGTCTCAGTTTGGGGCCACATCAGTGAGGATTAGGGAGGGTTATTTTTTGGGGGGTGGTTGTCTCTCTTTTGATATTTCCATTCTTACCAGTTATATATGCCCACATATGTTATCACTCCAGTAGCATGATATGAATGATTTAGTATTTAAGGTGTATTTAGAGATATGCAAAAGCATTTTGTCATCATGGGTGGTTGGCTGGTGGTCAACAGAAAGGTTTCAGCCAAAAAGTTTGAGAACCACTGGTCTAGATACACCCTTAGTATATCACACTCCAGTACTCTGACTAGTAGTAATAATAATGGGCCAGTTCCTCAGCATTTCTCTGTGAATTCAAATCTGTTTTCTGCCCAGTGTATCTATTTTATACGAAGTCTAATTTCAGATGTGCATTCTTTCCCAGAACAGGTAAAAATTTTGCCAACCTAAACATAGTATGTAGTGTGCTCTTTACTTTCCCCCTTTGGGGTTTTTGCTCATATTATTAGTGCTTTTTTTGTTATACCTTGTGTGAAAATAGAGATGTGCTATGAAGTGAAAACATTTATCACGTCAATGCTCAGTATTTGTATTTGAGGCTTAAGATCTTTTGGTTTAATTACTATTTTATCAGTTTCAAGAGATCCTTGTTGTTTCTATCATATTTTAATATACAAAGAATGTGCTGTTATTTTCGAGACCTTTATGCTTTTAAATTGTAGCTATTCTCTGTACTTGATTTCTTAGTAAATTACATTTTGCCTTTTAGTGTATAGTTCAGCATGGAAACATTACTTTTCTCACGGGAAAAGCATAGATTTACACATAAACAGTCTATCCAGTACTGACAATAAATCTAGTCATGTATCTAACGATCTTGGGGTTCATTTAAAAAACAAACCAATGAAAGAGAAAGGAATAAAGCAACTAGAGAGCTTCTAAAGAGACCTGTTGCAGGTTAGCCAGGTGTTATATCCAACCCCTACCTTCAGGGCACATCTACAAATTCCTAGGATCATAATATTGTTTCTAAATTATAATCTTGCACAAACATCTCCTCTCTAAAATGCTGTGTTTCTACATAGTCCTGTTTTTTGTTTCTACTTTAAAGCCCACTGCTATGTACCCATGTCCAAGCTGTTGAATGGCTTCTGAGGTTTACCATTACCATAGATGTTTGTTTACTTGTAAAGGCACCATATGGGTGTACCCTCATGGAGATGATTGCAGAATCAGGGCTTTAATTAACTGTCACTGTTTTCTGTGTATCTTGGGAGTAGTGCAAACTTGCTCAGTGTGAACATGAGAGAGGCACACGCCCAATAATATATTGGTTCCTGCCTGCTGGGGGGGAGGGGAATGCGTGTAATCGAACAAGATAAGCTTGGGGTTATCAGTTTATCAGTTAATTGTGTAGTCGTCTGTACTTGACGTGCACCTATTGTTGGCACATTATAGTCTTAAAATTACCAGCCTAGTAAACAAGGTTGTAAGTAGCTAGTCCCACCATGTTTATTTTTCACAGTGATTCTCGAGCTGCTCAGTTATTTTGTGTTTGTGTCATGTGCACATGCCAAGAGCATAGCTTAAGGGTTTGATTCTGAGAGTTAAGTGTGTGTGGCGGGGGGAAGGGAATCTGGAGAGGTGGTGGTGATCCTGTTAAAATATATATTGAATAATAACCCTTTCAGTTTTGTAAGCAGCTTGAGTCTCAGCTCATTTAAGCCTGAATGGTATATGTCCCCATAGGACGCTTGCAATGCCCCTACATCCCAGAGAGATGTGTGATTGAATGAGTAACTTTCATCTTTACAGCATATGGGCCAAGTCTGTCTGAGCAGAACTGGGACGTTTCCTGGGGGTGGGGGCTTGAAGACATCTGTCTCTGACCTATCCACACACCCCAACGCTCTACGTGGATTTTATGGAACAGACCAAAGAGCACAGTAAACCCTCCTTTTCCTGTAATAATTGGATCACATTTGATTTGAGGTCACCCCACCAGACGCCTCTCTCTTCAATCCCCACTGAAGCAGCTGGCAGTTTCATAGCTGATTTTAATCCAGAATCGGTTTTGGTTTGTTCCCTGCTTCCTGGTCTCTGCATACATCATGTATTTGCCTTTTTGCTCCTGAAAGATACAAGGGGGAGAGCAAGAAATTTTAGCAGCTCACTAGTTACGTGCTGACTGACTTGTATTTTCGCTGGCAAATGAGACATCTAGCTGCTAAATCGAGAGGGAGGGATGTAAAGGTGCCAGCAAAATTTTACAATACTGTATTTTTAGAAATTCTTTGGTTTCCTGTGGATGAGATCAGCCCTTGCTCTGTCTCTTTTCCCTGGCAGTCCTTCAGATTAGCTCTTCTTATATAAAGGTCTTGTCCACACTTCAGGGACTATACTACATAACTATCACATAGCTGTAGCAATGTCCACATAACCCCATACAGGAGTGTTTCTCAAAGTGGTCAGTGGACCCACTCTGAGAGAGCTGCTACTGGGCCATTCTGGTTTGTTTACTTTTGCGGCTCCCATTGGCTGTGGTTTGCCATTTAAAGCCATGGGGAGACTCAGGAAGCAGCATGATCAAACCGGAGCCGCCCAGTAGATGCTTTCTCAGAGTGGATGTGCAGACCACTTTGAGCAATGTTGCCATAGAGTAGACACAACTTACGTTGGCAGAAGGAAAGTTTCCATTGCTGTAGGAAAAACCACCATTCTAAATGGCAGTAAGATAGGTCAGCGGAAACTTTCCTTTAAGCTGATGGTTATGTCACCCCTGAGTAAAGTAGAGAAATCATTCTGAATTTTAATTGTGAATCAGGCCAAAGACTGAAGCTTTAGACTGGTTAAAAGATAGGAAACAAAGGGTAGAAATAAATGGTCCGTTCTCAGCATGGAAAGAAGTAAATAGTGGTGTCCCCTTGGGGTCTGTTCTGGGACCAGTCCTTTTCAGCATATTCATAAATGATCTGGAAAAGGGGGGTAAACACAGAGGTTGCAAAACTTGCACGTAGTACAAAACTACTTAAGATTGTGAAGTCCAAAGCAGACTGTGAAGAGCTACAAAAGGATCTTTCAAAACAGAGTGACTGCATTTATCAACATGACATTTCATTTGCCATTTTGTCACCCAAAGTAGTGCATGTTGGAAAACAATCCCAATTATACATACAAAATGATGAAGTCTAAATTAGACGTTACCACTCGAGAGAGGTCTTGCAGTCATTGTGGGATAGTCCTCTGAAAAATCCACTCAAAAATCCACTCAATGTGCAGCAGCAGCCAAAAAAAGGAACAGAATGTTAGGAATCCATAAGAAAGGGAGGATACATAATAAGACAGAAAATATCCTATTGCCTCTATATAAATCCATAGTACATCCATGTCTTGAACACTGCATGAAAATATGGTCACCCCATATCAAAAAAAGATATATAGGATTTGGAAAAGGTTCAGAAAAGGGCAACAAAAATTATTAGGGGTATGGAACAGCTTCCATTTGAGGAGAGATTAAGAATACTTGCACCTTAGTCCTCTTTTTTTAAAGAGGCGATCAGTGTTGCCTGTAAGAGGTGCGCCTTTGCGGACACGCAGGAGAAATTCAAATGCTGCCCAGCTGATTAGCAGAGCACCCACAGTTGGGTTGTTTCTACTGGTGGTGCACACTGGCACCTGCTTCAGTACACATTAAAATTTTATTCTTCACGTGGATGGAAAAATCCACACATAGTTCTAAAAGATTAATGGAAACATTGGATGTGATTAAGATCTATAAATCATGACTGGTGTAGAGAAGGTAGATAATGAAGTGCTATTTACTCCTCCTTATAACACAAGAACTAGAGGATCACCAATTGAAATTAATGGGCAGCTGGTTTTAAGACAAATAAAAGGAAGTCCACCTAGAAATAACAAAAAGTCAAACTGTGGTGCTCTTTGCCAGAGGATGCTGTGAAGGCCAAGACTATAAGAGGGTTCAAAAAGAACTAATAAACTCATGGAGGATACCCATTAATGGACCTATTAGCTAGGCTGGGTAGGGATGGTGTCCCTAGCCTCTGTTTGCCAGAAGCTGGAAATGGGTGACAAGGATGAATTACTTGATGTTCATTCTCTCTGGGGTACCTGGCATAGCCATTGTCAGAAGACAGGGTACTGGTCTAGATAGTCTGGCCCAAAATGGGCATTCTTATGTTCTTTGGAAGGGCTACATTCCATCCTTATTTTGTGGTGGCCTTTGAAATGTGAATAGCTTGGCACTGCTGAGCATAACGTTAAAGCAACTCTTCAGATAAGTGCTACTGTGCCACAGCACTTTAAAACTGCCACCCTCCTTGCGGAAAGAGGAATATAGGGGTTACCGAAAGAGCATGTTTGCTCTTCCACTAAAAAAAGTGGAAGAACAAAAGCATCGCTGGATGCAGAAGAGTTTTTCTGGGATCTCTCCGGAATCCTGAAAAACTCTGCAGTATAGCCTTACCCTCGCTGGGTTGAGGCAGGATGTGTGGGCTCTGGGGTGGGAATGAGTGATTTGGGTGTGGGAAGGGGTGAGAGGTGCAATCTCTGGGAAGAAATCTGGATGCAGGAGGAGGTGGAGAAGAGGTGGAGTCGGGGAGGTAGCTTCAGGCCGGGCAGTGTTGGGGTCAGATGGAGGGTTGGAGTACTAAGCAAGCCACAGGCTTGTGGATATGAGGGTGCAGGAATTTGGATTGGGGTATGTGAGGGGCTCAGGACAGGGGGTTTCGGTGTATGATAGGTTCAGATCTAGGGTCTGGGGGAAGGAGGAGTGCAGCAGTGTTATGATGCTGTGAGCAGATGGGGGCTTGGCCTCAATTGGGGGTTTATTGGCCAGGCTTCATTTTTAAATAAAATACTATGTCAAACCCAAAAAGTTTCTGCATTGTCTTTATTTATGAAAAGGGAGGGAACCTGTTTTTAGTCAGGGGTCACTGACCCACAGAAAAGTCAGTTGGGGCCACACAAATGAGATGCAAAATAAAAACTCCTCCAAAACCCCCACAAGCCTCACTAATGTGGCCCCAGCTGTGCTGGTGGGAGCAGGGGACATGGTATTGGGGAAGAGTGCCAGCGGGTACCAGGACAGGGGACAGGGTGCTGGGTAGGGTGCCAATGGGTGCTGGGGCAGGGATCAGGGTGCTTGTAGGTGCTGGGACAGGAGACTAGGTGCTGGGGCAAGGGACAGGGTGCCTGTGGGTGGTGAGGCAGGGTACTTGTGGGGGCCTGAGCAGGAGGAGGAGACCAGGACCAGTACCTGGGGATCCTGCAGCTGCAGGCCAAGGCCCAGGAAGTGCGTGGGCTGCTCTCCCAAGTCCTAAACAGTAGCATGGTACCCGAAATCCTGGTTCGTCGTGTGCCTGATGCCTTCCTGTGTGGGCTGGGAACGTGGGGAGGGGGAGTCCCAGACCGCGCCGGCTCCAGCTGGCGCACTGGAGAATTATTCCCTTCTGCCTTCCGGGTGGGGGGGAGAGAGGAGAGTCCCAGTCCGTGCCAGCCCCAACCTAAAAGGATGGTCCGTCATGCGCTGGGGACTTTGTGCTCCTGCTGCCTTCCTGCGCACGGGGAAGGGGTTTGGTGTCCAGGACTGAGCCAGCTCTGTCTGCTCAGGCAGTGCGTATTGCTGCGGGGAGGGGAGGGAAGGAGTAAGGCGCAACCCAAGCAGTTGCGGTTGGCGTGGTCTGGGACTGCCCCCACTCCCCGTTCCCACTGCCCAAGCAACTGGAGCTGGCGTGCTATTCCACTGCTTCCTGCCTGCAGGGTGGGTGGGGAGAGGGAAGTCCCAGACCATGTCAGCCCCAACTGCTTGGGCAGCGCGTGTTGCCTGAGCAGCTGGAGCCGGTGTGCTGGGGACTTTATTCCCCTGCTGCCTGCCTGTGGGGGAGAGGGGAGTCCCAGACCATGCCAACCTCTCGGGAAGCTTGCGCCTTACTCCTCCCTTCCCCGCGGCAGCACGAGGTACCTGAGCAGCCAGAGCCGGCGCAGTCCGGGACACCCAACCCCTTTCCCGTGCACAGAAAGGCAGCAGGGAAACAAAGTCCCCAGCATGCAATGGGCTGGAATTTTAGGTATCGCACCAGCTATTCGGGCGGGAGGAAGAGCAGCCGGCACACTTCCGGTACCAGGTGTGCAGCTGCAGAACTCTTCCCATCCCACTGGAAGCCCGCGCTACCTCTGTTGTTCCTGGAGGTAGCATCAGCGTGGCATTCATCTTGGGGAATGGGGCATTGAGGGGGGCCCCCCAAAAGCCTCGTGATCGACTGGTTGGACCCCCAAGATCGACCAGTAGATCGCGATCGACAGGTTGGTGACCACGGCTGTACAGGATAAACTTAAAAAACAACAAATAGTCTGGTAGTACTTTAAAGACTAACAAAACATGTGGATGGTGGTATGAGCTTTCATGGGCACAGCCCACTTCTTCAGATGACCAGAGTGTTGGATGTCCAGAATTAAAATAAATGGGGACGGGGGGGGGGGGGGGCAGAAGGAAAAAATGAGGGGGGGGGGGACAAGAAGAAGCAGAGGGTATAAAAATATCAAGGGGAAAATTGAGCTGTAATGTAACAGGAAAAACAAATAGTCTATAAACACCTAAAGATTGGATAGTCAAAAGAGGCAGATAAAAACCATTGGCAGGCAATAAGAGAGGAAGAGTACGAACAGCAGATCCTAGACAGACAAAGAACTATTGGCATCTTCATTGTTTGGTAGGTTGATAAAGTCCCAGCCATCTGGTATCTTTATTTAATCCATTAGCATAAGCAGGGCTTGACAAATCACTGAATCTACTCACCCATGGTGAGTAGATTTCAGCCAGCCACCCCATTCACCAGCGGCGTGTGCATGCGTAATGCGGGTCTTGCACATGCGCAGTGCAGGGCTGGCGAGTAGGTTTCACCACCGTTTGTCAAGCCCTGAGCATAAGTATCAAACTTTGATACTCACAAATTTGATACTCATGCTAATGGATTAAATAAAGATACCTAATGGCTGTGTTACTGCTTTACAGACCGCAAATGTCTATTTTAGGGATTCACAGAGACCCAGTGTGAACGCTTTTTTTTTCTCCATTAGTTAGCTCATTTTAATTGTCACACTAGCTATCCCTTCCTAATTCACACAGTTTAGCCTCCACCCCCCGCTGTAAATTTACAGTATGTCTCTTTTACTATGTCTCACAATGAGTCTCTTCTTTTTATTTGGCACTCTAGGCATTACAGTAATATAAATCATACCCAGCAGCTGGCTCACATTGCTGTATGTCATCTCAGGCCCTATTGGACTGAAGTTCATATTTGAAGTCTCTGTTGCAGTGGAAAGGTAAAAAGGAACAGAGGGTCTGCAGAAGAGGAAGGACTTGTGTTCCAGAAATGGGGTGGAGATAGGTCCCAAACCTTCTCAAACCCCTTATGGATAGTGTGACTTTTGTCCCTAGATCCAAATTGGGATTGATGGTGAGCGGAAACAAGACAATAGAAAATTTGAGAACACAGCTTGCAAGGTCTTCCTGAAACCAGCGAGGAGTCCTGTGGCACCTTAGAAACTAGTATTTATTAGGATATAAGCTTTCATGGGTAAGAACCACTTCATCTGATGAATTGGAGTGGAAGTTACAGTAAATCCTAGCTTCCGGGTTAATGTGCTGCTTCTAGGTCCTCTCTGAGACATAGTGACAGTTACTACTTGCATCCAGCTCACAGTGATGGCGGACTGTCTTCCCTTTTGCTGTTGAATCAGAGTGCAGAGGAGTTGAGGCCGAGAGCTGGGCTGTCAGAGAAAGTGGTGGGAAAGCAGGAGCAGTGCAGCATTTTTGTTTTTTCACTCTACCAAAATTCCACTAACTCTGAAGGAAAAAAAGCAAATGGAGAAATTGCTGTCTGGGTGGAAATGTCTAACTCTAGGTTTTATGAGCTGTCTCTGGGCTAAGAGCTCTTCCAGTAGAAGCCAGGGTTGCTATGGCAATCGAATGAGTTTTCTCCCTCCTGCTTCCTTCCCTGTGAAACCACAAGTGGCCAGATTTTAGTGATGTAAAATCCTGTTTAAAATGTCAGCTGGTTAAACTGCCTGTTTTACTGGTTAACCGGCCCATCACACACCATGCTGCTGGCAGCAGGGGCTGCCCCAACCCGGTTTGGCCCACTGCGTTATCACCAGGCTGCTCAGGCCGGGCCAAGGGTAGGGGTCTGCTCCAGGAAGGCTAGGCAGGGCCTGCCACACTAGAGATGGGCTGGGGAGGGGAGAGGGAGGCCTGGTGCTGGTTAACCAGTTACCCCAGCAAATATGCCGGTAAGCCCTCTACATCCCTACCAGATTCCTCAATGATGATTAATATATTTTTGGTGGTTTTTCAGGGAAGGATGTTTTTCAGGGAATTGATAACATAGTTCTGTCTTTAACCTTATCATGAAAAAAGTGTTTAGACTCTTCTCTCTTTAAATACTTCCCTGTCTGTCCTTCAAAGCTCATAGGGAATGTCTACACTGCACGGCAATTTCGGGATGCCAGAGGTATCCCAAAATAGCTATCCCGCATCTACACAAGCCACACGTTATTTTGAAATATTTTTTAAATAACTGGTGCACACTGTTTCGGCATCCCAGTAAATCTTGTTGCATGAGGGATCGGGGTGGTTCGAAATAGCGTGTTGTTCCGAAATTTGGCACTGTGTCCATGTGCCAAATTTCAAAATAAGCTATTTTAAAATAGATTCCAAATAAGATACACAAATTGTGTATCTTATTTCGAGTTTAGGGTGCTGTGTAGACACACCCTTTTGAGACAACTTGCTCCTGGATTCCTCCCAAATGTGATCTCATTTGCTGGTGTGTAACTATGGTGAGTGAGATGGGCGAAGGCAAGGACTGAGCCAGCCAAAAAGAGGCACAGAAATGCAACAGTCAAGTCCAAATGAGCCCAGACATCCTCTTTTTGGGTGGTTCTCCTGCTAACAGCTGTCCACAGACTTTTGCCTTAGAAGTGGCATTGATTAATTATGGACCCTTCTCTTCTTTCCAACTGAATAAACAAATGTGGATTTTATTATCATCCTAGACAACTAATGAGAAACTCCAGACTGGATTCTGACTTCCAATTTTTTTTTAAAGCTCCTACCTTCCTTACATGGAGCTCAATTGGAACTCTGTCTCCTTCCTTCCCCCACTCTTTAGTCACTTTTTCCATAGCAAATATTTAGAGAGTCTTGACCTACCTGAAGCAAACTGAGGTGGTGAGGGTTAAATACTGTATCTAAGTCCCTGAAAATTGACATGGGCAAAATCACTAGATGTTTACTGGGCTAAATTTTTCAGGGGACCTACTTGCATGCTTGCATAGGCTTTATACTTGTGTGCACAGATTGGGTGATGGTGAGTGTGTTATAGGCTACTACATAACAATTTGCATGAGTAGTCAGTCATATGTTTGCATTCATAATAGAGCTTGCCACTGTTATAGCGTACCAAGTTACTTGCCTATCAAGCTAATAATTTAAATTAATACAAACATATTAATTCGGTAATAGTTTAAAGCTGTAATGCAAGAAATCTTCTAAAAACTGCTCTCAGCATTCCCGTAGGCCCTTTGTGTTAGCTGGACTGATGTCTGGGTTCAGGTGTAATACACTAGGCCTTATGTCTGCCCATTGCAGTTTGTGAAGGCCCACTAATACTAACACAGCAGCACTCAACTGCTTGCAGGAGGCGGGGGCTTTGCCATTAACCCAGCTAGGTACAGGTCCAGGCCCTTTCTTAGCTGGGGTCTAGTAAGAGCCCCAAATTAGTGGTCCTGCTGCTTGTACCTGTCTGTTTGCATATGCTGCTTGCCTTCCCCCACACAGCCAACCACAAGCCTGTTGGTGTGCCGTGCACTGACGGGGCTGTGTGGCAGTCCAGATGCCATTAGGCATAGGAGCATCATGGGTGCCATACAGCCTAGCCCTAGGCTTTCTAGTGAGTCGGGTTCCCCTGCAGTGCAGTGGCTCCTGTTCTAGGATATACTAAAATGGCCTCTGAACGCACTTTCCAAATGACTGCCATGTCTTCATTACAGCCAATTAGAGGTCAGGGCTGCACTTGAATGAAAGAACATACATAAGCTCACAGTCCAGGTCAAGTAATATGGGGCTATATTTTATCTTTTGTCCATGCTGCAACAGGCCATTCACAAGCTCAGCGGAAGCGGAGGGTGTCAGACTTCTGTGGTTGAGACATGATCTCACCAGATACTGGTCATAGTTTTTTTCTGGTTTCCCGGGGACTGAAAAGGGGTACTTAGCTCTGGACCTTTCACCCACACAGGATGGTAGAAAAAATACCATCCGGCTCAGCAGATGTATTATTATATAAAAGTCCCAAATAATTGGTCCAGGCTGTGTTGAGAAATCAGGACACAGGTTGCAATAGATAACCACAAAGCCCCATAGCAATGAATTGATATATGTGATAGTAAGTTAAGAGCAATGATACATTGACCAATAGGAAAAGAACACTTTAGCATTAGAAACATCCCCTATTGAACATGCATCAAACGTGTTATCATCTGCATCACTTGGTATAAAAGTGGCACCCCAGCCTACGGGGCAATAGGGAGAAGAAGATACAGTCCTTCGAAGGGCCAGAAGGATGGTCCCTGGTGATGGGGAAGGTGAAAATAATGAGAGAGATGATGGGCTAATGCCTAAGATTGTTCTAGAAGGAATGATGAAAGTCTATGGTATGGAAATACGGATGGACATTCCCTGTCTTATGAAATTGGGGTGTTTGTGACCGTGCTAACCATATCAATAAACTATATTTGTAAATATCCAGAGTTTCTATGGTGTGAGTGTTGCAACCATGCACATCTGGGTTCCCAATCATAGAACAGGCCTGCGCAACATACAGCCTGAGGGCCACATGCGGCCCGCAGGGGCTCACTGTGCAGCCTGTGACAACTACGGGTGGCGCGGCCCCATCCGATCCGCCAGCCAGGCGGAGGAGTGGAGCGCGGCTGGGGAGGGGGAAGTGCGTCAGTTCTCGCCTCTGGGATGCCTGCGTGCAGCTCCAGCGCGTGGAGTTGGGGTGTGAGCCAGAGGGCGGGACGTCAGCAGACGCCAGGATGCTGGTGTGACATCATGGCCAGCGACTGCCGGATTATAAAAGGCAGAAGCCAGGTAGGGGAGAGGAAGGGGCTTGTGCTGAGGGGAGGGGGGCAGGTGAGGAGAAAGGGGAAGACACCAAGGGGCAGGGTGAAGGAGAGACAAATGCCAGGGGGCCAAGCGGAGACACGCGGTGGTGTTTTTTGTTTTGTTTTGTTTTCTTCTCAACAAAATTTTTTAGCCACGTGTTTGGTATTTTTTGGGAGAGCATTCCTACTTGTGGCCCGCAGCCGTTTTCTTTGGAGTAATATGGCCCTCGTCACTTTCCGAGTTGTGCAGGCCTGTCATAGAATAATTGAAAAAATCTTGCCCTATCATAAGAAGGAAACATTCCACCAAAACTGGCCAAAATGTTCCAACTAAAATCACAAACTCTTCAATTGTGAAGAGCTGGAGAGAAGTAGTGATTAAGGCAGGGGCTGACAAAATACAGTGTGTGGTCCGGATTCGGCCCACCAAACCACCGGATCTGGCCCACCACTGTCCTGCAGCCCAGCAGAGCCTCAGGCAGGCTCTCTGCCTGCCCCATCCTCTGCACACCATTCAAAGAAGCCATGTGCGGGGTCCATGTGTATTTATGTGCTGTGCACTCCTTGGAGGCAGGAGAGGGGGCTGCCTCCGCCCCCTGTACATTGGATAAGGCCCCTGGAAGCACTTGATTTCTATGTAAATAGACTGTATTATTGGACGCATTTGATGGAATGAGTAATGTTGCTAATTATGGACCCTTCTTTCTGGTTTCCATCCAGCTCGCAGGAGGAATCATTCTGGGAGTGGCACTCTGGCTCCGTCATGATTCACAGACCACAAATATTCTGTACTTGCATCTTGGTGACAAGCAGGCCCCGAATACATTCTATGTTGGTAAGTACTGCTAGGAAAGATGTGGGTGTGCAGGCAGCGGGGTTTGTATTTATCTCCATTGGTGGTGGTACCCTGCACTACTGTTGCACCCAAGCTGACACGCTCAGAAATGCAAACAGAAAGCACTGTTCATATGTAGATATCCTAAAAACTTAGTGTGTGCCCCTAAGGGGCATATGGCACATTTCATTCCATGTATTAACTTAATATATCTCATATTAGTAAGCTATGGCATGCATGTGCAAATCCTGAATGATTACATGCAACACAGGATACATTTATCTCAAATCCTAGAGTCACAGGTAGGGGTGGGCACAGGGCCCTCTGTGGGCCAGATTTGGCCTGCCAACCAGGTGGATCCAGCCCATGCACACCTGCCACTCCTCTGCTCCCAGGCCAATCAGGGCTTGGGGGCGGGAGGGTTTTGAGAAGTCTCTCACTCCCTGCCCCCACCCTGCAAGCACTGTGTGCCCCTTGCAGGGCGGGGACAGGGAGTGACAGACTTTTCACGCTCCTCCCGCCCCCAGGCCCTAATTAGCCTGGGGCGGGGGAAAGCATGCCATGTCTCCTCCTGCCCTGCAACGGGGCAGGTGCCTACAGGGAACCGCCAGCTGTTCAGAACAGCTGGCAGTTCTCTGTAGGTGGGGGGAAGGGGTAGGGGCAAAGACTTCACTGCTCTCCAATCCCCCAGGCCAATCAGGATCTGTGGGAGGGGGAGCACGGAAGTGTCTGGCACCACCCCTTTTGCCAGAGGCCCTGCCCTTTCTGCCAAAGGCCTTGCCCCTTTCTGGGTGGCCCAGAGCCACTTAAAAAATTAGTGAAGTGGCCCCCCCATCTAAAATTATTGCCTACCTTTGGTGAAAGGGGTTAAAATAAAACGCATCTTTTTAAAAAATCCAGTTTTTCTCTGCAAGCAGGGAAGAATTATTTATTTTGATTTTCACAGGTATCCTTTTAAAAAAAATCTTTAGCTTCATTAGGAAGTTATGTGATGGGACTGGGCATAGGGGGAGGAGGAATTGCTTGTGGTAGCTGTTTTCTAGGATTGTTGGTTTTTTATTGAGAGGCTGTGGAGCAGCTGAAGGAACAGTCAGCAATGGAAAATAAACTGTGGAGACCAGCATGACTCATGTTTTCCAGACACATGTGAGTGTGTTAGGTTTAATGTGATTTCAATAATTGGTCTGCATGCTGACTTGTTGGAAAGGGGAGACCTTTATTTGGTTGTGCTTCTCTGTACTTGAGTGGCAGCTCAATTCTTGGAGTGCTGCTTGAGTGGGACCTTACCAAGGGCCTCTTCTCTTAAGAGGGTTGGCCTCTGCACTATGTATCTGAAACCAGCTGCCTCTCTGCAAGGGGAATGCTGAGGAGGCTCTGCGCGAGGGAAGTGGAGACTGCAGGGTACTGGATGTGGACCAAGCATTCCTGCATTCTCAAGAGCAGACACAGGAAAAAGATGCTGTCATAGATGGGGGACCAGGAGGGAAGAGGACATCTGGAAAAATTATCCTCTGTTCCTGTTCAAGTCAAAACTGTGTGCACGGGTCTGATTCTCCTCAGATCTGCGCCACTTTAACTCTGACTTTAATGGTGGTGTACCTGATTTCCATACCGACTTTTTTTTTTTCTCCCCCCACATGCATATGAGCCCATTTCTTCCCCACCACTATCCACTCAGACAAGATGTCTTCAGTATCTGCAAGTACACTTCTTCCTGGAAGGAGATATTTTAAGGGGCAGCCCCCGTCCAAATGCTGGAGAAAAGGAAGGGTGAGGTGACTGTCCCCAGTATGGGATAGTCATAGAGCTCTGTGGCTTATAGGTGTAGAGATAATCCCTTCTCATTTTGAGATTGCATAGAGACTTGGAAATAAGAGTGCTGTCCACTGATGGTGGAGAATTGTTCCTAGAATTGTCACCCACTCCTCTACGCAGGCCATCAGTAGACAATATAATGGCAGGCTGCAGATCTGTACTGGTTCATTGGATACCGTCTCTGGTTGTGTTGACAGTACTCCCATAACACCAACACACCACTCTTCCCTGCGTTGTAACAATGGGTCATACAGTCTCACTACAGCCATTTGGCTATCTGGAGTGCACTGTGAGAATTGAACAACTGGGGAATCCCAGGATTGTAGTAACATCTTGTTGAGACTTGTCCTAGAACTCATAAATGGATCCAAGTGCCATGGTACATGCTATATATGTTCCTTCAATGAACCAGGCTTTTTGTACAACTCCACAACCCATGCAACATTCATATTGGATGCTGAGCTCTCTTGAAAATCTGACCTTGTGTGCCCAAATTGTCCAAGGTTGGCTGTAAATGCGTGTAACAGTTGCTTGAACGCACCTGGATCCTTTCCTTTCTAATGAATTTTACAGAAGTATTAGATGGGCAAAACTTGCCATGTCAGGCTAGACCCAATGGTTTGTGTGGTCAGAGATCCTGCTACCAGCAGGCGCCAGTATGATTTGCTTCATAGGAAGGCATCCCTGCTCATCTTCTACTCCCTCAACCAACATGACGCACCTAGTCAGTTTTCTGTTGCTGTACATAGAGAAGAGAGATGTTAATTCCTGAATCCACAGAGTCTTAGTCTTCCACCAGGGCCCACTGCAGAATTCATTGGGCTCCATTGGCCTTTATTCAGACCATTCCCTCTTTCCAACATGGTGAGACTGAAGGGGCAGAGTAGCTAGCCCTCTAGTGACCCCAGGGGCTGGCTCAACGATCAACTTCCTTCTCAAGGCAAAACAGTGAATCCCTCTCCTGCACCTCTGCCCGAAGTGACTCTACCTAGAAAATAAGGAAACTCCATAATCTGGGAGAATTGAACAATTGAGTAGCCAAATGGTTTCTTCCAGGGTTTTGTTTCTCCCTGTTCTGAGGTTTTCTGCAAGGATGAATATGCTCATGATTGGCTCGAATAGCTGCAGATGTTTTGAAGTGACTGAATCAGCAGCCCAACATGGGGCTATCAGACTTGAGTGTTGGCCTTCCCAACACTCAAGAATGGATATGGGATACATTTATTTAAAGCTATTTCTATTCATAAACAGATCTGCCTAGCTGATGACTAATCCCCATTCTGTAATAGCAGTGGATCCTTTCCTTCAGTTGCTCCCTGCTGCTTCCTGAGTCTGGGATGACTTAATAATCGAGACATTCCCTTCTCAAAACACCATGCCCTGCTTTTCTCTCTCTTCTCCCCACTCCCCTTCCCCTGCAACAGTCCCATTTCATAGTCAGGGATTTCTGGAACATGCCTTCTACTGCTCTGCTCTATCCTTTCCCCTGCAGAATATTTTAGTGAGAGGGTTTATTCACAAATTCTGCCAAGGGTATTTTTAACAAGTGTTGGCCGGGCTATGGAATGACAGGAAGCAATAGGCCTGTCTGTGGAGGAAGCCCTGCTTTGTTGGTAGACCTAGTAAGGCTACAGGGATTGGTAGGAGGCAGATTAGCAAGTTTGGAGCTCGGTTCTGCAAAAGTCATTTTGCAGGGGAACCTATGTGGAGGAGGTAAAGTGACAACCAAATGTAGAAGGGGAAGGGGGAGGAGGAGCAAGGAGAGGCTGCAAGGGATATGGAGTTTAGTGCCTGACATCTTTGCTCTCACTGGGAGTGGTATGATGGAAGGTTCCATCTTCCTTTCCAGAAATGAGGCTGTTGCTTTCCCCGTGACCACGCTGGCACACAGACTCACTCCCAGTGTTTGTTCTCCAGGTTTCTCCATTCCATCTTGGCAGAGGGAGTAGAGCAGCTGGATGTTGTTTGAATGGTGGGAGGGGGGAGAGTTGTGGTTTTTTGTTCTTGATGTGTGTTGCTGCTTTGATTCTGAAGTTGGAGCCTTACTAGTGAGTGACTGTTAAATGTCGGTTAAGAAAAGAGCTCCCTGGGACACTGCCTTAGGGAGGGGAGGAGCCTGCAAGGAAGTACAGTAGAGGGAGGGAGAGATTCTCCCATGATTCAGGCCCCAGACCTTGACCGTTGGATGCACCTGTTGCTACAAAATCATGTGCCAATGGGCAGCTGCCGCCCCCATTCATGTGTTCACTCCTTGTTGAAAGGCGCTTGAAGCTGGAGTTTTCTGCAGGAAATGCCCTGTTGGTGTGCTTTAGCTTCCCACTGTCTCCAACCTGCTGCATTTATCTACTTGTTTTGAATTGGCTTCCAAGGGCATGACATAAGCTTTCATTTGTTGGCTCTTTCGGTTTGTTGGTTTAGAATATATCTAATCATAGCTACTTTCTGCAGTTGTCTTCATGTTGAGCCTCTGTTTCCACGGTCGACATAGCCATTTAGAAAATAGTATTTAACCCTTTCAGCTGTTGTAAAAGACAGTGGGATTGTGTTTCAGCAGCTTAACAAGGCAGGGAGCACTTCCTGAGGAGTGGTTTCATGCTTCTGTTGTGGAGCAGTATGGCCGTATGAATGGGCATGCTTTCTTTGCATTAGAGCAGTCTGCTCCTGCATCATATACGCACACGGGCAAAGCCTGCTTCTCTTACCTGGTGCTGTTTTTTTAAAGGGGCTGGCTGATTCCTGGTACCATCCCTCTCTGAAGAGTAGAAATGGTGTGGAAGGTGAAAGTGAATGTTCTCTTTCACATCCTCTAGTCTAGTGGGAAAATGTTTGCATGAGCACCTGCCCACCCTGCTCGTAATTACATTTTCTAGTGGGGAGATTTTGACAGGTGCGTGCACTTTCACGGGTATATCTCCCAGTGGTGAGAGACTTTTTTTCAAAGTCATACCACTGTCTTTCAATAGATGTCGGGTGCCTGATTGTCTTCTCTGTCTTTTAAAAATCTCCCTCTGTGTCTTGAAGGAGCAGTTGGCTTGCTCCCAAATGCATTCCCTCCCCATCATCTTATTGATAACTGCAAACCAAGAAACACTGCTGCATGCCACAATTGCACCTGCGATGCCCCACTCTACACTGTAGACATGGCATGTGCTGGTAGATGAGTAGAAATGCATCTGTAGAAGATACTACCGATGCAGCATTTATAAGCAGCCTGTTGTTCTGTCAGACTCACTAACAGTGGATTAACCATTTAAAATATCAATTAACCCTTAATTCAGAGTGTGGGTAGACTAGCTACCAGTACTCTTGGATAAAGAACTGGACTGAAAAATGCTTTCACCTCTCCACTTGACCATCCGCAGTATCTAAGCCAATGAAATAGCAGGGGTACTAGAACAGTTACTACAGTGGGAGTGTTGAGAGCCATTAAATTGAACTATAAACTTTGTATATGATGGAACCCGCTTCAAGCCAAGGGGTGCGGCAGCACTGCTAGTTCCAGCACTTGTGTGTAATGGTGTTAATGTGTTCCAAGCTGCATGGGCTGTAAGTACTAGAATGACAGCATTTTTCAGGTGCTGCTCTTCCCTAAACTTTCCCTCTCCTAAACTGTAGGACTTATCTATACTTGTTATTTAAAGCCCCCCAAATCCCCGTTTTTGGGCAAACCCCGCACCCCCCAAACCCCGTGGGAGTGCTTATACTTGACAATGATTTTTTTTGTGATGAAATGCAGAAGTTTCACTGCAAAAAGAAAATAGTCTCCACAAGAAGCATACTGTTCTTACCGGTGATGTCTAAGGGAAGACATGTTCTTGCTGTTTACACAGCTTTAGCTTCTAGAGGATGTCTGTCTTGTGCCTAGGTGACCACTGTGGCCAGCAGCTCTTCTGCTGTGACACCAGGTAAACAGACATTCACCCCTTCCCCCAGTAAAGCCTTGGGTACTCTGAAACTCCCCTTCCTGTTTTCTTAGCACATACCCATCTGGCCAGGTGACAATGGCTGTTACATGGAACAACCGATCTCCTGCTTGGAGCAATGCTGAGTTACTGGACCTGATCAATATTTGGGGAAGGGGGAGAAGGGAACTGTGCATGGAACCAGGATGTCATATGGTCACTTGCTCATTCCCACAAGACCTATCAACAAAATGAAGAGGGCCGCATTGTGGGATAGCTGCCCTCAGGGCTCTGGCCTCATCAGCAATGGAAGTGTTACAAATGTGAACCCTGTCTGACTGTGGAAATTAATGATTACACAAACCAATGGTTCAGTATTGCTGGTGAAACTGACAGCACAAAAAGTGTAGACTTAGTTTCTGAGAGGCAGTAATGTGGGGATGAGACCAGGAGCAGCGGCTGCTTGGGCTCTTGAGCCTGTTGACAAAGGGCTCGTTATGTAGTCCCTAATAGGAGCTCTGTCCTACTTGGTTGACTTAAATGATCCGAGTGAGGCTAGGAGCCCTATCCTGCAAATATTTCATTGTCTGCTGTATGAGTAGTTGCACTGAAGGCACTGGGGCTGCTTGCAGGAGGAATGATTTGTAGGGTTCAGCCCTAAGGTTATAATCTTGTGATCCTGGCAGTCGAGGCACTCCTCTCCTCTTCTCTCCTCCTTCAGTCCTATCAGGGAATGTCATGATACAGTTTGTGAAGTGAAGCTGCTAGGGAGCTTGCAGGGGAAAGGAGCTTGCGAGTAGGAAGTGGGGGACAACTGAGCTATCTACAGAGGCAGTGAGCTTGTCATCATTTGTCCTCAGGCTTGTTGGGGGTAAAGGCATGAGGCTCAAAGTATAGTAGAAGATTCCTGCCTTCAGAGGAGGGAGGAACCATGTGTGTGCTCTGTGGAGAAAACCCAAGGAAGCAGAAGGCAGGCAAGAGGCTGTGCTGCTGTGGGGAACTGAGCTACATCATGCATCCTGTATATCGAGGGGGGGGGGGATTTTTTTTGAGTCAGGGGCTGCTGACCCACAGAAAAATCGATTTGGGGCAAAAAAAAAAAAAGCCTATCCAGAAACCAGCCAATGGCAGCTGCCTGTTCTAATAACAGGCAGCCATGAAGCACAAGGGGACTCTCCAGAGGCAGGGAAGGCAGCAGTGTACCCTCTAAACTGTGTGGCAGCACAGCTTCGCAGATATTTAACCAGCCCCACACAGTCAGAGGCTCAGCTCTCCGTGCACGGAGCTGACTGGTCAGGATCACGTGTGAAGCTATGCTGCCACGCAGCCTAGAGGGAACACTGGCAGGCAGGGAAATGGATTCAGGAATGGCTGTTGGCTGGTAAATCTCCTGGTTAGAGCTTGCCTCCAGCACCCCAGCCCCTCCCTACCTCTACCCCCTACTCCACATATCCAAATCCTCTGCCCCTTCCTGTACTCATATCCCCTCCCTGATCCAGCACCCCCATTCCCTGCCCCAGCTCACAATCCAAATCCCTGCACCCCCTCCTATACCCCAATTCCCTGCCCTAGGTCACAATCCAATAGTCCAATCCCCTGCACCCCAGTCCAGTGCCACAACTACCTCCTTCACCCAAACTCCCTCCCTCAGCCCAAGCTCCCTTCTGCACCCAACCTCCATCTCAGACCCCTATACCTCCTCCATTAATATCATGGAAGAGTGTGGCCCTTGACCACTTTCCAAATTTTTTGAGTGCTCCCCCCCATCAGCACTTATTGCTCACTTCTGCTCTAGACTGTTTCTGTATTATGATGGGGTTCCTCAATATGCGAGTCTAAGGACGCTCTCCATGTAAAACACCAGGGCTTCGTCTACACTGCAGGGTTTTTGCACAAGAAGCTTTTTACAGAAGAGATCTTCCACAAAAACTTCTTGCACGAAAGCGCGTCCACACCTCAAAAGCACATTGCAAAAGTGATGTGCTTTTGTGCAAGAGAGCATCCACACTGCATAGACACTCTTGCCCAAGAAAGCTCTGATGGCCATTCACAGAATGGCCATCAGAGCACCTGTGCTTTTTGTGATAGGCTCTTTTTGAGCAAGAAATCCCTGTTGAGCGTCCACACGTGCCTTTTTGTGCAAGAACTCTTGCACAAAAAGGAGTTATTCCTCATAGAAGGAGGTATAACTGCATCACAGAAAGCCCTCCATTCTGTTGATTGACTGTAGATTTTCTTGTTCAAAAACCGTATAGTGTAGTATAGTGTAGACCTAGAATTACTAGGTGCACCACCCTGTGCAAATTCCACACATGCTTCTAGTCATGCAGCTTCGAAATCCTTGTGAGAATACAATGCTGCTTCCTATCAGGTATAGCTCAGAATAATACATGCTTATTGCTAGGCAGCCAGAGCGTGTGCTTTTCTCTTTAGTGACAACCATAAATCACCAGTTCAAAAAGAAAACAAAACCACCCTGAGCCCATTAACAGCAGTGTACACAGACTTTCTAAATGAGCCCAAAGATTCAACACTTGAAGGACAAACCTGATTATAGTTACCAGTGTGGCTCTAATTTAATTGCTGGCAGGGAAGGAGGTTGCTGCCCATTATCTTCATAATGGGACAGTCCTAAAAGTTTTAGAGACTGCCTTTGGGACCCAAAAAATGGCTTCCAAACATCTCACTTTTGTGGTGATGTGTCCACACAATTGCACTGTTTGCAGTAAGAGTCAAGAGGCATCTAGATAAAACAACTAAGCATCAGAAGAGCTTAGTTACATAGAGTTCATAGAGTGGAAGTAGACTTCGGGTGGCGTTCTATAGAAGGCCGTGGAAGACTTTCCAAGTCTGCAAAGTAGTAGCACATCTGAGGGAACACCATGTTTGAAGCATTACATCTTTGGGGATTTTGTTGAATTTAGTGCTTGGAAAAGTCCTTGGGATTGAACTGCCATTTTCAATTGATTTTTGGGTGCCCAACTTAAGAGGGAGCTTGATTTAGCCTAAAGTTAGGCTGATGTTAACTAGGGATGTTGGATATTGTGTAACTGAATAGTCGTGTAACTATATGAAATCTTAGTGGTTACATGACTATTCGATAGTCCCCGGGGCAGGGCTGGCAGCCAGTGTGCTCCCGGCCCCGCTCCTGGGGAGTTCCTTGTCACCCCACGCTGCTGCCTCTGTGGCAGCAGTCCCTGTCCACGAGGTGGGGGGGGTTCAAGATAGAGGCATCAGCATGGGGCGGGGGGAGCAGGCGGCACTGCAGAGCTGGTGCTGGGGGGGAACCGGCTTTTTAGCCAGTTCCCCTCAGCACCAGCTACCGGTGGGTCCGGGAAGCCTGCTTGAAAGCTGACGTCCTGTGCGTATTGGTTCCAGCCTGCCCCCCTCACTCTCTGTGCTGCTGCCTTTCTATCCGAGGCAGCAGTATGGGGGGGGGGGGAGGAGGGCAAGCAGATCCGGTGCTCGTGGGAGCTTACTGAAAGCTCATGAGCCTCATGGGGACCTGCTTTCGCTCCCCCTCCCCTTGCTGCCTCTGACATAGAGGCAGTGGAGGGGGGGGGGGGAGAGGGAGTGCAGGTAGTTGACAAGATTAACCAATATGCCCAGGCTTATCAGTAAATCATGTAGTCAATTACACATTGTTAACATTAGGGATGTCAAAGTCTGGCATATTTAGCACTAAGGCACGCTTCCTTCTTCACCAGTTCAGTTCCTGGCTTTTCTGTACTAATGAAAGTAGTTCAGTTCCATAGTAACCAAAAACCCCAAAAGTAATTTCACAATGGCTACTACATAACTCTCAGCGGTGACCTGGGCTGGATTCAGACTGGTAACCTAGGGGGCTTGAAAATGTATCCAATTAACGCTCCAAGGCCAATTTGTATCTGCTCAGTGTCAGAACAAACTATTAATAGAAGTATTGCTACAGCCTGAAGGGCTACAGGAGTATTTTCAGTGAAGTGTGAGGAACAGGCAGAAAAAAAAATCAGATTGAACAGCTGAAACTTTGGAGGGTCAGGACTTGGCTTGTACAGTAGTCTCCTGTGTACTTCTCATTTTAGTAGAAGAGGAAACAAAAATAATGACAAGCTGTCAGAATCTAGGTAGGGCTAGAAATATAAAAGGGAACCAGTTGGCAAACAGCTTTTAAAATAAGGCTGCAGAGGTAACCCTGGGCAATTCCAGGCTGGTAAGCCTAAGTTCATTACTGGGCAAACTGGTTGAAATGCTAGTAAAGAGTAGAATCATCATACACCTAGGTGAACACAGTATGTTGGGGAAGAGTGAACATGGCTTTTGTAAAGGGAAATCATGCCTCACTGATCTATTAGAATCATCTGTAAGAGTCAACAAACCTCCAGACAAGTGTGTTTCAGTGGATCTAGAGTACTTTGCATTTTTGTTGGGGCAGCTTGTCAGGGTTTTTGAAAGTCTAAGTCAGCAGTCATGGGTTCAGAAGGAAGGTCCTCTCATGGATCAATAAGTGATTAAAAGAAAGGAAACAAAGGGTAGCAATAAATGGTCAGTTTTTGATCTTTGAGTGACCCTGCTGTGAGCCAGTACTTGTGCTGTTCAATGTATTGATAAATTATGTGGGAAAGGGATTGAACAGTAAGGCAACAAAACAAAATTACTTGAGGTATGTAATACTTGTCCTTCAAGTGTCACAAAGGGCTGTCACTAAACTGGGTGACTGGACAACAAAATGGCAGATGAAATTCCATCTTGATAATTGCAAAGTTATGTAAGTTGGAAAATATCATTCCAGTTATACGTACAAAATGATGAGGTCTAAATTAACTGTTACTACTCAAGAAAGAGATCTTGGCGCTATTGTGGGTAATTCTCTGAAATCATCCTTTCAATAGGCATTGGCAATCAGAAAAGCTAACAGTGCTCTATGGCTGGCCCAGTCTCTTTTAATCAGTTAACCCGTTAAATTTAATGTTTAACCAGATAATTAAACAGGATTTTACATTCCTATTAGGAACTGTTTGGAAAGGGGTAGATAACAATGGAAAATATAATGTCCCAATATGAATCCATGATATGCCCATTTCTTGGGTATTGCATGAAATTCTGGTTGCGCCATCTCAAAATATCTATTACAATTAGAAAAAAATATAGAGAAGTGCAACAAAAACGATGAGGGGATATGGGACAGCTTCCATATGAGAGATGAAAAAGACTGGGACTTGCTCATTTTAGAGAAAAGGTTACTAAGGGGGACTGTGCTGGGGGCCTGCTAAACTGTGACTGAAGTGGAGAAAGTGAACAGGGAGTGTTATTTACCCCTTCACATAGTATTAGAACTAGAGATCACTTGATGAAATGAATAGGCAACAATGCATGGAAGAACTCCTTGCTTGGGGATGTTCTGAAACCCAAAAGTGTAACTGGAGTAAAAAACCAAGTCCTGTGGCACTTTAGGCTATGTCTACACAGCAGCATTATTTCAGAATAATTCCAGTTATTCTGAAATAACATAGTGCGCATCTACACTGCAAGCCTGTCATTTCAAAATAAATTCAAAATAACAGACTCTTACAATGAGCTCTACAGGAGTTCGAGTATGAGGAGGAAGGGAAGTGGGGGGGAAGAGTGCTCTATTTTGACATAACTGCTGTGTAGACAGCGCCAAAAGTCGAAATAAGCTATTTTGACTTAAGCTACGCAATTAGTGTAGCTTATTTCGAGTTTAGCCCTGCTGTGTAGACGCGCCCTTAGAGACTAACAAAAATATAGATAGTATTGTGAGCTTTTTGTGGGCAAAACCCATTTCTTCAGATGAGTGTGAGGAGTTCCTAGACACTAGGTCCATCAATGGCATCTGATCAAGATGGTCAGTGACACAACCCCGTGTTCTGGGTGTCTCGATTTCTGACGACAAAATCATCTGACATTAGCCATTGTCAGCAGACTGGACATTAGCCTTAGGGAGACAGTTGGTCTGACCCACTGTGCTCATTCTGATGTTTTATTTTGTATTCGTGCAGCTGCTGGCCCCTTCAGGAAAAGGGGATAGATGGGAAGGAAGATGGGGCTTTGTTCTCTGGGGTGGCATACCTAGACAAGCCGTCTCAAGATGGATCTGCCTTTCAGTGCTCCAACTACCAAGGGAGGAAGGAGCATGGAATCGTGCTGAAAGTGCCCTTTCTCCATCCTGTTGCGGGAAGGGAGATAGGAGAGGTACAATCAAGCTAACAAGCTAATAGCTGCTTTTCTGAACTTCCCTTCACAGCCACAGTAATTCAAGCCCTCAGATTGGAGGCACAGATGCTCCCCAAAAATGTGGCATTCTGGACAGCTCCTTTACCCATTTTTATTTAAGAGCAACCCTGCATTAACTTGGATCCTGCTCCCTTCCTACAAACACACTGAATGCTCTGCTTTGATCTCTCCCTGCGTATCTTATGATGCAGGATCCCTGGGAGTGTTTCTGGGCTTTGCTCATTCACTTGTGCTGCTGCTGGAAGTCATCTGGAAGTCATTAGTGACCACAGAGCAGCGGCTCTGCTCTCAGGAAAGGGAAAAGCGAGGGAGGAGGAGGGGCCAGGCATGGGCTCTTCTGTCCCAATTCCATCACTGCCAGGGGTGGGAAACGGGGAGAGAGCTGTGTTGCCACTCCTGCTATGGAAAAACATGAATCAGAAATAATCCAGAGCTGGGGAGAGTGGCTGGCTTGGCTAATTCCACTGGGAAACTCAACAGCTCAAGCTCTCCCTCCCGATCTTTTTCTCTGTCTAAACTGGTCCTGCTACCCCTCCCTTGTATATGAGGAGAGTTCCTACTCCTGCCTAGTGCCTCTCCCCTAGCTTTAAAGGCAGTGCTACTTCTGTTGCTGCCTGGAGGGAGCTCTTGCTTTTCCAAACAGCATTCCTCCTAGCCTGGGACCAGTCCATAGGTCTCTCTTTCCTCTCTCTGTACAGGAGGGAGGGCCTCCACTACAGGGCTGCTTCCTAGGATTGCCAGATGGTTTCAACAAAATACCAGACACACTTGACATTGCATCACATTCTACATTACATCTTATTTAGAAAATACCGGACATTGATATTTTCTCAATTTGTTTCCTGAACAGAAAGCTCAAATACTGGACTGTCTGGTTCAAAACCGGACACCTGGCAACCCTACTGCTTCACTGTGCACATCCTCCACCGCACTTGTAAAATGGAGATGACACTCTCCGCCCCCGCCCCTAGTTTTCCCAAACCAGGTCACTCTGTTCCAGAAAATGCTGTGGCACTTGGTAAGGGTATGCCTCCAGCAAGGCAGGAACCATCCACTGCCGTGGAGCACTGCAGATGTCTCAAAGGCTTGGACAAATGGTCCCTGGAGCTGACATCCAGAGGAAGGAGTGAGGACAGGCGAGAACTTCTTTCCTTTTGAGAGTAAGGAAGTGTGGACCGGGTGTGGCTTGGCCAGGAATTCCCGTGCTAGTGCCTCCTTGCACTCGCCCCCTTTTAAAAGGGCAACCCAAGGAGAGGGGTGAGCGCTGGCTCTCACAGCGGGTAGACAGGACTTGGAATGTGTCCCAGGCTTTCTTGGTGCTGGGCTTTTTTGGAAACATTGCCATAGCAACCTGGGTGGAAGAGACTGTATTCCATTAGCTAAACAAGTTAAAGCTGCTGAGAGAGACTCAAAAAGGGACGGGGGGGGGGGAGGGCGAGAGGAGCAGAGGACATTGACTGAGACAACCACATGACTGGAGCTGCAGCTTATGGGACACATTGTAGCTCTTGTTTGGGGGAGCAAGACTGAGCTATTGGGTGGGGGGAAGGAGGATTTTCTAGGCTCCCTGGACGCATGAGCCGCTCCACCAGGAAAGTGCTGGCCTCAGTTCCTCTCTGCTTCAATTCCAATTTAAAATGTGATACTGCTTTTTAATTAAAATAAGGTTAGTGTTGGATTGACAGCCTTGCAGATCAGAATGGTCTGTTTTAAGCATAGACCAAGCACTGGCACCGTGTCTTCAAAAAATCACAATCAGGCCTCATATCTGGCCTGGCAGGACAATCTTTTAAGGTGCATGTACACTGGAGCTGGAGGTTATAATTTCCTGCTTAAATAGCTGTTTCTGTGCTAGCTCCACTCAAGCTTGTGTACTAAAAATAGAAGTGTAGCTGCACTGGTGTGAGCAGGGGAACAGGATAGGGCCCAGAGTATTGTAGGTCTAAGACTCCGATCGATGTCCCCTTTAATTTTTAATTGACGTGCACCAGCAGTAGAAACGTTATGCTGCTGGCTGCGGGTGCCCTGCGAATCAGCTGGGTGGCAGTTGGCTGTTGCTGGGGTGGGGAGCCGCCCAAGCGCTCAGCTTACAGGCAACTCTGCTGCAGATACTTTTTTGTAAGCACCTACCTACTCACATTGCGATAGCGGCACCTTTTTGGGTTTCGTGCATTAGAGTCTTGATCTGAGCTCACATAGATATGACTTCCGGGGCTAGAAATTACACTTGCAGCTTTGTTGTAGATATGCTGTGTGCTTTGCGATAAGGATGTAGCTGTACAGGGGTCGGCAACTCCTGATATGCATGCCACAAGCAGCACGCAGGCCTTTTTTTTTTTTTTTTTTTTTTTTTTTTTTAAACTGGCATGTGGGGCGAGTGCTCAGCCCCGTCCCTGCCCCTCCCACTCAGCAGGGAGCCTGTGCTGTGGCTCCAGCCCCAGCTGCGCAGCTGCATGCTGAAGCTCCGGCTTCCTCCTCAGAGTGGGGTGGGGAGAC
Organism: Pelodiscus sinensis; assembly: GCF_052426305.1. NCBI lineage: Eukaryota > Metazoa > Chordata > Testudines > Trionychidae > Pelodiscus > Pelodiscus sinensis. The sequence goes on along the minus strand of NC_143056.1, from coordinate 116,463,631 downwards.
AGGGCAGTATAGGCGCATGCGTGCATCCCTGGGGCAGCTTCCTGCTTCGGGACAGGGTAGGGCTGAGCCTGCTCTGCAAAGCTGGGGCTGGGCGGCTGGCACATGTGGCATGCCGAGGCCTGGGCTGCACCGCACTGCTATGTATAGGAGCCCCTTCCCCAGCACCCTGCTGTGCCTGGCTGGGCTGGAGCCAGCCCTGGGGTCTGCCTGCCCCAACCCCAGAGCCACAGCCTGCAGGCAAAGGGCTGGTCGGGGCAGGGAAGAGACTCTGCCCTCTCCCTGCCCCTGCCTCTCCTCGTCCCTGCACTGCTCCTGAGGGGCTGCGAGTCCCAGCACTGCTGCCCTGCCGGTGAGTGTACTGGGGGCACAGGGATGTGCGGGTAGGATGGGGAGTGACAGAGGATGCAGGGGCAGGATGGGAGGGGCATGGGGCATGGGGGGCATGGGGCAATGCAGGGCATCAGGCTGGGGGGCGGTCATGGAGCTGAGGGGAGTGAGGCTGGAGCAGAGGGAAGATGTGAGGGGGCTACAAAGTGGGTTTTGCTTTGTCCCCTCATGGGTGCTTAGGAGGAAACCAATGTTCAAACCTGAGTGTGCTTGCCATCATGCCCCTCCTGGGGAAGTGCAGATCTCTTCCCTCTGACATGAGTGCATCACAGAACTGAATCCAGGGCGACTGCACTGGCAAGCAAGAGGCACAGCATTTCTGAGCTTATCCAGCACCCACCATTACAGGGGAAGAAAGTGAGAACGTATCTAGAACGACTTACTCTCAGACATTCCTCAGATACCAGGGTTTGTCTTGCCACATCTGCCCCAAGAATCTTACAGGAGCTCAGTCCAGGAGATCCACATCAGGCCTACTTTATGGTTCTGTATTCGTCCTGCTCATGGACTGCATTCTGAATTTCTCAGGATCATTTCTGCAGCTGAAAAGAGAAACTAGAGCTATGTGGCTTTGATTCCCTCAGCTGTGTAAACCATTATATGGATAACATTGTCTTGACGTTCTCACTCTCTTCTGTAATGCCCCTTCCCAACCCTCTTTCAAAGAGGAAATTCTGTTAACATGGCAAAGTTTTACCTGTTCTGCTGCTGAAGTTGGAAACTCCCTAGCTTTTACTCAAAACTTTTTCCGGGTTTGTTTAGAGTTCTCAAGCCTCAGTGACTCTCTTGACGTTTGGTCCAAGTCTGCCAACTTCATAAGTTAAATGCAGAACCAGGCAACTTTTTTCAGCTGATGTCAGTGTTTGTTACAGAACTTTGAGCTGTGACCCCATGGGAAGCTGCATTTCTGAGCCTGTTTTTCCTCTCTCCGTTGACTTTGTTGATAAACTAGAACTATACACTCTTTGGGGTTGAGATGTTTCTTGCTATGTGTTTATCCAATGCTTAGCACAATGGAGTCCTGATCTCAGGTGAGGCCTCTTAGTGCTACCATAATAGATGAATTTTACTTTATGGAATCATACTATGGGTCTGGTAGCCTAATCAGTCTACGTTCTTTCTTTCCACTGTCCTAATTGCTATATTGTCTGTGCACTGTTCCCTAGGATCCAACACTCCTGTTAGCAATGGCTGGTATAATGCTTAGAAGCAGAGGGCAGAGAATGAATTGAAATTGCAAACAATGAGTTCTTGGCTGTCTGGCTGTTATTAATGCAGCTCTAGCTTCTCACAGGATTATATGCTTCATTTGAAAAATGCTCTGGGTTTCTATTTGTTCTAAATATCTCTAATCAGAAAAAACCCTAGTACTGTATTTTAAATGGTGTAAAAGTTGAAACCCACGCTGAGAAATTCAATGTCAAAGGCAGACAAAACCATTATCTAAATGTAGCATACGCTGAACAGTAACTATTGGTATTGTAGTTCTGTATAGTCCTATAAAGGTGCATGGGGCCTGAGGCAGTTTCCAATAGGATGCAAACCCTGTTATGAAGGTCACAACCTGATGCTGGCAAGACTAAACATGCAGTATCTGGATGTGGTGTTTCGAATGAACTTAACAAATGAAAGTCCTGTAGCACCTTAGAGACTAACAAAAATGTAGATGGTATCAATCCACTTCTTCAGAGAAATGGAATGTGTCGTGGTGCATGCACGCCCCATCATCTCTTGGGAGAGGGCACATGAGGGTGTGGATGCCACCTAGTCCACCAGCAATCTCTCTTAGTCTATGAACACCGCCCCTTTGTCCAGGGTAGTATACTCTAGTGATTAGAGTCAGTGAGAAGCAGCCCTCTGACTCAGAGTAGCATGGCTGGGTAGCTCAAGTCAATAAGGTATGGCCCTTTTAATGCATAGCTTGGTAACTCAAGTTACTAGGATATGGCCCTTCAATGCTGGGCGGTACAGCTTCATAGCTCAAGTCAATAAGTTGGGGGGATTGGGGCTAATTGCCCCAGTAGGGGGACCTGGGCCCACCCTACTCCATTGGGTCCCAACCCAGGGAGCTGTGAATGGCAGAACAGTCTGCCACTCCCTCAGCGGGGAATCTGGCCAAAACATACCAAGTTTACCTGGGTGGGAGAGACTGCTCCTGCACCCTCCCTGAGTCACTTCCTACTGGCACTGGTGGGGACAGTAACCCATGAAATGACTGGGTCTTCCTTTTCCTCTGCAGCTGCTTCTCCTTGGGGTTGCTCAGGGGCTGTGACACAGCAGTCTCCTGGGGTTCTAGCTCCCTCTGGGTCGTTAGCTGGTGTAGCCCAGGAGCTCTGGCCGAAGATCTTTCTCCTTCAGTGACCAGCTCAGACTGAACTGTTCTGCTGCCTTTTATACTGCTCCGGCACTTGGAGCACGCCCAGTCTGGGTGAAGGGGCGGGACTTCCTCTCCCCACAGGGTTTTAACCACCCCTGTTTCAGTGCAAGGTATGCACACTGCGTCACAGGGAGACTAGAATAAATATGGGCAGGAAACCTGAAAGTAATGGGAGTTGTCACACTAGAACAGAGGTGTTCTGCCGGATTTGAAGTGTGCTGCTAAACTGCATGTGTGTGTCTCGCTCTAAGAGGCCAGGATTAAGTGTGTCCACTTCATTGCTGTTCTCCGTCAGTGTAAGTATAGTGTTAATGAGATATATCCACTTCCTTGGGAAAGGCTGCTCTTTCCAGGTCAGGCTGCAGAGTTCAAGGCAGAGGAATTCTTTTGACTGCCAAGTCCCTGGTCTGGAGAGGGGGGGCCACCCTTTCTCCCCAGGCCTGTTTCAGAGGGGCTTCAGAGCCTCTAAGCTTGGGGAAAATATGCAAGGACACCTCTCCCCAAGTGACTCGAGTCTTGAACCTTTTGGCACTGCCTTTCCCTCGGGAAAGCTGCTAATTTGGTCACTGTGGAGTCTCCAGTGAACAAGAACGTATTGTCTGATAAAGTATTTTTGTTTGGTTTAAATAAACTCTAGAGGAGTCTCCCACTCTGCTGGCTTCCAGTAGCTTCCATTGCTCTGGCGCTCATAAAGGCCATTTGTTTGTGTCTTAGAAAGAAACTGGCTTGAGTCCCAAAAGCCTTTCAGTCTTTTTGTCACTTTCCGAGTGCAGCCCGGGCCCAGCCATCCCAATCGTTTCCCGGCTAGGCTATCTGCCCTCCCTTCCCCTGACTGAGGAACAACTTCCATTCTCGGCACTTCAGTCAGGAAATGCCAAGTAAGACCTGGGGTCTGTAGTATCAGTCCTTCTTTTCTTCTGCCATGAACTGAGAGTGTTTGGGAATGGATCTGCATCCAGTTTCCTTTCCAGAGGGCTAGAATCCAGTTTGGGTATTTCTTTTTACATGGGCTGGTCCTGGAGTACATTACAAGCAGACTCTGGCGGCATGTTGAGATTCTCCTTTTCATTCAAGGAAATAATCAGCATGCTATAGGGAACCTCCTACATTGGCTGCAACTTCCTTCCCTACAGACAGCTCATTAGAGAGAGAGGCAGAGAAAGCAAGGGCTCTGTCCCTGTTGTCTGTCTGCTCCTACTTCTGAGCATGAGAGAAGCAGCCGTACAATAAACTTTTCCTAGTAGAGGCTAAGGGTGTTAAGAGATGGGTAATTGACTAATCGTGTAGTCGATTCAATTTGTATCACTTACATGATTCATCAATAAGGCTTTGCAGTTTAAATGTGGCAGGAGCCAGGTGCGCAGGCAGCCTGGCTCCTACTACATTTAAACTGCAGAGGTGCAACAGGGGTAGGTACTGCGGAGCTGGGACTGCTATGGCTCTGCATTTGTAACGTAGTAAGAGCTGGGCAGCTCCTACTACATTTAAAATGCAGAGCTGCAGCAGTCCCAGACCGACACAAGCCAGGACTGTGCCGGGCTTGCTCAATCTCGACTTGCACCAGGTCCACCAGTCCCTGTCTACAGCCAGCCCTGGCCACCACGGACTGGGGCTGCTCTGCCCACCTGAGCCCACCTACCCCCGACCCTACCAAACCTCCCCTGCCCCTCACCCTGCCCCTACATAGAGGCAGCAGCAGGGGAGCAGGCGGCACCGCAGAGACAGTGCTGGGAAAACTGGCTTTTAAGCCAGCTCCCCCCAGCACTAGCTCCTGTCCCTCCTCTCCCTCTTGCAGCAAGGGGCGGGGAAGTGAGTAGTCGACTTGGTTACCTGATAAGCTGGGCTTATCGAGTAGTCAACTACTCGCTTACATCTCTAGTAGAAGCCCAGGAGTCTGGCCTGGCCTGGCCAGTCCTCAAATCTCCATGTGTGCAAACAAATATTTCTCCCACATGTTCCCACTGAAAATGGGAGAACACTCCCTGCATCTGCATTCTGTCTTGAACAGAGCTGAGCAAGTTTAATGGATATTTTTTGTTTGGAAACAAAACTAATTCTGAAACATGGTGGGTGGGGAAAGGAATCCTGTTTGTTTCAAATCCAAACAACTGCTTCCCAAAAATGTTTTTATCAAACAAATTGGCTTTGAGTTGTCAAACATTTCAGTCAATTTTTTTTAAGGGTTTTTCCTCCCATGTTTTGATTTGGCCATGTTTGGGTAGGTTTCACTTTTTTTTTTTTTTTAATTAATTGGCCAAATTTTTAAATCCCATTTCAGGAGGAAAAGTAGCATGTTGAATTTTAAAAGGAGTGGGGTTGTCCCCTCAGCCCGAACTATTCAAGCCTGTATTCACAAGCTTGAATATAGCACAAGCTTGTGAATACAGGCAGTCCCCAGGTTACATCAATCCGACTTACGTCGGATCCCTAGTTACAAACGGGGGGGGGGGGCGCAGCTAGTGCAGGGTGCCTCCCCCACTGTCGCCGCCTCCAGCGGCACGGGGGGCGCTTCCCCACAGCAGACCAGGGAGATGCGGAGCTAGCGCCCCCCCCCCCCCCCCCAAGCAGACCAGGGAGACGCGGAGCGGCTTTTCTCGCCGCGGAGGATGAGAACATCTATTAGATGTGAACATCTATTGAGCAGATCTTCCCTAAGGAAAGGCCTCCAAGCATAACTTTTCCCTCACGCTTCAAAACAGGCTCTCAGAAATTGTGTAATGACTTTGTCAACAGTCAGTGTCTGTGTGGTGGTGTATGCTGACCTCCTGCCAATCCTCATCTTACACGATCATATTAATGCCGTCTCATCGCCTCTTGCCTTTCTGCACCCTCCTCCCCAGGCACACACCAAAACACTGCTTCCCACTAGGGTGTGAACAAGTAGTCAACTACCCAATAAGCAGAAGCTTATCATGTAGCACGATCACCCCTCCCCCTCCTTACCACGCTGCACTCTTAAAGGGACAGAGAGGAGCTGGTGCGCAAAGACGCTGGCTCAATCTCTGATTTTTCCCCCCCACCCAGGTCTCAGGACAACCCTCCCCCGTGCTGCCACTCTGCATTGTGAAAGGGACAGAAAAGCTGCAACCAGTTCTGCAGGTGTCTCAGCACAAGCTCATGCGCGTGCTCTCTCTCTCTTTAAAGGGACAGAGCAGTAGCAACCCCTCCCGGTGGATCTCTCTCAGCACAAGCCTCCTCCCCCCTCATTTCCCTGTTGCTGCTCTGCACTCAAGTAAGAGAGACCCATGGGACCGGCTTCCTCTTCTCTGTCCCTTTAAGAATTCAGAGTGGCGGTGAGGGGGAGGAAGGAGCTTGCGCTGAGACATCCATAGGCCACCTGCAGCTGCTCTGTCCTTTTCAGAATACAGAGTGGCCACAGGGGGGAGGGTTGTCCTGAGACCCGGAAGTGAACCTTTCCCTAACAACTTGTCGATGGAAATTCCATTGACTACTCAACTAGCAAATTAATCGCTACTTCCCATCCCTACTTCCCACCTCACTGGGGTCCTACCACTTTGTTTTGGCACTTTCCTAGAACTAGTGATCCCCCTCTCCCTGTTACTCTCTTTGCAACAATTGGTCACAAGTTGACCTGTGGCAGCTGAACTCACGTCTAAATTAAAGTGAACTCTTGGGTTCACAACATTTTAACTCTTGATATGTCCCATGGCTCCAGATCTCCCGTGGTTTACAGCTGCCACAAGCTTCCTTGCTACCAAGAGTTGCTCCTGCCCCTTCCTGACTCCTGTCCTTGTTGATAAGTCTCAGTGATCACCTAGATATTTGTTTGTGCACTTGTGTTACAATTGTGACAAACTGCTGGCTAAGCCAGAGCTCTGCCACTACAGTCTGGCTGAAAAGGCCAATTACAGCCAGTTGAGCAAGCCCAGGTCTGAGGGGCTAATGAGAGGCAGCTGTGGGCCTCATTAGCCAGAGGGCTAGATAAGGCAGCCAGTGGGGAAGTGGAAGGGGAGAAGCTAGAGAGTGGCTGTGTACACTCCCCAGGCAGAAGGGGGGAGAGGGGAGAGAGAGAGAGAGAGAGAGAGAGAGAGCTAGCTAGCTAGCTGAGTTAGCTGCTGGAAAACCAAAGCTCTGTAAATAGAAGGTGATGGGGAAATAGACAATAAAAGGCACGAGCCATTGCACAAGAAAGGGTCTCCTGGTGATTTGTGGACAAAGAAGGTGTCCCAGGGTGAGGGGCCTGAGCAAGGACCTTGCCACACCATGTAAAGCCAACTCTCATCAGGGTTGGCAGGAGCAGGGACAACACATTATGGGCATGTCCTCGCAACTGGCTGGATTGACAGACAGCAATCAGTCCATGTGAGAGGGAGGGGTCAATTTATCATGGCTGGTATAACCATGATAAATCAGCTGCCAAGGTACTAGGGTACTACACCAAAATGAGGAGCATAGGTGGAGTCGATGGGAGAGCATCATCTGTCGACTTACTGCAGTGAAGAGCCCACGGTAAATAGATCGAAGTATGTCGACTTCAGCCAATGATAGCTGAAACTTAGGTTTAGTCTACAGTACCGCGGGCCATTGATCTAAGTCTTCCTGGTTGTTGGGAATTTGAGTAGTGTGCAAGATGATCCATGTGACTACTCCAACCAGCCTGAGTGTGAATCGGATGCAGAGGTGCAGAAAAGAGGATGGGGGGGGGGGTTACTGAAAGTGTTTATTTCAGTAGCATCTAGGAGCCCTGCAAAATGCAGGACAATGTAGCACTTTAAAGACTAACAAGATGGTTTATTAGATGATGAGCTTTCGTGGGCCAGACCCACTTCCTCAGATCAAATAGTGGAAGAAAGTAGTCACAACCATATATACCAAAGGAAACAATTAAAAAAAATGAACAAATATGAAAAGGACAAATCACATTGCAGAACAGAAGGGGAATGCGGGGGGGTGGGAAGGGGGAGGAAGGAAGGTAAGTGTCTGTGAATTGCTGATATTAAAGGTAGGGAGAGTGGGATGTTTGTGAGTTAATGGTATTACAGGTGATAATTGGGGAAACTGTCTTGGTAATGGGTGAGAAAGTTCAAAGTCTTGTTAAGTCCTTGTTGGCAAGTGTCGAATTTTAACATGAATGACAGTTCAGAGGATTCCCTTTCAAGTGCAGATGTAAAAGGTCTTTGTAGCAGAATGCAGGTGGCTAAGTCATTTAGAGAGTGTCCTTTCTGGTTAAAGTGGCAAGAAACTGTTTTCTCTTTGTGATCTTGTCTGATATCTGTTTTGTGGGCATTAATCCTTTGGCGAAGTGTCTGAGATGTTTGTCCAATGTACATAGCAGACGGACACTTTCGGCACATGATAGCATAGATTATATTTCTGGATGCGCAGGAATATGTGTTCTTGATCTTATAACTCACTTGGTTAGGTTGTGAACCAAGATGCCATTGTGCTAAGTGCTGTATGAATTTAGTCCTTCTATAAAAGAACTTAAAGGTGCTATCCTTGGAGAACTACATACCTGATACTGTAGGGAAGGGTTCCCTGAGCACTGTAGATTCTGCTGGTAAACTTGACACTTGCAGGTTGTGATCAGGGAGAGTGCAGAAATTCCTCCCACAATTAATCATGTTGCCTTTCAATAACTGTTACTAGGCCATTACCAAGAGGAAGTTGGTTACTGACAGTAAATCCCTTTGGGTTTCATGTAGCTGAATTTCCTTCTGTGCCAGGCTGTCTCAGTGTGGCCTTGGTAGCCTTTTATTTCCTTTGCAGCTGGTTTCCTCCAGTTGCTGGTGACTGTACATAGCAACATGTTGCATAAATGTAGCATTACCAATGAAACGTTAAACATGCCAAAAGTTAGAGTTGAAACGTTCTGGCTGCTCCCTCGGTATTCTCTGCCATAGAATAGAACGGTAGAAATGTACAATTCTGGGGGAGAAGAAATCATCTAGTCCAGAGTAAGGATGTTAAAAAATGGTCATTATTGTAACCATGTAATTGCTGAAAATGTTAGCGGTTACATGCTGGCTCCCCAGGAGCAGGGGCCAGCAGCCAGTGTGGAACTGGCTGCTGGCCCCATGCCTGAGGAGCCTGCTGCCACTCTATGCTGCAGACCAGGGGCAGATGACCGTTTTGCGGGGCCCCGGGCAGCATAATTTCGTGAGGCTCCCCTTTGCCACGGCGCATGCACAGTGACCGCATGTGCGGTGGCGCCACGGCGCATGCACAGGGCTTTTTGAAGCGTGGGGCCCGGGGCAGCCGCCCCATTCGCCCTGCCCTATATCCACCAATGCTGCAGACTCTCATAAAGAGTCAGCAGTACAGGGTGGCAGTCAGCTCCCCGGGAATTGGTGCATGCTAGGAGCCGGCTTTTAAAGCAGTTCCTGGCGAGTACCAGCTCCCACCTGCTGCCCTGCTCCCAGGGAGCTGGCTGCTGTCCTGCACTGCTGCCTCTCATACAGAGGCAGCATAGGGAGACAGCCAGCTCCCCAGGAGCCAGACCAGGAGCCTCGTGTAATTATTTGGGTAACTGATAGGTTACCTGTTTAAATGTCTCCACTCTTTTATATCCCTAGTCCAGAGGTTCTCAAATTAGGATGTGTGGAATTTATTTTGGGGTGTATGTGTGAGAGAATCTTGAGGCCAGGGTGACTTACTGCACACAATCAGAGCTGGGTGGCCAAAGAGCAGTGGCTGCTGATCAGACACCCAACTCTGATGACAGTGCTGCTAGCAGCAATGAGAATTAAGGATGGTATGGTATTGCCTTACTTCTGGGTGGCTGCTGACTGGGCACCCAAAGGGATGGGTGAGTGGAGTGACAGACACAAAGAAGGGGTGGGGAATGGGGCTCAATTAAATGAGTTTGAGAACCACTGATCTAGTCCATACCCCTTGTGATGAGGCAGGACCAAGTAAACTTAGATCATCCTTGACAGGTGTTTCTCTAAGCTGTTCTTAAATCTCCAGTGACTGGGATTCGATAACGTCCCTCAGTAGCTTATTCCAGTATTTAATTACCCTTGTAGTTGTTAAACTTTTTCTTATTTTCTAACCTAAATCTCCCTTGCTGCAGATTACTTGTCCTTCCTATACTAGGGGGAAAGAGAGAACAGTTGATCCTCCTCTTTTTCATAACAGCCCTTACCATGTTTGAAGACTTATTAGGTACCCTTTAAATATTTTTTTCCAAGTCTAAACATGCCCTGCTTTTCTTAACCTTTTCTCCTCTTGTCAGGCTTTTTAAAACTTTTTTTTTTATCATTTTCCTTATTCTCCTCTAAACTCTCTCCTAATTCATCTACATCTTCCTTAAAGTGTGACACCCAGAACCATAGTCCATGTGGAGGTGATGAGGGGTTGCATGCCCCAAAGGCTGGCTGCGGGAGGTGGGGTCTGATTCCTGCAGCTGGGGTCCTCGCCAGCAATGGTGGGACAAGCAGAGCAATGGCCCCAGCTCTGGCTGCATCGCTGCGGGGGGAGGGACAACCGCTGCTCACCCATGGAAAGTGGAGTGGCTGGGACAGTGCCGGCCCGAGCCCTTTTGGTGCCCAGGGCGCATGCGCGAGCCCCTCCCCCCCAGGGTGTGCAGGCCCGCCCCCCGGGGCACACGGCGCATGCGCAGGCTGGTCACGGCCGCTGGCGCGCAGCCTGGGGCACACCCCTGGGGCACACAGCGCATGCGCTGCCCAGCCTGGCCCGGCCAGCACAGCTGGCACGCGTGCCAGGCCCTGCAGGGCCCCACAGTTGCAGGGGGAAAGGCACTGCTGGCTGGCGCCTCGGGGCCGGTTCTGTAGGAGCCGGGCGCGCGGCTCCTGATGGTAGCTGTCAGGGATCCCGTGCGCCCCTGACAGCTGTCATCAGGTGCCCCTCATGGGGTGGCGCCCTGGGCAGCTGCCCGGCTCGCCCATGCCTCCGTCCGGCCCTGGTCTGGGAGATCACAGTGGCCTGAGGCCATTACCCTGCTGGAGAGGACGGGAGGAAGGGACACTGGGCAGCCTTGCTTGGGGGAAGAGTCACTGTGGTGGGGACGGAGGAAGGCTGGGGTGGGGACAGATCAAGGGCAGGGCCTAGGTTAGTAGGGCGCTGTTATGACCCTTCCCTAAGCTGGGTGAGGTGGCACATGGCTGGTGATTTCTGTGCCATGCCTTCGCCAGAACTGGAGATAGTACTCCAGCTGAGCCCTCACCAATGCTGAATAATGCAAGACAAGTGTCTCCCATGTCATGCATACAACGTTGCTTTGACATTCCATTTGCTAGTTTTTCTTCATACATGAAGTATTTTGCACTTGAATTTCATCTTGCTGATTTCAGACCAATTCTCTGTATTTGTCAAGGTTGTTTTAATTCTAATCATGTCCTCCAAAGTGCTTGAAAGCCCTCCCCAGTTGGTATAATCAGTAGATTTTTATAAACCTACTACTCTTCACTCCATTATCCAAGTCATTAGTTAAATTATTTAATAGTACTAGGCCAGGAAGGACCTCTGTGAGTCCCCACTGGATATGTCCTCCCAATGAAACTTCACTTTTAGCACCTTTGGACTTTAAACACTTGACTTTTCTACGTCCGCATTGCACTGTCTTACTGACTCAGAGGGGCAACCTTTTGCTTTGTTTATTTGCCCTCGATTGCATTGACTTTTAATTTTTTTTTATGAAGACTGGCTTGGCTGGAGTTGCTTACAGTGATCAAGGGCTGCTTTGATCTCTTAGATTTTTCTTAAAGTAAGACCAGATTGAAATGACTAGCTTCAGGCCCTTTTAGATTCTGACGTGTGTGCACACATGCTTCATTTTCAAGCAGACATTGGCTCAAACTGAGAGATCAGCTATGGGCATTTTTATGTGAAAAAGAAATCTCTTTTGCAAGAGCATGTAACTCCTTCATCGCTATAAAGGGTGGGCATTAGGAGTGCTTGAAACAGACATTGGAACTCAACCTTAACTAGCAATTGTTTGCACTTATCTTCTAGTATTTTTATGATGTCTGAATTTTAGTGTGAATTTGTTTTTTAAAGTAAGGTGTTTGTAAGAGTGAAGAGTCAGCTATGGTACTTTCTCCACATGTGTCTGCTCCTATAGCACATTTGAGGTGCACAGCATCTCCTGCTATTCCTCTGCTGGTCCATTTGTTATCCAAACCTTGTAATGAGCTTTTCAGAGCACTAAGTCTATTCAAAGGCTAGAATGTTTCTGAGGAAGACGCTTCACTACCATGTTTGCCCAACCTCTGTGTGTCTCTCCTTTTGCAGGGATCTACATCCTGATCGCTGTGGGTGCAGTGATGATGTTTGTGGGGTTCCTAGGATGCTACGGTGCTATCCAGGAGTCCCAGTGCCTTCTGGGAACGGTAAGAGACACAATCCTTGAATAATTGCATGGTACAGGCAGATCTTTTTAATAGCCGCTTTGCCAAATTACATTTGCAGGAAATAATGGGAGTCATTTAAAACTGTTATGAATGGAGCGCTGGAGGAAAGCAAATAAGCAAGGGCAGTGTTTCAGGAGAGCGGGGGAGGGAGGCGGGGGAAAGGGGAGGGGTTGCAGCTATGAGGACCAGGACACGGCTTGCTTTTCTTCCCATTCCCCAGATGATAAAGGAGCAAAGGGAAAGTACACCGCTTCTGTGCATGCCTCTCACTCCTGGGTGGTGAAGGGAGAGGGCAGAGGAGTAATTCACAGAATGCAAATACTTTCCCCTCACTCCCTTACCGTCAAGGGAACGGGAAGAAAAGCTAGCCGTGTCCTGGTACGCACAGCTGCTGCTCTCCTGAAACGACGCCCTTGCATTTAGGGAAAGAATGTTGCATTGGCCACTGGATAAGATTAGTTGTCTCCTATCTTTATTAGTTGATGATGATGGGAAATAATCTTTCGGATACTGATGAAGGGTATCAATAGCTTCATTGTTTCCTGAGGATGAGCGTAGTCTCCCTGGGTACCCGAGTCTCTCTCTCCACCATCCCCTGTTCCTTTGTGAAGTTTGCTGTCTGTGTCTGAAAGGGAGCAACCTCCCTTGCTCTCAAGCCAACTCTGGAGCTTGCACTGTGCAGTTCTGGACTAGCTGCCAAAAAGTTTGTGTTGCTGGTGCCCATCATCAGCTCCTTGCTAACTTCTGATGTGTGGAATGGGGTAGCGGCCAGCAGTAGACTGGGAGGGAGTAGGAAGCAGGATGCACTGTGATTCATTCTAGCAGTCACAGGGAAATAAGGCCAGTTGGGACTCACGGCATTTTTGTCCCACTCTGGGCACAGTGCCTCCAGGCAGCCACAGACACCTCCCCTGCCTCCTTTCTTTCTAACCCAGTCTTCCCCCCCTCCCCCCCCCCCCCCCATAAACCACCTGGAAATCATTTTCTACCTGTGGGGACAACCCAATTCCTTAAGGGTGAATTGTCCCAGAGCAGACACTTTGCCAGGCCCTCATGAGACATGCTAGGAACTCTGTCACACATGTAAGCAAGCATTATTCGTGTGATCCAACAATTCAGAACCGCAGGCAGGTTTTGTGTAAATGTTAATAGACCAGAACACAATGCTATTGTCCCCATTCATCTTGATCTCCATGACCTCTCTTCCTGTCCATTAGCCATGGAATTCCAGTAAGGACTATTCAGTGTCTAAATCTGGAGTAGGTGGTGTGTATATATGTGTGGTAGACAGTCACCAGTTAATCAGCTTACGCTGTCTAGTATATCTTGATTGTGTATAATGGAGACCCGGTAAACTAAACCATTGAAAAGTGGAGATTATTTTGGTGCTAGTGAAGAGAGGGAATCTTAGCCAACCTTAGTGTTCAGAGTGAGATGTAAGTTTGGGTTAATCCTATGTCTGGTTTCCTGAGTCTGTAAAATACACTATTTCATGATATTTCCACCTCCATTCTTGTGACATTTTGGTGCTTGCAGAATCCAGAACTACAGAGCCATATGAATATGTAAAATAAGCAGTGAAGGAAGGAACTGTTGGCTTTTCTGAACTTTCTTTGACTCTTGGAAATTTTGGTCTGAGCTTTGGGTGAAAGTTCACGTCTGCATTGAATCCCAGTGCTGCAAAGGACTATGGCTGGAGAAGTTCTAGCGCCCAAGTTTGTTCGTGGAGTGCCTGGAATTAAGACACATTGCAATGATACATCCTGTGTGTTCTGGGAAATAAATCTATCCTTATGAGCCCATTTCCGGTGGCCCCCTCTGTTAACTTTTGTCTTAACACCCCGCTATAATTGCAGAGAAATGGGGAAGATTATTTGTTTACAACCCAGCCTAGAACTAACTTTAATCTAAGACTAGACTCCAGTTTGTTTGGCTTTCCACGAGAGAGTTTCACGGCACTCGCCAGCTGGATGAGTGATTGTTAGGCAAGTCATTTCTGTTCCCTGTGCCTCAGCTTCCCATCTATAAAATGGTGATTATGATTCTGGGCTTCTTGTGTGGGGCATTTTGAGATCTACTGATGAAGAGTGCTGTCTAAGAGCTGGTATGATGACTGATAACCACCAAGGTAAGAGGAGCCAAGTGGCAGATATGGCAGGCATTGTCCGAGTGGAGTCCTGAGGAGCTTGGGAACAGCAGGTTACAGTCTTCCTGTCAGTAGGCTCTTGTAAAGCCCAGGGGCTATGGTAATTGAATACCTGGTCTCCCTTTGGAGTCTGGAAGGGGATTTAATGGGTAGGTGACAGACGGTTTCCTAGTGAAACTGTCTGCTGTGGATGAAATTAGCAGTGCTGATAGCTTCCCTCCCTCCAGTTTGCACTTGCTGCCGGCCTTCACTTGGCACCTTTGAATGACACCTGAAAAGCCGTGGTTATGCGAGAGAAACTGATGCCTCCGCTGTGCACTGAGACATGGAGCTTGCCAGGCAAGTGTTTCAAACCAGGATGTGTTTCCCTCCTGTGACCTCACTCCTCATGTGCTCGAGGGGGAAACATTCATTACACAGGAGTGATACAGAGCCGTCAATGGCATTTAAATTGTCCACAAAAGCCAGGCTGGAGACAGAGATGCTGAAGACTAGGAACCACAGAAATGATCTAATGCCACAGGCATGGCTCTCGCTGTGAGGCTGGTAGGAGGATGGTTTTCCTCCCCTTGAACACCTTGAAAGTTCTGTGCTGCTGTCATCTCCACCCATGTAAGTTTCAGGAGCATAGGAGACTACATAAGGAAAGGAGACTCGGGAAGAGGATAGCCCTAAGAGGAGGTGCTGGTAGCAGATGCACGCATAGTATGCATCATGAGCTTTGCTTCTAGGGATGCTAGATAGCATTTTGGAAGGCAAGAAATAAACTGCTTCTTGTTTTGCAGTAATCTGACCTTTAGAACATTAATGGGAGTTCCTGAAACAGAAGTGCAAGCTTTCTAGCTGTACCCTGGGAATGTGGCTTTTGCTTTATGGGAAAATGTAGTAAAGCTTTCAGTTGAGGAGAAGGGTAAGCAATAGACGGTGTGAATTCCATGTTACTGGAGAGCACCTTCAGTCAAGGCACTGAGCCTCAATAGCATGTGCCTGCATGGAGCTGACCCACCTCCCTAAATCCCAACCCTGCTTGCGCTGGGTGCCACGTGAAATCTGACATGGGTTCTCTGGGGGAGGTAACTTTTTTCTGGAAGTACCAAGTGCCTTGTTGGGAGTCTAGAGGGGGTGTCTCGAAACATTGCCAAAATGATTAAAAGTGTGGCTTTCCTAGGTCGTGTAAATAAGCACCTTTTTCTCACTAGATACCAACTGAAAGAGTGAAACCTAGTGTCCAGTCTGGAAATTACAGCACCCTTGCATCAGCTGTTTGGATTAAGCGGCAAGGAGTCCTGTGGCACCTTATAGGTGCATCTGATGAAGTGGGTCTTTGCCCATGAAAGCTTATGCTCCAACACTTCGGTTAGTCTATAAGGTGCCACAGGACTCCTCGCCGCTTTTGCAATTTCAGACTAACACGGCTACCCCTCTGATGTTTGGATTAAGTTACACCAGAAACTGCCAGCATTGCTACAAGTGCCTACAGCTTTCTCTTGTAAAGAACCCCACTTCTCCTACTTTCTTGTAATCCCTTTCATTTTACACATTGGAGTCTAGCCTCTGAAGTTCCAAATCAGAGGCCACAAAAACTAGCTATGGAATAATTGTTCCAAGTAGTTTAAAAAAACTTTTTTCCTGACTGCCAAGGATCATTGGGCATGTGTGTGGGTGAGCGAAACCGAGCAAGAAATCTCAATTGCCAATAATATAGTTCTCCCTTTTTATGATGTATTCTTTCATCTCCACATCTATCTCTCTTCCATTTCAGCTTCCATGAAATTGGCTGCAAGGCAACTGAGCCATTGGCCTTACTCTATTCCCTAGACCAACTCTGCTGTGAATCAGGAGAGACTGTGGGAAATGCTCAGAAGGCTGTCCCCACAGGAATGCTGCGGGAACACTTAGAGGGCACATGATGTGGATCAGTGTGGTTGAGCTTCTCTTTTTTTCATTAGGTTCCCAAAACCAGACTAGAAAATGAACCCCCAGGTTCACCCAGAAACCCAAAGGGTCTGTCCCTCATGATGGCGGAACAGGTGTTACCAGGGGGATGTTATGGCTAAAAGGGTTCACGTGATCTATGGATATATTAAACAGACATCTCAAGTAGGAGTAGGCTGGCACTGGTGTAACCGCTGCTGGAATATTGTCTAGTTCTGGTGTCCACAATTGAAGAATCTTTCTGAGTTGGAAAAAGTCCTGACTAAAAGGATTAGAAAACCTGTCTTAGACAGAGCTCTGGGATCTTATAATTACTATTTTCTTAACAAAGAGAAGGTTAAGGGGTGACTCGATTAGTCTCCAACAGTGTTCCTTCTAATCTTTTCCATCCACGTGTGAAATATATTTTTTATGTGCAATACCAGTAGAAACACAACCTCCCTGTGGGCACTCCGCTAATCAGATGGGCGGCATTTGAATCTCTCCTAAGCAGCTGCACGAGCGCACAGCTTACGGGGAACACTGGTCTCTAAATATTTGATAATGAGCTCTTCTGCCAGACATACAAAGCTACATTATTCAAGGGCTGGAAGTTGAAGTGAGGAAAAATTGAGACTGAAAATGAGACAGACATTTTTGACAGTGAAGGTAATTTAACCATTGGAACAATTTACTGAGTGTCAGGGTGGATTCTCTACTGCTGGCATTCCTTAAATCGAGGCTGAATGTCTTTCAGAAAGATCTGTTCTAAGAATTATTTGGGGGAAGTTCCTTAGGCTGCATTGTGCATGTCATATGAGAGGATCTAGTGGTTCTGCCGGGCTTTGGAATCTTGTAGCTGGAGGTTTTGGCTTGGCCGAAAAGAGCCTCAGTATGCGCTTTAAGTGGCAGTCTGGTGAGGCTGTGAGAACCACGTGTTCATATTTATGCAAAAAACTGCAGTAGCTTTGCAAGGCGGCAGCTGCCAAGAGAACCCTACATAAATCACAGCCTGATGCACTGCTGCGCTTCAGTGGCTGGTACGTGCTTTTAGCCCCACGCTAGCAAATCTAGAGTGGCTTGAGGCAAGACAAGAGGTTCACACAACATGCCCTGTAATCCCAGGAAAAATAATTTCCCATAGAGCCCTCTTCCTTTCTTGACAGACAAGCCCCTGATGATCTCTTCCCAAGCCATAACAGCCCAATTTGTACCCAGAGTGGAACTGCTCAAGGGTCTCTCCCAGTACCATGAATATGGAATGTTTTTGTCACACAATCCTTAAGCCATCAAAGTCCTATTTTTATCCTGATCAGTTGTCCCACCAGGGAAAATCTGTTGTTTATACTGCTCAATGCTTCATCCAGTGGAACTATGGGCTGCCCTCCTCAAAACCCTTTTCTCTGCCCTGTGTTCACGCCTGTTGATGTTTCTCTCCTAATCTGTCTTCACAGTTCTTCACTTGCTTGGTGATCCTGTTTGCTTGTGAAGTGGCTGCTGGAATCTGGGGATTCGTCAACAAAGATCAGGTAAGAAAAACATTCCTGAAATCCTTGTTCCCGTGCGATCCTGTGGCTGGGCAAGAGTCTATTATGGTTCTGTCTCAGCTGCTGGAAAGATGATCTTGCACTTGAGGCATCATACTGAGACTCGGGATGTGTGGGTTCAGTTCCTGGTTCTACCACAGACTCGCTGCATGATCTTGGCTGTGTTGCTGAACCTTTCTGTGCCTCCCTTCCCCTTCCATAAAATGAGGATAATACTCTTCAGTTCAGTAAGTCAGCACTCGGGCCCTGATCACAGTTGGATTCTATAGGTGCTACTGCAATACACATAACAAAAGTGGACCCTTGCACAGACTCCTGGGGAAAAAGGAGAGCAACTCTGGCTGCACAGCATGAAGGGAATCTCTGAACTTACAGAAACAAACCCCAGCAAGTGGCCTGGTTTAGGGACCAGGCTACACTGTAAGAAGGGCTCTATTGCAAATTACTGTTCCTTGGAGGTACTTGCTGTGGATTTTCATCCTGCCAGGTGCAGCTTGCTGCTGCCTTTTAATTTCATGCTTGCGCTAGATGCAAAGACCATGTCCAGGCCAGGTATTGTGTACTGGCGTCTCCAGACCTGAGGTGAGGATGACAAACTTACTCTCTGGCAAGCCTATGTGGACTTTGGAGCCTGAAATTTCAGTATTCAATGTCTGACCCTTGGGGCCTCAGGATGAGTGTGTTTGTTCTGAGGTGCCTGAAATGAAGGACAGAACCTTAGGAAACTCCCTCCCTTCTCCTCCTCATAGCAGCAACATCTCCCTTTCTGCTCTCTTCCCCCTGCCCACCCATGCTGCCACACCCCGCAGCTGCCTTGCATGGATACCCTCCGACCAAACTCTAGTTCTCTTCGAAACATAACATTACTGAGTCCCCATGTCAATTCCTCCCTTTCAGTAGCCCTGCAGTATGCCTGGATTTCTGATTGAGAGATGTTGGGGGGAAGATGTCTCATCCAAAACCTAGCCTTCCCTAAAGAGAGAAGGCAGAGTGGGTCTGGCTCCATCTTTTGCATCTGGACCTTTCTTTTGGCAAAACACTCCTTGGAAACTAGTATAACATTGCACACATGCTCTGTTCTCCTCCAAGGATCGACTGCCTCTGCATGAAAACCTTGGCAATCCTGCAGTGAGAGAGGAATTGGACATTAATATTCTGGTCACATCACCATCAGGGGGGTTCAAGAAGACAAGGAGATTTACTGTGCTTGAAGAAACAGCATGGGGAGGGGGAGCATTGGAAAGTCAACTGCTTTATTAAGAAGTTTAATTAAACAACACAAGCAGGTGGTTGTCAGTTCCATTTCAGATCTGTTTGAGACACCTCACTCAGCTGTGGGCAGAAACACTCAAGCAGTGATTCATAGGATAGACACATTACTTTTATTAGAAAAAACTCTGCATGGCTAAGCATGTTAACCCTTTCAGGATGGTTGAAGGTGGGCTATGTAAGTATTACTTTTGTCTGGGTATTGTTGGTGACAGTCCGAGAGGCGACAAGAGGAGTAAAACCCCGTTAGGAATTTGCTTTAAAAAAAAACAACAAGCATGGAAAGCTCTTAGATACCAAGGAGATGGGCGGCAGTAAAAAACCCTAAAAGAGGTCAAGGATTTGCCAACATAATGAGAGCAGCTGAATCTGCTACTTGTGATTTTAATTGAACATTTGAATATGAATGGAGATAATTCAAGCTCATCTTTGATCAAATTTTTTTTTGTATCTGGTTTCCCTGTGCTTAAGGGTGTGGTGGCTGGCAATCTTGGCTAATAATGCTGGCAGGCTGTTTCTGCCCTCCCATCCTATCCACCCTACTGAAGCACCTCCTAACTCAGGGTTGGGAAACCTTTTTTTGGGGTGGGGGCCACTGACCCCCCAAAAAATCAGTTGGGGACCTCACACAAGTGAGAAGCAAAAAAAAAGACCCCAAATCCTCACTGATGTGGCCCCTGACTGAGGAGAAAGACCTTCCACACATTCTCCTCACACACCAGAGCCTAGTGGGGCCCTGGCTAGTAGATTTTGTGGGAAGATGGGGCTGAAGCAACAGTGTGGGCTCCCCAATGCTGGGGGGGGGCCCCTGGGCCTCAGGGGCCACATTCAGGCAAGCCAACGGCCGCATCCAGCACCCAGGTCTTAGGTTCCCTGCCACCATCCTAACTAATAGCAGGGGGAGAGGAAAGAGCTGGGGCTGATGGGGGCACTCTTGTGAAAGGAGAGGTGACTTTCTGTAAATCTCACTGCTGAACAGCTCAAAAGGTCACTTACATTAATTGGTACCAGTGGTACTGAATCCTATTCATTGAGAGGAAATGTTAGCAATATTTGACCACCAATCAAGTCCAGATTGTGCTGAATAAATGGAATTGCTGCATTTTTTTTTTCTCTTCTTACAACCCTTCATGCCTGCTTGGTTAGGCAATCAGAGGCACTCCTTGATTTCTGAGATGGCTTAGACTGGTTTTGGGAGGGGGGAAGGATTAAATTTCCCCTGACTGTGATAATGAATGACTTAGCATGTTGATGTCGCACTCAAATCCAATGTTTCAGGTAAAAGGGAGGGGAGACAAAGAGCAATTAATAAAATAAAAATGGGTTTCTATGAGCTGGCCACCCCGCACTCTGAGAGATGGCTTGCTACAGATGTTGTGTAAAAGCTCTGTCCCCTCCTGTTTCTGCTCTCTAACCTTTTCCTTCTGCTCCTCTTACCTCCCTTTTTTTTCTTTAGGAAAAACTGCTTTTCTTGCAAGGGAGGATATTTTAAAGTGAGTTTTAGGGCTTGTAAATGGTGCCAGGCCAACCACCCTGGATCCTGAGGTCTTCTATTAACGTATAGTGTGAGGAAACAGCTGTGTAACCTTCACTATGTATCCCTGGCACTGCATAGCATGCCTGACACTGTTGATTGCTGCCACATTCTGCCTCACAGGTGACTGTGTTTTAGTGAGGAAATGGGTGATTATACAATACGGTTGATTTTTTTTTTTTCAA
Organism: Pelodiscus sinensis; assembly: GCF_052426305.1. Classification (NCBI taxonomy): domain Eukaryota; kingdom Metazoa; phylum Chordata; order Testudines; family Trionychidae; genus Pelodiscus; species Pelodiscus sinensis. The sequence continues at coordinate 116,442,937 of NC_143056.1, read as the reverse complement.
AGCTCCCTAGCAGATTTTGGCAACCAGTTCCTATTAACTATAATGTTCATCCCTCTTACGCAGCTTTGAATATATCAGCCTGTGACAGAGTAGTCTCTGGGCCAATGGAGTCTGTCCCCAGGGGTCCCAGCCAATTGTGGAGGATTTGGAAAAGTGAGCGTGCCCCTGTGCCCTGACTCACTTTGCCCGCCTACCCTGCAAGCCAGGTGGGGTGGGGGAAACCCCACGTCCTGACCCCATTTCCATGGCAGGAGTGCCAGAGAGGGTGGGGCCATAGACTGCGGATAGGGATAGACCCCCACTTGCTTGAGCCCAAGGCCCTACAAAACCATAATCTGCTTCTGGCCTGCAGAGAACATTTGTAGAATATTTGGCTATTGTCGCAAGAATCACAGGTCCGATAATGAATACCCAAGGGGGGAAGGACAGAACCAGGTGGGCAGTTTTATCAAATAAAAAATATTTATTTATGACAGTGGTGAATTTATAGTATTTATTCTAAGATTTTAATAGACCGTGTTAATAATGAATTTACAGTATTTATTAAATTTATTCTATGGTTTCTAGTAAAACGTGTCAGAGATATTGGGATGGGAATGGCAAGGGGAATAGTCTCTAATCTTAAAATATCCAGCTACAGTAATAAAATAACAGTGATAACTACAAACTCTTATGTACTACCCACAAACAACTACAACACTAAGCTAAATACAACAAAAAAAAATCAAATCATACATACCAACTTACACAGCACACGGAACATTTCACAGATATCGGTTTGGTTGCGAAGGCCTTGGTTACGCCCGAGAGTCGGGGGAGGTGGCTGGTTGGTTGATCAGGCCGGCAGCGCTTTGAAGTATACGAGAAGGCACATGCACGGTGGTACGTGTGTTGCAAAGACCTCCTAGAGTAAACTGTGCCATGGGTATTTATCCCCAAATCCGTACATCGCTTTCCTGCGCTTGCATATTACCATATATGGCCCAATGGTCACCAAGTGGGGGGTCTGTGTCCCAGGGGTTGGGCCGAAACTGTGCAGGTTTCATGCGACCAGGTAAGCCCCGCAGTTCTCATGCCAAGGTGACGGGTGGGAGAGTCTGAGGCTATTTTCCCCTTTTCACACCTTTCCTTTTTCTAAAGGCAATGGTATGCAGGAAGGGTGCAGCCGGTTTCTCTCAAGGAGTACTGCAGAACAAGAGCGGCCTGGCCAAACTTTTTTACTGGGGGGGGCAGTTTCTTTTCTCTAACAGCTATCATTTGCTGAAAGGCTTTGTGTAATGAATGAAGCTTATAATTAGGGCTGACAAGCAATTTTAAAAATTAATTGTGATTAATTGAACAATTAAAATTGTGCAGTCACACTGTTGAGCAATAATAGAATACTGTTTACATATTTATTTCTGTATTTTCCGATATATTGATTTTCAATTACAATACAGAATATAAAGTGTACAGTGCTCACTATACATTTATTTTGATTACCAATATTTGCATTGTAAAAACAAATGAAATTGTTCAAATCACCTAATAGAGAGATTGCTCTACAATACTTCTATCATGAAAGTTGCACTTATAAATTATTATGCACAAAAAACTGCATTCAAAAATAAGTGTAAACCTTTAGAGCCTACATATGCCAGATGCACTAAAGATTCATATGCCTCTTCATGCTTGACCGCTGTTCAAGAGGACATGTTTCCATGCTGATGACACTTGTTTTAAAAAATGTATTAATATAATTTGTGACTGAACTCCTTGCAGGATAAGTGTATATCTCCCCCCCCCCCCCATACATACATACACCCCTGCCCCCACATCCTGCCATATTCCATGTTATAATAGTCTTGGATGATGACTCAGCACATGTTTATTTTAAGACGTTCACTGCAGATTTGATACAATGCAAAGAAGGAACCAATGTGCAGTTTCTAATGATAGCTACAGCACTTGACCCAAGGTTTAAGAATCTGAAGTGCCTTCCAAAATCTGACAGGACAAAGTTTAGAACATGCTTTCAAAAGTCTTTGAGGAGAAACACTATGATGCAGAAACTACAGACCTTGAATCACCAAAAAAGAAAAATCGGCCTTCTGCTGATGGCATCTGACTCAGATGATGAAAAAGAACATGCATGGGTCCTCACTGCTTTGGATTGTTCTCTAGCAGAACCCACTATCAGCATTGATATCTGTCCTCTAGAATGGTGGTTGAAGCATGAAGAGACCCATGACTCCATAGCCTGTCTGGAACATATATATGTTGTGATGCTGGCCATCAAAGTATTTTGCAAATGCCTGTTCTCACTTTCAGATGACATTGTAAACAAGAAGCAGGAAGCATTATTTCCTTTAATTGTAAATTTGGGTGTTTTTATGCGGGGTGGTGCTGTGTTTGTTTGTTTGTTTGTTTTTAGTCATTGACTGAACAAGAAGTAGAACTGAATGGACTTGTAGGCTCTTGACTTTTACATTATTTTGTGTTTGAATGCAGTTAAGTAACAATCATCCACATTCATAAGTTGCACTTTCATGATAAAGAAATTGTGCTACATGACTTGTAATAGGTGAATTGAAAAATACTATTACCATTTTTAGAGTGGAAATACTTGTAATCAAAAATAATATAAAGTTAGCACAGTACCCTTTGTATTCTGTGTTGTAATTGAAATGTATATTTGAAATTAAATATTTTGGATGTTTTTATACATTTTCAATTAATATTCTGTTTAATATTGTGATTAAAACTGTGAATAATTGAGATAAATGTAAAACTTTAATCACGTGAGTTAACTGTGACCGAAAGCTCTTCTTAGAATTTTTGTCTTGACATTAAGTACTTTGATCTCTGTGAGGCTGCAGGAAAATGGCTCTCCAACGTGCATTTATAAATAATCATAATGGGCCTAAACAGGCCTGTTCATTTTCTCTTCGGAGAGCAAGAAGTGTACCTTACCCACGATTAAGCTTACCACGCAATTCTTCTAAGCAAGCATATTTTATTCTTAAGCTAAAAGTGTTATAGCAAATATATTAAAAACAATAAGAGCCTTTCCCATATGCTAATAAACTTACCAGAGATCACCTTCCCCCAATGTGTTCTCTGGCAGAACTACTCCTTTAAAGTACCTCCCACAGTTTTTTTCTGTGGTTTCAAGTTCATCACACTCTTTGCTCAGAACAAAAGTTAGTCCATCCTTTACATGGTTTGACAGTCTTTGAACTGTAGATTTCAGGAGCAGGAAATCAGTAGACGACAGGTTTCTCTACTCAAGAGGTAGCTTCAAAAGAATAGATTCAGCGTGAGTCATTTGCATTTCCCTCACCCCCAAGTATTTTGCAGGAAATATATTCTGTTTTTACATGTATTGTCCTAGAGATTAGCAGGAAGACAGGATTAATGCAAAGAAGTTCCATATTATCCCCCTACATTTTTAATATAAACTCCAAGGATATTAAACTGTGTTGAATGAACTTCAACATAGATCAATAAGGTTCATCTAGGATATTGCTGTAATGATCATAAATAAAACCCGGTTTCTGGGAATGACACTGAGAATGGTCTGCCATTAGCTGGGCAACCTGGTGTCTGTTTCACTTTTTGTTTTGGAAGTTGGGAGGATCAGTTTCGTTTTATTTTCTGTGCCGGTAAGAGGGAATTTTCTTGCTCTCTCTCTGCAGATTGCTAAAGATGTGAAGCAGTTTTATGACCAAGCATTACAACAAGCATTGCAGCAAGAAGTTGGGGTTTCTGATGCAACTAATGCAAAAACTGTGGTGAAGACATTCCATGAAACGGTAGGCTGCCTGGGATAGTTCTGGTGGTCTTTCTATTGGGTACAAAAATAATCTGTTACAGTACTACATCCAAATATAATGTCGCCAGGTATCCACAGGGGATATGCACCTGGGAATAATCTGACCAATGCATGTGTTGTGATTATGATGACTCCTCCTTCAGTTCATGGGACTTCACAGAAGTGGTCAGGAATAAGCACTGCTGTGCATAACCTGCTCCTCCTGCGAGGGAAGAGGCAGTGAGGTTGAGAAGCTGGTGCCTTGGACTCCATGTAGAGAGGAGTTTAACATGATCAGGAGCTAGTGGCAAACTTTCTCAGCACAGGATCTTTGTTGTGAGGATCAGAGTTAGCTCAAGCCTAGTTATTTTCAGAACTTGGTGCAAAAAACCACCATTTTTTCTGAAGGCTCTTCAAATAACTGGCAATGAGGGGCAGCAAGAACAGGGGGGGAGAGAGAGGTCTGAGTATTTGATCCAAGGGATGGCAAAAACAGGACCCACTGGGAACTAAATTTCATCCAGATTTCAGTATTTTGCCCTGGATGCTTAGGCTTGGTATTAGACAAACCTGAGATAGGTCTGGTGATGGAATAGCCCCTGTTGTAAGTTAGATCTGAGATTAAATAAAATCCCCTTTGCTTACCTTGAAACTGTGCCATGCCTCCGTTAAATAGAATCCCGTGGAAGAGGAGTTCAACTCTGATGATTTCATCCAACATTTCTGCTGGGTTTAGCTAGATTTTCCTGGGATCTCCAGGAATCAGGAATACACACCTGGTATGGTTATCCTATCCAGCTACTGCACCACACAGAAATCCAAATTGAATTTAGAAGTTCGCAACTCTCCATTCAAACCAAGCTATCCCTGTGTTCTCTCCGCCTACAGCTGGATTGTTGCGGTACAAATGCCATGACATCCTTCGGCATCTCGCTCATGACTGAGCTGTGTCCAAAGGAACAATCTTTGCTTACCGGTCCATTTCAGGTACGGATGGCTACTGTTACTACCATAGAACATTGGTGAGGGAGCAGATCTGTGGGATTCTGTGTCAAGATTGAAGCACATTGGAAACTTGCCTTTTCTCTTGGAGAGCAATAGGGTTGCTGCATCCCAATTCCTGAATTGGGAGGGTGATGGGGAAATCAGCTCCATCAAGAAGGGGAAGAACACTATGCATTCGACTTAACCCATCTTCTGTCATAATTTCTATTAAGGAGCCAGTCCTCTCCCCTAGCTGGCAAAGGTTGGTGATGGGGGAAATAAGTAGGAGATAGCAAAGGAGTGAGGATAAGAAAATCCTCTCCCCAGCATTGACAGGCCCACTGGAAATGGATGGGCTATTCAGCACCAAACAAATCCTCCACAAAAAGGCAGTCCAGGGCAGTCCTTGCATGCTAAGGTTAGCGATGGCTCCAGCTTGGCTGTTCCTCAAAAAATGCACCAAACAAGGTTTTGGATGCTACCAAGGAGAGCAAAATGTTCATTCCTACTGAAATCAGTGGGCGTTTTGCCATTTATTTTATTGATGATGGGAAATTATGCCATGAAGTTTCATAGGAATGGGTGGGAGGGATAGTAGAAATATTGAACACCACTCCTTTCTGTACAAATGTGCCTTGGCACACAACTAGAATGAGAGACTAAGCTGCCCTGATATGTGTTCTTCTCTGCTTACGTTCACCAGGACTGTCATAAGAAAATCGATGAGCTGTTCTCAGAGAAGTTGTATCTGATTGGTATTGCAGCCATTGTGGTGGCAGTAATCATGGTAAGTAGGAATGCTGGTGCACTTTCAGCTGGATTTTTTTTTAAGTGAAACCATAAATCTAGTGTTCATGAAAGCACATAACTACCACTGACTCACTAACACAGCATGGGCTGTGTTAGTCCATGTCACTCTACTACTAATACAGACCCTGAAAATCCTACTGGGGGAGTTTGTGTCACAAAACTGACCTGTCCTGTTCGCTGAGAGAGTCCTTGTTCAGTCTCTCCAGCTGTACCAGTTCACCTCAGTCCTGACCAATCCCAAGAGTGCAAAGTTGAGTGTTGGCTTTGTAACACAGACTCACTAGAGAGTAGAGTTAGAGTCGCTTTAGTGGAAGGATTGGTACCAGAGTCTCATTCAGTGGCAAGTCTCTGGAGTATGAAGGCAAAATTCCTTAATCTGCGGCCCCATCTCATCTCCCTTCAAAACTATTTTAATTCTGGAAGCCTTGAGAGTCAGGCTGGAATTAGTTTGTTTTCCTTCCCATAATGCACTCTGCTTCGTACCATAGTGGGGGACAAGAGCACAGCACCTCTTTCCTTATCCATTCTAGTTCCCATTCACATCAGTACTCTGTCTGTCTTCTCCTCTCTCTCCCCTCATCCTGCAACCAAGCCACTGAATACTACATAAGTCTCCAGGCTGGCTGCTCTACTCTGAGCTTTAACTCATGAAGTCCACAGTAGAACAAGCGCTTGTTCTGAATTTTCCCAGGTGCCCCTCCCTTAGGGTGTGTCTAAACTACATGGCTCCGTCGATGGAGCCATGTAGATTAGGCTGATCGGAGGGAAATGAAGCCACGATTTAAATAATTGCAGCTTCATTTAAATTTAAATGACAAAGGCTTCCTTGTCGACAGCGGCATCTCCAGACTGCCCAGATCTGCCGACAAACAGCTGATCATCAGCTGCTCGGCAGAGCGCGGCAGCCATTTAAATTTAAATGAAGCCGCGATTATTTAAATCGCGGCTTCATTTCCCTCTGCGGATCAGCCTAATCTACATGGCTCCGTCGACGGAGCCATGTAGTTTAGACACACCCTTAGAGATTTAAGGGAATGTTTTTATTCAAAGCACAACTACCTTGTGGTACTCTCTGCTGCAGGATGTGATTGAGGCATAACATTTTAAATTTCACACAGACATTCGACACTTAAGAATGTTTGAAAACTGCTCTAGCCGAGGTGATGTTTTAAGAGATCGCTGTCCTGTTCTCTTCACTGCAACTATATCTCCCAGCTGGAGGGAAGCAAGACATTTTATTTTCCTGTATGTTTTTTTTTCAGTTAGTTTATGAGACATGTCGTCTTCTTCCTCCAAAGCATCCATTGGCTACTTTCAGAAGCAAGAAACCAGGACTAGCTGGGCCATAGTCTTGTTCTTGCATTGTAAATCATGGGTTGAATTATTAACTGTCTACAGGCTCTGCTAAGACACAGTGGAGTTAGGGACCTCAGCAAACAGCCAGCTAGAGTGCCCCGAGTCTGTTGTATCCAACACTGCAGGAAATTAGAGCAGCCAAGAGCCTAACTTCAATGGAGGACAGGTATAGCATTGTCCCACCTGTGACCTACCCCTCCCCCCACACTTCCTCTTGTGCCAGGAGTGTAGAGGAAGAATGAGGGGGTCCTGGGTTAGCATAGCAGACCAGGAAAGCAAACTCTCTGGGTCCCTAAGCTCTGGCCAGAAGGAAGAGCTCATGGCTGGAGCTTACAAATGAAAATTTCACTAGCAGCTTTTTTCTCCTTTCAGATCTTCGAAATGATCCTGAGCATGATACTGTGCTGTGGCATAAGGAACAGCTCTGTGTACTGAGAAGTGGAGAGCTGGGGGGGGGAAGGTTGGAGATGACTGCGCAAAAGGGACCCCAAGTGCCACCAAGTGACCAGGAGACATTTCAACAAAAGACAAAGAAAACTATGTATATAAATACTTCCAATATTACCATACAGTACTTATCATTTTTACTTTAAACTACTTTTTTTTTTAAACAAGTAAAACTTTCCCATGACCTTGTGGCTGAGTTAGTTACACATCAGTTTTGTGTGGTAGGGAAAGCTACTGTACCAGCAATTCTGACCCTTTATCTCTTTTTTTTTTTTTTTTGTCCCCCTCCCTCCCTCCTCTCTCTTATTTCAGTGATGTTATGGTGCAAAAACAGAGGGACAGAGCAGCAGGCTATTGCCTCTTGTGAGGACAATGGACACTTTTGCCTTGGGTTTTTTATTTGGGGTGGTATTTTCTAAAAAAAACATAACTGGAAACTGAATCAGGGTCCTTTTGTTCTCATCTCTTTTCCCCATGGTGGCATTCCCTGGTGTGCAAAGACTGATAGAAATGAGAGGCAGGGGACACTGGCTTTCAAGTTGAGATGCAGCCCAGAGGAATCTGGAAGAGATGGCCTGTGCCAATAAGATCAGTATATGTTAAATAAACGTGAATTTAATAGTTACAATTTTAAATTCTAACTCTTAACTTTTTCCATGAGGTTAGCAACACATTTAAAAAACAAACTGACCTGTTACTTTAGGGCTGAAGCTGTCTCAGTTCATAGGCTAGGAATTAATTCTTATTCCCTCTATTTTTTTTTTCTTCAAATTCTGCAGATGACTGAAAAATAAGTCTTGCTTTATGTTCCTGGACGCTTCTTTCCATTCATGTAACATGGGGACTGGAGAGGCTTAACATCCAGTCAGGTTTTGTTGGTTCCTAATTTGAACTAATATTTCTATATAAATAATATTAAAAGGGGGAGGGTAGATAAGAGCTGAGGTCCTGAATCCTCAAAATCATCCACAAAAAAAATGCAGGGCGACTTTTGTGTGTTTCCTCGTGTATTTAACCTCATTTTGTCTTGGCGTCATAATTCTTTTTTGATACAGTTTTGCTTGTGCATGGCATATTATCATATGCTGTAATTATGCCAAAAATCCCATAACCTATTAAACATTTAAAAAAAAAAACCCTCCACTTTCAAATCTACATTAAGAGCTGGAAACCAACTCTCTGAAGCTGAGAAATTCAGAATTTAAAAAGGCACCAGTTTGCACACACTTCTTGCATAGTTAAAATGCAAGTGGTGTGTGTGTATTTAACTGTGTGCCACTCTGCTGAGCTATTAGTATAGCTAATACTCAGAGGATAGCATATGCCTCCAAAATCTATGTAATAAAACTTGTACGCCTGTCTGTGTGTGTGTCTGTCTCTCTCTCTCTCATATAGATGCTCTAGATGTATAGATATATTTTAAACAAAGCTATTTCTCTTTCCCTAAATCCTTATGGGGACTTCAGCCAGGGATTGCAGCATCTTGCAGCTGTTGGCTGACCAGAAGCAGGAAGTTTTTATTCTCTGCCAAGTTAAGACCTGAGGTTCCTCTTGCTTTTACCCTCTTCCCTCCTCCCTCCCCTTTTACGAATATTTGTTTTTCTGAAGTATTTCTTTTTAACTGCCAAAAGGAAGTGTTCCAAATCAGGTCTGGAGTGAGGGGATCCTGTATTCTTGCTAGGCTATACACACCCCTCTCCACTATGCTCACAGCCATTGCTACACACTGAATGAGGCATTACCACAATGGGGTAAATTGATCAATCCAGAGGCTTATTTTTTTTCTCCCAATTTCCCTTTCTTCAGCACTTAAGGGCTTTAAAAAAATAGTAACCTAGAGAAGAGGTGTATCAGCACACCCTTGATTGATTGGGGGTTGAGCAGGAAGTAATCAAACTTTAGAAGCAGCCTTAACAGTAACATTACCCTGAATGTCCATTTTGCATGCATTGGAAATGAGAAGATTGTGCACCAGGTGCCTCCACCACTGTACATTTTTAGGGCCACCTCTGATATGTGGCTATATGTAAAATGTGACTCATCAGCTGAGCATGTGTGTTTACATATATGTGCATCAGGGTTGTTAGCATACAGAATGGATGTGTAACTTGCCGCCTCTTTGTCGACTGTTGATAAATGTGTATAAATATGCCATTAAGCATTTCAGTTTTGTTTTTTCCTGTACCGTATATTTGATATTGTTCATTATTCAGTTGATATTGTGTCAGTAGCCGGAGCTCTGTTTGAAGATTCATTGGGTCTCCAAAGAAGGGAGTGCAGGTCAGGTGTGTTCTTTGCTGTAGCTTTAAGGTACTAGACTTGCCTCTTGCAGCAGCAGGTGGGAAGAAGTGACTGTTGCGGAGCAAGGTGATCTGAATCCTGATAATGGGGAGGGAAAACATGGAAGCAAAATCTGTGGTCAAATAGTGCCCTAGGCTGGCTGGAATTTGCCATCCAGAAAGTAACGCTGCACTTGGAACTCTGGTAGTGCCCTTGTAGTTGTCCGCTACCTTGGCAGCCTCCTGCCCTAGAAAAGAAGCCTGCCTGGAAGAGATGCTGATGGAACTTGGAGCTCTGAAGGCTGGGGAAATGGCTTTTGTATGTGGTGGCAGCGATTTGGGACTAGGTTAGAGGGAATGGAGTTTCTGACTCCACAGAGTGGAACTGAGGGTCACCGAAGAAAGCTGAAAGATGAGTTTCACCAGATGGCATTAATGCCCTGTCCATTTCTCTTCAAGGTTTTTATAGGAGCATCACCATGTTCCATACCTTGTTTCTCAGCTAACGAGGCCAGAGAGGGAGAGAAGTAGCTGTCATACTCAAGAATAGCCTGAGGAGTTGAGGAACAGCTAAATAAAACTACCACTCCCCCCCCTTTGATCTTTCATCCTAAATTTCTTATAAGGCGAGGCCTAAGTAAAATTTGAGAGCAGATTCCCCCTCTCCCAAGTTATCCCTGAGAACTGCTCAGTATACCCAAAAGGGACATTGCCCTATATCTGAATAACGATCCTAAAGCTAGATGAGCAAGAAGAGAAGCACAGTGCAGAACTCGTGCTCCTTCCAAGATACTATCCTGCCTATGTGTGTGTGCAAACATGCAGACCCAGGGCTTGCTCCCAAAGACTTCTTGCGGATTGAAGTGGCATCGCTATCTAGGGCTTTGCAAGATTGTGGCTATGAGCTCAACACTCCCTGTAAAGAGAATCCTCTTCCCAGAGGAAACCAGTCATTGAGAAACCAGTGATAAAGCCAAGGAAGAGGAGGCGAGTCCCATTTTGTTGTGGGAGGACAGGAGCTAGGAATTAACCCAAACTGGGATTGAAGACCCAAGATGGAACAGAGCTGCGGCCAACTAAACTGAATGTTTGGGATTCTTTTAGATTGTGGAGCATGCCACAACGCTGTGTGTTTAACTTCTTCCTCCAGCTGCCTTGTTTTGGTTTTTGACTTTTTTTTTATGAAAAGAAATCTAATGTTAATCACAGTATGTATAGTGTGACAATGCTCTACGATTTACAACCAGTTCACCTTAACACCAGGATGCTTCATGAGCCAGGCTTAGACAGCATGGGCAGGGCCAGGCCTCTGGGATGGTGGAGGGGGCGAAATGGGCATGCTGGAGGGGAACCTCTAGAATGGAACTATGTAAAGACACATGGCTCTTGCCAATAGTAGCTGCTGCTGCAGATGCCTTCCATTGGGAGGGGTGGCAGTGGGGGAGCAAGTATGAATTCCAAAATGAGAGGGTTAAAATTCAGAGAGGCCTGTGGTGGCGAATGGAGAAACCAAATTTTGTACTAAAAAGCCACTGGGGATATCTCAAAGAGCTCATTGTTCTCAAACCGAGTGCAATGGGATGGCTTTCTGATCTGTCAGCGGGTCCAGCAATGGGATAACTGCTACCATCTGCCCACTCTGACAAAGCTCTAGCACTGAGCAAGAAGGGCAAGTACAGTGCTGTGATCCCACAGCTGCCCTTTCATCTCCATCTCCTGTACCTTTTGTGACCGGTAGTACAGGCATCCCAGGGTGGCTCTAGGCTCCCACCATGGCTTCTGCGGAAACAGGAATGAGAGGGTGAGGGAGACAGATGTGTCTAAAACACAAGCAACCTCCATTTCTTGCTCTCTTTGGCTGTGCCTGTGCTAAGAGATCATGCCCATCCATTGTCTTTTCACTTGATTACCTGAATGTTAATGGAGTCAAACATAACTACTTTAAAAAAGTGATATTTAAAAACAATAAACTTACAAAAAAAAGTGGTGTCAGCGTTTGTCTCTTTTGGAGGACAAGATCCCAGACGCCTCTTCTAAGAGAAGGGAGGGGGGAGCTGAAATCAAACTTGGGCGAACACTGTCTCCTCAACTTCCCTCACTATTAAGTATATATTGTCATATTTTTGACAAGTTTCCCTTCCCGCTTCCTTACCTTCAAGGCCCCTAGCTATCCATTTGGACATGTGCACATTGGTGATTGGCGCATTGGGGGGGAAATGATTTTTTTTTTAATGTTATCTTTTTGGAAGCATTACAAATAAAGGAATAAATATCCATTCCATGTTGTTTCCTACGGGTAAGCAGAAGCTCTGCAGTGCATACCTTAGTGTGAGGATATTAAACACTCTCTCCATGTACAAATTTTTACACATTTCTTTCAATTTTTTTTAACAATTTATTGCTCCTTTGTTATAGATAATCTGTGACACAACCCTAGGAGTCCTCAGTCAGCTTTGGTCTCAGATGATGCTTAATTCCATGCATGGCAGATCATAGCGTCATTCACATAACTGTTTCACAGCTGTGAACTGGCATAGGCTAAGTACTAAATTCTCAAAGTTAGATAGTAAATATCTATCAGCCAAGCATCCCTTTCTCTCTGCATCGCTGAGCAGCTGGTTTCAGGTCTGGATGAAAGCAGACCTGGCCCAATTCATTTGCTCCGTCAAGGCTATTGGTGTCTGGATTCTCCCAGACCTCTGAAGAACCATCACTCAGCTGCTGAGAAATGTAAAACAGGAAGTATACCTAAGGCATGTCTGAAAGCCTTTATTATGTGAACCGAGAAGCACCTTCAGTTCATTGCACTTAAAGGGAAAAGGCTGCCTTGAAATGGTCCCAATCCAGAACTGTTGGAGGGACCCGGCCAGAGCTGGGGAAATTCAGCTGAACAGAAGGCTGTGAGCTCAGAAACAAGAGAGTTGATTCTGGAAGGAGGCCTCCATGAAAAGGGATAGGATGTGCAGATTGTGGCAGGGGAGAGGAAAGCTTGGAGGGAGCCTTATCACAGAAGTCCTGAGCCAAGGGCTGCAAGAGGAGAGATGTAAACAGAGATGGAGGTCCTGGAATAAGAGCAGAGGAGCTTTAGAACAAAGTGGCTGTTGCCACTTGTGGTCTGGAATGTAGAGCTAGAGGACAGCTGCATTTTAACCTGTACTTTGGGGGGAGGGGAAGTTTGAGGTCTGAGTCGAAGGGATTTGCTAAAGGTTAACATTAATAAAGTATGTTCAGTACTAGGGCTAGATTTGGACTCAGAGGAACAGCCTTCCTTTCCCAGACAAATTAAATGGCTGTTGATCTGATCTGTGGTGAAGAAGGGTAATAATCCTGCTAAAGTAGATGAAGGGGAAACTGAGGCAGGCTTGCTTGTCTTGCCATGGTTGGCTACAGAAGGAAGACCTGGCAGCAGTGAGCTCTTACAGCTGATAAATGACACAAATAAGCAACAGAACTCTGTAATTGTTACTTTGCAGATACTGCAACTAAATATCACTAAGCATGTAATCCTTCTAGTGCTTTTGTTCATGCTGCTTACACTATTTCTGATGCACCATGAAAAATTAATTGGAAAGCTTGCCAAAACAATGGGAGGAAATCATGCCTCAAGCACTGGGAAGACCACCTATCTGATGACCCCTTTGTTATGCTTTAGCATTATTTAAATTGCCAAACACTGCATTTAAAACTTTCACTTAAAGATCACTTGTAACTGGAAAAGTGTTTGGTTCTGTGTGTGTGTGTGTTTTGGTTTTGCCTGCTGGGCAGTTCATTTAGACACCAATTTAAAAACAAGCTTTTGTCTTTTTAGACCATTCCAACCTTTACAAAGCCAATCTTTAAAGTCTTCTTGTAATTTTTATTTGTCGAGTCATGCTGCCCAGGAATGAACCCATCTCCTTGAAGCAGCTATGGAGCCCAGAGGGAGCTGCCACAGTTCATGGGCAGCCTTCTGTGTCTGTATTTATGTGAGGAAGGGAGAAAAAAAGCTAGTGGTTGGTTGATGGCAGCTGGGTTGCCAGTGGCTGAGGAGTATGAGAAGTTATTCTGGGCTCCAGTACTCGGGGGAGGGCTGGGGACTGGTGCATACATGCCCTTCCTCTGCAGCTGTGTAAGCCTATCCGGAGTCCCACAGGCAGCGATACAGCAATGCTGCCTTCTTGTTTTGATGGGTTTCTGCATGGCTGCCTTGCTCTGTGGTTCCTCCCCCAGCTGTCTCAGCCTGAATTGGTGGGAGGAAGCTGTTTTACTTTCTGTTCGTGCTTGTGTCATACCTTGCTATTTTTGTGTTGTAACTCCATTTATTGCTTGACAACACCTTGCCGCTGCAGCCAGAACAAGCTGTTCCGCCTTCAGGGACTGGGAAAGTATGCTCAGCCCTAGTTCTCCACAGCATGTGGACTAAAGTATCTGCAAGGAGGGAGGGGGAGAAACAGGGACAATGACCTCCACTATGAAACAGGTACAAAACAAGCTGTAAGAGGGAATTACAGCAGCAAATGCAGTAGGCAAGAAGCCACCAGTCAGAAAGGACCCTGTACCTAGAGGTAGAGATGCTGGAAAGAGATGGGCTAGATCGTCTGGTCAGGCTGGCTCCTTCAAACCAGTAATACTTCCACTAAAAAGCATCCCTCAGTCCATTTCCACTAACCCCTCGCTCCCACATCACCTGCTTTGTCCCTATTGTCACCCCCTCCCCCAACACACATGCCCTTCAGTGTAATATTTTTGCCTTGTTCTGCTAGGCTGTACTCGCTGTTGGTTCTTTTCTCTATCCTTGCCTCCTTTTCCCTATCCTTGCCTCTGTACTCAGCACTGCTGCCTTGGGTGCCCTCTGCAGGTGTCCTCTACACAAGCCCACTGGCCAGGAAACCCTGACCTAAGCAGGTTTCCATGGGAATGTTCTAAAGACCCCCCAAAAGGGAAAGCCTCTTGTGTGTTAAAACTCCAGCTCAACCACAGCCAGCTGAAAGACATTTTGTTCTAACTTTGCCTGCTATTGCTGCCAAAATGTATTCCAAACACAGCTCTCGTGTCATAAATTATTGTAGTTAACAGCACTCCAGAAGGCAGAGAGATGTATTTAACAACTGACAGCGCAAATGAAAGAGCAGCAGTTTACAATACAGATGATGCACCATGAGGCCCCTCTTAGTTTCAGTCAAGTATTTTAGACCACAAACATAACTGAACTTTAACATTGCATGTTCTCATAGGAGCTATAGATGCCATGTTGGATGCCCAGAAAGAAGACACCTCTGAGGTCCTGGAGACAGAAAAACAAGGATTACTCCACAGTCCTTATTCCATTGGGATATGATAGCAGATCGTGCATATATCCCGTGAGAATAAAATAGCAGCTTTGTTTTTAGGTGGGACCTAGAATAAGTGCAATGTTTGTTTCTTAATTATTCAGTATTGGGAGAACTGATTAAATAAATTCCTCTAAGGCTATATCCACATTGTACACCACTTCCAGTGGCACATAGGTTATGCATATCTGCACACTTCAGCAGATGTGGCCCTAACTGCCTCCCCCACTTTCCTCCTGCTGCTGGAGCCTTTCTTTGCGGGGGGAGGGGAGAGGAGAAAGGCTGTGTCAACAGGAAAACAGCTGGATGCTGCACTGCTAAAAACAATGTGAACAGGGAAGTCACTGGATGGGCAAGTAAAGTGCCATATAGAATACATACAGTCATAAAATCTCACAGGGGTAGCAGTGTTAGTCCGTAACTTCAGAAACGAGTGGTCTTGTGTCACCTTAGAGATTAACCAAAATATATAGAATCATGAGCTTTTGTGAGCAAAATCCACTTCAGCCAATGAATTGGGAGTCCTGTTCTTCTGTACCAGACATAGATTGGTCATAGAGCCTGCTTCTACTCACTAGATGTATTCATCGTAAAATCCTTTAATGCTCTGTCAGGTATAGCTCAGGTTAGCTTAAATAAGATGTTCAATTCTGTTTCTCTTAACTTTTTTTGTGTCAGGGACCAACTTGGTGCCTTCAAAAACTGTGTGAGGGAGATGTCATAGGTCAGCACTGGCCCACAGACTAGTTATTGAGAAACACTGCTGTGGATTCTTCTTTCTGAGGAACTAACTAAATATAAATGGTTTCTGTTGAACTTCTCCACTGTCCATCTAGATATGATCTGGGCACTGAATTCTTTTTCTTTACAACTGGAGTTGTCCCTCTTTTTTCTCCATCGAATTTGACATAAGCACTGTCATCAGGTTCTACAGTTGGTAGCTCTTAGGTACGGCTAGACTGTGGGGGGGGGGGGAGGGAGAGGTTTCAGGATACCAGAGCTAACCCAAAAAAACTCCACCAAGTCCAGGGAACTTGTTTGCTCTTCTGCTTTTTTTTGCGGAAGAGCAAACACATTCTTTCGGAAGTCCCTTTATTCCTCATTCCATGAGGAAGAAAGGGGCTTTCAAAAGTGGGTTTTTTTTCTGAAATTTGGCCTAGTCTAGATGGGCCAAATTTTGGAAAAGCCTCTTCTGACAAAAGTATCAGAAAAAGATACGCAAAATGCCTATTGAGAATGCCTGCCACATTGCTGCTGAGAAGATTGTTGGTCTCTGATCACATGCAAGTTGTTTCTGTGGTGAACTGGCCCATGCAATTCTCAACAGCTGCAGGGCTAGCTAGAGCTGTCAGGTGACTTCAGCTCGGAGAGGGCTTGAAGGTGTTTGTAAGTCCCTCTGAGATGACCATCATATCCGCTTCTGAGCCAGTTTTCAAATCAATGTCTTACCATGACCACTCAGTTTCACTCTCCAGGCAAGCTCTGTCATCACAAGTGATAGATCTTAGAAACAATGGCTCTTGGTTATCTGTAATATGAGCAAATTCCCTGACTGCTTTAGTGTGACGCAGATACAAAATGTCCATAGCTCATGCATTTGCTACATCATGAACCTCTAGCTGGACATGCATCATCTCCTGGGACATGACTTTTTCCACCCCTCATGTATGTCAGCTGGAATTTATCTGTCTTGGGATGCATCTACTCAGCAGTGCTTAACTCAGAATAAGCTATGCAAATTGGACTACATCAATTGTGTACCTTATTTTGAAATTGAGAGAGTCTACACAGCAATTATTTCAAAATAGAGCATTCTTCCTCTGACTTCCCTTACTCCTCATACAATGAGGCTATGTCTACACTGTAGACTCTTGCACAAAAACATCTGCAAATGAGGCGAAGCGTGGAATATCACTGTGCCTCATTTGCATAATTAATTAGGCTCCGTTTTTGTGGGGAAAAACCCTCTTGCACAAGAGCCGTTCTTCCACGTTCTTCCACATTTTTGCAAAAGCCTCTTGTGCAAAAATGGAGCCTCATTAATTATGCAAATGAGGCACAGCGATATTCCACGCATCACCTCATTTGCATATGTTTTTGTGGAAAAGGCTATAGTGTAGACATAGCTGAAAACTGTGGTTTTGTGAATACAAAATGTGACAGTATCTAAGACTGGCTGGTTATAGGGTTATAAAAATCTTTCACAATTTCACAGCTACAGTTGAAAAGAGATTTACAGATTGCAAAGTAGTCAGAATTAGTCAACAACAGAACAAAAGACAGGAGCTACTTGAAGAACCCAAAAACTAGCTTAGAAACTATATACAGACAATTGAGTATTAAAAGTCATCATAAAATCAGAGGCAAGGAGAGAGAGCTCCCAGGCCAACAGTACATCTACACAGCAACATTATTTCAAAATAAGTAGCATTATTGTGAAATAATTTAGTCCGCATCTACACTGCAGGCAGTTATTTTGAAATAATGTTGAAATACTGTCAAGCTGGAGGACTTCTTATTCTGACTACTGTAACCCTCAGGTTAACAGATGCTGAGTTCATGTAAAACATTTTCCTCTGGTTCTTGAATTCACTTGTGAAAACAGGTTTTTTCATAAACAACATTTCTCTGGGGTATAAAGTATGAATCAAATATAGCTACAACCCATTCAAAATCTTTGACTGTATTCAGTGATGTCAAAGGATGTAAAGATATGCTCTGCTTGCTTCCCCCATAGTATAAATTAAAGAAAATACCTATATATCTCCAGTTTCTTTGTGGAGTTTATTTGCCATATGAAGTGAGTGGCATTTTGATTAGAACCTGCACCTGTTGTTGCTTTGTTCTTTCTGACTGCAAACTTTGTTGATGTTTTTCCTGCTCTTTCTGTTTTATTTTACTGTAGACGGTGTCCAGTTGCGGACATATCACAGAGCTTGCTTATTTGTGTTCATCATAAGATACTGCAATGCTCAATTTAAAGTATGTATTTAGACACACTGCCACCTCATGACTGAGCAGCATAATACACTTTAACATTCCATTACACTCTGATGATTCAAGCATACTTTACTCTGCCAAGTGATGCCTTGGGCTATGTCTATATTGCAAGGTTTTTGCGCAAGAAGCTTTTTGCAGAAGAGATCTTCTGCAGAAGAGATCTTCCACGCGTCCACACCTCAAAAGTGCATCGCAAAAGCGCTTGAAGTGTGGCCGCTCCTTGTTGTTTATACAACTGTTTATACCCATACTGATAGGGCATGTAGTGTACTACACCCTCTGGTAAGAATAGTAATAGAGATGTAGCCGTGTTAGTCTAGTCTAGCTGAAACAAAAACCAGGACTATGTAGCACTTTAAAGACTAACAAGATGGTTTATTAGGTGATGAGCTTTCGTGGGCCAGACCCACTTCCTCAGATCAAATTGATCTGAGGAAGTGGGTCTGGCCCACAAAAGCTCATCACCTAATAAACCATCTTGTTAGTCTTTAAAGTGCTACATAGTCCTGGTTTTTGTTCCTCTGGTAAGAATGAGAGTCATACTGTCAGTCAAAATAAAGGTCCTATTCCTGTAGGGCCTTGCCCAAACCTCAGGGCAGGCTGTCAAGGCAGGCAGTCAACTGGAAGACTTCCACTGAATGCAACTAGGTTTGGATCAAGCTCACAGAACAATGTTAAACATCAGGTCTGGAAGACTTTTATGTCCTGCTTACTAAATGCAAAGCTACTGTGAGAGACTAGTGTTCCATTCTAATGGGCCAGTGAGGCTCATTCTCACTTGGTCTCAGGCAGAAATTACAGCATTGTGATTTAGAATTGTGATACTTTTTTCTTCACCTGCCCTGCTATGAATCATTGGTTACCTCACAAGGGTGGCATTGCAAAGATTAGTTACTTTGTACAGGTTGTACCTCCCTTAACTAGGGTTGCCAGATGGTTTAACCAAAAATACCAAATACTTACCCCCCCCCCCCAAAAAAAAAAACAGGGGAAAAAAATTCTGTTGGGAGGGGAGGAAAGGGGGAGACCAAAGTTGTTGAGCAAAAAAAAAGACAGAGTTATTAAGCAATAAAAAAACAGCATTAAAACAGTATGGTGTGCAGTCAGAATAGGGATAGGAACAGGGGAGTGGTTTAGCACTAAGACCCAGGGGAGGCATTGCTTCCTCTTGGTCCTTAGGCTTTTTGCCAGTGGCCATTTTGTTTTCCTGATCAAGCCAGAACATAGCTTCCCTGTGGAACCAGGTAAGCAGGAGTTCTGGGGGCGAGGGCTGGGCCCAGTTGCTGAGTGTGTTGTAGGGTTGCCACGTGTCCAGTATTTTTGCCTCCTGGCAAGGGAAAAAACTAGAAAATACTGGATGTTTTAGGTATCCGGTATTTTCTGAATTTTTTTTACTGGACAGGAGGAGAAAATACCAGACTGTCTGGGTCAATAATGGAAACCTGGCACCCCTATCCTTAACTAGGACTCTCTAGTCCAGCAACATCTGAGGTATGGCAGGACTATACTAGTCCAAGTACAAGGAGGTCTGGCCAGGGGAAGAAGCATAGTGGGAAGGTTGGCCCCATGTGGGAAGAAAAGATGGGAGGTGCAGCAGGGAGTTGTGGTCACAGCAGCTGGGCAGTAGCAGGGGGTTGGCCCTGGCTGCAGAGCTCCAGCCCCAGCTGCAGCCTGAGTGCTCTAGCCCTAACTGCAATGCTGGGGCTGCAGTCAGGGAGCTCTGGCCCCAGCAGCAGTGGTGCCAGCAGCAGCTAGAGAGCTCCAGGGGCCCAGGCTGGAGCCCTAGCTGGGGGAAGGGATGGTGGTAGCAGTTCGGCATGGGCTGTGAGGGGAGGGACCTCTCCGGTCCAGAAAAGCCCTTTGTTCAGGACTGGTCAGGAGCAGGGAGGTCTAACCTATGTACTGTTCTTTGGATGAAAGCAGCACTAGAAATGAATGTTCATTTCAGCAACGGAGCTGGGCACTGGCTGCTGGGCTCCCTACGCTCTGCTGCCAATACTACTGCAGCCATCTGTGCCGGGCCTCAGTGTTCTCATCTGCAAGCTGGGGAGAATTAGCACTAGCTCCGCCAGGGGGCGCTCGAGGGACAACAAGCGCCCTACCCCCACACAGGCCGGGGCGGGCTTGGAGCGGGCGGCGGAGGAGGTGCCCCATGCGGGCCGCTGCGGTAACCGAGCGGCAGGCTGCAGCCGGAACAGGGCGGCGTTTGAACTGGCGCCTCGCCAGGCCGGGGCCTTGCCCTGGGCCCTGATCAGCGCCGCTGTGGGCCTACGTTCTTTGCGCGGCGCGCTGGGGACTACAACTCCCAGGAGGCCAAGCGGGCGGCTGGTTCTCCCGCCGCGTGGCCTCATGGGCATAGCAGCGGGCGGGGCTGTGGGGAGGGGGGGCCCTGAGCGCCTCAGCGGGCGGCGGGAACTCGGTCTCCCAGCGTGCTTCGCGCGGACCGCCAGGGCTCCCTTCCGGGGAGCGCGCCGGATGTTACTCGGCTGGCAGAGCTGCTGCGAGGAAGGGCGGTTGGACCGCGCTCCGCGAGGTACGGCCCGGGCGAGTCTCCGTGCGGCCACCGCGGGCCGGTTCCTTGCCTGTCTGACCGGGGTACAACCCCCTCACTCCCTGACCCGTGGTCACAGACCCCTCCCCGGCGTCCCCCCAACCGAGCCCCCTCCCCCAACCGAGCCCCGCCCCTTCCCCTCCGAGCCCCGCTCCGACCCCTCCCCTGCGTCTCCCCGAACCGAGCCCCGCCCTCTCCCCAGCGTCAACGATCCCTTGAGGTGAGCCCCGCCCCTTCCCCCTCCCATCAGTCATCCCCCCCTCCCAGGCGTCCCGTTCCTCTGAGCCAGGCCCCGCCCCCTAACCAAACCCCGCCCCCTGGCTGGGTCATAGGTTCCTGATTCCTGCCCCCTGGGAGCTCAGCCTGTGACGTGCTATGCGGCTGACTTGTTGTTGCCTGTGAGATAGCGATGTGCTCCCTGTCAGCGAGGCTCGTGGTGTCTGGTGGGGTGTGGCTAGCTCGCAATAACTGCAGAACTGGTTCGACTTTGCCCACCTAAGCTTAGGGTCTCTGAGGTCAATCACTCACCGCTGTCCCCCCTAAGGTCTTGCCCTGGAGTTGCAAGTGTGGTAACAGCTGACCCACTGCAGCAGTCTGAGTGACTGTGCTCTCTGGCTCCCTCACAGGCAGCAGGAGGCGGAAGGAGGGGGGCCTGATTGACTGAGACCAGCATGGAAGATTCTGATGGGGACCTGTCCATTCAGAGAGATGCTATCTTGTCTGAGTTATATCATATTCAGCTCACCACCAAGAAACTGTGAGTCTCCCTGGGTTGAAGGGGTCAGTACTCAGCCATAGAGTTGTCAAGGAGCAAGCAGCTTTTAGAGCTTGGGAACTTTTCCTTTTTGGTGAGACTCTTGGTGAGGCAATTTAACTCACCTGCTGTGGTGAACTACCAGTTTTGAAAGAAACCCTTATGTACCTGGGTTTGCTCTTTTCTTCTTCATATAGTTTAGAGCAGTGTTTCTCAAACTGTGCTCTGCAGAGCCCCAGGGCTCCGCAAGACATCTCCAGGGGCTCCGCGAAGTTGACAAACTGGAAACATCGATAGGTACAACACATACAATCAGTGGACCGCTGGGGCTCCGCAACATACAATCAGTGGACCGCTGAGGCTACACATAAATTTTTATGCATGTAAAAGGCTTCGGAGCCCAAAAAGTTTGAGAACCACTCGTTTAGAGGATTGCAGTTGTTTCTGCAAATGCTATTGCACTAACTACTATGACTGTAAAGTGTCACAGGGCCAGATTTTTCTAGTGTTCATTTTCCACTTCAAGTAAAGGCTGTATTTTCAAGTGTGTCTGTTGTGACACGTGACCAGTTTTTCAAAGGAGTGCAGGACCCAATGTGTCTTTTATTTTGGTACCTAACTGGTTACAGGTTTTCAAAATCTGTTCCCAGTTATGAGTGCTTAGCTCTTTTGAAATCTGGTCCATAGTATTCTCCACTCTGCCCTGCAAATTTTACCACCATGGGTGTAGTGTGCAGTGCTACTAATGGTTACTAATTTGTTACTCATACCGATCACGTTGATTTTGATCTCTGCCTCTGCTAAAATTCTCTTTTCATTTAACAAATCCAATTTTTGATGGGTTATTTTGTAGCCACAGAAAACTAAAAAGAAAAAAAATAAACCTATTTTTTCCCCCCTTTCCCATTGAACTCATAGGCTAGGACCATGATTTTGACATTATGACCTGAGTTTCTTTGTTGATGTCTATCTCAGCAGAAAGTGCATTGTTCTTTTTCCAACCTAAATCCCAGAAATGTCTGAAGGTTTTTCTCTGCGTAGGTTCATGTCAAAAATAGGAATCAGTGCCTCAATTGGAAGATGATTCACAAATGTGCTTACTGTACCTTTTAAAATAAGAAATTTCCCACCTTGTGATATAGATATTTGTTTTCTAGGGTGCAGGACCTGAGATCTTTGGTGGCTTTAACTGACCCAGAGGAAGGGAAACTGTTTCAGTCTCAAGAGACAGTGAGTGACTAGCACACTTTCCATGCCTGTTTTCAGTCTTCATTGAGAACCTGTATTTATATAGTTTAGGGTAATCTTTTTTCCCATGTCTCTCTCAATATAGATATCTAAATAAAAAGGGAGGGGGAAAAACCCTGAATTGTTAATTAAAAGTAGCGTACTGGTAATAACAAAAGCCTATTTTTAATTAGTCCTGTATTCTGAAATAAGCCTGCATATGTGTATTAATTGTTCACATTTGTGCACAAAAGCATGGTTTTATTTCCAACAAAAATTTATCAAGTCACAGAATGAGGTACATCTACCTGAGACTTCTAGTAATATGACTTCATACTATACAAAATGTCAATTATGTTCAATATTTGTTGAAATAATAATCACAGTATTTTTAAAATACCACAGTGGCTGCAGCAATCCCTTTCCTCAATGAGTCCTGAGAATATTCAGCTCCGAATGGAGCAGGAAACAGTATCTTCACACTAGTTCTTCCCTGTTTCATTTGCAGCATTTCTTAAGTCACACAATATTCCATGGCTGTGAATTGCTGTAATGTGAACAGAACATCCTCTTCTAATGTGGTCCTTGTTTCCCAGATGAATTTATACTTGTTCCTTCTCATTCCAGGCCTTAAAATCACTGGATATTTGGAAGACCTTATTTGCTGCAGCTGAGCCCAAGGAAGAGAGCACAGTTGAGTAATAGCCCAAAGATGGGAGATGAAGGTGCTGGTGAGCCCTTTATGGGTATAGTGACTGGTGGGGACAAAGATTATGAGGGCACTCTACCTTCTGACACAGTTTCACTCAGTGATTCAGACTCTGAAGACTTTGGCTTAGCAGATGAAGCGGAAGTCGATACAGTTTCTCCAGAAAAACCACCATCCTTGGATGATGTAGGTTATGGCTCAGATGAGATCCTTGAGTCTTCAAACAATCTTAAGTCTCCTGTCCAGCCATTCCATCTGAAAGGCATGAGCTCTACGTTCTCGCGGCGAAGCCAGAGCATATTTGATGGCCTGGAAGGGGCAGCCAAATTAGCAGTGCCCTCAATGAGTGAAGATAACATTATTGATGGGAGGTTTAAGCGTCCTCTGCCTCCACCCACTCTTTCAAGCAAGATGGTTGCAGAGAGCCTTGGAAGGCAAAGCAAGCCACCCCCAGCTTCCAAAAGCAGTCCAGCAGTCCCTGACTACATGGCACATCCAGAACGTTGGACCAAGTACAGTCTGGAGGGAGTTTCAGAGTCTAGTGATAAGACCAACAGGATGGCTGCTATGGAGTTCCTAGAGGGTTTGAAGAAGAAAGGAGAAGAACAAAGCTCAGCTACTGAAGACAGCTACACTCCATATTTCAACCAGGACCCTTCCAGCTATGGTGCTGGAAGGATAATCTTTACCAAACCCACAAAAACAGGCATGCATGGTTCAGACAAAAGATCACCAGAGGAGGATGGTAAGAAGCTTATGAACACAATGCAAAGTCTGAATCAGAAATCTCCCAAGAAGACCAGTTACCTGAGTGAGGAGGATAAAATTGAGCTGGGCCATTTAGACTGTGAAGGGAAGAAGATGATGGAGGAAGAGGAGTGCTTGAAGTTGGAGAATTCGGGTACAAAAAGACAACATGAAACAGTTTCTACTCACACAGGTGAAGATGATTTGGTGGAAACTGTAGGGTTTCATGGGAGTAAGAAAAGGAGTAGGAAGCATTTCCGTCTCAAAGCAGACCATGAAGAGGCTGAAGAGTCTTGAAAGAGAGAAACAAACTAGACCCATCCAGGTGCTTCAGTGATATAAGGCTACCTTTGTTTTCTCCCTCTTGGCTCATATCTCACTAATGGGGCAGGGGCAGGCTTTTGTCTAGCACTCAGTTTTACGGTTTCCAGATATGCTATTTTGAATGTGTTTGTCAGAAATTAAGGCACCAAAACCCCATCCACAGACTGGTTGTTGCAGGAAACAGTGTGGATTCAGCACAGTCCTTGGAGTAGAGAGTGTAGTGTATTCTCTTGAGCAAGCCCCTTTAACTGACACTGGTGCAGTGTCGAGTCCTTGACCACACAGATAGGCTACCTTAACTCAAGTATGCCAACAAGAGAATGAGGATACAAGAGGACCACCTTCCTTTACCTACCTACCCTCCCATCCTCTGAAAAATGTAGAACCCATTGGCCAGCGTTGTAGAAGTGGGGAGTCAAAAGAGATAAGGAATGAAGATGAGTACACGAGAGAGACTTTTAAAGTATTAAAAAACAAAGACTAGTAGGATTAAGTCAATATCCTAATTCCCTACTTTGGGGTGGGAAACATTCCCTTAATGTGTATGTCCCTAACTGGGATCATGTGAGGCAAAGATTGAGACAAGCTTGTGCCACTGAAAATAAAAATGCAATAAGTAACTGGCCATACACTTGAGAGGGCAGAGTCAGGTGGCAGATTAAATAGTTTTTAAGGTAGTCTGAGTATCTTCCCTTTGTTACTTTTTAAGGTATCTTATTTGGCAAAAGTTTAAAAGAAAATTGAGGCCAGTTGAGAGAAAACATATCTGGAAACACTTTAGCCATTACATGCTTGAAGTAGCCTCAACAATTTCTCAATTTGCTGAGTGTACAATTGGAATTTGTGTGACAGCCTACTGATTGGTCAAGAGCCACCATCTTTTACCCTCAGTGCTTGTGTTGTGGTTTCACCTCCATAAGTTGTCGTGCTTCTATTTGGACTTGTAAGTGGACTAATTGGAAGGCAAGAATTTGCAGCAGAAATGGGTCAATAAAGAGATACCTTTTAGACTTTGGATGTCAATAAAAATATTCAGTTGTAATTTGGTTTCTGGGTCTGTCTTCCACCTATAGGTATATTAACATCAAATACAACTAGGAATATTAGTAGTGAAGTATAGGCAAAGTTTCATTTGGCAAGCTGGGATTTCAGGTAAGAATTTGGGAGGAATTTACTCTAAATATGTAGAGGTGATTCCCCTCCCTCCCTCTTTTACTTGGTCTTACTACTAAAGGTTTTTTTGTAATATTGAAATAGCTTTAAAAGTGCAAATGGAATCATTAAAACAACTACAATGAATATTAAACTTGTACATGGCACTTTGCAGACACTTGTGAAGCAGGTTAGTAAATACTAACATTGCCTCTGATTAGATAAGAGAAAACTGATGTTGAAAGGTGACATTCTTAATGACCAGTCTGTGGACCAGAACTAGTCCCTGAGTGGTCCCGTACAGTTTAGGAACACAGCAAGCCAGTCCTTGGTAGCAGAAAGGTGGAGAAACTGCTCAAGAACAGTGTTTCTTAAAGTATGTTCCGCAGAACGCTGGTGTTCCATGAACAACTCGCAGGTGTGCCGCAACCTCTTTTTTTGGTTTTGTTACTACTTTGAGAGTGAGGGAGGGGTTATGACACACACAAAAAAATTTAAAAAATTTTTTGGAAGAAAATTATCATAGATGTTCCTAGGGTATTTTCTTGGCAGCTGACAGAAGCCCGCTTGGTACATGCAACAATTAAAGGGGCCGTGACCACATTTTAGTCCGACCTCCTGAGGTTTCCCTGGTTACTCCCCCCGGTGCTTTTTTTCCCCCCTCAACAAATTTTCCCTAGTGCTGCCTCTTAGTTTCTTAAAAAAAATAAATAAATAAATCTGGCAACCTAAGGTGTTCCGCATTAAAAAACATTATTTTGGTGTTCCATGGTCTCAAAAAGTTTAAGAAATGCTGTTCTAGAAGATGGCATATTGCTAGGGCAATTTGGCTTAATTTTATCTTGACTAATGTTCTAAATTAATACTTTAATAATATACAGTTAATCAGTTAAGGTGTAATATCTATAACTGGGCAGTAAAAGGCCATTTCTTCTTTCCTTGGAATCTGCAGCTTCCCTAAAGTCATGTATTTTAATTAGAAAAACATTGGTTAAGCCCTCATGCAAATTTAGCAATATTACTGATAGGATGCTTGAAATCTCTATAGAAACTTACTGCCTGCAGGACAGGAACCAGGGCTGCTTTTGTCAGAGTATGTGGTTGATGGTTCCAGAAACAAATAACAAGGTACAATGAGTAGAGGATGGGGCAACAGTGCCAGGCTTATGAAATGTGCCTTGTCCAGGACAAATTGGCTTGGAGTGCAACAATGAGAGTCTATGGGCATTAATAGGACATAGCCAAATACACACATTTTGCTGATTTGAAGGGGACATGTAGAACTTTGGATAAGAGGTATAACTTTCACACTTGTCGCTATATATTTTGATTGCAAAATAAGCACCTGAATTCATTGATGACATCAGAAGTGGCAGAAACTATTTTGGGTTGACAAATTAAGACTGCATGCTATGTACAAAGTGTCCCTAAAATGGTAGCTATTGGCTTCATCTCTCTATCAGTACAACAAAAAAAAACTATTGTAGCATAGATGCCAAAATCTACTCCCCTGTGTAGACCACTGAGGTGTGATACAGCAGATTTCAAAATAAGATGAGGAAACTCGTATAGTGGGATATCTTTAACTAATTTCCATTAATAAAAACAACTTGTTTTTGAGTATAAAAGGCATTCAAACCTGTTCTGTTTTTGTGGATGGAGTGGCAGGAAGGTAGGTTCTGAGATCAAGAAATCTGACTACAGATATGTGCAACTTACCAGGATCAACACTTATGGTACACAGGAGCCTACAGGTATATTTTACAGAAAATCCAATTTAACCCCTATCTAGCGAAGAAATCCAGTACGTTTTGCCAATATTGGTATATCTACATCCAAAAATTTGGGCACTATCTCTACAAAATTACAGTAAGAGAACTTTTTAAGTGGTAAAATTCAGTTTATTTGTGTATACTGTCTCATAAAAAAGTTTAACAGTTTCATACCCAGTTAGCCTACGTAGGCAAATAAAATCATGTCAAAAATACAAGTGTAATATTAATTACTATAGTGAAAATACAAAAAGTGAAATATCCATAGGCCTAATTTTCTAGGAATTTTTTTTTTTGGTGGAATAAGGTTTCATTTTTTAGAGGTATTAGACAAGACAAATAAGCAAATCAAAAGATTTCTGGGAAGGAAAGAAGGTATTCCAACTTCTGAAACTGCATTGGGAGAGTTTCTGTTACCCATTATTAAAGCAAAAGTGTAGCATGCAGGGAGCATAGTGAATAGAATTGAGGGGAGTGGAATAGTTACATGCTTTGGATTTTGAAATGGACAACATGCCTGTGAAGACTTGAGGACAAAAGATGTTTCAATTTCTGCATCTATGAGTAGGTAGGGCTAAGGAAAAGGAGTTAATTGAACATAGTCAAGATGAGATGCTGGAAAGTAGAACCATTTAGAGATGAGACAAACTATCAGTGCAAAAACCTCTTCTCTGCTGTTGAAGCTCTGGATTCTTTACATAGGCTAGGGAGAAGGCTTTCTTTAGACAACTAAGAAGCTTCCAGATCACAAGCCCTGGTTCTCATGGGAACTTGAATCACCCTGACATCTGTTGGGAGACCAATGCAGCAGTACACAGACAATCCAGGACATTTTTGGAGAATGTTGGGGATAACTTCCTGGTTCAAGTGCTGAGGGAACCAAGTACGGGAAGTAAGTATGGGTGGCAATCTGGGAAGCAGTGATCATGAGACGGTCAGTTTCAGGATCCTGACAAAAGGAAGAAAGGAGCAGAAAAATACACACCATAGACTTCAGAAAAGTAAACTTTGACTCCCTCAGAGAATTGATGGGCAAGATCCCCTGGGATGCTAATATGATGGAGAAAGGAGTCCAGGAGAACTGACAGTATTTTAAACAAGACTTATTGAAGGTACAGGGAACAAACCATCCTGATGCGCACTAAGAAAAGCAATGTGGTAGGTGACCAGCTAGGCTTAACAGTGAAATCCTCTGTGAGCTTAAACACAAAAGAGAAGCTTACAAGAAGTGGAAAAACAAAAGTAAAAAAATATGTAGCACTTTAGAGACTGACAACATAGTTTACTAGGTGATGAGATTTCGTGGGCCAGACCCACTTCTTCAGATCATATTCTGAAAGAATTGACATGATCATATATAACACAGGAATACAATTAAGAAAGTGCTACATTTTTTCCTTTTGTTTTACCAAGTTCAGACTAACACAGATACCTCTCTATTACTATTCAAGAACAGATGACCAGGGAGGAGTATAAATCTATTACTTGAGAATGCAGGGGTGTAAGCAGGAAGGTGAAACACACTTGGAATTGCAGCTAGCAAGGGATGTGAAAGGAAACAAGAAAGGTTTCTACAGGCATGTTAGCAATAAGAGGGTGATCAGAGAGGGTGTGGGGCCCTTACTGGATGTAGGAGGTAACCTAGTGACAGATGATGTGGGAAAAGCTGAAGTACTCAATGGGCTTTTTTTTTTTTTTGTACCTGTCTTCACAGACATGGTCAACTCCTAGACTACTGCACTAGGCAACACAGCATGGGAAGGAGGTGGGCAGCCCTGGCTGGAGAAAGAACAAGTTTAGAACTATTTAGAAAAGCTAGACATACACAAATCCATGAGTCTGGATTTAATGCATCTAACGGTACTGAGGGAGTTGGTAGATATCATTGCAGAGCCTTTGACCATTATCTTTGAAAATTTGTGGAGATAAAGAGAGGTCCCAGATGATTGGGAAAAGACCCATCTTTAAAAAAGGGAAGAAGGACAATCCAGGGAACTACAGACCAGTCAGCCTTACCTCAGTCCCTGGAAAAATATTGTAGGGATTCTTAAAGAATCCATTTTGAAGCACTTGGAAGAGGGGAAAGTGATAAGGAATAGTCAACATGGTTTCACCCAGGGCAAGTTGTGCCTGACCAACCTGATTAGCTTCTGTGATGAGGTAACTGGCTCCGTGGACATGGGGAAGTCAGTGGATGTGATATACCTTGACTTTAGCAAAGCTTTTGATACGGTCTCCCACAATATTCTTGCCAGCAAGTTAAGGAAGTATGAATTGGATAAATGGACTGTAAGGTGGCTGGAAAGCTGCCTCAATTGTCAGGCCCAACGGGTAGCGATCAATGGCTTGATGTCTGTCTGGTGGTCAGCTTCAAGTAGAGTGCTCCAAAGATTGGTTCTAGGGCTGGTTTTGTTCAACATCTTTATTAATGACCTGGATGAAGGAATGGATTGCAGCCTCAGCAAGTTTGCAGATGACACTAAGCTAGGGGGAGAGGTAGATACGTTGGAAGGTAGGGATAGGGTCCAGAGTGACCTAGACAAATTGGAGGATTGGACCAAAAGAAATCTGATGAGGTACAACAAGGAAAAGTGTAGAGTCCTGCACTTGGGACGGAAGAATCCCAAGCATTGTTTCAGTCTGTCCCCAGCCTGTTTAAGTAGCAGTTCAGCAGAAAAGGGCCTGGGGATTTCAGTGGATGAGAAACTGGATATGAATCAACAGTGTGCCCTTGTAGCCAAGAAGGCTAATGGCATATTAGGGTGCATTAGGAGGCCCACTGGGGTCCCCCACTATAGAAAGGATGTGGATGCATTGGAGAGGGTCCAGCAGAAGGCAACCAAAATGATTAGGGGACTGGAGCACATGACCTATGAGGAGAGGCTGAATGATTGGGGCTTATTTAGTCTGCAGAAGAGAAGAGTGAGGGGGGTTTGATAGTAGCCTTCAACTTCTTGAAGTGAGGTTCCAGAGAGAGGCTGTTCTCAGTGGTGACAACTGGCGGAACAAGGAGCAATGGTCTCAAGTTACAGTGGGGGAGGTCTAAGTTGGATATTAATAAAAACTATTTCACTAGGAGGGTGGTGAAGCATTGGGATGGCTTACCTAGGCAGATGGTGGAATCTCCATCCCTAGAGGTTTTTAAGTCCTGACTTGACAAAGCCCTGGCTGGGATGATTTAGGTGGGGTTGGTCCTGCTTTGGGCAGGGGACTGGCCTTGATGACCTCTTGAGGTCTCTTCCAGCCCTAGGATTCTATGATTCTAATTCCTTTAGGCTACGTCTACACTGGCATGATTTTCCGAAAATGCTTTTTGACATGAGATCGTCAGTGCTTTTCCAGAAATTCAAGCGGCCAATGTAGACAGCTGGGAAGTTTTTCCACAAAATCAAATGATTTTGCGGAAAAACTTGCCAGTCTAGACACAGCCTTAAGGTTTTACATAGAGTAGAAGAGGGAGCCTTTTTATGGCTGAAATAGGAGATGCCATTAAGTATAAGACGGGAAGATAAAAACCAGTAAATGGGAGGTTGAAGAGAAGATAGGAGAAGAGGGTGCAACAAAGAGTGCAGAACAGATGTAACAGGAGAGGAAGTGGTTCTGGGGCATATTGTGGGCCGAGTCTGGCAACCATGGCAATCTTTGTGGAGGATTCAGACTCATACAAGACACGGTTATAGGGAAAAGTCTGACATGGACAGAGAGCAGTGTTCTTACTGCAGATGATTGTCTCTAGCATGTGATCTGCTTTTCCTTAATGTAAGTAAATATTTTAAGAGAAATATAGCAGGTACGCTGGCAGGCATTGTATGTGTAAGGATGGGATGAAGTGTGTGTGAAATATGCCACCGCCCTGCTGACTACATGTGTATAAATATGGTGAGAAGGAAGTAGAAGTAATATGATACACAAATACACTAATGGTGAAATCCTGACCTCACAATTTAATGGCAGTTTTGCCACTGACTTCAGTGAGGTTGGGATTTCATCAGAGAAGTACTTCAAAATGGTAAAATCATCTGAGGAAATGAGAACTTTATTTAATTATCAATGTACATCATGTCATTTTCAGACTCTTCTGTAAGTTCTTTGCCTTCACTTCTTTCTGGTAGGAATGTTTGATTTGCAGTAGTCATAAAACCTAACAGGATTTAAAAAATGCATTAGTTTAAAAGCATTATGAAAATAAACACTTACAGTAACCATTGGAGAGCTATACAAAATTTAAGCAGTCAGTGAAAAGCTGCACTAAACTGTTTCATTTTTGCATCTTCCACTTCAGGCAATTAAAACCATAGAATACTAGAACTGGAAGAGACCTCGAGAGATTATCAAGTCCAGTCCCTAACTCTCATAGCAGACCAAGTACTGTCTAGTACAAAAGTACTAATACAAAACATTTGTATTAGTTTCTAGTCAATTTCGGATTCTCATGGAGAGATTGTAGTATGATGCTTGAACAGAAAATGCTACAAGGAGATATTTTAATTGTTCCAGTGTGGGTTTTTTTAAACAGTGGATTTTATTTTTTACAAAATCTAATCTTGGGTGGAGTGGGAGAATTTGCTAATACTGTCACTTTTAACAGCAGTCCATTATTGCAAACTCTGTTGTAAGAGAAATAGCAGTATATAGACTTAGACTCCATTGCGTGACTTTGTGTCTAGTGATCGGTGCTTCACTCCAGAAGTTGAACCCACTGAAAACAAAATATGTTTGGGGACTCTTATGCTTTACTATGTAGATACTCTTAAATATTCCAAATTACCCCTTCTGTGACTGGTAAAATGTTCAATCGCTTGTATTTATAGTTGCTAATGTAGATTGTGTAGTTTGTTATGGTAAACTTTGGGAAAAATCAAGGAGGAGCGATGGCAATAAAGCCACAAATCATAGATAATAGATCTCTGGATCTGGGCCTCTACATGTGTAATTTGTAATATTGTGGCACTTGCCATTCAAGATCTTGTTTCCTTAGTTACTTCCCCTTATAATATTGATTTGTTTTTGACAGACAAGATTAGACATGGAAAATCAGACTATTACTCAGCCACAGTGCCAGCTAGCTAATGTGTATTGTCTATTTCTTAGTCTGGATAAGATTTAAATGTCTCAAACAGTGAGGCTTCCCCTTCCAGTGGTACAAGGTCAGATCCCAAGCAGGTGTAGCTTCATTGAAGTCAATGGGGTGATGCTGATTTACGTCATCTGATAACTTGGACAATTACTATTCCCCTATTATAATTATTACACATATTGTGGTAGTGGCAAGAGCTTATCCAGGTCAGGCTATGCAAAGTGCTGTAAGTAATAAGTGACAATCCCAGCCCCAAAAATTCCATGTTCTTTAATGTTGGGAATCTTGCAGATCTACAGTAGGGGTGTTGAACCATTTTTTGGGCCGGGGACCACACACACAAGTGAGAAGTGCAAAAAAACAAACCCCAAACCCCTGAGAAGGAGAGAGACAGTTGCACACCTAGGCTGTGTCCAGACTCCATGCCTCCGTCGACGGAGGCATGTAGATTAGCCAGCTCGGAAGAGGGAAATGAAGCCGCGATTAAAATAATCGCGGCTTCATTTAAATTTAAATGGCTGCCCCGATCTGCCGATCAGCTGTTTGTCGGCAGATCGGGAGAGTCTGGACGCGATGCCCCGACAAAGAAGCCTTTCTTCATCGACACAGGTAAGCCTCGTGAAACCAGGTTTACCTGTGTCGATGAAGAAAGGCTTCTTTGTCGGGGCATCGCGTCCAGACTCTCCCGATCTGCCAACAAACAGCTGATCGGCAGATCGGGGCAGCCATTTAAATTTAAATGAAGCCGCGATTATTTTAATCGCGGCTTCATTTCCCTCTTCCGAGCTGGCTAATCTACATGCCTCCGTCGACGGAGGCATGGAGTCTGGACACAGCCCTAGATCCTAGGAAGACCCAGCCTAGTAGATTTTGTGTGCTGCAGCCCTACAGTACGGTGGCGGGTGCTGGGAGGGCTGGAGCGCCAGTGTAGGCTCCCCAATGTTGGGGGTGGGGGAGAGCCCTGAGCATTGGGGGCTGGATCCAGGCAAGCCAGGGGTCTTAGGTTCCACCCTGATCTATAGTTGCAATGCTACTCTTTATAATTTCATCCCCATTGCTCCACTACCTCCCTACATGAGTCTTCTACCTCTTTGCCTTTTTACATCCTTTTACTGAACTATTGACCAGCAGTATTTTGCTTTGCAATTATCTTTCCAAGTACTCACTTGCATATTCTGGTACTGGTCTATTGCATAAGAGGTTATTTTTGCTTAAAGTATCTGCCATTGAAGAAATAACAGCTGAGCAGAAGTTAACCTACAAAACAAGCAGAGATTGCTATGATAAATTTCTGTAATCCTCCAGATTACTTTTGCAAATCTAAAAAGTTGAAAAATTAAGCAGTAGCTATATGTAAACTTCATACTTAGCATTTCTAATAAAACTTAATGGCTTGTTCCATAAATATTTATATTGTTTATATACAGATATCTACAGGGGACAAAAACTTTCAACCAACAAAATAGGTGGCTGAATGTATCGAGCTAAAAATATTTCTTGAGTATTGCTTTTGAATTTGGCTATCTATCTGTACATTTGTCAGCATTGTTTACTGAATACAAAGTATTTTTAAGGAGTACTGAAAAATGCATTGTGGAAAAGTTCTCTGATTGATAAGATGAGCCACAAGGCCAGACATTCACTGGGGAGCACTAGTGACATAGAAAACAATAACTGTACTACTTAGTGCTTGGATAGTTCTTAACATTTTAAAACTGTTTTACAAATGTTTATTTAAACCTCAGCAGCTTGTCATCAGAAACTTAAGATGGAATTTCCTTCTATTATTAATGCTGCATATTTATAGGCTAGAATATCTCTTTGAAACGCTTGTTTGCATTCAATATGGTAACAAGTCAGTGTAGATTATATCAGTGGAAATATGACTTGTCACTGTGGATGTGGGCATTTTCATAAACTATTACTTTTAACAGATAAAAATCCAACTGCCAGCCTGTGTCATTTGTAAATAATTAATTTTTTCCCGTCAGAGCCTTGAAATTCAGCAGGCACGACACACTTTTTTAAAAAGTGACACATTCCAGCTGGCAATGGATTTGGGCTCTATTTGCTTTATATACTGTAGTGTTTGGATTTATCAGTATGTGCTTTGAGTGACCATTAAGGTCTGTGGATCAAATCTTACTTTCCAAAAGCTTGTGCCCATGTGGTATTCCCTTGCTGAAACTGCTCTATGGGGCTTTTGATTGCATGGAAGTGATTTCCATTTCCCTGCTTTCAAAGACTGGAGAATAGTTTTGTGGGTTTTTCAGTGTTACTTCACTGTTAAATCTCTTAATGGCAGTCTGAGGGAGGACTTGAAGGGCTAAGGTTAGGCAGAAAGCTACATGGGGAAAATTGAACTGGCATTTACCCTCGAGAGTATCCACTGGAGCAGAAGCCCCTGGAGGGAAAGACTGGTGTGGCAGGATCAGCAGAATGAGAAATGCAGCTACCCTCCCCCTTCTTTCTACATTTGGCAAGCCAGTGAAGATTCTCTTTCCCCCTTCTCCACAGGAACAAACAATCAAGTCACCAGGGCCCTAATGACGTCTTTCCTTTTGCTCTTGTAATGTCAAGTGAACTATTGGGCCAGCTAAGCATATCAACACCAGCCCCT
Source organism: Pelodiscus sinensis (assembly GCF_052426305.1). NCBI lineage: Eukaryota > Metazoa > Chordata > Testudines > Trionychidae > Pelodiscus > Pelodiscus sinensis. The sequence goes on along the minus strand of NC_143056.1, from coordinate 116,408,026 downwards.
CCTTGTAGACAAAGTCCAGTCCAAACAGTAAATAAAGAGAATATTAGCTAAAGCTAAAACAAGTTTATAAAAAGTATTACTTGTGATTCCAGAGATCTAAGCCGTTTCTCTTGCTCTTTCATTCCACTAAAATATTTAGACAGGTTGTCCATCCTAAAAGAAACAAAGCAGAGACATGATCTGAGCAAAGACATCTGTTAATTACAGCCAAGTATCTCATAATAGACCCACTGCTGCCTTCTTTGCACTGCTGAGATAGGACAAAGCACCCAGAAGGTTGCCCTACCTAAAGGGATGTTTAGAGATTCCCTCTCGCATAGAGCAAGAGTATAGTGTTCTATTTCCAGAAACTAGTTTCATATTCTAAATGAATAACAAACCTCACAATGTCTATGCTAGCTCTTCCCCCCCATAAAGTTCAAAAGCTTCTTCAGAGCTCACCCGAATGTATCCAAACTAATTTATGCCTTTTCATACGTCTACACTGCAGTGCTATTTGGGGATACTGAAGTATCCTGAAATAGCTATCCACGTCGTCACAACAAGCCTGTCATTTCGAAATATAACCGGCTTGCTATTCGGACATCCTCGTCCTCGTCCCATTTCACAAGGAGTAAAAGACGTTTCGGAATAGCGGGTTATTTTGAAATTTGGCACTGTGTAGACAGCACCAATTTTGAAATAAGATCAGAATAAGATATGCAATTTGCATGTCTTATTTTGAGCTACAGTGCAGTGTAGATGCACCCCCAATGGCCTTTTCCCCAGAGAGCTTCTGTCTGTCTTTGACCCAATACATGCATGCTCCTCAGTGTAATCCCTGAAGGGTTCCGTGACTTCTTTTCTGAATCTAGCTCTTTCAAATCTCTCCCTTTGTTGCTGCTATTTCATGGGCATTTGTGGGAGGTTCTTACTGACTGGGGGATTTAGGTCTAAAGTATTCTAGCTGGGAGTTTCTGCAGCTCAGGGATCCATGCATCTTGGGGGAAATGCCAAAGATGTTTTGTTAAATTTACTTGTTAAATGTTTTCTTTAGTCTCTCCTCATTGCTTTCTTTTTTCTTTTGTTCCAAGTTTGCAAGATAATTTTCCTTTTGAACCACTTCCCATGTTATGATTTTTTGATCCAGGTTGTCAGGGAGATCTCGTTCTGTGGAAAAAGACATAAAAAGCATCCGTGTGCACTAGGGGGACAAGGGGCAACGTGTGTACAGAAAGGTAGGTCAGTGAATTGTAGATTTGCCATTTTACAATTTGGGGAATAAACTGTAGATTTACCATGGCAGAAGTATCAGGTTATGAAATTATAATATAAAGAATTATGGCTTGCATGTTTTCATTTTAAATGCAAAATTTAGGGTCATTTTTTTCATTGTAAGAGTGTTGACATATCTAAAAAAAAAAATCTTCCTTAGCCTATTTGTGACCTCATTCAAGACTGCTTTTATGAATGCTATACAAATACTGCAGTTCTAAGCTACTTACAGATACTACTGTCTGACTCATTGACTATCAGACCTTACCAATGCTCCCCAAGCTAACTATTAGTGAAGGAAAAAGACTCCAACAAAGAGGAGTGGGCTGACTGGTGTTAGAAATAGCTGGAGGCAGGACAGTCAGAGGCCCAGTTAGGGTTGCCAGGTGTCCGGTTTTCGGGTTCCCCCGTCTGGTAAAAAAAAACCCAGAAAACACCGGTTCTGTTTCCCTCAGACGGAGGCCCAGCAGGGACAGTTTAAGGCGCAGGTTTGTTTTTTTGTTTTTTTGCTCAACCAAGTTTAACATGTTTGGGAATTTTGTTGAAAGCATCTGGCAAGCCTAGGCCCAGTCCTTCATTTTTTTTGTTTTATTTGAGGTTTTACTTTAAAGGCAGGAAGCCGAGATGTACACAGAGGCTCAAAGGCACTAGGCAGAAAGGATCAGAAGTGGGATGAAGTGTCTACAAAGAGAATATCTGAATGCCTTCCCATTGCTCCTAACTTCTTCTTGTCTAGCTCTAATCCCATTTACATGGGGATTGACTTTTTGGGTGTGTCTAGACTACATGCCTTCGTCGACAGAGGCATGTAGATTAGACAGATCGGCAGAGGGAAATCAAGCTGCGATTTAAATAATCGCGGCTACATTTCAATTTCAATGGCTGCCCCGCTCTGACGATCAGCTGTTTGTCAGCAGATCGGGGCAGTCTGGATGCGCCGCTGTCGATGAGGAAGCCTTTGTCGATCGACGCAGGTAAACCTGGTTTCACGAGGCATACCTGCGCCAGTCGACAAAGGCTTCCTTGTCGACAGCGGCGTGTCCAGACTGCCCCGATCTGCCGACAAACAGCTGATCGGCAGAGCGGGGCAGACATTGAAATTTAAATGAAGCCACGATTATTTAAATCGTGGCTTCATTTCCCTCTGCCGATCTGTCTAATCTACATGCCTCCGTCGACGGAGGTATGTAGTCTAGACACACCCTTTGATTCCTTCTCCAGTCTAGTCTGTCTTGAAGTGCTTCCTCAGAAAGTCTGCAGCTAATCAAATTCTTTTGCATAACACCCTACCATCTAGTTGTTGGTCTTTTGTTACTCTCTACTTCTAAGTTTATCACTCTGTTTCCTGTATAGTCTTAATGATCTTGTTATTACATGGTCAAACCATCTGAGCCTGATTTCCCTCAACTTTTCTGAGATACCACCTTCATACTTCCTATTTGTTTCCAACACGGTCCGTCTTTGTAACTCCAGGCATCCATCTCAATGTTTTCATTTCCACTGTATTCAAGATTTGCTCCTCTTCCTCAGTGTGCAGCAGTCAGAGCCATAGAAAGCTATAGGCCAAATTACCTTCCTGTAGATCTTACTCTTCAATTTGACAGACATTCTCCTGTCCCAGATAACTCTGCTCGCTTCTCTCCATTTGGTCCATGTGTTTCCTGTTCAGTTACTACAGCCATTATTCTGTGCTATCAAACTTAGGTACTTACCTGGCCTAACACATAACATTGTTTACTGACTCACCACTCTGCTCTTGATGTGTGAGCGCTGATCAGTTTAGCTGAAGTTTGTTAGGCTTTCTATTTATAACCTCCCCCATTGCAATTTTAGCCCTTAAAATCACCTGACACTGTAACAATGGATAGTTATCTCTCTTTTAAAGTAAAGAAACAATGCTTCAGTTACATTAGCAGCAACAGAAAAGAAAGAGGAATCTGCTTTTTTCAGATTTAATATATAGTATTGCTATTTCAACAGTGAAATTTGGTGTGGGGCTAGTTGTTAAATGTTTAGTCTTCATACAATTGCCATTTCCTTCCGTGATCTAAATGGGATTTAACCTGTGGAGAGTCAGGTTCAAATGCACTTTGTCTAGGCATATTAATAATAATAATTAATAATTAATAAGGGGTATTCAAGCACTGCAAATAAAGCTTCATAAACACAGCCTCTTAATACTCAGGACAATAGGATATCCTTTAATTTCATAATGGCTACGTATACATTGAGTTTTTGCAGCAGAAAATATGCTAATGAGAGACTCAAGTTGTGATCTCATTAGCATATTTTCTGCCATTTCTTTTTGTGCAAAAAAAAGCGGCGTATCTGCTTTTGTTTTGTGCAAAAACCCCATTTTGCACAAGATCCTTTTGCCTGTCCCAGAGAGCAGAAGCGGCTACACTGCTTGTTTTTGCACAAAAACCCCTTGTGCAAAAAGAAACAGCAGAAAATATGCTAATGAGATCATGACTTATGCTAATGAGTCCCTGATTAGCATATTTTCTACTACAAAAACTCGCAGTGTAGGCCAAGACAATGACATTTTAAATGAAGTGGCCAGCCTTCCACAAAAGCCAGGGTAAAAAAAAAGATCCTTTCAGCCCACCAGAGGACTAACTTATTTGGGCTCTGGCCAACCAGGGGAAGGAATGAATTCAAAAGAGAATTCTTGCAGATAATGCCCTGCAAGCAGCCCCTTTTTGTTTCCAGGTATAGTGGCACTCCTGACCCTGACTATAGCAGTGTACCTAACAATGGGAGAGGCGGTGTCTTGGGGAACCAGATCCAAAACAGTTTAGAGCTTTATAGGTCAAACACAACACCTGGAATTCTATTCCAAAGCACAGGGCCAGCCTGCACAAGTGGCATAAGGGAAGGAGGATTCTACTGCAGGGGAAACATGTTGATATTATGAAATTGTATGCACTTTTTATTAGAGAGCTCTGCATAGCAATCATTAGAAGCTGAAGTATAGTGGCTGCAAATAAAAAAAAATCTCCCTTTACAAATAATAAGGATGCTACTATTTCTGACAACATTCCCCCTCTCACTTGAATTCCACTGGAGAGAATAGAATCCAAACATGGTTTTAATGCTTCCCTTCTCTATGCTATTTGCTAAAAACAAATGAGACAGTTTAATTACATTGTACAAAGAACAGCTGATGTCTCATGAACTGTTTATTTTATAAGCTAGATTATAAATCATTTCACCTGTGTATTTTCATGTGTATGAATAAAGACATATACATGAACATATAATATTTTGTTTTATGAATTGTATTTGCTCTCTTCTGTTTCTGATTTATCATATAGCATCAGGCTTCTCCCAGTCACATGGTTCCTGGTTAGCTATTTGTAAACAACTCACCCAGATGTTCCTTTTTGTGCTCCATCTTTTTAAAGATTCGTCTGAGAATCAGATTGGCGTGGCTAATAATGATAAATGGCGGAGCCAAAGCTGGACGGCCATGGTACTCCACAATCAGGTTGTAACGCTGAAATTTCCAGAAAATGTCTGCATTGCCCTGAACAACTTGAAAAGTGTAACTTTAAAACACAAAAAAAGTATTGTTAAACTTCCTCCCCCCCGTGATCTTAAAATTCATTACTATAAAATCCAAAGCATCATTTTTACTTTAGTCTGTGTTAATGCCACCCCACTGCTAAAATTCTTATTGTTTCTCTTTAAATAAAAGCTATTACTTGCAATAATTGCCTTTGGACAATAAGACACACACCTTTTTAAAGATGAAGCAAAATGCAGGACTATGTAGCACTTTAAAGACTAACAAGATGGTTTATTAGATGATGAGCTTTCGTGGGCCAGACCCACTTCCTCAGATCAAATAGTAGAAGAAAATAGTCACAACCATATATACCAAAGGATACAATTAAAAAAAAATGAACACATATGAAAAGGACAATCACATTTCAGAACATTTCAGAGGCTATGTCAGCCTCTAAACCGTTCAAGTGATTCCCCTATTAGAGGATCGTCTATGGGCAAGAGTGCCAGTTTTACAGCTGCTTTCACCAGCATATTTATACAAAGAGGCTTTTGTGGAGCCTTGTGTATATGTGGATTTTTATCTGATTTTATTTCTTGGTAAAGAGGCAAAAAGTTTTCATATCTCTCGTTGAGGGAGACAGTGAAAGTGTGAGGGGAAATTAAAAACTGTGTGATCACAAAAGTTTACCTGCAAACTGAAGATTGCCACTAGCTAGTAACATTGTTAATAGATCAAAAATACTTAGACGAGAGCATTTATGGACATGTACACATGCATTCTTATTAACCCTTCTCTTCCCACCCTCACAGTGCAATCCCCATCTCAGAATTAAGTGACACTTGCCTGAACATAGCAATCAGGAGATTCATAAGTAGCACATTGGTGACCAATAGGAAAATGACCAACAGAAGTATGACAAGCCAATTGGCATAGGTATTAGAACATAATGGTGAATTTTCCTGCAGGCTCCTTGGGGCAGAGGTACAATTCTGAAGACGCATGCGTGATGCTGCAATGTGGGGAGGAAGGGGAAAATAAAGCAATAGTTTTATATTGCACTCAGGTATGCCACATTGCAATATAAGGTGTAATTTTAGTGTGGGTTGGCATTCCCACGCTTGCTTTAACTGAACTAGTATGAATAGCAGCCGTGAAGGTCCAGTGGCACACAGCCTGGTGCAGGCTAGGACCTTGTGTTGCATACCCAGTATCCCTGGTGGGCTTGTACCCCCCATGCAGATTTAGCTTGTGCCACCAGATCTTCACTATAATTGTCCCCACATATGCCAGATGGAAGCTAGCATGGGTATGCTTACCCTACAAGTGTACCTTAAATGGCATTGCAGACATACTCTCCATGTTCTGCTGCCATGTTTAATCATTCATATGGTCATGCCATCCTCTCAGTTTTACATCAAGCTGATAGCTTTTGCACAAGAAGGATCGTACCTGAAGTTCAAGGTACTATAGATCTTTGGTAAGTACAGTGTGAACAATGCTGACTCTAGCATTCCTTAACCTGTCTTCATTTAAGAACAAGAAACTCAGACAACAAACAATGCATTTTCCATTAATGTTCTAAGCGAAAGCCGTGACTATTGATTCCTTAATATAAGATATAATCTCTACTCGATGTAACCACCAAGGGAATCTCATTCCAAATGTCTCAGGTTTACTAGGCTTCAAGTCCAAGAGCTGGATTTGGAGCTTCAGCACTTAGAAGAATGAGACTCTACTGCTCTACAGAAATAATTCTGTCATCTGAAAGCAGCGGGCTCCTTACCCTCTTAGGAGGACTGGAGAGTAACAGAGAGCCAAAGTTTCTAATGTGGGTTCAATATACACATCCATATTGTATATACAGGGTGCCCTGGCTTGAGAAATGTGAAGGATATGCAGCTCCCACAGGACTAAATTGTCAGAGATATGGACCTCTGCTGCTTCTCCATCACCAAGATGGACTTTGCAACTGGCCATTTGGAGATGTTCAAAAACAGATTTTCAGAGTCTATTGAGGCCTACTGACTATTCTCCTTATCTTAAGCAAGCCTCTTCTGAGTGCCTCAGCAATGTTTACCACCTTGGGGTTTTGCCTTGCAGGAAAAAACTTTCTTGAAGCTCTCCCCTCTCCCACCATGGCTCTCACACACCAGAGCCTATGCAGTTACCAACTCCTCCCCATCCCTCCCAGTGCTTCTGGAGTGCTACAAATAGCTGGTAGCATTTATGCTCCGGTAGGGAGTGGGAGACTACAGGACATTCTCCGGGAAGGAGGCATGATGAGAGGGTGCAGCGGTGGGAAGAGGGGGTGAGAGGGCCGGGGGGGGGGTGCTTGGGGCCTAGAGAAGGAGGGGTTTCATGCAGCCCCTGGCAAGATGAGGAATCGGCACCTTTAGTATAAACCCAAGGGTTTGCATCAGTTTAACTAACTAGGTTTAACTGTGTAGTCAAGGCCTGCACTGATGCTTCAGCACAACTTGACAATATATATAATAACATTCAGATATTGCAGTCCAAATGTCATTACATCATAACATGCAGACTTTTTCCTACAGGAGAAAGATAAGAAAGTGACAACCTAAGTATGGATGCCTGTGCTCTGATTAATGGGACTTATTCTATGGTAGTCTGATCAGTTAAAAACCAATTTCTCACTGTCTATTTCATCCAGTGGAATCTGCCCAAATATCTGAAGGTAGGGACGATAAAGCACTCTTCTGAATATCCATTCCACTCGACTGTCATCAGGATGGAGTAAGGCTTGGGTTGTCACACCATAGGCAATGAGCCACACACTCAGGAAAAAGAGGAAGAAGAAAACATCCTTCATCTAAAAGGAGAGAAAAAAATATTGACTGAGATGAATATATAGAGCAGGCAGATGGTTTCTCATATTTCTCTAAAGCTTGTTTTTTGAGGTGCACTGAGAGACATTTTTTATGCACACTGTACTTTTTAACTCTCTGCTATCATGCTCTTTGTGTTTTGTAATCAGGATTTCCCCCAGTGAGTTCTTTGGCAACCATTCCAGTTAAGGGCATGTTTTAATTCAGATTCTGACCTTTACACGATTAAAAGTGTGTTTAATGAAGTACTGAAAGGTCTCATAGAAGGATTGACAACCTTGCTGAAAAATAAGCGAATCTAAAGAGTATCTGATGTTCTGCTCAAACTCCCCATTCCAGCATCAAATCCCAAATGGAGAATGAATATTGATGCTTACAAGGTTCATGTCAATTTTGCTTCCATTTCTCTGCTGAGTAATATGCTTGAAGATTAGTTTTAAAGCCCTCTGCTTTAAACATGTTTCTCCAGAGAAGCAAAAGTAATTATATTCTAAAATATTTACTTACACTGGAAATACATATTTGTCTGACAATTTTTTCCCATTGGGAAAGAATAGTTTTGTCTCATCCATTTCTGATTTGTAACAGTCTATTAGTGACCATTAGTCCTTTAGACCAACAGTCCATTAATTTATTGTAATTAGATTTTATGATTGGTCAGATAGCTGAAAGCTTAGGTATTTTAATCTTCCAGAAGATCATTTGAAATTCCAGTTAGTAAAATGAGATAAAACTGACAGAGATTGTGGGAGTGTCTCAACTTTTGCTAATTTACGTTGTGGTCTGAGATCATTCAAAATTTGTCTTTAGATGGCGTTTATGATGTGGATGCTAAAAAAGGAGGAGTGGATGATCTGGAAATATTTCTTTGTGATCTGTATTTGTTACTTGAATTTAATTAAATAATTGGGTTTGTTCTATGTTAGAAGCCATTAGTTCTACGGCAAGATAGAAAAAGGAGTTAACAGGTAGTTTTGGCTTGCCTTGCTATTAAAGGGAAAAGGTCTGATGTTATCCCAGTTGATAAAATTTTGGAGAGAATGTTTAGTGAAATACGGTTTCCTTTCTTTCATGTAAGGCTCAATCCTGTACCACTGAAGATAATAGGAGTTTTCCCATTGACTTGGATAGGAGCAGGATCAAGTTCATATTCTGTGGTCTTCTCTAGACGAGAGCTTTTATTCACATTGTAAAATATTAATTGCTTATGTGACTTAATGCAATATAAATGTAACAGACCCTTCACAAACACTTGTGCATAATGTTGTGCCTGGAAGAGTTAGGAGCTCCAGGTGTGAGTTGCTCTCATGTGCATTGTGTAAGCATAATTTGCAACAAAAAACTATGAGACTATACTACACAAATATTAATACATGGTTTTCATCTATCCTCTTAGTACTTCAAGCAATGGAATGTCTGTTCCAGTGATTCCACTGGTAACACAGATGTCAACAATCTGGTAGCTTTTCAGTTTATTAATCTTAAGTCTTGTCTAGAATAGAATTTCTGCTGAGCCTGAGGTGAGCTGTGACTTGAAAAATAAAAGTTTGTTCATGGCTATATTAGGATTTACAGTCAAATTAACTCCAGGTTAATTGTAAATCATATAGGTCAAACAGCTCATGTTAACATAACCAAATAAAAATCACCACACTGTTCAGGTCTGTACCCAAAAACACAACTATCAACACTTTTGCCTTAACACACAGAGCACTACAAATTTTCATTATAAATTATGGTTGGAAAGCAGCTCCCACTTCTGCCAGGCACCAACCCAAAGTATCTTTAGATGGCCATGCTCGTCTCTGCCACTCACATGATGGTAGAGGGCTTCTGTAACTGGCTTATCTCTTGTTTCAGATTCTTTTTGCTCAAAAACCCCCACAGGCCCAGCTTCTCAAAAGTATATAAACACCTAGATCACGTTGACATCAACTGGACTTAAAAGCCAATATACACTAAGGCTGTGTCTACACTGGCGCGAAGTTGCGCAAAAGCGGCCGCTCTTGCGCCAAAATTTGCTGCCTGTCTACACTGGCCGCGTGTTCTTGTGCAAGTAAACTGATGTTCTAATGTGTGAAATCAGGGCTTCTTGCGCCAGAACTCTGACGCTCCCGTTCAGGAATAAGCCCTTTTGCGCAACTGTTCTTGTGCAAGAGGCCAGTGTAAACAGGCAACATGAATTTCTTGCGCAAGAAAGCCCTGTGGTTAAAATGGCCATCAGAGCTTTCTTGCGCAAGAGAGCATCTACACTGGCAAGGATGCTCTTGCGCAAAAGCACATCTCTTGTGCAAAAGCACATGCCAGTATAGACACTCTCTTGCACAACTACTTTAATGCAAGAACTCTTGCGCTAAAGAGTTTTTGCGCAAGATCACGCCAGTGTAGATGTAGCCTAAGGGTTGGAGCCTCAACTTCTCAGCCAGACAACTGCTATATTTACACTGAAAGGGAACAGGAAAAAGAGACTAGGACAGTGGGGAAGGAGAAAGAAAGTGATGGTAATCCTTCTGTGCAGTCTGTGCATGCCCAAATTGCAAAGGTATGAAATGAGAGTGAACAAAAAAGAAAAGGGCTCAGTTCACAGTTGCCCTGCAATTTTGTATAATAATTTACACCTAAGCAAACTCGGTGAAAAGTATATTAGGGTAAATGACTACTTATATGCTACAGAGCTCTTTGAGAGGAGCCACATCTGGCTGATAACAGCTCTTAGACTACAATGAAGATGTAATATAAGCCAAAAAACTTTAAAAATTAGAGTGATGCACTGAATTCCTTAAAATTATAAACACACAAGAATTTTTTGTTTTGTTTGTTGCGCTTCAGAATCCACAAGAATTTCTCTCTGGAAGACTGCATACTCACCATTCTTTCCACAATTATGATCTTTGGCCCTAGTTGCTTGTGAATGGCAAAAATATGTATAAGTCTAAGAGTAAACACCATGAAATCAATGGCAAGTACTGTACGGCCAGCTTGAAATGTTGAGTTCAGCATTCTGCAAAACAGACCGAAAGAAACAGCCTCAAACACCACCCAGATACCTTGTTTATAGAGTTATACATGTTGATTCAATATCGCATCTAGGCGAAGAAAGGGTATGTGCTTGGGCCTGTACCTCACAAGAGCCACAGGCATTACACTGTTGCTATGTCTAGACTGGCATGATTTTGCGGAAAATCTTGCCAGTCTAGACGCACCCTGTTAAAAGAATGTAACGTGCCTATGAAGCTATGTCTAGATTACAGAGTTTTTCTGGGATACCAGAGGTATCCCGGAAAAACTCCGCTCCACCCAGGGAACGCATCTGCTCTTCTGACATTTTTTGCGGAAGAGCAGATGCACTCTTTCGGAAGCCCTGTCGTCCTTGTGCCATGAGGATGAAGGGCTCTTCCAAAGGAGGTTTTTCCGAAATCTGACCCAGTGTAGATGGGCCAAATTTTGGAAAAGCGTCTTCCAACAAAACCTTCGGAAAAAGGTATGCAAATTGCGGAGGGATATTTGCGTACCTTTTTCCAATAAAAAGCAGCAGTCTAGACATAGCTTGAGAAGCACCCAGCCACTGCAGGAACATCAGCCTCTCCGTCTCAGACATGATGAGGCCATATAAGATGTGATATAAGTGATGTATAGTCTCAAAGGGGAAACAGTATTTCTCTATGCAAGTGTTTCTGTAGTCTGTTTGACAGCCTTTTTAGCCCTGTGGAAATGGAGAGCCCATATAGAGGGTTGCTTTCAGCCCAATTTATTACTAATATAGACTCTGCTGTCTCAAAACTGAAAAATACAAATCAGATCCTTCTCTTGGTTGCATGCATGAACCTCCCATGGACTCTGGCAGAACAGCCCATCATGCTTACCCCATGTTACACTACATGCATAGCTGGCTCTATATTTCAGATAGCTGACCATCTCACATGAAACAGATACAGGGTCAAGACTTTGGAAAGATACCAACCTGCAGGTCACTCCAATTATAAACAGAAAGATGGCCACCATATCACACTTATTCCAATTATCCTCCACATACAGTTTAAATTTCTTAATTAAATTCGTGTCTTCATCTGTAAAGAAACTCTGCAAGAGAGCAATTGTCAGTGTTGTTATTATGTTGGCAGCTGCCATGATATTATTGCAAGCCCTGTGATGTTTGCTATTCTTCTGCAAACCCCAGCTCCTAATGTCAAATGATCACTCAAGCATATCAGTTTTTTTTTTTTTTTTTAAAGAATGTATGTTCTGAATCCTGACCCCCTCCCCTCCATGGCAATAGAGAAAAGCTTAGAAACATGACCCAACTGCACACTAACATCTCAGGCACCAGAATGTAAATAAAAATAACTGAACATATGGGGTTTTTTTAAAGCTCATGATATTTAAGCTAATCTCTTGAGGTTTTTGAAGGCAGACTCATTTTTTTTAATCGTTTGGGTTGGCCATATATAGTGTCTCCAAACTGGGCGTGTGAGGCTTTATGGGTGTATTATAAGCAATCCTCAGGCCAAACAGTCTCTCTGATCACCTCAGTGCTACAGGATGAAACAGTCTGATATAACATATTTAAAATATGCTCAGCTGATTTGTGACAAATTGGTGACCACACCCTCCCCCAAAAACCATAAGAACGGCCATACTGGTCAGACCAAAGGTCAATCTAGCCTAGTATCCTGTCTGCTGACAGTAGCCAATGCCAAATGCCCCAGAAGCAGGGAACGCAATAGGGAATCCTCACGTGCTCCCTCCTGTCATCCATTTCCAGACAAACAGAGGCTAGGGACACCACCCCTACCCATCCTGGCTAATAGCCATTGATGGACCTAACCTCCATAAATCTATCTAGCTCTTTTTTGCACTTTCACAATGTTGCTCCCATATCTATTCAGAGCTTTCCAGTTAAAGTGAGGCTATAACACTAATCCTCATGCTTCAGGAGCATTGGTCCCTACTGCTTGAGTTTAATGAGAAGGCCCACTAATGCTTTTAGTTCTAGGGTTTACAACAAGATAAGCAGTCCTGTTACACCTTCCCTCCCCCACCTCCAATCCCAAACACACACAAGGCCATTTGTGTATATACAAGGTAGGCAAGTTCCTACAGTATTGGGGACATACCATTTCAGCTGCTAAATGAGGAAGCTGAGGATGTTCTACAAATAATTGCAAGCTTAATGGTGAAAAGTTTAAAAAAAAATCTTAAGCATAACCCAATGGACTGAACAGAAAAGTATTTTAGTAAAAAAGTTTAATTATTTAATTACGGAGAAAACTCATTAATCTCTTCATTCCTGAATATAAATATATATAATATTCTGGAGGAAGAGGGAGGCAAAACAGCATGGGTGTGTCTAGACTAGCAAGATTTTGTGCAAAAGCATGTGCTTTTGCACAAAAACTTGCCAGCTGTCTACACTGGCCGCTTGAATTTGTGCAAGAGCACTGATGTTCTAATGTAAGAATTCAGTGCTTCTTGCGCGAATACTTTGACGCTCCCGCTCAGGGATAAGCCCTCTTGCGCAAGAGGGCCAGTGGAGACAGGCACGTTAATTTTTTGTGCAAGAAAGCTCGATGGCTAAAATGTCCATCGGAGCTTTCTTGCACTAAAGCACGTCTATACATGGATGCTTTTGTGCAAAAGCACTTTTTGCGCAAAAGCATCCGTGCCAATCTAGATGCTCTTTTGCGGAAATACTTTTAATGGAAACACTTTTCCATTAAAAGTATTTCCACAAAATCACGCCAGTCTAGACACAGCCCATCAGATTGGACTGTTCCAAGTGGAGTAAGTAGGGTGGATTAGCAATTCTGGGGGAATGGAACTTGACTGTGGTGAGTGGAGCTGCATAGGTAACCAGAGGAAGAAATCAGTAATTCCAGAGCATCAGCAAACAGCCTAGTAGCCTAACATACTGGTAGCAGCTGGAGCTTCTCTTGAAAGAAGGAGGGTAGAGCAGCAGCTGTGTGTGTGTGATGGCAGATGGGCATGTCAGCTGGGTTTGAGAGAGGAGGAAATACATAGCCACTCTGTATAATGAGCAGATGCAGAGCAATGAAAGTTTTTCAGCACTTTCCTATGCAAAGCTGTCCTTGACATTCCATCTCTCGAGGACAATGGGATTACACAGTCTGTAAATCAACTCTGAATTTTACTACCTGAATTTAGTAATCTATTAATGAAGGTATGTCTGAGATTACTCACCTGTCGGATTTCTTCCAAGACTAATGTAAAAACCCAAAAGTAAAGTATAATCTCCATAACAGAAGGCCCCTCAGGCGGTGCTGGTTTAAAATCCAGTAACAAGACATAAGTAAATAGAAACAGAAAAGCAAAATACATGATAACATTCCCCATAAATACTGTTACAGGAGCACTCCAAAACTTTTTCCAGCGAGTAAACATGAACGTTGCCCATGCTATGTTTTCAGAAGAACTCTGCTTCTCTAATTTGACATCTGCCCTGTAAAACAAAGAGATCAAGTTATAGCGACAGCTTCTTAAAAACTGTACAAGACCCCTGGGCCTGATCCTGCACAGAGCTGAGGTTCTTCTCTGAGCTAGTGGGAGCCAGCTCTGCAGCTGGTGTATGTTGAAATCACTGGAGGTGTGGAAGCAGGAAAAGGGAATAAGGGAATTTGTGTGCAGCCATCTTGGTCTTGTTAACAAGAGAGCAGGAGTCAGGCTAAGTCTGTGGCCTGACAACGCGAGATCTGTAATTAGATGCTGCTTTGCCTCTCGCCTCCATACGGAGGTAAGGATAGAATGCTGACTCTGGCAGGGACCTTGAGGTAAGGAGCATCTAGGTGGAACTAAATAACTGTTAGCCATTGGTGTTTGTAATGGGAAGGAGACTAATTGTTATTGTTATTATATTTATAGACAGTATATAAACTGCTTCATAATTGCTTATATTCGAAGATCTGCCTCGTAGGGGGAGTGGGGGCTCCTTCCCCCCCCCCCACCCCGAACCAGTTTTTCCCGTGCTGCAGCTCGTAATAAAACTGCCTCTGGCTACTTGTTGCTTACAAACGCAGAGTGAGGACAATGTTTTCTTCCACAGAGGTATGCTGATTTTTGCCAACTGGGGATCTGATCCTGAATAATCTAAGATCTTTAGTGACTGGAAGCACCTTGCCATAGTAGAAACACTGCCAAGTACAGCAGCAAAGCTTTGTATATGTTAAATCAAAACAGTATCCAACATGTTATCATTCCTTTATTTTGGTGTTTGCTTTTCAGTACAGTGGAATAGGTTTTTTAAGGGGTTGGTTTGTTATGTCTGTGGGGTTTTTTTGGAGGAGAGGGCTGGGATTTAAACATACCCCTTGAACTTTTACAGTACAAACACTGCAGCATCATACTAGTGCATGAGGATAAAAATGGAAATGGATTAGTTACTATTCATTGTCCAAAATGTGAGAGAGGTGTGAAAAACAAACAACCATCATAAATGGTGACAAGTAAATTTATCTTCTAAAATTATTTTGGTTCTGATAAACCAAGGCAATCTTACTCACATAACTTATGGACTTATTTTAAATATATGATTTAAAACATGTATAGCCCTTTACGGCCAGACTGCAACACCTTTACTCACATTGAGTGGTACCTTATTCCTCAATTCATGTTGCTGATATCAGTGAAATTATTCAAGAAGTTAGGTATTACTCAGTGCTAGTAATGGTATTTCCATCTGGTTCTAAGCTTAAAAATGATAGTGAATCACTAAAAAGTATGACAGTACTTTTCAGTAAAGAAGTCAGGCTTGTAAGTTATTAATGTAAGTGTTGACTGCACTGCCGTTGCCTGAGTGTTATGATAATTGATGGAAAATGTATTGCAATACTTCAGAATATGAAGTACTAGATAGTGTAAATTATGAGTTATTCTGTGTATATAATGCAAAAAAAAACCCCCCACCAAAAACCATATTTGGCAGCAATCTGATGCAGTAAAATCTCTCATTCTGTGTGTGTGTGTGCATGTGTGTGTACATATAAAAGTTATATATAACTTTAGTGTCTCCTCTGGCTGCGCTTATTTCCATCTACATTGCTGTCAGTAGACTAAGGATGTTATTGCACCTTTAATTTGTGTCTTCCTTGACATGAAGATGATCATATAAGGGCTGTGAATGCTGAGGAAAGCTTCCTCTGAATCTTCAATAAGACACAAAACAACTGTTTCTGTGAGGTTTTTAAAATTTCTCCTGGTATTTTTGCTAATTTCTTAATGTTTTAATTCACAGCAGCCTGTTCTCCCTGATTGATTCTTCAGGGAGAAGTTGTCATCACACTAAATTTATGTCACGAGCCCAGTCATTTCCATGGCAACTGACAGATGTAAATAATTATAACTTGGGATTCACAAAAAGAAACAGATCTGGGATGGAGAGAAAGCCCTGTTGAAAATAAACTCCTGAGACAATAACAAATGGAACAGAAAACAGACTGATAGGCTACGTCTAGACTAGCATGATTTTCCTCAAATGCTTTTAACGGAAAAGTTTTTCCGTTAAAAGCATTTGCGGAAAAGAGCGTTTAGATTGGCACGGATGCTTTTCCGCAAAAGCACTGAGCGCGCAACACTCAGCCGAGCCGCCACGGAGGGAGGGAAGGGGCGGGGCGGTGACCTACACGGCCGGGGGAGAGGCTGTCTACGTCACTGCCCCCCCTCCCCTCTCCCGCACGGCCCGGCTGAGGGGCGCACCACTGCACCCCTCAGCTGGGCTGTCAGGGGAGCCAGCAGCGCAAGGGGCTGTTTGGGTGGGAGGGGAAGGGAGGACGGTGACGCCCCCTGGCCGTGTACGTCACCGCTCCACCCCCCCCTCCTTCATAGCAGCCCAGCTGAGCAGGCAGCACTCAGCCAAGCGCCACGGCGGGAGGGAAGGGAAAGGGGGGCGGGGAGAGATGGAAGGGAGAGAGAGGCAGGAGGAGGAGGAGGAGAAGAGAAAGGGAGAGTGAGAGGCAGGAGGGGGAGAAGAGAAAGAAAGAGACGGAGAGAGAGGCAGGAGGCGGAGGAGAGCTGAGAGAGAGCAGGGGAGGCAGTAGGAGGAAAGAGAGAGAGAGAGACAGAGCTCAGGAGAGAAGACCTGAAAATCCCGTCTTATGACGGGCTAATTGGCTAGTTTATAAATAAAGGCTATGCCTTTACTATCAGGGAAGGTGGGATTGTAGCTTGTTTTGGTTTCATCTAGCTAGCGTAGGTAACTAGCTGTGTAGAGATGGTGAAAATGGCTTCAGCATGGGTTAACAACCAATCACAACCTTCCTTTGCAGAGTAGACATGCCCTCAGCACCTCAGAGCAAGGCCTGTCTCTTAGGCTGTGTGTGTCAATCACCTAGCCTGATAGGACTCTGCTCAGGATAGAAAGATCTTGGACTAGGTGTTGTTTTAATAATGATTATTATTTTGGATTTGACCATGAAGATCTGGTAGAGAGGAATAAAGTATCAGAGTTCAGCTCCCCAAGCTGAATGAGTCCAGAGTCTGCTTTCTGTATGTCTTTCAGCAGCCTGCTACTTGGTCCTATGCCGTTTTAGGCTTTAAGTGAAATGCACGGCAGCTGTTGTTAGCTGAATGGAATGCTAAGAGGAAATTTGGGAGAATGTGGCTAATTAAGTCCTTTGTGTGTGAACTGCATAGATTGACTGAAATTTCATTGTTCATTTAAAAATAACTCCATGTTCCTATTTATCCCCCTTTCCATTTACACAGCAATAACACTAATGACCTTGAGGCAGGGCATTTCCTGAGGATTAATGACTGACAAGGGCACCTCAGCTGCCCTTTGTGTTATCAGCTAGTCATTAATCCCAGAGAAATGGCCTGTGCTTTGACTGTTGTCTTAATTAAACTTCCAAACAACAAGACTGACTCAGACTTACGTATCCCCATCTTTGGAAAAAAGCAAAGTCCTTTCTGTGTCAAAACTGTCCAGCTCTCTGCATGTGTCTGGCTTATTCTTTGACTGTACTTCCTCACTGTAAGAAAATATAATTTTGAAAGAGAATGGAAAGCAACTCTTCCCAGCTAAACTGAGATCTATGCTGCTGTGTTACAGCAGCCTGGCCTGAAGTCTCTTCTTGCTAAGAGGCTCTTAGGAGGCTAGAGAAAGCCTGTAAGGCTGTGAATTTCACCCCCTGTAGATGCCAGTGCAAAAGGGGGCCTATAACACATTCTAATACATTCATGTTTTTAGCATGGCAGATGGCTTCCCATACAACTGTAACATACCACGTACGGCTTCTTAGGAAATAGTAGTGTGGGCATTGCAGCACTGGTGGTCGCTTAGCACCCCATACCATGCCTGTCCTGCAACATCTACATTATTTTTAGTGCACTAGCATGAGCAGAATTAGCATACACCTCTCAGCAGCAGTGCAGACATGTCCTTAGGGCTTTGTGGCCGAGCAGAGGTAATTTCACCCTCATTTCTTTCTGGGATTATTTCTGAGCGTGTGTTGTATTTTTCACTTAATTGACTCAGACTCTTCCCCCCCACCCACCCAGGACAGTTTTTATGCATAGGAATGCTTTGTTCATACCTGAAAGCTATGAGATTAGTGTAGATTAGGAGAGGACACCAGAATCCACTGACTAATTTTAGGATTGGAGTGCTTGTGGACATGTCTCCCCACCAGATTTTGGTCAAAAAGGCCTGAAAGTCAAAGAAAAAGAACAGAAAATGAACCCGGCTTTGAGACAAAGCAAGTGAACATGCAGCTAAATCACGTTTGTCTTTTATGAAGGGTAGGGCAGGAAACACTTCCTAAAACTAGGCTGTGGGTATTTCTTCACTCTGTAATTCGTCTTAAAGGCTCTGTCTACACTGCACCCTCTTGTACAAAAGCCTATGCAAATGAAGCGTGGATTAGCATATTGCTGCACTTCATTTGCATAATTAATTAGGAGCCATTTTTGAGCAAGAGGCTTTTGCACAAAAAGGAGCCATCTACACTGCTCTGTTTTGTGCAAAACCCCTCTCTTGCTCAAGAGCCATTCTTTCTGAAAAAATGAGGAAGAACGGCTCTTGCGCAAGAAGGTGTTTTTGCACAAAATGGAGCTGTGTTGATGGCTCCTTTTTGCGTAAAAGCCTCTAGTGCAAAAAAGGCACCTAATTAATTATGCGAATGAAAGTGTGGCAATATGCTAATCCATGCATCATTTGCATAGGCTTTTATGCAAGAAGGATGCAGTGTAGACATAGCCAAAATGACCCATCTCAGATGAGAACAGGTGTGTCCATGCTAGCATGGCTCTTGTTCATGTGTGGCACTAAGGCTTTGAGGAGCATATCCTGTGGTTCTGTGTGCTGCAGCAAACTGATCTCCTCTATGATACGTTCCCCTGCAATTCTCTTGGAAAGAATCTCCTTTCTGTCCATGTGTGGGGAATTGTGGGAAGACATTGGAGGACTTAGCAGCACTCAAGTGGAGCTAGTCTGTGTCCAGGCTACGGAGAGATGGTGATAGCAGCGGATGGAATTGTGCTAACTTTAGTTGGAGCTTGTACACTCAGATGGGGCAGCAAACTTAAGATAAAAGCACCATCATACATACCCTAATGGTTTTGCGTGTGAACAGAACCTTGAGTTGGGGGCAATGCTCAAGTTAAAATTCAAGTTAACTTGGTCATGAAGAAAAAAACCCCCTTGGTTGGGCCTAACACAACCATGTAAGTTTTATTAGGCCTGCTCAGATCCTGGTTTCAGTTGTGAAATAGGGAATAAGAGCTGCATTCCTACTGCTCCCCTGGTAGTGGGTGGGCAGGAGAAAGCACAGAGATGGAGCCAGAGATTTGAGCTCTTCACTGGTGGCCTGGCTGGACACAAGGAAGGGAGTATGCTGCTCTATAATGGACTGCAGTAGAATATGCCTTGGTGCCAGAGGGGAACACCAGAGGAATTCTGCATCCACGGGATGTTTCCTGGGAGGGTGCAGTTTATCGATGAACTCCTCCTTTATTTAGGCTTATACCTAAGAGTACAACCCTGCCCCCTAGAAAGTCACAAGGGAATCTCCTTGCATTTTGCTTACCTGGACACCATCATGTGCAAAGAAAGACTTGGCATCTGCTTCTGTGGCCAAGTGGAGACAGGTGGTTTTGCTCCAGTATTGGTTTTTCCTCACCAGTAAAGCAAAAGCTCGTTCCTCACTGTTATGATAACATTCACTGAATAGCTCTGCCCAGCAAAGGAAACGTAGAGTTATAGGTCTGACATGGAAAACGTGTCTGTGCGTACACCCTCGGGAAGAAGAGAGAACTTGTATATTTTTCTTGGGAAAAGAGTCAAAATTCAGGGAATGGTAGTAAAAATGCTTTTGAAAATGTCTCCTTAAATATGTGTTTGCAAAAAGCTATTGCAGAAATCCTTCATATCTTTAGGAGTCCATTCATTGCCCCTTTCCTGTTTATATGACTTCTTCTCAGTTTTGAGTCAGTTTAATTTTTTTTTTTGCATATTGACTTTTTATTGACAAATTTCTCATCCCCAAATTTTTTCACAGATAGCATAAAAGCCCCTTTAAAAGCACATAAATACACATTAATAGCCCAATTGTGAAGCCACTTCATATGCAGAACTGCCACCAATACATCAATGAGGAGGTCAAAGCCATATGGAGTATTGTGTGTCAGGGTGCGCTTACAGCAAGGGTGGGCAAATATCGGCTCACTTGCTGGATCCAGTCTGCCAGTGTTAGCCCCGGTGGGCATGTACACCACTGTATTTATCTGCGCCTCCACAGGTATGTGGAATTAGAGCTCCTGTTGGCCACAGATCACTGTTTCTGGCCAATGGGAGCTGTGATCACCCATACCTACAGAGGTGCAGGTAAATATAGCGGCAGTGGCCCACCATGGGCTAACCCCAGTGAATTGCCTCCATTTTATTGCCCACCTCTGGCCTAGGGCCCTGGATTGCTTTAATCTAATCCTGGCTGTTGCTAGGATCTGTCATATATCATGGATTGTGATTCTTTTAATTCTAGCTGCCATTTGGAATGGAGTGTTAAATTAAAATCTAGCAAGCTGATTGGTTTCAGCTGTTCAGAATCTTTGCCTTGGTACCTATACAGTTGCCACAAGCCTGCGGAGTAAATCTATTGGGCAATTAAGCTGGTCTGAATAATAAACCGACACAAGCTATTGAATAGATTTCCAAACCCATACTTAAAAACCTTGTTTGAGGTTTGAAAGTGTTTTGGCTCCCTCTTTATTTTCTCTGTCAGTTCCACACACTTCTGCACTTCCTACTTTAGTCAAGGATCGGGAGCTTTAAGTTACTAAAATTCAGGAGGAGAAGATATTCATATGATATTTGCAGCTTGGACAATACCAGCCAGCTCTGGAAATCTTCAGAATCTAACTTTGTGAGAGGGGGGTGGTAAGATTATGGAGAGAGACAAAGGCACAATTATAAAGACAGGGATAGAAGAGAGTGACAGTTTACCCCCTTTCCCTAGAGATTAGAAGGGCATAGTGGTATCTCCCCAAGTGCCTAGCAAGGTGCCTTCATTTTTGTGTGTGTATTTCAGATTGTACTTTGAACCCAAAATGATTCCACTTAAATTGGGGCTAGTCAATTTCCTTGAAAGCCTTAAAAATCATAAGATAGACCCTAAATAGGGGATTATTTTCAAATCTTATAATTAATACATTACTCTTGTGATTTTGGCAGGGAGGGAGGTGATTCTGACGTGTGATATCTGAAAACTTGAGACCAGCAAAGCTTCAGAAAGATTGTGTTACTCACTGGAGCATGTCGGCTGTTATTACTTTAAGATTTTTTTTTTTTTTTTTTGCTAGCTGGCTTTCCAGCACAAGCCACATCTTAAATATTTGATAATGATCTTAAAGGCTGTGATTTCTTACCCAAAGCGAGCCGATCATACTTGGCTTCTTTCATCCTACGGGCTACTTCCGCCTCTGTCTCTAGTCGAGACATGTCCTTGAGGATCTTACAAGCCGCTAGAGCTGCTGCTACACCTTCCTGTCCCTAGGAAATGGAAAAGAGGTGGGGGCAGCATATGATAAATATTAATGATTCTGAAGTATGGGACTGTTACTTGGAGATGGCTGAAAAACGGGGAGGTTAATCTGTGGAACATTTCTGAGTTTTTTTTTGTTTGCTTGGGCACAAGTAGCAAAAAGCTTGGGCTGAAATATTTGATTTGGGAATGCTGTTGCACTGCTACTATAGATGTAGTATATTTTTTTCAGACAAGTAATTTGGGAGTCATCTCCATACTTGGAAACCCCAGTGGAGACCAGTATTACCTCTAATTTTTTCCACCCATGTGCAGAATAAATTGTATGTGCAACAAAGCATGTGCAGAGGTGCACCACCAGTAGAAACACATGCTGCTGGTAGGGATGCTCTGCTAATCAGCTGGGCAGCATTTGAATCTCTCCTGAGTAGCTGCCCAAGTCCTCAGCTTGCTTACAGAGAACCCTGCTGGAGATCCTTTAAAGGGCCCTGACTTTCAAACAGCAGGCAAGGGCCAGGAGGAGAAGTGTGACTGGTAGAAACAGAGAAACCCATTTTCCCCGCAGATGCAGATCATGAGCAATGGGTTTGCTGCTGTGCCTCTTCCTTCCTCATGGTGCGAAAACCAAACACACAATTAACCCGTAGGAAAAAGGAACAAAATCTGAGGTCAGAGGCAAAGGGTTACTGACTGCCTGGAGGACAGTGATTAAAATCAAGGGCCAGATGCTCTTATGGTGTTCATCAGGAGAGCTTAACTGTAGATATTGAAGCTGCATTGATTTAGGCCAGCTGTGACTCACACCGTGTTTATGTAACTTTTGGCTACTACCAGGCTGAGCTGTATTCCCTATAGCAATTCAGAGGAAAAACTCCATAAAACTCCATATCTCATGTCCTGAAGGGCAAACACATATATCTTAACTTCATAACCACACGACTGAATATACCAATATTTCAGATATAAAACAAATTGCCAGTATGAGGCCTAAAGGAGTTCTATCTTGATGCTTACCATAGCCCAGAAATAGTTTGCCATCTTGTGCCGGTTTTGAAGTACTGCCCATAGAAATAAATCCCTCCAGGGATTCTCGCTCTTCTGGTTCATATCCAAGTGCCCAGGTAACCGTTTTGCATTTGTTTTATCCTAAAATACATATCTTAAAAACTTAAAATCTAATTGTAATTTAATATATTGTCAGATGTGTCTGTACCAGCTACACAATTCAAGCAGCAAACCAGCAGTGCCAGCAACTTTCAAATCCTTTTGCTGTGCCTTAGGACCCACAGGTAACTAATTCAGTCTATATACTGAATCAAAGGGGCTTGTATCCAGAGTACAACCTAATATGTGTGAGAACATTTGGGATGAAATCCTGGACACATTGAAATCAATGACAAAACTCCAATTGATTTCACTAGAGCTGGGATTTCATCCTCTGAGTGTAATATCCAAGGAAAACCTGTGATTAGCTCATCTAAATTGGACTTGAATTACTTAGGGCAAGGATTCTCAAACTTTGAGATACCGTGACCCCCCTCTAAGTTGCTCGCAACCCCCCGCGAGGTTGGGACCCACAGTTTGAGAAATGCGGACTTAGGGTTCTGCATAACTGAGGCAAAGGAAGGCGCTTCAGGGTAAACCAACAAAAAGTATTTTATTTAAAAATAAAACCAGTCTCAACAAGGCCCCATGTACAGTGAAGAACACTGGACTACCCCTTCTCTTTTTAGTCCAAACACTAGCTGTTCAGCCTCACAGCTCATCTCTCACAAAAAATAGCTTAAAATAAAATTCAGTTTATTCCTCAAATATTTTGAGCGTTTAGTCTATATAAATAGATCATGTTGAAATTGGGGTGGACAAGGTCTGTCAGCTATTTTTGTCCCTGAGCCATAAAAGAACTGGGAAGATGTTGGCATATCTACTTGAAATTCTGCTGGAATTTGTAGTTTGGAGATCTGAGTCCTAGAGAATTGCTGATAAACCTGAATCACGGATCTTATTTTTTGAGTCCCTGCATTCTCTTCTATGAATCCATCACTCACACTTGATTTAATTCAGGATACAATACCTAGAGCTGTGGGTGGAAGAGGTGGGGGAATAAAGAGGAATCACAAAATGTTTCCCAAAAAATCCTCCATTTTTTTGGTTCAAAAATTAAAACTTTGGTTAAAATGTTTTGATTTTTTAATTTTATAGTTGGTTGAAAAACATGACAGAATTGTCAAGTTCCTCCAGTTCTCTGCCCTGACCTTCTCTAATTTGGACAGCTCTAAATAAAATCTGAAAATAGTGAGAACAGAAGTTTAGTATGTGAAACTTAACGGTAACTCACAGCTTTCTTCTTGCTTCCTGGTTTGACCTCTTGATAGAAACCTTTACATGCATCATGAAGAAAATCTTTGAGAACTCTAGAAACTTCATGGAGGGTAAAGAGTGGGCAGACATCCACCATTTCTTTATGTTGTTGACCAGTGATCCCTGCTAGAGTCAGCTTACTTTCCTCATGTTTCTTCAGCAGGAGCGCATAGAGGAGGCATTTCTGAGGGATGGAGCAGTAGAGTCTCTGAAGTCGGCTGTACGTCAGGAAGTCGTACATGTTGGCCCCATTGTCAATAAATAACTTTACAAATTCTGGCTTATCATTCACCAGAGCATCCATCATCACTTCCTCTAGGTCACAGGACTAGATTTCCATGAAACGCAAAAAGAAATATTTATATTGTACGGGTATTGCTGTAAGACACAGGAGTAGGGATGGGGAAATTAGACTTTTACCCACTGTTTAAATCCAGACTGCATCAGCAGTCATTGAAATTTGCCATCATCTGACTGACTCTGAGTGGGAGGGGAGGCATGAAGTGAAATGAAAGAATGGCCTCTGATCAGGTCTTTCCGCATAATTGAGTGCGTAATGGAAAAACTCAGTCACAATTAGTATTTATTGGCACCCTGTTACTATGGTACGTATACTTATATTGTGGCAGTGCGTAAGGGCCCCTAGTGATAGAACAGGACCCTGCTGTATTAGTTGCTATCCAAATACAAAACCAAAGGATGCCCCAAGGGCTGTTGGCAGTTTGAGGGGAGGTGAAGGACAGAAGAGTTATGGCAGCTGATCTATTCTTGGCTCTTCTGATATACTCCTTTTGTAGTCAAGAAAGACTGAAGCAACGTTAGGACAATGCTCACTTCCACTTACTGTGCTTTCATGGGGAATCAGAGGGCTATAGTTTCTAGTAACACTGATCTGGTATGCTCCACAAGCTATATGACAATCTCATCAGTCTACACAGTATGATAAACACAGCTACAATCTAAGCAAGTAAAATCGATTACCTTCCATTCCACATCACCATTGAATATTTCACTTTTAGCAATGTCCACTCTATTCCAGGCCACTGCCAGCTTCAATTCATCCAGGTATTCCTGGGCTTCCTGACTGTGACTTTTACAGGCTGACATGAACAGGAAACATGAATACATTCAGCAGTGTGATGTTATATTAAACTGGACATTACGTAAGCGTAATCAGTGTGACGTGTCCAATACAATGAGACATCTTGTCCAGTTACCTCAGATTTGTGAGTTACTTCCTTGGAAATCTCTCACACTCCCCCACCCCCTTTCCTCTTACTTGATAAACAGTGGACTCAAAATCTACATCTACCTCACCTTTTGAATGTTTGCTAGCCAAAGTCCGCCAGTGACACGGTCTGGGGCTTTTAAACTCAGTCTAGTTCTTCAGGATGTGGATTTTGGAGGCTTGCTGCTTTTTTTTTTTTTTTTTTTGGTAAAGTCTTAACTCTCTTCCCTCCTTTCTCCCGCCTTTCTCCCCCGCCCCCTCTCATGGGATGACCCAACACAGAGTGAAATGGCTGGCAATTCTACTATAGAATACTTTCAGAAGAGAGACTGCAGTGGGAGTTTCACTATGGAAGCTTAGTTTGAAGTGTTTAGTTTCTTAAAATGTCTGTAATCAGAATATAACATCTCGGACACATTTCAATTCCTCTATACGGTATTATTTCTAAGAGGCACAGACAGCAACCATGCATCATTTAATACACTGCAATATGACAGTGCACATTACTTAAAAAAATTCCATAACATCAAGTGTGACCTGATAGCACTTATACCCAACTGTCCCTGTTGCATCATCTACCAGCAAACAGAAGACTGTACATCAAGCACGAACACTGATCAAGCAGCCCACTTTGTTTGTTCCCATTTTCAAGAATAAGATTCACTGATATTAGTTCTCTGTTTCCCTTGCCATTGTCACCACTGCACTATTGGTCTGACTTAGTGGGAATGATATTTTGTAAGCGCAGAACCTAAGTCCTGCATGTGAAAATTAACCAGGCTTTACCTTGAGGAAAGCTTCTATTTGTGCCATTGGATGATCACATTAAGATTATTTAACTCTTTCTTTATTAGAAGGATGATTTTTGGTTCCAAACAGAGGCAAAAATTCAATAAGTGAATTTTTGCTTTGTGTTTTTCATCAGTTTGAACATAGGTGTAAAAGCCACATCCTTGCGCTGGGAGGCATATGCAATTCAGTCATTGTGCAGAGCATCCTGATTACACAGCGTTTGTAGGAAAGTGTTTATGTCAGAGTAAAGGTTCTAGCTAAGTTAGGATGAGATTGCGGCCTGTTTTACAGGCTCATGCAAAGGCGGATGTGTGAGTAAGATGCTCCCTTGTGTGCAATACCCAGCATCACAACTTGCCCCATGAGAGGGAAAGCAGCCTCCACTGAGCTGTCTGTTCTCCTTTAGGTGAGCTGAGAGCAGGTAGAGCCTTGACTAGAGGGACCATACATCCTGCTTTGGCCAGAACAGTCCCTTTTGCATACCCTGTCCCATCCATCCCAACATTTTTTACAAAACTGGGGATTTGTCCCAGTTCTCTTTCCGTCTGTTGGCAAGATCAAACTGGACAGATATCCAGTTTTGCCAAAAGAGAGGGGTGACCCCTAGTGGAGCATGGAGGAACATGTATGTGTGAGTGGGAAAGTAGGCTCAGGCAAGTGTCATAGGCCTGGCTGGCCCTGTGAGGGTGAGTGTTGGGGGGGGGGGTTAAAGCTGTCCTGTGTGGCTGGTGAGAGGGAGCCTCAGTCTGGTTCCTCATGAGTGGGAGGCAGAGAGGACTTGAGCCAGCCCCATATGGGGAATGCTGGGGGTCTTTAGATCAGCTGCCTTGCAGTATCCCATTTTCCTTTTGGGGAAATATGGTCACCCTAGCCTCGACTCATTCGTCTGCCATGTGCCTGCCAGTGTTTCTCAGCGGATGGGGAGTGGGAGCTGGTAAGCTGTGCCTTGGAAAGGATGGTGATGGTGTAGACTACTTTACTTTTCCACTGGAGATACAGTTGTGAGGCACAGGTTGGTCTCTGGCTTGTTCCAAGGGCAGTGCCACTATGAACCACCCCTTATTTAAGGTGCGTGGTATAAGAACAGTCATACTGGGTCAGACCGAAAGTCCATCTAGCCCAGTATTCTGTCTTCTGACAGGGGCCAAAGTCAGGTAACCTAGAGGGAATGAACAAAAGAGGCAACAGAAGTCATCTCGTTTGTAAGGTGAAAAGTCCCAGTCTCTCCTCAAATGAAAGCTGTTTTATACCTCACATCATTTTTGTTGCCCTTTTCTAAATCTTTTTTCAATTCCAATGTATCATCAAGCGATGTATCCCACATAACTCATTCCCAGCTTCTGACAAACAGAGTCTAGAAACACCATCCCTGCCCATCCTGGCTAATAACTATTGATGGACCTATCCTCCATGAATATGCCTAGTTCTTTTTCAAACCCTGTTATCGTCTTGGCCTTCACAACATCCTCTGGCAAAAAGTCCCACAGATTGATTATGCGTTGTATGAAGAAATACTTCCTTTTATATGTTTTAAACCTGCTGTCTAACAATTTCATTTGGTGACCCCCAGTTTTTGTGTTATGAGAAGGAGTAAGTAGCACTTCATCATCTACTTTCTCTACAACAGCCATGATTTTATAGACCTCAATTATATCCCCTCCTTAATCATCTCTTTTCTAAGGTGAAAAGTTCCAGTCTCTCCTCAAAGGAAAGCAGTTCTATACCTCAAATCATTTTTGTAGCCCTTTTCTAAACATTTTTCAATTCCAATGTACATTTTAAGATGGGACAACCACATCTGCACACACTATTCAAGATGTGGTCATACTGTAAATTTATATAGCATATAATATTTTCTGTCTCATCTAACCCTTTCTTAATGATTCCCTGCATTCTGTTTGCTTTTTGATTGCTGCTGCAGATTGAATGGATGTTTTCAGAAAACTACTCACAGTGACGCCAACATCTCTCTTTTGAGTGGCAACAGTCAAGTTAGACCCGATCATTTTATATGTATAGTTGGCATATTTTCAAATGTGCATTACTTTGCATTTATCAACATTAAATTTCATCTGCCATTTTGTTGCCCAGTCACTCAGTTTTGAGAAATAATTTAAAAAGCTCTTTGCAGTCTGCCTGGGACTTAACTATCTTGAGTAGTTTTGTATAAATCTGCAAATTTCCCGCTTTTTCCAGATCATTTATTAATATGTTCAATAGAACTGGTACCATCTTTCCCTTAACTTCTTATATAATTTAACCATCCTCAAACTGTAACTGCGCATCCATTTAAATGTAAAAAACCCCTCTATTTAAAATAGAAACATAACAAATATAGCCCTTATCACATGATAAAAATTCATCTGAGTTGACTGTTTCATAAGAGACAGAGTTGGCTTGTCTATCTTTTCCATTAGGGTATTTTGAAAGAAAAAAGTTTTAATAAAAACATTTTGATGAGTGGGAGATTTTTTTAATCAGGCTACTATTAGTATTGAAGGACTGACCTATAGCCTACTGAAGTCAATAAGAGCTTTTTAATTAAGTTCAGTGGGTTTTGGATTAGGCACTTAGGTATTTTACTGTTTCACATTGGACAC
Organism: Pelodiscus sinensis; assembly: GCF_052426305.1. Classification (NCBI taxonomy): domain Eukaryota; kingdom Metazoa; phylum Chordata; order Testudines; family Trionychidae; genus Pelodiscus; species Pelodiscus sinensis. Next base: position 116,379,443 of record NC_143056.1, on the reverse strand, counting down.
TAGATATTTTAGTAATTCACTTTCTGGTCAAATTTTGAAATTACACATTTAAAATGTATTCTAAAAATGCTCCCAAATCTTGTCTGAACACTGTAGTCTCAGTGAGCTCTTGGCACATGCCAACTAGACTTTGTGGAGCAATAACATAGGCACACTTTGCTCTCAGGGATGAAGACTGTAAATTATTGTGCAAATAATCTCAGGTTGGAAAAAAATGTGGGCAAATCTCAGATATAGACGTAGTGGATCTAGCACTGGCAAGACCACCTGAAAGAGATTCTTACCTTTGACCAAAGCTTTCAAAATGACGGTGTCTAATTCATCAGAACCTTCTTGCTCAAAATTGTGCACTGTTAAAAGATGCTGGTGGGAGACAATGTTCTGAATCTACGAGGTTGAAACAAATTGTTTTATTCTTCACCCTTTCACTACTGATCTTACAGACAGACCCAGAGCCACAGTAGAGATGACATATATAGGATGGGACAGGTCTTGCCCCAAAGAATTCCCATCTTAAATAGACATGGCAGAGCATGTGGAAGGAAGGGAGAAATGTTAGCCCATTTTACAGCTGGGGCGGTGGCGGGGGGGGGCGAAGGGGGGAGGACATGAGGCACAGAGAGCACAAGTGTTTTGTCCAAAAGGTCCCACAGCAAATCTGAGATCTGAAAACTGTTTGGCTATGTCTAGACTACATCCCTTTTTTGGAAAAAGGATTTAAATTAGACGAATCGCAATTGCTAATGAAGCGGGGATTTAAATCTCCTGCGCCTCATTAGCATAAAAATGGCTGCCGCTTTTTTCCGGCACGGAGCTTTGCCGGAAAAAAGCACCAGTCTAGACGCTGATCTTTCGAAAAATAAAGCCTTTTCCAAAAGATCTCTTATCCCTTATTTCAAGAGGGATAAGGGATCTTTTGGAAAAGGCTTTATTTTTCGAAAGATCAGCGTCTAGACTGGCGCTTTTCTCTGGCAAAGCTCCGTGCCAAAAAAAAGTGGCAGCCATTTTTATGCTAATGAAGCACGGGAGATTTAAATCCCCGCTTCATTAGCAATTGCAATACGTCTAATTTAAATCCCTTTTCCAAAAAAGGGATGTAGTCTAGACGTAGCCCATCTGTTCCCAGCTTTGAGTCCAAGTGCAGTAAGTCCATGACCCTTCTTCTCTCCCATTCTTGACTGACAATAGCTGTTCTGTAGATAGCGCATGTCGTGCAGTGGGTTCTAGTTATTCCATCCTTCCATTCCATGACCTGTCTTCTTTCCTCCCATTAGCTCTTTCCTTTATTTAAGGCCAGGGTCTTTAAAATTGCTTTGTGGAAAGGCAATTCAATATTGATATACAGTCAGCAAGTCTACAAAACGCTTTCTTTTCCTCCTCCCCTGAATGTCTCTGCCTCTTGAGTTCCTCATTGTGCTGCTAACAAGACTTTAGGACCTCATGCCTCTGCGTGAATCCTCTAGTGAGGATGCCCTGGCAAACTTCTAACAGACGGGACAGATGTGTGGAATTTTAAACCTGTAGATTACAGTACAAGAAGTGATCTGAAGGTCACAGGACAGAGTCAGCTGATTTATATACCAACTAGTTTATTTGGGACAAAACACTGAACTGCCCACTGTCCCCCACATCTTGACTGCCAAGGTAACTAACTGTCCCTACAAGCAGCACAAGGAAATTGTTCCTCTGATCTAGGAATTTATATGCCTGATGGGAGGGAATTGATTAGTCTTTTGTTTGTTTTAAGAGTAACTTTTGTTGTTGCTGCTGGAAAAGAATGGTGATGGAGAGAGTGAAAGGAATGGTGAGAAGCAGTAGTCTATTCACACTCTCCCGGAATCCAGCTTCCATCATGAGCTGGGTCTCATCTTCCACAACTGCAGAACATCCACAACTGCAGAGCTTGAATCATGTGTCTCTGCCTCCAGGAGGACTGTAGGGTTTGCATGCACTGGCTGTTTAGTGGAAGATAGAGCCCTAAGTGTTCTGTTGAATTACAAAGCCAAAATAAGAATACTCTTAACTGAATGCCTGATTCTGATCTCAGATACCTTTTTGTGTACCATTAATCTCAGGACATTTGTATCTCTAGCATATTTCTGAGAAGCCTCCCAGCAATTCTGAATATGAGCAGTGGGTACCTGACGAAGCACATACAATAGAAATGATATCAGGATTTGAGTGTGTGATACATTAACAAAATAAGCCAGTTAGCTTACTGTTGCTGTCCAATGGAGAATGTCCTTCCATGAAAAGTTTTCCATAGGGAATTTCTCTTTAAGTTGCTTTTCAACAACTTGTGGCACAAGAAGATGTGGCTCATTCACTGCTGCAGCTAAGATGTCAGCTGTACCCCCAGATCCAGCTAAGATAAGCCAGGGAGCAGAGTTTTCCAAGCCCCTGCAAATTCTCTGCATTTTAAAAATACGGTAGAATGTAGTGATGGACAGACAAAATGCAATGTGTTCATATATTAATACCTTGCAACTAGGGAGGTGATTGAATACCTGAACCTAATTCACTCCGTACCCCAGTCAGCCTCAGCACGAAAATTCAAGATCTTCATGATCAGGGCCAGTCCTAACCAACTGGCTGCCCCAGGGAACTGCCCGGCTCGCCCATAGGGTTGCCAGATGGTTTCAAAAAAATACTGGACAAAAATTTGTCAAACAAAACAAAACAAAAAACCGCCAGGGAAAATTTGTTGAGCAAAAAAAAGGAGGGGAGTCAGGAAACCTGGGGGGAGGATTCGGGAGGTCAGACTGAAATGCGGTCGCAGCCCACCCCTAGGACGAGCTCTGTTCATGATACAAGATAGCCACTTAACTCTATACCCTGTTCCACTATTATCTTCCCAGCTAGCTGAGAAGACTGATGTGGGTATTCAAGATTTAAAAATAGTTAGTCTGTGGTAGCTTGTTATAAAATCCCAAATTCTGAATACTGGAACAAGGATTAAGAAGAAAAAGAGACACATTGGGAACTCCTCTGTGAGCCAGAGTACTCCTGCAGAGGTTGACTGCAAGTTCTGTAAAGCAAAAATTTCTTGAGGGAACACTGCATCTTATTACTCAGCATCAGCCATGAAACCTGGCAACTGAATGTTTATAAGAAGGCTGCTGAAAACATTCACAAAGAGTGGCATTTATTCCTGGATGTAGATGGGAACTGTCATGTAATCACAATGAGATACAAGGGAGGCCATGGAAGTTGTACCCTTCGGAGGCAAATAAAAATAATATTATTCTAGTTGAAATCATCATAATTCATTATCAGCCCATTTCTGTTGTGGGGTGTGTGAATAGCTAATGAGACTGGCAGTTCTGAATGCCAGCTGTCAGCCTGTACCTTTTTTTTTTAAATACATGTTATAATCCCTGATAGATATGACCAAGTGATTGTTATTTTTACCATTGCTGTCGGCTACTCGTTCACCGTTCATAGGTGAAAACCACCCAGTCTTTTTTTGCTCGCCCAATCTTGTTCCCTAAAGATTTCTGGAGAGGATCAGTAGGTTTGCACTAGGAATTGCTGCTATATTTAACTGGTTAAGAGGTGATTTGATCACAGTCTACATGGAGTGAAGATCTTGGATACTAGAGGGTACTTGAATCTAGCAGATAAAGACTTGACAAAATTCGGTGTCTGGAAATTGAAGCTAGAAAAGTTCAAATAAGAAACAAGGCAACCCCTCCCCACCACACACAATTTTTTAAAAAGTGAAAGTCATTCATCACTGTAACAGCTTCCCAAGGTGTCTGGTAGATCCTCCTCCATCACTTGGAATCTTTAAATCAAGGCAGGTGGAGTTATTAGTGTGAGATGCACAAGCTGTTGGGCTCATATTACGTAGTCATATAGGAAATTTAAGTGACCTGCTGATACTTTAAAAATGAAGCAATACTACTGTTGAATTTGCTCAAACTGCAGTATTTCTTGCAGGTAAGGTATGTACTGATTTAATTAATAAATATGTTAAATTTAACATTTTTAGTACTAAAAAAACAACCGTGTTGCAAATTGTGTGATATCTTACCATGTAGAGTTGTATTTGGCACCCAGCAAAACATTCTGCTAAGTATTTATTTAACACTAGAAGATTTACCCAGCACTCCTCGGTCCTCCACGACAAGGGGCTATGGGTGTGGGGGACACAGGAGGCAGGGCAGAGGCTTAGGGATATGGGGAGCTCAGGGAAGGGGGCTGGTAGTGTGTGGGGTGCAGGAGGCAGGGCAGAGGGCTGGGATGTGTGGGGAAGTTGACAGGTGAGGAGTACAGGATTCAGGGCAGAAAGGGCTCAGGCCATAGGGCTGGGAGATTAGGGGAGACTTTCACTAGTAGTGGCAAAGGTGGCACTGCGCTGACAGCAGGTCCTTCCAGGGGCCAGAGCCACACTACCCTGGCAGTTCTTCCCTGGGGTGTCAGGACTGCACTAGCTGGCACCCTCAGCTAATAGCTGCTCTTTGAGGGGATGCCTGCCCCCCCAGGTGGCAGCTCCTCATGGGGAGAGGAGACTGGGGCCATTCTGTCTAGCCCCCACAAACTGCTCCCATGGGGGGAGGGCAGGGCTGCATTGCCATCCTCTCGATAGCTCTTCAAGGGGGGGTGGTTGGGGCCAGGTTGCCCAGTCCCACTGAAGGCTTCTTACAGGGAAGAGAAGACATTGGCTGCCCAGTGGCTCATAGGCTAGGACTGTGCTGGCCAACCCCCCTTGATGGCCAGCAGCTCCTTGGCGGGGAGCAGGGCCACTCGTCAGCAGGTCGTCTGGCTAGCAGGGCTCCCCCCATGTCCAGTAATGTGGCCAAGAACGGGGAGGAGAGCTTGGAGGCAGGGGGACCACTTACCTGGGCTGGTGGCCAGCAATATGGAGAGCTCCAGCCTTAGCTGGCCACTCTCTTCCTAGTGCAGGCACCTCCCTGTGGTCACTCTGCACTGTAACTGTCCCCTGTGCTCGCTGCCCCCAGTGGTCATTGTGGAGCATAACTATCCCTTCTAGCAGACCCCTCCCTTTCTGTGTTATGGAAAACAGTCAATTCCAGGCACATCTCATTTTCCTGGCACAACCAAATCCTGAACTTGCTTTAAGCTAGGAGACTAGGAGGCTATATACCAAATTTGGTGGTCCTAGCTCTTACTGTTTAAGAGGAATTCTTGAACACACGGACTCACAGACAGACACACAGCTTTCTTAAATATATAGATAGATTCGGCCATTACAAAACATTTTTTTTTACCTTTGTGGGGATTTTTTAAATAAATTTTTAAATATCACACATTGCCTCTCACCTCAAGTGTTTTTGGTCCTCCATTTACCAGTAAACAAAGCACTGGGATTTCAATGCTACCTGTTCCTGTGAAATAGACAACATAATGTTTAAATTCATTACAGCCATAAAGATGTTGTGTTGCTGCCATCTTCTGGAGAGCATTGTTCCATCATATGGTCCACAGACTGAAACAAGAGCAGTGGCACTGAGAGCACAGGCAATAGGATGATTGATAGCAAGAGCTGTGAAAAGCACTATGGTCCCATAGTTACTGTTAGCTTGGGACAAGGGTTTGACTCCTTGCTCTGCCACAGACTTCCTAAGTGATGTTGGCTAACGAGTTAGTATCTTGGGCGCCTATCTGTAAAATAGGAATAATAGCACAGCCTTCCTCACAGGCATGTTGTGAGGATAAATACATTGATTGTGAGGTGTTGAGATGCTACAGTGATGGGTGCCATGTAAGTATCTAGGATGGATGGGCATGCCCTCGGAGAGCCAGTATTTAGAATGATAGGTTCAAATATAATTAGATCACATACAGCAAATAGACTCTAACGATTGACTATTAATAGACTCTGACTTTAAAAACTGTCAATGTGTATAGGCTAGAAAAAGAGGATGTTTTCTTCTTTTCTCCATTTCCAATAGGATTCTGAATGTAGACGCCGTGGTGGCTCGGCTTAAGGTAAGCTGAATTCAGCTATACATTTTGCATTTTGTTGACCAAAAGGTGTAGCCAGTTGTTTGATTACACTTATGGTTCATTCCTAATAAAGTTCAAGAGACCAAATAACTGAATATACACAAGTGTATCATCTAAAGTAAAAGCAGTACAATATGAAAAGAAGATGCATGTACCTTTCCAAGAACCAATTCTTACCTCCCAGCATGGTCCCCTTACTCAGAAGGTGTGCATCAAAGATATGCATTTCACCCAGTAGTATCCATAGTATGATTTTACAAGTTGCAGCATTCTTTGCACATCACTAAAATCCAACCCACAACTTTGTAACAGTTTCTCAACTTGTTTTTGTTCTGTACTTTTCTTATTTCTGTTTTGGATTCTACATTCCAAACCAGCTGCCCATGAAAATACTGATAGTAGGATATGGAATGAATGTGTTTTGATTATGAACAATTTTGTATTTGCTAATGCCGCAGCTGACTTAGCTTTACAAAGAGCTATGGAATACTTAGCATGAGAAATCAAAAATAAGTATAATAGTATTCAAATATAAAACTGTGCCAACACTGAATACAGATTGCTATGGTGTGCAATTTGTATAACACATATATATTGTCTGAAAATTCAGTTAATTTGTATCTACCTACCTCCATATCCAGTGCGCTGTTCCGAAATGTGTTTTTCCAAAGTGAGTCGTAGTTTAGTAGTTCCATCTGGCTCATCTGGATTTATCTGATCCACCAAAATAAAATGGGAGTGATTGTTGTCAAGGGAGTACAGTGGCCCCTGGCCATTATCATCTGACTTGTAGCACACAAGATTTTCACTCTAAGAGAGAAGATATGCATTTCAATCTTTTTAGTCTTCATAAAATTGTATATTTTTGTCCAATTTAGTAATTTTCCACTGTCACAGAAGAAAAATATTCATACCCTTCCAATAAAGTCTCTTTAAAATTGGCAGGAAAAGAATGGCATATTTGAAAAGGAACAAGATTGGGCAGCACTAGAAAATGAAGTGTTCTAGGTCCCCTTTTGGACTTTGCAAAATATACTGACAGTAAACGTCGCACTTGTGCCTGGGGCATCCATTCAGAACCACTGGCAATATACATTTCTGAGCTTAGACAACAAAAAGGGCCACAAACTTTGACTGGGGAACAGAGCCTGAAGGGTTCTGAGGACCAAGTCTCTGCTCATGGAAATGGGGCATTTCCATTGACATGGGAAGTACAGGCAGTCCCCGAGTTACGCGGATCCGACTTACGAACGGGGACCTCTCCCTGGTCTCCAGCAGACCAGGGAGAGGAAGCAAAGCAGCGGAACACGCGGGCAGTGGACATCCCAGACACGTCTGGGCTGTCCGCTGCCCACGTGCTCCGGGGCTTTGCTCTGCTTTGCTCCCCGTCCCCCTGGTCTACAGACCAGGGGGATGGGGAGCAAAGCAGAGCAAAGCCGCGGAGCCCGAGGGCAGCAGGACAGCCCAGGCGCGTCTGGGGTGTCCGCTGCCCCCGTGCTCCGCGGCTTTGCTCCGGACGCCTGTGGTACAGCAGCTGGGGTGCTGCCGGTTGGTCCCATAGTGCCGCTCTGGGCGCTACTGGACCAACCCGGCAGCACCCCAGCTGCTCTGCCCCAGGTGTCCTGATTCAGCCACTGCTGGTCAGTTACAGCAGCGGCTGAATCAGGACGCCTGGGGCAGAGCAGCTTGGGTGCTGCTGGGTTGGTCCAGCGGCTGCGCTACTGGACCAACCCAGTAGAACCCCAGCTGCTCTGCCCCAGGCGTCCCCAAGTCAGCTGCTGCTGAAACTGACCAGTGGCTGACTACAGGAAGCCTCTGCCCCGGGCTTCCTGGAATCAGCCGCTGATCAGTTTCAGCAGCAGCTGACTTGGGGACGCTTGGGTTGATTCTGTATGTAAGTTGATTCTGTATGTAAGTCGGAACTGGCGGTCAGTTTCAGCAGCGGCTGAATCTGGACGCCAGTTCCGACTTACATACAGATTCAACTTAAGAACAAACCTACAGTCCCTATCTTGTACGTAACCCGGGGACTGCCTGTATTAGGACTGTCTTTATACCAACAGTTCATTTAGTGAATGATATATACATGCTCATTCAATCTATGAAGCATTACTCTATTGGCAGGACAATGTGTGGTCTTAATCAGTCAGTTCTCAAGCTGGGCGTTGCACCCTTTAGAGAGTGAGTTACAAAAAGATTAATGGTGTGCATTTCTTTGAGGATGGGCACAATCTTTTCTTTTTCTCCTTCTTCCCCATGTCAGATAAGTGGGATATTCCAAAACTATGTTTTTTCCTATTGTTACAGAGAGTCACTGCTCAGAAAATGTTGAGAACCACAGACTAGGCACAATGGCTTTATATATACACTATATAATTTGCCCATTTTGGCAATAAATCCCTTCCTCTTCGTATCTATCTGCTATTATTTGAGTGACAGCTCAAACTAGGTTTGTCCACCTCTCTTGTTTTGTCTCAGAAGTGGGTTGTGCCCACGAAAGCTCGTGATACCATCTATATTTTTTGTTAGTCTCTAAGGTGCTGCAGAACTATTTGTTGTTTTTTAAGTTCATTCAGACTCCTTTAATTTAGCTCATATTGCAGCAGGATGGTTTTCAATAAGCAAACCCACGCCTCTTCCCTTTCCCCTTCCAAGCCTCTCTCGTCCCTCCGCCATCTTTTTGTTTTGTATACTCCTGATTGTAAGATCCTCTGGGCAGGGATGTGTCATCGCAGTTGTCTGGAAAGTTCCGGGCACAGCAGAGGTACCATCTAAATAATTTATGACTGGATGCCAAGCGTGAGAAGAACATTTCAATAGCCAAAGGCCAAATCCTAAGTCCAGGGGCCCTCTTCAACACTAAGCTTTCTAATGCACCCTGACTATAATATGTAAGGCAGTGTTGTGGTTAGAACAGCAGAACTGGAACCTTGATTACATTCTGGACTCTACTTTTGAGTCACTTTATGATTCTGATCAGGTCACTAGGGCCAAAATTTTCAAAATTGGTCACTGACTTTAATGTTATAATTGAGACCACTCGGACATGAATTGCACCTAGGTCTCTCATTGACTGCATATAAAAAAAGGGGTTCTCAGTAGTTCTGAAATACAGATCCAAAGTATGTGAGGCTGGGCACCCAAAAATACAGGCATTCAAATTCAATGAATACTTAATGACATTTTTTTTCTTATGAAGTTTGTAAAGCAGTTTGAGATCCTCATATAAAAATTTGTATAAGTGTCAAGTATTAATGGTATCATGTATTAAAAAAAGTTCTTCCTCCAAGCTCTTATTAAGTCAGCACTTTTCTCATGGACTAATCAAATGTATAATACCAGAACCTGCTGGATGTTTGCAGACTTGCTTGTTAAGCAAGGCGTGATGTCTATATGCAGTGTACACAGTGCAGCATAATTATGATCTTAATATAACTTCAGATCTTTTCTGTTCATTCTCATTTTGCTCCTTGGCATTGTCCTTTTGGGCAGCTCATAATTATTCTTCGGAAGACGGTTTATATTTAAATGACCACCTTCTAGAAGTTCTATGAGAAAAATACCTTCATGTTGTCCAGAATCTCTCGGTGCTGAATTTTTCCCAATGAAGTTATTCCTATTGCAATCACTGTTACTTTGGCTGAAGTACTAGCCAGTGCATGATCTCGGACTGCTTGCCCTATATGCCGCGTTATTCCAACACGCAGAGCACTGGTAAAGATCCAGGCACCTGAAATGAATTACATAAGAACATTATGGAGTTAGCTGATCTACCATTTGGTACATGAGTACCTCTAATTATGTGTCTTTCCATGCTGGCTTTAGCTTTTCTTAGGGCCTGTGAGAGGTTAGATTTTTGAGGCTCAAGCAGGTATCAATAGTCAATATGATTATGTACAGAATCACAGTCTGTGTGAAACAGGGCAACTTTATAGTTTGTCATTTTTTTCTCTAATAGGCACAAACAAACGTGTCAGACAACTTGAGTTCTGGCTTTGTCACCGTGGTTTAGCCAGGACCAAACTCCAGCTAGGATATTCAGTGCAGCACAGCGAATCATCTAGTGGCCAAATGCTATTACTGATAGTAAAGATATGACAGTCTGCATATCTGGGCCACTCCTAGTTCTTGAAGAAAGATATGAAAGGTGGGAACCTGAGAAGGGGTGGCATCTTACAGTTGGGATGGAGGAGTAAATTGAGATGACTGATAATGGAATGTTGGAAATGGCTGGTATATGTGAAGTTGGGTTGGGGCTTTTCTATTTAGCTGAATGGGAAAGCAGCAGACATGCTCTTCTGTTTGCTCCCTGGTATACTGGAGAGTGTACGCCTCAGAAGAGCTCTGTTTGTTCTTCACGTGCATAGGGCAAGCTACAATGGTTACCAGGCCGAGATGCTGAATGTAGGAGTGGCAACCAAACCCTGGGGTCACTGTCACTAAGGGCTTGACTACACTATGGAGAAGATCGACCCTCCAGAGTTCGATCGTCTAGCATTTGATTTAGTGGGTTTAGTGTAGATCCCCAAATCAAATGTTAATGGCACCCTCTGCTGGCGTCCTGTACTCCTCATTCTGGGAGGAGTAAGAGAAGCCGATGGGAGCATGTGCTCCCGTTGGCCTCCTGCCGTGTAGATGCTGAGGTGATGCATTTTGCATAGCTGGACAGTGTACCTTAAGCCGGCTTGCCTGGCCTAGTGTAGATCAGGCCTTAATGACTTAGCATATTTCCCAAACTGTGTCAGTTTATAAAAAGGAAAGAAAAATAAGCCAGAGCCTGCAGCATCTACATATCACATAAATAGCATAAATAGCAGTTGCAGTGACCTTCTAACTTTTTCGGCTTATGGTACTTCTGATACTACCTTAGTACTTGGTTTTTTTGTTTGCTGAAAAACAAAATGGCACTAGGTTTTTTTTTTGTTATTCCTGAACCAGCGAAGCAATATGAACAGAGTATGTACCACAGTGAACATTAAAGTATGCTTTAAGCACTCTGTAAATTTCAACATGCAGTTACGCTCACAGAAGCAAATAGAAAAAAGACTTCTTAACTGACAGGTGTGTATCCTTTGTGTATTCAATCCTATTTGCCCATTTTAGTGTCAATATTTCAAATACTTTTCATTCCTGTTTGCACTGCAATGACTAGAAAGTGAGGTGGATTCTCTTCTGGTTTCTGCATCAACAAAATTATCAACACAGGTCCAATAAAAAATTCTTTATTGGGGCAGAGGTAAAAGTAGTTTAACAGTTTCTTACAGGTACAGTCCTATTGCAACCCAGGTCCCTGTCAGTTCTTTAAATAGCTCCCTGCTGGCTTTGGTTGCAGCTCAGCCAGCTCTTGTCAGAGCTGCACACCTGGGTGCACCCACTTACTTTCACCTCTGAAATTTAGAGGTGGAATGAGATACAATAGATAAGTTGAACTTTCAGATTCCAGGTTCAGGGCTGCTATTTAAACCCGCCCCCCAAATAATCCATCTTTCACCTACATTTTTAAGGTGAAGAAATGCAGGTGGTATTTTTCAGAAGCACTCTCTTGTCTCAACTCTGTGCCCATGGCAGTCAACGCAGAGTTCAACGGCAGTAGAGTTAGGCCAATGCCGAGTGCTTTTGGAAATCCCACTATTACTAGGGAATTGGAGAAAGAACATTTATAGGGAGCCCACTGTGACTTTTTTCCAGTAACCTGTGAGTGTGTAACTGCACTTTAAACTTCAAATGTTTACCAGCTGCGAGAACCACTGTCTGAAGTAAGTTGGATGGAGTAGTAAATAATTATTTGGGATGATCACACTACAGTAACTTGGATTATTAATAAATATCTTGATACAGGTACAGGCAATTATCCATTAAAGTACTTAAGCATGCACTGAATTCTTAAGCATGTGAGCAATTCTACTGAAATTAATGTTGAAAGAGAACAAATGTTGGATGGGAACTCTTTAGGATGGAGGCAAAAGAAATTATGTTCCCTATTTAGAAGTTGAACCCACCAGTGCTTTGTGCGGCCTTTACAAGTCCTTTTCTTAAGGTGTCCCGTAACCAAGGTTTCATTTGGAAGTTTTCTTCTTCTCCAACTAAAGACACAACCAAGTTGGGAGCAGGTAGGTTCCACTTGTTAATCATAATATCAAATATAACTCCAGGATGGATAGCACATGGAACCTTAACAAACTGTAACAAACAAAAGGGCATTGAATAACAGGATAGGGGTTCTACTGTACTGATATCTCATTAATTGGTAACATTGTGCCTCTCAAAACTTAAGCAAATACAAAGGATAAGTTACAGTGTGGTACACTGCATTGCTTTCTTGTCCTTCAAAGTGATTTCCAATGCACTGGAGGCATTGGAACGTGAAGGGATATTGACTTGGCCTTTTTCAATATCATTTTTTTGTGATTTCCTTCCCTCTTCACCCATTCCTCCCATTATAGGAAATGGTTCATACCTGGCTATTATCAAGATTGGTGTTCATCCAATTGAGGTTTTGTTGGAGAAGGATTTGCCAGATAAGTATAGAGCTAGGCGTCGATACAAAATTTGTATCCACATCTGCATCTGTACCTGCTGTTTTGCTTTCTGCAAGGCTTGCTTTTGTTATACTATAAAAGGTATTATTTGTTAAATAAGATATAAGTTACAAAGAGAGAGAAGGTGGTTTTAACACTTTTTTTCTTTTGTTTCTGCAATGTGTACCTATCCTTAGTTTAAAAAATCCACTGTATATACACACACACACACACACACACACACACACACATATAAAAACAACAAAATATGTTTCTTCAAGGAAGCTTACTGTTCAAAAAAAAATCTACTGATCAGCAGCCTATACAACTCTCCACATGTGCCCCATGAGTCTTTTCATTAGCACATTTTATCATTGCCTCCATGAATCTCATGTGTCCTTCCATTTTTATCTTAATTTAGTGTAAGAGCTAATGGGTATGGACTCCAATCTCTACATGCCATTCTGTTGGCGTACTAGGACAGTAAAGAAGCCCACAATAAACTAGGGATAAACTTTGCATTGGGCCCTCCAGCACTCCCTTGCACTTGTCCTGGCATACTGATGTGTGCTGGGGACAGAACCAGGACTAGGGATACAGATTGAACCATTGGGGCAATTGGCTGCTATAACATAGAGCAGCTCTTTGGGCTGCCTAACGGACACCAGGGCCTGTTTTGGTCCTGCCACAGCCTACAATCAGAGGCGATTTCCTATCTGCAAATCTTGCCTTCCATGGAGATACAGCATAGAATTTGGTCATCCATTTTAATTTATTTTGCATTGCACATTTATAGCACTACACATAAGGCCAGATGTGAGATGTGCTCTGTGATTTTTAGGCCCTATTTGCTCTCTCTCTTTATTGTTAAATGCTCAACCTGAGACATCTTAAAGGATTTTTCAGAGGTTGGATGTTCAGCACTTTCTGTAAAGCCACAGCAATTTTTTAAATTACTCCTCTTCTTTTTTGTTAATCTTGGCTGCTAGTAACCACTTTAAAAGTATATTTTTGGTTGCAGTTTAGACAGGAAACTCCACTTTATTTTTGTTTCCTACTGCCTTTTCTTTTTCATCTGCCTATTTTGACCACATGAGTTTGTTACCTTCCTATGATTACTACATCCCACCCATTGTTGTGGCATCTGAGCACCTACTAAAGTTAAAAATAAATAGAGGACTGTCACAGGTGAGATTTTCAACTTCTCAGTGCTGTGTTTGGAGCAATGAGTAATACTAGAGGATTGGTGTCATTTGTAAGTGTGATTTGTCTTGTACACCTTGGCTGCGTCTAGACTGGCAAGTTTTTCCGCAAAAGCACCTGCTTTTGTGGAAAAACTTGCCAGCTGTCTACACTGGCTACTTGAATTTCCGCAAGAACACTGACGATCTCATGTAAGATTGTCAGTGTTCTTGTGGAATGCTATGCTGCTCCCGTTTGGGCAAAAGCCCTCTTGACCAAATGCTTTTGCGCAAGAGGGCCAGTGTGGACAATGCGGTATTGTTTTGCGCAAAAAAGCCCTGATCGTGAAAATGGCAATTGGAGCTTTCTTGCGCAAAACCGAGTCTAGATTGGCAAGGACGCTTTTCTGCAAAAAGTGCTTTTGCGGAAAAGCATCTGTGCCAATCTAGACGCTCTTTTCTGCAAATGCTTTTAACGGAAAAACTTTTCCGTTAAAAGCATTTGCGGAAAATCATGCCAGTCTAGACGTAGCCCGTAAGTTTCCATCACTTAAAAACTACTTGCTTAGAAAATCAGACATACAAATACAAAGGTGTCACCGTGCACTAGGATTTTAAAAGTGCTTTCTTTCTCATTTTACCCTATATTCCTCATTGGAATATAAATATTGTATTTCAATATATAGTAAATAGAGCAGTAGAAACCAGTCATTTTCTGTATGAAATTTAAGTTTTGACTGATATCACTAGTGCTTTTCAGGTAGCCTATTGTAAAACTAGGCAAATAGCTAGATGAGTTGATGTACCATCTGGAAGGTCTTTGCATGCCCCTGGTTCAGAGCCGCTGCTCTAGGGACAGTGGGGCCTAGTGGTTTGAGCACAGGGCTGGGAGCTTGGGACTCCTGAGTCCCCTTTCCACCTTCACCTGAACATTATTTTGTACTTTACGTATTTTAGGCCAGATCCTCAGCTAGTGTCAATCAGTACAGCTTCATTGAGGTCAAAGTAGTTATGCTGAGGATCTGCTCCAAATCCCATGCCTTCATCGGCACAAGCCTTGGTGAGTGGCTTAAGGGAGAGAAGTTCTGGAGTCTTGGTGACTGTGGAGGACTCTGGGGAGTTTGACTAGATTGTATCCAAGAGGGAGACCGTAGCTATGGGGAATGGACAGAAGGTAACAAAAGCCTCTTTCTGGAAGTGCAGAGGAAAGAAATCAGAATAGAGTTTTAATAAATAGGCAAAGGGGACATTTTGAAAATGTTTTAAATAGGTATGCGTTTAAAAGGCAAATAATATGCTAATAAACAAGCTGGGAAGGGTAAATACACTAAAAAGTGCAAATGGTTCAAAGTCATCCAGTGGTGCATGATGTGTGTTTATGTAGCCAGGGGACCTTATTACTGTTCCCCTCTTCCTTCTTTCCTCCTGTTTGTTAAATATATGTGTGTGTCTTACTGGAAATTAGACGGTAAGCTCTTTGAGGTAGGAACCATGACTCCACGTGGGCTTGTACAGCATACAACACTGATGCTGCACTTCTGGTTTTGACCTTTGCGTGATTTTGGATTGCAAAGCAAATAATCAGACAATAGGAATAGAAGTCAAGAGCCTCTCAAGTCCGTAATGGAAGAAGTATTGTACCTTCCCCCGTTTCTTTCCAGAAGCCAGGAAATCAATTTCTCCTGTCCAGTATGGCAATTCCCTTCTGAATGCTTCTTCTTTGTCATTATTGCAAAGTTTGGCTTCTGTCTCTTCCATTGGAGCAGTGATATGATAATCAGTGCAGTTGAATTCTCTGAAATAAGGGAGCACTTAAAAGTAAGAGATCACAAATATTCAGGTTAGACTGGGAAAGTCACATTTGCCAAAGTTAATATTAATCATTAAAAACTACTAATCATTCCAGATGTTCATATATAGGCCTCTATTTTGCCCTTTAGTATATGAGTCGTCAATTGTTATTGTCAAAGTCTAAATTTCATGGTTAAGATATAATCAAGTTCCCAGACGCCAGAGAAAATAATTTAAACAAATTAATAACAATAATAATTATAAATAAATAAACAAGATTTTGGGGTCTGTTCAAAAACATCTGGCTGTCTAGATTTGGTCTGCGGTCAGCCTATTGACTATACCTGCTTTAACATTTTGTCTTAATATTAATGTTATAGTTGTAGTAAAACACTGTGTTACAGCCAAGAGCCTTCACATTTGCTAAGCAGTGTGAAGGCTGGCTCCTACTGTGCATATACATGCAGAGTTTAGGACTGAGGTAGACAAAACGATGGAAGTACTATTACTCTCATCTTGAGGATAGTAAACCAAAGCACAAAGATTTGCCCGAGGGTTGTGTGAGTTGCCCAGGGTCACATAGAAAATCTATTTCAGAGCCAGGAAATGAGCCCATGTCTCACAAGCTGAAAAGTGGGGCCTTGTATAAAACAACTTGTGCCGGTGACAACAACTAGCAATGTCTGTGGTGCAGCTTCTCAATGTTGTCATCCCATTGGGCTACCCTCATGCTACCTTGTCCTGTAACAACCCAGAATAACAAAGCTGATCCTTTTGTACTGGCCTGAAGGTATTTGGGGAGGTTCAGCCCTAGCTGTTTGTGGGAGTGACTCAGTGATTGCATGTGCCTCATTTTCAGTGTTTGAGACTTGAATGGTCTGTAGTTGTTAAGTACAACTTGAAAGTCCCACGCTCTCATCCATACTCATCCATACGTGGATGTAGATTTGCCTCTGCGGAAGAGGGAAAGCATGCTCCCAACATTGCACAAGCTCAGTTATCACTAAAATCTATGAGAAATCCCTAACCGCACTACCTGAGTGAATCTAATGGGCCTGTGCTGTATCGGGTTTAAGCAAGCAATGCTGTCAGTGTAATGTGTGTACCATGGCTCTGCTACTTTCCCACAGACTGGCTGAATATGATTAATGATCTAGCATGCTCAAGTTGAGAGAAAGCAAAACTCCCCTGCACCTACATGGAGACTATGTCTAAATATATTCCTTAAATACCTGGGTGTTCCACAATCTGGCCTCCCTTTTTGTATTGCCACCTCTTAGAAGTTTCTGTTTATGAATGAGCATTTTTCTCACAATGGTTGTTGATTGCAATGAAACACTTGCCAGCCCATCTGTGAGTGACTTCAAGAAACAAGCTGTCACATTGTTCAAAGTGAGTGTGCCCAAATCTTGTGTGTGTGTATCCATGACATGCACAGACCAACCTCCTCAATGCCTTCAACAATGTTTTGCCAGTGTTCTCAACCGTCCCCCACCCCAAACTGACAGAAAAATCCAGGTCTTCTTTTAAATGTGGAATGTGGATTATTTGTTATTAAACAAAAATGAGGTCTTGCCAGCATGCCAACATTTGTGAGCACCTTTAGAGTAATAAGCTAGAGTGGGTAGGGAGTAAAAATCCTGCGAAAGGACAGATTCTGTTTCAAGGATCAAAACACAGACAAAAGCGAGTCTCTTTAAAATATATATTTCAGTGATGCACTGGGGGAAGATAGAGTGTAATTTGCCTTACTACATCAAATTCAAGCATGCTGTCCCCCTCTTCAAGTCCCCTGCACAGCTTACATCAAGCATATTTCTCTGTTCTCTCCTTTTACATTCCTTCTTTCTATTCTCTCCACTGTTAGGCTATGTCTAGACTGCAAGCCTCTTTCAAAAGAGGCTCTTTCGAAAGATACTTTCGAAAGAGCCTCTTTCGAAAGAGAGCGTCTAGACTGCACGTTGAACTTTCGAAAAAGCGGCTTGCTTTTTCGAAAGAAAGCATCCAGTGAGTCTGGATGCTCTCTTTCGAAGAAGCCCTATTTACATTCAAGAACGCCTTCTTTCGAAAGAGGAACTTTCGAAAGAAGGCGTTCTTCCTCGTAAATTGAGGTTTACCGCCATCGAAAGAAAAGCCGCGTTCTTTCGATTTAATTTCGAAAGAACGTGGCTGCAGTCTAGACGCAGGTGAGGTTTTTTCGAAAAAAGGCTACTTTTTTCGAAAAAACCCCTGAGTCTGGACACAGCCTTAGTAACTGTCTCTTCTGAAGCCTGTTCCTACCCTTGACCTCTGCCCAGCTTTGCAATCCTTCTGCCACACCTCTGTCTTTTCTGTGAACTCCCTCATCCTACACAGTGAAGTGTTAGCTCATCATTCAAACAACCTCCATAACTAATTTGTAAAAAGTATGGGACCAACAAGCTCTTTTTCATTCTTCAGTGGTGCTGCTTTTGGTTGCTTCCCAAGTTTTGTCCCTCATCTGTCTGTCTGTTTAGATGATGAGATTTTTGTACTCTGTTCCTAGTACTCTTTTTGCTCTGCCTAAATAAAAAATCAGAGTAATTGTCAGATAAATAATGGTAAGATTTAGGCCTTATACAATAATGAATTAACAGGAGAGACTTGTGGATGGGGGAGGCATATGAGAAGAGTTATATCTGGCTACATGTATCTGGAGTTCCCTCAAGCATGGAGGTGTCTGGAAAGGAGGGTTTGGTTCAGGTGCGTTGCTACCTGTGAAGTTATAAAAGCGCCATTGTAGATTAATTAAATTTACCTTAAATAATGAGATTTCAGATTTGCTCCATTGAAGGGTCCCTTTTTTAGATCAGCATCATCATAGAACCAAACTCACACCTTATTTAAGTCCACTTTGTCATTGGAGATGCTGCTCTTTCTTCTAATAGCTTTGAGAACAATATTCTGGAAAAGAATATGTAAATATTCTGTAATTGCTTTTGGCAATTATCTTTTTACAATAGAATTTTATTCACTGAACAAAGGACTTTGATGAGAATACAAGTATTCAGGTTTGAATGTACAGTGTGAATTTAAGGCTCAATTTCCTATGTTCTTGGGCAGTTATTGACAGATGTGTAATGCACCATCAGATTCAAAAGGGTAATGTGTGATGCCCATTTTGCACTGGTACAACATAAGGAATAGGATACTGGCAGATTAGACCCAACACATATTATAGAAACAAGGAAGTGAAACTTTGTGAGAAATGTTATAGTTAAAAGGTCACCTACAACCCTTTTTCCATGGACAAAGTCTCACTAATATCCCTAGTAGATGCAGGCCAGGAAGTAAGGCAGGGTATAGCCCAAGGGCTAGATGTAAATCTGCTAATCAGAAGTATCTGTTATATTTTATGATAGTGTAGTAAGACTCTTGCCTGGACTTCTCACGAAAGCTTGAATCTGAATTCAAGCTTGACTAAATATCTGGAGATATTTCAATATGGGTGGGAGGGATTGGTTTGTGCATTACTGATGGGCTTATGTCACAAATTTCAGATCTGGAGACAGATCCAAATTTATCCAAAGTCTGGGCATGTTTTATCCAGCACCATTTTCAGGACAAAGATGCACAGAGAATGAGAGCTTTACTTTCCAGGTACCCATTGATTAATGCTATTCACAATCTCTGGTTATATACAGAAGTTTCTGTCTGTTTTTTTGGAGAGAGACCCTTCCAAAGACTGACACTAATTTTTTGACCCTACGTTTGACCTTGCAGTGGGGAAATCATAAAAGACTCTCATGCAGTGATCAATATGTGGAGGCTTTGATCCCCGGCCTCAGTTGTGATAATACTGGAGCCAGTGTTGGGAATAACCAGTACAACAGCTGCACAGCAGACAGGGTAGTGATCCAGGCCTGCATTATCACGAGGCAGGAAAGGTGGTTCTGACAGCAGAAAGGCAAAACATCAGCCCTGAAACAGGGTATAGTTCAGGAGTTCAGGATGGTATGCTACATGCAAGTGCCTGATACAGACCGGATTCCTGCTCCCACATGGAAAGAGAGTAAGGAGGGGGAGGATTCAAATAGATGGCCTAGATCGGGGTGGGCAAAGCAGCCTCCGCCAACTGGATCTGGCCTGTCAACCCTTTTGATCTGGCCTGTGGCTGCTCTGCCACTCCCCTGCTCCCAGGCCAATAGAGACCTGGGGACTGGGGAGCGCGCAAAGTCCTCCCCCCGCGGGGCGTGCAGCACCAGAGGGAGCCACTAGCTGTTCAAAACAGCTGGCAGTTCTCTCTAGGTGCCTCGCACCCCAGGCAGGGCAAGGGGCAGAGACTTCATGTGCTCCCCCACCTTCAGGCCAATCAGGGTCTGTGGGCAGGGGAGCACAACCTAGGGTGGCCCCCACTCATGGGATCACACTTAATCGGTTAACCAGATAAACTTAATGTTAACTGATTAAAGGGGATATTATATCCTTGGTGTACACTAGGGGGCAATGTTGAACTAAGGTACACAACTCCATCTATGTGAATAGTGTAGCTCAGTGTTTCTCAACCTTTTTTTATAAAGTACTCTCTTTAAAAAAAAATTGTAAATACCCCAGTACCTACAGTTTTCAGACACACAATTTTTTTTTCTACTGTTGCAACACTTTTGTTTAAACAACTTAATTGTAGTTGGGCAGGCGATGAAATTTTTGGGTGTAAAAAGTACAAAAATAATAAAACATTGTAAAACTTACAGCAAAAATTCAGTTTTCTCCAAATATCAGTTGTGTTGAAGTACCCCCCCCCCCCTGGACTTCTCTCAAGTACCCCTGAGGGTACTCATACCACTGGTTGAGAAACACTGGTGTAGCTGGAGTCAACGTACCTTAGTTTGACTTAACGCAGCATCCCTACTTCTGGGGGCTGATGGGAGACTACTCATACTCTTCTCGCTCCAGTGGAGTACTAGAGTTGATGGGAGCGCAATCAGCAGTCGATTTAGGGGGTCTTTTCTAGATCTGCTAAATTGACCCTCAGGAGATCAATCCCCAAAGCAGTAAGTGTAGACAAGGCCTTATTCCCCTTGTATCTAATCTCTAAGCAGGAATAAATAATCAGTAGGAGTCTTAGTATGTCCACACTTAAGTGGTGATTCAGTGGCATGTCAGGCAAAGCATGGTGACAAGCAATGCAGATGAAATTAGTAAATGTTGCCTTTGTATTAAATGCTTTTTGGAGAGGACATTCATAGATTCCAAGGCCAGAAAGGATGATGGGGATCACATGGTCTGATCTCTTATAGAACACAGGCCATACAATCCTGAAGTTCCAAGGGGCACTCTTAGCAAAAACACAAAAACAAACTCCCATGAGTGATTCATAAAGATCATTTCCAACTGACTTGCAGATTTTGCCCTCAAATGCAAATGCAAAGCCTGGTGTGTGTGCTGTTTTGCATGTGTTATTCTAGGCAGCTATGGGCTGGAATCCATGTGATTCTTACAACAATGCAAACATCCTAGCATCCAGATCATTTGCACTTGTTTCCGTTTTCAAAATGGAAATGCTCTTAAACTAAAATACTTACCAGAAGCTAAAGGTTTTCTTCACCGTGGCTAAAGTTTTCTAAACGAGTGCAGATTATCTTTATTTTAATGCTTCTGCTGTCATGGTCAGCATCACTATGCTGAACTGGAACACAAGATTGTTCTTTTAAGTGCCTGCTTTTTATATGAAACTAGAAGACCTGCCTGGCATTTCCTGGATCTGGGCTGGCCCAGGAGTGGAGGGGCAACCCATCAGCTTCTCTCCGGGGCTGATCTGGAGGTGCCAGAGGGGTCCCCAGGGTGGCAAGATGGCTGGCAGCTGCTCCCTAAAACAAGCCCTGGTGGAGGGGCTCATGTTGTTGGCCAGCGACTGCGGCATACAGCTGAGGTGCTTGCTGCCCCCCCGTGGTCATGGAGTTGGCACAATAAGCCACCCTTCCAGATCTAGTGTAGAACTGACCCAAGCGTATCATGTTATCACTGTTGGGCAAGATCTTCACATGGTATAAATCAGCATATTCCATAGAAGTTAGCTGAATCTTGTTGACTTACGCTAGTTGAGGATATGCTCTATTATTTGATTGTAGGGATGCAGAAAAAGTGGCCAACAGGAGATTAGCCCATATACTGATGGAATCATAGAACACTAGGACTGGAAGGGACCTCATGGCAGGACCAAGCACCATTTAGACCAGTGTTTCTCAAAGTGGTCCGTGAAACCACTTTGAAAAACTTGTTAACTGGCTGTGCCGGTTTGTTTATTTACTGGTGCCACAGCCAGAGAGCCTCGTGGCTCCCATTGGCTCCATTTCACTGTTTGTAGCCAATGGGGCGCTGTGGGAAGCGGTGTGGGCCAGGCCACCGCTTCCCTCGGGTCCCCGATCCCTGATCAACCTTCCTAGGCAATTTATTCTAGTGCTTAACCACCCTGACAGTTAGGAAGTTTTTCCTAATGTCCAACCTAAACCTCTCATGTTGCAATTTAAGCCCATTGCTTCTTGTCCTATTATCAGAGACCAAGGAGAACAAATTTTCTCCCTGCTCCTTGTAACACCATTTTAGGCAATAGCCCAGGGCGCCGGATTGTAAGGAGAGCCGCGCGATGCTGCCGGGCCAGGTGGGGCCACGCATGCGCCACGCACCTGGAGTCCGGGGTGCAAGAATGAGCCGCACGCCCAGGGGCGGGGCTGTGCATTCACCACGTGCCTCGGGGCGGCGCCACGCGCCCAAGGCCTGGGGTGCAAGAATGGCTTGGGCCGGCTCTGGGTACTTGAAAACTGCTATCCTGTCCCCTCGGTCTTCTCTTTTCTAAACTAAACAAGTCCATTTCGTTCAGTCTTCACTCACAGCTCATGTTTTCTACACCTTTAATCATTTTTGTTGCTCTTCTCTGAACCTTCTCCAAATCTTTCTTGAAATGTGGTGCCCAGGACTGGACACAATCCTCCCACTGAGGCCTAAGCAGTGGAGAAAATTAAAAACAAGTCCTTCCAAGAAGGAAAAAGAGAGGAATGTGTGATAAGCAGAAGACACTGAAAACCAGAAGGGTTTTCTCCCCTCTCCCCAGAAATATTTTTCTCCCCTCCCCCCCGAAATATCAATGAAAATTTAATTATAAAATCACATTTTCAGAAAATTTCAATGAGCTCTGATTCTGAGTTTTCCACTCCCTGTGAGGCAAATAGATGTCCATTCAGGCCACCAACCTGAGTATATATTTAAAAACCAACCAACTCTAAAGCTCAAACACAATGTATTTGACATCCTACTTTTAGGTATGGCTCAGGTCTATGTAAACATATCTTTTTATAACTTCATTATCAATATAAAAGAAAGGTATTATTAGTATTAGTGGGTCAGTTCCTGACCTGGATGCTTCTGTTGTATTTAATTTTCAATGTCCAAGGAAAGAATGTGGCTCTAATTATACTTTACCTGAAATTCAATAACCCATAAAACTATTTCAAATTAGCCTATCAAGTTAATACAATTTAAAAAACCCAGACAATTGCCAGTGCCACCTACACATACATCAACATCATTTAGACCTAGGGAGGGTCTAAGTGTGAATGATTCACTGTATGATCCACTTTGACGAGGCACTATCTCTGTGAAGTAGTCTTTTAGAGACAGGCTGGCAGGACTGGGCCATTATAATATTGGGGTCTGTAACACTATGGCATAATTTGTTACCATTCAGACTGCCAAGCCATGATTTACCTGCTTTGGGGGCCTTCCATGTGGTGACTGGTCCCTGCTAAAGCTGACACTGAAACTCAGTCAGGGTCCAAATGAGATCTGTTTTGATCCAAGCAAACTGTTGGTCAGAACCATGTTTCTGAATGGCACCAGTGACCAGTGCAGACAAAGCCAGACATGTTATGGAATATGTTTTAGAGTCATGTGATACCATCCGTACTACCAGCATACCTGGGCTATAGCACACTTTTAAGTGTCATTATAATGTAATTGTGGGTAGGCAGGGACAGATTATTATATAATGGTATATATAATCACGTAATAGTCCAAGCCACCTGTATTTACTGGTAGAATCCAGGCTGTAACGGTTGTATAAGCCATTTCCTAAACTGGGTTAAAACAGTAGCCATGTAGGCCCTGATTCAGCACAGCACTTATGCATATACTTGATGAACTAAAGTCTAAATCCAGGTGGAAAGAGTTCTTGCTCCCACATGGAAAGAGGGAAAGAAGGGGGAGGATTCAAACAGATCTTGATCAGGAGTGGGCAAGACAACCTCTGCGGGCTGGCTCCAGCCTGCCAAGCCCTTTGATCTAGCCCACAGCTGCTCTGCCACTCCCCTGCCCCCAGGCCAATCAAGACTTGGGAATGGGGGAGCATGCAAAGTCTCCTCTTCCCCCGCCAGGGGGGTGCGGCACCAGAGAGAACTGCCAGCTGTTCAAAACTGCTGTCAGTTCTCTCTAGGTGCCCCACATCCCTGGCAGGGTGGGAGCAGAGACTTCATGCACTCCCCCACCTCCAGGCCAATCAAGGTCTGTGGGCAGGGGAGCACGTGAAGTCTCCTGGCCCCACCCCTTTCTGCCCAAGGCTCTGCCCCTTCCTGGCAGCCCATGACCACTTCTGAAATTCATGAAGTGACCCCCCTACAAAAATTATTGCCCACCACTGGTCTAGATAGTGCTTGGTCCTTCCATGAGTTAAGGGGACTGGACTTGATGACCTTTTGGGATTCTTTCCAGCCCTATGGTTCTGTTACAGAATCATAAAAATGTTGGGAAGGAAGGCACCTCAAGATGTCATCTAGTCCATTGCCCTGCACTGAGGGCAGGATTAAATATATCTAGCCCATCCCTAATAGACATTGGTATAACCTGTTCTTACAAAACTCCCAAGGGCAAAGATGATGTAACCTTCTTAGGTAACATGTTCCAGTTCTTTACTATCCTTATAATTAGAAAGCTTTTCCTAATAACCAACCTAAATCTCCATTGTTCCAGACTCTATTGATTATTTCCTTTCTTACCGTAGGTGGACATGGATAATTATTGATCATCTTTTACATACCTTGAAGACTATTATTATGTTTCCCTTCAGTCGTCTTCTTCTCTAGACTAAACCTATCCAGTTCTTTCAGTTTTTCCTCAGAGATCAATGTAATGGGTTGGATCAGAGAGATCCTCTTGAGACTGTCACCTGGTCATATCACTGAGCCTACCTACCACTCCTGGAGGCACGTCATCACCCTGTCCACCCTGGTCTCTCCCAGCAAAGACACAGAGTTGGGGTCACACCCCACTGTAGAGCAATAGACACTGAGACCAGCTTAGCTCAGAGAAGGGTCTGTCACAGGGACTTGGCACAGCACCCCAGTACACAGCCCCAAAGGGACCAGAACCCTAGATATATCCATCTTACTCTGTATACAAATTTTACACAGAGAAAGCTCAGAAGGCTCACCCTTTTTATCAATGACAGAGAGAGATGCACAGCTGTTTTTCCCTCCCCAGGTAACAATTATTTACACTGGGTTTGATAATAAACAAGGGTACGTCTACACTACAGCGCTAATTCAAACTAACGGATCCAGACTAAAAAACTAGTTCGAATTAGCGTTTTGCTAATTCGAACTAGCATGTCCACATTAAGTGGACTCTGAACCGGGGTTAAGGATGGCCAGAAGCAGTGCTGGCAGGGCATCAGATGAGGACTTAGAGTGTGGAGCTGCTGCCTCAGGCTAGCCGAGGGCTGTGCTTAAAGGGTCCCGACCCCCAACCCGGACAGACAGTTCTCAGGGGTGCCCCGCTTGCAAAGCAGTCCTGGCTTGGAGTGCCCTGAGTGCCCACACTGGGCACATCACAGCACTCGGCCATCAGACCGGCTGCACTTGCCGCAGGCTGCCATCTGGGGAGAGGGGGTAATCGGGGGGCTGCAGGAGAGCTTCCACCCCCAGAAGCCCGCAGAGCCAGCCCAGTCCTCCCCATCGGGGGCTCGTACCCCATTCCTCCCTCACCTCCTTCCACTTACCCTTCCCTAGCCCCCCTTCCTGATGTAGAAAATAAAGAAAACGTGTGGTCAAAAATAGAATCTCTCTTTATTGAACAAAACTCGGGGAGACTGGGAAAAGGAGGTAGGAGAGGGGAAGAGAGAGGGTGGGAGAGGGGAGGGCAACTAAAATGATCAGAGGTTTGGAACAGGTCCCATATGAAGAGGAGCTAAAGAGACTGGGACTTCTCAGCTTAGAAAAGAGGAGACTTAGGGGGGATAGGATAGAGGTCTATAAAAGCATGAGTGGGGTGGAGAGGGTGCATAAAGAAAACTTCTTCATTAGTTCCCATAATAGAAGGACTAGAGGACACCAAAGGAAAGGAATGGGTAGCAGGCTTCAAACTAGTAACAGAAAGTTGTTCTTCACAAAGCAAAGAGTCAACCTGTGGAACTCCTTGCTGCAGGAGGCTGTGAAGGCTAGAACTAGAACAGAGTTTAAAGAGAAGTGAGATCAAGTCATGGAGGTTGGGTCCATGCAGTGGTATTAGCCAGGGGGTAGGAGTGGTGTCCCTGCCCAAAGTTTGTGGAAGGCTGGAGAGGGATGACATGAGACAAATGGCTTGGTCACTGTCTTCGGTCCATCCCCTCCAGGGTCCCTAGGGTTGGCCGCTGTCAGCAGACAGGCTCCTGGGCTAGATGGACCTTTGGTCTGACCAGTACGGCTATTGTAAGCTCTGGGCTCAGGGTCGGGGGTCTCAGTGGACCACCTTGATTTTCATGCACACCTGCTCCTGGGTGGCCAGGCTGACAGCTCTCCTGCCCTAGACGGCAAGCTCCCGGGAGCCGCCAGCCTGGTCCCGGGAAGAGGGGGAGGGCTTGGGGGCATCGGGTGGCTGGCTCGAGCCATGCCAGGTGCAGGGTCTGCTAGCTGGGTGAGGGCAGGCTTGCACCTGGCACGGGCACCATAGGCAGCCCGTGCCACTTTAAGGGGTCCGGGGCTGGGAGGGGGGCAATAGAGTTTCCCTGGTGTTGGCCAGAGTGGCCACCAGGGAAAGCTGGGGAGGGCTAGCCTCCCACTAGTTCGAATTAAGGGGCTACACACCCCTTAATTCGAACTAGTAAGTTCGAACTAGGCTTAGTCCTCGTAGAATGAGGTTTACCTAGTTCGAACTAAGCGCACCGCTAGTTCGAATTAAGTTCGAACTAGCAGAGCACTAGTGTAGCGCCTATCAAAGTTAATTCGAACTAACATCCATTAGTTCGAATTAACTTTGTAGTGTAGACATACCCCAAGTGATTTTATTAAGTATAAAAAGTAGGATTTAAATGCTTACAAGTGAAAACAGACAGATCAAAGTAAGTTATTACGCTAAAATAAACAAAACATGCCAGCTAAGCCCTAATATGCAAAAAGAAATTGTTACAAATTGTCCTCTGGTCCTTATTTCAGGTAAAGCTCTTCAGGCCAGAGCTGAACTTTTTCCTGACCTAGTTTAGTAAGTTATCTCCACCCCTGTCATCATAGTTCTTTTGTTTCCAGGTCCTTTCATGTATCCTCTTGGGGTGGGGAACAGTCTGTGAAACCAGTTGAAGACAATCGTTGTTTGCTTCCTACCCCTTAAATGAGATTTCCCCAGGATGGGGATTCTCTGTTTAATTCTCCCTCTCCCCCTGTGTGAAAGGGTGCAAAATTCAAGATGGACTCCAGCACCAAAGGGCATGGTCACCTGCCTTTGTAGGACCAACCACAATCCAGGTTTACAGGAACAACTAAACTATCATTGCCTTGAGCCCCAGAACATTCAGTTTCTTAAGTACCACTAATGTCTTTCACTAGAAAACCTAGATTAAGAAGATTTACACTTCATATGTCTAATTTAGCATATAAGAATGATACATGCACACAAATAGAATATACACATTCTATTTGCAAGCTCTTGAATGATTGATCACATGCCTCAATTTGCATAAAACATATTTTAGTCATGCATATTCATATTAAACACATTTCCATAATTATATGGGGGTACAGTGTCACACTTCTCCCGAGTTCACTACAACAGGATTGGACAGTGTCCATTGCAGAGGCATTCTGCTCAGAATTTCTGTCTGGCTTTTGTACACGTCCATGCAGTGTAACTAAACCCTGTGATGTCATTCGTAGGTGTTTTTCCAAAATTCTGGGTTCCTGTCCCCCAGATACCTGAAAACATTTTGGGGTACAGCAGTGCCCCAAGAATGCAGATAATAATGTCTTTTAAGGTATAGATGTCTTGGCCTTTAGCCATCAATGCCAGAAGGCAGCGTGCCTCAGTTTCCCTGTCCACACAGCAGTGTAGGTTTGTTATGCCCTTGCTGCTACACCCAGCTCTATGTTTGTGTACTGGTATTACCTTAGAAGCTGCATGCTTCTATCCTTAGTATGTTAAAAGCTTTCTCCAAAAATCATGTCTGTTACATATTTTCAAAGGGTTTACTTCAATGTGAGTTCCTTTTTGTCAATCCATAGGTGAGGTAGGAAAAGTCATAAGGTTACCAGCAAATCTGAGACAAAGGGGCATTTCCAAGTTTGGCTACCATATCACACCCTCTGTTTAAACCCTTTGGTTGTGAGGTATTTACCACCGCCTTTCTGGGGTGGTCCATTAAGCTATTGACAGACATTGATCACCTTTCTAGGGTTGTTCTCTTCCTGTCTGAAAGAGATGGTGTTAGCTTTGACAGGTACTGGTAGCCCACCGTCTGGCACCTTTGTTTCCCCAGACACTGTTCCCAAGAGGGTTCCTTCTGGGAGCTCAGACCTGCAATTCCCCCTTGAAACCTGAAGGACAGGTGGGCAGACTGGGATTATAGATACAGACCCAGCACCCGCTTCCAAGGCCCCTTTGCAAAAGGTGGGGAGACATTCCTGCACTCCCACCTCCAGGCCATCTGTCCCCTGTGGAGCTGTAGGCACACAGCTCCCAGCCATAACAAAGCCTTCCCTAATAAGCCTGGTATCATCTTCCCCCTTAGAATTGGGTTGTCCTCCAGTTATCAAATCCCTGTGATCCTCAGCCCCCACAGTGGCTCCTTGGACCCCCACCTCTTCCCTAAGACCTTCCTTCAAGACACATATTTCCTTTCATCCCTGGGCTGGACCTACCCCCTGCTGCTCTACCCCTCCTGGGCATTTAACAGCCTGGACAGCCCCCCTGCCACTAGGCCATAACTCTCCCTCCCCTATGGAATGAAACACAAGGCAGGAACTGCCCCTCCCCACCTTGTTGCAAATTGCCTAGCACTCCTGGTCACATGCCTCAATTTGCATAAAGCATATTTGAGTTATGCGTGTTCATATTAAACTCATTTCCATGGCACAGTGTCTCAGTCATGTTTTCTAAGTCCCTTCTTTTTGTAGCTTTTCTCTGAACTCTCTCCTCAGGTTAACATCTTTCTGAAAGGGTGGTGTCCAAACCTGGACAGAGTACTCCAGCTGAGGCCTCCCCTGTTCTGAGTAGAGTGGAAAACTAAGCTCCCCTGTCTTACATCTGATATTCATAATAACGCATCCCAGGTTGACATTGCCGGCTTTGCAATAGCATCACTCTGTTGACTTCTCATTCAGTTTGTGATCTGCTGTAGCCCCCTGATCTTTTTCAGGTGTACTACTGCCTGGCCAATTATCCCTGTTTGTATTTGTCCAGTTCTGGCAGAAAGTGCTCCATGCAAGTTGACATCCATACCAGCTAGTAGTAGATGGAATAGTCAGCATCTTTCCCCTGCTGGCATTGTTCCCAAGGTCTTAGACTGCAGTAGCTTTCCCAGAGAACCCCCCTTCATGTTGGGGATCTGCTTCGGAAGAGGGTCCGAGGAGTATGGAAACCCAGGTAGAGCAGCTCCATGGGAGCCACAGGGAGTTAGGTGTTGGGGAGGGGTGTTGGGTCCTGGGAATCCAGAGCTAGTACAGAGGCTTAGGCCTGAATGTAGATAGTTTTGACCTCCTGCGAATCCTGTGGGATTGGGGAGTCAATCCAGGTTCATTCTGTAGAGGGCATGCCCCACCCCCTCCAAGTAACAACGCGTGTGGGGGGAAATCTATGATGGGGTGCCTACAAAGGTTCCTTTCTGTGGGTTTTACTACAGGAGTGGACAATGTAGTCCCTGGCTGGGTTATCTCCATTCTGGGATCTGAGCATGTGCTGGTCTTATTTGAGCATGAACCATTTTTACACATGGGCCAGGTAACTTTGGGCTTGTCTCCAGGAACACGTAGTTTTCGGTAAGTTAGCATCTGAGTCTGCCACAGTAGCCTGCCTCAGATCAACTCTTCGTGTGCACGTTCCTTAGTGCACATTGATCTCATCCTGTTAAAGCAGGGTAGGTCAAAGAACACTGATGAATGGTCAGGGCACACTAGCCAGAGCCACAAGGACAGCTATTGCCTGGCACATCTATACCCACGCTTGCCACCCACTAAATGTCCATGGGAATAAATCCTTAGTTTGAACTTCAATGAAGATGGAGTCAGCCAGGCAATAGTCACAACAGGGCCGGCAAATGTCACCTGAAGAGACGTGTCCTTTTCTGTTTTACATTCTTTGCCCCTTTTGTTTATTAGCTGCCCCTTGTTTATTAACGTTTCCTTTTGAACACAAGGGAATTGTGTGGAGCTGTTGGACTGAAAGAGTGGGAGGGTGCTGGCCATTAGTTCGCACAGTATCTAGTTGTAGTATTAACTCCTTCTACCTACCACTGTGTGGAAAGAGAATGTAGGACACTGCTGTCAGCTACACTCCCCACCCTGACTCAGTCACTATTAGAATCTCCACCCTTCTCAGAAGCAGAGTTAATTGGGCACATCAGAGCATACCTATACCTTAGACCCAGTCCGGTTGCACTGAAGTTTCGCCATGGGGGAGCAGAAGCCATCCCGTCAATTTGGTGTGAATCATAATTAAAAGGTATGACCCAATGAAACTAACAGCTTTCCAGACAATGAGCAGGAAGAGGGATAGAAAAGTTAGCCATGTCCCCATTGGTTTAGATTTTCTTGGCCGTGTCAACCAACTCTGATCCTCTATGTTTGTTCAGAAAGTATTTAGTATTGTAGGATACTACCTAAAATATAGCCGAGGTGGCTCCCATTAACCTCATTTTGGTTGATGAGCCAGAAGAATAGATAGCTCCTATGGTCTCGTCTGTACTAGAAACCATTTTCTAAACT
This sequence comes from Pelodiscus sinensis, assembly GCF_052426305.1. Lineage (NCBI taxonomy): Eukaryota > Metazoa > Chordata > Testudines > Trionychidae > Pelodiscus > Pelodiscus sinensis. Next base: position 116,348,807 of record NC_143056.1, on the reverse strand, counting down.
TTGCTCACTAATGCTAGGTCTTTTTTAACTGGGTTTCACTTAAATCTGCTCAGAGCAGTGATAATGAGACAGTGGATTTCAGGGAGGCGGATTTTGGTAAGCTCAGAGAGCTGATAGGTAAGATCCCATGGGAGTCAAGACTGAGGGGAAAAACAGCTGAGGAGAGTTGGCAGTTTTTCAAAGGGACATTATTAAGGGCCCAAAAGCAAGCTATTCCGCTGTGTCGGAAAGATAGAAAATATGGCAAAAGACCACCTTGGCTTAACCACGAGATCTTGCATGATCTAAAAATAAAAAAGGAGTCATTTAAAAAATGGAAAGTAGAACAAATTACAAAGGATGAATATAGGCAAACAGCACAGGAATGCAGGGGCAAGATTAGGAAGGCAAGGGCACAACATGAGCTCAAACTAGCTATGGGAATAAAGGGAAACAAGAAGACTTTTTATAAATACATTAGAAGCAGGAGGAAGACCAAGGAGAGGGGAGGCCCATTGGTTAGTGAAAAGGGAGAAACAGTAACAGGAAACTTGGAAATGGCAGAGATTCTTAATGACTTCTTTGTTTCGGTCTTCACCGAGAAGTCTGAAGGAATGCCTAACATAGTGAATGCTAGTGGGAAGGGGGTAGGTTTAGAAGATAAAATAAAAAAAGAACAAGTTAAAAATCACCTAGAAAAGTTAGATGCCTGCAAGTCACCAGGGCCTGATGAAATGCATCCTAGAATATTCAAGGGCTACGTCTATACTGGCCACAATTTCCGGAAAAGGGATGCAAATCAGGTAAGTCAGGATAGGGAAATCCGCGGGGGATTTAAATATCCCCCGCAGATTTAAATAAAAATGTCCGCCGCTTTTTTTCCGGCTTGGGGAAAAGCCGGAAAAAAAGCGTCTAGACTGGCGCGATCCTCCAGAATAAAGCCCTTTTCCGGAGGATCTCTTATTCCTACTTTGAATTCCTACTTCCGGAGGATCTCTTATTCCTACTTATTCCTACTTCCGCTCTGTTCTGCACTAGTTAGGCCTCAGTTGGAGTACTGTGTCCGGTTATGGGCACCTCATTTCAAGAAGGATGTGGAGAAATTGGAGAGGGTCCAGAGAAGAGTAACGAGAATGATTAAAAGTCTAGAGAACATGACCTATGAAGGAAGGCTGAAAGAATTGGGTTTGTTTAGTTTAGAAAAGAGAAGATTGAGGGGGGACAAGATAGCAGTTTTCAGGTATCTAAAAGGGTGTCATAAGGAGGAGGGAGAAAACTTGTTCATCTTGGCCTCTGAGGATAGAACAAGAAGCAATGAGCTTAAACTGCAGCAAGGGAGGTTTATGCCGGACATTAGGAAAAAGTTCCTAACTGTCAGGGTAGTTAAACACTGGAATAAATTGCCCAGGGAGGTTGTGGAATCCCCATCTCTGGAGATACTTAAGAGTAGGTTAGATAAATGTCTATTAGGGATGGACTAGACAGTATTTGGTCCTGCCATGAGGGCAGGGGACTGGACTCGACCTCTCGAGGTCCCTTCCAGTCCTAGTATTCTATGATTTTATGAATGTGCCAATAGCTGGGAGACGATAAAACTTCGTTGAGACATAGCGTGTATAGCTATGGAAGGGGAATGCTTGAAAAAATCAAAGCAATTTGGGCTCACTTTTTAGAAGTCTATGATTAATATAGACCCTGATGATAGAAATGTATGTCCCCTTCCCTCACTACATCCTGACCCTTTTTACTAACTTTGTGAATTATGATGAATCTGGTATGTTGGTACATCTGTTGAATCTGGAAAAATTAATAAATTATATATATGGAAAAGTGTAGTTATTCTAGTCAGCTCCTCTTTGTGATCTAAAAATCCAATTTAAACACTGTTTTAATTCTACCATAAATGTAGCACAACAATTGCTGAGCTCAGCTGACATAACTGCAGCCCTATACAGGTGTGTCTAGACTACAGGGTTGTTGTTTTTTAAAGTGGCCTTTTAAAAAAAAACTTCCCCTGCGTCTAGACTGCTGCCACGTTCTTTCGAAAGTAAATTGAAAGAACACAGCAGTGTTTTCGACTGTGGAAAACCTCATTTTACGAGGAAGAATGCCTTTTTTCGAAAGTGCTCTTTCAAAAAAAGGCTCTATGTAATGCAAACTGTGGTTTTTTGAAAGAGAGCATCCAGACTGCCTGGGTGCTCTCTTTCGAAAAAGCGGCTTGCTTTTTCGAAAGTACTGGTTGTAGTGTATACGCTCTTTTTTGAAAGAGGCTTTTTCAAAATTATCTTTCAAAAAACCCTCTTTCGAAAGAGGCTTATAGTCTAGACATAGCCTACATGTGGGTTCAAACCTTGATAAAAAGTTGTGGTTTAAACTGTCAATGACTGTGAATGCATTCCCAAACCAGAGAGCCTCATCAATTGATAGAGACAGTGAGAGAAAACATACCAAGCCCAGAAATCTTCTGACTGGAAACACCAACTGTAGTAAAGGACTCAAAACAAAACTGAGCAATCAAGTAGTAAATTAAAAAACCATAGGTAACATTTTCAAACATGCCTAAGGCTATGTCTAGATTACAGGGTTTTTTCGAAAAAAGTGGCCTTTTTTCGAAAAAACTTCACTTGCGTCTAGACTGCCACCGCATTCTTTTGAAATTAAATTGAAAGAACGCGGCGGTTTTTTCGACAGCGGTAAACCTCATTTTACGAGGAAGAACACCTTTTTTCGAAAGAGTTCTTTTGAAAAAAGGCGTTCTTGACTTCAGACAGGGCTTTTTCGCAAAAGTTGTGGCTGTCTAGATGATTTCTTTAGAAAGAAGCTTGTACTCTAGACGTATCCTAAGTGATTTGGAGTCACTATGTACTTGGAAAGATTTAACATATATTGTTAATTGAAATTACTCAGTCTCTGTTACAGAAAAACGGATGTTTGGGACTTATGTAAAAGATATCTTGTGTGTGTTTGTATATGTGTAGACAGTATAAAGGGCACCCTCAAAAAAGGAGGGAGGGAGGATCACCAGAAATAACCTAAGAACAGATAAAGATACAGGAAACCCCCACATTACGATGGCCAGAGTTGCCACCCACTGCCACCGCCATTTTTGTAAGTGTGGAAGGTGCCAAACTTATGTCTTCGGCCCACACTTACGATCGATGGCGCACAGTGCCTATCGTAAATACGGGTTCGAGTTATGACACCCCTGACTTGCAACGCTTCCCCAGGAACCGACTGTGTCGCAAGTCGGGGGCCTCCTGTATAGAAGCTGAGATGTTTGTTATTGAATCAAATTATGTTTTTAAACTTTTGCTACAGAACATGTTGCATGGCATTTTGCTTCCTTTTTGTAGGTAAATGTTGGGGTTAAAGGCCAGCTGCTGCACTCACTGAAGTTTTCCCATTGATCTCGTGGGCTTTGGATTGGATCCTTAAGCATCATCCCCTTAAAAGTTCATTTCCTTTTGAACAAGCTAGCGTGCAAAATGCTAATGCAAATACATATGCTTTGCCTTTTCATTTCTAACATCGTCAGCTGACAGCAGTAAACAAAACCCATGGCTATTTGAATATTGTCATTTTAAATAGGAAAAATTTGCTTGTGGGTTTTAACTAGTTTGTTTCAGATGTGAATCAATGCGAGGGCGGGACAGCTGGAAAGAGATTATGGGGAAAGATAAAATGGGAAGAAGAAATGGCAGGGAAATGAACAGTGGAAGAAGCAGATAGGAAGAAAAGACTGATAAGCAGGCAGAGCCAAACCATAACCTTGTGGGTAAAGTGAAGCCATTTGTTCTGTGGGGAAGCGGTAAGATGAATAGTGTTACAATTGCTATAGTACAGAGCAGGAACTTGTATTTAATCCCTTTCAATAGTGGGTTCTTCAGTTCCACATAGAATCACCAGTATTGAGTGGAGGTGGAATTAGATATCCAATGAAATTTTTCAGGTAAGATTTTGTATAAGTTGGCTTGCATATGAGCAATGCCACGTGGACAGGAAATTGGAGAAAGTACCATAAAGTGAATAAAATCACAGTTCAGAATTAGGAAAGGCCCAAAGTTGTCTGCTGTGGCTATACTCAGATCTGGCGTTTGTTGTTCATCTACTAGATCTTTATACCTCCAGAACTGAAAGGTAGAATTCTCAAAAGTTCCCAGCGCTGATCTAATTCTGCTTAGACTTCAATGGAAATAGACTTAGGCCAAGGACAAGGAAAACAACACCATATAAGTCAATGCTAAATCCGTATTTTAAAAGTACCTTGTTTCCCATTTAAAATGGACGAAGTAATTTTGCCTAAACTCTTTATTCTCACAAAATCTTTTTTATGTATAAGTCTCTCGTCAGAGTAATTATCACAGAAACACTTTGCTCTTCTGTTAGACTGATTTTTTCACAACTTCCCTTACTTATAGCATAACATTGTTTATGAAACTAAGCATATTTTATGTGCAGTTCAAAGAGGAAGTGTATGCAAAAGTGAGCGTCCCTTTTGCATAAAGCAGAGATGCTAAGGGCTATAATATGCCAAACCTCAGGAATATAGCAATCTGTTTTGTTTCTAAAAGAAAACAAAACTGCAGAAATATTGATCTGATTTTATGCAATCATTGATTCGGAATATTTGGCGAACAGAGGGAGAGAACTGGTCTGAGTCATATTTTATCCCTAGTCACCACACATCATGAAATACCCATATTATTAATGCCCCATAGAACTGGGGCAAATGTTTCTCCTCCACACTCAGGGCATGTCTATACTTACCAGAAGATTGATGCTCTGGAGGTTGATCTTCTGGCATTTGATTTAGCGGATCTAGTATAGACTTGTAAATAAAACACTGAGGCTACGTCTAGACTGCAAGCCTCTTTCGAAAGAGGCTTTTTTGAAAGATACTTTCGAAAAAGCTTCTTTCGAAAAGAGCATCTAGACTGCAATCTCTTCTTTCGAAAAAGTGAGCCGCTTTTTCGAAAGAGAGAACCCACACAGTCTGGAAGCTCTCTTTCGAAAAAGCCCTGTTTGCATTCAAGAACACCTTTTTTCGAAAGAGCACTTTCGAAAAAAGGCGTTCTTCCTCGTGAAATGAGGAGTACCGCCGTCGAAAGAAAAGCCGCGTTCTTTCAATTTAATTTCGAAAGAACGTGGCTGTAGTCTAGATGCAGGTGAAGTTTTTTTGAAAAAAGGCTACTTTTTTCGAAAAAACCCTGCAGTCTAGACATAGCCTAAGAGAGCTCCCACCAGTACCTGGCATTCCTTCTTTTGCAAGGAATAAGGGAAGCCAATGGGAGTGTTTGCTCCCACTGGCCTCCCACAGTGTGGATGTCACCAAGGCTCAGCTTAAGGTAAGCCAACACCAGCAATGTATTTTATGGAGCTGGAGTTGTGTACCTTAAGCTGACCTTCCTGGTCGGCTTCTTGTTTTGTCAGATCAGGACTTTACTAGAGGTCCAGTTCTGGCAAAGAAAGTCATGCCAGGGCTTGCCAAATTCCCCATGCCCACTCAACACTCTGTTCAATTCATTAGTGCACCCATCTCCTTACTTAATCTATGGTCAGAATGCAAGTTCTGTGTTAGTGCAACTTAGAGGAATTGGTGAAGGTGACGTGTGAGGGGAAGGAATGTTACAGAAACTTCCCCTAATTTGACATTTCTTTGCTTTAAAGGGTATGCCTCACTGGGTTTCTCATGCCACCGATCTGTAAGAGAGTTCTACTGAAGGTGGGATTGTTTAGGTATGAGGGAGGAAAACACCTGTTTAGAATCTGTCATCCCAAAAGGCATGATCACAAACTCCTTGAAGTGTTTTACAAAATATGGGCTAGAATGACTCCCATTTGCAATGGGTGAAGGAATCAGCTGTGTGCAACAAATGATTTCTCCCCCGGTGAGAGCAAGGCAGGGATCTGAAATTTTGGGGAGTGTTTTTTTTAAATTTTGACAATACTTCTGGGGTTCCTCTGAGGGAAGGTGCTTACGTGTATGGCTGGGCTGCCAGTAAGGACTGCCCAGATGATCTACTTGAAGCAGCCCATTTCTTGAGTCGCCTGACTATGTTCCCTCTATAGCCTAGCTTGCCCACTTTTTCTGGGCTATGTTAGCTGGCTCCTGGCCTGCCTACATTGGTTACTGGGTGGGCACCTTGTGCCATGGTGACCAATTATACGAAGAACTTTTTATCATGGGGAATGTACAGGTCTAGTTTCCATGAGTAAAACTGGGCAGAAAATTGATTATATAATCTATACACCCAGCTTCAGTAAAGAAATGCATCCATTTCTCAGGTGGCGTGTGGTAGATATTTGCATTGGGGATATTTGTACGATTGTAGCTACGCAGATGCAATTCCCAGAGCAGATATGTTGCACCAATGCAAGACCCATATCACTATATTGCACTGGTGAATTGGATTGGTGCAACATACTGGTACAAATATTCTCAGTACAGACAAACTGTTAGACAAGCAAGCCTTATATAGCACATTGTAGAAAGATAATAGAAGGGGTGGTGGGTTTTTTGGGGGGGAGGAGGGTGTTGTTTTGTTTTTATTTTGTTTGTTTGGGGGTTTTGTTGTCCTCTGCCAAGTATACAGCTCCAATCCCTGCTGCTACAAGTAGTTCCATGGAAACTTGATGTCCATGCAGAACAAATGGAAACTCTGTTGTTAGCTTAATCCCAAATACAATCACCTATCCTCAGTTGGTACCAATCATCATAGCTCCATTGAATTCTGTGGAGATATGCTGTGATGGCGCGTTGGGGGTCCCCCGTCTCCTGCACCCCGAAATGGCACAAACAGACTGCACCAGCCGGTGGAATAGAGGAAGTTTATTGCCTCTCCAGGATACAGCACAGCACAGATGTAATCTGGTCACAGATCTGGGCTAGGATGCCTCAGGCCCCCTTGAGATGTGGGGGAGACTGGGCCCCTAAACTCCAGCCCCTTTCCCTAGGCTGTCTCCTCCATGCTCCCAGACAGCAACCAACCCACACTCTTCCAGCCCTGCTCCCCAGCCAGGGCAGCATTCCCCCTTCCTTTGTTCCTCTCCATGGGGGGTATCTGGTTCAACAAGTTTGGCATCACCTTTGCATAGTGAGGTTTTCCCTGCTGGGTCTTGCTCCAGACAGCAGAGGTCACCACAGCCCAGCAAATACCCCCACTACGTCACATATGCTAATTTACACCAGATGAGGAAAATGTGGTCCAGTAAAGCTCGGTATGATCTCTGAACTCTTTCAGTTGCCTGTTTTCCATAACAACTGCCCACAGTTGTTTTCTGCCATTTAAAATGACAGTAAGTGCTATAATACTCCTATAATACTTCTTAGAGGAAAGAAAGGTTCAGTTGACCCTGCCACTACTTGAACCCAAAGATTTGATTCCAGGGAGTCAAAATATTTCAACCAAGCCATCTCCTCTATGGAGGTGGTGTGGTCTGGTGCATGCAGGGAGATGTGAGAGTAGGCATGCTAATGGAACTTCGGTTACATTGAAATGTGCTTGATTATGCAGTTGGAAAGTGGAAACCATGGTAAATATTCACCCTAACAACAGACAGTCCATTTATTTGTGGAGAACGAGGGGACTACTATTTGTTATGTCTAGTACCTGTACCTCAGTTTACGGGCTTGACATTTTCTGTCTGACTGCAGGAAGGTGAATTAAAAAGGGCTGTTTAAAGCAATCTGGAAGTAAACAGTAGTCAGAGATGAGACCTCCCTGGGTAAACAACTTCAAGGGAACTAAGGGAACAATGGCTGTATTATTAATTGAGAAGTTGCTTTTTCCGGCACCAGCCAAAAGTTATGTAGCCATTTTGCCTAGAGATCAAAAGGACTCTTACTACTTAAAAAGCATTCACTGGAGAAAGGAAGAAGGGAGTTGCAACCAGCTGATGGAACTGAAAGACTCTGAGGCTATGTCTAGACTGCATCCCTCTGTCGGCAGAGGGATGCAGATTAGGCAGGTCGACATTGCAAATGAGGTACGGACTTAAAAATCCCATTCCTAATTTGCATAAAAATGGCCGTCGTGTTTTGCCAACTCAGCACTTTGGCAGTAAAAAGCGGCAGTCTAGAGGGGGATCTGTCGAGAAAGAAAGCCTTTTTCAACAGATCCCTTATGCCTCCTGCAAGAAGGGTTACAGGATCTGTCGGAAAAGGCTTTCTTTCTTGACAGATCCCCCTCTAGACTGCTGCTTTTTGCTGCCAAAGTGCTGTTGGCAAAATGCAGTGGCCATTTTTATGCAAATTAGGCATGGGATATTTAAATCCATGCCTCATTTGCAATGTCGACCTGCCTAATCTGCATCCCTCTGCTGACAGAGGGATGCAGTCTAGACATACCCTGAGAAAAAGAGAAAGCACCAAGGCAGTCAGACTGAAGCAGAGACTCTATGGGATGTGTCTAAGGAATTTAAGTGTACTTAAGGTTTGAGAGAAGTAATGAGGTACAGGACTTTTTTTTAGCTGTAACCGTGTTCTATGCTTGACTCAGACCTCTGAGTGGATATAGCCAATACCTTTGTTTAGATTAGAAGTAGCTGATATGATCAGCTGCGGGCCCTAGGCACTCTGAGACAAGTTAGTTGCCGGTGCCTGATTCTTTTAGGACTGTTATCATGTTAATGCAGCTGGAACAGGGAGGTTGCCATTCCAGGATTGTGTCTAGAACCACAGATACCCTCCCTTCCGAAAAGAGGGATGATGTTAGTAAAACCTGTCACCTGAGCAATTTATTCATAGGGGACCACAAAAGAGTATGAGGCACTGATTACTCTGTAACCATGACAGTATGGTGGAAATAAAGGATGTAAATTGGTATTTCTCCCTTAAATTCAGCAGAGCTATGCCAATTCACATAGCTGGTCTCCTTTCTTGAAAAATATTCAGATCAGAATGTTATGAATTGTGAAATGCAAAAGCTAGGAAAGTGTAAAAAGTCTTGCATTACCCATCAGAAAAGTGTTGCAAAGTTGTCATTTATTTATTTTTGCAAAGCATGGTTGCATCCTGGAATATTAGCAACAGAAGTACAAAGTTGGAATAGAGCTGTAGAAATGCAAAGTTTTATTATTACTGCTACGTTGTATATTCCATCTAAATTTATTTTGAATTTAAAATTAAAAATACACCTAACCTAAAATGCTATTATCAGATATTAAATTAAATTACCGTGCAAGTCTCATTCTTCTTAATTTTCATGATTTCAGGAGCATTTAAAAGGACAGTAAACAGCCAGATCATATAATCTAGAAAATATTTGTTTGGATTTGTTGGATTCTTCCTGCACTAGGGTGATTCTCCCATATCCAGGTAAACAGGCCTCATAGGTGTGTCATGCCGGCAGTGTGGTACAAAGCAGCTGCATCACAGCACAGAATCTGGGCCTTGGAGAAGAGATGGGCCCCATGCAGAGTTTTGATTGTCTCATTATTACAGAGATAAATTGGGAGATGTTCAGATCCGGGATTTTGATTTTAAATCAAGTCTAGTATAGAATTCACCTATGCAGAGGGGAATGAAACAGTAGACTTCTGTTGAGGTCTAAATCAGCTCAGACCATCACCATAAACAATTCCTAATTCATATAACAATATTGAAGCAGAAATGTTCTGTGTTTTGTTTCAACAGCTGAACAAAACAGTTATGACTATAATGCCCTGCAAAGTATGGAAAGGAGTCCAATGCACAGACAAATAACATTTTAGATATAAAAGCTCATGTCCCAGGCAGTATTATATACCTACCGCTCAAATGGAAGGGAAGCAGTAGTGGATAGTCCATACCTTCTCTTCTTATTACTGCCAGATGAAGAAAGGAGAAGAGAACATGCAGCATCCCATTAGATTCCTCCACCTCTTGAGCCCCTATGTCATTTTCAAAGGCTTGCCAAGAGAGGTGATAGGAGGGAACCTCCATTCTTTTTCCAGAAAAGGAAAAGTTTTAAAGGCCAGAGACAAATTCATTTAACAATCTGAATGACTTCTGCAGCGTCTTCTCAAAGCTTATTGTGTGGGGGATAAATTACATACTATAAATGTTCTTACCTGCTGGCTATCCTTCGCAATGGGCATGACTGGCCACCTGCACTATTGAAGCCGCTGTGCAGTGTGGCGGGATAAAAGGCATTGAATGCTGCTTCCTTTTCCTATTGTGAAGGGAGAGGTTTTTTGTTGAGCCAAAGCATCCTTCCTATTGAACACAATAAAAGAAAACAGCAACAGCACCTGATGAAACCAATCGCTGTACTCAGGGAATGAATAGAAGCCTCATCAAACAAATGTGTGTATGCAAATAGTAGACATGAATGTCTCTGCACAGGTAAAGCGGAAATGACAATCAGAATTTGACACGAGAAGGATCCCACTTTATATATTTATACATTTTCTAGGTGATGTGTTCAACTAAATGCCCCAGACTGGGTGCTGAATAAATGTATCAGTGAAGCTAGTTAACCCTGAATCTCCTTGCCAAGAGCCTTCCATGGCCTCTCCCCAGCTGCAGAAACCCTGGCACACTTTCTTCAGGTTACACAATCCAAGTCCTCTCTTTGCTCTCTGCTCCTTAGATTTTCAACCAAACCTCTTCAAGAGGCAGAAACTTTTTGGACTCAAGATAAAAAACTTCAATAAGTGGTGCGCGGAACTTCAGCCATACTTGTGCGTTTATGTAGCGGTGTTGTTTTGCCACCCACGTATATATGTTGCATTACCTTCCTTGTTCATTCCTTTCAGTGTCACAGTGCAGCTGCCTCCTTAAGCAGCTTTCTGAATGGGGTTGCTGGATACCTAAGGCCAGATCTTTAGTTGATGCAAATCTGAATGGCCCTGTTGATTTCCATGGAGTTATGCTGAGGAGCAGCTGACCCACTAAAGCTTGATGTGAACTTTGAACTTTTCAGGTGGCAGCTTTCTATGACGCATCTCCTCCATTGTTGTTTTCTGCCTTCCAAGATGGCATTAACTGCCATGGGTTGTGCTTTTCTGATTTGTTGGGCTTCAGACCTTTCAGGGTTAAGATAATTTATGTCCTAAATACCCAGCGTCCCTGATACAGATCTTGCTGTTTTCTTTAGGCTTTAAATTCACCTGTCTTGCCTCTTCCAGACTGGATTCCTTTTCTTTACTTGGACAGGGCATGGGGTGTAGTTTTGGAGAATGTATTCCCTTGTGTCAAATCAGGTCACAAATTAATATGAAAGCAGGAAGACATCTCTACCTTGTCTGTTGAGGAGAACAGCAGTTTTGTTTCTCTTCTGGGGGTTTGCCTAATCCATCTGGATTGCTTTAAAATGGTGTGTGTGTGCGTGCACTCTTTTGTTTGCATTCCATCCTCTGACTATTTTCACTGTAACCATGTTTCTGTTAACATACTAAGTTACCATACTAGGTATATGTTGAATTCCATTATTTTACAGGCATAATAGAAAGTTGTCTTTTCTGTAATAACTACAGTAAAGATTTCTTTAAGCAAGCAACCAATCAAGGGATTAGTAGTGAAATGGTCAGCTACCCTTGTGCTGTGACAGCTTGTTTAGGTAGCAAATTAGTGCACAGCAAACAGGGGTGTAAACCTACCATGCACTAGCATGCTGCATGCTCACCAGCCATGTAGACCTGGCTACTGCTTGCTGAAAAGCCTCTAGTGCACTTTGATTTACACCTATTTGCAAGGTAGAGTAGATTAAAGTAAACTACAACATTCTTAGTTCATGGTCTCAGGAGCCACGTGGCATGGTGTAGATTTACACCCACATTAGCCACGCACTAATTCATCAGTTAGACAAGTCCAAAGAGCTAAACTAGTTTGTATTATGCAAGATTGTGGACAGACTTCACCAGGCCCTGAGCAATGCTGGAGGGGAAGAAGAGGGCTCAGCTCCTGCCAACCCTCAGGCAGAAGAGTCAGGGCTGTGAGCTAGCTTCAGCCCTTAGCATTACCCAGACTACACCATGTGGGGGTCTGGCGGCAGTTTAATCGGCCTGAGACTCCAGCCTCTGCTGCTGCCATGGTACCAGTGGCCAGAAACCCTGGACCCTTTTAAATCGGAAGGCCCCTGGACAATTGCCCCCTTTGTCCCTCTTCCCCCATTGGTAGCCCTGATGTTATGTAACTTTGAAGAGACTGGTATTTTTTCCCAAAAAAATGCCTTGAGATTTTGTGCTCGATTTTGGAGCCCCCTGCTTGAGACACCTAGAAGAAGGCTTCCACATGTCTCAACCTTGGCTGCCAAAAGTGGAGACAGATGAGATCACTAGTCACTTGAAGAGCTTGGTTACTCTTGGTTACTGTACGCCAGAGTAGTCATTTAAACTAGGGTGTTGCTTCTGGAAGGAATGCTCCCTTCAGCCCCAAACACACTCTCTGCCTAGGGGGAGCTGGGAGTGGATGGCAGAGAACTGAAAACACCGGCTTTATGGTAACTGAGGTTTCCCCCCCCCACACACACACAATAGGGGAATCCTCAGCTGAACTGTCCATAAAAGTTTTGAGTCATTTTGCTGCACTAAGGAGAGCATTTTGTAGCAGCAGCAGAACCAAGATCAGGGCTCCTATGTTTGAAGGAAAGCGTGAGTTACCTGTTATATCTGTCATAGTTGTGATTGCGCCTTATGTTTAGCAGTGCTAACATGTTGGCTGGAGTAACAGGGTATGAAACATACATCCCAGACCCTCGGATAACAATCATTAGAAGCTTTAAAAGAGGCAGAAATTCTGACATGATCTCTTGACACCAAAGTTCTCTCGCTGGAACTCCTTGAGCACTCCCAATGGAAATGAATGCATGTCAGCAATTGCGGAGGGCCCTCCTCCTCCCGCCCCGTTGCATAGTTTGTGTGGTCATCTCTCAGGAAGAATGGCAGCAGACAGATGGAAGGGATGCAGCTCCCAATCAATTTCCTTTTCTCTGGGCATGTTTGAACATGAACTGTAGGGCTACCTTCCCATGTACTGCCACCAAAACCTGCCATTCACACAACTTTCCACCTTTTGTATTCCCACATGTGGAGGTGAGATTTCAAAATCTTCGTGAGGTATGAACTGAAGTGAACTCACCATGAGAATGTGACCGATCAGCTTTGACGATACCCTTTTTGAGCTCTTCATCACATGCTGCTATAAAGTCCCAGAGTAGTAGTAGGACGCAGGCTCCAGAGTGGTTGAAATGCCATTTGTGGATCCACCTCACCCTGGCATTCATAGCTTGTTCTGTTGGGCTTGGTTCAAACATTCCACTTTCAGTATAAGCATCTGCTAGTCCTAAAGCCTGTGTGTGCTGGCCTATACATTTTTGAAAATTGACTGGGATACGGAGGACTCCTAATTATTCAATAGGTCACTCTCTCTACTCTGATGTGGTCCATTTTAGTTCCATCAGAATGTCACCAGTTATAACCACATACACTGATGACGTGCTTGTAATAGCATTGAGGGTGTATAGATCATGGGCAGAGGATTTGAATGATTGGCAAGTATCCAGTGGTAGTTATTTCTGGTTCTGTTGTCACATGCAATTGGTTGAAATGTGTCCAGACACATCTCATTTTGGGTTCTCATTCTGATGTTTAATGATAAATACCATACTTTGCCTGCACTGCAGTTTTGCGGTTTTCCTCACATTCAGAGTATGACTCTCTGCAAAAAACAGTCCCTGAATACTGGCGCAGCTCTATTATTTCTTACATTTGCTAGTATGATTGCATCAGTTGCATCAAGAACATTGTGTACTGTTGTTTATGGCTCAGTCAGCATCAGATCTGGGGCGATGTCTAGACTACACTGAGGGTATGTCTACACTACCACCCTAGTTCGAACTAGGGTGGTTAATGTAGGCAACCGAAGTTGCAAATGAAGCCCAGGATTTGAATTTCCCGGGCTTCATTTGCATCTTGCCGGGTGCCGCCATTTTTAAAGCCCCGGTAGTTCGGACTCCGTGCCCGCGGCTACATGCGGCATGGAGAAGGCAGTTCGAATTAGGCTTCCTATTCCGAACTACCGGTACACCTCGTTCCACGAGGAGTAACGGTAGTTCGGAATAGGAAGCCTAATTTGAACTACCTACTCCATGCCGTGTGTAGCCGCGGGCACGGAGTCCGAACTACCAGGGCTTTAAAAATGGCGGCGCCCATCAAGATGCAAATGAAGCCCGGGAAATTCAAATCCTGGGCTTCATTTGCAACTTCGGTGGCCTACATTAACCACCCTAGTTCAAACTAGGGTGGTAGTGTAGACATACCCTGATTTATTGGGAAAAGGTACGCAAAGTGTGCTAAAAAATTTGCGCACCTTTTTCCGATAGTTTTTTCGGATGAGGCTTTTCCAAAATTTGGCCCATTTATACTGGGCCAACTTTCGGAAAAGCCTCCTCTTTCGGAAGAGCCCTTCTTCCTCGTGGAAAGAGGAAGACAGGGCTTCCAAAAGAGTGTATCTGCTCTTCCACAAAAAAAAAGCAGAAGAAGGTGTTCCCTGGACATGGTGGAGTTTTTCTGGGATACCTCTGATATCCTGGAAAAACCCTGCAGTGTCGACATAGCCTGGAGCAGATCTTCTTTGACAATCAGCGACTTGGGTTGGTTGGAATGGGTATTTGCCATCCAGAAAAGCATCATTTATGTCAAGATTGTCAGCTGCATAATGAACACTTTCCTGGGAACCAAGTAGGGAGAAATAACAGTGCCATTCTTAGCATCCATAGTTGGTATAGTTTTCTCTGTGAGGGCTCTGGCCGCCTTTAGGATTCCTTTATAACTAATGCAGTGGCTGCTCCCCTGAAAAAAAATAAACAAGTTGTTTTACTTTGTTGCCGAATAGAGAGTGTATTCAAGACCAGTGTGATTTGATGGCCATTCCTTTGCACCACTCACAGCATATATGTATTTTCTTGAGGCATACTAGGCACCTTGCATGGTGTCAAGTATCAGAGGGGTAGCCGTGTTAGTCTGAATCTGCAAAAGTGGCGAGGAGTCCTGTGGCACCTTATAGACTAACCGAAGTGTTGGAGCATAAGCTTTTGTGGGCAAAGCTTATGCTCCACAACACTTCGGTTAGTCTATAAGGTGCCACAGGACTCCTCGCCACTAAGCACCTTGAATTTCACTGCTTCTTGTTTCTTGAGGTTCTCTTTATCACATTGTCCATAAAAAGAGGCTGTCCCTCATAGAGCAGGCAGAGGAACATGCAGAGCTTAATTTGTAATGAAAGAGGTGCTGGGACTTAAGCAATTATTTTACATTCATAACTGATGCAGCAAGCCCAGACATGCTGGGCCTATGAACTGCCAAGCCTTGAGGTGCCAGTGCTCCGGCCTGGCATAAATTAAGCAGTGGGAACATGCACATGTTATTTGGAATACACGCAGCTACATTATTCTCACTGACACTGAAAGCTCTGTAGCAAAGTCTCTATAAATTTTCAATGCAAATATGCACCAGTGACAGAAATGTGTCTTCCTCTTCCTGAAGGCAGTAAACAGGGGTGGCTATCTCCTCCTCCTGGTGAGAATCTTTTATTAGATATAGGTACAAATTTATACTTTTTGTTTCCCAGCAGGAGACCAGTCCGGCAATGAACTGAATTAAATCCCCAGTATGAATTTGGAGTTTTTCCTTCAATGATGATCTTTGACTCATGCCAGAATGTGGAATTTCAGTGCCTGTTTTCTTTGCAAGTTTGCAGTCACGATGCCAGACATCAGATAGCTCCAAAACATGTCCTTAATTGGCTGCATGCTGAAGCGCATTTTGGAACCAAAGCATCACTGTGTCAGTAATTTTGGTGCCGTCACTCTTTTGCATCACCGACCTCATAAATGGGATGTAACCATTTAGGTGATAGTTGGCCCACAGTACCACCATTTACTCCAGTTAGACAAACACTCATTTGGTGGTCCAATGCAGTTGCCTTCATTAACTGTCAACTACTGTTGCTTGTAGTTACAGAGTTGAGTCTCTGTTCAGAACACACTGCATCACAACACATGTATTGTCTTCAGTCCATAGTTTTGGCAGTACTGGACTGTCTTGCAGTGCGGACATTGATGTCTTTGTTGGAATCACTATAGCATGCCCATGGGAGACATCAGTTACAGCTGTTTACCTCTGCATTTTGCCTTTGTTAGTATATTGGGCATAGCAGCTTCATTTTCATAATGTGCCTTCATTAGCCAACTTCTGGACTGAAATCTTTGTTTCTTACACTACATTTTCAATGGATCTCAATCTCAGATTAATCCAAGCGTAGTTTCTATAAGGGATGTTAGCGATTAATTGAATAATTGTGCAACAGCATCAAATTTTTGTGGTTACATGATTATTCAATAGTCCCCAGGGGCAGGACCGGCAGCCAGTGCCCACCCACCTCCACTCCTGGGCAGCACTCTGCTACCCCGAGCGACTACCTCTGTAGCAGCCTGTGCCCACTGCAGACAGAGGCTGCTCTGTGGCATAATGAAGGCGTAGCAGCTTCTGTGCCATGCAAATGATACTGCCTGTTCTGAATGAAAGATGGACTCATTTCTGTCAATGGCCTCTCTGTATTTGACATCTTGCAGATTTTTTCTAGAGGCCATTGTCTACTTTGAGTAATCCTTGTTCACCTGTTTCTCTCACATGTTCTTTACTTAGTTCTGGGAAAATGAATGCAGCAACAAAAGGAAACTGGTGTGGCTCTCTTGAGATGTACTAGTAGTTGCATAAGTTACCCACAACTGTGATCAATATGAGTGTCATAAACCACTGTGTCATCTAGCTACTGTGGCTCTCTCTCTTTCCATCACATCTATGTTAACTCTACTCTAGTGACACAGCACTATGTAACACAAAGCAAATACTAAGCATGCAATAAAAGGAGACAACTATGAATTATGATACCCCGTTTCTAGTATTATGACACATGAATGACTACAAGTTTGAATATTAGGGTGCTATAGGTGGTAAAATTATGTGTTCTCATTTTCTATTCTTAATAGAGTGAAAAGGAATTATGCCAAACAATTTGATGCTGACAAATTCGCACACATGCTGTTGGTATGTCAAACACCTTCCGGTGAATTTTGGGGGCCATCTTAGTTTGCAAGTTTGAAGTCTAAACATCAAAATTCAGCTTGTGAACAAACATTTTCAAAACCAGAAGATTCAAATTATATTCAAAACATTTGTGACCAACTTTTAGCAAAAGATGACTCCCCTGATAACTAAGAAAAAATAAGTTTCTGAGATTTTGAATCCCTTAGAAAAGATTGATTCTGAGATTTTTTCCTACTCTTTTGACTCATTTGGGAGGTAGGGAACCAAGGGCAAAGAATTTATTCATTCATGTTCTGCTCTGAGAAAAACCTCATCGGTTGCTTTTAGTGTGTAAATACCACAATGAGACAAAAGAATTGTATTAAAGCTAATGTTTCAAATAAAGTTCACATAGCATTAGCTAAAAAAAGAAGACACTGTATATTTGGGGTCAAGTGTAGGTTATAAGAAATTACAAGTATCGGTTTACACAGTTCACGAGATACATAGCGTACATAATCAGCACTGTCCCAGATTAAGGTGGGTGAATTGTTAATAATCAGTGAATAAGTGTTCTTGGGTATGCCACCCATATTGCATATAGAGTCACAGTCAGTGGTGGTGAAGCGGATAGGTACATGGATGGAGTGCGTCCCCCAGTGGAATGTGTCCCTCAGCTTGTCGGTATCTTGTGGGCCTGTCAGGGAAGGAAGTGGGCTATTTCCCTGATCCATGTCTCTTGCCGGCAGTCTCATTCACTTGTCCTGGTACAGTAATTCCTCATTTAACACGTACCCACTTAACATGTTTTCGTGATAGCAAGATTTTTTTTTTTTTAGGGAACGTTTTTTGAATTTCACGACCATCCATGGAATAACATGATTTCCCCAGCCGGCCTGTCGCTGGCAACTGCGCGGGGCTTCCCTCACCTCCCTGCAAAGCGGCGGAGGGTCCGCCGCTCATGGCGACCCCCCCTCGCCGTACACAGTGTGGGTCCCGGCAAACCCGGCACAGTGGCATACTTCCAACCCAGTCCCCCTCCCCTCTCGTCCGCTTCCCTTCCCCAGAGCCAAACACCCCCGCTCCCTGCTGTAACACAGTCCCCTTTCTCCCCCAACCTTATGTCCCAGTCCCAACAGACACTACCGCTTGAAACGCAACCCCCACCTTTTCCATTAATGGGAAAATTGACCCCCGCATAACACATTTCCACTTAACACAATCATTTTCTGAAACATATCTATAGTGTTAAATGAGGAATTACTGTACTATGGTCTGGTTGGTTGGGCTAAAGTAGCCTGCTGTTTTAGCCGCTAGAGGGACCTCTAGGAATATAATATGAAACTGTATTGACAATGGCAATTTTAAAATTTCAGACATTCACCAAATGAACTGCATAGTTAAAACAAAGCCTTGTTTTCTTTAGTTTATAATGAACTCTGAAATTGCAGGAAAATCAGAATTAACTGGCTCTATGTTTTGCTGCTTCAGGCAGGAAATGAAATTTCCATGCTGCTTGAATTTCCCAGTAAACTACAAAACCTATTTAAAAGGATGTTTTTGTTTTTTAATGTGAAGCAAGTGGCTAATGGTAATATAGGAAAATTCTAGGGTGAAATCCAAGCTTCACTAAAGTCGATGGCAAGACTCCCATTATATCTCCAATGGAACCAGGATTTCATCCCTAGTGCTTGGAGGTGTTATGGGCAATACTTAGTATTACCCATCCAGCTGCGTTCTGTGCAGGCAATAGCAAGGTAGTGAGGATCTTTTCTTTTTTTTTTAATTAATTAGAGTCATTACTGTGACCCTCAATTTCATTTGACTTTTAATTGCTCTTCACAAGCCTAGGAGACCAAAAGCAACCATATATAGAAGCTTCTGAGGGTAGCCAAGTTAGTCTATACAGAAAAAAACAACAAATGGTCTGGTAGCACTTTATAGACTAACAAACATGTAGATAGTATCATGAGCTTTCATGGGCACAGCCCACTTCTCCAGATGACACTCCGGTCATCTGAAGAAGTGGACTGTGCCCACAAAAGCTCATGATACCATCTACATGTTTTGTTAGTCTATAGATATATAGGTTGTCCAAAACTCATTTCAAATTTGTTACATGTCCCACTAATTTCTGTGAATGTTATTTTAGTATTACCAGTATGCATCTTGAGAGCTTTGATGTCCAAGTTCTCTGCCTTTTCGCTTTTCTATCAATGCAAAGACTAGATAGGGAAAGACTATGAACCTACTTCTGACTTCACACCAGTCAGTGTAACATCACTGACCTCGGTGGAGTTACTCCTGATTTACACCTCTGCAGTGGACAGCTGTATCTTCCAAAAGAAGCCTGCAATGTAGACATAGCCTAACATGGTAGGCCTGATTCTGATCCCACTTATACATGTTTTGCAGTGGTCTATCCCCGCGGACTGCTAGAGATATCTCAGATTTCATTGTCTCCAGTATAACAAGAGAAGAATTAGAATTGGCATTTCTATTGGCTTTGGAGTTCTTGGCCCCACAAAAGAGACAGGGGTGGGAATTTATATAAAAATACAAGTACACAAATGCAGAGAATGTCTACGAGCCCCAGGACTGCCTCTGTTATTGTCATCTCGCAACTCATTTCTTGGCTAAGTTCTTTAGGGTACCGGTCTGAAAGGCACCATAGAAAAATCAAATCTTGCTGAATTTAAACTAACCAGAAATTCCAGGTTGGTGGAGCTGGTCATTGTGATAGGTCAGCTCTGATTCACTTGTTCTGTTTGTTTTAGTTTTTAGTGGAGCTGTCAGAGGTTTTCTGGTTATAGCTGGATTTATAAGAGTTTGTCTTTGTAGTACTGTCATACAGCAGAGATCGTTGGAGGCATGTGTCTCCTCTCAATAACTGTGCATAATTCCCATTACAATTAACTGGAGATCCACATACATTTCAAAGGTCAAACAGACTGCAGTATATTCTCTGTGGACGCAGGGGTTGAAAGTGGGTTTGAAAGCCCCTGGGTTTGAAAGTGGGCTGCTACATGGCTTGAAGAAGGGGAAATCCTCCTTTCTTGTGTTTGCTTCAGAGGAATTGGATGAGCAGAAGAGCCACTAAATTTACTAATACAGGGCGCCTCAAACTTCATAGCACTGTGACTTGTTTCTGACAACAAAAATTATGACATGACCCCAGGAAGGGAGGTCCAAAGCCTGCGTCTGCTTGAATCTCACTGCCCTGGGGTGGAGGGCAAACCTGAGCTTTAGCTCAACCCTGGAGGCTTGTAACCTGAGTCCTGCTGCCCAGGGCAATGGGGCTTGGGTCTCCGCCTTACCCCAGCAAGTCTAAGTCAGACCCCATTGTAATGAGGTCATGTCCCACTTTGGGGTCCCAACCTAACATCCCTGCAAGCTGTGCAGCTGAGTGGCCTCACAACTGCCTATTTAGTGCCATGCAGGCACTTAATTAAGCCACACAGTACTGGGACCTGTGGCAGCCGGAGAAGGGCTGCCCTACCCTCCAGCCTCAAACTAGCCTACCCTCCACTGGCCAGGGCCACTGGGCTCCAGACCAGACCCCACCACAGGCAGTGCAGCCTTGACCTGAATCCTGCCACAGCAGTCCAGCCTGATCCGGGCCCAGCCATTTGGCTGCATTGGCCTGGCTCTGGCCCCTGATCCTGGCCCAGCTCCCATCTGGCTGCATCAGCCTGGCTCCTGTCCTGATACTGCAGGAGGACCCTGTGAGTGAGCCCCCATCTGGCCACAATGATTTGGCTGTGGCAGCCCCATCCCTATACCCCATCTGGCCACAGCTGCCATTCCAGCCTGGCCAAGCCTCCATCTGGCTACTGGATGATCCCCCATACTCAGGAGCTGCTGTGAGGAGAGAGAGGTGGGGGGAGTCCTCTCTTCTCACAGCAGCACCCTCCTTTAACCCAAACCTTTCCCGAACCCTGACCCATCCCATAGCCTTTATTCCCCAGTCGGAGCCCTCACACCATTGCCACTCAACTTTCTGCCTCAGGCCTGAGCTTCCTCCCATATTATGAATCCCTTGCTCCCTCCCACATTAGTTTTGTTATGTGCACCAACATGAAGGTGATATGTTGAACATCACCTCCCTATTGGTGTACAAAATGAATTCCACTCCAGGGTGGGAAAAATTAGAAAGAACACTGGTCCTGACCCACAGTTTGAGAACCGTTGTGCTAATTCAATGACCTGTCACCCATGTTTACCTTCTTTTCTTTCACAGAAACAAGGAAACTGGGTTGTCTGAGAATACACAGAACAGCCGCGATTCGGTAGTTACCATTCTGTGTCTGTAGTGTTCCAGTGCTCCAACCTAGTTTGAAAGGACACCGTGCTGTCGGAGGTGCCAATTTCAGGGGGAGAGAGAGAAAACTGTAGTCCTGACATCCTGTTAAAAAAAATCTGATGGTGCGTTAGAATAGACATTATGTCCCGTCTCCCTCTGCCCCATTCACTTACCAAATTTTAGCTTGGCTAACTACAAAATTCTGCCTCAAATTCTCTCTGCACAGTCACTTTGAACTATCATTCTTCTTCAATTTCTGTTCTGGATAGGTCTGTGGTGATGCTGTACACTGTTAGGCCAGGCCTACTTTTCAAAACTTTGTTGGCATAGTTGTGTGGGTCAGGAATATGAAAAGCCCTAGTGACATAGGTATGTTAACAAAACCCCAGTGTAGGTGCAGTTTAGCCATCAGAAGAGTGCCTCTTTGAGCGTGGCTTAGCTTAGCTTGTTTTGAAAAGTGGTATTACTGTGCCAACAGAAAAATCTTGTTGGAATCTGCTGCATCTACACTAGGGGGCTCTGCTGGGATAACTATACTGCTCTATCTATACTAGCAAAAAAACAGCAAGCAAATGGTCTGGTAGCACTTTATAGACTAACAAAACATGTAGATGGCATCATGAGCTTACATGGGCACAGCCCACTTCTTCAGCATTTGTCGTGTAGACAAGGCCACTACGGATTGGGTGTTTCATTTCAATCCTGGGCAAGGTTGTGGGTGAGCCTTAGGGGTAACTACAACTAGCTGACATGGAGTTGAACGCAAGAGGTGAACCAGCAAGACTCCCCAACCCTGAGCTTCTCCTCCTCTTTCCTCCCCTTGCCTCCCCCTTCCAGCTCCCTCCTCCCAGGTTTCACCCTCCCCTTTCCCACCCTCATTTCCCCCTCACCCCATTTACGGTCAATAAAGAGAGTTTGTTTTTGGCAACACACGTGTTTTTATTTTACATCAGGAAGGGGGGTTAGGGAGCAGAAAGTGGAAGTACGTGAGGGTGGAATAAGGCACAAAGCCCTAGTGGGGCATGCCAAGGAGACTTTACTCCTCCTCCAGGTGGAAGCTCTCCTGCAGGGCCTCCCGAATATGGACAGCCCCCCAATGGGCCTCCCGGCTGGCCACCATGTAGGGCTGTGTGTAGAGGCCAGCCAAGTGGTCGGCCTCTGCCATCCAGGCTGGCAGGAAAGCCTCCCCTTTCCTCTTACACAAATTATGCAGCACACAACACACCACCACCACGTGTGGAATATTTCGCTCGGAGAGGTCCAGGCGGGTGAGGAGACATCTGAAATGGGCCTTCAACTGGCCAAATGCCCCCTTGACAACAATGTGGGCCCTGCTGAGCCTGGCATTGAAGGCCTGCCAGGAGGGGTTCAGGAGTCCCGTGTAGGGCTTCATCAGCCATGGCTGACGGGGATGGGCCGCATCCCCCACCAGGCACACTGGCATGTCCACGTCCCCGACCTTGATGTGGCGGTTGGGGAAGAAAGTCCTGGCATGCAGCCTCTGGCACACGGAAGAGTTGCGGTACACCCGCGCATCGTGTGCTTTGCTGGACCAGCCCATGTTGATGTCTACAAACTGGCCCCAGTGGTCATACACAGCCTGCAGGACGACCGAGAAGTATCTCCTCCGGTTGATGTAGAGGGAGGCCTGGTGGTCCAGGGCATGGATGGGGATGTGCATCCCGTCAATTGCCCCCACGCAGTTGGGGAAACCCAGGGCACCAAACCCCTCGATGATCGCGTCCAAATCGGTGAGGCAGATGACTCTACGGAGAAGCACTCTATTGATGGCCTTGACCACCTGCTGAGGGACACAAAACCACTGAGAGTCACTGGGGTGCCAGGGTGGCTGAGAGTGCTCCTTCCCCACCATTGTCGTACGCCCCCAGTCTCAGGAGCAACCCCCCTGCAATCCTGGCCAACGTGGACAGTCCGTAGTGAGGCTGAGACAGACCAAATCCTCCTGGGGAGGGGACTTTCACCACCTCCCTCCCTTTTCCCTAGGTCTGCCCATCCCCTCCTTGCACCACCCCCTCCTGGCACAGTGGCCGGAAATTGCCATACCTGCATGAGCACTGCTCTGACGGTGGATCTCCCCACACCGAACTGGTTCACTACGGATTGGTAGCTATCCAACATGGAGAGCTTCCCGAGGGCGAGGGCCACATGCTTGTGGAAGGGAATGGCGGGCCTCATGTGCGTGTCCCATCACCGCAGAGCAGGGGCAAACCACTCACAGAGCTCGAGGAAGGTGTCCTTCATCCTGAAGTTCTGGATCCATTGTTGGTCTCCCCAGCGCTCTAGGACGATGTGGTCCCACCAGTCACCGCTGGTGTCCAGATGCCAGATGCGGTGGGGCACGCTGGCGTCTGGGCACTGCTGCTGCTACTCCCCGGCCCCTAGGGGGGTCGGGAAGAGGGCCTGGGGGTTGGGTTGCAACAGATGCTGCCAGGCAGTCTCCAGAAATTGTAGCCAGGCTTGCAGCAACACGTCCAAAATGAGCACCAGAGTGCCCAGGGGTGGCTCTGGCTCTATGGTGCCAAGTGCTGTTGTGTCCCAAGTCAGGGCAACCAAAGCAGACAGAAACAAAAATGCTTTGCTGTCCCTCAGCAAGGCAGGCAAGCAAGCAGGGAAAGCTGAGAACCGGCTGTCCAGGAGGGTCTCTTTAAGCACGAGCCTCAGATAACCTCAGGCAGCAGCCACACAAAGCAACTACTGACCTGATGCCTTGCTGGAACTGGTTTCAGCTGCCCTTAAATGTGATTCAGCATCCAATCAGTGTGGACGCACTATTTCGAAATAGAAAAACTGTATTTCAAAATGCATTTTGTGTGTAGATGCGTTATTTCGAAATAACTTATTTTGCATTAACTCTTTCGAAATATCTTTCGAAATAAGATATTTTGAAATAACGCTGTAGTGTAGACATACCCTATGAGAGTCAAAGGTCACAAATACCTTGGTTCAACTTTATTATTTACTAAATGATTTACCTGATGTTGCTTGGTCTTTAACTCAATTTTTTTCCCATTTAAAACAGGGTTGGGAAACCTTTTATGGCTCAGGGGCCACTGACCCATAGAAAAATCAGTCAGGGGCCACACACGAGTGAGAAGTGAAAAACAGAACCAACCCCCCACCCCCCCACACACACTGACATAGCCCACCTAAGAAGAAGAAAGACACTCCCCACATTCCACTTGCATGCTAGAGCCTCGGGGGGCTCAAGCTTATAGATTTTGTGTGCTCCAGCCCCCTGGTGGGGCGGCAGAGGGCTGGAGTGCCAGTGCAGGCTCCCCAATGCTGGAGTGGAACCCTGACACTCAGGGGACAGATGCAGGCAAGCTGGGGGCCATATATGGTCCCTCGGTGTGAGGTTCCCCACTCCTGATTTCAAGCATTGCTCTTGGATGGGGCTGGGCATAAGGGGTTCAGGATTCAGGTTGCCCTGGGGAGAGAGGACTACCCCATCTCTCTCTCACCACAGCAGCTTGGGGTCAGGTGAGAAGCACCTCTTTGTGGCCGCTGCAGCTCCAGCGAGCACAGCCAGGGGAGGGGTGCATGTCTCCCCGGCTGAAGCAGTTCCTGGTTCGTCTGCTGCCTGCACTCTCCAGTCAGAATGAGGAATGCAACAAAATGTGCTCATTCCCCTGGCTCCCAGACCAAGGGGGTCAGCTAGCAATGTTCCCATGCAAATCGGGGGCTGCTGCCTCCCAACTCTCCCCAAAGGGGGACTGAGGGGAGAGAAGCTCAGGACTCAGGCTGGAGTATGCCCCCAGGCAGCCCTTTTCACCTGCCTGGGGATTCTGTCTCTTTTGTGTATGGCTTTATGCATCTCTGTATGCAGGGGGAGATGAGGAAGCTTTGATCGTGTTAAATTTGAGTGTGCAGGGAGGTTAAAGTGTTCTACAGGTGTTTGTGTCCATGTATCCTTGGGTGCAGAAACTGTCCGTTTTGGCCAATATACATGGCAGTGCGGCACTGCTGGCACTTGATGGCATATATTACATTCATAGATGTGGAGGTGGATGAGCTCCTGATGATGTGGCTTATGTGGTTAGTTCCTGTGATGGTGTTGCTTATAAAGATAGGTGGACAGAGTTGTCAACAAGGTTTGTTGCAGAGATCAGTTCCTGGATTAGTGTTTCTGGGGTGTGGTGTATGGCTGCCAGTAAGTATTTGTTTCAAGTTGGGAGGTGTCTGTAAGCAAGGACTGGCCTCTCTCCCAAGGTCTGAGAGAGAGAGGTCACTTTCCAGGATAGGTTGTAGATTGTCAATGATGTGCTGGAGGGATTTTAGCTGGGGGCTGTTGGTGATAACCAGTGGTATTCTGTTATTTTCCTTGTTGTGCCTGTCCTGTATTAGGTGAGACAAGGTGAGTGAGGTAATATCTTTTACTGGACCACTGCTGTTGTTGAGAGAAACAAGCTTTTGAGCCACACACAGCTCTTCTTCGGTTTTGGGACAGGTACTCCAATATTACCTCACCCCTTCTTGGCCTCCCAATATCCTGGGACCAACATTGCTATAACTACATGGCATAGTGAAATAAACAGCAGTCATAAAACATCAGTTGCCTAACCATTATCAATTGCTTATTTTAAATTCCCACTCGGGTTACTAGAGTTTTATGATTGACATGGATAGAGAAAGGGAAGGCCTACTTCAATAACTTGCTTTCTGAGAGAAGAATGATTCTGAATATGACCAGATGGAATCAGGTTACTTTATTCTTTAATAGATACTCACTGTGCCAAATCATTAACATTGGGAGCATCTGAAATGATATTCTTTAACACATACAGAACTATAAACAGATTCTCATTTCATATTTCTAACTTCACATACCAGAATGATACATACACAAAAATAGGATCTACACATTCAGCAGATTGTAACTTCAAAATTGGTAGGTTACATGATGTATTTTGTCTAAAGTGTCTCAGAGTTATGCATGTTCTTATTCATAAGCCAGTTTTTGTAAGGCGTGGCAAGGCAAGACCGACTCCTCAGAGTTTGTGTTCTAACAGTTTATCTAGAGAAAAATCTTAAAAGGCCTGATTTTTCAATATTAAAGAGCATCTGCAACTCCCATAGATTTCTGAGAAATGTATTTACTCAGAACTTTTAAAAGTCAAGCCCTTTACCTCAATTTTCTCATCTGCATAATGGGGATAACAATACTAACGTCTCTCAAAGAACTACTATGAACTTCATTCAGATTTGTAAAATGGTTTGAGTGACACTGATTCAAGTTACTTAAGATCATAATTTGCATGTAGATTATTGAATAGGAGGTCCTGAAGCAAAAGGTATTTCTAGAGCTACAGTTTTAAGAAGACCTGTTGGAAGTCCTCAGGTAAGAGACGTAAGCAACCTGTCTTCTGTTGGTGCACCTTTGTGCCAAAGCAATTTCTGAATTTGCTTCAGCCAGCGAGAGCGTATCTGTTCCCAGAAATATTGCAACACCTCTCTGGCAGCCACAGATGCTGCCTGTATCCAATATCCAGGTGCAGAATTTAAAATGTTTGAGGAATCCTGATTGGAAAGAGCAGCTAATTTTTTTCAGAGTTCAGTTGAACATGCTTATTACAATGTGGGAGAGAGAATGTGACCCATATAAATAAGAGAGTTTTGACAAATGTGTGATGCAATTAGATGTTATAATGATATGACCTCTCATTAAAGAATGAAGTCAGACACTAATCTTAGATGCTTCTGCACTTATGTATGTATGTATATAGTGTCACACATGGCACTGGATGCAACATTAAGATACTGGCTCAGTCATACTATGTAGCTGAGACTAGAATCTGGCTGACATGCATTCATAAAGAACCCAGGTGTGTTGCAGGTTGTGCTGAGGTTTCTGGTTCCTGTTCTGGAAATATTTTCAGATGAGCCATGGTGAAAATTCCTGAATAGCTAAATAAACAAATTAAACAGTAGGGCAGGGAGGAAAATAGGCTGCTGTTTGCCAAAACAGGCTTGAGATACAAATACAATGGTTTCCTCTTGCCTAGCCAAGGATGAGCGTCTCCTTTAGGGCTTAGGCAGGGCTTTTATAATACTTAACTTACAATACTTAGTCCTTGACTACACTAGCAAGTTTTGTTGACAAAAAACTCTTTTTGGAGACAAACCCTGGAGAGCGTTTACATTGCAATGTGACAAAAGTCACAAGTACCCAGTTTTGGTGACACAAAACTTCTCTCTCCCTCTCCTGTCAACAATCATGTAGCGTGTATTACGGCAGGTTTTTTATTGAATTCTGTCATGTTTCCCACAATGCCTGATTAGCCACTCTGGCCAGTGCTCTGACCTCCGCTGTGCTGCAGTTATGTAAACAGGTGAACAGATGTGTCCCTCCCACCTGCAACCCCCCAGAACTTTAAAATCCTTTTCCTGGTGTCTGGCTCATTGTGTAGTGGTCCTCAGAGCATCTTCTCAGGGAAACAGGGTTCCCTAAATGCTCAAGACAGCCTCCTACTTGGAGCTCCCCAACGTGTTTGGATCTTATCAGTGTTCTGTGTGAAGAATCAGTGCAGTGACCCGTAGGAGCTGGGACATGTATGGTCATGTTTCTCAAGCCCTTTCTGTGAAGGGGTACGATTGAGATGCCTTATAGCAGGGGTGTCCAAACTTTTTTCAAAGAGGGCCAGATTTGAAGAAGTGAACATGCGTGAGGGCCGTCCCAGCACTCTCAGCCCCAAGGTGGAGGGCCCGCAGGGTCGGAGGTGGGCAGAGCGCGCAGGGCACGCCGGCCTCACGGCGGCCCGGGGGCAGGGCGAACCTGCAGCCGAGCGGGGGAGCGGGGCTGCGGACGTGCCCTACAGGGCAGGCTCTAGGACCACGGAGGCCATGGACGGCGGTGGTGGCGGCGGCGCGGCCGGAGGCGGCGCGCTGGGCGCGCCAGTTCAAAAGAGCACCGGGGAGCCAGGAGAGGGGGAGGAAGCGAGGGCCGTATTAAACCGGAACACGGGCTGCAATTGGCCCGCGGGCCGGACTTTGGACATGCCTGCCTTATAGCGTAGAGTCAAGATAAAGGAACTCCAGCAGGCATACCAGAAGGTGAAAGAGGCAAACGACCAGTCTGGTGCTGCACCCAAAACATGCCATTTATATAAAGAACTTGTGCAATCCTAGGTGGGGACCCCACATCCACACCTAAGGAGAATGTGGATACTTCCAATAGCACAGGGTCAGAAACAGGAATTAACCCGGAGGCAGAAGTTACTGATGAAAACGTGGAAGTGGATGAGAAGTTGGTTCAATCTGGTGACAACTTGTGCACCAGGCCAGGAATTGTTCTCAGGTCCTGAGGTTTATGAGGATTCTCAGCAACTGGATGTGGAGCATGAAGAAAGGGATGGGACGCAGGGTCAAGCAAGGGAAGACATGCAGGGTAAGGTGTTGTGGAGATGCAAGAAGCAAAGGGGGGGGGAGTGTTGGCCTTTCAGGGTGGTAAGTTGCTAAAGTGCAGCCAAGGGAAGGAGGTCAGTGGTGGCACAGGGTGGTAGATTGTTGTGTATTGTATTGGGGTGGGACAGTGCAGGAAGTTGCTCTTGCAGCCAGGGATGGGGCTGGCAGTGGCATGGAGCAACCAGAGGCTGACTTTCTGGCTACCCAGCGATATCAATAGAATGGAGTTGGTGACAAGCTTTTCCTGATGTAGTTATTAATTTTCTCATGGAGAATCCGTGGCAGGGCTGCCATTTCCCCCACCACCGTGGTACGACACTTTCCCAAACCATTCCTCAGACTGTCCTGCCAAAATTAAAGCATCACAGAGTTTGGCTGCATATCGAGCAGGGCATTCCCCCACTCACATCCAGAAGCAGAGCCTGGGTTTGCCTGTTCACCTTCAGCAGGGGTATGTTAGCCTGAGTAATTGCAGACTGTGGACAAGTGTAGGATTATTACAAATTGTTTCCATGCACACCTGCTGCACAAGCACAGACTGTACTTTCTTGCCCCCCTTCCCCTAACCTTTAAAACTCACCCTGATCAGAGGGTCTAGAGAGATCTGTGTTTGCCTCTAGGGTAAAAAGAAAAGTGGCCAGTTTTGTTCAGATATGTGCGTGTTAGTGAAATGTTATAATAGTACAGTTGCTCTATTGTTAACTGTTACTTTTCCAGAGCAGATCTTGAGACATCAGGCATGTGTCCTGCAGACTGACTCTGTCAATGAAGGAAAAACTTTAGAAGACAAGGGAGGATCTGGCCAAGGATGCGTTGCGGCATTCAGAGCTTCAACCAGAGAAAATGGAGCATGATCATAGAATCATAAAATACTAGGACTGGAAGGGACCTCAAGAGGTCATCGAGTCCAGTCCCCTGCCCTCATGGCAGGACCAAATACTGGTAAGGAGATGCATGTAAGAACAGAAGCTACTTAGCCTCCTGATATTGATGGGCACCCTATGGGCTCCTCTGACACCACAAGCCTGTGGCTGTTCATATTGTGTGTCCAGGCACTGAGTCTCATTGTTCCACGCATGGGCAAACATTGCAATCTTACTCACACAAATTATGTAAGCAACAGCACGCAGCCCACACCTTGGGGATATGATCTTTCAGTAGATGCAGCCTGCCCTAAAGATACCGCCATCTCCCTTTCAGTCTGCCAAAGGCACATTCAACCAGGTCCATATGCAGGAATTTCTGTGTATGTGGGGAGGTGTGAACCGTAGGAGGGGCTGATGACTGCCCTGCCCTCTGGCCTTGCTCCAGGGGACAGGGGAGAGGGCAAAATCAGCCCCAGCCTTCCCCTTGCTGATCAGAGCATGGGGAACGGAGGCTGGGGCATCACATTGCCCCAGCCTCACACTTACTGGGAGAAAAAAAACAGGACTATGTAGCACTTTAAAGACTAACAAGATGGTTTATTAGGTGATGAGCTTTCGTGGGCCAGACCCACTTCCTCAGATCAAATAGTGGAAGAAAATTGTCACAACCATATATACCAAAGGACCATGAGGGGGCCATGTTCGCATCCTTCGCATCAATGCCCCCCTGCGTACAGGCCTGTCAACAACCATGTGGCATCACTTTAGCCTGTTGTTCAACTGCTCCTTACCGCTAAGTGCTCCATGTAAGGCTTCATGAGCTGTAAGGGGTAAGCCATGTCACCTTGGATCACTATAGGCATTTCCACATCCCCCACTGTAATTTTCTGGTCTGGAAAGGAAGTCCCAACCTGCAGTTTTCTGTATAGGTCCCTATTCCTGAAGATGGGTGCATCCTGAACCTTTGCAGACCACCCCACATTTATGTCTGTGAAACACCCACAGTGATCCACAAGCACCTGAAGCACCATGGAGAAGTGCCCCTTACAAATGGTGCACTCTGAGGGAAGGTGTGTGACATCGATTGCCCCACCACAGTTTGGAAAGCCCATTTCAGCGAGGCCAGCCCCTATGTCACCCACATTTCCCAAAGTCACAGTCCTACGCAGCAAAATGTGATTTATTGCCCTGCACACTTGCTTAAGTACTGCCCCAATGGTGGACTTCCCCACTCTAAAGTGATTTGCAACAGAATGGTAGCAATCGGGAGTCACCAGCTTCCACAAAGCAATGGCCACACACTTCTCTACTGAGAGAGCAGCTCTCCTTCGGGTGTTCTTGTGCCACGGTTGAGGGCCCGCTCAGCACCCAGCTCTAGGGAGGTTACTTTACACATCCCAAAGTTCTATAGCCAGTGGTCTTCATCCCACACCCGCATGACAATGCCACCCCACTACTCAGTTCTGGCTTCCCTTGTCCCAAAGCAACACTCTACTGCACACAGTTGATCTGTGACAACTCAATGCTGTGCCCCTTCGCTACTGTCCCTGTCACTCATGGTGTTGTCCTCTGCTATCCAAGTTTTTGTCCTCTGCTATTAAGTGCATAAGTAGCTCTGCTGCAATGCGTGATGTCCTAAGCACATTGAACCCAATGTGGGAAAGAAGTCTGCGATCCAAGATTTCTCACAGCAGATGTTGGAGTTTGCAGCCAGGACTGTCATTTAAGCAGTGTGAAAGTAAACCAGAAACCCCAGAAGGGCTGGGAAGCAAAGAGATGGCTGACGGGATGTTTTTCACATTCCCCAAATACCTAGCACTACGTTGTGTGTTCCCACAGTGCCTAGTGACTGAAGATGGCGCCAGGCACTATGGGATGCTTCCCCACGTTGCTTTGCTCTTTCTGCCAATGGGGGAGCTAGCACTGTGGTCATGATATGTCGACAGAGGGTGGCAGTGTAAACATGATTTGTCGACTTTCTTTTTGGCAACTTATGAATGTTGATAGTACTTTCATTGCTAAATCTTTCCAGTGCAAACATAGTCTTTAGTATTCACCTTTTGTCCCACCAGCCTTTGCTTTAATCACAAGGAGAAAAAATAACCTTAGCAAAAGCTGATGTATATAGAAGGTGCTCTTCTGCTATAGGCAATTCCAGTTCCTTCATTCCTACACAAATATACTTTCTGAACAGGGCCCTTGGAGAAACGAGCTCCTTCTCTTAAATAGACAAATATCTAGCATTAATGTTCTTTTAAAAAATCAGATAAAAGCTCTCGGTCACACTGATAACACCACTAACTAGTATTGGGCAAATAATATAGAAACTAGATGGTATTCACAGCCTCCTGTGTAGCTTTTCCATTAACATTTGTACAAGTGAATTTTCATTTCCAAGAGTAGAACTAGAAAGAATGTGTATTTTCAGAGATTTTTGCAAGATTCACTTGATCAAAACTTTGAACTGGAAGTTGCTTGTCTGAGACATTTTCCTATTGATAATAGTTTTCAACATTCAGTGAGGGAACTGAAGCATCAATTAATATGCAAATGAGGGGACTAAGCTGAAAGCACAAACAGCAAATATTAAAATACTTTTCATCACAAAAATGTAGGCCCCAGTCTCACAAAGCTTTTTGGCACATATTTGCCTTGAAACACTGCAAGGTAGTGGGAATTCTTGTATGCTTCAATGCTTTGTTGGGTCTGTGCTTTGGGGTCTAAATCCAGGGCACTTTGTAAGCACTAGAATTCCTGCAAAAAGACATGTATCCCCCAATATGTCTAAGCCAGCAAAGAAATAAAGTGTAAGAGCTAATGTCAGGGATGAAAAAGTGTATAAAGTTAGATATGGGCTCCATGTGTTTTGGGTAGGAAAGGTTGGAGCTTTATGTATAAGTGCTGCCCAGAAGCATGATGCTTTTAAAAATTGATTATAGTAGTTTTGTCTTCTAGTAGCTTATCCAAGCAGCCTCTAAAGTCAGGTTTTATCAACCATCTCTGCTATGTGCTAAATAATATGTTCCTCTTTATTTCCTGCAATGTGACTACTTATCTACCACTCATAGTCCCAACTTCACACGTATATCTGCAGAGAAAATAGACTGCCATAGCAAAGTATTTGTTCAGACCAGTTAAAACCCTCTAAATTGTAAGCTATTGTCTCGGTCTCATTGTTCTTTAAAAGAATTAATGCAAGAGCATATGTTTAAACATTCTATGCTTTTCTGACAGTCTATGAGTCTGGTGAGTAGTTAACACGGACTTCATGCACTGAATATTATACTTGGCCTGCTCACACTTTGCTCAGTCACGTCAGGAATTATTCTCTATAATGCTGTTAGACCCTGAAGTGGCCACAAGAAGGTGATATTTCAGAAAAGGCAGGTATATGTTGTTTGCCTATCAGCATTCCATTGTTGTATTTCCAGGGTTAAAGGTCAGCCATGATAATATACTGTGGTCTATCCTGGACATTGCACCCTAATATTCCCAGTGGTGCTATCTATCATTGATTGTATTCAGAGCAGGTCTAGATGATTCAGTGGTTAAAATTCTGGTGACTGGTGCCTTGCCTCCACTAGTGCTCCTACCGGTAGAGCTGGACTAGTGGGAGGAGTTAGTAACAGTGTAGATTAGGGCTATTAAAAGGAACTGGCAGCATACTCCTGTGTTGTTATGTATTGAGTGCATCCCAGCATAAATGTGTGCCAGGTAAAGTAGCTACCTTCTGTCTGTAACTGGGATTACTGGTCATAACATCCATGTTATAGTGACTGCTGTAATTTGTGTCCCTTTTCGCCTGACAATAACATGAGTAAGACATTAGTAGTGTGAAGCTGCTGTCACTTAGCATAGATCAGGAAAGTAGTTACAATGCACTGACTAAAAGATAAAAAGTGAACTTAGGTTTGCCCTGAAATTCCAGCTACCTGTGTAACTATGCAAAAACAAATCTTCAGTCTACATGGACAAAGCCCCTATTTTGCACCAGTGGAGCCAAACAGCAGATACTAGGGTAAGCTATACTGATGTAAAGGGTAGTTAATGCAGGTTTCTCTGCCTAAGCTAGGAGTTTGTGCTGGTGAAGCTATAGCAATAGTTGGCCAGCAATGGCTGAAATCAGGCCAAATACCTAGTGAGTAGACAAGGCAGAAAGAAGCAGGAATTTCCTTAACCTGCTTCCTAAACCACGGATAGCAAAATAAGGTCCCAGTCCAGCAAATACTTAAAAGTTAAGCACACACAGATGTAAGCATGCAAATCATTCCATTTACTTCAATGGGAAGTCAGTGGAATAAATTGCATGCTTAAAGTTAAACTTATTCAGAAATTTCTGGAGGATTACAGTCTAAATTTATGAAACAGCAGCAGAGAGTTCAAATCATAATATTCCAAGCTCAGTCATAATATTCCAAGGACAGTAAAAGTACGTTATTGGGCTCTTGAATGGAATAGAATACATACCAATGAGATCTGTTCTTAAAATTCATAGGCACAATAATAGCATTTAGAAGTGCACATAAAGGGGAGAAATATACAAGGTCTTGTTTATATTTGGCTTAACTCCAATTCAGCCATCAGTAGCCAGCAGTGATTATAGCTGCGTGGGTACGAATTTCTGGCTAGACACGAGAAGTCATAGTATTCACAGCTAGAAGTTATCCCTGATTGAAACCAGAGTAAATTCAACTGGTGTAAATTGAGGCTTTTTTTGCTATCTTCAGAGTGGCGATGAAGCAGGCCTGCAATGTGTTGGAGGGGATCATGATGTATAAGAGATGATCATGGTGGTCCCTTCTGACATTACAAGTCTGAGTCTGAGCTACACCAGCTGTTTGCTGAATACCAAGTGAAAGCAGGGCCTCTGTGCTAAACTATTACCCTAAAAAAAAAAAAAAAAAAAAAGAAACCTAATACCTCTGTTCCTCGTCAGTATCAAATTTAGGCCTTTTCTGCACTTATAAGGTTTGCTGGTAGAGCTATACCAGCAACATACACATCCCCTTCCCTTCTTGGGAAACACAGCTTATAACAGCAAAAACTTCCTCCACTCCTCTGGCTTAAACTAGCTCCCGGAAGAGAATAAGCTACATCAGCAAAAAAAAAAATTTTTTTTTCTGCCAGTATGTCTACACTGAGACTTTGCTGGCAGAGCTGTTAGTTAGGATTGTGCGGGTTTTTTAAGTTAGGAGTATGATGTTTAACTGCCATAGCTATACCGCTAAGACTTGCTAGTGTAGACCAGGCTTTATTTAAAATAGTTCATCCTGATACAGAATAATTAAAAGAAAATATATTGTAATACTTGTATTTATGATGCACCCCTTTGCTGAGATCCTGAGGTTAAAGTACAAAGAGGACTGGGACAAATTCTACATCATATCTGGTCACTCAGTCCTCATTAGTTTTAATGGTATTTGGGTGACCACTCTTATATGTAACTTTAAACATCTCAGTATTTGATTGTAGTAGTATGGTATGAGGACACATTTTAATTTATTAACAATTTAAAACTAGGTCTAATTCATTCACATGTGGACTGAAAACTCCAAGCAGTAGCCTATATATACTTTTACTCACTCCTCAAAAATCATGATAGTGAGAATGAGATTTAAAACAGTAAATAAAACAAATTTAGGGGTCTTTTTATTTGCTTTTTTGGTCTTTGATCCTTTAGGGCAGGGTTGGGGAACCTTTTTGGGGTCAGGGCTGCTGACCCACAGAAAAATCAGTCGCAGGCTGCACACAAGTGAGAAGCAAAGTGAGAAGCCCCTCTCTGAGAAGGAGAAAGATACTCCTCACATTCCCTTTGCACACCAGAGCCTAAGGGGGCCCAGGCTAATAGATTTTGTGTGTTCCAGCCCTGAAGGTGGGTGGCTGGTGGGTTGGAGCACCGGCATGGGCTCTCCAATGCTGAGCCTTGAGGGCTGGATCCAGGCAAGGGGGTCCGCATGAGGTTCCCTACCCTTTCTTTGGGGTCTCATTTTCAAGCTTTACTCTGCAACACTGAGTGCTACAAACTTTTTTTCTTCTTTGTTTGATTCTCACATAATTACATGCCTCTTGGAGTTGGGGTTCTAAGAAAAACAGTGAATATTGTGAGAGTTTGCAAAACTCTGCATAGTAGGGAAGTGTCAGGAGCATTCAGTATTCCACTGAACCATAGTTCATTAAGGACAATGCTGCTCAATTCCTTACTGAGTCACAGTTACCTATTTCTTTGGTTGGCTTTTTAAGCGGACTTCTTACAGAATGATTAACCTGGAGACTCTACAGTGAATTCAGCTATGCAGTAGCACTGATTTTAAGCAAGTTGTTGTTGTTAAAACATATTTTGCTGTTTCTTAATGGAAAGTTCTGTTTACATCAAAAAACTTCTTTCCCCACCCCCCTCTCTCCAGCTGCACAGAAGTTTTGATGAAACAGGAAGTAGCACAAAAAAAACAACAAAAAAAAAAAAAGAGAGAGAAGAAAACGGAAAAAAACCCTTTGCAGCAACAGCTAGAATGCAGACATAACAGTCAAACTTAGTTATGCTGAAAAACTATGTCTGACACGGAAGCCCATAATTGCTAGTGCTAGGTGTTCTGGTTTTCAAGATACACAGAGCAACTGTACGCTTTCAATCTACATGAATTAACAACGCAAAAATTTGTGTGTCCTTCTTCTGTAACTTGCTGCATTAACTCTTTCTTATAAATGTTCAGTAATAATGAAAGATGTGACTCAGCATTTTTATGCTGTATAATATACTCAAAAGATCAGGAAGCCCTTAAAATGCATCTCACATTCAACTGCATACATAGGCGATAGATATAAACACAGTCCCACAATGGGACAAAAATTTGTGATATACTACAGACTCAGGGTGTGATTTTCAAGAATGCTCAAAGATGGACTAACTCTGCTCCTATCAACATTAATGGGGCTGGGAAATTTGCCATAGGTTCCAATGGGAGCAGAGTTAGGCCAATGCTGATCACCTTTTAAAATTCAATTCCAAATGTATCCTCTTCCTTCAGATGCAGATGTATGTCATAGAACCTTATTGTAATAAATTAAAATAACAATTAATGGCTATTAACCTTTCTTTTTTAATATTTAAATATTTACCATGTCATTCATAGATAGTAAATTGTAATTACTACTAAGCAACAGTGACAAAAGCTGACCGAATTACAGTTCCTTCTTAATTTTTAATTCCCCGTAACTTCCTGACCCAAAGCATTTCTCTACCATTCCCGGTATCAAAATATTGCTGCATCACTTGGTAAACATTTTTGACACCTTTCTCCATCTTCTTTCAATATAGGGCTCCTCAGAGTTTTCTTCTGGTTAAATTATTTTTGTCTTTTGTAAAGTAGATACAAAATACAAAACGTACATATAAATTAATAGAGAAACAAGGATAACTTGTAATGAAAAGAAACTGGAATTGGTGCATACATGTTATATAATTGTTTATATTTGAAGATGATGCATGCTGTAGATAAAATACCAGGCACTTAATGACTCTTCAGCATTATAATTAAAGTAATTTATTTCCTGGATTCAGGTACTCAAGAACTCAATTTTGACATTTCATTTGAGAGAATCATCCCACTAGCTTTCAGTTATGCCACTAGGTCATAAACTCAGTCATTTAGTATCACCTTTAATTCATGTTATTTGTTCACCTTTTTGTATTTGTTTATGGATACTTAAGAATAAATATATTTATTTTATTTTTTAACCTTTTAATTTCTTCTTTAACTTCTTTAACAAGATGACTCACTCCATCTTAGGTATTGTTGTGTAAGCTGGAAGTAATTTATTTGAGTTATGCAAAAGTTTCCCTGCTCTCCAAGTCTAAAACCTATCTCAGAATTCCTGCCATCTCTTTTGTTATCTGATAATTTAATTAAGAAAATATAAAACCATGTCACAGTAGCCTTAAAACAATTACTCAGGTTTCAGCCAGCATCCTGATCAAATTTAAAGTTTACCTTTCAGGCCTCTTTGTCCCTTATTTTTCTTGATTTTTCAATCTTCTTGTCTGTGTGGCGTTACTGCAATGGTCTCCAACCTTTTTAACTGCCACTTTTTCAATTTAAGTTCAGTGTAAGATCTACCTCAAAACCAAATACCCTTGTCCTGCTTCCTTCCCACCCCTTCTTTGAGACCCTGCCCTTGCTCCACCCCTTCTCCAAGGCCTCACCCTGCTCACTCCATCCTCCTTCCTCCCCCATCCTCACTTACTTTCACCAGGCTGGGGTAAAGGGTTGGGATGCAGGCTCTGGACTTGGGCCAAGTAGTTCGGAGTGTGTGAGGAGCTCCAGGCTTAGCCCAGAGTTGGGATCCAGGAGGGGTTGCAGTGTGCAAACTCTGAGGAGTTTGGGTACAGGGGGACTGATGTTTGGGGCAGACGATTGGGGGCAGGAGGAGGTTCAGGGCTGGGACGGGGTTCAGGAAGCATGCTTTGGCTGGGCACTATATAACTGAAATGGCTTCTGGGTGGTGGAGCAGTGGGGCTAAGGCAGGCTTACTCCTTCCCTGGCCCTGCACCACTCCTGAAAGCAGCTGGCACATACAGCAATGGCTCCATGGCACCATGTGCTGCCCCTCATCTACAGGCAGTGAGCCCACAGCTCCTACTGGCCACGGTTCCCCCTTATTGATCGATGGGAGCTGCAGGATTGGTGTCTGCATGTGGAGACAGCATGCTCTGCCTTTCTCAGGGGCTTCAGGGACATGCTAGCCACTTCCAGGAGCAGCAGTTACAACAGGGATAATTACTCTAGCCATGACTGGTTAGGCATTTTAGAACTCACTACTCAAAGAATTAAACCTACGTGTAAGAGAAAAATGAAAATTATGAAATGCACAGACCAGTCAAAAACTAAACATAACACACTTTGCAAGCAGTAACAGAAGCAACGCCAGCCCCCCCCCCCCCACTTGTGTGTTGGGTTGGGGGGGGAGTGTTTGTGAGAATGACAGACACACAGTGTGCAAGAGTGACAGAGATTTACATTGCCAAGCTCCCTCCATCCTCTTCCATCTGTGTGGAGATAAGGTATAAGGGGGGGGGGGGGCAACAGCCTGACATCAGCACTTCCCCCTTCTTCCTCCCACACCCTGCACAGCAAGCAGGAGGCTCCCCAGGGGGCAACTCCAAGGCAAAGGGCAGGAGCAGCATGACAATGAGCAGAGGAGCAACTGAAGCTCCAGCACTTGATAACTTCCTGGCCAAACCAGTCAGGATCACCTGTCAAAGGCTCTGAGATCTACCAGTAGATCCCGTTCTACTGGTTAATGACCACTGGATTACTATATAGTCCAGAAAGGCATGCCTTGATTTTATAGAGAGGTCCTATTTCATTTAAAAACACATATTAATTTTTTCATGTCAAAGCTTTATTGATATTATCATAGGGCCTAGGAGCCCTAGTCAAGGACCAATGTGCTATACCTCAGTGGATATAGATAGTAATTGTATTGTTTTACATTTTCATTTACACACTCTGCTTAAATAATCCCATAACAAAAGGGATTGGAAATATACAAAAAGAGGAGACTGGAAGTCTCTTTGGAAAAAATATACAAACAACTGAAAAAATATACAAGAGAGATTGGAAATATACAAAAAGTTAGTTTGTGAATACCCTACTTCTCTATTTGTGAGTACCCTCACATAAGTAAGGGTAGAGGATCCTCATACTCTGGCCCAAAGAGTCACATGGATGGTGTTGTTGACTGCCCAACACACCACAGTCAGATATTACTAAAATCCCTGCCGATTCTGATGATCAGAGAAAAGGCATCATTCCATTTCTACTGAAACTGAAAACTTTTCTCTGCATTATCAGCACTTCAATTGGCTAACCCAAAAACCAATGATCATTTTGATTAGATTAGACATCAAAACCTTGTTTTTAAGTCATACAATTGATTATGATAAAGCAGATTTTTCATGGCCCTTCTACAGGTGCACAAGATCTGAAGAGATACTCTCTTCCCCCTTACATCCTATGCACCAGCATAATTACAAGCTGTGCACTTGGGGGAGCACAAGGTCTGTTCTCTCCTAGCAAACCCAGAAGCACAACGTACCACAAGGGGGACAGTGAGGAGGCACAACCATGACCTCCAACACCCATATATGATCAGTGGAGCTGGCGGGGTCAGGAAGGGTATGCAGCATGTGGATTCTCCCTACATGGCACAAAAGCTCTTGACAGATTGGTATGAAGTCATGTCACTCTCAACATGGATATGTGCCAATTAGGCACAATCTGGCTGGCTGTTGATTAGGTGAAAGACAGACCTCCCCTCTTCCAGCATGCTGTTTTGCTAAGGTGACTTGCTAATCATGTTTGTTTTTTTCACATGACAAACAATCACTGCCAACTTATTTTTCAAACAGATGTAATTAGTTTTCATTGTAAGACCAATGCTTTTCTTTTCTTCATTTAAAAGACAATAGGCCATATCATAAAATCACACTCATTTATACCACCTGAGGATCTGGCCCAATTCTCCTCCATAGCTCTCTCTGGTTTGAATGAAGTGGCAATTAGTAAGGCTGTTTTTGTTTAACTTTATATAGCCCCTTATCTTGCCACAACATTTTTTTAAGCACAAGTATTGCTTATGAACTCAGCCCAGCTATGCTTGTTAACTAGTTCTGTTCTATTATGGTGTAGAAGGGGAAAAAAGAGCTCTCCAAATCAAAGATAATTCCCCTTTTTGTCTGGGAATAGAAATTGTTAGTTAATTGCTGCAATGTAGGCTCATGTAACTGTGGTGTGAAACAATTTGTCATAGTAAAGTCAGTCATTGCTTAAAACAGTACACAGAAAAACTAGGCCAAGCCTTCATATAGCCTGACAGTAATGGTCAACACATATAACAGGGGGCCTTCACAAAAGTAAATATATTTTAAAGGTGTTGTTGAGTGAGTCAACTATGGTATGAGAGCTGAGGGGCAAAACTCTCTAGTTCAAACACATATTCATCATTTATTTATATCATGATAGCATGTAGAAACTGCAATGAAAAACCAGGGCTCCATTATGAAAGACGCTGTTACAGAGAAATAACAAGGAAGACAGTCCCCACACCTGTAACTTCACAAACAGAATAACATGGAGAAAGGTGATTCCATTTCACACATGATTTCAATATTTCAAAATATGAGTTTGATACTGCTTTGGCATGAAAATCCAAAAATGTTTGAATTAATTTGACAAAGGGAATAGCTTGCTATCTCTGGGGCAGTCTGAGTGGTGGCCTGCCTTGAAGACACTGACCCTGGGATCTCTGGTTTAGGGGTCGTCTGCCTAGAGGGCTGCCCTGGAGCTGAGGATCTTGGGAGGTTGTCCTACTGAAAGAGCTGACAGCTTGGGAATTTGGGGGCTGGCATTCTCAAAGCTCCCAGGTTCACAACTATTCGTCAGCCTATCAAGTCGGGCTGCTGAATGGCTAGGAGCCAAGAGGGCAAATGGGCAGGAACTCTTTCTCCACAAAACATTTTCATTTTGACTGATCAGCTATATCCAGTAGAATAACCTCCTGGGAGATCATTTCAGATAAGCCCTACTCATAATCTGCATGCCAGATACAATTAAACCAGTTGATAATATGGACAAATGGAGCATGAGTGAGGGAGCAAAAATAATAAAAAGAACAATTTAGCACTCAAGTGTGACATAAATTATTTACACCTAGAGGTCAAGCAGAGTACCTTGTGTCAGTAGACATAGTCTTGTACCAGTGTTACAACTACATGAATACAGCCCTGTCAAGAGAGTGATCCTCAAAAACATCCTTTAAAAGTAAAGTTTATCTTACTTTCACCTTATTGCAGCCTTTGAAAGGATACAGCTGCAGCCTTCCCTGGTGGCTGGCCAGTGTGACATGGTGCTATCTTCTCGCCCCACTCCGCACTTGCTTTACTCCACAGGGAGATCATATCCACAAAAGTGTTAGGTAACTAACTTGAGCAGGGGCTGAAGAGGGCCTTTGCTCCCCTGCTTGGGTGATGCAAGCCGGACACCTCTGAAAATTGCCTGTGGTAGTGAGCCCATCTGTAACCCCTTAAAAAAAGACACACACAAAGACAGGGGTGCTTCTTTCGTTTCCCTTTCCAGGGCTTATGTATTGCTCAGAGGTGCCACCCAGATCTGGTCCCATCCTAAGGCAGCATCCTGGGCCCTCTTCAGGGAGCCAGTGATGCCACCCGCGCATTGTGGGGCATTGTCTGTCCCAGCCCCGGCCCCATGGCACGGAGACAGCCATGCCACCCGCGCATTGTGGGGCACTGTCTGTCCCATCCCCGGCCTCATGGTATGGAGCCAGCCATGCCACCCGTCCATTGTGGTGCACTGTTTGTCCCATCCCCGGCCTCATGGTACGGAGCCAGCCATGCCACCGCCCATTGTGGGGCACTGTCTGTCCCAGCCCCGACCCCATGGTAAGGAGCCAGCCATGCCACCCTCGCATTGTGGGGCACTGTCTGTCCCAGCCCCGACCCCATGGTAAGGAGCCAGCCATGCCACCCTCGCATTGTGGGGCACTGTCTGTCCCAGCCCCGACCCCATGGTAAGGAGCCAGCCATGCCACCCGCGCATTGTGGGGCACTGTCTGTCCCAGCCCCGACCCCATGGTAAGGAGCCAGCCATGCCACCCTCGCATTGTGGGGCACTGTCTGTCCCAGCCCCGACCCCATGGTAAGGAGCCAGCCATGCCACCCGTCCATTGTGGGGCACTGTCTGTCCCAGCCCCGACCCCATGGTAAGGAGCCAGCCATGCCACCCTCGCATTGTGGGGCACTGTCTGTCCCAGCCCCGACCCCATGGTAAGGAGCCAGCCATGCCACCCGTCCATTGTGGGGCACTGTCTGTCCCAGCCCCGACCCCATGGTAAGGAGCCAGCCATGCCACCCTCGCATTGTGGGGCACTGTCTGTCCCAGCCCCGACCCCATGGTAAGGAGCCAGCCATGCCACCCGTCCATTGTGGGGCACTGTCTGTCCCAGCCCCGACCCCATGGTAAGGAGCCAGCCATGCCACCCTCGCATTGTGGGGCACTGTCTGTCCCAGCCCAGGCCCCACAGCAGGGAGCCTCCCACATGTTGCGGGGCACTGTCTGTCCCAGCCCCCGAACGGGCAGCGCCTATGGGGTTGACTTGACACTGGCTCTGACAAGGGGGAGGGGAAAGGCGCAGCCCCCAGCAAGCCCGGCGCGGGCTTGGCCGCCACCCGGCGGCCGGAGCAGCTCGCGCAGAGGCTGAGGGGAATGGCCGGGGGCCAGGCAGCTCCCGCTGCCACCCGGGCTCGCAGCCTCCCTCGGGTCGGGTGGCAGGGAGGCGGAGACCTCGTACCTTTCACGGCGGGGCCGTCCCTCGGGGTGGGCCGGGCTAGGCGCTCCGGGAGCGGGGGAGGGAGCGTGCGAGACTCCCCAGCGGTGGGCTGGCTGTCCCTCCCGCCTTCCTTCCCCGGGGCAGCGCCGGGGCTGCATCCCGCCCTGCCCTGCCCTGCAGCGGCTTGCCCCGCCGCCTCCTTCCCCGCGCACACGCCTCCCTCCCCCTCCGGTCATGACCTCCGCCTCCCCCAAGTCTGAGAAGAGACGCTGGAGCTTGGGGCGGCTGCCTGCGTCCCGGAAAGGCAGCATGACTCCCAGCAAGAAGCCCTCCGCCCTGGAGCTGGCCGAAAACACCCCCCATGCCCACTACGCCCCGATGGCCGCGGTCCAGGAGCCGAGGCAGCCGGATGCCAGCCCGCCCGCGGAGCCGGATCGGGACGCGGATCGGGGCGAGCCGCCGTTCAAGAGCGAGATGGTGGTGGTGAACACGGACACGGACTGCCCC
The DNA here is from genome assembly GCF_052426305.1 of Pelodiscus sinensis. Classification (NCBI taxonomy): domain Eukaryota; kingdom Metazoa; phylum Chordata; order Testudines; family Trionychidae; genus Pelodiscus; species Pelodiscus sinensis. The sequence continues at coordinate 116,305,379 of NC_143056.1, read as the reverse complement.
CGGCCCCACATCAGCCCGGACCCTCGGGTCTCCATCTACAGCATTCGCCGCCCGCTGCTGAGCAGGACCCACATCCAAGGCAGGGTCTATAACTTCCTAGAGAGACCCACCGGCTGGAAGTGCTTCGTGTATCACTTCACTGTGTGAGTAGTCCGCTGCGCACCCCATGGGGCCACCGTGCCCTGGCGGGGCGATCAGCACCGGGTCCTGCAGCCCGCCCTCTGATGTCCTTCTGGCCGCTGCTCGCGGTCAAATGCTGCTGCTGCTGCCATCATGGGCACCACTTTGGCAAAGTGGGGGTGGCGGGGTGGAGAGCAAGGGCAGCCTGCTTCCTAGGCTTTGGCATGGTGATTACAGTCAGCTGTGGAAGGAAAGCTCTGACTTTTTCTTGGAAAGGACACACTGCACTGAGCTAACCTGCTGCCTTTCAAACTCCAGCCGACCGACTTACAAAGCAGCCTGTGGTACATTTCACATCCCCAGTTTTATTAATAGTTTGTTGTTGCACTCCCTGGTCAGAGCAAAAATTTATTTTGCTGGGTCAGGTGTGCATGTGCACAGATGTGGGTCCTGCGGAGATTCTACACTACTTTCATTTTAGGTTTTCTAAACAAAATCTGCCTAGTCAAGTAAATGTAAATCTTATCTAGTCTGGCCTGTATCTATTTTTAATGAATGTATTTGACCTATGCATGTTCCATTCATTCATTACTGTTCTTGAGCAAGGTGGTGAGCAAGGCATGAAGTATTGAGAACTCCTTATGCTAGCCATGTTACCAGAGCAAATAAATTTTGTTCTTCGCAGGGCAGTTTAATCTATCTGTTAATGCTTGTTTGAGAAATTATTCTGGGCTGATTCTGTTACCCTTTCTCACACTGGATAGTGCTCTACTCTGCAAGTACTCACACAGAAATCCCCAGGACTGTTAATTGACTTATGGCCCACAGAGGGAGGAGAAGGAAAATGTCAGTGTAGGTAATGTGCCAGAATCTGGTTCAAGTGATTGGGCCCTTAGTACCTATAAAGATTGCATCAAACATCTTTGTAATGACTGAACTGAGCAATAATAGCACCTGTTTTGAAAGTCTAGCTTGTTAACCCACTTCCTCACTTTATATGGCCTTTACCTCTTTCCCTAGGACCTACAGATTGGCAGGAGTTTGACTGAATTTCTTTAGTTATGAAGTATTGCAATACTTGTCTTCTGGTTTTCTGGTAGGCATAACAAGCTTTAAACATCAAACTTTTGCCCATAGGCATCTCATTCCAGATTGTGCATAAAAAGTCCAAAACAGCCCTATAGTTGTGTCATAGTGGGCCTTAAAAAAATAAAATCCAAGAATTGAAGATGCCTTACATATTTCTTAGAATAAGAAAATAGCATCAGGTGCCTTTCATAACGAGGTGTTCTTTTTATGGCTGACACAAATTATTTCTTGTTGATATAGAAAGAGATAAAGTAGGTTACATCTTAAATGCTTAATGGTTCATTCTTTGATGCAAATCAGGCTTTTAAATAATTTATTCTGAATTATTCAGTTACAGTATATTATTTCTTTCGCCATCCCCTTCACATTAGGTATTGTAATTATTCTGCTGCTGCAGCCCCTCTAAAGGAAGACAGATGAGGGTCATGTTGTAGTGGATGGAAATGGTAGCTTTACCTAGCCTGAGTCAATTATGGAGACAGTCATTCGTGACATTTTCCCTAGCTTATAATGGTGCCATTACTCCTAGGCTACGTCTACACTGTAGGCTTTTTGCGCAAGAACAACTGTTCTTGTGCAAAAACTTGTGGAGCATCTACACTGCACACGTGTTCTTGCTCAAGTAAATTTACAGTAAAGCGTCGGAAAAGAGGGCTTCTTGCACAAGAGTTATTCCTCTCTCCGCGAGGAATAAGCCCTCTTGCGCAAGAGTTCTTGCGCAAGAAGGCAGTGTGGATGGGCAAGGAGTTTCTTGCGCAAGAAAGCCCTGTGGCTAAAATAGCCATCAGAGCTTTCTTGTGCAAGAGAGCATCACACTGCCATGGATGCGTGGATGCTCCTGTGCAAAAGCACATGGCAGTGTGGATGTGCTCTTGCGCAAGTACTTTTGCACAAGAACTCTTGTGCAAAACAGTTCTTGCACAAGAAGCCTGCAGTGTAGACATAGCCCTAGTGATTGTAGTCAAGTGAGGAGATGAGTTCTGTGGTATGTTAAAGCTGTGGTGCTGTAGCTGTGTTCAGATACTGAATTACGTACAGTGTCCATAGTGTCTTCTCACATGGAGCAGTGTGCCAGTCCTGAACCAACACCGTGGCAGATCAGTGCTGTTGTTCATCAGCAGCTTACAAATGTATGCATGAAAAATTAATGCCTTTTAATCTCGATGGTATAAAGGGTTTGCATAGCCTTTGAGCAATTTGCAATATTACATCCAGGTAATAAGATCCAGGAGAAATGTTATGGATGTCTTGGGTCAGTGTATCATTTAGGTAAAAAATGATATAATGGCTGAAGGCAAATTGATGTTAGTGTGTCATAAAGTCACTTTTGAAAGCTGCATAGTGCAGAGGTTTCCCTGTCTGATCAGGCAAGTTCTATCTGAACTGGCATCTTTGGCATTTTAATGGCGAGACCCAAATCCATTCTAGTGATACAGATAACTTTAAAAAAAAATTCAGATGATCAAAGTAACTATTTGGTAATTATTTAATAATGAATAAGGCTATAATTATGCACTAAATACAGAATCTTTCATCTGTAGAACTGAGTGCAGTATGTGCCAAAAATTGAGGCAACCCAAATAAATTTTGAACGTATTTGCTAATATCATCTAAAATTATAGGTGTTTTACCTTCATGCTGGGTGTACCAAAGATACACGAAGAACAGAAATCATGGCCAGGTGACATTCATGCCAGTGACATCCATGCTGTTTTGCAGACATGTCGTTCTCAGATTGTAAACTTATATCCCCTGAATATTATCCAGAGGTTTAAACAGTAGCTGGGCCCTGTCAGTTCTCTCCTGAATGAAAAATGGAGCAATTCTGCAGTCTTTTTTTTTTTTTTTTTTTTTTTAATATAGACTGGAGGAAAGAACAGTTTAACACTTTTGCAGTTATACAATTGAAAAAAGAAACAAAGATAGTTTCTGTGTTTCCTTAATTTCAAATTTTATAGCCAGATCCTCAGCAGGTATAGATTGGCATAACTTTGTTGACTTTAATGGTGTTATGCTGATATACGCTAGCTGAGGATTTAGCCCTAATTGTTTAAATAGAATTTTGCAGGTGGCTAGTAGGTAGTGTGGGCTAGTCTTGTTTCCTGGGGCTTGAGGGGGAGGCGAGTAAGTTAAGATCTTGCAGCTCTGTTTTAGGAGTGGAATTACAAGGTGAACAGAAAGATTTTTATTTTTATTTTTTTGAAAGATTGGGCACACAAATGTTTGGCATGAGCTTTACCCCAGTGAGTATCCCCTGCTCCAAAAGAACTGTTCAAGTGAATTGATGAGAGACAGTGATGCTAAATATTCTCCAACACCTCAGTGCACATGGCTGAATGCATGGTGTGTGACTGGAAGGACACAATGGAGATGCTACCTCCCCAGTGAACTCCCACTGCCTCCCCAGACTGGCATTTGGAAGTAAAGATTTTTTTAAAGAAACTTGCCACTTGCTGCCTTCTACCAGCAGGGGGAGATGAGCTTGTATTTTCTTTTGTATGCTGCCAGCCACAGACTTCTCTCTCTGTGCACCATCTCCAGCAGTCCTGTCTCTGCCCTGGGGTTCCTCCAGGAGTTTTGGTTTACAGCCTGTGCTCCTCCAGCTCTTGTATTTCTCCCTGTGATTCCGTGGGGCCCTCATCCTTCCCAAACCAAACCCCTTGTGCATTTATTCTCCACTGTGGGGCTAGGCCAAGGATAGGGCTTCTTTAGATGACTGTCTCCAGCAGCCAGAGGAGACAACCGCTTTTAGTGATGGCTAAGAGGAAATAGTCATCCCTGACTCCAAAGAAAAAAAAAGCTTGGCCAGGTGCTAGACTAGCTGGAAGCTTCCATGAATTGCCAGTGACCTGAATAAAAGGTCACTTTGACCAAAAGCCAGAGGTTAGGCAGTTCTGTTAAGGGTGTTGGATAATGAACTAGGTGGACCTTTCGCCTGATCCAGTATGGCCATTGCTCTGCTCCAATTTCTGATAACTTGGGGTGCCATCTTTCTAACTGCTGGTAACTGGACTCCCGAAGCCCTACTCCTCCCTTGCTTCTCCTCATCAAGTACTGCCCCAACTTCACCTCTTCTCTCGAGGCCCCATCCATATTCCATCTCTCCCTGCCCCTCCAGGCTCCTCTCCCCTTCCCCTATTGCTCACTAGATCATCTCAAGGAGCTTGCCTGCAGGTAGGAGCTGAGCAGGAGTAGGTGCAAGATAATGGCCCGGTGCCTCCCCTCATCTCATGGTAACCGGATATTTGGTTTGGGTGCCATTTAGGGTTGCCAGATAGCCAAAAACTGGGTATCTGGCAACCTTAATATTTCACCTGGATACGGAAGCCAAAAATGAAGTGGGTGGCAACCTTTACTTTCTACATTGAAGGAAATGGGACACTGAAGGAACAGACAAGCTGAGGTTCTTCAATAGAATTGGATGTACTGTGGGTGAACCATGGAGTTGAAGGGCTATTGTTGGCCAGGGACATTAGTAAACTCAGATGTGAGGTGCACTTTCTTTTTATATGGCCATATCATTATCTGCATGTCCTTCAAATATTTAAAAATAGAAATACCAATTGCGAGCACACACACTCTCTCTCTCTGCTTTCCCATCTTGTATGAGAAATAGCTTCATTACTTTATTGTTTTTGTGTGTGTTGTGTGCACAAAGAAATGGCTGAGGGACAGCACAGTGGAAAGATAGAGTTCTACATTTATTTGTTCATGTGATGAGTTTCTTGGCTATGGTTTGCCTGTGAATTCTATAGCCTTGTCTCAGCTCCTGTAGAAGTTTTGTCACCATGCCTCACAGTGCTGGACAGCAATTGCATTGTTCTGTTGGGCTGTAGCTATCTGGGTCATGGAGAGAAAGCTACCCTCTCAGAGATCTAAGGCCGCAAATCCCATGGGAAGTTGTGACAAGCAGGACACAGAAGCCTTGAACAGGACTCTGTATTCAGGGACAGGTGCACCAAAGTCATATTTTCATGATAGCCTGTGTTATTAAGTAGGAAGGCTGATGCATTTTGTCTGAAACTATGCATTTTCCGAGAATGTGGCTGTGTTTTAAGCTATTCTTTGCAATAATCAAAAGTGGAGATAACAAATGCATAGATCATTCTGACCAATCTTTGCCTCATCAGATGGGATTTATCTCCTGGCTAATCACAAATAGAAAAATGGTATTTTTTTGCTGTCATTCTATTTGGGTGTGCAATAGCACCAAGACATTGGCAAGCACCTCATGGCTGAGGGCAGGAGAAGGATGTTCCAGAAAGATACCGTGATGGAAGAGTTGCCAGTATATTGTCAGCTGGCTGGCTTGCCTCTAACTAGTGTCCTGTGTATATAGTACTGTTTACATTTGACATAAGGAAATGTAGAGCTGGATGTTGTTTGCGTACGGCTGGCACTTCAGCCTGCATTGCTCCACCAGTTCCCAATGGCTTCTCGAAGATGCTGAATAACATCAGGAGAGGTTTGAGCCCTGTGGCACTGCAAAGGTGAGGGTGTGGAGGCAAAGGAACAGCTCCAGTAATGATCCTCTGAGTTCAGTCTGAAAGGAAAAACCAGAGGCATGTCTGGGTATTTCCATTTGTGTCTATAACCTCTCGGAGGTAGGACAGGAATATTCGGTGCTCAGTGGTGTCAAGTGCTGCTTAGAGCTGCAGCAGGATGCCAGTGGATGTGCTTGGCTTGCCTGTGACTGGCAGGAGGTCAGAGACCGCACCTGTTGCATTGATGATTGGCCTGAAGCCTGCCTGAGAGGGATCCAGGGTGCTGGCAGCTGACAGTTGGTATTAGAGACTGTTTGTCACTAGCTACTCAATTAGATTGCTTAGAAGAAGGGTGTTAGATACTGGACCATAGTTTGCAAGGTCTCCAGCACTGAGTAATTTGTTTCTTTAGTACTGGTCAGACCACTGCATATTCTATAGTGTAGCAGATTCCCTTCATCTAAGAGGTGTTGACAGTTTCTGTTTTTAGAGTTTTCAGGTATTTTTTTCTTTCTTTTTTTTTACAGGCCAGAATAAGCAGCAGTGGCAACTGCTGACTAAGGCTATGTCTACACTACAGAATTTCTTTTGGAAAAATGGCCATTTTTCTGAAAAAACTTCACTTACGTCCACACTGAAATCACATTCTTTCGGAAAAAAATGGAAAGAACAGAGGTTTTTTTCTGATATTGGTAAACCTCTTTCTACGAGGAAGAAACCTTTTTCTGAAAGAGCTCTTTCAGAAAAAGACGTGTGTGGACGTAGGGTTGCCAGGTGTTTGGTATTCACCTGGATAGTCCGGTATTTTCGCCTCCTGTCCAGTAAAAAAATTCAGAAAATACAGGACACCTAAGATGTCCGGTATTATCTGATTTTTTTTCCCCCCGAGCACCTGGCAACCCTACAAACACTCAGCACCCGGTCTCACCCTGCCCCCCCCGAACATCCTCAGACCCCATGCTTACCTGGTTTCGCAAGGTTGCCGGCACAAAATGGCCTATCCCTGCACTCACTCACATTCCTATCCCTGCACTCACTCTTAAAGGGGACATGCTGTAAATTTTTTTTGCTTAATAAGTCTTGGAGTCTTTTTTTTTTTTTTTTTGCTCTCAGTAACTTTGGTCTCTCCCCCCCCCCCCTTTTTTCTTCAACAGAATTTTTTCCCGGTGTTTATTTTGGGGGGGGGGGAGAGGGAGGAGGCGGTGTTCGGTATTTTTGTTTCAACCATCTGGCAACCCTGTGTGGACGGGGAAGAGGGAGTTCTTTCACAAGAAGAGGAAAAAGGCAAAAGCACAGGTGCCCTGGTGGCCACTCCGCCCATAGTAATCACAGCTTACATGCGAGATAGCATCCATTCAGTGTGGACATTATCTGTCGAAAAAGACACGCTTTGGCAGTGTGGACGCTCTCTTTCAGAAGACTTTTTTCAGAAGCTCTCTTCCAGAAAAGCTTCTTCTGAAAGAAGCCTGCAGTATAGACGTAGCATAAGACAGTTGGGCTCTGCCCAGGCCATTTGAAAGATCTATGTCTTATTTCACCCAGGCCAAACCAGGGAATCATCTTGAAGAAGACAGAATGAGCAACAAATCTTTGTGAACAGGAAATGTTGTATTTTGTATCCATTAATCATAAGTAATGGGCAGAGTTTGTCAGGAGAGTTGAACTGGGAATCATCTATTAATTTATGACCAAGTAAGTTGCACATTTACATACATATGTTGATTCATGAGCCAGAGGTGACAGAAAATGTTATTGCTGCTAGGTGGATTGTTCCCACATCATTTTAAGTTTAGTCATTTTAATTTATCCCTTGTAATTGGTCTAAGCAGGTAAATTGGTTCAAGTGTATGCTCTACATACTACTAATGTAAATAAAACTTAGCACAGTAATGGGAGATTTAGATGTATGGTTTCTATGAATACAAGTAGAGGTTTATTGGGAAATTAGTTCTCACATATTAGCATGAAAATATATCCAGTAGTTTTGGTATGTGTGAGGCTACGTCTAGACTGCAGGCTTCTCGCGCAAGAAGCTTTTATCAGAAGAGATCTTCCGCAAACACTTCTTGCGTGAGAGCATATCCACACTGCAAAAGGGCATCGAAAAAGCGATGCACTTTTGCAAAAGAGAGCATCCAGACTGCATGGATACTCTCTCGAAAGTAAGCTCTGATTGCTATGCACAGAATGGCTACCAGGGCACCTGTGCTTTTTCCTCTTTCCTCTTTTTGCGCAAAAACCCCTCTTCCCTATCCACACATGCCTTTTTGTGAAAGAGCTCTTTCACAAAAAGGCGTTCTTCCTCGTTGAATGAGGAATACCTAGGCTGGAAAAACCCCTCTGTTCTTTCGAATGCGCTTGAGGTAGTATTGCCAGACGGTTTCACAAAAAATACTGAACTTCCACCCCCCTCCCAAAAAAAACATGGGGAAAGAATTCTGTGGAGGAAAAAAAAGGGGGGAGACCAAAGTTATTGAGCAAAGGAAAAAAAAAAGGAAAAAAGAACTTAAGAGAGTTGTTAAGCACAAAAAAAAAAAAAAACCCCAAAACAAAACAGCGTGACCCTTTTAAGAAACGCTGTGCTTTTGAGGCTTTTTGGTCCTAACAGGCTGCAGCAGCCACCCGCCATCTTGCCTTCCTGCGCCAGGCCGGACAGCTCCCCTGCGGAACCTGGTAAGCATCTGGGATTTTCACTTCTTGGCCAGGGAGAAAATCGGAAAATACCAGACAGTTTAGGTGTCCAGTATTTTCTGAATTTTTTTTACCGGACAGGAGATGAAAATACCGGACTGTCCGATTCAATACTGGACACCTGACAACCCCAGCTTGAGGTGTGGGTGCTCTACAGTATTTTTTGGAAAAACTTTGCAGTGTAGACTTAGCCTGAGAGAAGAACCAGCCCGTGGCAATCCTAGGTGCCACAGCTGAGAAAAGGAAGACAGTGCTACAGAGAAACTTCCCAATATTTTGTGGAGTTGGTGCGGTCCTAAGGGCCTCCCAGCATCTGCACCTGTTACCAAAGACACCCACCTCCTAAATATCAGTTTCAAGCAGTAAGATGGAAGTGTGTGGCCGTTGTTACTTGTGCTTCCTATAGTGAAAAGAGTATCAGAACTGGAAGGGCTTCAGTTCATTCTTTGCAGAAGGCAGCTAAAGCCCTATGACTATCATTGCCCCTATGTTGGAACTGACTTTTCATAACAAACACAAAGATTCAGAATCATGTAAGGCAATGAATAAAATCTACTGAAAATATCTGAAGAAAAGAACCCCTTTTTACTTAGTAGATTAAAATCATATAATCCCCTGGAAGAAAGAAGTTTTTGCTGTTGTGGTTTTTTTTTTAAATTTCAGTTGCCTTTTGTATTATATAAGTACTTTTTTGTGGCTAGGTGTGTTTTATTTTTAGTTTGCGTTTTCCTCTGAGGCACAACGTATTGCCATTACCAGGGACAACAATCTAGAATAGCTGGACCATAGACCTGCTATGATATAGCAACTCTTATGTTCCTGTGTACAATAAGCAGCTTCTATCTTATCTTCATTCTGTTCCACGTATCTGCCTCAATTTACTTTGCCTTTGTATACCTCATGTTTGATCAGTGATGATTATGACACAGTTTATTTGACATCTAAGATGCTTACACAGACTTACGTTAGCCAAGAGGCTAGTTTTAAAACTGTGCAATGAATGTTCAGAGTTTGCTAATTTTTCATAGCAGCATGGGTGTGTGTGCACAAAAGATAAACAATGGCAGACAGAGTATTCTTATTACATTGTTGGTCAACCCTTTTTAATAATGAATTATTAAATATGCAGTGTTATCACACAGTATTATGGAGAAAGACATGTAACTGCAAATTGGCCCAATATTGAAATTCTTGCTTTCAAGTGTATTTCTGGAATGCTGGCCTGTTTATCCAGCACAGATTGTGAAAACACATTTTCAAAGAAAGAATCCATCTATTTGTTTACTTCTCGTGCATATGCAGAGCATATACTCCCCCTATGCTCTTAACAATATTTGTATCCTAGAAGTGTAAATCTGGGTTTGTAAATCAAAGGAGGGAAAGATAGATAGCATTCTGGACTTCACTTTGGATTCTGTGGTTTGAAGTCAGTTCCTTAATATTTAAACATGTTGTTATTAAAAAGGAAAGCCAAATCATAAAAAGTAATACATTCACATCTTTGAAATATAAGAAATTATAAAACAAACAAAAAAACCTACCTCTCACCCCCGAAACACCAAGAAACAGAAACACATAACAATCAATGATTGATATATCTAAGCTATAAAAGAACTGTGTGAAAGAACTCAGTTTTGCTCTGAGAGCATTTTGAGTCAGTTTTATTTTCATTTTTGCCAGCAAACACAGCTTTTTTTTACTGGAGACATGGTCATGGGAGGCAAAAGGTGTCCAGAAATGAAGATTTTTTCTTTTTCAAAATGTTCTGTTATTTGCCATGTTGTTTTAGCTGTATTGGTCCCAAGATGTGAGAGACACCAGGTGGGTGAGGTAATATCTTTTATTGGACTGACTTCGGTTGGAGAAAGAGACACGTTTTTGAGCTCCACAGACCTGAAAAAGAGCTCTGTGGAACTTGAAAGCTTGTCTCTTTCACCAGCAGAAGTTGGTCCAATAAAAGATATGACCTCACTCATCTTGTTTCTCTAAATTTCATTGTCAGTTAGCTGGAACATAGTCATAATTCTTCTCTCCATCCAGTCTTGCCACTTTGAGGTTTTGCCACCAATTTTAAGAAAAGGCTTGTTCCATAACAATGCAACACTTCCATGTGCATCTCACGTTTAGAGCAAATGGTAGAAGTGCATGCAGGAAAAATAAAAACAACTACACGGAGTTAACACATGGAGCGTACTTCAAAACAAACAGAACTCCACAGACTTGCTCTTATGCTGATGCCTTTTTTTTAAATGTTTGGAATAAATACATAAGCCAAACCTCCCCTTAGCCACCCTTTTTTAAACCTCAGAAACATTTGGGTTGAGTATGAGATTGGGTCAGTTTTTCCTTTGTTCGACTTTAAGTAAAGTTAAGGACTTTACTTAAAATGACTGTGAATCTGCAAACACTGAAACTAGTGGATATTTTGTTATTTAAAAAAAACAAACTTCAGATCATCTAGTGAATGAAGCTCTTGGTTTAGCTTGAGTACATTTTTTCTGTTGTTATGGTCATCCATTTTTTTATCAGAAAGTTGTAAGGAAAATTCTGACAGATTCTTAGTTGGTACAGGTTTGGGTTGGTGTAATTTTAACAGAATTATACAATACATAGCAATACAACAATTGGCACTATACTATGTCACCAGTGCTCTTTATTTTAAAAAAATGCAATCACTAGGGTCTACTGCATTTCAGTAGACCTAATATTTAAAGCTGTAGCCTATATTTGCTTTTGGTTCCACTCATGATCCTGAATCCCAAATCTAATGCTTTATATTCATATCAAATATTAATTGTTAAATTGTTTTGTTCTTCATGGTGAACTTTGTCTCTCCCAGAATTTTTACACCTGTGGCATTCTACTGCCTGTAATTTGAAATAAATTCTATTAGTTTCTTTGCATAGGGCAATTATGTAGAAATGAAAACAGAGTTCTGTGTACAAATCTCTGTGGGAAACCATTGTTTCTTTTGTTAATCGTTTTTTAAAACTCCTCTCTTTGCAGCAGAGCTTTGTTTCCTCAGTTTCAACTGGCACTCAGCATAAATTGCATTTTAAAACGGCGCTTATAAGATCAGACATTATCAAAGGTTTTTGCAAAAGCCAAAGGAAGTGGACACCTTGTGAACTTTGTCTATACCTATGAATGAAGTCAAGTTGATTAACAAAGCAGGGCCTTCCAGTAGGGTTGCTAGGTGTTCGGTTTTGAACCGGATAGTCCAGGATTTGAGCTTTCTGTTTGGGAAACAAATTGAGAAAATATAAATGTCTGGTATTTTCTAAATAAGATATAATGTAGATTGTGATGTAATGTCAAGCGTGTCCGATATTTTTGTTGAAGCCACCTGGCAACCCTACCTTCCTCTTGGTAGTATAAAATGAATCCATAAATGTACAGGGAGGCCTTCTGTTAATTAGGGGTGTAAAATCCCATTTAATTGGTTAACTGGTTAAACATAGTGTCATTGGGCTGGAGAAGCCCCTTCCCCCACAGGCAGGGGCTGTATCTGCCAGGCTGGAGCAGCCCCTGTCTGTGGGGTGCCCAGGCCCATTGCAGACAGAGGCTGCTTCAACTGGGATGCTGGAGCAGCCCCTGCCTGCAGCAGGGCAGGGCACCCTGCAGTCAGGGACAGCTCTGTCATCCGGGTGGAAGCAGCTCCTCCTTGCAGGATGCCTGGGTCCACAGCGGACAAAAGCTGTTGGAGCAGCCTCCTGCCTCCACTGGTTTAATGGGTTAAACATTCACATCTCTACTGTTAATTATAGTATTTTTGTAAGTGCACTTATCTTGGAGTTGAGTACTGTTTTCACATACAGGCAGTCCCCGGGTTACGTACAAGATAGGGACTGTAGGTTTGTTCTTAAGTTGAATCTGTATGTAAGTCGGAACTGGCGTCCAGATTCAGCCGCTGCTGAAACTGACCGCCAGTTCTGACTTACATACAGATTCAATTTAAGAACCCCAAGCTTCCCCAAGTCAGCTGCTGCTGAAACTGATCAGCAGTTGATTCCAGGAAGCCTGGGGCAGAGCAACTCTGCCTCGGGCTTCCTGTAGTCAGCGCTGGTCAGTTTCAGCAGCGGCTGACTTAGGGACGCCTGGGGCAGAGCAGCTGGGGTGCTGCTGGGTTGCTCCAGTAGCACCGCTCCTCGACGCTACTGGACCAACCCAGCAGCACCCCAGCTGCTCTGCCCCAGGCGTCCTGATTCAGCCACTACTGAAACTGACCAGTTGGCAGCCCCAGCTGCTCTGCTCCAGGGTCCAAAACCAAAGCCTGGTCTGCTGGGGGGGGGGGGCACACTAGCCGCGCCCCCCCCCCAGCAGACCAGGGATACGGGAGCAGAGCCGCAGCGGCAGCGGGGTGCCGCGCCTCTGAGGCTTTGCTCTGGCAAAGCCTTAAGAGGCGCGGGACCCCCCCGCGGCTGCGGCTTCAGTCCCGGTGCCCGTGGTCTGCTGGGGACAGTCCCCAGCAGACCACAGGCAGGGGACTGAAGCGGCAGCAGCGGCGGTTCCCCGTGCTTCTGAGACTTTGCTTTGGCAAAGCCAAAGCTGGACCTCCCCAGCAGACCACAGGCACTGCAACTGAAGCGGCAGCAGTGGGCGGGTTCCCCCGCTTCTGAGGCTTTGCCAAAGCAAAGTCTCAGAAGCGCGGGGAACCGCCGCTGCTGCCGCTTCAGTCCCCTGCCTGTGGTCTGCTGGGGACCGTCCCCAGCAGACCACAGGCACCGCGACTGAAGCGGCAGCAGCGGCGGGTTCCCGCGCTTCTGAGGCTTTGCTCTGGCAAAGCCTCAGAAGCGTGGGAACCCGCCCGGTGCCCCTGGTCTGCTGGAGACGGTCTCCAGCAGACCAGGGGCACCGGAGCAGCTTACGAACGGGGCTTTCTCGCCCCAGAGCTCTCAGGTAGCAATCCGCTACCTCGACCTCCGGGGCGAGAAAGCCCCGTTTGTAAGTGCGGATCCGACGTAAGTTGGATCCGCGTAAGTCGGGGACTGCCTGTACTTAAAGTCTTATAACTTGCAATGTCATTTAAAAAATGTCAATAGGGATGGCATATTCAAATTTTGTGTATATTTGAACCATACATGAGGTTGTTTATTCCTTTGGGCTATGTCTACACTGAGTTTTCTCGGCAAAAAAATATGCAAATGAGGGACTCACGATCTCATTTGCATATTTTCTGCTGATTCGATTTTGTGCTGGCGTTCAGTAGACGGATCTTGCAGAAAAAGGGTTTTTTGCTCAAAAAGAAAACGTCCACACTGCTTGTTTTTGTGCAAAAACAGATCAGCAGAAAATATGCAAATGAGATTGACTCATGAGGGACTCATTTGCATATTTTTTGCCGAGAAAATATCAAAGTAGCCTTGGAGAATACCCAGTGTATGTGCATGTATCTAGAGAGACAGGTTATTCTTCCTGTCAAGCGGTGATGGAGTGGATAGGTCTAATTCGTCCCTCCCCACATGTCTAGGAGTAGAAGTGCTGGTTTTAAGCACTAGTTTTAATTGGAATGTATTTGTATTACTGTAGTGCCTGGGAGCCCTGTTCATGGACCGGGACCCATTGTTCTAGGTTGTGTTGTAATCCCCTCTAGCAGCACGCTGATACTCTGCTCTGGTAGGACGGACAAGTATTTGTTTTTCACTTCATATCTTTCCTGTTATTGGGTTATGCTTGTCCAGTGGCCACACTTCTATATTTTGGAAAGCAAAGATGAGAGAATGAGGAGGGGGAGACAGTGTGGTATTGTCTCCTGGATCCACATTAGCTCCTACCCTCCTTTTTGTAACAGCAATCTAGATGATTGCTCTCTCTCTAGTCCACGGTCTAATTTGTTGGCTGTGCGGTGCAGATGGCTTAGCAGGGCATGCCTGTTTAGTGTACAGTAGCACCTCACCCTGACTGTATTGTCTGGAATAGAGGGCATTAAAAGCAAACCTTACTCTCAGCTCCCAAATAAGTCTTCCCTGCTTGGCTCAATGCCCTAGTGAACTAGCGCAGTCTCTCATTGTTTACATAGTGACAAGAATATCTTTTAATACCAAGTTAATGGTCCTCAGCCACAGCTGTTTGGTTTGTACTCTCCCAGACTCACTGTGTAATACTGTAACATCATCTAAGATTGCTGTTACAGCAATGTGAAGTTGTTGGTATTTCCTTTTGTTCTGTATTCAGCATGGTGGGTGAGGTAGAGGAGAAACAGTTCAGCAAAAGAATACTGCTTGAAGACTGAGTATTATGGGGTCAGGACCATTTGCTGTGTCAAAACAACCAATTATGCTTTTTGCAAAGGCAATGTCTGAGCATGTGACTTATGTGATTACCATTAACATGATTTTAAAATCGGTTGGAGTCCTGTTTTCTCACTAATTCTTATTAGTTCTATAAACTCAAGCCCAGTTTGAGCAGGAACCTATCCAAAAAGGCCTTAGACATGTTTACTAGAAGGTGTGAATCTGAACAAAATACTGTAATGATTATGTGCGTTAAGGAAGTACTGTATGTACTTAGGCTTCTTAGATGTTAATGTATGTTTAGGAAAAGAAAAATGCACTGTTTGAATGATATCCCAGACTTTAAACTTTTTGTTTATGAGAGCAGATTTCCTGTGACAAACATGGGGGAAGGAGAAATAAAAAGAAACAAGAAGCATCCAAACAGCTTTTAATCCTTCTAATCAGGTATTGGGGAATGAATAATGCTGTATGATAACACTTGGCAAACAAGATGGGGGCTACTATAAAACAAATACAAATCTAATCTATTAAGCTCTAACAGAGAGCGGGTTTTGTTGTTCTTGGGTCCGATAGACTAAGACTTTTCTCTTAATTACAATATGGTGTAATTCAAGTTTAGATCCTCCCTCACCAAAATTTCCACAGCATTTTTTCTTTCTTTCTTTCTTTCTTTCTTTCTTTCTTTCTTTCTTTCTTTCTTTCTTTCTTTCTTTCTTTCTTTCTTTCTTTCTTTCTTTCTTTCTTTCTTTCTTTCTTTCTTTCTTTCTTTCTTTCTTTCTTTCTTTCTTTCTTTCTTTCTTTCTCCAATTTTAAGAGCATCTGCTTTCATTTAAGATAATCAGACTCTCAATTCAGTAATAACCAATGGCTTCTAGTGACTAAGATAAACTGAACTTTAGCCTCATAGAAACTCAAAAATAACATTTATTATAAGGTCAAGGGTGTTCCAGTTCTTCTTTGTAAAAGGTACTGAATGAGAGACTAGCAGGAAACCATATGTGGAATGGGAAACACGACTAAGCCATGTAAATAGGCTTGATTTTATTATTACTTTTTCTTGTATTAGCTAATTATTAAAAGAATGCCATCAGGGAGAAAAACAACAAAAAATTAGACATTGTACAGTGAGGCATTGTGGCACAACCTGCTTTATTCCATGCTCAACATGGTCTAGTACCATCATGGCACTGGCACTTATACTGCCAGTTTCTATTGTGTTGAATGAGGAAACTGTGGAAATGGCTTTTGCATAAATGTCAGTCAAGGGAAGGAAGGTGGAAGCCTGAAGGTTTTATAATTAAAATGTTTTTTTTAGACGAAACTCCAGCTTTAGTAGTAGTTGTGAATCTACTGAACTCATATTTTAAGACATCTGCCTGAAGTTGTCACATGGAAAAGCCCACACCATGCCCTCTGACAAACTAAGGCTCTGACAAACTAAGCAGGGCCATGGTACGAAATGAGGTGTATGTTGGGATGGTGAATTCTGTGGAAAAATAAGAGTCTAATTAAAGACTGTATCCTAACGCATAGGCCCAAACAGCTCATATTATTTCTGGCATTTCCTAAATGTTCCATCACACTGGACTTTGCAACCTTAGCAATGTTCTTTTGACGAGGTTGTTTTGTGAGTGCCTGATAGCCATAGCTGCTTGTCCTCCTCTGTGTGGACTTGGCATAAAAGCTTGAAAAAAACTAGTTTACACTTGTCTCTTTTGTATGTGAAAGTGAATTTTGGAATACCAGTCCTCCAAATCCTGGGAGCAGTGGATGAACATGATCATCTGTATAAAGCATGCTCTTAGAGGTATTATATTTGTTAAACATTCTTCTCCAGAAAAATTATTCTGCCAGCCTTCTGAAGAGTCACACACAAATGATCTTAAGAAAACCAATGGGCATCATGTTGACATTGCCACAGGTATGTCATATGCTTGCTTAGGCAAGTCTGGCAGTTTTATTCTATTCCGCTCCAGAGGAAGTAGGACAAAATAGGCAATGCTCTATAGACAGGCCTCTCTGAAAGCCTTCACTGCAATCGAATCGCAGCAAAAATGATCACGCAGTTGTAATGAAACAATTTAGCTTAGTTCTAGATATCTGAGCTCTGGATTGACTGTAGCAAACAGTGCCAACATATGCAATAGAAGACACATGCACTATGTTTTGCAGACAATTTAAACTGTGTAGTAACTCACTTTTGTGATTAATGGACACTGAAAGTACATTAGTGGCTTGATGTAAAGCTGGTGGATGCTTGGCTGTTCAGTTCCAATTAGGAAAACACTGTCTCAGCTGCAAGAAGAAAACATTGTGGCCCTATCAAGATGTCAAAAGTGAGACATTGGAATGCTGAAATTTACAATATAGGCTCAGGGGACTTGTTGAACCACAGAAAAATGAATAGAAGTCTATTGATTAGACTGTACTCTTCATACAGAGAGATGGAATCTTCCTATATGTTTGTGCAGTGCCTAGCATAATGGCCTTCCATTGTAATACGTATAGGCTAGGTCTAGACTGCATCCCTCTGTCGACAGAGGGATGCAAATCACGCATGTTGAAATTGCAAATGAATCATAAAATCATAGAATAATAGGACTGGAAGGGACCTCGAGAGGTCATCGAGTCCAGCCCCCCGCCCTCAAGGCAGGACCAAGCTCCGTCTACACCATCCCTGACAGATGTCTATCTAACCTGTTCTTAAATATCTCCAGAGAGGGAGATTCCACCACCTCCCTTGGCAATTTATTCCAATATTTGACCACCCTGACAGTTAGGAATTTTTTCCTAATGTCCAATCTAAAACTCCCCTGCTGCACTTTAAGCCCATTACTCCTTGTCCTATCCTCAGTAACCAAGAGGAAGACATTTTCTCCTTCCTCCTTGTGACACCCTTTTAGATATTTGAAAACCGCTATCATGTCCCCCTGTGGATCTGTCAAAAATAAAGCCTTTTTCGACAGATCCTGTAAACCTCATTTTTTGAGAAATACAGGATCTGTCGAAAAAGGCTTTATTTTCGACAGATCCGCGTCTAGACTGCTGCTTTTTTTCAAAAAAGCTTAGTTTTGAAAAAAGTGGTGGCCATGTTTATGCTAATGAAGCGTGGGATATTTAAATCCCAGCTTAATTAGCAATTTCGACGTGCCTAATCTACATCTTTCTGTCGACAAAGAGGTGTAGTCTAGACACACCCATAATGATGACAATGGAAAGACAGATGTGTTCATAAGCTTTTCCTTGCTGCCGTCTTATGGGCAATGTGGAATTGTGTCTTCTGGTGATTTGACATGGCTACTTGAAAAGTTATGAGGGATGAGGTGGGTTTCTTGCTAACATCTCTCTAGTGCTTGCTTAAAAAATACACATAGGAACCAAGGGGGTTGGTTTAATAAGGCAAGGAAACCATATTCTCTGCTTTGTTCATGTTATTGTAATCCTTCTCCAGCTCCTTTCATCCAAGGTTCTGAAGGCATTTTACAAGCAGCTCCAAAATTTCTTTAAGTTAAATTGGGGACTGTTGCAGCCCTCAATCAGCACAAGACTGGGTGGAGTGGGAAAGCTGGCTTATAGCTACTTTTCTCCATCACATTCAGCACAACGGAAGATTGAGCCCTGTGGACTTCCAAGCCCAGTTTTCCTTTTCCCCTGGCACAAAGGGGATTTTGCTGAGGGGAAGCAGCAAGAGGAGATACACTTTGTGAGTGTTCAGTTGGGAACTATAACTTGTGCATGGTTGTTGAGAAACTATGCGGAGGACACCGTGGGGTCTGGGAGCATGTGAAGTGCAGGTCAAGTCTGCTCTTTCAGAACTGAACAAGTGAAAAGCAAGTTGGTGAAATTATATTTTCCTCCTTCCTGCTGTCTCCCAAATTGAGTAACTTGAAAATCGGGATAGAAATGTAGCCATGTTAGTCTGGTCTTGCTGAAACAAAAGAAAGGACCATGCAGCACTTTAAAGACTAACGATATGGTATATTACATGATGAGCTTTTGTGGGCCAAAGCCACTTCCTCAGATCAAATTGTGGAAGAAAATTGGCATGACCATATATACCAAAAGGTTACAATTAAAAAAAAAAGTGAACACATATAAAATTGACAAATCAAATTTTAGAACAGAGCAGAGGATGGGGGGGAGGTTAGTGTCTATGAGATAATGATATTGGGGTGATAATTGGGGAAGCTATCTTTGTAATGGGTAAGATAATTAGCCTCTTTGTTGAGACCCATTTGTAAAGTGTCAAATTTAAGCATGAATGACAGTTCAGAGGCTTCCCTTTGTAATCTTGTGTTAAATTCTCTTTGAAGCAGGATGCATGTAGTGAGGTCGTTGAAACAATGCCCAGTATGGTTGAAATGACAAGAAACGGTTTTTCCTTTGTGAAACTATCTGATGTCTGTTTTGTTTGCATTGATTCTTTGGCGAAGTGTCTGAAAATTTTGTTCAATGTACATAGCAGACGGACACTGTTGGGACATGATGGCATAAATTATATTTCTGGATGAGCAGGAATATGTGTTCTTGATCTTGTAACTGAAATGGTTAGGTCCAATGATGGTGTCAGCAGAGTAAATATGTGGACAAAGCTGGCAATGGGGTTTGTTGCAAGGGAAAGTTCCGGGGTTGGTATTAGTGTGGTATGTCCTGTGGTTGTTGGTAAGAATCATCCTGAGGTTAGGTGGTTGTCTATAGGAGACTATGGGTGTGTCTCCCAGAGCCTCTCGGAGTGTAGTATCCTTTTCCAGTATAGGTTATAGTTTATTGATAATGTGTTGGACGGGTTTAAGTTGGGGGCTATAGGTAATGACAAGTGGGCTACGTCTACACTGGCCACAATTTCCGGAAAAGCCATGCAAATCAGGTAAGTCAGGATAGGGAAATCCGCAGGGGATTTAAATATCCCCCGCGAATTTAAATAAACATGTCCGCCGCTTTTTTTCCGGCTTGGAAAAAAGGACTTTCAGTCCTTTGATCAATATTCAAAGGGATGATGATAGTCAATTCTTTGACCTCAGGGGTTACTCTCTGCTAAATTTCAAGTTCCTTCTCCAAACTCCTTAAGTACTAAAGCTATTGACATAGCAAAACTACCTATTTTGATTTACCTCCTTTTCTTAAAAGAGTCTGAATCTTTTTTTTTATTATAAAACCTCAGCCTGAGGCACACACAAGTTGAAGCCTGGAAAACCACAATCCAAAACATTTAAAGTTTGCAAAAGTTGTAAGGAACTGAAAATGGGTGTTACAGGGAAATTGTCAGACAGTTTTAATAATAGTCATTGCTACTGCTTAGCCTATACTATGTAGTTGTATGTAATTAATTATTATTTTAGGTATCTGTTTTATATATTCCTACTTATCAAAGTGATTTTTTTTAAATCAAACTTGAACATTTTGAACAAAACCAAATAGATGTACAAGGCTGAATATCTGCATCTCTTCCATTGTATTTTCTCTTGCTTTTGCAAATATTGATTCAGATCTTTTCATGCTTCATATTTGATTATTTGAATGGCAATATGTGTCTCATCCATTCCTCTCACTAATATCTATTGAGTTGTTATGATATAAATATATAATTTGATAATTCAGTTCCCTAACTGTGATAATATGAAATTGTGAAAGCTTCTATCTTGTTGCTAGAGGAATCCAGTAACTGAAATGGAATGTGTAGGTGTCTAGTTTTTTCACTTATTTTTTGCACGTAGATAACTCCTAATAGCACTCATCAGAATTAATATATACACGGAGTGGAGATGAGAGCTTAGCATTTCCTGATTCATTTTAGACAATGTAATTTTTGCTCTTCATACTTACAAATAGCACCAAATGGTTGTTTAACAAAAACTGCCCCAAATTGGCTCTCTCTTCAAGAATAAACAAAGAGGATAAAGCATCTACTGTTGTAGTTTCTGCTGGTTGGTTTCCTTTGAGGCAACTTGCTAAAAACTCAGAAATGGTCATATAAGTCATTCTTTTTCTAAATATTCTTATGGTGAATTGGTTAATTGAAAGAGTCTCAATATTTATTTTTAATAAATGAATTTTCATACCCATTGCCACTAATGACACCATGATTTAATTTTTTTTTACATATAATGTAAGTATGCTGTTTGCAACCAATCATGGTAAACTGTTGCCGAAGTGGTTTGTTTCTAGTTAGTTCTCTCATTCTGTTTCTTGTACACTCCGACAATGAAGGTGATTAGATTCCCAGTAGTACAGAGGAATAATTAAGTACATTTTTATTAATACCTTAGCCTCTGATCTTGCAAACACTTATGCACATACTTAACTTTACTACTTGAGTATCCCCACTGATTTCCAATGGACTGTGTGTGTTAATAAACTTAAAAAAACATGCATAGAAAGTGTCCTAAAAGGGGCCTTAAAAAGTGTCATGAGCATTGATATTTGTATTATGATTATAAGAACTCTTTTGTGAACGCTTGTCCTAAATTTTCAAATATGATTAGTGTTTTTGGCACCTAATTTGAGACATTTTAAAGGGCTTAATTTTTCAGAAAGTGCTAAACCATTAAGATTTCTATTCTGTATAGGTTCTTATACTGTACTCATCACCATTGTATTTGAGAGCCTTCCAGTAATGCAGTAAGCAAGCAGTGTGACTAACATTTGTCACATGTGTTTTCTCATCTCTTACCCAGAAGTAGAAGTGTGTGGAGTGATTTGTTCTGAAATTCTTATTTTACTCTCACTCTTTGTGTGTATTTCTATACACCAGTGGTGAACCGCAGCCAATGAGAGCCATGAGGCTCCACAGGTTCGGAGCTGGTAAGTAAATCAGAGAGACCCAGTAGCCGCTTTCTCAGAGTGTGTCCATGGACCACTTTGAGAAACACTGGAATAAAGCAATTCACCATGCACTCAGTGGGAAAGGTGATGTTTATGGTCCTTACTTCCTGTGGGAGTTCATTCACAGTCTTGACCCAGGACCTGAGAGAGCTCTGTCTCAATTTGGGCACTGAGCTAAACCTAAAACTGAACTCCTCAAAATCACTCTAGAAAAATTAGGCGCTCGAGTGCTGGGTATAATAGTAGCTGACACTTTACTTTTTAGTAGATATTATTACATAGCATTGAGAATGCAATAAAAGGTGTGTTGCAGTTGTAAGTAAACAGGTAGTAGTTTGGGGCTGAATGTTATACCTCTAAACTTTACATATGGTTACATTTCTACAGAATTTCTGTTGCAATGTGGAAAAGCCTGGGAGAGAATTTTGAGTAGCTGACTTAGATTTCCAGAAGCTAGAAGTATGGCAACTTTCATTGTTATGTAATTTATGAACTGTTTGGGTGTTACTGATAGGTTTTTTAGAAATCTGTTTCACACGCTCCTAGCCATTGTGGCTTGTCTCCCCACTACTTCATTTCTGTTACTTTTCTTTCCTTGATTAATATTTTATCCACTTTGGTGTGTTCTTAGTGTCCCTGATTTGTTCTCAGAAACACTAACTGCTCCTTCCTCAGTTGCATGTACCAAGAATAGAAACCTCCAGGAGGCTTCTCTCATGGTCTTTCCTTGACTATGCCTCTTCTGGTAAGAGTAGACTGGGGAGGCTGAGCCAGATTATGGACACTCTGCTCCTTTCCAGTTGAACAGTTGTATGCGTCCTGTGGGAAAGAGAACCCCATTTTGCTCAGAAAGGAGCTGGTTCCTAAGGATGTCTGCTGGTCTTCCAACCACACTCCTTCTTGACAGTACAGGCAGTCCCCGGGTTACGTACAAGATAGGGACTGTAGGTTTGTTCTTAAGTTGAATTTGAATGTAAGTCGGAACTGGTACATATTGTACCCCAGGTGTCCCCGATTCAGCCGCTGCTGAAACTGACCAGCGGCTGACTACAGAAAGCCCGAAGCAGAGCTGCTTTGCCCTGGGCTTCCTGGAATCAGCCGCTGATCAGTTTCAGCAGCAGCTGACTTGGGGACACCTGGGGTAGAGCAGCTGGAGTGCTGCCAGGTTGGTCCCTGCAGCACCGAGGTGCGGTGCTGCGGGGACCAACCCAGCAGCGCCCCAGCTGCTCTGTCCCAGGCATCCAGATTCAGCCGCTGTTGAAACTGACCAGCAGCGGCTGAATCGGACATGCCTGGGGCAGAGCAGCTGGAGTGCTGCTGGGTTGGTCTAGTAGCGCCGCACCTCAGTGCTGTGGGACCAACCCGGCAGCGCCCCAACTGCTCTGTCCCAGGCGTCCAGATTCAGCCACTGTTGAAACTGACCAGCAACGGCTGAATTGGACATGCCTGGGGCAGAGCAGCTGGAGTGCTGCTGGGTTGGTCCAGTAGCGCTGCACCTCGGCGCTGTGGGACCAACCCGGCAGCCCCCCAGCTGCTCTACCCCAGGCGTCCTGATTCAGCCACTGCAGAAACTGACCAGCGGTTAGAAAAGCCTGGTCTGCTGGGGGACAAGGGGGGCACACTAGCTGCACCCTCCCCCCCCCCAGCAGACCAGGCTTTTCTCGCCGCAGAGGACGGGGGCGGCGGGACTGTGGCACGTCTCGGCGGTCCAGCCACCCGTGTCCTCTGCGGCGAGAAAAGCCTGGTCTGCTGGGGGGGGGGGGACGCGCACTAACTGTGCCCCCCCCCAGCAGACCAAGGAGACGCAGGTGGCGGGACCACCAAGACACGCCGCGGTCCTGCCTCCCGCGTCCTCCGCGGCTTTTCTCGCCACGGAGGACGCGGGCGGCGGGAATTCCGCAGCGCATCTTGGGGCGGTCTGCTGGGGGGGGAGGGTGCAGTTAGTGCGGGGTGAGTCACCCCGTTTGTAAGTAGGGATCCGACATAAGTTGGATCCACGTAACCCGGGGACTGCCTGTCTGAGTTTAGTACAAACCACATTGTGGTTGGCTGGAATCTCCTGTTCAGTAGCAGCCACAAAGGGAAGCAAAGAAGAGGTATCAAAGTATAACTATAATTGGAACAAAAGCTGTGTCTACTCCTGTCAGGAAACCCGGGAGCAAAACAGGAGACAGCGCTGCAAAAAGTAGCAGTCTCCTCTGATCCAGTTCCATTAAGTTAATGCAATCCCAGTGACCACTTTGCCATGCAGGCCAATGGAGGTAGAAGACAATGCTATGGAGGTGACAATATTTTGAACGCTTCCTTGGAGAAATGATGATCATCCCACATGGGTCAATGTGCTTTGTGTCATGTAGAAAGAAGCTTTCTTAGACCTTCACTAGTTTAATCAAATCCTCGCTCCCACAGACTATTTCGTAAATAGATCCTTCAGGGTTATTTCATTTACCTGTGTCCTAGGAGACACAGAAATGAAGGTAAACATCACAAGGATACAAAAAAGTATATATTTGTATAACAGTAGTGAGAATAAATTCCATGTGATTATAAGCTGTTATCTTATCAGTGATCCAGAAAGTACTGAGATAATATTATCCCAACATTTTCCACAGAGTAAATGTGTCGGCTATGGCAATTTCTAAGATATCAGGTTATCTGACATCCTATTACTCAACAGTCTCTTTGAGTTTTCTGTTTTGACTTGTTTTACATATGGGAGACACATATATATGAGCATAAATATTCAAATTAAACACATTATGCCTGCTCAGATCTTGTCAGATTGATATACATTAGGGATTGCAGCTTTTCATGGCTCTTATTTTCTCAGCCTGTTATGAATGGTGACATCTTTTAGCTTGGATAATTATTATTTAGTTATAATTCTATTTACTATTCCATGCTAAAGCCCATGTTAAAAGAATGTTGAGGTTATATAAAGCAGTCTTCGGATTTAGCAAATGGGGTAATGAAGGCAGCCTAGCAATCCAAATTTTACTCCCTGGGGCGTAGGAATTGTTCATTCAGTGCATCGGACAGATGACAATTTGTGCAACATTCATCAGCTTAGTATCTAAGTTCATCACAAACATTATGGACATCATCTTCACAACAACTGAGAAGATTGGTCCATTTTGTCTACAACTCATATGTAGCTGTAACTCTACATAATCATTTGAAACTGATGCCAGAGACTCAGTATGGTGTGGAAGAATGCATGACACACTAATAGCAGTATGAACTTTGTAAAATGTGAAGTTGTCCTGAGGCACCTTAAAAACTAACCAAAATATATAGAATCATGAGCTTTCGTGGGTAAAACCCACTTTATCAGATGAATTAGAGTGGAAATAACAGAAACCAAGATACATATATATCAGCAGAAGTACCACCTGTCAATTGAAGAAGTGCCTGTGTTGATGAGGATAATTAAGGATACATGCCATACATAACTTTTGATTGGAAATGCAGATGTTAAAGGCAGGAGAAATTGGCTTGTAATGTGCCAACTAGTTAATGTCTTTTTTCAAGCCCAGGGTAACAGCGTTAAATCTGTCGATGAATTTCAGTTCTGCAAACTCTCTCTGTAATTGGTTAGTGAAATTCCTTTGTAGAAGAATGGCTACTTTTAAATCCAGGATTGAGTGATCAAGCAGGTTAAAATGTTCCCCTACAGGTTTATGTGTTACCATTCCTGATGTCTGATTTGTATCCATTTAACTTTTGTCGAAGAGACTGTCTGGTTTGGCCAATTTTCATGGCAGAGGGGTGTTGCTGGCACTTGTGTAACTGTTATGTCACAATAAAACTGTCCTTCAAATGCACTAGTTGGTGCCTTTCTGGGTGACACTACCCCTGTCAAGTGGACAGATTTTTCTGGGGAATGCAAAAGCTACACTTTTTGGACCTCAATAAAAATACTCTACTCCAATTTTCAGTTTTCTACTCCAAACTCCTGAGCCACAAGAACTGTTTGAAAAATATTAACAAAACTTTGTGAATTCCTTTTTACTATATCTATTGGAACAGGTTTCTTTTTATTTAAAACCATTTAATGATGCTTTTGACTAATAATATGGAGCCTGGCCTGATCCTTGTCTTTCTATGGACTGCTATGGGCATTGAGTAAGTAACATTTGTTTCAAGAGCAGAATTGCATTCAGAATAGAAGTAGCCTCATGGTGCTAATTTTAATATTCAATATTGTTAGCCAATATACTTTTCTTGTAACATGTCCAACTGGTCACTTCCATGCGTCTTTAGGCAAAAGTAGGGCATGGGGATTTACAGTCCTGATGGATACCCTGCTTACATTTCATCAGAAGTTTCTTGAAACTGAAATATAACAAGACTGGATGAGAAGGAATCTTTGAACAATAGTGGCTGTGAGTTGTCACAGCATTCTTACTTGCGTGGATCACAATAAGTTGAATGTGTGATTGCATTATGAAACTCCTATTGGCAGGTACTGTAAATGGTAATATAACTCTTTGGAATTGGTATAATCTTTGCAGTGTGTTTGTACATCTCCTAGCACAAAGTGGTCTGTGATCAGAGCTCCTAGGTGCTACCCCAGTGCAAATAAATAAATAAATAGCATCACTGCTATATACCAATTTTGAGTTAGCTTCACTAATCAAATCATGGCTGATAGCAGTGACACTACAGAATAGTTTTCACAGAGGCCATTCATGCCAATCCGCTGCCCTAAACAAAAGTTCAGTCTGAGGCCTCCTCATCTACTATGTATTTGAGAGAGTTTGTTCATCTGTCTGTGTATCTGCCTGTTTGTTTGTTCAAGAACTTCTCCTAAACAATAATAACTAGGACCACTAAATTTGGTATGCATTTTCCTTTTAGGGATTGGCTGGGTATGTGTGCTCCCCTCCAGGACTACCGCAGTCTTGAGCCTCTCACCCCCAGGTGCCCTTTAGGAAGTGTGTGTGTGTAGGGGGGGAGCTGATGCCCTCCCCCCTGATTTGTGCAGGGACATTGCTGGTTGTTCCCCTTCATCAGGGAGCAAGGGGAAGTGCATAATTTTGCTTCAATTCTTACTCTGGCTCAGGAGCACTGGTGGCAGACAAACCTGGACTTATACCAGCCAGGTGACATGCACCTCTCCCCCAGCTGTGCCTGCTGGAGCTGCAGTGGCCATGGAGAGGTGCTTCTCTTCTGGCGCCAAGCTGCTGCGCTGAGAGTACAGGGTTGTCCTCTCTCCTTGGGGCAGGCTGCACACTGAACCCCTCATCCCCAGCCCAACCCAGAGCAGTGACTTAAATGAAACATGTACATTTTTCATTTTATTTTCCAAAATCCCAAAATTAACTGAGTTAATGACCCAACCAACACCAGGTAAATCTTCCTCCGTTGCTGCTCCCCCCCACCCCGCCTCTGCCTCTCATGCAGCCAGCTTGGAGGCTGATTGGGTAGATACCAGCCTGTGGCTGAAGAAGCAGCTGGACTCCAGTGATAAACCACACAAGATGGGAACAGTCCAATCCCTGTGCCCTGGCAGGATGCACCTGCCAGCTTGTAGTACCCCAGTTAAAAGGCAGCATGAAGCCACCCACTCTGGGGATGCTGATCCCCCTGCTGCCTGTCTCCCTCTCTCAGCAATCAGTTGTCTTTGGAAGCTGCCGTTTCTGAAGCAGTCTCTGCCAGTTCAGTAGCATCAGTGGCTCGCCAGCAATGGCTGACATCTCCAGTGTATTTTCAACCTCATTTTCTCCCCCCACCCCCACCTTCCCCAATAAGGAGTTCTTGGTGTTCTGGAATTAGTAAAATAATCTCTTTCTCCCAACCTCCATGCATCAAAGTCTAAAGGCATTATCATCTCCGCTGGGGGTCTGTGAAGTCATGGTGAAGTGCGATTTAATGAGAAATTGCCACCTCTCTAACAAGTGTTGGAATGTCCCAGGCTGTCCTTGGGGTGCTGTTGGTGTCTTTCACAACAATAAACTCCCTGTCAACAGTCTTGGCCATTCGCAAACACCAGTAGAGCGCACACAAACACTTATCAGCTCCTGTAAGACTGTGCGTTCATAAAAAGCAATGTCATAAAAACCTTCAGTGGTTGGCAATTCCAGAGCTCACTGTTAGTTGAAAAGAATTCCAGAAGAACACAGGGCTCTTATCAATTTTAATTGCTAGGCAGTGGAGAGTTGCTGTTTGTTTAACGTCATCTGCTGTTGGCAACTCTGTTCTGTGCAGTGTTTTATAGATATTGTTTCTGGCAAGTAGTGTTTCCACGAGCTATATATTTTGATGTAAAAAAAATGTGTTAAGGCATAGCTGAGACTGCACAGTAAAGAAGTACAGAAGTTGTGGTTTCAGGAAGATGTTGACTGGGCTGCATTTTTAATTTTATGGCATATGATTTTGGACAGGAAGTCAGTGTTAAATTTCATATTCAATCAGAAAAGGAGGAATAGGTAGGTATGACTGAATTTATGAAATGGAGCTAGTGTAACCCATACATCTAGTGTGGTTCACTGTCCTATGCATTGGCATCTAGACCACAGCAACAGCTAAGATCAAGAGACCTCTACAGCATGGGCTGAGAAGCAGCTGGCTTTTAGCTCAAAGGGTAGAGGCTCCTATACTAAGCTCCAGGTTCAGATCTGTCTGGTGATGATTACACTAACACAGTTTCAGGACACTTTAGGTTTCTGGCCTATCTTTTTTCATGGGCAGAGTCTCATGTCTCATTCCCTCCTCCCTGCGGAATTTCAGGCTACACTGCTCACTACCTTATACTGTGATTATCCCCAGCAAGCCACACTGCCTAAAAGGCCTGCAGTTTGCTTTTTCTCTGAGGGTACATCTACACAGCAGGACTAAAGCTGAAATAAGCTACGCAACCTGAGCTACATCAGTTGAGTAACTTAAGTCGAAATAGGTTATGTCAGTTTTTGGCGCCGTCTACACAGTGCACACAGTGCCACAAAGCTTTTCCTTCGACTTCCCTTACTCCTCATAAAATGAGGGTTACAGTAAATAGTCCTCCAGCTTGACGTTATTTTGACAGAATGTCAAAATAACAGCTTGTAGTGTAGATATGGACTGTGTTATTTAGGAATAATGTCAGTTATTCCGAAATAACACTGCAGTGTAGACATACTCTGAGAGTTATGACCAGTGTATTGCCTGCAGTTATAAATTACCACACAGCTCCCTCTGAGTGAATATATTTATTTTTCAGGCAAAACTGAGACAACATACTAAGACAATAAAAGAACCTACACACATGCTAAAAAAAGCTTACCAAAGGTCACCCCTAATTCTAACTTGAGACTCTAGTAAGTTTTACATCCTAAAACCGCATAGTTGGATTCTTCTTAAGTTTAGAAGTTCATCTATCTTAGCTCTAGAACCAGAACTGAAACTTGGCTGATCAGTCCTTCCTTTATATGGCTTAAGCCATTGATCTAGGCCTTCTGTAACAGGCAATCCACTTACAGTGGTCTTCTCCTCAGGGCAATGTTTCAAAAGTCTGGGAGTTCGGGTATTGGCATTAACCTCTACCTAGGAGTTACCCAGGAAATTCTTTTAACACTTATTGGTCTAAAATTCTTTGTCTAACATATTTTCAATATTATCTTTTGAACTCCCAGGTCTCATATCTATCATACCTTCCCACTCAGAGGGTATGTCTACCCTACCCCGCTAGTTCGAACTAGCGGGGTAATGTATGCATACCGAACGTGCAAATGAAGCCCGGGATTTGAATTTCCCAGGCTTCATTTGCATAAGCCGGCCGGCGCCATTTTTAAATGCCGACTTGTTCGAACCCTGTGCCGCGCGGCTACACGAGGCGTGGAACGAGGTGTACAGATAGTTCGGAATGGCTTGCTAGTTCGAACTATCTAGCCCGTGCCGCGTGTAACCGCGCGGCACGGGGTTCGAACAAGCCAGCATTTAAAAATGGCGCCGGCCGGCTTATGCAAATGAAGCCCGGGAAATTCAAATCCCGGGCTTCATTTGCACGTTCGGTATGCATACATTACCCTGCTAGTTCGAACTAGCGGGGTAGTGTAGACATACCCAGAGAGCTTACATACAATCTAAGTCCACAATAATGCATAAACTTAAAGTCTTCCAAGGATATTGCAGGAAGCTGAAATATCTGTCACAGTAGCTACAGTTTCTGTGGGAACTTTAACATTTGCGTTTTTCTTCACTCTAGTGATTGTAGCTTCACATCTTTAGCATAGCATACTTTTACTGTATATTAAGCCTTTTAACAGGGGTTCAATCGGTTTTGTAACTTACCGGCTTTTCTGACAGGTGACAAGTGCACACGTCCAGCACTTCGACAGATGCACGGATCAGCCAACTTTGCAGCGATGCTACTAGATTGCAGTATAATGATACTTTAAAAAACAGCGGGATTTTTTTTTTTGGCAAAGTAGGACAAGAAGGACAATTATTTTCAAAGGAGGACAAAAGGAGGACATAATTATTGGGGAGGGCAAGCCCCTCAAAAGGAGGACTGTCCTCCTCAAAGGAGGATGTCTGGTCACCTTATGTAATGATATGTGTGCCTTTCCACACAGAATGAGTATGACATGACAAGCAAATGAAATTGTACGTAAAATGAAATAACAATATGTATCAGGTCTTTTGAGTCCAGAGAGGTAAATTTCTTCTGCCACTGGATGTAGTTATTTCTAACTTTCCTAGGTCTTACAGGGGTAGCTGTGTTAGCCTGTAACTTTAAAAACAATGACTAGTCTTGTGGCACCTTAAAGACTAAACAAAATATATAGCATCATGACTTTATGTGAGTAAAATCCACTTCATCAGATGAGCTGGAGTGGAAACCTAGGTTTTGACATAAATTTGCCATACTCAGTATGGCTTCTGTATAATTCCCAAAAATTTTCTTGAAATAATACAAGTGGGAATTAACAAATTCCTTAATTATATGGTGCATCTAGACTGGCAAGTTTTTCCGCAAAAGCAACTGCCAGCTGTCTACACTGAATTTGTGCAAGAACACTGACGATCTAATGTAAGATTGTCAGTGTTCTCCCGCAAATACAATGACTCTCCCGTTCGGGAAAAAGCCCTCTTGCGCAAATGCTTTGTGCAAGAGGGCCAGTGTAGACAGCTGAGAACCGTTTTGCGCAAAAAAGCCCTGATGGTGAAAATGGCGATCGGGGCTTTCTTGCTCAAAACCGTGTCTAGATTGGCATGGACGCTTTTCCGCAAAAACTGGTTTTGCACAAAAACATCCGTGCCAATCTAGACGCTCTTTTCCACAAATGCTTTTTCCGTTAAAAGCATTTGCGGAAAACCATGCCAGTCTAGACGCAGCCTTTGAGTATAATGAATATTATTTTGCTTATACAGCACCCCTAAGTGTTTTGGCTAGTTTATAAACCTATAAGAGAGGTCGCTGCCCAGATATCTTGTAGGCTAGACGATATGCCAATAAACATGAGGAAGAGGAGTGGGGAAAGAAGAAATAATTAAAACAAATCTTGCCTACATATTGCTTTTTATTGCTTTTGGTCCCTGGCCTGCGTGCTGCATATTTGGATTTCTGCATAGGTTTGGCATTTTGCTAAATGTGTTGTGCCTGCTCCTGCTCTCAGTTTTGCCCCATCCTCTTCATTTATTTTGAAATACATTTTTGTGTGCAAACTGAGTGCTTATCACAGGAGAACTTACCTTGTGGCCTAGACCAGTGTCTGAAAGGGCACCGCGGAAACACTTTCAGAAACACTTAAACCGGGGTGGCCAGTCTACTGGCGCCGCGGCCACGGAGCCTCCTGGCTCCCATTGGCTCTGTTTTGTCCTTTGCAGCCAAGGGGAGCTGTGGGAAGCGGTGACCTGGCCGACGCCACTTTCCGCAGCTCCCCTTGGCTGCAAAGGACGAAACGGAGTCAATGGGAGCTGCGAGGCTCCGTGGCTGTGGCGCCGGTACATAAACAAACTGGGGCATCCAGTTAAAGTGTTGCTGAAAGTGTTTCCGCGGTACCCTTTCAGACACTAGTCTAGACAAGCCAAGCCTGAGCAAACCTGATTACAGAAAGAGCACTACCTGAGGTGAATCAGGCAATTCCCCATAAAGAGCAGAAGGTGAAGTGAAGAGGGACAGTCAGTCTTAAGTGAGGATAAAGCCCAGCTGGGAAGAGAGCTGGAGCATGAGGCAGGCAGCTCAGAGCAGTGAGGAAAGCTCTCTAGTTAGGGAAAACTGGTAGAAACCCATATTGATCAAAGTAAGACACTGGGAGACCCAGAGGGGAACTTACGAGGATAGGTACTGCAGCACATGTTAAAAAAGCAGGGTACCAGGGTGGTGTTCCCTTGCAACAAACCCTGTTGCCAGCTTTGTTCACATATTCACTCTGCTGATACTATTATTGGACCTAACCAAGTGAGTTATAAGATCAAGAACACATATTCCTGCGCATCCAGGAATATAATTTATGCTATCATGTGCCAAAAGTGTCTGTCTGCTTTGTACATTGGACAAACGTCTCAGACACTTCGCCAAAGGATCAATGCCCACAAAACAGATATTAGACAGGATCACAAAGAAAAAACAGTTTCTTGCCATTTCAACCAGAAAGGACACTGACTCAATGACTTAACTACCTGCATCCTGCTACAAAGACCTTTTAAATCTGCTCTTGAAAGGGAATCCTCTGAACTGTCATTCATGCTAAAATTCGACACTCTACACTGGGGTCTCAACAAAGACTCTAGCTATCTTACCCATTACAAAGATAGCTTCCCCAATTATCACCTCTAATACCATTAGCTCACAGACATTTACCTCCCCCCCCCCCCCCGCATCCCCTTTCTGTTCTGAAATTTGATTTGTCTTTTCATATGTGTTCATTTTTTTAAATTGTATCCTTTGGTATATATGGTTGTGACTATTTTCTTCCACTATTTGATCTGAGGAAGTGGGTCTGGCCCATGAAAGCTCATAATCTAATAAACCCTCTTGTTAGTCTTTAAAGTGCTACATAGTCCTGTATTTTGTATATAGCAATGGGCATCCTGAAAGCACTGTGCAAATATTAATCACATTCTCTTCCCCATCTTAGTCTGTTTCTTTTCCTTTGTTTTTCTGCATATCTCTAAACCTTTTTTCCTTGTAGTATCTCTCTGTACTTTTTTCCTTTTCTATGCCTCTTCCTTTCTTTGCTCTCTGCAGGTGTATTCACAAGTTATGTTTAGAAAAGCAGCCGTGGGAGGCTGGAGTAGCTACTTGATTTCACTTTCACATTCTTATGTTAAAGTATGCCCCAATGGAGAAGAAAGCTGACTTTCCCTGGCTGGGATTAATCAGTTATTTTTCTGCAATCAAGGATTTTACACATGGCACTGACTATGGAAGGAAATTGCCTGGGATTACACAATCTTAAACCATTTCCCTTTTTTTTTTCAGATGTCCTGTGGTGAAAAGCACTTCTCTATTGTAACACTGTAGACAGCTGTTGTTGCCCCTGCCACTGCTAAAAGTAGGCAGATGGCAGAAGATAGACCAGGCAATATACAAGTAGCCAGCAATTCAGAACTGCTATGCCTGAGTGTTTTGAGAGGCAACCTAGTTATGCCAATTTCTTTGCTTCAGTCAATTTAGGAGGAAGGGGTGTATTTTTGCTGTGCCTCCTTTACCTCCTCCTTTATTGTGCCCTTAACTTTTCTAACTTAATTTTAAATAAGCACACTATATTCACACTGTCATACTTAATCTTGTCAAGCTTCCACAATTCTTGTGAAAGGAACTGGCCTGTATTTTGGTTTGTTTTTTAAATGAGCAGTTCAGTTTACTTATAGAGTAGGAGCGGTTCTTTATAAAGGCACACTATCTACAATAAG
The DNA here is from genome assembly GCF_052426305.1 of Pelodiscus sinensis. Lineage (NCBI taxonomy): Eukaryota > Metazoa > Chordata > Testudines > Trionychidae > Pelodiscus > Pelodiscus sinensis. Next base: position 116,272,096 of record NC_143056.1, on the reverse strand, counting down.
TAAATAGTGCAATTACATAAAACTACAGGTAGTACCAATAAGATAACCAACACAGCCTTTCTGCAGTTTCAAACAGTTAACAACCAAATCATTTGTGGATTGTACACACAATTTATGATCAGTTGAACTCTGTGGCACCCACCAGTTCTTTAACAAACACAATCTCCTTTGGAGATTCTGTATCTGTCGATAGACAAGTTAGAGGATTTTTCCACAACAGAACATGCTATGCAAATGCGTCAGTGTAGCCGATCTTTTTATTTCCCGGGTGCTGATTGAGAGTGCTAGTTATTTGTGCTATGGAGAAGTAATGATAGACTTAATTACAAGTGTCTAACTGTATATAGTGTGGATTAACTGGCCGAAAGAGGAAGCTGACTCTTTTCAAAGCCCTACGGTCTTAACTTTTTCAGCATTGTGCTAATCACTTAGTAGATCAATATTAATATGTTGTGAATGTGACTGATCAAGTCATGGGACAGCTCTTTGGTAGAGTTGCTGTCATTTTGGTTTTCAGGCATACCGCTCTTGATTTTTATGGAGTATTTTTGAATGAGTTTTCAACTAGAAAGGTTTTTGTTTTGTGTTATTTTTTTCTAGCTTTTTATTCAGGTTTTATCTAACTTGATGGTGTCAGGCTTTAAAAAGCGAGATCCAGTTCTGAAGAGCTCTTTAAAAATGCAATGAAGCAAAGGGTCCCAAACTGTGATGCATAGAGAACTTGCTGCCAATGGAGCACCAACAGAGCAAAAGGAGAAAGCAGGCTGGTTAAAAGGATTTGTCTCTCTATGCTCTCCTAGCTGGGGGGAATTGAACAGATGAAAGCAGGGGGCAAGGAAATGAAGAGCATAAAGTAGCAGAAGCTGTGGTTAGCCTAATTCCCCAGTGGACAAAATACTGTGTCATGGAAAAGACACATACTTTCCTAATATGACTTTTTGCTGTAGTTGTGACAGGGATATTGTACAGCTGAGAGTGCAAGGGTAGGTATGATTGCAGAGGTACAACTGTATGTGTGACAATCTTTGGATTAGGATGTTATCCATCTTGTCAAAACAATGGACAAGCTCTGAAATGGAACAAAGATGTGCTCATGTGCTGTTCCTAGTCAGGCAATGTAGCTCTGAACTAGAGGAACTCACTGTGCCCAGCCTTCCTAGAGCCAAAGGATCTATAACCTTATGGAATGCTCTGTCTCTATGGGGTATCCTCATTTTACAGATGGGAACTGAGGCAGCAAGACATTGTGACTTTCCCAAAGCTATACAGCAAGCTTGTGGCATATTGAGGAAATGAACTGAACCACTGTCTTCCAAGTCCCAGACTAGCAATCCTTCCTCTACAACAAGAAGTCCTGTGGCACCTTATTGACTAACAGATGTATTGGAGCATAAGCTTTCGTGGGCAAAGACCCACTGCGTCAGATGCATGTTCAAGTGGGTTTTTGCCCATGAAAGCTTATGCTCCAATACATCTGTTAGTCTATAAGGTGCCACAGGACTCCTTGTCGCTTTTGCAGATCCAGACTAACACGGCTACCTCTCTGATACTTGAATCCTTCCTCTGTGATCCTGTCTTTTCTGTGGCGCACATGTCTCCACATAGGCTGTCCACTTCCCCATACTGCGTACTCAATCTGTGGAAAGAAGACCCCAGGGTGTGTATTGACCATATTTCTCTATGCACCTGTTGTGCAGAAGTACACAGCATTTGGAAAACTTGCCAGTGCCTATTGGCCTAAGTAGTACTCCTGTTCCCCAGGCTAAAATATAAGGGGAGTCCCCTCCTCCTCTTGCCCAGTCCCCTGCTGGTCCTGTGCCCCCACTGCTTCAGCTTGCAGTGCCCAGTTTTCACCAGCCAAATGGTAAGCCCCCCAGTAAAACACCAAATGTCCATTCATGTACTTCTCTACTTGGTTAGTGGTGAACTACTCCGTAACAACTTTACACTGGGCTATATCTCCCTTTGCCCCCAAATACAATGCTGGTTCACATGTGATGAAATTGGTTTGCACAGCCTCCTCCCTTTGGGGTAGAGGCTGGTTTAGAAAGGGGGCTGAAGGTACTTGAATAGGTTAGCTGGGGATTTCCTTGAATGGCTGAGTTTATACCACCCAACGCTCCCATTCAGTGTAGCATGCATGTCAGGAGTGAGGGGAGGTGTGGCTTGAAGGTACTATATTCTAAGAACCTCTAGCATATCAGACTGTAGGAGTTCCTTTGAGGCTGTTCTAATGTGTCTTGAATGGAAATCTGGCACACCCGAGGTTCTGTGTCTAAATTCTTCCATAGTTCTCCAGCTTAAGTCTTTTGTAAGCCAACTTCTTCAGTGCTCTAGTTGCATTCTAGAATTTTGATACCTTTTCTCAGCAGGAACCATCTCTGAGTCTGAGGTTAAGCAAAGGAAATTGTTCCCAATTTATCAAAACACCTCCAGCTAGGTTTAAGCAGAATAGTACGTGTAGTGAATGTTTGCATGTATGTTCTCCAAGACTTCCTTAAAGACCAGGAACTTATATAATATCCATACCAAGAAACTGCTCTCTGTCCAAAACCTTTTATAAAGTCATCTATGTCCTTGGTCCCAACTTGGTGTATTTTGTACGTGTACTATAATTTTATAGTAAGGATCAATTGTATAGTTAATGGCAAATACTGCAAGATATGTTATTGGCTTGCTCCTGGATGGTGCTGAGTACCCTCTACATCCACTGAATTCTATTCCTTGGAAATTCTTTTACTGAACAAAAAAACATATTGGCATATATGCATAGCTGACCTTTCAGCTGTTTACAAGGAAACAATGTTATTCAGCAGCTGGGTCGACAGGCAGGGGAAAGCAATCTGTGCCAGCTAAAGGACAGTTACAGAATATACCTCACATGCCCTGGAGCAAGGAAGGAACAGGACCAAAAGTGGTCTGAAGTGATTCACAGTTGTCTGGTCCTCTTTCTGTTCTAGGGGAGCCCAGCTATGTGTTGCCTCATATTCTGGGCTTCTGATAATGCCATCGTAAAGCCTTAAATTGTTCCTTTGCACACCATAAAGAAGCTGAGTTTGAATATGCAGGTTGTAAGCAGTTCAATGCAGGTACTGTTTGTAGGTAGCATGGCTTAGATTTCTGATAACCAATGGTGGGATTTTTCAAAAGTGCATGAGTGTCATAAATCTCATAGAAAGTTAATGGGACTTGTGGTCCTAAGCCACGCGGGTGGTTTTAGAAATTCCATCCCAAATCATTAAAAATAAGACACCTCAGATGCTGTTTCAAATAACAGCTGATACAGCAACACTTACTAACCTTACTAACAACATCTCTAGTATATCCTGAATAATTCAGTGTGCTCTAATATTACCAAGTGTTGATTTTATTTGTCATGCTGCTGCAGGGTTATAACAAATCATTAAAGATATTGATTTAAAAGCACACAATTAAGATGTTGGTGGTTACCTGTCGTCGCATAATCCTGCAGCAGTAACTTATTGCTTTCGTTTGTTTGTGGGTGATGATAAGCAAGTAGTTTTGTCTCTAGTTACGAGATCTACAATGTTCAGGTGACAAAGATGGAGAGAGGCAGAGAAGTGGTATTAATAATTCCTATTTTAAAAAGAAATCACAACCAAACCACAGCCAAACAACTGGTTAATGAATTAGTTAAAGAATCCTAGATATTAAAGAGTCACACATTCTATTGACTTGCTAAAATGACGAATGGTGGAAAATTACATGTCTTATATTTTATCCTTAAGTCAGGAGAGTGGGATTTAAAAAAAAAATTATTATAAGGTAATTATTGTACCTATGAAAGTGGTGCTAGCTAGGGATGTTAAATACCGGTTAATTGAATAGTTGATTAACCTCATGCATTCTTATTGATTACTTGACTATTCTACAGTCACCAGGGGTGGGGCCTACAGCCATTGCAATCTGTCTCCACTCCTAAGGAGCCCCCTGCCACTGTGTGTGGGGTGCCAGGCGGGAGCTGGTCCCCTCCCAGACTGGCTCTTTTGCTCCACGCTGTTGCCTGTGATACAGAGGCAGCAGCGCGGGGTGGCAGCAGCCTGTCTGGGGGGGCCGTGGTCTGAGCTCCTGGACCTAGTGCAAGCTAGATCTGAGCTGGGCTGCCTGCCCACTAGGTTCTAATTCACTTTAAATGTAGAGCTTCAGTGGGAGTAGGTCCCGGACCTGGGGCAAGCCGGGACTGAGCTGTGCGGCCAGACAGCCTGCTAAAAAATTTACTGGCAAGAGGGAGGGAACAAACGGGAAATGTATAGCATTAACCTAAAAGCTTGTGCTTATTGGTTAATAAGTTTATCAACTACACTATTACATCCCTAGTGCTAGCAAGACGGAACAACACACATTTCTGAACTGTTTTGTTTTGTTTACTGTGTCTCTGTCTTGAAGGGAAAATATTAAAAGAAAAGCCAGCCATATACAAGGACAAACTATTGATCTCACCCCAGGATTCCTGAGTCATTCTACAGTAGTAAAGCAGAGTACATGTGCAATAGATGGGTGGAAAAACAGAAACACTCCCTGCACTCCCGCCCTCCCACAACTGTTTTGCTGGAAGATTTTTTAAAAATTACAAATCAATAGGAAGATATCCCAGGACTCCCTGTTATGTCAAATGCAGCAAAGTCCAACTATCCAAATAAACAATTAGCAGTATCATTAATGAACATCCTAATGGGGGAGAATGTGTTTTAATGTACATGTATGAAAGTCCAATATTTGTTGAAAGTCCTAGGGTGTCCTTATACCTTACAGTTAACCTTTGCATCCTTCAGCTGTTTTGGTGATTTTAAATTTGACTGGAGCTTTTATGGTTTCATCATAAAGGTATCAATCTGAAAAATTTTGATGAGAAAAACAGTTTTATTTTTAAGATTCTATAGAGCTCTGGGGAGTAAACTTTATTCATAAAACTATCTGGATATTCTCCTTCAAATCACTCCTTGAAATGTTTATTTGCTGTGATGTCTACCAAAAACTTGATAATGATTAGGCTGAAGATGCATTGACCCCATAGCCTATCCTGTCACATTGTTTCCATGTGCTCCCCTCCCCCGTCTGCATACATGCTGGATTCCTTTGGGCCTGGGGTGGAAGTGTTCACCCCCCAACTCCGCGCAAGGTCCCACCCCTGCCTGATTCCTTTCCCCAAACCTTCATGCCATCCCACATCTTCCCACTGCAGGCACTACCTCTTCTTGCCCCCTCCCCTGTGCGCACTCTATCCCCGATCCTCCCTCTTAGAGCTTACTGCTCGCTGTGAAACAGCTGATTGTGGTGACTGGAAGGTGTTAGGAGACAGAGGAGGAGTTTATCAGTGGGTGCACTATGGATGGAGCTAGCAGCTGGTGGGTGATAAGCACCCTCTAATTTTTGTGTGGGTGGGTGCTCTGGCCCCAGAGAACCTATGGAGTTGGTGTCTATGCTTGTCATAAGAACGGCTATACTGAGTCAGACCAAAGGTACCTTTAGCCCAATATCCTGTCCTCCAACAGCAACCAATGCCAGGTGCCCCAGAGGGAATGACTAGAACAGGTAATCATCAAGGGCACGACTACACAGCAGGGCTGAAGCCGAAATAAGCTAAACAGCTTGAGCTACGTCAATTGTGTAGCTTAAGCTAAAATGGCTTATTTGGGCTTTTGGCGTTGTCTACACAGCAGGAAGTCTGAGAGAGAGCACTCTTCCTCCGACTTCCCTTACTCCTCATAAAATGAGGGTTACAGGAGTCAGAGTAAGAAGTCCTCCAGCTCACCATTATGTCAGAATAACTGCTTGTAGTGTAGACGTGGACTGTGTTGTTTCGGAACAAAGTCAATTATTCTGAAATAACACTCCTGTGTAGACATACCCCAAGTGATCCCTCTCCCTGTTGCCCATTCCCAGCTTCTGACAAAAAGAGGCTAAGAACACCATTCCTACCCATTCTGGCTAGTAGCCGTTGGTGGACCTAACCTCCATTAATCTATCTAATTCTTTTTTGAACCCTGTTAAAGTCTTGGTCTTCACAACATCCTCTGGTGAGCAGTTCTACAGGCTGACTGTACATTGCATGAAGAAGTACTTCCTGTTTGTTTGTTTTTAAACTGGCTACCTATTAATTTCATATGGCGATCCCTACTTCTTGTGTTATGGGAACAAGTAAATAACTCTTCCTTATTTACTTTCTCCATACCAGTCATGATTTTATAGACCTCTATCATATCCTCCCTTAGTCTCCTCTTTTCTAAGTTAAAAAGTTTCAGTCTTTGAAATCTCTTCTCAAATGGAAGCTGTTCCAAATCCTTTAGCACTTTAGTTGCCCTTTTCTGAACTTTTTCTAGTATCAAGATATGGGTGTATCATGGATTTATATTGTTTCTTGTCCTATGATTAGGTTGTAAGCTCTTTGAGACAGCATCCATATTTTTGTTTTGTCTTTGTACAGCACCTAGGAGTTCCTGACTCCTAAGGGGCTCATCTAGACTACGTGAACGCTTTGTTCCGCGTAGTCTAGATGAGCCCCTAGGCAACATGTTACTTATCTATGAAGTCATGACAAATAACTTGACAGTGTAGTTAAAAAGCAGGCCTGTAACATATTTATAAACTTATCTCCAAGTTTGTTTCTTCCACTTAGATACTCAAGTCTGTTTCTGTGCTTGTTTAAAATGTTTTTTATTGCCACATTGCCTTTTTTATCTGCCACATACTGGTTTGTGTATATAGCTACCAATAGTTTGACACATGCAACCACAGAGAGGTGCCTTCATTATCTAACCTATTCTGTGTCGAAGGCTACATTCTTCAGTAGTCACACTCTGAATGAGCACACCCAGTAATCACTGCAAAATTTTCCAAAGTGTGAGCTACTTTTGGGATGTTGCTTGAAACATTTTGTGCCAGATTTATGAAAGTGCAGATAACTCACATCCCTGGAGCTCTGAAAACCAAGGAACACATGTCTGAGGTTGGACACTTAAAATTCATGGCCACTTCAGAAAAGGTTAACCATCCACTTCTGTGGATAAATCATATGAAGGATGCTCAGTTCCCTCCCCCCTCTCCTCCCAGGTGAACTACTTTGGGAAATTCTAGTGAAAAGTCACTCTGATAAAGCCCAATTTTAAAGCTGCATCTCAATAAATGGAGGAGTGCATTGGTTTAGGAAAAAACAATGTTGTTACACATTAAATATTTATAGGTCAATGAGTTAATGTTACAAATCTGTTGCAGAAGAAACAAAGGTTACTTGCGTCAGAGTTTTCACCGTTGTGTATTTAAACAGCGCTACGAAGAACTCTTAAATATGAACTGTAGTACACGATGACAAGATAGATGTTCATCTGCTGTACGCGCACCTGAGCTGAATAGTTGAATGCCAACAATATACCTGATTGTATGCATATATGCACCACAAATAAGCACTTATGCTTTTGTATTTTATTTTAGGCTTTATGTCTTTGAGGACAGTATGTATTCTACTATTTTTCATTTGTACCTGCAAAGTTAAGAGCTTACCATCGTTTCTTATATTCAGTGGGATAATCCATTGTAGCTGTTGGCCAAGAATCCAGCTCTGAAGGCAGAGCTACCACCAGCAAAAGTGCAGAAGTAAGGGCTAGATGGGTCTGGTATTACCACCTTTACTTCTGTGTGGCTGCTAGCAGAGTACTACCTTCAAAGCTGGGCACGTGACAACATTACAATCACCACTTTCCAGTTGCCCATCTGAAGGCAGCGTAGAAGTAAAACCAGCAATACTCTGATCCTCCTAAAATAACCTCATGCTCCCCCGTAGCTCTCTTTTGTGTCAGGAGCTCCAATTTGAGAAACGCTGGTCTCCCCAGTGAAATCTGCATAGGGTAAAAGTACACAAAAGGCCAGATTTCACAGGAGGGCAGGAAGACACCAGATTTCATGGTCCAGGATGTGGTTTGAATGTCTATGAATTGGTTTGAATGGCTGTGAATTTGTTGGGTCCCTGCTCATGTGTAAGACACAGGAAGTACTTGTTCCACTCAGCTGTGGAGGGGGAGTCCAGAGGAGTGTAACAAAAATAGTTTAGGAAACCTGAGCTATGAGGAAAGGCTGAAAAAACTGGGCATGTTGAGGTGATGTGGGGAAATCTGATATCCCTTCAACTATTATAAGAGTTGTTATAAAGAGGAGTATGATTTGTGGACACGGAAAACAGTTGGAAGCAGGATAAGAAGTATCAGGTTTAGTTTGTAGTGAGGAAATTTTAGTTTAGATATTAGCAACATCTTTCTAACTGTAAGGATGGTGAAAAACTGGCATAAGCTTCCAAGGGAGATTGTAGAATCACCAACATTAGAATTTTCTAAGAACAGTTTGGACAAAAACCTGTCAGGGCTTGTGTAGATTTACTTGGTCCTGCTTCAGACATCTTACAATCCCTTCTAGCCCTACCATTTCTGATTCAATGACAGTTAACACCTCAGAGCTACTTTTCAAGACTCCATGGAAACTTCTGCTGTTGTAGAGGTCAACATGATCAGTGGTATACTCGTAGAACATATTATACCTTTGCTTTATAGATGGAACACACACTTGCTAATGGTCCCTAGATTTGAGGTCCCTGGTGTGGAAGCTTGGGACTTTTTAGAATATGGGGGCTGAGAATTTGGCATGCCTGATTTTGGAATGTGTTCTTCCAATTACTTGATAGAGCCTGAGATTGTTGACCTAAGCTCATTTACCTGACAGGGTTGATTCTGTTTTCTGTGGGGTGCGGTTTAAGTTTTATGCATTCTGTTGTTTATTTCTATTGTCTTTTTAAATTATAAATGCACCCATAGATTGTGATGATCTCATACTAATGAATGGTACCATCATTTGAAAAGCCAAGTACTCGATTGGGACTTCATGGAGGATTTTTCTGAGTACCCATGAGAATCCGAGTACCCATGAGGGCTCCCAAATATTACTTCAGCATTGAAGAGTTAGCAGAGAAGCAAATGAGACTTTCTGCTATTAGTTACTTTGATTTTATGCCCAGAAGTCAGATTATTGATGGCTTACTTTAAACCAATAGATCATCTTTTTACAATCTGTTTTAGCTCTGTTTATACTAAGATTTCTTTGCTGTTCAGAACAGAACTCACTTGTTCTGTCAATAAAAAAACCTGTGTGTGTATGGGGGAAGTCATCATCACTGGTGATACTTCGATTCGAGGATAATCTCTACCACAAATTTACATATGGGTCCTGAGATGACTCAGGAGTCTAATCCTAGAACCACATGTCCACTTGCAGTAGATACAGATGTTTCCTGGCAGGTCTGCTGCCTGCTGGGAAAAAGATTTTTCTTTTTCCTTCTCTCACTTTCTGTTTTTCAGTTTCTCTTCAAAGCAGGCCACGGCCTGATTGAGGATGTGGCACTACTAAGGTTAGTTAAGGTATGCTTCTCCCATCTTGTGATATTCACATCAGTTTTCTTGAGAGATGCTTTCACTGTGTCTTTGTAGCATTTCCTCTGACCATCGGTGAGCTAAGAGTAGAGAGCTTGTTCTTGGAAGGTCACAGTCCAGCCCAGCTTAGTACAGGCAGTCCCCGGGTTACGTACAAGATAGGGACTGTAGGTTTGTTCTTAAGTTGAATCTGTATGTAAGTCGGAACTGGCGTCCAGATTCAGCCGCTACTGAAACTGATCAGTTTCAACAGTGGCTGAATCTGGATGCCAGTTCTGACTTACATACAGATTCAACTTAAGAATCCCAGGCATCCCCAAGTCAGCTGCTGCTGAAACTGATCAGCGGCTGATTCCAGGAAGCCCCACGCAGGGGCTTCCTGTAGTCAGCCACTGGTCAGTTTCAGCAGCGGCTGACTTGGGGACGCCTGGAGCAGAGCAGCTGGGGTGCTGCTGGGTTGGTCCAGTAGCGCCGCCGCTCTTCGGTGCTACTGGACCAACCCAGCAGCACCCCAGCTGCTCTGCCCCAGGTGTCCTGATTCAGCCGCTGCTGAAACTGATCAGCAGCGGATGAATCAGGACTCCTGGGGCAGAGCAGCTGGGGTGCTGCCGGGTTGGTCCAGTAGCGCCAAGGAGCGGTGCTGCGGGACCAACCGGCAGTGCCCCACCTGCTCTACCACAGGCCCGGGGCTTTGCTCCACATCTCCCTGGTCTGCTGGGGGGGGGGGGCACTAGCTGCGCCCCCCGCCCCCCAGCAGACCAGGGACACGGGGAGCAAAGCCGCAGCAGCGGGGTACCGCGCCTCTGAGGCTTTGCTCTAGCAAAGCCTCAGAGGCGCGGGACCCCTCCGCCTCCCCGGCTTTGCTCCAGGTGTCCCTGGTCTGCTGGAGACGGTCCCCAGCAGACCAGAGACACCCGGAGCAAAGCGGCAGCAGAGGCGCGGGACTCCGCTGCCGCTTTGCTCCCCGTGTCCCTGGTCTGCTGGGGACCGTCTCCAGCAGACCAGGGACACCCGAGCAAAGCGGCAGCAGCAGGGACCAGGTGCGGGACTCCGCTGCCGCTGCCTCTTTGCTCCTGGTGCCTCTGGTCTGCTGGGGACCGTCTCCAGCAGACCAGGGACACCGGGAGCAAAGCTGCAGCAGCAGCGGAGTCCCGCGCCTCTGAGGCTTTACCACAGCAAAGCCTCAGAGGTGCGGGACCCCTCTGCCTCCCCAGCTTAGCTCCGGGTGTCTCTGGTCTGCTGGAGACGGTCCCCAGCAGACCAGGGGCACCCGGAGCAGCTTTTCTCGCCCCGGAGGTCGAGGTGGCGGGACCGCTGCGCTCTGGGCGGTCCCACTGCCTGCAAGCTCCGGGGCGAGAGAGCCCCGTTCGTAAGTGCGGATCCGACATAAGTCGGATCCACGTAACTCGGGGACTGCCTGTATGTGCATGAGGATCATTGCTTCAATGCAGGTGCCATTGGCTTCAGTGAGAATATTGATGGTTGTGCAACAATGCAGCGATCCTCCCACTTGATGTGAAGGATCTTCTGGTGTCATCGTTGGTAACACCTCTCCAGGCTCGTGAGGTGCTCTCACCCACGTTTCACATCCATAAAGGAGTGTAGAATTGTCTTACAGACTTGGATCTGTCGGAGTGTGACAACTCCATAAATCCTAATTCATCTTTCATACTAACAAAATTCACAGAGGACCTAGCCTGGGGAGTCAGACAAGGTCATTTTAAGTGCATGCTAGTTGATAACAGCTGCTCATTTTTCCTTGAAACCTATACTGTTATGTTTTTCGTTGATTATAGGTTTAATTGATTCCCGCGTGCTGGGTATCTCTTGCTACGGATTGCAGTTATACAGAGAAATGAAACAAGACTAATTTCCTCCTTTGTAAGAAAGGGAAATTAAATGCAGGAATAAGAGAATAACGATTCTCTGCTGAAGAATAAGGATTGGGATCTTCCCTTTCTAAGGCCACTACAAAGGTCTGCAAATACAAGTTACGTCAGCATACAGCCACCACTTTTAGTACATCGTTTGTGCACATGTATACTTGGCTCATTGCGTCTGTGCTGTGCATACTCTCTAGTGCTGTGTCAATGAACAGGGTAGTCAACCTGCCACTATTCAGCACGCAGTCTTTTAGGTAATTTTAGGAGAGCATAGCGAGGCATAAATGAGGTGTGCACAGATGAGTGGCAGCAAGGGGTCAACTTCCCATCATGTAATCTCTATCCAGTAATATTTCTACCATAATTTTTGCATCTGTTTGCAATTTTCCACTAATCTATGCTGGCCTTGTTTATGTCTGCTATCTGTGACAGCTGTGCGTGATTGTCATGAGTGTTGGAAGCCCAGCTTGCCCAATCCTCTGGTATTTGCAGGACTGCAAGAACTACTATGGAGAACTTGATGATTTCTTGGAGGGTAGATTGATGAGAGACATAACACAAACCAGTTCACAGTTGCTGGTGGTATTCAAATGGTGGAGCTCCACATTCTTGACCCAATAATGAGCATTGACTGTTGGGATCACGTTGTAATGCAGGTTCAGGGTGATGTGATGCAACTTACATATGTACATAGTAAGGATGTTAAGGACTAGTCGATTTCTCTCCCGCCCCGCCTTGCTGCCTCTATGAGATAGAGACAGCAAAGGCGGGAACGGGTACCTCAAAGCAGTAGCGCTGCACAGCTGAACCAGGGATCAGCTGTGCAGTGGCTGCCCCTTTGAAATGCTGCCTTGGACTCCCCAGCTGACTCTGGGTTCCACGCGTAATTTCCCCAGAACCTGGGATCAGCTGGGTATGCAGCATGCAGCGCAGCATGAAGTCTGGGGTCAGCAGGGGACTCTGAGTCTCCTGCTGACTCCGGGCTCCATGGCTTTGAAATGCAGGGGCTCTTGTACATTTCAGAGAAGGAATGCAGACGTGCCTATCGACTAGCTGAATAGTGAATGGAAATTCCATCGACTACTCGACTAGTCAGTAACTGCAATTTAACATCCTTAGTACAAAGCTATATTCCCAGATCTGTGAGCTGAGCTCATTCCAGCCGTCCGGCACAGAGCCACCAAACCGAGAGCTCCACTGATGGTGGAGAAGTGAGTGGCAATCACACTGTGGAAACTTGCGATAACAGATTACTTCCAGTAAGAAGGAAGTCATTTTAGAGTTGAAAAATCAACTGTGAGGGGCTGTAGTCATGCAAGTGTGTAAGAGTCATTAATCGTTCCCTGCTATGCAAGATTTTGACTCTCAGCAGTGTGCAGGACATAGTGGATGACTTTGCAGCCATGGGGTTTCCAAACAGCAGTGGAGCATTAGATGACAATATGCCTCCCTGATTTGACCTCTGAGTGCCTTGCCCTAGAGTACATCAACGAGAAGGGCTAGTTTCAATGGTTATGCAAACATTGGTGAGTCACCAAGGACTTTTCACTGACATCCGTGTTGCCTGGGAAGGAACGTGCCGCTTGCATTTTTAAGACTGTTCAGAAAGCTACAGGCAAGGGTTTGTTCTCCTGACAGGGGAGTTAATGTAGGTAATGTTGAAATGCCAATAGTGTTCTTCGAGGATGCTTGCCTACCTCTTACCTCTCTGGATAACGAAGCTGTGCATTGATCGGCTTGACAATATAAAGGAGAGATTCGGCCACAGACTCAGCCGGTGCAGAATGACTGCTAAATGTGCTTTTGATAGACTGAAATGGTGCTGGCATTGGTTATTCAACAGGCTAGAACTGAGTGAGAAAAATATCTGTGTTCAGAGCTGCCTGTTGTGTCCGCCATTATATTTGTGAAGCAAAAGGCAAAAACTCGCTGCTGAGATGGAGGGTGGTAGTGGAGCAGCTGTCTGCTGTGTTCCAACAGCCAGGTGCAAGGGCAATCAGAGGAACTGAATGGCTTTAGGGGGCACTGAAAGGTCACGTTAACCGTGAGCCACAATATGGTACTGTGGTTTTCTGTGGTCAACCTGTCACCGCAGTTTGGGGGCCTGTTAGGAACTGTGTGGTGCGTGGTGTACATCTGTGCATACATCCCTGACAGTGCACTTATTCATGTTGGGGAGCTTTTGTAAATTTATCACAACTGGGCTGTTTGGCACCGATCCTGTGGATTGTGAGCATACAAGACCCGTACTTTCACTGCCACCAGGCATTAGAAACCTTTTGTGTTAAGCTCATAAAGAGAAATCATTTTCAAAATGAAAGGTTTGTTCACTTACGAAGACAGCCAACTAACAAAGAATCAAAAGAAAATAACAGTAAATGGATTTTCACTTAAAAATTTTTTGAGCCTTAATAAAGAAAGACTGGAAAGGAACTCTGACATGCACAGTAGCTATGCATGCATCATCCGTGGCTCTTTCAGGTCAGTGTACGGGAAGCTGCAGGATGAGCTCCTACCTCCATGCCAACAATGGCCTGAGTTCCTTGCTACCATGCTGGAGCCGCCACAGTTATTTATTGGCAAGTAAAATGTGCAGAATTTTAGAATACTGGGGACTGGTTTTTTTGTTTGTTTGTTTTTGGTTTTTTTGAGGGTGGTGCGGGGGGAGAAGGGAGGAACAGCATAGAATTCCCTCAGGTGTAACAGGCCCAGCAGATCCAATATCTCCAGCCTACTCTAGATGGGAGTGTGTCTGGAGTGTGTAGCCAGGACCGGATTAAGGCATAGGCTAGCCGGGCAGCTGCCTGGGGCGCCAACCTATGGGGGGTGCCTGAAGACAGCTGTAAGGGGCGCACAGTGCCCCTTATAGCTGCCATCAGGCCCCGCACGCCCGGCTCCCAGATCGCGAGCTGCAGCAGCTCCCAGCGGCCACCCTGCAGCGGCTGCCCAGGATGGAGGCTGTGTTAACCCTTGCAGTGCTGGCCAGCAGCGCCCGTTCCCCCCCCCCGTAGCCACGGGGCCCTGCACGGCCAGAATTGGCCCGCCCCGGGTGGCCCCGGGCTGCGCGCCAGCTCCGTGCGCCCTCTTCCGTGCGCCGGTGTGGGGGCGGGGCTGCACATGCGCCCTCCCTCACGTGCTGGGGTGGGGTCGTGCATGCGCCCTCCCCCAACCCGGGGCTCAATTAACCTGTCTGCCAGGGGCACCAGAATGGCTCAGTCCAGCACTGTGTGTAGCCAGCATGGTTGACTTGGTAATGGCACGCAACAGTAGAGGACTGGTAGGTGTGCTCACTCAGCTGGACAATCAGGAAAAGGGATTTCAAAATTTGCAGAGTTTTAAAGGGGGTTAGGGCGTGTTTGTGGTCTGTGGGACCCCTGGGCAGTTGAGTTTACAATTGTGGCCAAAGCACTTGATATCAGGTATTGTGTGACAACAGCTAGAGGACCGTTTGGGTCAGCATAGGTAACACAGCATCAACATTTGCTCCATATCAACCTGTGTGCCCCGCTGGGCTATTGTTAGCTGTCAGTTGCTAAGGTTTTTTAGCAGTTGTGAGTTGCAGTATTTTGGGCTGTACTGCTAGCCGTACTGTTCGGGTGGGAGGGAACTTCCTGATCTGCTCTGCCCCCTGCCAAGATGCCCCATACGCTCTTGTCTAATGTCATGCCCTTTCCCCTTAGGTAACTCTTGCAGCCTGTGCAGAATTCCTGCCCGAGGGAGGTAGGGTTTGTTTTCTACAGAAAATGTGCTGCAATGTCACCTTTTGCCACAGCAGCCTGAGCTGGCTGATGGAACTGACTGGTCTGGCAGGCAGCAGTTGGCAAACAGCCAGCAGGCCGGTGTTGGATGCATTTTTTTCCTCAAGTGAAAAGTTGCAGGAGCTCTTAGAGACAGTTTAGGAGGCAGAGTGGGCCACACAAGAATGCAGAGGGCTCCAGGCAGGTTCACATGGGGATGCGGGAGGGGAAGGGGATGCTGAAGATGCCATATTTAGGGCTGCGAAAGGTACAAATCCAGACCTGAGTGGGAAATAACTTTAAGCTTAGACCTTAAAGACTAGGCCTAACTGAATTCAAGAGTTGTAGGCACTGTCTGTTCCTGGAAACTTTTGGCTGTCACTTAACTCCTCCCCTGTTCTGTTACAGACGCAAGGAGGATATACAAGTCTATTCTGGGTCAAAGCCCAGGAAGCTTTACTTGTATTTTTTTAGTGAAGTAGACTGTGAACTTTATATCCTGAAGAGACAGTTTCAGGCAAATGAATCTTATGCAAGGGATTTCCTTTTTCCTGATTGCTTGATTGTTGGCTTTTTGCCCTAGAGTGTTTTGGCTTAATGGATATAGCAATTGGGAATGAGTGTCTCAAACAGGGTAGTGGGAGTGCTTTAATATTATGTGAGATTTGTGTGCTGGCTGGACTACAAGGTTACCCCCACAGAAAATTTAAAATGAGTTGACACAAAGGTGCAATCTTCTATCCTCGTTGATAAGTGGGAGAAACCGGTGTGTTGTAAAGTTATTCTTTTCAGCATTTAAATAGGTTGTATGGCAGCTTGGTTTTGATATTCATAACCCAAGTTCTCCTTTAAAATAGCTCACCTTTGCCTGATTGGCATGCTTCAGCCAGAGCATGTACAAATGTGCTGCTGTCCTCTTGAACTGGAGCTCAGCTGTTCCTGTTGTCCCTTGTTATATACTGGAGTTCAGTGCTGTGTACCATAACCAGGCAACAGCTATGATATATGGGTAGCATTAAGCCCATTTCACAGACTGAAAGCTTTGTTGTAATTGGGCATCGTAACCAGATTCCCTGCTTTAGTTGTGCTGAAGGTCAATAGGTCCATAATCTCTCTGAATTAAATTAACCTGTAGATGTTTCTTGTATTTCTACTCATTTTCTTCTATACCTTCCCATTTCGGTTTTCCCCTCAATCTGTTCTCCCATTTTTACCATGGGAAGTTCTTCCACTTCGCTTAATTGGCTTGTTTCACTTTCTTCCAGTCTTCCACATGCACTTACCACCAGAGCATCCCTTTGTGGCAGGGCATAGTATTGCAAGAGCCTTTCACTCTAGTACTACAATGGTCCTCTTCACCAGTCAGGCCAGCACACAGTCCAGTAGTGTCCTGTGGGGTTTACAGAAAATAAATAATCTCAAAAGTCTGCAACATAAACAAACTAGTCCTTTGTAGGGATCCGTTGCCTGTGTTGTCAAGATTGAGCCCTTGACTGGACCAGGTCATTGGTTAAAATAAGGAGAGCTTTCCTTTCCTGTGCTGGCTTCGCTTAGCAATGCATCCTAGTAACATCTTCCAGTTGTCACCAAGTGTGGGGAGGCACTGGGCCCTGCACTACCATCTGCAGTCAGATGTGAGACTCAGCTAAGAGGCTGAACAGAAGGTTTATTAGTCCACAGGGAAATCAGAGTAACACAGACTTGTCAGCACAGAATCCAGGAGCAGTCAGTACAACCCATCTTGGGGACAGGGCTCAGAGCCAAAGGTCCTGTCCCCAGTCTCTGCATCCCAAGCCAGCCAGACTCAGTCACACACCCAGCAGCCCATCTCCCTCTGCAGCCAGCAGTACCTTCAGCCTTTGTCCAGCTTTCTGGGCAAAAGGTGTCACCTGGTTACACTTCCTCTCCCAGGCTCAGGTTACAGAAAGCATCAACCATTGTGTATAGTCAGGGGACCGTCACGCTGAAATTCCCACCACCACCTTGCTGTGTGTACAGTGCCCTGGGAAACTCAGGCACACACATAGGGTTATTGTAGGACAGTAGAAATCACATGTAACATCACAAATTGAACAGAGCAAGAACTTTGTCACACCAGGTTCTTTTTTTAAAAATCTGTCCTGCTGGTCTTTGATTGTTATCTGCCTGCTCCTGGCACTCTCAAGGTGCCTGAGGACTAATTCTCACTGGTTCTTTCTGAAACTGATCATGGGGTAAGCTGCTAGTGTGGCTTCCAGCAGGGGGCAGCTGATGCCTGATACATTACATCACGCTTGCCTTAAAGCCCACTTCTCCTATGACTCCTGCGCATGTCCTTATCCTTACTGTCTTCATGTCTGTTCCGATGTCTCTCACGTTATCAACGAAGCAACCAATGAAGGTGCTAATGGTTCTTGATGTCTGTGTAGAATCTGGTGTTAGTATTCTTCCTTTCCTAGTGCAAACTAATGGTTCTTATCAGCTTCTTTTAACTATTTAGTCTTTAAGGTGTTAATATTGGGTTTTTTTAAGTTTTTCCTGTTACAGACTGGCTCCACTATCCCTTTTGAAATTTATCTACCCACTCTCTCCCCCCCCATTTTTTTCCTTCTCCCCCCGCCTCCTTATTTATTCCCTTATTTATTCTTGGTTCTGGAGTTCCAACACTCTGGTCATCTGAAGAAGTGGGCTGTGCCCACAAAAGCTCATCATACCATCTACATGTTTTGTTAGTCTTTAATGTGCTACTAAACTATTTGTTGTTTTTTAAGTTGTCCCTGAACAGTTACTCTCTTTTTATGTTTGAGTTAGGCAGTCATTCTTTCCTGTACGTGACGTGTAAAGTACTGTTTTATTAAGAATATTACGTGAATAAATAATATACTCCAAATGATGTCATATCTTTAGTGACATACACATTGTTACAGATTCCTCTACTGGGGGCATGAATGGGAGGGACTGAAATGAATAAAATGGGAGAACCTAAAAACCCTAATAAAAGGGAGGCAGGAGAGCAGAAATGGCCCTAAAATAGATGAGGAGGAGTTACTAGAAATACAAATTCTCTCACTTGGTTTCAGTGAGTCAGTGTGAACATTCCACTGGACCTGCACTTCAGATTTATCCTGGCAAACTATTTCCCCAATTCTACCTCTCACTCACCCCTCAAAGACATGAACCAGCCAGACAAATTTCATGGTAGTTTCCTATGCAGCACAAACATTTGGCTTGAAGCTGATGCCTGGGTCCTCGTCTGGCTCCGTCAATTGTTTTTTTCCCACTTCCCTTGGTGAGTATTTTCGTTTTGAAAATGCCTGATAGAGATCCTGTAGGTGTTTGTCTCTGTCTGTGGGACTGGAGCAAATCCAGTTGTATCTTAGAGCCTGGCTGTAAATGACAGATTGGGAAACGTGTCTTGGAGGGAAGCTAGAGGCATGTAGATAAGTACAACAGTTGGTAGGTTGCTGGTATAAGGTGGTGGAAGTGTGGTCATCATTTAATTATACAGTAGTGTCAAGAAAGTGGATCTCTTGTGTGGACTGGTCCAGGCTGAGGTTGATGGTGGGTGAAATTGTTGAAATCTCTGTGGAATTCTTCAAGGGTTTCCTTCCCGTGGGTCCATATGATGAAGATGTTGTCAGTGTTTTACATGTCCAGTATTTTCTGGTTTTTTGTTGGTTTTGTTTGTTTTTTTTACCGGACAGGGGCCAGAAATAACAGACTGTCCAGGCGAAAACCAGACACTTGGCAACCCTAACTACAAACAGCTCTGGCATGTGCACTCACTCCCTCCCCCCTGCTCCCTTCCCCTCCTCTGGCAGCAGTAACAAAGAATCTTGACCAGTGGAGAGGCAGGAAGCCATGCCTGGGACTGGGAGCCTGAGAGCAGCCTGGAGGGCAAAAGCAGATTCGGCTGCCATCTTGCCCATGAAGGACCTGCTGCTGCCATGGCCGTGTCCCTGCTGCTCCACTCCCACTTTGTGCCTCCCCTGTACACTTTGCATTCGCACGCGCTGTGCACTCACACCTACTGGAGCCATGTGGGGCTGCTGGAGCCCATTATTGGCCTGAGCACCTTCTTCCTGGACTACAGGGCGATGGCAGGCTGGACTCTGGCCAGCCTGGAGAGCTACAAGAAGCTCAACTGCCGGCCGGACTCCCTGAGCTCCTGGCGAGGTATGGCCTCCATTCCACACTCAGCTCTTGGGCTGCTAATTTATTCTGTGACCGTGTGGAGCAGCAGCTGGCTGCCACATGGGAATGACTTGCATCTGTTTAATAAACCCTGTTACAGACACTGGAAAAAAATTGCTACCCAGATCCGGTACCCACTGTTCCTCCCCTGAGATCCTGCACCCCCAGTCTGCTCCTGCCCCCTCTCCCTGGGGCAGACACTTCCCCCCCCCAGCCTGCTCCTATCGGATGGCCGGTGGGAAGCAGGGCTGGTTGGGGGAGATCAGGAGGAGGAGAACCTGCTGGCAGGAAGCAGGGCTGGCCAGGGAGGGAGCAGGGGGAGGCAGTGAATCAGTCAGCGGGGAGCGGGACTAACCCGGCCATGTGCAGATCCCAGGGCGCTGCCTGTCCCACGCACAGTCCCAGCGAAGCACGAGCGAGTCTGGCTGTGGCTCCACCATGCGCTGCAACAGCGTTCAGGAGCATGGACAGGGCTTCTCCCCCTCCCCAAGTCATCACGCCCAACCAGAGGCTCCCAGCGCCGATCATGCCCTGCCTCCTAGGCACACCTCCCACACCCCTGCCATGCTTCCGTTGGGAGTCCAGCCAGAAAACCAGAAAATATCAGACATTGCACATGTCTAGTATTTTCTGAATTTTTTTACCAGATAGAGGGCCCCAAAACCGGACTGTCTGGTTGAATACCGGACACCTGGCAACCCTACATTGGGAGTGCTGCCTCCTAGGCCAGAAGTTCTGCCTTAAGCAGGAAGTGGAGGCAGGAGCTATTTACTTGGCTGCTCTGCCCTGAATATAGAAGGAGTGGGTTGGACTAACTGTAATACTTTGTTGATGAGGCTTAGTAAAAAAAAGCTTTTCTTTCTGCTGAACTACCTGCCTGTGACCCTCTGGCTACTACTACTCCTCTGAAAGTTGCTCACTAGAACAATAGCTAATCACTCAAACTTTCAGCTTCAGAAAATATAGGGATAATTGCTATTGACAGTTCCTGGCTTGTCATTTATTACTCTACCTCTTGTGGCCTGAACAACAGGCACAATATTCATCTACGTGGCCTGTAGATACACAGACCAAGGTAACACCCATACATGGCCGGTCTTAGGGTTGGGGTCATGTCTGGGGCGACTGGGCATGAGCAAAGGGGGGGGTACTGGGCACGGGTGCATTGTGGCAGGACATGCTGGAAGCGCAGAGCTTGGGGGCACAGGTGGAAGGAAATTGCAGGGGTTGGGATGAAGGGGGCACTGTGCAGAGATTAGTGGTAATGGGGACACAAGATGGGGGTGCAGGTGTTGGGGAGCCCATGGGTGGCACTAGGCCCACAGGACTAAGGGGCACCAAAACACAAGTTTGCCCAGGGCTCCATTTTCCCGAAGGCCAGCTCAGCACCCATATAGCTGAACTCCTTTGTTTCACGTGATGGCCTATTTGTTACTATTTTTCAATGGCCTTTTCTTTCTGAATGGCTTTAGTTGGATCCAGACTCTCAAAGTTCTTTTTCTTTGCATGTCTATGCCTGATGCATCGGTTTTTGCTATTTCTGGACAAGCAAGATTCTTAAAGACAATTAAGAATTCAAATATTCTGAATGTTACTTATATAGTATCATAGTGTACTGGATATAGGGTTGCCAAATGGTTTCAACAAAAATACCAAACACCCTTCTCCCCCAAAAAAACCCACCAGGGAAAAAATTCTGTTGAAGGGGAATTCTGTTCCTTTTCTGTGGCATGGGGGCTTCATAAAGAAATATGAGCAAGAATTCACTTTACAAACTTTAGTTTACATATTTAGAGCAGCATTTTTTCATCGCTGAAAATTGGTCCAGCCCAGAACTGTGTTAATGATGTCACATATCTTTTTGCCTTGAATCCAGATAATTAAAACAAACAGTTTCTTTTCAATTATTCTCAGATGGGAACCATGCTTCCAATGGTCTTTATTTGATGCTTATACATGAACTCTTTTCTGCTTGTAATCATAACAATGCAGAGAAGGCCTGTAAGCCTTATATTTCACAGTGGTATTGCACCAGGAAGAATCTCTACCTCAAGACTGTAACTGGGATAGAGGTTGAGGCACTTATTCTGACTGAGCCCAACAAGTGTATAATTTTTGAGGTTGCTCTGAGGTGAGAATTGATGTCAGTAGGGGAGGAGGTGAGAAATTTGCAGATCTCTCCTACTACTAGAGATGGGATACTAGAAGGGGAAGGGTTTGAGATACTACAGAGAATTCTTTCCTAGGCATGTCTTTGGTGGGTCTCACTCATGCATGCTTAGGGTCTAACTGATTGCCATATTTGGAATTTCCGCAGATCTACCCTGGAGGTTTTCCACCTTCCTCTGCATCATGGAGCATAGATTACTTGCTGGTTTAAACTAGAGTGAATGGTGGACACACCTGGTTTTTGCTAGTTCTGGGAAAGCAGGATTCTGACAGACCGTTTTAGAATTCAAATAACATGAAGTCTTAAATCAGGATTTGAGGACTTCAGCCAGAGGTTATGGGCCTATTACAGGCGTGCGTGATTGAAATTCTGTGGTCTGTGATGTGTAGGAGATGAGACTAGATGATCATGATTTCCCCTTCTGGTCTTAAAGTCTTAGTCTAAGTGAATAGTTGGCGGTAAGGCTAAAAAAATTGGTGGGAAAATCTATTTGGACAAAGTATGAACTAGACCAAATTTTGTACAGTTCTTTTGACTTGTCAGCTTTGATCAAAAGTGAATGTACAACACTATTGTGAGGAAAAAAACCTAGCTTTCCTGTGGAATTTTTGAGCCAGATGAAACTAGGAGACATTGAAAGTTTCAAATGACAACTTGACTTTGTACCTTAGGTCAATCTGTGACTCTATAATTAACCAAATAGTTTGCCATGTTGGATTGTATATCGATAGTAAAAGAAATGCCCTACAGAATATTAACTCCCATTTATAACAAACTTTACTTTAGGATGTATATGGAGAAGAGGAATTACCAGCCCATTCATGATTGAATACAATCTTGGGTTTGGAGTTAAGAAGCATTCACACCTTTAAATTAATGCAGTACTGTATCTGAAAAGCTGTACAGAACACACACTGGTGCACTGTCACAATAAGCATATTGTTAAAAGTATTTAGGAAAACATTTACTAGCTGAGACTTTTTTTTTTTTAAATAAAACCACAGGTGGATAGGTAAATATAGGCTTATATTTGGTGGGTGTAACTGTGATGCTCTGAGTGGTTATGGTCTATTAGCAAACAGAGATGCAGTTGTACTGCTGAAAAGAACAAGGTTTGAAGTGCCAAAAAATCAATAGCATTAGCAACAAATGACCATTTAGAAAGAAGCCTGTTCAGCGTTAAAAGGTCTGTCCTATCCCACACTCAAAGGTGTAGAGGTTTACAATCACATGCTTGGTGAAAAGCACTTTAATATATTTTAGAAGGTTTTTAAAAAAATACCACAGCAGTATACAGATTTGCTTAAAAATAAATATGACAAAGCCTGTACAAAAGTGAGTTATTCAAGGTTAGATTTGGATACTCAAGACTAAATCATACCATACTCTTCAGATGCCTGTATTTCCTTCATTAAGACAACTGGTGTCATAGGTGCTATTCCACATGCGTAAGGGTATGTGAATCTAACCCGGAGGGTATGTCTACATTACAGAGTTTTGTTGGAAAAACGTTCACACTGCAATTTCGTTCTTCCACAAGAAATTCAAAAGAACAGAGGGTTTTTTCCGGCATTGATAATCCTCCTTCTACGAGGAAGAAGCCTTTTTGTGAATGAACTCTTTCGCAAAAAGGCATGTGTGAACGGGGAAGAGAGAGTTCTTTCGGAAGAAGAGGAAAGAAGAAAAAACACAGGTGCCCTGGTGGCCATTCCATCCATAGCAATCACAGCTTACATGCAAGAGAGCGTCCATGCAGTCAGGACACTATCTTTCGAAAAAGCAGATCGCTTTTTTGATTCACTTTTGCACTGTGGATACTCTCTTTCGGAATAAATTTTTTCAGAAGATCTTTTCCAAAAAAAGCTTCTTCCGAAAGAAGCTTGCAGTGTAGACATAGCCTGAGTGAATATTTATAAAGCGGTAACAAAGGGGAAAGAGAGATACTATTATAACAGTCCCAAACGCAAATAACTTCATCTTCAAACCCAAGGGATAGGATAATACCTTATCTTAAGCAGTTTCAGAAAGCATCTCTTTGTAATATATATTTACCTGGAACCTTGCTTGTCCAAGTGCTCTACAAATAATATACACTTTTTGCCAGTTAAACATATTTAGAGGGTGACAACCAATTGGCTCAGAATATAACACCCAGCAAATGAGAAAAAAGAAATTTTCGCTAAGGAAAATGATTGATCTTACAAAAATTACTTGATCTTTAATGTCCTTTTAAAAGAGCAGATAAGACTTCCAGACAACATTTTAAAATTGTAAAATCACTCCTAACCCCTTGCACT
This sequence comes from Pelodiscus sinensis, assembly GCF_052426305.1. Taxonomy (NCBI): domain Eukaryota; kingdom Metazoa; phylum Chordata; order Testudines; family Trionychidae; genus Pelodiscus; species Pelodiscus sinensis. The sequence goes on along the minus strand of NC_143056.1, from coordinate 116,248,405 downwards.
AACTGCATGGAACTAAGCCAAGTGGACCGTAACCAGATTTGAGTCCGTGGTTCTGGGAGACATAATTATTTTGCATGAGGCTTAACCTTTTATGGTTGGAGTTAAGTGTTGTCAAAGTCTTTACCTTCTCCATTGCTTCCACCCTCACTTGTAGCAGCTGGCGCTCTGGACTATCCGCCCTGGCGTCAGGGCTCTTGGTGGCCAGTTCTTCACAACACCATCCATTAAATCATTGAAAGGGCTCCTTTCATGTACTCTTGGTGGAGGTGTGTGTGTAGGAGGGCAATGTGGACATGAAAATATACAGCAATTACTGAAGTGACTGTACATCAATGTATGTCAACTTAAGTTTGTAGCATAGACTTGTCCCCAGTTAAACTAGTCCCTACACACCAATCCAGAATTAAGATAAGATCCTGGCTAGTTAGTCGGTGTTTATAATTCATGGTGCTTTCAAGAAGCAGAATGCTATAGCTGAATGATGTGATCCTTTTCTTGGCTTTGCTGGAAATGCTCCCACCCCACTCTGTACAGAGCGTACTTGTACTCTGTGAAAATTCTAATGTACTTGTTACTGTGGTTTGGTTTTATTGGTGACCCAAATACCAATAACTGAACTTTCATGACCTCTCGGATGCTGTTTTCTAGTTCTAGCTGCACTGTGTTAATTCACTTCCTGCTTCTCATACACTGTAAGATTAGAGCTAATTGGGTGTACCTGACCTAGCTGTAGAGTGACTCAGAATGGTGCATCTCTTTGGAGCGTGCAAGCACTAGCTATTAGACTGACTTAGTGGAGTTCACCCAGTGTCCTAGAATCTGCCACTTTCTTACAAGGATTTAAATTAATGATTTATCGATCTCAAAGTCTTGGAGCTCATTGATAAAAATAATATAAAATTAATGTAATGGCTTAATAAAACACTCAGAAGAAGTGAACTTCGCCCTAGGGCAGAATGCTCATGCAAGTCCTTATTCTACTCAAGAACTTAGGGTAGCACAGAACTCTGTGTGCCAAGATGATTATCACTCTATGTTTTATACCTGCAAGATAAGTGGACTGCAGATTTGAGGAAAAACCTCCCTCCAGCTTTTATCAAGTTAAATCAAGAAACTGTTAATAAAAGATCTTGAACTGACCAAAACACCAGGAGAGAGGCTGTCAGTCAGATGTCAGGAATCCAAACCATTTCTATTTAGGCCTTAAAGATCAAGGTCAGCCTTTTGAATTGCACCCCTGAATTGGCCAAAATTATTATAAATGACCATGGGAAAGTTGGGCTAAGAAGAGCACAGATGAGATCTGTGGTCTGCATGGATATTGTGGAGACATGGTAGCTAATGGTGCCCCTACTGGGCCTTTAATCAAATATCCCAGGTTGTGGCATGTGCTCTCCACATATAGATGACTGGTTTTTCAGGGCTATGCTGGAAGTCTTTCTTATGCTGTCATCCATTTTTTGACATTGTCACCAGACACCTTTGCTTTATGGAAATCCCTTGGCTGATAACGTATCTTCTAATTAGAGCCAAAGCATTTTGGGCAAAAAGTGTAGATTTGCTGACCCTAAATTGTTCATTTTAGGGGGGGACCCCAAAATTCAGGGATAAATACAAACATTTCATTTCAGCATTTTTAAATGAACACTTTTATTTCCAATTGTGTCATGACTTTGTTTCAACATTTCTTTTAAAGTTAATAAATTATCAAAATTGAAATAAAATGTTTAGTTTGACCCCATTTTTAAAATTTCAACAAACCGAATAATCCATTATTTGTACAGCTCTTCTTCTGATATGTTTCAGGAGATCATAATAAGAAAAGATGGAGTAAGGATCTCTCGCTTCACCTTCCTTTTCAAAATTCTGTTAAAATACGTTATCGTGGAGCTGCATCCTAAAAATACCAATTATTTATTCATGTCCCCAAACGCTCCTCTTCACTTGGGGAAAGGAGAATCAATAAATTCTGTCCTTGTTTACTACAGAGGAGGAAACCCAGCCGTCTTGCCTGTTCCCGTAGCATGCAGTAGAGGTATATTGAAGAGCAAAGGACTCCAGACTCGGTCCTAAATATCATGGCTCAAGGAAGAAGCAGGAATGATGGATAACCACTCCTAATGTGCATTGTACCTTAGACGATGTACATTCTATTCAGGTTCCTTAAAGCAAACATGAGGTACCTTGAAAACGTAGTTAAGATAACTTCCTGCCAGCTACGAGTTGCTGTATTATATGAGGAAGGCTGTCTCATGTGAAGCTTGGCATTGAGAATCAGGTCTAGAATTGTGTGAAATGCTGACTTTTTTTATTTTGGTGGCAGACCTGAAAAAGTCAGGGGAAAAAGATTTTGGATCCAATGCAATAACATTCAAAAATGAAAAGTAATTTTGACTCATTCACTTTGAAAATATCAAAATGAAATGTTTCAACATTTGTGTTCTTTCTCTGGAAACAATTGAGCAAATCTGACATGAATTTATTAAATGTTTTGATTGATGTGAATCTACATTTGTCAGGATCCCGAGCTCTGCAACAGATTTTCTGTGTGATTTTGGGGAATTCTTTTAACCTTGCTACCTCTCTAAATGAGGATGATCATTTTTACCTACCTATTAGGATGTCCTCAGATGGCTCAGAATGTAAAATGTTGCTTGTGTAGAACTGCAACATGTTTTTGCTTTATTATTAACTTCCATTTGTGGAATTAATTAACCATGAATTGGTTAATGTCCTTGTCTTTTGACTGAAAAACTATGATAAAAATTACCATGGTCAGTTGAAAAGATCTTGTGCATTTGAAATTAGATATATGGCCCTCCAACTTTTTTTGGTTTTAGTTAATCATAAGCTATGATGCTAAAGCTCTGTGCCTCTAGACTTGCAATATTCAGTAGATAACAGAAACTTTTCAGTAATCTTGCAGATTTATTAAAAACAAGAAAATTCTCTGAACTTTGAGAACTAGATAGAAAGTTACGCATTCCAACCTACTTATTGGGTGTTAATATTTTTTTCTTGTGATATTTTGAGTGACAGCTTTGGAGTATCATTCCAGATACATTTATTATTCTGCCAGTGGACCGTTTAGATGTTACTATGCCAGCTGGTATGCAATGAGATGGTAATATTTAAGAAAGTAGAATAATGAGGTAAGGCAATATTTGTTTTAGTTTAAATGGGGACAGGCATGGCGTTTGAAATGTGACACTGTAGATTCAAGCATCTTCATCAAAACCTTACTTGTTTTAGTTTACTTTGTGAAGCATAGAGAAGATGACCATTCCTCAATTTACGTTAGCTTCTGTCCCATATAAGGTTTATGGAAGTTTGTGGAAGGCTTTGAGCCAGTCAGTAAACACACATTCATCTAAAATCAATCAATCTGTTGTACATCTCAGAGCTATACGTGATTCTTTATGGATAGAATTCCTCTTGGGTTGACCATCAATTTGACTGGTAACTGTAGGAACAAAATCCTCCAATGTAACCCTTTCTGGCTGCTAACAACTAATAACAGTTCTGCTATCTGTAATATAAACGACTGACAAATGTATGTTGAGTAAACTTGTAAAAAAACCAAACTTGAAGAGACCCAGAAAGCTTATCTAAACATTATTTTTACCTGGTTCAGTACTATGTTGGCCATTTTTCTTTGTGACAGACTTGTCCGCATTAAGAACATATGGGGAATACACCATTTTATTTAATATTTACTGGTCTACATCACATTTTTATTTTTTATTTGAAAAATTCAGAACACTGAAAAAACTTCTATTTGTTTCCTTAGGCAGCCATTTCCTTAATCAGCATAGCTGATGTTTGACCAAAGAGACATTTCTCAAAACTGAGGAAGGCCAGTTTGGTGCAGTAGTCAGTTATGTTGATGAACGAGATGCTTTTGCTAAAGAAATAAATGCAGGGAGAGCCTTTTCATAACAAAGTTACAAACCCATTTGGGGCAGAGTACAACAGAAACCATTCAAAATAAACAATGGGTTTTCTAACATTGGTTGTTAGATAGGGCTATAAATTACCTTTGTTAGTGCTCTGTTACAGACTTTGACGTGAATAATTTTGCAACAGCATGCCGTGAATTATGTCTACTGCAATATATGCAGTCCATTCTCCAACTCATTACTCCTGGATAGTATGTGAATTTCTTGTGATAGCCCAAAACTTTGATCCACATAGCTTGTAACTTACTAAGGAATAAGAATTTAAAAAGACGTGCAGCATTGTAGTTAATATTTATACACCATCCAACTTTTTAGTAGATTTGGTTGCAATTTAATTTTATACAGGAAATTTCCAAATAAAGAATATATTGTAGATGTTTGTATGTAAAACCTGATTATTTTGACCAGCTTTAATTTTTGAATATTTTTACAAAACCAAAAGCTTTCGTTCACTTTAACCTAGCTTGGATACTTTATCAAAAGCTCTCATCCAAAACTTTAGTTGAGATTCTAACTCACCGGCTGTAATGTATGTATCTTAACTTTTTTTTTTTTAAATTGATGCTTGGTCTCCTGCCCTGCTGTTCAAAGAACACTTGCTGTTGCTTTGGAGCCCCCTGCTGGAATATTTCCATTGGAGCAGTTCTCATCCATAGTGAACTTTCACTTGTAGCAGTTTCCATATTTTGTTAATTTAACAGCTGTAACTGTCATGTGGGTTTGGAGTGAAAGTACATTTACTCTGATTGTTTTCCTGATTTTTATGAGTGGTGGGGTTACTGCTCAAAAGTTCCAATCATGCTCATCCACTTATAACTCTTAGCTCTTTCAATGCTGTTAAACATGCTGTACGATAGAATCTCAAAGTTACAAACACCTGGAGGGATGGGGGATTATTCGTAACTCTGAACCAAACAATATAATAGTTCTTTCAAAAGTTTACAATTGATTGTTGACTAACTACAGCTTTTAAACCGTTACTATACTATATATCTTAATTTAAATGAAACAAGCAAGGAAGCAGCTTCCTAATCTTGTGAAATCTTTCCCTTTATTTGTAGTTTTATGTTTAGCACTTTTTGTTGTTGTTTCTGTTGCATAATTGTGGATTTCTGGTTCCAAATGATGTGTGTGTTTGGTCAGTTTACAACTCTGTGTTCATAACTCTGAGGTTCTAGTGTATATACTACCATCTGATCCTGCTTTTACAGAGACATAAATTCTTAGACAAACATGGTAGTCAGGATCGAAAGGATGTTTAAGAGTTTTAGATGTGTTTCCCTTTGGATGATATAAGGGTCACATAAGACCCTGTTTTAAGAAATTGCTTTTAAGCATGTATTTCAGTATAATTGAAATTGATGGATCTTAGACTCTTGTTTAAGATCTTTCCAGGGCCAGAAATTCTATTCAATGCTTTATAAATTAAGGTACTTTTGTCTGAGGTAAAGAGGCTCACTTGCTTATCACTGGCAAAAGGAAACACTTAAATATAACAAATCTGTTTTAGGGACAGTACATTATGGGTAAAACTTCTGAGTTGTTCACCACCACTCAAACTCCCATTTCTAGCTCCTTGAAGTCGTGCACTAGTTTGATTGCTACTGGCCACAGTGCTGGGTTTCCCTCAGACTCAGTTAGCTTCGTAGAGAGGTGAGAAACTGTAGATGATTATGCTCTTATTTTTACTGTTAAATACTGTTCTCATACGTCCGTTTTATGCAACACAGTGAAAGAAAATGATTTAATCACAAAGTTTATCACACTTTCTTGAGAAGTAGTCATAAATCACAGAATGATAAATTTTTTAGGCGCTCTGGTCTAATTTATATCAGTCACTCTATTGAACAAAAGACAGGACTATGCAGCACTTTAAAAACTAACAAGTTTGAGAGAGTAAGACATTGCACACCTTGTGAGATCATTAAGATGATTGTCTGGATGCCAGCTTATTATAACCCCTGAATTTCGTTTCCCTAGCTGAGGCTTTTATGAATCCTAACTACCCTCCCATTTTAAATTTTTGTTGGTAACTAAGGTAACTTGCACATATAAAAGCTGTTCTCTGTCTGACATACAGAAGTGCACAAATACATGAGGAAGCATAGGTCCATACCGTACTAGATGCATGCAACTTGGATGCATGAGCTTGTAATTTTTGAATGGCCGTAGCCTGTGGGCTGCAAGCACACCTTGTGCATGTCACCATGCCCTGAATCCGCCCAGGGATATGAGACACAGCCTTCACCTGCCATTGAGTTACTTATTGATGTTCAAAGCCAAGGTTCTTTGTCTGTATGCCCAAGGCATATGGATCATGTAGAGTAGAAATCTATCCAAACACTTGGTGAAGAAGAATTTCTTATAGACCAGAGCAGAGCATTCATGTTGGCTAGCATACATATAGCATTGGCTAGGCAAACATTTAAATTTTGCTTCTTCAGATCAAGTTTTGTCATGTTTATGCTATGTTATGTATGTGCCTCTAACAGTTCCACACTTTGTCATTTTCCAAGACTGTTGCCAAAGGTTTCCAGAAGAGAACAAAGCCTTCACTTGTAATGGAAAGGTGCAGTCACATAGGAAGATTTTATTACCAACTGATATGGTGCCTTTGCAATGGTGCCCACGGATTAAGTAATGCCACCCATACCAGATTTCTTATGTGATATGAGTGCTGACTCTTCTACTATTTATTGTATGCTCTGTATCATGGGTGTTCTCCAGCTTTCAGCACATTATAATACATCTTAATGAAAAATTTACTAACCCAAGGAAGCTACTAACTAGTTAAAAGCTAGAGGAAATACTCTTACTCACAATGAGTAGCGCCTTCCTCTAAAGACTTCCAGGGCATGGAATAAAGTACTGCTCAAGGCAAGGCAAGAGATCACAATCTGACCCTACATTTTCAACTCCCAAGGACTCTTTAAGATGATGTTGAAATATTTAAAAGAAACACATTCACTGTAATGTAAAAAAATTGTTTCCCAAACTTGAAAATTAAATGTTAATCCTTTAAAAAATCACTACTTATAAGAACAGCCATACTGGGCCAGATCAATGGTCCATCCACCCAAGTATTCTGTAAGCCAACAGCGGCCAATACCAGATGTTCCACAGGGAGGGAACACAACAGGTAATGATCACATGATACCTCCCTTGTTACACACCTCCAGAGAAACAGAGGGTAGGGACACCATTCCTACCCATCCTGGCTAATAGCCATTGACAGACCTAACCTTCATGAATCTCTCTAGGTCTTTTTTGAACCCTATTAAAGTCCCAGCCTTCACCTCATCCTCTGACAAGGAGTTCCAGAGGCTGACTGCGCTGAGTGAAGAAAAACTTCCTTTTGTTTGTTTTAAACCAGCTGCCAATTACAGTAAAATTCCAATAGTCCAGCATCCAATAGTCCAGCACTCCTGATAGTCCGGCATCAAAATGGCAAGAGCCTAGTGAGTGAGCTTCGGCAAAAAATGAGTCACAAGGTAACAGCGGCAGCAGCTGAACTGAGCAAAAAGGGTAAAAAAGGCTTAAAAAACTTAAAACATTACAGTATACTGTATACGGTATGTACAATAAAAAGAGTTAAGAACACTTTATATACAGTATATAATGTATACAGTGTATATATATAATCAGCTTATAGTACCTACTGATAATCCGGCATATTTGATAATCCGGCACCACCTAAGTCCCATAGGTTCCGGATTATTGGAAATCTACTGTAATTTCATTTGATGACCCCTAGTTCTTATATTGTGGGAATAAGTAAATAACTTTTCTTTATTCACTTTTTCCACACCAGTCATGATTTTATAGACAACTATCATATCCCCCCTTAGTCTCCACTTTTCTAAACTGGAAAGTCCAAGTGTTTTTAATCTCTCTTCAAATGGGATGCCGTTCCAAACCCCTAATAATTTTTGTTGCCTTTTTATGAACCTTTTCCAATGCCAATACATCTTTTTTGAGATGAGGCGATCATATCTGTACCCAGTATTCAAGATGTGGGCGTACCATGGTTTTATATAGTGGCAATAAAATATTCTCTGTCTTATTCTCTATCCCTTTTTTAATGATTCCTAACATTCTATTTGGCTGCACACTGCTTGGATGTTTTCTGAGTAACGGTAGTTCGAACTAGGAAGCCTAGTTCGAACTACCTAGTTCGTGCCCTGTGTAGCCGCGCTGCATGGGGTTCGAACCAGCGGGGTTTTAAAAATGGCGGCTCCCCGCTTATGCAAATGAAGCCCGGGAAATTCAAATCCCGGGCTGCATTTGCAAGTGCGGTATGCCTACATTACCCTCCTAGTTCGAACTAGGAGGGTAGTGTAGACATACCCTTAGTTCACTTAAAAAGTGTGGTTCAAATATTGTTGTCTAAACCATTATTTTCTATTACAATGCTTGTAAGGTGACTGATGGTCTAATATCATGACAAACTTTACTCCTTTTAGTTAAAACAGAAGGAGTTTTTGAATAGAACAAATGTCAGTGGCAGAACAGAATTCTTATTATGCAATCGGGTGCAAGTCACTAATGGTGCATCTACAATGCACCATAGCTTGAAATAAGATATGCAATTTGCGAAGCTCAATTTTGTACTTTTCTACTTTGTAGTTATTTATTTTGTACTTTAGAAAGTACCAAACTTTGAAGTAACCCTCTATTCTGAAATGTCCCCTACTCTTTGTGGAACGAGGATACTCTGGTATCCCGAAATAGCATTTCAATGTAGAGGTAGCATAAGAGACATATTTTGAAATATACTCAGCATCTCTCCAGAGGAATTTTGTTGAAAACCTAGGTAAAAGTGTCACAAATGGAGCTTCTGGTCCTGAGACTCCAACCATCATTTAGGATTTGTCTACACAGGAATGTTGCATTGTATTACTTTGATTTAACTTTGTCAAACAGAAGTGCAACCCCACTGCCTTGTTTTGCTGGCTAAAGGTACTTTTCTTGTTAATCATTGTTTCCACCCAGCTATGTGCTTGTTTGAATTAAGTGTTAAGCTTTCTGGGCAGATAACCCATGGTGCAATGCTCTGCCACTCAGCTCTTTGCTCTATAACTTTTTTTCTTGCGGTACATTGAGAGATCCCTACCAAAACCTAATGGACTTCTGGATGTGCAGGAGGAAGGGGTTAAACTAATAGTCTTGTGAGTTCTTTCCTGGCATCCATTCATTTTGCCAATGCCGTATTCATAGTGATATTGAATAGCCCAGAGGTCACATTGCTGAGTGCCTTGATGGTGACGTTTATTACGAACAGAATGCATATCCATTGACAGGCAGATGAGTTTATCATTAATCATGTTAATTAAAATAATACGTAAGTGCCAACCAAGCCTGGGGCCCCATTTATGCTAGGCACAATGCAGGAGGCATAGTTACATAGACCACTCTTGCTGCAGCAATAAGACTACAGAGGAAGGAGGACCAGACAGATGAAATCAGATAATTTTTCACTTTTCTGGAACAGCTTGACTTAGTGGACTCCCATTTCTCGGCTTGGTCAGCTCATCGAGTGGTGGGCCAGGATAGTAAAGCAGAATTGGGATGACCAGCAGTGATGACTGAAATTCTGGATGACAAAAGGCTATTTTTCTAGAACTCTGTACAGAGCTCACTCTGGAGTTGTAGAGACAAAAAATTGACATGAGACTGTCCATCAACATGGAGAAATGTGATGCCATACCTGTGTGGATCCTGCCACCGTAGCTGCTACTGGCCATTAATGCAAGCCAGTTTGGTGCTGGTAGATCAGCTGTCAGGAATGTTGACATGGAAGTTTTTAGTGCTATTGTGCAGTTGTAACCTATGTGGAGAAGGCTGAAGACAATGTACAGTAGAACCTCAGAGTTATAAACATCTGGGCTATGTCTACATTGGCATCCCTTTCCGGAAAAGGGATGTTAATGTGACGAGTTGGAATTGCAAATCCGCGGGAGATTTAAATATCCCCCGCAGCATTTGCATTTACATGGCTGCTGCTTTTTTCCAGCTTGGGGATAAGCCAGAGAAAAGCGCCAGTCTAGACGCGATTCTCCGGAAAATAAGCCCTTTTCCGGAGGATTTCTTATTCCTACTTGAAAGTAGGAATAAGAAAGTAGGAATAAGAAATCCTCCGGAAAAGGGCTTATTTTCCGGAGAATCGCGTCTAGACTGGTGCTTTTCTCCAGCTTATCCCCAAGCCAGAAGAAAGCGGCAGCCATGTAAATGCAAATGCCGCGGGGGATATTTAAATCCCTCGCGGATTTGCAATTCCGACTCGTCACATTAGCATCTCTTTTCCGGAAAGGGATGCCAATGTAGACGTAGCCCTGGAATGGAGATGCTTCATAGCTCTGAAATGTTCAGAACACTGAATAAAAAACCATGGTTGTTCTTTCAAAAGTTTACATTGACTAATAAAGCTTTAAAACTTTACTCAGAAGAAGAAATATGCTGCTGTTAACCATCTTAATGTAAATAAAAGGCAGGTTTTTTTACCTTGTAAAATTTTTTAAAACTTTCCCTTTATGTTTTTTTAGAAGTTTACGGTTAATGTGGTATTGTATTCTATTTGCGTTTTTTGGTCTCTGCTGTTATTGCTCAGTACTTATCTCTGTAGTTCTACTGTACTTATCAATTCTGTGCATCACAACTTCTTTGACTTATTTGTACAGAAGATGAATTCATATCTTTGCAAGAGATTACAGCTGGATTTTCTATAGGAGCCTTCTAAATAGTAAAAGTGAAAATTTTGTAATTGGACACACTTTTCCTTTTCTTATTTGGAATTCAGTAACAGTTTCAGCGTAAGACAATTACACACATGTAGTTCACCTTTTCAAATTTCTTTTTAGTGACTAGTATCAGAGGGATAGCCATGTTAGTCTGTATCTGCAAAAACAACAAGGAGTCACTGTGGCATTTCAAAGACTAACTGATTCATTTTGGCATTAGCTTTCATGGGTTAAAAACCACTTTGTCATGTGCATTTGGATATCTGCAGATCATTTTTGTAGATAGAGATGCGGCTGCAGATACAAAATTTTATATCCATGTAGGGCTCCACTGGTGTATGAATTGAGTTGTACTGCAACTAAATGTTTCATCCAAGATGTTCAAAATAAATGCATCAAGTTAACATAAGGAACAATGTTCCTCGGTGAATAAAGTCAAAACCAATTAATTAAGAATGTAATGCATGTTTAAGATCCATGAAAATGATGCCTGGTGGCTAAAATCAGTTTGCCCAAACTTTGGGTGATATAATAGAAAGGATCATCTTTCTTTCTCCTCTGTGGAGTTGATTGTTGTTGGAAGAGCTTGTAATTAGGGTGGTGGAAATGGTGGTCCTACTCTGGTGCATTCTTTATAGTTTGCAGAACATTGATAAGTCTTTAAGGTTGCTAGGTGTCCGGTATTGACGCAGACAGTCCGGTATATTTGCCTCCTGTCCGGTATTCAGAAAATACCAGACACCTAAAATGTCCAGTATTTTCTGATTTTTTTTTTTCCTGGGCAGGAGGCAAAAATCCTGGGTGCTTACTGGGTTCCGCAGAGGAGCTGTCTGACCCAGAGCAGAGACACAAGGTGGCGGATGGCCGCTGGCAGCCTGTTAGGGCCAAAGAGCCCCAAAACCATTTCTTAAAGGGGCCATGCTGTTTATTTATTTATTTATTTTTTTGCTGAACAACTCTCTGGATCCCCCCCCCCCCCTTTTATTTTCCTCAACAGAATTTTTTCCCCGGTGGTTTTTTTTTTCTAGGGGGGGGGGGGGGGGAGGTATTTTGGTATTTTTGGTTAAACCATCTGGCAACCCTATAAGGTCTTGTGCATAAACTTTGTAACAAAAGGTTCTCCGTTACAGCTGTTTGTATCTACATCATGTCCCTTTCCAGGGAGAAACCTGAAAACCATTCCTTCACATTTCTGCCTTCCTGGCCTTCTGTTGAGAAGCATTTGTAATTCCTGGAGCATATTGTCTTGTGTTTCTCTCTCCCATCCTCAGGCAGCTTTTCTGCAGGTGAGAAAGGTCCTTTTTGTGCAGGCGTCTCTTTGTGTAGGTCTAAGGGAAACTTATTGTCCTAATCCTTAGTCTACATGCCAGCAATTATAAAATACTTTCCACGTGGAATTTTGGAATGCCAATCCCATCTTTTATTTCCACTTCATTGTTCACTAAAAGTTGGTAAGACATTTTAAAAATAACTTTCCCCATGTATAAGAAACCTGTAATAAAGGGTGTATCTACACTTGTACTTGAATGACAAAACTTTCATCATTCAAAGGTGCTGGACTCCGTCCCTCCATGAACACAAAATTTTGCTGGGGCAAGTGAATGTGAAAGTGCGAGGAATGCTGCTTTGTTGGCTAGAACTATTTTTTATCAGCAAGAGTGCCATCAAACAGTGTTTATACAAGCTGACTTTTAGCAACAAGGCTGGGTCGACACAGCCTTGTTTCTAGAAAACGGCATTGTGTAGCCATACCTAGATACGGGGGAGTAGAAAACTGCGGAGGTTTAGGGGAGAAAGTGCAGGTAGCCGGGCCAAGTTAGGAATTGCGTGGACACCCCTGCAGACTCTCCTGATGTAGCAGAATGTTACTCTCAGGCAAAAGGGTCTTGTTCAAAAAGGCAGTGGGCAAATCAAGACAACATGCAGCACTGCACCCCAACATGCACCCCAGTTACAGAAATTGGAGGGAAACACTCGCCTTTATGGAGAGCCCGAAGGGAGGTTTTTTTTGCTTTGCGGCGTGCATGCCAAAATAGAGCACTGTCTTTGCTTTAATTTCTCTTGTATGATACCTACAGATCAATACGGGGGCGGGGGCAACAGCTAGTAGAGGGTCCGACTCTGTGCCCCCAAAGGGGTAGGGTCTCAGGTGGAAGGGTGGGGGCAGGGGCACCCTACCCCCCAGCGCCTCCCAGACTGTGGCGCTGCCCCCCTCCCCCCCCAGCCCTCAGAGCTGCGCTCCAGAGGCAAATTAAAGGGCCCAGGGCTCTGCTTCCTCCCCCGCTGTAACTTCCCTCTTTACCCCCTGGATCAGCATAAAATAAACTGTAAATGTAATAGAATTACACAGTAGCCTTTCTGAACCACAGGCATTCAGATATCAATGAATGTCTTTATCACACTCTAAAAATCTTGATGCCCTTTGAAATGTCTCTGTAGGCCATGTACCTCACAAAAATCCCAATTTAGCTAAAAGCCGAGTACATTAATTTAACTGTGAACCAAAGTACGTTTTTTGTTGCCTTTCCCCCCTTTTTCTGTGTCTGCCATGCACATTGTTTGATACTTTCTTAACCCTTTTGGCCCTCACATCTTGAGCGGGGGAGGGCAGGGGACAGAGGGGCCACTGTGGGTGGGTGGGTGAGTGTGTATGGAGTAGTTCAGGAAGCAAATGTTGCTGCCAGAGTGGGTTTGTGGTTCTGAAAGTGTGAGCTTGCTATGACTTGGTATCGAAAAGGGGCTCCCTGGGCTGCCCTCTGTATTTAGATAGAGATCAGGGATGAAGATGATCCTAAAGCAGTAGAAGGCCCACAGGTACAAAGGTCCAGGTGTGAAACCATGCAGCATAATGACAGTAGCTAGAAGCGGAGTAGCTGGGAATGCATCCACATGAACCTTAATGCAAACAAACTCACTGCAAAGCAGTCATTCCTGTTCCAATGAGGATTACTTACTAAGACATCTAATGGTTTGCTCTTTTTTTAAAAAAAAGAGTGTTTATGGAGGCAAGGCACTTTAAGGTTAGCACACTACAGTTAATCTGATGTAACATCCCCATTGGAGAAGCCTTTGGTGCCTAAATGAGAACTGAGCTCTGGTTTTGAAGATCTGGTCATAAAAAAAAATAGCAGTTTGGAATAGGGATGTGATAGTGTAGTCGATTAACCAATAAGCTAAAGCGTATAGGTTAATGCTGTACACTACGGCTACGTCTACACTGGCCCCTTCTTCGGAGGGGGCATGCTAATTTTGAATTTGGGAATAGGGAAATCCGCGGGGGATTTAAATATCCCCTGCGGGATTTAAATAAACATGGCCGCCGCTTTTTTTCCGGCTTGGGGTAAAGCCGGAAAAAAGCATCTAGAGTGGCGCGATCCTCCGGAATAAAGCCCTTTTCCGGAGGATCTCTTATTCCTACTTCAAAGTAGAAATAAGAGATCCTCCGGAAAAGGGCTTTATTCCAGAGGGTCGCGCCAGTCTAGATGCTTTTTTCCGGCTTTTCCCCAAGCCGGAAAAAAGCGGCGGCCATATTTATTTAAATCCCGCGGGGGATATTTAAATCCCCCGCGGATTTCCCTACTCCCAAGTTCAAAATTAGCATGCCCCTTCTGAAGAAGGGGCCAGTGTAGACGTAGCCAAAAAGTATTTCCCTCCTCCCACCCCACCAGTACGTTTTTTAGCAGTCTGGCCAGCAGATTGGCTCAGCCCTGGCTTGCGACGGGTCCGGGACCTGCCCCTGCTGCACCTCTGCTGCAGCTCTGCATTTAAAGTGTATTGGGAGCTGGGCAGGCAGGCAGTCTAGCTCAGTTCTGACTCGCACCAGGGGCTGCTGCCACTCCTCACTGCTGCCTCTATATCAGAGGCAGCAGCACAGGGCGGCAGGCAACTGGTCCACAAAGAAGCTACTTTTTAAACCAAATCCCTTCATGGACCAGCTCCCGCCTGGCACCCTGCGCTGCTGCCTCTGATACAGAAGCAGCAGTTTGGAATGACAGGGGGCTCGTCAGGAATGAGACCACAGTGCAATATATGTCGGATTCATCCCCCAGGAACTATAGAATAGTTGACTAACTAGTAGTAATTAATGAGGTAATTCAATTATTCAATTAACCAATATTTAACATCCCTTGTTTGGAAGTTAAGACTCGGACTGGAGTTCAGGCTACCAACCCCACCCAATCCCCTAAGCTTAAGACCCCAAGCAATTATGTCCACACGGCTTTTCAGTGCACTAGATTAAGCCTTGCCAGGGTGAGTCTGCCTGCCCAAGCGGCAAAACTCTTCCAGCTGCAGTGTAGACATACCTATACTCCCTGTCTCTGGTTTTCCAGCTGGATAATAGTGCTTGCTTGCTTTAGAGGGATTGTGAGGCAGAAATAATTACATGTCTTCAAAATTCTTTGAGACATCCTGATTGCAGTTGCTATCGAAAGTGCAGGATTTTTGAATGGTCCTGTAGCTTTTATCTTGATGGGAGTTATTTGAGAGAAACTCCATGTGGAGGTGTAAAGTTGACATTGACTAAGAAGATCAAGGTAAATATTCCCTGTGCCTTGGCTCTGTGCAGATTTTACAGCACTGTAGCCCTTTGTTTTTAAAAAAAAAAACCCCATGCTTTCTTGAAGTGGAGAAAAAGAGGTGGCCTTTGAAACCATTGGCATTTTCACAGGTGCTCAGTGTGGGCTTAACTCTGTAACAACGAGGGAGTGAATATAGGTCAATGCTGAGCACTTTTGGAAATTGTACCTGTTAGGTTTAGGGACTTCCTTTTTTTTATATGAGTTATCAGATATGTCCAAATCCCATTGCAAACTCTCAATATGAAATGCGGTGGTGCAGTCTGCAGATTTGCTTTCCTTTCCTAATGCTGACAGTTCTCTTAGGGTATGTCTACACAGCAAAGTTATTTTGAAATAACTTTACTAGCATCTACACAGCCAAACCATTATTTTGAAATTAATTTGAAATAGCGGAGCACTTATTTCAGATTTGATAAACCTCATTCCACGAGGAATAACACCAAATTCGAAATAGCTATTTTGAAATAAGTGCTGTGTAGGCACTTATTTTATTATAGGGGGCCTCCAGCTTTCCCAGGGTGCCCTGGTGGCCACTCTCTCTCCCTCCCTCATCCCTGGAGCCCTTAAAGGGGTAGACTCTGGCCACAGTGCCTGTGCCAGCTCCAATCCTGTCAGCCCAGAGCCAGCAGTCACTGCCCCTGACCCAGTGACCCTAAAACATGAGTCAGCAAGCAACTGGCAACCAGCCCTCCACCGCTCCCAGGAGCAGTCTGCCAGCTTCCAGGAGCCTGCCAGAGCCCGGAGAAGGCGGGTGCTTTCCTGGCACAGGGTGGAGATCATGGACCATATTCAGGTTTGGGGGGGATGCCCTCAATGTCCATGATCTCCGCACTAGTCAGAGGAACACAGCTGTCTATGGCAGGATAGCAGCCAGTCTGGCCACCAAAGGCCACATGCGAACCCAGGAGCAGGTTCACATGAAAATCAAGTTGGTCTAGCGAGACCCCCAACCCTGAGCCCTGAACTTCCCCTCCCCCTTCCAGCTTTCCCTTGCTTCCCCCTTCCAGCTCCCTCCTCCCAGGTTTTCCCCTCCCCTTTCCCCCTCTCCTTTCCCCAGTCTCACCAGAGTTTCATCCCCCCTCCCAGTCTTGTTCAATAAACCCAGTTTCTATTTTTAAACATACTTGTCTTTTATTTGACATAAGGAAGGGGGGTTAGAGAGGGATAAGAGGAAGGACGTGAGGGAGGAATGAGGCACAAGCCCCTAGTGGGGCAGACCAGGGAGACTCTTAGTGCTCCTCAGGGTGGAAGCTCTCCCGCAGGCCTCCTAGATACTGACAGCCCCCCGATGGACCTCCTGGATGGCAGCCTGCAGAAAGTGCAGTCAGGCTTCTTCCATGAGAAGCACCAGAGTGCCCAGGGGCAGCTCTGGCTCCATGTGGCCGAGTGCTGTGGTGTACCGAATGAGGGCAACCAGAGCACGCAGAGACAAAATGCTTTGCTGTCCCTCATCAAGGTAGGCAAGCAAGCAGGGTAACCTGAGAACTGGCTGTCCCGGGGTGGAGCGGGGAGTCCCTTTAAGCACAGACCTCAGATAGCCTCAGACAGCAGCCACACAAAGTAACTCCTGACCTGATGCCCTGCCGGACCTGGTTCCGGCCGGCTTTAAATGCAATTCAGCGTCCACTCAGTGTGGACATGCTCACTATTTCAAAATGCATTTTGTGTGTAGATGCGTTATTTTGAAATATCTTAAGATATTTTGAAATAACACTTAAGTGTAGACATACCCTTAGTTTCTACATAGGGAAGTATGAGCGAATTATTCTTGTCTTTCTGACAATAATTCACTATATTGCCTGTATGTTCTATTATTTTAATGACTTGGTACTGATTAGTATTTCTAATATTTCAGAACTCTCCAAGAATAGCTTGGAAAATGTGTTATCTCAAAGCATAATTAGTTTACATTGAGGACATGTGTTGCTCAAACAGATGTTCTTGATATGTTGGCAGATCATTTCAATACATTCTACCAACACTTTCTAAATATACACACTCAAGTAGCTGCTTAACCTCAGGGGCTTTGAACTGTGACATAAATTTGACATTTTATATTTCCTGATAGTATAGCCATGACAACTCAGTTTCCCAGGAACAAATCTGTAAGGCCTTGATCCTGCAAAGACTTATGCATCTGCTTAACTTTGTGGATGGGTAATAGTCCCATTAAGTAAATGGGATTATTTGCAAATGTATAAAATTAAGTACATGCATAACTCATCATTGGGGCTTAAAATAATTAAAATGTATTTGAAATCACTATATATTGACATAGTGTAAGAACTTTTATTTAAAATATCTAAATAAACTGCATTTCTTTAGTTCTTAAATGGATTACATTATTTATTTACTAGTTTAAATTTAAAATATTCTTCATGCTGTCCTACATGAAAAATTAAAGATAGTTCTTGCATATAGATATGTGAAAGTTATCCTATTTACTAAGAAGGATTTCATTGGAAGCATCATCAGACATGAGATCTTCGACAATAGATTGACATTTCATTTATTCTTCAAGTTGATTAGTGTGTTTAATTAAATTCTTATATTCCATTTTCCTTGTCTTGTATCACTCTTAATAGAAATTCACTTCCTTCTTTCAACACATACGTAATAATTTTATTCTGAAAGACTTAATGAGATTGGAGCTATCTAGGCTATTGTAGTTATAAGAGCTTTTAATTATTTTCCCCTTGCATTATTAAAGGTAGTAATAGGATAGCTAAACTATACTGAGTACTTACTATAGACTAGTGATGCAATAGTGTAGACTAACAGATAAGCAAAAGCTTATAGGTTAATGCTATAGACATTTCTTTCCCCTTTCCCCCTGCTGCAGCTCTGCTTTTAAAGTGTATTAGGAGCCAGGCAGGCAGGCAGCTCTGCTCAGTTCTGGCTCACGCTGGGTCCGGGAGATCAGTGCCCCCCGCCCCTGCTTCCCCCAACACGGACAGGGGCTGCTGCCACCCCACGCTACTGCCTCAGTATCAGAGGCAGCAGCACAGGGTGACAGGCAGCTGGTCCACAAGGGGAGCTAAAAAGTTAAGGTGACTTAACTAAAGATAAATTAAAATGCATTTAAACCCTGTCTGAATGCTCTCAATCAGAAATGGTCTAAATTCACTGTAACTTTATCCTTCTTAAAGGTTACTTTTAATTCTGAATGAAAGCAGCCACCCAAGACTCTCTTGAATATTTTACCCCTACTCTGTTGTTATTTATAGGAAAGTTTAGTAGTTAGTTTTTTTCCTTGTTTGAGATTTCATGTCTCGTGTTAGTTCCATTGATTTTTATGTAATTTTATTTTTTTACTAATATAAATAGCCTGCCAAGCAGTTAAATCAATTTTCTACTGATACAGAAAGCTTTCTCAGTGCAAACCACATTGATGCTTGTGCATGAATTTGAAGACGAGAAAGTACTATTGAAATTCTAATTGTTTTGGTTTAAGATTCATATACTTTTATACTGAACTTTGTGCCCCTTCTATATTTGGCACTTCCTCAACTGCATCCACATCACATTTGTGAAGGCATAATATCTGTCTGACTCATAAGGAATAAAATTGAGTACTGTAATTACTCCCTTGGATCTTGGTTTAACATTACTACTTGTAGAAGTTCTTTTTTTTATGTTTCTTATTTTGCCATGGTTTTCAGACAATAATTTTAAGAAGCCACTGAAGTGGAGGACAGTATGCTTTTAGGGGGATCCATAGAGATTTTTCCATACACTGTCATTGTTAATTACATCTTTGATCTAGAGCTAGTGATGTCTATTTACAAAAAATAGCTTACCCAAGTTGCACAATTCATACCCATCCAGAAAGTCACTTTCATTCTTGTGATGTAATCAAACTAAGTTTGATTTAATTTCATCTGCATTTTTATAACAATGACAAGAAGTAAACAAATGAACAAGGTGAATTAAACTATTAATAGTTCACAGGATAGTCTGTGGCTGTGATAGGTTTTTGTGAACGGATAGAATCAGTTTTAGATCACAGACTTGAATTATTTGGAAATGCTTTTAAATGTGATAACTGTTAGCACCGGATTACACAAATGGAATTTCTGTGAGTGTCAAAAAGTAGTATTTGAATAATAAAGTTAATGGACTCAGACATTTTTAGGTTGAAAAACTAGGTTGAAAATCATTTGTTTGATTTTTACAGAGTTTAAAAACTACTTGCAGATAGAGCTCGAGAGAGAAAAATGGGATGTTGGGAAACTTATGCAGTTTAGGTTTTTTGGGTACACAAAATTTCAGATTTCCAGATTTCTATCCTCAAATCTGTCAAGTTCCCCTCATTTGGAAGGAGAATCCACCACTTTAGATTTAAAAACTGCCTAGCTCTCTCTAAAGACAAAAACTTATTTCAATTTTCTTCCCTGAGACGCTAAAATCTCCTTCACTTTTGGAAAACAAAAGCAAAAGCCTCTCCCAGGTTTTATTTGTCATCGCTTCCTATCCCGGTCTCTCTCTAGAGAGGAGAAAAAGTGTTAGATACACTTCCTTTTCTGTTAGCAATCCATGCTAGACACCTCCTGTGCATCATGAATTTTAACCTATGGAATAACAACACTTCCTAGTTACTAAACTGGAATTTCTTTAAGGGCCCTGTACTTTTGTACTTCTTGTAAAAATTGTTTTGAGGTACTAATTGCACCATAGCTACATGGATGTGAACCTCAGAAATATAGAAGGCTTGAAAAATGTACCAGTCACCTGCTAGCCAGAGGCAGACCCAAAAGGTGGAGCCTCATTTCTGAATATTCCCTGGTGGGAATTACAATCCTTTCCCTCCTTTTAACAGCTAGGGATTTATACAGGGTGATGTTCCTGCAATCCAAGCAGGATTTCTGTCTTCCTTGCCAACTTGCATTGGTACAGGTCTTTTATTTTAACATATAGCTGTTCTAAAAGAAAACAAAAATTTGTGAGCTACTGGGATTATATTTTAATGTGACAATTTCCAGCATGGTAGATGGACTTTACATACAAGACCTAACATTACCCAAGAGCTGTTTGAAGTGGGATAGAATGTGTTAGTTTCTTCCTCTTTCAGCCCTCCTCCCCCACCAAAAAAAAATTTTTTTTAGAAAGATTTTGTGAAGTGGTCAAGGGCCGCACTTTTCTATGGAGAGGATGTGGGGTCTGGGAAGGAGGTTGAGTGCAGAAGGGTCCTTGGGGCAGGGCACTAATGATACAGACGTTTATTGCCTAGGCAAATGTTGAAAAGTATCTGACCAGAGTTAGGCACCTAATTCCCATCGATTTCAATAGGAGTTCGGCACTTAACCTGCTAAATGGGATTTTCAGAAGCACTTAAGTACCTGTTCTACCTTGTGGTGCCTCAGTGCCTTTGACAATCTGGCCCGCTGTGCTTCAGTTCTATACCTGTCACATGGGGAAATTTCCTTTCACTTCTTTACTGTTTTGTCAAGAGTGTTTTAAACAGACACATGTGCTTTGGGCACATACAGCATGCAGCCTCTAGATGTCTACCATCTGCTATAAATTTGAGAGAGTTTGTCTGTCTGTCTGAGTGTCTGTTCAAGAACTCCCCCTAAACCGTAAGAGCTAGGACTGCCAAATTTGGTATGCAGCTTCCTCTGATCCTAACTTAAAGGGTTTGGTTGTGTCAGGAAAATGGGATGTGCTTGGATTGCTTCTCATAAAACCATACAGAAAAGACAGAATCACTAGACAGGTAAAAGGGGTGGCTAGAGGTGTACTCCCTCCTCTAGGACTGCCCCAGCCCCAAACCACCCACCCCTTAGGCATCCTTTAGGAAGGGGCAGGGAGATTGAAGCTTCCCCCACCCCCATTCATACAGGAACGTTGCTGGCTGTTTGTCCGCCAGGGGAAATTGTACAGTTTTCTGCACTTCTCACTCTGCCTGGAGAGCACAGGGGGCAGACGAACCTAGACTTACCCCAGCCAGGGGATGTGCACCCGTCCCCCGGATGTGCCTGTTGGAGCTGCAGCAGCCATGGAGAGGTGCTTCACACCTGGCCCCAAGCTGCTGCGGTGAGACAGATTTGGAGTAGTCTTCTATCCCCGGAGCCTGCATACTGAAACACTGCTCCTCAGCTCCCCTCCACAGCAATGATTTACATGAAGAAAAACAAAAATTAATCAAGTTAAGGACCAAAGCGAATTTGGGTAAATCTTCTAGTAATAAAATAAAAAACAAGCAAACTGTTGCACATCCTTTAGTGGAATTATGACCTTTAACTGAACAGTTATTTGGTGTTCCTAAGAGCATATATTATTATCTTTGTTTACATTAAGGTAGCACCTGAGAAACCCAGTTATGGACAATGATCCCATTGTGCTAGGTGATGTACAAATGCAATGAAATACATTGCACATTTCAATTGCCCCTTTCAGAAATATTTACTTAATCATGGCCCGTTGTCCTTTGGATTTATGACTGAAGAGGGAAAACACTTGGTAATAGCTGCTTCCTTCCATCATCCAAACCAAAACAACAACAAAAAAAAAAAATCAGAGAAAAAGTAGTACACTCTGTTATTAAAGCTGCTTCCCAAAATTAGGTTTTCTGTGTTCCAAAAAGATGTGTGGGGGGGTGTGCGTATGCATGCATGTATATGTAGTGGAAACCTGTAACTTTAATTTTTTTTAAAATGAGGTCCTATTAAAAACACCAGAACAGTAGTCTAAGCTTGGCAGTCTTTCAGAGGCTTGTTTCAAACAAACATAAGATTGAATGTTTATTTGATACTCAGATGCTAAAGTAAGTTGCCTTGAACTTAAAGAGGGGGAGGAGAAGCTGACCAGGGAGCCCTGAAATCAACAGTACTGTGTCACTGCTGGAAAACCAGTTTTACTGGTACTGAAGCATTGGATTCTCGGACACACCTTTCCAATTCCCTCACCGCCACCCAAAAACTCACCTTTCCTTAGACTGTTACTGTATAAGTTCTGTTTTGTGTCTTGCAGTAAGAAAAAGGGTAGGCTTTCAGTTGTGTTGCACAATTTAACATACAGTATTTATGCCCATTTTCATTTATCATGTTATTCAAACTAGTTCTGCTTGTTATGTTAGATACACTTGCAACACTTCTACAGAACTGCTGCTGACAGACTTTTTAAACTAGTGATTTTGATTAAAGGCTAGCAGAGTCTTGTTCAGGGGTAGGCAATAATTTTTGATGGGGGGCACTCCAAGATTTTGGTAAGTGGACAGAGCCACGCTTTTCTATGGAGGGGTTGCAGGGTCTGGGATAGAGGTTGGTGCAGAAGGCAGCTTGGAGTAGGTAGGGGACTGAGGTGCAGGAGAGGGTCTGGGGTCTGAGAGAGAGTTTGGGTGAAGGAGGGGGTTGTGACCGGGGCAGGAGTTTGGAGTGCAGGGTCTGGGAGGGGGTAAGGGGGCAGGAAAAGATTCTGGCCTGGGGAAGGCTGTAGGAGGGGTGACCTGGGGAGGGATGCAGAGGGTCTAGATGTTTTCCCCTACACTTCTTGTGCCTGTCTCCCTGCTTTGCTGTGGTTCAATGCTGGCTGTGACATTACAGCATAGTATTGAGAAGACGTGTCCGAGGGAGAGAGAAGAAATTAATTGACCTGTAGGATAATTATATTCACAATTTCCCAAGTGGCCTCGCTTCTGAAGTTATTGAACACACACTGGTGAAGTTTCTGGAATTTGATATTTAATCTTTCCTGGGTCACCTTTTAATATTCCATGCAAGTATTTTGACTTCACTGTAGAACACTGCTTTGTAATCATCTTGCCTTTTCCCCAAGGCATTACTCTTGTCTTTATGGTGGGCAGTAGCCTTTTATTTTTAAATAAAATAGAGTATCTTAATATCTGGCACGCATTCCTGTTCCAGTCATACACTCAGCTAAGGCCTTTTCCGTAATAATTGCAACTCTGTATATTAGGTGACTCAGAATCTTGGTGTACTTCGTGTTTTTGTGTTTCTCTCAGACATAAATAGTTTATGGTCACTATTCTAATCTTCCAGAAGATCCAAATAAGCCTTAATCTGGTGCTAGTATTGCTTATCATTTTCTGCATGTCTCATTGAGCAGATGACCTTGTCTGCTGGATGGTCTTTTTTAGATCATTTAGCTAGATGATCCCATTTCTCAGCTTGCATATGCAGAATTTAGAAGAAGGAGCTGCTCTGCTTAAAAATGCCCCAGATAGTTTAAAAACAGTGCCACTGTTTCCTGCAGGAAGCAGAAACTGTAGTTTGCTTTACAGTTGGAACAAATACAAATGAACAGGAAGCTCCATCTGCCAGTCTTAAGATAACACAGGCAGAGGATATTCTCATTTTGTTTATCTGGTTAAGGCTTCTTGATGAAAGTGACATCAAGTGACTGGCACAGTAATCTGTTAGCTTTGACCTCCCTTGGACATTTTTGGATACTGCACAGTGGCGAGAGAGTGCAAATCCATGAAGGGAACTCTGGTATGTCCCTACAGATAAGAGACTGTTCCACATGTCTACAAGGCTACTTTTCCTTCTGTTAAATACCTTTTGTGGCCTCAACTGCATTGGTGAAGGGGAAGGTGTGACATTAAGCAGCATGTTTCTCCACCCTAACTTGACACACGTATTCCTCAATAAAGCACATGGCAGATCCATAGGTAATATAAATGGAAGAATTAGAGCTGCCCGATGTTTAACTTGTCTCCTTTTCTGTAAAGACTAACCTATTTACAGTACTAAGCTTCAGAGTGGTAGTCTGTTAGTCTGTAACTTGAAAAACGTAAAAAACAACAAATGGTTCTGCAGCACCGTAGAGACTAACAAAACATGTAAATGGTATCATGAGCTTTCGTGGGCACAACCCATTTCTTCAGATACCATGAGCTTTCGTGAACACAGAAGTGGGTTGTGCCCATGAAAGCTCGTGACACTATCTACATTTTTTTGTTAGTCTCTAAGGTGCTGCTGGCCTAGTCTTTTTTTTTTTTTTAAGTTTTCTATTTACTAAGCATTAGTGATTATCCTTGGAGAGTTCCTGCTGATGCTGCCTTTGGCTACAGATCTTTGCAAGTGATTGCTCTTCTCTAAGCCCTTGCTAGAGTAATTCATGCTTTGCCACTTCCATAGCATCTGGACACAAATTAAAAGGTTACATTTCTAAGTTGTCTATTGTGGAGGCTGTTTAATTTCCACCATTTAAAAAACTGCTCTCAGATTAATTGGTTCTCTGCTAAATCTGTTCGCTGAGTTGGTTAGGCAGCAGACAGTTAGCTAGCACTTTTAATACAAGGATTTCAAAGCTGACAGCTACAATGAGCTTAATAGACTTAAGTAACTGTTAAAGGTCCCCAAATCAGTCCAAAGGTAGAACATAGGAATTCTTTCTCCCAGTCCTTTGTTTTCACCCCAGTCCACTTTCTATTTTAAAAGGAAAACCTTTTAATAAACACATTAAAGTTCTGGAGAACCTCTGATCTCCAACATTTGCACAACCAAGTACTCATTTACTTTCATGGACCTAGACTGTTCAATGTCCCATTGATCCACGTTGATCGTAAGACAAGTTTTCCCCATACATGCCCGATATCAGATAAGGAATGCAGCTCTATGTGGTATTTTAAATACATATTGCTGTCTTACTAAAAGGCAAGGTTTTCTTAAAACACACAAAAAATTCTTTTTACCGGGATGAATTGATTTAAATCACGATTTGAATTCAAGGGAAGAGCCTAGATTTTAGGGACATTGTACTACTCATTTTTCCTATTGTACTCATTTTTCTAAAGAAAGGTGAATTCTCATTGGTTGATCTAGCCATTCAAATATGATGGTTTTAAACTAAATTGAGCCTTTACACTAGTTTTGGTACCTCCCTGTATCTTGCATTCCTTCCCCCCCAAAACAAAAGAACTAATACTTTGGCTCATGTAACACACATGCTTTTTACTCTACAGTATTTTATTTAGGATACGTCTACACAGCAGCATTATTTTGGAATAACTGACATTATTCCGAAATAACATAGTGCACATCTACACTGCCAGCCTTTATTTAGAAATAATGTTGAGCTGGAGGACGTCTTACTCCAACTCTTGTAACCCTCATTTTACAAGGAATAAGGGAAGTCGAAGGAATAGTGTTCCTCCTTCGACTTTCTTCTGTGTGGATAGTGCCAAAAGCCGAATTAAGCTATTTCTACTTCAGTTACGCAATTAATGTATTTCAAGTTGTGTAGCTTAATTCGATTTTAGCTCTGCCATGTAGACGTGCTCTTAGAGACAGAGAGGGAGGAAAATGAGAGAGAAATTGTAGGGCTATTAAGCGATTAAAAATGTAATTGATTAATAGCATGATTAAAAAATTTAATCACAATTAATCATGTGTACTTCCCCTATGAAATGCCATGGCGGTGTTTCAACAGGGCAGCACTGCATGGACCCTGGGATAAGCTGGAATCCCAAGCTGACCTTGGGCTCCATGCAGCCGCTCCCCTTGGAAGCACTGTGGCGACATTTCCAAGGGGCAGTGCATTAGGAGCCTGGGATCAGCTGGGAACTCCAGCTGATCCCTGGCTCCACTGTTGCAAAGCCCCTTTGAAGTACCACTCTGGCGCTTCAAAGGGGCTTTGCAACAGTGGAGCCAGAGACCAGCTGGAGACCCCAGCTGATCCCAGGCTCCTAACGCGCTGCCCCTTGGAAACGCCAGAGCAGCATTCAAAGGGGCAGTGCAGCATTAATGCCTGTGATTAATGTGTTAAAAATTAACGTGTTAATCCTGTCCTACGTTAATTGCAGACGTTAATGCAGGTCAGTTGACAGCCCTAATAAATAGATTTCTGTTTGTTTGTATCTCTATGTACGAGGAGACAGAGTAGGACAGTTTACTTGAAGTACCCAGAACCATCCAGGAACAAGGGCTAGTAATCATTGAGCTGATCTCTTTTTTCCGTGAACTGGACAGTAAGCTTCCATGATGGGTGGAGTCCTAAATATTCATAATTTGAGAACTGAGCTAATCAGAGCTTCGGTAGGGAGAAGATATAAAATAGGAAAAGAGACCACTCTAGTAGGCTCAGAGGATGATCATGATGACATACATGAAGTTATCTCCTGGAGTCAGATGCTGGATCCCAATGCCAGTGATGCCTGCTAATCTCTTGAACTCATAGCACATCTCTTAGGTCCCCTAAAGCAGGGCTACTCAAAATGCAGCCTGTGGGAGCCAAAACAAAAAAGTAGTCAATATAATGGTCTTCTGTTGATATGTGGTTTAGTAGTTAAATTCCTGGATTGTCATTGCTCATTAAAAGTGCTGTCATATGGGTGGAAATCGGGTAAGTGTTGCATTTTATTAATATCAGCAGAACTGAGTTAAACAGGGCTTGCATGTTGTGTAGTCTTGCCATAATCTTTGTATTCATGCCCGTCAGTGTGAAAGAAGCTATTTGCATATATTTGCATAAATATTTGCATGTAAATGCAGCCACACTTAAGGTGTGGCCCTTGGCATGTGCTGTGAGTATCATTGTGGTCTCCGGGGTTTCCAAAGTTGAGTAGCCCTGCCCTAGAGGATCAAGCTCTGAATATTGTACCTGACCCATTGTGTCATATTTATAAAGCTTGATCTCAAAAGTTAAATCATTTACCCCCTTATTCTTTCTTTTGTGCCTTACCATTCCATGTGTTACTCCATGCCTTATTTACTGGACACTATTGAAACCTGCTCTAAAACCAGAATAATTAATCTTTTCATAGGCTTTTCTCTGGTGCTCGTTATTATAGTATTTACATTTTTCTTTATGTGAAAAAGTATATTTATTTCATGTTTAATAGAAGCTCCTGGATTTAGTATATTTTATTTAAATGTTTTGAGAACAGCATATACATTTAATATAGTTTGTATTACATTTAGATTTCATTTTAAAATTTATTTTTAACCATAAGAAAATGCATTATAATTTAAATATCAAAATAAAATATAATTATGTTGTAATTTTTTATTCATCCTGCTTTTAACAAGGCAAAGTTCCTCACTCACCCACTTTTTTTTAAACCACTGCTTGTTATATTCAGATTATATGAACTTAATCCTCTATCCCTGACACTCCACTTCAATGACACATTAAGGGTAATTCTATAAACATAGAGTTGGAGAGCTCATGTTGTCCTTTGACATTTAGCTTACACAAATCTGTCAGTCCCTTCAACTCTCTTACTCCAGCATTAGCTTTTCTCAGCATAACAGTCTCTTGAGTTGCTACTCTAGTTTACTACCAATCTTTCTATCTAAGCTTTGGACCTCTTTGCATCCAGAAAATCTACCTTTTTCTTTCTCCCACAGGTTGCTAAGCACCTACATTTTTATCCACTGACTAATCCAAGAATATTCAAGGGGTGAAGTAGCCAAAAAGAGATTGACAGTTTAGGGGCAGATGTGTTGATGTAATGTTAATTAAATGCCCAAGATAAATTATATCCCAGACTTCACTGTGTACTAGCATAGCAATGAAACCCCAGTCTGGAAACCCAGCAAGGTGTAAAGTTTGAAATAACTTGTTAGGCAAACAGCATCCCATTTTTCGTGTACTCTCTGCAATGCAATGCATTTTTAATTAGTGAGCTACTTGATGATTATAGCTTGTGATAGAATCCTTTTCAGTGCTTGCAAAATGAAAAGTCCTTTTCGTATACCATTGTCTGTAATGAAGTTTGAAAACTAAATGTTCATATATGGAAACGTTAAGATATTAAAACCACAGAGATATGAGATTCAATAATGATGCTGTCATGCATTTATAATGAACGAACACTTTGTATATGTAGATAGCATATGAATCATGGATGTTGATGAATGTGATCAGAATCTGCCAGCGTTTCATCTGAGCAGTGCAACATACTTTCTGTTTGCTTCAGAACTATCAAAACTGTATCTTTAGTGGAGATTGAACTTTGCTTCACAAAATTGTTGGCAGCTAAAAAGCTGTTTAGCAAAACATGATTTATTTATCAAAAGTTTTAGGCAACCGTGCTAGTGTTTGCATTATAGAGCTGCGTATTGGACAGGCTGGTAACTTGGAAAGCTTTACATGCACTTTCCCCCCAATGAGTTGCAGACAAACAAAATCCAAAGATGCAGGTTTGGGAGAATGGCCCTTGGAGAAAAAGGTATGAACCCCTGCAGAGATGAGTGTGTTTGTGTTATTTATAACAAACCAACCCATAAAAGCTTCAGGGAGCCGAGTTAGTATGTACAGGATAAACTTAAAAAACAATAAATGATCAGGTAGCACTTTAAAGACTAACAAAACATGTAGATGGTATCATGAGCTTTCATGGGCCGTTTTTAAAGTGCTACCAGACTATTTCTTGTTTTTCAAGTTAAATCCACAGAAGAATTGTGAAGAGGCAGCAGGCAGGCAGAAAGGGTTAACAAGATGCAAGAAAGCACAAGGCAAATGTTCTCGGATAAAACGAAGAGCGCTTGCTGGTCTGTGATGTAACTCTTCCTGAAAGTCAGACACCTCCAACTTTGTAACACATTAATCAGCAGAAGCTGTTATGAAAATAAGAGCTGACAGGAAAGTAACATCAGTGCATTATCACTTATGCTCCATTCACACAGAGAAAAAACTAGTTATTGGTTCAAGAGCTTGATCCCATTGGTGTTTCATAATATTATTATTTTTTAATTTCTTTTGCCCATCATCATTTGTAAAATTTGACTAAAACCACAATAAAAATCAAAGCTCATTCAAGTCAATGGAAAGACTCCCACATGAAAGAATCAAAAGCTTTGGTCAGGTCCACAGGAGCCCACATCAAGGATGTAATGGGAGTCAGTTGTCCCAGGGGGGAAGACAGAGTCAATAACTGGAGTTAGAGTGAGGGAATGGGAACCAACTGAAGAGGCAGAAACTGGGTTTTGGCGTATGATAAGCAGCAGATCTAGTGATTTTGTTACAACCCCCCTCCCTGGTGCAGAACTTAAGGCTGCCACTCAGTTTCCACAGGCTTGGGTTCAAGATCTGCATTGCCTATTACCTCAAGGGCCAAAAGTTCGTGCTGTGGCTCTAGTGGTTCTAATCCTACTGTTGACCTGTGTGAGTGTTGGTATAATAGCAGGTTTCTTTTTTATTCAGTTTACTTTAAAAAAAAGTAGGAAATTCTAACCAAAGTACATACATCTATATATTCATACAAGTAAACCACAATCAAATAATATTAAGGTTACAAAGTTAAGCACTCAGAAGTTGGGAAATGACAGAGTTAAAGTAGCCTGTGCAATTTTATATCTGCCTCCTTGTGTATATGCAGGACCATCTCGAAGGGGACCTGAGGCAAACCCCTCCCCCCGGTGCAGGGCCTGGGACAATGCTCCACCCCCATGTTGCCCCTTCCCTCAAGCTGGGGAATTATGAGGGGCCTGGTACATCGGCAACCGGGGTCTCCCCCGTCACCATGGCAGCAGGGGAACAGGAGTGGGGCCCAGCAGCCTGCTCTGCTTCATGCCGTGCTGCCCTCCCAGCCTGCTGAGCCCTGATTCTCTGTGGCGCTGGGAAGCGGAGGGGGTGGGAGGAGCATTCTGCTTCTGGCTTCTGCAGAGAAGCTATGCTCAGCAGTCTGGGAGAGGGCAGCATGGAGCATGCTTCTGGGCTGCTCTGGCTCCTGCCATCAGAGAGAGAGAGAGTGTGTGTGTGTGTGTGTGGGGGGGGGTTAGGGTTAGGGTTAGGGTGTGGGGGGGGCGTAACACCTGCTGCTGCCCCATGCCAGGCTCGGCCCTAGGACAGCTGAGGTGGCCGCTGGGCGGAAGGGGAGGGCAAAGCATGGTGACTGGGATGGCCACTCCGAATTTGTGTGTATGTGTTGTGATAATATGGGAGCATATAATTAAATACTATTTTCTCCGCAGGACCTCTGCCTCATTCGGTATAAAAAACCAACCGGCTCTGGGAGTGAATTAAAGTTGGGTTAAGAAAGAGGTTTGTCTACAGGTGCCCTGTTTCATTTGTTCAGATGTTGGAACAGGTGTAGTTCATGAGGCGAGGGACTGTAGAAAGAGAAAGGATGGTCTCATGGTTACGACAATTGAACGCTGCGCTCTGGAGAATTGGATTCTCTCCCTGCCTCCACCACAGAATTCTTGTGTGGTGTTGAGCTAGGCACTTGAGCCAAACCTTTTGCAGGTGATCACTAATGATGTGTTCTCGTTTTCTGATTAGCACTTGAAACTTTGGGACCTGATTTGCAGAAGTGCTTGTATACTCAGATCTGCAGCTGAAATAATTGTGGACAGTGCTTTGAACATATTAAGTGCTGTACGATGTGCAGTATTATGAAAAATCAGGTCCTTAGGTATTTCAAATTGGGTATGCAAAATGAGTAGGTACTTTTGACCTTAACTGCTCTGTCTCAATTCATAAAATCGGGATAATACCCCTTCATTTCACAAGAGCATTGTGAAAATAAATAAATTAATGGTTGCAAAAAACTTGGATACTATAAATGAGCACCACAGAAAAGCCTATGAAAAGATTAATTATTCTGGTTTCAGAGCAGGTTTCAATAGTGTCTGGT
Source organism: Pelodiscus sinensis (assembly GCF_052426305.1). Classification (NCBI taxonomy): domain Eukaryota; kingdom Metazoa; phylum Chordata; order Testudines; family Trionychidae; genus Pelodiscus; species Pelodiscus sinensis. The sequence goes on along the minus strand of NC_143056.1, from coordinate 116,217,582 downwards.
AAATAAGGCATGGGGTCACACATGGAATAATGAGGAGAAAACAATATTGAATAGCTGCTTGTTAACTGAAATCCATCCATCTTGTGCTCTGAATGAGGAAGGGTCTTATGGAGCAGAATAGCATGTGATCGTGTAATTAAGGATTGTATCCTAATGCATATGCACGAGGGTGTCAAATTATAGTTGCACAAAGCAACCTTAATGTTGGCATTTCTTTACTTTTGAGTGCTTGATTTAGCGGCCTTACAGATCTTTTAACATAAGGTTTTTTATTGTCATATATTTCTGTGAGTACTGTGTATGAGAGAGAAATATATATTTATTCCATACTTTCCTTCATCATGGTGATGAGAATGTTTATTCCGAGGACAGGAGGAGACAGTGAAAACTAGCAGGAAAGGGAAAAGAAGCAATGCAGAAAAGAATGGATATCTTAGATGCTCTCCTTTTACTGTACTCAGAACTGCTAACTTCATTTTATATTTGAGTTTCCAAGGACCTTTGACAAAATTTAAATTGCTGTTTGTATTTGTCATTAAATGCTTGCCTTCCAGGTCTTCCATCCTTAATTTATCATAGGTAGATGTAGATTTAGCCCTTGGCTTGGCAGTAGTCTTTCTAAGTCTCATCCAAAGCCCAGTGCAATCTAAAGGACTCTTATTGACGGTGCCTTGGATCAGTTGCTTTGTGTGCAAAATTACAAAAGCAGCCGAATTCTTGACTGAATGTTGAAGAACATCTCAATCCTCATGATCATGCACCAGTAGCTTGTCAGAAGCAAGTAGTATTTTCCCTTTGACCTTGTTTATTACTTATTATGCTTCCTTTGATACTCACTATCTGCACAGGAGTAAGGCAGAGGATTTATAAAAATATTAACAAATTAATTCCTATAGCACTTTAAACATGTAAAGTACTATATAAAAGCTAAGTATTGTTATTATAAAGCAGCTGTCAGAGAGCCTGATCCTGCAATGTGTACTTTGGCCGCCAACCAGAAATGCACTTAGACATGTTTTTCTTTCCGTGTCTGGGTAGTCCCTCTGATTGGGAATCCCAGCTGAGACACTCCTGAAACTGCTCTAATTGTGCCAGTGGACCCTCAGTAACTTATGGCCAATAGTGCTGTGAGAATTGCCAGGCTCCTGGGCAAGATGTGTGTGTGTGGGGGGGAAGGTACCACACTCCCAGGAGGGGTGGAGCCTCACAAGGAAGAGGCAGGGCTGGGGGAAGTCAGATCTCAGAGCTTCCCGGACTGCATTGCGCTGTCCCCCACAAGCCAGACCTCAGACCAACCCAGGACACTAGCAATTTAAAGAGCCCGGGGCTCCAGCCGCTGTCACCTTTTTGAATTGCCATGCCACAGAGCACTTGCCCCCTTTGCCCCATCCGCCCTTGCTTACCCGATGTTGGCAGACCTGCTTATGGAATAAGTGTCATCTTTATTATCAGATCTCTGTTCCTACATTAAGTGTGTCTTGGCAAAATTTGAAGATTGATTCTGTAAGTGGGTCATGGAAAACAAAATTGTTTACCCTTCAGACCACTGCTGAGGCTTTCCTAGGATGAGTCATTTTAAGCTGAGTATTAGAAGTGAGTTGATTTTTGAGGCCAAAGGTGTTGTCTGGGTGATTAATTTCTTTTTTCTGAATTTATACTTTGTTCCTGTAAGGAAGATCGTCCTTGCTTCCTGTGGGTATGTCTACACTTGCACCCTATTTTGAAATAGGGATGCAAATGAAGATATTCGAAATTGTGAATGAAGCCGGGATTTAAATATCCCACGCTTCATTTGCATATTCACATTCTGGTGCTATTTCGAAATAGGGCTATTTCGAAATAACAGACGCCGTTAAGATGTGGTTATGCAAATGAAGCGTGGAATATTTAAATCCCGGCTTCATTTGCAATTTCGAATATCTTCATTTGCATCCCTATTTCAAAATAGGGTGCAATTGTAGACATACCCTAAGGAATTTCACTCTATTATTTTTTTTTCTTCTACCTTTAAAGGAAGTAGTAATTCTGTATCACAAAAGATATGATTGGCAAGGATGAAATGGGCCATGAACTGGAGGTAATTTGTGTTACATCATAACACTAGTCATTAACATTTTTCAGATATTGTTCCAGAGACGCTCCATAAATAATTGGCATTCACTAATGATTTATGAAATAAAAAAAATTGTCAGAGTGCATCTAAGGTATTTATAAACGTTGCTGAATTGCTCAACTAGTGCGTAACCCATAAATTACATCTATCTGGAGATCAGGAGTGCATTTGATACCTTTGTTGAACTGTACATTTGATTCAGTTACAAACCCAGGTAGCGTATGATACACAAAAAAAGCCATTGAAAAGAGTTAATGAATTGAACAATGTTTGTTGTTGAAGACTCTCCTTTAGATTAAAGAATTAGTCGCCATAGTTATTAGTCCTGAGTAACATGTGAGCACACAGATGTGGCCATGCAGAGCCAATGACTTCACTGGAGCTTTGCATGGATCCAATAGTCTATTCAGTTAGAGCAGGGATGGGCAACCAGGAATGGTGGGTGAGTCACCTGACTGTCCCTCCACCACCTCAGTGGGCTACAGCAGCCCACGGTCCACTGGGATTCCACCCTTGGCCCCCCCGTCTGTCCTCTCTCTCCCACACACCTCTTGCACACCGGGGTATTGAAACACTGCACTTACCTCCTTTCTCCCCTCTCTCCCAGCACTTTTGGAGCCCACAAATCATCTGATTCTCACTCGGTCCCTGCCCCCATCCTCCAAGCTGGAATGCCGCAAATCAGCTGTTTATGGTGTTCCAGCTCTGGGAAAGAAAGGGACGTGGGGGGATGGAATGCAAATCAAGGGTTTCATGCCTCCTCCAGAAGTGCTGCGGAGGGGGAGGAGGAGGTGTAGGAATTGTGGGGCTCTGGTGCCCCAGAGGTGTCTGGGAGGGGTGGACAGTCAGAGGGTCTACAGCTTGTGGGCTGTAGGTGGCCTACCACTGAGTTAGAGGCTATTACAGGGTGAGAGCCTGAGAATGTCTACTACTTTTGATTGGTGAGCGCTATGCACCACAGACCCACACTTTCTATACCCCCTTCCCCCCAGCACTTTTGGAGGAGCCGCAAAACCCTTGATTTGCATTCCATCCCCCCATTTCCCTCTCTTTCCCAGAGCTGGAACATCATGAACAGCTGATTCATGGCATTCCAGCTTAGGGGCAGCAGGGACCGAGTGAGAATCAGGTGATTTATGGGCTCCAAAAATGCTGGGAGAGAGGGGAGAAAACAGCCATTCTTCTACAAAGGAATTTCACAAGCCAATTACAAAGAGAGGGTGTGGAATTGACATTCATCTGCAAATTTGACACTGTTTTCCTGGGCTTGAAGAAAGACATTAATTGGATGTTGCATTATAAAGCCAGCTTTCCCTGCACTTAACTCCTCATTTACATCAAAAGGTAAGTATAGGGACACTTCCAACCCACTCAATTAGCTTCATTAGCACTGGTACTATAATTCACAGGGACTTTTTTTTCTTTATTCCCCTTCTTTTTCTGTTATAAATTCTTGGTTCCGATTATTTCTACTCCAGCTCATCTGAAGAAGTGGGTGTTGCCCATGAAAACTCAAAATATTATATATATTTTTGTTAGTCCCCAAGATGCCACGGGACTACTCATTGTTTTTAAAATTACAGACTAAGATGGCTACCCCTCTGAGTCTTTATTATAGGATCAAATAATTTTGTGGCTATTTTATTTTCCTACCAAGCATTACTTAGTAGTTTTGCTCCTAAGATCAGAGTAGTGCAAAATGTAGCTGGAATTTGCATATGGAAATGGATGTGTATATGGAATATCACAGAAGTACATTCAGGGCTTTATTTTGTCTTATCTATTCCCACGCACGGCTTCTGCAGTAAATACGGAAATATGCTTCTCTGATAATGATTTTTTTTCCATTAGACAAATTTATTCTTCATTCTCAGAAGAAATTCAGTTACAACATTCTCACAGCAAAAAGTAATCTGCATGACAAAAAATGGTATGCAAAAGTGTCCCTTTTTGTGAAAAATTTAAGTGGAGAACGAAGCATTAAAACACTCCTATTAACACAGGGCTGCTGGAATAATTTTTATACTAGGGGTGCTGACAACTGTTGAACCCAACTGAAAGCCCTGTGTACTGTACAATGGGAATGACTTCAAGCAAAGGGTTGCAGTAGCAGCCGCCTCACCTATAGTTCTAGCACCTATGCATTAACACTGATGTTATGTTATCAACTGTGCTCTGAATGCATTGTGCTGCCAGGTGACTTACCTTCCTGCTGAAACTCTTGCAATAATAGTATGAAGTTGTAAATAATGCCGTGTATTCCAGAACAGAAACTAGAGTTAGAACAGTCCTTCTGATCTGAATATTTACAGCGTGTATTGAAATGTACATAAACGTTAGGCTTACATCCAAACTATTATTGACTATATCTTTGTTTCTTATTGTTTGTTTCTTTTCATTAAAGAACACTTTCTTGCAAACAATTTATGTGTAGAGCCATGGCTACAATTCTAGTCCCTATAAATCTTCCTTATGTTTGTTACCTGATAAAATTATGGCCTTGGTTCTTGGTCTGGTTTTATACTGGCCACAGCCCCGTTGGCATTTAGAGCAGCTTGGAGGCTGCATACACTCCAGCAGCTAATACAGTTGTCCACCATCTGGGGTTTGCTCTGAGCAAAGCCTCCTCTGGCCTTTCCTTTTCTGTTGTCGGGTGATGGTAGATGAGCTGGTTAAGCTGGCTTTATACCTGCTGGGGATTCCTCCACAGCAGGGAAATCTTCAGCTCAATAAATTTTGTTTCCTGTGTAGTACTCAAAGAGCATAAAGGGAAGAGAACATGCCAGCGAATATGACCCTTCATTTCTGACTGAAATGATGCACACATTTTTCATTTGTTTGAAATGAATACAGCTCTGTATATTAAAAGAATACAGAAGTGACGGTGGGGAGGAGGAGAAAACTCCCTGAAAATATTTTTTTTAAAAACACGTTTTGAGATTGGGTTAGCAAATTTAGAAAATTGCCTGACACTCCACAGAGGGCACAGAGCAAAGATGCCATTCAATTAGAGGCTGATCATTTGATAGCATAGTGACACGCTGGCAGTGATCCTTCCTGCATTTGAAGGGCCACAGACAAGGTGACCTAAGAGATTTCTTCAACCTCTAATTTTTTTGCACTGCTATTTGCATTTCTTTAGAGAAATAGCATGGTGATCGTATGATGTGCTCCTGCTGGGGCTGAGTTGCTTTTCTGGCTGAGTCCCTTTCTTTATTAATGAAGTTGTGTGTTTGGTGAGGTGGGGAATATTTCCCCTCAGATAAATTCCTGGATAGCATAGATGGCTTTCTCTTAAGGTTGCACATCCCATCCTCTCTCTTGATGTGGAGGACTTTGCAAGCACAAGGAACTGATGCTGCCCGGGTGTGCTTGTGAGGAAGTGGAATTGAACTTCATATCATTGCTACTGAAAAGATAGGTACATATCCAGGTCTTTTGCTGGTGGGAGATCCTGAACAAATTTAATATTTATGCATCTGTAAATATGCACTATACAGTAGTGATTTCAGTCAGAGCTTTATACGGCAATAACTTAGAAAAAGTTCCTCTTCTAGGAAGTAGAAAAAGTGCTTGTTAATATGTATTTTAAATATAAAAATCCTAGATATTTGGAAATGCACTGTTATCTGGGCAGCGTTTGACTGAATGTCAGGATGTGTTTTACATATAAGCCAAGGTGGTAGCAGAATTGCCAGGATAGGGATTTCCCTTCCAATACATCCACATTTGCTTGTGCCACTTCAAAACCAGGTGGCACCTTTTTAAAGTATCTTCACCCTGCCAACCTGAGGGAAGTGTAGTTCCATCCCTAAGATATGGAACTTAACACGACAATTAAATCTTCTTTCTTTCTTTTATAAACCTCATATATTCCTGATGTTGACAGACAACCTCTTCTTAAAAACAGTTTGTCTTTCACTGACCTAGTACTGCTGCCCACACACACTAAAACTTGGGCTTAGTTTTGCTTCAGGTAGGCCTGCCCTATAACTTCGAATCAGCATTTTTGTTTGTGCCAGTTCTGTGCACCTCACTCCATTCTTAGTACCAGATAAACCTCCCTCATGAAGGCATCAAGAAATCTTTGAAGAATGCCCTAGTTCTACAATTTACACAAAACAAATGAAGAGACAAGGTTGCGTGGCCTAATGGCTAAAGCAACGGCTTGGGATTTTGGCAACATGGGTTTAGTTGTGGCTATTCCACAAGCCTCCTGGGTGATTGGGGAAAATTACACTGATTTGTGCCTCAGTTTCCCTGTTTGTACATTGGGAATGTTGATACTGACCTCCTTTGAGATTTGCTGACAAAAAGCGCTGTATTAGAGCTAGGTGGTCATAGTAATATAAAAAAGTATGCAGGTGGATGGTGGGATATTCCAGCCCTCCTCCCTGCTAGTAACTTGCAAATAATTTTTATGTTAATGAAGCCCTTTAATCATTTGGGATACTCCTTCCTTAATTCTCAAAGCACTCAGTTATCAGAAGAAAAGCATTTATGTTAAATCCCCTTCATTTTTGGTCTTTTAAAATATATTTTAAAATCAGAAAAAAACATGTTTTAAAAACAAAATTAATTCTTAACATAATTCAAGCCACCACTCAGCAGGTGAGCCCAGAACTTGCTTATTCCGGCTACTGTAGACCATCAGTGCATATCATAGTACCCCAATGTTACCACTTAATTTATGGTTAAGCAGGCATTGCTACGAAGAGCCTGTGTTTTCAGGTGCTTTTATCTTTCTTACCAAATTACCCTTTAAACTGCAATTTCTTATATTTCTTCTCAGTCTTGTGGTGATTATTCTTTGTGGGCGCAAGGAGGAATTGAGTAACTTCAATTTGATCATGTTTGAGTTGTCTGAATATATGTGAAGCTGTGTGTTACACCAGGTCGGAAATAAAGGCCCTTGTAGTTTTCTTCTTTGCTGATACGGGATTTCTTCTGCTTCTTTAATCATTCCAATGGAATAGTTCCAACCAGCTCGAATTCTGATACAATCTGAAGAAATTTGCTTTTGCTTTCACAAAGGATTTAATTTATAACTATTTAAAACATTCATTTTGTGCAGGTCTGTGAATTTCTGTTAGCACAGTGCTTTTTATGAATCGTGCATCTACGGTTTTTCCATATACAACTAATGCATTTGCATTTTATTTTTGCATCTATAATCCCATAGAAATGTGAATACATTCCCATCAAAGCTGTTGGTATATTCCATATGTCCATTCCATATGCATTCTGATATCTCATGCATAATAACCATGAGTGCCAGCCCTGTTTTTAAACATGGGTGCCTAAGCAGGCTGTTCATTTGTTGCATTTGGACACAGACTGGCACTTAAGCGTTCTTTTACAGTCATTTTGGTATGATCAGTTTCCTTGTCTTTCCTTTTTTGGACATAGTGCAAGGGGAACAGAGTTACAGTGGTGAATGCATCTATTACTCTGTGTACATCTGCACTGCAGCTGGGAGAGGATTTCCCAGCTTGGGTAAACAACCCCACATTAGCTCTGCTTCAGCAAGCATGCTAAAAATAGCATTATAGCTGGGGGTCGTGCTGGTGGCGATTCAGGCTAGCTACCCAAGGGCATCCTCCGTGTGGATGGGTATGTACTCTGGAAGATAACCCAAGCCACTCCTGCCCCCAAATATTTTTAGCATAGTAACTGCAGCAAATCTAGTGCCTGTCTACCTGATGTAGGAAGCACAATCTCAGATGCACTGTAAACACGAAATCTTCTACTTTTAGGCACTGGAAAACTTTAATTTCAATGCTTGCTTAATATATCACCAGTGAATTTAAGTGGGTCAGACTTTTGTGCACTGATGCCCTAAGCACCATTGTTATGCCTCCTCCTCATTCCCTGGTGCCTCCCAAGCAGTAACCCACAGTCTTCTATTTGTATTACGCCCTGATCCAGAAAGGTTTGTACTCGGTTCTGTGCCAAGACTAGGCCAGCAAAGATTCTTTAGGCAGTGAAGAGTGATTCGGGACTGCCAAGATAGGATCAACCATAGTAGTCCCCTGTGATGCCCATCAGAATCCTAGGCCTTGCGACGGTACTTATTAAAGTCAATTAAAAGTCTCCAGTGAACATTGTATTGGTCCCTTTAGTCAATGCCAAGAGTTGATTGATCCTGGATGAGAAACTGATGCCTCAGGTAAATGCAGAAAAAATGCTTCTGTGCTGTGCAAGTCATTGAGACAATGACCCACAGGGAATATTAATCCTCATTAATAGCTGCATAAAGCCTGATGTGTAAGGTTGCCAGGTGGCTGGTTTTCACCCAGACTGTCCATTATTCGGGTCTCCCGTCCAGTAAAAAAAACAAACAGAAAATACCGGACATGTGAAATGTCAGGTATTTTCTGTTTCCCTCTGATGGAAGCCCAGCAGGGACAATTTTCCTCTGCCGTGTTTGCAGGGGCAGGGGAGTGAGGAGCGTGGGGTCATTTAAAGGAGCAGCAACTTTTTTTTTGGCTTAACAACTTTGGTCCCCCCCTTCCTTTTTTTCCCTCACAGCTTTGGTCTCCCCCCACCCTTTTTTTTTCCGCAACAGAATTTTTCCCTGGTGGTGGTGTTTTTTTTGGGGGAAGGGAGTTTGGTATTTTTTGTTAAACCATCTGGCAACCCTACTGATGTGCTCTGCTTCATATTGCCATGAAGCAGAACACAACACCTATTTTCTTTCCTTTCTTGTCAGTGTGCGCTCAGTCAGAATCCAAAATGAACTCCTGGCTGACTAGCATGAGCTATTGTATGGAAAACATATCTCATTGAGTAAGAGCTGTTTCTTTTCAGTGAATGTATGCTGCAGGTGCTGATTTACACCATTTCTGAATAAGGAGATGTTACTGGTGTTTATTGCTGATTGGGATAAATCCAATAGCCTTTCCTGAAAGAGGAAAGTGATTTGCTGCCATCTGGTGGTTAATGTATTGACTGGCTAAATTTTGTTATGAGCGAGCACTGCTAGCTGACGTGCCCTTTTCATGGACACTGGTAGGCATATGCCGTGTACTAGGGATTCTCAATCTCTTTCTTTTTCAGCCTGCCCCAAAATGCTATCAAAATTCCACAGCCTACCTGTGCCACAACAACTGCTTTTCTACAGATCTAGTATATTAAAAGCCAGGGTCAGTGTTTCAGGGTGTACCAAGCTGGGCAATTCCCCCAGGCCCCACACCACAGGTAGCCCTCTGAAGCTAAGTTGCCTGGGATTTGCATTTCAGCCTAGCTGGCAAGGCCAGGGCTTCAGCGTTTTGCCCGGGGCCCCAGCAAATCTCATGCCAGCCTTGCTCTCTGGTTCATTTTGGAGGCTCCCTGAAACCTGCTTGTATCGTACCAGAGGGCCTCAGACCCCGGGTTGAAAACTGCTGCCATGTACAACATTGCATTCAACTTTAGTTTTCTTGAAGGAACTCTTTAGCCTTTGTCTGGCTTTTTACTAAGACATCCTTAGATATTTGTATCTATACCCACTTATATTAGCTAGTGCCTGTGGTATTTCTTTAGGCATGTCTTCCTTTGGAGGTTATGGAGAAAGCAAATGAACATGTAATTGGGTAAGATACTTTGAAATATGTACACATTAGTTATGTCCTGGCAGTATCCTATCTTCTCTGTGCATTTGTTATTTCAAGTTCGGAGCTGGAGAGCAGTGGCTGCTGGTTGTGAGTTCAGCTCTGAATAGGGTTGCCAGGTGTCTGATATTGAAATGGACAGTCCGGTATTTTTGCCTCCTGTCCGGTAAAAAAAATTCAGAAAATACCGGACACCTTAAATGTGTGGTATTTTCTGCTTTTTTCCCCTGCCAGGAGGCGAAAATACCAGACACCTGGCAAGCCCTACGACACAGTCGGCAACTGGGCCTAACCCCCGGTTTCCCATCCCCCCACCCTGGTCCTCTGGCCCCTCCACCCCTAGGCCCCCTGCTTACCTGGGAGGAGGCTTGATCAAGAAAACAAAAAGCCTAAAGACCTAAGGCAAGGGGAAGCAATGCCTTCCCTGGGTTTTAGTGCTCAACCTCTCCCCTCTTGCACTTAAAGGGGCCATGCTGTTTTGTTTTATTTTATTTTATTTTATTTTATTTTATTTTATTTTATTTTATCGTTTTCGCGATAGCATGATTATTTTTTTAGGGAACGTTTTTTGAATTTACACGACCATCCCCGGAATAACACGATTTCCCCAGCAGGCCCGGTAGGCAAAGCACGATTTGCCCAGCAGGCAAAGCAGCGGAGGGTTTGCCGCTCGACACACTATTCCCCGCTGAACCCCCCTCGCTGGACGCAGTGCGAGTCCCTGCAGACCCGTCACAGGGGCATACTCCCAACCTAATCCCTCTCTCCTCCCCTCTCCTCTCCTTCCCTTCCCCATAGCCAAACTCCTCCCCGCCCTGCCGTAACCCAGTCCCTTTTCTCCCCCAACGTTATGTCCCAGTCCCAACAGACACCACCGCTTGAAACACAACCCCCCAGCTTTTCCATTATTTTTAATGGGAAAACTGACCCTGCAAAACATGTTTTCACTTTACACGATCATTTTCTGAAACATATCTATAGTGTTAAATGAGGAATTACTGTATTACAGGCACTGCTCTCCAGTTGTCCAGTTCTAAAGGCAGGTGGCAATACTGCAAACCTCCTAAAATAACTTGGCAATCCTCTGCAACTCCCTTTTGGGCCAGGACTCCCAATTTGAGAAACACTGGCTTCCCTCTTGAAATCTGTGTAGTAAAGGGTAAAGGTGCTCAAAAGGCCAGATTTCACAAGAGGATGCCAGATTTCACAATGTGTGATGCATTTTGTGTGGCTGTGAACTTGTTAGGGTCCTACTCATGAGGAATTTTATGTGGTATAACTTAGGTCCAGGTATGATGATAGAGGATGGCATGGAGATTAAGACTTTCACCCCAGGAACTCGTGAAACCCTAGGTTGATGTTTTGCCCTGCCACTGACAGTCTGTATTTGATCTTTGACAAATCACATAGGGTGGTTTCACGGAGGTAGATGGGTGTCCAAGACCTAGGTTCTGACTCCCCTGTGATCTACAAAACTGTGGCCAAACCAGGTGCTCTAGGTGCCTAAATCAGAGGTGGGCAATCATTTTTTTGGGAGGGGGACATTCCAAGATTTTGGAAAGTGGTCAAGGGCCACACTCTTCCATGATATTAATGGAGATGCTGGGTCTGGGATGGAGGTTGGGTGCAGAAGGCAGCTTGGGGTTAGCGATTGGGGTGCAGGAGGGAGACTGGAGTCTGGGAGGGAGTTTGGATGAAGGAGGCGGTTGTGACCTAGGGTAGGGGACTGGAGTGCAGGGGTTTGGGATGTGACCTAGGGCAGGAGGGGATTGTGATCTGGGGCAGGAGATTGGGATGCCAGATCTGGGAGGGGGTATGGGTGTAGTAGGGGGACAGAGGGTTTGGGTATGTTGAGTGAGTGGGGGGCAGAGAGTTGGGGCAGTAAAGGGCTGGGGTGGCAGAAGCAGGCTGTGGCCAAGAGACTTACTTGTCAGCTGCCAAACTAGCCTGCCTGCCTGCTTGCAGAGTTTAAAAAGTTTCCTAGCCATCCAGCCTGCTTGCCGGGCCATGTGCTTCATGATAACTGAACCCAGGAGAGGGGGAGTGATTCTTCTTAGCTGCCTGTTATTCTAACAAGCAGCTCACATTGGCCGGTTTCTGTATGTACAAAAGAAATTAAAGAATGAAATGAAAATTTAGCTTATTGTACCTGCCCTCCCATTCCCCCCCTTTTTTAACTAAATTACAGTATAAGATATTTAGTAATTTTTACTTTTTTCCCCCCCCAGTTTCCTTATAGTGCTGATCTGCCTTATATTCAGTGTGCTTTCTACAATTGAACAATATACAACTCTGGCCACAGGGACGTTATTCTGGATGGTATGTACATTGACCTTCATTGGATGAATATGTTTGTGTTTGTGTATGTTTTTGTTTTTTCTTAATTCTCATTTGCTGAGTCTGTATTTTTGTGACTTGTTAATATTCTGCATTGTTATCTGGAATTTAAAACAGTAAATTCCTGCACGTGCTCATTCATTATACGTGTGTTTCTTTTCTCCCTTACGTCACTGTACATCCAGGATAACTCCATAGAAATGAATGTAGCCACACTGGTACAAAATCAGGATGAGAGGACAGTTGAACACCCACAATTTCTGATGCAGCATTTATGACCCATTTGAGACTTTCAAACAAGACTGTACCACTTCTCTTTCTTTAACATCTCTTAGAACTTAAACCAAAACCTACTGAAGACAATGGAAGGACTCCCATTGACTTTAATGGGGGATGAATCCAGCCTTAAAGCCCCACTTCCCAAGGGGAACGCTTTTAGCCTGTTTAATTTGTCATAGCTTAGGATCTGCCCAGGATGAGAGGGGAAGTATCTTCTCTTCAGTAGAGACTGCTTTCTCCAGAGCCTACGAAAGCTGCTACCTGTATTTGCCAAGGGGATGGCTAAAGACAAATGTAAAGCTTAGAGCAATATCTCCATTACTCACTAAGCACATGAACATGTGGCTCCACACTCCGGGCCTAGATTCTAATTCTCGGGGAGATTATTCATTTGTTGTCACAATATTACCAGCTTTAGGTGTGCTATCAAAGGGTGATCTCTTAAATTAAAAAATAGTCATTAGTAACTACAAGTGGTAACAAGGAGATCAATTTTTATATATGTTAAATTTAGTTTGCATATGACAGTAATGGGCACATTATCTATTCCTAGCCTAAATTTTAATGAGAACCATTATGTATGTGCCTGGTACATATTTTTAAATTAACCACATAGTGATAGGAACACCATTTATAATTTTAATTTCATGCTTAGTAGGCTCTGTGTGTGTGTGTGAGAGAGAGGGAGAGGGAGGGAGGGAGGGAGGGAGGGAGGGAGGGAGAGAGGGAGAGAGAGAGAGAGAGAGAGAGAGAGAGAGAGAGAGAGGTTTCAGTGCATCCATGGAGTTTTGTATTAACTGTAGTCATTTCTGTTTATCTATACAATAATATTAACTTTTTATCACATTGCCTTCAAAAATTATAGTACACTTGGTGTGTCCACTCAATTACAAGTTGCTGGTAAGTGTAATATTTCATATTGGGTACATGGTATCAAATTCAGTGAAACACCTCATTGCCATAACCATTTGCATTTGATACATTTGTTCATGCTATCATGGAACATGCAACTGATTATTGCTGATTATTGATTACCTTACTCTCTTAACTTCTAAAACAAATCTTCATTTCTATTGTACCTAATGATAAAAGTTCTGATTAATTTAGTTAATCCTGTACTGGGAATTCCCACTAGTATAGAATAATAGAATCCTAGAACTAGAGGGGACCTCGAGAGGTCATTGAGTCCAATCCCTTGCCCTCATGGCAGGACCAAGCACTGTCTAGATCATCCCTGACAGGTGTCTGTCTAACCTGCTCTTAAATATCTCCAGTGATGGAGATTCCACAACCGCCCTAGACAATTTATTCCAGTGTTTAACCACCCTGACAGTTAGGACGTTTTTCCTAATGTCCACCCTAAACCTCCCTTGCCGCAGTTTAAACCCATTGCTTCTTGTCCTATCCTCAGAGGCCAAGGAGAACAATTTTTCTCCCTCCTCCTTGTAACACCCTTTTAGATACTTGAAAACCTCTATCATGTCCCTTCTAAGTCTTCTCTTTTCTAAACTAAACAAGCCCAATTATTTTAGTCTTTCCTCATAGGTTATGTTTTCTAGATCTTTAATCATTTCTGTTGTCTTCTCTGGACCTTCTCCAATTTCTCCACGTCTTTCTTGAAATGCAGTGGCCAGAACTGGACACAGTACTTCAACTGAGGTCTAATCAGCACAGAATAGAGCGGAAGAATGACTTCTCATGTCTTTCTCACAACACTCCTGTTAATGCATCCCAGAATCATGTTAGCTTTTTTTGCAACAGTGTGACACTGTTGACTCATGTTAAACTTATGACCCCTAAATACCTTTCTGCAGTATTCCTTCCTAGACAGTCACTTCCTATTCTATATGTGTGAAACTGATTTGTCCTTCCTAAGTGGAGTATTTTGCATTTGTCCTTATCAAACTTCATCCTATTTACTGCAGACCATTTTTCCAGTTTGTCCAGATCATTTTGAATTTTGACCCTATCCTCCAAAGCACTTGCAACCCCTCCCAGCTTGGTATCATCTGAAAATTTAATAATTGTACTCTCTATGCCTTGATCAACATCATCATCTAAATCATTGAACAGAACCAGTCCCAAAACAAACCCCTGATGAACTCCACTTGTTATGCCCTTCAGCATGATTGTGAACCATTGATAACTACTCTCTGAGAATGATTATCCAACCAGTTATACACCCACTTTATAGTAGCCCCATCTAGGTTGCATTTCTCTAGTTTATTGATAAGAAGGTTATGCGAGACCGTGTCAAATGCCTTACTAAAGTCTAAGTATACCACATCCACTGCTTCTCCCTTATCCACGAGGCTTATATCCTATCAAAGAAAGCTATCGGATTGATTTGACATTATTTGTTCTTTACAAATCCATGCTGACTGTTACCGATCACCTTATTATCTTCTAGATGTTTGCAGATGGATTTCTTAATTATTTGCTCCATTATCTTCCCTAGCACAGAAGTTAAACTGATTCGTCTGTAGTTTCCTGGGTTGTTCTTATTTCCCTTTTTATAGATAGACATTATATTTGCCCTTTTCCAGTCTTCTGGAACCTCTCCCAACTTCCATGATTTTTCAAAGGTGATATCTAAAGGCTCAGATACCTCCTCTATCAGCTCCTTGGATGCTTTTCATCAGGCCCTGGTGACTTTCAGCCATCTAACTTTTCTTGAGTAATTTTTAACTTGTTCTTTTATTTTCACATCTAAACCTATCCCATTTCCACTATCATTCACTATATTAGCTATCCCGTCACCATCCATCTCCTTGACAAAAACCGAAACAAAGAAATCATTAAGCACCATATGCATCAATATTTAGCAATGGCAAATCCTGACTTTCTTTCTTTTCCCAAAGGGTTAATTAAGGAAGTTCCTCTGATATAAAAAATAGATCAAATGCATGTTTTAAACAAAAGGCTTTGTACAGGCATTCAGTCAGTTCAATAAAGAAATGTATTCTGTGTTCATCCAAATTGTTTTCATGTAAACTTTTATATGGAGGTTTAGGTGTACACACGCATGCGAAAGCAAATATTAATCTGGGTTTATATTTTAGTATACAGGAAAGGGCGGAGTCAGCTGGCAGATGTTTAATGAAATCTATACAGTAAATATGTGAAAAATTGCTCTTTGTGTGTTTTATATGGAAGATTCTTCATGAGAGCATTGTCATCAATGACTGACTTGACTGTCAGCATGGAATATTTTTACATTAAATGGTCAAAGGTGTGTCCCCATGGGCTATGATTAAGGCGCTGGTTGTGGTACAGTCCCCTCCACGGTAACTTGAATGGCCCTAGAGACTTTATCTGACTGTGGAACTATTCATGGAGGGTATGTCTACACTACCCTCCTATTTCGAAATAGGAGGGTAATGTAGGCATACCGCAATTGCAAATGAAGCCCGGGATTTGAATTTCCCGGGCTTCATTTGCATAAGCGGGGCGCCACCATTTTTAAATCCCCGCTCGTTCGAACCCCGTGCTGCGCGGCTACAGGCGGCACGAACTAGGTAGTTCGAACTAGGCTTCCTAGTTCGAACTACCGTTACTCCTCACTCCTCGTGGAATGAGGAGTAACGGTAGTTCGAACTAGGAAGCCTAGTTCGAACTACCTAGTTCGTGCCGCGTGTAGCCGCGGGGTTCGAACGAGCGGGGATTTAAAAATGGCGGCGCCCCGCTTATGCAAATGAAGCCCGGGAAATTCAAATCCCGGGCTTCATTTGCAATTGCGGTATGCCTACATTACCCTGCTAGTTCGAACTAGCGGGGTAGTGTAGACATACCCGGAGTTAAGATGCCATTGAACGTGATATAAGGATATCAGAATGTGTCTTATATTAGTACTGGCAGACTTACTGAGCATTGCCAGGTCCTTCAGGGCAGGGGGTTGGACTGGTGGGGTGTGTGCGGGGCTCAGGGCAGGGCCTTGGGAATGTGGGGGGATTGCAGGAGACAGGGTGGTAGGGGTGCGAGAGTGAGGGGTAGAGGTTGAGGAAGGGGTCAGGGCAGGGGGTCCCATCTGCCAGAGGCATTTCTTCTTCCCTGCAGGGCGCCCTCCATCCCAGCTGTCAGGGGTATTTTTGTCCTCCCCAGCCCCCCATCAGATGCCAGGGACATGTTTTCTCTTCCCAGATCCTCCCTCCCAGTTCCTCCTCCTCTGGCTGTCAAGGACCATTTTTTCTCTCCCCAGTCCTCCCCAGCTTTCAGGGGCATTTTCTCTCCTCCCCAGCTCCCTCTCAGCCACCTGGGGCCTTTTTCCTCCTTTTCTCTGGCACTGCAGCCAAGGTCTGGGAAAGAGTTTGGGGCATTGGAGCTACTTACTCGGTATACTGGCAGGCAAGATAGTGGAGCTCCAGCCATGTTGGCCACTCCTGTGGTGGTAGGGCAGCCTGCACTAGACACTGCAGGATAGCTCTCCCCTGTGAGCTTGCTGCCCCCCAGTGGTTACTCTTATATCACATGCCTCTGAACAGCAACCCCTTTCTTTGCATGTTATGGGAAACCGTCCTTTTCCCAGTGCTTCCAGTTGTCCTGGCACAACCAAACTCTGACCTTGCTTTAAGTTATGAGAAGAGGAAGCTTCATACCAAATTTGGTGGTCCTAGCTTTTACCGTTTAGGAGGAGTTCTTGATCAAATGCACTCACAGACAGACAGATGCACTCTAAAATATATAGAAAGATTTACAACTTTCTGTGCTAATCTTGTGATGTTTTTATGTAATAGGCTATTAAAATCTATTTTTGACAATGGGAATTGGGATACTCTTTTATACGAAATTGTGGAAGAACTCGGAGAAAAACAGTAGCATGATCTCAAGGATGGAAGAACTAGAAATGAGTAGCTACATTCAGGACTCAAGGAATGCAACCTTTTGGCCCTAATAGAGGTGTAAGAAGGGTGAGAGAGGCAAATGCAGGCATGGGGAGAACTCAAAAAGACCTGTGTGGGAGTGCTTATACCCATATGTTAAAAGCAAACTTCTGTCAAACTCCTTTGGTTTGGCAAATATCTTTTCTCTTTGTATCTGTACAGCAGCTAGGATAATGTAAGCTTGGTCCAGGTGTAGGAATTATAGCTGTATTGCAATACAAATAAATAATACTGATTTGGGGGAAAACAATTGGTAGCATTGAACGAAGCGGGAGAATGAGTGTTTGTTGTTCGGTGCTCCAATGGGAGCAACCTCCCAGTTCAAATTAGTGGGTCTTCACTAGACCCACTAATTCAAACCCTGGAAGATTCCAAAAGATCAACCCTCCCACAGTCAATCTTCTGTGTAATAAAGACATGACCAAACTAATGTGTACTTTAAATAGCTATTCCAGAGTAGCTCTGTGTATAAACAAGACCTTACTCTGCTCAAAGTGGAGTAATTATACTGAAATAAAATCTCTTTGTGCTAATATATTTAAGTAGGGGAGTCATACCAACATAGCTATTCTGGAATAGTATAGTCTTTCCACTACAAACTAGGGAATAGAGAATTATTTCATCACATATAGAACATACGAAGTAGCATTTAAAAATTTGAATAATGTCTTAAATAATGTCTTTTAAATTACAAAAATAATTGAGGGGTAACCTTTTCACATAAAATATAATCATATTTCTGAAGTGTTTTCCAGCTTGCAATGTTAAACAAGAACTTTATCACTACATGTGGATATGAAGAACACCAAGCAAAACCATGTCTAAGCATATGTCTCGCACAGTCAACCTCTGGAACTCCTTGCCAGAGGATGTGGTGAAGGCTAAGACTTTAACAGGGTTTAAAAAAGAGCTAGGTGGTGCTCCCGCCGGGCCCAGCTGATGATATTATTCGATGATATTAGATTCATGGAGGTTAGGTCCATCAATGACTATTAGCCAGGATGGGTAGGAATTGTGTCCCTAGCCTCTGTTTCTCTGGAGGTGGGTGATGGGGGAGGGATCATGTGAGGATTACCTGTTGTCATCCCTCCCTCTGGGGCATTTGGTATTGGCCACTGTCAGCAGACAGGATACTGGGCTGGATGGATTGTTGGTCTGACCATTCTTATGTTTGGCCATTCTTATGTTTTATGATATGTCTTCAGAGGACTAGCCTACCTGATCTAATGTAGGTAACTGTAGTAGTGCAGTCCAGTGCAGCATGGGCTTCACAGCAGGCTAGCAAAACAAGTTCATATCCAGGATCCATGCCAGGCATGTACTGTCTAGCCTAAAGCTCATGTTTGCATTGCAGTCTTCACTGTTATCCTGGCTAAATTCTAGCTAGCTTGTAAAAGCTAGCCCCAGCATAGCTTTTGCAGTGTAGATGTAACCCACACACCTAGGGTATGTCTACACATCAAAGTAATTTTGGGATACCAGAGGTATCCCAAAATAGCTACCCTGCATCTTTTCAACACGTCTGCTATTCTAGAATATAGCGGACATGCTATTGCACCATCCCTGTAACCTCATTGTATGAGGAGTAAGGGATGACTCGAAATAGTGCTTCATTTCAAATTTTGAAATAGCTTATTTTGAGTCTATTTCAAAATAGGCTATGGAATTTACGTAGCACAAATTGTGTATCTTCTTTCAAGGTTATGGTGCTGTGTAGATGCACCCCTACTGTGGTTCACTGACCCATGTAGTGGCACTTAGACCACTTACAGTGAGAGATAAGAACATGGGAGTGCTACAGCCTAAGCTGAGAGCCACCTGGCTTTATAGCTCAAGCTGTGCTCCTACACTAAGCTCCAGAAGTTTTAGGTTCAAATCTGCCCTATGGCAGTTACATAGACATGCCCTAAGTACAGTTATAATGAGTTTAGAAATGATTTCTGTCAGTTTCAAACTAGTCACAATCTTCAGCCTGCTATTTTCACTTTTCCTCACTAGATGGTGATGTTGTCAGGTTTTTGACTCTCAGGTTGTACATTGGCAAGTAGCCAATATGAGCTCAGGGTCAGAGCCAAGTCTGTGAAAGGCTCATCATTTTGAAGGGTACATGGACTGTATTCTGGCCCATTAAAGTACTGGTACAAGAGAGTTTTGCCTTGACTCATGAAGAGAATGTCATGTATTTGTGTAAAAATTGATTTTTTTAAAGTACAATATTTAAACTGTGGGGGAAAAAAGTAACTCAGCTGTATGTTCCCAGAACGACCATATTTTCTTTTACTTTCATAAGCAAGGATTTTATGGTGCCAGAATGCAGCAAAATGCCGTTATCTCAGCGTGATCTAAGAAAATCCAAGTGCCTGATCCAAGAGGATTAAATATTCTGCTCCACTGAAGGTTGTTATTCAGTGTGCCTGAAAAAGCTATTTTCTTGGAAGAAGAATCTCAGTTAAATACAGTTTCCTCCCCAGAATTTTTATACACATTTTTATGGCGAGTATATATCATTTTCAGCTTTGTATGTTCTGGGTTCTTTCTCCTACTCCTAAATATTATCCCTACAAATAGTCCTATTTACATATATTTAAAAGACTCTCAATCAGGCTCTATTTCTATTGCTGCCAGGAGGATTTATTCTCAATTT
Source organism: Pelodiscus sinensis (assembly GCF_052426305.1). Classification (NCBI taxonomy): domain Eukaryota; kingdom Metazoa; phylum Chordata; order Testudines; family Trionychidae; genus Pelodiscus; species Pelodiscus sinensis. The sequence continues at coordinate 116,197,737 of NC_143056.1, read as the reverse complement.
TAAGAGAAACAGGGTTGGAATCAGAGCTGAAGAGCAAAACAATCGCATCGAGAGAGTCGATCCCAGTCTTCATGTGGAGTTGAGTAGGGACTTGGGAGATGAACTTTGAGGTTTGATCTATTATTTTTAAATGAAGTGAGCTTATTGTATGTGAAAGGTGGCAGCGTGAAAAGATCAGGAAGCCTAGAGACCCATGGACTATCCAGGCCTGCTGACGGGAAGGCAGGGGGCAAAGAGAGCAATTGCCTTAGAGCCTGGCAATTCAACAGGGCTGGCCTTACTATGAGGCGAACTGAGGTGGCCACCTCAGGTGCCAGACTTGGGGGAGGAGGGGCGCCACTAGGACCTAGAGAATTGAGACCTTTCAAAGTCTTGGCCCAAGCAAGGGAGCATGGGGGCGTCATTTGAGCTCCCTGCCTCAGGTGCCAAAATGTTATGGGCCAGCCCTGCAATTCAAAGGGGCCTTTGGCTCGTGGCCGCTGCCTCCGTTACTACATCAGTGGTGGCAGTCAGAGCTCCAGCCCCTTTAAGCCACGTGGCTCTGGAGGCTGGGAGGGGGCTAGTGCCGCACTCCCGGCAGTATTGAAGGCTGGCTGCCCCAGGCTTTGCCCTTTCTGCCTAGGGCACAGAGCTGCTTCTTCCCCACTCCTTGCTCTGGGGCTGGTACTACCTTCAATATAGGCCTTGCACTGTCCCAGCAGCATACCAAAAGGGCCTTGATCCAAAAGGGCCAGGGCTAAGGTAGTTTGGTCTCCATGTCCTTTCAACCTTTCCCCTCTGCTGGGACAGCCAATGGAGATGTCAGTAATATTCCTAACTCTCATAACATTGGCTGTTTCTCTCAAAAGCTTGCCTCTCGGAGCTTAGAATCTCAGCTTTCATTTGGGGGAAGAAGAAAATATTGTCGTGTTCATATAAACAGAGTGTGACCTGAAGGACCAAAAACCAAGAAAGCCAATGGAGAGCCCCAAATTAATTTTTAAAAGATCTCAAGATTGGTGGGGTGTGGTCTGACTTGTAGTTTTGAATGCATGGAGTTGGTAGGGCTGTGTCAGTTCATGCTGGCTGGCTGGGAGAAGGGTTTACAATGTGGACAGATTTTCCAAGGAATTGGAATGAGACCAACAACTCACTGGGACAGCTGTGGCTCAAGGGAATGAATGTTGGGCGGAAGGTTGGGAGACTTGGGTTCTATTAACAACTCCACTGAGTTGCAGTATGGCCTGGACCAAACCATTTCTCAGGCCCGTACGCAGGGTGGGTGCGAAGGGTGCGAATGCACCTCCCCCATCATGGTCCCTGTGCTGGTCTCTCCTGAGGCCTGGTAGGGGTGCCAGGCCCTTGGCCGCCTTCCCCTCTCTACCCAGCTCAGTTGGCAGCTGGGGCTGCCATGGGAGTGAGTAGGAAGCTGGCTCACAGCTCACCCACCCCATGGAACACTAGCTGCCGCAGCTCTGTCCCTGTGGCCGAGTGTTTGCTCTGGCTCCTTTCCCCTGGTGTGGAGCAGCGGTGCATCCAGGGCAAGATGGACCCAACTGGTGCCAGGGGGAGCGGCAAAGGGATCGCCAGGGAGCCCTGGCTGCGGACAGAGGCCCCTTGTGGAGATGTCAGACCTTCCTGCCCACCCCATGGGCAGGCAGGAGGCAGGCAGGAGCACCCTACCTTTTCATGCTGCAGCTGCTCCTGCTTTCCCCTGGGACACCACGGCAGATAGGCTGGAGTTCCTCTGCCCAGTTGATGTGTGAGGAGTGCAGGCCGGGGGGCCTAGAAGTGCACATCTCTCTCCCGGGGTGGTGACTAGGTGCCCTAGAACTGGCTCCTTTAAGGTTTAAGTTTGTGGAGCGTTTTGTCCCGTGGGATCCAGTCGTTGCCAAGCACGTTGTAGTTGGAATGGTTTTCCAAAGCCCACATAAGTAGTGAGCCAGCAAGACAGTTCAGATAACTGTATTAACTAGATGTGTGGCCAAAGCAAATCTCCAGATCCAAGCCCTGGAATCTGGAAATATTAAGTCTATCGACTTAAGCTCTGCTATTTGGGTAGCTGAAGTGACATAGATTAGATCGACAGCGGGGGTTAGTTTCGACCAGGCCTCAAGCACAGGCATTGTGGCCAGAGCATCTTTCTTTCTGCAGATGGCCTCAGCTGCCAGACCTGGACAGATAGGCATAATACAGTCCTAAAGCTACTTGAGTTGTTCTGAGGGCCTAGTCTGGAACTGGCATAGGCCAGGTTTGTTGTGAGAGGCATAAAGGTGGTTGAAAGAACAATTGAGCTGCACAAACTCAGTTCTGGCATTGTCCAAGAGCTGTCCCATAATCCGTCTACTTTGGATTTTCTGTCCTTTGGCAATCTTTTGTACAACAATGGAGCTGCAACATTTGACATTAATCTGGATTTTAACTTTCATTCACTGATAACCTAATATTTAGGGGGAAAGGGTTTGGTTGGTTGGTTTAGTCTGTTTTTTTGGTGCATAGTTCTGATAGTAGTGGATTGTGCTGTGGTATTTTAGACATCTCTGAAATGTTAGGCATTCCAGTTCTAAAGTTCCATTATGTAATGGCCATGATCTGACCATTTGTGTGTTAAGAAGAGAAATCCCATATATGGTATGTCTTAATGCTATATTAATGAGGACTTTTAGTGGATGGTGGGAAGAGAGATTTGTAAATCAATCTTCAATCTCATATTAAAAATCTGTTCTCTGGAAAGAGCGAAGAATTTAGAACATTTTCCCCATTCACTGATTTTTCCCCTACTCAGATTTTTCATTAACCTCTCTTATGCACGCACACTCATTGCATAGCTGTTCTGAACTCCTTTATATTTAAAAAAAATTGTGGTTCACATTTATAAAAAAAGCACACTTGCCGCCCCCCCCCCCCCAAAATTCCTGCGTACAGGCCTGATTCTTGTTGTGCTTTAGTCCTCCCCCCCCCTCCTTCCTGGAAAATAGCAATAATGCACTTGGAGTGTGTGTGATCAAATCAGTATTTACATTCAAGGCGTAATTGTTCTTAATATCATGTGTGCCCTCAAAACAACCATCAGGTTTAATACTTTCATCCATTATTCATATAACCTGAATTTGAACCAGCATAATACACATTTGCCACTGATACTAGAAATAAAGATCTAGTTTCCTGTTTCAAATACCAGCAAGCCATCTGGAGATGATTTCAGGAAGATATCTGGCATGTAACCTCATAGGACATCTCACTGCAGAGAGGGCTAAAAATCCCCACAGGCTCCAGCTGTCCCCTCTCTTCCTTGACTTGCTGCTACCTAGAGCCTGTTTGAAACCCAGCAATTTGGGTGTATAAATCAAACAAGCACTTTTCTGCTGTGTAGTTCTTCCGGTGATAGCTGTGCCACCAGCTGTTCCCCCGGCCAGCTGCCTATTTCTTACCAGCTCTGTTCTGGGAAGCACAATGATCATTCTCTCCTGAGTAGGACTCTGAGGATAAGCTGCCCAAGGAATCCCAGCAGCTTTTCCCAGCGAGCCCCATTTGTGCATCATTGTGTTGTGTGCAGTAAGCCAGACAAATGGATCTTCCAGCTCAGGGTATGCCTCCTGCAATCACAGGGTGGGGCTGCCGCTTGTTTAGGTGTATCCAAGTTAGCTAGCTTTGGGGCCTGTGCCAATGAAGCTGTGGCAGCAGGAGATTCAAAGGGGGCAAGGTAAGCCTGCCTGGAACAGATAATGATGTGTAGGCCTAATTATGCTGAACCTGGCTTCACAGGGCTTCACTGCTCTGGAATTAGATTACAGCTAGCTCAGGTTTCTTTAAGCGAGCTGCAGTCATGCTCCATGGTGACTGTATTGACCTGCACTCAGTCATGTCAAGAGAAGTAAAAAGGATGGAAAAGGGAGAGAGATGACAAGGGAAAAAAGTAAGAGCTCATGTAACCCACCTGCCTTCTGGATGTGGTTCACTGTCCCACGTCATGGAACTTAGGCCACTTACAGAGCAAAAGAATGAGTTTTCTCTGCAGCCTTATATCGGCGCTGACTGGCTTTTAGCTCTAGCAGTAGGGGTTCATGCACTAAGCTCCCGAGATCCCAGGTTTGGTACTTACACGTGTCGACATGAGAAAGTTGAACCACTACATTTCAAGTGTGATTTTAAATAGATTTAATTAAACCAGTACAAAAGACTATGTAGATACCTTTATTTCAGTTTACCCCAAACTTATCTCAAGCCAATTACAAACCAGTTTCAAATAAACCAAAATAAGCCACTTTAAAATGTAAATAAAAGAGCCCTTGGGGGAGAGGGGAGGCAAGAGTTGTAATGGGATAACTAAATTGGGTTGAAAATAATGTATTTAATTTAGTGACTGAGTGTTTCCCAAAGTACTCATATGTGTGTGTTTACTCAGCTTGGTAGAAGTGTTTGACTTATGGAAGTGATGCAGGTGAAACTGATGAGGGAAGGAATTGGAGAGATGGGAGCAGACTGGGGAGAAGTCCAGAGGAAGGAGAGAGGGAGTAACGGAGGGAAAACGTGTCCACACTAGTAGCTACACAAGAAAATATAGCTGCATTAAAGGTCTTTGGCACCACTTATATGGCCACAGTCACACTTCAGAGAAAGAATGGCCATTGGTCCTTTTGGTTAATGAAGGGTATGTTTAAAATAAACATGCACAGTGAGGAGGAGCAGTTCTGATCTGAATTCTATAGGAAGCACCATTGAACCATGTGAGGAGACTTTTAGGGTGAATAATTTCAGCACATACACGAATCGAAAATCACGAAGTTCTCAAGTAGATAAGACAATGATCTAGCTTTTAATAAATAGATGATCTTTCAAACAGGATTAAAACTTTCAAAATAGATCGGCTTTTTAAACTACTATTGGTAAACAAGAACCCCACAACTCAAATTATTTCTGAGGAGGAGAGAGGAAGGAAAAAGTCATATTGGATTACTTTGTAAGGTGTTTATACACTCCTGTAATGTTCTTATTGACAGCTCAGCATTTCCATATAACTGTTACCCTTGAAAATCTTGAATGGGAAAACAAACTCACATGGTTCAATAGCTCTAACATTACTTCCAAAAATGCATTCTAGCAATATGACGTAACAGCTAAGCAGCAACTTCATAAACACCAACACTATGAACCCTAGTAAGAGGGACAGTTGTAGAAAGAAATGTGGAAACACACTCCTTTAATCCTCTATCGCCACATGTCAGAGCACAGAGAGAGTAAGAAAGAGTACCAAAAATGGAACTGAAGTCTCGCTTTCTACTACCAAATCTAGTGTGTTGTGCACCTTGGGATGGGCACATCCATGTTATCATGTTATAGTTATTAGCATTGTCAGCCCCAAGAAGTAACAGACATAAAAAAATGAAAAAAAAAATTGCATTCTGGTTTTTGAGACTTGAGGGTTTGTGTTTTCAAGCATTTCCCTTCAGCTATAAGGGATAGGAATTATTTTTAAGGAAAGCTGAGTTTCATGTATTTGCCAGACTCTGGAGATTGGGACTTTTAAGAAAAACACCAAATATTACAAGTCTCAGCAATAAAACTGCTAGAGTAGGCAACTGTTGTCATCTTGCTTCTCACAAAGACCTTTTTGTACATCTCTAGCTTGCTAGTGATGAACCCATTTGTTGTGGAGGTGTCTCACTACCTCTACTTGTTTGGTGCAGATGGGTGTAGGTTTGGGTGCTCATTTTAGTCTGGAACATTGGACTGGCAATCTGAAGAGAAGAAGGTTTCTGTGAAAATTCTGGCCTTTCCATTTTTGCTCAAAATAGGAATTACAGATAGAAGAGCCTTTCTTCCAGTGTTGCTGTGTCTGTGGTTCTTGTCTTTGCCAATGATAGCAAATAATGTATCCAAACTCTTAAAAATATTTGGGTCAAGTTCAGTGCTAGAAATGGGGGAGGGGAGAATTTTTTAATATTTCTGAGCCAATTTGTCTATGCCCATTCAAAAGTAATTTTGCATCTTTGTTCTGTGTGGTTTATGTGTCCTCTGAAAAATATATAGGCCAGATTCTGCTACCCTTTATGCACTGTGAGAGTAGTTTACTCTGCATCTAGTTCCATTGATTTCAGCAGAACTACTTCTGGAGTAAAATATTTGCCAACTTAACTAAGGGCATGCCTTGACTCACTGCGCAGGCGATCAACGTTCTGGTGTTCGATTTAGTGGGTCTAGTATAGACCTGTAAATCAAATGCTGAGGGCAGCTCTGGTGGCACTTGTAATCATTGCAGTGACAAGGAGTAAGGGAAATTGATGTGAGCCAAATGCCAAGCTTGGCTTAAGGTATGCAACTCCAGCTACTTATTCTACATAGCTGGAGTTGCATACCTTAAGCCAACTTTCTAGATCTAGTGTAGACCTGGACTAAGGGTGACAGAATTTGCTTGTTATTTCTCTGGTAACATGGAATTGAATGTTTGTGAAGTGACTGGGGTTTAGTGGGACTGATACTTGAAGGCTGGGGTTGAATGACTCATGGAAGAAAGGCCTTCCAAGTAATGCTGTTAAGTGACAGGAGTGCAATCTAGAACAGGCCAATAGTGATGAACTGTTGCCATCTGCTGGCTGTTTGGTGGCTAATGTGCTAGGACATGGTGACCTCAGTACAGATTGCGATAGACAATCCATGTTGTGTACTTGTTGCCACTATCAGTGCCCTTGTTGGCAATGTTTGCACAGAGGAAGACTGAACAGGTATGGAGACTAAATTATCTTCTCACTGTTAGAGCAAGCTCCTTCAACTCTTTATATATGAAGGACACTAGAAGGGCAGGGCTGGATTATCTATATTCTATATTTCCAGTGCTGTCAATCCTTTCTCAAACATATATGCCAGGTCTTTGTTTTTTTCATATGTTGGGTGCAGCTGAAATTTAGTGATTCAGCAACTTTTGTTTTGACACTTCAGAGGGGTAGCCGCGTTAGTCTGTAGCAGGAAAAACTCATGATACAATCTACATATTTTGTTTTTCTTTAAAGTGTACTAGACTATTTGTTATTTGTTTTGAAGGTCAATCTAAAAAAATTGCACGAAGAATTGTAGAGAGTATAATTCTGTTTTCTTTTGTATCCGGTTTTTCTCTGTATTGTATCAGACAGCTCATATTGGGTGAGTTCCTCGTCAGTGTGGCTCTATGATCAGTGACTCAAAACCAAAGCCCTAGAATAGCAAGCACATCTTCCATGTAATTACAAATTCCTTAAAATGTATAACACTTTTTTAATAAATAGAGGAAAAATATAAGTTCCACTTTGAAGGGGGAAAATCTAAGCCTGTGAAATGCTGGCATACGGTAGAGGCAAGCAGTGAAAAGAAGGATTTTTAAATTTAGGATTTATCAGGATTAGTGTGTAATGTTTGCAGTGACAGGTGTTTCCTTTATGCCTTGCCCAAATGTCTGGAAAGTAGTTTGTCATTAAGTGCTACATTGAGTATGTATCTCAATTTCAGTATAACTGGAGGGCCTGTGGCTTTGTTAGGTCCTTGTTTTTACATCTGACCTCAGCCAGCTGGAGTCTATTGTTTTAAGCGTAATGTAACAGCTGACATAACATAACGGATACCAAGCTGAAAAGCCAAAGCAGTGTAGTGAACTGATGCAAAGGAGGGGTAGAGGGAGGGTGGGTATTACTAGCATCATGATTCACAGCGGAGGGTTGCTGGCTTGTTTTCCCGGGGGGAATTAGCCAGGAAATAATAGGATGAGTCTGTTGAAGCTCTATTTGCAATTGATTACATATGATAGACTACCGGAGACAGGTTTGGGTTTGCCAGCTGTCACTAGCTGGTGGCTGTTGAATTACTTTAAGTAGCTCTGGGTGTGAATAGCTGACTAGACTCTGCAGGTGTGGCATAATTGCATAACTGCAGTGAATCCCAAAGATTTATAAGAAAGGAGGTTCCATGAGTTACTAGAGAATAGAATATACGAAGAATATTATTTTGCAACTACTAATTAGGTAATACATTTGGTAAAATGGTTTTAATTAAGTTTCTAAGAAAGAAGAGTGACTGGATTTTTTGGAGGCTTTCTTTTTGGCAACTGATAAAATAGATTGCAGACTGTTTTCTAAATATTGCTTTATTTTCAACTCCCTCTTATTCCATGCTGAAAGTGCATATCTAACATTGGATACCTAGTTGACTTGGAGGGAAAATGCACATAGAAAATTCCATTTGTAGGAGTTCTGCTAGACTCTTGTCTCTGTCCTACAACAATTAGACACCTACCTCTACACAGAAATCTGGGCCCTATAGGGTCTTGTACATTTCATTTTGCTTCCTATATGTAAGAATGGAACAAGCCAGCATCATACATACTTCAGGCAATGATCAAAAAGGTCTTATTAGTACAAGATCATTTCCAGCTTAGTTTCAGATGTCAGACGCAGCCTCCAGCTCCTCCATTGGGATTTTATTCCACAAGTTAAAATATAATGTAATCAGAATCAATTTTTGAAGGTTCAATGTACAGCCTTGACCTATGTGAATAAGGGCAACAGGATCAGGTCCTGTTCTAATTGTCATTCTTAAGACCCCCCATACCTGCAAATGCATGTGATTAACTTTATGTATATGATGGGTCCTATTTATTTTAGTGAGATTACTCTGGTGGATAAGTATTAACAGGATTAGGGCCCAAGTTTGTACTTAACAAAGAAAATTATGTTTTCATGAACATTGTGTGATAATAATCCCCACCTCCGAAAGAGGGGGCTAATGAGGTGGGGGAGAGCATGTTGTTGTGGGTTAACACCCATTGAAGAAACCAATGGGTGTGAATGCACCCTTCCTGTAAGATAGCTGTAAGAGATGATTTAGGAGCCCAATCTAAAACAAGGCATAATGAAGTCTTTCTAGAAACTAGCATCATGTGGGTAGAAGATTTTACTAGGTGTAGTAGGTGAGACAAGCTGTGGTTCAGACAAAAACAGAGAGAACGCAGTGGCTTATTGCTATGATATTGTATCTATGCCAGCATAATTCTTTAATGGAGACACAACCTATGGTAGTGCTGCAGGAACTAGGCATTTTAAATAGTGTTTAATCAACTAATCAACTAGTGGATGGAATTTCCATCGAGTAGTTGATTAGTTGATAGGAGGGGGGGGGGGACTGCAGAGCCCCAGCACTGTCTGCTGCTTTCTCCCCTTCCCCCCGGCTGCCTCTCTCTGATAGGGGCAGCAAGGGGGGGGGAATGATTAGTCGAGTCACTAGTCGACTGTCCGATAAGTATATGTTTATCTGATAGTCGACTAGTTGACTAGGTGTTTACATCACGAGTAGGAACACCACCTCCCTGCAGGTAGTAGCTAGGTTGCTGGAAACATTCTTCTGTCCCTCTCGCTGAATCTACATGATTAGAGTAGCATAGCTGTAGTGCTCAGAGGAGTGGGCTTTTGCAATCCTGAGTGTCATGGCTATGCAACCAAAGTTTTATGTGTTGACCAAGCCAGAGAGAGCATATGTGTACAAGCTAGAACAGGACACAATGTCAGGGAGAGAGGAACAGCCTGGATAAGTGTTATGTGTGGCCCTGAAAGAACACTGAAAGGGGGATTAAAGTAAAGAATAAAATTGTCAGATGAACATAATTTGTTGGAGGAGAGTCAACATGGTTTCTGTAAAGGGAAATAATGCCTCTCTCATCTACTAGAGGTTTTTGAGGGCGTTAACAAACATATGGACAAGGGGAATCCAGTGGATATAGTTCCTTAGATATCCAGAAAGCCTTTGACAAGGTCCCTCACCAAAGACTCTTAAGTAAAGTAAGTTGTCATTGGATAAGAGGGAAGGTCTTCTCATGGATTGATAATTGATTAAAAGACAGGAAATAAAGGGTAGGAATAAATGGTAAGCTTTCAGAGTGGAGAGAGGTAACTTGTGGGGTCCCCTAAGGGTCTGTCCGGGGGCCAATCCTATTCAACTTATTCAACAATCCTATTCAACTGATCTAGAAAAGGGGGTAAACAGTGAGGTGGCAACATTTTCAGATGATACCAAACTGCTTAAGATAGTTAAGCCAAAGCAGACTGTGAAGAGCTTCAAAAAGATTACATTAAACTAAGTGATTGAGCAACAAAATGGCAAATGAAATTAAATGTTGATAAATGTAAAGTAATGCTCACTGGAAAAAAGAATTCCAGCTATACATACAATATGATGGGGACCAATTTTGCTATAACTACTCGAGAGAGATCTTGGAGTCACTGTGGATAGTTGTCTGAAAACATACATTCAGTGTGCAGCGGCAGTCAAAAAAGCAAATGGAATGTTAGAAATAATTAAAAAAAGAATAGAGAATAAGACAGAGAATATCTTATTGCCTCTGTATAAAACCATGGTACACCCACATCTTGAATACTGCATACAGATGTGGTCACCTCATCTCAAAAAAGGTAAATTGGCATTGGAAAAAGTTCAGAAAAAAGCAACAAAAATTATGTGGGGTTTGAAATGGGTCCCATATGAAGAGAGATTAAAAAGACTTGGACTTTTCATCTTAGAAAAGAGGAGACTAAGGGAGGATATGATAGAGGTCTAAAAAATCATGACTGCATGGAAAAAGTGAATAAGGAAAACTTATTATTCCCACAATATAAGAACTAGGGTCACCAAATGAAATTAATAGGCAGCAGGTTTAAAACAAACGAAAGGAAGTTTTTCTTCACTCAGTGCACAGTCAACCTGTGAAATTCCTTGCCAGAGGATGTGGTGAAGGCTAGGACTTTAACAGGGTTCAGAAAAGAGCTAGATAGATTCACAGAGGTTAGATCCATCAATGGCTATTAGCCAAGATGGGTAGGAATGGTGTCCCTACCCTCTGTTTCTCTGGAAATGGATGACAGGAGAGGGAACACATGAGGATTCTCTGTTGTGTTTCCTGCCTCTGGGCATCTGGTATTGGCCACTGTCGGCAGACAGGATACTGGGCTAGATGGACCTTTGGTCTGACCCAGTATGGCCCTTCTTACGTTCTTATGATTCTAGGTCTAGTGCTACTAAAGACACTATGTGGGAGGGAAAGAGGCATAAACAAAGAAACTCCTGCAGGACTTTGCACATGGCTTGAAATAGACGAGACAGCATCAAGAAAACTATCAGACTCATTGTAAATTTCTCCTCCAAACAACATACAAGGCTCCAACTTTGACTAGAGGTCACCAAATGAAATTAATAGGTAGCAGGATTAAAACAAACAAAAGGAAGTTTTTCTTCATGCAGCACATGTGGAACTCCTTGACAGAGGACATGGTGAAGACCATGACTTTAATACGATTCAAAAAAGAGCTAGATAGATTCATGGAGGTTAGGTCCATAAATGGGTATTAGCCAAGATGGATAAGAATGCCATCGCTAGCCTATTTGCCCAGAGGCTGGGAATGTGTGACGGGAGAGGGATAATGTGATGATTACCTGTTCTGTTCACTCCCCCTCTGGGGTATCAGGCATTGGCCACTGTCAGCAGACAGGATACTGGGCTAGATGGACCTTTGATCTCACCCAATATGGCCCTTCTTATGTTCTTATGACTAGCTGCTTGGTCTAAAAATCTCTTATTTTGCTATAAATACCTTACGTGTTAAATCTGTTTTTCAACTTGTATTCTGATATCTTTAAAGACAAAACATGGCTTTGGCAAGTATAAATTAACAGCCATTAAAGCAACAACCCTTTGTGCCTTTCTCTTGAACTTTCTGAGAGTTCTGTGAGGATAGCACTAGCAAGATCAAGGCTGTGTGACAGTATATTCAGTATAAATACATAGTACTCTGAACTCAATTGTTTACAGCAAGATCCTCCTGCTCCAGCAGCACCAAGCTGCTAAATCTTGGTCTCCCAGCCAGTGGAGGAACCCAGATAGTTTTGAGCTGCTGTAATAGTACGTCTTTGACCTAGGATTGCCAGGTGTCTGGTTTTGAGCTTTCTGTTCGGGAAACAAATTGAGAAAATATAAATGTCCAGTATTTTCTAAATAAGATGTAATGTAGATTGTGATGTAATGTCAAGTGTGTCTGGTATTTTTGTTGGAGCCATCTGGCAACCCTACTTTGACCCCCATTTTGGAACCAAGGCAGGAGGTTTTGGAAAACGAGAAGTGTGATGCGGGTGTATCAGTATGCTGGTGATTGCTGCGACAGGCCCAGAAGTCCTAATTAGAACAACCTGAGTAGGATTCTGTAAACTGTTCCTGGAGACCGAATGATTAATTTGCACTCCCCCTGTCGGAGCAGAGTGCGCTTTGGCTGCAGCAGGAGAACTGTACCACAGTATACTGATTATACAAATAAATGTCAGGTATTTCCACATAGTCCTTTGCACGCTAGAATATTTTTAGGATCATGGAAACTTAAGAATTCTGACTTGGTCCCAGGAACTGCAGGACTTTAAAGAGTTACTCTTAGGAAAAATAAACATGCAGACTGATCCCCCCAGATCTGTGAAAGAAAGTTATGTATTTCTTCCCTTTGACGGTTTTGTGGTTGTCTAACGTACAACACTAAAGTACACAGAGAATGTCTAGCAGCTGTCAGTGAATCCATGTTGCATTTGAATTTTCAGGTGGACTTAATCAGAAACAGAGAGAGGTAACGGGTGCCCTAGGCAGTTGTTGATTCAGTGGCTCTGTTCTTTCAGTGCTAGTCCTAGCTCTGTGTACTGAAGGAATAAGTTTGAAAAAATATCTTCTATAACAAATACAGCATAAGTGGTGCAAAAGACCTTTAATGCAGTTGTGTGCTAGGGAATTTCTGATAATGGAGACCTTTCCTTAGGCTTGTTTATCTTCTTCTTTTTGTTTCTTGTTCCTGACATGGCCCCCGTTTTCAATTACTAATCTTTTACTTTTTCTCCAGCTCACAGTCAGTGTTCTCATGTATGAGCCTTTTCCCAAATCCTTTCTGATTTTTGTTTTAGTCACAACTTGGTACAAGTGTTTTACTCCTGGGGTTCAGGGAAATTGATTTACTTGTCATTTATCCCTTTAGGCATTCCATGTGTAAAAGAGAAAGAGGGGGGTCTGCTGCAAAGGGAAGTTCACTAGCATGATCCTATTCAATTTCTCATCACAGCAAAATCTTCATGTAACATACTAGAGTGCTGGTTTGGTTGCAAATTTGCAATGCAGTTTTTAAATGGGCAGTTTTTAAATGGGCCAGATGTATGTGGTGGTTGCACTACATCTGGCCTCTAGACAGGGAAGTTGATGCCTGTGTTCCAGGAGATGTTTGAACTCCTAGCTTTAGCAAAAGGAGCTGGGAATGGATATACAGTAGAGTCCTGATTATCTGACCTTCACTAATCCAACATTCCGCTTTATCCGACATAGCTAGATAAACCCTAGGGTGCCATGCCGCATGCAGCCTCCCCGGCTGAAGAGGCTCCAGCAGCAGCCCCTGAAAGCAAAACTAAAACCCCGCGCTGCCCCAGGCCGCCTGCCATGTGACCTGGCCCATTTCTCATTCCCCAGCTGCTGACCTCTTTTGAATTGCAGCGCATGGCAGGCGATTGAGAGTCCAGCTCACGGGTCGGAGACTCCTGCCAGCGCCGCTTGGTCCCCATTCCTGCCTGGCCCCTTCCCTCTGGGAAGTAATGGAGACCGAGTGGTGCCGGCAGGAGCAGCAGCAGCAATGCCCAGAGCTACAGGGCAGCGAGTAGGGCCATTCTTTCGGCCTTCATTCAGGGGCTGCAGGAAGGGAAGGGGCCAGGCCACCGTAATCAACTACAGGTAATTCTGTACTCCGTATTATCCAACATTTTTGTTAATCCGACCACGTCTCGGTCCTGTTTAGGTTGGATAATCGGGACTCTACTGTACATAGTAGTGGTAGCAGTGTTCCCTGTAAGCTGTGCGCTTGTGCAGCCACTCTGGAGAGATTCAGATGCCCCCCCAGCTGATTGGTAGTATGCCCACATCTAGGTTTTTGTTTCTACTGGTGGTGCGTTTACACACATCTTGGTGCACATAAAATGTTATTCTTCACGTGCCTGGAATAAATGTGCACGTGAATGGAAAAGACTAGAGGAAACCTTGAGTGGTGGTGATGGGGAAATTAAAATACTTTACTAATCCTGCGTCTGTAAAGTACTTTAAACACATTCATGCTTGCAATCTTCCAACACACTTGATCAGCCCAGTTCACACAGCGGGATGATGGGACAATTATAGCCTTCAAGATTTTACCACATGAAACTTCAAGCGGTAGATTTTCGCTATGATTTTCAGATAAAGCTGGATGCTGCCCTGTTGAGGGAAGGTATTAATGTTGTTTTCATTATATTAGGGCCCAGCCAGAAGAGCGTAGCCCTGTTGTGCTTAGTACTGTACACACATGTGGTGAGAGACAGCCCCTGCCTTCGAGAGCTTACAATCTAAATAGAAAGGATAGGCAAAGGCTTAGAGAAGAAGTAGTATTATCCCCATTTTATAGAGGGGAAACTGAGACAGAAAGCAAGAGAGTAAATTGCCAACCTCAAGAATTCATATGCCCCCCAAAATAATACATTTTGGATTCTTTTTATTTACCTTCCAGTTTTTGAAGCTTTAAGGTATCTTCAGGTCATGCTTTCAAACTCTCTTCCAGGGACATGAAGACAAGGCTGTTTATTGTTAATGAAAGTTCAATCTCTCAAGTTACCACTTGATTCCAGAAGCCACAACTCTTGAGAGCTGGCAACACTACTGAGTGGGGGGCATGTGGCCAAGGTGGGAACTAGACCCACATCTCCCGAGTCCAGTGCCTTTAACGATACTACCATTTTTCCTTTCTAAAGCATGTCTCAAATTTCCTCATGCTAAAATTTGAGAAGTAACCATCAGATTGTGCCACCACAAAGAGAGATGGCAACATACCCAGTAAAACCTGTGATGAACCACATACACCCTGTATTAGCCCCATAGAGAATCACTCATTCTGTGTGGTTGTCAGGGCTACCTGCCCTTCCATGCTTTAGGAGCTGAACTGCCAAGAATTGTATTTTCCAGGCATGTTGGTGCAGCTGTGGTGGAGAAGGAGCTCCTACTGCTACAAAAGCAATTCCTCCACAGACTTCTGTATCTCCATCTCTGCTATCTTCCACCCATGTTGTTCCCCAACTGTGGAGCACTGGACATTGCCAGTCTATGTGGAGAGGAGGTATCTGTCGTCTCTAAAGGGTAAAGAAAAGCATGTCACTAAGGCACACTTTGCTTCCTTTTGCCTATTTCAGTAGTTCCCAATGCCAACCCCTGTTTTTGTTTCCATTTATACCACCTATTTATTGCTTTGATAGACATATCTATAGGCCATGATCCTTCAGGGGGTGTAAATCAGCGTAGTTCCCCTGAAGTCTAAGTTGACCATGCTGATTCACACTGAGTGAAGGATCTGGCACACAGTACCTAATTTGGCAACTAGAAGGTGAAAACAAATAAGCAAGGTAACAGAACAATTTCTGTGAATGTGTTTGTATCCTAATCCCATTGCATGTTTCTTGTGGCATCTTCTCTGGAATTGTGTACTCCAGGAAATAAACTTCAGAGCCAGGGGGAGCCCTGATCAAGAGAACCCTGCAAATCCGCAGATATCCGCATCTACAGATATGGACGCGGCTATCTATAGCTCATTTTTGCAGATATGGAGGTAGATGCAAATACAAATTTTGTATCTGAGCAAGGCTTTGCTGATCTAAACAAGGCTCATTGAACTTGAAAGGGCACTTCAGGCTTATTTGTATTGCTTTAACTATACAGGCATAAATGCTATCAGCACTTATAATTGTTTATACCAGTATAGGTTATCCCTGTGAGAGAAAAAGATTAACTGTACTGGTATAAATCCCTTCTGAATTACTATAATTGTGTCTATAGTAGAAGTTGCACTGCTATAAATGTTTTGGTTTAAGAAAAAGTGCACTAAGAAATCAACTTAGTTATACCAATACAAAAAATGTGTGTTGACCAGGTCTGAGATAGTAATTTTCCCTCTAAATCACTTAATGCAGATGCAAGTATATTCATATGTCACATGTCTGACTTGAATTTTAGGATCCAAGGTATCAGTAAAACATTTAAACAGTGTGGGACATATATTCCCTTTTCCAGGAGGAAAAAAGGTGGAATGAGCTGAAAATGAATGATAAAAACAGTAATTGTAAAACAGTAGTAAGTATCTGACTGGCTGTTCCATTAGGAAAACATGCAGTGATATTATGGCAAAACTCTCCGAACTTGACTGGGGCCAGGTTTCATCCATGGTTTTGAGTTTAAAAAATGGACTGTAAAAAGATAAGTGCATCAGAAAGCAGCCTGAAAAATTAGCAGAGCACTGTGCGCCTATAGTGGCTATAGCAAGGATCTCTAACTCCTTGCCTTCTGAAATGAACACATCCTCATTTTCAGATACCACCTTTGCTTTTGGAAATTCACAAACAAGATGTTAGCCCTTAAAACTAATACTCATAATCAGGATACTGTACTTACAATATGTGTATGTGTGTCTTCCAACACCAGTAGTATGCACAATTAGACCCAAACAGTATGGTATTGGTATACATAAAGGAGATTAGGACGTGTGTAGTTAAGCTTTGTTGCAGTTCTAGAGACATTGCTGGTTCTAGCAGTATTTCCCATTTGAAATGTAAGGAACAGATCCTTGAACATTTACTGTTCCTTACACCAGAATACGTGCACCCAGCATACTTGATAATAAATACAATGCTGAGTAATATGTGTTTTCAAGTTGGGCCCTTGGCTGGCACTTTATTAGCATCTTGCATAAAATGATCAACATGTTTTGTGATACTAGAAGAGTAGTGGTTTCTTAAGTACTGTCAATGTATGGCAATCACATAAAATACTCTTTACAAGCATTCCCTTTTTAATTTTAGTGTCCATTGTTAGATGTCAGGTTAGGTGACTGATACCATCTAAAGATATGAAACTTTAACTACTCATCCAGGTACACACAAAAATGCAGCCTGCTGTGCCTCTTTCCAAGGGAAAAAAGCCAGAACAAATACGTAGGTGTTACTAGTCAACCAGCCTTTACTAGTCCTGGA
This sequence comes from Pelodiscus sinensis, assembly GCF_052426305.1. Taxonomy (NCBI): domain Eukaryota; kingdom Metazoa; phylum Chordata; order Testudines; family Trionychidae; genus Pelodiscus; species Pelodiscus sinensis. The sequence continues at coordinate 116,180,691 of NC_143056.1, read as the reverse complement.
GGTTAGCACACTTGGGCTTCTAAACTGACTTTCAGACCAGTAGAAGAGGAAAGCAACTTCAAGGTTAATAACCCTTGCCATCTGATCACATCTGCAATGACAGCGCGCAGGAGAGAGACTTCCAAATATATAGAAAACAAACATGAGAGAGGGACGGTTGTTGGTAAATGCACAGTGCCGAGCTGTTACTCTGTGCACCTGCTTCACTGTGCTGTTAGGTCAAAGTACAGTTATATCAGCATAGTAACCCTTCGCCCAGGTGCTGATTTTGGCTAAGCATTGAAAAAGTTGCTGCTTGCTGTAGAGGAGTGGTAGACTGGGGTGTGTCTCTCCTCGTGCTACCCCTTCTGTCTGTGTGGTCTCACTAGCTCTCCTAATAGTTTGCAGACATATGGAATAGAGGGAGAAGGAACCTAAGCCTGTGGGAACATTTAGAGGAAGGTTTCAGAGGAGAGGAAATAGTTGCTTATGATGACTTTCTGACTTAGGACAGAGGGGCGGGATCTGAGCCATTTCAGAGTATTTCCATCTCACCTCTGTAGTTTCTTGGAGCAAGGGTTTCTTTAGCACTGATCACACTGTTGCTGTCTAGGGATGTAATATTCCAGTTAAGTGGTTAATTGGTTAAACAAAGCGTTTAACCGGTTAACCATGGCGGGGGGGGGGGAGGGGGAGGAGCGGCTGAGGTAGGCCTATGTGTGCCCAGTATGGCCCACACTGCACTGCAGATAGGAGGCTGCTCTAATCTAGCTAGGCCTACTGCACTGCATTGCACCATGGGTGGGTGGTTGCTTCAGCCAGGCTGGATCAAGCCCATTGCACCACACCACACCACACCACACCACACCACAGGCAAGGGATGCTCCTGTCTAGCCAGGCCGAACCTGCTGTGCTATGGGTGAGGGGTGCTCTGGCCAGGCTGGGTGGCCCACTGCACTGCAGGTGGGGATGCTGCTCCAGCCAGGCCAGGCCCAGTTCAGTCAATGCAACCCCAGCCAGTTAACCCGTTAGTTAGGTAAGAATGCCAGTAAGGGGAATGCTTACCAGGTAACTAGTTAACTCTTTACATCCCTATTGCTGACTGTTTTAGATTCCACTTAGCAAAGGAGCCTCTGTTAGTACTTGTCCTTGGTGTTCTCTACTCTCCACTCAGGGAGGTAAGGAGTTAGTCATAGGTGGAACCTTATTGCTTTCATTTCTTCCATAAGTAGTTCTTGTGTGAATGGCCAAAATTCTTTAAGGAACTTCTTATGGCTGATTTTTCTTGGTAGTGTTTGCAGCCATCCACATGCAGATGATCTCTGTGAAATAAGATAATTCCTTACAGATGAAGGGGCTGTTGTCTGGGGTGCCAAGGGGGCATTCTGGATTTATGAATCAAGGAGGGATAGGATATGTAATAGAACTCCCTAGCACAGCAGAACTTCAGAGTTAAGAACACCTCAAGAAGGGAGACTGTTTGTAATTCTGAACAACATGTTGTGTGTTCTTTCAAAATGAACACTGACTTAATACAGCTTTGAAACTTTACTATGAAGAAGAATGCTGCTTTCCCTTTATTTTAATAGTTTAATGTAACACAGAACTGTACTGTATTTGCTTTTTTGTTTTGTTTTTTCTCCGCTTCTGCCTTATTTATTTCCAGTTCCAAATAAATGTGGTTGAATGGTCAGATTGTAACACTGAGATTCTACTTACTGTACAGAATTGTCAGCGCTGGAGTACAAGGAACTGAACCTGCATAATAACTGTACTGCCCATAAGAAAATTGTTACAATAAATTTAAACTAAAAAGGAACACTCCAGTTCACTGTTGGTTGAGACTTTCAATAAATAGTAATTTAAGTGTATGTAATTAAAGTTACCATCTGTTTTGGGACACTATCCAGGATCAGTCCTTTGACATCTGTGCATGGCTCATATACCTGGTGTTGAGGTTGTGATCATCTGCCTCAGTGGCACTTTACAACTGGCTGGCACCTACTTGTGGAGAGATGGCATGATGGGGACAGTTTTATATTACCATTGGGATAGTAGCTGCCAGGGAACACTTTTAAATGGGAGTTCCAGGAGCAGCTATTTGGACAGCATTCCCTAGTGACCCTGGCTTCACTGGAGCTATGTTGCCAGGCAGCTTTGGCATTAAGTGACCCTGGATCCAATGAAGAGACACATGGGCTTATGCCTCTGGCAGAAAACTGGCTGTTTGTAAGAATTAGGACAGACACTGACGGAAGCACAATGGAAGATGCAATTAGTGATGCAAGCTTCCTTTTTTGAGTTAGAAATGTATTTTTAATTATTTTAGTTCCTTGGACAAATCTCCAGCTTTTGTATAAAAACCCTGTTCTCCCCTGCCAAACACAAACAATTCCCAATTTAAATATGTTAAAATGCAAATACATTTTTAGCCTAGTGTAGAGGAATACTTGAAATTATTTTGTCATGATCTTTATTTATACCTGAATTTGGGGATGTAAACGAAGCAACTCAGGAAAATACTCTTTTGTTTCTACTTCAGTTTGTTTTATTTCCCAGTAAGATAACATTTATGTGCAGTGGGACTAGAAAGAACAATGGCATTAGGATGATTAGCACAGTGGAAGAGATATACACAACAAAGAGGGCTTTTTGTCTGTAATCTCTCTCTTTTCCCTCTTCTCAGTTCATAACCACAAGAAATCAATAATTTTTTATTGGCGTGGTAAAGTATTACTAGGTCTAAGGCAGACAGTTCTTTATCAAATGAATCTATTGTAATATTGCTGGTTGTAGGGCTTAAAGTTTCAAAGCAGTGTGGCTTTTAATTTGATTTATTTATTGTCAGTAGCTTGCCAACCCTTTGTTTGAATTAAAATCCACTGCGGACAGCCAGAAGCTGAACTTTACATAATATAATCTATCTGTCACTTAGTATCAGTTCTCGAACAATGATGCTACCACATTCAAATTATAGCATCTGGACCCTGGACTTGAGTTTTCAGGCATTAAGTAGACTCTAATGTGTTGTCAGTGCTTCCTTGTAGCTCCTTCCCAGCTATTTCCCATCTGTGTAGTGACTGTCCCACTGCCCTAGGGGTCAGTCACCAGTGCTGCTTATGTCACTAGACAGGCCTTTTCCCAGGAGCAAATTTCTTTTACTGTATCGCTTGTAAAATGAAATAGACCAGTGAATGCATTTATCATGCCCTTTCATGCCAAAATAAGGACAAAAATACTCAGTAAAACAGAAAGTGTAAGGGACAATATGGGTCTGTATCTCTGAGATTGTTGTGGCCTTGTCTTTTATAGTAATCTAAAAATGTGTCCCCAAATTCTTATCAACATTCACAATTAGTTTGGTTTTCAAAAATGCTTGACACCAAAAGTGCTTATTTTGGTGTCTAAATAGTAGTTCAGTATTTAAGGGAAATATGGCCCCTACCAATGTTCCCTCTAATCCTTCCATCCATGTGCAGAATAAATGTTATGTGCACCAAAGCATGTGTGATGTGCATGGCCAGTAGAAGCAAAAAAAACCTAGCTGTGGGCACTCTGCTAATCACCTGGGCGGCATTTGAATCTCCCCTGAATGGCTGCACATACACACAGCTTATAGAGAACACCAGCCCCTACATGTTTTCTCTTTAGTGAGAAAATCTTTTGGCAAATGTGCCCTTGGAAATGGAAAAAAGAACAGAAAAGCGGGGATAACGCATGAAAGATTCACTTAAATGCCAAACAGAGCTTATTAATTTGGTGCAGAAAAAATACTCTGCCTACACATGTCCCAGATTTTGCTTATGTTCCCACTTTGGCACTTTACTGGGCAGAATTTGGCCCAGTCTCTCAGAAGTCTGCTTCTCTGGCATGCCATCATAGAAATGAATTGATGCTTCAGATGCTGTCGGTTCATTCTTGATGATCATTTACATTTAAAATGGTGATAATTGTGGGAATAATGTCCAATAGTCCAATAATGTCCAATAATGCCTTGATAAGAAAGCATCCACAGGACAGCAAGTACAACCTGGATTTAGAAGTTACCCCAATTTTTTCAGTGTGATGCTCTCTAGCCCTTGTGCATTTGGCAAAAAAGTGGCAAGAGTTCAAGGAGAATTTCTCTCGCAGTTATGCTGGTGATAAGGGCTTGGAGCTGCTCCATTGTCAGCAAAATCTCCAAAAGGCACAATTAAAGAGACCAGGTGAGAGAGATAATATATTGGATCAACTTCTGCTAGTCAGAGAGACAAGCTTGCTCTGTTTATCCTTGATAGCTTGTGTCTCTCACCTGCTATCAGAAGCTGACTCAATAAAAGATATTATCTCACTCGTCTTGTCTGTCTAATATCCTGGAACCAACATGGCTACAATAGTACTGCATACAAAAGGCACAATGGCAGAAGTGGGATCATACACGCTAGCCTGTGAAGGTGGCCAGGCTCATGAGGGAATAGGCTACATGCTGGGCTCTGGGATAGAGCTTGTTCTTCCTTCTGTCTTGCCAGTTGTCTCCAGTAATGAGGCCAGCACACCCCTGACCTATCTAGTCACATACAGGTTGAACCTCTCTAATCCGGAACCCTCAGGACCTGACCAGTTCTGAACCCGAGAGTTTTTCGGACCATAGGAGGCCAATATTGTCTAGCAGCATTACCAACACTTCCACTGCTTACTGGGCCGTTAAAAGAACATTTAGGACATTTAGGGTAAATTAGACCTAAATAACAGCATAGAATACTGAGAGCCAGGACTGGTGGCCGTAAACAAACTTCACGGGATCGTGAGAAACTGAGTCACACCCATGAGAAGTGCACATCCAGTTAACTACAATCATTCTGGACAATGGAGGTTTCTGGACCAGAGGGTTGTGGACTAGAGAGGTTCAACCGGTACTAGCAATGGTCTTTATCCAAAATGCAACAAGATCTCAAATATCAGGCTTCCTTCAGTACCATCAGAGCCATTGTTAGTGGTAAGCCCGGTCTCTGAGGGAACTTTGCCGCTTTTCCGAACAGAAGACTGTGAGGCACCCCCCATATTTGGGAATAGGGCCCCCTCTCTCTTCCTTGGCTTCTCCATCTCTATCACGGGCATAAAAGTACTTCTATATTCGGCAGAGGTGTTGGGAGGATAAAAGACATTACAGACAGTGAAGGGCTCAGACCTTATTACTATTTATTTGCATTACTGTAGTGTCGGAGCTTCAGTCATGGACAAGGATCCATTTGTGCTAGGTGCTGCACAGACAGCAATGGGGCTATATAAATATTAGGGGGCTAGCAGCAATAAATGGAATAACCAGTCCTTCAGTGGACTAAAAGAAATATCTCCATAGTGTATTTTTATGTGTAATAACACTCTCGTCAGACCCATCACATGCCTCCAAATATCCAGACTAATGGCATATCTTTGTTCTTGGGTCTCCCTCTTTCTTCACTGAATTGGAGCTTTGTATCACTGACACACGCATTGGAGACCTCATCTTGGCATTGGTGTCGGTAAAGCACGGTCTGTGCTCCACTTTAGCTACTTGAGCACATGGGGGACGGGGGAGGGTGGAGAGACTTCCCTTTGAAACATCTGGCTATGCCAATATATTCGCCCCACAGGAAGTTGAAATGAGAGGAGGAGTGGAGGGGAACCTGTGGTCAAAAAGAATGATGAAAAGTGAAAGTACAGTTATTGCATATAAACCAGCAGTCTAGCCCGTTTGCAAAATAAATTTTATGAAAGATGCACTTATTTATATTAGTCTGCAACATGTAGGTCTAGAACAACCAGCATATTAAAAAAAACCACTTGGACACACACTGTGCTTCAAGGTAATTCAGTCTACAAATCTTTGATGTAAAAATAAACATTGTATTTTAAGTAGCTAAAAGAATTTTTACTATATTTGCAAAGGCCTTGGCTCTTTGCACTCTGATAGGAGGAGACTTTTTTCATCTGGAGGAAAAAATAGAAATATTTGCTAGCCTGAATTTAACACTTTAATTGCCAATAGAGCCCTTCTGTGCTACAGAGAAAACACAGGAGGATTCTGTGCTGCAAGGTATTCTGTTAATTTGACTGCTAAACAGAGATAGTCCCCATTAACAGGATCTGCTACAACAGCAATAAAATCCTGTTATTTCAAACTGCACCCCTCTCCCCCCCCCCCCCCCACACACACACTCAATGATTTTCCCTGCAGTGACTGTTTCCAGGAATGATGGGTTAGATTTGTGATGTGGTGGTTTCCATTTGTCCAGTGGCACTCATGAGGATGGGGCTAGTGATGAGGGGGGCAAAAGGTATTAACATTTTCTGGAGAGATCGCTGCTCATCTTTAAACAGCCTCTACAACTCAACCTTTTGGGGGGATTTTATTATGATTCCTGAAATTTAGGCCAAGTTTTGAGGTTGTAGACTGACTTTGGGTGAACTTGGGTGGGATTCATTTTGCATTTCAGGTGCTAAGGAAAATGTTGTGGTTTTAGGTAGAATCATGTAAACTATGCCATATTTTGTGTAACATTAATCTTATATCTAAGTAAAATTTGACAAGTTCAGCTGAGTTTTGTTTTTTTACAGTTAGCCTTACCCAGAATGCTGTAAATCCACATGAGCTGTAATTGGAGAACATCCCTTCTAAATCTAGACAGCTAAGTATCAGTGGGGTAGCTGTGTTAGTCTGTAACTTAAAAAAAAAACAAGTAGTCCTGTAGCACCTTAGAGACTAATAAATACATATATATATATATATATATATATATATATATGGAGAGAGAGTAGGGTTTTGCCCATGAAAGCTCATGCTATGTATTTGTTAAGTCTCTAAAGTGCCACAGGGCTAATCGTTGTTTTTTTAGACACCAAGTTTTCTACAGCACTTGTATTAAATTCTATTGAATGTCTTTTTGGTTTTGATCTACAAACAGTTGGAAGGTTCTGGTGCACATGCATAAAACACTAGCCCGAACATTGTGTTACTTGTCACACCTCTTTCATAGTCTCTCAAGTAATCTGGGATGATTTTTCCTTCATTCCAGGGCTCTGAATATTTATCATGGTTGCTATAGTCGCTACTTTTTCTTAATGTTAAATCTACTGTTTTCAGTGAAAATAGATGCAGAATCACTTGCCTGGTTTATCTGCTTTGAAGAGTACATTGTGAGAAAAGCCTCACTGTGTCACCTGTTCTGGAAATAATCAGACTTGTTAATAAAATCATAAATCATCTTATTCAGCTATCTTTTGTGTGTGGGAGGGATGGGGGGAGGGTGTAGCTCCTCTTCATGATTCCATCTTCTGACAGTGACAATGATTTTGAATATTTCCAAGTCTTTACATCTGGTGCTTTTGGAGCTAGTTAGTTACTTATAAGGCACCTGCTGACTTGGCATCAGGCACCTCCGTTCAGTTCAAAATGGGGGAAAAAAACCCAACCTAATACCCAAGAGGGTATGAATCTGTCTTCCTTTAACATTCTTTTCCTCAGATAAGAGCCCATGCAATGTGGCACTTGTTAATTCCATGCTCAAGGAAGAGAGTGACTGACTAAATGACTTGGAAGAAAAAACAGGAGAGAAGTGCAGAGTAGAAAGAGCAAAACTGAAAAGAAAAATAAGTGGAGAGAGGAGACCCTCCATTTGATCAATTACTGTAATAAAATCATCAGTGAACTAGGGTTGCCAAGTGTCCGGTATTCACCCGGACAGTCTGGTATTTTCGCCTCCTGTCCGGTAAAAAAAATTCAGAAAATACCAGACACCTAAGATGCATTTGACTAAATGGGTCTTTGCCCACGAAAGCTTATGCTCCAACACTTCAGTTAATCTATAAGGTGCCACAGGACTCCTCACCGCTTTTGCAGATTCAGACTAACACGGCTACCACTCTGATTCTTGACACCATGCAAGGCACTGCATTTAGCCGTATGGAGTGGAAATCTATCACATGCATCTGATGAAATGGGTCTTTGCCCACGAAAGCTTATGCTCCAACACTTCAGTTATAGTCTATAAGGTGCCACAGGACTCCTCGCCGCTTTTGCAGATTCAGACTAACACGGCTACCCCTCTGTTACTAAGATTTATGGTATTTTCTAATTTTTTTCCCCCAGCCAGGAGGTGAAAATGCCGGGCACCTGGCAACCCTACAAACACTCAGCCCCCAGCCTCCCCCCGCCCCAGCCTCCCCCAGTCCCCAACACTCCCAGACTCCCGACCCAAGACCCCATGCTTACTTGGTTCCGCAAGCCTGCCGGCAAAAAAATGGCTGCCAGCAAAAAGACTGAGGGGAAGCAATGACTCCTCTGGGTCCTAGTGCTCAACTGCTCCCCTGTTCCTATCTCTGCACTCACTCTTAAAGGGGACATGCTGTTTTAATGGTTTTAATGCTGTTTTATTTAATTTTTTTTTTTTTGCTCAACAACTTTGGCTCTCCTCTTTTTTTTTCTTCAACAGAATTTTTTCCCGGTTTTTTTGGGGGGTGAGGGGGTTCAGTATTTTTGTTTCAACCATCTGGCAACCCTACAGTAAACCATCTTGTTGAGGGTTTGGATTTGTGAAGAACATAACTATTGGGGGCATATCCTGCCCCCAAATAAGGCTCTAATCTTGCAAATGCTTGTGTATATGCTTAATGGGAATATTCATGATTCTTAAAGTTAAAAACATGCATGTCTCTTGAATCAAAGGGTCTAAGACTGTAAAATACAATTATTTAAACATGACTAAGAGAAAGATACCCTTTTTTCAAGGCAGTTTTAAATGTCAGTTTGATAGTCTCATTTATATTTTTGGATAGCCGAACACAAGCTACAGCCTCTAACTTCAGTGTGCATGTCCTCAAAAATATTGCCACAGTCCTTCTCCAAGATAAATATTCCTGATAATTCAAACATAAAGAAACAAGTAGAAAAAGGCTTTAAAAGAATTTGAGCCCATCTTTCTACACAATAAAGCTATAAATAGTTTTTCGTATTGCCTCATAATTTACCATTAATAATTCTGATCTTTGCTCTTCCTGTAAGTACACAAGCACAAAACATTCTGCACGCATCTGTACCCACTTCACTGTAACATGTAATTTTCTATCTCCCAGCTCTTACTCCTAGCCCAAACTACCTTTATTTCCAAAAAGCTGGAATAGGAACAATTGAAAAGAAGAGTTGTCATGAGGTGTTGTTAAAATTCATTACCAACCAATAGTTGTTAATCATGGAACTTGTGTATGTCATAATAGTTGATTACTAACCAGCTTAACAGTTATAGTTTCCATATAACTTTAAAAAAGTGTAGGAGCTTTACTTTGGGTTCAAACCATTGGTATTGAGTACAACTTACAAAGAACACTTAATCTCAAGAAAACCAACCTGCTGAATTTAGTGAGAAGAATTTTGACTTTAACTTTTTTTCTCCTATAAATATCAGACTAAGGGTACGTCTAGACTACATGCCTCTGTTGCCAGAGGCATGTAGATTAGGCTACCAGGCATAGGAAAATGAAGCGGCGATTTAAATAATCGCCGCTTCATTTAAATTTACATGGCTGCCGCGCTGAGCCGACAAACAGCTGATCAGTCTGGACGCGCGGGTGACGACATCAAAGGTATTTGTCGACCACCCAGGTAAACCTCATCCCAGGAGGCTTACCTGGGTGGTCGACAAATACCTTTGATGTCGACACCCGCACATCCAGACTATCGCGCTGAGCCGACAAACAGCTGATCAGCTGTTTGTCGGCTCAGCGCGGCAGCCATGTAAATTTAAATGAAGCGGCGATTATTTAAATTGCCGCTTCATTTTCCTATGCCTGGTAGCCTAATCTACATGCCTCTGGCGACGGAGGCATGTAGTCTAGACGTACCCTTAAACTTCTCTAAAGTTGTTCACAGAATCCTGAAAAGAGCAAAATGAATTAAAATTTCTACTAGGCCTCTTAAAACATTCCCAAGAATAATTTCTTGCATTTGCCTTTTCTGCTACTTAAAGCTTTTAATCCAGGAAAGATTGCGCTTCAGAAGAATAAACAGCACACCTTTCCTAGTCTTTCAGAAAACCAGGGAGTTTCCTCTTTCAAATGATTTCTGGCCCACTTAAACAGTTTTGGCTTGTCAAAGCTTTTAATCTTGGGTAAAAATAAGCTACTGTATTTGTTTAAAAGCCCAAACAACCCCTTTTTTTTCTCTTCTCTACTATATAGGTTTTGTTAGATTGTAGTTTTGGGGTACCCTCATAAATTGTTATACACCATGGCACTATAGAAATAAAATAAGACATTAGAAACTGAGACCAACTTCATGTCCATCACTATGTGATGGACAAAACCAAAGAGTCTTGGATGTGTGTTACAACTCCATCTCTCTCTCTAGTAAGTCGTAATAATAATGAGCCTATAGAGTGACTGAATTAAAATAGCACATTACCACATTTCCTTTGGTGGACATTAAAACACAAACCCCACAACTTAAAATGCAGTAAGCACATCTTAAAATGACTGCCAGATTGACAGCAAAAGATGTTGTTAGTGTTTTGGATTAGTTGATGATATCACTTAGGAAAATACAACTTTTCTGTTTATTGCTGTGATAGTTTACATACTGTTACTAATAGCTAGTATAACCAATCCATAAAATTAAACGATGGGGTAAGAGAAGTATTATTGTTTCCATGTGATCACAGCCACAAGTTTCAGAAACCACATCTATACTAAACATTATAAAAACTCTCATTTTGCCTAATACACATTCTAAAGATGTGTCCAAAGCACGTATCATACTATGGATCTAAATTTCTTAATTCCTTGCCGGGTGTTAAGAACTAGAGCTATCCGGGACACCTGCCCATTTTAATTTAGTGGAGCTAAGCATGCAACAGTATGTGCAATGAAGGATGATCGTGTTTGGGGCTTGTTTTTTCACAAACTGCATATAAGTAACTATCAGACTGCACACCATCTCTGTTTACCCAATGGTAAAGGTATGTATATGCCATCTGAAATTGCAATTACAATTCAGGGCATATGGTAATTGCGGTTTCAGACTGTTCCTTTCTGGCAGAAGAGAGGTAGCTGCTGATCCTGAGCAAGGGGAAGCTTTTATCATTGTATCAACATTTTAAAGCAGCTTTTAAAAACCTAAGAGTTCTCATGATAATTTTCTGGGCACACTGTATGATAAACCAACAATAGGACTAGATTTAAATGTGCATTATACACTAAAAAAGTGTTTCTCAACCAGTGCTATGGATACCCTCAGGGATACTCGAGAGAAATCTGAAATTTGGAGAAAACTGAATTTTGGTTTTAAGTTTTACAGCGCTTTATTATTTTTGTACTTTTTACACCCAAAAATTTCATCGCCAGCCCATCTGTGATTAAGTTGTCTAAACAAATGTGTTGCAACAGTAGAAAAAAAATGTGTGTGTCTGAAAACTGTGCGTAGTGGGGGTACTTGTAATATTTTTTAAAAAAAGGGGGTTTTTTTTGGAAAAAGGGTTACTTTATAAAAAAAAGGTTGAGAAACACTGCGCTAAAATACAATACCTACAATATATCTCACAAACCTCCTGGGCCTTTTAGCTTTCTAAAGTATGAACTATGTGTTGTTGATCTGGAGGTATCGATTGGCACTTCAAGGATTTTGTGGTTAGTGCTGCATCCTCCGGCGCTGGGTAGTGTTGGTGGGGTGTGATACACAAGAGCTCACACTACTTGTTCCAGAGCTCTGCCCATCACATTTAGTGGATTGTAAGACAGGTTGAACCTCTCTAGTCTGGCACCCTCTTGACTTGACAAGTGTTGAACCAGAGAATTTACTGAACCACAGGAGGTTAATATGATCTAGCAGCATTACCATACTTCATGTTTTGTAATATGTGTTCAGAAGCTTCGGGGGTAGCCGAGTTAGTCTGAACGGGAAAAAACAACCAGTGGTCTGGTAGCACTTTATAGACTAACAAAACATGTAGATGGTATCGTGAGCTTTCGTGGGCACAGCCCACTTCTTCAGATGACCGGAGTTTTTTTACTGTTTTTGTTGTAATATGTGTGTATTTCTCATAGTGAAAAAGGACACTGGAGAGGGCTTGCCTCAGTCCCCCTTCTTTCCCATGCAGGGCTGGGTTGAGCTGCCTGGCGTTGCAGCTTGCACCCCCACCCCAAATGTTGCTCCACACCATAATGGAGGAACGCACCATTTTTTGGCAAAATTGGGCATTTGTTTCATTTGGTTTTGCCAACTGATCATTAGTTGCCAAGAGCAAATAAGACAAATGTTCAGTTTTGTCAAAAATGTCAGAACAAGGCTTAAAAATCTTAGCCACAATGGGACACGTTCACCCTAATCAAAGTGTGTGATGGAATTTTTAGTGCATGTAAACGGGCCACTCTGCCAGTTTAGTGTGTGGCAAGCTAGTGCTCAGTAGATTCACACCCTGGTTTGCTGCCTGCTGACTCATGTGTAGACAAGCCCTAAGTCCTATTTTCAAAAGAGACTGAGGCACATTGAGACTTAGGCACTCAAGATCTTTTTTTCGTAAAGTGCTTTATATTCAGCTTTTGGCTGGCATTGAGTAATCTTCTGCCGAGGAGGTCTCACAAAAGTGTTCTGCCATAATTTGTCTCACCAGGGTAGCCGTGTTAGTCTGTAACTGAAAAGATTTAAAAAACAGTGAACAGTCCTTCAGTCCTAGAGCAGGGGACGGGAACCATTTTTGGATCAGAAGCCACTGACTTACAGAAAAAATCAATCGGGGGCCGCACATAAGTGAGAAGTGTCTCCTGATTGAGAAGAAGAAAGACACTCCCCAGTTGCCCCTCACACACTGGAGCCTAGGGAGGCCCAGCTTAATAGATTTTGTGTGCTCCAGCCCTGTGGTGGGGCAATGAGAGGGCTGGAAAGCCAGTGCAGGCTCCCCAATGCTGGGGAGGTGGGAGACTGAGACTTGGGGGCCAGATCCAGGCAAGCTAGGGGCAGCATCCAGCCCCCGGGGCATAAGGTTCCCCACCCCTGCCTTAGAGACTAACAAAAAATGTAGATGGTATCATGAATTTTTGTGGGCTCAAATCACTTCTTCAGATTTGTCATCTGAAGAAGTGGGTTGTGCCCACGAAAGCTCATGGTACCATCTACATGTTTTGTTAGTCTTCAAGGTGCTGCAGGACTATTTATTGTTTTTTAAGTTTTGCCATAACTTGTGATAACCCTCTGTGCTGCAGGGTTATACATGCTTTCAGAGAGAGGGACCAAGGAACCTATTAATTTGTTTTTCCATTTAAACGAAACTCTTTTATATAATCATAGCCAAGCTGTGGGAGGCATTTGGCAAACAAACTTAATATTTGAGTACGTTTTGCTGGAAATGTTTATACTTTGTGCTTGAATAATATAGTGAGTCTGTTGCTGGCACAACACAATGTCCAGGTTGTATAATCTGAAACAGGTGGTGGTGATGGTGGTAAGTGAGAAGGATAGCTAGGTGAAGGACCTTTAGGTGTGATCTTCTGATCTTCCAGGATTTTTTTTTAATAATCAGTTCTTCCCAAAGGCAAAATATTACTCTTTGGGAGTGTTTTTGTGCTGTTGTCTCTTAAAGGAATAGCTCCATGTTCTATCAGAAATGGATAACCACTTCACCCTCCCTTCAGTTATGTGGCAAAATTTAACATGGCATCAGTCCCTTAACTCTATCCAGCATGCTGTTGAATTGACATTAACAATAATTTGTGTGTGGCAGAGGGTGTATCCCAGCCTCCTATTAAAATAGTGCTCTGTAGACCTGTGCCTCATTACAAGCTTTTGTCATTAAAAAGGTTCAGTTGTAAGGTAATGAATGTTATGAACAAAGCTGAGCAAGTAACTGATTATTTTGCTCCTATAACAGAACCAAGTAATCCCCCCCTCTCCAAATAATTGTTCTGTGTTGAAATGAAACCACAATTTTGCAGTTTTTAAAACCAAAATGCTTCACTGAAAAACATTCATTATGGGGCAAACCAATTATGATCCAAACAAATTATTTTCTGTTTCATTGTGCTGTGTTTTGAGATGGTTTTTATCCTTTCCATTACTTTGATCAATCTTTCTGATTTTTTTAAACAAAATGTCATTTCAAAATGAAAAGCCAAAACAATGTTTAGAAAATGTCAATGAACAGTTGTGATTTTGTAAAATAATGAATAAATTATTTTATTCGGCCAAAACAATTCAAAACGGAATTTGCCAATAGTCTAGTTGCCGAAAAATGAAACTTTCAGTCAAGTGAGACTGTTTGCCCCCTCCCCAAATATTGACCAACTCTAGGCATACATAAAGTAGTCATGAGTTAAAAAATACATAACATTAAGATAAAGTCTAGGGAAGTAATCAAGTTATGATTTAACATAAAGCAATGAAGAATAATCTCTCAGGGTATGTCTACACTACCGGATAAGGTCGAATTAAGATACGCAACTTCAGCTACATTAATTGTGTTGCTGAGGTTGAAGTATTTTAACTCAACTTTTGGTGCTCTCGACACTGCAGAAAGTTGAAGGAAGCACACTCTCCTTTTGACTTTCCCTACTCCTCATGGAAGCAGGACTACCGGCATCGATTGGAGTGCCCCATCAGTTCGAATTAGCATGTCTTCACTAGACCTGAAATTCAAACAGCAGCAGCTTCGATCTTCTCAGTAATGTAGACATACCCTTAGATATGAAAAGAGATCACAAGGCACTTTATATATTCTAGAAAGGAAAGCCAATTTTCTCAGATGAGCCTCAATAATCAATTAGCATTATTTGTCTGACTACTAAGTAGTCTGGATATGTCCTCTCAATCATAACGGATTGTTGTATCCTATGTATGCCATTTCGCAGGAACAGTAAAACAAAGACAAAAATCAGTGTTTTCTTATTTGATTTTACTGTTTTCTAACAAATGTTTCATATAAAAAATACCCATTTGTTTACAAATTCTTTGATAAAAGCTGATTTTTTTTACCAGATTTAAAATGTATGTCAGTTGCATGACCTGATCTGCAAACCATTCCACATCTGGCATACATTTTAAATTGGACAATGAAACTATCTTTGGTCTTGTTGATTTGGATGGAAGCCTTGATCACCAGCTACTCTCCTGCTAGCAGAGTATGCATGAGGAGCATGCAGCATAACCAAGGTCACGATATATTCTGCATTTTGAGCCAAATTCTGAGGTTGTTACTTAAACAGAACTCTCATTAAAGTCAGGATGTTGGACTCGGAGCCAACTGGCCAGGCTAAAGATGGATTCTTATGGAATTCTGAACATTAATTTCATAGGTTATACTGCAGAATGCTCTGCTTTAGCAGAGTTAAAGATTGCAATGCACATATCATGTTGGTAGTTACTGTAGTCTTGTACTTTAGCTCTATAGGTTACTTGTGAAAATCCTGAAATACCTCAAAATCCAGTTCAACTGACTCAGACTAAACTAGGCCACCATTTTTCTTTAAATGTGCATGCAGAATTCCTGTTAAAGGCAATGGTAGTTTTGCTTGCTAAGCCAAAAGAAGAGGTTGACCCAATAGTTAAACATATTGGGCTAAATGGAGAGGAAGGGGTTTTCTATTGCACATATTTAATCAGTGCTGAAATTCAAATGTTTCAGTTCTGTGCACCAATTACATACTTAGGCCATGTCTACAGTTACAAGTGTACACTACCAATACAGCTCACCACTAAAAGAGCGCTCTTGTAGCCACAGGATATCTCCCAACAAAGCATTATGCACGTGAGTGCATACATTGGCAGAACGTATATCACTCGGTGAGGTGTTTTTTCCTCAAATTCCTGAGTGATAAAAGTTTTGCCTGTATAAATATTAGTGTAGATGTGGCCTTAGAAAAAGTATCAGAAATATGATTGGTTTGTTTTACAGCTGAGCTTCCAAAGATATAAACCTGAAGTTTAATTCAGTTGGCTCACTTAGCGTGTGTCTACACTGCACAGTTATTTCAAGATAACTAGTGTTATTTCGAAATAACAATGTGAGTGTCTACACGGCCATTACGTTACTTCAAAATAATTTCAAAATAACAGACAGCTTATTCCAAAATCTGTAAACCTCATTCTATGAGGAATAATGCCTATTCCGAAATAGCTATTTTGATGTAAGGCATGTGTAGATGGTCCTCTGCTGCTATTTCAGAATAGCCCCTCACCAGGGCCATTCTGAGTTATTCCTCCCCTGGGCCTCTAAATCGAGATAGCACATCTACATTAGGGAAGCCTGCCTCAAACTAATTTTGAGGCTTCACTGCAGTGTAGATGTGCTATTTCAAAATAAGCTATTTCAGAATAACTATTCCAGAATAAACTTAAAAAACAACAAATAGTCTAGTAGCACCTGGAAAACTAACAAAACATGCAGATGGTATCATGAGCTTTCATGGGAACAACCCATTTCTTCAGATGACCGGCCATCTGCATGTTTTGTTAGTCTTTAAGGTGCTTCTAGACTATTTGTTGTTTTTAAAGTTTTTCCTGTTACAGACTAACTAGGCTACCCCTCTGAAGCTACAGAATAGACATGCAGTGTAGACATACCCTTAGGGCTCGTCTACACTGGCCCCTTTTCCGGAAGGGGCATGTAAATTTCACCTATCGTAGTAGGGAAATCCGCGGGGCATTTAAATATCCCCCGCGGCATTTAAATAAAAATGTCCGCCGCTTTTTTCCGGCTTTTAAAAAAGCCGGAAAAGAGCGTCTACACTGGCCCCGATCCTCCGGAAAAAGCGCCCTTTTCCGGAGGCTCTTATTCCTACTTCGAAGTAGGAATAAGAGCCTCCGGAAAAGGGCGCTTTTTCCGGAGGATCGGGGCCAGTGTAGACGCTCTTTTCCGGCTTTTTTAAAAGCCGGAAAAAAGCGGCGGACATTTTTATTTAAATGCCGCGGGGGATATTTAAATCCCCCGCGGATTTCCCTACTACGATAGGTGAAATTTACATGCCCCTTCCGGAAAAGGGGCCAGTGTAGACGTAGCCTTAGTGTGAAACAAAGGGCTCCTTTAACTGAGGACAGAATCCAGCCCGGTGGTGCAATGAGATACAAGAAGAAGATAAAGTTGTAGATGGACCTCATGCAAAGAGCAAGATTTCTTCATAACACCCAAGAGAGCCTCACATAGGTTGAATCCCATGAGCTGATGTCAGTCCATGCATAGCCCCATGTGTAAGCTGTCTGTAGTTTAAGGCTCATCTTCTGCTCATTCGTCTCCATTTCCCACTCACCGAGCTAGCTTCTGTCTAGTCAGCAGCAGCAGCAGATTCCACATGGGGATGCAAAATCCTCTGCGGAATGTGTCCCATTGGACAGACTAGCAGGATTCCTGCAACAGTAGGGTGCATATCTTTGCACACTCAGTGCACTGGCTAAGGCAGGACTTGACCTTATATATTATACCTGATCAGTATAGAAAACAGAGTTCAGATTTGGCTATGGATCCAAAGAGTTTTGGGGGTGTTTTTATCTGGGAAGTTGATTTGCATCTGTTTCCAATGCAAGCTTCTGTGTACTTGTGAGGAAGACTCACAGCTAGTGGGGAAAAAAGCCAAGAGATTAATAACTTAGAAACAACTGGTAGACTTAAATTGGAAGGCATGGCACACAAGGCAACCCCAGAGTACCTCTTATTTAATAAACCTCAGTTCTGATTTAGTGTTCCTACAGCCTATAATATATACATGAGAGGCTACGTATGTCAGATCAACAAAGTATAGTGGTCAAAACATGCCCTCCCTTTTGTGCATTTGCAGCTCTCACAGTTGTCAGCAGGAGTTGTGGGGCATGCAACTGAAGGAAGAATTCAACTGCTATGATTATGTGAGGAAAAATGTTTGCCTTCAACAAAGGGAAGGAAGGCTGCCTATCTTAGGCATCAGTGAATGTGATCATTCATAATTATATGCATACACATCCTTCATTGAATGTGTACCTAACTTGAATAATTAGCAGTCTTGCTAAGTGCCTATTACATACAGCTTGTTACCACATATAAACTTGTTTGCAGTCACTTGAAGATTACAAATATGCCTAGCTGACTAGGTGAAGAACATTGAATTAAACATGCTTGAATTAATAGGCTAATGATCAGCCCTGTTCAGAGCTAAAAATAAACATTAGTTAGAGATTTGTGCTATGCAACAATCAGATAGAGCCATGGGGTCTATGAAAGCGGTATTTTGAAATTACTTGACTTTGTCTCTCTTAGCTAACAACAATCTTAAGAAAGGTCTCTGTAGGCTCCCTGCACAGTTAATATTATAAACCCCCTTTGGATTGTTGTTCCGACTTCAAAGATACTCTAAAGCCTTTGTTAAATCGATCATTAACTCCGCAAAGTTGTAATTAGACATTTGAACTTGGCTGCATTCAAAAGGAAAATGCAAGAATGAAAATCCTAACCAATGTTGTTTTCTGTGGTTCATCATCATGCCCAGAGAGGGATTAATGTTCTGTAGAGGTTAAAAAGCAATGGGAATCTAAGGCATTAACCAGCCTGCCAGGAAGGATAGGGAGTCATTAATCCACAGAGTTTTTGTTTGAAAGTGAGGAGTGAGAATAATGTCTGCAACCTGAAATCGACTAGTATCGGAGACTTGGAATTAAGCTTATAAAACCATTTAGATTGGAATGCTGGGGTAGAATCCTTTGTCAGGAAAACCTGAGCCTGGAGCGTGTTATACCCAGCAGTTGTCTGCTGATGCTGACCAATTATGGATCTGTGAAACAGGGCAGGGGAAACACTGTATGCTGTAAGACAGCTTTAAACAATAGTAATGAGCCAAAGTGGCGGTTAAGTAGACTGAAGGTTGGAAACTGTGGTTAAAGCGTATGGGTCTCAGGCTGGGAGAAGACCAGTCCTAGGTCTCCCACTTTTCCTCAGTCTCTCTGATGGACTGAGAGACTAGACAACAGCTGGTAGCTACTATAAGCAGGGCTGCATAGTGGATGGGAAAACCTATCTCCATGGTAACAGAGAAGGCATTGCATGTGCTTCTCTCTGCTCATTCTGGGGAATAGCTGGCTACAGACATCTGGTCAGTGTAGCTAATTCTCCAGGGAAATCAGCTTGTTTCATCTGATAGTAACCACAGAAACTTTTGACTGGGTTTAATATTATGATGGTGAACATGAGAAATAACTGACTCATTTAGCAGTTTGGAAAGTCAAAGATTATCTAATTACTTTTAGACAAAACTATTTTTCAAAGACAGTTTTTAATCTGTTTTATTCTAAATTATGCCTTTTCTCTTCATAGTCTTTGTTGGATTTTTAAGAGGATAATTATGGTTCTGAAATAATTTTCAATTTTTTGTGATTGTTTTCCATTGCACTCATTTGGGACTTAAAAAAAAATCTTTAAATCCCTTGTAGGTTAAATTTGCTGAAAGAGTTTTAATTTGCTTGGTTCTCTATGTAGAAAAATCTGAAGTCAGTGACCTTTTCAAATTTTATTTCAGCCTGAAATTGCCTTAAAAAGGTCAGAAGAGAACATTTTAATTTTGAGGAATTACATGCAATATTTTATATGTGAATATTGTTTAAATCTATGAACGCTCAAATTGTATGTAAAGCATAGGAACATAGTAGACGGATTTCTATAGAACAAATTCCAAAAGCTTCTGCTTACTACAGATGGAGAATAGGGTAAGTGGAGACTATAGAGCATACATGAGTTTCCTGCTGTTGCTGTTACTTTAATTTTTTCCACAAGATCTGTGGGTTCTGGACATGATATGTGATTATAGCATGCCACTTGAAACTTGGCAGGTAAATTGGCTCCTTCTCAGTTTGCTAGCAGAACTGGTATTTGAACACATTTTTTAGTCTTCACACATGGAAGTCATTGTAATTTTGGGGGTGTCAGTAAATGCTGTGTGTAACAGGAATGAACTGTACATAACTATAATGTGTGCAGGCAACCGAATGTCATTTCAGGGCCCCAGAACAACATCCTGACTGTGTGGGGCATAGAGAAATGCATGGTTCACTTTTCTCACAGCTTCAGCCAGCCACTGGTTGTAAATAGTTCATCTCCGTGGGTTGTTCTGACCATCATGAACCAGAAAATGAAAATGCCTGGTCAGGCAATAGCCCAAACCATATGTCTCTCCCTTGAAGGTTGATCAGCTGAGTTGTCAGCCTTTGAGAATCCCTCCGCATGAGTTCTGTTTTCAGCATTCTTAATTCAATCAGATGCCTGATATCATCAGGGCAGGGCATCTTTGATAAATGTTTATGTGGAGAGGAGGGACTTTTTGGTTCCTAGTACTTAGAGGAGAGTATCAAGAGTTGTAGTATGGAGACTCTAATACAATATGTATTTGTAACTTGTTCCTAAGTGGTAATAAAACTACGAGTTTTCTGCAATAAACTGAAGAAATTCTGCAGAATTTCCAGGACCCAAAATGAGGAAATCAAAGTTATTGTAGACAGACCCCCGGTAAATCGAACCAGAGCTGAAATCTGGAAGTGAAAAAAATTTAATTGATCTGAAATTATTAAGGAATAAGGGATGAAACCAGATTGGGAGGGTTCAGAAGTACTGCACCATTTTACCTCCTAAGGATTTTTTATGCCCACTCCATGAGGACCTTTCAGTTCTTTGGTTTTCTGGAAGCTCCCTATCTAGGATCCTACAAAATTCATAGTTCATTTTGGTCAGTTTCATGGTCATAGGATTTTAAAAATAATAAACTCCATGATTTCACCTATTGAAATGTGAAATTTCATCGCGTTGGTCCTGACCCACAAAGGGCGCGTGTGTGTGCGCGCGCGCACACACATAGAGGAAAGGGTGTCAAAGTTAGGGGGTTGCAGTACTGTTACCTGACTTCTACATTGCCGATGATGGTAGCCCTGCCTTCAGAACTGGGCAGGTGGAGAATGGGGACTGCTGGCTGGAAGCCCAGCTCTGAAGGAAGAACCACCACTACAGAAGTAAGGATGGCAGGTATGTGCTGCCTTCAGATCTGCATGCATGTCCCAGCAGCTGCTGCTCTCCAACCACCCAGCTTCAAAGGCTGTGCAGGAGTAAGTGTGGCAACGCTGCAACCCTCCTAAATAACTTTGCAAACTCTTTTTTTTGGGTCAGTCCCTCCCCCCATTTGACAAACACTGGCCTCCCCCTTGAAATCTACAGGGTATAAAATAAAAGCTCACAAAAGACCAAATTTTATGGGGTGGAGGGAGACCTGATTTCATAGTCCGTGATGCTTGTTTCCTATCTGTGAGTTTGGTAGGGCCCTATCCATACCATAGAACATTGAAACCAAGCTGGTGTTATGACTGTAATGCCTTCTACACATTTCTCTCAGAGCTGCTCCCCTTTCCTGTCCACTCAGGCTGATCATCCAGTTTAGAGTCTGCATAAAATAGTTGATAAACAAACTGCTTTGTTTTATTGTTCTTGGAACTGCACCATGCCCTCCCCAGGCACAGCTCGTATTGGTGAGATTGTCTGGAAATTGAGTAGAGAAGCCTCTTGGTTTTGCAGTTGCAAACATGTAGATCTGGGGTAGCAGCTTGCTGATGCTCATTTGTTTTTTATCGTGTGGATCACAGGCCCCTGAGGGGCAAAATCCTATTGGGTCATTTGGTTCAGCATCCTGCCAATGCAAAATAGCTCCCAGTAATTATATTCTTCAGTATGTTAGCTAGTGGCAAATTCAAACTGTAGACAGTTTTTGTCTTTTGTATTTTAATTGTTGAGGCAACAAATTAGTTTTAATGTTGTTAAGTGATGCGGTATAACTATCATATTTTTTTGCACCCTCAATATGAATGTAATGTTCTACCTGTGTTGTAAGTGAGAATTCCGGTTATTATTTACAATAGTATCAAATCTTTGTGTGTAGGAGGATTAAAGGATATATGGGCAGAAACTTACAAAAATATCACGCCTCATGCTAAACATTAAGTAGTATCACAGGGGTAGCCATGTTAGTCTGTAACTTTAAAATAATGAGTAGTCCTGTGGCATCTTAGGCTTTGTCTACACTGCAAGGTTTTTGTGCAAGAAGCTTTTTCCGGAAGAGATTTTCCACAAAAAACGTCTTGCGCAAAGGCGAGTCCATACCTCAAAAGCACATTGCAAAAGCGATGTGCTTTTGCGCAAGAGAGTGTCCACATTGCATTGATGCTCTTGCGCAAGAAAGTTCTGATTGCCATTAACAGAAGGGCTATCCGAGCACATGTGCTTTTTCTGATAGGCTCTTTTTGCAAAAGAAACCCCTGTGGAGCATCCACACATGCCTTTTTGAGCAAGAGCTGTAGCGCAAAAAGGAGTTATTCCTCGTGGGGAGAGGAATAACTCTATTGGCCAAAGCTCTCTGTCCTGTCAATTTACTGTTTTTTTGTTGTTTTTTATTTTTTGCATAAAAATGCACTTGAGGTGTGGACGCTCCACTGGTTTTTGTGCAAAAATGGCCATTTTTGCACAGAAACATTGTAGTGTAGACGTAGCCTCTGAGACCAACAACAATATGTAGAATGATGAGTTTTCATCAGATGAATTGGAGTGGAAATAACAGGAATCAAGTGGGTTTTACCTATGAAAGTCGTAATTCTATATATATTCACTAAGTAGTTATGTTCTTCTGTCTATTCTGGGGGATTTTCACGTATAACTTTTCCCTTCCCTCCACCCCTCTTTTCTCTTCCCTCCACCTCACCCCTACATACAGGGCCTGCTTCTGATGAGCTTATTCATGATTGATAGTACCTGACTTAAAGGGCATTATCATTGACCTCAGTGGAACTGTTCATGGAATAAAGTGACATTTGGTGTGAATAAGGAGATCGGAATTTAGCTTATTGTGGTGACTGAAGAATAGACCATATAGAGTTAAAGTTTTACAGCCAAATTCTAGTCCTGTGACTCAGATAAAACAAAATGCCAGAAATATTCCACCTACCAATATTGTGAGTAAATTCTGCTGCATAGTACCATGATCATATTGTCTGTGATTCAGAAATACACATTGTTACTGAACAGCAGTAAAATGTAGTAACATGAAGATACAAACTTGACACCTTGAAACAGAATAAACTTTCAAATCGCTCCTTATTTTTCCTCTCTCCTTGTCATGATGCTTTCTTAGACCAGAACATAAGATCATCTGAGCTTTCAAAATAAGGGGAAATGGCATGCATGCGTAGAGTTTTGATGTGCCCCGATTTTGGCTGGCTTATCTATTTAATTTTTCTAACACGAAAATGAGTTTAAGGTAAAGTGAAGCCAACCTGCTTTTATTGCTTTAATAAAAAATGAAGTCACAGGGTATGAATTAGAGTTGAAAGGCACTCCTGGATGTTTTAAAGATTCCAGAAATAGTCTTTAATTGTTGCCAAAACTAATGCAGCGAGAATTTCCATGAAAAATATAACTACAGTGGCATATAAGCCAATTAGATTGTACAAATATCTCCAGTTTTGTTAAAACCTATTTGGGTTTTTTTAAGCTTATGTCTTACTATTCAATACAGGAATAAATAAGATCCATCCTTCTGAGTTAACTTTTAGCACAGTGCTGGTTTAGTCAGCAACATGTGAATCCTAGTATTCACAGGAGTCCCATAATGCTAACCCCTTCCTATTGCACTGAAAACTAAACACTTTGCACAAAACTACCAGTTTTTCCTAAATCATTGACCAAAGAGTGTTATACAAATTGAAGATACCATTCCAACGGTCTGCAAATCATGTATACAATGTGTTCAAAATCAGGGCTTGTGTGACTTTCTTTATGGTAAATTATTTCACACCTGATAGGAAGTAATTTTGTTTCTACCTAGCATAAAGTATTTGTAGCCACTTCTCACAAACTGCAAATTCCAAGACAGTATTGTCTACATAAACTACTTTTTGAGTTGCTACAGAAGGTGTAATTTAAAAAAGAGAAATCATTGCTTGGTTTAGGAATTTGTCAGTTGGGACAAAAATATGGTCATGGCAATTAAATGTTGTTAGAGCTTATTTACTAAAGGGAGCTGTTATACAGGTTGAACCCCTCTGGTCCGGTAACATCTATGGTCTGGCGTGATTTTAGTTAGCTGAATGCCCACTTATCATGGGTGTGGCTAAGTTTCCTGCAGTCCCATAACATTTGTTTACAGCCACCAGTCCTGGCTCTCAGTTTGCCGTGCTTTTATTTAGCTCTAATTTAATTTTAAATGTCTTCTAACCACCCACTAAGCAGTGGATGTGTTGGTAATGCAGCTAGACAATATTGACCTCCTGTGGTTTGGCAAATTCTCTGATATAGCACCGGTTAGGTTCTGAGGGTGCTGGATTAGACAGGTTCAACCTGTAACTTATATACAGTAATCTGAGGATTTGCCCTATCAGCTGTCCAGGAAATGTGTTTATCCTCTATCCTTGAAGCAAGAACATGCAACAATGCTTCAAAAAAATGCACCAAACTTTGTGGCTGTATACATTAAACATCAGGACACACGAGATTATTTGCCTCCACCTCAGCTCCACTTGGATATGATTCACATAAGTGAAAACAAGGGATGCATGAAAGGCAGTTGATGTTTGATAAATATTTAGTGCAACATTTACTGCAAATTGAAGGTTTTTAATGTAGACTACAATTGAAATGTTAATCCATTAGAGGGCTGTGGCATAAAACTAAAGAATTGGAAGATAAGACTCTATGGTCCTGATTCTCATTTATACTTTCCTTAAAATAGTTGTAAATGTATAAGGTAAGCATGTCACATGTTACATGCTTGTGAGGAAGCAGAAGTTGTAATTAAGACCCTTCAACAAGGTTATTTTTAGCAGAGGAATGGTAATGCCCAGGACTCTCAGGCCATACTGTGCAATTGTTCTGGCTGGGAATGGCCTGTGGGCCAGGAGTTTGAGACCTCTGTCCTAAATTAGTAATGAATTGCGCAATGCCGTTCTTCCTGTCAAGTAATAGGTGTAACGGCATTGCGCGAGAAGGTTTTTCTTGCTCAAGGAGGGGCAGTATAGATGCTCCTCCTTGCGTAAGAGCCTCTTCTGAAAAAAATGGTGGCTCATTAGGTATGCAAATGAGGCTCGGCGATATTCCACACTTAGCCTCATTTGCATATTTCTCGTGCAAGAAGCCGCGAGTGTAGACATAGTAAGTGAAAAACTGAACCCAAACTTAATACTAATGCAGTAATAGAGGGGTGCTATTGCACCTCTTTAATTTAATCGGCACAACAGATTAGTATATTTAGACATCGCTGCTATTTCTGCTGTATCGGTAGTAGCAGTGATTTTGAGACCGTAATGCATACTTCTGTATCAGAGTAACTCCAGCGTCTTCAAACATTCATTAAGGCTCATCTGTTGTGGGCTGCTCTGTTCATATCCTCTGTTAAATCCCATAATTTTTCCACCTCCGAATAATTTTTTGGCAGAAGGATTCGTTTTGTCAGCCCCTTTTTATGTGTTCTTCCAGCTGCCCAGTGGCATGCCTGCCATAGCAGATGCTCTGGCTTCTTTCTTAACACACGTCCCAGGTATTTCCATCATATTTTCTGGAGACGTTTGTTGATAAAGGGTTGTTGAACTTTCTGATGAATCTTGGCATTTGTTGTAAATTTATTCCATTTAATACCTAGTATTTTCCTGAGGTATCTGTTGTCTTGGAAGTCTGTCCAACTATCATTGAGAGAGGCCATAAGTTTTTCAGGGAACTTTTTTTCCCCAGCAATGAATGGTGCATTTGTCCTTTGTTTGGAAGGGGGAAAATGTGATTGTGAATTAAGGGAGTTCCACAGAACTAGCACACTCATTCCATAACTGAATTCTGAAAAGAACTGCCTCTGTTGCACCATATGTTTATGTTGGACCAGAGACTGATAGAAACATGAATGTGACTAAAAATATAAGTCTTTGCACGTAACAGTAGTTTGGTTAATGGGGTATGTAACTTCAGAGAGATCTGACTTAAATCTTTATTTTGGAAATAGAAGTGTGTTTGGTCTGTTTGGAACATTATCAAAGCTTTAGGGAGAATGTGTACTGGGTTAGCCGTGTGCTTTGCTAGATGTAAATTAACCTCCTTTCTCGGTATGCCTGTAATCCTGATGCGCTGAATGATAGCCACAGTCATTTTACACTTACTGGAAGTCACCAGTAAATCAGAGAGAGAAGGAAACTATTTGCCTTCAGTATGTGAAGCTCATTTGCCACTTAGCTGCAATGCTGACTTTGTTGCCTTCCGTGAGGTTTATTTGTATGTCAAATAATTCTCTCCTCCTTCACAAACTTTAGAAGCAGCATTAAAATGTTGACTGAATGGGCTCTGCACATATGGCATTTGAGAGGTTTTTTTTTATTAGCTTAAACTAGCACATGTGTTTTCCTGTGAGGTGTATTAAGTGCCTGGACTACAGGTTTAGTGTGTGACTGTTATTGCAGCTGTGTGGAAGAGCATGATGCATATTCCCTGGAGCAGATCTGGGAGAGAATTCAAGTATGTTAAGGCACAAGCAAGTTGTGTTTATGGAAATGTCAAATAGAAATATGGTGCATAAACTCTTATCATCAGAGAGTGTGATACCAATAACTGACCAGCAATTGCCCACATGTGTAAAAAGGACACCTGGTTTCTGATCATGCTGAATTTTTGTTTAAAAGCTTAATAGCCTTCTCTTGCCTCACCTTCTACTGATTCTGGAAGAAAAAAAAAAAAGCCTGTTCAAAATTCACTTTCTGCTTTGGCAGAAATCTGGTAATGCTTGAAATCAAAATAAATCGATTTGAAATTTAATAACAGCTACACTTTTATTGGAAAATATTATCATTGCTTGGCATAGCTCTGGATTATCTGATAATATGTTTAAAATATGTCCTGCTATTGGTGACCTGCCAGATTGTTGGCATCATCTAATTTTTCAAAATGTATCTTGCCTCAATATATGACTTACCATCTAGCCTCTAGCAGGATGACAAGAGAAGAGATGGACTTTAAAAATCTGAATTGCCAACGAAAATATGCAGGTATTAAATGCTTCTTTAAAAATAAAATCATTTGGCAAGTAATAGAGCAAATTCCTCAGATTAAAAGTGGAAGATAGAAAATAATACATTTTAGAAATTGAATGGATGTGGTAGGTGAATTATTTTATCTCCTGCCAATGTGGGATTCTTTCCAACAGCACATTTACTAGTGTCACAACTGGTCTAGCTTTTAATGTCACAAATGATGGAGCTTCCACCACTTCCTGGGGAGATCATTTCATGGACTAATAATATTTTTCCTTACAGTGTGTTAAATAAATCCTCTCCCTCTGCCTCCAGTACTGCATAGACTGTTATGTCTGACCACCTTAGCCATCACATTGGTCTTGTCATCTTCTAAAGCAAGTGCTCAGATGGATTTCTAAAGTGTAACACTAATTGGTCCATGTCAAGGCTGCTGGTGCTTGTTCGTGTCATATAATTTCATACAGTGCTATATTAGAGAGCGCTGGAGAACTTTGAGTTGGTTCCCCAGAAGAGTCTACACTGATCTATTGTTACTGCACATTAGAAATCCCTCCTGTAGGAAGGATTACTGCTTCATGTAGACAAGCATTTAGGTGAATGATACATATTTAACCTTTTAATCTTTCTTCGCATATATATCCTTCGGTTCATTTTAATTACATTTCTTTGAACTCCCCCCAATCTGTCAATGTCTTTGTTGTAATTTGGTGCTCAAAGCTGACTTCATACATTCTCTTGGCTTGTTGCACCAGAATCTTATCAGTGGCTCTAAAACATCTTGACTCCGGAGACCTCTTCCCATGTCATACTTAGAATTCATGCAGGCTAGTCCTTTTCAGTAATGGAAATAAAGATTGATTCGTACCCTTTCTTCCCCATCAGCTTGCTGGGGTCTCTAAACTGAATGCTACTTGGAATTTTTTAATAACAAAAAGGACAGGAACGCATGACTCTGAGTGAGCGCTTCCAAGCAGCATACATAACACTAAAGATTTACCAGGAGAGTGGATGAATTATTTGTATGGGAGGAGTGGATGTTCCTACCGCATCTAGCTAGTGATTAATTTTAATATCAGCCATTTGTGGTGCAATCTGTTTCATTCCAATGGTGGCGAGAAACTTGCAGGGATGTTAGCAACCACATCAGATGAGCGGCACAAGAGGCAAGAAAAATGTTTGCACACATACATGCACAACCTGGGAATGTCTATACTGCTGCCATTGGAGCTGTGATTGCCTCACATACCTGTGCTAACATCAGTCTAGCTAGCAAAAGTATCATTAGCAGAGAAGCTGTGGCAGCACAGATTTCAGTACAGGCTAGAGGAGCCTGCAGCCAGGTCCTAGAGTAATTACTTAAGCTCCATTTCTTCTTTTCTTTTTATTTCTCCTTTCCGAGTGAGACACTTCTCTCTTTCTGGCGTATCTCGTTTCTCGCTCCTATCCTGTTTTCAGAGTTGGTGTTTCTCCTTCCTCGGTTCTCCCTCTTCTGGTCTAATTCTCTCCTTCCCATACAGTGCTGTGTTCTCTTCCTTTGTAACCCAGTGTGTGAGGTCTCAGTCCTGCAAGTTGCTGAGCATGCTTTACTCCCTCTGAAGACATAAGAATCGCCATACTGGGTCAGACCAAAGGTCCATCTAACCCAGTATCCTGTATTCCAACAGCAGCAAATGCCAGATGCCCCAGAGCAGGGGTGGCCAACCCGTGGCTCGCGAACGGCATGTGGTTCTTCAAAGAAAAAATTGCGGCTCCTGCACCTGTGGTTCTGAAAGGGGTAGCGTATTTCTGTCTGCACGGGATGCTGGTGCAGACTTCAAAATGTCCGCCCTTAAAAGGGCAATGCCTGCTCTGTTCTTAAAAGGGCTGCGGCCGGGGCCTTTTTTTTTTTTTCCTCAATATCCACCACTATTTTGGCTCTTCATCTGTAATGGGTTGGCCACCCCTGCCCTAGGGGAAGTGAATAGAATAGGTCAGATATCAAACGATCCCTCTCCTGTCATCCATTTCCAGCCTCTGACAAACAGAGGCTAGGGACACCATTCCTACCCATCCTGGCTAATAAGTATTGAGGAGCTGTGTCAGTAGGAGTTGAAGGCTCTCAGTGCCTTGCAAGCCAATTCTGAAGTAGAAATTTTAGAGTGTAATTGGATAGTCATACAACCGCATCAAATTTTAGCCATTGCGCTCCTGGTCCCACTCCCGTGCTGCTGCCTCAGTCCTTGAGGGGAGCTGGCTCACTGTGTGTACTGGCTCCCGCCTGTCCCCCCTCACCCTCCATGTTGCTGCCTCTCTATCAGAGGCAGCCCTATGGGGGATGGAGTGCAGGAGCTCCATGAGATCCAGTGCTTGTGGGGAGCTGGCTTAAAAAAGGCAGCAAATGAAGGGGGACGGTGCATGCAGGAGTGGCCCAAGGCCGGCTGCAACAGCTGGCTCAATCGGCGCCCCTGCCTACATGACCATCAATGGCCGTGACATCATCATCGGGCACCCGGGCCAGCGGTGCCCTAGGCAGCTGCCTAGCTCGCCTAGGCTCACGGGCCACCCCTGGGTGTGTGTAGTCGATAAGATTAACTAATAAGCCCAGGCTTATTGGTTAATCGTGCAGTTGTCTACAGGCTGAGTCTGAAGTTGTTGGTGATTATCTGTATTAAGTTAACACTTAGGATGCATCTACACAGCACAGTTATTTCAAAATAGCGGCCATTATTTTGAAATAACAATGACAGCGTCTATACAGCAATTCCGTTATTTCAAAATAATTTTGAAATAATGGACGGCTTATTTCAAAATCTGTAAACCTCATTCCACGAGGAATAACGCGTATTCCAAAATAGCTATTTTGGAATAGCAGTAATGTGGATGCTCCACTGCTGCTATTTCGAAATAGCTCCTCCCCAAGGCCATTCAAAGTAATTACTCCCCAGAGCCTCCTGGGACTCTAAATCAAGGTGGCACTTCTACATTAGGGGAGCCTGCCTTGTGCGCTCCGTCACCCCCTCTCCCATCATAAAATGGAAAAGGGGAGGAAAGGGACGACAAGGAGGGAAAAGTGAAAATTAATAATTTTTGATAAAATTTTCACAAACAAAAAAATGTTTCTTTTCTAGACCCATGGAATAAAACCTATTTTTAATTTGTTCGCGGAAACTTTACGAAGTTTCAACCAGCCCAGTTTAAAGTGAAGCCTGCACTGAATTCTGTTTACCTCTACAACTTGGCTTCCAACACAAAAGCTCTACATTAATTCATATCTTTGACACTACTGATTTCTAATGATCTTTGAGCTGTTTTTGCCAGACTAGTTGTATGTGCACAGTAGGGGTAGAATTTGGCCTTTAGAGCTTAAAAATATCAGTTATCGTCATATTTCACTTTAAATGCATAAAATGAAGCTCTTGCAGGGTCAGTTATAATACTTAGCCTGACAATTGACAGATTCTTCCTTATAAATAGTGATGGTGCAGTTTGGGTAAGACAGATAATGGGGTTTTTTTTCTTTCTGAAAGGAATGGCACATTTAATAAATGTTGGTGTCCGTTGTGAAAGAGGAGGAAGATTTATGAAGTGTGCAATGCAAGATGAGGAGCAGGTGAATCTAGCTTTTTGTGAAAATGAATGAGGAAGGTTGTTGAAAGAATACCATAAAATGAGAGAGCAGGCAGGGCAAAAATAGCCAGTTGTGGGAAAATGGTTAGCCTCTGTGTAAACAGTATTAATGATGCAAAGTTTCCTATAGGACAAAAACGTAGACTGCAGGGTTTCCCCTGAATCTTTCGTGGTTTTTAACTGTTCCTTTCCACTCTTGATCTAAAGGAGATTTAGATTAGACATTTGGAAAAACTTGATAGCTATAAGGATAGTTAAGCACTGGAATAGTCTTCCAAGGGATGTTGTGGAATCCCCATCCTTGGAAGTTTTTACAAAGAGGTTGGACAAACACCGGTCAGAGATGACTTCTCAAAGTTCCTTCCAGCCCCACATGTCTGTGATTCTGTAATAACATATTGTCTGTCCTAAGAAAGAGGTGTGAACTATGATCTGTGAACTGGATCCTGCAAGGTGCTGAGTGCATGCTCATATTTATCTAGCAAAAGCACTTAAGCATGTGCTTAAACTTTCATTTGTGAGTAGCACTGTTCAACTCAATGGGATTTAATTTAAGTGTATGAATAGGTACTTTGCTGGTTTGGAGCCATAATGGTGTATCCTCTTCTGCAGGATAGAGTGAGTCCAGGATGAATTTCTTCCAGAGACTTTTTTGAAGTCCTGAATGACATGTTACTGAATATACAGAAAGGAGTTATTTTTATAACTTTGGCAGACATGAGGAGGTTGAAGCTTCCTCATGCTTACCAAATACTCTAGTTTTAAAGACAAGCTACCAGAACATTCCGTGGAGGGATCAGGGGAAGACATTGCGGTATTAATAACTGAGTAACTCCAAATGAAATGAAGTACAGGTTGAACCTCTGTAATCCGGGATTCTGTGGCATGGCGACATCCATGGTCCAAAAGGACTGCAGATGGTGCTGGACCAGAGAGCTCAAGCCACAGATGTTGCCAGCGGCTGGGAGCTCAGCTGGCAGGCAGCCTGGAGGGCTAATGGCCTGGGGACAGGAAGCCCAGGCAGGGGCTGGCAGCTAGAGCGGGGCTAGGTAGGGAGACCTGCCAGCTGAGAGCAGAGCTCTGCCAGCCAGGGGTGTGGAGCCCCCGCAGGCCAGGAGTGTGGAAACCCTGCCATCAGGGTGTGGAGGGGTGGATATTACTGGTGGCCAGAAGCAGGGAAGCCCCTTCTGGCTGGACACATGGATCTTCTGCCATCCCGGGGCTTCTGCCAACCCGGGGCAGGGAGATGCTACAACCAGAGGAGCTTAGCTGTTGTCGGCAGAGGAAGGGCGCCCAACGGGCTGGAGTAGGGCAGCAGCTGGGAGTGAAACCCCACCAGTAGTGGAGGGCAGCGCACTGGCCCAGCCAGTGACTAGAAGGGGAGCCCTGGAAGAACCCGAGACCTCATCTCCCCTGGTCTGGCAAACTTCCTTCTTTGGGACCACTTGGGTACTAGACCTGGGAGGTCCAACCTGTACTATGAACTAAATGGGCAAGCTTTGCTGTTATTTGTGTGTGCAAATTCCTGTTGAACCCCATCATGAACTTTTGGATTTCATTGCTGAATACGAAGATCCTGTTGGGTTGCATTGTGAGGAAAGGCTTGCCGGAGTGGACTCTATGTGAAAACTCCAGTCAGAAACAAAGCTGCTCAGAAAGTGTGCCTTGACATGCAAAGCTATGCCTCAGAACAGACACTTGGGGCCTGATCCAGAGTCTTTTGAAGTCAGTGAAGAAACTCCCATTGCCTTCACTGGGATTTAGGTTAATCTAGTGAGAAAAAAACTAAGGGCATCAAGGCTCAGGTTTTCAAAGGCGCCTAAGAGAATTAGATGACCAAGTCCTATTGAAATTCAATAAGATTTGATTGTCTGGTACCTTTTAAAAATTCCATTCTAAAAATACATGCCAACAGGATCTTTGCAGACCCCAGAATTATTGTATTATGCTCCTAGTTGTGATTAAGGGAAAAACAGAAAGGCAAAACAATCAGCTTTTCCAACTCTCTTTCATCATAAGCTTCACTTATTCAAAACACAAGTAGGTTTGGGTAAATATTATTTCATTCTAATTAAAAACATTTATAAAAGGCTTTACTTGTGTCCAGTAACTTCTTAGGAGTAATTTATGGAACTCTGAAGATAGAAGCGTGATACCATTACCCTTTTTTTAATGTTTTCCATTGATATTTGTTTAACCCACATCAGTCAATGCCAAATATGCTAGATAAGGAATTTTGGCAAAGAACACTAAACTTTCTAAAGTAAAGATAAAGGCTCTGTGGGAGAAGCTAAAATGTTTTGGCTTCTTAGGGTTTGTTTTTTTTTAATGTTCTTCTTAACTTATAAAGGTTGAGTGTAAGATCTTTGAAAAAACAAGAATTAAACTGAAGCCCTCCTCCCCCCGCACTATTAGGGTATGTCTACACTACAGCGCAAATTCAAACTAACTTAGTTTGAATTAGTTAATTCGAACTAAGCTAATTCGAATTAACGCATCTAGAACTAAAAACTAGTTCGAATTAGCGTTTTGCTAATTCGAACTAGCGCATCCACACTGATTGGACGCAGGGGCGCATTTAAGGGCGGCTGAAACCGGTTCTGGCAGGGCATCAGGTCAGTAGTTGCTTTGTGTGGCTGCTGTCTGAGGCTATCTGAGGCTCGTGCTTAAAGGGACCCCCCCCCGACAGCCAGTTCTCAGCTTTTCTGCTTGCTTGCCAACCTCGCCGAGGGACAGCAAGGCGTTGGTCTCTGTGCCCGTCTGTGTTGGTGCTTCCCTTCAGGGACGCCGCTGCAGGTGGCAAGATGGAGCCAGAGCTCGCCCTGCACCTTCTGGTGCACTTTCTGGACTTGCTGCTGCAAGCCTGCCAGCAATGGCTGGAGGCTGCCTGGCACCACCTGGTGCACGTCAGCCCCCTGCCTCTCCACCTGGCCGCCCTGGGGGCCATGGAGGAGCCGCGGCGGCGCCCGGACGCCAGCGTGCCCCGCCACATCTGGCGTCTGGACAGCAGCAGCGACTGGTGGGACCGCATCGTCCTGAAGCGCTGGGAAGACCGACAGTGGACCCAGAATTTCAGGATGAGGAGGGACACCTTCCTGGAGCTCTGCGAGTGGCTCGCCCCTGCCCTGCGCAGAAGGGACACTCGCATGAGGCCCGCTATCCCCCTCCAGAGGCGTGTGGCCATCGCCCTCTGGAAGCTCTCCACGCCGGACAGCTACCGATCCGTCGGGAACCAGTTTGGCGTGGGGAGATCCACAATCGGAGCAGTGCTCATGCAGGTACGGCACTCGTCGGCCACTGGACCGGGGGGGAAGAGGGGCTGCAAGGAGGGGATGGGCCGCCCCAGGGAAAAAGGGGGGGGGGGGGAGGAGGCGAAAGTGCCCCGCACCAGTCTCTCCCGGCCATACTTCACGCCGCCCGGGGGGGTGGCTTCCAGGAGTGGGGCACGGGGCACTGCCAGGGCACGAACACTCCCAGCCACCCGGGCGCCCCACTGATTTGCGCTTTGCTGTGTCTCTCTGCAGGTGGTCAGGGCCATCAACCGGGTGCTGCTCCGCAGGGTGGTCCGCCTCGCCGACCCGGACGCTGTCATCCAGGGCTTCGGCGCCCTGGGCTTCCCCAACTGCGGGGAGGGGGGCCATCGACGGGACGCACATCCCCATCCATGCCCCGGAACACCAGGCCTCCGGGTACGTCAACCACAAGGGGTACTTCTCCGTGATCCTGCAGGCCATGTGTGACCACCGGGGCCAGTTCACGGACATTAATGTGGGCTGGTCCAGCAAGGCACACGACGCACGGGTGTACCGGAACTCCTCCGTGTGCCAGAGGCTGCAGGCCGGGACCTTCTTCCCCAACCGCCACATCAGGGTCGGGGACATGGACATGCCCGTCTGCCTGGTGGGGGATGCCGCCTACCCCCTACAGCCGTGGCTGATGAAGCCCTACACGGGGCACCTCAATCCCTCCTGCCAGGCCTTCAATGCCAGGCTCACCAGGGCCCGCATTGTGGTGGAGGGGGCCTTCGGGTGACTGAAAGCCCACTTTCGATGCCTCCTCACCCGTCTGGACCTCACCGAGCACAATATACCTCCTGTAGTGGAAGCATGTTCTGTGCTGCACAATTTGTGTGAGAGAAAGGGGGAGGCTTTCCTGCTATCCTGGATGGCTGAGGCTGACCACATGGCTGGCAACTACGCTCAGCCCCGCACCGCCGCTGTCCGGGAAGCCCAGCGGGGGGCCGTCCGGATCCGGGAAGCCCTGCGGGAGAGCTTCCTGGTGGAGGAGAAGGAGGAGGACTGAACTCTCCCTGCATGCCCCAATGGGGCCTTCTTCCACCCTCCCCACCTTCCCCTCCCTAACCCCCCTTCCTAATGTCAAATAAAGACACCTGTTTTGCCAACAAAAATCTCTTTTTATTTAACATAAGTGGGGTGGAGGGAGGGAGGTGTGAGGGTGGGAGAGGGGAGGGGGAAACCTGGGAGGAGGGAGCTGGAAGGGGGGGGAAGGGAATGGAAAGCTCAGGGGTGGGGGTCAGCGTGCCTCTCCCGTCTTGCAGCACTGCAGGTGCAGGGCCCTCGGGGGGGGGGGGAATGGGTGTGGAGGTTGGGGCAGGAGGGACGGGGGCTGCGGAGGAAGCAGGAGCAGGAGCAGGAGGAAGCGGGAACCGGTCGAGGAGGCTCTGGAGGTGGCCTCTGAGGGCACGGCCCTGCTCCTCCAGTGCCTCCAAGCTCCGCTGGTGCAGCCGAAGGTCCTCCTGGACCCAGTGGTCCTGGGTGCGGAGCTGGTGATCCAGGAAGCGGAGGTGCCATCGCTGGTAGTCCTCCTGGTTCCTGGCTCTCCTGCTGGCCCGGGCGCAGGTGGCTGTTGCAGGCGGGGTGGTGCGCCCTGTAGTCCCAGGTGCTGAGGCTGTGGTGAAACAAGAGCAGCGGTCAATTCTCCCTGGGGCCCAGGTGGGTGAAACCCAGCCCCCCTCTGCAAGGCCAGGGCCCCTGCATGACACCCAGCTGCTGCTCCGTGGTGGGCAAGGCCCAGGTGCACGGTCCCTGGGCTCCCTCTCTCCCCTGCCCCCCGTACACATAAGGGGAGCATGATGGTACTCACATGTGGAGGCCTCCCCGGCCTCGGACGACACAGGTGAGCGGCTCAGTGGGGTGCCTCGGGGGTCCTGGGTCCTGGGCAGGCTTCCGGCAGGCTCCTGGCTCTCGGCGTCCTCCTCCTCCTCCTCGGTGTCAGGGAGTGGTCCCTCTGCCCCGGGGTCAATCACCACCCGGGGGGCAGGGATGGCATGAGCCCCCAGGATGCAGTCCAGAGCCAGAAAGTGGGGGGCAGGCCTCTGGGTCGGCCTCTGGCAGGCAGGCCCGGGAGTAGGACTGCCGCAGGTCCTTTATCTTGCAGCGGACCTGCTCCCTGCTGCGGTGGTGGCCTCTGGCGGCCAGGCTGGCAGCCATGCGGCCATAGACTGCCGCATTCCTGTGGCTAGTGTGGAGATCGTGGACATTGGAGGCTTCCCCCCAAACCTGGATGAGGTCCACGATCTCCGCACTAGACCACGCGGGCGCCCTCCTCTTGCGTCCCCAGGCAGGCTCCTGGGAGCCGCCAGGCTGGTCCCGGGAAGAGGGGGAGGGCTGGGGGGCATCGGGTGGCTGGCTCATGGGGTGTCAGGTGCACAGTCTGCTGGCAGCGTGCTGTCAGCCTTGCAACTGGCACAAACCCTGTAGCCAGCCCGTGGCCCTTTAAGGGCTCCGGGGCAGGGAGGGGGGCAGAAGAGTTTGCCTGGTGTTGGCCAGAGTGGCCAGCAGGGCAAGCTGGGGAGGGCTAGCCTCCCACTAGTTCAAATTAAGGGGCTACACACCCCTTAATTTGAACTAGTAAGTTCGAACTAGGCTTAGTCCTCGTGGAATGAGGTTTATCTAGTTTGAACTAAGCGCTCCGCTAGTTCGAATTAAGTTCGAACTAACGGAGTGCTAGTGTAGCGCCTATTAAAGTTAATTCGAACTAATGTCTGTTAGTTCGAATTAACTTTGTAGTGTAGACATACCCTTATTTAGTAATTTGGGCACTTTCAGTTTCTTAATATGCATTCTAAACATAAGGAACATAACATAATTTTCCTTCTTTGCTTGCTTGCTTTCTGCACTACAGTCAAGTCAAGCCTTTTACCTCCTTATTGACTTTTCCTCTAAGTCTATGTGCTTACCTTTTGCATAAGATGTAGTGGGTCTTTGCCCATGAAAGCTGGTGTCCAAATAAGTCTATTAGTCTTTAAGGTGCCACACTCCTTGTTGTGTTTGCAGATACAGACTAACATGATTACCCTTCTGATACTTCTTGCTTAGGCTATCTGATCTTACTGCTGTCTATGTATTTCAGCTAGCACTGTGCAGTCTTAAGAGAACCAGAAGGGAACTGTCCATACTAGGTGAAAAAGTTACATGAAACATTTTTGCAGTGTCTTGAAGCTGCCAGGCCTGCACAATGCTATGCATCTAGGTGCATGCAGGTGTTGTCTCAGTCATTTTGTAAGCATTCATTTAACAGTAATTTTAGTGATATATCTGTAATGAGATCTCTAGCTCAGATCAGGCAGATACAGTGTAATTTACAATTGCTTCCACTCCATGTGGGAGGGGAACCATAAGAATTGTAGCTGCATTGTTTCAGCAACTCCTCCCAACTCTATTCCATAGTGCAGTGCCTTATATTTCCAGCAAAAAGTCTCTTCTTCCAAATCAGCCTTTCCCTCTGTTCACTCTTCCCTTTTTCCTCCTTCGTTTTCTTTCACTCTGCTGATTTTGTTTTAGATCTTCTTGTATTCTTGCTCCAATATTACTGGTCTGTGGGCCACATGCTGAAGCACATCGGCCTTTTCTAGGCAATGAATTCAGTGGACATGCGTTAAGCAAGCACCCAGAAAAAAGTATTTTCAATAAATAACGGGCCAAGTTTATTCCTGCTGTGTCTCAGATTTATTCAAAGTCTCAGGAGTGAGATGTGACTTACGGTCATGATTCATGCAAGTGTAACTCTTCATTGCATTGGTTTTACACCTGATTGACAACAGTCTGAGAGGAGAGTTAAGCCCCCAATATCTATCTGTTCAATTGGCTTTTGTAAAATAGCGCATATTATTTTAGAAAATTACCAAAAAAATCACCAAAACCTCAGCTACTGAGGGATTGTAAAGGGAATATTCTAGGAGTTCATGAGGACAACTAAGTTTGTCTTTATAATGACTGCTCTGAGTTATTTTAAATATCTATAACTTTTCTCACTCCTGTCTGCAACTTATCTGGCAGCTAACATATAAATGTAGTGACAAAAATTCATCTGCCTCATCCCCCCCAACTAGATAACTTATTAGACTTATACAAGGCAAGATATTAAAAACACTTTTGTCTGTCACACAGCCACGGGTAGAGGAGGGGGAATTTGCCAGTTGCTAATGGATACCTGGAGTTTTTGTGTATAACCATGAAGAACAGCTTGTGCACTTTCACCCCTGATGTTCCCTGAATAACTTGGATCTCATTTAGGTCAATAAGCCTTTATCAAAACGTCAGGAGTGAAAAATGTGTCTTGGTGTAAGCCGACTGGTCGTTCCCTCCAGTCACAGGAGTCTATAGAACAATCAATGTTCTCTAAGCTTGTCTGCATGTCACGCAAAGAACTGGATGACAGTAACCATTGACTACATGTCTGTTTCATTGTCTTTGGGACAGCCCACATTTGCATACTTGCCAGTGTTCCTGTTATCCAATGAACCATGGAGAGTCTTTTTTTTAAAAAACCCACACAACTCTCATGCAAATTTTGCACTCAAAAAATCACACATTTTTTAAAAAATCAACAACATAGCCATGGCTTTGGTTTTCCCCTTCTTGTTTTAATAATGAAACTATAATCTTGATAATCCTACAGTTTTTGGTCAAGAAATAGCATTTGCTGTTGTGCACAAAGTTTAACTTTCCTTCCAAGTAAATCTTCTCTTTTTTGTTTTGTTAATCCCTATTTGGGGCAGTCTGAACACTATTGTGTGCACATCACATATGAGTTGAGGCCATAGGTTTGTTGCTTAAATAATGTCGTTTGCATGAAAGAAACAGCTAACTCTCTGCTTAATGATTTGTCATTGTCCTTCGCTGAGGGAGTTTCCTCCATACCAGAGATGAAAGAGGCTACATTAGCCTGCTTCAATAAAGAAATGTACTAGTATATTAGAGCATGTTGATTATATCCTATAAATCAGTGCTTCATAAAATAAATGACATTCCTGCCTTAATACTGAATCACTTTTTTAATAGACAGGACAGTGTTCTCATTTGCATTTCAGTGAAGGTTTAAAATATATTCAACTAAAGCTAACTAAAAGGGGAGTCCTATTGCATATGAAGTTACTATATCAAATATAGGATATTGTATTGTTTTATACTGTGTTACAAATGAAGGCCCATTACGTTTTAAAAAAATGACATGGTAGTGTTTCTGAATAAAATTCTCACAAGGTTTCCTGTTTATTCCTTTCACACATTAGAACAGACTATGGACCAGATCCTTGGGTGATGTAAATTGGCCAGTTTCCATCTTTATAGCAACCAAGGATGTGGCCAGTATTTCATTTTGCTTGAAACTGAAAAACTCTTAGGAGCACAAAAACATTGCAGACAATTGTGAGAGCTATCTTGCTGCACCTGGCAACAACTTAAAGTCCAGGGCATTAGGGCCCATCACGTTAAGAGCAGGAATGTTGGCCAACATCCTTTTGAAAAATGACAGAGTGTCTTCAACTTGCACCTGCACAACTTAGTTACCAGAGATGAGCAGTTTAATGCACCATCAGAATGCTGGCATTTTAGAACTCTGTCCAACTCCCATTAAAGTCAGTGGACTGGGACCATGATGCATAAGAATAGTTGCTCTCTTTTTCCTGTTTTGGCAGCCCTATTGCTCTTTTAACCTTTAAAGCAATGCTTTTATTGACTTTAGTGGGACCAGGACTTCATCTTCAGTGTTTTAATTAATTAAAATCTCCCCTATATGAAAGCTAAAAGTGGTCACTTTTCTCAGCCCTTTTCTTCTCTCATCGTCATCATCATTAAGTGGTGCAATGTCATGACATACAGGGAATAGCTGTCACAGACTTGTCCTGTTATTTAGTCTTAGAGAGGGAATGTTTTCTGGCGACATGCCCTCTTCTCGTCCGCAACAATTGGGATCGTCTATTACTGAAGAAATGTTTGGCTCTTGTCATTCTTGTTTACTCAGGCACCAAACTGCTCCAACAAGCCATTGGTGCATGCAGTGTTGATGTAGCTGTATTAGTCCCAAGCAAGGTGGGTGAAATCATAGCTTTTACTGGATCAACTTTTGTTGGTGAGGGAGAAAAGTTTTTGAGTTACACAGCATGAAAGCTTCTCTCTTTCTTACCAACAGAAGATGGTCCTCACCCATCTTGTTTTTCCAATAAACCATGCAGTTTGTTGTATAGCCTTTTAATTATTTTTAGAACCATAATTCCTTGTGAATATTTTAACATATTAGGTGTTATGTCCTGTATATTTTCCCATTTTGCCCTCAATAAGGGATGATTTCTACCTAGTGCTAATTCATCTGAAGAAGAAGTGAATTGTACTCACAAAAGCTCACAATACCATTTACATGTTTTGTTAGTCTTTAGGGTGCTGCTAAACCATTCGTTGTTTTTTAAGGTTTTACTTAATGCTAAGTTAGGCTATTCTGTTGCAATAGATACAAATTGAACATGGCTTCTAAATAAAAAAATACAGGATTGCAACTCTGTTACTTTGAAAACATATAATGAAAACTCCATCATCTGCTAATTGACAAAAAGCTACTCTTTGGGGATTTAAAATGGAGATAAAAGTGCCCTGAAAATCACACCAGCTAAGTTCCAGTTTTGTGTTGTTCTTTTCCTGTCAGATTCAGAGGGATGTTAGATCCTTCCAGTCCATCCACTGTAGATGCCAGAATCTCCTGGGTCACTGCCCTAAAATGTTTAACTGTTCAGCCTGGCAGTGTAGCTGCCACGGAACAGTGTTTTAACCAAATTCCTGAACCATATTCTTGTACATTTCTTACAAAAGCCCAGAATTTCAGCTTAGTATGGGATTTTGGTTATCAATCTTTACTTCATTTTGTTCTGTAAGTGAATTCCTAACCCTTTTCAAGACTTCCATTGGTTTTAGGGGCTGGGAACAGGATTTTGCCCCATGTTTTAAAACAGCCTGGAAACTATCAAGCCACAATTGGGTACCAAAAATGTTACTTTTAAAAGTGTGGATTGCACATAGGCTATAAAAGGGTAGGTAAATAGCTGGCTAAGATGATACTGCAGATGGTGTGTACAGTGTACTTTTTCTGGAAATGAGATATACTAGCAAAATATTTGTCTTTTGAATTCAGAGTCTGCTTGTTTTCTTTGGCTAAGGCAAGCATCTCTCTGTTTGAATTATTGAAGCCAAGTAAATTATGCAGAATGGTTTCAGTTTTAGCACATAGAGAAGATCCAAACAGCATGCCATTCTGGTATTTGAGCTTATTCTTTATCATACAGTTCCCACTGCTTACACAGTTTCCTGAGGTTTTATAGTTTGGATCTTCTTGGCGTGTTGCATCCTTTTCTTCTTCCCAACTTTTACATTTCATTTTCTGTGTTACATAATGTCACCTGAAAGAAGCGAGCGAATATGTAAACTAGAAAATTAATCTAGTTCCCTATCTGTTTCCACTAGGAAATTGTATTAGTGGTATTTTTTGGAACGGAGTATGTGGTTCGTTTATGGTCAGCAGGATGCCGTAGTAAATATGTTGGATTATGGGGACGGCTTCGTTTTGCTAGGAAGCCTATTTCTATAATTGGTAAGTATACGTGGTTTGAACAACTATCATAAACACTACAAAAAAGCCACTTTCCTCTAAACACCTTGACCATTTTAAAAAAATTGAGTTTCCTTAGTAATTCCAGCCAGCTTAGAATAAGAACATTTATCACTAGTATCTGGGGAGAATTGAACTTTGAGAAATCTGTGGCATTGTTAGTTCCTGTTTTAAAAAAACCTTTTCAACTTGATTCTCCTCCCCAGATTCCCCTCCCCCTGCCACAGCATATGAGATATGTACTAACCACACTGCCAGAAGGAAGTGGCAGTGCAGGGCACTAGCTTTTGTGTTCCTCTCCTGTGACTCAAGATACTGATATCTAACTGCCGGCAGAAATTTGTATCCACACAGGGCTCTATATGCCACTCCCAGAAGGGGCCAGCAAGCTCCTGGATAAGGGTCATGTGGCTTTGCAGGCACTCTCCCCATCAGCTCCCATTGGCCCCAGTTTCCAGTTCCTAACCAATGGAAGCTGTAGTGGGTGCTTTCAGGTAGGAACAGTGCACTGAGACACCTGCCTCTGCCCCTTCTCCCCCCCCCCCCCCACACGCAGGCCCACTCTGGCAGCTCCTGGAAATGGGCAGGTGGCATGAGGCAGGGGCGGGCAGGATGCCTACCAATCGCAATTGACTGAGAGACTCCCCAGGCTTGACCAGCCATTCGTGATCAACTGGTGGGTGACCACTGCTGCATAAGTAAAGCTATTTTAGTTAGTTTTTAGAGAAGTTTGCAAATAGAGCCCAGAGCAGAATTGAAATTGGTATTTCCAGAACTGCAGGGATGTCCTGGGAACTGCAGTTGTGAATAAGGTTGCCAGATGGTTGAAACAAAAATACTGAACACCCTCCCAAAAAAACACTGGGAAAAAATTCTGTCGAAGGGAAAAGAAGGGGGAGGGGGGAGACCTCCCCGCAAAAAAAAAAAAGGACTCCAAGGACTTAAGCCAAAAAAAAATTAAAATAAAACAGCATGTCCCTTTTAAGATTGAGTGCAGGAAGTGGGGAGCTGTTGAGCACTAAGCAATGCTTCCCCTAGGTCTTTTGGCCGGCAGCCATTTTGTGCCAGCAGCCTTGGGGAACCAGGTAAGCATGAGGGCTTGGGTCAGGGGTGTTGGGAGCCAGGGAGGAGCTCGGGGGGGAGAGAGGGTGAGGCCGGGAGATGAGTGTTTGTAAGGTAGCCAGGTGCCGGGCATTTTCGCCTCCTGGCCGGGGAAAAATTCCGAAAATACCAGACATTTTAGGTGTCCGGTATTCTCTGAATTTTTTTACCTGACAGGAGCCAAAAATACCGGATTGTCTGGGTGAATACCGGACACCTGGCAACCCTAGTTGTGAAAGGAGAAGAACGTGGAGCTGCCATGCCTTCCAACACAGCTGTATTTGCCCCCGCCTCCGCCCCCTTCTAGGGTGAACATTAGGTTTACTATCATTCCACTGGACAGAAGATGCAGGCAGCTGCGTGGAAGGGATGAGGACAGGCCTGAACACTGGGCTGAATGTGGAAACGTTTTTAGACAAACAAAAGTTTTTAATCCAAAATTTATTTTTATCCAAATAAAGTTTAAGATTATTTATCTTACCATGGCCAGAGGAGCTACAAGCACGGGGCACAGGGTCCTGGGAGTGGTGATTCCACATTCTGCTACTTTTACCGCTGCAACTTTCAGGAAAGAACTGTGGTTCCATGTATGGGGATTTATATGCAGATATCCACATCTGTGGATATAAATTTGTATCCATGCAAGACTCTACTTGTAAAATCTATTAGTTACACTTTTTCACTTTCTTCCAAGTCTCAACAGTTAGATTCATGTTACATGTCACCTGATTTTATAGATGGGAGAAGTAAAAAGCAGTGCCAGTACATTTAAAAAAACCACTATTACAAAATATTGTAAAATATGTAGGGTATATAGAACATGTAGGCTTTTTGACACACTATTGGAATGATCTGTGTTGTATCTAATGTTGCCACTAATTAAAAATGCAGCCATCCCTGACTCTTGGCAATAAAACCATTTTTACTACACCACAATATATTTTCTCTGTTACAACAGAGCTAGTAGATATATAATCCTAAAACTTTATTTGGATAGCTGTCTAAAAATGTCACCCTTCTCACAGTTAAAATAATGTCTGCATTGGATTTATATCACAATCTTATCAAAGCATTGCATGAAGCTTTGAACTCATTATCTTCCCTTATTTTTATTTTCCAGATTTAATTGTAGTTGTTGCTTCAATGATAGTTCTTTGTGTGGGCTCCAAAGGTCAAGTCTTTGCAACCTCAGCTATCAGGTAATAATAAATAAATAATTGAAGATAATGTTGTCTGTTTTGATAAAGGTTTTTTATTCCTCTCCTCTCTCTGTAACAGCCCTTAAATTCTATAAGTGGCCACCCCACTGGCCTCTGTGTTGACACACCAGACCAGATTTTAATCTCTGTTACCATGAACTGTTATCGATTAGAGTGTTCCCCTCATATCTTCCCACTCATTATAATGAAGTTGTATATAATAAAGCTAGAGCTTCACAAAAACTACATCCACAAAGTAGTAATGATGCGCTCAAATTTTGTTCATTGTTGCCAGCTAGTTTTATGGGGTTTTTCCCCCAACTTTTTGTTCTTTTGGCTGTCTACTTTTTTTTAGGCTGTTCTTCATAGTATCTTTGGAGTTAGAGATTGACTGTTGGAAATGATAATGAGGGAATTTCTGTGTGCCAACAATTGACTGAACATATCTTATTTATTCAGGTGTATCAGCTTAGCAGGTTTCTCTGAATGATGGGTTGAATTTTAGTCTCAGTAACATTCTGTGACCGTGCGGCTCAGCGTATCTTGTAGAACAGGATTGCTTAGAGAGCGCATTATTTCCATGATCAACTATGCAAAAGTTTCTGGAAACTCAAATTGTTATCTAGCCCATTAGATGAAAA
The DNA here is from genome assembly GCF_052426305.1 of Pelodiscus sinensis. Taxonomy (NCBI): domain Eukaryota; kingdom Metazoa; phylum Chordata; order Testudines; family Trionychidae; genus Pelodiscus; species Pelodiscus sinensis. Next base: position 116,136,280 of record NC_143056.1, on the reverse strand, counting down.
GACCTCCAAAGAAAAGGTGTCTAAATTTCATGCTGTGGAAAATCATCTGTTTCTGCACATTCTGCTTCCCCTTTGGGACTCTTAAAATACACCACCAGAGACTTGAAGATCAGCCAGTTAACAATCTCCATAATATCCGCAATATGTTTCTAGAATTTTTCAATCATTGGGCATTCCTGCTAACCATATAAGTGAAAGCCTATTCCCAGTCCCCCACAGCTGCTCACATTTGTCTGTCTTATAGGCTAGGCTGAGCTGAATAAAAGATGGGGGACACAGGAGGAACCTGTAAGCTTAATATAGTAACCTGACTGTGATGTAATCAGTGTATTTTAATTTATCATTTCCCTTCATTCTTTGTGGTTTCTCTTGTATCTTCAGGCCCTTGCAGCTTCACTTACTTAAAATTTGTATTCCAGGGGTATCCGGTTTTTGCAGATCTTACGAATGCTGCATGTCGACCGTCAGGGTGGCACATGGAGACTGTTGGGATCGGTAGTTTTCATACACAGACAAGTAAGTCACATCTGGCATAGGGACAATGCCTGGGAACAGAATAAGAAAACAATTTTTCCTGCTATAACCATTTTCAGGTCTTCTGTGTCACACCAGTGTACTTGGATTCGGTCATAATACTGCTACAACACAGACAGCTATTATTCTTTACATTACATACTGCAGAGGTCTGTGGTTTCCCAGGACTATTTAATATTAAGTTAAATTGACAGAAAGTTTTAGCTTCTAACTGGTGTAAAACTCAAGTTCCCTTGTAATATGGCTGTAAAGAGAGAAACCTCAGAGATTTGATTCCTCAGGAACTGGTCCAGATCCCTTTCTCTTGTGATTCCTTTCTATCTCCAATACTGTATCATCTATGTGCCCAACTGCTTTGCCCGAGGAAATAGATTATAATTCATAGATAGTTACTGGGACAAGGTTTTCTCCTGTCTTGTAAACAGTATGATATAAAAGCATGGAATGTAGGCAGATGTCGTCTTCTTGTTAAATATATGAACTTAGGGACATGGGTGATTGTTTCAATTTATGCAAGTACTGTTGCTTTTCTGTGTTTAAAGGACAACAGGTTACTTCCCTAAGTGTAAAATTTTCATTCAAGTCCCATTTTCACAAGTGACTTAGATACTTAGTCTAAGTTTCATTCAATTTCATTGACTGGCAGTGAGACTTAAGATTCTAAGAGCTCAGATCTCTCTCAAAATTTTGACCAAAGAGTTAATTTTCAATTGCAACCGCAGTACAAGCAGCACTCACCAGATTATTTGCAAAAGTCATGAACCGTTGTTTGAAATCCAATATATGCAATTGAAGCACAAGTACATTTCTGTACAACACTGGGTAGGCTGAGTTTTGCTGAGCTCAACTGATTTGCTCTAAGGATCAGTCTAGTGATTAATTTACTAGTCGAGTAGTCGATGGGATAATTTACTAGTCGAGTAGCAGACCATTGATAAGCACTTCTGCGTTCCGCCTTTGAAATGTACAAGAGTCCTAGTGGGGGCTCTTGTGCATTATGAAGTTGGAACGCCGTGTGGAGCCCAGGGCCAGTGGGAAGTCCCGCTGACTTCGGGTTCCATGTGGGTGCTGCCACTTTGAAATGCCGCATGGAGCCCGGGGTCAGCTGACCCCAGGCTCCATGGCACTGCCGCTTTTTAAGTCCACCCCTACCGGTCCCCCTTTGCTGCCTCTATCTGATAAGGTGGGAGGAAGCGACTAGTTGATTAGTCCTTTACATCCCTAATTTGCACCAGATGAAAGTGTGATGACCTGTTTAAATAAACTGCTGAAATTAACTTTATTTCATTTCCACGAGGAGTAACGGTAGTTCGGAATGGGAAGCCTAATCCGAACTACCTACTCCGTGCCGCGTGTAGCCGCGGGCACGGAGTCTGAACTAGCGGACATTTAAAAATGGTGGTGCCTGGCAATATGCAAATGAAGCCCGGGAAATTCAAATTCCGGGCTTCATTTGCAACTTCGGTTGCCTACATTAACCACCCTAGTTCAAACTAGGGTGGTAGTGTAGACATACCTTCAGTCTCTAGATGCCACCGGACTCTTCGTTGCTTCTGCAGATACAGACTTAACACAGATAACCCTCTGAGACTTGCTTATTAATTACAGGTTGAACCTCTCCAGTCTGGAGCTTTTGAGACTGGTTCCGAACGAGATAATTTTCTGGACCATAGGAGGTCAATATTGTCCAGCAGCATTACCAACAATTCCACTGCTTATGGGGCTGTTAGAGGACATTTAGGGTATGTCTAGACTACATCCCTTTGTTGCCAGAGGGATGTAAATTAGACATACCAAAATTGCTAATGAAGCGGGGATTTAAATATCCCACACTTCATTAGAATAAAAATGGCCGCTGCTTTTTGCCGATGTGGCACTTTGCCGGCAAAAAGCAGCAGTCTAGACGGGGATCGGTCGACAAGGAAAGCCTTTTCTGACCAATCCTGTAAACCTTGTTGCACGAGGCATAAGGAATCTGTCGGAAAAGGCTTTCCTTGTTGACTGATCCCCATTTAGACTGCCGTTTTTTGCTGGCAAAGTGGCAAAAGCAGAGACCATTTTTAGTCCAGTGAAGTGTGGGATATTTAAATCCCCGCTTCATTAGCAATTTCGGTATCTCTAATTTACATCCCTCTGACGACAAAGGGATGTAGTCTAGACATACCCTTAGGGGTAAATTAGAGCTAAATACAGCACAAAATACTGAGAGCCAGGACTGGTGGCTATAAACAAACTTTATGGGACCACAGGAAACTTGGCCACATCCATGAAAAGTGCACATCCAGCTAACTAAAATCATTCTGGACAACAGATGTTTCTGGACGAGAGAGTTCTGGATTAGAGAGGTTTAACCTGTATTTTTATTATTTTGCACAAAAACTCCAGTTTCACACAGTTTAAAGCTCTCTAATGATATTTTTATTTGTTTTTATTCTGCTTTCAGGAATTGATAACTACCTTGTACATTGGGTTTCTGGGCCTTATTTTTTCATCTTATTTTGTGTATCTGGCTGAAAAAGATGCTGTGAATGACTCAGGACAAACAGAGTTTGGAAGCTATGCAGATGCCCTGTGGTGGGGAGTGGTAAGTACGATACACTTTGTGATATAAAATGACAGCTAACATACATTATTGTTTACAAACATAAGTTTCTGCATGGGGAGTACAGCAGAAGTGAAATTAAAATTGCTTCATTGTTACAGTATCTTCTGTTGTTTTCTTGTTATCATGTGAGGATAAACAGAAACAGATAAACAGAAACAGTAGATTGTGGACATTTATTTTATTAATAAAAGAGGTGACCCCTTTACAATGGTTTGGAACATTCAAGCCAAGCACATAACTAAGCTATGTTTAAGTTCTTGTTACTTTACTCTTGTCATCCTTTCTGGTACCCTCCAATTATTTGCTACATTAATGTGTTGTAACTTCTAGTTCTTGTTAGTTGCAGAGCATTCTAGCTCTGATTATGCCAGTGGTGGGCAACCTGTGGGCCACAGACTCCCAGTCTGCCCCCCCACATGCACCTCTCATTCACTGGGGCACTAGACCCTGCTAATTTGTGGTGTTCCAGCTCTGAGAGGGAGGGGGGAAGAGCCGGGACACAGGCGAATCAGCGGATTCATGGTGCTCTGAAAGTGCTGGGAGGGAAGGAGGTGAAGTAGTAGGAAGTGAAGAGCTCTGGTGTCCCAGTGTGTGAGAGGCGCATAGGGGAGAGGGGCAGACAGGGGGTCTGCAGGTGGAGCCCCAGGGTGCATCTAACCAGCAGGGCTTAACTCAAAATAAGCTACGCACATTGAGCTACCTCAATTGCGTATTTTATTTTGAAATAGCTTATTTCGAAATAGGGAGTGTCTGCTTGGCACTTATTTTGAAATAGAATGCGCTTCCTCTGACTTGCCTTACTCCTCCTATAATGAGGGTTACAGGAGTTGGAGTAAGAAGTCCTCCAGCTTGACAGTATTTCTACACTATTTTGAAATATCTGCCGGCTGTGTAGACGTGGACTAAGTTATTTCAGAATAGCGCTCATTATTTCGAAATAGGGTTGCAGTGTAGACGTACCCCCAGTGGGCTGTGGGCTGCTGAGGCCCACTGAGATGGAGGGCCACTCATAAAGGCCACTTACTAGTCTTTGTTGCTCATCACTGACCTATGCCCTACCTTAGCTTTAAGCCTGTGGGTAACCCTATTGAAGCCAGTAAGGCTACTCCCATGCTGAAAATTATGCAATGTATATTGGACACAGAGTGCTCAGCAACCTCTTAGGATCAAGCCCAGGCAATATAAGTACTTTGGAGCAGGGAACTTTGTGCAGGGAACTTTGGAGCAGGGAACTCTTCCTTTGTTCATATAGTGTCTAGCACAATGATACCCCAATTTTGACCATCTAGTATCCTCTTGCACTTTTAACATGTGGTATTTATAAGGTTCCTCTTGTGGTAATGGCTAGGCACCCTTACGTAACAATACTATCTAGTTGCTGCACAATTGGTATGAACGTTTTAGAACACCCATAAATGCATGTTCTGCTGTTCTTGTGTTCCAAAATGTCATTCATTAGGCTGTGAATGATGGAAACTTTGTTCTTTTTGGCTGCCTTCATAGTATGATTGGCGAACTGATTCCTTGGCATCTCTCAGCTAAGGCAAGAGTCAAAACTTAGGCCTACTGACTCCAGAGTTGTCCATTCCCTTGTTCTAATAACACACCAATTTTGTTGCATCTACTAATGATCTCTCTCTCTCTCTCTTGTCCTTTCACATGCACTTATTAAATTGTTTGTCAGCCATGTTCTGAGAGTTCTGTTTTGTACTTCCACTTTCCTTCTCTGAATTATAGTAGTGTAGTAGTAGACTGTCACAGTTGTTGCACTGTGTGTCAAAAAGTACTGTTTTACCTTATGGTACTTATCAAAAGGCTATAAATGTGAGAGATGGAAATAACCCTTTAGATCATCCATGCCATCTCTCAATATATGCATTTTTATAATATGCTTTATTTTTGGAGTCGTTTTTTTCCCCAGGCTTTAAATAACATAGCAGACTTTGGTTTTTAATAATAGTGTGGCTAAAAATAATAGGTCACAGGAAGAAAAAATGGAGCACTATATTCGTCTGACCTGCAGTCTGGACTAGGAAGATTGTGCTTTCTTGAGATACATTTTTGGATTTTTATTTATTTGTTTATTTGTATTTATTTATTTATTTATTTATCTATCATGTTTTTGTCTTCTCAATTTCTACACATGGTACCACTTGCTTTTTTAACTCTAAAACATCTATTGATGAGCATATCAACTGCAGGAAATGTATAAGTATCGCTCATGAATACACCAATTAATTAGGCTGTTACAGCAAACACAGCTCTTTCTCTTTCTGTCCACCAAGACTAATATAGCCACTTCTCAGATCAGGAAACTTGGCATTCAGCACAAGGAAGCTGCTATTTAGCACGTACGTTTTTCAGGGCTTTTTTGATGACACAGCATGCTTTTCTCCTCCTTCAGTGCAAGATTCATGTGACACTTAAATTAACAGTGTCAGATGCAGCCACATCTCAGTACACTGATCTTGATCTTAGAAATGAAAGTTGTACCTCTGCCAGGCATGACTGGTTCATTAAAATTAGAGTAAAGCTTTTCTTACCTGGAAGGAGAACAATGCAGTCAGGCCTTGCTTTAGGGAACAAGATGATCAGATGTGGGAGTAATACGTACCACTTCTCCCCAGCCCCTGATTATGACAAAGTTATGTATTTGGTCCACTTTATAACGGGGAGAGTCTTGTGCTGAAGTCTCCATTGTAATGCAGGACGTTACTAGAGATAGGGTTCTAGAATATATGAATTCCCTAGTCCAAGGATTTTGATTTAAAATATGTTTTAATACCAAATTTAGTCGCTAGGTGGAGAATGGTATAATAATCTGAGGCCACATCTATACTATGCAGAAGATTGAAGCTGCTGCTGTCGATCTTCTAGGGGAGGTCTATTTTAGTGGGTATAGTGAGGACCCTCTGATCAAACTCAGAAGGTGTCCCTGTTGGTGCTGGTACTTCTGCTCCTCACCTGGAGTAAGGGAAGCCGACGGGAGCGTTTGCTCCTGTTGGCCTCCCGCTGTGTGGATGGTCCGGAAACTCAGTTTGTTGACTCCAACTATGTAATTAATGTTGCTGGAGTTGCGTATCTTAATTTGACATTCCACTGCAATGTAGACCAGGCTTAAACTAGCTATGCTAGAAATAAGGAGAATAGTCAAGAGGTCTTAATCAGAGAAGAACAGCTGCCATTGCCTGGACAACCATATGTGAAAAATATATCACAGGCCACTGCTGCGACCTAGGATTGAGCCACTAGGATCAACTGGCTGCTAGCCAGTAGGGTAATGCAAAGCATAGGCATTGTCCTCGATACTTTCCTTTTTTCCACTTCCACTACTAGTCTGATGTATACACTTGCTTCCATGTAGTCAACGTTGAATTGCCATCTTTCATCCTGGTCCCTGTCTCATTGAGGCAAGGGGTTGGAAAAAGAATATAATTATAAAAGCTGGGAACAATGAGGAGGAGACACAGAGGAAATGAGTCACGTTACCATACTGATGGCTACAGCCAAGTGGATGGATGATCCAATGGAGAAGAATCATGGTCAAATGGAAAACTGGTCCCAGGCAATAGCCTAGGACTTGGGAGACCTGGACTCAAGTCTCTGCTGTGCCACAGACTTCCTGTGTGATCTTAGGCAAGTCACTTAGTCTCTCTTTGTCGTGGTGGCCAACCTTTAAAATGGGTTTACTAGACATAGCAAAATTTATTAGTTAAGGGGGGAGGGATAGCTCAGTGGTTTGAGCATTGGCCTGCTAAACCCAGGGCTGTGAGTTCAATCCTTGCAGAGACCATTTAGGAATTTGGGGCAAATATTTGTCAGGGATGGTGCTTGGTCCTGCTATGAAGGCAGAGGACTGGACTCAATGACCTTTCAAGGTTCCTTCCAGTTCTAGGAGATAGGCAATCTCTATTAATTTAAAGACTCTTTGTGGCGAGTGTTGGATAAAGGGTCCTATAGAATTATCCCAGCCAGCTTTTTCCCTTTTGAAAAATAAGGAAAGAATACACAATTTGCTAAATTAGTGTAAATACTTTTCATTGCATCATCTCCTGCAAAACCTTCCTCTTCATAATTTCCTTAATTTGAATTCACATGGCACTTCATACTGTACAGGTGTGTCTAGACTACATGGCTCCGTCGAGGGAGCCATGTAGATGAGTTAACTAGACATAGCAAAATGAACAAGAAGCAATGGGCTTAAACTGCAGCAAGGGAGGTTTAGGTTGGACATTAGGAAAAAGTTCCTAACTGTCATGGTAGTCAAACACTGGAATAAATTGCTCAGGAAGGCTATGGAATCTCCATCTCTAGAGAAATTTAAGAGTAAGTTAGATAAATGTCTGTCAGGGATGGTCTAGACCATATTTGGTCCTTCCATGAGGGCAGGGGACTGGACTCGATGACCTCTCGAAGTCCCTTCCAGTCCTAGTATTCTATGATTCTATTATTTAGATTTGCCCCTCCTCCTATATTTCTCTCTTTGTTTTATATCACTGTATTTGTATTTTATCTCTAGATAATAAATAATTGGTAATAAATAAGTAGCAACACTTTTCTGATAGAATGTATGTTAATTGCCAGAACTGATGAAGCAAAAATTTTATACAATGCTGCCAGACTCAACTTCAGGCTGCTCTAGGGAGGTCACAGACTAACAGGTAGGGTGTGTCTAAACTACATGGCTCCATCGACGGAGCCATGTAGATGAGTTTACTAGACATAGCAAAATAAAGCAGCGATTTAAATAATCCCCGCTTCATTTATATCAAAATGGCCATCGCGCTGTGCTGACGATCAGCTGATCTGGCATAGCGGGCAGTCTGGAAGCTCCGCGGTCGACAAGGGAAGCCTTTGTCGACCGCTCTGGTATGCCTTGTGCTTATTTATTTGAAAGAGGTATGTGTCCTTTTTTTCTTTCTTTTAATTTTATAATTTATAGACAGCTGCCTGCTTGCTGCCCCTCTCTATATTTAAGGCCCAGTTCAGCATAACCATGTAGATAATACCATCTTTAGCCATTTGTTCAAGTTCCATTGAAAGTCAGCAGGACTGAAGCACTTGCTTAAGTGCTTTGCTGAACTAGAATGGGAATTCTTTTCAGACTCAACTTTAATCAGTGCATAAAAGAGTTGCTGAATCAGCAAAGATCTTTACTGATCAAATTTGGTTGATCCACTCTAATCATTTAATGGCAGTTACACATACATTTTGGAATGTTGTCTCACAAAAGGGAGCCTACATCATTTGGGGGCTTTCCTAAATACAGTCTGGAATTCCAGAGGAGACTGTAAATTGAGCTCAGATTTGGACATATAATGAAAAACTACAGTTTGTTATTTGCAGACTGAACTGAGGAGAATGCACTTACCTTTGCCCCGTCCTAGTTTTCTCTGGATGTTGTAGGTTTTTTGAGTTAAGTTCAGATTTCAGAATGCAAATGGCTTGGGATTTTGCATCTTGTTTCTGAACTTTGACTTTATGGGTAGTCCAAGTGACTTTTCACCTCCTCAGAAAAGACCTGTGGGATAGGTTTTCTCCGTTTCTTCCAAAACTTCTCATGCCAACATGCCAATGGAAGAATGGCTACTTTTAAATCCATGATTGAGTGTCCAGGTATGTTAAAATATTCCCTTACATATTCATGTGTGTTACCGTTACTGATGTCTGATTTGCGTCCATTTATCCTTTGTCACAGAGACTATCCAGTTTGGTCCTGGGATCTGCGGGAGCCAGGTGCACCTATGCATCCATGCCCCTTTGGGGGGACTTCACAAAACTGCACATGCCAGCAAGCATGTCCCAGGCAGCTCCCAGGGAGCCTGTCTGAGGGTCCTGCTGGCCCATGGGACATTGGTGGCCCAGAGGATCATATTAGGCTGGATCCAGCCCATTGTCCATATTTTGCCTCCTCCTGGGCTAATTCATTCCTTGGATGCATAAACTGGGCAATATCCATTAACAGCAGAGAGGTTATTTTCTCTCTCTTTGGTAAGACTTCTACTGGGATACCATGTCCATTTCTGGCTCCCACAATTCATATAAGATGATGATAAATTGGAGAGGGTTCAGAGAAGAGCCATGAGAATGACGAAAGGATTAGAAAACATGTCTTATAGTGCTAGATTCAAGGAGATCGATCAATTTAGTTTAACATGAAAGTCAAGAGATGACTAGATTGCTGTCTATAAATATCTGCAAGGGGAACAGCCATTTCATAATGAGACATTCAGTGTAGCAGAGAAAAGGTATGATATGAACCAGTGACTGGAAGCTGAAGTGACAAATACAGGCAGGAAATAAGGTATAAATTTTAAAGAGTAAGGGTAATTAATCCCTGCAATAATTTACCAAGATTTGTGGAGGATTCTCCATCAGTGATGATTTTTAAATCAAGAATGGATGCTGAGAAGTTCTATGGCCTGTGTTATACAGACCAGACTACCTGATCACCATGGTGCCTTTGGTCCTTGGAATCCATAAATCTAGGACTATATGATACTTGACTATTTTGCATAATTAAAACTGCCCTTTTTTCTTGTTTTTCTTAACTCTGAGTCATGTATATAGTGCTTTTCTTTTACTGATAACATTATTACATCACTAAGAATAGTACAGTAAAAATGTGGAATGGAAGAAATTATCTGTAGAAATTTCCCCACAGGAAAATCCTCTTATCGGGATCTTTTCTTATGTAGCAAACTTTTCCTCAAACATTTTCTTTGATCTTGCAGATGAGGATTGGCTGTTTTACTTTCTCTTTGTGGGTCATGCCAGTAGAACCATGCCAAAGTTATTCATAGGTCTTATATGCAGAAACTGGGCATTACACAAAATCATCAGAGTTAGATCATAGAAACTCTCTCCGTTCCTTTAGATTTCTAGAATCAAATGCTCAGATTCAACACTGGGGAGTTCAGATCCAGTATTTGGTGCTGGCTGTTGATTCTGATGGTGATCAGGAGAGTTCTCACTGTTTCCTATTCATTTGATTAGTAAACGTGGGATGGCATGCTGCATCCTTCAGTCTTTCAAACTATGGAAGTGGATATCGGGGTACTGTAAAATCTAAACACCTAACAATGGGTTAATTATCAGGCATAAATACAAAGTCACCTGTATTCTCTGTGGGTACTTCTACACTGAATGGTTTTTGTGCAAGAAGTGTTTTGTGGAAGAGTTCTTGCGTAAAAACTTCTTGTGCAAAAGCACGTCCACACCTCAAAGCAGTAGTGCATGGATGCTCTTGCACAAGAAAGCTCTGATTTACTTATGCAAAAGCACATTTGAGGTGTGGACGCTCCGCAGGTTTTTGCACAAATCCGGCCATTTTTGTGCAAAAACCTTGCAGTGTAGACATAGCCTGTGAGTTTTACTGTCTATGTATAGAGCCATAAGACTGTGTGTACATGTAAGAATCAAGCCATTTACTTCTGAATAAAAATAATCACAACCCTGAAAGCAATAAATCATCAATTCACTTTTGCAAAATTTTATTTTAAAATATTAATTTCTAAATCTGAAAATTGCAGGAAGGTTTTAAAATCTTCGTAACAAGTCTTTTAGGTGATGTCTTTCATTACAAATAATAAGGAATAACATCAGGTTTGCCTCTTAAGCTCTGCAGTTGTTGAAGGCAAATTGGTTAAATTTTGTACCGGCCTCTCTTTCTCAGGACAGAGAAAATAACTATTGTACACATCCAGATAAGTCCAAAGCTTTCGTCTGGTTTCCAGCACTCAGACTTTAGCATACCTCCTTGAGCTGCCAGATCTCCTAAGCTAGGTAGTTTCAGGGTTGGTCACTGGATAGGAGATCTACAAAGAACATCTAGGTTTTGTATAAAGTGATGTAGATAATTGACAAGACGACAGACTTTCTCTGTCAGTCAGCTCCGATTCAATACCAAGTTTTATGTGAGGGGACACTGAGCTTCTGTTTTTTGGAGGAGACATCATGATACTTTTAATAAGAGTACAAGTGCTAATTCTAGCATCCTGACTGAATTTAATTGGAAGCAAATATATTCTGTCTCCAATCGTTTCAGCTGGATGCGTTATTCTTTGTGACCTCCCCTCCTAAACGGTGGGAAGTGTTTCTATATACTTCTGAACAGCTGCTGCAGTCTGCCCCAATGATAGCTGCATTCTCATGCATGGGTATGTCTAAACGACATCCCTCTTTTAAAAGAGGGATGTAAATTAGACATATTGAAATTGCAAATGAAGCCGGGATTTGAATTTCCTGTGCTTCATTTGCATAATCGCGTCATGGCGTTTTTTTGAAAACACTATTTTGAAAGTGAAACTGCGGTCTAGATGTGGTTCTTTAAAAAAGAAAAGCCTTTTTCGAAAGATCCTGTACTCCTCAAAAAATGAGTTTTAGAGGATCTTTTGAAAAATGCTTTTCTTTTCAAAAGAACCACGTCTAGACTGGTTTCACTTTCAAAATAGCGTTCTTTGAAAAAACACCATGACACGATTATGCAAATGAAGCACAGGAAATTCAAATCCCGGCTTCATCTGCAATTTTGATATATCTAATTTACATCCTTCTTTCAAAAGAGGGATGTAGTCTAGACATAGCCATGGTAAATAGTAACATGCTTTACCCACCTCAGAGGGGACTTATGAGGCTGACCTGGTGACTGTCAGGAAATGAAATTGCTTCAAAAAAATCTATTGGAATATTCATACAACAGCAATGATTAGGAAAGCAAATTGAATATCAGGCTGTCTCTCAGAATGCCAGTGTCCAGTAGTACACAACACTTAATTCTCGTGTGGAGAACATAAATCAAATCCTTCTCCCTGAAATGAGGCAAGGGACATGTACACATCTGGGGGGTAGGCAGTAATTTCTAGGGGTACACTTGGTGCTACAATGTACATCTTTAATATAAGGAATGTAAATAAAGAAACAATTACATCACATTGTAATACTTCCAAAATGTAATATTATCTGCCTCTTTAATATATGCTGTGGGCTTTTTCCTATTTTGTGCAGATCTCATACTGTCTAGTAAAATAAGAGCATATAGAGCCTAATAAGTTGTTTATGCTTGTGCAAAGTGGGTGTAACAATTAACAGATGACTAGGCAAGGTGCCAGGCATTGGAGAAAGCAGACAGGAGAGCATTTGGACCAATGGCCATCACAACAGAAGGAGATGACAGTTTTATTCCAGATGGGCTGGGGAGTGTGTACCATTGTGATACAACCTTGGATGTCCCATAGTGCTTCAGGTAGATTAGAGGAAGAATGCATCTGCAATGCGTCTATACGTTCCCAAACCTGAGGAAGAGCTCTGTGGAGCAGAAAGGCTTGAATAGTCCAATAAAAAAGATTCTCGCCTATCTCTTCACTCTGCAAGGTAACTTAATTTACTCGTGGGAGGTATTGTACATGGGGCTGTGGGGAGGAGGGAGACGGGAATCTTTAGTGACATTCCATGTGTTTTTGCAATACTTAGGGTTCCAGTGGGATTTCAAAAGGACCTATCTGCATTATTAAGCAACTAAATACTTTTGAAAATCTGGCCCAAGGCTATATCCACCTTTTGACACTAGTTCTGTTACAAGACAGGAGTAACTTGATAGATGGATCACTGAAATCTCATTGATGCAAGATAGGGTTCCCCTGAATTCTGCCTATGCATTTATTCATACAGTTTACATTATGCAGGAACAAGCCCTTAATGTATTTTTTGGAGAGGGGGATGAAGGTTTGAAAATATGCTACATTTCAGTGAAATTAAATATTGGGTTTTTATAATTTTTTAAAATATCGAATATACTCAACCATAAGCCCATTCATTCATAAGCTAACTCTCCCAAGTAAAAAAAAAAATTGTAAAAAAATCACAATGACTTGTTCATAAGCCGACTCTGCACCAGCGGTTTGCAAACTCCAGTCCCTGCTTGTCAGTGTTAGCCCACTAGAATGTCAGCACATTTTGTTTACCTGGAGTGTCTGTGGGCATGCAGTCCTGCAGCTCCCAGTGTCTGTGATTCGCCATTTCTGGCCAACAGGAGCGGCGGGAAGTGGCAGCCAGCATATCCCTTGTCCTGTGACACTTCCCACAACTCCTATTGGCTGGGTACAGTGAACAGCAGCCAATGGGAGCTCAAGAGCTCTAGACACTCCAGGAAGGGATGTTAAATTGTGTTTAATCAGCTAATCAAGTCCCACCCCCAGTGTCCAAGCAGCTTTTACTCCATTTAAAAAGCATAGGCACAGCAGGGGACCGGGCATGAGCTGGGAATCAGCTGCTCAACTAGTCCCATACATCCCTAACTCCAGGTACATAAAACATCCTGGGCACTAGTAGCTTCCCTGCTGGGCTGGGAACTGAAGTCTGTTGTGCACTCCTCCCCCACCCCCCAAGTTAAAAAAATTGGTAAAACGCAATGACCCATTCGTAAGTTGACCCCTGCTCTTTATTGTCATTTTTTACAAAAAAAAAATTGGCTTATGATCAAGTATATATGGTAAATATATGTTAGAGAGTATATAGCTGTGACTTGCAGTGAATTTGCAGCATAAGTGAGTTGGTAACTGTTAATTTTTGTGATATATATTTTACAGAGATAAAAACATTAATAAATTGCATTCTCAGATGTTTCATAATTCAACTCATAATTTCATAATTGAATTCACTTTGGGAAGCAAATATCATGGGTGTAAAATATCATTAATAGCTGACAACCACTGGCACAGACGTCCAAGTGGAAACATGCTGTACTGAATTAATTGTTATCGTTATTTGTATTACAGATGACAGAGGGTGGGAGGGGAAGCAAGCCAGACGGAGGTGTAGTGAGTTGTCCAAGGTCATTGCCCAAATTAATGGAATAGTTTACATTAGAACCCACATTCCCATTTTCCAGTCCCAGTGACATGTCACTAGGACATGTAGCCACCAGATAAAATTACCCAATAGAATACCTAGCTTCCAAACCTGGTGGGAATTTTAATTGGTCTTGGGGGCTGAATTTACACCTACTGCACTGTTGTTGTTATTGTTATATTCGATTCCATTATTTCTGCTGCACACAGGGGAAACCCATGACTTCCTGTAAATAATTACTTGGTCTAGTCTTAATAAGCCTTACTATGCTCCACCAGTATTGTGGTAATCTTCACATCAGTATTGTGAAAACCTAACTTGCAGGTGTTTCCTTTGTGTTGCATGTTAAGTTGTTTTGTAGTTTATGCTGACATATTATGTGAGTTTTAGGGATTTGTTACGGTACAGAAATTTCTCCAGTTTGGCCCTTGCTCCTTACATCAACATTATGCACTAATGTATCTCAGAATTACCCTGTATGGTATTGTACAGATTCAATGCATATGTTCTTTACATGTAAGAGCCATGAAGTAATCTTAGCAAACATCTCCTGCATGTAAATAAAATCAGCAATTTAGTCTTGAGCAGAACTGGGCTGGCAATGTTTGCTGAAGGAAGAGTGTAAAGTTTTCCAACTCATGAAGACAAGTCAATGCCTGTACTTTGCAACACGTTAACATGTACTTTGTTTAAATTTCCTGTTCTCTCTCTCTCTTTTTTTTAATTCAGTGAATGGGGAAGCAAGCACAGAGGGGTGAATTGACTTCCCCAAAGTCATACAGACCATGGGAAAAATGGGAGTAGGACCAATGTCTAATAACTTCCAGCTGCCCAAAATAAGGAGTCTTCCTGTCTAAAAATATATAATACATAGTAGCAAAGTTATTTTATAAATGCTGAAACATAGCCTCCCTTAGAGGTTAATAAATCTGAGCATCAGACATCCCAGCTGATATTACAACCATCATCTGTCTTTCAGGGCACTCCACCACCTCTGTTAGATATTAAAATAAGAATCCATGAGCCTGGCATAGCTAAAGGACAAGCTTATTGAGAGATCCTGGTCAAAGCCCTATGAAAATATTGGAAGCAGTTTACAATCCAGCCCTGTAGCTGCAGCCTCATGAAGCCCCATTGTTTTCAATGAGCTTTGTATGTTCTGTGTGACAAGACCCAGAATTATGACCTTAATTTGAAAACGGTCTTAATTGAACAGTACCAAATTTTTGTTTTCAGTGTTACTCATGATGTTGAAAAATGCCCTACACAGCTTTCATATAAATACATAGATCGAAAAAATGTAATGTACCTTATTGAAGAAAAAACGGAGGGGAAGATGCCATTGGAAGTTAGTGTTTTATAAAAATTTTTCCCCCAAAACAAGAATTTTCACAAATAAAAAGATTCCATTTTGAAAAATCCTACCATGTGACTAATCTTACCAATTCAACACTGCAGTGCAATCTCTCGTCCCTTTTCCCATAAAAACAAAACAAAACAAAACAAAAAGCCTTCAAAATAAAAACTGAAAACAAGCCCCCAGAAACAGCAAAAACACATAGCAAGGAGAAAGAGAGGAAAAAAACTGAAGAACAGACTAAACTCTTATCAAAAGTTTCCTTCCATATTTTTAAATGAAAAATTTCAAATGAAACCAAATGTTTTTTTAAAAACGAACTTTTAAAAAAAGTATACTTTTTTTTCTGTGTGGAAAAACTTTTGATCGGCACTAGAATTTAATATCAGCAACGAGTTCTTAATACACATAAAAGCTTTATGCAAAAAATACACTTGTGCATAATTCTGCACCTCTGATTGTAACAAACTGAATCTGCATGTCAAGAAGTGAATGAAGGCTATGTTAATGTTTTTGGTAATGCCATATGCACTTCTCTTTACAGGTGACTGTTACGACTATAGGTTATGGGGATAAGGTACCTCAGACGTGGATAGGAAAGACCATTGCATCTTGTTTTTCTGTGTTTGCTATCTCGTTTTTTGCCCTTCCTGCGGTAGGTTCTCTTCTGGATTTTTTTTTCTTGGTAGTTTGTTCTTAAAGGAATTAATGGATTGTTGTATATTTTAAGAATAATATTTTCAACTTCCAAACTTATTTAAAATTTTCAAAAGTAGCTAAAAAGAACTCAAGTGCTTCCTTACTACATAGTGCTATATTTGGTGCAGTTTACATTTGTTAAGAGTGCTCCTTGAAGCAGTTTTTTAGCTTAAAAATGAAAGTTTAAATGAGATCACCGTTCTCTTCAAGTTTGAAAGGTGTACAGTAGATCAAATTCACATGGTAGTTGTTTGTTGTGAGTGCACTAATGCTGATGTTTTAGTTTTTTAAAGCCCTGATAAACCCAAAGCACTACAGCATGTGCTTAAGTGTCATTGATGGCAGTGGGTTTAAATCAGAAGTTTCACACTCCCCGCCCGTGGGCCAGCCCCACCTGGAGTAATTGTGCAATCTGGCCGTGGACTCTTAGGGTACGTCTAAACTACATAGCTCCGTCGACGGAGCCATGTAGATTTGTTTGTTCGGCAAAGGGAAATGAAGCCGCGATTTAAATAATCGCGGCTTCATTTAAATTTAAATGGCTGCCGTGCTGAGCCAACAAACAGCTGATCACTGTTTGTCGGCTCAGCGCGCTAGTCTGGATGCTCCCCTGCCGACCTGAAAGCCCTTTATTGACCTCCCCGGTAAACCTCATCCAATGAGGCATAACGGGGAGGTTGATAAAGGGCTTTCAGGTCGGCGCGGGAGCATCCAGACTAGCGCGCTGAGCCGACAAACAGCTGCTCAGCTGTTTGTCGGCTCAGCACGGCAGCTGTTTAAATTTAAATGAAGCCGCGATTATTTAAATCGCGGCTTCATTTCCCTTTGCTGATCAGCCTAATCTACATGGCTTCATCGATGGAGCAATGTAGTTTAGACACATCCTTGGTGGGCTGGGTAGGCCTGTCCATTACTGGCTCCCAAGTACCACCTCTTCCCACTATTGTCCCACCCTCTCCCCCTCATGGCATACTGTCCCCTAGGGTGCAGCTTTGTGAGTCCCAGGGAGAGAAGCAATTTGGGGGTCCTGCACTTCCTGTGGTGGCAGGAGCTTCAGGGGAAGCAGAGCACGATCATTTTATTACGATCTGCTTCCCCACAGTGGCAGGAGCAACTAACAGAAGTTGTGTGTTTTCCTCCTGGTAATAATAGTTTGTTTATATTAAGGCTTGTATGCTTCTAATGCAGTACAGTTCACTTGTTTAATCACCATCACCCCTGTGGCTTCTGTTCAATGGTTTTCAAAGATAATAAAATGCATTTTCTGTTAATTTCTAATTGGAACATTTGGTGAGTTGCAGACATCAGTTCAGTCAAACTGACATAGCCAGCTGTCCTGGGGTCTTGCCTATGCTGGGATTATTAGAACCCAATATTCTTTAGTGGTGCCGTTCCAGATCTCCATTGTTTTTACCACTATGTCATTAAACCTTACGTTAAATGTTTCCACAGAGGAGGTGCTAACGAAACAAGAGAAGTGGACTATGCTTACCTTTGGAATGACTGAGTAGTTTTCCTTATATTTTGATTGCTCTTCAGTAGGATCAGATGTCCTGGTGATAAACTCACCTGAGACCTGAAAACACTGCTGCTTTCACAATTGTTACTACTTGTGGAGAATCATAGGTCCCAATTTTGCTACTACAGTTAGGGTTGCCAGGTGTCCGGTATTGATCTGGACAGTCTGGTATTTTCACCTCCTGTCCTATAAAAAAATTCAGAAAATACCGGACACCTAAAATGTCCAGTATTTTCTGTTTTTTTTTCCCAGCCAGGAAGCGAAAATCCCGGGTGCTTACCAGGTTCCGCAGGGGAGCTGTCCGGTCCGGAGCAGGGAGACAAGATAGTGGAAGGTCTCTGGCAGCCTGTTAGGGCCAAAAAGCCTCAAAAGCATTTCTTAAAGGGGCCACATGGTTTTTAAAAATGTGTTAATTTTTTTGCTTAACAACTCTCGGGGTCCTTTTTTTTCCTCAACAACTTTGGTCTCCCCCTTTTTTTCCTCAACAGAATTTCTTCCCCGGTGGTTTGGTTTTTTTGGCTTTTCTTTTGAGGGGGGCGTGTTCAGTATTTTTGGTAAACCATCTGGCAACCCTAACTACAGATGCATCCAAAGAGACTTGCTTATGACTTAATAATACACAAGCACCTATACTTGACTTCTCATCACACTGCAGGGATAGGCAAATCAGGGTAAAGATTCTCTTTCAAATTTGACTCTTCATCTGCACAAACATTTTTGTGGTTTTCAGACTCTTAAATACCATCTACTTACTTTTATTATTCTAAAGCTGAAAGATTCCCATTGACTTGTATGGGCTTTGGATCAGGCCACAGAAGAACTAACATTGTAAGTTCCAAGAAGTAATACCAATTGAGACTGAAAACTACTACACATTAAGTTATTTCCCTTGAATAATTAGTTAAGTTGTTTTATGATGCTGAAAACAGTTTTATTAATGTGATGTAATTTGGCCAGATTGTTGAATTTTTTTTTTTCCTAAAAAGCTAGATCTTTATTTTCTTTCTTCCCATAGGGAATTCTTGGGTCAGGCTTTGCCCTGAAGGTACAACAGAAACAAAGACAGAAACACTTTAACCGTCAAATCCCAGCTGCTGCATCTCTCATTCAGGTACCTAAGCTGCTACATTTTAAATTCATGTATTGTCTCCTTTTTTATTTCAGTGTTAAAATGAATTGGAAATCCAGATGTGCTAGGTGACTGAAAATCCCACCCTTAAAGGCTCAAGCAATTGGAAATATTTATTGCAGAAAAATATCCTATAAATCGTTGGTTGTTTGATGCTATAATTGTTAGAGCTGATCAACAATACTCTCATTTCATCTTGCAACAACTACAGATTAGTACTTTGTAGCAACCAAATTTTCTATCCTACAGAACATTTTTGCATTTTCAGTTAAAAAAAAAAAAAAAAAGACAACCCAAAACCTATTACAAGTCTAAAAAGAATGCTGGATATGCAAAATTTCCCATGGGAGGAACACGCTCAAAAAATTCTAGTTTGGAGGAGCCAAAATGGAAAATTTTTGGTCTCTGCTCCCTAGGCTTCCAGGAGTACAACTCACCAGGGTAACTCCAGCAGCCTACCAGGAAGACTGTTGTAGAGATTGGGAATTCTAGCTTCCTTGCTCTTCATCAAGTAGATTGTTGGGGAGCCAACTACTCATGGAGCTGACTTCCTGGGAGGTCAGGCAGTCTAGAAAATTCCATTTTACAAATAGTGACCTGATGCAGAGGATAGATTGAGTGATAAGCCCAAACAAGGCCACGCAGGTAGTCCATGCAGAGCAGAGAATTCAACTGAGGTCTCTTCTGTCCCAGCCCAGAGGGCTTCCCACCAGAATACCCTCTTCGTGTTATCCTAATCCTGCTTATTGCAATAAAAAGTGCTTACATGCACATTTCTCCCTCTTTTTTATTTATCAAACAATTTTAAATTAGATGGATTGAATTTACAAAATGAGGATTTTCCACAAAGCCCAATGATACATTTCTCTATGTTTCTGAAGGAACCTGAACACATCAATAATTTCTAATATCCTCTTTAACTTTCAAGAAAATCACATTTTAGTAGCTCTAACAATGCTCTATTGTAATAATTGTACTGCTAACAATTATTTTAGACTGCATGGAGGTGCTATGCAGCAGAAAACCCAGATTCTTCTACATGGAAAATATACGTAAGAAAACCTGCAAGAAATTATCATTTGATGTCACCTAGTCCAAAACCAAAGAAATCAGCAATGGTATCAGTAAGTAACCTTGATTTCTTTTCCCATTTTGGTAGTTCAGTGAATACATTTGCTTGGTAGAGTAGATGGAATTTGCTCACTCTCCAGAGGCTATAAATTGTATTTGTCTTACAGGATATTGCAATGGTAACTGTGTATGTATAGTATAATTGTAATAAATATCTGGTAAGGTAAACTGAACTGTAGTAGGCAGATACAACTGAGTTCTATGATATACATGTTTGGGATTTTTTGGGATGAAATCTGAAAAAAAAAGTTGTCCTACTTGCTTTGCCACAAGCATGAGGATCAATTATCCAAAAAGTAGAGGCCTTCCTAAACTTGCTTTATGCAAACATGCAAATACCCACATGTTGCAACCTCTACCAGAGGAGTAGCATAAAGGGTGCCCATACCCACCTTCTACAATGGCTTCTGGGTGCTGGGAGCCCTAAAAACAGGACTCCTAAGACAGGGTGACCACAGCCCTCCTTCTTGGGGCTTTTCTGAAATCTTCATCAACTTTCCTGGTTTATCCACATGGAGGTGCAGGTTTTGCTCCAGGGAGCCTCCATCCAAGTCTTTCTGGACACTAGATTCACAAGTGCTATTTCTCACTCCTTTCCACCAACCTGTGACTGAGCTCCATGCAGTTTTTCTATCAGCTGAGTGTATAGTCGCCTGACTAGACACCTGACTTCTATTCCTAGCTCGACAGCTGATCCTCCTATAGAACACTTTTCCTTAAAGGACCAGCCTTAGAACAGGGTTTTGCTGATCCAGGCCCTTTCTCCTTAAAGGTGACAGGCTACCTCTTTATAGACAAGAAATGAAAGGTAATACTGTAATCCAAGTGAAACTAGAATTCTGGTGGGCAGACTGCATTTACACAATTTATAACTTGTCCAGGACGTCAAGTTTAACATTCTATTCATGTGATGGGAGATTTTAAAAGGTCAGAGTCTCCTCTGTGGTTAACTAAGTAAATTTCCAAAAGCGGCGAGGAGTCCTGTGGCACCTTATAGACTAACCGCAGTGTTGGAGCATAAGCTTTTGTGGGCAAAGACCCACTTCGTCAGATGCATGTGATGAAGATCCACTTCGTCACTTACATCTGACGAAGTGGGTCTTTGGCCACGAAAGCTTATGCTCCAATGCTGCGGTTAGTCTATAAGGTGCCATAGGACTCCTCGCCGCTTTTGCAGATTCAGACTAACACGGCTACCCCTCTGATACTTGACAAGTAAATTTCATTATCGGGGCAATCTAATGTGTATTCTTACTAGAGATCTAAAGGGTTAACCAATTATCCAGTTACCTGGGAAGTATTGCCTTACTGACATGCTAACCAAGTAACTGGTTAACCAATGCCCAGCATACCTAGAGCAGCCACCCCCACCCATGGCGCATTTAAATGGGATTTTACATCCCTTATTCTTACAAGAGATCTAATTTGTGTTCATATTTTTAGGTGAAGAAGAAGAAGTTTAAGACTGAGAAGGACAATGGACCTTCTTCCCCAGATAAAATGTTAACCGTTCCACATATCACTTACGACCATGTGGTGGATGATCGGAAATCTGATTTCAGTATTGATGCATATGAAAATTCTGGTAAGAAATTCCTTTATAACATTCTGCAAAATACTGGGCTATGTATTAATTACACAAATGAACTAAGTTTCAATGGTTAGTGTCATGTATGAGAGAAGACCTGCTCCCTCCCACTTTCTTAGGAGTCCAAACAAGGATTATTTTCTATCCATGCTTTGGCCACTAGTTGGTCTTGATGAGGCCCAATAGCTCTCCTAGGGGACGTTTACACAGCAGGGCTAAAGTCAAATTAAGCTACACAACTTCAGCTATGTCAATTGCGTAGCTGAAGTCGAAATAACTTAACTCAGCTTTTGGTGCTGTTTACACAGCAGGAAGTAAAGAAAGAACACTCTTCCTTTGACTTCCATTACCAGTGGCAAGGGTGTTAGGTGCCATGGGGCAAAGGCAAAATTTACGCCCACTAGCCCCCAGCCAAACCCTCCCCCTTGTCTGTCCCGCAGCCACATGGGGCTCCCTCCGGTGCATCGGGCTAGTCCAGTTCCAGCCAGACTGATACTCCCTCTGGCCAATCAGCAGCTGTGGTTTCTCGGAGGGGCGGGCTACAGTTGATAACCTGGATGCTGCAGCCCAATGGGCGGCGCTTTGGACTGACTGGTGGTGAAGGGGATTGTGGGGGTTGTAACACAGACGGGGCCTGTGTGCCAGCTGCATTCTGCGCATGCTCCGCCTGAACCCCTGTCCTGTGCGCTACCCCCGCCAGGTGCTTCATGCTCAGTTTCAATATCCTGCAGGTGCAGAAGTAGCTGGTGCCTGCTGGGTCCTAGTGCTGTCCTTCCCTCTCATGTCTGGCTGGCACCCACAGGGTCCTAGGACTCCTAGCGCCGTTCTTCCCTCTACTGCTAAATTGACGCCTCTCTAGCATGGTGCCCGGAGGCAACTGCTCCTCCATCACTACGCCACTGTCCATTACTCCTTGTGAAATGAGGGTTACTATGAGTGGGAGTAAGAAGTCCTCCAGCTTGACATTATTTCAAAATAAAGCCTTGTAGTGTAGACTCGCACTATATACATTCGGAATAACATCAGTTATTTCAAAATAACGCTGCTATGTAGACGTACTCCCTAGTGAAAATGCAGACAGGACAAGGTTGAAGGTTTCTCCTAACTGACAGGAAAAGTACATTCTTTGCAACTGATGCCAAAGCCACTTAGTTCTCCAGCTTATAAGTAGTACTTGTAGCTAGCCATGAATGCGTCTCCATCATCTCCCATGTGGAGGACAGGACTAGAGGACCTCTGAGGTCACATAGGATGTGTCTACACTGCACCCATAGCTCAAAATAAGCTATACAGTTTGAGCTATGAAAATTGTGTAGCTTATTTAGAGTTAATTTTGAAATTTGGCACTTTCTACACAGCACTTATTTCGAAATAAATCACTATTCTGAAACATCCCTTACTCCTTGCAGAATGAGGTTTACAGGAATGTTGGAAAAGTGAGCCTGTTATATTTTGAAATAACGGGCACACTCAAAAGACACAGAATAGCTGTTTCGGAATACTGAAGGTGTCCTGAAATAGAGCTGCAGCGTAGATGTAGCCTTCCAGTCCTATGTTCTCTTCCCAAATTAAATTCAGGTGAACCATATCTGCTAACACCCAGCTTTAAACAGTGACCCATGACTGTTCTTGAAATCTGGTCTGTCACTGCAAGCTATGTATTCCCTTTTCCCCACCTTGGTTTGGGTTTGGAGGCAGAAAGCTATTATTTCAAGTTCATCTAATATGGTTTTATAATAATACCATCTAGCTATTATAGACAGCACTTTTCATCAATGTAGGTTCTTCTGAGTTATCTAGGTCATCGATCCATATGGAAGGAGAAAGGAACCTGTTTTATAGTCCTGTTGCAATTAGAATCTTGTTGCTTTTGAAGTTGCATTGTAAATTCATCAGTTATTTTACATTTCTTTTTATTGTATTAAAAGCTGTTTTATGTTTTAATTCTGGCTAAAAGAACATTAACTACATCAAATAAGGTATAATTTTAAAGGTACATTTTACAGATCATATTGATTTTTAAGCTCTTAAATTTTTCTTCAGAAACTTGGCTGACTTTGTTTAAATTTAATAGTCATTAAAACGAGGAGATGATTGCAGTGTTTATTGAAACCAGGTATGTTTTAGCTCAGGCAGAAAGTCTAATCTCTCGATGTCACTCTGGTGTACTACAGCCCTATTCTGCAACTTCCCTGTTTTTTCAGTCTTCCTGAGCTTCTCCTTAGTAACAATGGCCACTTAAACGCTGTTGTGCCAAATGCTATTGTAGTTAGTAGGTGAATAAGGATAGGTCAATCATTAAGAAATATCTGCCCACAAAACAGCACAATGTGGTAATTTTATGAATGGCTTAATTTGCCAAGTCCCATCATGGAGATTTTGTGTCCCTAAATGTAGTAAGGGGACATATGATTTGCAAGCAAATACTAGTGTCCCTTCAGAACCAACTCTTAAGCTATCAATCAAAAGTTTTCCTCATTTCTTCTGACACTTCTTTTGTTTTCTTTTGATCTGTGTTTTGTTCTCACAAAACTCTTACAAGTGTACAGGACAAACAGGAATGTTAAAGTGGCTTGGTAAGTTGAGGAAAATAATTTTATATACAGCATGCCAGACTTTGACAATGTAACATAGCTTGTGATGTGCTCTTCTGTGTGTGCCTAATGACAAATAGCTTGCTATGATCTCTTCACTACTCAAGACTGTGTGTGAGACAGAAATGTTATTTCTCCCACATCTGGTCACAATCACAATATAATTAAAAAGCTGATTATGAGGACATGTTTTAATAAAATATGTATTAAGTTAATTAATATTATATTATAAATATTATTAATATTTATTTACTAACTTACATACTAGAAGATTTACTCAGCATTGTATGGGTCCTTAACTCAAATGAGTTTTGTTTTTCTTCATTTAAATCATTGCTCTGGGTGAGTTTGGGAATGAGGAGTTCAATATTCAGGCTGCCTTGAGTGACAATGCCAGCCCTCTCTCACCTCAACAGCTTGGGGCTAGGTGAGAAGTGCCTGTGCCTGTCTGTAGCTACAGAAGGCATGGCCAGGGGAGTGGTGCATGTCCTACAAACAGACACTTAAACAGACAAACCCTCTGAAATATGTAGTAGCTAGCTGTCCCTTTCTCCACTCCTGCCTCCTGCTAGCCCAGTGGGGTTAGAGTTGCTCCGTCTCCATCTCTGGCCCCTTGCTGCCTCCCTGTGGTCCTTCTGTAGTATAACTGTCCCTCCTGCCAGACCCCTCCCTTTCCATTTTATGAGAAACAGTCAAATTCCAGGCACATCCTATTGTCCTGACACAACCAAACCCTTCCTTTCCCTTAAGTTATGATAAGAGAAAACTGCATACCAAATTTGGTGGTCCTAGCTCTTAATGTTTAGGAGGAGTTCTTGAACAAATGCACTCACAGATGGAAGGACAGATGGACATTTCTAAAATATATAGTAAGTTTTTTTTATTTGTTGGTTCAGTGGTGGACACCATCCATTCCTTGCTTCATTCTTAACCCAGCTATACTCTTTTGTAAAAATGACTAAACAACCTGTGATTGAACCAGTGTCATTTTGTAAGCAAATAGTGTGGCACCAGCAAAATTTCCAGGCATCACCTCCGCTTTCATTCACACAAAAATGCATGCACAAGAGAATACCTCTATAAAAATGTACTTAGGCATTTGTGATGATAAGTGGGCACCTGAAAATTAAATAATACACTTTCTCTTTTTGCAGAAAATAACGGCAGTCTGGATTCTTTGTTTATGCCATTATGTCCATGTGCTTTTTCTCAGTATGGTCATAGTGCAGTTTTCTTATGAGTGTTTCCTTATAAGTTACATTTTCAGTGTTTCCTACATAGTTTTAGAGTTAGAGAAAGAGCTGTGCAAAACCATCAATACTTCAGTGATAGTAACATAAGTACCTGCAACCATTGAAGACAATGGCAAACACCCATTGACTTAAGCAGTAGATAATTGAATCTAAATACTCCAGAACTGGATTATTCTGTTCAGATGTATACAGGGCTGAATTCTCCACTGTACCCACACAGAACCCAGGCATAGTGGTGATGGAGGGATGAGAGGAAGCTCATTGTAGCTCCCTGATTCTGCTCTACCCTGATCCTGGTAGTATAACTCAAAGCTGCAGGGAGAATGGAGATGCAGCTTTAATTTGCACCCCCAAAGCATAATAGAACCTCCCTCCCATACTGTCCTTAGCACTTTTCCCCTCCTTATCTCAATCAGTGCAATTCTGGTTGTAGAAGGGGTAGAAGAGAAGAGGAGTAGGAACAGCATAGCTACTTACTTTAAGTCACCAAGAGATTCTCCCAAGACAGGGAATTCTCAGAGAGAATTCTCCAGCAAGTATAAAATCTGTTTCCTACACAGGCACAAAATGAACTTGGTAGACTTAACACCTGGCACCCAGTGTCCTCCAAATGGTTTTAGGAGGAGGAAACAAAGAGAGAAATATATATTTCTCTGAGCCAAGCATGGGAACATTTCTACATACAAAAGGCATTTCAGTCATGTTAAGGTTGCAGAGTGAAACACCCCAAAGGTAGGAAATACCAGCATTAAGGTTGCCTGTGAAAATTTAAGTCAGCCTCCTTGTGCATATGCCTTACGATGAAGTCTCTCATTACGTGATCACATACCATTTTTCTGCAGCCCAGCCAGTCAGAGTTCCCATTTCTGGGCTCCTTGCCTGAGTCCTACTCTTCATCTTGCCTTGACTCACAATCCTAATATCCCTGCCTGATCTCTTTGCCCAACTTGAGTCTTCTCCCCTCTCTCCCACTCTCTGGGCTCCTCATCTCATGTCATTCTTCGTACTCCCTCCTTGACTCCCAGTCTCTTGGCACAATCAGTCCCAGTCTGAGGCAGACAGCCGATGTGGGAAATTTTAGCCCAAGTGGTTAAAGTTTGGCAAGGCTATCAGCAATTGAGAACAGGATGTTAAAATGGAAAGTGTCCACCTATAATATAATGTACTGAAGAGGGAGAAAAAATGACAAGAAGTTACACTATGACCTTCAAGGGCCAGACTGAGTCTGGTCCTTATTTGGTTATATAGTTGGGAGAGGTAGTGCACAAGGAGACTTACCTTCTTGGTGCTTGTGTGGACTGTGGAAATGTCAGTCAGAATTATCTTCCCTTTATGCAGGGGTACTCATGGCTCCACAAAGGCAGAGCTATGGCCAAATCCTGCTGCAGAACAGGCTAGGTGCATGAGTGAATGTTAAGCTACAGTCTATAGACTTACTTACATTGTGCATGGGAGGGGAGGCACAGGGAGGCAGTGATTCTGAAAAGAGGAACAAAATACTCATCAAAACACTTATATTTAATCAATAGTAAATGAAAAGACCTGAATCAAAACTCCTTTTGTGTTAGCCTTTTTCCTTCTTAATTTTAAAGTTGACAAATACCACACAGACTTTGCATTAAAGGAAGACATGTTGCTGTCTCTCCAGCTGTCTCTTTTCTCTCCTCCTTTCTTTCTGTCTCTTGTGTGCATCTTTCCTGTGACTCAGACCGTCAGCAATCCTGGGCATCTCTTTCTGCAGAGCAGTCATCTTCCAGTGCACCTCCTTCTCCAGGTAAAGCTCCTATTTCAACGATCCATTTCCTTTGCAGCTGACAGGAATTCAGTCTTTGCATTGCAAAGTTTGGACTTTCAGGCAAAATGAGGGGCTTTTTTCTTTTTGTTTCCAACCCTTTCCCCATTTTTGTCAGTGGAAATTTAAACTGTGTCCTGAAAATTTTCAGCTGAAAACCAAAAATCAAAATGTTCCATAGAAAGTGCATTTCCATTTAGTTAAAACAGTTAAAATGGAAAATCGTCAATCAGCCCTACAAAAAGAGTAAACCTATTTGCCCATTGTATTTAAGCTGATGGTAAAATTGTGAAATCCAAGTTGATTTATTAAAATATCCTCTATTAGCAATATATTTTAAAACATTTTACTAGAACACTTAGTTATACTTACACAAATATCAGATGGTTGGAAAAAATTATTGTATCAATCTAATGTTTGATTTTCCAGTCATTGGGACAGTAGGGTGGCAGAAAATTGTAAGATGTTCAATTCTAATGGTTGTAATGTCTTCCCTACAACTCAGACTAGATGTTCCTCACTGCATCTATTGTCTATTTCATTATTTTATCAATTCACAAACATTGATTCCTTTCTTTATAAAAGCATCTTTAAAAACATATCTGTAGACAGTAATATCTAATACCTGTGAGGAAGTATGGATCAGCAATTAGCCTCTTAGGATTTGAGAAACCTGGGTTTGAGTCCCTTCTCCTCCATAGATTTCCTATGTGACTTTAGCCTTTTTGGGTTTCCATTCTCCACTGGTGAAATGGGGTTAACTCCGGTCATCTGAAGAAGTGGGCTGTTCCCACAAAAAGCTCCTTATACCATCTACATGTTTTGTTAGTCTATAAAGTGGTACCAGACCATTTGTTGTTTTTTCCCCCTATTTCACAGTGAGAATATGTACATTAAAAACCGTGTGAGGTGGTCAGATACTGCCATATACTTACCTCATATGAGAAAAACATGAGTCATCCATTTAAGGATTTTATTTTTCTGTATCTCTCACATCAGGCTTGTAACTAGCCTATCGGTGAGTTTGAGCAGGGGGAGACAGTAATCCATCAATTTAGTACAGATTACTTACAAACATTTTTTAATTTATCCAACCTTCTTCTGAACTCTTTGGTCTGGAATTAGGACAAATTTTTCACTAGATCAGGTTTGCTTCTCCTTCTCAGAGGAAGCAATGGCACAGTGCACAGCACCTAGGGAGTAGAAGTGGATTCTTCAAAGACCAGGGCTGGCCATAATCTGTCCCTAAGTAGTTACCAGAAAATTCCAGGGGAAAGAAGCAAGCAATAGGCAAATATAATTCCCCTCTTATTATCTTCTAGTTACTCCTAGGAGAGAATGTATCCTTATATTTTTCAAATCAGGTGGGATACAACATTAATTCCATCTTCCTTTTTCATCTGTCATTTCTGTCCTTTTCTGTCTTAAACAAGAAAGCAATAACTGTAACAACTGAACAATTGGAAATCCTCTTGTAAGCATTGCTTCATGTAGCTACAGTGTAATGAGTGCTTGCAAGCACTGCATGTGGCTTTAAGTTCAATAGCATTGTCTTTAGTAATCAGACTGCATAAAGAGATTTTTAAAATCCTCTCTAGGAAACTGCAAAAACAACAAGGAATCCTGTGGCATGTTAGGGTACGTCTGGACTACAGGGTATTGTCGACAGAAGTTTTGTCGACAGTATCTGTCGACAAAACTTCTGTCGACATAGAGCGTCTAGACACATTCAGTTCTGTCGACAAAGCAAGCTGCTTTGTCGACAAAACCCTGTAGTCTAGACGCAACCCTACAGGCAATAACACCTTCTGTCGACATAACTCTGTCGACAGAAGGTGTTATGCCTCGTAAAATGAGGTTTACCAGTGTCGACAAAACTGCTGAGTTCTGTCGACGTTATGTCGACAGCACTCAGCGGTAGTGTAGACGCTGGTATAGTTTTGTCGACAAAAGTCCACTTTTATCGACAAAACTCAGTAGTCTAGACGTACCCTTAGAGACTAACAGATTTAGTAGGGCATAAGCTTTCATGGGTAAAACCCAGTTCATCAGATGAATTGGAGTGGAAATTCAGAGGCAGGGGGACAAAGACACACATGTGCATGTGAACCAGTGTGGATTTGGCTCACTCAAAGCAGCTGATGGGGATGTGTGAATACCAAGAGAGGGGTTTGTAGTGAGACAACCATTCTAAATCCTTATTCAGTACACATATTCTGTGTGAAACTGATGGAATGTATCCCGCTTCTCAAACTCCCCCACGTTATGGCTACTTACAAGCCTGATGTGTGTGTGAGAGAAAAATAAAATAATTAAATGTCTGGCTCTATTCAGTAACCCCCTTCTTTTGTTATACTAGTCTCTCTCTCTCTATCTATCCCTGCCTCTATAATTTTCACTCTGATTCATCTGATGAAGTGAGTTTTACCCACGAACGCTAATGCCCTACTAACTCTGTTAGTCTCTAAGGTGCTACAGGACTCCTTGTTGCTTTTGCACATACAGATTAATGTGGCTACCTACCCCTCTAAGACTTAGGAAACTAGTGAGTTTTCGTACATGCCTGGCAGAACACTGAATGTTCAGTATTTAATAACAGCCAAAGAGGAGTCTGTTTAACACAACTATTTAAGGCCTTGTAAAGTTGTATGTTTTAGCTGGAATTCTTCTGCTCTTTGTTTCATAACCTCTATCTTGAATGTAGCTGTGTGTTAATCCTACGGATATTACTGAGGAAAAGTAGGTGATGCTGGAGTTCACTATTGTTTGCTATAGAACTCCCATCACCTTAATGCTAAAATTGGCTCTTGAGTAGTACTGTGATCAAGGAACCCTGCTTTTCAGCTGCTAGTATTGGAGTAAAAACTTGCTCTTTTTTTTCCAGATGCTCCCAATCATGTGGTTTTTGAAATCAGTGAAAGCAAAACCCCCAAGGAATTATATAGGAGCAGGATCATGCACTTGATCTACTCCTTACAAAATGAAATGGCCAAGAATTGTGTGTTGATTACTTCCTATACCTTCTGATTTGGGCTAAATGTTGGATAGTACATGAAGAGGGTGTAAATTGTATCAAACATTAATTTCAGGGGTATAAATCTTCCAGTGCCTATGGATTTAAGGGACAGCAGACCTATGCCTTTACTTAATGATTAGGTTGTCTGAGCATAAATAAGATCAGAAAAAAGTCCATACTGTGTCAGATTCTTCTCAGACAGTTCTTATTATTACATCTAAAGTACCCATCCCTGAATCATCTGAGTGTTCTTTATTTAAATGCTTAATGGGCACACACAGATGGGAAGCAGGTCTCTGTTCCTGTCCTTCCCAGAACAATGATCATTTTAACCCAAATGGGCCTGACTCCGCCAAATTAAAATTTTGTATTCGCTACCTCAACTGGAGGTTCTTGCACAGCAGCTTCTCCTTTGCTACAGGATTGGGCATTAGGGTGTCACATGATCAGATGCTGAAAGTCTTGTGCAAGAAGAGAATGTCTCGATTTGCTTTCACTGCACCCTTGTCCCGTTTACAGATATTTTTTCTAGCGTCCTTGTTTTGTTTTTAAGTCTGTCTTGTTTGTACCTTTTCCACTAGCTTTTGAAATACTATAATGTATCCTCACACGCAATAAGCCTGTTATTCAGACTTTTAAAAACAGCAGCATCCTACTGTTCTAACCCTTATCTGCTTATTTCCTCATAGTGAAAAAGAGCCCTGCATTTTTAGATGTGAACACGGTGCCCTTCACCAGGACCAACAGCTTTGCAGATGAGCTTGACTTGGAGGGTGAAACATTGCTGACCCCAATAACTCACATCTCACAGTAAGTCACTAACTATTGAATAGGGGAATCGTTGACTTTAGACAAGTGCATCTAGTGCAGTTGAAGGAGCTGAAATATGGCACTGATAAGGCCATCTCAAATATTTGAGTCAAACTGTTTCACCTTGACATTGGTATATTCTGAGTGCAAATAAATCTTCATGTTGACTTAAAGAAAAGTTCATTCTTCTGTGACACAAGGTTCTGGTTTTTAGCTGATGTCTGTGGACAGCTGGTGGTTGATAGACTCAAGATTTTCATAGATACCGGTACTTTGTGAATCACTCTTCTATTGAGGATTATGTTACATTCTCCCATTTTATGTTTTCAACATATGTGTCTTGAAATATTTTTTTTTCTCAACTATAGGTCTTTCATTTTCAGCTGTAGCCCCTGTAAAAGAGAATCTTCCTATAACAGAGAAAATTATCATTTGTACCTTTATTGCTGCTTTGTGTAAAGGTGGCCAGGAAAAGGGTTGCACTTGTTAATATTTGTTTCTTTTTTAAAGGCTTATGTTTATCTGCTATGTTAGAAATATTAGGCCCTGACTTCCTACTTGGTGCTGGAGGAGTCCTAAAAAGAGTGGAGATGCAGTGGGATTATGGCATCACCAGAGAAAATAGATTGAAATCTGGTCAGTTTGAGAGGGGAAGGGATTTTTAGTTAGTTTAAAACTCTTCATGTTTTGTTTTGTTTTGTTTTGTTTG
Organism: Pelodiscus sinensis; assembly: GCF_052426305.1. NCBI lineage: Eukaryota > Metazoa > Chordata > Testudines > Trionychidae > Pelodiscus > Pelodiscus sinensis. The sequence goes on along the minus strand of NC_143056.1, from coordinate 116,104,696 downwards.
TTAGCGCTTATTTAACTCAAACACCTGATAGATGTTTGGAAGAAGCCTTTTTCTTTACCCCTACAGTAGAAGACTGCGAGACAGTCTCCCACTCCAGTTCTCAGAGTACTAAGGATTCCTTCAACAAACCAGGAAAGAAAATTGACTACTCCTGTGCTTGTTGGTCTCTGTGTATTCCATGCTTGGGGTACACATGTGTTCTGTGTCCATTGGTCTGCACATGTGCCCACAATCTACTTGTATCTCTGACGAGGTAAAGGACAGAGCAGACTGACTGCCTCTTCAGTTCCATCTTAGCCACTGCATGGTCTGTATTGGAACAGTCAGACCCCGCTTCAGGGACCTGGTTGGTGGGGTAGCCTGACAGAGCAAAGAATCTGTTTTCTCTTCCATGAGTTTTGACTTAGTTGTGAGGGACTCTACTCCCACAGTCCCCCACTGGGGGCTTATCGGGAAGGCAGGGAATACTCTGATAAGCATGAGAGCAGATCTTTCTCTAGTCAACTTTAAAGGAGTCTGATCTAATCCAGCGTAAGTTGAGCATGTCTTCTTGCTTAGCCTGGGAGACGTTAGAAAGTCTCAAGTCTCAGGGTCATGACAAGAATGTCCACATAGCCAGTGCTTTGTCAGAACCAGACTGTGCTTTGGGAGCAACAACTCTGACACAAAAGATTCTTAACTCCCCCCACTGTGTAGGCCCTTTTGTGAGAACGTTTGAATCTTCCTGCAAATGAAAAGTTTACATTGTCAGCTGAATTGTTTAAACACTGATGTACTTGTAGGAGAAATATAAGAATCTTGTGTTAAAAGATTTGTTATTGGCTCAGTTAGGAGGAGGAAGAAATACATTTCCAAACACCTTCAGACAGTGATATCTGAGGAGCAAAAGCAGATCTGATGTTTTCCTTTGCATATTTTATTTTAATTCACCATACGGGTCATGTACCTGTTTCTTTTTATATCCTAATTTCTCAATCATAATCTGTGGCGTCATCTTGCAGATGCTCTAGTTCTGAGTGCCAAAGTGCTGCAAAATATACCTCTTTATATGAATTATGCTTTTGCGCTTGTGTAGTGTTAGCAATGAAAGACAGTTTCCCAAAGAGAGATACAAATGGGTAAGCCATATTTTTTCTTTCAAAAAAAAAATTGTTTCAAAGTACCAAGGACATAATAGTCTTAGACAATGGATGTTATCAGATTTGTAAAGTTCTTTCACTTAGAGATTGCGCTTATCAGTTATGTTGTGGTGCATATTTGTCCTGAAATACATAAAGTAGTCCTAAAGATGAGAGAGCATCGGACAAGGATGAGGACTTATACATTTAAATGTTCAGGTTTTTTACCATCAAGTAATAGGTTGTGTATGCCAAGTAATGGATCATATCAAATATTAGGGAGGTACCAAAATACTGAAGCTTGGTTTTGTTAATGGAGAAAGTGGTGTGCTTATGTGAAGTACTGAAAAACAAGCTTCTGTATTGCATTTCATTTTTATGTAATGCTATAATCCTAAGCCTAGTTATGATACTACTAAACTTTTGATTGAAATTGTTCTTTTATTATGTGGACGCATGCTTCTTTTTCGTTCTTTTCTTCAAAGACTGTAAGGAACAAATATATGAAAAATTGTGGCACGTCATTCACTCCAGGCATAAGACCAGAAGTTTGGCATCCAGATATAATGTTAGACATGAAATTTAGGGATGAGCAATATACAGTAAAAGCCCTTTTCTCTGGCACTTCACCAACCAGCTGGCTTGATAAATTGGCATTTCTGATCTGGAGAGAATGTCTGGTTTACACTGCGTGTGGTGCAGGGCTGGCAAGGGGCTGGAGCATGAGAGAGGACGTGGAATATGGGAGTTTGGGTCTGAAAGGGGGCTCAGGGTACTGGAGGGCAGGGATACTCACCTCCAGCAGCCCCCATCTCCCACAACCAGTTTCCTGTCCCTACTGTGGCTGGCGGTGGTGTGGCCAGGCGGTCCTGCAGGCACGCTGCCTTTGTCTCCCCTCCCTGTGCATTGACTCCATGGCTCTCAGACCATTGGCCGGGAACTGTGGCCAATGGAAGCTGTGAGGGGCGATGCTTGCTGATGGAAGCACTATGGTTGGTTGCAACAGAGCCACCTGGCCATACCTCTGCCAGGAGCAGCAGGGATGGGGAACTGTTTGCACCTCCCCTTCTGGCGCCACAACTACCTCTACCTTGGTTAATTGGCGTTTTCAGTTGAGTGGCACCTCCCTTTCCCTCAGCATGCTAGATAAAAGGGCTTTGCTGCACACACTGTCTCACAAGCACCCAGTCCGCTTCCATCATACAGTTTGCAATATAATAAAAACAAAAGTAGTTTGTGGTTACAGTCGATATCATAAATATGTCTTAAGTTGCCAGAATGAGAATTATTTTTTATTTCCTGAGGGAAATAGAAATGTGCTTTCTAAAAGTGCACTTTGTTTAACATATATACAAGTAATGCTTCATATTTGAGTTTGTATTGATAAAGTACCCATTATGCAAGTATTCCAGAATACATAACAAAAATACCTTCTGAACTATGAAGGTAACTAACTAGCATAGAAAAGTCAGATCAAATAAAACTGCAGTTTAGACTTTAATATCAATCCATATTCTATGTAAGAAATCGCAATGTGGAGACCATTTCAGAGCCCAGGTGCATAACAAATAGCATCTCTTGATTCCGTAACATGTAAATTAGTTTCTCCAAAAGACTCTAGAAATGAGCACCAGTAAAGATTTTGATTCTGTAAGCCACACAAGCATGAGTAATACTTGCCGGTTAATTGGAGGCATATGATTGGCAACATACCTGGAAATTGATTTTACCTCAGAGTATAAAAATACTTCCTTTTGACAGGCAATGTAAATCCTGTGGCAAAAAAAAGCTTCCTACTGTACTATTAGCAGAACTACTTGGCAACATTCATATTAGAAGGATATGGGTACATTTCTATTTGTCTCACTTACTTTAAATTGATAGAAATAATTTGTAACCTTTAATACCTCAGAATCTCTAGTTTTGCATTTTTTTAGGCTTCTAGGCATATCATAAATATCAAAGGTTATAGCCCTGCTAAGATTTATGCACTAAGTTAAATTTAAGCAAGTGAGCAGTTCCAACTGAATTTAATAGGACTATTCAGGTACATAAAGTTAGGTGTGTGTAAATCTTTGTGGGATTAAGACCTAAAAATTTCTCTTGAGATGAATATGCTAATTATTGATGCCCAGTACTGTGATCTTTCCATGGGGTTTTGCATATGAAAGGACAGTTCTATCATGCTAATTGTTTCGCAAACTCTAAATGAAAAAAATAATAAATATGTGAGAAAACAAAATATACAAACCGGCTACGTCTAGATTGCATCCCTTTTTCATAACAGGGATGCAAATTAGACGTATCATAATTGCTAATGGAGCTCTGCCGGAAAAAAGCGCCAGTCTAGACGCGGATCTTTCGGAAAATAAAGCCTTTTCCGAAAGATCCCTTATCCCTCTTAAAATAATTAATATTATGTGTACAAATATATACTGATAGAGGTAAACAGAAAACATTCTTCCCATCACAAAAAATTTTGAGATATACAAAAATGTGTTCCTGTACCAAGTTGGGACGAAAAGTCAAAATCTCAAAATTTTTCCCAAACTGAGAATAAATAAATAAACAATCCAGGTCAATTAATATATTTTCTTTTGCTATTTTTTCTTTTATTTCTATCGTTTTATGAAAAAAAAACCTATAGCTTAAATTTAAAAGAAAAAAAAACTCATTGTGAAGTGGAAAAACAGAATATTTTCTTTTGAAAATAACAAAGTGAAACATTCCAGCAATTTCAGAACTTTTATTTTTATTTGAAAATTTTGCTTAAAACAACCTTTTGCTATGAAAATGTTCAGTTTTGGATAAATGGCCTTTTCTGATGCAAAAAAATGTTTCTCAAAAAAATTCATACCCATTCTAATAAGGATCATGATTTTCAAAAGCTGGCTCCTCAGTCTCATTTGGACACCTGAAATAAATGGCCTGATTTTTCAAAGCTCCTGTTGGTCGCAGTAGGACTTATAGTCAGCATGAGTAAGGATAGTAGACTAGAGCATAAAATGAACACCAATTGTCATAAGAAGGTATGACCTAACATAATATCAATATAATGTTAAAAAGCTTCAGAGGGGTAGCCGAGTTAGTCTGTAACTGGAAAAACTTAAAGAACAACAAATAGTCTTACAGCACCTTAGAGACTAAAACATGTAGATGGTATTGTAAGTTTTGGTGAGCACAACCCACTTTTCTAGATGAATGGAGTTATTAAAGGTCCAGTTTCTAAATAAATAGGAGACCGGGGGGGGGGGGGGGGGGGGGGAGGAGAGGAAAAAAAGGGGAAGAAAGAGTCCATTAGAATGCCCATGTTACATAAGGTTATAGCCCTTAAAGACTAACAAAACATGTAGATGGTATCATGAGCTTTTATGGTCACAACTCACTACTTCAGCTTCATGTAGCATTTATTTATTTATTTAGAAACTGGATCTTTAATAATTCCATTCATCTGAAGAAGTGGGTTGTGCCCACAAAAGCTCATGATACCATCTGCATGTTTTGTTAGTCTCTAAGGTACTGCAAGACTATTTGTTGTTTTTTAAGGTTTTCTAATATAATGTTAGTTTAATTCTTAGTCTGAATTGTGAATTTCATGTAATTTTCTGGATGTCTGTCTTTTTGGCATTTCTCTCTTCCTCTCCACTTTGGAAGGATTATCACAGGCTTAAAAGACATTTAGGAATAGCTTACAGCATTTGTTACTTAAAGCAGTTTCCTAATATAAGCATCCATGTTCAGGGCTGGCTCGAGCCATTCCTGCGCCCCGGGCAGCGGGCACGCGATGCATGCACGGCTCCACCTCCGGGCACATGGCGCATGTGCGGCCTCGCACCCGTGCGTGCTGAGCACCTTACAGCTGCAATCGGGGTGCCACGTGGCCATCGGCCCTGGGCGCATGACGCATGATGGCAGCTCTAAGGGGCGCCGCGTAGCCCCCAGCCCTGGACGCATGGCACCTGATTGCAGCTCTAAGGGGTGCCGTGTGGCTGGACACACGACGCCCCTTACAGCTGCCATCATGTGCCCCCCCATAGGTTGGCGCCCCGGGAAGCTGCCTGGCTAGCCCACCCCCTTAATCCAGCCCTGTCCATGTTGTTAATCATGCCTGTCATTGATAATTCTATAAAACCTGCATGATTTTTAACTCCTATTTTGCCTCCCTCAAATTGGACAATGATAATTCAATTTTACTTTTGTTCCTAGTTACAGAGTACACAGTATAATTTTTCTCTGTTAATGCACTAGTATTTTATTAGACATATTCTAGTACGTGATATTGAAATGTTTAGGTTAGTGGTAATATAGACTAATGTATTTTAAAACACAAATGTACAACTGCTTCTGTTAGAGTTATGTAAAAAATAATATTATGGAAACATTCTGTTGATCTGAGTGTCAGTATCAGTTTATTTTTACAAAATCTTCATTTTAGACCACATGTAACCCCTGGGTGGGGTTGCAACTTCTTTGGAGGATAGGGACATAATTCAAAATGACCTTAGCAGGTTAGAGAAATGGTCAGAGCTAAACAGGATGAGGTTTAATAAAGAGAAATGCAAAGTGCTCCACTTAGGAAGGAACAATCAGTTCCATACATACAAGATGGGAAGCGACTGTCTAGGAAGGAGCATGGCGGAAAGGGATCTAGGGGTCATAGTGGACCACAAGTTGAATATGAGTCAACAGTGTGATGCTGTTGCAAAAAAAGCAAATATGATTCTAGGTTGTATCAACAGGTGTGTTGTAAGCAAAACTTGTGAAGTCATTCTGCCGCTCTACTCTGCACTAGTTAGGCCTCAGCTGGAGTACTGTGTCCAGTTCTGGGCGCCACATTTCAAGAAAGATGTGGAGAAATTGGAAAGGGTACAGAGAAGAGCAACAAGAATGATTAAAGGTTTAGAGAACATGACCTATGAAGCCAGGCTTCATGAACTGGGCTTGTTTAGTTTGGAAAAAAGAAGATTAAGGGGGGACATGATAGTGGTTTTCAAATATCTAAAAGGGTGTCACAAGGAGGAAGGAGAAAATTTGTTCCTCTTGGTTTCTGCGGACAGGACAAGGAGACAAGGCTTAAAGTGCAGCAGGGGAGGTTTAGATTGGACATTAGGAAAAAATTCCTAACTGTCAGGGTGGTCAAATATTGGAATAAATTGCCAAGGGAGGTGGTGGAATCTCCCTCTCTGGAGATATTTAAGAACAGGTTAGATAGACATCTGTCAGGGATGGTGTAGACGGAGCTTGGTCCTGCCTTGAGGGTGGGGGGCTGGACTCGATGACCTCTCGAGGTCCCTTCCAGTCCTATTATTCTATGATTCTATGATATGATAGTGTATTTATAAACATAATTTTATACATAAGTAACAGATGTTCACACTTCAACTATATAAGCATGATTTTTTTTAATTTCTATGCCCTGAACAGTGCAATAGATGCAATAATTACATAATTAATTTTATCATTTCAATACCAAAAATCATCAAATAAAGATGAAAGAGCAAGAAAAATTTAATAGCAAATAATCCAAATAATTTATTACAATAAAATACATTTGTTAAAACATCTGGGAGTTGGACATTTCATAATACAATAAAAATAAAAAATTGTGATTGTAGTGACATAGTTACCACTCTTGTGTTGTTATTTTTTTTTAAACTCACATCTTTGCTATTTTTTATTATTTATGATCTCTGTTTTCACTACAGATATTTTGTGGCTGACCCTTCATTTCAACTTAGTCTTATATCTGTGTCTTTTCTATAGGTTTATCAAGGAATGAAAACCCTATTTGCGTTGATTTGATAGTTCATATTGTAAAAGATTCCTGCTTTTTTATCTTCCTCTTTTATTTTCAAACGTCCTTGTGAAGTCTGAGCAAATATTGCTTTTTCACTTTCAAGAGGTCAGTGCTAATGGTAGACTTCTGCTGTCACAGGAATTCTGTTTGAAATGCAGTTAACAATATTTAAACCAGGATTTGCACAAGGCCTGTTTTATCATTAATTGCAGGGCATTCTGCAGAGCAGCAATCACAGCAGTCGCCCATAATAAGACATTATCTTAGTAAAAGCAGGGTTTCTTTTTTTTTTTTCTTACAAGCATGGATGGTCATTATCCTTTGCTTTTATGCCTCCCCCTGATTTATTTCCTTTCTAAAGACATGTTTTGTGTGCTTATGTGTATGTGTTGGGCAGCTTTCTTTTTTCAGTTGTTTGATACAAAGAATCACTTAGTATCACAATCTCAAACTCTGCACTAAATATTGCTAACAGCTTCCATTTTATTTAATAATCAGCCACAAAGGAGGAACTATGTTGCATTTGAGGTATTCTGTGTGCATGAAAAGCAATTGGGACAACTTATGCATTGGTTGGAAATGATCAGAAATATCTCACTTAGGTAAGACTCCAGCCACATGAGGGATGTGATCCTCTGGTCTGTTCCAACTGCTTTGGGGCACTGCAGGAAGTGACGTGGCTTTAGAGCTGACTTAACAAGCCATTCAAGGCTTTCCCTTGAACGAGGAGAATGTCTGAGCAGAGTAGCACCATAATAGTAGCTCCTACACCACCATTCCTTCCTGGTCCTCAGCGCAGGAGGTATGAGGGAGGAAAATGATGGAGAAAGTACCCAATGTCTTGGTGACCCCTGCCTGCTAAATAAGAGCAGCCCTTGGGTGACTCTAATTTAGCTGGAAGATGATTGGTTCCACCCCCCGATCTGGGGGCTTTTTGACCATAGTGGCTTAAAGCCACTGGTCAGTCGTCCCCCTGAGCTGTGCAGCTTGCCTGCGGATCAAGAACTGGGCCGGAAACTTGGAATAATGACATATCTATTTGTAAATAAATGCATAATGAAAACGTGTCAGCACTTGCAACTAATATTATTCATAGCAAACTGTTTGCTCCTCACTATAAGACATCACCAAGTGGAAATGTAGTTAAAGATCAAGATTGAAATCCTAGCCACATTAAGGTAAGTCGCAATTTTTTTATAGACTTCAGTGGCAACAGGATTTCATTGCATGGGTTGACATTTTTTTTCAGGTAAACTGGATTGCAGATTGGGGTGGGCTGTGGGGTTGGCTGAGGAGACCTACCAACTCTTGTAAGCATGAAAAGGGACATGAAGGGCCCAAAAGCAAGCTATTCCGATGTGTCAGAAAGATAGAAAATATGGCAAAAGACCGCCTTGGCTTAACCACGAGATCTTGAATGATCTAAAAATAAAAAGGAGTCATATAAAAAATAGGAAGTAGGACAAATTACAAAGGATGAATATAGACAAACAGCACAGGAATGCAGGGGCAAGATTAGAAAGGCAAAGGCACAGAATGAGCTCAAACTAGCTATGGGAATAAAGGGAAACAAGAAGACGTTTTATAAATACATTAGAAGCAAGAGGAAGACCAAGGAGAGGGTAGGCCCACTGGTCAGTGAAGAGGGAGAAACAGTAACAGGAAACTTGGAAATGGCAGAGATGCTCAATGACATCTTTGTTTCAGTCTTTACTGAGAAGTCTGTAGGAATGCCTAACATAGTGAATGCTAGTAGAGAGGGGGTAATTATAGAAGGTAAAATAAAAATAGAACAAGTTAAAAATCACCTACAAAAGTTAGATGCCTGCAAGACATCAGAGCCTGATGAAATGCATCCTAGAATATTCAAGGAGCTGATAGAAGAGGTGTCTGAGCCTCTAGCTATAATCTTTGGAAAATCATGGGAGACAGGAGGGATTCCAGAGGACTGGAAAAGGGCAAATATAGTGCCCATCTATAAAAAGGGAAATAAAAACAACCAAGGAAACTACAGACCAGTTAGTTTAACTTCTGTGCCAGGGAAGATAATGGAGCAAGTAATTAAGGAAATCTTCTGTAAACACTTGGGCTGTGTCCAGACTCAGGGTTTTTTTCGGGAAAAGTAGCCTTTTCCCGAAAACTTCCCCTGCGTCCAGACTCAAGCCGCGTTCTTTCGAAATTATTTCAAAAGAACGCGGCTTTTCTTTCGATGGCGGTAAACCTCGTTTCACGAGGAAGAACGCCTTCTTTTGAAAGTTCCTCTTTCGAAAGAAGGCGTTCTTCAATGTAAATAGGGCTTCTTCAAAAGAGAGCATCCAGACTCGCTGGGTGCTCTCTTTCGAAAAAGCGGATTGCTCTTTCGAAAGATCCGCCTGCAGTCTAGACGCGATCTTTCGAAAGAGGCTCTTTCGAAAGAAGCCTGCAGTCTAGACATAGCCTTGGAAAGTGGCAAAGTGATAGGGAACAGCCACCATGGATTTGTAAAGAACAAATTATGTCAAACCAATCTGATAGCTTTCTTTAATAGGATAACGAGTCTTGTGGATAAGGGAGAAGCAGTGGATGTGGTATACCTAGACTTTAGTAAGGCGTTTGATACGGTCTCGCATGATACAGGCAGTCCCCAGGTTACGTACAAGATAGGGACTGTAGGTTTGTTCTTAAGTTGAATTTGTATGTAAGTTGGAACTGGTACATATTGTAGGGGAAACTCTAGCCAAACATTTCTCCAGAGCTCAGTTTTATTCTCCCACACCTCACTTCCCTCAGTCCTTTATTCTCAAGCTGAGGTGTCTGCTGAGAAAAGCCGCTCCGCGTCTCCCTGGTCTACTGGGGAGGGGGCGCTAGCTTTGCATCTTCCTGGTCTGCTGGGGGAAGCAGTTAGTGCGGGGTTGCCTCATCCCATTTGTAAGTAGGGATCCGATGTAAGTCGGATCCATGTAACCCGGGGACTGCCTGTATTCTTATCAATAAACTAGGAAAATACTATTTGTGGTTCACAGTCCTGCTGGAAAGCCATAACAAGTGGGGTTCCGCAGGGTCTGTTTTGGGAACGGCTCTGTTCAATATCTTCATCAACGATTTAGATATTGGTGTAGAAAGTACGCTTATTAAGTTTGCAGATGATACCAAGCTGGGAGGGATTGCGACTAATCTGGAGGATAGAGTCGTAATTCAAAATGACCTGGACAAATTGGAGAAATGGTCTGAGATAAATAGGATGAAGTTTCATAAAGACAAATGCAAACTGCTCCACTTAGGAAGGAACAATCAGTTTCACACATACAGCATAGGAAGCGATGGTCTGGGAAGGAGTACAGCAGAAAGGGATCTAGGGCTTATAGTGGACCACAAGTTAAATATGAGTCAGCAGTGTGATGCTGTTGCAAAGAAAGCAAACATGATTCTGGGATGTATTAACAGGTGTGTTGTGAGCAAGACACGAGAAGTCATTCTTCCACTCTACTCTGCACTGGTTAGGCCTCAATTGGAGTATTGTGTCCAGATCTGGGCACCGCATTTCAAGAAAGATGTGGAAAAATTGGAGAGGGTCCAGAGAAGAGCAACGAAAATGATTAAAGGTCTAGAGAACATGACTTATGAGGGAAGGCTGAAGGAATCGGGTTTGTTTAGTTTAGAAAAGAGAAGATTGAGGGGAGACATGATAGCAGTTCTCAGATATCTAAAAGGGTGTCATAAGGAGGAGGGAGAAAACTTGTTCATCTTGGCCTCTGAGGATAGAACAAGAAGCAATGGGCTTAAAGTGCAGCAAAGGAGGGTTAGGTTGGACAATAGGAAAAAGTTCCTAACTGTCAGGGTGGTCAAACACTGGAATAAATTGCCCAGGGAGGTTGTGGAATTCCCATCTCTGGAGATATTTAAGAGTAGGTTAGGGTATGTCTACACTACAAAGTTAATTCGAACTAACGGATGTTAGTTCGAATTAACTTTCATAGGCGCTACACTAGTGCTCCGCTAGTTCGAACTTAATTCGAACTAGCGGAGCACTTAGTTCGAACTAGGTAAACCTCATTCTACAAGGACTAAGTCTAGTTCGAACTTACTAGTTCGCATTAAGGGGTGTGTAGCCCCTTAATTCGAACTAGTGGGAGGCTAGCCCTCCCCAGCTTTCTCTGGTGGCCATTCTGGCCAACACCAGGGAAACTCTATTGCCCCCCTCCCGGCCCCGGACCGCTTAAAGGGGCACGGGCTGGCTACGATGCCCGTGCCAGGTGCAAGCCTGCCAGCACCCAGCTAGCAGACCCTGCACCTGGCACAGATCGAGCCAGCCACCCGATGCCCCCCAGCCCTTCCCCTCTTCCCGGGACCAGGCTGGCGGCTCCCAGGAGCTTGCCTGGGACCGCAAGAGGCAGGCACCCGCCTGGTCTAGTGCGGACATCATGTATCTCGTCCACGACCTCTGCACTAGGCACAGGAAAGTGGCCGTCTAGGGCAGGAGAGCTGCCAGCCTGGCCACCCAGGAGTAGGTGTACATGAAAATCAAGGTGGTCCACTGAGACCCCCGACCCTGAGCCCTGAGCTTACAATGGCCGTCCTGAGTGAGACCAAAGGTCCATCTAGCCCAGTAGCCTGTCTGCCGACAGTGGCCAACCCTAGGGACCCTGGAAGGGATGGACCGAAGACAGTGACCAAGCCATTTGTCTCGTGCCATCCCTCTCCAGCCTTCCACAAACCTTGGGCAGGGACACCACTCCTACCCCCTGGCTAATACCACTCCATGGACCCAACCTCCATGACTTGATCTCATGTCCCTTTAAACTCTGTTCTAGTTCTAGCCTTCACAGCCTCCTGCAGCAAGGAGTTCCACAGGTTGACTCTTTGCTTTGTGAAGAACAACTTTCTGTTACTAGTTTGAAGCCTGTTACCCATTCCTTTCCTTTGGTGTCCCCTAGTCCTTCTTTATGGGAACTAATGAAGAACTTTTCTTTATGCACCCTCTCCACCCCACTCATGCTTTTATAGACCTCTATCCTATCCCCCTTCAGTCTCCTCTTTTCTAAACTGAAAAGTCCCAGTCTCTTTAGCCTCTCTTCATATGGGACCTGTTCCAAACCCCTGATCATTTTAGTTGCCCTCCCCTCTCCCACCCTCTCTCTTCCCTCTCCCACCTCCTTTTCCCAGTCTCCCCGAGTTTTGCTCAATAAAGAGAGTATCTATTTTTGAACACAATTATCCTTTATTTTGTACATCAGGAAGGGGGGCTAGGGAGGGGTAAGTGGAAGGAGGTGAGGGAGGAATGGGGTATGAGCCCCCGATAGGGAGGACTGGGCTGGCTCTGCGGGCTTCTGGGGGTGGAAGCTCTCCTGCAGCCCCCCAATTGCCCCCTCTCCCCAGATGGCAGCCCGCGGCAAGTGCAGCCGGTCTGATGGCCAAGTGCTGTGATGTGCCCAGTGTGGGTACTCCGGGCAATCCAAGCCAGGACTGCTTTGCAAGCGGGGCACCCCTGAGAACTGTCCGGGGTGGGGGTCGGGTCCCTTTAAGCACAGCCCTCGGCTAGCCTGAGACAGCAGCTCCATGCTCTAAGTCCTCATCTGATGCCCTGCTGGCACTGCTTCCGGCCATCCTTAACCCCGGTTCAGAGTCCACTTAATGTGGACATGCTAGTTCGAATTAGCAAAACGCTAATTCAAACTAGTTTTTTAGTATGGATGCGTTAGTTCGAATTAGCTTAGTTCGAATTAACTAATTCAAACTAAGTTAGTTCAAATTAGCGCTGTAGTGTAGACATACCCTTAGATAAATGTCTATCAGGGATGGTCTAGACAGTATTTGGTTCTGCCATGAGAGCAGGGGACTGGACTCGATGACCTCTCGAGGTCCCTTCCAGTCCTAGTATTCTATGATTCTATGAAATGCAAAGGTATATTTGTAACCTGCTACATGTTCGACAACTGAATCAGAGAGTTTTCATTCTGGCTTATTCCATGTTTACTACTACTACTAGCACTTTCACTTATTTGAGAGCTGTCATCTAAAATCCTTTACAAATTTGATTAAACTTTATTTAATTAAGTCTTTTAGGAGATAAGTAATTTTTGTTATTCCCAGTTTACAGATGGATAAACCAAGATACAGAGATGTTAGCGTTTGTTATTTTTTGCAGGCTTTTTATACCGCCCTCAGCATTTGGGTATCCAAGGCCCTTTCAACAGTGCAATAAGAAGCATGACTAATGTGTTACAGGAGGGTTGATATTTCTCTCGTCCCCTACAATGGGGGAAAATTGTATGTACAGTGTAGTGATTGGGTTTTTTATACGTATACTTCACTATAGGATTCGTTAGATAATCTAGTTTGAACTTGTGTCCAAAGCAGATCGCATTGTTACTCCTGTGTTGAGCCCAATGTGTTCATATTAATTAAGGCATTATCAAAGAAATATGCCTTGCACTTGGACTGTGGAGATCAGAACATTTTACAGGGGAAAGAGCCAGGATGAGAACTCAGCATTCATGACATCCATTCACTTGCTCTAGCACTTACCATTCCATTTTTCATCATGTGCAATGGAAATCATTTTGTTTGAGTGCCTTGGTTTATCAAAGCTCAATGAAACAATTGGTGCCTATATTTCTGCCTTTTACAATGCAAGCTCCTGTATTGAAAACTTTTTGAAAAGATGCTAGAAGTGTGCCATATATAAAGAACAATGCAAGAGAATATTAGTTCCCCTGTGTTGTTCAACTAGTAAAATCTACACATTTTCCTATGTACATACAGCGTAAGCAGAAGTAAAGATAGCTTAGCTATTTCTTTTGTGTTGCGGTAGAATGTTACACTCACTGGCCTCCCAGTGCTGGTACACATCTTGATTGATGTTAAGTAATTAAACCAGACTCCAGCTGCTTAGTGATTCACAAGCACAGGGCTCCTGTGATGTAATAACAATGAGCAGCTCTCTGCTTACTAACTTTTATCATTTTGTTTTGCACACCACGCCGGTTAATAACTAGAAAAACTTTTTTTGTGGGGAGTCAGTAAAAGTGTTCTATTTTATCTAGTATTTCACTGTGTTAAAGTTATAACTATCTTGATCTAACTCCAGAATTAAAATTAAAAAGCATAAATTTAAAAACTTCTCATTTTAGTTATTAGGATAACTTTATTTGTTCTTCAGATGTGAATGTGATGGATACAAGACTATTTAAAATACTGCATGTTTTATAACTTTTAAGATCTATTGGGTGCTAAACACTTGTGAAAAAAACATATCTTCTGTGTTCATAAAAAGTTACTTCAAATAAACTGAGCAGGTTTTTTTAAAATGCTTTATCTTCTATGTATTTGAGACAGAGTTTGTGAGTGAGTCTGTTCCATCTGTCTGTTTATTCAAGAATTCCTCCTAAACAGCAAGAGTTAGGACCACCAAATTTAGTACACAGCTTCCTCTCATAACTTAAAGCAGGGTCTGGTCCACGAAAGCTCAGCATCTAATAAACCATCTTGTTAGTCTTTAAAGTGCTACATTGTCCTGCATTTAACTTAAAGCAGGGTAAGGGTTTGGTTGTGCAGGAGGGTGGTGGGAGGGGCGATATAGGTGAAGCTTTCCCTCTCCCCTCCCCATGTGTACGGTGACTCATAAAACCATACAGGAAAGAGACAGAATCACCAGGCAGGTGAAAGAGGCTGGCTGGGGGCACTCCTCTCCCCAGTCTGGAACTGCCCCAACCCCGAGCTTCCCACCTCCAGGCACCCTTTAGGAAGGGCATGGAGAGGAGCTTGCAGCCACCCCTCCTCATTCTTATGAGAATAGGGTTGCCAGGTGTCTGGTATTGACCCAGACCGTCCTGTATTTTCGCCTCCTGTCTGGTAAAAAATATTCAGAAAATACCGGGCACCTGAAATATCCGGTATTTTCTGGTTTTTTTTCCCTGCCAGGAGGCAGAAATACTGGACACCTGGCAACCCTATGACACATTTGGCAATTGGGCCCAGCCCCTGGCCTCCCCCACCCCTCCCCCGGGACCCCTGCTCACCTGGGAGGGCTTGATCAAGAAAACAAGATGGCTGCCAGCAAAAAGCTTAAAGACCTGAAGCAAGGGGAAGCAATGCCTTCCCTGGGTCTTAGTGCTCAACCTCTCCCCTCCTGCACTTAAAGGGGCCACGCTGGTTTTTTTTTATTTACTCTCGGCTTTGTTTTTTGTTTGTTTTTTGTTTGTTTGGGGTTTTTTTGTTTTTTTTATTTTGCTCAACAACTTTGGTCTTCCCCCCTTTTTTCTCCCCTCATCAGAATTTTTTCCCCAATGTTTTTTTTTGCAGGATGGGTGGGGGGTGTTCGGTATTTTTGGTTAAACCATCTGGCAACCCTATATGAGAACCTTGTTGGCTGTTCCTCTTTGTCAGGGAGTGAGAGGAAAGTGCCCAGTTTGCTCCATTCCTCAATCTGGCTGGGGAGCACAGGAGGGGCAGATTAACCTGAAACCTGCCTCAGCCCCTCCCCGGGAGGTTCCTTCTGAAGTTGCAGAAGCAATGGAGTGGTGCTTCTTACCTAGCCCCAAGTATCTGCTGTCAGAGAGGGCTGGGATAGTCCTCTCTCACTGGGGCAGCCCGCATACTAAATCCCTCATCCCCAGCCCTGCCCCAGAGCAATGATTTAAATAAAGAAAAAGAAAAATTAACTGAGTTAAGGACCCAAGCAATGATATGTTGAACTTCCAATTAATTATATAATAAGCAGCTTACCGAGTTGATGACCATAAAATACAGCAAAACTATTAAATAGTGCAGCTCATGCTGAGTTATATGAATTGGTGCATACTAGCATATGCTATATATACCAAATTAAAATAATGTAACAAAATATTCGGAATGGCTATCAAGGCTCTGTAATAGGAGTATCTCTTGGACATCAATACAAGATGCAGGAATCCAAAACAAAATTAGAATATAAACCAGGATATACTTACCAGCTGCATGTTAGTTTACTATCAGATACAGAACTAGTTAGTAACACATTGCTGAGGAAAATTCTCATCTGTCTAATCTGGTTAAATAAAAATCACATGATGTGACTTGGAGAGAAGAGTTTTGCCCGTAGCAGTGAACAAATTTAAAAAAAATATGTTAAAATGTATCTTCTCAGAGGACTACAAGGATGAGAAATATGGGCAACAGTATAAATATAGACAAGTTTGTGACATAACTAGAAAACAAAGCATAACATGTCACCATTAGAGAGAATAGGACATCTAGTATGTTAATGCTCTAACCATCTAATTCAGTGACCAAATCCAGGCTTGAAACTGCGTGACAATAAACAGTGACTGCATGAGTGGCTCAAGAGATTTATATTATAATTCTTGGGCAACATTTCACTTCAAATGTATTCCACCAGAGACCATTGTGTGTAGCCAACTGTGATATGTTGGAAAAATAGAATTGAACAACTGATTTAAGTGTTCCTGACTAATATAATGAATAAAGCAGAAATGTTAAAGAAAAATAACACACAGTACTGGGCCACAAAGAAATGATTTGGAAAGCTGTTAATGGTGTAGGATACCTATTGTAGTACTACTGTAGGTAAAGTTAATGTAACTTTAGTGTAATCTTCTAAGAAATTTGCAGCTGTAGAATCTGTGCCTAGAACAGGTCTAAAACTGGATAAAATATCTCACACAAAAGTTGTGACTTTTCTACAAACTGTACCCCACTGTGTTTTACAAAGAGAAACACTGCAACTTATAGTTATTTTCATTGTTCTTCTCAGATATATTTTAAGATGTATCAGCAAGAGAGAAGACATATGAGCATAAGTTGATACTTAAAAGTTCACCTAGAAAAAAATCCCTCTCTTTTAAAATATTTACTTTTTGGATAAATACAGTTGTGTCACAGCCCACTTCCTTGTACACCAAAATACAGCCAAATAGCATAGGCTTCTGTGAAACAGAGACAAAGCCTGCCAAAGTGGGTTTTTGCTCACAAAAGCTTACACCCAAATAAATCTGCTCATCTTTAAAGTGTCACAGGACTCCTTGTTGATTTGTGGGTATAGACAAACATGGCTACCCCTCTGATACTTGTCACCATGTGAAGTAGAGATAAATGAATTATCACCAAATCTGAAAACATTTTTCAGCTGTGGTTGATTTGATTCTTTGTACTGCTGAAATCTTCAGTATTCTGGGTTACAACGGCATTGTGGTTATTCATCCATTCCATCCTGCTCTGGTCCTAGAGGCTGCTTTTAGGCAATTGCTTATCTGTCTAGAAGGCTCTTTCATGTCAAGTTCTGCATATTTCTCTTGCATCACTAGCCCTAATCAACCAGTTATAGAGACTGTGGGTTGCAATGATATCATTATTCTGACAATACTGAGGTTGAAGTCTTTTGGCATCACACCCCGCTTGCATGGTACATTTTTCTCTGATTTCCTAATGCTTGGCTAAAATGAGGTCTTGGGCAATTGAGCTGAAGTTTGGTACAGACATGATCAGACTGATGCTGAGATGTATGAAAAGGTTGCAGAAGATGAGGCCCCGCTGCTTGTTAATGAGTTCTGAAAGTCAGGAGAGCTTAAAAGTAGTACTGTCAGTTTAAAAAAACAAACAAACAAAAACAAACAAACAAAAAAAACAAAACACTTTTCCATCATCTGGCCAGAAGGTTGTAACATTTCCTCTCTGATATAGATATTACCACATTTTATGATCTCCCGATTAGACTACTATAATCAAGGTGTTCTTGGAGAAAACTTAGCAGCATCAGCTTGTGCTGAGTGTAGTTGCCTGCTCACTTAGATCAGGTCTATGCTTGGGGCCAAAGTCGACCTAAGGTACACAACTCCAGTTATGTGAATAGCATAGCTGGAGTTAACATACCCTTAGTTCAATTTACTGTAGCATCCCCACTCTGCGGGGGTGGAGTGTCATCAGGAGAGAGTGTCTCTATTACCTTCCCTTACTCTGGTACTCCTGTGGAGTACTAGAGTTGGCAGGAATGCAATCAGCAGTAGATGTAGCGGTTCCTTCCTAGGCCCACTAAATTAACTCCTGGGAGATTGATCTCTGCTGAATCACTCCCCTGGTATGTGGAAACAAGGCCTTGGCAGTGTTGATATATAACATGTTGCACCTGTTGTCTCACTTCTGTCTGGCTTTCAAATTGCTTCCAGATGCAATTCAAGTTGTTGGTTTTTGATCTAGAAAGGCCTCTGTTGTTTGGCTCTGACTACCTGAGATAACAACTTTCATTCAATGTACTATAAGGGCAACTAAAATGATCTTTTGAACATTTTCACTGCTAATAACTAGCTTTGAACTATGGAGAAAGGACATAAGATATTTTCAAAGGAAGGCCCTTGATTTTGCATTTCTTTTCCCCTACATGTCCCACAAAACCTAAACTTAATAAGATCCTAGAAATGTATGGTGGGAAGGGACCTTGATAACCATGAAGTACAGTCCCCCCAGTACTGAGATGGGATGAAATAAACCTCAACCTTTCCTGACAGGTGTTTGTCCGACCCATTCTTAGAGAATGTCCAGTAACAGGGATTCCTCCATTGGGAGCCTATTCTGGGCTATGTCTACACTACAAGGTTGTTGTGCAAAACCCAGTGAAGCGTCCACACCTCAAAGCGCGTTTTTGCGCAAAAAAACCAACAACAGTAAATTGACAGGACAGAGGGCTTTTGCTGGTAGAGTTATTCCTTCCCCCATGAGGAATAACTCCTTTTCACGCAAGAATTCTTGTGCAAAAAGATGTGTGTGGATGCTCAACAGGGGTTTCTTGCGCAAAAAGAGCATATCACAAAAAGCACAGTGCTCTGATGGCCATTCTGTTAATGGAAATCAGAACTTCCTTGTACAAGAGCGTCATGCAGTGTGGACGCTCTCTTGCACAAAAGCACATTGCTTTTGAGGTGTGGATGCACTTTTGCGCAAGAAGTTTTTGCGGAAGATCTCTTCCGCAAAAAGCTTCTTGCACAAAAACCCTGCAGAGTAGACAAAGCCCTGGAGTTTAACTACCCCAATAATTAGATAGTTTTTCCTAATATCTAACCTAAATATCATTTGCTGCAGATTAATCCCATTAATTCTTGTCCTACTTCAGTGGACATGGAGAAAATAGATCATTGTCCTCTTTATAGCAGTCCTTAACATACTTGAAGGCTGTTACTAATTTTTTAAACCTTTCCTCAGGTAATATTTTCTAAACCAATTCTAATTCTTGTTGCTCTCCTCTGATCTCTCTCTAATTTGTTGTCATCTTTCCTAAAGTGTGGCACTGGACAAAGTTCTTCAGCTGAGCCCTCACCAGTGCTGAGTAGAGCAAAACAGTTGCTTCTTGTGCCTCACATACTCTACTCCTGTTGATACATCCCAGAATATTAGCCTTTTTAACAACTGTATCATATTGCTGACTTGGAATTACTGAGTGATCTACTGTAACTCCCGGATTCCTTTCAGCAGTACTGCCAACTTGTCAGTTATTCCCCATTTCAGAGATGTGCATTGAATTTCCCCATCCCAAATGAAGTCAAATTGCACTTATTTTCATGTAATTTAATTTAGTTGATTTCAGATCCATTCTCCATTTTGCCAAGATGGTTTTCAATTCTAATTCTGTTCTCCAAAAGGCTAGCAATCCCTCCCAATACAGTGTCATCCAAAAATTTTATAAGTATAATTTCCACTCTATTTATCAATTCACTGATAAGGTAGAGTAGTACTGGACTCAAGATTGACACCGCCCAGATCCCATTACAGGTACCCTCCCAGTTTGATGTCAAAGCATGGATGTCTCTATGAATTTTCAAAAAGTTATGCATCCACCTCAATGGTGTTTCATCTAAAGCACATTTTCCTTGTTTGCTTAGAGGACTGTCATGTGGGATTGTGCCAATAGCCTTATTCAAATCAAGATATATCACATCTACTGCTTAACTTCCATCTAATAGGCCACTAACTCTGGGCTTCAGGATGCAGCATAGAGCACAGCTTTAAAATTTGAGAAGATTATTATAAAGATATATTGAGATGGTATTAAACAAGTTCGCTTTAGTTAACCTTGGTCGTGATATTGTTTCCTTGATTGTAATTACCAAAAGGAGATGCATCTGACGACATGGTTTTTACTCATGAAAGCTTATGTACAAATAAATCTGTTAGTCTGAATCTGCAAAAACAACAAGGAGTCCTTCAAGACTAACACAGCTACCCCTCTGAGACTTTTTGATAATTATACTTCTCCAGAGGCTTAGTTATGGATGCATGTATACATTATAAAATAGATAAATTATTATTTCCTTGGCTTCATATCTCCTCTATTGAGCCAATACATTCAAGAGTCTCTCTTCTGCAGAGGCTGTTGTGTCCTGGATTTCATCTAGTTCCTTCCTGATGCTGTTTATCTTAAATAGTGTCATGCCTTAGAAAAATGGGGATCTTATTGTAGAGAGACTTGCTGATGCATGCAAATAAAAGCCTTCAGTTTTCCTAGGTCTCCCTCCCCCCCAGGTTTTAAAGTTTTACACCTTTTTTGGGGAGGGAGGTCAAGAACCCATGTTAGAATAAGATGATTTATAATGAGTTATTTTGTCTCTGCTTTCCAAATATGCTCTTTTGTATTTTCTGTCACTCATCATATCAGATCAGGTGAGAAGCTCAAAATTCACCATCAAGAGATCTACCTGCTCAGGTATTTTACCTTTTACAGTTATTAGGTGATGTTTCAAAGAGGAGCAAAAATTAAAACCCTTGTCCAGTTGTAAAATGTAGGTTAGTTTGTGTTCTATTTAGGTTCTTGTGCCACACATATCAGTATGGTATCTGAGATGTTCCAGAGAACTAGGAGACTAGACTGTTATGCTACACTTCCTTGCTGTAGCTCCCTTCAGAGAGAAAAGTTTAATGTGGGTGTGCACGTCTTAATACATTAAACTGAATATACTTTGAGTTTCTCAGATGGAAAGTGTATTTGGACCAGAAAGTCGTGAGGTTTATTGTCGATTTTGGCTTGTGTGAGAGTGATTTCAGCAGTCATGGGTCTGCCATCAAGAAAGCTCCATTTCCTATACAAATAAGTTTAGTCCTTGATGTAGCATTTCATTGTCCCTTAGGAATGGTGCTGTTGGGGGTACTTAAGAACCCAGAAGGGAATTTCATCTTTTAGGAATCTTGAATGCTGGCCAGTTAAAGCCTTTTGCAAATAAAGACTGAGGCATTTCATTTGATGCAGTATTTTATAGGGATCCAACAAAGTGAGGAGGCACTTGCTTGGTAATCTATTTTGCTAAGGAGGCATGATGCTGCATTCTTCAGCAGGTGCAATCTTTTCCTCAGGGCTAGGACTTCCGAGTAGGCTGCATCACAGAGATCAATAATGAAGGCAAGTGTGAGTGTGAGCTGAAAATAGTTCCTGATCCCTGCAAAAACTCGAATTATATCATGGAGTAGGAAGGGAGATTTAATCTCCTTTTTGGTGGAGATTAAATATGGCAGAGAGATACATGAGAGTAAGCCTTTCATATGACAATTTGGGCTCTGAAACACAATCTATCAACTTTTCCATTATGTTTACTTTCTGAGTAATTTAGCTATTACTACTGGTGGAAGCCATCTTCTTGACAGCATTTTTTCAAAGTGTTTTGTATTTAGATAATTCATATAATTTATAAAATTGCATATGTGCTGCTGGCTTTTCCTCTACGGTATGGAAAGTTTCACCCCATGCAAATAGTTTTATTAGCATAACTTTGTGAATTTTGCTCTTCAAATTATTAACCAGCTCTAGTAATAGACTTAGAAGTTAAACTACAGTCTGCACTGATAATTTTGCTTTAACTAGCATGTCTGGCTTTGGGAGAAACTGAAGCTTTCCGAATGAGAGGCAGAAGTTTGCACACACACACTTCCTCCTGAAGAGTCTTATTCTGTAGACATGGAACTCCCACTGCATCCAACAGAAGTATGAAACTCCATGCAAGAACAGCACCCCATTTGGGCTCTAAAATGGCTGGTAGTGAAATAAGTGGAGAAATTCTACCAGACCTTTAATTTAGCAGTAATTCTGAATCCATCTGGCTTTTATTTTAGAAATTTAAATCGGTCTTGGCCACATAAGACTTTAGATACTCATTTGAATAATATTATTGGACATAATCTTTATCTATCCTTTGTTGTTTGCTCTGGAACTAAGTTGTTTTGCCCTTTGTTATAATAAATGCTATTTATAATTTTCTCTTTTCTTGCTTTTATGCTACCCACCTAAGGATACCTGTCAAGCTTCAAGGACACGTTTTTTCCTACAGGGCGATATGAGGTTTTGTTGTGATGTGTAACGTTTCACACAACCATCCTTCATTATCATATCAGGGCTCAAGTCTCAAATTTGCTACCTACTATTACATCACTTCCATTTTGAAACACAAAAATAATCTTAAAAACCTCATGCACAACTGAAAGCAAGTTTGAATTCTCAGAGTTAATCAGTGTTATTGCATTTTCATGTACATGGGTTCTGGAATTGTATATTTACCAATACGATTTATAATTACCATTTCATTCTTAGTGTGATGCATGCCATGCTTCGAAAGTCCCACCCTTTAAGAACCTGTAGTCCAAAGGCAGGGATGCAGTCCACTATTAAACATGCTAGGTTTATGACCATTACAGCTTGGAATGCATCTCAGAAAAGAGAGGCTCTTAAAGACAGTTTGAATGGAAAGGGAGAGAGAGTTTGCCATATATTAGTCCTGTAGCCACAGTGGCATGAGCAGCGGTAGCACGGCAGAGCTATACTAAGTATGTACACAAAGATTTCAAGCAAGTTTGTAATTGTCAGGGTTAAGCTGTGCCCCTGCTGCTTCTGCCCAGGCTAGTGAAGCTGCTAGGGGTTGCCAGGTGTCCGTTTTTTGCCTGGAATGCCCAGTCGAAAAGGGACCCTGGAGGTTCCTCTCAGCACTACTCACCGGGCTGTTAAAAGTCCTGTCAGTGGCAAAGCAGGGCTCAGGCAGTCTCCTTACCTGACGTGGCTCCATGCAGCTCTGGGTAAGAGTGGGACATTCCCCTGCTTTGGCTCCTATGTATAGTGGCAGCTAGGGGGCTCAACACACTGCCTCTGCCCCAGGTGCAACCTCTACACCTCCCATTGTCTGGGAACTGTGGCCTGGCCATGCCTCACATAGGAACTGGGAGGGACGACTACTTGAGGTGAGCACCCTTGAGCCCCCCGCCCCCAGTGCCCCAACCCCTTGCCCTCAACCATGATCTCCCTCCCGCTCTCCACACCTTTCAATCCCAGCCTTGAGCACCCTCCTGCACCCCAACCCTCTCATCTCCAGTTCCACCCCAGCCAGATCCCCTGCACTCTGAACCCCACACTTTTGGCCTCACCCTGGAACCTGCAACCCCAGCCCCAAAGCCTATAGCCCTTGCCTCAGCCCGGAGACCTCTCTCATATTCCCGACCCCTCAGCTCCACCTCCCAGGTTGGAACCTCCTCCTGCACTCCCAACCCAAAGCCTACACCCCCAACTGGAACTCTGACCTTCTCTGCCAGTGAAAATAATGAGTGAGTGAGGGTGAAGAAAGTGAGCAACAGAAGGAGAGGGGCTGGAGTGAGTCTGGGGAAGTGGGGAGCAGAGCCTCAGAGAAGGGGCAGAGCCTTGGAGGCATAGGGTAAGGGTATTTGGTTTTGTGAGAGTAGAAAACTGGCATTTCTGGCAGCTATACTATTGTTCATGCATGCACTAGCTCTTGTCAAGCTAGTCCAGGATGTGTGTGTGAGTTGAGACTCACACCCCTACCTTATAGTATAGCTATAGCCTGTCTCTTGTTGAAGTGAAAGGTATGGAGGGCAAGAAGTATGATGATTGGCTGACACAAGAAGGCTGTGGAGGGAGTTTTTTTGTAACCTAGAAAGGAAATTGACCAGTTAGTCAGAATCTTTGATGAAGCACAGATGGTAGGCCTGCAAAGAAAGTATGTTTGCTAGTGGGTCTGAGCCCAAGATTTCTATCCTGTGGGAAATACTCATATTTCAAACTCTTGTTCTCAACTCAAACTGAGGAGTACAAAATTTGAAATTTTCCACAGAATGGAAATTAAAAAAAAAGATTAAAAATTGTTGAAAGGTTTTATTTCAAAATCTTTGACCCGAGCAAATTAATTCAACACTCCCATAATCAAATGTTTGATTTGGTTGGTTGAATTGATCAGAAACTTCTTTTGAGTCAGCTCCACTTTAAACTATATTAACTAACTGTGGCACATAGCCTCTTGGGAGTTGTAGTTTGGGAGGCTGATGCTCCTTTTATTCCCTATAGGACAGGCTCCTTGGCTGGAGTACATTTTCCATGATGCATCCAGACTTATGTGACTCCCATGATGCTCCTTGCAGCTTTGTCAGAGGAAAATTCATGTTGCTGCATGGGAGGTATCTTCCAAGGAGCCTAGACCCTAAGAAGGAATGGGGGTCCAAACTACAACTCCCACAAAACAATACACTGATAAGGAAATACAGTTTAATGTGGTTTTTAAGTTATTTGAAATTAAGCATTTTGGGTCAGTTTCACAAAACAAAATATTTTGATAGATGTGAAACTGATCCAAAACAAAATATTTCATTCCAGCAAAATTGAAATTTTCTCCATGGAAAACTTAATATGAGAACTGTACTTTCTGTTGGAAAATCCCTGACCAGATCTACTTTCTATTGTCCCTACATGTGGACTAATCAAATGTTTTTTGTGTGTGTGAAAAATCACAGGCTCTTGGCATTTTGGGAGATTCTGATGTGTCAGCACTTCAGCGTTCTCCTCCTGTATTATTTCCCTTGCCTGCAGTGCCCCTTCCCACCCCTCTTTCCCCATCATGAAACATGAAGATGAGGCCGATAACGCCCTGGGTTCTCAGTGACAAACTTCTTGGTCCACGCCCATCCACCTGCTGCAGCCTTCCACCGAGTGTTTTCATTTTCAATCTGCCAGCAGAAGAATTCGTCCTTTATTCCCCTAGTGACATCTCCATCCTGTCTGGTCAGATACTCAGCCCTTCTTTCACCCTTCAAATGTACTACAAGGGTTACCAAAAGCCTTTTTGGCTCCTGCCTGTCTAATTTGGGACAGGACCCATAGTACCTGAGGCCAGATCTACATTTTTTTAAATATAAATTTGCGTAAATTATACAGAGGGCCTAATTTTTCTATAATGTGCAAAAAATGCCTATAAATATACATATCCCAAAAACTCAGACTTGCAAATCTCAGATACTTAGCAAATTAGTTGTTTTGCGTGTACAAATTATGTTACATATATAGTTAAGGCATAAATCTGAAAGCAAATTAGTAGTTTCTCACATAGGGTTGCCAGATACCTTCATGGAAAATCACAAACAGGCAGGGAAGAATTGGTTGAACAAAAAAAAAAAGAGGTCGCTGTGCCTTTAAATTACCTCGCTCCCCTTGCCCTCGCAATAGCGGCCAGCCTTCTGTCCAAGGAAAACAGAAAATACCAGACATTTTATATGTCCGGTATCTCTGGGTTTTTTTTCCAGACGGAAGGCCAAAATACCGAACTGTCTGGGTGAAAACCATGTTATATATCTAGATGTCATTTCCACAGTTAAGTAGATGTTTATTAAATTATAATTCCAGTATTCCGAAGGAGTGTATAATCAGTTATATCATTAACTTATCAGGTTAGTTTAAGCAAAGAAGCACAGCTTCTTAACAGCTATTATAGGAGAGGCTGGATCTTTTCAGTTTTCTACTCTTAAGGAAACTATCTGTGCTGCTAGTTTTGTGATCATGTCATTTTTAATAGTAGTTTACATTTGATTAATTGAAAAGTTTACATCCAAACATCCAAAACAGCTCTCTTAGTTTGTAATAGTGTCTGACGCTGTTAATTTCTTGCATTTCCTATTGGACTTATTTTTAATGTAGGAAAAGGTAAAATGAGAGGTTTTAGGTATAGTGGATAGTACACCAAATGGTCTACATTTACCAAAATTTTCTATAAAGAAATTTTCCAGTATTCAGTTTATGCAAAGGATGTAGTTTAACACAAGAGGGCAGTCATGTTATATATTGAGACTGTAATTACACTTCCATGTTCTTGACCATGGGTTAATAGGCAACTGGATGACAAAATGAACCTACTAGGACTTTATTTTTATAAGCACATTTTTCTTATACTTAAGTAAAATTCATTGATGTTGGATGTAGAGAGGAGCCAAATGAGCTGGGAAATGCTTGACTGCTCCCATGCTAAGTGATATTTATACACCTGAGGGCAAAATGGGTTATTTAAGGGGAACATTATTGAACTGATCACTGGTGTAGGATAGTTCAGATTACGATATGTTTCATACTTGTCACCCTCAAAAATCTCATTGAAATGTCAATATCACCTCATGGCAGGGAGATGACAGGAAACTTGCACATAAATCTCCCTTGGTGCAGTTTTAATGCTAAAGAAAAAGGATTTTCTTTGGAAAGCAAACTTGGTTTAAGGTTGTGGATTTCTGCGAAAGGTTTCTGAAAGGGTTGAGCAGATCTGTCTCTCTGTTTATTTTGGATGGGTTGTATGATAGCACTGGGGAAGACCCATTTCAATTTTCTTCCTCAGTGTTTGGCAGCACAGAACAACATATCCTTAGGAAGGCCAATGGGTAATGCTCAGGATGCTACTAGTGGGAGGAGCACAGTGCTTAGTGGGAAAGAACAGATTTCCAAAGTTGCTGTGTTCAAGGTGTAATAATAATATTTGACCTGGATTTAAAATCCTCTCCTATTTTTATTCCAAAGAGCCATCTACACTCAGCATACTGCTATGTTTAAAAACCATATTAAAACACAGCTCATGCACAACTCCCACAGAGCCATTTTTTTCAATTGGTTTGGCTGTCAAGTGAGGCTGAAGCCAAAAGGCTTGAGAAGAGTCTTCCAAAACTCTGATGTAGGGTAGGGAATTTGGGGCCAACAAAACCACTTTGGAAGAGGATAGAACACTCTGTCCAGGAGTGGTGCTGGAACCATAATTTAATGGGGTTTTGCAAACAGAAGTGTAGGGTAAGAATAGCCCAGGGGGCAGATGAGAGGTGGAAAGTAGTGTACGCAATCTCTGCTCACAGTTGTGTGTGACACTAATGGTCCCCAACAGGTAGGAAGTTTCCTCACAGATTATCAGCAGGGAATGTGCTTAGCTATTTGTCATTTTTATTATCATTAACTTCAGAATTCATATGCCAACCAATCGGGCAGAATGTACCGATAGTAGCCCCCGTTCTCAGCTGCTGTGTTATACTGCTGCCAAGCATGAGAATGAGAGATAGGCACCTTGACTGAACTGGGACTGTCCTGAGGACCTGAGTGGCCCGTAACGTAAACAACAGTAGCCTCTGGGCTTCTCTATGGCCAGATAGCTTGAAGCCCCCGAGGGACCCTGCATCATTCAGAGTGGTCATGGTGCAATATATCCCAGGCCAGTCTCTTAAAGAAAATTAAGTCAGACTGGATGGTTATAACAGTCCCCATTGAATTCCATGAAAACTTGCTAGTAGCAGCAAATTGGACATAGATTTTTTTATACAAACCTGACATTGTTTGAAATGGTATTTGAAGAGCAGTTGGCAGCTTTCCCTGTTGGTTGCCAATGTGTGTATTTTTTTTTCTTCCTGGGTCTCTGTCCATGTGTTTAAAATTGATTTCAGATATTATTTGATTAGTATTTACGTGAATGCTAGCTGAAAGTAATGAACACCTCATTCACACTGATTGGACTTCCAAAATTATATGGCACTTATGACTGAGCAAGTTTCACTCTTTAATGTATGTATCTTTTCTGTGACATAGGGAAGGACTATTATGCCTATTTTACAAGTGGCAAACTGAACCACAGAGAGATCAAGTTACTTGCTTGCTTTCACCAGACCTAGCACAAATCAAAGCTCTGACGCCCATAAGGCCTTCTTAGTTATTCTGTGATATTAACTAGCATTATTATCGAACTACTGCACCTCAAATATTCTTGACAGATAAGTACCCTGAGGAACAAAAAATATTTCATGCTGGTGGAATTCTATGGCCTCTATCCTGACAGACTGTATAATCAGAGTGGTCTCAATCTGTGACTACTGCTGACTGTCTGATTCAGTTTATTTAATTTCTCTGTCTGTAAAGGTGAGAATAACCATATCTACCACACAACTGTGTGCTGAAGCTTCATTAATGTTTGCAAGGTGCTTTGAGATGTTTTCTGTTGAAAGTATTATGAATATTATTGTCCTTCTGAGCTATGCCATAGCTTTTCCCAGCAACAGTGTTGGAAAGAATTTGTAAACTCGTGAGGGAAATAAGGCTGGCCATAAAGGGCTGTAAGGTACTGCAAATTGAACAAGTGCACCTGTAACAATCTATGAGCAACTGTTGTGCATGCAACAACCTCATTTGCACATGCAATCATAGGTCAGCATAAACAAATGCAAATGTAACAGGTGCTCTGAGAGTTTTGCAGGTGAACCCATTGCATGGAGCCCTGAAAGTTAGGCCTATAATTTTCTTTGTTTGCTTTGTTGTAATTCCTTACTCCATCCTATTGATCCTGATGGAAAGGGCTCATAAATGAAATTCTAGTTCTGACTGCAGAAACATTCAGAAGAGAAGGAGCTTTTTTCTTCCCCTTGCTAGTTTCTTTTTTCATTTTTTCTTTTGCCTCTCACACTCTTTAGATTCACTCCTCTAGAAGATCTTTCCTGTTTGTCACCCCCTACCATGCTCTTCTCTTTTCCTTTCCTCACCCATCCAGCTTCCTTTTCTTCTTTTTATTATTTGTATTTTTAGGTAAGGCTTCTTTTCAGTGTTTCTGTGCACTGCATTGGTTCTTGTGCAGACTGTGCTTCTAGGAAAAAAACTATAACAGACAAGATTTCTGACAATGATGATTAAGGTTATGTCTGCACTAGCGAGCTGACAGTTGTACACGTGTACCGATGCAGCTGCACCTCTATAAGATCTCTGGAGGGAAAGACACTCTGTACTGATGGGAAGAGAACTTTCCCGTTGACATAATAAAATCACTTCATTAGCGATGGTAGCTGTTGATGGTAGAAACTCTTCCACTGACACAGGATTGTGTACACTACCACTCATTCTGGCAAAATTTGTCACTCTACGGTGTTTTTAATACCCATCAGCCACATACCTTTTCCTGACATGAATGGTAGTGTAGACATGACCTAATGTGGCTTTGAGTGCTATCAGATAAGGAGTATCTGTAGGGGTGGGATCAAACACTAATGTTTTCAGACACCGATACAGATTGTGGGGTGCACAGTCTTTCCTTAATAGTTGATGCAGGTAATGTATTCTCATGCACCGGCCAAGCACTGTACGCCTTGACTTTCAGATTTCCAATGGGGAATGAATTTTACCATATTCCAATTTATATAGGGTCTTTTTTTCAGAGCAACTGTCACCTTGGGTCACTCCACTCCACGCCACCAAGCTTCTCTCAAATGAGAGCAACCACACTGCACAGTATTACCTCTACACAGCGATAAGCTTAGCAACATGGTTTGATTGGATTAGTATTTGATGAGTTGGGCTAACTCCAGCTGTCCCTGAACCCCCAGTGCATGTCAATCAAGTTTAGTCTACACTACATGTTTACTTCCGGGTGTGAAAAATCCACATCCCCAAGCAAAAATCCATATCCCCAAGCAATGTAGCTGTATGGACCTTAAAGCCTTCCCTGTTCCCATAGTAGACAATGCTATGTCATTGGGAGAACATCTCCTGCTAACATTGCTACCACCTCTTGTAGAAGGTGAGAGGCTGTTCTCAGTAGTGACAGATGGTAGAAGCAATGGTCTCAATGGTAGGAGCAATGGTCTCAAGTTGTGGTGGGAGAGGTCCAGGTTGGATATTAGGAAAAACTATTTCACTAGGAGGGTGGTGAAGCACTGGAATGGGTTACCTAGGGAAGTAGTGGAGTCTCCATCCCTACAGGTGTTTAAGTCTCGGCTTGACAAAGCCCTGGCCGGGTTGATTTAGTTGGAATTGGTCCTGCCTAGAGCAGGGGGCTGGACTTGATGACCTTCTGAGGTCTCTTCCAGTTCTATGATTCTATGATTCTATGATTAAGCCAACAGAAGAAGTCTTTCCCATCAGCTTAGAGTGTTTTCACCAGATGTGTTACAACAGTGTAGCTGCACCCATGTAAATTTGTTGTGTAGGCCTGCCCTCAGTGTCAGCAGTACTCAAGCTTTAAATCTCTTCCCTCTCCCCCACTTCTTCCACTCAATTAGCCAGCTAGCTCTGAGTTTAAAGCATCATAGGAGTCAAATGAGGGACAGTACAGGCAGTCCCCGGGTTACGTACAAGATAGGGACTGTAGGTTTGTTCTTAAGTTGAATCTGTATGAAACTGATCAGTTTCAACCGCGGCTGAATCTGGATGCCAGTTCTGACTTACATACAGATTCAACTTAAGAAACCCAGGCGTCCCCAAGTCAGCTGCTGCCGAAACTGATCAGCGGCTGATTCCAGGAAGCCTAGGGCAGAGCAACTATGCCTCAGGCTTCCTGTAGTCAGCCGCTGGTCAGTTTCAGCAGCGGCTGACTTGGGGACGCCTGGGGCAGAGCAGCTGGGGTGCTGCCAGGTTGGTCCGGAGCAGCGCTGCGGGACCAACCCGGCAGCCCCCAGCTGCTCTACCCCAGGGGTAGGCAAGAAAAGCTTGGTCTGCTGGGGGGGGGGGCACTAGCTGCACCCCTCCCCCCCGCCAGCAGACCAGGGAGACGGGGTGGCGGGACCGCCCAAGTCCTCCACGGCTTTGCTCCGTCTCCCTGGTCTGCTGACCTGGGAGACGCAGAGCAAATCCGCAGAGCACGCGGGCAGCAGGACAGTCCAGGCGCGCCGCGGCTGTCCCACTACTGGCGTGCTCCGAGGCTTTGCTCCCCATCTCCCTGGTCTGCTGGTCAGACCAGGGAGACTGGGAGCAAAGCCGCGGAGCACGCCCGCAGCGGGACAGCCCAAGCGCGCCTGGGCTGTCCCGTTGTGGGCATGCTCCAAGGCTTTGCTCCCCGTCTCCCTGCAGACCAGGGAGACGGGGAGCAGCTTTTCTCACCCCGGAGGACGGGGGCGGTGGACCGCGGCGCATCTGGGCGTCCTGCCGCTCCCGACCTCCGGGGCGAGAAAAGCCCCGTTCGTAACTGCGGATCTGACATAAGTCGGATCCGCGTAACTCGGGGACTGCCTGTACTTCAAATCTACCTCACGCTATCACTTCAAAAAAGAATCCTAGAATACCAGAATTGGAAGGGACCTCAAGAGATCATCAAGTCCAGTCCCCCGCTGTCACGGCAGGACCAAACACTATCTAGAAACTCTAGATCATCACTGATAGATGTCTATCCAACTTGCTCCATTGATGGAGATTCCACAATCTCCCTAGACAATTTATTCTAGTGTTTAACCACACTGACAGTTAGGAATCTTTTCCTAATGTCCAACCTAAACCTCCCTTGCTGCAATTTAAGCCCATTGCTTCTTGTCCTATCATCAGAGGCCAAGGAGAACAATGTTTCTCCCTTATCCTCAAGACTTGTTATCCTGTGAAATAAAGCTATCAGATTGCTTTGGCATGATTTATTCTTTACAGATCCATGCTGGATGTTACCTATCATCTTATTTTCTACCAGATGTTTGCGGATTGATTCCTTAATTACTTGCTCTAATATCTTCCCTGGCACAGAAGTGAAATTGACTGGTCTGTAGTTTCCTGGGTTGTTCTTATTTCCTTTTTTATAGATGGGCACTATATTTGCCCTTTTTCAGTCAAGGTGGTCTCCTGCCATACTTTCTGTCTTTCCTACACAGTGGAATAGTTTGCTTTTGGGCCATTAATAATGTCCCTTTGAAAAACAGCCCAATGTCTTCAGTTGTTTTTCCTCTTAGTCTTGCTTCCCATGAGACCTTACCTGCCAGTTCTCTGAGGCAAGCATAAAATATGCCTTCCTGAAATCCATTGTCTCTATTTTGGTATTGTCTCTATTTTCATAATTTAAGGAATAATTGCCCATTATTTGGCTTCTCCAGTTTGCTCATGGTTCCTGCAATAGTCTGGGTGAGGTGAGGACATTTGTACAGAGTCACACTATTTAAAACAGAGTTGGGCAAAATATGATCTGTGGGCCAAATTTGTCCCACCAGACTGCCAGATCTGGCCCACGAGAGCCTCAGCTGGCTCTCTTCTTGCCCTGCCCCCGCTAGGCACTGCAGCTGGGTGTGTTTCTGAATGCTGAGAGCCTGGAGGGAAGGGAGAGAGGCTTCTCTTGCTGCCCTTGCCCCCAGTAACTTGGCCAATAGCAGCTGCCTGTTTGCAGGACAGGCAGGATGTGAAGTGCCCCTTCTCCCTCATCCTCCAGGCTTACAACATTTAGTTCAGAACAATAAACATGGCCCCAGAAGCTGCCCTGAGCAGTACAGGGGCTGGAAGGCTGGCACCCTGGCTAAGGAACCTGCTCGGCTGCTGGCTGGGAGACAGGTAAGATGTCCTAACCAGAGCTGGTCTCTGGCACCCCAGCCTCTTTGTTCCCCAACCCTGCCTCCTTACCCCCATGTAACCCAAACCATCTGTACTCCTGCTCCAGCTACAGTACACCTTCCCAGACACTGCATCCCCTTCAATACCCCTCCTCAGGTCACAACCCCCTCTCAGACCTTGCACCCCAATCTACTGTCCCTGGCACAACCCAAATCCCTGCATCCTGTCCTACACTCCTGCCCCACGGTTACAACCCCCTCCCTACCTTGCACCTTGACCTACACTCCTGCCCCATGTAACAACCCCATCCCAGGCCCTGCACTCCTCTTACCCTCCTCCCCCAAGCCAGAATCCTCTACTTTACCCAGACCCCTCCCAGATCCTGCACCCCTGTCCCAGTCACAACCCAAACCCCTGCACCCTACCTCAGATCACACTCTCCTCACAGACCCTGCATCCCCTCCTCACCGCAGTCTATTGCCCCAGGTCATGTTCCCTTCCTTCACCCAAACTCCCTCCAAGATCCTACACCCGAAATCCCTGCTCCCTTCTGCACCCAACCTCCATCCCAGACCCCCGCACGTTCTCCATTAATATAATGGAAGAGTGCAGCTCTCAACCACTTACCAAATTATTGGAGTGGTTCCCCTACCAAAAATTATTTCCAACCCCTGATTTAAAGCCTTGTTTAAAAGTAAAAGAGAAGAGAATCTTTACAAACAGTCCGTGTGTATGCATGCGTGTGCACATATAAATAGGTTGGGGAGAGAAATAGGTTACATGAATATTAGGATCATTAGGAAGAGGAAAGGTCTATCTGGAGATTTACTTTAGTCCAACCTAAACTGAAAGCTAGTGTTAATTGTTTATTTTTGTCAAATTGATTACATTAAGTTGTAGGGGAGGCAGTTTGAGCTCATTTCAGTGTCTATTAGGTGCCAAAGCAACAAAATACTTTTGCATATGCCTAACTTTAAATAAAGAAGCACTCCTATTAACTTCAGTGGGGTACTCAAATGCTCACAGCACGTGTTCATGCTCCTTGCTGAGTCAGGGCCTCAGGACTGTTCTATATGTAACTAGCAGACTTTTAGCAAAGGGATTAAGAAAATTAGAAAGAACAGAATCTTTATCATGCTTGGGTTGTGCATCAGCCTTATGCTGGAACTGTCAAATTAGTGTGTAATTCTAGAGGACAAGAGAGAGACTCTGGCAAGTGTCTCTTCTGTTTCATTTGATGGTAAAGTGTATAATTTCATAGTCTATCTTATGGTTATGTATGATTATGGAAATGACTTTTTGTCTTGTACGTCTTTTTATCTTGAATAAAAGTTGTCAGGGATGTAATTCAAAGTGCTAGAATGTGTGTTTTCGGAAGTTTGGTTTTAATGTTAGGCTTGTGCTCATTTATAATCCTGAATGGACAATGCATTTGTTCTGTTTGACAGATGAACAACGGGAAAAGACATTTTGAAAAATGTGTTCCTGTCCTCTCTCTTTCTGTGTATCTTTCTCTGCATCTGTGCCAAGAAGAATCCCTCAGGGTGTCCTGGGTTGCATTTCCAGGAAGAAAGAATACCTGACTAGACTAGCAGTTACTAGTATTACCCTTCATGATCACTGTGTCATCCATTAGCCTATATGACTCAGAAGTGAAGCTTGCCAATCATTTTAAGAATTTGGATAATGAAACACCGAGAATTTTTGTTCCGGTGACAAATTTCTTCTGCCTTTGTTTAAAATAGCAAGTCCATCATATTTGGCAGGTTAAAACTGGCTTCCCACCACTTTCAATAACAGACACATTGCTACAGTACAATAATTAAAGCTTAATCCATGTAGTTGTAAGCTATTATAAATAATTATGGCTATTGAAACTTATGGATTTTAGCATTTTGGTTTTCTTATCTTTTCAAACTTCTCCCTCCCCAACAAGCAAAAGCCTCAATGTTTTAGAAAGGACTTTTTGAAGGCCTCATAATATCGCTTGGCTGTTGGTTATGTAAGCAGCTGTCTGCAGAAATTCATTAAATGTCTGATTGTGCACAGCCATGTCTGACCCTTGATGTTCACGCTGAGATTTCCCCCTGCAGGCTACCTTCTTGTCTCCAGTTGACATAATAGATGTTCATTACAGAGGTGCAGGCTTTACTGAGCCTCATCCAGTAAAGCATGAAATCATCAGTTAGAACTTTATATACAAAGGTTTTCAGTTTTCTGTGGAAAAATCAAAAATACGGAGTCAGGTTTCACCTGGCCTCGAATTATAAGGGCAAGGTAATGTGGTATCTGCTCTGCTGCTTTCCATCTTCGCATCACAGGATTTTCAAAGTGCCTTTGGATCTTTCCGTTTTCCCATACTTATCTTCCTATAAAATAATGTCCACAAAATACTTAGTTTTAAAATTGACTTAAATCCCAAGAGATTTGGTTTTGAAAGAGTATGGTGTAGCTGTACCATAGGAGTTCAGTGCTGAAACTGCTGAACACCTCTTGGAAGAAGCAGAAGTCTCTAAAGTCAGTGGAAACTGAGGGTGCTTTGTATCTCTAAAGGCACTCAGTAGCTTGCAGGCCTGAAACTTGTAACTTCATTGTCTCCTAGGGCTCTCTACTGTTTATTTTCCATTTGTTCTATTTCAGTGTCCTTTCCCCACCATTTTCCTGTTCAGTGGTAAGTTCTCTCACCATTTACTGGTACAAATTGGCATATTTTACTCCACATTTTTACTTTTTAAAAGGGGCATCACAGATCAGACATATTTTAATTATGCTAACCTGTTGCTTTACAACGTTCACAGACAAAGATAAAGAGGAAAGTTAAATTCTATGAGGAGCCCTTCAGTTCACTTTTGTTTTTACTGTTTTGCCACAAGTTACAATGTCAAAGGTTGCAAGGGTGAATACAATGGTCAGAAGAGGTAGGCTTAAGAAGGGCCCTTTTGACTGACAGTTATCCATATGGCTGAACTAAGCATGTGCTTATTTGTATCATTATGAATACACGTTTCAGTCATCTTATCCCACAGGGGCCATATATCAACATGGAGCTACTACTCTGTAGCTTCATATTCTGCTTTCCAAGTAAATGTACTAGGAATGCATAACTGGTCATACTTAAACAACAACGAATAGTTCAGCAGCACCTTAGAGACTAACAAAAATGTAGATGGTATCATGAGCTTTTGTGGGTACAACCCACTTCTTCAGGTGAATGAAATAAGGGGTACAGGGTACAAATAAATAGCAGAGAAAGAGAGGGAATGGGGAGGGAAAGAGAAGGGAAAAAACTAGGGAAAAAATATTGTCAATTAGATTGTGCTAGATGAGGCGAACAGAGTGGGCTGTAAGTACCTGGTGCTTAGCTATTTATATCGTTAGGGTGTGGAATGTAGTGGTCCATCCAGGTCAGGTCTTTGTTCGATCCTTTAGTACAGGTGTCAGACATGTAATTGAAACCGAGTTCTGTAGCTTCTCTCTTCAGCTGTTTTTTTAAATTGCTTTGTAATAATATCGTCACTTTTAGATCCATTAGTGGGTGCCCGGGAAAGTTATTGGTAATAGGATTGTTGGTAATAATTGGTAATAGAATTGTTAGCTGTTAAAACCAAATACAATACTGGCAGTCCCCGGGTTACGTACAAGATAGGGACTGTAGGTTTGTTCTTAAGTTGAATCTGAATGTAAGTCGGAACTGGCGTCCAGATTCAGCCGCTGCTGAAACTGACCGCCAGTTCTGACTTACATACAGAATCAACTTAAGAACCCCAGGCGTCCCCAAGTCAGCTGCTGCTGAAACTGATCAGCAGCTGATTCCAGGAAGCCCGGGGCAGAGCAACTCTGCCTCGGGCTTCCTGTAGTCAGCGCTGGTCAGTTTCAGCAGAAGCTGACTTGGGGCAGAGCAGCTGGGGTGCCTGGGGCAGAGCAGCTGGGGTGCTGCTGGGTTGGTCCAGTAGTGCCCAGAGCGGCGCTGCAGGACCAATCGGCAGCGCCCCAGCTGCTCTGCCCCAGGGTCCAAAACAAAAGCCTAGTCTGCTGGGGGGGGCACACTAGCTGCATCCCCCCTCCCCTCCGCAGACCAGGGACACGGGGAGCAGAGCCGCAGCGGCAGCGGGGTGCCGCGCCTCTGAGGCTTTGCTCTGGCAAAGTCTCAGAGGCGTGGGACCCCGCCGTGGTTGCCGCTTCAGTCCCGGTGCCTGTGGTCTGCTGGGGACGGTCCCCAGCAGACCACAGGCACCGGGACTGAAGCGGCAGCAGCGGCGGGTTCCCGCGCTTCTGAGGCTTTGCTCTGGCAAAGCCTCGGAAGCGCGGGAACCCGCCCGGTGCCCCTGGTCTGCTGGAGACGGTCAATCCGCCACCTCGACCTCCCACCTCCCACCCTCGACCGCCACCTCGACCTCCGGGGCGAGAAAGCCCCGTTCGTAAGTGCGGATCCGAGGTAATTCGGATCCGCGTAAGTCGGGGACTGCCTGTAATAATAATACAGTACAAAACCAGGTGCAATAGTCCTTGGAATTGACCAATTGAACGAAAAAGGCCCCTCCCATGCCACACCCTAAAAAATTGCTGAGTTATCAATGGAGAGAGGTCAACTGATGAACACCTGAATTTTGGATGTAACATTCTCAATCCACATAGGCCTTGATTCAGCAAAGTGCTTAAAGCACGTGCTTAAAGTTCATATGACTTCTCAGTAGTTGACTTCATTAGGGTTTAGATTTGTACTTGGGTCAAGCATATGCTTAAGTGTTTTGCTGATTCCTGACCAGAGTGGGAATGTAGAAAGGGTTGCCAACTCTCATCATTTTATCATGACTCTCGCAGCATTTGATCTTTTTCTAAAAAATCCAGCTCTTGAAATCATGTAATGACAATCCCAGATGTCATGTTTCTAGCCTTCATTACTGTGAAGAGGTATTTAAAAATGTGACTCAAGTGTACCTTAAAAACTCAAGAAGTTGAAGGTTAAAAAAAAAAACCCCAACATTTATTTTTAGAATCTCATGATTTGGCGGGGTGGCGACTCATGATTTTTTAATACGTGGGATTGGCAGTACTGTGATTACTTCCAAATAAACATACATAGTCGAAGTGCAGAAATGAAAGTATCTGTGTTCTCTACTAGGCTTAGTGTGCTTTGGTATCCTTAGGGGTGTGGAGATGGGAAAGGAATCTTCCAGCCTCCATTCTGGAGCTTCTGTCTTCTTTAGGAGGAAATAGCCTTTACTCTCTCAGTTTTTCCCTGACTGGTTTGACCAGTTCACTGATCTGTCTAGACGCAAAATAATTGTAGTACACAGGTGCACCTGTGGGCTTACTTTATACTGCCTGGAGACATTAGACAGTATTGGGGAAACAGTCATATACTGACAGTACGTTCACTAAAGAAATGAAACCTATGGGAAGCTGATACTAGTAAGGTAAATAAAGAAGAAGTGATAACTGTATGATGTTATCTCTGTACAATATATGTGCTGCCAAAATCACTTGGGGATCGGTGCACATTGGGGCTGATTAAGTATTGTTTCACAGTCACTCGAAAGAAGTTTTGTTAAGATAGCTGAATACTCAGTTTCTTAAAATACCTTTTCGTGTTTGCTTATTGAACTTAATTCCTTTCCTACTCTCTTTGTTTCTCTCTAGACCTATGTCCCTATCTCCTCCCCATTTCCCAGTGAGACTTTTTTGGACGGTATGGATTTTATAATGTGCTCACAAACCTCAGTCCTAATTGCTTCCTTAACCAATGAACATCAGTCCTTCAGTTTCTGTTCTTAAATGAATCTGTTACTGCTTCTTCCTTTCATTTTATCTACACTTTTTGTAATATTTGATTTCAATTTTTTAAATTTTTCAGTCAGTGACAGAGAAGTCTTTGAACAGTCTTATCAATAAAAATGTATATGTGCTTAAGACATTTTTTTTGAATAGCACTATAGCCACTTCAACTCCCACTCCATTTGCACACTCCTTAAACAGCAGTTGTGATATCTTATATAAGATTGGTACAGCTGCTGCACCATTCACAAGGTTTTTCCAGTGTAAAAACTGGAAAACAGCAACAAGAAAAAATGATGACATTATTAAGGCTTTCAATATAGGTGTAAAAGAAAACTATATACCCACCTATTGACTGAATCTTGAAAATCGTATCAGTAAAATCAGAGAACTGTGTGTGGGTGCCTACATGTGTTTTTGTCCATACACACTTCTTACATAGTCATTAATTCAAGGGAGCACTGTACTTTTTCCACATCATTACTCAGCTCTCCTTTTAAGCTGATTTGTCCTCCTTAATTGCTGTTGTACTTTTGGCAATTCAGACAGCCTTTGTTGTAAGGAAATCTGATTCAGTTCTCTCACTAATCTGTGGCTTCTTGTTTTAGGGTTAGTTTATATTAAGAACAGCTTCTTACCAGCAATCCATTCCCTTCCCTGACAAGATTCGATATCTCTGACAGATTTCTTCTCACACCCTTCTTTTCCTTTTATCTAAGCCAAAGCAAATGGTTTAATCACATCTTGCCTAATAACTACCTCTAGCCCTTACACCCAGATCCCGTTATGTAAAGCATAGATTAAATATAAAAAGTCATATTGCCATATTGCCATTTTCTTAAATAGTCCACAGATAGTTTATGCCTACAGCTTGCAACCCACACACTCGTTTGTAGCTTTAAGTAAAAGAACTCTCACTAAGGACTGAAACAAAAGTCTCAGAGGGTAGCCATGTTAGTCTGTAACTGAAAAAACAAAAGTGTTTGTGAATTGGAGATGAAGGTGTAGGGAGTACAGCTCACTTCCTGCCAAAACTCTGAGGTTTGCTCAGCATTCCATTGCTGTTCCATGTATTTGTCATCGGAGTGCAGACACATGTTCAGTCTAGCAGCTCCTCTGTCAGCCGGTGTTTGAGCAGCAGTTAAAAGAAGATGCACTCATGTGGAAAATCCTGGCAGTAGGCACCATGGATTATATTACAGCAGCTGTCCTCCACTGGAAAACACTGATGTTTACAGTGTGTATTTTTCCATGAGATTTCATTGTCTGTGTATAGATGTATAATAAAGAATGTTCTTCTGGAGGTGTAATCTCTATTTTTATAAAATATTATATATCACAATATAGGGTTATATATTACATTGAGTTCACATGACATTTTAGCATTAGCGTTTTAGCTGGTTTAGACACTAACTCAGAATGACATTAGATACTTAGCAAATAAAAAATGTGGGACTTGAATTTCTGTATATTAGCTTTCAAGGTCTTAGATATCTCCATGTATTTTGAAAAATCATCTACAATAGTGTGTGTGTGTGTGTGTGTGTGTGTGTGTGTGTGTGTGTGTGTGTGAGAGAGAGAGAGAGAGAGAGAGAGAGATGTTTAGTTCAAGCTTTTATCATTCTCAATTCTACTAAATATAAACATGGCAGCTAGTAAGCAATCCAGAATAGTGATTGTATATATACAGAGCCCAGAACTTCTAGTTAAGGCCTCTAGGTACTACTTCTATATGAACTGCCGGAGATTAACAATTATGAATAATGCTTGGATGCAAAACCAAAAGCTCTTTTCATTAATCTGTGTTCTGACATGCTTTGATGTAATATGACAGCACCTGTTTGCAGCTCTGTATTTTTAATGTTCTCTTCATGTTACAGTAGTATCTGACCAGAGGGGGCAAACTATGGCCCATGAGTCATATTCGGCCTGTCGGACCCTTCAGTCTGGCCTCGACTGGGACAGCCTGGTTGGGAAGAGCCAACCCTCCTCCCCCCGACCATGTCACACCACACAGAGTACTCCTCCTCCTCCCCCTCGGTAATATCCCTTATAAAGCCCCTTCAGTGTTCCCAGTGTTCCCTCTAAGTTGTGCACAGTTTTACAGGTGATTAATCAGCCCCACCCAGTCAGAGGTTCAGGGCTCCCTGCAGGGAGCTGACTGACTGGGCAGGGCTGATTAAACACCTGTGAAGCTGTCTGGCCACGCAGCTAAGAGGGGACACTTCCTCACGCTACACCTCATAGGGTCCCACCTCGGTAACATCCACATTCATGGCCTTCCTTAAAATTTCCATACCCAAATTTGCTCCTCAGGCCAAAGAGTTTGCCCAAAAGTTAGCTGCATGATTACGAACACCAAGTCCTGCCAAGTCCTATGTCTACTAGTTATTCTAGGAGGAAACATACCATGGGGAAATCAAAAGTGTCCCCAGCCATTATGTAGTCTTCCTTTAGGGCACAGCTACACAGCAGGGCTACAGACGAAATAAGCTGTACAACTTGAACTGTGCAACTTGAGCTGTCAACTTGAGCTCTGTTATGTGTAGCTTAAATCAAAATAGCTTATTTCGGCTTTTGGTGTTGTCTACAGAGCCGGAAGTCTGAGGAAGAACACTCTTCCTCTGACTTCCCTTACTCTGTGTAAAATTAGGGTTACAGGAGTTGGAGTAAGAAGTCCTCCAGCTTGACATGATTCTGATACTATGTCAAAATAACATAGTCCACATTTACACTACAAACAGTTATTTCAGAATAATATTAGTTATTGTGAAATAACACTGCTGTGAGGACCAGGGTTGCCAACTGACAGAAATTTCATTTACGGACAAAATGGGAAAAATTTACATACAAATTTTTTTTTATGGACATAATTTTTATACTATATTAAGACGACAGAAATGGCCAAAAGTGAAAAGTAATCGTTGTCATTCATACATCAATGTGCTGATGCTAATTTGGCGGGATAATGTAGATGATAACATCATGTGGATCACGTGATTCACGTTACGTCACCTCAACCATTAAGCTAAATAAACCACTAAAACGTCCAATTTCTGCTGCTCCACAGTAAAATGGCTGAAGCAGCACAGGAGAAATTTAATTGCTATAGAGTAATTGCTGGTTTTTGAAATTTTACTGGACTTCTATGAAATTTATAGGCACCTGCATTTTTTTACGGAATTTACGGACGTGTCCAATTTTGGCTAATTTTTTACAGACTGTCCATAAATTTACTGATGGTTGGCAATCCCCTGGTGAGGATGTACCCTTACTGAAAGAAGGCCTCAACAAACAGATATGCCTTCCATTTTTCTCTAAGGCCCTGATTCAACAAAAAAACAAGTTAAGTACATGATTAACTTTAAGCATGAATGTAGTCTCATCCCTATTCAGCAAGGCGTTGAAGCACATATGTAATTCATAACATGTATTTGAGTCCCATTGGTTACAACAGCACGTGTGTTTAAGTATTTTGCGAAATATGGATGGACTGTAAATGTTTTTCTGAGTCTGAGAGAAGCAAGACTTGTGTTTCTCCAACACAGAGTTCCACAGTTGTGTGGTTCCTTCAGAGTTTAACCCTGGACTTTACCTATCATAATGTTCCTGTTGATCCTAATATTCTTGGGCATGCAAAAAGAGAGATGGTACTTGAGGCAACCAGACCCTAGCTCATTGAGTGTTCTGGGAAAAAGTGGATACAAAATTGAAGGGGCATCAGCAGCACAGTATATTCTCATTCATCTGTCCCACTGAAAAGACGACTTTTTTCATTTATGCCAGCTTATGCTGAACACAGCATTTCATTGCTAGGCATAGATGGAATTTGTATGCGGTTATCTAGGCATCCTGTGACAATTGTATGCACTGCATATACTGTGGAACAAATTTTTTGTGCCCCTCAGTACTTGAGATTTCCACAAACAAACAGCATTTTTGCATGTCAATTGAGTTGTTCTCCAGTAGATATTAATAAAAGATGGCCTGCTGCAATGATTAATGGGCTCTGACTAAAGAAAAGTAGGGCAGACTAACTAGTGAGAGAGACTGTTTTACTCAATTAGAAAATCAAGTTGGTGGAGGTTCTTTATTTATTTGTGTTTCAGTAATGCCATGGAGCTTAGACGAGGACCCCTATTGTGCTAGGTTCTGTACAAACACATAAAGAGATGGTCCATTCCACAGAGCACTCACAATTTTCCCCTCTCTCTTTTGATTATAGGCTAAAACACTGTTTCAAGTAAGCAGTTTTCTTGATTGAAAATGTAAAGCAATATCTTTCCTACGCTTTATCAGACACACGTTCTAGCAAGAGGCTTTTACATCTGCACAAAATTCCAAAGCAGCATGAAAAGTGGAAGGATGAGCCTGCAGTTCAGACAGTCCCACTCTTTTTCTTAAGACAGCAAAAAGAAAGAAAAATTGCCTCTCACTGTCTGGGCAGTCCTAGCTAGTTTCAGCCAATTCTTCTTTCTCTGTAATCTGTATGTTGTCTGTTTGTATAAGATAACGAATTATCACTAGCTCCTGCAGGCTGTCTCACAAGTTTACAGATGCAAACCTTCAAATCAAAAAGTGTATATTTGGCTGGTTTCTCTCTCCTTCTCTTTTAACTATTGTTGCAAACCAGCCAAAGCAAACATAAAACAGCAGGGCACATTATTTACCCAATTAAAATGACAACAAAAATTCCATGTATTCATCTACATTTACTCTTTAATGCAGGTCACTAATGAAATCAAAACCCCTTGGTAACATAAATAGAAAACTTCATATCAAGCATGCTGCTTATATATTTTCATCACTAACATTAACTGGTAATTGGTTGATGATTTGGCGATATTATATGTTTGTGTTTTCACTTAGCTCTTCCTTATGCCATGAGCTTTTGCCTCAGCACTAACCCGGTAGTAATAAACTTCACAATGAAATCAGACTTTGAAGGATTTATGTACCAGCATTTGCACCAGACAACTTAAATCTCTAGAGAAGTTATAACCTCCATCTGGCTTACAAAGTGTAAGTCTGCCCTGCTGTCAGAGGGTATGTCTACACTTGCGCCCTAGTTCGGACTAGAGAGGCAAATGAAGCATATCGAAGTTGCTAATGAAGCACAGGATTTAAATATCCCACGCTTGATTAGCATATTCGCGGCCGGTCGCCATTTTAAAATGCTGGTTGCCCGATTTAACTTGCCGCGGGTAGACGCGGTAGTCCAATCCAAAACCCTTCGCTCGAATTAACTGTTACTCCTTGTGCAATGAGGAGTAACAGATAATTGGAGGGAAAGATTTTGGATCAGACTACCGTGTCTACATGTGGCAAGTTAAATCGGGCGACCAGCATTTTAAAATGGCGACCGGCCGCGAATATTCTAATCAAGCGCGGGATATTTAAATCCCGTGCTTCATTAGCAACTTTGATATGCTTTATTTGCCTCCCTAGTCCAAACTAGGGGGCAAGTGTAGACATACCCAGAGTGTAGTGCCTGTCTTCGGTTGGCCTTGAAAACAGGCTTCCTATAAATAGTAAACCTTCAGTTTTTGAGTCTCAGAGGGGTGGCTGTGTTAGTCAGTAACTTTAAAAATGAGAAGTCCTGTGGCACCTTAGAGTCTAACAAGAATATACAGTATCATGAGCTTTCATGGGTAAAACCCCCTTCCTTAGATGAGCTCATGTCTCTAAGGACATGTCTACACTAGAAAATTATTTCAAAATATCTTATTTCGAAATAATAACTCCCGATATAACTATTTCGGTGTCCACACTACAGTGAAGCCTCAAAATTAGTCCAAGGCAGGCTCCCTTAATGTGGATGCGCTACCTTGACTTAGAGCCCCAGGAAGCACTGGGGAGTAAATACTTTCAATGACTCTGGGGAGTACAGGCAGTCCCCGAGTTACGCAGATCCGACTTATGTCAGATCCGCAGTTACGAACGGAGTTTGCTCCCCGTCTCCCGGGTCTGCTGGAGACCAGCAGACCCGGGAGACGGGGAGCAAAGCCTCTGAGGATGCCGGCAGTGGGACAACTGCGGCGCGTCTGGGCTGTCCGCTGCCCGCGTGCTCCACAGCTTTGCTCCCTGTCTCCCT
The DNA here is from genome assembly GCF_052426305.1 of Pelodiscus sinensis. NCBI lineage: Eukaryota > Metazoa > Chordata > Testudines > Trionychidae > Pelodiscus > Pelodiscus sinensis. The sequence continues at coordinate 116,060,399 of NC_143056.1, read as the reverse complement.
GGTCCGCTGGTCTCCCTGGGGAGCATGTGGGCAGCGGACAGCCCAGACGCGCCGCGGCTGTCCCGCTGCCGGCGTCTTCAGAGGCTTTGCTCCCCGTCTCCCTGGTCTGCTGGTCTCCAGCAGACCAGGGAGACGCGGAGCAAAGCCGCGGAGGACCCGGGCGGCAGGTCCGCAGTGCTTCTTGGTCCGCTGCCTGCGTCTCCCTGGTCTGCTGGGGGGGGGGGGGCGCAGCCCCGCCCCCCCCCCCCCCCCAGCAGACCCGGCTTTTCTCCGGACGCCTGTGGTAGAGCAGCTGGGGCGCTGCCGGTTGGTCCCGCAGCGCCACTCTGGGCGCTACTGGACCAACCCGGCAGCACCCCAGCTGCTCTGCCCCAGGTGTCCCCAAGTCAGCCACTGCTGAAACTGACCAGCACTGACTACAGGAAGCCCGAGGCAGAGTTGCTCTGCCTCGGGTTCCTGTAGTCAGCTGCTGGTCAGTTTCAGCAGCGGCTGAATCTGGATGCCAGTTCTGACTTACATACAGATTCAACTTAAGAACAAACCTACCCTATGTTGTACGTAACCCGGGGACTGCCTGTAGTTATTTTGAAATAGCAGCAGTGGAGTGTCCACGCTACCCCTATTTTGAAATAACTACTTTGAAATAAGCATATTCCTCATGGAAAGTAGGAGATATTATTTTGAAATAACCAGCCCCTGATTTCAAAATAATGGGCTTGGTAGTGTGGACGCTCAGCTTGTTATTTCAAAATAAGGGTAGTTATTTCAAAATAGCACCCCAGTGTAAACCAGGGCTAAGTTGCCACAGGACTAGTCATTTCTTCAGTTTTGGAACTTAGTAACAAAAAAAGAGTCTCTTACAATTTCAGAGAAATAAGCTGACCTGCATTTCCTCCAGTGTTTAGGGTTCAAAATTAACTAAAGCAATAACTGAGATTTAAGAAAAACAACAGAACTTTTATATGCATAATTTCAAATAACATTTATAAACTTGATTGTTAAACCTTCTGATCTTGAGTGTTCTGTGAGTGTATAAAACTGCCTAAAAACATTGTATAATTTAGTGATGAGATCATGGCTGATATACAGACTTTATTTATTATACAACAATTTCTGAAGGCTCCTAGGGACAGTAATCCCAATATTAAGCACTGATGGTAAATCAGTGGTTTATCCAAGTAGTAGAATAATCATCATTGCCTGATTGTATAGAATCTGTCAGAGTAATACACAAGTGTTGTGACAAACTGCTGTTTTCATATAACTTAACGAGCATATTAAGCAGCCCCTTGTTACTGATTCATTTTGAAAATAAGCATGAAAATAAAATACTTTTGTGGATCCAATTTTGTCCTTTCCCATTTGGCAAATATTTTTCTCCACTTTTTTCCTCCCCCCTCCCCCATTTGTTTCTGTTCCATTAAACTAATTTAATTAAACAGATGCTCAGAAAAGCATGAGACTCACAGCACATGTTGTGGCACAGACTGCATAAGCCTCCCACACATAGCTCCACTAATGTGCCTTAGTTGTAACCTGTGTATTCCAGCCCTTGACCTCTTCTGAACAGACAGAGTCAATTGTGCCAAACAGTGACAAACTGTGCTGTGGTTTTGTGAAGATGACAAATGACAGCTGGAGACTAGACAAGACCAACCAAATTTATTTTCACTTGTAACATAATCCAGGTTTTTTTCCTAATAGAGAAAGGGAGGTGGGGGAGGGAGAGAGGGGACAGGAGGAGGGGAGAGGAGATATTAAGCATGTCTGCTGTTTGTTTACCATTATTTTTTGCCATGGTGTTTGTAGCCTGTAGGTCCCAGAATATTAGAGACACAAGATGGGTGAGGAGATATCTTTTATTGAACCAACTTCTGTTGGTGAGAGAGACAAGCTTTTGACCTTATATAGAACAGACTGAAGTTGGTCCAATAAAAGATCTTATTTTATCTACCTTGGTATCATGAGCTTTTGTGGGCACAGCTTACTTCTTCAAATAAAGAGCCCACGAAAGCTCATGATACCATCTACATTTTTTCTCTAAGGTGCTGCAGGACTATTCGTTGTTTTTTAATTAAAAAAAATTCAGTTACAGACTAACACAGCTACCCCTCTGCAACTTTTATCTACCTTGTCTTTCTAATTTTGTTTACCAAGACTTTTGTCAAAAGCATCACCAATTGCAGTAAGAATATACAGAGGTCTGAAATATACCTTTGGTGCTTCAACAAGATGATAATTTAGTGTACCATGCAAAAATTGCAGTTACTATATTTTGGGTGTGGTTTAATTTCCCACTCTTTTAGTATTTTACAAAATCATCAACAACGTTTCCTTAAAGGGCGGGGGAGAGGTGTGAAATCCTGCCCTCCCAAAGTCAATAGGAGTTTTGTCATTGACTTCAGGAAGAACAAGGTTTGATTCCATTACATTGTTTCATTTCCAGATTTTGTCCTGCAGCAGAGATGTCTTTGTTTGTTTGTTTGCATAACACTTAATGGGCCTTAATCCCTACTTAGGTTTTCAAGCTCTGTTTATGTGTAATGATTGTGGCAATAATCTAAATAGAAACCGAACTTGTATGCTATGGCATAGTGAACTAAACCAAGAGCAACATAAAACATTTTAGGAGCGTAACCTGAACTCAAATCTTATTACCAGGACCTTAATTTGCAAACCTATGTTACGAAATTGGATCCACCAGAAGTCAGTTAAGCAGCTGTTGTGAAATAATGAATGGTGCTGCTAAGAAGAAGATGTCAGTTGTGACTAACTGGGAGGATGGGCAGTTAATTATGGTGGATTCAGTAAGCCAGGCAGGAGAAAGCTGGACAGAAAAATACCAGTCCAAAAGAAAAAAGCTTCACATACACTTCTTAGAGATATTAAAAAAACTCCAATAGATCCATGTAGCTGAATCAGGACTTGGTACACTATGTGCTACACGATAGAGGCATATGCTGAAGTATGTGTAAGGCGAAAAATAGGACAAATTCAAAAGACTTAGTTCCCACTTCAGCAGAATGCTTCAACACATGCGTAATTTTAAATAAAGCATGTACTTAAGTGCTTCTCTGAACTGGGCCTTCAAAAGTGAGAACAGAAATATTCTTCAATATTCTCATGAGTCTTTGTTTGTGGTAAGTCTGAGGGAAAATTGTGGCAAAATTATGTTGTCAATCTAGAATCTAGATTAACCCTAATTTAGGCAAGTTAGATGTCTTGAAGTCACTAGGGCATCCTAGAATACTCAACAAGCTGACTGAGGAGATATGAACCATTAGTGATTATCTTCAAAAAGTCATGGAAGATGGGAGAGATTCCAGAGGCCTGGAAAAGAACAAATATAATCCCAGTCAATAAAAGGGGAATACGGACAACCTGAGGAATCACTGACCACTCAGTTTGATTTTCAGTACCTGGAAAGATAACAGAGCAAATAATTAAGCAACCAATTTGCAGACACTTAGAAGATAATAAGGTGATAAGTAACAGCATGGATTTGTCGATAACAAATCATGTCAAAGAAAGCTACTAGGTTGGTTTGACAGAATAACAATCCTTGTGGATAGAAGGGAAGTGGCAGATGTGGCATATTTTGACTTTAATAAGACTTTTGAAATTATCTTGCACAACCACATAATCAAACTAAGGATGTTAAGTATCAGGTAATTGACTAATCGAATAGTCAATGCATTTTTGCATTGACTATTCGATTAGTCGATAGGGCGCTGAAGGCAAAAGCGCTGAAGCCCCGGGGTCAGCTGAAGACTCCCCAGCTGACCCTGGACTCCATGTGGTGTGCCCTGCTGCTTTGAAAAGCTGCAAGGAGCCCCTAGCTGATCCCACGCTCCACGTGGCATTTCAAAGTGGCAGCACTGCCCAGAGCCTGGGCTCAGCTGGGGAGTCCCCATGGGGTCAGCTGATCCCGGGCTCTACGTGGCGCTGCTGCTTTGAAATGCCACAAGGAGCCTGATGCCGGGCTCCTCATGGCATTCAAAGCAGCAGCATTGCACGGAGCACCCTGACCCCTGTCTGATAGAGGCAGCAAGGGGAGGGAGAAGCGACTAGTCAACTATTCTGTCACTATCTGATAAGCATTTGCTTATCGGATAGTTGACTAGTCCTTCGCATCCCTAAATCAAACTAGGAAAATACAATCTAGAAGGAGATATTATAAGGTGAGTGCATACACTGTTGGAAAATCACTCCCAGATTAATTATCAGTGGCTCATAGTCAAACTGGAAGGGCAAATCAAGCGGGGTCCCTCAGGGATTGGTTCTGTTCTGGTCTGGTTCTGTTCAATGTCTTCATCAGTGATTTTGATAATGTACACTTCTACAGTTGTGGATGATACAGAGCCGGGCAAGTCTGCGAGTGCTTTTGAGGATAGAATTAAAATTCAAACTGATCTTGACGGACTGGAGAAATGATCTAAAGTAAATAGGGTGCAATTCAGTAAAGACAAATGGAAAGTATTCCACTTAATAACAATCAGTTCCACACATACAAAATGGGAAATGACTGCCTGGGAAGGAGTATTATGGAAAGGAACCGGGGGGTCAGAGTGAATCACAAGCTAAATATAAGTCAGCAATGTAATACTGCTGGAAGAAAAGCAAACATCATTCTGGAATGTATTAACAGGAGTGTTGTAAACAAAACACAAGAATAGGACAAGAAGCAATAGACTTAAATTGTAGCAAGGGCAGTTTAGGTTGTACGTTAGGAAAAACGTCCTAATTGTCAGCATAGTTAAACATTATAATAAATTGCCTTTGGAGAAGGTGGAATCTCCATCAGTGTTGATTTTTAAGAGCAGGTTAGACAAACACCTGTCATGGGTGGCCCTGAATAATACTTAGTCCTGCCTTGAGTGAAGAGGACTGGTCTAGAAGATTTTTTCTGGTCCCTTCCAGTCCTACAATTGTATTCTAATTTTGCTTATTTTCATGGCAACTGTCAGGCCCTGTACCTTGTGTCTGACATTTATGTTGGTTAAATATTGTTATATACAATAATTGTTAATAAATACATGTACATTTAAATATGTCACTTTTTAAATCATTTTTGCATTTGAAAATCGCCTATACAATTTTCTTTCTGCACATCAAACAGAACAATGAGTGGTGACTGTGTGAAAACCAAGATAAAAAATTCACCACACTGAAAATGTAAACATCTTAAATGGTGGAAGTTAAGTAGTTTTTAAAAATATTTAAATAATTTATGGTATAAATTATACTATATTATGCCAATTTCATAGGGGAGACCAGAGTTTCTCCCATTTGGGGTCCCAAAAGGGAGTTGCAGGGGAGTCACAAGATTATTTTAGTGGGGATTCTGGTATTGCCAACCTTACTTCTGTGCTGCCTTCAGAGCTGGTATTGTAAACATGATTTTTTAAAAATCTCTTTAATAGAAATGTTATTCAAAATACAGTCTTAAAGATTATTGGATGAAATACTTGGAGTGGGGAATTAAGTCTGTAGTCTTTGGCCATCTAAGTTTAAGGAGAATGTCCTTTTTTATTATCCTTTTATGTTTTGATAATGAAAAATATTGCAAAACTATCAAAAGATCCTAAACCCTTAGAAGGAGTTGATGGCAAAAATTGTACAATGTTTGCTATTTGCTATGTAAAAGAATCAGGTTTTATACCTGAGAACTGGACTGGACTGCTCCCATTGCCCCATCAGCCTCCCCTGTGGCCCACTTTTCTGTGTATAGACAAGCATCCATCTTTGAATATCTGCTTGTCGTTCATTTATGTATTTTTAGAGAGATGTATTTCATGGGATCCTTACACACAGTTTGCTAAGATAAAGAACCTCTGTACACTTGCTGGTAAATTTCCAAAGTAACATACATTGTTTACACCCTTTGTGACTCTCATTTACATTGGTAGAGATCTGTGAGACTCAGGTCCCCATTCTGTAAAACACACAAGCATGTAGTTAACTTAAAGCACATGAGTGATCTATCTCCATAAAGCAAACAAGTTGTGCACATTATTGAAGTCAATGGGGTTGGTCATGTTCTTAATTTTCAGCACAAGTTTAAGTGCCTTGCTGAACTGGGGCCTTATTCTTTAGAGTTGTTTCTTTCAGTAAATTCTGCAAGAAACATTAAGCAAAAAGTTTTAGTATATGTGGAAGAATGATAAACAGTTGTACCTGATTTAACAGAAATTAAGGAAGTGCCTTCCGTCAACAGAGAAACCAGTTTTGTTGGGTTTTATGTTTTTGTTTTGTTTCATGCTCTCTTTGGACTAAATCAATATTCAAGATGAAATAGTTCTTTGAAAATCCCACAAGAAATCTGCATTTATACCTTCTCAAATCATTCTCTTTTAAAATGTTTGCTCTGAACTATTGTGCCGATTTTCAGTCTTCATCATTCAGAAATGGTGCACTGAATGCAGCGTAGGAAAACCAAAAGCTGCTTTTTTTCCATCAAACATATTTGTGTTAATCTGTGTACAAGAGACCAAACAGAGGCAGAGTTGTTGTTAAGACCTGATGAGAAGTTCAAAGTTTTCACACTCTGTAGGGTGCAGCACATGCCAGAGTGCACCAACTTTGAAAGGGGTGGTACTAGCATGCTCAGCAAAAAAGCCTCCACACCTGTTAGATCCCTTCAAATGCATTATTAAAATTGGAAGAGAGAAAAATGTGGGAATCTTAAAAAGGAGAAATTGCTGGCCAATGTGTGTGGGGGGTCTAGATCATTTTATTTTATTTTAATATACAGTACTATCCTCTAATCCCATTTTTAAAAAATCCACACGTCATAGAAAGTGGAGAAAGTCAGACATTTTAGATCAACTTTAAACTTTTGCCAATGCAGGGCTGTACCCTACAATATTTTCTTGACTGCTTTGTACTGTCCAGTTTTATCTTGTTCAAGTGATAATGCATCTCTTGAGAGATTGTTCCAAAGCCTAATAGATTTCACTGTTAGGAAATTTACTGTTGTTATTTAGTTTAAATTTTGTTTTACTCAATTTCAGACCATTACTTCTAGATTAAACCTCCATGAATCATGCTAAATAATTCCTCACTCTCCTTGGTGTTTCCACCTTTCGTATAGCTGTAGACCTGTACACCACCAATGCTTTCAAGTCTTTCAGTTTTTAAAAAGAAAATAAAAATCTCAGCATAATGTTTATTGACCTTTTGTTATGCATTGAATCAGCACAAAAGTCCCAGCTCAGGCTATTTGTATTGACGCTCTAAAGTAAAATACATCAATAGTAACAAAAAGTAATGAAGCTTCAAAGCCTTGTTAGTCTTTAACGGGAAAAACTTAAAAAACCAACTAATAGTCTGGTAGCACTTTAAAGACTAACAAAACATGAAAACATGTAGATGGTATCATGAGCTTTCTTGGGCACAACCCACTTCTTTTGAAGAAGTGGGCTGTGCCCAAGTACGCTCATGATACCAAAAAGTACTGAGTAGGCACAAGGGGCTCTAATTAGGTTTTGTTCTTTGAACCAGGTGTTGAATTTCCTGACGTTGGGCCAAATTTTAAACCTCACTCCAGCCCCTTGACATCACATTTGTGACACAAAAAGTCTGTAAAATTTACTTAAATGGCTAATTTCTTATTGTACAGAGAATTTATACTCATTCTATAGCATCCTTCTGATTGCTTGCTGGGAGGAAAAAGGGGGATTATAACTGGATTGCCCTTCTTAGAGCTCTAGGCAGCCAGGCGCAATTTAGAGCATATTTAAAGCAGCTCTGAGTTGAACTAGGGACCAAACCAGTCCACGAGCAGCAGCAAATACCTCACGAAGCCATTTTTGCTACACCCTCCTTTTCTGGTCCCTGACTTAGCACTGTTCCACCACCTTGGAAGAACTAGCCTTCCATTGTAATTTCTTTTAAAGTATGTTCATGTTCTTCCACTATCATAATTTTTGTCTTCAAAAGCATAGTGAAGGTTTTTAAATAGTAAAACAATTGCATTGGTGTCAGGATTTTATCTCTGTGGTGAAATTCTAGGTACAGTTAGGCCATTATCACATCCCAGGTTAACATGTTATGCATCATGAATATTTGTTTTCATAACAAGTGAAATGTCAGTTAATCAGACTACAGATGAAGAGCTGCATTAAAACCTCTGTGGCTATGCCTACACTTACAATGGCATGTAGAATAGGGTTTCTCAATCTCTTTTCCTGAGCCCCTGTTCCTCCCCGCAACATGCTATAAAAATTCTATGGCCCCATTGTGTCACTACAACTGGTTTTCTGCATATCCAGTAGAGTACAAGCCAGGGGCAGTGTTAGAGAGTAGCAAGAGGACAATTGCCTTGGGGCACCACTAAGCTAACTTCAGGTTTTGGCATTCTGCCCTGGGCCCCTGTGAATTTAATGCTGGCCCTGCTTTCTGCCTTATTTGGATGGCCATCTGAACCTGCTCACAGCCTCCCAAGGGATTTTGCACCCCCAGCACACCCTGCTAGTAACAGCAGGATAGTTGTGTATTTTTAGCAGGGTAGTGTCTCACTGCCAGAGCCTTTCACTGACCTGTAAAACTACACACAGGACTGTGGATGAAGCCTGCATTTCACTGTGACATGTGTACCCTGCATGCCACCGCCAGTGGACATTGGACCAGGAGGAGGATGGCAGGATATTTTAAACTAGTCTGAATTGTTGTTGTTTTAATTATTGCATATTTACATTCTTTTATTTTTTTGCTCTGCCTGAAGCTACTAGGGTTGCCAGATGGTCTCTCAAAAAATACTGAACATACGGGCTAAAAATTTGTTGAGGGGAAAAAAAAAAAAAAAAACACTGAACACACATCCTGTGTGGCTACTACCAAGAGTCACCAAGCTGGGAACAAAGGGGGAGGCAGCAGAGCCTGCTGCTTGCTACCCAAAGCAGAGAGAGGCAGCCCCCGTGGCAACACAATGGCGGGGGGGGGGCGTGTTAAGGGAACCACCATGGGTAGGAAGTGACTCCCCCGTAGCCAGGTCTTTGCTTGTCCCAATAGAAAGAAGCAGAAATTCCACCCCAGTCAATTTTGGCTGAGAGCTCATGGAAGGCGCCTAAGTGCAACTACAAAGCACCTGCGGGCTTCTTTCCTGGATTACGGCACCACAACGTGCTTGAACAGTGCTCAGGAGCAGGGACAGGGCTTTGCCTCCTCCCCAAGGTGTCACTCCTCAGACGCAATCAGCTGAGGGCTCCCAGCGCCAATTGCACCCTGCCTCCCAGCCACTCCCCCCGCCCGGCTTCGGTACACAACCCAAGGCTCCCAACGCCGATTGCAGCCCCGCCTCCCAGCCTGGGACTCCCTCTGGTTGCGTGCAGAAGCCTGGCAGGGATGGGGGTAGGGGCTAGGACTGCCAGCACCAATCGCGGCCCCGCCTCCCAGGCACTCTCCTTACCAGGCTTCCGTCTGGCGCCCAGACAGAAAAACAGAAAATACTGGACATTGCACATGTCTGGGATTTTCTGATTTTTGTTTACCAGACAGAGGGCACAAAAACTGGACTGTCTGGTAGAATATCGGACACCTGGCAACCCTAGAAGATAAACATTTTACAGGTGCAGCCAATGACACTAATATATTATTGGGGCATACAGTGGTTGTCCTGGAGCCAAATGAGAAGCTTTTGTCAAGCATAATCTGTAGGAGTGAAACTCACCCAGGGTATGTCTACACTAGCCCCCTAGTTTGAACTAGGGACGCTAATGTAGGCATTCGAACTTGCAAATGAAGCCCGGGATTTAAATATCCCAGGCTTTATTTGCATGTTCCTATCCGTTTGCCATTTTTAAATGCCACTACTCTGGACTAAGTGTCCGTGGCTACACGCGGCAGTTATACAGTAATTCGAACTAAGTCCTTAATTTGAATTACCTGTTACACTTCATCCCAGGAGGAGTAACAGGTAATTCGAACTAAGGACTTAGTTCGAATTATCATTTAGCTGCCATGTGTAGCCGCGGGCAGTTAGTCCGGACTATTGGCATTTAAAATGGCGACCCAACGGGAGCATGCAAATAAAGCCTGGGATATTTAAATCCCGGGCTTCATTTGCAAGTTCGAATGTCTACATTAGCTTCTCTAGTTCTAACTAGGGGGCTAGTGTAGACATACCCCAGATGGAGAAGGCCAACATAAAGACCCTGCCCCACTTACGTCTAGGATTGCCAAATGGTTTCAACAGAAATACCGGACACACTTGACATTACATCACAATCTACATTACATCTTATTTAGAAAATACCGGACATTTATATTTTCTTAATTTGTTTCCCAGACAGAAAGCTCAAATATTGGACTGTCTGGTTAAAAACTGGACATCTGGCAACCCTACTTACATCTCTTCTTCTCTGGCTCATGAATGAGGCAGATTGGCCATGCAGGACACCGTTTGTTTCATGAAAGGGATTTGTGTATTTAGGTATAGAGGGTAGCAATGGGATAAACCAGAGTAAGGATCCAGCTGGGACCTGGTCAAAATGCTGATTCATTGAAAACAGAACAGTTTGTGAAATAGTTATGGATTCAGCAGGATACCAGCTTTTAAAAAAATGTGTTTTTTTTTAAAGTAGTTTTGAGATTGTTGAAACATCTTGCTGTGACACTGTTGAACCAGAAAGTTGTGGGTGGGGGAGGGATGGAGGGTTGAGTCAAAAACACTTTTTGTTTACAAATTTTAGTAAATGTATTCCTTAAAAAGATTGTAAAAAGCAGGGGGGGAAGGGATGTCTACATTGAAACAAAATGTCTCAGAATGATCATAATAAAAATGTTGCAATGGACCCAAACTGATTTATTTTTAGATTGTCATTTTGCAAAATATACTGAGATTTAAACTTTTTGCCCATGTTATGTATGCACTGATCCACTAGCCTCAGCTCCCTGTGCAAGTTTTACAAAAGCACTACTTCTATTAATCCAGCAGGCTGGCTCTGCAGCAGACCTGGACAAAATATGGCCCCGAGCCTGGATCCGGCCAAGTCACCGGATCTGGCTTGCAGATGCAGCGGAGAGCCTCGGGCAGACTCCTTGCTTGCCCTGTGCACTCTTCCCCCCCCCCCCCATACCGCTCAGAAAAGGCTTCCACAGCTTTTTTTCTTTCTTAGCTGTGAGCCCAGGGGAGAGAGGAGTGGTGCTTCATGTGCTGCTCCCGCCCCCAGCACAGGACTACGCAGCGCGTGAAGCATCACTCTCCCCTCCCCTCAGGCTCTTATTCCCAGCCGCACATGCCCCCTGGTGCCTGTGTGGCAGTGAGTCAGGCAGGATGGCTGGCTGACTAAGAAACCTGCTGGGCTGCTGGCTGGGAGTCACCCAGGTAAGTCTCCTGAGCAGAGCCTGCACCCAGCCCTTCCCTCCCCCAATCCTCTACCACCACCCCACTTAAGCCAAACTCTCTGTCCTCCTCCTGAACCCAAACCCCCTCTCAAACCCTGCACCCCAAACTCCTGCCCAAGGTCACAACCCAAACCTCTGTACCCCTCCTCCAGCCCAGTCCCCTGCCCTAAGTTACAACCTCCTTCTGCCCTACATCACAACCCAAACCCCTGCACCCCAATCGCCTGCCCTAGGTCACAACCATCTTCTTCACCCAAACTCCCTCCCAGACCCCATATCCCCTCTTTTTCCCCATGTTCCCTTCTGCACCCAACCTCCATCCCAGACCCCACAGCTCCTCCATTAATATCATGGAAAAGTGCGGCCCTCGACCACTTTCCAAAATCTTGAAGTGACCCCCATGAAAAATTATTGCCCACCCCTGCTCTGCAGGAATGTCCTTTGGATTTATGGGGCCCTATGCAGTACTATGAAACAGGTGCCCTGTGGCAGCTGGGGGGGGGAGGGGATGATTTGTTTAGAGATGAGATTTTATAGTTTTTAGCAACACACTAATGAAATATTATTGAAGGGGAATTTTAACTAAGGTCCTGTAGACTAACACAATAAATTCAGAAACTGACAATATAGGCCTGGGGTTGGCAAATGCCTGTTAAGTGGCTTCATTATCACTTGAATGGCTCTTTCTTAGGTTCAGTATTCAGCTAGTAGGTCTCGGAGGCTTTTTCACTTTTAAGTTAGGTAGATCATCTCTAGAGGAAGCAGAGCCACAGAACAAGGATAGTAATAGGTGGACATTAAGACCCAGTGATACCCCACATTTTCCTGTGCCCCATGCAGCTGCAAATTCTGTGTATGGATATGAACGGCCCTGTGGCTGTGAGTGGCTACATGGTTGTGATTGGGTGAGGGATCTCTAGGGCACTGCTGCACTTTTTGTCAGCCAGACATACTCACTTGTGCCAACATTGTTGGGAGGGAGAGGTATTTCCCTTACAACTGCTTCTCCTGGTGTAAGGGGGGATTTTGCATGCCTAAAGAACTCAGTGTCCAAATGGGCCAGGGTATGTAATGCAGGCCTCAGCATAAGAGAGAGATTCTAGCTTGAAGAAACTGCTTTGCAGAGGGCAAGATCTCAAAGCACAAGAGGGATCGAGGAGAGGAATTAAGAAAGAAAACCTTAGAAAACTCATGGAAAAAACAAGAAAAGCAAGAAAAAGGGAGGGGTGAGTTTATAAAAGTATTTACTGTTGGTCTACTTGCTTCCAATGAAATCAAAATAAATATTTTGCTATGGACTTCAGTGGGTGCAGAATTCTGATATTTTTAATGATGTTTCTATATTGTATTGTATTTCTCCTGACAGAAAAGAGAAAAAGGGCTATTGTAGGGTTGGAAGGGTGACTACCTGGCTAAGCACAGCATCGAAGATGGAAAAGCAGCATGGTAGCATTTTCTCCTTGTTTCTTATCCAAGCTTTGGCTGGAATGCCTTGTCTTAATTAGAAGCGTCTCTGCAGCTGTGGATAAACCTTCATGGTTGCAGTGCCTTGTTTTTATTGCCCTTGGCTCTATACTACATTGTAATCAACGTGTCTCATTATAAATGAAACACTTTGTCTTCCAGAAGTAGTCTTATAAAAAGTCTACACTTTGGCTGAAGTGTGTGGTGTGTATGTGTGTATTTAGCTGCTTGACTTCTATGAGAATTTCTTAGTGCCCATATTTAATTGGACAATTGCTGTAAGGAAAAAAAAAAGGTTGGTTCAGAGAGCTATTGAAATTAGATTGCAGAGGAAATATTTCTGCTGGTAGAAATGCAAGAATGAATGGTTGAATGTATACTGGAAAATATGAAGTGAAAGTCAAGTTATATGATAGGATTTGATTACTGCTACAGATGGCCTTTTGTTGGAAAAAACCAAGAACATGGCAGTATAAAATGCAGTAGGTACAGAGGATACTTCATGAACCTTTATCTTATCAAGATGGCATTTATTATACAGGCAGTCCCCGACTTACGCGGATCCGACTTACGTCGGATCTGCACTTACGAACGGAGCTTTCTCGCCCCGGAAGTCGGGGCGAGAAAGCCCCGTTCGTAAGCTGCTCCGGTGCCCCTGATCTGCTGGAGACCGTCTCCAGCAGACCAGGGGCACCGGGCGGGTTCCCGCGCTTCTGAGGCTTTGCCAGAGCAAAGCCTCGGAAGCGCGGGAACCGCTGCTGCTGCCACTTGGGTGCCGGTGCCTGTGGTCTGCTGGGGACCGTCCCCAGCAGACCACAGGCACCGAGACCCAAGCGGCAGCAGCGGGCGGGTTCCTGCGCTTCTGAGGCTTTGCCAGAGCAAAGCCTCAGAAGCGCGGGAACCCCCGCTGCTGCCGCATGAGACCCGGTGCCTGTGGTCTGCTGGGGACGGTCCCCAGCAGACCACAGGCCCCGGACTGAAGCCGCAGCCGCGGGGGGGTCCCGCGCCTCTGAGGCTTTGCTCTGGCAAAGCCTCAGAGGCGCGGGACCCCCCCGCGGCTGCGGCTTCAGTCCGGGTGCCTGTGGTCTGCTGGGGACCGTCCCCAGCAGACCACAGGCACCCAGACTGGAGCGGCAGCAGCGGCGGTTCCCCGCGTCTCTGAGGCTTTGCTCTGGCAAAGCCTCAGAGGCGCGGGACCCCCCCGCGGCTGCGGCTTCAGTCCGGGTGCCTGTGGTCTGCTGGGGACCGTCCCCAGCAGACCACAGGCACCCAGACTGGAGCGGCAGCAGCGGCGGTTCCCCGCGTCTCTGAGGCTTTGCTCTGGCAAAGCCTCAGAGGCGCGGGACCCCCCCGCGGCTGCGGCTTCAGTCCGGGTGCCTGTGGTCTGCTGGGGACCGTCCCCAGCAGACCACAGGCACCCAGACTGGAGCGGCAGCAGCGGCGGTTCCCCGCGCCTCTGAGGCTTTGCTCTGGCAAAGCCTCAGAGGCGCGGGACCCCCCCGCGGCTGTGGCTTCAGTCAGGGTGCCTGTGGTCTGCTGGGGACGGTCCCCAGCAGACCACAGGCAGCCTGACTGAAGCCGCAGCCGCGGGGGGGTCCCGCGCCTCAGAGGCTTTGCCAGAGCAAAGCCTCAGAGGCGCGGCACCCCGCTGCCGCTGCGGCTCTGCTCCCCGTGTCCCTGGTCTGCTGGTGGGGGGGGCGCAGCTAGTGTGCTCCCCCCCCCCCCCCCAGCAGACCAGGCTTTTGTTTTGGACTCTGGGGCAGAGCAGCTGGGGCGCTGCCGATTGGTCCTGCAGCGCCCGTGGGCACTACTGGACCAACCGGGCAGCACCCCAGCTGCTCTGCCCCAGGTCCTGATTCAGCCGCTGCTGGTCAGTTTCAGCAGCGGCTGAATCAGGACGTCTGGGGCAGAGCAGATGGGGTGCTGCTGGGTTGGTCCAGTAGCACCCCAGCTGCTCTGCCCCAGGCGTCCCCAAGTCAGCTTCTGCTGAAACTGACCAGCGCTGACTACAGGAAGCCCGAGGCAGAGTTGCTCTGCCCCGGGCTTCCTGGAATCAGCTGCTGATCAGTTTCAGCAGCAGCTGACTTGGGGACGCCTGGGGTTCTTAAGTTGATTCTGTAAGTAAGTCAGAACTGGCGGTCAGTTTCAGCAGTGTCTGAATCTGGACGCCAGTTCCGACTTACATACAGATTCAACTTAAGAACAAACCTACAGTCCCTATCTTGTACGTAACCCGGGGACTGCCTGTAGTTGTTCCTGCTAACACTGCTTTATTTAAGCATCTGTTAGTATTTCCATTATAAACTCTTATTTTCATAACTTTATAGCTTAACCATAGAAATCTGCTCTGGGCAAAATCTTGGTATGGAAGGTCTGCTCTCAACAAAGGAATATGTTTTTAAGTTATGTATTTATTGTATTTTTATGCTTAAATTTGATTATTTTCATTTGGAGATGGGTTCAAGGTGCAAAATTCAGAGTCATACCTTGAAAATAATTAAGTTTGGAGGGGAAGGGTACATAGATATTGGATTTAGCTTAGGACCACTTCTAATTCAAATTCAGTTGACCACAGTTAAACAGTGGTAATACAGGAGTATCTGATCGTTTCTGTTCTTCTACAACCCAAAACTTTCCTATTGTCCTTCAAATGAATTACTATTTTGCAAGCAGTTTGTTCATAGTGCAGTATGGAATTATATGTTCTGGAATTTTTAATTTATTTTAAACAACTTATTTTGGGTAAACTTCAAATGGTTTGGAGGTTTAATTCTCTTTGGACGACACTCAAAAGCTAGGATGTTTATCACAACCAGGTCCAGGTCTGTTCTCTGGATGGAATCCAGTCTGCTGTGATTGGATCCAAATGCTGGATCTCATGTGCTTCTAATTCCCCTGAATCTAGATAGTTGACCTATCACTGTTCTTATCTCTGGCTTTCTCAGGCAAACTTCTTGGGGCAGATGCCATGTTTAACAGTGTTCTAGGGCAGAGGACAAATGAAAGGAAGGAGTGGTATAAATCAGAAGTTAAGAATTGTGGAAAATTTGACACCTGCAAAGTTCAGGGTAGCAAAGGGAACTAAGGAGAAATCTATGAGAAGCAGACTTAAGAATTATAAGGAGTTTTTCATGTATATTAGGAACAAAAAAAATCATAATAATGATAATGGCTGAATTATCAATCGATGCTAAAAAAAGGCAGAAGAATACAATAAATATGTCTATTCTATATTTGGGGAAAACAGATGATGACATACCATGTAATGCTCTTTCCAGTCTACTAACAGCATAGGAGAATGTAAATAGCAGCTGATAAATACAGAGATTTTAAAATCTTGTTTAAAATAACTTTAATCAAAGAGTTTTAGAAGAGCTGGCATAGGCTCGCTTATCCATTCCCATATAAATTATTACTGCATTTGGCAAGAGTAATCTGGAGAGAGGGATCATTGCTAACCAGAATACAGATACAAAGTAAAGCTGCTTTTGTGCCACATCATGGATTCATTTTTGGAGCTATAGCCAGTCTGAATTATCCAGAAGGCATTAAAGAGCTGTTTTCCTGCCAGATATCTAGTAAGGCAGAAAATACCTAGAAAAAAAGTCTTTGTTATTGACCCGCATGAGATCAGCTCTCATCCTCTACTTGTTGATGTGCAAAATTGTGTAATAAACTCATGCCTATACTTTGCTGGATGTTAGGTATCAATTGAAAGCATTCTGTGTAGGTGTATCTAATTTAACTAATCCATTTAATGTACTTATTTATATGGTGCCTATCATTGCAGTGTCAGAGCATGTAAGTCATGACTCATGGATCTGGCAAATGCAAATGCCTGAAGTATTAGGCTATTTAAAGGAACATGCAAAATGTAGGTATGAATTTGTGTCTCCACCCAGTAGTTGGATAGATATAGAGAATTGGGGATTTCAGACCTTCCCAGATTGGAAGCAGATTGCAAACATAATTATCTTTTATTTTTAAACTAATTTGTTTTAGCATTTGAAAAGATTCAGTTTACATTCAAATTCTGACAAAGATTTGGCCAACTTCTTTATCTCCTACAGAAGGGCTTTCCAGGTAATCAACCAGACAGATGCATAAACTTCAGAATGTGAAGCAGGTACCTGAAGGATTTATCACATTCTTTCATCAGAATTTTACTTCCTCATCCCCAGACTCTATTTTAAAATCTTCTATTTCTCACTCTGTAGTTAGGATTAGGCTATGCTCCATTTATCCTCCACTTTGGAAGTTTGGTCTGAATTCCCTAAGGAATGTATAAATGTTTCTCTTAGCTCAAGTGGCACAAATGCTCAGTGACAGAATGGGGTGGACTGGCTGTATCCAAGTCAATTGATCAACTGTCCTGTAATGTGTTTGTGTGTTTGTCTTGTCTGAGAAAGAAGGGGAAGTAGCTCAGAAAATATGAGAGAGACTATTTGTATTTGTTTCTTCTCTGCACAGAAGACTGAATTGTCAGTGTCTAAGGTTTTATAAGAATGTAATCACAGAATTCAGTTCACAGCTTGTGTAAATAATAGGGTGTCTACACAGCAGGGCTTAACTTGAAATAAACTATGCAAATTGAGCTTGTCAATTGTGTAGCTTATTTTGAAATAGCTTATTTCGAATTTAGGTGCTTCTACACAGGCGCTTCTATTTCAAAATAGAGCATTCTTCCTCCGACTTCCCTTATTCCTCGTACAGGAATGGAGTAAGAAGTCCTCCAGCTTGACAGTATTTTGACATTATTTTAAAGTAACTGCCTGCTGTGTAGACACAGACTAAGTTATTTTGAAATAATGTTGCTGTGTAGATGTACCCTAAGGAAAAAGTAACTTACTGTAGGTGGACTGCCTTCTCTAACTGCTAGCCAGCAAACTAGTCTTTTTCTTTACATTTGCTCCTTTTTTTATCTGCAGATACAACTGCCGGTCCTTGTAGACAGTAGCCTCTGAAGGGATGTCTACAATGCACGGCTATTTCAAAATAAGCTATTTCCGGAACAATTATTCCAAAATAGCTTATTTTGAAATAGCACATCTATGCTGCAGGGAAGCCTCAAAATTAGTCCGAGGCAGGCTTCCCTAATGTAGACATGCTACTTGATTTAGAGCCTCAGAAGGCACTGGGGAGGAATAACTTAGAATGGCCCTGGTGAGGGGCTATTTCGAAATAGCAACAGCGGAGTGTCTCCACATGCCTTATTTCAAAATAGCTATTTTGGAATAGGCATTATTCCTCATAAAATGAGGTTTACAGATTTTGGAATAAGCCATCCATTATTTTGAAATTATTTTGAAATAATGGAATGGCTGTGTAGACACTTGCAGTTATTTCGAAATAACGATAGTTATCTCAAAATAACGGTGCAATGTAGATGCACCCTAAGACTCTCTGAAGCTGACTTGTTGCACTTAGGGCTAACAGTTCTTTCCATTTAGGTTAGGGTTAATTTGATTGGTTTGTAGCTAGTGAACAGGAGCACACTGACTAGGATGAGAAGAAAGATACAGCAAGCACCTAGTTACCCTGGATCAGCTTTGTACCTTGTAGCACGCTGGCCTGTTATAGCTCCAAACTATAACATTCTAGCATTTTGATGACAACATGTCTTATTCTGAGGTGACTGATGAACCGAGAGAGAGAATTTAATAGACGTCTTGAGCCTGAGGACTACCTCTGGTGCTCAAGGATGACCCTGTCCCCAACATCTCCCCCTTTTTCTTAAATCTTTTTTAAAAAATGTATATGTTTTATCTCAGGACTGTTACTTAGCAGAGCACCTGATATCCCTTCTTCAAACAGTTCACCTACCTTCATTCCTTGTGGTGATGGGACTTCCTTTTTCAGCTCTCTTTCTGTTACTTATTTATCATTTCAGTAATGCAGGGTTTGATAACTGCACACACCTTTTTGAGGAACTCATTGTCCCGCTTCAGGCTGCACAATACTTCCCTAATTTAACCTAGTTATTTTAATAGAAAGATATTAACAGTAGTATTTAACATCGGAGGGAGTCTTTTTTATGTTCTTTATTCAAGAATTCTGGCAGACTCAATATAAAGAATACAGAATAGGTATTATTAAAGAGAGATGGATAATCACAAAAGACATCTGTTGACTTCACTGTTGATTTTTTGTCCCAAAATGTATTTGTCTTCCCTACTACCTGTTCAAATGTAGCTTCGTTTTATGGGTTCTTTATTCAGTGAAGTCCTGTTGTCTTTAGCCCAGTTTCCCTTGGAAGTTGAAATGAGCAGTTTGAAGAGATAAGGGGAGACACAGTCATCCTGGGCCTTAGATAATGAGGACTTTGATCTTTTTTCCCTAGTTTTGCATCATATCATTGTAAATACTATATTTAAAGGGCTGCTAGGACTTCATAATTTACAAATAAATCAAACCTATCCTGAAAAAATCATGTATATTACGGATTTCCTTTCTTCTATTCTTACTCTACTGATATTTATATAACAACATGATTGCTCAGAACTGTTTTGGTATTACTGCTTGTTCCTTCCTTGAATTTCCAATCCTGCTTTTAGTTCATCATAATTGGTTGGTACGGAGATGTGATTATAATCTCAAATAATTCTTTTTAAGTGAGGAGGAAAGCTGCAAGGTGAAGGCAGCTTTCTTTCTGAAAGAAAGAAAAAATACATTAAAATGGATCTGTGTCAAGTTGATTGCATATACACATACAGAATCTGTTTTTCTGAGGCCTTGGCTGCTGTTTTACTATTGAGTGCTTTAGGGACATTTCTTGAAATAAAATTTCAGAGATGATAACGTAACCTAACTGAGCAAATATCTAAAATTGACACCCAAAACCTTTATGCATGTATGATCTGTGTGCTGGGCAGGTTACATACAGTCGCTCCCTGACTTACGGCCACCTCCACTTATGACCATCCACACTTACGACCAAAGCGGTCGTAAATGTGGATCCGAGTTACGAACGGCGATACGCACGTATGAACAGCATGGTCGCCATGTAACTCTATGGGATCCGAGTTATGAACAGTTTGAGTTACGGACCAAGTGTTGGTCCGTAACTCGTTTGTAACTCGGAGAGCAGCTGTATACTAATTAATAAAGCCAAGTAACGTGTAGCTGAACTTGGGCTTTTTTATTATACTTCTAATCAACAAAAAATTATACTTGGCACATTCACATTTAATACAACACTAAGATATCCTTTACCATCAACTAGCAAATTGCCAAGATTAACGACATTGTCAAGTTATACCATAAGTAGTCAATGATCAATGGATCAGATTGCAGGCATTATCTAATTACTCTTCTTCACTTGAAAGACATTTTCATTCCCTCACTTTGGGGATATTTAACTATGTCAGCATTGCATGACATAGCCACATGATGATTAGCAGAGTACTGATATTCTGCACAGTAAACAAGATTTAACTTTTCCTCTTAGTTACGCTGACATATATCCAGAATAACTCATTTAAAGCCAGCAGAGTTGCCCCAGGTTGTAGAGATCACAATTCATCCCTATTTTTGTTGGAGTTTATCAGCTAGCATGTGGATTAAGTAAATAATACTTTCTTTGTTACAGGCATTTGTGACTTGGTTACAAAATGTGTTATTTTTGGAACATGAGATAGCTGGAAGTAGTTAATGACTTACTCTAATTGTTTCAGCCCTTGCTTCAGTAACATGTGGCCACTAAGGTTAATGAGGTATTGTTTGTGGTGTGCTCCACCTCTGTGGATGTCCATTGCTAATACACATTTTCATGAGGATTATAAACAACTTTCTCTTCCTTGGGCTATCAGTCAGGTTGTTTTCTTTCTTTATTTTTTTTTTGTATTAGTATCTGAATGGAGTAAGAAATTGTAGTGTTGATATTGACCTATGGTGATTAGTGATTCATGCATATATTTTGACTGATTTAGCAGTGTGCCCTGTCCGCAGACTAGTTGAGATTAAGACATGAGTTAGGACAATATGTTAGGAGCATGGCTATAGGTAGCCTGGCCTAATGGGTGGGGCTGGGATAAGTAATTTGGAATTAATTCAAAATCAGAAGCTGGGTTTGGAGCTGGGACTCGTTGCCAATGGTCAGGAGTGGAAAGACATGAGCCAGAAACAAGCCCAGGAGCAGACACCAAGAAGGAGCAAGGCAGGAACCAAGAAAAGAAAGGGAGTAGAGCAGGAAACAGGAAAAGGGGCTGAATGAAGGTCACAGGAGACACCCAAGAGTGAGGTCTGAAGTAAAGCCACATAGAGTCCGTGCTGTTGCTCAGACAGCCTACCCAATTCACTGGCTTAGGTAGTGGGTGCAACTTAAGCCAGTCATGCAACCACGTGCCCTTGGGTGTTCCAGTTCAACTATGTGTAGCACCTGACCGTCCAGGGTTAGTGAGGTCCTGCTTCATCTTTTTCCTTTGGCTGTGATGACTGAGTTTTAGAGACCCGGAGACCCCCAGACTTCTTTGCTCCTTCCCTCCTGTGAGAACAAAGGAGGGACTCTGCTAGCTTCTGATAGGGCTGACCTCTGCGAGGGGGGTGGAGTGTCTCAGGATTACACATGGGAGTTGTCAATGTGTTACCGCAAATGCTTAATGTCTAGTAATTTTTAGTCTAATGTCAAAATAAGTTTGGATTGTGCTCACACTTCTAAACTTGGCCTATTTTTTGTGGAGTTAAATTCCATCTCTGGCTGCACAAAGGCCAGTTTTTATTGTGCTCTCAAAGGGCTGTAGGTGTAACAGCCAAAAAAACCAGAAGAGAGGAAACCTCGGAGTAGGAGATGTGAAAAGGGCCAAAACACATGGTTTACGTTACTGAATTCTGTCATGTTTGACTATGGTAGAGCAGTCATTGTAGACCAGGATAAATAATAATCAGTGTTATTAAACTCTCCTAGACAACAAAGACTTACATGAAATACCAAAGCATGCAATATTGGCTATTTCTTTCTCTAAAAGACCTTCTCTCTGGAAAAAATATCTCCACTTGTGTCATTTAAGACACACAAAGTTTGCCACAAACTTTTATATAAAATCCTATTTAGAAAAATGTAAATTACAGTGCACCTTTCAGTGGTTAAATTATTAGTAAAGATGTTGTTCTTATGATTTTAGAGCCTAAATATGCCTAAAGATACTGATATTTGTATTTAATTTGTCTTCCCCTGCCCCTCCCCCCATCATATTCATATTGTTAATCTACAATGAATGTATTTTGTGAACAATGCCTGAAAACAGGGCAAGAAGACAACACAGGAAAATGTGTCAAGTATAACTTAATTGTGAAAGACACCTTTTATTATCCTGGGACATCTCTGATAATTCATTAAAGATGCTAGCAAAGATGTTAGTTAATTTTCAAGCCACTGTGAAAGTTGGCAGTACGACGCTTCCATTCGGTAAAAGGAAAAAATCTGTATTGTGTCCTCCTCCGTATTGTAACTGGATATATTTTGTGTTGTTTTTACTTTTCAGACAGCTGTTCTTGATGTACAGCCAAATAGTACACGCTCATATGCTCAACAGTTGGACAGAAATGGCACTTGTAGTTTGCAGAATTGCCTTTGCACACACAGAAGCATTAACTGTTTCTTTCGTAACATACTACTGTACCTGAAAGTTGTAAATTTTCTTTCAGTTGTTGTTTTATTGAGTAATTTGGGAACAGGAGTTCATGATTGTGATGAGCAGAACAAACTTGAATGGAGTTCTGTTGAGGTTTGCTTCCAGCTTCCTCTGTTAGTGTTTTGAATATAAAACCCTCCTTCCCTTATAAAGTGTGAACTCTGAAGTCACATTCTGAAATAAAGTCATGGGAAGAATGATGGTTAATAGTTCAACTCATACTCTATCAGGGTGTTTCCTATAGCTCAGTGACACTAATTGCTTACTGAAAGTTCTGGAAAGGAACACTCAGATGAGTTTTTGGAAATAGTGTGCCCTTTAGAAAAATAATTTAAATGTCATGATTTTCTTACCTCACATTTTCCCAGGGAAAGATCGTAAAGTTAATTGCACTTTATTTTTGTGGTTAGTGGAAGTGAGGTTGAATGAACTAAATATAGAAACTACCTTACACAGTATTTTTCTTAGTGTGGCAGCTATGCCATCCAACTATTAAAAGGGACATTTTTATACCCAGAGACCCAGATTAACCTTCTGTTATTAAAAGATATATTGTTATAGTATTTATTATAAAGAGGCCATATCATCTTCACATTGTCCCTTCCATAGTATAAACAGTTCCAGGACTCTTGCCACTAATATTCCTTTTGAGCCAAGTAGGAAGTTCTCAGAGAAAGATCTGGTTCTCTATTGGGGGTACTGAAATTAGTTCTGCAATCTGAGTTTGCTAGTTGGTGACTCACAACCAGATTCTCTGATGCAGTGTAGTCAGCTGTTTTCTGCTGTGCTGCTGATTTAATCTGCCCATGAAGCCTACTTAATCAGCCCCAAAAAGATGATTCCAATGCAAGCGTGTTATCCTTTGGCTTAGAGTTCTTATATAGGGTCTTACACCGATCCATCTCCTTGCCACTGGCACACCAGAGGAAAGGGATTTTGACAGGAACACTATTCTTGGGGTCAGTCAATTGTGGGCTGTCTTTTGGGTCCTTGGGATATTGTAGTCCAGTATAAGTTAAAACATGCCTCAGGTAGCTCTAAACCAGCATGGGGGAAAAGGCCAGAATAGAGCAGTACCAGAATGAAGATAAAATAAAGATTAAAAAAAAAAGAACAAGTTAAAATACATAGAAAAGTTAGATGTCTTCAAGTCACCGGGGCCTGATGAAATGCATCCTAGAATATTCGAGCTGATAGAGAAGGTATCTGAGCCTTTAGCTATCATCTTTGAAAAATCATGGAAGTTGGGAGGGATTCCAGAAGACTGGAAAAGGGAAAATATAGTGCCCATCTATAAAAAGGGAAAGAACAACAAACCGGAAACTACAGACCAGTCAGTTTAACTGTTGCAGGAAAGATAATGGAGCAAGTAATTAAGGAATTCATCTGCAAACATCTGGAAGAAAATAAGGTGATAGGTAACAGTCAGCATGGTTTTGTAAAGGACAAATCATGTCAAACCAATCTGAAAGTATTGT
The DNA here is from genome assembly GCF_052426305.1 of Pelodiscus sinensis. NCBI lineage: Eukaryota > Metazoa > Chordata > Testudines > Trionychidae > Pelodiscus > Pelodiscus sinensis. Next base: position 116,036,482 of record NC_143056.1, on the reverse strand, counting down.
TTGATAGGATATCAAGCCCTGTGGATAAGGGAGAAGTGGTATACTTAGACTTTAGTAAGGCATTTGATATGGTCTCACATGACCTTCTTATCAATAAACTAGGCAAATATAACTTAGATGGGGCTACTATAAGGTGGGTGCATAACTGGCTGGATAACTGTTCTTAGAGAGTAGTTATTACAGGTTCACAGTTATACTGGAAGGGAATAACAAGTGGGGTTCCACAGGGGTCTGTTTTGGGACCAGTTCTGTTCAGTTTCTTCATCAATGATTTAGATGATGGCATAGACAGTACACTTATTAAGTTTGCAGATGATACCAAGCTGGAAGGGATTGCAACTGCTTTCGAGGATAGGGTCATAATTCAAAATGATCTGGACAGACTGGAGAAATGATCTGAGGTAAATAGGATGGAGTTTAATAAGGACAAATGCAAAGTAAGCCATTTAGGAAGGAACAATCAGTATCACACATACAGAATGGGAAGTGACTGTCTAGGAAGGAATACTGCAGAAGAGTATCCAGGGGTCATAGTAGACCACACGCTAAATATGAGTCAACAGTGTGACACTGTTGCAAAAAAAGCAAACATGATTCTGGGATGCATTAACAGGAGTGTTATGAGCAAGACACGAGAAGTCATTCTTCTGCTCTACTCTGCGCTCATTAGGCCTCAATCAAAGTATCGTGTCCAGTTCTGGGTACCACATTTTAAGAAAGATGTGGCGAAATTGGAGAGGGTCTAGAGAAGAGCAACAAGAATGATTGAAGGTCTAGAAAACATGAGCTATAAAGGAAGTCTGAAGGAATTGGGCTTGTTTAGTTTGGAAAAGAAGAGACTGAGAGGGTTCATGATAGTGGTTTTCAGGTATCTAAAAAGGTGTCATAGGGAGGAGGGCAGGAAATTGTTCTCTTTGGCCTCTGATGATAGGACAAGAAGAAATGGGCTTAAATTGTAGCAAGGGAGGTTTAGGTTGGACATTAGGAACAACTTCCTGATTGTCGGGGTGGTTAAACACAGGAATAAATTGCAGAGGGAGATTGTGGAATCTCCATCACTGGAGACATTTAAAAGCATGTTAGACAGACACCTTTCAGGGATGATCTAGAAAATGCTTGGTCCTGCCTCGAGGGCAGGGGACTGGACTTGATGATCTCTCAAGGTCCCTTCTGGTTCTAGTGTTCTATATTCTGTGATTCTATGAAGGGAGTGCCCCCACTCCAGTCTGCTAGCCCAAGATCTGGTCCTCTGTGATTACTGACACTGTGTTTATTAAATATAACTTCATTCTAGGAAAGATAACTTTACATGGAGGTCAGTAAGCTTTGAAATGTTAGCTTTTGTATTTTCAATTAATAAGCTACAAATCTGAGTCCTTGCCTTAATGAAAGAAAAGATTTTACAGGGTTTTCAACTTGAAAGCATTAGGGCAGATATCTGAAATGTTATTTTGGTGAGCTCCCAAACATTTGGGTTAGCTTCCAAGCATTACTGAATAATCTAGGAAATCTTTGTGTATGTTGGGACGTGAAATCTTTGTATATGTCGGGAAGCAAAATTATTTGAACTTGCAGTGGTTTTTAAATGTATGTTGGGTCATTTTAGTCCATGGAAAAAAGCTCATTCATAGTGAAAGACATTCAAGAATGCTATAGTTACACATAGTGTATTCCTTTAAGAAGTCACTTCAGAATAGATCAAAAAAGTTTGCCTTTTCCAAATGTGTTGCATTTTTAATTAGAGCATCACTGATGTAACATGGATCGAACATATTCCTTTTGTGGCCACAGTTCTGTTTAAACTGGAATCCTTTTTTACTGAATCTAGTAAATGACTTCGTTCTGACTATATCGGAGAAAAAAGAGAACTGGATAATGCTGCTCCCTTATGGAAATATTTAAAATATAATAAGCTTTTCCATTCAGGACTCAGTGACTCCTATTTAGTAGACGTATATTTCGAACTTGAATAAATCATGTATGAGCTGCTTCATGGACCACAATCTGACATCCCTGCTGAAATTATGCCATGTGGTAGGTTGTGTTTAATGCCTGCCAAAATCTGCCAGCAACTGATCTGATACCCTATCCAAGAACTCATTGTGACTTTACTATTATGTGGCAGAAATAATAATTTTTTCCACTCATTCCAAAAGCAGGATTATAGTTCGTTAATATCACTGGCAGCCTAATTCAATGAAGTGCCTGAGACACGCAAACACAAAGCACAGTGCTAACAACACATAAAGTAAGAATGTGGATAGTAGCGGTGGAGGTTGTAGTTATGGTACAGTACTTGAAGAGACCTGGGGTGTTCCTGGTATGTCTTGAAGAAATTGCTTGCGAGGGGAGAGATTATCAAGCCCAAAGGGCAGCTGGGTACCAAAGTTCCATTGAAAACAATAGGGTTAAGGTGCCTAACTCCCTGTTTGTGCCTTTGAAAAATCTTCCCTTTAACTTCTGTGTGCCCTTTGTTGAAAGTACATACCTCCCCCTTAGGAGTTTTGTTGAGACTAAATTAATTAAAATGGATCACACAACGAAAAGTATCTGTAGAAATAGCACAATGAGGCTCTGTGTCAGAATTTGCTTCGTTTACAACCAAATAATGTTTACTATGTTGACACTGGAATCTGAAAATCAAGCTGTGTTAGCCTATCTCACCCATCATTGCTAGTGAGAAATAGGAGTTGTGTCTTAATTAAAAGATCTCATAAGGGTATATATGCTGGAATGGAATCCTGTTCACTGTCTCACTGCTCTGTTGGCTCTGCACCAGAGGTGGTAGAAGAGCCCCAACAATTCAGGAGCCACTGGCGGCCAAACTGTGGCCTTGCCGCCATGCAGCCTCTTATCCCAAACCCACTACCTCATGCCATCCTCTCCCTAGAGGCCCTGCCCCCATGCCACCTCCTCCCCCGCAAGACCCTGCCCCCAAGCCCTGCTCGCTCCTCTCCATCCCTATTACTTGTCCTATGGCCCAGTACTTAGCATCAACTTTCACCTCTTTCTCCATCCACCTGCCCATTAACTTGTCAGGAGCATACAGGAACATTGTGAAAAATGTTACATGGTGAGCGAAAACCAAATCCCACAGACTAGTGCTGACCTGAGAGAAATTAAAACTGCTCTACCACCCGACCTCTGAGACTTTAATATGTGTTACTAATTAAACTGAAGAGGAGGTTGTCAAGAGTCTCTAACAGATTAAGGGGACAAACCCCATTAAAGCTCCCCTACATAAGGTTGATTTAGAGGTTTTTTTAAACAACCTTGAGGAAACAGTTCCCAAAATATACTCATTACTTATTGGGTATCATTTCCTGGCATGGCTACTGGAAAAGCTCAGGTCATGGCTAGGCCATTGCTGAACCTATGAGCTAGTGTTTTCCAAGAAAAACATTGTAAATTGTATTTTGAAAGGGAAATGATATTTACACACACAGTTAATTAAACTGGTTTACCTATGCAGCAGCTCCTCCTTTTCCCAACAGTTTCACCAGGCTTGCACAGCTATTGGATAGAGATAAACCAGACTTTTTGACAAAATTCACACTCTCCCAGATACATTGCTATAGTTTTGTACCAGGACTAGTAGGCTGAGGCATAATATCTGGGAGTGGTAGTATTGATTTGGCAGTCTCATACATGCCGTTTTTTAGGAGGCATCTGCTTTCACCAGCAAACACTAAATACTTTCTTCTTGTCTCCACAACACTGTTGAATGCAGAATTGCAACCACAATTAACTGCGATTGTAATTATATTTTGTGCAAAGTGCTTAGTGCTTTCCTTGTGTTGATGGGAGCTGATGATACTCAACATTTTTCACCTTCAGGCACATGAGCCCCAAATCAGCAAATCATTTATATGTGTTCCTATGCAAGGTACTAATCACATGGTTAGAGTTAAGCACAGGCTTAAAAGCTTTGCTATTTCCGATCTGAAATATAAACACCCATATTATGAATAGTTTTGAACTGGGTAAGTAATAAAAATAGTCTAATTTATTTGAAAAATATCATGAAACTTGTCTTACCAATTATTGGAGGACTAGTTCTAATATATTTTCTTCCCATACTAGAGGATTTTGACTTGTATATGCATCTTGTTAAGTGAGGCAAGCCTGCCTAAGGTGAACTGTAAATATCTTCTGGTGTTGTCAGGTAACAATGACCATTTCCAAATAAGCAGTAAATAGTGTGGTCAATGTTTTTAGGCATGTTAACAAGGAGAAAATTGTGCAGTTTAAAAGTAGGATGACATTTCATTACCAGGAAGCAAATACTTGATTTTAAAACATCTATTTAAATGCAATGTTAATTAAGTAATTTGCTTTCTGTATATATTTGAGAAAAATCTATTGCAATTGTCAAATTTTCTGGCTAAAATCTCAGCATTATTTTATTTGTACTAATGTTTGTTCAGGTCATGAGTGGATATAAAGCCCAACATCTCGGTTGTATTATTGGCAATGTTTTTAAGTCACTAATTCCTATTTTGATAATAATTTGCATGATTGCATTCAAATAATTGGACATTCAAGATTCTGAATATTTAGTGGATTAATTAGAATTTGACTTCAAAAAGTAAAACACATTTTTCTAAGACTCTTCATTGTCTGCCTTGTCTATGAAAGAGTAACAAGACAAAAAAAATCCCATAAAGCAAAAGCTTGACTCTAGATCTGTTTAACCCTTAATTCCTATACTCTAGCCAAACAATTCAGCAAAAAACAATATTCATTTTTATTTTTATATTTGGGGCAGTTATTCTTCTATTTAGTGTCAGACAAGCCTGTGGTTTAAAGTTACTTGATTTGGTCAAACTGACCCTGAATTCTTGATGGTAAACATCATAAATCTTCTTTGCAGTAATTAGTTTCACATTGTAAAGGCCATGCTGTGAAGGATGATCCCTCATGCAACAAAGTTAAGTTTCTAATTTGTTTTCAATCGCACAGTGAATTCAAAAAGCTTTCACCATGTTTCTGGTGAGCCATTTATCAGCTTTATAATAAAGCACCAAAGAAACATCACAGATCATTTGCAACAGAAACCAAGTTGTGTCTTCCTTGTGGCAGTAATAGGCAACAATGCACAGGGCCTACATTGTTTAACTTACATTTTTACCTTTTTTTTTTTTTTTTTTTGGACATTCAGTTTGTATATTTTATAATTCTTGCAAATTGAAAATTGCAATACAAAGATAGGTATTTGAGCCTAACTATTCAATTTATTCTGACCTTTTCTCCATTGAAATCTGAATGGCTTTGTACTGAGGTACAGTCACTGCCAAGACACATCAGCACCTTATGTATGGATTGGAAATCATATGTACAAATCCGTGATAAAGAGAAAGGAATCCTTGAAACCTTATTGTCTGAATTAGATTAACAATTTATAGTATCTAGGTGTGAAATGCTATGCAAGGGCTTAGCAGTATGGGAAAGAGTCATCATTTTGCCCTCAAACACACGTAACCTGCAAGGAACTCACTTTGCTCTTCGGTATGTTTGTGCTGGTAACTCAAGGAGGCACACCGTCTTTGGGAGGAAGGGGAAACCAATGGCCGATTCAGAGTCTACTAAGCCCCTGAGAGCTGAGGCACTGTTTAGAGTCATAGGGACTCATGGGAATGGAAGCTGGATGGCCACCAGTGCTCCTTCTCTCGAGAAGACTGGAGCCAGCCACTGGAAGAGTGGGACTTGCTGTTGGGTGAGCTTGAGAGTCCCAGGCCTGCATGCAGGGTTCCCCCTGGATACTGGCCTATGGTACCTGGAAGCAACATCCCTAAACTTATCCCTTTCCCTGGGAAAACTCCTTATCTTGTCAGGCTGAGGTTGGTGAGGGTACCAGCCAGTGTGGGGGAGGTTGGCATGTATAACAGCCAGTGGGGTTGGCATGCGTAGTGGAGTGGAGGGATGTTGGTGAACTCCTGCACCCTCTCTTGCTACTGCACCTCCCCCCTGGCCAGACACCTCCCCCCTCCCTGCTCTTGCACCTTCCTTCCTGGCCACATCCCTTAACCCCCCCCCCCCCCCGCTCCTGCACCCTCCCTTGCTACCACTCTCTCCCACTGGCTATACAGCCTACTTCCAGCCTGCTCCTGCACTCCTAGCTCCCACCCTGACCTTGCACCCTCACCCCCTCCTGCACTCCACCTTTTGCCCATATCCTGCACCTCCATCTCTATCCCACTCATTGGCAGTCCTGTCCCACACACTGAACTCCTCATTTTGGCTCCATCCCACAGCCTGGGGGGGCCTACAAAATCCACTAACCCTGGAACCCCAGAAGAGTTAATCTGGCCTGAGGTCTTGAACTTCAGTCCTCCCTCTCCCCAGCATGGTGCTGGAGCACCAGAGGAATGAGGTGTTTTAGGCGGGGCCACATCAGTGAGGGTTGGGAGTTTTGGAGGGGCTTTTTTTTCCTTCTCACTTGTGTGGTCCCCAACTGATTTTTCTGTTGGTCAGTGGACCCCGGCCCTAAAAAGGTTCCCCACCTCTGCTGTAATTAAAGACAATGTTGAAATCTTTTGTGTTGGACATAATATTTTACTTTATTTAAAATGAAGCCTGGCCAATTAGTCCCCAATTGGGACCCAGCGCCCATCTGGCTGTAGGAAAGGCTGGTAGGCAGGGTCCCCTCTCCCCCCCCCCCCCCCCCCCGCTGCAGCATTGGTAGGGAGGGGAGGCCCTATTCCAGCTGCGGCAGTCAGAGGGGGGTTGGCAAGCATAGTGAGCAGAAGGCGCAGCCCCCTAGTACTTAATAATGTATATAAAGTTGCACGATGTGCACACACAGAGTAAGATGAAATACCCGAAACAGGAAAGTTACAAAGTCAGGACCCAGTTTTGCAGTTACAGTGCTGTGCAGGACTTAGTGTATGAAGTGTTATTACTCTTTGCCCCTAAAAGAAATAAGATAAGATTAACAAAAGCAAGACAAACTATGGACAGTCACTTATATGCGAGAGTGTGGGAAAGATTTATTTAGGAATAAAAAATAAGAATAGCTTCCAGCAGAAATTAATTTGGAGAGTGAGAGAGAGAGAAGGGTTTCATGAGTCATGACCTCATCCAGCTAAGAGGAACAGTGAGTAGGCTGTCTGAAACTCATTCCTTTCTTAGCTTCCACAGCATGTAGACCAGCCTGGATTGTTGCCTCCGGCACTGTGCACTATCTTGGTGCTATGGCACATTGACTAAGGTACTCCTCTTCCCCTGAAACACAATCCCACCACCATTATAAAATTATTTAACCCTTGTGGGGCCAGTGTCAGAAGAGCTCAGTGGCTATAGTGACATCACTAGGATAGTGCATCCGGGATTGTCCATTGGAACTAAGGGTATGTCTACACTACAGCGCTAATTCGAACTAGCTTAGTTCGAATTAGTTCGAATTAGCTTAGTTCGAATTAACTAACGCATCTAGAACTAAAAACTATTTCGAATTAGCGTTTTGCTAATTCGAACTAGTGCATCCACATTAAGTGGGCCCTGAAGTGGGGTTAAGGATGGCCGGAAGCAGTGCCGGCAGGGCATCAGAGGAGGACTTAGAGCGTGGAGATGCTGTCTCAGGCTAGCCGAGGGCTGTGCTTAAAGGGTCCCGACCCCCACCCCGGACAGACAGTTCTCAGGGGTGCCCCGCTTGCAAAGCAGTCCTGGCTTGGAGTGCCCTGAGTGCCCACACTGGGCACATCACAGCACTCGGCCATCAGCCCGGCTGCACTTGCCGCAGGCTGCCATCTGGGGAGAGGGGGCAATTGGGGGGCTGCAGGAGAGCTTCCACCCCCAGAAGCCCGCAGAGCCAGCCCAGTCCTCCCCATCGGCGGCTCGTGCCCCATTCCTCCCTCACCTCCTTCCACTTACCCCTCCCTAGCCCCTCTTCTTGATGTACAAAATAAAGATAACGTGTCTTCCAAAATGGAATCTGTCTTTATTGAACAAAACTGGAGGAGACTGGGAAAAGGAGGTGGGAGAGGGGGAGAGAGAGGCTGGGAGAGGGGAGGGCAACTAAAATGATCAGGGGTTGGGAACAGATCCCATATGAAAAGAGGCTAAAGAGACTGGCACTTTTCAGCTTAGAAAAGAGGAGACGGAGGGGAGACAGGATAGAGGTCTCTAAAAGCAGGAGTTGGGTGGAGACGGTGCATACAGAAAAGTTCTTCATTAGTTCCCATAATAGAAGGACTAGAGGACAACAAAGGAAAGGAATGGGTAGCAGGCTTCAAACTAGTAACAGAAAGTAGTTCTTCACAAAGCAAAGAGTCAACCTGTGGAACTCCTTGCTGCAGGAGGCTGTGAAGGCTAGAACTGGAACAGAGTTTAAAGGGAAGTGAGATCAAGTCATGGAGGTTGGGTCCATGGAGTGCTATTAGCCAGGGGGTAGGAGTGGTGTCCCTGCCCAAAGTTTGTGGAAGGCTGGAGAGGGATGGCACGAGACAAATGGCTTGGTCACTGTCTTCGGTCCATCCCCTCCAGGGTCCCTAGGGTTGGCTGCTGTCGGCAGACAGGCTACTGGGCTAGATGGACCTTTGGTCTCACCCAGGACGGCCATTGTAAGCTCAGGGCTCAGGGTCGGAGGTCTCAGTGAACCCCCTTGATTCTCTTGCACACCTGCTCCTGGGTGGCCAGGCTGGCAGCTCTCCTGCCCAAGCCGGCCACTTTCCTGTGCCTAGTGCGGAGATCGTGGACGAGGTCCACGATGTCCGCACTAGCCCAGGCGTGTGCCCGCCTCTTGCGGTCCCGGGCAAGCTCCCGGGAGCAGCCAGCCTGGTCCCGGGAAGAGGGGGAGGGCTGGGGGGCATCGGGTGGGTGGCTCGATCCGTGCCAGGTGCAGGGTCTGCTGGCTGGGTGCTGGCAGGCATGCACCTGGCACGGGCATCGTAGCCAGCCCGTGCCCCTTTAAGAGGTCCGGGGCCAGGAGGGGGGCAATAGAGTTTCCCTGGTGTTGGCCAGAGTGGCCACCAGGGAAACCTGGGGAGGGCTAGCCTCCCACTACTTCGAATTAAGGGGCTACACACCCCTTAATTCGAACTAGCTAGTTCAAACTAGGCTTAATCCTCGTGGATTGAGGATTACCTAGTTCGAACTAAGCGCTCCGTTAGTTCGAATTAAATTCGAACTAACGGAGCGCTAGTGTAGCGCCTATGAAAGTTAGTTCGAACTAACGTCTGTTAATTCGAACTAACTTTGTAGTGTAGACATACCCTAAAGTATTAATTTTCGGTCACTACTAATCTGTCCAATATTTGAGTTGGTGGCCTAGAGATGAGTCACTATATATCGCCTCTGTAATTGAATGCCTTCTGTTCCCCTATTTCAAGTGATTTTCTTATTCTAGGGCTGTTAATAAGTGCCTGTGATTTTTATTTTGAAAGAGAAATTCAGCACAATTCCAACTCCCCCTTTTCACAAGTACGGAATCATTTACATTGATGTTTTAATTAAATATTTGAGAGCTCGGTGGGCGAGGGGAGAGCTGGTCTGATTTTTTTTTTTTTTTTTTTTTGACCTGCCAACCTTGTCTCTGTCCAGTTTAAACATCTCTTTGTTTTTGTGCTGGAGCAAAAGCCAGCTCTGCCAAACAGTTCTAAAAGGAGCCTATAAAATCCAGCATCATTCGTGACAAGACGTCATTATGTATGTGGGTTTTAGAACAATTTGGTTAGGTCAAAACTATCTCCCCTCCTGCTTCAGCACATACTAATCAAGAATTCCAGGCCGCACTCCCATTCTGTCACCCTTGGATATTAGCTTGACATTCAACAGCACGTCAAGGATGTTTATAGAAGGGGCCTGCCAATGCCAGCCATGAACTCATCTGTGTGGCTCATCTCTACAGTGAATGGTGACTGTTGTTGTTTCAATCTGAGCGTTGTCAGACCCACAGGGAACATCTCTGAATACGGGCCTTTGTTCTAAATACTGAGATCGAGAAATACACTGTTCTGGCTTAACCAATGTAAGAGATATTCCGAAGGCCCTAATAGTAGCTTCTCATCTACTGTTAAATAGATGGGACCCAATTCTCCACAGGCTTGCACCTTGCTTAGACACTTATATCGTTGTGTGCAACCATTCTGATTTACACACAGGGCTCAGAGTGACCTGAACGGATGTCAGTTAGGCGACTTGTTCAACATCTTTATCCTCCTCATTTATGAGGTGCCCCATCTCTTGTTTAATGCAGACCATCTGAAACCCTTACTGAATACACAATTATTAATTTCCCCAGAGATGTTTATACAGTGCTCGTGATTCTAGTATCACAAAGCCACACAGATATTAATGAATCTATCCTCCATCATAAGATGAGAGCATTATTATCCCCTTACTAGCAGAGACTTTCCTTAGGCTACACAGTGAATCAATAGGAGAACAAGGATTAGAATTTAAGATGGGCTGGCTCCCAACCTAATGCTCATTTCTACAGACTATACTGGCTTTCTAGCAGAAATGCTGAACATTTACAAATCTTATTGATTTCATTTGGCACATTAAGTATGATGCTGTGCGACAATAATTTTATGGAAATGTTTTTGAATATGAATATGCCCAACTCTAATATGCTTTATGCAGAACAAGGCAAGTAGCCTACCATTCAAGAGTAATTCCCAGAATGTATATATTCTGTTTGTGTCCATGTATCATTCTTGTATGTGAAGTTAGAAATATTAAGTGAAAACCTGTTTTATAAATACAGGTCTTATAGTGAAAGACATAAGCGGTATTTAAGGAACTTAATGGCCCAGTGCTCAAGATATAATCTGTAAATGGTTTTGTTTTTCCTGTAGGCCCAAACTGTGGTTGGTCCTAAAAAGACACATGACTATGTCACTGTAACATAGTGACCTCACTGCCACAGGCGCCTCCTGCTGGTCACTTTGGGTATTAGCTCTTCAGCCCTGGAGTGCCCCTTTTAGCTGGTATCTCTCCCACTGCTACCTATTTTTCCTCCACCCCTGTGTTACGACCCACATCCCTCCCAGACCATGGCATCCTCCCCTCTCGGTACTGCCCTGCTGTAGTGCCTCCACACTCTGGGGTCCTCCCCCTTGGGGAACACCCACCCACCTTGCTTCAGTGGCACCGATCCACTGCCAGTTTTAATCTAGCCCCTGCCACAGGGGCAAATTGCAGTCTGAAACGGCCACTTATCATTGGCAAGGGAGTGTGGACCTGCTGCCTTTACCTACCTGGCTGTCTCTCTGCAGCCCTAATAGCCTCAGGCCTTGCTTCAGGCCCTGCGGCCTGGAAGCTTGCCTGGCCAGAGCTTTCCCAGATCTGCCTGCCTTCCCCTTGCTCTAAGTCAGGAAGCCTCCAGCTTCCCTGGCAGCTAGGTCCCTCCTGTTCCACAGCTGGAGCAAGAGTGAGTCTGAGTCTCTCCTCCTCTCCAGGAGCCGTTATTTATACTGCCCTCAGCTGCACCCTAGTTGGCTAATGCCTGCCACAGCTGCTGGCTCCAGCCCTCTCCCAGACTGGGTTTTGACCCTTAAAGGGTCTGTGTGGGGCAGATGCCCCATCACAGTCACCTGTTGCTGGAATCCATAAGAATGGCCATACTGGGTCAGACCAAAAGTCCATCTAGCCCAGTATCGTGTCCTCCACCAGTGACCAATGCCAAGTGGCCAATGCCAGAAGGAATGAACAGGTAATCATCAACCATTTGAATTTGGTATTTTTCCATCGGAATAGGGAGACTGGAACAAAGACTTCCCACCCCGAGGAAATACTATTTAAGGCAGGGAAAACAATCAATGATTGTCTTCAACTGGCTTTTGAAACTGCCTTCTGAGTCCCTTCCCTGCCAGGATACACAAGAAGCTGTTAGACCTAGGCTAGAAAAAAGATCAGATTTGACTTGAAGGATTTTACCTCAAACAAGGACTGGGGGGAGAAATATGATGAATAATAATCTCCCGGGCTGTGTCTACACTGGGCCACTTATTCCGGAAAATCAGCCGCTTTTCCGGAATAAGCTGCGAGCTGTCTACACTGGCCCTTGAATTTCCGGAAAAGCAACGATGCGCTACTGTACAAAATCAGCCGCTATTCCGGAAAAACTATTCTGCTCCCACTCGGGCATAAGTCCTTATTCCGGAACACTGTTCCGGAAAAGGGCCAGTGTAGACAGCCCAGTAGTCTTTTTCGGAAAAGCGTGTCTACATTGGCCACAGACGCTTTTCCGGAAAAAGGGCTTTTCCGGAAAAGCAGCCTGCCAATGTAGATGCTCCTTTTCCGGAAAAACTGAAAATGGAATAGTATTCTGTTTTAAGCATTTCCGGAAATTCATGCCAGTGTAGACACAGCCCCGTAGTATATAGGCTTAGCTGGCATGTTTTATGTATTAGTAACTTGCTTTGATCTGTCTGTTTTCACTTGCAATCACTTAAATCCTACTTTTCATACTTAATAAAAACACTTTTGTTTATTATGAAACCCAGTATGAATATTTGTTATGGGGGGAGGGGAGCAGCAGATGTGCATATATCTCTTTTACTGATAAAAAGAGTGAACTATATGAAGCAGGAATCCTGTAGAAAATAATATTAAAATCAGCATCATAGCACACACACACAAGGAGTCTAGAATAAGATTATATAATTTGTTTTTTTAAGAGGGATTCTTCATTATGTCATGCTATCGTACTTGGCCATAAGATGTTCATTTAATCATTATGAGAATATTTTTTTGACATTAGAGTTAGAATTGATTTAAAATTTTTGCAAGAACAAGAAGAAATAACTATGACATGAACACTTGCTTTCATTGTTAGTGATTAAGGCCTGAGTTCAGAAAAACACTGAAATAGGTGTCTATATCCCTTCCTAAATAGGGATGTTTTCCTAAATAAGGGCCTAAATAAATTACACATTCATTAAAGTAAAGTATTATTATTACCTTCTCTCCTGAGGTCTCTGAGAGTGCTCCAAAATTATTAAATAATCAATTCTTATACCATGCTGAGGTAAGCATTATTGTCCCCATTTTACAGATGGGGAAACTAAAGCAGAAGAGATCAAGTTACTTGATTAATGGTTATTTTAGGCCACATGGTAAGTCCATGGCACAGTTTAGGACTCAAGCTTTGGTCTCCTGATACCCTGCCTTTTGCTCTGATATTTTTCTAATCTGTTTTATCTGTACAGAGTTTTTCAGTGACTCTTGTTCTCTAGGGGTGCGTCCACAATGCATCGTAGGTTGAAATAAAATACACAATTTGAGCTATGCAAATTGTGTTATCTTATTTCGATGTTGTTTTGATATAGCTTATTTCAAAATTTGGCACTGTCTACCCAGCATTTATTTCAAAATAAATCGCTATTCCGAAGCATCCTTTACTCCTCATGGAATGAGGTTTACATGAACGTTGGAATAGCGAGCCCGTTATATTTTAAAATAACGAGCACACTCAAAAAGACATGGAATAGCTATTTGGTATCCCAAAATAGTGCTGCAGTGTAGACATAGCCTAAGTGAACTACCAGCAGTTCTCCCAGTGTAGAGCTATATAAGTTAATGAGAAGCTTTTTATCTGCACTGCCATAGCACTGTCAGGCAGCATTAGTATAAATGAGAATTAGTCCCTTGTTATTAAAGTAATTAACTATCAATTTTGTTGAACAATAGAGTTGCTCCAAAAATGTAATTTCTCTTCCATGCGAAATTTTGACATTTTGAAAAATTTTTGCATTCAAAATTGGAGCAAAAGTTTGAAATCTTGAAATTTCTTGCGGAATATAAATTATGAAAAAAATCAGCTCAGAAACATTTAATCAATTTGCTTCAATAATGTCAAAATGCTGTAAAAATATAAAATGTTGAATATAAGTATAATATAAAATAGAATTTTAATAATAGAAACATAGGTACAATGAATTTTTAAAAGTAGAAATAAACACTTTAGCAGTATATAAACAGGGCTTTAACATATCAAAATTAACTGTTTTTGATATTATTAAATCCAAGTGAAAGGTCATTTTTCCATTAATTTTTTCAAAACGTGGCTTTTGACTAAACTGAATTTTCCAACGAAAACCTTTTCACTCAGTTTTTTTTTTCAACCAGCTCTCTTGGCCATATTTGAACCAACTTCACCTCATAAGTAACTTTGCAAAGCCATGTCCTAGGATTCAATGTGCAATCTACGTGACATCTGCAGTCTATTTTGAGGTGGAGGGAAGCTTTTGCTTGTTTTTAATCTTGAGTTAAAATTTGCAAAAATGACTACATGGAGAGATGTTTACGAACTCTTTCAAAAGACACTTAGGAGCCCAGGTCCCATTAACTTTTGAAAATGGAACTTTGGTTTAGTGCTTAATTTGTAATGAAAAAGGTGCCAGAGAGCAGACTGGGGTCAACCCCGGCAAGCTCTGGCACAAAGTAAGCACTGCTTTGTTTCCTAAACCATGTAGTGCTTTTTCAAATGTTATCTTTGGTTACACATTTCCAGGATATGACTTTTCTTCTCCTGTATAGGAAAGAAAATGATCTCCTTCTGTTCGTGGTATGTAAATCATGTAAATGTCTTGTTAGCCACTGGTCTTTCCACTGAATGTGTTTTTGGATTTTTTTTCTCAGTCACAAAATTGATTGGTTTACAGTGAGGTATTAGAGACTCAACATATAATTTTTAGATTTAGTACCTTTATGCTAAAATAAACCAGAAAATTAACCCTGTAGAAATACTGTTTTTCTACCACCGAGTGTTTTTTCCCCCCGAGAGAGAAGATATATATTTTTTATACCAAAAATCGTATTAGGCTGCAAATAAAACACCAATAATCAAATCCACTATTATTATTAGCAAAATGAAAGCTGACCACCAAATGAATCTAATCAATTTTTATTTCCATGCAAAAAATAATCTGACTAGTTCTGTTATGTGTATATATATATGGCAGCTGAATTGGCCTCATTAATTCTCTTGTTTGGTTGAGAGGGAAGATCCTTAGTGGATATAAAAGCACCTAGTTTGATGAGAGTCTTTAGACTCTAAAGTTACTATGGCACTGTGCTGAAGAGTGATTTAGCCTTATCGGTTTCAAAGGAAACAAGGAGATTTAGGGCTGTAGTTTGATATCTATAATCACAATGTGTAGTAGCTTTCTGCAAAGTATTCCCTTGATTTCATTGGAACTATTCATGGAACAAGGTTTTAACCACCATGGAAAAGAGCATTAGAACCATAGCCCTTGGTGATATAAATCCTTGTGTGATTTGCTACATAGCTCACATTCAAACCAAAAATCTAAGAAGCCATTGATGCTGTGATGATTTATTTTTATTTTAACAATCAAAGGTTGTAAGAGAAGTTAGTGCTGTACTTCCCTCTCCGACCCCCATTGCTCTAGGATTAGTGCTTTTAAAAGGAGGCAAATCTGACATGTGAAAAGAGAGATTTTTGAAGTGTTAAATTTCCATATGGATTAACTGATTGTTAATTGTCCTGAAAACTGGTCAGCATCTTTTAGCATCACTGAAAGTGCTGTGGGTTCTGTATCTTAGTCCTATAGGCTCTTTCAAGAAACTTCTGCATTTAAAAGGGTCCTCTGATTCCTATAGGCTACATTTCTATCATGATTCCTATGTGTGATTGATAGTGAAGGCTGATAGGTGAGCTATTTCAGTGCTACCTGTGCTAGGAGACTGGAGCTCTTGTGCAGACTCCTTGGAGAGACGGTCACAATTAATACAGAAACTTCTCCCTGGTATATTTTGGGTTGTCACATACCACCTTGCTAAAGAGCTGCTAAATTCCAATAAAGTCTCTTTGTGAAAAGTTTGTATCACTGCACTAATTCTAGGGGAATTTTATTATTATTTTGAATATCAAGTGTTTTCAAGCATTTTGATATATTTAGATTTCTTTAAATTAGATTGACAGTGGTATGTTAAAATGATGCATAAAGCTTCAATTTATAGTATGATTTAGTTCACCTTATTATGCTTTGAATGTAATCTTTTTTTGGAAGCATAGCTGGAAAAATTGAATCTACTATAGTACATCAGCTGTTTACAATCAAAGAAACATGTTTAAAGAGCTACAGGGTCTTTATAAACTATGCGTGCAAATTACCTTTGGAATTGGTTTATTATATACAGTTGTGGCTGCCATTGCATTGTTATGAATTAATTACAACCATGATATAGCCTTTTGATACATTTAACTTTACTTACATCAGCTAATCAAAGGCAGATGTATGCTATGCTGCCACAGACCATGGAATAATTAATTTTAATGCCCTGCTTATTTCCCTAGTGAGTATTTTTTCTAAAAATAGACTACAACTTCAGCAATAATTTTTAAAAGATGCATTTGTTGTCTAAGCACATTTCAGCTCCTTCTGCAAAAACAAAAAACTAATGAAATATTTGAAATTGTCAAGAAAAAATTGGCAAGGAAGTGAACTTCTGATCCCTGTGTTTCATTCCCTGGGCAGTGTGCTGTTCATTTATTAATATGCACCACACATAATTCAGGGAAGATGCCAATTCTTTTTTCTTTCATTAGCATGCAAACATGCAGAATTTGAGTTCTACAAATTGAACCACTGTGATCCCTGGACAGGCTTGCTGTATTTGCACACTCAGATGCCAAGTGACACTAATAAATTGGGCTGTATATATGTATGTGCACACACCAAGTTATAACTAAACTAATGTAAAAATTATAGTTCTGTAGCAGCTTATAGAGTGACAGACTCTTAAGACGAATATTTCTGCCATTATTAAAACATACTGCTTATGTGGCTGCAGGTGTAGTTAGTAAACAGTGCCAATTATTTTATGCATGGAGGTTCTACCACAATCACCCAACTGCCTTGTATACCTATTGTGTATAGATATTGTATTTAATATAGAGGAAAAGCTAGTTTATGAATACAGTAAAACTCCAATAGTCCGGCATCCACTTGTCCGGCACTCCTGATAGTCCAGCATCAACTGGAACCTGGACCTGCTCAGGTCAGCCACTCTCATGGCCGGGCCGCTGTGAGCCACATGAGCACTAACGGCCCGCACTGTTCCGCTCACAGTCCCCAGCGCACACAGAGTCCAGCCTGCATGTGCTAGCAGCTGGCCACCGAGCACAGGCAGCTGCTTTGGGACACGGACATAAGGTTGGAGGAGCAGGGAGGGGAGGCATTTGGCTCTGGGGAATGGAAGGGGAGGGGAGGGGGATTGGGTGGCACAAGGTGTCCTGGCCAGTTCATTGAAAAGCAGGCCGCTCAGCGCACATGCCCCAGTGCCTGGAAGGAGACGCGCAGCTGTACCGGCGGCTCCAGGACCAGGGCATAAGGTGGGAGGGGAGGGCAATTGGGTTGGGGAGTATGCCCCCTTATAGAACCTCCTGGTACTCTGGCATATCCAATAATCCGGCACCACCTAGGTCCAAAAGGTGCCGGATTATCAGAAGTCTACTGTATTTCTTTTAGTAAGTTAATATGTTTAAATGCTGCAATAAAGTGTTGCTTTGGGCTCTTTTTGTCTAATACTACAGGCAGTCCCCGGGTTACGTACAAGATAGGGACTGTAGGTTTGTTCTTAAGTTGAATCTGTATGTAAGTCGGAACTGGCTTCCAGATTCAGCTGCTGCTGAAACTGATCAGTTTCAACAGCGGCTGAATCTGGACGCCAGTTGTGACTTACATACAGATTCAACTTAAGAACCCCAGTCATCCCCAAGTCAGCTGCTGCAGAAACTGATCAGCAGCTGATTCCAGGAAGCCTGGGGCAGGGGCTTCCTGTAGTCAGCCACTGGTCAGTTTCAGCAGCGGTTGACTTGGGGACGCCTGGGGCAGAGCAGCTGGGGTGCTGCTGGGTTGGTCGAGTAGCGCCCAGAGCGGCGCTACGGGACCAACCGGCAGCGCCCCAGCTGCTGTACCACAGGCATCCGGAGCAAAGCCGCGGAGCACGGGGGCAGCGGGACAGCCCAGACACGCCGTGGCTGTCCTGCTGCCCTCGGGCTCCGCGGCTTTGCTCTGCTTTGCTCCCCGTCCCCCTGGTCTGCAGACCAGGGGGACGGGGAGCAAAGCGGCTGTCCGCTGCCTGCGTGCTCCACGGCTGTCAGCTGCCCGCGTGCTCCGCGGCTTTGCTCTGCTTTGCTCCCCGTCCCCCTGGTCTACAGACCAGGGGGACGGGGAGCAAAGCAGAGCAAAGCCGCGGAGCACGCGGGCAGCTGACAGCCCAGACGCTGCCCGTGTGTTCCGCCGCTTTACTTCCTCTCCCTGGTCTGCTGGAGACCAGGGAGAGGGAGGGCCCCGTTTGTAACTGCGGATCTGACGTAAGTCGGATCCGCGTAACTCGGGGATTGCCTGCATTATAATAATAACCAACCACAAGTGGCTCTTTGGATTATCTCCTGCAATACATGTGGTTGGCTGGAACATCTTTCACTCTGCCTACTCTCAGGGAAAATGAATGGAATGCAGGTCAGAGAGATGCACTCATCACTGGTTGGCAAACTCAAGGTCGAGGTTGGGCAATCATTTTTCATGGGGGGCACTTCAAGATTTTGGAAAGTGCTGGGCCGCACTGTTCCATGATATTAATGGAGGAGGTATGGGGTCTGGGATGCAGGCTGGGTGCAGAAGGGAGCCTGGGATAAGAGATTGGGGTGCAGAAGGAGATATGGAGTCTAGGAGGGAGTTTGTGTGAAGGATGTGGTTGTGACCTAGGGTAGAGGATTGGGGTGCAGTGGCTTAGGTTGTGATGTAGGGCAGGAGGAGGTGGTTGTTGTGTATTGGGTTGTAGATTTAGATCTTGTTGTTATAGTAACTGAGTTAAGTCACTAGAGGTCGGCCCAGCTGGTTTAGGCGGGTTCTAGTTAGTTCTGTGTTATGAAATAAAATGGACACTTGCAATTGCTCAAGCTCTCTGTGTTTCCAGTGATTTCTTTCTAAACTGTGGAACTCCAAATGATATAACAAAGTAGTGATGAGGATGGGATACCTGTGCTGCCTCCAGGAACAGAAGAAGTAGAAGTCAATGTAAGAAAACAAATCTTTTTGCTGTTCTGGAAGGTGGAGGTAAGAACTGACTGCTCCACTGGCAGTGCAAACTGAAACTAAGATCAGTGAAGCCCAGAGGCTGAAAAATAAAAAAGAAAGAAAGAATGGAGTTGCGGAAGCAACTGGGACTTTTTGAGGAGACTATAGAGCAATAGCATGTATATACCGAGCTTTTTGAACATTTGTTATTGCGAATGACATTAATGAAGAGAATAAGGTGCCAACATTTTTAAGTGTTGTAGGAGCTAAGACCTCTGCTATGCAGTTTGCTGCTCCCTTTTAAGCCAGAGACCAAATCTTAAAGAGACATGGTGCAAATCCTCAGGTCACATTATGCTCCAAAACCATTGGTAATTGCAAAAAGCTATAGGTTCCATAACAGAGATCAAAAAGAAAGTGAAACAATTGTACAATTTGTACAATTTAAAAAAGCTTGCGGAACACTGTGAATTTAAGGAGATGTTAAATGATGCCATATGTGACAGGTTAGTGTGTGGCAAAGCTATACTGACGCGTTTATTAATAGAAGCTCAGCTTACCCTACAGAAGGCTCATGTTGATTCTCCATGGAATTGGCCACACCGGAGGCTCAGTACCTCATTGCACCCCAGCAGGTGCAAAAGGTGTCCCAAGAATCTACCCACAAAACAGTGGGGAGCAGGAATGTTACGCTGTGGGAAGTGGGGTCACCATGCATCAGAATGCTGGTGTAAGGTCCTAGTGTGTCGATAGTGTGGAAAAAAAGGACACGCTGACTGTACCTGCAAACAAAAGAAAAAAAGGCCTGTGGTCTGGCAAACAAAAAAGGAAAATCTGCATACCATTGAGCAGACTCCTGATGATCAAGGTGACCACCTGTCTGAAGAAGAAGTGCCCTGCTACGTTTTGTCTTTGGCAGGGGGGTCCCATGAATACTGGGTAATCCCATTGTTGAATGGCAAATCTGTACGCATGGAAGTGGACACCGGTGTAGCAGTTTCGTTGGTCTCAGGCATTGCGTATAAGGAAAAGCTAAAGCATCTTAAGGCAACAAAGATCTTTCTGAAGACATATATGGGAGAAGCAGCACCCATATTGGGCACTACTGATGTTAAGTTGGAGCTCAGTGCACAGACTGCTGAATTGCCACTGTTTGTGGTGAAAGGTCATTACTCAGACTTAATGGGTAGATTGTGGTTTAGGAAGATCCAGTTAAATTGGGCATAAGCGCACCGGATGACCAAAGAAGAAACAGGTCTGACCGATATATTAAAGAAACATGCTGCTGTTTTTGGAGAAAATCTGGGAAGTATGAGGGGAATCACCATGAAAATGAACATTAAACCTGGCAGCCAACCAAAATATCTGAAGGCCAGAACTGTGCCATATGCCATCAGGCCAAAAGTTAAAGCAGACCTGGAGCGCCTAGTAAAAAATGGAGTCCTAATATCAGTTGCCGATACCACATGGGTAACTCCAATAATTCCAATATTGAGGAAAGATGGTTCCATTCAGATTTGCACTCGTAAAATGAGGAGTAACGGTAGTTCGAACTAGGAAGCCTAGTTCGAACTACCTAGTTCGTGCCCCGTGTAGCCGCGCTGCACGGGGTTCGAACCAGCAGGGTTTTAAAAATGGCGGCTCCCCGCTTATGCAAATGAAGCCCGGGAAATTCAAATCCCGGGCTTCATTTGCAAGTGCGGTATGCCTACATTACCCTCCTAGTTCGAACTAGGAGGGTAGTGTAGACATACCCCCAGTGTTGCATGAAGAGCAATACCCTCTTCCCCACAATGATGACCTCTTTGTGGGCCTGGCTGGGGGGACAAAAATTCAGCAAGATTGATCTGAGTCAAGCATATTTACAGATGCATGTCGATGAGAAGTCCCAAGAGCTGTTGACTATTGTAATGCATAAAGGGCTTTATCGTTACTGTCATTTACCCTTTAGAATAACTTCTGGCCCAGCTTTGTTCCAGAGGGCTATGGACCAGATCTTGTGTGGCTTGCTAGGAGTCCAGTGCTATCTTGACGACATCCTGATCATGGGCAGGAACGAGGAGGATCACCTTAAGAACTTAGAGGCTACCCTACAAAGACTGGAAGAGTATGGCCTTCGAGTCCACAAAGACAAGTGTGAATTCTTTCAGTCCTTTGTTGAATATTTGGGACACATCATTGCTACCAGCATCTTCGTAATCGTAAGTCCCCTTCAAAAATATAGGCTATTGTGGAGGCTCCACTCCCTCAAAATGTTAGTCAACTTCACTCGTTTCTAGAACCATGGAACTATTATGGAAAATTTATTTTACAGTTAGCCACACTATTAAAACCACTTCATGAGCTCCTTGGCCAGAACAAGAGCTGGAAGTGGACTGAAGCCTGTGATGTTGCATTTAACAAGGCTAAATGTGCATTTCTAAACTTTCAGGTCCTGAAGCATTTTGATCCATTTTTACCTTTGCCTCCCCGTATGGAGTGGGAGCGGTCTTGTCACACATTATGCCTTCGGGAGAAGAGAAACCAATTGCTTTTGCTTCACGCACCTTAAGCAAGGCTGAAACTAGCTATGCACAAATTAGTGTGAAGCACTGGAAATTGTTTTCGGGCTTTGGAAATTTCACCAGTACATGTTTAAATGGAAGTTTACTCTTTTCACTGACCATTGACCTCTGATGGCAATTTTTGGTCAACGCACAGGCATTTCACCATTGGCTGCTGGTCATATGTATCAATGGGCATTGTGGCTTTTGGGACATCAGATATTGAAAACCTCTCTGCATGGCAGTGCAGACAGGCTCTCTAGGCTGCCTTTGCCAGTCAAACATCAAAATAGTGGCCAGAAGGAAATCTACTTTGAACAGGTAGAGAACACACTCATCACTGCTGCACAAGTTAAGAGTACAACTCATGTTGACCCAGTACTGTCCCAAGTTATGGATCTAGCGATGCATGGAACATCTCTACGGGACTCTCAGGTCCCACCCTACCTTGTTCCCTACATGTCTAGAAGGATGGAGTTATTGATCCATTCTGGGTGCTTGTTGTGGGAAATGTGTGTCATTATTCCAAAGAGACTGAGACAACAGATGTTAGAACAGCTGCATTCAGGTCACTGTGGAATGGTGTGCATGAAAGAAATAGCAGAAAGTTATTTGAGGTGGCCTGGCTTGGTGGTGCCATTAAAGAGAAGGCAAGAACTTAAAAATAAATTAATGGAGATTACCTATCTCCTAGAACTGGAAGGGACCTTGAAAGGTCATTGAGTTGAGTCCCCTGCCTTCACAGCAGGACCAAGTACCATCCCTGACAAATTTTTGCCCCAAATGGTCTCCGCAAGGATTGAACTCACAACCCTGGATTTAGCAGGTCAATGTTCAAACCACTGAGCTATCCCTTGTATTTCATGGCAGGGTGTGCCAGTTGGCACCTCTACAACCATGGGACTGACCTGAAAAACTATGGCAACGTATTCACGTTGATTTTGCTGGCCCATTTGAAGGTAGAATGTTCTTGGTGGTGGTAGATGCCCATTCCAAATGGCCAGAAGTCCCTATAATGCCTTCCACTACTGCTGAGAGTACTATCCAAAAACTACGGGGAATCTTTTGTCATTTTGGTCTTCCAGAACAACTTGTGAGCAACAGCGGTCCACAGTTTGTCTCTCAGAGTTTGGAAATTCTTTGAAAGCAAATGGGATTCATCATATCACTTCAGCACCATATCACCCATCCACAAATGGATTGGCTGAAAGGTTGTGAGTTGTAGCTCATGAAAGCTTATGCTTTAATACCCTAATAAATTTGTTAATCTTCAAACT
The DNA here is from genome assembly GCF_052426305.1 of Pelodiscus sinensis. Lineage (NCBI taxonomy): Eukaryota > Metazoa > Chordata > Testudines > Trionychidae > Pelodiscus > Pelodiscus sinensis. The sequence goes on along the minus strand of NC_143056.1, from coordinate 116,013,667 downwards.
ACCACCCGACTCCTTGTTGATGTTTTTAAATTAAGATAAATTTTCTCTTCGCTAATGCCTTTGCTGTCAAATAGGAAAGTCTGAGTTGCTGTATTGCATTGGTCACAGACGTGTACTCTGAATCGGCATATGTAGTATATTGTATGAGGTTCAGATAATGTAAATAACTAGACTGAAGGCTTCAGAAAAAAAGAAAGGAAAACAGATGTGTCAACGCAAAATGTATCTCTCCGCAACAATAGACTCCTCCCAGAAATTGCCCTCGTGCCACCCAGGTTTAAGGATGGGCTCTACTCATGAGAGCAATAGCAATTCTTAGTCAAACAATGGTTCGATTTTATGCCTCATTTCAGGCAGCATTTAACATATTCAGTTTCACCTCATCAAGAGCCCAAAATAAGAGACAGGATCCTTGATTAATGTGAGCTTCAGGAAAAGGAAAAAAGGAAACTGCAGAAATAATTTTTCCTGATTCCATCTCATTTCCTCCTCCCCTCATTGTCCCCCTTTTTCCTGAGATTATCCCTTCCTCTTGATTTCCCCTCTTGTTGTTAGAGAGGGAATAGCACAATTCTTATATGCATGGCAAATAGCAACCTCATCATGGAAAGCAGATTATTGGGAGTTCTGGGTACAAAGACTCCATGGGGACCAGGGTTGCTGAAACTGGGGGGCCGGACGGCTATGCCTGCTCACCTCTTTAAATGGGTGTAGTAGCCTTGCGCGGGTACAGAGCAGCAACAGCACTTCATGAAAGGATGATCAGCTGCCCTATCGCAAAGTGAAGCTCCTGCTTGTGTCACCAGTCTCTTCCTGGTGGGAGGGCTAAGGTGACTCTTACCCCCTCAACATGAGTCCCCCCCTACTTCTCCTCCCCCGTGCAAGGCCCGGAAATCCTGAGCCATTGTGGAGAGCCCTGGACCCTCCACCTGCCTCCTTCTTCTCTACTGTTTCTGGCCCTTGCTATGAGGTGCCCCAAGCTGACTAGGGCTCTATGGGCCATGTGTTAATCTGCCACTGATACAAGTCACCCATGTTGGTTTCCCCTTGGGATTATTACTCCTAACAAAATCTCTACAGTAGCAGCTAAGATCTTTGGTTTTAATCATACTCACTTTGGTTGTTTGGGGCGGGGCAAGTATTAAAATAAAGTATTAAATGTGGTTGACTCCTTTCCACAGCTAGGAAGAAGGAAACATTAGTACTCTGCTTTTCATTAAGTGCAGCTTCTGATAGTCTTCTTCCATATGGGCATGTGCAGTGGGGGGAGGAATGGAGTCTGTGGGTGAAACTCTAGCTCTATTTAAATAAATAGTAAAACTTCTAGTAACTTTGATGGGCCTAAATTTCACCCTGTGGATACCAGTGATGGGATCAAACCAAGACTCCATTTTTCCAGTGCCCAAATCTTATAAACTGAACTGACTGTGTTCACATAAAATATGACCCAGATCCAAACCAACCCTGGTTTTAGACATACAGGAATTGCCACACTGGACCAGATTACTGGTCCATAAATTCCAGTATTTGGTCTTCAACAGTGGCCAAGGTTACCTGTTTCAGGAAGAAGTGTAAAAATCCTGGTAATGGACAATTCTGCAATAATGTGAATCAAGAAACATAGAGGAAGTCTGCAAAGCCAAAATGTGACCAACACAAGAATGTGTTAATAAAAAAGCCTTCCTAGGTTTTTGCCCATCATTAGGAGACATCAATTTCAGGGATGCAAGATTTTTCCCACTAAGCCAGCTTTGTTGGTGCCATTGTCATGAACAGGTTCTAAGCAAAACTGTAGAAGCAAAGAGTTAGAACTTGCACATTCTCAGAAAGGAAGTGAAGGCTGTCATGGATATCTCAGAATGCCCCTTGCTGGTCAAGTATGGCATGGCTAGCACTCCATGCCTCAGTTTTCCTCCCCAAGGTTGTTCTCCTCAACTTTCCCATTAGAAGTCTGGAATTAGCCCTCTTCTCCTCCCCTGTTCAATTTTTTAAGCAATGCATCCACACTACCAAGCCCTCCCAGAGGCCAATTAGTTCAAATTAGTGGCACCAGAGCATCTACACTAACCAGATGGGTTTCAAAAAAATACTGGACACACTTGATCTCAGAACAGGAGGAGGGGACTGGCTGGGAGGGGAGCTGGCTGGCCAGGAGGGGGTCAGGAGGAACGGGGCTGGCTGGGGGGGGGGACTGGCCGGGAAGAGATCGGGGGGAACGGGGCTAGCCGGGGAGGAACCAGCAGGCAGGGAGTGGGGCTGACCTGGGCACATGCAGATCCCAGGGTGCTGCCCGTCCCGCTCACAGTCCCAGCGGGGCACGCAAGCGAGTCCGTCCCCGGGAATTCCATCCTGCCCCGTCCCCGTCCCCTACCCCTCCTCTCTACTGAGTAGCTGCGTACTGTGCCTGGCTGGTAGACATGCTCACGCAGTGTGAGTCTATATACCAGCCACGCAGTACGCAACTACGTACTCCTGATAATAATAAAACGTACTTATTTTCTCAATTTGTTTCCCGGACAGAAAGCTCAAATACCAGACTGTCCGGTTCAAAGCTGGACACCTTGCAACCCTAACACTAACATTATTTTAGACTTACATGTTTGGGAATAGCATTACTCCCCATGAAAAGCAGGACTGCAGAGTTCGATTTCTGTGGCCCCTCATTCTGGAATAACGGGCTTGGTAGTGTGGATGCTTCGCTTAGAAAATTGACCTGGTGATGGACGGGGTTAATTTCAGACTAAGGTCCTAGTGTAGACCAGACCAGGGTGACTAGTCCCTTCAACGGGAAATGGCACCAACCACACCTTTGCCATGACCACCCTGACAGTTGGCAAGTTTCTCCTAATGTCCAACCTAAACCTTCCTTGCTGCAGTTTAAGCCCATTGCTTCTTGTCCTATCCTCAGAGGCCAAGGAGAACAATTTTTCTCCCTCGTCCTTGTAACACTGTTTTAGATACATGAAAACTGCTGTCATGTCCTGCCTGGAGCTTTGAGTCCGAAGTAGGCATCATCAATGTGGACGTGCTACTTTGGACTACATTTGATTCTTCCCTGTAGTGATGACACAGAACTTTGAATTTGTAAAATCAGGTGCCCAGAAGTCAAACTTAGTAAATTCGAAATAATCACCTAGTGTAGACATGGTCCCTAGGAGAGAAACGCATCACAAATTTGTCAGCATTCAGATGAAAAAAAAACCCCTAGAACAATTAAACACCACTTCCCTTTTAGTAGCATATGCACTACCAATGGATCTGCCCAGAACACTCAGAGGATACCTCTGAGAATAACAAAACTTGGTACCTGATACCAGGGCCGGACTGAGGCATGGGCGAGCCGGGCAGCTGCCCCGGGGTGCCAACCGATGGGGGGTGCCTGATATCAGCTGAAAGGGGCTCACAGCATCCCTTACAGCTGCCATCAGGCGCCATGCGCCCGGCTCCCGCAGTGCTGGCCCCGCGGCGCCAGCCAGCAGCGCCCTTCCCCCCACAGCTGCAGGGCCCTGCATGGCCCGGCGCGCACGCCAGCAGCACTGACCAGGTCGGGCTGAGCAGCGCATGCGCTGTGCGCCCTGGGTGCAGACCTTGGGCTGCGCACCAGCGGCCATGGCCAGCCCGCGCATGCGCCGTACGCCCCAGGGGCGGGCCCCAGGCTGCGCGTCAGGGGCCGTGGCTGGCCCGCATATGCACCGTGCACACTTGAGGCAGGCCTGCGCACCCTGGGGGGGCGGGCCCGCGCCCCACGGGCAGGCTCGTGCATGCACCGTGCGCCCGGGGGCAGCACTGCGTGCCCGGGGGCGGCACTGCGTGCCCGGGCCAAGGGCGCCAAAAGGGCTCGGGTTGGCCCTGCCTGATACCATATAAAGTACTGGCCATCATAAAACAAGGCAAAATGTCTCAAAAGAGTTGTCAGAAACTATCTTGTTCTCCTCTCTTATCAGTAACACCTCTACAAAATGAGATTTTTGGCTTCTCTTCCCTTCCATTTCAGTTTTGTTTCTCTTTCTCATCTCCTTCCCCTCCCCCTGCCCTGACAGTAATGAACTTTGTTCTGTTTCCCTTTAGCCTTGATTCCTTTCCCCACAATCCTGTCCTACCACTTTTTTAGACTTGCTCCATCCCTTTCTCTCTCCAGTAGCAAGTTCCACATGATAGATTGCTGCCTGCTTCGGGCCTTTTTTATATGAAAGCATTTGATGGTGGTGCAAACAGCTGTGCTGGCAGGTCACTTTGAAAGACTATTCATGTGTGCTGCAACTGATGCCTCGGGGTCATTGGCTGTAACTCACTTACCTAGATGAAATTCTTGTCTCTGTTACTTTAAAGGTGGTGGAACTAATTTGTTGTGTACTGTACCTGCTATTTTTCAATGCACATTTTTTTAACATGGAGCTTTTAAATGTTAATTGATTTTTTAAAGCATTTGGAAGAATCTTTAATTTTCAGGCGGTTACATGGCAGCGTCGTCTTGAATGGAATTTTAGATTTAGTTACACAAAGTGAGAAAAGAGCAAGGCATGACCTTTTCTAAATGGCATTGTAGCTAATATAAAAAACAAAAGTTATCTTTGAGGATTTACATAAATGTTACAACATGTCATATAAATGAAAGTTAGCATTTCATATTTTAGGCTCAGCCTCTGGGCTGTATCGTGGAGTTTTAAAGTAAGTCTTTCAACAATTGCTCTGCACAGCAGGCTGAATCCTAAACTAACAGTTAATACAGTGCAAAGATCAAATGGGTTGGTTCAGGGTTCTTTTTTTTTTTTTTGGTTGTTTTGTTTTTTGGAACCTTGCACATTGAGATAAGATCTACATAGGACCAAGCTGAATATTTTTCACCTTACATCTGAGGTTTACCAAAAGTGACAGTTTCACATAACTAGTGATGTAACCTATGAAATGTTTATTAAAGTCACATGTGGATCCAATCCTCATGCCTAATAGAGCTGTTATATATTTGTATAGGCTGTAGCTTCTTTTTCTTATGGCTTTTTGGTCCATGGTTTATTGGAGTGAGACTTATTATAATAATTTTGGGCAAAAGTACAGTTGACTGTACATTTATAAAATTAGTATTTCTTGAGTCCTGGTAGATCTTGTAGAGATAGAAAAGTTGAAAAATAGGCATATTCTCTACATGCTCATTAAATAGCATACATAATAGAGCTGCCAAGTTATTTAAAAAATTAATCACGATTAATCACGCAATTAATCATGCTGTAAAGCAGTAATAAGAATGCTATCTATTTAAATATTTTTGGATATTTTCTACCTCTTCTAATATATTGATTTAAATTACAACACAGAATACAAAGTGTATAGTGCTCACTTTATATTTATTTGTTATTACAAAACATTTTCACTGTAAGAAAAACCTTCAGTTCACCTCACTGAAGTATTGTAGTGCAAATTCTATCATGAAAGCTGAACTTAAATTCTTCTATATAATCAATATATTTGTGTCCTATTCAAGAGAGTCCTTTTTTAGCTCAGCCCCAGCTGTTGGGGCAGCATAGGGCCGGAGGAGGGTAGACTGTGCTGTGGACAGTGCAGAGTTCAAGGGGCTCAGCCTCCAACTGCAGGTGGCATAGGGTTCAGGGGTAGGGGTCCGCTCCCAAGCTTAGGAGAGGGGTCAGTCCCAGGGCTGGACAGGGGGGTAGACCCCACCATGGGAAGTGCAGAGTTCAGGAGGGGGGACAGCCCCAGAATCAGATATGGGAGGAGGGTCAATCCCAGCCCCAGGAGGCAAAGAGAGGGTTGCTTGGGAGAGTCCTGCTGGGGGAGGAGGACAACTTGGGCAAGTCCCTTCCCCTCCAGGCTGTTTTATTTTTTAAAATATGGTCACCTGGGAGGGAGAGTGACGGGTGTCAGGGTCTTTACTTTTCTTGTTTACTTCTCCATTGGAGCTGGAACCACGTCTTCAGGTTTTTTTCCTCCTTTCTGGCTTCTTGGTTTTTCCATGCACCCTCTGGTGGTGGTGTGCATTACTGTGCCTTACCAGAGACAGCTCTACAGCCGCTTATGCTGGTTTGCTGACCTGTGCGATTAAAGCAAGTTAATTTTTTTAACGCGTTAATTCTGCCCTGTGTTAATCGCAGGCATTAACGCCCACTAATTGAAAGTCCTAATACATAATTCATGTGGTCCACATTCTCTGATTCTGTAAATAGCAAACTATGTTTCTCGCTCTCTTTACATAAAGAATAATGAAATAGCAGGATTAAAATGGCTCTGAATACCAAACTATAACGTGAATTGGTATTTTTTTTCTGTTTTCTATTTTGTCATGTTACTTTTATGCCATATGTGTTCTGTAGAATATTCAATATTACCTGGCTTCTTTCCTAGGCAGTATTAGAATATTCACGTGCAACTACTCTTTGCCGCTGTGTGGCCAGGACACCTCCGAACTGGAATGGTTGTGCTGCCCATGGGGACAGAAAGATGCCAGGAACCTGCACTTTCAGAAGGCTTTTCCTCCCCCAAACTCCTGCATATAGTAAACCTGGAGTTTGATAAGGACAGTACTTCTGCAACTTCTGTTGTTATGTCTACACTTCCTTCTTCTTCCAAGAGAGGAATGCAAATACAGACACCCGAAATTGCAAATGAAGTGTGGGTTTGAATTTCCTGTGTTTAATTTGCATAATCACGTTATGGTGCTATTGCCAAATGGCGCTATTTTGAGAAAAAAATGGTGTTATTTCAAAATAAAACCCTAAAAAAATGAGGAGCAACGGTTATTTTGAAGGAAGGGTTTTATCTCGAAATCACCCCTTTTTTTTCTCAAAATAGCGCTATTCCGCAATAGCGCCATAATGCGATTATGCAAATGAAGCGCAGGAAATTCAAATCCACGCTTCATTTGCAATTTCGGGTGTTTGCATTTGCATTCCTCTCTCGGAAGAGGAATAAAATGTAGACATACCCTCTGGATCCACAAGCCATTCTCTCCTTAGGAAGTGGGCGTACAGGACCTTCTGGAGCTACTGTAAGCCAGGAGCTACAATAGTGGTCCCAGAGGTGAAGTCTATGTCTACATGTACTGTTGCAGCTGTTCTGCTGTGAGGGCTCATCAAGCCACTCTCAAGCCACTCTCATCAAGCCACTCTCTCCTGCTGTCATAATTAAACCACCCCCAACGAGCAGCTGTAGTTGTGTCGGCGGTAGATGCTCTCCTGCCGGCCGACATAGCATGCTCTATACTGGCACATGTGCCGGTGAAACTTCTGTCAGTCAGCGGTTTGGTTTTTTCACACCCCTGACTAACAAAAGAGCTAGTGTAGATGAAGCCTGAATCTTAGCCATTGCAGACCTTCCAGTTTATTGCCTAGTAACTCCAGCAGTGCAGCAAGCAAAGGATTGGCTCTTCATGCTCAACTACTAATATTTCTCCAGGACTTTCCTCTCTATATTTAACAGGCATATATGTTGCACTCACTGTTCGACTCTGTGCTTACTTGTACGTCAGTGACCTTATTAAGATAACAGTAGATTTACACCGGATTAGTCAGATCCTTAACTCAATTAATTTTTGTTTGTTTTGGGAAATAAAATAATCATGTACATGCTTCATTTAAGTCATTGCTCTGGGGTGCGGGTAGGAATGAGGGGTTCAGTATCAAGCTGTCCTGAGGAGAGAAGACCTACTCCTGCCCTCTCTCACCACATCAGCTTGGGGCCAAGTGAGAAACGCCTCTCCATGGCCACTGCAGCTGCAGCAGGCACTGCTGGGGAGGGGTGCATGTCTTCCGGCTGGAGCAGGTCCAGGTTCATCTGCCTCCTGCTTGCCAGCGGTGGTAGCTGAGCTGGGCCAGGCAGGGCACATGCATCCTGCCACTGTCAGCTCCGCGTGCCCTGCCCCACATGCCGGGTGGAGGTGGAGCCGTGCATGCCCTTCCCCCAACCCGGGGTGCAATTAACCTGTCTGCCCGGGGCACCAGAATGGCTCGGTCCTGCACTGTTTATGCGTCCTTTTAGGTGGGAGAGGGGCAGAGTTTCAGCCCTTATCTTGCTTTATGTTATGATAAGAGGAAGCTGCATACCAGTTTTGGTGGTCCTGCCTCTTACTATTTAGGAGGAAAAACGTATAAAACAACAAATAGTCTATTAGCACTGTAAAACAAAACATGTAGATGGTATCATGAGCTTTCATGGGTGCAACCCACCTCTTCAGATGACAGTTCTTGCACAAAATCTCTCAAATATATAGTAGATTGGAAAACAGCTTGTCCTTAACTTCTAGATGGACCAGCGTTTTCATCAGCTATTTCATCAGTAATACTATATGTATAAGAGAGAGAGGAGACTCCCTGGATGAAGGAGATCTGGTGTCCTAGGAGAGAAAGGGAGGGAGTGGAAGGAGTGGGGAAGAGAGGGAATAAGAGGGGATTGAAACATGGTCCCCTGCTGGTAGGAGGGCGGGGGAGGAGGGATGGGAATTTAACTTCCCTAGAAACTATTGGTGCTACTTCTCAAGATTTGCCAGTCAGCGGTGTGACTGCAGCTCAGATAGGCATGCCCTTGCTAGCTTTACTCTAACTAGCATAGCTATAAATAGCACCATGGATGTGGTGGAACAGATTGTGGTATAACATGAGCCATCCTTAGGGTTCCAGACAGGCTTGTGCTGCCTGCATTGGGATCGGTATCACTGCATCTTCAATGCTCTTTTTAGCTAGAGTAAAGCTAGCTAAAACTACACAAGCCACAGTCACTCCCCTGATTGCAGTGTCGATGTACCCTGAGTTTATTTGCCTTAGAGATCCATTAGTTTGAGGAGGATGGTGTTCACACTAGAAAGTCTTCCCTTTACGTATTGTTAGCCCGGTTTATTTTCACATCAAGTAGGCTAACTTTTGGAGAACAGGCATGATAGTGAGTGTAGGAAGACTTTGGACCTCAGCCTTATGCGAGGTGTTGCAAAAACAGTGTGTCCAGTTTTTTCAGGTGCAGTGGAGAGAGACTGTTGGCTCAGTCACAGTTGAACCATAGTAGCTTGTGGAAGTTCTGAAGTCAAAATTGCTTAACACTGACATTTTTCTGAATATTGCCTTAAGAGAATCTTGGCAGTGTCTGCAGATATTATCTATTGGAAATTATTCAAGGACTAAGTTGAGGAGGTAGTTCTGGTTTATAATAATGAGAAGAGTAATGTAAATTCATCTCTGTTTTTATAGGCGTTCATTTAGAGTAAGTAGTATGGACTGGAAAAAAAATCAAATCATAAATGTGAAATCCAGACCTAGCTAAGAGGAATGGAGAGCCAAAAATATGCTTTTGAAAAACACAGAAATAGCAATTACACTGGAAGTATAAAAAGGCACTGTCACTAGTGAATAGATTTCATTAATCTGCACAAAGGTTTGGTTTTTTTTCTTAATTGCACATGTAGAGAGCCCATAAGGTTGCATGTTAATAAAACACAATGAAATTAATGACTGAATAAAGGATTTAGTCTTTAGAGGATTTTCATAGTAAGGAAGGATTATTGAGATTTTGAAATTAGCAGTGATATAATTGTCAGGATTCTGCACAGCATAAACCAATTTTAGATTAAACAAACAAATAGAGGCTTGCATTTTGTGGAAATCCCCCACTCATTACTAAGTTCCTCATATTCTGTTTGGTCAGCACTACAACCCTAATCCCCTTAAGAAAACTTTCAGTACATATTGTTAGCTAGCCAAATTATTTCCAGTAATGATTATTTGTCATTTTTGTGTAATTCCTCTTAAAATATGTCCTATATCTTTGCCCACATTTTATAACTTGAGCTGTGGCAGGGGTCCTTAAACTTCATTGCACCGCAACCCCCTTCTGAGAACAAAAATTATTACAAGATATCAGAAGAATGAAAGTCAGGGCTGGATTATCCATTAGGCACGATAGGCATGGTGCCTAGGGCCTACAAAAAAATGTAGGGCCTAAAAAAAATTCATAATTGACTTGAAAATAAGAAAAGACAGCTGCTAAATCCAACTTAATAATTTGCTATCTTTAGTCAACACACAGCATACAGGTATAACATCCACTTAACTATTAAACATATAGGTGAGAGGGCATTTCTCCCTTATATTTGTATATATAATCTAATTTAAAGGCCTATGATAATTAGAGTGCCTACAAAGACCTTACACCAGCCCTGGTGAAAGTCAAAGCCCAAGCCCTGCTGCCTTGGATAGGGGGAGAGGCAAAGCCAAAGCCCCAAGCATGGGGGTCTGTAAGCTGCGCCCTGGCACCCAAAGCTGAAGCATCAGGGCTTCAGCCCCAGGAAGTTGAAGCCTGCTCTGGTGATCCCATTAAAACGGGGTTGTGACCCACTCTGAGGTCCTGACCCACAATTTGAAAACCACTGAACTATATTAACCAATATAGAAATAGAGAGATGGCTTTCAAATTCCTGAACAAAATATACGGTAGATGTGGCATTTATTAGATTTTTTTTAAATCAGACTTTCGCATTAAAACAATCAGAGTCCAGTAAACAGTAATTTCTCGTTTTGATACAGTTATCAAAAGTCTTTTGATCTCTCTTGTCATATTATTTGAAACATTGCTGACCTGAAAATATACTCCTTTTACTTACTTTATGCTTTTTAAAAAGAGAGAGCTTTTAGAGTGCCGTAATATATTAACTAGAATTTGAGCTTATTTTGTTTGATAAACCTATCCAAATGCTTTAAGATAGTATACACAAAACAACATTTTAAAACTGCAGTGACTGGTGACAGGGAAGGGGGAGGGAGGGGCGCTGACCCAGCCTCTCCAGTCCCCTTTTATTGCCTCTATATAAAACCCACATCTTGAATACTGTGTAGAGATGTGGTCGCCTCATCTCAAAAAAGATATATTGGCATTGGAAAAGGTTCAGAAAAAGGCAACAAAAATGATGAGGGGTTTGAAACAGGTCCCATATGAAGAGAGATTAAAAAGACTGGGACTTTTCAGCTTAGAAAAGAGGAGACTAAGCAGGGATGTGATAGAGGTCTATAAAATCATGACTGGTGTGAGAAAAGTGAATAAGGAAAAGTTATTTATTTATTCCCACAATCTAAGAACTAAGGGTCACCAAATGCAATTAATAGGCTGCAGGTTTAAAACAAACAGAAGGAAGTTTTTCTTCACTCAGCATATATTCAACCTGTGGAACTCCTTGCCAGAGGATGTGGTGAAGACTAGTTCTTTAACAGGGTTCAAAAAAGAGCTAGATAGATTCATGGAGGTTAGGTTCATCAATGGCTATTAGCCAGGATGGGTAGGAATGGTGTCCCTAGCCTCTGTTTGTTTGGAAATGGGTGACAGGAGAGGAACTGATGCTCATAGGGAGCTTCCACCTGCCCTTCCCTGTGCTGCTGCCTCTGTGGAGGCAACAGCATGGGGTTTTGTGCCTGCGGCCAGCTTGAAAGCCTGTGTTTACCAGTTCCTGCCTTCCTCCCTCCCCCACACTCCCCTGTGCTGCTGCAGCATGGGGGGCAAATGGCTCCATGGAGCCAGGTCCATCCCCCCACTGCCTCTGTGGGAGGCAGCAGGGCAGGGGGAGGCTGCGTGTAACCGTGAGAGTTAACCGATGAGCCCAGGAGGAAATGTTCACATTCCTAAATAGGAAAGCCCAGGAGGAAATGAATAATTCTCTCTTCAGAGCAGAGGCTGAATAGTGTGCAGTAAGTAAGGATGCGTGGCCTGTACTGAATGATGACAGTAAAACAAAATATTCCATACTATCATACTATCCATCCTGAGCACAGAATGAGGCAGGAATCCCAAGGGGGGGGAAAGCATGTGATCATGTAATCAGTGATTGTATCCAGAGGTGAAAATAAGACCGTGCATACTGGCGCGCTGCTCCCGCAAGAACCAGCTGCGTTATGGCAAGAGCTGGCTAGGGGTCTCCACTGAGAGCCAGCTGGTGGGTGGTGTGGTTTGGGTGAGGTAACCCAGCCCCAGGGCCCCCCAGATACTTTCCTTCCCATCCCCAGCCCCTGCCTTGATTCCTGCACCCCATCCTTCTGCCCTGACTCCCACACACACAGGCCCCTGCCCTCACTCTGCACCCCCACGCTCCCTGCCCTGAGCCTCCTTCACACTCTCAGCCCCATGCCATGACTCCTGCACACCCCAGCCTCATGCCCTGAGCCCCCCACTCTCTACTTCACACTTGTATCTATTACAGATACTGTCATATGATAACCCTTCACCCCCTGTCCAAGGGGGGTAGGCTGTGATTGGATAGTACTTGTAAGAAATGTAAGTTACTTTCAGCCCTGATTATATCATCATGCATGTGATCAAAGAAGATGAAGGTTTCGCAGACATTTCCAAATCTTTGAATGTTTACTGTGCAGCCTTAACTTTATCTTAATATAGATTTTTGTGTGTAATACGTTATGAGGTTGCATATAATATTGAATCCCTTGCCCTAAATCAAAGTGTCCAACAAAAAAGTTAGTTACACATAATTTCAGCTAAGATTACTTTTATTTTAACAAAAACAATTTGGTGCTTTTCTAAACATAAGATTTCTAAGCATTTCTAAGATTTCTATTAATACTATTCTTCATTAACATATATTTACTCCTAACCCAGCAAATGCTTACATACATGCTTACCTCTAAACATGTGGGTAGTCCCATAATTTAAAAATAAAACTAACAAAATTACTTCAATTTACATTATTAAAAAACTTTGCACCATCTATAGAATAACATAATGACCCAGCTTGGATCCATGGTCTATGTGATAAGAACATTTTCCTACCAGTAAGAGTTAAATTGTCCTTTTATTATTGAGTTAGGTACTGTCCTTTGAAATTAAAGAACATCAACTGAAGATAATTTTACCAGATCATGTTTTCATGTACTCATGAAAAACTGAAAACAGTGCCTTGAGCCAGGTATGGTTTGGGCAAGTTTCCCTTATGCATCAATGCACATCTGCTTTACCTCTGATATCCTGCCTTAGGTCTTTCCTGAGCACACACTTTCAGTCATGCCAAATAGCACTGTGGTTTTGTGATCTGGATGAAGGTCCATTGGGTAATGTAATGCTCTCAGAAACCCATAGTAATTTCTAATCTGTCAGGATTTGAACATAGGTCTACAAGAGGTAGAAGCCAAAGAGGTCACTAAACCCACTGCACCAACCAGCCCTGACATATTACATTAAAGTCAGTATTTATAGATATTAGTGAAAATCATTAAATAATAGTTATGGACTCTGACAGCTTTGCACCTTGCTGAACACACAATTTTCAGCATGTTCTATGATTGATTACCCAGGAGTAAGTCTCACTAACAAGATGAACAAAATTCCTTATTTTATTACCTGAAAAAAGAACAGGGCTTCTACCTTAATGTTAATGTGGCAGCTGCCATTATTAATTCTGCCTCAGGAAAATCTAATTTCAGATAGGTTAAGTAGTCTCTAGGTCCCCATTAAAACTTAGCTTTTTTTTAATGTACCATGAGTTTACAAGAATAAATGTTGTCAGATAAATTTATTTCTTCCTCAGACCAAAGATATCAAAGTAAGAATTTTTTATCTAGTTTCTGAGAGCGGTATTTCACGTACCATATCAATGTGATTTTGATCTCTTTACAGTTTTACTTATTATAATGATTTTTACATTTTAAAAAAGACAGCAGTTTATCTTCCTTAAACTGAAGCTAAAATTGCAGAACAACAAATATAGTGTAACACAGCCAGATTGCTAGTATATACTTTGTTATTAATTGTGTTATCAGGAGATAACTAGGTGGAGGTAACACGTTAATGTATAGTTTATAGTAGGGCTTGTGTAGACATGGAGTTATCCAAGGACAACTATTCAGGAGCAGCTATTCCTGGATAAATCCATGTATTCTGGAATAAGAATGCCTTGTTCCCGATTAGTTTAGCATACAATAGGCTTGCCCACACGTAGAATTGTTCCTTATTAATTGTTCCTGGCCAACTCTGTTTGTAGACACAGTTGAAGTTAATTGGGAATAACTGTTCCCAAATAGCTACATGTTTAGACAGGCTTCGGCTATGGTGACCAAAAATCTGGGCCCCTTTGAATTGCCTCTGGAGCACTGCTCCATGCAGCTTTGAGAGCTGGGACAGGGGTGCTACACTCTGGGCTGTGCTAAGGGCTGACTGTCTTTGGCCTTGCCTCTTCTGGGGGCATGGAGCCGGTCCCCTACACAGTTTGCCCCAGGAGCCCCGGTGGCTGTCAGCCCTGCTGGTAACACATTTGTTAAGAAAGCAACCTCCAGGCATAAGCAATAAACACTAATGCTATGAGACCAGTGCATATTACATTTAAACATAGAGGCAGATGGAGAGGGCAAGAACTACTCAGTTCTGTCAATGACAAAACAAAATTCTATATGATACAGTTTCACTCTCCAATAGAAACTTTTTATAACAATAGATTTTTTTTCACATTAAAAAAGGTACATGGAAATTCATTACAACCAACATTGCAGTCCACACTTTGCAATTAAATTAAACAGTTCAGGAGTTAGGTTCTACTTTACTATAAACTATATTCTAATAATGTATTTGAATTCATCATGAGACAATTGACTTGTATGAGGCACTATTACAAGTCTGCCTAACTTCTTAGCATACTGTGTTCAGTTTAGATATTTTAAAAGATATATTGCCTTGATAACATACTGTATAGGAAGAGATTATGTATTTTGAGGAAGGCTCAATAGCTTATCTGCTTTTGTCAGAGCTGAGTGATCTGAAATAAAAAGTAAAATTCAGAATTGCTGTATAAAGGTATCTGCCATGCTATATAGAGTAAGCTGGATTATTTGCACTGCTGTGGGGCTAAATGTGAAAATAACAAACTGTGTCAGAATGATTTTGTATACACCACAGTAAACATACAGCACGATGTACTATACAATATCAGATCAGGTCAATGAAGCAAATACAGCACAACCACTTGATTAAAGGGTGAGCTAGACATATATTAGCAGAGGAGGAGTGCAGCACACAAAAATAAAGCATGGAATTGGTGCGGATACAGTGACAAAATGAGGGCAGACACATGCATGGAATTAAGTGGAAGGTAGCAACTTTTATTAAACTTTAATATAGGGGAGAAGGATTGCCCCCCCATCACCCATACACTCCTATACCAGACATTTAATAGGTTCCAGTGAAGAGGAGGGCTTTACAGGGCTCTTGATTATATAACCTGTAACTAGCACCCTTAATGTGTGGTGATTCTCCTGCCACCCAGTAGTGCCCAGTCTGAATCCTAGCATCCTCCCTACCAGAAGGAGGGACACAGGATGGACCAGACTAGAGACCACAAGGTTAGATCATTGCCCACAAAGGCAACAATGTCTCTCTCTTATCTCCTGAGTCCAAAGCTCATCACCAAAAGCCCACGTCTTTTACCTCTGGGATTCATTCATTTTATTCTCACAATTTCACTGGAAACTAGCCACGCGTTGCGATGAATAAACATCAGCATCCCAGGACTTTGGTTAAGTACCCTGCATGTTCCTACTTCACCCACTGTGGCTTGAAGGTGCAGCAAAGAAGGCAAAAACTGCCCTGCCAATTGGCCCAGAAGAGGGGAAAAATTCCTTCCTGACTGTCCTAAACAGGCATTTGGCTAGACCTGCATCTATCAGGTCAGGTTCGCAATCTTAATTCAGGTAGGATGGGGCTGCTGGAACTGAGCTGAAGGAGGTTCCACATGTCCCCTGCATTGGTCTAAATACTGAGAGCTGGGGAATACTGGCCAATCAGCACATGTCTTTCTCAGCTGGCCAGAAATTCAAAGGAAAGGTTTGTCCTTTGGCAAGTGTCTCCCTCCCATGCAACTGGGACTGTTCCCTTCTTACATATCATCAATTACCCCTAGCTGTTGTCAGGGGCGGCCCTAGGCTAGCTGCCAGCAACTGGCGCCCTATGCGAATCATGACATCGGCGCCCCTACCTCCAAACCCCTCAATGATATTGCGTCACCATTTAGTGCCACATTTAACTTGGTGCCCAAGGCAACCGCCTAGTTCACCTATATGGACGGGCCGCTCCTGCTGTTAGCGGGGTGGGTGGCATCTGGAATTGTATTAAGAGACCAGGGGAGCTGACAGAATTGCTGGGCCCCTGGGCAAGGTGTGTATGTGGCAGGGGCTTTAGGCAGAAGGGGTGGAGCTGGGACAGGCAGCCTTCAGTGCTGCCTGGAGCAGTGCTCTGGCGGTGATTTAAAAGGCCGGGGGCTCCAGCCATCGTCGCTGCTGCAGTAGCAGCAGCAATGGCCGGAAGCCCCGGGCCCTTTTGAATCGCCAGGTCCTGGGGCAATTGTCCTCTTTTGCCCGTCTGTCAGCTGTCCTGAAAAGAACAGAGTTGTTGGTCATTTCCTGTTCAGCATTTCCTTACAACTGTGAGTAAATAAAAAGTATGTGCTCTTTTTGTCTCTCTGTCTCATATACAAATCTTCTATTTTGTGTGCGTACAGAAAAATGTAAATCTCACTACATTAGTTTCTCCCACTCACATGAGTCACATTCTTATCTGAGGGCGGTCAAACTAGCTTTCAATATAAGCCTTTCTCCTCAACACCAACCTCAAAATTATACTGCTATGAGATCATAGCTGACTTAATTACAACAAGTCTAATGTGGAACAGAATTGTACCTGATTTGCCTACCCATATCCTATTCTTTTCTCTGATTATTATAATCAAGTTGTCTACAAAGAGAGTGTAACTGTCCCATTTCCCACCCATAAATGTCGGTGAACTTTGACAAGATCAAGACATTGAGCCATTCTGCAATGTCACAAATGGGATTTTTCTAGATTCTTTAAATGCCCTTTTTCAGATTACAATTGGGCTCTTTACTGTGCTAAGGAACTTTTAACACAGGAACTTGAATGAACAGCAAAATTGCTGCTATGCTAACTTTTGAACAGAATTTTTTTTTTTTTTTTGCATCTTAATTATTTGTACCGTTTTACAGTTGCAACTTAGTGAGGTGAGTAGGCTGGAAAATATGTGTCCTCCTTTGTGGGCACTGTACATTCTCATTTGTGGGGTAGGGCAACCTGACGTGCAGCTGCAGAGCTGCCTTGAAAAGCCTCCTCTGTTGTAAGGCACAGACATTTCACACAAGGCTGACATCACCAGCTTTCTCTAACTATCTTAAGACTCTTCCCCTGTTGGAATCTCCCCCATAACCTGTTCTCTCTCCATGGCTGAATGGGGTACAGTTTCAAGGCTTCTAGCACTACATGCTAGTCCCCTTCTAGACACTGCTTTCCAGTCCAGTTCAGAATCACTTCAGTGCACCTTCATCTCCTTCAGAGATGACTTTGGAGAGCCAGCTCAGTCACATGGTATCCCAGAAACACTACCTTTTGTAATGTGGAGGATTATCTGTTGACTAGAATCACCTGGTTTTGCTCTTACGGAGTCTAAGCCCATCTTCTTGCAATCCAGTAAGGGTTTCACCCTGAGATGCTATAAACATAATTGGAAATTGTTTTCTATCTGAGCCACCACTAAAGGGTTCATGCTGGGGTCCCTTTGTTTGCCAAGAACCATCTTCTTCTAAATCTCAAGGCTTTAGCCTCATCAAGTCTATCTGGCAGCAATATTTGCTCATCACAATTATATTGAAGACAATGCTATCTTTTACCACTCTCCAGGTTTCTCAAGGGTATAGTAAATATATTCCTTCCCCCCCCCCCCCCCACACACACACATTAAGGAGCTTCCAGACTTGTTGGTCCGAAGTCTTCTCATAACAAAGCTGGAGGGCTGTCTTTGCAAGCCTCTTGCTAAAGCCATTTTCAGACTAGACAGCCTTCCTGGTAACAATTTCATCTGCTAAAAGAGAGTGTGAGCTTCCTGTTTTGATAATCAGTCTACTTTCTGCTATGCTCCACAAAAGTCACCCTGGGGCTCTAACCTAGCTTCATGCTAATGGCGGTCTCAGATTTCTACCTGCCTCAGGCTATGTCTAAACTGCAGGCTTCTTTCGGAATAAACTTTTCCGGAAGAGATCTTCATGAAAAGCTTATTTAGAATGAGAGCATCTACACAGCAAAAGTGCTACGAAAAAGCAATCTTCTTTTTTGAAAGATAGCATCCAGATTGATTGGATGCAATCTCGCATTTAAGTTGTCATTAGTATGGATGGAGTGGCCACCAGGGCACCCGTGTTATTTCCTGGAGGCCTATTCTTTCGAAAGAACTCCCTCTTCTATGTCCACGCATGCCTTTTTCTGAAAAAGCTTTTTTGGAAAAAGCCTTCTTCCTCATAGAAAGACATTTATGGCCATCGAAAAAAACCCCTCCATTTGTTCAACTTTCTGTCGAAAGAACTCAATCGAAGTGTGGACACAAGTATTGTTTTTCTGGGAAAATGGCTGTTTTTCTGGGAAAACGCTGCAGTGTAGACACGCCCTCACTGTGGTTTTCTTCACTCCCCATTCTCTCCTAGGGGAAACTTGTATATAAACCCTTCATGTAAAGCAGGTGCTTGGACTTTGGTTTTACCAGAGTGGGGGGAGGAGGAGACTGGGACTGTTAGGTATATAAAACATTGTTACATTTAGGTAGGAAACCAGTACTCTCTGATTTATAGGGCCACTACTAGAGCCCCTCCATAGCATCAGTGCTCTTTCTTAAGTAAGCAAGCCAACAATTTAGAGTTCAGTGAACACTTTCACCAGGCACTACTCTTTGTATTTAGCCTACTTTGGAAGAGCAGTGCAATGGTCCATATTTAGCTAAGAACTCCTCACCCATCATCCACTTGGTGAAACACTGCTTATTGATCTTCCTCAAGTAGGAACAGAGAGAGACTGCCAAAGAAGGGAAAAGAGGTTATTTACCAGTAACTGTTGTTCTTCAAGAGCCACCTCTGCATATTTAAACAACCCATCCACCTTCCCCTATATGTTGCAGTAGAATATAACATCTGGAATCTGTAGTTAGGGTATGTCTATATGGCAACTTTATTTCGGTATAATGTCAGTTATTCTGAAACAACAATGCGAGCATCTACACAGCAATTCTGTTATTTCAAAATAAATTTGAAATAACGGCTGACTTATGCCGACTTCTGTAAACTTCCATGATGAATAACACCTACTCCAGATAGCTATTTTGGAATAGCAGTAGTATGGAAGCTCCACTGCTGCTATTTCGAAATAGTTCCTCCCCAGGGCCATTCAGAGTAATTAATCCCCAGTGCCTCCTGGGCTCCATATTGAGGTAGCATGTCCACATTAGGGAAGCCTGCCTCCGACTAATTTTGAGGCGTCCCTGTAGTGTAGACATGCTATTTTGAAATAAGCTATTTCAGAGTATTTCTTCTGGAATAGCTTATTTTAGAATCAGCATGCTGTGTAAATGTACCCTTAGGCTACGTCTAGACTACAAACCTCTTTCGAAAGAATCTTTTTGAAAAGCCTCTTTTGAAAGAGAGCGTCTAGACTACAAGCAGATTTTTCGAAAAAGTGAGTTGCTTTTTCGAAAGAGAGTCTAGACGCTCTCTTTCAAAAAAGCACAGTTTGCATGCAATAGCGCCTTTTTTCAAAAGAGCACTTTAGAAAAAAGGCATTATTCCTTTACTTTCAAAAGAACATGGAAGCAGTCTAGACGCAGGAGAAGTTTTTTTTGAAAAAAGGCCACTTTAAAAAAAACAAACCCTGTAATCTAGACACACCCTTAGAGAGCAGGAACTGAGGCGGTTGTGGAAGTGCACTCTCTTATATGGCATAGATTAGTGATGTCACCCTCGCACAAGATTTCTCAAGCATCCCTCTACAAACATGACATTTTAAAATCAATTCTGGATTTCAACACCAAGCCACCATATTCTACAGCTCGGAACGCACAGAAGCAACTCTTGCACAACAAGAGTTACTTGTAATGAACTTTTTCTATTTTTCTGAACATGTGGGGGAGGAAACAAAAAAAAAATCAACATGTTCTTTTTCCCATAAAAGATTTCCCTTAAAAATTGCCAAAAATTGTTTTTGTAAAGTGTGTTGGTTTTCAGTTGAAATTTTCTATGATTAAAAATAAAATACAAATATTTACTGGAAACTGAACACTTGTTACTCTTTTTTTTTTTTTTTTTTGGATGGTAAGTCCTATGTAGTCATTGAAAAATATAAAAATTTTCTGTGGAAATTTTGGTTTTGGTTGGTTTTCACTTAAAAATGTTTCAAGAAGCTTGCCTATTGAATGAAAGTTTGTGGTTTGTAAAACTAATCTAGATGCAGGGAAAGAAATACACATGCAGCATTTCAATAGGGTTCGGGGCTTTGTGTAATAATAAAACACACAACTGACTTTGGTTAGTTTGGGGGGAGGAACAATCCTCAAAGTCCAACTCTTTATAATATTAATGAGTGCTCCTGGACAGAGGGAGACAGGAAGTTATCTGAAAAACACTTGCATGCATTATGGCTCAAAAAGAAAATGAAGCGTAGGTACTGGCATGTCAGACTGACCCAACTTTTCTGTGTAAACATGGTTAATGAGCCTTGCAGAGCACAGGATTAATTTTAAAAAGGACTGCGCAGAGTAGTGAAAATGGCTTTTCTACATGAACTGGGGAAATGTGTTATTTACCCAAAGGAGGTCAATTTGACAGCATATAAGGACAGCAACATAATGTTTCCTTTTTTTTTTCTTGCTTTCTTTCCTTGTACTCTTTCTTCTCACTCTATCAGCTATTTGAAATGTTGACTTAATTCAAATACCACAAAGACAGAGTTTGAGGATATCTCTTTGTTATTTTAAAATATTCATTCCAGGATTATACAAAGCAAAAATTAAAGAATTAGGAGTTTAGCATCTCAGGATTGTCTGAAAATGTATGTGATGACTGTTGCAAGAGGAGAGAGTTATTTTGTTGTTCTTGCATGATTTCCTTGCATCCTTCTTCTAGGCAGCCTTTGTGACATGGTTCAGTGTGAACACATGAAAAATTAGTATTGGTCCTTTATTGTAGGCACTCATCTTTTAATTGCTATACATTTTACTGCATCTAGGTACAATTATTATAGACTATAAATATACAAAATAAAAATACCGCTATGTACAAATATATTTTTCCGCTTTAATTTTACATTCTCCAGCCCCTCCTTAGCTCCCTCCCTCCCCAAAAAGCTTTTTTGATTAAGGATCATGTTGAAAACTCAGCAGTTTTTAATCCAGCTCTCTGCAGGCTGCAGTTCATGCTTCATTTAACTGATCAGTTCCACTGCTACATTACTAGAAGAAATCACAGTTTGGAGAGAGAAGCAATTACAGTGAGTCATAAAAATGGAAGACCACACATCTCAAAAAATGAAATTCAGTGTATAAACTCTCTGCTTTTTTTGTTGTTGTTCTTTTTGGGGAGGGAGCAGAGGAGTGTGATTGCATTTAACCACATGAGTAGTACACTTGCTATTGCTTTTTCATATTCTAGGTAATCCGTTACTCGAAACACAAAACCATGCTAACTTTTCAGCAGAGACTGTTTAAAATTGCTCTTCCAAATGCCTGGAAGTTAAAAATGGACTGAATGTAAAAGGTTCATGCAGTAATTAAATGCTAATTGAATTAAAAGCCCCCAGTGGTAATTAGAGTTTGGTTGCAGTGTGGACCACAAGCAGCAGACTTGCACAATCATTTTAATGGCACAGTCACTTTAATGAGAGCCTTGGAGTTACTCTAAACAGGGCCTCAATTCTCAATTTTTCAAAAATGTTTGTGTGTGTGTGTGTGTGAGAGAGAGAGAGAGAGAGAGAGAGAGAGAGAGACTGACTGACTGACTGACAGAGGGTAGGCAGGGGGGCGATAGAAAATAAGTACATGAACAAATAAAGTTTTAGGAACAATAAATGAGATGGAGCTTCTAGAAAATAAATTTCATGCGTTGCTTGAAAAAACAAACAACAATGAAAGGAGTGATAGCTTTGGAGTGTTAAAGGCTCCCATAGATTACCGTATGGAGCTAGTTCTGCCTGTTCATTCTATCCTATCTTAATCTTCTTTCATTGACAAGTCTTTGCCATTAGGATGTTTTTCATCTACAAATTCATGCGTTCCAATGCAGTTTTCACATCTGCTTTGCAAGTTCAGGAAGAAGCACCCTATTTCTCTCCAGTGATCTGTCTCATGCATGTGCAGCTGCATTCATATGTATCTGTATGAGTGAAACCGGAGCCCCCCTACTCCACACTGTCCCACAGCTTAAAAGTATTTTCCCCTCCTCTTTTGTTGATATATTTTTTCATGGGAATAATTAGGTGCAAGTAAAAGGTGCTGGCTGGTCATCTTTGCTACCATTTGCCCAGAGGCACTGGCAGCACAAACCTTTGTGCCTCATTTCTAAGTTGGAGGAACTAGCCCCTAGTGCTTCAGCCTGGAGCCTCTCATTCTGAAATTGCCAACAAGGGTCCCATCTACATTAGGGGAAAGCGCAATGGGCTAAAAGATCTCCTCAAGCACATTAACATTTGGTGCTTGGGGTATGAGATATGTTATCTCAATATATAACTCTACCCGTATTTGTTCAATAACTTTCCTACAGATTCTTCAAGAACACATCTTAACTTATCTTACTTTTATGGTCCTATGTTGAAGAAACAAGTTATTTATTTTATTTTTGGCATGATACATTTTGACATTCAGTGCATTGTGTACAGATTTGGTCACATGGGCTATGTATAGATTGCAAGCCTCTTTCGAAAAAGAGCATCTACACTGCAACCAGTACTTTCGAAAAAGCAAGCTGCTTTTTCGAAAGAGAGCACTCAGGCAGTCTGGATGCTCTTTTTCAAAAAAGCACAGTTTGCATTACATAGTGCCTTTTTTTGAAAGAGCGCTTTCAAAAAAAGGCATTATTCCTTGTAAAACGAGGTTTACCGTGGTTGAAAAAACTCCCACATTCTTTCGATTTAGTTTCAAAAGAACACGGCAGCAGTCTAGACGCAGGTAGTTTTTTTCGAAAAAAGCCTCCTTTTTTGAAAAAAGCCTGTAGTCTAGACACTCCCATGATGTCTATCACTTGCTTGAGATAACTCTAATACTGAGCTTCAGAGGGGTAGGCAAGTTCATTGATTTTTAAGTTTTTCCAGTTACAGACTAATAGTCTAGCAGCACCTTAAAGTTTTGTAAGTCTTTGAGGTGCTGCTAAATTATTAGTTGTTTTTTAAGTTTTTCTAATACTGAGGTGAGGGGAATGGTGTAAAAGCTTGAACAAGACAGAGGGAGAAACAGATCCATCAGACAGTCACAGGATTTTCACCATGTTAAGTTATTTTTCAGCACATTGGGCCAGTGGAAATCTATAGGAACAAAGCAAAGAGCTACTCTTGATACATTTATCTGGTGCTTTGTGGGTGAAAAATTAGATGGATACAGTGAATAGGGTTGCCAGATAGTTTCAACAAAAATACCAGACACACTTGACATTACACCTCCATCTAAATTACATCTTTTTTAGAAAATACCAGACATTTATATTTTCTCATTTATATTTTCTCAATTTGTTTCCCAAATAGAAAGCTCAAATACTGGACTGTCCAGTTCAAAACCAGACACCTGGCAACCCTACCTGAAAGCACTATATGCAGAAATACTCCCATTACTGTGTGACACTAGTTCTAGTAAGTAGGCCTAGCTCATAAAGTCCCTCATGTGGATGTGGGCTGAAATTTCCTGATCTTGATTATTGCAGTGTAGGAGTCATGGCAATACAGTGTGAGCAGCATAAAATCAAATGATACTTTGTTCCTTTTGTTTTCTTTCTTTAATGGCTGAAAATAAAGGAGTAAAATGTAAGTGTATAGTTTTTCATATACCATGTGCCAAATTTCTGCTCTCAGTTACAGCAAGTTATATTCCATTGGTATGTCTGTATTTTAGATCTGCACCTATTTCATATAGTAACTAGGAATGTGTGTAAATATAGGTGTTCATCATGTGAGGTACTGTATTAATTTTTTTGATGTCCAACATTTCTGTGACATTAAAATGTCAGGATTTCATAAGGGAATTTTGCAGTCTCTTATCCATCACTGGAGCAAGAGATCTCAGTGCATGCTAAAGAATTTTTGATCTCATAGAAGTATGAGAAGTTGTTGGGCATAGAAAAAAAGTTTGGAGAGTGTTCATTAAATAATTGTGTTACTTGTTATGATATGTCATAATTTAAATATAACAATCTCAGAAGCTACAATATTGAATCCCAGAATAAATATAATCCATGGCTTTATGGTTCACTTGGAATGATTTGCCAAGGAGTGGTAGAAATCCCATAGCTCCAAATGAGTTTTGAGACTACTTCAGCTTCTGGGAAACCTCTTATTACAACGAAAGCACTTTCTGTGGGTTATTTGTTTGTTATCCCAGTATGACCTGACGGCCATGTTACAGCACCGCAGAAAGATGGTGGCATAGTGGGGAGTGATTTGTCTCAAGGCCAGGGATGAAAGCTTTTGTACAAGTTTGAGATCAAATTCTGTTGTCCCCACATGTTCAGGACTCCCATTAATGTATAAGGATTGTGGGATCTGAACATATCTAAATGCCATTTTGTCCAATAAGAGCACCAGGCGTCCTGAGGAATGTTTAGTAACTTGCCCTTTGAGGGAAGTTCTCCAATTACCTTTGATCAGTTTAAAAAAATAACCCTTCCTTTCCCCTACTAGAAACTGGATAATTGAAATTGAGGGATGAATATTAATTCACTGAATGATCTATCAGAGGAGACTGCTGTTCTGGCTCACTAACTTAGAGAGCTGTGAATCTTTGTAATCCAAAGGAACTTTTAATTAAGTTTCTGCTCCAAGATTGTAGGAAGATAAGCGTGCTAGCATATAGGGAAAGATTACAACTAATACAGGTTCTACCATTCGGCTGTCTAATCAAATATATAAGAGGAGTTCAAAATTATATTTTTATAAAAGATATTTGTGGTTAATCCATTCTGGATGCTATGAGGATAAATTGAATAGGAATTGGAATAGATCCAGTGGACTACAGGTAACCAAACATCTAACATAGTTTAAGAATAATTCTTTCTCCCCTTTATCTCTCTGTGGAGGGGGAAAAGGCAATTCTTGGGGAGTTGAAAGGCTCCATGATAAGGCTTCTCGCTCTTAGGGAGTAAAACTGCTTTGTGGGTTTTGTCTTGAGGCTGCTAATAAACCATCCCATGCTGAGAAGCTTTGAGGTCATTCTTAATTCAGCTTCAGTCAAGCTTCCATCAGCTTTGGTTTTCCTGTGTTTGTAGGTGGAGAGGGTGAGGGGGAATACTGTATACTGTATATCAAACTCATATTTGAGCTTTTCCATTCATTGCCCTACTTTCTAAATCTGCCAATTTCATGACATACAAAAGCAGTCGTTTTTATCAAAGCACATGGCACTATTTATAAGTATTTCAGTGTCTCAGGTCCTGGTGGTGAGTGAGTGAGTTAAGAGAGGAGGAGGAGGAGGAGGTCTTCAATTATTTAAAGAAACAGACCCAGAGAAGATAGAACATAGGTCAGAAAAAAAATGGAAATGGATAAGAAAGACAGAAAATACCAGGTTGAGAATACTTCAAGGAGAAAGAATTCAGAGGCAAAAGGGACAACATTAGAAAGAACCCAGAAGGGATCAACATGAAAACCGCACACAGTATGAAACTCAATATTAACATTTTATATTCATTTTAGTCCTTTTTCTGCATGTAGAACATTTTAAAATCTAACCTTTAGAAGTCTTCAATGGATGATTCCTGTATTCTTAAATCAGGCTCTAAAATAATCTGTTTTCTTTACATCACAAATCTAATTAAACTAATAAGACTAACTGGTAACAAATATTACTTTTTATTTTTATTACATTCAAAATTGTAACCATCACAGTTTTTGGAACCAAATGTCAAGCTGGCCTTCATCAGTCACCCTAACGTAGACTAGTGCACATGTTGAAGGCTCACAGGCTTACACACATAAATGTGATTTTGTACCCTTGGTTCATGGGGAAAGAAAGTACAATTATTCTCTACTCAGAAGTCTCAGTGGGAACCCTGGCCATTGTCAGATGGGTGCTTTGTGCACATCTGCTGCCTTGCCTACTGCTTGACTTGACTGCTCACCCTTTCATTGAGAATAAACAGTGAAATAGAAGCTCCCACTTGTGTAACTAAAAGGATATGAAAGGATATGCGCTTGTTCAAGGCATTCTAGCAAAGTGCAGTCTTGCTTGCAACAAATACAGAGGAACAAGATGTGTGTGTACTTTACCAGGTCAGTTCATGGGATACAAGTTGCTAGAGCCACATGAAAAATAATGCAAGGCTATGCATGAGTACCCAGAGTTCTGAGAATGAATAAATGTGCTTTGCTTCTTCTCAAAACCCCTTTCAAGTATGCACATCCAAATTCTGAAGCTTTCTGAGAGGATCACTAGACAAATGAATACAGATATGGTTGCCATTAGAAAAGAAATCCCTGGACTAAAATGTTCATATTTAAATTAAATTTAATAAAGTATATTGTTGCAATGTCAGGAAAGCCAGTTTCCACATGTGCTGGCTGTTCAAGCACAGTGGAGAAATGCCAACACATTTAA
This sequence comes from Pelodiscus sinensis, assembly GCF_052426305.1. Lineage (NCBI taxonomy): Eukaryota > Metazoa > Chordata > Testudines > Trionychidae > Pelodiscus > Pelodiscus sinensis. The sequence goes on along the minus strand of NC_143056.1, from coordinate 115,987,077 downwards.
AAGGACTTGGGACCAATTTTCTTTTAAAAGCCCATTTTTTGTTCCCACAAACTGTTGCCACAGAGAGATGTGGATACCACTGATATGGGTGCAGTTCATGGTGTCATGTGAGCATATTCCAGTCCTCAGGTGTCTAAATGACATCAGTTATATTTGTGAATAAATGTGAGTGTAGTATCACTCACATTTGGTGTTGGTGCCTGTGCAACAGTAAACACAAAAAGAAACGTGGAGCTTATTCTGGGCTGAAAATCAACATCTGAATCACAGTAAGTCACAGTAAGATTAAGTAGGATAGTGAAGCGTGAGTGTGAGAGAGAATGGACAGTGGTTTTAAAATACTTTGAGAAGAGATGTAATGCCTGTGCTGCAGAGCAAGCCAGTTGCAGACAAACAAGGCGTAGGCTCAGTAATGCTAAATGATGAACATTTTTAAAGTAATCCTTTCTCTCGATTATTGATATGGGGTAAATGCTAATAATGTAACTAAAACCGTAAAAAAGAAGTTTATTTTTTAAATGAAACAAGCACTAACTCGCCCAAACAGATAAAGAGCAACTTAATAAAAACTGCTCAATTCCTAATGGGGCAATGATGCATAATTAGGAGGGGAAAATAAAAAGCTCAGCCAGAACTTGGCAAGATTAAAGGTAAGCAGATAGTCTGCCAACAGTAACTGTACGGAAAGGGTAGACCTAGATACAATGAGTGCTGTCAGGGGGCTCCCTTTGTGTATCTTGCTATGCTTCTAGGCCCTCTTTCACCAAATCTCCCCTTCTGTCTCATGCCAGAATCCACCATTATCTCTCAGCCCTTTCCCACTGAGGGAGGCCACCTGTCCTGTATGTGAAGGGACCTCTCCTATTTGGTGCCTTCAATCCTTGCCTAGTGAGGAAGAAATTTAAAAGTGCTATTTGCAAACAGATTTATGCAAAGGATTATACACTGATACCAGGGTGTGACTTTGAATCATGAATAAAACTTTGTGAACTGGGGTCCCTTAATAATAAACTTGTTCCCATATTTTTAATACACTGCTCCTTTATTTCCTTGAAATGTAGGTAGTCCGTCTCCTTCCACCTCTCAGCTGCCAGGACCTTTCACCCTCCTCCCAGCATCCGACTTCTTTCAATACCCACTGTCTCTGTTGCCCGGCCCCCACTCCCTTTTTCATCTCTCTGTGCTGTCAAGGATTGTGAAGATAACATGGCAGCTCCGTTTTCACACAGCATAAATGGCTCTGAGTTCTGGCAGCGGGCTAGCCTTATCTCATACTCTCACTTTATATGCACAGCACAGTAACCTTGGGTTTTTGTTGTTGTTTTTTTTTAAAGAAAACTTCTATTAACAGACTTAGCTAATTGTGACAAAGTCACTGGAGAGTGTCATTGTTAAAGCACTGTAGGATTATGACATGCTGCTGTTCTGCTTTGGATTCACCCTGCAGGCAGCGGCAAAGTGCCTTGAAAAACAGCCACCTTCTTTTGGGTTTCAGATATATGGGAATCACTTTCTTGGGGCTACACCCAAACTTTCTTCAGACAGTGATGTGACAGATTTAACAGGCTAAGAAGGCTCCTGCTGAGTGGAGACCTGAACGGAAAACCTCTAAGGTTCAGTAAGAGGCGCTTTCCCCTGTGATTCACTGTTAAACCAGTGCTCCAACATGGTATTAAAGGGCACTGTGCTACAGAAGGTGGCATCTTGTGGATAAGACTTGAAAGTGAAATTCTGATCACTTGTTCTTAAAGAGTCTCAAGGCTTTTTTCAAGAGATGCACATAGTGCCCAGGATAGTGACTTTGTAAATTAGGTTTCATCTCTGTTCATTGTAGGGTTGCCAGGAGTCCGGTTTTGAACCGGACAGTTCAGTATTTGAGCTTTCTGTTCGGAAAACAAATTGAGAAAATATAAATGTCCGGTATTTTCTAAATAAGATGTAATGTAGATTGTGATGTAATGTCAAGTGTGCCCGGTATTTCTGTTGAAGCCATCTGGCAACCCTAGTTCATTGTGTGTTTTCTAACAAAGAATCTGTATCCCTGGTAGCCTCAGAATCAATTACATTATTATTATGGAGTTATTTAATTTCTGTTGTGGTGGGGCTTGTTGTGCTAGGCACTGTGCAGACATACAAGGCCACATTGGGTGTATCTAGACTACAGGGTTTTTTCCAAAAAAGTAGCCTGTTTTCGAAAAAACTTCACCTGAATCTAGACTGCAGCCGCGTTCTTTCGAAAGTAAATCAAAAGAACGCGGCAGTTTTCTTGATCGCGGTAAACCTCATTTTATGAGGAATAATGCCTTTTTTCGAAAGTACTCTTTCAAAAAAAGGCGCTATTGCATGCAAAGTGTGCTTTTTCGAAAGAGAGCATCTAGACTCTCTTTTGGAAAAGCAGCTCACTTTTTCGAAAAATCTGCTTGTAGTCTAGACGCTCTCTTTTGAAAGAGGCTTGTAGTCTAGACGTAGCCGTTGTGAACTCTCCACATATATTTGTGACAAGTTCTTCTCACAAGTAATCTCATTGGACTCTGTGGTTCTACTCAGGAGTGCAGCAGCAAATAAAGGGATTGCAATCTGATTTGAGTGGTTGTAGATGCAGCACTTACACTCATTCAACTCAGAGGGTATGTCTACACTACCCTCCTAGTTCGAACTAGGAGGGTAATGTAGGCATACCGCACTTGCAAATGAAGCCCGGGATTTGAATTTCCCGGGCTTCATTTGCATAAGCGGGGAGTGCGGCTACACGGGGCTCGAACTAGGTAGTTCGGACTAGGATTCCTATTCCGAACTACCGGTGGAACGAGGTGTACCGGTAGTTCGGAATAGGAATCCTAGTCCGAACTACCTAGTTCGAGCCCCGTGTAGCCGCGCTGCACGGGGTTCGAACCAGCGGGGTTTTAAAAATGGCGGCTCCCCGCTTATGCAAATGAAGCCCGGGAAATTCAAATCCCGGGCTTCATTTGCAAGTGCGGTATGCCTACATTACCCCGCTAGTTCGAACTAGCCAGATTTCCTTTAATATGAGAGTGCTGCATTAGGACCCAAACGTTATGGCAACTGAGACTCCCCCTGCAAAGAAGAAATATATATGACAAAGTGTGACGGGGCGGCTTCCGCGTCCCGCACAGCCGAGGCACCGTCCCCGGTGTGCTGGGGAGAAGCGGCGGCCCCGCACTGGCTCTGGCCCTGAGCAGCCTGCGCCGCCATATCCAAGGAGGGACCGGGGGTGCGAAAGGGCAGGTAGTGCCTGAGGTCACAGGGCCCCAGCGAAGCAGGGAAGCCGTGGGGCTGGCAGCCCGGCACCGCCAGAGGCAGTGCATGCGCAAACCTTTTGGCGACTCCAGCCCGAGCTGGAGTTAGCCGAGAGTCAGGGAGGGGGACTGGCCAGAGGAACTGACGCAGGCCCCTCCTGTGGCGTGCCGGACGTCGCGGCGGTGGGACGCTTAAAAGGAGTGCTACCTCCAGAACAGAGGGAGGAAGAGCCGAGGTGCACAGGGCCGAGGAGGGCTGAGGTGCACAGAGTGGAGGAGCACAGAGGGAAGTGCAGAGGAGATGGCGGGAGCAGCCCAGTGGGAAGCTTCATGGGGGGCTGCAAGAGCCGCCCCTACAGGGGCCACCGGACAAGACCGCCACCGCGGCTCGGCGGGATAGGTAGGAAATGACCCAGGGCAGGGTAGCAATCCCGGGGTGTTGGTGTGTTTCGGGGCGGATTCTTCCCCCCACCAACCGGAACTGGGGTGTGGTCCCCAGTCCTTAGGGCCCTGGGTCGGGGCTCAGAGTTGTGGTGGGTCCGAGCCCCCCTACCTCACCTTGCCGGCCCGCTGACTCACCGGAGGAGAGGATTTTAGGAGAGAACCACCCCTGCTGGACACGGGGAAGGGTGGGTGACGGAGAGCACACAACGAGGAGTTTTCTTGCAGGACCGATAGCAGGGCGTGGGCTTGCGGGTCCCAGATAGGGCACGCCCACGCACCCCATAACACAAAGTCATGCTTGAGCCTGGGGATAGGCAAAGTTGGGAAAGCATCCCACTCTCCCTTGAAAGAAGAGCTGTCTGTATGATGTTTGTACAACTTTTCTGAAGTTTTCTTTTTCTGAAGTTTGCAGAGCTTTACTGAATACGAGTTTAGAGCAAGTTGTGTCTGTTAAGCAGTCCCCTCTATTGTGCTTTAGTTTGAATAAAACACAGAAACTGCACAGACCAGAATTATGCCAAATGTATTCTCAAAAGAGGCCTTTTCTTTACAAAAATATTCATTTACACAACCTAATTTTCCTACCACCTTAGCAACCCATTTGTCCTCACAGGTTGCCTTACCAGAGTTTACTTACTATTGGTTACAGAACATCATTTTATAATTATGGTGATCATATTTCCCTATGGGGAATACAGGACATCTGGTAAAATTCTCAAGGTAACAGGCCCACTCTCCCCAGCTTTATGTGAAGGTTCACACCAGAACATGGCCAGCAGCAGACTGTCAGCAATTGTTCAGGAGGGAAGGTCTTTCAAATGCTGGAAGTGGAGCTAGGGATGACTTGGCCCAAGTCTTTGAAGAGGTCATCTCATTTCCCCTCTCCCCCCTTTCCCCACTTCCCTGTGACTAGAAGCAGCTTGTGCCTTCCTGGCTGCTAACACCTCCAAGCTACTGCTGGTCACTGACATAACCCAGCCATTTATTTCCCCCTGGCTACAATGTGGGCAGGAAGGGGTTACGCCTTAAGGATTCATTGTGCATCAGAGCCCAGGGAACCTGACTACAGGGTCTTCAGTGAACCCAGACTGAGAGGTGTCTCAGTATGGGAGAGTGCTTAGGGGACAGAGCAGCCCCGCACTTCCTTGGCTACACACATAAGCTGGAGCTGTCAAGGAACAGCTCTGATATACACCTCGTCTGTGTCTAGACTGGCAAGTTTTTCTGCAAAATCATCTGATTTTGTGGAAAAACTTGCCAGCTGTCTACACTGGCCACTTGAATTTCCGGGAAAAGCACTGACGATCTCATGTAAGATCGTCAGTGATTTTCCGGAAATACTATGCTGCTCCCATTTGGGCAAAAGTCTTTTTCCGAGAGACTTTTGCGCAAAAGGGCCAGTGTAAACAGCACAGTAGTGTTTTCCGCAAAAAAGCCCCGATCGCGAAAATGGCGATCGGGGCTTTTTTTGCGGAAAATCACATCTAGATTGGCCACGGACACTTTTCCGCAAAAAGTGCTTTTGTGGAAAAGCATCCTGCCAATCTAGACGTGCTCTTCCGAAAATGCTTTTAACGGAAAACTTTTCCGTTGAAAGCATTTTCGGAAAATCATGCCAGTGTAGACGTAGCCCACTAGTATAAGGTTCCCAAACTGTCTTGTGCTAATGGAGGATCAGTGCTTTCCTGGCCCCTCCTCCCCAACCCATCCTCTGTACCAGGGTGAAGAGAACGATTGACAGAGGAGTCAGTTAAACTGATTCTACACATGCCAGCAGAGATTTCCCATCTACTTTGCGCCACTTGAACAGGGCATGAATGTAGTAGGCCAGACAATTCAGCCGATAGGATTCAAAGGGCAAGGCAATCTACTGTCTCCTAGGTAGGGTTTTCAAAGCAAATCATGTTATTGATCCTTAAACTAATTATCTTCACTTAGACACAGCGCCTCTGTCAATTGGCCAGTTAATTGTTTCAAGACCTTTTGAAAACCAACAAAACTGATACAGGAATGCACCTGGAGGAGTGCAGTCCAATTTATCCAATTCCACTGCAGAATCTGCTGAACAAACTGAAAGTTCAGCCTTTATTTTGCCACTACTTTGAGATATCACTGGCCTTTAAAATAAGGCTCTGTCCTGCTTTCTGCTGGAATTCCAGAAAATGACCTAATTTCATCATCAGAGTAATTTGATTATTCAAAGAGATCATATTTTATGCCCTGAAAATATTAACTGCTTTATCAGATATGTGCTTTAGCCAGAGGTTTGTCCTTTCCAGGATTATGTCTCATTGCAGTTGCAAGTCTTCATCAGTTTCTCCAGACTCTTTCATTTACATGGGAAAATGTCCAGAATTGCAAACAGCTTTATATTCTATTGTGCCTGACACATGGACTCAGGCCCATTTTATCCAGGACAATTTACCACAGTTATCTCAGAGAAGAGAGTTTTGTATTTTTGAGAGAAGATTAAGATAATGCTCTTGTTCAGTTGGCTTCAGCGTAAATTCAGGAACAAAAAGTAGCACAAGTCTTGAAGGTCAAATCATAGAAGTTGATTTATTTTTATTTTTAAAATGCTTTTAAAAACACCTGGTAGCACTCATCGTTGTCTAGCAATGTTTTATTGGGGATCTACAACTATTTTTTTCCAGTAAATTTAAGCAGCTAGCAGAACTGGAAGATTTTTTAATTATCTACTTTATGCAAAAGTTTCAACTTTCAGGATGATCATTATTTGTGCTCCCAGCACAAGATAATGTACTAGATTTGCAAGACATTCCTCTGGAGTGGTTTTACAACATAAGCTCTTATTTCATCATTCTATCTATCTCTCCCTTTCCAAAATAGTGAGTGAATCTCGGGTGAGTTCTGATATAGTGCTGACGTATAGTACTTAAAGACATTCTTGCTCTGATACTGGATTCCACCTGCTTTTGTTGTTGCTGAAATAAGCTGCTAGAGCAGCAGTTCCCAACCTTTTCCAGATGGGGACCCATTTTGACAATTCAGGAAGACTTGGTGACCCAACATGTTGAATAGTAATAGAGAGGTAGCTGTGTAAGTCTGATCTTGCTAAAACAAAAGAAAAAACGATGTAGCACTTTAAAGACTAACAAGATGGTTTAATAGGTGATGAGCTTTCATGGCCAGACCCACTTCCTCAGATCATATTCTGGAAGAGAATTGGCATGACCATAGATACCAAAGGAATACAATGAAAAAAGTGAACACGTTATTAAACTGACAAATCAGATTTAGTATAGAAGCTGGGGTGAGGGAGAGAGAGGGAGGGAATAGCTATTTATGAGTCAATGAATGACTAATCAGGAGTGATAAGTGGGGAAGCCATCTTTGTAATGGGTAAGGTAGTTAGCATCTTTGTTAAGGCCCATTCCTAAAGAGTCAAATTTAAGCATGAATGAAAGTTCTGAAGTTTCTCTCTGTAATCTGGTGTTAAAGTCTCTTTGAAGTAAGATGCATGTAGTAAGGTCGTTAAGACTATGTCCAGGTAGGTTGAAATGAAAAAAAAACAGGCTTTTCCTTGTGAAGATGTCTGATGTCTGATTTGTGGGCATTAATTCTTTGGCGAAGTGTATGAGAAGTCTGTCCAGTATACATTGCAGAAGGACAATGTTGGCACTCAAAGGGTATGTCTACACTACAGCACTAATTCGAACTAACTTAATTCGAATTAGTTAATTTGAACTAAGCTAATTCGAACTAGTACATCTAGTCCTAAACACTAGTTCGAATTAGCGTTTTGCTAATTCGAACTAGCATGTCCACATTCAGTGGACCCTGAACCGAGATTAAGGATGGCCGGAAGCAGTGCTGGCAGGGCATCAGATTAGGACTTAGAGCGTGGAGCTGCTGTCTCAGGCTAGCCGAGGGCTGTGCTTAAAGGGACCCGACCCCCACCCCGGACAGACAGTTCTCAGGGGTTCCCCGCTCGCTTGTCTAACTATATGAGGGACAGCAAAGCAGTCCTGGCTCGGAGTGCCCTGAATGCCCACACTCGGCATATCACAGGATTCGGCCATCAGCCCGGCTGCACTTGCCGCAGGCTGCCATCCGGGGGGGGGGTGTCAATCGGGGGGCTGCAGGAGCGCTTCCACCCCGAGGAGCCCGCAGAGCCACCCCAGTCTTCCCCATCGGGGGCTCGTACCCCATTCCTCCCTCACCTCCTTCCACTTACCCCTCCCTAGCCCCCCTTCCTGATGTACAAAATAAAGGACACATATGTTCAAAAATAGAAACTCTCTTTATTGAACAAAACTCGGGGAGACTGGGAAAAGGAGGTGGGAGAGGGAAAGAGAGAGGGTGGGAGAGGGGAGGGCAACTAAAATGATCAGGGGTTTGAAACAGGTCCCATATGAAGAGGCTAAAGAGACTGTGACTTCTCAGCTTAGAAAAGAGGAGACCGAGGGCGGATATGATAGAGGTCTATAAAAGCATGAATGGTGTGGAGAGGGTGCATAAAGAAAAGTTCTTCATTAGTTCCCATAAAAGAAGGACTAGAGGACACCAAATGAAATGAATGGGTAGCAGGCTTCAAACTAATAACAGAAAGTTCTTCGTCACAAAGCAAATAGTCAACCTGTGGAATTCCTTGCTGCAGGAGGCTGTGAAGGCTAGAACTAGAACAGAGTTTAAAGAGAAGTTAGATAAAGTCATGGAGGTTGGGTCCATGGAGTGCTATTAGCCAGGGGGTAGAAATGGTGTCCCTGGCCGCCTCTGTTTGTGGAAGGCTGGAGATGGATGGCACAAGACAAATGGCTTGGTCATTGTTTCAGTCCATCCCCTCCAGGATCCCTAATGTTGGCCGCTGTTGGCAGACAGGCTACTGGGCTAGATGGACCTTTGGTCTGACCCAGTATGGCCATTGTAAGCTCAGGGTCAGGGGTCTCACTGAACCACCCTGATTTTCATGCAAACCTGCTCCTGGGTGGCCAGGCTGGCAGCTATCCTGCCCTAGACGGCCACTTTCCTGTGCCTAGTTGCGGAGGTTGTGGATGAGGTCCACGATCTCCGCACTAGACCTGGTGGGCGCCCGCCTCTTACGGACCTGGGCAGGCTCCCGGGAACCGCCAGCCTAGTCCCGGGAAGAGGCGGAGGGCTGGGTGGCAGCGGGTGGCTGGTTCGTGCCGTTCCAGGTGCAGGGTCTGCTGGCTGGGTGCTGACAGGCTTGCACCTGGCACGGGCACCGTAGCCAGACCGTGCCCCTTTAAGGGCTCCACGTCCGGGAATGGGGCAGACGAGTTTACCTGGTGGTGCCCAGAGTGGCCACCAGGGAAACCTGGGGAGGGCTAGCCTCCCACTAGTTCGAATTAAGTGGCTACACAGCCCTTAATTCGAACTACTTAATTCGAACTAGGCGTTAGTCCTCGTAGAATGAGGTTTACCTAGTTCGAATTAAGCGCTCTGCTAGTTCGAATTAAGTTCGAACTAGCAGTTTGCCTGTGTAGCGCCTATCAAAGTTAATTCGAACTAACGTCTGTTAGTTCAAATTAACTTTGTAGTACAGACATACCCAAAGAGACTTTAACACCAGATTATAGAGGGAAACTTCAGAACTTTAATTCATCATTCATGCTTAAATTTGACTCTTTACGAATGGGCAAACAATAGAGGTATGTGAATATTTGGGGGGGGGAATTCTGTGTTTTATTGAATTGAATAATGAATTCACTTGGGGAGTATTCACACCCAGTTTGTGAGTAGCTGCAGTCAGAGCTATTTGCCTGAATGCCTGTGAGATGTGATTTAAGCTTGCACTCTTCAGACATTTGCAGAGATTCACCTTCAGATGAGAAGAAACTCTTCTGGTGCCACTAATAGGGCTGGTCCCTTGCTTGTGCGAGGCAGCTAAATGTGTCTATTTGGCAGGCAGCTTTTTATGTACTCTCCTGCTGTGAGTATTTCTCTTCAAAGAGTGCTGATGACCAAACAAGGCAGTTGGAATCTTTTATATGGGAAGAGACCCTTTTTAAAACAGCAGGGGAGATAAGGTCGGGCTGCTCTCCTACAGTGCCAGTTGCGATTTGTTCTGCTGGGCTGTTACAACAGGTGGGTCTTGGCAGGGCACAGAGGAATCCTAGCCATAAACCTTTTACCTGGCCACATGAATGCAAAGAACAATTTGATCCAAAAGCTTTAATATAGAGGATCAGGAAGCCCTCCTCCCCTGCATGAATGGCGAATAAGGTTATACAGTTATAATGGGAAAAATATTGAATAACAAACAACCCAAGAACTTTGAAAGGGATATAAAACTTCATGCTTTGCCTTTAGGGCTGGGGTGGGGAACCTTTTTTGGGATAGGGCCATGACCCACAGAAAAATCAGTCAAGGGCTGCACACAAGTGAGGAAAAAAACACCCCTCACCAGCATGGGCTCCCCAATGCTGGGAGTGGGGGGAGCCCCAAGCCTCATGGGCTGGATCCAGGCAAGCCAGGGGCTGCATCCAGCCCCTGGGCTTTAGGTTCTCTATCCCTACTTTAGGGCATAAGCCAACTTTCAATTCTTGTGGGGTTGGAAGAGATTGCTCTTTGGGGCAAGCTGTTCCCTAAGGATGTGTTTATACTACAGAGAAGATCAAAGCTGCTGCTGTCAATCTTCCAGGGTTTGAATGAGTGGGTCTAGTGAAGACACACTAATTCGAACTGAAAGGGGAGCTCCGGTCGATGCTGGTAATCCTGCTTCCACGAGGAGTAAGGGAGGTCGAAGGGAGAGTATTCTCCCTTTGACTTCCTGCAGTGTGGACAGTGCCAAAAGTCAAGTTAAGCTACTTGGACTTCAGCTACACAATTAACATAGCTGAATTTGCGCATCTTAATTCTACATTATCCCATAGTGTAGACATGCCCTAAGTGCCTACTGCAGGATTTCTTCCTCTGAAACATTTGATGTCAGAGATAGGATACTGTTCTGATCCAGTGTGGCAGTTCCCACCTTTCTAAAACAGAAAAACAAATCACAACTTTTTAACTTTAGTAGTTTAAGGTGAGATAGGGTGGGGGAGGGATTTCCTTTTTTGGTTCCAGCTTCTGTTGGTGAGAGAGAGAATCTTTTGAGCTTACACAGAGCTCTTCTTTGGGTCTTGGAAAGGTACTCGGACTGTCACAGAAAAGCCTCTCTCACTCCAAATGAAGTTGGCCCAATAAAAAAACATTACCTCACTCCCCTTGTCTCTCTAATATCCTAGAGCCAACCTGGCTACAGCAACACTGTAAAACAATCGTTTAAGATATTTACTACAAATACTTCTTCAGGAAAGAGTTAAATTTATTTCTACAATAATATTGCCAGCTTCTTGCTGGTAAATAAAACACTTCTAAGAAGTAACTGTTATGGAAATGGCATTATCGTTCTCTATAACATGATAAGAATATGGCCATTGATACATTGCCAGATATGGTTTTTCATTGTTGTTTTATCACATTTGTTTCAAGGAAGTCTCTCTAAATCTTTAAATAACTTTATGTAACATTTAATCATTAAAGTGAATTCCATTGTACGTGGATACGGTTGCACATGTTTAAATCTAATCTGTTATTACCCCGAAACTTTTCTGAAGTCAAAGCTTGAACTCTCCAGAAGTGTTTGTTTGATCTTGGGGAAGATATCCTAATGATTAATGTTAACGATAAGGTGTTGATTGGTACTTTGGAGAACCTATTCATAGAAACAATAGTCTATTATACTCCACTTTAACTACCATATAGCAAAATTTAAGCTTTACTCTTTAGAAACAATAGTCTTATTTATACATCTCTGTCTGCTTCTAAACCAGCATTAAAGTTCCTGGCTTGCAATTAGGTTCAAAGTGCACAGTAGAGTTTTCAGGGCTTGCACAGTTCAGGTCTTTTGCTCATTTGCAGAAAAACACAAGTGGCATTTTTAGGCCTGAATGTCACAATGGCATTGACAGTACAAACAAAACAACAACAACGAAATTCTAAAAACAGAATTAGAACAGCTAGCCATACTTTGGAATACATCACTTTAGTCTTAATTTTTAAATTATATAAGTTTTGGGCTATTAAGTGCGCTACAAACTCTTCCCCCTTTCTCTCCCCCATATTAACCTTTCTTTGCTTGAAGTTTGTGGTGGTGGGAGATTTAATGTAGACAGGAGCTGCAGCCAGCATTTCCCAGCACTAACCAGTAGGATTTTGAAAAGATCAAATTTAGGAGTACTTTGTAATAAGTCACCCATCTTATGAATTCCCACAAGGGAGTACTTGGGTCTGAGACGACAGAAGTCACAAACTTGGGAAAATAGGTTTACATCGTCACTCTGTTTAACCATTGCAACAGCTAGATATAACCTCCACACCTTCTAGATGGCCATGTCTACACTAGGAGATTAGTCCAAATTTCCTAATTTGACTTATGGACTCCTGACTCAACAAATTTGAACTTCCGAGTCCTTACTACAGGGAAGCATTGAAAGTAGTCCGAGGCAGGCTTCATTAATGTGGACACATTACCTTGGACTCAGAGCCTAGGAAGCACTCTGGGGTGCTGCAGGAGGCCTCCCAGGGGCCAATTAGTTGGAATTAACGGCACTGGAGTGTCCACATTAACTTTATTTTGGACTTACAAGTTCAGAATTAGTAGCATTCCTCATGAAAAGCAGAGGAGTACAGAAATCAGATTCTGCAGCCCTTTATTTTGGAATAGCAGCCTTGGTAGTGTGGTGGGAAGGGGTATTTCAGATTAAAGTGTTAGTTTAGACCAGGTGGGTGTGGTGTGCTGTTCCATCTAGGGGCACTGAGACCACTTACAGAGAAAATAATGGATCTGCTCTACAGCCTTAGCTATCAGTCAGCTGGCTTTTAGCTCATGCAATGGAGGCTCATACACTTAAGCTCCACAGGTCACAGGATCGACTCCACCTGTAGACAGTCAGGGTCTGTCTGCATTACCCAGACACCAAGTATGTGAAGTGCAGAGGGTGCATTTATTGTAAAAGGTGCTGGACTTTTTAGAATAAAGAAGCAGCCTTGCGTCTAGATCAGGAGGAAGTCATTTGATAACTTTGCAAAATGCCTTCCAATGGGTGGTGCATTTAATGCATCCATGCATGGGTAAAGTCAGAAGACAGAGTTACTAGATAAATCATGCCTAGCATGCAGTTTGGGAATTGGGACTACAATTCTCATCCTTTAGTTAAAAAACAAACAAACCTGCTACTAGAACTAAAGGAGAGTTTGTTTTGGTGGTACTTGGGTAGCTATTTATCCTCCTCTTGAGCTAGCTCCTATAGGACAGCATCTCTTTCTCTCTCTCTTAACACACATGCATGCATGCACACAGAGAGCCAGTCTCTTCCCTCCCATGCACGCTTATCCTGAGCATCTCAGGTTCACAGGAGTTCAAATCCAAGAGTTAGGCAAAAACTTCTCATACCATATTGCCACAGCTGTGGTTGTGACAAACACTTGAGCAGGAGGTGACTTGGTATTGAAGAGAGGGAGCTGCCAGGAAGTTGCTGGCACCTATTTCTCCCCTTCAGTCTTCAGTAGCCCTGGTGTGTTGAGTTGCAGGGCCCATCTGTTTGCTCAGGCTTTGGAGGCGGGAGCGGCACTTCAAAGCCCAGTATTTGTGGTTAGGTGGGAGAGTATTGTCTGGGTTTGTTTAATCTCTAGTTAATTATTTTGGGGTTGGGATTGAGTTGCAGCCAATGGTCCCATTATTTTTTTGTAAGTGACTTTTTAATTTCTGGCAAAGTGCACAGGCACCTACAACCTAAGATAAGTGCTTTATTAAATGTGTATTATAAACGTAAGTTATCTGTAATGAATCTTTGTGCTATAAACTGCAGGAACAATTGCTGGCTAATCATGACACACAAACTCTTTTGGTGGTGAAAATACATACCTGGTCCTTTAGCTATAATAAAAATACAGATTTCTACTGCAAGAGCTAAAGGAGCTCTTTTTTAGTTGGCAGTCATCTCACACATACACTGATAAACAAGCTGTACACTTGTGTGGTCACCCAGGAGAGATTCAAATACTGCCTACCTGATTAGCAGAGCGCCTATAGCTAGGTTTTGTTTATACTGGTGGCGCACATTCGCATGGACCTCAGTGCACATAAAAAAATTATTCCACTCTTGGAGGGAAAAATATGTACATCCATGAAAAAGGTTAGAAAGAACATTGGTGGACAGATGCCTAATTGGAGGGGCTCCTGGACAGAAGGTGGAAGCAGTCAAGGCAGCTAATGTGGAAGCCGCCTCATCAAGTTAGTAGATAGGTTCTGGAGATCAGGGTAAATGGTTGCACGTTTAAAGACTACAGGAAAGGCCTTCAGTGTGAGAGATTGAAACTTGGTTTCAGAAGAGGCAGGGTCAAAGGTAAAGAGATGGAGAATTACCACGGAGCCAGAGACTGTAGTGAAGATGGAGAGAGGGTAACATGGGAAGGAAGTACATGATAAGGATGACAGAGAAAGTGAAATGATAGCTTGAGACAGATTACCAATTACCTTAAGAAACAAAAACAAAAAAGCGGGGGGGAAGCTGTGGGAAGTCCTAGCAGAAAGAAAAGAATGTGATGGTGCGAGGAGAGGGGTAACAGTGGAAAAATACAGACAATGGATTATTCACTCACGTTTACATTGACTGGCATATAGGAGAGACGGGATCGGAGGGGAGAAATATCAAAAAAGAGGATTGTAATGGTGTAAATGTAACCTAAAAAAGGAAGCTTTGTTTTCTGTATGACAAAAATGTAGCTGGATGGAAAAGAAAAGAACAATGTAAATGAAACCAGACATTTATGTATTTATTTGAATTTCTTAGCTGCCCACATTGTCAGACGAAAATGGAATTTGATATTTTATATTCCTGATCGTAAATATTTCACTCCTACTGAAACTCCTTTGAGAGAGGGTTTGTTTTAATGGTATTTCTGTAATCAGAATGTAGAGTTAGAACAAGGCGAGAAATACTTTTTTGGTGATGAGAGAGAAAGCGAGCAGCTTAGAAGTCTGGGTAAACCATGTTATAGCTATGATTTCTGTTTCCACATAGTAAAATTTGATTATCCATCTGTTGTTGAAGTCAGTGTTAGATAGATTATGATTTAAAGTCATTTAAAAGATTTAAAAACTTCAGAAATTCTGTGTAAATATTTAAAAATAGGAAGGCAGAAAGTTCAAAATTATATCTTTATTTTGGGAAATAAAATGGAGGAAACCCTTGGAATGAGGAGAAAGGAGAGTCAGCATTTAAGATACAATACCCTCCACTTTTACCCCCACTACACAAAGCCTTAAAGGTTGGAATCACAGCTGCTGCCAATTTGCATCAGGGCATCCCTGGCTCTTGGAAATAAGGATCCTGACCCCAGCCTGTCCAAAATCTTGTTTTTTATGCTGGACCATGGTACTTCCTCTGTACTCTGGAAAGTGCAGAGATTCCCCTTCACAAGCTCCCTGGATATGAGGCCCCCTCCACTGTAGTTGAAAAGAGGTGGAGGGAAGCTTTTCAGCCCTCCACACGTGAACCGGAGTAACAGCCAAATCAAGACAGCACCAGATATGTATTAAGGTCCCAGTATATTCTGGATTCAGGAATGAATTTTGCCCTTCTGTCTCTGTAGGGCTCAGCTATCCCAAAAGAAAATGATTAATTAGTTGATTATGTAAATTACAGTGAACCCTTAGGGAGTTTTTTTCCCCCACAGAAGTAAAACACTGTAATCAAAATGATTATGCACATTACAATGTATTGCGGCAACATGGGACTTTCCTTCTCCTTAGATATGCACATTTTCTCACTATAGTTATGGTTCACCATGAAAAATGTTCACTTGCATAAATCCATCTAATCTGTCTTTCTCATCTGTCACAAATCTATGAGAGAGGTTATAGCCTTATCCCTGGAGTAATGGAATTCTGTTTGTTGGCTAAAGGACTGTTCTATTAGATTGCTGACTGATTAGCTGCCGATTGCTGTTGTGCATTCTGTGTGTTTTGTTTTGAAGTCCATATCATTGCCAACTGCAACCTGCTAATGCAGGCTTCTTTGTATATGATCCCACCTTCATCTTTTCTTAGGACATATTTCAGTGGTGTTGGTATATTGTGTTCATTTTGTGTCATTTTCTGGTTAGGTTCGTTATTTTTTTTTATCTTAGGAACTTCAGGGTCTGTGAAGACTAGACAAGGACAGGGACCACTGCATTTTCTTACTAAAGAGGTGGTGTGAGGATGACATCATTCATCTGTGCTAGACACTGGCTCAGGCATTTGACCTGAGGGTGGAATCCAGTAACAGGGGTTAACATGATGTCATCTGTGGTTGCACAATGCATTTCACAGTCCTTTTTCTTTTAACCATCTAAATAATTGCAGAGTGCACAAGATATCAAAGTACAGCAGTATGGGCAAACATTGCTGTTGGTCCTTCTCCAGGATGCTCTGCAGACAACAAAGAGATTAGGAAAAAAATATTATTAACAAGACTAGATTTTTACATTTAGATCTTGAAAAATGATGTGTTGGTTCAGTTAGCCAGGGAATGAAAAACAAACAAAAAACACTATGAGCTTGTACTACCTATAATTGCTTGGAATCAGTTATTTTATTCATTTTCATTACAGACCAATTAGATCTATTCTTGAACTGTAGTGAGTTGATTTATTGGTTTAGATTAATTTTTTAAAATGTAGTTGAAGTTTTCTTACCTAAAAGGCATTTTGATTTTCACTTTGTTTTGACCTGACATCTTCTTGGCCATATTTTCAACTTATCTGGAATCACTCTTTTTTTTTCTTTGCTTCATATTCTGGCAGAGGGCCTTGTTCTTACAAAATAGAATATGAATGTGTACTTACTAGCTGAGAATCACAAATGACATCAGCTGCAGGAATACCTGTGATACAGGTTGAACCTCTCTAGTCTAGCACCCTTGGGACCTGACCAGTGCTGAACCAGAAAATTGCCACAGGAGGTCAATATTGTCTAGCGGCATTACCAACACATCCATTGCTTACTGGGCTCTTCTAAGAGCCCAGTAAGCAATGGATGTGTTGGTAATTTAGGGGTAAATTAGAGCTAAATAAGAGCACAGAACACTGAGCGCCAGAACTGGTGGCTTTAAGCAAACGTTATTGGACCCCGGGGAACTTAGCCACACCCAGGATAAGTGGATATCTGGTTACCTGAAATCATGTCAACCACAGATGGTGCCAGACTAGAGAGGTTCAATTTATATATGAAGATTTTTTAAACCTGCTGATTTTTACAAAACTATGAAATTGAAAACATAGCAGAATCTGATATGCAGGTATATTGTAGAACATAGAAAACTTAAGGTCAGACCTTGAGCGTGGTGTAACTCAAGCAATGCTAATGTAATGCCAACAGGGGAAACCGAACCTAGGACCGCTGCAGCTTAGTGTATGAGCTTTTACAGCAGGGTTGGCCAACACGTTACAGGCAAAGAGCCAAAATAGCGGTGGACATAGCTCAAAGAGCTGAGGAGGGGGAAAGCCCCAGCCACCGCCTTTGGTTGAGCAAAAAAATAAAGATGCTAACCCCTTTAAATGAAAACTCCAGTTTGGCTTTTTCGCCACATCAGGCTCCTGTCAGATGATGCCATTTTGCTTCGCCGTGCCAAACCAGGGGCCCTTTGTAGGAGCATGGGGGCAACTTCGCAGGCCGCTTGGTACGCTTCGTGAGCTGCACTTTCTGTGGTGAAGAGCCGCATGTGGCTCGTGAGCCGTGGGTTGGCCACCCCTACTCTACAGCTTGAGCAAAAAGCCAGCTAAGGCTGTAGAACAAACTCATTTTCTCTCTCTGTAAGTGCCACTACATGGGAGAACGTGAACCACACCAGAAGGCGTGTGGGTCACAGTAATTTACTAGAACTGGTTGAGAATTTTTTGAGAAAACATTTTTTCCTTGGGAAATATCATTTCTTTGAAACTGAAGCCGTTCCTTAGAAAGTGTCCATTTTGACAAGTCTTCTGAGTCAAAATATTTGAAAAAAGTTTTCAAAATTGTTAAAAATGCTCAATAAAATGTCATATTTTAAAATTACCTTTGGTTTCAAAATTTTAGTTAGTGTATATTTGAAAGCATTAAAAAAGTAAAAAGTGAAAATCTAAATTAAACTTTAGTTTTGAAATTATTAAAATGAAATGTTTAATTGACCTGATCCATAAAAAGGGATTATTGGTTCATAAAAACTTCGGAGATTTTGACTTTTCGTCAAGTATTAAGATGGGAAAAAATTGGGAGATCTGCCCCAAGTACTTTCTGCCATTATTACAGACCCTAGCATGGACAAAATTATCTAACTTTTTGAGTTGGTTATTCATGGGCCAGGTTTTTAGAGAAATGTACCCTTCTGCAATATAACACCTCAGCTGCTTTTGTAACCATGCATAGCTGTGTGCTCTCACAAACCTTGACTTGAGACTGTTCATCAGGATTTTTCTGTGGCTAAGTTGAGCAAGTTCAAAAGTATGTGTGCTTTTATACATGCCTGTTTGGAAATCTGGTCCTATGTTTTCTACACACAACTTTTATCTTCTGTGTAAAATGAGATTTAATGAAATATAATCAGTATGCATGAAAAGCAAAAAGCTGGCTGAAACTTTAACAATCTAATATTCTATGAGCTATTTAAGTGTTGTCTACAGGCCAAGTTTACTATTTTTTTAAAATTGTAAGTGATTTGCACATTTTCATTAATAATTTTAAATTCCCAAATGGATTTTTGTCTGTACATCCTTTTAGAAATGATACAGGCCAGGGAAACTTGAGGGAGTTTTCCTGTGTTTCTAATTTTCATTTCATTATATCTGCTAACTTGGAAAAATACACCTGTTCCCAATTAAAATTGAGAGTTCACATCCAGCACTAACTGTCTGAAATTGAAGCAATCATATGAACTTCCCAAGCTCTGCCAGGTCATTGATGCTAGATCTGTAACAGCCTTATCCTGTTCAGTAGAACTGGCAGAAAATTTTCTGTTGAAATATGCTTCAGTAGATTTTTTTAAAACAAAACAAGTCTCAGAGGAGTAGCTGTGTTAGTCTGTATCTGCAAAAGCAAGATATGGCACCTTAAAAACTAAGGCTACATCTACACTGCAGGCTTTTTGCGCAAGAACAGCACATTTCTTGTGCAAAAGTACATGGAAGTGTGGATGTGTTCTAGGGCAAGAACTTTTGCGCAAGAACTCTTGCGCAAAAATTTATTGCGTAAGAAGCCTGCAGTATAGATGTAGCCTAAGAGATTAAAGTTCATTCTTGATCTTCTCCTGTTTGCTGTACAGGATGCTAATTAGATGGTTCCTCAGTTTCTTTGAGAGTGTGTGGCACTGTCTTTCACTATAGTTTATATAGTATGTTGATTGTAATGGATTTACAATGTATTTAATGATTGTAATGGTTGATTATAATGAATTTACGATTGTAATGTAATGTAAATCCATTACATTCAACATACCACAGAAATATAGATAGATTGTGCCATACACTGTCAGAGAAACTCAGAAACCATCTCAGCATCCTGTACAGCAAACAGGAGAAGATCAAGGATGAGCTCTGATCTCTTAGGCTATGTCTAGACTGCAGAATTTTTCCGGGATAACTGGAGAAGCATTGCCACGTCCAAAGAATACATCTGCTTTTTTGGAACAGTTTCTGAAAAAGCGGACGTGTTCTTTCAGCATCCCTGTATTCCTCTCAGTGAGAGAAGAAGGAACGTTCTGAAAGAGGAGTTTTTTCCGAAATTTGGCTCCGTGTAGATGGACCAAATTTCAGAAAAGCCTCTTTTGGGAAAAAAAAAAAGTGGAAAAAGATACACAAATTGCGGTTTGCAATTTGCGAATTTTTTTCCAACTTTTCCTAGCAGTGTAGACATAGCCTTATTCTTTAATGTGCCACAGGACTCCTCATTGGTTTAACAAAACAGCAATTTTTGTGGAATTATTTGTATTTTGAAATCTCTGCTTAATCTGAATATGTTTAAATGCGTCTACATTTGACATTGGATATGAGTTCTAGGAGAATTTTAGATTGAGTCAGAAAGGGACAGGGAGATAGATTTGCTCTATCATTTCTCCACTTGAGGCATTTAAGAATCAAGGACATTTAAATTACTGTTACCTTGTACTTTTACCATTTAAGGCCCCATATGGCAAACACTTAAGCATGAGAGTAACTTCACTCTTAGGACTAGTGCACTGAACTCAGTGGAACTAGTTTCATAAAGAAAATTATAACAAAGTCTTTCTTTTCAAATAAAACCCAGACCCCTGCTGTCTCCATCCCAGAGCTAGTCTATGCAAGAAGCGCTACACCTGGCAAAGATGCTGAATGCTAATGAAAGAGTTCTCTCCCGTTGACGTAATTAAATCACCTACATCAACATAGCTCCATCCACACCAGCACTTAGGTCAGGGGTGGGCAAAGGGGCCTCTGTGGGCTGGATGAGGCCTGCCAATCGAGACCATGCCAGTCCCATGCCCCCAGGCCAATCGAGACCTGGGGTCAAGGGAGCATGTGAAGTCTCCTCTCCTCACCAGGGGTGCGCAGCACCAGAGAGAAACATGCATCCCTGGCAGGGGGAAGAGACTTCGCACATTCTTCCCACCCCCAGACCAATCAGGGCCTGGTGACACGGGAGTGCACAAAGTCTCTCGCTGTCTACCTTGCCCTGCTAGGAGGGAACTGCATGGGGTGGGGGGAGGGGGGAGGGTGAGAGATTCTGATTGGTCTGGGGATGGGGGGAGGATGCAAAGTTTCCTTCCCCCGCCAGGGGTGCATGGCACCAGAGGGAACTGTGCCCCTGGCGGAGCAGGACGGGGGAGCCAGAGACTATGTCCACTCTCCTACCCCCAGGTCCTTCCCAGCAGCTGGGAGGTGTGAAACTGTGAGGGGAGGGGAGGCGAGGTACCTCCCAAACTAAGGGGAAAGCCTGCCTTCAGCCCCCCTCCTGATGTTCGTTCTTTCTTTCCAGGGGTGTGCTCCCTAATTGGCCTAGAGATAGAGGGAATGCAGGAAGTCTCCTTACGCCCAGTGCCTAAAGGGATCCGCCAGCTTTTTAATCAGCATCCGTGGGCGGGGGAGCACTCAAAGTCTCCTGGGCCCACCTCTTGATTCCAAGGCCCTGCCCCTTCTGGTGTGGCCTGCAAACACTCCAGAAATTCGCAAAATGGCGCCCCTTCAAAAATTATTGCCCATCCCTGACTTAGGTCAATGTAACTTATGTTGCTCCAGGGGGTGACTTATTCACATCCTTAAGGATACAAGTTATACCAACATAAGTGGTAGTGCTTACAAGCCCCTACTTTCCACCCTGAGGGACTATGTCTTTATGCTTCCCAGCACCTCCTGTCTGAAGTTTGTCCACTCCTCAGGTGATCTCAGCTGGTGCCTTCCCCTGGCTGACTCAGGGTCATGCAGGAGCCTTATTGCTGTTCTCTGCAGCATCTACAAACATAGCTATACTGTCCTACAAGTCCCTACTTATCTTTGGTTTATATTTCCATGATCAGCTCTTAACTGATCAGGTATCAGCAGATTCCAGGCAAAAATGTTCTAATTTTTTTTATGTAGATTTGACAACTATTGGGAAAAGAGAAAACTGATTCCTCATCCTACTCCCTCAGTACCCATATGAGTTGTTTGTGAAAGTACTTAGTAGAGAAGCTTGTTTACTCATTAGAGATAAATGCTCTAAATACTATAATAAGAAAAAATGGAATAAAAACATGAATTCACGATATTAGATTCCAGATGTAAAACTGAACTTAGTATCTTTGAATCTTGCAAAGAACCTTTCATCACAATGTAGCATTGTTTAATATAAAGTTTTGAACAAGATTTTATACAGAAAGCAGTAATTTGACTAGCAATTTCCATGTATAAATCACTGAAATTTGCTTATGAACTGTCAGCGCAAGAAGGAATTTATTTTTGGAAATTTTGAAGAAAATGTAATTTAGAAAATGTGGAGTTATTTTAGGAAGTTACTGTTTTATAAACTCTAAAATGTAGCAGTTATACTTATGGAGGGCAAGATCTGTACATCTATAACTTTAAAAAATATTCCTTTTTAAAACAGATCCAGTAGGTCACAATATGTTGAATGGATATATTAATTCTTTGCTACTTTGAAAATGAGTTGCTGCTTAAATGATGACAATTGTATCTTTAACCAGCAGAACCACATTTGATTTCTACAGTGACTCTCATAGGTGAGGTTTTACCATAGCAATACCTTATTTTTGGTAATTTCTAGAGAGGGAAAAAGGTGAATGGCCTGCTCTGAAGGAATTTACGCCTTGTGTAAAATCAGATTGCACAGAGATCTTGAATCTCTCCACTTTTTATTTATTTAGGCCCTGAATCAGCAAAGTACTTAAGCATGCATATTGAATGCTTTAGTGAGTACAGAGGACTTAAGTACATGCTTACGAACTTTACTGGTACATTAAAATGCTCCTTGACTTCAACTTGTGAGGCTTTTCTTGAATAAGAAACATAAGATTGACGCCTTAAAATAGATGAGAATATCTGGAATAAGATCCTGCTCACTTATGAGCCACTTTTGCAAGAGGTCATGTGTAGTTATGTGGATGCCAGTCACGAACCCTTAACAGTAATATCTGAGCGTACTTTTCTACATTTGAGGTAATCTACTTCTATCTGAAAGGAGATCCTATAGCAGTGATTAGCTACATGCAGCCTGAGGGCCGCAAGTGGCGCATTGTGTTTCTAAGTGTAGCCCACAAGATATTTTCTTTACTGTCGCCCATGGGCAGGGT
The DNA here is from genome assembly GCF_052426305.1 of Pelodiscus sinensis. NCBI lineage: Eukaryota > Metazoa > Chordata > Testudines > Trionychidae > Pelodiscus > Pelodiscus sinensis. The sequence goes on along the minus strand of NC_143056.1, from coordinate 115,964,573 downwards.
TACCAATCTTGGGTTTTTTATTTTCCTATCACGTGAAGTGAGGTGCATGCTGCATTGACTGTGAGAACTGTGTGCTCTGTATCCAATCACATCACTGTTCTGTTTCAGTTGGCGACCCTGAAAATTCTAGGAATACAAGCACAATTAGCAAAACTACCCTATCTCAGGAGATTGTCTTGGTTACAACAATCTTGAGGTCCACAAGATGAAGGAGGACCACTCCTGCGGCCGACTCCCTAGCCTAGGTTGCTCATTGCTGTGCTGTAGGGTGTTTTTGGCTGTAGGGGTGAGCTATACTGGAATATGACAAACTTGGAAACAATGGTTAGATGTTGACCTTGACCAATAAACAAGGAGGGAAAAATTAAATGGCTTTTGCACAAGTTTAAACTGCCCCCAGGCATCATTCACTTCTGATGCAAATAAATCCATGCAGACACTGACCTTGGCAGCATTATGGGGGCAATCGTTACGTAAGCATGAACAAGTTCTCCAGTGTACTCAGGCATAAATAGTCTTTTCTTTGGCATCAGGCATGCAGGGTTTTGTTCCAATTATATAGTTCTTGAACAAATATGTTTGTTGTAGACAATGCACAGAAATCTGTCTCACAATTTACTATTATGTATCCTTTCCCCTAAGGAGTCAAGGAATTATTTGCAATAATCCAAGGATAGCCTGTTTTGTTGTATTTTGTTTTTTGGGGTTTTTTTTTTTGAGTATTCACTTTACCTGAACACCAAAAGAAGCATAAAGTTGCAGCATCTATAAGGGCTGTGTGCTATTGGGTATTCTTTTCAGCCACTTAACAATCTGTATGTTCTGGATGATCACACAAGATGGGGAAAAATCTATGCTGGGACTGTGTATGGGACGGGCAGCACCCCAGGATCTGCGTGAGCCTGGGCCAGCACCACTCCCCATCAGCCAGTTCCCCCCCCCCACGCTCGCACCTCCGGTCAGCCCCGTTCCCCCCGACCCTCTCGCGGCCAGCCCTGCTCCCCAGAAGCTGGTCCGCCCCACCCCCCAGCCAGCCCCATTCCCCCAACCCCCTCCCAGCCAGCCCTGCTTCCCGCTGGCCTGTGTCCCCCCTCTCCCCCAATCTCCCCCAGCCAGCCCCGCTCCTCTCCCGGCTGGTCCATCTCTTCCTCTCCCCGCCCCCGATCTGAGATAAGTGTGTCTGGTATTTTTTTTAAACCATCTGGTAATCCTAGTCGTGACCCGTAGTTTGCAAACCAATACAGTATATGATGGAAACCACTTCAAGCAAGATGGTGCGGCACTGATCTGCATGTTCTTCTCTCTACTGTGCGTTTCAGTTTGTCACAATAAAACTGTTTGTGCGCCATGACAGACCCAGACCTGCCGTCTGCCTCCCTGGTCTTCCCCTGGAGCAGTGTAGTTATTCCCACCCCTTACTTATTGCAGATTGTAAATTAGCCATCCAGTCTTAACTGCCAATGAAAATAAGGGTGATAAAAAACTATTTAAAATCAAAACTATCTTTTTCAAATCCAGGAGCATGAAGCTTCCCAAAGTTACTGAGAGGTTTGGTTTTGTTTGTTTTCTCTATGGGGAAAAAAGCATTTGTTTCAAAACAAATCCTCAGAATCCAAATGCATTTTACAGTATTCATCCTAGAGTTGTAACCCCTTGAAAATGTAAGTTTTTATAAAAGGAGAGTCTGTCAGAACCTTAATTGCAGTGGCACTGTAATTTCAGATGTGTTTCATTATGTGTTATATATAATTTCTGTATATGATATACACATTCCTAAACATTAACTATATCCTATGAAATAACAACACCTCATAAAAAAGGACCATTTTCATACTAATGATATATTTAAACTGTGCAGAAACTAACTGAACAAGTAATTTATTTCCTGGGGTAGGAATAGGTATATCTTTAATTTAGCTCTGTTGCATTATGAGAAAAGCAACATGTTTACTGCTAAATAAGTGAGAAATTGTTATTTGAATTGTGAAGTATTCCTTGCACAAAATGTTTTTCTAACGATGCATGATGGTGTCCGTTACAGTTATACTTACAAATCAGTCTACATATTTTGAAACAGTCTTTGGGGGCTGAAAATTTTGTGTCTCTGTCCAAATGTTACTGTTTGAAAATTGAAGTCTCTATAACAATGGGAAAGCGTGGAACTGTAAAAATTATCGTAAAGCAACCACCACATTAACTAACTACAGTTGTTTGTATATAGCTATCACAAAAACAACTGAGATGCAACTTGGCACATATAGAATATGTCTTTACTGTGCAGTTAACCCAAGCTCCTATATGGATTTTAGTCCAACCTTCCCTACTATCCAAACAGGAAAACTCCTGACTGAGTTTTGGAAATGCTTTGTGACTGGTCTAGATTAGATGGTTGGAGGAATGAGTGAGACACCATGCTACACTCTAACTCATGCTCATCCACCAGCTCTGGAAGGAGTTGCAGAAAATGGCCCCCCACACAATTAACCTCAAAGGACAGACAAATTCTCCAGCAATTGTCACAATTAACTGGGAAGGAATCACAGAGCTTCTCAACATAAAGAACAATGGGATATGGCACCAGAGATACATATGCAAGTGTGTGTGGAATCAGCAGTGTCACAGTTCTCAGGGTGGGATTTTGCTATTTGATCCCCTTGTCTGTGAGTTAGGTTAACTGTGCTGTGAAGACATAGCTATATACGCCTTGTTGAGGAGTAATGTTTCAGTTGATTTGAGGTAACATTATTTTAAAACGAATGAGTTTTAAGTGATGATATAGTCACTTCTGAACATCCTCTAAAGCCCTCTTTAAATCTCACTTTCCTCCTTAGTCAGTGTGAATCTAGAAGAGTAAAAAAAATTAATTCTTAAACAAAACAACTAAAAAGAATAACTAAGACTCCTGTAAAACTTGATCCCATTGAATTTATTGGTTGCAGTTCCCTTGTTCATTCCTTCCTTTTATTTGTACAGAAAGTTGCCTATTCACATTGTATATCTTGATTGTTAACTCTTCGGGGAACTGACCCTGGGCACAAATAATTCTGGTTTCTGTTATTATTGAACAGCTATCTACAGATAACTTCACTTCTCCTAATTTCTATATAATATGTGGGGCAACATATGCAAAATGTTCTAGATCACAACTTGTAAGACGGTGTTGCCACTCTGTCAAATTTGTATTGCAATTCTTGCAATATTAACTTTTTTTCATAGATTCCCAGCTCCTAGGCTAAGGTGATTACAGCTCATGATCAGCTTTTATGTTGAGATAACATTTTAGCTCATGTAGGTCTGGAGAAAAGTTAGGCAAGTTAGAAACTAACTTTGTGAAGCACTAAAGTTCTCACATCATCCCATGACTCCAAAAGTTGAGGCATTACTAAAAATTCCGAATATTGAAAGAGTAGCCATATAATCCCAGACTTAGCAAGATTGTATGCGTAAAGAGGAAGGATACATTTTCTTCACTTGAGAGCTTCACTCCCTTGTTAAACTGAGTTGCAGTTAATAATAAGAACTGAAAGAGCACTCTGAGAGTAGTATTTGTTAGACAGCTGCCTGTAGGGATTGTCTGTACTGTGTGGTAATATGTACTAAGGGGGTATGATTTCTCAGGAGCTCTGAAGAGTTATCATTAATTAGTCCATGTGGACCTAGCTGGTGCAGACTACAATTCCCTAGTGCACTTTAATATAATGCTATTTGAAACAGTATTATATTAAGGCACACTAGCATAGTCTATATGGACCATGCACAACACATTAGTTAGTACTCTTTAGATATCACTCCCTCATAATGCTCTTGGCCCCAAAGTGTGGCCAAGCCCAATTTCCATGCATTTGAAGAGATTCCTCATAAAACAGGTTTAACAGTGTTGACACAAGCAAATCTTAAAAACTTCTGGGGTTATGAAATAGCTACTTGTCAAATCATCCTCCATTTCTCTGTTTTGTATTGAAGAGCTATCCTTTGTAACTCAAAGGATTGTTGTATACGAATGGCACTGCTAAACGTTAGTGACTCTGAGGGTATGTCTACACTACCCCGCTAGTTCGAACTAGCGGGGTAATGTATGCATACCGCACTTGCTAATGAAGCCCGGGATTTGAATTTCCCGGGCTTCATTAGCATAAGCGGGGAGCCGCCATTTTTAAATCCCCGCTGCTTCGAACCCCGTGTAGCGCGGCTACACGGGGCTCGAACTAGGTAGTTCGGACTAGGGTCCTATTCCGAACTACCGTTACTCCTCGTGAAACGAGGTGTACCGGTAGTTCGGAATAGGCACCCTAGTCCGAACTACCTAGTTCGAGCCCCGTGTAGCCGCGCTACACGGGGTTCGAAGCAGCGGGGATTTAAAAATGGCGGCTCCCCGCTTATGCTAATGAAGCCCGGGAAATTCAAATCCCGGGCTTCATTAGCAAGTGCGGTATGCATACATTACCCTCCTAGTTCGAACTAGGAGGGTAGTGTAGACATACCCTGAGAGACTGTATTATACAATTGGAGAAAAAATAAATCTAAAGTAAATGACAGAAAAACAACATTAAACTGAGGCGAAACAAGGAAATTCTGACTTGAAAAGTAGAAGTGAATTATTAGCCAACCTTACTCAGTTTGTCATTTTAGGTATCATATTTTCAGCAGTCCAAAGACACAATAATGCTGGTTAAGAATAGAATTTCAAACTCAGCTCTGAATTTCCTGTTTCTTTTTCTGAATCAAGCCAGATTGTTAATGCTATTTCAGTGTATTTTTTTTTGTGCAACATTTCCTTACGATGATTTTTTCGTGGTTAACATACAGTAATTTTAAAAAACAAGCAACAAAAAAAAATCACTTTTCTTAAGAAGAATCTTCACATATGATAGACAAGATTCTGGAAGTTAAAGATTCTCTGATATAGTGTGTAGCATGTTTACTTGCATATTTAACTTCCTTGATTGTTTAAGTAACATCTTTAAACTGGCTTTTTACTTAATGTGTTTCCATCATGCATTTAAGCAATGAGACTTGACAGGGAGTATGTTATGGTCTAATAATGACATGCCTGAGTATTCTGGCCTTGAGCCAATGTAAGTGGGTCATTACTGGATCATGATACACAACCCATCATGTCTTATTGTGGTGATAAAACATTTCTATTTAACGGGGCAGCACATGCAATGTGCAAGAAAGTACTTGTAAAATGAAGAAATTGCCATTTAAATTTAGCAGAAGTAATCCATAGGTTTAAAAGATTTAAAGATAAACATTTAAAATGTAATTTAAAAAGCAAATGATTTATTTATAAAGTTGAGTTAGAAATGGCTAACAGAAGGGCATAAAGACCCTTTTGTTGTCTAATTTCTAGTTCTTCCTGCCCCTCCTATTTTCTCTTTGCATGGAGTGTCTAGGTGCATGAAACACCATGTGACAGATCTGTGCTTTGACTGAAGGACATTTGCCCTCAGTCTCAGAGAGAGGATAGGATGGAGCATCAAACCATCTTGAAGGGTTGCACTAAACCATTCACCAATTTGACTTGCTTGAGACAAGCAGTCCAAGGTCACTTGGAACCCTGATTTATTATATTGTCTAGCTCTTGAATAGAGTTTCTTCATCTTCTTACACAATGGGTCTGGATGTTCATTGCTATCTGGTGTTGCTGCATTAAGTATACTAAAGCAGAGAATTGGTAGGGAATTTAAGTAACTGTGCAATGTAGTCTTCTCTTTATCTGTAGAACAAATAGACCATTGCCCGCTCTGCCAAATTGACCAGACCTCAGCCTTTATCTAGAGCAACCATCTCTAGGAGTGAAAAGGTAGTTCAGTTCCCACACCCATTCAGCCCTTAGCCTGTCTCCTGAGAGTGCAAGCAAGTGTGTCAGTTGTAGTGCTCTACGTGATCTAAATTCATATCTGCTAGGAATGAAGGAATTACAAAATGGTACCTAAGTGAGTTGGGCACTTAGCTGCCCTTAACTTTCAATGAGAGTTAAACACCTAACTTGTTAAGATGCTTTTGAAAATCCCACTGGGCACCTGATCTGTATCTTTAGGCACCTAAATACTTTGTTATCAATCTGGCACTGAGACTACCAATTTATTTCACATACCATCAGGAAATCCTTCAGTAGCTTTCAATGAAACTAATGTCTGTTTAACACTTTTTGAGAGAATATACTGTCTAGCATGCTCCTGAGTGAAGGTAAATACATCTATAAAGTTCATACACATACTGTTAATTCATTCCTGTGATGCATGGACAGGATTTTCAAGCAGTGCTTTAGAATACAGGTCTAGGAGCATAAAATAAAAATGGTCAGAAATTCACATTAACTAAAATCATATGTATTGAGTTAGTGAAGTCCCGTCATCACCTGCAAAATGTCTGTCAGCAAACATCTGGGTTAGATTGAACTTTTCAATAAAATGTGTTAAAACTGACAAAGGTGCAAAAGGATGTGTATGTGAAAACTTGAGAAAAGAGCTTTTAATTGACGTTCTTCAAATTGTCATCTCAGCTAATTAAAATGTCCTCAATGTAGAGATGGTCTGATTATGTGGAACTGGACTCAGCCCTGCAATCTGAATAGCCACCACAAAAATATATGATTTAAAACCACTCCAAATGTGTCCGTTCACAGAAAAGGACCTTGGCTTTGAATTACATAAGGATCTGCAGCATTCCAAATGTGTTATCCATGCAAAGGATCCTCTGGATAGAAGAACAGCAGGAACTTGGTAGTAGATTAACAGTCATTTTAACCATCTATATAGCCCTGCAAATCTGCAGATATCTGCTTTAGATCCACGTTATATTGGCAAGTATTTGTTCCCATGGTCATGGATGTGGATATCTGTGACTCATTTTTGCAGCTGAGAATACAAGTTTTGCATCTAGAATTCTGCCAGTTTGTGGATAACTGCTTTATATCCACAAATATCCTCATTCACAGTGGATATCTACTGCTTATTTCTGTAGCTATGGATGAGGATACAAATGTTGTATCCATGCAGGTCTCTAGCCACAAACCCTTATTTGCCATACGGGTTTGTTGTTAGCATCCTATCAGTTGTTAACATCCTACCAGCTGGATCGTTGGTTCTGGATTCCCATTGTATATGACGCAAGGCTACCCGGTCCTTGCCATAGGTAATTTTAATTCACATGTAAAAATGATTCTTATGTCATCTGACCTGGAAACAATACAGTGCTTTGCTGTCCCACTAAATGACAGTCAAAACATATCACGGATGCAGTGGCTGGAGGTACCATCAAATAAACATCCACTCATTAAAGAATTGGTGCTCAATAACATAGGTCCCAGAATGTTTGGTATCCCCAAATATCTGATAAGGAATGTTTGACAGCATTGTGCTTTCCCATAAGAAACATCAAATGGTTGTTAGAAACAATGACGACAAAATTAGAGAGAGCATGGTTTCTCAGGTACTGTGCCATGGCAAAGAGTGCTAATGTAACTATTGGGCTGGGGTGGGCAATCAAACGATGGTGGTTCACCAGGATTAGTCACTGAGTATATCTACACCACCACCGTAGTTCGAACTAGGGTGGTTAATGTAGGCAACTGAAGTTGCAAATGAAGCCCGGGATTTGAATTTCCCAGGCTTCATTTGCATCTTGCTGGGCACCGCCATTTTTAAATCTCTGCTAGTTCGGACTCCGTGCCTGCGGCTACACGCGGCACGGAGTAGGTAGTTCGGATTAGGCTTCCTATTCCAAACTACTGTTACTCCTCATGGAACAAGGTGTACTGGTAGTTCGGAATAGGAAGCCTAATCCGAACTACCTACTCCGTGCAGCGTGTAGCCGCGGGCACGGAGTCCGAACTAGCGGGGATTTAAAAATAGCGGCGCCCGGCAAGATGCAAATGAGGCCCGGGAAATTCAAATCCCAGGCTTCATTTGCAACTTCGGTTGCCTACATCAACCACCCTAGTTCGAACTAGGGTGGTAGTGTAGACATACCCACTGGTACGTCACTGCCGCTATATTTATCTGCGCTTCGGCAGGTAAAATCGCAGCTCCCATTGGCCAGGAACAGCAATCTGCGGCCAACAGGAGCTGCGATCCCCCATACCTGTGAAGGTGCAGATAAATACAAAGTGTGAGGGCCCACCAAGTGCTAACCCTGGCAGACCAATTTGCCCACTCCTGCCCTGGGATGTATAATCAGGGGGATATCAAGGATTAACAAGTAGGTTATATTATCTTTTTATATAGTGCTGGTGAGGTAACTACTGAAATACTGTGCCTAGTTCTGGTGTCCCGATTTCAAAAAGGAAAAATTGGAGGAGATTCAGAGAAGAGCCATAAGAATGATTCAAGGGTTGAAAAAATATGCCTCTTAGAGAGACTTAATCTCAGTCTATTTAGATGACCTGGGTGCAGTCTACAAGTACTTACAAAGGGAGAAGATAGCTTAGAGTAGAATGCTCTTTAATTTAGCAGGCAAAACCATCACAAAATCCAATGTCTAGAAACCAAATCCAGACAAAATCAAACTGGAAATAATGTATACATTTTTGAGCACTAAAGCCATGTCTACACTATTCGGAAGATTGATGTTGCTGCAGTTGATCTTCTAAGGTTCGAATTAGTGGATCTAGTGAAGACCCACTACTTTGAATTTAGAGGGTGCTCCTGTAAGCTCTGGTAGTCCTGCTTCTCACAAGGAGTAAGGGAATTGGACAGGAGCATTTGCTCCCATCGACCTCCCACTGTGTGGACTGCCCAAAAACATGATTTAAGACATTTTTACTCCAGCTATGTAATTAACATAGCTGGAGTTGTGTATCTTAAGTCAATTATGCCCTTTAGTGTAGACCACGCCTAAGAGAAATTAACACTTAAAACATTTTACCAAGACTTGGGGTTGGTTTTCCACCACTGGAAGCCTTTAACACAACCTTAGATATCTTCCCAAAGACACTCAAGTTCACACCTCAGTCTCTGGACTTGATTCTGGAATCGCTATGTGAAATTCTGTGGTTTGTGCTAAGCAGGAGGGCTGTCTAGACACTCACTAGGCTTCCTCGTGGTCTTAAATTCTGTGACTATATGAACTGCAAACAGGATAATACAGTAGTTCTAACAGAGGCCCCATTAATTTCAGTAAGACTGAAGTACCTGCTTAATGTGCTGAAATGGTTGTTTTTGTATTGTAATAATGAAAACATGTATATTTTGGCAAAATGAGCCCATTATTGAGTTTTCCTCTTGGCGGGGGTGGGGGGGGTGGGGAGGGAAGAATGTGGTTTTCCAATTCCTTTGTATTGTGTTTTGCCTGCTTTGATTTACTGGACTCTCTCCATGAATTTTTAGAAATTCAGAAATCATAAAATTTACCCTGAGATATCACATTGGGAACAGTTTGTGATGAGCATCTTAAGAGTTTGTATCCTTGCTGTGTTACTTACAAATTTAACAATTATTTCATTGCAATGAAACAAGGTCAGTCATATCCCAGAAAGATGCTTTTTTTTTTTAAGACCCCAATCAGTTATTTCCTATAGGTCTATTCCTTCAGGCATAGTGAGCAGGCTTTACTGTGCTCAAATTCTGTCACTTTTTTCTATTAATTTTAATTTCCAGCTGTTCCTCCTCATTGTCAGAGATCTCCATGAACTGCTTGTTTTCTGTTCTACCTCTGTCTAATTTTCATATGCTCATCAGTATAGCATCTATTCTGAGCAACTGTTTGGCTTTCTCCACTCAGCTCATTTTGCTTCTCCAGTTCTGGTCTCTTCCCTGTCTCCTGTCCCATAACTCTCCATAGATAGCTAATCATTCACTTCTGCTTGCCTCATCTGTCTGGAACACTCTCCTACTCCCAAGTTTTGTCAAAAACACTTTCATTGTATGAAATCTTGCTTTGCTTTAAATCTGTTTTTTCTTCCCACTTTACCTTCTAGTTGACTCTAAATCATCTTGTAGTTCTGTATCTTACCAACACTATATAAAAATAAAAAGTATTGTGTTTCATTAGGAATTAAGTTCTAATGTCTTCAGCTCCTATCTGGCTAAGCTGGGAGGTAGCATGCATAAACTAGTCACCATAAGAAAACAGTCAGCTGTTAGTCTGCATGTCACTTGTTAATGAGTACAGAAATTATTTTGTTCCTCTTTCCAATGTTATTAATTATTGAATCCCAGATTTCCACTTCTCCTGAAGTTGAAAGAGCAAGCGCCTCCTATTCAGAAACTCCCAAAATCCATTAAAAGGAGCCTTCCTCACTTTGCTTTTTGAACAAAAACAAAAAGTAAGCCCAGTGATTCCCTAATATCCGTATTTTCATTTTAAGTTTAATGGGGGGAGTTAAAAGCCTCGAACTCTTCTCTTTCCCCAAACCAGAATATGCTGTGCTATGATGTCCAAGATAGCACACTCTGGAAGGATAGCAGCAGGAGGAAGTGGGTAAAAGAAGGCAACCAGGCTGCAGCCACTGTTAATGCAGGCTCTCCATGGCTCTCTGCAGCTAGCTGAAAAGACAGGATAACCCCGACTGCAATGAGAAGGAAAAGGAAAGATCAGAGTGGTGTCCAGAAGGAATAAGTCCTCTCTAGGTCTTCCTGTCAACTGTCTTGTCCCAGCAGCCTATTGTTGTCTCCCTTCTGTGCTGTAAGGGGCACCCTCTTAGAGATTATGGCTGGGGGCAAAGTTAATTCCTATTTTCTTAAGGTCACCCCTTCCCCTGAAATATATCACTTGATTTTTTTATAGTATTCTAAATTCTACTGATCTATTTTATATTTGTGGTTATTAGCTTTACAAAATGAGGGTAAGAATTAAAGCAACACCTCTGCTTCTTTTAGATCCATGAGAAATACATGCAGCTGTATAAAGTGTCCAAGGAACCCTCGCCCCTCCATTTCCCCCATTTCCTCCCCCCCCCCCCCCCCCCCCCCCCCCCCCCCCCCCCCCCCCCCTGCTTTCATTCGAATCAATAAGAAGAATCATCTGCGCCTGACCTGGTGCAGGTGTTTCTTGTGAACTCCTTAAATAAACCAAATAAAAAGATATTGATGTCAGTTTACACAGGTGCAGACATCATTCAGTAGAATGCTATTTGCACACAAACACACTGCTGTTTACTGTGGGTCCTGCAATCAAAGCAGTGCCAAGATGTCACTGAAGCAAGATTAAACACAGTTTCCTTTTCTGCCTTTGTTGCTGATTGATATTACTTTCATAAATGTCTTTCCTCATGAGCCAGGAGTCTCTCTTGCCTTGATCAGAAGTGCATGTTCATATATTCAAAGAGTAAGTCAAAGGAAGAAAGGGGCCATTTCTAAAGGTTTTATATATATTTAAAAATCCCAGAAAAGGCAATGCATGGGTGATTGTCATATTGGCTTTCCCTAATGGTATAGCTGCAGTTTTTGTTGTATTTAAGCTTGGACAAGGTAGCCCTCTGATGGAGAATGGAAATTCCACATACAGCATATGTTGTGTGGCACAACACCTGTATTGCCTTTGGGCATACCTAGTCTGCTCCATTGAAAATGTCAGTAAAGTGAGCTTGGCTTATGAGTAGAGGAGAGTGCAAAAAGGGGGAAGTGCAAAGGCAGCTTAATGCAATCTTTGTAGTCCTGATTCCTGGAACTAGTCAAGATTGGATTAGTATCCAGCATACATTGGAGCAAGAAACTGCACTAGCTGGGGTTAGTTAGAATGCTGCAGAAGCATGTTCCAAGGAGAGCACTGCACAAAAGATTCTGCCTGGGGGGAGTGCGGGTACGTTCTGGCCTCTACAGGAGGCTAAACAGGATAAGTTTTACAAAAGCCTCCTCAGGGCTGCCTATGGACTGCAAAACTGCTCAGCGTCTCTAGACTCTGGGTTTTCTCTTGAAATAACTGCATCTTAACAGCATCTGTTATTTCTAAATAGCGCTACAGGCAGTCCCCGGGTTACATACAAGATAGGGACTGTAGGTTTGTTCTTAAGTTGAATCTGTATGTAAGTTGGAACTGGCGTCCAGATTCAGACACTGCTGAAACTGACCGCCAGTTCTGACTTACATACAGAATCAACTTAAGAACCCCAGGCGTCCCCAAGTCAGCTGCTGCTGAAACTGATCAGCAGCTGATTCCAGGAAGCCCGGGGCAGAGCATCTCTGCCTGGGGCTTCCTGTAGTCAGCGCTGGTCAGTTTCAGCAGAAGCTGACTTGAGATGCCTGGGGCAGAGCAGCTGGGGTGCTGCTGGGTTGCTCCAGTAGCACTGCTCCTCGGTGCTACTGGACCAACCCAGCAGCACCCCATCTGCTCTGCCCCAGGCGTCCTGATTCAGCCGCTGCTGAAACTGACCAGCAGCGGCTGAATCAGGACCTGGGGCAGAGCAGCTGGGGTGCTGCCGGGTTGGTCCAGTAGTGCCCAGAGCGGCGCTGCAGGACCAATCGGCAGCGCCCCAGCTGCTCTGCCCCAGAGTCCAAAACAAAAGCCTGGTTTGCTGGGGGGGGGGGAGCACACTAGCTGCGCCCCCCCCCCCAGCAGACCAGGGGCACGGGGAGCAGAGCCAAAGCGGCAGCGGGGTGCCGCGCCTCTGAGGCTTTGCTCTGGCAAAGCCTCAGAGGCGCGGGACCCCGCCGTGGCTGCGGCTTCAGTCCCGGTGCCTGTGGTCTGCTGGGGACGGTCCCCAGCAGACCACAGGCACCTGGACTGAAGCCGCAGCCGCGGGGGGGTCCCGCGCCTCTGAGGCTTTGCCAGAGCAAAGCCTCAGAGGCGCGGGGAACCGCCGCTGCTGCCGCTTCAGTCTGGGTGCCTGTGGTCTGCTAGGGACCGTCCCCAGCAGACCACAGGCACCCAGACTGAAGCGGCAGCAGCGGCGGTTCCCCGCGCCTCTGAGGCTTTGCTCTGGCAAAGCCTCAGAAGTGCGGGAACCCGCCCGGTGCCCCTTGTCTGCTGGAGACGGTCTCCAGCAGACCAGGGGCACCGGAGCAGCTTACGAACGGGGCTTTCTCGCCCCGACCTCCGGGGCGAGAAAGCCCCGTTCGTAAGTGCGGATCCGACGTAAGTCGGGGACTGCCTGTATTTCAAAATAGCACCATAACGCAAATATGCAAATGGAGTGCGTGATATTTAAATCCCGGCTTCATTTGCAATTTCGAATGTCTTCATTTGCATCCCTTTCTCGAAAGAGGGTGCAAGTGTAGACATACCCTATGTAGTCAAGAGAAATTATAGATTTATCAGCATGCATTTATTTTTGATGTATGTATTCAATTTAATAATGAAGAAGACAGAGAGAAAAGATATCTCCTCTAGGAAATCCCACAGGTTTTTCATGTCAGCTAACTTTCCATTAATTAAGCTTCCTAGCTGTGAAGATATTCTCTGTGCCCATCAACCATGCCTTCAGCCATGCCTAAGCCGCAATATTTCCATCAAAAAGAGCTCTCATTTTTTTCACCAACAAATGTAAGAGGACAATGTAAACTTGTTTAAAAGCAAATTAAAAACACAGAGAACTTAGCAATATTTTTAACCCAGGAGTAGTGAATTTGTGGAACAGACTGCCAAGACTGAAACACTAGGTTCATTCAAGAAACAGTTAAGAGGACATCCATTTGGATGGAAGTAAAGTTTGTAATAAGGGAATAAAGTTTGAGCAATTCTTGACAATGTGAAACAAAATACACACTTGTTTCCTGTCAGAGAGTTGGAAACTGTACCTGCACTTCTTAAAAATGGGCAAAGAATTATACCTAAATTTCCAGCAATTGTAAAGCACTAGTAAAAGTAACAAATGCTAGCAGGCTAGTTTCTGGGCCATTGTATTTGGGGAAGGTTGATTCAGCAGAAGAACTGTTTGTTTTGTCCCTCCGTTGGGCTCTGTGGAGGATGTAGATGTGACTGCTTGAAATATTTAGAGACCTTTTTAAATGGCATTGTGAATTGTTGTTGCACTGGAGAGATTTACTATGACGGCAGCAAGATCAGAGTTCTAGGGAAAAAGTAATGTCCTAATTAGAATTTACTCCATGTTGAAAAGATTGCCATAAAAATAGGAAAGTGAGGCTTAATGAAGATTCAAAATTGAAGTAAAAAAGCAGCAACAAACGTATGATACTCTGCACTCAAATCTGCTCATGGAATACTGACAGATGCTTGTAACCAATCAAATGCTGTGGCAGAAATCACCCATCAATGAATGTTGCAGGTGACTGACATTCTGACACCTACCTCTGTCTGGTGTTAACCAGGATATTGACTATAATTTTAGTGTCATTTTTTTTCTCTCTGCCATGACATTAGCAGCTCTTGGGTCATGCTCAACACTTTTCAAAATCATTCAGTTGATTTGAGTGACTGAAAAATCAGCTTAAGAGCCTCACTTTAAGCACTAATTTTTGAAAATCTTGCCCTTAGCAGTTTGGTGAAAATATCATCGGGTGTTGGGACAGGAGCACACGTTAATGCTGAACCTTCATACAAAAGAGGCATGCTGAGGACTACACTTTGCATTTCATTTTGTAGGACAAAATATATGTTACTGGCATGTATCGGATATAGGTTTGACTGAGATGATGAAAATATTTCAGTGGAGCAGAAAGTTTTCATTAAACTCCAGTTAAGGTTTTTAACTAAAACCCAATATTAAGGACCATATGGTCTCTTTGTTCCTTGCCTAGCACAGTAGAGCCCAGTCCTGAATTGGGACTCTGGATGCAATCACAGAACAAATAATATAAAACACAGTTTTTATAGTGAATTTGATTTGGCCTGTGAGGTGGACGCAGGTTTTTGCCTTCATATTTGTGCCCACATATAAGTGTGGATACAAATCTATCCATCCAAACATCTTAAGAGATTCATTTGCACTGATTTTGACATGTAAATGAGAGGTTGCTCTTACAAAAATGGTAGGCTGTGAAATTGTGCTGATAAAAAAATTACTCTGTAATAAAAACATTTGACTTTCATCTCTTCCATGTGTATGGTAACATGTATAGTATTTTCATTTTAAAGATGAATAATGAAATGTTTCCTTTAGAGTCACCAATTAAATGATGGTTTATGAGTTATTAATGAAATGAGAAACAATATTAGTTTAATATTTAAAAAAATAAAAGCCTAAATCTATAATTAAATATTGTTACATGTATCAGTGGGCTTCAATTCATATTCGGTAAAATGAAAAATAGTGGTTGGCAGGTACAAAACTGTGGCAAATGATTTATTTATCCATAAGTTACATTGGCCACAGTGGATGTTAAGCATTAGCTGTAATATCTCATCTATATCTCTGATTAACCAACGTGTATTATTCACATTAATTAAACTTACAATACTCTTGTGTTGCAATCAATTGTAATTATCCCTCTTTTTTCAAATGGTGAATCACAGGTACAGTGAGTAAAATGATTTGCCCAAAGTTATGCAATTTGATGACAGCATTGGCTATGGAAGGCAGTAACTTGCTCCCAGTTCTTTTGCTCCAATTGGTAGACCACACTGCTTTCCAGCAGCGGAAGAGGATGAAATAAATATTTCTTAGTCTGACAGGTGTTTATTTTGAAAAATAAGTTGCACGGTCCAAACAATAATATAGTGCCATGTAGCATGTGCCTGTAGACTATCAGGTATATTTTATATGCCAAACGTTGAATAATGTTAACTTGCCTAAAGAATTTTAGTACAGTGGAATATTGGCAAACCCCCATACTTCCAACAGTCTCATTTAGTTGTCCTCAGTGTTGTTGTAAAACAAAGGATAGCTTACCGTTTTATTGTCTGACAAATGTCTTATTGTTCACTAGGGACCTGAACTTTAACCTCATAGGCTGTTGTTCTTAAAAATTATAAAATATTTATGAGTGGCAAAGGGACATAGGCTTTTTGTTTTGTCACAAGGTCCTCATAGAGTAGTAAATTGGCAGAGATTTTACCCTGATTTGTGAGGGTTCCTGATGTATTTCAATAGCTCATTCTGTTGCTAATGGTTGCTTTTGTAAAAAATAGCACAAAACAAAGACTTACAAATTGCATGAGGCCTCATCAACTGGAGAATACATTGGGGACCACCCATTATATGTTAATGAGAATACTATCCTGACAGTTTGGAAACAGCCTCCATGCTAGTTACAATATTGTCCATAGATTAGATCTATTAACATTAGTAGTGTTTGGTTACAGATGGGTACATTGCAAATGTATTCAATCTGTGATAAAATTAAAAGACGGCTGTGTCATAAGACTCTTTCTTCTCATGCACATTTTAGCCTGGAGCCACTGGTCAAGTCTGTCTTAAACGATAGCAATCTACCAGGTGCTTTGTTGATCTTAATCTTGCTGGCTCAACCAGAGTCCTAACATGGTAGGCTATAAATCTCAGTAGGTCACAAAGAAGTCTGTTAGTGTTATCTCTAATTGCCTCCGGGAGAAGAAACTGGATTAATTCAGAGTTGCTTAGTTTTACAGTTTCACAGGCTGCCATTTCCAAAGCAGTGTTCCCCACCACTCAGTAATAAATTAAACTATATTGCCCATGGCTGTAATTTACAATATTTCTTCTACTCATATAACACAGGATAATTGGAGGGGAAAATATTTGTAGAAAGTCTCCTTTTCACTGCAGTATTGAAAAAATGCAGTACTGGACAGCCTCTTTATTCCCTAACAATTCAATAACTTTTATTTTAAGCAAACATAATTAGCTCCCTCCCCCTTGTGAGTTAGAAAAAGAGTTCAGTTTAAGAGGAAAAGGGGAAGAATTTAGCTAATCATCAAAAAATTGGATACTTTTCAATATGTTACATTGCTGTTGTATTTGCATGGTAATATATTCACTTTTACACTGTTCATTTCAATGCAGTGGGCCAGACCTTATACTTGGATATAAAGATATATAGCTCTACCAACTGCCTTAATACAAAATTAATTTTCTTAATTAAAATTAATTGGCAAAATTAATTTTACCTTCAGGATTGATTTAGGAAGAGCAACCATTCGCTGGGTACGCTGCTACTGGCTGTTTTTCATCTGTTCCACTGATTCCTTAGAGATGTTTTAAATTACTAGTTATTTCTTAAGAACTGCATCATTATTTAATATGGCTTTTCTGGCCCCTGTTAAGTTCATTTGTGAAGCTTCAGAATTAGGACATTTGCATTCATCAGCAATCGGTCTATTCTCATGTTCCTAGATTAGATGTATTATCTGACAAGTAATGCTGGCCTAATCTACAATCATACAGGGCCAAACACAAAATAAACCAGATAGCCAACTTTCTTCGCAGTGTGGTCATCTTTTAATGTGTTAATCCCTTGGCAAATTTTCAAGAGAAACGTACCGTAGAGAGAATTATCCCATTTCTGAGGAACGGAAGGTGACCTGGAACAGCACACATTTACAGAATGTTAATTAGTGGCATTGTATGAAGTAGGCCTCTCTTCAGAAATTCTTCTCAGTGTGTTGGTCCTAAACGTTTCATGGAATTTAAATCTTTCAAAATAAATTTGAAGCTTCCCCTTTAAGTATTACATAATAGTGAAGAAGTTAATTAAGAAAGTTGCAAGTGTTACAGGGGAGTTTCACAAAAGTGAGTGACTGGGCAACAAAATAGCAGATGAAATTTCACACTGATAAGTGCAAAGTAAACTACACTAGGGATGTTGAATTAATTAACTAATTGAATAGTCAATGGGATTTCCATCGACTATTTGATTAGTTGATAAGAACTTCTGGGTTCCGCCTTTGAAGTGTACAAGAGCCCCCAGTCGGGGCTCTTGTGCATTTCAAAGCGGAAGTGCCGCATGGAGCCCGGGATCAGCGGGGGACTCCCTGCTGGCCCTGTTCACACGGCGTGCCAGCTTTGAAGTGTTGTCCGTTGCTTCTCCCCTGCTCCCTCCCATGGAGCTGGAGCTGAGCAGAATTGGCTTTTAAGCTTGCTCCCTCCAGTACCCCCCTCTTCTTTCCTCCACTTGCTGCCTCTTTCTGATCGAGGCAGTAAGGGGCGGGGGGCAACTAGTCAACTAGTGTGTCGACTGTCCAATAAGCTTTTGCTTATCGTATAGTGGATTAGTTGCTTATATCCCTAATGTACATGGGGGAAAATAATTATGAGTATATGATGATAGTGTCTAAATTAGCTGTTACCATTCAAGAAAGAGCTCCAGGATTCATTGTGGATAATTTTCTGAAAACTTCAGCTTATATATAATGTATGTATGTATGTGAGCCTGCATCTTGAATACTATGTCCATCTCAAAAATGAAAAGGTTCAGAGAAGGGCAACAAAGATGATCAAGCGGATAGAATGGCTTCCATATAATGAGAGACTAAAAAAGATTAGGGCTGCTCAACTTAGAAAAGAGATGATTGTGGGGAGGGAATATATAATTGTGAAAAGTATGAAAAAGGTGAATAGAAAAGTGCTCTTAACTCTTTTCTATAATACAAGTCAAGGTCACCTAAGGAAGTTAATATGCAGAGGGTTTAATAGAAACAAGAGAAATTATTCTTTTCTCATTTAAGTTGTGGAACTCACTGCTATGGGATATAGTGATAGCCAAAAGCATATTAGGTTTCAAATAAGAACTAGATAAGTTTATAGAGGATAGGTCCATCAGTGATTAGAAGCTAAAATGGTCAGGGGTAAAATCCCATGCTGGGGGTGACCCTAAATCACTGTCTGCCAGAAGCTGTGAAGGAAGATGGGTGGAACTTTCCAAAATGTCCATATTCTGGACACTCCCCCAGTAATAGCCACTGTCAAAGATAGGATAATGGAGTAGTCGGAACATTGGTCTGACTCAGTTTGGCAGTTCTTATGCTCTTTACCCTTTGCCTTCATTAATTTTATTAATTAAACTTGTTTACTATAATTCTAATTAACAAGATATTTTCCTGATGCTGGTTATGCGTGCGTTTACTCTCCTCTAGAATTGGGAATAGGAGGGCTTTTTTTTAAGTGAAAATGTATTTTATTCAGCAAACTATGCAGATGTGACTACAAAAGGAAGAGATCTGATGAGTTGAGAGTAGGGATGAAAAAGGTTAACCGGTTCACTAGTTACCTGGTAAGCATTAGGCTTACCAGAATACTAACTCTGTAACTGGTTGGATGGCCCACCATGTCAGGCTGGAGCAGCCCTAGCTGAGTCTAACCAGCTGTGTGGTGGCAGCAGGCAGGGCAGCACCTGCATCAGGCCAGCAGAACTCCCACTGCTACAGGAAGGACCCTGGCTGCTCCAACTTGGCCTGTGCAGGCCAGTAGAACCCTGGCCCTAGCCTCTTTGAATTGACCTGGGCATGATGCTGGTGGGACTCCAGATCCAGATGCGTGGGGCAGGCTAGTGCTGCGCCATCTCCCTGCCACTCTGACTCTACCTGGGTAGGCCAGCGAGACCCTGGCCCCGACTGGGGCAGGTGGGCAGGATTCCAGCATCGTCTATGCTGAAGCAATCCAGGTGGGCAGGTGGAGCTCCAACTGCCCACCAACGGTTAACCAGTTAAACGTTATCATTTAGTTGTTTAACCAATTAAGTTTTTAAACTGTTATTTACATCCCTAGTTCAGAGGTGCCATTTTCATCGTGGTTTTCTAGGTGAGAATCGCACTTTCATCCATATGCTTCCTTGTTTGGAAACTTGCATGTGCCAGTACATACACTCCAACAGTCTCCTGTTTTCCACTTCTGACTCTCTAGTAGTTGGTATTCCTCATTCCAACCCAGGTAGCAAATCTTCAGTTCCCTCAATATAGTGCCTTTTGATTAAATTTTCAAAGGTAGGCACCTAAAACTGCAGATACGCACTTAGTAGAACTTTTGAATTTTTCCCACTATAACAGGTTAGTTGCTTATGTAAAATAAGAATGGCCAAAAACTGAGTCAGACCAATGGTCTGAATTAGTGCTGGGTGATTCGGAGGGAATGAATGGAACAGGGCAATTTCATCCTCCAGTCCCACCTTCTAGTAATTGGAGGCTTCATTTCTGAAATCACTGAAATGCAGGTCCAATATGCAGTGCAAGCTGGAGTTTGCTTTCACCCACATTCAGCTCATGTGTGGTGAGCTATAGTAATCTACGCTGGAGGTTTCAAACACATGGATCACTGGCCAAATCATTGTCAGTGAGGAAGAAACGGAGTTTCCTACAAAGTTGAAGGTAGAAGAATGTTGTGCTTTTAGTCATTGATTCCATCTAAGAATGTAGAAGCTTCAGAGGGGTAGCTGAGTTAGTCTGTAACTAGAAAAATTTTTAAAAAAATATTTTTAGGAGTTTAGAGTTAAATAAGGCCATGAGGCTCCACTTTGACTAAATGGAGAAAGACAAGCTCTCTGAGATGTGAGGACTGTATCCTGGCTGTCTCCTCAAAGCATTTTCCTTTCCAGCTAGCATCACTTTATTCTTGCCAGTTGTTCTTCATCCAGGAGCTAATCTCTTCTAGGCATTGTGACTTCACTGGCTGCGTTTATGGAAAATGTTGGCTGAAGTGGGCATTCTCCCCTTTCCCCTAAGCCCGCAAGCACCACTAAAGTCTGCTGGCTCTGTCTTCCTCTCTTGTACATCTTTTGGGAGTCTGAGAAGAAGGCTCGTCTCCAACAGGGCTTAGGACCATTTTTTTAAAAAGCAACAAAAACTTAATTCCATCCTTTTCAGGGAATTTCTTTAACAAAATTTTGATGCCTTGATTGAGAAATGAATCCTTAATTCTGCATTTCCTGGATTCTAATGCCATTTTAGGAGGGAAGGGTTAGCTTTAACTTAAGAAGTACTACATATGTAAGCCACTGAAATGTGCCTTCAGCTTTAACTTCACCTGACAAAAAGTATTTTCTGTGGTTGTATGATGATTATGAATTGAAGAGCTCAGGAGAAGGGTATTTATATTTTGTTGTAATTTCAAATTAAACATAAGATTATTTACGACAGCCTATTTCAGTGTGGTCCTACTAGTAAGTAGTCTTCGACTCACTGCTATTTCATAATACTTTCTTATCTAACTAGTGAGCTTACAGACCAATGTAGAAACACGAACTGTGTCTGATACTTCTGAATGGCGAGGAAGAATGGCTTAATGTGACACGGAGATGAAATTGTGCACTGGCATACTTCTTATCTGATTAACAGACATGCCACAGAATTTATGTATCCATTTTGACATTGTTCATCCGATCTGTTGGCATATATAATGTTGCTACTATGCACTATATTGTATGTCTTTACTGAGTCTTCCTTCCCTACAGCCAATCATTTATAAAGTGTGCATCCCTTCTTTCAGTCTGGGGTAGCATATATCTATTAGGTACCTCAATTTAAATTAAAGATATATTTGGAAACATTGAAAATCAACTCAAAAGTGTTAACAAGAAGGGCAAATATTTGTTTTTACTGTAGTTAAGCCTAAGGGGAGTTTTTACTCTTAGTAGTATAAATCTGGAGTAATTCTATTTAACCCAGTGAAGTAACTCCAGATTTATAGTACTAGAGAATAATTTGGAATATATCATAATAAGTAATAAATCTTGCGTATACTCAGGAACACTCATTAGCAGAGAATCTTTTTTAATATCCAGGAATACACAGCTGAAGAAATTATAATATTAAAATATTTGTAGATTTGATAGCACTTAAATCATGTTTAATTTGGTGGGATTTTGTATTTATTTCTGTGAAGTATATTTCTCCTTTTACAATACTAACAGTGTAGTTGGTCCTTGTTCTTTTAGTCTTATTAAAATCTTGCACTGGGATGAGATGTCTTTCATCATTGCATTTCATAGGCATATTTTAAAAATATAATCTCTGGTGTAAAATTGGACCTGCCAATTATAGCTGAGAAACTTAACAGGAGAGGCTTATTTGTAAATGTTATGAATAGTTCTCAATGAAAACTTTGCTTGATTTCATTTATGTTTAGTATAATTTGTTCTGCTCTAGGGCATTTTGAGAATAGGAAATTGTACGCAAATGAATACTGAGTGAAGCAAAGATCATTACAAGAGCAATCAGGGGAACCACACATGCTAGACACAATTGTGTGTGTGTTTGTGTGTGTGTGTTATATTATGCTATCTTGGACACATCAGCACTGACTGTTTTGTTCCTAAGAATGACCTTTGATCAAGAGAGACTGCATGTGTCTTTGGTCATTCCCACATCCTAGGCTACTGTAGATGAAGGGAATTTCTGTGGTGTCTTAACTATAATCTCACTGGGAGCTGCCTCATTGTGTGCAAACACTCTGGTAGATGTCTGCCTTGTTGGGAGTTTACAATTGGAGGAAAGGACGGTGGCATTACCTCGAGCATACTAGGCATTGTGCCAGTGTAACTGAGCAGATGGTGACCCTTGGGTCATGGGACTATATTTCTGAGATAGATGGGAAAGGAAATTCTACAGTTTGCAGACCAGATGGGGAGTTCTCACAGCACTGACTATAAGGAACGTACATATAGATATGTGTGTAAGAGAATGTCAGATTGGAATAAGATAGTGGCAAGTGAATATTATTAAATTTACGGAAAATGTACCAGTGGCTTTTATACACATGAGTATGAAATTGTAAAGATGTTTTACATAACCATTGTACATAGCATGCACAATCATCTACTAACCTCAGTAATGTACTAAGTTTTAATTAAACTGATTCATTATTTAGGGTATCAGTTAAAATAATATCAATAAATATCAATTATAGCTTTTATTGCAATAAAATCTGTGATTTATTAGACAACATTTCAAAGCAATCTGGATTTTTTTGCTTTCAGATATCAAATTTCTAGATAATGTCTTTTTTTTTTTAACCGTTTTGGTGATAAATGAAGCAAAGAACCATGTCAGGGTTTACTTAACTAAAATTACACTCTATTGCCACTAACATCACCTTTCCCCATAATTATTTGTAAAAGCCTTACTGCTGGGTGAATCAACAGAACCCCTGTAAAGCAGAATCAATTTTACCAAATGATAAGGACCCCTCTGGCTGTCAAAAAGTCACTGATTGTGTAGTCACTAGTTTGCAGGCAATATGAGTGTTTTAAAATTCTAGCTTTACATATGTGGGAATTCAGATATTTTCAAACTCTGAGGTGAAGAAAGTGCACTCAACTATTAGCACTAATTAGTGCCTCCGTGAGAGAGATAACTGTGCATCTTGATATAATGTATGCAGGCTCATAACAAGGAGGGAAGTGTTCTGAGAAGTTTTCCCTTCCCCCTGTAATGAATCTGTTTGGCAGTACATTACAATGTAGCCAATTCCAGAGAAGAAAATTCGGTTACTCTATTTCTTGAGACAGGAATTAAATATAAATTATTAAAAATAAGGTCCTCCTTTTTTCTCTGTTATGGTATTTGTTTCCGGAGAATGGCAGCTCCTTTGCATTGTTCAGTGAAAAATCTTATCTTGAATTCTTTTTGGCTTCTGATTTGTTTTCTGCCTTGAACATAAACTGTGCAGCCTAAAATGAATCTATCCTTCTATACAGAATGAAGAGTACAAAAGTCATAAATAAAAATGAGCCAAGGTAATATCTCCTGGAAAAACAGGGAACATAGAGCATATTAGCTAGTGCAGTTTGGTTTCACATTTCATGTTTAATAAAAGCAACCAGGGTAAGTGTTGATTTGAGTTATCTGTGGTTTCAAACCAGTGATAAAATACATACAGTTACTTCACATTAATTTACTATCCCAATTACTGCAGAACTCAGTCTGGAGAACTTTGTATTTCTTTTAAATTCTGAATCACTGGTATGACGTCATTTAATGCATAACGAGGTGACATTTTTCATTTAAGGAATTGTAATTAGAAAAACTTATTACTCATCAATGTAGGAATTTAAGCATATATAGGACTTCCAAATGATAAAGACCAAATCCCTGATTCATAAAGGACCTGACTCGAGTATGGGCTGGATCCACAAAGGGACTTAAGTGCCTAAGAACAATATGATCCACAAATCCTGGGACGGGGATCCATGAAAGACTGCCTGTTAAGCAGGGAGCCACCTAAGCAAGACACAGCCTAGTCCCTGTATCAGAAGTAGGTGCCTATTTCAAGTCTGGGCTGTAAAACAGTTCGTATCTCTGCTTGTGAACCACACTTGTAAACTCCTTTTCAGGAGTCAGGCAGCTTAGGTCTGATGACAGGTTGTGGGGGAGGAGGGAGCAGAGTAGCTGTGTTAGTTTGTTTCAGCTAAAACAACAGGGAGACTGGTTGGCACTTTAAAGATATTTATTGGGGTAGGGCATAAGCTTTTGTGAGCTACAACTCACTTCCTCAGATACTGAAGAGAAAAGAAAAGGATGGGAGGCACACTGCGGGAGATGAGGAATTGAACCTGGGTGTCTCACATCCCAGCTAAGTGTGGGCTAACCATTATCAGAAGACCACCAACTCCTCAGATTTCAAATGGGAGCTGATCTAGTAGGTGCCCTCTGCATTCACCTACTCGATTGGGCCCTGCAGGGAAGCTAGATGGGCATGAATCACACTGGGGCTTTGGTGAAAGATAGGTATCTGGATGCCTAGAGAGACTATAGCATGTATGCACATAGGCAGACATACAGGCATCTGGGAACATTCACTCGGAACATGTGGGCACCAAGTGACTCTGGGGACCTGTAGGGTTCTGTGTCAAGAGGTTTTGTGGGTTGCTGTGGCACCTGAAACTGGGATTTAGCTGGGGTTGAGGCACCTAATGGTTCTGGGTCTATTGTTCCTAATTTTAAGCAAGTAAATAGTCACTTTAACTTTAGTGGGACTACTCATGTACGTAAGTGTTTGGCATGAGTTTAACTGCTTGGCTGATTTGGGGCTCAAATTTCTGTTTTTATGGAAAACGCATATGTGTGAAGAGTAATAGCATAATTACTCTCTTTTCATGAAGTGTTGGCTTTAATAATTTTACTAAGAACTCTGTGTATATAAGCACTTTTCATCTTCAAGGCTTTTTACAAACATTAACTCAGAGATCTGAATTAGATGTATGATTTTGGGAATAGTGCTGCCTTACATCTGATTTAGTAATTTGCAACCTCTGTGCATGTTACTGGCAAGAGGCTTCTGCCCTGCAGCTGGGTTTGCTGAACAAAGAACTTTGGATCTGTCTGCCCTTTGGCAGATCATCTTGCAGGTGGAGCTCTAGAGGCTCTGTGTGGTTTGAGAGTCTCTTCCTGACTCAGATTCCCCAGCTTGATTGCCCACGGAGCTGGGCAGGAGTGAAAGAGTGGCACAGGCTTTGACACACAACCCTTGATTCTCTTCCCCTGGAGCTGCTCTAAAACAGTGTGTGGGTGGGAAGAGGGGGTCGAATGGTGAGAGGGAAAAAGAACCAGAACATTCAATGGAACCTGATTTGCCCTGAAGTACAGGAGCAACTCCTGTTGATTTTAAGAGTGCTGAAGACGTGTGCACGCAACTCAGGATTGCATATATACTAGCCATCTAGGGCATATGCTTAGTTACTGTATCTGAATATGTGGGTCATGAAATGACCGAGAATTCAGAGTGTAGATCTGAGTCAGTGAGGAACAGGCAGGTATTTATTGGTGTGCACCACTGATTTGGTTCAGATTATATTTCCACAGGGATTATTGTGCTGTGCTGGAGAGAAACCTTGAATTTCCCTTATTTGGGCTGGAGGAAACCAGGCATGTTGTGGTTTTGTTTGCTTGATTAGCCAGAGGTGGGGAGGTTTCTCATTACTCTAGTTACACTACTGGGTCAGTGCTTCCTAACTGCGGATTGCTATGGTGCCTCATTAACAGTGACCTTGGTTAAAGATGCAGTATGCGAGTCTCATCCGTAGCAACTGAGGTGGGGGAGCCTGGTTATTGTCATCTGTTATTGTTATCTGTTCTCAGATAAAGAGCTCCTCCTATTGCTTGATTTCCTTCTCACAGGAAAATGTTCACACTGATTCTCCTTCATAGTGAAGATGTGTTCATCCAACATTGTAAGTGGGGGGAAGATGTCTTCTTTTCCTACCCCACTCATCTACTGTATCACTAGCTAAATATTTTCACATATCTGATGCAAAAAAGATGGCATAAGCTTTTCCGTCTTAAACATAACTACTGAGAAATAGCCTTTCATATTTTTTTTTGTTGGATGGCGTAAAAGGCCTTGAATGGTTACACAATTTTCAAAAGATTTTTCATTGATCGACACCCTTATTTACCATCCCTACAAAAAGGCCAAGAAATCAGTGGAAATATGGAGCAGTCAAATCAGCGTATTTTACAAGCACTAAATTAAAATATTAACTAGGGGAAGTGAATAGTTAGCATTTTGCAACTAAGAATGGAAAAGTATGAAAGGGAGATGAGTTCTAGGTTATAGTAATCTTGGGTATAGCTAAATGTTATTGTTTGTCCTGAGTGCGTGCATGTGTGTGTGCATCTGCACAAAATTTAAATGCTATCTGTGGGAACTCATGAAATACCCTCTTCACATAACTACTAAACAACCAGAAATTCATGAAAGGATCACATCTTTTAAATAAAAGTATTGTTCATTAAGAATATCAGAAAACAGGGCTTCTGAACTGAGATGGAAATAGTTTGTGACTTAAACAGTTGAAATGCAAATCTAATTAGACTGGCATTGAGTCTTTTTTAAAAATAAGTATTAGACTGGTTGCAGTGAAATTACTGGATAATGACAAAGATTCAATTTATTAACACACTCTGATGTGGAAACAATAAAAAGAGCATTCATTATTTTACTAATTTATTTTATATATTTATTTTACAGTGTAAAATTTACACCATTGCCCAAAGTAGTTGGTTTATTGACCTCTCTTTAGTCCTGTATGGTTCCTTACAAAAATGCTGAATACTAAACACTGTAGTGGAATGTTAGTACAAATATTTAAACCCCATGTGTGCACTATATTATATTTTCTGGAAGATAGGTATTGCATTGTTGCTAGGGAATTTTCCGCATGAGAACAGTTTTCTTGACATGATTTTGACATCTTCCTGTATATTGTTATACTGGATTATTTTCTGTTTAATAATCTTTTATATATATATATATATATATATATATCGAAGAGTTTGTTTGTAGATTTGTTTGTGCAAAATAAAATCATGCTTCACCATTTCCTATAGAAACTAAATTTTACATAAACAATCCTGCCACTTAACTGAATGCACTACGTTTTACACCAGCCTATGCTAGGTGAAAGGTTTAAATAATGGTTTTTCCATCTGAAAAATGTCATGACTATTATGATTAGAGTTCCTAAAAAATATTTGCTAACAAATTTAAAATCGAGTTGCCTATTAAACTGTTATTTTAGTGCAAAGAAAATTTTTACAAATTTTTACAAATCACAAAATAATTCAAATTAGTTATAGAGAGAGTAATGGAAGCTTTACAAGTTTCTGATTTAAATGTACTGTGTGTGATTACTATTCAATAAAATGAAAAACTGTTCTTTTACTTCCCTTTTGCAAGCACATTAATAAAAAATTCTATTACGTATATTTAATTTCTTGAATTTATAAGTGTAATCTATGCAAAATGATTTTGTCCAATCAATGATGGGCCTCAAATGCTCATAGCAAATATTTTAGGAAAAACTCCACATTTGTTACTGTCTTGTATTTGAAATATCTTGAGCTACATGCATATCAACAAACTCAATTCTGTGACAAAGTGAAAGGATTTGTATTTGTAATACTGTACTATAAAAGAATTGAAGTCAGCTCTCCTCCAAATTTCTAGTCTTGTATGGAAGAGTGTACGCACCACTTTTAAAATGCATCCCATGGACTTTAATGAACACGTAACCTGCTTTGTTTTATTTAAAATGCCAATTAATAAAGCAGACAAGATATTTTATGCTGTAAAGATATCACCAGGCATAGTTTGTTAAAGTTTCATATTCTTGTTCAGTGTTGTGTCTTTTAAAAAATTGTAAATGGAAGTAAAGCTTATGAAAATAAAGTATATATGGAATCTGAATTGAGCAGTAATTTGTAATGAAAATGTGGTATCTACAAAATCAAAAACTTTCCAAAGAAAATATCTTTTTTCATCAAAATTTTTCAATTTTCCATTGGGAAAATATAAACAAAACGTATGTGGGTTTAGCAACAAATTGTTTTATTCCGAGCCACAGCGAGATTTGTTGTTGAGAGGCAGTAGCTAAATTGATGGAAGAATTCTTCTGTCGATTAAGGTTGTCTGCACTAGAGATCGTACAGCAGAACAGCTGTACCAGTTCAGGAACTACTTGTTCCCATCACCTTTCCTTACTCCTCACAATTGTGAGGAGTACACGCGCCAGCAGAAGCGAACCTCAGCGTTCGATTTACAGGTTTATACTAGACCTGCTAATTGTATGCCAGAACATTGATCTCCATGCCCTTAGAGTGTAAATAGCCCAGGTTCAAATTTCATGCCACTAATTCTATATATATATATACATAGATATATTTCATATATCTATATATAATCACCAATTTGTCACTAAGAAAAGAACATGTGTTTTGTTGTTAGATTTTTGTGTGTTCCCTGTATTAGTAGTAAACAGTCACAACTGCTATAGTGAATTATTGGTACTGTTCTTGATACTAATGCAAAAGAAAGCAAATAAGCAAAAAACAAATCATACAGGTTCCTGTTGTACTTAGAAAAGATAACGTTTGCCAGTTGTAAATGGATGAAATCAGTATGGAAATAAATAGCATTTAAAGGCTTTCACAACTTCAAGCAAAAGAGACTCAAAATAAAAAAGTAGTTGAATATAGTCCTTTTAATATATCCATATAGGAGAATGACTTGTGCAGTACTAATACATATATGGTTATAGCTTAATATGAGAATGACTTCAGTGCAATTGTTTACTTCATTTTTTTTCAAATGAAAGAATTATGATGTGGATATAATACATAATCCCTTAAACTGGATTTTATTTTTTATAGAACACCTAGCCTCCAGATCTGGAAATTTGGTGTGTGTCTTGAACTGATTGTCTGAAAGCCTCTGGAACTCATTTCATGCATGCTGTCTTAGACTGATTTCAGTATTTAAGCACATACTCAAATTCATTCCTACTCATCGATTTAAATGGGGCTACTCATGAACTTAGGTGGTTGCCGAAGGGCCTTGGTTCAAGAAGCTCAAAATTGTCATCTTAGTTTGTTCAGCTTCCATTTCTGACTGCCCTGTTTACTTAGATACTGTAGTGCACGGGGGCCGACAAAATTGCCAGGTCCTTGGGCAAGGCAGCAACATTCTCCCTGAAGGGGTGGGGCCTTGAGCAAAAGGGGTGGGGCCCTAGGTAGCTAACCCTCAGTGCCACCTAGACTATGGTGCCATAACCCCCGCCAGCCCTTAGTGTTGTCTGGAGCAAGCCACTTGGGGTTCCAGTAGCAATTTAAATGACTCAGGTCAGGTTTCTGGCCACTGTAGCCATAGTAGCAGCAGTGATCAGGAGGTCTGGGCCCTTTTGAATAACTAAACCATGGGGTAACTGCTTTGCTTCGTCCCTGTCAGTGGGCCTGCTGAAGTGCTAGTAGTTACCTCATTTCTTTGGGCTCTCTTCAGCCTCAAACTGCTGCTGCAGCTGCTAACCTTCAGAGGTCACATGGAGCTATTACCTGTGCAGCCGCAAAGGCTGCTACTTCGTCTGACTGGTTTGCTTGTCTTTTTGAAAGTGCCATGAAAAGCTATTGTCTGGTTCACATGCTGTCCTGGCTAGGGTTAGCAGACTATGCTTTAGGCACTAGAGGTAGGAACTAAGAAATCATGTATTTTGCACAGTACATATCATAATTTTTTTTGCATGCTTAACTGTTCAACATTATAACTGTTAAAGTGAAAATATTACCAGTCTGTCTTCTCTGTGTTGGTTAGTAAATGAAAGGCCGCCGCCTGAAAAAATAAGAAAAAAAAGATTCAAATGATTTGAGAGTCAATACATCATTTAAATATACTCTTCAATACGTGACAAACTAATTATAGATTTTACAGTACTGTGAAGTGGTAGATTGTGGTGGTAGTATGTTTATTTTTATTTTATTTATTTGTTGCTTTGCAGTGGGAGTTAAGCAAGAAGCATTATTTTTTCCCTTCTAACCAGCTGGCTAGGAAAATCTTTTTTTAGTTTGGTACTCATGTGTATGTTTTTCTTCAGGGCATAGAGGACTATTATTTTTCTACCTCAGCGTATTGCGCATAGTATAAACAGTATAAATTGGTCCCATTTTCATGGATCATTTTTTGAAGTAGCGAAGTTCAAATCTTTCCTAGTGATAATTCCTCTGGAGACATTTCCACATTGCATATTGCTCCCTCCAGGAGATAAAATATCCTTGAAGGACTTTTTTTCTTTTTCACTCTATCTTGACAATTTTGTCTGTTGTCACATTTCCAGCCTTTTTGCAATAGAGAACACTGTATTAGGCATGCTTAAATCCCTCACTTAACTCCTCAAAGTGGCACCTCAGCAGCGTCAGAACATGATTGGCACTCTTAGTCTTGGATAAATTCCTCTTCCAGCACTCTGTTGAAAGTGTTGCATGTTAGTGAACTTATGTGTCTTTTTTCACGTTTAGCTCAGCTGGTTACTGGAGGCAGCCTCACGTTTGCAGAAATCCTATAGCAGAATAAAGCTTTCATTCATAAACGGGGGACCTGATATTTTACTTCTTTTGGCAGAATTTACAAATCAGTCACCAGTAAACCAAAAGTAAAACCAGACATGCACAGATATTGAAATACCTACACACCCAGGGTATGTCTACACTACAAAGTTAATTTGAACTAACGGACGTTAGTTCGAATTAACTTTGATAGGCGCTACACTAGCGCTCCGCTAGTTCGAACTTAATTCGAACTTAATTCGAACTAGCGGAGCGCTTAGTTCGAACTAGGTAAACCTCATTGTACGAGGACTAAGCCTACTTCGAACTTACTAGTTCAAATTAAGGGGTGGTGTAGCCCCTTAATTTGAACAAGTGGGAGGCTAGCCCTCCCCAGCTTTCCCTGGTCGCCACTCTGGCCAACACCAGGGAAACTCTATTGCCCCCCTCCCGGCCCCGGAGCCCTTAAAGGGGCACGGGCTGGCTACGGTGCCCATGCCAGGTGCAAGCCTGCCAGCACCCAGCTAGCAGACCCTGCACCTGGCACAGCTCGAGCCAGCCACCCGATGCCCCCCAGCCCTCCCCCTCTTCCCGGGACCAGGCTGGCGGCTCCCGGGAACTTGCCTGGGACTGCAAGAGGCGGGCACCCGCCTGGTCTAGTGCGGACCTCGTCCACGACCTCCGCACTAGGCACAGGAAAGTGGCCGGCTTGGGCAGGAGAGCTGCCAGCCTGGCCACCCAGGCACATGAAAATCAAGGTGGTCCACTGAGACCCCCGACCCTGAGCCCTGAGCTTACAATGGCCGTCCTGGGTCAGACCATAGGGCCATCTAGCCCAGTAGCCTGTCTGCCGACAGCAGCCAACCCTAGGGACCCTGGAGGGGATGGACCGAAGACAGTGACCAAGCCATTTGTCTCGTGCCATCCCTCTCCAGCCTTCCACAAACTTTGGGCAGGGACACCACTCCTACCCCCTGGCTAATACCTCTCCATGGACCCATCCTCCATGACTTTATCTCACTTCTCTTTAAACTCTGTTCTAGTTCTAGCCTTCACAGCCTCCTGCAGCAAGGAGTTCCACAGGTTGACTCTTGCTTTGTGAAGAACAACTTTCTGTTACTAGTTTGAAGCCTGCTACCCATTCCTTTCCTTTGGTGTCCCCTAGTCCTTCTATTATGGGAACTAATGAAGAACTTCTCTTGATGCACC
The DNA here is from genome assembly GCF_052426305.1 of Pelodiscus sinensis. Classification (NCBI taxonomy): domain Eukaryota; kingdom Metazoa; phylum Chordata; order Testudines; family Trionychidae; genus Pelodiscus; species Pelodiscus sinensis. The sequence continues at coordinate 115,932,806 of NC_143056.1, read as the reverse complement.
CTCTCCACTCCACTCATGCTTTTATAGACCTCTATCATATTCCCCCTCAGTCTCCTCTTTTCTAAGCTGAGAAGTCCCAGTCTCTTTAGCTTCTCTTCATATGGGACCTGTTCCAAACCTCTGATCATTTTAGTTGCCCTCCCCTCTCCCACCCTCTCTCTTCCCCTCTCCCACCTCCTTTTCCCAGTCTCCCCGAGTTTTGTTCAATAAAGAGAGATTCTATTTTTGACCACATGTTTTCTTTATTTTCTCAGGAAGGGGGGCTAGGGAAGGGTAATTGGAAGGAGGTGAGGGAGGAATGCGGTACGAGCCCCTGATGAGGAGGACTGGGCTGGCTCTGCGGGCTTCTGGGGGTGGAAGCTCTCCTGCAGCCCCCCAATTGCCCCCTCTCCCCAGATGGCAGCCTGCGGCAAGTGCAGCACTCTGGGCACTCCAAGCCAGGACTGCTTTGCAAGCGGGGAACCCCTGAGAACTGTCTGTCCGGGGTGGGGGTTGGGTCCCTTTAAGCACAGCCTGTGGCAGCAGCTCCACGCTCTAAGTCCTCCTCTGATGCCCTGCTGGCACTGCTTCCAGCCATCCTTAACCCCGGTTCAGGGTCCACTTAATGTGGACATGCTAGTTCGAATTAGCAAAATGCTAATTCGAACTAGTTTTTTAGTCTGGATCCATTAGTTCGAATTAGCTTAGTTTGAATTAACTAATTCGAACTAAGTTAGTTCAAATTAGTGCTGTAGTGTAGACAAACCCCCAGTGAGGCTTGATGCCTGGGGGAATTGGTAATATCTAGGTAACAGGTTTGAATGTGGCCCAGGTGAGTGTGAAGCAAAAGTCAGTACTATCAGACAGCCGAGAAGTGTCCTAAGGGTTATGAGTTAGTGATTTTATTTTTGTTTTGAGATTATAGGTGTCTGCATCACTCTTACTCTGTCTCTGTCCTCTGCTACTCACATACTCACACACTAAAGTAGTGATTCTCAGCCAGCAGCATTTGTTCTTCTGAGGGTAGACAAAGGTCTTTCGGGAGTACATTAAATCACTGAGATATTTGCCTAGTTTGACAACAGGCTACATAGAAAGCATTAGCTAAGTTAGTACAAACTAAAATCATAGAATCATAGAACACTAGTATTAGAAGGGACCTCGAGAGGTCACCAAGTCCAGTCCCCTGCCCTCACGGCAGGACCAAGCACCATCTATCATCCCTGACAGGTGTCTGTCTAACCTGCTCTTAAATATCTCTAATGGTGGAGATTCCACAACCCCCCAAGCAATTTATTCCAGTGTTTAACCACCCTGACAGGCAGGCAGTTTTTCCTGATGTCCAACCTAAATCTCTCTTGCTGCAATTTAAGCCCATTGCTTCTTGTCCTATCCTCAGAGGCCAAGGAGAACAATTTTTCTCCCTCCTCCCTGTGACACCCTTATAGATACCTGAAAACTGCTATCAAGTCCCCTTTCAGTCTTCTCTTTACTAATCTAAACAAGTCCACTTCTTTCAGTCCCTCCCTCATAGATCATGTTTTCTAGACCTTAAATCATTTTTGTTGCTCTTCTCTGGACCTTCTCCAATTTCTCTATATCTTTCTTGAAATGTGGTGCCCAGAACTGGACACAATTCTCCAACTGAGGCCTAATCAGCGCAGAGTAGAGTGGAAGAAAGACTTCTTATGTCTTGCTCACAACACTCCTGTTAGTCCCAGAATCATGTTTGGTTTTTCTTTCTTTTTTTTTTGTTTTTTGCAACAGTGTCACACTGTTGACTCATGTTTAGCTTGTGCTCCACTATTACCCCCTAAATGCCTTTCAGCAGTATTGCTTCCTAGAGAGTCGCTTCCCATTCTGCATGTGTGAAACTGATTGCTCCTTCCTATGTGGAGCACTTTGTGTTTGTCCTTATTAAACTTTACCCTGTTTACCTCAGACCATTTCTCTAGTTTGTCCAGATCATTTTGAATTATGACTCTATCCTCCAAAGCAGTTGCAACCCCTCCCAGCTTGATATCATCTACAGACTTAATAAGCGTCCTCTCTATACCAATGTCTAAATCACTGATGAAGACATTGAACAGAACTGGCCCCAAAACAGATCCGTGCAGCACCCCAGTTGTTATGCCCTTCCAGCATGATTGTGAACCATTAATAACTACTAAAAAATGTCATACAGAGGAGTGAATGATGAGGAAGAAAGCGAGGGGCACCAGCCACATGACTGTCCTCCCATATGATTCCTCCCCATACCACTGAGGAGAGGAGTGGGACAATGGCCCCATGTGCCCCAGGCAGGGGGGGCCCATCCATACAGGCGAACTAGGCGGTCGCCTAGGGCGCCAAGTTAAATGGGGCACCAAATGGTGGCGCAATATCATTGAGGGGTTTGGAGGTGGGGGTGCTGATTGCATGGTTTGCCTAGGGCGCCAGTTGCTAGCAGCTAGTCTAGGGCCGCCCCTGGCAGGCCCCACCTCTGTCCCACACGTCATTAGTGTTCATACAGATAATCTTTTGTATACTACTCTATATACTATGTGCTGAAATATAAATACAGTTGCTATATCCCAGTTGCTTTATTTTATAATTATATGAAAAATGAAAGCAGGCAGCTTTTCAGTAATAGTGAGCGGTGAGATGTTTGTATTTTTTATCTCTCATTTTGTAAGCTGATAGTTATGAATCTGTATCTGAATTCTGTTGACGATCTGTCCAGATCCCTGGGTTTGAATTGAGGTAAGGTAATGAAGTGAGGTAAAACTTGGGGGTGCACAAAGCAAGGGGTTCAGTGGTCTGGAGGGATGGAGAGCCACTGCACTAATGTATCCTCATTGCTGGTAGCTCCAGCAAGCCAGCCAGCAAAACAGAACTAAAATGATAGGGATGCCTGCTGGACTAAGACTCAAGCAAAATAGTGAGTTGCTGGTAGCAGTGTTAGACCCAAGTAGGAATGTTAAAGTCGGTTAAATAGGTAACCGTGTAACCGTTGAAAATCTCATCAGTTACACGATGCAGGCTTTGCAGTATAAAGCTTAAACAAGCTTTATACTACAGAGCCTGCAGCAAAGCCTCCCCAGACCGGGTCCGCCAGCCCCTGCTAACCCAGTTCCCGGGGGTGGCTTCACTGCTGCAACAAAACCGCCTCCCTGGGACTGCAACCAGCAGCCCTTGCCTGCCTGCCTCCAGGGAGGAGGCTTCTCTGACAGCATTAGCCAATAAGCATTAGCTTATCAGATAGTTGGTTATACTCTTAACATCTCTAGGCACAAGTAGGACTTCATTTTGCAGTCTTGTGAGTCAGCATCTTTCATTGGATTTTAAAAGAATACTTTCCCATCTTGAAAGTCAAGAAATACAAACCCAAATCTGGATCTGAATTCTGTGGACGATCTGTCCAGAACCCTGGGTCTGAATACCCTCAAAACACTGGTCTGTGGAAATCCTGATGGGTCTGCTTGTTAAATTTCAATTTGAAAGCTTTGTTAGCAGTGTGGAAACACCTACTTCATAGGATTGCTCACGTCCTTTCTGTGGCAAGTTCTTCTGACATAGGTAACTTGAAAATGAGGAATGTGCACTGAGCTGATACACTAGCAAATGATAAATATTTTGGTTTTTTCCCTTTTTAAATAACAGTTGAGAGCATACTCCCAAATCTTTTATTTGTGCAACCAAATGTTTTGTTACTACCAAAGACTGCTTGCACAAGTAAGGCTTACCAAAGCTATTCTTATCAATTATTTGAAGTAAAAATCCCAGTGTACTGGGCACCTGGAGATAGTTTGTAGACTCAGAAACTGGAAATGTAGAAGCCCTGTTAAGCTATCATGTCCATCTCTCTGCTACTCAGGAAGTGCTCTGCCATATAATCTTCAGTGTTTTGTCTAGTTTTAACTACTCAAGCAATGAAACTTGCACTTTTTCCTCTGGGAGGCTATTTTGCAGTCTAATAGATATCACTGTTAGGAATCTTTTCATAGGGCTGTTTGGCCTAACATTTCCTTGCTATTTATATTACTATGCTTAATTATGTCGCCTTATGTCACATCATCATTTATTTTGCCTCATTCTCAAACACATACCGGTTGTTAAAGATGCATATAAGATTTAAAGATTAAATGTTGCCAGCACATTAGTAAGTATTGTTCTCTGGATTATTTCCAGCATGTTGACGTCTTTCTATTGAGGCATTTAGAACTCTGTGCACTATTTCAGAAGTTGTATCACCAATATGGAAAACTAGATTAACTCTAGGGTGCACAGCTAGATGCCTCAGCATAGAGGTTTAATAATCATTATTCTAGCACATTTTTTTTCTGTGGGGATCCAAGTCAAGTTGGTTTTTTTCTCATGTCTATTGGTACATTAAATAGTAGTAAAGCCTTTTGTGAAGATATTAATTTTTAGTAGCCGTGCTTTCAGAGAAAACATATACAGATAACATTTCTCAGCTAAAATCAACAAGCACCCTATATAATTTATTTTAAACTTTGGGGTTTTATATCTTCTCCCCCCCTCCCTTCACTTTAATCAAGCAACCCCATATAAGTCATTTCAGTACAGCCATTATTTATAGCTAATCTCCCTGAGCTGCCAAAGCGAAACTGGATCACCTTCGCTCTTTAGCTGAAAACACTTTTCTTTCTACAATGTGCTGGAAATGAGCCAATTTACCAGTTCCATTAACTTAATGAAGTCTGACAGCCTGCAGCAAATTTTCTCCTAATCTCTCTTGGATTTAAATTTGGTACTCCACAATCATCCAAATAAGACCTAGTGGTTACTTTTTAACTCTATGTGTTCTAAACAAAATTTCCACCTCCACTAAAAAAAACCAAGATGCCTAGTTGAGTCTTTGGTCAGTGACTAGTAGTAATTAGATCAGACCAAAAAATTAACATATTTTTAAATCTTAACAGGCCCTAGATTAACATATTTGGGTCACCCTGTAAATCATCAGTATTAAAGTACTGTGTGATTTTAATAACATTAGCCCTTGATGATATTTTGTTTGCTAATAAACATAAATAATTATATGAACTGTGAGGCTTGGACAAGTTTTTCATTGACTAATAATTGCTCTTATAAGGTCAACAGTAATTTTAATGAAAGGTTAATTCTTAGCCTCTGTTTCCTAATATAGTCAATGATTACTGGCCACTAAAGTCTTTGTTTTGACACTAAATTCCCATGAAACCAACACCATACAGGACACTTAGTCAAGGCTTAAAACGAAGTACAGTAAACTTCCGATAATCCGGCACCTTTAGGACCCAGGGGGTGCCAGATTATCAAATATGCTGGACTATAGGAAGGGGGGGGGGCTATGAGGAGTCTGGGGTGGAATGGGGGGAATGCGCCCCTTGGCACTGCGGGACCAAGTCGGCAGCACCCCAGCTGCTCTGCCCCAGACTTCCCCAAGTCAGCCGCTCCTGAAGCTCACCGAGGGGCAATGCTATGGGACCAACCCGGCAGCACTCCAGCTGCTCTGCCTCCGGCTTCCCCGAGTCAGCCACTGGTCACTTTTCAGCAGCAGCTGAATCGGAGAAGCCGGGAGCAGAGCAGCTCCAATTGTCCGGCTGCCCAGAGCACTTCCGGGTTCCAGATGGTGCCGGACCATCAGGAGTGCCGGACCATTGGATTACGGACCACTGGAGTTTTACTGTACTACCAAATGAAAAATGGTTAGATTTGGTAGAAAGAGGTAGGGCCCCACAAGGCCAGTCAAAATTATAATGTCTTCTTTTCCCCCTCCTCTTCCCCAGTACAAAATCTTGGCTCTGGATTGGACCAGTAGCTGTATACACCAGCAGTTCCCAACCGGCAATCTGCAGACCACTGGTAGGCCACAAAACGCTGGCTGCCGGACTGCAGTGGCTCTGGGGGCCGGGTCTGGGGTACACTGCCCAGTCCCTCCCCTCCTACTGTGGCAGTTGGGAGAGGTACGTCCTGTCCCACCTCTCAGCCAACCGGAAGTGGGCCGGGGTGGGTCTCCTCCTGGATGCGGAAGAGCAGCCATGAGCCAGGCAGCAGCTATCTGCTGGTGTCTGGGAGGCAGCACAGGGCTAGGTGAGGGGGGTGGGCCTAGTACTGGGGAGCTCTAAGGCATGGGGAACTCTTAAGAGGTGGGGAGAGACACTGGGGGGAGCACTGGGGCATCTGGGTGGGGAGCTGGCACTGGGGGGGGGCTTTGAGAGCAGGGCTAGTAGTGAGGAGGTTATGGGGGTAGGGCTGGCACTGGGGGCTCTGGGGATGGGCCTAATATTGGGGACTGAGGGCTTGCGCTGGGAAAAGTGGGTGCAGTGGGGCTCTGAAAACAGGAGACTGGCACTGGGGTGTCTGGTGGGGGGGCTCTAAGGGGTAGAGGCAGGGGACTCTGGGATCAGTGGCTGGTGCTAGAGGTAGTGGAGGGGCGGGGTGATCTAGGGATTAGGCCTGGCACTGGGGAATTCTGGGGGATGGGATTTGTGGTGGATTGGTAACATTTTATTTGCATATTCATTATTTGTATGATTAATATGCAAATAAAATGTTGCCAGCCCACCAAAAGTTTGTGAATGGGTTTGCTGGTCTGCAGTATAAAAAAGGTCGGGAACCACTGTATAGTGCTGAAACTGAACTGAGCGAACAATTCATCTTTTTTTTTTTTTTTAAGTTTTTTACAGAGAGCCAGTACTCTCTAAATTTCCTGAAAGGATACCTCTCTCTTCCCTCCTCCCCCCAATGCAGAGTATTATGCTGAAGATAACTAGTGTGACAGCTTGGGAAAAAATCAATTAGTGCTACTTACTGCAATAAAAGAGAAAAAATAATTTGGGAACAACTGTGGTATGGACCCTGGCAGGTAGAGGTGGAAGCAGCTCTGTGCGCTGCCGTTCCCCCAACAGGGGAAGCCACAGCGCAGCAATGCACTGTCAGAAGCTTTTCCCAGCCAGTCCCATAGTGACGGGGTAGTGCCTGGGAGCAATGGGGGACACAGAGAACCAGGTAAGTAACCCACTTCTGTCCGTCTCCCTCCCTCCCTGGCCTGGCAAAAGCTTTAATCCCTAGCTCTGTTTCCCAGGGTTGGCCTGATTAAAGAAGTCGAAGTGTATTCCACAGCAAACTGGGCTGCATGGATTAAAATCAATATTTGGTAAATATAGAGACTTCCTATAGGTTACTTCTTTAAAAATGAGTTTGAAACATAAAGTTCTGATCTGAATTCAGACTTGCCAGTTTCAGAACTATTTGGTTTCAACTTATTAAAGATTAAACTGTGAAGTCTGGATTCACATGAGAAATACTCCAGTGGCTGGGAAGTTTCATGTTATAGTGCTTTGGTTCGGGTCTCTATGAGTCACGGATGGATAGATGTAAAGTAAGCATTTGTGTGTAATGTTCATTTTGAAAAATTATTTGGGCATTTTTTTAAAAACAAAGCAAGACATATCTCCCAGGAGAAGTGGAGCAGCTCTTGATACTGACTTGATTGGGAAGGATATCATCTTGGCATCATCTCTGTATATCCTCAAGCATTTAAATTGCAATAGGCTGGAAGCTTGTATACTTTCATCTAATCAGTGACAAACTAACCTAAGTTTGGCTTGGTTTGGTGGAATGTGAGTAGTTTTTGAAAAAATGTTTCGGGGTCGGACTTTGATCATCCATTTGCTATTATGCTGTTCAACTAATAATTAGGGTGCTACATTTAGTTTTAAATATCAACATTTTTCTAAAGCTCTGCTTTAATAAGCTGATTATTGCCTGCTCTTTGAGTAACCAGGAGGAAAAAGAAGGCCAGGTCCCAATCCTGCAACAATTTATGCACGTGCTTTACTTTACTCACATGGGGAATAGTCAGATGCTTAAAGTTAAAGTTTTATGTGTTTGCAGCATCAGGGCCTTCATGCTTCAACTGTGATGCAGACTTTGTTTCTGAATCTGTTATGAACTCTCCTAATTTAAATACAGCAAACTTTAGTGAACTCAAAGACAACAGAATTTGGCATGTTTAGTTGAGATAAAAAGTCCGAGGGAAGACAGATAAAAACTGTAGCCTGCATGTTACAGGACTAAAAGCCCTGATTAGTGAGAACTTCATTATAACAGGAGCCAAGCGAATGCAGGCAAAATCCTTCCCTTTATGGAGAGCCATGCTTTTAAGGAGATCCAGCTTGTCATGTAGATGTGATTAATTAGGAGAAAGGGTACAGGGTAACTCCAACTTCCTTCCATACCACATAGTGGACCTAAGTAGAAAGCAAGGCAATATATATCCCAGTTGCTCCACTGGACCCTTGTATTGCACCATCATTACAAGGTGGCAACATCTGTATATAGCCTGTTGTGGTTTGCAGCTCTATATGACCAGTAGCACATGCACACCTTCACTAGAGTTGCCAGATGGTTTAACAAAAAATACTGAACACTTCCCCCCCCCCAAAAAAAACCCACCAGAAAAAAGGGGGGAGACCAAAGTTGTTAAGAAAAAAAAAAGTGGCCCCTTTAAGAAACTCTTTGCTTTTGAGACTTTTTGGCCCTAACAGGCTGCTGGCGGCCACCCACTATCTTGCCTCCATGCACTGGGCCGGACAGCTCCCCTGGTAAGTACCCGGGATTTTTGCCTCCTGGCCAGGAAAAAATCAGAAACTACTGGACATTTTAGGTGTCCGGTATTTTCTGAATTTTTTTTACCAGACAGGAGGTGAAAATACCGGACTGTCAGGTTCAATACTGGACACCTGGCAATCCTAACCTTCACAAAATAGCTACCTGGTACACCACATGTTACCCTACAGCATCCGATCCAAGCCAATGGGATGATTTGGGGCACCAGCATATAGCTGGCACCACTGTCAGTGTTGCCAGTTGTTATGATTTTATCATAAATCTTGTGATATTTGATAGTTCTATTAAAGCCCCATAATCTACAAACAGGTAATTATGTGAAAATTTCCAATTTCATTTTAAATAATGGTTGTGGAGAAAAGCTTGCAAATGTAACCAGAGTGTATCCTAGTGTTTTAAAAGCCAGAAAGCAGATACCACCTCCATTCCTCTCTCCTCATAGAAAGAGGAATGTATTTTAAAAGCTAATGGTTTATAAGCCAGTCTCGTTGGAGGGGGAGAAACCTGATTCATGATATTTGAATACTTGGGGTTGGGTTAGTCCAACCCAAGTTTAATCCTGTTTAGTGGCCTAAAAAGTTACTCAAACTATACATTTTTTCTATGTTCATAGCATCAAAATGTTATTCTTGGCAGTAACATTTTAAATGAAGAGTTTTTATAAAAGCCACAGCGTTCACTCAATGCCAGTTAATGCTGAATATTAGGAATTTACAATATCTTTTGTTACCATTGTTATCCTTTATGTCCTTGGTAGCAGAATAGTTATACAGTACATTCCAACTACATGTTTGTAACCTGTTAGAAATTTGGACAAGAGTCTAGTAGCAAGATTGTATTCCATCCCTTGTGTATTTGTAAAAATGTAAAGTTCTGTCAAACTACTCTTTCGGGTAATTTTATTTCAATGAAAGTTGCATAAAATGATCGTAAGTGAAGTAAGGTGTTAAACAGAATCTTCAAGCTACTAATGTTTGAAAAAAGGCACAGAAAATTCTGCATGAAGGTCTACAGAAGAAAAACACATGGCTGAACTGTTGTTACTTCATTCAGTGTCAGCTATATATTTGTTCAGCTTTGGGCTAATGAACATAGACGACAACAATTTATTTATTCATTCATTTTATATCTTGGTGATCTTAACAATGCCGTTTTCCTGTCTATTACAATCTCATTCGTTTTTCAAGCAGAATCTTGTTAGAAAAAATTAATTGTTTGAATGGGAACACTATGCTTAAAATTTCATGAGCTCATAGGCGACTAAAGTAACTATATTAAATACAAAGAGTAAGTCACTGGAGTAAAATACTGAGTGACTATCATAAGAGATCAATCTAAGGAAATTATGAAAAGACAAATTAACAAATGTATAGAAAGCATGTCTTAACACATTTTAAATAGCTTTTGTATTTTCTGCCTCATTATTTTGGAGCTTATGCTAGGAATTATCATTTAATATCTAAGAAGATCATTGGAGGCTGGACTAGACATTCTGTAGATATAAAAGTGTTCTGGAAATTTTGTTGGCAGAGTTGGGAATAGAATGCATGCCTCTCTTTTTCTGGCTTTCAAGGGAAAAACTTGGTCAGCATCTGAAATAGCACTATGAGCAGAAAATGCATAAATATATGATGGCTCATTTGAGTTGGGAGCCAACTGTATACTGGGGGAAGATATCCTTTTTGGTTTTGTTTCCAAATATACTTTCTTTGACCTTAGCAGCAATGTGCCTGTATGAGATGTGGTCAGGAAATACTCATGCACTCATATGCGTTCTTTTTACTATTGGTTAATCTTCATGTGACATCCTTCTGGCCATGTGTTTCTTCAGGGGGGGAACTTAAAAGGGTTGGGAAACATATTTTCACTTCCCTGTTCCCACCCCAACAGCATGTTCCAAATTAACGAGGTTCTTGTTATTACAGAGAAACCCAGGAAAAAGTCCCTGTTCATGTGACTGAAGTATTCAAGGGTAATTATAACTTTTACAAATAGACATGTTTTTTTTACAAATTTCAAATTTCATTTTTTTTAAATTGACACTGTACCAAACAAAGCTACAGATGCTTAATTTTCAGGGTGGGATGCACTGGAAATATCTTTAGTAGCAGTTATGATTTTTTGAAAATAATCAGGTTTGGTTGTTAAACAATCTGGGTGTGTCTAGATTACATGGCTCCGTCAATGGAGCCATGTTAAAGTAGTTTACCCGACATAGTCAATGAAGCTGGGATTTAAATAATCCCCGCTTCATTAAAATAAAAATGGCCGCTGTGCTGTGCCGACAATCAGCTGATCCGGCACAGCATGGCAGTCTAAACGTGGCTCGGTCGACAAGCCTTTGTCAACCGTTCCGTTAAACCTCATTTCACGAGGCATAACAGAGCGGTCGACAAAGGCTTCCGTTGTCGACCAATCCGCGTCTAGACTGCCGCGCTGTGCCAGATCAGCTGATTGTTGGCACTGCATGGTAGCCATTTTTATTTTAATGAAGTGGGGGTTATTTAAATCCCTGCTTCATGGACTATGTCAGGTAAACTACTTTACATGGCTCTGTCGATGGAGCCATGTTGTCTAGACACACCCTCTCTGCAGAAATTGAAAGAGTCAGCCATGTACTTGAAGATAATGGGTGATATTCTATCTCATGCAAATTAATGGCTTTGCATTGACTTCAGTAAGATCAGGATTGGGAGAGAAAGCTAACTTGAATGGAAAAAGTTCATTTTCACTGAATGGATAAAAATGAAAAATAATTTCAGAATGTCCTTTTTGCCAGGATTTCCCTGCCTTTCTGCTTTTAAGAGAAGACTAGCACAAGTGGTTAGATGCTTGTGTTTTGCTTTTCCATACTTCCTGAGCCACACACTCTCCAACCATCCTATAAGTTCATTTTTTGAATGGAAGATGACTTGGAAGATTGTATAACTGATATATTTCAGAGGATTTGTTTTCCTCCTTGGCCATACTGGCTTTTCAGTTAATATTCAGCTAACACTATCTCAGACACTCAGATCTCTCCCCAAAGGCCACCATAGTTCCAAGAATTTCCTTAACCATGTCTTTATCACACTGATCAGGATAATTGTTTTGTCAAAAATTCATTACCATTGTAAACTTTACAGAAAAATCAAAAGAAAAGGAAGAGTTGTTCTTATTGAATTTAATGGCAGAAACCCTCCTCCACCTTTTTGACTACACACTCTGCTTCATACACTGATAAGTGGCACATTATTTAGAGTACTGGACATAGTATCCTGAGGCCATTCCTTCAGATTCTTGACTAGGGCTACGTCTAGACTGCAGAGTTAAATCAGCTAAAGATATGAAATTTGAGGTATGCAAATAGCTTATCTTTTTCCGCTTTACTGTTGAAAGAGGCGTTTCCAAAATGTGGCACATCTTCATGGTGCCAAATTTCAGGAAAAAGGTTTTTTTAGACACATCCCTTATTCCTCATAAAACGAGGTTTACAGGGATGATGAAAGAGTGAACATTTTTTTTCGAAAATTTTTGAGCCCAGGACATACTAGATCAGGAGTTTGGAAGTTTCATTGGTTCTATGTAAATGTACTTACTGTAAGGCAGCTATCAGCTGCACTTATATGGCGTGACTTTGTCCCTCTCTACTGGCTTGGACTAACTGCCCTGCCCTTAACTTAGTCAGTACAAGCCGATGCTTTTAGAACCAGAAGTTCCAGGTTTTCCAATGCTTTGCTTCCAGTCATTCACTAGGGAGTGGAGGGAGGTTGTGTTATAAAGACAAAGACACACCTATACCTACTTATCTCATAGAGCTAGAAGGGACCTTGAATGGTCATCAAGTCCAGTCCCCCGCCTTCACAGCAGGACCAAATACCATCCCTGACAGATTTGCCCCAGCTCCCTAAATGGCCCCCTCAAGAACTCAGAACCCTCAGGTTAGGAGGCCAGTGCTCAAACCACTGAGCTATCCCTCCCCCCATGAGGAATAATGTTTAAACCTTCATATGCATTCTCGGTGACTTAATTTAAGGCACTCAGTAACTGGAGATGTAATATGGTAAATGTTATAGAATAATTTTAAATTGAAAAGCTACAGCATATTCATGCAGTGGTCAGACACACAGACTTTACAAGCATATCATATTTTTTGAAAGATTACCAAAGTTAGCCCAGAATTTGGCCTAATTTTGTCTCCTCATTCACAACATGTAACATTTCATGTATTACTTTTTGCCTTTTCTCCTCAAAACAAAAAGGCCAATATACTGTTGTTAAAACAAACAAAATCAGCAGCTCAGTGCAAGTATCCTTACACTATTCAAGCAAGAGTATATGCAAAGTATATGCAGTTTGATTTCCAGTTAAAACTGCCAAGAGTTTGTGAACAGTGAAATATTAACTGTAACTTTTTATGTGAAAGAAAAACAAACACTTTTATTGAGAGGTTTATAAGCCTCATTTTGGTGGAAATAATGAAAACATATATTACTAGAAGATTACCTGGCATTGCTTGGGTCCTTAATTCAATTTTTATTTTTTGGAAAATAAAATGGAAATGTACATGTTTCATTTAAATAATTGCTCTGGAGTGGGGCAGGGCATGAGGGTTTCAGTATGCAGTCTCTCCTGAGGACAGAGGACTACCCCAGCTTTCTTTCATTGCAGCAGCTTGAGGCAGGTGATAAGCACCTATCCATGATTGCTGTAGCTCCAACAGGCAGAGCCGGGGGCAGGAGGGGAGCGGTGCATGTCCCTAGCTGGGGCAAGTCCAGGTTCCTCTGCTCCCTGTGTACTCCCAGCCAGAGTAAGGAATACAGCAAACTGTGCACTTTCCCCTTACTCCGTGATGAGGGGAAACAGCTAGCAATGTTTGTGTATGAATTGGGTGGGGAAGCTGGGGCAGGGACAGTCCTGGACAGGGAAGGGTGCCCCCGGCCAGCCCCTTTCACCTGCCTGGTGATTCTGTCTCATTTTCCCTCCCATTCCAGGCACATCCCATTCTCATAGAATAACCAAACCCTTATTTTGTTTACAGTTGAGATAAGAGGAAGTTATATACTGAAATTGGTGGTTCTAGCTTTTACCATCTAGTAGAAACTGTTGAACAGACAGACATGCACAGACAAACAAACTCACTCCCTCAAATATATAGTAGATACTGAAAACCAAACAGATAGTTCTGTCTTGTTGATTTTATTTACACTTTTGAAAACTAATGTGGCAAAAGCATATTTATACATTCTTATTAAGTTTTATGGCACAGGCCATAATTGGGTAGGAAATGAGTGACCGTCAGTCTACTAAGATTGGAGAGGGGGATGGAATCTAGTCTATAAGTAATCTACATATGCTGCTAACCGTACACCATATGGAAATGCCAACTGTAGTGAACTGAACTTTTGCAAGGCTTTATTTTAACTATCCTACATATTGAGGAGAACAAAAATGTATTTCTCAAACAGTTCTTTGTACTCTTAGCTGGCTTCAATTGTGGCCATTAGTTGCCTGGAATACTTATTATTAATGTATGGCACTTTAATGCTGAACCTTACACAATTGACTGTGTCTGTTCTACTGCAGTCTTTGTCCAATACAGGCGACATCATGGCATCCACTTGGCTCCAGATTCAGAAAAGCATTTAAGCATATGCTTAAGAGCTGTCCTGGTTCCAGGCCTGGCTGCACACAAGCTATCCTCCTCGGGGCTCTGAGTTAATCTTGCTTTGATAAAACAGCAGTTTAGAAGTTTTTCAATCCAGTCTGCAGTAAGGGAGAGAGCACTTCAAGAATTTTTCTCCTCTCAGACTAGTAAAATAAATTCACACTGAAACACAAATATAGCTTAACCATATAATAATACAAGTAATTTTTTACCCATCTTTACTGTTACTTTATTTTTATCCAAGGGACAAGCCTGATGAAAACTAAGGGAAAAGGAAAGGGGATAAAGGGTAATAAGATGAGATATAATCAAACTTGCATGCTTACTAAATTAAATAAATAAATGAAAAACCAGATATGGTGAAGGCAAGCAAATTGCAGGGCATACCAAACCATGCTATTTATTCACCTTTAAACCCGTTAGGCAAACATTAAAAGCTTCAAGTAAACACCATAAGGTATGGAGTCTTTCCGAATCATCCAAACCTCTTGAGTTTGCAAACTTGGGCTGGAAGTCTTGTGGGAACAGAGTTTCATGTGCGTTTTCTGGTTCTTCCTGCCTTTAACTAGGGCTGGAAATTCCATAGGAACAGTCTTTCTTGTGGCATGTCAGCACTTGAGCTTCAAGTCTTGGCTTGCACGCACAATAAATAAATAAATACATAAACAAATAAATACAATTAAATAAATTAGCTTGAAGAAAGTTATCAAAACTTTCAAATTAAACTATACTTTTCAAAACTAAAAATGTGTTCTTTTCTGGTTTGAGGTTATTTCAAACTACTTGTCTATGAATGTAGGGTCAGATTTTTAAAGGTTGTATTTACAAAGAGCTTTTCAGAGGTGCTTAAAAAATTGAAAAGTCTGGCCTCTCACAATCCTGAGAAGTACTCGTGGTTGAAGTTCTCTGTTTATCCACAGAGGGTGCAATTTACCCTCACAGTAAAATCTATTTTGAACGGGCTTGTGTTGGCTCTTTGCACAAGGATGAATTACACCCAGAATGAGCAGCAGCAGCAAAGTAAGCTTTTCTATAGGGCTCATATAACTCATAACCCTGACCTAAGGACATTATAATTCAGCCCTTGGTTTCTGAGACAGCCAACCAGGTTTCTAGCTAGCACCCTTTGTGATAGTATGGGTTTTGGTCCATTAGAAATTGAGCGACTCTGTAGGATGGTGTTTGTTTGTTTGTTTGCTTGCTTGCTTTATAAGACACCTAGCAACCATCAGTGTGGAGTAATTTTCAGTTATTGTGAGCCTTGGTGGCATCAAGACTCTTGCAGCAATCTAAAGGTTAAAGGCCTTTATCCAGTTTCCTGAGTCATTTGTCTAACTTTTGGTTTGAAAGCTGGGTGATGTTTCAGATTGGTTCTTCTTTTATCCTAACTGGTTTGCCCATTGGTATTTAAACCATTAGTAACATAATTCGTTTCCTTACACCATGGTGAAATTGCATCAGAATGTTATGTCATGTTCATGGCTCTTCACATGAAGCCCTCATGGGCTTTAGAACTTCAGAACATGGGCTTCAGAACAGAATTTCAGGGTCCATGAATAAAAGAACATAAATACATAGGAATGGCCATAAAAACAGGCAATCATCAAGTGACCCATCCCCTGTCATCCACTCCCAGTTTCTGATAAACAGAGGCCAGAGACACTATTCCTCCCCATTAGGGATGTAAAATTTCAATTAATTGGCTAATCAAATCGTTGATGCATTTTCCATTGACCATTTGATTAGTCGATAAGGGTGTGCCCGCCTTTGAAGTGTAGCAACAGCCCTAGGGCTGTTGCTACACTTCAAAGGTGAAAGCGCTGTGGGGAGCACGGGGCTAGCGGGGGACTCAAGCAGTCCTCCACTAGCTCTATGCTCCCTGCAGCATTTTAAAGCGGCAGTGCCACAAGGAGTCAACCAGGAACTCTGAATGCATGCGGCATTTCAAAGTGGCAGCACTGCATGAAGCCCGGGGTCTGGTCTTCGGCTCCATGTGGTGCTGCCACTTTGAAGCATCTCCTCTCCCCCTCCTCCTCCTTCCCTGTCTTGCTGCTTCTTTATGATAGAGGCAGCGGGGGGGGGGGGGGGGGGGGAGCGTAGTGGAGTGGAGCAAATAGTCAACTAGCCTGTCGACTATCTAATAAGCATTGCTTATTGGATAGTCGGATAGTCATTGCCATCCCTACTACCCATCCTGGCTAGTAGCCATTGATGGACCTATCCTCCATTAATTTATTTAGCTCTTTTTTGAATCTTATTAAAGTCCTGGTCTTCACAACATCCTCTGGCAAGGATTTCCATGAATAGGTCATAAGCACTTCCCCAAGAAAAGCAGGACAATCTTACAAATAGTAGGACAGACAGGAGCCAAAGTCTTCCTTTAATACTCATTTATGTCCTGCAGTTTATAAATATGTATTATATGAAACCTAAATAATGAAAAGAAAAGAAAAATTAAAAAAGAAAAAACATACAAAAAACACTATAACAAAATTAATACCACTTTCCAAAATGGGGAGGGAGAATCATTGATAATTACTAATATGAAAGAAAATTCTATAGCATTTTGCATACCCTGAGTATGACCTCAAGATATTAACTGAGTGACAGCAAGTTTAAGAAACCAGATGGAAGACTAATGCAAATATCCCCAATGTGTCTGAATGCAAATGTAATGCAAATATCCCCTATGTGTCTGAATCTTCTGAAAACATTTCATTTCATTTCATTTCATTATGGCTTATGTACATTCTGCTTGCTTTCTCATTCTCTCCAGATATAGCATCCCACGCATAGGAAAGAAATAAACCTCAGACCTGTACTATGAATGGCAGAGTACAGCTAACTATATTCCAGGCCCATATTTATTTTACTTACTTTAACCTCTCCACCAGCTATAATGCTGAAGGAGAGTAGGGCTACAATGGTAAGGATTTAAATAAAATATTTGTGTCATTCAAAGTCATATACCAACATCAAAACTCTGTACCTCATTCAAGATCCTACATTTAACTAGCACCCCTAACTGGAATCGGATGGGGTATGAGTCAGCTACCGAGGTATTTTGATGCACTTTGCCACACTGGAGAGGAATTTCATATTTATTAAATTTTAGGACTTTCATTCAAAAGCTAACAGGGCAGCTTCTCCTGAGAAAATACCGCTACCACCCTTCTAGAAACTTCTGTCTGTCTAGAATACTCTTCTATTTAATATGTGTATTTTTATTGCAAAGTCATCACTGTTTAATAGAGATGGTGTACATAATTAAGAATAGCATAATTAAGAATAGGACAGTTGTTCTTCTGAGCGCCTTGCAGAGATTTTCAAAGGCACAAATGGGAGTTAAGTGGCAATCTCTGATTGACTTTCAATGGGAGATGTGCTGCTAAATGCCCTTTGTTGCTTCTCATCAGATTGATTTCTCAGCACCTTACAATGCATTCTACAGTATTCTCAGAACCACATCTTGCCAGCTCTCTTTCTGTCTTTAATTTTCCTCTTTGTCAACTGCTGTCCTAAATTGAACTTTTTCATATTTTTAAGCTGTAGCTGGAAATTGTCTATCCTTTTTCTATCATGATATCTGCCAAGTGCTTACTAAGCAATTCTAATGTGGTCTGGTAAATCAGCTTGCCTGCTCTGATCTGGTGGAAATTTGAGAATGAAGAGTTATTTTTTATTACTGTAGGACATCTGTCTTATTAACTGATCATGAAACCCGGTAACCAAAAGCTTCCAGCGGCAATAAATAAAGTTACAGAAAAAAACCCCAGCTTGCTAGTAAATATGTATTATTATTTGCATTGTGATAGCACGGAGTCGCACTAGCCCTGGGCCAACACCCCTTTGTGCTAGGCACTGTACATACATACAACACAAGGGCAGTCCATACCCAAGAGAGCTTGCAAGGTATAAGACAATAAGTGCCGATATCCATACTCCAGCAGTCTAACTATAGTCAAGATTTGGTGGGGGTGAGGTAGTGGATATCAAGGTGAAGGAAAATGAAGTACTTTTCCAGATTACTAAAGGAAGCTCCTCCCAAGCATGAGGGACAGCATGGGAGAAAGCCAAAAGGTTGTGTTTGCTTTTTGAAATTTGCCAAGTGGGCAATGGACTCTGGCATCACTGGCCAATCATGGATGAGTGTGGATAATGTGATGGATAGGGCATTGAAAGTGAAGACAAACATTTTATGTTTAATGCAATAGAGAAGGCAAAGGTAAAAGTGGCTGGAGAAGTCAAGGAAGGCATGAATGGAGTACTGGTTTTGAGCTTTGCCTAGGAAAAGGACACTAGAGACTTTGGCAAGAGCTCTTCTCCTCCTACAATATGTGAGTTCCAGAAGTGGAACCCAGATTGGAGAGGGTCAGGTTTGGAATTAGAGGAGAACACCAGAAGGTAATTATGGATATTGTGCTCAATGAGCTTAAAGCTGCAAGAGGACTGTAGGGCTGGAGCTGGAGAGGCAAGTGGGGCTAAGGATGATATGTGTGCGGGTTGCTTGTTTTAAGATGGGAGATATTAAAGCGTTCTTGTATTGTGAGGAGAAAGAGCCAGTGGGAGAGGTTAAAGAGAAAAATAAGGACTGGCAGGATAGTGGGCTTGAGGGGATGGGGTGAGGTCACTGGGGCACATGGGGCTGGAAGAGGAGGGATGAGGTGAGGTCACTGGGGCATACGGGGCTGGAAGAGGAGGAGAGTAGATGAGAAATTGTGAAGTTCATGAGTAGGGTTGCCAGATGGTCTCCCAAAAAATACTGAACACACGGGCTAAAAATTTGTTGGGCAAAAAAAAAAAAAAAACCCACTAACGCCGAACACACATCCTGTGTGTCTACTACCAAGAGCCACTAAGCTGCCGGGGAGGGGGAGAAGGGCGACCATGGGTAGGAAGGTGACTCCCCCATATCCAGGTCTTTGGGTGTCCCAGTGGGAAGAAGCAGAAATTCCACCCTTGTCAGTTTTGGCTGAGCGCCCGTGGAAGGTGCCTAAATGCAACTACAAAGCACCTGCGGGCTTCTCTTCTGGACTATGGCGCGACAACACGCTTGAACAGTGCTCAGGAGCAGGGACAGGGCTTCTCCTCCTCCCCAAGGTGTCACTCCTCTTCAGATGCAATCAGCTGAGGGCTCCCAGTGCCAATTGTGCCCCACCTACTAGCCACTCCCCCCTCGCCCAGCTTCTGCACACAACCACAAGCTTCCAGTGCTGATCACGGCCCCACCTTCCAGCCCCCCCCGTCCCCCGCCAGGCTTCTGTCCGGCGCCCAGCCAGAAAAACTGAAAATACCAGACATTGCACATGTCCGGTATTTTCTGAATTTTTTTACTGGACAGAGGGCGCAAAAACAGGACTATCAGGTAGAATACCGGACACCTGGCAACCCTATTTGTGAGGGGGACAAGAGAGTTTATAAGGGGGAATAGAAAGAGAAGAACCATCAATGGGAAGGGAAAGTTTATGTTCCATTTTCTCTTTAAAGAAACTGGTGAATCCTCTGCAGTGAGAGGGGAGGAGGTGAGTTGAGGAGTGAGTCAAAGGTGGTGAAACGCAATTGCGATTGCAGGTGTGGGAATCCATTAACTTACAGACATGAAGCTGTAGCAAGGAAGATGGTAGAGCTGCAAGAGGAGAGAATGAATTTGTCGTGGAGGAAGTCAACCTGGTCATGGGATTTCTGCCAGAGATGCTCCATGGGGTTGGAAGCAAATTGTGGGGGGTTGGGGGAAAGAAGGGGAGAATGAGCTAAGGCTTAGGAGGTCTAACAGGGCAGACCTTGAGTTGGGTGGCAGGGGCAAACAAAGGTTTAGGTTGATCAGAGAATCAGCCACTGTATAAGAAAGACAAGGCAAGGAGGATAGGGTTGTGAGCAGATGTTGAGTCATCCGTGTTGATGGACTGGACATCACAGCAAATCTGAATGACAGGGATGAGAAGGACTGAGGGACGATACTGAAAGTGACTAGATGCGGTTCAGAGAAAGGCAACTGAGCATGAGAGAGAGACCAGTGCTTGGTGAGACCAAATGAATGGCCATTTTAGTAACTATGAAAGTTGCACCTCAGCTGTGAGTAGAGCAAAGAGGTGAAGATATGAAAATGTGCAGCTAAGGATCAGAAAGACCATCAGCACTGAAGTTGAGGTCACTGAGGCAGAACATGAGAGACTGAAGGGAGAAAGAGAGAGAGCATAGAGTCAAAGTCAGAGAGGAAAGCTGTTTGGAAGAGGTTGGCTAAACAGTAACAGCAACATGGAGGGACAGAACAGAAAAGTGGGTAAAAGTGTCAGATGTGGGGTTGCTCAAAAGAGAAGAGATATCATCTTCCGTCTTGGCCTACCTATTGAAGTGAAATGAGCTATGCCAATTTGTACCAGTTGGGTACTGTAGCTGAAAAGAGTGTAGTTTTGTGTCAGGCTCTTGCTTTTTTGTTAAGGCAACCTGGGAAAACCTAGTTGCCGACATGGATATGCCTTCTTGGTACCTGGAAAGAGTAAAGCAAAATGCCTACTGAGTCTGGGTCTGGGTCTGGGTCTGGGTAATATTTTGCAGTACATTTGTGTCAATTTTGTGTCAATGAAAAGTGCATGTTGATAATCCTAAGTAAGAAGTCTCGTGTTGAATCACACACATATGTCATGAATGGAAAGCAAGGCTCAAGCTATGTTGGAACATTGGAGAAAGCCTTTACAGCACTTCTTTGGAGTGTGGGGTCAGCAGGGACAGCATCCCAGTACTTCTAATCATTGTAAAGTAAACCAAGGATTATTCATGCTAAACGTATTGGAATTTTAATACGAACCTGTTTTCAAAAATCCCGCCTCCTGACCTTGCATTCCAGCACTTATTTTTTTTAGAACTCGGGCTCTGAATGTGAGTGAATGAGATGCTGAACCTCCTCCCGTGATATCATTTAAACTGAAGTTTCTTTGCAGTGTTGCTATTTCAATTAAGTTTATTTTGTTATGTTTTTTCCTTATGTGAACAGCATCCATTTAAGTGTTTATTTTTACTCAGCAGTGTTGTATTCTTTCATCAAATTCACTATAGGGAAGTACTCAAAGAAGGGCCAAAATAAACACCAGGGTAATAGGTGGAGGCCTTAAAAGACAATAAATAAACTCTGCTTATATCATGCTAGTACTATTACAATTTTCTTTGGACAAAATTATTGCTAATGTGTTGGTATTAGTTCTCCTTTTGCCTGATTAAGTAGCTTATACCCTTATGGTGAGACGACAGGCTTCTAGTTGGAGTTTTCCCAGTGAAATATGGCCTGACATTCAAAACCAGAGGCTTGCATTTGCTGTTCATTCTTTATAAAAGAGATCCTAATCTCCACAAGATAAACTGCTTAAATAAAAGTTGATGAAAGAACAGTCCGAATAGTGGATTATGCTCTAACTATTTGACAATACTCTGCATTAGGACAATTCTTCACTTGTAGCCTAAGGGAAGCTGGTCAAACAGCTGAGGTTTTAGACATTTTCAGGATTGTATTGATCTTGATTTTTTACCATGTTAGCTTTCATTCAGATCTTGTGTATTAGTGTTCATTTTGTACCCAGAAGAAATTATAAGGAAAGGGTTAAGAGCAAGTTTTTTATTCATCTGTTTTAAATCCATAAATGTGAGCCCCTGTGCTGTTTCTAGGTTTCGGATTACGCTGTGATTTATAGGGAAAGGCTGCTCTCCGCAAGTTAAAATCCCATGTGTTTCTCCACCATTGTAAAGCAACAAATCTTTGAAAGCACTTCCAGTTTTAAAAGTTGCAGTTTTGAGCTATGATTCTATCTTTTGTTCTTACGATAGTATTCAAAAGGGAAACAAAGCATCCATATCACAGTCCTGTGTAACCTGGCTTTTGAGGTATTCATTATTTTTGGGTTTCACAAACTAAAAAACTTGTTTGCAAGAGATTTATTTTATTGTCCTCTTTTTTCCCTCAATGAATACACACACACACACACACACACACACACACACACACAAAATGTAGCTGCAGGACAACACATTTATCAGTGTGTGTAAGTTATATCCAAAGTTCCAGTAGAGAGAGTGTGCCAAAAGCTGTGCTAACCTAACAACCCATCCAACCCCGCTGAATCCTGACATTGCATGAGCTGTGAATCAGTGCAGAATTTGGCCTTGTGTGTGTGGTTTTTTTTAAAACCAGACATATTTCACACACAACCATGAAATAGTACATAGGTTCTCAATCTAGGGGCTGCAAAGAGATTGTATCCACCTTCCTTTTCTTACAGCTAAATGGGAGAAGGGATCTCAGCACTTCATTGTGTGTGCGTAGAAGGTTGGGAATCACTCAACAGCATTATCTGGGTCCCTTTCCTTTTTTTAAAAAAAAAGGTGAATATAACGGTTTAAGCCAAGTGACGATCCTTTCCTTTCTGGTGTTTTTTGTCTTATGACTCCTCTCATTGTAACAGCAAAGCTGACTGTGGGGAAAGGGAGTAGCAGAGGAAACTGGGAGGAGACCATAGTCAATACTAATTTTCTAAGTAGTTTTATTTGTCTAGAACTGATGGGTATAGTGAAGCCTTCAACTGCTGTGCCTTGCTGGAGCACAAAAACTAGAGTGTACCAATGCATCAGGCTCCTTGCCTGTCATTTCTTTGTACAACATAGGAAATCCCTTTGCCTGTGTATTTGCCACAGCTAAAAGAAAAACAAATTATTGGGGCAGGAGGAAAAAAATTGAAGGAGGCTCTGGCTGGAGCCATTATGTGTAATTTAATAAGAAGCAATGCACTATTGTTTTGACCTAGTGCAATTCCCCAGTGAACTACTTTAGCTGTGGATACAATAAAGAATTCCTCCTTTTGTTGCAAAGCAAGAAAGGTTAAATAAGATTTTAACTGGCATTACATGGCAAACCTAAACTAAGATGTGCGATGCAGCATATTTTTGAAAAAGCATGGTTAAATAAACTACAATGTGCAGCAAAAGCAAACAGCCAAAGCCCTCTGGATGAGTTTGGTTCAAGGCCTTGGTGGGATAAGGTCTACACAATCAGTGTTTTGCAGGTTTCGGTTAAATAGTGTATGGAAAGTGTGGGTCCTTGTATGGATACACAGTTTGTATCCACATCTGATTTACAATATGCAAACATGGTTCCATATGAAAAAATGGACAGTTGCAGACTTGCAAAGCTCTAGTAATCTGTTCAGCGCACATATGGTGGGTGTTCTAGTCCCATCCATTTTAAGATTAAACTCAATGGGCATATGGACATCTCAGGACAAATTCAATAAAGAGGTAGTTGTCACATAAGCTGCATATTGTATATAAAGTTGTATATAACTTGCATCAATTTGGCATTCCAAGGATATTCAGTACAAGTGGGCCACTTGGTAGAGCATTAAACCAGGGAGTATAAAACAAGTACGACAGGAGGGCTGCTTTCTCTTATATAGGTTGAACCTCTCTAGTCCAGCACTGGTCTGGCATGATTTTAGTTAGCAGGATGTCCACTTATTTTGGATGTGGCCAAGTTTCCCAGAGTCCCATAAAGTTTCTTTACAGCCACCAGTCCTGCTCTCAGTGTTCTGTGCTGTGATTTAGCTCTGATTTACCCGTAATTGTCTTCTAAGAGCCCAGTAAGCAGTGGAAGTGTTTGTAATGCAATATTAGACAATCTTGACCTCCCGTGGTTTGGCAAATTCTCTGGTTCAGCACAGTTCAGGTCCCGAGTATGCCAGACTGGAGAGGTTCAACCTGTACTGGTACATTCCTATTAATTAAGCATGCCTTATTTGCTTCTGATGGGTAAGTTACATTAAATTTGCACATTCACTGGAGGACAGATATGTGCAAGCTACACTGTTTTACCACTTATATCCTTTTTCTGACCAGTTTATTTAATCTTTTTATCACCACTGATTTTGGCCCATTCTGTTTTCATATAAGTAAACTCTAGGGGTCACCATTTCTGCTGGAGGAGGAAGTTAAAAGCATTTTTAAAAGTAAAATGTACTCTTAATTAGTAGATGCAAAACAGAATGCATATTCCGAAAATTCTCATGCAGTGAAGTTACAACCCTGGGTTCTTTCCTATGTGTCTGTAAAAAAAGGAGCTTAATTTTATCAGATCAGGGTTATAAGAGAGTGCCATGAACTGTTTACTTATCTATAACCACACTTGTGTCCACTTACTCTTGAATTGTTTGGCCTTAAAACAATGTAAGAAAGTCTTTCTTCGGACCTAATATATTGTAGATAGGGAAGACATGAAGGCATGTGTGATTTAGTATCAGGAAACTTGCCTGAAAAGGAATGAGTATCACAAATAAATGAGATCTGGGCCGTATCTTTACTCCAAACTCTGGAGTTAAAATGAATATTTTCTTTTCAAATTTTAGTTTGTTTTGTGTAAATTAGCAAATCCTGGTGCCAAGAGTGGAAGCAGCAGTGTCAAAATATATACCAGAGACTGTTCAGGAAGTACATGCAATCTCATGAGAGAGTCTGCTCTCACCAGATTTTCAGCCTAAGCTTTCAAAGAGAGGGCCACTGTTCTCTCCTGGTGTAACTGGGTGGAACCCCAATGAAATCACTGGGGCTGCATCCATTTACTCCAGCAGAGGATTTGGCCCTGAAAGACTGTACTGTATATGACCTCAACTATAGTGTTTGCACCTCATCAGCACTTAAAATAGTTAGCTGTCCTTCACAAAATATACAAGAACGAACGTAGGCAGCACAGATGAATTATGGCCAATTTTAAAATGCAAACTATTTTAGTCTTTTTTAAAGCTTGATATAATACAAAGACTCTTCAGTAAAATACAACAGAGTTTGTGGTTTCTAGTTGGTTTTAAAATATTTAGCATTCTATGTAAATGTGTCTTCTGCTGACCAGTTAAAGTACTGTAACAGTGGACTCTGATCTATTCTCTGTTAGCTAGGAGTCAATGATTGTAATACTTTGAGGATGTGGTGAGGGGCGTGCACAAGAACCTGGGAAGAGATAGAAGACACACACCCTGGACACTATAGTCGAGAATAGTCATCAGATGGTTTTACCTTGGGCAAGCCCTTGCCCATCCTCTCAGTCCCACAGAAATATTTCTCAGAATTTTGTTCTTAGAAGATTCAACTGTCAAATAGACTTGAGTTCCTTACTGAGTTCTGCCAGTATACTGAGGTATAAATGAGATGCTGCATTGTAAAGAGAGATTATGCTTCAAAGGAGACATTACACCAATGTCCTGGCCAACTTACCCTTATGAATATCATTTGTGCTTTGCTACATTTTTGCTGAGCTCATTCTGGATGCCACATTTGCACATTTAGACATAGGTTCACAAAAGCATATCAGTCAGCACATGCTAAAATCCATCCCTGTTCTAGGCACATCCTGGCATTCAGGCATATGCTTACGTGGCGCTGAACTGAGTAAATCTTAAATTCTGTTCTAAAAAGTTATGCTCTCCTGAATCACTGTCATAGACACCATCATTAGCACGCTGTATAAATCATTTTATAACCTTCCGTGGGAAAGATACTTTACAAAATTTTGTTCTCTTCTGAAAATGCTTTTGATTAGCAACTACTCTGTTTTTACTGTTAATTAAACACATTTCTTTATTAGAGTTCCAAAGACAACATGATAGTATATATTTCATATATGCGATGCTGCTGTATTTCCATGTCTGTTAAGGAACCACAAAACAAGCTACCAGTTTTGTCTCTAAAGCAAAGAGAGATGGAGATTAATAAATTACATAGGTAATTTCTGGTTTAAATCTATGTTTTGTTTTGTTTTTAAGAGAGCAGAAGTGAAGGTTGGTGTTAAATAGAAGTTGCAGTGGATTGAAGGGACACTGCAGCATTTAAAATTCATATTTAAAAACAACAGGTTTCCTGATCTTTTACTAATGGAACTGTGAAAATACTAGGGAAAATCCTGCAAATATAATTCAAATTTTAACTTTGATTATGTTGACATTCAGCGATATTATAGCCCCAAAAAATTATGGGTGGATATGTTCACCAAAAGATTGAGTTTGAAGTGAATATGACAGAACATGCTTGAATTTTGAATTTGTAATCTGTAGTATTCACAGGGAAAGCCAAACCATTATCTCCCCCAAATCAGGGAACAGAAACAGTATTATGTGATGTATAAGTCTAATCAAAACTGGTCATGTTTCTAGCATTAGTTATGTGCAGCAGACTACTAAAGTGCAAACTACACACCAGGAATACGTCACTGAAAGTGTTTAATGGCAATACTGAATGATTCAGTAGTTGGAATAATGAATTCATTTGAGACACTCATAAGCTTTTCGTGTTTGCATACAGAAAAAGATTAAGTTAAATAAATACTTGATTCATGACAAAATTTCTTGCCTGGATCTAATTAATAATAACACAGTTGGTTATTAAAACTGAAAGAATTTAAAAAATCTTGTCACCACTTATGCACTGTTTATTTTTTGCATTTAGCCCAGTGTAGTCATTGAAAAAATAAACTAATCAATTTAATTTGTGTTTGCAGTCAGTTTCTAATCATGTATTAGCAGGAAGCTGGAATGTTTGGGTTGCAAATACTAGAGAGAAAGTTGTTCTTTTACAAATAAGCAGTTTCTATAAGTTTGACAATAATACAGAAACATTTAACTTAATGTTAAGCTTGGTCAAAGCCCATTTTTACTAAATTTAAATTGTGTACTCATATTGTCCTGACAGTGTCATTGTATTTTTCTAACACTTAGGGGCAACTTTTGGTAATACATCCTCAGGATGTTTTAATGAATCATTTATGGGTGAGGTTCTTTTGCTGGGCGCTCTCAATAAATCATAAAGATTCTTTCAAAAGTCTATTTTCCTAAATATCTGTTGTAAATAATGGTTTCCAAGTTCCAACAATGAATAATAATAAAAGAAAGCCGGGTAGCACCCATTGTTTTCAATAGGCAGTTACTCTGATTTCAGTCTCTAGTACTGTGGTCAAGCATTTCCTGTTGTATAATGTAAAAAGATGCAATTTAATCCATTTCAACCCATCACATTTAAAACATTGCTCAATAATGAGCAGCTCCCTCAAGCATAATGTTCAAGGAATGACAAAATGTGTGAAAAGACAAGAATAACCTTGGCCCATAGCAAATTCTATGCTGAAAAGCTCTAGAGAACAAATGATGAAAGATTTCATTAGACATAACTGCACTAATGAAATGGCTTAATGTAGGTATTCTGAATTTCTTTCACCAGATTTTGTTTCAAGGCACAGTTTTCTGTGCCTGTGTGGAAAATATATTCCAGTTCACTTGTGAAGTGTATTATTAAAATCTGATGTGTTAAAGATAAAGTTCAAGTCTAAATACAGATTAGTGCCAAAAACTTCAAGCCAACCAACTTCAGACTTTGTTCTTAGTACTTTATTTCTGTCTAAGGTCAAAAATCCAAGAAGACTGCAGAGAATTTAAATATGCTTAAACACTGAGCTCAACTTAACTCAGCGATAAACTTACAGAAAAATGGGCATTTTGTACAAAATATAAATCTGCGACTCCTTCCTTCTAAGCTTCTGAGTTCTTGTAGTGCTTATCCAGGGTAGACAGTATTGAGTTTTAACCACAGATAATATCAGTGTCCGTGTACCTTGGAAGGACCATGGCAAACGTTATGGTCCTGATGGTAATAATATTGTGCAAGTGAACAAAATCAACAAACAGTATCAATAGGAAATTAGTACCACCTTTCCTTTGCCTCACTGCTCTAATATTTACATTAGTACTAAATCTGTATGTGAATCACCTTCCTGAAACAAGTATGTGCGCTAGCAATTACTAAAGAATGTATATGAAATTGACGAAGATTTTTAAATATAATACTGCCTCTTAGTAAATTATGCAACTTCTTGCAAATAAACAGACAAGCAAAATGCAAAATCAGAGAATGCGTTCCAAACATGTACGTCACAAAGACAGTGACACAAATCACCAAAAAGCAGGAAATCCAAAGTTTAGGCTGCCAATCCATCCTTGAGCCCATGTTGTTATGAAAAACAAACAAACAAGGAAACCACATTGACGTGAGCTCGGGATGAAGTGACAACTTCAAATTAGGAACTTCCTGGCTTTTTTTCTGAGTGGAATATGACAACCTATTTTAAATAGGAACAAAAAAAGAAAAATAAATCTTTTGAGAAGCATTGAAAATTGCATACATTTTACCAGTTTCCTAATATTTAATCATCATTTCTAAGAATGTATTATAGCCTGTACTGAATGAATTGTAGTTGTTTAAATTCATCGTGTATAAAATATCTGTATCTTAATTAAAATTTATATTATTAAATTAGTAGAACACTGCACATAGACATGACCAAATCCTCACACTGAACAATTCTCTAATTGTCTCATGTCAGTATTGTGTGCTCTGTTATGGACAACAACCTTTTGAAATGTTTCTTTTCTCCAGAAAAATTGTTGCATTTTGTACAAAAATAGGAAAATGGTTTAGCTTGCTTTCTTCCTGCATTTAATGAACCCATTTAGAGATTATATTCAAAAAGGTATCTTCATGGAAATTCTTTTTTAGATATTGATCCTACAAAGCAATGCCCAATGGGGTGTCCCACCAGTTCATTTGCAGTTTTGGGGCTTCAGTTCCCAACTATGCAATCTGTACTTCTGGTGTGGATTCTTGCATCTGTGCAGAAACCCATTCACTTCACCATGAGTCTATGTAAATTTTAGGCTTGCAGGACGGGAACATACCTTTGTAAATGTGTCAAAATTTTAGGAAACTATGTTATAAAAAGATTATTTGGTCAAAGACACGTTTGCTCTATCTTAAATGGCTCTATTACAATATATGCTGAGCATTATAAATTTCTCACTAGCCAATCAGCATATGATTCTAGGATTATCTAAAAATCGGCAGCCCTGATATTATAACCTTGGGAGTAAGGCTGTCATTTCAGATTTAGAATTCTGACTGGCTGCTGAAGAGTTTACATTTCTCCAAGTGGTGATTTCCATTATAACCAAGTAAACTAGTTGCGGAAGAAAGAAAGAAAGAAAGAAAGAAAGAAAGAAAGAAAGAAAGAAAGAAAGAAAGAAAGAAAGAAAGAAAGAAAGAAAGAAAGAAAGAAAGAAAGAAAGAAAGGAGGGGAGGGGAGGGGAGGGGAGGGGAGGGGAGGGGAGGGGAGGAAAGGAAAGGAAAGGAAAGGAAAGGAAAGGAAAGGAAAGGAAAGGAAAGGAAGAAGCCCAACGCCAACAATTCTACGGCATAAATTTCGTCTAACGTATGGTATTGAGGCTTGACTCACTAAGTTATGTGTTAGGTTTTTCACACCCGACTGTGTTATTACAAGGAGTGCCTCCGACAGCCATGCATTATTACTGTGTTTGAGTGCAAATGTAAAGCCTTGTCCGTAAATGTCAGAATATAACTGGTTTTGGTTTGTATTAATCCGTTGTCCCTACTTGCCTCGTATTTCTTTCAGTTTTCAAGGGATTATTAAAACTGCCCCTCTAAGTATATCTCAGTCAATTCAGAGGCACAATTCCTGTGGTGTTAACCATTCCATTGTTTATTTGTTATTCCATCTCTCCATTCCAAGCCCAATGGAAATCTCGTGATCTGTGTACAGTGTTTGTGAGTGTCAGAATATATATTATTGACTGCAGCTGTGCTTCCATTGCATTTGGGATTACAGTCAAATTAGCATTGCTGAATGTGGTGTAACATATTGTTCATCAACTATTTGTCAAGGCATTTAGTGGGTAAACTGATTCTGATCTATCGCAGCATAATGCACACATGGTTTTCACTGATAAGCATAAATTCTTTAAAGAATAACAAGTGTGCCTGTCATTGTTATGTATTTGCTTTCCACTATCATAGTTTGTGCGTGTGGATGTTGTACACAATTGTCAGCTCGCATGGGTGACATTTTCATTTATTTTAGTTTTTAAATGTCCTATGTTTTATGTGCCTTTTATAATGAAAAAAATCAGTGCCTGTCAAGGGACAGATAAGCTTCATTATGTTTTATTTATTTTTATTTTAACTGAGCGCTAATAATATACTCTTAGATGCAAAAGCACAGAGAAAGAATGTCTGTGTAAAAGGCATACAATCCAAAGCCCAGATCCTGCAAACATTTAGGCACATGCTTAAATTTATAGATATAAGCCATCCCACTGAAGTCCAAGTTAGTCAGCTACAGTCAACAGGATTATTCACATCTGTAAAGTCAAACGTGTGAATAAAAGTTTGCAGGGACTGTGTTAAACAGATCTGTTTGTAATTGCCAATGACATTCCTTTTTGTTGCCAACTCCTTTTTGTTGCCACAATTTCCTTAAAGCCCCAGTTGCTGAAATCATGATATTGCATGAGAATCTCAGCTTTCATTATGTTTCTGGCCCTCGAGGTTGCAGAAAACCTTGAAAAGATGCAGCGAACGCACCCTTAATGTCTCAGAAAGCGAGAAGGAACCAATGTTTTTAATATCTTTTGATCTCATGATTTTTTTGCTAGTGTAATTATTTTTTGGGGGGGTGGATATTTTTTGGCTCAATACTGAGACTATTTTTGCTTTTTGCTAACGTGTGTGGGTTTCTTTTTATTGTAGCCTTTTATGCTATCAACATTAAACTTATTTACAAAAGGTGGTTCAATTTAGGTCTTTCATCTCTACAATATAACACCAATTCATTTCAAATTGTATTGACAGCAACTGAAAATCATTTGCTTGCTTATAGGTGCTCAATCAGCTATGTGAAATAAATTCTTGGTTCTGATCCAAGATCATTGTCACCACTGCTAAAACCGACACTGCCAACATTATGGCTGAAAACCAAATAGACACTAAAACTATCATATCTTTCCCACCTCCTGAGATGACCCTGACAACAAGCCTACTGTGCATTGCAAGCTATTGTCATGCTGTACCTATGCAGTGGAAAACAAGCCATTAGGGATGGATTGTTTTCACCAACATTAAATTCACTTAAAGAAGGAGAGAGTTCAGAGAAAGAGAATGAAATAACTTTGAAACCTTGCCAGGAAAGGTGGGGGAAAGCCTTATCTGGCTTTTGACCAGCAACATGTATGTTGTAGTGTCACCTGAAGCCAGAGTCAGTGATTGTAGATCTGGATTTTATGGGCATAAAATGTTTAAGCTTAATTTTAAGATAATGATGTGTGGGATACTTCTCTTCATTATTAGGAGCACTCAAATATTTACTTGCAGGTCACTTCAGAGATATCAATTAAGTTAACGAAAGTTTATCATAGAGTCTAATCCACGGTTTTATGTAAATATGTAAAGGAAATGGTCTTTTTTAAAATAACTCAGCTCTCTTTCTCCCCACCCACATGAAATATTTACAAAACTTTTTGCTAAAGCTAAGCAAGTCCAAACCTGTGAAATGTAGGGGCTAGATTTCTAGAGTGCTCAACTTGCAGTTAAAAGATTTTCAGGAGTGTGCAGCAAGTCATGAAAATATTGCTTAAAAAAGGAAAATGTACTATACAGCTGGTTGGAAAATATGCACATAGGATGGAGTTCCTGAAATTATAGTTTTGTTAATACATCTCCTTTCTGCCTGGGATTACCAAGGTGTTACAGATGGTCATACAATCAAATATAGCAAGTTAATGTTTAAACTCTACATTTACAAAAGCATTTGTTATCAGTTTGCAGAAGACATCAAACAACTGAGAATCATATTCTTGGCTATTAATTAAAATCCTTATTCCTTCTTTTATTGCAAAAACATTTGATCCTTGGTTAGCAGGGGAACCTTGTATGAAGGGTCTCAGGTATTTTCAGTGTTAACAGAACAACAAGTATTATGTGGGAGTTTCTAAAGGGGATGTGGTGTAGAAGAATAAAAGAAACGTCTTTCAGTTTTCTGGTTTCCTTTCATAGAAGTAAATATTAACATTTGAACAAAGAGTGATTAAAAACGGCTGTGCTAGAAAACCGCATGTGGTGGGGTGAATAAGGAGTTATGAAAACGAGAAGCAATTCTTACCAGGTTAAAAACTAACATTTTTCTGTGAAAAGGTATTTTAACTGGTAAATTGAACAGTAATATGTCAATAGGACCAGATAGTATTCATCCAAGAGGATCTCAGGGCTAACTGTGCTTATGTAACCTGTCACTTAAAGTTGCTTCATATCAGATAATTGTAGGGTAGCTAATATAACACATATTTTTTAAAAAGTTTCCAGACAAAATTCTGGCAATATAAGCCTGTAAGTCTAACGTCAGTACCAAGCAAATTGGTTGAAACTATAATAATGAACACAGTTATGAGATGCATAAATAAATACAGTAAGTTTGGAAAGAGTCAACACCACTTTTGTAAACGGAAATCTATTAGAATTCATTGAGGAGGTCAACAAATGTGAACAAGGGTGATCCAATGTATACAGTGTGCTTGGATTTTCAGAAAGTCTTTAAGAAGGTCCCTCAACAGAAGCTCTTAAGGAAAGTAACCAGCCCTGGGATTAAAAGGGAAGATCTTCTCATGGATCAGTAATTGGTTGAAAGACAGGATGCTATCTATAGGTCAGTTTTCACAGCAGAGAGAGAAATAGCTGACCCCGATAGAATGTGTACTGGATCAGTGTTATTCAACATATTCATAAATGGTTTGGAAAAGCAGATGAAGTGTGAGGTGACAAAATTTACAGATGATACAAAATTACCCAAGATAATTCAGTCCAAAGCTTACAGAAAAGAGATACAAAGGGATCTGGAAACTGAACTAAACTGGAAAACAGGACGACAAAATGGCAGATGAAATTCATTGTTGATAAGGGCAAAGTAAAGCACATTGGAAAACATAAACAGTAATATGTGTACAAAGTGTTGGGGTCAAAATTAGCTAGTATCACTCCAGAAAGATTTTTGAGTCATTCTGAATAGTTTTCTGAAAACATCTATTCAGTATGCAACCATCGTCAAAAAAGATAACAATGTTAGGAACCATTAGGAAAGAGGTAGATAATACAACAGAAAAATTCATAATGCTGCTGTACAGATCCATGGTGCACCCACACCTTGAATAATGTGTGCCCCATCTCAAAAACATACATGTGAACTGAAAAGGGTGCATAGTAAGGCAACAAAAATTATTAGGTATAAAAAAGCTTCCATACAAGGAGAGATCCAAAAGACCGAGACTGTTCTGCTTAAAAAAGAGATAGGGGGGGGGGGGGGCACTGACAGAGGTCTGTAAAACTACAGATGGTGTGCAGGAAGTGAATAAGGAAGTTTTATTCACACTGTCACACAAGATCAAGAGGTCACCCAATGAAATTAACTGGCAGCAGGTTTAAAACAAACTTAAGAAGTATTCCATACCATGCACTGTCAACCTGTGGAACTTATTGCCATGGGATGAAATATAACAGGGTTAAAAAAAAACTAATTTCCTGGATGATAGGTCAATCAATAGCCATTAGCTAAGATGGTCAGGATACAGTCGTGCTTCAGGTGTCTGTAAACCTCCAACTGCCAGAAGCATCTGGAACTAGTCGTTGTTAAAATCAGGATACTGGGCTAGATAGACCATCAGTCTGAACCAATGTGGCCATTCTAAATGAAAATGGTTGGTTTTCCAGACAGGGAGGAGTAAATTTGTGAATGAAGATGAAATTTCACCAGTTACTGTGGAAAACCAGTTTGCTGGAGGAGATGTGTGGCTACTCAGAAAAAAAAATAGATTATGTGTAGGGCTAATAATACTGCTGAGTTGTGCTCTGCAAGAGATTCAGACATGTAAAAGACCTTCATGTGAGAGGGTGTGTCTACACTACAGGGCTTTTTTCAAAAAAAGTGGCCTTTTTTCTAAAAAACTTCACAGCAGTTTTTTCTACCGCAGAAAACCTCATTTTACACCTGACATAGGCTACGTCTACAGTGCAGGCATCTTGCGCAATAATTTTTTGCGCAAGAGTTCTTGTGCAAAAAGTTCTTGCGCAAGAGCACGACCACACTGCCATGTGCTTTTGCGCAAGAGCTGTGCTTTTGCACAAGAGCATCCATGGCAGTGTGGACGCTCTCTTGTGCAAGAAAGCTCTGATGGCCATTTTAGCCATACAGGTTTCTTGTGCAAGAAACCCCTGTTGCCCGTCCACACGTGCCTTTTTGCGCAAGAGCTCTTGCGCAAAAAGGCATATTCCTCATAGAAAGAGGAATAACTCTTGTGCAAAAAGCTCTGTGTTCTTATGATCTACTGTACTTTTTCTTGCGCAAGAATGCACTTGTAATAGTGTGGATGCTCCACGAGTTTTTGCGCAAAAACTCTGCAGTGTAGACGTAGCCTCAGGGAGAGAGTCATATGGTCACAAGTTAACATTGTGCAGTACATTAAGCGTAAGTCGTAGAGATAAAATTGTGTGTATGTGTGTGGTCCCAATAACGGTGTGTTGTGGCCTGGAAGGAATTGTTGCCTCTTTCATAAACATCCACTTGTCACGAAAGCCCTTACTGAAAGTTATTATCCTTATTATATGGCTGGAGATGTTCTCTTTGATCCAACTCACTCATAATGTTTTTCCTACAGGCTGCGAGAACACCACCGTGCTGCTATTAAGGTGATACGTCGGATGCAGTACTTTGTGGCAAAGAAAAAGTTTCAGGTACGTTTTGAACAGAGGTTTGGTTTTCTAAATAAACCCTTTTATATTCCTGGCTTATTGTTTCTTTTATGCATTTAAGAAAAAAGAGACTTGCACAATTCAAGTCCGTAATGGTGAGTCACACCCACTATTCTCTCTGTCCTTGAATAGGGTGGTTGTTTAGCAGCAGGTTAGTCAACTGTGGACATACTGGGAATAGGCTAAGCTGCTGAAATGCAGCCTGAATTAAAATGTTGTTTTCTGCTAATGGACTTGACCTTTCACCTGCTGTTATCTCCGTCTCATTCTTGCAATACAAACATTCTCATATGTCTTCATTAATTCTGAGTTGTGAGTTACTGTCATGCTGACTCAGTAGACTTAGAGATTAAAATACTACCTTAACCTTGTTTTCTATCTTGTACTCGATGTTAATGAAATCCTGATAAGGGATAGTGATGGAAATTTGTTCACATACTGCTAGGTTTTTGCTTCCTTTTTCTTGTTCCTTCTCCAAAAGTAAGAAACCCCTCTCCAAGTTCATGAGATAATCAGTTATCACTATGTCAGTAGCCTACATTGACATTTCTTCTGTTTCATTTTAGTTGCTGGTATTTTGGATACATAAGCATTTAACAATAGCAAATTAACTTTGGCCTGGTCAATAATAAGTTGCACCTGTCTGTCAAAGCTGTGGGTGTTTTAAAACCAATTTAGTTGACCTGATAGAAACCCCTGTGTCAACACTCTGTTTGATTTTAAACAGCTCATATCATATCATATCAGTTTAGCTTGTATCAGCAATTTACTAATGGAAGTCAATGGGCTTTGTGCCCTTATATTGCTTTGGCCTTTTGCAAATCTCCCTCTCTGTGTTTTAGTTTTACATTTTAAAATATAGGTCTTAGCCCCATTTATTGTAATTGCTAATTCGAATTAATAAATATATGGTAATACATTCAATTAATACATTCAAAAATCCTGGCACAATAGGCATAATAGGTAAAAGTTGCAAAAGGGGTTAAGTGGCTTGGGAACCTAAGTCCCATTTTCCAAAGAGACTTCGTCACCATTATTAATAATCATAACTAGGGTGACCCGATGTCCACATTTTCAATACAGTCCCATAATTAAGTCCTGGAGGTTTCCCAACTTTTTCTTAAAAATGGGCAAGTTGTCCCATATTTGTCGTCTTCTCCCCCCATCAATACTGGTGGGTCCTACTGTTGGCAGTATCCCTGCTCACCAGCTGGCCTCCCACCAGTGATGAGTAGGGGGTTAAGTGGCCGACAGTGACAATAGATATGCAAGGGCTAGTGGTGGGATGAAGATGCAATATTCCTGTGGCTGAAAGTAGCTCCTGTCCCTTTCCTCCTGTACAGTGCAGAAAGCTGCTGCTGGCCACATTCTGGTGTGAACCCTGACAAAAATCTGAGGAGGGCACGTGAACCCTCCCCACCCCCGACCTATATTACCGTAGGAAAATCTGGCACTATGTACCAGACGGGGGGGGGGGAGGGGTGGAATCTGTCCTGGGGGCCCTCCCAGGCATGGAGGACCCAGAGCACAGGGCTTTAGCCAGTAACCCCCCCCCCCCCCCCCGCCACCCCACCCCTCAGTGATAGGTGTATTGAAGTGTGCATGTGTCACCTCTCCCCATGTATGAATGGGGGCTTAAGGGAGTGTGTGTTACTCCTCCTTGTGAATTCTAAAGCCTTAAAGATGGTAAATAAAAAGAATCCACCTACACAGTATTTCTTTTTAACAGGGGGTCAGTCAACCTGATGTTAATTTGAATGTTTGTACTGCATAGTTCTGACTGATTCCCATTGAACGTTCTTGAATACAAGTAATTTTACTAGGTGACCCATATTCAGCATAGGGAAATATGCCCACCCTAATCCTTAACAATACACTTCCCACCTTCAGTACACACCATCTAAAATGAGTTTGTTACTCCTCCACTTTAAATGTTTGAAGGAATATGAGAATTATTGAAAAGTTGGTCAACAATTATTGGCAGCCCTTAAAAGCTCCCTATGTTAATAAGATATAAAATGGCACATTTATTTCTGGCAATCACAAAATCTAGGCCCTGATTTCACCAATGAAATGTATTAATGTTACAAAAATATTTTACTACTTTGCTACTGTGTAGTGATTTCTGAAAACAAAATCTCATCTGGATTTTTAAATTTGGTACAGCTGGTATTGCCTCTTATAGTTAGACTTGCCTGATTCTTCCTAGTATAAGGCCTTGTCTCTGGTTGCTTATAACTTTGCCAAACCTTAACTGTTCAGGCTGAAACCTTCCATGCTGGGTCTTTGCCTCAGGCCACATTTTTCTGCAAAGTTTCAATTTAAATGGCTTAGCTGTTTCTGAGAATAAGATTAATGAAATATCCAGTGTTCTGCCATATAAAAAATAATTCTTACACCCAATTAGCTGAGAAAATCTGGTTTCTCCATGTTTTGGGGGCAGGGACTTGAAATTCGAAAGGAGTTCATCGTGATGTCAGAGATGTGCTTTTCTGATGTTACTGTGAGAAACTGCCTGAATTTGCCAATTATATAAAGCTTTGATTTACCCACATTCTAGAATCTGGTTGTGTTGCCAGTTGCTGAACCATTCCTCTCATAAGTTTAGACCCTGAAAATATTTGTTTTGACTTAACAGTAGTTCCACACCTTATAATCTACTTCCCACCTGGGATTTGTCAAAAACAGATTTTAAAAATGCCTGATTATCTTGTACAACATTATCTACCTGGAAAGTAAACTAAAGTCCTCTGTAACAGATCAGTTGTTAGACAGAAGCTGAAAAAACATTGGACTGAACAGAATGGGACTATTCTTTTCATACTTAAAATTATTTGTGCTTGGTACCCAATTTGCCATCATGGCTCCTCCATTCTGCTATATGTTTTCCCGTCTGCAAGAAAACATGTTTCGCACTGTCTGTCCAAATTGCGTAAGGATGTTGTCTAACCTTCCCAGCATGTATAATTATTTTTTAACAATTAGTCTTAGCCATTCAAAATTAATGAAGAGTTGTCAGCTGACATCTAAATGAAATAGACCTCAAGACCATTCTACATGCTAATGATGTGCTGCAGAATCTTCCAATTAAGTTTTATTTGGAGCTATCCAAAACTTCCAGATCTCTGATAATAAAGTTAGGGGTTGGTTTTCCAAAAAGTTCCAAGGTATTTAAGGGAAAATTTTCAAAAAATGTTCTACTTGTCTTAAAGACCACAAATGCCATTGAATTTCAATGGGATTTATGCTTCTATTATGTGTTTTTGAAAAACTCGCACCAAATTGGGAGAAATCAAGCATTCTTCCTTTGAGTGTACATTATATTGTAAATCTACTTTGTTCTATTGTAGGCCAGAAAGTGGAACCTTAAAGGAATAAAATGTTTAGAGTTAAATATGTAAAGTGTCTGCTTTCCGTGGAAAATGTATGTTTTTGTTGGTGTTGAAAATCAAGATGTTAGAAAATAAAAAAATTTGGACTTAGTACAGAGGGACAACTTGTGCTTAAAGTTAAGTGTTTGCAAGATCAGTGCCTAAATATTTATTTTTTATGCGTCCAGAAGTTTGATGTTGAAAGAATAAAGAAAATGTCCCAAATGTATTCAAAATAGGTCCCAATGCAGCAAGGTGCCTAAGCTGTGCCAGATCTATTCAGGATACACCTGTCTATCAAATTCTGTGAAGCTACATGTTGTTTTTGAAAAAGATATCAGTCAACAAGGGATGGTGGGGCTGCCAAGGAAAAATGACAATCAGAGCTCAGTTTCAAAGACTTGTTAAAAAGTCATTGTGAGAAACCAAATGGAGACTACATAGACATGTCCAATGGCTTGAAAAGTAACACCAAAAGACAACTTCATTTCTGAGGAAAGCAGAAATGCATGCTCCATTTGGAGGCCATTTTATAACACAGCCCTCTAAGTCTAATGGCATCACTAGGCACGGCCACAGAGCTGCATTGTCTCCACAAGGGTGAATACATCACTATTGAGGGAAAGGTTCTATAGCAGTGTTTCTAAAACTTTTTAAGACCAAGGAACACCAAACAATAATTTTTTTTATGGACAACACCAAGGATTTTTATTGCTGAGAAAAAAAAAAAAAGCCCAGAGGGAAAAGTTGTTGAGCAAAAAAAAAAAAAGGGGGGGGGGGGAGGCTTGTCCCTTTAAGGGTGGCCATTTTGAATTCTCTTCTCTCCACAGCACACTGTTCTATAGAGTCTACTAGAAAATGGTATGTTGAGGGCTTAACAGGATCATGGGTAATGCCTTATGTCAGTTAGGGGCAACCAAGGTTAGTCAGTGGGCTACAGGAGTGGCCCTTCTTAATCTCAGTGGGCTGCAAGATTGGCATAACCAAGATCGACTCCTGGTATAAGACCGTTTTGTTAACTGCATATGCATACCTAAAATTTTTTTGGGGGGGGAAGCTGATTGATTGGATGCAGAGGCAGCTCACAGTCAATGTGTGCCATCAGCATGCACCTCACTTCACATACCCTTGCTTTACGTGTGTGTCACTTTTGTAATACAGTTAGGGAAAAATACCTATGTAGATGAAAACCAGCAGAATCTGGCAACCTTGTGCATGGGCACAAAGTAAACAAAAAGTCTTGCGGACCACACATAGAACCCCAATTGGCTGCATGTGGCCCTCAGGCCATAGGCTGCCTACTGCTGTCTTAAATCTTATTCCATCCCTCTGCACAAGAGTGAATTTCACACATAAGGAATCAATCAACCACTTCTAGTACAGTCTAGTTTATCCACACTATAATTTATTCTCAAAGCAGAGTACAATTCTTGAACGTCCTATTTAATTAATTCATGAGCATAATAACATTTTTACATGCTGTTACGATGGTGAAAGCTTTTAAACTCCTGGGCTCAAATTTATGTGCACTGGCACATGTCTGATCCACACAAACAGGACAGGAGAGCAGGATATGATTGCTGAGCCTTAAAACTATTTTTTTAAGCATCTGTTTCATTCCAGAAATTTTCTGTTGAAAGGAAATTAGTTTTCTGCAAAAAATAACTTTCATTCATGCACTGTAAGTATCTAACATTAAAAATCTGCTGTACATGGTGTACAAAGCTAAAATGCAGCTTGGTGTTCTGGTGATGACATGAGGAACTAGTGTCTCTGTTGTGGTTTTAATGATGTCACCAGAAGTTCTTGAAGTATTTATAGCCTTATAATTCAAAGTTTTACCACTTACTGGACTGTACTTTATATGTGATTCGGTTACCTTGCTATCAATCACGAACTGTGTATGTAATCTGCTATAATCACTGTATAGGGCTCTGGAAAACAAAATTGTTCAAAGCAACATGTACTTCAAAGGCTGTTGCGCATATTTGTACTTGACTATTGGTTGTGCTGCCCAGAAATTCCCTTAGCATTGGCTTTCCTCTTCCTTTCCCTAGTTTGACTCTTGCTTTAGCATGCATCTAATAAGGAACAACAATATGAAGCCATGCCCATTTTTAATGTTTGTCATTCACTCTTGTGCCTTCTGAAAACTCTCTTCTTGAATTTGATGCAAAATTCTTTCCTAACTCTGGCATACCAGGATACAATCCATACTAATGAGTAGCTGGGTCACCTCTGTCCTGTAACCTGGGGGTGCTCTTTACTATGTCTTACTGCTCACAGACAGCTTGGTTACATGAGAAATAAAATGGTTACAGGAAAAATAAAAATAAGATACATTAAGATAATAACTTAACAAACTTGTTAGTTTCAAGCAAAATTTCTTAGCACATGCTCCAGCAGATTACTGACAAAACTCCTCAGGTGAGGATCCTTCCTCCAGAGTCCAGAGGCTGCTTTCTTGTCTCTTCAGGTACAGTGAATGTGTGAGGTAGGAAGGGGCTGTGTGCTTTTGGGGTGGGTCCCTCTTTTTTTTATAGCTTCATTTCTCCCTCTTGAAAAACATTTCCAGCTGAGTTCCAGGATGCAAAGTGTTTGTGGAAGGATATTTCCTCCTGGTTCTTGCACCTGTTCGAACTTCCTTTGTTTTCCTTTCCTTCTCGGTGACTGTTTACTGCTTAAATGCAAATTAAGCAGAGCGCACATCCCTTTGTTTAGTACAGACCTCTTTGCCGACTTTGTTTGGATAGAGCTGTAGGATATAGAATATATTTTAATAATACAGGACAATCTTATAACTTCCGATACAATGTTGCCATACACGTTTTACCAGGACAATACCGATCAGCAAATTACAAATTTTCAACTGATACCTTACAAGGTGACTTTGTACAAAGACTATTACAGTACTATATTAGGTTTGAATACAGGGTATATTCTATCATACCAACACATTTAGGTAATTATTACTATTAGTAATGCTCCTAATTAGTAAAAGCATGAAACAGGCAGTGTCATTGAAATGTAGGAACTAGATTATATATTTCCTTTTCCAGTACTGTAAGGCTTGGATATTCTATTCCAACTTGCAGATTTTCTTTTGCCAGCCAAGTTAACAAACCTTCCAAGTAGTAAGTTAAATCATGATAAATATTTCCTCC
Source organism: Pelodiscus sinensis (assembly GCF_052426305.1). NCBI lineage: Eukaryota > Metazoa > Chordata > Testudines > Trionychidae > Pelodiscus > Pelodiscus sinensis. The sequence continues at coordinate 115,891,371 of NC_143056.1, read as the reverse complement.
TGAAAGTTCATTTACTGTGTCAATTTTTCACATACCCTCCAAATTAGATAAAATAAGCACAAGATAATCAGCACCGATTCTTAAATACACATTCCTACCTAGAAATGCAGCTTAACTTTACATAAGATGAGCAAATGTCACATTTCAAAAGGGACAGCCTGGTATATAAGCCCTCCTGCAAAAGCCCTGATTTTTTCTTAAAAACAGGCAAATGGTCCCGTATTTTCTGTTTTCCTCTCCTCCCATCAGTAAGAATGTAAGACAGGCCATACTCGGTCAGACCAAAGGTCCATCTAGCCCAATATCCAGTCTATCAGAGGCCAATGCCAAATACCTCAGGGGGAGTGAATACAACAGGTAATCATCATGTGATCCCTCTCCTGTCATCCATTTCCAGACATACAGAGGCTAGGGATACCATTCCTACCCATCCTGGCTAATAGCCATTTATGGACCCAACCTCCATGAATCAATCTAGCTCTTTTTTGAACCCTATTAAAATCCTAATCTTCACATCATCCTCTAGCAGGGAGTTCCACAGATTGACTGTACTCTGAGTGAAGAAAAACTTCCTTTTGTTTATTTTAAACCTGCTGCCTATTAATTTCACTTGGTGACTCCCAGTTTTTATATTGTGGGTAATAACTTTTCCTTATTCACTTTTTTCCATACTAGTCATTTTATAGATCTCTATAATATCCCCCCCCTTACTGTCCTCTTTTCCAAGATGAAAAGTCCAAGTCTTTTTAATCTGTCTTCAAATGGCACCCACTCCAAACCCCTCATCATTTTTGTTGCCCTTTTCTGAACTGGCAAGTCCTGCCGTTGGCTAGCTCTCTGCTTGCCAGCAGCCTGTCCGTCAGTGGACAGTGGGGGAATGGCCCAAGGGCTAGGAGTGGGGGTGAATTTTCAAGGGTGGTGGCAGATGAAAGCTTCAGTATATATGGCTGGCTGGCCACTCCCTCATCAGTCCATCAGTGCAGCCCCGCTGTGTGCCAGCTTTCGGCCTGCAGGGTCCTGCCCGCATCCCGTTTCTAGCCAGTTCTGGCTGCTTGCTGCTCATTATGGTGGCTGGTGAGTGCGGACAGGAGCCAGCCAATTACAAGTCACCTCTGCTGCTCATCCATGGGCCCTTTACATGGTCCCCATCTCGCTCTCCTCTCTCTGCTTTGTTCCTTCACCCCCTCTCTCCAGCCCTGCTGCTCCTCTGCAATGGGGTGCATCTCACTCCTAGCACTGTGTGGAGAACCAGCCACTGGGAAGAACAATCAGCTCACTAATAGCCTGGCTGGCAGGCTCCTTCCTTCCCCCACTGCCTCTGGGTTGGCCAGCACCTCAGAAAGCTCAATACCTTCTGGCAGGGAGCACTGGCCAGGAGGAGCCAAGCCCTGCGTGTGTCAAATCCCCACACAGCCTCTCTGCCCCCCAACTAAGATCTGGAGTTGCAGGTGGGGAAAGCAGTTCCCAGACTGTTCATATGCAGATCCTGCAGGTTTCACAGCATCCCCTCAGGCACCCTCTTCCCCCCCCCCCCCCCTGCCCTCAGGGAGCTCATGGCTGCTCTGTGCCCTAGACACTCTCCCAGGTTGAGCCACCTCTCCCAGCAGTTGGCTGAAGCCCCAGCAGTCAGATTTCCTAGGCCTCAGAGCACAGGGCATCCTTAGGGCATAACCTCTTCCTGCCGGTGCTGTAGCAGGGGACAGGAAGTGGCTGAGTTATGTCAGTGGCCAGCAGCAGCCTGCAGGTGTTGTTACCATTCCACACTGCGTGGGCAGGAAGGAACAAGCTGTTTCATGCCACTGGACAGTGGGGGAGAAGAGGAAGAGATGAGCTCTGCAGAGACACAGGCCAGCTCAAACCTCCATGCCGTGGCTGGAGGCTGCTGCAGGGGATAGGGGGCTGTGACCCTGCGTGCCGTCCTACATATTTCCTTGGGAAGACACAGAACCAGATACCAAGAGGGATGGGTCCATTCTAACGAGAGTGCTGGGCAGGGAAGATCAGATCAGTGTGTGTCTGACCCCTCCCTGTGTAAACTCTAAAAAAGCCTTAAAGACAAGAAGGTACATAAAAAGAATCCAGCTATGCAGGATTTCTTTCAACGGGGTCTCAGTCAGCTTGATGTTAGTTTCAATGTTTGTACTGCATAGTTCTGATGGACTGTCATTGAACTCAGTTGAAGACAAGTGATTTGACCAGGTGTCCCATATTCAGCATAAGGAAATATGATCAGTCTAATTTTACACACACAATATAAGCTTTCCTAGCCTCCATCTTTACTATTCCTTAGGTGAGAGAAGCAGCAGAGTAAGTTAAAAAGAAGGCTACATACCTACTTTTTTTTTATCAGGGTTCCACATCCCATCACTGTGAGTGTGAGGAATGCAAGATCGGGCCTGTTATTTTCATTTCTGTTAAATTAGGCTTGTCATAAGCTGTTCTGAATTTTACTTGACTCAGTGTTCATAGAATCATAAAGCTAGAAGAGACCTCAGGAGGTCATGAAGTCCAGCCCCCCGCACAAGGCAGGACCAATGCCAACTAAATCAACCCAGCCAGTGTTGTAAGGGCATAGTTGTGTATTCTCATTTTTTATTGTATCGTGTACACACTATCAGTCCATGGGCAAGATTATCTCCTTGTGCAAATTGGCAATACCTGATTTATACTAGCTGAGGAACTTGCCCCTTTCTAAGGAATCTAAGGCTACGTCTACACTGGCATGATTTTTCACAAGAACTCTTTTGCGGAAGGAAAAGTTCTTGTGCAAAAACTCTTCCAGAAGAGAGCGTCTACATTGGCATGTGCCTTTGCACAAGAGATGTGATTTTGCGCAAGAACATCCTTGCCAATGTAGATGCTCTCTTGCACAAGAAAGCTCTGATGGCCATTTTAACCATAGGGCTTTCTTGCGCAAGAAATTCATGTTGGCTGTCTACACTGGCCTCTTGCGCAAGAACAGTTGCGCAAAAGGACTTATTCTTGAGTGGGAGCATCATAGTTCTTGCGCAAGAAGCCCTGATTTCATACATTAGAATGTTGGTGTTCTTGCGCAAGAACTTGCGGCCAGTGTAGACAGGCAGCAAGTTTTGGCGCAAAAGCCGCTGCTTTTGCGCAAGATCACACCAGCGTAGACACAATCTTAGAGTTTGTCTACACCAGTGTTCTCTCTAAGCTGCAGGACAGCACAGCTTCACGGGTGATTTATCAGCCCTGCCCAGCCAGTCAGCTCCCTGCACAGAGCCCTGAGCCTCTTACTGGGCAGGGCTTATTAATCCCCTGTGAAGCAGTGTTGCAGTGCAGCATAGAGGGAACGCTGGTCTACATTGCACTAAAAATCCCAGGGCACCAAGTCTCAAACTCCAGGTCAACTGCCTTAGCCTTGCAGGGCTGGGCCTCCTGGGCTGAAAATTGATGTGGCACTGCCCTCCAGGCTGAGCCCAAACCTCTACACTGCAAATTTTAGTCCCGCAGCCCAAGTGAGCTGACCTGGGCCAGGGTCTGGACTTTTAGTGCTAACAAAAGGATTTATTTGAGTGTCAAGTTTGCTGTGAAGTCTTCCATCACTCTGTCCATGCTCAGGTGGAATTGTCACCCCTGCTAATTCCACAATTCTGAAGTGACCCAAAGCTACACTGATTTGTGATGGGAATCTGACGGACTGAACTAAAATTCCCTTAATAAACTGATTGAACTGGGGGGGGGGGGCGGGAGGGAGGAAAGGAGAGAGTGATTTGAAAAGGAAGTGATGATCTGTAGTAATCTGATAAATTTATGGACTAAGAGAAAACATTCAAGAGAGTAAAGAAAACTGCTAAACCTGTGAGAAGTAGAACATTAGTCTGCTGAAGGTGTCTGACTTTGAAGACAGCCCAAATTCTTAAGAACCAACTTCTACCCCAAGCAGTTGATTATCCACCACAATCCCTAAATCTTTTTCTGAGTCACTGTTGTTGTTGTCAAAAGGTCTAATGCAATTCTTGGATATGTAAACAGGGGAATCTCAAGTAGGGATAGCTAGATTATTTCCCCTCTGTATCTGGAACTGGCATGTAGGGTGCTGGAATACTGTGTCCATTTGGATGTCAGTAGTTCAAGAAGAATGTTGATAAACTGTAGAGGGTTTGGAGAAGAGCCAAGAGAATGGTTAAAGAATGAGAAAATATGCCTTCTGGTGCTGTTTAGCTTAACAAATAATAAGTCAATGGGTGACTTACTGTCTATAAATACCTACATAGAGAAAAAATATTTAATAATGGGCTCATCAGTCTAGGAGAGAAAAATACAACATCATTCAGTAGCTGGAAGTTGAAGCTAGATGTTTTCAGATTGTAATAAGGCATACATTTATAATAGTGAACATAATTAACCATTGGAACCATTTACTAAGGGCTGTGGTGGAGTCTCCCTCACTGACAATTGTTATATCATAATTGGATGTTTTTCTAAAAGATATCCAGTAGGCATTATTTTGGGTGTGGTTCCATGGTGTATGTTATAGAGGAGGCAAGATGATCACAGTGATCCCATCTGGTCTTGGAGTCTACAAATATATATTGCTGGACTCGTGTCAAGATTACTTGCACAGAACATCTTGTTCTCTGTATTTGTCAGCTTTCGGGCCTATGTGAGCTTTTATGCAACCACCCAACAAGAATACTGGTTTGATTGAAGGCCCAGATTTCAGGGAGGTCTCTAGCTTGACATCTTGCTGCCCTGTTCTCAAGACACAGTCCTCCATAAGGTCACTGGCACAGCAACATTAACACACTGGCCTGACGTTAAGGTTACTTGTCTCATGTCAAAGGGCAATCTTCTTTGACACCAGTGGCTGAGTACTTCAAGCATGGGCTAGTGCAAAAGTGCTGGCCTTTGGCTTACCAACTCAGCAGAGAGAAATCTGTCTGCAAGAGACAGAGTTTATGGCAACTGGCCTCTGAGCATGACACTTACTTCCAGAAGAGCCCAAGATAACCACAAACCTCGGAGCAACATGCAAACACTTCTTCCATGCTCTCTCAATTCCTCAGTAACCTGTCCAAAAGTACATATTCTGAAGTTCGGAGAGGGAAAGAGAGGGGGAAAAACAGACAGACCCTTCATAAAACATAATTTGTAAGTTCGTGGACATGGTAAAAGAACCTGTGAAGTCCTAATATTCTCTCGTGCATGTAATAGGGCAGAAAATCATCAGCGCAAGTTTTCTGAAAAATCTGTTATTGAGACAAATCAAAGGCATGTTCTTGTGTTTGCTATGGTGATTCTGAGGTTCTTCATTTCTGGGTTTTATTTTACAGCAAGCTAGAAAACCTTATGATGTACGAGATGTTATTGAACAGTATTCTCAGGGTCATCTCAACTTGATGGTGCGAATCAAGGAGTTGCAAAGAAGGTATAGCATAAAGTTCTCTATCCTAAATTGTAAATGTCTGTGAAGCATGTTCTGATATATAGTACAGTAACCTGGGAATGAGATTTAAGGGATTATAAGTGACATGTAGGACTGCAAAATTACAGAAATACTGTTTGATGTAATTTACACTAAAGGTTTTTATTTTGATACGTTTTTAAAAAGTTGAAATCGTATAGAACCAATGATCTGAACCAACTTATTATTTGTATTGCTTTAGTGTTTACATACCCCAAACATAGATCAGTACTCCAACTATGCCGGACCCTATGCAAACACAGAATAAAAAGACAGTACTTGCCCCAAGGATCCTGTAATTTAAGAATACTTAAGATGGATACAACAAAGGAAGCCTCAGGAAGCTATGAGACATTACTGATCATCATGAAAAGTGTTGGTTGTTGCTAGAATCTATAAAATGGCTAAAGAATTAAGGCACTCAGATAGAATTGATATTTTCTTAACTTCTATGGCCAACTTTGGATCAAATGAAGTTGTTCATTTGAACTGTAAAGCAGAATGACTTTAACACGGCAACCTATTATTTAGAGAGGAAGTTTTTCAACTGAAGAAAGTGAATATTCTGTTGTTTAAAATCTGCGGAACAGTTACCTTCTGTTAACAAACAATATAATTTGTTTCTGTTTACAGACTGGACCAATCTATAGGGAAGCCATCTCTCTTTATTTCTGTCTCAGGTAAGATGATACATTTTAATTCCTGTAGTAAATGGAGACTTATCAGTTACAAGCTTGAATTGAAAAATGTCTATTGCATAAGTATATGGCTAAAAACCACAAAAATGTGTAGAACATTCAGGTACTATGGTGATATGTGATGTATCTTTTTGTATTTTACGAACATGAGAGCTAATGCATAGAGAGGGTAGTGGACTTCCCCAAGGTAGCACCATAAATCGGGAGCCTTGAGTCCTACCCCCCTGCTTTAATCATTAGACTATACTAAATAACAGTATATTTATTTATTTGTTTTGAGATATGTTTGAACATATATAGAGATCATCCAGTTGGCCTCTGACAGCTATTTGTTAATGTCATTTCCGGTTTTAAATTTTTTGAAAAAATGCAGATAAAACATTCTCTATGCACATTATCAAGGTGGTTGTAGAGCTTTCCACTGTGGAAGTTTGTTTTTTCAATGGTAATTAGAAACATAAACTAAACTTAAGAACAGCATTCTCTTGGTTTAAAGCATAACATTAAGATTGAAAGTGCCCTAGACTAAAGAGCTATTAAAAACTTGGTATGCACTATTGCTATAAAAGAAACAAATGCTACTTGTATTAAATAAAACTATCATCCTAGCAAAGGTGTTCAATTATTCTGCACTGGTGGACTAGTTAAACACACCATGTTATGGCTTAATGCTATATTATTATAACAACGTGTGTTCATTTAAAAATGTGCCTTGCTCCACAGAAAAAAGCAAAGACCGAGGGAGCAACACGATTGGTGCAAGGTTGAACAGAGTGGAAGACAAGGTAGGCCTGAATGGTCATGGATGGAGATGGTGCATTATTGTACAGCGCTGTGTTTCATAGTATTTCGGAAAAAACATAGGATTTAAAATGGAGTAACATGCCTGGCTTTTCCAAGTGAGGGACAATCATTGTAACACTGGAAGTTGTGTTTTCTTCATGATTGTTTTAACAGCACAGATGAAGAAATCAGATTTTTAATTAATCTCAGACTTTTTTGTTACTCACTTGGTTTTTGATTATTAATGGTATATATTACACATGTCTTCATGCTCTACTTCCTTCCTCCATGATAGATAAAAGGCTCTGTTCCTTTAATACTCTTATATATTACAGTCCCAAGATTTCTCTTTGATCATTGCTCTGTTGTTTATATAACTCCACCTACTATTCCTTAGAGAGAGGGGGAGCAAATGTTGTTCTGTCCTGGTTTTCATTCTTTATGACAAATGGAGTTTTTCCTTTCAAGTGACATCAAGCCTGGGGGGGAGGGGAAAGCTGTTCTATAATCACAAATTAAGTGCTTTGCTGCAGCCCTTTATTTCAATGCTAGCTACACATGATGAGCTAGACAGAAAGATAAAGACCTATGTCAAATTCAGAAATATAGAATTGTCAATTTTTTTTAAGGATTGACACAGACTTAAGCATTGATTGGAGCCTTCCCTGTCTCTCAGTAAATCTTTTTTAAGATTTGCAAGGGTTCTTTTAATATCATGATCGTTTTCACTCATTCAGTGTGCTGGTATGAGTATAACTAGAAGCACAGTTTATGAAGTATCTTGAGAAAAGAAGCTCTTACCGTAATTCTAGCAAACAAAACACCTAATCTACAGCCATTCACCAACAACTTGTTTGTTTTTCACTTAGTTCTCCGTCATACACCACTAAAATGTAAATGATTGTGCTCAGAGGATTACTTCTATGTAGTGGTGGTGTATGGTGTTTTAAAGAAAATATATGGATTAAAGAGTTAGGGTCAGAGATGGTGTGTGAAGAAGTGTGTACTACACAATGGTAAGGCAGTGTAAGGCCGCATAGGCACCCAAAGAGGTTTTGCAAATGTAAGTGCTATGCAGTGTGCTTGGAAATGATACACACAAATTCAGCCCATTTCTCAAAAATCTGGCCTTCTGCTTATCCTTGTATATCCTCGAGGTGGATTTAAAGATGTCGAACATCACAAACATTGAACAAGTCTCACCTTGGCAATTAATTTGTTACCAAAAGATTAGGTAGATTCTGGGTGGTAGTATTTGGAAACGCACAGTTAAAAGATTTTGAGTTGTAACTGGTTCAGAAAACAGAAATCCACTTTCTAAATCCAAGTATATTCAGACTGAAGCTTGCAAGCTGCAGCAACTCCTCAAAGTGCAGCTCTCTGCAGTGGATGATTTAAAAATTGTGTGTGATTTAATTATTAATCCGTTTAAGTTAACCGATCTGGATGCTTTTACTTATAAAAACATAAGAATGGTTATACTGGTTCAGCCCAACGCTCCATCTAGCCCAGGATCTTATCTTTCTACAATGGGCAAAAATCAAGTGATCCCTTCCCAGTCTCCCATGCCCAGCTTTTGACCAACAGAGGCTAGGGACACCATTCCTCGTCATCCTGGCTAGTTCTTTTTCGAGCCTTGTTATAGTTTTGGCCTTCACAACAAATTAAGTTATTAACTTGCACTAAGTTATTAAACAATACAATCCTACATATATTCATCTCCTGTTAATTTGGAGTAACATTTTCAAAAGTGTGTGAATATCAAAGGAGACTAAGTGCCATTTTCACATGTGAAGATGCTCAAAGTCACAGGTGCCTAACTCTTGTTGAAAATTAGTTTCCACTTGAGCCTTTGAAAATCTGCTCAGAGTTCTAAGTTTCATTAAAAGTCAGTAGAACGTCAGAATCTTTGTCCCAATTTCAAAAGTGACTTAGGTTTCTTAGATGCTTTTGAAAATTTTACACTGGATCTTTATTTTTTTGGCAGTATTTTCTAAGGATTCCGTTTTGTTTTGAAATCTATCTTCAGCATGTTGTTTAGCATTTCTTTAGAGAAAGGCAGAAGATGTTCTCAAATTCTTCCTGTGGCTGCAGTAAAAAATGATTTCATTATAGCTTGTATATTGACATAGATACTACTATATTCAACAGCATATTTGCATTGTCAAACTGAAATGTCTTTATTTTTTCATCTCACCACTACTTTCAGATAATTTTTTTGTACATAAGACTAGCTGTATTGATTAGATAATGTACATCTCTGAACCCATCAGATCACCTAATAAACTTCAAAGAAACTAGATCTGATACTTAAAAACAAGGCTAAAATTTGCCCCCGATCGACCAAAATTAAATAAGCAGTATTTTTATACTTCCATTACTCGACATAACAGTCATAAACTCAAGGTGTACTGATTGATAAGGATGTGCAAATAGTAATTAATTATGTAGAACAGTAATACTCTGACCTCAGTGGTTTAGGAACCAAATTAGGAATCATTGTTACCCAAAAGAGCCCCAGTAGTGTGAATTCATGGTTTCATTTACTGTATATTCAAATAATATGACAGGGGAAATATGATACTTCCTAAGTAGGGTAGATAAACACTCCATCTAATACATCTGTTTGATAGGTAACTAATATGCTTTTATATAAAGAGATTCAGACTCAGATTCTCTGTTGCACTGGAGGCAATCGCTGGTGTAGGGCTCTCGTGAAGCTGGTTATAGCTCTCTGATTCTCAGGTTGCTCCAATGGTCCTATAGCCTGTCCTCCAGCTGGACACAGAGGCTGGCTAGCTCCCACTCATGGTCTGCCCATGAGCGGGGAGTGGCATATAAGCTGGCTCTGTCCCAAATCAGGACTCCCCATGCCAAGCAATTTCTCCCTAGATAGTTTCCAGCTTCTTTGTGCCAGCAGGAAGGGTACCAAGGCAAGTTGCATCCATTTATCAGTCTCTGTCTGCAGAAGAGGTATTCGAAGTTACTACTGGCATATAGCATAATAATAGCCAAAATATCAGAGGTGAAATAATTGTCCCATTAAAGCAATGGTAAAACTCTATAGAGATCAGTGGGGCCAGGATTTCACCTAGGTAGTTTGCTTTTTCAAGTTGTCTCTTCACCTTATAGACCACTTATCTTTTTGGGTTCTTTTTAGGCCTTTTCCTGTCACTGCCGACAAAGCATTTATACTTGTCTGTAATGGTGAGACAAGCAAATCTGTTCAAGAGCTATGTTGCTTCACAAATAATAGTATGCGAAAGAAAAAAAATTGGTGTATTAATAAGTGGTTCTTATCTATAGTTAAATGTCACCATTTTTGCCAGCAGTTATCATGTATTATAGAAAAATTCTGCACTCTTGGCAAAAAATCTGAATTTTCGTGCATTTACCTTCCACCCAAAAATACATTATTTTCTAGAAATTAGGAACAGTTGGCAGGGAGAATGGTTTCCACCAGCAAAAACTACCTTGAATTTTCATATAAAACACACCTTTGTTTCCATTAAAATAAATATTTTTTTCTTCCTGTGGTGGAGTTTGGCACCTTTCATGAGATCTCTAAGGGGAAAACAAATGCCCCTTAATATTTCTGTATAAAATATCACCCATCTATCCTGTGTACTGAATGAGGAATGAATCCTAGGGAAAATAGTGTATATGATCATATGAATCATAATGCATATGCACAAGGGGGCTTGTCGCAGCATATTCACTCCCTGTCTCTTAGGAGAAGGTATGCCAGGGTGTGGACACCACCTAGTTGGCTGTTGAACCTCTGGCAATCTCTCTCTTTCTGTCAAGGAGCACCAGCCCTTGGTCCAGAGTAGTACCGCCTAAAGGCTAGCTTCCATGAGGAACAGTCCATTAACACAGGACAGCCTGGCCTGGTAGCCAAAGTCAGTAGGGGTTGTTGACCCTTTAACTCAGGGCAACACAGCTTGGTAGCCCAAGTCCATCAGCCCCTGTCTCAGGGCAGTATGGCCTAACAGCCAGAGTCAGTTGTTAGGCTTTATGGCCCTGGGATAAGGGCTATCAGCTAGAGTCCATGGGGTTTGGCAGCAACTGCCTCGGTAGGGGGACCTGGCCCCACCCTACTCTACTGGGTCCCAATCCAGGGCACTGTGAGTGGCAGAGTGGTCTGCCACTCCCTCAGCAGGGAACCCAGCCAAAACTTGCCAAGTGCATCCTCATTGGGTTACTTCCTACCAGTGCTGGTGGGTTGGCATCCATGTGGTCGCTGGGTCTTCTGGTTCCCCAGCAACTGCTTCTTCCTGTGGCTCCTCTGGGGCTGTGTACCAGCGATCTTCTGGGACTCTGGTTCACGCTATCAGGGTTGCTAGCTGGTAGAGCCCTGAGCTCCAGCTGGAGGTCCTTCTCCATCTGAGGCCCACCAAGACTGAGCTGCTTCCTGGCCTTTTATGCTGCCCTAGCATTTGGAGCATGCCCAGTCTGGGTGTGGGGGTGGGGCGAGACCTCCTCCAACCACAGAGTTTTAACCCCACCTGCTTCAGTGAGGGGTATGCACACCCCATCACAGGGCTAAATTAAAGAAAAAACAGTTAAAAAAATCACCCCAAACACTTTAAATTTTTCAGTTGTGGACAACTGAAAATACACTCTTATAATAGCATCAGGCAACCTTAACTGTAAGTGTCACTATAAGGCCTATAATAATAAGAGTTACAACTCACAATCTGATATGTATTCAGAACACATTTTAGTTTAGCTACTGTTCTGTGCTACATAAGAGTCAGAATCGAGTGCCTTGTCCTTTGAAAGATGAAGAGAAGTCAAGAACCCCATCCTGTCCATCTGTTCCTCTAACTTGCACCTCAGAGGATGTGGCTGAGTAGGAATGCAGCAAGAACAAATCAATTCATTTGCAGTGGACAGAGCTTTCTTTTTATCCTGTAACATCTGTGAATGTCCAGCCCTGCTGGCAGCCTACTCACAACCCATGAAATCTGGCTGCTGCTGGCTGGCTACCAAATGCAAAATCAAAAGCAGTTTTCCAGATCTGCACAGCTGTTTTATGTGCCACTGTTGATCAAACTGCAGAACACACTACATACCAATGGTTTAATTCTCAGAGTGCATTGAGTTTGATCCAGGACAAAGTCTGCAATACACTCAAGAACCTTAATTTGTCATGGATCCTTTCTTCTCTCCAGTGTGATTTTATTTTTTTGTTCTTATGACTGTTAAGATACATGCTGAGACTAAAATTAATATATTCCTATCCAACTACTTTCTAATTGTTATTTTAGGAATAGTATTCCCAATGTGAATTTTTCTAGTTACAGGTGGACACATTGCTTAACTTCCCATAGATATTTTAATGTCAAAATCCTAGAATATCAGTTGACCATACAGCATGGGCAAAACCTGGCAGTGCTGCATTCTGATAATCTGCTCTACCTATATGTCATAACTCCCAATGAAATCAATAAAGGTTCTGTCTGTGTATGAAGAGCAGAATATAACAATCCTTGAGAAATTAAAATAGACTTCTCCTTCATAAAATCATTGCTACAATCCATTGCTATAGTAAAATTTAGATATACAAGTCAAATTGAAAATAAATTTATCATGGGAAGTAGTTTATAATCCTTAGAAATATTTCTAAATTCTCATAATAAAAAGAATGATTTAGTGATTTATTCTGTTGTCTATTGACATGATGAAAGACAGAATTGCTCCTTAAAAGTAGAACTCTTTGAGAAGTTGTTCCTACATGTTATTACTCAACAGAGAAACATGCAGCGGTATTTTGACCTCTTGTGGTGGTGATTTGTGCTTCTGTACAAATTGGAACAGTCCTCCCATTCTCCTTCCTTGTATAGTGCACCTACTTCCCTGCAAAAGCCATGTGATTGTTAAACTTAGATTCCCTACAAAGAATCTTTTGCAACTACAGGACTCGTCTCTCAATACAATAGCTAAGTATGGAATTTATTTACATTCTGCAAGAGTAGTGGTACCTTAGTGGCCTTCTGTGTGCTCTAGGGTTGCCAGTTTTGATTGGATGTTTTCCTGGAGATTTTATCACATGACATAATCCTTCATTAAAGATTAATCTTTAATTCCTGGAGACTCCAAGCCAGTTCTGGAGAGTTGATAAACCTAGTATTGGGCTTTAAACTGAATCTGAAAATTAGTTTAAACACTGTCCTGGCTAAATTGGTTTCTATTGTGATTTGATAGCATATACTAGATGTATTAGAAACTGATTTAGTGGGAGCCATATTTAAGCATGGTTCCTTCACTCCTTCACTTTGGGTATGTCTACACTACCCCACTAATTTGAACTAGCGGGGTAATGTAGGCATACCGCACTTGCAAATGAAGCCTGGGATTTGAATTTCCCGGGCTTCATTTGCATAAGCCGGGTGCCGCCATTTTTAAATCCCGGCTAGTTCGAACCCCGTGCCGCGCGGCTACACGCGGCACGGAGTAGCTAGTTCGGATTAGGCCATTCCACGAGGAGTACAGCTAGTTCGGATTAGAAGCCTAATCTGAACTAGCTACTCCATGCCGCGTGTAGTCGCGCAGCACGGGGTTCGAACTAGCCGGGATTTAAAAATGGCGGCACCCGGCTTATGCAAATGAAGCCCGGGAAATTCAAATCCCGGGCTTCATTTGCAAGTGCGGTATGCCTACATTACCCCGCTAGTTCGAATTAGCGGGGTAGTGTAGACATACCCTTGGATCCTAAATATGGATGGAATCTAAGATCCAGTTGCTTACTGGAACTAATTTTCCTTTGCCTGGATTTTGCTGTTTGGCCCCTCATCAAATAATACCCCATTATGCAGATTTCATACCGAAATTTGGATTTTTACATCTGTTATTGTTTAAAAGCCATCTAGACTGGATAATGAATAAGTATTTCTCTAGTTATATACTGTGCGTGGTATCTAACTGATAAAATATGTAATTTGCAAGTTTTATTACATATTGATGACACATGTTTTTTTTAAAAAAAATCCTTAGTGCATCTTTGGACAAGATGTAAAATTGAAGTCCTGGATGCTTATCATCATTATAGAATGTATGTGCCCTTTCATATTAATACAGGTGTAGTAACCCCCATGTCCTGGGTAAATTTGAACACTGGTAAATTAGAGTCTTCCTAACAGATTTCACTGTGTATGAAATTTGATGCATTTTTCCTCACTTCCTGCTTTAAACTGTTTTATGTTTTTGCTGTACACTCATAAATAGCTATAGGGTTTTACTTTTACTGAAAAGTGGGAGCTGCTTTTCAGTGAAAGATGATATGTTATTCTTTATATACGTCACACAGGTGGTATAAAGTTTAATTATTGAATATTTGGAAGATATTTTTGGACACTTGAAAAAACCACATTATAGAAGTTCATAGTATTATCAACATAATCATTACCCCATGCTGTTACTGTGTACTTATAATAGTGGCACTTAAAAAAATACATTTTCTGCATGAAGCATCTCTTACATATTCAACAGCCAATGCTGTTAGGTGCTGAGCACCTTATATTAGTTTCATTGTAGTCAGTCAGCGGTCATGAGTACAGCATGTCAAATGATCAAGCCCAAATGCTAACAATATCTTCCTACTTCCAAACACAGGGCATCTATACAATTTTAAATATTAAATACAATTCCAAGAACATGGCCCATCATTCCCCACTGTTAACATAAATTCAAAACAAACAACTTTTGTTTCCTGTGCTTTGTCATTGCAAATGTGTTGCATCCTGTGAAACAATCTATTGCTGAGGAAACCCCTAGAATTATCATTCTTTGCTAAACTCTAGGTACAGATTGTCCATAATACTTCATTCAAAAGGAGGGGGATATTTTTGCTTGCTTTTTATGTTTAGAGTGTTTCATTCCTCTCTAGCATCGATGGATGGAAATTAGACACTGTACTGTAATCAGCAGTCAATGTCCCCCATCTGTTCCCTCCTGTTTTCCAGAGGTGAAAGGTTCACCCCAGCCCCCCTCCCCCCCCCCACAACCGGATACATAACGCCCTAATCAAATCATATCTTAGTTTCTTTTCCAAACTTTCTTGTTACTGAATAGTTTCTATTTTGATACTGTGCTTAGTAGGCTTATGCTCAAACTTTTGTGGTGTTTTATTCAATTCCAAGTACCAATTTCCCCTATGTAACCAAACCGATGAGCATGTATTAAAGCTGATGTTCTGTAGTATCACAAGGTACATGGTACACCATGCCACTTGTAATAAAAAAATCCAAGCATATATCCAGTGCAAAAAGATTTAGTCCATTAAAGTCAAATGTACTGTTCCCCTTGACTTAGGGGACTTGGAAGCAGGTCTTTAATCTTAACATAATGTGGTCATGATTATCCAAAATATGAATCTGCCTTGATCAGGAAGGGTGGAAAAATGTTGATATTCATATTTGTCATTGGAGTCTATGATCCCATCTTGCTGAGCAATGCGGAGGAGGGGGGGTTGTGATAATTATAAATCAAAGTATTTACCGCACCTATGGATTCTCTGTGCGCACTGATGTTGGACATTAAATGAGGTCACAGTCCATGTATGTAAATAGCAATAGGAAAAAAAATCCGGAAGAGGGAAACTGCTTCCCTTAATGTATATGATGAGATGAACCTGAGCAGAACTTGTACTGTTCATTCTATTTTAATGTTACTTGATAAGCTAATGCCACTGGTGAGTGGTATTAACAATGAGTGGACTAACAAGAGTCTCTTTCTTATTGTTGTCATTGGACACACGTATGGCAAGAAGCTATAGATATTCCTGTATCCATTTGAACATTGTCATTAATACCTTTGTCTCCATTCTTTGTAATGCCAATTCACTGACAAAGTTGGCAGCATTTGGTATTGATTCCCATATGCTTCTGTGTGGGTTTGATTCATGCCTTTAGAGTCTGCAGTGCAGAAGCACAGGAAGTAATAAGGCCCACAGGGCTAGCATGTGAAGGGGATGATATGCAGTAGGGTTTTTTTTTTCATGTGAGGTGACTGAGAGAGAAGCTAAAAAATTAATTGAGCTGTCATTTTTCTAAGCCAAATATGTTCTGACAGTGATCGTCATTAAAAAGACTACGTTTCCAAAGGTACTATACCACACACCTAATACAGTAATTTCCCATTTTAAATACAGGAGAAAACTCTAGTATCCAAGGGTATGTCTACAGTGCAAAGTTAATTAGAAATAACAGCCGTTATTTCGAATTAACTTTAATAGCATCTATACATGCAAACTGATATTTCGAAATTAATTCGAAATAGCTGAGTGCTTAATTCGAATTTGGTAAAGCTCATCCTACAAGGAGTAACTCCAAATTCGAAATAGCTATTTCGAATTAAGTGTTGTGTAGAGACTTAATTAGAAATAAGGGGCCTCTAGCCCTTCCCAGAGAGCCCTGGTGGCCACTCTGGGCACAACCAGAAAAACTTACTCTCTTCTCCCCCAGCCCCAGAGCCATTAAAGGGGTAGACCCTGGCCATAGTGCCTGTGCCAGCTTCAAGCCTGCCAGCCCAGAGCCAGCAGTGGCCACCGGGGCCCCTGACTCAGTGGCCCCAAAACATGAGCCAGCAAGCCACTGGCAGCCAGCCCTCCACTGCTCCCTAGGAGCAGTCTGCCAGCTCCCAGGATCCTGACAGGGGCCGGAGAAGGTGGGCACCTTCCTGCTCCAGGGTGGAGATCATGGACCTTATTCAGGTTTGGGGGGGATGCCCCCAATATCCATGATCTCCACACTAGATGGAGGAACATGGCCATCTATGGTAGGATAGATGCCAACCTGGCCATCAAAGGCCACATGCGAACCCAGGAGCAGGTTCACATGAAAATCAAGTTGGTCCAGCGAGACCCCCAACCCTGAGCCCTGTGCTTCCCCTCCCCATTCTTTCTCTTACTTTCTCCTTCCAGCTCCCTCCTCCCCTCTCCCACTCTCTCTCTTCCCCTTTCCCACCTCCTTTCCCCAGTCTTCCCAGAGGTTCATTCCCCTGCCCCCGTTTTGTTCAATAAACCCAGTTTCTATTTTTGAACATACGTGTCTTTTGTTTGACATCAGGAAGGGGGCTAAGGAGGGGTAAGTGGAAGGACATGAGGGAGGAATGGGGCATGAGCCCCGAGTGGTAAGGATCGGGGTGGCTCTGAGGTCTCCTCGGGGTGGACGCTCTCCCGCAGGGCCTCCTGGATCCTGACAGCCCCCCGATGAACCCCTCAGATGGCAGCCTGCAGCAAGTGCAGCCAGGATGATAGCAACAACCCCACGAGACGCACCGGCGTGCCCAGGGGCAGCTCTGGCTCCATGTGACCGAGTGCTGTGGTGTCCCGAGTGCGGGCACTCAGGGCAGTCCAAGACAGGACGGCTTTGCTGTCCCTCATCAAGGACAAGCAACCGGGGAACCCTGAGAACTGTCTGTCCGGGGTGGGGGTAGGGTCCCTTTAAGCATGGAGCTCAGTTAACCTCAGGCAGCAGCCCCACACACTAAGTCCTAACCAGCCCTGCTGGCACTGGTTCTGGCCAGCCTTACCTTCGATTCAGGGTCCACTCAGTGTGGACGTGCTATTTTGAAATAATAAAACGCTATTTTGAAATAGTTTTTGTGAATTAAGTATTTCAAATTAAGTTAACTTGAATTAACGCTGTGGTGTAGACATACCCTTAGATGTTTCTCAAGCTGTTGGCAAATGCTGGTTTTAATACTGACAACTGTACACCTGAAAAGAGTCCTTAACATATTGCTCATCTTTCCGTTTTCCTTGAAATGTCTGCCTTCCTTAAGTCATGACTATTCACAGTGCTTTTTCAGTGTGCAGCAGCACAGCAACCTGTACTCTTTTGGGGATTGTTACTCTACTTCCTGCTGTACCATAAATAGCAGCACATCCTTAAAAGGCAAGTATTTTGAACCTGCCAGGAAAATGAAGACTGTCTTTCACACTGGTATACAGCAACAGCAGAACAAACGTTAAAAGTTATTTTTTATTGAATATTAAGGCTGAAAAGTTAATGTGAATAGTATAATTACAAATTTTTCAAAATGTCATGCCTTTTATTTTCCTGACCAGAAAAGTGCGCCACAGAAGGAGATGTTCAGCATTTTGCAGGTTGAATCTATATTTGTACTATCCAGTTCAGGCAGATATTAAATTTTGGCATTATGCAGAGATAGATCTGACAATATACAGTCTTCTGGATGCTCAGAAATATAACTAAAAATGATCTGTTTGGAAATTAAATTTAGAAAGATCTATCCAATCAATAATACAGATATAATTACTAGCAAATAATGACTTATCAACTCTACAATTTTTTTTTGCAACTATACATGTGATGGATAATGAAGATTTAAAATAAATATAAAGTTGTGGAAGAGATTAATCACTACCCATTCAGACCCTTTTCTCTGTTCAGAGTAGGAATGTTAAATGTAGATTAATTTACTAATCAAATAGTCAATGGGATTTCCATCAACTATTTGATTAGTCTAGAAGGGTGCTACAGTTCAAAAGCACAGGGCTTTTTTTTTAAATGTTCAAGAGCCCCTCTTGTACATTTTAAAGGTTGAGATGCTTCAGAGAGCACAGGGCCAGCAGGGGAATCACTAGCTCCTGCTCCATCACCCTCCCCCCCACCCCTGCCCTCGCTGCCTCTCTCTGATAGAGACAGCAAGTGTGTGTGTAGGGAAGCAACTAGTCGCATCACTAGTCAACTATCCCATAAGCTTATGCTTATCGGGTAGTTGACTAGTCCCTTATACCGAATCTCTGAACTAGTAATGTAAGAGCAAGGTAGCTGGTTTGGTGCTGTATTATGGGATGTGAGATACCTTTTTTCTATAAACAGAATTGAAACCACATCTCCCTTTCACATAAAATTTGCAAACAACTCCAAGCTCAGAGGAGTTGCAAGCACTTTGGAGGACAGGATGAGAATTCAAAATGATGTTCATAAATTAGAGAATTGGTCTGAAATCAGCAAGAAGAAATTCAATAAAGACAAGTGAAAAGTTCTGCAATTAAGAAGGAAAAATCAAACACACTGCTATAAAATGGGACATAACTGGTTAGGTGGTAGGTAGTACTGCAGAAAAGAATGTGGAGGTTACAGTGAGCCCTCGCTACTTCGCGGTTCGACCATCGCGGATTCACGACTTCGCGGACTTTTTTCATTACATTATGTATATACGTGAATCCGCGATGGTCAAACCGCGAAGTAGCGAGGGCTCGCTGTATACATGTTAAATATGGTGTCCCTACTTCGCGGATTTTCAACTATCGCGGTCGGGTTTGGAACCTATCTACCGCGATAAACGAGGGTTCACTGTATAGTGGATCACAAATGGAATGTGGGTCAACAGTGTGATGCAATGATAAAAAAACACTAATAGCATTCTGGGGTGTATAATGTAAGACATGGGAGATAATTGCCCTGCTTTACTCAGCACTGGTGAGGTCTCAGTGGGAGTACTGTGTCCGATTCTGACTTTAAGAAAGATGTGGATGAATTTGAGAGTGCAGAGGAGAAAAACAAAAATGAAAAGCGTAGAAAATCTGAACATATGAAGAAAGTTTTCTATAAAAGAGTATGTTTAGTTTCAGGTGATAAAATTGTTTTCCATGTCTGCACAATGGGCCCGCAATAACTAAGTGAAGCCGGTAGGTCCTACTGCAGTACAAATAAAAAAGATCAATAGTTTAATTTTGATTCTATTAAATTAATGTTATTTTCACTAGTACTTCATTATAAGTTGTGTACCTGGGTCACAAAAGCCAATATTGCCAAGTCTCACAATGTTTGGTGTTTTTTCTTAAAGCCTGAGGGCTCTTAGAGTCATGGGATTATGTGAGGCCCTCAGTTTTCATGTTAAAACAAAGCAAAAATGAAATCCTATTCTCATTGAAGTTAATGGGATTTTTGTCATTTCTGTGAGGTACCAGGTTTTCATCGCCAGTTTCTGGCTCTCATGGTTGCATAGAAAAGATGGAAAATGTGATTCAAATCTACCCTGACCCATCAAAACCCAGAAAGCAAATAACAAATACAAAATGTATTTTTTTAAAAGCATGGTTTTAAGCCAGCTGTGATTTCTGGGGTCCTGACTCATGATTTTTGAATGTTTGGGACTAGCAATAATGAATGAGTTTTTATGTACAGGATTAACGTTCTGTTCCTTGTGATTCAAATATCTGTGGAGAAAAGGAGCAACTACCCCAAGGACTGTCTATTCAACAGGGCCCAGGGCTCCCAGCTGACGGTACTGTGGCAATTGTTAGAGCTCTGAGCCCTTTAAATTGTTTCCAGAGCCCCAGGCAGCACACTTTGGATGGTGCTAAGGGCTGGTTGGGAAGGTACAGCACAGTCAGGTGACACTGAAGTCTGGCTGCCCCAGCCCTGCTTCTTCTACCCGAGGCCCCACCCCTTCCAGGAGCATGGAGCTGGCTCTTCCCACCGTGCCCAGGGTGGGAATTATGTTAGAGAGAGAGAGAGAGAGAGAGAGAGAGTGTGTGTGTGTGTGTGTTTAACTCATAAAAACCAAAATGTGAAGGAGAAACCATCAGGAGTTTATCAGCTGATCAAATAAATAATCCAATAAACAGACTTTAAATTAACTACTATTTTGGGGATCTTGTTGTGTTTATATTTGAGTAGGTATGTGAGTGGACATAAGGTCTGCAAATCGAGGTGACTGATCTTCCGTTAAACCGCACAAATCCTGTTTTGTCTAGCATTTCAAAGATAAACCGATGATGAAAGCAAGATCTGAAACTCAGCCCACACCATTCTTATGTGTATGCTGTTTACGTCTGATGTGGTGTGGAAATGCACAGTGACTATGCAGACAGAGCACGTGGTGGAGTTGTCTGGAGTAGATACCCTACAGGAAAGAAAATGGGAAAAGTGTTATAAAAAAAACCCAGGAAGGCTTCTTCTCTCAAATCTAGATAAAATCAAACATAAGAGTCTCTTTTAGCTTTATTTATTTTTATAGTATTAAATTGTTGTTGATAAAAAATCAATACATATTTTAAAATAATGGACTAAATTCAACTCCGGTGTAAGAAGGTGCAGCTGCAGGGAAATTAGATGATCTGGACTGAGTTGGCCTAATGTTCTTGTTTATTTACAAAAAAAAACCACATTAGAATTAAAATCTTTGATCCTTATTTTAATTTGAAATGGGTATCAGGGAGAAAAAGTGCATTAAAATCAAGAGGAATCATTTTAGCTTAGATTCTTTTTGGCTGCATTAAAAGTGCAGACAAAAGGAAAATATTTCTCTCCTGTATTCTGCTGTGTCAGCTAACTCCATTGAGACTAGAAAAACAGGGGGTTTCAGCTCCTACAGTGCAACTGCTCCCCCATTCAGGCTGAGGTGGGGAACGGATGGAGTCTTAACGCCAGGAATAGGGCTGTTGCAGAGTTTATCACACTTAGGGATCAGGAAGGCAACAAAGGGTCATAATCTGCTTTCATCAAAGCTCCCGAGTACACATAAAAACACACTGCCCCATTCACAGAGCTTGTGCCAAAACCACAGTTTATCGTTGTGTGTGCAAATCAAAGACGTGTATTAATTTATACAAATATGACACAATGTAGTCAGAATGGCTTCACCAACGCCCTTATTTCACAAACTAAGATATGAGCTTCTGGCTGTTCCATAAACTGATTTTATTACTTGGCGGGGATGGAACTATGTGAGAAGTAGCAATTCGTTGCTGTTTGTTTTTTGTAATACAATAGTAGCTAAAAGAGCTCACCCAAAATTAGGGCCCTCTGTGCACAGTGATGTACACATACATAGCAGGAGAGAGTCTCTGCCCTATTAGTCTTACAGTCTAAATATATAGGACCAAAACGAGTGGGAGAGAGGATGTCTTATCACCTCCATTTTACAGAGAGGAAACTAAGGCACAGGGGGATCAAATTACTTGCCCGAGGTTACACTGGAAGTCTGGTTGAGCCAGGAATTTAACTTGAATTATCTGAATCCCAACCCAGTGCCTTAACTACAAACCATCCTTCCTCTCACTTCGTTCTATACTTCTTCATAAAGCCTCTTCAGCCTCCTATGATGATATTGATCAGTGAGGACAGGGGCGTAACAGAGTTCCATTAATTTTAAAAAATATTCAGCACCTGAGAAGGGTTTCTAAAAACACAGAACAATCCACTCCAGCCAATATAAACATACTGAAACTATGTTATATATAAGAGCTTTTAAACCATGTGGGAACTGGCCTTCAAGCACAGTTCCCCCACAGTCATATAGGGGACTGGATAAGCTGGAGTAAAGGTGTTATATATATGTTTTTTAAAACGCTTTTTAAATATTTAAGCAGAGAGTAAGGGTGTTACTATTAAAAAGTCTTGGACCCAGTAATGTTAGCTACTGACCCTTGTACGACATCCATTACTCTTGCTTTTCTCTGTTCTCATTCTCTCTCTGTCTGTCTCTGTCTCTCTCTCTCTCTCTGGGTATGTCTACACTACAAAGTTTTGTCAGAAAAATGGTCGTTTTCCTGACAAAACCTGAGTTACGTCCACAATGCAATCAGGTTATTTCTAAAGTAAATTGAAAGAACAGAGAGGTTTTTCTGGCATTGGTACTCCTCTTTCTATGAGGAAGAAGCCTTTTTCCGAAGAGCTTTTTTGGAAAAAGGCGTGTGTGGATGGGAAGGAGGGTTTTCTTTAGAAAGAAGAGGCCTCCAGGAAAGAACACAGGTGCCCTGGTGGACACTCCGTCCATACTAATAACAACTCTGTAGTTCCTGTCTCCTGCCAGCTCTTAAAGCTGCAGGCACTCTGGACAAGTCTTGTGGCAGGAAGCTGGCCTGAAAGCAGTGCTCCGACTGCGCGGCTAGCTCTCCCTGCCACAGGCCTTGCCACCCATAGCGGAGCCACAAGCCCCCAGTAACCCTCCTGGATCGCACAGGGAGTAGCCCCAGGGGTTCCAGGACCCACCCAGGGGGACCAAGAGGCAGGCACCCTCCTGGTCCGGAGCGGAGATCAAGCTGTGGCATGAGGAGGAGACATTGCAGGATCTCCGCTCCAAGCTCCACAACGCTGAGATCTTTGAGCACATGGCTGAGTCCCTGGCAGAGCGCAAACACTCACCCTGGACCTTGGAACAGGTCCGGAGTAAGGTAAAGGAGCTCCACCAGGGATACGTCAGGGCCAGAAAGCGCAGCTTGCGCTCAAGGGCTGGACCCTACACCTGCCCCTATTACCAGGAGCTCCACTAGATCCTGGGGGATGGGGAAACGTTTTCCCCATCCACCGTGGTGGACTCTGGCCTCGAGACCCCCGCCATCGCCTGACTGGAGGGCATGGAGGAGGAGACAGGCACCGTCACCCTGTCTCTGAAGCCAATGCCTGTCAGCCAGGCCTCGTCTGATGCTGGGGAGGGATCTTCAGGTGAGTGCTCTCAGTTTGTCACACACATTGGACGGGGGAGGTGGGCACACTGGGGCGGAGGGTGAGTATCACTCAGGCTGAACATTGTGCTGCAGTCCGTGCATGTGGAACTATTAAATTGCGGGGTCCAGGTGTCAGGTATAAGGCTTCCTAAGCCATGGCATCGGGGTAAGCCACGTCCCCCATGATGCACAATGGCATCTGCATGTCCCCAACTGCTAGTTCATGGTGGGGGAAGAATGTCCCTGCCTCCACTTTCCGTACAGGCTAGAGTTCCGAAGCACTCAGGCATCGTGTGCCCTGCCTGACCACCCAACAAAAATGTCCGTGAACTGTCCATGGTGGTCGACCAGGGCCTGCAGCACCATGGAGAAGTAGCCATTCCTATTAATATACTGGGCCACTCGATGCTCTGGTGTATTGATCGGTATGTGGGTCCCGTCTATGGCTCCAGTGCAGTTCTGGAACCCCAGGGCAACAAATCCAGCCACGCTCGGGTCCAGGTCTCTCAGACGGATGACCCTCTGCAGCAGAGTCGAGTTGATGGCCCTTACAACCTGCAGAAGGAGATAAAGAAACACACAAAACTGAGAATGAGAGAGGGAGTGCCTGAGCCCTTGGGAGGTGCCTGCCCTCCTCTTCTTCCCTCCCCTTCCCCAAACACCCCAGGAGCCACACCCCCTAGGCAATCCTCCCAGCAGCAGGCCTGTGTGAGGGCGGGACGGCACAACCCCATAAGGACGGGGCTTTCCCCCCACCCCCATTTCCCAGCCCCGAATCCCCCTTTCCCGAGGGAGCCCCTTTTCCAGGACTTCCCCCTCCCCTCGCAGGGACTGCAGGCCCAGAGTGCCTTACCTCCATGAGGAGGGCCCCGATGGTGGACTTCCCCTCGCCAAACTGGTTGCCAGTGACTCTCTTCCCTCACACTCAGCTCAAACTGCACTGCTTTGGCTAAACCACTAAACTAAATGTGGGTAGCATACAAGAGTGTGCGAGAGGCTGAGATTCTCAGCTTGGCTGATCTGAATATTTGTGGACTGATCCAAGATATTGACATACAAATCCAGCTACATCAGACATCCCAAATTGAATTGAAGGGTGGAACTCTTGAATATTTGAGGGTTTGTGATCAGGTGATAGAGGCAGGAGAAAATAAATCCGTTGCATTTCACCTGGATGAAGGGGGAAAATCCCAGTTAAATTAAAGAAGCTACATTAAATACCAAAAAAAAAAGCAGTAGTTCTCCATAGTGGGTCACCCTAATTTCTGTGTATATGCACTGGATATACAATGTAGGTTTAAATGTGGAGATACAACTAAGAAAATGATCGACATATCAGGCTTTGAAATAGAGACCTTTATTGTGGCCTTTTTTAAAAAGAGAAGTTGGGATAAATCCAGGAAAATTGTATGTGAGTTAAACCCAAAACAAATAACTTTTTTTCTCAAACCCTTTTAGATGTATTATCAATGAGGAACACAGGCTATCTGTCAGTCAGTCATGAGACTGCTACAGCAATAAAAACTCACCCTTTTACTACACATACATAGCTGTTGTTTACAAATGCTTAACTGATTTTAATGACTAAAAGATTGGCTTGTCTCTTCCCAACCCCCCACCACAGCTGGTGGATGGGTGCAGGGTGGGAAAGACTCTGATGACACAAATGCTATTGCACAGTGCCATGAAAACTTTAAATAAATTAGGTTTCAAGCAAATTCTGTGTATATAGTCTACTGACTGCCTACATATGTATTATTACATACACAAAAACTATTTATTAAGCAATTAATATTGAGATTGCAAAGTTAAGCACTTGAAAGTTAGGAATTGACAGAATTAAGGTTACCTGTGCAACTTAATATGGTACACTTTTGCATGTGTGTGATGGTAATTTTTAATTACGTGAGCACACATAGGTTTTCCCTAAAGAATTCATGCCTCTTATAAAAGCACAGACTGGACCTGCTTTGGGAGTGTATGAGGATATTGACTGATGTCTATACAACCCCAGTTCATTTGTTACCGAAATTGAAGCAGTGACATTTAGCAACATATTGAATAATGAGGAGAAAACAAATGTTTAATAGTTGTATTTTAAGCCAGTGTTGTCCATTCTGTGCTAGGGTTTCCAGATACCTTCACAAAAAATCCCAAACAGTCAGGGAAAAATTGGTTGAAAAAAAAAGAGGTTGCTGCGTCTTTAAATTACCACGCTCCTTGCTCTCCCTGCTCTCGCAAATGCCTCCAGCCCTCTTTTTGAGAAAAAAAAGTCCGCTGCACCTTTAAATTAACACCCTCGCCCTTCCCTTCCCTCCCTCCCCCCACCCTTGCAGATGACACCGGCCATCCGTCCGAGGAAAACAGAAAATACCGGACATTTTACATGTCAGTTATTGTCTGTTTTTTTATTGAACGGAAGGCCAAAATACCGAACTGTCCAGGCAAAAACCGGACACCTGGCAACCCTATTCCGTGCACTTGCCCCTAGGCCCAGTCTCCCTCTCTGATATTAGTCTCTTCTCCCCATCCTGTCCCTGGTTTCTTATCCTAATCTCCCTTTCTCCCCCTCTTCCTTTTCGCCAGTGGCTTCTTCTCCCATTTTCTTTGACTCCCCATACCTCGGTGACACAGCACTTGCCCCCTGTGCTCATGTAGCTTCCCTCCTCTGTGCTGCCTGGGTCCAGCAAAGGGGTGAGGTGCATCACTGAAGAGCACAGGCTTTTTGTTCTCAGCTCAGATGTCGGACCTGAATGGGGCCTAGACTGGCCCCACCCACAGGAGCCCAGAGCTGCAATTTCAGGGAAAATCCTGCTCAACCTTGGGCTGGAGTATGCCCAGTGCAGATGAAATCCACAAACGATTTTTAACTGCAAAGGTTTAGCAATTCTGTACTGAGCATGTGCATACTGTGATCCACACACACACACCCCACCCCGCCCAAGAAAGCTTATAATCTGACCAAATTTGAGTGGATTTTCAGAGACATGAACAGATATACCCTGACACACAAATTGCTCCTATGCCAAATTTCAAGTCCACAACCCATGGGTGCATAAGATGTTTTTTAAAAAAAGTTTGCCCATAATTCTTTAACGTGACAAAACATAATATTTTTCCCTAGTTTCTTTTGGGAGCTGAACTGTTTGATCTGAAAAAAAAAATGGCCCACGGCAGATAACTGGCTTGCAAATTTTCTGAGTAAACAGCTAACATTTTGGCTAAATTAGAAGTCATTTTAAACAACTTACTGGGAAGTGTTGGGCAACCATAATAAGAGGTGTTACCTGCTATACTATGAGGTTTGTCCATTTCTGCACTCCTCTACTAAACTGTAGAGTCACCACAGGTGCTATGCCAAGAACCATGATAAGCCAGAACACAGAACCCATGGCTATGCCTTCAGAGCCAGGGCCTGAGAGAAGTATGGCAGAGAACTATTTTGGCAGCTCTTCATCACCCAGAGATCTCTCCGTCCCAGTGGTACTACTGATGGTCAGATTTTCTTGCTCTCTGGCTCTCTATCACTGCAACAGTATAACAGATCTGTAATATAATAAGGAATCGGTCCTGAACAGTGGAAAGTTTCAATCCATTTATAAGGGTGTGGAATTAGGGAATATATTATAGCAATCCCTAGGTTCTTTTCCTGGCTATACTACTGACGGGCTATATAGCCTTAGGCAAGTCACCTCACCTTACTGTTCTTCTGTTTCCAGTTCCACTCTTCATCTTATCCATTTAGAAACTCTTCATACTTTTTCCTGTAAGCAGGGACTATCTCTTATATCTTTGGATGGTGCCTAGAAAGTTTCCTAGTAGTGCCACAATTTGGGCATTTTGTAGAAATACTAAAAAGTTGTGCATGTAGCCCAGAAGGATCTGGATTCTGTTGGTGCTTCTGGGTATGTCTACACTACCCTCCTAGTTCGAACTAGGGATGCAAATGAAGCCCAGGATTTGAATTTCCCGGGCTTCATTTGCATAAGCGGGGAGCCGCCATTTTTAAATCCCCACTGCTTCGAACCCCGTGCAGCGCGGCTACACGGGGCTCGAACTAGGTAGTTCGGACTAGGTTCCTATTCCGAACTACCGTTACTCCTCGTGAAATGAGGTGTACCGGTAGTTCGGAATAGGCACCCTAGTCCGAACTACCTAGTTCGAGCCCCGTGTAGTCGCGCTGCACGGGGTTCGAAACAGCGGGGATTTAAAAATGGCGGCTCCCCGCTTATGCAAATGAAGCCCGGGAAATTCAAATCCCGGGCTTCATTTGCAAGTGCGGTATGCCTACATTACCCCGCTAGTTCGAACTAGGAGGGTAGTGTAGACATACCCTCAGTTGGTGCTTTAGACTATTAAACATAGAAAAAATTATGTATGACCAGCAGCAACAAATCAAAACATACACAATAACACTTGAAACATAGATATTTTCCTGATTGCTATACCAGATGCATTCCTGGTAGAACATATAATTAATTCACAATCTCCAAATGGTTAAAATGAACAAGGAAGTTGTGCATCAACAAGGGAAATGGATTCAGGAGCTGTTATAGAAATTCAACTTCTAGCAAAATTGTAATATCCTGAAAGAAGTAAGCAAGCTTACCAAAATGTATCAATAGAGATCAATGAGAGTCAATGTAAAACCAAAGAAGCACATATGACAGTACTTTCAAAAAGTACTTTGTAATATTTTGATCACTCATCTGAAGGAAATTATTGCTATTGAAGGAGCGGATCTTTTGGCAGCCAGGATCATTTAAAATTTGAATTTTTGGGGGTGGAAAATCCTATATGTCAGTCTTACTCTCATGATGACACTCAGACATCAGAGCAATTCACATGATTTCTTCAAAAATATGTAAGAAAAGTAAGACAAGTTCAACCGTACAAGATTTAAACTGTTCATGCTTATGAAAAATTTGAAATCCAGGGAACACAGTCTAATAAAATTATAGGCACAATGTGAATATTTTGCTCTGAAGACAGGGGATATTGTTTATTGACACAGAAATCCACAGCAGTGGTTCTCAAAGTATAGTCTGCGGACCACTAGATCCATGACTGTCTTGCAGGTGGGCCTCAGGCTTGGGGCTTGGCCCTCACCTCTCTGGAAGTGGGGAGCCCCCTTTTGAGTTTGCAGTGCCAGTGCCAGCTTCCTGCTGTGTGGGGGTAAGAGGGCGCCTCGCAAGCTGGATCCACCTTGCCGGGGGAGAAAGCCGCTTCATGCACTGCCACTCCTCACCCCCGGCCGGTGGAATGGCAGTGCAAGAAACCACTCACCTGGAGGTTTCCCTGCTGCTCTCATTGGCTGGCATCTCATCCAATGGGAGCAGTGAGGGGTGGTGCCTGGGAGTGGCGGGGGACACAGAACTAGGTAAGGCCCTGCCATCACCTTCATGCCCAGACGTTTATCCCCATCCCCCTCACATACATCCCTCCCAGCCAGACCCCCCACCCGCACCCTCCCTCCCAGCCAGACCCCTCACAACTTCCCATCAGTCCTGTATCCTACCTTCCACCCCCACCCCTCCTACACCCATTTTGTCATCATGGTCCATGGGCCAAAAAGTTTGAGAACTACTGATCTACAAGAATGATTTAGTACACAGCAGTTTGAGACAGCTAAATATTTCCTTGACATGATTGAAAAAACTGACCTAAAGGAAGATAAACTCCAAGAAGACTAGTTGGTTGAGCCAAGTACCCTTTTCCTGCCCTGAAGTATCTTGTCCCCATGGTAAAGTCAATGTCTTGGAAAGAGAACAGGGCTAGATGTGT
Organism: Pelodiscus sinensis; assembly: GCF_052426305.1. NCBI lineage: Eukaryota > Metazoa > Chordata > Testudines > Trionychidae > Pelodiscus > Pelodiscus sinensis. The sequence goes on along the minus strand of NC_143056.1, from coordinate 115,862,249 downwards.
TGTGCTATGTAATTAATGAAGGGGTGCTAATTGTCCAGAAAAGGCTAACCAAATAGAATAGCAGAGATAAATACAGGAGCTCATCACTACTAAGGAGCTACTAGTGCCGATAAGCAACTTCTGCCAATGCTCAAGATGCTGTCTCTGCTACTAAAGGGGGTTGCCTCTTCTACCCACTTTGCAACTTGATATCAGGGCTCTGTGAGAATTTGGTGTTGAATAACAAAGAGGGCCATTTTGACATATCTGGTTTGTTTTCCACCTTCCCTTCTGTGCTCGTTTCCTTTTCTTTTTCCTACCTCTTGTATTACTTTATACCAAAATGATGATGTGAGTTGTGCATGTTATTATACATAGACCATAAATGGCACTTAGAGTCCATGAGCTAACCGGTCCCTTTGCTACTAAGGGTACTCGCAGTCATCTCGTGCCAGAGTATAGAAGTGTTGTGACTTGGAGGGCCAGCTATTCTAAACCTTAATATGTGCATATTTTCTTTGAGGGAGCCTAGGCAAACCATACTGTGTTGAATTTCTTGGCATACTGTGTATCTATAATTTAGTCTAACATTTTGTACTGTATATAACTGGGCACAGGATCAAGAAGCTCCACCCAAACGTTAAGAAAAATAAAAGCAAACTTTAAAAAAAATGTTAAAGGGTTGCTGTCAAGTTAAAAACAAGATACATGTTTAAAAACCAGCGTGGTTACTTATATTACAGTTAATACAGTAGATAATTAAAACCAAAAGGAGTTTAAAATCTTCATTTACTTTTCACTGTTTTTGCAATTATCTTTGGTGTTTGGACAGGGAAAAGAGAGTGGCCAGTTTTGCTTTCAGGTCTCAGGCTAGTATTTGCTCCAGCTACAGTATGGCAGCTGTGGTAAGGAGAAGGAGACTGTTGTATGTGCGGAGACCAGAAAGCCATTTAAACACAGCCATATTGTTCTGCGGAAGGGTCTTGCTCCACCCATCTCAATTTCCTCCACTCTTTGTCAGCTCGTTGTGCTGCCAAAGGAAGGGGAGGAGAGATGCAACTCTGTGGCTTCCCCTTCCTTTCCCTTTCCTGCCCTTTCACTGTTTACCTGATTTTCAGAGTGGCGGAGTCCTTGCAACTCCCATTTATGCACTAGGGAGGTCTGGGTGCTCAGCACCACTGAAAAATCAGGCTATGTGTGTACTGTGAGAAGGAATAGAACGTCACATCTCCTGCACAAATGGGTACTCTCAATCACAGGCAACTTGCTGTGGCTACTGTGTGATGTAATCTCCTGAAAAACTATGTCAAAAAGTATTTCTGTAGAAACAGGAAGAAGAGCAGACTTAGACAAGTGCCCCCAAATGATCCAAAGTTATTATTAATAGTAAGAAATATATGATGGTAATACTATGGATCAGACTTCAGGCCCCACTGTGCCAGGTACTGTACAGATGCTGAAAAGAGACAGCTTCCTTTAATTTAAAGCAGGGCTGTCAATTTATCTGTGTTAACGCATGCAATTAACACAGGGAAGGATTAACACATTTAAAAAATGAATGCATTAATTGCAGGCATTAATGCTGCACTGCCCCCTTTGAAGTGCTGCTACCAGCGCTACAAAGGGGCAGTGCATAAGGAACCTAGGATCAGCTGGAGTCCCCAGCTGACCCCGGTCTCCCGCAGTGCTGCCCCTTGGAAACATCGGAGTGGCCTTTCCGAGGGCAGAGCTGCATGGAGCTGGGGTCAGCTGGGGACTCCAGCTGATCCCAAGCTCCTGCGGGGCTGCCCCTTTGAAACACCGCTCTGCATTTCAAAGAGGCAGATGCACTGAGCCTGGGGTCAGCTGAGGACTCGAGCTGATTCTGGGCTTCCGCAGCGCTACCCCTTTGAAATGCCACCGCAGCGTTACAAAGGGGCAGCAGACGTGACTAATCGCATGATTAATCGCGATTAATTTTTTTAATCGCTTGACAGCCCTAGTTTAAAGCTTAAAAAAAAAGAGGGCCTAGATTTTTTTCTTCATTCTTCCCTTTACATGTGAGGTAAATGATACTAGGCATATTTTAATGGCCAATGCTGAGGAGGAATCTGGCTTTGCTCCTAGTCCTGCAGTTTTATTCTGGGCCTTTCATGTGCAAGAAGAGTACATAGTGTAGGCCTGCATATAAAAATATGTTGGTTAAGAAGTTTTTTATTTGCTTATTACAAGAATTTATAAGGTGCAACCACCATAATATCTGAGCATCATACATGGAGAATTTTCTCTCTCTCTCTGAATGATTCAGGTACAACTGAAGCACCTGTCACCATGATCTATAGCAATTAAGTATTGAGCATGTCCTCAAGGGCTATGATCAGGTGGCCTACCATTGACTTTCCTCATGACTTTTTTTCCTTCTCTCTCTGAGAAGGGAAGAGGTTAGTGGTATTTTAAAAATATAACATGCAACTTTCCATGTTTTTTTCTCTTCCTTTTTTCCTTCTCATGCTTATTCTTTCCTTTGTGCCTAAGACAAGATGATTGCTTGCTGAAGGGTTTAACATTCTGTCAGATGCCCTCTGTTGTTACCCTTGAGGGCCATGGGGACCAAGGAAGAGGAAGAGGCGACCCTTATTTGACTCATGCAAGTCTTTAATCCTAGAGACCTTCCAGGAGTGTACTGTTTTCTTATGAGATGGGAGGGACAAAGAAGATTTAATTTCAGAAAATCAGGCTCTGTAGCCAGACTTAGGAAGAAGGCAGGTTGGTTAAAGTTTACAACTCCTTTTTGTTTAGCATCTGGAAGAGTGCCAAGGTGTTTCAGGTTTCTTTTATAATGAGTGATCTGTATTCAGTCAGAAGGTAACCAGACTAAGTGCAAGATGTGTGCAGGGAGGGGGTGAATAGCTCTTTCAACAATGAATTCAATGTTGTATCTCTACGATTCCACCTATTCCCAGTCTCAGAAAGAATCCTGGTGCAGGAAAAATCCCCATTGAAATCAATGCGTGGAGAGACTCTGGAGACTAGAATTTTCTCCCTCACATAGTGAAAAGGGCTAAAGGGGAGGAAAATAACCCACATACTCTGAAGATCCCTATGTATCGATATGGATATACAGGAATCTGGAAGAGGCCAGAGCCATCTGTGCCAACACTTCCTTACTACTGGACCTCTCCTGTCTTCCCTTAGTCAAGTTGATTATATTTGAGCTTTGAACTTCCACAGGTACATGTGAAAGTCTGTCCATGAAAAATCTTTTGACACAATAGAGTTCAGTGACAGAGGCATGTGGGGTGATTTAAAGGCACGATGCTCCTGTGGTGATTTAAAGGCCCCAGTCCTGCAATTCACATAGGATAAATTAATGGAGTGATGTTCAGAGATGTTGAACCTCCACAATCCTCGTGGTTTTTGGAAAACAACACTAACAGTGATGGCTCATTTAGAAAGCTAAAACCAACAATGACAGAGCAATTTAATGATGGGGTAGAGGTTGGTTAAAACAGTGAAACTCCAGGGCTACGTCTACACTGGCCCCTCTTCCGGAAGGGGCATGTAAATTTCAGCAGTCGTCGTAGGGAAATCCGTGGGGGATTTAAATATCCCCCGCGGCATTTAAATAAAAATGTCCGCCGCTTTTTTCCGGCTTTTAAAAAAGCCGGAAAAGAGCGTCTACACTGGCCCCGATCCTCCGGAAAAAGCGCCCTTTTCCGGAGGCTCTTATTCCTACTTCAAAGTAGGAATAAGAGCCTCTGGAAAAGGGCACTTTTTCCGGAGGATCGGGGCCAGTCTAGACGCTCTTTTCCGGCTTTTTTAAAAGCCGGAAAAAAGCGGCGGACATTTTTATTTAAATGCCGCGGGGGATATTTAAATCCCCCGCGGATTTCCCTACGACGACTAGTGAAATTTACATGCCCCTTCCGGAAAAGGGGCCAGTGTAGACGTAGCCCAGGTGTTTAGTTGTCTTCCAGGCAACATTGCAGGGACCTGTAAGAGTTCAGTTACAGCTATGCCGAAAAATGGCCGGTTCTGACCTGTGTTTTGTACAGCAATGGCCAGAGGTTGGGGGTCATCATGTAATTTCCTTAAGAGATGTCTTAAGGCTCTCTTTCTCTCACAGTTTCTTGCTTTCCTAATAATATGACATAGGAAGATGTTACTTATTTTTGCTTGTCATGCTAACCATCAATGGGAATGACTGTAAGCATTTATTCTGGTGGCAGTGGAGTGTGTGTATGTGTGAGAGAGAAGACAGCATTAGTTTTGTCCTCTGAAAGTAGGCAAGAAATATGAAATTAGAAATAGAGTCTAGATTGGTAAACATATGAGGTGACATTGAGAGATGTCAAATAATCCTCCTCTAGAAGGAATAGGCTGATCAGTATCTTCACCTCAGGTAACCTCTTGGCTGTTTCTAAGAATCTTTCTGATTTGTGATGACATTGCTAGCAAGAATGAAAATTCTCTAGCAATATTTTGCAGAGGGCATTGTCAGCAGTTTAAAAAAATATTTTTACAGCAAGAAAGTCTGTTCCTATTCTGATTTCAAACATGTTCTTCTATATACTATGCCTTGAGGACTGTTTTGTATCTCAGCGTACTATTTTGGATACTTTTTGTATCTAGTTTGTATCTCAGCTTAATATTTTGGATACTTTTCTAGCATATAAAAATATGCTGGATGGAATGGGATGAAGGAATGAACTGTTTTGACCTAATATCGCAAACATTGTCCTTGGATTTTGGGCATGGAAGAGCAGTTATTTAATTTCCAGGGAAAAGCTACACTTGTCTACAGTAAACCTCTTGCCACAGAGGTAAAAAAGATGACCTGGATTCACAAATAACAGTAATAAAAAGTAAGTGGAATTTTCACCAATATTTTGTGTGAATTTTTCTGCTCTGGAAAAGGCAAGGGGTTTTTTTCAGGTAAAAACTGCCTCATACCTACATTTAACAGAACTACATGATAATGTGTTGGCCTCAGTGAAGAAACTTTTCAGTGCTGTTTTTCATTGAGGCCAATATTTGAATACTGCTAATTCTGCGTACTTAATCCCACGTCTTTGCAGGTACAGGAGGAGAAGAGCCGTGTGACCTCCCCACATGACTCCACCCCAGCCAAGGACTCTGAAACTCTTTCCCTCCCCACCCCACAATGCCTTTCTACATAGCTGCCATGGCTATGAGGGCTGGGGAGGTGGGACTGGCAGTTCTACTCCATTCCTCTCAGCCCCTCCCAGTGAGGAAAGGAATAGAACTCCCAGCCCTCTTCCTGCTGTGTGCGTAGCTACAAAGCTCTGTAGAAGGGTAGGGGGTGTACAGCCATGCCAGAAAGCCTAAGAGGAGTTGTGAAGAGGGCAGCTGGCTTCTCCTGTTTTATTCCAGTACACTGAACTGGCTTGGGTTGCCAGATGGTTTCAGAAAAAATACTGAACAACAAAAAACCCACGCCAGCAAAAAAAAAAAAGAAAAAAAAAGAAAAAAGCAGCAGCACTGTGGCTCCTTTAGAAACCATGTGGTGAGGCTTTTTGGCCCTAGCAGGCGGCCTCCATATTGAGCCGGACAGTTCGGGATTTTCGGCTCCTGGCCAGGAAAAAATCAGAAAGTACAGGACATTTTAGGTGTCCGGTATTTTCTATAAAAAAATTTACCAGACAGGAGGCAAAAATACTGGACTGTCCGAGTCAATACCGGACACCTGGCAACCCTAGAACTGGCTAAAAATAGTTTGGTGGTATAGTTTATCAGAGTATACTGCTTTAGTTATAGTACTGCATACTCCTTTATTCTTGCTGGGCAAAATCCAAACAAACATTGCACAAAGCCCATAAGAGACCTTCTAGAAACTAATTTATTATAAATCTTTTGCCCTGGTTTCTCTTAACATGGAACCCATCCCATCTTTAATATTTGGTACGCCTCTGACTCTCTAGTGGAATCTAATTAGTTGGTGGTTCTGACAGTTTTCTCAGGTAAGTCATGTTAGTCATTTGTCTGCATCTTTTGTGCAGACTTATTCTTCATGATTGAAAACAATTGTTTCTAGACAGTGATCTGTGGGTTTCTAGAGAGCTGGCTGGTCACATTGTTCTGGTTCCTTACTTCTTATTTCCAGCTAGTAAACAGCATTAAAAGAAGCTAAAAGTACATTAAATACTTTCCTAAAATATACTGATCTTGGCTTTCAGTTGGAGCAATTACAACAGGAATGGTAAGTGGTCACAAGCAGAAAAGAGAGTCTGCATGATGATTATAAATGAAAGGAATGAAAGGGAAAGTGTCTGCAAGACAGTCCTGCTAACATTTTCTGGGCTGTATTGCATTTCGGGTCACATTCTGCCTTTGGATGCACATACCAAAGGGAATAACATAGGGATCAAAGAGAAAAATTTGGCTCTTAGTGTGCTCCTCCCAGGTGCTATAGTGCTGCCTCCAGGCTCAATAGACTTGTTTCAGCAATATTGTGCAAAAGAACTTGGTATTACCTATTGAAAAAACATTTCCTTCTTAATTTTGTAAAGTGGATTACAGTTAATACCCAGAAGCTAAGTTGTTCTGTGGGCGGGGGGGAGGGAGAGGTGTTAAGATGATTTTATAGCTTATGAGAGAAAAAAATCTGTTACTTTAGAGAAGAAGAGCATTTGAATAACTGAATTACATCACTCCCCCTTTTATTTGTTACAATTTTCAGTGTTATTTTGGAAGGGAAAAATAATTTTACACTGTAGAATTTTTCCTTTTCCTTTTAAGAATAACTGCATTTAGGTAGAATGTAAAAAAAGCTACTCCTTTCATGTCTTTTACCGAATAAATTTAGATATTCTTGATCCATGAATTATAAATACAACTAGAAGACTTACCTGGCATGGCCAAGTCTGGATCGGGGTCATGCATTCTGTACTCTGGCTTGTCCCTGAGGCCGGGCTTGGACAGGGAGACTGCTGGTGCTCCCCAAGGATGACCTGGAGGTGGGAGACCATGCAGGCCCTGGGGGCAGGGCAGGGATGGTGGGGGTTACACAGGCCACCCACCAGCTTCTTCACAGGGCAGTCTGGGGGTGGTGGGAGCCACACAGCAGCTGACCGGTACTCCCTGGGGCAGGCCGAGATGGTGACTGCTGCTCCCTTGTGGTCATTCATGAATGTAACTGTCCTCTGTGCTTGCTGCCCCTCTGTGGTCATGCATGAGTACAACTGTCCCTGCTCTCACATCCCTCCTTTTCCATTTGATACAAAACAGTCACATTCCACACACATCCCATTAATCCTGCACAACCAAACCCTAACCTGGCTTTACATTATGCTAAGAAGAAGCTGCATACCAAGTTTGGTAGTCCTAGTTCTTATCTGTTAGGAGGAGTTCTTGAACATATGGACTCACAGATGGATGGACAGAGAGACAGATGCACATTTCTAAAATATATAGTAAGATGTAGAAAGTAGCAGTGTTAAAAAGATTAATTTGAACTACTCATACACATTGTTGGCTTCTGAAATAAGTAGAGCCCAATGAGAATCTCTACTCAATACACTACAGCAGTCATACATGCTAAGAAAATATTGGGATATTTAATGAAAGGATAAAGTATAATGAAAATATGACGGTGCTATAGTATAAATAGATGATCTCCCTTATTTGGAATACTCTCATCCAGTCTCACAGCAGATATAGCAGAAATAGGGTACAGAAATGGGCTACATATATGACTAAAAGCAAGGAAAAACTTCCATTTGAGGAGCAACTGTAAAGATTTGGACTATTTAGTTTATAGAAGTGATAAAGATGGGACAAGACAAAGGTATGCAAAATAATGAAAGGCATACAGAAAATGAATTGGCTGCTCTTATTTATTAATTTTCATAATACATGAAGACAGTAACAGCCAATGAAAGTCAAAGGCAATAGGTATAAAAATGGTAAAAGAAAAACCTTTTTTACAGTACTTGTAATTAACCTGTAGAACTCATTGTCAAGTATATTATTGCAACTAAGAAGTTATTAGGATTTTAAAAGGGCTACACATGTATTTAGATTGTGAGGACATCCACCAAAATCTAAATATTGATCTTGCGCTTATTTACTGCACTGTTCAAACCCTGTTCTGATGATAGAGTTTCCTTATTGGTTTTTCTATATCACTCATAACTGTGGAATGGAAGTGATTTGCAAATAGTAATGAATACATTTTCATAATATCCTGGACCTTATGAAAAGGGAGGGTATTATTAGCCCCATTTTTGTTATGGGGAACTAGAGAAGCACAGAGAAGGTCTTAGATCAGACATTCAGAAAATGAGGAACATACAATGAATAATCACTTGTGAAAAGTTGGATTTAAATGACTTAACAAGTGTCACACAAGAACGGTGTGGCAGAGCCAGGGATAGAATTCAGTTCTCCAGAATTCATTCTACTGCTTTAACTATTATCGCATCCTTTCTTTTACTGCAGTCCCCTGCCTCACTACAAACCTTCCAACATCGGTAGAAACTAACTGGGGTCTGACGCACAACTGACTGCTTCACTACACACCCCTGATTTACTCCCAGAGCTGGTCCATTCTGTGCACTGAAAAAGGCAGGCATCCCATGGAAAAAATAGAATGTGATATGCAATGGAAGACCACATTATAATGCATATACACAAGGGAGCCAAATTAAGGTTGCAAAGACAATGTTATTTCTGGCAATTCCTAGCTTTTGTGCACTTGACTTTGTAACCTTGATAAAGTTCTTTTAACTCAGTTCTTTATAAGAAGTCAAACTGAATAAACAAAGATTTAATCTTGTAGCACCCACATCAAGGTTCTCTCTAAGCTGTGTGGCTATGCAGCTGCCTAATAAGCCCCTCACCAGCGCTCAGGGTGGCTGCACACTGAGCTTCCACAGCCAGGAGAGAGACATGCTCCTCCGGCCCCAGCAGCAGTGCCAGATTAAGAAAGGGGCTTTACGGGCTGCTACCTGTAAAGCCCCTGTGTTCTGGGCCTGCCCTTCCTTGTGGGGGCCGTGCAGGCGACTCTGCATGGCATCGTTCCTTCTCTCCCAGCTGGAGACACATCTCTGTGAGCTCCAGCAAGCTCTGTTCCCACAATTCCCATTGGCAGGAAATCGCAGCCAGAGGGAACTACAGAGAAGAGGGTGGTGCCTGCAGGTGAGCATGGGCCAGAGGGCCTGCAGTGCCAGGGGGAAGGGCATACCCTCTTGCAGGGCTAGCTGCAGGAAAATGAGAGTGCTGTGACAAAGCTGCCTTCACCTCCTGGAGAACGCACAGTGGGGTTTGGAGGGTGGAGACCCCCATGCAGTGAACAAACCCTTGGGGATCCACCCAGTCCCCCCTGTCATAGTCCCAAAGGTCTCCACTTCTAGTGGTTTCTGCCAGGATTAACCTTCAGCACAGCGAGGGAGACTCCACCAGCAGCACACACAAGACTGGTTTAAGTAGCAGGGACTCCATGAGGAGGTCTGCTCCCTCGGTGGCCACAATGGACCTGGTCACCGAGAACAGCTTCTGAAAGAGTTCCTGGTAGAACTCCAGGTGGAACTTCTCCGGCAGCTCTGAGAAGTTTTGCAGAAGATTTCTCGAGTGAAGTAGAAAGAGCTGCCAGACGAATTGGAGCCCTTGGTGCTCCACACCGGACTACTTGCACTATACAGGAGTCTCTGCAGGGCCTGAAGGCGGAAGGTACAGACCTGGCTGTACGTGCAGACCAGGCCCTGTCCCCCCTCCTCCAGGGAGAGACACAGGATCTCTACAGAGACCCAGTGCAGTCGTGGCCAAAAGAACTCCTGGGTGGGGTTGCAGAGAAAGTTGTGCTTGGGTCCAGCCTGAAGCGTGCTGAGAGCAGACAGACTCTTCAGAGAATCTAGCAGCTAAAGTCTGTTGAGCATGTGTAAATTGCAAAGTTTGGAAGTTTTATAATTTGGCCAAATTTGAGTGGAGTTTCTTGGGGGTGGCCAAAGTCATATCCCTGACACAAAGCCACACATTACCAAATTTCAACTCCTGGCTTGAAGAAGCATGCCACTACAGGGTTTCAAAAAAGGTCACTAGAATTTAACATGGTCCAACAACATCTTTTTCCTTAGCCTTGTTCTCTGAAACAGATGAAGTTTTCCAAAACACGTCAGTCTGAGACAGATACCTGAAGTTCAGCCCAAATGGTAAAAATTTGACCAAATGTTATATATATCTGAAAACAGGATCTTATAATAGAATGCATTCAGCAGTCTTAATAATAGGCAACACTACTAATCCCACCCTTCTCTCTCTCTCTCTCTCTTTCTCTCTCTGTGTGTGTGTGTGTGTGTGTGTGTGTGTGTGTATATATATATATATATGCCCTAATATAACAATTACTAATTGATAGGGGACGTTTCTTCCTACATCTTATAGGCAGATGATTCTATAATGTGCATTTTGATATTTCTTATATTGTGGTCTGAGGCATGTAATACTGATTAACGTCAAAGAAATGATACTGAACTAGATGAACCAAGAAATAGTTCACTACCAAAAATGGCGGCGAATTGAAGGATGAGTGGAGTGGTATCTTTTTTATTATATTTTTTTCTTCAGGATATTTAGTAGTAGGACAAAGAATGCTATAGTTTGAAATGCTTTGAACCTGCCACGGTCCTCTTGGACTGTATCAGGCAGCACATTTCCTTAGTAAGCACTGTAGACTATACACATCATGATTCAGAGTCTGTGTCCCTCATTATAACCAGCCAGATAGTATCTCCAAAGAATGGCGAGCTGAAAGGGAATGAAAATGCAAAGGGGAAGTAAAGAGATAAAGAGAAACTTACCGTGTTCTGTGGTTTTAGGTATCTTTAGAATAATCCAGTTAAATAAAATTGCTATGTTTTTTCCTCTTTATTAATGATTATGGCCCAGTTCACTAGCCCTCACAAACAGTAATCGTTTAGGAGATTGATTTCTCTTTGCCTTCATGTGCATAACTCTCACTAATGGCAACAGGATTTACATGCACATGGGGGGAACGGGTATTGAGTGCCTCTGTAGGGCAGCAGGAACTGAGCATCAGGAGTTGTTTGTAACTCCTAATTTAAAACAGGCCAACACCATTTTAAATACTTTCCTGATATAAGGGAAAGTAAAACACAAAGGCAAAACTGACAGTGAAAGAAGATGAGGAACTTGCATAGAGTAGAATTGTTGGACATTTAATTGTGAGTCTGCATGGAACTATTCTGCTACATTGCACATCTTCTTAATTATGTCGCTTTGGCATGCTATGTTCTGTTCCAGATCAGACTACATCCCATTTTGTGTTCCTCTCGGAAAGCGCTGCCTGGAACTATAGCCCATTTGGGGTTAGAAAAAGGCTATTTAAAAGTTAAATATTACGCACTTTGCCCTATATCAGTAAGTTACTTAAGCACATACCTAACTTTAAGCACAAGTGAATGCTGACACCTGTCAGCTGACACCTGTCTGCTCTGTTGCGTAAAGTCAGCCATGTGCTTAAGTATCTTACTGACTCACTACCTTGATCTGTATTTCAATAGCTCTTTTTTTCCTAAAGACAAATATAATTATAGTACTTTGAAGAAGCTTCCATTTTCATGGGGAAAGTTGGATTACAATTAACATCCTATTGTGTGAGTAAATATATAAATGCCATTCAATGTGTGAAAGCAAATGACTCCAGCCATGTATCTTTAAATCCATGTAGCACTAGAAATTGTCAGCTCCGTTATCTCCAGGGATGAGGACTAAACAATCTGCCAGTACAAAAACCTCAGATTCCCAGAGATTCAGTGCATTACAGAGAAATCAAGACTAGGAACTTCAGAAGTTTTCTTTATGTGCCAATAAGTTATATATTATGGTGCTGACTGCTGAAAAGTAGTGGAGTCCCCTGTGTGCCATTCATTTACACTGGACTCATGAGCTTTCCTTCCAGCCCTTTACTCCTTTTCAGCAGTCGGCACTGTTGTATAGTGTTTAGGAAGTCACTGATAAATCTCATATGACAGTGCAGATTAGGGGAAACGGGGCATGATTAGAGCTGTAAATGCTTTTTGAAAAGCCTGAAAAATAGTCAAGTTTTATTTTCTCATTTGCTGTTATGAAAAACATCTCAAATCCTTAGTAACTGAGCCTAGTCAGGAAACTGGATCCTTAATATAGAAAGTTACTCTGAAGAAAGTTACTTTGATAGCATATGGGTAGGTCTACATCACCAGTTAAGGTGTGATTGTAGCATGGGAATCCTTGCCATCCATAGCTCAAATCTACCTAGCACCGGTAACCATAGCAATGAGGATATGGAAGCATAGGCTCTTCATCGAAGCCTTCCAGACCCTTGGACACATACTTACATTGCTAGCCTGCATGCATGCCACTATGTGACACTGCTGTTGTGACCTGCATTGAGCTAGATTAAAGCTAACATGGGTTTGACCAGTTACACCTTAAATTGTGGTGTAGACCTATCCTTAGACAGAAAATAATAACAAAAATAGGAAAGCAGATGCCACTTGTGCATGAAAGGAAGGATGGGGGTGTGGTTTAGGCACTAAGAGATTTGGAGTCAATGCCCATTTCAATTCACAGACTGCCTTGTATGATCTTGAATGTCAGAAAATTGTATCTTTATTTTGTTTTTATAAAAAAAAACATAAAAACTTCAAAGTAAAACAGTATACAAAAGACAGCGAGGCCTAGTCTATACTACATCAGAAGGTCGAAGTAAGATACGCAACTCCAGCTATGTAAATTACGTTGCTGGAGTCAACGTATCTTACGTTCCGTTTCTGCACAGTCCACACAGTGGGAGGCTGTTGGCAGTAAACAGTCCTGTTGGCTTCCCTTACTCCTTGTGGGGAGCAGGAGTACCAGTACCACTGTGGGAACCCTTTGAGTTTGATCTAGTAGGTCTATACTAGATACACAAAATTGAATGCCAGAAGATTGACTGGCACCGTTGATCTTTCCTGCAGTGTAGATGTGCCCTGAGAGAAGAAGAAGGAATATTCTTCAGTAAGCTAACAAAACTGTATATACTTAGCACAGTTTGTCATTTTGTTTAAATGAAGATATTAGCATTTAATATGATAATATAACTGCCATCTTTTCCTCAGCAAAATTTTACATGTTGACTTTTTGTTTTCTTTTGAAAGCACTGATCTGTGGATTTTCATATCCTCTGGCATTTCTCCCAGTCTTTCTATACCACATTTATTTTTTTTAAACGGGGTAACTGCTTTTACATGAAGAATAAACTGATGCACAAATATTAAGGAGGAACTGTAATGCTTAGTTTTGCCTCTGAAATATTATTTCAGACACATTTTAATTGTCTGTTTTCTACTCTTTGAAAGATGACTTCTGGTTTGGAAAAAAAGAGCCACTGGTGAAGCGACTGTCTAGGAAGGAGTACGACAGAAAGGGATCTAGGGGTTATAGTGGTCCACAAGCTAAATATGAGTCAGCAGTGTGATGCTTTTGCAAAAAAAGCAATCATGATTCTGGGATGCATTAACAGGAGTGTTGTGAACAAGACACGAGAAGTCATTCTTCCACTCTACTTTGTGCTGATTAGGCCTCAATTTGAGTACTGTGTCCATTTCTGGGCCCCACACTTCAAGAAAGATGTGGAGAAATTGGAGAAGGTCCAAAGAAGAGCCACAAAAAAGATTGAAGGTCTAGAAAATATGACCTATGAAGGAAGACTGAAAGAATTGGGCTTTCGTTTAGAAAAGAGAAGACTGAGAGGAGACATGATAGCAGTTTTCAAGAATCTAAAGGAGTATTAAAAGGAGGAGGAAGAAAAATTGTTCTCCTTGGTCTTTGATTCTATGATTTAAATGTTAAAAATGCCCCCCTTTCTGTCTAGATATGATGTAAAGATTTCATATATAAACATACACTTCTTTACCCCCAGTTTTCACTGGCCATATGGCTGGTTATGATGAGTGAAGTTCACAGAGTTTCTCTAGATTCATAGATTTTTCAGTCTAAAAAGTACTTTTTTCACAACACAGGTCATAGAATTTCATTGTGGGTATGTTTACACAGAAAGCCGTTATTTCGAAATAATGGCAAGCTGGAGGATTTCTTACTCTGACTCCTGTATCCCTCATTTCATAAGGAGTAAGAGAAATTGAAGGAAGAGTGTTCTGCCTTTGACTTCCTGCTGTGTAAACAGTGCCAAAAGCCGAATTAAGTTATTTCTACTTCAGCTACGCAATTGACGTAGCTCAAGTTGTGTTACTCAATTCAACTTTTATGTTGCTGTGTAGATGTACCCTTAGTGATTTCCTGCCCCACTAACTCTTTCCTGAGGCTTTCTCCACTGTATTGGATAATCTGGGCTCATATTATTTCTGAACTTTATGAGTCTAGACATCTTCCAATCAAATACTGAACATCGATTTGTATGTTTCATTTTTTTTTAAATTTCCTCCTGATAGAAAACTAAGCCAAAAAACAGACTGACAAAAACATATTTGGAAATTGAGCTGATTGAAAATAATAATTTCCAACATGTTGGAAATTCTTATATTTCAATGTGGGTTTTCATCTCAAATTGGAATGAAAATTAAATGAAATGCTGAACCTTTTCGTGGAATGAAAAAATTCCAAAAAATTTCAAAATAAAAATGTGAAAATAGTACATTTGATGCCAGTTTGATATTAAACGGTGTCTACTGAAGCAATCACAGTGCCTCACTGGAATAGAAGCTTAGATGCCTCAGGCTCGTCATTCTCTCAAATGAGACAGTTACCCAGTTGGACTACATGTTACAGCATGCAATGAGGTCTCCTCTCTGGCTGAGCCAGCCACCACTGTGCATCACAGAAGTTCTCTGATCATAGAACCTCATGGGAGACATAATCCACCCAGGGAATCTGGTGGGAACAGGGTCTTGGTGCCCCCAAACTATGGCAAGGCACCTCAACAGCTCATAAATTAACATCAAACCAACCCAAAAGGAAACATTTCAATTTGATGTGATCACAGACATTTTGATTCAACCTGACCCAAACAAAATAGACATTTTGTTTTTCTGATGGAAAAATCTTAACATTTCAGCACAATTTTTTGCAGAAACCACATTTTCTGCCAACCTCTACTTCAAATATGTTGTGACAGAAAATGCCTAACCAGCTCTACTTTATAATAATAAATACCAACTATAAGTGTACAAAATAAAAATCAACTCATTCAAGGCCTTAAAAAAGCCCATTTCTTATTGTTCAACTCTATCCACCAGTGCAGGATTCAGATTGCTAAAAATTATGCTTCTGTAGATGAGATAGGTGCTACAGCATGTAATCATAATACTATCTGCTTTACTTCTTTTGGTCCTAGTGTAGAAAAGTCATGGTCTTGAGCCATTAAAATCAATGGGGGTTTTGTCATTGATTTTGATGCAAAATTAAGTGGGGAACAAAGAGCTTAACCATGTGCTAAAGTCCCACTGAAGTCAAAATGTGTCAGGGCCATGCCTTTGCTGAACAGAGATGAACTGCTGTTGTGCAAGAAACACTGATGCTATTTCCTTTATCATCTTCGGTTCATTACACACCTGGAGTGTCTCACAGTTATCATAGAATCATAGAATCATAGAATAATAGGACTGGAAGGGACCTCAAGAGGTCATCGAGTCCAGCCCCCCGCCCTCAAGGCAGGACCAAGCTCCGTCTACACCATCCCTGACAGATGTCTATCTAACCTGTTCTTAAATATCTCCAGAGAGGGAGATTCCACCACCTCCCTTGGCAATTTATTCCAATATTTCACCACCCTGACAGTTAGGAATTTTTTCCTAATGTCCAATCTAAACCTCCCCTGCTGCACTTTAAGCCCATTTCTACTTGTCCTGTCCTCAGAAACCAAGAGGAACAAATTTTCTCCTTCCTCCTTGTGACACCCTTTTAGATATTTGAAAACCGCTATCATGTCCCCCCTTAATCTTCTTTTTTCCAAACTAAACAAGCCCAGTTCATGAAGCCTGGCTTCATAGGTCATGTTCTCTAGACCTTTAATCATTCTTGTCGCTCTTCGCTGTACCCTTTCCAATTTCTCCACATCTTTCTTGAAATGTGGCGCCCAGAACTGGACACAGTACTCCAGCTGAGGCCTAACTAGTGCAGAGTAGAGCAGCAGAATGACTTCACGAGTTTTGCTTACAACACACCTGTTGATACAACCTAGAATCATATTTGCTTTTTTTGCAACAGCATCACACTGTTGACTCATATTCAACTTGTGGTCCACTATGACCCCTAGATCCCTTTCTGCCATGCTCCTTCCTAGACAGTCGCTTCCCATCTTGTATGTATGGAACTGATTGTTCCTTCCTAAGTGGAGCACTTTGCATTTCTCTTTATTAAACCTCATCCTGTTTACCTCTGACCATTTCTCTAACTTGCTAAGGTCATTTTGAATTATGTCCCTATCCTCCAAAGAAGTCACAACCCCACCCAGCAAGGTATCATCTGCAAGTTATGATTAATTTCATTATAAGGTCATAGAATCATAGAATACTAGAACTGGAAGGGACCTCGAGAGGTCATCGAGTCCAGTCCCCTGCCCTCATGGCAGGACCAAGTACTGTCTAGACCATCGCTGATAGACATTTATCTAACCTACTCTTAAATATCTCCAGAGATAGAGATTCCACAACCTCCTGGGCAACTTATTCCAGTGTTTAACCACCCTGACAGTCAGGAACTTTTTCCTAACGTCCAACCTAAACCTCCCTTGCTGCAGTTTAAGCCCATTGCTTCTTGTTCTATCCTCAGAGGCCAAGATGAACAAATTTTCTCCCTTCTCCTTATGACACCCTTTAAAATATCTGAAAACTGCTATCATGTCCCCCCTAAGTCTTCTCTTCTCTTTTCTAAACTAAACAAACCCAATTTTTTCAGCCTTCCTTCATAGGTCATATTCTCTAGACCTTTAATCATTCTTGTTGCTCTTCTCTGGACTCTCCAATTTCTCCACATCTTTCTTGAAGTGTGGGGCCCAGAACTGGACACAGTACTCAAATTGAGGCCTAA
This sequence comes from Pelodiscus sinensis, assembly GCF_052426305.1. Lineage (NCBI taxonomy): Eukaryota > Metazoa > Chordata > Testudines > Trionychidae > Pelodiscus > Pelodiscus sinensis. The sequence goes on along the minus strand of NC_143056.1, from coordinate 115,845,245 downwards.
TCAGCACAAAGTAGAGCGGAAGAATGACTTCTCATGTCTTGTTCACAACACTCCTGTTAATGCATCCCAGAATCATGATTGCTTTTTTTGCAACAGCATCACACTGCTGACTCATATTTAGCTTGTGGACCACTATAACCCCTAGATCCCTTTCTGTTGTACTCCTTTCTAGACAGTCGCTTCACCAGTGGCTCTTTTTTCCAAACCAGAAGTCATCTTTCAAAGAGTAGAAAACAGACAATTAAAATGTGTCTGAAATAATATTTCAGAGGCAAAACTAAGCATTACAGTTTCTCCTTAATATTTGTGCATCAGTTTATTCTTTGGACCTTTTCCAATTTCTCCACATCTTTCTTGAAGTGTGGGGCCCAGAACTGGACACAGTACTCAAATTGAGGCCTAATCAGCACAAAGTAGAGTGGAAGAATGACTTCTCGTGTCTTGTTCACAACACTCCTGTTAATGCATCCCAGAATCATGTTTGCTTTTTTTGCAAAAATAATATTGGACATTTGGAAAGTGTAAGGATCAATAGAATTAGTGTCTTTCTCCTGTTTATAACTTTCATGAAGTGAATTTAGCAAGCTACGCTTATCAAAGCAACTCTGTGTTTTATACAAGAAAGTACAAGAGCACTTGAAAGTACTGGCTGTTCTGAAGCTGTACAATGCTAGGATCTGAAAGCAACTTATTACAGCAACTAAAGGCTTGATCTGGTTTTCATGAAGACTTCAGAGGCACAGAATTGGGTCCTAAAAGCATAGAACAATAAAGAAAAAAGTTTCCATCAAAGCAGTGTGCTCTTTAGATATGGATTTATATGGAATATTCATCTCTTTTTGTCTGCTCTTTGAAATCACATTTTTCCAAAGGAAAGTTACCTCTAAGAAAACACATGATTTACCGTTTGTCCTATACCTACTTTTGCTTTGCAAAATATTTCATTAGCCATGGTCATGTTACTGTGCCTTTGAAACAAGTTATGGATCCTTCTGACAGCTGCCATTTTTTATGTGCTTATACCATTACCTGCAGCAAATCTCTGCTGCTCAATCTTGCTTCCCTCTGATTATACTCAGTCACGGAAGGAGGTGGAGTCTGCCAGCAGTCCTGGCTTGGGCTTGCTTTCTGGAGGAAGCCACATGGTACATGCCACATGCAATTTATGTCAAAACCGGTTTAGGACTTTAGGATTTTTTTTTATGATATAGTAGATTACATCTCATAAGAGTTGATGCATTTCACAGCTGTTTTATTTAAAGGACAGTAAGGGTGCTTGGAGCAAGGGACCAGATAGTCACTGTGACACCATTATGTAAGTCAGCTATAATCTTACAGTATTTGTATACAAATACTATCTTACCAAGATACGGTTAATATTGAATTCTTTCTGTTGGACCAATATGAATAACTTTACTGTAAAGAGCTGGAAAGCAATTTAAAAAGAAACAGACAGATCTATAGCATCTGCAGTGTTATCTGGTAAATAACAGCATGTGCATAAAAGAGGTCTGTTTTAGCTGAAGAACACAAGTAATGAAATACATGTTGTTTTTGCTAAGTTTATTAGTCAGCTCTTGAATTTGATAACATGAGCAGTAATTCAGTTCAAGAAATAATTTTAGAGGAAAGTGAACCGTAACAAAGGCAAAAACATATGTTGAATAAGTTTGGGGAAGAAGTCTCATAAGGGGGAAGAGGCGATATACATTACATGGCCTGAACCCTTCTGAGCAAAGAAATCTCAGTCACGTCAAAGGCAAAAGTAAATATTCAGAATGTAACACATTTAGATTACATCCTTTAATAGCAGCTGCTTTGACAAGAAGATATTAAACTCCTTTCTGATAATACAAAAAGAAATGCTCATGGTGTTAGAGGATAAAAAGAATCAAAGTTATTTTGCAGGTATTTAAACATACATGTGTGTTAGCTATGTCACAGAAAAGCCCATTTTGGTGACATCAATAATTAATTTAGGTTCACCAGAATCTGAACTAGATGTATTATGAAAAAAAAGGCATTGATTATGTAAATACTATGTGGTGAATCTAAAATACCTGCCATGCTGAACAAACCCACATTTTTTGTATTGAATCTTGTACATAATTTATCAATCCAAACACATTATAAGCTCCTCTACAAAATAGCATGTTCTCAAGTATATACATAAGTAAACTATTATATTGTATGTCGATGCTTTATACAAAGCACTTTGTCAGTTTCATTGTGAGGACAGAATCCAATGACTTTGATTAAAATAAAGGGTCCTGAAAGATGCCAACTGTTTGATCTTTCAGTTCCTTAATCACATTAAGTATGAATCTTTGTTACGTCGTGTTTATCAGAAAAAAGGGCTTTTTCACTGCTTAATTTGTCAACAGATAAAGCCAGCAAATTAAATATTCTCATTTTAGTGGCTAAAGGAGTTACCAAAAAAAAAGCCATCCTTAAAAAAGGCAAAAGAAACAGCCTTCTGGCAATAGCGAAAATCAGGCCAATGTGTGTCTTGGCACCTGTAACACCACCCAAACAAAAATATTTTTGTCTTCCCTATTCCAGGGGAGATTCACATGTTCAAGTGAATGGGTTAAATTCTGGCCCTACTAAAGTCAGTGCCAGTGTACCTAAACTAATAAATACATAATAATGTGTAACAACACATGCATTATGGCACTACCCAATCAGGAACAGGGGCCCCCATTGCTCTGAACAAATACATTTTATGATGTACTCCCTACCCTGAACAGCTCATGATTAACAATCAAAGCTCATGATTATCTCAGAAATTAAGATGATGCTCTAATACTGACAAGTGAGTGGAGGAATTATCAGCAAGAACTGGTAAAAAGAGAGAGGTTATTTGCACACTAAAAAAAATTACCAGAGCCAAAAATTAAGGATCTGACCCTTTAATCTTTATTCATACTTATAGACCTATTCAGGTCAATGGAAATAATAATCCTTAGGGTTTAGACAGTGCTTTCCATGTTAATGTCTGTACCATGCTTTGAACTATTTAATCCTCACAACATTCGTGAGTAAGTATTATTATCTCTGTTTTACTTGCCCAAGACCACACAGCAAGTCATTGGTAGAGCCCCTGAGTACAATTCAGGACACCCTGTTTCCTGAATACTCGTTTCTCCAAACCATACTGCTGTTTGCTTATGTGTAAACATACATGGTTGCAGGATTGGAGTCTCCGGGATTAATTTGATAGTTTATTGGTAAAGAACATGGAGGATTTTAAAAAACAAATACATTTTTTTTATCTATATAATGTCATAAGTATGCATGATGCTTCTTTTTATAATCCTCATAGGAAGTATATAAACTTGGCCTAAACATTATATGATAGAGCAGGGGTGGGGAACCTCTTTTGGGTTGAGGGGCTGCTGACCCACAGAAAAATCAGTTGGGGCTCCACAAAAGTGAAAAGAAAAAAACTCAAATCCTCACTGACATGGCCCCTGACTGAGAAGGAGAAAGACACTCCTCACATTCCCCTCGCACCCTAGAGCATTGAGGTGCCCAAGCTAATAGATTTTGTATGCTTCAGCCCTGCAGTAGGGCAGTAGAGGGGCTGGAGCACCAGTGTAGGCTCCCCAATGCTGGGGAAGGCAGTCCTGAGACTTGGGGATTGGATCCAGGCAAACCGGGGGCCGTATCAGGCTTCAAGGCCTTAGATTACCCACCCCCGTGATAGAGAGAAGCATACCAACAGCCTAGAATATTTGGGAGGGCAACAGAAATACAGTAGAAATTAATCAGAGATTTATAAAAACATAACCTTGGACAGTATGTTTGAATGGTTGACCTTGAACTCCTAGAAGATTATTAGGAGTTAGCAGTTGTACAGTTGGAAAGTTATTTGTCCTTGATGTACAATTAGGTCTTGGATTTAACCTTGATGCCATGAGATATTGATGATCTCCATCTAGATAAAATATAAGCAAATTAACATCTTATTCTATGTAGACTTGATAGTTTTGTTGTTAAATTTGTAGGGATGAAATCTCTCTTGTAAAAATCATTCATGTCTGAAATTAACTGAATCTGAACACCTGGGATGTTATTTTTCCGCACATATTTTATATGCTTGCACATATATCTTTCCAGAATTGGATCAATGACATTTGAGAGAGATAAAATCAAGTTTTGCTTTCAAAAGTACTTTCTCCTTTTCTTTGTACATTTTTAGACTGTTTTATTACAGTTTGTTGTAGTGTGTTTTATGTTACATGAATTAGATGCTTAAATGTGAATATCTGAAAGATGCATTCCCTGATACCCCTAACTTGCATTTTGGAACGTCAACAGAAGAGATCAACAGAACAGTAATAAAAAACAGACATTTAGTAAATTTACTTCTGACACATCTGTGAGTAGTAAAGAGACACGGGGTTTTACCAGCTTGAACATTCAATCATAAGTGAAACTTTACAACTTCAGTAACAACAGTGCTGTGAAAACATTCATTCATCTGCCACAAACTCTGGACTTACTACTGAAATCCTTAAATAAATATTGAATGAAATTTCTTATTGCATGGCATGTCAAAGTAAAACAAACACACTTTCATATCCACTTCTTTCTCCTCAGAGGTGCCCCAGGTGACATAGAGGCATGTTAATTGAAGTTGATTTTTAAAGGATTGGTTTCCAGGTTCTGAGTTGCTACAGGTGCATTGCTCTTGTGGCAAATGGTTATGAAGCACTGAGTTCTTTGCTATAGCAAATGAAAACATAGTAAACATAAACATACAAGAAGTGTCTCTGTAAGTCTACTGTATTTTTCTTTCTAACTTAGCATCTATCAGATGCTGACAAATTATTTAAAGACAGAAACTTCTTATGTTTCCAGAATCCTGGAATTAGATTTTAAGGTGCTATACAGGATGGGTATTAAAAGTTGTGTTGTTTTTGCTGAAACAAACTAATGCAGCTACTCCTCTGAAACTTGACATTTCTTTGAAGTTTAAAGGGGAGGAGTCTGTCCTCCCTGCTAACTTGGAGAAGGAAAATGCATTATTTAGCAATGTTATTTAGGTTTATTTTATTTATTTCTATTCATTAAATTATAATGCATTAAAAATATTTCCAGTATGTGCATATCCCTTAATATGGGATTAAAATAATTTCTCATAAAAGAGGCCAAAATTAATGCTGATACATAAAAGTTCCCCTCTAGTGATGGCTAGCTACCTTTTTTTAATCATTTTTTTCAATACCAATTACCTCTATACCATATGTTTGGTTTGTGTTATTTTGTTTTTTGGGAAGCAGGTCATAAGAAAATTAGCAGAATACTGATTCTGTGCTTAGAGCATTCATATTTATTCGTGCCAGAAAAATCACATATTCTCACCAGTAGGGTGACAACAGTTGATCCAATGGAGGAAAATATGACCAGTGTTAGCAAAGTATACATTTTTTTATGTACAAGTATTATTGGACAATGGTCTTTCACAGATAGTTTCTGAATTCTGGGGAGGAAGGGATTTTAATGTAGTTGTTGCTAGGCCAGAAGCAAGTCACAGAAAGGTAGAACACATATAAGATAAGACATAGAAGGGCCATAAATTCATTCCTTTGCAGTAGGACTGGGATTTGCAAAAGAGTCAAGCAGACTTACATGCATAAATCCCACTGGAAACTGGGCACCTAGCTCTTATCTCACGATCCTTGATACAATTATCCTCACAAGACTGGGCATGGAGGCACAGAGAGTCAGAACTGACTTGCCCAACAGGAAATCACTCCTGGAACAGACAGTTGAAACCAGATAGCCTGATTTCCAGACTGGCTCTCTAACCTCTTCTGATATGTCCACATTGCAAAGAAAAACCTGTGGGGTTGAGTCTCAGAGCCCGGGTCACTTGACTGCAGTTCGCTGATCTCGGGCTGTTGGGTTAAATATAGCAGTATAAATGCTCAGCCTGGGGTCTAAAACCTGGTGAGGGAGGAGATCTCATAGCCGAGGCTCCTGCCTGAGCCCAAACATCTACCCTGCTATTTTTATCCCCGTAGCTCCAGAGTTAATTGACCAATTGAATGTAACCAAACCAATTTCACAAGAGAAAATGTCTTGACTTTCCCTCTTACTAAAAATAAATAAGCCAGCAGTATGGATGGTCTCGTTCTATTAGCAAAACCTCAGCTACCTTCTTTTGAAATATATTTGCTCAGGAAATGGTAGCTAATTCAGCACCTGGATTTCAGTAGCATAGCCTGTCTTTTACCTGTTTTTCATCCCTCCTCAGCTATAATGAGATGAAGTGACTTGCCCAAATAGCACAGAGTCTCAGAGGCTCATCTGTCATTTGAACCCAGAGCCCTCATTTGTACGGAACTTGATTTAGTAATGTTCCAAAAGGCACAGTAGCTAATTCATGGTGTTAAATGCTTATATATTGAACTTGGACGCAAGCCCTGTGCCAAATACCAGATGGGCTTCCCAAGGTTTAATGTATAACAAAAACATCATATCAAGAATAAAATCAACACATTTCAGTCAAAAGTCACATTTAAAACTATTTCATGGCAGCAGTGCAGGAATGTCACGGTGTGTAGCATTTTATTTTACGCAGCGGAGATATGTGAAAAGAAATAGATTTTTGTTTTCTCTTGAGTATAATGTGAACTGTCTAATGTGCTTTTAGAAATGTGCTGTGATCACTGTAAAGAAAGTAAATATTTTGTCTCTACTAACCTCTAGTCCAGTGTAGCTTGAAGAGCTTGATAAACTGTTAACCTCACCCCCATATATAGGCTGTTTTCAAAGTGATAGGGGGATACTGAATGCTTTGGGTATTTGTAGGAGAAATAACCTTTATGCAAAGCCTAAAAATAACTTTGGGAAAGAAATGAAGCAGAAGTTAGAACATATAAGCAGGAGCCTGGAAATAGCATCCTTTCTCATCTTATAGTTTTTAAAACTCCTTACCTAGAAGATGAGGGCCAAGATACCATTATTACAGAGTAAAGAATGTTTACTTTAAGAGTAGACAGATAATGTTTACAGAAGAAAGGGTGTGAAGTCCAAACTCTGGTTCTTCAGTAAGGTACAATCAGCAGCAAGGTGTGCAATAAACTACCATATGCAAACATTGCCTGATAGATGAGAGGTCAACTTAAAAATATAGTTATTTATGGTGTAACAGCAAAATCTTTCATGGCTTCGCTTTTACCAGCAGCACAGCAGCAAAAGAGCAGGGGCAAAGCACTCTAAGGCCCTAATCCTGGGCTCAGCCAAGCTCTGTTTGGTGATGTGGCAAATCCCAGTGAGGGAGCAAAGCCGGCTGAGGGTCACTGCTGTGCTCCCGGCTCCTGCCAGTCATGGGTCAGTTCAGCCCCTTCATAAGTTAGACACAGTTGGCGTCTGCTCTAACTTTAGTGTGTAGCAGCCTATGAGGAGCTGTTGCTCCAGCTGGAAATCGACGTTATGTCTGGCTGTTCCCCCTCTCTGTACACCTTGCCATGCTCTGTACCCTGGGGCTGGGCTGGCAAAGACTGATGTAGAATCAGCCATGCTAGAGGCACCCTAAGCAGCTCCTTGGTACCATCAGAGAGGCACAGTTTTAAAAGGAGCATTTGCCTCTCTCTCTCTCTCTCTCTCTCTCTCTCTCTCTCTCTCACTCACACACACACACACACACACACACACACACACACACACACAAAGTGCTATTATATTGTGATGTAAGGGGAGGTCCGTAGAAAGCAATACATCTAAAACTTATCAGCCTTACGACTTCTTGTTAAACTCTGTCAGAACACAGGCTAATTTTCAGTATAACAAGCAATTAGTGTGACCTCAAAACCATCATGTCCCCATGCTGACCTCCCCTTTTGATTCTGAGTCATTACTTCGTCAAAGAGCAAATGTCTATTTTATTCAAAATTCTTTTAATACAGTGCACATTTGCTCACATCAAAGAGGCCAATAAAGAAACCAAGGCAGGCACTTTTCGTCAGCTGAAGAGATCATTTTATTGTGAATTAAATCTGGTTTAACTTTCAGTTTTTTCCTGTTATGATTCTTTCTCTCTCGTGTTTCTGTAGCCAGGCTGATTTTTATATTATATAGCAGATCAGTTTGTAAATGGAGTGTGGGGTGATAATTGAGTTCTATACTAAGGGCTAAAATTGGGGAACTTTTTCCATGTGGGGCTGCACCACCCCAGATGAACAGTGATGCAGATTGTAATTCTAGCAGGTGCAAAGTGTGCTGTGCATTTTGCACTAGCCATTCATGTGGCATGAATTCTTCTTGCTACTCCAGCTCCTTGAGCCAGTAAGGGAGGATGCAACATTTATGGTACCACCTGCTCCCTGCCCTCCACTTCCTGCTCTAAGAATTCTGGTATAAAACATCCTTTCTCATCTTATTGTTCTTTTAAACTCCTACTCAGCCCCCTCCAGCAGGCTAGGCATGACTCATTGTAGTCTAGTCCTAATATAAATTATCTAGAGATTAGGTTAGAGTCTGCAGGTGTAACCCACACACATAGTGTGGTTACTGAGCAATGCAAGTGGTACCTAGACCACAGCAACAGTTAAGACTTTTCTACAGCATGGGTTGGGAGGCAGCTGGCTTTTAGCTCAGAAGGTAGAGGTTCCTATACTCAGTTTCAGAGGTCCCAGATTCAAATCCGCCTAGTGGCAGTTACACAGGGAAACATAAATATATTCATTGATATTGCCAATCCTAGGCAGTCAAAACCTTAGAGTCAGGCCTTGACAAACTATGAACTTAGCTTAAAAACCATGGCATTTAAGAAAACAAAACATTGTGGGGTTCTTTGCCATTTGAATTCTGAGAAGGTCTCTCTTTTTTTTAAAAAAAAAGGTAGGAAGGTCTCCAGTGTGGGTTGAGAAAATCATTCCCAGTTCTGCCAGAAATTCAGCTTCTCCTGTGAGTTTGATCAGTGCCCTCAAGTCCCACTGATGTCAGTGGGAGTTAGGGGCAGCCCCTGTCCTACTGGAACAGGCTCCTAAGCAGTAAATAAATACAAACAGATTTTATAGCAGAGGATACAAACAAAACTTTGTCCAAGTGTATGCTGTATTAATAGATGAGACCTTCTGAGATTATCCACCTTGCTGCCAAAAAAGCGTGTTTGGCTGTGGCAGAGACTGATGGATAAAGACATTAGACCGGCAGCCAAGATGCCTTTGATCCGTTTTTAGCCTTGCTCTGATCTACTGTATGGCACAGGGAAAGCCACTTCCCTTTTCAGTGTCCCAGCTTCCCTATACAGGCAGTCCCCGACTTACGCGGATCCGACTTATGTCGGATCCGCACTTACGAATGGAGCTTTTCTCGCCCCGGAGCTCACGGGCGGCGGGTCGCCACCCGTGTCCTCCGGGGCGAGAAAAGCTTCTCCCGGTCTCCCTGGTCTGCTGGGGGGGTCCAGGCGGCGGCTTTGCTCTGGTGTCCCTAGTCTGCTGGGGGGGTCCAGCGGCTTTGCTGGACCCCCCCCCCAGCAGACCAGGGAGACAGGAGCAAAGCCGCGGAGCACGCCCGCAGCGGGACAGCGCAGGCACGCCCGGGCTGTCCCGCTGCGGGCGTGCTCCAAGGCATTGCTCCCCGTCTCCCTGCAGACCAGGGAGACGGAGAGCAAAGCCGCGGAGCATGCCCGCAGGGGGACAGCTCAAGCGCGCCCGGGCTGTCCCGCTGCGGTCATGCTCCGCTGCTTTGCTCCCCGTCTCCCTGGTCTGCTGGGGGGGGGGGGGGGTGCAGCTAGTGCCCCCCCCCAGCAAACCAGGCTTTTCTTGCCTACCCCTGGGGTAGAGCAACTGGGGGCTGCCGGGTTGGTCCCGCAACGCCGCTCCGGACCAACCGGGCAGCACCCCAGCTGCTCTGCCCCAGGCATCCTGATTCAGCCGCTGCTGGTCAGTTTCAGCAGCGGCTGAATCAGGATGCCTGGGGCAGAGCAGCTGGGGTGCTGCTGGGTTGCTCCAGTAGCGTGGAGGAGCCGCGCTACTGGAGCAACCCAGCAGCACCCCCGCTGCTCTGCCCCAGGCGTCCCCAAGTCAGCCACTGCTGAAACTGACCAGCGGCTGACTACAGGAAGCCCGAGGCAGAGTTGCTCTGCCCCAGGCTTCCTGGAATCAGCCGCTGATCAGTTTCAGCAGCAGCTGACTTGGGGACGCCTGGGTTTCTTAAGTTGAATCTGTATGTAAGTCAGAACTGGCATCCAGATTCAGCAGCGGTTGAAACTGATCAGTTTCAGCAGCGGCTGACGCCAGTTCCGACTTACATACAGATTCAACTTAAGAACAAACCTACAGTCCCTATCTTGTACGTAACCCGGGGACTGCCTGTATATAAAATTGGGGTCATGATACTTCGTGTCCTTTATATATAGTGCTTTGAGATCCACAGATGATAAGAGCTATGCATCAGGGAAATGTTGGTGCTGTTAATTCTTTCTTTAAAAGGTTTCCACACCCAGACTGGCAAACAAGTCATACCTTTAAAGTTAAGCCTATTGTATGCCAAGGTAATGGTGAAAAGTATTCAGACATCACTTGGAATAGGATTTGTTTTGCAGTGATGTAAATGGTGCACTCTTGTCAGCACTTTGACAAGCACTAATCATCCTATGTTCCTATGAAGGATGTAGGCTGTAAGGTACTAAGCACTTGGGATGACTGGTCCCATATAATGTGTGCACTGTAGGTAGGGTTGCAAGATGGTTTAACAAAAAAATACCAAGCAGTCCCCCTCTCCCCCCCAAAAAAAAACACCGGGAAAATTCTGTTGAAAAAAACCCACCAAAGTTGTTAAGCAAAAAAAAAAAAAAAAAAAAGGGTGCTGTGCCTTTAAATGGCCCCACATTTTCCTCACTCCCCCACCTCCACCATACACAGCAGGGGAAAATTGTCCCCTCCGGACTTCCATCCAAGGGAAACAGGAAATACCGAACATTTCACCTGTCTGGTATTTTCTGTTTTTTTTACTGGATAGGGGGCCTGAATAACGGACAGTCGGGGTAAAAACCGGACGCCTGGCAACCCTAACTGTAAGCCACTTTCCAAGCGTAGTGTAATTTACCATACTAATAGCAGGCATACAAAGCAGAATATGCTGCACTTGTTTGCACGTGATTGGGTGTTATCACCAATAATGTGCAGTTATAATTCATCAGGTAATAAAGTGCTAAGTCCAAGACTTAGTCCAGGGTTGGCATTAATAACAGTGGACACAGGATTGAACACACAAAGTTGGAGGTCATGTTTTGCAAAGTGACATGTAATGTCTTGTTGTTTGTCTTACCAACCTCTGCCCTCCTTGTTTTTTCACTTTAATTTCCCCAAGACTAGCAATTGGAAAAGTGACTGCCAAATGCTCTGGGACTGCTCCATCTCCACCTGGCAAGATCAGACATAGATATGTGCTGTACGATTTGGGTGTTTCTGTAGACAGCATGGTCCAGATGCTGGTATCTGGGACAGGTTTTAGGGGAGGAGAACAGAGATGGTTTTTGCACTGTGGTTGGGTTCACCAAAGTATGTTAGAACAGCTTTATGTTGCTATAGCTTACCAAGGGGCAATGCCACAACTAAGGACCACCAAAACATACAAAGATATTGGCCACGTGCCCTTCTCTCCCACTTGACACCCGATAGTAGAAGAGCTGGAAGGTGAACTGGGGGGATTCTGTAGGGCCCAGACCACTTTCAACCCTGTTGATCCACTGGTATGGGCATAAGTGTTGAATTCCTATAGAATATCTTCAAATTTTCTGAAATTTTCATTTAAAAAAAATTCCCATGGGAGGAAGTTCTCAGCCTTGGTAGGCAAATTCTTTCAACCCCCATGTGCAAAAGCATAAGAGCTAGTCCTGTTACCAAAGAAAGTTGTGCTGAACACCAAATCAGCATGTTGAAATCAAAAAACAAGAACACCTAACACATGAAGAAGAGGGGAGGAATGTTTATGTACAAAACACATCTAACTATACATAACTGAACCGCACATGAGTGAGCATTTCATATTTTGACTTACTAAACTTTTGTTGGGTTTCTTCTAAAAATAATATTGAAGTGCTTACATTTAACCTCATTCCAGTCTCGTTCAGCTTCACCTTGTTTCTGTGCATTAAGCTTATGAGTGAACATAGAGAGCCTTTACCTTGCTTGGGGTTTGTTACCACACTAGCCCCAGCCTAGTAAATATTAACTGTCATTCCACTGAGGGACTGTAATCACAGGAAATAAAATCAACAGGAATGTTACACTACTGTGCATACATACCAGTCCTCCGAGTGACTTATTTATAGTCCAAGTCTTAATGTCTGTTCATTAAAATCTCACTGGAGAGAGACCCCCTCCTTGCCTTTAAAGCTATAAAGGTCTATTTTATGCACTCGGTTTCTAAGAAATCAGCAGTTCTGTAGTAGAATGGGGTCTGGAGAAGTTATGACAAAAACTCAGTCTTAACATTCTCGTGGCTTGGGTTTCAGTATTATTAGTTTTACCACTTAACTGTTGGGGGTTGGTGTGCAGCTTGATGGCATTGTTGTTCGTTTCTCCTTGTAGAAATCCAGTAGCATTTTGGGGGGTGATTGACCAGACCATATGGGATTGAAGTGGGTCTTGCTAGCCTAAACAGATACTACCTCATTGTCCCATTTCCAAACCAGTACAATGTGAATGCCAAACTACAAAATAATTTTGAAATGCTATTTTGTTGTTGTTGCTTTGGACTAGAGCAGGCAAATGCCTGTTTTGGAGGGGAAAGCACTTAGAGGCTAGGTGTAGAGGGAAGCAAAGGTGATAAATGTTTTAGATTTAAAAAAATAAATATTAAATTATCCGTAAGAATTTAAAACAGGTGTTTCTTTTACTTAAAGGCCAGAAAGATCCATTATAAACACCTAAGCTGCATTGAGGCCAGCAACTTACTCTGTTGTTCAACCATATCCTTCAGAAAGACATCCATCCAGTGTTCCCTCTAATTTTTTCCATCCGTGCATGAAATAAATTTTGTTATGTGCACCAAGGCATGTGTAGATGTGCACTACCAATAGAAATACATGTGGCAAGCTGTGAGAGGCTGTGAGCACTCTCCTAATCAGTTGGGTGGCATTTGAACCTCTGCTGGGTGGCCACCCAAACACTAAGGCTGTGTCTACACTGGGCCACTTATTCCGGAAAATCAGCCGCTTTTCCGGAATAAGCTGCGAGTTGTCTACACTGGCCCTTGAATTTCCGGAAAAGCAACGATGCTCTACTGTACAAAATCAGCCGCTATTCCGGAAAAGCTACGCTGCTCCCGCTTGGGCATAAGTCCTTATTCTGGAACACTGTTCTGGAAAAGGGCCAGTGTAGACAGCCCAGTAGTCTTTTCCGGAAAAAAGCCCCGATCGCGAAAATGACAATTGGGGCTCTTTTCCGGAAAAGCGCGTCTACATTGGCCACAGATGCTTTTCCGGAAAAAGGGCTTTTCCGGAAAAGCATCTGTGGCCAATGTAGGTGCTCTTTTCCAGAAATACTTATAATGAAAACTATTCTGTTTTAAGCATTTCCGGAAATTCATGCCAGTGTAGACACAGCCTAAGCTTATAGGGATCACAACATGCATTCTATTTTGATTGAAAAGCTGCAAGTGATGGGCAATTTAAGATCTCACTTATGTCATGGTTGCAGAGCTAGCTGCACCTCTGTCCCCTCTATGATCTCTCTTGAGTGTTTTTATATCTCCTGAGGTGAAATTCCACAGTTCTCTCATTCTGACATCTGGTCCTGAGCTATGTTACCCTGTGTATTGGCCGTTCTCATCCTGCAAGTTCATTTGCAGTCAGAAAACTGGGTTCTTCTTTGAGGAGTCTGTAACAAGTGTTGTTCAATGACAAAACAGCCTTAAAACCCAAGTACCATGTATTTAACAGTAGGGACAGTGTGTTTAGAGAAGAAGGGTTTTAAAGAAACAAAGGTGGTCCAGGTGCATATTTGTTTTATCTAAAGGCACCCCACCTTAACTGGTGGCAACCTACCGAGATCTAACTTCTTCAGTCACCCCCAGTGGGTGCCTGTATCTCAGACTAGCTCTGTAAAACAAGTATCCACTCCTTTCTATTTGTTAAACCTGCCACCATTCTTTTGATCTCTTGTGTTCGTGGGACTTTTTCTATCCTAAGATTGTCCCTTAACAACTCCCAAGTGTTTGCTGAGAAATGGCTTATCTTGTACCATTCTTTTTTTCCCCCTACTTGTATTTCTAACAGTATGTCTAGACAGTGGAGCTATTTTGGGATACCTCCAGTATCCCAAAATAACTATTGTGCATCTTTTAAATGTGGCCATTATTCCTAAATAGATTTTGAAATAACGGGTGCACTATTCCAGCATTCCTGTAACACTCATTCCATGAGGGTTAAGGGAGGTCTCGAATTTGGTGTTACGTAGCCAGCGCCAAATTTTGAAATAAGCTCATTTGAAATAGGCTACATAATTTGCATAGCATAAATTGTGTAGGTTGTTCCGAGATAAGGGTGCTGTCTAGACGCACCCTAAGAGTCCTGTATTAAGTAAACTAATAAAATCATACAGATCACATCCCAAATCATCAGGCCAACAGACTGTAGTCATCAATTATTACAGAGCAGTTTCAAACCCATCACATTTTGGTAATCTATCCAGTGGTTAATTACTCTGCCTGTGCATTTATTTCCCATTTAAACTTTCTTGAGTTCAAAAGCCATTGGCTTTTGTTATGCCTTTGTCTGAGAAATTGAAGAGCCCTCTAATATCAGGTACCAGGTGATTATTGGGGCCAGATAATTTCATTCCAAAAATAGTTACAAATTGCCAAATGCCGCCTTCTTTTTTCCCCCTCCTTCCTCAGGATATATAAGGGTTGTTGTTACTCAGGTTCAGGGTTTGTTGTTGTGGGTTTGTTTTGGGGTTTTTTGGGGGGAAGGGGTTGTTTGTTTTGTTGTTTGTTTAGTATTTTCTGGGTCTGAAATACCTGATTGGCTCACTGCAAGAAGAGGTGCAAACAAAGTTGCTAGAAAGAGTTGTGCTGAAACAAAGGAGTTAGATCTAAAGATATCACATGAAAAGACAAAATGGTGATATCTCGCTGTCAGTTGAAAAGGCAAAGATATTTCTACCTAAATCTGAGGAGGCACTGGGGTGTGTAAGAACCTAACTGGGATGACTACAAGGCATGCTAAACATCCCTTAGAGATCCAACATAGAATTGGACTTATGGCTGCTACTCTAGCAACCCATAGTCACATTTGGAAGACCCTGAGTATTACCATGAAGTGTACAATGAAATTGCTGCAGTTTCTTGCCATCAGCATCTTGCTGTATTTGAGACCAGGACATTAAGGGTACATCTACACTGTGGGCTAAAGTCGAATTAAGATATGCAACTTCAGCTATGTTAATTGCGCAGCTGAAGTTGAAGCACCTTAACTCGATTTTTGGCACTATCTACACAGCAGGAAGTCGAAGGAAGAACACACATCCTTAGACTTCCCTTACTCCTTGTGAAATGAAGGTTACCATGAGTAAGAAGTCTATGCGAGTAAGAAGTCTATGCAAGTAAGAAGTCCTCCGGTTCGCCATTACAGCATCTCTCCGAGTTACGGACCAAACACTTGGCCGTAACTCGAGCTGTTCGTAACTCGGACCCCACTGAGTTACACACAACCACGCTGTTCGTAAGCGCGGGTCGCGTTCGTAACTCAGGGACTGCCTTTACGACCGCTTCATGGGAGCTTTGGTCGTAAGTGCGAACAGTCGTAACTCGATCGTTCGCAACTGGGGGAGCGGCTGTATTTTGAAATAAAGGTTTGTAGCATAGACGTGTGCTATTTTATTTTGGAACAACAACAGTTATTCTGAAATAACGCTGCTGGGTAGACGTACCATAAGCGACTTTTTGCCTTTGAATTGAAATGCTGCAGGTGACACTGTACATCAGCTGCATAACTGGAGTAATTCAGGATAGCAAGGTGATCAGACAAAGAAAACTTGAGTTTGTGGGACCTGTGGGTTGGACAAGTGGAGAAATATTGCCAAAGCAAGTTAGTACCAGAGATGACTGTGGATTGGTGATGTGGCAGACTGAGTGGGAGGCAGTAAGTGCACTTCTCAAAGCTGTATAAAGACTGTAAAATGCAGGGGAAAATGTGTGTTTAGTTTACAGTTCATTGTAACGTGATTCTATAGTGCTTTGCATTAGGAGATAAAACGTGTGTTTTCAGGGACTTCACTTGCTCCTGAACTTCCCTACCAATTTGGGTGGGGGAAGGCGGGAGTTCAATCACATCTTCCTGTTTGCTACTGCATGAAAGACTTACACAGATTTCAGGGCAAAGTGAAAATGGCCCCAGTCCTGCAATCAGGTGTCCACGCCTGACTCGACAGGGGAACACTGAAATTGATTGTACAGAAAGGCCAATCCGCAAAGCGTTTAAGCATAATCATGCTAGTCACATTTAAGCATGTGCCTGAGTGTTTTTGCTGAATCAGAGACAAAGTGCTGCCAGATGCACAAAAGAACTCAATTTTTTTCCCTCAAACCTCTTTGTTTTGTAGTTATCTAACGTCAGGGGTAGGAAACTTTTTTTGGGTCAGGGGCTGCTAACCCACAGAGAAATCAGTCAGGGGCTGCACACAAATGAGAAGCAAAAAAACCAGAAAAACCACACAAAAAACCATGCACACACTGATGTGGCCCCCGACTGAGGAAAAAGACACTCCCCACATTCCCCTTGAACACCAGAGTCTGGAGGGTTCAAGACTAGTTCATTTTGTGTGCTCCAGCCTTGCGGGCGGTGCGGGGCGGATTAGAACACCAGCATGGGCTGCTCAATGCTAGGGGGGAAGGGGCCTGAGCCTCAGGGGACATATCCAGGCAAGCCAGGGGCTGCATTCGGCCCCCAGGCCTGAAGTTTCCCTTCCCTGTCGTAGGTGTTACCTGTAACATTAGCAGGTAAAAAATGTTCATACCGAAGTGTGATTGCTTTTAAATTGGCTGTCACTTTAACTTTGTTTTTCAATTACTATAACATTGTTTTATAATAATCCATAATGTGTTCACTGGATTTATGCACACCGTCACCTTAACAAAGAATAAAATAAGTGAAAGCGGGACAATAATATTTTAAGAAAGGCAGGATAATTAGTCTCAAGAGTTCCATGTATAGTAGCAATAATCCATGCCTGTGCTTGGTGGGACGATTCTTCAGCGGCTCTGAAAGCTTCTCAACCCACATAAGAGTTGCTATTATTTGGGCATAATGCTCATTTACTTCAGTTTATATAGTCAAATCTTGGTAGTGGCCACATGTTGCAGAATAGGGGGAAAACTGAAATACTGGAGAGGAGACGGTGGAAACCCAAAAGCTCAATCTCTTTGGATATTTAAAATGACACTGAAAAAAGCACTGGATATTATACTGTAGGGAACAGTCATGCACTTGCCAGTGGGTGAATTAGATCAGTGGTTCCCAACCTTTTTTTTAACCACAGACCAGCAAACTTTTGGCAGACCGGTAACATTTTATTTGCATGTTTGCATATTCATTATGCAACTAATGAATATGCAACTATATGAATAAAATGTTACCAGTCTGCCAAAAATATGTACACCAGCCCCAACCCCAGAGCCACCACGAACAGCCAGCTTCAGCTCCGGAAGCCACCGCAGCCCGACAGCCAGCAGTTTGCAGACCAGCACCAGTCCACGGCCTAGTAGTTAGGAATCACTGAATTAGATAACCAAATGCCTCTTTTGTCAGATTCAAACATCTGAGTCTAATTAGTATAGACCTAAGGAAAAATCTAGGTCTCGGTGACTTTAACACACAACATTTTCCTGTATTTGATCTGCATTGGGAATAGTTGAGATGTGTTAAGGTTCCCTCTAAGCTGTGCAGCGGAACAGCACTGCAGCTGTTTAATCAGCCTTGCCCAGTCAGGGGCTCAGGACTCATGCATGGAGCTGCCTTATTGGACAGCACTGATAAGCAGCTACAGGGCTGTGCTGCTGCACCATTTAGAGCAGGGGTGGGCAAAAGGGCCTCTGAAGGCTAATCTGGCCCATGGAGGCCTTGCCACTCCTCCGCCCCCAAGCCAATTAAGGCGGGAGGAGACGTCACACACTCCCCTTAGGGTTGCCAGATGTCCAGTATTGACCCAGACAGTCTGATATTTTTGGCTCCTGTCCAGTAAAAAATTCAGAAAATATCGAACACTTAAAATGTCCAGAATATTCTGATTTTTTTTCCCAGCCAGGGAGTGAAAATACCAGACTGTCCGGGTCAATACTGGACACCTGGCAACCCTACGACACACTCAGCAATCGGGCCCACACCCCCACACTTCTACGCCGCTTACCTGGTTCTGCAGGGGAGCTGTCTGGCCTGGAGCAGGGAGGGAGGCAAGATGGCCACCAGCTGCCGGCAGCCTCTTAGGAGAGTCAAAGCCCAGCCCCTCCTGTTCTTAAAGAGGCCATGCTGGTTTTTTAATTTTTTTTGCATAATAACTCTTTGGGTCCTTTTTTTTGTTTGTTTTTGGCTCAGCAACTTTGGTCTCCCCCATCCCCTTTTATAAACAAAAATTTTTCCCCGTTTTTTTGACGGGGTGGGGGGGTTGGTATTTTTGGTTACACCATCTGGCAACCCTAGCTCCCCTGCCCCCAAACCATGATTGGCTTGGGGGCAGGAGGAGCACGCAAAGTTTCCTCTGCCCTCCCCTCCGCCCTGTGAGAAGTACACAGCGTATAGTGGGGGCAGGGCGAAGGAAGTTTCGTGCAGCTCCCCTGTCCCCAGGCCTCAATTGGCCTGGGGACAGGGGAGCACGCAAAGCCTCCTCCTAGCCTGCGAGAAGCATGTGGCCCCGTGCTCCTTGCGGGTTGGGGGTAGGGTGAGAGGAGGCTTTGCCAATCAGGACTTGGGAATGGAGGAGCGTGTGAACCTTTTTCCCGCCCTGCCAGATACATAGGTGCGTAGTGGGAAGGGGGGGCAAAGGAGCTCCTTCCACCCCCAGACCAATCATGGTCTGGTGGGTGGGGAAGCCCAGAAGCATCCTGGCCCTGCCCCTTGCGGGGCAGCCTGGGGCCACTTCAAAGAATTTTGCCCGCCCCTGGCTTAGAGGGAACCTTTGTGTGTGTTTCCTGACCAGAGGGGAAGAATATAATTATTTGTACTTCAGTAACAACTAAAATGTACTGGCATTGATTGGCCTGTGTCTTGCCCAATGCTTGAGAGGATTGATTTTTAAAGGCAATGTCTTTTGACTGTGTCATGAATTTTTAACATTCTCAGGTAGAAAACTTTTAACAGTAGTTCTCAACTTGGAACCATGGATTAAAATATCTCTTGGGTTTTTCATAGCGAAGAAAACAAATGAGAATATCTAGGTGGCTTCTCCAAAGAGCAGCATTAGCATCCATCATGGAGAATGCCATGGAGAATGCTATTGACAAAGTATCATGGAGAATGCTATTAACAAAGCATCATGGAGAATGCTATTGACAAAGCTGTACAAAATATGAACATTTTGATGGAAACAAGCTCTCCTCCACAACCCCTCCAGGTGGGAGAGGGACACTTAGGGTGCGTCTACACAGCACCCTAACTCGAAATAAGATATGCGATTTGCGCTAGGCAAATTCTGTATCTTATTTTGAACCTATTTAAAAATAGCTTATTTTGAAATCTCGCATGTCTACACAGTGCCAAATTTCAAAATAATGTGCTGTTTCAAGACACCCCTTAACTCTCATTCCACGGGGGTTGCCAAAATAGCACAACTGTTATTTTGAAAAATATTTCAAAATACCGGGTGGCTTTTGTAGATGTGGGGTAGCTATACCTCTGGTATCCCGAAATAGCCATGCATTATAGACATACTCTTATTTAGACACTAAAGGGAAATTACACAAAAAATTAACTCTGATTCCTTTCTGTACTACACACCAGTACTTACCAGTCCAGAATTTGAACTGGTTTATGACAGTATCCTGAGGGACCAAAAGAATGGCATTGTATGAGGAGAAGGGTTGTAAAATGGTAGTCGATGAAATGACATTGTGAGAATAGACTTTATACTTACAGAATTGTTGCCTACAGCAAGGAAGCGTAAGTTGCTCATGTATTCAAGAATAATTATTGTAGACCAAAAGAGTAAGCTCATATTTAAAGGTTTAGAGAGTTTTGTTGAGACATGCCTATACTTGCTAATATTATGAAGTGTCTAAACTGAGACTGGACCTGAACTCGATCCATATGTGGTACTTCATATTCTGAAAGGTCTCACTTTGGCTAATGTTCATGTGACTAGTTAGAAGAGAGACCAAAGAAAAGCTTCTCTCCCATTAAATCCTATCTCTTTACAAAACCTGCCCTGACTTGTTTTTTGAAGTATCAGATCTCAATTTCTTTACAAGCTAGAAATGAATTAATACTGTTTTTTAAAGTAACAGCTAAAAGTGCCATTTACTTCTGCAAACTCTTTCCAAGAAGATTTCATGGTTTCTTATTAGAGTTTAAGACCAAAAGAAGTTATTAGTCTAATCTCCTGGCCAGTTTGTATGTTACAAGCTACTAAAGTTTATCTGATTACCTCTGTATTAAGGCCAAACAAAGACTTTACTTAGGTCCCTAGTTTAGATAACAAGAGACGAAAGTGCGGCCAGTGCCCAAGGCCCAGCAATGACAGGAAATTGATAAAGTGGGATATGCCCAGATGATCCTAGAGGCAATCTGTGCCCCAAGCTGCAGAGAAAGGGATGAGGAAATATAGTCTCAGCAGATCTGATTGGGGTAGGGGGAAAGTCCTTTCTAACACCAAGTCTGGTGATCAGCTGAACCCTGAGATCCAATTTTATTTTGTTTTACAATAAATTTCTGTTTTAATAATCTCTATTTAATTTTTATCTAAAGACACATACTCAGTTACCTATAAGGTATGTGTTGAAAGTTACACACGCAGACTTTGAACTACAGAGTGTCATTACAAAATTAACCTCACAGTGAGCACGTGAACGCGCACAATTGTATGCCTTGCCTCTAGCTGTAAATCACTATCCGTTATCATCCTTCCTTTTATCCAAACATTTCTTTATGGCTGTTTTCAATAATCACAGACTCCTCCAGTTTGTCCTCCTTAGTACCCACAAACACAGCCTTCAAAGATGTAGTCCATATTTTCCGTCTCAAATACAGAGGTAAATAAATCATTTAGGTGCCTTTTTTTAGTAACCTGCAATTTCTTCATTGCTATGTTAGGGTCTAATCCAAAGCCTACAGAAGTCAATAGCTGTCTTGCCACTGACTTCATCATGCTTTGAATCTGGCCCTTAATAGCCTTACTAAACTCATTTTATTGTGCAATCTTCCAATATGTTTTAAGAGTTTTGTTTCTAAATATACTTGGCTACTTGTGCTTCATTTTTTTTCGTTGACTACTCTCTTTACATTCCCTTTGCTGCTTCTGATAAAATGCTAACAACATGGCAGCTTTTTGCTCCATCTAACTTTTTAGAACTCTATTTTCACTCACAATTAACTTAAACAACCCATCAGTGATCTGCACTGTTTTGTCTGTTTTACATTTTGTTCTGAATAATGGTATATACTCCCCCAAGCCAACTATAACGCCTCTTTCTAGGAAACATTTCCAATGTATTTCACTTCACGTGTTCCTCTTTTTATCAAAGTGAGGGTTTTCAAGTTGAATTTTCTTTCATTTATATCCACAGTACCCCCAGTGACTGAAATGTGAAAACTTATTAAATAGTGAGCACTCATCCCACACTACCCTTAACAGTCACCTCACTTCATATTATTTATGTTTTGTATTTCCATAGCATGAAGAAGGCCCAAATCAGAGCTGTTAGCAACTATTCTGAGAACTTTTAAAGGATGAGTAAGGTTGCACAAGCCTGGAGAAGGATAAAAATAGTACCTGTCTGAAAAAAGAACCACCAGAAGGATCCAGAGAGTTATAGGCCTGTCAGTCTAACTTTGGTACCTGGAAAGATACTGGAACAAATATTATATAATCCATTTGTAGGCACCTAGAGGTTAACAAGGTTCTGATGCATAGCCAGCATGGACTTATCAAGAATAACTGATGCCAAAACAACACAATTTCCTGTTTTGACAGGGTTACTGATCTAGTGGATGGGGAGAAGTGGACATGATATATCTTGATTTTAGTAAGGTTTTGGATAGAGTCCATAATGGCACTCTCATGCAAACAAGGAACATGTGATCTAGATTAAATAAGGAGGAGAGTGCAAGACTGTTTCAAAGAGAACAGTTATCAGTGGCTCATTATCAAACTGGGAGGGTGTCTTTAGTGAGGTCCCCACACAGGGTTCAGTTCTATGTCCACTGCTAGTCAATCTTTTCATTACTGACTTGGATAACAGAATTGAGAGCATGCTTATAAAATCTGGGGATGGGTCCTGATTGGGAGGAGTTTCAAGCACTTGGATGACCTGGACAGATTGGAGAATTGGTCTGAAATCAAGAAGATTAAATTAAATGAAAGACACATGGAAATTACTTTACTCAGGAAGGAAAAACCAAATGCACAACTACAAAATGGGGAATAACTGGCTAGTGGTAGTACTGCTGAAAAAGATTTGGGGGTCATATTGGATCATAAATTGAATATGAGTCAGTGTGATGCAGCTGCAAAAAAGGCTAATGCCATTTTGAGATGTTATTAAGAAGTATGTTGTATGTAAGATAAAAAGGGTAATTGTCCTACTCTACTCAGCACCAGTAGGTCTCATCTAGTGTGGTGTGTCCAGTGCTGGGAACCACATTTTACAAAAGATGTAGACAAATTGGACAGTGTATAGAGGAGAGTAACAAAAATGATAAAAGGTTTAGAAAACCTGACCTGTGAGGAAACGTTAAAAAAACTGAGCTTGTTTAGTCCTGAGAAAATAAGACTAAGGGGAGACTTGATAACTGTCTTCAGATCTGTTAAGGACTGTTATAAACACATAATAATCGTTCTCCATGGCCACTGGGATAGGCTAAGAAATAATGGTCTTAATCTGCAGCAAGGGAGTTTTAAGTTAGAAATTAGGAAAAAAATTCTACCTAACAACAAGGATAGTTAAGCTCTGGAATGAATTCATCAATTCTAGCTCCTACCCCTGCATTATACCATTGTATTGCAATTGATTTGTATCAGATTAAAATCCATGGCTACTATTGCAGTTCTTTATCAGTGATGTTGATTCTTTCTTCCTCCTGCATCAATGTAAAATCTTTTAATATCTTAATCCAACAACATCCCTTATCTCCTACCATGTCTCAGGACTTGCCTAGATGAATATGTAATGAAAAGCAAGCTGGTTGTGCATAGTTGTAGAGCACAGCATATTTTTATACTACCTGTTTGTGTGGACTCTGCTACCCTGCGCTAAAAGTTCCCTCATGCAGATTGACCTACTTTGTAATGTTTTGATGTGGGAGTAGATCAGCATGAACAAGGGAATTTCTACTGTACAGAAGCGGGATCCAAACAGACAGTTACTATGCAGCACATTTATTCTAGATAGCTCTTTATAACCCAGTTTGCTGTGACCTAACTCTTCATCTAGACACGCCCTCAGAGCTACAGCTAATGTGCAGCTTCTCCTTATCTGCCACTCTATCTGAATTTCATTACAGGCAGTCCCCGGTTACGTACAAGATAGGGACTGTAGGTTTGTTCTTAAATTGAATCTGTATGTAAGTCGGAACTGGCGTCAGCCACTGCTGAAACTGATCAGCGGCTGATTCCAGGAAGCCTGGGGCAGAGCAACTCTGCCTCGGGCTTCCTGTAGTCAGCTGCTGGTCAGTTTCAGCAGCGGCTGACTTGAGGACGCCTGGGGCAGAGCAGCTGGGGTGCTGCTGGGTGGCTCCAGTAGCGCGGCTCCTCCATGCTACTGGAGCAACCCAGCAGCACCCCAGCTGCTCTGCCCCAGGCGTCCTGATTCAGCCACTGCTGAAACTGACCAGCAGCGGCTGAATCAGGATGCCTGGGGCAGAGCAGCTGGAGTGCTGCTGGGTTGGTCCGGAGCGGCGCTGCGGGACCAACCCGGCAGCCCCCAGCTGCTCTACCCCGGGGTAGGCAAGAAAAGCCTGGTCTGCTGAGGGGGGCATTAGCTGCACCTCCCCACCCCCCAGCAGACCAGGGAGACGGGGGTGGCGGGACCGCCAAAGTCCTCCACGGCTTTGCTCCGTCACCCTGGTCTGCTGACCTGGGAGACGCGGAGCAAAGCCGCAGAGCACGCAGGCAGCGGGACAGTCCAAACGCGCCGCGGCTGTCCCACTGCTGGCGTGCTCTGAGGCTTTGCTCCCCATCTCCCTGGTCTGCTGGTCAGACCAGGGAGACGGGGAGCAAAGCCGCGGAGCACGCCCGCAGCGGGACAGCCCAAGCCGCCTGCGCTGTCCCGCTGCGGGCGTGCTCCGCGGCTTTGCTCCTGTCTCCCTGGTCTGCTGGGGGGGTCCAGCAAAGCCGCTGGACCCCCCCAGCAGACCAGGGACACCAGAGCAAAGCCGCCGCGGCTTTGCTCCCGGGCAAACGAGCAAAGCCGCCCAGGCGGCGGATTTGCTGGGGTGTCCCTGGTCTGATGGGGGGGTTCAGCGGCTTTGCTGGACCCCCCCAGCAGACCAGGGAGACTGGGAGAAGCTTTTCTCGCCCGGAGGACACGGGTGGCGACCCGCCGCCCGTGAGCTCCGGGGCGAGAAAAGCCCCGTTCGTAAGTCGGAGCCGCGTAAGTCGGGGACTGCCTGTACTTCCCAGGGAATTTGGATCAGGGCCTAAAAGAGCATATTCTAATTTCTGAAGATTGCTAGGCTGCTGGAAAAAATGTACACAAAATGCTAAATGACTATCACCCACATTTATGTTGTGGAATAGATAGAAACTGTCAGGAAAGATCTGTTAACTAATAACTATGTTTATGCTATAGCAGACAAATACTAATACTGTATTTTGCCTTTTTCCCCTAAGACTGAATTTTGATAGATATCATGAGATAATTGCACAAACATACTGTTTCACTAATAAGCTCTTTTTGGAACAGTATATACAGTTCCTGAGTTTCAGCAGCGGCTGACTTGGGGACGCCTGGGGCAGAGCAGCTGGGGTGCTGCTGGGTTGCTCCAGTAGCGCCGCCGCTGGACCAACCCAGCAGCATCCAACCTGCTCTGCCCCAGGCGTCCTGATTCAGCCGCTGCTGAAACTGACCAGCAGTGACTGAATCAGGACGCCTGGGGCAGAGCAGCTGGGGTGCTGCCGGGTTGGTCCAGTGCGCCCAGAGTGGTGCTACGGGACCAACCGGCAGTGCCCCAGCTGCTGTACCACAGGCATCCGGAGCAAAGCCGCGGAGCATGGGGGCAGCGGGACAGCCCAGACGCGCCGTGGCTGTCCTGCTGCCCTCGGGCTCCGCGGCTTTGCTCTGCTTTGCACTTCATTAGCATACTCTCTGCCAGCAAAAGCCTGCATTGTTGACATAGCCTTAACAGTATAACTCTGCAAACCATGAAAGGTCCTCTATTAGTAGAGATGGTCAGAATTTTTCAACCAAAATATTTGCTTATTGGAACATACACATTTCATAGAAATTTTCTGTGGAGGAAAT
The DNA here is from genome assembly GCF_052426305.1 of Pelodiscus sinensis. Classification (NCBI taxonomy): domain Eukaryota; kingdom Metazoa; phylum Chordata; order Testudines; family Trionychidae; genus Pelodiscus; species Pelodiscus sinensis. The sequence goes on along the minus strand of NC_143056.1, from coordinate 115,819,616 downwards.
TATTATTTCAACTAACTGTTGTGGTTTTTTCCCCAAAACAATGAATTAAATGAAAAAAGTGTTTTATTTTGACTTAAAAAGTTATTTCATTTCAGTTTTTGAAACAAAAAAATGATTTTTTGAATTTTAGGTTTCTTCTTCTTTCTATTTGTATTGCTTCCTTTTCCCTTCCAGAAAGTTGGAAAATGGCAAGAAATTTTGAAAAATTAGGTTTTTTTCTCCACTTGCTCATAGTTTTTATACCTGAAAAAGTGAAAACAGTGATAAGGGGGGGGGAAGAGGACACAAAGATATGTGGATCCAAACACTACGCCATTTTAGAATGAAATAAAAGGTGAAAACTTGGCCCACTGGAAGCTTCATCACAAACTTTTAAAGGGTCAGGATTTCACCAAAAAATGTCATTACAAAACTTTCCATGAAAACCCCCAAAAAATTCAGTTGAAAGATTTTAAGCAGGCATTTTGCCTGCACAATATTTTCAGGGGAATAATGTTGGTTTCTCAACCAGTTTTATTTATAAACAATCATATTGCCAGAAAAATACAGAGGACCAAATTCATGCAATCTCAGCACATATAGAGAGAGAAATACGTATGTAAGGGTTGCATATGGGTGCTAAAGTCTAGTCTGTAGCAAGGTGTGATAGTCACAGAATATCAGGTGAAGCCAATGGAGGCATTGCATTTCATAGGCATTATCCCCTGTAGGAGTCCACAGGTGTATGGCTCAGCAGGAAATACTTTGTATCATCTCTTTTTTTTTGGTACAGCATATTCTGTGCCCACCCTCCAGTTCCTAGAGTTGCCAGGTGTCTGGTATTTTCACCTCCTGTCTGGTAAAAAAATTCAGAAAATATCGGACACCTAAAATGTTCAATATTTTCTGATTTTCCCAGGAGGCCAGGAGGTGAAAATACCAGTCTGTCCAGGTCAATAACAGACACCTGGCAACCTTACACTCAGCAACCAGGCCCAGCCTCCCCTTCACCCCACCTCCACCCCGCTTACCTGGTTCTAAAAGGGAGCTCTCTGGCCCAGAGCAGGAAGACAAGAAGGGGCCATGCTGGGTTTTTTTATTTTTAATTTTTTTTTCTTAATAACTCTCAGGGTCCTTTTTTTCCCCCAACAACTTTGGTCTCCCCCCTTTTTTTTCTCAACAGAATTTTTCCCCTGGTGGTTTTTTTTGGGGGGTGGAGGGGGAGTCGGTATTTTTTATTCAACCATCTGGCAACCCTACCAGTTCCTGAACCCTATCCCATGGCATCAGCTCTACTCAGGCAATGGAACTATGGCTTCCAATGTTTCCTACTTGCTCAGAGTGGGAGCATCTGAGGGACAATCTCTGCTCTGATCCCTGGGCCTGACACTTCCATCTAGGAATGCACAAGTGGTGTATTAGCCTAACTCCCCCTTAAAATTCCCCCCTATTCTTCTGCATGGCTGCATTTCACCTGGGAAATGTCTAACCCACAATGTGCACCTGCATACAGACATGTGTGTGTTTACTGGATTCAGATTCTAGTGCTTCATTCAGTCACTCCACATCATGTAAACTAACCTCAGATTTTCACTGTTGTAAGATTTCACTAAAGTAGCTTAGTAGACATGGAAAAGGTATCTATGGGTACGTCTACACTAGCTCCCTAGAGCAATCTAGGCAGGCTAATGAGGACAACCAGAATTGCAAATCAAGCCCGGGATTTAAATATCCCATGCTTGATTTGCATATTCCCAGCTGGTCACCATTTTAGAAATTGACTAGCCCGAAGTAACTGCCCGCGTCTACACGTGGCAGTGAAACGGGATTCCGATTTAAAGCCCTAACTCGAATTAGCTGGTATTCCTCCTGCAATGAGGTTTACTTCGGGCTAGTCAATTTCTAAAACGGCGACCAGCCGGGAACATGTAAATGACAGTTACTTCGGGCTAGTCAATTTCTAAAACGGCGACCAGCCGGGAACATGTAAATCAAGCACGAGATATTTAAATCCCGGGCTTGATTTGCAATTCCAGTCGCCCTCTTTAGCCTCCCTAGATCGATCTAGGGGGCTAGTGTGGATGTATCTTATGAGTATAGGTTGAACCTCTCTAGTCCCGCATCCTCAGGACCTGACCGGCGCCAAACCAGAGTATTTGCCAAACTACATGAGGTCAATATTATCTAGCAGCATTACCAACACTTCCACTGCTTACTGAGCTCTCAGAAGACATTTAGGGATCAATTAGAGCTAAATGACAGCACAGAACACTGAGAGCCAGGACTGGTGGCTGTAAACAAACTTTATGGGAAACATGGCCACACCCATGATAAGTTGGACATCCAACTAACTAAATCATGCTGGATCACAGATATTGCTGGACCAGTGCGCTGGACTGGAGACGTTCAACTTGTATCTTTCTGTGTCTTTTTGAGGCAAATATATATTCTATATTGAGTATGTGTTTTAACCAGTTACTTAAAACACATTAAAAGGATAGTCCTAACAATTTAAGTCCAAACTTTGTTGTGGATTTTTTTAATTGTATAGTTTTTATGCAGGGAAAAACTTACGAAAAAATCCCTAGCTGGTGAAAAACATCCTGAATACCTCAAAAATGACCAACTAGAATTTTACCAAACTTTAAAATTCAGTTCATCATAAAATATGAGAAAAGGAATTATCTTTAATTTGTTTTTTCTTCCTTGAAACTGTGAGCACTGGCAGACAGTGTTCTCAAAATGAAACTGTATTTATAGTCTTAACTATTAGGGCGTTACCACAGTGCTGTAATTGTAAGGTTGTTTTCAGCTAAAATGTATGCTATGCAAAACAAACAAGAAATGTCTTATGGCATTTAACAGAAATGTCTGTTAAAACAGGAAATTGCATAATTGAAGATTAGTATGTTAATATGTTGTAAGCTTGTTTTTATCTATATTGCTTTGCCTGAATGTACTAAAATTGTAAAGCAATATCAATGGAAAATTGTAGAAGAATGATTTGTTTTCATAGCTCATTTATAGTTAATTTCCTGTACTAGAAGTACAGGGAAAATGATTTAGCAACAAGTCTTGTGTGAATTCCATACGAGAAACCAAAAGATAAATAGCACACTCCCTACTACCTAAAGGTTTGAGAGCACAGATGTAACTGAATTAATAAAATCTTGGAATCTTTGTGTGCTCCATTAAGAAAGGTATGAAAAGTATTTCTCTGGTCTACAGCTTACTTTATGTACATGGTGTCCAAGAACAGAGAGTTAGCTATTATACTGGACATGTGGTCTTCGCCTTTTAAAATTCCATTCTACTTCTAAAATTCTCTGCAGAGCCAGCAGAGGGCTGTGGATTTTATGGAACCAAGCAATTGGGAAAACTTAAAATACACATATAGGAAAAAAAGAAACCTTGCAGTAAATGTACAATGTGAAAAACATCTATTGCTGTTATATTTCCTTTATTACAGAGATATTTTATCTAGTCCATCATACGCTTGAGCGGGTTCTGCAAATCCATCCTTAATAACTCCTGTTGACTTCATTAGTAGCACTATGCTGAATGAAGGACTGCTCCTGCAGATAAGGAATTATAGGATTGGAACCCATATTTCCTTTCTTTCCCCATGCAAAAATGTAATGAGCAAGTGCTATCCTTTGATGATAGCAGCATACAACTCCTACTTGTAGCCCCAATTCGCTGAAGTACTTCTCTATCTGCTCAGTCCAAGCACAAGCTGAAATCCATCACTAAGAATGCTTGAATATGCTTAAGGTAAAACATGAGCTTATGTTCTTTTCTGATTACAGAAGGATGTGTGCGGAAGTGCTTTGCAAAATCAGAACTTTAAACAAAGGAGAGAGATGTGCGTATAACTGAGGTCAACACTTGGCCCCAACCATATTATTTACAAGACTGATTTTTTTCCCAGCCTTACTTATCCTAGCCACTAATTTCACACTGGTAATCTGGCAATGTTCATTTTAGGGAGAGAAGTGAAGTAGGAAAGGGGATAGAGCTCCCAGAAGAATTTGCTTTATTGTTTAAAATGGAATAAGTAGGTTAAATGCGTACTGTGTAAAGGAAGTATTAGCATTTCCCACTTGATGTTCTTTAGTGGTCTAACTAGAATTATGAATCATCATGATCCATTGATCAATCATCAAATAGTGATTTTTAAAAAAATCTTTTAAAAAGATTAACATTTAATTTTGATGTTTCAGAAACAAGCTTTTTAAATTGCAATGAATGTGGTTCTTTTACATATTTCTACAACATATCTTAAAAAGGCCTTCAAAGTTCAAAATGTGATCTCTCTTCATGCATTGAGTAGTACTTTACACCATTCCCTTGAAGTCAATTGGCCATCCAGCAGTGAACCTTCTGAGTGTCCTCTTGTCCAGCTCTTCAGATATCTGGAAATAAAAGGTCTGACCTTCCCACCTGCTAAGCAAGATGCAGCCAGAGATGACTGATACACTACTGATATACCTTTGAAAATCAGACAAATTCATAATACCACTCATTCACTTCCCTTTCATTTATTTTCATCAAGGGAATGGTACTCTGTGCTGAAGAGTACACATGGGATTAATTCTAACCTCACACTATTTAGGTGCTATTTTTCAATTTCCGTTCCTATTTTTAAGAAAAACTAGGGAGCTGCGCCCTCGGCTCGCAACGCTCATCTACTCTCCTCTTTCTGGCCACTTTCGCTTCACTGAGCAAGCCTGTTGATAGTGATGATGTGATGACATCATTCTGTCACCCAGCAGGGAACATTCTGTTGTCCAGCAGGAAAAATGTTTTTTTACATATATAGAGAGAGAGATGTGTTTTGCTTTCTAGTCTACTTAAAAAGTTCTTCTTCTACATTTAAAGGGTGTTAAAAGATGCACATTTTCCACATATATCTATCATTATTGATTTTTGAAGTTATGTGGCAAACAGGTCACTCCACTCTTAACAATGAACACTTGTCATTTTATCTTATTGTATCTTGACTGTAAATTCAGATTGCATAAATTGTTACTGCTTTTATACCAAAAATTAAACAATGGCTACTCATGACTGAAATTATGTGAAATTCAGCAAGTTTGATTTTTCAAAGAGGTCATGCAAACTTTCTATTTTCAATTCATTGGGATTTTTCTCTCTCACCCACCCACCCACCCACCCAGTTTCATATTTGAATGTCTTGAAAGCCAATGAAACTGTTGATCAGCTGATGAGGCTGATTTTGTAACAAAACCACATGTTCTGGGTGTGTTCAATTTTATTATGAAAATGAAGCTGGGAAATAGGAGGACTTGTGAGCCTCCTATAAGAAGAACAGGTAAAGATAAGGAATAGATTAGTTATGCAAAAATGTATATATACAAACAACATCATTCTGAAACATTAGCTGCCTATCCTGAAATACCTAGAGAAAGAATATAAAAAGATTTGAAAGACCTCAGTTTTTGTTTGTTTCACAAATCCTAAAGACATGTAGATTATTGTCCATACATCTAACACCCCATCTCCAAAACCAATTTCTCAGTTATAAACTCATTAGTCAAGGAAGTGGTTGAAAGTATTTTTATACAACAATGAAAACTCATCAACTATTCCTTGTATTGTTTAGTAATGTAGTTTTCAACTTGACTGTATTCTAGGTTATTTCACTGATACACCTTTATATTATGGTGTTATCTGTATTATGATACCTAGGAACCCCAGTCATGGACCAGGGCCCCACAGGTTCAATCCTGCCTCACTCTGGTCCAGTCAGCAATGGTCTTCTGTTAAACCATTCAGCTGCTAAAATTTAGGCATATGGGGCTTAATTCTGTTCTCATTCAAATCAGTGGGAAAGCTCCTAGTGATTTGTATAGTGCATGATGAAGCCCATAGCCCCTGATTCTGTAAAGTACTTACACATGAGATTAATTCCCATTAAAGTCTGTGGGACTTTAAAATGTGCTTAAGTGCTTGCCTGGATGGTGTTTTGTTGAACTGGAGCCATGCTTATGTAAGGGCTTTGCTGGGTCAGTGCCAGAGTGCTCAAGAACTTGTATGTCTGACTCCTATATATGTTCATATAAAAAAAATTAAAACAGCATTTAAACTATGAACATGAAGACAAGGGGAGCATATGTGCAAATAAACACGTTTTTAAAAACCACCAGCTACTTTTTAAGAGTACAGAAACAGATGCCACTCCTATTTATAAATTAATGTAAGCATTCAGTGGATTAAATTATTGATATATTAGTAGTGAAGGTCCAGAAAAAAACTTGGAAAGCTTGGATTTTCAACCAGCTGGAGAAGGTTATCTTATTTGCACTGTTTCTGCACACATATAACTGTTAAATTGACTGCTGCTTCAGTCTGTAGCACTCCCCTTTGATTTGGTTTAGAAGTGTGAAATTGACATTTATTTTATGGTAGTGGACAGTATTTTAATGATTTTCCAACCAAAGAATATTATAATAGTACATTTTTCTGCGAATATTGCATGCTATAGGGGCTGCTTTTAAATCAATTTGCAAACACAAAGACTGTGTTACTGACAGGCCAAAACCAGGAACTCATATTTGGATAAATCTATTCCATTTCAATTTCATATGCTAAGTTCAACATTCTCCTTCTGAGGAGAATCCCAAATGCCCAGCAAGCTTTGATCCTGAAAGCATTACAAGTATCTCTGCCTTTTAGCAGCTAATGATAATATTTGGCATGCACCCATATAGCATGTCACAACTGCAAGGCACAATAGACATTAATTAATCTTTACAACATCTCTGTGAGATAATATGACTAGTCCCATTTTACACAAGAGGAACTGATGCACAAAGAAATGAAGTTAAGTGTTTTGCTCCAGGATCACACAGTCAGTGGCATGTCTGCAACTGATGCCCATATTCAAACTACTAAGGAGGCCAAGCTACTACTTACGATAAATTGCCATTTTTTTCCATCTTATATAATTGACCTTTTCCAATCCATCAGCAGTTGAGTAGAATTTGAATATGGATGCAAGTGTTGTTAATCACTGAGTATTAATTTATTTGAAAAATAAACTGCTGTGTTTAGATTAAGAGTTTTACAATCTACCTCTTAAATTTTCTTTTACTCTTGAAAAAATAAAAACTAGGGGAACACTTGCAAAATATTCAAGTACTTAGATGTCTAAGGCCCATTTTCCAAAGCAGTTTTGACTTTCATTGAGACTTCAGCACCGAAATGTCTAAGTCACCAAGTCACCTACACACATCTGAAATGTTTACCTGTGTTGTGTGTGTGTGTAAAAATTCCACTCTGACAACACCATGTTTATATAAAAATATATGTATTAAGAATTATGCACATTGCTTAACAATTGTATGCACTCTGTTTATTGAATATGTACTGACCTGAATTACTGCAAGTGATACTCTTACTTCTGAGTCAATACTAAGCCAGGGACCCAGGACTGCACTCAGGAGTAGTGTGTTGGTGGAGGCCTTTACTTTCAGTATGCCAGCCTAGGCTTTTGACCATTTTTTATTAAAAACACCAGAGCAGTTTTCAACTAGACAAGGACTATTAAAGCTAAAGCTAGCTGTGTTATAGAATCATAGAATGCTAGAACTGGAAGGGATCTCGAGATCATCAAGTCCACTCCCCTGCATCTCCTAGATGAATTTTCTCAGTAAATTATTTGATCTTTGAATTTTCATGACTTGCCTAACTACAGTAAAGTCCCAGTAGTGTTCTGGCTTCATTACAGGATATTTATATTCTGCAACCTAAAAATGCCCCTGATATCTTGGCTAGATAAGGCACCTTTCTCCTTTTCTCTTATTTGGTATGTGATGTTACTCTGTGATGTTTTAAAACTTCCATTCTCCCCTAGATACAGCTGCATTTCAGTGATGAAGCAAAAACCTCTCTGTTCACAGAGAGTGCAATTCCACTCATTCAGCTTAGGCAAAGGTCCCTTTGAAGCTACTGGAGGACACCCTGTGTAAGGCGTGAAGGGTGAGGTCCAGAGCTGGTATTTACAGTAATTTCACAAATTCTGAATGCTTAGGATACTCTGGCTGAAAGATGTCATAAACATAGGAGTAGTAATTTAATATTTTAGACCTTAGGAACCTTTTGTGCTCTTTGTAAGAAAATAAAAAAATCCCAGTACCTTAATTATCAAGCATCTAAATGTAATTCACTCCAAGGGTTAACTGTACTAGTAGTTTACTGTATTAGTCCCAGTACTTTCTGACAGAAAAATGTTTTTATAGCACAGCTAAATACCAGCATATTTGTGGTTGCATTCAGATGTTTTTAACTATATTGGATATAACCCACAATGGTTCCAGAAAGATATTTCCATTGTTTTAGCCAGTTTGGATTAAGCTAGGGCACACCAACTCCAATGGTGTTTACATATGTTGGTATCAGACTTAAAGGGCAAAGAATATGATGTTCCATAAACTTTTATACAGAAATAAATCTCTAGCAGCAAAAATATTATTCTAAGATCAGTTAATATTTCAGCTATCACTACCTGTTTCAATAAGGTCAGGGAGCCAAATTCTCTTTCTTACACTAATGTAAATCCACAGTAACAAAGTAGAATTTGGGCCTGAGCAGTGTAAATATTCTACAGCTAGTTTTTCTGGAAACACAAAATGTTGTTTGCCATGTTTATTTATCAGATACAGTCAGTCCCCGGGTTACATGGATCCGACTTACATCAGATCCCTACTTACAAACGGGGTGAGGCAACCCCGCACTAGCTGCTTTCCCCCAGCAGACCAGGGAGACGCGGAGCGGCTTTTCTCAGCAGACACCTCAGCTTGAGAATAAAGGACTGAGGGAAGTGAGGTGTGGGAGAATAAAACTGAGCTCTGGAGAAATGTTTGGCTAGAGTTTCCCCTACAATATGTACCAGTTCCGATTTACATACAAATTCAACTTAAGAACAAACCTATAGTCCCTATCTTGTACGTAACCTGGGGACTGCCTGTACTTCCATGGGATAAGATACTCCCTAATAAACCATATCATGCTAAAAAGGGATTACACCAGAGCTTTAGCACGGGACTGTTATAGCCATAACTTAACTTACTTGGTTCTCTTCTTCTAAAAAGAAAACTGTGCTCATTTCGCTCAGTCCAGAACACTATCCAGTAAGAAATGTTAATGTACCACCATCTATATCTGATAGACATGGACCTAAAGCCTTATCTGAGAATTGAAACCTTTCTCGCCACACTGTAATATTCAGATCTGAACTCAACAGCTGAAGGGGGTTGTAGTTCAAATCACAACCCCAGAATCTGAACGCCCTCAAACTACTTGTCTAGCTGTTTAATTACCCAAACCAAAGTTGTGATTATGAACCTTTCCAATCTTTGAAGTTTGGCTACAGATTTGAACTTTGTGAATTGGCCCTACGCCTTCTTTTGCTTTCAGTTACAACTGGTATTTGTGATCTCCTGGCCTCTTGATGAAAAGTGACTTTAGAACTGTTTTAAAAGTTAAGGTTAAAATGTTTGTGGTTAATATTTAAATATTAAGGCCCAATTTTTCACAACTACATGTCTGACTTCTGTGAGTGCAGTTCAGATCCCGGGGGAGAGGGGGAAGAGAGATTGAAGCACATGTACTATGGGTTTGAAAAGTTATATCAGAATATTGTGTTTGAATATTAATATTCTTTTTGGGGACACTTAACATTGGAAACTGTCTTACAAAACCTAACTCTGAGTTTCCCCCACTGTCAGCATCACCAGTGGCATCAAAAAGTACTCAGGACAGGAGTCCCAATACAAACGCTAGCTACTAAAACTCAAGTGACACTGTTCGGTGACTTCAGCTGCCAAAACATTGCAAACTCTCTAAGCCCTGATCCCACCAAAAAAACAATCTGGATGGGGCTGATAGAAGCAGCAGTGCGAGGGGGAGGGCCAGGCAGCACTTCAGAGATGGTGCTAGGGGAACCAGCTTTTTAGCTGGCTCCCCCCCCCCCCCCCCCCCCCACCCCCCAGCTGACTACCCGATAAACCTAGGCTTATCAGGTAGTTGACTACTCGACTACTCACTTACATTCCTACCTAGAAGTAGGTTGCTTTTTGCTGTTTGGTGTGTGTGGATTTAAAACCTGCTGTCCTATCCCTAGTGAGATATGGTTTCAGAACAAGTACATGTTTTTGGAACTGCTCTGATGAACTAAGCAACTTTAGACAGACCATTCAGCTATAAATGTACAGTATGTTACAGTTCCTGTGTTCCATTATTCCCTGCCTTTTTTTTCAGAATAAACAAGTAGCAACAGCTGTTCTGAAAATGTGTGTTTACCAGAGAAATGTGCTGCAATTGCTCTTATTCCATACAACAGCAGCTTTAAAAACAAACCCCAGTGAAAGCATTATGCATGAACATTTTGCTCCATTACCATTAGCTGATCCAGCTTTGGTTTCTGAGTGTCCTGATAATATAAAGAAACTTGGAACTTCTGCCAAGTTCAATTAACAAGTGGCCCTGATATGAGCGGAGTATTTTCCATGGCAAATCACAACTCCCCCCACCTTTTTTGAAACTTCTGCCTAAAAATGCTTATCTGGATGGTGTCAGTATGTGTGTGTTGTCACTCCCCTCGTTAAAGTTGAGAGACCTGGCCATGCCTTTCTGGAGATAACTTTGGTTTAGTTTCTATTGCTATTTCACATCACATTTCAGTGTGTGAATACATTCAAACATCAACAGCTTCAAGTGAGCTGGCAGTACAAAAGAACTTACAATCTAAAATTTAGACATGATATGACTAGTGAGGGCAATGTATGGCCAACAACAAAGAGAGAGCGAGAGAGAAGGAATGGGGTAGGACAAGGTATAAGAACATAAGAACGGCCGTATGGGTTAGATCAAAGGTCCATCTAGCCCAGTAGACTGTCTGCCGACAGTGGCCAGCACCAGGTGCCCCAGAGAGGGTGGACCGAAGACAATGATCAAGCGATTTGTCTCCTGCCATCCTTCTCCAGCCTTTGACAAACAGAGGCCAGGAACACCATTCCTAGCCCCTGGCTAATAGCCTTTTATGGACCTAACCTCCATGAAATTATCTAGCTTCTCTTTAAACTCTGTTATAGTCCTAGCCTTCACAGCCTCCTCTGGCAAGGAGTTCCACAGGTTGTATTGTATATAACGATACAATTTTAAGTTTGCTTTCTCTAAATATGTACCTTTTGGTAGTTTGGTCGTAGAATTAGGGGATTGTAATTATAGCATGGGTATGTTGCAGATCATAGAATCGTAAAACTGGAAGAAACCTTGAGAGGCCATCAAGTTCAGGCCTCTGCACTTATGGCAGGACCAAGTTACCATCTAGACCAGGGGTCTCAAAGTCCTGACTCATAGGCCATTCCCAGACAGAACAGTTGCACAATGTGGCCTAAGAGTCCCAGTGGGCTGGGAGGAGGCCTGTCCATTCCCATCTCAAGCCATGCTCCTTCTCACTATTACCCTTGGCCCACACCAGAAACCCCCAGGGATCCTGAAGCTATGTCCCTTAGAGGACAGGAAGCCCTGAGGGGAGAAGGTGGATGAGGTGAGGGCTGGGAGATGGAAATAGGCAGCCCGGCCCACCAGGACTCCCAGGCCAGATTGTGTATCTGCTCTGGCCAGGAATGATCCGCAAGCTGGGAGTTTTGAGACACCCTGATCTAGACCATCTCTCAAAGATGTTTGTCTAACCTGTTGTTTAAAATCTCCAGTGACAGAGATTCTACCACTTTCTTAGGAAATGTATTCCATTGCTTAACCACCATGAGAGCTGGGAAGATTTTCCAAATGTGCAACCCAAACTTCTCATGCTGCAATTTAAGCCCATAGCTTTTTGTCCTATATACTACTGATATAGTGTAATCACACTGTTTTTAATCTCGGTGCCACTAATTCACAAACAAGGATGGTTAACTATATGTCTGATTTATATATTCTTACCCATTACATAGTGATGTTAATACATATAGTATTAGAATCCTGATATATTTACTACTTTGCATGTATTCTGTAGTCATCTTTAGTCATGTATTTAACTTTCTGATTAAATTAATTAGTTGTTTAATTACAGATAAAAAGCAAAATTGTTCTGCAACTACAGGCAGTCCCCGACTTACGCGGATCCAACTTATGTCGGATCCGCAGTTACGAACGGGGCTCCCCCAGAGGACACGGACTGCAGGACCTCGCGGTCCTGCCACCCGTGTACTCCGGGGTTTTCTCCGCGTCTCCCTGGTCTGCAGACCAGGAAGACGCGGAGCAAAGCCTCGGGGAAGCCGGCAGCGGAGCTGCCCAAGCCCCCCCGCGGCTTTGCAAAGCCTCGGGGAAGCCGGCAGCGGGACAGCCCAGACGCCCCGCGGCTGTCCCGCGGCTGGCATCCTCAGAGGCTTTGCTCCCTGTCTCCCTGGCAGACCAGGGAGACGGGGAGCAAAGCCGCGGAGGACCCAGGTGGCGGGACCGTGGTGCGTCTCGGTCCGCCGCCCGCGTCTTCCTGGTCTGCTGGGCGCGTCCGCGTCTTCCTGGTCCGCAGCTAGTACGCCCCGCCTCCCCCAGCAGACTAGGCTTTTCTCCAGACGCCTGTGGCAGAGCAGCTGGGGCGCTGCCGGTTGGTCCCGCAGCACCGCTCTGGGCGCTACTGGACCAACCCGGTAGCACCCCAGCTGCTCTGCCCCAGGTGTCCTGATTCAGCCGCTGATGGTCAGTTTCAGCAGCGGCTGAATCAGGACGCCTGGGGCAGAGCAGATGGGGTGCTGCTGGGTTGGTCCAGTAGCGCCGAGGAGCGGCGCTACTGGAGCAACCCAGCAGCACCCCAGCTGCTCTGCCCCAGGCGTCCCCAAGTCAGCTTCTGCTGAAACTGACCAGCGCTGACTACAGGAAGCCCGAGGCAGAGTTGTTCTGCCCCGGGCTTCCTGGAATCAGCTGCTGATCAGTTTCAGCTGCAGCTGACTTGGGGACGCCTGGGGTTCTTAAGTTGATTCTGTATGTAAGTCAGAACTGGCGGTCAGTTTCAGCAGCGGCTGAATCTGGACGCCAGTTCCGACTTACATACAGATTCAACTTAAGAACAAACCTACAGGCCCTATCTTGTACGTAACCTGGGGACTGCCTGTACACTGGCTTTGCCATGAACTATGAGCAAAGAGCAGCAAGTACCTGATAGAATTAAAATCCCAGGAGACAAATATTCCGTGTCAAGTCCAAGTCCATCCCTGGCATGTTGTATTTCCCTTTTTCCACTCACACAGCTAGGTTCCCAAGGCTCTACTCATTCCCTTCCCCATCCTGCTTACTTGTGGGAGGCAACATAACAGCTCCACAGAGGCTGCTGTCCTCCCCACATTGCTGTCTGCGATTCATGTAGCCGGCAGAAGGGACTAATAGAGTGCATTATAGCAGGATGAGGGCAGATATTTATGCTCCAATTCTTGGGCATTATTGAGACTCTGCTTATAATTGCAACTGAGTTCAAAATTACATTTAGGGCCAGTCTTCAAACATGGCACCTGCAGAAAATGCACATGCTTTGACTGTGCAAAATGCCTATTTTCATGCACAAAAAAGGAGCAGTTAGATATGCTGTTATCTGTTTTATGTAAGAAAATGTCTGTTTGCATGTACAAGTTGAGGTTCCAAATGTATCACAGCTGCTCGAGTGACAAGTTATGGCCTAGTCCTGCTCTTATTAAATCAGTGTCGAAGCTTCCATTGCCTGGATAGCTTCCTTGGTCATTAGTCTCAGTTGTTGATGGAAGTTATGGTAAATAATGTTGTACATTTGAAAAATCCGGATTCATTCTATGTGAACGTCATACTGGTCAAGTGAGATTTGTGTTACATGTTGTTTACTGAGATAGGGCAGCATTACCAGTGGAATTTGTACATTCTATACTCTAACATACTGATTCATTTGGCACTCGATAATGGAAAACATGGAACAATTATATACAGACAATGCTGTAATGGAAAATAATTGAAGACAGACTTTTTTTTTTAACAATGCATGCCAGGTTCTGCATGCAAGCTTCTTCTCCTTTTTTTCCAACATACATTCAGCCAACACTTGTACCACATTCTAAACCACAGTTCTGGGGCTCGAAATTCACAGCCAGCTGGAAGTGACCAAAACAACATCTGTTACATTTAGAGCCTGAAAGTACATTCTCACTTTGTCAAGTTTCTTTCCCTCCCCAAATCAGATATAAATAAATCACCCTCAATAGAGTCAATGTTTTCAAATCATTTTAACTGAGTGAATGGCTAGCTGTCTTGTTTTCCGATGTTCAGCAAAGGATTTATGTGAGGATTCTTAATAAACTGATAAAGTGTGTGTGTGTGTGTGAGAGAGAGAGAGAGAAAGAGTTAAAACTAGAGGCTGTGTCTACACTGGGCCACTTATTCCGGAAAATCAGCCGCTTTTCCGGAATAAACTGCGAGCTGTCTACACTGGCCCTTGAATTTCCGGAAAGGAACGATGCTCTACTGTACAAAATCAGCCGCTATTCCGGAAAAGCTACGCTGCTCCCGCTTGGGCATAAGTCCTTATTCCGGAACACTGTTCCGGAAAAGGGCCAATGTAGACAGCCCAGTAGTCTTTTCCGGAAAAAAAGCCCCGATCGCAAAAATGGTGATCGGGGCTCTTTTCCGGAAAAGCGCGTCTACATTGGCCACAGACGCTTTTCCGGAAAAAGGGCTTTTCCGGAAAAGCAGCCTACCAATGTAGACGCTCCTTTTCCGGAAAAACTGAAAACGGAATAGTATTCCGCTTTAAGCATTTCCGGAAATTCATGCCAGTGTAGACACAGCCACTGGGTATACTTAAGCATTTCTTGTTATGTCTACTACAGTGGTTTTAATGTTCAAACCAGCTCCTTTTAAATTAATTTAGGCATGCTGCTGTCCTCATCAATTTTTTAATACATAAAACAATTTTTCTCACCATAAGTATGGTGGTCAACAAAGTGCATCATATTTTAAAGTGAAATGTGTATTGATGCCTTTTATTTGTCAATAGTAATTATTTGTATTAAGGTAGTACTCAGTGAGGTTCAATGCTCATCACACTCAGCTTTTTACAAATAAATAGTTCCTGTATGGAAGAGAAGATGAATGAAACAGACAAAGGGCAGGAGGGGAAGCAGGCATGGGGAGGTGAAACATGCCCAAAGCTACACAGCTTGTCAGTGAAAGAACTAGTCACAGAACCTGATTCCTGAGTCCCAGTCCAGTGCCCTGTCCATCCTGCCGCTCTAAAATGTAATTAATTTGAAAATACAAATACCTCTGAATATATCCAGCTGCATACTGTGTCAAAGTGGATGGGGCCTAGTTATATTGAACTCATCTCCTTATTCATGCTTTCCTGCCACCAAGAACTTGAACTATGAACTTGGTCTATAGGCTTCCTGAAACCATGGGATTGATTTAACCTGTCACCTTTATGAAGTCAAAACACTGAGGCTATGTCTATACTGCAGAACTTTTCGAGGTATCCTGGAAAAGCTCTGCCACATCCAAGAAATGCATCTGCTTTTCCGAAAAAGCTTTCGGAAAAGCAGATGCGTTTTTTTGGCATCCCTGTAAACCTCGTTCTATGAGGAAGAAGGGATGTTCTGAAAGAGGGTTTTTTTCTGATATTTAGCCCCCTGTAGACAGACCAAATGTCGGAAAAGCCTCTTTTGGAAGAAAAGCAGGAAAAGATACTTTTCCAACTTTTCTTTGTAGTGTAGACATAGCATGAGTCTGCTGCAGTTTACTGTAACAGTAGTGTTTATGGCCATGGAAAAATATACACAAGATATTCCTCTTTGCTCCAGCATATAAATACCCACAAAAGCAACATACTATCTTGTATCTTCCTACACAAAGAATGTTATCCATTAGGTTGGCATGAGAAGCTCAAAAGCTTGCCATTCTTCCAGCTGCCAGGAGAGAGTATATTGACATCAGCAGTATAAGGCAGAAAGAGCTCCTTAGGCATAAAAAGAAGCCTTGATATGAGTAGCATGTGGTGTAATTTTTCCCAATCACTTTCCATAGCTCAGAGTCATCCCTGGCCACTACCCTTGACTGAAAAATATTGTGTGAAGTATAAACTGGGTATTAATTTACGATCCATGAGAAGAAAGGATGCTGGTATGGATAAAATGCACAATAAGGAGTCAAGAGACCTGGGCTCATCTCCTTACTCTTTAAACCCTGGTCTACACTAGGGAGTTATTTTGAAATACCCCCTCCCCTTATTTTGAAATAACAAGCAGAGCATCCACACTACCAAGCCCATTATTTCAAAATAACAGGCTAATTATTTCAAAATCTGTATTCCTGCTTTCCTCAGGGAATAACGCTTATTTTAAAATAGTTATTTTGAAATAGCGGTAGTGTGGATGCTCCTCTGATGCTATTTTGAAAAAACTACTCCCCAGAGTAAACTGAAGTAATTACTTTCCAGTGCTTTCTGGGGCTCTAAGTTGAGTTAGGGTATCCACGATAATGGAGCCTGCCTCGGACTAATTTTGAGACACCGCCGTAGTGGGGACATGCTATTTCAATTTTGTTATTTTGGGAGTTATTTCAAATTTAGTTATTTCAAAAGAATTTCTTAGTGTAGACATGCCCTAATTGACTGAATATGATCTTGGGAGTTCCTGCCTCAGTTTCCCCCATCTGTAAAACATGGCAGTAA
This sequence comes from Pelodiscus sinensis, assembly GCF_052426305.1. Lineage (NCBI taxonomy): Eukaryota > Metazoa > Chordata > Testudines > Trionychidae > Pelodiscus > Pelodiscus sinensis. Next base: position 115,802,926 of record NC_143056.1, on the reverse strand, counting down.
TACCACTCTCTTTTCCTCCCCAACATGGTCTGAGGGTACATTTATGTGTGTAAAGCATTTTGTGAGACTTAGATGGAAGGTGCTGTGTAAATTCAGTTAATTGTTATTACACTGTTTCTTTCACTTGTTACAGCAAAGGAATTTGTGTCCCCATATCTGAATCCTCCAATCAGGGCCTCGACGGGAGCAGAATGGGAGGAGACTTTGTGCGCTCCCCTCACATCCAAGCCCTGGTTGGCCTGGAAGAGGGGGGAGCGCGCAAAGTCTTCTCTCACCCTGCAAGGGGTTCAGTACTTAGTCAATTGCAAGCTGGCGGGTGATTCTAAGCCTGGTGCTCCCTTGTTGAGCGGAGGCATATTTTGCATGCTTCCCCTACAGCCAGGCCTTGATTGACCTGGGGGCAGCGTGGAAGACTCCTCCCATCTTCAGGGGCGCAAGTGCCTAGAAGGAACTGCCAGCTGTTCAGAACATCTGGCGGTTCTCTCTGGGGTGGGTGTGGGCAAAGACTTCACACGCTTCCCCATCCACAGACCAGTCAGGGTCTCTGGGCAGAGAATCATGGAAGTGTCCTTCCACCTGAGGCCCTGCCCCTTCGAGGGCGGCCTGGGGAGACTTCAAAAATTTCTGAAGTGGCCCCCGGTTAAAAATTATTGCCCACCCCAGTCTAATCCATGTTAAGCTCGTACAATTTTTTTTATTTTGCAATCTATAGCCAGAATATTGTGTGGCAAATGTATTTGCTCTTCACTGTCACAAGATGTATGGGAATAAAAAAAGCATGCAGGCACTAAACAGAAGCTTCCAGTAATAAGCTTGTATTGGTGAAAATAAGAGGCAGGAAATTCCACATCTTCTAGCACCAGACTAATATATCAGAATTTAATTTTTGTACCAGTAAACCTCTGCATCTTCTTTCACTTCACTGGCTGGCTTTTTACCCAGCCATTGAAGAGGAAAAATTCAGCTTTATCATGTATGATTAAATGGCACAACTTCAGTGAGCAGATGATGTATCTTACAATTGTGCATAAGCCACAAAATAAACAATGTAAAGTGCTGCATTAGAAACTTTTGGAAATAGTTTCATGGGGAGGTTAATAGTGTGTTCCAAGGTGTAACTATCTCAGGGTTCGTCTACATAGCAGGGCAAAAGTCGAATTAAGTGACACAACCTCAGCTATGTTAATTGCGTAGCTTTAAGTCGAAATAGCTTAACTCATCTTTTGGTGCTGTCTACACAGCAGGAAGTCGAAGGAATAACACTCTTCCTTCGCCTTCCCTTACTCCTCATGAAATGAGGGTTACAGAAGTCGCAGTAAGAAGAATTCCATCTCGACATTATTTTTGAAATAACGTCAGTTATTCCGAAATAACGCTGCTGTGTAGACGTGCCCTCAAGAATGATATGCATACAAATATATATAGAACTAGGAATAAGGCCAAGCGATTAGTAAATTGCAAACGTGACAACTGTTAGCCTCCTTGTTGAGCTTGGCTTTCACTGATTTTATACCACACTGAGAGACTCTTAAGTTCAAGGTAATAAAATCAGAGATGGTAGAAGGCAGAGGTGGCATGATGTCTTAATTGCTTTGAGGAAAGGCGCCAGCTATGCTGGAAACTAGTACTACTCCAATAGCAGCATCATTGGCATCAGCCCTTGAGACACAAGATTGCCAAGCATTTTGGCAAGCTGTGGATGTTTTTGGTAATTATAGACAACAGAAGAAAGGAAAACAAATTAAATGAAATATATGAATACAGAAATAATTCAAATATTAGGGTCTGATCCTCTAACACCAGCTTATATGAGTAATCCCATTAACTTCACTAGGACTATCAATAAAGTTTGCAAGATTAGACCCTTATAAATTATCCTGAGAGTACTAGGGATGTTATTAAAACAAAATTATTTGCCAAGTTATAACATGGTTGCATCTGTGGTGCCCACAGTGGTTGGAACAGAAAGATCTCCAAGTCAGTGTGTGGTAAGTAGTGACTTGTCTATGGTTTCTAGTGTACATCTGTGTATTTTATATCTGGATGAAGATAGCATGTTACTACAGTGCTCTCTCTACACGCACATATCATTAGGGATTCTGAAGCTGACTATGCCAAGGCAAGGCCTGCAAGTGTCAGGCTTTCTCTTGGCTGTGGTATTCCAGTCCACCACAAATCAGAATAACGCTGGATCTCACCACTTTCAGAGCTTTGAAAAAGTCTTCCCACAATAACCCTCAAACTGCACTGCTCCTCCAAAATGAGACCTCAGTGTGATAGTGTTGGAAAATCCAGGCCAGAAAATTGTTTCTTGATGTATGTAATTTTGGTGGAAACCAAATATGATAATGGCAGATACTACCTAGTTAGGCAGTAGATTGTATGGTATCTAATTCACAGTGCTAAGCCATAGTACTATGAAGTGGTAGCAAATATTTTGTGCCAGATAAGCTACAAATGTGATACTGCCATGCAGTTTGAGGTATCATATATATTTATTTTTCATCACTGAAATAATGGAAATAATTCAAGAACTGTAGCTCATTTTAATAAGATAAAAGTGTTCACTGACACCTCTTGAAATCTTGCAAATAGATCTTGTCAAAGCTGTTATTTGTTGGGGGGAGCAGTTTATACATTTTTTTAAAACCTAAAAGTTTTTATTATTCAATTGTTGGGGGTTTTTTTACTTCATTTTGGTGAGAAAAACATACTTTTTAAAATTAAAATGTTTTATTGTTTTTGCTACTGGAAAATTGTGGGGAGAAATAAAACTAAAAGCGAAACAAAAGCATGAGGGAGAAGACACTTTCTCCAAGCTTTTTACTTGACTTCCTATTCCCCCCTTTTTTTAGTGAGGATTAAAGCATAATGGGGGCAGAGAAATTAAAACAAGAGAAAAATGGAATTTAACTAAGCCTCTTTTACTCACTTTTTATTTTTTTAATTGAAAAAAAATCATTTTTACTTTCCCCTTGTTTAAAGAGAAAGAGAGCTAAAGAGTGAGATAAAGTGTTCTTTTAGTCTTTACCACTTAAGAATGAAAGTGCTGTGTTCTTTGAAAGTAGTTTTCTTTTTCTTATTTAAATTAAAAAACCTCCCTCCTCTCCCCCACTTTTCTAGTTGAAAAAGAGAAAGGAGTAAACCACTGAGGGAAAGGTGAATATTTTCCTGCAATGTAGTGGTGGGGTCCAAAAATATATTTTTAAAATCTGCTTTTTCCTTTTAAAAGACCCTTTAATTCTTTTTAGAGTGCTTTGAAATTAAAAGGATTATAATAATTTTTTGTGAAAATTTCATTTGCAACAAAGAAGTTTTTGACAAAACGGTTTTGTGTTGAATTTTTTTTACCAGTTTTACTTTCAGTGTATCCATTTTTGACACCTCTTCCACAAGTAAGATTATGAAAAATAGCGAGGTGACATATGGCATTTCTAAGCACCTTTCCATCCAAGGAGCTCAAAACTTTCCTTAATTAAGCCTCACAACACCCCTGTAGCGAGGAAGGCAAGTATAAGTAATCCCACCTTGATTAAGGTCTAGATTAGCGATGAGCAACCTAGGCTAGTGAGCGGGCCGCATGAGTGGCCCTTCTTCATCTCAGTGGGTTGCAAAATTGTATCACCAAGACAGTCTTCCAGGACAGAGTAATTTTTCTAATTTCACTTGCGTACATAATATTTGCAGGCTGTGATGATTGAACTGTAGCAGCTCTCTGATTGGATGCGGAGGGAGCGCATGGCTCTCACAGTCAGTGTTGTGTGCAATCCGTGTGCACCTCACTTCATGTGCCTTTGCTCTACATGCGTGTCACTTTAGTAACACCGATGGGAAAATTATATGGACGGAAACCAGCAGAATCTGGCAATCCAGCACATGGGCAACGGTAAACAAAATGTCTTGCAGGCCACACGTAGAACCCCGATGGGCCACATGTTGCCCACCACTGCTCTAGATTATGTCTATTAGTTGTACAAGGGTTGTGGGGAAAATGCCCAGGAGTTTCCTGCTTCCCAACGTTGCAGGAAAGCCAGGAACAGTTACAGAGCCTGGGATTCTCAAAGCGCAAAGACTGCTCCCTCTTAGTATGTACTGGAGCATAGAACAAAGGGCATTTGGAGGAAGAGATGCTGACGTGCTCCCTTCCAGTGGACAGTGAAGCTATCTAAACTCAGAGAGAAAACACTATCAGTCTGATGGAGGAGCGTGCATATCTCTCTGGGATCCTGGTGTTCTGGGAGGGACTGTGTCTCCCACAGCCAAACTTCTTGGACCGCTTCCAGAGGGCTATGCAGCCGTGCTTCACCCTCAAAGTGTAATCACACACACACACATGCTCTCTCTCTGTCTCTCTCTCCCTCCATAATAGTCTGGTGATGGTTTGTATGCAAGGCTGTGAAATGCACAGTGTCAGAACAAGAGCAGAAATATCAATGCAAAATGGGTGGTGTTTGTTACTGTTTTCATATCAGAAAGCCAGTAAAGGGCTTTTGGCTTAGTTGCAAATGTTGAAATTCAGTAAGGAAAACAACGGGTCTAAAAGCTAATCACTGTGTACAGCCATGATTGGGCCTGAAAAATGTTAGCTAATATTTTAAATGTGAGTGAAGGGTCAACAGATGAACCGTATTGTAAACATACATGTCAGTATGAGGGCAGGGTTGAAGATAAAATTAGAACCATGTGCTTCTCCATTTCTCATGAGGCAGAGAGGTCATGACCCCAGGATTTACAAGTCCCTCCCCAGGGAAAATTATAATAATGTCATATGTCATGCAAGGGGATTCTGTGCTTAGAAATTGTACGTACCTTACCAAATTAATAAGACTAATGTTCTGTACTGCGAAGGAGAGAGTCTCTTTTAAGAACATCTGTTTTTTATCAAATACAACTACTTTTGAATCAGGCCTTAACACACTACATGGAAATACAGTTAGAACTTACAGTGAACTGTAACTAATCCCACAAACTAAAGAATCAGCACAAATCACAAAATATGAGATTTAGGGCAAATGAATAAAGTCATCTGTGAACCTTGCAACTGCCTCATTACCACTGTTTACCCAATCCATTAACAGTCTGTGCCCAAGATGTTTCTTCTGGATTCACCCTTCCCCATTCTCATCCTAAAATATCTGGAAGCCATGACAGTTTTTATAATGGAATATGAAGAGCTTTTCTTTCAGTGGTGTGATTAAGCAGCCGTTGTGCTTTGTGTAACTTCAAGGATGAACACAAATGTGTGTCCTGGATCAGGGCCAACAGGGTGGTATTTTGAAAGAAATTCTGTGTTCCCATGTCTCTATACAGGTACAACAACCACATACACCAGAGAGAAGTAATACTAGGTATCACCAATCAACAGTATTTATAGATACTTGTGTACAAATATATTGCTCTGGAATTATTTCCCCAGTGCATTAGACACAGCTATACTTTTTTGGAGTGTCAGTCATGCATGGGTGATGACTATTAAACCACTGGTGTTCATAGGCCTTATATTGTGTATGTGAATTTATACAGCAGTGTAGCAAGGGGGAATAGTCTCTTCCCCACAGAATAGAGGCCGGGGCATGGCTGGGCATTACTCCTAGTGGAGTCCCAACCTTCCCCCAGCTGGCCAGAGCATTGGAAAAGAGAGGTTTGGGCAGCGAGCCGCTCCTTCCCTTCTCCTGGCCAGCTGGAGCAGGCTTACTTGAGGGACCATGAGAGGGTGCATTCGCACCCTTCACACACACCTTGTGTACAGGCCCGAGACAATGGTGAATCATCAGTACTCAATGATCGAGCATCTATTCACAGTGTATTACTTTGAATACGTGATCAATTATTGCGTGCTGATACACCCTGGGGAAAATAGTTTGTTCTACTTGGCTACGTCTACACTGCACCTCTCTTGCGCAAAAGCCTATGCCACACTTCATTAGCATATTGCCACACTTCATTTGCATAATTAATTAGGGGCCGTTTTTGCACAAGAGACTTTTGCACAAAAAGGAGCTGTATAGATGGCTCCTTTTTGCACAACCCCCTCCTCTTCCGCAACAGCCGTTCTTCCTCATTTTTTCAGTCTCTTGTGCAAACACAGCCCCTAATTAATTATGCAAATGAAGCATGGCAATATGCTAATCCCCTCTTCATTTGCATAAGCTTTTGAGCAAGAGAGGTGCAGTATAGATGTAGCCCTTGGGAGAAGATACTTCCTCCCATCTCTGAAGACAATGGGGTAGTAGAAGCAATGGAAAATTCCCAGAGGACAAAACAAAAGTATCAGATGATCCCAGCAGGGACCTGTAAAGGCATGGGCTGAGGATAACGTTGGCAAGGGAAGACATTAGCTTCTCAAAACTGCCCATACTTCTGCCACCCAGGATGGCTGGGGCCATGGTACAGCCCAGCTGTCTGGCTGCCAGGGAGAGCTAAGGCCACAGCATGGTTGTCCAGCCCTTCAGTTGTCTGGAAAGGATTGAGCTGTGGTGCAGCTACCCGGTCTCCAGCCACCAGGTACTATGGCTGGGCAGGAAGGCCGTGCCACACACTCGGACTGGTGAGATTAATGGGGCTGAGGGCAATAACCTGGTATGGGGGACGGGCTTGGATCCACGGGAGAGTGGTTGTGAAAGGCTCAGGGTCTCAGGTGGAAGGGGCGGGGCTGGGGTCTGCCTTCGTCAGCTAGGCATTCATGCACAACTCATGTATAAAGGGACTCAGACGGGAATGGGGAAGAGCCATTTTTCACCATATTAACTGCTGCAGGGACAGAATAGGCTAGGGAATGAAGGATCCTGCCTCCTTGACTGACAGAACACAAATTCTCTCCCCCGCCAAGGATTCCCAAAGGAAGCGTGAGCTAGGATTTAGTGAAGGACACTGTGATTTAGGATGATTTATATGATCTATTTTCTCCTGTGCTATTCTTGTTAAGTAAAGAGCATAAATTGGACAGATTGGAAAGTGTGCATGTGCTGACTGCTTCACAATTACCACATGCCCCGGAGAGAGTCACACTGTAAAACAAATTTCACACCTTTTGGGGTGGAGTTCTGAGCGAGGAGTGTGTTTGAGTACTGGAGAGTCTGAAAGGTCGTTGCTGCACTTCCAGGGCAGAAACGGCTGGACAGCAGGGGTGTGTCTAAACTCCATCGATGGAGCCATGTAGATTTGTTTGTTTGGCAAAGGGAAATGAAGCCGCGATTTAAATAATCGCGGCTTCATTTAAATTTAAATGGCTGCCGTGCTGAGCCGACAAACAGCTGATCAGCTGTTTGTTGGCTCAGCGCGCTAGTCTGGACGCTCCCGTGCTGACCTGAAAGCCCTTTATCGACCTCCCCATTATGCCTCGTAGGATGAGGTTTACCGGGGAGGTCGATAAAGGGCTTTCATGTCGGCGCGGGAGAGTCCAGACTAGCATGCTGAGCCGACAAACAGCTGATCAGCTGTTTGTCGGCTCAGCACGGCAGCCATTTAAATTTAAATGAAGCCGCAATTATTTAAATCGCGGCTTCATTTCCCTTTGCCAAACAAACAAATCTATATGGCTCCGTCAACGGAGCCATGTAGTTTAGACATACCCCATGTTCCAATACTCATGGGGGATAGAGAGAAAAGGTCTGTGCTCTGAGGCTTTGACTACATTGCAGGGTTTTTGTGCAAGAAGCTTCTTGCGGAAGAGATCTTCCACAAAAACATCTTGCGCAAAAGCGCGTCCACACCGCAAAAGCTCATCGCAAAAGTGATGCTGTTTTGCACAAGAGAGCGTCCACACTGCATGGACATTCTTGCACAAGAAAGCTCTGGTAGCCATTTACAGAATGGTCATCAGAGCACCTGTGTTTTTTCTGATAGGCTCTTTTTGCGCACGAAACCCCTGCGGAGCGTCCACTCATGCCTTTTTGCGCAAGAGCTGTAGCGTAAAAACAAGTTATTTCTCATGGTGAGAGGAATAAATCTACCAGGAAAACCCCTCTGTCCTGTCGATTTACTGGTGCTGTGGGGTTTTTGGGGGGTTTTGTGCAAAAACGCGCTTGAGGTGTGGATGCTCTGATGGTTTTTGCGCAAAAACCGTGGGTTTTGCACAAAAAACTTGTAGTGTAGACATAGCCTGAGAGTGTACTGAGATTGGGACAGTGGATTGACTGTGTTCAGACCCCAACTGCTTAATATATCCTTGGGAATCCAAAGCAACAGGGGCTTGGGTTCCTCTCACAGACATTCAAGTGAGTGGCCAGGAAGGAACACTCCCTAGGACCTGTGTCAGAGAGATCTTTTCTTTTCTACTGACTTCCATTACTGTTGCACTCTTTACATGCCAGCTGACTTATATGTTCCTCTCCTTTTTAGATAGCTGGGCATAGGTGAGGAAGGAGCTGGATGCACCTCTTGATTTACATGGGGCCTGTTCTCAGCTATTGTTTTCTTGAATGCAGCCAATTCTATGAAAATCTCTTATTTTTATTTGTGTCCAGTCAATGTAGGTTTGTGGATAGCCTGATTTCATAAACCTTTCTAGTGCTATTTGAAGCAGCATTACGTTTTTAATATGGTATCCTTGCAGATATTTGGGGGAAAGGCTGTTAGGGAAATTTGAAGCTATGGATATTAAACTAACTATAAAAACAACGAATGGTCCGGTGGCACCCATAGAAACTAACCAACGTATATAGAATCATGAGCTTTTGTGGGTAAAATCCACTTCATCAGATGAGTTGGAGTAGAAACAACAAATCAAGAGATGTAACAGCAGAAGAAGTATCTGTCAATTGTTGGACTCGTGTTAATAAGGATAATTAAGTGGGTTGGACGTGTCCCATATATAGCTTTATATTTCCACATCAAATTATGGAAGATTTAAAAAAAAATGGATCTCATTTTCACTGGTTGTCTTTTTAAGGCAATCAAACTAAGCTGTTTAAACATAATAGTAATTTAAATGTTTCTTTCATTCTGAGATATCCTTAGGTGCTTTGCAGATGATCACCCCAGATATAGCCTTAGCCCTTGCAGCAGAGCCTTGTTGTCTTCTCTGGGACTCTGTATAAGCACAGAGGTCTGCCTTCATGGATCTGATTATAGGACAGGGGCCTATAGAGGTAGAACACTCATGACATGCAGCCAGCTCTGAGATGGAGGCCAGCATCCAACTAGTGTGCAACCAATCCGCAACCGTGGAGGGAGGAGAAATAAGTTAAACAAATATGCATCCCCAATGAGGATCTGAAAATTGTGGACCATATCCTTGCAGAGTTACACAAATTGACATCAGATGAAGATCTGTCTACGCTAGCCTGCTTTCTCGAAAAAATAAAGTAAAATGCCACTATTGCTCACACCAGGACAGCTTCACTGTTGACAGATATAGACAGGGCTCCCCTTTCAAGCACCATGTCATTCAACCTGCTCAGGACAATTCTGTGTGACCCGGTGCTTAAAATGCTGGTGGCTGCAGGCCCCTTGTCTATACTGACTCGCACTCCATTGCTGCCACTGGTGGAGCTGAACTGGTGCTAACAACAGGGGAAACTTTCAGGGAAAATTTCCTAAAGTAGGGAAATTCAAAGGGGTGGGGAAGCCCCTGCACAATTTTTGTGTGCAGAATAGACAAGAGGGGAACTTTTTCAAGAGCCCCTAAGTCCTATTGAAAGTCTCTGGGAATTGGACACTTAAGTCATGTAAAAATAATAATGCCAACAACTCTGTGCATAACTAATGGAAAGGTTTGGACATGACTGTACACACAATTTGTTTATGGTGAAGGAAAAGCACCAAGCAGAACATGCTTTTCAAGTTCACCTGTGGCAAGAATTGCTGCACACCTTGTATAAACCTAAGCATCTACTTGAACAAGAATACTGCAACTCACAGCATATTGGTGATTCAAATTAATATCTTTGGTTGTTTGTAGTGCCTATTATTTGCTTTGTAGAGCAAAATAATGGGCTTTCCAGAGGCAATACATTAATTTGCTGGAATAATCTTTGGTATAAATAGGGCATGAAGGAGATGCTTTTATAATCTAACTTAATATCACACATTTTGTAAGAGGATCTCAAAGAACTTTACGTTACCCCTTTAAGATAGAGACGTTTCTATTTTGCAAATAGGAAACAAATGACTCATCCCAGATCACACAACAATTCACTAGAAACTTCATTAACTGGGAAGAGAACCTGGATTTTTTTCACTCCTGCTCTGACTCTTAAGCCAAGGTCCCTCCCTGCCACGTGCATTCAGAGTGCCTGAAGTGAGTGTCTGCTTTCTTGATCATAGTTAATAGCCCAAAGGAGCAACTCACCACAAAGGGAAAGGGAGAGCACCATAAAACATGGCCATCCCACAGGAATAAGAGGCCTCTGTGTTTTTATATCTCACCCCACCCACTTTTAGACCTGCTCCACAGCCAAACTAAACAAAGGGTGGATCCAAAACCAAACCTCAGATTGACTGCTGGCATTTTAGACGGTTTTATTTAGGTACCACCCAGCTATGGAGGCCCCACAAAACCAAACTTGTAGTAGCATGATAATTTTGTTTACTTTTATTACTGCCTCTGGCACCATGCCAGGCAATTTGAAACATAATCAGCAGGTTAAGAGGCAATGGAATTTAAATTGGAAATGCGCTATCATGGGGAAGCCATTGTCTCTCCACTGTGAAGTCTGTGACAAAGTTTTCCACCTTGGCTGTAGCCTCTCTATTGCAGGTTCATGCAGTGGCTGGTCAGCCTGTATGTAACTGCAGCTTGGTGTGTCCCTGCCTGTGTGATTGCTTGTGGAAGTGTAAGACCAGGAGAGCGTGTCCACAGCTTGCTATGCCACCACTGACAGGAAGCCCAGGCTGTTGAGACAGAGGGCTTAGTTGTACCCCAGTTCCAGGCAGCACCCCAGGAGGAACCTGTCACACTGGCCATTCAGGTACAACCATTATGAAGCTAGCAAGAGCTAATTGCTCATCAGCAAAGGCAATGGACTGTGAACGAGCATGTTTTGGCTCACCTCTAAGTAATAGCCACTGTATTGCAGCAAGGGTATGCAACCAGACCACATGATACTGAACTCCATTTGGGGTACCTGGCTTTTTCCACAGATTGGGCTGGGACCACTTATTGGGAAAAAGGGTTTCCGCCATATATGAAAGCTGTGTAAGATGGGGCCTTACTCTCCACATGAGAACTCCTAGGAATGCCTGCGGAACAAAGACTGAACTGTGGGAAGTGTTGGTGGCAGGCTAAAGGGTTTTCTAGCCCAGTGGTTCTCAACCAGTGATACGAGTACCCTTAGGGGTACTCTAGAGAAGTCTGGGGGGTACGTCAGCACAACTGAAATTTGGAGAAAACTGAATTTTTGTTTTATAGCACTTTATTATTTTTGTACTTTTTACACTGAAAAATTTCATCCCAGCTACAATTAAGTTGTTTAAACAAATGTGTTGCAATGGTAGAAAAAATGTTGTGTGTATGAAAACTATAGGTACTGGGGGTACTTATAATTTTTTTTAAATGGGGTACTTTATAAAAAAAGGTTGAGAAACACTTTTCTAGCCTATGAATGGAAACCTGGTAGAATGCTTGTATCATTGGCCAAGGCAAAAAATTGATCATTCATATCCAATCTATCTAGCATTTTATGCTTAGTTTGCTGTTTTATTCATTTACTAGGAGTAGGTTTAGAAGATAAAAAAAGAACAAGTTAAAATCACCTAGAAAAGTTAGATGCCTTCAAGTCACAAGGGCCTGATGAAATGCATCTTAGAATACTCAAGGAGCTGATAGAGGAGGTATCTGAGCCTCTAGCTATCATCTTTGGAAAATCATGGGAGACAGGAGAGATTCCAGAAGACTGGAAAAGGGCAAATATAGTGCCCATCTATAAAAAGGGAAACAAGAACAACCCAGGAAACTACAGACCAGTTAGTTCAACTTCTGTGCCAGGGAAGATAATGGAGCAAGTAATTAAGGAAATCATCTGCAAACACTTGGAAGGTGGCAAGGTGATAGGGAACAGCCAGGCTGGATTTCATAGAATCATAGAATAATAGGACTGGAAGGGACCTCGAGAGGTCATCGAGTCCAGCCCCCTGCCCTCAAGGCAGGACCAAGCTCCGTCTACACCATCCCTGACAGATGTCTATCTAACCTGTTCTTAAATATCTCCAGAGAGGGAGATTCTACCACCTCCCATTTGTAAAGAACAAATCTTGTCAAACCAATCTAATAGCTTTCTTTGATAGGATAACGAGTCTTGTGGATAAGGGAGAAGCGGTGGATGTGGTATACCTAGACTTTAGTAAGGCATTTGATATGATCTCGCATGATATTCTTATCAATAAACTAGGCAAATACAACTTAGATGGGGCTACTATAAGGTGGGTGCATAACTGACTGGATAACCATACTCAGGGAGTAATTATTAATGGTTCTTAATCCTGCTGGAAAGGTATAATGAGTGGGGTTCCGCAGGGGTCTGTTTTGGGACTGGTTCTGTTCAATATCTTCATCAACGATTTAGATATTGGCATAGAAAGTACGCTTATTAAGTTTGCAGATGATACCAAGCTGGGAGGGGTTGCGATTGCTTTGGAGGATAGGGTCATAATTCAAAATGATTCTATGATATGCTTTGATCTGTTTGCTGTCTCGTATAATCACTTAAAATGTATCTTTTTATAGTTAATAAATACGTGGGGGGGTTTGCTTTATCTAAAGCAGTGTGTTTTTAAGTGAAGTGTCTGGTAAAAATCTCAGCTTGATTAACACAGGCTTGTTGCAGATTGCTCATTACATTGAAGGAGAAGCAAAGTGGGTAATACATTCGTACTGTTGGGAGTTTTGACCACGGCAGGGCAGTACAGTTCTGGGGTGCTAGGCTGGGGAGCTGGAGCTGTCTGGGCTGTAGGCTCTATTACTGGCTCATGCAGTGGCTGGTCAGCCTGCATGTAACTGCAGCTTGGTGTGTCTCTGCCTGTGTGAATGCTGGTGGACATATAGCTTGTCACACCAGCACAGTGCTGAGAAGGAGCCCAAGCTGGTGAGTAAGAGGACTCGGTGGCATCCCAGTTCCAGGCAGCACACCAGGGGGAACCTAGCACAACCTGATTTTTTTTTCAGTGTCCTCACAATAACTGGAAGTCAGGTTTTGCTATCTGTATTATTGTTTCTCACCCCCCTGCGAGCCCCAAGCCTTAGGTGAGAGCAGAATATTAGAATTAATCTCTCTGATGCTCTGATTATGAAGGCAGAGGGATGTTTTTCTATTGTCAAAGTAATCCATGATGCCTGACTCTTTAATGTCTTGTGTTTCACCACTGCTGCTTTCTTCAATAGCTTTAGCTTCATTAGCTGCAATGCATGTTTTGCCTTTAAAGCTTCTGATGTCTCACTATGTGATAAATCTTAATACGAGGATGCATTTTTGTATTTGAGGTTTTGTAAGGCCTGAAGGAGTAGTTGCTGCTGCCCTGTCTGTTCCTCACAGCGTAGTTTTTTGGTGTATTGCCAGACCCCATGCACTTAGGCTTAGCTTCTGCTATTGAGTCTTTATTTGCCTGACTGACTTTTACTAGGATTTTTCCCCTCTCATTTTTTTTTGGATTTGTTTCCAAAACAAGTATAAAAATAGTTTTTGAAAAAGTAGTAGACAGTCCCCAACCACTCTGTCTCTCCCACTCATATACACACAAATCGGTGAGAACTTCTTTTTCCTGTCCCCCGCTCCCCCCGTCTCCCTTTTCCCTCCCCAAACACATTACTGTTTAACTCACTAGCGTAAACCTTCCCTGGTTCCTTGCTATTCCTGTGTAATAATACTTGTTGACTTGGAAGATTCCTCTCGCAGTAAATCTTTTATCCATTTGGGCTCAAACTGAAAAATTCAAAACTAAATCCAGATTGTGAACAACCAGAGTTGGAGTATTCAGGCTCGGCAGTTCAGTCTGGTTTAGATGGAGGAATTGCCTGTGAAATTCAGATCAGCACTTTTCCCTGTCCCCAGGCAAATGCTTAGGCCTATCTGGACATTAAATATAGAGGACACTTCAACCTGTGTGGCTCACAAGATACAGTACTGTAGCTGTCAAATGTAAAGCTTCATGATTAGGGTTGCCAGGTGTCCGGTATTCTACCGGACAGTCCGGTATTTGCGCTCTTTGTCCGGTAAACAAAATCAGAAAATACCGGACATGTGCAATATCCAGTATTCTCTGATTTTTCCGGCTGCGCACCGGACGGAAGCCTGGTGTGGGCGGGGGGAGCGGCTGGAAGGCGGGGCCACGATCGGCGCTGGGAGCCTGTGATTGCCCAGAAGCCTGGCGGGGGTGGGAGGAGTGTCTGGGACACCCAGCCACTCTCCCCACCCCTGCCAGGCTTCTGCGCAATCACAGGCTTCCAGCGCTGATGGCGGCCCCGCCTCCCAGCCTGGGAGTCCCAGACACTCGTCCCACCCCCGCAAGGCTTCTGCGCAATCGTGGCTGGTATTTTTTGGGAGACCATCTGGCAACCCTATTCATGATAGATCTCTCAGCCCTTTATTCGCTTTCTTTGCCTTTGTCTCCTTCAATGACTGTGGGTATGTCTACACTGCAGAGTTTTTCCAGAAAAATGTCAATTTTTCTGAAAAAACCATACTTATGACCACAGTGCAATTGCATTCTTTCGACAGAAAGTCAAAAGAACAGAGGGGTTTTTCCGATATTGGTAATCCTCTTTCTACAAGGAAGAAGCCTTTTTACGAAAGAGTTCTTTTGGAAAAAGGCATGTGAGGATGGAGAAGAGGGATTTTTTTTCGAAAGGAGAGGCCTTCAGGAAAAAGCATGGGTACTCTGGTGGTCACTCTCTCCATAGTAACCACAACTTAAATGTGAGATCGCGTCCAATCAAAAAAGCAGATTGATTTTTCAATGCACTTTTGCTGTGTGGACGCTCTCTTTCAAAAGAAGTTTTTCCAGAAGATCTCTTCTGGAAAAGCATCTTCCGAAAAAAGCCTGCAGTCTAGACTTAGCCTGTGTGATCCCCTCTTCCCCCATGAAGCTGAAGCATCCTGGTTATGTGGAGAAGCCTAAGCTGGCAAAGGCTTCTTACACAAAGTGGAATTTACTCTTTGATCTCTTCCCCGTGGCAGACCTAACTTCTGGATGGTGGTGCTGCTGAAAGCTGCTTAGTGCTTAGGGTGAAGCAAATGTGCAGAAGCAGACTAGCCTGAAAACTATTTTTCCCTTTCGATGTTTTGCCAGTTGGACAAAGTTTAGTAGTTTCACTTTGCATATGAAACATTCTGCACAACCCTCGCTACCTTTTTTATAAGCGTTTTGCTGGGGTTTGTATGTCTGTCCTTTCCTGTGTGTTTGGAAGCTTGGAGTCAGTGTATTTCTATTGGACCGGATTCAGATTTTATTACTGTGAAGCGCATAGAATTCTCGTGTGTTTCTTTATCAATGAGTAGTGAAAATGAAGAGATAAGCAAGACAGAGTTCAAGCGACAACTACAGAGTCCTGCAGGATGCAAAGCAGGTAGATCCCGTTAATGATGGGGCTTTTTATACAGTTTGATAATTGCTCAATAGGTGCCCTAGAAATACAGGTTTAATAATCACGGAAATCCACAGGTTGAAAACCTCAAATGAGCAACAGCAAAAGGGTTTTCAGAATGGCTAAGAATGTTGATGTATCTAGCCATAAAGACTTTCCATATTCATATTTGTTTTTTGGCTGAAAAAGTTAAACAGTGGTCTGGCTGCTAGTACAAAGTGTTCTGTCTCTGTTCCCCTCCTGACTTCCTGTATTTTCATGGCTCCAGAGTGAGGGAGGAGTTGGAGACTGAGTCGAATCAAATGCAGGTGGGGAGTTTGTGCTAGCCAGCCAAGACAAACAGCAATCATTCTGTCTTCTATCTTTTTTTTTTTTTTTTTTTTAAGTGTCCTGCATTTGAAGCTATCAGTCTATCCTAAAACTGCTGGGCCAATTGCAATGATATTTACTCATATGCTGCGAGTTTGCATCTTGCTCTTGGACAGCAACCAGCATTGTTATTGGGTTTTGTGGGGTTTGGGTTTTTTTGTTTTTTTAACATTTACCCCTTTCAAAAATCAAATAACATTTTTTTCTTATTGATTATTTTTAAAGGAAAAATATGTGGTGTCTTACAATGCACTGAATTGTAAATCTGGGCAAAAGCCTGGCAACAGAGCCAGGAGAAACTTGGCTCTTTTTCAGTTTCATTACAAACTCAAAGCCCAATCCAGGTGCATGGAAAGTTTTGTTGAAGTTCTCCAGTCTGTCAAGCAAATCTGGGCCCACTTTCACTCAAACTTGGGCTCAGTTCTGGTTTTGTATGCAAACAAAATGAAGCTCAGTTCCCAGATGACCAAAGAGGCTCCCAATAAAGCCAACCCAAAAAAAAGATTCATACAACCCCCGCGGGTCCCGATGTGGGTCCACATGGCTAATGGATTTCCCCTTTTACATTTCACTGGGTTTTATTTGTATTCAACTACTGGTATCTGTGAAATTTTGGTTTGGCTTAAGACAGGGTAGGGAACCTCTTTTCGGTTAGAAGCCACTGACCACAAAAAAATGGGTGGGGGCTAGACACCAGTGAGAAGAAAAATGTACTGACCTTGTCCCCAACTGAAAAGCAAACACATCACACACTCCACTCGCACTCCGGCCCCACACGGGGGCGCAGAAACTTGGGTCTTCCCCGCACATTGGGGCGAGCTAGCGTTCACGCTCCAGCCCCATGGAAGGAGGGGCACAAGAGTGAAGACTTCATTTGCTTCTGTGAAGCATCACTGCAATAGTCAATTGGATTTCAGGGCAAGTTTTGTGTCTGGCAGGATTTAGTTCCACGGTGAATCTTCATCCCTGCCAGACATCTGCCCATTAGAGTTCCACAGAATATCCTGCTAGCTCACTATGGAGTCTGGTACCCCAAGAAGGACTACATGAAGTCAAGGGTCACTTCAAAGGCAAACATGTTTTTGTCTGATCCTAGAACTCCCTGGGCCTCGTGTGTTTTCTGCTGGATAGAAATAGCTCAATTGTAGGCAGAAAAGCCAGCCTTCACCTAGGAGAAAATTCCTTCTGACATGACTAAATGTTCACCAAGAAATGGGTTTAACTTTTGCAGATCTAGAGGGAATTTTGTCCATTAGTGCGCCTTTTTCAATCCAGTGCAGTTTCTTCATGCAGCTAACAAAATTTCACTGTGCCACAAGAGAACTTCAAGGCTCTGATCTTTTGCCCTGGCTGAGGAGAGCTCAGCATAACTCAAGAGAAGGGGAGGTAAAGTGGTTCTTTGTGCAAACATACCCCTCTGTGACCCTGGCTGTCAACAGCATAAATAATCAAAAATTCTCCTCCCCCCCGCCCTTACCCCACAGACACATTCCAGGGGCCTTGAGAGCCCTTTGACTAGCACCTAGACCCCACTTCAAGGCGAGCCATTGCAGCATCCAGCATCCACAGATTACCCAAATTTCTTGTCATGAATCAAATGTCACCTGCCTTTGTGGTTGCAAAGGATTGTTGGACATGGAGGTCACCGGACAATTTTTATCCTATTATTTTTAATCACAGGGCAAAAAAAAAAAGTTAAGAACTCATTGCTCTGAAATACGATAACCATTCAGATCTTTATAAATCAAAGTCACTACCTTAAAATGCATCCAGAAAATGCTTCATGCATGAAATACTTCTCAGTAAGCATGCAGTTGTTTCCTGGACTAGCAGAAGCTTCCAAGTGGTGTAAAGGTGTAGTCACAAATAGAACATGTTGTACCTGTACAGTCTGTATAGTGACGGTTATATTGTTGGTGGCACTGTCATGCAAAAAGTGTAGCCACAATCTTCTAAGCCAGTGCACACAGAAGAAAGGGAAGAAAAATACTCTCTGGTAAGGTAGCTAGTGACTCTTCTGAAAACTCTTGTGGCTTGTTTAAAGCACTCTCGGTGGGAGAGTAGTAAAGGCAATAACTTCGCTATCAGCATCTGAAGTAAAGATGCAGCCTTTTTACTAGTACTAGCAGGGACAGCTAGTGCAAGTATCCTTTACATGTTCGCTTTCTTTGAAAGAGTTACCTTCAAGAGTTGTTACAGGGACACAAGATAAAAATAACATTCTGTAAAACAACATCATCAGCATAGCTAAAGTCAGAGCACTTCTAAGTAATAAAGTATTTCAAAAAGCAACATGATTGTATCCTATTTAACACTGTTCCTATTGCTTATTTTGAAGAATCAAACTTTTTTTTATGGTGGAATTCCCTGTCCTCCTTTGTGAATCAGCACAGCCAGTACTGTTTGGGTTGGAAATGCTGTAGGAGAACAGTTAAAATACAAATAAATAGGGTCATAAACTTTACTGTCAGTGTTAGGAATTTGTTCAGGTTTGTTTGTTTGTTTTGTTTTTGTGAAACCCAATTTTGAGCCTAGACCCTGTGATACGCAAGTTTAAATATTACTGTTTCCCTGGTGAAATCTCAGAAAGTAGCTTCATTTTTCTTCTTCCACATTGATAATTATAGGTCAATAATTACTTTTGCTGGAAAACTCAACTGGGGATTGGATTTGTCAGGGACATGAGTTGCTTCTGGCTGTGTCTAATTAGAGAAGGGCCATTATCAATTGGAAGGATAGTCCAGTGGTTAGTGTGTCTACCTACGACTAAAGGAACCCCAGCTTAGTTTTCCTGTGTGACCTTGGCAAAATCACTTAGCCTTTCTGTGCCTCAATTTCCTATCTGTAAAATGAGGCTAATAATACTCCTCTATCTCACAGGCATGTTGTGAAAATAAATGCATTCAAATCGTGGGGCATTTGAATACTATAGTATTGGGGATCGTAGAGTACCTCAGGGGGTAGAACATAAAATTTCAAGTCTAGACGTGTATTTGGGTAGAACTGAATTTCAAATTTCACAATACTTCATGAAGTTCTAAGAAAATTATTTTTAATTGGACTTGCTTGAAAATCCTTTAACATTTAAGCTTTTTGTCAACCTTAGTACAGTAAATATATAATGGAATATGATGAAAATATTTACAGTAGTTACAGTCAACTGGCAGATTACACTTCAATTGGGTATGACTTTTTAGCATAGAAAATAATACTTCAGTTTAGGGCTGTTGATTAATTGCAATAAACTTGCATGATTAACTCAAAAAATTAATTACAATTAAAAATTATTCACAGTTTTAATTGCCCAGCTAAAAAATAGAATGCCGATTGGAATTTATTAAATATCTTAGATGTTTTTCTATATTTTCCATTACAACACAGAATATAAAGTATACAGTGCGAACATAAGAACGGCCATACTGGGTCAGACCAAAGGTCTACCTAGCCCAGTATCCTGTCTGCTGACAGTAGCCAATGCCAGGTGCCTCAGAGGGAATGAACAGAACAAATAATCACCAAGTGATCCATCTCCTTTTGCTCATTTCCAGCATCTGACAAACAGAGGTTAGAAACACCATTCCTGCCCATCCTAGCTAATAGCTATTGATGGACCTAGCCTCCATTTCTGTACCTCTGTGAAAGACCTGGCATTCACAACATCCTCTGGCAAAGAGTTCCACAGGTTGACTATGTTCTGTGTGAAGAAAAACTTCCTTTTGTTTGTTTTAAACCTGCTACTTATTAATTTCATTTGATGACCCCCTAGTTCTTGTGTTATGGGAGCAAGTAAATAACTTTTCCTTCTTAACTTTTTGCACAACAGCCATGATTTTATTGACTTTTGTCATATCCCCCCTTAGTCTTGTCTTTTCTAAATTTAAAAGTCCCAGTCTTACTAATCTATGCTTATATGGCAGCTGTTCCATACCCCTAATAATTTTGTTGCCCTTTTCTGAACTTTTTCCAATGCCAAGATATATGTTTGAGATGAGGTGACCACGTCTGCACGTAGTATTCATGATGTAGGCATACCATGAATTTTTATAGAAGCAATAAGATACTCAGTTTTATTCTCTGTCCCTAACATTTTTAATGATCCCTAACATTCTGCTTGCTTTTTTTTTTTTTTTTAATTCAACTTCATATTGAGTGGGTATATTCAGAGAACTATCCACAATTATTCCAAGATCTCTCTCAAGTGATAATAGCTGAGGGTATGTCTACACTACCACCCTAGTTTGAACTAGGGTGGTTAATGTAGGCAACCAAAGTTGCAAATGAAGCCCGGAACGAGGTGTACCGGTAGTTCGGACTAGGAAGCCTAATCCGAACTACCTACTCCGTGCCACGTGTAGCCGCAGGCACGGAGTCCGAACTAGCGGGGCTTTAAAAATGGCGGCGCCCGGCAAGATGCAAATGAAGCCCGGGAAATTCAAATCCCGGGCTTCATTTGCAACTTCGGTTGCCTACATTAACCACCCTAGTTCGAACTAGGGTGGTAGTGTAGATATACCCTAATTTAGTCCCCATCATTTTGTATGTATAGTTAGAATTATGTTTTCCAACATGTATTACTTTGCATTTATCAACATTGAATTTCATCTGCCATTTTGTTGCCCTGACACCTAGTTTTGTGAGATCGTTTTGAAGCTCTTCTCAGCCTGCTTTAGACTTAACTGTCTTGAGCAGTTTAGAATCATCCTCAAATTTTGACACCTCCATGATTACCCCTTTCTCCAAATCATTTATGAATATGTTGA
Source organism: Pelodiscus sinensis (assembly GCF_052426305.1). Taxonomy (NCBI): domain Eukaryota; kingdom Metazoa; phylum Chordata; order Testudines; family Trionychidae; genus Pelodiscus; species Pelodiscus sinensis. The sequence continues at coordinate 115,782,280 of NC_143056.1, read as the reverse complement.
ATAGGATTGGTCCCAGTTTGGGCTCTTACAGGACACCACTAGTTACCTTTCTCCATTCTGAAAACTGACCATTTATTCTTACCCTATGTTTCCTATCTTGTAACCAGTTATCAATCCGTGAGTAGACCTTTCCTTGACTGCTTACTTTGCTTAAGGTCCTTTCTAAGGGAGCTTGTCAATGGCTTTCTGGAAATCTATGTACACTAAATCCACTGGATCCCCCTTACCCAGCCCCTCACAGTATTCTAGTAGATAGGTGAGGTATGGTTTTCCTTTACAGAAGCCATGTTGACTTTAGCATCTTGATCGTCCAGTGGCCTCATTAGTTGTTTATCAGGGTTCCTGTTTTTCATGTACTTAAAAAAAATCTTTTTGAGGTTTTAGCTAGATGTTCTTCAGATTCCTTTTCGGCCTTCCTAATTTTACTTTTACACTTCATTTGACAGAGTTTATGTACCTTTCTATTTTCCTCACTAGGATTTAACTTCCACTTTTTGAATTATGCCTTTTTATCTCTCGCTGCTTCTTTCACTTGGTTGTTAAGCCATGATGGCACTTTTTTGGTTCTCCTGCTGTGTTTTTTAATTTAAGTTGAGCCTCAATTATGGTGTCTTTGAAAAGTTTCTATGCGTCTTTCAAGGATTTTACTTTTGGCACTGTACATTTTAATTTCAGCTTAACCAGCCTCCTCATTTTTGTGTAGTTTCCCTTTCTGAAATTAAATGCCATAGTGCTGGGTTGCTGTGGTGCTTTGCCCGTCACAGGGATTTTAAATTTAATTATATTATGGTCACTATTTCCAAGTGGTCCACCTCTTGAACCAGATCCTGTGCTCCACTTAGGACTAAATCAAGAATTGCCTCTCCTCTTGTGAGTTTCAGAACCAGCTGCTCCACGAAGTACAGGCAGTCCCCGGGTTACATACAAGATAGGGACTGTAGGTTTGTTCTTAAGTTGAATTTGTATGTAAGTCGGAACTGGTACATATTGTAGGGGAAACTCTAGCCAAACATTTCTCCAGAGCTCAGTTTTATTCTCCCACACCTCACTTCCCTCAGTCCTTTATTCTCAAGCTGAGGTGTCTGCTGAGAAAAGCCGCTCCGCGTCTCCCTGGTCTGCTGGGGGGGCACTAGCTTTGCGTCTCCCTGGTCTGCTGGGGGAAAGCAGCTAGTGCAGGGTTGCCTCACCCCGTTTGTAAGTAGGGATCTGATGTAAGTCGGATCCATGTAACCCGGGGACTGCCTGTAGTCATTGAAGATATTATGTCATTTTTATTAAGAAATGTTTGAACTGTAAAAATGATAAAAGAAAAAGTATTTTTCAGTTTACCTTATGCATGTACTGTAGTGCAATCTCTTTATTGCAGATGAAGATAGTCACATAATTGCACTCAAAAATAAAACTATATAAAACCTTAGTGCTATAGTCCATGCAGTCTTACTTCTTGTTCAGTCACCATCAGAGCAGGCATGGTCTAAGGGAAAAGCCCTGTTTTGAGACTAGGGTGTTGTTGCTAGCTCTGCCAGTGATCTGAGGTGTGACCTTGGACAAGTCGTTTCACCACTCTGTTCTGTGTCCTCTCCCTCCTTTGTCTGTCTTGTCTATGTAGTTTTAAGAGCAAGGACCATTTTTACAATGGGCCCCGATCTTACTTGGTATCTGTACATGCTACTGTAATGCTAATAATAATGTGGAAGAATCAGCTCCAGCTCACCTGTATCACATTTGCAAGATGTAGCTTAGTGGAACCTGCTAGTACCTGCCGATTGTCAGGGAAGAGTTAGAGGAAAAGGATGGCAGGAGTTTTCCTCATATACTGTCCTAGGTCTGCATTGTTATCAAACTGAAATATCACAGAAGTGAACAAATAGATATCATGGAAGTTTCACATATAGGGTACGTCTAGACTACAAGGCTCTTTCAAAAGAGGCTTTTTCGAAAGAAATCTTTTGAAAAAGCCTCTTTCGAAAGAGCATCTAGACTACAGCCAGTACTTTCGAAAAAGCGAGCCGCTTTTTCGAAAGGGATCACCCAGACAGTCTGGATGCTCTCTTTCGAAAAAGCACAGTTCGCATTCAATAATGCCTTTTTTTGAAAGAGCACTTTCGAAAAAAGGCGTTATTCCTCGTAATATGAGGTTTTCCACGATTGAAAAAGCTGCTGCATTCTTTCAATTTACTTTCAAAAGAACATGGCAGCAGTCAAGATGCAGGGGAAGTTTTTTTCGAAAAAAGGACACTTTTTTCGAAAAAACCCTCTAGTCTAGACACACTCATACAGACTCAGAACAGTTTTGTCAGAATGAAGCAGTAATTCCAGGAAGAAACAAGAGAAGTAAAGAAATTTTTGTCAAGTTACATGAAGCTGGCAGAATTGTGTGTCTTCAATCCCATGGCATGATTCTTGGGTACTCTAGGAAGGAAAGAAATAAATCCTTCGGAATACATACACTTGCTGTTTTATTTCCAAGACACTTGATACATATGACTGTGAACTGTCAGATGACATTTAGAATCTATTCACTAACAAAACTAATATTTAGATCCTCTGCTTTTTTTAGTCATGAATGCAATTGTTCAAATTTTTTTTAAGTGTATAAGGCTTAACTGATTTCCTAAATGGGACGGGGGGGGGGGGGGAATTAAACCTTCCTGAACAACACAACTCCTGGAAACTAAGAAAACACAGTGATAGGCAATGTTTGCCTGGGATTAGGCTAGGTTTTTAGTATGTGATACGTAACGTGCAGAGCCCTGCAAATCTGCAGATATCCGGAGCTCATTTTTGCAGATGTGGACACAAATTCTGTATCTAGAACCCTACAAATTTTGGATATCTGCAGCTCACTTTTGCAGATATGGATGCAGATACAAATTTTGTATCTGCGCAGGGCTCTATTAAAGTGATATTTCTGATGGTTGTATGTTACAGAGAGATGGTTTGTTACTGACCTGGGTTATTCCTCGTGAGTTCAGAACCTTAGTTCAATTGTATCGATTCCTTGCCAAACCCAGCTTACTGTAGACTGAAAAAAAAAATCCAAATGAAATGCAGGAACGCTTTCTTCAATCCTGCTGAGTTCTTGATCTCAAGATTATCCTAATATATTTGTGTAATGAGTCATCACTAATTATTGTACCCTTTCTTACTGTATTCTCTCATACGTTTCAGGCTATTTGGACTTCCTCCTACTCCCATCTCTCTCTGTCTAAAATGTAATTTGCTTGATGTGTCAAAAACAAATACACTGTTAAATTGCCTATGTCATGGATTCTGTAACTGGGAGTCATGAAAATTGTTCCTCCAATCTTTTAGGGCTAGAGGGTAAAGGGATCCTGAGATGTTTTCTCTTGTAACACAGGATGATAATATGGAAAAGTTTGAGAGCCACTGGCCAATATGGATGAACTTGTTGGTTTTAGTCCAGTCCCCACAATAACCCAACAAGACCATTATTGTCAAGTGAGGAGAAAGATCAAGGATTGATGCCCTGGGCAATTAAACTATCTAACTTCCCAATGAATCTGATCCAAAACCTGCTTAAGTCAGGTGAAAGGCTCCTATTGACTTCAGTCAGGCTTTGATCAGGCTTTGATCAGATCGTATAAGACTCTGCAGCATATACAATATAATTTTAAAACAAATTTCATACATTAAAGATGAGCCTGAGGCACAAAATTTAGAACTGAAATCTTCCAGTGTTTGGGGGTGTTTGGAGCTAGCTGTTTGGCCTGGCCTATTATAGGCAAGAGGTAGCAGCAAAGTTTGATTCTTTATCTGAACTTTGCCCACTTTTGGAGCTGTTGCACTCCAGGGTTTGGTCCATCACCATTTCTTGTATGAAAACAGTAGGAATGTACAATGATAAGTCTTTATGAACACGCTATTTTAGAAAATAAATGAAAACAATTCAGCCTCAAAACTAGTTTTTCTAGTTAAGAACAAAGGGCCTGATTTTGATCTCACTTAAATCAGCTTTATGCAAGTGTAACAGCCTTTGATTTCAGCTGTGTTGTCACTCTCACTGGTGTGAGGGGAAAACCTGATGCAGTAGGACTAATTCTCCATTGCCGAATATGTTGCAAAGTCATTTGTACCCAAAAAAGTAGGTATTACATCGTGTTGCGGGGATCCCCTCTCGGTTGGGGTTGCTGCCTCTGTCCAGGGCATAATTCAGCCCACTTGGGTCTAGTCCCCAAGTGCAATGCCCCTTTATTAGGGGAAATACAGCCCACTGGACTAGTCTTAAAGTACACTGACCCTGTAGTAGGGGAAATAGGGCCTCCCAGCCTAGTCCTTAGTACGCAGGCCCTGAAGCCTAGTCCCAAAGTACCCAGCCCCTGTATTAGGGGAAATACGGCCTCCTGGCCTAGTCCTTAGTATCCAGGCTCTGCGGCCTAGTCCTTTAGCTGAGTCCCCACTCGCTGGGGTTAAAGGCAGGAGGGGTAGGGGGGCCCGGGCCCTCGCTCTCCACTGGGCCCCAACCCAGGGCCCTATTAGTGGCGGGTGGCTCCCACCGCTGGCTCGGCAGGGTTCCTCCCCGCTACGCACCGAGCCCTCAGGGGCTTTTCCAGCTCCCAGCCCGTCGCGGCCCCACTGTCGGCGCGAGTCCGGCGGCTGTCGCGGCACTTCCCCAGGCAGCGTCGGGGTCGGCGGTGGCCGGTCCGGTGCCTGGGTCACGGGGTGTCGGCCGGCGGCTCTGCCGTTGGGGTCGAGCCCGTTTTGGGCCTGGCAGCGGCGCGTTCAGCAGGCCTGGCGACTCCCTCTCCGGTGGTCTGGTCTGCGACTCGAGCGGTTGGGCGCTAGCTCCAGCTCTGCCCGCGGGCTGCCCCTTCTGAGCAGGCCTGCAGCCTCTTGTACCTTGGCTTCCCTGGGAGCATGCCCAGTAGGGCTGCGTGGGTGGGGCCCTCTGCGCCCCCGGCACCATGTGGTTTCCCTGGGCCTGAGTGTGGGGCGGGGCCGCCCCGTCACACATGCTATTCTGATTCAGTGGCATTTCCGTTAACGTGGCACTCAGTTTGCAATGAAGAAGCAGGCCCTATATCAGGAGTGGGCAATACTTTTTCACCCGGGGGCCACTTCAAAAATTTTTCACCCTGGGCCACCCTGGAAGAGGCAGGGCCTAAACAGGAAGGGGTGGGGCTACCCTATCCCTGGACCATGATTGGCCCCTTTTTCCCCCCTTCCCACTAGGCACCCATGCCCTGAAAGAAGCCCCTTCCCCCCCCCCCTTCCCACTAGGCACCTATGCCTTGGAAGAAGCTTTGCACATTCCCCCACCCACAGGCCAATCAGGAGCTGGGAGCAAGGGAGTGCATGAAGCCTCCTCCCGCCCTGCAAGGAACACGTGGCACTCTGAAGTGCCACGGGCTTCTCACAGGGCCAGGGCAGGGCGAAGGAAGCTTCACGCAACTCCCCCGTCCCCAGGCCCTGAGTGGCCTGGGGGTGGGGGAGCGTGCAAAGACTCTTCCCTCTTCCCCCTTTCCCCCCAACCCCCACCCTGTGAGCAGCACACAGTGCTTCAAAGTGCCACATACTGCACGCAGGGCAGAAGGAGGCTTCGTGCACTCCCCTGCCTCCAGACCCTAATTGGCTTGGGGGCGGGGGAGCAGCAGGGCCTCTGCGGGCCAGATCCACCCGCTTGGCAGGCCAAATCTGGCCCGCGTAGGCCCTTTTGCCCACCCCTGCCCTATATGTTCTTTTTTGTCATAGTCTGAGATGTTCTGAAAATTCTCTCTATTAAAAAGCACTTTACTTTTGGAAAATCTGCCTTTATTTTGTTTAATACAGGACCGGCAGGAAGAAGAAGAACTCCTTTAGGGTATGTCTACATTTGCCCCATAGTTCGGACTAGGGAGGCAAATGAAGCATACCGAAGTTGCTAATGAAGCGCGGGATTTAAATATCCTGCTTGATTAGTATATTTATGGCCGGTCGCCATTTTAAAATGCTGGTCGCCCGATTTAACTTGCCGCATGTAGACGCGGTAGTCCAATCCAAAACCTTTCCCTCGAATTAACTGTTACTCCTCGTGCCTCCTTCGGGCAGGGGGCTGCTCCAGCCCCGGGGGGGTCTCGCCACAGATAGGGGTTGCACTCATCCAGAGCAGCCCCTATCTGCAGGGGTGCCCCAAAGGCAGGAGCTGATCCAGTGGGACAGCCTCTGTCTGCGGGGACCTGGGTCTACTACAGACCAATGCTGGGGGTGGGGAGCTGGTGGACCACCAGCCCCAGCGTGGGGTGTGGAGCCTGCAGCCAGCCCCAGTACAGGGCTGAGGGTGGGACCCCTGCTGTCTGGGGGTATGTCTACACTACCCCGCTAGTTCGAACTAGCGGGGTAATGTATGCATACCGCACTTGCTAATGAAGCCCGGGATTTGAATTTCCCGGGCTTCATTAGCATAAGCGGGGAGCCGCCATTTTTAAATCCCCGCTGCTTCGAACCCCGTGTAGCGCGGCTACACGGGGCTCGAACTAGGTAGTTCGGACTAGGGTGCCTATTCCGAACTACCGGTACACCTCGTTTCACGAGGAGTACCGGTAGTTCGGAATAGGCACCCTAGTCCGAACTACCTAGTTCGAGCCCCGTGTAGCCGCGCTACACGGGGTTCGAAGCAGCGGGGATTTAAAAATGGCGGCTCCCCGCTTATGCTAATGAAGCCCGGGAAATTCAAATCCCGGGCTTCATTAGCAAGTGCGGCATGCATACATTACCCCGCTAGTTCGAACTAGCGGGGTAGTGTAGACATACCCTGGGGACTGCTCAGGCAAGGCTGAAGCGGTCCCCACCTCAGATCCCACTTAGTCTATTAATGGTTAAACATTAGGTTGACTTAGCGTTTAATTTGTTAACTGGTTAACCAGGATTTTTACATCCCTACTTAGGAGCCATATTGCTTTGGGGATCTGTTAGATGTAAAAATGAAAACCTTGTGGAGTATCACAGTATTTTATCAATAGTGTTTATGTTGTGGAAAGGAATGCATAAGTCTTTCCCTGTAATGTCTTATTTCCCTGTTCTGAAAGGATTTGGGTGAATGGCGTTTGTCCTGCCACAACTTTAGGAGTCACTAAGCATGATCTTTGATAATAAAAATTTAAATTTAGTTCTTAAAGTACTGAACAAGCATCTTACCTAATTGGTTTTTGTAAGTTTTATACCACTTAAAGGTTTTAATCTATTTTTGTGTTAAAATAGACATGTCATTCAGTAAGTTTTAAGTTTAAATTATAATAGATAATCTCTCCCCCATTAGTATATATATCTATAAAACTTTAAACTTGATTCATTGTCATGTGGTTATAATACCATGGTTTCACATTGCACATACTGTACTGAGACATGAAGACAACATATTCTTGAAACTTGATAATTCATAAATAATTTTCATTCTTGGCACAAGCCAAAAGACATTTGAAGAGTCTGGTAAAGTCAGCAATTAAACTTCCAAGTTGTCAGGGATTATGTCGGAACTTTTCCCACTGAAAACCAAGTTGCTATGACTTGAGAAGCACTTTGTGGAAGTAATAAATCTTTACATTTTCATGTTGTCTTGCTAGTTTTCAAGTAACTAACCCCTCATTTGAAATGTCAGACATTGGATAAGTTAAAGATGATGAAAACTCTATTTATCTTGCTGCTTTTTACTGGCATTGTTGGTATAAATCCATTCATTGTTAGAATTGTAAAGTAAATACAAGTAATTGTAAACCGTTGTCACATAAGGTCTGAATATGCGATGCCAGCATTTATAAAGGATTTGTTTGTTTGTTGAACAGTGTAACATTTTTGTATGAAAAAAATTAGTACAGTAATACTTTGAGTGACACACAAGGCAAAACACTGCGACTTCCATTAATTGAACCTGAATTACGTTAAAAGCTATGGTGTCTTTAGTCACCTGACCCCTTCTCTAACAAGACAGAGTAATGTTTTTGAAAACCAGATGACTCTTCTGAAACTTTTTGATCTTACTAAACAATAGAGGCTCAAATCCTCAGCTAGTGTAAATTGGCACAACTCCATTTACTCTATGGACCCACTGTGATTTACATCAGCTAAGAGTCCAGCCCACAATGACCCTGATTTTGGTTTTAGTTGTACTGCTCATTAATGGTTCTGGTTCATGCAAATGAAATCACTGCTATAATCATTCCTTTTAACTTACACGCATACAGCATATTCATGCCATTTTTTTCTCCAGAGGCTTGTTAAACCTCTTTAGCTTCACTCCTATTGGGAATAGAATTCCTATCTGCTTAAGAAGAGTTTGGCTCAGTGCCTCCATAGGAAATGAACTTATCCAGAAGAGGGCTAGACCAGATATTAACACATCTGATATGCACACTTACAAAATGAAATATTAAGAAAGGATGGGAAAGGAAGAACGTGTGTTTCTGTGGACTCAGGACATTTTGTAACTTTACTTATAAATCCTGATTTATGGGGAGATGTGAGGGTGGGGTTGTACCTATTAATTAATAAGAAATTAAAGTATCCCTGCATTTGAGTGATTTCTGAGCTAGAGACTACGTCAGGTGTGGGCAAAAGGGCCTCTGTGGGCTGGATCTGGCCCACGCATTAGATTGGTCTGGCCCATGGAGGGCCTGCTGCTCCCCTGCCCTCTGGCCAATCAGTGCTTGGGGGCAAGGGGAGTGCACAAAATCTCCTCCTGCCCTGCTCCCATCTTGCAGGGAGAGCGCAGCACTTAGAAGCACCGTGTGCTCCTTACACGAAGTGGTAGGATGGGAGGAGACTTCATGTGCTTTCCCCCGCCCCCAAGCTCTGATTGGCCTGGGGGTGGGGGAGTGTGCAAAGTCTCCTCCCACCCTGCAAGGGGACCGGGCACCTAGACGGTACCACCAGCTGTTCAGAACAGCTGGTGGTTCTCTCTGGGGGAGGAGGGGGCAAAGACTTCACGCGCTCCCCCACTCCCAGACCAATCAGGGTGTGTGGGCAGGGAAGCACAGAAGTGTCATGGCCCTGCCCCTTCCACCTGAACTACTTGCCTACCCCTGAACTACTTCCTTCAGAAATTACATACACTAATGTAATGTGCGTGTTAGTACCCGTTACTTAATATACATTATTTTAAGCAGTGTAATAGCGCCTTTTTCCATCTTTCTAATGATAACTCCCAAATGGCTTTGTTGCTGTTCCCCTTCCCACACCCCTCACCCTGCCCATAGTTATGTTTTTTTTCCTTCAAGAACTAATGGCCCAATCCAGCTCCCATCACAGACAGTGGAAGCTTAGTCAGGCCCTAAACGTGTCAAAAGTCCTTATAAAAAAGAGAATGAATTTACTGCTTGCTAAACTGAAGTTGTCAGTGGATGTAAGAGCTGGCCCATGTTTGTATGTAGCTATCACCTCTGGCTTTGGGAAGAAGATTGGGTAGGGGCTACTATTTATCTGAATAATTCCCTTCATAAATTCCAGCCCTTAACTATGTGAGCAGAGAACTTAGGGGGCTATTTCCATGTGCTTTATATTATTTAATATAAAAATATCCACCAAGTCCCAATCTACACTGTGATATATTCACTATGTATAAATAGGTAGGGCATCTTGCTTGGTGAAATATGTGCACATTTCTCTGTACTTCAACGAAACCCCAACAAATGCCATTTCAAGAAGATTTCAAGTGTTAGAAATTACCTCCCCTAGACTGTTTTTTAGTCTTTGAATTGCAACAGATTCTGGATCCTATTGTACCCCATGATTGGATAATAATCTGTTTACTAAAGAGTTTCCATAGTTATGAAATTAAACACCAAGCACACGTAGGGAAATGAACAATGCACCATGAATAAAATCAATGTAAAAAAATCTGAAAAGGTTTTAAGCTTTCACCACCACTTCTGCATCTCAAGAACTTGTCAGGAGGCCACAGACAGGCTTTCGGAATTGGAAATCACCATGAAAGACAGAAGTAAGTTTTGGGATCAGCAATTTATCATCTGCAAAACTGGTACCATGTTGGCCACCTCTGTTCATTTGTAGCTATTATGTGACTTGTTACAGCCAATTCAAAATTAGGGAAGGTTCTGGGCTCTCTTGGGTCTTTTTTAACCAATGCACCATGTTTGGTTAATATTATTGGTTAAGAGGGCTGTTGGTTTCATAAATCAAGTTAGGGGCTGATGAAACTCTCCAATATCCTGAGACATACATTGTCAAAGGGGGTATGTCTACACTACCACCCTAGTTCGAACTAGGGTGGTTAATGTAGGCAACCGGAGTTGCAAATGAAGCCCGGGATTTGAATTTCCCGGGCCTCATTTGCATATTGCCGGGAGCCGCCTTTTTTAAATGTCCACTAGTTCGGACTCCGTGCCCGCGGCTACACGCGGCACGAACTAGGTAGTTCGGATTAGGCTTCCTATTCCGAACTACCGGTACTTCTCGTTAGGAATAGGAAGCCTAATCCGAACTACCTAGTTCGTTCCGCGTGTAGCCGCGGGCACGGAGTCCGAACTAGCGGACATTTAAAAATGGCGGCGCCCGGCAATATGCAAATGAAGCCCGGGAAATTCAAATCCCGGGCTTCATTTGCAACTCCGGTTGCCTACATTAACCACCCTAGTTTGAACTAGGGTGGTAGTGTAGACATACCCAGGAATACTGTGTCAGGTGGCTTGATGAGGTAGTTATTTTTCCCTGTTTAAGGAATGCTACTTCAGGAAACATTTGGTACGTTTTGAAATGCTTGACTGTTCTTTTACACTGTTTAATATCTAATGTTTATATAAAAATGTTGGCAACTATCTGATGCATATTGAAAGGATATCTAGTGTTATGCAAGCTTTCATATGCCCACCTAAGATTAAGTCTGGACTTATTCTTACATAGTTTTGAACTTAACTTAGCTCATATTAGATCTGCCAGCAAAATGTTCAGACCTTTTTTAAGGCTTCTTTTTACATATAAAAATAACTGTTTCCCTGCTCTGGGCCTCCGAATACTTTTTTTTTTTTAGAAAAATAATCTATGTGCAGTTACGATTACTCCAAATATACAGCATATATTTTTATTCATTTTTTCTCTCTCTCTTTTGTTAACTCTAAAATAAAGTGTCTTTGTGAAGAGGAAGGAGGGGGGAGTCATGCATCCAGAAAAGGGATTTCTTAATACCCACAATCCACTGTTGAGGGAACATAGCTCAGGAGCCCAAACCACAGTCTCTGGACTACTTGTCATTTGGGATGCACTCCTCCTGTAACTCCTGCAGGCAGATGGCTGATCCTTTCTGTGGGCTGTCTGTCTGTCTGTCTTGCTTGCTTGCAAATGCTAAATGGCATTCAAAGAAAGTAAGAACATCATGGCCAATATTTTTGAAGAATGGCTAGTGATTTTGAGTACCTCCATTTAGGGGTTTTCAATTTGAGACATTTTAAAGAAGGTTGACTTTTTTTATAAGAAGGGTCATACTAGGTCAGACCAAAGGTCCATCTAGCTCAGTAGCCTGTCTTCCAACAGTGACCAATGTCAGGTGCCCCAGAGAGTGAACAGAACAGGTAATCATCAAGTGATCCCTCCCCTGTCACCATTTCCACAGACAGAGGCTGCTAGGGACACCATTTCTACCTATTCTGACTAATAAGCAGGCCTGACAAACCCCAGCAAGAGCTACTTGCCAGCCCCATACCGCGCATGCACCAGACTGGCACTGCGCATGCACGAAGCACCAGTGAATGGGGCGCACGGAGCAACCGGCTGAAATCTACTCGCCATGGGAGAGTAGATTCAGCGGTTTGTCGACCCCTGCTAATAAGTATTGATGGACCTATCCTCCGTGAATTTATTTAGTTCTTTTTTGAACTCTGTTAAAATCCTGGTATTCACAATATCCTCTGGCAAGATGTTGCACAGGTTGACTGTGCGCTGCGTGAAGAAAAACTTCCTTTTGTTTGTTTTAAACCTGCCACCTATTAATTTGATTTGGTGACCCCTAGTTCTTATGTTATCGGAAAAAGTAAATAACTTTTCCTTATTCACTTTCTCCATATCTGTCATGATTGTATGGACCTCTATCATATCTCTCCTTAGTCTCCTCTTTTCTAAAGTTAAAAATCCTAGTCTTTTTAATCTGTCTTCATATGGGACCCACTCCAAACCCCTAAGCATTTTTGTTACCCTTTTCTGAACGTTTTCCAATGCCACGGTGGGTGCTCCTTGTGAAAACCAGACCTCCTTAAAGTGTCTCAAGTTGGGCATTCAGTACTGGAGGCATCCAAACTAGCTGCTTTTTTTTAAGGTGTAAGCCTAGCAACTTTCTGTATAGTACTGTCCATAGAAACTACAGATCATTGTGGCCATGAATGGCAGGGAAGTTATCCATGAGACAATTTCTTTAATAAGAGGTACCCTGCTTTATGCTCCAGTTTCAGAAACCCTTAGAGCACGATATCCCCTTCTAGCCAATTGAAGAGGCAGTGTTTCTATCCTTTGCACGAATGGCTTTAATAAAACCTTTCCTTTTTTCTTTTAACATGAATTTATTGTTGGTGGATTTGTCAGCACTAGAGACTAAAATCTTAACTGAGTCTGTTAATTCAAATTTCTTCTCCCTGTCCTACCAAGTTTCCTTAACCCAAAGTTGGAGGGACCAACTCTAAGGCTAAAAGTACAGTTCACCCTCCACGTCCAAGGTTTTAATGAAAGCTGATTGTGATGTTGATACCTGTCCACTGAAACTCATTACATAGCTAAGCCACTGAACAGCCATCAGATGAGGATAATTTTTAGACGTACATACCTGAACTAGATTGAAACAAGTGCTCTAGAAATGAAAAGTTTCCTCCTCCCATTACCAACTGTCTGAAGCCATTCAGCCCTGTGGAAAGCACTGTTGCTCTAAAATCGAGATGTAATATTGCTTGTGCATCCAGTTAATTCCCAGTCTAACAGGTTTGATTGCACAGCCTAAGACAGTGTTTCTTAAACTGTGTTCCGCAGCAGACCGGTGTGTCGTGAGATAGTTGGAGGTGTGCCACGGAGAACAACAGAATTCAAAATGGCTGCCCTTAAAGGGGCAGGCAACTTTTTTTTCTAAATAACTTTCCCCCAACCTTTTTTTTTTTTTTCCTCAACAAAAAATTCTTGGTGTTCCTCATTAAAAAAAAATGATTGTTTGGTATTCCTCGGTCTTAAAAAGTTTAAGAAACACTGGCCTAAGAGAACCCTGGAGAAAAAAACACTGGTGATCTCATTACATAACTAAATCCAGTATATTTGTTTGATATGTGCAGGCTTGTCGATGTGGGGAAGGAGATGCAAAGGGGGCAACTGCCCCGGAGCCCTGCAGTTCAAAGGGGCCAAGGCTTCTGTGGTGGCAGCAGCAGCCTGAGCCCCAGGTCCTTTAAATCACCACCGGGGGCCTGTCCTGCGCACTCAAGTCAGCCTTGAGGGTTGCCTGGTTGGGTGGCGCTGAGGGCTGCCTGGCGGAGGCTAGCCCCAGCCCTGCCCCTTCCACCTGAGGCCTTACTCCTTCCAAGGAGCCAAGTCTCCCCCCCTCCTTCTGCCCCATCTTGCTCCAGGGCCCAGCGCATCTGTCGGCCCAACTGGATGTGTACCACTATAAGTAGCAAAATGCTACAAAAATCTGTAGCTCCACAGCTTTGTACCCAGAGCTCGCTACACTGTGTTCCAATTGCTTCTTTCAGTCTGTTTCTTCTTGAAGTATTGACCTTTTGGTATGTTCCTAAGGAAGAACAAAATTTGGGGTTTGGCTTAAAAATTAGAATAACACAGCAAGACACATAGTCAGCTTCATTGCTGGGTTTAGCAACAAGGGACCCATCCAGCTTATGGACATTTTTTTTTCTCTGAGAAGTGGCCAATATATTGTATGAACTGATCCAGTATCTGTTTCAGGAGGGTTAAGTCAAGATCATTTACAAGAACATGCATGGACAAAACCACTCTCTCCCTCCCTGCTTCCCTTCCTCCCTCTTTCCAGATCTCGCTCTTCTCCTCCCCCTTTTCTCTCCGTTGCCTGTAAAAACATTGGTCAGATGTGTGCATTTGTATCATGTGTTATAATGGTCACATGTTTGAAAATGCACTCACAGGCAATGATTGGGGTTTTACTTAGAGGTAAACAAGAATGAGCAGGATCCACATTCGGGGTGGATCAGGTATGAACAAGTTACACGCAGCAGGCTGTAAGTTAGCAGCCAGGTTTTGGCAAGAGGTTTTTAACGTTTTTAGAACAATGAGGTTTGTTTTATCTCTTTTCTTGGTTGGAAATGCCTTTGCATATTGGATGACACATACCCTCTGATGTTTATCTATTGCCTTTGAGATCCACCCCCTTTTTTAATGCATCCTGTCTTTCCCTCTCCACTGTCAACCCAGCCAAATCTTTTTAGCTTCCTAGTTTTCTCTCTGACTCACTAACAGATCCCAGAGCTTTTGGTGATTGTCCATTAAGAGATTTTTTTTTAAGTCTAACAGTCTCTGTGTTGGCTTTTAGCCAGCTGCAGTTCTCACAGCTCATGAGTTTCCAAGTCTCTCTGGATAGGAGAGGCCTCCAAAAAGTATTGTCCCTCCCCTTTCCCTGGGAAGCCCTGCAATCCATAAAATTTGAAGCTAGCAGCCAAGCCAGCAAAGATTGTCATATACACTGAGGCACCCAATCGATTTAATGTGAAGACAGAAGGTCTTTTGGTAGCCAAGGGTGGGGAAAATTCACCAAAGGTTATAAAACCGAACAAAAGGTATGTGTTCTGTTTGTTGATCTGGACTGAGGTTTGGGACAGCTCTTTTCTGAAGAGTTAACTTATCCATAATGGGACCAGGAGCAAAGGAAAGTTCCTAGAGAAAAGACCAGTGCAAGCAAAGGAAATCAGTTTTCTTCCTTACTGCTTTTGTAACTTCAAAAAAATCTGAGGAGACATGTTTGGACACAGTTGTTCACAGTTGCAAACAAAGAGCTTCTCCCTCTCCCCCATTTCAGCGTGTGGCTGTAAAAAATGACTGCATTCATTGTTTGGCAACAAGAGTCCTCGATGTTCTGGAAACAAGTTGGGTCAGGTTTGTAAGTGTGCACAGAGAGAAAAAATACAAGAGAGTTCTCGAGTCTGATAAATAACTCCATTTTGAAAGATGCTTCACCAGTGTTCCTGTTACACAACAACTTTAGCCAAACTCCAACGCTTCATATTTCATATTCTTTGTTTAGATAACAGAGTCAGACGGTGAAAAGGTTACTATGCTACCTTGATTGCTTAATCACTGGTACTTGAAGAGATTATATACTAACAGAAATATACAGTAACAAACATTTAACACATGCTTTTTTATTAGGCTTGTACTAAACACTATGAAGACATTAACAGCTAAATTCGGCATTCAGCTAATTTCATTCAATTTGCAACCCCAGGAATGAGGGCCGATTTTTTCTCTCTCCGAGGGTATGTTCTTCACTGCTGGAGGGGAAAAGTGCATTTTTTATTTGCCTGCATCCAGTTAAAATAGCAGTGAAGACAGTGTATTAACTCAGGTTAGCAGTTTTAGTTCAACTCTAGGCTCTCCTATTGGCTTGAACTCCAGCTGCCAACCTGAGTTGAAAGCCGAGTTCCCATGTCTTCACTGATATTTTAACCCAAGTTCAGGGCCGGCCCACAACATTTTGGCACCTGGAGCAGGGAGCTCAAATGACGCCCCCTTGCTGCACCAGCAGCAGTCACAATTTTCTACACTGTGGGTTCTAGTGGTGCCCCTCCCCACACCCCCCACAGTCTGGCATCTGAGGTGGCCGCCTCAGTTCTTCTCATGTTAAGGCCAGCCCTGCCCTAGTTACTAGTACAGGTTAGCCAGCGTGAGTTAAGAAACCAGCCACTGAGTGCTGCCTGGGTTCACGATACTCAGAGAGCATATGGCCCTGCAGTCAGCCACTTTGAGTGGCATGCAAAGATGTGAAAGGCAGGGAGCCTGCCTGTTGGTCCTCTGGGGCTGATGTCTGAGAGCCACCTAGGTAAGGGCCTCCCAGCCAGAGCCTGCACCTTGCATTTCAGCTCCTTCCTCCCCCAACCCTATGCTTCCCCTCTTGCATCCCCAGGTCACAACTCAAACCCTCTGCACTCCCTGCTCCTGCACGTATCTCCTCCCAGACACTGCACCCTCTCCTGTGCCCCTAATTCCCAGCCCCAGGTCACAAGCTCCTCCTGCATCCCAAATTCTACCCTGCACTCAACCTCCATCCCAGCCACCTTACCTCCTCCATTAATATAATGGAAGGACGCAGCCCTTTACCACCTACCAAATTCTTGGAGTGGCCCCTCCATCAAAAATTATTGCCCACTCCTGCTGTAAGGGCACATCTACATTGCAATTAAAGACACACCAAGGGCCTGTGTCAGCTGACTTAGGCTATAGGACCATGCAAGATGTGAGGGTCCCAGAGCCCAGGTTCCAGCCTGAGCCTATAACGTTCACATGGCAGTTTTACAGCCCTGCAGCCCGAGTCCTGTGAGCCTGAGTCACCTGATGCATGCCAGCCACAGGTGTTTAATTGTAGGATAGATGTGCTTAAACAAAGGAAACTAAATTTCCTTCCACATGTTCCTGGACAACTAATTAATCTATAATTTTGTCATGGTAAAGGGATTTGAAGTGACACATCTAAGAAATTCCAATGGCTATAAATAATCACATGCTAAAATTGTCTGTTACTACATTGTCTAGTGTCAGCCTGCACGGGACTGGGAGTCCGTCCAGCTAGAGTTGTATTTCCACTCGCTCATGCTTTGCAGCTCTGGCTAACTCATTAACTTTGTAGTGCTTCACTTAGCCCATCCAGAAAATAGGAAAAATATCCCTTCTCTTACAAAAGTGTTGGGAATAGATTGTAGGCTTTTTGGAACAGGGACGATCTTTTTTGTTCTCTGTTTGTACCACACTTAGCACCAAGGGATTCTCAGATGAGGCGGGGGGAGGGTCCTCCATGTGCAAAATAAGATAGGGATGGATCAGTCAGTTGAAATATTATTCAACCTTGACTCAGAAACTTTTTCTCGGTTTGAAAAATAATTAGGTCACTTTTTAATTTTTTTAAAACTTGTGTCTGTGCTTCTGCCGCTAAATTGAATCTAGAAGTGCTGAAATGCCATAAGAAAGCCAGACTTCTTGATATATTGAGCCCACTTTTGCAGGCTCAGGAGGCTCAGATGAGTTCCAGATAAGATTCTGTTTGGTTGCTGAGTGAACCTAACTTCCCAACCTTTTCACAAGCTAAAACCATCAGTTACAAAACTAAAAGCTTTAAAAAATCCACACACATTCCCAGCTTGACTGATTACACAGAATAATGGTTCTGAAGAGATGAGACAGTTCAGCTGAATATAGAAATTAGGACTGCACAAGAAACAAACAATTCTGGCATCCCATCTGTTCACATATGAAAAGTTTTTGGAAATTTTATTCAGGGCAAAAAGTCGGGGTTTTTCTGTTTGTTTGTTTTTTAACCAATCAGCATTTTATGGTAAAAATGACAAAATTCTATAGTTTGGGTAAAAATTACAAACTTCTGCTGTCTGTGGAAAATTAAATTCTTCATGTTTGTACTAGAAAAAGTATTTTATAAAGAAACAAAAAAATTAAAGTGTGTTGCTTTTTGCTGATTTTGGCTGGATATGAGAATGTTTTCACACAGTCCTCATTGTAAGTCTGCTGCAAGGGAAGAGTTTACAGTGTATTGTAAACAGCAAGTTCAAATCAAGGCTAACCCAGTGCTCTCAGTCCAGCCAAAGCCACAGGGTGCTAGAAAACTCCAGTTTATTGCAAAATTGGAAGCAAATTGTTCTGCATCACGAGGGGATGAGTAAATGGGAAGGTCTGTATTTTTATATTGTATTCCTATTTGGATACATTTTCTTTTAGCTACACAATGGTGTTAAGCTTGGTATTTTGTTTTTTCAGTCACAGAACAGTTCAATTTTTTTGCAGGATTCTGGATTTTTTTTTTCATTAACTAAGTAAAAGCCAGATTCTAAGATTGTTTCTCTGTACACTTGAGGACTGTTTGCTTCTGAAACGGGATTCTAGCTTACATTTGGCAAGACATCATGCTCAGCCATGAAATGTGTCCTTGTCGTTTAGCTTCCCAAACATAAGTTTCTTAAAGTTCCGAATTTTTTTTGCGCGCTTCCCTCTTCAGATTAATCAGTAAGAGCTTGATCTTGCAGTTTACACATGCAAACACTGTAACTCTGAATGAATCCTTAGGACTTTGTATATGCTAAGGCAGTGGTCCCCAACACGGTGCATTCGTGTGCGCCCGCCAAGTGCTCGGGGCTGACCTGGCCCTGGGCATGTTGCGCATGCACAGTGCCGGAGCCAGCCCCGGGCGCATGGCGCACGGTGAGCACCGGCCCCGGGAGCACCGCGAATTGGCCGCCCGCGCTCTGGGCACGCGGCGCTTGGAGGAGGCGCCACCCCCGGGCGCGCGGCACTTGGGGGAGGGAGGCTACCGGCCCCGGGCGCGCGGCGCTTGGAGGGGGGTGCGCCGGCCCTGGGCGCGTGGTGCTTGGAGGTGGTCCCGAGCGCGTGGAAATGGGGGGGGCCCCTCTCCCGCCCCGCCCCCGGGCGCACGTATATGAGGTGGCCCCGCCCTGCCCCTGGGCGCGCGGCTATGGGGGGCCCTGCCCCCTGGCACCCGGCGGGCGAACAGCCACGCCCCCTGGCGCCCGGCAACCTCCAAAGGTTGGGGACCACTGTGCTAAGGGCTCTAGCAGTAAATGGAAATTCTCATGCTGCACAGAAAATGAACAGTTTGCCTTAGCTGTACTATGGTCATATGGATAAAAAATAAAATCTGGATTTTCTTCTTTTCAAGTGGTAAATGTTAAATATGACATCATAGCAAGGAACCACTGACAAGGTCAGGAATATTAAGACTAACAGTTTCCTAACCTACTCTATCCTTCTTAACTTCGATTTAAAAGTTACTGTCATCTGATTGTTTTTCAGTTTATGTCTTGGTCACTGAGAGAACTCCTTGCATCTTCAGTATTACTGTGGCAGGGCTCCAAGGCAGAACTTGGCTATCAGTCTGTTCACTAAATGTTTCATTCAGAAATTCTCCTGAGCTTTGTAATATGGTTCAAATAAATTATTAGTTGGCTTTGAGTGCTGGCTATAAATGTTTGGGCCTTTATTTTAGTATAAAAACAACCATGGGAACTATTGCAAGGAAAATATTAGTAGCAAGTTATATATGATGAAAATTGACTATTTGTTTTGTTTTCAACAGGAACTTTTGTGAAATAACTCAGGGTATGTCTACACTACCCCGCTAGTTCGAACTAGCAGGGTAATGTAGGCATACCACACTTGCAAATGAAGCCCGGGATTTGAATTTCCCGGGCTTCATTTGCATAAGTGGGGAGCCGCCATTTTTAAAACCCCGCTGGTTCGAACCCCGTGCAGCGCGGCTACACGGGGCACGAACTAGGTAGTTCGAACTAGGCTTCCTAGTTCGAACTACCGTTACTCCTTGTGAAATGATTCACACCCCGCCTCACAGCCACCCCCCCGCTCCTGCCCGTGCCAGCCTTCTGTCGGGCACCCAGCCAGAAAACCAGAAAATACCGGACATTGCATGTGTCTGGTATTTTCTGGATTTTTTTACCTGACAGAGGGCCCAAAAACTGGACTATCCGGTTGAATACCGGACACCTGGCATCCCTAGGAGGAATTCACTGCATCAGCCAGATGGAAAGTCTATTAAGGAGATACCTTGCAGGAAACAGGGACAGAATGTGGGGAGGCCTTAAGATAAATTATGCCGCCAATCAGATTCAGGAAGGATACTGTCCACTTTTCAATAAAAGAACCATGGCATGTCCACAACTGGCCTGGGTCAGCTGACTCGGGGTTGTGGGGCTCAGGCGGAGAGTCTATAAAATGGCAATGTCGATACTCGGGCTGGAATCTGGGCTCTGACACCATGCAGGGGAAGTGGGCCTGAGAGTTGGGTCTCCAGTCCAAGCCCAAATATCTAGGGCATGTCTATACTTACTGGAAGATCGACGCTGCAGAGTTTGATCTTCTGGCATTCAGTTTAGCAGGTCTAGTATAGACCCCTAAATCAAACGCTGAGTGCAGCTCCCACCAGTGTCTGGTACTTCTCCTTTTGCAAGGAGTAAGGGAAGCAACAGGAGTGTGTGCTCCCATCGGCCTCCTGCAGTGTGGACATCGCCAAGGCTCAGCTTAAGTAAGACGACTTCAGCCATGCATTTTACCTTAAGCTGATCTTCCTGGTGTAGTATAGACCAGGCCCTGCTGTTTTCAGTCCTGCAGCCCAAGACCTCTGATCCTAAATCAGTTGGCCCTGACTCTGGACTTTGGTTCTGTGGGTTTATCATCACAGTATCGAGTCTGTAAAGAGTCTATGAAAAGATGCATGTTGTGTTGAAATGATATGGAACTGTTTTGTTAAATTATGAAAATACAAAGGGGACTATACATGTGACCACTGTTGGGAGTTTTGTGCAATGTATTGATCAAAGTTTTGGCCCACCGGCTTGTTGAGATTAATTGCCCTCTTCCACCTACCAACCAATCCACAGAGTGGTAGTGATGCTGGCTTCATGTAGAAAGTTGCTGCCAACTTTGCTGTGCAAGTAGGAGGGGAAAGAGGGGTTATGGCCACCTCATGGAGAAAAGTAACGAGGAGCTACACAGCAAAAAGGGTGACGAGTGAGCTTGGTTTGAATGCCTAGGAAGGAGGCAAAACATTTACACATTTTGGGAAATTAAGACACACAATTCACCTCCAGATCAGCTCCACAAGTGTAGAGAAAGCATGGGCTTTTCAGCCACCTTTACCACAGCTCCAAGTCCTGTTAATGACAAAGTGGTAAAAATGCATGAGTCTTGTTGGACACTACACTTTCTATCAGGGCTGCTACCCACTGATGGTGCCTTACTAGTAGAGAATTATAGCTCCGGTGTTTACCATTTTGGATCCACCCTTGGCCTTTGAAAAGCTACCTAATGGAATGTAAAGCGTGACAATGGTTTGTGAGTTTGGAAGTACAAGCTGAACCTCTCTAGTCCAGCACTTTCTGATCTGGCAACATCCATGGTCCAGCATGATTGTAGTTAGCCAAGATGTCCGCTTAACATAGGTGTGGCCAAGTTTTCCATGGTCCCATAAAGTTTGTTTACAGCCCCCAGTCCTGGCTCTCAGTGCTCTGTGCTGTTATTTAGCTCTAATTTACCCCTACATGTCTTCTAAGAGCCCAGAAAGCTGTGGAAGTGTTGGAAATGCTGCTAAACAATATTGACCTCCCGTGGTTTGGCAAATTTTCAGGTTTGGGCACCAGTCAGGTTCCGAGGGTGCTGGACTAGAGAGGTTCAACCTGAATTGGGAGCCTCCAGCAACAATATGGAACAAACGAGAGATGGACCCAAACTCAATGGAAAAACCAATTGGAATCTACCTAGACATCATTGTTTCAGATCCTGTCCAAATCAGCAACTTCAGTTCACAGATCAGGCCAAGGGATCAAACCAGAATCCTGAAGACAAAGGCTTGTGATGTTGGGGAAGAGGCAAGTGATCTATATGCTGCTCCTAAATCTGTGGCTTGAAATTACATCTGTCGCCAGCATGACATTGGGTTTCTTACCTATATCAACTCCTGAAAAGGATGCAATAAATTATAAGAAAATATTTAAATATGTAAAACACATTGGAATCTGTGCGGAAGACTTTCGAAGGCACATTTGGGAAGTAGATGCCCAACTCCCCTTGAAAGTCGGTTCTCCTCGTGCTTCTGAAAAATCTCAGCGCGCAGAAGTATTTTTGTATGTAACGAACTTCAGCAAATAATTATTTTCATTAAAACAGCCCTTTTCAGGTCTTGCTAGCCATCAAAAGGGAGCTGACAGACCCACAGGGCTCCTGGAGAAGGGGCTCCATGCTCCCAGAAGGGAAGGGGCCAAGGCAGCCAGCCCTTAGCACCGCCTGAACTATGGCACTCCACTCTCCCTTCTCCCGCAGCACTGCCTGGATTGTGTCATAAAGTGTTTAAAGGCCTGGGACTCTGGATACTGCTGCAAAAGTGTTAGTGGCAGCCAGGAGCCTCAGGCCTTTTTGGCTCACCAGACCCATGGTAATTGCCCCCTTTGCCCTCCCATTGGTGGACCTGGTCTCATCAGGATGTAGTTATAGATAAGACCCTTGCTGATGATGATTGTTAAGCTCTGAAGATCAGTGCTATCAGGAATACAGTGTCCCTTGGGAACATATACCATAAAAAAGTCAAGATCACGTTTGTGATTTCTACCCCATCAGATGGTGGAGATTAAGCAAGTGTGGCCTTTAATCCAATGATACCCTTGCTGAGCCAGAATTTGCTACATCCCCCAAATAAACAATTAAGGATAAGTGTTCAGCCAGACTTTCTGCTCTCCCTACAAAGCCAACCTTACAATTAGGGATGGGCTAGTGGGACTTTGCCCACATTTCCCTGTGATCTGATCAACATGTGCCTATTGGCGCTTGATACTGATTTACATTCTGCAATCTAGAAAGTCTGGAGAGACCATTTTTATAAAAAAAATACAAAAAACACTGATTTTAGCAGTAACATTAATGGACTCCCAGTATCAAGTGACCTGAGTTGCAGACCTTTTGGATTGGCCCCAAGAGTAACTATGTTTTGGAAAAGAGAGAGCACTTTAGGACCCTAATTCTGATCCTGCTCCCTTTGGGAGTTTTGCCATAGATTTCACTGACTTTTCGTGAGGCAGAATCAAATCTCCTTTGGAGCTAGAAATGGAAAGTATCAGTTGTCAATTCAGACTTATAACATCTCAGGGCTAGTCTATCCTGGGGATTTCCATCAGCATAGCTACATCTCTCAGGAGCATGAAATATCCATGACAGCTATGCTGATCTAACCCCTGGTGTAAACAGTGCTAGGATGATGGAAGAATTATTTTGTTTCCATAGCTACCACCTGTCAGGTAGGTGGATATTTTGCCCTGATGATCAAATCTCTCCAATCAGTCTACGTAATGTCTATACTGAAGCACTTAAGACACTGGGGTGTCTCTATCTGTGCCATTGTAGCATTTTCCATATGGACATATATTCAGACAGCTGATCCAAAACACAGTATGCTTTGGGGGATCCCCAGGCAGGTCATGTTACTCCATTAACCCTAGTGGAATTCAGGGAAGCAAATCTGGAGACAGATATATTTTGCTGCCCTGAGATTATTCCTATTTTATTTTCAGTCACATTATTCATTGCATTAGTAGTTACAGCTCTAAGCAGGGTGAAACAAACTCCTCTCAAGGGATTCCTGCTGGAAAGAGCCAGCTAGACGAAATGACAGAAACAGGAAATTCTCCAGCTTTGTAAAAGATTTAAAAACTGATAGCTCTGATGGCAGGAATTTCTTCACAGGCCAACTCCCTCAGATAGTGATTCCCCTGAGTGGATTCTTGTAATATCAAAATTAGGTCTCTCAAGTGATTAAAAAAATTAATCACAATTACTAGCACTACTAAAAATTGTGCTTTTACTAATAGAATTCTATTTATATAAATATTTTGGATATTTTCACATTTTCAAATATATTGATTTCAGTTATAACACAGAATACAAAGTGTACATGGCTTGCTTTATTATAAAAATTGTACTGTAAAATAAAATAATTAGTATTTTTTATTCATTTAATACAACTATACAGTAGTGCAATCTCTTTATGATGAAAGCTGAACTTACAAATGTAAAATTATGTACAAAAACAATGGCATTCAAAAATATAGCAATGTAAAATATTAGCATCTACAAGTCCACTCAGTCTTACTTCTTGTTCGGCGAATTACTCAGACAAATAAGTTTTATTACATGTGCAGGGGATGCTGCTGCCTACGTCTTGTTTACAACATCACCTGAAAGTCAGAATGAGCATTCATGTGACACTGTTGCAGCCACTAGTGCAAGATACATGACAGATGCACTAAAGACTCTTATGTCCTTTCAAGCTTCAACCACCATTCCAGAGGACATGTGTCTATGCTGATGGTGGGTTCTGCTTGATAATAATCCAAAGAAATACAGACCAATACAAGTTCATTTTCATCTGAATCAGATGCTACCCGAAGAAGGTTGATTTTCTTTTTTGGTGGTTCAGGTTCTGTAGTTTTCACACTGGAGTGTTGCTCTTTTAAGACTTCTGAAAGCATACTTCTCACCTCATCCCTCTCAGATTTTGAAAAGAACTTCAGAGTCTTAAACCTTGAGTGAAGCGCTGTAGCAATCATCAGAAATTTCACATTAGTACCATCTACGTGTTTTGTCAAATCTTCAATGACTGTGTTCTTAAAATGAACATGTTGAGTCACATGAAATATGTAGCAGAATGCAACTAAAACACAGAGCAAAAGACATACAATTCTCCCCCATGGAATGTAGTCATAAAAATTTAATTAACACATTTTTTAAAAGAGCATCATCAGAATGGAAGCATATCCTCTGGAATGGTGATAAAAGTGTGACAGGGCATATAAATGTTTAGCATTTTGGGCACATGATATCTTGCAATGCTGGGTACAAACATGCCATCCAAACACCTGTTCTCACCTTCAGGTGACGTAAATAAGAAGCAAGCAATGTTGTCTCCCATAACTGTAAACAAACTTGTTTCTCTCAGTGATTGGTTGAACAAGAAGTAAGAGAGTGGAGTTGTAGGCGTAGATTTGTTTAATTTCATTTCGATTTTAATAATATAGTCTGACATTAGGAAAACGTTTTAGCATTATCAAAATAAAATGTTTTGATGGCATCATTTAGATGCTTCTGGATCAATATATTTGGGCATTTCGGTTCCACAGAATCTTTTGCAGTTTTGACAGATTTTGACAGCATGAAAAGAAATTTCAAAATGTTGACATTTCCTGCAGATGGAAATTCAGCTCTACATCCCACTCTATCAGCCCCAGATTAGAGTGGAGACTTTAAATATGACATTGGGAGGGTGTCTTTTCCTGTTATCCTGACAGACCCTCCATATTTGATGACATTGTAAGCCTGTGTCAAACTCCAGTTCTTACGTGCTCGGAAAGAAAATCACTATAATCATAACAATCCTTTTAACATAGGCCAAAAGATGTATTTTTCCTTAACTTCATTCTCTGAAAAAAGGAACCGTTTTAGATTACAGCCGGTCCCCAAGTTGCGAACAGTCGACTTATGACCGTTCGCAGTTATGACCAAAAGTCTCATAAATGGCGGACCCCGAGTTACGAACGCAATCCGCGCTTACGAACAGCGCGGTCATGTGTAACTCAATGGGGTCCGACTGACAAACAAACCGAGTTACGACCAATTGCTTGGTCCGTAACCGGTTCGTAAGTCGGAGACAGGCTGTAAACTAAAAAAAATCACCACCAGCAGACTGGGGCAGACAGCCAGAATGGAAAAGTTTCAGCCAGAAAAGGTAAAGTTTGGAAAAGTTAAAAGCAACTGAAATAGGGTCTTTTAATGAGAAGCATTGGGCAACCCCAAGTGTAGGTAATGCAGCCGGTTCCCCCAATGATATGTACATGCTCATTGAGAAACACACATAGGGTGCACTTATACTTCATAGTGAATGATATGTTTAGTGAGTGGAAGATGAATTATATGGCTAGTGAGTGGAAGAGATGGGAGGGAATGGAGTAAAAATTGGCTTAACAGCCAGTATGAATTTCTTGTTGTTTTTCTCTCTCTTTCCCTTCTTCCTCCAACTTCTGCTGCACAGTTTAACCTTCCCCTTCTCCCTCCTAATCACTTTTCAGTTTGTTTGGAAGAGAATGACTATTTGTTTTTTGATCCAGACTATTTCTGCCCAGAGGAAAAGACATTTTACACTGAAGTTTCGCAAATAACAGGGGACGTCTAAAGGGTGATGAAGGACATGTCAGTTGTTTGGAGAAATCCATTATTAGATTACTTCAATGTTGATTTTTTCCTAAGTATGACATATTCCATAGTTGCTATGGCTGTTTACAGCACAAATTCTCATGAGAAATAGTGGAATCTAGATTTAATTTGCCAAAGAAGGAAGCAGAAAAAAAAAAGGGTTATTGTTTTTTCAATTTTGATTTTTCTGAAGCCTTGAGCCATGACCCACAAGTGTTTACTTGTACATTAACTTGGAAGAGCTATCACCAGGTTCTTCCCTTGTTGTGTTCAGGCACTTTTGTGTGTATATCCTCCAGCAGAATTTGGCCCTTGCGTATTTCGGTTATAACTGATAGTGTTTGCTAAGTACTTCTCTTGCAGTAAGCCTCGGTCTACACTAGGACCTTAGTCCAAAATAACCCCCCCCCAGGTCAAATTTGTCAGTGGTGTGTCTACACTATCAACCCCGTTATTCTGGAATAAGGGGTTGCAGAATTCGAACTCTGTAGTCCTGCTTTTCATGAGGAATAGCACTAATTTTGAACTTGTAAATCTGAAATAACGTTAGCGTGGATGCTCCACTGCTGCCAATTCAAACTTCTTGGCCTCCAGGAGGCCTCCCGCAGCTCCCCAGAGTGCATCCTGGGGCTCTGAGTCAGAGGTAGCGCCTCCACATTAACAGAGCCTGCTTCGGACTCCATTCGATTCTTTCCCGTAGTGAGGACATGGAAGTTCGAATTTTTAAAATCGGGAGTCCAGAAGTGAATTTAGTAAATTTGAAATAATCTCCTAGTGTAGACATGGCCTAAGCGACTGTAAGATTAGAGAGGAAAGATTGTCTTGATGGTTAAGGACACGGAACTTGGATTCTTAGTTCTGCTACAGATTTCCTGTGTGACTGCCAGTGAGTCATGTATGCTTCAGTTCCCCATGTGCAAAATGGGAATTGAAATAACTTTCTTACATCGCTTGTTTGTGTGATCCAGGTTCCCTCTAAGCTGTGTGGCAGTACAGCCCCACAGCGTCTTAATCAGCCCTGTCTAGCCTGGGGCTCAGGGCTCCGCGCACAGAGCTGCCTGACTGGGTGGGGCTGATTAAGCAACTGCAGGGCTGTACTGCTGCGCAGCTTAGAGGGAACCTTGTGTCTGATCTATTGTCAATTTTATCCAGGCAGAGATGGTCTCTTACTTTGTGTATGTATAGTACCTAGCACAATAGGGTCCTGATCACAATTGCACTCTCTCATTTCTGCTGCAACACCTATAATATTTGACAATAATACAACAAGACAGAATTCTAATAGACAACTCTGAGCTATTACAGATTTTGAGTATGAGAAAAAAATGAACCCAAGATAGTTATTTTTATTACAAACAAAAGCTAGTAGTTTGGCAGAGCAGCTGAACATGATGTTACGTAAGCTAGGCTTACAACATTACTCCAAACTTTGTTTTTGTTTACACTTTGTATTGTTCAGTCCACGATTGGCATTGTTTTAGAACTGGTTCATTGTAGTACCTACCCCTGCTGCAAACAGACGTTAGAAATCTGGAAAAAGGGCTTCTTTAATTAAATGAAAACTAACACACAGGCTGCTTGATATGAAACATAGTCCAAATTATAGTGGTATTCATTGCATGCTGGAATGGTCAGTTGTTTTGGAAAAAAAATTGTTTTCAGAGGAGCTTTGCCAAGAAACTGTTCTCTTGGGAAGTGATAAATGGTGGTTTTGAGTCTTGAGTAGCCTGTACTGTATGAATGTATCTTAGTAACTGCTGACTCAATCATGTATACTTCTAATGTCTGTCGCAATCTGAAAATAGGCGATTTACAGTCCTAATTCACAAGCCAATTATTGTTCTGCAGCTTGGGGCTTTTACACGCAGTCTCAGGAGTGGGTGTTTAAATACAAGGCAAACAAATTTTGAAAATTATACTTCAAATAACCTTACACTTATTAATTTTACAGTACATTCTAAAGACCTTGTAATTTTCTATCTGAAACTTTAGCAGCTTAGACTTTATTCGGCCAGGTTTGTGTAGCTCTTTTACAGTATATTTATAGACTACATGCTATTATAAGAAATGAAATCTGCACCTTTAAATAAAAGAATGAAATAAAAATGTCAAGTGGTTGTGCTTTTCTATACATTGCAATTTTCCTGATAGTGTAAAGAGGAATTACTGATCCCCTTAAAAATATCGGTGATAGCAACATGAAATTGTCATTACTGGGGGAGGGGAGGGCTATAGTGTGTCTTCGGAATGGACCATTGTAGGAAGTATTAAACATGGGCTTGATTTTCTGCTCACTTGAACTAGTTTAACTCCATTGACATCAGTGGCTTTACTCCTGATTCAATCCAGCTAACAGCCGAGGGCCATTGTGTGTTTCCAATACATTGTTGGGAAGCTCATTTCATATTTGAGCAATGATGAGCTGTTTCATGGCACTCCAGAAAGCGGGATGCTAGGAGGGACATTTTTTTTTATGTTATTTAATTGATCTGGTTGAGAACGGTCATATAAATAGTATGAGAATTGTATGTGCATGTTTTTCATTAACATTTTAAACCACACGCTCATAAACTATAAATGTGCTGCAGGACTGAGTATAATTAATGGACGTCGAGGTAGGGTTGCCAGGTGTCCAGTTTTGAACCAGACAGTCCAGTATTTGAGTTTTCTGTTCAGGAAACAAATTGAGAAAATATAAATGTCCGGTATTTTCTAAATATGATGTAATGTAGATTGTGATGTCATGTCAAGTGTGTCTGGTATTTTTGTTGAAACCATCTGGCAACCCTACTTAGAAGTAATTTTCTATAAAACATGTAATTTGTCTAGGTCTTGCTTAGAAGGTGTAAGTAATATTTCTGGGCCTACTGTGTAGACTTTTATGATTCTGGGGATTTGGATCTTTTTGGATTTTTATCATTCATATTTTGGGTGGGTGGCTGAGAGTGGCTCCATCTGTCAATCATTCTGCCCACCTAGCTCCTGCTTTCAGTTTTATTTGGAGAAGTTATGTTCTCTTGTGTGAGGGTGACCATATTTCTGAATACAGGACACTTGGTAAAATTACTTGCATTCAAGTGAGTTAGTACAAACGTTTAAGGGAACGTTACATTGACTGAGCCCCTACAAAAAAGAAATACTGTGCAATTGGATCTTTTTATTTACCATCTTATCCTTAAGACTTTACGGTTCCTACTGGGAGAGGGGACACACACACACTCTTGTATACCTCTCTCACACAGGGGAGGGGAGTGGCCAATCAATAAGCCCAAATTTCCCTGTCCAGCATTCTCTGACATTCATTCTTGGCCGGGCCCCCAAGACAGACCCGCTGGTATCTGGTGCTGCGTCTTTCTGAGGCAACATATGAATGGGCCCGCAGGGTCACCTTTGCCCCCCTCTCCCAGATTTCTGCCAGGGTTCACACAAGAATGTGGCCAGCAGCAGCCTTTTGGCCCTGTGTGGGAGGGAAGAGATGGGAGCTGCTTCCACACACAGTGGAAGGGGGATGACTTTGCAGAGCTCATCTCTACTTCTCCCCTCCCTTCTGCCCCCACCCACGGCTGGAAGTAGCATGTTCCTTCTTGCCCACTCTCAAGGCTTTTTCCCACTCTGGCATGATGAATGCAGAAGTGGGGACCTGCAAAAGTACCCAAAAACCTTATCTTTCCAGGCTTTGGTATAATACTTCCCCCCAAAATCTTAAAAACCTAGATTTTGGGGATAAAAATCTGCTGCCACCACCCAAGTAATGGTATGAAAACCAGGGAAGAAGTCACCTGGGAAATCTCAGCCCTAAATTAAAACCAGGACACAAAAATTATCAGGTTAATAAAAAAAGAAATAACTTTTATTATCACCATAATACTCCTGTTGCAAGCATAATGACTAGATGGAAAAGTCACCAATTAATACACTCATGGGAGACCCCCATTGGCCAAAAGCTTAGTTACAAAGGAGAGGAAAACCCATTTTTAAATGCACAGACATCAGATTCCCATTCCCAAACCGTAAACAATAAAGTTTATCTAAACTTTACCCTACTTACAGATAGTGAAGAATCTTTTCTTGGGCTGTGTCCAGACTCCATGCCTCCGTCGACGGAGGCATGTAGATTAGCCAGCTCGGAAGAGGGAAATGAAGCCGCGATTAAAATAATCGCGGCTTCATTTAAATTTAAATGGCTGCCCCGATCTGCCGATCAGCTGTTTGTCGGCAGATCGGGAGAGTCTGGACGCGATGCCCCGACAAAGAAGCCTTTCTTCATCGACACAGGTAAGCCTCGTGAAACCAGGTTTACCTGTGTCGATGAAGAAAGGCTTCTTTGTCGGGGCATCGCGTCCAGACTCTCCCGATCTGCCGACAAACAGCTGATCGGCAGATCGGGGCAGCCATTTAAATTTAAATGAAGCCGCGATTATTTTAATCGCGGCTTCATTTCCCTCTTCCGAGCTGGCTAATCTACATGCCTCCGTCGACGGAGGCATGGAGTCTGGACACAGCCCTGGAGAGAGAGAAATGTCTGTCCCCCTCAGTATCTGGAAAGAAACTGCCCAGAGACAAAGGAGGGAAAAACCCAAAAATTCCTTTGTCTCAGTTTGAAATCCCTATCTGCATTTCTATTGGCTGAGCAGATACCTGGCTAGGTACTGTTAACTCCTTAATCCCCAGGCTGCTGTCCATTCCTCATGATCATGACACATAGTGTCAATAGGCAGTTAACACCTCCAGGTCCTTGCTAGCCGCCAACATAACCCAGCTGTCTCCTATCTCCCCCAGCTACAGCATAGGCAGGAAGGGGTTAAGCCCTAAGACTGCACTGTGCATCTAGGGCCAGGGAACCTGGCCACAGGGGCTTCAGTGAACCCAGCCAGACAGGTGGTTCAGCACAGAAGGGTGCATGCAGCATAGGGGACAGAGCAGCCCCCCCACTCCCTGGGGGCAGGAGCCAGGCAGGGAACTGGAGGGGGGTGAAGAGGGTTCTGAGGCTCTGCTCTGGGGCTGTTATGGAGCCTGCAGACGCAGGGTGTGAACAGGCTGGAAATTGCTCCCTACTCCACAGCTTAGTAGAGAGGCATTCCTGTGCCAGTGCTGTGCGGGGCTTTGGTCCAGACAGTTCTCAGCACCTCCTGGCCAGCGCCCCAGACCAGAGAGTCTTGGGCTCTCCCAGGGCACCTGCAATGAGGGAAAGAAGGGACCTGCTGGCCAGCGGCTAGTCCTCTGCACAGCACAGGGAGTGGTACAAGCCCCAGTGGGGATATGGAAAATCAGCAGAGCTGGGGAGCAAATGGGCACAGCAGGGATAGGGCAGCAAGAGGGGAAGTGCGTAAACGGCTGATGAGTGGGCAGAAGAAGTGATAGGTAACTGGCTGCTGATTGGTGCCTGCCCGCACTTGCCAGCCACCAAAGCTCACAGCGCACAGCTGGTGCCAGCTGAAAACGGGGCAGGAGGCAGGGCCTACCTGGCTGAGCACCAGTACACAGCAGGAGTCACACTGGCAGACCAGCAGGGGGAGCAAGTCAACTCCATGAACTTGTATCTTCACCCTGTCACCAGCCTTGCACATCCACCCCCTCAGCCACTTTGGGTTCTCCCCACACACACACTCACTGCTAGTGGGAGGGCAGCTGATGAGCAGGGACCTGACCAACAGCGGGACACGCCAGTTCTGATGTGGGGGGAGATAGATAATAGGAGACCATTTGCTTGTTTTTAATAAAATATTGGGACTCCTGCACAAGGGCTGAAAAATAGGACTGTCCCTTTAAAAATGGGACATCTGAGTACCCTATCTTGTATGCTGCTGCTGGTGCAAGATGGCTGCTGCATTTCAGCAGAGATCCCTGTTCACACCACTTGGCTGAATTCTCTCTAGGTGACAGGAATGATGTAATTACTACATTGAGGAAAACAAAACAAAAAGGGGGTGTATTAATTTGGAGCAAGCATGAACCTGAAGTAACTTTTCAACTGGGGCTGTCAATTAATCACGGTTAGCTCACCCAATTAAAGCCAATCACAATTTAAAAAATTAATCACAATTACTCACTGTTTTAATCACACTGTTAAACAATAGTATGACTCTTGGGGAAGGGGGGGATTCAGCCACTCTGCCCTCCCTAAATGGTCCCCAGGGGAGAGAGGGCTTGGGGTTGGGGCTGTCCGGGTGTGGTGTGGCATGCACCTCAGCCAGCCCCTTTCCCTCTCCCACAGGAGAGCCCCCAGGAGCCAGGCTGGGAGTGTGCCGCACTGCCTCCTGCAGCCGAGCGCCCCAGTCTGCCGGCTCCTCCTTGCTGGAGTGGTGCACCGGGGCTCACCAGCTTACTTACATCTCTCAGCCCAGAGCTAACAATGGTCTGTCTAGCTAGGGAGACTCATGGTGATGACTAATATCGCCTAGAAAGGGAGAGAACCTAATGTGGAAAATTGAAGAATGTTTCAATGGCTGGAATGGACTTAAAATATGGAACTCAGCAGAGGCAATCGTTTATTATTATTTGTTTGATTGTCATGCCTGGGCCCCTCGCTCATGGGGTCGGTGCTGATTTAGGCACTGAACACATGTGCAACAATAAGCACACAAGGGGTCCCCATGAATTACACAGTGAGTGAAATGATTCATTTGACATTACTCACATGCTTGTAAGCTTTGCTGTGTCAGGGCTTTACTGTACGATAAGATCCTATCAAAAAAAAGTAGTCCACATGAAAGTTAAAAGGATTGTTTGATTTTTTTAAGCCAACAATAATACTAGATTTTGACAATAACATCCAATTACTCCTTTCATCTTCACCTGTCAATTAGATTCTCTAGAGTAGCACGGTCTTGACGGGCCGTGCAGTGGGATATTGCAACCTTTCAGTAGGCAAACTTTACCTACAGAGAATTTGATGTTTGGTATGTTGTTGAGTTTGCTTGATCTGAGGTTTGGTAAGGAAGGTTTTTTTTTTTTTACCATTTTGGAGTGACTGCTATAGTAATATAATAAGGTTTGTCCCAGTGATTCTGGATACATTTTATAGAGGGGATGCTGAGAACCATTGAACCAAAACTGTAAATCCTGTATATAATGGAAACCCCTGCAAGCCAGAAGCTGCTGCAGCACCCCCCACATCCCTGCTTCCAGCTCCTATGGTCTGTCCCTTGTGGTGGTGAATACAAACCTTTGCCATAAACAGTGACCTCAAGTTAGTGACATGCGTAATTAGTACAGGTGCTCACTGTACAAACAAAAGAACTCACAGGCTGTGGGGACTGTAGACAAGGGTCAAGTTCAAGTCATTTTCTACACATGGAAAGTTTCTTTGTCCAGGTTTGATATACAAGCCTCTTGCAATAATGAAATTATCCATAGAATTGTAAATAGACTGTGGTTACAATACACAAGGAGAGAAACCTTGTTTTGACCTCTTGTATTGTGCAATCACTGCAGTGCACAGGAGGTATGCACTCAGCTTTTGAGTGGGAGTTCATGGACTATTACTGGTAATTTAGCCTGCAGATGATCTAAAACATCCTGAAGAAATAGACAAGCGATATTAGCTAATTCTATAACAAGATGAAAATCTTGACTGTTTTGCAAAAGAAGAACCTTGCACTGAAAGGAGAGGGCTGCGTAGGAAAGTATTGTATCCCAAGAGATGATGCAGTTGAGAGGTCAAATCACATTCAAGACTCACTGTGTGTTTTCACATATAGTTAGTTTTCCTGAATGTGTACATCTTAATAGTTCAACATTTCAGTGAGAGTAGAGAATACCTTAGAGGGTTCAGCATATTGCAATACTGCACTCCAAATGTGTAGAAGTCAAAGTTTTATATAAAATATTCTTATAAAAATTAGAGCTGACAGGCAATTAAAAATTAATCATGCTTAATCATGTGATTAAAAATAATAGCATGCCATTTATTTAAATATCTTGGGATGTTTTCAACCTTTTCCAGTATTTTAATTTCAATTACAAAACAGAATACAAAGCATACACTACTCTCTTTATATTTATTTTTATTACAAATATTTGTACTGTAAAAAAACAAAGAAATAGTATTCTTCTGTTTATCATGAAAGTTGAACTTACACATGAAGAAAATAATTGTTTGCGAGAGTAAAACTATGTAAAATTTTAGAACCTGCAAGTCTTACTTCATGTTTACTCAAACAAGTTTGTTTACATTTGCAGAAAAAAATGCAGTCCGCTTTTTGTTTACAGCATCACCTGAAATTGAAAGCAGGTGTTTCTATGGCACTGTTGTAGCCAGTGTTGCAAAATATTTACATGCCAGATGTGCCAAAGATTCGTATGTTCTTTTACTCTTCAACCACCACTCCAGAAGACATGTGTCGATGCTGCTAATGGATTCTGCTTGATACTTAATGCTTAAACTTGATGCTTAAACCTTATGCTTAAACCTTGGTCGAGTGCTGTAGCTATCTTTAGAAATCTCACTTTGGTACCTTCTTGGCGTTTTGTCAAATCTGCAGTGAAAGAGTTTTTTAAATGAATAACATGTGCTAGGTCACCATCACAGACTACTATAACATGAAATGTATGGCAGAATGTGGGTAAAACACAGAGAAGGAGACATGCAATCCTCCCTCAAGGAGTTCAGTCACAAATTTAGTTATTGCATTAGTTTTTTAACTAGCATCATCAGCATGGAAACATATCCTCTCGGATGGTAGCCAAAGCACAAAGAGCCCAAAGAGAATGTTTAGTATATCTGGCACATAAATACCTTGCAGTACCATTGGAACACCTGTTCTCACTTTCAGGTGATGTTGTAAATATGAAGTGGGGAGCATTATCCCCAGCAAATGTAAACAAACTTATTTCTCTCACTGATTGGTCGAACAACAAATAGGACTCAGTGGACTCATAGGGTTTAAAGTTTTATATTGTTTTGTTTTTGAGTGCAGTTATGTCACAAGCTATATTTATAAGTTGCATTTTCACGGTAAAGCAATCACACTACAGTACTTAAATGAGGTAAATTCCTTTTGTTTATCATTTTTACAGTTCAAATATTTGTAATAAAAGTACAAAGTGAGCACTGTACACTTTGTATTCTTTGTTGTAATTGAAATTGTAGAAAAACATCAAAAATATTTACAAATTTTCAGTTGATGTTCTATTGTTTATCAGTGTGATTAAAACTGTGATTAATCATGATTAATTTTTAATTGCAATTAATGTTTGAGTTAATTGCATGAATTAACTGTGATTAATTGTGACAGCCCTAAAAAAATGCTACCCTGCTATGATTTAAATAACTTCCATTTGCTTAAGCTTCTTCTTCAGCTTTAACCCTACTTGACTTTACTTTGTAATGCCTGCATAAATGTGCAGAGGAAAGATTAGAAGGGGGGAAGAAATAATTAACATCATAGTATCCCCTTTTCAATTTTTCAAGGAAAACATGTGAAGGAAAATTAAGAACTGCCTGCAGCTCAGCCAGACTGTACTGTGAGTCTCTCAGACCTTACAAACTCTGCATCAGGCTGGCTGTCTGGGAACATGAGTGAGGCACTTCCAGGATATGCAGGACTCTGCTTGCTGTAGAAAATGGTGGTGGTGATTCACTAAGTGATATTTTTGCCCTGAGTCAGTAATAAACTATGCCCAGCATGTAGTAAAGAGACACTGTGCAGATGAAGGTGTCATCTTTTGGATGAGATGTGAAACAAAGCAAAATCTTGTGCCAAGTAAAACTTTTACATTTGACTGGCTAGAGTTTATTATGCTCCTTTCTATTTTCTTCAGTAGAATTTCAGTTTTTAAAAGATACCCTTCCTTTTTTGCCTCTTTTACCCTATTGTTTAGCCATGATGATGTTGTTGGGTTTTTTTGGGGTTTTTTTTACCCCTTTACTTGGGGTAAATATTTAGTTTGAGCCTCTATCATATTGTTTTTTTAAAATTTCCATGCAGGTTGCAGGCATTTCACTCTTGTGACTAGGGATGTGAATGACTAGTCAACAGGCTAGTCAACTAGTTGCTCCTCCCCCTTTGCTGCCTCTATAAGACTCCAGGGTCCATGTGGCGCTGACACTTTGAAAAACCGCGTGCAGCACGGGGCCAGCTCAGGTGTCCCCAGGCTGTATGTGGCATTTCAAAGCAGCAGCGCCATGTGGAGCCCAGGATTTTTTTATTTTTTTTTATTTTACTATTGTACGTAAGGTTTTCCTACTCTCCCTGTTAGAGAGGCCAGCAGAATGATTCTGCTGCTTCCATACACAGGGGTTCTCATTGACTGATACATTCAATCCATTTCACTGCTTTGCTGCCTCCTGGCCCTGGTTTTACATGCCTCAGCCCTGATGCCAACTGAAATGGCCAACAAGTAACTATGATAGCCAGAGCTGCTGTCTCCCGTTGACTTCAGTGGGTTTTGTGATGCTGAGAACATATGAAAAATGAGACCGCTGTTTTCACATCCTTTTGGAGGAAATACTTCCAGCAACACCATTTCAGAGAGGTGGGGTTAGCCGTTAAAGGAGCAGTGGAGTAGATCTTGCTTTCAGACATTTTGTCACAAATAAATGTCAGTTGTACTTTGTGCAGCCCCTAGTAAGAAAAAAAAAGTGCCTTTGGGATTCTAAGTGATTTCCTTTAATTTCAATGAGATTTCCCACTACAGTTTTTTGTCTTTTGTCTGTTTGTTTGTAAAGGTGAATGTAATGGCAAAGAATACAGGCAGCCCTTTACATACAATGTGCTTTGTGTGTGTTCAAAAGGGAATGTGTGCTTATCACTGGGATTGCTAACCTTCCTATGCCACTAGCTCATAAATGACATCTTCATTATTGTAATATTTATCGAAGTATTTCTGGTCCAATTACATTGCTGAGCTTGCGCTCCAAAAGTTTATCTTCAAAGAACCCTTTTAAATTTTTTTCTTTTTGAAAACAAATTCGTGACCACATCAAACACAGATTCCATGCTGGTGTTAGTTTAATCACCAGTGGCCCTCAGGGAATCTCACAACTAGCTGTTATTCTTATTGCTTTTCTCTCGCTCTCTTTTGATTGCTCATAAGTCATCTTAGGGTTATTAATTTTGTGCACTGATTTAGGATATAAAAGAGCTTTTGTCTTTTTTTGCCCATTTAATAACGATAAAATTGCAAATAATGAATAGATCACAGATGCTAAAAAATTAACAGGCAGAAAGTCTTTTTGAAAAACTAACTGAAGTCATCCTTGATGTTTTATGCTAAATATTAAAACAAGTCAATGGTCTTTTTTTATCCTGCAATAATCTAATGATTATTCTCTCCACACCTGAAGCACCTACCATGCAGGGATCTCAGTGCAACTCAAACATTTAATGAGTTTAGACTCTCAATCCAGCCCATTCCTCCCCCACCTCCGTAGGATCAGGATTCCACACTGAGGCCTGGTCTACACTAGACCAGGAAGGTTGGCTTAAGGTACGCAACTCCAGCTATGTAAAATGTGTAGCTGGAGTTGGCTTACCTTAAGCTGAGCCTTGGTGGCATCCACACTGCAGGAGGCTGATAGGGGCAAACACTCTGGTCGGCTTCCCTGACTCGTCACGAAAGGAGGAGTAACGGATGCCAGTAGGAGCTGCCCTCAGTGTTTGATTTACGGGTCTATATTAGACCCACAAAATCAAATGCCAGAAGATCAATCTCCAGAGTGTCAATCTTCTGGTAAGTATAGATGTGCCCGGGGAGACTACAGGGGAGCCAGTCTTTTTCCTCTCATACTGTACCAGCGAGAAATGTGCTCATGCTGCATAGCTATCCTCTTCTCCTGCCTGGTGTTTTGGTGGCAGTGATTTTTGGGTGCTCTACTTGAGGACCTGATTTCTAAAATGGTCCTGATGTCCTGAGAGCAGGCACTCAATGCTTTCTGAAAACCAGGCTCCTTTCTGGTGTCTCAAGCTGAGCACCTAAGCACTCAAAGTCACTAGTCATTTTTTGAAAATCATGTCTAGTGTGCATTTCTTCCAATTCAGGACATTTCCTGGAGATAAGAAGGGGACTGAAAGATTGGAGATGTCTCCCTGACCTAGAACTGAAAAGGGGGACATAAACTAAGGAGTTAAAAAAACGGTTCCTTCTAAGAAGGCCTCCAAACAGACTCCGAGCTGCAGAGTTTCTAGCACACCTGTTGTTCTCAGACGTAGGCAGGGTCTCTCTCTGTTTCCCTTAAGCTTTAGGTCGAGGAAGGAGCAGCTTAATCAAATTCATAATGCTCTTCCCCAGAACCTTGAGTGAGAGCCACCAAACTTACGCTTTTTCTGCACACTTGCTTGACAAAACTTTTGTTGTTCATGGGTACTTTAACCCCTCCCCCACGTGTGTGTGTGTGAATGCAAAGTTACACCCACTTGTTAGAGGTGGAAATATTTTGTCCGCAAAAGTGCAGGCAAAAACTATTCACACACGATGACTTGTAGCAACAGGGCTGTGCTTACACAGCCTTGTCATTAAAAGCTGCACGATGTAGACACCTCTTAGAAACTGAATCTTTAAGAGTCAGGCCAGGCTAGTGTCCTGGAGCCTATGGGAGTCTTTCAGGAACTCTCTCTTGCTTAGCTTCCTTTTCTTGTTCATATATATGACCCCAAGCACAGTGCAGGGATTGCACCCAGGCTGTTTTGGGTGTAAGGTATAGATTGTATCTAAAAGGGTGTCACAAGGAGGAGGGGAAAAAATTGTTCTCCTTGGCCTCTGAGGATAGGACCAGGAGCAATGGACTTAAACTGCAGCAAGGGAGGTTTAGGCTGGACAATAGGAAAAACTTCCTCACTGTCAAGGTGGTTAAACACTGGAATAAATTTCCTAGGGGGGGTTGTGGAATCTCCATCTCTGGAGATATTTAAGAGCAGGTTGGATAGCCATCAATCAGGGATGGTCTAGATCAGTGGTCCCCAACCTTTTTAGGTTGTCGGGCGCCAGGGGGCGTGGCTGTTTGCCCGCCGGGCGCCAGGGGGCGGGGACCGGGGCGCCCCCCCCATCCATGCGCCCGGGGGCGGCCCCCCCATCCACGCGCCCGGGGGCGGGGCCCCCCCATAGCTGCGCGCCCGGGGGCAGGGCCCCCTCCAAGGGCCGCGCGCCCGGGGCGGGGCCCCCCCATAGCTGCGCGCCCGGGGGCAGGGCCCCCTCCAAGGGCCGCGCGCCCGGAGCCGGCGCTCCCCCCCCCCCCGCCTGAGTGCCGCACGCCCGGAGCCGGCACTCCCCCCGCCCCCGGCCCCCCCCCCCCCCCGCCTGAGTGCCGAGCGCCCGGAGCCGGCGCTCCCCCCCTCCCGCCAAGTGCCGCGCGCCCGGGGCCGGCGCTCCCCCCGCCGAGTGCCGCGCGCCCGGGGCCGGCGCTCCCTCCCGCCACCTCCCGCCGAGTGCCGCGCGCCCGGCGCTCCCCCCGCCAAGTGTGCTCCCCCCGCAAACGCCCGTGCGCCATGTGCCCGGGGCCAGGCCAGCCCCGAGCACCTGGCGGGCGCATTGAAATGCGCCCGCGGGCACCGTGTTGGGGACCACGGGTCTAGATGGTACTGGGTCCTGCCGTGAGAGCGGGGGACTGGACTCTATGACCTTTCGAGGTCCCTTCCAGTTCTAGTGATTCTATGATTGTCCCTTGGGACATTCTTCTTGAAGTTTCCAAGAGAATAGAAGGCCTGCTACAACAGGGAGTAATGGCCTGTGTTTTTCAGGACAGGAGATAATGCACACTGCTTTGCAGGACAGCCCCTTCCAAATTCGCATAGATTTGAGCTTTCTCAGGGTATGTCTAGACTACATGCCTCTGTCGCCAGAGGCATGTAGATTAGGCTACCAGACATAGTAAAATGAAGCGGCGATTTAAATAATCGCCGCTTCATTTAAATTGACATGGCTGCCGCGCTGAGCCGACAAACAGCTGATCAGCTGTTTGTCGGCTCAGCGCGATAGTCTGGACGCGTGGATGGCGACATCAAAGGTATTTGTCGACCACCCAGCTAAACCTCATCCCAGGGGTCTGGTAGCCTAATCTACATGCCTCGGCGACAGAGGCATGTAGTCTAGACGTACCCTAAATTCTACCTTCCCTCATGTTTGTAGACAAATAGCTCGACGTTGCAGCTAGACAAATTTGGACTAGAAATAAGGCCTATATTTTTAACAAGGAGCATAATTAACTGTTGGAACAACTTATCAAGAGTTGCCATCGTTGGCATTTTTAAATCAAGATTGGATATTTTTAAAGGATGTTGTAGGAATTCACTTGTGAGAAGTGTTATGTCCAGTGATATTCAGGGGGTCAGATTAGAATGGTCCCTTCCGGTCTGGGAATCCAGGAATCTATGAAAGCTAAAAGTGTCTCAAGCTGTGGAGAGTGCTCATGCAAAAAATTAATTGCTTATTGATTAATGGAGGGTGTTCTTCCCCCCCTCCCCCCTCTGTTTTATTTTGTTTTCTGAAGAGCTGCTGATGGTATCATAGTTAAAGTTGCAACTGAGTTTCCATTGTAAGCAGGACTGGGGGCCTCCTATGCAATGCACAAAATGCCAGTGTCCCTCAGCTTTCTCCTCCAGTTAGAAAGCCAGGGCACCTAGTCTGGTTTTCTCTGCTCTGCAAAGGAATATGACTCCCTTCTCTGGGTGAAGTGTGAAACATAACATAAGCAGTGCTGACCTAACCCAGTGTGAGACATGGCATGTTTGCTTAAAATAAATAGCAGCAGTTTCAAACCTGTTTTGAATTAAGAAAAGTGCATGTGTCAGAGACAAAAAGAGAGAACCACAGTCTTTGTAGGCATCTGAAAATAACTATTGGGGAGTGGGGTGGAAAATGTCTTATAACAGCATAGAAGCGAAATGCATGGACTGAAAAGTGTACTTATAACTCTAGGGACCTCTGCGTGTGTATCTCATTCTTTTTTCTTTAATAAAATCTTGGCAACTTCAGTGAATACTATGGTGAACCAGAACCAGGACAGCTACTCAATGGTGAAATTATCAGCAGTATTCAGGCAGGGGGTTATTAGTCATATTTCCAGTATCACACTGGAATAAGAGCCAAGGATGCAAGAAACGTTAGAGTCCACTTTGGAAAGAAGTCAATTTTTTTTTTAAGTTAAGGAGTTTTTGGAGGTTTCTTTATTCCAATTCAAGTCTTTTGCTTATTTAACCCTAGAATGTCTACCTATTCCTCTGTTCCACTTTCTTAATAAAAAGCAGCAGAAGCTGGGGGAATGCTGCTATCTAATATCCAAAATCAGTAAGGCATGTAACAGAGAGATGTAGCCCAGGGGTCTGCGCACATGACTGGAAATTGCTAAATTCTAATCTTTGCTCTGACACTGACTGATTCTGTGGGGTTGGCCTAGTTATTTAGAATGTGACTTCTCACATGTGCTGAGCACACACAACTCCTGTTCAGATGCAACAGCCAGTGCCCAACACTTTGCACACAGGCAGTGGGGCAGAAATACTGCCCAGAGAAACCAGGGCAAACCTCCCCACCTTGCTCCTATGGAAAGTGCCCTTGGGAACTTTGAAGAGTGCTCAGCACCCCTGAAAATCAGGCGATTCCCGTCTGTGAGACCTAGCTACCTCACAGTGGCAGAGTGAGGGCCAGTTAATCATAGAACCATTGAACACTAGAACAGGAAGGGACCTCGAGAAGTCATCAACTCCAGTGCCCTGCCCTCACAGCAGGACCAAGCACCATCTAAATCAGTGGTTCCCAACTGCCGGTCCACAGACCGGTGCCGGACCGCAGGCTGCCAGAGTTGAAGCTGGCTATTTGCGGCAGCTCTGGAGGCCGAGGCTGGCTCTGGGGGCACAGCAGCCAGCTTCAGCTCCAGCAGCCGCCATATGGCAGGTTGCTGCTGAAGCTAAAGCTGGCTGTTTGTGGCAGGCCTCCAGAGCGGCGCAGCGACAAAGGGTATGCTCAACTACTTGGGCCATGGAGACCTGTTCGGGCCCTCCAATGCACCAATGGCCTCACACAGTTTGTTCCTGGCAGGTTTTGTGTTTCTGCTTTGTGCGATCAGGCCACTGGCGAAGGGCAGAAGAAACCAGACATGCGGAGACCCCTCTTCCCCCATGCCGGGCCCGAGAGTCCCGCATGTCTCACTTTTGTCCCATGCACCTTAGGCTCTTTCCTCCCCAGAACCGTCATGAACAGCTGAAGCCAGCTGCTGTGTGGCGGCTCTGCAGGCCTTTGGCAGACTGGTAACATTTTATCTGCATATTCATTATTTACATGATGAATATGCGAATGTGCAAATAAAATGTTGCTGGCTGGCCTAGAAGTTTGTGAATGGGTTTGCCAGTCCGTGGCATAAAAAAAGCTTGGGAACCACTGATCTAGATCATCCCTGATAGATGTCCATCCAACCTGCTCTTAAATATCTCCAGTGATGGAGATTCCACAACGGCCCTAGGCAACTTATTC
Source organism: Pelodiscus sinensis (assembly GCF_052426305.1). Lineage (NCBI taxonomy): Eukaryota > Metazoa > Chordata > Testudines > Trionychidae > Pelodiscus > Pelodiscus sinensis. The sequence goes on along the minus strand of NC_143056.1, from coordinate 115,739,950 downwards.
CAGTGTTTAACCACCCTGACAGTGAGGAAGTTTTTCCTAATGTCCAACCTATACCTCTCTTGCTGTGATTTAAATGCAGTTAGGTCATTGCTTTGAGGATGAAAAGTGTCAGCCATATTTGTTTCCACCTCTCATGAATTAGGAGCCAATTCATAACCAGTGGAAATAAATGTCAGAGCTGTCCCTAGCCCACTGCATTTTCTTTCCCACTCAGCAATATATGCGCCTATACAAATGTTAAATCAGAGCAGGCTTGACTCTGCCTTTCATGAGAGCTTCCTATATTGAGTTCCATGGAATTAACTGTGAACCAGTCATTCAAATCAGGTCTTTACAAACTGAGAATCTACTCACTGTCTGTGAATGCTGAGGATCCTATGGTGCATTTTTTCCAAAGAAGAGTCTTCCAGTCAGGCCCTTTCAGAGAATGATAGAGGCCTGGGCCACATTGAGTTTAGAGGCCCCAGCCCAGCCTAAGATCCCCAACGAATCTAACTTCTCATCCACAGGGTGATACTAAAACCCGAAGAATATATGAAAATGAACACTTCAGACATTTATTTATTAACAATTAAGTCATTATACTAAAGCATGTATATTAAAAATGAAATTGCAAGCAAAACTCTTTATTTTAAGAATGCTTTTCTGTATGCAAACTTGTTTATAGTTGAAGAAAAATCTGATTTACTTCCAACATCACTGTTAATGTTAAGCATTATCAGCCCATTCAAACACTCTTGTCCTATTGTTACACCATCCTGTGCTAGTCATAAGTTCTTGCTCTTTCTGCACAGCATCTCTGAGGTCCTCATTTTCTGCCAGCACAGTCTCTAAATTGAGCCTAGATTCTGCATCTATCGCTACTGTTGGCATTTCTGTGTCTTGATTAATGACCTCCTCATTTTGAGGTAGTGGCATTGAAATGTAATTTGTGGGCATAAAGTTTTCATCATCAGAAGTATTATTGTCAGTATGGTCACCATCTAATGGCTGAGGCATTTTTTCTATGGAAAATGATGTTATTGGCTTTAAACTCTTAACTACTGCTTCATTCTGTTGCTTTCGTTATCTCTTATTTACACCACTTTCAAATGTTTGCTTCATTTTTATAAAGGGGTTCTTTTAAAACACAGAAACACACAATAATAAATTAATTCACTAAAGGCTATTGGTCATACAACATTTTAATTATATATACTTTGCAATGAATATTAGATAACAGTTTGGGGGTGTTATTTACTGCAGCCATTATAGTCTTATTTCAAAGTCTTGAAATTTCATCTGCTAACATGTTCCCATCATTAAATTCCTCTAATAACTGGTGCATTATTATGAATATGAACATGGGGCAATTGCCAGATTAAATATAAAGTTTATTATCACAAAAAAAAAGCCTTTAAAGGTGAATCTAAAACCGGATGAAGAGGTAGCTTACAGCTGAGCCTGATATGGTTATTGTATACAAAGACACATACGAAGAAACAGTAGTCCGAAAATCTCCTATGCAAGATAAATATCTAATTTAAAGGTTAAACTCACCCTCAGACTAAGCAAAAGCACTTTATGGTAACAGAATTAATTATGACTTTCAAAACCTCTAAACATTGCAAAGACTGTAAACAGCGTTTCATAATGTATAATCACTAAACACAGAAGCTAGCCCAGTGTCCAGTCATGGAGATGAAAACTCAGATGTGACCGAAAAATTGGTGAAAGCCAGAGGTCCCACAATGATTTAAATCAATTTTTTGCAGGTATATACAGCTTCTTTTGTTGTCTCTGTTACAGCTACAAGGTGTATAATAAATGGAAATAATTCAATAGAAAAATGTCAAAATTTGAGGCCCCTTTCTCTCCTGAGGTCCAGGCTAAATGGCCCTTCGCTCCCTCTCTTCCTCCTCCCCTCCCCTCCTCCCTTCCCCCCCTCTGTTGATAGGGCCTGATTCCAGTTTCCCTGGCCAATATTTCCTTTCACCTATCCTCAGGGTCGGTCCTAACCAATTGATGGCTCTGGGCAACTGCTGGGAAAAATTTGTTGAGGGAGGAGAAAAAAAAAAGATACAGGGTCTGCCAAAATGCGGGTGCAGCCCCTTTAATTGCCATGTGTCCCAAGCAGGTTTCCGTCGGGCTCTGTTGGTGACCCCTTGAAAATGGCAGCCCCGGGAAACTGCCCGGCTCGCCCGCCCCTAAGTCTGGGTTTGCCTATCCTGTTATGTCTAGCCCGGGCTGCCACCCTATGGACCACTGCTTTTCAGTGATGTATCATTGGTAAAGCACTTTGAAATGAAAGGTGTTTGCTAGATGTGAGATGTTATTGTCTAAACATAAATTGATAGTGGTTTTGTTGTTATTCCCTCATTGCAAAGCTGATGATCTGTCAGATTTAGAGACAAGATCTGGGGAAGCTGTGATTGGTCATGGAAAGACTGTTCCTCGGTATTTTACAGACCAAGCTTTTTGATCAGGACCCCTTCTCTGAATATCCAATGAATGCTTCCTTTGTCGCTTCAGGAGCCATCAATGTGATGGGCAGGGAGAGAGGGAGGTGCTTTTGGGGTGTTTGTCCCTCCTTTTTGTAGTATCAGTTGCCTCTCTTGAAAAATATTTGCAGCAGAGGACAAAGAGTCTGTGTGAAAGGATGTTTCCTGATACTTTTGCCTCACTAACTTGAGCTTCATTTTTTTCCTTCCTGCTTAATGACTCTCTTTACCCATGCTGCTTGCATGAGTGAATCTATCCCCTTGACAGGAATTGGAGAGGAAAAAGTGAGTGATTCTGATTGTAAGGCTATGCTTGAGAAATAAATGCATCAGTGGCACAGCTTTAAAAAATCAGCCCACTAATGTTGTATGGATTTGAAATTATAGATCAATTTAGGTTGTAAAATCACTTTGGTCTGAAAATGGTTCTTCACATTTGCAATAGCCATAGCTGAGAGCAATAATTCCTAAAGCACATCAGGTTCTTATGATAATTCGTTCTATTTAGAGCTAATGAAGGTCCTACGATATGTTAAGTCACTCTCAGATACGGAATCTCTATCATTGTGTCATATTTTCAGACTCTGTTCTAAAACCAAACCTGCAAAGGAAAAATAAATTGTGTGTTTGTACCCCCCCCCCCCTTTAATGTATGAAGAACTTAAAGGAATCTCTCATGCTCTCACACACACACACACACACATACTCATTCAGACTCCAGTATGTGGCGGGGGGAGAGTTTCTATTAACTTGTTCCCGGGTTTTGTTGGAACCCTTCTTAAATGACCTGGAGATGTGAAGTGGGAGCTTTGCTCAGTCCTTATCAGAAGAAGCAGATTGTTGGATGCTTAACAAACATAACTTCCTAAACAATGTCAAACATCAAACTAAGCCTCATTAAAAAACACATCCTGCATGTTTTACATATTCTGTCTATATCATGCCATAGCCTTGCCAGTCTTAATCATCCATAGAGTCTTTAGGCTCATTTTACTATCTCATCAAGACAGGCAGACAGACACACACACACACAGGCAGACACACACTCACGCATCTCTCTTAACAGTTACATGTGCTTGCCATTCTGACCATTTGCCAGAAACATGAACACGGGATTGTAAATGGTGTTCATGTGAGTAGCCAGAAATAATCAAAAATAGTCTTTGAATGGCTTATTGTACAGTATACCTTGTTCTCGTCCTATGTGAAGTGCTTGCTCTGATTGCACATCATAGGGAAAAGAGCTTGTCACTCTCTTTGAGCATTCCTCGTGAGTTGTCCACCTCCTGCAAATTGCAGAGACGTTCATTTAAAAAGTGCAGCCATTCAAACGTGCAACCCATCTTCTGTGCTGGTGTCTATGCAAGTCACAGCTTCTGAAGGCACCGATTTAAAAAAAATTTTCCAAAATGATTGTGTGTGTTTAATTTGTCAGAGCTGCTCTTTTATGACCGGTCATGTTGCTGAACAAAATTAAAGGGGAATCTCACATGACTCTCTGAAAAACAGTATGAAAATAGCTCTTTATCCTCTCCCAAAAATACTGCGCAAACATGTTCATATTAAATAAACTGTGCTAAGTTAATACTATGTAACAAATAGGGATCGGATTATTTAGCATGAAGTTGTGGAACTCCCTTGGAGTTTCTGAATTAAAGGCCTCAAGCACTTGTGACTTTTATTCACATAAAACATTCAGGGTAAAAGCTATGAGGCATTTTTCTTTGGTAAAGATATGTGTGAAGAGATTATATCAGTGTTAAAAGCAGGGCTAATTCCATTGGTTTCATTCACGTCAGCATTAGAGGACTAAGGCTTGTCTGGTGGATGGGGCTTTGCCACTGACTTCTTATGTGGCCTTGGGCAAGTTTCCAATTAGTTTCTCTGTGTCTCTGTTTGACATATGTAAACTGGAGGGGACAATGCTTATCTACTTCACAGAGTTGAGGATAAACATACTAAAAATTGTGACGCGCTCCAGTACTGTGGTGAAGAGGGCTGTGTAAAGTACCTGACATATATTTACACCTTAGGAAATAAGAACAGAATCAGCAACTTTTATTTTTCAGTAATATTTCACATGAATAAACCCCATCTTACTATGGTTTCCTTTTTCTAATCCCCCAATTTTGATAAACATAAACATCTCATTTTGAAAAATTACCCAATTTGCTCTTTACCTGTAACCTGACTATCCGGAGCACTAAAGATTTTATAAGTGGAACAGTACATTTGAGTCATGCAAAATTTATTTTAAAACGCCAAGAACCCTTCAGTCATTGATTAAATGGCCAGAGGTTGGTGCTGGATATAATGTGTGGTACCATCCAAGAAAATCTGGTGTTGCTTCTCAGAAACTGCTTTATCAATTTGTTAGCTTTTTGCCAAAGTTAAGAAATATGTGACAAAACTTAATTTCCTTATAGTGCATGAGGAATTTATAGTATCAAGTACTTTTTAACAGCAATTCCGTTTGTGATCCAGATAAGTCGCTAGAAACCAGAGCCAATGCTTCGCTAATATAGACAGAAAGCACCTCACAGTAATCCAAGTTGTGTTGAGCTGTGTTCCACACCTGATGAGTTGGAAGTTTCTTTCCAAGGTCATCACTGAATACTTGAAAACGCACCTTGTCATTCACTGATTAACAGAGACTAGGTACAGGTTGGACCTCCCTGGTCCAGTATCCTTGGGACCTGATTGGTCCCTAATGAGGAATTTTGCTGGAACAAGGGTGGTTATTTCTGGCCCCCAGTAAGGATGTAAAATTTTGATTATTTGGCTAATCGAATAGTCAATGCAATTTGCATAGACTATTTGATTAGTCAATAAGGGCTCTTCTGCCTTTGAAGTGTAGAAACAACCCTAGGGCGAAAGCAATGCGGGGAGACCAGGGCCAGTAGAGGACTAAAGCAGTCCCCCGCTGTTATCTTGCTCCCCGCAGTGTTTCAAAGCAGCAGTGCAACATGGAGCCTGGGATCATCAGGAGAGTCCCCAGCTGACCCTAGGCTCCATGTGGCACTGCCTACTTGAAACACTGCAGGGAGTCCAATATTGGGCTCCACGCAGTGTATAAAAGCAGCAGCACTGCATGGAGCCCAGGGTCTGGCCCCAGGCTCCATGTGGTGCCACCACTTTGAAGCACCTTCTCTTCTTTCCCCCCCTTGCTACCTTTCTGATAGAAGCAGTAAGGGGGGGGAAGTGACTAGTTGACTAGCGTGTCGACTATCCAATAAGCATTTGCTTATCAGGTAGTCGACTAGTTGTTCACATCCCTACCTCCCAGCCTAGCTCTTCTTGGCCCAGCTGTCAACTTCCCCATCTGCTCCCCGCATCCCACCATTGGCCCTGTTCCCCCACCAGCAGCCCGCTGCAATGTCAGGCTCCCAGCCCCACCAGCACTGCGGCGGTAGCCCATGTCCTGCTGCCAGGGCTTCCAGCCCCACCATGGCTGACTCCAGCCCTGCCAGGGCAGACCACTGCCCCACCAGAGCCCACTGGTGTTCCAGCCGCCCTGATGCCGGCTCAGCCAGATTCTTGCAGCAGGACTCCAGGCTGCTGGTGCTCCTGCAGCCAGCCTGGCTGGGCTCCTGTCCCCCCACAGGGATCCCGCTTCTCGCCCTCCACTAGGATTCTCTGGTCTAACAGCATATGTGGTCCTGCCAGACCACGGCTGTTGTCAACAAAGAGTCCCTCCATTCAGAGGTTCCTATTTTAGAGCTTTAAAAAGAATTGAGGGAAAGTTTTACTCTAAAATTGTGGAGTACGTCTGAAGCAATGCCAGTCTCTACTGACAAAATGATGAGTTTAGTATCCTCTAAATGAGGGAGAGATTGACACTGCCAGCTTTGTGCAGGAAGGTTTCCTTCAGGCCTGGTGAGTTTTACAAAAATCAACTTGGGGTGTAGTAAATGTCTTTATATCTGCAGGTGCTTTCTTTTTCCAAGGTAGCATTTTTTACATAGCAGTTGCCATGGTGACTATAATTTTTATTGACCAGCAAAGAAACATGTTACGTAAAGCCCATAAAACGTTCTAATTTTTGCTCAAATGTTCAAGTTTTTCTTTTTCTAAGGCCAGGGATTTGTGTACCAAAGGAGAGGGCTTCCGCTTTGGTCGGACTTCCGATGTACCTCACCCACCCACCAACCACACACAGACTACCCTTCTTTGGCTAGCTCTCAGGGGAAAGTACAGATGGTCTGGAGAAAAAAAAATTCTCTTCGTGCAAATTATATTTTCCTATAAATGCTTCAGTGACTAGCCTTAGCCTACTGCAAGCATTCAGCCTAATCTCTGACTACAGAGTAAACAAAGCTAAATCAGGAGCTCTAGTTCTCATGAATCTGCGATCTTGAGTCCTATAAATGGCATAACAAAGGTTTCTGGTGTCCTGGAACCACACCTAAACAGAAAGAACCTCTTTAGGAATACTGACTCCACTAGCTATTTCTACCACAGGTAGAGCAGAAACAATGAAATTAATGTGCCACCAAGATTTATCTTCCTTTTCCATTTCTTACCACGGATATAACAAAAAAGAACAGTTTGGAACCCATGATTCCACTAGGGAAGTAAAATCCCATTTAATCAGCCTCGTGCGAGGCTGTTGCTCCCACCCTGCACAAGACTGTTGCTTCCAGCCTAGTGTGGGGCTGTTTGCTCTTTCACCTCCAGCCCCCCTCGGGGCTGCTGGCCCATGCGGGGCTGCAGTGGCTGTGGGCCTGGCGGTGCTGGAGCAGCCCTCTGTCCACGGTGGGCCACAGGCACGTGGCTGCTCCCGGGCACCAGTTAACCATTACCCAGTAAGCATCACCCAGTAAGAGGGATGCTAACAGGGTAACCAATTAACCAGTTGACATCCCTAGTTTCCATGGTTAAACATAATGGGCTCGTCTACACTGGCCCCTTTTCCGGAAGGGGCATGTAAATTTCACGAGTCGTCGTAGGGAAATCCGCGGGGGATTTAAATATCCCCCGCGGCATTTAAATAAAAATGTCCGCCGCTTTTCCGGCTTTTAAAAAAGCCGGAAAAGAGCGTCTACACTGGCCCCGATCCTCTGGAAAAAGTGCCCTTTTCTGGAGGGTCTTATTTGAAGTAGGAATAAGACCCTCCGGAAAAGGGCACTTTTTCCGGAGGATCGGGGCCAGTGTAGACGCTCTTTTCCGGCTTTTTTAAAAGCCGGAAAAAAGCGGCGGACATTTTTATTTAAATGCCGCGGGGGATATTTAAATCCCCCGCAGATTTCCCTACGACGACTGGTGAAATTTACATGCCCCTTCCGGAAAAGGGGCCAGTGTAGACGTAGCCAATCTTCTGTAGGTGCTGAAATACTAAAAGTGGTGATATAGATAAGAAGGGAACTAGAGAACTGGATATCTGAAACTTCTCCACCTATTATCAAGAAACCTGCATAAAATATGTAGGAGACTGATACCACAGTCAGTTAGAACAATGGCTTGCAAAAGGGAGTTTAGCTCCAGACATACCAGACCTGTTTTCTAAAGGGTAATGTAGAGAGTCTTACAGTTGGAGACAGGATCTTTTCCTCATGTGCTTGCATAAACTAATGTAAGGAATTTTGTGAGTACTGCTGTTACAACCTTCCCTGCAGTTCAGAATCTTGCCCATTTAAAGAGGATTGTGCGATTCCTAAGGTGAACAGAAAAGTTTGCTTTTGCCAGAGAAAACATTGGATTGTTCAGAATGTGATCCACAGAGAGAGGATACTGCAATGACAAAGAAAGGCCTCGGAGCAGCTGAAAGCAAAAGTTTCTCCTCAGAGGACCAGAGAATAAGGAGAATTATGACTGTAAGATATAGCACAATAAAAAACAGTCAGGTCCTTTTCGATAAGAAGCCATATGGGAGTATAACTAGGGACCTCTCCCATATACTTAAACATTTTAACTAGTTCATACATGAGTATTAGGGTTGCCAGATGGTTGAAACAAAAATACTGAACACCCCACCTCCCCAAAAAAAAACACTGGGAAAAAATTCTGTTGAAGGGGAAAAAAGGGGAGGGAGACCTAAGTTGAGCAAAAAAAAAAATTAAAATAAAACAGCATGTCCCCTTTAAGAGTGAGTGCAGGGATAGGAGCCCCGCGTAAATCCAAACTGCACTGTGTTTGGGTCTTAGTGCTCAACACACAAAACAAAACAAAAAAGTGGTCAATATAATGGTCTTATGTTGATATGCATTTTAGTAGTTAAATTCCTGGACTGTCGTTCATTAAAAGTGCCATCATATGGGTGGAAATTGGGTAAATATTGCATTTTATTAATATCAGCAGAACTGATTTAAATGGGGACTGCATTTTGTGTAGTCTTGCCTTAATCTTTGTATTCATGCATGTCAGTGTGAAAGAAGCTATTTGCTTATATTTGCATATATATTTGCATGTATATGAAACCCCACTTTAGTTGCAGTCCTTGGCATGTGCTGTGAGTATCATTGTGGCCCCTGGGGCTTCTAAAATTGAGTAGGCCTGTTCTATGCTATGCTTCAGAGACACAGAATTCAGGAGGAACTAAAGCAGCTTTCATCCATTTTGCACCCTCCTGCTCCAAAGCTGTTCCTTAGCATCATATAGGAAATCGGCAGGGGGATGGGGAGGGGAGCTGTCTAAGTTATTCCTTCAGGGGGTAGCCGAATTAGTCTATACAGGATAATCTTAAAAAAATAACAAAAAGTCTGGTAGCACTTTAAAGACTAACAAAACATGTAGATGGTATCATAAGTTATTCCTGTGAGCCACAGCACTTCCCAAAGTTTCCACAGTTGACAGCTCCGCTCCCCAAAACATTTCTCCTGACCCATCCGTCCTCCTTCCCCGGCTCACTCCTTACATCGGGGTTTGCAGCTGGTTCCTCAGAAGGCAGCCTTCCATGTTGACTTCATTGGGTAATCTTCATCCAGTTGCAATTGGCGCTGTTACAGCCCCTTTTGGTCACTGTGGCCTGTTTACCTGGTATCAAAGAGCTGGAGTGGGAGTGAGGCTTTCACACTCGATTATTATGTGTTTAGTTGTTATCATTCATCTTCCTAATTTGACTGTAAATTTGCATGGATGCTTAAAATTATGGAATCTTTAAAATGAAAAGAGTATACAGGTCTACTGAACTTTAAAAGACAAATTACTCTTTACTTCTCCCCCCCCTTCTCAACAAGAATAATTTCTGTCTTGTTCACTAACACCCCCGGAATGCTTTTCGTACCATTTTTGAAAGCTGGCATGTGTTTTTATTTCTGACTATGTAGAACTAAACAGCTTTTTTCTGAAAACATGCCATAAAACAGAATAGTTTGTGTGGCTCATCATGACATAGTGCAATCAATGGATTGTGTGGTGTGTAGGAGGAAGCACACACTTCCATAACTTCATCAGAGTGAGAGTAACTATTGCTCATGATGAGTGATCCCAAGTTTTCTCTCTGAACCTTCAGCCTTTGAGTAAAGCTATTCTGGTATGATTTCAGTTTCATGTATCTTCATGAGGATTTAGATTAGTTTCTATGAGCTAGATCATAAAATGCTATAAATCCACTTAACTCAACTGAAGTCTATGTATGTGTCTTGTGCACATGCTTTTTTTAAGGAGAGAACATTTATTCTTGTGGGGGAGATGCTGCTTTCATCCACAGAAACTCCTGTGTGTGATTTTAGAATAATGCCGGAGGGTAATTTAAAAAAAAAAAGTTTCAAACCACTGCTTGCCCAGTTCCAACAACTCTACAAAATAAAAACATACACACATTGAAAATGAGTTGCATCTACAGCATCTGATCACATACACTTTGCATAGTCTTTTTCTATATAATCAAGTCTGCCAAAAGCACTTTCTTTAGTGTTTTCATAAAAAAACAAAATCAGTGTGAGTTATTTTTCTATTTTATTAGCACAGTTTGCTTTTTTAAGTAAAAGGATCAGAGTTGTCCAGAGGAGTTGAGATTACGCTAACATCAGCAGTTTTTGTGTTTGCTTTCCTTTCCTTACACTTTTTGGCACCATCGTTAATTTCTAATCAAGTAAATGTGTTTGAAAGCATGCTTCAAGGGGAAATCTTACATTTTTATACAAGATATATTAAATGTATTTAAATCCTCTTTAAGTATAATACTGTTATTACTACTTCCTTGTAATAGTTTTGTAACTAGTGCAAATGAATAGTAGTTTGCAGAGATATGTTATGGATTAATCTTTGGTTGAAAACAGGAAGACAGAGGAAAGGCTAGCATGAGTGTCTTTCACCACAGGGCCACTGGTTCCAGTGCACCAAAAGCGAGTGGCAGCAAAATCCTGTGGCCTTCTGGTGGCTGTTCTTTAGCTTTTGTGAAATTTATTGTTGTTCTCAGCCAAGTTCCTAATGGAGGACATCCATTGGCAGTCTCAATAGAAGATACAGGTTGACCAGGACAAGTCACATGAGTGGAACAGCATAAGGGTGCTTAAATCTCACCACCCCCTAATTATCTATAGAAAGAGTTCAGCATCTCGAGCTATTAATCCAGTTTTTTATAGGCTTGATCCAAAGCCCATTGAAGTCTGTGGAAATTTATGACTTCTAAAAACTGCCATTGACTTCAGTGGGATTTGGATTGAGCCCTTCATGAGCACTAAATTCACGTAGGAAATATTTTTTTCTTTATTTAAAAATAAAACAGTTTCAATGCCAATAATTAGAACCAAGTAGCCCCATCTCATTGTACAAACTCTGCCTGGTGGTTCTAAAGGCTCACACAGAAAAGCAGGGGCACAGAGCAAGGCCTGTACTTTTAATCTCAGATGGCTCAGCTCAATAATAATTAGCCTTTCATCCGCTTCTGTGGGCCTCCTGCTCTGCACAGCTGCTGCAGCTAACCTTGGTTCCTTAGAGAAAATTATCCAGCAAGATAATTTGATTTCCCAGCAAGAGCCTTCCTTTCTCACTTACTCTTCCATAGCTTCATCACCGGGATGCACAGCTGTTGAAAAACCTCAGTTCAACCCACTGTTGAGTTGAATAGCTCACCTTTGCAGGAGCACCATCAATATAGATTTTTTATCAGAGTTTTCTCTAGTGAGATCCCTATTGCGGGGAAGGGGGCATAGGAGAAGAGAGAGAAAGAGAAAGTTTGTGCACAGTTCTTTTAGGAAAATATTTGGATAATTAAGGAAGTGACATTTCTAAGTTATTCCTTAGCATCTCCAGGCTGCTATTTCAGGTATTGGGGAAAAGATGGAGTGGGGCGGGCCTTAGGGTGGAGCAGAGGTTGAGCACCACCTGGGAACTGGAGAAGATGGCACCTCTGAACCCACTTAAGTTGGACTAGGAGTTGGCCCAGACATAGGACCTGGCTGCCATGCATTTATACCAGCAGGGATTTCCCCTCCAGCAAGGGTCTGTTTGGCATTTTGTGACTTGAGCAGTTTCAAGGGGTCATAATGCCATTGAAAATCTGACCCAAGGAACACAAGCTTTACTCACAAGTTTGTGTCTGACAAAAAGATCACTCCAAGAAAAGCAGGAATTTGCATATTGAAACAGTTAGCACAGATAGACTTTTTAGAAGTTTTTCTTATGGTTTTTTTTAAAAAACAGATTAAATTAGACTCTTCAGCCCTAAGTTCTGCTTCCCAGTTAACTTTTGACATGTGAATCCTGCTCTTTAAGACCCTGATTCCTCTAGGACTTGCACATTCCTAGCTAGAATTCTAACAAGCCTCTCTTACACCAGCACTTGGATGGATTCAGTATCTTGGTTTTTTTCAGTAACAGAAGTTGGCATGAATAAGAAAGAGTGGTGCCAATGCTAATTATGAAACAGCTATTTTAATATATTATTCTTCTGCCATGTCGTCGTGTTACTCTCTCAAATTCTGACCCTGAATGATGTTTCTCTTTGGTTTTGTAGGTAATTCAAATGGACAAGAAATTGAACTTCATTACAGATATGCTGCAACACCTGGTTTCAAATCAGCAGGATGGCCAAAGCAGTAATGGATCATCTCAGAGAACCAACACAGTTAACTCAGATTTCTTCCTCCCGACTTACGAACAACTGACAGTTCCAAGAAGAATCCAAGATGACATATCCTGATGTGGTAGAAATACAGGGGACTGTTTTTTCCCTTTTTAAATGGACATGAAAGGTGTGAATCTGGAAATCTCGGCCATATGGGAGTACACATCACTACTGTACCAATGTGTCTAGCCTTTGAAACACTCCTTCCAAAGACAGTCACTCATATCAGATGAAGATTTATCAAGCTAATACGCCTCAAGGCCTCTGTGCTGTGTTGTTTTAACACAGTGCATTCTTAAGTTCCATTTTTATTTTGTTCAAGAACACCTAAGTGCGATTCATCATAGCACTGAAAGACCAAAACAATGTAGAAGACAAACAAAATTACAAGGAATTTATGGCTCTTTTTAAAGAAAAATAATAATACTTGAACTTAGATAGCAATGTGTGCATTCTGTTTATGAATCTACTGATAGCAATTTAGTTTTACTAACTAGATTTTAAAGCAAAATGGGGTAACTTATGTTGATTTTATTGTATAAACATACCACTAACTTTCTAGAGAATGACAAACCGCACAGTGAATTATTATTTTTTTTTCTGTTACATAAACACGTACCTGATAATGACTAGATTTGCTTTTTCAATCTTTTTTTTTTCTTCAGGGAAGAAATAGTGGTTAATCGGAAACAATACCATTCATAGGGGAAAGTGCTATAGATTTTTTTTAAGATATGAAGTTTTCATGGGAGAAGGATAAAATATTGCAATGAAAAAAATAACTTTCTAGAAAACGGCTGCCAAAGAGTTTATATTTAAATGTTAGTACAACTATTTGAATGTGCGTGTCCAGAAAGAGATTTTAAAAATGAATGTTCACTGCTTTTATATTCTTTCTATATCTAATTTTTGTAGCATTTTCTTCCAAAAATGTTACAGGTAAATATATACAGAAGTCTAAAGAAGCTGGATATTGCTGGTCAAGTGCTTGAATCCACCATCAGAATGGAGGCCCCAACTCAGAAAGGCATTTCTAGTTGTAGAGCATGGAAGCACATACATTAAATCCTTAAAAGTTATGCATGTTTTTCCTGACTAGCAATAGACTTAATCATGTGCTCTTCTGAATCAGGGACTCAGAATACTCAGCTCCCCCTTGGAGACACTCAACATCTCAAAAGCTTAAGCCCTAATGTAGGGAACCAAGGCCATTAAAATCAGAGACTCTCATTGACTTGATCATTCAACCAGGCTCCAAAACCAACCTGTCATGCTCATACAAGTAGTTCCCACTGAAGTCAGCGGGCTAAATTCTGCCCTCGTGTATTTCAGTTTAAATCTGGAGTAACTCCACTGAAGTTAATGGAGTTTCTTCACACTTTGTTTTGTATTAACAAGAGCAGAATTTGGCCCAGTGTGACTACTCACATGACTGACAAAAGCAGGATGTGAACTTACGTGACATAGAGTGAAATTCACCTAATAGAGAAAGCCAGAAAAAAAGCCTGTTCACTTTAAGGGCTTCAGTGGGATTTCAGTGGTGCACAAGTCTTGTGTTGGCTGTCTGCACATGGATGAAGTTCACCCTTACTGAAACTGAGATTACAAAACAAATAAGCCATATTAACAATTAGGTTAATTGCTGATAAATGAAAAGGAGGGTAGATGAGTTAGGTCACAAACTCTTCTATTGTTTTAGCAATAGATATAAAAATCCAAGATCTGAGTACTTAGTCCTGTGCATTTGAAAGGAATTGGCCACTTAATATTAAGCCATTTAATATTATATTGAAGTTAACTTCACCACACTTAAACATATGAGTAATCTGAAATACTTGTGCATGTCAATGGAACTGAGTTCTTAGGGAGTCTTTTTCCTATTATAGGTAATATTTCTGGACTTTGTTTTAAACATTTCATTTTCTAACATTTTCTCTTTGTTGGGTAAAGAGCAAACCATAGTGTATCTCCTCATATCAATTGTTAACATTATTCAGTCTTGCTGCTGTACAATAGATGATTTTAAGGATGTAGATATTTCCAGATTTAAACAGGGATTATTTCTGGGCATTATGTTTTATAGAAATCAAAAATAATTGTGATGATTTTGAATTTGTTTTTTAATGAGGCTCACTATGTAATTTCAGATTATTAATCTGACTGTTAATTTCCTAATAAAATACAAGACAGGGATACTGTGCCTTTGATTTGTTCTAAAATTTACAGACTTAGTACATTTCAGAAAGACTAATATTTTTGAGTCCATAAGCATAGTGAGTGGGTACCTTATTTGAAACACAAGGTCTCAGTAAGAGTGATCAACCTCCATCTTCCTGTTCTGCCCGTATCTTAAGTAGAAAGCTGTGAAAACAGGATTTAATTTTTTGAGAAGATCCAAGCAATGAGGCAGCTCTTTCTAAAAGTAACCAGGTTTGTGTTCACACATTTCCAGAGACCCGGGGCAGCTGTCAAGAAAGTTCTGTTGCTAGCAGTTAATCCTTCTGAGATCATATCTTCCTTTTCTTTCTGGCAGGCAAACCTCAGTATGAATAGCATGGAACACAATACGTTTCAGGCCACAGGATCCAAAAGCAAGCAGTTTACGCATTGATGTATACATTTCAGAAACCACCTTCACCAAAATCCTGCTTTAGAGTCTGTTCCCAAAAGATTTCAAATCTCATTGTGGTTATTTCTCAGGTCTACACCTAACTATTCCAGATCTGGATCCAGAATTATACTTTCAGAAATAGTTATTATTTTCAGAAATATAGGACCAGCTCTGAAATCAGTGGTAGGCAATGTGAGGCCTATGGGTCGCATGTGGCCCATCAGGGTTCTACGTGTGGCCCTTGAAACATTTTGTTTACCGTTGCCCATGACAGGGTTGCCAGATCCCACTGGTTTCTGTTTGCATAGATTTTTTCTCACCAGTATTATTAAAGTGCACATAAAGCAAGGGCACATGAAGACATGAAGTGAGCTATGTGCTGAATGCACATTACATTTGCTGTGAGAGCCGTGCTCTCCCTCTGCGACCAAAGTGCTGCTATGGTTCTTTCGGCACACCTTGCAAATTCTAGGCACGCAAATGCAGTCTACCCTACCTTGGGAGACTCTTTTGGATATATGAAGCAAAATGCAGGACAATGTAGCACTTTAAAGACTAACAAGATGGTTTATAGATGATGAGCTTTCGTGGGCCAGACCCACTTCTGGCCCACGAAAGCTCATCATCTATAAACCATCTTGTTAGTCTTTAAAGTGCTACATTGTCCTGCATTTTGCTTCAGCTACCCCAGACTAACACGGCTACCTTTCTATCACTCTTTTGGATATGGCAGTCTTGTGGCCCACTGAAATGGAGGGCCATGCATGCAGCCCACTCACTTAGCCTAGGTTGCCCATCACTATCCTAAATCTCTTCTGGCTTAACTCTTCATTCTGCAGCACAGAATGTCCTTCCAGAGGAATCCTGATATCTTCGCCAATGGAAGCATGGATTCAAATAACCACTGAGATCAGAGTCCTAGTTATTCCTGAAATATTGCTCTGCCAGTGTAAATAGGCCTTAAAGTGGAGTTAAAGAATTTCCACTATATTGCCAGAGGCAGGTAAAGAGAATTACTGTGTAAGAGACTCATGTCCAATTTCTCCTCCGTCTTCCCCATATCTGTGTTGTAGTAGTAGTAGTAGTACAGTAAAACCTATGTTATCCGGCACGCTCGGGGATTAGGGCATTTCGGTTATCTAAAAATTCCAGTTATCTATGGGTCCCTTCAACCTAGGAAAAACCAATGGACAATAATAGTAAAACTCAAGTTTTTAATATTAGTCGTTTTGTAGTGTGAGGCAATTGGTCTCACATTTCTATTTTGAGTTAAAGATGATTAGTACTTCTTAAATAAAAAACTCTTAAGCCAATCATGGTAAACCAAGGCAGGCTTGTGCGCCTGAAAATGTGACAGTATTGTGGCTGGGGGCAATGCCTGTTAACAAAGTTTTCTGGTTAACAGAGTGCCAGATAACAAAGGTTTCACTGTATTATTCTTTCAGAAGAATCACCCAAGAAAGAAGGAATCAGATTTTGCTGTCAGTTATGCCAGTGTAAATTTAGAGCAGCTCCTTTTCCATGGAGTTACTCTGGATTTACCCTGCTGTAAGGGACAGGAAAGTGTAGCCTGACAGTTTGGGATAATGGGGACCTCTTTTTTAATTAAGCCATCTATCTTGGTTCTTGGGCCAAAAATAAAAGATTCAAAAGCCAAAACTCATTATTGAGTTTTGTTATAGGCCACGTATTTTAGAGGATTGTCTTCATGTCGGAAGGAAATAGCCGAAGCAGATGAACTCCTGTAAAACAATTCATTGATTAGTAGCCTTACTAATAATAAGGAAGATTACAGGCAGTACTATAATCACATATCTGCACAGAATCATTGAGCCATCGGAACTGTTATTATTAATGATTTGATAACTTAAAGTGACTTCTTTTTGGCATAGTTCTTACATTTTCTAATTAAGTCCCAAGATCAGTATGACAAACTGTACTAGATACTCAAAATACACTAACATTGCTTAGAATTTGTACAGAACCTTATGCTTTTTCAAAGTCCAGGATGAGTTTCCTCCTCGGGAATGGGCCACATTCTGATCAGTCAGAGCCCCCTTTTGTTAAGATGGTCAAAATTATGACAAGTTGTTCCTGAAAAGAGCCTGTTTACAGGGTTGTCATCTGAAATATAGGCACTATAGTTCTTCCTGGAGTAGAGAAGACCCACCCATTAGTCTTCATTCAGAGGTACAGTAAATAGAATTTTTATACCTCTTGGCCAGCTGTACAGATTCTGGATGGAAAACTCTTTTTTACTTGCCATGCATGTCTTAATCTAGCTGCGGTCTGGATTAAGGAAGTGAGCATGCTGGCAGCAGAAATGGAGTCACCAAAAGAGTGCTTTCACCAGCAGGTGGTAGGGGATGTTGGAGAAAGCAAGTGAAAGCTAGACATGGGCTTCAGTTAATTGGCCACAATTTTCTGGAATGCTGTGTCCATTACCAAGACCTCTGCCTCCAGTCTCCAGCTGAAACTGAGTAGCGAAGCAAGAATGTGCATGTATGGAAATTCCTATCCTACCCACATTGAGTCGACATATTCGGGGGTGGGGGAGAAAGAACTACTTCATCAAAATACAAATGTCATATCTCAGAGGGCTACCTCGCTATTTCATTTACAGTTTTTTGCGGGGGAGTAAAAATGAGAATTTTACCCTGTTTTTTTTAGGTTGTGTAAGAATTCAACACCTCAGCTCTGGCTCTTCCCCAGCCTGTGCCTTTTGAGAGCACCTCTTCATGTCCAGCTGGCTACAGTTTAGAAATTATTCCAGTTGAGATTTCCAGCATGATCTTCCCTATCAGACATGACTGTTGTTGGATGTGTCTTCTTTGATTCTGAGCAAATAGTGATAGATTTTAAAAGGATCGTGAATATTAGTCGAAAAAACACACCTATCTACCCTGACTGAATCTACTCTGATCTTGGCTCCTGCTTTGTAAACTCCACTTTAATATCTATCTATCTATCTATCTATGTATCTATCTATCTATCTATCTATCTATCTATCTATCTATCTATCTATCTATCTATCTATCTATCTATCTATCTATCTAATGCAGAGTCTGAATGAACTCTCACCTATTCTGCCTAGGTATCTAGCAGACAGGAACTGCATAGATTTACGTGATCATTCTTGGCTGGGTTACAAATCACTTTAATACTGAATGCTGGGATAGTGCAATGTTATTATCAATGTCTTCATTGTGTAAGTAAAGGGGAACACAGCTCTGCTTAATCTGTCCCAAATGAGGAGGGCACACTCAGCTGAAAGGGCCTTGTTAGGCCAGGGGCTCAAATGCCAGAGCCCTGGAAAATAGAGAAGTGTGGGGATAAGTATCCCAGCAAGGAGGAGTGACCTCTTCCTGAGAGTCCCTGGTCTGGTTTAACCTGTCTTCTCCACTATTCAAAGGCAGAGATAAAAGACTCCATTAGGAGCTTTTAGTTATTTTAAAGGCTCAAAAGAGCTGACAGTCACTAGTCACTGGAACAAAAAACAGGACTATGTAGCACTTTAAAGACTAACAAGATGGTTAAAGTGCTACATAGTCCTGTTTTTTGTTTCAGCTACACCAGACTAACACGGCTACTTTTCTATCACTAGTGCTGGAACTGCATCTCTGCCCAGCCACAGAGCTGAAATTCACTAAGAGTTGGGTGGAATCTCAAGAGACTGACATGCAGAGGTCACACCAGAGAGGCAGAGTGCAGAAGGTAACTGGTGAGAGGAGCAGTGGCTGGCAGGAGAGCCATTGGAGGGGGACCCCACTTATTGGGGTGGCCAGCCAGAGGAAGTGCTCAAATGGTGGAGTAAGCCTTCTTCTCCAGGAGGAAGATGAACTCACACAGATGCACTTCTGAAACCTGGGTCCTCACTGACCAAGGTCAACCACTGTGAGTGGAGAATGGCGAAGGAGTAGAGAGGCACACAGAAAAAGAACTTTTAGTTGTAGGACTCAAGAAACATGAGGCAGAAGACTCTGTTCCACACACTCTGGGATATGTGTCCTGCTCATAGTATTATGATTATGAATCCTACTCTTGGCATTTTCCCTAATTAATGTCAGATGTCTTTCCTTCTCTCATTAAAAGTATTTTCTACACTCAGGCTCTGTTTATGAGTGGGGAAGTATTGCCTCAGACATGCCCGGTGGGATGGATAATTGTTCCAGGGTACTAGGTGGGGACTCAAGCCCGTTCTGCATTTTTGTTGTTGTAAAGGAACCTCTAGCTATGGTATCCAGCCCTCGTTGCAGCTGGATCAACTTGACAGAAGGGTTACATATGTAATGTATGCTACCTAAAGGAGACTTTTGTTACAAGAAAAAGCAGTTTTAGATCTGTAATACTTTTCTCTTATACTTCGGGCTGCCAAGGCATGTCATATTCCTCAGCACTTAATTTGTTGATATAATCTTAGATATGCTATAGGAAAATGCACTTTTTGCAGATCCAAGTACAAGGAAGTAGCACCCAATATCATTTACAGCATGGTTTGATCCCTCATATACTGCAAACCCTGATTCAAAAATTCATAAAGCTTAAGGCCAGAAGGCCTTATCAGCTAGTCTGCTCTCTTGTATATCACAGGCCAATACATTTCACTCAGTTACCCCTGCATTAAGCCCAATAGCATATTTGACTAAAGGTTGTCTTCAGAAAGGAATTCTTAATTTGAAGACATGAAAAACTGGAGAATCCACTTCCTTTGCTTATATATCTTTCCTGCTCTTCGTTTGTTTGGTTTGGGATTTTGTTTTGAAGTATTTCCAAACTGTGGCTTTTAAAAATAAGAGGGGAACAAATATAGAGACATTTCAGAGTCTTCTGCCCTATGTTTGAACTCAGGCTGTTTCTTTTGCATTTATCAGCATTGAATTTCATCTGCCATTTTGCTGCCTGGTCAAACAGTTTTTTGAGAAGTTCCTTTTGAAGCTCTTCGTAGTCTGCTTTGGACTTAACTATCTTGAGCTATCTTGTATCATCTGCAAATTTTGCTACCTCACTGATTACCCCTTTCTCCAAATAATTTATGAATATGTTTACTAGGATTGGTCACAGTACAAACCCCCCCAGGGGGGACAACTGTGGTTGCCTCTCTCCATTCTGAAAACTGACTATTTATTCCTATCCTTTGTTTCCTGTCTTTTAATCAGTTACCAATCCATGAGAGGACCTTCCCTCTTATCCCATGACACTTTATTTAAGAACCTTTGGTGAAGAAACTTGTCAAAGGCTTTCTGGCAATCTAAGTACACTATTACACAAAGGATCCCCCTTGTCCGCATGCTTGTTGACCGCCCTCAAAGAATTCTAGTAGATTGGTAAGGCATGATTTTCCTTTACAGAAACAATGTTGACTGTCCCCCAACAAATTATGTACATCTATGTGTTCGACAGTTCTGTTCTTTACTATAATTTCAACCAGTTTGCCTGGTACTGAAGTTAGACTTACCAGCCTGTAACTGCCAGGATCACCTCTGGAGCGCTTTTTTTTTTTTTTTTTTTTAATCAGTGTCCCATTACCTATCTTCTAGTCATTTGGTACAGAATATGTTTTAAAAGCTAGGTTACAGACCACAGTTAGTAATTCTGCAATTTCTCATTTGAGTTCCTTCAGAACTCTTGGGTGAATGCCACCTGATCCAAATTACATATTACTGTTTAGTTTATCAATTTATTCTAAAACATCTTCTGTCTGGAACAGGTCATCCGATTTGTCGCCTAAAAAGATTGACTTAGATTTGGGAATCTCTCTCATGTCCTCAGCTGTGGAGAACAATGCAAAGAAGTCATTTAGTTTCTCTGCAATGACCTTATCATTCTTGAGTGCTCCTTTAGCATCTCAATTGTCCAGTGGCCCCACAGATTGTTTAGCAGGCTTCCTGCGTCTTGTGTACTTAAAAAAATTACTATCACTTTTTGAATTTTTGGCTAGCTCTTTTTCTAATTATTTTTGGCCTTCCTAATTATATTTGTACAATGTCATTTGCCAGAGTTTATGCTCCTTTCTATTTTCCTCACTAGGATTTAATTTGTACTTTCTAAATGATGCTTTTTTTGTCTCTCACTATCTGTCTGATAATATATTGTATCTTGGTACAGTAAACTTCCGATAATCTGGAACCTATGGGACCTAGGTGTTGCCGGATAATCAGATATGCCGGACTATCAGGAGGTACTATAAGCTGGTTATATATATACTGTATACATTATATACTGTATATAAAGTGTTCTTAACCCTTTTTATTGTACATAGTGTACAATTTTCTTACCAGCCTTCCTAATCTCACATTGGTCCTTTCAAGTCTATCAAAATAAACATGGGTTTCAAGAAAACAAATCCTGTCAACTAACTCATTATTTTTTTAATGAAATTACAAGTTTCAGTGAGAAAAGTAACAGTGTTGATGTAATCAGCATCTGTGAGGCATTTGACTTGGTACCGTACGACATTTTGAAGAAAAAGCTACAATGATATAAAGTTAACATGGCACGCATTAAGTTGATTAAAAATTGGCTGATAGGTCTCAAAATGTAACTGTAAATGGAGACTCATCATCAGGCAGGTATGTTTCAGGTGAGTTCTGTGGCATTTGTTCTTGGCCATGGAGTTGGTGCTTATGGCCATCAGAATGATTAAAGGATTTAAAAACATACCTTATGGTGATAGGCTCAAGAATCTTGGTCTATTTAGATTTAAAAAGAGGAGATTAAGAGGTGATCTGATTACTGTCCATAATGTATGGACTAGCAGAATAATACCCAGTGGAAATCTTGCCTACATAGTGCTAGTTTATGGGCAGGCTCCATTATGGCTTGTTTTAGCTGTGATCCTCATCTGTCTGTTACAAGTGAAGCGTTACAACTATCATCAGTTTCAGCAAGGTTATAACTCAACCGCTACCATAGGGTTTAACTCTGCTCAGAGCCCTATGAATGATAGTGTGCGAAAAGTGGACATGGCAGAGCCTCAAGCAAAATGAAATGCTAGCAAGAAAGATTATGGAGGCACTGGGAAGGCAAATTAGACTGGAAAGGCACATTATCTTAATGCAGTATCTTCTTCGCCACAAAGACACCCACATTACTAGTGATAGAGTGCTACCAGAAAAGAACTGATGACAATTCTTTGCTGAACTGTGAGCAATGTCGGGGTGGGAGAGGGGGCAGGAGCTCAGCTCCAGGGCCTTGGTGGGAGGGCAGACTCTTAGTGCTGCCTGGACCACACTGTGCAGGGCTACAGTGGAAATTTAAAGGGCCCAGGACTCCGGATGCTACTGCTGTTGTGGTAGCAGCGTTGGCAGTCCAGATCCTCAGGCTCTCTTTGCTCCTCTCCGCCCCCTCCTTTCCCTCCTCCCCCCACACACACCTCCCTTTCGGCAGCCCTGCCCAAAGAAAAAACATTGTCCAAGGTAGCTCACTTAGCTCTCACACTGGCAGACCCTATGGAGAAAAGCTTGCCAGCTTGACATGCGCCATTATACTTTCTTCCCATGGTTTTTGAGCATAGGAACAACGAATATACAGAGCTGGTTCTGAAATCATTTTGGGGAGTTCCATTTTCTTCAGCGTTAACATTGCTCTGGCAAACTGCCCAGGGATTTAGACTCAGTTAATCCAGCCTTGGCTCTCCATGGCAGGCACCCATGGAACAAAGAAAATAAAGCTTCCACGACCCTGTCAAGTTTCTGGTAAATCACTAGGCCAGGTGCAGAAGTAGGATCTACAATCTTCCATAGGCTTTGTTTGGAACAGAGAACAGCAAAACTTTTAGGGGTGAATAAGAGTCTTTAAGTAATTTCCTTGGCCATAATTTACCACATGCATAAATATAACTAAAAACATTTAGGCTGAAATATTTTGTAGCTGTTTTATATTCAGAATAGTTTATCATGTCAATTTGTGGCAGATCTAAAAGCTTTTGCTTTTCTGCAGGTTTTTGTGCATTCATTTATTTGGTCTAGTGTCTAGAAACAGAAATGTTGACAGCTATATTTTGATGGAGTTTCCTGAAAACAAGCACTCTCTATCTCTATCTCTCTCATTCCCCTGGATATGATTTGTCAGTTTTATTAATTATAACTGAACATGTTTTATTGTTATTAAACTTTGTATTCTGATCTACTTAACAATTTACGAGGACATAAATCAACTCCTCTGTACATTGTTTTTATTTGGGAGGGAGTTGGACACTGACCATTTTGTGAATGGTGTTACAAACAAGTTGTTAGAAGAAAATAGCTATTCCATTCTTAGTCTCACTTTACATTTTTATTGGTACGTGTCGATTTCACCATACACCTGCAAAACAACAAAATATTAACATCGGTGATCGTTGAAATTTATAGCCTTGCAAAGTAAGTAAAATTCTGCTCCATAACTTTTGATCTGATGATATTTTCTTTATATATTTTGACATGTGATGTTGTGATTTGTGTGTTAATCGTTATAAAGCTTTAACTTCTTGAATCTCAATATCTACTGTCATTTGATAATTATAGTTTGAATGTTCTCGCCTTTCCCCCATTATTTGGTTCCCTTCACAATTTCCTATAACTGTGAAAATATAAATAAGTAAATAAAAATTTAAAGAATCTTAAGATCCATAATTTTGCATGGGCAGTATCTATCAAAGTTGTACAAAAGTAAACATGGAGCTTTGCAATGCCTATTTATACTAGGGGTACACTGATAAATGTTTTAGAAAGAGTTAACAAATAAGAAATAGAGGATATAAACATAGTATAGACATGAGCAGTTGCCTGTTAGCACGAGTAAAAAGTACTATACATGGTTATAAACTATCATTAAGAGCAATTACTTATAGATTAACTGTTATGAAATCTGTTCATTACATTTTTATTAACTACCTATTAATGTATTCTCCCTATAAAGCATACCCAGTTTTTTTTCTTGTGGCCCATGTGCTACACATCTATCCATTTCCCTCCTTAAAACTCTCTTGTGATGCCTACAAAAAACTTGACAGCATTTAGATTGCTGGTGTGTAGAGACCATTGCCTATCATGCTGACCAACAGTCTCCTTGTTTTCTTGTGCTCCCTGTCTGTCTGTAGCCTTCTTTTGCCCCATGTCCGGAAAACTCTGTGAGGCAGGGGCCATGTTTTTGTTCTGTGCCTGTACAGCAATACCAATTACAAGAAAGTCCTAGTTTATTACTAACGCTTTTTGGTGCTACAGTAAATAATAATCTCCTTGTCTCCTCCCCTTCCCCCCGCCATTTCTGTCTTTTTTTTTTTAATCACCTTGTAGATGTTATTTCCTTGTGGTGATTTTTTATGTGTTAATTAAAATATTCCTTCTCTTCCTGGCTTATCTGGGTAGTGTAATGCATAGTGCAGGGGTTTTCAAAATTTGAGTCATGGCTTGTAAGCCACTAGCTAGCCGTGAGATGCTTTGTTTCCCTGAGCATCCATAGGTATGGCTACTCATAGCTCCCAGTGGCTGTGGTTCATCATTCCTGGCCAATGGGAGCTGCAGGAAGTGATGGCCCAGCATGCTCCGCTTCCTACAGCTTCCTTTTGTCAGGAATGGTGTACTGCAGCCACTGGGAGCTGTGAGTGGCCCTGCCTGCAGATGCTCAGGGAAACAAAATGCCTCGTGGCCAGTTAGCAGCTTACCCTTAAAGCAATGACCCAATGTTTGAAACCCCCTGGCATAGCGTAAAGGAAAATGCTTAACCTACATGCATGTACAGTAATTATAAATAGCTGGATGGAGACTTGCCAAGCTTTGTGGGTCCAGGTGAGCACAGCAGCCATGCACAGAAGAGGTGCATGCATAAAAGCATGCATGGAAATCAAATAATCAGCAGCAGTACATGATGCTCCCCTCCGCTCAGGAACATGGAAGCTTCATAGGCATTAGATGGAGCACAAAGTGGAGTTCACCGTACTCTGAAGTACACATCTAGGCCACCTCTGTACTAGCAAGCCTAGTAGCTGTAATTCTTCACCAGCAATAGCTAACGGAAGCTGTGGTGAAGACAGGCAATGTACTATGGTTGCGGCATAATGGTAGCAGGTATAACTATAATGGAGCTAGGTAGTATAGCATGACTATAGAGTTGTGGTAGTTGATGGAAGCTGTAGTGTAGACACATCACATAGTCGTAACTGGTAGGAGCTGTTGGGTAGGTAAAACTCATGCATTTTCCTCTGCCTACACATCTTCAGGGTCAATCGCTCTCATGCAAAGGAGCAGCAGAATGCTACAGGGCCAGTGGCAGCCGTGCAGTTTCTTCTGTCTCTCTACAACCTAGAAAAAGAGCTATTTTCTCTTTAGCTCCTCTAGAGATCCCCAGCATGCCACCCAGCCAGCTCGTGTATCTAGAGTCCACAATTTGGCCCACCGAGAGTATACAGAAATTTTAGATACTGAAATGCCCACATTTCCCAGACATAAGCTAAGCATAGGTTGTGGATATTAATTATTGGAAATTAGTAAACCTGATTTTCAAGTACTAATACTCTTAGTACATTTTTCCTCTGGGGCTACAGTTTTTCATGCTCACGTTCTCAGACCAAAGGTGCTTTTGTTTTTTAATGTTTGGTAAAAATACAGCCAGCTCATTATTATTATTAGTAGTAGTAGTATTTATTAATTGATTTGGGGGCATGAAATAGAAGACATCCATGCTTTAAAATTTGTTCACGCTATTTTTTGTTGTTGTGTTTTTGGTTTTTGAGCAACACAAGAATTTAAAACTTCACACTCCACCTGTGCATAGTCCCCTCAGTGAGGAACACTTGTAAAAAAAAATGGCTGAGAAATAAAGATGTTTGGGGACACTAGCACACGTGGGGATGATTGAAAACTCATTGAAATCAATGGAAGGATTCCAGTTGATTTCAGTGAATCTCAATGTTCAGATCCATTTTGTCAGGCACGGCTCATCTTTGTTGTTAATGAAACAGGCATCCGCTGAGGAACAAAACCCTTTCCCAATGGAGCCAGTGTGATCAAGCTGTTCAGGAGGAAACAGAATATAGAGAGTGTACATCCCTTGTCCACCAGAAAACTTACCTCTTCATGCAGAGGTACTCACCCCCATGCAGCAGGCACATGGTGATAGCCCAGAAGCATGCGGCTTCAACCAACAGATCCACTTCTGTGTGGCGCTAGTGACTCTGTTCCTTGTTCAGAGTGAGGGGAGTAGGACGGCTTGAGGCTACAATCCTGGCTGTGGATTCCTTCCTTTCCCAGCCCTTGAGATCTCCAGTCACAGAACCCAGCTGCTCAGGAAATAGAAGACATCCATGCTTTTAAAATTTTTAATGCTATTTTTTGTTGTTGTGTTTTTGGTTCTTGAGCAACACAAGAATTTAAAACTTCACACTTCACCTGTCCTCTGTGGGAGAGGACGCACGGCAGTTATCCAGATGTAGGAAGGTACGTTTTTCTCGCCTTCTCCCGGATAATATTCTGCTGGGTTATTAGTTACAGTTGCTGTCTTCTCAAATCCAAATCACCCACAAGTACATGTATTCAAGCTCAGAAGTCTTTCTGTAAGTGCCTTTGTGCAGCTCCCTACTCATAATTGCCCCAGCGTGCAGGCAGCTACAGCCATTATCTCAACACGTTTAAACACGTTTCTTTCAAAGATATGGCTGATATTTCAATGTGCAATCAAGCAAATATTTTATTTACCTAAAGTTTTCCACATTTGGGAGAGGGCAGTTTATGGCTGGGTTATTTATATATATCTGAAACACCGACAGTGTTTGTTACTGCAGCCATAAGGCAGAGAATGTCAAGGGAAAAAATAATTCACTTTTTGTAAATTAAAGGTCCCACCCACCAGCACAACCAGAGCTCAGCGAAGCTGGGTGCTAGGGATCTCTTTGGGGACTGAAAGAATGGGATCCTCTCCTTTCAGGGTTCCACAGGATTCACTCTGCCACTCTGTGGCTGCTACCTCATCCTCAGAACTTCACTAAAACTTTTCTGTGTTGGCATAATGGCTCTGGAAGGCTCTGTAAAATGATGTAATTAACAGCAGTCCAAGGACAGGTCAGAACTGGATGGCAAAAAGATGATTTTACGTCACTTTTCCCTTCCCTCTTGAGTTCTCCACTCAACACAGAACCAGAAGATCACAGAATCTGACCCACAGAGAAGAGAGCAGGATCATAGAATCCAGGTGTTGGAAGAGACCTCAGGAGGTCATTGAGTCAACCTCCCTGCTAAAAGCAGGACCAGTCCCAACTAATTCATTCAAAGCAGGTCCTTGTTAAGTTGGAACTTAACCAAGATCTGCTGCAAAGGATTTTTAACAGAGTGTTACAAAACAATGAGCGCTCAATTTCGTTCTCAGATGACGTATGTGTGAGTAACCCCTAATGTGTCAGAGGGTAAAAAGCCCCATAATATGGAGCCACAAGGAGCCACATTCCGGTTTCCTGCTACTTTCCACTGTTCTGAGTTCTTTGCACTGATGCACTCAGGCTCACTATCACATCAAAGCACATTGTATGTATTGAATCTTAATTTCCTTCTGGTTTCCCCACTGCCATAAGTTCCTAAGGGCCTGATATACAACCCAATGAAATCAGTGATTCTTTCCTTCACAGCAGACCGATGTGGGATTATTCTTCTGCCCACACCTATTTGCCTCACCCACCGGATATGTTAGTCATCGCTGCTTGGAATTACACATACCCTAATTAAAATTTCCTTCCTACACCAGTCATTCAAACGATTCTGATTTTTTGTGTGCCACCTCCCCTCCTCTGCTCTGACAACTCTTGGCTGAAATATAGAACCATTCCTGGAAAGGAAGACTTATTTTCCCCCCATATTGTATCAACATAAAGGGAGCAGAGAGACTTTAAAGAACATATGGCTAAAATTGTTTTGAGGGCTTCCTATAGTAAAGGAGTGATGAGGTCTCCAGAGGGTTTTATTTATAAATGATAGACTCCTGAGAGAGAAATCATTGCTGCTCTCCCATGCATAAAAATGCAATTCACCTGACATAAAACCCAAGGATAAAATTAGCTAAATGAAAGTCAAATATGGTGACTGTACTGGGATTTTTTTTTCTGAATAGTGAATCATTTTAAATTTGGTCTTCGTCTTCCCCCTTTCTTGGAAGAAAAAAAAAAAGGGCCGTCAGTCTGAAAGAACAGATGGTGCCCTGCTCTGCTTTCTGAAGAGATCTGTAGTGCACATTCCTTTACTCTGTCCTCTCAGATAACTGAGTTATACAGCACACGACCATCTGGTGTATGACACATCTTGTGTCCCACAAACAATGCCCCAGCAAACCTCTTCAGGGGAGAGGTTAGTTTCTACGGTAACAGCAGCATGTGCAGCTCTAGGCCTTATTCAGCTACAGGCCTCCTCACTTGTCTCTATTCTTCTCCTTGCTATTGTTGTCACTTGAGCTTTTGCTGCTTGGTTACTCAGAGACTGACAGTATCCGTGAGTATTTTGTCCCCAGCCAAGATACTATTGTCTCCAAATTTTGTTTCATTATTTATGTTTTCAATATCCAATGGTTGACTGAAGCATCTGCTGTAGAGTGATAAGGCAAGTGCCTTTTTAGAAGGAGGGCTTTGCTGCTGCCTAATGACAATGCTTTGAATTATTTAGGTTGTGGTTGGACAAGCCTTTGCGAAAGCCAGCATTTCGATGAATTGCTGAGGTGGCTTTTTTAAAAAATAGTTGTTTGCTTTATTTATTAAAGAATTGCACTTTTTTATCCAGAACCAAAAAAAAAAAAACCCCAAAAAATATTATGTATTTTCATAGTTTCCTGTGGAAATAGGTATGTTCACTGACAAGATCTCCAGTTTTCTAAGTATTAGAGCCAGTGTGTGATACAAATTTCCCTTTTCCTTCGTTGCTCAGTTTTCAGCTTCTCCATAATAACTGTTTTTAATGCTGTTATTCTTTGGAGACTTAAATAAGCAATATCTAGGTTATCATCAAATGCAAACACCATAAATAATACATGACCTTGTCCAATGAAATTCCAGTTTTAGAAAAGCACACCAGAAAGGTTTGCCAACAACATTAGCAATAGAAAATAAAAACTTTTTCTGTCAGTAAGATCCCAGAGTGCCACATTATCCTTTTTATTACTGCAGATTAGTTGTATTACCTTCATTTGTTGTCCCTAACTTGCTCCAATTAAGTAGAATTTAAGAAACAGCATCTTAAACCCAGGTGGACTCTGATACTTATTTCATATAGCAAACCGAATATAATTTTTTTAAATTTAAACATTGGCGATGAGGCCTTACTTCAAGAAAACATTTAAGCTGATGTTTAACTGGATGTCAGTAGAACCTAAGCCTGTCTTAAAGTTAAGCATATGAACTTATGTGCTTTCCTGAATCGGGGCCTGAGTGACTTTTAAAAATACTCCATACTGTAATATCGGTCTCAGTTTACCATAGTGCATAATAAAGCAAAGTGACAAATTCAGGGATTCAAAGCCTAGCAGTGGAAGAGAGAGTCCTCTATACTGGTGTTAAAGGATAAAGTGATCTCAGTCATCTATATAGATATTACAGAAAAAGTGGCAACTAAGTGTGAATACTGGTTTATTTTCAAGTCATTATTTTCAGTCATTCATAACTTTCTAAAGCTTTTACCTTTCAAAGTGAAATCTTCACACTTGTTTACTTGCATAAAGCCTTTATTTTTAAAGTTTGGGCCAAAATGTTTCAGCCAAATTCTTCGTGTGTGGTCAGCAAAAAATATATATATATATATATATTTCCTGTTAAGAAAAAATCTTTGCAATCTTATTTAGAACAACTGTACAGCCAAAACACTTGGAAGGCAAAAAGTTAGAATATAGTATGGGGACAGTTTTCTGTGATGGAAGGTGCTTTGAGTATACTGGCTAAATCTGATTTTAATTTGATTGAGTTGGGACTCTTTTGGATATTGGATATTACATGCAGTATGGTTTGCATTTTTTTTTTTTTTGGTTAGGCTCACAAAGTATACAGCTAGGGAAATATTGTGGTGTTTGAGAAGTCATGAAACTAAAGACTGTATCATAGGAGGGATAGTGATAAGTATGGACTAGAGCTTTGTTTATAAGTTGATCAGTGAGAATGGAAAGGAGAAAGGACTGAAAACACACCCAATAGAGTTGGATAAGGGGATTTGGGGGGGGGGGGTTGTTGCTTTTGTTGGGGGCTTGGGGGGTTTGTTTGTTGCTGCTGTTGGTTTTTTTTTTCTAATTGTAAAATGTTTTTAACATTTGTGTTGTATAAATGTGTCTCCTAAAAGGAGATTTGGAAATGTCTAAGAGAGGGGTAATGGCTTTCATGTTGGCAAACGCACCAGTGGGAACCTACTGCTACAGCTTGAGCAAAAGAACCAAGACTGCATGGATGGCAGATAATGTAGGCAAAGGAAGGTACTGCCTTCCCAAAAATGCCTACACTGCTCAGCTGCCCATGAGGGTCTGGGTCTGCGCTGCACCGCGCAGTTCCCGGAGGCAGGGGAAGGCTGAGTCTGTGCTACATGACAGCCCTGGTCCTCAGCTGGGATTCGGCGGGGTTTGCTGAGGGTGGGGGGGAGGGTTGTTGAAGGAACATGGTCTTGGGGAAAGAGGTGTGGCTTCAGGAGGAAGGAGTGGGACTTCAGCTTGCCTTCCCTAGCTGGGCCTTCACCTGCCACCCCTGCAAGACACCCTAGCCAGGAGGACTGAAACTAACTCATATCTTCTGTGGATTGGGAACAGGAAGGTACCTGGAAAACAAACTCATGTGTGTGTTTCCATGCAAGGAGGGTCCACACATTATCACAATTCAGATTTGAGCTGGGGCCCTGATGGTGCATAAGCAATGAAAGCTGAGCCGAACTGTGCCATCCTGGACCATATTGGTGGGGGCAGAGTCAGCCTTGACTTTGATGGAGACTGTGTCAAGTAAATGCAATGGGCTGAAACAAATCCTAGTTCCAGCCACCCTCAAACACTGGAAAGTTCAGAATCCAATTCCCAGTCTAAATTTTGAAGCTCAGGCCCATTATTCTGTTCTACCATGATTTAGAACTGGCTGAAATTGTCCAAAATTTGATTTTGAATAGCACTTTTGTTGAAATTTCAATGAAAAATAGGAAGAACATGTTAGGATTTTTATAGTTCCCCTCCCACCCCAGCTCTAGTATTTTCCATTAGGGTGGCTACATTGATATGAGTATTGGAAGCCTTGCATTCCCAACCCTAGCTAGCCAACATTCTCCATCTGTGAAGTGTGGTGTGGAAGGTAAGTTTGTGCTCGTATGGATGCACTAATAAAGACTGTTTGAAAATGGGTCCTTTTATGCTTAT
Organism: Pelodiscus sinensis; assembly: GCF_052426305.1. NCBI lineage: Eukaryota > Metazoa > Chordata > Testudines > Trionychidae > Pelodiscus > Pelodiscus sinensis. Next base: position 115,708,527 of record NC_143056.1, on the reverse strand, counting down.
CCTATGTAGGTGTGGTTAGGTCTGGTCTATACTATAATTCTTAATTGCAGTACTTCACATTTGTAAATGACAGCAGTGCTTTTGCCATTCTTTACTACCATGATCTCTCTGAACCATACCAATGGCTGAGAGACTGGTTCTGATCTCACCTAAACCGACACATGTCAAGAATGGCTCTGCAGAAGTTAAATCAAAATCCAGTGTGAGAGAAATCAAAATCCAGCCCAAGAGCTTCTTGTTTAACCAGTTGATGCTGTTCCTTAAATTGTAAATGGTTTTTCCATCTTACAAACTCATTTTTCATTCTTCCCAATTTCTGCAACCTTAACAAAACTGAGAGGGCCTCTTTGTTATTAATTATTCTATCGCAGTAGCACTGAGAGGTCCCAGCTTAAAACTGTCGATGTCACAGGCACACATAATAAGAGACAGTTCTTGCCCCTACAAGTTTATAGTCTAGTGGACAGGTAATGCAGACAAAGGAATTATCATTATTCCCATTTTACAGGTAGGGTACTGAGTCACATAGGGTATGTCTACGCTACAGGACAAAGTCAAATTAAGATACTCAACTTCAGCTATGTTAATTGCATAGCTGAAGTCAAAGTGGCTTCATGTGGCTTTTGGCGCTGTCTACACTGCAGGAAGTTGAAGGAAGAACACTCTTCCTTCAACTTCCCTTACTCCTCATGAAAGCCAGGTTACCAGCATCGACTGGAGTGCCCCTCTTGCTTCGAATTAGCTATCTTAACTAGACCACTAATTTGAACCCTGGAAAATCGACAGCAACAGCTTCAATCTTCCTCTGTAGTGTAGACGTACCCTAGAGATTATGGGGCGTGCCCAAAATCACACAGTAAACCTTGTGGCAGAGCTGGGATAGGAGCCAGCTCTCCCAAAGGCCAATCTAATGCCTTAACCCAAAAGCAGCCTTTCTCACTCCTCACAGGCACATGGGCAAATGAGCAATGTAGGGAAAAGAGCAAACAGCCTTTCCTGCCTCCTATGTGTCGTGTTCATGGGCCAAGGACAATCATAGTCCAAAGAGCACCAATTTCTGTGCACTAGCAGGGAGCAACTGGCTCAGTCAGAGACCCCGTGATCCCGCCCCCCTCTTTCCTTGGCACTTTTCTGTACAAGTAGCAGAACACACAGAAGCGTGCACACCGAACAATCTTCTTGAGGCACATCCCTCCCTCTAGTGCCTCTGTGGCAGTGCAACTCTGCACAGCCCGAAGCATCAGCCTTTGAGTCTGGCACACAATGTGGTTAGGTGTGATTATAAGAAAAGGTCAGTTTTGACCTCAGCGCTACAGAGAAGGAAGTTGTTTAGCTTGGAAATGTGCTGCATTCTTCCCCTTCCACTGACTATAAAAGGTGACAGTAATAAACCATCCAGTATCAAACCAATATGAAAATCTGACCTGTGTCCGTCACTAGGAAGAGACTATCACCCAGGAAAATCAGGGTAATCCCAGAAAGAATACCAGATTGGGGGGGGGATAAAGAATATCAGAGATCTTCATACATCACCCAAGATGCTTTTCTCATAATTATCTCTAAGAGTGCGTATACACAGCACCCTTAGCTCGAAATAAGCTAGGCAATTTGTGCCACTCAAATTGTGTTGTTTATTTCGAGTGTATTTCAAAATAGTTTACTTGTAATTTTAATATTGAAATAAACCGCTATTCTGAAATGTCCCTTAATCCTTGTGAAATGAGGCTTACTGGGATGTCGGAAGAGCGAACCCATTATTTCGAAAGATATTTCAAGATAACGGGCATGCTATCAAGACACAGAATAGATATTTCAGGATACCGGAAATATCCCGAAATAGCACTGCAGTGTTGATGTACCCTAAGATTACAGAAAAAATTACCTGCAAGATCCCTACATTTTTGACCGTGAACCTAACATATGCTTTGTTGTGAGGACCTGGCACCCTTTCCCCTCATCTTAAAGGGCATTCTCCTCCACCCCGAGACCAAGGATCTCCCCTATTTGATTTGACTCACTGTGAGGAGCGTGGGTCTGACTTTCAAGCTATAGCCCAAAGATCCCTCAGTAACTCTAGAACATCAGTGAATGAACGTGACTAAAGATGAACTAGAATGGATGTTCCATTTGTCCCCTCCAGATAATGAGTTACCATGGTGAAGATTGTGTAGCTATTTGGTCCCATTCTAGTTGTATTTGTTTCAGAGTTTAATAAATTCCAAGACCAAAAGAACCCATTTATACCTCCTGTATAAAATAGGCCACAGAACTTCTTCCTTTTAACTCAGTATTGAGACCAATCATTTGTGATTAACACATATCTTGTGTTTGTCTAAAGCATATTCTCCAGAAAGGCATTCAGTCTTGATCTGAGAACTACAAGTGACTAAGAATTCATCAGTTAGGGTGCGACTACACTGCATCATTTTTCCAGAATAATAGCCGTTATTCCAAAAAAATCAAAATAACTGAGGGCTTTTTCCAGCTTTGATAAACCTCATTCCACAAGGAATAATGCCTCTTCCGAAAAAGCTTTTTCAGAAGAGGGTCTGTGTGGATGCTCCACTGCTGCTACGTCTAAATAGCTCCTCACCAGGGCCATTCTAATGTTATTCCTCCCCAGTGCCTCCTGGGGCTCTAAATCGAGATACCGCGTCCACATTAGGGGAACCTGCCTCGGACTAATTTTGAGTCTTCCCTGTAGTGTGGATGCTCATATCAAAATAAGCTTTCCCGGAAGATATCTTCCAGAATAGTTTATTCCGAAAGAAGCTTGCAGTGTAGATGTACCCTTACATTCTCACTACTAAACATTTGTGCCATAAAGGAGGCTCCAACTTGCAACCACCTAAGTTCTGACCCCCCGGACTTACAACCATTTTTGTAAGTGCGGAAGGGGCTGGAAACCCCTAACTTATGTCCTCAGTGTGCATTTACGATGGCACACAGCACCTGCTGTAAATGCAGGTTCAAGTTACGACGCCCCTGACTTGTGACACTTCCCCCAGAACCAATCGCGTCTCAAGTCGGGCCTCCTATATTTCTCACTTGGGTTTGACTGTTTTGTGCCCCCCAGCCTTTGGTTCTAGTTATGCCTCTTTTCACTAGGCTTAAGAGCCTTTACTGGAGGGAACAATTCTCTACTAGCAGGAATAAGGCACATATAAACTAATAAGGATACGGTTCTGACCACAAAAATTCCTCATAGTGAGAAAAAGGTAGAGATAGAGACATGAAATGTGATAGAGGAAGATACAAGTTTGATTCTCTCTTCTGACTGATATTGTACCTGCAAACTCTAAGAAGTCTGTTTGAAACCCTGGTAAAATCATCCCAAGACCATGTTGTTGCAGAATCAGATAGGTGTTTCTCACAAGAAACTTGCATTGATAATTTGGGGGTTGTTTTTCTTTCTTCAAGCACTCCTGAGAAGGCATTGTGTTCCTTAAACTTTCTCTATATGTATTGAGGGTAGTGTATGATGGAGCGGACAAAAGAGGAGCTTACACTGCAGCTGCCTATGTTCTATACATGCAGTGCACAAAAGGACTTCTGTGACCAGCGCTGTCAGTCGAGCACCTTTTGCTAGCCCTAAATTCACTTAAAAAAAAAAGGAGTGCACAGCAGTCAGCTATCTAAAAGGACACACCATGAGATTTCTGAATTAGAATAAGTCTCTTTGCTCTGTTTAAAGAAAAACAAGACTGGAATGACTGTTGTCCCTATTTGCTGACCAGAGGATGCTGCTGCTAAGAGCACAACACTTGCCCTGCTCTTTTGTTTTGGGTAATGTTATCAAGAGTCCCTGGTCCACTTTTAAGCCAAGTATGCTTAAGAAGAGTGTCAATCAAGTTGACTTAAACTTTGGTACCTAAGATAGTGTGGAAGGTGCATGAATATGAGCTCCTTCCAAAGAAGGCCAACTGCTGATCTGAGTAAGGCTTTTGTAATTTTTGACAAGAGGAACTTGAGAGAGAGAAAAAAAAGATGATTCAGGCTTCAGAGTGGAAGCGAACCTCTCTAAAGAAATCATTTAGAATTTACTTCACCTTTTGTACAAATTCTTGTCTAGGTTCAGAGTCCAAAAAAAATCTATTGTTAATGGAAATATTTTTATTTCATTTGTGGGAAAGGAAAGGTTGGTTATTTTCATGAGTCTGACAAATCCTGAATCTCGCAGGTAAACTGTGGGGGCTTCCGCTGTATGTTACAGGGCTGTTGTTTTTATTTCTACATTTATTCCCCTGGCAGCTTCAGATCAGCTGTTGAGAAAGTGACAGAGAAAAGAACCAGGTGCCTGAGGCAAAGAACAAGAAATCACAATCTAAGGAAGCAAGTACTCTTTATTGCAAAACTTGTAACTGAAAAGGGCTGAGTTTTCAATCTGTCAGTACTGCATTGTGGGACATCTAAGCCTGAGGATAGTGTCCATCCCTTACGCTTCCAGCCAGCAAAGGCTGGACGGGTCAGTCAGAATACTCATTTCTACGGAGGAGTGCTTTGCTTTGCTCTTGACTGGCCCCCTCTGGCTAGTCCAGGAGTGTTATGCTTAACCTCTAGTAGTTCTTCTGGCTGGAGGAGTAGGCTACCCATACCCATACCAGAACCACTGAGAGAAGGGATAGTGGTATATTCTAGATTCAATACTGCACTTGCAACATTCAACCCCAACCATTTCTGCTGTAAATCCAAAAAGCGTTTCTGTGTGCAGTCTCTCAGGGGAGGCCATAAGGAGCCTCATACAGTGCCTGTGAAGACAATGCAATTCTTCTCACACTCCCCCTTTAATGTGCTGTACAGACATTACTCACAACATCTCTGTGAAGTGTGAAGCAGGTAGGGAAATGTGATCATCCCCATTTTACAGACAGGAAAACTAGACACAATGAAATGAAATGATTTACCCAAAGTCACATGGGTAGTCAGTGGCTGAACTGGTATTTGATCTCAAAAGTTCCCAGTGCTATAATCAGGCTTCTATTCACTTGACCAGACCACCTCTCACATGCAGCTGAAATATGGCCACTTGTATATAGCATCAGCTTTAACTGAGAGCACGGCAAATGGATTCTCAATAGAAAAGTTTACTTTTTAGCTTATCAGAGGGACATGGATCAGAAAGGTAAATTAAATTAGAGAGAATAAGACAGACGGCCGAGCACAGAAGGCAGGAGAAGGCGCTAAGATATACACATATGGGGGAGACTCCCTTTTTAAAAGCCAGACACAATTTTTATTTTTACAGAACCTGAATATTTTTTTTTTTATATTTACACCAAAAAGTCAGTCACATAGTCTGTTTAATGAGGTGTGGAGGGACAAGCAATGACATGAGCCATGATGCAATTTGCATCTAAATACATTTTAGAGATAAGAACGTGTTCAGAGGAAAAACAGTTATTGCCAGTTCACAAGACTTATTTTCTGATATCATTGTGGGAACCAAATGAATTGCAAAACATCTGCAAGGTCTACAGTGTCAATTATGCCTTTATGTACATGGGGGAAACGTCACATGATTGAGTCAGTCATTGGACATGGTCGATTGTAAGTTTTTATCCACTGCATAGCTTTAAAGCTTCAGTCAACAGTCACATTAGACAAAGGGTCTGTCAGAGAGAGATGGATCAGTTTGGCCACTTATAGAAGGAGTTTCTTATTGGCACAGAATATGTCCACAGTGGTGGACAGCTTTGTCATTTTGTTTGTTCATATCCTGACTGGCTGGTGCTTCTAAAGGTCTGTTTGAGATCTATACATCTATAAGTGGCCAAACTAAAAGCCATCAGCGCACAAAGATATCGCTTGGGATTTTTAAAGGCAGTTGCCACTGGAGTAGTCTTTAGAAGATTCTTAATTTTATTAAGCAAAGTGCAGATCCTTAATCAAATTTCTTTTCCACTTCACAGGCTACAAACTCAGGAAGTAAAAAGAAACAAACAAAAAGCAAACCTCACAAAAAAGAATCTCCCAGAAACATAAAACCAATTCAAAGAACCACCTTTAATGTTTAAAAGTCCCAAGAATGGTTTTGAAAGGCCCAAATGGGTACTGTATTTTTATTTGAATACTTTGTGTGCTATAGTGTATGTTGAGCGGTTCAACAAGTCTAAACAATATTCTTTTTGGTCTGCAAACTTTTCATTGCTTTGTAAGAGAACTTTCAACTCCAGCAAAGTTTTGAACCATATAGTTTTGTGCTACTACAATTAGCACCTGCAACAACAAAAAATGTGCACTCTGAGAAGTTACATTCAAATATTATTGGCACATTTTCAGCTGTGCATTGTGCTTAACTGTAAAGTATTAATAATTTTTAGTCCTATCACCAGTTTCTGTTGCATTGTACTGCACTTTCGCAAATAACAACAAAAAATTCAAAGCATGTTGACGTATTCTGCAGAGTCCATACATGTGCTAGCAGAAGTCTTTGTGAAATACCATTTTAACAGTGAAAATTTCACTGCAATTTCTGGGTATTTACCTAGCAATTGTGGTGGTGTTACTATACAATCATTAGAGAATGTTCCAAGATTTGGTTATTGTTCTATAAGCCTATTCCTGATTTTGTGGAAGGAAATTCTGTCTGCCTGATGTATAAATTAGTTACCTTCACAACTGCAGTCCACATCCTCTTCTTTTTAATTAGTTACTGTCTCAAACAGCTTGTTGGCATCAATAGTGCCACTTGTTGGCACTCAATCCAACTTTGACAGCAGTCAGAAGCCACTACTCTTCTTTTTTTTTTCTTCACCGTCATATATGTATCTAAAGTTTGAGACCTACATAACTCTAGTCAGGCCTGCTGACCAAGCTGGGAGGGGAAGGGGAGAGGGGCATTCCACTACCATCAGTAATTCAAAAGATAGCGACAGAAGCCAAAGCCCTGGCCCCTTTAAACAGCTGCTAGAGAGTCTTGCACCATGCTCTGGGCAGCACTAGGGCCAGGGGAGTGGCATTCTCCCGCCAGCACTAAAGACTGCTTAGCTCCAGCCCCACCCTTTTCGCTCTGGAGCAGACTCCCCTGCCTTTTCCAGGGGCCGACAAAGCTGTGAGCACCACTGACTCTAAGTAAACTGTCTGGATACATACTGAACTGGTAACGCAACCAACAGGAATCACCTTCAAGTGCAGACTGGATTGGGTAGGAAAGTAAAAAAAGACACGTTGAGCAAGGTTCCCTGTAAGCTGAGCGCCTGCGTGTCCACGTTACGATGAAGTCTCAAAAGCTCGTGTCTCACGCCAACAGCAGTTGGTCCATTAAAAGATATTACCTCACCCACCCTGGCCCCCTGATATCCTGAGACCGACACAGCTACCACACTGCATATGATGACTACCAGAGTTTTTGATACCCAACAAATACAGCTGCTGCTGTAAGGATATAACTTTACTGTTAATGTCAGTGCCAGGCCACGTTGTTGTTTTTCTAAAACAGAAAAAAATGAAAAAAATGAAAACCATTTCATTTGTTAATAGTGTTGTGCACAGTTAAGCCTTTCCCCCCTCCACATTCAGCAGCCCCCACCTCAAATACCTTAACTGGTATTCTGTTTTCTTACGGGTGAAAGGCCTATGGTATTTATTTACTCTTCTGTCTCAACAATATCAGTGAATCACTGTAAGTATCACATTGTTAACTGTTTCACAGCTGATCATACAGTGGAACTAACATATTGATGCCATAAACCTAAAATGCCTGCCATGTTTTCCGAGCTGCCAGATGCCGCCACCTTCTTCTCTCTGGCAACTTCTACAAATCCAGATTATGCAAAAATATAGGATATGTGGGAAACTGGAAAAGGAAGTGGACAGTGTAGGATATCAAAACTAACAATGAAAACAACAGCTGGACATTATTTTATTCTTTACGAGAAGACTTACTTGGCATTGCCTGGGTCTGGCCTGGGGACAGAGGGGAAGCCGCAGAGGCCAAGGTGGAGCCTGGAGCCTGGGGGGCAGGGCCAGAGGGGGGCCAGCCGCCAGTGATTCCCAGGCCCAGCCCAGGAGAAGGGGGATGCCACAGAGGCCTCCCACCAGCATTCCTCAGGTCCAGCCTGGGAGTAGGGAAGGCCACGTAGACCAGCAAGGCATGGCCACGCTGGGTGGCCCCGCGGTGTTGGTGGGCGGTCTGTGGCTCTTACGGGGGGTAGGGCTGCCTGCCTGGCCCCGGTGGTGTTCCACCCACCAGTCTGGTGCTGGGGCCAAGGACTGGGGGGAGAGATTTGGGGCAGGAGGGACACTTACCTAGCAAGATGACCTGGTGCAGCTGCCTCCAGTGGTCACTCTGCAGTATCGCATCCCTCTAATCAGCCCCCTCCCTTTCCATATTATGGAAAACAATCGAATTCCAGGCATATCCCATTTTCCTGGCCCAGATCTTGCTTTCCATTAGGATAAGAGGAAGCTGCATATCAGATTTGATCCTCTTAGCTGTTACCATTTAGGAGGAATTCTTGAACAAACAGACTCGCAGACAGGCAGGCTCACATATATATATATGTTCATTTCTAGCTCATTGAAAATTGCCTGCACAATTTTCTATCTGCCTCCCCAGAAAATACAGAAGCCATGCTACAAAATTAAAGACTAGCTTGCTGTAAAGTGCTTGGAGCCTTGATTACAACACACCAAAAAAAGTGAGAAACTGAACCAAATCAGGGCATTCCAGGAAAAAAAACCTTGTTCTGTCAAGTAGGGAGGGAAACATGGGTCACACAATTCTAGATGAAAGCACCAAGCAAAGAGACAGCTAGGCAGAAAACTAGTGAGCCAGAACAAGTGTCTTTAATTGTTTTGGAAAGTATGCAGCCAAAGCTTTAAATTATATCTCAGATAAATGTTATGAATTGCCTGAACTTTTATGTTAGTTTAACCTAGTACTTTGTGTTTGGTGCATATGCATTTAGGAATGAAGTTTCAGTCACACTTTCTAGCAGATTTTTAGCTTTAGATAAAGCCAATGATCCTAATGAAATTACTGGAGTCTTCCCACTCCTCTCCCCAGGCTCTCCCATTATTGACCAACAAGGAAATTCCTGTTCTGCAAACTAAATATGTACCAAAATATAATTCATGCACACACATACGAAAACAAGACAGTTAAAACTCCTCAGTCGGCATTAAATATTGTCAGGAGCTTGGCTTAAATTTTAAAAAGTCAGGGAATTAAGAATAAAAGGTAGGATAGATTAAGTGACCCACATAGCTAAATAAGACTGCCAACTTAAAAAGGTTTGGGATTAGTTGTAATGAGAAGGCAAAATTAGCTTAAGAACCAACATGAAATCAATTATTGGGTGAGGGGAGTGGTGTCAGATCTTCCCGACTGAGTCAAAATGTAGGAGTAAGAACATAAGAACGGCCATACTGGGCCAGGCCACAGATTCATCTAGCCTAGTATCCTGTCTTCCAATAGTGGCCAATGCTAGGTGCCCCTAGAGGGAAGGGGCAGAACAGGAAATCATTAAGGCTACGTCTATACTACAGGCTTCTTGCGCAGGAAGCTATTTGTGGAAGAGATCTTCCGCAAAAACTTCTTGCGCAAGAGCGAGTCCACACAAAAAAGCGTATTGAAAAAGCAATGCACTTTTGCGCAAGAGAGCGTCCACACTCATTGGACGCGCTCCCACACATAAAACCACTCGGAGCCAGTTCTATCCGGGCATTAGGTCACCAGTTGCTCTCGACTGCTGTTGCCGGAGTCCTGCAGAGACACGTGCTTAAAGGGACCCCCCTGGACAGCTATTTCTCTGTTTCTGCTGCCTGCTTGCAGACCTCTTTTGAGGGACAGAAAAACTTCAGCAGTGCCTGCTGTGGTTGCCTTGTTCTTTTTTGGAACGCCACAGCTTTTTTCTTGTGTGTGCCAGGAGCTGCCCCTGGGCAGGCGATGGCCCCACATGGCCATGCTGCAGTTCTTTCAGCATTTGCTTCCAGATGCCTACATCTTCATGCTGGACGTTGACTCCGAACTCCTTCTCAGGACCCTCTGCATGGCTGCAGCTGCTCCAGTCTGGCTGCCGCACCCCAGGAAATAGAGGCATTTTTGGAGGATGGAGACCAGCTCGGACTGCTGGGACTGGCTTGTCCTGGAACAGTGGGGTGATCAGCAGTGGCTGCATAACTTTTGAATGTGCAAGGCCTCCTTCCTGGAGCTGTGTGCCTGGCTGGCACCTGCCCTCCAAAGACACGACAGCCACCTGTGGCCCGCCATCCCCCTGCAGAAGTGGGTCAAAATAGCCATGTAGAAGCTGGCTACTCCAGACAGCTACCTCTCTGTGGCCAACCAGTTTGGGGTGGGAAAGTTGGGTCTCTGTTTATGCAGGCAAGGAGATTGCGGGCTGCAGTCCCTGCCCAGGGGATGTGGGGAAGGAGAGAATGTTGGATAAAGGGACCCTTGGGAGAGACTGAAGGGGGTGAAGTGCGGGTGGGGGAAAGCCCTGTCCCCATGGACTTGTGCTGTTCCACCCTTCACACAACCCTGTTGCTGGGGGGAGGGAAACAGGCTCATAGGGGGTGATTCCTGGAGGGGCTGGAGAACAGGAGGGAAAGGGGATGGGCACCTCCCAAGGGCTCATGCACCCCCTTTCTCATTCTCTGTTTTGTGTGTTTCTTTGTCTCCTTCTGCAGGTGGTCAGGGCCATCAACTCCCTGCTGCTGCGGGGAGTCATCCATCTGGATTTGCTGCCCTGGGGTTCCCCAACTGAGGGGGAGCCATTGACGGGATGCACATCCCCATTGGGCACCGGACCATCAAGCGGCCCCGTTTATAAACAGACTTGCACAGACTGCAGCACCATGTGCTACACTGTGTCCCCTGATCCCTGTGAACCCGCCTCCCACCCCCTGTGTGTGTGTGTGTGTGCCAACTCACCTGAAAATCTCTCCCAGGCATCCGAGGAGGCCTGGCAGAAGTCCTAGCTGGCAGGGACCAGCTTGAGGGACAGGGTGACGGTCTCTGGCTCCTGCTCTTCCTCTTCCGGCTGGGTCTGGCCCTCCGGCTCTTCCTCAGGGGCAATCTCCGAATAGATGACTACCAGGGTGTCGAGGCTGGCGTCCATCATGATGAGGGGAAAAGGTTTCCCCAGCCCCCAAGATGTGGTGGAGCTCTGGGCAGTAGGAGCAGGTGTGAGGTTCTGCCCCGAGCACACTCTGCGCTCCATGGTCCTCACGTACCCCTGACAGAGCTCCTTCACCTTTGCCTGAACTTGTTCCATGATCTGGGCAGGATGACCTCACTCCGCCCAGTATACGGCCATGCAGGAGAAGATCTCCGCATTGCGGCGCTTGGCGCGGGGATCCTGAAGCAACTCCTCCTCGCCCCACAATTCGAGAAGAGTCGCAATCTCCAGGTCACTTCAGGTCGGTGCACACCTTTTTGTCCTGCTGGGGGGTCCTGGGACCCCTGGGGCTGCTCCCTGGAAGGGCCAGGGAAGTCTCAGGGAGCTTGCTGGTCAGCCATTGTGGCTGAAGCAGAGCTGCGCGGTGAAGGCACCTGCTCTCTGCAAATGTCCTGCCACAAGGTTTGTCCTGCAGCTTTAAGGGGGACCAGCAGACAGGAACTATAGTGTTCAGATTAACTTGGACAGAGTGGCCAAGAGACCACCTGTTATTTTTCCTGGAGGCCAATTCTTGCACAAAAACCCCTGCTGCCCGTCCACACACATAGGCTGTGTCTACGCTGGCATGAATTTCCGGAACTGCTTAAAACGGAACACTATTCCGTTTTCAGTTTTTCCAGAAAAGGAGAGTCTACATTGGCAGGCTGCTTTTCCGGAAAAGCCCTTTCTCCAGAAAAGCGTCTGTGGCCAATGTAGACGCGCTTTTCCGGAAAAGAGCCCCGATCGCCATTTTCGCGATCGGGGCTTTTTTCTGGAAAAGACTACTGGGCTGTCTACACTGGCCCTTTTCCAGAACAGTGTTCCAGAATAAGGACTTATGCCCGAGTGGGAGCAGAATAGTTTTTCTGGAATAGTGGCTGATTTTGTACAGTACAGCATCGTTGCTTTTCCGGAAATTCAAGGGCCAGTGTAGACAGCTCGCAGCTTATTCCGGAAAAGCGGCTGATTTTCTGGAATAAGTGGCCCAGTGTAGACACAGCCATATTGTTGAGCAAGAGCTCTTGCGCAAAAAGGAGTTATTCCTCGTAGGAATACCTATACCGCAATAAGCCCTCTGTTCTGTTGAGTCACTGTAAACTTATTTACATAAAAACGTGCTTGAGGTGTGGACGCTCCGAGGGGTTTTGTGCAAAACTGACCATTTTTGCGCAAAAACCCTGTGGTGTAAATGTAGCCTGAGTGTCAGATGCTTCAGAAGCAGATGCAAAAAGCCCCAGGAATAAACTGCTCACAGAGAATTTTTGTGATGGTTCTCTCTCTGCAAGAGGGTGGCTGATTGTCCTTTCATACTTTTTGTTTAATTCTTCTATCTTATGTCCTGTAACCACAAATGTTCCTATTATTCATATCCAGTGCCTTTTGGACTCCTGCTAAACTCTATGCCTCAGCCGCATAACGTATTATTGAGGCTAATTTGTGTTGTATTAGCGGAGGGGGGCAGCTAATACTCTATGAAGACTCTATGAAGCTATGTGATAGTGGTGGGGTGCAGTAGGAGAGTAGCCAGTGGATCAACAGCTACTTAGATCCATTGGCCAAAACCCACTGTGGATGGGACAGTCAGGGGAGTGATTTGAACTGCTGTGAAATTCTAAATCACACATTCAGCTAGAGCTTAGTTCTGGATTCCCTGCATTAAGTGGGAGTTTTGACTCAGATAAGGATCGTAGGACTGGGGAAACTTTGGGTGTGACACTTTCATCAAGAAAACTGGCAGCAAATTTTCCATGGTTATTTTGCTCACTGAAGTCTTTCCTTGGGTGTACTCTATTTTGTAAATCTGTGTAATAAACAGCTTCTATGTAATAGGCTTCTCTGGAATGTGAGCCTGTGTTTATATTAAAATCACTTGACTCTAACTAAACATACTTAGAAAATGCTGATGCCTGACATGTATAGACAATGACCCCCTGTTAACCTTTGTGCTTAGTTAAAGATAGAGTTTCATTGGTCAGCTCATCTGAATGCTGCTTCAAGGACTGCCCTGGAAAAGGTAATAAACACATTAGTGCACCAGAGATAATGCATTGTCAGCAAAATAAAATAAGTGACCTTTCCTGGTGCAGCTAGTTTAACCCTTGTCTGAAGGGGGAACATCTGTTTGCCAGTCACAGATAACAACAGGTAACTTAGAATGAAAGGGGAGAATGAGAATGCACCTTATAATGTCAGTGAAATGGGGAGTTCATTTAATTTGTGAAAATTAGGGCTGTTGGTTCATCCCAATTAAGTCACATGATTACCTCAAAAAAATTAATTGTGATTTAAAAATGAATCACAATTAATCACATTGTTAAACAATAGAATACCAATTGAAATGTATTAAATATTTTTGGCTGTTTTTCTACTTTTTCTATCTTATTTTCAATTCCAACACAGAATACAAAGTGCACAGTGTTCACTTTCTACTATATTTTATTATAAATAAATACATTGTAAAAATGATAAACAAAAAAAATAGCATTTTTCAATTCACCTCATACAAGTCCTGAAGTGCAATCTATTGTGAGAGTGCAATTTACTAATGTAGAATTTTTTTTTGTTACAAAACTGCACTCAGAAACAAAACAGTGTAAAACTTTAGAGCCTACAAGTCCACTCAGAGCTACTTCTAGTTCTGCCAATCACTAAAACAAACAAGTTTGTTTACATTAACAGGAGATAATGCTGCCTACTTCTTATTTACAATATCACATGAAATTGAGAATAGGAGTGCTCATTTCACTTTTGTACCTGATATTGCAAGGTATTTACATGCCAGATATACTAAACATTCATGTGCCCTTTGTGATTTGGCTGCCTTTCCAGAGGACATGCTTACACACTGATGAAGCTCATTAAAAAAATGCATTATGTTTGTTACTCAGCTCCTTGGAGGAGAATTGTATGTCTTCTGCTCTTTTTTACCCACGTTCTGCCATGTATTTCGTGTTATAGCAGTCTCAGGTGATGACCAAGCACATGTTCATTTTAAGATTGCTTTCACAGCAAATTTGACCCCAAAAAGGTACAAATATGAGATTTCTAAAAACGGCTACAGCATTCAATCCAAGGTTTAAGAATCTAAAGTGCCTTCCAAAATCTAAGCGGGACAAGCTGTAGAACTTTCAGAAGTCTTACAAGAGCAGCACTCTGATGCAGCCATTACAGAACCTGAAGAACCAAACAAGAAAATCAGCCTTCTACTGGTGGCATCTGACTCAGATGATGAAAATGAGCATGTATCAGTCTTCACTGCTTTGGATTGTTATCAAGCAGAGCCCATCATCAGCATGAACTTCTGTCCTCTGAAATGGTGATTGAAACATGGAGACATATATGAAGCTTAAGAACATAAGAACATAACATAAGAACATAAGAACGGCAGTACTGGGTCAGACCAAAGGTCCTTCTAGCCCAGTATCCTGTCTACCGACAGTGGCCAGCACCAGGTGCCCCAGAGAGAGTGGACCGAAGACAATGATCAAGCGATTTGTCTCCTGCCATCTCTCTCCAGCCTCTGACAAACAGAGGCCAAGGACACCATTTTATGGACCTAACCTCCATGAAATTATCTAGCTTCTCTTTAAACTCTATTATAGTCCTAGCCATCACAGCCTCCTCTGGCAAGGAGTTCCACAGGTTGACTACACGCTGTGTGAAGAAGAACTTTCTTTTATTCATTTTAAACCTGCTACCCATTAATTTCATTTGGTGACCTCTAGTTCTTCTATTTAGGGAAGTAATAAATAACTTTTCTTTATCGGCCCTCTCCACGCCACTCATGATTTTATAGACCTCTATTATATCCCCCCTTAGTCTCCTTTTTTCTAAACTGAAAAGTCCCAGTCACTTTAACCTCTCCTCATATGGGACCCGTTCCAAACCCCTAATCATTTTAGTTGCCCTTTAGCACATCTGGCACATAAACATCTTGTAACACAGGCTACAACAGTGCCCTATGAACACTTGTTCTCACCTTCAGGTGACATCATAAACAAGAAGCAGGCAGCACAGAACATGTAAACAAGCTTGTTTGAGAGATTGGCTGAACAAGAAGTAGGACTGAGTAGACTTGTAAGCTCTAGTTTTACACTTTTATTTTTTAATGCGTTTTTTTTTTTTGTACATGCTTCTGCATTTGTAAGTTGAACTTTCATGATAAAAAAGATTGCGCTACATTACTTGTATGGGGTGAATTGAAAGGTGCCATAGTTTTTTATAGTGAAAATATTTGTAGTAAAAATATAAAGTTAGCTCTGTCCACTTTGTGTTCCTTGTTGTAACTGAAATCAATATATTTGAAAATGTAAAAAATCCCCAAATATATAAACTTAATGATATTTTATTTTTGTTTAAAAGTGCAGTTAATCATGTGATTAATTTTTTTAATAGCTAGACAGCCCTAATGAAAATGCCTCACTGTTGTTCACTATGGCAGTTTCCTCATCTCAGTGATTCCTGGGAGCTGTCAGCCAGGGATGCCTTACAACTGCCATCAGGCGCCCCCCATAGTTGGCACCCTGGGTTGCTGCCCGGCTAGCCCATGCCTTAATCCGGCCCTGTCTGAACCTCTTCACCAGTACGAGTAGTTTCTGCAATTGTGTTCAAAGAGGGTGGGGTGTTTCCAGCCCTGGAATTCGAATGTAAATGTGAAATGAGTATGACAAATGCAATGCTGCCTTGGGTCTGCTGAATGTAGACAGAAAAAAATGGTTGAATTTTCAAAGCCACCCAGGGGACTTAGCTAAGATGACCAGATGTCCCGTTTTTAAAGGATCAGTCTGACTTTTTTCTTTAAAAAGGGCAAATTATCCCATAATTTTTCTGTTTTCTTCTTCCACACCCCCCATGTGAATTGGTGGGGCCTGCTGCTGGCAGAATCCCTGCTCATCAGCTGCCAGCCTGCCAGTGGTGAGTAGGGGAGTTCTAGTGACTGACGATGGGGCTGGGTGTACAAGGCTGGTGGTGAGGCAAGATGCAGTGCTTGGTGGACTGGCCACTCCCCCTGCTGGTCTGTCAGTACAGCCCCTGCGGTGTATGGCTGTTGACTAGCACCCTGCCTCCCCACCCATCCTGTTGCCAGCTGGCATTGGTTATGAGCTGCAGTGGCTGGTGAGTGTGGGCAAGCGCCCGATGGCAGCCAGTTATGTGTCGCCTCTTCTGCCCACTCATCAGCCATTCTTGTGCTCCCCCTCTTGCTGGCCTCTCCCTGCCACCCCTATCCCTCCATAGCCCCACACGGGGCGTTCCACTCCCAGTGCTGTGTAGAGAACCAGCCACTCCTCGGAGCACTCAGCTCACCAGCAGCCTGGCCAGCAGGCCCCTTCCTGCCCCTGCTGCTCTGGCTGGGCCAGTGTCCTGGAATAACTCAAGAGCCTCCAGCCCAGGGTGCTGTTCAGGAGAAGCCAGGCCCCGCGTGTGCCAAAGCCCCGCCCAGCACTGACGTGAGGAAGCCTCTCTGTCCCTCACCTAAGCTCTGGGACAACAGGGAGAGAAGGGGAATGATTCCCACCCTGTTCATGGCTCCACAGTAACCCCCGAGGTAGGGGCTTAGCACCCTCTTCACCCAGGCCTCTCCCCCACTCCCACCCTGGCTCCTGCCCCAGGGAATGCCAGGCTGCTCCACTGCTAGGCACCCTCCTCTGCTGAGCCTCCCCTCTGGCCCTCACTCCCTGAAGCTCCTGCAGGCAGGTTCCCAGGGCCCTGGTGCACAAGGCATCCTTAGGGCTTAACCCCTTCCTTGTCCGTGCTGTAGCTGGGAGACAGGAGGTGGCTGGGTTATGTCAGTAGCCAGCAGCAACCTGTAGGACTTAGCTGCATGTCGACCCTGTGCAGGCAGGAAGGAGCAAGCTGCTTTCACCCACATGGGGAGAAGGAGGGATGATGAGAAAGGGGGAAAGAGATGAGCTCTGCAAAGACGTGGGCCAGGTCATCCCTCTTCTCTCCTCCCTCCCCCATTTCCCTCCGCTGGAAACAACTCCCCTACGTTCTTTCCCACACCATGTGGAATGGCTGTTGCCAGGGGAACCAACAGGCCCTTGGGCAAGGTGGAGAAGATGGCTCCACACTCTGGGAAGGAGCGGGACCTTGGGTGGAAAGGGTGAGTCCGGGGGCATCGAGCCTTCAGGCCGCCTGAATCGTATCGCACCAGACCCTGGACAGCCCTGAGCTGGACACCACTGGAACACAGCACCCTACCCTGGCCCTGAGCCATCCAGAGTGTGAACCACAGCACTCCACTGGCAATTTAAAGGGCTCTGGCAGCAGCTGGGAATTCTGGGCCCCTTTGAATTACCAGGCCCCAGGTCAACTGCCCCCTTTGCCCCTCCCCTGTTGGCCTGCCTGGCTGCTGCTGGCCACTTTGGAGTGTGAACCCTGGTAGAAATCTGAGGTGAGTGAGCACATAATCCTGTGTGCCCCACACAGACTTGTGTTGCCTCAGGAAGATGCAGTGCCAGGCATCAGGAGAGGCAGGGCACAGCCAGACATGGAGGGCAAAGAGTGATGGGTAGGGAGGCTTGGGTTGATCAGTCACCTCCCCCCTCCATTTGATAGAGTTGTATAGGGGTGGGTGGGTGACCTCTCCCCAGGTGTGTGGGGGGGGGGTCACTCCTCCCTGTGTGAGCCCTAAAGCCTTAAAGATAAGGTAAAGAAAAAAGAATCCAACTACACAGTATTTCTTCTTAATGGGATCAGTCAACTTGATGTTAATTTGAATGTTTCTATGATTGATTGATGTTGAACTCACTTGAACACAAGGGCTGTGTCTAGACTGGCAAGTTTTTCTGCAAATTCATCTTATTTTGCGGAAAAACTTGCCAGCTGTCTACACTGGCCGCTTGAATTTCCGGAAGAGCACTGACGATCTCCTGTAAAATCATCAGTGCTTTTCCGGAAATATTATGCTGTTCCCGTTTGGGCAAAAGTCTTTTTCCGAAAAACTTTTGCGCAAAAGGGACAGTGTAGACAGCATAGTACTGTTATCCGCAAAAAAGCCTCGATCGCGAAAATGGCGATCAGGGCTTTTTTTGCGGAAAACCACGTCTAGATTGGCCATGGACGCTTTTCCGCAAAAAGTGCTCTTGCGGAAAAGCATCCTGCCAATCTAAACATGCTTTTCCGAAAATGCTTTTAACGGAAAACTTTTCCGTTAAAAGCATTTTCGGAAAATCATGCCAGTGTAGACGTAGCCAAGTAATTTTATCAGGTATCCCATACTCAGTATATGGAAATATGGTCACCCTGGACTTAGCCACACATCATTCATTATTGCCTCTTCTTGTTCCCCCCTACCTCGCCCCTCCCCCGATTTTTTTCCTTCTCCTCCCCCCTCCCTTCTCCCCTATTTATTTTAGTTCTGGATATCCAACACATGGTCATCTGAAGAAGTGGACTGTGCCCACGAAAGCTCATCATACCATCTACATGTTTTGTCTATAAAGTGCTACCAGACCATTTGTTGTTTTTTAAGTTTAATAAAGCATAGCTAAGTCTCCTGGATGCTCTGAAAATCTCAAGCAGTAGTTTTAAGATTAATGCAGACTTGCCCCCCTTATCTCAATGATGAGCTCATTTCTGAAACATAGTGTTAACATTAACCATTTCACTGCTCATCATTTCAGCAGAAAAAATCCAGCTATTGTGAGAACATAGGCAACACAAGTACTTTTATGTATTCCCTTCATCATTTTGTAACTGTTATTAAAAATCTGCTGTTTGCCTCAGCACTGAAATAAAAGCTCTACCTTTCGAGCCCTGAAAGGCTCACTTAACCTATAGTTTTATATAGGTGCTCTTAGGCATTGTGCTCTGTTGAGAGTCTAATTATTTTGTTTCCTCCATTTATGGTGGATGCACAACTTATACTGGATGATCACTGAAAGACCTTGAATAAAAGAACTGTTCTATTTGCAGATCAGTTAGGGCATGTCTACACAGCAGGTCTAAACTTGAAATAAGCTACGCATCTTGGGCTATGTGTAGACATAGCTTTACATTTTTGCCTTGCTCATAATCAAAGTCGGTGTTGGCCGACCAGGCAGTCAAATCTAAAATGGCCACTGGATACAACAGGACTTCTTTCTTGAACATTAAGGTCCCTAGTTCTGCAACTGAGCATACATGCACAGACTGCAGGGCTAGGCACAGAACTTATTGAGAAGCAGCGTGGTCTAGTTCAGGAGTGGGCAATAATTTTTGACCGGGGGCTACTTCACAAATTTTTTAAGTGGAGGGCCTGGGCAGGGCCTCAGGCAGAAATGGGGGTAGGACACTTCCATGCAGGGGCCCATAGACCCTGATTAGCCTGGGGGTGAGGGAGCACATGAAGTCTTTGCCCCTGCCTCCTCCAGAGAGAACTGCCAGCTGTTCAAAACAGCTGGCAGTTCCCTCTAAGTGCCCATGTCCCTGGCAGCGGGAGTGGGGAGTGCGTTAAGTCTCTCGCTCCCTGCCCCCACCCTGTAAGAGGCACGTGGCACTTAGAGAGGACCGCCAGCTGAACAGCTGGCGGTCCTCCCTAAGTGCTGCGTGCCCCTGGTGGAAGGAGACTTTGCACGCTCTCCTGCCTCCAGGTCCATAATAGCCTGGGATGGGGGAGTGGCAGGGTGTCTGTGGGCCAGATCAACCTGCTTGATGAGCCAGATCCAGCCTGTGGAGGCTCTCTTGCCCACCCCTGGTCTATAGGGTGCCAGGTGTCCAGTTTTGAACTGGACAGTCCAGTATTTGAGCTTTCTGTTCAGGAAACAAATTGAGAAAATATAAATGTCTGGTATTTTCTAAATAAGATGTAATGTAGATGGTGATGTCATGTCAAGTGTGTCCGGTATTTTTGTTGAAACCATCTGGCAACTCTACTGGTCTAGTTAGTGGACAGGGCACTGGATTAAGAAGCAAGAGATCTGGGTTCCTAGCACTGACCTGGGTTCTGTTATTGTTCCTAGTGCCTGTCCCAATGAGGCTCCAGTCTTGACTGTATCCTCTAGGTGCTACTATACAACAAATAATATTAAATAAATAATTGCTTGGAGCTCTGTGCAAGTGCAGCAGTCTGCACACAGAATTGGGGATGGATATCATTTTGTGTTCTCTTTCTTTGTTAGTAAAGCCTGCAGAAATTGCAATCTTTTCCTTACTGCATTTATGCTCTTCCATGCTGCAAATGTTCCATTCTGAACAGAGCTCATGTTAACATGTCATGGTGAGTGGGAATGTTTGCTTTCAACTTCAGATGGCATTATTTCCTTATCTCAAAACACTCAGCTTCTACATCATCAGATGTCAGTGTGATTCCGGGAATATTTTTAGTTCGCTGCTGTTACAGAGCCAGTAGAGGGAGCACATACAACATTGTGTTTTTGTGGACCCTGGAACACACTGGCAATTGTGTGATGTTTTCCCTTCTCAATGATGAATCAGGTAGACTTAAATTGAAAATGGAAATGAAGTATTTTTATTCTGAGGAACATTAGTCTGTAACAGTTTTTGTAGGAGTCCCACCTCATACATCTTAATCTATATCTTTTATGTTTTTTTAATTTTCTGAGGTGTCTTACATTGTGACATAATTATGATGATCACTTATACAACAGGAGTCATCTTGTGTGTTTTAGCAAAGACCTGAAAAAGGGATTTCTTTGTTTTCTTTAACTGCATTAAAAATATTTGTGAATAAACATGTTCCTTTAAATAAGCTCTCCTTTCTAAGAACATTATTATGGAGGTTTGAATCCCATTTTTTTGTAGACAGGTTTACACTTATATGCTTCACTTAGAATGCAACATATTATATCATCACTGTCCTTACTTGGCATGTATCATAACACTCCAGAGAATCTATCAAACTGCCTTAAGTGGTGAGGAAAGGGAAGTACTGAATAACAATCTTGTGCCCAGTTCTTCTGTTCTCTAATTACAAATTGTGGCCATTGCACACTAGTGAGAGTGATCAAAAGAAAAACAGGCAGGATAATATAATTAAAAGTTGTTACTATAAATGCCAACTATTTTCTATACATCTAGCAGTCAGAGTGAGGTGTTTGCTTTACAGACACAAAATAGGAACTGTCCCAGTTTATGATCTGAGGCTCCAGTCCTGCAAGCTGATCCATGTGAACAAAACCCTCTATCTGCCAGAACCCCCCTGACATTGGTGGCTCTCTGCACAGATCCATTTTGTGGGATTAAGGCCTAAAAAAAAATAGGTGACATCATTTCTATTGCACTTGTCTGTTTTTCTTTATTATGTTCCACCCTGTCCTTATCTCTGCTTTATTTATGCAATGAAAACATCTTAGTTGGGATCTCTGGTTCTACTCCAGAAGACAACTCAGATTTTGTGGCCACTGTCTGTAGAAGGGTTCAGCCATGCCCCCTAATTAATGATGAGTGTGGGCATGTCTTAATCTATAATTTGCCTGTCCTCCATTTTGCCATTCTTTTCTCCAAGCAGTGAAAGAGCTAAATGTAGGTAAGTCTAAATAAATATTTTAAAAGGAACAAGAAAATAAATAAAAGAGGGAAGAGGGCAAGAGCTTTAGGGAAAGGAGGGCACTCTTGGAGGTGGATTAAGACTAATGAATCTTAGGGTGTGTCTAGACTACCTAGTTTTGTCGACAAAAGTGGACTTTTGTCGACAAAACTATACCAGCGTCTACACTACCGCTGAGTTCTGTCGACATAACGTCGACAGAACTCAGCAGTTTTGTCGACGCTGGTATACCTCATTTTACGAGGTATAACACCTTCTGTCGACAGAACTCTGTCGACAGAAGGTGTTATTGCCTGTAACGTTGCGTCCAGACTACGGAGTTCTGTCAACAAAGCAGCTTGCTTTGTCGACAGAACTCAATGTGTCTGGACACTTTGTCGACGGAAGTTTTGTCGACAGATACTGTCGACAAAACTTCCGTCGACAAAACGCGGTAGTCTAGACGTACCCTTAGATCCAGCCAAAGAGTCTTCTTTTTCTTCCTCCTCACCAAACTAAAGACTCTGCCTGCCATATCAATGCTAATTCCTTCTCTCTAGTTCTCCTGTAATTCCCTCTCTCTCTTCCCTACCTTTCCAAATCTTCCTTTGTGGAAAAGGCCCTTTCCAACCTCGGCTTCAGTTCAGATCCCTGGATCCCACCATAATCTGTCCCTCCGCCTCCTCTGGCTATCCTGATCACTCTCAAAAAGCAAAGCAGTGACACCATGACTCTGAGACTGGAAGAAATTTCTGACATGGGATGCTAAGGAACAAGCAAACATGGAGACTTCATTAGCTTATCTTGTTGCTGTCCTGTCGCTATACAGAAATCTTCAGTTCCAAGAGATCCTAGTGTCTGACACAGGGTAAGACAAAAATCTAATTCCTGTGGAGATGGTCTCCTTCCATGCGTCCCAATAACACTGCAATTGCTACTATGGAACAGATCATGTTTATAACACTGTTCTCCTGATGTCACTAAAGCACTCTGTACTCTATTCCACAGTTCAGGAGCATAGAATCCTTGACATGTGGGATTGGAATCATGGTCTAAACATGGTTTGGACCCATCTGCCCTGCAGGATTGAACTATGTTCAACCCTAGATAAACACTATGGCTACGTCTAGACTGGCATGATTTTCCGCAGTGCTTTTAATGGAAAAGTTTTCTGTTAAAAGCATTTGCGGAAAAGAGCGTCTAGATTGGCACAGACGCTTTTCCACAAAAGCACTTTTTGCAGAAAAGAGTCCGTGCCAATCTAGACGCGCTTTTGCGCGAAAAATCTCCGAGCGCCATTTTCGCGATCGGGGCTTTTTTTGTGCAAAACAAATCTGAGCTGTCTACACTGGCCCTTTTGCACAAAAGGACTTTTGCCCGAACAGAGCAGCATAGTATTTCTGCAAGAAGCACTGATTTCTTACATGAGATCATCAGTGTTCTTGCGGAAATTCAAGCGGCCAGTGTAGACAGCTGGCAAGTTTTTCCACAAAAGCAACTGCCAATATTTACAGCAAAGATGGGACCATTGTGTCACCTGTATTTACTCTGAGCAAGAGTACAAGCAGGCTGGGTTCAGATTTCTGATCTGTATTGGGAACAGAAGGCAAAAAGGAAAAGCTTTGAGGAGAGCTTCTGCCTATACTACTCCTCATGAGAGTTTGCTGTTCAACCCCTGTTTAGTACCCCATGTAACAAAGCATAAATAATGAACCACGTTAAATTTGGTAGAACTATACAGAATGTTGCAACATTGGAGCTCAAATAGATTTCTGTATTGATTCTAGTCTAAGATCATATCTTTGTCTGAACATGCCTTTTTTTTTAATTGTTGTTGTAAAGGATCCAGATTCACTTCTGCCTGAAGTCCCTAAATCACTCCATTGTCAATTTTACTATAATTCTTGCCTTAGAGTACCTGCTTTTTAATAATATTTAGTCCACATTAGGGCTTTGTCATTATATTTGCAAACCGCCTACCTAGTTATAGGATGTGTTATACACAGGATTACCCAATGAGACGGTCTATAGCATTTCATATGACAGTTGAAAAAAAAATCTGGTACATACTTGATGGATAAATTATGCTAACAACCATGCTGGAAAATAATCTTCTCAGATCCGTGTTTAACAACTGATCTTTGAAGTGGCTGTTGCTATTGCATCAATCGCTAGCATGGACAGGGCATCTAAGCCAATGTCTTCAATAAGGCAATCCAATAAATGGCAGGTGGCTACTGCTGTGTTTAACAGCCCTTAACATTTCTCTTGTACTGATAATATATTTCCTCATGCCCTTAGAATCAGGGTTTTTATACAAGAAAATCATCCTATATCCAACATAGACAAAATCCCTTCAGGCATTTCATAGACCTCACTGCACCCTCTTACGAAGTAACTACTTTCCCCCTTCCAACTACCTAGCTTTTCTTTTGAGAGCTTGCCAGACTAATAGCTAACCAAATCATCTCAGAACTATATTACATTAACATGAAGTAAACATAACAGACAGAGTGTAAAGACAACCAAGATCCCAGCCTCATTATGAAAAACTACACCAGGCTGTGGGACTCAGTTTCACAAGCAGCAGTGGTGCTTACTGTGCGTTAAATACAGTGTGAGTTAAGTGTATAGAAAGGAACAAGCCCTAAATTTACCATGTTCCTGAATTATGCTCTAGTCTTGGACATTGCAAACAAGAGTAATACTAACATGGATTCAAGTGTAGTACAGAAAGAGACTAAAAAAGGGATAGCAGGAAAGAGAGCTTATGCTTGGCCATCCAGAGCCATCTGCCACCACAAAAGTACAATACTGGATTCTTGAAATGTAAAAATGGATCTCAAAAGAGACATGTTTTAATGAACTGAAGACAAAGAAACATGTTTGAAATAAACTGAAAACAGAAGCAAGGTTCAAGGATCTGTTTGTTAAATGAACACCCAAAGCCAGAATATGTTTTTGCTGCTGGAGAATGCTGCCTGTCTGGTTTGTGCTAAAGACCCGTCTCTCTTTGGGATGCATGTGGGAGAAGCAGGGGGGTGAATGGCAGCTCTTGTTTGTCCTTTCTTGAGGAATCTAATTATGTATTAATTGATTTCAAAGACTGGAATAGTAATTTCCTAGCACACACTGGCTTGGAGACATTATTCAATTTTATCCTCTGTGTCCTTGCTTATAATTTATTCACCTCTGTGTAAAGAGTGTTTGTGATTTATATTTCTATGTAGACAGAAAATCACATGTATGTTGATTTTAAAAAATAAACAACAAAACAAAATTGCAGCACAACAAGGAGGTATCTAGAACTCTGAGATGGGCATTTGGTTAGAAAGAAAGAAAGAAAGAAAGAAAGAAAGAAAGAAAGAAAGAAAGAAAGAAAGAAAGAAAGAAAGAAAGAAAGAAAGAAAGAAAGAAAGAAAGAAAGAAAGAAAGAAAGAAAGAAAGAAATTGTAAAAAAATAGCTGTACTCGCACATTCAACCATGTTTATCAGCATTCTCCCACAAGTGAAAGAAGTACCTTTAAACTTGTAACTTGGTACCAGAGTGAATTTGAGTAACCTGAAGCATAAAAGTACAATAGTTTCCACATTGGCACTGTGTACCTTAACCTTATTCCAGCTTCAGGTTCCTCCTGTGGGAAATGAGGATGATGCTTACCTATGACATAGAGGTGTCATGGGGAATAACTAATAGGGATGAAAGGCGCTAGATAAGTTTACTATTTATTATTCTCATGGCTGCCCTTAGCAGTTTTTGCCAGATAAGCCTTTGCAATATTTTGCCACTCACCCCCTCCACTCCAGCAGGGTCCTTAGCCTCCTACACATATTTATCCTTTTCTCTCTCCGCCATCTCTCTGCTTTCTTCCACACCACTGCAGACAGCTGAAATACCCTCTTTGTGCTGGTCCCCTAAAATCATTATCCTCTTCTTTAAACGCTTCCTTCAGACCCACTTCTATCCTGTCTAGGAGAAATTAACCAAATTAGGGGACAAGTTTATTTAAAGGGGGAACAGGAAATGTCAGCTTTGGGCTTGGATCTGGGGTCTTCCCAAAAACCAAGGAACCAGTAGCAAGGTGATTTTTTCCCCCTGTGCCCTGAAGTCCAGCTGTGAGGGGTGGGGTGTTTTCACTGACTAAGCTGTGACCTCTTAGGGAAACTCAATGCCATTGTTTCAGCCTTGATGCTGGGTGTTTACACCAGTTACATTTTCAAGGTTTTTCATAAAGGCGGCTAGAAACCGGTCTTTTTAAAAAAGTTGAGAGTCTCTCTCTGTGGTTCTTGGTCCCTCCTATTAGGAAACGCGGGGGAAAGGAGTGTGGCCCTAGGACTTGAAGAAGGGCAAGGCAGCGTGCGAGAGCTGCTGCCCGGAGTAGTGCCTCGCCCCACC
Source organism: Pelodiscus sinensis (assembly GCF_052426305.1). Lineage (NCBI taxonomy): Eukaryota > Metazoa > Chordata > Testudines > Trionychidae > Pelodiscus > Pelodiscus sinensis. The sequence goes on along the minus strand of NC_143056.1, from coordinate 115,682,564 downwards.
GCTGCAGGGCAGTGCCCACACGCGCATGGGCGCACCAAGGCGCAGTCTCCAAAGTCCTCTGCTCCATCCCCTCGCGTTCCCCCTCCCAGAGCGGCTGAGCCACGAGTCTCCTGTCATTCAGCCTTCTGCCCGGCTGATCACTGTGAAAAGAGCCACCCTGGTGCCAGAAACACATGAATATTGACTGCAAACAAACCCGGGGAGAGCGGCACCTGGGCGCGCCAAACGCAGCCCTTGGGGGGCGGAAAGAGCCGGAGAGGCAGAGGGGCCGCTCCCACTTGGGTGCAGGACTGAGACGCGCAAGATCCAGACCCATCCCAAGCGGGGAGCTCGGGCAAGGTGGCTGGGGGTGTAAAAACCCTCAGTGCCTTGAGGCGCTGGGGTATCCACGTGGCCAGGCGCCCCCCGCCTGCTCCCCAGCCAAGCGGGGATCCTTTCCACCTGGCTGTGAATTGCACTAAAACTAAAGGGAGATTGGACCGTCTAACCCCCAACCCTCCTGCTCCCCGGGGGCCGGTGGCTCTGCACCCCCTTCGCTCCTGCGTGGGTTTGGCCTGCCTAGCTCTGACTCTCCCCAGACCTTTATGGGGTGTCACCCTCCAGCTGTCACTTTTTATTTCCCTCCCTGCGCGCCAATCAGGGCTGACTCCTCAGGCCCCTCCGAGTGATTGATGAGTTCTATGGAGGGCTCCTCTTGAATTGCTTGCGGGAGTAAATTGCCTGCGATTGCCGTTTGCTTTTGTTTCTCCTCCCGATCTGGAGACAGACAGCACTTCTTACCCCCCCCCCCCCCCTTTAATCTACCTGCTGCGGCCCCAGCGTAACAGCAGCTGAGTATATATAGCTGATGGGTCATAATGGAAGCTATTCCCCAGGGAGAAGAGGCTAATAAAGAAACGCGGCATTTACAAGTGTCCCTCTTCTGGCCCCCTTCATTTTGGGGGAGCACTTCTTTGTCTTTTTTTTTAATGGTTTTTGTCCCTCGCACCTACCAAGCGGACGGTGCCAGGAGCTTGGATTTCAAAGGTTGCAGGCAGGGAGGCAGAACGGAGGGGCATTTGGGTGCCCCGCCCTGACGGTTTTGGACTTCTCTTTGGACTATGAAAAATATCCCCCTTTCCTTTGGGCCTAGCCCCGTTGGCTTTTGCAAACGCCCGGGCACTGGCCTGGGGCAAATGATCATTGTTTGCTTTACAAACATACTCCTCCCCCCCCCCAATCCAAACGCTAATCAATAGCATCTGGAGGCTAATAGATCACCCACCCTCCCGCTAGCTTGTATTGTTGGGGGGGGGGGGCTATAAATTAGGCCTTGGCGGGGTTGTCTCCCCCCGTCTTGTAAAAATGAAATGAATCCCCAAACCCCAGGCTAAGTTGCAGCAGCGCCTGGGGAGGGAAGGGCTCCGTGGCGAAGCCCGCAGGCTAAGACAGTGTAGCAGGTTCATCCGAACCGCAGAGCGCATGTAAACCAATCCACTATTAACTGCCTATTACAGAGAGGTTTAGTGGGGGTGGGGGCTGCATATTTAATTGGCTGGCGTTCCCCCATCGCAGACAATTTTGATGAGTGGGTTTTTGTCCGGATGGTTTGTAATGGTGCCTGTTTTGGGGTGTCCCGGGGGGTCCGGGAAGCTTTAATTCGCTCACAAAGGCTCATTTGCAGGTCAATGCCATGGCACGCTCGCCTCTCCCCTTTGCCTAAATCTCCTTTTGTTCCCCATCGCCTGCTCCTCATGCCAGATGGCCGCGGAAAATGCTAATTTTTTCTCTCCCCCCCCCCCCTTCGCTTTGCATTTAATTGCGGCTCTTTGCAGATGGGGGCTCCGGAGTGTGTGCTTCATTCAAATGAAGTTTGCTTTTTGGTTTCCAGGCACATTTCTTAAAGCCCGATCCGAGTCAGTCAGGGATTAGTTTGACAGGGAAGTGACCAGATTAAAATCAGCACATGAGATCTGCTTAAACTCCCCCCCCCCCACACACACACACCCTATTTAGTCCCTCCACCTAGTCAAAAAAAAAATTCTGTCCCTGAATTGGTGCCGATGGTGCCTGACTCAGATTCTTAAATCCAAGGCAATCTTCCAGGCAGAATTCATCTTCCTGGGATTGAAGAACGCTAAACTCTTCCCCCCCCCCTCCTTAATTTGTAGTGTTGGTGGTTGTTCATTCTACAACATTATGTTCTGAAGGAAAATAAGGGATCTGGCTCTTTTAAAACAATTCTTCCAAGAAATGGAACTGTTCCTTTGTGTTTTGCTAAGAAAAGGAAAGGACAATAGGCTAATTTGATAACCCCTGGCTTGGATGGGTAGCTGAGATGTTCAGGATTTGGGGGGGGCTTGCTTTTTTGAGTGCTCAATTTGAGATAGTTTAAAACAGTGTGCTTCCCAGAAGGTGGGTGTTCAGCTTTATTTTAAAAAGTGTGAATGTTCAGAATCTCACCTTGGGTCCTCCAAATAATTTAGACCCAGATCCTCAAAGGTATTATAGCTTGTATTGAAATCAGTAGGGGTCAAGAACCTAATTATCTTTGAGGAGCTGAGCATTTCTTTCTTGGAGAATCTCAGCCATCCATCCTTGTGCACCAGATTAGAAACAGAAGGGTCAGGTCCTCCTTATATGCAGTGTAAATGTACTGGCTTCAACAGAGTTGCATGTGATTTATAGTATAAGGGCCTGATCCAAAACCTGGAAGTCTGTCAATTGTCTGCAGAAGATTTTGAATCAGGCCCTACATTAAAAGGGAACTGGATCTAGAAGTGCTAGTGGAGAAAAGCTAACTTATGGCTGAGACTAAGGTTTTGTCTACACTTAAAAGTATAAGGCACAGCCATAGCAGTGGAAGTCCAAACATGGCCACAGCCCTAAATAACCACCTCCACCAGTGAGGTAGCAGACAGTGCTGGGGAGCCCAGCACACACTAGTGCTTTGCAGTGCTGTGACTTGCTGCGGTGTTTTTTCAGAAGGCTTGGTCTACATTACCAATTTTTCAGTCTAACTGTGCTGCTTAGGAGTGTGACTGAACCACAGAGATATACTGAACTAACCCTCAGAATAGACAAGCACACTATGTGGACAAGTAACAGAGAGGTAGCCGTGTTAGTCTGATCTTGGTAAAATTAAAAAAAAAACCAGTCATGTAGCACTTTAAAAACTAACAAGATAGTTTATTAGGTGCTGAGCTTTTGTGGGGCAGCTACTGCCTCTCGTGGAGGTGGAGTACCTATGTGGACAGGAGAAGTTCTCCTGTCTATGTAGACAGGCCCTAACTATCCAGTTTAGGTGACTAAATCCCAGTTTTGGCTCCACCATAAGCCACAAAACTCCTGTCAAACCAAACTGCACTCCATTCAAAATTTGGGTGGGGAAGAAGACTTGGTGATGATGGTGCCCATCTTAATACTTTTAGCTCCAAACCTTAACTGGGCCAAGTTCTCTATTCTAAAAATGAGATAATACTTACCAGTTTCACATGGGAGTTGAGATTTTAATTAGATCCCCTGGCCTCCAAACATACACAGGTGTTTATGCATAGACCCAATGACTACTCATGCTTAACAACAAACATCTTTGTACATATTTGCAACACAGGGATGGTTAGTTTGTAAAACACTTTGGATTCAAGGTATAACACGTGCAAAATGTCATTGGGTTCTACTATTATCCTTTTTGAGTGCTAATAAACTCTTGCTACCATGATTTATGGCAATGGGTTGGATTTAAGGAAAATGGTAGTGATTCCATCATCCAATAAAAAGGAAGAAAATGTACTTAATCGGGGTCAGGATTTGGCCTAAAGGGACTGTTGTTTAGTGAGATTATTGCTATGTAATAAGATTTTGAATAATAATATTAAAATATATTACCCTTGAGTATAGCAAACAAAGATTTAACCCTATGTTCCCCAAATCTTTACTAAAATATTTTGCATTGATTTGTTCACTGTTTAATTTGAGGTGGGGGAGAATCCTGTATATTCCTTATTTTGAGTTACAATGCTCTCTCTAAGAATTCAAGAACGTTTATTTGCTTAAAGACTGGCCAGTAAAAAGGCCCCCAAGTCTAATCCCCTTTCTGTTACACACCGAAAACTCTTTGACGATTGACTTTTTCACGTGGAAACCGATCTGCTGCGACTGGAAGTGAAAAGAGACCATTTCTTGAAGGGGGGAAGGGGGAAAAACCTCTGAAACTCTGTTGTGAAGAAGTCGTTGTCCTTGGCCTGTGTAGTAGCGGCAGCAGCAAAGGCTTTTTGATCCTCAGATTTGTAAACTTGTAGACATAATAATGCCATTTCTCTAGTGTTAGCAGGTGTCCTGTCTGGAAGTTGCTGCCTCAGCCTCCAGCAGAGCTGGGAATTAGAAAATTGTCTGTCTTTCCTGAACCGTGAAGTGCTTCTCTAAAATAAAGGCCAGGTCAGATGTTAAAGGGACATTCTTGTCTTCTGAAGCCGAAATAATCTACAGTCACGTAGAGAAATGAAGGCATCCTCCTCCCAAAATGGTCAATCTCTTTATCTGCCATTATATTTCCTAGGGTTGAGGAAAACTCTTTCCATTCTCTGCCATTTCATCATATTACATTTCAACCAATAGTTATCCTCTGGCTCAGTACTTATTTGTGATAGAGAAATAACCAGACTTTTTTTTTTTTCCTGATGGGCTTTCTTCATCCCTAGTGAGGTATTTCAGTGAACATGAATTGTGCTTTTAGTTTTAATTATTTTTTTCTGTCTTCCTTTTCCTTTCACCAACTTCTGTCAAATCCATGAAAATATTTGTGTGTTTGAGGTTATGGTTAAAGGGATTTTCATGGTACAGTTTCAGTGTTGCCACAAATACACTCCAAAAACCAAAACAACAAAAACAAGCCCCTACCCTGTTGTTTGCACTTAATTTACGGTAAAAGAAATTTTGCTCGACAAGACATCTTTGCAATAGTGCTGTGCCTCTTTCTTCTATCTGCTAACACAACCTCCTGTGAATGCTGCCCAAAATTTCCCATCAGAAGACCCTATTTTCAGCTGCTAATAAATTTGTAAAATTTCACCTGTTTGGGCTGAAATTTTGTATTTAGAGCATCTACCTCAGGCTGATTTTTGTTTCTGCATTTCAGCAAAATAGCTTTGATACTTCCAAGACTAAGGCTAGTGAAAAATATGCTATTGGGTCCATGTTTAAAAATATTCTGGTGAACTTTTCTTTAAAAACCTCTGGTGCCTCCATGCTTTGCAGCAGAGATTTGAGTTTGGTAGTGGAGGAGAGGCCTTTACTGTCAAGAATTTACATTTTGCTGTCCATGTGAAAATTAAAGACTGTATCATAATGAATATTCACAAGGGGAGAGATATTAAGGCTGTGTGGATAATTTTTATTCTGACATTTCCAAACTTTCACGTGCATGACTTTGAACCTTAATAATATTTTTAATAAAGAAGCTTGTTTGCATATGTGCACTATATCATACAAATAGGGTTGGCAGAAAAATCAGTTTTTTATAACTTCACTGGAAAATAACAGTTTGTTTAAAGCATTTTTCTATCATCTTTTAAAATGCACAACATTATTGTCAACTTCATATGTCCAAATGTACAGAGCAAATAGCATTAAATCAAATTCTAAGTTCTCAAGCAGCATTCTTCTTTCTTTTCCTGTCTGTAAATGTTGGTTATTATTGATGGAAATATTTGTTTTTGTTTGTGTATATAGTGAAATCAATATTGACTGATAAATATCTAGTCCTTCCAAGTCTATATATAAACAGTCTTGCTGCTTGTTCTCTTGGGTTTGCACAAGTATGGAGGGGTGTGATGTCATTATCTCAGACTCAGTTTTCAACTCAAAGGCTGCACTTACACCTACCAGGATCACCTCACACAGACTAACATCACATCTGCAAAAAAGCAACAGAGAACTTCATAAAAATACGGTGCACTTACCTACTGCAATATCTTCCATCTGAGGATCTCAAAATACTTCACAAATATTAATGAATTAATCCTCACAATGCCTCTATAAAGTTAACAAGTATTATTACTTCTATTTTACAGAATGAGAAATTGAGGCAAAGAGTCAGATTTTTATGTTACTTGCAGCAGTATAAATCTGGGGTATATCTATTTATTTGGAAAAGGTTCCTCTGAATGGAACTGAGAAGTGATGAGTCATACAGAAAGTCAGGGCTGGGACTAGAATTAGAACAAAGTAAAATTTTTCAACCACACCCTTTTTTTCTTTCAATGAAATATAGAGATGCGGCAACATTGAAATAGTTTTTGCTGAATTGTTCATTCTTAAAATAAACTTTTTTTACAAGAGTAAAAATATTTCACATTGACATTTTCAAAAGTAAATGTTTCTTTTTTATTTGAAACATTTATTTAGAAATTTCCTTCCATTCTATTTATTTGTGTTTTAAAGTTAAGATGCTTGAAATCAAAATGAAATATTTGAGCGGAAAATTTTTTTATTACTTTTTTATTTCCTAAAAAAATTGAAAAGTTTCAATTTCATGTTGACCCAAAAAATCAGTAAATTGTATAGCCCTAGTTAGAATCCAGGGACTAGATTCCACTTTAGATTACATCAGCATAAATGACTGACTTCAGATTTAGTCTAGATTTACAGTGAATGGCAATGAGGGTTTGGTCCCCAAGTCCCTCAACTCCAAGTTGTACTCTATACTTGATTTTGATTTCATTACACCATTATAATGATATTTCAGTGGAAATTCTCCTGATTTTCTGAGAGATCAGAATTAGGCCTATCAGACCAGACAGACTCCTTTAAATCTACTTACACTCATTTTCCAATGCGAGTACAATGTCCACTAGTATAACTTCAGTTCTACTGAGCCAGAAAGTTCTGGTTGCCTGCTTGAACTTACACGTTTTTTCATCATCATCTTAATTGCCTTCCTTTTCTTTGGATCCTTGGGCAGTGGGAAACCCACCAATTTAAAGAGTTGCTACATCGCACAGAAAGCAACTAAAAGATCAGATCCATAGAAGGTAGCTCATGCTGCCGAATCGGACTTGCAGAGGAGACTTTCGTCCAAGAAGGGCTGTTTGAATACTGTAGAATTGTACCAGCAGGATCAGAGCTGTAAAGCAGCAGCTCAAGCCGACATGCGATAGAATCACATCTTTTGAAAGCTGCCCTAATACTTTGCAATATCACCCTCACTTTATCATCTCTCCCAGCTTAGTTTTGTTTTAACACACAGTAAATGAGGCTATTAGAAAGTCAGAGATTTTCTCTTATTACTAGGGTTGCCAGGTGTCCGGTTTCGCCCGGACTGTTTGTTATTTGGGTCCCCCATCTGGTAAAAACAACAGAAAATACCGAACATGTGAAATGTCCATTATTTCCCGTTTCCCTCGGCCGGAAGCCCGGCAAGGACAATTTTTTATTTTATTTTTTTCTTAACTTTGCCCCCCCTTTTTTTCTCAACAACTTTGGTCTCCCCTTTTTCTTTCTCAACAGATTGTTTTCTCTGGTGTTTTTTCTTGGGGGAGACGGGGTGTTCAGTATTCTTTGTTAAACCACCTGGCAACCCTACTTATTTCAGCTTGTACAAATGAGAACTTCTCCAAAAAGTCTAGATAAAAAGAAATATTCCTCTCCACACTCTCTGTCACACACAGAGAACTGAACAATGAGCAATTTTTCAGTACAGAACTAATAGGTAAACATGGAATCATAGTCTCCGCTGATGTAAGTAGCTCTGGCTTTTCGGAAGCAGATACAGCTTATTTAAGACAAAGCAAGACATCACATAGCATTTTGTACCATAATTTTTATTTAAAAAAGCAATAATTTTCTTTAAGCAATCCCAATGAATTCCCTCAAAACAGGGCTTCCATCAGCATCAGGCATGCATTGTTCCATCCATTAGTTTTCTTGGACAAATGTAGGGAAAATCCAACGTTTAATAATGTTTCACTTCTTTAGTTGCACATTCTTGCAGGAACATGTCCCATGGCTCAGGACTCAAGTGTCACAGAACTGCTGTCATGTTCAGTGACCTTTTGCAGTGTACTTTGGATCTGCACTTACTTGGGTGAGGGACATCATTCTCTATTGTCAGGAACAACATGTTGGTTGGCATACATCACTGCGGGGACTCTATAATGACATGAACAGAAAGGAAGGATGGTGTTGCGTTTAAAAAAACTCAGCTCAGGATTAGGTTCAATTCCTATATTTCCTTAAGTCCCACTGTGTGACTGGGGCAAATGGTCAACTTTTGTGCCTCAATACCCCATCTCTCTAGGAATACTGATTCTTCCTTTTCCCCACCTTTTGCTTGCCTTTCCTATTTCGAATGTAAGAGCTTCCAAGCAGTGATTGTCTCTGTGTAGCTAATCTCATTTGGGGTCTCCAGTTGCTACTACTGTAATACATATTTACAACCAGGAGGCCCACGGCACCTTAAAGACTAACAAACTGATTTGCGCATCAGCTTTTGTGGGCTGCAGTCCATGAAAGCTTATGCTCAAATAAAATAGACTTTAAGGTGACGGGAATCCTCATTGTTTTTTTGAAACAGACTAACATGGCTTCCCCTCTGAAGCTTCATACAGTTATAGATATGTATAGATCCTTATATAATATATGCCTTGAAACATTGTGTCCTGGTGTAAGTTAAAATGGCTGCAATATAGCTAAGATGGCCAGAGTAGGAAAATGACTCATGTTTGGCAACAGGTGTCAAATGCAGGTCCTATTGCACCCTCTCCGCCAGCTGTCAGGGTTGAATAGTCTGGCCACTAATGTTTAACATGTGCTGCAAGTAGTTTGGTCCTGTCACAAAAAGAAGGCTCGATCTGTTGTGGAATGTGGGATCCAGCAAGGTTATGTAGTGATTGTTGAAAACAATTTGGCTTAGAGTTTGTGGACAACAGTAAATCAGTTCCACATTAGATTATGGCATTTTGAAATTGGGTTTAGTTCTGATTAGGAAAGGAGACCACAATTTTTGAAATTCTCAGTGAAATAGAGAGGTCTGAAATCCCTAATTTAGGGATGTTTTCTTGGAAGCCCAGAGGATGTAGACCCTAAAACTGCCTGGCCAACCTGAGGCTCACAAGCCACATGCGGCTCTTCCCCCTTCCCCCAGGTGCGACTCAAGAAGCCCTCCCCATGGCTCGTAAGCTGCCCCTGTGCTCCCAAAAATGGCCCTCTCATCCCGTCTCCCTGTGCTGACCTGGGCAGGGGAGCTGTCCGGCGTGGCCATGAAAGATGCAGAATTAAAGATAGAGGCGAGTGGCGGGAGCCTCCTGTGACCAAAACGTGTTTAAAAGTGTTTTCTTAAAGGGGCTTTTTTTTTTTTTTTTGCTCAACCAAAGTCGACAGGGGGCTCCTTTTAAAGATGCTGTCCTTTTTTTTTTCTCAACAACTTGGCTCTTCATGCTGGATCCACGGCTCTTTGGCCATCCCTGCCCTAGAACATCAGGCTTCCAGCCCTCTAGAAGGCTTGCAGGTGGCCTGCCAAAAAGCTGGGTGGCCAGCTGGCAGGAAAGTAGGCAGGTTTCATAGGAAATTCATTGAAATCTCGCTATCTCTGTTGGACATTTGGATTTTGACAAATTAGTAAATCCCAAACAAAACACTTTCATCAACATTTTTCTGACTAGCTGTAGTTTGGCTTTGTTTGTATTAGTTGCTAAACCAATTCCAACCATATGTGAGAGGCCTGCAGTTGAAATTAGGATCAATTTCCTTGGGCAGAAAACAATCTAGTATTTTACATTTTATACCATTCTTAAACTGTATTTGAAATTCAGTTTATGCGCCAGTAATAGTCTCAGAAATAGTTTGTCCTACTCCGTGATGGCTGGCCAGCTCCATTAACTATTTAAAGAACACTCTGACAACTAGAAATCTAGTTTACTGAGGAAAACAAAGCCCTGGGACTACTTGTTTGAAAAAGGGTTTTCAGACTCTGGATATATGTTATAACTGTGATGAGTTAGGAACAATCTGTAGCACCATTTTGGTTACCACAGTTACTTTAGGGAGAAAAAAAATCCCTGTGCATAATGCAGGGTCTATGCAACACTAAAAATGTGTTAGTTGTGGTCATATTGGAATACAAATTTGTTTCAAGTTTCAGGGGGTAGCTGAGTTAGTCTGTACAAGATAGTTGAATAGTTAAAAGAAGCAGATAAGGATCATAGGATAGCAGTTAGATAGGAAGGGTACTGATGCAAGAATTTACACAGACAATGAAGGGGCCAACAGTTCTGCTTCTTTTAACTATCTGCCTACTTGTTTTTCCCTTTCATATTTTCATACCCTCTGCTCCTTGTCTCCCACCCCTTTCCTTTTTTTTCCTTCCCCCCTCTCCATTCTTCCCTATTTATTTTGGGTCTGCACATCCTAAATTCAAAACTCCAGTCATCTGAAGAAGTGGGCTGTGCCCGTGAAAGCTCATGATACCATCTACATGTTTTGTTAGTCTGTAAAGTGCTACCAGACCATTTGTTGTTTTTTAAGTTTAAGCTTGTTTCTGTTAACTATTCCAAGTAGAACTGGGCCTATCCTGTCCTATGTCACATTCAACCAACTAGTTCCGGGGCATTGTGTTCTGGGAAAGGCAGCTGCTTTGTTGAAGAAACCCTGTTGTAAAGTATCCAACTTGTGTAATATGTAGCAGATCCACAAGGTGTTATTCCCACACTGTCACTCAAACCATACACTGGCAGGTGGCTGTAAATTATTGGAGGGTGTTTATATAATGTACAATAAAATGAATAGCCGGTAGCTACCCACACACATACCAAATATGTGAGCAATACTCTATAGTTTCTGTAATGTTCCAAATCTGCTAAGCTTCTTCCTGCCCAACCCTTTTCCCCTGTCTCTCTTCATGGCCCCCACACGTCGGTGGTTGTTTATTTGAATCATGGCAGAACTCAGAGACCCAAACAAAATCAGGACCCCATTATGATAGGCTGCCCTTGTTCAGCAGTTCCCTCTCCCAAAGAGGTTATAACTGAAGGACAAAAGAGAGTGGGAAGAGAAAGAGGCACAGAGAGATTAAATGACTAACCTATGTCCTAGTCTCTCACTTGGCTCCTTAGCCAGTTCTTTCTCCCCAACCTATGGGCTCCCGGTCCCCCTATCTCATTTCCCTCACTGTTATGCAAACCCAGTCAGTCAGTCACAGTCTCCTTCCAGACTGCAAGTCCCTGCTCCTGTTTCTGTCTACATCTTGGGGGGGGGAGGAGTTGTGCCCACGCTTCCCCGCCCCAGGCTGGGGGCAGGAGCTGAGCCCCGAGCACAGTACTAGGAGTGGGGCTGGCAGCTGGGTTCAAAATCTGGGGTGCTGCAGCTCCCTGGCACCCCTGCTTCCCACACCTTTGGCCTTACCAGCTCCTTGTCCCAAATTACTCCTCCTGCCTCCCACCAGGTTGAGCTTTTGTGCCCAATGTCTTTAAATGGGGCTACTTCCTCCTCTATGGCTGCTTGGGCACACCAGAAAGCATAGGAATGATAATCTCCCAACTCTTAGGTCTGGTGCCCAGATCTGGAACAGTTCATTGCAGCCCAGGGCTGCCATTACAGGGAGAAACCTGCTCTTCCCAGGGCTGGAGCATGCTTCATGGAGATGGAATCTTAAGGGAATTTGGTTCCTAAAATCTAAGCAGTCTGTTGAACGTGTGAAAAATGTGATCTTTCAAAGGCTTGTAGCTGGGCTGAATTTGGGTGGATTTTAACCTGCAAAAGGCAGGTTCCTGATACAGAGGCCATCCACCTGCCCAATTTCAAGTCCCTTCTTCTACGGATGAATCTAGTAGAACTTTTCATAAAACAGTTAAACCACATTTTTTTAAAGATGGGGCAAAACAACATTGTTTCCTTTGCCTCGTTACTGGAAGTGGCCTTTTTTTTTAACCTTCCCCAAAGCAAAACACAGTGATTTCAAACACTATGATGAAGTCAAAAGCAACAGAAAACAGTGTCCTAGTATGGGAAATGTCAGGAAAACTTAAAAATAACCAATGCTTTCTGCTCTGCCCCCACAGAATGTTATTGCTTTGAATTAACTCCGTTTCTTTTAGGGCTTCATCCAATGCCCCATGAAGTAATTAGTACTATTTATTTGTGTTACAGTAGTACCTCTGACTCCCAAAATGAGACTGAGGCTCCCTTTTGCTAGGAACTGTAAGAGCATGTCTATACTGGGAAATTATTTCAAAATAACTAAATTTGAAATAATAATTCCTGAAATAACAAAATTGAAATAGTGTATCCCCACTATGGGGAAGCCTCAAAATTAGTCTGAGGCAGGCTTTGTTAGGCTATGACTATACTGGACTGTAGTTCGACATAAGATACACAATTTAAGCTAAGCAAATTGCGTTTCTTATTTTGATCTTATTTTGAAATAGCTATTCAAAATAGCACAGCACCAAATTTTGAAATAACCCGCTATTCCAAAACATCCCTTACACCTCATGGAATGAAATTTACAGGGACAATGGAATATCGAGTCCATTATATTTAGAAATAATGAGCTTGCTGTGAAGACGTGGGATAGCTATTTCAGGATACTCCGGTATCCCAAAACAGCGCTGCAGTGTAGCTGTAAACCTTATTGTGGGTGCACTACATTGACTTAAAGTACCAGGAAACCTTGGGAAGCAATTACTTCAAATTACTCTGGGGAGTAGTTATTCTGAAATAGCAGTAGAGCAGCATCCATACTTCGTTATTTTGAAATAACTATTCAAAATAAGCATTATTCCCTGGGGAACCAGGAGTACAGATTTCAAAATAACCAGCCCATTATTTTGAAATTACAGGCTTGGTAGTATGGTAAGAGACATTCAGTGCTCCAAAGAGAATTTATAATATAAATAGACAATAGGAAGGGAAACAGGTGAAGTGACTTGCCAGAGATCACACAGCTGGTCAATGGCAGAGGGCAGAATAGACCAAAGCTCTCCTTAATCTAGAGACAAGATTCATTGTTTTCTGTATGGGATACTCTTACTTGAGAATCTTTCCAATTATCTCAACAGGGGATAGATCAAATCTTTACTTACTATTATTTGAATCTGTGAGTGGAGGAGCCAACTTGATATATGCTCACACAGTGGAAGAGTAGGAACTAACACAGATATTATCCTGTCCTTAAAGGATCATCTTTATTGTCATTTTGTATGTGTCTGTCTTTCCCAAAATTTAAATATAATCTCAATTTTGTAGGAATGGGGCCAGTGAGGAAACATCTGGTGTTTACCCTATATTCTGTGAGAATGCAGCAAAAGCTGACAACTTCATTCATGCAAGTCCAGCTGTGGTCATCTAATTACTTCTTTACACCTAGGCAACAGAACTGCTTTTTTTCTCTATATATCTATTTCTTTTTCTTCATCTGGTCATTAAATTTCCTTTTTACCTATTTTTTTTTAATACAACCAGTGTACTAAAAAATCAAGGTGTGATGCATTTGGTGTGAACTAGATGCTTCCTAAAAATTAACCATCGTGATTCTGGTATGTGAGAAACTATTCTTTTAAGAAATGAAACAATCATGCTGTTATTTATATTGAATGGTTGGAGCTTTGGAGGGGCAAAACCAATAAAGCTCACCAATAGTGTTGCTATAAAAGGAAGAGATCTAGGGTCAACCATATTAAGAGTACATCTATCTGAACTAGTTTAATTACCAATAGATGTTGCAGTTGCTGCTAAAGATATGCTAATCCTTCAAAATAGATAGTTGGCTTTTGGGGGAAGAAGCGTTGTATAAGGGTGGACTGCCTGCCAATTACTGCATTTCATAAAGAATTCCCTCTAACGAGTTTCTCTTTAATTTTCCTGCAGTGCTATTTTCCTTCCGAAACGCACTGCAGGATTCTCGCTTATGGGTACTCACAATGAGCGAATCTCTGAGGTCTGAAAAGAATAGACCCCAGTTCGCTAACTGGTAAATGTGAACCTCTATGTTAGCAGACATATAGCCCTCTTTGCTGGAAAACTGGGCAGTTGATTTGGGTTAGAGACTTCCTCTTGTCTTCGTTCTACGGTCAATACAGCTTGAATATTCATCTGACTTCGGGCATTAGGCATTGCAGGAGTAATTATATGAAGCTCCTTAATTGTTTAAAAAAATCCCCGGCCTAGAATCCAAGCTGGAATGGTTTTAAGGGTAGCTTGTTTGGCATTAACGATTAGAAATCTCCCCTCCGTTTCGCCTATGTATCCCAGTGATAAAGGGCATTTTAAAGTCCCTCTCCCTGTGAATGAGCTCCAGTCAAATATTTTAAGAACTTCTTTACATGGTTTCCTCTGATGCATGTACTGCTGGGACATCTGGTCTTCTGTACCTAATAAAGTAGTCTAGATTTAAAATGAACTTCATTGGATTGCTTTGAAACTATAGGCACATATGGCTCATAATTAGCTGGATATCTCTTATAGTTAAATGATTTTTTTTCTCTCTCTCGCTGCCCATTCGCATCAATAATGGAAGCAAACAAAGTTCCAATTGTTCCCTGTTGCGGGACATTATGTGCCTGAATAAATGGATGTTGGCTGTGTCTACATGGATTTGCCATATGGCTACAAAGGCCAGAAGAATAGGGGCAGTGTGCTTTGTGATGGGAATAAGAAGAAGGCAGTGCCAAGCTGGGTGGAGCAGGGAATTCTAAAGGGGAAGCAGGGCTGCACACCTTCCAAAAGATAAGCAGGGGGGAGCAAAAAGAAACACACTATAAACGGATTCCCTTCTACCACAAACGCAAACCCAAGCCATTCACAAAGGGGGGGATGCTCACCAAAAAGCAAGGGCTTGGTTGGTCACAAGGCTCTGCCGGGAAATTAAAATTGCATGGTGGTGGGGGGAAGTCGAGGAAAAGTTTCCCAAAGACAAAGAGACGGAGGAAAATCCATTCTCTCTGCACCGAGGTGGCTTCTGTACAAACGAGCGGCCGCGCTCATTGTGGCTGGCAGTCTAGCCTCCAAGCTTTTCCCCGGGCCGGTTGGTGTCCTTTAACAATCGCTCGGATCAAGAACACGAGCCTTGTAATCAACAAACAAACTCCCTTGAACCCGCCAACGGTTTCTGCCTTGGGATGAGGGTTTGCACCTTGGGGCAGCCTGTGGCTCCTCCCTGCGAGGTATTTGAAGGCTGAGCGTCTAGATCGGTCGTTTCAAAAATTCCTATTGTGAGTCAGACGCGGAGACAATAGAAGTCCCAAAGGCACCTGCTTCCATGAAAGCAAGAGAAAAGCCCATAAATCCTGAAGGATCCAGCTGCCTCCCTCCGTGTATTGTGGGTCTTTTAATAAGAAAGGGGACCGCTATTTTTTTCCCTTTTCAAAGGGGGGAAAAGCGTTTTGAATCCGGACCCATTGAGGCAGGCACATAAAATAATCGAGTTCTGATTAAGTGATCATATCGTGTTGAGGTAATCAATGCTACTTTTATAGTGAGAAGCGTTTCATGCACTTCAGGCAGCGCACGGGACTCTGGGCCGCGCTTTTGCAATGAAGGGGGCTTGCCTTTCGCGCACAACGTGCTGGCTCTGGGGGAGTTTTATGCCTCCGCCCGTCTCCCGGGCATCATGAAATCGTGAGGTGGTTTGTTTTTTCGTTTTTTAAGAGGAATCATTGTTTTGTCTACACAACTGCTGCAGGAGTCAATTGCAGGAGGAGAAATGCCCCTGGCTGCAAAGCATGTGAAGCCACCGAAACCTCAGCCAGGCGAACCGCGGCGCTTGTGCGATTTGGGGATTTGTTTTGTAGGAGAAAGGGAGGAGTGTTTGAACGGAAGCCAGGGCTAAACGGGGTTTGGGGGAAGGAATTAATCGGGGACGTCTCCTTATCCCGGATCCTTCTGCTCCCATCCCGGATTCTTTTCGTTCTCGGCCCCTAGAGCCCCGCGCCCAGGTCTTTCCCCATACAGTGGATAAGCTCAGCTAATGCTTCCCCTTCTACACAGTTTTCTCTCCGCCTAAGGTTAGTTCAGAGTTTAAGGCTGCGCCCCTCTCCCCTAACGCCAGACGTTCATTTGGAACCGCAAAATTCAGTTCAGCGATATAAATCAGCAGCTGGATTTCACTGGGGGAGAGGGGAAACACGGAGATTTCAATTCGCCAGATTAAACTGCAGCGATGTTTAGAGGGGAGGAGTCAAAAAGGTCACTAAACCACTTATGAGTATTTTATAGGTACATATTGGCTAATATAATCCAACCTCAGAAATTACCGTAAAAACCGAAGGAAATTCAGCTACTAAAAGTCCATGTAAATTTTACCTTAAGAGCCTGCGTTAAACCACACAGCTAAGATATTTCAGCTGGGCAAGGCGAGCTGACTGCTTATCCCTGCGTGCATGTTAAAGCTGCTCCAACCATGGCTAGCGTTTAAGGGCCGTACAGTGGCAGCCTCTTCTATTGTCTTATATTATCTACTGTTTGCACCGATATTGTCAGTTAAAAAAAAAAGCCCAAACTTTTCTAGGAAAACGTACTGTCCACTCACCCATTTTCAAACTATTTGTTTTTGTCGTTTTCTTAATTACAATTATGAGCTACAACGTGGGTGTATATGTTTTCAAGTTATGCATGTACAGAACATCCTGAAAATATACAGCCATTCAAAAGTGGTAAATCAGATTTAAGGAGAATAATTTCCCTGGATAGATTTCAAAGGAGGGCTATTTTCATTTGGTTTTCAAACTTATCAGGATTGCAAGGTGGTGTCTTAACTGACAATATTTGTCCATTATGACAAAATAGGCAGCAAAATATTAAATACTCCATAATGTTGATTTATGACTATTTTTGCAACTAGACCCTAAGTTACAGTTAACAGCACTATTTCATGTTATTTCTATTGCAAACTATATTTTCCATGATTTATAGCTGGCTCAAAACACATATTCTGGATTTAAACTGGCATTCCAGGAAACACTTTCTTGCAATTCAAATATTTTGTTCTCCAATAAAACAAGGTATCAAATACAAGCAAGTTGGGGATTTCAAGTTTACAAACGTGTTAGTAGGCACATGGCAGTTTTGCATGTAGTCTTTGGATGCACATAGCACTGTGTGTACTTGAGATGCAGTGTAATTTTTAATTATATAAACCCTTCTAGACAAGAACAGAATGGCTCCATCTATTGTGTCAAGGATTAAGGGCTCCCTAAATGCATCAACACAGCAGAGGAGCCACTATGGCTTATCATGCCACTGATCCGTAAATAACGGGTCACTGGAAGATTTTTGAATCAGACCATTCAAATCCTTGCAACTTGTGTGTGGGTGTGTCAAAGCTTGGCACATGTCAGTGGAACTTGAAGCACCTGACGGTATCATCCTATACACTGCAGAAAGATTGAACTGCAGTGTAAGTAGCTTTATAAAACAGTAGCCATGAGAGCTAATTTTATCTGGGTAGAGAGATGCTTTACAAAATAAACTATCCCTCCTCACAAGAGAGCATGGGGACAATCTTAATACTGTGGAAAGCTTTTTACCAGGAATTCAGTGTTCATGTGGTCTGAAGGGGTTAGATCTTTGTTCCGACCTGTTAAACCTTACATGAATAATAAAAGCAGAGTCAAGGGATTGTAATTTTATTAATATGGAATCTTTTAGATTAAGTAAATTGGACAGTTTGCATGGACTCCAGCAGTAACCACATCCCTTTAAGTTCTTCCCTAATTGATCTTTGTAAATCTGAACCACTAGACTAGAATAATCTCTTATGATAATGCACTATGTAGAGGAGAAGCTGAGTGAGTGCCTTTTAAATATTTACATTGGTTCTAATAGTGTTGCATCTTTCTATCCTGTGATTATGCCAGACATATAAAAGTGAGAATTTTCCTTGTTTGTTGTGTCCCTCTGCCCCAGAAGCTATGGAATGAGAGGGATTGAGATACAGTTTCAGTACTAAGGAGTAAAATAAGTCTATACAGGTGTTTTCTAATGTTTGTTAACTATGGCATTTCTTATCACTCTTGATCTTTAATACTAATTAACAACCAACAGATTTTTGGATTCTTTTTATTTGAATGTTGTGGCATTATTTGCATCGGCAGTGGTACAGACCGGCTCAGGAACCATTGAAACAGATTTGTCTTCAAGTAAAAACTAAAATAATTTTGATTTATAGCTACATTTTGTGAATGCAAAAAACCCCACTATAAAAATAAAATTTACATTTTGTAAATAACAAAGCAAATATATAGTGCCCTTTGGCTTAACCAAAAGAAAAAAAAAACCACAAGACTATTCAGTATCAACCAACATTATCCACATTTGACATAAATAGAAAATATAAGTTAGTATAAATCTTAAAAAAAAGATTTGTACAAATATACATTTTTTTGCACTGAGAGATCAGCAAAGATTAAACATTTCATATAAATGACTTTAAAGCTTTACACTTCTGGCCAGTGTACGCACATTAGGCATAATACATCTATATATAAAAACGTAATACATTGCACAGTTGTACATTAACACTGTTCCGTCCATGGCTGTAGTCTGAGCCACGCTTACTACATGCAGTTCCTTTAGGAGCCCACATCTTAATCCTCCTTGCTCCAGCTCTCGAGAGATGCCCCTTTCCGAAGGGTGGGCAGAACAGCTGCTGGGCTCCGAGCCTCCAGACACGAAGCAAAGTCTCCTTTAGGGACCGTAGTGCAAAATCTGAAGGGGGGGGGGGAGAGAAGAGAAGCAGCCCATGAGTTTCGAGAACACGCACTGACAACAATCCAGGTCTGAGGCTGCTCCCAGCAGCCGCAGAGTCCCCGGCGGCCACAAAGTAACTCGGAAGACCCCGCCCCATCTCCCCCCTCCGCTCGGGCGAATGAGTCAGCGAAACCAGCTCCCTTTGCGGCCTGGTAGCAGCAATGGGGGGGGGGGGGCGGGAGGAGCTGCGGGGGCTTGCAAAGGGACTGGGCGGCCCTAGCCCAGGCTCCCCCCTCGGAGCCATGGAAGTGGCTTTCCTGCTTTGGCAGCAAGGGCGAGGAAGCCGGGCCCCGCCTTCCCACGAGAACCGCTCCCCTTGCCAACCCGGCCAGGCAAGAATCGGGCCCAGCTGTTTTCTTTGCAGGGCGAGAGCGCTGCAGCGCGACCCCGCTGGCCAGGGCCAGGCAGGACTCTGCCCTCCCCCAGGCCCGCCCGACCCAGCACCCTGGCCTGGCCGCCCTGCACACGAGGCTCGCTGGGGAGCGCGCTCACCTGGTTCACCGCAGCCGCTTGCGGGGCGTCTGTTCAGTGGGGACAACGGGCGCGGAGGCGGGGCAGCCGCCGGGATGCTCGCAGGCCGTCTTGGCGTCCCCCAGCCTTTTCCGCTTCACAAAGAAATCTAAGGAGCAAAGCCAGAGGGAGGCGTTACACACACCGCAGCCCCCCCTGCCGGGCGCCCTCTAGTCCCGGGGCGTCCTCCGCCCCCGAGGGGCCGAGCGGCTCTCTACGCCCCCTCTCTGCCTCGGGAGAGCTGTGCAGCGGGGCCGGGTTTGTTTACCTCGCCGGCCAGCAGCAGCAGCAGCGCGAAGTGCTGTGTAAGCATTTCCCCGGGAGCGCAGCCCGCAGCCTGCCCGAGGCGCTTCGGGGAAAGGGGAGGGGGGTTTGCCCCGAGCCACCCTCTTTACCTGTGATGTGGGTTGCGCTGCAGGACGAGACCCGTTTGAGCGGCGCGGAGGCGCACGGCGGGGCTCGGATTGTAATCCCTGAGAAATTGAGCTGGTCGGATCGGTTCTCCTGGTTGAGCCGCTCTATGCCCGCCGAGGTAGCGCTTTCCAGGGCTGCCGTCCTTCCCTGGGGGCTGGGGGAGGAGGCCGCGGGCACCGCCAGCTCCTGGTGGGAGTCCCTGGGGTGAACCCCCGCAGGAGTGTCCAGGCCCCCAAGAGACGGCTTGGACCGGACCAGCAGCACCGGGAAGCGGCACCTCCCGACCTGCAGCGTCTCCCGGTAGAAAGCCGGCACCGAGTCGCCCTCCATCTCTTCCCACTGCAGCCTGCCCGGGCCGTCCAGTGGGGTGTCGGTCTGGAAGTTGTAGTCCCACCGCCTCTGGTCGTCCTCGCTGATCTCCCGGAGTTTGCTCTTCAGCTCCCGGCTCAGCTCTTCGTGATCCACCGGGCCAAAGAGGTTCCTGCAGACCCCAGTGCGGGCGTGTAAGGGGAAAGTCCTGCGGGCGGCCAGGCGCTCCAGAGCCGAGGCGCTGGAGAGGTGCACGTTGGACATGATGGTGCTGCTGCTACTGTGCCCAGGGACCCAGGTGCAGTGCAGTGCGCCCAGAGAGAAAGGGGCTGTGATTTCTACACCACCCCCGAGCCTCTCCGCCGTGCCCGCAACCAGCCTCGGCACCTCTCTGCAGTCTGCTGGGGAGCCTCCGCCTGCCTCGCTTTTTAAAGCCCTCTCCCAAGTTAGAGCAAAACATCGATTAGCATAATAGTATTTCTCTTTAATAACACGCCTGCTATTGGTGGAAACTACGTTGTACCCGAGGGTGTAGTATCTCGGCCTCCGCGCCTCATTGGCTGAAAGAGAAAATGTGGCTCGGCGCCAAAAGTGGTAAGATCCTCGCCATTGGTAAATTGCGCCTGTCAGTCTGAGTTATATAGTGGCGGGGGGGGGAGGGGTTGAGCTTTAAAGCGTAACGTGACACCCAGCCTGTCTACAGTTCCCTGCCCCCTTTGTTTGCGGGCGTTGGTAGCTGGTGCTTCGGCTACTGCTGTGTGATTGCTTTTTTTTTGTTGTTGTTGCCTTTTTAACATTTAGGAGTCAGTCAAAGAATGGAGTCTCTGCGGTTCCTGGGGGAACGTTTCGAGCCCTTGTTTAATCTGCAGTCTTTTTAAGAGGCGAGTGGGTTTAAAAGAAAAGGGTTAGAAGAAAATCTTATAGAAGGGACCCACACGTTATCGGGAAAAACTAGCACAAAGCAAAGCTAGAAGCCTGCAGATTTCAAAACAAGGGGAAAGATCTTTTTTAAAAGGCTCTTTTAAAGGGTCATTGGAAGTAATAAGTTACTAGATGTGTTTCTACTCTAATGCAAAAACATGGCATATGAAAACCTCTTGCTTTTCTTGCCTGACTGAACTTCGAAATCCATATAATTCATACGTTTGTCTGCGATAGATAGCTAAACTTACTATTGTTTTGCCAGGAATCAGCTGACTTGTGCTTTACATTTTCTGCCGATCATTGGCAATCATTGTTTTTTTGTAAGATTTCCTCTCCCCATCACAACAAAGGGCTCATACCATAATGGGCTTTCTTTAATACTCCTCACCACAGAAACAAGCGAGGGAAAAGATCAACTTTACAGTGATTTTCAGGTTAAGGAGCAGTCTCCCCAGTCCTGCAGGATGCTGTTGTCTCTAGGAGGCCTGATCTTTTGACTGGCTCATCTTTTTTGCTTCCTTTACAAGAAGGGGGCGGGGGGGGGGGGAATAATGAATGATTGCTTATTACATGTGAATGTAGTGTTTGAGAAGTCTACATCTGACTGAGCAACGGAGACTTACAGTCGTGTCTTTATCCAGCAAACAGTCACAGAGCAAGAAGCAGTAAACTGTTGCCTCTCCACCCAGAAAAGAGAGTTATTCTTAATGTCAGAAGATTATTTCGTTTCCATGTGCCCCAGTCCATTTGGAAAGGTGATGATTAGTACTAAGTTGGGGCAGATTGGAAATGGTAAACTAGAGGTGAAAGGCTCTGCATCCCATTACCAGTTCCTACAGCCACAAAGTGCCCTTGAGCAGAAGGAAAACCTTTTCTTTTAAGCATTTTTTCTACTCTTTAATCCTCACTGCTGTGAAGCAACTGGCTTCAGATCAGCCATCGAAGCCACTGGCATCCAATCCTTAGCAGTGAGGACATTGGCCACCTGGAGGGTAAGCAAACAATGAAGTGACTAAGTTCACTGGTGTCACTTGGAATGTGGAGACTCAGACAGCTTTCCCCAGGTTGTGGGAGGTGTCAGACAAGGCACAGAGGCCATTCATTGTCATACTTGTGTGCTACGTCTACACTGGCCCCTTTTCCGGAAGGGGCATGTAAATTTCACTAGTCGTCGTAGGGAAATCCGCGGGGGATTTAAATATCCCCCGCGGCATTTAAATAAAAATGTCCGCTGCTTTTTTCCGGCTTTTAAAAAAGCCGGAAAAGAGCGTCTAGACTGGCCCCGATCCTCCGGAAAAAGTGCCCTTTTCCGGAGGTTCTTATTCTTACTTTTCCGGAGGCTCTTATTCTTACTTTTTTAAAAGCCGGAAAAAAGCGGCGGACATTTTTATTTAAATGCCGCGGGGGATATTTAAATCCCCCGCGGATTTCCCTACGACGACTAGTGAAATTTACATGCCCCTTCCGGAAAAGGGGCCAGTGTAGACGTAGCCATAGTGTTACACATAGTATCTGCTTCCATAAGGAGAGACTGGAAAGGTCTTTTGACCTCCCTCAAATCCCCAGACTCCTATATAAAGAAATATTCAACCAGTATGCAAGATTAGCAACGGGCTGCATAGAAAGAGACCTCAGTACTTCTTTCTCCAACCTATGATGTGGGGAAACATCTAAGTCCAGAAAGGGTCAAAGACGTGATTCCAGATAGATTTGGCCAAGGAAATATGCAATGATCTTCCTTATGCTGAAGAGTAAGGAGAGACTAAAGGAAATGTTGACCCCTTGAATTCAAAATTTTGTGATAAGGGATTAACACCCCGCTGAGAAAAACTGCTCCTGATCGTTCTAACATAGAGAAGCTAAAACAGTTAAAGTCTTCAGACTGAAAACGCCTAATTTCCTTGTAACAACTTTCCTTATGAGTTGTTCATGCTAGTAAGTAATGCCAGGTGAAGACACAGTTGATCCTTCTGGGACAATATAGGAATCACACACAAGAACATGGTACGTATGGCTCAGTCTTGTAAAGCTCACAGGAAGCGATAGGAGAGTTCTCAT
Source organism: Pelodiscus sinensis (assembly GCF_052426305.1). Taxonomy (NCBI): domain Eukaryota; kingdom Metazoa; phylum Chordata; order Testudines; family Trionychidae; genus Pelodiscus; species Pelodiscus sinensis. The sequence goes on along the minus strand of NC_143056.1, from coordinate 115,659,632 downwards.
AAGTCATACAAAGGTAATTTTTCAACGATGTCTAGAGATGGTATGGGCTTGTCAGGTATGCTTGACTTTGTAAATAAACTGGAGTGGAAACAGCTAGCAGTAATATTTGGGGAAAATGCTACTTCATGGGTTTTTCTCATGGAAATTGACCCCCAAGATCATATGCTATTTGGAGGATGGTCTGCAGGCCAAAGAACAGCTGTTCACTGTCTTGATACATTGGCATGAACAGTATACCTCATAAGACATACTGAAACAGAAAAACGTTTGCTATGGAAGGAAAAGAAGCAGACATAATTCACCAACCAGGTCTTTAGTGGCAATAGATGAACCCAATATTATTTCCCTTTACTTAGCAACCTTTCAGGGATGCTTTATGAAAGAGTTGAGGGGATTGAAACCCATCCAGTCTCAGCCTACAAACTTACATTATGTGGCTGTCCTTTTCATAACAACTCCATTGTCAAAAGGGGGCAGGATCCATTCTCCTCTTCCTGCCCCAGGACATGAGAAAAGACTTATTAGTAATTTATGAACCCTGCAGACAGTAGCCAGACTGGAAATTGTTTCTCAGAGATCCCTCATCAGTGTTTTCCGTTCCAATTAGTTTCTCTAAGGTAGTCTTGCTAGTCTTGCTAGTCTACAGCAAGGGAGGGGCATTTTGCTGTGCTGCTTCTATTACAGATCTTCCTCAGCAGCCTGTTTCTGCTAGGAAGAAAACAGAATCATCTGACAGAATTGCATATACTGGGACCTATGTCAAGTGTAAGGGCACCTCTCAAAAGCATACTTTTCCAAAGAAATTAGATGGTGTGATTCTGTCTACAAGACATACTGAAGTAAGCTCTCCATTTTTTTTAATCACCAGAGACAACAAACACAAGCAGTTCACTTGCTATAATTATTTCTATTATTAGTCTTGTGGTGCTTCACACAAAAAAATCATAAAATTGGTAATGGTAGCCTGAAGTTGCACAGGATAACAAAGCATATTTTTACCAACAAGGAAAATTACAAGATATGTTTGTAGGTTTTCAGTACTAGAGGCGTAGTTATAATTTACAAGGAGTCTCTTTCCAGAGCATGTATAGGAATGCGGCTGCATCTCTATCCCTTTAAATAGCTACTGAAACCTCCAGAGGTTCTCACTGTGTTCTGTATTTTAAGCATCAGACACAGCACCATGGTGTATATGAAACTAAACCTTCTGTATATTTAGTAAACATGGTATTTAGAATCCCACTGTACCTGTATGGTTTCTACATATTTCGTTGTGTGAAGAGCAAAAGACAACACAGGTGTTAACATTTCTGGGCTTGTCTGTTGATTCCTCCCAGGTACTAGTAAGACTTCTGTCTTCTGGGTTTGAAAAAGAAGGGAACAATGGGAAAGGCATTGCATATGGATTTGGTGTCAGAGAGAGAGATTACCAGACTCCTAGGCCTTTTCTCCATTTCTGTCCTATCTTCCTAGGCTGCCTGCACCATCTATGAGTTGGAAAGGGGTCTCTGGTGTGAATGGATGAATTACAGGGAGAAAAAAATCCCTCTGTGTCTACTGAGTAGAGAAGAACGTGAGCACTGCTGACAACCACATGTTCTGTCTTGGAACAAGAATGTGATATTCACGTCACTCCAAGACAGGGGGTCTTGGAGGGAAGCCACATAAAAGTGCTAGAACTCATAGCTGTAACTCCACTGTTGTTTTTTGTACCCAATGTTTACTGCATTAGAAGGAATCAACACACGCTGTGCAGACAACCATTCCTGGCATTTAAAAGATCTGGGAATTTTCTCCAAAAACTCAAATTTCAGCCAACATAGAAAACTTTCCAGGGTTATCTATATAATAGTGATTTACATGTTACTTCAGAGATGCTGGTATTTAGACTCATGAAGGGAAAGTGTATTCATGGATTGTCCAGTGTTTGGGCCTGTGGGGGCAGTCACTTTACCTCCTGTCTCACCCATCAGCTGGAACAATTGTATGGCTAGAGTCCAGATCCAGAGGCTTCAGTGGTTGATGCACATCTGCAATAAGACAATCAACTTCCCTATCCTCACTCTTCACATCCATTTGTCATGTTGTCTTCAATTGTGACTTGTGCATTAAGACATGTGGGTAATGAGAGTATCAATGACTTCACCAGGGTATTCATAGTTTTATTATAAGCTATATAAAAAGCAATAGGGAAGAGAGAAGAAACAAGAATTTCAAACAGACAATGACTTGTTTATACTACTCTATATGCTGAAATGTAAGTACAGGTTGGACCTCCCTGGTCTGGCACTCTCGAGATCTCGTCCCGAACGAGGAGATTTGCTAGACCAGGAGAGGTCCCCTGCCACCAGCTCCTAAGCCTGCCGCTAGATATGCTTCCGGTTCGGGTTGGTCACGCTGCTGCTGGCCCCGGCTAGGCTGCTACCACTGGCCCCAGCATGGCTGCCTGCCAGGCTGCCACATGATCCCAGGCCCCTGCACCAGGCAGGGCTTCTAGCTGCTGACCCTTCTGCTGCCTGAGTCCTGGCTACCAGGGCTCTCTGGCCCAGGAACCAAGAGTCCCAGTTTAGGGAGGTGTAACCTGTACATTATATTCAAATTGATTAATTTTATAATTATATGGTAGAAATGAGAAAGCAAACAATTTTCAGGACAAGTGTGCTGTGTCACTTGTATTTTTATGTCTCGTTTTATATGCAAATAGTCTTTAAGGGTATGTCTACACTAGCCCCCTAATTCGAACTAGGGAGGCTAATGTAGGCATTCGAAGTTGCAAATCAAGCCTGGGATTTAAATATCCCACGCTTGATTTGCATCTTCCCGGCTAGTCGCCATTTTTGAAATGTACAAGTCCAGACTAACTGCCCGCATCTACATGTGGCAGGGACCCAGTAGTTCAAATTAAAGCCCTAGTTCAAACTACCTGTTATTCCTCCTGGATATTTAAATCCCGGGCTTGATTTGCAACTTCGAATGCCTACCTTAGCCTAGTTCGAACTAGGGGGCTAGTGTAGATATACCCTCAGTGTGCAGCGGCAGTCAAAAAACCAAATGGAATGTCTCGGTCTATAGATACTTGGATTATCTCTAGTCAGGAGTCATTAAAAAAGGGATAGAGAATAAGACAGAAAATACCTTATTGCCTCTATATAAATCCATGGTATGCCCACATCTTGAATACTGCAAACAGATGTGGTCACCTCATCTCAAAAAAATATGTTGGCATTGGATAAGGTTCAGAAAAGGGCAACAAAAATGATTAGGGGTTTGGAATGGGTCCCATATGAAGAGAGATTAAAAAGACGTGGACTGTTCAGTTTAGAAAAGAGGAGACTAAGGGGGGATATGACAGAGGTCTATAAAATCATGACTGGTGTGGAGAAAGTGAATAAGGAAAAGTTATTTACTTATTCCCACAATATAAGAACTAGGGGGCCACCAAATGAAATTAATAGGCAGCAGTTTTAAAACAAGCAAAAGGAAGTTTTTCTTCACTCAGTGAAAGTCAATCTGTGGAACTCCTTTAGGTAGGACTTTAACAGGGTTCAAAAACGGGCTAGATAGATTCATGGAAGTTAGGTCCGTCAATGGCTATTAGCCAGGATGGATAGGAATGGTGTCCCTGCCCTCTGTTTGTCTGGAGGTGGGTGACAGGGGAGGGACCACATGAGGATTACCTGTTGTGTTCCCTCCTTCTGGGGCATCTGGTATTGGCCACTGTTGGCAGACAGGATACTGGGCTAGATGGATGGTTGGTCTGACCCTGTGTGGCTGTTCTGATGTTCAGATCTTCAGCTGGTGTAGATCACCCTAGTGTTGCTACCTTTCTAATGGCCCTGAAGCCTCCATGCTGCTCTGCTTCTTCTCCCAAGGCTCCACCTTCTCTCTGTTTTAGGAGAAGAAAGAATTCAGAATTTTTAGAATAATCCAAATGTAGTGATGGTCTGAACAACATCTATATAGGAATGGCACATTTTTTTACCCCAAAGTACCTGCACCTTGTGTGTATTCAGAGTAATAAACTGTGCATATATGGGGACAAAAATATATTTTAAAACTGGTGTTTTTCTACTGTTAGCTGTATTGGTTCATCAGGGCTAGGGGAGAGAGAGCTATACTCTTTTCCGCCTTGTGCATCAAAACTGTTGTGAGGACTTAACTTTTGACTATTTCTGAGTGAGAAAGTTTGTCAGAACCCATGTTGATTTTTCTCAGCTGTCTGTTAGGGGGGAAAAGCTTTACATTGTAATTCAAACAAAATTGATGAGAATTGAGACAGCAAATATAGAACCCAGATCCTGTGATTTTCATTTACCAAACTGCACTTTAATCACCTCCGTTATCACTTTGACTGTACATTTCTATGAGTAAGATAAATAGATCCCTGTTATACATCATCACAAAAAACAAGCAGTTTTCCTCCTTGTAGTGATTCCAGAAGTAGTCATCTTAGCCGTGAATGGTCTAGTACAGGGTTTCCCAACCTATGGGTCGCGACCCAAATATGGGTCGCCATTACATTTCAAAAGAATCACCAGGTGGCTTCTCCCCCTGTTTTTGAATTGCCTTGGGTCACCAAGTCTTCCTGAATTGTCAAAATGGGTCGCCATCTGGAAAAAGTTGGGAACCGCTGGTCTAGTACTATAGATACAGTCATATAAACAAGCAAGTGATCCGTTGTGATCAGGTTCGGGAGGCCGAGGTAGGTCGCTGGAGCCCAGGAGGCGTGATCAGGCTCTTGAGGCTGAGGTTAGCCACCGGAGCCCAGGGAGCGTGATTGGGTTTGGGAGTCTGAGGTCAGCCTTGGGAGTTTAGGGGTGTGATCGGGTTTGGGAGGCCGAGGTCAGCCGCCAGAGCTCAGGAGTGTGTGATCGGGAGGCCAAGGTCGGTCACTGGAGCCCTGGGGTGTGTGATCGGGTTTATGAGCCTGAGGTTGGCCACCCAATCCTGGGCGGGAGCGGGGGGGCATGATCAAACTAGGGAGGCCGAGGTCAGCCTTGGGAGCCCAGGTGGGCATGACAGGGCTCGGCATCCAAGGTCAGCCTCCGGAGACCGTGGGAGGGAGGGGAGGCGGTAATCAGGCTCAGAGCCTGGGGGGCATGATCGGACTCAGGAGGCTGTGGTTGGCTGCTGGAGACCAGGGGAGCGTGATCAGGCTCAGGAAGCTGAGGACAACCACCCGAGCCCGGGGGTGTATGATGAGATTTGGGAGGCTGAGGTCAGTCGCTGGAGCCCGGGGGTGTGTGATCCGGTTAGGGAGGCCAAGGTTGGCCACCCGATCCTGGGGGGCATGATCAGCCTAGAGCGGCTGAGGTCAGCCTCAGGAGTCCCAGGTGCACTGATCTGCCTCGGACATCTGAGGTCGGCCTCGAGAGCCTGGGGAGGCGTGATCGGGCTTGGGAGGCCAAGGTCAGTCTTGGGAGCCCAGGTGTGCTAATCAGCCTTGTACGTCTGAGATCGGCCTCGGAAGCCTGGGTGGCTGAGGAGGGGGGACTTGATTGGGCTCGGGAGACCATGGGTGGCCTAGGTAGCCCTAGGGGCGTGATGAGGCTCGGGAGTTGTGATCGGGTTTGGCAGGCCGAGGTCGGCTACTGGAGCCTAGGTGCCGTCATTGGTCTCAGGGGTGGAGGTTGGCTGCCAGAGCCCAGGAGAGCATGATTGGGCTTGGGAGGCTGAGGTCGGCCTTGGGAGACTCGGGTCGGGAGACTGAAGTTGACCTTGGGAGCCCAGGGGTGTGTGATCAGGGTTGGGAGGCCAATGTCAGCCTCAGGAGCCCACCGGGGTGTGATCAGGCTCTGGAGGCCAAGATTGGCTGCCAGAGCTCAGGGGGCCGTTATTTTATTCAGGAAGCTGAGGTCGGTTGCTGGAGCTCGGGGGGCCATGGTTTGGTTTGGGAGGCTGAGGTCAGCCTTGGGAACCCGGGGGGGGAGGGGGCGTGATTGGGCTCGTGAGGCCGAGGCTGGCCTTGGGAGCCCTAGAGGGCGTGATCAGGCTTGGGAGGCCAAGGTCGACCACCGGAGCCTGGGGGTGTGTGATTGGGCTTGGAAGGTTGAGGTTGGCCTTGGGGGCCCGATGAGGCCGTCCTCAACCTTTCAAGTCCAATCATGCCCCCAAGGTCTTGTGGCCAACCTTGGCCTCCCGAGCCCGATCACATCCCTCCAGGCTCCCGAGGCCAACTTCGGCCTCCTGAACCCATTCTTGTGCCCCTGGGCTCCGGCGGCCGACCTCCGCCTCCTGAGCCCAGTCATGCCCCTCCAGGCAAGGATAGCCAACCTCAGCCTCTCGAGCCCAATCACATGCACCCAAGCTCAGTGGTCGACCTCGTCCTCCCAAGCCCGATCACGCAACCCTCCACGGTTCCCACTGCTGACCTCAGCTTCCTGAACCCAATCACGTGCCCCCAAATCCCCAGGCTCCGGTGGCCCACTTCAGTCTCCTGAGCCCGATCACGCTGGCCTGGGCTCCTGAGGCTGACCTTGGCCTTCAGAGCCCGATCACGTCCCCCCAGGCTCCAGTGAAATTTAATGGTATGTCTGTGCAATAAAAAAAAAACGGGGGCTGGTGCATGCTAGCTGAGTTGGCCTGGTAGGGTACAGGCTGTGGGATAGTTTCATTTTTTTGTAGACTCTATGGCTTGTAGACATTTTTTTGTAGACTCAGCTCTGGGACTCTGTGATGTGGAAGTATCTAAAAGAGCTTGGGATCCAGTCCAAACCCTGAATTTGAGCCCAAGTCAGCTGGCAAGGGCCAGCTATAGGCTTTTCTTTGCCATGTATATATACCTACCCTAAAAGGCTTATGCTTCAAGCTACTTTTCAAGGGCCCCTGTTAAGTCTAAAGTTACCTGTATTTATCCAAAAATGCACTGTATATGAAAACTCCAAATATAAAATAGTCTACACACAATACTTTAATTTGAAATAATATCAGCTAATGTAATAATAAATATTAGTTGTTTCTTCATATTATACATATATGCAGATTGGAATAATTTGCAGTTTAGTACATTTACACCAATAATATTTCATTTCTTGTCCTGCTTAAAAGAAACCAGACATAACCAAAGTTCAAATACAAGTAAAATACTTAGTAGAGGTGGTCAAAAACTTTTCATCAAAGGCTTCTTTTTAAAAAAATGCTATTTGGAATGATACAAAGTGTTCATACTCAAAACTTTGTTTTCACGATTAAACAAAAATTAAGTAATTTTGATTTGAATTACATGGAATCAAAACAAAAACAGTTTAATTTGGCTTTCACGTGGATGAGGAGGAAAACCCACCTTTCCTTTTTGATGCTATTTGATTTAAATTATCACATTTTGTTTGTTTCAGATTGCTTTGTTGAAAAATTGGAAAAATCCTTAGAAAAAATTCAAGCCCAATGAAAACTTTTCGTTTCACAGAAAAAGAATTATGAAAATTATTTCCTTTTTAACATCAGCCCTGATATTTAATCTTATCCGAGCCAACTACAAAACTTCTTTGCTTTTTATTGTTAACTGTTTACTTAAGCTGGTTTTCATCATTAAAGCAGAAAAAAGCACTAGTGAATCTAAACTCATCTGTTGCACAATCCACTAATGTATCTTTAGCCATAAGCTCCCTCTTCTTAGTAATATCTTTACATGACTTTCAATATATAGACATGATTATTAAGTGATTTTTTAAAAATACTCTTGCAACCTGATCTGCGCTCACTACCTTGGAATCTTTCATAGGTTCTAGGATTCTCTGTGTAGTTTATTTTTTTCTGTATATTCAGCAAACCTTACTGGTCTATGTTGTAAATTAGAAAGCATGACAGAAAATAGTAATTTGTAAGCAGTGCCTCAGATATGTGGTAAATTTACTGTGGAAGATGGAATTTTTTGTTGATTTCCTATGGAGTCATTTTTGACTGAAGATGGAGGGGAAATGGAGATGAAATACTCCATTACTTACTAATTTGGTTCAGTCCTCCATTTGTGTCCTTCGTCACCAACATGCCAAGATGTCACTTTAAAATATACAGATGTAATTTTCTGAATTCTGGTCAAAGTTGTTTTGTTGCTTTTTCCTACTCTCTTCTTGGGTGAAAATGGTAATTGACTCTATGCTATGTCTACACTGAAGGTTTCTTGCACAAGAACTTTTTGTGGAAGAGATCTTCTGCAAAAAGTTCTTGCACAAGAGCGCGTCCACACTGCCATGTGCTTTTGCGCAAGAGTTGTGCTTTGACGCAAGAGAGCATCCATACTGCAATGGACTCTCTTGCGCAAGAAAGCTCTGATTGCTATTCACAGAATGGCCATCAGAGCATCTGTGCTTTTTCCGATAGGGGTTTCTTGCGCAAGAAACCCCTTTTGTCCATCCACACACACCTTTTTGTGGAAGAGCTCTTGTGCAAAAAGGCTTATTCCTTATAGAAAGAGGAATAACTTTTGTGCAAAAAGCCCTGTCTTCTGACGATCTACTGTACTTTTTCTTGTGCAAAAACACACTTGTAGTGTGGACACTCAGTGAGTTTTTCTGCGAGTTGTCTGCAGTGTAGACGTAGCCTATCAGTTACTCATCTTTGTCATTGCTCACACTAATATCTACTTCAAATTTGGATTTTTAATATTCACTATACTACTTTTCTTGCACCAAGAAAGTGTTCTTTTTTGAAAAATTGTAGGGTGATCATTTCTTGGATGGAAGCATATGCTAAAGTTTAAGTGAAACACCTTGTTTAAGGTTTGTGCCAGTTCTGATAGAGATTTTTCATGCCATCTGTTTTGTCAATTAAGCTTCTTCTTTCTTATTATATTTCAGGTTATTTAGAGATCTTAACTGAGATCAGGGCCCCATTTTTCTAATCACTATAAATTGTTATAGTGAAAGACAGTGCCTGTTAACAGAACAAATAGACAAGTAAAGGACGGGAGTGGAAACAGAGGTGAAGTGACACACCAAAGCACTCACAGCAAGTCAGTGGCAGAGGTAGGACTAGATTCAGGGCTACTGATTGCTAATGCTGTGTGCTATCCATTGGATTATGCTGCCTGTCTTTAAATTACACTATATTCCTGCCAATTCAGCTTAGTGCCCATATAGTTGATTAGCATACACTAATATTTTATAGGTTTTCTTGTCTACCTTTTTAGACATCACAGCTCCCAATGCCAGTATTTATTGGGAGTCAGGAAATCTTGTTGGGTTAGAGTCAGAAGAACAAAAATGGCTGCTGCTTCTGGTTTTACATTATTTTTTGACCAGAAGTATGAGCTCAGCTCGGGGCTTGCAAACTGAGCAGGCATGATGAGCCTTGGCTCTGTTCCATCCCAGGCTTATAATGTGTTCAGACATACTGTCAGCTTTTAAAGATATCCTGCACTTGACCTTGTTTAAAAGGGATTTGCTGCTGAGAAAAATACTGTCAAATGCAGGAGTAAAATCTCAGCCTGGATTCCAGCACTGTAACTGCCACACTCAAGGAGAACAACATTTCTGGCCTCCTTCCTGCCCCTCAACTCCCCCAAAAGAGAGAGAGAAACATGTAGCTTCCTGAGAGCAGGGGATGTGAAGTGGAATCATGATAAATATCCTGGACAGTAAAGATAGGCAAGAACTTAAATTGGATATCACAAAAGATCCATTTTATTTTAGTGCCTGGAGTCTGAAGTCCTTTGTTTAGTCACAGAACCAATGAAAAATGTGTGAGCTCTGTGCAGTTTGCATGCAAGGAGAGCATTATAGCCCTGAGCTGTTTATTTCCCTTTTCAAACAGCATCTATCCATGTTACACCTTCTGTCCTAGTCAGGTGGTTTTTAGAAAGGTTTATATTACACAGCTGGTGAAAAAATTTGGTGCCAGACTAGAAAGGGGAACATTCTCTGTGAAGGATTAGGATCACAAACAAGGCTGTAATGGTAAGTGCCAGGATGTGCCTCATAGCCTTTGTTTTTAGGTAGTTCTAACACAAATTCCTTTGTTATGATATTAATATTATTTATGCATTATTATTTTGTTTACCATTCCTATCAAAGAGTTTGTGCTAAGAACTAGTCCAAGGATAAGGTTTTTGTTGTGATTTCTACCAGTGCAGCAGCCTAAAGGAACAGTTAGAGGGCAAGTGATCATCACCTACTAAACTACTCTGTCTATTCTAGCTCTGAGAGCAGGGGTGGGGGACCTTTTTTGGGTTGGGAGCCACCAACACCCAGAAAAATCAGTCGGGAAACAAGTAAGTGAGAAGCAAAAAAACCCAAACAACAAAAAACAACCCTCCCCTCACAGATGTACCCCCAACTGAGAAGCATGGGGGGAAAAAGACATTCACCTCACACCCCTCAAGCTCCAGCCCCGCAGTGAGGTGGGGGGGGGGGCGAGTGCAGAGGCTCAGGGCTTACCCCCTAGGCCAAATTAACTTAGGGGGGCCTGGGGCAAAGCTCTGGGGTGGGGCCAAAAATGAGGGGATCAGTGTGTGGGTTGCTGGGGAGCAGGCTGGCGGTATCGGTGCAGGGTCTAGGCCTGAGCTAGGGTGCAGGAATGGGCTGGGATTGAGGGGTCTGGCCTGAGGGAGGGTACAGGGGTTAGGTGTGGCGGTGCGGGGTCTGGGTGGAAGGAAGGATGCAGGGGCGGGCTGCTTGGGGTTTTGATGGGAGGGAGGGTGCAGGAGCGGGGTGGGGATGAAGATGTGGGGTGAGGAAAGGAGGGTGCACAAGCAGGCTGTGGGATCTAAGGGGGAGGAGGAATACGGGAGGGGCAGGGAATGGAGGCGCCTATCTGGTGCAGCTCTCAAGGGGAACAAGTGCCCATTCCCAGCCAATGAGAGCAGTAGGGGGCAGTGCCTGCAGGGTGTACTTCCCTGCAGTATGCAGAGCTGCTTCCTTCCTCTCCTCCCCTCCCCGCCATGCAGAGCTCCCTGGCCTGAATCTGGCCCTGGCTTGCCTTGATAGGGGTTGCAAGGTTTGGGCCTCCCCACTGCAGCCATGGCACCCCCTGCATGGGAGGAGTGCCAGAACTGGTGAGCCCCTAGTCTTGCAGGCCAGATCAAGGCAAGCCGTCCTGCAGGCCATAGGTTCCTAGATTTTACAGAAGCTGTATGTCGACTGATGGATTGGAGACTGCTCCTACTTGAATCCGCACACTGAGACAGAGAGGTCTCTGATCACAAAGCCACTGGACTTCTTCCAGACAGTTTCTGAAACAGAAAAGAGAAAAGGCTGCTCCAGAGTGAGGCAACGGCGCCCTCTCATGTCCAAAGAACCTTAAAGCAGATTCTTCTAATTTGGGGCTCTGAGTAGCGCTAGAGAGAAAAAGAGAGAGAACACAGTAATAACTCACCTCTGAGTCTCTCTTGCAGTCCGGACTCTCTCTTCAGACCTTGTCTGGGGACCGTCAGTTTAACCTTTCCCTCTTAGTTGGCACTAGGTTTGTTTTCGAACACATTTCAAGACAGCCATTTTCTGGGTGCAAGTTATATTAGCTTTGCTGCAATAAGTATTTACCCTTTCCCGGTGTGGCACTGGCACCGTGTCAGCTGGTTGCCAAGAACAACAAAGGGACATATTTGCTTCACAACATTTCTAACAGATGCCAAAAGTTAGTCTCAGAGACTTGGTAGCATTCCAGTGTATTTCCCATCCCTATTCATTCACCGTTTCTCCTGCATATTAGAATTCTGGAATGGTTGTTGGCTTATATACTCTTCTTGCAGTCTCTTGTACAATTCCCAACAGTGTCAGCATGTAACTAGAAGATGCCCTTACATCTCATCAGAGGAGTTCATGGATACACTGTACATATTGAAAAGATAAAATTGTATTTCCATGGTCCTCTCAGAGTTGGAAGGGTCACCTTCTTAAGCATGTTAACAAAGAGCTATTTCTAAGTTCGGGGGAGACAAAGAAGAATTAGATTAAAGTCAAAGGTTCAAATTGGGATAATATTTTAATGAACTGTGATTCAAAAGCAGTTTGAATTTTCCTCAGACTCTGCAATCACATTCCCTTTTGCCTGGGGTTCAAAACCAAACCATTTACCAAGCTCAAGTTTGGAGTATGGGGATGGTAAAATACAGTTTTACAATGAAATCTGGTTTAAACCTTAACCAGGGGAAGGCTATCACCTCTCCACCATACGCTCTGCCATATATACAAGCCATGCATTGATCACATTATAAATTCTGAGTATCTGTCTATTCTGAGAATGGAAACCATGCTGTGTATGTGAGGCATTGTGTAAGTATGACCAATTATACCTGCCATCTAAACCAACAACAACACTTGTTTAAAAAAAGCCAGCTTGTAGAATAGTGGTTTCCATCTGGTTCTAAGAAAAGTGAAATCATCAGGTTCCTAGTAAAAACAGAGAACACTATGAAGCCATAAATAATACTGCATTGAACTAATGCAACGAATCACTTTACTAGTCTGTTTTCAGCCCACAAATATAATTTCTGTTGGTCAATCTAATCCCAGATGTGTGACAAGGATTTGAAGGGCTCAGTTTTGGGGTCCCTGTGTTCTATTTAGAAGTGCTGGGTTCTGTTCAGACGTGTAACCCTGAATGAGGCATTTCTATGGATGTCTCTCAGGTAGGCAGTGGAATCCAGGTGCAACTTAAGGCTTTGTCTGCACTGGGAAAAAGTTACACAAATGTACATTTTCTTACGCGGTGGCCCATATTACACATCTCTCCAGTTGTTGTACAACTCTTTGCACAGCTTATTGCAAACATAAATTTCACGGAATGCTAGCTCTAGGCTTTTAGCCTCTGGAGTTCAAATGGGGTTTTTGCCCAAGTAAGGACTCTAAAGCCATGTTTACACTACAGAGAAGATTAAAGCAGTTGCAGTTAATCTTCCGGGGTTTGAATTAGCGGATCTAGTGAAGACACGCTAATTCAAACTGAGAGGGGTGCTCCTGTCAATGCTGGTAGTCCTGCTTCTACAAGGAGAAAGAGAAGTCAAAGGGAGAGTTTGCTCCCTTCGACTTCCCGCAGTGTGGACAGCACCAACATTTAAGTTAAGATACTTTGATTTAAGTTGCGCAATTAACGTAGCTGAAGCTGTGTATCTTAATTCAAGTTTATCCCACTGGCTACGTCTACACTGGCCCCTTTCCCCTTATTCAAAGTAGGAATAAGAGCCTCCGGAAAAGGGCGCTTTTTCCGGAGGATCGGGGCCAGTGTAGACGCTCTTTTCCGGCTTTTCTAAAAGCTGGAAAAAAGCGGCGGACATTTTTATTTAAATTTCGCGGGGGATATTTAAATCCCCCACGGATTTCCCTACTACGATAGCTGAAATTAACATGCCCCTTCCGGAAAAGGGGCCAGTGTAGACGAGCCCTTAGTGTAGACTAGGTCTATAGGATCAGGTACAAAGATGTAGACTGCAGGCTTCTTTCGGAGGAAGCTTTTCCGGAAGAGATCTTCCAAAAAAACTTCTTCCAAAAGAGCACGTCCACGCAGCAAAAGAGCATCGAAAAACCGATCTGCTTTCTTGAAAGAGAGCGTTCACACTGAATGGACGCTGTCTCACATGTAAGCTGTGATTACTATGGATGGAGTGGGTACCAGGGCACCTGTGCTTTTTCCTCTTTTCTCTTCTTTTGAAGAACTCCCTCTTTCCAGTCCAGAGCTCTTTTGCAAAAAGGCTTCTTCCTTGTAGAAAGACGTTTACCAATGTCGGAAAAACCCCTCTGTGCTTTCGATTTTTTGCAGAGAGCAGAAGGACACAAAAGGCCGGGGGACAGAGAAGAGGGACACGAAAGGGAGGAGGCAGAGAGCAAAGGGATGTGAAAGGGAGGGGCACAAAGAAGAGGGCCGCAATACTGAGTGTGGCCACCGGAGGCGGCTGCAGCACAAAGAGTGTCCACCTGCCCCAAACCTGGAGCCTGCTCTCCCTAGACAGCTTGCAGGCTGGGGGGGGGGGCATCTGGAGGGGGAGCCACCTCTGGATCCTCCCCTCCACCAGACAGCCTGCAGGCCGTGGAAGGGCTATTGGAGGGCATGGCCAGCCTTCAGAGCTCTGCCCTCCAATAGGCTGCAGGACCAGGGGGCAGTGCCACAAGCAAGGCGCCCCCTGGAGCAGCTGCAGACTAGGGGCTGCCCCCACTGACAGTCTGGAAGCTGAGGCTGGCCCTCACAGCTCCAACCTCCACCCTACAAGTGAGCAGACCCAGATTCCCCCCCAAATCCTCCAGGCGAGCCACCCTCTGGGGCACACAGCTCTGGCCCCTCGGGAGGAGCCACTGGCCAGGGGGCACTACCTTGGCCCCTTGGGAGGGGCCACTGCTGGAGCAGCTCCACACTCGTTGCCACGGTTGGCCCCAGTGAGCCCTCCCGCCTCCCAGCCTTTTATCCTGAGCCCTCTACCCTGTGTCCTGCGCCTCCCACCTTCCTTGACTTCTGCACCCCCACGTCCATCCCCCTGCCCTGAGGCCTCCACCTGCTGTCTTAAGCCCCCCACAGACATCCTAATCCTTTTCCCTAAGCCACCCACCCCTGCCTCTCCTTACCCCTGAACCGTTACTCCAGCCTTTGTTTTCCTTCATTTAAAAAAAATACAATAATTGAAATAAAGTATGTACATTTTGGATTTATTTTCTACCCCCTCCCTCCAAATTACTTCAGTTAAAGACCTAAGCAATGCCAAGTACATCTGCTAGTCATACTGTAAAACCAGCCGAGGTATCTACTCAAAGTGAGTTCTAGTTTAAAAATGATTGTGTTCAAAAAAGTATCCTGAGATTCTGTGGTTATTGTGCATTGCTGATTTACAGATCAAATGCGCTCTGAAAATATAGCTAAATACTCTTCTAACTGCCAGGCCTGCACACTTAAGGTGGATTTGTTCTTTTTATTGCAGCAGCAGCAGTAAGCAAAGCTTCTGCAGGCCAAATGAGGGGCCTCCAAGATAGCTGTGTAGCCCTGACTTCATACTATGCCCTCAGTGTCACATGAGTTGGTGCGTGTTACTGATTGGAATTTAGCAAGCAATGCTATTGATAATGCACAAAAATGGAAAGAATCCACAGGGGCAGCTGGTTTGCAAGGCATGTGGTGGTGCCCAGAATATCCAATGCCTGCACCCCTTTCCCCGCTTAAAGTCTCCCCCCTCCACTTGCCTAAGGCTCTGAGAGGGTGCTTGCATGGGGGAGGGGTGTGGGCAGGACCATTTCTAGTGGGGCACGGGGGCACTCCCTTATCCCAGCTGTTGGCATGTATGTACTTTGGGCCAACATTTTAAAGTTATGTAAGGGTCTAAAGATGCAGAGGAGTGCCTAGTCACCTTTTGGAAAGTGCCGAGGTGCTTTGGAAAATCCCACTATTCGGCATTAATAAAGACTGGGAAAAGAGATAAAATTTGGCCATCATCAAAGGGTCCATGGAAAGCCCCAGTGGCAGTTCTGCTGTACAGATGGGATATCTGCTGTGGTTCCGACATGCATAAGTCATACCACAAGCATCTCTATGTTAGGGCATGCAGAATTGACTTCTCCAGCCCCAGCGCTGAACGAAGGCCAGCACCGATGATCCTCTGGCTGTTGGTTGGAGGACTGTGTTCTATTGTCCCCAGCACTGACAAGCTCACTTACTCAGGAACCATGAATTCAAGCTTTGTGCAGGGGAGTTAATTTCACCCCCAAAGTGACCATGGGTGCACAGGTTTTTACAACAGCACAGTTTGCTGTTCTTTACTGACTTTTTGCAGGCGCTTCTTATCAGGAACTTGGTGCTCCGTTCAGAGTATTTGGACCACTAACTGACCATTCTTGTTTATGTGGTTTTGCTGATGGTGTCTTGAATGCTCAAGTGTTATGAAATCGAGCAGTTGTTTGATTCTGACACAGGTAAATATTTTGGTAAACACAGGAAGCCCAAGACTGGTAGAAAATGTCTCAAACACCCACTGTTTGCAAATTGAAGTGTGTACAGAGAAAATCTACAGAATTCCCACAGCAAACCACAATAAGGGGGCTTCATACAGCATAAATAGTTTATAATTCTCTTATAAAATTATCATCATAGCTTGAATGTCATTTAAATGAGAAACAGCTTTTGCACTCCAGACATTGCTGCAATTCCAGAGAGGGATTATATAGTACTAGTCCAATGAAATCTTTGTATATTGAAAGACTTTATAATTTTTATTTTTATTCAGCTTTAGTCACAAAATACATACCTTTTCTACTTATCTAGACTTTGATCGTAAGAACTGGGCTTTCAGTATGATGTGTGTGTATTCCGGACCCCATGGCTTTGGCCAGTGTCCAGCTGAGCTTGAGATATGGATGAGAATGAACTGACTGATGCTCAACCCAGTAAGACACATGGGCTGGGGCACAACGTTCCCTCTAATTTTTTCCAGCTATGTGTGGAATACATTTTATGTGCACTGAGGCATGTGCAGATGTGCACCACCAATAGAAACACATGCTGCTGGCTGTGGGCTCTCTGCTAATCAGCTGAGCAACATTTGATTCTCTCGTGGGTGGTCACCCATGCGCTCAGTTTACATGGAACACTGGCTGGGAAAAGCAGCCAAAGGAGATGGCATAGGAACAGGAGCGACTTGAGGCCGGCTGCGGTAGCTGGTGCCCCAGGTAGAAGGCACGATCGGCGTTCCCCGCCTGCATAGCCGTCAATGGCCGTGATGTAATCAAGGGGTGCCCCGGTGCCCCGTGACATCATCATCGAGCGCCCGGGCCAGCAGCGTCCTAGGCAA
This sequence comes from Pelodiscus sinensis, assembly GCF_052426305.1. NCBI lineage: Eukaryota > Metazoa > Chordata > Testudines > Trionychidae > Pelodiscus > Pelodiscus sinensis. The sequence goes on along the minus strand of NC_143056.1, from coordinate 115,642,936 downwards.
CTGCCTAGTTTACTTAGCCTCACGGGCCACCCCTGCATAGGAAGTATCAGTGCCATTGATGGAATGAGTACATCTGCCATTAGTCATGAGTGTTTGTAGTTTATTGGGGATTTTTGTACACCCTTTCCCCCCACAAACTCCCACGGCTGAGCCTATTCAACAGTTAACTCAGCCAGCTTTTTGCCATCAGTCACTAGCTAGGAGGCTGCAATCTTTCCTTTCAAATAAGAATCTTGACACTGTTATCCATGCTTTTGTTAACCCTGTTAGACTATGACAACATGGTCTACAAAGAGCTATCCCTTGAAACCATTTAGACACCGAAAGCAATACAGAACACTGTGGCTTGTTTACTGAGTGAGGATTTTTGCACAGGGCTCCACGCATGTTCACAGTGAATACAAAATTGGTATCCTATCCACAGCTACATCTGCAAAAATGAGCCGCGGATATCTGCATCCACATCTGCAGATGCTGCTACCTGTGGACATGAAGCAGATGTCTGTGTATTTGCAGACTTTAAGCTTGTGGGAACTGACTTCCCATTAGATTCATGATGGAGTTTAAAATGTTTATGATCTATAAAGCCCTAAATGGCTTAGGATCAACCTACCTAGTGTGTACTTGCAAATATGTCTGTATGATGCTACACACGAGTTGACTCTCATAAATTTATACACACACATAATCATTTACATCATGAGGATTATAAATAGAAGAGAGAAAAGTTAAATATAGAAGGGATCTGGAGTAAGAAAATGCAAGGTCCCCCTGCTGCGCACCAGCCTTTAAAAGGTATTTAAATGTATTTAAAAAGCTGGTGCATAGTGGGGGGAACCCAACGCGGGCCAGAAATCAGTTGCCCTGGCTCATGCCAGGTCCCTCCTGCTGTGCTTCGGATTTTCAAATGTATTAAGAGTCGGCGTGCTCTTAGTACATTTAAAAGGCAGAGCCGCAGCAGGTTTAGCTCCCGGGCTAGGAGCTAACTCCCCCGTCGCTCCCCCACTTATCGACTAATTGACTAGTAGATGGAAAATCCATCGAATAGTTGATTAAACTAAGTTTAAAATCCCTACATATAGGTCCTAAGAGAGACAGATAGCACAGTGAGAACTGAAATATATATAGCATTCATTGCAAGGGAATGTGCTAGTATCAAGATAGCTATCCCTAGCAAAACCAGAGTTGTGCATGAAGACTCCATAAAGGAAGTAGGAGGTGGATAAACCTTCCTTTTGGAAACGGAAACCAGCATAAGAAGACAAAGTTTATGGCAGTGATTTGGCTTTTGAAAACAGCCTCCTGAAATCACTGAGGGTATGTCTACACTACCCCCCTAGTTCGAACTAGGGGGGGTAATGTAGTCATACAGAGTTGCAAATGAAGCCCGGGATTTGAATTTCCCGGGATTCATTTGCATAAAGCCGGCCGGCGCCATTTTTAAATGCCGGCTAGGTCGGACCCCGTGCCGCGTGTAGCCACGCGGCACGGACTAGCTAGTTCGGATTAGGCTTCCTATTCGAACTAGCTGTACGCCTCGTCGAACGTACAGCCTATCCGAACTAGCTGTACGCCTCGTGGAATGTACAGCCTAATCCGAACTAGCTAGTACAGCCTAATCCGAACTAACTAGTCTGTGCCGCTTGTAGCCGCGTGGCACGGGGTCCGACCTAGCCGGCATTTAAAAATGGCGCCGGCTGGCTTTATGCAAATGAAGCCAAGGAAATTCAAATCCCGGGCTTCATTTGCAACTCCGTATGACTACATTACCCCCCCTAGTTCGAACTAGGGGGGTAGTGTAGACATACCCTGAAAGACTTCCTTATGGGCAAAATAAATATCTAATGTCTCTTTGACTTCACATTGGAAAATTATGATTTGTGGTTCTATCGGTTCTTATGCTTCAACCACAAACACCATGGACAAAACAAAGCACAGTTCTGTTCTGATGGAATGACATAATCAAATCTGTACCTAATGAAGACAAGCTCATACTTCTGGGAGATTTTAACAGCAGAACTGAAAAAATCCATGAGGCGTGAAGTGGTATAATAATGACCAATGAGTTGGAAGAATGACCAGCAATGGTCTCCTACTGAGTGGGTGTGCTTAGCATGAGCTTATTGTTATCAACCCAAGCTTTGGACAAGCCAAAAAATATAAATCTTCTTGGGATGCAATGTTCCCTCTAATTTTTTCCCTCTATGTGCAGAATAAATGTTATGTGTACCAAGTCATGTGCAGATGTGCATCAGCAATAGTTTACTTACAGGGAATACTGTTTGGATGTATGCAAGATCCAGCATAGTCACCTGATTGACTGTCATTATACAGCAAAAGGACATCAGGGACATGGAGATCACAAAAACAATGTGAGGGACAAAATGTTGGACTGATCACAGCCAGGGTGGAAGAAGATGCTGGGACTTACGAGTACACTCTGCACTGGGCTAATATCCTTCGGAAGCAAGGGGTGTGTCTCTGGGCCCCCACAAGGGAGTGTGGCCTCAGTCAGAAGGGATGGGGCTGCTTTGATGGGTAGTGGAGTGTGCTGGGTAAAAAAACCTTGCCTGATTGTGAAAATGTGTGGGTGGGTGTAAAGGAAGGATTGCTATGAAAAGAATTCTGCATATGCTGATAGGGAGGCCTTTAGTTCTGGTCAATCTACATCTTGATAAAACACTTCAGCATCTCATTTTGGTCTTCCATGAGTTTTAGCCTGCACTGAGTGGTTTGTGTTCTGACTTGCATCTCCATAGCTCCACTTTGTTTCCTTTTCTCTGAAGTACTGAATGATGCAACACATCCTTTATCAGATCCTCCCTTGTCTTCTAAGATTTTTTCCTTCCTTGACAGAATCTGTCTGCTGGTGAACTTGCCTGACTTCTCAAGATCTGGTCTGGAAAAGTAACAGTTAACAATAAAGTGACTGTACTGCTATGACATTTCACTAACATGCACATCGCTGAACAAAACTGGCCACTTTTCTTGTTGCCCTCGAGGCAAACACAGATCTCTCCAGATAATCTGATCATAGTGAGTTTTAAAGCTTCCATATTTTCATCATTAACTTCTGTCTCTGAGCTGACTCCTGTTTCTATCTCTATGCTAAGGGAAGTATCCACACTCTCCTGGGGTGTGGACATGGGGTCCCCACCTAATATTGTGTCCAGTTCTTTATAAAACACAGCGTGTTTTAGGTGCAGCACAAGACCAGCTATTTGCCTCCTTTGCCTTCTGATGTGCCTGCCGGAGTTCCTTCATCTTGGCTCTGCATTGTAGGGTGTCTCACTCATACTTTTCCTTCTCACATGGGGCTCAAAAAATGTGACCGTACATGTCCCAGTTCCTACCGGTCACTCACAGCTGTGATTGCACCAGTACTTCACCCTGCACAGTGATTAGATCCAAAAGCTCTGGGGTGCTCCAAGCAGGAGAACATCTTGTGCGATAACCACACCCTGAGAAGATGCCATGAGGGCCACTACATAAAGAGCCAGACACCAGGAAATCGATTTTAAAGTTCCCAGGGTTTGCTAGTGGAAGGGGTGTATCTGTTTACAGAGCAGCGGCGTTTCAAGCTCTGGCCAGAGTGGCTAATCAGGCATTGTGGGAAACATGCTAGAGTTCAATAAACTGGACAAAAAACCTTCTGTCGTACACTCTACATGGCTGTCGACAGTAAAGGGCGTGTGAGAGAAACGTCTCTCGTGGAGCTGGAAGGTTTTTCTTGCCAAACTGGGCATTTGTTGCAACTTTTGTCGCATCACAATGTGAACGGTCTCCAGGTTTTGTTGCCCCAAAAGATTTTTTGGCAACAAAACTTGCCAGTGTAGACAAGGCCTCATTATTTGTTCAGCATCCCATAGAGCCCCAGTCCCAAACTTTCCCATAAAAATGTTAGTAATAATCAGTCATATCTGAAACCCAATGTGATTTGCACTTTAATATGCAAAAATAACAAAGGCCTTACCAAAAGAAGGAAGCATAGTCGTTTCCATTTTACAAAAAAATGTGCAAGGCAGAATAAGCACACCAGCATTGCATAAGAACAAATTATAAATAATTGCTCGTTGCAATTTAATACCCACACAGAAAGAGCCAAAAGAAATCTGCAGCCAGTAGGAGTCTGATTTCATTGCTGATTTGGACTGTCTCTGTAGTTTTTATGAAAATTCCTGAAGTCTGTGCCATGTGAGTTCTTTTTCCATTCATTAGTGAGCTGTGTGTGTGTACAATTAGACAAAGGAATAAATCAATCAACAAACATCAAACATAATTCTGGCAATATCATACCATATACCCTTTTGTTTGCTTAACTATATAAATCTTTCACCAGTTTGCAAATGAGATGGGAGGATAATTTAAATTGTTGAGTAACAAGCTTGCGGGTGTAGCTTTCTTGTTTGGATGCTTATTAGGAGAATGTTTCTTGATGAGGAAGTTGTCTGTAGTCTAAGGCCTCAGAGGACCATTTCCTTTCTGCTGCTATTCTTAGGATGCAAATCAGACAAGGCGACAGCCCCTGGCTTTGAAGGACCCAGGGTCAAATTCCTTCTTTAATAGTTTAACATCATTAAAGCAGTTTAGCATTACCAATAAGCTTTGAGTTTGTTTGAGGCTATTTCTCCCTCATGTCCCTTCCTGGGTGCTATCACAAGGGATTTAAGAAGGTAGAACCTTGAAGAAAAGTAACAATATAATTGAGGGTTTTTTAAATCTTTTTACATGTAAACTTTAGATCTGACAATGTTTAAAGCATCTGTGGAAGTGAGTTGTAGCTCACAAAAGCTTATGCTCTAATTATAACCCTAATAAATTTGGTATCATGAGCTTTCGCGGGTACAGCCCACTGATGAAGAAGTGGTTTGTACCCACGGAAGCTCATGATACCATCTACATGTTTTGTTAGTCTTTAAGGTGCTGCTAGACTATTTGTTGTTTTTTAAGTTTTTCCAGTTACAGACTAACTTGGCTACCTCTCTGAACCTAATAAATGTATTAGTCTTTAAAGTGCCACCAGACTCCTTGCTGTTGATACTAATATAATAGCTCCCCGACTGTGAAATGTATCTTAGGCCATGTCTACACTAGGAAACTATTTCACAATTAGCAAATTCAACTTAATAACTCCAGATTTAACAAAATTGAACTAGCCTGTCCATACTATAGGGAAGCCTCAAAATTAGTCCAAGGCAGGCTCCATTAATGTGGATGTGCTACCTTGGATTTAGAATCCCAGGAAGTGCCGGGGATTAATTAGTTCGAATTACTCTGGGGAGTAGTTATTTTGAAATAGCAGCACCCGGAGTGCCCACGCAGCTGTTATTTCAAAATAGCTATTTTTTAAGTAGTGTTACTCCTGATGAAAAGCAGGAATACAGATTTTGAATTAAGTTGCCTGTTATTTTGAAAAAATGGGCTTGGTAATGTGGAGGCTCTGCTTATAAATTCGACCTAAGGGGGATTATTTCGAAATCAAGTCCTAGTGTACCCAGGGCTTAGATTCTTATATGGCGCATAGTGCACTAGTACTTGAGTGCCTCAGAATGTAACCCATATTTATCCTCACATCACCTGACAGGTAGAAAAGTGCTATTGTTTTCATTCTATACACTAAGGAACTGGCACAATGATGAAATCCGTGGCAGAGCAGGTAATTGACGCTGTGTAACCCAGGCATTACTATTGCACCATCTCCTCCTCTTAGTGCAAACAGGCCTGAGAAAGCCACGCTGGAAAAGTAGTGTGGAAAGTCTTTGTGCCCCAACTCCAGCGATCTCCCAGGGACAGCTTCTACTGTTTTGAAGTTGCTGGGAGTAAGGGTCCACGCTTGAGGATCCCTTTGGAAAATCAGAGTCCATAACATAAGATTTATCGTAACTTATAACATAAGGCTTGCTGGCATATGCTCTGTGAGTCCAATGACCCTGGACTTCTGACCCTTTCGAATTCTGGGCTGATCCAGAGGCCCAAATGGTGTTCAGCCATGCAGGGCAGGACTGCCTAAACTAAGGGGAAGCTGCTTTAAGCCACTTTCACATGCCATGTGATAGTCCCTGTGGTTAGTGGTCCTTCAGCCTTGTTCTGGATCTCTGTGGAGGGGCTGGATTTCAACCAGCCTGCCCAACCATCTAGAGGAAAGGCTGAAGAGTTCCTATATATATTAAATGGATATTTAAACTACGTAGTAAAAATGGATGTCTACTGTTGAACTGAGGAGACTGTTTATAGAATCCTTGCCATTAATTTATTTAAAAATATAAATAAACTGTCCCCAGCCCCTTTAAAGCTAACATTTTATTTCTAAGCAGTAGCTTGGCTGTGGACAGAGTCCCATGCCCCTAATACACTCTTTTAAAAAAGCCTGGATGCTCACAACCAGAGACATCAGCAGGGATTCTGCCTGAATAATAAAGAGCCATTTAGCTGTGAAAACCCCTGTTCTGAAGATATGATCTGCTTCTGTGATCTTCTAACAATTGCCAGGTAAACAAAAAATCAGGGAGGCGATATTAGACAGGTTGTCAGACAAGTCGTTCCACAGCACTGTAAAACTCAGATAGCTTTCATCCATGAATACAATGAGGAGTGGCAGCTAATGCAATCAGCATATTATTCACAATGGATTTGCCCTGTTTCTTCCTTCCCTACACTTTCTCAACCCATCCTGTCCCTCTGTAATGTGTATTATCTATTCTGTACTAATAAATCCTTTCCCATTTGCTCTAGCAGTAAATTTAGTCCTGCTTTTTCAAAGAATGCCCACGAAAGCTCTTGACACCATCTACATGTTTTGTTGGTCTTTAAAGTGCTACTAAACTATTTGTTGTTTTTTAAGTTTTTCCTCTTACAGACTAAGTCGGTTACCCCTCTGAAACTTTTTTTTTTAAATGTGACAAATTAGTTACCACATGCTATCAAGGGTTATCTAGTCTACTAACTCTAGCAAGGTGCTACAACAGGTACTACAAAGATCAAAGAATTAATTAATACAATTTCCATTTGAAAGTGTCAACTGATTACGCCTCTGAGTCAATTGGCTTCTGTGGAGGTTTACAAGCTGGCAAGGGAGAACAGAATTTAGTCAAATGGTATATCTAATTCTGCACTTTTCAGCCAAACATATTTTTCTCAAACTGCTGTTGACTCACAGCTACATTAATGATGAACCAAGAGGGTGCCAGCTACTAGGACTGCAATGGATGTCTGATGTCAGTGGTGAAATTTGCCCTTTGCTCATAAATTCCATCAAAAAACAGCAGTTCCAAGGTCAGGGTTACAGCAGTATATGGAATGGGGAATGAGAGATGCTGAGGCTTTTTTGTCTCTGTCTAACCAATTTAATCTCTCTCACTCACTTCTTTTTTACATTAATACAGTTAATTATTCGATGTTTGAATATGTCATCCGTAAAGACATTGAGGTTATAACACAGATTCTGCTGGCTTGAGATGCCAAATGGGGTTTGCCTGTACAAAAAACTGGATTTAGATGGTGCCTGCGCATCATTTCAGGCTAGGCTTGGTAAGAAGAATTTTGCACTGGAAACAAGTTAGTTATTATGCAGTGTGGCCCATTAGCAGGGCTACTGATTTCAGATGGGTAGCATTTTAAAAAGTGATGTATGGGACATAACGTATAGGAAATTGGATATGTAAAGTTAGATTGGTTAATTAAATGTAAGGCAATCTTGCAAATAGAGACTTCAGCAGGGCTATTTCGTGAGTAAGCAAATGTGTATTTTCCTTATCAAGGCCAAAAGCTTCACCCACAAAAAATTCAGATGGAAAAAAGATTTCTTTTGTATTTAATTAACTGTAATCCATGAAACTTCCGTGTGCAATTTGTATTGACTAGAATGACTTAACTATTGGATCAAATGACCAAGGGAAGTGACTAAAGAAACTATAGCGTCAGAGGGGTAGCCTAGTTAGTTAGTCTGTAACTGGAAAAAATGTTTAAAAACCAACAAATAGTCTAGCAGCACTTTAAAGACTAACAAAACGTGTATCGTGAGCTTTTGTGGGTACAACCCACTTCTTCAGATGAAAGAAACTATAGTAGGTGTTGACTGTGGAGGAAAGGTTCCTCTTTCTTGAACATGGTAAAAAATGACCTATTTTCATAGATTTTTAAGACCAGAAGGGACCATTATGATTATTTAGTCTGATCCTCCTGTCCCTCACTCATTATAACACAGACTGTAAGAAAAATGGTGGGGGGGTAGGGAAGAGGAAGGACTTCTCCCAAGCCACCATAGTTCAGGAAGCGCTGTCAGATTATTCAGGGTAACTAGATTATGGAAGTACTGTCAGGTAATATAATAAAACCCACCCCATGAGACAAAAATGGGGTTAGGTTTTACGGAAGGAAAAAGGGATGGAAGAAAAAAAAATGCTTGTAGTACTCTGTGTGTGCGTGCACATATGCGCCTACCTGTGTGTACATGTGAGCATGTGTTTATGCACATCATAAAACCCAGGGCTCATTGAAATTTTTTAGAATTAGTTGGGGGGCGGGGTTGGGGGGTTTGGGCTTGTTTTAAATTTGTTATTGTTAACTGTTGAACAATAATCTAGTTTTACAAAATAGGAATTACAACGAAAAAACTCAGGCCCAACATGGAAGGGGGTTTAAATGATTTTTTACAAAAATGGTTATTGAAAGTTTCAGTTTAAAAAAAATCAGGTTTCTGGCATACAAAAAAATGCTGTTGTGGTTGTCATTTAAAAATAATATTGGTAGAAGAAGTGAATCCATACAACTAAAATGGGTTAATTTAAACCACTTTAAATTGAAAACAACTGAGACATTTTAAATAAAAGTAACTTTTCACTTTTTTTAACAGCTCATAAATTTTTTTGAAGATTAAGTTTTATATACTGTAAGTGGTCTGAGACAGGTGACAAGGTAGACCGAGTTCTACATTGTTAAAGGCTAACATACTAAATGTACTATTGTGACATCCTAAGGATAAGAGCTGAGACAGAGCAAAAGACTTTAGGCCCTGAACCAAAGTCCACGGAACTCTTTCCATTGATTTCAGTGGGTTTTAGATCAGACCTTTAAAGATCCACAGAGCTGGTTTGAAATCGGAAAATGAATCTGCCACTGTGCAGTATAGCCACCATGAAATATGGTGAGTGGGAATAAGTAAAAGCAGGAAGGTTCAGTCTCAAATTCTGGGGTGGGCATGATACTGCCCACAGGCCAGATCCGTGCCTACTGCCAATGTGTGTTCAGCTGTCCCTCCCCTCATTTTGCTTTATCCTGCTGCAGAGCTGCTCCCAGAACTCATCTGCTAGCTGTGCAGAGTGGAGAGGAAGAGGGGAGAGAGGGATGTGCAGAAGGCCCTGCCCCTGTACCCCATCTCTGCAGAGCACGGGTCAGGGAGAGGGACACACACAATGGAACTGCTCCTGTTGGAAGCATGGTGAGTGACTGAGATGAGTACCTGTCTTAAGATGCAGAAAAAAACAACACATGGTCTGGTAGTACTTTATAGACTAACAAAACATGTAGATGGTATCATGGTAGACTGGAGTCATCTGAAGAAGTGGGCTGTGCCTGTCATGGCTTCTTCCCCACAGTGGCATGATAAATGCAAAATTGAAGGCCAGCAAGTGTACCGCAAAGCCTTATCTACCAGGTTTTGGTATAAAACTGCCCCCAAAATCTTTAAAACCTAGATTTTGGGAATAAAACTTCCGCTGCCACCACCCAAATATTAATAATGAGATTAGGGAAAGATAATTTGGGAAATCTCACCCCTATTATAAAAATCAGGAGACACAAGTAACCCATGCCAGGTTAATAAAAAGAAAAGAGAAAACTTTTATTATTATAACAATATTGCTGTTGCAAGCATAAGGATCAGATGGAAAGGTATCAAAATATATTCATGGAGGAATTACACCATGGGCTAGAACTTAGTTAAAAAGAAAAGCCAAACATCTCTTAAGCAGTGCCAGATATCAGATCCCATACCCAACCCTTAAAACAATAAAGCCTAACGAAACTACCTAAACTTTACCCTACTTACAGAAGTGAAGAATTGTTTCTTGGAGAGAGAGAGACATGCTTGTCCCTCCCTGTAGCTGCAGAGTTAGCGCTATTTCGAATAAACAGACGCTGTGTAGATGCGGTTATTTCGAGAAAAAACCCTTCTCTCAAAATAACCCTTATTCCTCATACAATGTGGTTTAACAGTTATTTCGAGAGAAGGGTTTTCTCTCGAAATAACCGCGTCTACACAGTGTCTATTAATTTGAAATAGCGCTAACTCAAAATAGCGCCATAAGGCGATTATGCAAATGAAGCATGCAATATTTAAATCCCGGCTTCATTTGCAATTTTGAATTGCTGCATTTGCATCCCTATTTCAAAATAGGATGCAAGCGTAGACGTACCCTCAGGCTACGTCTGCACTGGCACCCTTTTCCGGAAATGCTTAAAACGGAACAGTTTTCCGTTATAAGTATTTCCGGAAAAAGTGCGTCTACATTGGCAGGATGCTTTTCCGGAAAAGCACTTTTTCCGGAAAAGCGTCCGTGGTCAATGTAGACGCGCTTTTCTGGAAAAAAGCCCCGATCATCATTTTCGCGATCGGGGCTTTTTTGCGGAAAAGACTACTGTGCTGTCTACACTGGCCCTTTTCCGGAACAGTTTTTCCGGAAAAGGACTTTTGCCCAAATGGGAGCAGCATAGTTTTTCCGGAAAAACACTGACAATTTTACAGTAGATCGTCATTGCTTTTCTGGAAAAGCAAGCGGCCAGTGTAGACAGCTGGCAAGTTATTCCGGAAAAGCGGCTGCTTTTCTGGAATAAGTGGCCCAGTGTAGACACAGCCTCAGTGTTCTAGTAAGGATGGCTGTAACAGTACTAAGATACAGCGGCTCAGGGCAGAATGCTCTCTTCCTTTTTAAAACTGTGTGGAAAGAAAGCCCAGACCATCTAGTCACAAGAACGTAAGAGTGGCTATACCGGGTCAGACCAAAGGTCCATCTAGCCCAGTGTCCTGTCTGCCAACAGTGGTCAGTATCAGATGCCCCAGAGGGAATGAACAGAACAGGTCAAGCAATCCATTCCTTGTTGCCCATTTCCAGCCTCTGACAAACAGAGGCTAGAGACACATCCCGACCTAACCTGCTAATAGCCACTGATGGACCTGTCCTCCATGAATTTATCTAACTCTTTTTTGAACCCTGTTAAAGTCCTGGTCTTCACAACATCCTATGGCAAGAGTTCCACAGGTTGACTGTTGTGTGAAGAAATACTTCCTTTTATTTGTTTTAAACCTGCTACCTACTAATTTCATCTGGTGACCCTTGATTCTTGTGTTATGATAACAAATAAATAAGGAAAAGTTATTTACTTTCTCCACACCAGTCATGATTTTATAGACCGCTATCATATCCCCCCTTAGGCTATGTCTAGACTGCAGGCTTCTGTCGGAAGACGCTTTTCTGGAAGAGATCTTCTGGAAAAACTTCTTTTGAAAGAGAGCGTGCACACAGCAAAATTGGATTGAAAAAGCAATCTGCTTTTTCGAAAGATAGCGTCCACATTGATTGGACACTATCTCACATTTAAGCTGTAATTACTATGGATGGAGTGGCCATCAGGGCACCTGTGCTTTTTCCTGGAAGCCTCTGCTTTCGAAAAAAAACCCTCTTTCCCATCCACACACACCTTTTTCTGAAAGATCTTTCAGAAAAGAGCTTCTTCGTAGAAAGAGGTTTACTGCTGTTAGAAAAACTCCTCTGTTCTTTCAACTTTTTGTCAAAAGAACACAATAGCAGTGTGGACGTTAATGTGTAGTTTTTCTGGAAAAATGAAGGTTTTTCCGGAAAAACTCTGCAGTGTAGATATACCCTTAGTCATCTCTTTTCCAAGCTGAAAAGTCACAGTCTGATTAACTTCTCCTCATACAGCAACCATTCTATATTCCTAATAATTTTTGTTGCCCTTTTCTGAACTTTTTCCAGTGCCAGGATATATTTTTGAGATAAGGTGACCACGTCTGTATGCAGTATTCAAGATGTGGCTTTATCCACCTTGAATACTGCATACAGACGTGGCAATAAGATATTCTCTGTCCATTTCTTAATGATTCCTAACATTGTTTGCTTTTTTGACTACTGCTGCATATTGGGTGGATGTTTTCAGAAAACTATCCACAGTGACTCTAAGATCTCGCTCTCTCTGGAGTGATAACAGCTAAGTCATGCCTCCTTGTGGGGCTGGACGCTTAACACCAAAGAAGTGGGAATGATCTCAATAGGTGAATTATCAAGAAACATGTGGGAGATACAAGTGGAATCCAGGCCATTCTGATACCTCTCAAAAATCTGAACCCTGCTCAGCAGGTCCACGCTACCTCTTAGAGGAACTCTGAAATCATACTGACAAGTAGTAGCTTTTGAAGCATTTTGCATTGTAATTTCAAAGAGGAACGTGTCACACCGAGCAGCTACTCTGTAATACATTGGCTCATCCAAAATGAGCTGGTTTTAATACTGAAAATTTGGACCTCAGAGTTTAATTTTAGGTGTACCCTTTTTAGAGTCTTGTACCTTAAATACGTTGATCCCTAGGCTATACATGAAAACTGGCATCTCCGTTCTTGCCGGTAAAGCTCAGGTCAATCCAAAGTGCACTCAGGGAGAAGACATACAGATTTCTTTTGACAGTGCTGTATGGTGTGGGAAAAGTAAGAGTGCACGTGGCCAAATCCTCAGTTCCTTTGGTGGCCTTTAGATAGGTTGTTTTCAGCTCCACTTTCAACATGCTGATCAATAATCTCACTGAAAAATTTTAAGTGCAAGTGAGCAGTTTTTCCTATAAGCGGTAAATAATTACATTTTATTTGGACTGGCTTTCTGATTGTCTGGAAACTTCTCCAACAGAGTTTTGCTATTCACATTACTTTCACACCGAGTGTTATAATTTGTTCACGGTCCCCTGTTCCATCACTTAAACCAGGAAGTTTTGTTTTACTCTGTTTGCTGCGCTCTCTTGCAAGAAATTCAGCTGCTGAAGAATCTATTCTTTCTTGCTTAGATGAGTTGAAAGTTTAGCACCAATCTTCCACGAAATCAAGTCACCCTGTAAGTAAATTCCTCTTTTTTAGTGACAAATGTGATCCTGGTTTCATAGGGGTTTGACTGTATTGAGCACAGAGTTTAGTTTACAATATCAGATTAGTTAATAATCTCTTGTGTTGCTTTCAGCTATTCGTGCTGCAGCTCATTTGGCAAAATGTGGTGTTGCTGTGAACTCTCTGACTAGGGTAATACCACCTCCCTCTGTAACATGAAGCCTCACACATTCCCCTATTTATTTGTTTTGTGGTAGTGCCGAGAACCCCTGGCATGAGTCAGGACCCCATTGTGTGAGACTCTGTACAAAAGCAGAACAAAAAGATGGTCCCTGATCCATAGTGTATAATCTGCCTCCCCCACAGAGTTTAAAAGTTGTAATACAAGGACCTGCCGGTCCAACCTCGCACCATTCCTGAAAATGCACACAGGTCACTTTACAGATGTGCCAGTGTCACTGTTTATCTTGAATCTTGCAAAATTTGGTATTTTTCTTAGAGCCTCAGCTCCTGGACTCAGGGAAATGAGGTCAGTTTCCAGCCTTCATTGCAGAGAAAAGTTTCAAAGTGTGACCTGTACAGGTTCAGAAACAAGAGGCCAAAAGTTTGTTGTTTTTAAAATATAATTTTTTAAGCCGATCTTGTGGGCTTCTTGTGAATTTTGAACACTTAGGCTATATCTACATTGGCGGGTTCTTGCGCCAGAAATATGCAAATGAGGCTAAGTGTGGAATATCGCTGAGCCTCATTTGCATATCTAATGAGCCGCCATTTTGTGGAATGATTATTTTACGCTGATGATTACACTGATTATTTTCAGGAATAACGGCATTGCGCAAGAGGATTTTTCTTGCGCAAGAAGGGGCAGTGTAGACGCTTCTTCTGGCGCAAGAGCCTCTTCTGCAAAATGGCGGCTTATTAGATATGTAAATGAGGCTCAGCAATATTCTACGCTTAGCCTCATTTGCATATTTCTGGCGCAAGAACCCGCCAGTGTAGACATAGCCTTTGGGTGGGTAATCGTGGTAGTTTCATTGACTTCAGGGGTGAGGGGTGGCAGGTTCTGTCTGTGCAGCTCTTAGCACAACGGGGGATCTCGGCTTGATGCAGGAGCACTGGTTGAGGATCTGTGGTGGGTGTTCTGTAGAAGGTCAGACTCCATCAGTGTGTCTTAAACTTTTGAAAACCTGAACCACTGTCAGGAACAATCAGCTGCCTTGCACTCTCTTCATGTGTTCTTCAAATCCTCATCTGAATTGATATGACTTCCGCCTTGCCCCTTCAGCCAGTCCTTTATTCCTGCAGTCGGGGGCAGCACCCCATAGTAAGGCTGGTCTAGCACATCACACTCAGCCCTTCTGGCCTTAAAATATGAATGGATCACTGATCCCAAATCTGGGCCTTTGGACCACATGGTTATATATAAATATTAAATAATAACAAGTGGACATGGCATATGTGAATCTATTAACTACAATGAATGGCAAAGCTGTGACTAAGTCAGGAAGAGAGTGCCTGCAGCTGATCACCCATTTGAAACCTTAAAAGCGTGGAGTAAATGCATTGGAGCCAAAGCTCTGAGTTGTTGGCTCTGTATCTTACCTAAACATCACAGGTTGCCCTTTACATTCCCTTTTAGAGCCATTGGGTCTAGTTCTGCTTTAGGTCTAGCTGCAGATTACCTTGGATGTCTGTGACTGAGTACAGGGGTCAGTCCCATATCTGCCCAGATCCAGTAAAAGTAGCACAAAGACTCAGGGCTTGAGCATGATTCTCCATCAAGTTTCATTTTCAGCTTTTACAAATAAATACTAATGTTTGTTTTGGCTGGCCATTTTTTGCTTTTTAAAGAGCCAGCACTTTTAGAGAAGTCAAACCAGCCAGCTGAATAGACAGCAGGGACTCAACATGCCCCTAAAGTGCTGATGCA
Organism: Pelodiscus sinensis; assembly: GCF_052426305.1. Taxonomy (NCBI): domain Eukaryota; kingdom Metazoa; phylum Chordata; order Testudines; family Trionychidae; genus Pelodiscus; species Pelodiscus sinensis. Next base: position 115,627,904 of record NC_143056.1, on the reverse strand, counting down.
GTAAAAATTAAAACGTAAGCAATTGTTGTGCTCTGTAATCTTAGCCCATTGGTACTGAGTTCAACTACTAGGATTGCCAAGCCTCCTGTCTATCTCCAGGTGACTAAAATCAATCCTAGAGATTTTAATAGGATATTTTAAGAACATAACATTTTGTCATGCTGGGGAAGGAAAGGAGGAAATATCTCCCGGAATAGCTTCATTCAGAATTGGCAACCCTATCAACTGCATCTCTGCCAGGATTCTAAAGATGGCCTTCTTCCTTAACACTACGAAATTGTCTTAATCCAGTGGTTAAATCTAGAATGAAAAAGTGAACCACTCCAATGTCTTTAACCATTAACACCGAGTGTCTTTATTTGTAAACATTAAATTAAAAAAAAAAGATTCAACAAAACATAGTGACTCAGCAACTTTCACGCTCTTAAGTGTACAACTTCAAATATGACTTTTGCACCGTACATGTAAATGAGTTCAAGTTTCTAGTTGAATGTTGCTTTTCAGGTTGCATTTCAGTCTGGGCAGTGTGCTGTAAGCTATTCCCTGGGCGGCATGAATGAAGGAGCCAGCCCTGGAGAAGAGAAACAGGAACTGAAATTCAAGAGAGTGGTCTTGCAGGACCAAAACAAGCCAGAAAATATGATCCAAAGGCAACAGGTGATCCGGCTCACCTATCTAATCACAGCTGTGGACCTGACCTGCTTGTTCATGCAGATTGGACTCATTCCAGTGAGTACCCTTTGAGCCTGCTTTAATAGAGCAAACCACTTTCTTTCAACACAGACTGTTCAGTTATTCAACAACATTTAAAGGAGATTTTCTACCAGGAAATAAGGGAGGAAGTTTAGATCTGATTAGACAATTGGATGTAAGTGAATGCAGTAGCTTTTCACATGGCAGGTGGAGAGTACATACTTTAATATGTGCCAGAACTTGCCAGACTGAGTGCTGGCACCACTAGACTTAGCAGTTCATAGCTCTGGACCAGGCTTGTTGCATCAAGTATGAAAGTTAAAAAAAATTGCTTGTCTTTGGCATCGCTTTCATTACCACTTAAGCACAGCAGGCAGATGATTATTATTTATATTGCAGTAGTGCCTAGAGGCCCCCTCCAGACATGTGCCACATTGTGCTGAGCCCTGTGCAAACACAAAGTACAGCCCCTACCCCAAAGAGTTAGTAATCGAAAACACAAGCTGTACTAGGTAAGTGTCAAGGCTGTTCCCCGCTTGCACTCCAAGCCTGCCAGAGACTTGAAAAATACTCTGTCGCTAAAGGCTTCTGTTAAAAACTCCGCAAGGTCACAGATTCCAGTATCTTGGATTGGTATCGCTGCCACCACCCAAATGCAAAATTCCTTTGAGAACCCAGGAAAGCACACTTGGGAATTCCTTCCTTCCCTGAGCTCTTTAACCCTCCCTCTGGAGAGAGCATGAGAACTGTAATTTCTCTTAGTAGTTTGCCTTTGCAAATGTTAGGCATGTGCACACAAAACCTCATGCCTTCTAGGACACAGGAATCAGATCATCTTGAAAGAGTGATTTTTATTAACAGCAACAAAAAAATCACACCTGGTGAATCTTTACTTGGTTGCTACGTGTTACAGAGCAATTAAAAAAAATAAAAATGAAAAGCACAGAGAATTGCTTCCCTGAGAACTAGTTTGGCAAGTTACAATGTGAGGGAGGGGGGAGCTAGTTAGATGACTCAGCACAGAGAAGTTCAATAAACCCAAAAATAAAGAAAATAGCCTGATTGCATCTGACTAAACATTCCTTTTTCTACTCACATAGCTGCAGTTTCAATACTTAATCCTTCCCTAGGCATGGGTGTCGCTGGATTCTCCATGCCTGGCTCCCGGTCTTGTTTCATGTCCCCCTAGGCTCTGCTCTGGTGACACAACAGGAACAGGAGGCCACAGCTTCCAATTCAAAATCCCACACTCTTGTTTCCATTGGCGCTCCTGGCCTCCTGCCACCTTACTTCCTGCTTCCCTAGCATTCCTGAATAGGGTAGCCAGATGTCTGGTTTTGAACCGGACAGTCCGATATTTGAGCTTTCTGTCCGGGAAACAAATTGAGCAAATACCAGACATATAAATGTCCGGTATTTTCTAATTAAGTAAGTTTTATTATTATCATAAGTATCAGTACGTAGTTGCGTACTGCGTGAGTGTGTCTACTAGCCCGGCAGTATGCAAGTACGCAGTAGAGCAAACAGGGTTGTGGGCGCGGCTGGGGTAGGATGGAATCACCCCGGGATTTGCATGAGCCTGGGTCAGCCCCGCTCCCCCCAACCTCCTTCTGGCCAGCCCTGCTCCCCACTGGCCAGTTCCCCCCCCCCAATATCCCTTGGCCAGCCCCGCTCCCCCTGACACTTCCTGGCCAGCCCCGCTCCTTCCAACCCCCTCCCGGCCAGCTCTGCTTCCCGCCAGCTGGGACCCCCACCCCCCCCGAATTCCCCTGGCCAGCCCCACTCCCCCCGATCTCTCCCAGCCAGCCCTGCTTCCCGCTGGCTGGCTCCTGTCCTCTCTCCCCCCTCCACCCTCCTGGCCAGCCCCGCTCCTCTCTGGCCGGTTCCCCTCCCAGCCAGCCCCGCTCCCCCCAACCCCCTCCTGTCCAGCCCTGCTTCTCACTGTCTGGTTCCCCCCCCCCCCCCCGATCTCCTGGCCAGCCCTGCTCCCCTCCCGTCCGGTTCTCCCCCCCCTCCCCCGAGATCAAGTGTGTCCAGTATTTTTTTTAAAACATCTGGTAACCCTATTCCTGGGGTCTCTCAGATGTGATCTGAATGGCTGGAATGTTCAGAAAGGATATTAACACAATACCCCCCATTCATCACAATAGGTGAATTAAGAAGCAGGCTTGGAGCGGGAACATAGGGTAACAGCAATAGAATATCTTAGCATAGACTGCTTTGTGGTTCATACGTACATGTAATAAGCCAGGCTGGAGCTGTAATCACAACATGACACTTGTCTAGTGGCTCCCAGGTGGCAGCTTTCTGTAGGCACCATGTAAGAGGTGAGTTTGCAGGAGGGATTTGAAAGGTGATAAAAGGGTTTACAGATTTTGGCAGGACACTTTGCCCTTATGTAAAGAGAGCAAAGGTGCTTGTGGGACATTGACTCTGGCCCTGTTGTCTAAGTTGTCGCAGTATTTTCACTGGCCAAGAGGCATGGGTGGTAGGTATCATTGGCTGGGAGAGACTGTGCCTCGCCAAACAGCCTGGTGTGGCCCCTCCTTTGCTCCACCCCAGTCTGACTCTCCAGTTTCTGGAATTCTGTCCTGGCCCAGGCTAGCTGGGGCTGAGGTTGTCCGGTGCTGGGGCTACATTGCCCACCCTCTGTTTGGACTGCACTGCCCACCTGGTTGGTGTTCCAGGACTGGGAGTGCTGCTGCCACACTACCAGGCACTCTGGGGCTGGCGGAAGTGGGACCATGATACCTAGTGGTCTGGGACCAGAGCACTGCAGCGAGGTGCAGAGAAAAGGGAGCAACAAATAGTGGGGGAGGGATGGAGTCTTGGACTGAAGGGGAACAGTGGGTCTGGCAGAGGCTGGGAAGCCCCAGCCCTGGGGAGCCCTGTTGACAGTGGCCCCAGACTCCAGGGAGCCCCACAGCTCAGAGAGGAGCCCAGGAATGGGGTCAGTGGCCAGCAAGGGAGCATCAACCTCTCTGGCAAACTGTCTGGTTCAGGACCTGAGGGTGCCGGAGCAGGGAGGTCCAAGCTGTAATCAGTAAAAGTTTTCAGACTGCAAAATATTTTGAGTTGAATATCCCTTTACATATCCAAAGATAACATTGGAATATTAAGTGCTGGCTGGCTACAAGTAGTATTTAGGCCAGGCTACAAGAAGAAAACTATTTGCTGTAATTTTTGAGCAACTTCCTACATATGAACATATTTAGGCAGATTAAATTGATGCCATGAACAGTATCAGGTGTTGCAAGCTACTCCATGTGGCAATGCAAGGTGGCTGTCTCATTTACAACATGTATTCAGTTCATTTAGTGCTAGTAAAAGTGCCAGATTTACAGTGCCAGCGACTCTGTGCACAGGTGTTAGTGAGTGCTTCAGAAGCTTCATTATGTTATGTTCACACTACACATTACAAAGCACAAGCCTGAGTCTGAAGCCTCTGTCCCTCGGGCACAAGGTTTTTAGGGCGCCTCCCATGCTGGGGCTGTGGAGGGGACTGGAAGTACACATGCCATTTTGTTTGTGATGTTTACTCGTAGCCCAGCTGGCTCGATTAAACCTGTGGGGTGGTGACATGACCACAAGAGCCTCCTGGGCAATATTCAGAGGGATGTGCCCTACATATTCCAAGGCATGGGAGGGCTATCTAAAACCCTCCCCTTCAGCATTAGCTGAGTGATTAAGACCTTCCTTGTCTGCCTCAACATACTAAGTAAAAGCAAGAGACAAAGTGGGTGAAGGAATGCCTTTGATTGGACCAACTTCTGTTGGTGAGATGAGCTTTCAAGCTACACAGAGCTCCTCTTCATGTCTGGGCAGCACGCTCAGCCTGTCACAGCTAAATACAAATAGAAGAGATTGCTTAGCAGAAGTAGTTAATACATATTCTAAGAGACAATTCAAGGGGGAGTGGCCCAATAACACCCCTGTAGCCATGGGAGTTAGTGGGTTACAGATAGTTGTTATTGGAGCATTTATTGCATTGGATGCCCCTAATGTATGGCTTTTTACAACAGTGTGGGTGAATCCAAACCTGGACACGACCCTGCGGGGGTTGGGAGCTGGCCCTCCCAAGTTGGAGGGACAGGGAGCAGAAGCCAGTTGCCTTGCGCTTGGAGCTGCCGGCTCCTTCTGCCAGCAGCCCTGTGTGCAGGGCGACTCCCGCCTAGGTGGTTAACCTGTTAAACTAAAGGTTTAACCGGTTAACGGATTAACTGGGATTCTACATCCCTAAACCAAACTATCACTGTGCTCTCAATGAACTCACACTGAAAAATGATACAAAAGAAAAAAATCCTATCGCCTATGGGTGAACAGCCTCATCCTCAAAGGAAACATTGCAAAGCCCTGGGAGCCTAACTTTATAACGCTGTGCTAGACTCAAAAAATCATAGTTTTAATACAGGCACTGGATTTATGGCTTATTACAAAAACTGATACCCCTGCCCTTGTCGTTCTATGACCACTTCCCTTGGAATGGTCCATTAAAATATGTGCTAACTACTTATGCTAATCTGTCTGGTCCATCCTGTGTTTGGCTGTGACACTGAGTACCTTTCCTAGACCCAACGAATAGTGCTGTGTAGCTTGAAAGCACATCTCTCTCACCAGTGGAAACTTAACCTATAAGCAGGGCTGGCCTTATCATGAGGCGAACTGAGGCGGCCACCTCAGGTGCCAGAATGTGTGGGGGGGGGGGGGAGGGAAGGTGCCACTAGGACCCAGAGTGTAGAAAATTGTGTCTGCTGCTGGTGCATATGTATTCTCTCTGCTCTAGATGCACAGAGATGGTGGAGTGCTGTGCTGGAGGAAGGCGGGCACAAGAGACATAACAGGCAGGCAGGAGAAAAGGTGGCATGGGGGCATCATTTGAGCTCCCCGCCTCAGGTGCCAAAATGTTGTGGGCTGGCCCTGCTCACCTTGTCTCTCTAATGTCTTGGGGTCGACACAGCTAAAACAACACTGCATGCAAAAGGGTAAAAATAGAGAGCTAGGTCCATAGTGCTGGCTGATGATCTGGGCCAGAGACTTTTGATTTTTATCCAATAACTTCTCTATTCCTTATGCTCTGTGTACTGCATCTACAGCTAAGCGCAATTGCTTTACTTTGCACTGAAGCACATGATCACTAGCAGTCCTGTACTTACTAACATTAAGCTCTTCTTGAGCATTCAGAAATGTAACATACTTCACTTTTTCTGTGCTTTATTTAGTACTTGGCGAAGAACCTGGGATTGGATTCGGTTGGATTTGGATACCTCCAGACAACCTTTGGCGTTCTGCAGCTTCTGGGAGGTCCTATTTTTGGGAGGTAAATAAGAAACCATTCTTGTGAACCTTCCATTCCCGACGAAAATCAGAATGATTTTTTTTTTTTTTAGTATAAATCTACTTTATTCCTAGCTCTGGATCTTGGGGAAATATTCTAGGAAGCCATCCAGATTTACTAAAAAAGCTACAGAGGTATAAATATTAATTAAAAATATTGTAACAAATTAAATGACTTTTGTTTTAGTTAATAGAATCATAGAATAATAAAACTGGAAGGGACCTCAAGAGGTCATCATGCCTGCACGCATGGCAGGACCAAGCACCATCTAGATCAGGGGTGGACAAAAGGTCCTCCACAGGCCAGATGCCTCCCACCAAGCAATCAGGCCAATGAGAGCCTGGGGTGTGGGGGAGGGTGTGAGGTCTCCTCCCGCCTTGCAAGGGGCACAGCACTTCTAAGCACCACAGGCTCCTTGCAGGATGGGGAGAAGGGTGGGAGGAGACTTTGCACGCTCCCCCCACTCCCAGGTCAATCAGGGCTTGGGGGCGGGGGGAGCACGTGAAGTCTCCTTCCACCCTGCAAGGGGCTCAGCACTTAAAATCAACCACCTGCTCATCTGGCTGTTGACTCTAAGTGCAGTGCTCCCTTGCAGGGTAGGGGCAGGGAGGGAGAGACTTCATGTGTTCCCCCTCCCCCAGGCCTTGATTGACCTGGGGGTAGCGGGGGGAGCATACAAAGTCTCCTCCCACTGCCAGGGGCACAGTTACCTAGAGGGAACTGCCAGATGTTCAGAACAGCTGGCGGTTCTTTCTGGGGGAGGCGGGACAAAGATTTTGCCTTCTCCCCCACCTCCAGACCAATCAGTCCTAGGCCTGTTCCTTCTGCTTGAAGTTCCACCCCTTTCAGTGGCCTGGGGTCCCGGTCAAAAATTATTGTCCACCCCTGATCTAGATCAGTGTTTCTAAACCTTTTTTTTAAATATAAAGTACCCCTTTTTCAAAAAAGAAATAAATTATAACTACCCCCAGATTCTACAGTTTTCAGACACACCATTTTTTTTCTACCATTGCAACACATTTGTTTAAACAACTTAATCATAGCCGCACAGGCAATGACATTTTTGGATGTAAAAAGTACAAAAATAATAAAGTGCCATAAAACTTAAAACAAAAATTCAGTTTTCTCCAAATTTCAGTTGTCTTGATGTACCCCCAAGACTTCTCTTGAGTACCCATGAGGGTACTCTTACCACCGGTTGAGAAACACTGATCTAGATCATCTCTGACAGATTTCTCTAAATTTGATTATTTGGACCCAGGTGTACTTAGCTAAAATATTTGGAACCTGCAGAGCTTGTAGTCTAATGCCATAATCCTGTAAACACTTACTCATATGAGTAACTTCATGAACACAAGTAGGACTGAGAAACCCAGAAGATGCATGTAACTTGGCTTTTTTATTAACCAGTGCTATTACTGAGTTGTTCCAGTGAGAATCATAAAATTGTTGTGCATGATTCAGATCTTACTTACAATGTCATTGCCCTGTGTCACAACAAATGACTTCAGTGCAGGTGTTCCTGATTTACACTAGTGTCAGTGAGATTAAAATCAGGACTCTATATTTACAGTTCAAACAGCCCTAGCAAAAGAAAGGCAGGGGAAAGGCATGAAGTTCTCCTGTGTTTCTGCCACTGAGCAGTTGCAGGAAATTGCTGATATGAGTGTTCCAAATAGAAGATGAGCTGGCATTGAAAAACCTAACAGAGATGGAGACTGTACAGCAGATAGGACATTGTCCCTATACAGAGATGCACAGAAGGAGAGGCAGAGTATGTGGGTAGGGCACTGGATTGGCAGGCAGGAGACTTGGGTTCCATTTATATCTCTGCCACTGCTCTGCATTGACCTTCGGAAGGTTGTTTTTCTGATCTTCTTTTTTCTGCCAGCAGGGACTATCTCTTTTTTAGCACAGTAGAGCTAATAGGTGCTAAGTGGATAGAAATTAATAAAATAATAATAATAATTAATAATCAACTTCCCTATCAGCACAGTACAGAAATGAATTCCTTCTTATCTACAAATCTGAGGTGGTATTTGTGGCATAATTCAAGTGATTTTTCTATAAATGTGCAAAGCTGTAGGAAATTTTTTCTGATCCGAATTTGTGAGAAGTGGATCTTCTGAAGTTCTTTTCTTTCACTTTGGGTGGAATACCAACTAATGGCAATGAGAGATGCATGCAGGGATGAGAGAATCTGAAAACAGGACTCTAATTAGGGTCAGATCCTTGTGTAAAATTTGTACAGCAAAATTTGCTGTATAAATCTGAGATTGAAACTTCCATGGGTGGTACTGTAAAAACAGTTTCTCATAATGTGGAAGTAGATATATAAAGGGGAATGCCTTATCTTAGTTAAAGGAAATAGAGATTCACAAGAAATCCCTTATTTACATTTTTCAGACCTCGTATTTGGGTTGAGTATGATATTGAGGCAGTTTTCCTTGAATCTGGATGACTTTTCTTAAAACTACTGTGAACTTGCAAACATTGAACCTACTAGGTAGGGTTGCCAGGTGTCCGGTATTGTACCGGACAGTCCAGAATTTGCGCGCTCTGTCCAGTAAAAAAAATCAGAAAATACAGGACATGTGCAATGTCCGGTATTTTCTGATTTTTCCGGCTGCGCACTGGATGGAAGCCTGGCATGGCTGGGGGGAGCGGCTGGGAGTCCTAGCTGGGAGGCGGGGCCACGATTGCCGCCGGGAGCCCTCAGTTGGTTGAGTGTGAGGAGGAGGGGAAGCCTCCTCCTCATTGGTGCGTCGCCGGGACCCTGCGTGGGACAGGCAGTAAGTGCCCAGGTCAGTCCCACTCCCCGCCAGCCAATTTGTTCACCCCCCCCCCTTCCCGGACGGCCAGTTCTCCCTCACTTCCCTTCCCTCACTTCCCCAGCCAGGCCCCTGCACCCCCCCCCAGCTCTGCTTCCCACTGGCCCGTTCCTCTTCCTGATCTCCCTGGCCAGCGCTGCTGCACCTCTCCCCGCCCCCGCCAGCTCTGCTTCCCACCCCCCCTTCCTTCCAGCCCTCCCTTCCTCCTGGACAGCACCGCTGCACCCTACCCCCACTGTGCTTCCCGCCCCCCCTTACTCCCAGCCAGCCCCACCCCCTCCCCTGATATCCCGCGGCCAGCTCCGTTCCACCTGACCCCTCCCCCCTCACCACCAGCTCTGCTTCCCCGGCCAGCCCTGTTGCCCCCCCCCCGTTAGCTGTTTCCAGGCCCCCCCCCTTCCCAGCCAGCACTGCTCCCTTCCTGGCCGGGCCCTCCCCCCCTCCCCACAATGAAGCGTGTCTGGGTTTTTGTTTTCTCTTAAATGACTACCTGATAACCCCTAGCAGTGATCCAGGTTCTTGAAGTCTTTTTTTTTTTCAACAACTTTGGGTCCCCCCACTTTTTTTTTTCCTTCAACAAATTTTTTTCCTGGTGGTTTTTTTTGGGGGAGGGGTCGGGGGGGTGTTCGGTATTTTTGTTTCAACCATCTGGCAACCCTACTGCTAGGTTATTTTATAAAAAAATAAAAAGGGAATTCTAGATCATCGTATGAGTTGGTCTCCTGGTATTGCAAAGAGCAAAAAACCAAATTTATGAAGGGCTTGTCTACACACGCACAAGTTGCCTTGGTAAATCATCACTTAAAACCATCCCTTAGTTAAATTGATGTGTTTCTTTTTGTACGTCAAGGCTGACTCTGTTCTCTGCTTCCATAGTTTAACAGAACTAATTTTTATGCTAGATAACAATTTTTGGATAACCATAGAGTAGAAACCCCAAACAAAATGAAGGTTAACAGAACCTGTTCAACAGACAACCTAGCAGGGCCTAGTTTGTGGTGACCTATGTCTAATCACCATTAACTGCTCTCTCAGGCTTTGTCTAGTCCAGGATTTAAAGGTGTATGGTTAGGTTTAAAACAGTTTAACCAACATGTTTGAAAATGCTAGCACAGAATTTTACAATACCTTCGGCACTGTATTAGCTGAAATGGAGTGACACCTCACTACTAAATCCTAGTCTAGACAAAACTTCAGATTTCTCATGGGGGCCATATTTTCAAGTGCTCAGCACCCACAACGGGAGCCAACTTTTCAAAAGTGAAAAGTTGCATCACAGTGGGTGGAATGACAGTATCACATGGCCAGGCTGGATGTACCATATTCAGCCATTGTAAAATGGTTCACTTTCTAAAAAGCTGCATAATTTCCTTACCAGGTTTGCTGACCAGTTTGGAACCCGAGCTGCATTAACTCTTTCATGTCTCTCTGGATCTGCCTTCTTTCTACTATTGTCCATCTCCACCAGCGTCCCACTTCTGTTCCTGTCCAGAATTCCATCCCTGTTCATGCATGGGCTACCAGGTAATGTTATGATAAGATGACCCAATTATGGGGCTCAATATCTTCCAGTCTGTTTGTAGGGGCCTGAGCCTGCAAGTCTTCCTCACATAAGCAGTTCCATTAAAGTCAGTAGAACTAATAACGTATAGAAGGGTTGCAGAATCCGTCTCTGAATAGTTGGCTTTAGGAACACGAGGCAGCTTGTTTAATGGTTAGAGGAGGTGGTTGGGGAGCAGGACAACTAAATTCTATTCCCAACACTGCACCAACATGCTGTGTGAGCTAGAGCAAGTCACTTATGTGACAGGGCGCCTGGGATGGACAACACTGAGTCAGGGCAGACTGCAAGAAACAGGGCAGACAATTCCCCCAAACTGGTGGTTTACTCTATAATTAGGTTCCCCAAACCAGTAACAAAAGAACTTCTGCAGTGCTACACTGGTTAACCAGAAGCCAAACCCAGTTCCCTTTAGGCATTCCCTCCCTTGGCTCCCATTCAGACAACCAAGTCTAAGGGTACGTCTAGACTACATGCCTCTGTCATCAGAGGCATGTAGATTAGGCTACCAGACATAGGAAAATGAAGCGGCGATTTAAATAATCACCGCTTCATTTAAATTTACATGGCTGCCGCACTGAGCCTACAAACAGCTGATCAGCTGTTTGTCGGCTCAGCGCGGTAGTCTGGACGCGCGGGTGTCGACATCAAAGGCATTTGTCGACCACCCAGGTATACCTCATCTCAGGAGGCATCCCTGGGTGGTCGACAAATGCCTTTGATGTCGACACCCGCGCGTCCAGACTACCGCGCTGAGCCGACAAACAGCTGATCAGCTGTTTGTTGGCTCAGCACAGCAGCCATGTAAATTTAAATGAAGCGGCGATTATTTAAATCACCAGTTCATTTTCCTATGTCTGGTAGCCTAATCTACATGCCTCTGGCGACAGAGGCATGTAGTCTAGACGTACCCTAAGATAGCAAGAGGCTACTGAAAGCCCATTTCATCATATGCAAGGTTCTTTCTAATCCTGAAGGATCAGACACATGTCCCCAGGTCAGCATGAACCTCAGGTCTTCTCCAAACAGGGGGACTGACAGAATTGCTGGGCCCCTGGGCAAAGCCAGGAGGAGCAGTTCTGTGGCTTTGCGGCTCTCAGGAGTGGGCCGTCAGGTGGAAAGGGCCTGGCTGGAGGCTAGCTTCCCCTAGCCAGCCCTTCAGTGCCACCCGGAGCGCACTGCATAGCGGGATCTAGTGGTAATTTAAAGAGACTGAGGCTCTGGATGCTGCAGCAATAGAGAATTAGTACAAGAAAGGGGAAAACCGGAGGTCTCTCAGGGTATGTCTACACTACCCTCCTATTTCGAAATAGGAGGATAATGTAGGCATACCGCAATTGCAAATGAAGCCCGGGATTTGAATTTCCCGGGCTTCATTTGCATAAGCGGGGCGCCGCCATTTTTAAATCCCCGCTTGTTCGAACCCCGTGCCGCGCGGCTACACGAGGCACGAACTAGGCTTCCTAGTTCGAACTAGGAATGAGGAGTAATGGTAGTTCGAACTAGGAAACCTAGTTCGAACTACCTCGTTCGTGCCGCGTGTAGCCGCACGGCACGGGGTTCGAACCAGCGGGGATTTAAAAATGGCGGCACCCTGCTTATGCAAATGAAGCCCGGGAAATTCAAATCCCGGGCTTCATTTGCAAGTGCGGTATGCCTACATTACCCCGCTAGTTCGAACTAGCGGGGTAGTGTAGACATACCCTCAGAGGGTATGTCTACACTAGAAAGTTAGTTCGAACTAACGGACGTTAGTTCGAACTAACTTTCCTATGCGCTACACTAGCGCTCCGCTAGTTCGAATTTGAATCGAACTAGCGGAGCGCTTAGTTCGAACTAGGTAAACCTCATTTTACGAGGACTAACGCCTAGTTCGAACTAGCTAGTTCGAACTAAGGGCTGTGTAGCCCTTTAGTTCGAACTAGTGGGAGGCTAGCCCTCCCCAGGTTTCCCTGGTGGCCACTCTGGCCAACACCAGGGAAACTCTATGCCCCCCTCCCGGCCCCGGACCCCTTAAAGGGGCACGGGCTGGCTACGGTGCCCGTGCCAGGTGCAAGCCTGCCAGCACCCAGCTAGCAGACCCTGCACCTGGCACGGCACAGAGCCACCCACCCGATGCCCCCCAGCCCACCCCCTCTTGCCGGGACCAGGCTGGCGGCTCCCGGGAGCTTGCCCTGGACCGCAAGAGGCGGGCACCTTCCTGGGCTAGTGCGGACATCGTGGACCTCGTCCACGATCTCCGCACTAGGCACAGGAAAGTGGCCGTCTAGGGCAGGAGAGCTGCCAGCCTGGCCACCCAGGACCAGGTGTGCATGAAAATCAAGGGGGTCCACTGAGACCCCCGACACTGAGCCCTGAGCTTACAATGGCCGTCCTGGGTCAGACCAAAGGTCCATCTAGCCCAGTAGCCTGTCTGCCGACAGCGGCCAACCCTAGGGACCCTGGAGGGGATGGACCGAAGACAATGACCAAGCCATTTGTCTCGTGCCATCCCTCTCCAGCCTTCCACAAACTTTGGGCAGGGACACCACTCCTACCCTCTGGCTAATAGGACTCCATGGACCCAACCTCCATCACTTGATCTCACTTCCCTTTAAACTCTGTTCTAGTTGTAGCCTTCACAGCCTCCTGCAGCAAGGAGTTCCACAGGTTAACTATTTGCTTTGTCAAGAACAACTTTCTCTTACTAGTTTGAAGCCTGCTACCCATTCCTTTCCTTTGGTGTCCTCTAGTCCTTCTTTATGGGAACTCAGGAAGAACTTTTCTGAATGCACCCTCTCCACCCAACCCCTGCTTTTAGAGACCTCTATCCTGTCCCCCCTCCGTCTCCTCTTTTCTAAGCTGAACAGTCCCAGTCTCTGTAGCCTCTCTTCATCTGGGACCTGTTCCCAACCCCTGATCATGTTAGTTGCCCTCCCCTCTCCCAGCCTTTCTCTTCCCCTCTCCCACCTCCTTTTCCCAGTCTCCCCCAGTTTTTTTCAATAAAGACAGAGTCAATGTTGGAAGAAACGTTATCTTTATTTTGTACATCAATAAGAAGGGGGGCTAGGGAAGGGCAAGTGGAAGGAGGTGAGGGAGGAATGGGGTACGAGCCCCCGATGGGGAGGACTGGGCTGGCTCTGCGGGCTTCTGGGGGTGGAAGATCTCCTGCAGCCCCCCAATTACTCCCTCTCCCCAGATGGCAGCCTGCGGCAAGTGCAGCCGGGCTGATGGCCGAGTGGTGTGATGTGCCCAGTGTGGGCACTCAGGGCACTCCAAGCCAGAACTTCTTTGCAAGCGGGGCACCCCTTAGAACTGTGTGTCCGGGGTGGGGGTCGGGACCCTTTAAGCGCAGCCCTCGGCTAGCCTGAGACAGTATCTCCATGCTCTAAGTCCTCCTTTTATGCCCTGCCGGCACTGCTTCCGGCCATCATTAAGCCCTGTTCAGAGTCCACTCAATGTGGACTTACTAGTTCGAACTAGCAAAACGCTAGTTCGAACTAGTTTTTAGTTCTAGATGCGTTAGTTCGAACTAGCTTAGTTCGAATTAACTAATTCGAACTAAGTTAGTTCGAACTAGCGCTGTAGTGTAGACGTACCCTGAGGTCCTTAATATCCTTTGCCATGTGAATAGAAAGTCACTGGCTCAAGATGGAGTCCAGGGTGACATATCCTTATCGTATGTCCTTACCTGCTTTGCTCACTCACGGGGGCAGCCATTGCTCATATTCTTTCTGAGGGGTCCACTGGAAAGGTTTACCAGGCAGGATGAATTTCTTCCAAGGCCCATTGTGAGCTGACTCTCCTTGAAGGGCCATCAACACACTGATGCATAGTCCTGATGTAAATCTATTCAGAGGGGGTCACCCAGGAACAACCCACTTGCTGGAGAGACAAGTGCATAGCCAGTATTCATAACTTCAGATACAAAGGTGATCCACGCATGTAAACAGGAAAATCATGTTTAGCAAATCATGTGTTTTCCCTGGAGCCGCTTACATGACAGATGTTGTACAAGATTTGTTGCAATTAACAGTGGTAGCAACAGTGACGCAAATGGACATCTTTCTTGTGCAACTTGGTTTCCCTGTGTCTCAGTTTCCCCATTTCTAAAATAGAAGATGACTGTGCTGACCTCCCAGCCACACCCTACCACACCATGGTGCTGTAAAGTTTAATTTGTTAATGTCTGTGAAGTGCTCTGAGGTCCTCATATGAAAGATGTTATAGATGTGTTAAGCATAGTTATTATTTTTCCTTGGGCTTGAAAGGTTTCACTGATACCCATTCACCTGGGCATTCGGCTACTTTACTGGTACCCCTAAAGCCATAGATCTTCATTCCCCCCTCCCTCAATAAACTAATTCACCCCACATCAATGCACCTTTCCAAGGCACCTCTCCTTGTCCAGCCTCCATTTCCACTGCTTTGCTGCTTAGTGCCCTCAGCTTCCCAGCATTTTCATCCACCTGGTCCTATTCTTTAAGACCATCCCCTCCATGCTTTTTAAAGAGCAGCAGTCCACAGGCTATTTTGCTCCTGCCTACCCCCAATTCTGTTATTAAAAGCATAACTTCTCCAGCGCACACCTCATCTCAGAGAAAGAACTAATGATTCCTGAGCTTCTCTGTTCCCTCCTAGCCTGTCCTCCCCCTTTACTCCAGAGGGGGATAGGATCAAAAGCTCCCTGGCTCTACTCCTTGCATCTTGTAGTGGGAGATTGGGTTTTTCCATGGCCTAATTTTAGTATAGTGTCAAAAGCGGCGTCTCTTTAGCAGATCAGAATTCATTCCAATGGAATGAACAGTATCAATAAAATAAACTGCACCTATCCTTCACTGCACTGCAGCTATTTCACATTTTTCAGTTGCATTCACTCAAGCAAGAACTTTCCCAGAATAATTTTTAGCAACATGCCGTCACACACGGTCTAACAAATTGCACGACTGCATGGCAGGCAGCATTATGCGGGCGTTCCTTCTCACCACGCCGTTCTGTTTTGCTTCAGCTGTTTGTGTTCAGGAAAAAACATCAAAGCAGATGCTCAGCCGTATTGCTCATGGAGTATCGCTGGTGGGAGGACAAAGACCCTCACCATGATAATGTGGATTATATACAGCTGGTTTAAGCCAGTAAAGCACTTAATGCCCATTAGCAGTTAGTCCACCTAAGACGGGGTGGCAATAATTTTTGATGGGGGCGGGGGGCACTCCAAGATTTTGGAAAGTGGCAAACGCTGCACTCTTCTATGATACTACTGGAGGAGGTGCAGGGTCTGGGATGGAGGATGGGTGCAGACAGAAGGGAGCTTCAGGTAAGGGATTGGGATTCAGGAACAGGTATGGAGTCTGGGAGGGAGTTTGGGGTGCAGGGGTTTGGGTTGTGTCTGAGGGCAGGAGGGGATTGTAACCTGGGTCAGGTGACTGAGGTGCAGGAGGGGTATAGGAGTTTGGGATGTGACCTAGGGCAATAGGGGATTGTGACCTATGGCAGGGGATTGAGGTGCAGGATCTGGGAGGAATATGGATTCAGGAGGGGGTACAGAGTTTGGGTTATGTGGAGAAGTGGGGCAGGAGTGCGGGGGCAGACAGAGGGTTGGCAGGAGGAGGCTGGGGGGCATAGGCGAGCTCTGGTCGGGAGACCTACTTACCTTTGAGTGAATCCCGACCAGCAGTCCAGCACATTTCTCAGGCAGCTTCTCTGCCTGCCCCGCCCCAGCACAGGCTGCGGGGGCCATGTGTGCTAGTGATTAAGAACCTGAGGAAAGAAGAGGAAGGGTGCTTCACACACTGCCTGTTCTTCAAATAGGCAGCTCCCATTGGCCAGAAATCCACCAATGGGATTGTGCTGGAGGCAGGAGCAGCGTATGAAACACCATTCCCCTCTCCCCCGGGCTCACAGCTGAGAAAGACAAATGGCCGCAGCAGCTGCTTTTCGGAGGGGGGAGGCGCAAGCAGGGAGTCTGTCTGAGGCTCCCGCTGCATCCACGGGCCGAATCCGGTGGCTTGGCAGGCTGGATCCGGACCCTGGGCCATATTTTGCCCTGGCCTGACCTAAGAGGTTCTGAATCTTCCCCTTCTTTTGACTGCTAGACTCTGGGCTGGATGCACAAAGCGTCTTCTGCATTTAAGCATATGTCTACACTACAGTAAAAAAAATCAATGGGTGGCCCATGCCAGCTGACTCAGGCTGTGGGGGGAGCTAGTTAATTGTAGGATAGATGTTTGGGCTGGAGCCTGTTTTCTAGGGCCCTGCAATGTAGGGGATCCCGAAGTTTGAGCCTGAACATTTACACTGCGATTAAACAACCACTGAGCCCAATTCAGCAGGAACTGGCAAGTGCCAAGTTTTTAACTTCAGTGTAGACTTACCCCCCAGAAAGACATTCTGGGGTCAGCTCCCATTCTGTGGGGTCTTGCACGAGGATCTGGCTCAGTGTTACAAGGTCTGACCTCTGGGAGAGCTCTGTCATTTGCACATGTGCAGGGTTACCTCAGGGAGTAGAGTGATCACTCAGACTCCAACCTCTGTTCCTTTTAGTTCAGTGTTCCTTATCCAGTGTCTTTGAATATCTGTGTAGGTGCTCAGATGGTCATTACAGATCTGACGTCTCCTGCTGAGCGTGCGGATGCATTAGGGAAGCTTGGACTTTGCTTTGGAATAGGAGTGATCATCGGATCATGCCTGGGCGGGACACTCAGCACAAAATTTGGGTGAGTAACGGAGTTGGTTTTCACTTCTGTCTTACAGTTAGAACAATAGATTGAGCTGCCGAGGGGTCTTTTGTTCTCCCCTTATTTGATAATGTAAAAACATATCACCCTTTCCTTATTCTTTGGGTGCCATTTCCGGCTGCTGCCGCCTGATCTTGGGGCCAAATCAGCCCCTGGTACAAGTTAGAGCAGCCACAGGGTTTCTCTAACTCACAGTGGCTAGAATGGTCTCCTGTGGGCCACTTCACTGGTCAGGGAGCAGCATTGGGCAGTGCACGCCAAATCTGCCCTCTCCCCACCCTAGATTGCCTTCTGTGCCCAATGACCTCAATGGTCCCTGAGCCAAGGATCAGAGAGGACTGGAAGTGCTGCATGTGGGGGAAAGACTTTGTGTGGCCATGAAGACACAAAAGTGTCTTATTAATGTCCAGGGTTCCATCCCTTTGTTGTCTGTGCAATTATGTGCTACTGTTTTTTGTTCTAAACAAGCCAAGATGTAAGTCCCCGTTTCTGCAAGCAAGGCTAATATCCATCTCTCCGTTGCTTTAAAAGCAGCAATGATTAAAAAGTTAGTTAAAAGACACAAACAATCCAAGTCCAGGCTCTTGGCATGTCCCCTAACTCCCTAAGCACTGAGTGCTTTGTCACTTGGGTGCTACCACCATTATATTTTGGCCACTGTGGGAAGAAAAGGATAGCAGGCCGGATGGACCTCTGGTCTGATCCAGTCTGGAGGTTCTTATGTCCTCATTCAGTGCTGTTAAAAACCGTGTTGGTAGAGCTTTAAATCTCAGGCAGGGTGAAGCTCACAAATCACAACTTTCTTAGAGGGAGGCTTAATGTAATGTGCGCCCTTAGGGTGGAGAGCAGAGCTTCAGGGGACCAGGAGAAGGGCAGTGCGACAAATGAGGCAGACTCCTCCTCCCTCCCTCCAAAACAAGAGCGAGTGAGTTTGTTGTAACCAAACTTGTCAAGTTTGATCATTCCCAAGTCTCTTTCTAGATATTTGGGAGATCCTACCTGGCATTTTTAATCATGTCTAGGGTATCTCCACTTGCTGCTATAGAAAACCTGGATTTTCTAAAAAGAAGTTTGATAGTCCTGATTCCATTTCTCTAGTAAGTCATGCAATAAAGTCAGCTCAAAATGTGTGGTATTTCACACATACACACCTCTCATGATGTCCATGGAATAGAGTCCTAGGGCTTAAGGCCAGATAGGACCATTATGTTCAACTAGTCCAGTGTTTCTCAACCTTTTTTTTTTTTATAAAGTACCCCTTTTAAAAAAAATTATAAGTACCCCCAGTATCTACAGTTTTCAAACACACAATTTTTTTTCTACCATTACAACACAGTTGTTTAAACAACTTAATTGTAGCCAGGCAGGCGATGAAATTTTTGGGTGTAAAAAGTACAAAAATAATAAAGCGCTGTAAAACTTAAAACAAAAATTCAGTTTTCTTCAAATGTCAGTTGTGCTGACGTACCCCCCAGACTTCTCTCAAGTATCCCTAAGGGTACTCGTACCACTGGTTGAGAAACACTGATCTAGTCTGACCTCCTGCACACGACAGACCACAGAACCTCATCCGCCCACTTCTGTGATGTCTTTGGAAATTAAGCACCTAAGTTTTGGGCCTTAGTCTCTTTGGGCCTCAGTTCCTGTGTCTCTAAAATGGGGTTCATAGTCCAGGGATGTGAGGTCCTCAGATACTATATAAGTACCTGAGATAGCTAAACGGTGTTCCAAGTGGAAAAATCCTTCTGGACCCAGACTTGCGTTTTCCTTCCAATATAACAGCCAGCCCTGTTTTTCCTCAGCATTGTCCTCCTCCATACTCACAAAGAAAAAGGCCTGCCTGTTATACAGCCTCAGTCTTAACCTTCCCATCATGCTTTGTTAAAAGAGTTGGCGGGCAGGCCTCCCTTCTCCCATTCTTTCACTGGAGCAAATTTGCGGGGCCCTGGTGATGTGAGTTCATTCCCCAGATACGAACCAGCATCTTGATCTTTCCCACAAAACAGACAGCTCTAGTCTGATAACAGGGGGGAGGTGAGAGGTGAAATATGACTCATCTTCCCCCGGGGGCAGATTGAGCCAAATTCCCATGATTCTTCCATGTGTATTTTACAATATTTTATGTGGCACCAGAGTTAACAGGAGTTGAGATCTCTTCCGGCTAGAAGAAAGCAAAGTTGCTAACAAGTCTTTGTCCACTTGATGCCACTGTTGACCTGCACTCATTCTTCTCCTGCTTCAGTAGTTGAATTCCATACACAACAGTTATTATGCCGGTTCATGTTGTTTTGGTTTTATTTTGATGAATCTGGGCACCATTTAATTTAACTAAACATTAAGCAGTTCAATTAAATTCCATTTCAAGAATGTTCTGTGATTCTTCAGGATATTAGTGAGGGAAATAGTTTAGAAAGATGCAAAAAACAGTTTGACATCAGTTTCTACAGTTACACTAAATCAGTGGCCCACCTGGCTCAGTGCAAACCTTTCAGCGGCCCACCAGTTGCTAATGGAAACTCGCTGTTAATTACACAATTATGTCTGAGCCATTTTGCTAGTGCTGCAGCTAGGGAGAATGGTTAAATTTATTCAGTAAGAAAAGAAATATTAATTTAAATTATGAAACAGATTAAGAGTTTTACCTTTTTCATGTTAGTTTATCAAACTTTATTTTAAATAAAGTAAAATATTAATTTATGTCCAACACAAAAGGTTTCCATGTTTTCTTTATTTATGGCAGGGGTGGGGAACATTTTTTTGTGTCAGGGGCCACTGACCCCCAGAAAAATCAGTTGGGGACCACACAAATGAGAAGCAAAATAACGATACAAAAAACCCAACCCTCACTGAAGTGGCCCCCAACTGAGACACCTCTCTCCTCTCATGCTCTGGGGGAGGGACAGGGAGGATTAAGGTTCAGGGCTTCCCATAGGCCAGATTTACTCTTCTGGGGTTCCAGGGTTAGTGGATTTTCTGGACCTCCCTCAGCTCTGGAGTGGGAACAAAAATGAGGGGTTCAATGTGCAGGACATGGCTGCCAGCATGTGGGATACAGATGGGGATGCAGGATCTGGGCAGGAGGTAAACAGCAGGACGGGGTGAGGGGGTGAGGTCTGGGAGGAAAGTGGGGTGCAGGAGCAGTCTGGGAGTAGGGTGTCTGGCCGGGGGGGGGGGGGGAGGATTCAGGAGGAAGGGAGGATGCAGGAGCAGGCTGTGGGTGCAGGGTCTCTGTGGGGGGGAAGGGGACCCAAAGGTGCGGTGGGGTATGGGGTCTGGGCACAGGGGGGCACTTACTTGCCTTTGCACCTCTCCCAGCACCATGTCCCGGGCACGGCCACCTATTGCTCCCACTGGCTGGATTCCAGCCAATGTGAGCAGTGGGGAAAGGCTTTCTAGGCAGTGCATCCGCACATTGCTGTTTCCGCAGTCGGGCTCCATTTCTTCCCTGTGAGCCCAATCGCTCAGCAAGGCTTGGGGCTTTCTCCCCGCCGCCCAGCAGGAAGCCGGCTGTGGCCCTCCAAACTTGGGCGGGGACAGGGCACGGGGCTGGAGCGCCATCAGGAGCTCCCTCCTGTGGGAGAGGGGGAAGGAGGAGGGCTGAGCTCCACTGCACTAAATCCAGTACAACAGCTACAAATCCCTGTTATTTAGGGCACAGAGGGCCTGATTAAATTCTCACTGAAGCCAATGGAAAGATTGCCTCTGATTTCAAAGGGCAGTGGATCAGGCCCTTAATGATCAACATCTGAAGTCAGGAAAAACTTTTCCAGGTAGTATAGGTTTGCAAAACAAGGTGCACTATAATACAGTTCCCAATGGATGGAACCTTTCTTTAGAGGAAATTGGCAGGATTGTGGGTTTTTCCTTTTCCTTTCTGTATCTCTCAGCCTATCATTTTCATGCCATTGCAGTTGTGTGGTGGGGGAAAGAGTCTTTGCAGAATGATTTAACATGGTATCTCTGTAACCCTCAACACTGTATTATACAAGCACTTCTCCATCTTGTGCTTCCGTGCCACATTTTGTCTGTTTGTCAAAGAAGTTTTCAGATTTCTGATGCTTTTTATTTAGCAATATCAGCCATGGATTTGAAAATGTCCCCTAACAATATACCAGCTGCTAGTCCACAGTACAGCATGGAAGGGTTGTACTTTAAAAGGGAAAGGAAGGAACACATTTTTGTCATAGGACATTTTGCACACTAGAGGGCGAGAATGTTTTGAAAAGGTTGCTGAAATGCTCAGGCTATCCAGCGAAAAAGGGGTGACTACCATGATTTTCTGCCCTGACTTCAGACTCCTCATCCCTTCTGGATTCTCAGAGGAAAATTTTGTGATGCCTACACCATTCTGTCCCTACAATTTGCTGTCATAAGCTGCCTCAGTTACACTGTCTGCTCAGTTCCGTTTGCTCACAATTTGAAGATTTGAATCTCCAAGGGAAAGACTTTAAAAAACAACTTTGTCAGGGTGCCCAACTTGTGACACTTCAAAGAGGCCTGGTGTGCAGAGGGCAGTAGCTCAGCACTGTCTGAATGACAGGCCTCTGTAATGTAGGGATGTTACTGCATAGCTGTTTAAACGATTAACCGAGGCTTATCGGTTAATCCAAATGACTACATGCAACACTTTCCCCTCGCTGCCTCTGTATGAGAAGCAGCAAGGGGAGGTAGAGGTGGGAGCACCGGATCCTGCAGAGCTGCATGCCACACCTCACTGACACACTGTTGTTCCTGATAGAAACGCAGCAGCATGGAGGGTGAGGAGGGCAGGCAGGAGTCAGTACACACAGGAAGCTGTCTTTTAAGCCGATTCTCTCTGTGCGTGCCAGCTCCACAGAGCTCTCTCCTGCCCCCTCCACTTGCTGCCTCCTACAGAGGAGCCATTGCTTGGGCAGGAGCTGTTTCTTGGGGGAAGCCAGCTAAAAATTGTTGTGGCTACTCAATTACTAAAATACACGCTATCTAACATCCCTGCTATAATGTGTCCCGAGTTGGTTATCACTAGTCACTTTGGAAAATCCTTGGCTCTTATTTTTTGAATACTTATGAGACTTCTCTCCACATAATTATATCTGATTACATTTCCCTGATTAACCCCATGGCTAGACATTCTTATTCAGGAATAACAGTCCTCTCAAAGCAACAGTGTGACTAAAAGAGTTAAAGTGATCCATGGAGGGGTTATTTTACCTTTAGATTGGCACTGTTGCTGAAATCTGTATCATGTGTGACTGTTGCTGAACACTGTATCCAGTTCTGCTATCCACCATTTAAGTAGTATGTTGAAAAATTGGAGACGGTTCCAAGAAGGGCCACAGGAATTATTAAAGAATTAGAAAACATTCTTTATAGTGATAGACACAAGCTGTAAACCTCCATGTATCTTAACAAGGAGAATGCTAAGGGTTGGCTTGATTACACCCTTCAGTATCTACATGTAATGGGCCCTTCAGACTATTAACAAAATCCAGAGGCTCGCAGTTGAAGTGAAACCCATACATTTTTAACATTAGGGTAATTAACCATTGGAACAATTTAGTAAGCATTATAGTAGATTGTCCATCACTGGCCATTTTAAAATCAAGATTAAATGTTTTTCTAAAAGAGATGCTGTACGTCAAACAGGAATTATTCTGGGGGAAGTCCTAAATCCTGCATCATTCCAAAGGGCAGACTGGTTAATCACAGTGGTCCCTTCTGGGTTTAAAATCTATGAATTTAGAAGGAGTTAATCAGCAATAATTCTATGTGTAGACAGGCCCTTACCCTTGTAAAAGTGAACTGGCTCTGGATCTGGTAAAATCTCTCTGCTTTGAATTTCAGCTTTTAAGGAAATCTATTAAACTTGTTGTCTCACCTCTCTCCTATGGAGGGCAGCTCTGGCTCATAAGTCTTTCTTAGTAGTCAGCTGCTCCTCAGTCTCTCTGTGGGAACATACTAGCCAGAACCTTATCAAAGGCCAGATGGTCCATGACACTAGGAATGATAATCTGATGTTTAAACAACAGCTTTAGTGCTAGCAAAATGTGGACCTGGATTTGTGCCCTAAGGCTGAGGGGAGGGAGGAGTCCTGCCTCTGTGCTAATTCAAAGGTTGTCCCGGCTGCTGTCATAGACAATAATTGCTAACCGTGGTTGTGAATTTTACAAAGTGAACATTTGGCTAATAGCAACTGAACTAAGACCTCCAAACAGACTTGTAAAAATCACTACAGACCCCAGCTGTATTTCAACCATCAGCTTTAAGGTGCAGGGCTCCACATCTCTTTACAAATCATCACAGCCATTCACTACCATGGAACGACATCAGTAGAGTTAAATCTCACCAATTGGTGCCTAACCAGACTCCCAACCTCTTTTCACAACTTGTGCTGGCAGTGAGGCTGTGACGTAGGCTAAACAATTCGAGGACTCTGTGTCCTCCTAACACATTCCACGTTTGTAATAGAAGGCTCCAGTTGTCTTTTTACTGGCACAATCGCTTCGCCTTTCGCAAGCTTTCAGTTTTTAGAGAAAAATGAACATGGTCCCCTTGCCATTAAGGAAAGGGCTTTTGTTGTGATGTCACAGAAGAAGAATGTAAGTGGAGTTTTCTGCCCACTCTGCATTTCCCTTCCCAAAGCTTGCCAATGTTCTCTCTTGGCTGTTTGTAATACTGTTCATATTTTTGGTGGTTAAATATGTGTGTTCTAGGGAGGGAGATGGAAATCAATGGGTCTGTTCCTCAGCTGACATAATTTGGGCTACCGCCAATGTAATCAGTGCGGAAGGTCTACAGCAACTTTAGTCTGTGCTTCTCACGGCACTTTACAAACATAAACCGATTTATCCTTGCAACGCCCCTCGGAGATAGGGAAATATTTTATCCCCATTTTGCGGATGGGGAAATGGAGGAACTGAGAAACTGAGTGACTTGTTCCAAGCCTCACAGGGAGAGTTGGAGGCAGGGCCCCACTTCCTGAGTCCTGACCCTGAGTCAGACACTGGAGTGAGAAGCCCTGTCTTTGCTCCTCTAAAAAACGCTGCACTTGTTTGCTTTGCACCCAAACTGCATGAAGCTGTTGCCAAGGAGCTGTGATTGTTAAAACTGGTGGTGATTTTCCAGTGTCATCTGGATGGATCTCTTGTGACGTAAGGGGCGTGCTACATGTATCACTTTGCTGGAGAGTCTCACCCACAGCATAGCCTGTTGCACCCATCCACATACAAACAATATACAAACAGGTGAGGCATGGCTGCCATTTCGCAGTAGCCAACAGTGCTGTACACCAGTTTGCAATAGGAACGGAAGAATGTTCTATCCACTGGTCTTTAAAACAGTGCGGTGGGATTGGAAAGCCAGACCCTCCAAGGTATAAATCAACACTGGAGTTAGGCAAATTTACACCAGCTGAGGATCTGGGACAGTCTTGAATTGTTGAGCCGTAGAGCTTTATGTGCTCCAGAATTGTTTTCATTTCATGTATTGGTTTTTTACATTGTCCTTTTCTGTTCATCTACCAACTGGATTAGAACACGTAGATGGAATGGGGGTTTAGAAGCATAATATTTTCATAATGTTTCAGGGCTCTTAAGTTAGTATGAAGGAATGAGGCAGGCATGGTTTCCAAAGGTGGCATGGTGAGCTTCAATAGTGCAATTACATGGATTTCATCCCTTTTTCTGGGGTTGTAATTCGTGGCAACCAGCCTCTTTTAAACAAGATCACAGTGGAACCTTTGCTTCCTCACACTGGGTTTGCCAGGTTTTTACTGAGAGAAAGAGGCTTCTTAGTCTTAAAGTGACTTGTTTTTAGATCTAAATGTCTTGGAACAATTATTCTGTTGAATTCAGGATGTTCCTGGCCAAACCCCCTTTGGTCTCTTATTAAATGTTATTGCAGTGGGGTTTTGGCTTTTTTGCAGGGGGGGGCAGGCTATTATTTTTCTTCTTCAAGGGGGAAAAGGAGGAGGTTGTTTGCCTGTAGTGAAGAATCATATTTCTTTCCCGTAACTGCGCTATACAATGTTCCAGTGGGGAATTATGTGGAATGTCTCATAGCTTCTTGCTTGCGCCGGAGGATTGGAAAATCCGTGGGTGTTTTAAAGGGGTGAAGATGGGAAGCAAGGATTGGAACATGGCAAAGGGTCATGGGTCGGCACTCTATTTCTAGACAATAGTGACCATTCTGGTGGCTGGAATCTCTCTCGCTCACTTCCAATAGAAACTCTGGTATTTCTCAGCCTGGGATGATGATGCTCATGAGCCAAATAGCTTGCGTTGGTGACAACTGGCACAAAGAGTCTTTTGTTCTTTGTCAAGCAACTTCGGAGGGTGAGATACTTGTGGCTGAGGTCCAGTCTGCCAGTAAATTGTACTGGAATCTCAGCGCAGGCTTGTCATGGTAGTTCCTGCTCCCTGCCACTGTACAGGAAAGGGGGAGTGAATAATGGCCTATTTGTCAAGGAGAATTATCAGATAGGAGTTGGAATAGAGACTACTTTGCGCTGAGTTAACCCTTCAGAGACCGCAAGCACATGTGGTAATATATCTGACTGACATTCAGGGCAAACGAAAAGCCGAAGTTGTTAAAGCAATTTGCACCAAAGTGCAAATCTCTTGCATCTCTCTATGCATCTTGCATGATGATTTGAGGTTGTGGTCTCAATATGACTTGAGGTGCAGCATCGGTCCTAGCCTTTTGGGGGAAAGAAAACATAAGTAGTGTTAGCTCTGGCCTTTTGGTGTAGGAGAGGGAGATGTGAGAGCCACCTTCTTTAAGGGGCAGTAAATAGCCTTGCTTTGGAAGCCTTTGCTAATTAACATGGGACTAACGACTGATATGGTTTAAAACGGGGGTGGTTTAAAACGGGTGTGCAGCCCTCTGCTTGCCTGGATCCAGCCCCTGAGGCTCATGGCCCCTCTAGCATTGGGCAGCCCGTGTTGATGCTCTAGCCCCCCTGCTGCTCCCCTGGGGGCTGGAGCACACACAATCTACTAAGTTGGGTCCCCCTAGGCCCTGGTGTGAGAGGCGAATATGGGGATTGTCTTTCTCCTCAGTTGAGGGCCACAGTGAGGGGTTCTCTCCCCCTCCCCCGCTTTTTACTTGCATGCAGCCCCCAACTGATTATTTTGTGGGTTAATGGCCCCTGACCCAAAAAAAGTTCCTCCCCCCTGGTTTAAAATATCTACATCTGTAACCATGAGGCAAGACTTCTGTCTGATGAAAGCAGTTGAGAATGTAGTCATGGGCAGAGAAGGACCTCCTGTCAGCCAAGTGCTGTCTATACTAAGGATTAGGTTGGTAGAGCTGTGTTACTCTAGATGGTGGATTTTTCACCCCCTGGGCCACATAGTTGTACCAACCTAATTTCCTAGCGTAGAGCAGGCCACACAATAGAGTTGCCACCCTGGCTGTGCTGAGTCGGAGGGGATTTCCTGACTTGTTCTCTGAAATCCACGGCACCTGCTGACAACCACCCCTCCCTGTTTGATAACTCTAGCATTGCAGATAAACGTTTCCTCTTTCCAGGGAGCTACTCAGTATGAATGAGGCTAAGTGCAAGATAAGAGATTGATTCATTCATGCATTCATTCATTAAAAACCTAGCTCCCTTTTGTGGATATTTCAATTCATGCCATGGAAAACCCAGATGCAGTGGCCGCAAAAACACAGCACCTTTCCTAGCAAGAGAGCTTACAATCATGGCAACACGATGCCGATTTCTTTAATACTCCCCCCAGTGGGTTTTTTTTATAGTCTAATCTATGTCTTTGATAGCGTGCAATGTATTAGGTTTATTTCATGCCGTGTCTTTCAGACTGCATCCCAAAGATGTGTCAAATGCTATCAGGTAATTCAGCTTGAGATAACAAGGTGAGGGATGGAGAAATTAATAGGATGCAGCCCAGGGAGTCAGTGCAGAGATGGAGTTGCAACATCTGGATGTCAAACCCACACACTCTGTCCAAAGTTCAGTTGCAGGGTTTGGTCTAAGCTCATCTCAGGTGGGAACAAAGAGATCAACAGTTGAGATTTTGAATAGCCCAGGGCCACAGAGGGAGTGAGCATCAGCATTGTGATTAGCACTCAGGCATCTCAGGTACCCAGCCTTGTGTTCACACTGCCCCTCTTGGTCTGAGGAGCAAGTCAGAGTGCAAATACCAACCTGGCTGAAGCAGGTCTGCCCAGCTGAACTCAGACATTGCATGAGCCCAGCATGTGCATTGCTGCGATGTGATGTTAGCTAAGAAGAATCTGCTGTCAGGTGGGAGCCAGACTCAGAGGGAAAAGAGAAGAAAGCAGGCCAACTGTTTACTTACATGGCTGGCTCTCTTCTGCTGTACTTGGCACAGAAACAGGATACCCCAGGGCGAGGGCATGTCTGAGCTAGTGTCATGATACAGATCAGTTTGAGGTTTTCCCTCCCTCATATTCTTGAGAACTAGCACAGGCAACTCTGTGAATCCAATAGCTGTCCAGTCATGAAATGTACCTCCCTAAATACATCAGAAATCATTCAAATGGCGCAATACCTGTCAGCAACATGGGAGGTCCCAGCCTGGCTCTCAACCTCTGAAATGTAAAAGGTTGAGTTGTCAGTGAGCGCACTGAAGTTATCACTCCATAGCCTGCTCTTAATGCACCGGGAGATATGCACTGTAGTGGAAGGATCTGTGTAGCCTCAACCTATCCTCTGGCTGGGGAAAGGTGCTGCACTGTAATTATATCAGGGGAAGGAAAATTGGGAAATGGAGAGAAACCTGCCAGGGATTGATGGGAAAGGACAACCCTTAGCCTTATCCAGCCTATGCTATGAGACAGGAAAGTCCTGCTTTGCAGACTGGCGGGTGTCATGCCTGCATTCAGAAAGAGAGTGGCTGGAGGCTGAATGTAGCGACTTTATTTTAGTGCCTAAGTTGTAACCAATGTACATTGTGTTTCTTAGGCTGCTGTTGCTGAGAAATTATGACATTTAAGCAGCCCCACACCAAGGCTTTAAAATGTAGCATCTCTTGCCAGTTATGCTTCACACTTGGGTATTTATCTGGAGATAATTCTCTGGAAGGCTCTGTTGATAGGGCAGCAGTTGTGAAATCTTGTTGCGATGGAAAGAGCTAGAAACCTGGAAATAATAAAAATGGACTTACTGAGGATTATATGGAAAGACCAAAATGCTCATGGCTGGATTCTGGTCTGACGTTGATGGGAATAGCATGCAAATCTCAGAGAGTGGTATTTAACCCTCGATACACAGGCTGTGCACTATTCCAGTGTCTGCTCATTACTCACTAGAGCAATCTGGCCTTCCCACTAATGGAAAATGTCATGGCTGGACTGCAACTCCGGCAGTGTCGCTAGGGATCAAAAGGCAGGGGAAATACTGTTTCTTTGTTAAAACAAACCAGAGAGGAAGGCTGGCCTGGTGACTAAGGCACTGAAATAGGACTTGTGAGATCTTGGATGGGTGCCCAGCTCTGCCACAAGCTTCCTGTATGACCTTGGGAAAGTCAATCTCTGCTTCAGTTCCCCACTTGTCAAATGGAGGTGCTAATACTTCCTGTGTGAATGTAACAGTAAACTTTTGGGGGCAGGAATGGCCTTTTACTATGCAGTATGCAGTGCCTAGAAAAATGGGGCCTTGGTCTCAGTTGGGGCTTCTAATGTAAGACAATAATTACTGCCTAAGGGGTGATAGAAATGTAGCCGTGTTAGTCTGGGGTAGCTGAAACAAAAAAACAGGACTATGTAGCACTTTAAAGACTATCAAGATGGTTTATTAGGTGATGAGCTTTTGTGGGCCAGACCCACTTCCTCAGCTCAAATAGTGGAAGAAAATTGTCACAACCATATATAAAAAAAGGATACAATTTAAAAAATGAACACATATGAAAAGGACAAATCAAATTTCAGAACAGAAGGGGTATGGGGGGGGGAGGTAAATGTCTGTGAGCTAATGATATTAGAGGTGATAATTGGGGAATCTATCTTTGTAATGGGTAAGATAATTGATGTCTTTGTTTAAGCTTAGGTGTGAAGTGTTGAATTTAAGCATGAATGACAGTTCAGAGGATTCACTTTCAAGTGTAGTCTTAAAAGGCCTTTGAAGCAGGATGCAGGTAATCAAGTCATTGAGACAGTGTTCTTTCTGGTTGAAATGGCAAGAAACTGTTATTTCTTTGTGATCCTGTCTAATATCTGTTTTGTGGGCATTGATTCTTTGGCGAAGTGTCTGAGTCGTTTCTCCAATGTACATAGCAGACAGACACTTTCGGCACATGATAGCACAAAAAGTTATATTTCTTGGATGAGCAGGAATATGTGTTCTTGATCTTATAACTCACTTGGCTAGGTCCAATAATGGTATCAGCTGAGTGAATATGTGGACAAAGCTGGCAACGGGGTTTGTTGCAAGGGAAGGTACCAGGGTTGGTATTAGTGTGGTATGTCCTGTGGTTGTTGGTAAGAATCATCTTGAGGTTAGGTGGTTGTCTATAGGAGACTATGGGTCTGTCTCCCAGAGACTCTTGGAGTTTAGTATCCTGTTCCAGTATAGGCTGTAGTTTATTGATAATGTGTTGGACAGGTTTAAGTTGGGGGCTGTAGGTGATGACAAGTGGTGTCCTATTGTTGGTTTTCTTGGGTCTGTCTTGAAGAGAAATTGACTGGGCGTGCTGCTAGTTGAACATTTAACACTGGAGCCCTGGATGTCAGTCCCCCTGGCACCTCCCTGCTGCTATCTAACTCTTCCTTCCCTTTTAGTCCACTTCTGTTCCCAGGGTAAATCTACAGTAGTATTTGGATAAGAAAATGAGGCCAGGGAGACTAGTAATGTGAATTGCATCCAGCTGGAAGGGCTCGGCACAAGGCTTTGTTTCATAACAATACCCTTTGAAAAATTCCTATTGGCCAATACACCAATGCAGCTTTTGAGAAGCGTGTATGCCAAAGCTATGTGAAACATCCAGCGTGTGAATGCTTCCTTTGCCATTGGACGCCAAAGAGGTTTGTCTCCATGAGCACCAACGCCCGTGATGCCTGTTGAAGCTTGTCTTTTACCTGGCTGTTTGTCACACCAACACGAATTTTAAAAAAAGTGTGTTGAGATATAAGGAGAGACTCATTCAGTGCAGTGTTTGTGTTGCAAAGCCTCTCATTCCTGCCGCCAAATCCTGCCCTAGGCTGCGTGGTGCACCGGCGGGGGTGGGGGAAGAATGTGTAGAACAGGCGTCTCCAGCCTTTTTAAGCATGAGATCACTTTTTGAAATTAAGTGCAATCCAGGATCTACCTTAAACCCCAACACCATTGCCCCGCCTCCTTCTTGCCCCTTCTCCAAGGCCCCGCCCCTGCTCACTCCATCCTCCCTCCCCCTCCCTCACTTTTATCAGGCTTTGGGGTGCGGGAGGGATTCAGGACTGGGGCCGGAGTTCGGAATGCAGGCTCCAGCTGGGCACCATTTACTACAGGTGGCTTCTGGGTGGTGGTGCAGGGGGCTAAGGCAGGCTCACCTCTACCCTGTCCCTGCACCACTCCCAGAAGCAGCCAGTGAACTGTCTCCATCTCTGCCCCTCCTCTGCTCTGTGGAGACGGGGTACAGGGTGGAGGGAGGGGCACCCTGACATCAGACCCGCCCTTCCTCTTCTTCCCATGGCCTGCACAGCAAGCAGGAGGCTCCCGGGGCTGAGAAGGCAGCTCCAAGGCAGAGGGCAGGAGCAGCATGGCAGTGTTGAGAGGGACAGATGAAGTGCCGACACTTGACAGCCTCTTGGCCAGACTTCTCAGGATCACCTGTCTGAGGCTCCAATCTACTGGTTGGTGAGCGCTGGTGTAGAAAGTGTCCTCTCTTCCACCAGTCACAATGCATTCACTTAGCGACAAGACAGGATTCCTGCCTAACTCAGCTCTTGTGTCTCAGGCACTTCATCGCTCCAAAGAAAAGGGATCTAGCGAGGGTGTGCGACCGTGCTCTCAGCTGGCTTGCGATTGTGCCGTACTCCCTTGCGGGAGCACAGCATTCCCAGAGCCACCTGGCATGCCCTGAGCTATCCTGCCCTGCCTTAGCAAGGGAGCTCTGTTACTCCGCTGTGCTCTTCTCCCTGTGCTGCTGAGCATAAGAGCAGGATATCACGCCTGCCTCTGTCCTCTAGTGTATTGGGAATGGCTGGTGTTTTGGCACTGAGCATTACCCCACCATGCAGAGGGTGTTCACACTGCAAGCAACCTGATATCTCATGGATGTGGGGAAAGGCACGATGGGACGGGGTGCAGATTCAGGTTTAGTTGTATTTCCTGGCTTGTGTAGATTTGGGGCCACGTAGTCTAAGGCAGGGGTTCTCAAACTGGGGGCCGCGACCCTCCGAGGCACGTTGTGAGGTTGTTACATGTGGGTTGTGAGCTGTCCGCCGGAGCCCCACCATGTGCCAGCTCAGGAGTACCTCCCTAGCTCCACCCCAACCCCGCTTCGCCTCCAGCACTTAAAACGGGGTTAAATATTGTTTAAAATGTAATGTATAGGGGGAGGCGTTTACACTCCGAGGCTTGTGGTAGCAGTGGGGTCACAAAGTTGTAGCAATGGGGTCACAAAAAGGTCTGGGGGGCACATCTCCGAGGACATTGACCGGATAGCGGTGAGGTTGTCTTCCTCCTCTGAGCCAGTCTGCAGGCTTCTGGATACAACTGGGGACTGAAATGCACCTCCCTGAGGTGGAAGGGAAAGGGGCAGTGGCCAAGGAACTGGCAGAAAGAAGAGCTTGGTGGAAGGATGGGTATGGAGTGGTTGCAAAGGCAGCAAATCCCAACTTTGCACAAGGTACCAGTACCCTAGTGCCCATCCTCTGCCTAAATGAGGAACTGCAAGGATCCCCTCCCTCTTCCCAATTGCTCTGCAAAACCCACTTCTCTGTGAAACCTCCCTTTCCTGGTCGGCCTTTCTCTGCTCTCAGTGTCTGCATTGGGGATGGTTCTCAGGTCACTGGACTGGGTCGCTTTCTCCTCGGCCCATCTCCCACCTGAGGAAGAATTGTTTGTGCATAACTGAATAGCAGCCTCCCAGCCGCTCACCTCTGGGTTTTGCCAGCCCTTTCTTTGCCTTGCAAACTAACTATAGGTGTAGCCCAGTCCCTGGCTTCCTCTGAGGCAGTGGTTTTCAAACTTGGGTTTGCATACTCCTCGGGAACACGAGCTCTCATCAGGATGCACAAAAAATCTGGTAATGGGAGACAACACGCTTTATTTAGTAAGACTAGGCAATTTTATCATAGGCGTATTAGGACCCTATCTCAGTTAGGCGATAGACTGCACTATTTGGAATGGGGCACACAGGATAAAAAGTTGGAAAACCAATGTGTTGAAGCATTCCCTGTTATGTCCAACCTCTTATCCACTGAACACACACAAATAGAAGGTCTGCTGTCCCCAAGAAACTACTGCGCACAAACTAGTGAGTCAACCCGGGATTGGCACATTCTACAATACCATCGCACGGAGATATATTTATGGTGAAAATAAAAACAAGTTTATTATGAATTAATGAATTAGAATATTGGAAAGATCAGATTATACACAAAACAAAATCATAACACATTTTCTAGACAGTAAACATAACTATCAAGATAACCTCCTGATAAAAAAATTTATCTCACCCAATATCTTTGTAGAAATAGCCACCAAGGTTAGCTGAGATCCTATTTTCATGAATGTAAATGCACACTACATTACTTCCTCAGGGCAGAATAAAAGGGACGTGTGTGTCAGCGTTACCTTTTACTTATAGCCTCAAAGATCATTGTTGTACTTGGAGTCAGGCTAACCACCTGTGGCTTGTCTTTCCTATATACTGCATTCTTGTTGATTTCAACTCTCTCCATTGACTTAATATGTAAATAGTATCCATTGTGTTAGTTTACAGTACTTAATTGATATCTTAGCAGAGACAGAAGAATAAAAATTTTTTGTCTGACAGAAAGCAAGTTTTTCAACCCTGCTTAATACAGACTTAAAAACATATTTTTATATATATGCATAACTCCTTATCTAGTACGTGTACATACATTCCACAATGCTATTACTGACCAGCATGAAACTGGCTTTCATTTAAGACCTCCCAGGACATTCTTGATGAACCAGAATGCATGTACCAGAATCGAGGCATCCCTGTAACACATTTTCCAGCTGCCATCAAGGAGTCACTGGATCATAGCACCTTGTCCCATCGCTTTGGAGCTAGGACAGGGTGCGTATGTGCATGTGTTAGATTCTCAGTTTGTTAGAGCAAGGCCCTTTCATTTTACAGGCGTGCAAAGTACAGTGCATGCCTATACCCTACATAGACTCATAGACCTTAAGGTCAGAAGGGACCATTATGATCATCTAGTCTGACCCCCTGCACAGTGCAGGCCACAAAATCTCACCCACCCCTCCTAGAATAATCCTCTCACCTATATCTCAGATATTGAAGCCTTCAAATACTTTGAAGACCCCAAGATGCAGAGAATCCTCTAGCTGTGATCTGTACCCCACGCTACAGAGGAAGGCAAAAAACCTCCAGGGCTTCTGCCAATCTACCCTGGAGGAAAATTCCTTCCCGACCCCAAATATGGCGATCAGCTAAACCCTGAGCATGTGGGCAAGACTCATCAGTCAGGGTATGTCTACACTACCCCGCTAGTTCGAACTAGCGGGGTAATGTAGGCATACCGCACTTGCAAATGAAGCCCGGGATTTGAATTTCCCGGGCTTCATTTGCATAAGTGGGGCTCCACCATTTTTAAATCCCCGCTCGTTCGAACCCTGTGCCGCGCGGCTACACGTGGCACGAACTAGGTAGTTCGAACTAGGAAGTTCTCTATAGTAACTCCTGTCATCCCTCCATTGACCTATTCCCACTGATAATGAATGGTCAATTAGTTACCAAGATCATGTTATCTCATCAAACCATCCCCTTCATAAACCCATCTAGTTTAATCTTGAAACCAGATAGATCTTTTGCCCCCACTACTTCCTTTGGAAGGCCGTTCCAGAACTTCACTCCTCTAATGGTTAGAAACCTTCGTCTAATCTCAAGTCTAAACTACCTACTAGCCAGTGTTTCTCAACCCTTTTTTTTATAAAGTACCCCTTTTAAAAAAAAATTATAAGGACCCCCAATACCTACAGTTTTCAGACGCACAATTTTTTTTCTATCCTTACAACACATTTGTTTAAATAACTTCATTGTAGTAGAGCGGGCAATGACATTTTTGGGTGTAAAAAGTACGAAAATAATAAAGTGCTATAAAACTGAAAACAAAAATTCAGTTTTCTCCAAATTTCAGTTGTGTTGACGTACCCCCCAGACTTCTCTCGAGTACCCCTTAGGGTACTCATACCACTGGTTGAGAAACACTGCCCGACACCAATAAAAGCAGTGCCCCAGGTCTTCAAAAGTGACTAGTGATCATGGGTACCTCCATTTCTGGAGGCTCCATTTAAGATATCTTACATCCCTGCTGCTTCTGGGGGCCCAGTCCACTGGCCTGCAGGCTGTGCTGTTGGCCCGAGGTGCCTCATGGCTTTATTGCAGTCCCCAGTGCCCCAACCATCAGCCCCAATCTGGGGCTCTGATCGCAGCTGGCCCCAGCTATGGCCCCAGCTTGGGGCAGTGAGGGGCATGGATGGGGTAAGGCAGGCAGGGGGAAGGGGAAATTGGTCCAGTGCCATTGCTCAAGTCTCATATGCCGGACCCTACTCCCAGGTGTAGTCTCATTGCATAATTCTGTATGACCATGTGTGCACATTTGCTCCTGTGTAATTTGTCTACATTTCCAAAAGTGATATCACTTACATTTTTCACCAGGGGATTGCACAACAGTCTGCTGCTCTCAAAATCTCTCTGAAGCCTTTCCTGTACATTGGCTGAGGGCCTGGATTTTCCTGAACAGGGGGCATTTGCAGATCTTTATCTAAGACAATAACAAGAACTAGTCCTTGGTCTCAGAACATTTGACACATAATCAGGGGAGCCAACAGCCTCGCCAGGCCCCTGAGCAAGGTGTGGGGGGATGTCTTTGTGCACCCAGAAGGGGCGGGGCCTTAGGCAGAAGGGGCGGGACTGGCAGTGGCGGATATAGGGCAGGGCGAACGGGGTGGCCGCCCCAGGCCCCGCGCTTAAAAAAGCCCTGCGCATGCACCGTGGCGCCACCGCGCATGCGCATGGCATCACAGCGCATGTGCCGTGGCAAAGGGGGGGGCCCCGCAGAGTTATGCTGCCTGGGGCCCCGCAAAACTGTCATCTGCCCCTGGGGACTGGGGTAGACAGCACTCAGTGTCTCGCCCTGGGACGTGCCACTTGGCACTCTGGGGGCAATTTAAAGGTCCCTGGCTTCTTTTTGAATTGATGGACGCTGGGGCAGTTGTCCTTGTTACCAGCCCCTCCTCCCCCCTACACACACACAGTTAGCGAGCCTGTCCAATGAATGGACCAGGTAGCCATGGAGTTAAAATAGCCAAAGGGCTTCAGCAAATGCATCTGCAAAAAGTGCAGTCACACAGTCTGGTGCAGGCCAATGCCTAATCGAGAGGTTCCATTCAATACCTTGTGCCAGTTTGTACTAATTCTAGATCAGAGGGAGTCTCAATGCCCAGCTGAGTGGACTGTGAAACGTGAAACTAAAGGAACAATAAAAATCTGAATTGAGCAGTCCAGTCACTCGCGAGCCCTAACTGAGTGTAATAGGGCCTCCCGAATTAGACCACACAAACCAGATTGTCAATAAATCCACCAAAAAGAATGAAGTGTGAGCTGCATCTGAAGATGGGCGGCCATTGTGTTAAATAGCCACAATTCTACCTTTACATAGGCACACAACAGTATTTTGCGTGCCAGCCAGGAGCAATGCTGTGTGAATAGTAGACTACTAAGGATTTAAAAGGTTATGCTAAATGGGCAGTGGAAAAAAAAATAGATGACAGACCTGGATATTTTGTAGTCCTGTATCATGATCTATTTTTGGACTTTGGAAATGAGCCATTCAAAAGTAAATATTTAGTCAGGCTCTCTGGAATGCAGGCCTTGCCTGTGACAGGAGCCGTTTTATAGCAGTTACGCTAACTTTTATTTGCTAGATGTGATCTTGTTATTTGCAAAAAATCTAACATGCAGAAGAAAGGAAAATGAATGAGCTTGTGGGCGAAGTTTAACAGCAGACACCGCATTGTTTGCCTTATTCAACATGCAGACTGGTACAAAGGAAGAGGTCAATGTACCGATATCACATCGCTGAAATTAGTTTGTATGGAACGGCGTGAGCATTTCACATCTGCTGGGTATGTAGTTTAGCATAAATTCCATTTTTTATGGCTCTGATACAGAGCTAAGTATTGGAGTCAAGACCCAAGAGCAGCGTTTTGCCCTTTGCTGGAGGTGGGGTGATTTTCTTTGATGTGGAATTGACGCTAAAGTTCTAGTTTGGCATGTCAGCCCTTCCGAGCACTATATGTCCCTAGGTCTTCCATTTCTTTCTCTCGATATAAACTTTTTTCCTGTGGGACAACAGAGATGTCATCATGTCACTCTGCATCCACAAGAACCAAGCCCCAGCTGCTCCCAGCCTGGCCTTCTCCAGGGCCCACGTGGAGAGCTGGGACTGCTTGCAGCCCCAGCCCTCCCCTCCCCTTCCCAGGAGTTGGGGGGAGCCAGAGTTGCCTTGGCCCAGCCCTCCCTGGCAGGGAATGAGTGGGGAAGAGATTGGGGCTGGCGTGGCCTCAGCCCCAACGTGGCCTTGGCCTGGTTTCCCCCACCCCCCACTCCTGGAAGCCAGGGAAGAGAGCCGGACCTGGCATGGGAGGGTGGGGGGGTAGAGCCCAGGTTGGCGTGACCTCAGCTCTCCCTGGTGGCCGGAGGGTGGGGGGCAGAGAGAGCCGGGGGTGTTGGGGGAGAACCAGGGCTGGTACAGCCTCGGCCCCGCCCAGCGGCGGGAGGAGGGCCAGAGCTGGGGGCAGGAAGAGCCAGGGCTGGTGCAGCATTAGTCCTGGGCCCTGCCCAGCAGCCAGGAAGGGGCAGAAGAGATGGGGACAGAACAGCCTTGGCCCCGGATCCTCCCTGGCAGCCAAGAAGGAGGGGAAGAGACGGTGCCAGAACAGCCTCGGCCCCAGGCCCTCCCTGGCCAAGAGGAGGGTTGGTGAGCATATCAAGCAGGGAACACAGCCCCCTAGTAAATCCTAAAAAAATATATAGGTAGAGAAGGCCTTATCCATCAGTTAATGGTTCATCCATATCTTTGAGGTAGCTCTGTTTGAGCATCTTATGGCCCTTTCAGACAAGGACACAGCCACATTGAATGTCACAGGGCAACTTTTATAGGATGTTTTAGGGCCACCCAGACCTGCTGATGTAGGGGGCAAAGGCAGCAGTTGCCCCAGGGCCCAGTGATTCAAAGGCCACCACCGCTGCTACTGTGGCTGGAGTCCCAGGCCTTCTTTGAATTGCCACTGGAATGCTGTGCCGTACACTCCATGTGGCTCTGAAGGCTGCACCGCAACCCAGGCAGCACTGAGGGCTGGCTGGCTACTCCTGGGCCCACCCTTCTTTCTAAGGCCCCACGCCTTCCAGGGACATGGAGCTGGGCCCCACACACACATCTTGCCCAAGGGCCTCCAGTAGCTGTCAGCCCCACTGGGGCCACCTGTATATGTAACTAAGGCAAATTATATTATGGCACTTTCTATAGGAGCAAGCCCATTGTTTGTTGCTGTAAAGGGACTATCCCTCTTATGAAAGCTTCAGTAGCCTCTTCATGGATTATGTATTATGCAACATGTTTCTTTATAAAAGTTTACTTAAAATATGTATTAAAAAAACCAACCACCTGACACCAGCAGAAAGTAGCTGCCCAGCAAATACCTCATTTCAAAAGACAGCACAATGAAACACTCCATCACAGGACCAGATGTAGAGTCAGTGTGTATAGTTCTCTGAACCACTCAGTGTGCAGCGGCAGTCAAAAAAGCAAATGGAATGTCTCGGTCTATAGATACTTGGATTGTCTCTAGTTAGGAGTCATTAAAAAAGGGATAGAGTATAAGACAGAAAATACCTTATTGCCTCTGTTTAAATCCATGGTATGCCCACATCTTGAATACTGCAAACAGATGTGGTCACCTCATCTCAAAAAAGATATGTTGGCATTGGATAAGGTTCAGAAAAGGGCACCAAAAATGATTAGGGGTTTGGAACAGGTTCCATATGAAGAGAGATTAAAAAGACTTGGAGTGTTCAGCTAAGAAAAGAGGAGACTAAGGGGGGATATGACAGAGGTCTATAAAATCATGACTGGTGTGGAAAAAGTGAACAAGGAAAAGTTATTTACTTATTCCCACAATATAAGAACTAGGGGGTCACCAAATGAAATTAATAGGCAGCAGGTTTAAAACAAACAAAAGGAAGTTTTTCTTCACTCAGTGAAAGTCAATCTGTGGAACTCCTTTAGGTAGGACTTTAAGAGGGTTCAAAAAAGGGCTAGATAGATTCATGGAGGTTAGGTCCGTCAATGGCTATTAGCCAGGATGGATAGGAATGGTGTCCCTGCCCTGTTTGTCTGGAGGTGGGTGACAGGGGAGGGATCACATGAGAATTACCTGTTGTGTTCCCTCCTTCTGGGGCATCTGGTATTGGCTACTGTCGGCAGACAGGATACTGGGCTAGATGGATGGTTGGTCTGACCCTGTGTGGCTGTTCTTATGTTCAGATCTTCAGCTGGTGTAGCTCACCCTAGTGTTGCCACCTTTCTTATGGCCCTGAAGCCTCCATGCTGCTCTGCTTCTTCCCCCACGGCTCCACCCCGCATTCCTCCTCTTCTCTCCAGATTCATAAAAATGCAGACATCAGGACTTATCAAATGGCAGCTGGTCACTCAAGCAGAAACCAGATAGGTGGCAACCTGACGTGACTGAACTCAGCAAAGCCATGCCAATTAACACTAGAGGAGGATCTGACCGTCATGTAATACTTTGAGGTATGGTGGGACAAAATGAAGGCTGTTCAAGAGAGCAGGTGAGCTACAAGCTTGAACCAGAGCCCTACCTGCATTGATCCCACCGATTCGCTCATGACTTGGTGCATTGGCCACAGTTTACTTTCACTCTCATGACCGAGTTTTGCAGTATAGATCGTTTAGTTTCCTGTAACTTTGCACTCGCTCCTGGCGCAAAGTGCTTGTTAGGCAATGGACTCTGCTTACAATGAAGTGATCCATATTATTTTGACCCTTTCTGGACCCTTGTGGGAGAAGTGCAGTGAAACACTCAGTTGAAAGGATCAGTGTGGTTGGGCAAAAATTCTGCTGAAAGTAGAGAAAAGCTCACATCTTGGATCCAGATTTTGAACATCCAAAAGTCTTTGATGTTTGAATCCAGGCTCCTGGCTCAGCTCATTTGAAATAGGAGCTAGCTGCAGAATTTGGTTCTGGGTTCAGTTTATGACTTGTTTTTCAAAGCATTCTTCAGTCTATAGATACTTGGATTGTCTCTAGCCAGGCATGCATTTAGAAGCTATTTTCTTTCCTAGGCTCCTCTGCATTTGCCCTGCCTGCAGCAGGTCTCTACACTTCATTAGAACATGGTTTGCTAGGCACCTTATTTGAACAGTATTCAAACAACTGCTTTCCTGAAAGACTAGACAGGTTGTTTTTAAAAGCACAAATGGCAGTGCTGAAACTCAATGGGATTTGTGCACGTAACTCCCATTGGGGCTTTTGAAAATACAACCCCAGGGGTATAAGGAGAGTTGCCTTGTATCTGGAATATTCAGTTGTGGGAGAAGCATCAGCTGCCACATTGGGACAACTGAGCAACATCAATCCCCATCTCTTTTTAATCCCTCACCCCCCCCCTTAGTTCCCCATGACCCTGGGAGGGGTGACAACTTGTCCAGCTGCGTGGTGCCAAGAAGAGCCATATCAGTAGCTCTGAGTGCCATTAGAGTGACAAGAATTGCGTATCTGCTCTGAAAACCAGCAATTGTCCACCTTTCATACTCTGTGTTGCCTTGCTTATCAAATATACACGTTATGGGAGCCATACTGTAGCTCTGACAGCCCGTGGGACTTCCTTTCTCCCCCCAAAGCTAAGGAGGGGATCTGGGACTTGGGTGAAGACTTTTTATCCCCTGTGTCTATGGCAGGGCTCTTCTTTGCTGGCCCAGAGCTGCCTGCAGGAGACTCCTCTCACCCTCTAATCTGGCTGAGAGAAGGAAGGTGCAGTAACCTGGTTGGGAACACATTACTCCACATCTGCCAAGCAGATGATGCATGGTACTTTATAAGCCTGTTATCTCTGGAGCCCATTTGGAGTGGAATGAAACTGCTCTCTGAGTGGAAGGAAT
The DNA here is from genome assembly GCF_052426305.1 of Pelodiscus sinensis. NCBI lineage: Eukaryota > Metazoa > Chordata > Testudines > Trionychidae > Pelodiscus > Pelodiscus sinensis. Next base: position 115,587,435 of record NC_143056.1, on the reverse strand, counting down.
GTCCTTTGATGTGCATTGTAGCAAGTTGGGACATACCACTTCACTCCGTATTGGCAGTGGTTCATTCTGCCTGAGTTCCCTAGAAGACACAGTGGATTCTCCAGCACTTGCTGGCTTTAAATTGAAACTGGAAGCTTTTCTAATTGATATGGTGTAGCTCAAACACAACGTGTAGGCTCGGTACAGAAATTATTGGGTGAGGTGCTTTGGCTTGTGCTATGCAGGAGGCTAGACTAGATCAGGGCTACTTAACACGTGTACCTCCACTGGGCAAACGGTCCACAACGGTGAGGCATCTCCCAGGAGGGGTGAGCACTGAAAGACACAAGCAGACAGAGTGGCTGGAACAGACAGGTACAGGGTGTCGGCCTTTCTAGCCCCCAGGGAGGAGGTGCCGGGAGTGCTGGGGGCACGGTGTGAAAGAAGCTATTTGCATATATTTGCATATATATTTGCATGTATATTCAACTGCCCTTAGCATGTGCTGTGAGTATTATTGTGGCCCCCGGTGCTTCCAAAGTTGAGTAGCCCTGGACTAGATGGTCATAATGATCCGTTCTGGATTTAAAAATCCATGAATGTAAGATCTGTATGTAACTTGTAAAGGGTAGTCTTGGGTTTGAAAAGGAGGGCAGATAGAAGGAGAGCAATATTTTTCTTGCCCGGTGCTCGGTTGGGTCTCTGCCTCTGAGCCAGCCAATGCAAAGAACATCACAGAAGTGACCATCTGAGTTTCTGGGGTAGACCAGAGCAGCAAGTCTCCTCAGGGAAGGACAACCTCTTTGGGCAAAGCTGTATGTGACTGGAGTGTCTTCAGGAAGTGTGGTGTAGTGCATAGGGTGCCATCCTCAAAGAGAGAGGGCTGGGTTCACAGACAGGGTCTCACTGTGTGGTCTGTGTTTACCCACCTCTGCAAACTGCTTCAAGAACCCCCAGTTCTGTGATTACTTTTGTGTTTTGAAGAAGATTTCTGTCTTGTTTACTTGCTCCAAAGGCGATTGACATGCCAGTCAGTGGGGTGGTCTGACGTCGTACTTCAAGTGAGGTTTCCAGAGTGAACTCCGATGAATGCCCACTTTGCAAGTGACCCTCACAGAGGCCATCCCGCAAAAGCTCTCTGAGACAGAGTTGATGCTGTGCTCCCTGGAAGAGGCAGCACAGAAGGTACAGTCCAGGGCAGGTGAGGCAGAAGTGTCAATAATTAGGCTTGTGCTGCACAGATGCTGGACCAGCTGGGGGCTGAAAGCATCCCTGGCATGCATCAGAAGAGCCCCAGGGAATGGTCACATTTACAGTAGCCTTACTTAGGCTGTCTCAGAGCCTGGACCACCCAGGGAGTGCTGTGGAGGCTCATCTTCCCACCCCAGCATGCCCCTAATGCTGGGGGATGTGAGAAGGACAGCAAAAAGCCACTTTCAGTGACCCTCCACTGCTTGGGCATGAGAGTTCTCCCTGCCAGCTCTATAAAAGCCCCCCAAATGCTGGTAGAGTGAGGAGTATATTTGATCTCAGACTCTATCCTGGCTTCACAACCTGTTTAGCATCTAGGACTTATATGCCATAGGCAGTCGTACAAGTGTGTGTATGTGGGAGGGGGGGGGGTCAGTGGAAGCTGTTCATTGAAAGGAGAGGCCCCAAAGGAGGAAGACTATATCAGTAGGTGCTCTCTGTCAGGTTTATCACAGAGATTTTCTCTGAGGGGGCAGGAGAGCACTTATAGCATCATTCTTGTTTTCCGTCCAGGCAGTTTCGTCAACCTGCTGGAAAGAAATGACTAACTTTATTTCCTTGGAAGTTGATGACTGGCTGGATGCAGAATGCAGTGGCGCAATTGTTCCTCCTATGCTCTTTTATCCTGCTAGTGCTCTCAAATCAAACAGGAAATTATTTCTGGATCAGTAACGCATGGTGAAACCCAGCCGAGGCAGATGCTTACATAACCATGGTTTCGGGAGCCCTCAATCTCAGATGTTGCCAAACTCTTAACTTCCTACATCAGTGAGACTTCCCCGTTCCCACAGAAATGAGCAAATACCCATCGGCTTAGGCAGCTGGTTTTGACTCAGAGGCCATCACCTTTGTGAAGTTTGTTTCAGAGCCACACAGCTCCCTAGTCACTTTTATTGAATTGGAAGCCAAACTACATGATTGTGACCCTTAAAGTCAGGGCTAAATCCAACTTTTTTTGTTTTATTATTTTAAATAATGGCCAGCCACACAAGGACGCTATCCAAGGTTTCAAATACTATTTTGAGAAGGTCCGTCTAAAAGGAGGCCTTAATTCATAAGCTGTCTCTCCTTGCTGTGAGAGACAGGCATATTAAAAGCTAAAGTGGTATGCTATAGTTTTATATGGTTGAAATGTCTCTGTGTAAATGTGAATCATCATGGCTGTGTCTAGACTGGCCAGTTTTTCCGGAAAATCAGCCGCTTTTCCGGAAAAACTTGCCAGCTGTCTACACTGGGCACTTGAATTTCCGCAAATTTCAGCACTGTGAGGAGTGCGGGGCCATTTAAAGGCGCAGCACCAGTTTGTTTGTTTTTTCTGCTCAACAACTTTGGTCTCCCCCCTTTCTTTTTCTCAACAGAATTTTTTCTCGTTGGGGGATGGGGGGATGTTCGGTATTTTTTGTTAAACCATCTGGCAACCCTAAGCACTTCTTGTTTTGTGTAGACATGGTTACATCCTAGCTTGGCATCTGCTTTGCTTCCAGACCAGTAGGAGCTGAGTGAATCATGTGGCAATACTTAAAATTCTCTGGGGAAGGTTTAGTTTTCCCTCCACTGGATGTGGAGAGAAGAAAATGGGCTCCAAAGGGAACTTAACCTCTTTTTGCCATATAGTTTGTGTTTGGGTGCTGTCTGCATTGCCTCCTTCACGTTTTCTTTATGCCCCCGTCGTGCACAGGCAGCATCTTAGCATCTGCGATGTTAGATGAGTACCTCTATCCCTGCACAGACTTGTTTGAATCCTGAGTTTAGTTTTCCTTTTTTAGCAAGATGGAACTGTGCTGCAAGCCAGAACTAGCAGCCAATTAAAGCCACAGTGGCCTAAATAAAGCAAAATTAGAAAACAGAAAAATTACAGGAAATAACTGCCAAGTAGAATAAAATACAACTAGGCTTAATCCATTTAGGAATAAGTACAGAAGAAGGGCCTGATCCAAAAACTACTTAGCCTATGGGAGCCTTTCCATTCACTTCAGTGGGCAGCAGATCAAGTTCTAGGAGCCAAATAAAAGCCTAGCTCAGCATAATATAATTTTGGAGATCTGTATAATTCTGCGTAGTTTCTGTTGTGTTCTGCATCCTTCCGTCCCTGGTCTATACTATTGTGTTCTGTTAGTAGATGCTCTTAAAGTGCTACTTTTTACTCTGGTCCCAGTTCATCATGGCACATAGACATATGCCTAACTTTAACCCATTGGGACTACGAATGTGCTTAGATATGTTTAAACACCACGCTGTACCAGGGCCTGTAGCTGGTGATGGCTGCCTTTCAGTGGCAGGGGAATTGATTCTGTTAGCCAGTAAAGTGTTCAGGGGTACTTTGGAACTGAAAGCACAGTAAAATAGCATAATTAATATTGATGTAGGCTGTCTTTTTATTTGCATTGAATGTTAAAAAAACAACATCTAGAAGTCAAGCAGCCTGATGCAAATAAGCTTTAACCTCCTTTCACTGAATTACAAGTAAGGAACTGAGTCAGCTCTGAAAGATTTCAAAAGCAGCATAAAGCTATAAAGCTTTTTTTGTTTGCAGTCTTATTATGTCATCACTTAGTGATGCAAATGTCACCCCATAAGAAGGCACAGAAGAAAGACCTTTCACATTACTGCCTTGTTCTAGAAAATTCGGCCTCTCATTATTCATGACCAGGGACTCCTTCATCCGTGTGTCTGTTTCCTAACAGCCTAATAATGGAGCGAGAGTGAGAGAAATTCACTGACACTCTGAAGAGGAAAAAGTGTAACACTTGACTCGGCCTAAAATATTTATTGTCTTCTAGTTGGATAATTCAAACTTCATGCAACCACAGTATAATTAGAAACATTGTCCATTTTACATTACTAGAGAGAGAACTGGTTTCTTACCTCTCTCTCTGCTTGTTTGTTTGTACCATTCTGCAAGCTGAGATAAAACAACCCATAGATCATCAAAATCAACACCTAATACTGAGATGGGCCTCATGTTTCATATAATCATTTCATGATTAAGGATAGGAAAATAAACTATTTATTTGCCTCTCTTCAAATCCAGCCTGCCAGGTGAATAGCTGTGAAAAGATATTATTATACATAGGCTGTTCTGTTCAACTACCTGTGCCATGAAGGTTTCAATCCACTTCTTACTCTCCAAGGCTATGTCTATACTGCTTCCTTCTTGCGCAAAAGCTTTATGCAAATGAAACGCAGTTGAGCATATTGCCATGCTTCATTTGCATAATTAGTTAGGGACCATTTTTGCACAAGAGGCTTTTGTGCAAAAAGGAGCTGTGTAGACAGCTCCTTTTTGTGCAAAAACCCCTTCTTGCACAAGAGCTGTTCTTCCTGAAAAAAAGAGGAAGAACAGCTCTTGCGCAAGAGGGGTGTTTTGCACAAAAAGGAGCAATCTACACAGATCCTTTTTGTGCAAAAGCCTCTTGTGCAAAAACAGCCCCTAATTAATTATGCAAATGAAACACATCAATATGCTAACCAGCAACTCATTTGCATAAGCTTTTGCGCAAGAAGGAAGCAGTACAGACGTAGCCCAAGTGTCCATAGCATAAAAGCCTTTACCACAGTCAATGGTGCCAATTGTCATCCTTGTTGGCAGTTTCAGCAGAAAGAGGCCTGGTATTAATTAGTCAGTGCAGAGAAAATGTTCACTGTCACCGACCATCCTCTAAGTTTGTAGTGTGAATACACCAATGGCCTCGTTCTGCAAGTCTGCAAAGTCAATGCTTTTCAGGCCCATACGCAGGGAAGGTATGAAGGGTACGAACGCACCCTGCCTTGGTACTGCAGGTAAGCGTGAGGCTGGGGCGGTGTGTTGCTCCAGCCTCTATCCCCGCTATGCTCCAGCTGGCTGGGGGAAGGTAAAAGAAGTGCATTGCTCCAGCCTCCCTCCTCTGACCTCGTCCCTGTCTATGTTTTATTTTTCCATTGAGCTGTGTCTCTGTATCTCTTCTTCTCTCTGCTTGAGGAGGAGGTCATTATTGTTTAGATATGGGGCCTGTCTCCCCCTCCACAGAAATCCAATAGGACAGCACCTTTGAATGCCACTCAGATAACTTCAAGACAAAAAATCTTAACCCATGTTTGGTAATCATTTTATTAATAATTCATATTTTATGTATGGGTATTTCTGTGATGCTAATCTCCTTACTGTCTTAGACCAAGATTACTGATACCTAACCATCACTGTTAAATTTAAAACTGAATTAGATCTTACAAACCTACCACCTAGCCACAGAGGAAAAACAATATTTTATAGCCTTTGGGGACAATATTCCTGTGGGTACTACAGTGGGAGGAAGTAGCTATTGACTTTGATGGGGAGCCATACATTAAATATGCCTCCCAGTTCAGAGCTGTTGAGAAGGATAACAATTTTCTTGAACGCCGTCTGAAACACAGCTTTTATTCCTGTGGCGATAGATTACTAAAGAATAGCTGTAGTGGAGTGTTTAATTTCCTCCGTTGCCTTATCTCTTGGAAGTGTTTCAGTTCCGTTTCAAGGACATTGCTGTGCAGCAAAAGGCTAAAAAGGGCTTTTCTTGTCTCTTTGAACTTTATCTTGGTCTGAGGCATGAGGATATAATTGTAATGTTGCTGGGGAGTCTAGACCAATCAGAGAAGGGGAGCTGGACAAGTCGAGGCATATCTTACCCAGTCAGTCCCGCTTTGTTCTTTGTCTTGCAACCAGCAGCAGTGACTGGGGTTTCTAGAGAATGCAGCACCTGAGTCGGGGTGGGGAGGCGAAGTTTCTCAATGATGGGAAGACAGGTTAAATTGCCATGCAGAGATAGAGCAGGGGGTTGCTTGAGCCTCTCTTGTTCAGGGGCTGCGTGGAGGCCAATGAAGCCCCTAACACAAGCTGGAGTAGCTTAAGTAGCCAGAATTGCCAGGGTACAGGTCTGCCCTAGCTACACCTCCTCCTGTCCCTGACACGTAGCTTCTCCCTCCAAGCTATCCCATGCTGCATACTGCAGCCAGGACTGCCCTGGAGGCACTACAGACCTTGCTCTGTGCCAGAAGTTAGGAGTAACCTGTGCTTTGGTGATCCCCTGAGGGAGGCCTTTTATCTGCTTTATTGCCTCTGTGTGCCAACATAGCTGGCCAGGGCAATGAAGAATAGGGCATAGTGAGGCATATTCTCTCCTCAGTACACCACAGCCACATTACTCCTTTGAATTGTGCAAGTCTCTTAGGGTGCGTCTACACAGCAGGGCTTAACTCGAAATAGCTACGCAACTTGAGCTACATCAGTTGTGTAGCTTATTTTGAAATAGGGAGCATCTACGCAGCACTTATTTCGGACTAGAGCACTCTTCCTTCGACTTCCCTTACCCCTCGTACAATGAGTCAGAGTAAGAGTAAGGAGTCGGAGTAAGAAGTCCTCCAGCTTGACAGCATTTCAGTGTTATTTTGAAATAACTGCCAGCTGTGTAGACCTACCCTTAGTCGCATAGCTTTGACGTATAGGAGATGCTTTTGCCTGTTGGTCAGTTCTACTGAGCGCCTGACGGGGGTTCCGTACTTTGCTTGCTTGTGCCACTGGCATGCCTTGGTAACTTCATTCTGGTTCTGTCGATGTCATCCAGCCTGCTGCAGGTTGCATTTGTAGGCAGCTGTTTTTCATATTCCTTCTAGACTAAGGGTTAGGTGGTGACCATTCTGTAAGGTTCATTTTTGTAGTGTTTCCACTTAACAGCTATGAAATGAATTAAATACAGGCATCACGTTAACTGAAAGCCAGGGAAAAATAGCCTATTGTGTAACTTCTTGCTCCAAACGCTGTGGCATTTTGCTTTAAGATAATCCAAATTATACAGTTTGTTCCCCATATCTGGAAATTTAGTTTGTTTTGTTTAATTGATGTTTGGTTTGTACAAAACTGCCTTTCTCTAAAGCTGGCTTAAACACTAGCGATGATTAAATCTAGCGATAAACTTGTTGATATCAAACTTACGCCACGTTCCTTTTTTCCAAGATACCCCATCTCCTGCTGCTAATTGCTGTTGTATTAAAGAGGAACTGCTGTAATGCGTTCTAGTACCGTCCTGACACTAATATTATGCCCACTGTGTATGACTTGGATGTCTGCCATGGGGAGCTGCCATTTTGTGGCTCCTTCCCAATGGGACATCTAGACTGCTGACACAGCGCCAGATCTTGTAAAATGCTTGGGCACCACCAACTCTAATTGAGGCTAGCCCCAGTCCTTCAAGGTGCAGAGCTTCTCACACACAGAGTGTCTCCTGACCTTGATGACTCATTGTCTCCCAGAAATGCGTTGGTAGAGCAGCGTTCATCCGGACTGGAGAGGCTCTTCCGGTGTTTTTAGCACATCCTCTTCATATTTGAAGGAGTGGCTCAGGCAGGAAGGAGAGAATCGTGAGATGCAGGGACACAAAACCTGCAACAGATTCCACCAGTCCATGTGGCATAGAGGAACTCTGCAAGGGAAGCCTTCTTAAGAATGACTCCCCTTATCTGCCTCCTGCAGACTTTACATTACAACTGCGTTACAAGGCTTTTAGCCATTCCATGTGTGCATTGTCCATAGATCTCATTAGCTTTGTGGCTGGGTCAGAATCTAAAATGGATTGTAATGAAGGCAAGAAAGAAATAGAGAGGAAGGCAGGTTAGGGCACTTGCCTAGGACTCTGTAGGCCTGGAGACTTCCTGTGTGATTCTGGGCAGATCACTTAGCCTCTTTGTGCCTCAGTTCCCTGTCTGTAAAATGGGGAGTAATAGCACTTCCCTACTTCACAGGCATGGGGTGAGGAGGAAGACATTATAAGTTGTGAGGTCCGCAAGTACTTCACATAATCAGGGGTTCTGACAGTCGGGGGGGGGGGGGGGGCATGCCTGCACTCCCAGAAGGGTGGGGCCTTGGGTGGAAGACCAGGGCAGCCAGCATTCAATGCCACCTGGAACGGAGTGTAGGCCCCTCCCCCCAGCCCTCAGAGCCGCACCGGATGGCACTCCGGCAGCAATTTAAAAGGTCCAGGGTTCTAGCCACCACTGCTGCCACAGTAGCAACAGTGGCAGCTAGGAGCTCTGGACCCCTTTGTATTGCCCCTTTTGCCCTTTCTATCAGTGCCCTCCCCCCACCCATCAATGGGCCTACAGATATGTTAAGAGCTGTTATAAAGAGAGCAGTGATCAATTGTTCTTTATGCCTGCCTCCCCTCCCCGGTAAGACAGGAAGTTGTAGCCTAGGAGATTTAGGTTAGACATCAGGAGAAGCTTTCTAACTAGAACAGTAATTAGCTTTGGCATAGGCTTCGCAGGGAGGTTGGGGAATCCCACTGATGGCGGTTTTAAGAACAGGTTGGACAAGACTGTTAAGGATAGTTCCAGGTTTACTTTGTCCTGTCACAATGCTGTACTAAATGACCCCTCAAGCTGCCTTGCAGCCCCCCCCCCCATTTCTATGATTCTATTGTAGTAATGGGGGCTGCATAACTAAGCATCTAATACAGCTAAGAAAGCAAAACATTGTAGAAGGATTTTTGTGTTTATTGCTGGGAGGAACAAAGTTTCCCTGAAAATATCAATATGGAATCATTGTGGGCTCCATCACATACTTTTCCTAGACCTTATTATGGGAAACTGATGGGGGGGAGGAGGAGAGCAGGCCTGAAGAGCCCTGATATCCTTATATTACTTCACTGTCTCTTCTCTCTTCCTCTTAATACAGCTGTACTTGCTGCAAACACTTAGCAGCATTCTAGAGGCCAAATTTTCAAGTACACACATGCTGGCAAAAGGAACAATTTTTCTCCCTGGCTGTGTCTACATTGGCATCCTTTTCCGTAAAAGGGATGCTAATGAGACAAGTCGGAATTGCAAATGCCGGGGGGGGATTTAAATATCCCCCGCGGCATTTGCATGAACATGGCTGCCGCTTTTTTCCGGCTCGGGGCTTTGCCGGAGAAAAGCGCCAGTCTAGACGGGATCTTTCGGAAAATAAAGCCTTTTCCGGAAGATCCCTTATTCCTCTTAAAATCAGGAATAAGGGATCTTCCGGAAAAGGCTTTATTTTCCGAAAGATCCCGTCTAGACTGGTGCTTTTCTCCGGCAAAGCCCCGAGCCGGAAAAAAGCGGCAGCCATGTTCATGCAAATGCCGCAGGGGATATTTAAATCCCCCCCGGCATTTGCAATTCCGACTTGTCTCATTAGCATCCCTTTTCCGGAAAAGGGTGCCAATGTAGACACAGCCCCTGTGTGTAGAACTTCAGTGAATGTGTGGGCAGACAGGCATCTAAGCACTGGATCAACTCCTTTGTATTTTTCAGGCACAGTTGGTGCACCAACCTTTTAAAAAGAAACCCTAAAAATGGCTGAAATCTGAGAGTTTACAAAATAGCAGCATTCACAAGCCCCAATCTGTTATCATCCTTCTGGCCCTATGATCAAGAATAATGGCCAATCACTGGTTTATATGGTTAGTTCAAGCATCTGCCCCGTAACTTACAACCCTTCCCTGAAATGATGAATGTGTGGCAAAGAAATGTGACTCCAAAGCGAACATGTTGGCTGTGTCAAGAATGGCAAGTTTTTCCACAAAAGCGACTGCTTTTGTGGAAAAACTTGCCAGCTGTCTACACTGGCCGCTTGAATTTCCGCAAGAACACTGACTTCCTACTGTCTGAAATCAGTGCTTCTTGCGGAAATACTATGCTGCTCCCGTTCAGGCAAAAGTCCTTTTGCACAAAGCTTTTGTGCAAAAGGGCCAGTGTAGACAGCTCAGATTTGTTTTGCGCAAAAAAGCCTGGATCGTGAAAATGGCAATTGGGGCTTTTTTGCGGAAAAGCGCGTCTAGATTGGCACCGACGCTTTTCCGCAAAAAGTGCTTTTGCGGAAAAGCGTCCGTGCCAATCTAGTCGCTCTTTTCCACAAATGCTTTTAACGGAAAGCTTTTCCGTTAAAAGCATTTGCGGAAAATCATGCCAGTCTAGACGTAGCGGTTGGGTCTCTGGCTTTTGAAACAACAAATTGAAATGCAAGTCTGATAAGTACAGTGAAAAGTAGATGTACACGAGGCTGGTTTATGTGATCAAGGGCCCTATAGATATGCGCATTAGAGGCTTTCCCACTCTGCTGGGTGGAGAGCAGGGTGATCACAGATCGCTCACCCCTCCTTGTTTCCAGTTACTAAATTACAGTTAAGAGCAAAAAATACGTTCCTAGCATTTTTCCATCTAAGCAATTGTAGTTGCCACAGGAATGTCATCTGTTCATGAATGGGACAGGAGGTAGTTCCTTGGAATGGGCATGGGAGGGGGTGGTTGTCCATGAGGAAGTCTCTCTATTAAGATGAAAAAGAATGAGAGGTCTTAGTGTATATAGAAGTACAGCAAACCATGCTACATGTTATCCTTGACAGGGTTGCATCAGTAGAAGGGTCAACTGGACTGAATAGGCTATGCGAGTGAGTGAGTCTCTTTCCCCCTTGATAAGAAGCGGTACCTCCGGCAGAGAGTTAAGTTGCATTGGTGGTATGGTTGAAGGGAAGACTGTAATGCTGTTTCCCCCTCTGTGTTGTTCTGTGCATAGAGGATTTTCGTTTCCATGGCAGCATTTAAATCCACTTAAAAATACAGCAGCAACCTGCTGCAGCTCTGCAATCACACCTTTGATTGCTGTGGACTTTGCTCAATCTCTTTTCACCTGACCTCCTACAAGATGTATTAGGTAACTTCAACATCTGTAGCTTCAGGGGGTAGCTGAGTTAGTCTGTACAGGAAAAAACAACAAATGGTCTGGTAGCATATTATAGACTAACAAAACATGTAGATGGTATCATGAGCTTTTGTGGGCACAGCCCACTTCTTCAGATAACCGGAGTTTAGTGTTTGGGATGTGCAGACCCGAAATAAATAGTAGAGAAGAGGTGGGGAGACAGGGAGCAGAGGGTATGGAAAATCAAAGGGAAAAACAGGAAGGTAGAGCTGGGAGTCAATAAGTATCTGAAGATTGGGTAGTTAAAATGAAGCAGATAAGAATCAAAGTCAATAGATAGTATCCTTCCTAACATAGGAATCTACACAAAGAGCTATTTGCACCTGATAGTGTCCCAGTCAGCCTTCATCACAATTGAGTCCATTAGCATGAGAATTGAATTTGCGGATGAATTCTAATTCCTATGCTTCTCTGTGTATGTGGCTAGTAGAACTGTTTGTGACAAGACAGCCACTTGAAGATCTTTTAAACAGTGATTAGGAAGATTAAAGTGTTCCCCATCAGGTTTCTGTATGTTCCCTTTAGGTATATCTGATTTGCGTCCATTGATTCTTTCCCACAGAGGCTGTCCAGTTTGTCCAATATATATAGCAGTGGGACATTGCTGGCATTTGATGGCATAGATCAAATTACTGGATGTGCAGTCAAATGACCTTTTGATTTGGTAGCTTATGTTGTTGGCTTCAGTGATGAATTTGCCAGTATAGATATGTGGGCAGAGTTGGGATCTCTTTTGGTTGCAGGGCTGGGTTCCTAGATGCTTATGATGTGGTTGTGTGACATGGTTACTGGAAAGAATTTGTTTCGGGTTGGGGGGTTGTCTGTAAGCGAGAATAGGCTTTTCTCCCAAGGCCTCGGAGAGTGAGGGATCATTTTCCAAGATGGGTTGTAGATTGTGTAGAATGCGCTGGAGGGGCCTGAGTTGTGGACTATAGGTAATAGCAAGAGGAGTTCTGTTATTTTCTCTTTTGGGTCTGTCTTGAAGTAGTTCATGTCTGGGTACTTTTTTGGCTCTGTCAATCTGTTTTTGCACTTCTCCAGGTGGGTATGTGTATGTGTGCAAGGGCCCTCAGATGTTTAAAACAATTGCAATTAAATTGCAAGATTAAAAGTCATAATTGTACATTTAATGGTATTGTTAAACAGTAAGATAATATTAAATTAAATGTATTACAAATATTTTTGGATTTTTTTTCTTCTTTTTAAATATATTGATTTCAGTTACAATGCAGACTACAAAGTGCACAGTGCTCACTTTATATTGTTTTTATTACAAATCTTTGCTCTGCAAACATAGTGCTCTCTATGGGAAAATGCAATTTACAAATGTAAATTATTATTTTTACATAACTACTCAAAAATAAAACAATATGAAACTGTAGAACAGGCGTGGGAAACCTAAGGCCTGGAGGCTGAATGCGGCCCCTGAGCCTCGGGATTCCCCCCAGTATTGGGGAGTCTGATCTGGTGCTCCGGCCCCCCCACTAACCTTGTATGGGGCTAGAGCACACAAAATATACTAGCCACCCTAGGCTCTGGGGTCCGAGGGGAATGTGGGGGGGGGGGTCTTTCTCTCAGTCAGGGGCACATCAATGAGGGTTTTGGGTTTCTTTCCCTCTGAGTTGTGTGCAGCCCCCGACTGATTTTTCTGTGGGTCAGTGGCTCCCGACCCAAAAAAAGTTCCCCGCCCTTGCTGTAGAGCCTGAGAGTCCAAGTGTGAAGAAGCATACAAATGTTTAACATATCTGGCATGTAAATACTTTGCAACAGTGGCTACAACAGTGCCTCAGTGATGACACTGTAAATAAGATACAGACAGCATTGTAAAAAATAAGTTCAGTCCATTGCTAAGAAAACAAGAAATAGGACTGAGACGACTTATATGAGGTGATTAAATCTGTGATTAATCATAACTTTTTAAACTCTAATTCATTTGGTTTGAATTAATTGCATGCATTAACTGCAATTAATTGACACCCCATCTATCTCATTTCATTGTTTTTCTATGGTGAGAAGATGGCCAAAAGGAAAAGTTTCTGTTTGAGGTTCTTAACGTTTCATTAAATAGAGTGTGTTTATGCTACCAACTAGGGGAAAAATAATATTGAATTGCCAATTGGCTAAATTCACAAATATCAAATGCAGAACAGTCTGCTTTTTTAATGTATTTCACATGCAATCGCTGTCATCATTAGGGAATCAGACAAACAAAATACCTAATTGGAAAAGCTGTGTAAATATAGTAACAGAAGGGTCCCTTATGGCTAAAACAAAAAGAACCTTGTCCAAGCAGGCAAGTCTTACCACTTAATTAATGGTTGCACTCTTCTGCTTATTTAAATTAAGTTGCTCATTTTTGCTACGCAAATGCCTTCTTCTGAGGTAAAACCAAAATAGAATCACCTGGTGAAAACACTTCTAAGTATATGTTTTTGCAGTACAAAAGGCTTTTTATAGCAAGTTAACAATCACACTGCAAAATCTTAGTAGTGACCCGGCACAGGTAGGTTTACCTTGCTGTAGCTAACTGAGGCCATCCCCACGTGTGTGGGGGGATATAAGAATGACCTCAGCTAATACATCAAGGTAAAACTACACATGCCTTGTCCCAACTAGCATTTTACATTCAGATACGTATCTTTGTAGTACGCTGGTTTTGTTCCTTTTTTTTTTTTAAAGAGAAGACATAATCTGAAAATTTTATTCACTTGAATTAAATCCTGTTGAAAAAGCAAATTCAGATTTCAAACAGGGATATTTAGTGGCTTTACTTTTATTAGCGTCAGGGGACTATGGTAGGGGAAGAGCATCTAATTTTATGTAAGAACATAAGAATTGCCATACTGGATCAGACTTGTGGTTCATCTAGTTTGGTATCTTATTAACAAAAGGGACCACTATCAGATACTGCATAGTAAAGGTCAAGCAATCTTGCAGTAGGTAGATGCAGAATAATCTATGTCTCAGATTAATTTAGCTGGTATAAAATTTGCATCTCATCCATACTCTGGTTGTGAGCTGGATCTTGCTTTGTATTGACTGTAGTCCAATTCAGTGTAGCAAACACCAGTTTCCTGCCCTGCTGATTCTGGCTGAATCGGTAAGAACCCTTTTTCTGAAGCACATTACTTTTATAAGATCTGCGATGGTTAACAAAAGTTTGACCTCATTAGTTGATCTTTTACCATTTACAGCTTTTTATTAAGTTAGACATGCTGTAACATAATTAGTCATTATGTGTTCGGTTATGAGTCACAGGGCAAGATGTAGCTTACCTTCTAATCAGGCTGTACGTGGGAGTGCTTACACAATATGTTGAAAAATGTGCCATATGGCTAACTTTGTGAGACTAGTTTGTGAGACTGTTACTTAATAATAATAATTAATAATAAAGCCCTCTCTGTATTGGCAAGCTGTACTATTCAGAAATGTTCCTGCATATAAAATATTTATAGCTAAATACTAATAATATTTTGTATTTCTCAAAGCACATTAGAAATGCTGACCAATTAAACCTTTCAGTCCTCCCTATGGATTGAACCAAAAACATCCCCTGAGATGACACAACATTTATGTTGGATTTTCTGGTTGCACACAGCTACACTTTATTAATAAAAATAAAAAGTTTTCAGGGAAAAATGAACCAGGATCTTGACTTTTAATAATTGTAAGAGTTGGGGAGTAAAAATAACTAACATTAGAATTCCAGATCGATATATTTTAGCTTGGACTGCCTTATTTAGACATCAGCATTTTTATTGCTAATTGTAGCACCTACAAAACCAACCAGAGGGACCCATTGTATGAGGCACTGTGTGAACACTTAATAGATGTTCCATATCCCCATAGCCTACAGTGTGATTAGGCAAGACAAACAAAGGGTGGGACAGGAGTATAAAAACATTATCATTTCTGTTTTACTGCTGGGGAACTGGAATAATGAGGATCTCTCTACCGTGATGATAAACCCACACCCGGCCCAATTCATCTGACTCAGGCTCATGGGGCTCTGGATTTGGAGTTGAAAAATCGTTGTTTAAACATTCAAGTCTGAGTTCTGGGACCTGTGAATGTTTGCACATATTTTTTTAATCCCACAGCCCAAGCCCCAGTAATTCCAAGTCAGCTGTGGCTTGTGGCAGATCTTTTATCCCTATGTAAACATCCAGAGAGACTCAGTGACTTGCCTAAAGTCACACAGGAAGCCTGTGGCAGACTTAGGAATGGAACCGAGATGTTGAGGTCCCAGTTCAGTGTCTTAACCACAAGAACCGCCTGCCTTAGTCTTAGCTGGGCCTCTCCCTTTTCCGGACATGGAGGATAAAGCAAGCAGTTATAACTGAAAGCAGAGGGAGGCCTTCATTCCGCCAGCTGGGTGAAATCTCTTAGGAAGGGAAGTTTATTCTTCCATTTGTTGAAAATGAATTGAAATGTACAGGTGTTGTTCTGGGCACAGATAAAGGAACACGTGGAACTGCCTGAGACACACCAGCGGGAAAAGAAGGAATAACAGAGGCAAGTGCCAGCTGTGAATTAGCCAAGTATCATATTCTGGGATATGGTCTTTTACCAGTAGAGTGTGCATGAAAATAATTGACGCTTAGGATTAATGACTCTGGATTATGGGCAAAATGTGCAATCCACCCACATCTTTTTTCAAGTGTAATTGATATGCCTCTTCCTGCAATTAGTAGAGTTCCTCAGAAGAGCCCTGCTTTGGATTCAGGCATTAAAAGGGTTGGCAAATGACACGCTGCTCTCAGCTGCCTTGGGGAATAGCATTCTCCCGAGCATGCCACAAATATTTCATTCATTCGACAGAGAAGCAGAGGATGTGTTCTACTTAGGCATTTTGCAGCAGAAGAAACCATTTATCTCAGCCTCTTTTTAATGTTTTGATTTCCTCTCTAGCAAATGCTTGTGGAAGGCATACAGCCTTGCTGCTACGCCATCCCAAAGATACTTGGCTATTCACATCAGTTTGCACAGACTAGACTCTGCATTGAGAGCGCCTCTGATGAAAGGCCCTAGGAAAGTGCCGGCGTATTAATTTAATAGCCTGTATTGGAATATAACGTTCCCTAGAGATATCAGATACAATGGACCCCGTCTTGGTCCACACTAACATCTCTTCACTGTGATGCATGGGTGGCTGGTAATATAGGCAAGGGAAGGCATTGCCTTACCCAAAAGACTGGGCTGTCTGGCTGTTGTAGGGGAGCTGGGTTCAGGGCCGCATGGCTGCTCCCAGGCCTAGAGCTGAGGTCAGGGCTGCTCATCTGTTCCCAGGGCCAGGCCCTGTCTGATGGCCATGGCTGCCCGGCTGCTGACAGGGACGAAGCTAAGTCCAGGGCTATGTGTTTGCCCGACTGCTCCTGAGGTGCAGAGAGGGGAAGCTAGAGCTGCCCAGTGCTCTGGGAGTTGGGAGGGAGGGGCTAGGGCTGCTTGGAGGTAGAGGTTTGCAATAGCTTTTGAGGGGGAGGGGGCAGCACCATTATGGAGGGAACTGTGGGTGCTGAATTGGGGGCTGGCACGGAAGAGGCGGGGCTGGAGCTTGCCTCTCCAACCCAGCCCGTATTGCAATGACGGCACAAAGAGTACCAAGGATACAACTCTGTTAATACACTGTTAGCTGTGCTCTGGGACCCTGTGCTGTTCCATTCCTGTCACGGTTCTGTTAGTCCACTTCAGTTTTTAACACGTAGCATCCGGTGTTCCAACCATGTCTCTTCCCCTACACATGCCATGCCAGTGCTGATCTGTGGCAGTCATCCTGCTCCAAGTCTAGGTGTCTTATGGACAGAGGCCACCAATCTTAGATTTTAAGTATCTCAGGCAAAGCTTATGTCTACCTCTCTGTTTAGTGCCTAGCATGATGGGGCCTTGATTGGGGCCTTTGGACACTACTGTAAAATGAATATTGAATGATAATAGTGTCAGATTGCCTAGGGTTATGAACAAATGGTGACTAAAAAATGACACAGGTCCTCTTTCTGTCAAATAAATATTCTGAGTGAGTCAGTATACTGCTACCACCGGAAATAAGCAATTACGTAGATAAGAGCACAGTATTCACCTGATGACTCTGATAGCTCATGTTATGGGAGAAGGTGCTAGATTAGACCCTCTCCTCAAAGTGGTCTAGTTCTTTGTATGTACAACAAAAAGACCTTTTCTCCATTCACGCAAAGTAAAAGCCACTAATGCCCCAAGCCAACAGCCCTCCTCTAATGTTCTTGTTTGTTTTTTAACAAACGAATAGATGTGCCAAATCTACATCCTGTAAATATTTTCCAGTCGCATTAGGAGAGAAGTTAATAAAACCCATCACTCCCTCTTGTTTCTGATGACTGGGCAGTACTATACATTGTGGCTCTGGATTGGAATTTCAATATAGTGCATGTGGCTGAGAGATCTAATGGGGACATGTCTAGTTATGATGAAAAATCAAAGGAACCTTATTCTTGGGCAGCATCTGGAAAGCAGGCTGCAACGATGCAGTGGGGTGAGGCCATTGGAAGGGGGCAGTTAAATGCCCCTGCCCTTGTGACAGGTCCACTACTACAACTTTATGATGTGAGTTTGAAAGAAGATCTCTGGCCCCCTATACCTACGCTCTCTATGGGACTTAATGATGCTTTAACTAATATTAATCTCTACTCAGGGGTGGCATGCCTTTCCAACAGGAATGTTTGCTTAGGCGGGGAGGTCAGGAAGAGAACACATGCCATTTTCTAATCTGGCGTTTGCTTGAAATTCTCGCTGTGGGGATAGCCACGTCGGAGTTTCAGAATTCATGCTGCATAACCCCACCTAAGGGGGGGAAATTGGCTGTTAGAGAAGCATGAATAAAAGTGGTATGAGTGCTACTGACTGACCTATGTTGACATTTTAGCATGAAGCTTTCTAGCAGCTACATTGGTTTTCTCTATGTCCCCACCAGGGCTGTGTGTAGAAGCCATGTTGTAAATATATATTTACAGTTGTAATTGTGTTACATTTAAAAAAAAAAACAAAAAGTGGCCAGCTGCATTTTTTACCCTGAAAAAAATTAGAGTTGTAGGGTCAGGTTTGGGTGACACTTGGTGTCAGTTCATTTGTCTATCACAGAAACCTTAGCAATGCTGGGCTGGTCTTTCAGGTCAAAATTGAGTTACATGGATCAAAGATTGGCAGAGTAGCTAACAACGTAAGAACGTAAGAATGGCCATACTGGGTCAGACCAAAGGTCCATCCAGCCCAGTATCTTGTCTGTCAACAGTGGCCAATGCCAAGTGTCCCAGAGGGAGTGAACCAAACAGGTAATGATCAAATGATCTATCTCCTGCCATCCATCTCCACCCTCTGACACACAGAAGCTAGGGACACCATTTCTTACCCATACTGGCTAATAGCCATGAATGGACTTAACCTCTATGAATTTACCTAGTTCTGTTTTAAACCTTGTTATAATCCTAGCCTTCACAGCTTCCTCAGGCAAGGAGTTCCACAGATTGACTATGCACTGTGTGAAGATGAACTTCCTTTTATTTGTTTTAAACCTGCTGCCCATTAGTTTCATTTGGTGGCCCCTAGTTCTTATATTATGGGAACAAATAAATAACTTTTCCTTATTCACTCTCTCCACACCACTCATGATTTTACAGACCTCAATCATATCCCCCCTTAGTCTCCTCTTTTCCAAGCTGAAAAGTCCTAGTCTCTTTAATCTCTCTTCATATGGGACCCGTTCCAAACCCCTAATCATTTTAGTTGTCCTTCTCTGAAACTTTTCTAATGCCAGTATATCTTTTTTGAGATGAGGAAACCACATCTGTATGCAGTATTCAAGATGTGGGCATACCATGGTTTTATATAAGGGCAATAAGATATTCTCCATCTTGTTCTCTATCCCTTTTTTAATGATTCCTAACACTCTGTTTGCTTTTTTGATTGCCACTGCACACTGCATGGACGTTTTCAGAGAACTATCCACAATGATTCCAAGATCTCTTTCCTGATTATTTGTAGCTAAATTAGCCCCCATCATATTGTATGAATAGTTGGGGTTATTTTTTTCCAGTGTGCATTACTTTACATTTATCCACATTAAATTTAATTTGCTATTTTGTTGCTCAATCACTTAGTTTTGTGAGCTCTTTTTGAAGTTCTTCACAGTCTGCTTTGGTCTTAACTACCTTGAGCAGTTTACCCCTTTCTCTAGATCATTTGTGAATAAGTTGAATAGGATTGGTCCTAGAACTGACCCTTGGGGAATACCACTAGTTAATTACCCCTCTCCATTCTGAAAATTAACCATTTATTCCTACCCTTTGTTTCCTGTCTTTTAACCAGTTCTCAATCCATGTAAGAATCTTCCCTCTTATCCCATGACAACTTAATTTACATAAGAGCCTTTGGTGAGGGACTTTGTCAAAGGCTTTCTGGAAATCTAAGTACACTGTATCTACTGGATCCCTCTTGTCCACATGTTTGTTGACCTCTTCAAAGAACTCTAATAGTAAGACATGATTTCCCTTTACAGAAACCATATTCACTTTTGACCAACAAATTATATTCTTCTATGTGTCTGACTATTTTATTCTTTAGTGTTGTTTCAACTAATTTGCCTGCTACTGATGTTAGACTTATTGGTCTGTAATAGCAGGGATTGCCTCTAGAGCCCTTTTTTGAAATATTGGCACTACATTAGCTATCTTCCCGTCATTGGGTACAGAAACTGATTTAAAGGATAGGTTACAAACCATAGTTAATAGTTCCGCAATTTCCCATTTGAGTTCTTTCAGAACTCTTGGGTGAATGCCATCTAGTCCTGGTGACTTGTTACTGTTAAGTTTATCAATTAATTCCAAAACTTCCTCTAATGACACTTCAATCTGTGACAAGTCCTCAGATTTGTCACCTATGAAGGAGGGGTCAGGTTTGGGAATCTCCCTAACATCCTCAGCTGTGAAGACTGAAGCAAAGAATTCATTTAGTTTCTCTGCAATGACTTCATCGTCTTTAAGTGCTCCTTTTGTATCTCGATCATCCAGGGTCCCCACTGGTTGTTTAGCAGGCTTCCTGCTTCTGATGTACTTAAAAAACATTTTGTTATTACCTTTTGAGTTTTTGGCTAGCTGATCTTCACACTCCTTTTTGGCTTTTCTTATTACATTTTTACACTTAATTTGGCAGGTTTATGCTTCTTTCTATTTACCTCACTAGGATTTTACTTCCACTTTTTAAAAGATGCCTTTTTATCTCTCATTGCTTCTTTTACATGGTTGTTAAGCCACGGTGGCTCTTTTTTAGTTCTTTTATTTTGTTTTTTAATTTGGGGCATACATTTATGTTGGGCCTCTATTATGAGGTCTTTGAAAAGTGTCCATGCAGCTTGCAGAGATTTTACTTTAGTCAATGTACCTTTTAATTTCTGTTTAACTAACCTCCTCATTTTTGCATAGCTCCCCTTTCTGAAATTAAATGCCATAGTGTTGGGCTGCTGAGGTGTTCTTCCCACCACACGGATGTTAAATGTTGTTATATTATGGTCACTGTTTCCAAGTGGTCCTGTTATAGTTACCTCTTGGACCAGATCCTATGCTCCACTCAGGACTAAATCGAGAATTGCCTTTCCCCTTGTAAGTTCCTGTACCAGCTGCTCCAAGAAGCAGTCGTTTAAGGTATCAAGAAATTATGTCTCTGCAATTCGTCCTGAGGTGACATGTACCCAGTCAATATGGAGATAATTGAAATCCCCCACTATTGTTGAGTTTTTTATTTTGATAGCTTCTCTAATCTCCCTTAGCATTTCATAGTCACTATCACTGTCCTGGTCAGGTGGTTGATAATGTACCCCTACTGCTATATTCTTATTAAAGCATGGAATTAATATCCATAGAGATTCTATGGAACATGTTGATGCATTTAAGATTTTTACTTCATTTTATTCTAAATTTTCTTTCACATATAGTGCCACTCCCCCACCAGCACAACCTGCTCTGTCCTTCTGATATATTTTGTACCCCGGAATGATTGTGTCCCGTTGATTGTCCTCACTCCATCTGGTTTCTGTGATGCCTGTTATGTCCATATCTTCCTTTAACACTAGGCACTCTAGTGTAGAAGCACTTTAAAAACTTGTCACTGTTTATTTGTCTGCCTGTTTCTGATGTGTCAGATTCTTTTTTATGTGAATGTTTTTCATCTGATCTGGCCCATACTTTATCCTCTTCTATCCTCTCCTCCTGACTAAAACCTAGAGGATCTTTATCAATATACTCTCATCTAAGAGACGTCTCTGCCTGATCCATGTGTTCCTCTGCACCAGTCGGCTTTCCCCCATTTCTTAGTTTAAAAACTGCTCTGCGGCCTTTTTAATGTTAAGGGCCAGCAGTCTGGATCCACTTTGGCTTAAGTAGAGCCCATCCTTCCGGTAGAGGCTCCCCTATCCCAAAAGTTTCCCCTGTTCCTTATAAATCTAAACCCCTCCTCCCTACACCATCGTTTCATTCACGCATTGAGATTCTGAAACTCTGCCTGCCTACCTGGTCCTGTGCATGGAACTAGAAGCATTTCTGAGAATGCCACCATGGAGGTCCCAATTTTTAGTCTCTTTCCTAGAAGCCTAAATTTGGCCTCCAGGATGTCTCTACTACCCTTCCCTATGTTATTGGTACCTGCATAAAATCCTCTTATAATAAACCTTCTCATCCTTGACACATGCTAGTTACTGTAGTTATCATTGATCATAGAGTAATTTAGGCATATGCTTGGTCTTCCGTTAATGAAGGGCTGGTCCGTCCCCCTATTTTGTGAACAACACTGATATATTATTGGAGAATGTTACTCAGTGTCACAATTTCGTCAGTATATTTTTCTCTTGGCTGTTCGGATTGTGGATTTGTGTTCAGTGAACCTCTTTCACCTACAGCTGTCCTCTTGTTCAAGGCTTAAGTGTTTGAACAGATAGTGCTGGAACACAATCAAAGGAGTATTGAAGTTTTCTTAAAGCTCTTCAAGGAATTTGGATCTGTCATGAATGCGAGCTTTATGCAGCATTGTTCTGAAGTAGGAGTGAGTCACTAAAAAGCAATTTGTACTTTTCCCATGCTCAACTTTGACTTTAAGAAAAAAGGAGAGAAAATAAAAACAATTCTGTTCTCTGGAGGGATGTGCCTTGATCACTGTATCCTGAAAGTATCAAGGGGAATTGAAACCTCCTGAAAAGAAATGAACTATGGCTGAAAAGTTTAATTTTTCAGAAATACACAAATTATTCTCTGAACTTTGAATTCAGAGAAAGTAGCAGTTGTTGGAATGTGATTGAGTTTACCTTACTTTACATGGACTGGACTTCAGTGAGCAATGTGCATGTTTTCCTCATCAACATATTTTTCATGTTGAAGCTATTGAAAGGGAAAGATTAAACTTTAGTATACAGTCCATTTGATTCTTTGAGATAGCAAACAGTAAATGCCATTCATTGCATCATCCTGGGGAAACAGTGTATTTTAGGATTTACTGTTATCTCAAAATGTTTACAGATGCTGCTTAGACATTAGATGGGAAGGAATTCAACCCTTTCATCCAGCATTGATTGATAGTATTTTCCTTTGGGTTTAATCTTTTTTACCATGACATTACTCCCGGACTGTACATACAGTCAATTCTGTTTTTGAGGTTGTCTAAAGATGGGGTAAGCCATTTCCTCCTGTCAGCAGTACATTATGAACTGCCCCAGGCTGCGAAACTAGTCATGTAATGTAAATGTTTACAGCAGGCTGACTTAATTTCAGCAGTTTACACAAAGTATAAACAGAGTATCACATGTGCCTTGTAAAGACACAGTTAGTTACCTCCTGGTCACTCAGCATATGCCTTGTACCTCACATCCACCTCTTACCCCATGTTGAAATTCTTATGAATCAGGCATTGCAGTTTATTAAAAGACGTCATCTCAGGCTGTGAGGTAGGATTCCCACCCAGAATCTACGTAAGACACTGCGAAAACAGGATAGCACTTGATCCAGTTTCTAAACACAGAGTGCTGCGTCAGATAGAATCATAGAACACTAGAACTGTAAGGGACCTTGAGAGGTCATCGAGTCCAGTCCCCTGCCCTCATGGCAGGACCCAGTATCGTCTAGGCCATCCCTGATAGATGTCTATCTAACCTGCTCTTAAATATCTCCTGAGATAGAAATTCCACAACCTCCCTAGGCAACTTATTCCAGTGTTTAACCACCCTGACGGTTAGGACATTTTTCCTAATGTCCAACCTAAACCTCCCTTGCTGCAGTTTAAGCCCATTGCTTCTTGTCCTATCCTCGGAGGCCAAGGAGAACAATTTTTCTCCCTCTTCCTTGTGACACCCTTTGAGATACCTGAAAACTGCTATCATGTGCCCTCTCAGCCTTCTCCTTTCCAAACTAAAAAAGCCCAGTTCTTTGTGTCTTCCTTCATAGGTCATGTTCTCTAGATCTTTAATCATTCTTGTTGCTCTTCTCTGGACCTTCTCCAATTTTACCACATCTTTCTTGAAATGTGGTGCCCTGAACTGGACACAATACTCCAGTTGAGGCCTAACCAGCACACACTAGAGCGGAAGAATGACTTCTCGTGTCTTGCTCACAACACTCCTGCTAATGCATCCCAGAATCATGTTTGCTTTTTTTGAAACAGCATCACATTGTTGACTCATATTTAGCTTGTGGTCTACTATGCCCCCTATATCACTTTCTGCCGTACTCCTTCCTAGGCAGTCGCTTCCCATTCTGTATGTGTGAAACTGATTGTTCCTTCCTAAGTGAAGTACTTTGCATTTGTCCTTATTAAACTTCATCCTGTTTACCTCAGACCATTTCTTCAGTCTGTCCAGATCATTTTGAATTATAACCCTGTCCTCCAAAGCAGTTGCAACCCCTCCCAGCTTGGTATCATCTGCAAACTTATTAAGCGTACTTTCTATGCCAATATCTAAATCATTGATGAAGATATTGAAGAGAACCAGTTCAAACCAGGCCCCTGCGGAACCCCATTTGTTATGCCCTTCCAGCAGGATTGTGAACCGTTAATAACTAAACTCTGAGAATAGTTATCCAGCCAGTTATGCACCCACCTTACTGTAGCCCCATCTAAGTTGTATTTACCTAGTTTATTGATAAGAAGATCATGTGAGACCATATCAAATGCCTTACTAAAATCTAGGTATACCACGTCCATTGCTTCTCCCTTATCCACAAGACTCATTATCCTATCAAAGAAAGCTATCAGATGGAGGAGGAACTGGTGGGGAGGAGGCTTCTTCCAGATTGTTCTCCTTTTCCATTCTCTTCTGCCTCCTCTCACAGTCATAGATACAGCAGAGGAGGGGAAATAGTGCACTCAAGATCAAAATGCCTCTCTCAGGCAAGAAAGAAAAACAGTTTTGTTTCACTGTAAGCATTGTTTTACGGACTGTTGGCCTTCAAGTCCTCTTCATCAGGTGGAGACCAGCTCAACGTTGCTCCTATTGGCTCAACCAAAGTGAGGCATCTTTTGAGCTCACCTGATAGAAGTCATTGTACAGATCCCAAAGCCCTCCTAGATCAAATGTAGGCAACAGTAGCATAAGAGGTGAATGCTCAATGAGTCCAGCCAGTGGACGGAGATTTCACTGATGCTTGCAGGCCTACTGTCTTCTTCTGAGAAGGACATGAAGGAGCGAATCATGTGCCCAACTCCAGTCCCCAGCAAGTCCAGAACACTTCAGACTGATAGGCCGATAGGACTTGTAATTAATGTCTGTCTGAGTTTTTCACAACCTGATGTTGTTACACGGAAGGGAAAAGATTTCCCAGCCGGCATTCCTCATGGAGTTTGCTAAAACAGCCCGTTTCCAAAGTTTCTGGTAGGTGACCCACAAAGAATAAAGGGTACAAAGACAGGCTCTGAAGCTTTCCCTGGGCTACTTGAAAATGGCCAGGAGGAATCAAGTTTCCAGGCAGCTAGACATTTCAGAAAATTATAAAAAACAAGGGTGGGAAAGAGTTACTAGAAGAGTTAGTCCATCCGCTGCCAAACACAGGGCTCTTTTCTGCAGCATTTTTACATTCCCTCTCCAGGTTGAGATTGAAGGATCTGGTCACAGACTACAGAAATGTGATAAAACATAGTCCTAATCTGCAAATTATAACTACATCTTAGTTACTTACTTAACATATGTTGTTTAATTCCATGGGACAAATTCTCTGCTGGTGTAAATAGGTGGAATTTTTCCCATTTCTGCCAGCAAACAATTTGATCCAGGGCTTTGGCCCTGGTATGTTTGCAGGGTTTTATGGACCATGCTTCCAGGAATAAGTGATACACCCAATACACATGGGTTGTTTTCACATTCTTCCCTGTCATCTCACAGTGTAAATAGTTGGGTAGAGTTGCCTGGTGTTTCCATAATCTGCTCTGCTGCCTTGAGTTTTTACCTTCATAATCCATAGAGCAATCATCACAAAATGGTCAAGCCCAATGAAATACCAGTCAGCACCCTTGCACTGCGAACAGAGAATGGAAACTTTCATTGGGATAAGAGCTGTGCGGGGTGGCTGGGGAAGCTGAGAAGGGTGTCAATATTTACTTCTCTGAGTACACAGCGAAATGGTATCCTGTGACCATTTCCCTGTCAAGTCAAAGGCTTGACTGACATGCAGAACACCCACCACGTACTGAATTGACCAGCAATCTGAAAAATTCATTGTGGAAAAATCTAAGGGTAGAGCCAGAGTTCTACCTTGTGTTTTGTTTCTTATTTTCCTAGTTTTTCTGAGCAGACTCAGTGGTCCATCCACAAAGAGAGTTGTCACTCATGTTTATATTTTTGATTCAGAGGCATCCAAAACGGGCCCTGGATGGTCCATGACATGCTGGCATGTCACAAAGGGTTGCTCCCAAATGTATCTTCAGTTGCTTAATTGCAACAAAAGACAGCTAACAATGCATTAGGTTTCTGGGTCTCACTTTTCCATTAAACCAATTGCGGAAGTTGACACTGGGATTATTGGGTTGTGAACAGGAAGGGGAGACAGACTGTAAAATCATGGAATAAATGAGGCCTAACAGACAATCCCTCAGTTAAATGCGTTCCAGTTCTGAAAACGCTTGATGAACCCTGATTTAAACTATCAATTGTATCAGTCTATGCATTTACAGTGTGCTCATGGCATGTTATCATATATAAATAGAGTGCAGGTAAATTCCAATAACCTGATCTAGTTACATTGAAGTCAATGGCAAAACTTCCATTGATTTCTCTGGGACAGGATCAGAGCTACACAGCAGGGCTTAACTTGAAATAAGCGATGCAAATTGAGCTACGTCAATTGCATAGCTTATTTTGAAATAGCTTATTTCAAAATTAGAAAAATCTACACAACACTTATTTTGAAATAGAACACTTTTCCTCCAACTTCCCTTACTCCTCTACAACAAGGGTTACAAGAGTCGGAGTAAGAAGTCCTGCAGCTTGACAGTATTTCGACTTTATTTTGAAATAACTGCCTGCTGTGTAGATGTGGTCCAAGATATTTCGAAATAACACTAGTTATTTCAAAATAATGTTGCTGTGTAGACGTACCCCTAGAGAATAAGCTGTTTGAAGCTGAAATGTCAGCTCTGATTCTGTGGGTACAAAGCACTGGCGAAAGGAACTATGGCCAATGTTTTCAAATGTGTGGCGTTAGACACCCAGTAGACATCTACTGAAGGGGCCTAATTATTCAGAAATATGGAGCAGCTGCATTTCCCAGTGAGCTCAGTAGGTTCACAGTATGTTAAAAAAATTAGCTCACTTATTTAAATGCTTAAGTTTAGGTTACCTTAGTAATTAGGTAAGCAGATACTTAAGTCTGCCATCCCTGGGTCACCGGTTTAAAGATAGCCAGGCTGGTAAAAACCATAAGTAGTTATCATTTGATGGCTGTTTTGAGACGTATGTAAAATGAGCTTGTGGCACTCAGCCTGGCTTTTAATGCTGAGTCTGTACCACTAGCATAAATGTTGTTGGTTTCATTGGAAAAGCCAAGGGTTCAGTGGGTGCTGAGACTGCTCTTTTCCTTTTTCCTTTAGAAGTGGTCACTACATTCTTCTAGGTCAGGGTTGTGTTAATGGTGCGGGTACATAAGAACATAAGAACAGCCATACTGGGTCACACCAAAGGTCCATCTAGCCCATTGTCCTGTCCTCTGACAGTGACCAATGCCGGGTGCCCCGGAGGTAATCATCAAGTGATCCGTCCCATCACCCATTCCCAGCTTCTGACAAACAGAGGCTAGGACACTATCCCTGCCATCCTGGCTAATACCCTGTCGCGAGAATCACAGGTCCCATGATGCATACTCAAGGGGGGAAGGACAGAACCAGGTGGACCGTTTTAGCAAAAAAATATATTTATTTATAACAGTGATTAATTTATAGTATTTATTCTAAGATTTTTAATAGACTGCGTTAATAATGCATTTATTATATTTATTCAATGATTTCTAGTTAAACGTGTCAGAGATATAAGGGTGGGAATGGCAAGGGGAATAGTCTCTATTCTAAAAATATCCAGCTACACTAATTAAATAACAGTGATAACTACAAACTCTATGTACTACCCAAAACAACTACTACACTAAGCTTATACAACAAGAAAAAATCAAATCATACATACCAACTTACACAGCACACGGAACATTTCAAAGATATCGGTTCGGTTGCGAAGGCCTTGGTTACGCCCGAGAGTCGAGGGAGGTGGCTGGTCGGTTGATCAGGCCGGCAGCGCTTTGGAGTATACAGGAAGGCACACGCATGGTGGTATGTGTGTTGCGAAGAACTCCTCGAGCAAACTGTGCAATGGGTATTTATCCCCAAATCTGCACATCGCTTTCCCGTGCTTGCATATTACCATATATGGCCCAACGGTCATCAAGTGGGGGTCTGTGTCCCAGGGGTTGGGCCAAAACTGTGCAGGTTTCATGCGACCAGGTAAGCCCTGCAGTTCTCACGCCAAAGTGACGGGTGGGAGAATCTGAGGCTATTTCCCCCTTTTCACACCTTCCCTTTTTCTAAAGGCAATGGTATGCAGGAAGGGTGCGGCTGGTTTCTCCCGAGGAGTACTGCAGCCCACTATAGCAAGAGCGGCCTGGCCAAACTTCTTACCGGCCACAGAAGTCTGTCTAAAGTATTTCTCGCATGCAGCCACAAGGGGCTTTTCTTCCGGCCACACCTTCTGGGCGGTGATTGGGGCGGGAGGCAAAGCAGTGACCCCTCCTCTGGTGCTGGCAGCAGTAGCAGAGGGCCCTGCCCCCCTCTGCAGACACAAAGCTGGAGGAGCAGGCATCTGGTGAGATTTCCACCTTCTTGGGGGCAGTGAGGTCAGCCTTCAGCTGTGGGGTGGCGGGTAGCAAGCTCCAACCAGGGGGCATTGAGCTCCATTCACTGGCTGCATGGTGGTGGGCTCTGGCCCTGAGTTCACCACCTCCCTTCATCATCCCTGGGTCCTGCAGCCTCTACCAGTGCCCCATCATACCTGGCCTCCACTGCCTGCATACTCACCTCTTCATTCAGGATGTAATGTTCCCAGACCTTGTGCGGGGGTGGGGTGAGTAAGTCTGCTAATAAAAGTGATACTTGTTTGTATGTTAATGTCACTTCCAGAGCAAACTTAGGGTATGTCTGTACTACAAAGTTAATTCGAACTAACAGCCGTTAGTTCGAATTAACTTTCATAGGCGCTACACATGCAAACCGCTAGTTCAAACTTAATTCGAACTAGCGGAGCGCTTAATTCGAACTAGGTAAACCTCATTCTACAAGGACTAAGCCTAGTTCGAATGAAGTAGTTTGAATTAAGGGCTGTGTAGCCACTTAATTCGAACTAGTTGGAGGCTAGCCCTTCCCAGCGTGCCCTGGTGGCCACTCTGGGCCAAACCAGGGAAACTTTTCTGCCCCCCTCCTGGCCCCGGAGCCCTTAAAGGGGCACAGTCTGGCTACAGTGCCCATGCCAGTTGCAAGCCTGCCAGCACCCAGCCAGCAGACCCTGCACCTGGCATGGCATGAGCCAGCCACTTGCTGCAACCCAGCCCTCCGCCTCTTCCCAGGACCAGGCTGGCGGCTCACAGGAGCCTGCCCAGGGCCACAAGAGGCCCGCCTGATCTAGTGCGCAGATTGTGGACCTCATCGAGGTTTGGGGGGAGGCCTCCAACGTCCATGACCTCCGCACTAGGCACAGGAATGTGGCTGTCTAGGGCAGGATAGCTGCCAGCCTGGCCACCAAAGGCCACATGCGAACCCTGGAGCAGGTTTGCATGAAAATCAAGTGAGATCCCCGACCCTTAGCCCTGAGCTTAGAACATAAGAACATAAGGATGGACGTACGGGGTCAGACCTAAGGTCCATCTAGCCCAGTAGCCTGTCTGCCGACAGCGGCCAACACCAGCTACCCCGGAGGGGATGGACCGAAGACAATGACCAAGCGATTTGTCTCGTGCCATCCATCTCCAGCCTTCCACAAACAGAGGCCAGGGACACTGTTCCTACCCCCTGGCTAATAGCACTCCATGGACCCAATCTCCATGAATTTATCTAACTTGTCTTTAAACTCTGCTATAGTTCTAGCCTTCACAGCCTCCTGTGGCAAGGAGTTTCACAGGTTGACTATGAGCTGTTTGTAGAAGAACTTTTGCTTATTAGTTTTAAACCTGCTTTCCATTCATTTCATTTGGTGTCCTCTAGTCCTTCTATTATGGGAACTAATGAAGAACTTTTCTTTATTCACCCTCTCCACACCACTCATGATTGTATAGACCTCTATCATATCCCCCCTCAGTCTCCTCTTTTCTAAGCTGAAAAGTCCCAGTCTCTTTAGCCTCTCTTCATATGGGACCTGTTCCAAACCCCTAATCATTGTAGTTGCCCTTTTCTGAACCCTTTCCAAGGCCAAAATATCTTTTTTGAGGTGAGGAGACCACATCTGTACACAGTACTGAAGATATGGCGTACCATAGTTTTATACTTCCCCTCCTCCTTCTTCTCCTGGCTTCCCCCTTCCAGCTCCCTCCTCCCAGGTTTTCCCCTCCCCTCTTCCACCCTCTCTCTTCCCCTCTCCCACTTCCTTTTCCCAGTCTCCCCAGAGGTTAATCCTCCCCCCCCCCCCAGTTTTGTTAACTAAAGAGAGTTTCTATTTTTGAACACACGTATCCTTTATTTTTTACATCAGGAAGGGGGGCTAGGGAAGGGTAAGTGGAAGGAGGTGAGGGAGGAATGGGGCACAAGCCCCCGATGGGGAGGACTGGGGTGGCTCTGCAGGCTCCTCGGGGTGGAAGCTCTCCTGCAGGGCCTCCTGGATCCTGACAGCCCCCCAATTGACCCCTCTGGATGGCAGCCTGCAGCAAGTGCAGCTGGGTGGATGGCCGAGTGCTGTGATGTACCGAGTGTGGGCACTCAGGGCACTCCAAGACAGGACTGCTTTGCTGTCCCTCATCGAGGTAGACAAGCAAGCGGGGAACCCTGAGAACTGTCTGTCTGGGGTGGGGGTCGGGTCCCTTTAAGCACAGCCCTCGGCTAGCCTGAGGCAGCAGCTCCACACTCTAAGTCCTAACCTGATGCCCTGCCAGCCTTAACTTTGGTTCAGGGTCCACTCAATGTGGACATGCTATTTTGAATTAGCAAAACACTAATTCGAATTCGTTTTTAGGTCTAAATGCGCTAATTCGAATTAGCTTAGTTCGAATTAACTAATTTCAATTACGTTAGTTCGAATTAGTCCTGTAGTGTAGACATACCCTTAGTAACTAGCAAGTCTCTCTTTTTTTTAAGCAACCAAAAAGCAAAGGAAACAAGGAAAAAGACAAGAACCTGCACAGCACCTGTTTTGTGTTTCTGTTCTGTTTAGGTCCAGTAAAAAATAGAGACAACTGTACATGATTTTTATTTTTGAATCTTCAAAAAAGTAACAATGATTTGGACGAGTATATGTGCATATTTATTTGTTTTTCCCAAAGTTGAGTTAGTATTTTAGGAAAAATGTTTGAGTAGCCACTGGCAAGAGTTGGTGATTGTACTCTGAGACCACCTAAAATTTGTTGTGAGAATCCTTGCTAACATCCTAGCTATGTACGGGCAGATTCAAAATAATAATTTGGGCCATTGGTGATTGGGTGGAAAAGAGTTTTGCTTTATTTCACTGGGGGACCCTTTTGGTTGTGAGCATCTTAAGAGATTATATAGGGTACCAATCAAAGTGGCTAGTCTTTTTCTGATTAGTGAGTGACAAAGTGGTTACCCTAAAGACTCAAGAGAGGGTTTTTTTTAAAATGATGTAGGCCATCTTACATGGATCTCTACTGTCTAAACTTCTGTGTACTTACTGGACTAGATTTTGCGCCCGTTACACCTGTTGAGTAGGATCTTATTCCTGGAAGAATCCCATTGAAATCAGGTGGACTCCTTACAGAATAAGGTACTACACAATGCAAATAGAGGTGACAGAATTTGCCATTGTGGAATTTGATTGATCTTAATTAACAATCCAGTTATTCCATTGAAGGATCTCTAAGCAGCTTTTTCTGAGCTTTACAAATTAAAAAGCACCATGTTAAAGCCTATTATTAATAAGCAACTGAAACAAGGTTTGCAGTAAAGTCTATCTTTTAAGGAATTACCTGATCAGATCATGAACACTCATATAAGGCCTTAATTCTTACAGCACTTAAGCACTCACATACCCTTACTCACCAGGACTTCATAGGGACTAGTATGATAATTCATATGAGTAAAGTTAGGACAAGATGAAGTGCTTGTAGGATCACAGCGTTAGTCCCATGTAATTCAGTCCATTGTATATATATCTTAATTGCTCTTTCTGTTCACAGCATTTACTTTCCTTCATATGTTGCACTAGTGGCAAGTCTCATAAGCGCAACGATCGTAATGACTTGTATCCCTGCTCACACCAAACCAAAGACAGATGGACAAGCTACACAGCAGAGTGAGTGTTTACCCTTCCTGGCAACTTTTCATAGCTATAGAAATGTAGCTAGCCCATTTTAAATGCTCAGTGCTCATCCCTCACCATTGTAAGAGAAGATTTGGCCCATGGTGCAAGCATGTATCCAATTAGAAGGTTTTTTGATAGTGTTGAATATGAAACCAGCTAATTGATATTCACTTGGGACCCATTCACTAGTTGAACTCAGATTTCCAGATACGACTTGTTCCATTATAACTTGAGGTTTGCAGATGATATAGTTATCATTGAGGAAGAGAAGTTAGTGAGAATGGTGCAGGTGCTAAATGAGGAAGGGAAGTGGTATGGACTGATTATGAATATAGATAAAGTGAAGACAATGGTATCTGGAGATAAGGAAATAGGAAGGTAGATCAGCGTAGATTGGATCGAACTAGAGAATGTAGAGAAGTTCATGTATTGGGAGCAACATGACGTATGATCTAAGAGAAGGATATTGGCATTCTAGAGGTGTTGTTATAGAAAAATTCTGAGAATAGGATGGATGCAGAAGGTTCCAACGAGGAATTATATAGGAAGATACAGCCAAAAGAGAAGCTACAGAAGGTTATACAAAGGAAGTTACAGCTATTTGGGCATATCTGCAGAATGAACAACAAGCGAAAAGTTAAGACCCTGATATTCGGCATAATGGATGGTCCAACTAGGAGAGGCAGACCCCACAGAGATTGGTGCGGAGCCACTCCGCCTTGGACAGGGAAAGATGGAAGGAAATAGTGAGGGAGGCATCGGACACCAATGGTCGTTGAGCCCATTGTTGTTGATTATGATGATGATGATGAACTTGGCTTCTGTAAAGTTCAGGGCATAGGTGCTGGAACTAGAGGTGTGCACGGGAGACAAGGCGGTACTATTGCACCCGCTGGCTTGAAGCGGTTTCCATTATATACAGAGTTTACAGTTTGGTTCAATGGCTCTCAGCACCCCCACTACACACACTGTTCTAGCTCCCCTAACTGCACCTTATGATTTCTCCCTCAGAATCCTGCAAGGGTACCCACTTGTAGAGTCCTGGCTCCTCTGCTGTCTGTGGGGGAGGAGACCCATGTCTCTCTCTCCCTCCTGATCAGGGTTTTTCCAAGCTTTACTTTCTCTGCCAGTCCCCTAGCATGCAGGCTCCTCAATCAGTCTGCTTTGCTGTCTCTCCAGAGGCTCTAAACTGAGTAATAGCCCATAGTCATGAGGGCACCTAAGTAAGCACTTTTATTCTTAAAACCATAAGACTCTATAGTTACAAGAGCAGAACAAGAACTCTCATGAATCTGTGAATTGCTCTTTTATACAGTTCAGGCCTGCATTTTTGGGACCTTGAAAAACAGGTAATTGACAGACAACGGGTGACTCCTGGAGGCGTAGCTTCAATAGGTTGGGTCCAGTGATGGGAATTTGCCAAGTATTTATGAGGAAACATACTCAACTGAAAGTTCATTCTTATCTGACAAATTATTTAAAGAGTCCTTTGACGATCATAACACTTCTTAGGGTATATAGGAGTTATGTTTTCCGCCTACAGATATCACAAACACTCTCACAATTATACATAAACCCTTGTGAATGCAATGAACTTCTAAGATACTTAAGTGTCATTCAGAAATTTTAACCTTAATTCAGCAAGGTTTGTTGAGGATACTTCAGGAAATTGCCATAGCTGTAACAGCTACAACCCAGTGTGTTTATAGAAGTGCTCAATTCTCCACTGACATTCACCCAGCCTCTACTACCCCATTAAACTTAAAGTTGCTCTACTTAATGCCCAAATGGTGGCATCTGGAAAATAATATGCAGCCTATGCATTCACTAGTCTGCTGTGCCTATTCACAGAAACACTCTTCTGATTTTTTAAAAAACCCACTAATTCAAAACCCAGAATAATTTCAACCATATGAATTCCAGTCCAGTAAACTCATCAGATAATGCGAAGACAAACACTGGGGGCTACAAAACCAAGGATCTTTACAGGTCAACCTGTAGCTGCACCTGGTACATAGGTGGCTCTAGCCAGATGATTATTGGCATCAAATGCCCAATGTGCAAGACCTCCATACTCAGAACTCGATGGGAATTGACTGGTTGGGAATTCTGTGCATGGTGGATCAAGTGGACAGCACCTTGGTCAATAAGGAGGGTCAAGAGTGGAGTTTCAGCTCTTGTAAACCAGTGACTTCAATGGTTTAATGCTGATGTGTACCAACTGAAGATCTGGCCTGGGTTATTTTTTCTCTGGTGTCAGACCTTGTAATTTATTTTTGTGTGGTATTTTATGGCACATTGTCTTTCAGGATGGTGTTTGTGATACAAGTTGGAAAAATCTGCATGAAGCTAAAATAAAAAAGAAAGATTTGAGAAGGGTGAGAAGACATAAATGGTTGAGACTTTCCCATTATGGGCACGTCTAGACTATAGGCTTTTGTCGACAGAAGTTTTGTTGACAGATACTGTCGACAAAGCTTCTGTCGACAAAGAGCATCTAGACTACATCCAGTTCTGTCAACAAAGCAAATTGCTTTGTCGACATGACAGTGTAGACGCAAAGGACAGTGTAGATGCAATAACGCCTTCTGTCGACAGAACTGTATTGACAAAAGGCGTTATTCCTCGTAGAATGAGGTTTACAGCCGTCAACAAAACTGCTGAGTTCTGTCAAAGTTATGTCGACAGAACTCAGCGACAGTGTAGATGCAGGTATAGTTTTGTAGACAAAAGTCCACTTTTGTCAACAAAACCCTGTAGTCTAGATACACCCTATGTGACCCATTATAAGAGCTGGTGGGAATGGAAAAAGGGCAATAGGTTTTTTAATCATATGCAGCACAGTCCTCTCCAATCAGCGCTGCCTGTCTCTAACCCATACCGCAGATGTCTGTTGCGAAGTCTGCTTTTGCTCTGCACAGCAGTGTCCACTGAGGTTAGTGGGGTACCATGCACATAGACCCAAACATAAACAGGCAATAGAGAGCCAAGCTGCAGAGACACGGGAAGAAATTTTCCCTGTGGAGAGTTAGTTGTGCGTGTAATAAGATAATGTATTGTTCATGTTTCCTGCTTCTACTCCCTGTAAATAGACTATTATTCGGTCTGTCATTTTCATAGGCACGTTGCAGTCCGGTAGTGTGTTCAATCTCAAAGAAATCCTACGCCTGCTGAAGCTTCCAGGAGTAAAGGAAGTGTTCTTAATTAAGATCCTTTCCGGACTCCCAACAGGTAATTCTCTGTAGTCATCACAGTATTTAAAATAGCAAATATAAATCTGATAGGTTTACTTTTCCTGTGTATCTGAAAGCCCTTTCTGTTTGATCACTGGTGAAGGACCATTTACTTTCCTCCTGGCCTAGGGCCCACATCTGCAGCTGAATTTATAATATATTTCCTGCCACATGGTTTTCTGTGTGACCTTGTGCAAACCATGTAATATAGCTACCTCAATTCCTCACCTGAAAAATAGGAATAAGGAGACTTTCTCTCTCCCGTCCTTTGTTTGTCTTGTCTGCTTAATCTGTCAGACTGTGTGCGGCACCTAGCACAATGGGGCATTGACCTCAGCTCGGACCTCTAGACATTGCTGTAATACAAATAAAATAACAACACATTTTTAACAACCAAAAGAGAGATTGCTGGATTAGCAGTATTTATTCATGACTGGCTACCTCCATTTATACGTACATTAGCAGATGTACCTGGCGTTGCTCGGGTCCTGAACTCAATTAATTTTTGGTTTGGGGTAAATAAAAATAAAAATGTAGGTGCTTCATTTGAATCATTGCTCTGGGGTGAGGCTGAGGATGAGGGGTTCAGAATGACAGAGGACTACTCCTGCTCACACTCACTGTAGCAGCTTGGGGGGGGAGGCAGGTGAGAAGCATCTCTCCATGGCTGCTGAAGCTCCAGTGGGCACAGCCAGGGGAGGGATAAGTGTGACTGGTGCAGGTCCAGGGTCGTCTGCCCCCCGTGCTCCCCAGCCAGAGTGAGGAATGCAGCAAACTGCACTTTCCCCTTGCTCCCTCTTGAAGGGAACAGTCAGCAATGTTCCTGTATGAATCGAGGGTGGGGGGAGCTTCAGCCCCCTCTGCCCTCCTTAAAGAGTGCCTGGGGATGGGAGGCTCTGGGATGGGGCAGTCCCAGATAGCGAGGTGCCCCCCTCAATCAGCCTCTTTCTCTTGCCTAGTGATTCTGTCTCTTTTCTGTATGGTTTTATGAGACGCAGTCCCATTCCAGGCACATCCCTTTTTCTCGGCACAAGCAAACCCTGACTTTGTTTTAAGTTATGACAAGAGGAAGCTGCATATCAAATTTGGTGGTCCTAGCTCTTACTATTTAAGAGGAGTTCTTGAACAAACAGACAGACAGAGTGACAGACAAAGGCTACGTCTAGTCTGCAGGCTTCTTTCGGAAGAAGCTTTTCCGGAAGAGATCTTCCGGAAAAAGCTTATTTTGAAAGAGAGCACCCACCCAGCCAAAGCGCAATGAAAAAGCGATGTGCCTTTTTGAAAGATAGTGCCCACATTGATTGGACCCTATCTCGCATTTAAGTTGTGATTACTGTGGACGGAGTGGCCACCAAGGCACCTGTGCTTTTTCCTGGAGGCCTCTGCTTTTGAGAAAACACTCTCTTCCATGTCCACACATGCCTTTGTCCGAAAAAGGCTTCTTCCTTATCGAATGAGGTTTACCGCCATCAGAAAAACCCCTCTGTTCTTTCGACTTTCTGCCGAAAGAACGCAATAGCAGTGTGGACGTCGATATAGGGGAGCTGACAGCTTGGCTTCTCCTGCTATGTGACCATGCTGCTTATTAATGAATACTCCCTCTTTTCACTGAATGGTAAAACCCTTTCTCCTCCCATATGTTGGGTCAGGAAGCTGTAGGGTCTGCTGTGTGTGTGTACAAAGAATCTGCTCATCCTACTGCTTATGACATAAGGAGAGGGTCAGAATCTAATGCAGTGGTCACACTTTTTTGTAGGGGACTGGGCCCTGAACTCAGGAAGGGATGAACTCAGTAATCCGCGTGCCTTTTTCACATGGAGAGTCTCGAGGGCTCTTTTAACTACGTGTGCAGATGATCAGTGTCACCCTCTGGACCGCGCCGTTTCAAGGCTTTACTTCTGGGTGCTTAACAATATTGGGGAAGTGCCAGCTTACAGACACAGAACTTGTATTAGGTCAGGGGTGGGAATAATTTTTGAAGGGGGACCACTTCATGAATTTCAGAAGTGGTCACGGGCCGCCTGATAAGGGGTGGGGCCTCGGGCAGAAGGGGCAAGGCCAGAAGTCTTCACATGCTCCTCCACTCACAGACCCTGATTGGCCTTGGGGCATGGGAGTACATGAAGTATTTGCCCTTTGCCCTACCTGGAGTGCGTGGCATCTAGAGAGAACCGCCAGCTGTTTTCAATAGCTGGCGATTCCCTCTGGTGCTGTGTGCCCCAGTCAGGGGGAGGAAACTTCCTGCACCCCAGTCCCCAGGTCTCTATTGACCTGAGGGTGGGAGAGCGGCAGAGCAGCTGCGGATCTGAGTAGGGCACTATGTAAAATTCTAACGTTTAGGGGGAAATGTCATGGGAATGTTTAACAACCCTGAATGGCCAGGGCCTCATTATAAGTTTCATCTGAAAGACTGTCCTTCCAGAAACACAGTGCCACACTGGGAAAGCATCTGGTTGACAAAGAAGAGCTCCACCTATTAAATCTCTAGCAGCACCTGACTTTACTTTTCAGGTCTGGCATCAAGTTATTGGCCACATGATTACAGCCTGAGGTGATTTGGCTGTGTTCCACTTATTTGCACCTCGCTGCTTGAGGCTAAACTCCAAATGAATGTTCTCATTTACTTTCATCTCACTACTGCAAACATATAATTATATTAGTTAATTTATCTAAATTACAGACCTGTTTCTATTTATATTGTATGAGTTTATAATGTATATAGAGGCAAGTTGACAGTGGTTACTCATTAAAATTAACTTGCGTGCAATAATGAGTACCTTCCTAAGTGAGGTAACTTCAATCAGGGTGGTGATGGAAAGATGGGCTGATGTTGTCTGGGTACCTCTAATAATGGGAGTATCAGTTTAAGACCAAGGTGTAGGGTATTTTACTACATGACAGTGCTTCTTTTCAACTTAGGCAGGAAAAAATGCCCCATTAAAATATAGTAAAAGAGAGAGAGAAAGCAAAACAAACCAAGTATCAAATATTAAAAAATGCCTTAGGGCCCAGATTTTCGAAGATATTTTGTTGCCTAAGGACGCAGCTAGGCTCTGGTGGGATTTTGAAATTGGTACTTCATCAGTTCTGAAAATCCCACTGTTTGCCAGTCTACATGTTTAGGCGCCTAAATACCTTTGAAAATTTAGCTCTAAGTAAGAGTCTAAATCACATTTCCAAAATGCACTTAGTAAAACTTAGAGCAAAATTTTTAAAAGCGACTAGGGGGTTTTGGTGCTTCTGTTCTTGTTCCCCCAATTTGAGGCCCTCGAGAAGGGTCTGATTTTCAGAGGGTGGGTGCTCAGCACTTTCTGAAATCCAGGTCCCTTTAATGTGTGTAAAATTAAGAACCCCAAATAATATGTCTCATAGGTCTAATTCTCACCTATTTCATAAGTGCCCAAAAACCATTTGAATATGATATGTGGGAACCTAAGTCACTTAGCTGCTTTTTAATGTGTTAGTCCAAATTTCCCTGTTTTTATTGAGTCTCCCAAGCCACGTATACCTTTTTCCACTGTGCAAGGCTCATCACTTGTCCTTCTTATTGGAGATTTTCAAAAGAGGTCACAGACAGATTTTCAAGGACTCTTTACTTCAGATTTTCAAAGCAGTTAAGCTCCCATTTAGGCATGTTAAGAAAGGTCCTTTTTTTAAGTTTTAAAAAATTTCTTCTGGAAGTCTGGCCCTGACTGTGAGTGCTCAGCTTCTCTGAATATTCTACAGTGAATTCAACTCTCTCCCCGCTCATTATTCTAACCAATAGTTGTTCAGTGCACTGTCTAGCTTTACATTGCAAACACATAAGGCGAACAGTAGATGGAACTTCAGCAGCCATCTTAATTCTGTTGGTCAGCCAAGACAGTTTCCCAGAAAAAGTTTTGAATTGATGGAGTGAATAGATCAGATATTCATTTTGAACAAATTGGTATAGTTCCGCTGATTTTCACCCACTGAGGGACTAGTCTAATATGTCTTACAATACACTTTGGGCCAACTAGCCTTTAGTTAACATTTTGCTTTTGTGGTTTTCCATTGAAAAATATATGTACTTGTCTAAATGCATCTAACGCTACAAAGAAAAAATAATCTACTTGTATGCTTGTACCGGGTGGGCAGAGGGAACACCTAGGTGAGTGTACAACATTATTGACTGGGAATTATAATCCCCAGCATCACAGAAAATGGGAACAAAATCGTTCTGCTGCAGCTGCATTAGTGAGTCATTTGCCAGTAAATTGTTTTCCCATCCTCAGACATCCTTTGCTGGACTTTTGTTTTCTGGCAAATATCTACTTAATATGTTAGACCTTACCTTGAACAGGCATTTCCTGTTTGTAATGTATTGCATTAGCACATTTGAGATTTACAAGTACATTATGGGGTAGTTTGGAAGTTTTTATTATCTTATACCATACAAAATTTTAGCATGTGTGTGTGTGAGAGAGAAATACAGTAATTGAAAAGCATGCCCCATGTGGGCAGAGAGCATCCATACTGCTTGACTGCCTCTGTGTGTTGACAACAGTGGAGATGCATGAGAGACAGAAACTCCACATGCAGTGAAGTTATTCACTCTGTGTACAGTGAAACTACTGTATTTGATCTCCTGTCCTTAGACTGTTGTTGAGACTCCAAACCCAGTGATGGAAATCTGAAGTTAGGAGAAAGGAATGAGGAACTATCCCCTGGTTATACTCTTGCCTGAACTTTTTTTTCGTTCTTGTGCTATCCTAAAAGTTAGCATGGCTGGCCTAATAAAACCATGCAAAGCGCTTCTATTAATGAGCAGGATTGTATCTAACTTCCTCCTTGTTACATTTTTAAAGGTAATCGTTGAAATTATGAAAGTTTAAAAAAAAAAAACCCAACTGCATCTCTGCATTCAGTGTTAATGCAGAGCAACTCCCCTGTCTTTACATCAAGCAGGGCGTGACCCTTCACTTGCACTGGAAATATATTCCCATACCCCTGAAAGATATTTTCTTTTTAATACATTCTGTAGGTTTTTTCCTGATTATGTTTTCCATCATCTCTATGAATTTCTTTGGGCTGGAGGCAGCACACACTGGATATCTGATGGCATATTTTGGTGTCCTTCAAATGGTAAGTGAATGTGACAGTATAATCAGACGCCCTCCTGAGCAACTAAAGTTATAGTGACCTAAGCGCTGTCCATACAGGTGCTGAGATGGTGGGAAATGCTTTCCTGCCAACATGGCATCTGCCTCTTGTGGAGGTAGAGTACCATCTTCTAGCGTATATAACCCACAGGTTATGCAAGGTTTTACAATCCCCCCCAACCCTCCCCACGGGCTACACTCGTCTGCATGTTATACAAGTTTTTTTTACTGAAATTACAGGAAGACAAGACTGACTCTTAATTGATAAAAGCAGCATATTTTAATTTAATAATAGCGGCAGTAATGTTTGGTTTCAAGCCCGGGTGATTCATTTCTTTATGTACAAAAGTTTTAAAATCATCCATTTTCTTCTCCCATTCGTAGGGAAGCCGTTAGCCAACAGATGTCTGTGCGCGAACTGACAGATTGTTTCTCTGCATAAATTTGTACACCCAATTTCCCGAGCCCCCATTAAAATAATAGATTTTCTGTTCCATAGCCATAAGGTGAGCCTTGAGCTGAATGGCTACTATTGACACCGCCCGTTTGTTGTCTCTCTGTGCACGAATCCAGTGTCATCATCTGTGGTTCATTAATACTTCATTACAAATGCTGTTCATTAACAGTACCTGTGGTTCATCTCTCACGGGCTATACATGTGCACAGGTTATCTGAGACTTTTTTTACAGAATTAGGAAAAACCACGGGTTATGCATGGGTGCAGGTAATACATGTGCGTGGGTTATATACGCTAATTTACGGTAAATATGCTGACAGGAGATCACTTTCCTATTGGCATAAAGCATCAATGGTGCAGCTGCATGACTATATTGCTTCTGGTGTGGGCAAGGGAGCTGAGAGACTTGCTAGGCCACTGGGCAAAGTGCAGGAGGCCAGATTCGTGCTCCTGAAAGGGGCACGGTCTCAGGTGGAAAGGGCAAGTCTAGGGCAGCCCGTCCTCAGCGCTCCCTGGAGTGTATTGCAGTGCCCTCTCCCATCCTGTCCTGAGAGCCATGCAGAGTGCACCACATTGTGCTCCGGTGGTGATTTAAAGGGCTCAGGGCTCTGGCCACCACCATTTCTGTGGTAGCAGTGGTGGTCAGGAGCTCTAGACTCTTTTGAATCTCCTAGTCCCAGGGCAACTGTCTCCTTTGCCCCCTTCTTGCCTGTCAATGGGCCTGAAGGCCCGAAGGCCCACGGCACATAGCAGAAAGACTTTGCCAAGACCTAGGAGAGTTCTAGGCAGCTGATCTACCAGGTGAGCTGAAGGAAGGGCCACCTACTTCCTAGCTAATATCTAATCGTGCACTTCATCACCCTCCCTGCTGCAGTTAAAGCAGATTGCTTCAGGTAGAGGATCACCATTACAGGCATTTTGGGTAATCCCCGTGAAATGTAATTCTTGCCTGTGGAGAGCACTGACTAGATCATTTGTCTGGAACCTAGAAAATAATTATAAATAAGCGTTTCTTCTGTGCTTTAGGATAGTTGTTGAGAATGGAGTGTCTCTGGAAAACCCTCTCCCATTTGACTACTATTGTCACTGAGTTTTAAGCCATGAGCAGAGTACAGTGCTGAATTGACATGTTGTCCTAGCTTTTTGCACAGCAAAAGTGTAGCTCTTGCTCTAAAATCAACCAGCCACATCCTTAGCTGGTAAGTAAATGGAGCTATCCCAATTTCTAACAGAGCTCTGCCAGCTCACACTGGTGGATAATTGGGTCCAGCATTTTTATAGGTACCTTGAAGACTGAGAAAGGAATCATATCCACTCTGAGGCCATCTCTACACTAGGAAGCTATTTCAAAATTAGTAAATTCGACTTAATATCTCCCGAATTAACAAATTCCAACTAGTGTGTCCACACTACAGGGAAGCCTTGAAATTAGTCTTAGGCGGGCTCTCTTAATGTGAATATGCTATCTTAGACTCAGAGCTCCAGGAAGCACTGGGGAGTACTTAGTTCAAATTACTCTGGGAAGTAATTATTTTGAAATAGTGGCACTGGAGTGTCCACGCTGCCATAATTTCAAAATAACTATTTCAGAATTAGCGTCGCTCCTGATGAAAAGCAGGAGTACAGATTTCAAATTCTATGTCCTGTGTTTCACAATAACAGGCTTGGTAGTGTGGATGCTCTGCTTATAAATTTGACTGGGGGTGGGGAGGTATTATTTCAAAATAAAGTCCTAGTGGAGACCAGGGTTGACAGACTGTTATAAAAACTGTAATGAAGGAGAAACATAGCCAGGAGGTGAGGAGAATGGGCAACTGGGATGATTCAGATACGATAGTTGAGAAAGGGGACAAAATCAAATGATGCTGTACCAATGTTTTCTCAGAAAATAGTAAGATATGTAAACACCTGGGCTACGTCTACACTGGCCCCTTTTCCGGAAGGGGCATGTAAATTTCACCAGTCGTCGTAGGGAAATCCGCGGGGGATTTAAATATCCCCCGCGGCATTTAAATAAAAATGTCCGCCGCTTTTTTCTGGCTTTTAAAAAAGCCGGAAAAAAGCGGCGGACATTTTTATTTAAATGCCGCGGGGGATATTTAAATCCCCTGCGGATTTCCCTACGACGACTGGTGAAATTTACATGCCCCTTCCGGAAAAGGGGCCAGTGTAGACGTAGCCCTGCAGAAATATCAAAAGTTGGTTTATAGGTAAAAATGAAAGCTAAGTTCTAACCCCGAATTACATTGAACTGGGGCTTAGGAAATCCAAATTCAAATCCTGGCTCTGCCACAGAGTTTATTTAAGACTTTGGACAAGTCACTTAATTGCTCTGTGCCTCGGTTTCCCCATCTATAAAACGCTGATAGTGTAAAATAGCAACAATACTTCTTTTGTCCATTTAGATTGCAAGCCTTTGGCAGGGAGACTGTCTATCACTGTGTGTCTGTATGGGTCTTATGATAATTGGGCTTCAGTTAGCCTGAGGTCTTTAGGTGCCACTGTATTTCTAATATTAATAATAATTGGATTTCTATGCTAACCAAGGACCTGATTCTGCAAACAGTTACTACTGACGTAGAATTATACCAAAGCCAATAAGACAATGTCTGTTAATAAACTCTGTACCCAATGTTTAATCAGAATGTTGAAAATTCTTTTTCCATCCATGAAATTGAACTATACTGCTTCATTGAATGTATCCTAGTATGCATCATGCTGTACATCACAAATAACTAGGGGGTTTGTGGGCTGTAGTGAGACTTTAGTTTTTTGTGATGCCCCATTGTAGAATATTGCCACTGAGCCAAAGGCGAAAGGAAAATTTGCTAGGGAAGAAAAAAAGAAGAAAACTGATGATTTCCCATCTCCACTCACCAGCCATATTATTAAGAGAATCCTGTTCACAAATCTAGGGACAACTCAAGTCCCTAGATTTTTTTAAAATTTTATAGCTCACTTTCACAAGTTTTAGGTAAACAGGATCAAATCTTGAGCTGACACAAATCTGTGTAGTTCCACCACCTGAGAATCAGGCCTTAAAGATGCTGAAACTTTGCAAGAATGGTGTTTTCAGTAAAACAGTCTAAAGGCATCTGATGTAGATGGTGGCCATAATGAGTTAATTTTTAAATTATTTTCTACTGAGATTATTGCAGGTGAGCCAAGTCTGTCCAGTAGAGCCCATTTGTTTACCTACATCTTTCTTTAGATTGGTATTTCAGATATATTTGTTTCTGTGGTATAGCGTTGTTTGATACTGAAGGTGTTTGTGTATGGTTTGGGTGCAAGAGAATTCC
This sequence comes from Pelodiscus sinensis, assembly GCF_052426305.1. Taxonomy (NCBI): domain Eukaryota; kingdom Metazoa; phylum Chordata; order Testudines; family Trionychidae; genus Pelodiscus; species Pelodiscus sinensis. The sequence continues at coordinate 115,543,368 of NC_143056.1, read as the reverse complement.
GCCTTTCTAAATGAATGAATGCTGATAAACAACTGCTGAATGGACTCCCTGCTTCACTAAGTAAATTAAAGCCTTATTCATAACAAATTTTCAATGAACCACATCAGTTTGATCCTCAGCTACAGATTAGATTTTCTGTTCCTTTATTTTTTCTCTACAAAATGTCTGTCTAACGTGCTGTGAGGAGATCTGCAGGTTATAGATGATGCAGGAGACTCCTTTTTATCCATGTGCAGGATATGTGGAGCTGTGCTTTTGTCACCTTCAGGGGATAGGGTAGAAAGGTAGCTGCTGGCATCACAGAAATGAATGGTGGTGTTTGGAGGGGAAATCAAGCAGTGTTTACTTTAAATCTCTCTGTGTATATTCAAAACAAAGTAGTTTAGTTATAAGTAAAGCCAAACACACACCCTCATTGTGTTTCAGAAACAATAAAGCAGCTGGTCTGCTGGGAAGAGAAAAGTGTTTGTTGTCTGCTTGTGTTCTGAGCACGCATTCCATACACGCAAGGGCTAGAGAAGAGTGGAGTGCAGCTTTACAGGAGGGAAGCAAGTGACGGTACGGCCCTTCTCTACCCACCGGCTCCCGAAATGCATTACCAATGCTTGCAATTTTATAGTGAGCCTCATGATACCTGAGGTCTCTCTTAAAGCCCCATCTCCTGGAGTCATGTGATTGCAGGGGGCTCTCAGGGTGGTTGTTTTGGTTTGTAAAAGTATTTTCTGGCTTTCTTGGCTGCAGTGAAAACATGATCCATTAAAATCTGTTAGGCAAATAAAAAGAATTATATATTTAATATTAAACTTGTGGTTTTTAAGAAAATCGCAAGACTTTGGAGGTCTGACCCCTGGTTTGTGAATCCTTGTGGTTGGCAATGCCAGCATTTTTCTCACACAAGAAATAATGGTTCTGCCTCCCCTAACCTCCCCAGGGAATAATGAATCCTTTCAAAAACTGATAGGGTCCACCTCCTTTCCCTTCCCCAAGGTGGTATGCGCCAACTGTTGACTCTGGGTTTTTTCAACCATTTTCCCTGTTGTTAGCCTGCAGCATAAACAAGAAGGGGAGGCATAAATAAATACCCACTCTTGGCTTCACTCATCTGGTTCAAGCACTGGTGGAAAGCAATTTAAAAAGCCTTGTGTCAATCTGAGAGGAGAGTAGTTGACAGAAAATATTTCTCTTGCTGCCCGCCTGCCTCTTAAAGAGCCATACAGAGCAGCTCAGGGCACGTCTGCATTTGAGCTGGCTGATGGGAATCCCAGATCTCCTAGAGGAACACAAAGCTGACCAGCCGGTAAGCAATGCATCCATCACCTCTCTGGAGGTGGATTGTGCAAGCAGTGAAAGTGAACGTTACAGAGCAATTACTGAACAGCTGACTAGTCCGTGGGAATGGGAGCCTCCCTGAATACTGTAATGCTGCTTCAAAGAACAGATTCAAAGTTCCAAACTGGGTTTAGTGCCACTCAATCACAACCTAGCCCCTTGGGGAATGCTGACAATGTGTTTTAAAAACTGCTGCAGCCAATCTCAGAGCCCAGGCCTACAGAGTCAGGCTAATGCTCTAAAATAGGGGTCAGGGGCCACAGAAAAATCAGTCGGGAGCCACACACAAGTGAGCAGCAGAATGACACTCTCCACATTCCCCTTGCACACCCAGGCTAGGGGGGCCCAAGCTAGTGAAGTTTGTGTGTTCCAGCCCCGCTGGGTGGGGGCAGGACAGGCCCTACCATGAGGCAAACTGAGGCAGCCACCTCAGGTGCCAGACAGTGGGGGGGCGCCACTAGGACCCAGGGTGTATAAAATTGTGTCTGCTGCTGGTGCACAGGTAGGTAGCAGAGCAGTCCCATGAGAGGAGTAGAGCAGGAAGAAGGCAGAATTGAGACCTTTCAAAGTTTTGGCCCATGAGAGGGGGCATAGGGGTGTCATTTGAGCTCCCCGCCTAAGGTGCCAAAATGTGGGCCAGCACTGGGTGGGGGGAGGGGAAGGGCTGGAGCACCTGCGCGGGCTCCCCAGTGTTGAGGGGGGAGCCCAAGGCTCAGGATCTGTATTCAGGCTCCTGGACCGTAGGAAGGAGGGCTCTAAAAGTAGTCGTGTTGACAGCTCTCTGAATTCACCGATCAGACTGGAGTGAAAGCCAGCTCCCACCCTGGTCTTCAGGCTCAGCCCGTAGCTTTACTCCACAGGTTTTAGAGCCATAGCACACGCCTAAGTCTGTAGAGCTCCGTGGCCCATGGCTGCAGGTTTTGAAACAAGATGTAGACATACCACAGAGCCACCTCCAGGGAGCCAGTGCCCCTCCCCAGGGGAGAATGGGATTCTGCTCCCAAGGCTGTAGAGCAGATGCAGAGTGCTTCCTTGGAGCCGGATGGAGCCCCAGGGCACTCCTGAGGCAGTAGGAGGACTGTACTAGCGCCTATCCCCCCTTAAGTAGATTTAAAGCCTTGCTTGGGATCTTATTTCTTCAGTTGCTCCTGAGTGCACAAGGAGCCTCGGTAGTGCTGGGTTCCTGCTATGCAATCACAGTGCATCCCTTCAACAGCCCTCTGAGTCCAGATTACCGCCCCCCCCCCCACACACACACACAACTCGTGCAGCATAACTGCAGCCAGGGAGCCTTCCTCCCCTGTGGTCCTCTCTCTCCATGTCACTCCTATTTGTTTTACCAACGAACAACACTGCTCTTGGGAGTGGTTGCTCATGTCAGTTCCAAGTGGGTGTGTGCACCATGTGCACAGTGAACGGAAGATTTCCCCCCCGTTGGGTCGGCTGTGGAGCCCCAGGAGTTGTGCCTTCATGGCAGTATGTTTAGGTCCCAGGACTGGTCTTACCATGAGGCGAACTAAGGCGACTGCCTCAGGTGCCAGGCTGGGGGGGTGGGGGAGGCGCCACTAAGACCCAGAGTGTAGAAAATTGTGTCTGCTGCTGGTCCATGAGTATTCTCTCTGCTCTAGATGCTCAGAGATGGTGGAGTGCTGTGCTGTGCTGGAGGAAGGAGGGCACAAGAGACATAACAGGCAGGCAGGAGAAAAGAGGGTATGGGGGCGTAATTTGAGCTCCCCACCTCAGGTGCCAAAATGTTGTGGGCCAGCCCTGTTAGGTCCCTGCTGACTGTTTGCCTCTCCGGTTCCTTCTTATCACCAGTGACAGTCACTGGAGCAGCTTCTGTCTTGCGAACAGCAAGTGATCTGCCCCTGTGGCACAGAATTGCCTGAAACTGCCTGGGCATGTGGCTGTTGGCACGCCTGTGGGGGTACAGCAGGCCAGGCTGCAACTCCGTCCCTTTCAGGGTTGGCTAGCCTGGACATACAGGCTGAACCAAGACCATCAGACTGGTCTCACTCACTCCTCAGCACCTCAAGTCCCTCCGGTGGTGGCCCAACCTGCAGACAGTATGTGAGGGTACGTCTACACTACAAAGTTAGTTCGAACTAACTTAGTTCGAATTAGTTAATTCGAACTAAGCTAGTTCGAACTAACGCGTCTAGAACTAAAAACTAGTTCGAACTAGCGTTTTGCTAGTTCGAACTAGCAAGTCCACATTGAGTGGACTCTGAACAGGGCTTAAGGATGGCCGGAAGCAGTGCCGGCAGGGCATCAGAGGAGGACTTAGAGCATGGAGATGCTGTCTCAGGCTAGCCGAGGGCTGCGCTTAAAGGGTCCCGACCCCCACCCCGGACACACAGTTCTAAGGGGTGCCCCGCTTGCAAAGAAGTTCTGGCTTGGAGTGCCCTGAGTGCCCACACTGGGCACATCACGCCACTCGGCCATCAGCCCAGCTGCACTTGCCGCTGGCTGCCATCTGGGGAGAGGGAGTAATTGGGGGGCTGCAGGAGAGCTTCCACCCCCAGAAGCCCGCAGAGCCAGCCCAGTCCTCCCCATCGGGGGCTCATACCCCATTCCTCCCTCACCTCCTTCCACTTACCCTTCCTTAGCCCCCCTTCTTATTGATGTACAAAATAAAGATAACGTTTCTTCCAACATTGACTCTGTCTTTATTGAAAAAAAACTGGGGGAGACTGGGAAAAGGAGGTGGGAGAGGGGAAGAGAAAGGCTGGGAGAGGGGAGGGCAACTAACATGATCAGGGGTTGGGAACAGGTCCCAGATGAAGAGAGGCTACAGAGACTGGGACTGTTCAGCTTAGAAAAGAGGAGACGGAGGGGGGACAGGATAGTGGTCTCTAAAAGAAGGGGTTGGGTGGAGAGGGTGCATTCAGAAAAGTTCTTCATTAGTTCCCATAAAGAAGGACTAGAGGACACCAAAGGAAAGGAATGGGTAGCAGGCTTCAAACTAGTAAGAGAAAGTTGTTCTTCTTCACAAAGCAAATAGTTAACCTGTGGAACTCCTTGCTGCAGGAGGCTGTGAAGGCTAGAACTAGAACAGAGTTTAAAGGGAAGTGAGATCAAGTGATGGAGGTTGGGTCCATGGAGTGGTATTAGCCAGAGGGTAGGAGTGGTGTCCCTGCCCAAAGTTTGTGGAAGGCTGGAGAGGGATGGCGCGAGACAAATGGCTTGGTCATTGTCTTCGGTCCATCCCCTCCAGGGTCCCTAGGGTTGGCCTCTGTCGGCAGACAGGCTACTGGGCTAGATGGACCTTTGGTCTGACCCAGTACGGCCATTGTAAGCTCAGGGCTCAGTGTCGGGGGTCTCAGTGGACCCCCTTGATTTTCATGCACACCTGGTCCTGGGTGGCCAGGCTGGCAGCTCTCCTGCCCTAGACGGCCACTTTCCTGTGCCTAGTGCGGAGATCGTGGACGAGGTCCACGATGTCCGCACTAGCCCAGGAAGGTGCCCGCCTCTTGCGGTCCAGGGCAAGCTCCCGGGAGCCGCCAGCCTGGTCCCGGCAAGAGGGGGTGGGCTGGGGGGCATCGGGTGGGTGGCTCTGTGCCGTGCCAGGTGCAGGGTCTGCTAGCTGGGTGCTGGCAGGCTTGCACCTGGCACGGGCACCGTAGCCAGCCCGTGCCCCTTTAAGGGGTCCGGGGCCGGGAGGGGGGCATAGAGTTTCCCTGGTGTTGGCCAGAGTGGCCACCAGGGAAACCTGGGGAGGGCTAGCCTCCCACTAGTTCGAACTAAAGGGCTACACAGCCCTTAGTTCGAACTAGCTAGTTCGAACTAGGCGTTAGTCCTCGTAAAATGAGGTTTTCCTAGTTCGAACTAAGCGCTCCGCTAGTTCGATTCAAATTCGAACTAGCGGAGCGCTAGTGTAGCACCTATTAAAGTTAGTTCGAACTAACGTCCGTTAGTTCGAACTAACTTTGTAGTGTAGACATACCCTGAGAGAATATCCGTCTCTGGGCATCGGCCCTTGCTTTCCCTAGTCACAAATGCATTGGCGATGGGATGGGGATGCACCTACGAAGATTCAGGACTCTAGGTCGTTGGTCCCAGGTGCAGCTTTTGTGGCACATCAGTGTCAGAGAGCTTTGTGTGGTGCGCCAGGCTTGCCATACGTTTCAAACCCATGTACAAGGAAGATACGTGTCGGTTGTGCCAGACAATACCAGAGTGATGTTCTATATAAACAGACAGGGAGGTTCTCACTCCTCTCCCCTGTGTTAGGAAGCCCTTGCCCTGTGGGACTTCTGCTTCACTCACTCGATACCTCTGGAGGCATCGTACCTTCCGGGCACGTGGAATGAACTGGCCTCAGCTCGGCCACAAGGGATCTCTCTGCCCAGATGTCATAATCAGCATTTTCCAAAGATGGGAATTTCCTCATAACTGTTTGCAACACGGCACAACAGTGTCAGCAGTTGTGCTCCTTCCTAGATCACACCCAGGCTCGCTCGCAGATGCCCTTCTCCGTCCTTGGGAAGGGAGGCTGCTGTGTGCATTCCTGCCATTCCCGTTCACCCACAATGTCTTCCTCAAGGTCCAACAAAGGGAAACATCAGTAATCTTGAGAGCGGCAGTGCGGCCATGTCAGCACTGGTTCACCACACTGCTAGGAGTGCCTATAACTCTGCCTCGCTCCCAAATTTAATCAGGAAGGACCAGGCCTGCCTCTAGCTTCCTAGCCGAGAGGCTCTCCACGTCACAGCATGGAAAGTCCCTGGCTAAACATGTTAGAGCTTGCATGCTCAGTCTTAGTTAGGGACGGTCTCGTTGGCAGCAGAGAGCCATCCACTGATCTGACTAAATGGAAGAGGTTTTTGATTTAATCTCTGCAGAAGGGCACTCCTCAATTGCAATCAGCAGTTGCCTTCATCCTGAACTGTTTACAGAAGGGCCTGGAGGGATCGTTGGTAAAGGTGCACCTAGCCTCTATTTCGGCTTTCCGTCCCAGTTGGATGGGCAGTATTCACTAATCCCATGGAGGGCTGCTTCCTCAAAGGGCTTGATAGACTGTACCAGCAAGTAAGGCAGCCGATTTCCCCATGGGATCGCAGCCTGGTGCTCTCTGGGCTGATGGGCTCTCCAGTCGAACCCCTATGAATATGCTTCTACTTTACCTTTCTTGGAAGGTGGCATTCCTGGTGGCTATCATGTCAACCGGAGAGTGTCCAAGCTAAAAGGCCTGATGTCCAAGCCCCCTTCTACAGTGATTTATAAAAACAAGGTGCACTCGGTTTTCCTCCTGAAGGTAATTTCACAGTTTCATGCAAATCAGGACATTTTTCTTCCAATGTTCTTCCCTGATCAACATGCTGAGAACCAGGCTGGATGCTCCTTTCCCTGGATGTCAGACAAGCATTAGCCTTTTACACTGAGTGGGCAGAGCCGTTTCAGAAATCGACATAGCTCTTCCTTGCAGCTGCTGAGTGGACGAAGGGGTTCCTGATGTTGTTCCAAAGGATCTCGTCATGGGTCAGAGCTTGTATCAGGTTGTGCTGCAACCTAGCCGAGATCCTGGACCAGCATTAATGACACACTCCACAGGAGCACGAGCTTCAACTGCAATGTTCCTGGTGCAGGTTCCTGTATCCAAGACCTCTTCAGTGCAGTGGAGCGGTCGTCTGTTCACACCTCGATGAGGCCCTTTGCCATTATGCCGCAGGCTAGAGATGATGTCACTTTTGGAAGAGCAGTCCTGTGGTCTGTGACACGATGGAATTGACGTGAACCCTCATTTGAAAAAAAGACAGTTACCTGCCTTACGGAACTCATGTTCTTTGAGACGTGTTGCTCATGCCCACTCCAAGACTCACCCGCCTCCCCGCTGTTAGAGTATCCAGCAACTGAAGAGGCACCTGGTCAGCAAGGACCTGTATACACCGCCATGAAGCCATGATTCCAGGGGGCGCCTGATGGGTACCACTAGGGGAAAAACCTTCCGGGGATTGTGCACATGGTGCGCACACACCTAGTTGGAGTGGACAGGAACAATGCAACTTGAAGAACAAAAGGGAAGTAACCATTTTTTTCAGCTGAGGTCTTGCACTGTAAGTTTTAATGCAGCTTGTATCCAATTTGTGGCATGATTGTCTCTTAAGTCCTTACAATCCCACCCGGTTATTACTTGGTTAGTAACCACTGTCTGGCATGCTGCTGTTATCTTGTAATTCCTTTGACTCTTTTTTTTTTTTCAGTATAGATGGGAATTCCCTCCCAATACCGCCTGAGCCTGTGTAACCAGTTTGGTTAGATTTCTGTCCTCCCCCTTCTCTCTGTACTGTAGACTAACTCAGCATGCATGGGTCCATATTGTACAGGTGCTGCTCCGCTGGACTCTCCTATGCAGAGGCACTGTAAGATCATTGCCATGATTTTCCCACAATGCACTGATGTAAACTCGTTAGGCAAGTACAGTTCAGCCCTGGTTGCAAAGCAGAGAGAAAGCAGTGTGCATGCAAATGGTGTTTGTTGCAAATGGGTCAGATGAGCGTTATACAAGCACAGCTGGTCACATGCCATGTGGTTAGGGTCTACAGGTCCCATTCCAGCATTGTCTTCAATAATACTCAGTGGTCACAATAGCGTATCTTGCCTCCTTACTGCACGTCCATGCCATGTTTTTAAATTCAGCTGTCTTGCTATACAATAGTACTTCAAATAGTCTCTAATTTTTCAGACCCCTTTTCTTATGCCATAGCTCATGGGCTCTGGTCCATCTTCATTCTAAGTTTTTTTTAACTATCTTAACAAAAGAGATTTGTTTTTAAAAGGAATCTTCCAAAACGTAATGGGGGAATCTGTCCCAAGCTAATACTTGCAATCTGATCAAAATGAAACATTCCATGTCTGATAGACCAACAAATCAGAGAGACCTGTTTGTCATGAAGTTTTTGTATCTCTGATTGGCTCAAGAGGTAAGTGAAAGTATCAGATTATCTAGTCCACTTTTGAATGGTCTCCAGCTGCAAGAGCCAGAACTTCAGCTGGTGTACCTTGATGCTCCACCATTTGAGGGTCTTCTAACCCATGAATGTCCTTTCCAGAAAACTTCAGTAATGCAGAGTAGCGGATAGGGCACTGGACAGGAGGACACATTTGTTGTGTTTCCAGCTCTGCAACTGACCCACAACTTGTCCTTGGGCAAGTTGCTTAAATGTTCAGTCTTTCAAAGACCCTGCCTGTGAAATGAAGGTAATGATATTTACCCTCATTTGTGAAGCATGTTTACATCTACAAGTAAAGAGCATTCTGTAGATCAGGATGGGCAATAGTTTTTGAAGTGGCCCCAGGCAGCCTCGGAAGGCCTCAGGCAGAAGGGGCAGGGCCAGAACATTTCCCTGCTTTCCCACCCACAGACCCTGATTAGTCTTTGCCCACCCCAGAGAGAGCCGTCAGCTGTTCTGAACAGCTGGTGATTCCCTCTAGGTACCGGTGCCCCTGGCGGTGGGAGGAGACTTTGTATGCTCCCCCTGCTGCCAGGTCAATCAGGGCCTGAGGAAGGGGAGCACATGAAGTCTCTCGCTCCCTGCCCCTGCCCTGCAAGGGAGCGCCGCGGTTAGAGTCAACTGTCAGCTGAGCAGCAGCTGGTGGTTGACTTTAAGTGCTGAGCTCCTTGCAGGGCAGGAGGAGACTTCACGTTCTCCCCCCTTCCCCAAGCCCTGATTGGCCTAGAGGGTAGGAGGAGTGGGCAGAGACTCCTCCCACCCTGCCCCTGCCCTGCAAGGAGTGCACAGCCCTTAGAAGCGCTATGTGCTCCTGGCAGGGTGGGAGGAGACTTTGCACACTCCTCCCCCCCACCTACAGGCCAATCAGGGCTTGAAGGCGCAGGGGGCATGTGAGGTCTCCTCCCACCCTGCCAGGAGAGCATGGCGCTTCTAAGCACCGCACGCTCCTTGCAGGGTGGGGGCACAGGGTAGGAGGAGATTTTGCGCACTCCCCCTTTCCCCAGGTCCTGATTGGCCTGGGGGCGGAAGGGGGGGAGTGGCAGGGCCTCCGTGGGCCAGATCAACTTGCTTAGCGGACCAGATCTGGCCTGCAGTGGCCTTTTTGCCCACCCCGATGTAGATTTTCTCAATCTCTCTTTGAAGAAATCCTTCCACTGGCTTCACTGGGCTTTGGATCATGGGCTGTGTCTAGACTGGCCAGTTTTTCCGGAAAATCAGCCGCTTTTCCGGTAAAACTTGCCAGCTGTCTACACTGGCCGCTTAAATTTCCGCAAGAACACTGACGATCTCATGTAAGAAATCAGTGCTTCTTGCAGAAATACTATTCTGCTCCCGTTCAGGCAAAAGTCCCTTTTGCGCAAAGCTTTTGAACAAAAGGGCCAGTGTAGACAGCTCAGATTTGTTTTCCACAAAAAAGCCCCGATTGTGAAAATGGCAATCGGGGCTTTTTTGCGGAAAAGCGCGTCTAGATTGGCATGGACGCTTTTCTGCAAAAAGTTCTTTCGCGGAAAAGCGTCCATGCCAATCTAGACGCTCTGTTCCGAAAATGCTTTTAACGGAAAATTTTTCCATTAAAAGCATTTCCAGAAAATCATGCCAATCTAGACGCAGCTATGATGTCTAACAGCAGGGGTAAGTTGGGTTGTTTTAACTTTTTTTTAAATACCGCATAGAACTTATTTTTCAATATATCTGTGCCCAGTAAGGCAACACACACCATTTAATAGCACAGGATATTGGAAAGAGCTGTACAGCTATAAAACAAAGCTCAGTGACAAGGGGAAAGGGGGAGAATTGAGGTTTGGGCAACGGAAGAGTGAAATAAGATCAGAGAATGAGAAGAGGGTTCTGGAATGCAGTGTCTTAAAGGCAAGGAAAACAAAGAATTATTTCACTGGGAGATGAAAGGCCAGTGGATATGACCAAAACTGGAATTGCTGAGGTCTGACAATTAGGTGAAAGTAGCATGAGTAGCTTTAATGGAAGAAAGCCAGGGATCAATCCGGAAGTTGTTCTACATGATTATACATGATGATGTATAATTATGCGTGGTTATGCCAGCATAAATCCAAATGAGAGCTTCTGATAATGAAGTGAGTTTTGCAAGCAGCCACCTCCATGCTACTCAGCAAGTGTCAGGCAGGTTTCCTAAAACCTATAATATGGTACAACCGGCATAAAGAGCTGATCACTGTAGGCTGTTTGATCAAGGACTCTGCAGGCCTGTAGGAACACACAGCCCTTCTCAGCCAGGCAGGCCAACCAACAAGGTGGGGTAAAGTAAATGGGGCAGTTGCCTCAGGGCCTAGTGATTCAAAAGGAGCAGCTGCAGCTGGAGCCCTGGCCCTTAAAATCGCTGTCTGAGCACCGCATGGCATGCTCCAAGCACTCTGAGGGCTGGCTGTGGGAAAGGGGGGGTGCTAGCAGGCCCCAGCCCTTCCACTTGAGCCCTCGCCCCTTCCAGGAACGACGCTCCCCCGACCTTGCCCAGGGGCCTGGCAAGTCTGTCAGCACTGTAAAATGGTTCTGATTTCAGAGTGCTCTCATCACAGAAAAGATGTGAATAAAACCTCCTCCAGAATACATGTACTGAGCCCATGTCTGTACTAGGAATGCTTTAAAAGTATATTTACTAGGGATGGTAAAATTCATTTATTTTTTGGAAACATGTGACTGCTGAGATGACATGTTTACATATATAGGGGGCAAAGCCGGTGCTCACGCTTTTAAGCTGGCTTCCCATGAGCACTAGCTCCCGCCTCTCCCCCCACTCCCTGCTGCCTCTGATGCAGAGGCAGCTAGGGGGAAGGGAGGCTGCATGCAACTATGAGGGTTAACTGAAGAGCCCAGGCTCATCGGTTAACCGTGTGCACGGATACACATTCAGGGCACGTCTATACTTACTGGAAGATCGACACGTTGGAGGCCGATCTTTTGGCATTTGATTTAGTGGGTCTAGTATAGACCCGTAAATCGAACGCTGAGGGACATTCCTGCTGGTGTCTGATATTCCTCCTTTTGTGAGGAGTAAGGGAAGCAAATGGGAGCGTTTGCTTTTTACGTAGCTGGAGTTGCGTACCTTAAACCGACCTTCCGCATCTAGCGTAGGCCTGGTCTTACATCCCTAATATTTACCAGCAAAGAAAAGTGCTTCTGGTGGGTTTGCAGTTTATACCAGCAAAACTGCTTTTGCTGGCATAGCATATTCTCACTCCCTCCCCACCCCATCCAGTAAACTAAGCTTTATTAGTCCAGGCTGGACCTCTCTGATCTGGCCCCCTGAGGGCCTCACTGGTCCTGAACCAGGGAATTTGCCAGACCAGCGAAGGCTCCCTGCAACAGCCCCCAGCCACCGACTCTGCCAGCTAGGGGAGGTAGGAGGGGACGACCTCCAGCCCCTGCTAGGCTCTGTGCTGGTTGCTGGCGCTGCTGCTGCTGCCCCTGCCAGATGTCCACTGGGCTCCAGCAGCCTGTGGTGGTGCGGGCTGCCGCAGGCTGGCTCTGGCCCTCATGGAACTGCTGGAGGCTGCCAAGGGGTTGGGCTCCAGTCCCAGCCCCACAGCAGCCTGCGGGCTCTGGCCCCATTTCTGCAGCTCTCCGGGTCTCTTGCCCCACACTGCCATGGGTTGCCGGCGCTGGCACCAGCCCTTGCCCCAGTGCTGTGGGCTGCCGAAAGCACAAGCTCCTGCCTTTCAGCAGCCTGCAGGCTCTGGCCCCATTTCCACAAGCTGCCCCAGGGTTCTGGCCCTGGCCCTGCACCGCCATGGCCTGTCACCAGCTCAATTTTGCACTGCCAGGAGCTACCCTGACCCAGTCCCACTGCTTCAGCCCAGCCCCTCTTGGATGGCCCTCCTGCCACAAGTCTAGAGGGGTTCTCTCAGGCCTGTACACAGGGGGGTGCGAAGGGTGCAAAAGCACTCTCCATGGTCCCCCAAGTAAGCATGCTCCAGCTGGCCAGGGGTATGCAGAAGAGGTACACTCGGGAGCCTCTCTCCGCCATGCTCTGTCCGGCCGGGGGAAGGCTGGGGCTGATTTTCCCGCTTACTTGGGGGACCATGTAGGTGCATTCACACCCTTGTGGTCCATATTTACAAAAAATCCACACCCCTCCCCAGAAATTCCTGCGTATGGTCCTGTCTCTGATCCAGGAACATCTGTTGCCAGACCTGGGAACAGGTGCAACCTGTAAAAGAGCACTCGTTTGCTGGTGTAACTGTATCTACAGCAGGGGCTTTTGCTGGCACAGCTATGTCTATCATGGGTTGTGATCCCAACATGCATGGCTATGCCAACACAAGTGTGTAGTATACACCTGGCTCCCATGAGAAGTTTTGCTGGAAGATGTACGCTTCGTTCTCTTTCGGTCCCGAGGGTCATTTTACACTGCAAACATCGGTAAATGGAGAAAGTGTAGGACAGGATGCTGGAAAGTTTGTGGCATATGATCTGCTCTGAAAATGCTGCATAAGGATTAGGCAAATGAAACACCTGGCGTTACTGGCAAGTAACTGATATCTAAGCACCAGATGTGATTTAAAACTAAGGGGGAAAACAAACTACAGGCAGTCCCCGGGTTATGTACAAGATAGGGACTGTAGGTTTGTTCTTAAGTTGAATTTGTATGTAAGTTGGAACTGGTACATATTGTAGGGGAAACTCTAGCCAAACATTTCTCCAGAGCTCAGTTTTATTCTCCCACACCTCACTTCCCTCAGTCCTTTATTCTCAAGCTGAGGTGTCTGCTGAGAAAAGCTGCTCCGCGTCTCCCTAGTCTGCTGGGGGGGGGAGGGGGAACTAGCTTCGCGTCTCCCTGGTCTGCTGGGGGGAAGCAGCTAGTGCGGGGTTGCCTCACCCCGTTTGTAAGTAGGGATCCGATGTAAGTCAGATCCATGTAACCCGGGGACTGCCTGTACAGACATTTTTTTAAAAACACACAAGGCTCAATAAGATATGAAGCAATCTGATCTCTGGACTAAATTTATCTTTTCTCGTCAAACAAACTATGTCTAGTTGCAAAGCCTTGGGAGGCAACAAGTTGCTACTGGATTATTTGAGAGACTGTCTGTGGGAGGAAAGATCTGCATTATGTGTATTCTGTCCCTCCAGCTTTCTCTTCTGAGCAACACACAGATGATTGAAGGACTGGCTTTTTAATTATAGCCAGGTAAGCCTGGGGAAAATCTAAAGATGAAAGAGGTTTTAAGACCACAAACAGCAAGTTCTTCAGTTTTCCCGGTCTGAAGAATTTAAGGCAATAAAAGAAAATGAATGACAGCCTGGTACTTGCAAACTAGAATGTATTAGGAATTTTTTCAGGCAAGAGGCTATGATCAGCCATTTGGGGCTCACCATGGGTACCTTGTCACCACCATGTTCCTCTCAGTCTCTCAAAAGTCAGGTTGTAGCTTCAAATCCAGAGGTGCTTGTAACAGAAAATTGTGACCAGTTGACAAAATTAAATAAAAAGTAGGTGTTACCTACTTAACTCTAAGGCCATGTCTACACTCATGGCTTCCTCCACGCTTAGCCTCGTTTGCATATTTCTCGCGCAAGAAGCCGCGAGTGTAGACATAGCCTAAGGGTTTTGTTATACTTAACTCTAAGGGTCTTTGTTGCCCTGTGTCTGCTGGCTTGGTTTGTGAAAGAGTCACGTGTACATCCAGTCTTTTCTAAATGACGTGGCGCCTGCTCTGCTGAACTTCTGTAGAGTGCAGATGGATGAAATATGAGATTGTACAGTTCTCACCGAGGCGCCCCATAAAATAAATGGGGAGAGGATCGGCACCTAAGAATGCCATACACCAAAAAGCTAGCACACTAGTCGGGGAATGGCCTAAGAGAGCCAATGGGAAATGGCAACAAGAAGGGTACCTAAGTCTGGGCTGCAGGTAAGGGCCTCTAGCTGCATAGTGATCCATGAATGGGAAGCCCTCTCCTGCAATCAGGTGGCTTGTGAGAATGCACAGAGGCGCCTGCCTTGCTCCATACGAAACGGCCACAGGACGTGGTGATGACTGTGCTCTCCTTATTTCTTTGCCCAGGCGTTGGAACACTCAGCTGGGATGTAGAGCCCCAGGTTCAATTCCTTGCCTCTGCTGGTTAGGTCCTTAGCGTCCCCAGGCTGGTTACTGACAGAGTGTGACATGACCGCTGATTGATGCCCCCTAACCGCTACCTATGGGATACTCTGCGGTAAGGCTCCCTTGGCCTTTCTGGTTGAAGCTGTTCCACTGTGGATAACAGAAGAGTGCCTGGACCAGAGGGACTCGACTCTGGGGGGGGGTGTCTACACAGCGAGCAGCACTGAGTCCAAGAGCCCCAAGCTACAGTCTGAGGCTTACAGAGCTTGTGATATGAGAGAGAGAGCGCGTACTAGGGAGACATTCAGACCCTGGCTCAGAAGTTCAGGGCTTTAGAGGCAGACGCTGAGGCTACGTCTACACTGCAGGCTTTTTGTGCAAGAACAGCCGTTCTCGTGAAAAAACTTGCAGAGTGTCTACACTGCACGCACGTTCTTGCACAAGTAAATTTGCATTGGAAAACAGGGCTTCTTCTGGAAGAGTTATTCCTCTCCCCACGAGGAATGAGCCCTCTTGCGCAAGAGCTTTTCCACAAGTAGGCAGTGTAGACAGGCAACACGAATTTCTTGCGCAAGAAACCCCTATGGCAGAAATGGCCATCAGAGCTTTCTTTCGCAAGAGAGCATCCACACTGCCATGGACGCTCTTGCGCAAAAGCACATCTCTTCCACAAAATCACATGGCAGTGTGGATGTACTCTTGTGGAAGACCTTTTGCACAAGAACTCTTGCACAAAACTGTTCTTGTGCAAGAAGCCTGCAGTGTAGACGTAGCCTGAATGTCTACTCAGCTATTTTTAGCACTGGTCCGTAGCACAGCGAGCCCAAGTCTGTAGTCCTGTGCTGAGACACGCTGTCGCAGGGAGCAGCTTGCTGGCTCCACTTTCCTTGAGTCCCACTGGTCTAGAGAGTCATTCCCTCTCTCGCCCAATGACTGTTCTACCTGTGGATAAATATTTAAATTGCAAATGGAACCTGGAGATTAAAGAGATTACACTGCTTAAATGTATGTGTTGGGAATTTCTAGGTCAGTATTTCCACCGGAGCTTCAGTGGTTTGTCTTTTTTTTTTTTTTTTTTAAAGATCAAGCATGTTTCTCTTGTGGCATGTGTATATAGCCATGGGCGGCTCTTTTTATTTCACTTGCAAACTATTTCCTTCCTCTTTTGTCCACTGATGACAGACCAGATTTCTGCATGGTCTCTTTTCACAGTACTTCAAAGGACGAAGGCCAGCACCATATGGGTGAGAATAAGCCCAAGCTAGACAGCCAAGGGCATGCCCTTTGAAACAGAGGCTGCATGTGAGGAAGGATCTCAGAACAGGAAGATAGAAATAATACGTTCCACACTGCTGCATTTTTAGTGCCATCAAGGCTTTTCATGGAGACTTAAGGGCCAAATTTTAAAATGAGCTTCAACCCAGCCTCTCAAGCTGTACCCTCTGTTTTTGCAGTGACTGTGTTTTCAAAACTATGGGTGCAGATAACCACAAACCTCTCCACCCAAAAAAGTCTGCACAAGCAAATGATTGCTGTGCACATAAATCAGATGACTTCTGTGTGCACAAGCAAACTGCAGGCATGAATTTACCTAGAAATTGAGAATACATAGGGACTGGTAATGCTGAACTTTAGAGCATGGGAGGATTCTCGGGGCTGACATGGGTGTCCGTCCATAAGCCAAATCCTTAGCTGATATAAACTGGTGTAGCTGTCACTGAATTAAAGGAAGCTACTGCTGTTGCCACCAGCTGAGGAGCTAACCCCTTCGTTTTAGAGAGTGAGAGGCTCGTCATTAGTCTGCAAATCAGGAGGACAGACTTTTCCCCCAGTTGCAAGGCGGATCAAGTCAGTGCCCTAGCCAATGACTGGAAATACCCTCCCACACACCAGCTCTGATGGCCATGTCACAAGTCTCCATGCTGCTCGTGTCTAATGCAAGAGATGGATTGGCAATGGGAGCATGGGAGACTGCCTAGGAAAAAGCACGTAAGCAAGGACGGGGGTGGGGGTGGGGGTGGTAAGGTTGTTAAACCAGTGCAGTTTGTAAGCAATCTGAGAATATGAGGCGACATCTGTTCTGTGCTGAAGTGGAATGGTGTTTGCGTTTAAGTCATCCAGAGTGTGCAATTTGGACAATCTGGGGCTTGAAGTGCTGCTTTGAACAACACTAGCCCTCCCCTGCTGCTTTACAACAGTGGTTAAGATCATTCTCCCCCTTTAGCGGGGGGAAATTGAGGCATAGAGAAGTGACAGCATAGCGTCTGAGGTCAGAAGGGACCATCACATCACCTCGTCCCATCTCCAGCATATCACAGGCCTCCACCACACCAAAAACTGGCAAGACTTGTCCAAGGCCACTCAGCAGCAAAGCGGAGACTAGAACCAAGGCATCCCCAGTCCACTGTGCTTCCCAGTAGGCCACACTGCCCCTTTTGTGTAATGTTTGGCACTTTACTGCCAAATGCTTTTATACTGGTACTTCTCTGACCAGGGCCGGATTAAGGCATGGGCAAGCCGGGCAGTTGCCTGGGGTGCCAATCTATGAGGGGCGCCTGATGGCAGCTGTGAGGGTCATGCAGCGCCCCTTATAGCTGCCATCAGGCACCGTGCGCCTGGCTTCTGGATCGCGGGCTGCAGTAGCTCCCAGCGGCCACCCTGCAGCGGCCACCCAGAGTGGGGGCCGCATTAACCCCCGCAGCACCAGCCAGCAGCGCCCATTCCCCCCGTGGCCGCGGGGCCCTGCGAGGCCAGGCTCAGCCCACCCCGGGCTGCACACCAGCAGTGGTAGCCAGGCTAGGCTGGGCCGGGCACGTGCATCCTGCTGCCGCCAGCTCCGCGCGCCCTCCCACACACGCCAGGCGGGGCTGGGCATGCGCCCTCCCCCAACCCAGGGCGCAATTAAACTGTCTGCCCGGGGCACTGGAATGGCTCGGTCCGGCCCTGTCTCTGACTACCAGCCTGTATTTGAAAACCCACAGCACCACCCCTCAGATCTCAGGCCTACAGGCAAGGGCTCGTGCGATAGTGCTAAAAACTGCTGTGCCTTCCTGCTCAGGCTACAGCTTAGTCTGTGAACCCCAGACCTGCCCCCAGGCTTCAGAGCCCTCGCTGCAGCCCACATCTCACAGCGCTGTGGGGTGAGCCTGAGTCTGTGGACTCTTTGCCACAGGGCTGTTTTTCCAGTGCAGAGGTCCCCAGGTGTCAAAGGCCAGGCCAGTGAGGTGGTGTGGAGCTTGGGTGTTCTGAGTCTTGCCACTTGAACTGTGATTGCTCTTGAAGGGAGTTGAGTGCTTCAAGTGGCTCTAAGGCAGGGGTGGGGAACCTTTTTTAGGTCGGGGGGCCACTGACCCACAGGAAGATCAGTTGGGGGGAGAGGAGACACAAATAAAAAGTAAAAACAACAACAAAACCCCCTCACTGACATGGCCCCTGACTGAGGAGAAAGGCCCTCCCCACAGTCCCTTCCCACATCAGAGCCTAAGGAGGCCCAGGCTAGTGGATTCTGTGTGCTCCAGTCCTGCAGTGGGGCAGTGGTGGGGTTCCCTACCTCTGCTCTCAGAGCAAGAGAGGGCGGAGTGGCCCATTCTGGGCAGAAGGCTGGCTGTACATGCCCCACCCTTTACAGGAACACGGAACTGGCTCCCTCCCCACCTTACCCAGAGGCTTGGCGTAGCTTTCATCTCCCCTGAGTGGGAAGCTTTGGAACAGTCTTTCAGCCCTTGCTAAGCACATAGCTGCTGTCCCTATGGCAGCAGGAAGAGAGAAACTGAGGCAGGGAATGAGCTGACTTTGTGTGGTGTAACCCAGCTAAATAAAGGTGCCCCCTCCATTCAAATCTGAGAGAATTCAGACGAGCGCTGCATTGTGTCAAGGTGAATAGCTCGAATTTCTGATACAGTATTAGAAGCTCACTGTGGCTGAGTCAGTCACACAGAGATCACACGGAGCCAGAGGTGGGGCTCCTCTCCACTCCAGAGGTGGTTACAATACCTGTTGGGTGAGCAGCTGTGACTCAGCACAGTTGGCAGGTCCAATCCAGCCGTGACAGGCCTTCCTGTGTGGCATGCCTTTCCCCTGTGGTTTGATTAGTTAGGCTGGAGAGTTGCAAAAGGCTGATGACCGCACTTTCAAAAAGGCAAGCCTCGAGAAGCATTACTCAGCCACTTCTCCCTCCATGCCTTGTAGCACCATGATCGCCCACTAACCACCTGCCATTACATAGCACGATTTGCAGTTGGCATTGCTCAGCCTCACTAGTGAATCATCCCTATGCCTAAGCCAGTGAGCACTGACCTCATTCCTGGCAAGTCCTATGACAGACCTATAGCAATCAACCAGGGCCCACATGGAAGGGTCTAACCAGATGACCCCCAAAGTAGGTACATAGGTTCCTAATGGAAGCCACAATTTTAGTTTGCTCAGTGGTGCTGACTTGGGAGAATTCCCAGCCACCTGATAGTTCTGCTCCTACCTTAGCTAACTCACCCAGCTTGGCTGACAATCACCTACCCCATATATTGACACGGCTTTGCACCACAATTACTGCAGACCAACATTAGGGTGTTCCATGGTATTTATTACATGGCTCACTGCAGCTCCAGTCATCAGCCTCTTCCCTTCCTTCCTGCTGTGATCCTATGCTCACAGATTTTTATAGAAATATATGTTCTGAATATAAATACACATAATTTAAATATGCTTTATGCAAAATGTGGCATGTATCCTCACATTGAAAAGCTTGAAATCTGCTGAATGTGTATATTCCATTTGTGGAAATGTGTCATTTTTGTATGTGAAGTTAGAAATAAGTGTAAACTTGCATATTAATCTAGGTCTTCTAGTGAAAGCCATTAGCTGTAATTAAGGAACTTAATGGCCTGGTGCTCAAGACAATGATTTGTAAATGGTTTTGGGTTTTTTTTTGTAACCATAAACTGTGGTTGGCCCCACAAAGACCCATGATCATGCTGGAATCCATCTTCAATCGTCTATTTTTCCATTGCCATGGGGAGGATGAAACAAAGAATTCCCACCCAGGAAAAATTCTATTTAAGGGAAAGAAAGCAAACAATGAGGGTCTTCAGCTAGCATTTGAAACTGCCTCCCCTTTCTAAAAGGATACACAAGAACACCTGAAAAAGAAAGGTACTCTGAGGAAAGAGGGAGAGGAGCATTGCTTGGCCCAGATCAGAGAAAAGGACTAGGTCTGGCATGTGAGAGCTGCACCTAAAATAAGGACTAGGATGAGAAATATGATTTGTAACAACTTTTCTTTATGTATTACACTTAGCTGGTGTGTTCTGTGTATTTTACCTTAGTAACTTTGGGTATATCTACACTAGAGCACTAATTCGAACTAACTTAATTCGAATTAGTTAATTTGAACTAAGCTAATTCGAATTAGTGCATCTAGACCTAAAAACTAGTTCGAATTAGCATTTTGCTAATTCGAACTAGCATGTCCACATTGAGTGGACCCTGAACCGAGGTTAAGGATGGCCGGAAGCAGTGCCGGCAGGGCATCAGGTTAGGACTTAGAGCGTGGAGCTGCTGTCTCAGGCTAGCCGAGGGCTGTGCTTAAAGGGACCTGACCCCCATCCCGGACAGACAGTTCTCAGGGGTTCCCAGCTTGCAAAGCAGTCCTGTCTTAGAGTGCCCTGAGTGCCCACACTCGGCACATCACAGCATTCGGCCATCAGCCCGGCTGCACTTGCTGCAGGCTGCCATCCGGAGGGGGGGTCAATCAAGGAGCTTCAGGAGAGCTTCCACCCCGAGAAGCCCACAAAGCCACCCCAGTCCTCCCCATTGGGGGCTCGTACCCCATTCCTCCCTCACCTCCTTCCACTTACCCCTCCCTAGCCCCCCTTCCTGGTGTACAAAATAAAGGACACGTGTGTTCAAAAATAGATACTCTCTTTATTGAACAAAACTCGGGGAAACTGGGAAAAGGAGGTGGGAGAGGAGAAGAGAGGGTGGAAGAGGGGAGGGCAACTAAAATGATCAGGGGTTTGGAACAGATCCCATATGAAGAGAGGCTAAAGAGACTGGGACTTCTCAGCTTAGAAAAGAGGAGACTGAGGGGGGATATGATAGAGGTCTATAAAAGCATGAGTGGTGTGGAGAGGGTGCATAAAGAAAAGTTCTTCATTAGTTCCCATAATAGAAGGACTAGAGGACACCAAATGAAATGAATGGGTGGCACGCTTCAAACTAATAACAGAAAGTTCTTCTTCACAAAGCAGATAGTCAACCTGTGGAACTCCTTGCTGCAGGAGGCTGTGAAAGCTAGAACTAGAACAGAGTTTAAAGAGAAGTTAAATAAAGTCATGGAGGTTGGGTCCATGGAGAGCTATTAGCCAGGGGGTAGAAATGGTGTCCGTGGCCTCCGTTTGTGGAAGGCTGGAGATGGATGGCACGAGACAAATGACTTGGTCATTGTTTCAGTCCATCCCCTCCAGGGTCCCTAGTGTTGGCCACTGTCAGCAGACAGGCTACGGGGCTAGATGGACCTTTGGTCTGACCCAGTACAGACATTCTAAGCTCAGGGCTCAGGGTCGGGGGTCTCAGTGGACCACCTTGATTTTCATGCAAACCCTGCTCCCGGGTGGCCAGGTTGGCAGCTATCCTTCCATAGACGGCCACTTTCCTGTCCCTAGTGTGGAGATCGTGGATGAGGTCCACGATCTCTGCACTAGTCCAGGCGGGCGCCCGCCTCTTGCGGACCCGGGCAGGCTCCTGGGAGCTGCCAGCCTGGTACCAGGAAGAGGAGGAGGGCTGGGTGGCAGCGGGTAGCTGGTTCATGGCGTGCCAGGTGCAGGGTCTGCTGGCTGGGTGCTGGCAGGCTTGCACCTGGCACGGGCACCGTAGCCAGCCCGTGCCCCTTTAAGGGCTCCGGGGCCCGGAGGAGGGCAGACGAGTTTCCCTGGTGGTGCCCAGAATGGCCACCAGGGAAAGCTGGGGAGGGTTAGCCTCCCACTAATTCGAATTAAGTGGCTACACAGCCCTTAATTCGAACTGCTTAATTCGAACTAGGCATTAGTCCTCGTAGAATGAGGTTTACCTAGTTCGAATTAAGCGCTCCGCTAGTTCGAATTAAGTTCGAACTAGTGGTTTGTATGTGTAGCGCCTATCAAAGTTAATTCGAACTAACGGCTGTTAGTTCAAATTAACTTTGTAGTGTAGACATACCCTTATTTAGATCTGTCTGTCATCACTTGCAATCACTTACATTTTACTTGTTATACTTAATAAAATCATTTATTTATTATCATAATTACCTGGGCGGGGGGATAACAGCTGTGCATATCTCTCTTTCATGGATAAAGCAAGCTAACTTTATGAGCTTGCTCTATGTAAACTTTTATATTGAGTAAGATGGATTTATGTGGGGTTTGGTCTTATCTAGGACTGGGCTTCTTGGTGCAGACAAGTCCCTTTAGCTGAGCCCTCACAGAGCTGAGCTGTTATCTGTGTCTGTGTTATTCTGCTGGGGAGGCTGTTACTCCAATTCTGAGCCTTTGTGGGGGAGACCAGAGCTTCTGGTTCAGCAGCACACGGTGATGGGTTGCAGGACAGGGCCAGTAAGTGGGCTTGGTGATATGATCAGCACATCAGGTGACAATCTCAAGGAGATTTCTGTGACCCAACCTGTCACTCCTGCTATTGGTGACTAGAGTGGATGTAAATATTTTCCCCCTTTCTCCACCTGCCCCTTGCTGATTGGGTAGGGGTATGATAAGTATTTCTGCTCATTCTCTCTTGCTTAACCAAAGAACAGAGACCACAGTAGCCACAGACAACTTTTTGTGAGAAAATTGTATATGTTAGCAAGAGAGAGCACAAAGTCATTGGCTGGTGTAAATTGAAGTACAGGCAGTCCCCGGGTTACGTACAAGATAGGGACTGTAGGTTTGTTCTTAAGTTGAATCTGTATGTAAGTCGGAACTGGCGTCCAGATTCAGCCGCTGCTGAAACTGATCAGTTTCAACAGCGGCTGAATCTGGATGCCAGTTCTGACTTACACACAGATTCAACTTAAGAACCCCCAGGCATCCCCAAGTCAGCTGCTGCTGAAACTGATCAGCGGCTGATTCCAGGAAGCCCGGGGCAGGGGCTTCCTGTAGTCAGCCACTGGTCAGTTTTAGCAGCGACTGACTTGGGGACACCTGGGGCAGAGCAGCTGGGGTGCTGCTGGGTTGGTCCAGTAGCGCCGCCGCTCCTCGGTGCTACTGGACCAACCCAGCAGCACCCAAGCTGCTCTGCCCCAGGCGTCCTGATTCAGCCGCTGCTGAAACTGACCAGCAGTGGCTGAATCAGGACGCCTGGGGCAGAGCAGCTGGGGTGCTGCCGGGTTGGTCCAGTAGCGCCCAGAGCGGTGCTACAGGACCAACCGGCAGCGCCCCAGCTGCTGTACCACAGGCGTCCGGAGCAAAGCCGCGGAGCACGGGGGCAGCGGGACAGCCCAGATGCGCCGTGGCTGTCCTGCTGCCCTCGGGCTCCGCGGCTTTGCTCTGCTTTGCTCCCCGTCTCCCTGGACTGCAGGCCAGGGAGACAGGGAGCAAAGCAGAGCAAAACCGCAGAGCACACGGGCAGCGGACAGCCCAGACGCGTCTGGGCTGTCCGCTGTCCGCGTGCTCCGCCGCTTTGCTCCCCGTCCCCCTGGTCTGCTGGAGACCAGGGAGACGGGCCCCGTTCGTAACTGCGGATCCGACATAAGTCGGATCCGCGTAACTCGGGGACTGCCTGTAGTTGTGCAGGTGTTGATTTACCTGAACTTACATTCTAGATCATGTGCTTTTTTTATCCACCCCCCTACACACAGTTGTTTACTCTCCTTTTCAGTTTTCTGATGGTCTACCCTGGGGTGCCAGTGAATGCTGTGATGCTCCCCAGGCATACCTCAAATTATGAGGCACTTCCGCATCAACCGCCTATGGTGTGAGAACGTCTTGTCTGCACCTGCTGTGACTCCACTCCCTGAAACCACCTGCCTCAGGCACCACAAACACCACCTTCCAGCCTCCCTGATGTAGTCTGTCTGCACATATTAGCAATAGGCACTGGGGTCCTCAGAGCATTCCCAATAGTGTCAAGCCCCTAACGCACTGAACACTGTCAGAATTACCAGGCCTGCTGTTCCCAAAGGAACAGCACGTACCAGCTTGTAAGATGTTGCTCCTGTTCATCACTTTGCTTAACACCATAGCTCTTAGGTATGTTACTAGGGAAAGTAAGAATAAGGTATCATCAAAGAACAGAGATTTGAGTGAGAGTGAGTAAGAAGATTGGAAACACATGGCTACATACCTGCTTCCTAGGGACTATAATTTACTAACAAGTTACCATTGTCCAAAGAAACTTATCTCACTCAAAGCTCTCTCCGGTGTTTTCAACCAGGCCTGTGTGAGACCCATCTTCAATGAAAGACACCAGGGTTTCTCCTTGATCCCCCAAACATACTAGAGCAAACCTTTAGGCTGTGTCTACACTGGGCCACTTATTCCGGAAAATCAGCCGCTTTTCCGGAATAAGTTGCGAGCTGTCTACACTGGCCCTTGAATGTCCAGAAAAGCAACGACGCTCTACTGTACAAAATCAGCCGCTATTCCGGAAAAGCTACACTGCTCCCGCTTGGGCATAAGTCCTTATTCCGGAACACTGTTCCGGAAAAGGGCCAGTGTAGACAGCCCAGTAGTCTTTTCCAGAAAAAAGCCCCGATTGCAAAAATGGCGATCGGGGCTCTTTTCCGGAAAAGCGCGTCTACATTGGCCACAGACGTTTTTCCTGAAAAAGGGCTTTTCCGGAAAAGCAGGCTACCAATGTAGACGCTCCTTTTCCGGAAAAACTGAAAACAGAATAGTATTCCGTTTTAAGCAGTTCCGGAAATTCATGCCAATGTAGAGACAGCCTTAATGTGTACGTTGAAATAGGGGGTCTCCCTTCTCTCCCTCACCCCCCACAGTTTGCTTTTCCGTAGTACTAGTCTCTCTCTGCAGCTTTTACAGTCTGTATTATCGTCCGGTTTAGCATTGCAAGAGGAGCCCCATTGTGAACCATGCCATACGTAATTTACATGTAAACAGACAGACAGACAGATTAACATTTCTTGTCTGTCAGAACCTGTTTTTCACCATTGCTGGTGACCAGTCCCTAGACAACGTGTTTAAGGCTGTCATTTTTTGTCTGTACATAACTCCTTACACAATAGCCGTACCCAAGCCCGCCGACAGAGGGGCACAGGGGACAGTTGCCCCAGGACCTGCCAATTGAAAATGTCCTGGGATTCCCAGCTGCCCCTGCTGCTACTGCGGCAGTGACAGCGGCCAGAACCCTGTGCCCTTTAAATCGCCACCGGAGCACTGGGAGGTGAACTCCGGGAGGCAGTGAAGAACTGGCAGTGGGAGGCTAGCCCCAATCCCGCCCCTTCTGCCTGAGGCCCCGCCCCTTCTGGAAGTGCAGGGCCACTGCCCCGCCTTACCCAGGGCCTGGCAATTCCGTGGGCTACCCTGACCATACACGCCTTTTGCAATGATATTGACGACCACTGTGACACTGGTTTTTGTTTGAGACCTCACATGACACTCTTTAATTGATCTAGTAGCAACCAAAATGTATGAGGTCATTCATTATGTGAACACCTGCTGTTTGTCCACAGGATCCCTGCTTCATTCAGTGAAGGCCAGTTATTCCATATTCACACTCAGTGGATGACCCCAGTCTTTATTTACTGCACTTCATCAAACTTAGCACAATAATTCATTGCCTCATGGTCCTGTCTTTGGTGCTTTCACCATAGTATCTGAGCTGCTTCACAAACACAATGTGCTGGCCCTCTGCACAGGGTTCATAAGAATGCATTTCATAATACAGCACTTTGAATCCCAAAGTGTCTTTCATGTCAAAATGCTTTACATACCCTAATGAATTGTGTCTTGCAGCCTCCCACTCAGATAGTAAGGGACGCTTATTCCCGTTATACAGATGGGAAAACTGAGGCACAGGTAGTCAGTAACTCTCCTGAGGTCATGCAGTGTGGCAATGACGGCTGGGAAAATGATACAGAAGTCCCAACTCCCAGGTCTTTGCCTAAAACTTTAACAGCTCTACCCCTATAGTTTGTCCTATATGATATTTTGTATAGTCCTTAACATATGTGTGCATGTGCTCTTTTTCTAGGTTGTCCAGGGTCTGGTAATTGGAAGATTAACTAGTCGCTTTACAGAGAGAACCCTGCTCATGCTGAGTGTCTTTGTCTTCAGTGGAGTGGGCATTGCTATGGTAAGATACTGGGTGGGGTTTTCAAAAGAATCTTAGGTCTGTCTTATCTTGATGTTATCTTTAAATTACGCCGACATAACGATATGGGTGATGTGTGCAATTTATTTCTATATTTTAGCAATATAGCTAGATCAGTCACCTTGAGCAAGAGGGGGTTGTGACCTGGGGCAGAGGACTAAGGTGCAGGAGGGGGTGGAGGGGTTTGGGCTGTGATCTAGGGCAAGAAGGAGTTGTGACCTAGGGCAGGAGACTGGGCTGCAGGAGTTTGGGTTGTGACCTGGGGCAGGGGATTGGGATGAAGGATTTGATAGGAGATATGGGGCTAGAAGGGGGGCAGAGGGTTTGGGTTGTGACCTAGGACAAGAGGAGGCTGTGACATGAGGCAAGGGTTGGGGTGCAGGATCTGGGAGGGAATATGAGGGCAAGAGGAGGCAGAGTGTTTGGATTATGTAGAGTGGGGGGCAGAGGATTGGGGTGCCAGAGGCAGGCTCTGGCCAGGAGACTTACCTGCTTGACTCCCAGCCAGCAGCCTTCTCAAGCAGAGTCCCTGCCTGCCCTGCCCCCGCACTGGCTGCTGGGGCCATGTGTTTTTTGAACAGCTATGAGCTGGAGAGGGTGCTTCGCAAGCTGCCTGTTAACAACAGGCAGCTCCCATTGGCCGGAAGATGGCCTATGGGATTGTGCTGGGGACGGGAGCAGCACACAAAGGGTCTCCTCCCTTCCCCAGGCTTACAGCTGTTCAAACAGCCCTGCAGCAACTTTTCTCAGCAGCATGCAGGGGGCAGGCCTCCTGCATGAGAAAAGGAATAAGTTGTATCATTATAAGAAACATTTACACAAGAGTTTTGTTGGCATCATGCGCCCATCCTTGCTATTTCATACAACTATGCTAGCAAAGCCCCTAGTGTAAAAACAACTGTGCTGACAAAAGAGTGTTTCCATCAGCTTAGCTAATGTCATTCAGAGAGAATACAGTACTGACAGAACTACTGTCTATACTAGCAACTGTGCCAGCACAGGCATACCAGCCAAGGCACTGTAATGTAAATAATGTAGATAAGCCCTAACTGTGCACACACTAGGGTATCTGGTATCACTCTTTTGGTAAGCAAAAACAACAACAAAAACCCACAACACACTTCTCACACACCTAATCCACATAGTTACACCAGTACAAAACCGTGTTTAGAATAAGTCTTGAGTAACATGATAATGTTAAAAATCTTATCCTCAGTTTTTGCTTGGTTATATATCTTGAACTTTTCTGAAAGTCAGTGTAAGTTACAAGAAAAAAAAGCCACACTGTGACAAAAGGTTGCTGGTGGTATTAGAAGAGGTTTTTGGATGGTTGCTTTTAACAATCAAGTTGAATGCCTTCTTGGAATGAAGCAGAGAACAATTTTTGTGCAGCTCCGTCTTGGAGGAAAAGCATAACTATCTGAATGTGGATTGTATCTTTGACAGCCACGTTGTCATAAACAGAGAGTATAAGGAACACTGTGTTGACATATTACAGCCTCCAGTAAGTCAAGCAAATGTCCAAAGAACTGCCAAGACTCCAGGGTACGTGAAGGCTTAAATGAAGGCAACAGGGAAAAATGACAGTGGATTCAGGTGTTGACCTTTAGAAATTCACTGCATGGTTTGGTCTTGAGCCCTCTAACTAGCCTTTAAATATTGTGTACATTGCAATAAAATGGCTGTGTTAAAGTGGCAAAAACTACAGGTCCTATTCACATACATGTAACCTTGTATGTGGGCACCTAGATATAAGGAGATATATTAAATCCATGCCAGAGTAAGGAATAGAACCCAGGACTCCTGATCTGCCTACTCTAGCCAGTAGGCAATGTTATGACCCCTATATACATTAGAACACAAAGTGAGGAGCCAGGGAGAGCCGGCATTTTAATCTTGGAAAGTAAACCATGGTTTCATGTGGCAAGTCACTCGATTGGTTCATGCTGACCTGTGCTTCCAAACACAGGCTGCATAAGGAGTGCAAATGCCCTTTTCCCTGCTCATCCCAGATAGAGTAGCCTGTCTCACCATCACTTCCCACCAGCCAGAGAACCGAGGATGAAAATCAGGAGCAAGGGTTCCTGCACAGGGTTGCAAACTGTGCTGCCATGAGTCCAGTGTGCCATTCATCATCATCATCATCATCATCATCATCACACAGCTGTCCTGGAACACAAGTCTAATGGATGAACTGCAATGGCATTGCCTGAGCTGCAGAATCTGAGTGAAGCCAATTACCCTCCTTCATCTTGCTGTCTCAGTAGTGATGGAGCAGATGGACTGGAACATTTTAACATTCCTGTCAGTGCACCAGGCTTTAATTACCTCAGAAGCGTGAGGAATGAGGGAAGGCAGTAATGAGAACCTCAGGAGCCAAGCAAGAACAGCATCTCCCCTGCAGACTCTTTGGTGCATTTGTTGGATTAAGTGCAATGGAAGATACTTGAAACCCATCCAAAGCAGTAGGAATGGGATGCGGGAGCTGATGTGGGCATGTTTTTTAGAAACAATAATGAGAGTGAATAAAAAGGGAGTAATTTAAAGAGCATAATTTAAAAGTTTGCTCTGCATCGATCAGATTGTTGTTGCAGGGCAGCACATATAAGTGCCCCACTTGCTGTGGATTAATGAACCACAGTTGGAAAAAATCCAGCCCAGGGAGGTTCTTACTAACTGGGGGTTGAGGGGAACTTTTCTGTGAATTCACTTCAGAGCTGGCAGTTAGGACATACCCAGGGGGCTTGGGACATCCTGACAGCATGGGCTTGAGAGACAAGGGTCAGGAATGACTTCCTATGACAACTATTCATAGGAAAATACAGCTGCAATCCTTTCCACCAAGGACGGCTTATTAAAAAGCGCTCTGTTCAAGGGGCTGCCAAGAAAACATCACTGTGTGGGGTGGCTTTTCACAGTGGAGGTCTCTAGGGGGGATGAACATTGTTGTGGCAGATTGTTATAGTGTCAGGAGGACGATGGCTGACCCCAACGCTGGGATTACAGATCAGGGTCCTACAGTGTTTCTACTTTAATTCCTTCTCCTTCCCCTCCCAAGAATGAGCATTAAAAGTAGATCAACTTAATTTGTTCCTCCTACTATGTATGTGCTATTGTTGGCCTGCCAATGGGATGCCACGTCTGCAAAACAAAACCCCAAGCCTGTCCTTAAGAGTGGAAGCAAGCAGAGAGTGCCGCTGTTTGGAAAAGAAACCTAAATGCCTCGCTGGGAGGGTTTTGGTATCTGGCACAGGAGATGATCTGTGGACTTTTCATTGCCACAGAAGGTAATTTTGCAGCCAGAGAGGACTCTAGATGTCAGGTGCCTATTACCTGGGATTTGAAATGGGGCAGGCATGAGTCGGCTGTGAGACGTGGGGACTTTGAATAGCTGGGATGGGCTGTCAGTGGTCAGAGGAGACGAGGCTTCTTATTCGCAGGTGAGGGAAGACTTAGGATCTAATGGGGCCTGGGTGGAGATGCAGAATGATTTGGCAGTCACAGTCCGAGGAGTGTTTTCCTCTAAGGAGGACGTGTTTTTGACTTGTCCTGCTCTCTCTCTCCTGGTTCCCATCCATTTGCCTTTGAGCCTGCACCCCCAGCACAACTCTCCCCATCTGAAAATAAATTCCAGCTCTGGCAGCCATGTTCGCGCTGGGGCCTATCAACTCTTATTCCTGAGGGCCACAGCAGCCAGTGCCTGAGGTGGGGGGAGATACTCTACCTAACGCTCCCTCTGCTTTTAACTGTCACTCCACACTTCGGCTGTGTGTGATGAAAGGGCCCAGCCGGTATTTATCATCTAATTTAGGGAGCCATGGTTCCATTCCATCCACTCCCTGCTGCTACCACATTGCCCAGATGGCAGACAATTCCCCTAGAGGTCAGGGGACCTAGGCACGGGAAGTAGGGATACAGAGAGAGGGTGCTGCAGCACCCCCAGGTTTTGCACCCAGCTTCTGCATACCCCGGGGGGAGTGGGGCTGCTCCTGCAACCAACCTCCTGCTGGTTTTGCCAGCCCTGATCATGGCCTCTGGTTGGCTCCTGGAGGGTCCCGCTGGCCCTACTGGCTTCACCACCTCCTCCTGGGGGTCCCACTAGCCTTGTGGGCTTTGCTGGTCTTTGGGGTCCCATTGCCCCCCCAGTGTCTCCACAGCTCACAGGCCCTGCCAGGCCCTGTGTCCAGGCCATCGGCCGAGAGGTTCCATTGCTACTGGGGCTCTGCTACTGGCCTCAGCCTAGGACTCAGCAGCTGCCCAGCTTGGGGCAAGGAGAGACTAGACAGGCCCGTACGCAGGAATTCCGGGGTGTGTGCGCACTTTTTTCGTAAATGTGGACCGCAGGGTTGTAAATGCACCTCCCGTGGTTCCCGAAGTAAGTGGGGAAATCAGCCCCAGCCTTCCCCCGGCCAGCTGCAGCATGCTTACTTGGCGGACAATGCGGGGGAGGTGCTTTTGCACCCTTTGCACCCCGCTGTGTATGGACCTGCTGGGGTTGCCTGTTTTCTCAGAGCGGATGGATTGGACACCAACACTGCAAATGACATCCAGTCGGTCCGATCCTGGTGAACTGGCAACCGGGAAGGGTGTAACTCAGCACCCGCACCCTAAAAATTGTTCTTGCACGGCTGACAGGGGAATATTAAAGCTGTG
Source organism: Pelodiscus sinensis (assembly GCF_052426305.1). NCBI lineage: Eukaryota > Metazoa > Chordata > Testudines > Trionychidae > Pelodiscus > Pelodiscus sinensis. Next base: position 115,513,055 of record NC_143056.1, on the reverse strand, counting down.
TCCTTCTTAGATCCCTGCAGGGAGGTGCTGGAAGAATTTCTAACAATGGAAACAGCATCAAGCAGCACTTTCCCTACTTCCAGCCCTATGGTGCTCTGGAAGCATTTGCTTTAGCAAAGGAGCTCTTACCATCCATCCAGGGGTTTGAATGTGCCACGCCCAGAGGCTGTATCCTGTAGTCCTTACCCAAAATTTAGCAAAGGTCCCATGGAAGTCAAGGCACCTATCTGTATTTGCCTCCAGGCAGGAATTCAATATATACATACTTTTTAACCCAGTCAGGAAAATGCTTTCAACCTCAGCATTAGCAGATCATGAGTTAGGTATGTTTCAGGGCTTGTTTTTCCTCTGTAACCAAGAGACACTGACTGGATTTTATGAAAGAAAACCCCAAGCAGAGTGAGCCAATGAGTAAAACTTCCAGCTTAACAAAGGATGTAAATGATCTCCAGAGGATAATAAAAGAAACCACACCTTGAAAGTAAACATAGCAAAAGAGACTTCAAGTACAGAATGAGGGAGGAGGGGTAATAATTTCCTTTCCGTGCTCCAAAGGAATCCATTTGTTTGACCAAGAGGCATTGTAAATGAATTCAGAGCTGGTTAAGCCCCACTGCATCAGAATTTTATTCTGTACTTTTGTTTAAGTAACAAACTGCCAAAATGACGTCTCTGCCCAGAACATGTGCAAAAAGAAAATTGTTACACTCACTAATTATGCCCATTAATGTGTCCTTATGACTGGGAGACCCGTTCCAGATTACTGAATTCAGTGAATTCATTAGGACGTATGCTGACAAACAGGATTAGTGATCCCCAAGGGTACAGCGTTACATTAGGTTCTGTGTTCATTTATTTTGACAAGCAAAGTTTTGTTTTAATTATTTATGATAATGCGTTCTTCTGCGTGCTGTAGCCTGTTTGGTGTAAGGGATGAAGTCTTAATGAGACTGCACTACAGGCCTTGGCTATTAAATTTTTCCAGCGAAGTAGAGCAGACTGCCTGGGGAAAAGAGGGATGGGGGTGGGAATTATCACGCTTTGTGAATTAGCAAAGCAAGGCTTGATGAGGTGCTACCTTATTGTATAGAGCAAAGCTACTCAATTTTGGAAGCCCTGGGGGCCACGATGATACTCACAGCACATGCTGAGGGCCGCAACTTAAGTGCGGTTGCATACATGTGCAGATATATATGCAAATTTATGCAAATAGCTTCTTTCACACTGATGGACAGGAATACAAAGCACTTCCCACAATGCCCCAGTGCTCCTGGCACCTCCTGTCTGGGGGCTAGAAACGCTGACACCCTGTACCCATCTGTTCCAGCCAGCCCACCCACTTGCGTCTTTCAATGCTCACTATTGTGGAGCATGTTCCGAATGGAGCCATGTTCAAAGGATTCCCACCCATGGGCCGTGTGTTGAGCAGCCCCGGTGTAGGTGATCATTGCTTACATATACTGACTGTTTGCAAGCACAAAAGACCTGGATGGGCTGGAGACTCTGCAAATCTGTTTTGCTGCCTCAGAACTTTGTCACCCAGCCATCAGGGTATCTATTTATGAAAACCCAGGTAGGAGTTTACCTCATCATTACTTGCCATTATCCCTCCTGTTGCCGAGGCGTTTAATAGAGGTGCCATGTTTTGTTCTGTCACTTAGGTGCTGATGACCCATGTGATCCATTACTGTATCATTGCTCTTCCCATGGTATTTTCACTCTGCACTATGGGCATCATTACGGACAGCATTCTCACCAAGGCCGTCCCTCCTTCGGACACCGGTAAGACTGGCTAAAAGACTCCGTTTCTCTTCCAGCTCAGACTCTGGGCTTGTGGCTTTTAAAGCCTGAGGTTTCAAGCTGTGGGCTGGCAGGCACATGAATACTGCTGGGTTGGTGCTGGGCTGCCAACCACGACTTGTGGGAAGAATGCCCAGTTCCCAGCACATCCCAGCGGGCATAATGTGGCTTAGAACAAAGCGTAACCTATATTAGTCCTGCCTCTCTGCCAGCCAGCGAACGCTGGTCAGAACAAGCAGGACGAGTGCTATGAGGAGGCCTGCTGTGAGCCAGCGACCAGCATCAGTTGACTGGGCCAGCAGCATAACAAGAGGCAGAATCCTGCAGCCCATACTTAGACTGAAATCCTCCTTGCTGCAGAGGATCTATACAAAGCTTTACTTATGCTTAAGGGTTAGGACAGGGGTTGGGAACCTAAGGCCTGGGAGCTGAATGCAGCCCCTGGCTTGCCTGGATCCAGCCCCCATGGCTCAGGGCTCCCCCACAGCACTGGGGACCCCGCGCTGATGCTCCAGTCTCCCTGCCACACCCCCACAGGGCTGGAGCTGACAAAATCTACTAGCTTGGGCCCCTCAGGCACGTGAGGGGAATGTGGGGAGTGTCTTCTTACTTCTGTGAGAACCCCGACTGATTTTTCTGTGGGTCAGTGGACCCAAAAAAGGTTCCCCAGCCCTGGCTTAGGAAGTGAACCACAAGGCCTTGTGTCAGCCTTTTGCACTTAGATCAATGGTCCCTCAAACTTTTTACCTCATTTCCACCCTTAGCCATGTCTGCACACCCCCTTTCTCAGAATGGGGTCATGGTTCCAGGAGGCGAGGATGCAGACAGGAATAACTGGGTCAAGGCTGGAGCCACAGCTAAGGATGGGGTCAGAAGTAGAGCCCCCTCCATGAATTAGCCTCTGCACACCCCATGTGGGCACACCCCATGGTGGTTTGGGGACCTGTGATTTAGGATCATATGATTCAGATTAATAGATGTGGCTCTCGAAAGGGCTCGCAGAAAAAGAAGAGCTACAATATAGGCCAGCTAGTGAGCCGAGGAAGAATGTCACACTTCATAGCGCCCCTGCTACGTGGCTGCAGTGTGGTTGTGCAGCTATTGTTTTACACTAAGGCACGTTTATGATAAACTTGCCATTCCCTGAGCAATCTTGTTCCAACAACTGCATGTAATTTATGTTGGAAACCAGGATGAGTAGGCACAGAATTAACAATGGACCAGCTTGTTCACTATTGGCCAAGCACTCCCTTTATGACTTTATGCTCTTAGTAGTCATTTAGGCTCTTGCTGCCTGCGCTTCCACGTGCGGCTGGGGATTTGCATGGTGAGATCCACCAGGGAAAGGGCCACATAGCTTTCCTGTCACACAGGTGCTTCCTTTTGTGCAAAAGAGGCTATGGAACACCGTGATAGAAAGGCTCAGGATTAAAACACGGCTGCATCCTCTTGTAAAAGAGAGATTCTGTTCAGGTGGAAGGACACCATAGGCATGAATCATGAAAGGAGTCATGTTTTCTGTGTATTGTAACAAAGGGAGTGTCTGGCCACTCCCCGCCCTATTGGAGAGGAAGGGGCAGAGTCCTGAAGAAGTTTGACTGACTTCATCATGTGAATGTCCATGCCTTCCTTCAGTGAAAGAGGGCTCCTAGGATACTGTGCCATTAGCCATATATGTATTATACCAGCATCAACATAACACTCTGAATCTTCCTTTCCACAGACAACTGGTGCCTGTAGGGGAGGAGGTGCAGGGTGGGGGCACCCAGAGGAACAGAGAGGAGACATAAGAAGGAGGCACCTCATTTAGCAATTAAAATGTTGGTGGGGCACAGGGGGCAGAGCACCTCCCAAGTGCTACCACGAGTCATCTAGGATTCCTTTCCAAAATGGTAGCGGAGAACTGAGAGATGCCAGCACCGCCCTGGATTTTTCCAGTCTGCCATGGACAAAACTAAGACTCCTGCCTAACAGCAAAAGACACAGCGGAAGTGCTGGTGGTCACCCACAGAGCCGGCCGCCATAATCCATACATCCCTCAGGGGAGAAGCTACAGCTATGGCTGCAGTTGGTTGCAATAATCGTGCTTAAATTGTTTAGTGATGTTTCCTTGCACGATTAAACCAGCTATTGCATTTTGCCACAGGGCTGGGGTACAATGGTGCACGTGTATTTATTATTCTGGAGTGGCCAGAAAAAGTGTTGCGCACAACAGTCAGGGGCTGCAAGCAATGTTACTGTGAGCTGTCCATAGCTCCCACCATCTCGCTCAAAATAATATTTGCTAGAAATAGGGGTCTGTTTATATGGGATGGGGCATAGTAATCTGAGTTAGTCTGTATCTGCAGTGCGGCTCTTTTAACCCTGCTCCTATGGCTCCACCTCACAAATCTCTGTGGAGTTGTCTCCTTTTGGGAGATCCAGAACTGGACCAGACAAATTCTATCTTGCATCCCCTACTCAGGCTGCCGCTTTATGGGCAGAGCCCAGTGGAAATTTAACTCAGACTTTGTACAGTTTGTCAAAGGTTGTGAAGCACTTTGGGATTTTTCTGGATGAGACTGTTCCATGTTTAGCTCGATTATTCAAGGCTGAAATCTACACTGCATACATTGTGAGCCCTCAGAGCCATTGAATCTTGGGGAGAATGTGATTTGTTTCACATGAAGCTGAGGACAGCACTGTCCAGCTCTGTGCAACTGAAAATTAGGAGTTTCAAGTCTTCAAGAAATGTTTGGGGGAGGGCAGTGGAGGAGGGGCAGTAGATGGCATTTAAACATAGAGCAAATCTGGAAATCGGCCAGACTGCTCTCAAAAGTCTTTTTGTGAGGAAAAATGGAGCATGCTCCTCTTTCAAAGTCCAGAGGCTAACTTTGGTCACAAGTGAGCACAAGTTTAGTGGCCTATTTGTAGTCCTCGTTTGCATACATTATTAGGTTCCCCCTCCCCAATTCAGTAAGATTGGCAGTCTCTTCTAAAGGACAGTGGAGAGGGTGGTACTGCAGGTTGGCACTGCAAAGGTTGTTTGGAGCCTAGAATTAGCGTGTTAGAGAGTATTGCAACTTTTTGTGTACAATTGGAAAGCTGCACTTGGACCCAGGGCTACAATGGAAGGGGATTGTAGCAGACAGTTCTTTTTTTGTGCCGGTACTGCCCGGTACGCAGTACTGGCACCTTCAGTCAGAGCTCAACAACTTTTCCCCTAGAGTACTGGCACCTTTTTTTTAACAAAAAAAGTAAACTGGTAGCAGGTCAGCTTTGAGGTGCATTGGTGGAGTCGTGTTTGGGCTCAAAACTAGATTAGCAGAGGGGTGCTGCTGCAGGTTAAAATTTCAGTTCTTCAGTGAAAGCACAGGAGGTTGGGATAAAACTTGTACATCCTAATACTAAAGCCAAGTGCTGTGAGTCATTCACTTTCTCAAGCAGGGTATTGTTTTTAGAACTTTACTTCAAGGCAGAGGCAACACTGAAATCCGGAGTGTCAGACCTAGAAAAGCAGTTTCAGTGTGTAAGCTCCTTCTTTGGAGCACCTGTCTAATGTCATGTGGGTGTCTTCCAGAGAAATGCTACTAAAATGGGTGGCATCATACAGTAGCTAGTCCCCCTCCCTTCACCCCCTATTCCAGATACAATTAGGCTACGTCTAGACTGGCATGCTTTTCCACAAATGCTTTTGACAGAAAAGTTTTCCATTAAAAGCATTTGCGGAAAAGAGCGTCTAGATTGGCATGGACGCTTTTCCGCAAAGGCACTTTTTGCAGAAAAGCGTCCGTGCCAATCTAGACGCGGTTTTGCGCAAGAAAGCCCCGATTGCCATTTTCGCGATCAGAGCTTTTTTGCGCAAAACAATGCCGCGTTGTCTACACTGGCCCTCTTGCGCAAAAGCATTTCCGCAAGAGGGCTTTTGCCTGAACGGGCGCAGCATAGCATTTTCGCAAGAAGCATTGATTTCAGACAGTAGGAAGTCAGTGTTCTTGCAGAAATTCAAGTGGCCAGTGTAGACAGCTGGCAAGTTTTTCCAAAAAAGCACCTGCTTTTGCGGAAAAACTTTCCAGTCTAGACGCAGCCCTAATGTCCCAACTGTACAAGTGTAAAATTTACACTAGAAATGAGTCATTTCTGGGTGCATTTTCAAATACATCTGTGCCATTTTGATAGCTCATCAGCTTGATGTGATATTGTGACATTACAGCTTTTCACATCAAAAGAAGAGGAAATTGAGTTAGCCCTGAAGACTTTCAGTTCAAAACTGTTCAATTCACCAGTTCTCCTTGAGGAATTCCCTTTGGAACTGCGTCCGTCTTGAGCCTCACTGAAGGAATCTTCTAAAGAACTTTTCAATGTCCCTATCCAATGTCATCTGAAGTCAGTTGTAGTCTTTCCATTGATCTTAATCAGCACTGCGGAGGCTTTTATGACAAAAGGAATAGCTCCAGTGCTGAGTTCGCCTCTTATCAAACAGCTGGAAGGTTGGAGAGAGGTTAGTGGAAACCAGTTACTCAGTGAAATTTTTCTTTTCCACTGTCACCGAACATCAAAGCATCCCTGCCCTTCCCAGCTCACTCTGATTGCTCCATCAAATCATACTTCCCCAAAGCCCATTTGGAGGCTGCTGTGTATGCCACTCATTTCTTTACCAGTTACTGCTACTTTCTGTGGAAAATAGCAGGCTGGAAATGGTTTCATTCATTCTCCTATGTGGGTTTTTTTCTTCAAAGGCAGGAAGGGATCTTGCAGCATGCTGGAGTGCCACGTGAGAGCTGGTGGGAGTACCGGCTAGCCCCGACTGTGACTTGTGTCAGCATTAAAATGCCTGGCAGGACTCAATATTTCTTCCTAGAAGGGAGACGTTGATTCTGTGCACAGGTCCAGTTTAGGAGGCTCACTGTAGTATGGATCCACAGGTGTAGTCAGAAGTAAAGCTCACCATGGAGTTTAAACAAATTGATCCTTAAATCCAAGGCCAGTGTCCAGCCAACTTTTGGCAGCCAACTTGTACTGCTGCACAATCCTGGGGCAGTCCTGCTCTTGTGGTAAGCAGGGGAGTCCTGGTTAATCTTTCCTAGCCCTGTCTGGCTCCCCTCCTGCTAGGGAGCCTATCTACTCTCTGTTAATGATCAGCCTTCTTTCTCCATTAGACTCAGATATCACACTGCTGGCCCAAAATGTGCCATTGCCTGACTCATCCCGATTTGTTCAGCTAGGCTGCACTGTGGTGTGATGCCATATCTAGGGCATTCCCATAACCGTAGCATTGTAGCAGGACATAAAGCAAAATGGAGGCCGGGTGGGGTAGCCCAGTGCCGCACAAAAGGTGCATTAGGTCAAGTAAAAGAGGAAGTGAGAGATCACTGGCCCCAACACCCTTCCCTGACACTTGCGGCATCTGGCCAGAACCCTGATTTTTACTGAAGAAGAGAGATTGGGAAGACTGTGGCTAGGCAGATGGCTGAATCAGCAATTGCAGGCAAAGCAGGTCACTGAGTGGGACAAGGAATGATGGCTATTGGGAGGGGATAGGAAAAGAAAACGAGCGTGGGCCACTTGTGGTGAAGGGAGAGGAGGAAAAAGTAGGGAAGATGCAAATGCTTTGGTGGAAGGGGAGGTGTAGGGAAGCCAGAATAAAAGGATAAAAAAAATGGCTGCTTCTACATTGGATTGAGCCAGACAGAGCATTGCAGATGGTTTTGCTAATGTACTAATCCTCAGACACTTATTAATCAGTTAACATTGTGAGACCAGAACCTGCAAATACAGTGGGCCTCACTCAGCCCCACCGCACGGACTCAGTGATTCTTTATATAGTCCCATTCCATGCTGCAAAATTCAGATTCCAAACAACCCAAAGATCAGGGGTGGTTAGTACCAGCCTCTGTATCTGGTTCTTTAGGAAAAGAGACTTATTTTTCAGCAAAACAAGACTTTCTGAGGTGCAGACCTGGAGTCTGAGGCTGTGTAAAGGATGGCGATCTGGTAAAAATGCACACACACAACCCACGCGCACACTCCAAAGTACCAGCTCAACGGTGGGGAGCCAGTGTGACAGCTGTCTATGGCAATTAAGTTCAGTTCAAATGTCTGAAGGGGGAAAAATTGTAGAACCTGCCCAGAAAGCTTGGTGGCTGTGTGATTGCTCCTGCTGAGGCGAGGTTTGGTTTGATCCACCCACCTCACTGATGGGAAGCAGCGCCCAGAAGGCCTTACAGAAGGATTTTTCAAAGACACACATGTACTCCTGCCTATTGGCTCTCTTCTCAAACTAGCATTCTGAACCAAAGTACAGCAAGCTCCGATCTATGTTACACTGTGAACTGGTCAGGTTCCCTCTAATTCACACTCTCATAAAGATTTATGGACTCAGTTCTGTTCCAGCTACATGATCTCCTACCTCTTTATAACTTGTAGAGTCAAGTAGTGCACATATGCTCACATGTTGATTTAGCTAGGCAGGGCCTCCATGCACAATACCACACCTGAAAGCAGGATATTTATGTACGTTCCAAAAGCCTACTCCCAGAGTTTTTTCTCATCTGTGCAAGCAGCAATCAGTCATACCAATATTCCAAATAGTCCAACACCCACTCCCTTTGTGACCAGAGTCTAAGCTGAGTTCATAGCAGGTGGCTTCTGAGATATCTCCCTTCCCCTTCCCTGGAGTCCTGTTCCAAGGGGTTTCATTTTGGTAGCATACTAGTTTTTCCTATCTGAATAGCGGAATAACGTGCCTGCATCATATCACATATGCTATAATATTCCCTGTCCATTCATCTGCATGCATACATGCACATGGCCCTGCTTTCTCATGGCCAGTGGCTCCTGCTTGCTTTACACTGCCAGTGTGGTACAGGAACCTGGGGGCGCCATCTTTATTTGTGAGGAGGCCTTTCTAGGGCATCAGCTTTTAAACAGACTAGAGCCCAGCCTTTCAGAGCCAAGTTGCTTTACTGCAAATCCGTAACATCCTGTATCCTTAGCATAAGGCCAAATTGTTGTTTTTGCACTGGTAGCTACCTCACTTAATTATTGGCCGGGATAAGTCTGCTCTTTCAAGAACCAGAATACTCAAGTGTAAATTACCTCACCCTTCGTGACATACATTTTTCCAGTGATAAGCCTAACTCAGAAGACTGCTTCCAAAATCAGAGCCTCTCCCCCAGGATTGGGCCCTGAATTCTTCCTTGAAGAAGGATGCAGAATCTGATTGTCCTTTAGTACAGTATTCCTGTTGTGTAAATGTTGCAGTGGAGAACTGCGATGGTGCATGATGGAAGTTAGACCCTGTGTCTCCAGAAACATGTATGTAAGCTATATCTGTTCAACAGACTGTCGCTGAAGCATTGCAATTGGAATTAATCTGTAGCTTATATGTGCTCACTTCTTCTCTCCCCTCTTCTGTAGGTGCCATGCTTGGGATATGTGCATCCGTTCCCCCCCTGACACGGACACTGGGCCCAACAATAGGTGGAGTTTTGTATAAGGTGTTTGGAGTCCCAGCCTTCGGGTACTTGCAGCTGGTTATCAACATAGCTCTGTTTTTATATATTTTAAAGAATAAAATACCTCTGAAAGAGGAGAAAGTTCAATAACCCAGATGTCATGTAAATCTACTTTATCCACAAAAACTAAAGTGTGCCATCAGGACTTTTGACTCCATCACCCCAGCTTGGAAATAAAAGTATCCTTAAGCCAGCTCTTTGCACGTCTGCCGTGTGTTTGGTAACTTTTGCTATTGGCACAGTTTACAAAGCCATGGTCTATAATGGTATTCCTCACACAGCTGATCTTTTACAGACATGCCAGCTCTTCAGGGCTCCACACCAGAGTCTGCTCTACAATTAGAAGTAGGACCAGATCCTCCAGGGAATCAGCACAATTCCATTGAAAGCAATGAACTCAACAAGGAAGTAGTGTGGAAGCACAGACTACCCACAGGGAGGCCCTAATCCCTCTGAGCAATACTACAGTATCAAGTGCTAATAGTTACAGAAGTTCCAGTGACTCCATTCCAGACACCCCTGCTTACAGGTGTGGGTCTATAATCTCTCACACTGTAGAATGGAAGAAAAGGCATGTCTTCCAATTTTTTCAGACATGGGGGCTCTAAATGCACCTACCTAAATCCATATTTAGGCCAGGCTTTAGCCCCACCTCAGAGAACACAAAAAGGAAACTTTCAGGCTGCAGGACAGGTAACTGAAAAACCTTTGGGTTCAGGAAACCATGGAAACCAAGTACTGTATCCTTCAGCAGTAGGGCACAAATCCCTCACTGCAGAGGGGTTCCTTCCCACGAGCCATACACTTTGGCTACGTGTACACTTGCATGATTTTGCACAAGAACTCTTTTGCGGAAGAGTTCTTGTGCAAAAACTCTTCCAGAAGAGAACGCCTACACTGGCATGTGCCTTTGTGCAAGAGATGTGCTTTTGCACAAGAGCATCCATGCCAGTGTAGACGCTTTCTTGAGCAAGAAATCTCCGATGGCCATTTTAACCATAGGGCTTTCTTGCGCAAGAAATTCATGTTGCCTGTCTACACTGGCCTCTTGAGCAAGAACAGTTGCGCAAGAGGGCTTATTCCTGAGCGGGAGCATCATAGTTCTTGCGCAAGAAGCACTGATTTCATACATTAGAACGTCAGTGTTCTTGCACAAGAACTCGCGGCCAGTATAGACAGGCAGCAAGTTTTGGCACAAAAGCGACTGCTTTTGCAGAAGATCACGCCAATGTAGACACAGCCATAAGGACTAAGAATCAAGACTCTCTTCAAGCAACAGGTTGCTTTTTTCCAGTGGATGAAGTAGGTTTCAGCTAATAGTCCATAATTTATAAAGCTTCATGGAGTAATGTATAGCCCTAGCATTTCCCAGGTGTTCTTGGGTGAGCAAGCACTTCCCTTTTGAGCCACACCCTCCATTACCTCCTTTTTAGAGTTATGCTTTAATCAGCCCCTAATTAAGCCTCCTAAATGCTGCTCACATTATAATCTCTGTAGTTTATACCAGTGCTCTACTTTCCCTTCATTGACAGTCTATAGAAGGCAGTGGGAGCTTTACCTGATTAAGGAGTTCTGTTTCAGACCATTAGCATGGAACATTACACAGGAAAAATCTTGCATTCAACTCTGTGTTGAAACCAAATGCATGTTTCCTTGCACTTCTCCTTTCAAGCTGCACAGAAGGGATAGCTTTGAATGTTGCAGAATTATTCTCAAGGAAGTGTAGAGTATTACTGACAGGTATAAGTCTCATAAGACCTAGTTTCTGTAAGCATAGTACCAAGGAGTTCAGCTATTTCTCCTACCTCTTGGCATTGCAAGTGTCTCTCTGGTTATGCTGAAAATCCCTTGAAAACGGCCTCTCCCATTCAGCCTGGCTGATCCTGGCCGGGACTAGAAACTGCAAAGATGCATGGAGATGTGAAATAACAAGGAACTTGTACAGCTCTTTCCACACCTCTGATTGTTTAGGTTGGTCTTTATTTTATCCTGAACCAGTTCAGTCATTCCTCTTCTTCCAGACTAAGTAAGCAGCTAACTACAGGGAAGGAGGATTGGTGGAAGCATGAGGAGGCAGATTTTTCTGTATCTTAAGGGGTTCTTGTACCTTTCTCAGGGTATGTCTAGGCTGTGTGGTTTTTCCAGGATTCCAGAAGTATCCCAGAAAAACACTGCCGTGTCCAGGGAATACATTTGCTCTTCCACTATTTTTTGCAGAAAAGGAAATGTGCTCTTTTGGGGAGCCCTGTATATCGCGTTCTACAAGGGATAAGGGCTCCTCTGAAAGAGGAGGCTTTTCCGCTATGTGGCCCCTTCCACACGGGGCTAAATGGCAGAAAGCCTCTTCCAGAAAAGCAATCGGAAAAAGATACGCAAATTGTGGAGTACAATTTGCGTAACTTTTCCCGAAAAAAGGCTATAGTGTAGGCCTAGCCTCAGACACAACTAATCCTGACTTGAATTGTAGGGGGACTAGTGGTCTGATCCAGTAGGGCAATTCCTAGTTTTGATACAACTGATTTTCTGCTTGGGGACCAATGGTAGCTTGCTATTTCCTACAGCAGGGCTACTCAACACGTGGCCTGTGGGTTTGAGTTTATGCGGGGCTCAACACACGGCCCACGGGTGGGAGCCAAAACAAAAAAATAGTAAATATAATGATCTTCTGTTGATGTGTTTTAGTAGTTAAATTCCTGGACTGTCATTGCTCATTACACGTGCTGTCATATGGGTGGAAATCAGGTAAATATTGCATTTTATTAGTATCAGCAGAACTGACTTAAATGGGGCCTGTGTGTTATGTAGTCTTGCCTTTATCTTTGTATTCATGCCTGTCAGTGTGAAAGTTATTTGCATATATATGTGACCACACTTAAGCTGTGGCCCTCTGGCATGTGCTGTGAGTATCAATGCAGCCCCTGGGGCTTCCAAAGTTGATATGCCTGCAGGACAGGGCTACTCAACTTTCAAAGCACATTAGGATTTTATATAAACCAAAATGTTTGGATAGATTAGTGGATCCCTATTTCCAGGTGGTATTTAAGAACAATTATTCTGCAACTGGCACCAATAAACATACTGCACCACAGTGTATAGTAATAAAATGTGAACATTTCAAGTAATTTATTTGGAATGGACACATTAATGCAAAAAGCAATATTAAGACAGATAACTGCTTAAAGACATTCATCAAAATAAATACAAATATAGATACCACAAATAATTTAAAATGGGTTTGTTTTGCACCAATGGGTGCTGAATATTCTTTGCATCTCATAAATAGAAGAGTAGTTTGCAAAGCTGTGCCACTTAAAAACCATTTGGAAGCTTCACCAGAAGTCCTTTTAAAAAAAGAGTCTTTGGTTTTTAAAATGCATCTCAGGCGAAGCTCAGGGCTCTGTGCTCAGCAGCCTCAGAAGTTGGAGGAAATCCAACTGTTCCCAGACACCTTTTTTGCTTTCCTTCATTGGTACCCTGTCCCATTTCAGTCCAAGACACTCGATCTGGTTTCTCATCCTGTGGTGCATTCTAAAAAGAGCAACAGAAAGTAAGTCAGAAGCGCAGCAAATAGAGCACTATTCCTCTGGGGTAAGAACCTAAGGGAATTTGCGCTCATATTTAAAAATCTCAGCCTATATACAGAGTTCCTGAAAGAAGTCCCCATTAAGTGTCTATCCACAACTCAATGGCATAACTATTAAACGGCTCTTGCTAGTTAGTGACCATACACAGTATTGCCCAGAGGTCTGGAAAAGGCAACACTCACAAAAAGGCAATAAGCACTCAGCTTCCAAAATGGAGAACCAAGCCTACAACTCTTCAGCGTTCTCTGCTGGCTGAAGTGGTTTAAAGGAGCACACAATTAGCCTTTAGACTGGTACCAGTATTGCTTTCCAGTCAAAAGCTGCAGCTCCATGCCTGCTGCTTGAATTGGGTGGGGTGGGAGAGGAGAGCAAGGGGTGCTAGATGGAAGAGACACACCATTAACACAACATAGTCTACCCAGACAGAAGCGAGGTAGACTCTTAAGGCATAGAAAGGCCCAGGCCCCCTCCCAAACCCCTCTCCAATTCAAGCACTTAAAACCCAAGTCTGATGCTGCCATTGCCTCAAGCAACACATGGCAAGGTAAGGGTCTTCTCAGGGAGCATATGCCAGCATCAGCCTCTCAGAAGGATGTCCCCAGCAATGTTCCCTCTAATCTTTTCTATTCACGTGCAGAATAAAATTTTATGTGTGCACTGAGGCATGTGCAAATGTGCACCACCAGTACGAACAAAAACCTAGCTGTGAGCCCTCTGCTAATCAGCTGGGCAGCATCTGAACCTCTCTGGAGCAGCAGCACAGGCTCACAGCTTACAGGGAACCCGGGTCCCCAGCCCATGTGAGAGACCAGAAGGGGGGTGAGGAGCAAAAGCACTTCTCCCATCCTCATTACCGCTTCCTTTCCCCTCTTAAAGAGGCAGCGATTTGCCCCCTGGTGAAAAATAACTTACAATGTCTTACAGGAACTGTGCTATTGCAACCAGCTCTTTCAATCGCCAGGGAGCTGGCTTTCGCCGCCGGGGCTGTGCACCTACCAGGCCAGTTGCTAGCAAGTCACTTTTGAGGCCAGGCTGGCAGACGCTCAAGTGGCTTTGAAACGGCCCCTAGGGATTTCCCGAAGAAGCCAGCGAGCTTCCGGAAGCCCATTCAATGGCCCTGCCCAGCAGGGGCCACTATGGAGCCCAGGCCCGGAAGGCTCCGCAGCGCTGGCCAGAGCCCGGGCACCCTCGTGCTCGCAGCCAGGCTGGGCGGGGAAGGGAGCCCGCACAAGGCGGGTCTAGACGCCTCAGGCCGGGTCCCAGGCGGGCGAGCCACGCGCCCCGGGCTCTGTCCGAAGCCCGCCGGGAGCGAAAGGCCTCCCCGCCCAGCCAAGCAGACGCTGCAGCCTCGGCGCCTGGCGGAGCCGGCTCCCCCCTAGCGGCGCGGGCTCCCGGCCCAGCCAAGGCGAGTCTCTCGCACCGTCCCCCGCCCAGCTCCTACCTCCTCCTGCCAGCGCCAGTCCCGGGGGGGGGCGGCTCAGGGCGCCCGGGCCAGTCGCCGCTCCTGGCCGCCCGCCGCCTGCTCCAGCTCCTGGCGGCTCTTGAAGTCCTGGATGGCGCGCTTGTTCTGGAAGTCGATGAGCGCCATGGTGATGGAGGCGTTCCAGCAGCTCTGGCCCGGGCAGCGAAAGTCGATCTCCTTGTGGTCCGTGGTGACGATGGTGAAGTAGATGTACTTGCCCGTGCGCTCCACGCAGTCCACCTTGAGGATGGAGTGGAAGCCCAGCTCCTTGCCCCGGGCGCGCTTGTGCCCGTCCGGGAAGAGGCTCAGGCTGTCCTTGGTCAGCACCACCAGCTTCTTCTTCCAGAGCTGGAAGAGGCTGTCGCTGCGCTTCTCCAGCTCGCCCTCCCGGATCACCTCGGCCGGCATCTTCATGGCACAGCTGGCTGGGACGGGACCAGACGGGCGCGTTGCGAGCCGGAGTCCTCTGGCGCTGCAATGAGCGAAGGGCGCTGGGATGGGAACAATTTATTGCGGTGAGTCAGCGCCTCGCTTTTCCGGTGCCACTCCCTGGCCCCCGGCCCGGCCCGCTCCCCCTTCCTCGCCGAGCCCTGCCCGAGCAGCCGGCGTCTCCTCCCCCGCAGGCCCCGCCTGTGCACCGCCCCCCCGGATCCCAGCTGCCTGCATCCCCTCCCACTTAGCCTCCCTCTATCGTCCCCCCCCCCCTCCGTTCCCTGCCTGGCCTCTATCCATCCCCAGCTTCCCTCTCTGCAGCTCCCCTTCTGCTCCAGCCCTCCTGCCCTGTCCCAGGGCTCTCCCACGTTCCCTCTCCCCCTCCTAGTGTGGCCAGCCCTTCAGGCTTGCCCCGGATCTCCAACAATTAAAGATTGCCATGGGACAAAACCTCCAAGAATAGCCCCAAACGAAATTGGCAGCCCTCCCCAACTCTCTTCTCCCTCCCTCCCACCCACCTCTTCCTTCCCCCCTCTGTCTGTCTACCCCTCCTCACCTGTCCCCTTTCCTCCCTCTAGGCCCCTCGCCTGCCCCATCTAAAGCGGTGACTCTGCTCTGGAATGTGGCTGGTGCCCAGCCCAGAGCGTGACTCAGCCCGCAGTGGCCTTTGGAACTTTCTCAAGGCTCCAAGCCACCGATCCAGCCTGGGCTGAGTGCTCAGGCCGGATGCTGGGGGATGGGAGGCCCCTTCACTCTGAAAGTCACCAGACTTGTGCTCTGCCCTGTGGGAAATCCCTGGGCTAATGTTTCTGATTTTTATCCTTCACCCGGGACCTTCCCCAATTCACATGCTAGGAGAGACCCAAAAGGGGAACATCCCTAGGCTAGTTCTGTCTTTCCTGGCCATGAAATGTACGCCTCTCTCATCCCACCTATCTGTCCCCGGAAGCCCTCCACTCACTCACATACCTACCTAACGTGTATCATCTCTGCATTTCTGAGGTGCCCATCACCACGCTATGCAGGCTTCCTCTATCAAGCTACATTAAAGAATTCACCACACTTTTTCACATTGGAAACTCTTATCTTCTCTTATACAGCACTTTGGTCATCCAAGGCTCATCTCCTATAATTCATCATACTGGAAAAGTCTGCTGCACTTTGTATGAAACACTCCCAGAGCCCCTGAGTCTACCCACGCACAATGAATGGCAGGATGAGAGCTATAGGTCAGCTTTTGTGCCAGGAGCTCAAAAGCTTGGTAGTTTGGAGAGAGGGTTTTTTTTTGTTGTTGTTATTGTTAAGGTTTCATGTGAAATTTGCTTTTTCAGGTGTTTCTGAGGGCAAATTCAGCAGTTTTCAGAACAAAACACAGTTTAAACTATTAAAAGCTAAAGAAATTATTTCAATGGAGAAGGTTAGTTAAGATGTTGTACCTAAATGATAGGATGATGAGTGCATCAGAAATGCAGAGTAAATGGGAGCCAAAAATGTTTTGTTTGTTTTTTTTTGTCTAAATAAATAAAATAGTTTCTTTTCTTATTAAAATTTCCTCATTTGGAAATGTTCTATCCTCTGGCAGGCAGACACTGGCACAACACCTTGAACATGAATAGTTGCGTGAATGCCAAGTATTAATTATTATCATTACTTATTTTATTAAAGTATTCTGAGAGGCCTGATGAAAAGGGATATTGTCAAAGCTAAAATGTAGATAACACAGGGAAGAAGCAAGGGAGCAGTAATTTCTCTCACTCCATTCACAAAATATGCTGCCCTCCTGTGAATGAGATTCTGCTTACAGTACATTATCCAGATCTTCAAAATATGAGAGTGCTGCTAACTTGGTTCCACTGCGCTCCTTGAGCTGGTCCATCTCAGTGGAATTGGAATATACCCCAGAGTTCTGCCAGGCTCTTTGAGCTTGGATCCCTCTCATTTTGGAAAACAAAATAAGGGATGGTACGGCACCAAAATGAGAAGTCATTTACAAACCTGCACAGCTTACTGTTATCTTCCCTGTTCTTCCAGATCTAGGTACAAATGTAATACTATGTTGGTTAGGGGGTCTGATTTTATTGTTTGTAATCAATACAGTTCTACAACTACCACCTCTCATGTGGGCATAGTTATATTAGGATAAAGATGCCTTGCAAACTACAGCTTATTTTCCTGCCTTTGTGGCTCTACAGATATAGTGAAAGCCATATAAAGCATCTTTATATTGATATAATTATGTCAGCCAAGAAGAGGGTGAGTTATAACACTTTAGGTGTGCTGCAACTCTCAGGGGTGTGAAAAAGCACTCTACCCCCACTCCCGAGCGCAGCAAGTTACAGGGCTGTAAAGCGTCAGTGTAAACTGAGCTACAGCCCTGGGAGCTGCGCTCCCAATGCAGTTAGCTATTCCCATGGTGGAGGTGATTTACATTGTCATGACCACGCTGCCCCATGAAAGCTCTGCCACGCTTTCAAGTATAGACAAAGCCTAAGTATAGTAATCTTTTGTGTGCCCATTAAACCCTTGCTTGATGAGGAATGACATTTTTAACAATGTGGTGAGTGAATTACCATCACTGAAGCTATGAGTTCACTTCACTGAGATTCCTAGATTACAAAGTCCGAAATGCCCCTTGTGATTATCTAGCCTGACCTTCCATATAACACAGGTCAGGACCTGCTGGAATTAATTCCTGATTGATGAATGGGGCAGTTCACGCCCCTAGGAGTTCCTATTTCAGACTCTCTGCCAACATACTAGCTCTTCTGAGGTTTGCTTGCAACCCCAAAATCTAGAGATGTAGCAATTTTTTAATGATTATTTTAAAATGAAAGCTAGCAATCTGGAGAAAAAGGTGGCTTATGGCTGGGCCATTTGTGGCTGTTTCTAAGCCCTAGCTAAAATTTGACATAGCTAACCTGTCATAATTTTACTTTTATGTGATATAAGCAATGGGGAGAAGGATTGTAGGGTTTTACGTAGCAGACTTTCTCTCCCCCAACCTCTCCCCAAGCAAATAAAAACTAAAACATAGCTGTTGGTTCAGTCAGTGCAGTAAGGAATCAACATTTTTCTCTGACTTCCATGAACAGGCCTGTATTTTTCTTTCCCACTATGCTGGCCACCTTCATCAATTTATACTGGCAGCTTATGGAAATAACATGGCTCCTCTTCTCCTAATGCATGTATTGCTATGATTCTTGTCAACATTTCTTTTATGGTCCTGTATACAAAAGTAGAGCAGGCAGACACAGCAGCAAGGAAGTATGTAGGCACTACTAATGAAAAGCACAATTTAAAATTCCTTATCTTCTTCTCACTCATTGGAACCAGTTATTCTAACAGCTGGAACAAACCTTTATATAAAAAGACTATGACACAAATGTCTGTGTGAGAGATCAGTGATGCATGAGCAATTGCAGGTTTGACTTTCCTCTGTTTGGCTGGCAGGGTTTTTGCTTTTGTTTTTTAGACACCAAGTAATTTAGTACAGTATTTGCTTTTTTATTTTTCTTGATGTTATATTTAATTAAATTCTTTAATTGCTCTTAATTAAGAGAAGGGAGCTGTTTAATATTATTTATCCTAACATAAGTAGGGTATCAAATGTAGTGTCAATAGTTATCCATTAAACTCCAGAATAGACTTCTGTGGCCTTTGATCCATATGTCATGGAACAGTCTGTCACTTTATCAGTGTTTTTTTTAAATTAAATGTAAGATTTCTGCATATTAACATAAAAGCATATAATGTACTATATTAATGCTCAAAAGCTTCAGAGGAGTAGCCGAGTTAGTCTGGAAACTTAAAAACAGGAAAAACTTAAAAAACAACAAATAGGTTAATAGCACCTTAAAGACTAACAAAACATGTAAATGGTATCATGAGCTTTCGTGAGTAAAACCCACTTCTTCAGATGACCAGAGTAGCTATCCTAGCCCTGGTCTAAACTCCCCTTATTTTGAAATAGCAAGCATAGCATCCACACTACCAAGTCTGTTGTTTGAAAATAAGGGGCTGGTTATTTCAAAATAATAACTCCTGCATTTCACGAGGAATAATGCTTATTTCAAAATAGTTATTTTGAAATAGCGGTAGTGTGGATGCTCCACCGCTGCTATTTCAAAACACTGTAACTACTCCCCAGAGTCATTCAAAGTAATTACTCTCCAGTGCTCCTGGGGCTCTAAGTTAAGGTAACACATCCATGTTAAGGGAGCCTGCCTCATATTACTTTCAAGGCTTCCTTGTAGTGTGGACACGCTATTTTGAAAGAGTTCTTTTGGGAGTTATTATTTCAAAATAAGTTACTTTGAAATAATTTCCTAGTGTAGACTTGCCTCTAGTGTATACTATAAGTGGACCAGTATCAGAGCATGTCACTGGACCTGTTGTATTCCCCAAACCAGGCTTGGCCAAAGAGTTCGCGGGGCCCAAGGCAGCACACTGTGGTTGGCTGAGCTACACGGCCGCACAGCTGCCAGTCAGGGCAGCGAGTGGGCAGGGCCAGGAGCTGGGCAGGGCAGGGCCCTGAATGTGCAGGGCCCACGGCAACCACCTCGCTCATCTTGCCCAAAGGCTGGGCCTGCCCCAAACCCTGCAGGAATCAAATAGATTCTAAACGTGTGTCTGGGTTCTACTTCACACAATCTGTCACTGGCTGCATTTCAAGATGAGATTGTTTCCAGAAGACATTTCACAACACAAATATGCTTTGGTTTTGTTGCCTGCTTCACCTTCACATTTTCAACAACACTATGTACACTAAATCAAAGCTAAGCATTGAATTTTCCTTAGTATTTTATTTGAAAATGAGGGAATTTCCATTTGGGGTGCTCGGTAAGGATGTAAAATCCTATGTAACTGGTTAATGGATTAAACGTAAGATTTACTCATGCATTATGGGTGTCGTTTATTGGTTAACTGTTCACATCCCTCATGCTCGGTACCTTGAAGTGCCAGTTCAGGAAACCACTTAAGCATACGTGTTATAGCAAAGCACGTGCTAAGTTCCACCGAAGACAATGGGGTGAATGTGTACCAAATATGACTGCTCCCCTGAAGTGGGGCAAGGAACAAGGTGAACATTTGTAACAAGCACTTTATTATTGCTTCAAATATGCTGTTTTAAAAATAATGTTCTATCAGCGATGCAGCCTGCACAGCTTTTCTTTCCACATGTACTCCCTTGCTTTTCCAATTACCTATATTCTTTGCATTTCTAGAGTAAGTGCTTTCCTGGTTAGTTACAAATGTGAATGTGTCCTGGTGACTCCTGGTTCCATTGAGTCAATGGCAAAATTCTCATGGACTCAGGGGGCCAGGATTTCACCATAAGCATACAATTGTTGCAGCTATCAAGCTAGGGATGTAAAAGACTAGTTGAGTAGTTGACTACCTGATAAGCCTAGGCTTATTGGGTAGTCGAGTCGACAACTCACATTTCTCCCCCTCGCTTGCTGTCTTTATATCAGAGGCAGCAGGGCAGGGGTCGGGGGAAGCAGGAGCCAGTGCTGTGAGGAGCCAGCTTAAAAGCCAGTTCTCCTCAGCACCGTCTCCGTGGTGTCACTCCCTCCCCACCTACGCTGGTGCCTCTATCAGAGACGGCAGTGTGGAGGGGCCAAGGGAGGCTGTTCCGGCAGCAACCCCTGTTCACGGGGGGGAGGACGACCCAGCTCCCTGCTGGGACCCCCTGCAGACAGGGGCTGCTGGACCCAGCATGAGCCAGGACTGGGCAAACCCAGCTCAGTCCCCAGAAGCCACCCCCGCTGCGGCTCTGCAGTTTAAATGTAGTAGGAGCCAGGCTGCCTGCGCTCCCATCTATTATTACATTTAAACTGCAGAGCTGCAGTGGGGGTAGCTCCTTCTGAGCATCTTCCCTCATAGACTAATCATGTAGTTGACACAAATTGTATCGACTACACGATTACCCACCTCTTAACACTCTTCTATCAAACCCTTTCCTGTGCAAGTGAACTCACCAAAGTGAATTAGGGTTGCCAGATCTGTTTCCTGAACAGAAGCTCAAATACTGGAGTGTCTGGTTCAAAACCAGACACCCGGCAACCCTAAAGCAAATACCTGTGATGTCTTTAGTAAAATTCACCTCTGCGCCAGGGACCAGTACAAGATCAATGTGACTTCTAAGGCCTCACAATAAATTAGTGGGAATTAAGTGGTGCTTGTGCTGTCCCTCTGCGGAGGTGACTTCCACCCCAGACGTGCTGATTCTTCTACCTTTACTCATAGTGAGTAGTCCCTTACTAAGCAAATACTTCCACTGATTTCAAATATAACTAGAGGGCAATACATGTCTGCTGCATGCCAATGCACCTCTTAGCAGGAATACATTCTGTCCCTGAAATCAAATGTTATAATGTTTCTGGTTTCAAAGGTTAAACTCCTTTCATGGATGAAACATCCAGAATATTCTTCTACTATGGACAATTCAGGAAGAAACAAAGTAAGCGAGTTTTTGTTGTTACTTTGTTTCAGTGCTGAGACTCTAACCTCTGAGCCACAGTGCATGCTACATAATTTAGGTAGCAACCCTAGTTGTACAAGGCATTAACAAACCCCATTAAATGGCCCAGATTCTGCCCAACAGGAGTTCATAGTCTACTTAGTAAAGCTGCAACTCAGACTATTAAGGAGGATGGCAGGCACTGACTCCAAGTGGGAGGAGATCAAAACTGGATAGCTAAGCACAAGGCAGTTTTAAGAATCGTGGTGAAGTAGGAGAAGAAATTTACCTTGCACACAGGAAATGGGACACTGCTTCCGGAAGAGAAAAACAGCCTGAAAAAGGCCCCAAGTCAGCAGTGAGAAAAGGAGCACCTGGGAGGAAGATTCAGTAAACATCAGGCCTGCAGGAATGTACATGTCTACACACACCCTACTTCAGATATTCTGGGTTTTTAAAATATGTACTTGGATTTTCAGTGACACGCACTTCTGCAGATAAACACTTGGGCTACGTCTACACTGGCCCCTTTTCCGGAAGGGGCATGTAAATTTCACTAGTCGTCGTAGGGAAATCCGCGGGGGATTTAAATATCCCCCGCGGCATTTAAATAAAAATGTCCGCCGCTTTTTTCCGGCTTTTAAAAAAGCCGGAAAAGAGCGTCTAGACTGGCCCCGATCCTCCGGAAAAAGCGCCCTTTTCCGGAGGCTCTTATTCCTACTTCGAAGTAGGAATAAGACCCTCCGGAAAAGGGCACTTTTTCCGGAGGATCGGGGCCAGTCTAGACGCTCTTTTCCGGCTTTTTTAAAAGCCGGAAAAAAGCGGCGGACATTTTTATTTAAATGCCGCGGGGGATATTTAAATCCCCCGCGGATTTCCCTACGACGACTAGTGAAATTTACATGCCCCTTCCGGAAAAGGGGCCAGTGTAGACGTAGCCCTGCTCAGTGTTGCATTTGTGTTTTCTTCATGGAGTTCTTTCCAAGGGGTTTATCTCTCTCTTTAAAAAGGCATCATCTTGTCCAACTAGAAGGTGTGTGTGTGTGCATAAGCATACGAGCAGCATGTTGGCAATTCTAAAATGAAAAGTGAAAAAAAAGCTGCTATGACAGATATCCTGGCTAAAAAGAAGCCCTAATCAGTTTTTCCAAGGCTATTTGACTTTTTATTAACATTCAGAAGTCCCAGCAGAGGATGAGTGTGTCAGTTTATCCCACCACTTTGTGAATTTGGATAAGCTACTTAACTTCTCCGTGCCTCTCTGTGTGAAGGAGTCAATAGTAAAATAATACTTGCAAGAGTGCTGTGATATATAATTCTGTGTGAAGTGCTTTGAGATCCTTGGATTAGAAGTGATTTAGTAAAAAAGGAACTTTACACACTTTTTAAATATGTGAGTTGTGTCTGTGTAATGGCTACTGTATACTTAAAAAAACTACAGCAGCACAGCTACTATGCTGCACTGGTGTAACCCTTTAGCATAGACACTGGCTTTGCCGACCGTCGGCATTGATAATCTACCTCCCTGAGAAGTAGTAGCTAGGTTGACAGAAGAATTCTTTCATTGACCTAGCAATGGCTTTGTTGGTTTATCTACATCCCTCAGAACAGGGGTGTGTCTTTTTCACACTTCTGAGTGATGTAGTTAATGCTAAATTAATTTTCTAGTGTAGATCCAGGTACTTGTTCAGTAGAAACTGGGCCTTTTGCAGCACTAATCATAGCATATTTTGGCTCAAGAGTGATGGATCTGCTCAATAGCAAATGTGCTAGGCCCTGATCTTAAAATGTGACTCCGGTGGGACTACTCACAGCGCGTAAAGGTATGCACAAATCTTTGATCACAAAATAGGATCCCAGTCCTGCAATGAAATTACAAGAACTCTTATTTTTATGTAATATTGTCATGTCAACTAACACACAACTTTTGGGCAGAAGTAACAGGCACACAGAAAAGAGAGGACATACTGGAAATTATTTTTCCTAAAACATCATTGTGTGTCTTTGGCATTAAAACATTTGATAAAATGGGTATAAAATGTATTACTATTTGTAAGACTGAGTTTTAAAATGGTGATCCTGACTCATGGCTGTCTGAGAACCACAGATTGTCATTTAAACGAATCTGAGTAAATCTTAATAATACAAGTCTCTGGAGGAGCAACAGAGAACTCAACAATTTGAAAGGAAATGGGAAACAATAACCAATTGTTTCAAAATAAATAACAACCTTAATCCTGTTTTGACTTTGCAGTCACATAACATGATTAGGGATAGTACCTGTTTTGCACAGATTTAGATAATTGAAAAAAAATGTTATACATATTACAGTCCTATATTTTAATAAGTTAAAATCAGGCCGTGTTAGCCTTTTTATCAAAAGGCTTTTGTTTATAACAACGTAATGTTAATTTCATTTCCAACGCTTGGGATGGCAAATACAATGTAGCTACTTACCATTATCTGGTACGGAAGTACAGTACAATCTGGATTTTTTCCAAACGTCATGGAGAATTTGAATAGATTTGGATAATTGAGGGAATTTTCATGTCACAGGACATGGCCCTATTTCAGATAACAGTAAGCTTGGAAAAATCGCAGTTCAGACCATCATTCTTGGACTAGATATGGGAGATGCAAGGCTGCTTTTTGGCTGAGAAAGAACCCCATTGTTGCCTGCTTTGCCACTCATTATTCAGGGCCTGTAAACTTTACAAGGAAATTTTGTTTTTTCACAAGACTAATAAATCCAGTTCAGTCTTGTATCTTCAACCATCCATCCAATTCAGCCAGTATTTCTATATATAAATTCTTACAGTTAAATACAGTAGTTGCCATTAAATGAACCACCTTCGGCACATTCAGCATTATTCTGCATTCTAAGCATAGTGAAAAACTGCTGTATTTTAGACACTGTCTGAGAACTCCTGGCAAACGTAATCTGAACTATAGTAGTTTATCCCTATAATTAGTTTAGGAAATAACTATGCTAATAAGTAGAAAGCATGGAAACTGTTGGCAAAAGCTGCCTGTTCAGCAGAAGGCCCTTGTGAAACATACCTTCACCCAATAATATGTATTTGTTTCCCTGTCTGCTTTCTCCTAGTTTAACATGTACTCAGAGATAAGATGAACCATTTTTTTAAAAAAAATGTAAGTCACCGTTGTCTTTGACCTTCACACATTTTAAGACTTTCCTGTAACAATCTTCTAAAGCAATTTTTGTTCTTCAGAAAAGCAGGATTTAAAAAATCTAGCTGTTTATATACTGGGAACCAAGCCATTTTCTGTGGAAGTCAATGGGGGAAAATCTTGTTGAAATGCATGGGAGTTTAGTTTGGCATTAAGCTTTTATTGGAGGTGATTTGGAGTGGATGCATTGTTCATTAACAATGAAAACAAAAGTGTGTTCTTTAGGTCATCCCATACACCTGCCCATAAAAGCTTTAACTTCCCACTCGATCACATATTTTATTTATTTAATGGATAGTAGAGGAAAGGTATTTTGTAACCATTTCAGAGTTGTAACCCTTCTGTTGATACTCCTTTTGTATCCTTCTGTCTGCACAACCTGGTTATCTTAGTTACCGTGAGTCATAATATGTAAAGCAGACCAGCTACACAGGTGGGCTGTGTCTAGACTGGCATGATTTTCCGGAAATGCTTTTAACAGAAAAGTTTTCCATTAAAAGCATTTTCGGAAAAGAGCGTCTAGATTGGCGTGGACGAAAAGCGTCCGTGCCAATCTAGACGCACTTTTCCGCAAAAAAGCTCCAATAACCATTTTCGCGATCGGGGCTTTTTTGCGGAAAACAAATCTGAGCTGTCTACACTGGCCCTTTTGCGCATAAGTTTTGCGCAAAAGGACTTTTGCCTGCATGGGAGCAGCATAATATTTCCGCAAAAAGCACTGATTTCTTACAATAGGAAGTCAGTGCTTTTGCGGAAATTCAAGCGGCCAGTGTAGACAGCTGGCAAGTTTTTCCGGAAAAGCGGCTGATTTTACGGAAAAACTGGCCAGTCTAGACACAGCCATGGTGAGTGGAGGTGGAGAGAAGAAATAGCACAAAAAATAGACTAACTATTGACTGTAATGTGAGGTCCAGGCTCTCTTTTGTAACCTGATAGTTTTCGTCCCTAAGCAGCGGATCCTCAGCTGGTATAGTCTGTGGAGCTATAACAATCTACAACAGCTGAGCGAGGACCTTCCCACAGGCAGGCTTTGATACCATTCAGCTATGATATCCAACTCACCAATGAGATAGCCCTACAAATCAATGGAATTCTGTAGTGTTTGTAGTGCACACCTCACTAAAAATACTTTGGCCAAGAGCAAACGCTTAGTATTTAGGCACTAATTTTAAAGAGGAAGAGGCTTCTAAATGGAAACCCAAATTGAGGGTTTGGGCTTCAGTGGTCCCTGACTCTCCTCTCCATCCAAGGTGACTCACAATCCTTGCTGATTGCGCTAGAAGTGCCTCATAATCCACAGGGCACTAGAGTTTCTAACAGGGTCATTTTTAATTTTTGCTTTCACCTAATTTTCTGTCTGTTTAAGACCAAGGACCTGACGTTCCCCTCACATTAGTTTTGAAACTAGTGAAGCACAATTGATTTCACTGGAGTTACTCCTGATTGTCATAGAATCATAGAATACTAGGATTGGAAGGGACCTCAAGAAGTCATTGAGTCCAGTCCCCTGCCCTCATGGCAGGACCAAATACTGTCTAGGCCATCCCTGATAGACGTTTATCTAACCTACTCTTAAATATCTCCACAGATGGGGATTCTACAACTTCCCTGAGCAATTTATTCCAGTGTTTGACTACCCTGACAATTAGGAATTTTTCCCTAATGTCCAACCTAAACCTCCCTTGCTGCAGTTTAAGCCCATTGCTTCTTGTTCTATTCTCAGAGGCCAAGATGAACAAGTTTTCTCCCTCCTCCTTATAATACCCTTTTAGATACCTGAAAACTGCTATCATGTCCCCCCTCAGTCTTCTCTTTTCTAAACTAAACAAACCCAATTCTTTCAGCCTTCCTTCATAGGTCATGTTCTCTAGACCTTTAACCATTCTTGCTGCTCATCTCTGGACCCTCTCTAATTTCTCCACATCTTTCTCGAAATGTGGTGCCCAGAACTGGACACAATACTCCAACTGAGGCCTAACCAGTGCAGAGTAGAGCGGAAGAATGACTTCTCGTGTCTTGCTCACAACACACCTGCTAATGCATCCCAGAATCATTTTTGCTTTTTTTGCAACAGCATCATACACTGCTGATGCATATTCAGATTGTGGTCCACTATAACCCCTAGATTCCTTTCTGCCGTACTCCTTCCTAGACAGTCGCTTCCCATTCTGTATGTGTGAAACTGATTGTTCCTTCCTAAGTGAAGCACTTTGCATTTGTCTTTATTAAACTTCATCCTGTTTACCTCAGACCATTTCTCCAATTTGTCCAGATCATTTTGAATTATGACCCTATCCTTCAGAGCAGTTGCAACCCCGCCCAGCTTGGTATCACCTGTAAACTTAACAAGCATACTTTTTATGCCAATATCTAAATCGTTGATGAAGATGTTGAACAGAGCCGGTCCCAAAAACAGACCCCTGCAGAACCCCACATATCATACCTTTCCAGCAGGATTGTGAACCATTAATAACTATTCTCTGGGTACGGCTTATTCCTGAGCGGGAGCATCATAGTTCTTGCGCAAGAAGCCCTGATTTCATACAGTAGAACTTCAGTTTACAGGCAGTCCCCGGGTTACATACAAGATAGGGACTCTAGGTTTGTTCTTCAGTTGAATTTGTATGTAAGTCGGAACTGGTACGTATTGTAGGGGAAACTCTAGCCAAACATTTCTCCAGAGCTCAGTTTTATTCTCCCACACCTCACGTCCCTCAGTCCTTTATTCTCAAGCTGAGGTGTCTGCTGAGAAAAGCTGCTCCGCGTCTCCCTGGTCTGCTGTGGAGGGTGCTAACTTCACGTCTCCCTGGTCTGCTGGGGGCAGGGTGCTAGCTTCGCATCTCCCTGGTCTGCGGGGGGGGGGGGGAAGCAGCTAGTGTGGGGTTGCCTCATCCCGTTTGTAAGTAGGGATCTGATGTAAGTCGGATCCATGTAACCCGGGGACTGCCTGTACTTGCGCAAGAACACACAGCCAATGTAGACAGGCAGCAAGTTTTTGCGCAACAGTGGCCGCTTTGGCGCAAGATCGTGCCAGTGTAGATACAGCCTTGGGTACATCTACACTGCAACACAATTTTGAAATAACTAGCGTTATTTTGAAATAACTTAGTCCGCATCTATACAGCAGGCAGGTATTTTGAAATGCTGTCTTCTGGAGTATTTCTTATCCCAATTCCTGTAATCTTCATTGTATGAGGAATAAGGGAAGTCAGAGGAAGAGAGTTCTAGTTAGAAATAAGTGCTGTGTAGATGCTTCCAATTTCAAAATAAGCTATGCAATTGACGTAACTCAATTTGCATAGCTTATTTCGAGTTAAGCCCTAGTGTGTAGATGCACCCTTAATCCTTAATAAAAAGTAGATCTCAATGCTTAATTTATTAATATTTACCTGAGGTCAATTTGTTGTTTCTTAACGGTTTTTAAATGTCTCATTGAAGCTAACTAGATGTGTCATCATTATTTACGTACGTACGGTAAGATGCTATGATGCAATTCAACAGTGAGGTAGGGCTAGCTTACTGGAAATGGCTCATTTCTTGCCATCCCTTTCTTATGCTTACACTTATAGCTAGCTCTTCTTCATGATGTTGCTTAATATGTCTGACATCCGGCTATAGCTTTTGATCAGATTTTGCAACATGATGACAGCCTTCAGAGCTGGATTATAATGCTTCTCATTGGAATGGGGCATTACTCTCTACTTAGCGTAAAAAAATCCAACTTTCCTTCTGCTTGGAATATGCCAGGCAAACCCCATAGCCTTGCTAATGCTTTCTGAGATAAACATATCATGTTTTGCAACCCCATAAAATACATTGAAAATTTACTTTTGTTTATTCAGAAAATTGGTTTAACTGTAGTTTGCTATTTTAAAATGACATCCCAATATGTTTAGTCTCTGAGGCCATGTTTATTCAGTGTAAATATTTGGGTACATTTATTTTAAAGGAACAGTAAAAAACATCTGTGACTTCAGTGCTGACACTGTCCGTGGTGTGCTTTTTGACTGCATAATTGGTTAAAAATCATGCCAGTTGCTTTTCTCAAGACTTCTCCCCATTTGTGACGGGGGTGTGCTGTCCAGGGTTACAGCGCCAGCATTTGCTGGAAATGACTTTATAAGTAGGACAACGTGCTGTCAATGTATTACTACATGCTGAATTTAAAGACTCCGAACAGTCTGCCCTTTCAAAACGACCATTTATTGGCAAAGTGGGGTTTAATAATCTCTTCCCATTTTCTCCATGTGGAAGAATGTTTCTTCCTGGCAGTGCTTCATTAGTAATGAAAGAGATGTCAGGGGGTCAAGAAAAAAAATTAAATTGATTTACATTCCTAACGGATGCAGCAACCTGAGAGGTGCCAAGGCAATCCACTGCCAAGTGTTGAGTTGCCAAGGTACAGGCCTGGCACAAGCTAATCACTGCTCCTTGGATCTCTCTCCTGTCAAGACTCCAGTGCCAGCTGTCTTCTGCCCCCTGCCCTAGTCTGACCAAGTGCCCTCCTTCAGATGTCAGGTCCTGTGCCCTTATCTTTTCTGGAGGGGAAGCGCATGAGTCTGCTGCACTTTGACAAGGTCTCAGACTATGTTACCCCGTACGTGCCCAGCGGCTTCAGTATGGAATATGGTAACTGCAGTTCTGTTTCCAGAGCTTGTGACCAGCAACGAACACAGTGACCCCAAAGAGCCTTTGTAAACAGCGTGTTGTTTCAGATTAACAGAAGGAACGAAGCAGGAACTTATAAGGGAGGGTTTTAGAACAGGACTCTATGCGTCTGTCTTGTGTGGAGCCCAAGCTTCTTGCTCATGGGGAGTCAGTAGGTTTATCTTCCCTCAAGTGCCCCACAACCAGTGAAGCCTGGGTGCACCTGAGCACCTACCATCTCATTTCTCATCATCTTGAATCTAGTCCAGGCCAGTCTTTGTTCTCTTCTCTCACTATCTGAGCTTGGCTGCTCAGAATCAATGTGGTGAGCTCCGTGTGAGGTCCTCGTGGCACCTTTTCAGGGAAACAGGGGTGGCCATTGCTCGAAACTCTCGTGTTTGGAGCACCCCAGAAGGGCTGGATCTTACAATCGGTGCAATCACAGCTGCAAATGATCCCTAAGAAATGGAGCATGTACACTCACATTTCTGGAGCCCTGTGTGAAAAGGGGTATGAGCGAGACACCCTACCATGCAGATCCAAGATAAAGGAACTCCGGCAGACGTACTAGAAGGTGAAAGAGGCAAACAGCTGGTCTGGTGCTGCACCCACAACATGCCATTTTTATAAACAACTGGACGCAACCCTGGGTGGGGACCCCATGTCCACACCCAAAGAGCATGTGGATACTTCCACCAGCACAGAGTCAGAAACAGGAGTTGTCCCAGAGACAGAAGTTATTGCTGAACAGATGGAAGCAGATGAAGATGTTAGGCTCAATCCAGTGACAAACTGTGCTCTAGGCAGCGAGGAACCGTTCTCAGGTCCCAAGGTTTATGAGAACTCTTAGCAACTCTCTGTGGAGCATGAAAGAAGGGACGAGACGCAGGGTAAGCAGCTATGCTCATGGGCGGGGAGTGACAGGGGGGGCACAATGGTTGCTATACAGGGCACTAAGTTGCTGTAGTACAGCAGCGAATGGGGGAGGTGGCCATGGGAGGCAGTAAGTCAATTGTGTATTGCAATGGAGTGGGGGAGGGGCAGTGGCTTGGAAAATTGCTCTTTCAGCTGGGGGCCAAGGGAGATCGTAGGCTGTATTTCTGTGAGCTGGCTAAGGTCTGCCTGGGTCTGCGTTGTGTCCTATCAGTGTGCACAGAGCTATCAGTAAAGTCTTGCTGGGAGATGGGGTCTAAGTTTTTCCGGAAGGACTTACTAATTTTTCTCACAGAGCTTCCATGGCAGGGCTGCCGTGACCCCACCACTGTGGTACGACACTTTCCCAAACCATTCCTCAGATTGTGCTGCTGGAACCAAAGTGCCACAGAGTTTGGCTGCATATAGAGAAGGGAGTCCGTGCTCGCATCCAGAAGCCGAGTCTGGGTTTGCCTGTTAACCTTCAGCAGGGATGTGTCAGCCAGAGTAATGGCAGCCTGTGGACAAGTGTAGGATTATTACAAATTGTTTCCATGCACACCTGGCTGCACAAGCACAGACTGTACTTTCTTGGGAAACCCATGCCCAACACTCCACCCATCCCTTTCCTTCCATCTTTAAAACTCATCCTGATCAGAGGGTCTAGAGAGATCTGTGTTTGCCTCTAGGGTAACAAGAAAAGTGGCCAGTTTTGTTCAGAGATGTGCATGTTAAAGAAATGTTATGACAGTACAGTCGCTCTATTGTTAACTGTTACTTTTCTAGACCAGATCTTGAGAAGTCAGGCACGTTCAGCCGCAGACAGACTCTGTCAGTGAAGGAAAAAACCTTGGAGGACAAGAGAGAATCTGGTAAAGGATGTGTTGCATCATTCAACAATTCAGAGAAAAGGGAGTAAAGTAGAGCTATGGAGATGCAAGTCAGAACACAAACCACTGAGCGCATGCTAAAGCTCATGGAAGACCAAAGTGAGATGCTTAAAGTGTCTTATCAAGATGCAAAGCGAACAGAATCAAAGGCCTCACTGTCAGTAAATCTAGAACTATTTTCACAGCAACCCTCCATCTATGTGCACACGCTCATTTTAACAATCAAGTAATGGTTTTTTCCCATTACTGGCCTGGAAAAGTTCCTGTGAAAGCAGCTATGACTTTAACAGCAGGAAGTAAATACCATTGTGAGGTTTTCCAAGAGTCTTTACCATCCCTTACCAGTGAGCATCCTGATCGAAAGACATTAAAAAAGGACAAATGTGACGCAGGTTTCTATGAATTTATTTTGTGACACAACCCCCACTAATTGCTCTGGCCCACGTGGAAGCCTGAAATATCCTTGGGTTTCATGGGAATGCCTTGCTCAGTATGAGCAGTAGGATGAGGCAGGGAATGATCCCAAACACACACAGAAATGTCAGCACTCCTACAAGTGGTTCCCTATGCCTCCTTTGACAGCACAAGTATCTGGCTGTTCAAACTATGCACCCTGTTGCTGTGTCTCATTGTTCCACCCACAGGCAAATTGTGTAAGCAATAGCATGCGGCCACTACCTGGAGGGTATGATCACATTTCCCAAAGTCACAGTCCTACGCAGCAAAATGAGATTTGTTGCCCTGCACACTTGCATAAGTACTGCCCCGATGGTGGACTTCCCCACTCCAAAGTGATTGCTACCATTCAGCTTCCAATTGAGCATCACCAGCTTACACAGAGCAGTGGCCACACGCTTCTCTACCGAGAGAGCAGCTCTCATTTGGGTATCCTCGCACTGCAGTTCAGGGCCAGCTTAGCACCCAACTCCAGGGAGGTTGCTTAACACATCCCAAAGTTCTGTAGCCGCTGGTCTTCATCCCACACCTGCATGACAATGTGACCCCACCAGTGCTGGCTTCCCTCACCCAATAGCAACACTCTACTGCGTACAGCCGATCTGTGATGTTCCTGTTTGGTGCTGTCCCTGTCTCTCACATTGTTGTCTGCATCCAAGTCTTAGTCCTCTGCTATTAAGTGTGTAAGTCAATTACACACAGGCTACGTCTACACTGGCCCCTTTTCCGGAAGGGGCATGTAAATTTCACTAGTCGTCGTAGGGAAATCCGCGGGGGATTTAAACATCCCCCGCGGATTTCCCTACGACGACTAGTGAAATTTACATGCCCCTTCCGGAAAAGGGGCCAGTGTAGACGTAGCCACAATGTCCTCAACACTTACTTTGATCACTACATGGGAGAGAAATCTGGGCTCCATGATTTCTCACAGCAGATGCTGGAGTTTGCAGCCAGGACGGTCATTCAAGTGGTGCGAAAGTAAACTGGACGCCCCGAAAAGGCTGGGAAGCAAAGATGTGGCTGATGGGACGTGTTTCACATTCCCAAAATGCCTAGTGCTCTGTTGCGCATTCCCACAGTGTTTAGTGACTGAAGGTGGCGCCAGGCACTGTGGGCTACTTATCCACATTGCTTTGCTCTATCTGGCGACAGGTTGCTAGCAATGTGGCCATGAAATGTTGACAATGGGAGGCAGGTTTGACGAGTTTTCAGTTTTGGTGACTTTCGCATGTCCGACAGCACTTCCATTGCCAAACCTTCCCAGTGTAGACATAATCAAAGTGAAAGGCTCCTGCCTTGTCACAAGAATCAGGAACCATCCCGTCCCTGCTACCTCAGTGCATTTCCTGCCAATCCTGCTGTTGAGTTGAGGTTGAACATGCCTACAATGAACAATACCATAACAGGTCAAGATATAGGGTATGTCTAGACTACAGGGTTTTGGCGACAAACCTATACCTGCATCTACACTACCGCTGAGTAACGTCACCAGAACTTAGCAGTTTTGTCGACAAAAAGCGCATTCTACGAGGAATAACACCTTTTGTCAACAGAGTTCTGTCGACAGAAGGCGTTATTGCATCTACACTGTCCTTTGTGTCTACACTCTCATGTCGACAAAGCGGCTTGCTTTGTCGACAGAACTGGCTGTAGTCTAGACGCTCTTTGTCGACAGAAGCTTTTCCGGAAAATCATGCCAGTCTAGACGTAGCCCTAGAGCATTTATCCGGCGTAGCTCGGGTCCCTAACTCAATTACATTTGTGCACTTTCCCCTCACTCTGACAATGACACAAGGTAACAGCCAGCAATGTCCCTGTACAAATCTGGGGGGAGCTTCAGTCCCTCCTTACCCTCCCTAAAGGGCACATGGAGGGTGGGAGGCTTGTTTGGGGCTATGGCAGTCCCAGACAGAAGGGGGCGCACTCCCAGCAAGTGCCTTTCACCTGCCTGGTGATTCTGTCTCGTTTCTCTATGGTTTTATGAGAACCAATCCCATTCGGGGCACATCCCATTTTCCTGGCCCAATCAAACCCATATGTTGCTTTAGTAATGATAAGAGGATGCTGTGTACTGAATTTGGTGGTCCTAGCACCTACTATTTGGGAGACGTTCTTGAACAAACAGACAAACTCTCTAAAATATATAGTAGCTATACAGCTGAGATGTTCCTATGTGCCAGTGTCCCAGATGTATATAGAAAGTGTATAGATTTTTATTGCAGCCCTTTTCATTATTCTTCCACTAATATGTCTTTTTGCACCATAGTCCTGCAATGTCAAATGTAGCACAAACCTTTACATCTGTGCAAAGCCCCACTGATTTTAGTGGATTCTTCATAATCACATTCACGTCCGTTCTAGTGGCTGTCATTGCTGAATCAGCCTTAGACCATCTGCTGTTTGGCATGGGGACTGCCGCTTCCTGTGGGTTTGTACAAGACACTAATAATAATTAACAGACCCAGAGCAGAAAGATACTTCAATCTAAATACTAGGATCAGAGCAAAGAAAGCAGGTAGTTTCAATTTTTTTTAAATGTCATAAAGTACACTTTGTTCTTGCCTTCCAGCCCTATACAAACTGCCTTGATTCTACTGGTTAGGTATTTACGCCATGTGGACTGTTTCATATCCCTCCACCAACACCTTTAGGCTACATCTACACTAGCATGATTTTGCGCAAATACTGTTAACGCAAGAGTTTTTGCGTTAAAGTATTTGCGCAAGAGAGCATCTACATTGGCATGTGCCTTTGCGCAAGAGATGTGCTTTTGCGCAAAAGCATCTGTGCCAGTATAGATGCTCTCTTGCGCACGAAAGCTCCGATGGCCATTTTAGCCATCGGGCTTTCGTGCGCAAGAAATTAACGTTGCCTGTCTACACTGGCCTCTTGCGCAAGAACAGTTGCGCAAGAGGGCTTATTCCTGAGTGGGAGCATCATAGTTCTTGCACAAGAAGCCCTGATTTCACACATTAGAACATCAGTGCTCTTGCACAAGTACTCGCTGCCAGTGTAGACAGGTGGCAAGATTTTGCACAAAAGCAGTCACTTTTGCACAAAATCTTGCCAATGTAGACACAGCCTTACAGTTTAGTGTAGCAACACTGCTTAGACTACAGCATTCCCTGAAAGACTGAAAAGATCAGTCTTTTTCCCATGGTCTCAAGGAGAAGCAACCAGCTCCCTTCTTTGCGGTCTCCCTTCCCTGCCCCTCCCCCCACTGTAACCTGTTCCTGCTCCCTTTTATTCGTCCTCAGCTGATGGGCTAATTCGTGCACCCAGCCTGATTAGTGAATTGCATTCCATTCCCCAATCAAACCTCTCTGGGGAAACTAATTAGAGAGATCAAAGGCCTGGCTCATGAGGCTGGCTCCCTGCTCTCTGACAGTCTTGAGTTGAATATATTTGAAGTTGTAAAGTGAGCTATCAGTGTTTATTAGCCATGGATGAACTTCAAGGTAAGCGCTAAGATAAATGATTCAAAGCATAAGCACTTATCCAACCCCTTGGAGTCTAGGCTAGAAAGCTCACAGCATCGCCAGAATTTCCTGCTTCTGGTTAGAGAGAGCACTAGAAAAATCTCTTGAAATGGCTCCTTCCAGTTGGAGCCAGAACCTGGAAGTGCAGCATTATAGACGTTTCCTGTGCATGGACCAGATGTTGCAAGATATCAGGCTATGGGGATGGTACTTATTTCATTTTCATTACACTGCTATCACTGTCGCTCTCGTTTATGTATAGTTAATATTGGTGAGCTGTGTGTAAAGAGCATCAGATTTCTAATTCCTCTGTCCTCCTCTTCTCCAAAGTCTGATTGCTGTCATCTTACTTTTTACTGTAGAATTTTCATGCCCATTAGTTGGCTAGTTTCCAAGCTGCTTTAAGCAGCATATAATAGCTATAAAAATAGTCATTTTAAGTTAAAAAAGCCCAGCAAAGCAACTGAAGTGTCATTTGGTAGAAGGGACAAGCAGCTATAGATGCCAGTCAAACTAACAGGCATCATAAAGGAAATGATGGAGTGAAGTCGGTTGGGTCTCATCTCATGCTGGAGCACTCCACATAGTAGCAAATAGATCTATAATATCAATGGCTGTGGCAGAAAATATACATTTCAAACCAGAGTCTAAGAAATGACGTTATTTGAGGCCAGAGGAGAGGTACATGCAATTTTTTCCCATTTGTTTCGTCAATTTCCCCTTCTCTCCCCGATTTGGATTTTTTTCTCCCACTCAACAAAATAGGGTTAGCTTGAATTTAATAAATTGGAACAGTAGCTCTGGCAGCTGGCATTTACAAGGGCCAGGTGCCATATGATTGTTCCTAGCCGCTTGTCTTTTGTTTCAGACTATACTGACTGACTAGGTTTGGCTGCTTTGCATTTACTATGCTAATATTTACTGATGGGGTTAACTTGTTCGAGTTGCACTTTCTTTTTCCTAAGTCGGTAATTTTGATTCTTTCCGAACACCTGGCCCCACCTGGATAAGTAATACAAATAAGCCTCTCCAAACAGGTCTCTGGCTTACATTCTGCTGGGTGATCCTAATTGTTCTGATGTAATTGTTAGTAACTTTAAGGGCTGAAAAATGCACTAATCATCAGCGCTGAGGTTATTCACTTTCTCACAGTCCATGGGCTGTGTCACAGCAAGACTTTACTATATATGGGCTGAATCAGCGGAGGAGGGGGGCAGTGGGAACAAGTCATAAAAGGCAAAGATCACTTTTTTTTTTATAAGAAAGGGACAATAACAGAGGGCCATAGCAACTTGATGATTTAATGTGAGTGATGTGAGATCCAAAAATACATGGCTGGTACATGAAATGAATTACATGAAAAAAATCAAGACAGGCTCTCTAGCTGCGTAATAGTCCTGTAGCACCATCATGCTGCATTTAGAGACAAGCGTAATGCCAAACCCCAGACCAGACACCTCCCTGTTCCCTACTCTCAAAACAAATAGTAAAGAATTCAGCTCTGGATGCAAATGTGGTGGATGAGAGGCTGGCTCACCCCATCCCTAGGTTGGACCAAACGAACACCGCACACTCCTAAGATCTCATAAAGTTCTGGTCCAGATCAGAATGTTGTGGCTCTAGGGCCTTTCCTGTCTCCTTTGGGACTATACTGCTTGGGAAACAATGTGGTGCATAACCAGATGATTTCTCACGCTAGG
Organism: Pelodiscus sinensis; assembly: GCF_052426305.1. Classification (NCBI taxonomy): domain Eukaryota; kingdom Metazoa; phylum Chordata; order Testudines; family Trionychidae; genus Pelodiscus; species Pelodiscus sinensis. The sequence goes on along the minus strand of NC_143056.1, from coordinate 115,476,542 downwards.
AAAGTCTCAGCCTTGAAGGTCAGAAGGGACCATTGTGATCCTCTAGTCGGGTGGCGCTCAAAGACGCACATCCTTTCAAGCAAGATGTGGGGATGTGTCACGGGAGGCATGAGCATCTGTGCCAGTATAGATGCTCTTCTTGGGCTCGTACAGAAGGGCTGTGCACACCTGGAAGGCAGGAGCCCTACTACTCAGGCTCTCCTTCCTCCTGGCCCCCCACTCCCTCACCAGGAGGCAGCCTGAGATTGGGCTCTCCTTCCCTTCTGCCCCTCCCCCCACCCTCCCCGATCCCTCACCTGAAAGTGGGGGGCTCCAGTTTCAGCCCCAGGGTGGCAGCAGCAACAGCACAGAAGAAAGGGAGGCAACAGGGTGCTAAGTCTGCTGGGAGAAGCGGGCATGATGAGTGTCTGGTTTTGCATGCCACCCAGCCATACGTCTGTGCTGCTGCTGCCGGCTCCAGAGCTAGGAGCCACAGCTCTCCACGTCCCTTGGTACGTGTACCTGGGGGAGCTATAAACGACTACAGAGAACCACTGAGCTAATCTGACATCCCGTATCTCTCAGGAGGCCACAAAAGCTCCCCCCTCCCCCGTTATAATAGATCCCAGACCTCCATCTGAGTTCCTGAAGTCCTTTAACCATTATCTGGGGATTTAGGGCCATCCCTAAGGGGGCCAGGGACACAGGCTTCTGCTCTGCCTCATTGCCCAGAGCTTTCTCCTGAGTACTGCAGCCAGGGATTAACGGGGGAGGGGGGGGAGGAATGGTGCAGGACAGCAGCAGGCATCACCCCCCGCTGCATTCACCAGGGTGGGAGAAACTAGAATGCCCCACCAGCCTCTCCCAGCCTGCTGTGCTCTGGTTCATGGTGATGGCGGGATGCTCTGCTTCCTGTTGCCACAGAGAAGCAGACAGCAGCAGGCTAGAAGGGTGTGGCAGGCCAGGGCAGAGCGGAGCAGGCTGCTGAATTGCTCTGACTTCTGCTGCCATCATTAGTGGGAGGAGGGCAGTTTGGGGTGGCTACCCCAGACTCTATGCCAGGCCCTCCAGGAATCCTCTGGGATGGTTGAGGTGTCTGCCATGGGTCCCCCAAAGCATGGGGTCTGGGACAGCTACCCCAAACTGTTCTATGGATGGGGCAGCTCTGCTTAAAGTTACCAAGAATATACCATTTACACTTTCTTAACCTGGAAGAAAATCATGCCTCAGGCAGGAGAGGAAGGCCAAAAATTTCCAGGGTTTCTGTCAATCTGACATGGGCAATAAGTTAGATCCCAAGCACATGGGCAAGACCCACCAGCAGTCAAACACCTGGGTAAGTATTCTCTGAGACAGTGAGAAATGTCCCCAGGAAAAAAATCACCATGTAGTTAGGATATCTAGGAAATCTAGGCTGAGAGTATAAAGTCTGCAAGACATTTTTATGAATGGAAAAAGATTAAAGGACACAATCAGTGATAAAGCAGGAAGGCAATAAACATGGAGGAAATGGGCATGTTAGAAAACTAACCTTAGGTCAGGCTCTGCTCAGATACCCTGGCGTAAATCAACAGTAATCTCACTGAAGCCAGTGTACTTATTCCAGGTTTACTCTGCTATGATTGGCTTCAGAATCTGGCCCCCTATGTACTCGACTATTTAAGCTAAAGCCATTTTTCATTGTCCATCACTTAAGGTTGTGAGTGGGTGGGTTGCACGCACTAAACTGCTCAGTCTCAAGGTTATCTTTTTCTAGTTTAGAAGGTCACACTTAACATTAGCTGCAGCTTTATTGGTGAGTGATTTTTTTCTCACCAATTCTTCCCCTCTTTAGTAAAAAACCTCCTATCTCTGGCTGTATCATTGGGGCTGAGTTGTTAACAGCTTTTTCCTACAGAAAATTGTTTTTAGATTTAACCTATGTCAAACACCACTCATTTAAATCTGACTCTAATAGCTGTGTTTGTCCTAAAACCATGCAGCAGTTTGGCTTAGACAATATGAAAAAAATATTGCTTAGAGGTGACTGTTTGTAAGAAGGGGGGGAAGTGATTTTGTGGAACCAAAGTAATACTAATCAAGGACCCAACCCTTTGCTTTCAGATCTACTGATACTACTTGCACTCCATTGACTTCAGTGGAAGTTAGAAATGCAGGGTTGGGCCTCAAACCAATAAACCCATACAATGTACGCAATTGACCATTTTCTTCTAATTGATCTGATTGTAAATATCGATACAAAAATGTAAAGACATCCCCTTGCTCTTTAATCTATGACTATTTCAACAGTTTCCCCTTCATATCACAAAAGTACAGATTAATATCCAAAAAGCAATGGATTTTGTAAAACAAAACAACCCCCTCCCCGAGAACAAAATGAAAAAAGAGGAATAATGTACTTAGTCTTAAGCTCTGTGGAACAGAGCTGCCTTTTTGTTCCGTGTTTGTACAGTCCCTTGCACAAAAGAGCCCTGGTCCAGAACTAAGATGCTATGGGAACACCAATAATTATAATTTCTGTCACCGGTGACAACCTAATACAAAACTCTAAGCAGCAGCTACCTGATTATCCAAAGAAGGAGTAAGGGTTTTGTTGGAAAAACAGTAGCCAGGGAGGTTCTTTAACTTCCAACTATTTTTTATGCAGGTTCTTGTCCCATTGTGGATCTCTGAGGATCAGAAAGCATTGCTAAATGGCCCTTTGCTTTGCTGCTCTGTCGGCATTACTGGAGGGTGGAACAAAGAATCTTTAAGAAGAGCAGAATGAGTTAAGCACCTGTGGCATGTGACTAGAATGATTAAGTAGTATGCTCATTCAGTAATCCTTATTGTAAAAATGATCCATCATAAAACTGAAGGGACTGGCCACGTTGGGAAATACCTACGGGAAGCTAGTGACCTATACCTAAACCTGCTGTTCCAGAAGGAATTAAGGAAGCTGTGTGTTATGGGTGGGGTGGGTGTGAAGGCCGGTTGGAAGAGATACTGAGCCAGATAAGTAGGCTGGGTCCATGTGATTCAAGTGTTTCAGTGCGCAGGAAATGTCGAATCCTTTTGATCTTTGAGCAGCTTATGTGCCACTGGAAAGATGCAGCTTATTGAGAGGTAACTAATAATAGAGGACTATGCACTGGGGTGCATATATGTTCACACATTACTCTGCAAATTATTGGCCTCTCCCATGACCTTTGGCTAGTCAAGGTAAGTTGCACTATAGAGCCCAGCTTACCCTTCCTTGAGGCAATTTCACTATAGTTATATCAGCAATGCAGAACATGTGACAACGCCCACATGCTTTTCATGTGGCCGCACAGCTGCTTTATTGCCTGCAGTTTGTTTAACTACGAACTGGCTTGCAGCATAACTGGAAGTTCTCAGTGGGTGGTGGCTCAGGGAGATACCGGCAAAAAATGTCATTGAATGGATTGGAGAAGGCTAGACATGTAATATAGCTGTTGAAGGGGTCACCTTCAGGCGACTGAATACAGCTCTCCCCAGGCCTGATCGGAAGCCACTGAAATTATTGGGAGCCTTTTCATGTATTTCAATGGTGTTTGGCTCAATTCCCCACGGACCACATACCTGTGGAATTGTAAAGGCACCTCACATTGTGGACCTCACCTTCTTACATACCTTAGTACTATGCCAGCTGATAAGAGAATGATGCTGACCTCTTATCTCTGGTGACTCATTAATTCTGGTTCTCTTACAGTTTAAACTCAGGTTCCCCCAGGTTGTGTCCTCCATAGAACCCACTTCAATTCTTTTCAATGCTCTAAACAAGAAGGAAGATGGATAGTGGGGGTTCAGAACTCCCCTATGACCTTCCACAGCTCCACCCCCCTCAGAAATAAAGCAGGTCTCTCTTCAGCATACAAAAATCAGACTCTTTCAATGAGTTGCTTATTTATTCTGGACAGGTTCATGTCTCCCCAAGGAAGGCTTTGTCTGGAACATTTTACCGGTAATGCTGCTATAATTAGACAGATATATACAGGTCTCAGTATATCAGTATAACACCCTGTGTGGGCACTCTTATTTGGATATTAAAGTGACTGTTTGATTTAGCATAAAGTTAAGCCTCCTCCCCAAGTGATATAAGCTAAACTGGAAAACGGCTCCCTCATATCAGAATAAGAATACCCACTGGCAGATGGGAGGTGGGGAGGAGGAGAGCATTAAACAAGTTATTAAACTTATAGTGTATTGTTTGCCTACACTGGCATGTTTTGTCACCAAAAATTGCCTTTTGGTCACAATGTGACTTTTGTTGGGAAATAAAACTTCCATCTCTGCGAGATAATGTTGTCTTTTCCCTGCCCTTTACTGTCGACAAAGAGCCAGTGTGGATTCTGCAGTTTGTTTTGTCCAGAGAACTTGCTTCCACCAGTGTCCCACAATACCTGCCCTGATGGCTGTGCTCAGTGTTTTGTGATCTCTGCTGCCCTGCAGGCACGTGTCCCTCCCTTTTCAAAGTTCCAAGAAATATCTGACAGTTGAGCAAGCTGCTCCTTTTGGAGAACAAACACAAAACAAATCATTGCAATGCTCCTGTTCTGCTGCGGCAAAAGGAGGGTTGGAGACACTGCTGTGCAGCTTTGACTTTCCTCAGCACAGAGAGGGAATCCCAAGAAGCGGAAGGATCAGCTCTGCCATCTCACAGCTCTGCACTGAGGGACGCGTACCCACAGTGCTTTGCTCTATCTTTTGAGAGGGGATCTAGTAACGTGGCCATGAAAAGACAGCAATGGGAGGCAGAAAAACTGGTCTGACCGTTTTTTTACTTTTGGCAACTTTTGCACATCGGCAGCACTTTTGTCGCCAAACCTTCCCAATTGTATAGGAAGGTATTATAGCCAAGGCTTAAGGCTGCAGTTCCAATAATGCAAACTCAGAGGCCCATCCTCTTGCCTGAGGGACAGCCTGATGCATCACCATGAGGTGTCCAGAGGTCAGGGTGCTTCAACAGGGCCTGCCCGCCCCCCACTTTGCCCATAGCACTAGGAAATACCACCAGCTGCTGTGATTAGCAGGCAGGTTTTCCCCAGGCATTTATGCTTGTTCTCAACCAGGGTTGGCAGGGAGGGGGAAGGTGACAAAGAATGGAACAGATTGCGTTTCCTGTCAGTGGGAATAAGAAGGAAGAAATGCCCACCCCAGTGTAAATAGGGCTCTACTACCCTGTCTCCATGACAGATTAATCAAGTTTCTAGCAGCCAGATTTCGATGCCCTTGCAATGAGTACCATCTAATGCCACAGGTTGTCCCACAAAAGAAGGAGCCATGGTCATGCTGTTTGAAACACTCTTGGAAGTAGGGATGTGAAGGTTTATCCAGTTAACCAGTAAGCCTCACCTGTTAACTGGTGGGGCTGGAGCAGCTCTCCCCCTGCTGAGAACAGGCACGGTCTGTGTCTGTGAACTTACGGTACCTAGTACTATAGGAGACTGATGTTGGTTTGGGGTCTTTAGGCATTACCATAATATTAACAGGAATAATCAACAACATGCGAAATGGCAGCAGCAGGGCACTTTCAGGCCTAATGAGTATTTCCAGGTGTATTGAGGAAAATGCATCTTATGCTAGGGTCAACTATAGCCAAAAATCTGAAAAGAAAGATGGTTGCAAATCTGAAACTGATGAATATGTTGCTTTCCTGGAAGCTTTGCATACCACCTGTAACAATGGCATGTCCATCTAGAATTTACACACAGACCAAGTGACCCCATTCATCTATTACAAGCACCACCCCATCATCAAACTGTAAGGCTCACTTTAATACCTCAACTGCCTGAGTCTTTGAGGTAGAACAGTGCCAAAGTTTCCGTTCCATGCAAACCCAAATGACCTAAAATGGCTTTTCTTCAGCAACCAGAATTACTCTTCCTTAAAAGGAAAACAGTTTATCTGTTGCAATCTTGAGACTCAATGGGTCAAACATCCTCAGTTTGGTGTGTTGCTCTGTTGCTGAATGGAGCTCCAAGCCTAAGGTGAACATTTCCTGAAGTGAATTAGATGAGTTTTCTATAGGCATTTTTCTCATTCATCTCAGATTGTGTTGCTGACCGTAAACTCTTCTACCTCTCTCTCTCACACACACGCTCGTGCGCTCTCTCTCTCTCTCGCACGCGCATACACACACACACACACACACACACACACACACACACACACAGTCAAGTCTGTATCCTTGGGTGGAGAACAGAAAAATTCAGAAAGCAATACGCACACTGCTGCGTTGCCAAGGAGAGATCATACACACCCACACCAGAGAATGCCTGGTGAGTCACACCATTCCACAGCTGCTCACTGCAGTTCCTGCCCTTGGGCTAGAGGTTAGTCATGGAAAGCCACCAGAACTCCAGGAGATGTTCTCAAGGTTTTACCACTTACTGACACAGGCTGCAATTTTGCCAGGTGGCGACAATCCCTTTTGTTACAGGTGTCAGACCATCATGTAATTCCAGGAGCCAAGACGACTTTCCTTCCCAACTCACCAGGTATCTCACCTGCAGGAAGCAGTTGCTCTCCACAGCTCTCACCTGCCAAACAGCCATTAATGGGGGTAACTTCTGCAGAATGACCACAGTCGAGTCAATGCCAAGAATATTTCCTCCTCTCTTCTAAGACACCTGTTTGTTTTATAGATTAATTTACAAAGATCAATTTACACACACACACACACACAAAGGCTACACCAGCTGAGAACTTGTCTCCCTCCCCCAGCTCCATCAGTGCTGTACACACGGTTTTACGAAGCAACCACATAATCACCAATGCTGAAGAAACCGAAAGATAAACCGTCTTGCTGCATTCTCAAGATCATAGAGCAGCAATTAAACCATCGACAAACGGGGCACAAATCAAAAGCAAAACCAACCAAGATGGCTTCTGATTCCTGCATAGAATTGCTCCCCCTCCAGCAGATCACTTCCCCATCCCACCCCACAACATGCAAAACTACGATAGATGCTCCTCAAATGTGCGATCAGTGAGATCTCCATAAATAAGAGATGGAAATTGGGCAGAACAAAGCACAGTCCAAACCCAGAGAGAGGCAATGGAGACACTCATGTGATTTAGAACAACTTTATTCTGATAGCTTTTTCCTAATCCTTTGTCTATTTCCTCACCTTATCTTGAATTATCAAAGATATCTCAGCAAATCGCAATGAGGATATTCTTTAGCCTACCCTTGGGAGAAAGGAGAGCTATGACGACACCATGCTCTGTAGCAATCTGAAACTGGTTCAGTTCTGTATGGTGCTACTAAATGGACATGAGATCAAACTCCAAGCAGTAGGTAGCCCCATCCTGAGCAGATAGTACCTACTGCATGCTCATAGACACCCGAGGGGGCATTTTTAAGGGAACATATACATTGCATGCAATGCTGATCACGTCTCCTTGAACCGAGTTCATTGTTTCACCAGTATCTTCCCACTCATTCAGTCTTTCCCTGGCAGGCAACCAAGTGGAATCTGTTCGATATATGGGCAAATCCCTTCCAATACAATAATCCCACCTAGTGAAACTTTCATTGCAAACTCAGCCCTTGCTTTTCTCTGTCCATTAGTGCCATATAAAAAAAATCATATAGGTACCACCCTGCTTGTGTCAAACATTTTAAAATGAGAGATGGGCCTCAGCTATAGAGATAAGTCTCGGTGGGGCAGCTGTGTTAGTCTGTATCTGCAAAAATGAGGAGTTCTTTGGCCTCTTAGAGATGAACAGAGTTATTTGGGCATAAGCTTTCATGGGCAAAGATCCACTTCGTCAAATGCATTGAGCGGAAATTACAGAGACAGCCTAAATATCCTTGCACATGGAAGAAGGGAGTTATCTTATCAAGTAGAGGACCAGTACTAACTGGTCCAATTCAGTCAGGGTGGATGTGTCTACTCCCAACAGTTGATGAGAAGTGAATACCAAGAGCCAGGAAAACTGCTTTTGTAGTGAGCCAGCCATTCCCAGTCCCTATTCAAACCCAGATTAATGGTGTCAAGTTTGCCAATGAATTGTAGCTCTGCAGTATCTCTTTGAAGTCTGTTTTTGAAGTTGTTGTTGAAGGATGGCCACTTTTACACCTCTTACTGCAGTACTGGCTTGTGCGTTGCCATTATCCCTGTCTGATTTGTGTCCATTCTTTTGTGTAGAGACTGTCTGGTTTGGCCAATGTGCATGGCAAAGGGGCATGGCTGACACATCACATTAGTACACGTGCATGTGACTGAGCCCTTTGTGGTGTGGCTGATGGGGTTAGAGCCTATGATGATGTCATTTGAGTAGATTTGTGGGCAGAGTTGGAATAAGGTTTGTTGCAAGGATTGGTTCCTGGTGGGCTAATGTTTCTGGGGTGTGATTTGGAGGAATCATTTTCCAGGGTAGGATGTAGCTCAGTGACGGTGTGCTGGAGGGGTTTTAGCTGGGGGGCTGTAGGTGATGACCAGTGGTGTTTGTTATTTTCCTGGTTGAGCCTGTCCTATACTAGGTAGCATCTGGGTATCTGTATGGCTCTGTCAACTTGTTTCCTTACTTCCCCCAGTGGGTATTGTAGTTTTAGGAATGATTCATAAAGATCTTGTAGGTGTTTTGTCTTTGTCTGAAGGATTGGAACAAGTGTGGTTGTACCTTAAGGCGTGGTTGTGGACAATGGATCATGTGATGTGTCCTGAATGGAAGCTGGATGCATGCAGGTAAGCATAGTGGTCAGTAGGTTTCTGGTATAGGGTGCCGTTCATGACTATAAAGATCGGCTTCAGAGCCAAACTCTATCAAGGTTTATCAGTGCTCAGACTTTGTACAGCTTGACAGTTGTTTTAATTCAACCCATTATAGCTAGGGTTGAAGGCCTGGCCCTAGCAAAGAAAATGGGCATTTTGCTATTGACTTTAATCGGATGAGGATTTTAGGCAGGGACAGTTGCAAAGCTTGAAATGGGATCAAGACCCCAGAACTGAACTACCAGGTGGGGAGGCATTGGGATTTCAGTTCTTGCATCTGGCGCAGTTTGAATTTGCTTGCAATCAGATATGAAAAGCAGGTTGATTTTATGGTGGTTTAAAAGAAACGCTGCTCTTCCATCTGGCACAAAACTCAAAGTCCATGTGGCAGGATCTGTATGAATCAGCCCACCTACAGAGCAGCTTCTGATACTATTGGAGATGTGTTTGTATAGCATGTGAATCAGTTATTTCAAGCAAAGTACCTGATTTTTCTGCCTCTGCCCTACTGCTAATCTATGGCTCATATTGGCAATGGAATATACTTACTTGTTTTATGTGCATCCTGTTTCAAGGATGAGTTATTGAGAAACCATGATATACATCTGGATGAAGTGAGAATCAAACTACTCTCCTTACCTGACCACTCCTCCCCCCCCCCCCGGTCTTTTTTTCATGCAAATTCCCTTACCACTTATATTACAGTGGTGGCTTGGCAGCCCTGGTTCATCAGAGCTCCATTGTGCTAGGCACTGTACAAACATGTAAGAGACCATCCTTCTCCCAAAGAACTTACAGACTAGCTAGACCAGACAGACTAAAGGTAGAAGGGGAAACAGAAGCACACAAAGCCCAAGTGACTCCCTGAAGGTCACAGAACAGCTGAGTGGGAGACCTGGGAATAGAACTCAGAAACCCTGCATTCCCTCTGGTACCCTAGTCCCTGGATGCGAACACCTCTCAGATGGGGATTATGCTGTCAGACTCCCTTCAGGATCATAGAAGTTTTAAGTCAATGATTACAGTGATTTAAAAAAAAAAAAAAAGGTTTTCCTTGTAACTACAAACCACATTCTGCCTTGGGATAACGGCACAGTAAAGGAACTACACAGGGTGACCAAAGGTAGCACAATCTGGCTCTCTAGGAAGAGGTATTTTGGTACGATACAGGGAAGACATATTTCTGCTGCGGCATATTTTATATTCACGGCTGCTGCCAGGCCTGGGAAGCTTCATGGTCTAATAAATCCTGGAATGTCCAATGTAGCTCTGCTTTGTGCCCCATAATCCCACTGACGTTAAGGGAAAATTCACTCCTGGCTTCCAAGGGAGAAGACTTAGTCCTTGTGTAGTAGCTTCTGAGAGAGAACCGCCGTTGGCATGTTAAGGGCGAGGCATTCCAGCAAAGACTCGTTTTATTTCCAGCAGTAGGAAGTCATAAAGTGACTTCAGATTTAATAGCCATACTGGGTGGAGGAAAAATATCCCAGCTCAGGAGAACAGTTACGGGCTAAGTTCTGAGTGGATAAATGCAATTAATTGTAGCAAATTTATAACTAGGAGTTACCGCAATCAATGACTGATGGGATCGTTTTTCTACCAGCTGACTATATACTTTACCAGATAAAATAGTAACAGTGTCACTTAGCTTGCCAGAGGCAAACTACTCTGAGAGCTACGTGCTGGTCCAAAGATCCCCTGGGTAAATTATGCCAGTCAGGGATTGTGGAAGTGCCAGGGAGACGCTCCACTATGCCTCCGACACACCCACCAGGACTGAAGTGAGGGGGTGTTGCCCTGACAGACGTTCTAGCAGCAGAGGCTCACCATGTATTAGGAGACTCTTCAGGGCTGCACTGAGCTGATGGTACAGCACCAACAGTTGTCACGCAAGGGTCTAAGAGCCAAGTGGCTACATTTCAGGGATACACAAGCAAAGAACAGATTGGCAGCTGGGAGTACATTTCCCCCTCAGAACGTTTGGCAGGGCCATCCCTAGGCATATGCAAATTACATGACTGCATAAGGCACTCAAAAATTTTGGGCACCAAGTTTTCGGGTGCCCCAGCTCAGCTGAGTGTACTTGTATGCCTAGCGTACAGCCCTGTCCTTTTACTGACTGGTTCCTCTCTGGCCTCTCGTCCCAGCTGCTCTTTCCTGTCCACAGCAGCAGGGCTTTTCTCTGCCCCCCAGCTGCTAGCGGGGGCTAGGGCTCCATCCTGCCAGACTGGAGACAGAGAGGAGCTGGCCCCAACCTCTGCAGTGCCACTCTGCTCCCCAGGGAAGCCCCCAAACCGTAGGCAGAAGCCGCACACAGGGTGTGTGTGTGTGTGGGGGGGGGAAGCCCTGAGCCCCTGTAGAAGCCACAAGAAAGCTCCACACCCTTAAAAGCCATGTGGGGGAGGAAGCCCAGACTCCCCACCCCAGCAGAAGCCACATGGTGGCAGGTGGTAGCCTCTGCCTCAGCGCCCCATAAAGTGTCAGGAAAGCCCTGATGTTTGATCTTAACAAGCTAACATATTGTACCTGTGCTAGGGTCAGGATCAGCCAGGCCCAGGCCACACAAGGAAGAGCGCTTACCAGTTCTGCTGGTTTGATGTTACAGGACAAAATATTGGCTTTTAAAGCTATAGTTTTAAAAAATGTGCTAAGCATTTTTTTGGGGGAAAAAAAAAACCACCTTCAGACACTCAAAAAAGGCTTAATTAAAATTATGGAGCCATCTCCCGCTGTTCATCACTAGTTATCCCTTGCTAGGGGACACCACCTGGCTACAGGGGATCCAATAGCCATGTCGGGCCGTTGGGCAGGGTGGGGGACCAGCTCCGTGCTCCTGGAAGGGTCAGCCAGACGTCAGCACTGCCTGGAGCGTCACACTGGCTCACTGCCCCAGCCCTCAGCATGGCCTGGAGCGAATTGCAGGGCTCTGGAGGTGATTCAAAGGGCCTAAGCCACTAGGCACCCCCACTGCTGCCACAGTCCCTTTTGAATCACTGGGCCCCAGAGCAGGTGCCCTTTGCCCTCCCACAGCCCTAGCTCTCAGCAGGCCTGCCTGGGTATAACCTTCAGTTCTCCGTGGACAAGCTAGGCAAACCCCCCAGTCTAGGAGTTGTAGCTATAGTTACTTGCTGTACATTTTTCAGCCACTAGAGCTGTACTTGTAGAGCAGTGGGGCTCAAAGTGTGGGCTGCGGACTGCTCGTTGTCTCCGCCCCTCCTGCAGGTGGGCCATAGGCTCGGGGCTCACCCACTTTCCTTGAAGCGGGAAGCCTGAATGGGCGCTCCAGCCCAGTGACCCTACCCTGTGAGGTTGGAACATCTGCAGGGCGAGGCGAGGCGGGGGGGGGGGACTTTTGTGGGCTGGATCTGGCTTGCAGAAGAGGGAAGCGGCTCCATGTGTTGCGGCTCCTCCTCCCCCCCAGCTGGGGGAATGGCAGCTCAGGAAACTGCTCGCCTGGAGGCTTTCCCCACTGCTCCCATTGGCTGGAATCACGGCCAATGGGAGCAGCAGGGGGTGGTGCCTGGGATCAGCAGCAGGTATGGAACCAGGTAGATTCATGCCCATACTGCACCTCCATACCTCCTCCTTCCACTCAGATCCTGTACCCTCCCTCCCAGCCCAATCCTGGACTCAACCTCCCACAAAACCCCCCTACTTCAGTCCACTCCTGCACCCAATCTCCTGGCTAGACCCTGTACTCCCACCCCATCCTGCACCCATTTTGTGATATGGATGGTTGGCTGATGGTCCACACAGACAGGGACTGCGTTGAGCAGGGTGGGCTGCAGGCCAAAAGGTTTGAGCAACACTGTTGTAGAACATTCCAGCCAAGGTGTGGCAAGCAGGGAACCAGGGTGCTATGTGGAAACCTGTTTGTTTCCATTAATAAACACTTCCTTTTTAAGAAAGCCTGTGATAAAATATCATGACAGGGCTTGATTTGCCTTGCCTAAGTATGGCATAATTAGAACACCATGATTTTTTTCAAGTCACTAATTATTCCAAGTGACTATATTCACTGTGCAGAATGTTTTTGATGAATAGAGCTTGTTTTTCATTCATGGCCTGTCTGTCAGGCAAAAACAATTCTGAAATGTATGTTATTCCAGTGCCCTTTTACTTTTTATTTGTAAAATCATGTGCTGAACACAAATATTCAATTTCCTGTATCCTCACGACTGGTTGCAATTTTTCTTTTTTACTCTCTCTTCTTGGTAAAGCCTCATTTTAAGATATCTAGATGGAATCCTTTGACCATACTAAGTTATCAAACAGCTGCCTGATGTAGCCACTTGTAGCATAAAGCCTCATTCTGTGAATTTTGTAAACTGCTTCTTGGTGAACCTCCGTATGCTAAGGGACACAGATACACCATGTGACTTGCAGAGGTAGATAATTGTAAGCAGATGTGTGTGACCAGTGGCAGTACATTGCAATAGCGTGGGAAAAAAAAAAAGAGAAACTCTGCACATGTCACTGCTAGATTTTTTCCGCTTGTTGATTGCCAATGGTGAGTTTTGCAACTGCCTCATTCACCACATTATCGCTGTCAACTGGAGAACAAAGATTTCTCACAGGCTTAGGTTGCATTGATAAAACAGCAGCACAGATCACTTCTAAACAACTTAAATTTTTTGCCATCCCCTGGTTTTAATAAACGAAAAGTCCTGTGGCACCTTATAGATTAACAGATTTATTGGAGCATAAGATTTTGTGGGCAAAGATCCATTTCATCAGATGCATGTAGTGGAAATTACACTCAGGCGCACTGCCCCAATGGGACCAGAACCCAGGATCAATCTGTCTCTCAGTACATAAAGTTATTTGCCCCCTTTACCAATGAAAGAGCTTGCAAAGCTGTTCTCTTGTCCATGTAACAATCATTTACACTGGGTTTAATAAAAGTGATTTTCTCTCTACATTCAAAAAAAAATTTCCTGCAGGATAACAGAGTGACATCATCATGCCATCTGTGTCCCACTGCACCTCTGCCGCCTGACTCCCCCCTCCCTGGTGCTCTGGGGGGGGGCAGAAGCCGTGAGGCCTCCCCTCTGCCCCCTCCTCAGTGCTCCGAGGACATGGGAGCCATGAATTGAGAGCCATGGGGCCTCCCCACTCCCTATCCCCTCATACCCCCCCCTTGGTCAAGACCCCACGCCCCCAGCCCACTCACACACACACCCTCCACCAAGACCCTGCATCCTTACACCCCACCATAACCATGACGTTTTCTCACTTGAGCAATGGAGCAAAGCTGACTTATATGGGTGTATAGACACATCCTAAGAAAAAAGACCATGGCAGATCTGTGCAACTGGGGACACCATCAATACTGTACAGCTGCTGGCTTGTATCTGAGTCACCGGCACCAGCGTTACGACTAGTGAGATTGGAAAGATCTTGGCCTCAGTATTAGCCAGTGTGACTAATGGTCAGGCATGTCCAATTTGCCCCATCACTGAGGGGCCTGCTGAGCACCCACACTCTGAAATTAGGCCATTCTGGTGGCCACCCAAAATCACGAGTCACTTCTGACCAGTTTGTTTAATAGCAATGATACCAGTCTCTGTGCAGGGGGGAGGCTGTAAAGCTTGTGTCTTCCTAAAGGCGAACACCTCCCCCAGCTCCCAAAGGCCTGACCACTGTCTGGAGACCATCACCCTGCTGGGCTAGGAACACCGTTTAAAGGTGGGGCATCCCTCTCCTCTACCTTCATTACACAGGGAAGTTATGTCAGTGTCTTGAGTCATTAAAGCAAAATTGGAGTCAAGCTGACATGGGAAGAGGCAGCACCTTGTGCAACTTGCAGCGATGAGCACGCTCAGCACAATGAAGGTGTCTGTTTGCTTTAGTCTTGCTTTTAAATCAGCGTTGGCGTTGAAATTAGACTCCTGGTTAAATGTAGATTCCCGGTTTCTTGCTCTCAAGCAACACAACCTACTGGTTGAGCAGGGACAGCCATTTGCCACACTGTGGGAAAAGGGGACTGGTGCTGCCAGCCCCACCCACACGTCAGCTTTAGGCTAAGTTGCTCGTCTCCACTCATTAACCTTTCCACTGCCAAGGCAGAGGGGCCCCCACTTCCAAGGGCAGTGCTGCTGCTATTGGTGCAGGGCCCAGTCTAGTGCTCCGGGAAAACACAGGAAACAGCTGGGCTTCCAAAGGGTTTGGATGGCCTAGAGCCCAGCCCCAGCACGTTGCCAGCTCTGCTGGACACACAGCTAGGGTTACCAGTGTCGGGTATTCACCCGGACAGTCCGGTATTTTCTCCTCCTGTCCAGTAACAAAAAAACAAAAAAAAACAAAAATCAGAAAATACCAGATACCTAAAATGTCCAGTATTTTCTGATATTTTCCCGGCCAGGTGCTTACTTGGTTCTGCAGGGGAGCTGTCCAGTCCAGCACAGGGAGGCAAGATGGCAGACGGCTGCCAGCAGCCTGTTAGAGCCAAAAAAGCCTCAAAAGCATTTCTTAAAGAGGCCATGCATTTTTTTTGGCTCAACTTTGGTCTCCTCCCCCCACCCAACAGAATTTTTTCCCCTATGGTTTTTTTTGGGGGTGGGGCGGGGAGGTGGTGTTCAGTATTTTTGGTTAAACCATCTGGCAACCCTACACACAGAAGCAAGTTACTGTGTTTTGGTAGCTTTCCTCACTATAGTGGGCTGGTTGATTTAAAGGCACCTTCCCCCAGCCCTGCACTTTCCTTGCCCACATATGCAGGAATAAAGTAAGTGAGAATCAGGCTGATTTGTTCTGTAATTTCTAGGGCTATGAAGTGATTAAAAAATTTAATCACGAATAATTACATGATTAATTGCGTGCACCTCCCCTTTGAAATGCTGCAGCGGCGTTTCAATGAGGCAGCACTGCATGGAGCCCAGGGTCAGCTGGAGGCCCCAGCTGACTCTGGGGTCCATGCAGCACTGCCCTTTGGAAGCACCATGGCAGCGGTTCCAAGGAGCAGCCCTTTAGGAGCCTGGAATCAACAGGGATGCGAGCTGATCCCCAGCTCTGCTGTTGGAAAGTCCCTTTGAAATGCTGGAGTGGCACTTCAAAGGGGCTTTGCAATGTGTAGCCGGAGATCAGCTAGGCACTCCAGCTGATCCCTGGCTCCGCTTGCGCTGCCCCTTTGAAGTGCTGGAACAGCACTTCAAAGGGGCAGCGCAGCATTAACACCTGCAATTAACGTGTTAAAAAAATGAACGCGTTAACCCTGTCCCGAGTTAATCGACAGACCAAGTAATTTCATCTAACCCCAGTCACCTCATATGAGCCAGGCTCTCTGTATAAACCCAGCCCTGCCACCAAGGGAGGGCGGAGCAAAAGGTGCAGTTGCCCCGGGGCTCCTGGTCACCACCAGTGATACCGATGGTGGTGGCTGGAGCATCAGGCCCCTTTGAATTGCTATGGGAGCACCAGAGCGTTGCTCCGCATGCCTCTGAGTGCTGGAGAATGCCACAGCCTGTACAGTGGTAAGGGCCAACTGCCCTTGACCCCACCTCCTCTGAGCGAGGGCCCTTTCCACTTCTGGCTCTGAGGTCGGCAGTGGCTGTTGGCTCCACTGTACAACCACAACTGTAACTAAAAATACTAAGGGGCACGCACAATGAATTTCTTGACAGCCCCACATTTAATGGCTACTGCTCTCTTTTAGGGACCCAGGAAGTTAATATTTCAGGTACAATGAACCAGCTGCTAGGTTAAAAACACAAAACAAAACTGGCACATCCTTCCTAAAGAAAGCTCCTAGAATTTTATATCAGATGGAGTGGGGAATCTTGCTCCACCACTGACTTAATATGTGGCCTTGGGCTGCAACCCTGCTTCAGTTTCCCAATCAGTAAAATACAGATAATATTTAAAGGCTTCTGGTGAAGCTCTTAATTAATGTGTGCCATGTGATTTGCACTCAGATGAAAGCCACGACAGAAGGGAAAAGTAGTACCCATTTTTAATGGCGTCCACCTGCTGCAATTATCCACCTTAAATTTCCATTTCAGCATCCTAAAATAAGGGGTGTAACATTCTTGCTATTCCAATTCCTGAGCTAACTCAGCCACCCCAAGACTCTAAGGTTTGCATAGGCATCATCAATGGCTATGCTGTGAGCGCTTGCTACTGGCTCTGGGCTTGCGGGCTAGCCTGGCCCCAGGGAAGAGGTCAGGTAAAATGACCAGAACCTATTCTAACATCCCAAGAGTTTAGCAAGCTGAGAGTTCACCAAGCATAAATGACTGGCACCCCTTGTGTGAGCATGGCCGAGATCCCAGCCAGTCCTACACACCAGGCTTGTTTTGGTACGCTGATGTGGGCAGTTAAATGCAAACCACAGTGCAGAGGAGTTCCTTGTTTGATTGTGTGCAACAACCTCATTCTTACCCTTTCTGCTGGTAACAATTCCCTTGAGAATGGAATCACTGTAAGTCTTTGACACCACCATGAAGCAACGTACAGCATGAAATAATTCATAATCCTTTTCCTCCCTGCCTCTCACTGGGCCAGAAAGCCAGATCCCCAGCCTGTAAATGTCAACAGTATGAAAATCTGAACAGTTTTTGCATAACTTCAGCATGTCAGAGCCATCCGGCTGAGCAGTGGGCGCTGTCCAGGATTCTCAGTGTCCTGGACACTACTCAGTGTCCCTATCCGGTTCCCTTATTTTGAACCTTTAACCCACACACCCGGACCTTTTCTCATTATTTGTCCCCTGTGATCAGTTGAGCCTGGGTCTAGTCACCCCTCCCACAGGGCTGCGGGAGGGGCTTTGAGAAGTGGGCAGGCTAGTGCCCACCCACCCACCCCCATGGTTTTCAAATAGAAAAAAAAACAACCCCGGTGTACTTGTTTTACAGGGGTGGCAAAAGGCTTTGTTAGCGTGCTTGTAGAGCACCCTGAAGGCGTTGATTGCTAGTCAGTGGCTGAACTGAGTCAGGGAAATCACATTCACATACCAATGCTCCTTACCTGGGAAAAGGTGGATTCATGGGAGTAAGGCCCCAAATATCAGTCGGAGGGGGAGAACGGTACTTGCAGATCCTGTTTCATTGGGTTTCCAGCAATGTGTCGCTGCTTCCAAGTGCTAACCAGTTTTACATCACACAGAAAAGCCTTTGCCTGTGTTCCTTTGATTCCCCCACTACAGCCCCAAGTGTTAGCTGTTGGAACACACAAAACCATTAGCCACAAGTCCTGAAGTGTTTGGGGGCTGGGAGAGGAGGGGGGCATAGGGAGAACTCGCACATCGAAACATAGTGGCTGAGGGTTTCTAATAGAACAGCGGTGGGCCCGGTGCAGACTCCCTGCAGAGGGGTTATGACACCAGGCCTAACCTGCAATATGTTTTTAGCCAGGGGAATGGTTGCACTGATAGTGCAAACCTCCCCCCAGACACAATTTACTCTGGTGCGGCTGTAAAGTAAACCGTAGCAGTATAAATCACATCTAGCCTAGAGGTGCCAACACTCTGCCTGTGGCAACTCAAAACCCACTCAAATGCCCAGTCAGATGCCCGGCTCTGACACTCCCTGTGCTTTAACAAACTCACTTCTCCTTTCTGCTACTGATTCCTCATCTGACAATTACACCTGCCGCCCATTTCCCAGGGGAGGTATACTGGCTTAATGCATGTTTGCAAAGCATGATTGTGTGGGTGTGAAAAATCACCAGCATGCACGCACTACTTCCCAGTGATTTTAGGACTAGTCCCATTGCCTGGGCTTGTTCGTGCCTTCAAGTGCTTTCTGAAGAGCTGTGAGCATTAAGAGATTCTAGGAGTCAAAGCTACAGCATCCACTTCCCCTAAAGGTGGCTGGTGGTGGCTTATGAGGCCAGATACATTGTGGCAAAACTGTTGAGTTGGGTGCCCCGAAGGTTCATTGCACCAAGATTAACAAAATCTTAAGGGCATCCTGGGCACAGTGGTACGATCACAAGGTGAGTTTTACCTGGGAAGGAGTCCATGCTTCAGCCACAGCTGCTATAGCTGACACTGATCTTCATCATCTGTGTGCATCTGAAAGCTCGAAAAAGCTGTTTATGGCAAAGATCACTCGATTCCTGCAACACAACTGCCCTGCCCCTTCATTCTCAAAAAGTGAGATTCCTTGGGAAGTGTTAATTGCTTCATGAACCTGGAGGCATTTAAAGGAATTAAGAGACAAGGGATGACAGAATTCTGCATGGCATGGAACCTAGAACACCCGACGCCTCACCTCCTGGGAGCACAGAACTGGTCTTCCTCTCTGGCACTTAAAGGACCACATACTCTGGGAATCAGGGTTTAATGGTGTAATTCCTAACTCCATAGGCCCAGTTTGTGAGCGGTCACAAAGTATTCCACTGGAGGCCATGGGCACCATTCAGACAACCGCTCAGCAGTGGGAGAATGGGTCTTACGCGCAGGCCTAGAGGAGGAAGCCAAACTTAACCACTCAGCAGCTTTTTAGGGCTGTAGCCAAGTGCCGCTAAGAGCTACAGCTAAGGAAAACCCTCTCACATACTTAATTGGCTGGAGCAATAGCTATGGCCAGGGCTTAGCTCCATGCAGGCATACTTGGAATAGCTGTTTGCAAACAGGAGGAAACGTTTATCTTCTATTTATGGTGACTATGACTGGGGTGTGTCAGCCAGTGGTATGAGTAGCCATAGAGGGAAAGTCATGCAGCTGGGGAGTGTTCACATTTTGAAGCAAGTACAGGTTGCACTCTGAAAACCGGCACTCGAGTCTGGCAATGGTCCACGGACGCTCCTGGACCAGGGAGCCCCGGAGCCTAATGGCAGGAGGGTCATGGCCAGAGGAGCCCCACAGCAGTGCCAGGGCCAGGGATTGGAGAACTTTGACAGCCAGCAGCAGTGTGATGTCAGGGGCTGGGGAACCTCAGGTGCCTCCAGCAGCACAAGAGCAACAGCTGTAGAAGCCCAGGGGCGGGGTCAGGAATCAAGGAAGCCGGGTCACCTGTGGCAGCCTAGAGCTGGAGAACCCCGACAGCCAGCGACAGTGTGGGGCTGGTGGCTGGAGAAGTGTGGCCGCCTGTGGCAGCACAGGGCTGAGGAAATCTGGCTGCAGGCAGCAGCGTGAACCATGGCCACAGAGTGGGGGAGAGGGAGCCAGTCAGGGGACCAGCTGACTCTGGGACCATGACAGGGGACACCTCTCTGGTCCAGCAAATTCTGGCATTTGGGATTGGTCAGGTCCCAACTGTGCCAGACCAGGAAGGTCGAACTTGTAGAACTTATTTTAAATGCCAAGAAAAGCCAGTTCTCAAACAAATGAGCTAGGTCACATCTGTACTTTTGGGGGGGGGGGGGGGGAAGGGGGCTCCTCACCTCCCCATATAAATTCACTCAATTCAAAGGGTACATTCTTTCTATCATTAAGCTTTGTCAATTTTGATTAGCACTTCCACCTCTAGTTCTATGCACAGATTGATGGAGCAAGTAGACAATATGGAACTTTTCCCACTCAGAAGACTGAAGCACAGCCAAGGTAGAAGATAGAGTACTTCTATTGCTTATATCTTCTCCCGTCCTCCACAAGAGCTCCATTTTCAGTGCTTCCCTCCTGTCATATGGAACGGTTACAACCCACAAATGTACTGCTTCAACATAGTTTTATAAATTGAGATTGTTCATGACACTGAAATTAAGGAAAACATGTGGATTTAATTAAGGAAGAGCCTTTTTCTAGGCAACCAGAAACAAAAGATGCTGTGAACCAAACTCTTCATCCCATCTAGTAAACAAAGGGTGCAACATATAGAAACAAGCCATCTTTGCATAGAAATTGAATTATACATGTAAGTAATCACATGCAGCTATCCAGTTTTATAGGCAATTTCTTGTTTTGCAGCTGAGTATTTGTATCTAGATCCATTTTTAGAGGCTGCTGAATATTTGTTTCATAAATGAGTGTTTGGGTCTAACATCTTCCAAAGATAGCTCAAACACTACACAGCAGAACTGCATTTGCTCCATTTGTTTCCTCCACCTAAGAGTTTGACACAGCACACATTCCGTAACACGAAACCATCTGCTACTAAGCAAATAAGCCAAATGGCACAATCAATAAAGCTTAGTATTTTATGAAAGAGCATCTGTAGCCCTTTTGAGGCATCTGCCGTATTATTGTTAGCACAATTTAAGTGCAACAGTAATATTAGACTATAGTCTTTTGCAAAGGTAGTTCTTGCGTGATGCTCCTTCCTAGAGGTACCTTTCGGAAAGTTATGACAAGATTGGCCAAATGTTTTGATTTATGTTGCATAATCAAAACATCCCTCTCCCCAGATTAGCACCTTTGCTAGACTACAAGGAGAAGATGTTTCTGGATACCTTCCTTTATGCTTAACTTTTGTATAGCATTGGGAGCTTGGACAGGGTAAGACAAAGGATACAGTTGAGGATGGTGTATTTTAAGAAAGCGCATATTATTGTCGAGTTTTGCAGAGAAAAATATTTTCAGGTTGTAAGAACTAGTACATTACAAACAGTCAAGTTGACAATTGAAGGCCATGCTTGGTGTACTTTTATTAGTCTGGGTTTGGCATCATAAGCTGTACAGATTCCCACGGAAAAACTCCTAGAGTAATGTGAGTTGTGTAAGAGGTAAACAGGCTGTTGGGTGGAGAATAATTTTCTCATTTAGGAGAGAGGTGAACCAGTAGAGCAGAAAACTGGACTACAACCAAATCTGGCAGTCAATGAACAGCCCACTCTTTGCAAAAAGCGTCATTAACAAAGTTGTGGGGATCTTTTTGATGGCTTGGATAGCTGTCCTATGTGAGTGACTTACTATTTATTACTCAGAGCAGGAGGCTGATACCTCCCAGAAACGGGTGCTCTTTGGGAATAACTTTAGGATTCCTTCCATTGGTTTAGGAGGCGAGAACTATTTGGGATCACAGTATGAGCATATGACAATATCAGGCACAAAGAACTATTAGTTCACTATTAATGTTACAAAGATAAAGAGTCTCAGATGGCAAATGCTAAGTTCTTGAATTTATTTTAAAGGTAAGTACATGCCATTTTAATTTCTAGTAAAACTTACATGGCTGTGGAGTCTGAGGATCTGTCCTTCTCTACTGTCTGTTTACAAATGTGTAATTGTACATTGAATGTTTGCATTTAAACAGTTGATCTGAATATGCTATTCCATGGTTGTGGCCTCAGACAAAATGTCTAGGTTTTTAATATGCTCAGCCCAATGGGGCATTGAGGCAGATATTTGACTCCAACAAGAATAAAATAGATAAAGATACAGAACACTTAAGAGTTACATAACATACTGTGAGAAAATTCATCATAGCCTTAAGCAGTCAGTGCTCTGCTAATGTGCTGAAGTAATACTTATCGACTGAGCAATATAGCCAGCCAGAATCACTTGGTTCCTGGCAATCTACTGAAGCCTGACTCTCTACTGAGTACAGGTGCACTCTCAAGATGGAACTGGACTGAATTAGAATAATGCGCTCGCACAGGAGGAATGCCTATGGCAGACAGTGATGAGAACAGGTAACTGGTTTACCAGTTATCTGGTAAGCATCACCCTTCTGTGCAGGGAGCTGCTCAAGCCGGGCAGGAGCAGTCCCTGACCAGGCATCCCACTTAGGTATTCTAAGAGTTATTTAACATCATCAGGGGTCACAAGTCTTAGACAACTTTTAGGACTCTTGCATGCAAGTTTATAAGGTCCACAGATTTACATGACAAAAACCTCCTATGGTTCACAGTACAACACAACACAACAAATTCATCAAGAAAATCCCAACCCCACAAGGGACTTTTGTGTCTGCACAGTTGACAATCACAGTATAAATGAAAGTAGGTTTTTTGTCCAGTTTATTGAATTTCAGCATGTATCCCACAATACTTCATTTAGCCACTCTGGACATCATCTTGAACGCCATTGACCTTCAGCCACGTAACATTTACAGGTAAAGCAGAGGTTCCCCTTCCACCTGCAAACCCCAGGAACTTTAAATCCATGTCTGTGGCACATTGGGGCTACATCTAGACTGAAGTTTTGTTGGAAAAAAGATGCACAAATTGCAAAGTGCAATTTGCGAACCTTTTTCCACTCCCCCCCCCCGTTAGAGGCGCTCTCAAAAATTGGCCCATCTACATGGGGCCAAATTTCAGATGAACCTCCTCTTTCGGAACATCCCTTATTCTTCTAACCAAGAGGGATACAGGAATGCGGAAAGAACGCACCTGCTTTTTTGGAAACTGTTCCAAAAAAGCAGAGACATTCCCTGGATGCAGCAGAGCTTTTTTGGGATATCTCCAGCATCCTGGAAAAACTCTGAAGTATAGACATAGCCTGTGTGGTGGTCCTCATGGCATCTTTTCAAAGAAGAAGGGTCATGGCTATTGATTCAAAACCTCTCCTGCTTGGAGCAAGGCAGAGCTTTTGGTTCTATTCGGTATGTGGAGTGAAGAATCAGTGCAATCGTAGCTCTGAGTGATCTGTAGGAACTGGGACATGTAGGGTCGCATTTCTCGATCCTTGTGTGAGAAGGGATTATGAGACACCCTCAATGCAGAGCCAAGATCAAGGAACTCTGGGAGGTGTACCAGAAGGTGAAGGAGGCAAACAGACATTCAGGTGCTGCCCCCAAAACATGCATGTTTTATAAAGAACTGGATAGATCCTATGACCACACTCTGGAACACTGTGGATAGTCCTTAGAGAAGAGAGCCAGAAATACTTATCCTGGGTACACAGACACAGGTTGATGAATAGAATGAAGAGGGCTAGGAGGTGAGGGACAATCCAGTGATGATCTGTGCGCCAGACAGGAAGTGTTCTCAAAGTTCCAATGTTAGTAGCCCAGCAGCTCTAAGTGGAAGAGATACAGGATGTTGACGCAATGGAAGGGACACAAGGTACATGGCTGTGCAGGTGGGCAGAGTTGAAGGCTGAGACCTGGGTCATGCTGGGCAGGAAGTCGCTCTATGCAGCTGGTGGAGGGGGCGTGGCAGTACAGGACAACTGGAAGTTGTATTTTGATGAGCTGGCTAAATACTCCCTATGTCTGCATTATGGCCAAACGCTGCTCAGATGTACACTTGGATAACAATAGAATCTTCCTGGGAAATGTTGTTGGATTAACCAGATGTACTTATTTTGTCACGGAGATGCCATGGCAGGGCAGGACAGGGCTGCCGTTCCCACATCCCTGTGGTATTACACTTTCCCAAACCATTCCTCAATCTGTGCTGCCGGAACTAAAGCAGCACACAGTTTGGCTGTATAAGGACTGGGGAGTCCCACACTCGGCTCCAAAAGTGGAGCCCAAGTTTGCTTGTTAACCTCCAGCAGGGATATGTCAGCCAGTGTGACTTCAGCCTGTGGGATAATCACACTATGCTTTCTTTTACAACTGTTGCACAACCACAGTCTGTACTTTCTTGGTGAATTGTAAACAACCCACTCCCCCACCCCATCTTTAAAACTCAGCATGATCATAGTGACAAGAGAGATCTGTTTGTGCCTCTTGGCTAATCCAAAAAAGTGGAAGTTTTCTTCAGAGGCATGCACATTAGTGAAGTGTAACAATCAATCAAAAGTATGTGAAAAACAGTCTCTATTATTAACGGTTACTTTAGCAGTCCAGGCCTTGAGAAATCAGCCATGTCTACCAGCAGACTGTCAACTCATAAAAAACAAAAGATGTACGAGGAAGATTTGTTGTGTCACTCAAGTCAGAGAAAGGAGGCTAGAGACAAGTTAGGGACAGGCAATCCAGAAATGATACTGGTGAGCACGTGCTACAGCATATGTAAGACCAAAATGGTATCTTGAGAATCCAGATGAATAACAGTGGCCAGAACCAAAGGACTCCTATTCACCGCATGCAGAACTCTTCACAGTTATGATCACTCTTGCAATGCAGTTCAAGATCTAGCTCAGTTCATAGTTCCAGGAAAGTTGCTTTATGCATCCAAAAGTTCAGTAGCCACTCATTTTCATCCCTCACCTGCATGACAATGTGATCCCACTATTCAGTGTTGGTTTTCCTACCCCCAAAGTGAAGAGTCACTGTGCATACCAGGTCTGTTAAAGCCCAGTGGAAAAACAACAATTAGTTGTCCTCTGAATCTGATCAGTCATCGTCCTCTGCTAGTAGGTCTATAATTAGGTATGCTACTATGCGTGATGTTTTCTGCTCACGATACGGGCCAGAAGTCTGGGATCCATATTTTCTCGCCATGGCTGCTTAAATTGGTGTGAAAGTAAGCTGGAAGCCCAGGGACATCTGGGAAGAAAAGAGGTAGCTGATGGGATGTTTTTCACATTCCCAAAATGCCTACCACTAGGCTTAGTGAGTGAAGATGACAAGGCACTGTGGGATGCATATCCACAGTGCTTTATTCTTCGTTGAGGAGGGAACTACAGATGTGGCTATGAGTTGTCGAGAGTGGGTATCAGAAAAACCAGTTTGGTAAGTTTTCAGTTTTGGCAACTTTTACATGTCAACAGCACTTTCATCACCAAAATTGCCAGTATAGATATAGCCTGAGTACATTTTGTCAATAAGAGCAATTAAAAAAAAAACCCCACATACTTGCACTTAGCATGAGCAATTTTACCACTCCATCTACTAATGACCTAATCCATTGTTAGGATTCGTTTCCTAGCATATTTAAAAATATTAGAGGAAAAACATGGCTGGCAGAGATAAGGACAAAGTTTTTAATTTCCCTTTTCAACATTTCATAATTTTATACTGTTGTTTCCCATTTTGGCATATATTGCTTATTTTTAAAGGCAAAGTGAAGGTTTCCTTCAGAATAGGAGAACTTTGGATAAAAGCCTACCTGGATAGTAGAATCACTGATTTTTTGGGGGCCATCTAGTAAACCCTTCTCAAAAGAACTCCTTAGTCCCTCTCCCTCATTTCTAGCACAAATATACATTTCAACCATAATGAATAAGCAAGAAAAATGGTACAGCCTAGTTTCTTATTCATTTTCCCCTTATGTGTATCGAGCTTGATCAGTTTGCAAGTAAACACTCAATTGCTAGCCCAGTAGAACTTATCCTGGACTTGGATGGACTATCAAGATGGGTTTCTGTCTCATGCATCACTGGTAAGTTACTGTGGATGAAATGGTGTCATCTGGCACCCATGAATCCTCAGTCTATAATGGAACACACAGGTGATGTCGAGGAGATAACCTGCCATCCAGAGTCTTTACTGCTGCTGACCAGAGGAAAATATTCAGTTTGCATGCCAGAGCCCAAGATGAGAATTCTGGCAGATAAGAAAAAAAATGTGCAAACTGAGCAAGACAAAATAAAGAACCCCTCCTTATAGCAGCATTTTTACAAGGTCACTTTTGACAAAACTGAATTTCAAAAATAGGAGTTGAAATATATAGACTCAAATCTTAAAATGTCTGGATTTAGAATAAAAAGCTGAACTGTATGCTTGCAACAGGTGGTCAAATTTTCGGCTCTGTGGCACACATCTTTTCAGACTCCATACAAAAGAATGTACAATTGGAAATCAAATGGGTATTCAGTTAATACAGAAACATGAATTAGACAGCCATCATTTTCCATGTTTCACAACTTTAATAGAATATTTAACTATTCTGTACAAATTGAAAACACCGTATTAAGTTACAAATGTGTAAGGTAAGGCTGGAGCACTCTCTACATGCCTGGTCACAGTGTTGATACAGCTGCTATTCAACGGCTGCCAGAGGTTGGCATTGGATGCTTAAAACTAGAAATGTGCACCTGAAATTCTGCACAACATAAGGTAGCTTTGAAGACTTCAGAGTTTTAAACAAAACAAGAAACTGTGGAACAATATTTTGAGTGATGCAAGTAAAATAGAATTTAAGTTAATTTTGTTAATTTATATGTTCGGAATGAAAGGCCCTCCCTCCCCTTGTAGATATTAAACAATAAAACTATTGGAAATGTTCTAGTTCTTTGGCTGCAACCCATTTCCATCAACAGCAATAATTTGGCCTACATGTTATGATTTTCCCCAAAAGAGCTGTCACTTTGAAATATGTTAATTTCTTCTGTCTACTACCTCGAGAGAGACCAAGTCAAATTTTTCTTGTACAAGTACCCATATTTTATGCAATCAGGAAAAATATTTTCAAGTATATTAAAAACTATTTAAAAGCACTAATTCTGTCAAAGTACTTACAAACATGAATAAATAAATAGAAAGATGAACTACATAAATCTCAATTGATACCCCCTTTAATGAATTACTTCAGTTTAATTGGCTTTACTGAGATAATAAATATGACATTTGAAGCTGCTCAAGCACTCATCTGATTTGTAGGTAGAAAAAAAAAGTTTATATTAAAAAAGGAGAAGAACTAGCAAAAGGCAAGTCATATTGTATTTGTTTTAGCTATCACAAATTTAATTTGTTTAGTTTAGCTTCTCAGTATGTGCGACATTCCACAATTTCAATGTTTACCAAGAAAATGGATAGTCACTACTTTGTAGTTTGGACTAGTTCCCTACGAATAGGGCAAAAGGCTCATAAGCAAGCCTACAGACAATTATTTAGCTACAGTGTCCCAAAGGCTGTAGAGTGTGCTTTATTTAAACCTCATATTTCCCAAATGCAGTGAAGATGCCACTGTACAAGTTAAGCAAAAATAAGAAAAAAGAGTTAGTGAAAATCATGCACTTGAAAACAAATTAATTTTAAGCATTGTTAATAAGATTGTGCTGCAGCAATGGAATATCCTGAACTGCAGGCCAGGTATCCAAATATAATTGTTACAAGTTGCTCAAATATCACTCTGAAGTGGTATTTCCTTATTATTGTTGTTTGCACTCAGCAGGTTGGCTGGAATCTTTCTGTTTGGAGAGGAAAAAGAAAAAAGTTAAAGGAAGAAGCCTGCAATGGTAGTTCACTCAGTGCAATTTGGTCATGCATCCTTTATAGGCAACTATATAGGTTACCAGCACAAATATCTATTGGGGAGGAAAGCTACAGGTAAATATGGGCTAAATCCTGAGGTGCTATAACTGCAATTCCTATTGACTTACAGTTGCTCAGCACAACAGATGATTACTTGTATTCTCTCTACCATTTCCAACACAGAAGCTAACACTTGCAAAACATTCTCAAGACCACATTTAGCATCCTAAATAAGTAGCCCAGTTTTCAAAAGTGCTGGAGCAAAGGAATTCGTAGGGTACGCAGCACTTGTGAAAAAATATCAGTGCATTTATTTTTTTTCAAGTCTTGGGCTCCATGATGGAGATGATGGAAAGTATTTAATTAACAGGTTGTGTTCCCCTCCCCTCCAATGCTTTTCTACATCGCTAGTGAATAACTATTCAACTACTTAACACTCAAGACACTTCTTGACAAAATGTTAATCTGATCTATCAAAGCATTTAGAAAGCGCCTATAGCCCAATAGCACAAGGAGTGAAACAACTGTCCCCTGGGTGGGAAAAACCCCCACAAGAAAGATGCCTTGATTAAATGCTCCAACTGTTCAGCTTTACATTTACCACCACTACCACACAAGATAACTGGGTATTTGAATCTGAGCTCATACTTCCCTTTGTTTGTTTTATTACCCATGTCTACTATAGATATAGGGTTTGGGGGCTTTTTAAAAACATACACCTTTGTTGAATTCTACAGTAGGAAAGAAAATAGCTAGAAGACATTTTGAAAGAATGCACCAGTCTAGCTGTAAAATTATTTATAAGGTAATCTAAACATTTTGTATTGTTACACACAAATATGTTAAGTGAATAAATGTTATATTAATTATCAGGTACCAAAGTACTTTTTCTTAACTGGATTTCCAAAGGACACTGAAGTTAATCTGCACTGAAATAGCCCTAAGCAGCCAGTGCCTGCCTGTAAGAAGAAATCCTCATACATTCAAAGTAGCAGCAACAAAGAACTTATTTGTAATCACATACTACTACTGTTTGATTAGACGTGGATAAGAGGGGAAATCATGAACAGCTTCCTAGCCATCAAAAAAGCTTATACTTGACATAAAGAACAGTTCATGAACCAACTGCTTTGTAGAAAAGATAAGTATCAAGTCAACTGATATATTGGGAAGAAAAAACTAATAGTAGAAACATCAGTTAACAGCAAGGCAGCACGAATAACAGTGCTCTATCAGAACTGCAAAAATATGGCTAAATTTAATCCAAATATTTAACTGAGCAACAGATGAATTAAAGATTGCTTACAACATACAGTTTAGAAACTACATCTTTATCCTACATGATTAAAGGCTGTGTTACAGTAATATTAAAAATAGCTATTGATTGTTGTTACTGCTTCAGAGAGAAAAGACAGAAGGCAGTTTTGCTTCTGTCCTTTCAATGTAGGTGTGTGTATTCGCCACATGCACTGGTGCTAGACTATTTTTCCTTACCAGCACCCGTGGGAGAGCTGGCTCAGGTGCCCCCTGGAGTGGTGCACATATGCTGCCCTATATTGGGTGCCTCCACCCTCAATTCTTTCTTGCTAGACAACTCCGACAGTGGGGAATGAGGGTGGGATGTTGAAGGGACACGAACATCAGTTACGGAAACAGGTAACTGTTCCCTCCTTTGTGTGACTGCTCATGTCCATTCAACATAGGTGACTGCAAGCTGCATGCTCGAAGGTGGGAAGTTCACTGGTATGTTGAGTATAACAACTCTTCAGAAAGTATGGTCCCCTTGGGCTTGTTACAGCAGGATGTAATGCGCGGCAAAGCTGTGCACCAAAGACCACATTGCACCCTCACAAATGTCCAGAATAGGCCGCTAAAGAGGCATTCACTCTGGTCGAGTAGGCCCTGATGAGCAGGGCAGCAGAGTGCTCACCAGCCTATTGAATAACCTCCTGCATTTGGACATGCTATTAGAAATTTGCTGCAAGGATACCAGGAGCCCCTTCATCCGCTCAGCATAGGCCAGTCATTCTCAAAGTGCAGTATCCCTCTTGCACTGACTCAGAACACCCTCCCCGCCCCCAGTGGGGAGAGCCTGCACTGGCACTCCTCTCCCCACCACCAGGTTGGAGTGCCAGCACTGGCTTTCCGCTGTGGCGGGTTGGGGAAAAGCTCTGAGCCATGTGGGCCAGATCCAAATGAGCAGGGGGAGGGAGGGGAAGGGGAGAGGAGAGGGCACTCTATGCACTGCCCCTCCTCCAATAGGGGAATGTAGCACAGGGAAATGCTGCCTGAAGGCTTTCCCCACTGCTCCTACTGGCTGGAATTGCAGCCAATGGGAGCAGCATGAGGCATGAAGCCACGTGAATGTCCCCTCATGCCCAGACCCCATGCAGCCCCCTCCCCCCCCCCCCGAGATCCCCTACCCTCAACACCCTCCCTTTTGGCTCGACAACTCCCATCCTCATCCCTCTCCATTGCCCTACCTCCCACCCAGACCTCACATCCTCATCCCCTCCTACACACTCCGCCTCCCATCCAAATCCTACATTCCCCCATCCCTATCCCACTCCTTGATATCCACTCCTTAATGCTGAACCCTTCATTTTTGGACCCACTCCAGAACCTACAGTGGCCCACAAAATCTACTAACCTCAGGAACAGAGAAGAGTTAATCTGGCCTGTAGGAAGCCTTGAATTTCGGTTCTCTGTCCCCTGCGGGGCTGGAGTGCCAGGAGAGTGAGGTGTCTCAGTTGGGGCCCTCATCAGTGAGGGTTGACTTTTTTGGGGGTGTTCTTCTCACTTGTGTGACCTCAGACTGATTTTTCTGTGGATTAGTAGCCCCTGATCCCCCAAAAGTTCCCTACTTGTGCCGTAGGTAAAAACAATGTTAAAACCGTGTGTTGGACATTACGATTTTATTCAAAACAAAGCTTGGCAAACATGATAAAGTCAAAGCGCTTAATCCATTTAATGATTGATTCCTTTTCCTTTTTTTAAAACCGGTTATATATGCCCCTCTCAATGTTGTAGCTGCATATTTATGTTTTTGTGCTCCAGTAGCCTAATACAAATAATGTAGTATTTAAGATATTTAGAGATAGGTGGAGGCATTTTGTCATCAGGAGTGGACAGCTGGTGGTCCTCAAAAAGGTTTGCATTGAGAATGGGGGGGCTGCAGGCCAAAAAGAACTACTGGCAGAGGTAACAAACAGCTGTGGAAATTTGCAGAATGGCTTGGTTCTGTCAGTATAGAATGGGAGGGCCTGGCAAACATCCAGGGCATGCAGTCACTGCTTCTTGGTGGTCGCATGAAGCTTTGGGGAGGAAGATATCCTGACCCATATGGAAAGCAGACAACACCTTAGATATGAAAGCTGGGTTGGGTTGCAGCTGCACCGTGTCTTTATAGAAGACAGTGTATGGTGGCTCCGAAGTCAAGGCCTGCAACTGGGAGAGACTCCTAGTTGATGTAAAAGCCACGAGAAAAGTCACCTTCTAGGACATGCACAGAAGGAAACACATAGCCATTGGTTCAAAGAATGGCCCGGAAAGCCTGGAGAGGACTATATTAAGATCCTATTGCAGGAAGAGCCTCTCAAGGCCTTAGAGAAATCTCACCACCTTGTCATGGGAAAACATGGATTGGTGAGTGAAAAAGCCAAAATTGCTGCCAAGTGCATTCTGATGGATGACAGCACCAAGCCTTCTTTCTTCAAGTGAAGAAGATAATCTAGGCTGGTCTGGATGGGAGCCACAATAGGGGCAAGACCACGCTAGCGAGTTCACACCCAACACTGGGTCCACTTGACTACATAAGTCTGACCTGTTCAACAGCTTATGGCTTTCCAGCAAGACTTGCATCTCCGCCATCAGCTGAAGAGCAGCCATACTGTGAGGTGGAGCAATGGCAGGTCTGGGCGAAGGCGACCGCAGTCCTCAGAGAGCAGGTCCAGGAGCAGCAGCAATAGCCACGGGGGGCACACCATAAGGCTCTGCAGAGTGGCATACCAATACTGAGGCAACAATGATTCTGGTTCTGTCCAGTTTAACTTTCCCCAGGACTCTGGGAGGAGTGGGATCAGAGGATGGGGAGAACCCCACAGACCAGGGCACCCAACCACTGGATGAGAAAAGCATCCCCCAGGTACCCCGTGTCCACTCAGTATCTGGAGTAAAAGCTGTAACACTGCATTGTGCGCTGTAGCAAAAAGGTCCACCCAGGCAGTGCCCTACTTTCGGAAGAGGATGGCAGGGACTTGTAGATGAAGAGCCTATTTGTGGTGAGAGGACAACTGCCTGCTTAGCTGATCAGCCAAGAGGTTTCCTGTGCCCGGGAAGTGGTAGGTCTCCAGATGAATGCTGTGCAAGCTGCAGAAGTCCCAGAGGCAAATTGCTTCTTGGCAATGTGCAGCCCACCTTCCCCCTCCCCCCAAGCACTTGACACAAACCATTGTGGCTATGTTGTCCATAAAGATCTGAACCACCTTTCCCACCAGGTGAGGGAGGAAGACCTTGCATGCCCTGCAAACTGCCCATAGCTCTTTGATGTTTACGTGGAGGGGCGCTTCCTGTGCGGTCCATGTACCCTGGTCTGGGAATTGACGAGATGGGTTCTCCAGCCCAGGTCCGAGACCAGTTTGAGGGAAAGGGGAGAGGCTTGGAATGGTACTCCTGCCATAACAATGCAAAGGTCCAACCACCAGGCAAGACAGTCGAGGACCAGTGTGTCTGGAGAGGGTATAGGTGGATGCCATCCATTGCTGTAGGGAGCACATGCATCATATGGTGTATCTGACTATGTAAGTAGATGCTACCTTGTGCCTGAGTAGCTGAAGATACTTCGCCGTAGTGGTTGGCGAAGTACATGGGCAGGTCACAAGGTCTGAGAAAGCATGAAACCTGTCCGGAGGGAGGAAGGCCCAGGCCAGAGCGGAGTTCAGTGCTGCTCCTATAAACTCTATGCATTGAATCAGCACTGTGACTTGTCTGCATTTATCAACAGGCTGAGACAGTGGCTCAGATGAAGCAGAGGATCCACATGCATGTGAACACTGGAGTTGGAATCTTGCTTGACCAGCCAATCATACAGGTAAGTGCAGATCTGCATCCTTTGTCACCTGAGGTGGGCAGCCACTACCAACATACACTTGGTAAAAACCTGACCGGCTGTGACAAGGCCAAACAGGAGGACTGCAAACTGGTAGCTGTTTGGATCTACCACAAAGTGCAGGGAATATCTATGACCCTCAAAAATGGCAATGTGGAAGTAAGCATCCTTGAGATAGAGGGTGGGAATGAGGGAGACCAAGGAGACCATATAGAACTTGAGCCTCACCAGGTAACTTTTCAGTCCATGGAGGTCCAGAATGGGCATGGGTACATCGCCCCTGCCCTCCCCTAGCCTTTGGGATGAGAAAGTAGTGGGAATAAAACCCCTGGTTCCAATAGCACGGTGGAATCTCCTTCACCACTCCTAGCCCTGCTGATCGGCACTGATCCTGTAGCCACTCACAAGACAGCCACCATCGCCCATACCACAGAGTGGATGGTGCTTGCCATAGGACACACACATACAGGGCTCGACAAATAGTGTAATCTACTCGCCTGTGGCGAGTAGATTACACCCTGGAAGAACCACTGTAGAGCGATTTGCGCATGCGCAGAGTGCAGAACTGTGCGGCTGGCAAGCAGGGCTTGCTGCCGCTCGGTGAGCCCTGTACGCATGTATGCACACACGCACGCACACCCCCCTCTCATAGAACTGGAAGGGACCTTGAGGGGTCATCATGTCCAGTCCACTGTCCTCATGACAGGACCAAGTACCATCTGGGACAGATTTGCCCCAGATTCCTAAGTGGCCCCCTCAAGGACTAAACTCTCAACCCTGGGTTTAGCAGGCTAATGCTCAAACTGCTGAGCTATCCCTCCCCTGCATCGTGATACATGTGGTGAGTACACACACATTGAATAGACATAAGAAAAAAAATCACTATTTTATTTCAGTTTTATTCATGAAGGCAAAAGCCTTGAGTATTTCCTAATAAACTTAATTATCTGTGTTTTGTACGACGTTACAGCAATAAAGAAATCATTCAAAAAATTGAATTCTATTGCATAATTTCAACAAGATACATGAAATCACATACATAATGGTAAGCTCCCTCTGAAAAGTTTCACATGTTAAAACCTATATATTTTTCTAAATGCTGTTCCATCACACTGTAAATCTGTAGGGTAGTTTTATTTTTCAATATGCAGGAATACAGGGCTTTAGGTAATGTTGTGAAAAGCACCTACATCTGGACTTTCAATGAATTAGCTTATATAATGGTGTTTAAATCCCATTTTCAAAAATATATTTGGTACTTTTCAGAAACGTACCATTAAATACAACCAACATATACATTACCTAAAACCCAATATTTCACAGTAAATTGCTTTATTTGCCTGTCTCTCTAAATCTATACTGTTGCTAAGTACAGAAGGGGGAAAAAGTTATTTATATAGCACATTCAAGTTAGCAGATCCGGGTCTAAGTTTCAGAGGGTTAGCCATGTTTGTTTTAACTAGACTAAGGAAGTTCCAAGACAATGCACCTTTTCATAGAGCATATCCTGTCAGGAGGGCCCCACACGTCCTGTAGGAAAATGGGAGTTGGTTTAACTTGACCACCTTCACTCTCTACATCTTTGCAGTAACACAGGGAGCAAGGTGATGTCTCAGAACCAGGACCCAAAGTATTCAGCATTTCCTCCTTGAGCTCCACCAGTACAAATCAGTATGCACCAGTGGTTTTCTGTAGAGTTAAGGCTCCATATCACAAACTGACAGGAATATTCTTTTACCTTCCAAATGAAGCACCACACAAAGAACATTACCCCAGTCTAGCCTTGAAATCCAGAACAATGGATAGCATTAAACCATCCAAATTGCACTTGTCAGGTGCAGATGGAGAGATCTTCATTCAGTAGCTGCCTAGGAATCTAACAACGCCCTCAAATTGGGAAGTTGTTACAAACTGCAGAACTTGTCCCTGTTACTGCTTTGCCCATAACCTTCCTTCCCAGCCTGGAGCCGCTTACTTTCTGTATGGCCTCTACATGCAGGCAGGTTTGCTGTTCTGTAGCACCAGGAGGAATCATGGCTGGCAAATGCAGAGCACTGGTTACAGGCATGTTTGTGAGGCGGTAGTCAGGAGGTAAATCCCAGCACCTTCCTTTCAGGAAAGGTTGCTAATAAGTGGCACACTGTTGATAATATCCAAATTCCATTACTAAAGATATTAACGGATTGGATTGTTTTCCAGTAAAACACTGCAATTATAACAATAAACTGCTAATGTCAGATTTACCATTAAGCAGAATCAAGTTAGTTTAGAATCAGAGAATACTAGGACTGGAAGGGACCTCTAGAGGTCATCAAGTCCAGTCCCCTGCCCTCATGGCAGGACCAAGTACTGTCTAGACCATCCCTGATAGACATTTATCTAACCTCCTCTTAAGTATCTCCACAGATCGAGATTCCAAAACATCCCTGGGCAATTTATTCCAGTGTTTAACCACCCTGACAGTTAGGAAGTTTTTCCTAACTTCCAACCTAACCCTCCCTTGCTGCAGTTTAAGCCCATTGCTTCTTGCTTGGGGAAGCAGAATCAATTAAGCAGAATCAAGTTAGTTTAACAAAGGCACATAGGGGCACCTGACTATATACACTGTATACAGGGGTAGGGAACCTTTTTCTTATAAGAGTCACTGACACGGAGAAAAAAGGTCAGTTGTGGGCCAAATAGAGCCCTGTGGGGGAGGGCACAGAGGCTTGGGCCAAAAATAAGGAGTTCAGGGTGCGGCGCGGACTCCAGGTTGGGACAGAGGATTGGGGGTGTGTATAGGCTCTGGGATGGGGCTAGGGATGAG
Organism: Pelodiscus sinensis; assembly: GCF_052426305.1. NCBI lineage: Eukaryota > Metazoa > Chordata > Testudines > Trionychidae > Pelodiscus > Pelodiscus sinensis. Next base: position 115,441,019 of record NC_143056.1, on the reverse strand, counting down.
AGGTTGGGGGTACAGAAGAGGACTCCAGGTGGGAGTATACTGGGCCAGGCTAGGGTAAGGGAGAGGGGGAAGAGAAAGGGATATGGACTGAGGTTCAGGGCGTCTGGCCTGTGGTGTGGAGACTTGCCACAAGCCAGGCTAAATTAAGCTGGGGGCTGGATCTGGCCCTCTGGTTCTGGAGGTTCCCATACTTGACCTATAAATATCTACACAGGGACTAAGTGGCTCTTCAATCTAGTAGAAAAGAATAATCCAATCAAATAACTGGAATCTGAAGCTAGACCAATTCTGACTGGGAATAAGGCAAATATTTGCAAGTTAGGATGATTAACCACTGGAAAAATTGGTGACATTTTAAAATTAAGGCAGATGTTTACAAAAAGATATGCTTTTGGAATTATTCTGGGGAAGTTCTGTGGCTTATGTTCAACAGCAGGTTGGACTAGATCAGCGTTTCTCAACTAGCAGAACGAGTACCCTTAGGGGTTCTTGAGAGAAGTCTGGGGGGGTACGTCAACAACTGAAATTTGGAGAAAACTGAATTTGTTTCAAGTTTTACAGCACTTTATTATTTTTGTCCTTTTACACTCAAAAATTGCATCGCTCGCCCAGCTACGATTAAGTTGTTTAAACAAATTTGTTGCAATGGTAGAAAAAGATTGTGTGTGTTTGAAAACTGTAGGTGCTGGGTGTACTTTTTTTTTGGGGGGGGGGGGGAAGGGTACTTTATAAAAAACGGTTGAGAAACACTGGACTAGATGATCACAAGCATCACTTCTAGCCTTGGAATCCATGCGCTGTTCCTTCCACCTTATCACTTCTGTCTTGTCTGGACAGGCTCAGTTTAGTCAGCTAGCTCTGATCCAATTTTCAACTTCAGACAGACACTGGGTAATTTACTCCATCATGGCAAAGTTAGATTATGATAGGAGAACAGGCTAGCTGCATACTGAAACATTTCAGCACGTTACAAGGTGACGATATTATTAGAAAGTAATTTCAAAATAACAGCTGGAGAGAGAAGCTGGAGAACTTGCCTTTATTTACAAATTTGACACCATAAATCAAGGTTTGAACAAAGACCTGAACTGGATAGGCTACTACATTTAACACCCTAATGCAATCAAAAGCTAAGTTCCGGGCACTTACAGTCTGCTCTATTAGCCTCATTTAGCACGGACACCAATTGACAAGATTTTTTTTCCTTCTCTTTCCCTCCCCATCCCCTTTTTCTGCTATTTATTGTACCTCTGGACCCCTAACCCATTCACCTCCTCGCTCCCTGGACTGGGCAACACATGGAGCCATGAAATTGACAGAAATGACAGTCAAAGTAAGTAATGCAGTGTATGCATAGATGCTACGTCGCCCTAACTATACTGACATCATCTCCACAAGAGTCATGATGGTGCAGGAGACACTTACATTGGCAGGATCAAGGGTATAGCATCTACGCTGACATAGGTTGATCAGCTGCTTTAATGTTGACTTGTATATTGTAGACTCACTGAGCTCTATGTTCATGGAGAGATCCTCTGCTTTACTTGTACAAGTTTACAGCATGTTCTTTCCTCTCCTCCCCAACAAGACAGATCCAAGACACTGCTCATTCCATTTCCCTGGCTCCTGTACATTCTTCCAAAGCACGGCAGATTAGATGTTTTTAAAACTACAACCCTTTCCAAGCACTGTTGCTTTGAAACGCTGCGTGGAGCACAGGGCCAGCGGGGGACTGCTTGAGTCCCCCGCTGGCCCTGTGCTCCCTTGCAGTGCTTTCACCTTTTCACCGGGGCTGCTGCTACTCTTCAAAGGTGGAGATGCCCTTATCAACTAGTCGACGCAAACTGCACAGACTATTCGATTAACCAATTAATTGAAATTTTACATCCCAACCAGCAACTATGGTGGGATCAACAAAAGTTCACGAGCATTAAATACTTGTGAACAGAGTTAGGAACACCCAGAAGAAAAACAGGCATTTAATCAATAATTGGAAACTAGCTACCTACCCTCTGCCCCAACATTGAGGGTAACACCTCAAGAGGTCAAATCTTGGCTGATCCTATTATCCCCTCAGTGTGTTACCCAAATCACTATCCTAAGGAATGGAGGAAAAGCAAGCATATTTACAGCCTCAATCAATAAGCTGTAAAGTAAGGCTTCACAGTGAATATATGTAAAGGAATTGTGCCAAAGTAAGGGTCTGTCTACACTAGCCCCCTAGTTCGAACGAGGGAGGCTAATGTAGGCATTCGAAGTTGCAAATCAAGCCTGGGATTTAAATATCCCGTGCTTGATTTGCATCTTCCCGGCTGGTCGCCATTTTTTGAAATGTACAAGTCCGGACTAACTGCCTGCGTCTACACGTGGCAGGGACCCAGCATTTCAAATTAAAGCCCTAAATTGAACTACCTGGTATTCCTCCTGCAAGGAGGTTCTTGAAAGGTTTTCCGGTGTATATGGAAGACCACTTTCAAAGGCCATCAGAACAGTTTTGCCACTTAGAACTGGAGTTTTCTGCAAAGGTTGCTTTGAAGATCAAGCAAGTACTTCAAAGTGTCAACTATCATTCTCTCAAGTGAAAAGACTTCAGACCTGGAGTACTGACATAATTATGCTGGTTATCTGAATTAAACCAGTTACCTCGCCTTCCCTGTCAACATCATACTCCTTCAACCAGTAAGCTGACAAAGGTCCTCCGAGGCACGCAACGAATCAGTCATAAGACTCAACTACTTGGCTACTTATACAGCGTTTCTAAACCTAACATAACACCAACCCTTTGCACAATGCTTTACACAAGTTTAAAAGTGATATGATTCTGCCTGAACACTTTCCTATCAAAATAAGACAAACAGGACACGTGGGCAGAGAACAAAAAAAAGCAAATCAAAGCAAGAAAATCAAGCATGTTCTGATACTGATATAGCAAATAAGGTAAGACAAGAAGGGAGGAGTACACAGAACAAGAATGGAAGTCAGTGGACAATAAGGCACATTGGATTTAGAAGGAGAGAAAGGATTGTTGGTTCACAAAATCCTTTGCAGGCATAGGGAAGAGAGGGTGAATAAAAAGGAAGATGGCAAGAAGAGTTAGCCAAGTGAAGGGAATAAACTGGGAGAAATGAACATAAAAGACAGGACTGGAGCTTTGCCAATCAGGACAAAAAAGTTTTATTTTGGAAGATGGGGAGCCACTGACCGGGGAGAGGGGAGGAAGATAAGAGTTGGGGAGTCCAGATGAGCATGAGAGAATATGACCATTTTAGCAGTGGAGGTGAGGGATGATTTTCAAAATAATTAGATCTGTAGCGAACAAATCACAAGATAAGCTCAGCCTTGAGGTTGAGTGATAGGAAAGAATGAAATTATCAGTCATCAAATTCAGAGAGGTGGGGAGAAGGTTAGGAAAAAAAGGAGTTCAGTTTGTCATGTGTTATGAAAAACAGCATGACCATCATGAGCAGGGCTCAACAAATAATACAATCTACTCGCTCGCGGCGAGTAGATTTAACCCGAAAGAGCCGGATTCGGGCGATCTGCACATGCGCAGATCGCCAGACAGCACGGCTGGCGAGCAGGGCTCGCTGCGGTTCGGCGGGCCCTGATCATGAAGCAATTACAAAGGAACAAGCTGTAGGAAAAAGAGGGGAAACAGGCAGACTTAAGAAAATCTTATGTGAGCAGACAAGATCACTCAGGATGAGGGAGAAGGGAACAATGAAGAACAGGAGAAAAAGAATACAATGAAAGCCACACAGAAGAGGAGTAAGAATCACAGAAGCCCAAGGAAGAAGACGACCTCCTGGAGAAGTAAGTGGCTGACTCAGATAGCAAAGATCAATTACATATAAGAATTTGAATTATTCTGAATCTGTGATTCATGAGGAGAGTTTCAACCAGAGTGGAGAGAAGGAGCAAACTAAAGGAGAGAATTTGCAACTGTGTTGTAAACACAGATCAATGAAAAAAAAAAAGTCACATTAAAAAGAAGGACACAGTTTAAATCCAGATACAAGAAAAACCACCTTCGTGGCAAGTTTCAAAGATAACACGTTCTCTTACGACACAAATTATATACATTCAGTATATACTAATATCTTGGAGTGTTTTAATGTAATCATAATTTACAACAGAGAGGCAAGGAGATGCTCTAAATACAAATCCATTCTAATGATATGATTCATGGGTATCCGCCCACAGATATTCCTCTCTACACTTTCCTGAACTGCAATTGAGGGCTAAAACCTTAGTTTCCTCTATTTATTTATTTTTAATCAGAAAGGTAGCTATTAACAAACCACATTGCATGGGCTACACATTGGAAGCTTGGAAGTTAGGTATGAATGGAATTCCACCTTACCTAGAAATGTATGAATGATAAACAGACTTAAATTACACCTAAATGGAAAAAAATTGAAAGGAACTGTCAGCAAGAAAGAAAGGGAAATGTATAAAATTATACAGGAGTCAACAACCACAATGTTCCAATAGCTTAAGACATAGTTCTACAGAATACCACACTCCACAGGTCATGCTACTGAATACAGACCTACCTCACTGCAAATGTGTATGGCTACTGTAATTAAGAATACAGTAACTGGTATGATTTACTACATCCCTCCCATCAAGTATCTTTGACACCATTACTCCAGAACTAATATTATCTAATTCTCAGCTCACCCATCATTAGTCTCAAGCTACAACTACTCTATTTAGAAACAGACACGAAAAAAGCAAGTGTGAAATATTGTTTCTGCAAGTGCTACTCTTTCCCTGTTGAAACAAAGAATTTAATCAGGAATACAGATGTCTTAATACTTACTATTGCTTTTTACAAGAGACAGGATTGATTCCTGACATACAGACTAAAAGCATTTAATAGAATAATGTGCATATTATGAAATGTTGCAAGGCTTTGTGTATCAGTACCATGATCTTAAATTGCATGTACTGCAAATTTTATACACTTACAGCCATTAAAGAAATAGAAAGATGCTACCTTAATAGCAAAATGAATAGTACAGTCTCCTCCCCCTCTTCATTAACTTTAGTTCTAGAGATGGAATGATGGCTGAAAACTGATAGGGGGAGCAGTGCCCGTTTCTCACTGAATTTTAAACTAAGCTATATATTTTGTACTCTCATCTTTTTTTCTGGTTAAACACAATGACATGGCAGTATGTAGGATTCAGTAAGGCAACCACAAAGAAAGGAGTAGTATTACTACAGGAGACAAGTAGATAGAACTACCAAATAGACTTGTCAAACAGACATTAACACCTCATTACTTCAAGCTGGTATAAGATTTCTACCTACACAGCCTGTAAATTGGTTTATTTGCAAATATTTAAACATTCACCTTTAATTTTATATAGGGAAGTGGGAAACATATTGCTTCTGCTCCCCAGTGAAATAAAGTGAGAAAGTTAATTAATTACTTATGTGATTTATAATGTCAAGAAAATATTTAAGAAAACTGCAGTTCAGAAGTTAATTCTCTTCACAATATAAATTGTGAAATATTTGAGAAATACAAAGAACAAGAATGAAAAGAACAAGCATAACATAGTACCCAGATATGTTGTTCACAGTTACAGTTTGTACAATTCTAATGTACTACAGGTATATATATATACACCCAAACAAAACTAACCTTAGGATCACCTTCTGTATCATCCTCTTCCTCTCCCTCCTCTTCACCTTCCAATTCCTATGATAAAAAGAAGAGAAACTGACAAGAATTAAAATCAGTTAAAAGCAACCACTTACAGTGCACAAAACCAACTATACAGTCAGTATCTACTACTGCATTCCTACATGTTTTAACTGTCAAAATTCATCTACTTGGGTTAAACTAGACAACAGGTCATCTGGTCCAGAAAGTCTCAAACTGTCTATGTGGATCTGAATGTAACATCCCTATGGAACTTATGGCAATTACACAGAAAAAGCAATTTAAAAAGATGCATTGTAACACAATTCTGAGTTTTGTATTTCTGGAAAAAACAGAAAGTGGATCTGTTGCGCTTCCATTTCAATCCTTATCTCATTCATTTCTCTGAATAGTCCCATGCACATGCTTTTTTACTACATCTGGATACTTCGTTCCTCCTCTTGCACATGCTTGACTTTAAGTTATAGTGTCTTGATGTAGGCAGACAGAGCTAGCTCTCTCTCATTAAGGATGCGAACCTGTACTCATGTACACTGTTAACCAATGAGCAAGGGCTCATCGATTAATCCTCATGGTTACCTGCAGCCCCCCATCCTTACACTCTGCCTCTGTATCAGAGGCAGCAACACAGGAGAAGAGGTAGGAGCTGGTGCACATGGGGAACCAGCTTTTAAGCTGGCTCCCCATGCATGGCAGCTCCGGCAGTGTGGAAAGGAGGGAGGGGAGCAGGTGGGAGCTGCCCACGAGCACCAGCTCTGCCTCCATCACTACCACCACATGTAACCGCTGAAAATGTCAGTTACACATTTACAAAAATGCACGCATTTTAACATCCCCATCTCTCATTTGCCTTTACAAGAGTTAATGCTTTTCACTGCAAAAAACCTAGGACTCCAGTGAAAGCAAGTGAAAAGGAAGCATCATTATGTGACCTGCCAGATCAAAGGAGGTCACCAGTCTATGGAGATGTTCTGCATTCTAGTACTTGATTAGATAATATTACCATGGCATCTTGTTTGAAAATTATTTTCAAACGTGTCATAGTGAAAAAGACAACATTCAAATAGTCAATATCTATGAAAGGCATTGATTTGTCCCCAGTGTTGTTTTTATATTCATTTTAGCTCAGACATTTTGTATGGAGCTATCACTATGTTTGTGCTCCAGTAACAAAATTTTTCAGTGGTAGCCTTACTACAGAACTGTGAACCTAATTAAAACCTTTATAATAAATCCTGTTAAAAAGGGTGTATTTATTTTGAGAGGACCAGGCCTGTCCCCTAGAATAGTTAGTTCACTGATTCCATGTCACTCCAATACGTTACAGGTTGAACCTCTCTAGTTCAACACTCTTTGGTACAGCAACATCTGTGGTCAGGCATGATTTTAGTTAGCTGTATGTTCACTTATGGGTTTGACCAAGTTTCCCCGCAGTCCCATAAAGTTTGTTTACTGCCCCCAGTCTTGGCTCCCAGGGTTCTGTGCTGTTATTTAGCTCTAATTTACTCCTAAATGTCTTTCACTGCTTACTGGGCTATTAGGGCGTGTGTCTACACTGCACTGTAACTCGAAATAAGATATGTAATTTGAGCTATGCAAATTGCGTATTTTATTTTTTACGCTGTTTCGAAATAGCTTATTTAGTCATTTGGCAGTGTCTACACTGCCAAACATCCCTTACTCCTCGTAGAATGAGGTCGGAAGAGTGGGCCCAAAATAGTGGGCTCACTGTGAAGGTGTGGGATAGCTATTTCGGGATACTCCGGTATTCCAAAATAGCACTGCAGTGTAGATGTAACCTTAGAAGTGTTGGTAATGTTGCTAGACAATAATGACTTCCCATGATTTGGCAAACTCTCTGGTTCAGCTCCTGTCGGGTCCCAAGGGTGCCGGACTAAAGAGGTTCAACCTTTACTAGGATTGTATTTCTCTTTAGCCTTCCTTCCAGCTCAAGGTTTATCTTGGTAAACAGGCAGACAAAGTTTTTTTTAGAGTAATGCAATTTTTATATCTGCCCACAAAATAATTTCAACATTAAGTTATGGTTAAAAAATGGAAGCAACAATATATTACTACTTTGTTAGATATTAAAGAGTTGTAACTGTAGTTAGATAATACAGCTTTGAGTTCCTGTATGTAATTAGAATGTGTGCTTTTATAGAATATACTTATGGCAAAAATATAATCTATAGAGATTTAACAGCTGCTTAACATTAATACCCTGTAACTATTTTGTAGAGTACAAACATGGCACCATGAAATACAGACATCCCTAGTTTGTCTCTCATGGGGCTAGATACTTGTTTCAGAAAAGAGAATATGGATTAGTGATCTTCAATAGACATAATAGACATCTCACCTCCTCTTCTCCTTCCTCTCCTTCTTCAAACTAAAAAGAAAAGTAAAACCTTTAACTTTCAGAATGTTTTATGCAATTAGCTACAATAGGCATAACAAATTCAAGAATTTAAGAGTGCCCTTCAAATAATAAATGCTTAATTTACCTTCTAAAGAGTTAATGCCATATTCCTATGGATGGGGATACACAGAACTAAGTAAATTGCTTAAAGTCCTACAGAATTGGTGACAACATAATTCTATAACCAATGTCTCATAACTCCTAATTTATCCCATTCTCCCACACACTGAAACTTCTAAATAATTCTGCCTCCATGACCATAGCCATTTACTCTAATACCGAGAAAAAAAGATAACACCAAATCTAGAATATAGTTTAAGACATGTCACTACTATAGGTTGAACTTCTAGTCCAGCACATTCTGACCCAGCAACATTTGTGGGTCCCGTATTATTTTAATTAACAGGATGTCCACTTATCTTGGATGTGGTCCCATAAAGTTTGTTTACAACCATCAGTCCTGGCTCTCAGAGTTAAATAACAGCACAGAACACTAATTTACCCCAAATGTCTTCCAAGAGCACAGTAAGTAATGGAAGTCTTGGTAATGTTGCTAGACAATACTGACCTACAAGGGTTTGGCAAATTCTCTGGTTCGGCACCAATCAGGTCCTGAGTGTGCCAGACTAGAGAGGTTCAACCTGCAGTAAGATATGCAGTTTCACTCACAACTTGCCTCAAACTCAGCAGGACAATGATTGGGATATAATCATTAGAAACTACATTGACAGAGAAAATATAAGTTTAAGCAAAGGAAGAGCCACAAGACCTAAATTTTTAAATTACAAAGTAAACTCAAGAATAAATACATATTTGATTCCTGAAGAATGTACTTTTTAAAAAACAAACTTTGAACATTCAAGAAGCATTAAGGAGAAATTTAAAATCAAGAAATTTACAAATAAAGGACCCTATTACCATTTATACTAATGCAAGTTTAAGCAGTATACAGGTGCTCTTTTCTGCTGTAGTTATCCAACAGAAGTCTGATTTTGGCTTTGTTTGAAGACAAAAATTCTCATTTCAAAACAGTATTTAAAATTATTTACCTAAATCAGTGTTTCCCAAAGCAGGCCATGTTGCTTCCTGTGGTTCCTCTTGACTAGAAACTCTGAACCAGAGCCAATGGGAGCTATGAAGCTCTGCGACTAGGAGCCTTTAGGTAAACAAAGTGGCGTGGGCCCGCTAGCAGCTTTCCCAAAGCAGGTCTGTGTCCCACTTTGAGAAACACTGGCCTAAAAAACTAGTAAGGGCAATACAGTTTAGAAACACACATTCTGAAAAAGGACAATCCTTGGTCACTTAGGCCTCAATCTAGTATTTTAAATGCTACTTTAATATTGCCTGCTTCTTCCAAAAAATGTTGGAGAGTTGCCCACTCAAGGAAACTAAATTCTAGATGCTGTATTGCTTCAGAGGTCCAATCAAATGTACAACCATACTTTAGCAAGCACAGATATGGCCCAAAGTACTTCTGGATAAGATCTGTGGGCTACATTGAGGATATTGTGATTTAAATCAGATAAAGAAGGTTCTTTTGCACAGAATTCCCAGGCCGTCAACAAAAAGTTTAAGTCGGTCTAATGTGATCCTATTCAGCGAGTTCTGTGCATCTGATTGAGGAGTCATTTATTCCCACTCAAAGAAAAACCAATATTCTGTTTGTTTCACTTGGAAAAGTAATGGTATTTAATAGTTCAGTCACAAGTAGATAAAGACATACAAGGCAAGAAAGCAACATACATACGTTATCATCATCCTCTATTGCTTCACCAGTGAAATAAAGCACAGCACGAGGAACTATCCTTTCACGGAAGAAGTGCCCAATTTCAAAGTCTGTAGCTAAAGTAAACTCTGAATCTTCATCCTGTAAAGCAAGTTCATTTGATTTTAGAGAACAGCTCTGGAAGTTCAACACAATGCAGACATAGTGCTATTCATCATGGTTCAGAGATGTGCTGTGGCCAACTTGACCAAAAAAGGGCTGTTGTAATAGAAATAATGAGGATGATAAAGAACAGAGCTGTTGGGGAAAGCGCAGGGGGCAACGATGAAAGTACGTTAAAAAAAATCAAGCTGTAGCTCAATTTTTTGCTTACGAATCAGACCAATGGAGAAATCTGCACATAACTGATGTATTCATTTGAGTAAAACCCAAAAAGGGAACTTTTGGACAAATATAGTAAAAAGATTTCAAATTTTGTTAAGAGACTTACCAACGACTCTCCATCCCCAGACACTACAAATAGAAAGAGGAAAAAAATAATTTCATGTAGCACTTTGAAAAACTCAGCCCGTCTGGTTGTTCAAGCTTGCAAAATGTGCTATGAAGTGGTTTCTATTCATACAAGTGTTGTGTGGATTACTGTTTGTTACAATTCTACTGTAAGGCCTGCAAGTGCTAGGTACTGTTAGCCTTACTGAAAGGAAAAAAAATCCTTTTCAGTCTAAGACCTCATCTACACTAGAGTTTTGTCTACAAAACTTAGCTTTTGTCAACAAACGTGAAGATGTACACACTGCAATGCTCCTTCTGCTGACAGAACTCTGCTTTGCCAACAGATAAGGAAGCAAAAAAGGAAGAGCAAGGAACACATTTTCAGAGGTGCTCCAATTCTCAGAGGCCAAAAACCAAGAATGCAGGGCATGGAAAAAGACTTGAAAAATCCTAACAGGCAGGAGAAAAGGAGAGCTGAGAGTAAATTGTAATAGGTCAGGTTCAGATAACAGTGATAGAGGAGCTAACAGATGTTGAAGTCCCTAATCACACTAAAAGAATTCATGTGCTCTCAGCTCCTGCAGCAGCCTCCCTAACTCCTCCTACAAATTTCTTGCAATTTCTCCATCTCTCTTGGTACCCCATTCGCTCCACCCCTTTGGAGAGCTTCCAAAATGATAGCAGTCACACAAAGCCATAAGAACCTACACTGTTATCTTCCTTTCCACCCAGTCTTCTGTGCATGCATGCAATTGGATTTAATAAAAACACATGCTCTGAAAAATAACCAAATCTGTCTCCTACACAGTGGTTGCTGCTGGAATTAATACACAAGAGTATATGTGACTATTTGATGATTGGGTTAAGAATCGTCAACATTTTTATGCAAGGCAGCAAGTTAAAGCATGGCAGAGAGTTATACAGAAAGACATTGAACAGACAAATGGAGCTCATTGTCAAAATACTGCCTCAGCCTCATGGATTCAAATAGCCCCCCTGTTGTACCTCTCTATTAGGCCTGGTATCTGGCTACTCAAGATCAACCACCTCGCAATCCACATTGGTGCTCCCCACAGTTATGGAATACTACACAGGAAGCTATACTCCTGGGGAAATTCTGCACCAATAAATTAAAAATTCTGCCTATTCCGTCAAAACACACTATCATCAAACCAGCTTCAATCATTTTAATAATTTCAAAATACTTGTCAGCAAGTATGTCTGTAACAATACTGGCAACAAGAGATTCAGAAAACGTTTTCTCAGATTCTTTACATGCTAAGGATGTTACGAAGTGAGTAATTTACAAACTGTATCGACTACACATTTAGTTGATAAGGGGCCCTGCTGCGGCTCTGCAGTTTAAATGTAATAAGAACCGGATGCATAGGCAGCCCAGCTCCTACTACATTTAAACTGCGGAGCTGTAGCAAGGGTAGTTCCCAGCCCCAGCTCATGCCGGGTCCCTGACCGCTGCACCTCCCCCCGCCCCCCCAAACTGCAGATATGGCACTGGGGGCGGAGGAACAGGCTTTTAAGTCGGCTCCCCGCAGCACCAGTTCCTGTCCCCTCCACCCCACACCTCTGATATACAGGCAGCAAGGGAGGGAGGGGGAAAGCAAGTAGTCGACTCAACTACCCGATAAACCTATTAGGCTTATGGACTAATCAACTATTTTACAACCCTATACTAAGCACATTAATACAGAACTCTTAAGAGTTCATTTAAACTACAGAATTGTATTTCCCACACCTGTCAGAAGCAGTGTAAAGTCTTGGGGGAAGTCAGGGGTAGCAAAGGAGTTGAGAAAGTAAGAAGCAATTGCTGCGAAGCCGCCCGATAAGAAGTTGAAGGGTTGTTGGACATGAGTGTTAAAAGTACAGAACAGATTTTTGGGCGGCTGGGTTGGAATGGCCGCAATACAGAGCCTGGTTGAGCCCTAGCCTCTCCTATTCAGTCATGCATATTTGCTCCTGTCCCCATGTGTCCCTCCACCTGCACTCAGACACCCACTCCCCCCACTTCCATGTAGGCTATGCATCCCCTTCCCTATGGCCCTGCACCTCCCGCTCACGTTTAGCCCCTAACCCAATCTGTCCTTTCCCACTAGCCTTTATGAGTCCCTCTGATCCGCCCCCACCTCTCCAGCAGTCCCATGCTGTCTTGTCTGTCTCTCATATCTCCTGACCTGGCTCGATAGGTTGTGTGGAGAAAGCAGTCTCCTCTTCCCTATCAGAACCCGCTGGCCAGGAGCAGCTGCTGTGTTCTAATGCCACAGTGCCCTCTTATGGGCAAAAGGTAGAGCTGCAGAAACTTTTCAGCAAAAGCTATTTTGTGGTAAAATTTTGAAAAAAATATGCACAGCCTAGGACATATGCACACACACAGTGGTGCATAACTCCCCCAGGAGTAAGGCTGCTATGACCATAGGAATATTTTTCTCTCATATGTCTAGCCTGCCATAAAGGCAGCAGCAGCATGCTTTCAATCTCCAAAGGCACATTATACATTCATTCTTTACCTGATCAGCCCTACTGAAAGGCCTCTCCCATGATCACTACAGGCATTTAAACAGCCACTGCTGGGAATCTTCTAGTCTGGAAAGAAACTTCCTGTTTGCAGCTTTCTCTATCTAGGAACTAGGGTTCATGAAGATGCAGGAGATATGTACCTTCCTAAATTACCCTGTGTTGATGTCAGTTGATTGCCACGGCAATCCACAAGCACCTGCAATATCAGAGAAGCGCTCCTTTCCACAAAAGCTACTGTCACAAGATGATCAGGGCTAAAATTGGGATGTGTATGACATCTAACACTGTAATTAGTGAGTCCCATTGCTATAAACCCATCCACTATTTCTTGCACATCACCAAGAGTCATGATCCTTTGTAGCAGAATGCAATAACTCTCAAAGAAACTCAGCCCCAACAGACTGCTTCCTGAGACCAAATTGATTTGTGACCCATCAGTAGCAGTCTAGAATGGCCAGCTTACACACAGCAATTGATACGTACTTCTCCACCAAGACAACAGCTCTCATTTTGGTGCCTTGCTCTGCAGTGCTGGGGTGAGCTCTGCACACAGTTCCCTGGTCTACAGGTACTGCTCTTCATCCTAGACCTGCATAGCAATGCAATCTCATCACTCAGTGCTTGTTTTCCTGAGCCCAAAATCAACTGTCCACTATGATAGAAACTGTCTACCACATACAGTAGCTCTGTGAATGCCAAAAGTAATCTGTTGTTTTTTCCCCTCATGGCACATAATATGTAAAGTACCTCTGATTCTTGTTCCTATTTGGTTCTCATGATATACTGCATGACCAGCTGCAATGTATTCATAACATGACCACAAGAGTAGATAGTAGGATCCATCCTTTCAGACATGGTAAGCACACAGTAAACAGGAGCTGCTGAAAAATGCTGTGAAATGAAGTTGGAAGCCCACGGAATGATGGGACAGAAAAACTGCATCGTGGGATGTTGAGCCTGCCTCCAGGATGCACTGCGATCCATTCCTAGCTGCAGAAAGTGGCGAGCAGCACAGTGGAACAGCTATACTCATGCACTGCTCTCTGCTAATGCTAGAGCACCAAGAGAAGGAGCATTGTGTGAACATGCAGAAGCAATGTAGTTATACTGGTTTTTGATAGTCTGCGTAACTCATGTTGACAAAACTAGTATAGATAAGGCCTAAACTGAATCCAGGTTAAATTCGATTTGAAGGTCGCTACACACCACACTATAGGCTGCAATTCCTATGGTCTTTTGTAGATTAAAGGATAAAATACCATACTATAACGAAGATATACAATAATTAAATTTAAATTCCTCCACTGCCATTCTTACACGGTCACATCAAGATGTTTGCACAGAGAAGTGTCACCTTTGTAGAAAGAACATTGAGTATGTAGGCATATACAGAGCCAAGATATACACCTTTCAACTAACACCATCCATATTTTATCTCTGCAATCAAAATTGCCAAAGTAGAGGAGCTTAAATTTGTTACAGCAGTACTGGAAAAATCATGTTTTTCAAGTGCCTAGCAGATTTAGGGAAAGAGAAATATTATATACTGATATTAACTACAAATTAAGGCTGTAATACTACATTCATTAGAACCTCTCTGAAGGACAGCATGGATATGTCTAGACTACATGCCTCCGGCGACAGAGGCATGTAGATTAGGCTACCCGGCATAGGGAAATAAAGCAGCGATTTAAATAATTGCCGCTTCATTTAAATTTAAATGACTGCCGCGCTGTGCCGATCAGCTGACTGTCGGCTCAGCACACTAGTCTGGACGCTCCATGGTCGACATCAAGGCATTTGTCGACCTCCTCAGTAAACCTCATCCCACGAGGCATACCGGGGAGGTCGACAAATGCCTTTGATGTTGACCGCGGAGCATCCAGACTAGCACGCTTAGCCAACAAACAGCTGATTGGCACAGCGCAGCAGCCATTTAAATTGAAATGAAGCGGCAATTATTTAAATTGCTGCTTCATTTCCCTATGTTGGGTCGCCAGAGTCATGTAGTTTAGACATACCCTAAGAGTTCTCTGAAGAATCAGGGCATAAGGTGCCCGTGTTTCAGAAATGCAGAGACTGGTTATTTAATAGACTACACACAAAGAACAGATGATGCACTAGCTCACTTTCCCACTGAGTGACAACTTGATGCAAATCAATTCTCACTTGCATGTGGTGAGCACGCCAGCATACTGCTCTTTATCACAATCTAAACTTTTGTCACTAATGTCTTTGTTCATAATGACTTCAACAAACCAAGATGAAATCCTGTATGATGCAAGTAGTTAATCACCACTATATCTAAATTTATCTCTGCCTGGAAACATATTTACAGACATTCTGTATGCAAGCATTTTTTGCTCCAGAAACAAACTATCCATGTACCATCACCTTGAAATGGTGAAGCTTGCGTGTTCCAATGGCCCTGAGCGCGACCCTGCCTGGAGTCATGTATTCCCTTAGAGTCACCCATGGCAGAACAGTCCAAGGGTGAGGTTCCAGACAAAGCATGATCCAAGAAGTCCTCAACAGTAGAGTAGACATAGGATAACTGCATAATAAAGGTGAAACTGTTGTGTAATGTTACAATGGCTGTGAAGGCAGATGAAGGCTACAGCAGATAGATTTCCAATCATCGTGGTGTCCATGACATTGGTTTCAAGCCCTCTATCTGTCCAGGACAGCGTGGTGACTGTTGTGCACCAATATCCCCACTTTAGAAGAGATCCCGCACAGGCATCTTCCAGTTTTTGGGAAAACACTTGCCCAAGTTAAAAGTCCGGTGGTGACAGAATAGGACAGTGAGATTTGGAAGTTCCTAGTCACAGACTGAGACAGGCAATGGGTTTGCGATTCAGTCATCTTGCTCAAGGACGGAGGCAGATCGAGCATCTCGGCAGCTGCACCCAGTACTGAGCAATCCTCCTTAGGACTCACTCTGCTCACACCCTACAAGGAGGGGGCTAGAAAAGTTGCCCTTAAAATAGTCTTGCCTTTTTCCTATTGGCTGTATGCCGCATCCAGCGGAACCACCACCTCAGTGGTCAAAAACATAAAACTTTTCAACTTAAGAACCTAGAACATGCATATCCTGATGGACAACTCAAACAGTGACTGACCAGAGAAACGTACAGCTATCATTGCTTATGAGTGGAATCGGTTTAACATCGATTTTGCTGTCTTGTCTGAAACTAGAAGAGCTGAAGAAGGACAGGTGAAGGAGGAGAAAGGAAAATACACTTACTTCTGGAAGGGAAAATCTTTGGATGAACCTCAATTGTATGGAGTGGGGTTTGCTATGAAGAACAAGCTTGTAAAGTTCCTCTTCAAGGTGCCAGTTGAAGAGTGGCATTAATGAGTGGCTTGTAACACTCTGATTAAGGCTCACCAAAAACCAACACATAACTATTGAGTGCGCCTAAGCACCAACAATTGATGCCGATGAGGATGTAAAGGAAGATTTCTATTCTCAGCTGGAAACCATTTTAATCGGAGACCCCTAAAGAAGATAAGATCATTCTTCACGAGGATTTCAATGCACATGGTGGATGAGACAAACCTGTGGAAAGGAACAATCGGGAAAGAAAGAGCTAGCAAAAGCAACTCAAATGGAACCCTGCTTCTGACAAAGTGGGCACAACATGAACTTATCATGAACACACTCTAACGACAAAAGGACAAGTTCAAAACATCTTGGGAGACAACCACAGTCAAAGCACTGGCATTTTCTCGACTACATCATAGTTCACGATGTACTTCTCACAATAGTAATGACAAGTGCTGGTGACTGCTGTACTGATTATCAACTCATTTGATCCACAATAAAAATGGAGGCTGCGAAAGCAGCAGCTCAGGAATAATCGTTAAGCGTGATCACTTGTAAGCATTCTTAGAAGAAAAGCTTCCATCAGAGTTTCTGGAAAAAGCTGAGGAACACTGGAGCCAGCTGAAAGTAGCATTCATCAATGACTATGAGGAAACCATAGGCTACCAAACCAGAAAACATCAGGACTGGTTTGAGGAGAATGACATTGAAACTGAGCAACTCACCAATGAGAAGAGAATGACATTTTGTGCTTGGCAGAATGATATAAATTTCAATACAAAGAGAGAAGCCTATGCTAAAGCAAAGGCAGAAGTCCAATGTAAAAATAAAGAACTCACGAACAAATGGTGGACTGAGAGAAAGCAAGAACTCCAACATTTCACGGACATCTATAAAATATAGGCGGTTTCCTATGTGCCATTAAGGCTGTTTATGGACCAGCTTGTCATGACATGAACTCCCTTCAACTCTAAGGATGGAACCACACTTTTGAAGGACAACAAAGCCATTAATTTTTGTTGGAAAGAATGTTTTGAAGATCTTCTTAATCATAACTCCATGGTTACAGATGAAGTTCTTGAGGAAACCCCCCCAATGGCCTTCCAGTGATGAGCTAGGAGACACTCCCAATTTGCAAGAGGTATACTATACCATAAGCAGATGAAGGATAAGACAGCAGGCCCAGATGCGATCCCTGCTGAAATTTTTAAATACGGTGGACCAGAGTTAATTCGGCATCTTAGCCGGCTTATTCTTAAAATCTGGATAAAGGAGGAGATACCTAGTGAAATGAGGGACGCCTTGATTGTTAGCGTCTTCAAGAAATGGGATGAAGGAAACTGTGGAAACTATCATTGTATCTCTCTCCTTGCTGTTGCAGGCAAAGTTTTGGCACAGGTCCTTGCAATCCATCTTTTCCCCGTCAGAAGAAATTTTATTGGAGTCACAGAGTGGCTTCCAACCAGGTCACAGAACTGCGGATATGACTTTCATTGCATGGCAGCGGCAAGAAAAGTGTCGAGGGCCAAACTGACCACTGTATAAGGCTTTGCTGATCTAACTAAGGCCTTTGACTCAGTAAATCGCCATGCTCTTTGGACTGTACTTTCAAAGATTGGATGTCATGATAAATACATCAATGTCCTAAAGTTGCTTCATGACAACATGAAAGTAGCTATCCTGAGCAGCACTGGCTCCCAGAGTGAACCTTTCAAAGTACAAACAGGAGTCAAACAGGGCTGTATCACCACCCCAACCATGTTCACAGTCTTTATTCTCTCATTTTTACCTAATTGCTGGGAAGCTCCCAGTTGGCTTTTAAATCCTCTACAGAATGGATGGAAAACTGTTTAGCTTTCAGCCTGCTAAGCCTAAGAGTAAGATTTCCACCACATCTATCATGGAACTTCAGTATGCTGATGGCAATGCAGTTTTTGCCCACTCTGAGAAAGATCTTCAGACTATCTTGAATATGTGTGCTGATTAGACCAAAGTGCTCCATTGGCCCTTTCCAAATGAGGTACTATACATTCCACCTATTAAAATCAATGGAGAAGCATTGGAGAATGTCAATCATTTTCCCTACCTTGGAAGTTATCTTTCAGCCAAGGCAGATTTTGATGTAGAAATCCAACATCATCTGAGCTGTGTCAGTGCAGCCTTTGCTTGTTTATGGCACAGGGTTTTTGAAGATCACAACATCTGAACAGACATCAAGCTTTTTATCTATCAAGCCATCATTCTCCCAACACTATTAGGAGTCTGAAAACTGGACAACCTACAGACACCTCCCACAGACTTTCAAGTGATATCACCAATGCTGCCTCCGCAAGATCTTGAAGATTAAACTGGAAGACACTAACGCTAAAATTAGTGTTCTGGAAATGGGGAAGACCATGCTAGGATCGAGGCAATGACCATCTGTCAGCAACTTTGCTGGACTGGTCACGTTGTTCGGATGCCAGACCATCACCTTTCAAAACAGGTCCTGTTTTCTCATCTGAAAGAAGGATACCGTAACATGGAGGACAACGGAAGCATGCTAAAGGATAACTTGAAGTGTAACCTTGACACTGACATGTGGGAGTTGCTCACCCAGGATTGCTCAAAACAGAGAGAAGTCCTATGCAATGGCCCCCTGCATTTTGAATTTGCCCACCAACAAGCTGAGGAGGATAAGAGACACAAGAGGAAAGGGACTGTTTGCTAGTCATGGTCAATAGTTTCCTGCTGTACCTGAAAACATCTGTCCTCACTGTAATACAACTAGTGGTTCAAGGATTGGCCTTATCAGCCAACTGAGGGTCCTTAACTCCCATGGAACGTGATCATAATTGGCAAAGAGTGATCAGCCATCATTATGAATACACTGGGCAGAATTCAATTTTCTTTGTATAATTAAAAGTGTTTATTCTAAAGCTTCTCTCAAACTTCATCAATTTAGATTTTCAGTTACAAGATTACAGGGATCACCACCACATGTGAAAAATTTGTTTACTATGAATTCCACATACACCGACAAAAATCCAATCTTTTCAAGCCCAATTATGAAAGACTTCCAAAGACTATACAACAACATGTGCGGATGCTTCCGAAGGGATTAACCAGGTTGTTTACAAATGCAGACAGGTATACCAAATGCACAAAACACACACCACACTATGACCATTTTGATCAGTGCTTCATCTATGAAGTTTACATGATGAAATGCTTCACAACTCATATTTAAAGAGAAGTTTGAAGGCTGTCATCAGATTCTAATCTCTGATGGTTGGACTCTTGTTTACAATCTAGTTACGTACAGTTTAAATGATATTAAAGAGTCTACTTTTTTATATCTTCCAACTTTAGCAGCCTGTGGCATTAGGCTTCCTTTCTGAATTAATCATGTTGGCTTCCATGGTGAAAAGAACGTGAGAGAATTATGCACACACTGTACTAAGCAAAATACGTGCCATTTTCTTCGGACTCGTGGCTCATCAGTTTGTGAGAACCAAGATTTGAGAGGAACTTGAAGGAACCATCTATTTACTCCAGACAGAGTACAATTTCCAGAAGGAATTTCTCTATGCTGAACACAGTTCAAGCCACCCTGAATGACATATACAGGCAGTCCCCGAGTTACTCGGATCCGACTTATGTCGGATCCGCACTTACGAACGGAGCTTTTCTCGCACCGGATCTCGCGGGCGGTGGGACCACCCAGATGCGCAGTGGTCCCTCCACCGTGTCCTCCGGGGTGAGAAAAGCTGCTCCGGGTGTCCCTGGTCTACTGGGGACCCCACCCAGCAGACCAGGGACACCCCGAGCAGACCAGGGACACCCCGAGCAAAGCCACGGAGGCAGCGGGGTCCCGCGCCTCTGCGGCTTTGCTCCGGGTGTCCCTGGTCTGCTGGGGACCCCCCGCAGCGGACCAGGGACACCCCGAGCAAAGCCTTGGAGGCGCAGGACCCCGCCGCCTCCGCGGCTTTGCTCCGGGTCTCCCTGATCTGCTGGGGGGGGGGGGGCGCAGCTAGTGCGCCCCCCCCCCCCAGCAAACCAGGCTTTTGTTGTGGACGCCTGGGGTAGAGCAGCTGGGGTGCTGCCAGGTTGGTCCTGGGGGGACCTACCCGGCAGTGCCCCAGCTGTTCTGTCCCAGGCTCCAGATTCAGCCGCTGTTGAAACTGATCAGTGGCTGATTCCAGGAAGCTGGGGGCAGAGAAACTCTGCCTCGGGCTTCCTGTAGTCAGCCCCTGGTCAGTTTCAGCAGCAGCGGCTGAATCTGGAGCCAGTTCCGAGTTACGTACAATTTCAACTTAAGAACAAACCTATAGTCCCTATCTTGTACGTAACCCAGGGACTGCCTGTATAACATTATGAAATGGCCAAATCTGAAGGCCAAGCTAAATTCTCTTTGAATCATACTTTAAAGTGAGCCACTTTACTCTGGCAATACTCTATCATAGGGAAATCTCCTAGAGATAAAGCTTGCTAGCTCTAAACCAGTTGGTTCTTCTCCAGAGGCATGTTTGGGATATATGTGGTGGTGTATCTGGAGTGTTCCAGCAATCCTGGGGTCAGCAAAATTGTCTCTAAAGCACCATTACAGCCAGCATACATTTAGCATCACTGTGGCTTCTCTAAATTGCAATAGAAGCCAATGTTGTCTCCAGATACTCCTATGATCAAAGCAGAAAAGCAATGGCAAATCTGCACCTCTTTCCAGATTATGGAGCTCTAGCACACCAAAGAATCTAGCCTACTCTAGTTATGCGCCGCGCCCCCCCTCCCCAAATCCAGATACACCTCAGTCAACCTGTGATTTGTCTTGTTTCCAGAAACTGGACCTTTATACATAAGGAAAATATGCGTGGCATTTCTATATATATCCTACACAATATGATATGTGCTGATGAAAAGCTCCCTGTAAGAGCAAGGTATTACTCCAGACGTTCAAGGTATGCAAATAGGTATTCTAAAAAAATCAAATGGAGACCACAAAAGAATGGATACAGCTTATTACATAAAATTTCTTCAAAGATATGGCAGTCACACATATTTCCTCTCTATGGCAGGTAAAGCATAATTACAGAAAATCCCTGGAGGACTTAACTAGAAAAATGGGGAAAAAAAACAATACAAAATTTGAAATTGACAATTTTGCTTAGCTTGGATCAGATTAACACCTGGAAACAGCGATAGGCATTATAGCAAACCCCACGGACTTTGATTCTTACCTGCTTCCTTTTAACTACCCAATCTTCAGGTGCTCACGGATTCCCAGTTCTGCCTTTCCCTTTGATATTTCCATACCCTCTGCTCCTTATTTCCCATCCTTCCTCCTTTTTTTCCCCCTCCCCCGCCCTTCTCCCTATTTATTTTGAGTCTGCACATCCTAAACTCAAGACTCCGGTCATCTGAAGAAGTGGGCTGTGCCCACTAAAGCTCATACCACCATCTATAAAGTACTACCAGACCATTTGTTAGTTTTTAAGTTTATCCTAAGATAACTATATTGCATAGTTATATCCTGTTCACCCTGAAGGATTAAGTGAAGTCTTCATGTGTTACATCTGGAATGGAAACATGGAGCCACCTTGTGGTAAAAAGTTAAATAACCTTAAACTAGCAATATTAATAACATGGGTCAGTCATAGTATATTAACAAAAGGAGGAGGAGTCCTGTCTATACTGTTTTTCTTCTCATAGCTCCCTTTAGAGTTAATGCATTAGCTATAGTAACTCATTTTGCAGAGTTATATTCAAAGTAAATTCTGAGTTCAGTTATTAGCAGTTAACTGCTTTTCCATTCTGATAAGTTATTCAAGGTTCCAGATATTTACACCCTCAAACGTAGAACGTAGTCTGTTTCAGTAGTCAAACTCTCTCAGTAAGGGTCCTACTGCTTAGGATCAATTTAGAAACTCATTTCTAGATGTCTATATATTAAATCAGTCACATTTAATATAAAGTATTATATATACATATATATAAATATATATATAAAAATAAAATAAAATAAAATAAAAATATAAAAGCAGAATTACAGTATTCAGTATGGATAACAATTATAGCCAAGGTGAAAAAACTACTCATATAAAAAAACTGTTTTGGTAACTGAACAGCAAGAAAATGAGATTTTTGCATAAACAAGCTTACCTTTTATAGGGCTGAAGAAGTTAAAAAAAGAATCATTGGGTACTTGTTTGGTAATTGTTCGAACTGTGCCTCGACCCTTGTGTTTCTGCTTCTTCTTGATTGTTTTAACTGTAACATTCTTTCCTTTCTTCCACTCAATTGTGCACCTAAAAACACAACACAAGAAAGTATTTAGGGCAAAAAGACTTTTGGGGGGAAAAGGGGAAAAAAAGGCATTTAGTGCAATAAAAATTGAGGCAGGTTATTTCTAGTTCTAGATAACTGAGACAGGCTTAACATTTTGTAAAGCAATTTTGAACATAGTGTACTTGCAGTTACAAGGACTAACATTTAGTGTACAAGTCAACATTTTTTTCAATTCAGGGGCCAAATTACCTGTTCATACTCTTTTGCACAATTTTGTCAACAAAAAGAAGCTATAAAAACGTTTTGCATCTGGCCAGGGAAGTATTTCCTTTTTGTAAAGGAATCCCTGGGTGGGATAGCCAGGGTGCCACTATGCTTCTAGCACATCCTCTTTGAAAGACAGACCAATATCTGCTCATGCCAGGGATCAGAAGAACCCTACTGGCCTCAGTCAGGGAACTGTGAAGGAGACCGTCATCTTTACAATCCCCTGTACAGCACAGCTTGTACTAAATGACCAAGGAATTGAACTCCACATGTACTAAATGACAGACGGCTTACTGTTTAGGTCCTTGCTGTCAGAATGGCATCTGACTTGGTTCTCAATGCACCTCAAGTGAGAGACTATATATCTGGAGGATGAACTTCAGTAACGACTACTGATACCACCAAATAAGATGCAATGCAAGAAGTCTGGTCTGAACTGAAATAAACTCTTAATTAAAGGAGGCTGCTTGGCACATCCAGCCAACAGTTCAGTAGCCAAAACACATCTCGTTCCACAGATGGTGTCTCAGAACAATTTGGTAATTAGCTATTACATGAAGAGGGTCAGAGAACAATTGCTTTCTTACTCTACTGTTTTCAGTAGTTAAGGAATGTCCATTAATGTAGTAGGTGTCTAAATCCGCAGTTTGGGTGCTTAAGTCTCCAATTTCAGCATCCTCATTCCATTTTTGGCTCCACTGTGATCCACAACTCATTAAACTCCATAAGCCTGTATATTTTTTCCACAGTAAAAGTTCCCTACTGCATGTATTCCTGCCTCTGACCATGCAGTGCTAGCTTTCTTTAGATGACCAGACACCCTTCTCACTTCTAAACCCCAGAATGATTCACAGAGGAAGACCAGTATTCAGATGCTTATGCCATGTGTAGGGCCTGATCCAACAGGCATGCTCAGATGTTGCCTACCAGATTGGGCTCCATTCAAAATCCATCTGCAGGATGAGGAGATGGGGATGGTTACATCTTACAACTTTCTGTCCAACAGGTAGAGCATTCACCTGAGATGTGGGAGAACTAGTTCAATCGCTTACTTTCTACCAGAGTAGAAGAAAGGATTTGAATAGAGAGGCCCCCAACCTCTCACAAGAGTGCTCTGCACTGAACTGTGGAAACAAGTAGTCCTGTAGCACCTTAGAGATTAATAAAAATATACATAGGATCATGAGCTTTCATGGGTAAAACCCATTTCATAGATGAGTTGGACTATGGGATAATCCAATGAGACATTTGTGTTGAAGCTATTTCACTCTGAATAATAAAAGATTTGTTGAAGCAGGGACCTCAGACACAGGATCATCCAACTCCCATGTAGATTCCCCTCCCCCCAACCACAGGCAGAGTCACCAGGGAACATTGTGTCAATTGTTTCTGAATACAGTATTTGTTTGAAATATTCTGGATACTTGAGGCACGGTAGCAACTGTGCTGAAATCCAGGCACCCTGCCAACATACCTCTGCCAAAACTAGCACCTCTTCTGTCTTGCTGGGTGATGGCATACAATGTTGTGAACATGTACACCAAAGACATGTATACCAAAGACCTACAGATATCTTGGCTAGGGACATGTGTCAGAAACACTGCCAAGAATGCCTGAACTCCAGTCAATGGGCTGTCACTATTGGCAGTGGCTGGGCCTGTGCAAGCTTGTAGCAGATACATATGCAGGAGGAGGGATCCAATTTGAGATCCTCTGAAGAGACACTGGAAAGCCCTTGATCCTGTCTGCGGACACGATAAAGAGCTGGGTTGACCTGCAGAAGTGCTTGGTGTGCTCCAGGTAGAATGCCAGGGCATACTGAACATCCAAAGTGTGCAGCCATCTCTCCTTGTTGGAACTCTGGGAAGATATCCTGGTTGACATGAAAGAGGGACACTACTTTAGGCAAGAAGGCTGGATAGGGCCGCAGCTGGACCTGGTCATTACAGAATATCATATATGGATGCTATGTGAGGACTTTAGTCTCAGATACTTGCTTCACTGAGGTAATGGCTACAAGTAATACAATCTTCCACAACAGATGAAAGAGATAACTAGAAGCCATAGGATCAAAGGGTGGGCCTCTGAGCCTAAAGAGAATGAGGTTGAAGTCCCATTGGGGAACTAAGTATCAGAGGGGTAGCCGTGTAAGTCTGAAACTGCAAAAACAACGCGAAGTCCTGTGGCACCTTATAGGCTAACAGATTTATTGGAGCATAAACTTTCGTGGGCAAAGACCAACTTCGTCAGATGGATGGACTTCATCAGGACATGGGGAACTAAGTCCTGGACCAATGAGAAGAACCTCTCAAGGCCTTTTTGGAATCTGACTGACATGTCATATGGGAACACTCATGTTCCCTAGATGCAATGGTGGAAGGGATATGACTGATAAATGCACATGGATTGAAAAAAGAGAAAGGCCTTGGTGCTTCTAGTGGACCAAATAACCCAGGATGCACTGCACAGATGACAGGGTTAGAGATATGCTACACTCCGACACCTAACAGGAAAACCTCTTCCACTTTGCCAGGTAAGTTGCTCCGGTGGAGGGCTTTCTTCGCTCCAAGAAAATGTGCTGTACCTGATTAGAGCAGGTCTGTACTTCTGAGTTAGGCCATGCAGCAGCCAAGCCACAAGGTGAGCTTCAGCTGCAGGAACCAACTGTGGTCCTATGAGAGTAGGTCCAGGTGTGTGGGTAATGGCTACAGAGCAGCGACAGCTAGGATCCATGAGCAAACCACATCAGTGCTTGAGAGACCATGCTAGGCAATCATGACAACTCCTGCCCTATCCCTTTTGGTATTTGACAGAACTCTTTTCAAAAGTTGGATTAGCATACATCTGAATCTCCTGCATAGGCCTTAGAGCAGAACTGAGAAAACTTCCCATTCTCTGCGGTGGTGAACTGGTCCTCTCAGGGAACTCCCCACTTTTGGAAGAGCGTATAGACAACCTCCGAGTAGAGCAACCATTTGTGGTGAAAGAGAAAGGTCCTGTTTAGGTGATCTGCCAATATGTTTCAGACACCAAGGAGATATGAAGCTTCCAGGTGGATTGTATGTTGGAGGTAGAAGTCCCACATAGGGATGTAAGCAAACAGTAGACTACCCGATAAACCTAGGATTATCAGGTAGTCGAGTCAACTACTTGAATTTTCCCCCACCCCCAATGCCTTGCTGCCTCTAGGGGAAGCAGGAGCTGATTCTGTGGGGTGCTGGCT
This sequence comes from Pelodiscus sinensis, assembly GCF_052426305.1. Classification (NCBI taxonomy): domain Eukaryota; kingdom Metazoa; phylum Chordata; order Testudines; family Trionychidae; genus Pelodiscus; species Pelodiscus sinensis. Next base: position 115,415,091 of record NC_143056.1, on the reverse strand, counting down.
TAAAAGCTCGTTCTCCCCCAACACAGTCTCTGCCATGATGCCAAACCCCACTTCCCCAAAGCAGCCTCTGCCGCCGGCAGGCCCAGGCCAACATGGATAGGGGCTGCTGGACCCGGCACAGGCTGGGACTGAGCAAGCCTAGCTCAGTCCCAGCTCACGCTGGGTCTGGGACCTACCCCCTGCTGCAGCTCTACACTTTAAACGTACTAGAAGCAGGGTTAGGTCCCGGACCTAGCATGAGCTGGGACTGAATCTTCCCTTATCAACTAATCACGTGGTCAATACAAATTATATCAACTACATCAATGACGGGGAACCTCAGGCCTGAGGGCTGGATGTGACGCCTCGCTTTACTGGATCTAGACCCTGAGGTTCAGTATTGGGGAGCCTGAGCTGGAGGGCTGGAGCACAAAATCTACTAGCCAGGGCCCCCCTAGGTTCTTGTGTGCGAGGGGATGTGGAGTGCCTTTCTCCTTAGTCAGTAGCTTCTCACTTGTGTGCAGCCTCAACTGATTTTTCTGTGGGTCAGTGGCCTCCAACCCCAAAAAAGTTTCCCCACCGCTGAACTATATGATTAGCCAATTACCCACCTCTTAACATCCTTAGTCCCACAGGCAGATAGCTTCCTGAGAGTTCCTGAGCATACTCCTCCTTGCCTGTTGATACAGCAGGCTCCCCACAAGCACCAGCTCCCAGGGAGCTGCCTGCCCCTCCGTGCTGCTGCTGCCTCTGATACAGCGGTTACACTTTTACAAAAAGACCCACATTTTAACATCCTTACTTTCCTATCCCTTCATACACAAGGAGTGCCACTCTGGATAGGACCACCATGAACAAGATATCAAAGATGCCATCAGAGAGCTACACCAACTCATCTGCCTGTTACCCTAGGCTCACTATCATTATTCAGCAGCTCCTGATGTGCACTGCTATCATCCTGTGGTTCTATCTGTGATGGTCCCACCACTGCAAAGGCAGAAGCTGGGATAGGCACGACATCCTCCAGTTGGTGGGCCTCTGCCACAGCTGGCGGAGGCTTGTGGGCACACTGTTCTAGCTTTCTGTCCAAATCCAAGGGCAAGTGAGAATCAGTGGCCAATCTTCTCTTTGATGTCCCAATAGAAAGCTTTGGTTGAAGGTCCCTCGTACCTTTGTCATCCTGGGCTTGAAGATCTTACAAACTTATTACTGATATGAGCTTCTCCCCAAACTTTTTAAACCAACTTTTGAGATGCTGATAATCAGCAGCAGCTTCCAACAGCAATCACAAAGATTAAACCCTGGGGAGCGGAGCCCCATCCTTCAAAGCTATCTATAGCACCCAAAAATAACTATTAAGGACACAAAATAACTATTTATAACACTAAGAAAAACCACTGGGTAAATGAGTACTTCGAGGCAAGAAGAGGTTCCAGAACCATCACTGGCTGTATGAAGGAAGTGGGGAGCCTGCACTGCCCTTCATACTGCAGCATATGAACATCACTCCAGAGGGGGAAAAACTTTCAGTCTGAAGATGTTAAATTTCAATTAACTCCTCGACTATTCAATAAGAACTAGTGCATTCTGCCTTTGAAATATCACATGGAGCCAGGAGTCAGAGGGGGAATCCCCGCTGGCCCCGGGCTCCATGCAGCGTTCCAACTTCGCAATGTACAAGAGCCCCTGCTGGGGACTAAAAAGGGAACTGAATTGCTTTTTAGGCTGGTTCCCTCCAGCACCCCTTCCTCTATCCCCAATTTGAGGGGATGCAACTGGTCGACTAGTGTGTTGATTATCTTATAAGCTTTGGCTTACAGGGTAGTCGACTAGTAACTTATAACCCTATTCCAGACCTGGTGTATAAAATGGAATGGACGTGACCAAGCACTTAAAGAAGAATGCTAATGTAATGTCACTTGTGATAGTAGGGTATAAGAGGCAGGTAAATTCCCACTAAGGACCAGACTGAGACCAGCCATTAATTCTGAACCAAAACAACTTTTAGCTACTACCTAAACTGAATTTAAGCCAGTGATTTAAAGCTGAAAGACCTGTATCCTCACTACTAATCCCTTGAACTGCAGAGGTACAGTTTTAAATGCGTATTATATTCCAACATGATACTTGAGTGAAACTATTACAATTCACCACCTATACCACCAACTTCATGCTTTCACGTCCAAGATGTTTTTCTGGTATAAACCTTTACCAAGATAAAGAAAATAGAGTTCTGGAGAATGCAGACGAGAAAGCTCTAAAAATATTTTTTTTAAAACCCACAAATTTTTCCTTACCCCTCACAATCAACTATTTCAGGGCCTTCAAATGAAAAAGGATCGGTCTTGTCTGGCTCTGACTTCATCTTGTAGGTTTTTGTCAGCACTGAATTAGTAAAGTAGTCATTGGACTCGAAGTGGAACTCTAATGAGAAAGACTAAAAGAAAGTTCAATTATTGTTTTAAATTATACCTGATTTAAAAAAAAAAAAAAAAAAATCAGTACAACTACCAAATTCTTCATAAATACAGGTAGAAAACAATTGAAAGGGCAGACATTAAACACATAGCTACTAACTGCAGTAATTTTTAAAATTATAATTAATAAATAGGCTTGGATAATAGTCAAACATCATCAGACAAGATATAATTTAAGATTCTAAATTACAAGAACACGTAGGAAAACCTCAAAAAAAGTTAAATTTAATAGAGTACACTCTACCAAGGTCTTGATTCAGTCTTCTCTGATCATTCTGCAAGAGCTGGTCACTATACAAACTCATTAAGATTTTTAGATCTTAATGGCTTAGATCTAAAAAACGGAACTGAATTGCTTCTGTAACATTAGTTTCTCTCTCATGGCACCTAAAGATGTTTTTAGTTGAAATCTTCACTTTAGCATTTCTTAAGATTCTTATAACTTGTGTCAAAATAAAATTAAAAGCTAGAAATAGTGATTTTTTAATCTATATCTGAAAAATGACACAAGGTGCATTAAGTTACTGAAAATAACAGTTTCCATTGAAAATATGCAAGCCCCTGTACAAAATAAATTTTCAACTTACATAGCTTTCTAGAGCAAAATGCACAAGGCTCCACACATACACACACACACACACACACACACACACACACGATTAAACAAGCACCAATTTAGAAATTAAAAACAAAACAGTTTTAGTTATGCATAAGCAAAAAGGCATCTGAACCTTAATAGCTGTAGTTTCTTCCCCATATTCAGGTAACTTGGAAGAGCTAATGTAGTTTATACTTTATATAAAATTACCTCTGCAATTCCTCCTCCTGCACAGATGCTCTGGGGAAGGGCTATAAGACTGGCAGTTTTGGAGACAGGGGAGAGTGCTTTTGAGAAAGCTGAGCTCCATGCTCTGGATCAAACCCACGAGTGGATAGTTTACTTTCCATGGAAACTTTTCTTCCTCAACTATGTCACATTCAGATCAAGTTATAAACTTTTTCAGACAGCAAGAGAAGCAAGCTAGTATAATTCTTGGAAGACTTAAAAAGCCCTCTTTTCTCTCCCCACTCTAGCTTGTCTGCTGCTAAAAAGATGCATGATCCTTTTTATACACCCACTGGCTGGTTGTTCATTTGCCACTGTTGTTAAATACAACGGCTGCCTTGGGGGATAAATGCAGAAGCCTTGAAGCCCGGGAACAGGCAGGATGGGAAGGGGGACTAGAAACTAGACATAACTCGGCTGAAAAAACTTAACAGCGAATAGTCCTACAGCACCTTAAAGGACTAAAAAAATGTAGATGGTATCATGAGCTTTTGTGGGCACACCCCACTTCTTCAAATTAATCATGGGGGGAATGGGGAGGGAAAGAAAGGGAAAAAAGGAGAAAAATATTGTCAATTAGAGTGTCCATGCTAAATGAGGCTAACAGAGTGGGCTGTAAGTATTCTAAGTACCCGATGCTTGGCTTTTCATGTCAATAGTACAGACAAAAATAACCAGTGGAGTTATTTTTGTATTTAATGTGGTTATACTTTGATCCTCTTTTTATGGAGTGGCAACTTACTGAGTTTGTAAAACTAAAGAGGTGAGAGGGAGACTTGTAAATAATTCAGTGTGTCTATACTCAGCATGAGCCCTGAAAATCAATCTATACTTTATCAGTCACTGATGAGGTTGACTAGAGCTGGGCCAAAAGAAAAAAAAATAGTAAACTGCCACCTTCCCACCAGGCATTTTGTGTGGCAAGAGAAGCAATGAAACAAATCTCCAAGTTAGGGGTGAATTCAGTTAATAGTTATGGCTGAGGGGAAAAAGAAAAAAAGGGGGGGGGAGGAAGGAGTGGAACCTAAATAAATACAACAGAAAACTGTTTATTTTGAAATATTTTTGTATTTTATTTAGAAGTTTTAAAAATATCACAATAACCCCCCCCCCCCCCCAAATCAAAAAGATTTGGCACCAAATGAGAGGTTTTGTTCTGCCCAAAAATAAAATTTTCCCTTTTGTTTTGGTCATAAAACAATTCAGCTATGGTTTAAACCTCCCCAAGCCCCCCAAAAGAGGGGGGAATCAAGTATCTATACAATCTCAATGAATACTCATGTTACATAGTTTAACTGAGGGCCATCATTTGGCCAGCAGACTCTTTACTATGGGTTAGTTTGTGAAAACACTTGTAGAGCTGTTGTGCAAATAGAGTACATCTAATATGGAATTAGATAACTTTTTCCTCCACCCACAAAATTTTTCAGAAAACTAAAGAATTAAGGTAAGCAGATGCATTAAAAGCAAATACACAAGTCAGAAAAATATTCGAGCAATATTATTTTTAATGGCATCATTATAACTCTCTTCAGGATAATAGCTCAGAACAATATTCAATGCTTTTTGACTTGATTATAATTAATTTTTGTTTAGAAAACCACTTGTAGAAGGGATAGTCTGCAAGTGAATCACTGTTGCTTCAGAGCTTAGTACCTACCTACAGGATCTGGATAGCTAAGGGTATGTCTACACTACAAAGTTAGTTCGAACTAACAGACGTTAGTTTGAACTAACTTTCATAGGCGCTACACTAGCGCTCCGTTAGTTCGAATTTAATTCGAACTAACGGAGCGCTTAGTTCGAACTAGGTAATCCTCATTCCACGAGGATTAAGCCTAGTTCGAACTTACTAGTTCGAATTAAGGGCTGTGTAGCCCCTTAATTCGAACTAGTGGGAGGCTAGCCCTCCCCAGGTTTCCCTGGTGGCCACTCTGGCCAACACCAGGGAAACTCTATGCCCCCCTCCCGGCCCCAGACCGCTTAAAGGGGCACGGGCTGGCTATGGTGCCCGTGCCAGGTGCAAGCCTGCCAGCACCCAGCCAGCAGACCCTGCACCTGGCACGGATCAAGCCACCCACCCGATGTCCCCCAACCCTTCCCCTCTTCCCGGGACCAGGCTGGCGGCTCCCGGGAGCTTGCCCGGGACAGCAAGAGGCAGACACCCGCCTGGGCTAGTGCGGACATCGTGGACCTCGTCCACGATCTCCGCACTAGGCACAGGAACGTGGCCGGCTAGGGCAGGAGAGCTGCCAGCCTGGCCACCCAAGAGCAGGAGTGCATGAAAATCAAGGTGGTCCACTGAGACCCCCGACCCTGAGCTTACAATGGCTGTCCTGGGTCAGACCAAAGGTCCAGTAGCCTGTCTGCCGACAGCGGCCAACCCTAGGCACCCTGGAGGGGATGGACCGAAGACAGTGACCAAGCCATTTGTCTCGTGCCATCCCTCTCCAGCCTTCCACAAACCTTGGGCAGGGACACCACTACTACCCCCTGGCTAATACCACTCCATGGACCCAACCTCCATGACTTGATCTCACTTCCCTTTAAACTCTGTTCTAGTTGTAGCCTTCACAGCCTCTTGCAGCAAGGAGTTCCACAGGTTGACTCTGTGCTTTGTGAAGAACAACTTTCTGTTACTAGTTTGAAGCCTGTTACCCATTCCTTTCCTTTGGTGTCCTCTAGTCCTTCTTTATGGGAACTAATGAAGAACTTTACTGTATGCACCCTTTCCACCCAACTCCTGCTTTTAGAGACCTCTATCCTGTCCCCCCTCCGTCTCCTCTTTTCTAAGCTGAAAAGTCCCAGTGTCTTTAGCCTCTCTTCATCTGGGACTGCTCCCAACCCCTGATCATTTTAGTTGCCCTCCCCTCTCTCACCCTCTCTCTTCCCCTCTCCCACCTCCTTTTCCCAGTCTCCCCCAGTTTTGTTCAATAAAGACAGATTCCATTTTTTAACACAATTGTCCTTTATTTTGTACATCAAGAAGAGGGGCTAGGGAAGGGTAAGTGGAAGGAGGTGAGGGAGGAATGGGGTACGCGCCCCTGATGAGGAGGACTGGGCTGGCTCTGCGGGCTTTTGGGGTGGAACCTCTCCTGCAGCCCCCCGATTGCCCCCTCTCCCCAGATGGCAGCCTGCGGCAAGTGCAGCCGGTCTGATGGCCGAGTGCTGGGATGTGCCCAGTGTGGGTACTCCGGGCACTCCAAGCCAGGACTGCTTTGCAAGCGGGGCACCCCTGAGAACTGTCTGTCCGGGGTGGGGGTCGGGACCCTTTAAGCACAGCCCTCGGCTAGCCTGAGACAGCATCTCCACGCTCTAAGTCCTCCTCTGATGCCCTGCCGGCACTGCTTAAGCCCGGTTGAGGGTCCACTTAATGTGGACATGCTAGTTCGAATTAGCAAAACGCTAATTCTAACTAGTTTTTTAGTCTAGATCCGTTAGTTCGAATTAACGTTGTAGTGTAGACGTACCCTAAGACTGGAAGACCATCTCTCCTACAAACTGTGACTAATTCTGCTAAGTACTGAAGATTAAGATTTATGGATGTTATTTATGGGCAAGATGTATTGAACATATTTGAAAAACTGAACAGAGCAAATTACAATATGAACATGACCCCTCAAGTATCAAGATTTGATTATATTCCTTTAAACCAGTCCTTCTTGAACATAAGCAACGATGCTATAGTCATATTTGATTACAAACTAATATTCCATGCAATTCCATTAATTTATTAATTTGCAGCTATGCCTCTGAAGCAAACTGTTTTATTAGAACATGGTAATTCAGAACATAATTAGGCAGTAAGTACTTAAACAAAAGACAAAAAGAGAGAGTGCAAGTACTGAAGTTACACATACAATGCTGTTATTACAAACGGGAGAGTCATTTTTTCAGAAAAATCACTAATAGCCCAGAGAACAATTTTCCTAGAAAATGGGTAAGCGTTTCAGTGTCTTTTCATGAAGTTTGTTCCCAAATCTAGAAGAGACATAATTTGTCAGTCTTCTATTATTGGATTTAATGTAGCACTGGAATGGAACCCATTACCAGGAAGATACTGTCAACAGGTTACGAACAGTGCAAAAAGCAAGAAAAGAAATCCATTGTTAAATTCTGACCTGAAAACCACAGTATTACTGCAATTTTGTTTAGAATACTTTAAACCAGGAGTGGGGAATATCAGGCCCAGAGACTGCATCTGGCCCCTGGCTTCCCAGGATCTGGCCCCTGAGGCTCAGGCTCCCCACCCCAGCAGTGGGCAGCCTGCGCTGGTGCTCCAAGCTCCACCTCCCTGCTGCGGGGCTGGAGCACACAAAAGTCTACTAGGCTGGGCCCTCTCTTGGCTGTAGTATGGGAAGGGAATGTCTTTCTCCTCTGCCATGTCAGTGAGAGTTTGGATTTTTTTTGCACTTCTCACTTGTGTGGCCCCCAACTAGGCTAAGTGGAAGTATGACATTATTTGTAGAACAGAATGGTTTTTATTAGCATTCTCTCAACTAGGGATGTAAAATCCCGTTTAATTATTTAACCAGTTAAATTTTAGGTTTAACTCAATTAACTGATTAAACAGGGCCAGGAGGGGAGGGCATTCCAGCCAGGCTGCTTTCGACCCCCATGCTGGTAGTCCCTGCCCTCCCCCCTGCAATTTACAGCTCACACCGCTGGTGGAGAGCTATTCCCTAGTAACTCATTACCAGTTCACATCCCTACTCTGAACTATACTTTAAGAAGTTTCATTTGGATAAACAGATGAGAACCCTTTAAAACAATGGTTTTCAAACTTTTTGGCCCACAGTCCATGCCATTCAATGCAAACCTTTCTGCGGACCACCAGCTGGAGCCACTCATGATGACAAAATGCCTTTGCTTATCTCTAAAATACCTTAACTATTAAATTATTCACATTAGGCTACTGGTACATAAAAACAAACAAACAGTAATAACATAAGGGGGGGGGTGTATATAAGTGGCAGAAAAGGAATTAATCAAAATCATTAAACAGATTAAGCACTTTTACTTTATCTTGTTAGTTTACCAAACTTCATTCTGAATAAAAAAGGCTTTAACATTCTCTTTATTTATGGCAAGGGTGAGGAACCTTTGATATTTCTGTGTGTCAGTGGCTCGACACACCAATCAGGGCCACATTAAATTGAAAAGCAAAAAACAAAAGAAACCTGAGCCTTCACTGGTGGCCCCCAACTGAGACATCTCACTTACCTAGCACTCCAATTCCACAGAGGATGAGATGGCACAGGGAGGACCAAGGTACAGGGCTTCCCACAGGCCAGATTAACTTTTCAAGGATCCCGGGGTTAACAGATTTTTGTGGGCCCCTGTGGGCTATAAGGTGGGACCAAAAATGAAGGACTCAGTGTGTGGGAAGGGGCTACCAGGAAGTGGGATAAGGATCGGGGTAAGGATCTGGGCAGGAAGTGGGGTATAGGAGGAAAGTGAGGTCTAGGTGAGAGTAGTGAATGATTCTTTTTTATCACTAATTTGTCAGTATTAAACATGGCATAAGTAGCTATTTCTATTTTTCAATACAAAAAACTAGTTCATTTTTTAAGCCTAATTAAAGGAAGGGAACAAAAGGAAGTAGAGCAGAGATACAGTTAAGAGTGAGGATTAAAAAGATTAGTTAGAATACAAGAAGGTACAGGAGGAAAAAAAAACTACCCGTACTAAAAATCTATTCTTAAAACCTGAAACTAAGAATCTTTGCTCAGAACAGTACACCCCATCATATCTTAACACTGATAGCTGTAAAACAGGGAGGAATCAAAAACATATTGAAGTGCTGCCCATCACTACTGCAGGCTATAAAAATCTTAACAGTACTTACCATAGGCTGTCCAGGTTCAGAAAATTTCACTTTAATATCCTGCAGATGTTTTAAAATTGGCTCATCATATTCCTAATCAGATAGGAAAAAAGTATGAGTAGTCACCATTTTGAAAAGCAAATTTTTATCTAAACTTGCTCACTTCAGAGCAGTGAGCTATGCATAACCTAATAATTTTAATCACAAGTTTGTAATGTGTTTGAAATAAGGACGTTAAAATGCGATTATCTGGCTAATAGTACAGTTGATACAATTTGTTTAATCAATAAGCACTGCTGTTCAGGGCTGCAGTGGAGGTAGCTCCAGGAGCCAGCTCTGGAGCCACCCACGCTGCTGCTCTGTATTTTAAATGTAAAGAACCACTGGGATCATACTACATTTAGAATGCAGAGGCACAGCAATCAGCGCAAGCTGGGACTACTCAATTCCAGCTCGCACTGAGTGCAGCAGCCCCTGTTCGTGGTGGCCAGGGTTGGCCCAGAGACGGTGCTGGAGGGAACCAGTTTTTAAGTGGAGACTGTGTTCACCCCATGCTCTTGTACATTTCAAAAGCAGAAGCGCTGGCAGTGGGAACCGGCACCAGCAGGGACTGAAGCAGTCTCCATTCATGTTGTTTCCCCGCTGCACCTCTGCCACCCCAGCCCCCTTGGAGACGGTGCTGGGGGGCACTGGCTTAAAGCTGGTTTTGCTCAGCACCACCTCTTGATCCTCCCCCCCTTGCTGCCTCTCTGACAGAGGCAGCAAGCCAGGGTGTAGCGACTAGACAAGTGGCTACTCAGCTACCCAATAAGAATTTGCTTACTGAATAGTCGACTAGTCGCTAACATCCCTAGTTTCAAATTCAGATCCTAGTACTCTGAAATCACTTTAAAAAACTGTCATTTGCCAAATTTTCAGTTGTTGAAATCTGTCATCTTATCTTTGAAAGTTAAAGTTGCCATTTTCTGGGGTACCATGTAACTGAAGGTTTAACTTCTTGGGAGAAGAATGCTCCAATTACCAATTCTTAAACAGAGGCACAACATGACAGATGCACGAAAAGGACTAGTTTTAAGGGGATTATTCCAAAATATTAACAGAGTTAATAGATTAAATTGTATAAGGGAAGAATGCAACAAAATATAGCTAATATACAAGTCCAGTCTAACACAGGTATAGTCAGTTTAAGTACTTCCTCAAGATGTCATTAAATTATAAAAATACCTAAATCTGTACGAAATATTGTGGGAAAACTGCATGGGAATAATTGTTCTGTGAGTAGAATGTGAGCATATGCTCTAATGGATGCACAATTAATTGCAATACTAGTTCCCAAATAGCTTAGATATTAGTCATCAGAAACTTTCACTTCGTAACAAGCAAGCAAACTACAGATTATCTTTAAGTGTTTTATTCAACAAAAATAACGTAAAGGATTCTCAAGAACTGCACGCTCTGTTACTCACATCTTCCTCAAGTATAACTGGGGGAAAAAAATAGGTATAGCTTCTAACTGTTGCATAAAAATTAACTTTTTCAAAGGGAATTAGCTTACCTGTACTAATTCACTTAGCATATCTACATTTCTAAAGATTGTAAACCAGAAATCTGGAATTCCTTTGGGATTAGAATCTGCTGCTGCTGCTGCTGATTCTTTCTCTTCTATAACTACTTTGTTTTTGAGGTCTCCCTGTGAAGTAAACAGAATCATTTAAGAAAAGACACCTTCCATAGCTGAGACATAGTATAAGTACAGCAGAACCTCAGAGTTATGAATACCCACGTGGCAGTCTCATTTGTAACCAGCAGCAAGCTGTCCGGCAGTAGCAGAGGCAGACACACACAAAAAGCAGCAAATGCAGTAATGGTTTAAATGAACCACTAAAAAGTAAAGGGAAAGTAGCTTTTTTCTTCTGCACAGTAAAATTTCTAAGCTTTATTGTCAATGTTTAGCTGTAAACTTTTCAAAGAACTAAAGATTTTGTTCATAGTTATGAACATTTCAGTTACAAAACCTCCATTCCCAAGGTGTTCATATCTTAAGTTATACTGTAAATGCTTAAAATGCTGTCAGATTCCTGAAAATGGTGACGTGAAAGTTCATGCTTAAAGATAGTTTTAAACCATGATAATCAATTCCACTTACAAATTAAGTCAAAGAGACCTCAAGTTGATTTACAACTGTCTTTTTTTTTTATTTGTAAAATTTCAAATACTTTCACTGTTCATAGTTTGGCACTAGTTAAAGTGCTTTTAATTTACATGGAACTTTTGACTACAAGATACAAACATTAACTTTCCAACTTCAGTGGCTATACTCGGGGTTTTTTTAAAATGTATAGTACTAACTAATAAAGCTTGAAGACAGGTACATGCCTAAACTAAGTGTAGTGTTTTATATGGCAAAAAATTGACCAAATCCTCTGTTTCTCATTTTCACTGTGCTATTTAATATTTAAATTGATAGTTTGTGGAGCAGAGTTTCTCAGTCTTCTTGGAAACACCTGGCAAACTTATGGCAACTGTAAAAGTTAATCAATCATGATAGTTTAATAATCTAAAGTACCTACAGAATATGCTGCCCATGTTGTTCTTTTTGGGACACAACTCCACAGTATCTGAATATTTTAAAAGATGTATCATAGCTGCTTGTCGCAAGTTGAAAAAAAATTAATACAGAACTATAAATTCAGCATGGGATTTCCCCAATACATGCCCCAGCCACTATATCCTCACCTAACAGCAGCAAATCCAGTTCTTGATCCTGAAAAATTCTGCTGCTGCACACTCCCACCATCAGGTAGCATCACCACAAGCTCTCAAAATTGCCCCCAACAAGATATGTTATTTGAGTCATGAGTCAAGAACAGGGAACAGCAATTTATTATAGCTACCAGAGGATCATGTGTGGCCAATATTTACAGCAGTTTGTAATATTAACTGAACATATATATATATATATATATATATGCATGCATGCAAGAGTGCAAGAATAGGTAAACAGAAGTCTCAGACATAATGACACATTTTAATTGCAGATTACCGGAAATTACCAAGAAGTGGTTCTTAACATATGCCATTAACTTCATAAACTGTTGCCACTCATCCCATAGATTTAGAAGCCATGTCATTTGTACCTGTGGTAGCATTGTGGATTACCATCACATATTATAGCCAACAGATATAGAATGAAGGTAGTATTAATTTTGAAAAAAAGATAAGAATGACTGAAGAAAATTGAGAACGAGTCAGGAAGAAAGGAAAGGCTATGGAGGAGGAGGGAAAGAAGTGTTTTCCCCACAAAGATTTCAAACTTTGAGAGTCCCTAAAGCTCATTAAAATATAAATAAAATATGAAACATAGCAGACCCTTCTTAAAACTAAATAGTTTCTATTGCACACAGAATTTGTGAAGATCCAGCAGTTAGCATTGCTTTTTATTGGAATAAGACTTGCTTTGGTAAAATGTATTATAGAGTGTGAGATCTATTTGTCAAGTCTGTACTCAGAGCACTAAAAGCTAGTTATGTCCCCCAAAATAAAGAATAGCTAGTCAGCCAGCCAGCCAGCCTTCTATTACTTTGGTGATTTATGTAGCATTGGAATGGAACCCATTAGCAGGAAGATACTGTTAACAGGTTACGAACAATGCAAGTGATAAGGAATAACAGTCATTAAAAGTAGTGGTTGATAGAAATACACTGGAGCTAAAATAAGTTTCTGAAAATTAATTTTAAACAGACTTAGAGGCTAGAAGTGACCACCATCATCATTCAGCCTGACCTCCTATACATTGCAGCTACACAGCCTTATCCATCCACCCCTGTAGTGGGGCCCCAGCTTTTGGAAGAGTTACTGAAGTCCTCAAATCCTCATTTAAAGACTTCAGATTTACAGAGAACCCAACACTTATTCTAGTTCAAACCAACAATTGACCCATGCCTCAAAATACAAAGAGGCAGAAACCACCAGGGTCTCTTCCAGTGGGACCCAGGGAAAAATTCCTTCCCAAACTCAAATACGGCAATAAGTCACACCCTGAGCATGAGGATACAATCCAGGAGACACACATCTGGTAAAGTTATCTGTGGCAATTCACAGCCCTCCCCATCTAGCACCCTGTCTTAACTGTTGGAGACAGTCTTTGGTAGTACTTAGGGCAATCCATGCCTGCTATTAGTAATTACCAAATCCTACCCCAGACTTACCACATTCAGTCTTAAAAACAACAATAATATTTAGAAGGCTATTCCAGTACTTCACTCCTGTAATGGTTAGAAACTGATCTAATTTCAGGCCTGATCCTACTGATGGCCAGTTTATATCCATTTGTTCTTGTGCCAAAATTGGCCCTTAACCAGGAAGAGAGAGGAGTTAAGTATTCTTAGCTTAAATGAAAAATTAAAAGCAAACTGAATTATGATTTTAGAAGACTGAATGAAGTATGGGTTTGTCTACATAAACCTTTAATTCACCACAAGTCAGAATGTAAAGCTATGCCACACTAGCCTTCTATGGACCAACTATCTGCATGGATCCTGGTGACATGCATTAACAGTTGGATAATGTCTTGTCCTCTTTGAAAAAGGACAATATCAAAAAACATTAATACTGTTAATATAGGTCACAGTCCACACAATTAGTCCATGGTGGGCTAAATAGGGTAGATACAATTCACACTCCAACTTCCATGAACTGTTCATGAAGACAAGTCCAATATGCCATTGTGTTCAGTCCAGACTTATGCTTATTACAAGTTATATATGACATCTAGTTTTCTAAGAGATTAAAGATAGCATCTTTCAGGGGATATAAACAAAATTAGTACTTCATCACATTTCCAAACTATTCTTTAGCTTCTTTCTACTCACAGCTAGTTTTTCGTCGTCCTCATTTTCACTGTCCCAATTTGACTCTGCATCTGTAGGTTCAGTTTCACCAGTGACAAAGTTCCTTCTCTGCACAAGATAATTATATATTTAATGAAGAAAATATTAAAGCAGCTATTAAAGGCACTCTGAACAAGTTATCTGGGATGCTATAAAATCTGGGCAAAATTACTGCCTGTGGCAAAATGCAAAATAAATCATCTCACAATGATTCCCAAATTGAAAAACAAACCCCAAAGAAAAAAAAAAATCAAGGAACATAACTGATTCACCAATAGGATAAATAAGTATCCCTAATTATTAGGGTAAGAGCATGAAGGCAACAGATAAGTTAAGGAGGTTACAACATGTATTAAGTTCAGCACAAATTAATAGAACAGAACTAGTTATTTGTGTTTAAAATAAAAACAAAAAAATTGAAGTCACAAATGCCTGCTTTGACCTTATTATAATTTCAAATAGGAATCACTGAATATCAGTAAAAACACAAACAAACAAAAAAAACCCCTAACCTTTAAGCACACTCATTTTGGTTATAAAAAAGGTTCTGTTAAATACAGTTTCACTATTCCTAGTCTTGTTTAACCACCAGGACAGTCTGCCCATAAATCATTACAGCAACACAGCTGTGCTGCTACAACATTTCTGTGATACTACCCTAGACTGAGGAGGCAGCTTTCCTAGCACTGTCTATAGTGGTGTTAGGTTGGTTTAACTGCCTAGCCTAGAGGTGTGGAGTTTTCAAACCCCTAAGTCAGTATAACTATATCCCTCAACTTCCTAGTATAGACTGGGTATTAGCTGCACTTTTGCTAAAGAGACTTACACATAAGAGGGGGAAAAGAGAAAGGGTATTTTGTACAAAAGAGCCAAATTTTCAGCCACAGCAGAGGATTACAACACTGGAGAGGAAAGATGGAGCCTGCAAAGATTGTATAAAGTTCATTTTTTCACTTGCTCTGCACCAGACAAGTCCTCTACTTAACTTTGGAGCAGCTTAATGGCTATGTTATACAGGTTGCCACCACCACCACAACACTGAAAATGAAGCCAAAAATCAGCAGGGCTTAATAAAGCATCAGCCATGCCCACTTGGCCAGCAGAAAGGAGAGCTAGCTCTCTACCCACCAGAAGATTCCCCTACACTAGTATGAGCCTCCTTAGCTCAGATTCTGCCAATGCTCTAGAGCAGTGTTTCCCAAATGGTGTTTCACAAAGTGAAAATAAGGGTTCTACGCGAAATTTCTATTTCAATAACATATTACGATTTTAAAAAAGTTATATAATTAATATTTAAGCATTTATTAATTTTATTGAAAAAACCATTTTTATTTGTGTTTGCCATGATAAGTGTCCCTGTGTAATGCCAGCTTAGGCAGAGAGTGGAGACAATGTCACTACTCAGCACTGCACGCGCAGTCAGTCAGCGATGCAACTGGCTGTTATATACCACTGTTAATCCCCGTATTCAGCAATCTATTACCGCATTTACAGAAACGATGAGTGATTCCCCCCCAAGATAAGCAAGCACTGCCCGATTTCACTCAATTATCATCAAGTAATAAAAAACGCAAGTATGCCGAGGATTATTTGTCATTTGGATTCACAAGCAATGGAAATAAAAATGCTCCAGATCCCCCAGTGTGTACTATGCAACAAAATATTATCTAATAGTTCTTTAGCACCTGCTAAATTGCGAAGACATTTTGAAATACATCACTCGGAACAAAAAGATAAAGACGTTAGTTTTTAAAGCGGAAGCTTGAATCACTTGAAAAAAGTAAACTCTTCATGTTAAAAAATGGCCAAACAGATAACGAAAACGCAACAGAGGCGTCTTAAGTTAGCTATCGTATATCACTCGCTGGAGAAGTGCACACAGTTGGGGAATCACTCATAAAACCATGAGACAATATAATGCATATTAGTTTGAGCCTTATTTTTTGTACACATTAAATGTGATTTTTGTTTTTAAATATGTGCAATTAAACTAAATGTTGATCTCATGACCTTGTTTAGCATTTGTTTATTATCATCATCCTTACTTATTTGTGGTCTACTTTTTCAGCTCCATATATAAGACAGTTCTGCAAAATTCTTTCATGTTTAAAAGGGTTCTGTGACCAAATAAAATTGGGAAACACTGCTCTAAAGTAGGGAAGCTGGGCCCCAACTGAGAATCTGCCCCACTATCAGAAACTAGAGTGGTTTTTATCTTGTCCATGTCAGGAAATTCAATTTTAAGAGTTTGCAGTAATTCAAGTTTAGGAGTTTAGGCACAGGTATCAATTTTAGGAGTTTGCAGTAGATCACAAACACACTAGTCACATTTAAGAGAATATGTAATTATAAGTATACTCATTATACAGAAAATGCATTACTTGTGCAAAGAAAATGAAGACCTGAACAAAGAATGAAAGTGTCTCCAAAGAGTTAGACATAAGTAACAGGATGTTACTTATATTTGACCAAAAATTCTGTCAAAGCTATGATTTAATAAGAACCAACAATCGACATTAAGAACAAGACATCAGCTGTACTGAAGAATGTTCTCCCATCAATTAAAGGAATTATTTCAAAGAGAAAAATCTTTGCTTACTTTGTGTAGATGTCTACATTTGAGAACATGTACACCGCTCTCTATCCAGAGCCGTCCAGCCCATGGGATCGCTCGGGGCGGTCTCAACTGCCCTATAGATGGGATGGTCCCCCATACTGATGTTAGCTATGAGGCCCAGAGCGGCCTGGGGACTACATATGGGGACTGGGGCTGGCAGTGGTGGTGGGAAGCGGAGCAACACAGTAGCCTGCCCTACTCCATGGCCATCTCTCAGCCAAGTTGCTCCACTTCACTGTGGCAATGGGAAATTGAGTGCCCCAGCCTGCTCTGCTCCCCTCCTCAGAGTAGTTTTGAGAAGATCTTTATAGTATACCTACCTTATCAAAGAGAGGCTGATAAAGGGCTGCATATTTTCTCTCTAAATCATGAACTTCTTCATAAAATTTAGCTTCTATATGGGCACACTTCACCTGGAGTTGCTTCAAGGCATCAATTCTTCTTTTTACTGCTTTTGGTAAACTAGAAATAAACAGCTTGGTAAGTCTAAAAGATTAGCTTCTTCACATCTAGTGTTTACTGAGCATTATCCTGATATCCTCTATAGTCATAGGCAGGTTTGGTTTAGCCATAAACTACCGCCACATAAAACACAAACCTTTTAAAATAGGAATTTAAAAGCTTTATAATAATATTTTCTTATTCATGTTGTGTTACATCTCCTGGGCCATAAACCTCCCATTTCAGACAGCACAAAGTAACTTTAAGTACAAGTTTGTGAAATTACAATTATTTTGACTGTTCTATTGAAAAGAATTGTGTATTTCGCTGGATCTGACCCATGGCCACCTCGCTGGCAACCCCACTACACAGCAGCTGAGACTGTTTTAAGTAGCTGGGTGCTAACTACTCTGCAAGCTAGGGAGGGGCAGGAGAATGTGTGCGTTGTCTCCATCCCCAGAAAAATCCCTCATCTGCCTCTGGCCAGCTACCGGCCAATAGGAGCTGAGAAATTTTGCTGGCAGCAGGGGCAGGGTGAAGCCTCCTTCCTCCCCATCCTGGAGCAAAGCCACGTGGTGCAGCTGCTCAGCAGACAGGCATGGAGTCTGTTTCAGGTTCCTGCAAAGCTGCTGGCTAGGAGCTGCCTAAGTAAGTTCTGGCACCCTCTTCCCCCGCCTCCACCTTCACAAACTCACCATCCAAACCCTCTGTAGCCCCTCTCCCACCTCCTTCAGGTCACAACACCCTCTCAGACTCCCTTCTCCGCCCCACACTCCAGTCCTCTACCCCAAGCTCCCTTCTGCATCCCACCCAATGTCTCAGACCACATGCCCCCTCCACGCCCACATACCAAAATCTTGGGGTGGCCCTCCTTTAAAAATTACTGCCCACCCCTGTATTAGAATGAAATCTTAGTTTAGTAGTTTGTGGAACTGAGACAGAGGGTGATCCAAATTGCTCTAAAACAGGGCTACGCCCACAGGGTGGTTTGCGTTTACGTGGGGTTCAACATGCGGCCAGCGGGTAGGATCCTTTGAACATGGCCTCCACTAAGAACACACTCCATAATGGCAAGGTGTCTCCCAGGCAGGGTGAGCATTGCAAGACACAAGCAGACAGTATGTCAGCATTTCTAGCCCCCAGGGAGGAGGTGCTGGGAGCACCAGGGCATTGTGGGAAATGCTGGCTGCTTAGTCTTGTGGTTACAGCCTGAGAGGTGCTGACTGGCTCACACTGGCCACAGCTGAGTCCAGCACTGTGACTGGGAAGCCTGGCCTCCATCCTGCACAGAGTGACGGACTCCTGCATGGGGACGTCAGCCCTGCTGGGAATCCAGGACAGGGCTCCCGGGCACCTGTCCTTTTTTGCCTCTCGTATCCGGCCTGACTCACCCACCTCCCTGCCTGCTGCAGATTGGAGCACTCTGGCTTGGAAACTTTTATTTTAAAATCACTCCATGAAACACACAACCTAAAGCTTCAAGCTAAACATGCAAAACACTGGTATACAATTTTCTTTTTAATAAGCAGCATTAAAAATGGCAACATTGTTAAAATAGCAACGCCCCACTTAAGTTACAGCCTTCAGCATGAGCTGTATCATTGTGGCCCGGGGGGCTTCCAAAGTTGAGTTGCCCTACTCTAGAAGATGGTGGCCAGTTCACCATCTATTAAAGTGACAACACTTTTACTTTGCCATTTCTATTTCACAGTAACTGTGGTTTATTATTTTTTCAGTCTTGCTGAAAGTCTAACATGCATTGTACTTACGTTTCAATATAGCTTGAAGGAGTGTGAGATGAATTGTCAAGTCGCTCCTGCAGAGCTGCCAAAACTTGTGGATTTTGCATCACTTGATCTGCTAGCTTTTCTATACAAATAAAAATATTCTTAATATAAATCTGAATATATTTTGATTTAATATAGCACCAAATCATTTCGGAAGCGCCATTTAAGCAGTATTATCGAACCTGGTTACCCCCACTTGCTGCCTCCTACAAAGACAGTGGGGGGGGGGGGAGAGAAGAGAAGAGAGGCAGATAAGGAACCAGTGCTTGGGGGAGCCAGCTTTGCAGAGCCACCTGCCCCCCCATGCTACTGCCTCTGTCAGCAGTGTAAATGGGTGGGAGGGAGCAGGGAAGTCTGCTGTGAAACATCCTCTGTCCACGGTAGTCCCGGGATTGCCACAGAGAGAGGCTGCTTTGTGGCAGCAGCCCATGTCCATGGGGGGGGGGGGCTGTCTGAGCTCTCCATGAATAGAGACAGCTCCACATCCACACAGCAGCCCCTGTCCGCAGGGAGCTCGGAACCGCCCCTCCACCCCCGCCCAAGGACATGGGCTGCTACTGCCCTGTGCTGCTGCCACCCCACAGAGTGGGGCTGGAGTGCACTGGCTGCTGGCCCTGCTCCCCAGGACTTTCGAATAGTCATGTACCCACTAAAATGTTGATGCTCTTACACGACTGTTCAATTACACGCTAACATCCCTACCATGTACAAGGTGACACTCTCATCCCTCTGCTAGGTTATATTTTTGGCCAGAGTGCAAACTGGAGCTGCCCTTGAAAATAGTAAAGAGCTTTGAGTAATGTAGAATGTAAACAACCATCTTTTGAGATCGATAAGGTGTTATGAGCATTGTACTGACCATTATTCACTTCCAAATGCAATTCAAGATTTGGATTATAACCATGGCATCCAACACACTAGCCACATGTGTATTTGGTCAGTCAAGAGTGGCTAGTTTGCTATAGCAGTAGCCACTATACAGCCACCTCAGAACTGGTTGGACTTCATGGAGTTACAATTTACTGCACTCCTCACTAGGAGCACATTTACACTACATGGAAGAGCGACACTGTCACAGTGGATGTTCTGGGGTTCAATTTAGCAGGCGTAGTATAGATCTTCTAGATTAAACTCAAAGGGTGTCCCCTGTCGGCACCAGTATTCTTGCTCCTCACAAGGAGTAAGGAACAATAACTGTAGTGTTTGCTCTTGTCAGCCTCCTGCTGTGTTGACAGCACAGAACAATAATTTAAGTTATGCAATTCCATCTACGTAAATTACATAGCTGGAGTCGACATATCTTACTTGGATCTTCCCATGTTGTATAGACCAGGCCATGGTGTGTTACCCAAATACTTGTGAGATCCTGTTCTGTCATGTCTTACTGTGGAAGTTGAGATCTACTGCATAGCTCCCAAAGTTCAACTTTGCTATGGGAAGCAGCAGGTACCCTTAGTAGGAAAAAAAAAATCCATGTTTAACTCTTTCCCTCTAGAAGCCTGTTGAAAATTTAAAAAGCTTCAGAAGCCTTAGAAAAATGTCCAGTTCAATGTAATAGTAGGGATTGGAAGCCTAATATGAAGCATGTGGTTTTCTCTGCTGGCCTTAAGCATAAAAACTACTTTTTTCTACATAGCTTAGAAAATATTAATGTAACTTTATACAGTTACTTATTATTCATACTTACCTTTTTTATCACTTGCATGTTTAGCAGTTTCCACAGAATCTGAAGCAGTATCATCTGTTTTACTAAAAAAAGCCAACAAAGTTAGATTTACACATCAAAAAGTAATACCATCTGAGAATATTAAAAAATATTTGTCACATCTAATTACAAAATCACTAACAGTATTTTATTTTCTATTACATACAAAAGAAAACTATTTTAAAATTATAATGCCCAGCAGAAGTTTAAAACATGTAAATCCTGTTAAGAGACATCCGTTGTCATCGATAGCTTGTATTTAGATTGCTGAGAAATCAGAGTCTGGATAGCAAATTAATTGTTTTGTCCCATGGAAGTCAGAAGCAGTGTTTTGTTTCCCTACTCATACATATTAGGGTGATGCTTACTGGTTCCGGTTAACCAGTAGGGGCTGGAGCAGCTCCCTGCCTACCCCTGGGGGGAGGCTGCAAGCAGGGGCTGCTATGGGTAGCAGGTTTAAAACTAATAAAAGAAAGTTCTTCTTCACACAGCGTATAGTCAACCTGTGGAACTCCTTGCCAGAGGAGGCTGTGAAGGCTAGGACTATAATAGAGTTTAAAGAGAAGCCAGATAATTTCATGGAGGTTAGGTCCATAAAAGGCTATTAGCCAGGGGACAAAATGGTATCCTTGGCCTCTGTTTGTCAGAGGCTGGAGAGAGATGGCAGGAGACAAATCGCTTGATTATTGTCTTCGGTCCACCCTCTCTGGGGCACCTGGTGCTGGCCACTGTCGGCAGACAGGATACTGGGCTAGAAGGACCTTTGGTCTGACGGCCATTCTTATGTTATGTTCTTATGGCCTGCCGCAGGAGGCATGGGAAGATGGGCTGCTCCAGCCCCCCACCAAAATTGGTTAAATAGTTTAACTTCATGTTTAAACAGTTAACCAATTAAAATGGTATTTTACACCCCTAATAGATGTTGAATATACTTCTGAACCAAAAAAGCCCCCATAACCAGAATTAAAGAAATCTGAGAATCAGATTGGCCCCAGAGCAAGTTAGTTAAAGCTGAACCTTTGCTATCAATATACAAGTTCTCTTCTATGCAGCTTGTCCAGCTCTGTACAAAAATCAAGATAATAACATGTCCTTTTTCCCCTGAGGAGGTTAACATATAAGCAACATGTTATTAGTACAAAATAGAATAATTACACAGGGGACTCACGCCACCAACGGGAGCAAGTAACAATGTTGGGACTCTACAAAAGCATGAACTCCAGAAGAACAAAATATAGCACAGAGCCACAAAGCTGAGATTATTTCCCTATTTCTGTAAGACCTCAAAATCAAAAGGGATTTTTTCTGAGTCTACATCACATTACAGCCCAGAACGATGCTCTGAAATCCACTAACTGTCAGTCGATTTAGCAGGTAAACTTGTACCAGCCCTGTGCTCTTGGGAAGCCAGGGAGTGACACTCATGGAAAACCATCCCCCTCCCCCAGCCTCTGTAGAATCAAAGACAAAGCAATGAAATGGCTGGGGAAACACACACCTAAACTGCTTCAGACAAGGGTGACAGAATTAAGGAAACACCCCAGCCTCATCTGCATAGAAGACAGCACAGAAAGACATCTCCATTAGCATACAAAATGGAGACCAGCTCTTCCAAAGCAGGAACCGCACTGCTTTTGGTATCCCAGAGTTCAGAGAAGCACTGCCTGATGGGAAATCTCTGCTCCAGATGCTAATGAACTCATGCCTGCTCACACCCAAATTAGTCATTATCAGACCAATTCTTTAAAAAAAAAAAAAAAAAAAAAATACACACCCACATACACAAATGGTCTGGTAGCACTTTACAGACCAGGGTTTCCCAACCTATGGGTCGGGACCCAAACACTGGTTGCCATTACATTTCAAAAGGGTCGCCAAGTGTCTTCCCAGTTGGCTCTACCAGTCCTCCTCCCCCCGTTTTTGAATTGCCTTGGGTCACCAAGTTTTCCTGAATTGTCAAAATGGGTCCCCACCTGGAAAAGATTGGGAACCGCTGTTATAGACTTACAAAACATGTAGATGGTATCATGAGCTTTCGTGGACACAGCCCACTTCTTCAGATGACCCAAGTTATGAGTTTAGGATGTGCACAGTCAAAATAAAGAGGGTAGGAGAAGGTGAGGGGGAGGGAAGAAATAGGAAGAGGGGTAGGAGTCAGAGTCCATCCCAGACACATTTCTCAGTCTATTGTATACAGCCAAGCCCTCAGATACTACTGGATTTGCTCCAACCCCACAGACAGAGACAATCACCTACAGCAGTGGTCTCCAACCATTTGAAGCTGCCGAGTGCCAGGTGGCGTGGCCATTCACCTGCCGAGCGCCAGGGGGCGGGGACACTTGCGAACCCGGGGGCGAGGCCGCGCATACGCCATACCTCCATGAGCCACGTGCCTGGGGCCAGCAACCCTATGCGCCGCGTGGCCACCCATTTGCAGCAAGCCTGGGGCCAGCGTCATGCAGAGCTGCGCGCCCAAAACCAGCACCCCCGCGCCATGGGGCCAGGGCCACCAATTCGCCGTACGCCTGGGTACAGCGCTTCCCATGCGCCGCGCACCTGGGGAGCAGGCGGCCAATTCACCGTGCCCCCCATAGCCGCGCGCCTGGGGGCCAGAGCTCCCCATAGCCACACACCCAGGGTGGCCAATTCACCGTGCTCCTGGGGCCGGCGCCCCCCATGCACCATGCACCCGGAGCCGGCTCCGGCACCGCGCATGCACCACGCGCCCGGGACGGGGCCAACCCTGAGCACTTGGTGGGCGCACACAAATGCCATGGTGCCCACGGGCACTGTGTTGGGGACCACTGACCTGCAGGATCTTTACAGAGCATTTCTAAAACTGAAATACCCACCTGGAAAAGTGCAAAACAAACTGACAGAGCCAAAAAAGTACCCACACATGAACTACTTCAAGACAGCTCCAAGAGAAAACAACAGAACTCCTCTTGCTATTACCTATAGTCCACAACTCAGACTCCTCCAATGCATTATACACAATCTACAACCCATCTTGGAAAATGATCCCTCACACTCAGATGCCTTGGGAGAAAAGCCTATTATTGCTTACAGACAACCCCTAACCCGAAACAAATTCTGGTAACAATGTCACACAACCACATCATAAGCCTCCAGGAATCCAGCCTGCAACCAAAAATTATGCCAACTCTGCCCACATATCTATACTGGTGAATTCGTCACTGGAGCCAACAACATAAGCCACCAAATGAAAAGGTCATTTGACTGCACATTCAGTAATTTGATCTATGCCATCAAATGCCAGCAGTGCCCCACTGCTATATATATTGGACAAACTGGACAGTCTCTGCAGGAAAGAACCAAAGGACACAAATCAGATATACTTAAAGGAAACATATAGAAACCTATTGGGGAACACTTCAATCTTCCACATCACTCTTTAAAAGATCTCTGGGTAGCTGTTTTGTCACAAACCAGTTCTACAAGTCAGATCCACAAAGAAGCATTGGAATTACAGTTCACCCACAAATTCAATTCACATGCTAATGAACTCAATCATGATGAAAGTCGGTTGGGATACTACCAACTTAACAGCCATTGAAGGTGCAAACAGCTCAGAAGTATACTATTAATTATGATTCTTATCTGCTTCATTTTAACTATCCAATCTTCAGATACTTACTGATTCCCTCTGCTCTCTCACTCCCACCTCCCTTCCTTTTTCTTCCCTCCCCTTCCCCTCTCCTATTTATTTTGGGTGTGCACATCCTAAACTCATAACTCTGGTCATCTGAAGAAGTGGGTTCTGCCCACGAAAGCTCATGATACCATCTACATGTTTTGTTAGTCTATCAAGTGCTATCAGACCATTTGTTGTTTTCTTTCCTGTAACAGACTAACTTGGCTACCCCCTGAAGCTTCAGACCAGTGGTCCCCAACGTGGTGCCCGCCGGCACCATAGCACCCGCCAGGCGATTTTGTTCACCCGTCGAATAATCTAGGCTGGCTCCGCCCCTGTGCGCATGGCATATGCATGGAGCCGGCCCTGGGCACTTGGGGCATGGGCGGCCCCTGCCCCGGGGTCGCGGCACATGCCGGTGCCGGCCCCTGCCCCGGGGTCGCGGCCCCGCCTCCCGGGCGCACAGCAGCCCCAAAAGGTTGGGGACCACTGCTTCAGACCAATTCTAGTAATGGAGCCTATTGACATCCAAAATACTGAAACTGCCTAGTTGCATTGTGAGCTCCTCCAAGGAACATCACCCAAAACCAGGTGTGATCAGTCTCCATTGTCTCGCCTCTATTTATCCATAAACAAATCCAGTGTTTTCTTAGAACTATTGTCCTGTCCCTATAAAAACTCCTACCCTTGTCCAAGAAAAACTATTCTGATACCTCAATTTAAACTGCATCAGTTCCACTGAGACTTCTTCATCTCCCATATGATCAGGTTGGTGCCTCTGCTTGTTTCCTGCCTTCTGGACCCCCAGCTCCCATCACCATCTGGTCCCCTGATCAGCACAAGCTCCACAGAGTAGTGAGGTCTCTCTCTCGCCCCCTTTCCTTCCCCCCCCCCCAGCACAGCCTCCTGACTCTGCCCGATCTAAACTGTTAGATTGAATATTGTTACTGTTTTGTGTATATGCATGCATGCATGCATACATACATACCTCACTAACCAGAAATAAATAACGTTCATTATTAAGCTGGTTACTTCTCTCTCTTTCATTCACTCTTCCTCAAGAGGTGTTGTTTTGGCTTCCCCATTCACTCTGCAACAACGCTTCTTGTACCCAAGCTAAAGATCCCTGTAGTGCTCAGAATCCTATGTGGTTTGCTCATCGTGTGGTTTACCAGCGAATAACTGTGGTATGAAAATGGGAATAGGGAGGTGCTAAACCTGGGGGCATATGAGGATGGCAGCTTAAAGTGCTGTTAAATCCAGCTCACGGAGTCCAAAGGCACATGAGGGTGCAGTGTGGCACTGCTGTTAAACCCAGCCAGCTGAGTCTGGGACATATGAGGGGTCAGCTTGTGATTGATGATTACCCAGTCCTCTCAGAGGTGCTCAGTTAGTGGGTGTGAATGTCTGTGTGTGTATTGTTAAGGTGGGAAAAACCCCTTCCTGAAGAACTTAGTTCCTGCAGGAGAGCTCCAGTGGGAGGGGAAATTGGCAGCAGGGTGATTCAGCTCCATATGAGAGCCCAAGCAAGTGCAAGCAGCACACTGAGGGTACGTCTAGACTACATGCCTCTGGCGACATTGTCTCCCAGGTATGCCTGGGAGGTCAACAAATGCCTTTGATGTCGACCGCGGAGCATCCAGACTACTGCGCTGAGCCAACAAACAGCTGATTTGCTCAGCGTGGCAGCCATTTACATTTTAATGAAGCAGCAATTATTTAAATCACCACTTCCTTTTCCTATGCCAGGTAGTCTAATCTACATGCCTCTGTCGCCAGAGGCATGAAGTCTAGACATACCCTGATAGAATTGTTAACCTCCCCCAAGTGCCATAAAAGTAACCCTAATAAATGAGCATACCCCAGAGTCTTGGGCAAATCTAGTAACACAGGGCCACGAAGCTGAGATTGTTTCTCTATTCCTGTAAGACCTCAAAATCAAAAGGGATTTTTTTCTGAGTTTACATCTAGATTACAGCCCAGAACCATGTTCTGAGACCCATTAACTGTCAGTCAATTTAGGTCTAGGTAAGACCCACCTAATCGACTGCAGATCACTCTTCTGTCAACTCTGTTACTGTACCAAAACAAGAAGAGTAAGGTAAGTCAACTGAAGAGTTTCTCCCATCAGTCCCCTGCAGTAACTCAACTTAAGGTACACTGACTCCAGTTAGGTTAGCTATGCAACTCCAGCTACATGACTACATCCACTTTCAGGTTATATATATGCTACAATAGAATTACAGTAAAGGCAGTTACTTTTAACAAATTAAACAGTCTTAACTTCCTCATGCATCGATTCATTGTTCTTTTTTGCATTATGTTCTAGCTAACCTCTATTTTTGATTATCCAAGCTTCATGAGAGCCACTCACTAAGATACTGGTGAGCTGCAAACTATTTGTGTTTAGAACTAGGAATATAAGCAATTAATCAACTAGTCGACTATCTGATAAGCAAAAGCTTATTAGAGAGTCGACATATTAGTTGGCTAGTCACTTCCCCCCCTTGCTGCCTCAATCACAAGAGGCAGCAACAGATGGAAGGGGTGTGTGTGTGCGTGCGCGCGCCAAGGGTAGCCAGCTTGAAAGCCAGTTCCCCCCAGCTCTAGCTCCATGGCGCCATGCGGTGTTTCAATCTTTGAAATGTACACAAGCCCCTGCTCAGGCTCTTGTACATTTCAAAGGAGGATCACATGCTAGTCCTTATTGACTAATCAAATGCTTGATGGAAGCCCCATTGATAATTCAATTAGTTAATTAATTGATATTTAACATCTCCATTTAGAACAGATTTTGAGAGCATTCTCACTTACCTGTTATCTGCCATCTGTATTCTTGTACCCACCTACAAATTAAAAAAAAAAATGTTTAGAGGACAAAATACTGTTCAGATATAAAATTATCAAAATCTGATTAAAACCTAGTAATAATTACAGGAAACACCAAGAAACACTCAATATACTAATAGCCGTAAGCAGGATCTCATGGACTGTACATTTTCAAAGGACTACAATGACAGAGCCTCACATCTGAATGTAAATTTATGAACAGTTGTTCTCATCCAGGGATGGGCAAAATACAGCCCGCTAAATATTTTCCTCCAGGCCACCATGATGCTCTGGCATATTTTTAGAAAAACTTTCAATCATGATTTAACAATTGTTTGTGATGGAAAACCCACCACTTTCCTTGGTAAATTGTTCCAATGATTGGTTATCATCATTGTTAAAAAAATCTTATTTCCATTCTGAACTGATCTAGTTTCAAATTCTGGACATGGTATTATGTTATACCTTTCTTGGCTTTCAGTGGTTCTCAAATTTCATTGCACTGCAATTCCCTTCTGATAACAAAAATAACTGTATGACCCCAGCTGGCAGGACTGAATCCTGAGTTTGCTCAAGTCCCAATGCCCCAGGCGGTCAAGGGAGGTTTCCACAGCCAAAACCCAAGGGTTTCATTTCAGCCCCATGTGGGGGATCTGTAACCTAAGGCCCACCACCCAGGGCTCAAGCCTTTGGGCTTCAGCTCCAGGCCCCAGCAGCTCAAATACCAGTCCCACCAAAATGACGTCCCACAGTGGGTCATGACCCCAATCCACAGTTTGAGAACCACAATGCTAGACTGAAGAATCCATAATTAAAGATTTATTTTCTGTATTGATATTCACAGACTACTACCAAATAGCCCCTTAATTGTCTCTTTCTTAGGCTAAATAGATAGATTTGAAAGCCTGGTCACTATAAGGTAATTTCTAACCTATGAATCATTCTCAGGGCTCTTCTCTGAATTCTCTCCAGTTTATTAACTTCCTTCTTGTAGTGCAAGCACCAGAGCTGAATATGGCATTCCAGCAGCAGTTGTAGAAGTGCCAAAAAGACATAAAATGACCTCTTTATTTCTACTTTAGATTCCCATGTCTATGCATTGCAGTAGCTCTGTTGGCCAGTGCTACACTGGCAACTAGTGATGTTAAAATGTGTTCCATTAAGTAACCGTGTAACCACTGAAAATTTCAGCAGTTACACACAGGAAAGCTGAGTCCCCAGGGTCCAGCGCATGCAGGAAGACAGCTTTTAAACCAGGTTCCCACATGTTTCAGTAGCCTGCATGTAACTGTGAATGTTAACGTTGCCATTAAATTACTTTGCCTTCTGCTAATTCTTCATTAACTCAGTTTTATATTCAGCTTCACCATCATCTTCCTAGAGATCAACAGCAGACTGATCGATCTATAATTACCCACGTCACCCTGTTTACCTTTTTAAAAATCAGACACATTAGCTTTACTCTAGTCTTCTGGAACTTTACCCAAGCATTTCAATATTTATTGAAGGAAGTCTCAAACAGAGCTCTTCCAATCAGAGTACACTAAAGATGAGCACAGGACAACTTTTAAAACAAGTTCTCCCCACAGATCACGGAATTCCCTACTAATGTCTTTGGTGTCAGAAACAAATAATAAAAAATGTTCTGGAAGGTCAATAAGAAAGAGCCAGCTTCTTTTAAAATGCAACTCACAACCAGAGTGCTTTTTGATGAGAAATTAAGTGTTATCATGAGTCTTCATGTTTACTGCCATAATTATTTCCATGATAAGCAAGCTCAGTTTATAGTTTTGTAACTTTTGCACCTCAAATATTGGAGCTGAGAATCAAGAGACTTATTTCATTGGCATCAGCACCAATAAGCATTGTAAGACAAATTATGGTCATGGTTTGCTCGAGCAAACCATTATCTTCAAACTAGCAGATGTACCCAGAGTTTGGGTTTGTTTGGAAAATAAAAGGAAAGTGTATATGCTTCATGCAAATTGCTGTATTTTTCAAAATGAAGGAAAAAGAAGTTTGAATTAATAAAAGGAAAGCAATTCAAACATTAGATAGAGCTTGTTGGTAGACAATATTTGCAGTTTTTCTGTCTCACTAGACTAGTGTAATAATAAGAGAGTGTGCCCTCTAGGGGCATTCCCCAATCTCTAGCGGTTCCCCCTCCCTGCATCTGATGTGGGGGGCAGGGGAGGGGGGAGCTCTCAGGGCCAGCCCAGGACTCCAGTGCCCTGTCCCTGCCTGCAGTTGGTCAGGAAGGGAGTGGTTCCCAGCCTCTCCTCTGGAGTGGGGAGGGAAGGTTTCCTCTGGGGGGGGGGAGGGGGGAGAGCAGGCTGCCATTCCTGGCCCTAGTCTCTTTGGGGGAGGACCTCTCATGGTAGCAGGGTGGCCCAAGAGGTGCTCCCCCTCCAAGCACTCTTTGGGGCAGAGGATCACTCACCCAGTCTGGTGGCCAGCAGACAATAAAGTGAAGTTCTGCCCCCAGATGGCTACTCTCTTGCTGGTGCAGCTGCCCCGTGGTCACTTAGCAGTACTGCTGTCCTCTGATCAGTCCCCTCCCTTTCCATGTTGTTATGTAAAGAGTACCATTCCAGGCACTCCCCATTTTCCTGGCACAGCCAAACTCTGACCTTGGTTTAAATTATGATAACAGGAAGCTCCATACCAAATTTGGTGGTCCTAGCTCTTACTGTTTAGAAGTTCTTGAATGGACTTGCAGACAAACAAATGGACAGACTCACAAATGGAGCACAGATAAACGCACATACACACATATATATAGATTAAGCCATTAGTGACTGAATAGTAAAAGAACAAACAAAACCAAAAACAAAACAAAAAAAACCCACCTCACCAGTAATGGGAAACATTCTGCCATCAAAGTCTGTCTGATGCAAACCAGATACCATACAAGTTAGTTGAAGCAGAATAGGACTGGAAACAGTTGGGCTACGTCTACACTGGCCCCTTTTCCGGAAGGAGCATGTAAATTTCACTAGTCGTCGTAGGGAAATCCGCGGGGGATTTAAATATCCCCCGCGGCATTTAAATAAAAATGTCCGCCGCTTTTTTCCGGCTTTTAAAAAAGCCGGAAAAGAGCGTCTAGACTGGCCCCGATCCTCCGGAAAAAGTGCCCTTTTCCGGAGGCTCTTATTCCTACTTTGAAGTAGGAATAAGACCCTCCGGAAAAGGGCACTTTTTCCGGAGGATCGGGGCCAGTCTAGACGCTCTTTTCCGGCTTTTTTAAAAGCCGGAAAAAAGCGGCGGACATTTTTATTTAAATGCCGCGGGGGATATTTAAATCCCCCGTGGATTTCCCTACGACGACTGCTGAAATTTACATGCCCCTTCCGGAAGAGGGGCCAGTGTAGACGTAGCCTTGGGGGATAGGGAAGGGTCTCATTCAGCATAGTCCCAACAATAAAGGTTCAGTCCCAGAGGGGAGGGTTTGAATCACTTGTAATGGATGCAGCATCGAAAAAGGCCATCCATGCAAGTTTAACATCAGGAAGCACCATTTTACAAGACTGAATGTCACAAGAAATTGAGTTTACTGGTGCCAATCACAGAGTTGCCAAATTCCACTGGTTTCCGTTCCTTTTTTTTTTCCCCCCAACCAGTATTACTAAAGTGATATGAACGTAAAGCAAGAGCATGTGAAGCAAGATCTGTGCTGATTGCACACAATATTGACGGTGAGCACCACGCATTCCATCCCCATCTAATCAAAGTGCTACTACAATTCAGTCTAGGGATGTAACATTCAATTTAAGATGTTAACTGGTTAAACTGCCTGCTGTGTCGTGGGCAGAGGGCAGCTAAAGCAGCTCCTGCCTGTGGTGCAATGAGCCCGGACGGAGCAGCCCCTCATGCCATGTGCAGGCAGGCCACTCCAGCCAGGCCAGACACCAGTCAACCGGTTATGCCAGTAAGCACCCTGGTAAGTCAATGCTTACCAGGAAACCAGTTGCCCCTTTATATATCTAGTTCAGTCAGAAAAGCTTGCAAAATCTAAGTACAAAAACACATTTAGCAAAACTACCCTATACTGGAAGACTGTCCTGGAAATGACAATCTTGGGGCCCACTGAAATGAAGGAAGGCCACTCTCACGTCCCACTCACTAGCCTAAGGTTACTCATCACTGCCCTAGATCTAGAGTTGTGGAGCAGGAATCCTCCCACTCCAGGTGCACTAGAACCCAGTGTAGCTTCCCCTCTCCCACCTCACCTTGTGGGCTATAAAAAAGAGTCAGCCCCAGAGACTTCAACCAGTAGGGGCAGAAGTAGTCAAAAAGCCAAAACATACCTTTGGACCTTTGCACACTTAGAGAACTTTCTGTAGTTATGACTTGATATGTTTGCTGATTGGCTGTTCCAACCCTTCTAACAGTCCATTCTCACAGTCTTGTCTCCTACACCTCACCTCACACCTGCCTAATTTCTTACCATCTTCTCCCATCCAATTCCCTCCCTTCCCTTCTCTCTTCTTTCCATGTACTGTACTTATCCGTTCCTAAGCAAACATGTTAGGGCTGTAAAACCCATTAAAAATGTTAACTAGTTAAACTATGTTTAATCAGCCTGTATACCCAGCCCGGCAGAGCACACCACTCCGTGGGTAGGTGGGCTGCTCCAGCACCAGTTACCTCAGTAAGCATGCCAGTAAGGCAATGCTTACCAGGTAACCAGTTACGGCTTCCCATCCTTAAAACACGCAACCTCAAAAAGAATATAAACAAACAGCACAATTACTGTGTCTAATGCCACTACTCTGCTTGTGTCCCATGTGCATGCATATCTTGCCGAATTAGACCATAAACTCTTTTATTATCAGGGACCACCTACTATTTGTACAGCAACTATCTCAATAAGCCCCTTCTCCTGCTTGGCACTTAGACACTACAGGCGGTCCCCGAGTTACGCGGAGCCGACTTGTGTCGGATCTGCAGTTACAAATGGGGCTTTTCTCGCCCCGGAGGACGGGAGCGGCGGGACGCCCAGATGCGCCGCGGTCGGCCGCCCCCGTCCTCCGGGGCGAGAAAAGCTGCTCCCCGTCTCCCTGGTCTGCAGGGAGACGGGGAGCAAAGCCTTGGAGCACTCCCGCAGCGGGACAGCCTGGGCGCGCTTGGGCTGTCCCACTGCGGGCGTGCTCCGCAGCTTTGCTCCCCGTCTCCCTGGTCTGACCAGCAGACCAGGGAGATGGGGAGCAAAGCCTTGGATCATGTCAGCAGTGGGACAGCTGCGGCGCGCCTGGACTGTCCCGCTGCCCGCGTGCTCTGCGGCTTTGCTCCGGGTCTCCCAGGTCAGCAGACCAGGGAGACGGAGCAAAGCCATGGAGGACTTGGGCGTCCCACCACCTCTGTCTCCCTGGTCTGCTGGGGGAGGGGGTGCAGCAAGTGCCCCCCCCCCCAGCAGACCAGGCTTTTCTTGCCTACCCCTGGGGTAGAGCAGCTGGGGGCTGCCGGGTTGGTCCTGCAGCGCCGCTCCGGACCAACCCGGCAGCACCCCAGCTGCTCTGCCCCAGGCATTCTGATGCTGAAACTGACCAGCAGCGGCTGAATCAGAACGCCTGGGGCAGAGCAGCTGGGGTGCTGCTGGGTTGCTCCAGGAGCGCCAAGGACCCGCGCTACTGGAGCAACCCAGCAACACCCCAGCTGCTCTGCCCCAGGCATCCCCAAGTCAGCCGCTCCTGAAACTGACCAGCGGCTGACTACAGGAAGCCCGAGGCAGAGTTGCTCTGCCCCAGGCTTCCTGGAATCAGCCGCTGATCAGTTTCAGCAGTAGCTGACTTGGGGACGCCTGGGTTTCTTAAGTTGAATCTGTATGTAAGTCAGAACTGACGTCCAGATTCAGCCACGGTTGAAACTGATCAGTTTCAGCAGCGGCTGACGCCAGTTCCGACTTACATACAGATTCAACTTAAGAACAAACCTACAGTCCCTATCTTGTACGTAACCCGGGGACTGCCTGTACTTTGATAAAGTTGCTAAATACTAGTATTCTGAATCTAACAAGCGGAAAGATTGAATGCTGCCATTCCTCATAGCTAGGGCCCTACCAAATTCATGTTTTTCACAACCACATCAAGGACCCTGAAATATGGTTTATGTGAAATCTATTCTTATATGTACTTTTACCATACAATATACAGATTTCACAGAAAAGACCAGTTTCTCAAATTGAGGGATTCTGATACAAAAGGGCATTGCAGGAAGGGGAGGGCAAACGGTTGTTTTAGAGGAGATGATGGTATTGCCACTCTTATTTCTGAATTGCCTGCCAAGCTGGGTGATTGTGAATAGGGTGCCCAGTTTTACCAGCAGCAGCTCAGAAAGGTGTCAATACCATACCAATACTACCCTTCTGTGATGCTGCCTTCAGAGCAGAGTGGCAGCTGGTGGCTGAGGGCCCAGCTCTGCAGACAGCAGCCCAGAACTAAGGGTAACAATGCCATACCATAAGCTTCAGAGGGATAGCTGTACTAGTCTGTAACTGGAAAAAACTTAAAAAAACCCCAAAAAACCAACATGTAGTCTAGCAAAACCTTAAAGACTAACAAAACATGTGGATGGTATCATGAGCTTTTGTGGGCACAAACCACCTCTTCAGATGAATGGAGTTAATAAAGATCCAGTTCCAAAATAAAAAGGGTATGGAGAGTTGGGGAGAAGGAAAAAGGGGGAAAGAAATAGAGTGTTCATGCCACAAAGTGATAGAGAAGGTGCTAATTATTCTTAAATACCCATTGTTTGGTTTTTTAAGTCATTAGGATGTGGAATGTAGTGTGCTAGCCAAGAAATGTCTGTGTTCATACCTTTGTGATAGGTCCCAAACCTGTAAATGAAGTTAAGTTCCAAGCCTTCCCTGTGTATTTGGCTTGTGGAATTGGCCTGACACAACATGGTGACTGAGATCCATTATGGAGAGCTTGGGCAAGTTAAAATGTTCAACAGGTTTCTGTATGTTGCCTTTTTGGATATCTGATTTGCATCCATTAATTCTTTCCCGCAGAGACTGTCCAGTTTAGCCAATATACATGGCAGAGGGGCATTGCTAGCATAGATCACATTAGTGGATACACAATTAAATGAGCCTCTGATGTGGTTGGGTCCAGTGATGAAATTGCTTATGTAGATGTAAGGACAAAGTTTGCACAGGGGCTGATTGCAGGGGTAGGTTCTTGGATGATAATGAAGAAAGTGTGCTGCATGCTTACTGGAAAGAATTTGTTTGAGGTTAGGGGGTGGTCGGTAGGCGAGGATTGGCCTGTCCCTCAAGGCCCATGAGAGTGAGGGGTTCATTTTCCATGATAGGTTGTAGATTGTTGATAATGTGTTGGAGGGATTTAAGTTGTGCGCTATAGGTGATGGCAAGTGGTGTTCTCTTGTTTTCTCCTCTTGGCCTGTATTGAAGTAGTTCATGTCTGGGTACTCTTCTGGGTCCGTTGATCTGTTTTTTCCACTTCTCTGGGTGGATATTTCAGTTTTAAGAATGCTCTGTATAGATCCTTTAAGTGTTTGTCGCCGTCTGTGGGATTGGAGCAAATCCAGTTGCATTTTAGGGCTTGGCTGTAAACAATAGATTGAGAAATATGTCTTGGATGGAAACTAGAGGCATGAAGGTAAGTGTAATGGTCGGTAGGTTTCCGTATAAGGTGATGGAAATATGTTTGTCGTGTAATTGTACTGTAGTGTCAAGGAAGTGGATTTCACGTGTGGACTAATCCAGGCTGAGGTTGATGGTGGTGTGGAAATTGTTGAAATCCCTGTAAAATTCAGGGGTCTGTCTCCTGTGGGTCCATACAATAAAGATGTCATCAACGTAGTATAAGCAGAGTAAGGGTTCTAGAGGGCAAGAGCTGAGGAAATGTTGTTCAAGGCCATCCATAAAGATGTTGGCATGCTGAGGGACCATGCAGTTGCCCACAGCTATGCCACTGACTTGAGACACACGTCTCCAAATCAGAAAAAGTTGTGGGTGAAGACAGTTCTGTAACTAGGTGTGCAGTGGTGTCAAGGATGGTGCTCCCTAAAGTCTGTAAACCCGTATTCCCTATTTATTTTAGAACTGGACCTTTATTAACTTCATTCATCTGAAGAAGTAGGTAGTGCCCACAAAAGCTCATGCTACATCTACATGTTTTGTTAGTCTTTAAAGTGCTGCTAGACTATTTTTTTTTTTAAGTAATACCATACCCTGCCATCCTTACGTCTGCATTTAGAGCTGAGTTCCCTGCCAGCAACAGCCATTTTCCAGACGGCCAGATCTGAACACAGTGCCATGACCTGCACTAATGTAAAAGCATAGCAGCACCATTACCACTCCCTATAATAAGTTTGTCATCTTCTCACAACTCCTTTTTGGGTCAGGAGCTCCATAATTACTACACCATTATATTTCAAATTTAAATAAATAAAATCATGACATTGACAAGTAAAATTTTATGACCATGAAACTGTCCAAAATTAACCATTAATTTGGTAAGGCCCCCCACTCGGTAGATCAACCAAATCACAGAAAAGTTAAAACTTTCCACGTCAGGCCTGTTATATACAATTCTGTAAGCAGCAACTAACACATCGGCTTCATATTCCTACTGGGGGCAAGTAGGTCAAGATGACTGGTGTAATTTAGCTGTTTTCTTCTTCCACTAGTGTCTCTATACTGGGCCCCCCG
Source organism: Pelodiscus sinensis (assembly GCF_052426305.1). Classification (NCBI taxonomy): domain Eukaryota; kingdom Metazoa; phylum Chordata; order Testudines; family Trionychidae; genus Pelodiscus; species Pelodiscus sinensis. The sequence goes on along the minus strand of NC_143056.1, from coordinate 115,379,382 downwards.
GTCCTTCCGCTGTGAGCGCCCCGTAGGCACCAAACGCGACTGCAAACCGAGACGCTCGCACGCGCTCCGCACGCCTGGCGGGAGGCGGCAGCGGACAAGGGGGGAAGAAGAGTAGCAGTGACTGACCCCGCTCAGGGCACTCGGGGAAGAAAGGGGCTGGCCGAAGGGGGGGAGGAGGCGCGGTGGGGAGGGGGAGGCGCGCCCCGAGTCCCTGCCGGGGGTCAGAGCGGAGACACGCGGGGCCCGGGATCCCGCCCCAGGCCTACGATCGCGGAGGCGCCTCCCACATCCGCCCCGAGAAGTGGAACTTTTCCGACGTAGCCAAGGCTGCTCCGCGCAGCGGTGCCTACTCCGGACTGTGCCCAGCCCACGCCCGCGGGGCCTCCCACGCCGCGCCCGCAGCCCCAGCCCAGCCCCAGGAGTCGGCCCCCAAAGCCACTCCCAGGCAGGGGCCACCCCGGCCTAACGCGCCTCGCTGCCTCCCACCCAGCGACAGTCGGGTGAGGACAAGGAGCTGACCCCGGCCCGGCCCCACCGGCCCTCACCTGCCCGGGCCTCGCGTCGCCTCACGCCCCACCAGCGCTCAAGCTCCTCTCAGGGAGACTCACTCGGGCTGCGCCGCCGTCAAGAAAGCCGCTTCCCATTGGGCGACGCTCAGGCAGCGCGCGCAGTAAAACCCCCTTCCATTGGCCCGCCCGGAGCCGCGGCCACCGCTCCGCACGCGGGCCATGTTGACACTCCGGCGGAGCAGCGCTTGGCCAATCCGGGCGCGAGGGCGGCTCGGCGGGGGAGGGAGGAAAGAGGCCAGGAGGGGCGCGCCCGGCGGGAATAAGGGCGGGAGGGCGCAGACCCGGGGAGACCCGCTCGCCCCTGGCTCCTTAAAGGGACATACGCGAGGAAAGGGCGGGAGCGCTGTTGCTGCAGCTGGTGTTTGCCGGGGTTGCTCAAGCCCCTGGGGTCATGTGGGAGCTACTCCTGCCCTAGCACGTCCCTGTCCCTCCTGGCTGCAGGGAGAAGCCCGACAACGTGACCCTGAAGGGCCCCGGAGAAATAATCCCTCCCCCCACGTGCCATTTTTAACACCCTCTGCCATGTTTGTGGCCAGACCCTCTGTCTGGAACCCGCCCCTCAGACTTGACAGGCTAGGAGGTGATGTCTGATGCATCCGAGCAAGCACGTACCTAGCCCCTGGCTTGTCTATGGTAGGTGAGAGTGGCTGCCCCCATGCCGGTCCCAGAGGGCACCCTATACACAGCATGGTGCCCCTCTTCTATAGGCCTGCTGTGTCCGAAGCTGCCCTTGCTAGCAAAAATTAAGTAGTATAGTGACTCAGTAGGATTTCCTTACCATCTAACAGCTGCTGAGGTTGATCCTATAAGTTTTTACTCCAGCTAATGGTCCTGCCCTACATTATAAAATTCGGACAGGACTTCGTTTTAGTGCAATTTTAATGCATTTTAGTTGTCCACTATTCTGTTAAGCCAAGTGTTATGACGACTTTATATAAAGAAATACCAGCCTGTTGCTACAGCACCTGAATGGGTATGACCATAAAGCTAGACAGGAAGGATTATGGTTAAGGCAGGCGTTGTTGCAAACTTCCTGTGTGAGCATACAAAACTCACTGATATGCTAGGTTGACACTGCAGCAGTTTTTTGGAAGAGGAAATGCAAATGGAGTACTCAGTTGCACATTCTCTTCTGATCCTTTTTGCGGAAGAGGTTTTTGTGATAAAAAACCCTGTGTGGATGGGACCATTTGTCGGAAAAAAACTGTTTTGTGCAAGATCCTGTAAACCTCATTTTTTGAAGAATAAGGGATCTTACATAAAATGGGGTTTTTCCGACAAATGGCCCCATCTACACAGGGCTTTTTATCGCAAAAACCTCTTCCACAAAAAGGATCGGAAGAGAATATGCAAATGAGAGTGCAAGATTTGCAAATGAGTACTCCATTTGCATTTTCTCTTCCAAGAAACTGCTGCGGTGTAGATGTAGGCTAAGAGTATACCTATCAGAAGTACTGATCCACAGCATTAAATGAAGGAGAATAATATTGGAAATCAATGCACAAGGTCTGACTTTGGGCTCTAATTTGGAGTGTCAAATTTTGAACAGTTTGTATCTACTGTTTATAGGCTCCAAACACCACTATCTTCCACTAGCAGGTGTTGGTGATCATTATCTCTGATGATCAAGACCTGAGTCTAAAAATTAAATAGAAAAAGTAAAGGCAGGTAAAGCAACTTAAAACATCCTGCATGGGCTAACCCTAAGCTGAATTCCCAGTTTCTGAAAAGGAGCCTTCTTTAAGGTGTTTTAAGTTGGGCACCAAAATCAAGTCACTTTTGAAAATGTAGGCCTCAAGTTTTCTGCATCTCTCACTCTGTAAACACAGGTATGATTCTTTTCTGATGTGAAAATTAATCGGCTCCCATTTGTACAGTGTTTTGCAAGTAACACACGGAACAATGCAGTTTGGGCTTTATGGGAATAATTTAGAGCCATGGTGTCCAACATAATAGACCAGGGGTGGGGAACCTAAGGCTCAGGGGCCAGATGCAGCCCTCAGCTGGCCTGGATCTGCCCCCAAGACTCAGGCCTCTCACCCCACCCAGCATTGGGAAGCCCATACTAGCACTCCAGTCCCCTTGCTGCCCGAACAGAGGGCTAGAAAAATCTGCTAGCCTGAGCTAGGGATGTTAAATTTCAAGTAAATGACTAATCGAATAGTCAATGCATTTTGCATCGATTATTCAATTAGTCGATAGAGTGCGTCTGCCTTTGAAGTGTAGCAACAGCCCTGCTGTTGCTACACTTCAAAGGAAAAAGAGCAACGTAGAGTCCAGAGTCATCTGGGGACTCCTCCACTGACCCTGGGCTCCATGTGGCGCTGCACCTTTGAAATGCCTCGGGGAGCCCAGCATCAGGCTGCACATGGCATTTCAAAGAGGAAGCACCACGTAGAGCTTGGAGTCAGCTGGGGATTCCCTTGCTGACCCTGGGCTCCATGCGGCACTGCACCTTTGAAATGCCATGTGCACCCTGGGGACACCCCAGCTAGCCCTGAGCTGCACGCAGTGTTTCAAAGCAGCAGTGCCATGTGGAGCCCGGGACATGGCCCCAGGCTCCATTTGACACTGCTGATTTGAAGTACTCCCTAGAGGCAGCGGGGATGGGGGAAGCGACTAGTTGACTAGCCTCTGGACCAGTGTTTCCCAATTTTAAACTGGAAAGAATTTTGCGGAACCCCTAATAACAGTCTTATATATGGAACTGAAAAAGTAGACCACAAATAAGTAAGGATAATAAACAAATGCTAAACAAGGTCATAAGATCAACATTTAGTTTAATTGCACATATTTAAAAAAAAAACACATTTAACGTGTACAATTTTTTTTTTAAAATCATAAAATGTTATTGTAATGAAATTTTCTTGTGGAACCCTTATTTTCACTTTGCGGAACCCTGCGGTTCTGTGCAACACCATTTAGGAAACACTGCTCTAGTCAACTCGTCGTTCACATCCCTAGACCCAGCTCCCTTAGGCTTGCATTTTTGGTTTTTTGCTTCTCACTGATGTGCGGTCCTCAACTGATTTTTCTGTGGATCAGCAGCCCCCAACCTAAAACAGGTCATTGCCCCTGCACTAATTAGCTGATTGAGTCTGGTTAGTTCACTATAGTGGCTACTGCTTCAGAACTGGTTGGATACCATAGATTTAGAGTTTATAGTAGCCTTTTTGTGTGTGGCAAAAATAGTGAACATTTAAACATCTGTGGCCCTCTGACTGAGCGCTTTTATAGAAAGAACTAATTCATGCAATCTTCCTGATTAAACCTGAGGTTTTAGAAATTAATCTCCAGAGTCACTTACCATATAATATAATTACTGATTAGATAGGTATCTTGGATGAATTCAGTTACTCTAGGGATTTAAAGATACAGCAATAATTGATGAAACTACAGTTACATTAAGTATTAATACTGTAGTTAGATAACATGGCTAATGAGGACATTTAAATTAGAAGAGCTGAACTACTGTGTGTAGGCTTTGGTACACAAACAGGTTTAATAGGCTGCAGTAAAGATAATTCAGTTTAACACTGACCAAGTCAATAGGATGTATAGCTGTTACTTACATCTTTTTCTTCTTGCTCACCCATAGTGATCTCTTTCCAGTCACTGATAAATATATGTGCCTAATTCTGTTCTCGCTTTCACTAGTTTTACTCCAGGGTAATTCCATTCATGTCATTTGACATACTCTCAGTTCTGTAAGTAAAAACAGAATGAGGCCATATGCTTCTCTTACATCCTGCAAATCTCTAATGATATCATGCTATACAGAAAAAATCTGCAGAGGTCCCAGAAGGTGTTCAGGTCTATCTATTTGAAATTTCTGTTCAGTTGTTTTATGACTCAGCAATGTTTAGGATTCTTCTAAATTTTTATGACTGTTATTAATAAAAAGCCCCAGAGAAGTATCTGCAATACTCTGCTAAAATCATTTTTCAAATAAATGATTTTGGGCCAGAGCTTGTTCTCACAGAAGCCAACAGAAGTTTTTATCATGTAAGCTTTAGTGAGTGCAGAATCAGGCTGTTTATTTCTATTTTAATATGTCTTGCTATTATTCAGATTTTATTCTAATATTAGGGATGTTAAATATCAGTTAATTACATAGTCAATATACCTCATGAATTCTTAGTCGTTAGTTGACTATTCCATAGTCCCTGGGGGTGGGGCTGGCAGCCAGTGCAATCCAGCCCCACTCCCAGGGAGTCCCTTGCTACTCCGTGCTGTTCCGTCTGTATCAGGCCGCAGCGTGAGGTGCCAGGTGGGAGCGGGTCCGCGAGGGGAACCATTTTAAAAGCCAGTTTCTCTTGTGGACCGGCTGCCTGTCGTCCCATGTTGCCGCTTCTGATACAGAGGCAGTAGCACGGGGTGGCAGGAGCCCCTGTCCGGGGGTGGGGTCTGAGCTCCCATACCCAGTGTGAGCCAGAATTGAGCCAGGCTGCCTGCCCACCTGGCTCCTAATACTCCTTAAATGCAGAGCCATAGTGGGAGTAGGTCTAAGACTCAGTGCAAGCTGGGACAGAACCATGCCGCTGGCCAACCCACTAAAAAATTTACTGGCTAGGGGCAGAGGGGAAGTGTGTAGTCTATAGCATTAACCTATATGTTTTTGCTTTAGTTAATTGGTTAATTGACTATACTATTACATCCCTATCTAATATTGCACTCTTTGTGGAAAATTAATTTCTGTGCAAGAGTGTATTTAACAATAAATCTGTTACTCCTGTAAATGTTACTACCCCTCCTTCAAATTGCATTTTAGATTGGCTTTTATGTTTGGCCACAGCCTAAGTACAAAGGCTAGAATTTGTAATACTCTTTTCTGCAGATCTCTAGTACATTTCAAGTACTTTTATCTCATTGGGCTTTTTTTTGTTTGTTTTTGTTTTTAAAGTCCTCTCCCTCTAACTGAGACCCCATTATATATGAATTATTGTACTGGCAGTTGCCTAACTTTTGTAACATGTCACATTGTAAGACTCTGCATGGGGAAGCAGGGACCTTCCTTTGAGTGGCCCTGCATAAACATGTAGAGGTATTTTGCTGAGTCACCTTAGGAGTGGTACTTTAGGACTGGAACAGATGTATCCAATTCAGGCATATAAGAGGGTAGGAGCACTTAGATGCAGAAGGGAAAGTGGTCTTACAGGGAAACACTAGCAACAGCCAAGCTGAGAGAGAAGGCAGAGGCTAGTCTTGTTTTATTTCAACTATCAGTAAAGCCAAATTCTAAGAAGCCAGTAAGTTTGGATTTTGTATACAGTGTACGTATACTCTGGTTGGACAAATGTGAAAGCAGCTAGCGTTACTGCCAATCAGCTACATGGGTACATTTTGAAAGCAATATTGTTCAGGATATAGCAATAAACAAATAACATTTTACTTATATTTTTGTGTGTGCTTTGATTATCACTAAGTCAAGAGTCACGCTAATAAATGGTTAATATGCTTTAATGAGCCAGCTCTGTTAGGTTAATGTCATATAAGATGGAACACGGGACTGAAAGTAAACAATGAGTCTTTAAAGACTCAGTCATCTGTTCAGAATTTGCAGTGTTTAACAGTGTTAGTGAAAATGCCTCAACCACAAAAAGAATTCAAGTACAAAAAGAATAATTCTAAACTGAGTATTACTAGGAAGAACAGACAGCAAGAGAACAGGAATAAAGTTTTATTTCAGATAACCAACAAGAGTTCTGTCAATATAAAGTGTTAAAAATATTATCACAAATAGTGGCATCTAGACTATTATTTTCTTCTTAAACCTTTGAGAACACAGTGTTACTCGTCTATTGTGCCAGTATTTTTAAAACAGTTAGATAAATAAATAACATTTTTAATAGTTACTATAGAATTTGCTTAGTCCTTTTGAGTGAGAAAGGTGACCAAAAACATCTCAAAGCCAACTGCCAGATTTCTCTCTTCTGGTTCTGAGTCATTTTCACTAACAACTGCAGTAGAATCCACTTAAGTGATACCTCCATTGATTACCTGGGAATAAATTCTGTGTTATGCATTTCTGTTCACCTTATTTTGAGAAGCCTGGTTAAACAATATATTTGTAATCTTACTTTAAGCATTTGATGTTTGCTAACAAACTTCTCTTTTGCCACTTTCTTGCTGTTCATGTCACTGTTACCATTTTTTATCGTAGTTGCTTCTTGATTTTTGAATTATTTTGTAGTTTTGATTTATTGCAAAATTCATGACACAAAGAGGGCTAACAGCATAAACTAGCAACCTATCTCCATGAGTTTTTGCTAACCAAGGTGATTTGACACGTTTTCACTAGCAGACTTAGCTGGTATTGCCGGGGTCCTTCAAGCACAGGGCTGATGGTGTGAGGGGTGCAGGATTTAGGGCAGAGGTTTGGGGGGCAGAGTGCAGAGGGCTAGGGTTGGGGGGGGTGCAAGAGTGAGGGTTAGGGAGAGAAGAGGGGCTCAGAGTACGGGGTCCCAGCTGCCATAGGACTTTCCCCCCCCCCCCAGCCTCCTTCCTCAGTCACCAGGGGCCGTTTTTCTCTCCCAAGATTTCCCCCGGCTGCCAGGTTTTTTTTCTTCTTTTTAACCTCTCCCCTCAGTGTTGTGGCCAGGGGGAGGGGGGAGGGTTTGAGGTAGGGAGGCTACTTATTGGTAATGCTGGCAGGCAAGATGGCAGAGCCCCAGCCCTGCTGGCCACTCCATTGGTGGCACAATTGCCCCCAGTGGACAGTCTGCAGAATAGCTGTCTCCTGCAGGCTCACTGCTTGCAGTGGCCACTCTCATATTGCATCCCTCTGAACAGTCCCTCCCTTTGCATGTTATGGAAAACAGTTTTTTTCCCAGGGTTTCCAGTTGTCCTGGCAAAATCAAACCCTGAGCTTGCTTTAAGTTAGGAGAAAAAGCAGGTGTATACCAAATTTGGTGGCCCTAGATCTCACTGTTTGGGAGGAGTTTTTAAACAACCAGGCTTTCAGACAGACACAAAGACAGATGCACTTACGCACACACACTAAGAGGGTCCAATGATGTCATCCTTATTTGGCAAAGAAATCCTCTACTTCACAATATGAAAAAGTATTTCCTATTTAGAAATTAAAATACTTATGAATCAAAGCTAAAACTTTTAACTGCTATGTTGCAAAGAGTAGCTGCCAGCTGTGTGCATGTTTCATTAACTATAATTTTTAATAAAAACTACAGGAGCATCAACTTATTCATGCATTACAGAGTCAAAAACATGCCCTGTTCCAAAGTGTAAAAGGTTGTTCTGTGCCTAAAACAGACATGACCAAGACAAGAATGACCATGGGAAAACAGAGTTCAGGAGGCTGTGAGGCTGAGGCTTATTGATGCAGTGAACAAAGCAGGAGGCAGTTTTAAAAGAAATGGATTTGAAGGAAAGCCTGGGAAGGTGAGAAAATGAGATTGTTCCAAGCACAAGAAACAAAGAACAATGTAACAGAATAAAAGGTGATGGACTGAGAGGACTGGGATGCATAGCAGGAGAGTAAGGAAAAATGAGTAGAGATGTGGGGGAGAGAGAGATTACACAGGGAGATTGAATAGGATGAAGTTCTGAACCAGAAGCCAGTTAAGGAACAGATTTCCATGGAAAACTATGAAAGACACTCACTGACTTCCATGGACTTTGGATCCGGTCCTAACTAAGGTAATTTAGGAATACGAATTCTATTTTCACAGTGCTGGGAGAGCAATGTGATCACCATGAGCAGCATTTTGGAGATAGATGAGATGAAGCACGGATATCTGAGAGGAGAGCATCTGGAGTACTGTGGGAAACAACCAAAGGAGTTAATAACAAGGGAGGCTAAGGCCACTCAAAACAAAGGGAAGAGGACAGAGGGAGCCACTGATCAAAATGCTGAAGGAATCCTCAGAAAAATAGAATGAGAACCAGAAGAACAGAATTAGGGAAACTAGGAGAGATGGATGGGTAATAAACTAAAAAATGTGCTAATACAAATGAATACTATTAAATACTTACTTTTTATCCTCACCTTTCTATAGCTTTGCTTTTTTTTAAACATAAAGTGTTCAGAAATATTACATACATCTCTCTGGAATAGAAATGTAATAATTGGAAGACAGAAGAAAACCTTTTAAACCACATTCCATAAAGACAGCTGTTAAACAGAGTGCTAAACTTCACATTTTGTTTTGTGCAAAGAATGTGCACACCCCACTGCCATCAAAAATAAATATGGCTACCAAAAGTGGTACCGACACATATTGGACTGTCGAGGAGCCTGCTACCACAGTCTGAGAGAAAACCATGGGGGCCTGGAAGGCTTGCATGAACTCTGGTGCCAAGGCTACTGAGGTCGATCATGACCTGGCACCTTGCATAGTGCCCTTGTCCCGATGATAGGCCCACAGTGTCCAGAAGGGCCATTAGGGATTCTAGGTTGGCTGCTACTGCCCTGACGAGTGACACCGAGACTGTGACCTCGTGCTGCTGGAGCTGTGGGAGCAGTAGAAGTTTCTGTTGGATAATCTCTGAGGCCAATGACCAAGGTGGCGCTGTGCTGGACGGGGCAGTGGTACTCTGGAGACCTGTAAGACATGGTCTCATGTGTTCTGTGCAGCGGCGATGTCCCCTCTGGTAATGGAAACAGCATATGTGATAGCACTGGTTGTCAAGATGATAGCAGTGCCAGGTCCCTTTTTACTGGGTCTGGTGCCATCATTTGAATGAGTTCCTGAGCCACCTTAAAGGTTTCCAGGGTGGAATGGAGCTGTATGTTCCGGTCATGGCAGTCTGGGCTGTGACGGCTGACAGGAATTGACATGTCCCTGAGCCCAGGATTATCAGACTGTGCCTGTGATTGATGCTGGGAGGAGGTGGATTGTTTCCTCTGGGAGCTGGAGGATTGGCTTCTCCCCTTTTTTCGTTTTTTTCTGTGGAACTGGGGATATAGACTTACATCTACCACCCCTACAATCGGTATCATGATGATGCTGGTCCCTGCGTGGCACTGGATCCCACATTGATGGCACCAGAGTGCTCTGCACCAAGTACACAGTGCTGGCTGGCCCCAGATCAGACTGGGGTTGAAGGCGACCTCCATGAGGAGTCTGAGCCTCTGCTCTCTGTCTTTAAGTATCTGTGGATGAAAACTCGTAGGAGTGCTTGCTAAAGCAAGAGTGAAAAGTTCCAGTACTGTTACCGAACGGTAAGAAGGAACTGAAAGGTTGATGGCTCAGTCAGCTAGGCTATTTATTGAGCACCATATCAGCACCACTCCAGGGGGCACCCTAGGCTGACCCAACGATTGCTGCTAGGTACAGTCTTCCAGCATCTGTGCACACATGTGCATACACACCTGATTGGAATGCACATGAATAAGCACTCAAAGAAAAATGTAACTTTCACAATTTCTTCCTTGCATCCACCTTTGCTCAGAGGTTGTTGAAGTTGCTTTATCCTTTTATTTGGTGCACTTTTGTTTCTCTGAGGTGAAGGGGAGGGCCTTGTCCCAATCTCTGTTCCTGTCCATTCTTTTTCTACCCACAGCTTAGAATAGATGATTAGTCCCTGTACTTAGCTCCATGACTGAAGTCACAAGCTGAGATAGGCTCCTTCCTGTTTGGTCTTACTGCACTGTTTGACCAAGTGAGGATGGTGACAGTCAGTTCTATGAAAATAACTTTTAGCTTATTTTTGTATATTTGGGGTTTTGAATAACAGCAAGAGAAGCATCCTATTTGAATTACTTATGGTACTTCCCCTCTATGTAATGTTGTTGAAATCATCTGAGAAATACTTATGGTTCTTACTATGGAACAAATTGATCAGCTTCGTTGTAGGCATCAGTAAGTTCTACTTGTTGTGACATTAATTATTCCGAAGCACAGCTACACAGGATAAAGACTGGCATGCGTGAGAAATTACCCAGGGGCCTAAAGAGGTTAAAATGAGCAAGAAACACATGGATTTGCTGACTGAACAGTGTCTTCCCAAAGAGAGATGTTCAGTCTGGGTACGTCTAGACTACCGCGTTTTGTCGACGGAAGTTTTGTCGACAGATACTGTCGACAAAACTTCCGTCGACAAAGAGCGTCCAGACACATTGAGTTCTGTCGACAAAGCAAGCTGCTTTGTCGACAGAACTCCGTAGTCTGGACGCAATGTTACAGGCAATAACACCTTCTGTCGACAGAGTTCTGTCGACAGAAGGTGTTATGCCTCGTAAAATGAGGTATACCAGCGTCGACAAAACTGCTGAGTTCTGTCGACGTTATGTCGACAGAACTCAGCAGTAGTGTAGATGCTGGTATAGTTTTGTCGACAAAAGTCCACTTTTGTCGACAAAACTAGGTAGTCTAGACACACCCTCTATGATTGTGATACAAATGTCCTACATGGTCTTTTTATTTTTAATAACAACATTTTATTGACATTCTAAACTAGCTGATATATTAACCCACATAAACGAGTATTTTTAGCTTGTCCACAGTAGAACATGTAAACACAATACGAGCATCAATATATGCTCTTTACTGCTCCAGCTCTCGTCTTTATTTTAAAGATGACTGTCCTGGTTTTGCTCTCAATTAGCAGTTCCATTCTGAACCATTTGTAGATACTCTTTGTAAAGTTTTTCCTGTGCTTCATAAAGTTTCTTCAGTTTCTTCACTTGTCCTTTGCTGAGTTCTTTGCCTTCTGCATCATGGGTAGGAAATCCCTGGAATATTAAAAACACGAATATATTAGAAATTTTCAAAGAAATACTTTGTTTGTCTTTGGTCAATCTGATAATTTTGTGGCGAGATTTTATTACATCTTTCCACCAGACCTCATGCATTACTCATAGAAGGGAGTAAATAGCATAATTAATATAAAAATTCTAAATGAATGAAAACAGCACCGTAGTAGAGGGCTTGTATAAATCAGGAATTTTAAGCCACTATTCAAGACATATCAGGTTATTATTAAACCCCAAATCTGAAAGCAAAAGCAAGAAGAACATAAGAACGGCCATACTGGGTCAGACCAAAGCTGCATCTAGCCCAGTATCCTGTCTGTCGACAGTAGCCAATGCCAGATGCCTCAGAGGGAGGGATCACAACAGGTAATCCTCATGTGATCCCTCCCCTGTCTCCCACCTCTAGAGAAACAGAGGCTAAGACCACCATTCCAATAAAATATTCTATATCACATTGAGACTCATGTTAAGTTTCAGCCCAGACCTCATCTCCCACAGAGGTCATCTGTGCACTTATTCCCACTTCTACATGTCAGTGGACTCAGCTAGCTGCCTATACACCACCATTCCTGCTTGCCTGCAGAGGGCACTCAAGGGTTTAAGTTGGGAAACAAGACTGGGGGGCTATATATGTTGTCTCACCAATGGCCCTGTAGCTGCTACTCAGGGAAAAGGTAATACAGTTACCTTTCCCAGATAGCTCTAACTCTCATCCTCCAAGGAGCAGAGAATCCGTTACCATGGTCCAGTGAAGCCATGCCATCAGGCAGAGGCCCACAGTCTCCATGCAAATGATCCGGATCTCCAACAGATCCTCTGAATCTGTCAGGTTTAGGGGTGTGAGGAGGGGGGGAGGGAGACAGGGTGTGTGTGCAATCTTTGCCTCCCAACAGAAAGTTTCTGCAATGGAATTCTTGAGTTGATTTCTATACCAAAAGTCAGAGAAGCCTTGCCCAGTATAGGAATGGTCAGGAGTCACAGACATGTTAATAACTGCTCCCCCTGCAAATTATGTCTTTTACATACACCCTTACACATGACATCAATGTTATACAATGCAGTGAACACTTAAGAGCATGAACCTGCTTACATAAAATTAACTAGCAAATACTCTATTGGGGAAATGGTCAGGCACTTCAGTAAGTTTTGAAGTTCTTATTTTTCAATTGGAAAAAAAAAATCCCCATAATTCTTACATTTTCATCAAACTTGGAGTATTTTTCAAGCTCTGATTTAAATAGTGCTTGTGGTGGAATCTTCATCTTTGCTAGTTTTGCTGCCTGCAATATAAAATATGCATTACAACTTTACAGTTAATTAGCATCCTAATGAATTATAGTCACTTGTTCTTTTCTGGAAAGCTGTCCCTGAGTGTACATAAATTGATACACAGAACATCTAAATTGCAGATGAAGGAGACCCACAATCCACTTATCCATTATGCGGAGAGAAAGGAATTATCAGTGAGGGACAACTCTATATGAATCTTGAACACATCTGTCTGGGGAAGTAAGTAATTAACTTAGTAGTCTGTTGCAACAATTAATCAGGTAAGATCCAATTGAGACAAAAAAAAATCCCCCAAAGAAATGTGTTGTTTCTCCCTGCAACAGCTCAGAATAGTCAGCTTATATAGAGCAGATGCCACATGTATTTTTTTGTTTATTTGAGCCCTTGTTGTATTTAGGTACAAAAATTAAAAGTAAGCTATTTAGCAATGAGCTCATTGCAGATGTTTTTCTATGCCCAAGCAGAAATCCTGTGATTTGAATAAGGCTCCATGCAGGTGATAGCAGGGTCAGGGCCCAAAAACAACTGAACCATGTTAAAAGAAAATTCAACTTTAGTTTTATTGAAAATGGTAGCCTCTCTAGATCATTAAAAGCAATAAAGTCATGAAAAGGAAACATCTATTTACAGACAGTTCCCCCTGGATTTCATACTTTGAGGATTTACTTTCCTGTACTGCATTACTAGTGCCATTTGCATGGAAAAAAGAGCTTTGCTCTACAAGAGACCAACTGCTCTCAATGGTTATTCCTCACTTGAAGTCTTAAGCTTTTGTTTTAGTTACAATTAGATGCTACAGAGAAGAATTTGTCTTCACAAAGAATTAGACTTCAGGTGAAGCATAAATAGCAGGAACAGAGGAACTTTTAAGGAAAAAGATGCTGTTTTCATGCGTATCTCCAGAGTAATAAAAAAAGAAAGAAAATAGGGATAGCTCAGTGGTTTGAACTTTAGCCTGCTAAACCCAGGATTGTGAGTTCAATTCTTGAGGGGGCCATTTAGGGATTGGGGGCAAATCTGTCAGGGATGGTACTTGGCCCTGTTGTGAAAGCAGGGGACTGGACTGGATGACCTTTCAAGCTCTATGAGATAGATATAGCTCCATACAAATGCAGAAGCCTCTCTAAGTGAAATATTCCTTAATTACCAGAGCTCTGAAACTTGTACATGCTGTATCCTACTCACAGCTATGTACTACAAAGTATTTAAAGAATCTCCTATCTCTGTTCAGATTTTGTGGGATTTTTATGGTGCCATAAGAGACCTAAATATCTAGGGCCGTGGTCCCCAACACGGTGACCGCGGGCGCCATGGCGCCCGTGGGGGCATTTGCATGCCCCCGCCAGGTGCTCGGGGCTGGCCTGGCCCTGGGCGCGCGGCGCTTGGCGGGGGGAGCGCCAGCCCCGGGTGCGCGGCACTTGGCGGGGGGAGCGCCGGCCCCGGGCACACGGCGCTTGGCGGGGGGAGGGAGCGCTGGCCCCGGCCCCAGGCGCGCGGCGCTTGGCGGGGGGGGGGGGGGGCGCCGGACCCGCGCGGCGCTTGTCGGGGGGGGGGGGGCGCCGGGCACGCGGCGCTTGGGGGGGGGGGGGGCCGGCCCCGGCCCCAGGCGCGTGGCGCTTGGGGGGGGGGGTGAGGGAGCGCCGGCCCCAGCCCCGGGAGTGTGGCGCTTGGCGGGGGGAGCGCCGGCCCCAGGCGTGCGTGGCGCTTGGCGGGGGGAGCGCCGGCCCCAGGCGCGCGGCGTTTGAGGGTGGGGGCACCAGCCCCGGGCGCGTGGCCCTTGGAGGGGGCACCGGCCCCGGGTGCGTGGCTATGGGGGGGCCCCGCCCCCAGGCATGCAGTTATGGGGGGGCCCCGCCTCTTGGCATGCAGCTATGGGGGGGCCCCGCCCCCGGGCGTGCAAGTGTCCCCGCCCCCTGGCGGGCGAACGGCCACGCCCCCTGGCGCCCGACAACCTCAAAAGGTTGGGGAACACTGATCTAGGGGTATGTCTGCACTAGCTCCCTAATCTGAACTAGGGAGGCTAATGTAGGCATTCAAACTTGCAAATGAAGCCTGGGATTTAAATATCCTGGGCTTCATTTTCATGTTCCTGGGTGGGCGCCATTTTTAAATGCCCTGTAGTCCGAACTGACTGCCCGTAGCTACATGCGGCAGTCAGAAGTTAATCAGAACTAAGTCCTTAGTTCGGATTAACTGTTACACCTCATTGCATTTAAAAATGACGCCCACCCGGGAGCATGTAAATGAAGCCCAGGATATTTAAATCCCGGGCTTCATTTGCAAGTTCGAATGCCTACATTAGCCTCCCTAGTTCGGACGAGGGGGCTAGTGTAGACATACTCTAAGAAACCTAACTTGTAGGCACAAATAATTGTGAGCAAATTACCCCAAAATTAAACACCACTCCCAGACCCACTGATTGGGGGGAGGGGAGGAGACAAAGGGAGTAGTTGCCCCAATGCCCAGAAATTCAAAGGGGCTTGGGCTCACAGCTGCTGCCACCTCTACTGAGGTAGCAGTAAGAGCTGGAGCCCTAGGCCCTTTAAATTGCCACCTGATGCAACACGTTATGTGCAGCTCTGAGAGGTGGGGATGGTCAGGTGCAGAGGGCTAGCTACCCCGCCCCTGTGGCCCAAGGCCCTTTTGGGAGCATGGACCTATGCCCCCCAACCTTGATCAGGAGCCTGTGGAAGCTGTTGGCTCTTTGGACCACTCCATTAAATTTCAGTCTTAAAAAATAAAGAAGTAAAAGCGGGTCAGATGAGGCTGCACTGAAAATTCTGCCCATTGTATATGCTTGTCTGCATAAGAATATAGCCACTAAAACATCTTCAAAAACATAATGCCCACTTTTATTTGAGTATTTACCTCCTGTTCTTGTTTTTTCCTAGCTGCCTCTTCTTTCTTTCTTTTTTTCTCCTCTTCAATCTATAAAAAGTAAATTTGAAAAACAGCATTACTTAGATCAAAATTAAATCCATTGCATTAGGTTATTTCTTCCTACAGGTTGAACCTCTCCAGTGTAAGACTCTGATGTAGAAACATCCGTGTTCCAGAATCATCTGAGATCCTGTGGGTGCTCTGGGGTTGGAGCATTCTCAGGGAAAAACAAGTACAGCAGGACGGACCAGAGAGTTGGCCCAGCAGCTGGGAGCAGAGCTCAGTGGCAAGGGCTGGAGTCTGACAACAGAGTGGCCAGCATTGGCCTCCCTTTGTCTGGCAAACTCCCTGGTTCAGGACTGGTCAGGTCCCAAGGATTCTGGATCAGGAAAGCCTAAATTATAATGTAAGCTAAATAACTATACATTTTACATATCTGATCGTAGGTAAAACTGGTAACACCATCTATAATTATGGTTACTGAATGAGTCCATTAGAAGACCTCTGTTTTTAGTTACTTATATATTTACCAAACTAACTCTTCACACTCAATTTCTTCCTGCCTGCTGTCTGCCTGAGCTGGATATATTTTTAGGAAGTTTCAACAGAAGTATTTCAGCCATTGTTTGCCCACGTTAAATAAATCCTTACAATTGTGATTGAGAAACTCTAGTGCTGCACAATCCTCCATACTTTGAAAAAAGGGTTCAAAATTTGGGAGAGTTATTTTTATATTAGGAGTGAACCTTTTGCTATTTCTATAGAAAACTGTCCAAATTTGGCCAAGTTATGAATCTCTGAAAAATCTTATTTACATGTGCTTAGACATATTAGAGTCTGACTGCTAAATTCTCCAAAGATTCTTTTAGTAGTGAGTGTACTTCCGCAGTCAAGATGTAGTCTAGCCTGAGAGCCCTGCCCACAGAAAGAAGAAGAGGAGGGCACAAAAAGCACTTGAACTTTAATTCCCATGCAGCACTGATATTTCCTGATCAAAAGGTTCAGATTTTTTGCTAAAAACTTTCAGCTGATGATTTTTTGCCAGAGTCAAAATTTTTTCATCTGCAGGTGTCCAATATTGTCCAATTATATGGAAATATTTACCTTTACTTTACAAATATGACAGAATAATTTACTCACGGGCATTTTTCTACCATGGAGACAAAAGCATAAATAATCCATGCCCAGCACATCATAACTGCATAAAGACTTCTGAAACTTGAAAAAATATTTAAATTCCCTATAACATGCTTTCAAGCAGTTATCTTAAATTATTTTTCTCAAATGCCACTTGAGTTCTGCTATCTGTTTGGATATACTATTTCCCATTTTGTTTGTGTTAAAATTGCCATTTCTCTCACAAATCAGCGATGAAATATGTCCCGTCAATAATTATGTTTTACTTTACATATGCAAAATAATATAATACACAAACTAGTTTAATGTGAAAGAATTAAACTAATCAAAAACCTTTTTCTTTTCTTCTCTTTCTTTTAGTAAAGTTTCTCTGTCCACCAATTTGACCACAGTTGATAGCCCTGGCGAAACAAAGAAAAACAAACACAAACACTTACATGTCTGGTACCACGAATTTTTCTCAACACACATTCTGTAGTTTCTTTTCAAATTGTATTAAGAGTGGGCTTGTCTCCAACTATGCCAGGGATAACAGCAGGGGAATTCGCTCAAGTGGTAGAGCGCTCGCTTTGCATGCGAGAGGTAATGGGATCGATGCCCACATTCTCCAGTGTTGGGAGAAATCTCTGCTTTCCTTTGGAGGGGAAGGATAGCTCAGTGGTTTGAGCATTGGCCTGCTAAACCCAGGGTTATGAGTTCAATCCTTGTGGAGGCCATTTGGGGCAAAAATTTGTCAGGGATGGTACTTGGTCCTGCTGTGAAGGCAGGGGACTGGACTCCATGACCTTGCAAGGTCCCTTCCAGTTCTAAGTGATAGGTAATCTCCATTAATTTAATAATGCTGCAGCTATTGATCCACCGGCCATCACATCTGCTTAGATGTAATAAATTGTTCTCTAATCACTCTACTTTCATCACTGCCGGTACTCCACCAGGATGAAAAAAGTAGCTGGTGACAACAGGAGAGCAACCCATGATGACCTTACATGCTGCACTAAATACATTGAATTCAGCTATGCTATTTGCGTAGCTGAAGTCATCTGGTTTAGATAGATAGTAGGAGTTAGTGTAGACAAGGCATGATTCACGGTCTCCAAATGACCATTTAGAAATGACTAAAGAGCCATGCACCATACATAGAGATTCAAATGTACATTTTATCTGAATGCTTTAAACATTAAAAAAACTAAAACTGTGAAAGCTCTGTGCATTCAGTAAATTTGACAATGATTCCTAATTATTCTTGATCATACGGAAATTTTTCAATACCTTAAGAAAATAATTCACCAGATTTTAGCAATAGCTACAATTTACAATACAATTTGTTACCTTCATGATCTTCAAATCGAACTCCAAGCTCAGGAAGAATGTCATCTCGAAGTGCATCACTCAACTGCAGTGCTTCAGTTACTACAATGCACAGAAAAATTCAAAGTTCTGACAAATTTAAAATAAAAATGTACTTCTCTTCCATACTGCTATGTAGTTATTTAATGCAAGTAAGAAATTACTGTAGCTAGATCAGCTTTCTTTCTTGCTTTCTTTCAAAGTAAGAGATCAGAGGTGGGGAACCTTTTTTGGGTCAGAGGCTGCTGATCCACAGTAAAATCAGCTGGGGGCTGCATACAAGTGAGACGCCAAAACAAACAAACAAACCAACCACCCACTCCACACATCAAACTCTGAGGGTATGTCTACACTACCACCCTAGTTCGAACTAGGGTGGTTAATGTAGGCAACTGAAGTTGCAAATGAAGCCCGGGATTTGAATTTCCCGGACTTCATTTGCATCTTGCCGGGCGCCGACATTTTTAAATGTCCGCTAGTTCGGACTCCGTGCCCACGGCTACACGCGGCATGGACTAGGTAGTTCGGATTAGGCTTCCTATTCCGAACTACCGTTACTCCTCGTGGAACGACAAGTGTTGTGTTTGTCCCTGCTTTTGTAACACAACTGGACTGCAAAACAAAACAAAACAGATGTCCCAATGACACAAAGCTATCAAAAGATGCAATGTATCTAGAAATCTCCATCACTTGAAGTCTTTAAATCAAGACTGGCTATCTCTTTAAAAAGATAAAGAATAGCTCAAACAGAAGGTACAGGCTTGATGCAGAAACTGCTGGCTGGAACCCTATCCTGTGCTATGTAGAAGATTAAACTAAATCATTAGAATGATCCTTTCTGGCCTTAAATCCTGTGAACCCTGCCAGGGCATACAGGGAAGTGCCAATCCACCTACATGTTGCCTGAGGATTTCCAACAGGCAAAATCAGGAACCAAGTCCCTGCTGCATCACAACATCTATCCCACCTACACACAACCAAACAGTGGAGAAGCTGTGTGATATTGGAAAGATACATTCTCAAAACTATGCTAACTAAAAACATTGGCATTTGCCATTTCTATGGAAAAATCTTTCCCAACGTGCTGTTCTGTTCTTTATCCATTCAAGATAGTCACTTGCAGAAACATTGACAAATTTTAGGAGAATGTGATTTTACGGAATTGGTAATTGGCATAACTATCATTTTATTCTTGCTGATGTGATGTGCCATTGGCTGTCAATAGCCAGAAGTGATCAGGGTCTCAAGATTTATCACTCATGCAAAAATAGGTACTGTTCAAAGACATAAGCAAAGAGAGGAAAAAGCTACATGCATATACTGAGAAACAAAAGCAAGTGATGCAAGAGTCAATGGTGTTTGAAAACATTTGCATAAAATGTTTTGCTTCAGTAGAAAATTATTCTCTAGCACTAAGAACCCCTGTGTTAGATCAGCAAATCTGCAATAATGTGAATGGTGCAAGAGGCAGAAATACAGGAACTTTTGCGGTTGCACGAGTACTGAAATAAAACCTAAAGGTGCATGATATTAAGTTACCTGACACATTGACAAATTATAAAAAGCATTTTACTTAGAGTCATTTCTGCCCACTGTACACCTAGCAAACATCAGGGGTATTTTTCTTTCTTCATTTATCATCATCAATAGAAACATTCACAGGTTAATCAAGACTCCACTTAGAATGAATAATGCAGGCTTCAGATTCAGCTGTCCACTAGTCCCAAACATTATGTGAATAAAGACTTTTATTCGCATAATCGCTACGTCTACACTGGCATGATCTTGCATAAGAACTCTTTTGCGGAAGAGTTCTTGTGCAAAAACTCTTCCAGAAGAGAGCATCTACATTGGCATGTGCATTTGCACAAGAGATGTGCTTTTGCGCAAGAGCATCCATGCCAGTGTAGACGTTCTCTTGCGCAAGAAAGCTCTGATGGCCATTTTAACCATAGGGCTTTCTTGCGCAAGAAATTCATGTTGCCTGTCTACACTGGCCTCTTGTGCAAGAACAGTTGCACAAGAGGGCTTATTCCTGAGCGGGAGCATCATAGTTCTTGCGCAAGAAACACTGATTTCATACATTAGAATGTTAGTGTTCTTGCGCAAGAACTTGTGGCCAGTGTAGACAGGCAGCAAGTTTTTGCACAAAAGAAGCCGCTTTTGCACAAGATCGCGCCAATGTAGACACAGCCATAAGGTTTGAATGGCCTATGATTAGGCCATTTTGGTTGAAGACAGAGTTTATTCAATAATGTTTGAATACACACTTTGTTATAGCTCCATCTGGTCTTCTTAAAAGATTCCCAGATTACATGTGCTTGAGTTATGGAATGATTTGTGGATTGTGTTATTGGTAAAAAAGTTACCTTTAAAAGACTCATACCCATAGCATAAGTCTCTGGGGCCTTTAAAAATTAGAACACAATTATTTATATTTAACATTATCTTGCCAGCAATTGGCTATAAAAAAATTCCCTTAATTTACAACTACCTCAAATAAAAGCATAAATTTGGAGGCAATATTTCCAACCACTAATTTGAAGAGACGTATTTTCACACAGAAGTTCCCATACTTATATGGTACACAAATCTGAGTTCTGGTGGATCAGCAGAAAATTAAATGAGTTCCAGAACTGGGTTTCTTCTCCAGAAAATCTACTACTAGCAGCCCCTAAATATTCAAACTGTTCTCCTATTAATCAGATGACATTAACTGCAGAGATTTTTTGCATAAAGAAAAATAAATTTGATGTACGTTTTAAATAGTAAAAGGAACTCAAACTCACATTCTGAACTGAAGATCTACAACTTCAAAAAATTCAAAATTAAAACATATAACCTTTAAAATCATTAAGACTAAGATCAACTAGACCAACATAAGTTTGTTGATTATATCAGAATAATCACATTATTGGAAGCATTTTGTGCTTGTCAGATAGTTATTCTGTGTGTTCTGGCTAATATGTTCCAGTATGGTAACAATTACAGTTCAACTTCCTTGCTAGCTTTTATCAATCTACTCAATCCAAACCATTTTATTAAAAAAAACAATCAACATATTTCCCATTTTGTTTTCAAAGCTCGCTCTCAGTCATAAAATTAGTTTTAAGAAAATAGGTATCAAATATACATTGAAGATGCATAAAACCCTTGGGGAACAGTACACAGAATAACAAGAAATCCATTAGGACCTCATCAACATGTGAAAAGCAAAGAGAGATTAATAGACTAGCATTTATAACACAACACAGCTCAGAGGCCAACATAGAAAGAAGCAGCAAAGCTTCTAAAGAGAAGAAAAAAAAGTCTGCAACAACCTCCAGCAAACTCCCTTATGAATATGCCAAAGAAATACTATCTGGGGATTTGCAATCAAACTGTGGTATCTAACAACAAAGAAACAACTTAGCCTATTTGTAGTCAAACAGGTTGATAGTTCCAATAAAAGGAATAATTACTATTTTCACTTTTGAGAATGTACAAGCCCCCTGTAGGGCAGGAACTGCATCTTCTTTTACATTTGCCATCACTAGCGCATTGCAGGAAACAGAAAATTCATACTCCCTGTGCCTCCCCCCTTCCAATGATATGAAATTCTGAATACTTTTAACAACAGTTAACCTGACAAACTTCAGAAGCATCAGAAAAAGATAATCATAATTAAAAGGACACATGGTAAAGATTTAAAGATTCAAACTAACTTTGGTTTACTTTTGTATACATATGTTCAAATAAATATGACATTTTTACTTTAAAAGCAGACATGCTATTTATGTAAATCAGATACTAAAAAAGCTACATTAACCCTTACCTTTCTTTTCTCTGGCAATTTGTCGCACGCCTTCTCTGAAATCAGACAACACTTGTAGATATGGCATCACTGTAGTCTCAAGCTATAGAACAAAATATTTCTGTGATTAGTAAATTTAGACTGAAATCAATTAAAAGACTCCCAGTGACTTCAACAGGCTCCAAATAAAGTAACTAAGAACTTTCAGTTGGATAACTTTGCTAAAAAGAACAAAAAAAACTTGAGGTGCAACTGCCAAAAGATTCAAGGAAAGTAACTAATTTAAAGGAAGAGACTGTGAAAATCAAGTCAATAATATAATGGCTGCTGGAAATAAAAGTCTATTTCTTTACAAAATTAACTATAGACTTGTTCATGTGTGCTTGGCTGTGACATCATTTTTCATATTTAAAATCTCCAGAGTGCTTATTTACAAAAGAAGAGATAAGAAGAATTATGTGGATTTTACAAACAAATGTTAAAACTCCCTCCACGATCAGCTCATTTGATGCCTACTAACCTTGGCGGCATTACTTTAACATTGAAAGATTTTGTTTGTTGTTCCACACTAATGCCAGTCCTTCTGCAAGGCACATTTAGCTCTAATCATTGTGAGGACTGTTTAAAAAATAAGTAAGCCCATGAAAGATTAGTAACAAGGCCTGGCTTATCTGGTGTAATTTGAGATAACAGTGTTTGCTAATTCGGAACTAAATTAGAAGTCCAATATTTATGATTTTTGATACAGAATAGTACCATTTTCTTCAAACAGCTCTCTTGCCTCTACAGTCCAGAAAAAAGAGAAAAAAAGGTATAGAATGCCTAGTAAAAGCTTATTTAGTCCACTGCAATAATGGGCACCCAGTACTACACTAAATACCTAGATAGACAGAGACACAGTCTGGTTATTCATTCATCTGCCTCACCTCTAACAAAGGAAGTTTTTTTTCATGATAGGTTACATGGGCTGTGTAGTTTTGTTTTGCTATACTGTACACAGATTATTCTGTGAATGTTTTCATCACCATTCTTTGGGGGAAAACAGAAAATACCTTTCTAAATGTATTGCACTTAAATCTGAATGGTCTCATGTAACCATGTTTCCAAATTCTGGCATCAGATGTTGTGCTAAATTAAAAAAAAACAAACAAAAAAAACCACTTGAAAGAGTACCATTTAGCAGGTTAGACTTTGCTTCTGTACAGAGACCAAAATCATTGGCCTCCCCTCATTCCTGAGTGCTACCTTCCTATTCCCCTCCAAAGATTGCTCCTACATGACAGAACTTCAGAGTCCCCCAGGAGATGTGTCCTAATTGCTCTCTACAGAAATAGCTTATTGCAGTAGTACTATAGGTAGCATAGTTCTGTTCATCTAGCACAGTGGTTCCCAAACTTTTCGGCATCACGCCCCCTTTTTGATTTTTGAGAAACCCTCACGCTCCCTCCTCCCCCAAAAAATAGCAGCAAAGCAGAAACCAGATAAATATAGGTCCTTTAACTATCCATTAAATAACCATTACGGCTTACAAAGAAATCAGAAAGTGAGACTGAATTCAGAATCAATATCCATCCAATTGCCTTCCTGCTAGTTTAGGTGCACTTCAATGAGCCCTAATTCTGTAAAAATATTATCTATTTAGTAGTTGTAATGAGATAGTAGGTACGGTATGTAATCGGTGTTGTTTTCTCTTGCCTAACCTCATGACAAGATAAAGGTGTGTGGGAAGGAAGGGTAGGGTCTTAGGGATTTATTTATTTTTATAGTAGCAGCAGTATTTGACTGTCATTAAAATGAAGATGAAAATTCTGCCAAATTCTTCTCTCTTACACCTCAGTTAATCTGGAGTAACTCCATCCAAGTCAATAAAATTACTTCAGATTTACACCACTGTAACCAAGAACAGAATATGGCCCTATAACACTGTTTTTCTAAATCTAATCTTTCAAGGGGCTATAAACAGATACAGAATGAGTTAGTAGGATGCACTCAGTTTCCCACTTACATTTATGTTTTGGCCATTTCCTCCAACAGGGAATCCAATAGCTTCATCACTTTCTATGGCACCAAATATCTAGTGAAGGAAAAGAAAATTAAAGACACACTGATTCAACAGAAGATATCTGGAGGCTAACTAAAATCAGACATCCTGACATTTGAAGAGGCCACCCAGTTCATCTAGTAGTCAATATTCAAGCATCTTGCTAGGAGATTGTTCTTTATTTTTAAAGCATTCTAAATAGTTGACAGTCAAATGTTGCCTTAGTGATGTTGATTGCACAACTTTACTTTGTTCACTATATAATTTTCCATGTACGTTTTTTTTTCCTGCCATACACTAGGGATGTAAAATTTCAATTAGTTAGCTAATCGAATAATTGATCCTATTTGCACTGACTACTCAATTAGTCAATAAGGGCACTGCTGCCTTTGAAGTGTAGCAACAACCCCAGGGCTGTTGCCACACGTCCAAGGCAAAAGTGCTGTTGGGAGCACAGGGCCAGTGGGAAACTCAAGTAGTTCCCTAGTGGCCCTGTGTTCGCCACAGTGTTTCAAAGTGGCAGTGCCACGTGGCTCCATGGGGCTCCATGCAGCGCTGCCACTTTGAATCACTCTCTCTCCTTCCTCCCCACTTGCTGCCTCTTTCTGATAAAGAACTGTAGTTTTTTTACCCCCAATACACCAAATGTTATGATTTTGCTTTTAAGCAACTGGCTTTTTACAATCTTGCAATATCTAAAGAATAACTATACTGATGCATACATGTTTGGAAAACATTGCTGTAGTAGCTGGGTAGTGTTAGGATAAATATATTTTTTAATTTAATGTAAAATTTCATTATCACTTACCTTTAGCATCTGAGAGAGATAAGAGCTAATATTTTCTAGCAGCAATCTATTTGGCATTTGTCTGGCAGTTTTCTTAGCAGCAATATAGGAGTTACTCTGAC
This sequence comes from Pelodiscus sinensis, assembly GCF_052426305.1. Classification (NCBI taxonomy): domain Eukaryota; kingdom Metazoa; phylum Chordata; order Testudines; family Trionychidae; genus Pelodiscus; species Pelodiscus sinensis. The sequence continues at coordinate 115,354,699 of NC_143056.1, read as the reverse complement.
TGACTAAAGATCGCATTTCTTCCAAGACAGTGCGAGTGTCAATGTTGTCACACAGCGCTTCATGAATTGCTGCCTTCTTGTCGTAAAAGCTAAATCAGGGAAAAGACAAGTTTACAATTTATATCCTCATCAGGGATGTAAAATTCTGTTTAACTAGTTAACTGGTTAAATATATTGTTTAACTGATGAATGGATTAAAGGGTGGATTAAAGGCGGACTAGCGGAGCTGGGGGTGCTCCAGCTCTGCTGCTTCCTGCCACTGGGCTCCCTGCCACTGCCCACCCGCCTGCCGCTGGACCCTAAGCTCTCTGTTCCAGCAACCTCTGTGGTCCTGCTGCCACGTTAGCTCATCCTCCTGACCCCCCAGATGCTCCAACCTTGGAGCACCCACAGGGTCCCCGAGGATGCCTGACCACGGATGTTGCTGGACCAAAGTCTCAGACTAGAGAAGTTCAACCTGTAGTTATCTTTACTTAAAAATCCAAAGGCCATAATATACTCCAGAGAGAAAGAAAAGGGAAAGGAGAAAGAAAAGAGGTGGAGGAAGCAAATACTCTCTTCTCCCATTACTTCTGTTTTTCCTATCCCTATCTTCTTTCTCCCTCCTGTGTGTCTTGTTCTTGACTTTCTCACTCTCCATTACTCATCATTTTCTGTTTTGACTTCCCCCCATTCATCAGTCAATTTACCCAGCTGCTACTGATAAAAAGGTACCCATCTTTCCAACACTGGGGACACAACGTAGCCAGGACTTATAAGATTCCAGGGGAGCTAGGAGAAAAATATTTTTATTACACAGTACAATGCCAAATGTATGCAACTGCAGATGGAAATTCAGTGCTGAAGATTCCAGTTCACTGTTATATGCTGACCTCATCAACTAGCAGGAAACCTTGCCTGCTGTAAACAGTAGTTTAATCCCTTCTCTGCATCACACTAAATGCCATCTCTGTTAGACTTTGGGAATTCCCAAAGACACACTTAACTATATGTTGCTTTGACTTTAAAAATGAAGAATCAAATCACACAGCATGTTTAAATTACCATGAGTAAACTGGGATTTCATTAAAATGTAGAGGATTAGCTGAAGGGAAAGAGACCATAATGCCAATATCTCTATTTTGTTTTTACTAGATTGAGGGTAAGGTTAAAAGTCTGAAACTTCTGAGTTCTGATCTTTATTCTCTCATTTTGGGCAAATCACTTAATTTTTATTTGTCTCAGTTTCCCACAGCACTTTACAATTTCAAAGTATTATGTTACTGATACAATTGAAACACCAGTGCAATACGCCCCTTTCAATATGTCAAGAGAAGTGATGTGTTAATTTCTGTATGATATGCTGAAAAATACCTCATATAGCTGTTGCAAGATTAAATTAATCAGCTTGTAAAGTAATCAATGGAAGGCACCATAGGAGTGTAAAATATTTTTCAAGAAAAGGAAATGCCAGTTAAGAAAAACATGAACCCAAAGTACGCACATATATAAATGGCTACTGATGCAGAAATTAAATGTATGTCACTCACCTTTTATTCAACTCTGTTTCCAGAAATTCCCATTTTTGAAACTGGTCTGTCAAATCAGTGGGAGTCCGAAGGATATCCTTTACATTTAAAAAGAACTCCTAAAAAGGAATGCAGTTTGAAATCAACATAACTCAGACACTGCCAAGGTTTACTATAACAAAGTAAGCTGTGCTTTGTCTTAGTCAGTGTTTATCAAAGTGCTAACTGGCCACTGCAGTTTGTTCATTTACTGGCTCCTCAGCCATGGACCCTGACAGCTCCCATTGGCTTTGGTTCGCCATTTGTGCCCAAGGGAAGCCACGCTGCTTCCTGCAGCTCCCCTTGGCTGCAAACAGCAAACTAGAGCCAATGGGAGTCACAAGGCTCCGTGGTTGCGGAGCTGGTAAATAAACAAACCGTAACGGACAGTTAGCAGACTTCTCAGAGTGGATCTGCAGACCACTTTGAGAAACACTGGTTTAGGTTGTGACCGAACACACCAACATGATATTAGACATTAACTAAGAACACTGCAATTTAATTTCTTTAAACTATGATCTTTTTACCTTGGAGTCCATGTAACAATCTTGTCAGTGTATTTCCCTACAATTCATTCTAGCATTGATGTAGTGGGTAAGGTGCATTGCTAAATGCTTTTCCTGTCACCACAATAAACTGACTGTCATTAGTAGAAATTGATAGACCAAATCTAATTGCACTCTTTAAAAAATGAAACAGTGTCAAGTTATCACTTGTGAAAAGCAGGACTTAACTGGAGTGATCTGAGTTGCACTCAGTGCACAGGTGTCATGGAGGTTTTTCCAGATAGCTCTGCAAATGCACCTCAGCCTTAACATACACCAATCTTTTTATTTCAGTAACAGGACTCACTTAAGACAACATTTCTGATGTGCAGAACTATGTGGAAATGTTGAGAGGTGAGTAAGTAGGGACAAAGAGCAGTTGTACTAAGTATTTATTTTAAATGAAAGATGCCACATATATTCAGCAAAACATGTGACTCTTGCACTACCTGGATGGCTAATGATCTCTTCACATATTTCCCACTACTTTAGGTATCGTGGGTGTAAAAGGAAACATGTCAAAATGTATGTAAAAAAGTAATAGCTAGTGTATTTCACTAAGATGACATTTCTGTTGGGTTAGTTTTGTGTGCCTGCCTGCATAATTATGAAGGATCTAAAATTGCTGCATGAATGATTTGTAACTTTAATGCAGTAACTCTGCATAATGGTGCTACCACCCTTAAAATCAATCTTTAGGTTTTACATAGCACATAAAAAAGCCACCTCATTCATCACAGTACAGGCAGTCCCCAGGTTACGTACAAGATAGGGACTGTAGGTTTGTTCTTAAGTTGAATCTGTATGTAAGTCGGAACTGGCATCAGCCGCTGCTGAAACTGATCAGTTTCAACCGCGGCTGAATCTGGACGCCAGTTCTGACTTACATACAGATTCAACTTAAGAAATCCAGGCGTCCCCAAGTCAGCTACTGCTGAAACTGATCAGCGGCTGATCCCAGGAAGCCTGGGGCAGAGCAACTCTGCCTCGGGCTTCCTGTAGTCAGCCGCTGGTCAGTTTCAGGAGCGGCTGACTTGGGGACACCTGGGGCAGAGCAGCTGGGGTGCTGCTGGGTTGCTCCAGTAGCGCGGCTCCTCGGCGCTACTGGAGCAACCCAGCAGCACCCCAGCTGCACTGCCCCAGGCGTCCTGATTCAGCCGCTGCTGAAACTGACCAGCAGTGGCTGAATCAGGACGCCTGGGGCAGAGCAGCTGGGGTGCTGCCGGGTTGGTCCGGAGCGGAGCGGAGCTGTGGGACCAACCCGGCAGCCCCCAGCTGCTCTACCCCAGGGGTAGGCAAGAAAAGCCTGGTCTGCTGGGGGGGGGGGCACTAGCTGCACAGCCCCCTCCAGAAGACCAGGGAGACAGGGGTGGCAGGACCGCCCAAGTCCTCCACGGCTTTGCTCCGTCTCCCTGGTCTGCTGACCTGGGAGACGCGGAGCAAAGCCGCAGAGCACGCAGACAGTGGGACAGTCCAGGCGCGCCGCGGCTGTCCCACTACTGGCGTGCTCCGAGGCTTTGCTCCCCATCTCCCTTGTCTGGGGTCAGACCAGGGAGATGGGGAGCAAAGCCGCGGAGCACGCCCGCAGCAGGACAGCCCAGATGCGCTTGAGCTGTCCCCCTGCGGGCGTGCTCCGAGGCTTTGCTCCCCGTCACCCTGGTCTGCAGGGAGACGGGGAGCAAAGCATTGGAGCACGCCCGCAGCGGGACAGCTCGGGCACGCTTGGGCTGTCCCCCTGCGGGCGTGCTCCACGGCTTTGCTCCCCGTCACCCTGGTCTGCTGCTCGGGAGACGGGGAGCAAAGCCTTGGAGCACGCCCGCAGGGGGACAGCCCAGGCGCGCCGCGGCTGTCCCACTGCGGGCGTGCTCCGAGGCTTTGCTCCCCATCTCCCTGGTCTGCTGCTCGGGAGACGGGGAGCAAAGCCGCGGAGCACGCCCGCAGGGGGACAGCTCAAGCGCGCCCGGGCTGTCCCGCTGCGGGCGTGCTCCAAGGCTTTGCTCTCCGTCTCCCTGGTCTGCTGGTCGGGAGACGGGGAGCAAAGCCGCGGAGCACGCCCGCAGGGGGACAGCTCAAGCGCGCCCAGGCTGTCCCGCTACGGGCGTGCTTCAAGGCTTTGCTCCCCGTCTCCCTGCAGACCAGAGAGATGGGGAGCAGCTTTTCTCGCCCTGGAGGACGGGGGCGGCGGACCACGGCGCATCTGGGCGTCCCGCCGCTCCCGTCCTCCGGGGCGAGAAAAGCCCCGTTCGTAACTGCGGATCCGACATAAGTCGGATCCGCGTAACTCGGGGACTGCCTGTAATACAAAAATGGGCTCTGTCGTGTAAGATACTGAATACAACCTGAGAAGTGTTAGGAACTCTCAGTTTCCACTGAATTCAAAGGAATTGAGTGTACTTAGCTCCTTTTGAGACTGGTTTGCATTATTGGGGTATCTAATAGCACAAAGTTTATAAAGTAAGGAAGATGAAAAAAAAAAACTTTGCTTACATTCAGGAACTTCTCATACTGAATAGCTGATTCCATGGTGTTGTTTGAATAATCCAGGGTATCCTTCCAAGAGTGCATCAGGAAAGCCAGCCGTAATTGTCGTGCTATTAGGAATTTTAAAATGAAGATGTGAAGTATACTACATTTATATGGTATACTTATATAAATATACTATAAGCAGAAATGTAGAAAAATATACTACATGTATATGGTCCCCAGAATGATAGTATCTTAGCACCTTGCTGTCTTTAATGTGCTTATTCTTACCAAATCACTGTGAGGTAGGGAAATACTACTGTTTCCACTTCACAGATGTAGAACTAAGGCACAGAGAATCTAAGGGCCGTATCTATAAAGGTATTCAGAAGCAGAAAGAAGTGGATAGGTGTCTAGTGGGATTTTCAAAGGCCTTTTAAAAATCCTACATTTTTAAGAGGTAAAACACATTGGAAAAATCTGGACATAAGAGACTTGCCCTAGATCACATGGGAATTACGAGGTGGAGTAGGGACTTGAATCCATGACTACCAATACCTAGACTATTTAATGTCTTAAATGCTGAACTAACCATCCTTTTACAAGCAAAATCAAGTGAGTATTCCAATGCTTTCCCCCATACATTACTATACTATATACTAAAAAAATACTGTAAAGCATAAATTCAATTACAAAAAGCCCCAGCAACAACTAACCTAAAATAACCCAAGTGTGTCAAATCTGATTTTTAATCAGGAAATGTACAAAAGAAATAACATTCAATTTATAACTTTTTTTAAATTGCTACTTTTCCTGACTTAATTGTCTTTAAAATATATTTTACAAACTTCATAAAAGAGTTTCTTCCATAAATAAGATTTTACCTGTATGTTTCTTCAGTGCATCTTTGATAGTAATGAAGTTTTTTAAAGATTTAGACATTTTACAGCCAGCAATCGTTAAATGACCAGTATGCAAAAAATATCGTACCCAGTGATCATTTTCAAAATATGCCTGCAGCAAAACCACAAACAGAAAGGGTCAGTTTTTGGATTTTTTTTTTAAACACATATGTGCACATACCACACACATTTTTTTTTCCTGTTCAGAAACCTATTCTCTGTAACAAAATCCAAGCAACTCTGCCTCGGGCTTCCTGTAGTCAGCCGCTGATCAGTTTAAGCAGCGGCTGACTTGGGGACACCTGGGGAAGAGCAGCTGGGGTGCTGCCCGGTTGGTCCAGTAGCGCCGAGGAGCAGCGCTGCAGGACCAACCCAGCAGCCTCAGCTGCTCTACCCCAGGCAAGAAAAGCCTGGTCTGCTGGGGGGCGCACTAGCTGTGCCCCCCAGCAGACCAGGGAAACCAGGACGGCGGGACAGCGGAGATGCGCTGCGGTCCCGCCCGCATCCTCCCCAGCTTTGCTCCGTGTCTCCCTGGTCTGCTGGGGGGTCTCCAGGAAGACGAGGAGCAAAACTGCGGAGGGGTTCGGGCAGCGGGGCAGCCCAGGCACTTCTGGGCTGTCCCGCTGCCGGCTTCCCCCGATGCTTTGCAAAGCCGCGGAGGGGCTCGGGCAGCCGGGCAGCCCAGGCGCGCCTGGGCTGTCCTGCTGCCAGCTTCCCCCAAGGCTTTGCAAAGCCGTGGAGGGGCTGGGGCAGCTCAGGCGTGCCTGGGCTGCCCTGCAGCCCCAGCCCCTCCGCGGCTTTGCAAAGCCTCGGGGGAAGCCGGCAGAGGGACAGCCCAGGCGCGCCTGGGCTGCCCCGCTGCCTGAGCCCTTCCGCGGCTTTGCTTCGCGTCTTCCTGGTCTGCAGACCAGGGAGACGCGGAGCAGCTTTTCTCGCCCCGGAGTACACGGGCGGTGGGACCGCGAGGTCCCGCAGTCCGTGTCCTCCGGGGCGAGAAAAGCCCCGTTCGTAACTGCGGATCCAACATAAGTCGGATCCGCGTAAGTCGGGGACTGCCTGTAGTTATAAATAATACCCAAGATTATAGTAATCAGAGAGAAAGTCAGAAAAAAATAAAAAAATTCTAGTAACTACTTTTTAAATTTGTGCCTTGAAGATCACTTTGTATATGATCAAATTAACTATTTTGTTGATAGTCACCAGCTAAGAGAATGGCATCTTAAGAGTTTGGTGTTAGTGGATTTTTTTTTTAAGTTTCAGTCAAATATAAAAACTCTTATGCAAGAGAAACTAAAGAAAGATGTTGATTACATCACTACCTCAGACTGTGCCAATTCATTATCATGATGTGGGAACCGAAGATCAAATCCCCCTCCATGAATGTCCATCGACTCTCCCAGAATGGATCCAGCCATAGCAGAACATTCAATGTGCCAACCTGGACGGCCCTGATTACAGATAAACAAGTTACTTCAATACAGGTTAAATATTTCGTGGATTTTTTGTTTGTTTTTTGATTTTAAAAGAAACCCTTCTAAATAGAAACTGCTTTCTGAATCATTCATTTGTCCACTAATAAATATAAATAAATTAAAATGACCCACAGATGTATGAGGAAGAATAGATTTTTAATTCTCATCCTTGGTAGGATACAAGAATAGTGTTGAATTTCAAGATCTCCCAAGCTGTAATAACTATGAGCAGATAGATACAGAACACAATCCTTCCCCTCTAATACTTTGAAAATTAAGTATGGCATTCAGGTAATGATATTGGAAAATATGCATTTATTCTAGGAGTTATAAGGCTTGGGACCCTTAAAGTTGTTTATACAAACTACTTTTAAATGAGTGCAACCTTCTCCCCATTCATTCCAACAGACATTTTAATTTGAACACTGAACAGAAACTTTAGGAGGTTAATAGTGAGAGAGATAATGGGAAAGTGGACATGACAGATCCCCATGTCTAGAATTACATTGATAATACTGATGTAATGGACAAAATCTTTGCACATAAACTTCTATTTGAGAAATGACTAACAACTGGATAACTACACTGTATAGCATTTTATTAAAAGAATGCTACTTTGCTATTTTGCTCAATGCCACTGAGCAAAATATTATTCCAATGAACATTTCCTTATATTCAAGATGAGGCTGTATCATTTGTTGTAAACATTAATACAGATGCTGTCCATAAATTGTAGAATGATTGGCTTATGTATTATGTTTGCAGTTGAAACACACAGATCTTTACCTTTCCCCAAGGAGAGTTCCAGGAGGGCTCTCCTGGTTTAGAGGATTTCCACAAAGCAAAATCATTTGGTGAACGTTTCTCACTCAAGCGTTCAGCCGAGATACTCAGGTCACCTGTCAATGGAGAAAACATTGTAAATATTTACACTTTCTTGAAACATTAGCTTTACCTACTCCTGGCTTTGATGTATTTCAATTAAAAAAAAAAATCTCACTAAAATTTACAACTGACAATTGTAATCCTTTGGTTCCTGACTAATCCTTAGTCTCTCCTGAGACTACCAACAAAGGTTAAAAAACAAATAGTCTTGCAGCACCTTAAATTAAATTAAATTATATGAGAAAGAATTAATGGACACAAATCAGATATCCGAAAACGCAACACACAGAAACCTGTTGGGGAACATTTTAACTTGCCTGGGCACTCATTAATGGATCTCACAGTCATCTTATTATTTCAAACCAATTTCAAAAGCCAGCTCGACAGGGAAGCTACAGAACTTAATTTCATTTGTAAGTTTGATTCCTACAATAGAAGTCTAAACAAAGACATTTGCTGGATGGTCTGCTACATTCCACATCCTAATGACATATAAAAACAAACAAAGGTACTTAAAGTGGGTACAGGACTACGTAGCACTTTAAAGACTAACAAGATGGTTTATTAGATGATGAGCTTTCGTGGGCCAGACCCACTTCCTCAGATCAAATAGTGGAAGAAAATAGTCACAACCATATATACCAAAGGATACAATTAAAAATTAATTTTTAATTGTATCCTTTGGTATATATGGTTGTGACTATTTTCTTCCACTATTTGATCTGAGGAAGTGGGTCTGGCCCACGAAAGCTCATCATCTAATAAACCATCTTGTTAGTCTTTCAAGTGCTACATAGTCCTGTATTTTGTTTCAGCTACACCAGACTAACACGGCTACATTTCTATCACTATTCTTAAGGTGGGTACTAAGTATTCTTATCAGCTTCATTTAGCATGGACACTCTAATTGACAATTTTCCCCTCTTTTCTTCTTTTTCCTCCTCTTCCCCCACATCCCCTCTCGGTGCTATTTAATTGAAAACTGGACCTGTTAAACTTATTCATCTGAAGAAGTGGGTTGTGCCCATGAAAGCACATGATACAACCTATATTTTTTGTTAGTCTCTAAGGTGCTGCAAGACTATTAGTTGGTTTTTAAGTTTTTCCAGTTACAGACTAACATGGCTACCCCTCTGAAATTTATCAACAAACGCGTCAGTTGTGAAGCTTCTTAAGGCCTGTAGTACGTGATTTGACTGACACACTCTCTCAGCATGCATAACTACAGACAGTCCCCGACTTACGCGGATCCGACTTATGTCGGATCCACACTTACGAACGGGGCTTTTCTCGCCTCGGAGCTCACGAGCGGTGGGTCGCCACCCATGTCCTCCGGGGCGAGAAAAGCTTCTCCCTGTCTCCCTGGTCTCCTGGGGGGGTCCAGCAAAGTCGCTGGACCCCCCAGCAGACCAGGGACACCCGAGCAAAGCCGCACAGGCGGCATCCTGCCGCCTGTGCGGCTTTGCTCGGGGGCAAAGGATCAAAGCCACATGGGCGGCAGGGTCCCTCCACCTGTGCGGCTTTGCTCGGGTCTCCCTGGTGTGCTGGGGGGAACTCCCCCCAGCACCCCAGGGAGACAGGAGCAAAGCCGCACGGGCAGCGGGGTCCCTCCGCCTGTGCGGCTTTGCTCCGGTCTCCCTAGTCTGCTGGGGGGGGGGGGCAGGGGGCGCAGCTAGTGTGTCCCCCTCCCCCCTCGAGCAGACCAGGCTTTTGTTGCGGGACGCCTCGGGTAGAGCAGCTGGGGTGCTGCCGGGTTGGTCCTGTGCTCCAGATTCAGCAGCTGTTGAAACTGATCAGGCTGATTCCAGGAAGCTGGGGGCAGAGCAACTCTGCCTCCGGCTTCCTGTAGTCAGCCCCTGGTCAGTTTCAGTGGCAGCAGCTGAATCTGGAGCCAGTTCCGACTTACATACAAATTCAACTTAAGAACAAACCTATAGTCCCTATCTTGTACGTAACCCGGGGACTGCCTGTACCTGGCACCGCTTTCTCTCCTCCCTGCCAAAAATGTTAAGATTACAAATGAATAAGTCAAAAGTTAAAAAGTGCCAGAATAAAGGTTGCCAGTACAACCTTAATTCAATGCTCTTTTGTGTATGCATTATAATCTGATATTCAATTACATGATTATATATTATTTTTTTCCACAGCAACTCTGTCTTATTCAGGAGAGAGCACAGGTGATGGGCTATAATCATTGAATAGACGGTTATTCAGTATTCCTTTTTATCCTTATTATTCAATGTGGGATCTCATATCCTAATTTTTGCACACCATTCAAACCTTGCATTGAATATAAAATTATTAAATTGCTCTTAGGTATCATGCTTTGTAGCAAATTTTAGCATCACCTTCCACCACAGGTTTAATTAAAAGAGAGCTGCACCTATTTAGAAAAGCACAGTAACACAAGTATTCATAAGGTAAATAACTGTTCTTGATACATAAAAGCAATTTACATTTGAAGCAATTTACATTTGAGGCAAGCTGTAACAAGAATTGATCCAACCCTATTGGAAAAAAGCTAATTTGCAGAGCTGATCAGGAATTGTTCAACTAAATGTGCTTATTTCAAAAAATGCTGATCATTTAAAAAAAAATTTTTTTTTGCAGGAAAGGGTCAATTTAGACAAATTTCTTAACTCAAAATTGTTGGATAAATGTTTAATAGTTATTGAGGAAACCTCACTGAAACATAGAATGAAAGATTCTGGGTTACCATTTCAAAATGACTTTTCAAAATGTAAGATAGAATAATTTTTTTTAATATAGAAAAAGCAGTTAAAATTGAAGTGTTTTGACTGATGCAAACTAGGGATGTAAATGGTTAACCAGTTAACCCTCAACAGATGGGGTTTACAGGTTCTGGTTAACTATTGGAGACTGATGCAGCTTCCCACCCACTATGGGCAGGAGGCTGCCCCAGCTCGGCGGGGCCCACCAAGGGTCAAGAGTGCTCCAGCCCAGCCAGAGCAGCCACTGTTTGGTGGTAGCCCTGGCCCAGCCATGCCGGAGCAGCCGCTGTCCATAGCACCGTGGGGGAAGGAGCCGGAGGAGGGGAAGGGTGCACTCTAGCACAGCCAGACTGGAGTGGCACCCTCATCAACCCCCTCTTTAATCGGTTAACCAGTTAAACACTGTGTTCAATCAGTTAGTCAATTAAACAGGATTTTACATCCCTAATGCAAACTGATTCTTCCCCTTCTCTTTCCCCTCAGATTTTTGATTCATAACATTTTTTGAGAGTGACTTCTTATCCGGACTTGGGACAGAAATTTGTTAAAAAAACAAAACAAAACCTCTACTCATTCGTAAATCCAAAAATAAAAGTGCACTGTGGAGACTATAAAGTTTCCACTTTGCTAATGGGCCTGTACCAAGTCAATGGGAATGACTGATGCTGTGTATGTTGACTACCTGAAGTGAATATTGATTTCATTACCTTCACCCTCCTGAAGAGCTTTCTGATCACCTACAGCTTCAGGAACCAACTTAGCATAGGAGTGTTTCTCAGTGGCATCAAACTTCATTGTATCAAAGTAGACAGACCCATTTGAAACATAACTAGAAGGTTTAAAAGAATTTAAGAAAATCTCTATCAATATAAAACTAAAACTCAGCAAAAAGTATCTCTATTACAGCCTATATAAAATCCTCAGCAGGACTACTTGAGGAGTATGGCAAATGTTCAACATAAGTAAGGATGCAGAATTTGGCGCTAAGTCGTTAAAGTGCACGGTAAAAAACTTTAAATAAAAACTATAAAAGAAAGCATAATTGTGTCATAGAAAAGCCAATTAAAATTAATTAATTAAATAAATATAATAGCAAGATATAAAAGGACACTATCAGGTATCTCTCCTTTGTAAATGTTCATGTTTCCTCCCAACTTTTGAGAACTGATAGGACGTAGCTAAGATTCCTTTTTTGGACCAAATTTAGTTGGTGGAAGACAGAGACAAACTTTCAAGCTACACTGAGCTCCCCGGGTCCATTACAAGATCTCTCACCTACCATATCTTTCTCGTTTATTTACCAATACATTTTGTCCCCCTCTATTTGGCCAATTAGTTTTGTCATGGCTTTAATGGGACTCAAGTTATCCTTGGGTCCCCCTTCCCCGCCACATACACACACTTCTTTGTTTCAAAAGTCACCAGAAGTGTTCAGCACTCAGAGCACAGGGCCCATTTTTCAGCAGATCTATGGCATGAGCGTAGGCACAAATGTAGGTTTTGAACATATGTATATTTGACACATGATGGCTGTTTGAACTAGGGATGTAAAATCCTGGTTTATCAGTTAACCAGTCGAATGTTAGGTGAGCCTAACGTTTAACCAGTTAACCAACTAAGCGGGATCAGGGCTGGAGACTGCTCCAATCTGGCTGGATCAGTCTCCAACTTGGGAGATGCCAGCTCTCAGACCTGTGCTGAGGCTCCCAGCCCCCCCGATTGTGGGGCATCTGGGCTCCCTGCAGACAGAGGCTACTCTGGAGCAGCCCCAGGACCTCCCCGCAGGGCTGAAACAGTTAACCAGAACTGCTAAGCATTACTCATTTAGGGTGACACCAGATAAAACTTTAAAAACAACAAATAGTCTTCTGTCATCCGAAGAAGTGGGTTGTGACCACAAAAGCTCATGATACCATCTACATGTTTTGTTAGTCTTTAAAGTGCTACCAGACTATTTGTTGATTTTTAAGTTTTTCCTGTTACAGACTAACTCATACCCATCTGAAACTTACCAGATTACCAGTTACCCTTTCACATCCCTGGTTTGAAATTTACCATAATGTATGAAATTTCCCTGCTATTCTAGAACAATTAAGCTTTTAAAACTCTTCTCAGCAAGATATTTTTGTGGTGAAAAACTGTCATACAATAAATATGTACCTGTTTAAGCTATATATCAGAAAAAGATTTTAAGTTAAGATGCCTGGATATTTAGGCACCCAGGTAGAAATGTCTTGATTTTCAAGGTACTAAGCAACAGCAAGTGTCTAAGAAGTCAGTAAGAGAAGCAGATCTGCACGTGAAAAAAATTAAGCAATTTCTACTTATGTGCCTAAATAAACATATAATGGCCAGTTTTCACTTCCATTTCTGAAAATAACTGTCCAACACTATGGGTAAAATCCTGGCCCTGTTAAAGTCAGAATTTTTCCACTGATTAAACGTGGCTGGAATTTCACCCTATATCTTTATTACCTGAACTCTCTGTTTGTAAAAGAGCATAAAAACCACAGTAACATTTTTATAAGGTTTGAGATTATTCCTTGAGTGTGAAGGAACAAGCTAATTATTTTTCCCCCAAAGAAACACTACTTGAATGCAGTCTCTGCTACTCTTGCTTATAGTAACATGGCTCCACTGTATATTTCAGAATTATTATTTCAGTATTAGAGCTTTACTTTGTTACACTATAATTGCAGAAATAATTCTGAAGTGTTGCACAGAACCCATAACAGCACTTACCCATAACCATTATCTACGATTTTTTGAACAAATTCCACAATTTCCGGTACATATTCACTGACCCTAGTTAAAACATCAGGAGGTAACACCTAAAAAGGAAAATGGGCATTTATATACAATCCATTTCATATAACTTTTCATGACAAAAATCTCAATTAAAACTCATCATCCTTGTGATGTAGGTAATAACGATTTATAAAAGAGAAAAACTAAGGCAGAGTTAAATGCCTTACTCTAAGGAACACAGCAAGTGGCAGTCAGAAGTAGAACTTACACGTTCTAATTCCTAGTTTCCCGAGTACTCTGGTACTTGAAAGAGCCATTGGAACTCTTTCCAAAACTTTTTATACCATCAGCCAAGTTACTAATGGTCTGACTGCTGGAGATGAAAGCTGTTCAATTTGTGGCATCTCTGGCTAGGCAGGGATTATTCCCCATCACATTTCAGACCTACTTGCCAGGTAGAATAGCAACATTCAGTTATTTGAACCTACATATAGACAATAACATTTAGCTATTAAAAAAAACATCTCAGGGCAGGCTTGTTTATTGTTACCATAGAGTTAGTTACAATTTCTTAGGCACCCAGAGATGGCAGACTATAAGAATATAAGACTGGCCATACTGGATCAAACCAAAGGTCCATCTAGCCCAGTATCCTGTCTTCCAACAGTGGCTAATGCCAGATGCCCAAGTGGGAGTGAACCAATCAAGCAATCCCTCTCCTGTCAACCATTTGACAAACAGAGGCTAGGGACACTATTCCTATCCATCATGACTAATAGCCTAACCTCCATGAATGTATCTAGTGCTTTTTTGAATCCTGTTAAAGTCCTGGTCTTCACAACATCCTCTGGCAAGGAGTTCCACAGACTGTGTTCTGTGTGAAGCAAAACTTCCTTTTGTTTGTTTTAAACCTGCTACCTATTAATTTAACTTGGTGACCCCTAGTTCTTTTGCTATGGGAACAAGTAAATAACGTTTCCTTATTCACTTTTTCTACATCAGTTATGATTTTATAAACATCTATCATGTCCTCCCTTAGGCTATGTCTAAACTACATCCCTCTTTCAAAAGAGGGATGTAAATTAAGCAGATCGAAAGCGCAAAAGAAGTGGGGATTTAAATATCCCGCACTTTATTTGCATAATCGTGTCACAGCATTCTTTCAAAAAAGGGTATTTCAAAAGTGAAACCGCTGCCTAGACATGGTTCTTTCAAAAAACCAAACAAACCCTTTTTCGAAAGATCCTGTACTCCTACGCTGTGACATGATTATGAAAATGAAGTGTGGGATATTTAAATCCTCACTTCATTTGCACTTTCAATCTGCCTAACGTACATCCCTCTTTCAAAAGATGGATGTAGTTTAGACATTCTCTTAGTTTCCTCTTTTCTAAACTGAAAAGTCCCAGGGTATGTCTACACTACCCCGCTAGTTCGAACTAGCGGGGTAATGTATGCATACCGCACTTGCTAATGAAGCCCGGGATTTGAATTTCCCGGGCTTCATTAGCATAAGCGGGGAGCCGCCATTTTTAAATCCCCGCTGCTTCGAACCCCGTGTAGCGCGGCTACACGGGGCTCGAACTAGGTAGTTCGGACTAGGGTCCTATTCCGAACTACCGTTACTCCTCGTGAAACGAGGTGTACCGGTAGTTCGGAATAGGCACCCTAGTCCGAACTACCTAGTTCGAGCCCCGTGTAGCCGCGCTACACGGGGTTCGAAGCAGCGGGGATTTAAAAATGGCGGCTCCCCGCTTATGCTAATGAAGCCCGGGAAATTCAAATCCCGGGCTTCATTAGCAAGTGCGGTATGCATACATTACCCCGCTAGTTCGAACTAGCGGGGTAGTGTAGACATACCCCCAGTCTTTTTAATCTCTCTTCATATAGGACGCATTCTAAACCCCTAATAATTTGTGTTGCCCTTTTCTGAGCCTTTTCCAATACCAATATATCTTTTTTGAGATGAAGCGACCACATCTGTATTCAGAGAAAGAGAAACTCTTGTTGTGCAGTTAGTGTCCCCAGCCATACATCTCAAATTCCAGACTGAGGTTGGGTGGTGAAAGGCACATGTTAGCAATGTCGGAAGAAGGAAAATAGACCTTATTAATGGGCAAAGGAATGAGACACCCACCCGATGAGTTTGCCCAGTTCATCTAAAGGGGAAGGAATGTAGTATAGACACGTACTACAAGTGCCTGATCATTAGATGGATAGAAAAGTTAACAATCAGTTGCAGGATTGCTACAATGAAGAAAAAAGGACAGCAGGGTCTTAGGGCATTGATTTAATAGCTACCAGTTCATTAAAGGTTAAAGATTATCAATAAGGTGGTGGGCTGAGGTCTTCTAGCATAATCAGTTTGTGTGAATTTTATTTCAGAGCTTTCTGAGGGTGCAGCCAGCAGTACACATGCCTACATCATACAAAGACCATACGAAAGAAAAGCTTGTTTACTTACATTGAGGGCTTCCATATCTTTATGATACTCCCTTTCCCAGAATTTGGGGAGGCTAGAAAATATGGAGTTGTCAGTCACCTGACTGCCAAACTTGATATCTAGCCACTCGGACAGCACATCTTTTGCTTCTTCCAAGCATTTCTATGGAAAGAAAATCATATAGATATAACAGTTCAGAGAAACACAAATCTAGAAAAAGTCTTATTTATGAGCCTAGACAGTAATGCTTTTTAATAGAAAAAAAAAGTTTTCGCACTGTTAATTCTCCGAGGCATGAATGTTCTCACTCCTATCATGCTTTGCAACCTTTTGTATGCTTGGAGAAAAGATAAGATGGGTACATAATTTACACCTGGAGAATCTTTATGATGTTCTGATAGAAGATACAGAGAAGTACTGAGGGAGTTGCATTTTGCTGAAGATCAAGAGAAATATCACTCAAATGAATAAAAGGTAATTCAGTAAACAAGTGTATCCTAAATATTATTCAGGATATTTTTTCAAATAACACACAGTATGCACTCTGAGGACATTTATAATCAACCTACAAAAAATACCTACTTTAGTGAGATAATAGATTTTTTGTAAAAACAAACACATTTACGAAAGCACTCGTTTCTGTAGCTGGAAGAACCATAAGTTGGGGCAAAAAGGGTGCATTTCACAAAAGCAAGGAGCACAATAGCTATTGCACCAAACAGCTTGAGAGAGTGGCAATATCATCCAGAACACTACTCACCAACAGACATTTGTTAAAATAGTTGTTATATTTACTGAAGCTTATCCAAAGCACAATTAAGTCAATAGGAATCTTTCCATTTATTTTAATAGGCTTTGGTTCAGGCCCTTATATAAGAGAACAGATATTTCCGAAGTAATTTGGAATCATCAGTTTGATGAACAAGAGGCATAAAATACTTGCATGGTACAGCAATGAAACGGTCAAAAATATTTGCATATGCACTGTGGACAGATCTCTATGTTCAACAATTGATGTCATAAATCCCTTCCCAAGACAGAAATTCTATGAAAGAAAGCTAAAGATATGAGTCTAATATTGCGGGGGAGAAAATATTTTACTAAAACCTGGAAATAACTGGAAAAAGCGGCTATTAAAAAAGAAGATCATGAGGAGGTTCTGCAGTGCCTGAGGCTAATTTGAGTGACATGAAAAGTATTTAACTGAACTCATGACACAGTTTTACCATGTTGATTGTTATGTATTTAGAAAGTCTCATTCCTTTCTCCATTACTGTTTTTAGTAAATACACATTTATAGAATGTATTTCAGAAAACTGTTAACAAACTGGTGCGATTTAAAACTCATTCATATTGACCTCAGTATATGTCTTGATTTCTTCTCCGGGAAGTTTCTTTTGCACAGCTTCTTCTAGATGATCCACAGCAGATTTCACTGAATTCTGAATTCTTTCCAGCATTTGCTTTTTATCTGGGTCAGTGGTGTCATTTAACTTAGCTGAAAAAGGCTACATTAAGAAATATTTATCAAATAATGTACAGTAAAAAAGAAAAAAAAAATCTATCGAAGAGGTTTAACTGGATGAACTATAGGCACTTTTTTCATGTTCTGGCGTGCTGTATGTGTAGCTCATTCAACAGTTGTATATTCCTCATGTAAAATATATTCTAAGTACTTGAGATGAGTAGAATGTTTTTCCACTAGCTGTCACATTGAAATCTATCAGACTACTCACAGAATAATATACTACTCAACATGAGCAAAGGAGGAATAAAGCCATCAGTTTTAACGGTCCAAAAGAATATTCGTATATAATTCCATTCACATTTGACTTAACAAGCTATATAACATTAAGGCTGTGTCTACATTGGCACCCTTTTTCGGAAAAGGTATGCTAATGAGACAAGTCAGAATTGCAAATGCCGCAGGGGATATTTAAATATTCCCCGCGGCATTTGCATGAACATGGCTGCCGCTTTTTTCTAGCTCGAGGCTTTGCCGGAGAACAGCGTCAGTCTAGACGGGATCTTTCGGAAAATAAAGCCTTTTCCGGAAGATCCCTTATTCCTGATTTTAAAAGGAATAAGGGATCTTCAGGAAAAGGCTTTATTTTCCGAAAGATTCCGTCTAGACTGGCGCTTTTCTCCGGCAAAGCCCCGAGCCGGAAAAAAGCAGCAGCCATGTTCATGCAAATGCCGCGGGGGATATTTAAATCCCCCACGGCATTTGCAATTCTGACTTGTCTCATTAGCATCCCTTTTCCGGAAAAGGTGCTAATGTAGACACAGCCTATGTGTTCCTCATAGATTGTTTTTAATCTTTAGAACATAGTAACTACTAAAATTTAGCACTTTCCTTTAATCTCAATGCTCTCTACAAAAGTAAGCAAAGCATCATTCCCCATTTTATAGACGGGATAAATTTAACCACAGAGAAATTAAGTGACAAGTCAGTGTCAGACCTAAAATGCAGATCTCCTAGCTCCCAGCTCTGTGCCTTAGTTCATAAGGTTGATAATCGCTAATCTTTTTTTCAATCCATGACCCACAAAAAGGCCAAAAAATCATCCTTTACCTACTACATCCCCTAAATTATAACACTCCTTGTTCAATGCTGCCAATGCCATTATAGGGAGTAGAAATGTAGCTGTGTTAGTCTGGTGTAGCTGAAGCAAAATACAGGACTATGTAGCACTTTAAAGACTAACAAGATGTTTTATTAGGAAGTGGGTCTGGCCCATGAAAGCTCGTCATCTAATAAACCATCTTGTTAGTCTTTAAAGTGCTACATAGTCCTGTACTATAGGGAGTGTCATTTATAATATAATAATAATAATAATAATATATGGAGATATACCTATCTCATAGAACTGAAAGGGACCTTGAGAGGTCATTGAGTCTACTCCCCTGCCCTCACGGCAGAACCAAGTACCATCTCTGACAGATTTGCCCCAAATCCCTAAATGGCCCCTTCAATGATTGAACTCATAACCCTGAGCTCAGCAGGCCAATGCTCAAACAACTGAGCTACCTCACCCCTCAAGGTTATATTCAAATCTATTGCATAAAGAAAGTCTACATATATACTTTTCATATGAGGACTTTACTTAAATTTGTGTTTTTAACTTGGCACACTCTCAAGTAATATTGCAGCAAAAACATGAATCTTTCTCAAATTACATACATATATGCAGATTACATGTCTGGGATCAAAATCAGGCATGCATTTTCTACATGCAATTTTATGCCTAATTTGAAAGAAATATTTGACACATATTTAATAAATGATCAAAAAAACTACAGATGTGAAGATGGCTGTTAATTTCCAATAATACAGCACCATACGTTTTCCTGGTGGATGGTCGTGATTCAGCAAGGTGCTCTAAGCAATTTTAATTTTAAGCCCAACTTTAGGCATACAAGCAGTCCTATATAAGTCATCAGAATTCCCCACATTCTTAAAGTACGTTGCTGAATCAGAGCCTTAAGTTTTCCTCTGCTAGTATCTATGAGCTCACCTCTGAAGCAATTTGAACATCCTCAAGTAGCTGGACTGCAGGTAGCTTCTTTTCTCTATACTGTTCATAAAGATAATTTTGTCTTGCTCTCTTGATTATCTATGAGGCAATAATATTGAAACATATTTCTAAAAAGGGCAAAGTCCAAAATACCAATGTATTTCCCTATTACATACTTAAGAAGGACCCCTAAATTCAACATGCTACAAGAATTATATAGCTAATTAACACCACTGAAGCGTATCAAATAAACAGCCATGAAATTAAAAGCCTTAATAACCAATAATGAAGCAGGCCGCTCAAATAAGTTACCTTTGAAAAAATACTGTTAATCTTCATTGTCAATAACTGCATTCACTTCTACATCATCTTGGACAGATTAGATTTTTAACTGGTAAATGTCTGTAAGGCTTGATTTCCTCATATACACACAAATTGTCAAAATATTTCCATCCATGATAACAGAAGTTTTTGAAAGATAGGCAAAGAAGGAAAAATACTAAGAACTTATTAAAGATTGATTTAAGAGAATTTACTTTATATATGTTGATATCTGAAGTTGACAGTTTTGGTTTTAATGACTATAAAGCATCAACTTTCTGAATTTCAACATTTACTGTCATTAAACACCACGTACTTGACCATAGCTCATTGTCTGGCTCATTCCCTCCCACAACTTATAATGAAAAAAATAAATTAAAAAATTAAAATACTTAAAACTTACAATTCTGAAAATTTAAAATTTGATAAAAAGGGAAAATGTTTAAAAAATAAACAGGATACTATTAACTGAAATTATAAACAAAAATTGAATTCTATAAAATGCTACTTATACACAAAAGCATTAGGAATATAAATTATTAAAGGCTTTGCTAATGTCTAGCCAGTGTAACTGAATTAGGTACAGTAACTGAAAATCAAGGTCTTTGTGACAGAGATTAGAATCAGGCTACAGGAGGTAATTAAAGTTACAAGTCTAGCCTTATCAAATGGATAACACACACTACACACATTAGGGATGTAAAATCCTGTTTAACCAGTTAACATATTAAATGGGGATGGGTGGGAGGGCCATTTCAGTCCAGAGGCTGTAGTCTCACCCGGGGCTGGAGCAGTTACTGTTCATATCCCTAAAAAACATGTATATTGACTCCCAATCCTTGGACTTGGTCAACCTATTGTATTTTAGAAGCACCTTTAAAGACACCTTACCTTATCATCAATATCTGTAATATTTATACAGTAGAACACATCATATTTAAAGTAATCCCTCAACACTCTTCTCAGGATATCAAATGAGATGTATGACCTACAAAAAATGTCAAAAGATAGAACTTATTTTTACCTATTGGACACCTCATATATACACATCTATTATATGCAAGAACAAGGTTAATGCAGTACTGAATGAGGTTTTAAATCCTGCTCCCCCAAAGTCATATTCCCCACTGAAGTTCCCTTAGCAACATTAACTTCCCCTCTACAACTAACAGGCATTCATTGAGTGATAACAAATATAAATGGTAATTTTATTTTACTACCGTAGAGTACTAGAGTTGTCATCTAGCAATTAGACATGTCTAATTCTCTGTACCTGGTTTGACATATTCCTAGGGATTATCAGCTTTATTTTGTAAGCAACTAAATAATCTCAGGACTCCTATGGCACCTTAGAGAGATTTATCAGGGCATAAGCTTTCATAGATAAATTCCACATCATCATCTTATTCCCTAATAAATCTAAAAAAACCAAATAGCCTGGTAGCACGTTATAGACTAACAAAACATGCAGATGGTCTCATGAGCTTTCGTGGGACACAGCCCATTTCTTCAGATGACGGGCCCACAAAAGCTCATGATCACATCTACATGTTTTGTTAGTCTATACATGTTTTGTTAGTCTATAAAGTGCTACCAGACCATTTGTTTTTTAGTTTATTCTGTACAGACTAACTCAGCTACTCCCTGAAGCTCCTAATAAACATGTTAGTCTCTAAGGTACAAAAGGACTCCTCATTGTTTTTGCAGATACAGACTAACATGGCTACACCTCTGAGACAAAATAAACTGTTAACTTTTTATCAAAGGAAGAAACTCTGTAGTACCTTGCATGTCCCATGTGAGAAGCATCATATACTGTTGGGCCACAGCAATACCATGTCACTTTTTTGCCATTTTGGGGCTGAAATACATCCTTAATTGGAAAGGAACATACAGTGAGCAGAAGAAATTGACACATGGTCTCAGCTCAGCAACTTCAGGCACACAGGCATATCAAGCTAATGTGATTATATGAACTTGCATTATAATACAACAATCACACTCAATTTTACTGTAAGAAAAGAATGCTTACTTTATGACACAAAACAGTTTAGCGTTTTTCATTAGCTGCAGCTGACAAAATGTGATATCAAAGTCTGGGCTTTTTCTACACTTAACAGTTTACAGCATAGCTGTGGCAGTGCTTTAATAATCAAACTGTGGCCATAGCATAAGCATTGGGAGAGAGGTCTCCCAGCACTTGATACAAACCACCTATATGAAAGAAATAGCTAACAGCACTGGGAGCTTTGCTCCCAGCGCTGTAGCATGGTTCACACTGGTACTTTACAGCACTGTAATTGCTGCGGTTGGTGGAGAGTGTTTTTTCACACCCCTAAACAAGAAAGTTACAGCGCTGTGACATGCCAGTGTATACTTGGCCCCAGACAGACAAATGAGTCAGATCTTCATTAAACCCTTAGCAGATGTTACACACACATGCAAAGGACAGCGCAAGGTCTAGTTTACATGGAGACTTTTTTCGGTATAACCCAAAGTGTGAATTTAAATCAATATAGTTACACCAGTATAACTCTCAGTTTGGATGTTGTTATTCCCATACAAGAGTCGCGCATTTTAAAAATTTAGCTTACTAAGAACATTTAGCTTAAAATCTAAAAGAAATAAGCTGTTGATTAGGGAGGTTAAATATCAATTAACTGAATAGTCAATTAACCTCATGAATTCTTATCGGTTACTCGACTATTCTATAGTTCCCAGCAATGGGGCCAGCAGCCAGTGTGCTCTGGCCCCACTCCTGAGGAGCCCCCTTCCACTCCATGCTGCTGCCTCTGTATCACTTCAGAACCCACCCCGACTCCCTACCTTCAGCAAGTCCCTTATCCTGCTTTCCTAATGCGGGAGGCTGCAGTGTGGGGTCCCAGGCGGGAGCTGGTCTGCAAGGGGAGTCAGTTTAAAAGCCAGTGGCAGCAGCCCCTGGCCAGGGATTGAGGTAGGAGGGGCTAAGCTCCTGGACCCAGCGCAAGATGGAACTGAACCGGGCTGCCTTCCCGCCTGGCTCTTAATACACTTATGCAGAGCCACAGCGGGGGTAGGTCCCAAATCTGGGGCGAGCAAGGACTGAGCTGGGCTGCTGGCCAGCCTGCTAACAAATTTACTGGAAGGTGGGGGTGGGAGGTAAATATGTGTAGTCTATAGCATTAACCTATAAGCTTTTGCTTATCAGTTAATCGACTACACTGTTACATTCCTACTATTGATATCAGAACAACAATGTCCACACAGGGCCGTTATATCAATACTGCTAAATCTTTCTCATCCAGAGAAGCCCTAAAAAGACAAATTCTAATTTGGTTAGATTTGTGTATGTTATCCACAGTAAATTCTTAGAACAGCAGCAGTATGAACGTTCCCTCCAAATGTGTGTGCTACTGGGCAGTCGAAGACTGCACTCAAATATTATACCTGGAATATCATAGTGCTGCTTATGCTTACAAACATATTTGACTAAGATAGGTATCTTTGGCACATATTTAATAAGATTCAGAAAAATACCACATCTATTTAATACGCTAAAGAAGCTTGTGAATAGATATGAAAATGATTTAAAAAAATTAATCTGTCCATTATATTTGCATCTTTACAGAAAACCCTGCAGTTCTTCACTCATTCACCTTGTTCCGAGTGAGGCTGTTGTAGAGGCAGAGTTTAGACTGTTTTGTTCCTTCTGGCAAAGACCAATGGGGCTGCGTACGTTTGCCTTTACCTGAAAAAGAATGTAAAGACAAACTCAAGAAACCTTAAAGAGTATCATAACAAATATAGGGATTTATAGTAAAGGATTTTCCATAAGTGACTGCCTTGAATTATTTCAAAAGGAAAAATAAAACATTTTTTTTTGAGTTGTACAGTAAAGGCTTTGTTCAAAATAGCCCAAACTAATTATATTAATTAGACCCTTTCCATCAAGTGGTAAAGGGATGTAATCATTTCCACACAAGTTGATTTTCTACTCTGATGCTTGTGATTAGTTTATATCCGTTTCCAAATTATAACTCTAAAACAAAAAATTGCAGTACAGTATGCATTAAAACACGTACTTTTTTTAAAATGTATTCAATCATTGAGGTAACTATGTTTTAAAAAAGATCTATAAATATTTATCTGTATAACACCACTGGCCTTAAGACTGAAAATCTTAAAACTCATACAATACTTAGAAACATTTTCACAAAATCTAGAACCAGTATTGACAGAACACATATATAGTAGGAGAAAGGAAAGGTGTGGGCTGAGTTTAGAAAGAGCTTCACCCTTTTACTCACACACTACTCTGCTTCTACACCATCATTTACTACAAACATACATCCAAGTGACACACATTCAGTAAAGGAAACAGTTAGGTCTTTAAGTAATTATTGCAGGAACCTGAATCATTATGGTAAAATAAGTATGATAAATTATGGGGTAAAATCCATTACAGGTTGAACCTCTCTAGTCTGGTGCACTCTGTAACAGCAACATCCATGATCCTAGCAAGCTGGATGTCCACTTATCATTAATGTAGCTAAGTTTCCCATGGTCCCATAAAGTTTGTTTACAGCCGCCAGTCCTGGCTTGCAGCACTCAATGATGTTATTTTGTTTCAATTTACCCCTATATATCTTCTAAAAGCCAGTAAGCAGTGGATGTGTTAGTAATGCTGCTAGACTATACCAACCTCCTGAGGTCTGGCAAATTCTCTGGTTCGGCACAGATCAGGTCCTGAAGGTGCCGTATTAGAGACGTTCAACCTGTACCTGAAGGTACTATGTTTTGAGGAAGGAACAAGGAGGAAGACGGGGCCAGAGAAAGGATGAAGACCAGTGTAATTCTAAAGTTCTAATATTGTGTGGAACTGGTCAGAAAATGGAATTTCCATACTGTGGAAATTTCCAACTTTTAATAATCTGTTTTCATTCCAGATCAGAATGAAAAAATTTCTACACATTAACAGTGCCCAATACAGTGGCCATCTTGAAACATTTCAATAATGTAAAAATACTAAATATTAAGAATAATATTCAAATATATAGAATAAATGTAAATACAAAAGTCAAAAGAAAATGAAACAAAAAAGTAGAAACGGAAAACCTCTAACTGAAATATTTAATGAAAACACGTCAATTTCAATTTCATTGAGCTTTTATTTTCCAGCTGAAAAATTCTGTAGACATTTTTCTGAGCATCTTTAATACAGAGCTATCCTACTTTTTGATAAAAGGACAGTTCAGAACAGAGCACTGTAATGCACTTTTACTCTCTGCACATGCTGGCTTCCATGGAGCAGCCTGTCCCCGCCCACCTCCCATAGAGACAATATTATGCGGAGGCAGGAAGGAGCCAGTACATGTGAGAAACGGCTTTCAGGCCATCTCCTTGTGCATATCAACTCCTGCAGAGCTGCCTGCCTCCTGCACTGCTGCAGGTGGGAGCTGGTGCTTGCGAAGAGCTGGCTTAAATAAGCTTAAAAGCCATCTCCTTGCGAGCACTGGCTCCCACCTTCTCCCTCCCCATGTAAACATGTAACCGCTAAAAAATCCAGCCCACAAATACCTGTGGTTAACATCCCTAATGCTCATCTTTCACTCAGTTTCACTGGAAGCATCTTTCTGCATGTACAACTGAGAACCACAATAATCAACTGCAAAAAGTTACTATATATATAATAAATGTGTAACTGCTGAAAATTTCAGCAGTTACATGGTTACATGTGGGGCAGGCAGGTAGCTTCCTAGGAGCCAGTGTGCACCAGCTCCCTACACATACCCCAGAGCCTGCATGTTAACCACGAAGGTTAACTGATAAGCACAGACTCATTGGTTAACCATGTACACGGTTACACTTTCACATCCCTATTGGATACATGAGCTTGATATATTTCCCACCACACATTTGAACAACTGGGTAACTAGAAGGGAGAGGCTTAATTTAATACCCTGTCCTGGACAAAAATACAATATTTAATCTGTGTATTGTACTAAGGATGTTAAATTTAGTTTAATCAATTAGTCAATGGAATTTCCATCGACTAATTGATTAGTCGATTGGTCCTGGGAACTAACCCCGCTGCATCTCTGCCTTTTAAATGATTAGGAGCTGGCAGGCTCTTAATACATTTAAAAGGCTGAAACTCAGTTTGGGAGACCTGGCGTGAGCCGAGACAGCTGATTCCTGGCTCATGCCAAGTCTCCCCACTGGGCACCAGCTTTTTTAACATATTAAGAGCCAGTAGGCTCTTAATACATTTAAAAAGCAGAGGCACAGCATCTGAGACTGGGTACGAGTTGGGAATCAGTTGATTCCTGGCTCACACCCAGTCCCCACTTCCTCTCTGCCTCTCCTGCCCCCCGTGGAGATCCAGCGTTAAAGCCAGCTTACCCCAGCACCAGCTCCTGCTTCCTCCTCTTGCTGCCTCAGAGAAACAGCAAGGCTGGGAGGGGGGAGAGAAGCAACTAGTTATTTACGTTCCTATATTGTACATTAAGATGTATTGTTAGTTCTACATATTTTATTGTAAATGAGATGTAAGTAAACACATAGCTCTAGTGCAAAACCAATCTATCCATTCCTGAGTCCAAATATCAGAATACAAATGTTTACTATTAGATTTACAATGGTTACAATGACATGCATTTGTGAAAGTGGAAAGAATGATATTGTAAGAGAAAGATGAATTATACTGTAATAATTGAATACTGTTTGTCTCTGAACAGGAAAGATATGATTATGTTTGTAGGTATGCAGCTCAGAATGAAGCTAGGTGTGCCTGGGATAACAGGAAAAGGAACATTAGGTGTTAGGCAGAAAGTAATTGAGGTAACCAGAGAGATATGAACAGGAGATTGCTGTGTGACTGATGCGGAAATAAAGATACTTGACCAGTCTCGTACTAATCATGTCAAGTTTTGCCACCTTTTAATCTTGGTAAGTTGGCTTTCTTTTGACTGTATAAATCTAAGGGGTTTGAGCCTTGTATGGTACTCACATTTTCTGGGTGTATTAGCAGAGCGGCTTTGCTAATAAACAGAGCGGTCTAACAAATCTGTGAGTCCTGTGTGTCTGACTTTGACGAATTACTGTGGTGAAGTTCACCACCAAAGTCCATTCACACTCCGTCCCCACTCCTCCACTTTCCTCTCAGAGCTTGAACCTCCCAAATCCCATCATTTTGTTCTTCTGTAGGTTGAGCCTAAGTTAGTTTGTTCTCATCGACATCCCTAGCTCTCTTAAATTCTAGGAAAATATAAACAGCAATATGCAACTTTCCACACCATCTGCATACTGAAAACTCAAGGACATAACAGCTCACTACCTTCACCACCTGTCAGACATACATGCTTGACAGGAGACCTGGTAAAATTACTTTGGGAGAAGGCAGATTCATTACCACCCTTTGAAATTTTTCAAACAGAAAGGTATAAACCTATTGAAAGGCTATTCTATCAGCACCTATAACACTCTTGTGAGTAAATCAACAAAGCCTTATATAGTTAGTGCTATCAAAGATTAATACTACAGCTAACAATTCAGCACGGGCACCTTCACTGTGTCCAGGGCTGAGGACAGACTTAACTAGGCTGGGCCTGAGGACAGAGAGCTCTGTGCCCCCAGAAAAAGCAGGGCCTCGCGTGGAAGGGGCAGCACTGGTGGTTAGCCTCCCCTAGTCAGCCTTTCAGCACCACTGGATGCGTGCTACTCAAAGTTCTGGTGACACTTAAAAGGTCACAGGCCCCTGGCCACTGCCATGGTAGTAGTAGCCAGGAGCCCCAGGCCCTTTTAAACCACTGGGTCCTAGGGCAATGGCCCTCTTTGTCCCTCCACTGTCGGTGGCATTGACTGTGTCTCATGACAGATGGAAATAAGCCAACAAAATGAAAATGGTCTGTGCCAGATTAACAACTAAAACCAGACTGATAGGGCTTCCTAACATCTAGGATGATATGATGTTCTTGGTATCAATTCAGCACCACCCTCCCAACTAGCTTGACCAAAACATACTGGGTGTTAACATTCACCTGTTTTTAAGCATGTACAGGAGGTAAGTACCATGAATAACGTAATAGCTATTACATGACTTCTTGAGCAGGAACCTCATTATAAAGCATTTATTTAAGAGCAACTGGTGTGAAGAAAAACATCAGAGAAGAATGACAAACTCCCACAAAGTTACACAATAGCCTAGATTAACCAGTTAGAATTTCCTCACACAAACAGTAATTGTTTAATTACCAAGGAAAAGCTACATTCTTTTCAGACATGATCATGTAGCTTGTTAATGATCTTAAAAAGGGTAGTATTCAGTTTAAATTATTATAAACTTATACACTATACAAAATCTGTATTTATTTAACCCATTGCAAAAACAAACAAAACCCCCCAAAAACCACACATACAACCAAAACTCAATGGCGCCAACTGGACCTCACATGGTCAAAACAAACATGGTATAGCTCTGTGACAGAATAGAATTTTTGGTAATATTGTAATGATTCCTATGGAAGCCTGTTTCCATTCTTAGTTTGCATTACTAGCCAGTGACGGGGAGTGGGAAGGAGAGGAGGGAAGGGAAAGAATTAAATTTACTCTCTTAAGGCAGACCAAAGGATGGTGTGGGCAGGAGGGGAATGCGTGGACAAGCTGTCTGGGTGGACTGAATGGATTATTACAAACCTTGGCCGACAGTGACCAAGTAATCGAAAAACCAGAGAAAACAATGGAAAACCCAACCATTGGACAATGACATCCAGCAACCAACCCCCGAGAGGAAAGAGGGTTTCCTCACTTCTCAGCAGGGAAGCTAAGCAGAGCCCCAGCTTAAGAACAAAGGACTGACTAAGAGGTGAGAGAGACAGGACAAGCATAGGCTCTGGAGAAAGCTTGGGGGTTTGCTCACAAGGGAAATCAGTGACACAAACAGAGCCTGAAAATGAAGTTCACTACAGCTTGACTGGTAAATTGCTCTGGGATGACCAGAATGGGTCATGGTTTTATCTTTAGACCTCTATGCTAAACTAAGGCCTTCCAGTGCAGTCTATCCAGCTGAGCACCATTTCAACCATTGTGAGAGGTGCATTAGTCCCTGAAGAGTGTACAAGTCACTAAACCGGAGTCCATCTCAGTTGAATTCACTCAGGGGGAATCATGATGTGATGCAAAAACAATGAAGCCCCAGCAATTCAGTCTCAGGATATGGTGACACTGCATGGCCTACCCTGAAAGAAGAGTAAGAATCCCCCTGGGGGGAAGGGGGGGAGGTCTAGCACACTGAAAAGGTTCCTCCAAGAGACTGGTCCAAAGCTGGAAGTGTAACACTGATGTTCTGAATCTATGATTTATACCTAATAGTTAGGGTTTTTTATTATTATTAAAACACTGAAATGGATTCTGTAGATAGAGAAACTATCAGGTAAAGCAAATAAAGAAATAGCTTCATTATTTCAAATATCTCTGGATCCATTATATTGCCACATAATTAATTCTGCTCAGTGTAGAACTTTGAGGTAATTTGCTAATGATGTAATTAGGAGTGTGTGTTACACTGCTAGCAACACAGCTACAATATCCTAGCAGGAACAAATGGGTCACTTTGGAGTACTTTTACTAATTTTAATTGAGAAGGACTCGGATGGTAGTGATCACAATTGTGAGCTCCAAGGGCCTTGGTGCACAAGGTGTTGAAGGTTCTATTGGATCCATTCTGTGCTCTCCTTTTATTCATGTCCAATAAGGTCACTAGAAGATTTCATAAGGAGCCAAATGCTCCATCTTCAGTATGGTAATAGCACACAGCTTTCAGTCCAACACATCTACAGGATAGGCTAGGATAAAAGTAGCTGTTTCTACCATAGACCTTTTTACAGTCTTTACCCATGTCTTTCCCACCTTGAAACTAGGTAACTGCAATACACTCTATATGGAGCTATATCTTAAGAACATTTGGAAACTTCAGCTAATGCAGAATTAACATGACATCTGTTTGAGTGAATCCTCATACCAGAAGCACACAGTACAATTCCAGTGATAACAGGTTCATTGGCTGTGGGTTTAAAGGTAGAATTTAGATGCTGCTCTTTCCTTTTAAACTCCTAATAAACTATGGGACCTACTTACTCAACAGACCACCTCTCTTTCCTTTGCTATACTGTCACAGTTGTGACAGGAGACAGACCTAACTTCCCTGGTATAAACGTGGAGGGAACTGTTCATAAGGTGCTCTCAACTATGGAATTTGTTTTCTCTTTTGGTCTGTTAGAGCCCAAATGGGTCATACTTCTGGATACTCTTCAAAGGCCATTCTTTTCTTCCTTGGACAGTTGAGGATGAAAGGAGGGAGGAGTTGAAAGGGTTTATTTTTATACTTGCTGGTAGGTTGATTATTAGAATGTCAGAAGCCTGTTATAAGAGATTTAAATTAGGGATGTAATAGTACGGTTGATTAACCGACAAGCAAAAGCTTACAGGTTAATGCTATAGACTACATGCATTTCCTTCCCCTACCTGCCAGTAAATTTTTTGCCAGGCTGGCTAGCAGTCTGGTTCAGTCATGGCTTGCGATGGATCCGGAACCTACCCCTGCTGCAGCTCTGCATTTCAAGTGTATTAGGAGCGAGGTGGGCAGACAGCACAGCTCAGTCCTGGCTCATGCTGGGTCTGGGACCTATCCTCCATTCAGCTCTGCATTTTAAGTGTATTAAGATTCAGGTGGGCAGGCAACCCAGCTCAGATCTGGCTCGCACCGGGTTCAGGAGCTCAGACTCACCCCCTCCTTTCCCCAGACAGGGATTGCTGCCACCCCACATTGCTGACTCTCTCTCAGAAGCAGCAGCATAGGTCAATAGGCAGCCAGTCTGCAAGATGAGCTGTTTTTTAAACTGGCTCCCTGCACAGACCAGCCCCCACCTGGCACCCTGCGCTGCTGCCTATGATATAGTGGAGGCCAACCCTGCCCCCAGGGACTATAGAATAGTCGACTAACTGATAAAATTTCACGAGGTTACTCGACTATTAAATTAACCGATATTTACCATCCCTAATTTAAATATTATTTTGATACTGTGGAATTTAAAATTATGTAATCACCCATAGCATGGGTGGGAAATTGATGAGGCTCTTTGCAATCATATTATATAATATGTCTACTATTTGTATACTGCCCATCAACTCCATGTCACTACTCACTTGTTTGAAGTTTACAAGATTCAATCTTTTCATTGCTGTCACCACAGATTGCTTCTATGTGCCTGTACCACCGAACAACATGGAAATGCTGGTCCATTGGTGGCCTCGAAAACTGTCTGAATACCTCCACATCTGCATGTGAAAATGTGAACCCCTGGATATAACTACGTGTGCTGAGGTACTTGTCCAAAGCCTTCAGCCTGTCTTCCTCTTCACTAATGCTCAGAATGAAACTGTAGTTGGAAGCTGCAAAGACAGAGGCACAGGACATACAGTCAGAATGAAATAAAAATAGATGCCAAAACGAGTAATGGAAATAATATAATTGAAACAAATGGGTGTGTATTAGAAATTGATAGCAAATCGAGGGAAAAAATATTTTGTCAAATGTCATGAACAATCATAAAAGGCTGTTATAAATAGTCTTCTATTTTAGGATTATTTTCTTTCATGGGAAATTTCAGGGAGAAATCATGGCTCAGAGACCCAGGCACAGACCCAGGCCTTTTGCATGAAAAAAAAAAATTATAAACAGAGAATCTTCCACACCTAATCAGTACTTCTCTCTGTCCACTAAAGACCTTGTTCCACAAAATGTAGATTAATTTTATGCACCATGCATAGCCATATTAGTTTTAACAAAATTACTCACAACATATAAGGTTTGTATTGAAATCGATAATAGTCTGTATAGTACAGTCCCTATCATCCGACGTAAATGGGACTGACACATGGTCGGATTACCGAATATGTCGGATGATAGGGACTGCTTCCGGGAAAGAAGTGGCCCCAGCAGGAGCCCCATCAGCTGCTCCTAGAGAGCATGGGGACAGCTGCTGCCACCGGGGCCGCTTCTTCCCCGGCAGCAGCAGCAGTCCCTATGCTCTCTAGGAACAGCTGATACGCTGCTGCCAGGGAAGACGCGGCCCAGCCAGGAGCCCCATCAGCTGCCCCTAGAGAGCACGGGACAGCTGCTGCTGCCGGGGTGGGAGAACGGCCCCACTCGCTGCCCCGTTGTCCCGGGCAGGAGCGGCAGCAGCTGCTCCAAGAGAGCAACAGGGCAGCAAGCGGGGCCGTTGTCCCTGCCTGCGTTGTATCCGATCCTGCAAAGTCCCTGAGAGCTGCAGGGCTGGATAAAGCAGAGTGTCAGATTACCAGGAGTTGGATAATCCAGACTCCACTGTACTTAAATTTTTGCAGGACTGGGGTCTAAGTACAGGGTCCTAATTTGATGCCCACTTTCCCCTACTTCTTCTCAATGACAAATGTTTGCAGAACATTAAATTACAGTCACTAGTGCAACTATCTGAATGTCCCCTGCATCAGTTTTTTTCCCCTCAAATGTATCTATAACATGAATCAAAATGAAAAGGAGTTACATTAATGGTCAGAAGAGATGTACACTAGCCCACATGTACACCCATTCTTTCCTATGACTTACACAGTTTATCTTGTATTCATGTAAATGTAAAGCAGACTTTGTTTTATAAAGTTTGTTCATTGTGCAGAGCACATTTACAAAGGGAGACGTTCTGTGGTTTTTGAGGCACACTCATAATAAAGCATTGTATAAAAAGTGTTTGTGATTTGCTCTTAGTGACAGTGATAGAATCTGTGCTACCACTCACATCAGTACACAAAGTCGTAAAACGTTCCCTAACAATTTAGTGCTTAAGTGCTTTCTATGGGCAATAATTTTTGATGGGGAGGGGACTATGCCGAGATTTTTGTAAGCAGTCAAGGGAAGCTCTTTTCTGTGGAGGATATGGGGGTCTGGGATGGAGGTTGGGTGCAGAAGGGAGCTGAGGGTAGGGGGCTGGAGTGCAGGAGAGGGTGTAGGGTCAGAGGGAGTTCAGGTGAAGGAGGGTGTTGATCTGGGGCAAAAGATTGGGGTGCAGGAGTGGATTTTCACCTGGGGGAGTGGTGGTGGAGGGAGTGCAGGGTCTGGGAGGAAGTTGTGACCTGAAGGAGTAGTGGTGTAGAGGGTTTGGGTGGTGACCTGGGACAAGAAGGGGTGGCAATCTAGGGTAAGGTGTTGCAGTATAGGAAGGGGTGGGTGCCAGAGAAAGGGGTAGAGTGCCTCAGGCAGGCCTTGGCTAGGAGTCATTTCCTTTACACAGCTCCGGGACAGCAGCCCAACAGGGACCCGAAGGCAGGTTCCCTTCCTGCCCAACCCCAGGCTACTCAAAATGGCTGTAGGCTCCTTCCATGTGCCACTTGGCGCCATGCGTCCCTGGAGGGGAAGGCTTCATACACCTATCCCCACGGCAATCATCGCAGTGCCCAGGGAGCTGCGATGACTGGCCTGGGCAGCAGACAAAGTCTCCACTAAGGGCTTTATATATCGACTAATTGACAAATCGCATAGTCAATGCATTTTGCATTGACTATTCACTTACTTGATAGGGCACCTCCACCTTTCAAGTGTAGCAACAGCCCAGTGGGGGACTGACCCTGGGCTCCGTGCAGCGCTGTCACTTTGAAATGCTCCATGCAGCCTGACGTCAGGCTCACCACTGGGTTTCAAAGTAGCAGCATCCCACGGAGCCCACAGTCAACTGGGAATTCCCCAGCTGATCCTGGGCTCCACGCAGCGCTGCCACTTTGAAGTGCCATGTGCAGCCCGGGGACACTCCAGCTGGCCTCGGGCTGCGCACGGCATTTCAAAGCGGCAGTGCTGTGTGGAGCCTGGGATCTGGCCCCAGGCTTCAAGTGGTGCTGCTGCTTTGAAGTACCCCCTCCTTTCCCACACCCCTTGCTGTCTCTTTCTGATAGAGGCAGCAAAATGGGGGAGCAACTAGTCAACTATCCTGTTGACTATCCGATAAGCATCTGCTTATCAGTAAACTAGTTGACTAGTCCTTCACATCCCTAGTCTCTACACGCACCCCCGCCCGCCAGAGACATGTGGCAACTAGAGGGAGCCACCAGCCATTTTGAACAGCCTTGGGCTGCAGCAAGCAGAGAGCCTGCCTCAGGGTCTCGGTGGGGTGGGTCAGATCAGAAGACTTGGCAGGCTGAATTCAGCCCACAGGCCTTTTCTTGCCTATCCCTGCCGTAGGAGAAAAATTCATATCACAAGATATAAGTCTCAAAAAACGTATAAGTTAATGCAAACGAAGCAATGCTCTCTTGTATGAGTATTATGGCACTCATGAGCTTTAACTAATTTAAGGATACTTTGTAAGCTTGAGTAATGATCTTTGCCCTCCACACCCTAAAATGAACTGGAAAGGAAGTGGTAAAGCATTCTGTGTCTCCTGTTTACACATACTCAGCTAACTGGAGTGATATAAAAACACGTGTCCTTCTGAATGCAAGTGAAACTAGATGTCTCAAGGGGTTCCTGGGGATTTACTGTTAAGTTACTGGCTCAAATTCAGCCAAAATTCAACAGTCATTATCAATTTTCCTTCCAATTTTTTCCAAGTCTGTGCAGAATAAATTGTTATGGGCACAGAAGCATGTGCAAATGTGCCCCACGAGTAGAAACACACACAGTTGGCTGTGGGTGTTCTGCTAATCAGCTGAGCCGCACGTGAATCTCTCCTGGATGGTCACCCAAGCACTCAGCTTATAAGAAACACTGGTCATTACCATCTATTGCTTGTTTGCTGACATGTAAAATACACTAACCTTCCTCCTGTTCATCCCGGTGGTCAATAGGGATGTTATATGGCGTGTAATTGAACAGTTATGTAACTGCATTAAATTTTAGCAGTTACAGACTATTCAATAGTCTCCAGAGGTGGAGCCGGCAGCCAATGAGATCTGGTCCCACTCCCAGAGAGCCCCTGCCACCCAGCACTGCTATCCCTGTAAAGAAGAGAGTACTCACACACAAATATATGGGGATACTCAGTGGGGTACCAGCTTTATTGGGCCCAGTGCATTCAATGACCATCCCTAACAATGTGAGTCATTTGCACAAGCCAAATGGATTCAGTTTCGGAATCTGTGCTGCAGAGAAGGTTGCTGTCTGCCAAGGCAATGAAGGCAAATGATTACAAATAGTCAAACAGATTCATAAAACTGTTACTCTAGATATAAAAGAGTCAGGTTCTCTTTTGCATTCTTTAGGGTGATTTGCAGCTTAAAAATAGAATCTATAATAGTATAATTTGCTTTATTATTAACATCACCTCAGATTACTTTTTCACCTGTTTACATTTTGCATATTATTCATCATGGTCACTGAAAACAGACTACAGGAGCCTTACACAAATTCTGCTCATCTGAGGCAGGTTATTCCCCCCACCTTGTACCTCAGACACAACACAAAAGTGGAGGAATAGATTAGGGATGTGAATGGGTAACTGGTTAACCGGCAGCCCACACCATGGTACTCGTGGGCCAGGCACTGGCAGGCCCACAACATGGAGTCTGCTCCGACTGGCCTAGGGCTTTTGACCACAGGATCCCGCTTAATCAGTTAACCGGTTAAACCTAACATTTATCTGGTTAACTGATTAAACAGGAATTATTAAATCAATTTTATTAAATTATTACATTTTCATGACAATTTTGCAACAAATGGATGAAAGAATGTACATAAACAGAATGGAAAGGCATAGAAATTCACTGAGTTAAATAGATGACATTTCAATACAAATGATGTATATTGGAGTCAAACCATTTTCTAGGAGTAGGGACTGTAAAATGGAAGGCTTGAATTAAGCAGGATCTACTGTAATCAGTTTCAGTTTTGTTCTTTAGTTTTTGTTTCAAATTCTCACAAACTAATACAAATGCTACCTCTACATTTCACACCGCTTACAGCAGCCTCCAGGGTATGTACAGTAACATGAACATATAAAAAGGAAGACTGTATCCACACTGCAGCGTGTGCACCGATGAAAGGCTCCGACAGAGGGGAAGCTGTGGAGAAAATCACCAGCAGCTTCTTACACCAGAAAATGGCTCCTGCAATGGGACGCTACACTACTAAAAATTGCCGCTACACTACTAAAAATTGCCCTATAAATAGAGAGGTACAACTTAGGCTGTAAAGGACTACGTAGGGATACAGCTGAATACATCACCACAGGTTTTGGAAATGCCTGCACTCTATTGGCAATGCCTCACCATCTATACTATTTATACCTGTGCTAGGGTATGTGTTCCACACACCTCCAAAATGTATTTACTGTGTAGAATGACCTAAAGCTACAATACTTTGGTGAAATAGTAGAGGACAATACTTAATTTAAAAAAAAAATCATGAAACAATGTTTAATATTAGACTATTAAAATATACATTAAGTAAACAACATTTATTTTTTCAACAATTCAACAACACCCTTATAAGTGATAAGTAATACTGCTAGTCCTTATAATAAACTTAAATAAGAATAATGGAAAATTTTTGGTTAAGTTGTTGAAAGTAAACCAGGAAAAGAAAAGGCATACTAGCAGTCACTTGATAAATATAAGACTATTACTACTTGATAAAACAGAACTATTAATAATATTTTCTAAATGTGAAGGGACCACCACTTTGGTTTATGCTTGTACAGACCCTTGCACAATGGGCCACACTACAGTATTTACAGTAATTAATAACTTACAAGCAAAAACCTCTAAATTTTTTTACAAAAAAACCCTGCCTTTTTTTTTTTTAAACTTGGTATTTTCAAAAGATTGGCAGGACAGCAGATGCTCCCTGAATAAAACATTGTCAATTACTCCAGGACAATTTGAGTTGCTGCTCCTACACTGATTAGACAAGACTTTTTGATGATGTTGGCTGAAAAAAAATGCAGACAGTCACTTCTTTGCTACCTATGACTATACACCACAATCATATCTGACAAGTTTGTTTCTTTGAAACAAACCCCACACCATACTGATTCTTATAACCTGTAGAGCCCATCATTAGAAGAGACTGTCATACAATAATATGAGTTCAAAAGAAGAAAAGCAATCATTAGAAGACAAAGGAGAAGGGACAACATAGGATTTCAAATACATTTAAGCTATATAACAGGGACTCCTAGACACTCACATATCAATAATGGTATTTCAGGCTTGTATTGCTGGTATTCCAAGTTTTGCCTCATAAAGAAGTAAGTGTCTCACTCTTCTACCACTGCTCAGTTTCTGTGAGAGCAGTCTACCCATCCCAATGGCATAGTTATACTGACTTAGCACAGACCAAATGTGGGTCAGATAGGCAGCTGTAGCTGTCTAGGAAGCATAGGATACATATGATTTGTTACACTCATAGTATCTACTCTAATCCTCCATGGTGTAGTTTCGAGGGCGCATAGTTTCGAGCAGCCACCTACAGCAGTTAGGTCCTTGAAAGCTCTTTAAATCCAAACTTCAAATATCTCAGTCTCAACAAGTGATGAGCCTTTGCCTCTCACTACTTCTTATCTATAAGGCAGGAAGACACCTCAGTGACATTCACATGAGCTAAACTAAGTCCCCCAGCTCTTGAAACAGCACAGAATTCATAGCGCCCCTTCCTAATGTACTAGAAAAAAGTAAACATCTGATGTCACACACCACGGCTAGAACACCTGCCACGGTCCGGGCATTTGCAGGCTCACCCCAGTTTCGCAACTGGATATTTCAGGTTCTGTTCGAGTAAGGGGTCAGCCCCGCAGCAGAGTTTTGACACAGCGCGGCGCTAACTAGCAAAGCCGGCACAACACGTGAAGGCAGCGCTACGCCCCGGGCTGGCCCGGAGCCGGGCACTGGTGGGGCACCACAACGCGGTGGCAGGGCACGACACCGCGGCACCAGGGTGCGGGGGCATCACGCCCCAGCGACAGGCGGCAATGACACCAAGAGCCCCGGTGACATCTCCCCCCCCCCCCAACCCTTGTACTAGGACACGGCTCCTGGATGCAATGACATCACGGCGCGGGGCAGGGTAACCGCCCAGCGGGTCGCTAGCTCGCCCCTGGCGCGGGGGGGGGCACGCGCCAGTGGCAGTGCGCGAGGACGCAGTGACCCGTTGCCATGGCACGGAATCTCTACCCCACGGATGCGACACCCCGCCCCTCCCCCATACTGCTGCCTTGCACCTCGAGCGGCCTTAAAGGGGCCGCGTCCGCCCGCGCCCGGGACCCGCCACTCACCGTGCTGCCTGCCGGCTGCCGCCATCCCGCTCCCTCCTCCTCCTCCGTCTGCCGCGTCCAGCCGCCTAGTTCTCTCACAGGCTGATGCAAGACCGCACCCGGATGGGAAACCATCGCTCCGCCTCTGGCCGACACTTCCGGTGACCACCGAGTAACTAAGCAACGAAGAAAAACGCACCTCCGCCGCAGCCGGTGTCACGTGACGGAGGCGGTCGAGCCGGCGCGACAAGAAGCTGGTGCGCGTGCGCGACTGGGAGGTGCCTTTCCAGTCTCTCTTTGCCTGCTAGCGGCCCCCCTCCCTCCCCGAGGCGGGGCCTGTGAATTCCATCCCTCCTCCACCCAGCTCTGGGAGGCGGGGCTTGTGAGGCTCCTCCCCCTCCATGAGCTTGGTCCCTGCAAAGAGAAAGGGACTGGTAGGGGGTACTGCGTTCCCTCCTCTGGGCAAGAATTAGGGCCTGGGGGTTCCCCCTGCCCTATTTACCCTCCTCAGGAGCCAATGGGGGAAAGACCTGCAGGGTTGTCAACTCTCCTGGGCCAGGCACCATTGTTACAAATGGCATCCGGTTTGTTTGAGTGGGCAACTCTGACACCATCATCTCTGCAGAGTGACCACTGGACAGTGCTGTCAGCCCTTATCACATTGAACATCATTGCTGTGTCTAGACTGGCAAGTTTTTCGGCAAAAACTGGCCAGCTGTCTATACTCGCTGCTTGAATTTCCGCAAGAACACTGACGATCTCATGTAAGATTGTCAGTATTCTTGCGGAAATACTATGCTGCTCCCGTTCGGGCAAAAGCCCTCTTGCACAAATGCTTTTGCGCAAGAGAGCCAGTGTAGACAACGCGGTATTGTTTTGCACAAGAAAACCCTGATCACGAAAATGACAATCGGGGCTTTCGTGCGCAAAACCCCGTCTAGATTGGCAAGGACGCTTTTCTGCAAAAAGTGATTTTGCGGAAGAGAGTCCATGCCAATCCAGGCGCTTTTTTCTGCAAATGCTTTTAATGGAAAAACTTTTCCGTTAAAAGCATTTGCAGAAAATCATGCCAGTCTAGACATAGCCAATGAGTGAGAGGCCTCTGCCCTCAAAACCTTTGATATTGGCATAGACATGATGAGTTGAAAATAATAAATTGTGGGATTTTCTGGCGCCTGAAGTCACACTTGTAGGCAATCTTCTCGCTGTAACCACAAAGGCTAGGGATGTGCATTTATTTTAAAAAGGAAATTGAAAGTCTCTCTGAATCAAATTACACCAAATGAAGGAGTCGGGGCTTTATAAAAAACACCAACTATCACGAGAGTTGGGATACAATCACATGAGTTGGCATTACAGAGAATGCTAAGTTCTATTCACCCATGCCACCATGGATGCTATAATAATGGCACAGCTGCCATCAAGAGGTTTAATGTAAGAGCAACTTGAGGCTGATTTGTAGAAGGCCTTTGACTGACTATAGTTAGTCTGTGCACAGTAGAGCAGAGTTATAGGCAGCCCTAGCCCTGAATACTTCAACTCTGCAGGTACAAGCTGAAATCTTGAGTTCATATTACATAGCTGTAAATTAATACAGAAAGCAAATGGAGAGATGCACCATAATATAGAGGTATTAGGTGCAGGAATATAGGGCGCTGCTCTGTTGGAGCATGGCAGGTTCCCCGGTTTTAAGGAAAAAGTTGATACAAATCAGAATTTGGACCCACTTCATCTTCCTTCTTCTTCCAACTCATCAAGAACATATGTACAACAAGAAATCTAGCTTCAGTTTTTAGTCAAGGTGAGGAGACTATTGTTTCAACAATGCTGATGTTATTCAGTTTCAGTTCTAGCCCAAGCATCACAATAAAGCTAGGGGGAGGAAGGTGCTTATGATCCTTTAAACCAGTGTTACTCTACCCATTTACCATTGTGGGCCACATGTGCAGCTCTCCATGGGTATATCTACACTGCACCTGGAGCTCAAAATGAACTACCCAATTTAAGCTACACAAACTACGTCTGAGTCAATTTCGAAATAGCTTATTTCAAAATTTGGCGCCATCTACACAGCACTTATTTTGAACTAAATCACTATTCTGAAATGTCCCTTACTCCTCGCGGAATGAGGTTCACAGGGAAGTTGGATAGCGAGCTTGTTATATTTTGAAATAACAGATACGTTCAAAGGACATGGAATAGCTATTTTGCAATACCTGTGGTATCCCAAAATAGTGCTGCAGTATAGAAGTAGCCTGTATGTTATGTGGGCTGCCTCCAAACTATACATTACCTGCAGGGCACTGAGGATGTCACATGGGACAAAACTACGCCGATAGGGCTGAAAACCACTGTTCTAAACAGAGGTTACCCACATCATTTGTGCTACCCCATCCCAGTGCAATATGCAAGAATGCAGAGACAGAATTAATGCAGATTTTTCTTGCTTTTTGCCTAACAATTTAGCCCTTTAATTGTCTAACAATTCTTCATTAGTATAACTTTTGCTTTGTGTAAATACTAAAACATGGATTGAAACAAAGTACATTCAATTCTGGTCTACCTGGTAATAAGCTTTCTCTTTGTAAGCAGAAAGATTCAAAAAGCATGAAGGAGCTTATTAAATCTTTTAGCATTAGGGTAAGAATCAATGTACTGGAGGCATAAAATATTAAAATACATATTTGAAAAAGTTATATTGTGTCAAATGTCACATGGATATTCACTAAAATTGTTGTAACCATAAGCAGTTGCTAGCTGTGTATTGTCCAGAGCAAAGCTTACATTTGCTCCTCTTCTCTGTCCAGTTTCCCCACTAGATCAGTAAAAGGTACATCACAATAATACCTTGTCTGCCCCTGCATTTTAACCACTAGTACAGCTGCATTTGTACAAACTCTTACCATGGACACATTGGTGCAATTTACGCCATATGATTTTACATCGTCACAGATTTGTAGAGCTATAACAGTGGCTAAAACCCTAATGGAGACAGGCCTCAAGAGAGGCCTTGGTAAAGTATTTGTGAATTTAATCAATGAAAATTATCACTAAAAGGTGTATAATATTACACACACAATCCCATAGTACCTATAAATAGCCACTAAAATTTTTAGTCCAAGGACAGGAGAAAGTAGAATATTAATCTTAAATGTATCCAGGCCAAAAAGTTAGAATTGTTGCAGAACTACTAATAGTATTATTTTTAAAAAGTCTCCAATTACTAAAATAAAACCTTCAAAATTAGAGACCAAATGAGACAGAATATTCATTTATAAAACAGCACATTTAAGAAAGTGGAAATCTTTTAATAGAAAAAAGATATAAAAGTACATATTCAACAAGCAGAAGTTTGAAGTAGAAATTCTATTTGCATAATTTCATTAGATTGGACAATAAAAACAATACAGTATTTAAATGGTTAAAACCAGATTTATAGATTGTTACATATACTGATTACATACTGTTTATTAGTAAACCAGGCCCATTCAAACAACTGCATTTTGCAAAGACAAATGCAATGTTATACATCTAGAAACAAGGAATACAGGCCATACGGACAGAAAGGAGAATAGGGAAATCAATGCCCATGGAAAAGATTTAAGGGCACAGTAAAAAAATAATTAAATAAATAAAAATCCCACACCAACATCTCTGTGTGATGCTGTAGCAGAAGGCTAATGTAATCTTTGTATACATAAACAGGTTAGTGAGGTAAGAAGTGATTTTATTTCTGTGGCACTGGGGAGATCAATAGCAGAATAATGCTTACAGTTTTGGTGTGCACATTTTAAAAAGGATGTTGAAAAATTGGAAAGTTACTGAGATGAGCTACAAAAATTATTCAAGCGCACGAGAAAATGCTTTATGTGGAAGACTTTCTTAGCTTATCAAAAAGATGAGGCACTGGATTCCAGTAAAGAAGCACTTTCTAGGGGAGAAAATACTGGGTACTACAGGGCTCTTTCATCTAGCAGAGAAAGGCAAAATAAGAATCATGTCTAGAAACTAAATCTAGATAAATTCAAATAAAAAATAAGGCAGAGAGTGCAATCAGCCTTTGGAACAAATTCTCAAGAGATATGGTGGATTCTTCATCTCCTGATGTCTTCATATTTTGATAGGATGCCTTTTTGGAAGATATTCTTTAGCCAAACACAAGTTATTGCCCTCAATACAAGGGTCACTGGGTGAAATTTTATGACCCGAGTAACACAAGAGACCAGACTAAATGGTATAATGGCCCATTCAGACCTTAAACTCTACGGATCTCTTCAAATTACAGTGTTCTCAAACATATTCTTCACTGCATATAAAAATAACTGAGGATTCTGGATGTTGTTTATTCCTGTTTATCAGTACAAATAATATGCTTCAAAATCGTCCATAACAAATGTCACTCCCTCCAATTACTATACAAATAACCTTACAGTTCTCATTTGGAAAGACATAACATTTAAAGTTTATTATATAGTTCAGTGTAAACCTATGTTCTTTCCTCAACCCAACATGAAAAGGGTACCTGAGTTTATTTAGTATATTACAATTCAGGACAAATTCTTAGTGAACTCAGCAACTTGAATGCTTGTCATGTTTAAGTAACGACAAATTGAGTACTGTAATTTTCATTTCTGAGACACAACAATTCTAGATGAAATGAGTTGCAGTGAAGAAATCAGAACTCATTTCTCTGTTTGTTTTACCAGTAGGTTTTATGTTGATATTTTCAGTTTTCTCAAACCAACAATTTAAAAAAATGGCAACATGCACTAAAGCAGGTCACAAACAGAAACATGTCTTTAGAATTTACAGATTCTTTTCGTTTTGGTTTTTTGTTGATAATAGTATACTCAATAGCCTTCAGCCTCTAGTATAGTTATAATATCCTTACTTATTAAATACTTTACTATGTTTTCATAGGCCCTTCTAAGTCCTATATTCCATAAACTATCTAATAATTTAATAATAGAAGCCTCATTTCCAAATTTGTTTCTCCAAATGATTAGCATCTGATAATATTGTTCTTCAATATTTTTCGGATGGTCAAAAACTGTTTTATGAATTTCATTATCTGTTAGATGAGTTCTCATAAACATGTTCCAGTTGCATGATGGTACTTCTTTTATAAAATAATAAAGAATGTCACTCAGTCCTAAGGGGGGAAAAAAACACATCACTAAATATTTTAAAATGACCTGTTCAATAGATGCATATTGTACACTTGTAGAAGTTCTGAGAAAAAAATTCAGTTCAATTGCCGTTCTACTACTTTTTCAATTTGTAGTTTTGCTTTTTCTGGCATATAATTTGATTTAAGGGCTTAAATAAACTCTTAAAAGGAGAGTATTCCAGCAATATATTCCATTTGTTCAACCAGGTACTGATAAATTGGGAATACAAATAAAGAGGCATGTTTTAGTTTGCATGGTAGCTATCTGTAGAAGATGAAATGTGCTGTGCAGGAAACATCTAAAGCTGAAACTTTATGTCATAATAGTATTATAACTAAGTTGTTCTAAATGGAACCCTCTTATTCCTTTAATATACAACAGATCTCGTTTACAAAGTGTGGTATTG
This sequence comes from Pelodiscus sinensis, assembly GCF_052426305.1. Lineage (NCBI taxonomy): Eukaryota > Metazoa > Chordata > Testudines > Trionychidae > Pelodiscus > Pelodiscus sinensis. Next base: position 115,311,298 of record NC_143056.1, on the reverse strand, counting down.
TACAAGAACACGGTATGAATTTCTATGAGCACCAATGTACTGCATGCTAACTGGCCCATATAGATCCTGCTTGCATGCACTAAAAGTTCCTTAGTGTGGGTCAAATTGCACTACGTTAATGTGCACTAGAGACTTTTAGTTGGTGCCAGCAGGGTCTACATGGGCCAGTTAAAGTGCAACATGGTGCATTTTGGAGCTCACAGCTCTCTGATTAAGGTTGCCAGGTATCCAGTATTCTACCGGACAGTCCGGTATTTGCGCTCTTTGTCCAGTAAAAAAAAAGAAAAGAGAATACAGTACATGTGCAATGTCCGGTATTCTCTGATTTTTCCGGCTGCGCACCGGACGGAAGCCTGACGTGGGCAGGGGGAGCAGCTGGAAGGCGGGGCCATGATCGGCGCTAGGAGCCTGTGATTGCGCAGAAGCCTTGCTGGGGTGGGGGGAGTGGCTGGGAGTCCCTGCCATTCCCCCCACCCCCGCCAGTGTTCTGTGCAATCACAGGCTCCCAGCGCCGATGGTGGCCCCGCCTCCCAGCCTGGGAGTACCAGCTGGGAGGCGGAGCTGCAATCGCAGCTCTAAGTGCTTCAGAAGCCTTGCGGGGGCTGTGGGAGTGGCTGGGACTCTGAAGCTAGGCTTCTGAAGAGCCCAGAGCAGCAATCATGGCCCCGCCTCCCAGCTGGGGCTCCTGTGATTGCACAGAAGCCTGGCAGGGACGAGAGGAGTGGCTGGGAGTCCATCTGGCAACCCTACCTCTGATGCATATTGCTTCCATCTGTAACCAGGCCCCAACCATAGGACAGGAGCAGAGAGAAGTTTAAAATCAAGTTGTATCCAAAATCCCTCATCAGAGACCGGTCAGCAAGTCAACAAAAGTGGTGAAGCCTATCCTAAATCAACAATCAAGGCACAGCTACCAATTGCTTTCCTATTCAAAATAGTCCTTTAAAAAGGCCAAAGACAACATTATGTGTACTTCCAAGCAGTCTTTTAAAATGGGAGGTTGTCTACTGAAGATGGTCTTTGTACAGGTTTCACTGTAGTTTTAAGGTTCTTGTTTATTTTTTATGCCTTTCTGACCATTCTTAGCAATGATTTTTACCCATATATCTATACAACTATTAGTGTGTTATTGTCTGCCAAGGTAAGGCTAATGTCACCAGTACCTTCAGATCAGAACATGGTTTACCTCCATCAGTGCTACATAATATACCAATTCACAATTAGATTTACTAGTATCTGATACACTCTTGCCTTTTATGCATTTTAATGGACATTCTATAAGTAAAGCTGCTGTCCAAAAATAACCTCCATTTGGTTCACACTGCAGATTGCAGAGCTGGCACATAAATGAACTTATTACTGGAGTACGGCCACCTCTAAAAAGCGACTGTTTTTAAAGTTAACACACACTCTGAACAGTGATCTTTAACAACATGAATATATGAGGGGGAGGTTGTTTTTCCTAGCACAGAACTAAGATTATGTGACCCATAACATAATTCCTAGTGCTATGGCTTAGTGCTGCCTGACCACTCAAGGTTCCTTCCAATTCTATGATTCTACATCTCCTGTCCCTATCAATACATAGTGAAAGAACTGTATCCTTAGTAATAATTATTTGTAATGAAATGTGTGTGTGGAGGGGTTGTACAAAAACAATGAAAATACAGAAACAATCTGCAGTTAAGAAGTTCTAATGCTGAGAGCAGGACCAATGGTTTGTAAAAATTTAAACAAATATCTATTATTCATATAGACCATAATTATGTAAACTCAAAAGAGGAAGTCAGATCAGCCCAGTATTCTGCTGACTATTATCAATTTTAGATCCCTAATACGGTGGGGTACTTGAATTACTCACCTTCTTGGGAAAGGTCTTTAACTTCTATATGAGGCTTGGCTTCAGAATCCCCGACCTGTAATATAATAGAAATATTTATTTTTATTCAAACAGAACCAAACGTTCTTTGTTCATTTACAATCCTCATCCTTGTACCATCTGGTGATTTGATTTCACAGACTCTAAAATGGTGGGCATGAGAATTCATAGTCTTCACAGAATAAACTCAAAAAGCCAGCTCTGCCCTAAGAATTGAGACAACAGTATGATGGGAGCTACAGGTTACAGGGATATGCTGGCCACTGCTTCTTGTAACTCCCACTATCCAGGAACAGTAAACCATGGCCAAAGGGAGCTGTGGGTGGTGCTAGGCCTGCAGATGCTCATTGTAAACTACCTCATGGCTCACCAGCGAATTACCCTGACAGGCCATGTGCCAAAAGTAGCTCTAGATCAGTGGTCCCCAACCTTTTGAGGTTGTCGGGCGCCAGGGGGCGTGGCCGTTCGCCCGCCGGGCGCGGGGGGGGTGGGGACACTTGCGCGCCTGGGGGCGCCCCCCCCCATAGCCGCATGCCCGGGGCCCCCCCATAGCCACGCACCTGGGGGCCCCCCCCATAGCCACGCGCCCGGGGCCGTCGCTCTCCTCCCCCGCAAGCGCCGCGCGCCCGGGGCCAGGGCCAGGGCCGGCGCTTCACCCCCTTCCCCCCGCAAGCGCCACGCGCCCGGGGCTGGCGCTTCCCCCCCACAAGCGCCGCGCGCCCAGGGCCGACGCTCCCCGCAAGCGCCGCGCCATGTGCCTGGGGCCAGGCCAGCCCCGAGCACCTGGCGGGCGCATGGCGCCCGCGGGCACCGTGTTGGGGACCACGGCACTAGATGTTAAGAGAAGCTATTACATTGCTTCTGTGAGGTTATACTTACCAGCCGAGATATAGGTATCCCAACATTTGACATATTAGAGTATCCTGTGTGAAAGGCAAAATTAGGTTTCTCTGGAGGCTTCACTGGTGCTGAATATTCTGTAGTCCTGTGGGAAGGCCCTTCCCATGAGTTGTTTTCATCGTTTAGCAGTAGGCCACTTCTCTCAGAAAATACAACACAGTTATCCTCGGGCACTTCACTTTTTAGCGCAGAATCAGAACTATTAACTGGTGGACTCTGAACAGAGTCTTGGATCTCTGAAATGGGTGTATTAGCATTAGCATTCTTCTTCTCTGGTGCAAAGAACATTTCAGTGCTGTCCTGAGACTCCTGTAAGGAATGAGTGACTTATTAAAGAGTGCTATTCAAATTGCTTTATGAAAGCATACATTGCAGTGGAAGATTTTACACTTAGTGCCTCCTCACAAATGACACATCCCACATAACATTGTAGCGTCTGAATTTTTACTAAGTGACAAACAGCAAGCTTTAACCACTAGACCTTTGACAGAATAGCAAAGAAGTTACATGTGAGATTCTGTAGATAGACCAGAAAACATTTCACTACGATCATTTTGAGAGAGATATCTGCTTTGGGCCTGTGAGAAGACAAGCAGAATGCCTCCCCAGCTCTTACCACTACCCCAGTTTAACCCGATATTCTTTGCATCTTCAGTTTCTTGATTGTAACCTATTTCTTTGCTAAGCCTTTACAGCACACACAACCAACCACACCCCACAAGTTCAGAACAAAAACAATGACAAAACAGAGCAGGATGAGCCATTTACTATGGGCCTCAAGAGTCACACAAGTTTAAAGTGACCGACTTCCCTAAGGCATCTGGCAGAATTGAGATATTTTGTTTAAACTTTTCCTAGGGACAGCATTTAATGAAGGTCTTTCAACTGTCTCTCTCCCTTACTATTATTTAAGTAAACATCGCTATTAAATAGGTAACTGAGAAAGCCTTATCTGTGCCTACCAACGATATCTAGTATTAAACTTTAACCCAAATATATAAATAGGAGCGCCTTAAAACCTAATGGAGAAAATGCAGATTCTACAAAAATTCCCTCCAAATTACTATTTGCCTTAAGCAGGTTGAATTTAAGTAATATGTGCAGTTCTTGGCACCTCGATATCACAGTGACATTTACAACTGCATAGTTCCAAGGAGAGCAGCAAAAGTGATGGGGCTTTTATTTGTATTGCGACTGTGTGTCTCAACACCAAGCATGAATCATAGGCACTAACTTACGAGCAGAAGTCAGGACAAAAGTCAGGGTCACTTTATGACCTCTATCAACCTCATATGGAATTAAGATGTAAGCGGATCCATTTAGGACATTGCTAGGGGATGCAACTAGAAATAATGGTATTAAGTTAATGAAATGAATGAAAAAGTTAGGTAATAAAGGAAAGCTTTCTGACAGAGAATTATTAAGGATCTGAAATATTATTCCATGGAAAGTACCGGAGGCTCCATCATATCAGACATTTAAAACAAAACAAGACACTAAAGAATACGTTATATTGTAGAGAGTAATCCAATATTAACAGGAGGGTTAATCAGAGAACCAACAAGTTTTGTTTTTTTCTGCATGACATGAAGAAAAGTGTCCCAATTTTCGATGGCAATCAAGACAGACAAAGTGACTAAATGTGCATTATTTATAATTAAACAGATTGAAACTATTTGTTTAATTAAAAAGAACTTTTGTTCAATTAATATACAGGTAAAAGGGAAAAAATGGCATGTGTCCAAAGGAAAACTTACCACATCTTTTTCTGCATCTTTGTTTTCTGAAACATAAGAAGATGTATTAAAAACATGGGCTGTGGCCACAAAAGCTCATGATACCATCTACATGTTTTGTTAGTCTATAAAGTGCTACCAGACCAGTTTTTGTTTAAGTTTATCCTGTACAGACTAACTCAGCTACCTGCTGGAGCTTCATTCTCTACTAAGTTATTATATAGATGGAGAAATACCTCTCACAGAACTGGAAGGGACCTTGAGAAGTCACTGAGTCCAGTCCACTTCCCTCACGGCAAGACCAAGTACCATCCCTGACAGATTTGCCCCAGATCCCTAACTGGCCCCCTCAAGGGCTGAACTCACAACCCTGGATTTAACAGACCAATGTGCAAACCACTGAGCTATCCCTTCCCTCATAGACATTAATACACTAATCCAACTATATTTTAAAAATATATTAGTGTGAATTAGTGTAACCACTACATTGAGAAGCTGTGTAAGGGAGTTACTCAATCTTAACCACAACTTTCAATGTTGAGCAGGCTGTTCAACTAGAGCAGGCTGACATGTTCAAGGAACTGTAAGACTCCCTTCTGCCCAAATGGATGGGTCATACTGTACCTGCTACATAGATCCCAACTAGAATGCTTGATTAATATCTAATTCCTCTTAGTAATCCCAGCCAAATTCCACTTGTTCTGAACATGATCTTTTCCGTTAACTGTAGAATCTGAATAGTTTACTATAATTTTTAAGGCCTCAGTTCCAAAAGCTCGTCAGAGACATACTCACAGGGCTCGTCTAGACTATGCAGAAGATTCAAAAGATTCCGATCTCACTTTTGAAAGCAGAGCTTTCTAAAGTGAAAGTAGTCAGGATGCGGCTTTTTCGGCAATCCCTCCTCCCTTTTTTGAGCCACGTAAACCTCATTTTTGAGGAAAAGCGGCTTTTTGAAAAAGGGCGAGGGTTGCCTCTTTCAAATCTTCCGCATGCTCTAGATGAGCCCTTAGTTCCCTCTGAGACAAATTCTGATCAATTCTGCTTTTAACAGACGTAACAGAGAGCACATTTTGGCTCCCTTTTTGAGAATTCTGTACAGCTGAACTAAACTTCTAAATATGTGTATTTTTTTCCAACTACAGATTGAATCTCCCAAATCCTGGACTCTCTGGTCCAGCAACATCCGTGATCTAGCAGGGCCAGGGATGCTGCTGCACCAAAGAACCCCGAAGCAACGCAGTGGCTGCGAAAGCTGTGGCTGGGCTAGGCGGCGTCTGGGGAGCCCTGTCCTGGCCCGGAACCCCCATCATCAATGGGGCCAGGTGGTGGCCAGAGAGCCCCAGCCCAGGAACCCCGGCATCAATGGGGCCAGGCAGTAGCCCGGGAGCTCCTGCCTGGGCTGGTGAACCCCCGGCTGCAGCTGGGCTGCCTGTGGCCAGGCGGCCCTAGCCAGGAACCCTGAGAAACCCTGGTGGCAGCGGGGCTGGGATGACCAGGCAACCTCTGCTGGGGAACCCCCGGCTGAAGTGGGGCTGGTGGAGGCAGGTAGCCAGAATCCCCAGCAGCAGTGTGGGGTGGCCACGTGGTGGTGACTGGGGAAGCCCTGGTGGCAGCAGAGCCAGCTGTGGCGAACACCCTGTGGCAGAGACCAAGCAGTCCCCCCCCATGGACCCCAGGAGACCCTGGGACAGTGGGCAGGCAGCAAAGTGGGGAGCTGTGATGGGCCAACATTAGTGGGGCCAGCGGCAGGGCAGGGAGTCCCAGGGAGAGAAGCCCGGGAGCGGGGCAGCCAGCAGAGAAGCACTGACCTCCCCTGGTCTGGCAAACTCCCTGGTCCAGGTCAGCTCAGATCCCAAGGGTGCCGGACCAGGGAGGTCCAACCTGTAGTGTCATTTTATACGCAACAATGAAAAAACTAATACCCCTTTCTGCCTTTTTATTCTTATGTTTGAGAATAGGGTTATCTTCCAGGATTTGCAATAGGATTCTTAGAGGATTTAGCAACTTGAGCAGCTTCCACGTGTATAATGCTAAAGTGAAGCTAGTAAACTTTACACTCCAAATAAAAACATCATTGTATTAGAGAAACTGAGGGTACAATCTTGGTTACCACTTGCCACCCCCCACCTCTGAGCCCCTATACTAAGGTCATTCACACTCTCACCTACGGAAAGAGCTAATGCTGCTCTCCTTAAATGGTCAGGAGATTCTCACTAAACTAAACAGTTTTACAGACTATTTCCCACTGGAGACTGAAGCCCCGATTCAGCAAGATACTAATCAGATGCCTAACTTTAGGTATGTAAGTATTCCCACTGAAATCAAGGACTAACCAGGTACTTAGAGTAACACATATGCTTAAGAGTTCTGCTGAATCAGGGCCCAAGAGAGCAGGAGAACAGCTCTTAAAATGGACCCACTGCATGGGCAGCACAAGCGCCACAAGGACAACCTCAGTTCTTACTAGCTTTGGAAACTTGAGTCTCTGTGCATCTCAAGTTATCCATGGGAAAATTAATTACCTTTATTTGTTTTATTATATGATGTCCTTATCTTAAGTAAAACACATCCAACTACAAGGAGGAACATGAAGATGAAAATCCCAGCAACCCAAGCTGCAGAATTCTCAGTCCCTGGGGGGAAAAAAAACAAAAACAAACTTGAAATACTAAGTCAAGCATAAAACAGGATTTTTTTTCTTTTTCAGTGTAAGAACATAGATGTTCCAGATAAAAATAGAGACCAACATTTGTTGAAATATAGCAGTTTGTTACAGTGACAGCTCTAGTTTCTCCCCCAAGAAAGTCACCATCTCTCAGATATGAATACACCATCAGAATATCGATACTGGTGCGTGTTAGTGCAAATTAAAAGACAGAAAAAGGGAATCTATAAGCTCTGTGGGGAAAATAAATTCAATGTATTTTATATCCTTTCAGATGTATGTCACAATACAGGTACAGGCAATCCCCGGCTTACGTACAAGATAGGGACTGTAGGTTTGTTCTTAAGTTGAATCTGTATGTAAGTCGGAACTGGCGTCCAGATTCAGCCGCTGCTGAAACTGACCAGCGGCTGACTACAAGAAGCCCGAGGCAGAGTTGCTCTGCCCTGGGCTTCCTGGAATCAGCCGCTGATCAGTTTCAACAGCGGCTGAATCTGGACACCAGTTCCAACTTACATACAGATTCAACTTAAGAACCCCAGGCGTCCCCAAGTCAGCTGCTGCTGAAACTGATCAGCGGCTGATTCCAGGAAGCCCGGGGCAGAGCAACTCTGCCTCGGGTTTCCTGTAGTCAGCTGCTGGTCAGTTTCAGCAGCAGCTAACTTGGGGACGCCTGGGTCAGAGCAGCTGGGGTGCTGCTGGGTTGGTCCAGTAGCGCCAAGAGCAGCGCTGCGGGACCAACCGGCAGCGCCCCAGCTGCTCTGACCCAGGCGTCCCGAGAAAAGCCTGGTCTGCTCGGGGGGGGGGGGGGGGGGGGCACACTAGCTGCCTCCCCCAGCAGACCAGGGAGACGTGGGCGGCGGGACCGAGACACGCCGCGGTCCCCCCGCCTGGGTCCTCCGCGGCTTTGCTCCGCGTCTCCCTGGTCTGCTGGGGGGGGGGGGGGCGGAGGGCCCTCCCAGTAGACCAGGGAGACGCGGAGCAGCTTTTCTTGCCCCGGAGGACGCGGGCGGTGGGACCACGGGCGCGTCTGGGTGGTCCTGCCGCCCACGTCCTCCAGGGCAAGAAAAGCCCCGTTCGTAAGTGCGGATCCGACATAAGTCGGATCCGCGTAACCCGGGGACTGCCTGTATTTTGCAGGTTTTAATATTTAACTAAACTACCAATAGCTTTAAACTGTGTTAACATGACAGCTTGGAAAAGCATGTCTACTTTGTCATGCTTTCCACCAAGACAAGACACCTGTGCTAGTTTAAAAATCACCACAAGTATTGGCTGGTTACATAACCCATACTAGGAAAGTCTTTGTCTCAATTTAGTGGCTCCCAGTGTGCATAGCGTGGGATCATCAATCACTTAAAAGTAGCATTTCAAGTCTCACTTTCATAATCTGATTCTGAATTAACCATAATGGGTCAGAAACTCACATTACTCCTCTAAGCATAAATTATACTGTACCTTTGGGTGGATGGTCACACTCCAGGTCAACTGTTGCATTGCATTTCTGCACAGTTTCTTTCCCTTCTGGGCACCTAACATTTGTAACAAAAATATAATTATCAAGTCTGTACTTGTGCTCATCCCTGTTCTCATAGAAACAATATAGACATGTATTAAAAGTATAAATTTTGTAAAAGAAAAATTGTCCTTACCACTTACTAAGAAAGAGAACTTGAAATAACAGATGAAGAAAAAAAGAATTCTAAACATTTGTATGACAGTATAGCTAAAACACAAAAGCCCAAGGGGCGACATTTATGTGCACAAATATTTACTGAAAGAAAAAAATACTAACTTAAAGTATGAAATTAGTCTGCAGCAATAGTTGGCCCCATGCTATAAAATTCTAGGTATTCTACTGACATTAGCTGTCCTGAATGGTGTCCTGCAAAGCTTATTCAAATGTGGCAGGCGAAGGAATCAGAAAATATAGCAGGAACATTTGTGTACAGGCAAAGCATCAAGCAGGAGAGCAACTCTCACAGATACACAGTTCAGGCATGCATTTAACTTCAAACACATAAGCAGTCCCTTTGACTTCAATGAATTATTCATGTGTCTAAAGATAAATGTGAGTAAACGTTTAAAGAAGCTGAGTGCTACATTTTTACACACAATATAGAAGACTACTGCCAACATCAGCTACTGTACATACTTGGACTTGCATCTGTAACACATTTCACAGCCTTGAGTAGGGCAGAAATAGCCTGGCTTGCACTGACATTCAGTATCGCTCGTTGAAGTGCAGGTCCTCACAGTTACTTGATCTGAGAAAAATAAGTTAATCACAAAAGTTACAAATGTAATCAGGCTGAACTGGTGATCCCTCTTCTATCAAAAATAAGTTACACCCACACTATAAAAAAGAAGTTATTTTTAAAAAGCATAAGCATTCTTAAATCTATGAAAATAACAATAGGACTGAGGCAACAGACTTTTCTGAGGAACAAAGACTAATGATACTTTTCCCAAAACAAGCCAAATGTATTTATATATGAGACCACGCTTTGTACCTTCTTTGCACAGTTTACATGGCATGCATTCATCTAGGCCATTTGCATGAGCAGTGTAATCCTCCCCATCTCTGCAATGGCTACAAACGCCTTCAGTATGGGGAATCTTGCAGTGGTTAGCAACATAAGTGCCTGTAAGAAGGAAGAAGAAGAATTCAACATTATAGCTGTATACCTCAAGTAGTATTAGGATACAGTTAACTGTATTCAAGCATATTGCAATAAGTACTTTCTCTATTGTCTGCTTCAAAAGAACTCCTTTTGAATGGGATTAAATATAGGCAATAAATCCAGGAAGAACAAATGAGATATCAGTGGCCAGATAACATTAGAAAAATAAGTAAATAACTAATAATCAGAGGCCAACAGACTTGGAGTTTGTCTCCACTACAGAAAGAGGAAAAAAATATTTTACAGAAGTTTTCATCAATAATAGTTCCGTTTTTTGTTTTTTTTTACTTTTTGTTAAAAAGGACATTTTTCTGAAATACCAGGGGTGAGAAATAACCATCCCGCAGGCCAGGGTTAGCCCCTGGCAGTCTGCCATCACTGTGTTTACCTGCGGTTCCACAGATATGCATGCTTGCAGCTCCCAGTGGTTGAGAATGTCAATCCACAGCCAACGGGAGCTGCAAGCACCCAGAAGTATGGAAGCAAAGGTAAACAAAGAAGCAGCGGTGTGCCAGGGGCTAATCCTGGCAAACCACCTCTGTCTTCTTGTCCCCTGTGATGTACTCTACTTACAAAGGTGCCTGTATTTTTTAATGGAAGATTTTAACAACAAAGTAATTGTGTCAGTGTTTTCCCTAGTTCTATATGGACACACATTGCCTATTGACAAATAGGGATGTTAGTTTGTCATCGTTCAACACAACTATCAGTTTGTGTTCAGAACAGGCTCGGAATAGATTCATGAAAATGCTTCACGTGAGACTGATGTGACTGGGAGCGTGTTGGGGAGCTCAGACAGCTCTGGCTAACGCTCTTTCTCTGAAACCAGTGCCATTAGCTGCTCACTGAGTTAAATTCACCCTTGTGCAGAGAGCCCACACAAGACCTACCCTGAACTTACATCTTACCTATGGCTCTCCAGTCACGAGTTCATCCCATGTGAGTGAACTGTTGAGCCTGTGGAGAGGACTCAGGCTGCTGTGTCCCCTTGCTATCAACTGCACAATCAGGGTGGAATTCCTTGAAACAGGGCCCAAGTCACAGTAAAATAATGATGTGTGCTGTTCAAGGTCTCTGCGCCAGGGTGAATTTGACCCTTGAGTACTAAATTCACTCACAAGATTCAGAAAATCTACAGGGCAAGCCTCGTGTATAACAAATTGAGGTTAGCTTTGTCCAAGGAGCATTCTAAATGAAAGTGGCCCTATAAAGAACAAATAAATTTAACACACATCTACAAGAGGTATAGCCATATAGTTTACAAAATTAAGGAAGTTTTGCTCATAGATTTAATACACATCCAATATCTGCTATTGACACTGAGTGTTTGAGTCTGATAAGCATTATTACAATTAGGTAACGCTGGGGGATAAAACAATGACCGGGGCTTTGGTTCAGTTTTCAAGAGTTCAGACAAAGTTCTTCATCTCTGAACTGCTTCCTTCAGTATTGATGTAGACTCTGCCTTTTAGCACAGGCCCATGTTTCTTGACAGACTGCCAAGGTTACTCATGCCCAGCCTATTTCATGAAAGGGTGGATACCATTCTGAAGTGAGCTGCTGAATAAGAGGAGGGAACAGCATAAAATGGCTCTCGATGGCTTTTGCCAACATGTATTGTTCTTGTATACAGTTTTTAATCTTAAAGCTAAAAAACCCAACAGCACAAACATCTTCTCTGAGAAATGCTCCATTAGCCAAGGAAACTATAAATCATGAAGTGCTTACCAGCAGGACAGTATTTACAGCAGTAGTCATAATACAGATATTCTCCATCACCACAACTGTGGCTGCTGGGCTCTGCTCTTCGCTCAGATATTGCTGATGAATCAACCTACAGAAAATACACCCCCAATGTGTTGAATGAACAACTCCCCATCACTGTACATCCTCAGTGCGATGCCTTTGGACGTATTAGGTTATTCTAAGACTTCAACAAGAAAGAGGAAAAATTCTCTCTCGTTAAGTATAAAAGTTACAAGTAACTGCAGCCGAGTCTGTTATTTCCAGGACCAACTGTGCCAGCCCGTCACGCCAACCACCCAAATCACTCAAAATCTAGGGCTCAGAGTGGTTGCACTGTACTCTAGGGACAGCTCTGACTGCAGTAAGGACAAAACAGCATGATGGGGGCTTGAGCAAAGTAAACACATTTTAAAAAGCACTATCAAACCCATCACACTGTAATCTCAAGGTGGGCTTTGTTTTTGAAAGAATGCTTAAAGGTGATCTGCAAACATCATTCTTTTAAGATTAGGCCTTTGCCCTTTATTGCTCTTATATAAGGGGAGCCTGAAAGGCATTTCAGGTTTTAAGATTTCTTCCCCTCCCCCAACTCTGGGAGAGTCAGGGATTTTGAATTTGGTCTTTCTTGATTTTGCAAAATGACCACTGGGAAGGCCTGAGAGCAGGCCTACCAACAGAAGGGACAAAGGGGGCAATTGCCCTGGAGCCCAGCCATTCAAAGAGAACTTGAGCTCTCAGCCACCAACGCTGCTACTGTGGCACTGGCCTTCTGGATCCCTTTGAATTGCCACTGGAGCAGCAATGAGTCATGATTTTGTGATGGATGGTCCAAGACTTAGTGCTCTAGCCCAGGAGACATAGGTTCAATTCTCTGCTCCATCAGAGGCTTCCTGCGGCACACTGGGCTCTGTTTGCGTCTTGGGGCTTATCTACATGATAGTGTAGGTATCTCTTACTGCACCTCCTCAAGGGACAGTACGTAGTTCCAAGAAAAATTGTGTCTCCCCGTCACCTTGTGTCTCTCCATCTGTCTGTTGTACGCGTTTGTCTTTTGTCATATATTTCAATTGTAAGCTCTTTGGTGCACCAACCTTTCTTTTTTATGAGTATGCTATACAGAGTATAGCAAAAAGAGTTCCTTAGACTTACTTGGAGTCTCTCCAGCAAATACCAGCAGCATAGCAATGACTAACTAAATCATAGCATAGTGATAGAAAGGTAGCTGTGTTAGTCTGGTGTAGCTGAAACAAAATACAGGACTATGTAGCACTTTAAAGACTAACAAGATGGTTTATTAGATGATGAGCTTTCGTGGGCCACATCCACTTCCTCAGATCAAATTTTCTTCCACTATTTGATCTGAGGAAGTGGGTCTGGCCCATGAAAGCTCATCATCTAATAAACCATCTTGTTAGTCTTTAAAGTGCTACATAGTCCTGTATTTTAAATCATAGCAGGATCTTAAACATTGGAATTTAGGGAGTTGACATTTAAAACAAAAATCAGGGACCATCTGTCCCTGCCCCCTTCCACTAGTATCAAGTGGGGATGTAAAATACCATGTATTTGATTAACTGGCTAAACAATTAACATGAGGTTAACCAATTAAGGAGGAAACAACAAATGGTCTGGTAGCACTTTAAGAGACTAACAAAACATGTAGATGGTATCATGAGCTTTCGTGGGCACAGCTCACTTCTTCAGATGACTGGAGCTTTGAGTTTAGCATGTGCAGACTCAAAATAAATAGGAGAGAAGGGGAAGGGGGGAGGAAAAAAATTAGGGGAATCAGACAGGGAGCTAGAGGGAATTAGTAAATATCTGAAGATTGGGTAGTTAAAACTAAGCAGATAAGATTCAAAGTCAATTGACGGGAAGGAGACTATCAACTGACTGATTCTTATCTGCTTTGTTTTAACTACCCAATCTTCTTACGGATTCCCTCTAGCTCCCTGTCTCCCAACCCCCTCTTTTTTTTTCCTCCCCCACCCCTTCTCTCCTATTTATTTTGGGTCTGCACATCCTAAACTCAAAACTCCAGTCACCTGAAGAAGTAGGAGCTGCTTTACCCTGGTGTGAGCAGCCCCAACCTCTGGCCCCTTTGGGCCTGCCTGCAGCAGCCCTTGGCTCTGATGCACAGGACCTGAAGGAGACCCCATGGTAAGGATGTTAAATTTTGATTAATCAGCTAATCGAGTAATTGATGGAATTTCCAGAATGGAAACCCTGCGAACTGGGACTGCTTTGGTCCCACTCCCTCCGTATCCGTGCTGCGCCTCTGCCTTCTCTATCCCCTAGCAGAGATGGTGCTGGGGGAAGAATGGCGTTTAAGCTTTTAAGCCAGTTCCCCCCAGCACCAGCTCCTGCTCTGCTCCCCCCCTTGGTGCCTCTGATACAGTGACTAGTTGAGTAGCAACTAGTGACTCAACTACCCGATAAGCCAGTGTTTCCCAATTTATTTGGCCATGGAACCCCTAGAATTGCCTTTTAAAAAAAAAGGCCCCTGCCACATTTCGTTGATGGGAAAAAAAAAAAAAAAAAAAGCAAAAGCCCTTGCCATGGCGGGGGAGGGAGGGGGAAATGGCTGGTGGGAAGCAGAACTAGCCAGGAGGGGGTTGGGGGAGCGGGGCTGGCCGGGAGGGGGTCAGGGAGAGTGGGGCTGGCTGGAGGAGCAGTGGGAGGGGAGGAAACCGGCCAATGGGGAGCTGGGATGTCCCGGGCGCATGCAGATCCTGGGGCACATTGCGTGAGTCTGGCCCCAGGGATTCCACACCCCTCCCCAGCCCCTTTCCTCTCTACTGCGTAGATGTGTATTGCCTGGCTGGTAGACATGCTCACTCAGTGTGAGTGTGTCTACTTGCCAGGCAGTACACAACTCCGTACAGATACACATGATAATAATAAAGCTTTTAATTAGAAAATACCAGACATTTATATGTCCCGTATTTTCTCAATTTGTTTCGTGGAGAGAAAGCTCAAATACCTGACGGTCCGGTTCAAAACTGGACACCTGGCAACCCTACCTAGATGTGTCTGACCAGTGAAAAGGGAAAGGTCCGGATCTGGCCAGTTCCTGGTTGGGGGAGGAGGGGCGGAGGACAGGAATTGTGTCCTGGCAGGCCAGCACACATCACTGATGTCTTCGCCTGGGAAATGACAGGAGAATGCTCTGGATACTTGGCATGCAAGGCCAGGGTTCGGGGAAGCGAGTTTCTGCTTTGCTCTCCTCTGATTAGCAATCTAGCCACCTCCAGACGCCTTTGCGGCGACGCAGAGTCAGACGAAGGCTTTGATTTGTCTCTGCCGAGCTCCTCACTCAGGCTGCCAATCAATCAACACGCCAGGCTAGTCCCGCAGCCTCCGGGAATTCACCCTTCAGTAAATACAGGTGACGGAATCTCGTGACGGAATCTCCGGACGCAGCCCGAGCGGGCAACCCCTAAGGGCCACGGCGCAGCTGCAAGATCCCGGGAGCGAGCTCTCTACCAGTCCATAGTTGAGAGAAAAGTTTTTTTTCTTAAAAGCGGGGAGAACAGCCCCTCCCCCCCCCTTTGCCCCGGCAGCCAGAAACACCTGGCCCGCAGGGGATCTCCCCCCAAACCCTTTCCCCCAGCGGGCTCTCGCCCAGAACCGAAGGGAGCGACAGCTCCCCTGCCCTGCCCCCCATAGTTCAGCCGCCGGGCAGCCAGCGAGCGGGGCTGGGCGTTCCCCGGCGGAGCTCGGGTGCCCGGGATCGGCACGGCCCGCTGCGCCCACCCCCCAGGGACAAGGGCGTCGCCCCGCCCGCACTTACCCCCAGCAGCAAGAGCAGCAAGAGGAGCCCGGCGCCCATGGCGGAGCCCGGCGTAAACTGAAGAACCGGCTGCGGCCGCCCGGCTCCAACACTCACCAGCTCCTCTTGGGCGGAGCCTGCCGCCAGGGCGCTGAGCCACAGGGCGGGGGCGGAGCTCGCCTCTAGCCCCGGACACCCGAGCCCCCCTCCCCGCTTGCTGGTGTCTCCCTGACGTAGCTAAGAGTGTGGGGTGATTTCCTTTGTCGCTCTGCCCCGCTCCAGTCCTTCGTGAGTGCCTCGAACAGGCAAAGCGAAGGCTCCACTCGCCCCTCCCTGCCTTAGTTCATAGACAGCCCCTCTGCCTTACTCCTCACCTCCCTGAGAAGAGGCTCTTACGTTAAAATTGCCTTCCCCTGGGCATTAAAGTGTCTCAGTTACTCTGTGGCTTTAAAAGGACCAGCAGCCTTGTGCCACTAGGGCTGGTAGCCAGTAGTCCACTATCGGATAAGCATAAGCTTGTGGGGTAGTTGAGTGGAGTATGGACTACTTGCTTCCCCCAACCCTTGCTGGGGAGAGATCTCTCTGCAGTGCCACCTGCTCCCCCCCCCCATCACAGGCATAAGTATGGTTGCCAGATGATTTCAACAAAAATACCTGACACACTTAACATCACACTCTACATTACATTTTATTTATAAAATTCCAGACATTTCTATTTTCTCCATTTGTTTCCTAAACAGAAAACTCAAATAGTAGATGATCAGGGTCAAAACTGGACACCTGGCATAAGGCGGGGGATGGGGTGACTGCTATGGCTTCAGCCCTGTCCACAGGGCTCCCAGCCAAGCAGCTCTGTTCCAGGTGTCCAGGGCTGGCCGCAGGCAGGGGCTACTTACCACATTTAAAATGCAGAGGTGCAGTGCAACTGGCTCTGGGAGCTACCCCGGCTGTAGCTCTACAGAGTGGCCCTTATCGACTAATTATGTAGTCAGTACAAATTGTATCAACCACACAATTAGCCAGATAACGGCAATTTAACATCCTTTTGTGGCCCTTAGAAACTAACAAAAATATATAGAACCAGTGCTTTTTTTTGTGATGGTACTACACAGTACTGGTACCTGCAGTCAGAGCTCAACAACTTTTCCCCTGGAGTACCAGTACCTTTTTTGTGTTTAAAAAACCAACCAACCAAACAAAAAAGCACTGTATAGAATCATGAGCTTTTGTGGGTAAAACCCCATCTGAAGTGGATATCACCCGTGAAAGCTCACAACTCTATGTATATTAGTTAGTCTTTAAGGTGTCACAGGACTGCTCTTCTTTTCCAGTAGACACATCATGGTCGTAGTAAATTCCTGGAGTAAAAATGGCACCTAAAGCTTCTGCTACCAAGTACACAGGGTGCTGAGAACATTTTTTTTCTAACATCAGAAATGCTTCTTTAGATAAACAGACCAATGATCCCTCCTTTCTGCTGAAAAAAAAACTACCCAGCCTAAATGGCAACCGTGCTAAATACCGAATGTGTAGACAGATGCAGTCCTTGACTTAAAAGAATGACAATGGTAAAATATGATTTTTCTGTGGGTCAGTGGTCTCTGATCTGAAAAAGGTTCCCCACCCGTGCCCTAAATAAAGACAATGTTAAAACTTTTTGTAATGCCCATTAATATTTTACTTTATTTAAAACAAAGTTTGCTAAACTGACATGGTAAAGCACTTAGTCTGTTTAATCATTTTGACTTATATTTCCTTTTTTTACTGTTTATATATACTCCATTATGTTATAGTTGTTATGTTATAGTTGCGTATTTACCATTTTATGCTCCAGTAACCCAATATGAATAATTTAGTATTTACCTTAGAGATAAGCGAAGGCATTTTGTCTTCGTGGGTGGGTGGTTGGCTGGTGGTTTGCAGAAATGATTATTTTCAGTGGGGTGGGCCACAGGCCAAAAAGTTTGAGAACCACTGGTTTAGTGGGATCATGTCTGCTTCCAGTGACTGGACCCAGAAACTAACATCCTGAGATTTAAAGATATTTCTCTTCTGGTTTGTGTGGAAGGGGCTTGTACTTGTACCTACTGAAGGATCTGGGTTGGATTCTCTTGGATGACCATGACAAGTATTTTCTATCTATCTTCTTCACTGAAAACACGCACATGAATGTTCTCTTTCTGATTTACAACTACAGCAATTATTTGTTGATTTAATCCAGCTGCTGTTTTAGCAGGCTGTGTATATTAAGCAGGAACAGATGTTGGAGACTCCTCCCATCCTGCCACCTCTAATGTCAAATTGGTGTACTAAGGGAATGTTTCTATGTCTGCACTGAAAATCTCTAAGAACCTTAATATTACTGCTAATAGGACTAATACAATGAATAATGGGAACTAATGAAATTCCGTGAGGATGCATACGGTTTCTTAAAATGGAAGAGTTCCAACAACTTCAAGCATTTGCTCACTCAGCACCTGCCAATGGCATCCAAATCAGCATCCCCACTCTTTGGCCCAGACTATCTTTACAAACTTTTACATTCTTTTCCAAAATGTACATCAACCATACCCTGAAGACATAACATTCCTGCAATAGAGGATAGGTTTCTATATCAGCACATTGCTAGCTAGTCTAATGCAAGGTCTGGAAAGGAGATAAACACAAAAATATGAAAACATAAAGACAAGACACAGAAGCATTGACAGTTGAGAGAGGCCAGATAAGTACCAGCTGCTGAACACAAAGAACTTGGAGGCAAGTTGTTTGTAATAATCAACATTGTTTGAAAGCGGATGCAGGAACGAAGGCCAAGATTTTTCAAGGGTAACTACTGACCTTGGGTGTCCAGACTTAAACATTCAGAAGTGCTAGATTTTTAGACAGTCCTGAGTACCTGCCCATGCAAAGTTTGGCCCCACCATGAATATTAAGGAAAGAAGGGATCAGTCTAATCAACGAGTCTGACCTCTTGTATGTCACAAGCCAGAGAATTACAACTACTTACCCCTGTGTGGAGTAACACACAATAACTTGTGTTTGGCTAAAGCACACCCTCCAGAAAGACTCTAGTCTTGATTTGAAGACACAAGAAATTGAAAATCCATCACTTCCCTTAATAATTTACTCAATGTTAATCACGTTTAGAATTTGTGTATCATTTCTCATTTGAATTGGTGTGGTTGCAGCTGTAATCCTAGCTAGTTGGGAAGCTAAGGGTAGCAGATAATTTGAGCTCGGGGGTTCTGGGCTGTGGTGTTTAATGTATTATGCCAGTTGGGTGTCTGGCACCACTGATTAGCAAGTGGCAGCTAGAACAACATAGGTGGCATGTTGTGATCGGTGCTCTCCCTGTAAAGGGCTCATGGTGATAACGTGGTGGATCTGTACGGTGTTTCAGCAAGACAGACATCCAGAAATCACCTATCACTTTTGAAAAGCACGGCCTAGATTTGAGAGTTAAGCCACTGTTAGATCATTACATTTAGCCATTCCCATTCCATACACAAGACAGAGAACATCTACCAGACATTTCTTTGATCATCATCCATGAGCTGTTCCTCCTCCTTTCTGGAGGAAGACAAGTCATTGAGTCACTCAGAGCTAGCATGGAATGCTCCTCTCTTCTATAGACGTATGGTAGCCCGCTATACACCTATAACTGTATACTGTTTAGTGGGAAAGCATGACATAAAATTCATGTAATGTATGTAAACGGCTACAAAATGAGAAAAGTCCCAAACACAAATTGTCATGGAAAGTTCTGTGTAATTTTATTTCAACATATCAAGCACAAACAGGTTCCCTTAACTGGGGAACATGACAAGGAACGTAGTTAAAAATTTGGAAACATTTACATTTGAAGTTGGCCAGTCTGGCACCACCACTAAGTATTTTAAGGCTGTATATATAGCAGTACTTACCACTCAGAGCTACTTCAGGCCAGACAAGAAAGGCTTAGTACTGACTGCCGTCTATAGAGAATATTGCAAATTTTTTTTAAAAATGGTGTAAAATAGGAAGACTATTAACAGGGTTAACAATGCAGTGGCAAAGCCCTTACCCTTCCTGACCTTTACTGAGATGTGCCTACAATCAAATACACAAACTTGCTCCCTCATATGGGGCAATGGGCAATTTCAGAGGAATTCTATACAACTCTTGTGTTATTATAATATAAAAAACAGCCACATTGCCAAGAAAAAGTCACCAGGATTTATAAACAAGCATGTCTGACATTTGACTCAGTGGATCTAGTTCAGGACCTAATCAGCTCTGTGTACTGAATGATTCCCATTTCATAAGAGTGGCAACTCTAGGAAATTGTGCATATTTACAATCTGTGCAGTGTAGAGTGATGCACATTCTCAAGTCCATCTGTGTGTGTGTCAACAGCAAAATCCTAAGAGAAACGGTGACCGAAAACCAAGTGGCTGGAGTTTTGGACCATCGTCCGGGGGTCCCCTCGCATAACTGAATGAGACCAATAAACATCTTGAAAATTGACAGTAAGAATCCTTCCCACCTCCCCAACCTTTAGAGCTAGAAAACAATCCAATGGAACCATTCTAAAGCCATGTGGATGTTCATCATTATTGGGGCACCAATACTGCTTGGTAATTATTGATTGTATCAGAAAATGATGAGACATAGAAAATAAACTGCACAGTTAAAGCTACATTTGGCTTTAGCATTAAGGCCCGTACAGGTAAAGAGGTCCTTGAAGATGTACACGTAAAAAGGCAAATGACAATCTGAAGGAACTAAACAAGGTTGGTTCCCTGGGTCCCTTTTTAGCCCGTCTCTTTTGTCCATCTCTGCTGTGTTGGTTTTAAAGTGCTTGGTGCCTCAATGGGCTCCTTGCGCGAGTGTCCCCCTCCTGCAGCCAGTAACTTTTATTGCTGCCAAACGTAGTGCTTTTATTTGAAGACATAATTAATGAACAGCTGACACGTAAGAAAGACGCAAATGAGAAACCAACAGCGAGAGTCCAGGAGGAGGTTTTCAGAAGCGGTCCTCCTGTAGAAAGATTTTTTGTTCAGAGCAGTGAGGTTTCTGAAACAACAAGGAATAAAAGTCATTTGCATCTAGGAAAGAATTTTACAGATAGATATTCTTCTCCCTGTCCCTCCCGCCACCCACCCAGTCCCAGACACAGATAAACACACAGCTACCATTCCCAGTCCTGGAGATCCTACACAGATAAAACTCCCTGTGACTTAAATTTAGAAGCCTGTTTTGATGAGTACAAGATCAGGCCCACAAGTTTTTCTCTTTTAACCAGGGAATAATATAAATATGTCCTGTCTTTTATCCCTTGTCTACCTTTTATAAACTATAAAACCTTTGAGACAGATATTGCCTCACTATGTGTATGTGAAGAACCCAGAACAATGAAGCCCCGATATTGATTACTATGATTAGGGTCTCTTGGTGCTACTTGCAATACAAACAATTATTATAAAAGGGTTGATTTTCATGCAACAGAAACAGTAGGAATACAATTTTCAGAAGGCATTAGGACCTGGAAAATCCAGCTCTGATTGTAGGACAGCCCATGACTAGTTTGGGCACCCAAATAAATGTCTGGATTTTCAAGCCATTTCAGCGTGATGAGTGCAGGATTTTTCAGGAAATCTGGCCTTCTCACAGATCGGGGACTGCTGAGCCAGGGCTGGCTTTACCATGAGGCGAACTGAGGCGGTTGCCTCAGGTGCCAGACTGTGTGTGTGTGTGGGGGAGGTGCCACCAGGACCCAGAGTATCAAGACCTTTCAAAGTTTTGGCCCAAGCAAGGGAGCATGGGGGCATCATTTGAGCTCCCCTCCTCAGCTGCCAAAATGTTGTGGGCCGGCCCTGAGCTGAGCACTTCTGAAACTCAGTACCCTCATCTGTGGCCAAATTGCTTGAAAAATTTGTACTAGATGTCAGAAAGGCAGCATAGATCAGAGTGAAGTGCAAAATTCAGGAATTGCCAACTGACTGTAAGACAATAAATTCTGTGCACATGCCAGGATTTATTAATTCTAGGGAAGAACAGGTTTCTTGGCCTTATCTTCTGAAATAACAATCTGCTGCATTTTATTCAAGCCTAAACAAACTTGTTAGCTTTCCAAAGTCATCAGGAGGAATATTGCCATTGGAAAAATCTTTACTAGTCCTGTCAAACAGCCTACAATGGAATTAGCTTCCCAAAGAGTGCCTGCATTGCCACTAACCCTCACTCTTCTCCTAGGGTTGCCAGATACTTTCACCAAAAAAAATTGAGAGAAAAAAAAGAGTCATTGTGCCTTTAAATCCCATGCTCCCCACTCCCCCCCAGTTTTTTTTTTAAACTGGACAGGGGACACAAATACCCGACTGTCCGGGCAAAAACCAGACACCTGGCAACCCTAACTTCTCCCTCTGATCAGTACTGTTTAGAACCATTCTGATGGGACAGAATCAGCCTGCAAAGCCAGATTGAATGAGGCTCTGAAGGGCACAAGACATCTCCTCATTCTTGCATCGTCCTCTCCACCCTCCCTCCCCCTCCATACAGACACAATCACATTCCCTGGCCTCCCCTGAATGCAGGAGCTGGCTCCCTGACAGCATGTCAATAGGCACCACCCTCCATGACAACCATGTCATGGCCCCACCCAGAGGCACCAACTTCCCCAGTTCCTGAGGGGTGCTCACTCCCACTCCCCGACTCCTCCCAAGCTTCCACCTCCAACCAGCCTCTTCCCACCCTGCGCGGTTCCACCCCTCCCCCACCTCTTCCTAACCCTGCTCCTCCCCCTCCTTCCCAGCTTGTTCGGAATGCTGCTAAACAGCTGATCGCAGCAAGCAGGAGGCACTGATATAAAGTGCTTCCAGTGTGTGCCGAGCACCCACAAAGTTGGTGCCTATGACCCAACCCACTTTGCACTCATACTTGCCTGACCTAGCACTTGTCCCTGTCCCAATGAAGTCAATAGGAATTTTACAATGGATTTTATTGGTCAGAGGATCAATCCATGCCACACAGGAGAATGACCGGAGCTCCCACAGGGATTGCACTTTCTAATACTCCTGCAAGAATGGGGTGGCAACACTCTGACCCAAGAAGAGTCAGAGTAATGGACCCCTGCAGAGACTGCCACCATTTCAGAAGGTTCAGCTCCAGTTTGCCAGTGCAGGAACCAGGAGTGATTGCCAGACATGATATAAAATGGAGACTTTACTCAAGCATGAGCTGACTCTCCCAAGACTCAATTACAGGCCCTTGGGCCTCTGATTCTTTCTCCTGAAATGACCAAGGCTGTCAAACACTGAAAGCAAAAGCAGAGCATCTATGTGGCTTTATCCCTATCCAGAGGTGCAAGTCAGCTGTAGGCATGTTGAGTTCCTTGACAAATAGGGCCTTCTGTGGCCACCTAGCAATCCGATTTCTAGCCAGCATTCTGGCTAGCTTCCCAGATATCTGCACCCATGCTATAACTTTAAGAGCTGAAAGCTCTGTAATGCTCTCATAAGATACTCTCACTGTTTTATGTAAAGGCTTGTCAACCTTTTCTATATTTTAATACAATACTTATAGGGCTCGTCTACATTGGCCCCTTTTCCGGAAGGGGCATGGTAATTTTTGAAATCGCAATAGGGAAATGCGCGGGGGACTTAAATATCCCCCGCGGCATTTAAATAAAAATGTCCGCCGCTTTTTTCCGGCTTTTAGAAAAGCCGGAAAAGAGCATCTACACTGGCCCCGATCCTCCGGAAAAAGCGCCCTTTTCTGGAGGATCTTATTCCTACTTCACAGGAAAGCCGAAAAAAGCCGGAAAAAAGCGGCGGACATTTTTATTTAAATGCCGCGGGGGATATTTAAATCCCCCGCGCATTTCCCTATTGCGATTTCAAAAATTACCATGCCCCTTCCGGAAAAGGGGCCAATGTAGACGTAGCCATGTTGTACCTTGAAACTGCATCCCCCCTGACTTAATATGGCTCAGAGGAGTTAAATACTAGAGGTTATTTTTTGTCCTCTCGAGATCATGGTGCTAACAAATGCAAATCACTACCTGTGTATGTCCTGCTGGGCTCTCTGTAGGGATAAGACAGTCATGTGGATTTCCTTCAAGTGATTCATTTCCTTTCCACACCGAGTACATGGACTTTCAAAACCTGCAGCAAAACATTGAATGGTTTACCAGATTTACCACATATCTCTGGTGATGGTGAAGATCTGATACTTGCTGGAGGATTTTTTTTTTTGCATGTGAGCAGCTGTATGCAATGAAGCACTTAAAAACAAAAAAGGGCACCACTAACATGGAACTTAATGTGGAGTGGAATTTATCATGAAAACCAAGCCCAGGCATGAGGCTGATCTGAAATCAAATTGGTATCCTCTCCACATACAGAAGACCCCCTTTCCCCCCGCCAATATCCCCAGCTTCCTTCTTTTCAGGGTGAGCACAACTATATAGTGGTTTGCAACCCTCGTGCTCTTAAGGGTATGTCTATACTTGCACCCTCCTTTCAGAGAGGGATGAAAATGAAGACATTCAAAATTGCAAATGAAGCCAGGGTTTAAATAACCCGCACTTCATTTGCATATTTGCGCTTTATGGTGCTATTCGGAAATAGCACTATTTTGAAATAACAGACGCTGTTAAGACGCGGTTATTTCAAGAGAAAACCCTTCTCTCGAAACAACTGATAAACCTCATTGTATGAAGAATAAGGGTTATTTTGAGAAAAGGGTTTTCTTTTGGAATAACTGCGTCTAGATTGCGTTTCTTTTTTCAAAATAGCACTATTTCAAAATAGCGCCATAACGTGAATATGCAAATTAAGCACAGGATATTTAAATCCTGGCTTCATTTGCATCCCTCTCTCGAAAAAGGGTGCAAGTGTAGACATACCCTTACACATTCAAGGGTACCTTGCTATCCCCTTCAAGAAAACATATCAGTGGGGGATGTGCAGGGGAAAGTAGAGGAAAAGTTGGCCTGCTCTCTCTTTAAATTAAGTGCTATAGAACTGCCACAGTGCACATTTTTCCACAATGTTTCATGCTGGAAATGATGGATATTGCTAAGTCAGTCCTTGGGAAGCCCTCGGGGCAGTACAGCCTGTCATGGACATGTGTGATCCTAGTAACAGGGATGGAAAGAGAAGACACAAATGACGAGTGAGAAGTATTTTACAGTAGCAGTAAAACAGCATCAAAGGAAATCAATGAGCCATATTCCAACACCTGTAATCAGACTAGGAAGTAAGTTAGCTCCTCAAGCTACTTTAATGAAATCAACAAAGGAACAAGATGCTACATTTGAGCTAGGGTATTAAAATCTGGCACAATATTTGCCAAGTACTTGCCGTCATCGTCCGACAGCTCCTGCACCGACTCTGGTGTTGAACAGCTGCTCTCAGTGTTCTGGCTGTGGTTGGATGGTTGGTCACTGGTTTTGCGATGCCTGCAGTCTTGTGCAGATCTCTAAATAAATGGAAATCAATAAGAGGAACACTGTCAAAAACTTGATGTGCAAAAGTTTGATGAGTTGTTAGCCAGTCTGGTAGGGAAAGTCCTCTGGAACCTAAAGGATTGATCATGGGAGGGGGGGAAAAATGGCTGAACAGAACACCTGTTCAGCACCACTCCAAATCAGATTCTGAAGATCTGATTTAGACACCCCTGCCTCCCCCCCCCCCCCCCACAACAATGTTCAGAAGCTAAGATTTTTAAGCTAAGAACCATAAACTCCAGTGGGCTATAATCATCTCCCAGTAAAACTTCAACAGGCTCTTACCAGGGAAGAACTTGGCCTGCTAGATTTTGTGCTTCTCTTGGTGGCTCTGAATCATGCTTCTAGTGCATAATCCAGACAGATCCAGACCAACATCCTAGACCTACCTGGATCTGAATTTCAGGAGACAGATTTTCAAAGGCACCAAAGAGATTTTTCCCTACCAGACTCCATTAGGAGTCACAGATACTTGTGTTCTTATTTCCCTTATGCACTTTTGAAAATTCTTCCCCATTTCTCTAGACAGGGAGTACCAAAGCTATATATCCAAACAGCAGAGAAACTGGAGTTTGAAATCCAGATCCAAAGCTAAACTTCCCCAAACGTTCAGGATCAGGCCATTTTAAAAAGGTGTGTGTTGTGTATTCGGATCCAGGTTCAGGTTTTGGTGTGGGCTATTTCTAACTAGTATTTAGCCCTTCTATAAAGCGCTCCTCATTTCAGAAGCACTTTACGAAGCATAAATAACAAAAGCAGCAGACAGGTAGATATTGTGGAAAGTGGATCAGAAATGCCCAGAAGGAAGCAAATGACAGAATCAGGAATAGAATTTGTATACCTCTGCTCAAACCCCTAGATTACATCTAGCCTAATGACGTGCTTGATAAATATTGAGCAGTAAAGTTCAGCTCAACCCCTCTCACCATCACAACCCAACATAAGAATCAAAGAATGTAAAAAATTGTACAAGGGAAGATATTATCTAACAAAAAAATCACAGTGTTAATTAATCAAGGACTCTGATTTTATTTTAAGATTTAAATAAGTGTTGCTTATACAAAGCTCTAGGTGTCCTAGCACGTAATTAGTATTACAACAAATCTCAGCACAATTACAATGATCCTTCAAACAGGAACTCAGCCAGCCAGCCAGCCTCCTACCAAAAAAAATATTAGCAGATTAGTATCTGAAGTAGGCACCGGGGAAATATCAGAAGCAAAGTACACAACTAGAGAAATAACCCTCTAACATCAGCGGCAGCCCTTAGATTTTACTGTGTCTAAGAAAACATGGCAAATCAGAGCTTAGCACTTGATCAAAGACACATCTGAAGAAAGATGCTATGTAAAATACTTCTCAAAGAGAGGCTTTCTAGTAGAGTGCTGGTTACCTTGTGTCGTATAACTTGGTTGTTTATACACATGGTTTTGTGGGATGACATCCTTGTGGATAGGCATCTCTCCATGGTTTGAAGTACCCCATCTTTCTCAAACTGGGCAATGTCATTTAAAGGGTCCCAGGGCCTTAAACTTTGGAAGCAAAAAGAAAGTATAAAAACACAGACCCACAGCAGGTTATGCATGAATTCCAAACAGGAGCAAATAGTCAGCCACCGGCTTAACAGATGCACCCACAGAACCAAATAAGATTTTATGAACATAAATTACTTCCATTCTGGCCCACCTGAATGTCTCAAACCCTGAGCCAGAGAGAGAGGTAACAAACTGAGGGCAGGGAAGGCTTCAGGTTCTTAGCATCCTTGGTCTCTTTGCCAAGGATGCTCATGAAAAACTGCAGCAAAGGTTTTGCAATACAGATGGGTCTTCAGGAAACTGAGCTGAGACTGACAACTCAGTCAGATCACACAGGCTGCTGAACCTCCGCGTAACGCACCTTCTTGTCCCTACTGGTCTGGCCTTGATTTGTAAAAATACCCAGGAGATTCTCCTCTTGGTCTCCTCTTTTCATTTTAATGACTGCACATTCGAGTAAGCACCAGGGAGAATTCAGTGGGAGGGTTGCCTGGCCATAGTGCTGGGAAATTGCAGTCTGGTCAAGGACAGGTCAAGTGATCTCAGGCATCAATGCAACAGGTCAGTGTATGATGTACATACAAAGCACCTTGCATTTCTGCTGGAACCCAAGAGGCAGTATCTGTGCTTAACCAGTTATAGCCACACACATAGCCATACATGCTTCAAGTCACTCACTCTTCATATCTGTAGCGCCATTCGTTGGTAGCGGCATCGTGTCGGAAGAGCAGCGGCTTCCACTCCGTGCCATTCTCCTTCCGCTCCCGTGAAGTGTTCCTCTGCTCTTCTTCCAATAGAAATTTCTCCTGAGTGGCCTGGTGTTGATCTCCTTTGTTTATTGCACTTGTTACATGCTGCCAAAGTCTAGAAATAAACAGAATCAAATACAACTGCTTCAAAACCAGCACCATACTCAGATCGTTGGGGCCTTAGAAAATGTGTGTCTAGTTCACCGTGATGTACTAGGACAGCCATGGCCAACCCATGGCTCGCGAGCTGCATACAACTCGACCCCCAAAAGTGCGGCTTGCAAAGCCGCTCCTGCACCCCCCTAAATGGCTCCCTCTCCAACTTCCAGCTTCCCTGTGCTTACCAGGTCAGAGTTGTGGGGGTTTAAAAATGGTGCCCAAGATGGCGGCTATTTTAAAGGGGCAGCCTCCTTTAAAAAAATTTTGTTTTTATTTTTTTGTTTTTTCTTGACAATTCTGGTGCGGCTCTTCACATTTTTTCTGCCGCTATTTTGGCTCTCTCTGTTAAATGGGTTGGCCACCCCTGTACTAGGAGAATTATGATAGGTTTAGTCAGCCTGAGCTTTGGCTTTACATTGATTTTTATCAAGAGGATGAAGAAGAATCCAGTATATAATGATCATCTCAACAACTAGCCATCTTTGCAGGATTTGAAGTGCTCCTTATACTTCCCGTTGGAAGAGGAATAGCAAGACAATAGTACATAGCTGTCTGGGGCCAGTAGTAAGTTTAAATGGTGGTCAAAGGAAAGCCTTTGTTGATCTGGCCCTATTAACCATTTAAAGCCTAGGAGGTAGAGACTGGAGTCATAACCAGGGCTAAATTCTAGCAGTCCATTTGGGGAAAAATGCACGAAATACCTGCAGTTATATGTACAATTTGGGTATTTGCACATGAAAAAGGCTATTTAGATGGTCCAAATAATGAATTAAATATATCAGTAGGCTGATTTGCACTTGCATACACCATAGACTGAAGGCACAAATGTAGGCACCCAACTGCATGCATCCTGTGCTACAAGGCTTCTACTAAGATTTAACTCTTGATGCTTCATTGACTCCCCCCCCCCCACCTTTCCTTATTCCCTTCACCTTGGAAGCACTAGTCAAACTGGACTTTCCTTTCCACCAGAATCTAATAAATAATTATGCTGCACTGTAAGCTTTAAGCAAACATTAGTAAAGTGCTGAATAAGACTTAAAACACTCCTGAGAGACAGACTACAGTCTGGCCAATTTAGCCATCCAGAAATGGCAGGGAATAATCTAGTGATCAGCCTTTCATGATTTCCTCTGTATGTGGGTCTATCATATAGCATCTGGGGAGGGAAAGTTAAAAAAAAAAAAATCACATGCAAGAAAGTGATTCCACAACCACAAAAATTGGCCTTAGAGGATTCCAAAGTAAGTGCAATAGGTGAAGCTACCATTGTTCAGTGTGATTTTTATTAACACAAACTCTAGCCCTGAGTACATGCAACACCAGCAAAAGCAACCAACCATTCAAGCACGCTATCCTTTCAGCAGTGGTGGCAGCTGTAAGCTAGCAAAGAGCTGTCAGCAAACTTTCTAGTATAGACAGGGCCTCAAGTTCTGAAAGGAGTCTATTTGAAACTGAGGGAGTGCTATAATTTATGTTTGCAACCCCTCCTCCACACCCCCAAGATCCTCAAATGAAACTGCCTCTGTGCTACAGAACTGTCCTCAGGAACACAGATGTGATGGCACACTCAACACCTAAATCAGACAGCTCTGCAGAGCATTGAGTTTTCTGTTTGTTGCTTGATGTGCAGTTCACATGACCTTTTTCAGACAATCGAGCTATGTTTAGACTGCAGACTTCTTTCAGGAGAAGCTTATCTGGAAGAGATCTTCTGAAAACACTTCTTCCAAAAGAGCGCGTCCACACTGTGAAAGCACATCGAAAAAGTCATCTGCTTTTTCAAAAGATAGCATCCATTCAGTGTGGACGCTATCTCACATGTAAGCTGTAATTGGCCACCAGGGCACCTGTGCTTTTTCCTCTTTCCTCTTCTTGCAAAAGCACTCCCTCTTCCCCGTGCACACAAGCCTTTTTCCGAAAGAGCTCTTTCAGAAAAAGGCTTCTTCCTCGTAGAAAGAGGTTTACCAATGTTGGAAAAACCCCTCTGTTCTTTTGATTTTTTTCAAAAGAACGCAATTGCAGTGTGGACGTAAGTGAAGTTTTTCGGAAAAAAACCCATTTTTCTGAAAAAACTCTGCAGTGATGACATACCCTCAGAAGGAAGATGTGTGCACACTTTGTATGCAGTGGACAAGAGGGGGAAGACAAGGCAGACTACTTGGGATCTGAACCCTGAGGCTAGACCAGAGACAGCGCAACACACAGCGGCTGTCAGTTGTCTGTCTGCCAGAGGTAGCTGGATTCCAAGGGCCCTCCCAGGGGATTGATGGGTTTGCATCAGATTAGTTAAACTATAGCGAGAACAACAAACGCTCTCTGAGCGTCCTCAAGGTTTTGGTGCATCAGGGCTTTTGCTGGGGTCCTCTGTGAGCTCGGTGCTGTATACAACATTTAGGAAGAGACAGTACCTGTCCCACAGAGCTCAGTCTACGTGGACAAGACAAAGGGTTGGGGGCACAGCGAGGGAAAATGAATACAGGACTCCAATGTCCCAGCGTAGTGTTTCATCCATGGGACCCTTCTGCCTATCAGAGGCAACCCAGCACCTGGGTTTCACCCTCTGTAATCTAGTTTTCATTTGCCTCTGGCCAGGAAGAGGTGCTGGGGTGGGCTGCTCATTTGTACAGAACATTTGCACTGTAATTTTTCCAATGAGCCTAAAAGTGTTCCTCAGAGTAACCAGAAGCACAAGTTGCATTGCTCTTGCTGGGTTACACATCAAAAGCTCCTTGTATCCTAGGGTGCCCAGCAGCTGAGATGGGAAGATGGCATTTATTTTAGCACAAGGCCACCATTACCCTTGTCCCAGTAAGTCTGTGAGAAGAGGGACTAGCCTCCAGCTTTTTAGAACCTGCTACCGGGAAAACTGTCTATTCTTCTCACTTCAGAGTCGGAGCTGAACCAGGCAGAGAGATCACAGTAAGAATGGTGTTTAGAGCACAAAGAGCAGGGAATCACACCAGTGGAGAAGCGAGCAGCTGTACCATTTACCTTGTTTTTTTTGTTAGGGAGTCTATTTCAGTCATTGTAGAGAACTAGGGTTGCCAGGTGTCCGGTATTCAACGGACAGTCCAGTATTTGTGCTCTTTGTCCAGTATAAAAAAAATCAGAGCATACCGGACATGTGCACTGTCCGGTATTCTCTGATCTTTCTGGCTGCGCACCAGACAGAAGCCTGGCGTGGGCAGGGGGAGCAGCTGGAAGGCGGGGCCACGATCAGCGCTAGGAGCCTGTGATTGCGCAGAAGCCTGGCAGGGGCATGGAGAGTGGTGGGGGGGGGGTGGAGGGGGATTCTCAGCCACTCCCCCCACCCCTGCCATGCTTCTGCGCAATCACAGGCTCCCAGAACCCATCGTGGCCCCGCCTCCCCACCTGGGAATCCCAGCTGGGAGATGGGGTTGCGATTGCTGCTCTGGGGCTTATTATCCTTTTTTTTTTTTTTTGGCTCGACCAAAAAATACCGCGTGTCTGGAATTTTTTGGATGATCATCTGGCAACCCTATAGAAAACAGCAGGCAAAGGAAGGCAGCAGAGTCTAGTGGGTAGAGTACTGAGCTATGAGTGAGGAGATCGGGTTTTACTTCTGGTTCAGCTACTAAGCTGCTGTGCAACCTTGGGCAAATCATTTCACCTGTGACTTTTGTGGAGGACCCCTCTCACTCTGCATTTGTACAGGACAATGGGGCCTCTAGGCCCCACTAGAATATAAATAAACAATGAACAACAATAGATGGGATTAGTCTCAGCCTTTTGCTTTGTTGCAAAAATTAGTCTTTGGACCACTCCACTTTATCTCCACTCTGCCACACCAGCATCTTACTGGTGTAATGTAGTGAAGCGTTCGGCCCAGATTTGTAAAGCTATTTAGGCACCAGTGTGCTCAGCATTGCCTCACTGATTTGGGAGCCTCAGTCTCATTTTAGGAAGAGATATAGGCTCTTGGGAGTCTAACTTGCACTAACAGGCACAGCAACACCTAAATAGCTTTGCACAGCTGGGCCTTAGCACCTTTATTCTGATGCTCAGAAGCAGCAGGAAAAGCAAATAATGTGAGACAAGGCCAGTTTTCTTCATTCCCTCAGAGAGCTGTGCAGAATCTGCACAATCTGAAGCTTTTCATACTCCGCTGCACAACAGCACACGCTTCACGGTCTGCAACGCTTACTCATGGGCAGGTGATATTCAGGGCTGGGGGATTAATAGCTCTCTCAAAGTTAAACTGTAATTCGTTCATGCAGCCATTACCAATACCGCCATTTCTGCTGCCCCCAAATACAATGTGTTGTACAGATTAGCTTTTGGCATGCTGCAGGGAGTCAGCCAGGTAAGCAATTTCGGCGATAGCTTGATAAATAAAAAGTACAATCTATTTACCCCAAATTCTGAGATATTTTCTTTATTTTGGGGGGCAGGTCAATTATCTTTAACAATGATATTTTTTAAGGTGTATGTACTTTTGAGGTCAGCTTTATTTATTCAGTATTTATGGCACTACATATAGGCTGCACATGTGGACCTTATTTGTAAAGTAGTTTAATTCCACAGATATTCCATTGGAATGGAGGCCTAGATTTCCAGGTGGCATTTCCTGACTTTCCTGCAGTGTGTATAGGCGCATTCATTTGTATGTAGCCCCTATATTTATGTATGCAGAGGAATATTTGTATGTGTAATTTAGGTAGGCAGTTTCCTGATCAGCATGTAAAATGTTGGGTTTTTAATGTAAAAATGGTGCCCACATCAGTGGAGATCAATTGATGAATTTGGGGCTTAAGCTTCTTTTGTCTTTAAGATTTTCTAAGCCAGAAGGGGCCATTGTGATCCTGCCGTCTGGGCGAAATTCTATGGCTTGTGTTATGCAGGAGGCCAGCAATTCCTAGCTCTAGTTTAGCAATGTGCGGTTGAAGCACAGCACTTTTAAAAATAGATATTCAGACTTGATTAAAAGCACTTCAGATGAATAATCTATCATATCCCTGGGCACAGGATTTATGAGACGCTATACAATACTATGAAATTGGTGCCATTATGCCCGATGGCAGTCTGGGGGCATAGGGAGGAGGATATTTTAGAGATGTGATTTTATAATCTTCAGCAACACACAAATGAAATATTTTTGAAGCAGATTTTAAACAAAGGTCCTGTATACTGACACAGCACAGTCAGAAACTAACAATATTTACCTGGGATTGGCCAATGCCTGTTAAATAGATCTGGCAGGCTTTCACTTTTAAATTTGCTTCTTCCTGAAAGAATCTAGTAAAGTCACAGAACAGGGCCAACCTTACCCATGCCCAGTGGTGCCCCAAATTTTTGGATGCCCTAAACAGGTGCATATTCTGTGTATGGGCAAGGCTGGCCCTGCCTTGGTATTCAATTCCAGAGGTTAGAACAGATTTCTTTTCATGTTCTCTAGAGTCCTGGAAAGTGATCTTATTTTGCTTCACAAAAGAGCGGCCTCTGTCATTCCTGAAACCCAAAGTCTTGGTAGTGCTATCATTAATACACCTTGGAAATAATACATCATTGCTAATACACAAGGAACAAAAGACAACATGCACAGGTTAAGCAAGGCTACAATCCTTCCAGTATCATGCTGGGGTCTCAAGGCCCTCTGGAGTGTGTTTCTATTTAGTTCCAGCTGACTGAAGACTAGCAGGAAGCTCAGCTGGCTGGTTTCCAGCAACCTACCCACCTCTCCGATTCAAAGTCTGTTTGCTCTTCAAATAGCACAATGTGGCGTTTCAGTCTTTGCCGCCGCACTTCACTGGTTGGGTTCCAGAATATTTCAGTGTTCCCATTTTTCAGGTCAGTTATATTCACTTCCCCATCCTGAGAGAAAGAATGAAAGGCAAGATTCAGCGACTGCAGAAACACATGGAGAAACAACCCTGGGGAAACTCAGGCAGAAGCTTGGTGCCAGGCTAGGGAGCAGGAGTTAACTCAAAGGTCATTTCCCTCCCCATTTCCAGACAGTGCCACTAAGGCCATGTCTATACTAATCGCATCAGAGATCGATCTTCTGGTATTCGATTTAGCAGGTCTAGCAAGGACCTGCTAAATTGAACGCTGAGGGTGTCCCCAGTCGACACTGGTAGTTCTTGATTTGTGGGGATAAGGGAAGCTGATGGGAGTAAGGGAAATGGATGGGAGCGTTTGCTCCCATTGGCCTCCCACTGTGAAGATGGCGCCAAGCTCAGCTTAAGGTAAGCAGACTCCAGCTATGTATTTTATGTAGCGGGAGCTACATACTTTAACCCAGCCTACAGGGCCTAATGTAGACCTGGCCTAAATGCTTTCTGAAAATAATCCAAGAGGAGGAGGAAGCTCACTGAAAATAAACACTGGACAAGTTTATCAGAAGGCAAAAAAGAAGGAACTGCTGCTGTCTAGCTGCTGACCATGTGTTTCTCTGCACAAGACTATTTCAAGCACAACTACTGGAGCCAAAGCTCAACATTAAGTAACTTTGTCTCCCTTCTTACCAGCTCTTTCTCCTCCCATCCCCCACCATCACAGCTGAAACCCCAGGAACAGCAGAGACTACAAAACCTGACACTGCTATGTCCATAGAAATGGGAGATGTCCCATGGCAAAGGGGCACTCAGCTCCATCACATCAACATCTCAATGGATTTGGCAACTAACTACTCCCCTACTTAGTGCTACCAGACCATTTGTTGTTTTTTTCTGTAAGGGTATGTCTACACTACAAAGTTAATTCGAACTAACAGCCGTTAGTTCAAATTAACTTTAATAGGGGCTACACAGACAAACCGCTAGTTCGAATTGAAATCGAACTAGCGGAGCGCTTAATTCGAACTAGGTAAACCTCATTCTACGAGGAGTAACGCCTAGTTCGAATTAAGGGCTGTGTAGCCACTTAATTCAAACTAGTTGGAGGCTAGCCCTTCCCGGGTTGCCCTGGTGGCCACTCTGGGCCAAACCAAGGAAACTTTTCTGCTCCCCTCCCAGCCCCGGAGCCCTTAAAGCACCCAGCCAGCAGACCCTGCACCTGGCACGGCATGTGCCAGCCATCCATTGCCACCCAGCCCTCCGCCTCTTCCCAGGACCAGGCTGGTGGCTCCCAGGAGCCTGACTGGGGCCGCAAGAGGCAGGCGCCCGCCAGGTCTAGTGTGGAGATTGTGGACCTCATTGAGGTTTGGGGGGAGGCCTCCAATGTCCATGACCTCCGCACTAGGCACAGGAATGCAGCCGTCTAGGGCAGGATAGCTGCCAGCCTGGCCACCAAAGGCCACATGCGAACCCAGGAGCAGGTATGCATGAAAATCAAGCTGGTTCAGTGAGACCCCCGACCCTGAGTCCTGAGCTTAGAACATAAGAATGGCCGTACTGGGTCAGACCAAAGGTCCATCTAGCCCAGTAGCCTGTCTGCCAACAGCAGCCAGCACCAGGTACCCCAGAGGGGATGGACCGAAGACAATGACCAAGTGATTTGTCTCGTGCCATCCATCTCCAGCCTTCCACAAACAGAGGCCAGGGACACCGTTCCTACCCCCTGGCTAATAGCACTCTATGGACCCAACCTCCATGAACATATCTAACTTCTCTTTAAACTCTGTTATAGTTCTAGCCTTCACAGCCTTCTGTGGCAAGGAGTTCCACAGGTTGACTATGTGCTGTATGAAGAACAACTTTCTTTTATTAGTTTTAAACCTGCTGTCCATTCATTTCATTTGGTGTCCTCTAGTCCTCCTATTATGGAAACTAATGAAGAACTTTTCTTTATTCACCCCCTCCACACAACTCATGATTTTATAGACCTCTATCATATCCCCCCTCAGTCTCCTCTTTTCTAAACTGAAAAGTCCCAGTCTCTTTAGCCTCTCTTCATATGGGACCTGTTCCAAACCCCTGATCATTTTAGTTGCCCTTTTCTGAACCCTTTCCAAGGCCAAAATATCTTTTTTGAGGTGAGGAGACCAAATCTGTACACAGTACTGAAGATATGGCGTACCATAGTTTTATACTTCCCCTCCTACTTCTTCCCCTGGTTTCCCCCTCCCCTCTCCCACCTCCTTTTCCCAGTCTCCCCAGAGGTTAATCCCCCCCCCTCCAGTTTTGTTAAATAAAGAGAGTTTCTATTTTTGAACACACATGTCCTTTATTTTGTACATCAGGAAGGGGGGCTAGGGAGGAGCAAGTGGAAGGAGGTGAGGGAGGAATGGGGCACGAGCCCCCGATGGGGAGGACTGGGGTGACTCTGCAGGCTCCTCGGGGTGGAAGCTCTCCCACAGGGCCTCCTGGATCCTGACAGCCCCCCGATTGGCCTCCCTGGGTGGCAGCCTGTGGCAAGTGCAGCCGGGCTGATGGCTGAGTGCTGTGATGTACCGAGTGCGGGCACTCCAAGACAGGACTGCTTTGCTGTCCCTCATCAAGGTAGACAAGCAAGCGGGGAACCCTGAGAACTGTCTGTCCGGGGTGGGAGTCGGGTCCCTTTAAGCACAGACCTCAGCTAGCCTGAGACAGCAGCTCCACACCCTAAGTCCTAACCTGATGCCCTGCTGGCACTGGTTCCGGCCAGCCTTAACTTTGGTTCAGGGTCCACTCAATGTGGACATGCTATTTCGAATTAGCAAAACACTAATTCGAATTAATTTTTAGATCTAGATGCACTAATTCGAATTAGCTTATTTTGAATTAACTAATTCGAATTAAGTTAGTTTGAATTAGTGCTGTAGTGTAGACATACCCTAACAGACTAACTCTGCTACCCCCTGGAGCCGCTACTTAAAGGCTGATTAGGTGATGTCTTAGTCTCTCTGCCTAACAAAGTGACTTCATGGGCCTGCCTCCAGACAAAGCAACACTTCAAACCAAGAATCAGAGGGGTAGCCGTGTTAGTCTGAATCTGCATAAACAACGAGATGTCCCATGGCACCTCATAGACTAACAGATTTATTGGAGCATAAACTTTTGTGGGCATGTCAAACAAAATGACCCAGACTGGCAATTTACACAGCATATAGTGAACAGAGTGACATCCACCAGGCTGGAGTGAATTACATATTTATTGCATCTGCTGAACAGCATGAACGTGGTTGCCATTCAGCCATCAGCACATGGTGTATATATTGTCCAAACCACGTTCAGATCACGGATTGTTATTTCACCCATTACTGTCTGTCCACCTGCCTCCTTTCCACCTGCAGACTCCATCCCAGAGCCCTAACTCTTTCTACAACCCCGTCTCAGGTGAGAAAAGATCTCAGCGCAAGAGCCAGGTCTCTGGCTGGGGAAGAACAGAGGAGTTAGTCCAAAGGCAGGATAATAGATCCCCAAGGTACTCTCCAGCAGTAGAACCTGCCTCCTCCAAGCTCTGACAGTGTGAATGGCAAGTTCATAAGATGTATATCTACAAAACCATTAAAAACAGGCATGCACTTTATAACAGGTACACACAGAAGCCCTCAACATCATACCACAGAGTTGAGGGAAGCTTTGGGATTTACTTCTTGAGCTAGACCCAGCTTCCCTCCTCGTCCCCTGGGGATTGCGCTCCCTACGCATGGAATCAGCAGTAGTTTTTTTACATTAGGAGGTGAATAGACAAGGGACTGAGATTTTGCTTGATGCTGGAGGAAAGCAAGCAGAGCTCAGAGAACAGGCTGATAATTCTTACTTTCTGAACAACAGACCCCTCCTCTGTTCCCCCCTTCCCTTCAAAGCACACATTTCCCAAAACCAAAGAGCATCTTGCAGCTTTGCCCTTTTGAAGCAGTGGAGTTTATACCACACACTGTGCAAACTGTGCCTTGCAAAAGGCAAGTGAAGAGCAAATTGTTTCCTGGTTGATGAAACCCAGTGACAAATGCAGGAAGCCAAGCAGCATGCAACTGGACAGCATTAAGACTCAAGGGCGGCATGGCCGAATTATGTAATGTAATCTACAGCAGTCACAGAAAACAGCATGGAGAATGTCATCTATAATCCAGCATTATTCCAAATTGCAGAGGCGCACACAGGAGTGATTAGAGCTGGAATTGAACAAATTCATCCAACTCCATGGCAAAGGATGTTTACATTCTGACTACATTTCAAATACATATTCAGATTGCACCTAAGGGGAAAGACAGCCCAGAAGTTGGCAGGCTAGCTTAGGCCTCAGGAAACCTGCATTCACTTCCCTTACAGACTACAGCGTGGCCATTGCCAAGTCAGTGGCTGTGTTCCTCAGTTCCCCATCTGTGAAATGGGGATAACAGCACTGCTCTACCTCAGAGGGAGGTAGCGAAGATAAATGCATTAAAGATTGTGAGGCAGCCAGGCACTCTAGTAATGGAGGCCAGACAACCACCATGATTGGCGTAGGGCTGGCAATTTGCCAGCTCTTGTCTGATGCCATATCTCTGACCTGAGCTCAGGGTCCAAAGTGCACTGAAGTCACTGGAAAGACTCCAACTGGCTCCTAGAAATGCCAGTGGAGAGACAGGTACCTGCACTTAAGTCTGACTAGGATGCCAGAGCTGTAAAGGCCAGAAGCAGTGTTTTTATGTCCCATTGAACCCCATGTTAAAGGGTAAAGGAGAGTCAGGGAAGCGGGGCAAAAGGGGGCAATTGCCCTGGAGTCCGGCAACACGAAAGGGTCCGGAGCTCCCAGGTGCTGCTACTGCAGCAGTGACAGTAGCCAGAGCACGGGCCCTTTAAATCACTGCTGGAGCAGTGCGTGGCATGCTCTGGGGCAGCACTGGGGCTGGGCGGGAGGGGAGGTATGCCGTAGTCCAGGTGGCACTGAGGGCTAGCTGCCCACCCTGTCCCCGCCCCTTCCACCCAAGGACCCACCCCTTCTGGGGGCACAAAGCAGGGCCCCATGCCTTGCCCAGGGACCAGGTGAGACTGTTGGCACCACTGAGCAGAGATGTTAGATTGGAAACAGGTTCCATTTCAGATGAGAAGGTAACAAAACGCTCCCAGTTTTTAGGCTGTAACACTCCCCCTTTCCCATGACCCTGGTTTTTTTTTTTAAATATGTTAGCAGTGCAAATTAAGATTTGTTACCCAGTGTCCTTCAAGGCTTGCTAACACTTCTTCTCCTGATTTAATCTTCCCAGAGATTTGATTAATGCTTGTGCTGCCACCGAAGAAGGGCTGTTGAAGAAAAAATATAGATACATTATAAAATACAATCTGTCTGGAAAAAAATGGAGGAGAACCAACCAACAAACAGTACGTAAGAACAGAGCTGAAAACTTGCTAGCTCTCCAGTGTTATGGGGGAAAGGCAAGCATTTTGGTATTTATACCCTTTAGGAGTGTGCCCCATCCTATCCGCTTCTAAAACTGAAGTCTCTGCAGCAGACACAAGGGAACAGGGATAAACTTTCACCTATTTAACATTCAA
This sequence comes from Pelodiscus sinensis, assembly GCF_052426305.1. Taxonomy (NCBI): domain Eukaryota; kingdom Metazoa; phylum Chordata; order Testudines; family Trionychidae; genus Pelodiscus; species Pelodiscus sinensis. The sequence goes on along the minus strand of NC_143056.1, from coordinate 115,272,617 downwards.
CAATGCAGTGTTGGTAATTTTCCCCAATTTTATCCATTGGTTTCTAGACACTGATTTAGCTTCACCAGTGCAAAGTCCTAGTGCAGACCGAGTGAATGCCTTCAAAAGTATGTTTGCAATAGTGAAGCTTAAGCTCGGTTTCTAGCAGATGTAAAACTGCAGCAATACAAACAGCAGTTTTGCCCATTTCTAGCAGAGGTTTGAACCACAACATGATACCAGTGTCTGGCCACCAACAGTTATAGTAGGAGCAAAATCTCAGTGTAGACAAGGCTTATGTGGGTATTACAAAAGGGTATTTCCAGAGATTATTAGAACAATAGGAAATTCCGTTCACCTTCCACACAGCTAACACAGGAAATGAAGGCAATAGATAGAACAGCTGCTCAAGTTCCATCACCAAGTGATATTTTTTCATCTGTTCTGACTGCTGCTTTTCAAAGCTGTTTGCAAGTTGGAGCTGCACAGGATTATTTTATACCTTAAACTGTTCTTTACTGCATCATCTATGAAAAAGGATTCTTTGGTAATTAGTAAGGCAGGAATGAACATATGTGATCCACCAGAAAACTGGCAAGCACCGAAATTAACAAGGCTACAGATCACATCTTTAATTGACCACAAGTTTATTGCAAATGTGGCTAAGGCTGTAAGAAATAGCCACAATATAGTATAGATAAAATATCTGACAAGCAAATCACAGTGACCTCCCCTAACCAGATCTGAGCCATGACAGATGGTTTTTAAGCCAGCGAAGGCAGCAGAGTCTACACGTGCACACTGACTCATTTCAGGGTCATAAGCATTAATTTATAGATGGCTCTTGGAATATAGTTTTATGTAGAGGTCTGATGCAAAGCCATCAAGCCCCATAGGAAGATTCATTTGAAACACAACGGCAGTCACACTGCTGAAAAGGTATTGGAGGAAGCAGTCGCGTTGCTTTGCCAATACAAGTTGCAAACAATAAAACATTGTCTTTCCCTGCAGAATCCTGCAGGGAGAATTTCTAAAGAATTCAAGTTCTCCGGAAATCTACAGCAATGCTCCAGCTCTGCCCAAGGGATCTACACCACCTTGCAGATTCTGTTGCCACCACAACTCTACAGAGTATTTACTTTGTAGCTAGGAAGAGATTGCTCATTAGGATAAGAGATGAATGGATGCTTATTAAAAAGGGATTGTAGTGTCCCCAAAAAGAGACAAGTCACTGCCATCTCCTTTAATCCTTCCTGAATGGCCACTTCTATTAGGATTCCTACAGAGTCCTCAGTGTTGCCTGCAAGCTGCACATTTTGATTTCACAGGTGACATAAACTGCAAACACAAATAAAAATAAGAGGCCAGGATCTGAAAATATGGCCCTACAGGTAAGTCTACACTGAAGTTGGGAGAGTACTTCCCAGCATGAGTAAATACACATGCACTAGATCTGCTTGAATGAACACTCAGAAACCAGTCACACTGCCATGGCAGCACAGATCAGCAGGTGGAGCTAGGCAGCTAGCCCGACCCATCATCCATGCTGCTGCTACTGCACAGCGACGGTTAGCACGTTGGGCCCACTGGCTCGGCTCTAGCAATCTAGTTGCACTGAGAAGCACAGACCTTGCTTCAGCATAAATGTACCCCAAGTACATTGGCCCAGATCACACAGTAAGGCAGTGATGGAGTTGGTTGAAAACCCAAGTCTCCTGACTGCTGGCCCTGAGGCTTAGTCACAAGGCTGTGCTTCCTTTCTCACTACGGACTTCCCATTATAAGATTCTTTGTGTGAATCCTGGATGTCTGGCACTGATAAGAAAGAACCGGAGGCTCTGAGACAGATCAAGGGCATTATATCTATTACCTTTAGCTTGAACTCCAGTTCTGCCCTGTGGTTGCTTTTCTCACATTCGATAGTAACCTTCCCTCCAAGCTCCATTGTCATGGTACCATATAAAATTCCTAAAATAAAAACAACAGGACATGGTGTTTGCAGAGGCAATGGGCTAGTTTCTAAATTCAGACATCCTTATAATTCCATAGCTCCAAGACCAGAAGGTATTCTCTCCACCCCTCCATTACACAGGCCGTAGAACGTCTCCCAAGTAATTCCTAGAGCAGATCTGTTAGAAAAACATCTAAGCTTGAATGTAAAATTGCAACTGCAACTCTTTGGTAAATTGTTCCAATTGTTAATTACTCTCTCTGTTAAAAATGTATGCCTCATTGCCAGTCTGAATGTATCTAGCTTCACCTCTGGCCATTGATGATGATATAGCTTTCTCTACTAGATGGAAGAGCCCTTTACTAGGGTTGCCAGGTGTCCGGTTTTGAACTGGACAGTCCAGTATTTGAGCTTTCTGTCTGGGAAACAAATTGAGAAAATACCAGACATATAAATGTCCAGTATTTTCGAATTAAGTAAGTTTTATTATTATCAGGAGTATCAGTACGTAGTTGTGTACTGCCTGGCTGGTAGACACACTCACACTGCATGAGCAGGTCTACCAGCCAGGCAGTACGCAACTACACCGTAGAGAGGAGGGAGGCAGGGCCGGGGTGGAATCCCCAGGGCCGGACTTGCCCATGCTCCCCGCTGGGACCATGTGCAGGATGGGCTGCACCCCAGGATCTGTGTGCACCTGGGCCAGCCCTGCTCCCTGCCAGCTGGCTCCCTCCCCCCCCAACCAGCTCTGCTCTCCCCAATCCCGTCCTGGACAGCCCTGCTTCCCACCGTCCAGTTCCTTATCCTGATCTCCTCTGGCCAGCTCCACTCTTCCTGACCCTCTCCTGGCCAGTCCTGCTCCCCGCTGGCCGGTTCCTCCTCCAGACAGCCCTGCTCCCCCCAATCCCCTCCCGGCCAGCCCTGTTTCCTGCTGGCTGTTCTCCCCTCCCCAATCTCCTCTGGCCAGCCCCGCTCCCCCTAACCTCCTCCCAGCCAGCCCTGCTCCCCTCCTGGCCGGTCCCCACCCCATCTGAGATCAAGTGTGTCTGGTATTTTTTTGAAATCATCTGGTAACCCTATCCTTTACTAAAGATTTGCTCTTCATGTAGATGCTTACAGACTGCAATCAAGTCACCCCTTCACCTTCTTTTTGTTAAGTTAAATGGCTGGAGCTCCTTGAGTGTCTCACTATAAAGTATGTTTTCTAATCCTTTAATCTTTCTTGCAGCTCTTCTGAGCCCTCTCTCCAATTCTTCAACATCCTTCTTGAACTGTGGGAACCACAATACTGTAGAATTCAAGCCTCTGACTAAACATCAAAGGCCTGGGATTTTTTTTTTAAACAAATTGGCCATGTAAACTAAACATAAAACATCCACTTCTCCTGTTCTACTTCTAAAGAGAACATATTGAAACCCCTCTGGAGGGTTTTGAGTGTGTGTGGGGAAGCAGATCAGTTACTCACAAGCAATGGTGCAACTCACATGTGATGATACTAGGCAGAGAAGGGATAGTCTGCAGGCCAAAATGTGAAGTTATAAAGGACAAATTCTTTATTTAGCTCCAATGTTGAGTCAGCAGTAGCTCTACTGACTACACCAGAATTACCAAATATTTGAACCAGTATAAACAGATTAGATTTTGATTCATACTATTTACACACAATATGGAATAGAACTTTCGGCTATTATTTTACTGTTCAATTCCAATTTCACAAACACGTACCTAAACAGAAATGGATTCAGGGTGAAATTATCCTTAAACCTTTTTTAAGAAGCCAGAGAAGCGACTTAAGATTTGTATTTTAACTTCAAAGTTGCAGTTACAAATACTCAAAAGCCAGGAAGCATAAAAAGAAAAAAAATGTTCATTGTCTCCTCACTCTCAATGCACATAACATATTGTGCATTACCAATTTCTAAATAGTATTGGCAACTTCAAATTACTCCTGTGAGAGTTGCCATACCTCTAAAGCAAACAAGTGCTGTTTAAACTTTAACACAGCAGTATAGGGCTTCTGGGTTATGACTATCAATGCATTTAGTGTCCACAGACTTTATATGAGATGCAAGAATGAGCAGAACTATTGCAGAACTGAATCCAGAGTCATTAAGATCCCATAACATTATTCTGCTTCTTTCTTTAGACATCCTACCTTTACAATGGGCATATGGCATAGTGATGATGTAGTCTTCACCCCTGTTTAGAAACGTAAGCTTCGCTTTTCCATCCAATAATGCAGAAAGTGAGTTACCTATAGATATAGGAGTACAGGTTAGTGTATGTGAATATTTGTAAAACAAATATCTAAGCTAATTCACTCATCTTCCAGTACTTAAAAATGAGACTTCAACTTAATGTAGAGTCACAAAATTAAATAAACAAGCCCTATTAATTCAGGGCACAAACCAGCACTAAGTAAATTGTGTGGAAACCTGTCTTGTGAGTAAGGTATTTTAAAATACTCCACTTTGAAACAACAGGCTCTAGTTACTGCCAGAGAGAAGACAGTGGACTCGGCAGACTATTGATCTGATGTATTAAGGTAATTCCTATGTTCTGATGTAATTTAGAGATCAATGGAGTTCCCCTTCCCCAGCCTCTGAAGTCTTTATTATGTAAATACCCCTAATTCTATATGAGCCTAAATAAACATGCCATACAAGGACAGCAGTGACTGATCATAAATTCCAGCCAGTCTAACTACATGGTGGATGTTGTGTCCAGTGGCAAACTAGTTTAAAGTATTACATGATCTTTAACCTGCAAAGTAGCAATACCCTTTTATATATAAAGAACTGCTGCTTTGTAGATTAGGGCTCCACTCTTAGAAAATTGAGATCAGAGGTAGACATGCACCTTACATGTTCTCATAAGCCAGGTATTGTGTGTGCACTAATGGGTATATGAGCTGCAATAATTGCACATGGAAAGCAGGCATACAACTGAGCACCCACAAATCCCTGAGAAATCCAGTTCTTACAGTGCTACAGCTCAATTTGAAAAATGTAGATGAGAAAAATCTCATTGAGATCCTGTGGCCAATCTCATCTTGAAGAATCCCGTGTTGTGAAATATTGTGTTACTAGCTACAGCCTTGCTGAAGCAAATAGGTTTGTCACATGTATAACAGAGTGGAATTTGGACCTCTATCTATTGCTCCCTGTGTGGGCAACACAACTGAAGTATTTGAAATTTTGCCAGGAGAAACCATAGACCACCTCTATTTTTGTAGAAGACAGTTTCTCCAACAAGTATTCAACTTGCCTTGCCTGGAGGAGGTAATTGGAAAATCCATGGGAGCTTACATGACATTTTAGGAGCTACTGCTGATATGGACTTTGGGCATTTTCTTTGCTCTTAATCTTCATCATATACTGGTATGAGTAAGAGAGAAAACAGAAGCAAGATATCCCAGCATGTAACCGAGAGGGCATTCAGGTTTGATACCTTACCATAAAACTTGGACTTGGCTAGAATGCTGCCAGTAATGCAGAACCCATCCTTCCTATTACTGACGTGAAAGGCTGACACTGGTGGGTGATGAGATACCTGCAAAGAAAAAGGGTAGTTGGGTGAAACTCTGAGCTTCCTCCATCATTAGCTTTGCCACTGGACACAACATCCACCATCATTAACTGAGTGCTCTGCATTCTTCTCAGTATGAAAGGTGTATATCCGGCCTCTAGTGGTGTATCCAGGCTCAAGTCATGTAATAGTTGCTAGGGAGTGTTTGCAGATGCAGGTTTTAAACCTGATGTATAGAACAAGCACATTCTTGGGACTCTGATCTGCCCTAGGGAAGAATTAGCATTCCTTTTCGGCCTGAGGTGAGGAACGTGAGGTTCCTACTCTATCATTCCCCTCCCACCACACCTAGCAAGTCTAAAGTAGCAATGAGCGACCCTCCATTTCAATGGGCCACAAAGGTGTCATAAGCAAGATGGTCTCCTGGGATAGGGTAGTTTTGCTAACTGCTTGCATACTTAGAATTTGTGGGATGTGCCAACTGAACAATAGCAGCGCTTTGACTGGTTGCAGAGGGAGCGCACGGCTCTTCCAGTCAATGTTGTGTGCAACCAGCACGCACCTCCACTTCATGTACCTTGGCTTTACGTATGTGTTACTTGAATAATACAGGTACAAGAAACAGACAGAAACCAGCAGAAGCTGGCAACCCTGTGCATGAGCAACGGTAAACAAAATGTCTTGTGGGCTGCACATAGAACCCGCACTCAGAACACAGAATGATGTGGCCCCCTGGTCATCTAAAGCAATGACAACCAAATTGTGGTTATAGAGCTACAAACAGTTCTTTAGGGATCTAAAAGAAGTTTTAGGTAGTTCATGTGTCTGAATGAAATGCTTCATGCACTATCTAGGGATATGTCTACACTACCCCGCTAGTTCGAACTAGCGGGGTAATGTAGGCATACCGCACTTGCAAATGAAGCCCGGGATTTGAATTTCCCGGGCTTCATTTGCATAAGCTCGGTGCCGCCATTTTTAAATCCCGGCTCGTTCGAACCCCGTGCCGTGCGGCTACACGGGGCACGAACTAGGTAGTTTGAACTAGGCTTCCTAGTTCGAACTACCGTTACTCCTCATTCCACGAGGAGTAACGGTAGTTCGAACTAGGGAACCTAGTTCGAACTACCTGGTTCATGCCGCGTGTAGCCGCGCGGCACGGGGTTCGAACCAGCCGGGATTTAAAAATGGCGGCGCCCGGCTTATGCAAATGAAGCCCGGGAAATTCAAATCCCGGGCTTCATTTGCAAGTGCGGTATGCCTACATTACCCTCCTAGTTCGAACTAGGAGGGTAGTGTAGACATACCCTAGATGATTAGTGGAGCAGCAATCCAGGTAATCCCAGGGATGACAATGTAAGCAGGATCTGAAGGAATGATTTTGCTACAGCTATCTGGAAGCAGGGGAGAGGGGAGAAGAGAGCCTAGGTGTGTCTATGCAAATACAGTTTGTTCCTGCTTAGCTTAGATCTGTGAAATATTCAGCTGATGGAGCAGTGATTTTCTCATTGTAGTCAACTTTGCTGGTGTTGGGTCACAAACTGTGTTTATACTAATGGCAATGTCTGTAATTATTGCGGGAATACAGAAAAAAAAAACCAGATTGTGTTTAACCTATTTCAAAGGAGGGAGACGCTGTCAGTTTAAAGAAACTCAGAAAGATAAGGGCTTCACTCCCAGAGTTCTGTGAAGTTAAGAGGGGAGGGCAGGACTCTCCATCAGCAGGCCACATGCCCTCAAGGTGTTGGCTATAAGACTGGTTCACCTTGTTTCTCCCCAATTTCTGAAAATTAGAGCTAAAATAGGGTCCCTAGCAAGTCCCTTTTATTATTTTAAATTCAGCATCCATTTGTGGCTGGACTCTGTATAGGCCAAAAGCTGAAATCACTTGTGGCAGGGCTGGGTTTCTGCATACAGACATATTGACTATGAGTAGGCAGCCATCCAGTGGGATAGCTGGTGGGAGCTACAAGTGAGCAGGTCACTGGTGGGAGCAGTGAGAGTGGTGGTATTGGCCCCCGTGCACAATAAGGGGAGACTTCATGCAGATGCACCTGTGAACTCTGATTTGCACTGACCAGATACAGCTGTGAGCGGGCTGCTGAAGCAAGGGGATGGCCCACTCAGTGCGTTGAGGTGTTGGACTCAAGAACTTGAAGCAAAGGATTGTGTCCAGTGGACTCTGGGAAGGGGGCCTTGCTGATGGGGTTTTCTTTGTTTATGGGTACTGCATGTGTTGTTTTCTTAGGTTAATGCAAGGTCACTTTTATTATTAAACAAACTATTTCTACTTCAGACTCTGCTGACAAGAAGGGAAGAAATGCCCCTGAAAGCGCCCGGTGGGCAGACTGAAATTTTCCCAGGTTTGGTTATCTTATTGAAAGAACCTCCTAGATTTTGAACCCGGCCCTTCCTGCTGTCAACTGTTACTGGCAGAAGGGTCACCACTACAAATGAGAGATGGGGTAAAATATTCCCTCCTCTCTTATTTTGCGTCTCTACTTTTTGTAGGAGAAATCATTTTGGGCCAGATTTTTAATGGGTGCAGTGCAAGGTATTTGCCAGAGAGCTCAGGACCCAGTAACTCCCATTGCAACACTCATCGATGGATTTTCAAAACACTTAGCATCCAAGGAGTGCTTTTGAAAATCTGGACCTGTGTGTCTACTAGTTTCTCCCAGTTTGTGCAAGTCTTTTTCATATCAACAGCAAAGAAGAAATATTTTAGAATAGGCAAGTATGATCATCAGACCACAAAATCTGGCAGGGGAACTCAGGGACAGATGTAGTACATGCCATTCCTTTAAATTGTAGATTTTAAAACCGATGCCCCCCTTCTCCAAAATGCCTAACAATAATGCTGTTTGCAGTTCTGTCACCATGTTGGTCCCAGGATATGAGAGAAGTAAGGCACGGAAGGTAATATTTATTGGACCAACTAATGTTGGTAGAAGGGACAAGCTTTTGAGCATCACAGAGCTTTTCCACAGTGTGGAGACGGGAACCAAAGCATCAAGCTAAATGCGAGACAGATTGTTAAGTGTAAAGGGTTTGCCCTTGTTGCAGGAGACTACTGAAAATGATGGGGGCAATTAGAAATCATGCAGCTATTGTCTGCAGCGCAATTCAGAATGTTGATTTTTTTCCCCCTATGTATTCATGGCACTGTCTAACTAAGTTCAGTAAAAAGCATGTAGTAGCAGAAAGGTTAGAAATTTGAATTTTGATTTAGTTCCTGCTTATGTGAAAAAGAAACTTAAAGCAAGTTAGGGGAGTCAGATGCCCAGTTCAACTGGGGATTCAAAACACTTTGGCAGTTAAAAGAAAAAAAAAATCAGCCTAGCAGCTTATGTCCTGAAGGACTAAATTACTCACTATCTTTCATCCACAAAGAGTAAAGGGCCAGTTCCCCCTATGATCTGCTGATGTCAGTGGGGTTGGATTGGTGTAAATCAAGACAGAATTTGATCCAATGTGTTTCATGCCCTGCATAAATACCAACTTGAAAAATATTCTGTAAGTTATAAGAGAGTGATGTGGCAGACTGGAAAAGAGGCTTTATTAAACAGCCCGAACGGCCAGCATTACATATTGAGCATTTGCTGTTTGAATAGCAGCAGACTGGCCTTGGTTTACGTTCCAAAGCTGCAAGTGCCATGAACCAGATCCCTCCTAGAACCTGTTCTTTTTCCAGTTTCACCCATGATATTGAGAAGTAGCATGGAAGGATTTAGCTATGAGACGCTCTTTAAAAGTGTGTACTGAAGCAAATGGCAAGCTAAAAGAAAAATCTGTGGGGGGGGGGAGGGGGAGAAAGACTAGTTTATGGCCATAATCCTGTGCAAAATTGCTGTATCAGAGAAAGAGCAAGAAACAGTTAATAGTTCTAGTGCTTACAAAAGTCTGGATCACAAACAAAATCATTTACCTGTTCCGCGATGTAAAATGTGTGACTGTTTGTCTGTGGGTGAAACCAACAGCAGCGAAAGGTCTCGCCCAAAATGGGGTTATATGGCTTTTTGATTCCCTGTACAATAAAAACAAAAAAGACATTTTGTTTTTTAAAACAACAACATAAACAGTGCTCGCAAACAGAGCTCTCACACACACAGCAATGGGAATGCTACCGTATGGAATGCATGTCTGAGAGTAGTATTCTTCTTGATATGGACATGGCCCCAGAGGCCAAAAATTACTACCATGAAAACTGATTATCCAATCTTACAAAAAGAGGGAATACAAAAATAGAGCCATCAGGTGACTTTCCCAAGATTCTACTGAAAATCAAAAGACAGAGTCCGGGATAGAACCCCAGAGTATCTGATTTTTACCCTCTACTCAAACCCCACTACCCCTTGACACGTCAGCCTGTCTGACACGAATATTGGAATTGACTGATGAAAAGAGTTGCATTGTTACTACGATACACAACAGGTACATTTTGATACAGAATCTTCAGAATATGTTGTTTTTAGAATCTGAGAGGAGAAAAACTCTTGATATTGCACCAGAACACGTGTTGACCCCATTTAACAATGAAATACAGCGTTCTCTGTGGCACACAACCAGCCCTAGCTTCCTTTGACCTGTGTAAGAGATGGGAGCCTATTTCTGATAACATGCTGCTGCTAACTTCCTGCCTCTCCCAGGTCCCATGTAAATTTGGTTTTAAATTAGTAAAACTGTAAGAACAAAAGAAGAAAATGAATTATCAAGAGAAAGATAAGAAAATAAATGCAGACTATACAAACAGCAGGTATTGAATATTGTAGCTACAAGGTTTACAAAACATCTTACCTTTGGCTTCTTATAGAAGCCTGACAAATACCATCTCAAAACTTGCTTGATTCGACTATATGGATCATCTTCGAGTGCAGCTCTGTGGGAGAAGGGACACAGGAGGTTTATTCAAAACACTTTTTGTACCATTTATGTATCTGACTCAGCACTAAGTGAATCCAGGCCAATGCCATTGATTTTCCAGCATTGCACCAGCATAAAACTGAAATAATGCAGTGATGAATCGGGCCTGTGTGTCTTGGCTAACAAATACAGCACCCAGTGGATATTGGTTTCTTAGCAGTGTACTCAAGTCTTGGAAGTGACTGGCAGGTACATGCCCTACTAAAAATCCCAATGCAATTATCTGAGTTTATTATCTGGCTTTAGGGTTAACTACTTGCTCTGAAATTGTGTAATAGTTTGTAACTTGTCCAGTCCTATCATGCAAAATCAGCCAACACCTCTAACTTCTTTAGCTCCTCCCGGAGCCCTTTAAATCTTCTCACTTTTAGATGGAGCAGTAAATGAACATGCGATGAAACCTTCCTCCATGAATTTCTATCTAGGGATGTTAATAGTGTGTAATTGAATAGCTGTGTAACGGTATCAAATCTTAGCAGTTACACAACTATTCGATAGTCCCGGGGGGGACTAGCAACTAGTGTACTCAGCCCTACTCCTAGGGAGCCAACTGCCGCTCCGGGCTGCTGCCTCTCCCCAGCACCATGTCCTGCCTGCTCCCCCCACTGTCTCTGTAGGAGGCAACAAGGTGGGAGCAGGCGGGTCCGGGGAGCCGGCTCTCCATGAGTATCGGCTCCTGCCTGCCCCCTCATTCTCTATGCTGTTGCCTCTCTATTAGGGGCAACAGTGGCGGGGAGACAGGCAGATCCAGTGCACGTGGGGAGAAAACCGGCTCCCCATGGGCACCGGCTCCCACCTCCCCCACAAAACTGGTCTACTGAGATAGCCCACTCTCGCCAAACACATTTAGAATAAATATCCAGACTTCAAAATGCTTTTCTGAATAGAACATTCAAGCTTCCGGAGAGTCACCCAGTGAGCAGTAATAGCCAGGGTAAACAGTGTCACCTAGCAAGCTGAACCTTACAAATTGTGTAACTTGACAAATACGTTTGAAAATGCCTGGAATTTTAAGAACAGCTTAAAGTAACAGAATAATAATAAAACACAAACTACCCATGTGAGGTTATGCACAAATATTACATAATTTCAGTTTGTTCGAATATACCAAGCCATACCCATTCAAGAGGGGAAATATTTAGCATTTTCCACTCTGCCCTCCAAAAAACTGCTCAGGTCAATGAAGATGAGCTTTCATTTATGTTTTAAGTGCCACTAATTATATCTGTTTCAGGCAGTGGCAGGTTTGCTTAAACGTATTCTCCTGTATGCTTTGTCTTACAAATCTCTTTCCACAAGTACATCAGAAGGTGGCGTAGTGCTGTTATCACAGGCTTATAATAAACAGCATCTCTGTCTATTCTAGCCTGTACTTGAGGGAAGGGTGCAGCAGGAGCTTTGTCTAGAGTTTCCCATTTTCCTCACTTACCTCACATCTCTGATTTCCACTGGGAACAGTCTGTTTTTAAAAGGTCACCAGAGTGGATTCCTGACCCACTTTACAGCCTCACAGGTCAAACTAGGAACTCATGCCTTTTTGGGGCAACTTCTCAAGCGTACAAATGGCCCTGCCAGAACCAAACTAATGCTCTCACACATTTGCACACAGCTGGGCAACAGACTCCTACTAAGTCTGCCGTAAGTGCTGCTTACTGGGAAAGTAGGTCAGCATGGTAGTAATAATCAGAGAGTTTGTTGAGGAAAGAGCGTGGCTCCAGGATGAAGGTGGGTAGCACCACTCGCGACAAGTCCATGCCAGGCCGCAGCTGCTTCAGCAGAATCCACATCAAGCTCTTGTTTTCTTCAGAGACCGTTTCTGTTTGAGAGCATTCACCCGTCTACATGAAAGGAAAAAACGTACATCAGCACAGTAGGTGATGATTAAAGCAAAGTGCATCTGCCTGGTTCACCCCAGAGGATTGAGAACGGTAAAATCTTCTACATCAGCAGTTCAAAACTGCCTTTGGTCAACAGAGAGTGAAAGTCATTAGAATATGGCAGATGCGTGGTGGGTTATGTAGAATGAGTGGCAGTCTCACTTAGTCTGGGCACAAAAAATATGACTGCAAACGCCATCATCTTGCTGACAATCTTAGTAGAGACCAGTCACTGAACAGACAATGGAGAGCGGAAGCAGCCCTTCAGACACATCCTTGCCAGAGGATGTTGCAAAGACTAGGACTTTAAGAGGGTTCAAAAAAGAACTAGAAACATTCATGGAGGTTGGATCCATCAATGGCTATTAGCCAGGATGGGTAGGAATGGTGTCCCTAGTCTCTGTCAGAAGCTGTGAAGGGGCAACAGGAGATGGATCAATAGATAGTTCCGACAGTGGCCAATGAACAGAAGGCAGGATACTGGGCTAAACAGGCCTTTGGTCTGACCCAGTACGACTGTTCTTATGTTCAGGGTTAAACATCCTAGTAAGCCAAAGTCATGTGTGACACCACAGCTTGTACTGCTGAGGCAGTCATGTGGAATGAAAAAAGAACTGTCACCTGCAGGATTCTCAATCCAGCACCTTTCACCAGCAGATAATGTGCTGCTTTAGGTTACTCTTAGGCACTTCCCTTGAATTCAAAGGAGCCACATGGGGTACCACTGAACAGAATGCATGGCTCCCCAAGCAGCAGGATTAAAAGTTTCACTGTGAAGTGTAACACTGATATTAGTTATCAGAGCTGGTATCAAAAGGCATTAGAGCTAAATGGAAAAAAAACAAAAACCCAACACTACATGCATGTGTTCCTTATCTCACGAGGACTTCTGCTTCTTTTAGTGCCCCAGGCAAAAGAGTGGGATAGAACCGTTTCTGAAAGTGCAATTTAGTTCTGAGTAACAATGTGTTTTTATACCCTGAAATGGCCAGATTCTCAGGTGGTGTTAGTAGCGCTAAAATATACCTGCCAAGAATCTGCTCCCATTCTTTTTGGATACCAGTCAGCCACTTATGCTGGCGTTTGCTTCTGGGTTGCTCCCTATTGCTATGCATTACCAAACTCTCCGTACTGAATGCTGCTATAGTCTATCGATCCCTCCTTCCTACATTCTATAGGCAGTAATTTACCCATCAGATCAAGCATCTGTTCTTTCCCAAAACCTGTCCCCCAAATTAGAGCTCAATACAGGGAAGCAGATGACATGTCTTGAGATGAGCTGATGAATGCCAAGAAAACAGAGAATTTTAGAATGCACACAACAGACCTGAGTGCAGCATCTCATACTAGCTATCTTTGTAACTTGTTATTTTAGTAAGTCACTTCATTTTCTGCATTAGAGCAAGGATTGGAAAAAGGGTAAGTAGTATTTTGGAAAACATGGGAATGATGAGGAACAGCAAAGCCCTTTTTAGTCCATCGAGTTTTGTGAGGTTACCATCCTTCCAATGACAGAGTCACACAACTTAAGAAACAGAAATCACTTGAGAACTTAGAGTAGTGCTAGCTGAAACATCATAATTCTGGGTCTGTCCGCTGGTTTTTTTTTAAATGTACCCAGATTTTCAGGTGTACACATCTTGGAAATACACATTAATTCCTGACTGGACTTGAGATGCAAGGACTTACACTGAGAATGAATCATTGGGGGGGAGGGGGGCGATGAGTGGGAGGGGACGAAGCTTTCATACTTCTGATCGCAAAGTTTTTCAAACAAAGTTGTTTTTCCCCTGTCAGTCCATCTTATGAAGATGTGTAATTTTTTATATTATGGGATAACTTTTGCAAGAATGGATTTATTCCTGCAATTGTTTTTAATACTGCAGATTTCTAGCACAAATATAGAAGCTTAAAGCTGAAAATTACATAGAAGTGCATGTACATACCCCTCAACTAAGCGTCCATAACTTTACTGAAGTTTTTTTTTAAATTCTATATATTTGGGCCATAATAGCAAATGTTTATACATCTTCTGTAGACTAGAAAACATACCTATGCTTTAGGATGATTGTGTTGTAAATTGGCTACTGCAGCTCAATCTCTCAGGCTCAGGCTCTCAGACCCATCCTCTACCAGTGTTAATAATGAAGTGCACTATTGAAGGGAGGGGTGTGATTTACTCATCAGTGATATCATCTGGTGGAGATATTACACCCACATCCTTCTCACCTGTCTCAGATGCAAGTCCAGATGAGAAAAAAGAAATCACGAACTCTCTCTGAACAGAAATATATATGAAAAGCCAGCACCAAAGCAAAGCAGCAAGTGAACTATTTGAGGGCCCCCTGGGTGTCAAATTTGCCTGCACAGTTGATCTGCTGCCAGTATTTATCTCACTTTAGGCTTCATTCAGCATGAAAGATGTCACTCCATAGAACCAAATTTTGTTCCATTTCACAGAGCTTGTGCTATCTATAGCTTTGAAAGACTCATTTAAAATGAAAAAGGGTGCCACACACTTTGGAGAGGCGCACTCTCCAATGTAGTCCATCAAAAGATCTGCAGCAGCAATCAGTCAGTCAGGTCTAAAATCCATTTCTTCAAGAAGTGCCAAATGATCTACCCTGCTGACACCTTCAGCACAGTCTATCATGTGACAAGTATTTAGATCACTTCTAAAACATATTTCCATGGACAGAGCTAATTTCACTTTGACCCTGCTGCATATTCCTAGTCTGAGTCATAATGCTATGTGTTGTAACTGCTTGCTGTACATTAGGATTTGAAGTGAGCGGAAGTAGTGACCAAGCAGAATAACCATTTATTCACAGTCATGCCTCCTTAGCCATAAAGATGGATGGGATGTCTCAAGCCATGAGACAGAGGCTACTAATGTAGCTGCACTGATGCAACTTACTAATATAGACAGGCAATCCCACTACTTGCACCAGTGTAGATATATATATATTGCAAAGATAAACAGAGTTAAACTGTACTCGGGCAAGTCACAGCTTATAGTATTTACCCCATCTCTGCAAAAGGTTTGTATTGTTGAAGCTACAGTGCTGTCTGAAGTCAAACTAAATCCCCAGGGCAGACATCTCTAGTAACGATGTTAAGGAGTGGGTAATATCGACAAATTGTGTACTTGATATAAATTGTATCAAGTACACAATTAGTTGGTGAGGGGCCTGGCTGTGGCTCTGCAGTTTAAATGCAGTAGGAGTCGGGCACACAGGCAGCCTGGCTCCTGCCACATTTAAACTGCAGAGCCACAGCAGAGGTAGGTCCCAGACCTGGCATGAGCCAGGTCTGCTGAGTCCCAGCTCACACCAGGTCCCTGACTGCTGCACCTCTGCCTCCCCTGTCCCGCACCGCAGAGACAGTGCTTGGGGGAAACCAGGTTTTAAGCCAGCTTCCCACAGCACCAACTCCTCCTCCCCCTTTGCTGCCTCTGATATAGAGGCAGTGGGGGAGCAAGTAGTCGACTCAACTACTCTTTTACATCCTTAATCGCTAGCACAAAATGCTTCTCCGTGATGCATCAACCAGAATGTAATTCCCTTGTTTAAACAGTGGGCCACATTTCCATCTCTGTGTCACTGCAGAAGAATAACCCCTCTGGCTGCCAGTCTCCTCTAGCCAATTCTTGTCCAGTGCTGTCAGCTCCACAAGCTGCTCTCACATTATCTTCATCAAAGAAGTCACAATGACATAAATCCAACAAAAGTCCTCGTGTCAGACATGAATGCATCCTAATGTTAAATGGTGTGAAAAATGGATTCCTAAATGGTTGTTTCATGTAGCAGACCAAGTGGCTCAGATGGTCATTAGAACATACAAAAAGTCCATTTTGTACAATGTGAATAAGAAAGCGCCATATTTTGCATCAGGCAGTAGACTGAAACATCCTAATTGGTCAGAATACAGGTTTGGAATGATAATTCCCCTCCTGCAGCATGATGGGCTGTGGAAATGCTACATAGCTCCGCAATGCAATGCCCCGTTGAAGTGCTCACTGATCCTGGAAACATGTCAAAGAGCAACAGAGGAGCTGCTGTTCCTAAACACACAATTACTAAATAAGGACAATTCAACAAAATTTGTCAGAACTCTCCACAGAGCATTACCTGGGAAACATCTGAACTCACTGAGCAGGTTTAGAATTTGCCTTGCATTCCAGAGGTTGAATACAATGGAGAGATGAACACTAGGAAGCCAGAGACATTTCAGTGGAATAGATAAGAGTTCAGAATGATATTTTACCTCACCAAATTCCTCATAGATCTGCTCCATATAGGTCGTCCCTTTCCTTTCCTGGGAGCTATCCCCATGGATTTCAGACTGGTCACTCTCGCTTTCATTCGTCTTCCGGCTGTTCTCGTGAGTTTCGTTCTCAGACTCCTCTATGTTGTCTCTCTCAGACTTGTCCGAAAAAGCATCATTTTCCATGTGGTGATTTTCCAAAGCTGATTCATTAAGACTGAAACACAAGGTCAGTTACATTGCCTCAGTTTGATTTATGAAGCCAGATTACAAAGAAGCATTTTAGCCAGTATGAAAAAAGCCCTCAGGACCCAAAATCAGAGACTTTTAACCTATGTTCCCTGTAATTGTTTCCATCCATGTACAGAATAAATTTTGTTATGTGCACTGAGGCATGTGTGGATGTGCACCACCAATAAGAACACATGCTGCCAGCTGTAGGTGCTCTGCTAATCACCTGAGCAGCACCTGAATCGCTCCTGGGTGGCCGCCCAAGTGCACAGCTTAGAGGGAACACTCCTTGTAACCAGAAGAGTGAAGGACAACAGCTTGTTCAGTGGTTGGGTCTATACCATTGTGGCGGTAAAAACATTTAGGTCACAATTCTCCTCTCCAGTCCTCCACTGCATATCTGCGTTTGCCCCCACATGAAACACCTATTGGCATCAGTCAAAACTTAAAATACAGAACGAATGCGGAATATGCAGCTGAGACTGGCTCTTCAGGCAGAGCTCTGCAGTGCATCTCAGAGAAGAGAGATTTTTACCTGCATAAGAACCAGCCAGTAGCACACAATATTTGTCAGAGGAAAAGGATGGCATAGAGCAATACATTCTTCTCATCATTACCACCACTGCCTTCGCCACTACTCTGTTTCAGTGGAGGAAGATAGTAATCCAAAACAATAAAGGTTAAGGGAACATTGATGGCAAACTTAATACTGATAAAGGTGAATAGTTTCTCCCTTCCATGATGTACAATTAACCTACAGAGCTCACTGACACAAAGTAATGTGGAGGCCAAGAACAGCCTTCAAAGCAAGGATTGGACATTTATGTGGCTCAGAAGAATACCCAAGAGTTTTAATAACGAACAAATCCCAAGAGTTGAAAGGGACACAAGCCATTATACTTCAGGGAACAGTCCAACCCCAAAATAAAGAGGGGTAGGAGGAAGGTTTTTGGGACAGGTTACCATATGAATTGTCAACTGCAGTGTTTCTTGCTCCTTCCTTTGAAAAAACGAATGCTGGTCAATGTCGGAAAGGATACTAGACTAGATGAGCCACTGGTCTGACCTGCAATGGCAGTTCCTATGTTTCAAAGTGTCTCGTGCTCAGTTATTTTTGATATAAATACTTAGTTTCTCATAAATGAAAAACAATGTGATTTTACGTTTAATGTAAAACCTAGTAAGAGAACAAATGCAGAATAAAGAATGCAAGTAAGGAAGGGGCCCACCACTCAGCAATCTTACCACACCTCAGTTTTATTTTCTGTTTATGAGCCCAATCCACTTCCTAGATGGATCACAGGATGGCAAGTCATATGTAGCAATGCAGATTTAGCTATGTTCCTTTCAGCGAAGTGTGATAGTTTAGGGCTCTGTGCAATTTAGAACACCAATACGACCCCTTCCCCAAGCGTACTGTTTTATTGGGATGTTTCTGTGACCAAATGCATCCTTGCATCCACATCCGACACAGTCACTCCTGTAATGCTCTTTCTACTCAATATGCCTTGTGAGGTATAAGTGGAAACCAGTAAGTCACTGGTCAATAATATCATGTATCTAGCAACATAGTAAAATGTATCGAATCCTTCCTGTATAATGTTCAAGAGACACAGTCAAACTCACGTAGCTAAAGGGACCTGTTCAATCTCAAGCCCCAATCAGGCACAAGTGATCAAACAGATTTCAAAACAAAAGGATGTTGGTGGTTACTTCAATTTGCATATAAACTATGAACTGTCTTCAGACAGCAAAGAAAAGAAAAACTGACATCTCGGCATACACAGGTGAAATAAAACAGCCTGAAGCATCTTTCCTCAACAGACATCTCCTTGCTCTCAACTGAAAAGAAAACTTGGGGGACTGAAGTATACAAATGAGGGCTAAACACCCCACATTACCTCGCGGCTCCCTCTCTGAAGTTATGACAAAAGAAACGGCTGCTAGACTTTGAGAGAGAGGTCCTGTCCTGAAAAGTTTGGTCGGCAATACAGTGGGAAGGATGTGGTAGGGACTGTGCTTTGAATCAAGCATAGTTTGTTAAGTTAGGCACTAGGAGGCATTTTATATTTATTTTTTCTTGTAACTGTTCGAACTTTTATGTATCATTACTTGTATATACCTAAAACCTCTCTTTGTAGTTTAACACATTTGTTTTATTCTTTAATTGAAAACACCAGGTTAGGTTAACTTGTCTGCATAACTCTGTTTAAGGTAACAAGCTGCTGTGTATTGTTCCCTTAAAGGGACACTGGACCTAGTACAGCTGGACTGTGCTGGAGAAGAGCTAGTTAGCACACATGGGGGGGGGGGGGAAATCTGGGACTGGGAGAATGTTGGGTCACTTTAGATTAGCCAAAGTTAGTAAAAAAGTGTAAACTGGGGCTGGCAGGCTGCAGTTACATCTGGCCAGACACTCAGGGTATGTCTAAACTACATGCCTCCATCGACGGAGCCATGTAGATTTGTTGTTTTGGCAAAGGCAAATGAAGCCGCAATTTAAATGATCGCAGCTTCATTTAAATTTACATGGCTGCCGCGCTGAGCCGACAAACAGCTGATCAGCTGTTTGTCCGCTCAGCGCGCTAGTCTGGACGCTCCCCTGCCGACATCAAAGCCTTTTGTTGGCAGCCCCGTTATTCCTCGTGGGATGAGGTTTACCGGGGCTGCCGACAAAGGGCTTTGATGTCGGCAGGGGAGCGTCCAGACTAGCGCGCTGAGCGGACAAACAGCTGATCAGCTGTTTGTCGGCTCAGCGCAGCAGCCATGTAAATTTAAATGAAGCCGCGATCATTTAAATCGCGGCTTCATTTGCCTTTGCCTATGTGTCTAATCTACATGCCTCTGATGACAGAGGCATGTAGTCTAGACACAGCCTCAGGGTGTGGCTTGCATGCCAGAAGACTGTTTGAGAGCAGTCCTAGGACAGAGCTATTGCTGTAAGGTACTGTACAGCACCAAGGCTACATGGGCAAAGGGGAGAGTCCCTCACCAGACTGGATTACACTCTGGAATGTGACAATCTCCTACTAAGCCTCCATGCAGTGTCTTGTTTTATATCCTTGGGAATTATCCCAGTGAGCAGTATCAATGACTGTCACTACATAGTACTGACGGTAGAGATGTTCTCTTGAACTACACAATTTTACTAGCACACACCAAGCTTTTTAGGTTTAGGATGATCAGAGGTTGCATTTTTAAAGGGACAGTCCATATTTAAGCTCTTCTATGAGTGCCCTTTTTCTTAAAAACAGGCAAATTGTCCAATATTTTCACTTGTGTCCCCCTCATCAGTCATGGCTCACCAGCCACCTGCCCACCAACGGTGAATGGGTGTGTGTGTCCTTGCCCACCCGTAGTCTAGATCATCCCTGATGGATGTCTATCCAACCTGCTCTTAAATATCTGCAGTGATGAAAATTCCACAACCTCCCTAGGGAATTTATCCCAGTGTTTAACCACCCTGACAGTTAGAAAGTTTCTCCCTCTTCCTTGTAACACCCTTTTAGATACTTGAAGACCACTATCATGTCCTCTCTCAGTCTTCTCTTTTTCAAACTAAACAAGTCCAATTCTTTCACTCTTCCCTCATAGGTCATGTTTTCAAATTTGTCAGTCTTCTGCATATGGTTGTTATGCTCCCTTCCCTTGTGAAAATCTTCTCCTTGGGATGCACGTGCTTGAGAGAAAGGTTCACAATACGGGCCAGTCTCAATGTTTGAAAAAAATAGCACATGCTTTAATAGCATTTGTAAAAAGACCAACTTCTGTTAATTACAATCTTCCCTTACATTCAGAGAGGATTTAAACTTCCTGTTGTGTAAGTCTTATTCCTTTTGTACTCCTGGTCTTTCATCATCATCTTTAAAATTCTGCAGAGACGTTTTTCTGATATTTCAGAATTATTCCAGACCAGTGCAACAGGCAGGAGTTAACTCATCTGAAATTCTCCAAATATTAACACTGTGCAGTAATTACCAAACTAGCCCTCTAGAGACCTCAGTAGACTAAGAGCTACAGAGCAGCTCTGGAGAGCACAAAGGAAGAGACAATCTATTCACTTTGAAGAGCAAACTTGATGGATGTAGAGAATGGAATGGAGCCAGGCCATTTCAAACAGGATCATTTAAAACAATCTGTAAATACATGCATTATAAACAAAAGCCAAATTATGGGCCTTGATTCAAATTCCTTTGAAATCAATGGAAAAAAGACTATCATTGGTTTTAACAGACTTTGGGTCAAATCCCAAAATGCAGAGCTGTAATAACAGCATTTAAAGCCAGCAGGAGACCTTCATTTACTCAAACAAGAGTAAACCCTTTGTTTCAGGGCTGCATTACTGCCAGCCGTCCACGTGTACTGTATCAGTATGTGCACCAGAGAAATATACGGTTGTTCAGGATTTCTACTTGGCCAGCACTTGGGAACCCCAAACAAGGATCAAAGCACTATTGTACATACATATAAAGTTGTGTCTAAACTACATCCCTTTTCGCGAAAAAGGGATGTAAATTAGACACTTCGAAATTGCAAACGAAGCCAGGATTTAAATTTCCCACGCTTCATTTCCATAATGGCAGCCATGGTTTTTTTTCAAAAAGGGGCTTTTTGAAAGAAAAACGGCTGTTTAGATGGGGATTGTTCAAAAAATAAAACCTTTTTTCGAAAGATCTTGTACTCCTCATTATGCGAATGAAGCACAGGAAATTTAAATCCCGGCTTCATTTGCAATTTCGAAGTGTCTCATTTACATCCCTTTTTCGAGAAAAGGGATGTGGTTTAGACACAGCCTTATAGAAAACAGTGCCCATCTCAGAGAATGTGCAAACAACATATCACATAGGAAGGACCCACAAGTAGACAAGGCACACAAATGGGGTGGAAGAAGCAACAATAAAATAGACCAGCTTAAGCATAAAAACAAAAGCTCTAGTCCCCTTAACACTTGTGCCTAACATCAAGATGACTAGCGGCAAAAACCCTGCCTGACTTTCCCATTTATTTCTAGGGCAGTTGAGAGGCTGCGACCCTGCAAAGTGCTTTGAAAGTTCACCCTCTTTCCAGTTATTAAACATGGCTATTGTTGTCGCCTCTATTTCTTTCCCACCAAGACAGGAACAAAACCAGTCAGTGGAAAAATTCAGCTCTGGCTCACAAGAGGATTTTCCCTGCAGACGGAAGGATGCTCCCAAATATACAACATCTGTCTCCATTTTATTTTTGAGCAGAGCATTTGATTAATTTGAAGATACAGTTAAATGTAATGAACTGGACCCCTAATAATAGCATGCCAACGTAATTGGGCAGGATTCCCTAAAGGGAAGGCATTTAATTAGAACGAATGCGTTCTTATGAGTAGAAAACCAAGAATCATCTCAACACTGGAGGTAGTTGGTTTTGCAATGACTCTTCTGTCCTCCTCCCCCCCATCTGCACATCTGCTAATGCTGCTTTGGGGGATTTGTACGCGACTTATGAAGCTGCCAAATTCTCCAAGGCTAAAAAACTTGAGAACACCTGAATTCTGTGGTAGAGCCACACACCACACCAGGAGTGGGAAAAGTCTACACTGCTGGCCAGACTCTGACAAGTGTTTTGCCCCACCCATGCTGACCAGTGTCTCCCTGGGGCTGAGCTCTTTTTGAAATTCTAGCCCCATGGGGAACCGTTGAGATCTATAATGCAGGAGGCCCAAGTAGGGCCCTTAAGATTCAATGAATGAACAAAGAATAAAATAGCTGTTGTAGACACAGAATGTATGTTTGAGTTAGAAGCTTCAAGTGTTCTCTTCTTTCCCCTGGATTTTCTATTCAGTGCAGCTATGGGTCTGAATGCACGTTCCCCATGGCACCATTCTCCTTTCTGATCCACAGCCAAGGATTTATGACAGACTAATGGTGCACCTCAACAGAAGGGGTGGCATGTGGACCGTGAACTATCCAGGGTGGGGGCAGTCTCTTTACTCATCTGTACAGCACCTAACACAATGGGACCCCAAACCCTGGTTGAAGCACCTAAGCCTACTGTTATACACACAAACACACCTCAGACAATATGACAGTAAGTGCCAACGGTATTTTCCTTACAAGCACCCTAGTATCTGATTTTACAGTCTTACAGAGGACGGGCATATGTATGTATCTGAAGAAAGTCACAAACTCTACCACAACATATACCTCCAGTAGCCCACTGGAGAGCTACTGATACAGCACTCACTGGGTCAGTACCAACTAAAGCAGGGGCGGGCAAAGGGGCCAAGCGGGTGGATCCAGCCCACGGATGCCCTGCCGCTCCCCTCTCCCCCAGTCAATCAGGGCCTGGGGGTAGGGAGAGCAAGCAAAGTCTCTTGTTCCCTGCCCCCACCCTGCTAGGAGCACACGGCACTTAGAAAGGACTGGTCCACTCTTGCTCCTTGCCCCCACCTGCAAGGGGCGTGCAGCGCTTCGAGTGGACCGGACCACTTTAAACGCCACACGCTCCTTGCAGGTAGGGGCAGGAAGCAAGAGAATTCCTGTGTTCCCCCTCCCCCCAAGGTCCCGACTGACCTGGGTGCAAGAGAGGGGGAGCACGTGAAGTCTCCTCCGCCTGCCAGGGGCGCGGGTGCCTAGAGGGAACTGCCAGCTGTTCTGAACAGCTGGCTGTTCTCTCTAGGTGGGGGAGAAGGGAAGGAGGGCAGGAACAAAAACTTCATGTGCTCCTCCACGCCCAGGCCAATCAGTGTCTATGGACAGTGGAGCACAGAAGTGTCCTGGCCCCGCCCCTTCCATCGAAAACTCCATCCGTTCTGGGGCGGCCCGGGGCCACTTCAAAAATTAATGAAGTGGGCCCCCCATCTACAATTATTGCCCACTCCTGAACTAAAGCTCTGTCTGCACTTCAAAGCTTAAAGTGCAGCTGTGGAAGCATTTTAATGCGGCAGCGTGGCCATGGCAGGCTTGCCTGGAGAGAGCTCTCCCAGCACTGTAGGTAAAATACCTCCAGGAGAGGCAGAGCCTGGCTCTGTTCTGCTCCCCACAAGTGATGCAGGGCTCAGGAAAGCAGACGGGACTGGGCTGGGCACTCGGTTTCCTGCCTCAGTGGTGAAGCAGAATGACCTGGCTGGGAGATGGTGGCGAGTGGCGTAAGCTGCTGGGTTGCTCTGCTTCCCACAGCTCCCATCGCAAGAGTAAGTGTGGCGGGTCTGTCCCTTCTGCCTCCCCACACCAGGTCCTCCAGTAATACTACAGGTCATGTATCTCAGTGGAGAGGCTTCAGGGAAGGGGTAAAATGAGTGGAGTAGAGGCAGAAAGAGGTGGGGTGGGCTTTGGGGCTGGGGATTGTCCCTGACCACGGGGTCCCCTAGGGACTGCACTGATGGGGTGGTGGGATAGCACTGGGAGTACAGCTCCCAGCACAGTAGCCTGGTTTACACTGGCACTTTCTAAGGCTGTAGCTTGATGAGCTCTGGGAGGTGGTGTTTTTCCATACCCCTGAGCCAGAATGTTGCAGTGCTGTAAAGTGCCATACTTAGCCTAAAAGGCTTCCAAAGCAGGCATTATTATTTGTATACGTGGTCTTAAAAAGCAAGGAGATCTGAGACAGCAACATCAAAAGGACAGACCCATAAAATAACACAATTAAATCTGCAAGCCCTAGTAACACAACCACTTTGCTGCTGCTCCGTCTTACCCCATGTTATACCTTGAAAGAACTAAAGAAAAAAAAAAAAGAGAGAGAGAGAGAGACACTTAGAACAAAGGCCATTGTTGATGGTACAAATTACAGCTAGATATCAAAGAAAGTTCCGCTCGGTACTGAAGAACAATGGCAAGTGTAAGAGCTGAAAATGCAACAGGCCTTCACCATAAGAGAACTGTGCATACAAACATTGATGCTCTATGTTACCCAACATTTGGCAAGTTTGTGTCCTGCCTTGGGATTAGCAAATATTTCACATTCTGAAAAGGACATGGATTCTCCTATTGTTACAATAGTCTTAGATTCATATTGTGGTATTGTCAACAGGAACAATGGAGAACAGGGTTTCATTGTGCTAGTTGCTATATGTACAAGAGACAATCCCTTCCCCAAAAAGCTTACAGTCTTAATGGAAGAGTGACAAATGGTGGGAACAAGACACACACAAAGAGGAAGGCAAAATGACCTGCCCAACACAGCAACTAAGAGACAGAAACAGGCCGGCTTCACATCCAGCCTCCTATATGCTGGAGCAGATGTATTTTTAAAGCAATTGATCTAGCTGTAGGGAGCAGAGAAAACCCCCATGTGTATGCCAGCAGTCTTCAGTGAAGTGCTAGGAGAGGCTGATGTAATATTAAGAGTGTGGCTAGGAAGATGGCTATAGTGAGACTTTTTAATGTAAGGTTTATTATATGCTGCATTTGAGGAAGAGGCAGAAAACTACAACCCCAGTAAGTGGGTGGACACCACAGTTATGTAGCCATACAGTACACATGCTTTCCTAATTATAGTGCTACTAACAGAGGTGTACTCTCAGTGCTATAAGAACAGACTAGCAGCTAAATCTACCAATTGGTGGCCAGACATGACAGAAGGTGTGTCCACAGAAATTTGACCCAACTAAGGCAACATAGATCCTTTATTATGCACATTCACATGATGAACACTAACCAAGCCTTTCATAGCCTGTAGGTCAACGCTTTAGGACTGCACCCAAAAGAGCTATTCCCTCCCTCCCGGAAGACACCCAGATGGGTATAATATAAGAACCAAGACAGACAGAGACAGACTTTGAGATAGGTTCAACTATATCCCTCTCACCAAGACAACTGTGGCCATTGTGTAATCTGGAAATATAACAAAACAAGTCTTGCACATGAACCCTCCAACACCTCTACATGTACAATAGCCGAAAGCATCATCTTACTGAAAGAGCTCCTGGTCAGAGACGGTGGCAGTGTGCAACAGGTTATACAGCCCAGCATGTGAAGAATCAGAAGAGCAGTTCAGGTCTCCATCCTTCCCCTGTTTGGAGGCGCTGAGTCGGAAAAGACTGGAGCAACGCAGGGCAAGTTCTAGGGCATCCAACCAACAGCGGCCTGGAGAACAACAGGATTTGTCTGAGTGTAGGAGATCAGAGAGGACAGCAAAAATGTTCACCTAAGGTTTCTCAACAGCTTCTCATTTGGGAGTCAAGAATATTAATTCATTTTCACAAATGGAGACATCAGAGTACTTTAAATGTTTAAATAGCCCAGAGATTCCACAGTTTGCCTAACAAAAGCAGAATAAAGTATTCAGGTTTATATCATTTGACATTCAGAGTTCTCGTATCCAGGGAGGGGCACAGTCCACCTTTCTAGACCCTGGTCTATCCTATGGAGTTATTGCAAAACAACCCCCTCTTATTTCAAAATAATAAGTGGAGCTTCCACATTAACCAAGCCCATTATTTTGAAATAAAGGAGGTTATTTATTTCAAAATCTGTACTCCTGTTTTTCTCGGGGAATAGTTATTTCAGGAATTATTATTTCAAAATAATAATTTCTCAGTGTAGACATGCCCAAGGTGTTGAGGTACCATTCTGCTCAGAATTTCCAGAATCCTGTTCAATTCCTCATGTGATC
Organism: Pelodiscus sinensis; assembly: GCF_052426305.1. Lineage (NCBI taxonomy): Eukaryota > Metazoa > Chordata > Testudines > Trionychidae > Pelodiscus > Pelodiscus sinensis. The sequence goes on along the minus strand of NC_143056.1, from coordinate 115,246,271 downwards.
GCTGAAAAGTTATTAGCACCCAAAATCGTGATCAGGAATGGATACTGATATTGTCATTCACAATGAGATCCAAGACTCTGAATGTTAGCAAAACAACAAAGACAGATATGAAAGCACTCAGGGTCTGTTTATTTTCATTTTTCCATTATTGTTTCCCTTCTATCTCTTGGCCACTCTTCTACCACCTTTTTCTTTTCCTCATCCCTTTAAGTGTATAGGCTGCCCCCAACTTGCAACACGATTGGCCCTGGGGATAGCATTTATGATAGGTGTCATAAGCTGTTGTTAATGCAGAGCTAAGAACGTAAGTCGGGGGATTTCAGCCCCTTCCTCACTTACGGAAAAGTTCGGAAAAGTTTGTAACTGCGGGGGGTTGTAAAATGGGGCTGTTGTAAAGCAAAATTTGTATTTGGCAAAAATCCTGTATCTGGCAAAAATCAATAGTAGTAACGTTACCTATCTTTAAAAAAAACAAACAAAAAAACCCAATAGATATTAACAGTACCTATCCTAATCTGCATCTGTCATAAATTTACATTATGGGCCTAATTTAGGAACACAGGCCTGCAGGCCTCATACCTGCAGCTTTATAAGTGTGGTTCAGAGTGCTGCTCCTGTGCGTAGCTTCAATGACTCCAATAGACTCACATGGATCCAGCAGTCAGCCAGCAAACAAGTTGCAGGATGAGAAGTGTGGGGACCATGACCTCATCCAGACATCCAAGTCCACATGTAGTGATGGAAAATGAGTATTTAGATGCTCAGTGGTCGCCTGGAGCATCAAAATTCAGGATATGGATAGAGACAAGCAATTGGAGTCTTCAAACTTCATTTTGTTTGCTGTTAAACCATTACCCTAGTCTGCTTAGCAGAGACTGTCTATGTTCAACAGGAAGAATCAGACTCAGGGCACATTTAGATTACGCATGGCTTCTGAAAGAAGATATGCAAATTTGGCTCAAATTTGCATATCTTCTTACATTTTTCCCCCCCAGAAGAGGTTATTCCCAATATTGCCCCACCTACACGGGGCCAAATATCGGAAAACCCTCCTCTTTCGAAAGCCCCCTGGTAAACCTCCTTTTAGGAGGAATAAGGGGGCTTTTGAAAGAGTATCCAGACAGATTAAAGTGTTCTCCAACAGGTTTTTGTGTATTGCCTTTTCGAATATCTGATTTGTGTCCATTAATTCTTTCCCGTAGAGACTGTCCAGTTTGGCCAATATACATGACAGTGGGGCATTGTTGCCATTTGATGGCATGGATCACATTAGTGGATGTGCAGTTAAATGAGCTTCTGATTTGGTGGCTGACGTGGTTGGGTCCAGTAATGAAACTGCTGGTATAGATGTGACGGCAGAGTTGGATGGAGGTGTGATGATAGAGGTTATGATGGAGTTGTGTTGCGTGGTTACTAGAAATAATTTGTTTGAGGTTAGGGGGTTGTCAATAGGTAAGGATTGGCCTTTCCCCCCAAAGGCCTGTGAGTGATGGGTTGTAGATTGTTGATAATGCGTTGGAGGGGTTTAAACTGTGGACTGTAGGTGATAAGTGGAATTTTGTTGTTTTCTCTTTTGAGCCTATCTTGAAGTAGTTCGTGTCTGGGTACTCTTTTGGCTCTGTCGATCTGTTTTTTTCACTTCTCTGGGTGGGTATTTCAGTTTTAAGACTGCTCTATATAGATCCTGTAAGTGTTTGTCTCGGTCTGTGGGATTGGAGCAAATCCGATAGTATCTCCAAATCCCCATGTTGTGTCAGGCCAATTCCACAAGCCAAATACAAAGGGAAGGAATGGAACTTAACTTGAGTTACAAGTTTAATTCTCATGCAAATGGTATGAACAGGGACATTGGCTGGCTTGCGCGCTACTTTCCATGTCCTAATGCCTTAACCAACCAACCAAACAATAGAGATACTAATTGTTCTGATCAGCCTCTTATAACTACTTGAAACATCTACTCACGGTCTCTCTCTCTCTTTTTTTGCCTCCTTTTTTTTTTTTTTTTTCTTCTCCTACCCCCTTATTTATTCTTGGATCCAGACTTCCTAAACTCCAGTCATCTGAAGAAGTGGGTTTTGCCCACAAAAGATCATGATACCATCTACATGTTTTGTTAGTCTTCAAGGTGCTACTAGACTATTCGTTATTTTTTAAGTTTTTCCTGTTACAGACTAACTTGGCTATACCTCTGAAGCTATAGTTTTAGGACTTGAAGGCTAAATAAACCACCACATCCCAGGCTCCTGATTAGCTGGACAGACTGCACTCTCAGTGAGCACCGAGATTATATTGAGACCCCAAAAGGAACAGGAAGCTGTGTGAGCAATACATTGTTGCCTGTGGATTGCTGTTTAAACCATAGTGTCTTGTCACCTTCCCTATCCCCACCTCTCCAACCTGTCACAGCCTGTTGGATTGGATCTTCCAGCTACTAACCCTGCAAGAGCTCCAATCACCGCCTTGTACCGCCTGTAATACCCACTGATCTCCCAGCTACCTATCCACCTGCACACACTTCACTGCTCAGGACTCCCACCTGAATGCCTATATATTACACAACCAAAACCAATCCCCTACCTCCTGCCTTTTTTTGGGAGGAGGGGTGAATCAGGTGTGAATGAAGACAGCTATCATAGCTCCTTATGTACATTGCAGATAGAGCTGATCAAAAACACAAGCACAATTTCATGAATAATTTACCAGGTAAAAAATCTGCTGTAGCCCGAAAAGACCACTTTTCTCCTCCATCCACAAAATTTTGGACAGAGAATGGCCAGTCTGAATCCCTTTTCTCAATTTTATTTGGAAGTCCTATTCTAAATAGCCATACAAAACTCCAGACAGTGCACCATGCAGAGAATATCACATCTCTTAAGTGTTAAAGTCATCCAGTTTTTGGACTTGTTCCTCACACCTATTTGATATGCTTCTAACAATCAGCCAGCAACGTATTGTCATCTGACAAATGTATATTGTTTAAATAATCATAAATGAGGGGGAAGACCCTGATTTGGTTCTGTTGCTAAGTAGTTTAAAGAGTATGTTTTCTGTTGACTACCTCCCATTTTGTTCTACCCTTGTGGCTTCTGCAAACCTGATTTGCACGTACCAACCAGCCCCTTGGCCATCTAGAGAGTCATGAATTCCAAGGCCAAATGGGACCATTGTCACAATCTAGTCTGACCTCCTGTATCATACAGACCACAGAACTCTGCCCAGACAATTCCTTTTGAAGTAGAGCAGCTTCTTAAAACAAATCCAATCTTGATATAAAACTGCTAGACACACGGAGAATCTGCTACAATCCTGGGGTAAATTCTAATTGTTAAAAATTAACGCTTTATTGCCACTGTGGCTTTATATATCTTTAAGATGCCAGGATAGGATTCCTTTGTAAAATGTAGGTGCAGAAGTTGGACTGAAACCACTGCCACATCTTAACCTCTAGCAACGTGCTGTTTTGAACTATTCTTACAAGTTGCCTTTTCGGTGCCATGTGTGTTTTATTTCCTCTAACACCTCTGTACCAAACTGTGTAACCCATTTGGTCTTGCAACCTCCATCTTGGATTGTAACCTTCATCATGGCCATTTCATAGTGCAACTTCCAGCTTTTATTAGAACAGCCATTTGTATTAAATGTCTATAGACCGTCCTAGTTGAAGGTCCATAGCTGATCTATGATGGTTTCTCAGTCTAAGGCCACCACGGTGACGGTCTCAACTACCAGCCTATTACCCTGGGAAAATGGACTTTCTGCAGAGAAGTCTGACTGGAGGAAGGAGCTGGCCTTTTGCAGCTTGAGCGCATGGGCAAAACAAGGTTTGTTTGAACAAGGGGGCCATCCACTATCACACAGCAGAACACAAAGAGACAGCCTTTCCTGAAAGGCTGACCAGACCTCTCATTCAAAGAAGGGGTAAATTCAGACCAAGAGGAAAGTTGTCTCTTAGGAATAGGTTATTTGGAAAGATCTGCAACTCTCTTAAGAGTAAAAATGCTTGTGGTTAAGAAGTTCCTGGACTAATCCCATGTTTGGTCTGCCACATTGCCCCTGAAACGGTTAATTGAGACCCTGAGTTCTCAAAATGAATTGGAACTCTGAGGGAGCATGTATGAGCAGGCACTTGTTTTGAGGGGAAAAGCAGACACGCTGCAAAGCCCCACATCCCCAAGGAAGGGTGGCAGACACATGATCTGCACCTGGAAGTGTGCTCGTTAGACTCCAGAGTTTGGAACAGTGACCCGGCTCTACCCAGACCCAAGAGCCTCAGAGGGATGCAGGATTCACTGGCTGGGTCCACTCACAACAGTGTATACAGAGAAGGGGATTGGCTCATGGCATGACAACTTCTAACAATACAGCAAAGCCACTCACAAGAAGAAATCTTCACTGTGTATCTTATTTAGATAATGGCTGTCTCCAGAATAAAATTCTCTTCCATTTCCTGGAAACCAAAAACCCTATATTTGTAGAAGTGGAGCTGTGTGGGCTGCTTTGACCTTCCTTGAATTTCCAGATACAATCATGTGTGATAAAAAGCGGCAGCAAAGACTGCTCCTGGCTTTTATGGAATGTAAAATGTACTGTAGATTAGTGGCACTTCCATGGACTGTCCCTAAGCTAGGATCTTAAATCCCAACAACTGTCTGTCACAGATGGTGCAGCAGAAAAAAGGGTATTCTGTCACTGTAAAAGGGAAAACAAGCTGCTAATCATGGTACAGCCAAGTGTAAGGCCGGATTGTTTGCTGAACGTACTATGTAACTCAGCCCTGGACAAGCAGGAATTCCTCATGAATTACCATTAACCTTACCTGATGTGCTCACTAGTTATTAGCATAGGAAGCTGAGTGGAGGAGCACACAGTCAAGACTTGTGTGGAGGCGGATTCATGGAGGAAAGGATCCACGGACACACTGTAAACATATACTAGCATTATGCAATGGGAAAAAGGCCCTCTGGGTCTATTCATCTTCTCAGCTCATTTTGCTCTCTCTAAGTGCCTACCTTCCTTCCCACCTCTTTTTAAATGCATCTTGAAATGTTTATCCACATTACAAGGTGCAAGTCCCTGTGCTGCCTGACCCATTTTATTTAGGACTCTCTACATGCAACCATTCCCGTGACACTGACTGTACCAAGCCACCTGCCAATGTGAATAGTGTCATGTATGACATTTTCCAAATTATCAATACCGAGTATGGAACTCAACTGTGATGCCTTTGGCTATTTAGATATCACCCTCCCAATCCATATCCATCGATCACTGCTCTCAGCTCCCAAGCCAATATTTTATCCAGTTGAAATTTTCACAATCAATATCCTAGTCATTAATATTGCACGCTAACATCTTTTGGAGCAATACTGCATCAAAAGCCTCCATGAAAGCCAATGCCAAATAGATTATACCACTGGCTTCACCTCTATCAACTCTCACTGACGCCTCCTTGGTGAAGCTGATGGAGTTTGTTAGGCATGGCTTCCCTTCTCCAAAGCTGTGCTGACTGCACTTGACTATTCTTGTAGCCATACGAGAACATTCTCCTCTTTCATCCTTAATCATTGTTCCTAGACTCTCTGAATAGAGAGGTCACATTTCAGATCTCTAGGTTCTTGCTTTTTTCCCCTCCCATGTTTAAATAAGACATCACATGAACTGCTCTTCAGGCGGCATGCATCTGTTTCAAGTGAAGAGGCAAAATAAAATAAAAATTAAAAAAATTAAAAAATAAAATAATAATCTAACGTACTAGTTGTGATTTCACCTGAATGTTGTGGATCTTCTTCTTAATGGTCCTTCCTTCACTCCATACTTAAAAAGATATGCTCTAGTAACCTACTATTTTAATTCCTTGGTTATTACAAATCTATAATAATTCATTTGGCAGAAACTTCCAACAGGATTCTAAATACTCAGGGGCAGGGATTTGGACCCTTTTATCCCTCTGGCCTACAGTGTATTGAACATATTCTAGGTATACCAGAGACTCAGGGCATAACTGGAGTAGTGCTTCTGTCTGGACACTCCCCAAACCCCTGGGGGCCATTACTAGATAGGGTAGGGAAGAACAGTCCTGAATTTGCTCTTGCTTACTCATATAGCCCACAGCAGCCCTAGGGATTAAGGAGACCACAAAGATGGCATATAGCTACCACTCTTTAATCAAAGATGACAAACCTTTTTCTAGTATGACTTTTTCTTTTAGATGAGGACTGAAATGATAAGAGATAGTGCCCGTCTAACTGTGATTTTTCTTTAAACACAAGCACATGTTGCATTAACCACATTGCTTGCATTGCACATCTTCTAATTAAGTTAATGGAATGGCATGCAACATTGATTGCTAAGGAAATAACAGCTTTTAAGGCTTGGGTAGGTAGGCAGTTATTGAAGTTATTCAGTTGCCTCAAAAGCCTGAGGAATTACGTCTGTTTCTCTTTCAGATGGGCTGTCTGAGATTTGAAATGTTTGTATTTTTTGGCAAACCTATCTGAAAGCCATCTTTAAAAAAGGGTGTGCGTACTAGAAATCATCCTACATATTTCTGCACAGGAGATATTTAGTGAGAGATGAAATTCTGAAATTTTTCCCCAAATGAGATGTATGAGTGGTAGAATTCAGGGAGGAGAGTGTGTAACTAAGCACATTCAGAGGAAAGTCTGTACACTTTTGGTTTTATACAAGTTCCACCTAATTTCACTGCATTGAAAAAGTGCTTTTCCTCCTCAAAGATGCCCCTTCCTGGGGGAAGACAACAGCCTCACTGGGCCCCTGGCTGGGGGCAGCAGCTCCGCACACCCAGAAGGGGCAGGGCATGAGAATGGGTGGGATTGAGGGCAGCCAACCCTCAGCACCGCCTGGAGCATGGCATGCTCCTTCCAGCCCTCAGCACCGCCTGGACCATAGCATGCCCAGCCTCCCCAGGCAGTCGCGAAGCTGCCTTGTGCACACTGTGTGGCACTCCAGCAGTGATTTAAGAGGGCCTGAGATCTAGGCACTGCCCCAGGCTTTTCTGAATTGCCAGGCCCTGGGATAACTTCCCCCTTTGCCCCAGCCCATCAGCAGGCCTGCCTCCCCTCCCCCCCAACATGACCAATGGAAGAGATGATAGTAGTCACGGACCCAAAAGAAATAAAATAAGCCAGGCCTCTGGAATGCCTTCCCCTTTGGTTTGCTGGTGCACTTAACCACGTTCCAGGTTCCAAACCAGAAACGCATTCAGCAGCCTCAATGTTTCATTTGACACCTATTGGGTTGGGGGAGAGGAGGGGAGAACCTAACTGAAGCAAACCTTTAGCCAAAAGGATGGTTGATCCAAAGCCTGCTGAAATCAATGGAAAGGCATCCATTGACGTCAGAGATTTTTGAATCAGGCCCAAGGCCTATAAGGAGCAACATGGGTTAATTTCGACATGACCAAGAGCTACAGTACTTTGAAAGTCAACTGGAATGAAAACAGGATTTTAATCTTCTTATCTACTTATGAACCACTGCTTTTCTGTAGTCATTACAGAGTTAAGAGAGATTTTCACATAGCAAGCTGGCATGTTTATCATACATTGACCTAAATACACTGACCCTTCATTTTGTGGATTCTAGAATAAAGGCAGATGTGGATCCACTGGTGTCTATTTGCACTGATCATGTTTCTATCCCCACTTAGGGGGTGGAGAAAACGTCCTTCACCAACACATTGTCTCCTTTGCGCCCTTGGAAGGATCCAGACAGATTTCCTGCAAATTCAACTCTGTCATATTCCAAGAACTAGCCACAGAAAGGTTGAACCAAGTTTCCTGCACTCAGGAAATTTACCGTTTGGAGCAGAACCCCATGAAAATAACATATGTTTCTTCCCTTCTCAAAGTCTCAAGAGGTCTGCCAATCGTAGGCAGGGGATAATCTCTGGATTCCAAATCTGGTGATCATTTTTTCATCTTCTAGGCATCTCCCTTCCCTGGGTGCACCCTGTCCATGCTCCTTGCCTCTCCCAGCTAGCTTGCTGTGCAGCAGCTGATCCACAGTGGGCAGGAATTGCTGGGAGAAGGAGTTAATTGGCAGGTCTGCTGGTGATTGGTAGATGCTGGGGGCAGATCGGAAGAAGCTGGCTGCTGACAGGTGCTAAGCACCTGCTAATTTTTTTCAGCATCAATTGCCACCAGAAGTGTCTGGAGAACATCTGACTCAGCGGGACCTTTGGTGTGAAACACCCTCATGTTCACACCTATGTCTGGGGGTCCTAACACTCGGTCCATATACCTCAGGTTAGGGAACTGCAGTAGATTGTTCACTGGGATTTTCAAAGGTTGAAAGAGTCAAAGAGAGCTGAGCATTCAATTCCCTTAAGCATGTTTGACAAACCCCAGCCATAATTCTCAGCAGTATCTAGACTGGAGAAAGTTGCACCGTCACTCAAGTTACAATGTAGCATACAATGTCATATTTTTGTAGTGCAAATATCTCCCCACCTTCTATTCTGGGAACTGAAGAGGACACATCCAATATCTCATGATACTGAATGCTAGTAACTCAAACCTGTATCATGTGTGGATACAGATGGATTTATATTTCAGAAAATATTTCTAACTAAATTAGATGACTTGGTAGAACACAAAATGTGGAAGTCACATACTGAGAAGAGGCATAAATGCGCATGTGAATTAGGGTTGAAGCAGGATCCCTCAATGAATCAGTCATGTCAAATCTATTTTTCTTCCTTTAAACATTGCCTAGGCACATTATTTATATAAACATTGCCTAGGCACATTATTTATATAAACATTGCAGAGGCACATTATTTATTGTATAGAACCTAAAAAGCCCAGACAGTGAAAAGTGCTTAACACAAGGCACCAAAACACTGAGGGCTCGTCTACACTGGCCCCTTTTCCGGAAGGGGCATGTTAATTTCAGCTATCATAATAGGGAAATCCGCGGGGGATTTAAATATCCCCCGCGGCATTTAAATAAAAATGTCCGTCGCTTTTTTCCGGCTTTTCGCGTCTACACTGGCCCCGATCCTCCGGAAAAAGCGCTCTTTTCCGGAGGATCTTATTCCTACTTTGAAGGAAGGAAGAGCGCTTTTTCTGGAGGATCGGGGCCAGTGTAGACGCTCTTTTCCGGCTTTTCTAAAAGCCGGAAAAAAGCGGCGGACATTTTTATTTAAATGCTGCGGGGGATATTTAAATCCCCCACGGATTTCCCTATTACGATAGCTGAAATTAACATGCCCCTTCCGGAAAAGGGGCCAGTGTAGACGTAGCCATAGATTGTCTCTGCCTTACAGAGCTTACAATCCAAGTAGACAAGAAGAGAAGAAAAAGTATTATCCCCATTTCAGAGGCACAGAGTAAGTGACTTGCCTGAAGTCACATGGCGAGTATATGGCAGAATCAGGAACTGAACTTATGTCCCATCTCCTGCTCTGTTCTGCCCTGTTAAGTCCAAACCTAGTGTCTAAGCCATAAAACCTTAGCCCCACACATCCTTCCCCCAATGCATCACAATCTTTATTTTCCTGAATAGGAAAGGAACGTTGGAAAAGGCACGTCTCAGCTCCTAGTACCAAACCCTTATTTAGAGTGCACACCAAGCGTTTATAGCTGTGGGAAAAAAGTGAGGAGAGAGGAGAGGCCGGCCAGAACTCACCGTCTGATTCTGAGGCTGCTCTGAAGATCAAATAGCTGCTGGGAAGCGGCTGAGTGATGGAACCGACATTCTCTCCCTTTGGGCCCTAAAACAAACAAGAAGAAAGTAAGGCAACGAGGCAGTAATAGTTCTGTGAATTTTTCCCTTCCATTGGTTCAGCACACCAGCAGCTTTCTCCAGGCACTGCAAGAACAGCAGGTGGCACTCACACCTCAGGTGGTGGCATCAACTTTCTCCAGTAGGCTGGTGCCACGTACGCCAGCTTGCTCTTCAAATTATTTAGTGAGTCCTTCAAATGCCCCTTCCCTCTGTTGGCTTCTGAGTGCCTTCTGTCTCTCTCTCTCTCTCTGCCAGTGTTCCAGGTGGAGAAGCTGGAAAGCCAGCAGATGGGGATTGGGGCAGTCCAGCGAAGGTTCCTAATCTGGATCCTTCACTGGCTTCGTGTGGCTCATACAGAGCGATAAATCCTGGGGCATTTCAGTGGCAGCTTTTCTGAAAGGCCACAATTGCAGGGAGGGGGAGAGATGATGCTTTGGAAGGTGAGCTAGGAACGGTACTGCAGGCTTCACTGTAACTAAGGCTGTGTCCAGACTCCATGCCTCCGTCGACGGAGGCATGTAGATTAGCCAGCTCGGAAGAGGGAAATGAAGCCGCGATTAAAATAATCGCGGCTTCATTTAAATTTAAATGGCTGCCCCGATCTGCCGATCAGCTGTTTGTCGGCAGATCGGGAGAGTCTGGACGCGATGCCCCGACAAAGAAGCCTTTCTTCATCGACACAGGTAAGCCTCGTGAAACCAGGTTTACCTGTGTCGATGAAGAAAGGCTTCTTTGTCGGGGCATCGCGTCCAGACTCTCCCGATCTGCCGACAAACAGCTGATCGGCAGATCGGGGCAGCCATTTAAATTTAAATGAAGCCGCGATTATTTTAATCGCGGCTTCATTTCCCTCTTCCGAGCTGGCTAATCTACATGCCTCCGTCGACGGAGGCATGGAGTCTGGACACAGCCTAAGTGTTCTGTAGTGAAACCTCTTTCCCTTTGCCATACATCTCTGGCTAGAAACACCTACCCTAGGGTTCTAAGCAGACAATAAGGACACAGAGGAGGAGGCTTATTACATTGCCATAAATTCACAGTTTGCAGCGGGGGGCAGACACCGACCAGCACTGACCTTCCTTGGGAAGGTGCATGAAAAGCAGACGCTTTCTCAGGGTCCCCTGATTCAAAGGGACGAGTATATTCGCTGCTACCCACAGCCAGGGACCATGGCATTCGCTCATCGGCAACTCCCTCACTACATTCAAGGGCAACAATGATGCCTGACTGACACACAGGTGAACAAGGGGATAGCTACCCCAAGCCTACTTCTATGTGCAGCAGGGCACAACCTGGCTATGGAAAAGTGGGAGCCTCCCTCCTCCTGGTTTTCTGTTTCCAAAGTGACACCCTTTGTTCTCGGTTTTCTCCCTGCCCCATCAATGCACTGCAGGATAAATCATGTAGCAAAGAAACAACATAAGCAGAATTCCCTTTGAGTAGAAAGGATGACAAATAAATTAGTCATTGTGTAGTCAGAAACATCACTGACTTCTGCACGTATTTATTCCATCTTGCAGTTGGCCTAAAGCAGCTCTCTCCAAGGCCCCATTCAAATGTGTACTTCTAAATGCTAGAAAACAATGAACACAGCATTTGAAATATATTTTAGCACATGGATGCAAGGTAGCTTTTTCCATCTGTGCAAGCATCTCCTACCTGATGTAAGGCTTCATAGCCCTCCTCTACTACAAACAGTTTTCTGAGTTCCCCGTGCACCAATTTTTATTCCCAAAATTACATTCTGTGCAGTGGTCAGGGGTTTTGGCTTTTCCAGTGAGTTAAGGGGACTCCCCGCCCCCCACGAAGCTCCAAACTCATACTAGAATTCTCCATCATTACCTACTACTCTCAATGGGAGTAGAGAATGGGAAGAGGAAGTTGTCTGAGCAGGAGAGACATGCTTACAGGGACACGGATTTGACATCATGCCCAGTAGTTTACTTGCATTCTCTGACCCAGCTTCTAATCCCTGGGATTTCCAGGCTCTGCAAAGGCTTCAGTTACTGTCTTCCACTGCCAGATCCCTATCACTCAACAAAGCAGGAAGAGCCAAGGTAAACATTCCTTTCATGAGGGGCTTGAGATTTAGAAACCAAAAGCATCTGCATGGAGGTTTGATCTGCAGGACTGGCGAAGCTGGGAATTTGATCAATGAGCCGCAGCACAGCAGCTCGAGACATTACTATTGACATTAATGCAACCAGGCAGCATTCCTTGTGGCACTTTTCCTTCCAGGAGCTTTCAGCGGAATGAGACTGGAGAATTGTTGATAGCACCAGAGCATGGATTTTCAACGCACAGACTGAAATCTGTCTTCTAAGGGGAAGCCCACGAAAAGATGATGCTGGTCCATTGTATTAACATTAAAAAGGAGAGCAGATGGCATCAAGGGGCCTTTATGCAAGTGGAAAAGTATTAAAGTGACCAAATAACTGTCTATCAATCAGAGTCAGATTTAGTAGTCACACATGAAGGATCATGATTGCACACCGAGGCCATTTTTACATCCCACCCCCACCAACAATCCTACAGAGTAAGTGAAACATCCTATCTGTAAATCAGGGATAATGATCTCTTCTCCCACCCTTTTTCTGTCTTGCCTATTTAGGCTGTAAACACATCAGGGCAATGATGGTCTCTTGCCATTAATATACAATGCTTAGCACAATGGGCCCCAATTTCAGCTGCAGCCTCTAGCTACAGTAATACACACTAATACAGGGAAGTCTTTAGGTCGCTCTCATTTTCAGCATTCTAAAGTGCACCATCTGAAAAGGATATGTTTGTGGTTCTAAAAAAAGGGTTGGATTTACGTTGCCATATTGGAGAGTGAAGTGAGACTCTAAATTTTGGAAGAATCATGAAACACTAAAAAAGCAGTGACTCGATGCATATGTGGAAGCTACAGCCATTTAGTGTGTAGATTTTAATTTTGCTTTTATCACAGACAGGCATTAAAAATACTCCAGACAAGAATCATGCACATGGATGAAAAGGAGCAAAGCAGTTTGGGTTAGATATTAGAAAAGTGTTCCTCAACAGTATGATCTAAATTACATTAGCAGATTGTAAAAAGAGCTTCCCCAAAGGAAGTGATACATACTTATCACTACAATTATTATAAAAAAAATAAAAAAATCAAAGGTGGGGCAGGGTGCATTCAAAAAATACAGGTATATTTGTTATTTCTAGTTCACCAGCACTTACATTGTATTATTTAATGCCATATATCGGTGTCAGAGTAATTGAAATAAATATTCCTACACTGTGTTGTTCATCTAGTTAAGATAACAAATGATGATCCAATACATCACAAGAGGATGATCCAATACATCACCATAAGCCTAATCATCTGACAGTTATACACTGCCCTGTGCACACAACCCCAAAATCATCACCGCACTGGCTTTAACAGGTTCTCTGCAATAAGCCTGCACAGGCATGGACCTAAACTACATTCCCATTATAAAGGGGTTTCACGATATTGCCAGAATAATGTGGCAGAAGGTCTCTGCCACTGCATGTTGATAGAGAATGTAATGCTGTTAATTTAGCACCATTCAAAAGCATGACATAAAAATGCCCAATCGGTTTTCATTATGAAGCAAGAGTGATCACCTCCTAAACAAAAAGCTGCTAACTTTAGAGAAACTATTTAGGCTCACAAGCCTGGTGACCCATGCAAAATTAAGCAAACTCTCTATCTAGGCAAACAATTCTAATTAACAATGTGTAAGCTAGTCATTTTTATTGACAGGAGGTAAACGCTAATTAGCTGATGCTCTGGGGTTACATGCCTTGACAGTATTACTGAGGGTATTAAATTCAGTGGTCTTTCACCATGAATACACTAGTAATCAATTGACAGGCATCTGAGAGTGTGAGATTCTGTGTTTAAATTAAATGATTGTATATTAAACGGAATTGACCAACACGCGTGTAAATGCTAGTCTAGACAGCTCCATAAACATTTGTTCTAGGGCTTATGGCTAAGCCCTGCACTAAACCACAAATGTTTGTGTCTGAACAAACGTTTGTGGAACATCTGGACTAGCATTTACAATTGTGTTAACTGCCAATCAATTAATTAGCATTAAAACCCAATAACAAATTCTCATCTAGACAAGCCCCATGTTTCAGGATCGGTTGTCTTGTTTTAAGAGGCTGTGGGAATTCTTGGCCACATGCTGGTCTAGCATTCGAAGTAATAATTTGAACCTGTGCTGAAACAAAGAACACATCTATAATGCATGAGAAGCGGGCTTTTTGTGCCATTAGACAAGTGTACCGTTTACACTCGTAAATGCTCCACTGGTTGCCTTAAAAGTATGCAGTGAAGTGACATGAAACAAAACAGTATTTCTGGCAGCTTCAGCATTTGACAGCTGTCAGAGCGGATACAGCTCCTTTGACATCAAGCAGTTCATTAGAGGAGCCCTTTTACTGTTCTTTTGGTGTTCATCTTGTGGCCCAAAGTGGCTGTCACACACCACAATCCAACCTGAGGGGTTCCTAACACACTGTTCAAATGCAGCTTCCCAAGTATTCAGCTCAAGATATTTAGGTGAACTACTTGGATTTAAAAACCCAAATTAGGGATGCAAAAGTGCCTTTAAAAAGGTAACCAGGTAACCACTAAAATCTGAGCCGTGACATAGTGCAGGCTCTGCAGTATAACGCTTTTTTAAGCTTTCTATTGCAGAGCCCATAGCAAAGCCTTTCTGAGAGCGGAGCCACTAACTCCTGCCGGCTCTGTCCCAGGGAGGCTTCGCTGAGGGCTCTGCAGCCGGCGCCCAGGGAGCCAGCCTGTAACCTGTGAGGAGGGGCCGGTTACAGTGGAGGGCAGGCTGGGCCCACTACGGATAGTAGCTGGCCAAAGCAGTGGGTCGTGCGGGGCTGGGTGAGGTTTACTAGTTAACCCTAATCCAAATATCTCATTATTGTCTTGTTTTCCAGAATAGTGCTCAGGAAAATCCTTTTCTTTTTATATATGTATTTTATATTGGCTCCTTTCTTTTGGGTCAGTTCTACTGAAGGAAGAAGCATTCTGACACCACAGGATGCTCCCAAGTTCAAAACCTTACTACAGGTTGGAACTCCCTGGTCCGGCACCCTCGGGACCTGACCAGTCCTGGAGGAGGGATTTTGCTGGACTAGGGGAGGTCCTATCTGGCTCCCCTGCTACCGGCTCCTCCCAGCCCTGGACCAGCTGCCAGCCTCCTGATCAGTTCCCCCTTGTCACCAGCCTCACTGCCCTGCCAGTCCCCTCAGCTGCTTCTAAGCTATGCTGGGCAGCCCAGCTCCCTGTGTGCTGGGCTCCTGGCCCCACAAGCCAGCCCCACTGGGTTGTGCCTGGCTGCCCGGTTGTGGCATGCCAGGCAGCCCAGCAGTGGGGATCCCAGTCGCCAGCCCTCCACCGGGATGCTCTGGTCCTGGAACATCCGTGGTCCAGCAGGACCACGGATGTTGCTGGAACAAGGGGTCCCGGATTCCAGAGGTTCAAGCTACACTTTCTAATTGCTCATCCCAACTGCACTTTTCACACGAATTCAGTTGATCTCGTTCTGCTCACAAGGAATTGTTATAGTGCTGGGCAGCAAATGATGACTGTTTTCTGGGGGTCAGGATATGAATTGAACCAACAGAAACTTGAAGGCTGAACAAAAACCAAGTGGTAGCTGAATGATAAATCCTCATACACCTTTGGGACCTTAAAGGACACAGAAAAGCCTAAGGACACAGACTGGGGCTAGGCTAAAAACCTTATAAGAGAACAAAATACAGGACCATGTAGCACTTTAAAGACTAACAAGATGGTTTATTAGATGATGAGCTTTCGTGGGCCAGACCCACTTCCTCAGATCAAATAGTGGAAGAAAATAGTCACAACCATATATACCAAAGGATACAATTAAAAAAATGAACGCACATGAAAAGGACAAATCAAATTTCAGAACAGAAGACGGGTGCTGGGAGGGGAGGTAAATGTCTGTGAGCTAATGGTATTAGAGGTGATAATTGGGGAAGCTATCTTTGTAATGGGTAAGATAGCTAGAGTCTTTGTTGAGACCCACGCGTAGAGTGTCGATACTGTCTCAACGACTTAATTACCTGCATCCTGCTTCAGAAACCTTTTAAATCTGCACTTGAAAGGGAATCCTCTGAATTGTCATTCATGCTTAAATTCGACACTCTACGCGTGGGTCTCAACAAAGACCCTAACTATCTTACCCATTACAAAGATAGCTTCCCCAATTATCACCTCTAATACCATTAGCTCACAGACATTTACCTTACCCTCCCCCCCCCCGCATCCTCCTCCTGTTCTGAAATTTGATGTCCTTTTCATATGTGTTCAGTTTTTTTAAATTGTATCCTTTGGTATATATGGTTGTGACTATTTTCTTCCACTATTTGATCTGAGGAAGTGGGTCTGGCCCATGAAAGCTCATAATCTAATAAACCATCTTGTTAGTCTTTAAAGTGCTACATAGTCCTGCATTTTGCTTCAGCTACACCAGACTAACACGGCTACATTTCTATCATAAGAGAACAGTACCTCTTACTCTTGATTGTGGAGGTTCACTTAATTTGTAGCTGCATTCATATACTAGCTGCATTCATATACCCAATTTTAGTAGAACTTTATTTTACAAATGAAGTAGTTCCATTGACTTGAAAGGGACAACCCACGAAGCACAGCCTTTGGCATAATTTAATATGAGATGTAGCCTCCTACATCTGTGATCTGATCTTTGCCAGACCCTTTGGTGCCAGAGTAATGAATGCCATCAGTCTTGGCACATGAACCCTTCCAGGCATCTCTGCTATGCCAGCTTCCTTGCAGGAACACCAAAATCAACAATGCCTTGTTTAGGCTGGTAATATTTCTTAGGGAATTTATCTCTGTAATAACACTGCACCCATGCTATTTTAATAGTGGACCAGAATAGAGTCCAGAGTAGTGAAGTGCTTATTCTTCAGGGCATCAGACAAATGTTACTCTCAGATCCCATCCAGAGACAGCAGGGATATTCTCCTTAAATCACAGCAAATGGCAAATGCTGTTTCAGCCATCCTTAGAGAAATAAATACTTCTTTAACATTTTGGGTGAGTTATGAATATTGTGAGATTCCACAAATGCCACTCTGTGTATCACTCTGATGCCTATGACATCTGCACAGTCAGCAAGAAGTGATAGAAACAGCTTTAACCATGGTTGAGAGCTTTTTTTGTTCAGAATATCCCCAGACCAGATCATCATAGAGTTTTGCAGTCTGCTATTGTCCAGTATGTAGAAGTTCAGCGAGTTAGACTTAAGGAAACAGGTATGGCAAGACATGCATCTATGCTAATTCAAGAGTTCTAGATCACTGTGATATCATATGTAACTCAACCAATTACCACCCTTATACTACAGCTGATTTTCCATGTGACAGTTTCACTGGTTATATGAAAGGAACCAAACAGATGGTGGATTACTTGGTCCAATTGACATCCCATAAAAAACAAACCTCCCCACACAAACCCCCTTTGAAACAAATCAACACACAGGGCCCCTCAACATATCATGTATCCCTCATTCGCTGTGCACACACGTCTCCCAATACAAGGTATCTGCCAAGTCAATATGAAGTGATAGGAACAGCAATGAACATGGCTGAGAACTCTCTTTGTTTAGAGTATCAGCAGGTTCAGTTATCACCGTTGTTGTTCTTCTGTTACCATCCAGTTTAAGTTCTCAGCCATTTGTGGCTCTCAGCCTCCTCATGACTTTATGAATTATACCCGTGTGACAGCACAGGCTCTCAGCTACTAGTTTAAAAATATGAACGGCAGGATCTGTATTTGTCAGATGGATGGACTCCATGCCTGGTATCATAGTGGCACCTAGGAAACCCCAAGTGAGATCAAGACCCCTGTTGTACACTGTACACAGACCCAAAGAGCTTATTCTTTCAAACAGATAAAACAGACTAAGGGTGAGCGAAAGCGCATATCAACCCCATTTTACAGGTAGGCAACTGAGGCAGAGAAAGATTAAGGTCACACAAAAAACATTTGTGGAAGCCCCAGGGTTTAAACACAGATCTCCTAAGGCCCAATCCAATGACATAACCATAAGACCAGACTTCTTTTTCAACTCTTGTGGTCTGTGGTTGAGGAGATAAACCGGATCATTCATTCCACCCTGCTTTGCCAGGGCACACTCTCCCTTGTTTTGCACTGTATAGCACTTTGCTTGGTCTCGTTTCAGAAGCTGTAAGTAGCCCTCCGACATTTTCCATAGTCTAATGCATCGGACTGTCAAGGAACTTTCCCACATATTCAGATATTCATCTGTCAGGTATGGACCTATGTGCTATGCATTGCTCGTCTATACCTCACCTCACTGGCTTCAAACTCCTTTGCTCTCCTATTAAAATCAAATTGAATGGAGTCTGTAATTTGTCTGAAAGCCTTTAATCTGTTTTACCAGGATGTGACAAGGCCGCCCCTTACAGCCTCAGAAACCTACTGCCCTTCCCCTGAGCACTTCCCTCTCTGTCTCCAGGCATTTGGGGTGGGGTTGTTAAGCTCAGCACAGTTGTTACCTTTACAGCCCAGATGGACTGATCCAAGGGATGGAAGAGTTTAAAGCAGAAGCCATCCTTTTTGGAGGGTCTTTCAATCAGCTCGCAGGAATGGAGCAGGATGGTGCCCACCCACTGTCCGATCTTTGGTGTTTTATAAATCAGCAGCACTCCTGGTTTTAGAACACACCACAGCTTGGTCCAGCTTTTCAGAGTCCCACGGATCTGGGAGGGAAAGAAGCAGACAGTGTGTGGGGATGCGTGCGTTACGCCTTAAATAAAATATTTTAATCCAGTGCAACATTTTTAGCACATGCCTCTCTCTCAAAGACAGATTTTGATTTCTTTATACTGTCGACCACCGTGCACCTTTCAAGGTCTCATCAACTTCAGCAGATGTATTCGTGGAAGAAGCTATTCCACATGAGTCAAAATATTACCATCTAGCCCTTACTACTTTGAGAATTCACAGCTCCCTTTTATTACACACAGACACATTTTTGGGGGATGCTGACCAAATGAAAATGATTTGGTGGCAACCCTGGGGGACATTTCAATTAAGACAGTATTTAAAATTTAATATCTGGGCTAAGTGGCCTTAGAAATCATAATAGTCCACTGTGGGAAACCATAATTAAAAGGTTTATCAAATAACCTCATTTTTAAAGTACCTGGTTTACTCTTCAGTCATGAGCAGTGCAAGTTCTCTCTTGTAGGCAATACATTAAAGCTGATAGCATACACTGCAGGTCAACAAATTAGATTTAGTAGTTTTGAGGGCAGGAATGTCCCAGTAAGGTGACACTTAGTTTTTCTTGCCAACCAACACATGTGGGTTAAATCTCAGTGTGCAGCCCTTTTGCTAGTGTTGCAAAAATACGTGATAAACTGCTTGTGGCTAAGCTGAAGTGTTTTTTTTTTATTTTTAAAAACATCTTCAAGTTTAAAAAAAAGTTCATGATGAGCTTTTTTGCACCTAAAATACCTCTGTTGTACAAAGAGACCATTATTTTCGTTCTCCAGTAGGCTGTGCTGTTTCCAAGGCACCTAGAATCCACTACTGATCACAACCACCGGTGTTCACATTTGCAATGAATATATATAAATCCTCTCAAAATCCATAATTTAAGAAACAACAACTTCGTTTTATAAGTGTCTGAAATTGGGGGTACATCACAGAAAGGGCAGCTGACCATAAACTACAGTTTTCCGTGGAGGGAGAGAGAGAAAGAGCAGGAAGCTCACATCATCATCACAGGGACAAGAAGGCCAAACAAAACACTGTCTCCCAGCCTTTTGGCAAAGCACCACCTAGGGAACTGTAGTAGTCAGAAGGTTCAAAAAATGGAACACGCAGACACACTAGTGGGAATTACAGGAATCAGTGGTGTACCGAACAAGGGAAGTCTTCTATATTGTGACCAAAAAAACAAAACAAATAAAACAAAACAACCCCACTCCCAAAATTAAGGCAGGGAGGGTAAAAATGAACACACAGTTAAGGCTCTTTTTTACATAAGGTTTCCAGGCGTTTGGACATGTAAAATGTCTGGTATTTTCTGTTCTTCTTGGACGGAAGGCCCCTTTGGACATTCCCCCCTGCTGTGTCTGGTGGGGGGGCTCAACATCTTTGGTCCCCTCCTCCCCCCCACCACCAATGTTTTCCCACCATATTCAATATATATATATATATATTTAAGTATCTGGCAACACTATTCTTACATTAGCCACCAAGCACAGAGAGGCCACAATATCCAGCCAGGATATTAAAGCTGGCCAGAGTGTGATTGATGGACTTCTTGTCCTGAAACTCGTGCAATGAGTCAGGAAAAACACAGCCACACACCCCCACAGCAGGCATCCACCTTGGATACAACAACCCCTCTTTTACAGGAATATCAACAAAGCTGAGAATCAGGAAAGATTACCAAGAGGAAAATTCTGAAGCCAACGCATTGATGTTTTCCGATTGACATATTAAACCTCTGATTAAAGTGTGGCTCGTTGCCAGAAAGGGTTAGCCAGCTCATAGGCTGTGTGTCCCAGAGCCGACCTCTAAAGACTTGTTAGGGGGACAGATTAGAGCAGAACTTTAAAAATGCAAACAGGTATGATTACAGCACGAAAATGGTAGGTGTTTGCTAAGGTCTTGTGATGTGAACAAACAATTCTTGTTTATTATTACAGCCTTAATTCAAGATCAAAAGGAAGTATTAACATTTGTGATGAAAGTTTACTGAAATAGTATTATTGTCTTTACCAGAGTTTCCCAAACTTTTTTGGCCACAGAGTCACTACGTGGTCTTGAAAATTTGGCGGTGTTCTTAAAAAGATCATGATTTTTAATTCATGAGGTACCCAAATAGACATATGTTTGGCATTCTATTTTTATTTCTTGTATGTTTCTTATAATTATTTAAAGAAAACTATCAAAATTAGTAACAAAATAACAGGGTCATTATTACATGTATTCTCTTCTCCCTACCTTGGTTCAATGTGATTCCTATCTGCACATGGGAAAAATGAACATTTGATTTTCTTTTTCCACTGCATTACAGTTCTGTGCCTGTTTGGAAACCAACAAAATACCCCTCCTGGATTGAAAGAACTGCCAGAGAAGATGTGATTACTTTTTAACCTTCAATCCAGGACAGAACTAAGTGAAGCAATTACTTGAAACAGGATCTGAAATGTCTTTGTTCCAGTTTCAGGGGGGCTGATTGAGTGAAAGTGAGAAAGTCTTGTCCACTCACTTGAAGGATGATGCTACTGGTACTACTACATAAAACGTCAAAATGCTACAGGATTTTCTAATCCATTTATTTATCCCTACAGCCTTATAAGTGATGTTTTGCATTAAATACCTTCAACCAGTCTGCCATAATCACCACACTGGGATCCTTTAGAGCGCTGAAGAGTTGCTTGGTGGCTCTTTTCTTTTCCTGTCTGTAATTCTTCTTTTGTACCTGTTTCAGAATGGAAAAAAACTGCAGCGGTAAACCATGTCATTTACAGCATATTGTACTTGGAGAAGGAAAGAAACTCCCTGCATAATGTACTTAGAAAAGCAATTTATTGTGCAGATAGACCCTCATGAAACTTAGGAGCCTTCACATGAGTTCCTGCGGGCGGGGAAGGAGGGGAGACAGAGGAAGTAACAGAATTGTATGTTCTAGTAACAAAAGTACAAGAGAACATAAGACAGCAGCCAGGATATCAAGTATCTTCACTGACAGTAAAATTCTACAGGAGTTTTACTTCATTTAAGATTTTTCTCATTGAGCTTAGCTCTGTCATTTACAAAGGTTACACAAATCGGCCATCTCTCTGACTGCAGAGCAATGGAAGCACATTAAGGAATCCCCGTGAAAAGCTGTGCGAAAGCAGATTGGAACTGAAGCGTGTAATCATATTTTCACCTAGACTAAATCTCCTGGAAAGCCATCCCTTGTGTATACAATTTGAAACCTTTTGAATCACACCAAATATAAACACGGCCACTTGCTTTCAATCAACATGTCAGGCATATGGGGTACGACACGCCTGGGCAGTGGCAAGCAAATAGTGGTGTCATATCCATGTCAATATTAAAGGTTACTTTCCTTGTGTGGATCTCACAGGTTATGCCAGAGGGGCTGGCTCTACCATGTGGGCAAAACTGCCTGTGGCAGCTAAACATCTGTAACCTTTTCCATGATATGTGAATGTAGAGAACAAAGATATTTCCCAAAGGCACAAAAAGAGCCCTTCAGCTACTACAGACAACAACATCAACTTCTTATGCAAGACCAGTTTTGTGAACTGCCTTCCTTATCCCAAAGCAGCAGCTGAGCTATTGCTATGAGACGGTGATGACAGCTAACTGCATGACATTAGAGCACACACTGGGCACGTCTATACTGCACTGTTAATTTTGGAATAAGCTATTCCAGAAGAAATACTCCGAAGTAGCTTATTGAAATAGCGTGCCTACACAGCAAATGCCCATTGAAATAGCGCTGAGCTATTTTGAAATAGAGCATCCACACTCATTGGAAGCTGAATTGCATTTAAGGCCACCTGGAAGCACTTCAGGCAGGGCATCAGGACAGCAATTACTTCCTGGAGCTGCTGCCTGAGGCTCAAGTTTAAAAGGATTCCCCATAACAGCCGTGTCTCAGGCTCTTCTCCTTTGCCTACCTCATTGAGGGACAGCAAAGCCTTTTCTCTGCCTGCTCTGGTTGCCCTTGCAGACACCTCAGCTCTCTAGACATGGAGCCAGACCTGCCCAGTCAACGGCTCCTTCAGGTTGTGCTGCACCTCCTGCAGCCAGGGCCGGCCTTAGGCCGATTCACCAGATTCCCCTGAACGGGCCCTGCGCCTAAAGGGGCCCCACACCCTGAACCTGGAAGTGTGCCAGGCACCATGGGCGGCGAGTTAATATTCAGAGCCGGGGCCCTGCTCCAGCAATATGTGGAGCTGGGTCTTTCCCCAAGCTCTACTGGAGTGGGCCCTGGACCTCCCCTACCCCCCCGCCCCCGCGCTTCCTCCCATCCCACCCCCAGAGCATTCCCCTCGGCCCCAGAGCGTCCCTGCTGTGCGTAGCTCTCAGTGCGGCTCCCCCTCACCGGCGTGCACTGCTGCCACCATGCGCAGGGTTTGCAGGTGAGTGGGGAGGACACCTGGGCGTGACGTGACATCATGACCCAGGACTTTAAAACTCCTCGGAGGCACATTGTGTCACATGGCCTAGATCCGGGTTCAGAGCCCAGGGCCCGAGCACAGACTCCGGCCTCGCAAAGTGGAAGGCAGAAGGGAGGGAAGGGGAGGGGAAAACTAGGGGGAAGGGGGGAGGGAGGGACAGGAGATGGGAGAGAGGAAGAGGCTTGTGCGGAGGGGGAGGGGGAACAGGAAGGGGCTTGTGCGGAGCTGGGAGGGGGAAGAAAGAGGAAGGCACCAAGAGACAGGGTGGAGGAGACACAAATGCCAGGGGGCCAAGTGCAGACAATGAGGAAAAGGGCAGGAGAGGAGGTGTCAGTGGGAGGAGGGACAGGGTGATGCGAGGAGAGGGGAGGGGAGGGGAAGGGAAAGGCATTGGGGGCTGGAAAGGGAGGTGCTGGGAGAAAGCTTGGAAGAAGGGGTGGGCATGAGAAAGGTGGGGGTGGAGCAAGTGATGTGTGAGGGCACAGAGGGGCATGAGGGGAACGGGAGCAGAGGGTGGTGAGGGGGTGGGCATCAGGGAAAAAGAGGGCAAAGGGGGCAGGGGCAGTAAGGGAACGGGGAGGCACCAGGAGGGTGCAGGGCTAAGGGAAGGTGCAGGTGCCAGGGGATTCTGGGGTGAAACAGAAGGGCAGACACCTGCAGGGGAGGGACCAGCACCAGAGGGGAGAGGCAGGGCAGGTGTGTAGAGGGAGGTGTTGGAAGAGGGGATGAGGAGGGGTAGCTCACATGATCAGAGTGGGGCTACTGGAAGAGTGGGCACAGGGAGGAGAGAAGGGCTGGTGGAGGGGGGCAGGTCACAGGAGGGCTGAGGGCGGTGAGAAGGGCAGGAGTCAGGACAGCAGAGAAGGGTGAGGAGTTGGGGGGCAGCAGGCACCAGGGGAACTAATGGAGCAAGGGGAGAAGACATGGCAGCAGAGAGGAAAGGTAAAGGTTTATAAAATATTTATTAATATCTTCGGTGCCACAGTGGCACATCCAAACAAGCCACATGAACTCATTACAGGTGCACAACACAAAATCCATTCTGCTCATGGGAGGAAACTCTTAGGCTATGTTTACACTGGCGGCTTCTTGTGAAAGAACATCTTGTGCAAGGGTTCTTGTGCAAGAAGTCTTGCGCAAGAACACGTCCACACTGCCATGGGCGAGCTGTGCTTTTGCACAAGAGCACCCATGGCAGTGTGGACACTCTCTTGTGCAAGAAAGTTCCAGTGACCATTTTAGCCATAGGGGTTTCTTGCGCAAGAAATCCTTGCCGAGTGTCCACATTACCCTCTTGCACAAGAGAGCTTATACCTGTTAGAAAAGAGCGTAGCTCTTGCGCAAGACACCCTCTCTTACCACGCCATACTGTAAATTTCCTCACACAAGAGCAGGCGGGCAGTGTGGCTGCTCTGTGGGTTCTTGCACAAGAACGGCTGTACTTACGTAAGAAGCCGCGAGTGTAGACATAGCCTTAAAGGGAACACTTCCCCCAGTCTCTCTGCCCCCAAGTTAATGTCACACACATCGGGTTAATGCAATTGCAGGGTAGTTGCATGAGGGGGGTTTGGTGGGGGCCAAACTAATCCCTGTTGGTAGGAGGATGGTGGGAAAAGTCCTTTGAGAGGGGTGACAGGACACCTTTTACTTCTGGTCATGTGTCCATCTTGCCCCGAGCGTGTTACCTCCAGAGGCCTGGTTAACGGGAGCCAGGGGGCGTGGCTAATGGGGCACCACCAAAAATTACACACAGGTGTGAGTTTAGCGCAGGATTTTCCTGTGCCCCGGGTGTGTTTGTGTGTTGGCGGGGGATTTGTGTGTGCTGTGTGGTTTGTTTGTTTTTTTGGCACCCAACCAAAATTGCTGTGGGGGCCCCATCGAAAATTGTTTGAATTGGGCCCCTCACTTCCTAAAGCCGGCCCTGCCTGCAGCTCTTTCTGCGGGATGCCTTCCAGGCCCTGAAGGACCACAACCTTCGGCTCACCGTGGGGAAACTTCCTCCTCTCTCTGCAGACACTGCTCACACAGTACAACCCCACATGCCCTCCCTGGCACATGTTGCCAGAAGCAGCAGTGCACAAGGACTCCAGCTCCAATTGGTGGGACAGGATCATCCTGGAACTGTGGGATGACCAGCAGTGGCTCCAGAATTTCCGCATGTGGAAGGACACCTTTCTGGAACTGTGTGAGTGGCTCGCCCCTGCCCTCACAAGACGGAAGACCCACGTGCTTCCTTGACCACGGGGTGCTCTTCCAGGAAGGACTGCTTGGCAGAGATGGAGTTCACCTTTCCAGGAGCGGGAAGGCCTTGTTTGGACACAGACTGGCTAACCTTGTGAGGAGAGCTTTAAACTAGGTTCAACGGGGACAGGTGAGCAAAGCCCACAGGTAAGTGCTGAATGTGCGGGACTGGGAGATGGGTTGGAAATGGGGGGAACTACGGACTATAATGGCAAGGAGAAAGGAGAGTCAGGGCACAACAGGGAGGCAAGATCAAATCAGTATCTTAGATGCCTATATACAAATGCGAGAAGTATGGGTAATAAGCAGGAAGCACTGGAATTCCTAACAAATAAATACAACTATGACATCATTGGTATTACAGAAACCTGGTGGGATGGGACGCATGATTGGAATGTTGGTATGGAAGGGTACGGCTTGCTCAGGAAGGACAGACAGGAAAAAAAGGGAGGAGGGGTTGCCTTGTATATTAAAAATGTACACACTTGGACTGAAGTGGAGATGAACGTAGGAGATAGCTGTGTAGAGAGTCTCTGGGTTAAGCTAAAAGGGGTAAAAAATGAGGGTGATGTCATGCTAGGAGTCTACTACAGGCCACCTAGCCAGGTGGAAGAGGTGGATGAGGCCTTTTTTAAACAATTAACAATACTATCCAAAGCCCAAGATTTGGTGGTGATGGGGGACTTCAACTATTCAGACATACGTTGGGAAACTAACACAGCGGGGCACAGGCTATCCAATAAGTTTCTGGACTGCATTGGAGACAACTTTCTGTTTCAGAAGGTTGAAAAAGCTACCAGAGGAGAAGCTGTTCTGGATTTGATTTTAACAAATAGGGAGGAACTAGTTGAGAACTTGAAAGTGGAAGATAGTATGGGGGACAGTGATCATGAAACAATAGAGTTCATGATCTTAAGGAAAGGTAAAAGGGAGACCAGCACAAATGAGGTAATGGATTTCAGGAAGGCAGATTTTGATAAGCTCAGAGAACTTGTAGGTAAGGTCCCATGGGAAGCAAGAATGAAGGGAAAAACAACTGAGGAGAGTTGGAAGTATTTCAAAAGGACGTTGTTAAGGGCCCAAAAGCAAACAATTCCGCTGTGTAGGAAAGATAGAAAATATGGCAAAAGACCAGCTTGGCTTAACAAGGAGATCTTGCATGATCTCAAAATAAAAAAGGAGTCCTATAAAAAATGGAAACTAGGACAAATAACAAAGGATGAATATAGGCAAGCAACACGGGAATGCAGGGGCAAGATTAGAAAGGCAAAGGCACAAAATGAGATCAAACTAGCTACAGGCCTAAAGGGAAACAAGAAGACCTTTTATAAATACATTAGAAGCAAGAGGAAGACCAAGGACAGGGTAGGCCCACTGCTTAGTGAGGAGGAAGAAGCAGTAACAGGAAACTTGGAAATGGCGGAGATGCTCAATGACTTCTTTGTTTCGGTCTTCACTGAGAAGTCTGGAGGTGTGCCTAACGTAGTGAATGCAAGCAGAGAGAGGGTAAGTTTAGAAGATAGGATACACAAAGAACAAGTTAAAAATCACTTAGAAAAGTTAGATGTCAGCAAGTCACCAGGTCCTGATGAAATGCATCCCAGGATACTCAAGGAGCTGATAGAGGAGGTATCTGAGCCTTTAGCTATGATCTTTGAAAAATCATGGCAGACAGGGGAGATTCCAGAAGACTGGAAAAGGGCAAATATTGTGCCCATCTATAAAAAGGGGAATAAGAACAACCCAGGAAACCACAGACCGGTCAGTTTAACGTCTGTCCCAGGGAAGATAATGGAGCAGGTAATTAAGGAAATCATATGCAAACACTTGGAAGGTAATCAAGTGATAGGGAATAGCCAGCATGGGTTTGTGAAGAACAAGTCATGCCAAACTAATCGGATAGCTTTCTTTGATAGGATAACGAGCCTTGTGGATAAGGGAGAAGCGGTGGATGTCATATACCTAGACTTTAGTAAGGCATTTGATACGGTCTCGCATGATATTCTTATTGATAAACTAGGCAAATATAACTTAGATAGGGCCACGATAAGGTGGGTGCATAATTGGCTGGATAACCGTAGTCAGAGAGTTGTTGTTAACGGTGCTAAATCCTGCTGGAAAGGGATAACAAGTGGAGTTCCGCAAGGGTCTGTTTTGGGACCCATACTGTTTAATATCTTCATCAATGATGTAGATATTGGGATAGAGAGTACACTTATTAAGTTTGCAGATGATACCAAACTGGGTGGGGTTGCGACTTCTTTGGAGGATAGGGACATAATTCAAAATGACCTTAGCAAATTAGAGAAATGGTCAGAGGTAAACAGGATGAAGTTTAATAAAGAGAAATGCAAAGTGCTCCACTTAGGAAGGAACAATCAGTTCCATACATACAAGATGGGAAGCGACTGTCTAGGAAGGAGCATGGCAGAAAGGGATCTAGGGGTCATAGTGGACCACAAGTTGAATATGAGTCAACAGTGTGATGCTGTTGCAAAAAAAGCAACTATGATTCTAGGTTGTATCAACAGGTGTGTTGTAAGCAAAACTCGTGAAGTCATTCTGCCGCTCTACTCTGCGCTAGTTAGGCCTCAGCTGGAGTACTGTGTCCAGTTCTGGGCGCCACATTTCAAGAAAGATGTGGAGAAATTGGAAAGGGTACAGAGAAGAGCGACAAGAATGATTAAAGGTCTAGAGAACATGACCTATGAAGCCAGGCTTCATGAACTGGGCTTGTTTAGTTTGGAAAAGAGAAGATTAAGGGGGGACATGATAGCGATTTTCAAATATCTAAAAGGGTGTCACAAGGAGGAAGGAGAAAATTTGTTCCTCTTGGTTTCTGAGGACAGGACAAGGAGTAATGGGCTTAAAGTGCAGCAAGGGAGGTTTAGATTGGACATTAGGAAAAAATTCCTAACTGTCAGGGTGGTCAAATATTGGAATAAATTGCCAAGGGAGGTGGTGGAATCTCCCTCTCTGGAGATATTTAAGAACAGGTTAGATAGACATCTGTCAGGGATGGTGTAGACGGAGCTTGGTCCTGCCTTGAGGGCGGGGGGCTGGACTCGATGACCTCGTGAGGTCCCTTCCAGTCCTATGATTCTATGCAACCTGCCACTCCCCTCCAGAAGTGGGTTGCCATTGCCATCTGGAAGCTCCCCACACTGGACAGCTACTGATCTGTTGGGAATCAGCTTGGCACGGGGAGATCAACCGTTGGGGCCATGCCCATGCAGATGTCATACTCTCAGGCTATTGTCTCAGGAGAGGGGAGCACTGCTGGCATGGGGTTTCCTAAGGGAAGGGGCATGGTGATGGTGGAAGCCCCCTCCCTGGGAGGTTTTTCAGTCCCGCCTTCACAAAGCCCTGATGGAGTAAGTAGGAAGTTGCTCCTGGTGTGTGGAAGGTGGGGGTTGGCTCAGGGACCTCTCAAGGGCCCTTGCACCCCTGTGATTCTCCATTTGTCTGTCTCCTCCTACAAGTGGTGCAGACCATCCTACTGTGCAGGATCATCAACCTGGGTGACATGGATCCCATCAGCACCGCCTTTGCCACCATGTGCCTTCCTGATTGGGGCAAGGGGGCTATTGATGGCACCTACATTCCCATCCGGGCCCCCGACCACCAGGCAGCCAAATACATGAACCGCAAGGGGTCCTTTTCGATGATCCTGCAGGCCTTCATGGACCACTATGGCCAGTTCACCGACATCAGGTGCTCAGGGAAGGTGCACAACGCCCACATCTTCTGCAACTCCAGCCTCTTCCAGAAGCTGCACGCCGGCACCTTTTTCTCCCGACCATGTCATCAGGGTCAGGGGGCATGGACGTGCCAGTCTGTATTGTGGGGGACGTAGCCTACTCTCTACTTCCCTGGCTAATGAAGCCCTACACAGGACACCTGGAGCAAAGCAAGGGACGCTTCCATGGCAGGCTTTGGGCATCTAGAGGGGTGGTTCCGCTGCCTCCTCAGTCTCCTGGATGTCGGAGAACAAAACATCCCTCAAGTGGTGGTGGCGTGTGGTCTTCACATTATTTGTGAAAGCGGGGGGAGGGGGGGAGAGGGAATTGGGAGGGGGGGAACATTCCTCCCAGCGTTGGGGGCAGAGGCTGATGGATTGGCAGGGCCTTTGAGCAGCTGCCATGCAGCAGGCCCATCAGGAGAAGTAAAAGGAGAAGTACTTTACAATAGTGGTTTTTTTTTTAAGCCATCAATAGTTTCTGAAAGGAAATAGCTTGTTGACACCACAGCAAAACCACCCTTATTGTTTTGTACATACCTTCAATGTCTCCTTCTTAGTAAATTTGGCTGTGGGAGATACACACTCTTTATCAGACCCATTGCAAAGCTTATATTCAGTCTGAAAAAAAAAGAGAGGAGGAATGTGTTAATCTTGAGATGATTAAGTTAAATGCTTCAGTGAAAAGTTGATTATAATCCAACTTCAGTGGATTCCTGGAAATTGCAGACTTCATCAGTACAACATTAGACAGACCCACTAAGGAAGGGCACATTTATAGTGTAATCCATTAACTTCCTTTTACACTTACTTAGTACTCCCCCCCCCCCGCCTTGATATTTCTACACAACTTCCTACTGCAGATTCTGATCTGTAAACAATCCCATTATTCTCACTCATGTCTTTGAAAACAACTTGTCCCTTTTTGAATTACACATTTTAGAACATCTGACTTCCTGAAGTATACACTGGCATTTTCTGATGACCAATAATATCAACACTACATTTTCAATAGACTTTGTGTTCAGCAGAATTTCAGTCCTCGAGAAACATATTAGGTGTCTTCCAAGAGGATAGAAACTGCTTATTTAGAGTGCATCTACACAGCAGTGTTATTTTGGAATAAGAGCTGTTATTCCAAAATAACAACACAAGTGTCTATAATTTCAAAACGGTGGACGGCTTATTCTGACTTCTGTGAACCTCATTCCATGAGGAATTCCGCCTATGCTGAAATAGCTATTTCAGAATGGCAGTAGTGTGGACGCTCCACTGCTGCGGTTTTGAAATAGCTGCTCCTCAGGGCCATTTAAACTAATTACTCCCCAGTGCCTCCTGGGGCTTTAAATTGAGGTAGCATGTGCACATTAGCCTGCCTTGGACTAATTTTGAGGCTTCCCTGTAGATATGCTATTTCAAAATAAGCTATTTCAGAGTATTCTTCTGGAATAGCTTATTTCAAAATAAGCATGCAATGTTGATGTACCCTTAGAGACACAGGAGTGGTCTCTCCCTCAGGTTAGGATGGCATGCACCTACTCCTCTCCCATTCTCCACTGCATGAACACACTTCAGCAACGACAGCCCATCACTTACATTGAGAAGTAGCAGGAGGGAAAACCTTGACTTTTTATTGTTTCTTTTCCTGTCATTTAACTAATGCAACAAGAAGAGTGAGAGCCAGATCTAACTATCAGCCACTGGCAAATGGTCTGCAACTGCAGACTACATTTTGGGAACTGCTAGAGTAAGTAAAACATGAGGGGTTTGAAATGCAAATTCTTAACCAGTCACTACTTTGTATAGGGTGCGGAAAGTAAGTGGAAAAAATTGCAGTGTACAGTACAGAAAGGAAGACAGCATAGCCCATTGCATGTTCTTAAATACTTGTGGCTGGCATTCTTCCACTCAAAATATTACATTATTAATAACATAATACACATTGCACTTAGAAATGAAGACTCGAGTAGTACATAAAAAGACCATACCATAAATAAGTTTGATGAAAAATATTACAATAATTTTTATCAATAAATCTTGCTCAGAGGCAATTCCTGTATAATTTTCAGCTTCTGCTCCTCCCATCTATCTGGAGTTTTAATTTTAAGGAAGGCCATGTTCTTGTTCTCTAGCTACAATGAGGTCTCTTGCAGGTTCTAGATTGCCTCCACGCCTGTCACCTTCTGACTGACACAGGATTTAGAATAGAGACACATACTGCACCTAAGATAAATGTGCATAACCATATCATTCGAGGCTGTGAAAAGTGTCATGCCCGTGTGGATGGAATTACGCCAACCTGAGCCCTAGTGGAGACATTGCTCAGTCAATGGAAAAATTGACCCAGCTACTGCCCTTGGAGAGGAAGATTTTACTATAGTGAAGAAAGAGGTTCTTCTCTCCAGGTATGTCTATACTAGAGAGTTGTGTTGGAAAAACGGCCATTTTTCTGACAAAACCTGAGTCCACACTGCAATTGCATTCTTCTGAAAGTAAATCAAAAGAACAGAGGGGTTGTTCCAGTATTGGTAATCCTCTTTCTACGAGGAAGAAGCTCTTTTGGAAAGAGGTGTATGTGGATGGGGAAGAGGGAGTTCTTTTGAAAGAAGAGGAAAGAGGAAAAAGCACAGGTGCTCTGGTGGCCACTCTGTCCATAGTAATCACAGCTGAAATGTGAGATAGCATCCATTCAGTGTGGATGCTATCTTTCAAAAAAGCAGATCGCTTTTTCGATGTGCCTGTGTGTGTGTGTGCATGCTCTTTTGGAAGAAGTTTTACAGAAGATCTCTTCCAAAAAAAGGTTCTTCTGAAAGAAGCCTGCAGTCTAGACACAACCTCAATGTCTACATGATAGCAAGCAGTGATAGTATTTCTAAAGGGTCTGCATGCATACCCTTACAGAGAAACTTCTGCCCTTAGTCACATTTCACATGACAGAGCTGCACTATTCCTCATTTTTTAAGAACATAAGAACATAAGAACGGCTGTACTGGGTCAGACCAAAGGTCCATCTAGCCCAGTATCCTGTCTACCGACAGTGGCCAGCACCAGGTGCCCCAGAGAGGGTGGACCGAAGACAATGATCAAGCGATTTGTCTCCTGCCATCCCTCTCCAGCCTCTGAAACAGAGGCCAAGGACACCATTTTATCCCCTGGCTAATAGCCTTTTATGGACCTAACCTCCATGAATTTATCCAGCTTCTCTTTAAACTCTATTATAGTCCTAGCCTTCACAGCCTCCTCTGGCAAGGAGTTCCACAGGTTGACAACACGCTGTGTGAAGAAGAACTTCCTTTTATTAGTTTTAAACCTGCTACCCATTAATTTCATTTGGTGTCCTCTAGTTCTTCTATTATGGGAACTAATAAATAACTTTTCTTTATCAGCCCTCTCCACACCACTCATGATTTTAAAAAAGGAAGCTTCTCTAAGTGCCAGAAGACTTTTGGGGAGAGATTAATTATCTGCAGTTATAACATTCAGTTGTTCATAAACCCAGAGAATTAGTTTCTAAAATGTTTCAGAAGAATGTTATATATTTAGTTATTTATTTTGCACTGGTCAGCATGGAAAGTACCATGGCTTTGAAATGCAATTATGAGCCAAACACTGGGGGGAGGGGAGGGCGCAAGGGACTAAGTACAAAGAACACTTCAACGTGGTCTACCTGAGAAAATGAGGTCAGCATATCTATGTTGCTCAGGAGGGTGAAAATCCACACCCTAGAGAGGCATATTTAATGTAACCCAAGTCCCGGTGCAGGCGGTGCTAGGTCGATGGAAGAATTTTTCCATTGACATAACAGCTGCCTCATAGGGAAATGGATTACCTACACCAGCAGGAATAGCCCTCCTGTCAGTGAAGGTAGCATTTACACCGAAAGGGCCACTGTAGCATATTGATGAGCCTTTACTGTAGCTATTAGCTGCAGAACAGAAACAAATAGTCACTGTGGTTCATCAAGTTCTGGGAAAGCCGAGTCAAATAGGTATTTCTAAATACAATATCAGACATTCTTTGTAACCTGCTATCTGAACATTACAGGGTAAAGTCATCCCCGATATTAGTGCAATGATAGTCGATCACTTACACCAGGAATTCAGTTTGGTCCAGTAACTGCAGCTGGCCTGCATGACTTTGCTTGGAGAGAATTTAAGCAAAGCTACCAACATTCACCACAAATTCTGTGACCGTAGCCCTCATCTCCCTAGCACCAGGGATTATTGCCCATAGTTTTTTTTTTTTTAATGTTTAGACCACGGAACACTCATGCTCATGACGTGAATCTGGTTGTAATGAATATCAGAGAGAACTGAGGGGGGAGAGGTTTAAAAGGCCCAGCCACTAAAGTGACTTCAAATACAGGGTGTTTTAAAAGGGGGGGGGGGGGGAGATGGGCACAAGATGTCCATTTATTTCAGGGGATGTAAGTTCCTCAGTGCATAAGGGGTGGCCACACTTTTATTGATATAACCATAATTTTAAAGAAACAAATAAACTAAACACTGCGTGCAAGAGAGAAGGATGTGTTGCTCCAAGTATTGGCATGGAATTGTAAGGCAGAAGTGACTATGTTTAAGTAAAATCAAGTGATTAAATGCAAATGTAAGCTATCTAATGTAAATTCTTCTTGTGAATATTTGTACAGTGTATGGAACTGGTGTTGTGTGAATTAATATACTCTTTACTATGTAAAAAACATTATAATGGAGTTCTGCAATATCTCAAAATGGAGTCTGAAACTCCATTTTGAAACCTTAGAACTTTCTTTAGACTTCTATTTGAAATATACATTCTGTCACGTCCACAGGTAACTGTTAGATTTGAAAACAGCAATGGAGTTACCTGGCGAGATTTGAATAAACTATGAATATTCATTAGCTGTTGTGCCAGCCAATCAGCTTATAACACGCATCTTTCAGGAGCCAATCAATTTGAACCAGGCAATAAGAGCATTTCACCGACCAATCATTTTAAATCTCAAACCCTCATGCATATTCATGAGTGTTGAGTATAAAAGGGCTTTGCTACGTAGCAGTTGCTGCTGGCCCCTAGGCTTATCCTTGGGTCAGACAGCATCGGGTCGTCAGATATAGGTCTGAGAGAGAGAGAGTATAAAGTTCTAGATACTCTTGTCCTAGGTTGGATGAGTGAGGTCTTATACAGAGTTTCTCTCTTAGAAGGGACTGACAGAAAGTCATGCTCCCTCAATTTAGTCTAATTTAGTCTTTTACAGGGATAGGCTGACGGAAGGTCAAACCTACTCTGATTAGGTCAGGTATTTAGTTAGGTAGTGTTTAGTTAGGATAGCTCCAGTCATCGAGTTTCTACATCAGGCTGCGTCGGTCCACGCATGTCGGCCGTCGTCGTGTCTGTTTGTCAGGCACGTCAGGGTTTAGATAGGGATTTTATTTTTAGATTTAGTTAGGATAGATAGGAAGGAGTCTAGCTTCCATCATCTGATCCGGCTGCACCAAAGCGCAGAGAACAGTGAGGACCAGAGGGCTTCGCGGAAGGTGAACCTACCGTCTTTGTCCTCCATCCGTGCTTCAAGGGATCTCCTGGGCTGTTCCTCTCCCACGGCTTTAAATAGCCAGCGGATTGTAGGTCGCCTAGCGTTGAGATCAGCCGACGAGGGACGCCTAGCTGTCCTCCCTGAAGGCTTTCAACTAGCCCGAAGGTCGCAGGTCGCTAGCACTGCATCAACCGTCTATCGTCGTAGACTCTGTGTAGGTATAGGGGCCTGGAGGGACTTCCTCTCCTGGTCCATTTAGTGTAAAAAGGGGACTGCCCCCTCATCTGTTCATTTAAGGTACTGTTTGTTAAATTTGTTTGTTTTTAATAATATAGTCTTGTGGTTTCCAGTTAAATCCAAGTCTCCGGTTTTCATTTGTGCGC
The DNA here is from genome assembly GCF_052426305.1 of Pelodiscus sinensis. Taxonomy (NCBI): domain Eukaryota; kingdom Metazoa; phylum Chordata; order Testudines; family Trionychidae; genus Pelodiscus; species Pelodiscus sinensis. Next base: position 115,211,386 of record NC_143056.1, on the reverse strand, counting down.
CATATAAATCTAAGATTGGCACTCCCGGTGATCAGATACGGATTTGAGAGTCACTACCTTATATACCATCCCTTGCGGATGAGCCGAGTTATTAGATAACTCTCGGGGAAGTTGTCCTTAAGACATCCTTCCTAATTCTGTCAAAGAGATACCGTAACAGAATCTTTAGGATTTTGCCTAATATTCAGAATACATACAATTAAATGTGTCTGATGTCATCATTCAAGGACAGTCACAACTGACTGTCTTACAGAGATGACTCCCGCCCTTTGTCGGTGGGCCTGAGAGAGAGAGAGTCTTTACTCACAGGGGTTTACAAATTTGATTCAGATACAGGTCTAACAGATGAGGAACACCGATCTGTGAAATAATGGTAGTCCACAAAGCAGTAGTCGCTCTCCTCCTTGTTTCCAAAGGAGAGAAAGAAATAGATGTGAGGGGACTTGAAATAAAGGGCAACAGCAACCTATCTGGTTATTTTTTCCATAAAGGATAAAATGCTGATCACAAAGACATTTAAACATTCAGAAAAACTTTCCAATATTTTCCCATGCATAAGCAGTTGCTGTAGTTGCCAAAGGGCTCTATTGCCATTGTAAAAAAAAAGGGGGGGGGGGGAAGGAGGCTTCCCCCCACAAGAGACAGCAGTACTTCAGAAGTGACCTACACTGAACTAGCTTGGGAACCCTTGATCTAATACGAGATGGAGGGCATCTCTTAGAAATCATAAGGAATAGCCACCTCATCCTCAACAGCATGTAATTTGTTTTGTTTTCCATTTACCTTGGTACTCTTTTATAGTAAGGCTATTTTAGGATTTCTTCAGTGGCCAGGAGTGCCTTTGGGCAACTCCATTTGATCTGCCAGCTGTGACCCTTACTGAACAAGCATGACTTGGCCACAGTGATCCATGCTCTTGTTACATCCTGACTGGATTACTGTAATGCACTTTATGTGGGGCTGCCTCTAAAGAGCCTTCGGAAACTTCAACTGGTCCAGAATGCGGCTGCTCGAGTTTTAACTAACACTAGTTATACAGAGCACATTATGCCAGAGCTTTGGCAGCTGCACTGGCTTCCGGTATGTTTCTGGGCACAGTTTAAGGTTTTAGTTATGACCTATAAAGCCTTAAATGAGTTGAGTCCAGGGTATCTGAAGGACCGTTTTCTCCCATATGCACCTGCCCGGGGATTGAAGTCAGCTGGGGAGGCTTTGCTTTGTGTTCTCCCACTTGTGGAGATAAGATTAACATCTATGTGGAACAGGGCATTCTCAGCTTTTGCTCCCAGGCTGTGGAATTCTCTTCCTCGGGATATTCGCATGGCGCCAATGCTAGCCTTGTTTCGGCATCAGGCCAAAGCCACCCTTTTTACTCATGTTTTATTAATGTTTGAGTCTGTATGTGTGTTCCTCCTCTCTATATGTTTTTAGCTGGTTATGTCACTCCGAGATCTCATCTTTTAAATTTGTATATATATATTTGGGTTTTTTTGTTTGTTTGTTCTTGTAAGCCGCCTTGAATATTTTAAATTGAAAGGCGGGGTAAAAATATTTAAATAAATAAATAAATAAAATCTTCCTCTGTGTCTTCAGATCCCTTCTGACTATTACAATCCAATGGCTTGCCAGAGGCCACACCTCCATATGTGCAGAGAGAAGCAGCTCACCTTCCCCGAGGGACAGAGAAGCACTGAACATGGAACTCCTCCTCAGAAACCTCCATTGGTTCTCCATTCATTTTTGGAACCTTCTCTAGACTTGCACCATCCCACCTCCTTCTTCGTGGTGCCCTCCCCTTGTCTAGCACCAGCTTAGCCTCTGCCCTCTACCACTTCTAGTGTGAACGTGTTCTCCTCCACAACTTCTGCCAGCTAGTATCCGTCTATCATTGCTCTTCTCAAATGGCATCTGAAAACCGTTCTCCTTTCTTGACTGAGTCTCCATCACCCCGCATGCTATTTATTATTCAATTCCGCAGCTGTCTCAGTCACACCATGAGAAAGATACTATACTGAGACTGAAGCTGGCATAGGAGCTGCAGGAGGGATTTAAGTATAGACTGATAGATGCAGAAGGCACCAGTGGACATTCTACACGACTGGACATTCTCAGCCTTGTGCCAATTGGCTCTTTGCTCCAATCTTCTTCCTCACGTTCTCAGCTCAGCCTCACTCTACACTTCCCCCTGATTTCAAATATCATCTCTCCCTTCCCTTGTTTTTTCATTTAGCTAATCCCCTCTCAACTCCACTCCTAATTTTGTTTTTAAATTGTGGCACTAGCATGATCTTCTCATTACTCACTCTGCTTATGTTACACCCTCCTTCCCTTTGCCCTGCATCTCTCTTGTTCATTCGGTCTGGAAGAGCTGCAAAGTAGGAACTGTCTATTATTTTGTGTTTGTACAGTGCATAGAAACAAAGGGAGCGGTGCCCAAGGCATTGCTGAAACAAAAATAATTAGGACTAATGTACAAGTGGAGCTGCATTGTATTCTAATTAGTTCAAGTAAAAAAATAAATAAAAGAACTCCTGGATGACTGTTACTTTAACAGGTACAATGAGCATGTTGCACTAAAATGTCACACACTGTGCTAGGTTGAAGGAGTAAGTAATTCCCCTCACATGAAAATTTCATGTGAAGGAGTAAAGCATATGGATGCTGGGGAGGAATAAAACTCAGTTTCTGCCCATGTTTCATTCAGCTCTCAGCCCGTCAGACTTCACGCCTGAAATATCTTGTCCAGGGAAGCAGACAGGATTGCGGGGCCCCTTGGCAAAGCGTGGGGCCCCTTGGCAAAGCGTGGGGCCCCCCATCTCTGTGCTCCCAGAAGGGGCAAGGCCTCAGGTAGAAGGGCAGGGCAGCTAGCCCCCAGCGCTGCCCAGCCAGTGCCTTCCCGCTCCCCACCCCACCAGCCCTCAGAGACTAGTACAGTGCCCCAGTGGCAATTCTAAAGGGCCCAGGGCTCTGGCCACTACCACAGTAGCAGCAGTCAGGAGTCCCAGGGCCTTTAGAATTGGTGGGCCCTGGGGCAATGACCCCTTTTCTCCTCCGCCCCATCCATGTGACTACCCACATGACTGGCATTACAGAGTTTCCTCCAGCATGAGCGGACTTCCTAAATTGCACAAGTGACTGGAGGGGCTCATTGTCATCTCCTACGGCAAAACACTGGGATGAAAGGGCAAAAGGAGATTCTCTCCTCAAATCTTGATGGAGGAAGGTATTCTATACAGTATCTCTAAAATGGTGCGCACACACAGCCCACTTTTATATGTGAACTATTGCAATACAACGTCAGACGGAACTGTGCACTGGCCATAGCAATGTTTGGATTCTTCTCTTTTAAACTCTGCTCCGTGAGCACAAAGAACGTTTTGTTCCGAGATCCCCATCTATCAGATCTTTCTGCCAGCTGAGTCTGGTCCTGATTTCTTGGTTCACAGGATAAATGGCAAAAACTTTGTAAGTTGCCAGACTTGTGTGACTGATCTTTTATAGCACTTTTAAAGCATCAACATGGCTTTAATTAACTCAGAAAGGTTAAAGGCACGCTGCCATTTGGAAGTCTAAAGATTCGTTTAAGACAACGTGGGATTTGTAGTGGCTCTATTAAAGCCAAATTGATATAACAAACTATAGGTAATTGCATCACAATTAAAATAAAGCCAGTGGAGGAGGTTTCTAGCAAAAAGTTTTGACTCATTTTTCTGAATACAAATCAAGCAATGAAATGAATACAAAACCTGGAATTCTAAACATACAAAATCCTCACTCCTGCTGAGCTGTCCTACCTAGCTTTGCTGGTAGCCCCTTTAATACACCATGGTACACATGAGATCTGATCTCATGTCTTGTATTAATTGTTGCTGTAATTATGACACCTGTATTGTGACTTCACAGGGACAGGAAGCTCGCATTGAAAACCCACTTCAAGATTTTATGGTTAGTCCCTTAGAAGGAGCACCATTTTAAGGTGTTTGCAAGTGAATCATGGGATTGCAACCGATTTTCGGATACTAAGTAATAGTAACCCTATCAATCAGCTGGAAGACAGGAAAAGAGATTAACCACTCAGCTATAGCATATATTACCTTGGAACCTGACATTAAAAGTACATTATCAGAGCCAGATGATGAGGAAAATAAATGAGAAATCCGAGTCTCACGTTTATCTAAATCATGAAAGTTTGCATTTACAGAAAGTTGAAGCTTAGTGGTGGTTTCACATTCCTGTCACTGCCAGTCATGAACATTCCCGATGCTCCTGGATTGTTTTGGAGTCTCCAGGAATGAAAGATTAATTGTTAATTAAAGATTAAGTCATGTGATGAAACCTCCAAGAACAGGTCCAGCCAAAACTGGACATTAGAGTTAAAGGGCCATAAGTGACGAGAGGAAATATGTGAATTGCTTTGAATAATTAAAATTAAGAGGAAAAAGATATCATGGGGGAAAATGTGGTACTTTTTTTTCCTGCTGTTATTGTTTATAATAGCGCACAGAGGCACCAGCTGAGATCAGGGCCTCACTGTGCTGAGCAGTGCACAAGATCTAGAAAGAAGCAGTTCCTGCCCCAAACAGACAGGAAAATGCATGTGAGAAATGTAGCATAACCTCCATTTACAGATGAAGAACTGAGCCCAAGCAATCCGCCCAAGGTCACAAAGGCCATTTATGGCAAAGCAGAGAACCAAAACCAGGCCTCCCAAGATCCAGTTAGTGTCCTAACCGCAAAGCCATCTTTCTTCTTCTTCACAAGAGCCAGTGAAAAGGTCAACAAGCTTTTAGTCTGTAAGGTGCCTCTAGACTACTTGCTTTTAAAAGTTACAGACTAACACAGCTACCCTCTGAGACAATAAGTACTCTTCTAAAGCTTAAGTCAGAGTAACTAAGCTGAAGATGCAAATATTTCTCATGAAGCCAGTTATACCTGCTGATGCAAAATAAAGCCCAAATATTCCCAAGTAAGCCCAAGCCTCGTGTTTTTTCCTGAGAGAGTGCTCAATAATGTCCTCTCTCCTGCATTGCTAATAAAAATACAAACAAGAACATACAAATGGCTGTACTGGGTCAGACCAAAGGTCCATCTACCCCAGTAGCCTGGCTGTCGACAGTGGCCAGCACCGGATGCCCCGGAGAGGATGGACTGCAGACAATGATCAAGCGATTTGTCTCGTGCCATCCGTTTCCAGCCTCTGACAAACAGAGGCCAGAGACACCATTCCTACCCCTTGGCTAATAGCCTTTTATGGACCTAACCTCCATGAATGTATCTAGCTTCTCTTTAAACTCTGTTATAGTTCTAGACTTCACAGCCTCCTCTGGCAAGGAGTTCCACAGGTTGACTATGTGCTGTGTGAAGAACTTTTGCTTATTAGTTTTAAACCTGCTACACCTTAATTTCATTTGGTGTCCTCTAGTCCTTATATGATGGGAACTAATGAAGAACTTTTCTTTATTCACCCACTCCATACCACTCATGATTTTATATACCTCTATCATATCCCCCCTCAGTCTCCTCTTTTCCAAACTGAAAAGTCCCAGTCGCTTTAGCCTCTCCTCATATGGGACCTGTTCCAAACCCCTGATCATTTTAGTTGCCCTTTTCCGAATCCTTTACAAGGCCAAAATATTTTTTTTGAGGTGAGGAGACCACATCTGTACACAGTACTCAAGATGTGTGCGTACCATAGTACCCAGTGTAAATAATTGTTTGGGGTGGGGGTGGGAATGGAGGACAGCTGTGTGTCTCTTTTATTGAACAAGTTATGAGCTTATGCTGTATAAACTGTATGCACAGGGTGACTGATTTGTCTGGGGTTATGACCCCACTGGGGCCATGCATCTGGGTACCGTGTCAAATCCCTTGGACTGAGCTTTCCCAGAGCTGATCTGATCTCAGTGTCTGTGTCATTGTGCTGTGGGTGGAGACACCAACTCTGCCTTTGCTGGGGGAGACCAGAAGTTCTGGCCCAGCAGGACAGGTACGTGGGCTCAGGGGTATCTTCAGCACATCAAGTGACAGTCTCTAGGGGAGTGCTGTGAGTGAACCCATCACAAGAGGTTCTCAACCTTTTTTCTTTCTAAGGCCCCTCTCCTGGCCCAACATGCCCTACAAACTCCACAGCCCAGCAGTGCCACAGCAAGTACTTTTCTGCATATCAGAGTGATGACCAGTGCTGGGGGTAGCCAAGAGAACTGCCTAGGACCCCATCTCATAGGGGGCACTGCAAAGCTAAGTTGCTCAGGCTTTGGCTTCGTCTTCAGCTCTAAGAGGTGGAGAGCAGGTCCCCCCTGCTGCAGTCCTATGCAAAGGGGCTTCGGCTTCTGCCCTGGGCCCTAGTGAATCTAACACCAGCCATAGTTAGTGGACCCCCTGAAACCTGCTCATGGCCCCCGGGGAACCTTGGTCCCCTGCTTGAGGGCCACTGTCCTAGAGAATGCCAGTGCAGAGAGGCACCACTGTGGGGCAGCTAGAGAAGTTTGCTTGCCCCTGTACCCATTCCATTGACCTGCCTACAATGCTGTCAGGCTGGCAGCAGGGAATTCACTTCAAATAAAAAGGAATGAACAGGCTCCTTCCTTGAGCTACTATGCCTCAGCTTGGGTGTGTGTGGGCATCATTCCAACACTGCGATACAACAACAGCCCCTTTCTACACCATGTCGCACACGTCTCTTATTCAGGAAAGCAGGTGAGCAGCCTTGGGGTGCCAGGCATTAGTTAGCCAGCAGGGCAACGTTAGTACAAAAAGGCGGGCAGGCTGCTGCTAAGAGCTATTCTTTGAGACCCAGTTGGGTTAGTCTGCAGACGTCTGTTTGTACCTCCAGCAAAGCTGTTTACAAGACAACCAACCACCCCAATTTTAACCTTATTCCTAAACTTCCTCAAACTTCTGTATCGTGGGATGTCTTGGGGAGAGCGGAGGAAGTTCTGAACAGCTGAGGACTGACGCTTCAGGTGCATATTGTAGCATGATTGCAATGGTCAGAAAACATCAGCACCTCTCACATCTATAAACATGGTTAAATTCACCCCCTCTGTCCAACAGGCTTACCAAGGGATACGGCTTATTGTTCCTCTTCTCTCATCCCTACTTCCCACTACTTGTGGGTATCTAATATAGTCACTTTAAATCCATGAAAAGTGCAATTTGGGTTCTAAAAAGTGTTTTCATCTCTCTCTAATGCCGATCCAAATATGACTTAATTCAATAAGCTTTGACTCACTGTAGGCGGAAGCATCATTTTAAAACAAATAGTAAAAAAGGATTCCCATTCCCAGCTCTAGGCACTGACAATTAAGAGTCACAATTCACTTGATACACCATTTCTAAAGAGCGCAACACAAACATCTTAGTAATGGATGTGGATGCAGTGTTTAATTAGTGCATGAAAATGATAAAAGACAAAAATATAACATCACAAGTAATCATTCTAAATCCAACCTATCAGTTCTCATCCGCAAAGGAAACCCACACAACAATTTAAAAAGACGAGCTTGCTTTGCTAGACACTATAAATTACGAAATGAATATAGTGAGGGAGAGTAGATTTATTGCTTATTAGAGCAATCTATAACCCAGTAACACCACCGCCAGCTGCCTTTCTCCCTTCTATGTCCCGAGTAGGGTTGCCAGTTTTGGTTGGATGTATTCCTAGAGTTTTCATCACAGGACATGATCTTTAATTAAAAATTAATCTTTAATTCCTGGAGACTCCAGGCTAATCCTGTAGGGTTGGCAACCCTAATCTAGAGGACTATTAACAAACCACTTCCCTTTGAAATACATGTTAACTAGTTATGTTAATCTGTTCCAAGTTGTATTTATCTGTGACAGTCTGTGTACATTTCCCAGACCTGTAGAAGAGCTCTGTGTAAATTCAAAAAGCTTGTCTCATTAACAGAAGTTGATCTAATAAAAAATATTATCTCCCCCACCTTGTGTCTCTTAGTAATGGACAGTCAGTCTGCTTACATCAATTAGGTAGGTAATGAAATAGGAAACTAACTGTACTTCAGTCACCAAGTTCCAATACTGAGGATGAACCGTGTGGCCAGGTTTTGATTTTTCACAAATCCTCAGTACTGTATTTAAATCATGGGGGCTCATATGCTCTTCAAAAAGAAGCTTCTCTGTTTGGGTGAAGGGGGTCCATCTTCATGCTTCTCAATGCAGGGTCAGGACCCTGGTCTGGCAAAAGCAGAACCAGGCCTGGGTCAGACCTAAGTTCCAGGTCATCTCAGCCACCAAAACTACAGGAAGGGGCTGAATAAAGTTTGAGTTTTGCCTCATCTCTATCTAATTATTAGGTGATAAATGCCTCTAAAGTATATAGAGGAGAATAACCAAAGGCCTGCCTGACAAGAAGTGAAAATCCTTCTGGGTTCCTGAAGTGAGCTGAATCCTTCACCCCTTACCTAGAAATACCAATAGGAGCATAAATCAGAAGTCAAGCATTCAACCTGGAAATCGACAGCAGGGCAACACTCAGATCCTGCAACATCAGCAAATGCATTCTAATGGGGAAAAGATATTTTCAGTAAGAATCAGACACATTCTGGGCAAAAAAGAAAAATTCACAGAAGCCATGACCTGTCCCTAACGTTGACTAAAAATATCCCTACAAAATGGGGATCTGCAGACCCCCATACTACGTAAAGTGGGGCAGCTGCAAGGACTAGGGGCAGCCTGTAGCAGCTGTGTGGTACTCATGAGTGATCCCTGCTTCCTGAGGAGCCTGAAAACTTTTGGGTTCCCTGCTACTTGCAGGAGCCAGGTGTTTAGGTTCCTCCACACCAGCCCAGAGCTGCCCACCACCCTCTGGCACCTGGGAGCTATGTGTGTGTGGATGGGAGGTGCTTCCTCACCATCTGTGGTGCCCAGGAGCTGCCAGAGATGGCAGGGATACCCCAGAACTTCCTGCCCCAGCAGGGGGACCCTGCAGCTCCCAACCACCACAAGCTGAAGTCAGAGAGGCCACTAGAAGTCACAGATTCCATGACTTTCACAACTAAATTTCAGCCTGACCCATTATCTGTAGACCAGTCCCTTGACTAGCCTGAGTGGTCTAACCAGGGATTTAAAAAAATAAAAATAAAAATAAAAATAAACATAGTCAAAGCCTCCCCTTCCTAAATCATTGATTCAATTTCTCACCATAGTCTAGTCTTCAAGATGACTAGGATTAAAGAGGGTCCCAGGTTCAGACCAGAGCTATCAAGGGACTGTGGACAAAACACTGAACCTTTTTTTCAGGACTATCAAGATACAGTATCTAGGAGCCTGGGTTCAAATTAGGAACTCAGCTGAGAAGAAGCGGCTGGACTGGATCCCCCCTTGTTTAATTACAGCAATCACATACTGTATATACATGCACACAAAGCTGTTTTGTATGAGCCGTTGGTCTCAGCGCTCTCCCAGAACAGCACTTCTCCCTGCTGCTTGTCTATCAGGATTCCACAGGCACAAGTGTTCACAATCTTCTACCCATACTTATGGGGCGGGGGTGTCACAAGCCCTGGACAAGCCATGCATTTCAAAGACACTAAACTGTGCTTTCTCTGACAGGAAATCACTTCAGCCTTCAGCCGTTCCCTTTGTGCTGTATTTCAGTGTCAGATGAAAACCATTCCCTCATTTTATAGCTTCATAGCTGAATATATTAAGTTAACACCAGTCAGATGCTTCTGTTGATATGTCTAAGTTACTCTTCAGAAACAAGAGATCTTGACCAAATCAAAATCCCACCCAGAAGCCACTGCTGGACACGTTGGCTGCTTTCAGGAGTGGCACAGTGCCCAGGTGAGTGTGAGCCTGTCTTCGCCTCACTGTGTCACCGCCCGGGGAAGCAGTGCCCAGTCGGAGCCCACATCCTGAACATCTGCCCCTGAAGCCCTTCCTGCACCCCACCCGCCTGTCCACGCCAGGTGATAGTGAGCAACAATGGGAGAAGGAGGGGGAATGGGGCCTCAGAGAAGAGGTGAGGCAGGGCAAGGGTATTTGGCTTTCAGGTAGATCAAAAAGTGATCTTGTGCTTAAAAAAGGTTGGAAACCACTGGTCTAGGGGATGCCTCTTGAATAGCAGCCTTAGAAGGACCATTAATATCTACATTATAGTTAGGGTGGCCATCAAGGTACCTCAAGAACAGAGGACAGTTGCATTTAGAGCAAGGGGCCCCAGGGCTGGGGCATGTGGGGGGTTCAGGAGTCATGGCTAAGAGTGGAGGGGCTCAGGGCTGAGAGGGGTAGGCATAAATGCAGGGGGGACAAGGACGCCATTTTGGGAGGTCAGGGTGTGGAGGGGCTGCAGCACACAGGGCACTGCTGCCCTTCTTCTTCTGATTCTCAGGGAGCAAGGGGAAAGTTCAGCTAGTAGCTGACAACAAGAGGAAGGCACAAGCTGAGCACTTTCCCCTCGCTCCCTGATAGTCAGGGGAAGAGGAAGAAGACTCAGTATGTGTGACTGCAGTCCCCGTCCTCCCAAAAATGGTGAGGGGTTGGGGCCACCCACGATTGAAGGGGGAGAGCTTTCACTTGTCTGGCTACCTTCTGTTTAGCAAAGTAGCCTGCAGGAGAGCCCCAGGAGTCCAGCCCAGAGTGCCACAAGGGCGTACTTTCACCTCTGGTCTCAAGAGAAAATAGAGGACATAAAGGCTTCCTGTTTCATATCCCTAGAGGATGGAGTAGCAAAAGACAGGACTGTACTCTATAAAAGAGGATAAATGGCCACCCTATGCCCCGTTGCCCTCCGAGACCCCAAACAATCACGTCCTTATTGTGTTAGGTGCTGTGCAGGCATTATTCACCTGTACCCTTCTAAGCATGCTCTTTTATATCAGACACACACCTACGCATACAACATTACAGTATGTACGGCCAAAGATGCTCTCTGAAGGAGTTTCAAAATGAAACAATGGATTAAGAACCCACACGAAGAAGAGATGTAAATGAGACTAAGAACAAGCCTCATAATCCCACAGTACCTTACTAATGGAGATAGGTGTCTGAGGAGCCTCATCCTTCAGCGCTGACAAGCTGTTTCCTTCCATGTCTTTTCCTGGAACAGAGCAAAGTAAACAAGAAACTGAGAATTTCTATGGAAAGTCATGGCTACTCCAAGCAATTACCTTGAAAAAAAAGACCACTGCTGACAAAGAGCAGAAATTGTGCTAAGTGATAGACATAGCAGGGCAGCTCCAGGAACGCAGTGCTGCTTTAAATAACCAAGTTCATATGCAAATTAAGTTCTGAAAACATGTTACACATGTGCTGTAAGGGTTTGAGAAACAAAGAGTACTAATATGCTTGGTCATTTCGGTTGTCACTATTTAAAAACAGCATCCAAACCACACACACATACAGTTATCATTGCAAAGTCAAGCACTCAGAGTAAAACAAAATGTCAGAATTCAGGCTGCGGTGCCTTCTTAATTTGACCCCCGATTCATGGGGCTATGGTCTTTAATTACTAGATTTCTGTTGGTCTTCTGCTTCACTTAGTGCACAAAATTAACGAGAAGCTATTCAATATTTTATTGTATCCTTCTTGCTCAAGGCATAACTGTACACTCCTTTTAACACACAGTAACCTTAATTATAAAATCTTATAAAAAAAGAGAACTGTATCTAGATAAAGTTAGATAATGAAAAAATAAAAGATTACAGATTTTCTGGAATCAAGAGTTTTTTTGATACAGTAAGAAATATTAACAATAGCTAGCATTTATGTAGGGCTTTATAGTTTCAAAGAGTACATATATTTCATATTAAAATTTCAACATGTTATAAAACATGTTTTATTCAGGACAATATAATGTCATTATCTACTCAAATTCTGTATTTTTTGTAAATTGTTATATATCCTTACACTAAAGGAAAACACAACCACTATTGAATATCCCTTTCTATTAGACTAGGTTTTTATTTGCATTGGCACTGTTCTTTCCAAAGCACAAAGTAAAATTGTTTTCAAAATTATTAGTGCTTAGGGATTCACAACATTTGATACAGTAAATAACCACTGAAACGGTTGGCCAAAACTCAGTGACAATGCATTATAATCAGAAGTATTAGTAGAGAGATTTCCAAATGCTACAACAGTGTAGACAAGCCTAAGACGTGAAAAACACAGGGGAAAGGCTGGTGCAGCACTACTGAAGTCAATGAGTTTTGCCACTAACTTCAATAGGACCAGAATTTCACGTAGAACGTTCAATGCTATGGACAAAGTCAAAACCTAAAGCTTTATTCTTGATTCTGTCACAAACTTCTGATATGACTCTAGGCAAGTCTTATCACCCCATGTGCCTCAAGTCCTCCATCTGTAAAATGTGCATATTACTTGCCTACCTGGGAGAGGTGCTGTGGATACATTAAGATTTAGGAGCGCTCAGATGCACTGGTGATGGAGAATCATAGAAACTGGACAAGTAGTGTTATATATAATACTGCTAGTATCATTCCCATCTTGGGCTAATATATGGCTGGGCAAAACATAGCCTGGGGCAGGATCTGGTCCAAGAGCCACTGGAGCCAGCCCACAGACCACCCTGTCAGGACCCTCAGGTGTGCAGCAACCGCTGATCTAAGTGCTTCTCTACTTTGGAGGGAGGGAGAGGCTTCCTCCTTTTCCCTTTCACCCAAGTCACAACACCTTCCCAGACTTTGCACTCCCTTCTAGAGCCCCTTCCCCAGACCAGAATTCTCTCCTGCACTTATACTCCTTCCCTGATCCTGAACCCCAAACCCAGATCACAACCGCCTCCTTCACCCAAGCTCCCCCTCAGACCTCACACCATCTCCTGCACTCCAGTCTCTTACCCCGAGCCCCCTTCTGCACTCAGCCTCCATCCTAGACCCTGCACCTCCTCCACAGAAAAGTGCAGCCCTGGACCACTTCCCAAAATCGTGCCCCCACTTCAAAAATTACTGCCCACCCCTGGGCTAATGAAACAAGTGAGATGTACTAAATATCTGTCCGACTGAATCAAGTACATACTCGTCATGTCAGTGAGAAGGCAAGTCTAAAATGTTTCTAGCGACCATTCAAGAAGCCACATACAATGAGAAAAGCAGACAGAAGCTTGTGGAGGAAATGAAGGTTATGACATGGTTTCTGTTCAACCTGCATTATAAAATGGGTGGGAGAACAATGCTGGATTGGCTGAGATGCAGTCACAAATAAGTAGAGTGGTGACTGTAAAGTGGATAGGTTTTCACTGGTCAGAACTGTTGTGGTTTTGTGGAGAAAACTGCTGATTACAGCTACCGAACACCCATGCAGAGCCTCCTTGCCTTACTCAGTAGTAAAAATGTTTCTCAATATTACTTTACAATTACCAATCCTCTGGTCTCAGGATAATGCTGAAATGAACACCTTGCAGCATGATGCGTAAGTGTCCCCGTGATTTCAGGCATGCGTTCTGATGCTCCTCCAGCTTTACACTGCAGAGGCATTGGCCTAAAATAGCAAATGTCACCAGGGAATGGAAAGGAGAGGTATGTACAGGCAGTCCCCGGGTTACGTACAAGATAGGGACTGTAGGTTTGTTCTTAAGTTGAATTTGTATGTAAGTCGGAACTGGTACATATTGTAGGGGAAACTCTAGCCAAACATTTCTCCAGAGCTCAGTTTTATTCTCCCACACCTCACTTCCCTCAGTCCTTTATTCTCAAGCTGAGGTGTCTGCTGAGAAAAGCCGCTCCACATTTCCCTGGTCTGCTGGGGGGGAGGGGGGCGCTAGCTTCGTGTCTCTCTGGTCTGCTGGGGAGAAGCAGCTAGTGCGGGGTTGCCTCACCCCGTTTGTAAGTAGGGATCCGATGTAAGTCGGATCCATGTAACCCGGGGACTGCCTGTATCTCCATTTTATACATGGGAAACTGAGACACAACGACATTAAATGACATACCCCAGGAAACTAGCCCAACGGCCATGAATCAAAGAGGTCTGAGCGTACCAATGAAATTCCTTAACCACAAATTCATCTTTCCTCTTAACAAGCCTCTTTTCTCTCCAGAAAGGGAAGCTGAAATAGCCAGTTCATTCTTTGATGGACCCAACTGCCTCGGTGCTTAGCTTGTCACATGCATCTCTCTCCTGTCATATACCTGTGAATTCAATATGCTTTCGAGCCTATCAAACCACGCACCATACCACAGATTACAATAATGCACCAAAATCAAAAACAGAGACATCACATGGAAGTTGGTTGCTTATTACCAGGTTTTGTTGTGATTACTTGCTCCTTATTTATAGTTCCTAATTCCTTCATAGAATCATAGAACACTACAACTGGAAGGGACCTCAAGAGCTCTTCAAGTCCAGTCCCCTGTCCTCACGACAAGACCGAACACCATCTAGACCATCCCTGACAGGATGTCTAACCTGCTCTTCAATATCTCCAGAGATGAAGAGTCTACAACCTCTCTAGGCAATTTATTCCAGTGTTTAACCACCGTGACAGGAAGTTTTTCCTCATGTCCAACCTAACCCTCCTTTGCTGCAGTTTAAGCCCATTGCTTCGTGTCCTATTGTCAGAGGCTAAGGAGAACAATTTCTCTCTCTCCTCCTTTAATACTCTTTTAGATACTTGAAAACTGCTATCATGTCCCTTCTCAGTCATTTATTTTCTAAGCTAAACAAGCCCAATTATTTCAGTCTTCCCTAATAGCTCATGTTTTCTATGCGTTTAATCATTCTTGTTGCTCTTCTCTGGACCTTCTCCGCCTATTCAAAGGCAGTATCATGCCAGGTCATATTTAGTCAGGCATACAAATTGTGCCCTTGCCTGCAAAATGGCATGCTCCACACAGTGTGTCCGCACACATACACTACATGATCTCACATGCAGTGCAGAGGACACCATGTTGTCCATCTAATTGGAGGCCGGCTGGCATTCCCCTTTGTGCAAAGCTGGTCCTGGGGCACGTGATGCATGCCTTGAAGATAGTGACTGCACATCACTGTACAAAAGGCCAAAACTGTTCTAAAATAAAGCACTGTGAGTAGGGTTGCTAGGTGTCCGGTATTGGCCTCTGTCTGGTAAAAAACACAGAAAATATTGGACATGTAAAATGTCCGGTATTTTCTGTTTTTCTTGAACAGAAGGCCGCTTGGGACGTTCTTCCTCTGTCACATCTGTCAGGAGCAGGGAGAACAGAGAGCACTGGGATTTAAAGCAGTGACTTTTTTTTTTGCTCCACAACTTTGGTCCCCTTATTTTTTTGCTCAACCGATTTCCTCTCCCCCCCCCCCCACCACCACCATATTTGGTATTTTTTGTGAAAGTATCTGGCAACCCTAACCATGAGACTAAGTTGTTATTAATTTGATAATTTCTGATTGGGATAAAAAAAAAGTTAAGTTACCAATTACTTAACTACATATTAAATAACCACATAAGGAACTGGAGTCTGACTAGTTGTTCATGACAAATTAAATCTCAGGTCACCTCAAGTGACAAATCCCTGCAACCATCAGCCTATTATGAAGTAGGGACGTCAGCAGATAGTCCAAGGGTGGGAAACCTCAGCTCCTGAGGATGGATGCAGCTCACGACTCATCTGGATCTGGTCCCCGAGGCTTAGGAGCCCCCCAGAATTGGGGAGCACACTCTGGCACTCCAATCCCCCCACTGCCCCACCACAGGACTGGATCACACAAAATCTACTAGTCTGGGTCCCCCAGGCTCTGATGTGAGAGCGGAATGTGGGTAGTGTCTCTCCTCCTCCTCAGTCAGGGGCCACATATCAGTGTGGGTTGGTCTGTTTGGGGTTTTTGTTTGTTTCTCACGTGTGTGGCCACCAACTAATCTTTTTGTGGGTTAGTGACACTGACCCAAAAAAGATTTTCCAGCCCTGATATAGTCGTTTAAACGATTAACCAATAAGCTTAGGGTTATCAGTTAATCTTAACTAAATGCACCCCCCCTTGCCGCCTCTGTATCAGATGCAGCATGTGGGGGGCATGGGAGCCAGCTTTTAAACCAGCTCCCTGTGAGTGCTGGTTTCCACAGAGCCACCTTCCTCCCTCTGCTCCGCAGCCTCTGATAGAGAGACTGCTGCGTGAAGGGCGAGGGGGGCAGGCGGGAGCCAGTCCATGCAGGAAGTCAGATTTCAAGCTGGCTCCCCACACGTATCGGTTCATGTAGGCAGCAGCATGGGGGAGGCTGTCTGAAAGGAGCTCGGGTCCCACCCCCCCACAGTCTGCAGAGGGCCTGGGCTTGTTGTGGGCTCTCAATCAGGGGTATGCATACTTCTGGGTACACAAAGGTCTTCCAGAGATCCATCAACTCAACATTCACCTCGTTTTACAACAGGCTACACAGAAGGCACCAGCGAAGTCAATTTGATAAAGACAATGGCTTGTTTATATGGTGCTATATATACGGTACACTGAAATGTCAGTACAATATTTATATTGTAGTGGGTTTATTTTATGATCAATGAGAAAGT
The DNA here is from genome assembly GCF_052426305.1 of Pelodiscus sinensis. Lineage (NCBI taxonomy): Eukaryota > Metazoa > Chordata > Testudines > Trionychidae > Pelodiscus > Pelodiscus sinensis. Next base: position 115,194,928 of record NC_143056.1, on the reverse strand, counting down.
AAGCAACACTTTTGGTTTTTTATGCCTGATTTGGTAAGCAAGTAGTTTTTAAGTGAGGTGAAACTAGGGGGAATAGAAGACAAAGCATACTTCTAAAAGAGGTATGGTAATCTTGAAAGGTTAAGAACCACTGATTTAAGAAATTGTCAAAGAAGGATATTTTCCTCCTATTCCCCCTAGTCCTCATCACATGATCTCCCAACATTTCTCTCTCATTCCCACCAACATTTCCACCCCAGTCACTTTCATAGCAAGCATGTGCTTGTGTAGATCTTCTTTAAAAATATACTTCCAGAGCCTTCAGAATACTCTGCTGTGTTCAGATTAAATTTTCCAAATCTAATAAAAAAGCCTTTGACAGAGGCAGACTGGGTTGGTACTAACGATAGCGCTCAGATTAGATGCATACTCTGGAAGCCCCACAGATCCTGTGATGCTGAAGTTATTTTACAAACAGATACCCTCTCTCCACACATGCGCAGTGTAATTCCACTAGGGGCGTGAGCCTTCTCAAGCACCTAAGTGGGGAAGAAACTCTTTTTCAAACATTTTCATTTGATTCCCCCAAAGGGCTGGTGGATGCCACGCATTCTTTTTTTTTGGGGGGGGGGTAACTCTTGAGCTCTGGGGATACTTTGCAATGATCTGAACCTTGGCTTGATCACTTATTGTGCCCAAATACACATTGCCAGAATGCATCAGCTTTAAGAAAAGTTGTCCCCCCTGCCAGATGCTGTATTTTGACAAACTGGTGGTCAGATGACCCCATGTTCAAATCACTAGCAGTCCCACAAGCCTCATGAGACATGTCAAATTTCAAAACAATTCATGTCACCATGCAGATTTCAGAGAAGTTAGGGTTGAGCTTTAAACAGACAACAGACCTTAATTTTAACAATAACAGAGCTATAGCTGTGCTAGGATTATATCCGTAACTTAAAAGTGCACCACCACTTTGCTGGGGGCCTCCATTCTACCTTCATGGACAATAACCCTGCTTCACTTAGTCACGCCTTTCTCACCTCTGAGCTGGACTTACAGACACATGATTAACTTGGGCATGAAGCCTTCAGTGTTTCGGGAGCTCCAGCTATTATAGAACGTCTCCTCAGCAACCTGAGCTACCACAGACACAAGACATCTACCTTCTGCTCTTTGCAGTGGCTTCTCATAGGACTTCTCAGGAATGTAAAGGTCGTGGCCCTTCTCTTCAAGGAGTTCAATGGCCTGGGTTCAAGTTACCTAGAAGACTGCGGAACAAAGACCACGGTCACCAGCTCTGCTCCTCGGGCACAATGTAACTCTTGACATTAAGGGAAACGCTTGTGTGTGCAGTAAGCAGAACTTTCTGGGGGCTGTTCCCAGACTGGCATGCATTCCACGGGGAACTCCGGACAATCCATCACAGACTTCACCATCTTGTGCTCCAACTGCACGGCTCATTTCTTTGACCTTGCCTTCTCTAAGACACACACACTAACATGTATATTTAAATAACAAAACAACCGCCTTAAAACCATGCAAAACCAAGACACTGCACTATAGTTGCCTCTATCCGTGGGGCTGCAGAGGAGTGGGGGCTGGGAGAACATACACCAAAAGACAGATGTGCAATGACCTTGCTTAATATACAACTGCAAGGTGCTCAAATACAGCAACCACAAATGTGCTCTAACAATCTCTCTGCAGAATAGATAGAATATACACAGACCGAGAGCTGCATGGAATTCTGCTTAAAGAGTGAATGCTATACAATACCCATAAAGCAATGGGTTTAAATGGATTAAAAGAGGGCTTACTGACAGGTCTCAAAAAGTGGTTGTCAATGTGGAGTCTCATTTGAATGGAGGTGTTTCTGGTGGTCTCTGAAGGCATCAGTGCTCGGCCCAACACAGTTAATATTTTCACCTAACAACCAGGAAGTATAAAGTAATTCACAATAAAGTTTGTGGGTGTCAGAAATTGACAGAATGACCAATGAGGAGGACAGAAGGATCCTACAGATTGACCTGGATTCAAGCAAAATCCATTTGAATTCATCTAGGGAATAAGGAATGCCAGCCATACCTAATCAAATGCAGGATTGCCTCCTAGAAAACGGTGACTGAAAAGAATCATAGAATAATAAGTCTGGAAGGGACTTTGAAAGGCCAGCTACTTCAGCGCTCCTGTTTCGAAGCTGAACCAAGTACATCTAGATCCTCCCTGACAAGTGTTCATCCAACCTGCTCTTAATCGCCAATGACAAGGATTCCCAAACTTATTCCAGTACTTAAGTATCCTTGCAGTTAGATTAGATATTAGAAAGAAAAAAAACCCTAAGTTTCCCTTGATGTAGATTAAGCCCACTACTTTTTGAGCTCCCTTTCTTGGGCCTGGTTGATTACCAGCCTCTTTATAAATAGCCCTTATCATATTGGAAGACTTGTTTGTCTTTTTGTCAACTTTATCGATGACTTGCCTAAATAACCAAATGTGAGCGCTCAGTGTGAGGCTGTGGAAGAAGGGTTAATGTGACCCTTGGATGTATAAACAGAAACAATGAGCAAGAGTAGGGAGATGACTTTCTCTCGGACTATGGCATTAGTGAGACCAGTACTGGAATACTGCATCCAGTTCTGGTGTCTGCATTTAAAAAGGATGTAAGAAAATTGGAGGGGGTTCAGAAAAGAGTACAAAATTATACAAGGGCTCAGTCTACCACAGTGTGGGAAGCTTCCTGTGAAGTTGCCACTTACCTCTCCCTGTGCAGACTGCTCCAAAACATCACACCCGCAGGCAACTCACACAGAGAAAAGCCACAGGGTTGTAGCCTATTGCAGCAGGGTTTCCAATCCAACTGTGCTACCAGGGCTGGGAGGAGGGGAATAAGATACTCAGAGCTCTACCATGCAAGCAGGAGCCTAAACTCTCACTAATGCTCAGCCCACGGTACCTTTGCTGGCACTTGCCTCCCCACATCCCTACAGGCCTCGCAGACTGGGTGGAAGGTAGAATGCACTCATGCATCTCTGCAGCTGCTATCCTTAGCTCATATGTTCTTTTCCATACAATGGGTTTTTTGCACAGGAAGATAACCTATAATCCACGAGCCCTATTAAAGTTAATTGGAGTCATAACACGCAACTGCTATTCGCTCCTATGGACAGCTATAAACAATATAATTTACACTTTCCCCTTGCATCTTGTTTCCTGAATAAAGGCATCATATCTAGTGGGTGTACATAGTAGAAAACTTGATTGTAGGGATTCTTTTTCTCCCCACTAGGTAAGTCCCATGGTTAAAGGGAGCTTGAGTGATTCAGGAATGTCCCTCTACCATTGTGCTATGCAGAATTTAATTCTCCCACAGCAGAGTATCTTCCTTATTCAACTACTAAGTAGCACTTATCAGCAAGTATTGATGCTTCTACGGATCAGTATCTAGGTTATATTGTACCGTTTACGCTCTTTGTTACATTGCACAGAACTTCACACAGGAAGACATCAGTTTCTCAGCTAACTTATCCGACTAGCTCAAGCAGGCTTCTTGTAACACTGCAGAGAGACAGAAAGAGTTCCTTTTGCTAGCAAGTAGAAAGGACTTGTAGAAATTTCCCTGTATCAAACACTGAAAGTGAAAAAAGCAGCAGACTCCAAAAGGTGAGATCTCCTCCACAGAAGAAAGCACCCTACCACCTCAGAAAAACAAACAGAAATGTAAGAAAAACCAAACACTTACCAACTTAAAAAAAGCAGCAGCTCCTTCCCCCCAAAACACACACAAAAATGACTATATTAGAACTACAGCTTATTTCCTTGCAGATTTAAAGGGCCAGCTACTAAGACAGACAGCATGCTGGGAAAAGCTCTTATAAAAAGGTAAAGCAAAGCTATAAGCTTGATAATAGCAATAGTTACTGGAGGAAGGTTAATTGCTCTTATGGAAAGAGCACTGAAGTTGCACTTTCCCCTTTTCTGGGTGCTAAGCACATCCTGGAGAAAGCCTGTGATTACATACAATATGTTATGCATTTGAGTTATTTGATACTTTGCTTGTTCTGCTCTATAGTTGCAATAAATAAATATCCTGATCTTTTCTGGGTAAATAACAGCTTTGGTAGCTTGAGGCTTACTATCAGGATTAACCCACAGGTTCAATTTATTTCTCCCTTAGTAAGTAAGTGATAATCTAATAAACATGACTGATAACTACTAGAGTCACGTTCTTTTAACATGAAGCTAAATAGTTAGGGGATATGGAGTGCACTGACAAGCTTAATACAATAGAATTCTGGGCAAAGGGCTGGGGTGTGGGGGATGTGAAGAGGGGCTCAGGGCAGAGGGTTAGGGTGTGGGGAGGGGTGCAAGACGATTGGGGGTGTGTGGGAGGGCTCAGGGCAGGGCATTGGAGGATGGGGGGAGTTCAGGAGGGCTGAAGCCCCCCTCCCTGAGATTTGTACTAGGAGGCTGCTTGCTGTTCCCCTTCCAGCACTCAAGGATCTAGAGGAAAACACAACATGTGGGTCACTCACTCCTCTACCCCCTCCCCATACCACCCACCTGGGAGAGGAACACACACCCTCTCTGACAGGAAGGGTAACAGCAAGCAGTGTCCCTGTATGAATCTTCAGGGGGGTGCAAAATCAGCCCTGGGAGTACCCCCCCACCAGCCTCTTTAACCAGCCTGCTGCTTAATGTGCCAACTTGCAGGAGAGCCCCAGAAGCTCAGCTGGGAGCATGCCCCGCCTCCTTCTGCAGCTAAGCACCCCAGCTAGCTGGGAGTGGTGCACTGCCTTACTCTCATCTCTGTTAACAGGAGAGTATAGAGTAGACCAAAACCTGCACTGACTCCTAACTAGAGTGATCACAATAAATTAAACTCCATGGCTGTGTCTAGACTGGCAAAATCAGCTGCTTTTGCGGAAAAACTTGCCAGCTGTCTACACTGGCCGCTTGAATTTCCGCAAGAACACAGACTTCCTACTGTAAGAAATCAGTGCTTCTTGCGGAAATACTATGCTGCTCCCGTTCGGGCAAAAGCCCTCTTGCGCAAATGATTTGCGCAAGAGGGCCAGTGTAGACAGGAGAGGACTGTTTTGCGCAAAAAAGCCCCGATGCCTAAAATGACAATTGGGGCTTTTTTGCGCAAAAGCGCGTCTAGATTGGCACAGATGCTTTTCCGCAAAAAGTGCTTTTGTGGAAAAGCGTCCATACAGAGATTGGGGCTGCGTCTAGACTGGCATGATTTTGCGGAAATACTTTTAACGGAAAAGTTTTTCCGTTAAAAGTATTTCTGCAAAAGAGCGTCTAGATTGGTATGGATGCTTTTGTGCAAGAGTGCTTTTACGCAAAAGCATCCGTGCCCAGTATAGACATGCTTTTGCGCAAGAAAGCTCCGATGGCCATTTTAGCCATCGGACTTTTTTGCGCAAAAATCAACATGCCTGTCTACACTGGCCCTCTTGCGCAAGTATTCTTGCGCAAGAGGGCTTATCCCTGAGTGGGAGCATCAAAGTATTTGCACAAGAAGCACTGAATTCTTACATTAGAACGTCAGTGTTCTTGTGCAATTTCAAGTGGCCAGTGTAGACAGCTGGCAAGTTTTTGTGCAAAAGCGGCCACTTTTCCACAAAATCTTGCCAGTCTAGACGCACCATAGGCACTTAATTCCTATCACAAGTCAATAGATGTTAAGCACCTACCCTACTCATCTATGCATCTTTAGGCCCTTTTACAGAAGTATTTATAAAGCCCTCATCCTAGTTCAGCAATTCCTATAGGCACACATGATTTATCTCCAGGGGAGACTTGTTTAAGTTGTACAAAGTTCATTTCATAGGCAATGCTGCTTCCACATTTCCGAGAGTAATAGCAGTGCCTATGCTAATCTTATTGTTCCCTTGTAAATTATATTTCAAAGTGCTCTGTAACAGGACAAAAAACCCATATCTGTGCTTTTTTGGGGATAGTTTGATGCCTGCCTCATATTTAAAGTCTGAAAAGTGTTCAGAGGCTTTAAAAAAATCTCTGTATCACATCTTGTTTTCTCTGATTCTACAGGAGAAATTCTTAGTGGTTTGGAGTGGGAGTTCTCTTAGCCTGTAATTGAGAGGGTGGGCGGGTGTGAATCAGAAAGATCTTTTCACCTAAGTGTTTGTCAGGTGTTTTTATTAAATAGGGGTTCACAAAATGGAAGGAAAAACTTTCTTAATTACTAACCTTCCATTGTTGATTGTGATGTCATCATCCCACTAGCCCTCCAGACCTCTCCAAACTGTTTTTTTTTAAATATGTGATCTATTTCCAAGCCTTCTTTGAACATCCCAAGAAAGTTAAAAAAGGGAAAAACACAATTTCCCTCTTTCTTCACCTTAAAGGAAACTTGGGATGCATTCATTTGAAAGGTGCAAGGTTCATTTCCTCTTTATGAAGATTTACTTAGGCAACACTCAAACTTTGGCTGTAACAGATACTATATACAGCAATAAACTTCCACTGTAAACTGAACCTGTGTTTTCTGGAGGAAAGTGTTATGCAGAATTCTGGCAATACCCAGAAAAGGACTATACTAATATGAACCTTTACCCTTTATACCTGCACATATGTGCTCTTAGGCAGGGCCCACTGCATTTGATCTAAGGAGGAGGAGGATCACTTGTGTTGGGGGGAACCTTTCGCTATGTCTACACTGGCAGATTCTTGCGCAAGAACCCGCAGAGTGTCCACACTACCCGACCGCACTTGCTCAAGAAGATTTACAGTATGGCGTCGGAAGAGAGGGCTTCTTGCACAAGAGCTACGCTTTTTTCTAACAAGTGTAAGCCCTCTTGAGCAATAGCTCTTGTGCAAGAGGGCAGTGTGGACACGCAGCAGGGGTTTCTTGTGCAAGAAAGCCCTATGGCTAAAATGACCATCAGAGTTTTCTTGCACAAGATAGCATCCACACTGCCATGGATGCTCTTGAGCAAAAGCACATGGCAGCGTGGATGTGTTCTTGCACAAGAACCCTTGCGCAAGATGTTCTTGCACAAGAACCCGCCAGAGTAGACATAGCCTTTGTGTGCCAAGGCTATTCTAAGCTCTGATTTAAAGAGAGAACTTCCATCTGCAGTGTGGCCAATTTAAAAAAAAAATGGTTGAAAGTGCCCCCCGGCTGCCAAATTCTGTGGTCTTCCAAACACATTGGCTATGTCTACACTGCGCATTGTTGCACAAGAAGATAAGCAAATGAGCCACAATGATGAATATTGCCATGCCTCATTTGCATACCTAATGAGCCACCATTTTTGCAGAAGGGGCTTTTGCACAAGAAGGAGTTGTCTACACTGTTCTTTCTTGTGCAAAAAAACCATCTCGTGCAGGAGCCATGCTGCCACTTATTTTCAGGAAGAACGGCTCCTGTGCAAGAGGTTTTTTTTGTTCAAGAAGGAGCTGTGTAGACAGCTCCTTCTTGCACAAATGCCTCTTCTGCAAAAATGGCAGCTTATTAGGTATGCAAAGGAAGCACGGTGATATTCATTGCTGCACCTCATTGGCATATCTTCTTGCGCAACAATGTGTAGTGTAGACGTAGCCATAGTGTTGCCTTTTAAAAAATGTTTTCTCTTCCTTATTGCTACGTGAGGAATAAGCAAAGAAAATTAATGACACTGACTCTCCAGTTTGTGGTGATTCTATAAACAGAGAAATGTACCTTCCTCTCTGTTTTTTCGAATAAGTAGATTTTCACCACAGAAGCTCATACTACATATATTTTTGTTAATCTCTAAGGCGCGCTAGGACTACTTGTTTTGAAAGTTACAGACTAATACGGTTACCCCTCTGAGTCTGTTTTTTCAGTTGTAGGAAGCAAAGGTGTCAAATGTAACAGTACTGTTACACAAAAGGCCAGAAGAGCAATTTCAGTTGATCTCCCTCAAAAAAACAAAACAAACCTCATTTTATTAGTTGCTTCACTTCAGAGAACCATGATAATGTGGTTTCACTGGGGTGTAACGTCTGTTGCTAACTTTTCACTATATTATTTATTTACATGCTGGAATTCCATTGGGGGCTAGTTTTAGGGCTTGTGAAACCTGTTGGCCCAGCTGCGACAAAGTAACCATGACTGACTTGTATCCTTTGGTATACAGGCAGTCCCCGGGTTACGTACAAGATAGGGACTGTAGGTTTGTTCTTAAGTTGAATTTGTATGTAAGTCGGAACTGGTACATATTGTAGGGGAAACTCTAGCCAAACATTTTTTTTAGTTTTGGATAGCATAGGGAAAGGTTAACTCCCCTCTAATGTTTGTTTTGCTGTCTGTTCCCCTGTTCAGAAGATTTCACATCTACTTCTGTCCCTGTGACAAACTCAGGACTAAAGGAGTAACTCATCAAATACCAAACAGCTCTGCACCATGCTTTGAGCTAATAGCTTTATTTCCACACACCACCCAGGGTTCTAGGAGGAGGGTCCTTTTTTTGCTAACACAATGAGGCCAGCACTTTGTTTGTTTTGGTGGAGTCTTTGTTTGCCCAGGGAGCCCAGCATGTATAGGGGGAGGAGGGGCGGAGAGGCTGCTTTTGTCTGCTGTTCGGCAGCCTGTTGCTCAGGGGAGGGGGCAGCCTGTTGCTGGCAGGGGGGGAGGGGGGAGGCGTGCAGGATGCGAGGCCGCAGGGGGGGGGGGCAGCGGGCGTGGGGAGGCACTTCTCCTCTGCCCTGCAGCTCTGCGGGATCCCTGTCCCTGTGGCCAGCTGCTGCAGGCAGAGGCCAGTTGGAGCCGGCCGAAGAGGAGGAGAAGGTGGATTCTAGGACCCAGGTGAGCGAGCCCCGGGGACGCTGCTGCGCTCCGGGAGCCCGGCATGTATAGAGGGGAGGAGGGGCAGAGAGGCTGCTTTTGTCTGTTCGGCAGCCTGTTGCTCAGGGGAGGGGGCAGCCTGTTGCTGGCAGGGGGGGGGGGGACAGCGGGCGTGGGGAGGCACTTTTCCTCTGCCCGGCAGCTCTGCGGGACCCCAGTCGGAGCCGGCCCGAGGAGGAGGAGGATCCTAGGACCCAGGTGAGCGAGCCCCGGGAATGCTGCTGCGCATGTGCGGGAGTTGCCTCACCCCGTTCGTATCTAGGGATCCGACGTAAGTCGGATCCACGTAAGTCGGGGACTGCCTGTATATGGTTGTGACTATTTTCTTCCACTATTTGATCTGAGGAAGTGGGTCTGGCCCACGAAAGCTCATCACCTAATAAATCATCTTGTTAGTCTTTAAAGTGCTACATGGTCCTGTATTTGACTTGTTTCTGTGTGAGAAATGAATGAACTCCTGTTAATGGTGCTATGCAGGCTCCTTCCCAGCCCACAATAGGGCTGTCTGCAACTTAACTTGGTTTCTTCTCTGAACTGACAAAACAGCAGCTGGACACAAACTTGGAGCCTGACAGGGGAGTGGAAGGGAGCAATCAGTGAAAAAGTGTATACAGCTAGGCTATGTCTATACTGCACCCTTCTTCTGCAAAAGTTTATGCAAATGAAGCATAAATTAGCATACCACCACACTTCATTTGCATAATTAATTAGGAGCCCTTTTTTGAGCAAGAGGTTTTTTGCACAAAAACCCCTCCTGTACGAGAGCCATTCTTCCTAATTTTTTCAGGAAGAATGGCTCTTGCGCAATAGTTTTTTTTTTTTTTAAACACACAAAAAGGAGCTATCTACATAGGTCCTTTTTGCGCAAAAGCCTCTTGCACAAAAGAGGTCCCTAATTAATTATGCAAATGAAACTTGGCAATATGCTAATCTGCACTTCATTTGTATAAGCTTTTGAAGAAGAAGGGTGTAGTATAGACATTGTCCATTGTGAAACTCCAGGGCTGAGAGAAGGAAACCCAGACCTCTTCACAACAATAGCAACATTCATCAGAACCCGGAGGAGGAGAAGTAAAGGGTGATTCCCAGTGAGGGTAGACACCATATTGACCCTTAGAGAGGAGACAGAATAAGATACAGTAGGAAAAAAGGACTAAAGATGCAGCTAAACACACCATGAGAGAAAGGCTGGGAACAGAGAATTAGAAGTGGGGAGAAAGCAAATATAAAAGATGAAGGAGGTGAGGCTTTCAAGGAAGTAAAAGAGCAAAACTTGAGAAGTACTGTGGAGATAGAATGAGCTGCAAGGCAAAATAAAAGGGATAAAAATCCAAAAAAGGAAAATAAAAGCAAGTTCCACTAACCCCCCTTCCCCCGCAAGCCACCCAGAACGCTTAGAATAGTGACTTGTATTTATTTGTAATTTTTAAAAATTGTATCTCTAGCCTCCACCCTCTTAAGTTGAATTTCTGATCATTTGTACCAATGTTGTAGGTTCCTTTGGCTAAGTAGAGAAAGGCAATAAAAGTTCTAATCCAGCATGCTAGACTTGTTATACACATACACTCGATAGATTTAGGCCAGGCAAATTTGACTCATTCATCTAGCATGAAGTTAGGAGAAACAGCATAGAAGACTGACAACCAAAGCCTGCAATAAGAGACGACTCACCCCCACAATGGACTGACAATCTGCTGCAAGCCTTCAACTCTCTTTGATTTAGGTGAGAGTTAAAGAGCACTCAGCACCTCACAGATGGAGCTGATAATTATTCTGCCTGGAGCCCATGACAAGCAGCTGATCTCCATTTACCCTCTTCCAGAAGAAGCTAATGACAGCAGGAAAAATCTTTGGCCATACTCTTCAAAATTTAAGTTTCCAAAGTATCCAAAAAGTTGATATATAGGCTTTCCAAACTCTAGAAGCTGGTGCAGTTCCTGGGTTGGTTCAGCAATGACAAAATAGGCTACTGCAAAGGCATTGTGCTCCTGCCACACGTCTATATGAATCTGCCGTTATCTGCAGTCAAACCTTTGAAAGTGGGCAAGCTTATTGTCTCAGTATTTAAGTGTTCAGCTTGAGATGTCTGTGGACTAATTTCCAACTGCTCAAAATCAGGCCCAAAGCTATCTCAAGCAGGATACCCAAAAGTCAAAGACTTCTTTAAATTATTAACTACAGTTGAATAGAAACTTGTTGTCAACACATTTTTTCAAGGGAAAATGCTAGTTTAATCAAAATCTAAATATTTTGGAAAGGACAGATTGATACAGAAAATTTGAAATGGAAAAAATTGTTTTAGAAGATTACTGTTTGGATTTTGCAATTTCATTTTGGTTTTTCATACAGACTGTTTATTCATTTTTATATTTTTACATATTTCATGGAATATGCTTTGTAGTACTGAATAACATGCTCTAGTACAACAGATGTTAGAATGATATGATAATTGAAATATCCTATTATTTTTGTTTAAACTCATTAAAGGCAGCTGCTAAAGTGTTTCATTACAACATAAACAGGAAACAATTTGATCTATATCATATAAGATGTTTCAATTGGTACAAAGTAGCAGTTGCCCTTAATTATTTTAAAACCAGAATATTATAGCATAATATGACATGTCAGTGGTACTACTACTAACAACCACACATAATACCATTAACTTAAATCTTAATGTACTCCTGACAGGTCAGAAAATAATGTAAAAATGAAAATGTAAGATAATAAAACTCATGAAATAAAATCTGAAATGAAATTTTGAAATTAGGAAACAGCATTCTAAAATCCTGAACAAATTTTCCAAAACTGATTTTTTGTTCAGGAAATTCCAATTTAAGAGATATTTTGGAAATAAATATTATATTTCTGTATTGTAATTCATTTTGTTGTTTAAAATGTTGAAATTTGCCCCAAACTAAAAAGTCAGAATTTCAGCCAGCCCTACAATTGAGCCTCACGTCTGAGCTTTTTGGTTCCACATCTGACCTTGTATTTGATGCATGAAGCACAGAGGGCCAGATGTACAAAGACGTTTCCATGGTGCCTGCTGCCCAGTAAATTCACAGCACTGAAGTTAGGTGCCCAGGCTCTCCATGGAGATAATTAGGTGCCTAAGAAAGAGGACCAGCTTAAGCTAGCCAGTGAACAATGCCACAGTGAAGGGCAGAGGTTAAGGAGTTGGGTGCCTAACTCTGGACCTCCCACTACTGGGGATTCTCAGGGATGAACCCTCACCAGATGCCTAAACCAGGCCAGCCACTTTAGGTAGCCTAAACAAGAGAAAGAGACACCCTATCCCTTAGCCAGGCCATTAGAGCCCTGTGGCCAGGAGAATGACCTGAGACATAAGGAGTCTGTTTTTCAAATCTCTGGTCTGTCTGATTTGGAACTTGAACATAGGTTTTCTGGTTCCAGGAGAGTTACAGAGTTACAGACTATTCCGGGCTGGGTCTCAATCTCCCCTATTGAAAATGTTCCACTTTGTATAAATAATTAAATATTCACTGGGCCAAAGATACAGGTTGGGTGAGACTGATTGTATATCCCAGGTGTCAGGGCATCCATTGGTGATGTAGGAGAATCAGGTTTGATCTCAGGATTTAGCATCTGCCCACTGGCAGAAATGTGGACCCCTATGGGCTATGTCTAGACTGGCATGATTTTCCGCAAATGCTTTTAACGGAAAAGTTTTCCGTTAAAAGCATTTGCGGAAAAGAGCGACTAGATTGGCACGGATGCTTTTCCACAAAAGCACTTTTTGCGGAAAAGCATCCATGCCAATCTAGACGCGCTTTTGCGCAAAAAAAGCCCCAATAGGCATTTTCACTATCGGGGCTTTTTTTGCGCAAAACAAATCTGAGCTGTCTACACTGGCCCTTTTGCGCAAAAGCTTTTGCGCAAAAGGAATTTTGCCCGAACAGGAGCAGCATAGTATTTCCGCAAGAAACACTGATTTCTTACATGAGATCATCAGTGTTCTTGCGGAAATTCAAGCAGCCAGTGTAGACAGCTGGCAAGTTTTTCCGCAAAAGCACCTGCTTTTGCAGAAAAACTTGCCAGTCTAGACACAGCCATGAAGTTTAGGCACTGACTGGGGAAAGCAGTAGCTGATCAGCTGTTTTGTGAATGTCAGTAGTGCCTAAATGTTAACTTGGGTGCCTAAAAAGGCAGTTAGGTAAACTCCTTTGTGGATCTAGCCCTAAGTATCTTTTGGGTACTATAGAATCATAGGGCTGGAAGAGACCTCAGGAGGTCATCCAGTCCAGTCCCCTGCCCAAAGCGGGACCAACCCCAACTAAATCATCCCAGCCACGGCTTTGTCAAGCCAAGACTTAAAAACCTCTAGGGATGGAGACTCCACCACCTCCCGAGGGAATCCATTCCAGTGCTTCACCAGCCTCCCAGTGAAATAGTTTTTCCTAATATCCAACCTAGACCCCCACCATTGTAACTTAAGACCATTGCTCCTTGTTCTGCCAGCTATATAAATACTAAATATTACCTGGCTTTTTGCTGGCCGTTTTCTCCTGAAATATTAGTGTGCTGACAACTTACTGCGGTGCTACTAGACCTGATTATTAAGTACAGAAATTATAACCACAAATTATGATTTTGCAAAAATATGGTTGCTCCCTCATCAAAGGTTAAAGCACATGTTTACAAACTGGAATCTAAAGCACCGTTTGCAGATTGCAATCAGAGAAACATTTTAATTGAGTATTTATTATGCACAGCAAATACCAAAACAATATCATGACTTTCATTTCCTGTAGAACAGGTGTTTACAATTTTAGACTAAACCTGAAGGAAGTTTTGTGAACTCTTGAATTCGGTGTCATACTTACTGCAGCTGAGCATACTGCAGGGGAAAATGCTGAAGATATTTATGCATCAGTGGTGAAAGAATTTGCCTTTGTAACATTTATAGTGCCCTTTTATGGTCAACTGACTTAGCAGTAGTAATCTCATTTTGCAAAAGGGGTTGGAAAATAATGGGATCCTCAATTTTTAAGAGCCTATATGTGATGCCTGAAAAGAGTCTGCTTTTTAGGGTGATCCAAACAGGGCACCCCAAAACAGAGATAACCCAAATCACACTAGCCACTGAGTGTTCAGCTAGTTCTGAGCCCCACAGCTGCAGCATGGATGGCCTTCTCTCCGACTTAAATCAATGGGAGGGGAAGGCCTGCAGCATTTGGCAGGAATCTCATTACCTCATAACATAAGAACAGCCATACTGGGTCAGACCAAAGGTCCATCTAATCTAGCATCCTGTCTTTAGATATTGATCAGTGTCAGGTGCCCCAGAGGTAATGAACAGAACAGAATATCATTAACCCTATCGTCCATTCCCAGTTTCTGACAAACAGAGGCTAGGGACACCATTCCTGTCTACCCTGGATAATCGCTATTGACGGAACATGAGTTTATCATGTTCTTTTTTGAACCTTGTTAAAATCTTGGCCTTAGCAACATCCTCTGGCAGGGAGTTCCACAGGTTGACAGTGTGTTGTGTGAAGAAATACTTCCTTTTATTTGTTTTAAATCTGCTACCTGATCATTTCATTTGGTGACCCCTAGTTCTTGTGTTGTGGAAAGGAGAAAATAACTCTTTTATAGAGCTCTGTCATGTCCCCCTCTTAGTCATCTCTTTTCCACGCTGAAGAGTCCCAGTCTTATTAATCCAGGGGTGGGCAAAAAGATGGTTGTGGTTCACCAAGACTAGCCCCTGGCAAGTTGCTGCCATTATATGTGCCTGTACCTCTGCAGGTATGGGTACTTGCAACTCCCATTGGTCCTGGCAAATGAGAGCTGTGAAAATCAGGCTAGGAATGGCAATCTGTAGCCAATGGAAGCTGCAATCTCCTGTACCTGTGGAGGTGTAGATAAATATAGTGGCGGCAGCCCACCAGGGACTAACCCTGGTGAACCAGATCCAGCCCACGGGCTGGTATTTCCCATCTCTGCATTAATCTCTCCTTATATGGCTGCTGTTCCATATCCCTGACCCTCTTTGTTGCACTTTTCTGAACCTCTTCCAATTCCACTAATTTTTTTTTCGATCAGGTGACCATATCTGAGCACAGCATACAAGATGTGGGTTTGTGAAGAGGCAGTAAGATGTTCTTGGTCTTATTCTCACTTCCTTTCTTAATGATTCCTGACATTCTGTTTGTTTTTCTGACGGCCGCTGCCCAGTGAGTGGATGAGTGGAGAGGATGAGGGGTTTTCAGTGCTGAACGAGTTTGATCTCCTGGTCATGCTTACATATATAAACCTGTTTCTCTTTGTTTCTTGCAGATGCTCTAACAAAACCCACTTACTTTCACACTCCGCCCCTCCCTTCCCAAGGATCAGTTCAGTCAGTGCAGCACAGTTTGTTCGTGCGTTTGAGCTGCACGGAGATTTGAGATAACTGATAACAGCATGTGGCACATTCTGAAGCCATGTAGAACACACTGACCTGGGCTGAGTGGGTAGATCTCATTATCAGCCCCGAAGAACAGATTCCGCGTCAGCTTGCGAGGGTCAATTTTCTGAGGAGTGGAAGAAGCAGGACAGAGAGAGAACCTGCGGCGAAGAAAATTCTCCTCCTTCATGGCATGAGCAGTAGGGGTTTTCTGAAAGAAAGGGTTAGAAATAACAGTAGTTAATGCCAAGGCACAAGAAACTAAAGTTTCACACCCATCTAACTCTGTTTCTTCAAAGCTATCTAAGCAGCGTGCCGATTCCATTTTTAGAATGCCAGAAGGCTAAGCAAACAAACTACCATATTAGCAGAAACAGCTAATGACTGTTTTGTAATCTCTTGCCCATTTGCAAACTGTGGAGAAGTGGAGTGACACTGCTACAAGGTCTCTTTCATGGATCCAGCCCTGAAATACTTCCTATATAATGCTGTGGCACCTAAGAGACTAACAAAAAATATGTAGTATGAGCTTTTGTGGGTAAAACCCTGCAAAAAACCCCAGTGCCAACTCTGTTCACATTTCTACACAAGCGACACCATTGAAGAACCTATCCACATAAGGCACAGCAACTGGGGCTCATCCATCTGCACATCATCTAATGTGATCTATGCCATTGAGTGCCAGCAATGCCCCTCTGCCATGTATATTGGCCAAACTGGACATTCTCTGAGACAAAGGATAAATGGATACAAATCAGACACAAATGGTAACACACATGAAGCTGTTGGGGAACATTTTAACCTACGTGGTCACTCCGTCCTGGATTTAAAAGAAGCCATTCTTCTACAAAGGAATTTCACCAGCCAGTTAGAGAGAGAGAGAGGGCAGAATTGGAATTCCTATACAAATTTGACATTACTTCCCTGGACTTGAACAGCCATTAACTGGATGTTGCAGTATAAAGCCAGTCTCCCTTGCCTTTAGCACTGCATTTTTAATCATCAAAAGTTAAGAATGGGACACTTCCAGCCCACTTAATTAGCCTCATTAGCACTGGTCCAATAATTGGAAGTTACCTTTTTTTCCTTTTCTATTATAAATAACTTGGTTTCTGTTATTTCCACCCCAGCTCATCAGCTGACAAAGTGAGTTTTACCCACAAAAGCTCACAACACGACATATTTTTTGTTAGTCTCTAAGGGTACATCTAGACTACACACTTCTTTGAAAAGAAACTTTTTCAAAAAGATCTTTTGAAAACGCTTCTTTCGAAAGAGTTCATCTAGACAGGCACAACTTTTTCGAAAAAGCGATTCGCTTTCTCGAAAGAGAGCACCCAGGCAATCTGAATACTCTCTTTCGAAAAAGCCCTGTTTGCAGTCAAGAACGCCTTTTTTCGAAAGAGCTCTTTCGAAAAAAGGCATTCTTCCTCGTAAAATGAGGTTTACCGCTGTTGAAAAAACTGCCATGTTCTTTCAATTTATTTTTGAAAGAACGCCAAGACAGTCTAGACGCAGATTTTTTTTGAAAAAAGGCCACTTTTTTCAGAAAAACCCTGTAGTCTAGACATAGCCTAAGGGTACAGAGCAGGGTAAAAGTCAAATTAAGAAATGCAACTTCAGCTATGTCAATTGTGTAGCTGAAGTCAAAATAGCTTACTTTGGCTTTTGGCACTGTCCACGCAGCAGCAAGTCAACAGAAGATCACTCTTCCTTCGACTTTCTTTACTCCTCATGAAATGAGGGTTACCATAGGTCAGAGTAAGAAGTCCTCCAGCTCGACATTATTTCGAAATAATGGCTTGCTGTGTAGACATACATTTTGTTATTTCGAAAGAACGCTGCTATGTAGATGTACCCTAAGGTGCCACAGGACTACTCATTGTTTTTATAGCTACAGACTAAAATGGCTACCTCTCTGAGACTCCTTAGGGAATGGTTACTTTCTGGAACTAGCAAGAGCACCAAATTGCTTTGTTCCCTTTAAAAAAATGGTTCTGGCATTAGGCTGCAGTCATTGCGATCAGAATCTAATCCAAGGTATAGAGAGGAAGGCCAGGTCCCAGAATCCTGATATGAGTGAGTCGAGCGGCATAGAGAACTAGCACTCCCAGCACCTTCCCCTCCCCCTCTAGCGCCCAATGCCCTTACCCTCTCCTCTCCCAGCATCACCCTGTCCCCCCTCCCACTGACACCTCCCCTCCTGCCCTTTTCCTCAGTCTCCATTTGGCCCCCTGGCATTTATCTCTCCTCCACCTTGTCCCTTGGTACCTTCCCCTTTCTTCTCCTGACCTGCCCTCAGCACAAGCCCTTTCCTCTCCCACCCCTTCCCCCTATTTTTCACCCTCCCCTCCCCACCCCACCCCATCTCACCCCACCCCATCCCACATTCTTCCTTCCAGTTTGAAGCACTGGAGTCTGTGATCGGGCCCCTGCTGCTTTTGGGGCTCCAGGTCATTTGCTGGGGCTGGAGCTGGGCGGTGTGGTTTTAAAGTCCCAGGCTGTGATGTCACGCCACGCCCGGGTGTCTCCCCTCTCAGCTGTTGCACGGTGTTTTAGTACGCTCCAAGGTCAGGGGGAGGATGCGCAGAGGGGTAGAGGATGGCAGGTGGGAGCTGGGGCCTACTTCAGGCAGGGCCGGGGGAGACACCCAGCTCCACATATTGGTGGAGCAGGGCCCCCGGCTCTGAATATTGCTGGAGCATGGGTACCACAAGCCCATATAACTCGCTGCCTATGCTATTATATGCATTTTTAAAGGCGTAAGGCCAGTGTCATACAGAAGAATGAACTCAGTCTGGGTCAGTGTTCCCTCTGAGCTGGGCGGCAACACAGCTTCACGGGTGATTAATCAGACCCACCCCTCCAGTCAAGGCTCAGGGCTCCATGCAGGGAGCTGACTGACTGGGTGGGGCTGATTAATCATGTATGAAGTTGTGAGGGAGGTCTTGGTCCTCAGTTCTAGTCCCAACTCTACCTCGGTCTCACTCTGTGACCTTGGTAGATCACTTCACCTTTCTTGCCTGTGGTTCCCCTGTGGCTACGTCTACACTGCAAGATCTTCCAGCAAAATATATGCTGATGAGGGACTCATTTGCATGAGTCACAATCACATTAGCATATTTTCAGCCATTTCTTTTTGCACAAAAAGAAGCAGTGTGGACGTGGTCCTTATGCCTCACCCATTCACACTGCTTCTTATTGCGCAAAAACTCCTTGCGCTAAAAGAAATGGAAGAAAATATGCTAATGAGATCACGACTCATGCAAATGAGTCCCTGTCATGATCATGAGGGTTAGCCAGCAGCCTGGAGACTAAGGGGTTAACTATGTCCCTTACCTAAGGTAGGTAGAGTCAGCCAATAGGAATACAGGTAGGAATTTCAAACTGGGACAAAGGAATTTTTAAGTTTTTTTTCTCTCCTTTGTCCCTGAGGAGTTTCTTTCCAGCTGCTGAGGGAGACAGACAGAATGTCTCCCTCCAAGAAAAGACTCTTCACTGTATGTAAGTAGGGTAAAGTTTGAATAAATCTGTTAGATTTTATTGTTTTATGGTTTGAGAAATGGGATCTGATGTCTGTGCATTTAGAAATGGATTTTCCTCTCCTTTGTAACTAAGCTCCTTGTTCATGTGGGGGTTCCTCCCCCCTCGATGAGTGTATTACTTTTTGACTTTTCCATCTAGTCATGATGCTTGCAACAGGAATATTGTGTTGATAATAAAAGTTCGTTCTCTTTTCTTTTTATTAACCTGGCATGGGTTAATTTTTGTGTCCTGGTTTTTACTTTAGGGGTGAGATTTCCCAAGTGATCTCCCCCCTGATTTTCTTATCCTTACTTGGGTGATGGCAGCGGATTTTATCTCCAAAATCTAGGGGGGAAGTTTTATACCAAAGCCTGGAAATATAAGGTTTTGGGGTACTTTTGTGGGCCCCACTTCTGCATTCATCATGCCAGAGTGTGGAAGAAGCCTTGACATGGTGGCTAGCAGTGGGATTATTTTGAGAACCCAGGATTCTTAAAAGGACACAGGTGTTTCTTTTGAGTTGCAAGCTTTGCAGTTTTTTTCTCTTGGTTTTTTTCCTTTTGTTTTGTTTTCTGTGCTGCCTAGGATAGAGGCAGATGGAAGACTAACCTTAAGCCAGACACAGACCATCCTACCCAAACAGTTTGGTTTTTTATACCTTTTGGGGCAACTGGATAGCTAAGCTAGTTAAGGCATGATGTCCAGTTCTAGGACAGATTCATACCCCAAGGAGGGGAGATGGGAACATGTCCCTGTGAGTCCCGGGGGAAGTAACCTTGAGAGGGCAGGAGCAATGTATAGCAGCCCTCCTCCCCCCTCACCACTGCCTTCTATGTGGGAAGCTGCCTGTAAGAAAGCTGGCAGACCTCTAACTGAGAAAGAAGTGGAGTTCTTACGACGACTGGAGCAAATACACACAAAATACTAGGAGAGGCTAACACAAATAGAAGCAGAAGCAGAGGCGAAGCGTGCCCAATGTGAAGCCGAGAAGCACGCCGAACAAGAACATCTGGAGAAGCTAGCAGCAATAGAGGCAAAGATAGCAGAAATAAAGGCAGAGACCAGGCGAATGGAAGCGGAAGCATAAGAGAGGATTGCTAAAGGGAAGGCCCCTCCAACTGAGCATCCTGCTCCCATGAATGCTGCAGTCACTGTTCAACATCCCAAAGAACTCCAGACCCAGAGAGTGGAAGAATAACAGAGACTGTATCCTCCCAGGAGTTCAGAGTCCAACTGGGTGGGTATGGAATGTGATTATAGCGTGGCTACTATGTGTAATTGGGCTGGTACCTTAACCCAGTCCCAGAACATGTATGAGGTTTGTGAAAGGGGTGAGTGTGATTCTGAGGAGTTGTCTGTGGCTAGTCAGTCCTATGGGGAGCAAGGTAAAAGTTTCTCTAAGGCTATGTCTACACTGGCGGCTTCTTGTGCAAGAACATCTTGTGCAAGGGTTCTTGTGCAAGAAGTCTTGCGCAAGAAAACATCCACACTGCCATGTGCAAGATGTGCTTTTGTGCAAGAGCGCCCATGGCAGTGTGGACACTCTCTTGTGCAAGAAAGCTCTGATGGCCATTTTAGCCATAGGGCTTTCTTGCACAAGAAATCCCTGCCAAGCATCCACACTGCCCTCTTGCGCAAGAGCTCCTGCGCCAAAGGGCTTACACCTGTTAAAAAAGAGCGTAGCTCTTGTGCAAGAATCCCTCTCTTACCACACCGTACTGTAAATTTCCTTGCACAAGAGCGGGCAGGCAGTGTGGACGCTCTGCGGATTCTTGCGCAAGAACAGCAATACTTGAACAAGAAACCGCGAGTGTAGACATAGCCTAAGTGTTTGTCTGAGGGAGATAGCTGTGTGTCTATGCAGGAGAACTATGTATCTGTGAGTGATGTTCCTGCTTGTCTGCCTGAAGCCTCAGAGGTGAGGCTGGAATCAGAAAGAGGGCAGGAAGAGCATAGTAATCAGGGAAGTGTTCCTCTGGAACAGTCTGGAATGTCTGGCCAGAGTGAAGTTTTAGCTGAGGGAAAAGATCAAGTTCTGGAGGTGGATGAGTTGTTGGCTGGTGAGGTTTATCATATCGAATCTGCACAAGCTAAAGGTGATTTACTTGAGGGAGTTCAGTGTGAGCAACCTCTGTGTGGCAGTTTGGCTGCTGGGAGGGACGGTATGCCTGTGGGGGAAGGGTTTCTTCCCAGGAGGTGCCTGTCAGCCAGGAATGGCTGAGAACAGGGCTGTGGGTCTAGATTTAGTTCTGGAGACAGCTGAAGCCCAGAAAGAGGAGGATCCTAGTTTGAGTCTGCTTGGGACAGTAGTGCTGTAACTGGGGTGGGCCCAGTCAGTATCATGTCAGAAACCCAGGAATCAGAGAAGTCTGGTGCTGGTGTTACCTGTTGCTGGGAGGGAGGAGAGTGACTCTGTGTGATCAGGGTACTACCCTATCCAGGACACCCGGGGAGCAGCAGGGTGTGCAAGTGTGGTACCTACAGACAGTATAGAAGTGTGTAGCAGTCTAGAAAGCTGCAAGGAGGAGGGAGATGGTTCTGACATCTTACCAGGGAAGTCTGTTTGTTTTCCTGAGAGGGGGTTGTGTGGTGCCCTGCCTGTTCAGAAGGTTAAGAGAACTCAGGAGTTGGTAGTGGCTCAGCAGGGAGATGCTACTGTAGGACCAGGGAAGGGTGAGCTTTTGCTCACAGAAGATCATAAGGAAGAGGAGGATCCTTATGGTGATGTTGGCCAGCAGTTTGCTGTGCCTGAAGGGGGTGAAGGTGACTTGGGCTTAGAAAGACCCAATGTGGACAGGGGTGAGGAAGTTGCAGAGGGATTGAGGGTGTTTCAGATGGAGTGGAAGCAACCAGGGAGATGAAACAGCCCTCTGGTGACCAAGTGCCTGTGTGCTTGCTGGGGAGTGTGTGTTGCTGAAGCATGAATGGTTCCAGTCTGGCTCTGTGAGTGGACAAGGAATCTGTAAGTCTATCAGGCTAGTTCACCTAGGCCCTGTTTCTGTGAGGCAGTGGCCCACTTGGAAAACTAGATGGAAAGCAGGTTATTGTCTGGACTTCTTGCTTCCTGATTAGCTATGGGGAGCAAGGGAATTCCATAGCCATTGTGAGCAGGGGAGACACACCCAGCCAGACCTTTGTCTTTGTTAAGATGGAGAATTCACAATTTAAGCCCACAGGGAAATGGGGGAGGGGCAAGACTTGTGTTTGCCCAGGAAGGCTGCAGTGTTTTAAATCTAAAAGGCCAGAATTGTCAATGTACGCTTGGGATGGATTTGTCCCTACTGCTTATGTTAACTTTCATAACCAATGTGTTGTTGTTGTTAAGAATTGTAACAATGTCCACTGTGCATGATTGTGAAAGGGCCCTGGAAACTGTTAAGAAATGTATCCAAGAACAACATATTGTATGTTCAAAAGCCTTGTGGCACTGGTATTTCACTGTTAATACTTGTAATTAGTGTTGGAGCTTCTCACCTGAGAAGGGGCATTCCAAAATTGGTGTGCTATATGAAAGGGGAAACTGAGGCACGGCAACATATCATTTTCATGGCTAAGTGCCAAAATGTCTACATTATGGGAAATGAGGATACATACACTGTATCAGTCTAGGCCATAACTGCTCCAAAAGTTTGAGAAGGTGCTGAGTCAATGTTTCAGTTTGGGGTCAATTTGGATTGAGTGAATAATTGTATGGAGGCTGGCAGATCCATTTGTTGTGTACATTTCTACATTATGACTATGGAGTATTTGGGGGAGTAACATTAAATTCAAAGTTAATGTAAATAAAAAGAAGAGAAAAAATGTGTCTATTCACTTACCTCATGGAAAAATATTTTAAAATAATACTGGCTTAAATCACTCTTTTTAGAATGCTCACAGTGAGTTATTTTCTGTCTCTATTCCCAGAATGCTTGTCTGAACTTTCCACCTTTTAAGTGGAAGAGCTTCTAAGATGCCATAAGCAAAAGTAGACGCTTGGCATTTTCTCCCCAAATAGCATTGACCCAGTCAGGCCAATTTTATCAAAGTTTGCTACAAGAAACCATTCAGAAAATGTCTA
This sequence comes from Pelodiscus sinensis, assembly GCF_052426305.1. NCBI lineage: Eukaryota > Metazoa > Chordata > Testudines > Trionychidae > Pelodiscus > Pelodiscus sinensis. Next base: position 115,172,110 of record NC_143056.1, on the reverse strand, counting down.
CCCAAGGGAAAGAGAGACAGGGAATAAGTTAGAAGCTTTAACCCTATTTTCCATCTATCCCTTATCACTAGTATCAGTTTTCACTACAGAGTTTCTTTTTGATTTTTTAATAAAAAGCTGAGAACGTGTATCTCCCCTTTCAGCAATAACACAAGATACTCAGTTCCAGAGTTCTGGGTCTGTTCCCATTGAAATCAATGGCAAAACTCCCACAGACTCTAATAGGACCAGGACAGTGCTCTCTATTTGCGTAGGTCAGGCAGAATAAATTTATTTCCAAAATATCTATCTACTGCAGGGGTGGGCAATAATTTTTACTGGGGGCCACTTCAGAAATTTTTGAAGTGGCTCCGGGTCGCTCCAGAAGGGACGGGGCCTCAGGCGGAAAGGGTGGGGTCAGGATGCTTCCCTGCTTCCCCACCCACAGACCATGATTGGTCTGGCGGTGGGGGAGTACATGAAGTGTTTGCCCCCCCTCCCCCCGGAGGTTCTCCCTAAATGCCCATGCCCCTGGTGGTAGAAGGAGACTTTGGGTGCTCCCCTTCTGCCCCCAGGCCAATCAGAGCATGGGGGGGGGGAGGGGACATGCAAAGTCTCCTCCTGCCCTGCCAGGAGCACGTGGCGCTTCTGAGTACCATGCACTCCTTGCAGGGCGGGGGCAGGATGGGGAAAACTTTAAATATATTTTAAGAACTCCTTTTTATTGTCCTTTACTCTGCTAGCCATAGATTTCTTCTTGTGTCCTTTTGTTTTTTGTAGTGATTTTCTACAATTACTAACTTCTGCTATATTATAAGTTTTGTTTAAAAACTGACTTAGGTAGAGAGGAAGTAGCAACAAATGGAAGAAAGGGGACATTGACAGTACTTATAATATAGCAGAAGTTAGTAATTGTAGAAAATCACTACAGAAAACAAAGGGACACAAGAAGAAATCTATGGCCAGCAGAGTAAAGGAAAATAAAAAGGAGTTCTTAAAATATATTAGGAACAAAAAGAATCCTGAAAATTGCATTGTCCTTTACTCGCTAGGAATGGTAGAATTATCGATAATAATACAGAAAAGACAAAAGTGACCAATAAATATTTGTCCTGTATTTTGGGAAAAAAACAATGATATAGTCTTATCAGATGGTGGTGTCAACACTCTTTCCATACCACTAATATCTCTGGATGAAGCTACTAAAGTCAGAAGTTTTTTAATCAGTTGGTCCAGATAACTTGAACACAAGAGTTTTAAAAGAGATGGGTGAGGAGCTTTTGTACTGTTAATATTGATTTTCAGTAAGTCTTTGAGCACTGGGAAAATACCAGAAGACAAAAACAAACAAACAAACAAAAAAAACCCCACCACGAATGTTGTGCCAATTTTTTAAAGTGGTAAATTGAATAACCCAAGTAACTATGGACCTCTCAGATCAACATATCTCCTGAGCAAGTTAATTAGTCCTGAGGGAAATCTACAATTGTTGCATTTGGAGCCATAGTAAAATTGCAGGATTCTCCTCAGGGCTGGATAATGAAGCAACTGATATTGGAGTTGATTAATAATTAAAGGGGAGTACTGTGATTATGCAAGTCAGCATGGCTTATGAAAATAGATTCTGTAAATCTAACTTGATTTTTTTATGAGATTACAAATTTGGTTGATAAAGACAATACTGTAGACATAGTATGCGTAGATTTCTGTAAAGCATTTGACATAGTATCACACTTCATTGGATGAAAAAAGAAGAAAAATATAAAATTAATTTGGCCTACATTAAATGGGTTAAAAATTGTCTGACAAGCCTCAAAATGTAATTGTAAATGGAAAATCATTATCAAGCATGAATGTTTACAATGGGGATCAGTTGTTGGCCCTATGCTGTTCACCATTTTTTAATCAATGGCCTATAAAAACATAACATTACTGAGTGTTTGCAGATGACATGAAAGTTGGGAGAGAAATAAACAATAAAGCGAAGAAGTCACTGGTATAGAATGATCTGGATCTCCTGTTAAACTGCAAGCAACCAATGTGTGTTTTAATACAGCAAAATGTAAACGTGCACATCTAGGAACAAAGAATGTGGCCATGCTTACAGGGCGAGGGACTCTATCCTTGGAAACAGTGACTCTGGAAAAGATTTGTGGTCCATCAGATAGGATGTATACGTAGGGGGATCTCAAGGAAGAGCAGAGAGGGTATTTTACCTCGGTGGGAATACTGTGACCCGTTCTGGTGCCCACAATTCAAAAAAGATATTGATACGGTGCAAAAGGTTCCAAGAATCGCCACAAGAATGGTCACAGGATCAGAAAACACCTTAAAGCAGGGGTGGGCAAAAGGGCCTCCGTAGGCTGCTCAGCTGGTGGGTGACTCTAAGCATGGCACTACCTTGCAAGGCAGGGGTAGATTTTGCATGCTCCTCCTGTCCCGAGGCCCTGATTGACAGCAAGGGTAATTAGCTCGTGGGACAATTTACTAAGGGTCATGATAGATGCTCTATAACTGGCAACTTCCAAACTAAGATTAGATGTTTTTCTAAAAATACAATCTAGTAATTGCTTTGGGAAAGTTTTATAGTCTCTGTTATACAGAAGGCCAGACCAGATGATGATGATAGCTTCTGGCCTTGGAAGCTATGAATCTCCAGCTTTCCATCATGTTCTTGGCCATAAAGATGAGGGAAAAGAAATACAGAGACAGAACTGCTCCTAAAGAGAATAGTTGTCAAGGTTACCCTTTAGGTGTCGGTAGCTCTTTAGGAGTTGACATAAAATCTAATGGGAGTTGCATGCCTGCTTCCCAGTGTCCGCAACTTGAATGAGAGTACACATCCCAATCAGCAAACTGAACCAAACTATTATAAAAATGAAAGCTGTGAACATGACAGGACCTGGTGTGCCTGGTGCGGTAGTGGGTTCACTCTAAGTACAAACAGGGGAGCTGACAATCAAACTAGGTCCCTAGGAAAAGTGGAAGGAGCCAGGCTCTCGGCTCCTGGAAGGGGTAGGGTTTGGGAGGGGAAGGGACGGGGCCAGGGTCAGCCAGTTCTCAGCACTGTCCAGAACACAGCATGCCAGCCCCCCAACCCTTAGAGTTGCCTCACGGCGCAGTGCTTCAGTGGCAATTTAAAGGGGCCGAGGCTTCAGGCGCTGCCGCTACCTCAGTACATTGCTGGGCAGTTGCCCTCTTCGTCCCTCCTCATTGGTGGATCTGAGTGCAAACCAATAAAGAAGCAAAGAAGTAAGAATACTGTACAGGCTGTTCAAAAATGCTGAGTGCCCATAGCTTCCTTTGAACTGTACAGCAGTCCCATTTGGGGTGGTCATGATGATGGCGACATTTATAATAAACAAACAATGGCACACACATGTACAGTAAAGCCCTCCATGATGAATGTGGTGCCTTCTGCACCTGTGGAGGAAGACGGCAGAAGTTTTCAGCTTTTAATATCATGCTAGGAAGATCTGTCTTCATACCTTCTGATTGCTGAAATGGAATTACCAAGTAGCTAGACACTGCATGGACATTATGCTGTCTATATTTTGGGCTAAGTGATGGGTAGATTGATTTGTTTACTGTCACTTAGAGGGTTTAAAATAGATTGGAAATATGCACATCTCTATAAATAGTTAATTAAAGGTCTGGCATAGCCTTTCCTGACTGTGTTAGTGAAAGGGGAGTATTTGATTTTATTCAAGGTTTATTTCAAGCAACGGTCTCTTTTTCTGGTCATTAAATTTTCTCAGATATTAAATTAAACTATTTTATATTCACAGTAGTAACTCAATCTCTAGAATCTGCACTGAAAAGGAAGATGAAATATAAAGAAGATGACATTTCCTGATTCAATTAACTCTAGGAGACAAAATTTCCATGTTCAAAAAAGCAAGGCAGATGGTTAGCTTATGCATTTCTGCTATTATAGACCCAACAGAGCGAAGATTCAGAATATTCACAAACCAGAAAATAGGGCAATTTAGCCCTGGCTGGTGTAAATCTTTGTAGCTGTTATGACTTAAATGGTGCTTTGCAAATCTACATCAGCTGTAGCAGAGTGACCAATGTTAAATGTCCCTGAATTCCCCTTCAGGATGCTATTCCTAAAATATATGTCTAGCAACAGGAAAAAAAAACCCTGGGGAAATGCCCATCTAATCACAGCTCAATAAAAAGGAAGGTGCAGTAGCATGAATTTTGTCTTTGCAGGCAAACTCTCCTCAGTTAATTCACCAGTTGCATGGAAATATGACAAAGTACACCTCTGATAGAAAAAGAAAAACCCAGAATACTGCAGTTTACATGCATTGTTTTGTGATCCTGTACCATGCTTTGGAGATCTGAACAAATACTTTTACAAGTTCCAACAGAAGCAGCAGCAAGTTGGGTACAAGTCAGAACATGCCAGCTGGCCACCTAAGCTTGCCTACAGTATGACATGCATACTACCGAGATGAAACGTGTTTGATTTTTCAAGATTGGGATCCAGACTACTGCATGTATGTGAGATTTGCCTATTTGCTGTCATATGCCAACACCCTGGAATGTACAAGTAAAACTGGTTTCTCCCAGCTGGGAGTCCTTCCAACTGAGGAAAACTTACAAACAACCAAAGAAAAGGGAGTCTTTGAGAATGCACTCCTTTTCTAACAGCAATGGACTATTTTCCTCACAAATTATCACCATTTAGGAGTTCCGCTTAATACAAATTATACTATTAGAATACAGTAAATCAGACCCTCAGATGGTATCAATCCATTACAGCTGACCTCATCAGAGAATCTGGCCCATTGTCTTTACAATGAGATTATTTTCACGTACTGTATGTACTAAACTTTGCAGATATATGAATTTTAGCAAGATCACGGCGTAACTGTATTGCAAATACATTTGACCTACCGCTTCCATCTATAACAGACTATGTGTTATAACTAAGATTACGACAACAGTGACTCATTTTTAATACCTGTATAGCATTCCTCATCAGATAATTGGCTAGGGCCACTTGGAAACTGTTCATGTCTAGTATGGCTTGACCTTGAAGATCTTATGACTCATCTCTGGATTGGATAAACATTTACTATTAGTAGGTATTAAACTGACATCAAAGCAATATGAGACTTGGCTTTTGATGTCAGTACAGCTTTCCCTTACCTATGATTTAATTGTATCAGTCGTATTATTTCTGGTTTTGTGCTGAGAAATGTAGTGCTTGTTAAGCTTGTTTTCTGCTCAGACTTTTACTCTCTGCTTTAATGGCATGAAGCAGGAAGAGGAAGAAGAGGAGGATAGAAATAACCTTTTCATAATTGCTACTGTTACGACACTTGGTACCACCGACCTCCCTCGTCATCCTATGTAGAACAAAAATCTAAAAACTTGAAATACTGTTGTCAGGAAACATCTTTTGATGAAAACAGAATCGGGGTGACTCAGATGCACATTTATTTTTGACATGTTCCTAACTAGGCTAGGGCAGCCTAAGTCAATCAGTTTTCTGAATGTGATGAGAGAAATCTGGAAGAATCGGTCAAAAGTGAATTTCACTGAAGTCCTCTCATGTGGTATTCCATTATAATTGCAGTTTTCCTTAAAGTGTGTGGGAAGAAAGGGATGAAGAACGTCACAGCTTACCTTATTTTAAATGGATCTAATTGTTTACAGTAAATATTAACTAGATGATGATCCTTTGTTTTGCCTTGAATTGGTTGCCATTTCCCCAGTGAACATTACACTAGGAGGAAATGTTCGAGTTTTCTCGGCACAAAATATGCTAAAGGGAGTCATTTGCATGACTCGTGATATCGTTTGCATATTTTCTGCCGATCCATTTTTGCGTGAGGGTTTTTGCACAAAAACAAGCAGTGTGGACATTTTCTTTTTGCGCAAAAAAACTTTTTCCAGAAGATCGGTAAACCTCCTTTTTGGGGCATAAGGATCTTCCAGAAAAAGGGGGTTTTTGCACAAAAAGAAAATGTCCACACTGCTTGTTTTTGTGCAAAAACCCCAGTGCAAAAACAGATTGGCAGAAAACATACAAATGAGATCGCAACTCACGCAAATGAGTCCCTCATTAGCATTTTTTTTTGCCAAGAAAACTTTTAGTGTAGATGTAGCCTAGGAGTTAATTGCATATCCTCTCTAAGTAAGAATTACAGCAGGATTGGAGGGGGCATTGAAATAAGTGTGCAAGGGCTTTTACATCCACTTTTTCATTTCCCCTGACCTTTTCAACATGTAAATTGATTGTTGTGCAGAAGCCTATTAATTTAACAAATCACATTACATTTTCCACTTGCATTATGAGACGTATTCCTGACTGGTCATCCCCTTGCTTACTGCAGAAATCATACCTCACTTATCACAATTAAAGCTAATGTATTTGCATTAATCAGTTCTCCTCATAAAAGTATTCATCTGCAGAGTTCTGTCCTTTAGGATATCACTGGCAATACAGCCTAACAAATTACTCCAAAACAGTCAGGTGGTTAATACTGTTCACTTGATATTGGATTGGTAAGAACTTTCTCTATTATCTTTATTCTGCATTCTGTATTTTATTTTCAGTAAATTGAGCTTTTTATTAATCTCTTTGAGGCCCTGACTCAGAAAAGCATCCCTCTTCAAGAAAGCACTTCAGCATATTCTTAATTTTAAGTCCCAAAACCTACTTAATGTTAAGTATGTACTTAATTGCTTTCCTGAATGAGAGTCTTAGTTCTGTGAAATAATATACTGACCAGAAGACAATTAAGAAATTTGACAATCAAACTATTCTCAGCATAAATCAGGTATCTGAATATTTATTCATTCTACTCATCCCTTATACCTGCGTGGATACAAAATTTGTATCTGTAGCTACATCTTAATCTGCAGAAATGAACTGTGGGATATTCACATTGACATCTGTGGATGCGGATACTTATGGATATAAAGTGGATATCTGCGGATATCTACCCTTATTTATAGGCTACTGTTTTGCCCAAGTTAACCAATGATCTTAACTTGACTTTTATTTTAAATACATGCCATTTTAATATTAAAAAAGCAAAGTACAAATGCCCTCCACAGAAAAGGATATATAAACCACCAAAATAACACATATAACCAGGGCTCAACAAATAACCACAGGCGAGTAGATTGTAACCCGGAAGAGCCGGGTTCAGGAGATCTGCGTATGCGCAGAATGATCTGCGCATGCGCAGATCGCCAGACAGTGTGCATATAACCAAGAAAACCCATACTGATATTGGATGAATAATGCAAATGCAATTCCATGTGGTTTGCTACTTTACACATTTTTGTGGGTTCTTGAAAGTAGTTTCTAGTAATAAATTTATGCTAGGAAGTGTCAATAGGGCATAAATGTGTGGAGTCTTTTCTAACAGCTGTAAACTAATTCACTATTGCACTGCACTTAGTGTAGTTGTTTGCCCTAATGCAAAATAAGTGGGTGTAATGTGCTACAAATGAAGAATGGTAGAGTTTTACACCAGCATTGCATTCTTGTACATGACTATGCAAGGGGAAGGGCAACAGTGAATCATGGCAGATATATCCATTTCAGTCAAACATAGATTATCTAGACTCCAGTCAAATGGAAATTCTTGGCTACCCACTGGTCAGATAAGTCCCCCAAGGTTGAAGTATCTATCACTCTTGAGTAGGGTTCCCAGATGGTCTCCCAAAAAATACCGAACACGCAGGCTAAAAAGTTGTTGAGCAAAAAAACCCACTACCACGAACACACAAACTATGTTTAATACTTAACTTTACTATAAACAGTCTTCATCCTACACCTTCTCTATGTAAAGAGGCTTAGAAATAATTGTGCAAATGTGCATGTGTAATCACTACCAAAACAGATTTGAACCTGGGAAGCTGACTATAGGAGCCTCTACCCTCTGAGCTAAAAGCCAGCTGGCTCCCAGCCCATGCTGTAGAAGTCTCTTGATCTTAACTGTTGCAGTGGTCTAGATGCCACTTGCAGTACTCACACTAGGGGTATGTCTAAACTACATGCCTCTGTCGGCAGAGGCATGTAGATTTGTTTGTTTGGCAAAGGCAAATGAAGTCGCGATTTAAATGATCACGGCTTCATTTACATTTACATGGCTGCCGCGCTGAGCCGACAAACAGCTAATCAGTTGTTTGTCCGCTCAGCACACTAGTCTGGACGCTCCCCTGCCGACATCAAAGCCCTTTGTCGGCAGCCCCGGTAAACCTCATCCCACGAGGAATAACAGGGTTGCCGACAAAGGGCTTTGATGTCGGCAGGGGAGCGTCCAGACTAGCGCGCTGAGCGGACAAACAGCTGATCAGCTGTTTGTCGGCTCAGCGCGGCAGCCATGTAAATGTAAATGAAGCCACAATCATTTAAATCGTGGCTTCATTTGCCTATGTGTCTAATCTACATGCCTCTGACAACAGAGGCATGTAGTCTAGACACAGCCTAGGTGTGTGGGTTACATACTTCCCCTTGGTGAGGAAGCATGTCTCAAGCTTCCGAAACCCAGTTGAGAGATTGAGATCCCAGACAAACCCCCACTTATAAACCATCACCAACGTGGATTTGAATTTGGGACCTCAAGAGCTGACTTACAGGAGCCTCTACCCTCTGAGCTAAAAGCCAGCTAGCTCACAGCCCATGCTGTAGAGGTCTCTTGATCTTAACTGTTACAGTGGTCTACGTGCCACTTCCACTACTCAGTAACCACACTAGGGCTGTGTCTCGAGTGGCAAGTTTTTCCGCAAAATCATCTGCTTTTGCGGAAAAACTTGCCAGCTGTCTACACTGGCTGCTTGAATTTCCGGAAAAGCACTGACGATCTCATGTAAAATCATCAGTGCTTTTCCGGAAAAACTATGCTGCTCCCGTTCGGGCAAAAGTCTTTTTCTGAAAGACTTTTGCCCAAAAGGGCCAGTGTAGACAGCATAGTACTGTTTTCCGCAAAAAAGCCCCAATCCTGAAAAAGGCGATCGGGCTTTTTTGCGGAAAACCGCGTCTAGATTGGCCACGGACACTTTTCCGCAAAAAGTGCTTTTGCGGAAAAGCATCCTGCATCTAGACGCACTTTTCTGAAAATGCTTTTAACGGAAAACTTTTCCATTAAAAGCATTTTCAGAAATTCATGCCAGTGTAGACGTAGCCTAGGTGTGTGGGTTACACATGCTATTTTCATTGTTTTCTATTCCTCTAAAGCTAAGGCTATAGAAGAATTTAGAAGAACTCCTTTTAATCCTGCAGCTGAAATGATTGTAGAGAACTCCCAGTGCTGATCGCACCCCACCTCCCAGCCACACCCTCCGCCCTCGCTAGGCTTCTGATGTGCCCAGAGTGGCAATCGTGGCCCCGCCTCCTAGCTGGCACTCCCAGGTTTGGAGGCGGGGCTGCAATTGGCGCTGGGAGCGTATGATTGCACGGAAGCGTGGCGGTGGCAGGGGGAGTGGCTGGGAGTCCCAGCCACTTCCCCCACCCCCTCCAGTCTTCTGCGCAATCACAGGCTCTTAGCGCAGATCGTGGCCCCGCCTTCCAGCCGCTCCCCCTGCCCACGCCAAACTTCCATCCGGTGCGCAGCTGGAAAAATCAGAAAATACTGGACATTGCATGTGTCCGGTATTTTCTGTTTTTTTTAACTGGACAGAGAGCGCAAATACCGGACTGTCCAGTAGAATACCGGACACCTGGCAACCCTACTCTTGAGAAATCCTAAATTTCACAACAATGGAGTACAGAGCTAGCTGGCTTTGGGGGAAATCTGCTGTCTGACTATAACTGAATGAACACTATGATATGGGTTTTGGGTTGGGAGAAAGCAGGCACATGGATTTCACAGTTTGTTGGGCTTCAGTTATCTGAACCCCTGGGACTGTGAAAGTTATAGAAGTCCCATGAGACTTTTGGATAGTCAGACCTGCACTGTGTGGTATTTCAAACTAAGATGCCTGGAAAAAATAGATTTTATTTTTCAGAAGAATCTATTATATTGTATTAGGATATTGATCAATGTATTCACTTAAAAACCTAGCTGTACCTTGCAAAGCATTTGAGTTTATCAAAGGGTTAGAAAATATATATATGCTCTTGCTATCCTTGTTTTCTGCAATTCAATTTACTGGAACAAATATTCACAAAGGGATAATTCCAGTCCTGGTAAAGCTAGCTTCCAATCAAGGAACAGAAACCACACCATGTGACTTATGTAACCAGACACAACTGAACTATACATCTCAATGACAGTATGTTTATGATCCATCAAAAGAGTAATTTTTGCAAAGCTATTAATCAAATAAATTCAAATAATTAATATAGTTGAGAAAAATATTTTGCTTGTGGATATTGCGCAAACAAGAAAAAGAGATGAGTGTTTTACTGTGAGTTATTGCTCAGCTTTAAAAGAGATACAATAGATCTTATGGGACTCTGGGAAAGACACTGGACTCATTGCAAAATTCACCCCTTTTAAAAAATCCATTTGAAGAAACAGTCTTGAAAATGGCTTTAGATATATTTACACAGGCCAATGCAGTCAAGGAATGACTATATCAAATGGTCATGGCAAACCATTCTTGAGACTAGATAAGGATGACCTAATCTTGAGCATTTTCAGCAACAACTTTTTATAACATTACATCTAGGCACACCTATGCCTGTGTTTCCTGAAACTATTTTTCAGATGTGTTCTTGGGACTAGCTTAAGAACTCTACTAACTTATTAGGGCAGATGAGGCTAACGTGCCTGGAACCTCGATCTGTGCCATTTTAGTTGTGTTTGGCTAATGACATGTGCTTTGCTTTTTTATTTTCTTAGATTAAAACTTCGAAGAAATATAGCACAAGGGTTCATATGGATAGTGTGACTGATTTGAGGCAATTTGTTTGAAAAGGGATGTTGCATGTGCATTGCTATTATGCAAAATAGCCTGCTGTTTATTTTAGAATGAACGATGCTATTCTGAGTCACATGAAGTTAGATGGTCGATTCAGAACAATGCCTATAGGTCTTATCCTTCATCCTTTGAAGTAAATAGCAACACTCCCACTAACTTGAATGAGTGCAGGTTTCAGTCCCTTACTCACTTTCTGAAGTTAGTAATTAAATATAAAAATGGACTAAGAGTTGAATGGCTTGATCCTGCACCAATTAAATAAACAAGAACTTTGCTGCTGGCTTCCATGAGCACAGGATCAGGTTCAAAGAGCAAAGCACTGGATACATGACAAAAAGTGTTATTTCAAATGGAAAAAAAATATTTTGGCTTTATTTCATGTCAGTTCCATTACTGATAATTCATTCCACCAGGGAAAATATTATTTGTTTGAACAATGTATTGTAAATGTGACAATATATATTTAGTTCAGTGTTGCCCTTTTCATCTTGGGTGGATTTATTAGCAAGTCCCCAAAGATGACTAACAGTATTAATAAGCTTGATAGCTAGTAAACTACATCCACTTCTGATGCAATCGACCCTTCCAACAATTATCCACGATTCAATAGACAGTTCCATTGGCAACTACCTTTTTTTATAGTCCCCAATGCCCTGTATTCATTATACCCACTAACAATTATTAGTAGCATCCACTGTCTTTCAGCAGCAATCCTTTAAAGGAACAGTTGACGATATAAAAATGTGATTTTCCTACTGAACAGATCTTATTATTTGAATTAGAGTAGTACCTCAACTGAAATTTGGTCTCTGCTGGGCCAATTGTGTGAATATATATTAAGAGTCAGTCCCAAAGATCGTGTCATGTAAAGAAACGCTCTCTCGATGTCCCGCATGCTTCTTAATTTAGGGCGAGACCAGGCTACGTTTACTCATGCTGAGCAAGTACCTTACTCCACAAGTATTCCATTGACTTTAATGGTACAAGAAGCTACACAGATTAGAACTCAGGGTATGTCTACACTACAGCGCTAATTCGAACTAACTTAGTTCAAATTTGTTAATTCGAACTAAGCTAATTCGAACTAACGCATCCAGACTAAAAAACTAGTTCGAATTAGCGTTTTGCTAATTAGAACTAGCTTGTCCACACAGAGTGGACCCTGAACCGGGGTTAAGGATGGCCGTAAGCAGTGCCGGCAGGGCATCAGATGAGGACTTAGAGCGTGGAGCTTCTGTCTCAGGCTAGCCGAGGGCTGTGCTTAAAGGGACCCGACCCCCACCCTGGACAGACAGTTCTCACGGGTGCCCCACTTGCAAAACAGTCCTGGCTTGGATTGCCCGGAGTACCCACACTGGGCACATCACAGAACTCGGCCATCAGACCGGCTGCACTTGCCGCAGGCTGCCATCTGGGGAGAGGGAGCAATTGGGGGGCTGCAGGAGAGGTTCTACCCCCAGAAGCCCGCAGAGCCAGCCCAGTCCTCCCCATCGGGAGCTCGTGCCCCATTCCTCCCTCACCTCCTTCCACTTACCCCTCCCTAGCCCCCCTTCCTGATGTACAAAATAAAGGACAATTGTGTTCAAAAATAGAATCTCTCTTTATTGAACAAAACTGGGGGAGACTGGAAAAAGGAGGTGGGAGAGGGGAAGAGAGAGGGTGGGAGAGGGGAGGGCAACTACAATGATGAGGGGTTTGGAAGAGGTCCGATATGAAGAGAGGCTAAAGAGACTGGGACTTTTCAGTTTAGAAAAGAGGAGACGGAGGGGGGATATGATAGAGGTCTATAAAAGCATGAGTGGGGTGGAGAGGGTGCATACAGAAAAGTTCTTCATTAGTTCCCATAACAGAAGGACTAGATGACACCAAAGGAAAGGAATGGGTAGCAGGCTTCAAACTAGTAACAGAAAGTTGTTCTTCACAAAGCAAAGAGTCAACCTGTGGAACTCCTTGCTGCAGGAGGCTGTGAAGGCTAGAACTAGAACAGAGTTTAAAGAGAAGTGAGATAAAGTTATGGAGGTTGTGTCCATGGAGTGATATTAGCCAGGGGGTAGGAGTGGTGTCCCTGCCCAAGGTTTGTGGAAGGCTGGAGAGGGATGGCACAAGACAAATGACTTGGTCACTGTCTTCGGTCCATCCCCTCCAGGGTCCCTAGGGTTGGCCGCTGTCGGCAGACAGGCTACTGGGCTAGATGGACCTTTGGTCTGACCCAGTATGGCCATTGTAAGCTCAGGGTCGGGGGTCTCAGTGGACCACCTTGATTTTCATGCACACCTGCTCCTGGGTGGCCAGGCTGGCATCTCTCCTGCCCTAGACGGCCACTTTCCTGTGCCTAGTGCGGAGGTCATGGATGAGGTCCACGATGTCCGCACTAGACCAGGCGGGTGCCCGCCTCTTGTGGTCCCAGGCAAGCTCCCTGGAGCCGCCAGCCTGGTCCCGGGAAGAGGGGGAGGGCTGCGGGGCATCGGGTGGCTGGCTCGAGCCGTGCCAGGTGTAGGGTCTGCTGGCTGGGTGCTGGCAGGCTTGTACCTGGCACGGGCACCGTAGCCAGCCTGTGCCCCTTTAAGAGGTCCGGGGCCGGGAGGGGGGCAGAAGAGTTTCCCTGGTGTTGGCCAGAGTGGCCACCAGGGAAAGCTGGGGAGGGCTAGCCTCCCACTAGTTCGAATTAAGGGGCTACACACCCCTTAATTCGAACTAGTAAGTTCGAACTAGGCTTAGTCCTCGTGGAATGAGGTTTACCTAGTTCGAACTAAGCACTCCGCTAGTTCGAATTAAGTTCGAACTAGCGGAGCGCTAGTGTAGCGCCTATCAAAGTGAATTCGTACTAACGTCCGTTAGTTCGAATTAACTTTGTAGTGTAGACATACCCCTAGAGTGTATAATATATTATTCAGTGTGAGTGAAGATAACACCATCTAGCCCATAGTCAGGCCCAAAGGAGACATGTGCGCTGGGGCCCAGCCAGTGATTCAACAGAGACCTGGGCTCTTGGCTGCCTTTGCTACTACTGCAGCGGTGGTGGCTAGAACTGCCGTTGGCTGGCTACACCGCACGGCTCTGAGGGCTGGAGGTTAGGGGCATGCTGTGGTCTGGGCAGCACTGAAGGCTGACTGCACTGGCCCCGCCCCTTCCGCCTGAGGCCTTGCCCCTTCTGGTCATTTCTCAGATGAGAAAGGCATTTTAAATCTTGAGTGCAGTATTATTGCTCCTTTCAGAAAACATTTCATTTGTGGTTTTCCACAGATTTATTGACTGCCTTAGATATAGTCTATTAGCAGATGTATCCGGCATTGCTTACATCTTTACCTGAAGGGTTTTTTTGTTTTTTCTTTTAAATACATGAAAAATGTACATACTTTATTTCAATTATTGTAGTTTTTTTTTAAATGAAGGAAAATGAAGGCTGGAGTGCAGGCTGTCTGGGGCGGGTGGGGGGCAAGGCTTAGGGAGCTAGTCCCTCCTCCAGTCCCCCCACAAGTCCTGCAGGCTGTCTGGGGAGGGGTCAGTCTCTGGAAGCTGCTCCCTCCTCCAGCAGATCTCTCCCACACACAGATCCTGCAGGCTCTCCTGGGGAGGCGGGGCAGGCTCTGGGTCTGGGGCAGGAGGGCTCCTTCCCCAGTCTGAAGGCAGGCAAGATGGCGGAGCTCCAGCCCTGCTGGCTACTCTCTTTGTGTTACAGCTACCCCCAGTGGCCACTCTCAGAATCGTGTTCCTTTTCTCTGTGCCCCTCCCTTTTGTGTCGCTCCACTCTCTGCCCTCCCCCTTTCCATGTTATGGGAAATAGTACCATTCCTGGCACGTCCCATTTTCCAGGCACAACCAAACCCTGACCTTGGTTTAAGGTAGGGTAAGAGGATGCTGCCTGCCAAATTTGGTGGACCTTAAGAGTGGTGATTGGTACCTTCTTTTCATTGACTTTATTTTGAAATTTTCTCTCCATGGTCATAATCCTAGGTCAAAGACCACACACCAATGGGACTATATGAGCGAGTAAGAATTTGCTGGATCTGGCCTTCTGTTAGTAGCTCTTCAATTCTCACTGACTCCTGTGGAAGTTGAATGAGTAGAGCCCCAGTAGGCATGGGTTCCTGATTAATATTAAGTATTGGTCAAACACCAGCAGGGACATAGCAGATATATAAGTCATAAACATTTAAAAAAACCCACAAATGATAAATTAACAAAGTTGTTTTTATCTTAAATCCATTGAGTTCATAACTCTGTAAGGGTACATCTACACTAGCCCCCTAGATTGATCTAGGAAGGCTAATGAGGGCGACCGGAATTGCAAATCAAGCCCGGGATTTAAACAGGCTTCCAATTTAAAGCCCCTAATTCAAATTAGGTGGTAAACCTCATTGCAGGAGGAATACCACCTAATTCAATTTAGGGTTTTAAATCAGAATCCCATTTCACTGCCGCATGTAGACATGGGCAGTTACTTCGGGCTAGTCAATTTCTAAAATGGCGACTATCCGGGAACATGCAAATCAAGTGTGGGATATTTAAATCCCGGGCTTGATTTGCAATTCCGGTCACCCTCATTAGCCTCCCTAGATCGATCTAGGGGGCTAGTGTAGACGTACCCTAACAGAAATAACTTTTTTGGTCACACAGTTATAAATAAGAACTTAAGAATGGCCATACTGGGTCAGACCAAAGGGCCATCTAGCCAGTATCCTGTCTTCTGACAGTGGCCAATGCCAGGTGCCCAAGAGGGAAACAACAGAACACATAATCATCAAGGCTACGTCCATACTACACTGTTCTTCTGGAAAAAGCTACACAAATTGTGAACTGCAATTTGCGTAGCTTTTTCCGCTTCTTTTTTCAGGAGAAGCTTTTCCAACATTTGGCCCATCTACACTGGGCCAAATGTCAGAAAAAAACCCTTTTTCGGAACATCCCTTCTTCCTCATGAAATGAGGTTTACAGAGATGCCGAAAAAGCGCGTCTGATCATCCGAAAAAAATTCAGAGTTTTTCCAAGATCCCTCTGGGATCCTGGAAAAAACCCCCTGCAGTGTAGACATACCCCATGTGAGCTATCTCCTGCCACCCAATCCCAGTTTCTGAGAAACAGGCTAGGGACACCATCCCTGCCCACCAATCAATTCATTGATTGGCCTATCCTCCATGAATTTATCTAGCTTTTTTAAAAACTATGTTAAACTCTTGGCCTTCATAATATCTTCTGGCAGGGAGTTCCACAGGTTGACTGTGCATTGTGTAAAGACGTATTCCTTTTGTTTGTTTTAAACCTGTTACCTATTAATTTCATTTTGTGATCCTTAGTTCTTGTGTTATGAGGAGTAAATAACTCTTCTTTATTCACTTTCTCCATACCAGTCATGATTTTATAAACCTCTATCGTATTCCCCTGACTTGACTCTTTTCCAGTCTGAAAAGTCCTAGTCTTATTAATCTCTCCTCATATGGCAACAGTTCCATACCCCTAATCATTTTTGTTTCCATTATGTCATTTTTAAAGAGGCACAGCTTCAGGGTCATTTTTGTCTTGCATTTTTCTTTAAAAGAACATAGAAACAACATCATTACTACTACACATTGCTATATAAAAACAACCTAATAAGACATTATTCCCTCTTAAAGGAAGGACTCTATGCTCTAATGGCATTTAATGAAAGCAGAGTACTGCAAGCCTCACTGAGGGCTTTCTGCAATATCCATCTCTGCTTTCATATAATTAAATATAGGAGAGATTACACCTTGAATCTAGGCTCCCAGCACACCATTACTAGGAAATACCAATCTGATTTTAAGACCTGTTTACATGCTTAATAGTCTCTGTCTAGTTCTCTTCTAGTTGTTGTTTGTAAAGCACGCTTCCATTGTAACAAATTTATATTCAGAAATGGCCAAATGTGGACTGTCAAATCCTGCTAGCAGCTTTGGGATTTGAAGGCGTTCACAATTTGCAGGTTCAGGCCCAAAGGCCACAAGGCAGCAGTACAATGTCTGCAGCAGGAATGCTAAAAGTATCAGGGGAACAACTTTGAAAAAAAGAGAGCAAATGTCTTATGTAGCCTCACAAAAGTCTCCCAGGGCACAGATCAATTCAGGGCCAATCACAAAGACTTTGGCTTGATCTGAAAATATGGTAAGTTAGCTCTTACATATGCATTTTCCACAAGGTTTTCTTCATAGGAATTCCCTGCCATACCAAAGTCAAAGCAACTGAGACAACAGTAAAACATTTAATTATAAAGTTCCCATCAAAATAGTGCTACAACGCAGTCTATCTAAATGCCTGTATATTTCCTCCACACACCTCAGTTCATTTATGAGACGTTATTTAGCAGATTTCATGGCCAGAAGGGATCACTATGATCATCTCTAGTCTTTCATTATAATTTATTATTTATATTGCAGTAATTCCTAGAAGCCCCAGTCATGAATCAGACCTCATTATGCTAGGGGCTATACCCAGAACAAAAACATGGTCTCTGTCCCAAAGAGCATATAGCCTAAGTATAATCTGACATCCTGAGGAACACAGACCCTAGAATTTTTCCTAGTAGTTTCTATACCAAGCCAAATACATTTTAGTTGAACTAAAGTAACCCATTTAAGAAAGACGCCCAACCTTCATTTTAAACCAGAAATTCCAGGTAATAGAAAATCCACCAAGTCTCTTAGTAAGATGTTCCAACAGAGTGAAAATTCCAGTCTCTTGCTTTCTTGTCTCTTCTTACCCAAACAGACAATCTAAACATCAGGGCTGTGTCTAGACTGCATCCCTTTTCCGTAAAAGGGATGCAAATAAGACACATCGCAATTGCAAATGAAGCAGGGATTTAAATCCCCCTCGCTTCATTAGCATAAAAATGGCTGCCGCTTTTTTCCGGTTCGGAGCTTTGCCGGAAAAAAGCGCCAGTCTAGATGCAGATCTTTCGGAAAATAAAGCCTTTTCCGAAAGATCCCTTATCCCTTATTTTAGGATCTTTATAAGGGATCTTTCAGAAAAGGCATTATTTTCCGAAAGATCCGCGTCTAGACTGGCTCTTTTTTCTGGCAAAGCTCCGAGCTGGAAAAAAGCGGCAGCCATTTTTATGCAAATGAAGCGGGGGGGGGATTTAAATCCCCGCTTCATTTGCAATTGCGATGTGTCTGGAATCATAGAATCATAGAACCATAGAACTGGAAGAGACCTTAGAAGGTCATCAAGTCCAGCCCCCTGCTCTAGGCAGGACCAATTCCAACTAAATCAACCCGGCCAGGGCTTTTACGGAAAAGGGATGCAGTCTAGACACAGCCCAGAAGTCTAACAGGGAGGGTCAGGTAAGGTAGGCCAAAGATATCTTAAGGAAGTGCATCTATTTTTTAAAAGATCTTTGTAAGTCCCTAGTCTAATGTCTCAGATTTCTGGACACTGTTGTACATGAGCACCCCTTATGAAGTAGTAGTTTGTCTTGCATGTCAGTTACACTTCCTTTGAAATGGTGACCACCCCTAAGATTCAAATGGAAATTAATGCCCATTTTATGTGAGCTTTAATAACTGTATTCCTGAGAGAATGAAGTGTCACGTTTTTCCCTCCCAGTGGTTAAAGGCCAATCCTGCCGTTGTTTCAGTTCCGAATGTAAAATGACGTTTTCTAGGGGAGATAGGCAGTTATTCACTACAACCTGCAGCACACATCTAAGGTGGGATTCACCCTGTATTACCCAGAGCCAGAGGAACAGGGCTCTGTGCATGGAATTCTGCAGGGGCTGGAGGCTGGAATCCTCGCCCATTCTGGCACTTGCGCTGTGTTAGAGGCTGCAGCATGGATCTACATGAACTCGGATACACTGGCCTCTCCATGTGCCTGCTCAATCACTCCTTCCACACCAGCCTATTCACAGTAGATCCAAAGCCCAGTGATCAGAACTAGGGGAAGATTCCCTCCATGGTGATTTCTCACCTTAATACCCAGGGAGGGCTAAAAGGAGATTTCTAGCTACAGAGAGCCTTGCACAGGAGGGTGAGCCTCAGCTATAATGACCACAGCTCGTGCTCCAAGCGACTCTGCTGAGAGCACAGCAAATTTTCTAGCTATCCAAGGAGTTACTACAGCAGTGCTATTGCTGCCTCTTGGTGACTCCAGGAGAGCAGTCTGGGTATGTCTAAACTACATGGCTCCGTCGACGGAGCCATGTAGATTTGTTTTTTTGGCAAAGGCAAATGAAGCCGCGATTTAAATGATCGCGGCTTCATTTAAATTTACATGGCTGCCGCGCTGAGCCGACAAACAGCTGATCAGCTGTTTGTCCGCTTAGAGTGCTAGTCTGAACGCTCCCCTGCTGACATCAAAGCCCTTTGTCAGCAGCCCCGGTAAACCTCATCCCACGAGGAATAACAGGGCTGCCGACAAAGGGCTTTGATGTCGGCAGGGAAGCGTCCAGACTAGCGCGCTGAGCGGACAAACAGCTGATCAGCTGTTTGTCGGCTCAGCGCGACAGCCATGTAAATTTAAATGAAGCTGCGATCATTTAAATCGCGGCTTCATTTGCGTTTGCCTATGTGTCTAATCTACATGCCTCTGACGACAGAGGCATGTAGTCTAGACACAGCCTCTGTGAGCATGCATCCTTGGGTGACTGCTGCCAAGCTGCTACTAGCATGGTGCTGGATGAGATAACTCTTTGTGTCCCTTATCTACCATAAGCAAAAGCCTGGGAGAATGACAGAAAAAATGCAATTATCATGCACTGCACGTTTTGCTGCTGGATTCATTTAGATGAGAAAGGAAGGTCCTCAAGTGACTTAAATATGCAGCGCACAGATTACAAACTCTCTTGTTAACAGCATCCAATACATTTCAGTGGTTATTATCTGGAAACATCTGATGCCTTGGGCCTGGACTGGTCTCTCACTTACATCTCTCCTCTACTGGAATAACTCCATGGACTTCAGTGGAGTTACTACTGACACCAACATAGGCAAGAGCTGAATCTGGCCCTAAGACTCTAAAACTGACAATCGAGCTCTTTTAAAAAATACAAAACTGAGAGTAGACCTGGTGTTAGTGCTAGGATCTTTGCCATCACTTTAAAGCTCAGTGTGGAGCTATATTGGCCCAGGATTTTCCTGCGGGATGACAGAGTGACGTCATCACGTCTCTTGGCCTCCCGCCTGGCTCTTCCCTGTCTCCCTGCTCCCCCAGCTCGAGCCCGACCTCACAGCTTCCCCTCCCCACCTGGAATTGCTATTTTAAACCAAGCTCCTACTCTCCTTCTGGCACCTCCACCCCGCAGGGCTATCAAAACCAAGAAACGTGGCACAGTTGCCGGCAGACCCTAAATCGCAGCGGTGACAGCCCAGTGGCAGGGGAGGTACCGTAACAGGGGCTAGGAGCGGGGCTCCCAGCTGGGCTTATATGCCAGCAGCAGGCTCTTGGGGGCTCCCCCGCTGCCAGGCTCTTGGTACCTGACTGCATGGAGTCTGGCTGCCCCCGTGGAGACTCACCCCCTTCCCAGTGCCTGCATTTACCATGGCTGCCAGAGCACCCCCAAGCCACCTGGGGGAGTCACCACACCAACGTGGCAGGGCTAGGTGGCAGCCCTGGGCTCTGTGGGCAGGGCTAGGGTGGTGAGCAGTGCAGGTAGGATTGCACGGAGGAGAGGTTGGGGCAGCGGCCTCCCCCCATGCTGCTGCTTTCCCCACCTTAGCAGGCTGCAGTGCCCAGAGCACTACATGCACATGGTGCTACCTGCACCTCGCTGTGCCCCACACGGGGTGGGCAGGGACCCCTATGCCTCCCCAGCTACCGTGGTTAGAGCCAGGCCTGGCGTGCACTGCGGCTGAGGGAGAGGAGGGTTAGGGTTGTGGGAAGGAGGGGGGAGAGAGAAAGGATCTGGACTGGTGGCGGGGGAGGGTGAAGGGACTCTGTTTCGCAGGGGAGGGAGAGGGAGAAGAGACCCAGGTAGTTGGGAAGTGGAGGGAGAAGTGGCCTAGATCACAGCCCGGCCCTCCCTAGTGGCCAGGTGGGAGAACCAGGGTTGCCCTACTCCCTGTGAGAGGGGGGCTGGTGAGCACAGAGAGAAGGGGGCACAGCACCCTAGCGTAATTGAAAGTGAGATGTAAGCAAAAAAATGAATAGTGTCAAACTCTGCCAACCCTACCGCTTGGAATCTTGGGGCGTAGGGACCACAGAGCTGCCCCTATGCAGGCACTTCAGGATTTTCTGGGAGGAATGCCTGACTTAACCTGCATAGCGTGCGCTACGCTACACATGCCACTTCCCCAATCACAGGGGCTCATGCCAGTGGAGACAGAGAGGCCTGGGTCTACACTCCAGTGGAAGGTCAAAGTAAGATACACAGCTCCAGTTACTTTAATTATGTAGCCAGAGTTGACATCTTAAATTGTGTTTCTGTGCTGTCCATGCAGCGGGAGGCCAATGGGAGCAAACGTTCCCATCGGCTTCCTTTCCTCCTCGTGAGGAGCAGGAGCAGTGGCGCCGATAGCAGTGCCCTCTAAGTTTGATTTATCGGGGCTTCCCTAGACCCACTAAATCAAACCCCGTAAGACTGACTGTGCAGTGTCGATCTTCTGCATAGACGACATGGCCAGAATGTGGCTGGAGCATGCTGTGCTCCTACAATCCCCACAAGGCTTATGGGGACCACGGTAGCCAGTCATAATTTAGATCATAGCACTGATTAGTATCCATCCACTCCAAGCGTTGGAAAAAAGGCAAAGGTGGTTTTAAAAATTATCTCTGCCTCCCAACATTCCTCAGCTCGTGCTGAGCAAACTTTTGGCACATCCAAGGATCTGGGCCTGACCATTCAGATATCCTCTGGTTGAGAGGAAGCAAAACACAATGAAGAGTTACAGATTTCCTTTATCCCAGTGTAAGACCAGCTAACCAATGCTTTTCAATGCAGATCACAGCAATTTATCAAAAAGAGCTAACAGGAAACTTTTCCTTTATCTCCACTGTGAAGAGGAAGCCGTAGGGGAACTGGTGCAAGATGACAGACAGGTTGAAGTAGAGTCAGAGT
Organism: Pelodiscus sinensis; assembly: GCF_052426305.1. NCBI lineage: Eukaryota > Metazoa > Chordata > Testudines > Trionychidae > Pelodiscus > Pelodiscus sinensis. The sequence goes on along the minus strand of NC_143056.1, from coordinate 115,150,221 downwards.
ACAGCCATTGTGCAGATTGCCTAACTAATCTTTTTTTCTGTTGCAGGGGAAGACATTAAGATTAAAAATTAGGGGAAGGTTGTTCCTTTCAGCAGGAACAAGCGCATCAAATGAATATAACAACAGGGATCTAACACTAGATCCTCCACTGGTATAAACTGGAATAGTTCCAAGAACTCGGATGCCAGGTCTACACTAGACCTAGAAGGTTGGCTTTTGGTAGCAGAATATGTAGCTGGAGATGGCTTAGCTTAAGATGAGCTTGGCAGTGTCCACATCGTGGGAGGTCAATGGGAGCCAATGCTTCTGTTGGCTTCCCTTAGTCCACGTGACTCTGATGAGTACAGGCACTAGCTGAAGCTGCCCTCAGGGTTAGATTTACGGGTCTACATCAACCCAGCTAAATCCAACACCAGAAAGTTGATCACCAGCCCAGTGAGTGAAGACATGCTCCAACAGAGCTCTGCTGATTTACATCAGCTGAGAATCTAGCCACTGCAGTCTAACTCAAACATGGTGACTAAAAGGGAATTCTACCAAAAGATCTATAATGTTCTAATGGGGGCAGAGAAGGGCAAAGCTGACCATTCATTCTGGGGACAATTGGGTCTATACTACCGAAGCAAACTAGAGAGATGCTGCTGTTTAACAGTCACAAACCCAGCACAATTTCAAGTTTGTATACACATAGTACAACCACATAAACGCATTTATAGGCACAAAACCCAAGAAAAGACTTGATGCGTTTTGGAGAGAAAAGGGAAGGAAGGAAAACCCTGCTTTGAGAGACTCCCCACAGACCATAATCACATTTAGAGTGGTAGTGGGTCTAACCCAGAGTCTGTGGGAACACAGGATTAAGCACCAGCACTCCATGGCAGGTGTATATACCATCTACTCTGCATTGGCATGGTGTAAACACAGACTTCTACTACCAGAGCTAAAAGAACCTCCCTTAATTTATCATTGCTATTGCAGCAGGTATAGAATTGATGTCTCCTGAATACTACTCCAGAGCTCTGTCCACTGTGATGCATCATGTGCCTCTAAGTATTGTTCTTGAAAAACCCGTAACAAAGAACTTTGTTTTAGCGATACCGCTAGACACTATATAAATACACAGCAAATAGCAGCCCCTGCCCTATAACTGGGGTTGCAATAGCAGGCCTGACTCCATTCTCCAGAGGGCAACATGCACACCAAAGAAGTGGGGAGTCCCCTTTGCTGTTAGCTTGGGGGAAGCCAGAGAAAGCTGAGCAATAAGATACTTAATGTCTTCCTTTAGATTACAGCTCTTCATTCAGTGTCTTCCTTAGCAAGAATGTAACAATGCAAGGTGCCTCTTATCCTTAAGGAAAGCGTTGGCTCTGTTGCAGCATGTATTGTAACCATAATGGCAGCACTTTGCACTAATAGGCCTTTCCTCTGAGGTTCGGAGTGTGCTTTTACAGGCATTAATGAGGGGATGTCGGTAAGTATTATTATGGGTATAATGTCTATTGTACAGATTGATAAACTGCAGCAATGAAGGCTTAAGAGTGGGATTTCCGTTGGCTCCAACTGATTTCAATGGAAGCAAGGCCAGGCCAACACTGCACTCTTGAAAATCCTATTTTATGGGTCCAGATTTTGACCCAACTACCTGTAAGGGGCAGACCAGGGAACAGAAGTCACTCCACATTGTCAGAAGCTGCAAAGAGGGAGAGCACCAGCTGTCAGAGCTACCCCTACCCTGAGCTGATGTGTGGGGAATAGGCAAGAAGGAGCAAGGGGTGGGCAGAACCATAGCTTCATCCCTCAACTGCAGCCAGTGCCGAGAGGAAGTTATCTCCACCAGCAAACAAGTTGCAACAGATCACTTCCCCCTGGACCATGGAGGAAGCAGCAGAGACCAGACTGTGGTGCATGGAGCCGGACTGCAGGGTTACAAACCAGCTACAGATGTCCTGCTTGAGGTCAATGACTTTGAGCAGTTCTGATTCCCAGCACCTTGCTCTATCAGACTGCACCTCTAGTAACAGCTGGCACAGCTATAATGTCTAGAAAATACCAACATCGCGAATCAACAGCAAAGATGATCTTTATTTGCGAAGAGCCAGGGTTGGAATATGCAAATGGAATATGAAAATGGGCACAAATATATATATATATATATTTTTAATTTCTGAATTTTTTAAATTTTTTAAATTTCAAGAAAACAGCTTGGTAAACAAATGTAAAGAAGTATTTCTAATGAGAGCGTGTAATACAGAGTGTGTGGCAAAGTAATCCATGTACTGTTTGGAAAGTGAAAACACATTGCTTAGCCATGACATTGGCTGTCAAGAGAGTTGAGAGAAATGTGGTAAGACAGGTCCAGAAAGGCGTCCTTGAAATGATAGTAATGATAAATGTGAATTAAACTGAACAAAGGTATCACTAATTCATAGGTGGAATCCTTTAGGTTCTGTAAATAGTATTTTCCTCACCAGCCACCCAATGTAATTATACCAATTAACCAATCAGCTGATCCCAGTACCATCAGCAGTACAGTAAAATGCATCCCCAAAAGGACAGTACTGTAGTCATCAAAATGCCTTGTCTTTTCATCTCCACTAACCACACCACAGCTTCCAAAATGAAATGAATGTAATGCAAGAAGAGGCACACATCGCTACTTCTCTATTTAAACTGTGGAGTAGGGAGAAGAAACTCCAGTTAAGCTCCCATAATTTTAATCACTATACAGCTATGTAAAGTGAAGACAAACAGTTCCCTCGCCTATCTACTCCTAAATATACATAATTTCCAACCTGGGTATAACTGTCCTCCCGGTCCAGATAGTTTGCATTAGCATCAGAAATGGGAAGATGCCACCAATGGACAGGACTGTGATTTCAGTTTTTAAAGGACATGATCAGGATTCAAACAGGTTCTCTCTGTACATATTTCCCATCAGTCACTCTTTTCTCTGTGAGAGAGAGATTCCCAATTTACCAAGGTGCGAGACAATGGTAGTTATTTACACCAGTGCAACACGAGTGTAAAATGCAAACAGATCAGAATGGTACGTGTTTCACATACATTGTGCGTTCACTTTGCACTGGTATAAATGACCACACCACACACAGCAACTAATTCTCATTTGCATTATGGCCGTGTCTACGTGGCAGCTGAGTGGGTGCCTCCCAGCATTGGTAAACATACATGTGCTAGATCTTCTCAAGCCAGCACAGTAACTGGCTGCGGTGATACAGGAGGCCAGTACAGGCTGGCCACCTGAGTACGTACTGGGGGGGGTCAGGTGGGATTGTATTTGGGTGTCTAGCCTGAGCTGCTGCCCATGCCATCATGGCCACACTAGCCTGAGAAGCTCGCACATAGGTGCTGGAACTAGCGGGTCTGGGAGGTACTGTCTGTCCATTACAGGTTTACAGATTATATAGTGGGGGTGCTGAGAGCCATTGAAGCAAACTGTTCCAACACCCATGCACTAGGGGGTGTCTACATGTGTTGGGAAGCACCCCCATAGTTGTTCTGTAGACATACCCTAAGGCACCTTTATTGCTCTCTGGGGGTATGTCTACACTACCACCCTAGTTCGAACTAGGGTGGTTAATGTAGTCATTTGAAGTTGCAAATGAAGCCCGGGATTTAAATATCCCAGGCTTCATTTGCATCTTGCCGGGCGCCGCCATTTTTAAATCCCCGTTAGTGCGGACTCCATGGCCGCAGCTACACACGGCACGGAGTAGGTAGTTTGAATTAGGCTTTCTAATTCGAACTACCGGTACACCTCGTGGAACGAGGTGTACCGGTAGTTGGAATTAGAAAGCCTAATTAGAAAGCCTAATTCAAACTACCTACTCCGTGCCGTGTGTAGCCGCGGCCATGGAGTCCGCACTAACGGGGATTTAAAAATGGCGGCGCCCGGCAAGATGCAAATGAAGCCCGGGATATTTAAATCCCGGGCTTCATTTGCAACTTCGAATGACTACATTAACCACCCTAGTTCGAACTAGGGTGGTAGTGTAGATATACCCTGGTGGTTTTAAGGGGCTTTAAAACAAGTGTAATTTGAATTTATATCCATTATAAGGCCTTTCCTCACTGCTAGAGTACTGCATAACAGTCTTAGTGCAAACGAAAATGAAAACCAAGGTGCAGGGCAATGGTGTATTAGACCTAGGCCTGATCATTTATTTAAAGCATATGGCGTGAATACTGTATACAGAGAGTAACTACACAAACAATAGACAGACAGACAATTCTCAGCTGTGTAATTGCTAAAATGTTATAGCTGGCAAAACAATGCCAAGTTCTTCCACTTTGCTTTTGCAACAAACTTACTGAAATCACTAAGGGTGAGTCTACACAGCACCCTTAACTCGAAATATCCTATGCAATTTATGCTACTCAAATTGCATTGCTTATTTTGATTGTATTTTGAAATAGCTTATTTTCTAGACAGCGCCAAATTTTGAAATAATGCGCTATTCCGAAATGCCCCTTAGCCCTCGTGGAATGAGGGTTACCAGGACATTGGAATAAACCACCCATTATTTCAAAATCTGCTTCAATAGACATGGAATAGCTATTTCGGGATATTTCCGGTATGCCGAAATAGCTCCGCAGTGTAGACCTACCCTCAGGCAGCATCGTACATGCATGCTATGTTCAAGAAAGGGCTGTTGAAGTCTGTTGGGATGACTTGCAGATGGGAGAGCTTTCTCCCATCATCAAAGAGTATCTTCACCAGACACGTTGTACATATGGATGTGCCTAAAACAGAATCTACATACAGTTTTTGTACCTGTTGGTTAGAGTGTGATTTTTTGATCAAATATAGTTATACTATTACAACCCCGAGTATGGATGTAGTTATGCTGATACAAAGGTAGCTTATTCCGGTTATCACGTATTCCTTCTTCCCATATGGGAATAAACTATGCCAGTAGAAGAACACTTATTGTGGTATAATTGCATCCACATTAGGGGGGTGGTTCTTATTAACTATAACTTTGAAGTTCAAGCAGTACACTTTTTTAATGTAGACAAGGTATCAGGTGTGGGCATATTGTAGGTCTGATTCTACTTTCCTTGAAGTCCTTGTGATAAGAATGGGGGCAGCTTATAGATTTAGGGAAGGACCAGGACAAGGGGACAGTGGAACTGTATGAGATTTTTGTCTTAAGTAAAAATCCCAGAATCAGGCTTATGTTACTTAAAAACCAAATGAACTCTTTATCCCATATGGACAACTGGAAGTTTACTGAAATTATTTACATGCAGAGGGCAGTAACAAAGCAAACCATTTTATAGCATATCAGCTTAACAACAGTATCAATTAACAAAGCTAATTACGATGTACAGCTGCTACTTGTTACAGAACTCTGTGATGGAACTGAGCTCCTTAGTCTTTGAGCAGCCAGTTAGAAATGCAAATAGGGTATTTATAAATCCCTCAGACACAGTATCTGCCAGTCAACAGTTCTCAAACTGAACATCAGATATAGTCAAAGAACCTGGCTTAATAGCATGATGCTGCAGCCAATTTTAAAGGGGAAGGAATGGAAGCAAAGAAAAGAAGGTGGGTGAGAAAGGATAACAGAAAATAAAAAGTATGGGGATGAGAGGGAAAGAAGAAAAGGGAAACAAGAAACTAGAATGGAATGAAGGACTGAAGAAAGCATGTAGTCTGAAAGGAGAATTGAAGACAAACACAGGAAAGGCTATGTGCGTGCAGTGGCTCTGGGGGCAAGAGAATTCACCTCAGAACATATCTTTCTGGCGCAGGTATGCCTCGTGAAACGAGGTTTACCTGCGCTGGTCGACAAAGGCTTCCTTGTCGACAGCGGCGCATCCAGACTGCCCCGATCTGCCAACAAACAGCTGATCATCAGCTGGTCGGCAGAGCACGGCAGCCATTTAAATTTAAATGAAGCCGCGATTATTTAAATCCCAGCTTCATTTCCCTCTGCCGATCAGCCTAATCTACATGGCTGCATCGACGGAGCCATGTAGTTCAGACACCCCCTTCCAGACCCTGTCCAGTTTGTTCGCGTTTTTCTTAGAGTGTGGCACCCACAACTGGACAATACTCCAGCTGAGCCTCATGAGTGCTGAGCAGAGCAGGACAGTTACCTCCCATGTCTTACATAAGACACTCCTGTCAGAATACTGGTCTTTCTGTTGCTGGAGCACACTGTTGGCTCAGATTCTATTTGTGACCCAGAAAAGACCTGTATGTGCAGAGCTCACACTGCAGGGTATGGTGCATAACATCCACCAGTTGCCATCATGTGTCTAAAATCTCAGCTTTCATTTAAAAAACAAACTGAATTTCTAGCCATTATGGCTTTGTCTACACTTGCAATTTATATCAGCATAGCTACATCTGTCATATGCATCCCTGGCTGAAATAGATGTGCCAACAAAATCCCCGCTGTAGACACAGCTTATCAACGGAAGGGTGCTTCTGTTGATGCAGTCAGCATCGTTCAGGGAGGTGGTGTTCCTACATACAGCCTATGACTCTATGGAGAGCATTAAGAGAGCGCAAACCAATGCTGTGACATCTGCCCGAGCTTGGTAAAAGTCCTGTAAGGGGTGAACTGCCACTGTTCATCTCAGTGAGTTTATAACTGTTATGCCCAGTGATGATAAACTGTCATCGCTGTTAACTATTTCACTGCAGATCAAACCATGAAAAGAAGAGAGGGTATCCTATGTCGAAGATCCGCACAATCCTCTGTGTGCCATCTCATTTTGGCAACTCTAAAAGAAACACTTGGTTCATAAGAGAAACACAGAACTATCACCCCTTTTTTCTCAACGATAACCCTCTGTACGAGTATGCATAAGAGCGGCCATACTGGGTCAGACCAAAGGTCCATCCAGCCCAGTATCCTGTCTGCCGACAGTGCCAATGCCAGGTATCCCAGAGGGAATGAACAGAACAGTCATCATCAAATGATCCATTCTTTATCGCTCATTCCCAGCAACTGTCCTCTCCTTTGGACATCAACAAAAGGCAAGACTAGGGTAATGAATCAATAAAGGTGGAATATGAACTTATAATTATTTCCAAAGTAAGCAAAAAGCTGTGGAGCAGCATGATGGCATAGGGAGCATTAAAAATAATAGAACCCCCTGAACTAACATTACAGCGAGTCAGCAAAAAATAACACTACATCTCTTTGCAGAATTCCGTTTTCCTCAGTTTTTGCCATTTACAGTAAATTGTTTAAAAACTAGTTTCTTGGCTTTGGGCAAACTACGGAAAAGTAGTTCATTCTGTAGCCAGATATATTATTTATATTATTGTACAGTTTGGAACACCCATGTGCCCAGTTGCAATACTTACACTCTAAGAATTTGTATGTACAGGCAGTCCCCGGGTTACATGGATCCGACTTACATCGATCCCTACTTACAAACGGGGTGAGGCAACCCCGCACTAGCTGCTTCCCCCCAGCAGACCAGGGAGATGCGAAGCTAGCGCCTCCCCCAGCAGACCAGGGAGATGCGGAGCGGCTTTTCTCAGCAGACACCTCAGCTTGAGAATAAAGGACTGAGGGAAGTGAGGTGTGGGAGAATAAAACTGAGCTCTGGAGAAATGTTTGGCTAGAGTTTCCCCTACAATATGTACCAGTTCCGACTTACATACAAATTCAACTTAAGAACAAACCTACAGTCCCTATCTTGTACGTAACCCGGGGACTGCCTGTATTTGCAAATAGTTGAACATATTTAGCACAAACAGTATAACTCAGCAAGACAGATAAAAATATTACAGAACATACATCTGCACCTCAAATATGCACACCATCCCTTGCAGAACAACCTGAAAAGTTAGACATCATCTTCCTCATCATCCATGCCTTTTCCCTCATTACCAGTGCAATCATTTTGGCACATCCCAATGACAACATCTTCTTCTCCTTCCTTTCCTAGGCTGGGATGCAACTTTTATAATATGTTTTATAATGCTGCCACTATCGGTACAGCTAGACTGCGCGGATCTATTGGAAAAGGATACACAAAATGTGCTCCGCATTTTGCATATCTTATTCTGATACTTTTGTATGGAAGAGGCTTTTCCGAAATTTGGCCCATCTAGACCGGGCCTAATTTAGGGAAAAAAAAACCTCTTTCGAAAGCGCCTTTCTTCCTCGGGGAACAAAGCATGCAGGGGCTTCTGAAAGAACACATTTTCTCTTCTGCAAAAAAAAGCAGAAGAGTAAATGCGTCCCCTGGATACGGCAGAGTTTAACCCTACCCTAAGTTTCCTTTTTCCTTATTTGTATTTCTTATCTTTCTAATGCTGGAGTGTTTTTCTTCTACAGGTTAATATACCGATGATTTCAACTTATTAATATATATGTCAATCTGTTACTATGCTCCTCTTGTGGATAGGTAGCTCATGAACCTGCTATAAATGTTACCATATTGCCATGACACTTTTGTCAGGTACCTGTGGTCAGAACTTTCCCTTAAACACTTTTGTTTCGGCTCTGCAATACTTGGGGTTTCTGTTGGCTGTTTATCTGTTTGAAGTTTATTTATTTAAAGGTCATAGGCCTCAAGCCTTATGCTATCTTGCTGAAGTGAATGAACCTACAGGCCTGTCGGTCTGTTACATTTCTGCAAAATAGAATGCAAAGCAGAATATAATACAAAACAGTAAATATAACAGCCTCATTATAAATTATTATTTTGGTTTATTGTGCTTTGTGTGGTGGGGGGATGTTGTATTTGTATTGCTGGGTCTTCAGTAAATACCTGCTGGCTTTTCCAGTTGTCATGCACCTGCCTATTTGCTTTTGCATAATATCAGGATTATACTGAGACAACTGGCATCACATGATTGGACACAATCTGATCAGAAAGAATATGAAAAACTCCCACTCATTGCACAGATTTATCATGAATAACCACTATTCAAAACTACGAGAGAGTAATAAATAAACAAGTAAATAAATAAATAATAAAAACAACAACAACAACATTAACCAGCTAGAATTCCTCTGATATTTTACATCTTTAGAGCAGAGTGCAATCAAGAAGTAAGGTGTGCATATAAACATCATCCCATATGCTTGTCAATACGTGATCTGATGAAACCATAGTACCTGTTGAGACAAGATGATCTTTCATCAGATCAGAAATTTCAGCAGAGACTCTTGCCTGGGGATGCTGCTGAAATCCACGTGGGAGCGTATATTCACATGGAATGCTGCACAAAAGATCATCTCCTAGGCTACATGTACACTGCAAGGTTTTTGTACAAAAACGGTCCGTTTTGCACAAAAACCTGCAACACGTCCACACCTCAAATGCTCTTTTGCGCAAGTAAATCAGAAGTAAAACGGCAGAACAGAGTGCTTTTTCCAGTGTAGGTAAACCTCCTTTTACAAGGCATAACTCCTTTTTGTGCTACAGCTATTGCTCAAAAAGGCAAGTGTGGACGCTCTACAGGGGTTTCTTGCACAAAAAGAGCCTATCGGAAAAAGCACAGGTGCTGTGAATGGCCATCAGAGCTTTCCTGTGCAAGAGCATCCATGCAGTGTGGACGCTTTCTTGCACAAATCGATGTGCTTTGAGGTGTGGATGTGTTCTTGTGCAAGACATTTTTGTGCAAAAACTCTTGCGCAAATGGTTTCTTGTGCAAGAAGCTGGCTGTGTAGACATAGCCCCAGGCTACGTCTACATTGGCAAGATTTTGCACAAAAGCAGCCGCTTTTGCACAAAATCTTGCCACCTGTCTACACGGCCACGAGTACTTGCACAAGAATACTGACATTTTAATGTATAAAATCAGTGGTTCTTGTGCAAATATTCTGATGCTCCCACTCAGGGATAAGCCCTCTTGCGCAACTGTTCTTGCGCAAGAGGCCAGTGTAGACAGGCAACATCAATTTCTTGCGCAAGAAAGCCCTATGGCTAAAATGGCCATCAGAGCTTTCTTGCACAAGAGAGTGTCTACACTGGCACAGATGTTTTTGTGCAAAAGCACATTTCTTGCGCAAAAGCACATGCCAGTGTAGACGCTCTCTTGCGCAAATACTTTTAATGCAAAAACTCTTGCGTTAAAAGTATTTGCGCAAAATCATGCCAGTGTAGACGTAGCCCCAGAGTCTAATGCCAGCCCCTTGACAGAAAACTACACAAACATGGAGTGTAGTGGCACTTTAAAGACTAACAAACGTATTAGCATAAGCTTTCGTGAGCTACAAACATGTATGACACTTAGTCCAGGGACTGAGAAGCTGTACCCAGTCGCTCAACAATAGACACAGAAGAGGGCATGTGAAGACTCAGGTATATTGATACTGTAATCTGAAGGGTGAGCGCAGTACTTGGAGATGTGTCCAAGTGAGTTTTGAGCTATCTAGTTCTAATAATAGTAGCAGTGAAGCAGGGATGACACAGTTGACTGCACAGGATAGATGCCTGAGCACATATCTGGGGTCCTGGGTGGGCTTGTACAGCTTGTGTGTCACATACTGCAGTCACACCTCTGCTAGCGTTATGGACGTACCCTCGGACTTTGGCAGATTATTGCCATGCTTATGCTTGGTTATTCATAGATTTTATAGTTACCCAAGGTTCAGAAAAGAAAAAGACACGATCCCCATCTGTTAAGTAGTTAGACTTACACAGTGCAGCTGGTAGCCACAGAAGCAACACACTCAAGAGCTAGATAGGACTTAATTTGCAGCCAGACTGTGGTCTGCCTCTGGTTATATAACATATATAAACCCCTCACTAGCTTTGAGGAGCTGCTTTGGGCTGGACTGGCCCTGCCCCTCCGCACCTGCCAATCATGGCAGGACTAGAGAAGGAGTTAACTTCTCTCAGACTTGGGGAATCTGAGAAAGGGAACGAGCTCTTGAGCCACTCCAGCCCTGAAGAGAGGGGTTGATAGACAGCAAAGCCCCGCCTCCCAGATACAGAGTGCAGGACTCCTGCGTTAAGGGTGAAAGAAGACTGATACTTAAACTGGAACCCGAGCGGCCTCTGAAGTGGACACTGATATTCCATGGGGTTCCCCCTTTTGCTTTCTTTTATTTCACCCCCATTTACTTACTGCAGACTGTTCTGTGGTTTTCCATGGGACCCTGAGAAGAGACCAGACTCCAGCAAGCAGCCCTGCCACTCAGATTCCATGTAGACATCACAAAACTGTCTAGTTTTAATTTTGTAGAGCTCAGTCTTGCTGTCCCCAGAAGCGGTGTTTACACCCACACAGTAGCTATGCCAGTGCTCACAGGAGCGGCACACGGCTCCTGGGCTCTGGGCAGCTGCCGATAAGACATTACTTATGAATGAATGACAGGTCCCAATCTTCTCCACAGGTCCCATACACCCTCTTCCCTCCCCACTGCAAGCCCTAGGAGCAAATGGGAGCAAGAAGCAGGAACCTATCATCGCTATTCCCCAGAAGTTAACAGATGGGAGAGCACCCTTCTCACATGCACAAGAACCCCATTTCCAGAGAACATCAGGGAAACAGCTTGGAGAATCTTAAGATGTTGATGGGAAATTCCTAATCAACTGTGGCGTGCTGTGCTGCTAGGTGGGTGGGATGCCTAGGGGGCCCTGGGATAACTCTGTGTGTGTGTGTGCGTGTGTGTGCACAAGTGCGTGCATGCACGAGATGCCTGAGACGCTGAGTGCACGTGTGATGAGATGGCTGGAGGATTCTGGGGCAACTTGCCGGGTTGAGCGCCTGGCAGGTGATGGGGTTGACACAGGCGATTTTGTCCTCACCTTCTGCCTGCTCTTTCCAGAAGCCCAGCTGCCACTCGCTGCTGGCTGTAAGTCACCAAGTAGAGCAGTGGGAGAGGAGGCAGAGAGGCCATCTGGTTCTGCAGCTCAGTAGTGGTTCCAGGAACCCAGAGGAATCACTGCTGTGTAAACTTTGCTTTTTTTAGCCCTGCTGGGTGCAAGAGAATCCACATGGGTCTCTAGGCACGAGTGTCATGGGAGAGGATTTTCTTAGGTTCTGAGGTCCCACAGCTCCAGTTTAACCAGTGGGAGCGATCAGTGCTCGGCCTCTAGGAAAATTAGTCTCCAGATGGTTATTGAAGATATTAGGGGTCTGTTTTTCTTCCTTTCGCAGCATGAGCAAAACCAAGCAGTTCCTTAGTGACTCCAGACTTTACACTTTCACTTTCTTGTGAAAAGGGGATGGATTTTTGGTTAGCTAAATGCAGGGGCAGCTCTATGGGTTGCCTGCCGTCAATCAAGTCATATAGGTGAGCCCCTGGCAGCCTGCAGGCACTCTCACAACAGTTTGGGAAGGTTCTGCTGATATAGACACCGACCAGTCCTGTCTTTATAATACATCTGGCGCTGGCTAAATGGGATACATTTCTAATCTGAAAAGGCGAACCCGGGGAGCTCATTAGCAAATGACGACATCCACCTCAGCCATCTCAAATATAATAAAATAAGAAGAAATCCTCCAATGTTAAGCTTATGGAGAAACATAGCAATTGGTAGTTAGAGGGGCTTCCTCTCCCCCACACAGCCTGGTTCAGGATTAACACCAAAACTGAAATAAACTTCAGATTAATCTTGCAAGTGTGATCCCCCTGCCTTATAACATTAGATTAAACTTCTGACTTTGAGTCCTTGATGATTTGCTTGGATCCAGTCTTAAACAATGATCTTGGAGATGCTAGAAAGTTACAGTCTACATACAGAATATTAAATTATTATTATTAATTTCATTTCTTAATTTGATTAGGGCCTTTTTCTGTAGAGTACCATCGTACCAACTTCTTTTATTCTAGAAGGGATCTCTGCATTCCTGTCATATGCATGTTTATATTGGATACTTTTCTTTATATGTTTTATTATATTGGTTGCCATTCCAAAAATTAAGAAACTGAGGGTATGTCTACACTACAGCGTTAATTCGAACTAACTTAGTTCGAATTAGTTAATTCGAACTAAGCTAATTCGAACTAACGCATCCAGACTAAAAAACTAGTTCGAATTAGCATTTTGCCAATTCGAACTAGCATGTCCACACAGAGTGGACCCTGAAGCGGGGTTAAGGATGGCCGGAAGCAGTGCCAGCAGGGCATCAGATGAGGACTTAGAGCGTGGAGCTGCTGTCTCAGGCTAGCTGAGGGCTGTGATTAAAGGGACCCAACCCCCACCCCGGACAGACAGTTCTCAGGGGTGCCCTGCTTGCAAAGCAGTTCTGGCTTGGATTGCCCAGAGTACCCACACTGGGCACATCACAGCACTCGGCCATCAGACCGGCTGCACTTGCCGCAGGCTGCCATCTGGGGAGAGGGGGCAATTGGGGGGCTGCAGGAGAGGTTCTACCCCCAGAAGCCCACAGAGCCAGCCCAGTCCTCCCCATCGGGGGCTCGTACCCCATTCCTCCCTCACCTCCTTCCACTTACCCCTCCCTAGCCCCCCTTCCTGATGTACAAAATAAAGAAAACGTGTGGTAAAAAATAGAACCTCTTTATTGAACAAAACTCGGGGAGACTGGGAAAAGGAGGTGGGATAGGGGAAGAGAGAGGGTGGGAGAGGGGAGGGCAACTACAACGATCAGAGGTTTGGAAGCGTTCCGATATGAAGAGAGGCTAAAGAGACTGGGACTTTTCAGTTTAGAAAAGAGGAGACGGAGGGGGGACAGGATAGAGGTCTCTAAAAGCAGGAGTTGGGTGGAGAGGGTGCATCAAGAAAAGTTCTTCATTAGTTCCCATAATAGAAGGACTAGAGGACACCAAAGGAAAGGAATGGGTAGCAGGCTTCAAACTAGTAACAGAAAGTTGTTCTTCACAAACCAAAGAGTCAACCTGTGGAACTCCTTGCTGCAGGAGGCTGTGAAGGCTAGAACTAGAACAGAGTTTAAAGAGAAGTGAGATCAAGTCATGGAGGTTGGGTCCATGGAGTGGTATTAGCCAGGGGTAGGAGTGGTGTCCCTGCCCAAAGTTTGTGGAAGGCTGGAGAGGGATGGCACGAGACAAATGGCTTGGTCACTGTCTTCGGTCCATCCCCTCTAGGGTCCCTAGGGTTGGCCGCTGTCGGCAGACAGGCTACTGGGCTAGATGACCTTTGTACGGCCATTATAAGCTCAGGGCTCAGGGTCGGGGGTCTCAGTGGATCACCTTAATTTTCATGCACACCTGCTCCTGGGTGGCCAGGCTGGCATCTCTCCTGCCCTAGACGGTCACTTTCCTGTGCCTAGTGCGGAGGTCGTGGATGAGGTCCACGATGTCCGCACTAGACCAGGCGGGTGCCCGCCTCTTGCGGTCCCGGGAAAGCTCCCGGGAGCCGCCAGCCTGGTCCCGGGAAGAGGGGGAGGGCTGGGGGGCATCGGGTGGCTGGCTCGAGCCGTGCGAGGTGCAGGGTCTGCTAGCTGGGTGCTGGCAGGCTTGCATCTGGCACGGGCATCGTAGCCAGCCCGTGCCCCTTTAAGGAGTCCGGGGCTGGGAGGGGGGCAGAAGAGTTTCCCTGGTGTTGGCCAGAGTGGCCACCAGGAAAAGCTACGGAGGGCTAGCCTCCCACTAGTTCGAATTAAGGGGCTACACACCCCTTAATTCGAACTAGTAAGTTCGAACTAGGCTTAGTCCTCGTAGAGAAATTAAGTTCGAACTAGCGGAGCGCTAGTGTAGTGCCTATCAAAGTTAATTCGAACTAACGTTCGTTAGTTCGAATTAACTTTGTAGTGTAGACATACCTAGATTGATTAAGGGCCTTATCCAAAGTCCTTCAAAGTAGTATTTTAATTAATTTAATCAAATCAATCTTCCCTCTCCCCCCCCCCGGAAAAAAAAAAGAACAGGGAAAATGACTCATGTTAAACACTGTTTTTATTAATATAAAACACTGGTTCAGTGAAACGTACAGAAGCACTGTGCATTTTTTGCTTATAAACTACATAATCAGCAAACTAAATGGAAACATATCTTCAGGTAGACTGACTTGATTGCAGGCCAGTAGGCCTTTTAGAAATTTATGACAGGAAAACAACTGTGTTTCAAATTTTGACTTATGTACCCTTATATTGTTCCCGTTCAGGCAAAAGTCCTTTTGCGCAAAACTTTTGCGCAAAAGGGCCAGTGTAGACAGCCCAGATTTGTTTTCCACAAAAAAGCCCCGATCGTGAAAATGGCAATCGGGGCTTTTTTGCGGAAAAGCACATCTAGATTGGCACAGACGCTTTTCCGCAAAAAGTGCTTTTGCGGAAAAGCATCCGTGCCAATCTAGACGCTCTGTTCCGAAAATGCTTTTAACGGAAAACTTCTCCGTTAAAGCATTTCCGGAAAATCATGCCAGTCTAGACGTAGCCCTAGACTCAATGCTGATGAACATACTTGCAAAGTCACCTGGACTGCCGTAAGGGAAAAAAAAGGGGGAATAGACACCATACAACGGTTCAAATTTGCTGATTCGTAAGCCCACACCCAATTTGATAACATCAACAGTTCTAGACCCAGTCCTGCACAATTTTTCTTCATGTGCACAGGCTCACAGTAGTCAGTAGAAGTACTTGCATCAATAAAGATTGATTCCACCAATAAAGGTTTGCAGAATTGGTCCCTCGAACCTTAAGTCTTCAGTTATACAAAGTCAATAGCATATTTTCAACTTTTAAAATAAGCAACTCTCTTCTAAATGGCATAACATAACATTCTTTTTAAATACTTCCAAGGCAAAAGTCACAGACACACACACAGAAATTCAACCCTGTTTTTCTACTGATTGAGAAGCAAGCAGATCTGGGCATAGCTGCTTTGCACTGTAACCCCCGCTGCATCTTACTGTGGCTTCTAAACTCTCCATTGACTGTACACATTTATGATGACAAACGAACCAGCAGCTCAACTGTTGGCTTAATGTACCATCTACCATCATAGTTACGATTAGAAAGGACTGCTCTTTATAATTACTGCTCTCAAGTACTCTCATAGTATTATTCTTTGAGCTGAAGCTTCTTGCACTATTCTCAGCCCAAAGTTGGATGAAAACAAAATCTGGCCAAACTTCATTGGGCTATTTTAAAAATTGCTTCCTTTAAGGACACTTACATTTTCTAGCCAGGGTCCAGCATATCCTATCATTCTGCCAAAAAGTTGTCTCAAATTTCATTCCTTTCCAGAGAACTGTGATTCAGAAACTAAGCTTGCATTTTTTTTAAAGGGCTTTTATCTGCAATAGTTTGGGACAACCTGCATAACTCTCTTGTTGACTTTGCTACTTGTGAAGAACACAGCTATTCTAGTCTTGTGCTGATAAATACCAGCATAAATTCCATATCGAATCTATCAGATGACTCTGCAGTTTGTTATTATATATGATACTGCTGTGTATTTGATATACAGCTCTGCACAGACAAGTTGAGTTGCAATATTGACCCCCACTGAAGTCAACTGGAGTTCTGGCACTGACTTCAGTGCAGCCAGAATTTCACCCTTGCAGTCCAGTTCCTCTGGATGGACATCAGTAATTATTAGGGGCCTGAATCTCCTCTCACACCAGTTTTGCAACAGTCTACCTCCACTGCCATCACAGGAGTAACTCCTGATTTTGACCAGACACAATGAGTTCAGAATTAGGACCTAGAAGTATTATAACACATTTCCACCCACTGGGATTGCTATTCATTACACTGTGCTTTGCCACCATGGATATATAGCCACAACAGTAATAATTCATAATAATAGGATCTTTGAAAAGAAGCTGAATGCTACATATGGAAAACCTTGCTGCTTCCTGAAGAAATAACACAGATGAGTGCAGGCAGCCTGGCAAAACGTCATCCTTTCATTATTATGCTAAACTTGGATGCTCAGTGTCCTACATGCTTCGAAAAATTAATTCCTTACCAATATTCCATTTTCTCATTTAGGAATGAATAGGGCCTTAGGAAGCAGGATATATATAATAGCGAGCCAGGCTTGCTGCTTGGCACAGAGTGCATCGCTAATGAAGATTTACAGTGTTCAGGTAAAGCTGTCTGTTAACAAGATAGCCTATGTTGAAAAAAGGAAACTTTCTAAACCAAGGTGATCTCCTTTGTCAACGATAATAAATAATAATAATATTTAAATCAGTGCCCCTTCTATCATCAGATCTGATACGACAATGGTACCCTGAGTGCCACAATTTCAATTCATAACGAGCATGGTCATTCAGCGCTGTGCTAATTTGTGTTGTCATGAGCTATTTCATAACACTGACAGTCTCCCCACTATGTGTTAATGCATGCGGCATATTTCCATTTCATTACATAGTCGATCTGTTGGAAGTGCCATATCCTACTAACCTTCAAAGGAGCTCCACTGCACATAAACAGAGAAGTACGGTGGTAACAGGATAAAGAAGTGATGATAATGACAGGTATATTGTGCAATTAGTGTAAAAATATCAGATTAGAATGGTGCAATTTGATGATGCCATAGATCAGGCCTGCACAACATACAGCCCACGGGCTGCAGGCGGCCTGAAGGGGCTCACTCTACGGCCTGCGACAACTTTCGGAAATAACTTTCGCTCCCCTCTGCCTCCCTCCCGCTCTCCTCTACTCCCCTTTTGAATGCAACGCTCTCTTGTGCCGGCGCCTCTCCCCCTGACGTCAGGGACGCACACACGATCTGGCCCTGCCCTACCTCTGTGTGCGGCCTCGCCCCCGCTTCCGGCTCCCATCCCAGGATTCAGTCCACCTGCATGCCACTCGGCTGGGCAGCCGCTTGTGTGGCGCAGACTGCTGTCAGAACACCGCGCTCCCCATGCAGCATGAGGGTTGGCATTGTTGGAGTGCGGGGCGGGTCGCCCTCGCCACCGCGGGGTGGCCCTACCCCGTCATAGCTCGCCACCTGGTAAAATCTACGCCCCGTCGATATTATAACTTGTATCAGTTATTTCTTCTCTTTGTGTGTGATTGTGAGTCTTTCCCTTGTGTGTGAATTTATTCAACAAAATCTTGACACGTGTTGGGTTTTTTTTGGCTCGACAAAAATGTTTCGCCCGCGTGTTCGGTATTTTTTGGGAGAGCATCTGGCAACCCTACTTGCGGCCCGCAGCTGTTTTCTTTGGAGTAATATGGCCCTCGCCACTTTCCAAGTTGTGCAGGCCTGCCATAGATAGATACTAAGAGACTGCATGAAAAATGAGGGAATTACAGCCAGTATATCTTGCAGTTCTGAGAGAAAAAGAACCCTGCAGCCATGCAGGAGTGTAAGGAGCACTAGTCTGAAAATAACAAGTTATCAGAAGGCAACAGAGAAGGGTCAGAGCCCAGAAGGGTATATTAGACAGTGATGGAGATGGATTCAGGAGAGTGGCCAAAGCATTTTCACTACCTTGTCTAAACACCTTGTTAAAGCCAATAAATCACTTATCTCTGGATGTGTCTGGCTTACTTATGGTCTAATCCCACAAACACTTTTTAACCAGCTTAGTGCTTACTACGGAGTATGGTTGTAAAAACTAAGCCCTTTAGTAAGTGTTTGCAGGATTTAGGCTCCAATTCAGGGGTGCATATCAGCAGCTGCATGAACTGATGGCTTTTAAAGAAAGCATTTCAGCACATGCATTTAAATCCCCCTGACATCAGTGTGACTTAGCATATGTCTGAAGTTATGCATATCCTTGAATGCTTTCAGCAATAGGCACTTGTTCCTGATTTGGAGCCTTAGTGAGGAAATACTGAATTGTGAAACATGGTTTATTACAGAGAAAAGCCCAAATTATATACTAAATGTCATTTAGAACATACTTTGGTACTGCCTCAGAGTGGGGGACCCAGAGTAGATGACCTCTTGCAGCCTCTTCCAGCCCTGCACATCTGTGGTCCTATTATTTATACTGAGAATGAATTGCTGTGGACTGACTCCACCGCCTTGAACCTTCCCTAAATTATTACATGCATCCAAAATGGATGTAAAATGATAGTCAATCTAAGAAGTAGTGTTTTACACTCACTTTTTGGTCACTCTACTTAGGTGTAAGTGACTTGGAAAGGGGAGAATCTGGCTCATTTTTCTACTAAACACAGACTACAAACAAAGTTTACCAACAGACTTTCTACAAATAAAGCATCAGGTGCTAAAGCATGCATTACAGAGTACAATGCAAAAGCAAACTCCAGGGAGAATCTAAGAGCTATTTTTACACGGTGACACCTTGGAATATTGTAGCTTTATTTTCTTGGCTCAAGAATAAAAAGCTTAGGATAATGTTTTCAAAAATGCTTCAGTGACTTAGGATGCTAAATGCCATTGTCAAAACTCAGGTAGGATCTTAGGAGCCTAAGCCTCATCGGAGATCAATGGGACTTAAGCTCCTTACTCTTAGCCATTTTTTAAAAAGTGATTTATTTAGCCTCCTAGTATACTTGAAAGATTTTTTGAAAATTGTACCCTTAGGTCTTATGCATGGCTATTTTCTCCAGCAACAAAAAAGGGAGCAAAAGCATTTTTGTTTCCTTTAATAAAAAAGTAAAACAAGCAACTTCTGACTTTCATTTGAGCTTCTATTTATGAAAAACCCCATTAATGATTGACTCTCTCTGGTGGCTGATTCAACAACAATTTCATCTGCAAAAAAAAATAAAAAATAAGAATATATAAATCCAGCCATGGACTAAAATCTAAAGATCAGGGAGAGCTGTGCTGCATAAGCAGAGCTTTTATCTTTGTGAAATCCCTTATCCAATTTTATTCCTAGGATTATTGGATGGTTATGAAAAGTTTGGTTAGTTGCTTTACATTTCTGCGTAATTCTGGACTTCAACCAGAAACAGAGCCATAAGAGGTGAAATACTGTCTATTTTGCTCAAGTTTTTTATTCTGTATTAGGCAGACTCCAGAGAATCAGTTAAGCATCAAGATTTTGAGCTACTTACCCAAACCCTTTGGAGGTTTATCCGTCAACATCCAAGACCTTATATTTTTTAAGCCAACACAGCGTGTATCAGTTATTTTGATGCTGATAGTTATATACATTTTAGAGTTTTTAAAAGGTGGGTCTTTAACAGATGACATTCATAAATTATTCTGTGGTCTGGGTTTTCAACCCACCCTGTGCTGACCTGATGAATGGAACAGGAGTTCATGTTACAGTGTTCTGCTTCTGAAATACAATGCTTAAAGATCACCATTCACTGAACTATCATTATTAAAACAGAAAGCAAGGAACTCCCATGAAAAGTAAACAGCTTTCTCTCGCCTAACACTCTTGGTTTTTTATCAAGCTATATGCTTGTTTACACAGACAAAAGCTGTGTAGAATGTTTTAAAATGATGCCAGCCACATAACAGACCAAATGCTAGATCTTTGGTACACCCGACAGGGAGTAATCAAAGCCAGAAGTTCTTTCATTTGTTTACTGTTAAACAAAGCACGTGGGTTTTATATATTTTCAGATCTACAATGCTTTTCTCTAAAAAAAATACCACCAACAAAAATAAGCTATTATAGATAAGTATTATATTAATGGAAAGTAATTCTATAATGGGACCATGGTTGAAGGAAGGTCATTGCTGAAAGCTACAAACCATGATAGTCATTACTGGAAAACAAAAAAAGCCACAAGGCATCTGGCGCACGCAAAATCAGTTGGTACACTGACTTGAATGGAACAACACCTATTTACATCAGCCTTGGATCTCTTCTTTTGTGCTTAGTAAAGAACTGTTTGATCTATTCTAAGAGAGAACTGATGATCTATTCTGTCTATGGAGGGTTTCTACATCGTCTGTTGCTACAGACAAATATCATCTGAGGCAGGGCTACTCAACTTTGGAAGCCCCGAGGGCCACAATGATACTCACAGCACATGAGGAGGGCCACAACTTAAGTGTGGTTGCATAAACATGCAAATATATATGCAAATATATGCAAATAGCTTCTTTCACACTGAGGGACATGAATACAAAGATTAAGGCAAGACTACACAACATGCAGGCCCCCATTTAAGTCAGTTCTGCTGATATTAATAAAAGGCAATATTTACCCAATTTCCACCCATATGACAGCACTTTTAATGAGCAATGATAATCCAGGGATTTAAATACTAAAACACATATCAACAGAAGACCATTATATTGACTATATTTTTGTTTTGGCTTCACAACAGTCCAGGGATTTAACTACTAAAACACATAGCAACCCAAACTGCACCGTGGGCTGCAAACAAACAGGCCATGGGCTGCATGAGGCCCATGGGCTGCGTGTTGAGTAGGCCTGATCTAAGGGAATATTCTTTTGGGTTTCAGGTTTTGTGACTAAAAAGCTGGAAAAGTCTGACATGTTCTGAAGGAGTAGAGCTCCAGTCTCTACGCCATATAGGCTAAACCCATGAATAAATATGTCATGGATTTGGGAAATAGCACATGGCAGCTACACTTGGGTATGACAGAGCAATAAAATGTCAGGGTTTGAAACTTCAGTTTAAAGAACAGCGACAGTTGCAAAAGGCTCCAGAGATGACATTTATATTCTATTTTTACAGTAAAAGTGAAGACCTTTAATAAGTTTCTACGGCCAATAGTCCATGTTTCAAGGAACAGGGTGCGTTTCTAATTCTAAACCAACCCTTTAAAAGAGAGAACATTTTTCATAAAACATGTCTTTTAAAAAATGCAACGCAGCATGTGTTACAAAGGATTATGCTCTACAGACATGCCTGCTATGAACTCTTCTGCCAAGAAATTCTTCCTATGAATCTGAAAAAATGACTCAGAGATACCAGAAAACTACTGAACTGACTCTGCTAGTGGTCCAATGGGACTGCCGTTGAAGAGCAACCATTGACTGCGCAGAACAATAAAAGCAGGTTAAATATACAGAATATTTGACTATTTGCTCCTGTATTAAACAGGTGAAACACATAAATTAATAGGAAGGTGGAATTTGGATGAGAATGCCATAGGTGGGTGGCCAGTGTAGGAATAAGGGCCAAGAACACAGCATTCATTTCCTTAATCACTTTGTTGTGAAAGGTGTAATTTTTCAGCTATGAATAGAGAGCATAGCAGTACAGTATTTTTAGATGTGCTGTTTTAGTATGTGCCTGCTCTTGCTTTGGCACTGTGCAAGCGTGGGCAGATTTTTAAACAGTGAGAGCCAAATACGTTTGCTTGAGGCTTATCCTCTTGCCAAACAGCTTGGGAGATCTTGATCATGGAAAAAAGAAAGCTTTCCACCTTTGCACCTTCAGCCAAAGCTGGGAGAACAGTGGCTGGTGAGAACCAATGAAGCCGCTCATCTGACTCCAGTGGCAGAGAAACTTCTAGGGAAGGTCAATGTGTAACCATCACTGGGCAGATTTGAACCTGGAACCTCTGGGAGCTAAGTATAGGAGCCTCTACCCTCTGAACTAAAAGCCAGCTGGTTCCCAACTCATGCTGTAGAGGTCTCTTAGTCTTAACTGTTGCTGTGGTCTAGGTACCACTTGCATTGCTGAGTAACCACACTAGGGCTATGTCTACACTGGCATGATCTTGCTCCAGAGATATGCAAATGACGCTAAGGGTGGAATATTGCCGAGCCTCATTTGCATATCTAATGAGCCGCCATTTTTGCGGAAGAGGCTCTTGCGCCAGAAGGAGCTGTCTATACTGCCCCTCCTTGGGCAAGAAAAACCCTCTTGCATAATGCCGCTATTCCCAAAAATAATCATTGTAGCGGCATTGCGCAAGAGGGTTTTTCTTGCGCAAGAAGGGGCAGTGTAGACAGCTCCTTCTGGCGCAAGAGCCTCTTCTGCAAAAATGGCAGCTCATCAGATATGCAAATGAGGCTCGGCGATATTCCACAGTTAGCCTCATTTGCATATCTCTGGCGCAACATTGGGCCAGTGTAGACATAGCCTAGGTGTGTGGGTTACAAATACACCAAGTTCCAAAGACTTTGCGGGCTTCTCAGTGTATGGGGGATGCACGCCTGTATTACAAACAGCTATACGCTGGCTGCTAATTGTCCACAGAGCAGTCCATTGCTGCAGTGGCAGTAGCCAGGAGCTCCATGCTCTTTTATATCACCAGGGCCCTGATCAACTGCCCCCTATATTCCCTGCACCTGCTGACAGGGATTGCTGGGGGCAAAGGACGCAGTTGATCAGGGCCCTGGTGATATAAAAGAACATGGAGCTCCTGGCTACTACCACTGCAGCAGTGGCCGAAGCCCTGGGCCCTTAATACTACTGCTAGACACACCATATGGCTGTGAAGGTTTTGGGCGGAGGAGGGGTGGGTGGGTGCCATCACATTCTGAAGCTGAGGAAGCTGCAGCAGGTAGGGTTGCCAGATGGTTTCAACAAAAATACTGGACATGCTTGACATTACATCACAATCTACATTCCATCTTATTTAGAAAACACCGGACATTTATATTTATTTATATTTTCTCAGTTTGTTTCCCTGAACAGAAAGCTCAAATACTGGACTGTCCAGTTCAAAACTTGACACCTGGCAACCCTGGTCGCAGGTGAAATAAGTAAGACCCATGTCACACAACCCTACTTCTTTTACGGAAAGTGTTAAAGTCACTAGAGGTGCTGAGGGGGGGAAATTTTGTTGAATCAAAAACTGATCCCCTCGCTGGACTGCTTTCCATCATGGGTCCTACCAAAGTCGCATAGATCTGTGAGGTTGATCTTGCTCATTTTTCTGAGGTTCAGTCCAGGGCAGGCCCTATTGGTGTCATGCTGACCACAGTGAAACTCCCTTCCCTGAGTGTGCTGACTGGATTTCCTTGTGTGTCTATTTTGAGAATTGAAGCCCTCATATGAATCATTTTGTTCATGACCACGTATCTTCTCTTGTTTCTGCCTAGTCTTCTACACTGACCGGAAAGGGAGGGGATATTTTACGATCAGAATCCTGTGACTACCGCTCAGCCCCATAGGGTTGGTGGTTAAGGGCTGCCACACGGTCCCATGCAGTGGGGATCTGGGCAGTGGGAACACAGGGCAGCTGCCTGGCCTCACAAGGTTAAAGGTCTGGGACTGCCACTCATCCCTGCAGGGTGTGTGGGGGGTCCAGAGTCAGGGTCTGCTGCTATGCCACCCAGCCCCTATGGCCCGGGTTACACATCGTGGGCATCCTATGCAGCCATAATGAAAAATATTTTGAGAACCACTATATTAGATCATCTCATCCTCCCCCTTCCAGAGTAACAGGGCTCCCTGGAGTATATTTTATAGTGCTTGTGCAGTCTAGTTGTAAGCATCCCATGTACTGGGGATTCTACCTATGCACTTAAGAGACAATTCCTCAGCCATACACATTTCACTGTTAGGAAGTTTTTCCTGAAATTCAGTCTAGAGATACCTTTTCTTAATTTCATCCTATTCCTAGTTATACCCTAGGCATCACTTTAAATAATTCTCTCCACCTATGGTGTTTATACCCATCCTATAATTGCAAGCCTCTCTTATGTTCTATGAATTATTTAACAAATGAACCACCACTCAGAAAAAGCAGTCTTGAAGTTTATTCCAATTTGACATATCATTGAAACTGGTGATTTCAAAATACAGGAGGCAGATTCCATTCCCATTTTAGTCAGTGGCAAAACTCTAAGGCTGGGTCTAGACTGGCAAGTTTTTCTGCAGAAGCACCTGCTTTTGCAGAAAAACTTGCCAGCTGTCTACACTGGCTGCTTGAATTTCCGCAAGAACACTGACGATCTCATGAAAGAAATCAGTGCTTCTTGCGGAAATACTATGCTGCTCCCGTTCGGGCAAAAGTCCTTTTGCGCAAAAGGGCCAGTGTAGACAGCTCAGATTTGTTTTGCGCAAAAAAGCCCCGATTGCGAAAATGGCGATCGGGGCTTTTTTGCGCAAAAGCACGTCTAGATTGGCACGGATGCTTTTCCGCAAAAAGTGCTTTTGCGGAAAAGCGTCCATGCCAATCTAGATGCTCTTTTCCGCAAATGCTTTTAACGGAAAACTTTTCCGTTAAAAGCATCTGCGGAAAATCATGCCAGTCTAGACGTAGCCTAAGGGTACATCTACACTAGCCCTCTAGTTCGAACTAGGGAGGCTAATGAGAGTGACTGAAATTGCAAATGAAGTGCGGGAATTAAATATCCCCGAGGAGTAACAGCTAATTCGAGCTAGGGGTTTACTTCGAACTCCTGTTTCACGGCCGCGTGCAGATGCGGGCAGTTATTCTGGGCTAGTCAGTTTCCAAAATGGCGACCGCCCGGGAACATGCTAATGAAGCGTGGGATATTTAAATCCCGCGCTTCATTTGCAATTTCGGTCGCCCTCATTAGCCTCCCTAGTTCAAACTAGGGGGCTAGTGTAGACGTACTCTAATTGACCTGAAAGAGAGCAAGATCCAGCCCAAAATAATCAAATCAGAGTGACGTATATTTCAATACACAGTGATACCTACCCAGTGTAAGACAGGAAATAATCCTATTCATGCAGTGCAGTCTTGCGGTGAGCAGACTTTACCACATGATAAGTACTCTCACTTTTAAATCAGCAAAGCCTTACTCACAGAAGTAGCCATCCTGCAATTAATAAAGTGACGTACTTGAGCAATGGTTTGCAGGACTGGATCTCTGCTCTGTATGTTCACATGCCAATACAGCTTTGTATAAAACTGATTTTAAAATGGCAAACAGAATTCATAGATAAGTTCCCGTTTGTTAGAAGAAAAAAACATTCTAAAGGGAAGAGCTGTGTGGTATTTTAGAACTTTCTATAACAAGATAAAAATATACAAGAATGGGAATGTTTGCCACTATAGTTCTACAAATATATAGTTTCATAAAACGCAAAATACTGGCTAGGTGGGAGGGGAGGTGTCTCCAGGTACGTCTAGACTACATCCCTCTGTCAAAAGAGGGATCTAAATTAGGCAAATCGAAAGTGCAAATGAAGCAGGAATTTAAATATCCCACGCTTCATTTGCATAATGGCGTCCGGGCACTTTTTCGAAAAGGGTTTATCGAAAGTGAAAGTGCCATCTAGACACGGTTCTTTAAAAAAACACCCTTTTTAAAAAGATCCCATAGTCCAATGGCACTTTCACTTTTGAAAAACCCTTTTTCGAAAAAAGCGCTCCGACACCATTATGCAAATGAAGCACAGGATATGTAAATCCCCGCTTCATTTTCACTTTCAATTTGACTAATTTACATCCCTCTTTTGATAGAGGGATGTAGTTTAGACATACCCTTCATGTCACAATTTTTCTTTTCTTATGCAGAAAGATTCGTCCAATGCTACAGAACATTCATCAGTTAGAAGAGGGTATGGTTTAGGTTATGAACATGTACAGTAGACTTCCAATAATCCGGAACCTATGGGACCTAGGTGGTGCCGGATTATCAGATATGATGGATTATCAGGAGGTACTATAAGATGGTTATATATATACTGTATACATTATATACTGTATATAAAGTGTTCTTAACTCTTTTTATTGTACATACTGTATACAGTATACTGTAATGTTTTAGTTTTTTAAAGACTTTTTTACCCTTTTTGTTCAGTTCAGCTGCTGCCGCTGTTACCTTGTGACTCCTTTTTTTCCGAAGCTCACTCACTAGGCTCTTGCCATTTTGATGCCGGACTATCAGGAGTGCCGGACTATTGGATGCCGGACTATTGGAGTTTTACTGTAATACGATTATTTTAGATACACTAGAGGTAAACAACAGACAAACCTTAGCTGAAAAATTTCTCCCTTGCAACTTCTTAATGTCCACAGGCAACTGTACTCTAGGAATCCATATGAGATAGACAATTACTCTGAGCCACTCCAGACGGAGGTGAACTATGGAGGAAAAATTGAAATCCTGGCTGGAAGTATTCAAATTCTTAGTACTCCCTCTAATTAGCCTCTCCATCCTGGCTTGTAGGTGAAAAACTCTCTGATGTGAACTGGCACAGAGAGTGAAGCTAATGTGTTTACTATCCCCTCTCCTTTACTGTTTAGCTCTGGCTGACACCTCATTTGCCTTTGACTTCAGTCATGGGAGTTTGAGCTGCTCAGCACCTCTTAAGAGTTAGTCCCCAATCCCAACTGTTGGTATTATGAAACACAGGACATCAGTGAAAGTTTTTTTTTATTCATTTCATAGGAATTGGGTTCAAAGAATTAAACCAATTATGTCTATGAAAAAATGCTCGCTGTACATTTTCCACAGAGAGAGCTACAATTCTATGATCCAACTCCTGCCAGCTCAAATAGCCTGCTACTCTTAATAACACTTTGGCTATGTATACACTACATGCTTCTTGTGCAAGAAGCCTTTTGCGCAAAAACGTCTTACACAAGAGCACATCCACACCTCAATGCACATCGCAAAAGCAATGCGCTTTTGCACAAAAGAGCGTCCACACTGCATGGACGCTCTTGCACAAGAAAGCACTGATTGCCTTTCACAGAATGGCCATCAGAGCACCTGTGCGTTTTGTGATAGGGAGCATCCACACTTGCCTTTTTGCGCAATAGCTATAGCGCAAAAAGGAGTTATGCCTCAAAAAAGGAGGTTTACCTATGCTGGAAAAAACCCTCTCTTCTGCTGCTTTACTGTTGATTTACTTGTGCAAAAGCACATTTGAGGTGTGGACGCTCCACAGGTTTTTGCGCAAAAACAGCTGTTTTTACGCAAAAACCTTGCAGTGTAGATGTAGCCTTTTGGTACGTCTACACAGCAGTGTTATTTTAGAATAACATCCGTTATTCCGAAATAACTATGTGAGCGTCTACACAGCTAGTCCGTTATTTTGAAATAATTTCAAAATAAGGGGAGGCTTATTTCAGTGTTTGTAAACCTCATTCCACGAGGAATAACGCCTCTTCCGAAATAACTATTTCCGAATAGCAGTAGTGTGGACACTCCACTGCTGCTATTTCGAAATAGCTCCTCCCCAAGGCCATTCAGAGTAATTACTCCCTAGTACTTGCGGAGGCTCTAAATTGAGGTAGCGTATCCACATTAGGGGAGCCTGCCTTGGACCAATTTCCAGGCTTCCCTGTAGTGCAGATGTGCTATTTTGAAATAAGATATTTTGGAATATTTCTTCCAGAATAGCTTATTCCGAAATAATTGTGCAGTGTAGACGTAGCCTTTCAGACAGAGATCAGGGTTTCAATAACACTTCTAATTACTGATCTGGCAAGGACTCCTCTTTGATCCTGAGACATCTGTGAGCTTTACTGAGTATCCGGTCCCAAGTAGGGATGTTAAATATTGGCTAATTAAATACCATGAATTCTTATCAGTTAGTGGACTATTCTATAGTATCAGAGGCAGCAGCGCGGGGTGCAAGGTGGGAGTTGGTCTGTGAGGGGAGACAGTTTAAAAACCAGCTCCCCTCACGGACTAGCTGCTTGTCGTACCACATGGCTGCTTCTGATACAGAGGCAGCAGCACAGAGTGGCTACAGTTCCTGTCCAGGGAGAAGGGGTGGGGAGCTTGAGCTCCTACACCTGGCACAGACCCGGCACACTGCCTGCCTACCTGGCTCCTAATACACTTTAAATGCAGAGCCACGGTGGGAGTAGGTCCCGGACCCGGCTTGAGCCAGACAGCTTGAGCAGGGCTGCCAGCCAGTCTGCTAAAAAATTAATTGGTTGGGGAGGGGAGGGAAATGCACGTAGTCCATAGCATTAACCTACAAGCTTTTGCGTATCGGTCAATAGACTGCACTCTTACATCTCTAGTCCCGAGCAAATCCATCCTAAGGAGACTTCCAAAATGAAAAAAAGGGCTTCCCACCTCTTCTCCCCCCTCACCTCACGGTCCTTGGATGACATTGATACAAATCAGGACTCTAACCTCAAAGTCACAGATCTTCCTGATGTTTTACTGAGTCAGCACACCAAGTTTGCTATGTGAATGGGGAGTATTCGTAAACAAGAGTAGCTTTGCTTGTAGAAAAAAAATCAAAATGTACAACAGTCAAATGTCATGGCAGCCGACTAAGTTGGGCCTGTTAAAGCAAATCAGGAAATAATTATAAAGACATGTCCACAGAGGACACAGTCTAAACTCAAATAACGTATTATTTGTGTAGTCTCAAGAGCTGAGCTTCAGCAGTCTGAATTTACTCTCATCGTAGGGGTGAGCCATTCCTCAGAGCCAAAGGACACTAGGAAGTGAGACTGTCAGGTGAACACATCTCGGCGTCTTTGCAAATGATCGTCAGAACTTCAGTTAATATAAGTTGTTGCTATGACAACGTATGTCAAAGAGGATAGGTCTCTTTCCCAACAATATTTAAATACACAGAGCTAAGTTAATAACATGGGGTCAGATCTTCAGCTGATGTAAACTAGCAAACCTTCATTAAAGTCAGTGTTGATTTACACCAGAAAACTTAAAGGATGTTTGGCTGACACTGACTGAACATGTCCTGTGATTCCACAAAAAACAGTAAAACCAATTATTTCATAAAATGAGCCCGATTATGCTAACCTCATTCACGTTCTCTATGAATACTCCATTGATACCAAGGAGAGTATATGACAAGTAAGGCCTTAGTTCTGCATTAACTCTTCCTTAATCTTTTAAAAAGTCATTAATTCTTAAAAAAGGGTAAATGAAAAGGACAATAGACCCCCTGAGAATACCTTGAACAGAGTGTAGGATGGAAACAGTTTTAAAAATGTATAAACAATAAAACCATCAGGCCTATTGATTTTACATTTACAATGTTTTGTAACACACAAGTTTTATATAGGAGATACCCCTATAAGTAGATAAAATCCATGGACATGAGGAAAAACTTCCTGTCAGGATGGTGAAATACTGGAGTAAATTGCCTAGGGAGGTTGTGAAATCTCCATCACTGGAGATTTTTAAGAACAGATTAGACAGACAACTGACAGGGATGGTCTAGCTGGTGCTTGTTCATGTCATGAGTGCAGGGGACCAGACTTGATGACCTCCCAACATTTGTTCCAGTTCTAGTATTCTATGTTTCTATGGTATGGCATAAAGGTTATCATTTAGTGACTCAGTTTGTTACATTAGCAAGTCTCAGTTGCCTAAACAAGGGCTGTCAATTCACATGCCTTAACGCCTGCAATTAACACAGGGCAGGATTAACGTGTTAATTTTTTAACACATTAATCACAGGCGTTAATGCTGCACTGCCCCTTTGAAGTACCACTCCAGTGCTTCAAAGGGGCAGTGCAACACGGAGCCTGGGATCAGCTGGGGAGTCCCCAACTAACCTCAGGCTCTACTGCCCCTTTGAAACACCCGGAGTCCCCAGCTGACCCTGCGCTCCAGGGAAGTGCACGTGAAACCGGGAACAGCTGGGGACTTCCCAGCTGATTCAGGGTTTGGGGGGAAATGCTGCGGGGAGCCTGGGATCAGCTGGGCAGTCTCCAGCTGCCCCTTTAAAACATCAGACGCAGCGTTTTAAAGGGGCAGCCACCGCACAGCTGATATGATCGGGGACTCCAGCTGATCCTGGGTTCCGCCTTGCACTGCCTCTTGGAAACACTGCTCCAGTGCTGTCTCTGGCGTTTCAAAGGAGCAGCTGCCGTGGAGCCCAGGGTCAGCTGGGGTCTGGTATAATTCTGGTATTATCCAAAGGCCATTTCAGCCCATGGCCCAGCTACAATATTTTCCATGGGACTGCATATCAACCAAGGATTACTGAATGCAATGTACTCTATCCATGCCCCATCCTTTCCCCATATGTTCCAGGCTTCTTTCTAGTGCGCCTCCTAGGAAAATCATTGGGGAGAGTGGTGCTGTAGTATGAGCTACACTCTTTAAGCAGCCTTTGCACCACCAGAGGGACATACAGAGGCAAAAGCAGGTTTCAGGACTGAGACAACTTTTTCCTCTCTAGGCTGGTCACAGTTCTTTGTGAAGGCTTCACATACAGATCTAACAGCTAGGGATGTGCTCAAGCCACAACCTCAGAGCCAGACATCCCCAACATCTGTGGTCTTTAAGATGCTAGTTCAAATCTTCCCTCTGAGCTAATCAATCCAAATTCTGCTCCTACATTCAAAGATATAAATCTGGAGTAACTCCTTTGATGCCACAGGAGTTACTTCTGTTTATATGCGTTTAAACCAAAAATAATACAACAATAATATATGGTGTCATGATTATGAGGGTTAGCCAGCAGCCTGGGGATTAAGGGGTTAACTACACCTAGCCAGGTGGAGTGACCAATAGGAATGTAGGTGGGATTTTTCAAACTGGGACAAAGGAATTTGGATTTTTTCTTTTCTTCCTTTTGTCTCTCTGGGAGAGTTCTCTGCAGCTACAGAGAGGGACAAGCATGTCTCTCTCTCTCCAAGACACCATTCTTCATTTTCTGTAAGTAGAGTAAAGTTTAGGTAGTTTCGTTAGGTTTTATTGTTTTAAGGATTGGGTATGGGATCTGAGATCTGGCACTGCTTAAAAGATGTTTTGGCTTTTCTTTGTAACTAAGTTCTAGGCCCATGGAGTTTCTCCATGAGTATATTTTGTTACCTTCCTCTCTAGTCATTATACTTGCAACCGGAATATTGTTGTAATAATAAAAGTTCTTTCTTTTCTTTTTATTAACCTGGCAGTGGTTAATGGTGTGCCCTGATTTTTGTTTTAGGGGTAAGATTTCCCAAATGATCTTTCCCCTGATTTCTTTATCAACATTTGGGTGGTGGCAGCGGAAGTTTTATTCCCAAAATCTAGGGTTTTAAGATCTTGGGGGGAAGTTTTATACCAAAGCCTGGTAGATAAGGCTTTGGGGTACACTTGCTGGCCCCCACTTCTGCATTTATCATGCCAGAGTGGGGAAGGAGCCATGACATATGGAAAGATACCATCTCATAGAACCAGAAAGGATCTTGAGTCCAGTCCCTGCCCTCACAGCAGGACCAATTACCATCCCTGACAGATTTGCCCCAGATCCCTAAATACAGTAAAACTCCAATAGTTCGGCATCGAATAGTCCGGCACTCCTGATAGTCCGGCATCAAAATGGCAAGAGCCTAGTGAGTGAGCTTCGGCAAAAAATGAGTCACAAGGTAACAGCAGCAGCAGCTGAATTGAGCAAAAAGGGTAAAAAAGGCTTAAAAAAACTAAAACATTACAGTATACTGTATACAGTATGTACAATAAAAAGGGTTAAGAACACTTTATATACAGTATACAGTATATATATAACCATCTTATAGTACCTCCTGATAGTCCGGCATATCTGATAATCCGGCACCACCTAGGTCCCATAGGTTCCGGATTATCGGAAGTCTACTGTAGTCCCCTCAAGGACTGAATGCACAACCCTAGGTTTAGCAGGCCAATGCTCAAACCACTGAGCTATCCCTCCCCCCTTAACTCTGCTGTTGGCTGTTCCACTACTCCCAGGTTTGGTGGGACTTGAACCCACCATCCTGCAATCCCCTAGGAAATCCCCTAGGCCACTCCTAAACCCACCCCTATATAGTACCCAAATAGGGTGGTAATTAACTGAGTGAGGCTCTACAATGCTCCAACAGCGTGTGGTTGTCTCATTGTAGAGCCTCACTCAGTTAATTACCACCCTATTTTTTTTCTGGGGAAAAAAATCCACCAGCAGATTATTTTGCAAACACAATGCTCCTAGGAGAATCCCGGCTGATTAGAATAGGAGAAGCATATAACACACACAAGCCAATGTGTTTCAGTGCTTCCTTGAAACATGGTGATGTCTGCTCTGTTCCCCAGTTCTTGCTGCTAGACAAACAGATGTCACCCAGTAATCTAAAAAGATACAGCAGTATTCATCTCTGGGTACAACCCTTTCTGTTTGTTTGTTTGTTTGACAATGATCTCTTCTCCTCCTCTTCCCAAATTACCCGAGCCCAATTTGTATTACTCCAGCACTGTTTTGTGGGCTGGCAGGGTCAGTTAACTGCATGAACATGATGGCTTTTTAATAAGAGGTTGTCCTTTGGTGCGGTAACACAAAACAGATTGCCATTTAAGGCAACACTAACTAGCTCAAGCTACAGTTGGGCATGCTGAGAAATGCACTCTTTTAGATCTATAAATACATTTATTGTGACAGTGTCTCAGACAGTGCTATGACAAGAGGTACTAGATGAATAAATGCATCAGTGTCCTCACAAAAACACCCCCATAATGGGTGCTTGTGATGGGGCATCTGCCCCACACTGGCCCTTTCAGGGTTAAAACGCAGCTTTGAGAGAGGCTCGAGCTGTGGAGCAAGCAGCTGAAGCAGATAGCAGTGAATTAGGGCCCAGCTGAGGGCAGTATAAATATGGGCTCCTGGCTAGGAGGAGACAAACTCACTCTTGTTCTAGCTGTGGAGCAGGAGGGACCTAGCTGCCAGGACAGCTTAGAGGCTTCCTGACTTAAAGCAGGGCTGGAGAAGCTCTGGCCAGGAAAGATCCCAGGCTGCAGGGCCTGAGAGTGCTATGGCTGATGGGGGCAGCCATGGTAGGCAAAGGCAACAGATCCGCACCCCCTTGCCAATGAGGAGCAGCCATTTCAGCCTGCAGTTTGCCCCTGTGGCAGGGGTGGGCAATAAAATGGCTGTGATTCACCTGAGTTAGTCCCTGGTGGGCCACTGCCACTGTGTATGTACCTTTCCTTCGCAGGTATCGGACGATCAGAACGCGACTCGCCGTTCACAGCCAATAAGAGCTGCAATTGTCCAATACCTGTGGTGGCACAGGTAAATACAGAGGTGGGGACCTGCCAGAGATTAACCCTGTGGACCGGATCTGGCCTGCAGGCTGGAATTTGACCACCTCTGGGCTAGATGAAGACTGTCAGTGGGTCACTGAGGCAAGATGGGCATAGGGGGCTGGAGGCCCCTAGAGGGGGAGGACCCCAGAGTGTGGGGGGTACTACAGCAGGGCAGTAGGCAGAGGATGCCATGGCCTGGGACGGAAGTGGTTCCTTACATGTAGGTGGAGGAAAAATAGGTAACAGCAGGGGAGACACCAGCCAAAAGGGGGTGTTCCAGAGCTGAAAAGCTAATTCCCAGAGTGACCAGCAGAGGTGCTGCAGCAGTGAGCTGTGCCATGTTAGTGCTATTTGGCACACTCATAGGCTCCTGTGAGAGGGAGGTTATCAGAGGAGTTGGTAGCACTGCCAGTTGCCCAGATCTTCCCAATCAAAGACCCTGTTTTCTGTTGTTTACATCTTGCCAAACTTGAACTACTTGCACTAAAGTTTTCCATGCTGGGAATCTGCTTCAGGCTGGATATTTTGGGAAAACTTTGACCAACATACACCAGCCATTTCCAAGAATTAAGCTGGGGAAAATATATTGTTCTGTCCTAGCTGCAAAATTCTGACGTTCCTCTGAAAAGCCTTCACACCCCCATGCTTTGGCATAGGGAATTGCTCAGTAGCCTCCTTAGATTTTACTAGCTAATGTTCCCCAAGATTCTGTTTGAACTCAACATGCTTCAGTCCACGGCTGAGCAGGACTTAATCTTGTGATTGCAGCTTTGGCTGCTGGGGGCTGTGCCAGGACCAGACACTGGAACTCAGAGCAGGGACCTGACTCTCCTGTGCACTCAGTGACTCCTTGTTGTGCCCGTATCAGTAGGAGGAGGACATTTCTTGATTTTAATGCAAAGGGACAACAGTTGGACCTGTGGGGAGAGTAGACTGGAGCAAGGAGCCTGGGACTGGAGGCCAGCAGGAGAAGGAAATGGAAACTAGGACTGGGAGTAGAGTGGGACAATGTAGACAAGGAGATTGTGATGAGGATCGAGGGAGGCAAACGGGGGAGCGAGGGGGGAAATGGGAGCCAGCAGATGGGTGGGGACTGAAATTGCATGAAGAGAAGGGGAAAAGGGAGGGAGTGAAAGAGACTGAAACTGGACTAACTCCACAAACAGATCTACCAATTCACAACCTAGAGCCTGATCCTACTCACACTGAGCTCAGTGGCAAAACTCCGAATAACCTCTGTCGAGCAGAAGCCAAGTCCTACAGCCTTAATAACAAATCCATGACCTGTGCGCTCATTCCTATGCTGATCCTTCCAGTACAAAGCCTGAGTTACAGTACAAAACTAGAAGCTACAGTATAAAACTAGGTCAGCATAACTACGTGGCTGAAGGGGTGTGAAAAATCCATGCCCCTGAGCAATGTAGTTATGTCAATCTAACTCCTGGGCTATGTCCAGACTGGCATGATTTTCCGCAAATGCTTTTAACGGAAAAGTTTTCAGTTAAAAGCATTTGTGGAAAAGAGCGTTGATTGGTATGGACGCTTTTCTGCAAAAGCACTTTTTGCAGAAAAGCGTCCGTGCCAATCTAGACGCGCTATTGTGCAAAAAAGCCCCAATCGCCATTTTCGCGATCGGGGCTTTTTTGCGCAAAACAAATCTGAGCTGTCTATACTGGCCCTTTTGCCCGAACGGGAGCAGCATAGTATTTCCACAAGAAGCACTGATTTTTTACATGAGATCATCAGTGTTCTTGTGGAAATTCAAGCGGCCAGTGTAGACAGCTGGCAAGCTTTTCCGCAAAAGCAGCTGCTTTTGCGGAAAAACTTGCCAGTCTAGACACAGCCATGGTGTAGATGGAAGAATTCTTCCATTGAGCTATTTACTGCCTCTCTCAGAGGTAGGCTCATTAGAGGGAGGGGAGAATTCCTCCCATTGGTGTAGGTAGCATCCAGGGCTGGCCCACAATATTTTGGCACTTGAAGCAGGGAGCTCAAATGACGCCCCCATGCTCCCTGGCTTGGGCCAAAAATTTTGAAAGGTCTCAATTCTGCCTTCTTCCTGTTCTACTCCTGTCCTGGTACTGTTCTGCTACCTACCTGTGCACCAGCAGCAGACACAGTTTTCTACACTCTGGGTCCTAGTGGCTCCCAACCCCCACAGTTTGGAACCTGAGGCGTCTGCCTCAGTTCACCTCATGGTAAGGCCAGCCCTGGTAGCATCTACATTGAAGTTCTGTAGCAGCACATCTGCCACTGTAGCATTTTATGTGTAGACAACCCTTGAGGCTTGTTAGCAAGGCAGGGTGTGGAAAAGCTTATTCTGCTGCTGCCAGTTCTGTACCCAGCGTGGCTGTGTCTAGACTGGCCAGTTTTTCTGGAAAATCAGCCGCTATTCCGGAAAAACTTGCCAGCTGTCTACACTGGCCACTTGAATTTCCGCAAAAGCACTGACGATCTCATGTAAGATTGTCGGTGTTCTTGCGGAAATACTATGCTGCTCCTGTTCGGGCAAAAGTCCTTTTGCACAAAACCTTTGCAAAAAAGGGCCAGTGTAGACAGCTCAGATTTGTTTTCCGCCAAAAAGCCCCGATCGCAAAAATGGTAATCAGAGCTTTTTTGCAGAAAAGCGCATCTAGATTGGCACGGACGCTTTGCCGCAAAAAGTGCTTTTGCGGAAAAGCATCCGTGCCAATCTAGACACTCTGTTCCAAAAATGCTTTTAACTGAAAACTTTTCCGTTAAAAGCATTTGCGGAAAATCATGCCAGTCTAGATGTAGCCCCTGTGAATAAATTGCAAACTCTGGTCCTGAGAACCACCAGTCAGCCCTTTTCATAGGCACTACAATTATTAAATTAATGATTCAATTAACCTGAAAGAATAAGGTACCACAACCCAGTTTTAAACCCAATTTCATGGCTACTAACATATTGCCTTCGGCCCAACTTTAATTACCTTCATCCCAGTGCTTTCCATCCTAATATACTGACAGAGATCTCATGGGTGTTGCGCTTAGAGAGTCATTAGGCACAAATGGCTAGCTTTTCACAGCAGTCCACTGAAGGCACATAAATCACATCCACACTTCTCAAAAGGACCATTTAGGAGGAAATTATCAATTTGTAACCATTAAGAGTGACTGGGAAACAAGCAAACAGAGCTAAAGCTTTGAAGTATCTACTAGTAACTTTCGTTAGTATTGGGAGGGGGGATGGCAAGCACTGAATGATAGTGTAATTAATAAAGATTATAACCCTTGCAGTGACTGGAATGAGCAGCAACAGAACTACATTAGATATGGATATACTAGTATATCTGTATCAAAGCATACATGTTACCTGTTCATATAAAAAGCATCCCAGATGATAACCTGCAAGATATATTCTGAAAAAAGCTACATCATTATCTACATTGGCAGCAGGGCAGTGTGCACTTAGGAATGTGATAGAAACATGAAGACATTTTAGGGATGGCATCTATAATGAGTTTACTAGACAGTGGAACTATACCTCTCAAAACCTTCTGGTTTTGTTACCCATGATTACCAAAGATTTACTCTTGCATTAAAACTCTTGAGTATCTCAATTCATTTGCTCCACTTAGGAAGGAACACATAGGCTGCGTCTAGACTGGCAAGTTTTTCCGCAAAAGCAGCCACTTTTGCAGAAAAACTTGCCAGCTGTCTACACTGGCCGCTTGAATTTGTGCAAGAACATTGACGATCTAATGTAAGAATGTCAGTGTTCTTGTGCAAATACTATGATGCTCCCTCTCAGGGATAAGCCCTCTTGCGCAAATGTATTTGCGCAAGAGGGCCAGTGTAGACAGGAGAGGACTGTTTTGCGCAAAAAAGCCCTGATGGCAAAAATGGCGATTGGGACTTTCTTGTGCAAAACCGTGCCTAGATTGGCACGGATGCTTTTCCGCAAAAAGTGCTTTTGCGCAAAAGCATCCGTGCCAATCTAGATGCTCTTTTCCGCAAATGCTTTTAACGGAAAAACTTTTCCATTAAAAGCATTTGCGGAAAATCATGCCAGTCTAGATGCAGCCATACAGAATGGGAAACGACTGTCTAGGAAAGAGTATGGCAGAAAGGGATCTAGGGTTATAGTGGACCACAAGCTAAATATGAGTCAACACTGTGATGCTGTTGCAAAAAACAAAGCAAACATGATTCCAGGATGCATTAACAGGAGCAAGACACAAGAAGTCATTCTTCCGCTCTATTCTGTGCTGATTAGGCCTCAATTGGAGTATTGTGTCCAGTTCTGGGCACCATGTTTCAAGAAAGATGTGGAGAAATTGGAGAAGGTCCAGAGAAGAGCAACAAGAATGATTAAAGGTCTAGAGAACATGACCTATGAAAAAAGACTGAAAGAATTGGGCTTGTTTATTTGGAAATGAGAAGATTGAGGGGGGACATGATAGCGCTTTTCAGGTATCTAAAAGCGCGTCACAAGGAGGAGGGAGAAAACTTGTTCTTCCTGACCTCTGAGGATAGAACAAGAAGCGATGGGCTTAAACTGCAGCAAGGGAGGTTTAGGTTGGACATTAGGAAAAAGTTCCTAACTATCAGGGTGGTTAAACTCTGGAATAAATTGTCTAGGGAGGTTGTGGAATCTCTATCAGTGGAGATATTTAAGAGCAGGTTAGACAGACAACAGGGATGATCTAGGCCAGTGGTCTCCAACCTTTTTTACCCAAGATCACTTTCTAAATCTCAGAACAAGCGAAGATCTACTTCCCCACCCTTCCCCCAAAACCCCACCCCTTCTTTGAAGCCCCGCCCTCTC
Organism: Pelodiscus sinensis; assembly: GCF_052426305.1. Classification (NCBI taxonomy): domain Eukaryota; kingdom Metazoa; phylum Chordata; order Testudines; family Trionychidae; genus Pelodiscus; species Pelodiscus sinensis. Next base: position 115,111,802 of record NC_143056.1, on the reverse strand, counting down.
TAGTCTCCTCCTCTCCATCACTTGCTCTTCCCAGCCCTTATACATTCTACACTGCCACTTTTTCCCCCAATTCTTATGTAAGAAGAGGTTTTTCCAACGTTTAGCCTGTCTAAACTGGACCAAATGTTAGAAAACCCCCTTCTTTTAGAATCCCCCTTATTCCTCGTGGAATGTGGAATATAGGGGTTACCGAAAGAGCATGTTTGCTCTTCAATGAAAAAAAGCAGAACAAATGCATCCCTGGATGCGGAAGAGTTTTTCCACGATATCTCTGGAATCCTGGAAAAAGTCCTGCAGTCTAGCCATACCCTCACTGGATTGAGACAGGATGTGTGGGCTCTGGGGTAGAAATGGGGGATTTGGGTGTGGAAAGGGGTGAGAGGTGCAAGCTCTGGGAGGAAATCTGGATGCAAGAGGAGGTGGAGAAGGGGATGCTGGCTCGGGGAGGGGGCTCCAGGGAATGTTGGAGTCTGATGGAGGGTTGCGGTACTAAGCAAGCCACAGGCTCGTGGCTGTGAGGATGCAGGAATTTGGGTTGGGGTATGTGAGGGCCTCAGGGCAGGGGGTTTCAGTGTATGATAGGCTCAGATCTAGGATCTGGGGGCATGCAGGAGTGTTATAATGCTGTGGCCAGATGGGGGCTTGGCCCCCAACTGGGGTTTTTTTTTGTTTTGGCTAGGCTTCATTTTTAAATAAAATACTATGTTAAACACAAAAAGTTTCTGCGTTGTCTTTATTTATGAGAAGGACAGGGAATCTGTTTTGAGTCAGGGGATCACTGACCCACAGAAAAGTCAGTTGGGGCTACACAAGGGAGATGCAAAACAAAAACAAAAACTCCTCCCAAAAAAACCCCAAGCCCCAACTGTGCTGGTGGGAGCAGGAGACATGGTACTGGGGAACGGTGCTAGTGGGTGCTGGGGCAGGGGACAGAGTGCCGGGGTGGGAGCAGGGTTCTGCAGCAGGGGACAGGGATGAGGGTGCTGGGATGGGGGCTGGGTTCTGCAGCAGGGGACAGGGTGCCAGTGGGGAACAGGAGTGAGGGGACAGGGTGCTGGGGGGAGGGGACAGGGTGCCAGTGGCGGCAGGGAGTCCCCTGCACCAGCCTCCTCCCAGGACTCCCCCCCACCCCGCCCCGCAGAGGAGGGAAGCCCCTGCGCGTGCCTCCTCTGGGGCCAACTCCCCCTCCCACGGTGCAGGGAAGCCCGCACGCATGATTCCTCTGGGGCCAACTTCCCCCTCCTGTGGCACAGGGAAGCCCCCACGTGTGCCTCCTCTGAGGCCAACTCACCCCTTCTGCAGTGCAAGGAAGCCTCCGCGCGCCTCCTCCAGGGCCAACTCACCCCTCCCACAGAGGAGGGAAGCCCCAGCGCGCGCCTCCTCTGGGGACTCCCCCCAGGCAAGTTCTCGGCACGCCAAAGAACTTAGGGAGGGGAGCAGCCTGCGCACTTCCAGAACACCCAGAAGTGGTGTGAAGCTGCAAGACTTCCATTCACACCACAGGAAGCCAGCACTACCTCCATTTTTGATGGAGGTAGGTAATGGAGCTTCTCAGAGGTGGGAGGGGGGCAAAGGGGAGCCTCAAACGCCTTGTGATCGACTGGTCGAGGCCTCTCAATCTACCAGTCGATCGCGATCGACCAGTTGGTTACCACGGATCTAGGCTGTGCTTGGTCCTGCCATGAAGGCAGAGGACTGGACTTGATGACCTTTTGAGGTCCCTTCCAGTCCTAGTTTTCTATGATTCTATGACTATTCACATTTATAAGACATAGCTCCTAAATTATTTTTGTAGAAAAGTGTCCCTATATATGAAGGGTGGGACTTTCAAAAGCATTCAGCATTAACCAAACTTCTCTCTCATTAAAGTCAATGGTAGTGATATCAAAGGACCTGATCCAATTCTACCAAAGCAATGGAGAGACTTTCTGGACTCACTACAATGACACTACATGGTTACTTAAAGTAAAGCACGTTTCCTTAATGTAAACATACACTCTTATTTAAAGTTAAAGGCTTTTCTGAGTCAGAGTCAATGTGCTCAGCCGCACTTTGGAGGATTAAGCCTAATGGGCCTAGTCACATAAATAAAGTTACAAGTGCGTGATTGCAAGATTGGGGCCAAAATCGATGGGAGCACCCTTCATGCCTCTGAGTGCAGCATTCAGCCCAATCAACATGCACACAGCACAATTCAGAATTATTTGAATATGTAAGGACTAAAATAGGCACAGCACTCTGCCTGGTAGAACACAATGGTTTTGTGGGAAATTATTGTGCTTGCAAAGTATGTATTTGTCAAACACTTCGCTAACATTTCTAAGCCAACTCTTTTCAGACAGGTCCTAGGCACTTGTTGTCATTGAAAAATAAAGCCGTATAACCTTTTGTATCACCAGAAACATCTGGGGAAATTCAGAACTGATAAAAGATAACATTTTTCACATTAAAAGCACAAAAGGGGCCAAACTGGGATTATGCCATTTTTGTTCCTCACACCCTAAGCTGTACATATTTGGGCTGTGAAAAAACATGAGAAATTCTGAAGCACTGGTCTTTTGGCTATGGTCAATACGACGTCAGTTTAACTTTGGAAACATCCTCTGCCACAATCTATTTTGCCCTTGTGAGGAGAGGGACTTCATGAGCTAATAGTCTGGTTGTACCATTGACTCTTCTGATGAACTCTCGCTCTTGCACTGTGTTACCCCTCGAGCCCTTGGTTTCACAAACAAGCAGCCCAGCAGTGTGAAACCACACGTATGCAAAGCAACAAAACCAAACCCACACCACTGTTTGCCACGGTAATTCCAAGATGAACAAAATGAGAACAACCCCCTTCTGTTTAAAAGGGGAAATGTAGTTTCTATCATAACAAGAAGTCTCCGTCGACCACAGATGTGTGTGCTTTACAGCAAAGCACTGCACTAATGCCGGATTTACAGAGCGCTTACACCAGACATGATTGTGACCCTACAAGCTTACCAGAGCTGCCCTGTTGGTTCAAGGCAGTTGCCCCAGGTCCCATGCTTTGGAGGGTCCCGTGGTGATCACCTCCACCATCCTATGGATGGGATCTGCGGGGCCTAGGTAATTAGCTAGGGGGCCTGAGCACAGGATAGAAGCAGGGATCGGGTCCCCCTGTGCTCACAGTGGGCTGAGAGGTGGGTAGCAGGGTGGAGCAGAGCAGGCTGCAGGTCACTGCAGTGAGTGTGTGTGGGGGGTGACCCCTGCTGCTGCCCTGTGCCAGGGTCCCTCCTCCCCATAATCTCCCTCCTTGCATTGCTCAGGGGAGGGGGCGAAGGGAAAAGGTTGCAATGGGGTTAGGAAACTGCAGAGCAGGGGTGGGAAGGGACAGGGTGGAGCAGGGTTGTGGCTTGGAGGAGGGGATGGCGTGGGGCAGGGCAGAGACAGAGCAGATTTGGGGGTGCAGGCGCGACCTGCAGCAGGAGTTACTCTAGGTCCCATGCCTGGGGACGGCCCTGATGCTCACTACATTATACAGCAAAAACAGCGCAACGCCTAAGTGAAATCCTTCTGAGGAATATCCATATAAAACACCCAAACTGGTGGGTATTTCCAAGCGCACGAGTGGTTGGGTACACATGACAGCGCTCAAATGAAAAGCCTGGCGTTTCAGACAGCGAGTGGCTATTCCCACAAGGACACTTGGCACAGAATGACTAATTCAAGCAAACAGCTGCTGTAATGGGTCAGATTTGGGAAAATCACAGTGAAGAGTGTTTCCATCTCACATATGAGGACTGCCCTGGAACAGTAACACGCGCACAGTTAAGAGTTTAAGCCTGATTTTTAAACGTGCCTCATGATCCAAACTGATGCCTGGCAACACGGTTGCACAGCTAAAGTGCAACTTAATATTTCACACCTCTGTTATGTAGGGTTATCGTGCTCCTTCAAAGCCCTCTTTACTATGTTGATAACTGGTCTGATCAGGAAAGAAAAACCACTGACACTAAAGCCACCTCTTTTATTGGCTCCAAGAAAATGATTCTGCATGACAGTATGCAAAATGGTGTTGCATATGGTTACTATTACCTTCATCTGCATGGCCTCTGCCAATTTGAGGACTGTAAATCTAGTCTGGAGCTATCCCATAATAATCCTAAGTAAAAAATGCCCAGAAGCTGGCATGCTCACTGAAGTCAACAGAAAGATTCCCATTGGGTTCAGTAGATTTTGAATCAGGCCACCAGGGCTGATGTTCATGGTCATTCCTACCATTGCATCTCTGACTGTTTGAACACAGCCAATTGGAGTCAGATACATGGCACGAAACTCTATCAGTAGATATTACACTGATAATTTTCTAACAGACAAAATTTGATAGGGTATCAATTGTTCTTTACAGAACTCTCAGGTACTGATATCTGTAAGGCAATGAGCAATAAAAGCTACCACACTAATTACTGTGCACTTAAACTTATGAAAGCATCAGGACAGACCTATTATCTATCCAAGTCCAAAATTGCCTGCTGCTGCTGCAGATAACTTTTTGTACTCCCACTGGCAAAATATGAAGATGATTAATTTAGACCTCTTTTGCTACCTTTCTTGCTTCGTGACTGCAAAGCACTTTCTTCCCGATTGATTATGTGGCTTTTTGGTTTTGTGTGGATGAAGTGTAAAAGGAAGGAGTCATTTCCTCTGAATAGCAGAATGCTTGCTTATTATGACTCATTCTGAACTCAAGAGATTTCAGCTTAATACAAATAGTACTGGTTAAATTCAGAGTTGAAACTCTAGTTATTAGAATCATCTCTTAAAAGAATTTGCTCCTTACGAAAGGATATTCTGGGAATATATGCAATTCCATGGGGAAGTTTAAGAAAGAAAGCTAAGGGCTACAAAATCATAATTTCAGTGGCCTCTCTCTCTGCAGCATGGCATTGGAGATTTGCTGCCACTCGGGCTCCTGGCTCCCAGTCTTCTAGTTGATAGAGATGTTGGTAATAAGAGTGTTTTCAGAAATTGAAAATATTGGGTATAATTCAAAAGCCCGTTCTCCAACAAACACAGTGATACCAAATATGACAAACTTAGAACACTTACAGAATAATTATGTAGATAAATATTAAATTGACACCAATGGGCCTGATTTGCTAGCCAGTTACATAAATTTTATGCCAGTTTATCTTCAGTAAATCCAAGAACAATGTGGGAAAATCTGGGTAGTAGAGTGAAACAGATTTTTCAAAGGCAAATTCAGGGAATAGAGCTTCATAAGATTCCAAATCTGAAGCATGATTTATGCTGTTTCACTTAAATACAAAGATGAAAATCAACAGCTTGTTAATGATTTAGGCCCTGATCCTGAAAAGATTTAGACACATCCTTAATGTTATATATGTGAGTAATCCCACTGAAGTAAATGGGAATACTCATGTGCATAAATTAAGCACATACACAGGAGTTTGCAGGAACACGACCCTACTACACATTTTGATGAAATACTACAAACCATAGCTGTGAAATCCAAAGTGACTGCCAATTAGAAGTCAAAGCAAAGTCATACCCACAGAGTGAGCTATTCATAGAGTATGTGATCAGAAATAGCATCCTTTTAAACCTCAAATATACTGTTGATATTTAACTCTTGCATAAGCTGTTTTTCTCAACCCACACAATATTTAAACGTAAAGAAGGATGCTTATCTCACTTAAGGTCATGTCAGCATGCTTTGAGAGATTGATTGAAGCAAAAAACCTCAAGATCCTTTACCTTTGTCTTGGTTATAACTATAAGCAACAGAATTAAAATCCTGGAAGGGCGGGGGCAGTCAAAACTAAATGGAATTGAATTTCTTAAGACATGTTAAGAGGAAGGGAGCAATCGGTGAACCAAGCAGCTGCAGAGCATCCTATGCATAATTTCCTTTTGGGAAATCAAAATAATTTTGAGTGGTTCCTCTTTGTAACACCATTTCTGTGGTTGCATGTGTGACTCCCAACTACGTCAATAGTATCCCCTCAGCCTACTGAAATGCCAAACCACAATATTCACAAATCCATAATTCAGACCCCAAAAGTTAGTACCATTGACTTAAAAAAAGAATCAAGGGATTTTTTTACAGTAATGTTTTTTGTTTTCTCATTTGCATTTTGATTTTTGAGCCTACTAGGGGGCTGTGCCCCCTGCTCGCTACGCTCACCAACCCCCCTCTCTCTGGGGATAAGTGTCTTTCAGGGAGGAGGGTGCAGGAGTGGGCTGGAGGCAGGGGGTCTGGCCAGGGGGCAGGTATGTGGCCAGGCAGAGGGGGCAGGAGCAAGCTGGAAGTGTGGGGTCTGGCTGGGATGGGTGAGTGAAGGGGCTGGAGGTGCGGGGTCTCGGTGGAAGGAGTGTGTGAGGGGCATAGAGACGTGGGGTCATGTGAGGGGCCTGGAGGTGCAAGATCTCGGCAGGGTGGTGATTATGGGAGTTATGGGTGTGGGGTCTCAGCCAGCCAGGCTGCAGCAGCCCTGACTCTCCCCCCAGCTGCCAGGGAAGGCTGAGGCCCTGGTGCACCAGCCCTGCTCCCAACCCACCAGTGGTCTGTCCGAGGCCACAGCAGCCCTGACTCTCTTCCCAGCCACTGGAGAGGGACGGGCCAAGGCTGCAGCACAGAAGACCCAGCTCTGTCCCCGGCTGCTGGGGAGGCCTGAGTCCATGCCACGGCAGCCCTGTCTCTCCCCCCTGACTTCTAGGGAAGGCTGAGGCCATGGTGCACCAGCCCCAGCTTTCCCCCCAGTTCAGCTACTGGGGAGGGGAGGGCTGAGCCAGGGCCACAAGGCATCAGCCCATGCTCTCCATGTGGCCTCAGAGGAGGACTGGGCTGGGAATAGGTGGGGCTTGGCTCCAGGGGTAGGGCTGGGGCTTGCCTTCCCCAGCTGGGCTTTCACTGCCAATGCCTACCCCCAGCCTGTGGATGCAGATGATGTGATGACATCATTCTGTTGTCCTGCAGGAGAAATTCTTTACATACAGAGAAAAATAAATATGTGAAAGTTTTCAGGATTTCAATGCAATCAGGAGTAACCCCATGACTCCTGAAGCTGGGGATTTAAACCAATCACCAAATATTTTGGGAATTTCCATAAAATTGCAAGAATTGGCAACATTATCCCCATCTGAGACATGAATTTGGGGCCTGCTCTTAGAAGATAAGAACATAAGAACGTCCGTACTGGGTCAGACCAAAGGTCCATCTAGCCCAGTAGCCTGTCTGCCGACAGTGGCCAGCACCAGGTGCCCCAGAGGGGGTGGACTGAAGACAATGATCAAGCGATTTGTCTCCTGCCAGCCTTCTCCAGCCTCTGACAAACAGAGGCCAGGGACACCATTTCTATCCCCTTTTATGGACCTAACCTCCATGAAATTATCTAGCTTCTCTTTAAACTCTGTTATAGTTCTAGCCTTCACAGCCTCCTCTGGCAAGGAGTTCCACAGGTTGACTACACGTTGTGTGAAGAACTTTCTTTTATTAGTTTAAACCTGCTACCCATTAGCTTCATTTGGTGTCCTCTAGTTCTTCTATTATGGGAATGAATAAATAACTTTTCTTTTTTCACCCTCTCCACACCACTCATGATTTTATGTACCTCTATCATATGCCCCCTCAGTCTCCTCTTTTCTAAACTGAAAAGTCCCAGTCGCTTTAACCTCTCTTCATATGGGACCCGTTCCAAACCCCTAATCATTTTAGTTGCCCTTTTCTGAACCCTTTCTAAGGCCAAAATATATTTTTTGAGGTGAGGAGACCACATCTGTACACAGTATTCAAGATGTGGCATACCATAGTTTTATACAGGGGCAGTAAGATGTTCTGTCTTATTTTCTATCCCTTTCTTAATAATTCCTAACATCCTATTTGCCTTTTTGACTGCCGCTGCACACTGTGTGGAAGTTTTCAGAGAACTATCCACGATAACTCCAAGATCTCTTTGTCATAGCCAAATTAGCCTCCATCATACTGTATGTATAGTTGGGGTTATTTTTTCCGATGTGCATTACTTTACACTTATCCACATGAAATTTCATTTGCCATTTTGTTGCCCAATCACTCAGTTTGGTGAGATCTTTTTGAAGTTCTTCAAAGTCCGCTTCTGTCTTGACTATCCTAAACAATTTAGTATCATCCGCAAACTTTACCACCTCACTGCTTACCCCTTTCTCCAGATAATTTATGAATAAGCTGAACAGGATTGGTCCCAGGACTGACCCTTGGGGGACACCACTAGTTACCCCTCTCCATTCTGAAAATTTACCATTTATTTCTACCCTTTGTTTCCTGTCTTTTAACTGGTTCTCAATCCATGAAAGGACTTTCCTTCTTATCCCATGGCCATGTAATTTACACAAGAGCCTTTCGTGAGGGACCTTGTCAAAGGCTTTCTGAAAATCTAGGTATACTATATCTACTGGATCCCCCTTGTCTGCATGTTTGTTAACCCCTTCAAAGAACTCTAATAAATTAGTAAAACACGATATCCCTTTACAGAAACCATGTTGACTTTTGTCCAACAAATTATGTTCGTCCACGTGCCTGACAATTTTATTCTTTACTATTGTTTCAACTAATTTGCCTGGTACTGAAGTTAGACTTACCGGTCTGTAATTGCCAGGATCACCTCTAGAGTCCTTTTTAATATTGGTGTCACTTTAGCTACCTTCCAGTCGCTAGATACGGAAGCCGATTTAAAGGCTAGGTTACAAACCACAGATAATAGTTCACCAATTTCCCATTTGAGTTCTTTTAGAATCCTTGGATGAATGCCATCCGGTCCCAGTGATTTGTTAACATTGGGTTTTCTATTTGTTCCAAAACATCCTCTAATGACACTTCAATCCAGGACAGCTCCTCAGATTCATCACCCACAAAGGACGGTGCACATTTGGGAATCTCCCTAACATCCTCAGCCGTGAAGATTGGAGCAAAGAAATAATTTAGTTTCTCCGCAATGGCTTTATCGTCCTTGAGTGCTCCTTTTCTATCTTGATCATCTAGGGGACACACTGGTTTTTTAGCAGGCTTCCTGCTTCTAATGTACTTAAAAAACATTTTGCTATTTCTTTTTGAGTTTTTGGCTAGCTGTTCCTCAAAATCTTTTTTTGCTTTTCTTATTACATGTTTACACTTGATTTGACAGTGTTTATGTTCCTTTCTATTTATCTCACTAGGACTGGACTTCTACTTTTTGTCCCTCACTGCTTCTTTTACATGGTGGTTAAGCCATGGTGACTCTTTTTTAGGTCTCTTACTATGTTTTTCAATTTGGGGTATACATTTAAGTTGGGCCTCTATTATGGTGTCTTTAAAAAATTTCTATGCAGCTTGCAGGGATTCGGCTCTAGTCACTGTGCCTTTTAATTTCTGGTTAACTAACCTCCTCATTTTTGTGTAATTCCCCTTTTTGAAATTAAATGCCAGAGCGCTGGCCTGGTGAGGTGTTCTTCCCACCACAGGAATGTGAAATGTCATTATATTATGGTCACTATTCCCAAGCGGTCCTGTAATGGTTATCTCCTGGACCTGATCCTGCACTCCACTCAGGACTAAATCAAGAATTGCCTCTCCCCTTGTGGCTTCCTGTACCAGCTGCTCCAAGAAGCTACTGAGAAATTTTATCTCTGCTTCTCTTCCTGAGGTGACATGTACCCAGTCAATATGGGAATAATTAAAATCCCTCATTATTATAGAGATCTTTATTTTGGTAGCCTCTCTAATCTCCCTCAGCATTTCAATATCAGTATGACTGTCCTGGTCAGGTGGTCGGTAATATATCCCTACTGCTAAATTCTTATTATTGGAGCATGGAATTACTATCCATAGCGATTCTATTGAACATGTTGATTAATTTAATATTTTTATTTAATTTGATTCTACATTATCTTTCACTTACAGTGCCACTCTGCCACCCACACGGCCTGCTCTATCCTTCGGATATATTTTATATCCCGGTATGATTGTGTCCCACAGATTTTCCTCGTTCCACCAGGTTTCAGTGATGCCTATTATGTCAATCTCCTCCTTTAATACAAGGTGCTCTAGTTCACCCATCTTATTAATCAGACTCCTAGCATTTGTGTAGAAGCGCTTTAAAAATTTGCCACTGTTTATTTGTCTACCCTTCCCTGATGCATTGGATTCCTTTATATGCGGTTGTTTGTCTGCTCTGGCCCATAGTTTGTCCTCTCCCCTTCTCTCTTTCTGACTACAGCTTAGAGAATCTCTATCAATGGATTCTCCTCTAAGAGAAGTCTCCATCCAATGTATGTATTTCTCTGCACCAATCAGCTTTCCCCAATCTCTTAGTTTAAAAACTGCTCTACGGCCTTTTTAATGTTTTGTGCCAGCAGTCTGGTTCCACCCTGGTTTAGGTGGAGCCCATCCTTCCTGTATAGGTTCCCCCTCTCCCAAAAGTGTCCCCAGTTCCTAATAAATCTAAACCCCTCTTCTCTACACCATCGTCTCATCTACGCATTGAAACTCTGAAGCTCTGCCTGCCTACCTGGCCCTGCGCATGGAACTGGAAGCATTTCCGAGAATGCCACCATAGAGGTCCTGGATTTCAGTCTCTTTCCTAGCAAGCTAAATTTGGCCTCCAGAACATCTCTCCTACCCTTCTCTACGTCATTGGTACCTACATGTACCATGACCACCGGCTCCTCCCCAGCACTGCACATAAGTCTATCTAGATGCCTCGAGAGATCAGGCAGGCAAGTGACCATACGGTTCTCCCGGTCATCACAAACCCAACTATCTATGGGTTAGTTCCCGTTTAAGTCGATTAGAGTCACACAGCGACTATAATTAGAGGCCTTTATCTATCATGCCAACATCAAATAGCAAATACAAATGTCCACAACTCTTTGTTTAGGTCTAAAGTAAAGACATATTTGTTGTCATGGGCTTCTGAAGGACTGCTGACTCTGCAGAATGTATTAACTTTAATTTTACTGCCAAATATCTCAAGATGTCTCTGTCCGATAAGGTGCTTCCGAAGTTTTCATTGTTTTGAGCCAAGTACAATTTAATAAATCTTTCATATTCTATTCTGGAAGGTGGGATCCTGAATTCTCAAACTCCTCTTTTCTGGAACAAAGGCGGGGAAAGCAAAAGGATAAAGCATCACTAGACATTCTTGTTAACAGTATGAAGTAACAGACCAGAAAAATAAACTGGAACAATATGATGGAGACTTTCAGGGCAAAAAAAGAGTCTTGCGTGTTACATTAGATAACGGAGGCAAGCAACGAATTTAATGCAAAGATGCTCAAACTGTGACATGTAGATCAACAGTGATCAGTGCAGTACTTAGGGCTTGTAAGGGTTTAGGTGGTCACATGGTGCTGGCTTCATCTTATTTTTAGAGGCTAAATCATGGTAAGAGAGTCTATAAACATATTTAGTAAACACTTTCCTATGTAAACAATTCAGATAATTGCCAATGGGATACAACATTGTCATGAATGGAATAAGAGGTGGAGTGTCCAACCACAAATGGGAGGGAAAGTGGTCCATGAGACAACCTTTGTGATTAAATGTGATCCATTCTATGACCATATCTGAGAATCGTTGATTTTTAAAAAGTACTACTAGCTTGGAGATCTCTACAACAGGCAAGAGGTATGGCTGCTGAATTTTGATTAATATCCAAATGTTTCACAAGTTCCTTAAGAAGACCCAGACAATTTTTAGGACTCAGAAAAGAACATCTGTGTGTATTTAGATCTCAAGAGAAAAAAAATCTCTGGGCCAGTGTCATTGCTGAAAATAAAGGGAATGTCATTGTTCAAAACAAAATGTTCTGAGCTGAAAATGAAAGGATTGTTGACCTCAGAGAAAGAGGGCAATCAAGAGAGATCAAAGCTTTTCATTAAGTCCCGCAAAATGTCTTTGAATTAAAAACTTAAAGAATTAACGTAGTACGAGGATAGTGTGATAGACAGTCTGTTAGCTTTAAATGTACCAGTGTAATTACTGACATAAAAAAAAAACAGGGAAGTTTCTTATTCCGAACTACTCATTGAAGCTGTTCTTAGGAAATGACCTAAGAAATTCTACGTAACTTGTCTGAGCCCACAGTTCAGCAAAATATTTAAATTTACATTCAAGTCTATGCATGTTCAGTAAAGCTCACAAGTGTGTGCTTAGTATTAGGTACATGGCATTATGGATAGTTGAATCGGAACCTAAAAAGATTAATCAGCTTAAAGTTCAGCTCCATCAAGGGCCAGTATCATGACAAGAGTGTTCAACCCTCCCCCCTCCTTCCCAACTCACTGATCTGCCACAGAAGCTTTTATTTACTTTTAGCCCCCTATATCTGATGTGTTATGATGAATAGTGTTGTACTGGCTGGAAAAATCTATGACTTTAATTATGCCTTATTATATTTCCCACCAGCTTGCAAATGCATCGCACAAAGCAGAGTGCCTACCTTTTAATTCTGGTGCTCCCTTCCACGTTTTGAAAACACATCATATAAATAAACTACTCCAGTTACCTCCTTTCGCCCAGTAAGCAACACAGATTATAACCACCAGCCAACAATGTATTTCCCATCTTAATGACTGATGTGGTTGAACACTGTAATAAAGTGAACTTTAAAAATAATGGGGACTAATGTAAATTTAAATATGATTTTCCTTTTTTATAATCTACTTAAGTCACCAAGAAAGAACTGTTTATGGGCACGATCCAAAAACTACTGAAGTCAATAAAAGTCTTTTCATTTATTTCACTGGTCTTTTGATCAGTCAGTAAATCAAAATCTACAGTAAAGGCCTGATCCTGGACCACTGAAGTCAAATCTGACGAAGTGGGTCTTTGCCCATGAAAGCTTATGCTCCAATAAATCTGTTAGCCTATAAGGTGCCACAGGACTTCTTGTGGTTTATTAAACCCAATAAGATTTTCAATATGGACTTCATAAACAGTGGGTGCAAGATTGAGTCTTTAATATAAACTTGAAGACTGTATTTTGTAAGGAAACTGGAATGGACAGATGCTACAGTCAAAATTGCAATGCTAGATGCTTCAGTTTAGGATTCTAAACCCATGCTTGGGCACCAAAAGTGGCCTCATTTTCAAAACTCCTATTGACTTCAATGGGAATTATGAGAGCTCAGCACTTCTGAAAATCTGGTTGCTTCTATTCCATGAAATATGGATGTTGGTCTGTGTTTAGGCACCCAGCTTTAAAAATCTAGTCTTGCATTCCTCCTGCTTAAAAGTATTCTGAGATTAGGGTTGCCAGGTGTCTGGTATTGACCCGGACAGTCCGGTATTTTTGCCTCCTGTGAGGTAAAAAAATGCAGAAAATTCCGTACACCTAAAATGTCCAGTATTTTCTGATATTTTCCCAGCCAGGAGGCGAAAATGCCAGGTGCTTACTGGGTTCTGCAGGAGAGTTGTCCGGCCCAGTGCAACAAGGCAAGATGGCGGGCGGCCGCCGGCTGCCTGTTAGGGCCAAAAAGCCTTAAAAGCGTTTCTTAAAGGGGCCAAGCTGGGTTTTTTTGTTGTCGATTTTTTTTGCTTAATAACTCTTGGGGTCCTCCTTTTAGTTCAGTATTTTTTCAGAAACCATCTGGCAACCCTATCTGACATTGGGGTGTTGAAATATAATGTAAGGGTCGTCACTATTATACCCTTACAGCATTGGTAATTCTCATGATTTTATGGGAGTGGCATGATATTTGACGTTTTTCTTAATGCCACAATTCCTGGAGTCCAGTGATCAGGTGAGAACCTCAGCTTTCAATTAAAAGAAAAAGTAAATGTATAGCCCTATCAGTTACACAGAAAAACCTGAAAATATGGAGGGGGTGAGCCCTAACGGCTCAGAAATCAGAAGGAAAATAAAGATTCTATTTTTAAAACACTCCCTGATTTTTATGACAATCTCATGATCGAGAATCCTTGGGGCTGACAGAATTGCCACGGTTGGGAGAGGGGACTAGCTCCACACTCCTCAGTGCTCTGAGGTGATTTAACAGACTCAGGGCAGTAGCAACAGTGGCAGATGGGAGCCCCAGGCCTTTTTGAATTGCTGGGCCCATGGACAATTGCCCCCTTTACTCCTCCCCCATTGACAGGCCCGCTCATGATATTTTGAATGTTTGGTGTTGGCAGTACAGTATTTTCTGAGAAAAGAGGAAGCAATCTTTGTATTTTAAAAGAAATTCAATTAACATGCTGTTGTGCTGGAAACAAATAGGCATGGGAGGAAATCCCCTATACAATGAAATATCATTGGGCCTTTCCACATGCTAATTGTGATCCTCAGGAGGAGACATTTGAGGAGAGGTAACATTTGGCTTGCTCTAAATGGAGGAGGAGAGAATTTAATTGCTCATAAAGCTCAAGACTTCAGTAGCTCCTACAAACTTGTTCAGGGAACAAGTCTGGCATTTGCAATCCTGGATACATCCAGCGGGAATAAAACATGCTGACAAGACTAAAGTGGCAAACAGAAATCACTGTGAAAAGCCTTAAGCCATCCCCAGTGCACCTGTATGAGCCATGGACCTGACAGCATAAAAATCAACCCCATAACCATAAAAGAAAGATAATCATATCAGATGACACTTGGTAAACGCAACAGAGAAACAAATCAGCTATGTGGGTTATTTTTAAATGCAAAAATGTCCCCGTTTTATTTTCTAAAGAAGGCTATTAACATATGGAGCAAGAGAGTAACTCTTTCATGAACTTTTTAAAAATTGTTCTCATCTTACATACAGCATAATAGCAATTATAATATTTTTTGCCTTAACAGATAAAGGAAATCTATGGGGTCTAATTCTCATTTACACTAATGATGTTTTATGCCACTCCGCCCATGCAAAGAGGACTTAAAGTGAGCATAAAAATAATTTACTCCCACCTTAAGATCCCTTTGCACTGCCAGAGCAGTACAAAGTGGTTTCATTGTAAGTGCAAATCAGACTCTCAATTTCAAAAGGGGACCGCCATGCCTATTTAATTAAATAGAATGGAGAGAGAGAAAAATAAAACTTTCTATTTATATTTTCAAAATCCTTTACAATAGCTAGTTAACAGGGAAAGCGATATATGATTACAAACAATGAGCAGAAAACATAAAAACATGTAGATTTAATTGCAGATTAGTTTGTCTTAAAAAACAAACCCTGTAGCACAAAAGGACTTCCTCTAGTTATCTGCTCAGTTTAGCATTCAGGATTCTGGGTTTTATCTGCCTCAAGCAGTCCTGGCAAAACAGCTCAGAGGGCTGCTATAATAATATGTATCCTAGCAAGGGAAAACAGATCTCTGCACGCAAGTCTCGATAGGTAAAATTCCCTTTATTTCACGTTTTTCCTTGTAGTACTTAAGGCCTTGAACCTACACCAACTCAGTGCAAAGACTCCCATAGACTCCAATGAGCCTGGGAACAGACCCTAAATTTTCATGTGTGTTTGGGTAGGCAGGGGTCGTGGCCTGTCCTGCACTCACTGCCTGCATCACAGGTAAAAATGCAAGAGGGAAAGCAGCCACTGCAAGGCTGCCCCTTCTCTCACACAGGTGAATAGGGACTGCGCACGGCTTTGGCTGTGGCTCCCTCCTCCCCCAAAAACATATCTGCTAACATGGCTGCTGAGACAGGGCACACAGGGCAAGGGATCTGCACCAGCTAGCGGTTTCCCTTTCCAGCACTCAAGAGGAAATCAGGGACTCCCAATTTGGTTCCAAGTCACAGAGGGGCAGCCGTGTTAGTCTGTATCTGCAAAAACCATGAGGAGTCCTGCAGCACCTTAAAGACGTAGGGTATATCGACACTACAGCGTTATTTCGAAATAAGCTATTTTGAAATAGTTAATTCGAAATAGCTTATTTTGAAATAACACGTCTACACACAAAATGCATTTTGGAATAGCATTCGAAATAGCACATCCCCACTGAGTGGATGCTGAATTGCATTTAAGGCCAGCCGGAACCAAATCCGGCAGGGCATCAGGTCAGGATTTACTTTGTGTGGCTGCTGCTGGAGGCTATCTGAAGACTGTGCTTAAGGGACCCCACCTGGACAGCCAGCTCTCAGGTTTCCCTGCTTGCTTGCCTACCTCGATGAGGGACAGCAAAGCATTTTGTCTCTGCATGCTCTGGTTACCCTCACTTGGGACACCACAGCACTCTGCAACATGGAGCCGGAGCTGCCCCTGGGCACTCTGATGCTTCTCATGGACATGTTGCTGTGAGCCTGGCTGCACTTTCTGCAGGCTGCCATCCGGGAGGTCCATCGGGGGGCTGTCAGTATCCAGGAGGCCCTGCAGGAGAGCTTACACCCTAGGAGCATTAACAGTCTCCCTGGTCTGCCCCACTGGGGGCTTGTTCCTCATTCCTCCCTCACATCCTTCCACTTACCCCTCTCTAACCCCCCTTCTTGATGTAAAATAAAATACACGTTTTTTCATAAACACAAACTGTCTTTATTTAACAAAACGGGGGGGGGGGTGGAGAATGAAACTCTGGTGAGACTGGGGAAAGGAGGTGGGAGAGGAAGGAGAGACGGTGGGAGAGGGGAGGGGGAACCTGGGAGGAGGGAGCTGGAAGGGAGAAACAAGGGGAAGAAGGGGGAGGGGAAGCTCAGGGCCCAGGGGTGGGGGTCTTGCCAGACCAACTTGATTTTCATGCAAACCTGCTCCTGGGTTCAAATGGCCAGCAGAGCGGCGCCAGAGAGCAGCGAGCAGGTGGATGGCAAACGACCAGTGGAGGAAGATGCCTCCTACCTCTCCCCCATTCAGGATGGGAGGTAAACTCTGCCGATGCATCTCTGAACTCTCGGTCTACCTGAACAAGGGCTGCGAGTGGGGTGCAGGGAAGGATTGGGCATGTGACAAGGACATTTATGCTGATTGATTTAGGAACCCGAAAGGAAAAGGACACTGCCCAACCTACCTGAGCTGGGACATTTACTCGTGGTTTTGGTTATGAACTCTATGGTGTTTTCGAAAATTAATGCCATGTTACTTCCTTCCCCTTCACTCTTTTACACTCAGACTCTGTGCTTGTGAGGGGGGAAGCATTGCCTCTCAGAGGCACCCCCGGGTGTTGTGTGAATTTCCCAGATTACTGGGTGGGGGCTTGAGCCAGTTCTGTGTTGGATGGATGGAGAGGAACCCCTAGATATTGAACCCGGCCCTGGCTGCTGGTGGTGCTACCTGGCAGAAGGGTTACACAGGGCATAAGCTTTTCTGGGCAAAGACCATCTTTGTCAGATGCACTGGAGTGGAAATTACAGAAGTCCAATGCATCTGATGAAGTGAGTCTCTGCCCACGAAAGCTTATGCACAAATAAATCTGTTAGTCTCCAAGGCCAGGGGACTACACTACACTGGAAGGTTGAGTTAAAGTACACAACTTGAGTTATGTAAACTAAGTAGCTGGAGTTGTCTTACGGTAAGCCGAATTTGGTACCGTTTTCACAAAGGGAGGCCAATGGGAGCAAAAGCTCTTGTCAGCTTCCCTTATTCCTTGCAACTGAGAGGAATACTGACGCTGACTTGAGCTGCCTTCAGTGTTCAATTTAGAAGGTCTTAACTAGACCCGCTAAATCTAATGCCAGAAGATCAATCGCTGGCATGGCAAGTGAAGACGTGGCCTAAGGTTCCACGGGACTCCTTGTTTTTTAATCTGGTTCCAGTCTGTTCTTGCACTGGTGCAACTACTCAGGGTTTGTAGCAGAATCATCATCTAGCCTTTCATGAGTTGAGATAGCAAACCATTTTCCTATTCACTGTTTCTTTTAAAACATACCCATTCTGGGAAATAGTCTGGCATTTCAGTGTTTGTTTACTGTATTGTATCTGGAAATATTCCTGATTCATCCCACTGCTACAGCAGGGAAAACACAGTTCATTCTATCCTGCTTATTTGAAATCTGCAGAAGGCACTTATCATAAATTCTGATCACATTTGCCCATCTATGTTTCAGACGCACTGCTGGTTTGCAAGCAGAAAGCGTATAAAACATGACTTGTAGGCCTAATAGTTAATTAATAGGACAATGAGAAAGGTCTGCATTAGATTAAAGCAGAAGGTGCTGCACTTAATTGCCTCATTTATGAAAGATATGTTCCTTTGGGAAGCATGGTAGAGAAACCCTGATAGTTATCACTAATTTGATAAGACATTTAAAACATCAATCCTTCTCTACACAGACAGCTTTTGCTGAAATTTATTGCTCTTTGAATTTTCTGATGAGCTTGTGCTCCTTGCTGAAATTTTGAAATAGACTACCACATTAACAGTAGCAGTGGAATTATAGAGGTGGTATTTAGGAGCCATCCAAAATGTTATCATTGATAGCTAAACTCCTCTTACAAAGAGGCTTATGTAAAATTAAGCATTACCAACAAAAACTGAAATCAGGATTTGTTTGCTTGCTTAACAAATGGCTAGGTTATTACAAATATTTGATAAGAGAAACCTCAATGAAACAAAAATGTGGTGAACTGTAGAAACATATATATTAACAGCATGCTAATGTCTAGCTTGATGCCTGCATTTCAATTTTTTGGTCAGTGAAAAATTCAGGAAGTTGGCAAGTTGATATACACCTGCTTGCTGGATAAAAATCTACCAGAAACTGACATTTTTCCTCCACATAGATATTTCTAAAACTCTTACTGACAGCCTCACACTATAGAATCAAGGTGCTGAGGTAGATAAATGCAAGTTCAGTACCTTACTGAGAGAGAAACATCCCCCGCCCCCTCCCCCAATTTTTTTTCAACTTTAATTGAAGTGAATGGATAAGTTTCTGGAACTGTACAATGTAAAGAACACCTAGAAAATGGAAACTTGAGTCCCTAGAGTTGAAAACTTGTCATGGTGGTTTTTCCTATGATTTATTCACAGTCCCCACAATTGACAGGACCAGACATTGGGACCGTAGGTATAAATACCTTGTTGTTTTTTTCACTCAGAAGTCCATTAACAATCTGCAGTTCTATGAGAGCGTATATGTACTAAGAGGGTATATGTACTAAGGCTAATGACTCTAAAGCTGCTGCAAGCAAAGAGAACAGAGACAATGAAGGAGCCAGAACTGAGAAATACTGAGACAGTCAACACCTGATGCTGAAGGATAAAGAAGCCTGACAGAGGTATTTGAGAGAACAGATTGGGAACTTAGAATTCCATTGGCTCTGCTGCTGAGGAGATACCACGTCCTCTCTTCTTCAGAAAACACTGCATCCCTGGATCCCTCAAGCCATCGATCCTGTGTTGTGTGTCTACTCTGCAGTCACTTCAGTGTTCCTGCATTCTGACAGCCACCATCTTCTTAAATAAATACATGGAGGCTCAAGTGACTGTCAAAATGAGTCTGTCTCCCTTCTGCTTTAGACCTGCAACAACCTCACTGCATAACCAAGATAAAACTTGTTGCATTTAAACAGTAAAAGCCCCAAAGCCCTGTGATAGTGAAACTGGAGTTAGAGAAGAATGAAAATATCAATTATTATTATTGCATGTTTATATTACAGTAGTAACTACAAGACCGCCAGGTCAAGGCTTGATTATAGCAGATGCTGTATAAATATACAGTCACTGACAGTCTGTGCACCAAAGACAGTCTGTGCACCAAAGAGATAAGTAGTTTCCAATTCCTGGCCGGATACAGCTACTGGAGTGTCTTTTTAACGTGTGAAGTCCCTCTGGAATCCACTCACCCCCTTCCTAAGGCCTGCCTTGCAGACCCTGTGTCACAAATTATCATGTTATGGGTGATGTTTGCCAACAACACAAATCAGTGCTAATTTTGCTGGTGGCCTGTGTGATGCGTATACTTGGCCTCTAGGCAGTAGACTGAGGATACCAGGCCATTGAATGCCGGCCAGCAAACAGCATGTTTCTTTATGGTCCCTACTAAACTGGGTTAGGATTTAAATTAGTGACCTAGATATTAAAGATATTTAGCAGCCTTCTGGCCCATCCTGTTCCCAGTCCAGTGACTCTTTTTATTCAGAATAGAAACCAATAAAATATGCCCCGACCAGTAAAAAAAATTAAAAAAGACAAAACTATTTCAATTCTAATCAGGGGCATCAGTGGGAATTTAAATTTTACCACGGGGCGGGGGGGGGGGGCAGAGGGAAGTGGCACATTAAGCACATATGTATTATACACATTCAGCCATATCAACACATGCACATATGCAAAGAAATAAATGGCCATATATTCACCATTTTAATGAATTGTGCCTTTAATCTACCTTGAATAGAGGCTCCTTAACCTTATGGGGGAACATATGCAAAGCAAGTAGGCACATGTGCATCTATAAGCTCATGTTAAGGGGATATGTGTATGACCTGAGTCTGTGCACTGCATGTTAGGGGGGAAAGGCAGGGGAGGGGGAGAAGGCAGAGAGCACTTCCTGACAGAGGGCCCGGGCACAAGGCCCAGAACTCTTCCCCGCTCAGGTCTGTAATAGGGAGAGTGAGCTCCTTCTGCACCGACGCCTTGGTGGGGGATGTGGAGCAAACTCCTCCAGCCTCAAGGCCCTGGCAAGAGGTACCTAACTCCTCCTATCCCTAGGCTGCAGTGGGAAAAGCGAGAGAGCGCCTCTCACCTCAGGCTATGGGCAGGGGAGGAAGAGAACATTCCCTGCCTCAGCCCCAGGGGTAGAGCAGTTCCACTCTTCCCTACCACAGTAGAGGGGCTGAAGGAGCTCTTTTACTTGCCCCTCCCCCTTACACATACCCCAATTCCAACAACCAGCTGTACCAGGCCATGTACAGTTCTAACCAGTGGGACAAAACAGCACTGAAAACATGCACCAGACAAGAGGAGACTGCATCTTTAAAGCCAAGTTTCAAATTGCTTCAGAATTTTATCTCCCTCCTACTCTTCTATGCATCCTTGAACAAGATTCCTTTCAGCGTCATTTCACTGTTCACATTCTCCATGAAACATGGCAATTACTGATGTTAGGTAACTAAAAAGAAACCTTATAAAGAAGAAAGAAGGAAGGCACAAAATGCAATAGCCTACTGTACTAACACAGGAGGTGCCAGCCACTCCAATGCAACCTGGGAAGCACTAGGTTAACAACCTGAAATTGTATAATGTTTCTGTGGCAGCAGCTCATTTTTCTGAAGTATAATTCCACCATAAAGTTGCATTTTGTGCTGGAAAGACCTCAAGAAGCTACTACCCTCTACTTCCCACAGACTCCTGACCCTCTGTGGAAAGCTCCACTTCATATTTCAATACTTTCTGGATATGCTTACGCATTAGAAAAGCCATATGAAAAACAAAGATGTGCACAAACATATGCATGATGCACAAGTCTGACACACACTAATTGTTTGTTACACTGCACTTGTCAGAATTTCTGACTCTCGCTGAGCTCAGTAATATACCATGTGATGGGGGTGAACTCCTCACAGTGGCCCCACAAGAGGGCCAAATCAGCCAATTATGCTGCAAATGTGAGAGATTTAGGCAGTCTAGGTGGGGCTAATTATGAGGAAATAAACAGGGCTTCTATAAAACCAGAAGACCAGCAACACCGTGGCTACGTCTAGACTGGAATGATTTTCCACAAATGCTTTTAACGGAAAAGTTTTCCATTAAAAGCATTTGAGGAAAAGAGCATCTAGATTGGCATGGACGCTTTTCCGCAAAAGCACTGTTTGTGGAAAAGCGTCCATGCCAATCTAGATGCTCTTTTCCGCAAAAAAGCCCCGATCGCCATTTTCGCGATCGGGGCTTTTTTACACAAAACAAATCTGAGCTGTCTACACTGGCGCTTTTGTGCAAAAGCTTTTCGCTAAAGGACTTTTGCCTGAACGGGAGCAGCATAGTATTTCCGCAAGAAGCACTGATTTCAGATAGTAGGAAGTCAGTGTTCTTGTGGAAATTCAAGCGGCCAGTGTAGACAGCTGGCAAGTTTTTCCGCAAAAGCAGCTGATTTTGCGGAAAAACTTGCCAGTCTAGACACAGTCTGTGGGAAGTAGCAGGGAAAAAGCCTATAGCTTTAAGCCAGGATGCAAGGGAGAAGGAAGGGGAGAAGAATACGACTGGAAGGAGCCCAAAGGGAAGAGCAGTAAGGCTGGAGTAGATGCAGCCCTTAACTGTTCACTCCAGGGCCCTAGACTGGGACCCAGAACAGAGGGTTCCTCTACCAACTACTCCAGAGTGGTCTTGTTACGGACAGTGGATAGAAAGACTGCTGGAGTTACTGCTGCAGCAATACAGTCAGGGCAGTGGGCATGGGGACTGCCTGATGCTGCTTGTGGAGAGTCATGGAAAGACCACCAGAGATGGAGAAACCACTTAGTGACCTGGCTGAATGGCCCATTCACAAAGAGGAAGCAGCAGCTCCTGGAGCAAGAGAGGTGCTGTAGACAGAGCTAATCCTCAAAACAGCCAGCAGGAAGTGCCAGTGAGCAGAGCACTATCACATACTTTGTCCATAAAACGTGAGAGAGAAACTGGGAGAGAGAGAGAGACTAGTGAGGGGGAAAGAGCTTAGCTAGCTAGCCATGAAACCACCCGACTGAGTTTCTACATCTGTAATATTGACAAAGAAGGTTCCAATTCTGAAAGTCTAGATAAGCTTCTACCTAGGCCAGACTTTCATTTTGTCAGCCACACAGCAGAGAAAGATTATCTGCAGGCATGCAGCACTCAGCCAGTTCTGCTGGAAACTGAGCGTTCAGCAAGGAGACAGGCAGTACTTGTACAAGACCCTGACAAACTTTAGAGATTGCTCAGAGGGGGAGCCGTGTTAGTCTGTAACTGGTAAAAAAAAAAACTCTTAAAAAACAATGAATGGTCCTGCAGCACCTCAAAGACTAACAAAAAATGTTGCTGGTATCATGAGCTTTCGTGGGCACAACCCACTTCCTCAGATAAATGAAGCAAGAGATCCAGAGGTACAAATAAATAGCAGAAAAAGAGGGGAGATGGTGAGGGGAAGGGAAAAAAATCTCTTGTTAAAGTTGAAGTGTCCGTGCTAAATGAGGCTAATAGAGTGGGCTGTAAGTGCCTGATACTTAGCTTTTGATGTCATTGATACCATCTAAATGTTTCGTTAATCTATAAAGTGCTGCCAGACCATTTGTTGTTTTTTTCTGTAACACACTAACACGGCTGCCTCCTGAAGCTCCATATAGTTGATGTCTTTGTTCAAACCCAGGTTATATGTGTCAAATCTGAGAAGGCTGTATTTTGTGAAATTACCTGACACCGAACCATTGAAGTCTATGGAAACCACACAAACAGGGCCTCTTGCAGTAGGAGATCAATGTACCTTATAGCAGCCCATGAAATGAAGTATATCTGCTAGATTTTAAAAAGGGCATTTTCCCTAACTTTTGTAACAATTTTCTTATTGTTGATAATATAGTCATCTTAGAAGTCAAAGCTTTTTACAGGGAATGGAGTTTAAGTATGTGGCACAGGATTTTTTTTTTTTTTTTTTTTTTGGAATTGGAAAGAACAGGTAAGCGAGGCACTGCTAATTTCTAGAGTATGACATGCTCAGGCAGCCTTACCAGTGATGCTCCCTGAGACTAATAAAAACGTCTCCATACCATCTACATTAAACACAACTTGCCTCTCTTTTGTTTGGTGACTGGCGAATAAGAACATCTTTAACATTCAAGGTTTCAAGCCTTTGGGTCCCATTGTTTAAGCAGGGAATCATATGGAATCCCAGAACCCTTAACATGTGACTTATCTACTAGAATTATATATAGACTCAAACGGGTCAAGAGATTTGGAGAACACAGGACTTAATGAAAGTGTAGCCACTAGATGCACATGGCAAGTAGTTGTTTATGCAAATTTTAAGAATCAAATTCCTTCATGAACCAAGAGAAAGAGGCACTGGATCTTAAATTAGGCAACTGATAAAAAAAAGCCCTGAAAACCTTATAAGCTATATAACACAAGGCAAACAAGTGATAGATAAAACACACCTAGAAACTCTCTTAGAGAGAGTGGAGGGATTGTTGGGATTCTTTGAGGAGCTAGGTTTTAAGGGGATATGAAGGAGAACAGAACAGAGGACCAGACTCTTCTACCACACACGGAGGCACCATCACAGAAGGCATGAAGCTGAGAGTATGAAAAGGAGATGAAGGGAGAATTTGGGCAAATGAACCAGGCAGAACATAAAAAAGTGAGCATGGCTGGGGTAAAGTCATGCAGAGTCTTGATGACCATGAAAGGTTTCACTTGCATGTTGTCCCTGACTGAAAGCTGCTGCTTTCTGCTTTCATTTGGACATCACCACAGATTAATTAAGGTCTGTGCCTCAGGCATTATCATAACCCATATTGATTACATTAGTAACAAAACAGTCAGCTGCCCGATATATTTAGGTCTATGGAAACAACAGTGACGCATATAGTGGCAGTAAGGTTTGTCATTGCCAGATGGTGTCTAGGTGGCCTAAAGGATGCCTCCTAGACCTTGTGCTCCATTTCAAGGCAGAGACCTAAATTCGGATCTGCCTGCTAAATCTGACACACCTCTGAAATGAAAACTCAACAGCAAAGACTACTTACTCATGGGTGCCAGCTGAATAACTAAACACAAAGTGCACCGTTCCAAGGTGAGAAAGAGGTTTGCTTTCAGGCTGGCTGGAAAAACACGCAGTCATGCCAAAAAGGCAGTGGAGGTTTTGGACACCTTCCTTCACATCAAGGCTGATTGTGCCAGCGCTGAGATTTTCTAACCAGCGTGAGAGTTGGACATCCAAATTCCATCTTAATTCACTTAGACTCCTTGGAAAATCCCAGCCCTACTACTTTTGGGGCCAAATTCTACTCTTGCTTTTTACACTAGAGAAAGGCCTCTGACTGTAATGGCATTCCTTTGGATTTTCAATGATGTAACAGCAGAATTTGGTCACACAGTACATTAAGCACTTTGAGTCTCTGAGAAACTGAACATAGTGCTCAGATATAGAATTTGTATTTTAATTTAAAATTCTAAAAATCAGCACCGGACATTTTCTTCTAAATAGGAATGAACTGATTTGTAACACTGATGGGCACAGAATCATGACTATAGGTCTACATCTACATTGCGCATTCAATTCAAAGGAATATAATTTTCTAGAGTTTATCATGCAAAATCCTTAAACAGCATTTCACAGCCAATTATAATCTAGGGGCACAGAGGCATCATGTTGCCACTGATTAGCAGAGTGTCTCTGGCCTTGCAAAAAATAGCTAAAAAGACTTTCTAAACTGAAAAAGCACTGGAAACATCTGCAGCAGTCATAAAATGGCAAACAGTCTGCTAGAAATAATCTGGAAGTCACAAGCCCTTTTCACTTTACAGATGGAGACCTCGTGTGCTGTGGCTGCTGCTTATTCTATTAAACATGGATGTTTCTGGGTAACCTTGTTCCTTTCTCCTCCCCACCCCCATTTGTTTGTGTTATTCACCTATTGCCTCTCATCTGCTAATATTAGGGATGTTAGATCTGATAGAGACGCAGCAGTGAGGGAAGGAGAAGGCGGCTCCATGTGAGCCACTATGCGTAGGGAGCTGGCTTGAAAGCTGGCTTATCACATGTACCAGCTCCTGCGTAATCCCCCTCACCCTCTGCGCTGCTGCATCTCTGTCAGAGGCAGCAGCACGGGAGTGTGGTGGGGCAGGTGGCTTATGGGGAGGCGGCTTAAAAGCTGGCTTCCCATGGGCATCTACTCCCGCCTGATATAGAGGCAACAAATTAGGGGAAGAGTTGCATGTGGTCATTAGGATTAACTGATAAGCCCAGGCTTATTGGTTAATCGTTTAAACAACTACACGCTAACATCCCTAGCTAATATTGTAAGCTCTCTGGAGCAAGTGCTGTCTTTTTTTTAAACAGGTGTGCACAGTACTTAGTACAATGAAGTTCTGATCTCAGAACAGGGCTTCTGGGCATTACCACAGTATGAATACATAACAGTAATTGTCCTGCATCCTAATAGTAATCTGTGCCAGTAGAGCTCTATCAACAGGCTGAAACTGACAACTACATGGCAGAAAATAAACAAATATATGGCATGACATTGAAAGGATTAGAATAATATTGTAAATTCCTCCTTGAATAGTTAATTAAAACTGACATAAAATTCAAAACTCTGATGCTTTTGTAAATCGTACTAATAGAATTTCTTCTTCTAATAACTGATTAAGTCATCCATCCTAAGAAGCTGTTGCAAAATGCTGTACCTGATCTTTGTCTCTTACCACACACAGATATTAGTATGTTTCTCTACAGTACAGTACGTATGCTTCCTTGCTGGATAAGTGAGCATAAAACAATAGGGAAAATAACTGAGCATGCAATGTTGTTGGTTTTTTTTTTAATCCGCAGCAGTTCCACAAACCAATAATAAGCATAAGACAAGTGAGAACTTTTATGGGCATATTGGTAAGCATCACTTAGCTATGCCAGGCCAGATCAAGTTAAAACTCAGAAAGCAGCGTAAAGCAAACTGTTTCAGAACATGGACAGCTCAAGTTCGCAGTGGCTCTCCTCTTAAAGCTAACAGCAGATTCCTATGAATCAGTACCTTTTTTTCTAGAAGCTATCCCCAAATGACGGCAATTACTTCCCCCTGTAAGAACCTAATCGTTACTAATACGTCCCCAGATAGTTTAGGAAAGATGCACAATAGTTTAAGAACTCTGGGCTCTATTGAGTCATTGATTTTAAGCCAAATTCTTCATGGATTTCTACTATGGGGATTTCAGTTTAAAAATTCCAATGGCACAATACTGACTACAGTCTGCAGAGCCACACTAATAAGGGTGAAGGGAGGAGACCAGGAGTGAGCTTGTGTGTTGATTTAAGAGGGAAAAGGGAGCATTATACTTCATCTGTGTAGGGATGTTATGACCAAGGGGCAGCTTTGAGTATGACTACAGCTGATGGGTGTGTGTATAAGAGAGAATTTTGATCAGGATCCAGAGGAATTTAGTAGAGCAAGATAGTCATTTTATGGTAAATTCAGAATCTGACTCTCCTTCAGCAAACTGTAAATCGGCCAGAATTGCGGTGAGTTGCCATTACCAGACAGATTCTTAGCATGGCATTCCTACACTATTAATGGGACATCCAGAACCAAAACACTTCACCCTTCTGCTGTTGATTCCAATGGGAATTTTGACCCCAGTTTCAATTTTTTTCAGACTGCCTAGGTTGAGTATCCAGGTTAACTTTTTAGGTTAACTTGGGGAAATTTGTCCAAACACAGCTTCTGTGTTCAGTGCTGATGTTTCATCCCAGAAATTTGTGAGCTTCCTTTGAGGTCTGCTCTTCCTCTCCCTCTGTACCCTGCGAATGCATACACACGCAAAGAAGAAACACTGATAAGACCTGAAGTAAAAACATTTTTATTTGATAAAATGCTATTCCTGAAAGAGGTTGGACTCAAGTCAAATGACCTCACTTTCCAAGTAAATGGCTCTGTCTTAAGGGCCATAGAAAAAGCTGTCTGTTTACCTAGAAATGCTAACCATCTCTTCTTGCAATCCATCCCCACCTTGCTCTTCGTCACTGTCTGGATTACCCAACCAAGGGTTATGTATGGAAATGAAGCACAAGAAATTAAAACAGTGGCCGACTGCTTTTCTTTATGCTAGTGAAAAAAAAAAAGAGTTTCCCCTTTACTTTGATAGATGAACTGTTTTGTTCAGCATTAGCCTTCTCAAAACCTCCTCTATTTACTTTGCTGTACAATCCAGACTACTGTTCTGTGGAGCCCCAATTGTGCAGTCCATCTCAACTTCTCAACTCATCCCTCTCAACTGTGCACCTTGGGTGGTGGGTGATGGTAGGGATGGAGGAAGCAAGCCCCCAGCTCTGCTCCTAGCCCCACCCCTTCTGTCCAGGACCCGCCTCCTATAGGAGCCAAGCCACACACACCCCATGACCACAGAGGGTGCTGCACAGAGGAGGGCATGCAGCCCCAGCCCTCCAAGCTCCAGAACATGGGGAGGGCGGGCGCTCAGGGGCAGCAACACTCCGTTCTGAAGTACAGCCACAGTAGGTGTTCTGGGGGCGGAGTATGGGCAGGGCCAGGCTGGCAGTTTGGGAAGGTGCCTTCCTCTGCCTAATGTAAGGGGACTGTTACCCCTTACTAAAACTCTGTGGGAGTTTTTTGGTTTGCCAGCTCCCACTTTCAGAAGGGGAAGGGTACATGAGACTGACAGACCCCAGAGACAATGGAAAGCAGCCAACACTCCAGCTCAGCCTGATTGACAGGTTGGACAGGCCAGTGAGGAAGGGGAGAGGCCAGGCCCCGTCCTCCCTGTGAGCTGGGATTGTTCTGGGTCTCTCTGAGCAAACAGAGAGCTGAGAGACAGCCCAAAGAGTGCAAGCTGTGTGCAGAAGAAGTTTTGCAGCTGCAGAGCCAGGTATACACGGCTCAAGGAGTGCAGACCCTGTGTTGAGCAGCAGACTGGCAGTGCTCAGAGAGCCAAAAGGAACAGAGAAACAACACAAGGATCTGAAGACTGGCCAAGCAGCACAGCCTGCAGCTGGATGTGGTGAGCAACTGGGACCTGCAAAGTGTGGGGAAAGGCTCTGGACTGGGAGAGGGGTCTGGCCACTTAGAGCTTGAGGCTGTGTGGTCACTGCCAGAGCAAGCGTGTCCAGCCTGCAGCCCCCTGCAGCACATCCAGGGCTTCTAAGGAAGAGACTGTGAACTGTCCTTACA
This sequence comes from Pelodiscus sinensis, assembly GCF_052426305.1. Taxonomy (NCBI): domain Eukaryota; kingdom Metazoa; phylum Chordata; order Testudines; family Trionychidae; genus Pelodiscus; species Pelodiscus sinensis. Next base: position 115,083,101 of record NC_143056.1, on the reverse strand, counting down.
CTCTGCAGACTGCTGTTTTGATGTCCCTGTGCTACAGAGCAGGGCTGTGTGTTCTCATTTAACCATTCTCATTTTTTTCTTATTCTTTTCTTTTAATCAGTTGATGTTTAATAAATTGTATTTGCTTTGAACCTTATGAAGTGATCGCTGGGGCAAGAAGGCCTGCAGTGTAAAGAGAGCACCTCGGAGTGGGGACACCCTAACTCCTGCCCCTAGTGACTACAAGGTCGGGGATTAAGCCCCAGGAAGCCTTGTTGGGGTTTCGAGGGCTCTGCTACTCAGGAGAGTGGAGGGGGAGCCCTCAGGATCAGGGAGGCCGTGGGGTAAAGGAAGTGGGAGCGGGAACTCAGATCCTTTCGCTGGTTCATTTCACCGGGGTGGTATAGAAGCCAGGAAAGTTCCCCACAATAGCGGGACCATTCCCCCGCTTACACTAACATACTGGCCACCCATGTTGTACACCTTAGAATGGCAGTAAAATAGTTTGATTTTTAACCTCTACTCTCAAAGTCCTGTGCTGCAGCTACCATCTGAGAAAGCCTGAGGTCTGGTCTACACTACACAGTTAGGTTAATATAAGGTAGCTTACCTCAGCCTAATGAGGCTGTCTATACTACAGCCTTGTCCTGCTGAGGTAAACACCCTACTACACCAACATAATTCCACTTCCATGAGAGGTGTATTTAGGGTGAGGACGCAGTGTCTGCAGAGTTACTTCCATTGGCTGTTGGCTCTCATGTTAATTTCACGGCTCTGGCAGAGCATTAAATTGACAAGAAGGCTGGACAGCTAGAGGCCGGTTGCCCCCTGCTTTGCTGGAGAGCGGTGCGCCAGGACTCTCTTGGCAGGGAGCAGGAGTGAGAAGCTGGGGGAGAAACTGCCCACTGGGAGTCTGTAGGAAGCGAGGATCCCAGCCAGGATCCGAGTGAGTGGACTTTCAGCTTCCCACACTGTGCCGCCCAGGATGATGGAAGAAGCACTTGTGGTGGGAACACTTACCACTGACCCAAGTAATGGCTGCAGTGGCTGTAAGTCAACCTAATGTAGGTCAACTTAAGGGTTTGGTGTGGAAGTATCCCAAATGGGGACTCCTTCCAGTTAATTCTGATGCTTAATTAGGCAGAGGGATTAATACTAAGCCGTGCAGCATATCCTCTGTCCAATGTGTGCAGCAGTGGAACACACCAATCCCAGCCTCTGCTCTTTTAGGACACGGTTGTATAATACTTACTCTGGTGGGCAACTTGTTCCCATGAGTGGTTCCGTTAGCCACAAGGCTTACCATGAGTAAATATGCCTGAAAGAGTAAGGGTCACATGAACAGCTCTTGGAGAACAAAAGACAAAGGGTCCCTATTATCCTGGGACTTCATTTCCCCCTGAATAAGGCCTTGTCTTCTCCATCTCCTGCATTCTAACAAACTTACCTGCCTCCTGCTCAGCTGTGCTGTGGTCAGGGCTGGCCTTTCCATGAGGTGAAAGGAGGCGGCCGCCTCAGGTGCCAGACCGTGGGGAGGCACCACTAGGACCCAGAGTATAGAAAATTGTGTCTGCTGCTGGTGCAGCGATGGGGTATGGGGGGGGGCGTCATTTGAGCTCCCCACCTCAGGCGCCAAAATGTTGTGGGCCGGCTCTGGCCGTGGTGTCCAACCAGTTCTGAAGCAGAGGCTACTGCTACAGCCAACTAGCCACACTCAACCGGTCAAATAGCCACATGTGACTCGTGGCTAGCGTGTTGGACACCCCAGTACCAGGAAGGCATGGGGTGAGCGTTCTGCAAAATGGCCCCCACTCTAAGAAATGGAAAGGGACCCATCTGAAGTTTTGCTAGGTGCTGTCCCAATAGGAAATAGAAATCTAAACCTTAAAGTGCTTCTGGCAGCACCCACCAGGCTAGAAGCTTAAGCATTCCTGAACAAAATGAGGAGTATACAGGCAGGACATTCTAGTCTGGAACCACTTGGGCAGCTTGAACTTAATATGATGCCTGGCACCTGCGGATTATCAAAGATGTACATCCAAATCTCTCCACAGCAATATCAGGCTCCAAACACTTAAGTCCTACTTCTGAAGAGAGGGGGAGAAAATCTAAGTCTTTTTGATGCCACTGCTCAATGCATTTCAACATTTCTGAATCCGGTAAGTTTATTAAAGGACATCTCTTTTAACAAAGATGCTCCAGATATCAAGGGGGAAACCAGCAGTTCACCAGCTGTCTGGGTTTCCTTGATCCATCTTAAGGTAGCACAGCACTGAGAGCCGCAAATAAGGAAGCCGAAGACAGAGAGGGAAGCAGAGGCAGCAATGCTCTCTCAAAGTGTCCTCGTAGAGTATAGCTCTGTTGATGCCAGACCTTTCATCTCTCAGTACAGACAGGCTCAGCGGTATAGCTGTCAGATTTCCAAGGTTTCCATTAATCATTTCCCCAGGAGTTCCATTCCTGATAACTTCATATTTCATGTGTGCAGGGAATAGACAATTCAAGCTTTGCAATACATTTTCATATGGGCCCTCTTGCCGCCGATGTGTCAATACACACGTTAGTTGCTAATTAACCAGAGACCAGTCTGTGCCATAACTAAATGCCTTCAGCCTTCAGGGGCAGTTGATCGGTACTCAAACTTTGCAGCTCAAGCCTAAATAAGTTCTACAATTAACACAGTTGCAGTTTTAGCACAAGAGGTCAAATGTCCATCACCATAACATGAGAGTGCTCCAGTTTCAGAGGCAGGTAGCAGAAACAAATCAGCTCTCCTTCATTAGTACCTTAAGATCTACACAGTACTGTCATTCACTTAGCTCTCCTGTCCTGGAAGTGCCCAAATGTACTCTTCATTGTACAAACACATATATTAAATTGCAGTCTTTTTTCTTTTTATTAAATTTCTATGCCCTTACAAAAGCTTCAGAGGGGTAGCCGAGTTAGTGGGTTGTGCCCCCAAAAGCTCATGATACCATCTACATGTTTTGTTAGTCTTTAAGGTGCTACTAGACTGTTTGGTTTTTTATGCCCTTACAGTGCACTTGGTGCTATACAAGACACAAAATGAGGATAGGCCCTGTCCCAAAGAGCTTGCAGTCTAGAGAAAGCAGGTCCTGAGAAGCCCTAAGGAAGGAGCATTCTTGAGAAACAGCAGAGGGCTTTATTTGATAATGCAGCTCAAACACAGCTGATTTTACTCTTGACCAGATTTCAGTAATGCAGACCACAAGAAGAGATGTAAAATCCCGTTTAATTGGTTAACCAGTTCCAAATAATGTTTAACTGGTTAACCAATTAAAGGAGAGGAAGATGGGGGGATCACTCCAGGCTGGCTGGGCTGAAGCAACACCCCTCGGCCCGCCGTGGTCAGGCTAATGCAGCCCCTCTGCCACAGGGGCTGCTCCAGTCCAGCTGTTCCAGCCCCGTTTGGGGCTGCTGCTCCCAGTCCGTGTGTGTGGGCTACGGCTCCTGGATCATGTGCACAGCTCCTGGCTTATGTGGGCTGGGAGCCAGCAGCCCTGCACGGGGGCCCTCCACCTGTGGCAGGCTGGTTCAGGGGGCTGCTCCTGGGTACCAGCTAACCGTCACCCGTTCACATCCCTAACCACAAGAGGACCGCATTTATAGAGCAAACAAAAATATAATTATGTTGATGTCTGTGCATAAATAAAGTGATGAAAATATATTCATGGGCCTCCTTGCCCTCAAAGAGAATTAAATTCTCACCAGAATTCAGCTCCTTCTTAGGCACCTTAAGGAGGGCCAGATTTTCAAAAGTGCTCAGGGTCCTGCAGTTCTGGCAATGCTAATGGCTGATTTGCAAAAAGAGGACTCTCCATCCTGAGTTCATTTGAAAATCTTGCCCCTCCACATGGGCCATGGATGAAGTTTTCTGAAAATTGTAGCTGAGGAGATGCAAAAGTATCATACTCTAGGGACTATTTACAACGTCCTTGCCTTTAAACCAAATTTAGAGTCATGTTTTCAGTCAGTTTCTAACAGCGTCTGGCTGAACAGAGAGGCCCAAACTGCACAGCAAATGGCTCAGTTCCTTCACTCCGTCTGTGCCCCCATTGGGGATGGGGCAGCAAGCCAGATGGAGTGCAGTCATACATTTTCCTGGGTGATGTGCAAGGCTGAGTTGACAAGCAACAACTCAGACCACACCAGCCTGCTTCAGCCCTGCAGGACTGACTTTCTACTTGCTAATTGCAGAGATAAAAAAAGGAAACTATTTAGAACAAAATCAGCGCACATAAAAAAAAGATCAGAGTGTTTTTTTCCCAATAGTATGTTCAACTTATTGCTTCCAATCTAGGCAAGAGCATGATGGAGATGCTCCATCATTATTCATTAGCAGTTCAGTGAAAAACCTTGTCATTTGATTTAATTGGAAACCAGCTCACATTCCATCAGCAATGGGATGTTCTGATGTTATCAATCAATGTTCCTACATGTTCTAGTGGACTTTAAAATGTCAGCCTGACCTAAGAAAACTGAGGAAACTCAGGCTGTTGGTAGAACATTTTTTTTTCACATTACAATAGCACTGAGCTTTCCCTGATCTGTATGAGAACTTTGTCCTATGGATCCTATCGGCGACACATACAACCCCCTACCAGGTACTAGTCACATAGAATAAATGCATAATATTCTGCCACTGCTCCTAGGGTTGCCAGGTGTCCAGTTTTTGCCCGGACAATCCAGTAATTGCATCTTCTGTCCAGTAAAAAAAACAAAAACCAGAAAACACTGGACATGTGCAATGTCCAGTATTTTCTGTTTTTCTCGGAAGGAAGGCCGGTGGGGACATTTCTCCCCGCTGCGTCTGGTGGGAGCGAGGAGCACAGGAATTTAAAGGCACACTGACCTTTCATTTTGTTGGGGGGTTTCTTTTTGGTTCAACAAGTTTGGTCTCCCCCACTTTTCTTTTTTGCTCAACCAATTTTTTCCCTTGCCATGTTCGGGATTTTTTGTGAAGGTATCTGGCAACCCTAACTGCTCCTGACCACAATACACTGAAGCTGACTTGATGCAGCAGTATTTCCATTGACTTCAGTTTGCTTTGGGTCAAGCCCCAACTGTTGGCGGTATTTGCTCCTAGAGAATCTGCCAGAGGGTAGCCCTCACGTTTCCCAAAGTAATTTGTGAGGTGATCTGTTCCTGAATCGTAGCACAAAAGGAACACTTTCCCCAAAACTTTCTCTAACAACATCATATGCAAGGACCATCTTCCAGAAGAGCAGGCACTTATATACTGTGATGATGAGCAAACATACACACTGTGTCTGTGCAAGGTTTTAGAATGTGTAGCTCTGAGCTGCAGCAAATCAGGTGTGTCAGATGGCTAAAACTCTGCACAGCACTCAGAATGTATGACCAAGTGGCAAAGCAGAGAATTTCCATCTCAAAGCCAGGGTTAAGACAAAAATGTAAAAATTAAGGAGTTAGAAGTTACTGAATAGAAATATTAATTACCCCAAGTATGCTGGCTCTTTTCCCCAGAAACATGTTTGCAATATGTATTGAATTTTTCCTCACATTAACATAGGTCTTTTAATCTCTTAAATTCTGCTCATGCAAACTGATCCATCTGAATGGACCCTTTACACCTTACAACTGAATTCAATGGCATCTCTGCTCATTCAGATTGAATGGCAGGATTACATTTTAGACTGTAAACTAAGTGTTGTGTCTGCCTAACAGAACAGGACCCTGATTTCACAGACAGTTTCTGAGCATTAATACAACAGACATAATAAATATCTACATAGCCAATGAATTTATGTGAAATCAATGAAGTACTTCACTAATTAACACATATTGAAGGTACATGATGAAGGTACATCTAAATGTTGTTTTTATATTGTTTGCACATGGAGAAGGCCAGTCTCCTGCAAGCTCTATTAATTGTATTTTAACAGAAAAAGCTTCTTTTTGCAGGCCAACCAGAACTCAGAAAATCTCTCTGACATGATGCGGTTTTATTTAGCCTCTTCCCAGAAATATTCACCACACACACACCCCACTCTGAAAACAGAGCCCTTTGTTCAAATTCCAGTTACTGAAAACATATTCAGATATTTAAAATATGAACTTGAACAATGTTTCTGAAAATGACACTTCAAACTCATGTGAAGTGGCCTCTCTCACCCTCCCCTAGATGTCAGATACCCTGGCATTTAATTAAACACAGCTGCTTTATTCTGCTCAGTTGTTTAAAGAATAGCATAGAGGTAGTGTTCTGCCATCACCCAAAAGTCAGGAAATATTCCTGTTCAATGGCTGGCCATCCTTCCAAGGGAGTAACACACGGGTGAAAATTCATAGAGCTGGCCTGAAAGAGCAGAGGAAAGGAGAACAGAAAACCTTCCCTCCTGTCCCCGACCACTATCCTTAAATTAAATCAATGAACAAAATCTAGAAGATCACAAATCTTCAAAAGACACATATACAGTCACAGAAGAAGCACAAACATTGACACAAACAGTCTTGACAGGTGAAAAACTTTCCAGTTCACACAGTACATTTTCCATTCATCTGAAGAAGTGGGCTGTACCTATGAAAGCTCATGATACCGGCTATATGTTTTGTTAGTCTTTACAGTGCTGCTAGACTTTTTGTTGTTTAAGTTTTTCCAGAAGAAATGTGATAGAGACCTACAACTAAACTAACCCAGGGCAGACTGTGACCCCACTTATTGACTTTGGTGAGCAGTTTACTCCCACAAGTAATCCCACTTATATCCTCTATAAACAGTCTGTGAATGATTCCAGATTAAGAAATGAATTTACAGGACACAAGAGAGACATTTACACTATGCCATGGAAACCTCTTTGTCTTTACAGTCAATGTCTCCCCACTAGCGCTTCTTTTGCTGTGGTCTTGCTATTGCAATGACCTTGAAGCCCCTGCAGTCTCTGCTATCAATGCTGCATGGTCCATTCCAGATTTAATAGTGCAAGGACACAAAAGCCCCAGTTCAGCAAAGAATTTAGGCATGTCAGTTTTAGGCACCTGCTTAATTTCCATGGATAACAAGAACATGTTTAAGTGCTTCCCTAAATCTGGACTTTAACCCAGGATTCCTTCTTTCTTATAACACACATTGGGTACGTCTAGACTATAGGCTTTTGTCGACAGAGGCTTTGTCGACAGAGACTGTCGACAAAGCCTCCATCGACAAAGAGCATCTAGACTACATCCAGTTCTGTCAACAACGCAAGCTGCTTTGTCAGCATGAGAGTGTGGACGCAAAGGACAGTGTAGATGCAATAACGCCTTCTGTTGACAGAACTCTGTTGACAGAAGGTGTTATTCCTTGCAGAATGAGGTTTACCACCATCAACGAAACTGCAGAGTTCTGTCGACATTATGTCAACAGAAATCGGTGGTAGTGTAGACGCAGGTATAGTTTTGTTGACAAAAGTCCACTTTTGTTGACAAAACCCTATAGTCTAGACACACCCATTGACACCTCTCCCTCCCCACAAGCCAACGTGGTCCAGATCCAGAAACCGCTCACAGTCCCTGAACAGGGTTTGGAACTGAGGGCACCTGGAGAAGCTCAGCTCATGCTGATGTAGACCACACCCAGTTCTCCTGCAGAATCCAGATACATGTGGGCTATGCAGAGATTCCACTGCAAGAAGCAAACATCCACCCTACCATTCCAGTGAAGTAGACTAGCCCAGAGACTGCAGTACAGGTTGAACCTCCCTGGTCCAGCATCCTCAGGACCCAACCAGTCCTGAAAGAGTGAATTTGCCAGATCATAGGGTTGCCAGATGGTTTAACCAAAAATACCAACCCTCCCCGAAAAAAATGCGGGAAAAAATTGTTGAGAAAAAAAGAAGGACCCCAAGAGTTGTTAAGCTAAAAAAATAAAAATAAAAACCCCTCAGCGTGGCCTCCTTAAGAAATGTTTTTGAGGCTTTTTTGGCCCTAACGGGCTGCTGGAAGCCATCTGCCATCATATCTTCCTGCTCCGGGACAGATAGCTCCCCTGCGGAACTAGGTAAGCACCCAGTAATTTCGCCTCCTGGCCGGGAAAAAATCAGAAAATACCAGACATTTTAGGTTTCCGGTATTTTCAGATTTTTTTTTACCAGCTAGGAGGCGAAAATACCAGGCTGTCCGGGTCAATACCGGACACCTGGCAACCCTACCAGACCAGGGGAGGTCCCCTACCATGGCCTCTCAGCCGGACACTTCTCCCTGCAGCAGGCTCCTTCCACCCTGGCTGGGCTGCCTGCTGGCTCGCCCCAGCCCACCCCTTGCTCTGGCCCTGACTAGACTGCCCTGACCCCGCTGCTGGCTGTGCTGCCATGACTCCAGCCCTGCTGCCGGGTGGCACGCAGCCCTGGCTGGGCTGCCAGGCTGCCCTGGGCTCTGCTGGGCTGTTGTGGCCCTAGGAAAGCTGCCTTGGCCGGGCATCTACGGCTCGGCCCATTGCCAATCGGGCTGATGCAGCCCAAGCCCCACTGTCACCAGCCCCTGTATGCCTGTAGAGGCACAGCAGTACCTCCAACCCCTGCACCGCCACCATAAAGGGCTCTTAGGCTTGTGGAGCTGCATGGAGCAGAATTCCATCCCGGGCCAGGTGAGTGGAGCTCCCTCGGCATTGTCTCGGGGTATATCAACATAGCAGTTAAGCGCTCACTTCTGGCCTGTGTCAGCTGACACAACAGCGGTGCAGATATTCGGGCTTTGGCTGGAGCCTATGCACTGAGACTCTTCCCACCCTTGGGCTCTAGCTGGAGCCTGTACACCACCTACTCAGCAATTTTACAGCCCTGCAAGGCAGCTGTGGGTTTTTAACTGCAGTCTCGACATACCCCAGTGGCCCACCTCACCATAACAATCTGATTGCATTTAAGGCTTCTTTTGTCCACATGTGGGTGGGAGGAAGTATTTAGCCCTTACTGAGCCCAAGCCTGTGCGCTGGCTCCTTCCAGTTTCTTAACCACCCATCCTCTTGCCTCTGGTGGCAGTTACATTGTGTGTGTGTGTAGTAGTCATGGAAAAGAAGACAAAAAGCCTATTTTCGGCAACAAAGGCCTGACATTTCCAAATGAGGGATCTGTGGCCTTTGTAAGGAGCTAGCCTTGCTATTTCCAGCCCACATTATAGAGCTGTAGAATTATTCATACAGATTTATTTGCTAGATGTGGGATTGCATTTTTGTACTTGGCAGCTATGGAATATTCCAGGATTTCCCAAGGTGCTGAGTGGACACATTCTAGCCACACTTGGATTCCTTCAGGACTTGGGGATGTACAGGCGGTTACTCTTATGACCAGAAGCACATCAATGATCAGGCTCCTTTAAAAAAAAAGTCTATTCTCTTATGGAACAGATCACATCCACCAGGCCAGCCAAATGCAGGGAACAGCCCACTCTGCACTGCATGGTATTTGTAAAGAATTTGACATTTCCTCAAAGTATTTGTCTGTCTAAAGCATAAAGGCTGATTTATTTGAAGATATGCTTTATCCAGTTGGCACCGTCCTCCTTCGCGTGGCATCGGTCATTTCACCCAGGCCACGCCAGTCTGCCTGGACTGTGTACTCTCTAGGGAAGAGGGACTCAAGGAGCTTCCGTAGAGAGAAGGTGCATAAGAATCTCCCCTTCTCTCATGACCACACAGGCAGAGTTGTCCCATCCATAGGATGGCTTGGGGTGGCTGCCCCAATACTCATGCTTTGGGAACCCCTGCAGCAGCCACCTCAACCCTCCTATGGACGGGCCCAGCGACTTACAAGGGGATATGGTGGGGGGCGGAAGCAGGGGTCACCCCACCATGCCCTCACTGTGGCAGAGGGAGCTGGACCCAGCAGCCTGCTCTGCTCTGCCATCCTCTCCAAGCCTGCTGTGCTCAGCTTCACCGCAGCAGCAGGAAGCAGAGCGCCTCGGTCCCAGGGCGTGCCACTTCCCACTACGGCAGTGAAGCGGAGCCCAGTGAGCTGGGAGAGGGCAGTGGCGCAGGGCAGACTGCCAGGTGGTGTGTGTGTGTGGGGGCAATCCCTGTTGCTGCTCCACACCAGGCCCCCGGTAAAGCCTCAAGTTCCTCAAGAGAGAGGGTGAGCAGGTTTGGGAAGGGACAGGGTGGGGCAGGACTTGGGAGAAGGAGTAGAGTGGGGCAGAGCATGGGTGGAACAGAGACGGGGAGGGGGTAGAGCCTGAAGTGCCCAGTTGCCCAGGGGAGGATTTGTCCCAGGCCCTGCACCTCCCTAAGGATGGCCCTCCTCCCCTTTTATGATTGCAGAACATCCCTATAGCATAGAATAATAACAGGAAAACACTTAATGCACTTCAAATCTCTTTTATTGAGTAGCTGGAAACAAGGCACAGAGCTAACACAATGCAACTTGCAAGCTCTCTAGGAACCACCAGTAAATGCTCTGTCCCAGTGGTCCACAGACCAGAATTTAAGGACTTCTGATCTAGAGGTCAGGAGAAAAATGCATGCAAGGGTCCTCTTTAGAGGCACAGATGGACCAAACCACATCTCAAGATACAAACGATGCTTGTCTGTACAGAGGGCTGAGCTATCAGACCTAATATCAAACACCTCCACTTGTTGAGAAAAGTGGGATTTGAGACCAAACCTGGATTTGGCACATATCTACTCCATATACACAGATTGGGCACATATCTGACCCATATGGTACAGTTCAGACTCCCTCTCTTCTCCATACCTATTAGCCAAATGAGTCCCTAATCAGGAAGAGCAGGCCTTATTTTTCAAAATGATTTTTTTAATACACACTCTCTCCCAAGATTTTTTCTAGAGTAATGCATGTATTATCATATTTATATTCTATGGTGATTTTTGTAGAACTAGTATATATGAAAATCTGCCTGACTTAGCACAAGCAGCATCAGGTAGAGGGAGTTTAAGGCCCCTGCTGGTTAGGGGCCTCTTACCATCACATACGCTATAGAAGTGCAGGATATGGCATTATCTTCCGCAATATGCAATCCACAATGAGAGCACAATTTACAGCATTTTTTTAGGGCACAAAGCACATCATTGATTTTTCTCTACATCGTATGCACCAACAGGACAGGAAACATATAACCTAAATATGAAGTGAACTGAAAATGATTTCACAGGCCTGAAACAAAATGCCAAGGGGAGATGGTGTCTCGTCAGACAGAAAGAAGGCAAAGCTATAGAGCAGAATGACCTTGTTCTGCACACTAGAGTAATTTGTAGGGATGAATCAGAGCCCCCAAATTACAACTTACCAGGAAAAGAATGGTATTCTGAATGCAGCTCAGCCTTCAATATTACAGTGCTGAGTCAGTTCTATTTGTTCATGGGAAACCATGGATGCAAGAAAGCGAGCACTCTCCCTGAACTTAACCATTCTCCATAAATGAGAGGTGTGGAATACTCAGCAACAGCCCCTGGTGGTTTAAATCAACACAGCTCCACTGGAGTGACGGACGTACCCAAACGTATGTCAGCTGCAGCTCTGGCCCCACATACTCTTTTGGGGCAACGTTTCTCTGTAATTCTTATTTTCCAACAGCATCAACTGTATATCCCCAGGGAGCACTGTCACCTCTGGTGTGTGTGTGTGTGTGTGTGTGTGCGCGCGCCTGCCTGCATTCCAGGATATGAAAGGCAGAGTTCAGTCCCATCGCCGTACTGCCAAAGATGGAGAATTAGAGGCCCGTTAGTGGGCTGTTCCTTCGTATGGCAGAAAGGATGGAATCTGTTCCCATCTCCGTGACTGGAGTCTCCCCCAGTGGGTACAGAGCCAGAACAACCTAGGTCACCTTCCTTTACTGCTGCAGGGATATATTCAGGGTGAGGAGAGTCATGTCACTTGTGAGAATGAGATGCAGTGAGAGCGTCTTCCTCTCCTACTGGACAGTCCCTCGGAACCACTGCCAGCTGGCACAGATTAAGGCAACTCTCAGGCTACTCTCACCTGGACCTGAACCAAGCAGAGATTGAGGGAGCCTCTACCAGGCTTCTCTTCTATCTGCTGTCTCGTGTGGAAACAATGCAACCGACAGTCTGGCCCAGAAAGAAGGACACCTCCCATAATGCCACAGGAACCTGTCAGAGGAGAAGTTGCACTGGACAAGGGAAGAGGAGACTAAAATATTTTTGTAAAGTGTCACAGTTGCTCCAGCACATCCACTTGGATGTGAACTTGGCAGCAAGGCCGGTTTTAGGCCGATTCCCCCGAATCGGGCCCCGTGCCTAAGAGGGAGGGCCCCCTGTCTAAGAAGGCCCCGCCCCGGGCATGCGGCGCATGCACGGTACCGCCCTGGGCGCACGGTGCATGCACGGCCCAGCCCCCGCGAATCGGGCCTGGCACGTCCTAAAGCCAGCCCTGCTTGGCAGTCTCCTTCCTCAGCCCAGGGAACGATGATATAGTTACAAAAAGCTATAAAACGGGACCAGAGCGAGTCTTAGGGGTGGGCAAGCCTGGTGGTTGCCCAGGGTCACTATTTTCAAGAGGCCGCCAACAGAGCTGCTCTTACGGGAAGGCTGCAACCAAATCCTCCCCCCTGGTTACTCCCCAACCCCCCCCTTTTTTTTTTTCGCTTGACAAATTTTTGTCTGGTATTTTTTTTTTAATCATCTGGCAATCCTATGGGCGAGCCAGGCGGTTGCCCAGGGCCACCAATTGGTTAGGACGGGCCCTGAACGGGACATATAAAAGCAACCCAGCTAGCAGCAATGTAAATGACTGCTGCCTCTACAGATCCTTTTTCAATGCTGCTTCCCTGCCTGCCCCAGGTCTGCTGTGTCAAAGCAAACAACAAATAGTCTGGTAGCACTTTAAAGACTAACAAAACATATAGATGGTATCGTGAGCTTTTGTGGGCACAGCCCACTTCCAACACTCTAGTCATCTGAAGAAGTGGGCTGTGCCCACGAAAGCTCATGATACCATCTACATATTTTGTTAGTCTATAAAATGCTACCAGACTATTTGTTGTTTTTTCTGTTACCGACTAACTCGGCTATCCCTCTGAAACAAGCAAACAATCACAGCACAGGACAGTACCAAGCTGTTAGATGACTAAACATGCTTTCCCCTAAAAGCAGAGAAGGATATCTGTGAAAGGCTCATGAAATACAACAGCGGAAGTTGCCACTTCCCTGAATAAAATAACATGGGCCCAAAACTCACAGAAAATACTTTAACAAGACTTGAATCAAGGAAAGTGATGATACAATCAGGCAGACAATGAAAGTGCTTATCACTCATTCCAACTATTGCCAAATACATAGCAACTCATTCCTTTTTGAGTATGTCCCCCTCTTCCTCTTCCTCTCCCGTCCCCCACCCCCGCCTCTGTCCCTCCCCTTGGTCTGGCTGGATAAGAATGGCCAATAATTCATGAAATTATTATTATTGCTCTATATTGAGTGGTGCCCAGAAGTGCCTATCACTGATCAGGGCCCCATTGTGTTAGTCTCTCTATAAACTGGCCTGCAGAAAGCTCACAGTGGAGGACGATAAAAGGCAACAGCTGGACAAACAGACAAATTGGGTTGGATGGGATTGTTGATGTGATGTTGTAAGAGTACAATCAGGCACAACTGCTAGGGTTGACAACTCTCCCAGACTATTGCCACCAATGTCTGAGTAGTCAAAATGGCCTCAACAGGCCACCTGTTTAGCTATGGACGCCTCCTTTATTGTTATCAGAGCTGTCAGCCTCACCACTGTAGCCTGATTCAGCGAAGCGTTTAAGCATATGCATCACTTTGAATGTGTGGTTAAGTCCCATTGCAATCACTTCTTTAACAAACAGGAACAGGGTTACTCGTGAGCTTACAAATTAAGAACGTACAGAAGCATCTGTATTTTCCCTCCTCTCCTCCAAAAAAGGATTTAAATCTATTCAGCAGAAGTTAAATCTATTCAGATGCTTTCTATTAATTGGCTGGGATTTTTCACGAGAGCTTAAGTCAGGCACTCAAATCCCACTGATATTCACTGGTAGTGCCTAACTCCCTTTGGCTACTTTGAAAAACCCTAGCATAGAAAAATACCCCCAAAATTGTCTGGGGTTCAGAAACTTCCCCCTTTTCTTCCTACCCGCCTGCAACTCAAAAGGAAAATAAGTGACCTTTACTAATGCACATTAATGACTGGGAGACCGAGATCATGTTTGACGAGATGTTGCAAATCAAGGAATCTGAAAAGAAAAACAATTAAAACAACTTTGACAGGCCAATCACTTTTCTCAGGAGTTTCACACAAGAGTCTGTTCATGGCCTTCTCAGAGTCTTCCTCATTCCAGCGGGCCTTGGATAGGTTCTGGACATGCTGCAGCCTAAGGCACAAGATGGTTGCCATACTACATTGCTGCTGAACAGGCTCCACGCCGGGTTCCATGCTTGCCCTCCTATGGCGACTGCATCGATAACCAAGGAAAAAGGGGCATGAAAAGATTGTTTGCCATTGCTTTCAAGCAGGGGGGAAAGAGAGGAGGTAAGTGTATTATGGGATGCTGACAACATGTACCCAGAACCACCCGCTGCACTGCCTTTGTCCACTCAAGCAATGGGAACCTAACCCAGAATGCAAAGGGGCATCAGGAACCGTGGGATAGCTCTCCACAGTGAATTGCTGTGCAAGTCAATGGTAGCCCCCCTACTGGGGAAGCACTACATCAACTCTTGTGCACAGTGGGGACATGCACTTTCAACTTTACAAAATCGAGTGCTAAAAACCAGTGCCCAAAGCAACTTAAAATTTCTTAAAGATACTGTCCTACTGCAACCTGGGTCCCTGACAGCTCTTTCAATAGCTCCCTGCTGGCTTCTGCTGCAGCTCAGCCAGCTCTTGCCCGAGTTGTGCACCCGCTTACTTTCACCTCTACTAAAAACCAACCTTAATAAATTCAACTTTATCTCTTAGTGTAGATACAGCCCAGGTGTGCTCGTCTTTCTTACAGTGCTGCCTGCCTGCTGCTTTGCTTATGGCTAATGAAACTCCAGGATGTATTTTCTTTTCTTGCGAACATCTGCGGCTTGCTCCCTTCCTCTGTACAGACTTTGGATCCATAGCACTGCTTTTATCAGGTCTTGAAAAATGGGATACATTGTTGTGGGGACTACCACTGTCCAATTTTCCAAGCCCTCTGTGAGTTTTTCGTTGGTTCTTAATGTGTATGTGCTGAATTGTACACATGAAAGCAGTTACCAGGCACTCCTGCATTCCTAAATGTAGTCCAAGAAAATAACTCCTCCCGCCTTTTCTTATAAAAGCGCTCTCTTATCTGACACAATATTTAGATAGCCATGCAAACATCAGAGGCTGTTCTGACTGCCGCTGTAAAGGAGTTGAGAGTAGTGCTGTGACATTTAAAGTTTTTAAATTATTATTCTTTTCAATTCAGAAATATTTTAGCTAATGGTGATCCCCCCCCCCCCCATATGTTGATGTCTCTGAGTTGATGTTGATGTCTCCTCAACTGCCATGGTCAGCACCAATTTTGGAAAACCTGTCAGATAATACTGAATAAATTGTCAGTCCCAGTTTTACTGGAAAAAGAGCGGTTAATGAAACTTCAGGAACATATTGGTACCTATGCTCTGCTGTCATAAATCTGGATAAAAAGCACAGCTCGTTTTAATTGAGAATATTTTTAACTTTCAGCAAACCACAGCCGCTCACTCTTTTCCCACAAGTCTCTCTCTTTCTGTTGTCTCGAAACTTCCCACTCAGTAAGTGTTCTTATTGCCCACAATTCAGAGCTGTGTTTCTTAGGAGACTCTGCTTAAGTGTGTACAAAAGGAAGTGTTAAAGCCTTCACCGTTTTAATATTTGCAACATTCCACCCCGAGGTAGCTGACTGCAGTGGTGGGTTTATATGTAATTTGTTAGGTACTTTTGAATTCCTCAGGATGTAAGAGGCTGTCTTGCTTATCTGTCTGAAATTATCATGTGAATGACTGAGACAGTTGAAATATCTCTGATTCAAATTATGTAATAAAGCTGCTCTCCAGTAGGAAGCTTTAATCTGCAAGGCTGACCTGCATTCAGCAAGCAGAGTGCACAATACTGATCTTGGCACAATGCCACAGAGACGCTAGTTCTACGTGGATTAATTGCCATTGAACAATTTTTCCTATATAATATTCTCTCACTGTTTCTTCTTCTTTGTCCAAAAAGCACACGGTGTGCACTGGTGACTTCGGTTATTTCCATAGCAGTCAACAATTGTGTTACCCTCAGTGAATGCAGTTTAACTTTGCTGATTCTCAAACGTTGTAAGCTATATAATGATCTATGGGGTATCTTAGTTTTAATTGACCTATATGACCATTGCTCGACAATTAAGGCAATGTACTCGCCCGTGGCGAGTAGATTTTAGCCTGGCACGGCGCCGCAGCACAGTCTGCACATGCACAGCATGCCAAACCACGCGGCTGGCGAGCGGGGCTCGCCGCTGCTTGTCAAACCCTGTACATGACCTCCAGTAGCAAGGGCAGCGCCGCTGATTGCCACAGTTATTGAGAATATTTCAAGGACAGGACCCTTCTCTGTTTCTGCTTGACTTCCTGCCTATGCTAGAGATGTCTTCCCCGGCTTGCCTGGATCTGGTCCCCAAGACTCAGGGCCCTAACCCCCAGCATTGGGGAGCCTGTGCTGGTGATCCTGCCCCTTCCCCCCTACCGTGGGGCTGGAGCACACCAATTCTAGTATGCTGGGGCTCCTCCAGGCTCTGATGTGCAAGGGGAATGTGGGGAGTGTCTTCCTCAGTTAGGGGCCACGTCAATGAGGGTGGGGTTGGTTTTGTTTTGTTGGGTTTTTTTGTTTGTTTCTCACTTGTGTGCAGCCCTGTGGGTTAGCAGCCCCCAAAGACAAAAAAGATCCACCCCCCCCCCCCCCAGCCTATGCAATCATATCCCAAGGTGGCAATGCATTGTAAAATCTTCTTGGGTATTGTATTTTCTTGAGATGTCCATATAAATCCTTTGACCTTTAATGGGACATAGGCAGGGTACAGACTCTGCAACAGTACATATTAACCATCAAAGGGATTCATTATTATGATTCACAGTGCTTAGAGACCCCAAACACAGCCAACATTTTTCTAGGCACTGTACACACAAGTAATGCCCCATATAGGGTTGCCAGATGGTTTAACAAAAAATACCGAACACTGCCTCCCCCCCCAAAAAAAAAAAACACTGGGAAAAAATTCTGTCAAGGAAAAAAAAGGGGGGAGACCAAAGTTGTTAAGAAAAAAAAGCCCCCCAGAACTCCACAACAGAATTGTGGAGCAAAAAAAAAAAATTAAAAACAATTTTTTAAAAAGGAGGCTGCCCCAGTAAGACATCCGCCATCTTGTATGCCATTTTTAAAACCCCACAGCTCCATCTGGTGAGCACAGGGAAGCCAGGGGCCAGGGTGGAGCTGGCAGGAGCAATCGGGGGGGGGGGGGGAGGCACAGGAGTGGCTTCGCAAGCCACACTTTTGGGGGGCAAGAGCTGTGGGTTGGCCATGGCTGGTGTTGAGGGAGGCATCACGTGGCCAGCTCCCGGGTCTCTGCTGGTCACGTGGGCCAGAGCAGCGTGCGCTCCATTCCCACCCCAACCCAGTGCTCCTCTACTTCTGCACCGTCTCCTACCCAGACCTTGCAACCTCTCCCCCTTCTGCCCCCACCTCCCTCCCAGATCCTGCACCCTTCGCTACGACTCTGCTGCGCTCCTCACTCCCCGGCCCCCATCAGACACAGTAGGGGAAAGAAAATTGTCTCCATCGGGCTTCCGTCCGAGGGAAACAGGAAATACCGGCATTTCACATGTGTCTTTACTTTGTATTCAGTGCTCACTTTTCTGTCTTCACGCTCCAATCACATCTCCCGCAGCAGCATTTTCCTCCACTCAACCGCACCCTGTCAAAGCGGGCGCATTGCACTTGCTCATTGAACATGTCATCCCTACTACGCTTTCACCTTTGGGTCTGTAATAGCCGAACAGCTGGAGGAGCCGGATCTGGGGGACAGTGCAGCAGGCTCGCTGTTGCACCTGCTATAACAATAAATGAAGAGGCAGACTTTACAGTAGATGCATTGTGGAGTGTAGAACCTAATCTCTTAGCGTTGTCTGTACAAGATGTGTATAGGGATGTGTAATATATAAGGCCACTATGTGCCGCAGGTACACCATGGAGATATTAAGAGAGCAGCTGGACTCAGTTTGGTGGCAGGCATAGTAAGGGGCAGGATGGGGCATGAACTTCTGCTTCTGTTTTGAAAGCATGTGTGATGCAGTACTTGCAAACAGCAGCTCCTGCCACTAAGCAAGTGTCTGCATTTGCAAAAGGGATCCACAGTAGTATGGCAGCAGGACAGGGATTCAAGCAGTGACCATGTGTTAGGCACTCCCCCATTTACCAGGAGAATGCAACTTTCTCTTCCCACAGGAGCCTGCAGGCATGAGGGGGTGGGAGTCCAGGCAGGGCAGGGGGCTGACGCAGTGACCGTGTGTTTGGCACCCCCCATTTTCTGGGAGAGTGCAATTTTCCTTTCCCACAGATAGGGTTGCCAGATACTTTCACATAAAATCCCGAACATGGCGGGGAAAAAATTGGTTGAGAAAAAAAAAGAGGGACCAAAGTTGTTGAGAAAAAAAATGTTACTGTGCCTTTAAATTCCCCATGCTCCCCACTCTCCCCACCCCTGCCCCAGCTTGGCAGGGGATTTTCTGATTTTTTTCATGGACAGGGACCACAAATACTGGACTGTCCGGGTGAAAACTGGACACCTGGCAACCTTTCCGTACCCACAGAAGCCTGTGGGTGGGAAGGGGACAAGGGTCCGGGAGAGGTGAAAGAGCAGGTGCTCACATGGACACAGAGGAGCCTCCGGGTGGAAGGTGGAGGAGGTCTGAGCATGGCAGCAGGGGAGGGGCTCAAACAATGCTTTATTTGGGATGAACAAACAAACAGAGGTGTACTGCTGTGTTATCAGTTACAGAGCTTCACCTGCTTCATCTAGGATGCCATGCACAATATCAGTCTTCTTCAAATCACACACAGCTCTCGTTCTCTTCTTCCTCATCCACACTGTCCTCCATGTTGCTGCCCAGCACTGCCAGAGGAGGGTGTTGGGAGGCATCCATGGACTGGCTTAGGAAATTGGTCAGGTCCTCTCCCTGCAGCTGCTCAGAGAAGTGGCATGTTGCAGCACTGACCCAGACCATCCGCTTGCCTCCTTTGTCTTCTAGTACGCCTGCCTGGGCTTTTTTATTTTCATGCGGCACTGCAAGGCATATGCATTCTCCACCATGCCCTGTGCAATCTTGGCATAGATATCAGCGTTTCTTTTACTGCTTTGTAGTTCTGCCTGAACCTATTCCTCTGCCCACGCAGCAACGAGGTCCAGGATTGCCTGTATGCTCCAGGCTGATGCTGGTTTGTGAGCCTGGGCATTCGTGGTCAGGTGTGCTGCTAAGGTGTGCTGCCTTCTCTGAGGTGTGCTCACCACGCTGGCCACAAAGGAAATAAAATTCATGGTTTCCCGGGACTTTTTCTGTGCAGCTGGAGAACAGTGGAGTTGAAAGACCAGGCCAAAGCAGTCACTGCAGGGCACTGTGGGACACCTCCCGGAGGCTTTTCCCAGCACTGCAAATCCACTACCCTAAAGTCAACCATGCAAGCTCAAATTTACTCGTCAGGAAAAGCAAGAATACCAAAATCGATTTTAACAGTCCTTCAAGTCAGCGGGACTGGCTTGGTGGTGTGGACTTGTTGTTTACAAAAATTGACCTAATCTGGTAAAATTCGACCTAAACTCCTCGTGTAGATCAGGCCCTAGAGGCCAGTGTTACATGCAGAGAAACCAGCATTCATCCCACAGCATCCTGGCCACTAACCTGTATTCCTGAGCTCTAGGTGTCACTTACTGATTAGGTGCTCCTAAAACCAGAACCTCTTTCACCAGTGCTACTCATTCTACTGCATTTGTGTTTCTGGGGGCAGCTGTGGCTAGGGAGAAGATGAGGTAGCCCAGGCCTACTAAAGCAGTCTGATGAAAGATCAACTATATTTTGTGGTGAGCATCTTATTATGTGGTAGTGGAAACAGTACAATATAGGCCAGTCAAGGGGATCTGCTTACAGATTCCCTAATACAGGAGTCCCCTCAAACAGCGATTCTCCACCAGGGGTGTGCGTACCCCTAGGGATAGGCAGAGGTCTTCCATCAGCTCATCTAGATATTTCCCTCATTTCACAACAGGCTACATAAAAGATATTAGCAAGGTCAGTACAAACTAAAATTAGATAAGACAGTGATTTGTTTATACTGCTCTATATAATATACCCTGAAATGCAGATTGAATATTTATATGACAGTTGATTTATTTTATAATTCTATGGTAAAATGAGAAAGGAAACAATTGTTCAGTAACAGTGAGCTGTGACACTGTGGTATTATGATGTCTGACTTTGTAATCTAGCAGTTTTAAGTGAGTTGAAACTTGGGGGGTACTCAAGACAAATCCGACTTCTGAAAGGGGAACAATAGTCTGTGAAGCATTGCTCTAAAACCAACCTACTTTTAGAACAGGATGCTTTAAAAAACAAATACATAAACAAACATTTTTACATCAAGCCTTTATGCATTTTCCAGGAAGGCTCTGCACTGATCAGAAATTTGAGTAATGATGACTAATATGTTCATTTAATAAACACGCACGCGTGCACGCACACACACATAATTGGAAGCAGCAGGATAGACTTTTAAACAATTTAGGACTGGTAAAGCAGCTCTGAATGTGAATACTAGACCCGCCCTGAGGATGCCAAGACTCTGGGACTGCTTTTTGAAGCCTGACACATATGGTGCATCATTCTAACTACAATATATTTCATTTTTTTATAATCTAGCAGCTACTGCCAGAACTGGCAGGTGCAGAGACCAAGCACATATGATGCTACCGCCGAGAAAAAAATATCCACCGAGCTACCCGGGAGTGCTTTGGATAAAATCTTTAAAATAGCAAACTGGCACATTTTGAAAGCAATCCATTTTGAAAAGACCTGGCTTCCCTCCGATACCAATTAATAGTCACACAAAATTCTTGACTGCTAAAAGTGGAGATTCTCCCCATTGTACTTACATTTAATAACATCTCTCAAGGCTAAGCAATCTCTAGGAAAAAGGAACATGTATTTTGGGATTATGTATGCTGCTTCTCCCTTTGGAAAGAGCTTTTGCTAAGCTGAATTTTGAGGACTGTTTGGAACCACATACAATACCTACTTTCCCTTGTTTTCCCCCTTCCCACTGTGATGAATGTAGCTTTCTAACTGTTGTCATTTTATTTTCTGCGTACTGTACCTCTAAAGGCCTAGGAATCTTCTGTTGGCTGAGGCGGCTGCCATTTTGCAAGACAGCATGTTATAGAGATGACTGCTCTAAAGACTTTACTTTTGTTCTTTACCCTTAATGTAAAATAAAAGGAAACATATAGCTGCTTTTTTGTATAAGAAAACAGAACTCTCACTGTGTTCACTTCAATAGCATGTGTAAACCAGCCACAAACTATCCAAACCCGTCAAATCCAAAGTGAAACCACTCCCACATTTCACTGCCTCCAACTCACAGTCCAGCTTTTTGTCCCATCCTTTTGGACATAGTGCATATTATTATCTCCATCAATTCCTTTTCCATCTATTTTCAACTCTGTAAGCATAACTGGTGCTATAATTGAGCTATAACCCTGCCTCCAGTGCCATAATTTCTGTATCATTAAAGGCCATTTGGATTTGCAAGGAAAACATAACAGTAGTTTTAGACTCAGGCTTGCATATCTGCTAACATTGCAGAGCTATAAATAAGGATATTTGGAGAGAACAATAGGAATGCAGATTGAAATACTGCACTTTGGGAATAAGGGAGCTTTCTAGAAAGACAGGAAGGAAAATTAAGAATTCATGTCAACTAAAAACTAAAGAGAATACAGTTGATTGCAGGATTTTTTTAAAACCACCTCAAAGCTTTATTTTCCAAGCACAAACATGCTTGCTTCCTTTTTGTTATTGTTGTCTCTCCTCACTTATTTCTGCTGCCCACTTGCTACAGGGGATAAACACAAGAAGCAGACACCATTGTAGCAGATAAGTAAGAAACTACATAGGAAAACTGTTGCAAGTTTTGTCTTATTTGCATTTGCTTGAACCAGTTACCAGCCTTTTACCCAAGCTGCCCATGGTTGTACCTCCCTTGCAAGCAAGGTGTGTATGGGTTAAAAACAGAAGATTTGAATGCCACAATTTGTAGGAAAAAACTTTTCTCTTGATCTTTTTATTGCCTGAAGACTGCCAGCAGATAATTAAAGTGCAGAAAGAACAGTAAGTGAAAGAGAACACAGAAAATTAAATAAACGATTATTGCCTCAGAACAAACCAACTGCCAAAAATTCCCTTTCCAGGAAGGTGCATCAGTCCTCTGTGAAGGCTCTGACTTGTATCTCTTGGTAGATAAACAACCGATCTGGAGCTCCTAGTATGACAGCATGCATAGAACATAAGAACATAAGAGCACAGAAAGGTCTGACACAATCCTTAGGTGCACGTATGGGAGAACACTGAACAGGAACACAGAGATAAGATTACCTGGATATCTAACATGGACAAGACCATTGCCAAAATACCATGTAATGTTCATTCTTTAAAAGACAGGGTTGAGCAATAAGCGGCCCATAGACTGGATGCGGTTTCCCAGGGTTAGCCCCGGGCGGGCCACCCACTTTATTTATCTGCACATCCTCAGATACAGCCGCTTGCAGCTCCCATTGGTCATGTTTCACCATTTCCGGCCAATGGGAGCTGTGGAAAGCGTCTGCCTGGCGTAGCCCGAAGGTGGATGAATCAGCTTCAACGAGGAGAACTGAGCTTTCACTCACACCACACAACAAACCACTGAAAGTCAACAACCCAACAAAACATTTAAATAATTATATTTTTCCACATTACTTTTATATTGCAAATACCTCTCAACCAGTTTAGGGCAATACGGACCTCATAGTGAGAAGACATTTGTTGCTTAAACTTTTTTAGCCTGGGAACTGGAAGCTTAGCAGATTGGTAATGAACTTTTGAGCCTTTCACCTCTAGGTGACTGGTTCAATCCAGTTTGGCTGGCAGGCTGTGTGAAATAAGGGAGTGAGCTGTATACAATTCGTAGAAGGCTAGAATCCATATAATGGCAGAACATCCAATTAATGAGTGGACATGGAAAATACAGTAACAATGCAGAGACTAGATACTGTGATGATCTGCAAACTAGGAGCATCCAAGGTTGGTAGGCTGTCAGAAGAGCAGTCCATCTGCTTAAATACTAAAGCTCAAAAAAGGGCCGAATAAAATTTCTCCCCAAAGTATGATCATTTTTAACAACATAAAGAACTAGGCTGCATTCTCAGCAGATCTTAGATACAAAATCTCAGAACTGAGGTCCTGCCATTTATAACTAGGGTTACCAGATGGTTGAAACAAGAATACCGAACCCCACCTCACCCCCCAAAAAAAAAACACCAGGGAAAAAATCTGTTGAAAGTGGGGGGCCAGGAAGGGGGGGGCCTGAAAACAGCTAACGGGGGGGGGGGGGCAATGGGGGAGATGGGGGGCCAACGGGAAGCAGGGCTCTCCATGGGGCGGACGGAACGGGGCTGGCCATGGGATATCGGGGGAAGGGGGACCGGCCGGGAGAGGGCAGGGCTGGCTGGGAGTAAGGGGGGCCACAAGGGTGGCCAGGAGGAAAGGGAGGGCGGGAAACAGAGTTGGCGGGGGGTGGGAGGGTGCAGCGGCACTGGCCGGGGGAGATCAGGAAGAGGAACAGGCCAGCGGGAAGCAGAACTGGGAGGGGTACAGGGGGGCTAGCCGGGGAAGATCAGGAGGGGAAGTGGGGGAGAACCAGCCGGCCAGGTGGGGGGTTGAGCAAATTGGCCGGCGGGGAGCAGGATTGACCTGGGCACTTGTTCCCTGATCCACGAAGGCTCCCAGTGACACAGGAGCAAGGAGGAGGCTTCCTCTCCTCCTCACACTCAACTGACTGAAGGGTCCCGGCAGCAATCACGGCCCCACCTGCCAGCTAGGACTCCCAGCCAGTCCCCACACCCATGCCAGGCTTCCGTCCGGTGCACAGTCGGAAAAATCAGAAAATACCGGACATTACATATGTCTGGTATTTTCTGATTTTTTTTACCGGACAGAGCAAGCAAATACCGGATTGTCTGGTACAATACCGGACACCTGGCACCCCTAGCCACAAGAGCCAAGTAAGCCCCCAGCATAACCCCTACTCCACGTGGCAAAAGAGCAGGGGAACCTACAGAGAAACCCCAGCTAAGGGGAATCTGGACTCCTGGGGCTATGCCCCAAACTTAAGAAGTTGGGTAAGGAGCAGTCTGGGGCCCCTGAGCCAGGAATAAAGGAGGAAATGGGGGGGGGGGGGAAGTCTTTCCCATTTCCACTCCCACCTAATCAACAGTCTAGCCACAAGAACCCAACCACAGATCTAAACTGTGATTTGGGTTATGCATCCACACGTAGCTGGGGATGAAAGGGTGGGGAAATAAGTGGCAACCAAGGCTATTCCACCAGCTGTGTTGGATTAATGGTTCACTGCAGCTTCCCCTGGAGCAAACGGGAAGTAGGAAGGGAAGTAAGTGTCAGAGAGCTGTCTCTCTGAGAGGCAAAGTGCCTCCTGAAGCTATTCCTATGGTAGCCCTGCATTTGCCTCGCCCCTGCTTCCAGGCCATGCCAGAAGATAGCATCTAGCTCTTCAGATCTATTTCCAAGGCCATTTTCATTTTAAGAGCCTGTGATTTTCCTTTAAAAGCTGCTACATCCCTGGGGCACAGCACAAAGTGTTAAAAGCAAAAGCTGTGTGACATCTTTTGGGAATCTGTGCTGGAGTTTATTGATGGGGAAACTAAATTATTAAGTCCCACACTGGTCCAAATATACTTTCACAGCTGGAAAAAAGTACAGTGCTCGCCTTCCTTTTCCAGCTTTGGCTATAGCAATACAGCACAGCTATTCATTACCCTCATTATGCAAAAGACCCTCTCAATTTAGTACTTAATATAATTATGGCAAATTAAAAATGTTTTATAAAAGGAAACTCATTCCTTTCCAGAGCTTCTGTATTTCCTGTCACTTGGAAAAGGACCTAAGTATTTAAGTGTTCTTTCTTGTATCCTTTCAGTGAGTAGACAACTCACACATTAGCACGGAGGAGGTTTACATTCTATTTCTGAATTTAATGCTACATATCCAAGAGATAACTAGAGAACAGCAGCACAATGTTCCCGATATCTAGGTAAGAACTAAGGCTTCAGTTCCAACACTGAGTCAGCCATCAAGAGGCAATTTTCATCCCACCTGCATTTGCTCCCATTGGCCTTAGTTAAGTTTCCCCCTTTTTACATAAAGAAAAGATTCATATTTGGCTACAAATAAAAATGTGTGTGTGTTTGTGCAGTATGAGTGATTTCTGGTTAATCGTACGGTGTTAATGAGGTTTTCCTTCAAAACATACAGGGTGAAATCCTGGCTCCAGTGAAGTCATTGGCCAGGATTTTACCACAGTATCATTCAATGAAATACAGAAGCTAACACGCTAGTGTAGACAAGCCCCAAGAGGGGGATGTATGTTTGTATGCCAGTTAAGTGATGCTATTACACTTTAAGGGTTCAAAGGTCCTGCAAACCTTTACTCACATTTGTAGTCCCTCCTTAAGGAAGAAAGTCCATTACACAATAGAATCATAGGGCTGGAAGAGACCGCAGGAGGTCATTGAGTCCAGCTGTGTACTCAATCCCAACTAAATCATCTCAGCCAGGGCTTTGTCAAGCCAGGACTTAAAAACCTCTAGGGATGGAGATTCCACCACCTCCCTAGATAAGTCATTTCAGTGCTTCACCACCCTCCTAGTGAAATAGTTTTTCCTAATATCCAACCTCCCCCATTGTAACTTGAGACCATTGGTCCTTGTTCTGCCATCCATCACCACTGAGAACAGCCTCTCTCCATCCTCTTTGGAACTTCCCTTCAGGAAGTTGAAGGCTGCTCTCAAATACCCCTGCACTCTTCTCTTCTGCTGACTAAATAAGCCCAAATCCCTCAGCCGCTCCTCATAGGTCATATGCTCCAACCCCCTAATCATTTTGGTTTCCCTCCACTGGACCCTCTCCAATGCGTCCATCTTTTCTGTAGTGGGGGGCCCAGAACTGGATGCAGTACTCCAGATGTGGCCTCACCAGAGCTGAATAAAGGGGAATAATCACTTTTCTAGTCAATGAGACATTCCGTCTGAGTAGGTTTATAAGACTGGACTCCATGCAGGTTGGGGTTCCTGCACCACAGAAGGCTGTGAAAATCCCTAAACCCCAGCCCATCTTGGAAGCAACTAACTTTACATCACTATGGGAAAAAGTGATAATTTGTCTGAAAGCAACTATACAAGTGACATTCCAATACATGGTGGTTTGGTGTTTCCATAAATAAACAAAACATTGGCTTGTAATATTTGAGCTGTTATTGGATGCGTCATTTTTGACACAGTACAGTGATGCCTGCAATTAGGAATAAACTATTAAAGAGAAGATGTCCTTATTGCTACCATTGTTCAATAATTGATAGAACATTAGCAATAATTATCAGTGACTCTTTATTAACTGCATATTGTAGATAACAACCAAGCGCCTGTTAACACAATTAATTCACTCAAGGACAGTTGTATAGCACAGAAAAACATATTGTGCATTTCTGGGAAGGGAAATAAGGACTGCGGGGATTATTTTGGTTAAATTGCTTCTGAGTCACATGGTACGTTTGTTGTATATACAGTGTTGCTCACTTGTTTCTCATCTAGTCTCTACTTACTTTGCACTCCTTCATAAAAATGTATCTGGTCAAAGAAAGGGCAAAAGTGGAATAGTTGCACAGTTTCTCCTCTCGCCTTTTAATCATTATTCTGCATTTGACTAATATTACTGGATTATTTTTACGAATTTGTATTACAGAAGTACCTAAAGGCCTCGACTGATACTGAGGGCCCACTGTGCTAACTGCTGTACAGGCACACAGGAAGAGAAAGGCCAAGCCCCACAGAGCTTATGTCTAAAGAGACAGGACAGACAAAGGCTGGGAGGAGAAACAGAGGCATGAGAAGCGGAAGTGACATGCCTGAGAACACACAACTGCTCCGGGGCAGAGACAAGAACAGGATCCTAACTCCCTATCCACCACTATGCTACCTTTTCTATTTTTGAAAGGTTCTTCACACCAAGAGCCTCTTCAAATCACCACTCAGAAGACCAGGCCCAATACATTTACACTAGTGGTTTTCTCGTTAATCATCTATTTCCTCTTGTGAGTTACAGTCAAAACCTGAATAGTACTTCAAAACAAATTGTATTAGATGCACAATACAGCTTTGTTCTGGGTCTATACAGCACCTACCACAGACTCCTAGGTGCTACCAGAATATAAATAAATCATGACAATAGCACAATCAGAAGTCCTTTCTAGACTGTAGGGAGACTGTGTATGGTGATAGCAGGAATCATAAAATGTGCTTCTTTCATCTGGCAGCTAGAGAACCAGGAAGAACTACAGGGTCTGTATGAATGTCTAACCTGCCATGAAAAGCCCACAGCCTAATGTCTGAGCACTGGTCAAATGACTGAAGCTTGTGGGCTGGGGCTGCAGGTCTAAAATATCATTATTAATTATTATTATTATTTATTAAATACTGTTTTTTGTAGACCTGCAACCTACAGAGTGGGTCTCAGAGCCCAGGCCAACCCCAAATGTCGACACGGCTATTTGATGATAGCCCTGCAAGTCTGAATCAGCTGGCTCACGCTCAGACTCAGCACCATCAGCGTAGACATAGGCTCTGTGTTCTGCAAGCCTGAACAAACAACCCTCTTTTATATTAATTCCAATCCAATTCTGTCTCTTCTCCTTCATGAGGAGCACTATAAATAGTGTAAAAGAGATACACTGGTCCAAGTTCACTGGATTTACATCAGTTAGGAATAGGGTTGCCAGGTGTCCGGTTTTGAACCAGACAGTCCAGTATTTGAGCTTTCTGTTCGGGAAACAAATTGAGAAAATCTAAATGTCAAGTATTTTCTAAATGAGATGTAATGTAGATTGTGATGTAATGTCAAGTGTGTCCGGTAATTTTGTTGAAACCATCTGGCAATCCTAGTTAGGAAAACGGGTCCATTACACATATATCACAAACACACATGTTGTACTTTTCTGATCCCACACACCTATGTCCTTCTCTGGATTGACAATAGTAGAAATCTGTTTGGACTGCAGCTCCAATTATTGGCTTGGCCTGCTCATGCTCCAACCCCAGAATGAGATGAATTCAGTGTCTGGAGAAAGCCTTCATAATCCAAATAAAGATGTTCTCCTTCATGAGAATGTTTTAAAAAGCTGATATTGTTTAAAGCTGAATTGTGTTTGACCCACATATAAAAGAAAAAGGTCATAAATCAGAGGAACTCTTTTATCCAGACTTCCCCCCTACGCACACCCTTCACACAGTGTAAGAGCAGGAAAAAGGTTCTTAATATCAGTACCCACCAGACAGTGCGGGATTTCCTTTTAAAGAAAGGTGGCAAGAGAAAACTGAGAGATTCATCTTATAAAACATATAGCGGTTCTATTTGTGCTTGTGCCAGGACCTTATGAAAATGAACCCACTAGTAACTCCAGTGGTACTTTCACATCAGACTTCCAGGGAGTCCATGGATCATCCAGCAGCCTATCCTCAGTGAGCTGCAACATATTCACTAAGATGTTAGAAACCCGTGGACCCCTAGGGTCACACCCCACTTCCTCAGAAAAATGATTCAGGGGATGTGCCAGCCAATTTTCAAGACAGGCAGAAATTGTTCCTTCTATTTTGCCAAGAGTTCCCACAGTGACTAACAGCTAGCCGCACCATGCTGTACAGCAGAGTTCCTTAACTTTGGTGAATGAGATGTGTACATGGTTTACCGGAAGACTAGAAGCCTGTGTTGTTACAATCAATGAAAAGAGCAAATCAGCTGAACAGCTGCCACGCTGGCTTCTGATTTATTTATTTGGTGCATGCTTTTGTGGGGACTCACCTACAGGTAACAAAAATCACGATGCCTTTGTAGCACTGAAAAAAACCAACAGCGCAGCAGCTACCTCAGTTTTCATGGGTGCTGCGTTAGTGTGGGTGTAAACATATTTTTAGCGTAATCTTGACTTTCAGTTTGAAAACATAACCAGCTAGCAGTATTCTGATTGTTATCTCAGGATTGTGTTTGCATGCGTTCCTCAAAATCACACAGGCAAATAGCTGCTTTTATCTACGTTCTGAACCAAGGAATCCTCTGATGCAAAGTTGTCCAGACATTTACCACTTACTGTATCTTTATTCAGTACAGTGCTAGTTATAGGTAGTGCTAATTGAAGACGGATGGTCTTTGTGGTTAAGGTAACTCACTGGGACTCTGGAAATGGGAGGTCAGCTCCCAGTGTTGTACCATACTTCCTGTGTGACCTAGAGCAAGTCATGTAATTGCTCTGTGGCTCTGTTCCCCAAGCTTGTAAAATAATAATAACCCTTCCTTTTTGCTACCCTTAGTCTGTCTATTTAGACTGTATGCTGTTCAGTGCAAAGACTGTCTCTTAGGCTATCGCCACAGTAGAAAGCTTGAAGTGGCGTGGCTGCACCCATACAGTTTTATCACTCTACTCTAGAGCTGACTGAGTTAACCTACCCACAGTGATTGTCAGTAGGTAAATCAGTGTGAGAAGCTCTGCCACTAGCATAGCAAAATGGTGCTTACGTCAGCATCACATATGTCCCTCGGGCCGGTGGTTTATTCATACCCCGGAGTGACATAAGCTATACCAGCATAGATGGTAGTGTAGACATAGTCTTCCCATGTGTTAGGGATATTAAATATCGGTTAATTGAATAGTCGATTAACCTCGTGAATTTTTATCGGTTAGTTGACTGATCTATAGTCCCTGGAGATGATGTCGGCAGCCAATTCACTCCAGCCCCACTCCTGAGGAGCCTCCTGCCACTCCATGCTGCTGCCTCTGTATCAAAGGCAGTAGCGCGGGGTGCCAGGTGGGAGCTGGTCCATGAGGGGAGCCAGTTTAATAAAAGCCCCCCTCACGGACCAGCTGCCTGTCACACCACACTGCTGCACAGCATGAGGTGGCAGCAGCCCCTGTCTGGGGAGAGGCTCCCAGACCCCACACGAGCCAGAACTGAGCCGGGCTGCCTGCCCACCTGGCTCCTAATACATTTTAAATGCCGAACCTCAGCGGAGATAGGTCCTGGACCTGTTGCAAGCCAGGACTGAGTAGGGCTGCTGGCCAGCCTGCTAAAAAATGTACTGGCAAAGGGCAGGGGGAAGAAATGCGTGTAGCCTATAGCATTAACCTATAATGCTTTTGCTTATCAGTTAATTGACTATTACAGCCCTACCGTGTGTATCTACATCTCCTAGTACAACAAGTTTCAATTCTCAGTGTGGACTTCTAGACCAGTGGCGGGCAATCTGCCACTCGAGGGCCACCGGTGACCCATTGGGGTTCTGTGTGTAGCCCATGAGACATGTTGCCCACTCACCAGGTTGCCAGATTCTGCTGGTTTTCATCCACGTAGTCCCCTCTCCCTTTCCCCCCCCAGGTATTAAGTGACACGCACATAAAGGAAGGGCAAGTGAAGTGAGGTGTGTGCTGATTGCGCACACTGACTGTGAGAGCTGTGCACTTCCTCTGTATCCAATCAAAGTGCTGCTATGTTGGCACTCTCCTCTCTCCACCTGCAAATTCCAGGTTTGCAAGTGCAGTGAGCAAAACTACCCTATCCTGGGAGAGCATCTTGGTTAGAACAATCTTGCTACCCACTGAGATGAAGAAGGGCCACTCATGCGGCCTACTCACTAGCCTAGGTTGCCCATCGCTGTTCTAGACACTAAAAAGATACAAGTAACCTAATCACTATTATTTCCTTGGGCGAATTTTTATAGTAAACACATTTGATTCTTCCTGTTTACTGAACTCCGTAAGTGTACCAGTGATTTTCCATGCTCATCCAGATGAGGTAATTCTCCCATTCCAGGGCTCATTGCTGTTACTTTTATCCAGTAACACAGGCACTGTATCATTCAAATGGAAACTGAATTGTGGCAAAGCTGTCATTACACAAGAGTTGATTTACAAAGGGACACAGTTTGGTTCTGAATATAAAAGCATTAAGAAGGCTGCTTTAAGCACCAAGAAATAGATATTGTTGCGGCTCGTAGCAAAGATCACAAGAGATTCTCATTTCTTAGAGAGCAAAAAGCTTCCTCAGAACAACGTGCACCTGTCAAAGATGCTGTACCATGAACATCATAGTTTATAACTGGAAAAAATAGAATCCCAAGCTAAGACTTTGTATGTGTTCATTTTCAGCTCCGAGCAAAGTTTTGTCTGCATTTTACAAAGCCCACAAACCAAAGGGAGTATAATGGAAATATTGACACAACCTCTATTCTAGCTATATAAATATAACACAAATAATTGAGATTTCAGAGCATTCAAAGGGAACTCTCAGTTTCCAGAACAATGGATACTTTTTAGTTGATCTTTATCCAGGTTGCTAATTAAACAAGTAGCCCAGCAATTCTGGCTTGGAAAAATCCTCTTTCATTGGTTGTGAAGGCCTGAAGTCATAGAGAAACATCAACAAACATACCAGTCAGCTGCTACAAATTCTGCAGAATTTTCCTTTTAAATTACCCAGCTTCCTTATGCTACACAAATACCTAGACACACAGTATCAGGAGCCAAATACAGGGATATTTTTTTGCATGTTTTCTCACTTGAAAGCTGGGCAGAGAGGGAAAAAAATGTTGCCTTCCTGGATCTTTTTGACTCCTGCCATCTGCAAAGTGGCAGCTGACGGAAACGTTTGAAACAGCACTGTCAGAATGCTGGCTGGAAATGTATAGTATGATAAAATGTGTCAAATTAGCATCCCGGTGGCAGAATGTGGGTAATAACCTTTGCAGACAGGAAAACTGTGCTTCGAGGCACTGATTAAACACAGATTCAGAAGTGCAAAGTAGAGATGTTTCTAAAGTGGACCAAGATGGCAAAATCAAGGCAGCATGCATTTCAATTAGGGAACTTCGTTTTGGGGGCAAACCCTAGAGGAGCTCATCCTTTGCCACAACACACAGAATGTGAAAAGGTTTGGAAGAGTTAAGCACAGTTCCTTACGTGCTATAAGAACTTGAGTTCAACAGCAGCCCAGAGTGTGCTGAGCAGAGGGTGAAACTAGCTACACTTTTCTGAGTCAGAGTTATTGTCCTTTTACTCTCACACACCAATCCACAAGCGTGTGGAGGGACAAAGAAAGCATGTTGACAGGTGACGCTGGGTGAGGCAGCCAGAAGCCTGGTATTTAAGTGCAATCACATGCACACTAGTTAGGTGCACGGCACCCACATTGCTCCATAGAACTGCAGCAGATTGCTCAGTGTCAGGAGTCGCGGATTTTGGAAAGCACAATGCGAACAGCCGCAGCTTGAGACATGGTGGTAAAACAGGCCACTGTACTCTCTTTCCAATTGACATATTCAGATTAGGGGTGTTAAATATGTTAATTGAATAGTCGAGTAACCTCATGAATTCTTATCGGTTACTCAACTATTCTATAGTCCCCCAGGGGTGGGGCCGGCAACCAGTGCGCTCCCGCCCCACTCCCCAAGAGATCCCTGCCACTTCGTGCTGCTACATCTGAATCAGAGGCAGCAGTGCGGGGTGCCAGGTGGGCGCTGGACTGCAAGGGGAGCCAGTTTAAAAACCAGCTCCCCTTGCTAACCAGCTGCTTGTTGCCCCATGCTGCTGCCTCTAATACAGAGGCAGCAGCATGGGGTGGTAGCAGCCCCTGTCTGGGGGGTCAGAACTCCTGGACCTGGCGCGAGCTGGAAATGAGCCAGGCTGCCTGCCGGCCTGCCTGGCTCATAATACTCTTTAAATGTAGAGCCTCGGCAGGGGTAGGTCTGGACCAGGCACAAGCCAGGACTGAGCCGTGCTGCTGGCCAGCCTGCTAAAAAATTTACTAGTGGCAGGGATGGGCAGGGAAAGCGTGTAGTCTATAGCATTATATTAGACGCTTTTGCTTATCGGTTAATTGACCGCACTCTTACATCCCTAATTTAGATTGCCAACTGCCATTTCTTAAGATGAAGCTTGTTTTCCTTTAGTCTCCTTAGCAACCACTGCAGGAATATATGGACACCTGACGTGTCCTGCGTGAGACATCGCACCATGGACAGTGGAGTCCTGAAGATCAGCGGTTCTCACCGAGCAAGTCCTGTGGGAAAGCACACCAGGCAAAGAGGCAGCACAAAGAAAGAAACCCCAAGTTAGGCTTCTTGCCCTTTATCAAAGTGACGATACATTGCCAGTCTATACAGTTGCTGGAATAGCTTTCTACTGGATTAATGAGTCAGATGTCCAATATACTTGGTAGCTATTTAATTTGTGCTGTCTCCTGCATCTAGGGCTACATCTACACTGCGGGTGTTTTTCAGAAGAGGAAATGCAAATGGAATGCTCATTTGCATATCTCACGCTCTCATTTGCATATCTTCTTCCGATCCTTTTTGCGGAAGAGGTTTTTGAGATAAAAAGCCCTGTGCACATAGGGGCATTTTTGGGGGGAAAAAAACCCCTTCTGTGCAAGAGAGCTTATTCCTCAAAAAATGAGGTTTAAAGGCTCTTACGCAAACCGGGGGGGGGGGGGGGAAGTGGGGGTTCTGACAAATGGCCCCATCTAAGCAGGGCTTTTTATTGAAAAAACCTCTTCCACAAAAAGGATCGGAAGAAGATATGCAAATACACGATATGCAAATGAGCACTCCATTTGCATTTCTTCTTCCAAAAAACACCGGCAATGTAGACATAGCCTAGCTCCAGAGCTTGGCAGGATCTAGCTCTAAAAGAATGAGGGCCTGGTCCAATAGCCACTGAAGCCTATGGGAATCTTTCATTGACTTCAAGGGGCAACGTATGGATGACGTAGACACCAAGTCAAACTCTAAACCAGAGTGATCTCCCTGAATACTGAAGTAGTGGGTTTTGCCCACAAAAGCTCATGACACTGAAGATATTTGTTAGTCTCTAAGGTGCCACAGGACCGCTTGTTCTCACTAAATATTGTAACATAATATAAAATAATCAGGACCAAATTCTGCCCTGGAAGGCAGGTACTATTGATTTCTAAAGGATCCCCATGGATATATTCAGGGGCATAATGTGGCATTCGTCCGACAGTACTGCAGATTCCAAACCATGAAAGCTTTCTCAGGGCAACTCAGAAAGACTCATCCTTCCCTATGCTGTGTCTAGTAATGCACCATGTAAAACATACAGCTAAGTAACAGAAACTAAAATTCTGTCCCGTGCCACCCTCCCTCCCACGCAGCTTGTGATTCAATGTTGCAATAAAACACATGGAAATTAAACATAGGCACCATAAAAAAAATACAGAAGTAAACCTTTCCCTCACTAGATTTGTGCAACCCACACTGAATAAATCATTCCATAATCTCCGTACATAAACACAGGACTGAGATCTCCAGTTTCCAGGTGAAACCCAGATTAAGGTTGCCTGTTTACATCCTATTTTGCAGACAGAATTTATCCTTGCAGTCCAAGTTTTACCATTCTCGGGCAGAGAAACCACAGGGATGTAGCCTCAAGCCATCAAGAGGACACGCATCAGGAATATGGTGCAAATCCCACAGGTTTCTGATACAGTTCAGATATTCTCCTCTCCCTTCATCTTCATTCCAGGATCCCTCTTATTAATAGTGGCTGTGGTTGCTTGCCCACTCCCAGTGCAATCTGTGAACCACCAACTTGGACAAAGTTTCAACAAGCCTATAGGGAAGGCTAGTGCTGCTTTGGGCAGCATGAAGGGCTGCCAGTTTTGGTGAGAAAAAGCCAATTTGTGGAGAGTAAGGGCAACAAGCTACAAAGGGCAGCTCTCCCCAACCCTCCCCTTCATCATTACCTGGTCATGCCTTCTGCGAATCCTGTGTCAGGGAGAAAAATGGGGGAGGAGATGGGCGCCACCACAGAGAGAACAGTGACTAGATGAACCCTCTGCACCTTAATTCCTCTGCCCTGTGCATTGGGGTTAAGTATATGGGCCAGAGTTTAATTCAAGTTGGGTGACGTGAATGTGTTGATGATAAAGGTTAGGGATTCACTAGTCTCGCACTGACCTCAGATACTAATTCCAGCTTGTACAGCACTGTTAATCTTCAAAGCAATTGACAATACAAGTTCTGATCCTTCAAACAATTAAACACATGCTTAACTTTAAGACCATTTACTTCACTGGGACTAGTGATGGGTTTACACTTAAACACAGGCTTAAGTATCTGGATCAAAGCCATAATCTACCTAGCCTTCATGTTACAGGAAGAGCACTGAAAATGAGTCCCACTGCCCACACAATGCATTTTTAAACGAAAATATTTCACTTACAATAGCACTCAATGCTTTTTGCCAAAACTGATAAGTCTGTTCCAATCATCTACCTCTATCTCTAGTATAAAGGTGCTCAAAGTGCCCGATTGATTAGTTGTTGGGAGACAGAGGTGAACTATTCTGACATTTCACTGCTTCTCCTTCTAAATTCCAAGCTGCAAACAAATGCTCTTTAAAAAACAGTAATGTGCTCTGTGTGTGCTGGCCTTGGAGAGCCATTTCACAAGGCATTAGGAAATGTAGCCTCTACCCATTTGGATTTTTGATCATTTCACTAGTTGAGCATTCCAAGCTCTTCTAATGTATTTCATTTTGACTCCTCAGCTCTTGTTTACAGATATGGATGTAATTTTGTAGATGGCTAACCGGTGCTGCCAGAGGAAGAGGTATACACAACTTGGTTTTAAATAAAGAGCTATTGTAACAGTGGACCTTGAGGGTACACTCATACAGAAAGAAAACTATTTGCTTTTACATACAAAAGTGACAGCTAGAATGAGTACACATTTCACTTTTAGCACAAACATAGCCTTTCCTAGGATGTAACAAAACTGATCTGGATAAATAGGAAAACTCCGTGGTCTTGTGTTTACACAAATAGAGCCACCATGGAGTACTGATTCTAAGAACAACTCTATTATGTGCCATATGAATGAAAACAAAAGCAAATGCATATAATTGTGTAGTCAGACCAGCATTTAAAACAAAAAGAAAAGACTGAGTTATTCTGTAATTATGTTCTTCTTGACACAATGTCCAAGCTTTCAATGAGATTTTGATTTCTTTTTGTTTTCTGTACATCCTCACTCAGACAAAATTCCCAGTGATTGCAATAGGGATTTTTGCCTGAGTAAGGGATTACAATTAGTCTCCACAGGAAATGAAATCTCAGTTTCACTAAGTGTTTTCCTAGAAGTATGGCTTTTAATTGCAAGCTTGGAGCTATGGGATTTTTATTATTTAAAAGGCAGCAGTGATGCTATGTTGCTAGGAATAAGGGAAAAAATGTCACAAAGAACTAGTGCAGCATTTGTTAATGGTATCAAAGCAAAATCTGGTGTATTTCTTGTCTGATTCACTGAAGAATGGATTCAAGGTGCATGGTTTTTGGGTCTAAACAGATGCTCTTATTGTTGTCTATTAAATTTTTGTGACGTGCAACTTAAATATTTGTACCTGTGCCCCCTGCAAAGGATGGGTAGGTTTTTCAAAAGTAATGTATTATATAAATCACTATTCCTGAGGCTTCTTTGCAAATGTTTGTGTTCTACCTGAGGGGGATTCCTATCTTTTCAAAGCAAGATAATCCCCAGAAATGCTGAATGCTCCCTGGTGTGGCTGCTTTTCTAGACTGTGCTGTTGAGTCCACCAGGATTTCACTGCTCACACTGTCAAGATTTGAGTATTGCTGTTGCATTCATAAAAAGAGACAGTACAATTGAGCCTCCGGTAGCAAGAGGCATTGTGCGTGGGGGCAGGGAAAGGCTTCCCAGCTCACAAGGCACAAGAAATCTCAGCTATGTCAACTACACAGACTCGCACGCGTTTGCAGCCAGCAAGAAAGGCTGTCTTACCTTCTCGGTAACCACTGACAGCTCAGCCCGAGCGCCTGCCGGAGATCAGCGGGGCCAATTCCCCATGCCCTAGTCTTCACTGAGACTGCGTCCTCACCATCGTAAAAAGTTCCTCTGAAAACCTCTCCCCCGCGTGCCTGACATGATGCCCCGCTCAGGGGCGGCCGGTGGCCAGCCTCCCTCTCCTGCTCTCGGGTGTAAAGCGCCTTCTGCGGGCCAGACACGTTTCTCCTCCTCTTCCGAACTGTCACCGTCCCCTAGTCTCTCCCCTGCGCGGCTGGGCGCTCGCTAGGCTGGGCTGTGTCCGCGGCAAGCAGCCCCGGCTTTTTCCGAGCCGTTGCGGCTTCCCAGTCAAGCCAATCGGGCTAGTTGGGTGTCATGAGCCGGCCGCTGGAGCTGCCCCTTCTTGGTCCCACCTGGAAGGCGAGCAGCGGCGATTCGGAGCCAGGCGCGCACATTAGAACGCTGCTGTACAGCTGTTTGAGCGGGGCTGCAGCAGGAAATACCAGAAGACTTATCCAACCACATTAGAAAGGGAGGGGGGAGTATATAAAATCTGGGCAGGACCTTCCAGTGCTGGAGTGGATTTTCACAATCTCTTTGAACGCTTTTCTAATGGCAAGCAGGCGGGAGAAGGGAGTCATTGCTTAGGTGAAAAACAGAAAGCAGGAGGCGGGGCCCAAATAAATGGAGAGCAGAGACGTGTTTCCCCAGGAGTTGCCACAGACGTTATTACTCACAGAAGGCGAAGTTTTTGTGCACTCTGCTAAACCTTCCTCTGCTCTCCCTCGCCTCCCCCGGAGTTTGAGGCTTTCTTTCCCTTAGCTGTGGAAAGCCCGCTGCACAGAAAAAGGGAGCTGGCTTACGCAGACAAGGGACATGCTACCCCCTATTGGACAATCAATCTCCAAAAGATGCATTTAATTAAAATCTGAAACAATGAGGAAGGCAGAGGCCACAGTAAAAGGATGGCGAAGGTCTGAACAGGAGCAATAACTTACCTTTAATTTACACACAGCAACGCCGCTTTATGCTGTGAAACACGCCGGTTCAGTCGTGGAATAACCGAGATGTAGGCTGTGTGACAGGCACAGTGAGGAAGACACTGCTTCAAGCCAGGTGCATTGCACACAGAAGCCACACGCAGCCTGGTAGTATCCCCACTGAAAACCTGACTAATGACACTGTCTGCTGAGTGCTGTCCCACAGGGTTGCCTTGGGATACACAGTACATCACACTTTATACACACAGGCTGCATCTACACTGGCATGATTTTGCTGCCTATCTACACTGGCCATGAGTATTTGCACAAGAACACTGACTTTGGAATGTACAAAATCAGTGGTTCTTGTGCAAATATTCTGACGCTCCCGCTCAGGGATAAGCTCTCTTGCGCAAGTATTCTTGAGCAAGAGGGCCAGTGTAGACAGCCACGTTAATTTCTTGTGCAAGAAAGCCCGATGGCTAAAATGGCCATCGGAGCTTTCTTGCGCAAGAGAGTGTCTACACTGGCACAGATGCATTTGCGCAGTATAGACGCTCTCTTGCGCAAATACTTTTAACAGAAAAACATTTCCGTTAAAAGTATTTGTGCAAAATCATGCCAGTCTAGACGCAGCCACACAGACAGGGGTTGTATGGCCACTGTTATTCCATCCAACCTGAGGGCCTGGATTCAGCAAAGCACTTAAGCACATGCTTATGGTTAAGCATATGAGCAGCCCCACTGAAGTCAATGAGATTGCTTACATGTTTAGGTTAAGCACATTTGTATGTTTTGCTGAATTGGGGCCTAAATGCAGTAGGGCATCTCCAAGAACTACAAAAATCCTTTAAACTTAAAAAACAACAAATGGTCTGGTAGCACTTTATAGACTAACAAAACATATACAGTAGACTTCCGATAATCCGGCACCCTTGGGACCTAGGTGGTACCGGATTATCGGATATGCCGGACTATCAGGAGGTACTATAAGGGGGCATACTCCCAACCCAATCCCCTCCCCCGGTTCTAACCTAATTCTCAGGTCCTGGAGTCTCCGCTATAGCCATGCGTCTCCCTCCAGGAACTGGGGCATGTGCCCTGAGTGGCCGGCTTTGAGCATGAGCTGGCTGGGACGCCGTGTACAACCCAATCACCCTCCCTTTTCCTTCCCCAGAGCCAAACACCTCCCCTCCCTGCTGTAACCGAATCCCCCTCTGCCCCCAACCTTATGCTCGGGTCCCAGAGCCAGAGCCTCTGCGCCGCATCCAGGACGCCATGCACACCAGCCCCCCCTTCTCCAGAGCTCCCAACCTTATGTCCGGGTCCCAAAGTAGCTGCCTGTGCTCAGCAGCCAGCTGCTAGCACATGCAGGCTGGGATGCTGTGTGCGACCTGGCATGCACATGCAGGGTATGACGCAGTGCGCTGGGGGCCGTGAGCGTGCATGTGGCTCACAGCGGCCCGGCTTTGAGAGCGGCTGACCTGAGCGATCCCGGGTTCAGTCCCGGTTCTGTCAGGAGCCGCAATTCTTTTCCGTCAGGAGCTTTGGATTGGCCACCCCAGCACTAGACTCTTGCCATTTTGATGTCGGATTCTCTGGAGTGCTGGACAATTGGATGCCGGACTAGGAATTTTACTGTAGATGGTATCGCGAGCTTTCGAGGGCACAGCCTACTTCTTCAGATGTTCATGATCCCATCTACATGTTTTGTTAGTCTGAAGTGCTATCAGACCATTTGTTGATTTTTAAGTTTATCCTGTACAGACTAACTCGGCTACCTCCTTAAGCTTCCAAAAATCCTTTAAATATAGTTAGCTTGTGAGTCTACAGCCATACCAATAATGTACAGACTTCCAGACACAAACTATTCCTTAAGGATCTGATAGAGATATTGACTTATATAACAGAAAATCCCCTAAACTCATTGTCCCGGGAGGCCTCAGCATCCATGCTATGGTGCCTCTACTGCTATGGCCCAAAACCCTCTACTAGAATTCACTCTAGGTCTCTTACAAGTATTATGCAAATGTATGCAGCCTGACGGGTACACTCTATTCCCTAGTTAGATTTCCACCAAACACAGCAGACACAAAACCACTCCTCTGTCAAGAACTTATGTGCACCTAAGAAGTTAAGCTTTAGAGAAGGATGACAGAGCAACCATCCTGATCTACTACTCATAGATCCCATCCTCTCAATGAAATCTATTACTGACCAACTGGCCAAATGAGATATCTGGGGAAACCATAGAATTGTACATTGAACACAGATATAGTTACACAGACATCTAAACTAGGGATGTTAAATGTCGGTTAATTAAATAGTCAAGTAACCTCATGAATTCTTATTGGTTACTCAACTATTCTATAGTCCCTGGGTGTGGGGCCGGCAGCCAGTGTGCTCCAGCCCCACTCCCCAAGAGACCTCTGTCACTTCGTGCTGACTCCTCTAAATCAGAAGCAGCAGTGCAGGGTGCCAGATGGGAGCTGGACTGCAAGGGGAGTCAGTTTACAAACCAGCTCCCCTCACAGACCAGCTGCCTGTTGCCCTGTGCTGCTGCCTCTGATACAGAGGCAGCAACGTGGGGGAGGGAGGACAGCAGCCCCTGTCTGGGGGTTCAGAGCTTCTGGACCTGGCGTGAGCTGGAACAGAGACAGGCTGCCTGGCTCATAATACGCTTTAAATGCAGAGCCTCTGCGGGGTAGGTTCTGGACCAGGCACAAGCCAGGACTGAGCTGGGCTGCTGGCCAGCCTGCTAAAAAATGTACTGGTGGGCAGGGAAATGCATGTAGTCTATAGCATTATCTTATATGCTTTTACTTATCTGTTAATCGACTGTACTCTTACATCCCTAATTGTCGGTTAATTGAATAGTCGAGTAACCTCATGAATTCTTATTGGTTACTCGACTATTCTATAGTCCCCCAGGGGCCAGCAAGCTGGAACTGAGCTGGGTTGCCTGACTGACTGGCTCCTAATACTCTTTAAATGCAGAGCCTCAGCGGGGGTTGAACCTGGAACAGACACAAGCTGGGACTGAGCCGGGCTGCTAGCCAGCCTGCTAAAAAATTTACTGGGGGGGGGCAGGGAAAGCATGTAGTCTGTAGCATTAACCTATAAGCTTTTGCTTATCGGTTAATCGACAGTACTTTTACATCCCTATTCTAAACACCACTCCCCTTCCCATCAGCCCTGTAGATCACCAACGTTCTTTGATGATGAAGAAGGAGCAAAGGGAATTTCAGTGGTGGAAATCACAAGAAGAAATAGAATTCAGCTCAAGATTTGCCCACAGTCCTGCTCGAAGCAGAGATCGCTTTTCTCCTAAGCCATGAGGGTCTAAATCATGACCAACAGAACTTCATAAGTGGAGAATCATTTAATCAATCTGAATTACCATCTCATTAACTGGCAACCTTCACACTCTGAAGAGCTGCCAGCTGATTTCATGGAGAAGAACCAGACATCAGGAGACATAAACTAGAGCCAGAACTGTCCTTTCAGTATCCAATTTTTGGCCTATTCATACAATAACAAACCCTAGTACTACAGGCAATCAAAGCCACTCATGCAACCAGGTCCATGGCACTCATGCTAATAAAAGACACCTATGATCACCAGAGCCTTCTCTTGATAGAGCTGAGGAAATAACTGATTTTCTGCTTGAGAGCCAAGCAGAATTCTCCCACTATCCACCAAAAATGGTTTGGTTCAAACTTGAACTGAAGTATTTCAATTTTTCCCACCAAAATGAAAAGAATGTAAACCCAGAATGGGTTTTTTTTCAACTTCCAGTCATTTTGGAGGGTCTTTTAAAAATGTATCTGCATTTCTAAACAAAACACCATTTTAATAGGAAAAGTTGAAATGTTTGGATTTAGTTGCAAATTTTTTTCAGCCAAAATTTTTCACTGAATTTGACCCAGATTTGTAAATAATTATGATGCCCTGAAAAATGCATTTTTTCCAGCACATTTCCTATTCATGGAAAAAATATCAGCAAGCAATACTCCTGATAAAGGGCTAGATTGTGACTTGAACTATGTATACATGGTTACCATTTTTACCACTGTAGACCTACTTGGAAGTAATTATGAGATCAATGCTGCAAAATATAATTCTTACTACTTTGAATTGGGTGGTACTTTTTCACAGCAAGCATCTGCAAGATCAGGCACCCTGATAACAAGGGTGTGAAGAGGTGCACCCTTTG
Organism: Pelodiscus sinensis; assembly: GCF_052426305.1. Lineage (NCBI taxonomy): Eukaryota > Metazoa > Chordata > Testudines > Trionychidae > Pelodiscus > Pelodiscus sinensis. The sequence goes on along the minus strand of NC_143056.1, from coordinate 115,040,770 downwards.
TAGGAGTTGGAGACAGTTCAGACTCTATTTTAACTCCTTCTTGGCAGTTGGAGTACAAGCCAGATCTGTCTTATGTGCACTGTACTCTATTCAGTGCAAAGCATAGCATCTTCCTGTTTGTCTGTACATTTGTGGACACTACTGCAAACAAACAAACAAAGAAACATAAGCATGCATGCAAACATGGCCTACTAATATAAGGCCTGTTTTACTGATTGGCGTCAATGGCAATATTCCCATTGACTTCAAAGGGGTCTGGATCAAGCCATGGGGCACAGATAGTAGTTTTTTTATAGGAAAAGCAGAGAACAAATCCAAAGCCTTAGAAGAAACATTAACAACAATCTTATGTGCTTATACTATCCCTTTCATTCAAGAAACTCAAATTGAGCTCTATACACTAATTAAATAAACCCCCCAACTTCTTCAAGGTATGTAATTATTATGATGCATGGCTATATTTACACTTGTATCTGTAAATAGTAATTTCAGTGAAGTTCTACAAGAGGAATCATGCAAGGGAAAATACCAAGAGGGCTCTGTATCATACAGTGAAGCTTCTCTTCCCTGGCCCCAACCCACTCACCCCCTAACCTCTTAATTCAGGAGGCCCCTTTTTTCCCATTGTTTGGAATGTCTTCTCTTTCCTCCTACATATCTCATCATGTTCTACAAAAAACAGACTGGGGGTGCTTTTCTGCCCCCACTGAAGTAAATGGGAGTTTTGACTTCAATTTCATCCTTAGCAGCTCAGAGAATGCAATGTTTGCCACTCAGCAAACAGTATCAAATTTAGTCTCATACCAGCTCTGGGAGGTGTGGTATTGTTCCCATTTTAAAGTTAGGGGAAACCAAGGCACGGATGCACATGGCCACATGCTTTAACAGATCACACACTTTTTTCAGTTCATCTGCTTACAATGTAATAAGATGCATGATTAAAACACTCTCCCTACAGGTTTACTTGCTGACCCCTGTATCTTTTGTCCTCATCTACCACCTCAGCTCCTTCCCTGCCACACAGAGACCCTGTATCTTGTTTTAGTGACATGTAAATATCCATCCATTTCCTATTGTACACAAGACTTGTATTTTATGATTTTTTGATCTCACAATGTACCCAATATGGAAGAATAAAAGAATAGTTGCGGGCACAGTCCTCATTTGTAAGCATGCTACAAGCTTCCATGTATAGGTATAAAGAGAATTAGCTACTGGAAAAGTAAGCACATGGAAATTATATTCCCTGTTAAAAGGGAATCTGAGAACAATAGCTCTGTTGCCATATTTCTATCACTATAATTAACACAGGGCCTCTGCAGTCATAACCATGTTAATTAGACACCACAGTGAAGCTTAGCAGAAATGAAAGTAATTTGTCCTAAAGTTTATAGCTGATCATGGATCCATAACAAGAGTCATGTAATCAGCTCACCACCCATAACTTTTAAACACACACATAAAAATAATGAAACAGAAAGATTATGATTTTACCTTTAAACGTTTCCTGATGCAGAATTCGTTGGCTAAAATATTTAATGCCATAGCTGGACAGAGAAGTCCTCATTAGCAAAGGGTATTGTGCCTCTTCAGAGCTCACTAGCAAATGTGAATGCTAGAATTAAAATATTTGCTCATTTTGGAAAACAATGATATTGCTAAATAGGGTTTTAATTGCCAGGTTGCTAGAGCTATTCTCTGGGGAGTTAGAAAAAACCCACAAACAACCCCCTGGAAGCCTCTCGAGACAGCGTGAGGCCGCTTGCGGCAATAGGTAGAGGAAAATTTTCACCAACTGAATGTTGATGAAAACTGGAGCTTTATTTAGCAAGCCACGCAGTAACTGACAAATATAGGGAATTCAGCTTTGCAGAGATTCTTGTCATATTGCACAGCCTAAATGCAGCATCGTGCAGACAGCACAGCAATCACAAAAACCCACAGAATCCCACAGTAACTTGTGTTTTGATAATAAAGATTGCTATGCTGACTACATTATGTCCCCCTCTATCTTGGTGTGTGTTTCCCTTTCAGATGACAGAGTCTGATGGAGCTTTCTCTGGCAAACACAAGTCATTTTTTATTGAGTGTTTCACTATTAAGACTTCTCTCAACTTGTGTGCTCACATAAATGGTACAACAAGGCAGTTCCTGCTTTTGTTTTCTTCTTACACTTGCACTTTGAGTTGTGTGTGTATGGGGGGGGTGACAATTTTAAAATCTAGTTTAAATGTCACTACAACATATCATCTATTTGTCTGGAGTCTCACACGTCTAGGTTTTGTACCTGTAATGTTACCTGAGTGACACGTGTTTGTGATGGCTTGGGTTCAGCTTAGAAAATAGTGTGCTGTAACTGATAGGCCTAGTCAATGTAGCCATTACTCATGGCTCCTGGTGTTTGATAGAGTAGTCCTGGACAAGGTGGATTATGCAAATAATCTAAGGGTCATTATAAACCTGTTATTTTTTATGTAGGAATTTAGGAATTGCCAGACTGAATCAGAGTCAAGATCTGTCTAGTCCAGTAGCCTGTCTCAGACACTGGTCAGCCCCAGATGTTTCAGAGAAAGATGTAAGAGGCCTACAGTAGGCAGTAGACAGTGGGAGGGGGAGGGCATCACACTGGATCTCAGCTGATCTCTAATGACAATATCTCTTGCGTTAGCAATAATTCTAATTCTGGATCCTCTTTTGCTATCATATAAATGTCCAACACCTTTCTGAATCTTGCTAAATTCTTGGCCTCAATGACTTCTTGGGGCGATGAGCTCCATAGACAAATCACATGGTGTGGGAACCAGTAGTTCCTTTTATCATTTTGAAAGTGTCGCCCTCTAATTTCATTGGATGGCCCCTTATTTGTGTGTTACAAAACTGAAAGAACTGACATTGTATGATCTAATTTCTCTATATCATTCATTAAATGGATTCATTATGTAGGGAAATTGGAGAAGGTCCAGAGAAGAGCAACAAAAAATGATTAAACATGAGCTATGAGGGAAGACTAAAATAATTGAGTTTGTTTAGTCTGGAAAACAGAAGACTGAGAGGAGACAGGATAGTGGTTTTCAAGTACCTAAAAGGGTGTTACAAGGAGAAGGCAGAAAAATTGTTCTCCTTGATGTCTGAGGATAGAAGAAGCAACGGGCTTAAACCACAGCAAGGGAAATTTAGGTTGAACATGAGGAAAAGTCAGGATGGTTAAACACTGGAATAAATTGCTTAGGGAGGTTATGGAATCTCCAACCCTAGAGATATTTAAGAGCAAGTTAGGTAGACATCTATCAAGGATGATCTAGATCAGGGGTGGGCAAAAGGGCCTCTGCGGGCTGGATCCAGCCTGCCAAGCAAGTGCATCCAGCCCCGCCACTCCTCTGCACCAGGCCAGTTAGGGTCTGGGGGCAGGGAGAAGTGCACAAAGTTTCTTCTGCCCTGCTAGGAGCACGCGGTGCTTAGAAGCACCAGGCACTTCTGGCAGGGCGGGAGGAAGCTTCACACGCTCCCCTGCCCCCAGGCCCTGATTGCCCTGAGGTCAGGGGAGTGCGGGTAGTCTCTCACGCCAGGGGCATGAGCACCTAGGAGGAACCTGGGGGGGGAGGCAAAGGCACTCTCCCACCTCCAGACCAATCATGATCTAGGGGTGGGGAACCCAGAAGTATGCTGGCCCCGCCCCTTCCAACTGAGGCTCCGCCCCTTCCGGTGTGGCCCCCGGCCAAAAAATTATTGCCTACCCCTTTTCTAGATGGTATTTGGTCCTGCCAGGTCCCTTCCAGTTCTAGTATTCTATGATTCTATGACTTTATATACCTGCCCACAAACCCTCTGTCTCAGGCCAGATTGCACTATTACTCTGGACCAGACTGGCCTGCAGGCCAGGAGTTTGAGACCCCTGGACCAAAGCTTCTCCCTGCATGGATTAGATTTCAACATCAAAATGAGCAGGGATAACTAAAATGCTCCTGAATGATCCTAAATTAGATATTTCCAAGTACAAAAGGTAAATCTCCACATGCAGCCAGATTTACAAGAGTCTTTTATTACCAGTCTATTTCCCCTCCTTATCCAGAAAAGTTTTAGAGCAGATGCTAACAAGATTAGTCTGTCTGAAGCAAGTACTATTGTAAGAGGCACCAACAGCTAAACGTACAATTTGAGACTGTCTTTATAAAATTACTTGATTAACAAACCACATATATAGTTTAGTTCTGATTTGTTATTCACTTTCCTGTCTTTTTAGACAAGCCTTTTGATTTTCAAACTATTGAATCTGGCTTCTGTCACCTAAGTGAATGTGATTGATAGGTCAGTCAGGTCCGAGAGTCACAAATCTGATCCATCTCTAGCTTTTCAACAGCACGAAGCCATATTTCTGTGTCTGCTGCTGGTTTCCTTTCATTATTAGATGTTTGTTCTTATTTTTTATTTATCTTTCCCGAATCTTTACTCAAACATGCTAAATTACAATAACCTCACACCTCTTGCTCTCAGAACTTAAATTCATCTTCTGCCTCCAGCAGAGATTAGGATAAGAATCTGCTTGACTGTTATAATTAATCTTGCGGCTGCTATATTATTGTAGGTGTCAGTCACGAAGAGAACACCTGCTATTGCCACAGCAGGATTCAGAAGAGCTCAAAAAGATAAAATGTTTCAATAATATTCTCTATAGCCAGGAAAACTGCTGAAGGGCAACTGGCTTTCTGGCCCATCTACCGCTGTGGGAGGCCTATATTATTTCTTAGGATTTATGAAGGGGCACCCATATAAGCTCCCTCTCACAAAATATTGCAGTGCTCATCCCCCAGTGAAGCACAAAATTCTCTTCCACAACACAGATCTTGCCCCATAAAAACCCATCCTCAGCCCAAATAGATATACCTTTTCATGTGCCATGAAGGTCAATAGAACAGGGCTGGTTTTCACCCATGGCTGGAGATTGACCAAATGGAAATCCATTTTGAACACCTTCACTGATTACATAACTGTGCAGTAGAGCACAGGTGGAGTGGCAGTTTCTTACATTGAAAGATCCCAAGCCACAGTTATCTGGGGATGGCTAGCGTTACCTAATACCTGATTCTGAAACTGGGTGGAATTTGATAGTAACTATAGAATCCCATAAATATTTTTCCCTTGCTTGGTAAACACAACTAATAATGTCCCAGCTGCCATTTGTTTTTTTTCTTGGTCCCTTGCAATAGTGCAACAGCGCTTGCTGTGTTGCACAACTCCCTGAGAAACTCAAATCTGGACCCATTCTAGTTTTCTCAGATGGAATGTTGATAAAACTAGGGAAAGAAAGGGATGAATGGGACGTGATTGGGGCCTGACTGAGGGATGGTAGGAGGGGAAATGGTGTTTGGATTTGAGTTGTCAAGCAAAGAATCTGTTTTACATATCTATAGTAAATTCTGGGGAACAGTCTTGTATATGTGTGTTTATTTCCTGGCTTTTTACCTGCTGAATGCTTTTTTTTATTTATTTCTTTGTGCTGTGCCCCGAGCATGGGATGAATGCTTAATAAACCCAGATAAATAAAATAAATATAGAAGGGACATGCACACCTTAGCTATCAGAAAGCTTACCTTTGAGGCCAATGGGCCTGATTCTCTACTGAATTACATTTACACCAATTCGTAAACAATTTAGAACCTGACTTTCATTAAATATAATGACTTTCCCCCGTGCCTTCCATGATAGAAGAACAGAGGTTTAAGTCAGATAGGTTACTAAGGGTATGTCTACACTACCCTCCTATTTCGAAATAGGAGGGTAATGTAGGCATACCGAAATTGCAAATGAAGCCCGGGATTTGAATTTCCCGGGCTTCATTTGCATAAGCCGGGCGCCGCCATTTTTAAATTCCGGCTGGTTCGAACCCCGTGCCGCGCGTGGAATGAGGAGTAACGGTAGTTCGAACTAGGAAGCCTAGTTCGAACTACCTAGTTCGTGCCGCGTGTAGCTGCGCGGCACGGGGTTCGAACCAGCCGGGATTTAAAAATGGCGGCGCCCGGCTTATGCAAATGAAGCCCGGGAAATTCAAATCCCGGGCTTCATTTGCAATTGCGGTATGCCTACATTACCCCGCTAGTTCGAACTAGCGGGGTAGTGTAGACATACCCTAAGAGGGGACACCTTCTGAGCAAAGATATATACAATAGGCTGATTTTCACCTGCAAGAAAATGTAAATGAGACATTTTAAGGACAGAACATGTTTGGATCTCCCAGAATGATTTCCACATACTAGATTGCTTGGCTCACAGCCTCATTTACAGTCATTCAGGCACTAGGGGAGCAAAGTTATCTAGCAAACTGTATATTTCCATTTAATTACTTTAACAGTTAAAAATCCCATTGTACCTTAAAAATGAATACAAACAAACTATCTCTTTTGAAGTTGGAGTACATTTTCTCTCTCTGGAGTTCCAGCATCTGGAGTATGTCTAGACTACATGCCTCTCCTGACAGAGGCATGTAAATTAGACTTACCAACATAGTCAATGAAGCGGGGATTTAAATATCCCCGCTTCATTAGAATAAAAATGGCCTCCGCATTGTGCTGGCTCAGCTGTTTGTTGGCTCAAAGTGTCAGTCAAGATGGGAGATCGGTCGACAAGGAAAGCCGCTGTCGACTGATCCCTTATGCCTTGTGAAACGAGGTTTACAGGATCGGTCAACAACGGCTTTCTTTGTCGACCAATCCCCATCTTGACTGCCGCTTTGAGCCAATAAATAGCTGAGCCGGCACAATGCGGAGGCCATTTTTATTCTAATGAAGCGGGGGATATTTAAATTTCCGCTTCATTGATTATGTCGGTATGTCTAATTTACATGCCTCTGTCGGCAGGGGCATGTAGTCTAGACATACCCCTGGTCTTGAGCAAAAGACTTGATCTTTTTATTCCTCTGTCACTGAAGCTTTAACTGTTGACAGAAGGACAGACCTAGTCCCCTGTCCTAGCCCATACAGTATACTACGTCTACACTGGCAGCTTATTGAGGAAGAACAGCCGTTCTTCCGCAAGAACTTGCCGGCTGTCTACACTGCACGAGCGTTCTTCCAGAAGTAAATTTACAGTATAGCATTGTAAAACAGAGCTTCTTCTGGAAGAGTTATTCCTTTCCCCATGAGGAATAAGCCCTCTTGCGCAAGAGCTCTTCCAGAAGAGGGCAGTGTAGACAGGCAACATGAATTTCTTGTGCAAGAAGCCCCTATGGTTAAAATGGCCATCAACACTTTCTTGCGCAGGAGAGCGTCCACACTGCCATGGATGCTCTTGTGCAAAAGCACATGGCAGTGTAGACGCTCTCTTGTGGAAGAGTTTTTGCACAAGTACTCTTCTGCGAAAGAGTTCTTGTGCAAGAAGCTGCCAGTGTAGACGTAGCCTATGTGCCCCTCCTTAAAAAAAAACCCAGCCTTTAAAAAGCATCTCTCCTAGGAATATACATGTCTCTCTGGAGAACCAGCATCTGGAACCTTGGGAGTCTGGTAAAAAGCCCAGAAAGCTAAGCACAAGCTGTCGCAACAGACATAACAAGCCTTTCCCAGAGATCATGGGAAGCAACAGATATTGGTGCAGGGTTCACACAGCGAATACCAAAGGGCCTGAAGGAGGTTGTCTGGAGCACAGAGCTAGTGGCTCTGAACGGAGCATTTACCATTAGCAAGTGGTGGCAGCCAACATGGCCCAGATGAGTATTAGCCTAAGGAACAGTTCAGTGGATCTGTCTGGGTGCTGGACTCTGTTAGATGAGCCATGGCACTGAACTCAAGCCAGAAGGGCCCGCAGGGAGGCGGGATGGCTAATGGCTTTTAATGGAGGAATGTACAAAAAGGGACCCAAAGAGCTTCAGCCCTCTTTTGGACACTTCTTAGAGGGGAGTGCATCAGATTTGTACCCAATTAAGCCTGACTGTAAGCCTCAATTACAAGGGATTAAGCCATTGGGCCTACGGTATTTGTGAACATCCCTGACAGCCTCAGGAAATTAGCCTTTCATTTCAGCAAAGCATCAGAGTGACCTAACCCCCTGGGCACAAGCACCTATAAGGCCTAGCATCTAGTCCTCTGTGAATCCCAATGGTAGCACTTTGTGAAGTGTGTTTACTTTTCTACCATCACATCTACAGGCAAATACCACACACATTTGCGAAGAACACAGGAGATGCTGGTGTTATTTTATGAATACTATGTGTACTTCTATCTAGTCGCTTGTCGTCATGCTGGTTTGCTACATGGGTTCAAAGGAGTCAACCCCTGCAGGAGCTCACAGCTCCATATAACCCAGTCACTGGCACCTCACAGACAATACATTTATCAATGCCTTTGAAGGTTAGCACTGATCACACTGGGCCAAACATCACTGGCATTGGGACAAGCGAGGAGGCCTTCAAGCAGGAAAACTAAAACAAAAAATTGCAGAGTAGATAAAAACCTGAGCTCAGACACAGTCAGCAGGGAAACAGACTGGACCCCAGTCCCTAATAGCAGGGGTACTTGGGATAAACAGGTCTACCTAAGTTTTGAGGTAAGTGCTAACCTTTAAGTAAGAAATGCATGTAGGTCTGTGATATACACAAGGTCAGACTAGATGATCTAATAGTCTCTCTGACATTAAACTCTGACTCCTATGAGATCTTTTATGATTTTAACCCTTTTTTCTCCCTGAATACTATGTTTCTATGAATAAATAAAATATTATGTTTTGACAAAGTTGTTCTGCGCCTCGGCATTTCACAACCAGTGAAGAGTCAAAGTGCAGCTTACCATGTAACAGTGACAACATTTAAAAAACAATTATTAAAATGCCAAGAGCAGAGTTCCCTGTAAGCTGTGCGCTTGGGCATGTGTTTCTAATGGTGGTGCACATCTGTGCATGCCTTGGTGCAAGTAACAAAATTTATTCTGCACACGATAGAAAAAATTAGAGGACACATTGGCCAGGACCCAGGGGCTGAATCCTGCATGTTTGTTTTTCACTTGACTGCTGCTTTCTGAGCCTTTAGAATGCTTGACCTTTGCTAGCTTTTCTCTCCAACCTTGAGGGATAGAAACATACTTTTTAAAGAAATGAAGAGAATTTCAAACAGACTCTTGAATTCAACACCAAATGTTCCCAAGACATGCAATAAAAAATCACAAGAGTTTGCAGAACTGCAGGAAGGTTGCACCACAGAGCACTCATGACCACTAACAACCAATACACACTCTCTGCTATCTTTGAATGTACAGCTTTTGTCTGACAGATCCATCTCCATTGCTGCATAGAACCCGGGATTGTACTTAATTGCTCAAGCACAAGAAGCATACAAGTTCAAAGTACTATTATTTGTATTTAAAACAAATGCAGGAGCACTAGAAAGTAGCTTTGGAGGATAGATCTCAGGCCCTTTATTGATTTCTAAACTGCCCAGAACAAGAGTCCCTGCAGGACTTCATTATATTAAGTTTGTCACAACGGCTGTTCTTTCTCACCTCCCACTACTCTCCCCTGGATCCCCTGTTTGTTAAATGATGCAAGGAACAGATCAGAATAAAATCTTTCCATTAAATTTTTTCAGAAGACAAATAATTACACTTAAATATGCAACCAAAACCTTACAGGACACCACAGAACCTTAAGTGACCTTGAGTAAGAGTGGTACACAAGTTTCATTACAAGAAACCAAATGAAGTTTACCTGGTCTGGGGTTTGGTCACAAGCTCAAAATTGATCCCATCTTCATGAAAAGGTTCTTTAAACTTTGCCAAGAGTCTGAGCACACTTGAGCCATTTTGTAGCAAAACCTGCAAAGCGCAGAACTTCATATAGTTTTGCTGCAAAACCAGGTGAAATACAAAGGTTTTTGAGTCGACCAAAAAGCTCTTTGGAAAAGTCACTGAATACAGGGTCTCAGTGACAGCTTTGCAATGTGGGTTCTGTAAAAGGCAGAGTAAAACTATAAATATATATTGGTCTCAAAAACTTCTATTCACCAAGGACATGAAATATTATTTGCAATGGGTAATTAAATGTACATCCACTATGCAAACAAAAATTATGCTGAAGTGGGTTTTGCCCACAAAAGCTCATGATACTATATATATTTTTGTTATTCTCTAAGGTGCCACATGTCTAATTGTCTGTAACTTACACCAGCTAACTCAGGTTAAAAATGGCAGTGAAGACATGGCATCTCATATTAGCTTAAATTCAACCCCACGCTCCTGATAGACTTTAACTTGAGCTGCTCACCTGAGTTACAAGCTGAGTTGTCATGTCCTCACTGCTGTTTTAAATGGAGTTGGATAATGTGGATTAGGAATACACCTTTTCTTTTCAGTGTAGACAGACTGTAAAATACCATTCAGCAGATCCTTAATTAATGGACCTGTGCCAATTTACAAACAGCTGAAGATTTGATGATTTTATCTTACTAAAATCATGGTTACATTCGATCTTGATTTAAATTAGATTTTGTGACTAGGTTGGTAAATTTTCATGACAATTTTGCAAAACAATATGCATTTTACATATTGTATCTAGATCTAAACCTAGATCCAGAATCAGTCTAAACATACTCATATATACTCTAATTCTTCCAAAACAAAGTCTTGCTTGTCATGCCTTATTTTCCATTTAATTTGCAATGCATCGTGTGCTCTACTTCTTCCTCGCATGAATCCCCATCAAATAAGGTTCATGCTATTAACATTAAAATTGTTCCAAAAAATTTATTCTGTGAGCATGTACAAGAACTCACAGCACATCAAAGAGGAAAAATGGTCTTATAAGTAAAGCAATGTGCTGAGATTCAGGAAATCTGGATTCAGTTCTATGTTCTTCTGCAGAATTTCTGTGTAAGGCATTTGACAGAGGTCTTACACTCCAGTGATCCCTTCCTGGCAAAGCACTGCATAGGGGCCAAAATGGAGATTTAGGGTGTGAAAAGATTCTGATTATAGATAGGACTCAGTTCATACAGGTTCAATTCCCAATTCTGCCACAGTCTGCCTATGTGAACCTGGGCAAGTAACTTAATATCAGTATGCTTCAAAGTTACTCATCTGTAAAATGAAGATAACAGTACTTCCTTCCTCACACCTTTTTCTCTCTTGTTTATTTAGATTGAGAATGCTTTAAATCAATGGTGTTTTCTTACTTGCAATACCAAGAACAATAGGACCACAATCGTAATTCAGGCCTCTGAGGAGCAGCTATTCTCATATAACTAATAATATGGAGTTTCAGTAAAAGGCCTTGTTTCCATCATTAATTGTAGATATTCTATTTTTTCCCTGTTTTTCAAATCTCTTTTGCAGGGTTGTCATTTTCCCCAAGTACTAAGAAGAACATATAAGTAATGCCCTGGTACAGCAGCCTCTGAAACCCAAAGAAGCTGCTGTTTGGAAGTGTTGTTTTTAGAGACAGAAAAAAACAGCTAGAGAAATTTGTTTCTAGAAAAAGAAACTGCTAGTGCCTTGCAATAATATATTATGTATATTGGCAGCGCCAGTCCTTGGGACACTGTGTGAGAGACAACCTTGATACAATTCAGCAGCAAAAAAAACCCACTAGGTCTGGAAATAGCAGCTGTACAATTTTCCTTTTTTTTTTTTTTTTATTAAACAAAAAGATAGGAGGATCAAGGTTGGTAGGAACCTTCAAAAAAAAAGAAAGAAGCAGGAGTGGTGGAAATTCTAGGTCAGTTTACTCAAAGTTTGAGGTAAACCCCTGTGGGGGGATGGGGCAGGAGTGCATGCACATATTTCTCAGTCATTCTCCAGAGTTTCAGATCTCATTCTTTAAAAAAAAACATAAAAAACCCAACAAGTCTTGACCTGTTATGGATGCAAAATTGCAAAGTAAACTTTCAAAATATAAAGCGAATATAACGGATACAGAGATGTCTACCTGAGGGCTTTTCTATACAGGAGATTTTCCAATTATGCTGGTCTAATTATACTGTTATGTTTATACTATTACAATTCCACATGTACACTCTTATTCTGGAATAAGAATAGTTTTTTCCCTGAGTTTGCAGAGAGTCTGAAACAAAACCCCATTCATTTGAAATGGTGCTAACTCAGAGGCCAACAATGATATTTTAAATGTCAATATTGTTAGTGATTTCACTACTAATCAAAACGTAAGAAAACTGAGAAAATACCATATTTTAAGGATGTGCAGCAGCATTTTATAGAATGAAGGAATAGCTTGGGTTGCAGAATATACATAAATTAAGATAGAGTGGTTTTAACAATGTATGGTAAAGTTGCAAGGTGATGAAAGTGATTTTATTTTCTGGGAGGTAGGGTTCAGCTTTTAAAAAGCGGGAAAACAATGTTCTAGGTAATCCTCACATCCTAGACTGGCACAGTGGCCTGGCAAAAGTGGATAATTAAAACCAGCAACAGCTATCTCCGGTAGTTGGAATGTGTTTAAAGCACAGAGAGGTTACTAATAAAGGCAACCTATGGAGGGAAGGAGCGATAACAAAAAAAGGAAGATGAATTGGACTGTCTGCTGAATGGATTGTGCTATGCCAAAATTATACACTGAGAAAAACATACAATCTTATGCTGATTAGAACACCTTTCAAGTGAATATAGCATGCAGTATTGACTGCTCTGGGGGATTTATGTTCTACTTTATTTGAGGACTTCTGTGAGCAACCTTCTCTGAGGTTTTAGGGACTAATTACTCCCATTTGTTTGTATGAGGATCACCTGACTTGAAGAGCTTGATTAGGAATCTCCATTTTGTTATCATGTAGTTTTGAAATAAGTGTACCTGGGTGAGCTGATTTTTGCCATTTTCTCAGCCTGCAAATATTCATAATCTCATAAAACAGACATGCCACAGAATGAATTCAGCAACATGAGTGACACATTGAGAGCACCATCTATCACCTCCCCGTCCCCAGGAAAATTAGGTCTATATTGTATCCCCACCCTTCAGGGTAAAACCTGAAGAAAGGGATTAGAAGGCCCAGAAAACTCTAGGAGAGAGTTTCTGATAGGGGAGGATGCAGCCTTACAAAGTCCTCATATGCATATGACCACTTACCCTCATGCAGCATTCTGTTGTGTTGGGGGCCTTCCAAAGCAGCGGTCAGGAATGTTGCTGTCAAACTGTACATTTAGGGTTACCATATTGAACTTTCAAAAAAGAGGACACTCCTGAGAGGGAGTGTATCTGTATGAGTATCTACCAACTCACATTGTATTAATGAGTTATATATAGTAACAGTATATATATATATATCTTCCGGATAAGCTTCTCACAGGTCAGGACAGAATGGAAACAGCTGTCTGTCCACTGGCTCTATTTAGCTCAGGCATAGCTGAATATCTATAGTTCTGTGAACCCCATAGAGTTGCAAAAGAAACACACATGAGCTTCACTGAACAAAAGGAGACAAACAGCTAGGCAATCACATGGTCCTAAAACTGCAAGGAAAATATTTTGATTCTTCTCTTTCCTCCTTTCTAGTACTGTATACTTTCTACCAGAGTGTAATTGGAGAATAAACATGCAAAAACTGAGAAACACAATCTTGACTAAATATTCATATGTAGACTGTTGTGAGGCACCAAAAATTAGGCTCCTGACCCTGGAAACCCCTAATCGTACAAATACTCTCATGGATCTCAGTAGAGATTTTTTTAAACCTAAATAATGATTATTCTCATGAGTGAAGGGTTGGCAGGATCAAACTATAGTCTCATGCTTGAGTAGTCTATTTGCTTTCCCTCCTGTTTTTAACACAAATTGCAACTCACTAACTACAAATTTACCTGCCTGTAAAAGAAGCACACTCTTTGGAAGGGCAAACTAGAATGAAGAATAATTAAAAAAAAAGAGAGAGAGACTAAAATGTACAAAATAAAATAAATCTGGGGTAAAGGCTAAAAAGTCTATCAATATTTCACTCCTGTTGCTCCTGATTACTGATTACTCCTTAGAATGTAAAAGTGGCTGTATTAAAGAAAATGTTCCTAGTCAGACTCCAAATGTCATGGAATTCTAGGATCCAAAATTGGAGATGAGAAAAAAAAAATCTATACATTCATACTCTTGTCCCTCACTCTGCTAGGGCAGGGTTGTTCCTTGAAGTATATTATCCAGTAGTTTATCTAGTCTTTGATAAATATACATCAGAACGCAAAAAGAGCCTAGTACATGCTACCCATTTGCAACATAGGACTTCAAACATTAGCGGTTCCAGTGGCAAACAGCTGACAGCCCCAGTAACAGAGCTCCTGATGGACCTTCTTAGATCCTCTAAGTCCCTCCAACTGCCTCAGACATTCTTCTTCCCTATCCATCTGTGGTCTGGTACTGCATCCCTAGCTTCAGGCTTTTTGAATGCCAGCTAACTTGTGAATGGCACAGTAGCTTTTGCATTCACTTGGCAGCTAGAAGGTGAGGGCTGTCATAGTGTGTGAAAGTGAGAGGCGGTAGTCACAGGTCAGGAGGGAGTTAGAAGGGGCCCCACATATCTTTCTTTACATAGAGCCTTGCAAATCCTTTGCCACATGCCAATTGCTTGCACATTTTCATTTTAATGGAGCAAGCAAAGCCATTGGACAGTACCAGGAGCACAGAATGTGCTAAGGGCACAAAGAGTCTGGAACAAGGAACTATTTTTTATACGCACTCCAGTAACCTAAACAAAACAAAAGACAACTTGTTTTTAAGGATCTTTTTTACGTGTAGAATTTTTTTATAGGGCAGTTATAATACACACTATAGGAAGGAGATATTTTGAATGGAAAATGTGATAGGCTTTCAACCTTAGCCATGGTTGCAAAACCTACTATATCACAGTGGAGCTTTCCATTTGGGCAAATCCTGAAAGACATTTTTCTGAGACTGTTGAGAATCAAATGTGCATTTAACTTTTCTTTCCATTTCACACTCCATTTGTAGTGATTAATGCTTTCATTCTAGATGGATCAAAACTGAAACAGATGTTATTCAGCCACAATAGCATTCCAATAACCCCAAGCTAAAGGCTGAAATCTACAATTGATTAGTGGCTGAAATAAAACAAAACAAATATAATGGAAGATACAAGCGCACATGCTCTTACAGGTTTTATTTCAGGGGATAACAATGCACAGGGGCTTCTCCTAGTGCTGATCTGGCAGAGTAAAGATAAAATGGCAACATTATAATACTCAGAATCGACAGCAGCCTGTCTTCTGGATGGCTGCATATTGCCACAAATCTTTTAACAGAAAGTCTCTTTATAGACTGTACAGTGTAGTTAAAACTGAATGACCTGGGTATTTAAAAATTAAAATGACAACAACAAAATGGCAAATGACAACAATAAAATTATATGCAGCTTTTTTGAATGCTTCTATCAAATTAGCCAGGAGATTTATATTTTTAGATGCATCTGACGAAGTGGGTCTTTGCCCACGAAAGCTTATGCTCCAATAAATCTGTTAGTCTATAAGGTGCCTTAAGACTCCTCATCACTCTCTACCTGGTGTATCTAAATTACAGTCTCCTGGCAGGTTTCAGGCTGTAAGCTCCTTGAGACAGGATCCATGGGTAAAAGCCTGGCGCTATTGAAACCAATTACAAAACTTTCACAGACATCATTTTACCCTGGCTTCGTCTTCACTGCCAGTTTTTTTTGGCAGAAATGAGCCCCTCATTAGCATTAGTTGTGATCTCATTAGCATATTTTCTGCCACTTTTTTTACACAAGGGGTTTTTATACAAAAAGAAGCAGTGTGGACATTTTTTATTTGCGCAAAAACCCCTTTTGCGCAAGATTCTTATGCCTGTCCAGGATAAAAAATGTCCACACTGCTTCTTTTTGGGCAAAAACCCCTTGCATAAAAAGAAAAGGCAGGAAATATGCTAATGAGATTGCGACGCATGCTAATGAGTCCCTCATTAGCATATTTTCTGCCGAAAAAGCTCTCAGTGAAGACATAGCCCCTGTCTTTTTCTGCGTTATGTTCCTCTTCCTGCTCACAACAACAGCACAGCAACCACAGACTAAGCTATAAGCTCTTTGTGTGCCAGTTTAACCAAATCAGTGCTGACAATCTTAAACTGATAAGAGTGGGCATTTGTGGAATTCGCCAGAAACTCCTGTGCAAAAGAACATTGTCCAGTGAGGCTAATCACATTTTCATATGAAACATCCTAGCTCTCTCTCATTTTCACACATGGGTGCTGGAACTAGGGACAAGGGAGGGGCTGCAGCACCCCCTGGTTTGAAGTGGTTTCCATTATATACAGTAGGGGTGGGCAAAAGGGTTGATCCGGCCCATGGAGGCCCTGCTGCTCTCCCACCCCCAGGCCAGTCAGGGCTTAGGGACGGAGGGAGCACGTGAAGTTTCCTCTGCCCTGCCCCCGCTGTGCAAGGAGCTCACAGTGTTTAGAAGCACCATGCACTCCTGGAAGGGCGGGAGGAGACTTCATGCACTTTCCTGCCCCCAAGCCCTGATTGGCCTGGGAGCAGAAGGGGGCGTGTGCAAAGTGTCCCACCGCCAAGGGCCTGGGCTCCTAGGGGGAACCTCTGGGGAGGGCAAAGTCTCTCCTCCCCCCTCAGACCAATCATGGTCTGTGGGCGGGGAAGCAGGGAAGTATCCTGGCCCCGCTCCTTCCTCTTGAGGCCTCACCCCTTCCAGTACAGCCCATGGCCACTTCAAAAATTTCTGACATGGCCCCTGGCAAAAAATTATTGCCCACTCCTGATATACAGGCTTTACAGTTTAGTTCAATGGCTCTCAGCACCCCCATTATGCACATTATTCCAGCACCTCTGCTTGTGGGCCTGCAGATCAGGTGTTGTATACAGTGAGATAGAAGGGAATAATATCTAAGAAGTAGCATTAGAGATAAGACATTTCTAAAAACAGAAGCCCCTTTCTGCAACCTCCCAAATTTCACTTAGATTTCTTAAGCAGCCCATAAAATGACTTAACTGAGGAAAAAAGCTAGTCTAAAAGACCAACCAAGCGATTAATTCCCTCAAAGAAAATGTCCAGATCTTCATACACCAGGTAGCTGCTAGAATATCCTGACACACTCATGCTTCTTAACTTTCCTCATATGTTTGCAGAGATTATAATTAGATTTCAGTACTAGCGAACATGTCTGGCCATGTCAAGGGTGCTAAGCGCCATAGGAAGGTACTGAGAGATAATGTCCAGGGTATTACGAAGCTAGCTATCCGCTGTTTGGCACGTCGTGGGGGTGTGAAGCGCATTTCAGGTCTCATTTACAAGGAGACTTGGAGAGTGCTCAAGGTGTTCCTAGCGAACGTGATCCAAGATGCCCTTACTTACACTGAGCACACGAAGCAGAAGACAGTGACTGCTATGGACGTAGTTTATGCACTGAAACGCCAAGGCCGTACTCTTTACGGATTTGGAGGCTAAGCCTGCCAGTAATTCTTAGAAACATATAGTTCATTATTAATTTTAACCTATTTCTTTGCCCTCTAGTGACACCTGCTGGGAGAAAATGAACCAAACAAATTCACTTACCGGTAGCTCCTGTTTCAAAAAAATGATAATAAGTGGACTATTTGGCATGGTTGTTCCCAAAAGGTACTCAGCCTATATAAAGCCCCACTTTTACTCCCACTTAAAATCCCATTAATAACAGCTGCATGATGCAGAAAGAATGTATTTCGTAAAGACTCAATAAACATTGATATTTTAAAATGTTCTGGTCACTTACAAATTGATTAAAATTGACAATTGGAAAAATCGAAGAAGTCATCCTAACTAATGAAACCAACAGAGAATATGGTGACATGTAATAACAAACAATAATACTTTCCACTCTTAAGGACTGTGGCCAAATGCTTGTCTTAGGAGCTGTCATAGAACTGCTTCTCTAACCTCAGCCATAAATTCCAATGTTTCTATGCCAATATATAGTAATTGAGGATCTGGCCTGAAAATATTAGAATTATCTAACTTTGCTACTTTCCTTTACATTTAATTTTTTTTTCCTGTCACCAAACCCCTGAACTTGTGGTCTATCAGCTACAAGTTCTACACTGTTTAGAATTTTCTGTTTGCCAGCTCTGGGATTCATTACACAAAAAACTTTCTAAATTTCAAACCAAGAGTCTAATTCACCACTGCCCTTTGCTTTGAGTAGCCATTTATATTAGTGCAAGATTAATGCAAAGTTTATATAAAATGCAACTATTCTGGCATGTTAGATTTTTACGTGCACTTCTCTACCCTCATTTTCCACATTGGTATAAATGACTATACAAGGAGCAAGGCAGTGGAGACCTAAACCCTAATTACAGGAGAGAAATGTGTATTGGTATAACAGTGGTATAGTTACACCGGAGCAGACCACTAATACAGAGGGACAGCGCCAATGCTGTCAGGACTCCACTGCTCTGCCTTATTCTAGTGACTTACTGAATTAAGTAACCCCAATGCAAACCTCTATAAGCACATCTACATTAGAGCCTGGCAGAGGTGTAACTTACACCAGTGACAATTTTACTACTGTAGCCAATGTCCAAGGATTTTGGAAATGGCAGGACAATTAGAAGATGAATATAGAAGGGCTTTCCTCATAGAAAAGATCTAGCTAGTGTTACGTGTCTGGAGCTTGGAGAGGTGTTAGTGATTAATCAAATACAGACGTGATAGATACAGAGAGAGTCTGATTGTTGATAATATTATACAATGCAATTTATGGTCATTTACAACCAGAGCAGAAAGCTGTCATTCAGAACACTTTATCTAAATTGATGTATTAATGGAATTCGTTTCATAGATGCAATGACTATAATGTAAACACAAGAAACTCATGAATCATGATCAGTTTAATCTCTATTAAAAAAAAACTTTCTGGATAAACACTTCTGCTATTAGCTCCCGCCATTTCTTCCCAGTAGCTGCCAACTGGCTGTCCTCTACATGAGGTAGCACTATTAAGTAGATGCACTGAACCTACAAAGTGCCAAGTAAACTGCAGAGATGTTGAAAAGAAATTTCTTTCTGTGAACGTTTGATTTTATGTATTTCAACAGCTGAGAAACATGCATCTTCACAGTGTTTCTTTATCAGTCAGATGCAGATCTCTGTATCAGGTCCCAAAATATAAAGAGGCATAGTCACAAAAGTGGTTTACTTTCCCAATCCTCAGTATGCATGGGGCTTCTGAATTGGAGAATTCTTGTTGAATAGATGGAGTCTGTTTACATCAGTGGAGGATCCAGTCCTGAGTTTTGCATTGTACAAAATGAAAGATTTCCTCTTAAAATTTCACTCCTGGCCTTTCAGACCAGAGGATTATCCATCTTCCAATAAGCCTGAATACCCAGTATGTATTCTGAGCCCAGTCCCAAAGTTACATTGTAAATTATTGGGCATTTTTCCTAGGTAAGAATTTAAGGTCTGAGTATATCGGAGCCTAACTGTTTTAATATCCAAGCACTGTTTGCCTGCCCTCCCTCCCCCCCCCAGTTCTTTAGGGGTTAAAAAGGAGTATTTAAAATTATGTTAGCCCCCAGCAAACCGCTCCTTTTGGCAAGATTACTGACAATACTATGGTACTTCGAGCTGGCGTGTAAACTGCAAGCATTTATAATATAATACATTTTCCTGCTATGCTATAGCCATGGGAGTTTAAAGGGGGGTGGCCACATGATTTTTTATTAACCATTGACATTGAAGCACCCAAAACTCATGTTTGGTACTGGACTGTGCTAGGCACTGGACACAGGACACAAGCTAAAGAATAAATGTAAAACCCATATTTGCCCTGTTTTACAGTTATGATCTGGTGAGAAATGTCCTCATAGGCATCTGCATATATTCTTTTTTAATCCCCTTTGTTCAGTTTTCCTGGGAATAAACTGATGAAGAGATCACTCCCTGACTGCTGTCCTGCCAGACTAAAAGTACTTGTCGCGCACACTGGAACCTGAGCTTTCAACTCTTTAAGGGCCAGATTATGCCTGCTTCCATTTGGGTGAGCTAGGGGGAGTACAAGATGCAAGGAACCTCCTTCCACTTACTTCCACACAGGAAATGAGTCACAATTTGCCTACAGCAGCTGGGAAATACAAGCAGGCATTCCAGAAAGAGCTGCCTGCAGCATTAATGGACCCACAGTAGATATTATGTGTTTGTGGGACAAATGCTATTTCCACCAGTTTCAGTGGAGAATCCTGATTTGGTCACACTTTACACCCACTTTGCACAAGTGGCAATGACTATACCAAGCACAAAGCCATGTAGAATCCAGATCACAGGCCCAGTCATTACCACAGCTGGCATGGAATCTCACTCATAGTAAGCTGCTTGCAGCAAAAATATAGACAACATCCCACGTGAAGCACCAATCCTAACAGTAAGGCTATGTCTAGACTGCAGGCTTCTTTCGGAAGAAGCTTTTCCAGAAGAGATCTTCTGAAAAAAGTCTTCCGAAAGAGAGCGTCCACACTGCAAAAGCGCATCGAAAAAGCCATCTGCTTTTTTGACAGTGTCCACACTGAATGGACACTATGTCGCATGTAAGCTGTAATTGGCCACCAGGTCTCCTGTGCTTTTTCCTCTTTCCTCATTTTGTGAAATAACTCCCTCTTCCCCGTCTACATGCACCTTTTTCCGAAAGAGTTCTTTTGGAAAAAGGCTTCTTCCCGATAGAAAGAGATTTACCAACATCAGAAAACCCCTCTGTTCTTACAATTTTCTTTTGAAAAAACACGATTGTAGTGTGGACGTAATTGCCGTTTTTTTGGAAAAAACACTGTTTGAAAAAACCCTCTGTAATTAGACATACCCTAAGAAGAAAACTTGGGAGTAGGGACTTGAATGTGGTTTTTCCAACCCAGGCAAATACCCTGACTACTGGCTTATGCTAGGGTCTCACTTGTTTTTCATGAAAACTTCAAAAGGTCTCTGTTTCATCCCACTGTGGAACAGGAAAAACTTTTGAAATTGCATAAACTTTTGTGGAATGGGAAAGTCATTACCTGCCCAGCTCTCTTTCCAATGCACGGCATGAAAAGCGTGGCTGTCACAATAAACTGAGTCCCTGTGGTGAGTGAATGGTCTGTCTAATGCAGGGATTCCAAATCACTGATCTGTGAGGCTGTAGATGGCTAGATTGTGAACAGTCACACTAGAGGTAGTAATCCGGTCACAGGGCCAGATTCCATCCTCTGCTACCCATCCTCCCTTCATACAGCCAGGACTCTAATTGAAGTCAGTGGGAGTTTGCCCACACACAGCAAACAAGGATTAGACTCTGTGCCATGAAAAACACTGAAGTAGTGGAAGACTAATAAAAACATTCTAATGTTGATGGTACTGTGAAACCCCACAGGTTTAATGCTTTTATTAGTACAAGTCACTAAAGCAGTCAAGCTGGCTGTACGCAGCCCCTGTGAAAAGACCTCATCTGGTTCACACATGTAGCAATCCTGCAGAAACTTTGCAACAAGACTAAGTGGCCCATCACCCCCCGTGATGACGATTGAAAACCTCTTCAAATGTTTAAAGCCTAGGTTTTTCTTTACTCATCAGTCTCTTCTTCATGCACATAGGAAAGAAGGCTAAAAGAAGATTTAGCACCCAAAAATGAATACTGACAGATACTGTAGGTCTGGAACAGTGTTTCCCGAATAGTGTTCCATAGAACCCCGGGGTTCCGTGAAGTGAAAATAAGAGTTCCGCAAGCAAATTATATTTCAATAATATTTTATGATTAAAAATAGAATTAATATTTAAGCATTTATGAATTTTATTGAAAACAATTTTTGTTTGTGTTTGCCATGATAAGTGTCCCTGTGTAATGCCAGCTTAGCCAGACAGTGGGGACGATGATGTCACTACTCAGTGCTGTGCGGGCAGTCAGTCAGTGGTGCAATTGGGTGATATATAGCACCGTTAATCCCCGTACTCAGCAATCGATTACCGCATATACGGAAACAATGAGTGATTCCCCCAAGATAAGCGAGCACCACCCGATTTCACTCAATTATCATCAAATAATAAGAAATGCAGGTATGCCGAGACTATTTGTCATTTGCATTCACAAGCAACGGAAATAAAGATGCTCCAGATCCCCAGTGTATACTATGTAACAAAATATTATCTAATAGTTCTTTAGTATCTGCTAAATTGCGAAGACATTTCAAAATAAATCACTCGGAATACAAAGATAAAGACGTTAGTTTTTTAAGGGGAAGCTTGAATCACTTGAAAAAAGTAAACTCTTCATGTCAAAAATTGCCCAAACAGATAACAAAAATGCAACAGAGGCAACTTACAAAGTTAGCTATCACTCGCTGGAGAAGTGCACACAATTGAGGAATCACTCATAAAACCATGCGCCAATATAATGCATATTAGTTTTTGAGCTTTTTTTTGTACACATTAAATGTGATTTTTATTTTTAAATATGTACAATTAAATTAAATGTTGATCTCCTGACCTTGTTTAGCATTTGTTTATTATTATCCTTACTTATTTGTGGTTAGGGTTGCCAGGTGTCTGGTTTTGAACTGGAAAGTCCAATATTTGAGCTTTCTGTTTGGGAAACAAATTGAGAAAATATAAATGTCTGGTATTTTCTAAATAAGATGTAATGTAGATTGTGATGTAATGTCAAGTGTGTCTGGTATTTTTGTTGAAACCATCTGGCAACCCTATTTGTGGTCTACTTTTTCAGTTCCATATACAAGACATTCCGCAAAATTCTTTCGAGTTTAAAAGGGTTCCATGGCCAAATAAAATTGGGAAACACTGGTCTGGAGAAATGGTTAGGGGAAGACAGGGATATTGATGAGAAATACGCTGTATTTATCCCATCCTTCAATCTTTGGAAATTTGTAAAAAAGTAGTGATATGACAGAGACAGAGAAAAAGAGTGTGCGCATGTGTAGAAAATGTATGATTAAAATAACTCAGCCTTATTCCAACCACACTCTGGGTCTGCTTCTCCTCTCATATGTACCAGTCAAAAGCCTTCATTCAGGAAAGCCCTGGAAGCAAAAAGTTAGCTTTAAGCACAGATTTAAATCCCACTGAAGTCAGTTGGCCTTAAAGTTAAACATGCGCCTCCGTGCTCCCTTAAATTTGAGTCAAAATCAAGACTAATGCTATTGAAGCCTATGTAGCTATGCTTGCGTAAAATCAGTGCAGGAGAAAAATCAGACTCTGTATGTTGAGAAACTGATTACTGCTTTGAAAACGTTATAGATCTCCAGAGTGGTCTGGATAAGCAGTGCCACCCTTTTCAAAATGTATTTCACCACACCTTTATGTAATGAATAGAAAGAGAATTTATTCATGGCCACATATTGCTTTGGATTCCCGTGTCTAACTCATAACAGCACCCTTAGGAGCTCTGTTGCAATCTGAGCCCAAATTCCAAACACAAAAGCTTAAGAGCAAAGTAATTTTTGCACGACATATTTTAAAAATAGGTAATGGAAGGTGGCTAAGTTGATTGCAACAGCCACACACGGCTTCTGGTAAATAATAGGAATTTAATCAGCTCATCTGAGATGTACAGTCTCCTTCAGGAAGCATCTGGCCCAAGACATCCCAACAGATGAAGGTGCGTGCAGAAATCTTAAACACCACAAATCAACATGGGCTTACTGCCCATTGCAATTAAGAAGCTCATGGCACTGATACTCAGCACCTTCCTGGATTAGGCCCTAGTACTCTTCTTCAATTAAGAAGAAAGTGGCACTTTCTGGCACTTACAAGACATTGGCATAACACCCAAGAAAAATGCAGAGGTTAAAAAAAATCACCAAATTACAATCCTGGATCACCGAAATACATTTGTCATTGCTTATATTTTCTAACATCGCTGCCAGTCGTATCTAGGGCATAGGCATGTACAAACATTATTTGATGGATGAATTATAAACTGAGACCTTTAAAAAACAGAATTAAGGTTTTCAAATGATTCCCCCATTGGAGTGCTTCTGGTGCTAGCATTGTGACTGAACACTAGGACCAGGTCCTGGCCTATGACTAGGGCTCCTATGTGCCACCACAATGCAAGTAAATACTGATAACATCCAAGACCTTCACACAGAAATGTAACATTACTCCTCCCCCCACAGGGTTTGCTCCTTACCGTGTGTTTTAGAACACGCGTAAGTATTGTGACGGTGAGCACATCCGAGTGAGGTGAAAGAATGTGTCTGTAAGGACAATAGCTATGCAAGGTAAGAGAGCGTACATGTGAGAGAATGATGCACGTGTGACAATTTAGAAATGTATGTCTGTGAGAAGAATGTGTCGGCATGAGGGAAGTAATTGCAGGTGCAGATGGTCATCTGAGTAGTATGAGTGAAGTGTGCATAGCCCAATGTTACAGTTAAAACAGAAAAAAAATCATATAGTAAGTCAGTCTGTTTGTATATGTAATTAACTCTGCCTGAATCTCCAGGGAGGAAGGGTGGCGGCACAGTCACAGCACTGTCTTAGCATTTAGAAAATCTGATTTCAGTTTCTGGCTCTACCATAGCAGGCCCACCAGTTTCTGGCTCTACCATATCAGGAGCAAAATGGGTCTATAGCAGTGAAGGCAGCTGGAGCTGCAGGCCCTTTAAATCACCACTGGTGTCCTGGGTGGTGCACTCCGGATGGCACTAAGGGCTGAGGGTAAGGCGGGACAGGGCGTGCTCCAGGTGGTGCTGAAGGCTAGCTGACCCAACCCCACCTCTTCTGCCTGGGGCTCCACCCCCTTCCAGAAGCACTGAGTCAGGCCCCCTGCCACCTTGTCCAGAGGCCCAGCAAGTCTGTTGGCTCCCCTGTACCGCAGCCTTCCTATGTGACGTGGGGAAAGTCAGTTAGGGCTCATCTAGACTATGCTAGAGTGTCGAAAGAGGAAAGAGCTTTCGAAAGTGAAAGTAGTCAAGATGTGGGATTTTTTTGCAAACCCCCCCCCCTTTTCAAAAAGCTGCTTTTCCTCAAAAAATTCCCATGGAATTTGCATATCCTCTTTTGACACTTTAGCATAGTCTAGAGGAGTCCTTACTCTCTCTGCTTCAGTTCCCATCTGTAAAATGGCAATAAACAATTCTCCTACCTACACCTTCCTTATCTATGATTGTCAGCTCTTTGAGGCAGGGAATATCTTCCAATATCTATAGTGCTACTCTTGCAAACATAACAACAGTGACCTTTTCAGACAGCACTTGATATTTATTATACAAGTCAGTTCTCAATGCTTGAACTTCAGTTGTGCTACCCCTCAGCACAACTCAGAGATGGAATGGTAAGAGCGGTGCTTTTGAACGGTTCAGACTGGCTTGAGACAGATACCTCGATTATCATCTGGATATTTGCTGTGATCTTCTTTTGCCCTTCTCGCAAACCTGACATTTACCTTCTAAAATTAGATCTAGTGCTGCGACAGTGCAGCTAAGTGTCAGAATCCGATTCTCGGTGAGATCAGCTATTCCCAGGGGAGGATGCTTCATTTCATGAAAAAGCACGTGGAGCCGACTATGGACTGGACAGCACAGATTGGAGGGGTGTGTGCGGGGTGGGGGATGAGAACTGCTTTATCAGGGACAGGCTGACCTTTCTTTCAAATCAGGAAGGCTGCTGCCTGGCACACAGACCTGGAAGGATCAGTCTGTCTCTCCTGAACAAGGGGAAAGGCAGTTATTGCTTAAAACTTTTATAGATTCCTTAATGCAGAAAGCAAAATGTAAGCTCGGGGTGGGCAATAATTTTTGACTGGGGACCATTTCAGAAATTTTTGAAGTGGCTCTGGGCTGCCCCACAAGGGGCAGTGCCTCAGGCAAAAGGGGTGGGGCCAGGACACTTCAATTTTCCTGCCCACAGACCGTGATTGGTCTGTGAGTGGGGAAGCGCATGAAGCCTTTGCCCCTGCCCCCCAGAGAGAACCACCAGTTGTTCTGAACAGTTGGCAGTTCCCTCTAGGTACCCACGCTCCTGGCGGTGGGAAGAGACTTTGCATGCTTCTCCCCACTGCCTCCAAGTCAATCAGCGCTTGGGAGCTGGGGGATTGCACAAAGTTTGCCCACGCCCTGCAAAGGAGACCGTGCTTAAGAGTCAGCCGCCAGTGGAGCAGCAGCTGGCAGTTCGCTCTAAGCACCGAGCCCCTTGCAGGATGGGAAGAGGCTTTGTGCATTCCCTCTGCCCCCAGGCCAATCAGGCCTTGGGGGCAAGGAGAGCGCGCAACGTCTCCTCCTGCCCTGCCCTCATCCTGCAAGGAGTGACCTGCAAGGAGCTTCTAAGCACCTCACGCTCCTTGCAGGCCAGGGGCACGGCCAGAGGAGACTTTGTGTGCTCTCCCCCCCCACCTTCAGGCCCTGATTGGCCTGGGGACAGGGGAGTGGCAGGACCTCTGTGGGCCAGATCAACCCGCTTGGTGGACCAGATCCAGCCCACAGAGGGCCTTTTGCCCACCCCTGATGTAAGCCATAGAGGACCTTGGAAATTATACAGACTCAGTGAAGCAAGAGCAATGTCTGACATCCAGGCAACACAGGACAGGATCAGCACTTCACATGAGACTGCACAGTGATTTTGTTCTCTGCAGGGATGTCCATGACAACCGGCTTCCTTTTCCTCCCATGAACACACACCTTGTAAGATGAGCAGCAAAATGCAAGTGCCTCCTACTTTAGGAACTCCTCTTAACTATCTCTGTACTGGAAAACACCCAGATCCTTCTTCCTACTTCCCCAAACCTTGCTGCATCCACACACAATGTAAGGTACTAGTGGCTGGCAGGCAGGAGTCTGGGATCCAAAACCAATAACAGGCCTCATGAAAGCCAATGAGTATATCAATCACCCTCCTTCAGCCTCTGGCCACAGGAGTAACCACACGCTTTTAAGAAGTAAGACAGCTGCAAACAATGGTGACTACTACCCAAAGACTAGGCCTCATGGCAGGTCACAGGTAGACTGGATGGATGGAGTAGTTTCTCTAGGTGCAAATGTGGTGGCTAGGATATCAGTCTGTAATCTGTGTGTGCTGGCAGCAGAAAAAGCCTGGCAGATTATAAGCATGGTTCTGAAATGAAGCTAAGAAACAAGGGAGAGCTTCTTGGGCATGGAGCTCACAGATAATGATAAATTCAGAGGATTTCTAGTGCTGTTTCTACTGAATTCAAAGAAGCTGCAGTTTGTGCACATTGCTGAGTAATTAAGATTAGACCAGGAATACACTTGGCTTGTGTCACTGAGTTCTCATCCTGACATCCTCTACCTGGCCCCATGCAGCGGTGGATTTAGAGCAGGGCGAGTGGGGTGGCTGCCCCGGACCCCGCGCTTCCCAAGGCCCCGCGCATGCACTGTGGTGCCACGGCGCATGCGCCATGTCAAAGGAGGGGCCCCGCAAAATTTCGCTGCTCGGGTCCCCACGGCACTCTCATCCGCCCCTGGCCCCACATATTGGCTAACTACTTCAATCAAGGGTACAACTTCTGCTGCTAAACAGTCCCATTCCCTAGATCTAGCTCTAGCAGGTCTGATGCAACCACAGACTTCGAAACCTAAGGCCAGCCCTGAGTAGAGATCTCTTCGGGCCAGGTCACTGGAAGAAAACTTTGTGGGTGGTGCAGAAGCTTCATGATGACAGTCTATTCATGTGTCCTTTTCTCCTCTCCCCAAAGGAGAGCAGGAGCATATTAGGGACAGAAAGGGTTTTCTTTTCCTCTTCTCTCTTTTGTCCAGTTCTTCACCTCCTTTGCAGTTTTGCTCACCTTCTGGGTCCCTGGGAAACAGGGGCGGCTATTGCTCAAAACACTCTCCTGCTTGGAGCAGAGAGAAGTTTTGGCTCTTCTCAGCATATGGAGTAAAGAATCAGTGTGATCACAGCTGCAAGTGGGACACATACAGTCAGATTTCTCGAGCCCTGTGTGAGAAGGGGTCTGACCAAGACACCCTACCATACAGAGCCAAGATAAAGGAACTCCGGCAGGCATACCAGAAGATGAAGGAAGCAAACAACCACTCTGGTGCTGCACCCACAACATATCATTTTTATAAAGAACTGGATGTAATCCTGGCTGGGGACCCAAGGACAAATGTGGGTATTTCCCGTAGCACAGACTCAGGAACAGGAGTTGACCCAGAGACAGATATTACTGAACAGATGGAAGCGGATGAAGATGTTAGGCTCAATCCAGTGACAACCTGTACATCAGGCAGCGAGGAATTGTTCCCAAGTCCCAATGTTTGTGAGGACTCTCAGCAACTCTACGTGGAATATGAAGGAAGGAAAGAGAGGCAGGGTCATGAAGCAAGGGAAGAGACTCAGGGTAAGTTAACAAGCAGGCAGGGGTGGGTGGAGTGGTTGACAACCACGTGGGGCAGTGAGGGTATGTCTACACTACCACCCTAGTTCGAACTAGGGTGGTAGTTTAGACATACCCTAAGTTATTCTAGTACAACCAAGGGAGGGCGGTGGCGGCCGTGCATGCTAGTGAGTTGTTCTAGTGCAACAGGAGAGAGGGGCCGCAGTGGAGTGGGAGCAGCAAGTTGTTGTATATTGCAGAAGCGGGGGGAGTGGTGTGAGAAGTTGCTCTTGCAGATGAGGTTGGGGGAGAGGGGCGCACAGGGCAACCCGAAGCTGTATTTCCTGGCTAAGCCCTGCCTGTATCTGTGTTATGTCCAAACAGAACCTCGATGTACACAGAGATATCAATAGAATCTTGCTGGGAGATGGGGTCCAAGCTTTGCCAGATGGAATTATTAATTTTCTCACTCAGATTCAATGGCATGGCTGTCATTTCCCCACCACTGCGGTACGACACTTTCCCAAACCATTCCTCAGACTGTCCTGTTGGTACCAAGTTGGCACAGAGTTTGGCTGCATAAAGAATGGGTCATCCCCCTCTCCTATCCAGAAGCACAGCCCAGGTTTGCCTGTTAACTTTCAGCTGGGATATGTCAGCCAGAGTAATCTTTATCAGGAACAGTACAGTTGCTCTATTGTTTATGGTTACTTTTCCAGACCAGACCTCGAAAAGTCAGGCACGTTCACCAGCGGACAGACTGTCAATTAAGAAAAAACCTTGGAAGACAAGGGAGGATCTGGTTAAGGATGTGTTGCGTCACTCAATGCTTCAAACAAAGACAAGGGAGCAAAGAAGAGCTATGGAGATGCAAGTCAGAAAAGAAGCCACTGAGCGCATGCTGAAGCTCATGGAAGATCAAAATGAGATGGTGAAGTGTCTTATCAAAATGCAGAGCACACAGAACCAAAGGCCTCATTGTCAACTTATGAGGAATTCTTTTCACAACAACCAGCCCTCCACACTTGCACATCAGCCTCTATGGCTGCACATATAAAATTCTTTATCCTTTATTCCCACACACTCATTTTCATAGTCTGGAAATGTTTTTTTTCCCTAGTACACTGCACTCCCCACGAAAGCAGCTGTAACTTTGACAGCTGGATTTTAACACAATTGTAAGAGTTATTGGAAATCCTCACAATCCCTTACCACCAAGCATCCTGATTGAAAATCATCAATAAAGACAAATGTGATGCAGGTGTTCATGAGTTAGTTTTGTGCAACGCAACCAACACCAATCACTCTTGCCTGCAGGGAAGCCTGAAATATCCCTTGGGTTTCGTGGGAATGCCTTGCTCAGGATGACCAGTGGGATGAGGCAGGGAAACAACCTCAAAACACAGAAATGTCACTACCCTTCATTGTCAAAGAGATTCCTCAGAGCCTCTCTGATATTGGGAGTCACCTTATGGGCTTCTCTTGCAGCATGAGTGTCTGCTGTTCAAATTGTGCATCCAGGCGCTGGGTCTTGTTGTTCTACCCACAGGCAAACACTTCACCCTTACTCACACAAATTATGTAAGCAACAGCAGGCAGCCACTACCTTGGGGATATGATCCTCCAAAAGGTCCAGCCTGCCCTAGAGACTCCTCCAGCTTCCTTTCAGTCTGTCAAAGGCACATTGAACAACCATGCAGCTTAACCTGTTGGTGAACTGCTCCTTACTGCTGTCCAGGTGCCCCATGTAAGGCTTCATGAACCAGAGCTGTAAGGGATAAGCCAGATTACCTAGGATCACTATGGGCATTTCCACATCCCCCACTGTAATTTTCTGGTCTGGAAAGAAAGTCCCAGCCTCCAGTTTTCTATACGGGCCACTGTTCCTGAAGATGGGTGCACCATTCACCTTTGCAGACCACCCCACATTTATGTCTGTGAAATACTCACAGTGATCCACAAGCGCCTGAAGCACCATGGAGAAGTGCCCCTTACAAATGGTGCACTCTGAGGGAAGGTGTGTGACATCGATTGCCCCGCCACAGTTTGGAAAGCCCATTTCAGCGAGGCCAGCCCCTATGTCACCCACATTTCCCAGAGTCACAGTCCTACGCAGCAAAATGTGATTTATTGCCCTGCCTAAGTGCGGATTTCATGCTGTTACATAAGTGCTGCCCCGATGGTAGACTTCCCCACTCTAAACTGACTGCAGCTGAACCGGAGCAATCGGGAGTCACCAGCTTCCACAAAGCAATGGCCACACGCTTATGTACTGAGAGAGCAGCTCTCCTTCGGGTGTCTGCGCACCGCAGTTGAGGGCCAACTCAGCACCCAGCTCCAGGGAGGTTGCTGTACACATCCCAAAGTTCTGTAGCCGCTGGCCTTCATCCCACACGCGCATGACAATGCAACCCCACCACTCAGTGCTGTGAACAGTTGAACTGTGACACCTCAGTGCTCTGCCCCTTCACTACTGTCCCTGTCATGCACATTGTTGTCTGCATGAGAGTCTTTGTCCTCTGCTGTTAAGTGCATAAGTAGTTCTGCTGCAATGCGCAATGTCCTAAGCACAATGAACACACATGGGAGAGAAGTCTGGGATCCATCATTTCACACAGCAGATGCTGGAGTTTGCAGCCAGGTCTGTCATTCAAGTGGCGTGAAATTAAGATGGAAGCCCAGGGAGGGCTGGGAAGCAAAGAGGTGGCTGATTTTTAAGTATTGCCGACTTTTGCATGTCAACAGCACTTTCGTCGCCAAACCTTCCCAGTGTAGACATAGTCTAAGTAATAGAAGCCAGGGGGGAGGTTTGTCTTATCCTGTCAGCTGGGGGCAATGCCAAAAATCAGGCATTGATCAGGTAACCCAATTTATTTAGCACCCAAGAATGCATGGGTTGAGTAATTAAATATTGATTTTTAAAATCCCTACCCGAAAGTGTGTATGCAGTGGAGTCCTTTTTTCTCCAATAACAATCACACCAGTGCAGTTAACTTACTAGATTGTAAACTCTATGGAGCACAGACATTGTTTTACCTGTCCGTGAACGAACCAATACTCTTTCACTGCAATAATAATAAAGTAAATAATAAAAAGAAATAATAATGAATTAATGAATAATAATAATAATGTATTGCCTATCTCCTAGGCAGCCCTAGCTCTCAGCTTCCTGCTTACCTCTGTGCTCCCTTTTTGGACTCTGAGCAATCATAGAACACATAGTTTAATCCCTGAAGTCCACACTATGCTATTGCTAGTTTTCAGTAAGACTCTCAATACATTGGTCTTCTGTAATGCTTCCCTACATTAATGCTCCTTCATGGCCATGCCCTGCCATCTTAAGGCCCTTTGCTAGCACATTGCTTTGCCCAGTTCTTACATATTCTCTATCCTTTACTGCATTTTAAAATACACTTAAATAACAGATACGTGAGTTCGCTGTGATCTTAGTGTCTGCTTTGAAAACTGAGAGACCCTGCTCTCCAGAATTCACAACTACTTTGAATTTAGTTTCACTTGTTTTGCAGCTAACTGAGGCTATGTCTAGACTGCAAGCTTCTTT
Organism: Pelodiscus sinensis; assembly: GCF_052426305.1. Classification (NCBI taxonomy): domain Eukaryota; kingdom Metazoa; phylum Chordata; order Testudines; family Trionychidae; genus Pelodiscus; species Pelodiscus sinensis. Next base: position 115,008,960 of record NC_143056.1, on the reverse strand, counting down.
CGAAAGAAGCTTTTTTCGGAAGAGATCGTCCACACTGCAAAAGTGCATAGAAAAAGATAATATCCAGACTAAATGGACACTCTCTTGCATGTAAGCTGTGATTGGTATGGATGGAGTGGCCACCAGGGCACCTGTGCTTTTTCCTCTTTCCTCTTCCTGAGAAAGAACTCCCTCTTCCTTGTCCACACACACCTTTTTGTGAAAGAGCTCTTTTGCAAAAAGGCTTCTTCCTTGTAGAATGAGGATTACCAAGCCCCTCTGTTCTTTCGATTTTCTTGTGGAAGAATGTGGATGTTCCTCAAGTTTTGTTGGAAAACCAGCCATTTTTCTGACAAAACTCTGTAGCGTAGACATACCCTGAATTGCCAGTATGCCATGGACAGAGCATTCACATTTACTCCTTGGCAGAACACATCGGCTGTGTCTACACTGCACCCCTTTTTCGGAATTGCAAATGCAGCGGGGGATTTAAATATCCCCCGCTGCATTTGCATGAACATGGCTGACGCTTTTTTCCGGCTCGGGGCTTTGCCGGAGAAAAGCACCAGTCTAGACGGGATCTTTCGGAAAATAAAGCCTTTTCAGAAAGGTCCCTTAGGGTACGTCTACACTACAGCGCTAATTCGAACCAACGCATCTAGAACTAAAAACTAGTTCGAATTAGCGTTTTGCTAATTAAGTGGACCCTGAACCAGGTTTAAGGATGGCCGGAAGCAGTGCCGGCAGGGCATCAGAGGAGGACTTAGAGCATGGAGATGCTGTCTCAGGCTAGCCAAGGGCTGTGCTTAAAGGGACACAACCCCCACCCCGGACAGACAGTTCTCAGGGTGCCCCACTTGCAAAGCAGTCCTGTCTTGGATTGCCCGGAGTACCCACACTGGGCACATCACAACACTCGGCCATCAGACCGGCTGCACTTGCCGCAGGCTGCCATCTGGGGAGAGGGGGCAATTGGGGGGCTGCAGGAGAGCTTCCACCCCCAGAAGCCCGCAGAGCCAGCCCAGTCCTCCCCATCGGGGGCGCGTACCCCATTCCTCCCTCACCTCCTTCCACTTACCCTTCCCTAGCCCCTCTTCTTGATGTACAAAATAAAGGACAATTGTGTTCAAAAATGGAATCTGTCTTTATTGAACAAAACTGGGGGAGACTGGGAAAAGGAGGTGGGAGAGGGGAAGAGAGAGGCTGGGAGAGGGGAGGGCAACTAAAATGATCAGGGGTTGGGAACAGGTCCCATATGAAGAGAGGCTAAAGAGACTGGGACTTTTCAGCTTAGAAAAGAGGAGACGGAGGGGGGACAGGATAGAGGTCTCTAAAAGCAGGAGTTGGGTGGAGAGGGTGCATACAGAAAAGTTCTTCATTAGTTCCCAGAAAGAATGACTAGAGGACACCAAAGGAAAGGAATGGGTAGCAGGCTTCAAACTAGTAACAGAAAGTTGTTCTTCACAAAGCAAAGAGTCAACCTGTGGAACTCCTTGCTGCAGGAGGCTGTGAAGGCTAGAACTAGAACAGAGTTTAAAGGGACATGAGATCAAGTCATGGAGGTTGGGTCCATGGAGTGGTATTAGCCAGGGGGTAGGAGTGGTGTCCCTGCCCAAGGTTTGTGGAAGGCTGGAGAGGGATGGCACGAGACAAATGGCTTGGTCACTGTCTTTGGTCCATCCCCTCCAGGGTCCCTAGGGTTGGCCACTGTCGGCAGACAGGCTACTGGGCTAGATGGACCTTTGGTCTGACCCAGGACGGCCATTGTAAGCTCAGGGTCGGGGGTCTCAGTGGACCACCTTGATTTTCATGCACACCTGCTCCTGGGTGGCCAGGCTGGCAGCTCTCCTGCCCTAGCCGGCCACTTTCCTGTGCCTAGTGCAGAGGTCGTGGACGAGGTCCACAATGTCCGCACTAGCCCAGACGGGTGCCCGCCTCTTGTGGACCCGGGCAAGCTCCCGGGAGCCGCCAGCCTGGTCCTGGGAAGAGGGGGAGGGCTGGGGGGCATCGGGTGGGTGGCTCGATCCATGCCAGGTGCAAGGTCTGCTGGCTGGGTGCTGGCAGACTTGCACCTGGCACGGGCACCGTAGCCAGCCCGTGCCCCTTTAAGGGGTCCGGGGCCAGGAGGGGGGCAGACAAGTTTCCCTGGTGTTAGCCAGAGTGGCCACCAGGGAAACCTGGGGAGGGCTAGCCTCCCACTAGTTCGAATTAAGGGTCTACACAGCCCTTAATTCGAACTAGTAAGTTCGAACTAGGCTTAATCCTCGTGGAATGAGGATTACCTAATTCGAACTAAGCGCTCCGTTAGTTCGAATTAAATTCGAACTAACGGAGCGCTAGTGTAGCGCCTATGAAAGTTAGTTCGAACTAACGTCCGTTAGTTCGAACTAACTTTGTAGTGTAGACATACCCTTATTCCTCTTAAAATCAGGAATAAGGGACCTTTCTGAAAAAGCCTTAATTTTCCGAAAGATCCCGTCTAGACTGGCGCTTTTCTCCAGCGAAGCCCCGGGACAGAAAAAAGCGGCAGCCATGTTCATGCAAATGCAGCGGGGGATATTTAAATCCCCCACTGCATTTGCAATTTCTGCTTGTCTAATCTGCATCCCTTTTCCGGATAAGGGGTGCAGTGTAGACACAGCCACCATGTACTGAAGTAGAAAGCATTTGATTTTGGCTGTCTTTTCTGGAAACAGCTGCGTGCTGAGGCTAGTGTACAGACGGGCGTGGAGGACACACATGTGCCAAAGATCTTAGGTCCATCATGCTGAATGTTTTTGGCACCTCTGATCCTGAACGAATGGTGCCATTTCAGAATAGAGTGGCTGAACATTTGTAAATCTTCCATTTCCAGGCTTAACCCTCATCTCAGAGTGGAGGATGATAATTCCATTTCATGGCAACCTTTGAGGTGTCAAAATGTGTTTTCATTCAGCATTTGGAAAAAGAAGAAAACCCCCCAAAAATGTTTCAAATATTTTAAAGAAGGGAGGATTGTGTTGTAAGAAGAGAAGGTCTACGAGAGTGATACTCTGTAGTACTGGTTTTGTAAAGGTGCTGCTCAGTTCAACAGAAAAAAAACCACTTCACTCATGGGACAGCAGGCTAGGAACTTGCTGTTTTATTTGACTGCATCACAACACAGTGGGGGGGGAAACTCAGTAAAATTTATTTTCATTATTTATTTATGGTGGCTGTTTCTTTAAGGCTCAAAAACTGCAGTGCGGCTTTGTCACTGTCTCCACTCTAACTAAAGCCAACTTTTGCAAAGGCAATCAATGATTTTCAGTGCCTTAATTTTAAACACCTGGGGCCTGATTTTCAAAGTTTCTGAGCACCCGCAATTCCTACCGATTTGTTGAAAGGCGGGTGCTGGGTGATGAAAGATAAATATCTCATCCTGCTTTATTATTTTGCATACATACCACTGCTTGTTTTCCTTGCAGGAAAATCTACTATGAACTCACTATAAGATAAAATTCACCCCTGTGCAGGGGACCAGGTCAAGTCCTATGCACCATTTAAGTTCCACTTTCACCCTCTTTTGAAAGCTAAAACAGAGAGTTTAAGAGATGCTTAAATGTCGTGCTGGCTTTCTGCACTGTGTTAAATTTAAATCCATAATACATAGCTCTCAAATACATAAAAACCTTAAGAAAGACCTTTCAGAGAGGGAGCACCTTATTATTCTAGTGTCAGATAGACTGACTAGTACAAATTAGGGCTAATGTAATTAAATCTTTGAAATACTAAGAGGATAAAACTGCACTGCAGTTCTAATAAAGATATAATTAGATGCTCTCATATGGGACTGCTAGAAACTTTTCAAAACAAATACTTGGGGTTTCAATAGATGTGCCTCTTCAATCGGGTAAATGTCTGCAACAAATCGATGGAGACCATAACATGTTCACTTAACATTCCCGATATCGATTCCATTTCATTAGCTGGCATGCATTTTATATGAGCCAATAAGTTTCATCCTCCTTTGGGCATTTAATTAACTGAGCCATCCATACAGATAATGGGAGTTGGGAGCCGGTTTCTAAGAGATTTATTTCGTGTAGTTCATTGGCAATATGTATTTTATAGATTTACCAGTAGGGAGAGAAGAATGGGACCACACTATTTTTAGACCCTCAAAGCATCTGGTTCTCAGTGTCAGTAACAGACACAAACATTCTGTTGTCAAAGAGAATGACAGCAAAAGCCATTAAGTTGGCCACCAAAATATTTACAGTCCAAAGAATGTCAGAACATGTGTAGCAATTAGAATAGAGAGGGAGACTTTTAGGTTTTGTTCCAAAGAGTCAGTAGTCTCAGATTTCTATTCTCTGTCCTGCTATTAACTTACTGCCTGACTGTGGTCAAGTGATGTATTGAAAAATGGCCTCTGATTTTGGACAGCCATGATGTTGAGACATGCTGCACCCCAGAGCCATCATTAACTTCTAGGATTGTGAGCAGAGGTACCCGTCCCTGCAGAAATCAGCCTCTGGTCACCCAGAAATGAAGACAGCCAAAACTAAAAGGCCATTTTTGAAAGTTTGGCCCTTGATCTCACCTCTTTGTGCCACCATCACCACACATGTAGAACCAGTATAATTCTCAGGTGTAGCACTGGGGAGTTGTAAAAATTACAAACAAATGATTCCACTGTAAGCTGTTCCTGTGCAAACTCACTGAAGTCTGCTTGTGGAAGCGAGAGCAGTATTTGGCCTTTCTTCATACAGTACTTATACTTTTTGGATGAATGGCAGTAATCTAGAAGATTAATAACCCATGACTAATGGTAAGGTATCTTACCTAAGTGTTTGGATTTACTAAATGGGCTTATAGAGCAGGCAAGAGGATATTAAAGTGGAAGAAGAAAATTTAGGATTTTGACTACAGGCAGTCCCCGGGTTACGTACAAGATAGGGACTGTAGGTTTGTTCTTAAGTTGAATTTGTATGTAAGTCGGAACTGGCGTCCAGATTCAGCCACTGTTGAAACTGACCAGCGGCTGACTACAGGAAGCCCGAGGCAGAGCTGCTCTGCCCTGGGCTTCCTGGAATCAGCCGCTGATGAGTTTCAACAGCGGCTGAATCTGGACGCCTGGGACAGAGCAGCTGGGGCGCTGCCGGGTAGGTCCCTGCAGCGCCACACCTCGGCGCTGCGGAGACCAACCCGGCAGCACCCCAGCTGCTCTACCCCAGGTGTTCCCAAGTCAGCTGCTGCTGAAACTGACCAGCGGCTGACTACAGGAAGCCCAAGGCAGAGCAGCTCTGCTTCGGGCATCCTGTAGTCAGCCGCTGGTCAGTTTCAGCAGCAGCTGACTTGGGAACACCTGGGGTAGAGCAGCTGAGGTGCTGCTGGGTTGGTCCAGTAGCGCCCAGGAGCGGCGCTGCAGGACCAAACTGGCAGCGCCTCAGCTGCTCTACCCCAGGCGTCGGCGAGAAAAACCGCTCCGCGTATCCCTGGTCTGCTGGGGGGGGGGGGCAGCAGACCAGGGAGACGCGGAGCAAAGCCGCAGAGGACGCGGGCGGCGGGACCGGCGCGTCTCGGTGGTCCCGCCGCCCGCATCTCCCTGGTCTGCTGGGGGGGGCGCAGCTAGTGCGCCCCCCCCCAGCAGGCCAGGCTTTTCTCGCACTAGCTGCGCCCCTTCCCCCCCCCAGCAGACGAGGGAGACGCGGAGCAGCTTTTCTCACTGCGGAGGACATGGGCGGCGGGACTGCGGCGCGTCTGGGTGGTCCCGCCGCCCCCGTCCTCCGCAGCGAGAAAAGCCCCGTTCGTATGTAGGGATCCGACATAAGTCGGATCCATGTAACTCGGGGACTGCCTGTATTTCATGGGTGGGGAGATGTAATATATTTTATGTAATATGGTACAGAACGGCTGTCATGTCAAACCATGATATTTAAAAAACTCCTTCTGAATGCCTTTAGGGTAGGTGGTAATGGAACCTATTGAAATTCTGATGGACACTTTTAATTAAGGAGTAAATGTGCATAAATGTAGCAACTGGAAAACAGAAAGGTCAATTACATTCTAATGCCATGTGAGATCTCAAAACACATTAGACATATCAATCAAGATTTGCAATAAATTTGTGAGATGGGGAAAGAGTATCACCTTCATTTAAAGATAGGAAAACTATGACACTGAACTAGAGTATACCATACAGCTACGCTGGATTCAGTTTACCTTATACAGAGCTGCCGCAGTGTCTACATTGCAGGAGTCTGATGGGAATATACGCTCATGTTGGCTTCCCTTACTCCTCACAGAATGACTACATCATAATGGCAGGGGCTGCCTTCAGCATTCAATTTAGGGGTCTACACTAGACCCACTAAATTGAACGCTAGAAGATTGACTTCCGGAGGGTTGATCTTCTCTATAGTGTAGACAAACCCTCACAGATTATTTGATTTGGCCTAAGTCATATAAGGGGCAGAACCAGGAGAAGATCACAAATGTCCTAAATCCCTTTTGATCACAGGAAAAAAAAAACTTTCTTCAAGGAATGAGCTAAAAGAAGGGAGGGGGAGATCAAATCAAGTGATTAGAGGAAACTGATGTTGTCCTTAGGTAAATTATAGCTAAGGAGGTCTGTTAAAAAAGAAACATACTAAGATTTCAAGACTGATCATGATAGGAAGAGAATTGTGGAATAAATAAGGGAAAATGCTTGTTTCTGCTGTTTGGTCACAGTAAAAGCTTGAAATACACATAAGTTAATGTTATTTCTTGGAATGGTTTTCCTTTCCAAACAAATAACGTACAACATGACACATAAGACTTCATATACTCCCATATTGTTGAAAGAAGCACAGAGATTCACTTCCATGGCTCACATTAGCATCAATAGAACTCACACAGCTACAGTGTAGTGCAAGTCTTTGAGACTGTGGTCTGCTAAATCTTAATCACCACAGTTTTGCCAGATCTGAGAGTCTTCTTGAGTCTTCTTGAGCAAGAAACCGTTGAGAAAAATATTCCCTGTTTTAATTAAATTCAGGGCTAATATGAACTGCAGCTATGTATTTTTGTTAACAAAAGACAGAATATGTTTAGCTTTAACATTTTTTTTAAAGGGCTAAGTGTAGACATTAAAGAGTAAACAATAAGTGTCTGAGTAAAATCACAAAGAACTCCTACAGATTTAAAATTCTACTGGTAGGATTTTCAGACAATCAGTATTAACCTAATTTTGCTTCTCATGAATATTTTTATTGGCTTCAATACTGTTAGATGAATGTTGAGTACTTTTGAAAATCTCACTCCACAACATTCCACATTAAATGTTAATTGCATGGGAGTTACTCCTGTTAGCTGACCAGCAAGTGTCAGAGTTCATGGGCCCAAATCCTCACCTGGTGTAAATCAGCAATCTACATTGATTTCCTTGGACCTATACCAAGTCACATCATAAGAGGATCTAGCTTATTCATAGTAACCCAGGGTTAAATCCAGACTCTAATAGCTTCCACAATGAGGGACTGTGGGAGGTTCCCTGGTCCATCCATGTTTTACATCTGCACAAGAAAGAATTTGAACTGAGAGCCAGATGGCACAGACACCACAAGGGTGGAGTCACAGAACCTAGGCTGGTGCACCAAGGGATGCTATTTGTGACAGCATTGAACACACTGATAGCCAACTGAAGAGAGAATGAACAGCCACAGCATAGCAAGAGGTCTGACTAAGTCAAAGTTTTCCTTCCCCTATTCCCAAAGCCAACAGAAAGGAGCTGGGGAGAGCTGATTCTAAATAATTTTAAAAATATGAAGAAATCAGCCCTCATCTCTTTGTTTCCCCTTGTGGAGACCCAGGCCATAGAACTCAGACAGGAGCCGTTCAATCAAAAAAAATCAGGCTCCTTCCATGGTAATATGAAGAGGAATAAGAAATTTCCAGTCAGCTCCTAAAATGTGTAATAGATTTTTTTCTTTCTGTTTCTCCATCTGCCCCACCCAGGAGCTGCATGAAGTTTACTACAGACCCTGTGGCTTTAGTAATGTGCTGCCCACAACAGAACTGAGAGAATGGTACCAGAGATGAGTAAGTCTACTTGGAGTGGGAAGGGAAAAAAAACCCATGACAGGAGGTCCTTTTCTCCATGAGCAGCTCCATGCCCCAGCCTCCACCTTAGATCCATTGCACACTGGGCCCAATCATCCTCAGGATGAGCCAGTACAGACTGCAAGAACTTAATAGACCCCACACCACCATATCAGATGGAATTAGAATTGGACCTTTTGTTTCAAAATGGAACTTTGTTACACATACTTATGAGGACTGAAATGTGGCTGAATTTAGCATAATAATGAAGTTTCTAGCATGAAGCTGTTGAGAGGGGAGACTTGCAAGTTTGACCACCAGGTGATTTGTTGCTCCATAAAGCAGAGGATGGAAACAGAGAAAACAAGTGTAATTTTAAACTAAGGATACTAGTGACATTGGGCCAGCGAGACACAATTACACCAGCTGAGGATCTGGCCTGTTAAGTTGATCACATCTGTGGCAAGGGAAGTTATGCTAAAACTGCTTTTGTGCATCTTATTGAAATCAGCAGCTATCAAAGTACAGCATCATCGTACTACCACTGCTCACCACAAGGAAATCAGGGGCTACGAGCTAACATGAAAACTGATGTTTAACACTCCTGGGCAAAGGTCCAGTTTAGCAAGGCATGGCATCACCTGCAAAGCTCAAGCACAAGCTGCTTCAGAGATACACTTCAAATGAATGTAAAAGGTTGCATAACTCTTCCCCTGAGAAATCAGTAACCTATTTCTCTCCATGGCTTCTGGCCATGCACAGATTTCTTTTAGTAATGAAGCAACCTACATAGCCACAAGGAATGCTGCACCTTAACTGCGAATTTTCAACCTCTAAAAAAAAGAGCTGAAAGTTTAAAAAAAATAAAAATCAGTTTTTAGAGTTATCAAGATAATTTCCTTAGGAATATACCAGCAGGCCCCAATTCGGGCAAGCATCTCTATTTAAGAATTAAGCCTCCTTTACTTCAAGGTGCTGTGATATTAAGTATGCACTTAATGCACTTAAAGCCCAGGTCTTACCTAAACAGGAAACTCCCTGAGGTGACACTATGACAGGACCAGCAACCTCCTCGCTGCCTGGGGTCGCTCTACTGCACCTGTTTCTCCATCTTCAGGGCCCATTAAAAACGGCATACCCCACAATATCTCAAACACAATTACCTCTTCTGGGTTGGGGTTGAGTCTGTTTAATCTTGCACAATTGTCAGTGGCCCTCTAAGCCCCCAAACCTTTCCTTTGTCACTAGGGAACCCAACAGCCCTTCCTCTTGGACTGTTTTCTCCCTGGTCACTTTGATTTGCCTTTCATCAGTTCCACTCAGGGTAGCAACAAAGTCTGTCATAAACAGAACTCCCTTAATAGCCCAGAATGAACACAAAGTTTTCACAACACTTACAAAGTAGGCCCAGCTTGGCCCTTCTTTCCCATCCTGAGGGGTCCACCTTGCCTCTTCTGATTCCCACCAAAGCTTTACCTAAACTAGAGCTCAGTCTTCCGATGCAAGCTTCCAAGTTCTCCTTACAATTTCCTAAGCTTCCTACTTGTTTTTCCAGGGAAATCACCTAATTTATCCCACCTGTGGTTCATTCAGTAACTGGGGAAGGGGGAAGGCTAGCCCAGCCTTTAAGGGGCAAGCCATCCTATTACAGACACATAGGGTATGTCTACATTTGCACCCTCTTTCAAGTGTAGGATGCAAATGAAGACATTCAAAATTGCAAATGAAGCCGGTGCAAATGTAGACATACCCTATGTGTCTGTAACATGCAAATGTCATGAAATGAGTATGCAAGCCGAAAATGAGGCCGTCAGGAGATTAGATTTTAATTTTATTCTATTCATGAAAGGGATACTATGGCTGGGAAGTGTAAAGAAGGTTGAAATTCAGATATGCTTCCCAACATTGACTGCATTGATTTATGGGCACCATTGATAAATTCGCTATGCTCAGACATGCAGATTTCAGAATGTCATGTGCTGCCATATATAACAGGGCTGCTTATGAAAGAGAAATATAGAGAAAAATGATGTGCATAAGACTGAAAGCTTTGTTGAGGAATTGGAGAAGTATAATGGTCAGCTTCCTCTGCAGTTTATTGAATGTATTTTTAGTAGGTTATGGAGTAGACATGGATTTTGAATCAGAGACCCTTATATGAACTCCTCCCTATGTTGGGATTGGATAAGTTTGTTCTGAATTCTCAATAAAAAAAACCCTGATCTTAAATTAACAGGTCTTTACAAAAAGTGTTGAATCAGAAACCCAAATCCAGACACTCCTGAACTCCCAGGTTGATCCAACATTTGGATGAATCTAAATCTGAATTTTATAACCAAAACCTACCTCAAAGAAAAAAAAAAGACAGAGATTGTTCCAACATAGATTCCTCACAAAGACAATTGGCTAAGTATTATAATTTCTTTTCTGGATTTGACACACTGGGGTCAGAAAATAGTCCATCACATCAAATATTATCTCTCCAAAAGTGGCCAGACCAATACTGGATCCCTGAGAGGAAGGTAAAGCTCTTTTCATGAGCCTGCATGACTGAAGGAGGAGGATAGAATTCCCTTCTGACAGGGAATGAGTGGAGCATTAAAAACAAACATCAGAAGGTGTTTAAGAGTTCTGGTGGCACTTTACAATGCAGTAGCATATAGGATGCAATCAGACCTGACTGCATGTGCTTTCTGTCAAAGGCTTAGGTAGATAATTGACTCAACTGTAAATATTTTCAGCACAACTAGTCAGCCAAACAGCCTTCTTTAAAACATTTGCTCCTTATTTCAGTGCTTAATTTGTGCCAATGCTGAGCCACAGCATTTTTTGGCTTCACAGTAGGGATATCAAAGTGTAACCGCGTACATGGTTAACCTATGAGCCTGGGATCATCAGTTCCTGCATCAGTTCTGAATGTGGGAAAAAAATCTCTTGGCCCCTCCTTCATTACAAAGTAAGCACTACCTTATTTCCCTGTGTCCTTAGCCTAATCCAGGGGTGTCCAAACTTTTTTCAAAGAGGGCCAGATTTGATGAAGTGAACATGCGTGAGGGCCGACCATTTTGCCTGACATTCTTTGAACCATTAAAATTAAATGCAAATTAACTATTTTATGCAAAGTTTATTGCAAACGGCAAACGACAGAACACCAACTATACATGTTGGGCTCGTCTACACTGGCCCCTTTTCCGGAAGGGGCATGTAAATTTCACCTATCGTAGTAGGGAAATCCGCGGGGGATTTAAATATCCCCTGCGGCATTTAAATAAAAATGTCTGCTGCTTTTTTCCGGCTTTTAAAAAAGCCGGAAAAGAGCGTCTACACTGGCCCCGATCCTCCGGAAAAAGCGCCCTTTTCCGGAGGCTCTTATTCCTACTTTAAATATCCCCCACGGATTTCCCTACTACGAAAGGTGAAATTTACATGCCCCTTCCGGAAAAGGGGCCAGTGTAGACGTAGCCGTTGTGTCCAAATATATTTATAACTGATTTAGACCAACTGACATTAACTGAGATTTTACAATGTATTCATCTCAATTGAAAAAAAAAACTTGCCTACACTAATGTGAAGGGTGAAACTGAGATCTGGACTGCAGCACATAGGCTAGGTCTGGTTCAAAGGCAGTCCCTGATCTCTGCAGCTGCGGAGTCCGTCCCTGATCTCAGCAGCTGCGGAGTCCGTCCCTGCACTCTCAGCCCCAAGGTAGAGGGCTTGCAGGGTCAGAGGCGGGCGGAGAGCGCAGGGCACGCTGGCCTGACGGCTGCCCGGGGGCAGGGCGAACCCGTAGCCAAGCGGGGGAGCGGGGCTGCGGACGTGCCCTACTTGGTGGACTTTAGGACCGCAGCGGCCGCCATGGACGGCGGCGGCACGGCCGGAAGCGGCGCCAGTCAGAGGAGCGCCGGGGAGCCAGGAGAGGGGGAGGAAGCGGGGGCTGTCCCTGCACTCTCAGCCCCAAAGCGGAGTGCAGGGGCAGGGTTTGGGACTGCAGCGGCGGCGGCGACCCGAAGCGGCGCGCTGAGCGCGCCGGTTAAAAAAAGCACCGGGGAGCCGGGAGAAGCGGGGGGCCGTATTAAATCCGACCGCGGGCCGCATTTGGCCCGCGGGCCGGACTTTGGACATGCCTGGCCTAATCCATTCTGTAATCAACAAGTGCTCTTCCCCAGTTGGAAAATAAAGAGTGGCTCATGGAGATTCACTATTAAAAGTCAGAAAAGTGAGGAAAAATTAGTTATTTTTAAACAAATCATGGGACTGAAATGGTCAATATTGCATGCTGGTTCCATTATAAAGCTCTATTTTAGCACACTACAACTTTGACTTGGAAAATTGATTTGGGTGCCAAATTGCCAGATTTATGCTACATGGGAAATAAGAAACTGTCTGCATAGTACGGATAGTCTATTTATGGGGACTTATATTTGACAGTGATCAATAAATGTCATTAATACATCTGTTTAGGGCCAGATACTCCACAGGTGTAACCTGGTATAGCTGCATTGACTCTAATGGAGTTATGTCATTTTACACCAGGTTAAATTCGGTTGAAAGAAGACTAAGCATTTTGGGTCAGACTTAAAAGTTGGCTTGTTGTGCTATAGTAAAATACAGATTCTTTATATTTGATCAGAAACATTGAAGATAGTGTTTAGTATAGGCTGTCCTTAACTAATCATTCCCAATTCACCTTAAAATTTCATTTTGACATTTTTGACATTCTGCTTGAAAAAAAAACCCTGCCTTTCACTCACTATTTACTCAAGCTTCCTGTGAAAAATCTCATCTATACACTTGAAAATTCACAAAGTGAAAATATAAAACTAGAGATAAAAACGGCAAAAGCAATGGACCGCCTTTGGATTAAGAGTCCAGGCCACAAAGTCACACTGTTATTTTTAGTATGCTAGCATATACCCTGCTAGAATGTGTCTGTCTTCCTGAGCTGGGAGGCTTGCTCCCACTGCAGTGTGAACCTATCCAATAAGGGGAACTTTTTGAAACTTATTAACTCAACCATGGTCTATACTAAGGAGTTATTTAAAAAACCTCAAACCCTTATTTTGAAATAAGTGGACCATCTACATTACCAAGCCTGTTATTTCAAAATAAGGGGCTGGTTATTTCAACATCTGTTCTCCTGCTTTACTCGGGGAGTAATGCTTATTTCAAAATAGCGTTAGTATGGCCACTCGACTGCTGCCATTTCAAAATAACTACTCCCCAGAGTAATTTGAAGTAATAACTCCCCAGTGTTTCCTGAGGCGCTAAGTCGAGATAACGTGTCCACAATAACTGAACCTGCCTTGGATTAATGTCGGGGATCTCCCATGGTGGGGACACACTATTACAATTTTACATTTATTAGAGAGCAAATAATTCTGTTGTCTGGTTCATCACATTTAAAATAATCTCTTCTTTTTTTGTCCTTACAGAAAGAGAAAAGTGTCTGGAGTCTGTTGAGTTTGATTTGCAAAGAGCCAAGTCACACATTGCTGATCTCATTGGCAGAAGGAGCAGAGATGAAGCGAAAGCAACCCACGCTGGCACTGCAGAGGATCCACTGTACAGTACAGTGCATAAGTTGAAAGAATAATTCCTGGCTTTCTTTTTCTTAAAGCATTTAGTAAAGCTTTGCACATTCTTTACCAAAACAAGCAAGGAAAATAAGGTTTTCTCCAAACTACTGGGAAGCTTGTTCCCCTTTTAGGCCCCACCTGAGGTACTCTACTGATGTGACAACCACAAAGAAGGCCACAAATATGTCTTCTTGGATCAAATTTTAATACCTGTCAAAGGCTTAATTCAAAAGTGCATTTAAATCATTGGAAGGTCTCCCATTGGATTTAGTGGATTTTTGATTGGCCTTGAAATGTGACTAATGAGGTGTCAGTTTAAAAAGGTCACCAAGAGGATTTTTTTTTGTCCACATAAATGGCATTCTTGACGGGTCCAATTTAAATTTAAAACATATACACAGATCCTGAAGGAATTTCAACTAATTGAAAATGAATGCACGACTCTGTTAGATGCACTTAAGCCATATGTGAAAAGCAACAGAATACACGGCAGGTCCCATGTATTAAAAATGGAAAACACACCATTTTTTAGGGTAGCTGACAAAACTAAAAAATGATATACCAGTTATTAATCTGGGCTTTTGGATCACACACAGTACACACACTCCATCTTTCTTAGTCTGGTTCCATGTTTTGTGTGTTATTCCTGAACTGTACTCACAACTCATCTGGATTGTGAATGAGTATTGATAGTACATGTTTCAGTTATAGCTCAATAATGTAACTAGTACAGATTCACAAACACACAACTTAACAGATCTTCTGTTGCACATATATTAATAGGATCATAATTTTAAATACAACAGATCCATAACTGAAGAATGAAAATCCTTAAAAAACAAGATTACTGCTGAGTTACTCTTTAAACATCAATATCTCCTTCGATCACTTTAAAGTTTCATTTTGATAAATACCAAAATAATTTGCAAGACAGCATTCTGAATTAACATATTACAAAGCAATATTAGATAAAAGCCTTTTTAAAGTTTCCAAAGCACAAAATGATGGGACCCTTCCCTGTCCCACTCAAGGTCAAAGTCGTTGTAAAAGGACTCTTTGTTTTCTTCTTTTGTTTAAACTGACCAATATTCACAATGCTGCAACATTTGTCTTAGGACTCATCTTCAGTATACTGTGCAGCCAGAAGATGCTAGGGAAGGACTGAGCTTTGGGAAAAGATGTGAGTGTGAAGAGGTGGGAAATGTGTTGACTTTTTGATGTTTTTGAACTTATTAGTTAACCGTAACCATTTCCTTTCCGATAGCCTATTTTACCACTCTTGATAAAATCCCCTTGGTTATGCTGTTATTTTGGGGTGCAAGTTTATTCCTTTTTTGGAGATTGTGGTAAGAAACTTTATCATTTCATATATTTTGGGTTTTAGACTCCTTGCTAGCAATAGCAATATTAATCATTTCCCCTTATATCCAGTGAAAAGTTATCTTGGGTGGAGGCACCAGCCCTCACAAAAAGATGCCTAAACCCAACTCATGTGAACAGAGGGTATTTGCTACTCGGAGTGGCTTCTCCCAAAGGGGAAGCTTAAGCCACATCGTAGGGGAAGAGTACCACTAATTGACACACAGCAATAAAACACTTTAAAATACACACACTTAAATCTCTCATAAAACCACCTTTTTAAAGGGCATGTTTACATTAGAACTTCTCCCCACAGCTTTAGCACTGTATTGTCAACTGAAAGAATTAATTTAAAAATCATGAGATTTAAAAATCATGTTTTGTTCTTTTTTTATTGCCTTCTGGTATTTGAGTCTTCAGTGTTCAGATTTCCAACATTTCTTCACAACCCAGGAATGCCAGAAAATTTTGGTTTAAAATGAAAGCTGAGATTCTGACGTTCACATGACTCCAGAAGCCGAGTCTTTAAAATAAAACCCCAAGTATCGCAAGGTGCATGATTAAACCACAACGCTACCTCTAGACTGGCCACAAATTCCGGAAAAGGGATGTAAATCAGGTAAGTCAGCATAGGGAAATCCGCGGGGGATTTAAATATCCCCCGCGGATTTAAATAAACATGTCCGCCGCTTTTTTTCCGGCTTGGGGAAAAGCCGGAAAAAAAGCGTCTAGACTGGCGCGATCCTCCGGAATAAAGCCCTTTTCCGGAGGATCTCTTATTCCTACCTGAAGGAAGATGGGGGGGGGGGGGGGGAATAAGGTAGGAATAAGAGATCCTCCGGAAAAGGGCTTTATTCCGGAGGATCGCGCCAGTCTAGACGCTTTTTTTCCGGCTTTTCCCCAAGCCGGAAAAAAAGCGGCGGACATGTTTATTTAAATCCGCGGGGGATATTTAAATCCCCCGCGGATTTCCCTATGCTGACTTACCTGATTTGCATCCCTTTTCCGGAATTTGTGGCCAGTCTAGACGTAGCCCAAGAGTTTGCAACAACACTGCTATCCTGTTTGTTATGCCTGTTGTACTTTTACTAGTTAGAGCTCAGGAGTAGAGAAGGGAGCTGAGGTCAGCTAGTCCAGCGATCTATGTAAAATAGGCCACCGGACTTTGCAGAATTAATTTCTGCTTGAACTAGAAAAATCTCTTTTAGCAAACTACCCAATCTTGATTTAAAAATTGCTAGTGACAAAAAATCCTGTACCAGAAACCACTGGCATTATAACCATTCTGCCATCTGGACCAATAGTGCTCCCAGTATTGCTACCATATAGTGGAGCTGCACCAGCAGCAGTGACAGTGGGGGAATCAAAGAGAAAATAGTCTAGTGTGGCTAGATGAAGAGAGGTGTCATCATTATCCTCTTATATGCCACATAACAGAAATGGCAGCCTGCTTACAGAGGTTTCTCATATGAAACTAGAGTTGGTCAAAATTATTTGTTCAAATCCATTTCTAAATGAAAAAATAGGCCTTTCCCCCCAAAATGAACAATTTCCTTTAATTTTTTTTCCAATTCATAGAATCATAGAATACTAGGACTGGAAGGGACTTCGAGAGGTCATCGAGTCCAGTCCCCTGCCCTCATGGCAGGACCAAGTATTGTCTAGATCATCCCTGATAGACATTTATCTAACCTACTCTTAAATATCTCCAGACATGGACATTCCACAACCTCCCTGGGCAATTTATTCCAGTGTTTAACCACCCTCACAGTTAGGAAATTTTTCCTAATGTCCAACCTAAACCTCCCTTGCTGCAGTTTAAGCCCATTGCTTATTGTTCTATCCTCAGAGGCCAAGATGAACAAGTTTTCTTCCTCCTTCTTATGACACCCTTTTAGATATCTGAAAACTGCTATCATGTCCCCACTCGGTCTTCTCTTTTCTAAACTAAACAAACCCAATTCTTTAAGCCTTCCTTCATAGGTCATGTTCTCTAGACCTTTAATCATTCTTGTTGCTCTTCTCTGGACCCTCTCCAGATTCTCCACATCTTTCTTGAAATGCGATACCCAGAACTGGACTCAATACTCCAACTGAGGCCTAACCAGTGCAGAGTAGAGCAGAAGAATGACTTCTCGTGTCTTGTTCACAACACACCTGTTAATGCATCCCAGAATCATGTTTGCTTTTTTTTTTTTCCTTTGGCAACAGCATCACACTGTTGACTCATATTTAGCTTGTGGTCCACTATAACCCCTAGATCACTTTCTGCTGTACTCCCTCCTAGACAGTCGCTTCCCATTCTGTATGTGTGAAACTGCTTGTTCCTTCCTAAGTGGAGCACTTTGCATTTGGCTTTATTAAACTTCATCCTGTTTACCTCAGACCATTTCTCCAATTTGTCCAGATCATTTTGAATTATGATCCTATCCTCCAAAGCAGTTGCAACCTCTCCCAGCATGGTATCATCTGCAAACTTAATAAGCAAACTTTCTATGCCAATATCTAAATAGTTGATGAACAGAGACAGTCCCAAAACAGACCCATGAGAAACCCCACTTGTAATACCTTTCCAGCAGGATTGAGAACCATTAATAACTACTCTGAGTATGGTTATCCAGTCAGTTATGGACCCACCTTATAGTAGCCCCATCTAAGTTGTATTTGCCTAGTTAATTGATAAGAATATCATGCAAGGCAGTATCAAATGCCTTACTAAAGTCTAGGTATACCATGTCCACCACTTCTCCCTTATCCACAAGACTCGTTATCCTATCAAAGAAAGCTATTAGATTGGTTTGACACGATTTGTTCTTTACAAATCCATACTGGCTGTTCCCTATCTCCTTACCACCTTCCAAGTGTTTGCAGATGATTTCCTTAATTACTTGCTCCATTATCTTCCCTGGCACAGAAGTTAAACTAACTGGTCTGTAGTTTCCTGGGTTGTTCTTGTTTCCCTTTTTATAGATGGGCACTATATTTGCCCTTTTCCAGTCTTCTGGAATCTCTCCAGACTCTCATGACTTTCCAAAGATGATAGAGGAGGTATCTGAGCCTCTAGCTATCAGCTCCTTGAGTATTCTAGGATGCATTTCATCAGGCCCTGGTGACTTGCAGGCATCTAACTTTTCTAAGTGATTTTTAACTTGTTCTTTTTTTATTTTATCTTCTAAACCTACTCCCTTCCCATTAGCATTCACTA
The DNA here is from genome assembly GCF_052426305.1 of Pelodiscus sinensis. NCBI lineage: Eukaryota > Metazoa > Chordata > Testudines > Trionychidae > Pelodiscus > Pelodiscus sinensis. The sequence goes on along the minus strand of NC_143056.1, from coordinate 114,990,795 downwards.
TGTTAGGCATTCCTTCATCAGACTTCTCGGTGAGGACCGAAACAAAGAAGTCATTAAGCATCTCTGCCATTTCCAAATTTCCTGTTACTGTTTCTCCCTCCTCACTGAGCAGTTGGCCTACACTGTCCTTGGTCTTCCTCTTGCTTCTAATGTATTCATAAAAAGTCTTCTTGTTTCCCTTTATTCCTGTAGCTAGTTTGAGCTCATTTTGTGCCTTTGCCTTTCTAATCTTGCCCCTGCATTCCTGTGCTGTTTGCCTATATTCATCCTTTGTAATTTGTCCTAGTTTCCATTTTTTATATGACGCCTTTTTTATTTTTAGATCATGCAAGATTTCGTGGTTAAGCCAAGGCAGTCTTTTCCCATATTTTCTATCTTTCCTACAGAGCGGAATAGCTTGCTTTTGGGCCCTTAACAATGTCCCTTTGAAAAACTGCCAACTCTCCTCAGTTGTTTTTTCCCCTCAATCTTGATTCCCATGGGACCTTACCTATCAGCTCTCTGAGCTTACCAAAATCCACCATCTTGAAATCCATTGTCTCTATTTTGCTGTTCTCCCTTCTGCCCTTCCTTAGAATTGTGAACTCTATGATTTCATGATCACTTTCACCCAAGCTGCCTTTCTCTTTCAAATTCTCAACCAGTTCCTCCCTATTTGTTAAAATCAAATCTAAACAGCTTCCTCCCTGGTAACTTTTTCAGCCTTCTGAAATAAAAGTTGTCACCAATGCAGTCCAAGAACTTATTGGATAGTCTGTGCCCCACAGTGTTATTTTCCCAACATATATCTGGATAGTTGAAGTCTCCCATCACCACCAAATCTTGGGCTTAAGATGATTTTGTTAGTTGTTTAAAAAAAGGCTCATCCACCTCTTCCACCTAGGTAGGTGGCCTATAGTAGACTCCTAGCATGACAATTAAAAAATGAAAAGCAATTTCTTTGTGTGCTATCTCATTTTTTTCTCCGTTGTTCCTTTCTCCCATGGCTGTTATTTTACCCTCAAATGGTGGCAGGAAGAAGCAAACAGGAAGGAAAAAAAGAGTAAAAGTATAATTTTTCGATTTTCATTTTTGGATTTTTGCAAAAAAGCCAAACAAACAAAAAAAACCACTTGACACACCTCCCAAATATTTTCACTGAGACTTTAGTTTTTCAGAGATGATTCATTTAGAACCAGGTCTATTTATAAATCCTACACACTTAAAAACAGAACATCAAGCAAAGGAGTATTTTTTGCTTTTACAGACAAGAGAGCAAGCAAAGAAGGAATCATCTTTTACTTAAAGATATTCTCTAATGGATCAGACATTTTATCCCCCCCATTTTATTTTTTCCAGTATTTGTTACCAAGGCATCCATCACAGTTTCAAATAGCACACAGCTTCAAAATCCTTAACAACCCCCAAAATAAGGCAATAGCTCAAGCTGTGAGCCTCTCAGTAGAATAGTTTTCTTGATGGTCTGGAAAACGCCTAGCACAGGATGAATACTACCATAAGCAAAACTACTATTATACTAGAGCCTGATTCTGTGCTCACTGACATCTTCTGAAAAGCTCCTATTAATGATATTTGTAGCAGAATCAGAACATTAATAAAAAAAATAGCTTTTCCCTTTACTGGCAAGGATTATTACTGCTTTCCAGGAGCCTCTACACTATGCAGTACAAACACAATAGAAGCCTCTGTTCCCACCATGTCAAAAAACTTACACCCTTAATAACATTCAGAGAATCTTAGTTCAAAGGCCAGTGGGAGACATTTCATTGACTTCAGTGAATTTTGGATCAGGCCCATAGTAAGGGACGTGATAAACAAAGGATTTCCAATGTTCATTTAGATTTAAACATGGGCAGGGGACAAATAACTCCAGGCAAATATTATAGAATGGTAAGAACAAATGAGAAAACACATGTTTACAAAATTAGAAGTTACTATGTTACAGGCCTAGTCCTTCAAACAAACACTTCCTTGTGCCCATAAGAAGGCCATGGCTTCAAAGGGACCTAAGAGAATTTGAAATGCAATGGGATTTGGGTATGTATGCCTTTGGATCATTTGCAAATCCAAGCCAATTAGTAAATGCATGTAAGGAAATGTGTAGAAAATAGAGCCTATAGTGTCAACCATTTCTAAGGTCAGCAAAGGGAAATATTCATCAACAAAGATGTGTATTGATCTTTGGCAATCTCACCCTACCTGGATGAAATGCAGCTGTCTCAGTCACTTCTGAACCTATAGAGAACGGGACTGTAGTTTTCTGACAACCTACAGCAGGCAGGTAGGCAGGCTGGTTGGGCTGCTGGCTAGTAAGTCTCCTGGACAGAGCCTGCCTCTGGCACCCTAGTCCCTCCCTTCCCCAACCCTCTGTGGTCCCCCCCCCTTCAATATGCCCAAACCCTCTGCCCCTCCTCCTGCACCTATGCCCCCTTCCAGATCTAGCACCGCAATCTTCTACCCAGATCATGAGCCAGATCTGGTAGGTCACAAAAAAAAAACAACAACCCTGAACCCCAGTCCCCTGCCCTAGGTCACAATTGCCTCCTTCACCCAAACTCCCTCCCAGTCCTCCCTCTTGCACCCCAATCCCTTACCCCAAGCTCTCTTCTTCAGCCAACCTCCATCCCAGACCCCGCACCTCCTCCATTAATATGATGGAAGAGCGTGGCCCTCAAACACTTTCCAAAATCTTGGAGTGGCTCCTCGTCATATATTATTGCCCACCCCATGCTAGTTGTTTTGTAGGATAAAACCTTATCTGCAAGCTCTTTGAAACAAGCATCTGTCTACAAACCCTGAAGCCATGTGTTAATTTGTTCTGGAGCTTCTACTCTGTGTTTTGTTAGTCTCTAAGGTGCTGCAGGACCATTCATTGTTTTTTCAGTTACAGACAAACATGGCTACCCCAGGTCTGAGTTGGTGACACACACAAGGTGAAAGTTTCAAACCAGGGGAACTTATATCTGTTTTCACAGCATGACTTCTAAACATTCCCTAGAAAAACTGTATAAGCCTTAGTGAATGCCTTTTACTCTTCTTTCCAGTGTCGGTAGATATTGTATAAGGCATGCTCTCCTTGCAAATACTATTTCTAGTTGACTCGTAGATTTGTTTAGCATCTTAATGCTGAGCTATATGTGGATAATATGCATTTTGGTGTGTTTACTAGCTTGAGTTGTTAGAAAGGATAACGATAGATGTACTCCAAGGGTAGTGTTAATTTTCTTTTTTAGTTGATTTCATATTAAATATTGTAAGCATTGCTCCTTGTTACATTAAAACAAGAGATAGTTATTTTCTTCCACACATATGAACTGCTGAAAGTATAAATATATATGTAGATAAATGTATATATAGATATGTATGTGTGTGATTTGTTTGTATTAGTGATGCTCATCCACACACTACCTCAATATTGGTGTTGCACATAAAAATGTTCAACCTGCTCAAAGAAAATTCAGCTTGCCCAAGGATAGAAGATGTTAGAGGGAACGCTGCCCCCAATCTTTCCTCTTCTCAAGGAGTATCATCATCATTAATTCTGCCATTAAGCAGCTTTGCTTAAGACTGGTTATTCCTCTGTTCCCCCTGCCCTAAAAATGCAAGAGCCAGATCCTGTCCCTTGCGCTGTCCCCTCTAAACAGCTCCAGTGGCACAAGCGGGATGAGAAGATGGTGTGAACAGCCAGCCATGGATTCTTCAGAATGTTTATAGCCACTGTAACTGGCCCCATACCATCTGCTGCTGGCTCCCTGATCCAAGGGGCTCAGGGCTGCTCTAATGTGCTGTCGGAGCCATACCTGCCCCCGGCTATCCCAGGAGAGGAGAAAGGGGTGAAGGAGAGTAGAGGAGAAAAGCACCTGTCCCTCCCCCACAAGTATGCCAAGCACAGCTCAAGAGTACTTGAGGATCTGGCTCAGGATGCTTAGAGACAGTACAAAGCCACGCTTTATTTTAGCCATGGGGATGCTGTCATCTTTCTGCTGGGCTCAGCAGGGATTTGTTGACAGAAACATTTGTACAAAATATAAATTATCCCCCCTCCCCCCCGTGAGGAGTGATAAAACCACTTTCAGACCATCTCATTTTTTACAGTGTGAGGTGACACAAGGTTAATTCCAGGAGCTACCAGAAGCCACAGCTTTCCCCACTCCTGGGCTTTTAGGAGGCCTGCAGGGGGCTAGAGTGAGAGTTAATATAAATAGTAGCAATTTTGAAGCAGCGAGGTCTGCTGTGTCTTCAGGTTTAGCTGTGGCTTTAAGTATTATAAAACTACTGCAGCCTAAAAAAGCTGCATTCCTTCAATCTGTTCTAGTGATTTGGGGCACCCATCAGTTCCTTAGGAGGTAATAGTTTTTGAAGTCACTTCCATAAAGGTTCGTCAGGAGAATGCTTTGCCACTAATTTAGGTGTAATACAGCACCCTGCCACTTTAAAACAGAACAATTCTGGGGAGGGGAACATGAATGAAAAGCATTTTCTTTCTGACTTCTGTCCTATTTTTGCTGGGCTGGAAACCAAACTTGCAAAACCACCCCCAATATCAAACTTTGGAGGAATTAGCCATTTTACATAAAAAACTGCTGATTAATTTTGCTTTAGGAGACTGCAGAATAGATCAGCAAACAGACAGCTCTGGGGTTTTGGTATTTTATAGCAAACGGCTAAAGCTTAAGAAAACATTTTTAAACAAATCAGTATCTTGCAGCTATATTTTCCCCACTTTAACAGCAAAAGGCTTAAAATCAACAGCTTGCAGCAGAGGAGATAATCAAAGGAGGAGACAAATGCAGTATTTCAACTCAGATCATTGAGATAATTGAACATTAGTGATGGCAAGTAATGTAGGAAATATGGTACGTTTTCACACAACAAAGCAACAAAGGAGACAGACAGATCCTGCATGCTTCATTAAATATTGCAGCAACCCTACTAGAAGACATTTACATATTGTCTCTTAATATACTCACTGTACAGCAAGGCATGAGTGTTGTGCTGGTCTCCGAACAAGTCCTTTAGAGGCTTAGACAGAGCAACCTTCTTTTCATTCTAATCCAGTGCTAGTGGAGAGTGGCCAGACAAGATTTGATTCATCAGCCAATAAAATGGTCTAAAGCTGCCATTCCACAGGAGACCATTCCTCTATCTGCTTTGACTGTGGTTTCAGCCATCAGCCAGTAAAGAAGAAACTCAGCAGCAGAGTGCAGGAAAACACTGAGCTAGGTGCAAAGGGGGATACTCTTCCAGTATCCAGCCCCTCTCCAACGCTACTGCTGTGCACAGATATCGTGCCTGGAAAATAATTTCTACTTGACTCATCTAGTTAAAATGGTGGAGAGCAATTCTGAACACTAACTGGGATAAAGAACTCATTCGGGTGTTTCAGGAGCTGAACATGAAAAGACAATACAGCAGGTTCTGGATTCAGAAGTCCATGCCAGTGTCACTGTTTGACAGAGAAAAGGCTTACCAGTCATAACACTGGGAGCAGGGGGTGAAGATGGAAACTACAATGAACACATTATTTTGGGGGCAGGTAAGAGGCTGTTTGGGGTGGGTATTATCTGTGTACCATTTACATATCAGCTTTGTTCTAATTTCACCTATCTACCATTTTCGGGTGGCTCACCTTTCCTTGTGCTTTTTCAGATAGTTCAAAGAAAAGAAGGTACAAGTTGAACCTCTCTAGTCCAGCAACCTCGGGACCTGACCAGTGCAGAACCAGAGAATTTGCCGAACCACAGGAAGTCAGTATTGTCTGGCAGCATTACCAACTCTTCCAATGCTTCCTGGGCTCTTAGAAGATGAGTAGGGGTAAATTAGAGCCAAACAGCACAGAACCCTAGGAGCCAGGACTGGTGGCTGCCGACAAAACTTTATGGGACTGCGCAAAACTTGGCCACACCCATGATAAGTGGACATGTGGCTAATTAAAATCATGCCCGACCATAGATGTTGCTGGACCAGAGAGTGCCGGATCAGCAAGGTTCAACCTGCAACGCACAGTAACTGGAGTTCCCTGAGCATATTGCTCTGGTAGATGCACACTATGGGGTGAATGTGCCCATGACAGACAATTTTCGCATGCCAGGTACTCACCTGTGGATGTGAACATTCAGTGCCAGTGCAGGAAAACAGCCTCTGACCCAAGAGCTTTGGGGGTCATAACACCAAGGAAGTGGTGAAAGAAGAGTGGAGTGGTTCTATACAAGCAGTGAATTGTCAGATTTTTCCTCCTTTGGGAGCTGATTTCACAGCTCCCCACTTGATGAGATTACAGTACTAAGCAACAACAAACTCTGAAGAGACAGGCTGGGGGAGCACTTGGTGGATAAAGATTGAAAAAGTGGTCACTGGAAGTACAATGGGTGTGAAGCTACAGTACCCTCAATGCAGGAGAACAGCTGCCTGCCATAATCTGGTCTTCCCAGTCTTCTGGGAGAGGTCCCTTGGACTTAAGTTCTGTAGCAGTATTACCATGTCACCAAGTTTTGTGTAGCTCGCATCATGCTTGGCCTCAAGATCTTGAGAAGCCAAAGGTCTTATCTTCACTAGGGGGAAAATATGTTCTTCCCTCATGTTAGCTACTATAAGTCACTGTCTAGTGAAGACAAGGCAGTCTGGAGTTTTCATATAAAGCGGTCAAGAGAAACCCTAGACTATGCCCTCGCTGTAAAAAAAAAAAAAAAAAAAAGTGAATTTTGACAGCAAAATAGCTCACTCAAGTTATCTGTCTTACAGTAAATCCCAGCAAAGGTAAAGGCTCTGTCATTTTTACTTTGAGATAACTAGTCAAGGTAAATCCCAGGTGGGCAAAGAGGAGGAGTGGATATAGTGTTGGCCACAACTTGCCACCTAAAGATAAAAACTGCCTGTGCAGTATGATTTTACAACAAAATAGCTAACTTGTGATGACTCTCTCACTGTAAAAATGTAACCTCTTTGGAGGTGAGGATAACACCTTTGGCTACTATAAACATTTACCTTAACCAGCTATTATGCAGAGGAGCTATTCCTTGCCTTATCTTCACTAGGCTATCACCATGTGTTCGGTACTACATGGTAAAAAAAAACCCACCTTTTTTCCTGCTGTGGAAAGCTTGGACTTTGCATCTTAAAATAGAGATTTTTATTTTAAAAGGGAGCACTTTGTGGTGGGAAAAGGACTGTCCCAGATCAGAGTCCAGAGGATTCCTGTTAGCATTTGCTGCTCTGCCCTTTCATCATCTTCAGTTTTCATTCTTGCATAATTTTCTTCTTCAAGTGAAACCTTTATTTTTTTAAGGACTTGTTCTGGGCCCTACCTGGGGAAGAAGAATCAGAGTTCGGCTCTCTTTGTGCTCTGCTTACAATAAAGCACTTCGGAAGGCAGAGGGGAAAAGTGACAGAAAGATACCACTCCTGGCGAAATAGAGGAAGAGCCATCTTATTTTTAGAAGCACAAACTGAATTCAGGTGCCTGGGATTCACAATCTGGACCCAAAGGTTGCTAATTAACAGGCTAAGCCCACTGAAGTCCATGCTGATTTGCCCCAGCTGAGGATCTGCTCTACAGTATCATGTGGAAAACATGGGCATTGATATTTTTTAGTGCTACCGTATGCAGTGTTCCGTACCAGGGCTTTGGAAGTGGCATTGCCAGCCTGAGGGAGATTATAAAATGGGAAATGCCCCAAGTCGTGTGTGTGTGCTGGGTAAACAGGCCTCATTCACAGTGTATTAGAAAAACAGGACACAGTGTCTCCACTGCAATTAGGAGCAGGGCAGATGCTTGCTAGAGGCAGCTGCTTTAAATGAAGCCTGGGAAATACAGAAGGGCATGTAGAAGGGTAAGTATCTTAATGAGCTAATATTGCCTTTGGAAATGGTCAGAAAAGATTGACCCTGTGTGACAAAAATGTCCCTTTCTGGGCTCCTGTGAACATCTGTGGATTCACCAGTCAGAGAGGATGCAACAGCGACACAGACAGCAGGGCTCTAGCCGTTTCAGCTCCTTCCCTGCAGTGTGGCGAGGCGTGGTGCTGGTCTGTGCTCTTCCCTCCTGCTCTGTCCCCTTTGAGACCTAGTCCCACTCCTGCCCTCTCCTCCCTGGCCCCTCTGGAGAGCTCGGGTCCCCTTTGCATCCCTGCTCTGAAGGGAGGTGAGCACAGAGGCTGTTGTCCACCGTTCAGATGTGTATTTGTTTTAACCCCAGTTACTGCTGACTAGGGATGTTAAATGTCAATTAATTGAATATTTGATTAACCTCATTAATTGTTATCAGGTAACTGACTATTCTATAGTCCCCAGGGGAGAGGTCGGCAGCCGGTGCGCTCCTGCCCCACTCCCGAGGAGCCTCCTGCCACTCCACGCTGCTGCTTCTGTATCAGAGGTAGCAGTGCAGGGTGTCAGGCGGGAGCTGGTCTTGAAGGGAAGCCAGTTTATAAACCAGCTCCCCTTGTGGACTGGCTGCCTGGCGCCCTGCACTGTTGCCTCCGATACAGAGGCATCAGCCCCCGTCTGGGAAGGGATCTGAGCTTCCAGATCTGGTGGAGCCAGAACTGAGCCAGGCTGCCTGCCCGCCTAGCTCCTAATACACTTTAAATGCAGAGCCACCGCAGGAATAGGTCGATTACTCTATTACATCCCCACTGCTGACCCCTCAGAATGTTAAAACTAACAGAGTTTGTAAGAGTTCAGAAGAAGCTCCTCAGCTGATACAAGGCTGCTTACCTCCACTCAGGCAGTTTCCTGGCTAGACTGGCTGTTTCCTCTTTTGCGTTTCTGTCTTGCCAGCCATATTGACTGTCCCCCAGCCTGGACAACAAAGTTTAGGTTAGCAGGTTTTATTTACAGTTGTCTTTGTTTCTGAGGTCTTAGTGCATAAGCACCAGGCTCAGCTAAACACTGCAGGGCGGTTGAGGAGTGTGCCTTGAAGAGAGCGGATCATAGTACTGGGATGGGTTCCTTAGGGAGGTGATGAACTGGCATCTCACGCTATAGCTCTTGTTCCATATTTGTCATCTGAAGAAGTGGGTTGTACTCACAAAAGCTCATGATACTATTTATTTATTTTTCTTAGTCTCTATAGTGATAGGCGTTATTTGTTCAGCTTCCCCCTCCCCCCAAAATAGACTTGTACATTATAGTAGAAACAGGAAATGTGTGGGGATTTTCTCTTACTCACAGAACAGTGGCCAAAAATGTACTAAGAGCTTCTAACAGACAATGTTTGGTTAACGCCCCCATTCACCACCCACTAACTATAACTGTAAATTTTAACGGCACTGGATGATAGTGTATTCTGGTCTTTCTACAGTTAGCCAAGGTGCCTTTGGTTCTAAATGATTAATAACAGACTATTTAGCAGTTTCCCTTCTCAGTTATGTTTGTGTGCCCCATTTATTTTTAAACAGGCAAAGCCTGTGCAAATCAAGGAAAAACAAGGAAAGAAAAGAATGAATATTCTGACAAAATTAGAAAGCTAACAGCATTTTATTATCACTGTTGTGCTAGAGGCTTTTCAATTCGGGGTGCTGGAAATCATAATATTGCTATCTATGCAAAGTAGTGCTTCATTGTAACTGTTTCAGGGAAACACACCAAAAAGTATTGCAAAAACTTTCTACTTAGCTTGCTGTAGTAGCAGATGATATATTGATTTTTGTATCAGTCAAGTATTTATTCCTCCTGCCCTCCCTGTTTTTCCCTCTGGCCCAATGACTGTTCCACTGTGGATAAATCCTTATATAGTCCTTGGGCAAGAGAGACGGACAGACAGGAAAATGATTCTGTAACTCAATGGTTAGCGCATGCACCTGGGAGGTGGGAGAGTCAATATCCAGTCCTAAAGCTCCAACCACTCTTTCATTTTTGAGCCACAGTAGAAAGCTTCAACAGGAGAGATTGAAAGCCCCAGATCAGGCTATCCCTTAGTTCAGGGACAGAGGATACTTTTGAAGGTTTTGAACAGGGGGCCCCTTTCTTCCTTCAGGCAGAAGGGGGAATGTTATCTGGATCTTCTACACACAGGGGGCACATCTACACTACAAAGAAGATCGACGCTCTAGAAGTCGATCTTCTGGCATTTGATGTAGTGGATCGAGTATGGAACCATACATCCAATGCCGAGGGCAGCTCTGGCTGGCTTCCAGTACTCCTACTCCTCATGAGTAGAAAGGGAGTGTTTGGATGGCATGGAAACTGCTCAAGATAGTTAAGACCAAAGCAGACTGTGAAGAGGTTCAAAAAGATCTTAAACTAAGTGATTGGGCAACAAAATGGCACATGAAATGTAATGTTGATAAATGTAAAGTAATGCACATTGGAAAAAATGATCTCAACTATTCATACAATATGATGGGGACGAATTTAGCTACAACCACTCAACAGAGAGATCTTGAAGTCATTGTGGATAGTTCTCTGAAAACAGCCACTCAGCATGCAGCGGCAGTCAAAAAGCAAATAGAACAGGGGTGACCAACCAGTTAGAGATGCAGAGCTAAAATAGCTATGGATAGGAGTGCAAAGAGCCACATATTATATATTTATTTGTATCTACTGAGATAGATAGATATAGTAGACAGGGTAGTGATAAAAACAACATTACAGGACATTTCAGACAAAAACCAATAAAACAGTCTCTTGTCACTTAAATTCATGGCCAGTCCATAGATCTTCAGAGAGCTTGACAAGGAACAAACATCAAATAAAAAAAACAAACCTTTAAAAATACAGTAATATTCTCTCACTAAAAATAAGCACCCCCACCATGTATTTAAAAAGGTAACACTACTGCCCTATTATGTCCTGTGAGTTTTTTTTAAATTAAACTGAACTGAGAAGTAAATTGGCACAATTTGAAGTGCCTGTTTCACTCCAGCTTGTTGATCTCTGGTATGGTTTCCTCATTTTTTAACTTATAAAGATTATGGCTTTTTTAAAGTTCTAAAAATTCAGGTCTGTCCCAGACTGCAAATATGAGAGGTTCAAAAACAAGGGAGAGGCTCATATCTCAGAATAATAACTTCAGCGTGGCAAACAATAGCCTTTGGATTTTCTTTAAAGAAACACAGTGTAAACCAGGTACAGTAATCTTCCGATAATCTGGGACCTTTAGGACCCAGGGCGTGCCGGATTATCAGATATGCCGGACTATCAGAAGGGGGGGCTATGAGGGGTCCGGGGTGGGGTGGGGAGATGCTACCCCAGACCCCCTCCTAGCCCTCCCTTCTGATAGTCCGGCTCTGTACCTGGAGTCCCTGATTCAGACGCTGCTGGTCAGTTTCAGCAGCGGCTGAATCGGGGGCGCCTGCAGCAGAGCAGCTGGGGTGCTGCTGGGTTGGTCCAGTAGCGCCGACCCTTGGTGCAGCGAGACCAACCCGTCAGCACCCCAGCTGCTCTTGAGGATGCCTGGGGCAGAGCAGCTGTGGTGCTGATGGGTTGGTCCCGCAGCGCCGCTCCTCGGCGCTACTGGACCAACCCAGCAGCACCCCAGCTGCTCTGCCCCAGGTTTCCCCAAGTCAGCCGCTGCTGATACTGATCAGCGGCTGACTCCAGAAAGCCAGAGGCAGAGCTGCTCTGCCCCGGGCTTTCTGGAGTCAGCCCTGGTCAGTTTCAGCAGCGGCTGAATCAGGACACCTGGGACAGAGCAGCTGGAAGGCTGCTGGGTTGGTCCCACAGCACCGAGGAGCGGCGCTACTGGACCAACCCAGCAGCACCCCAGCTGCTCTGCCCCAGGTGTCCCCAAGTCAGCTGCTGCTGAAACTGACCAGCGGCTGATTCCAGGAAGCCCGGGGCAGAGCAGCTCTGTCTTGGGCTTCCTGGAGTCAGCCGCTGGTCAATTTCAGCAGCGGCTGAAACCGGGACAGCTGGGGTGCTGCTGGGTTGGTCTCGCAGCCCCGAGGGGCAGTGCTACTGGACCTACCCGGCAGCACTCCAGCTGTTCTGCCCCCTGCTTCCTGGATTCAGCGCTGGTCAGTTTTAGCAGCGGCTGAATCGGGGAAGCTGGGGGCAGAGCAGCTCCAATGGTCCAGCTGCCCGGAGCACTTCCGGGTTCCTGATGGTACCGGACCATCAGGAGTGCCGGACCGTCAGATGCCGGACCATCGGAGTTTTACTGTACATGCTGATTTTTTTTTTTTTTTTTTTTGCGTCCTGGAATTTAAATATGACATCTGTGTTGGCTGCCTTATTTTGCATCCATGGTTGTGTCTACACTGGCATGAATTTCCGGAAATGCTTAAAAACAGAATAGTTTTCGTTATAAGTATTTCCAGAAAAAGAGCGTCTACATTGGCAGGCTGCTTTTCTGGAAAAGCCCTGTTTCCGGAAAAGCATCTGTGGCCAATGTAGATGCGCTTTTCCGGAAAAGAGCTCCGATCGTCATTTTCGCGATCGGGGCTTTTTTCCGGAAAAGACTACTGGGCTGTCTACACTGGCCGTTTTTCGGAACAGTGTTCCGGAATAAGGACTTATGCCCGAGCGGTAGCAGCGTAGCTTTTCCGGAATAGTGGCTGACTTTGTACAGTAGAGCGTCATTGCTTTTCCGGAAATTCAAGGGCCAGTGTAGACAGCTCGCAGCTTATTCCGGAAAAGCGGCTGATTTTCCAGAATAAGTGGCCCAGTGTAGACACAGCCCTGAGTTTAAGGTGCTTCAACTTCCCTGCTCTAACCCAATGCCCCACCCCTCCTTGAGAGCCAGTCACCCCCAGACTCCCCATTCTAACCCAATCCCTTCCTCTCCCCCAAAGCCAGGCATTCCCAGCCTCCCCCCACCTCTCGCTCTTGCGCAATGCCCTTATTCCTAAAAATAATCAGCGTAGTGGGATTGTGCAAGAGGGTTTTTCTTGTGCAAGAAGGGGCAGTGTAGACAGCTCCTTCTGGCGCAACAGCCTCTTCTGCAAAAATGGTGGCTCATTAGGTATGCAAATGAGGTTTGGCGATATTCCACGCTTAGCCTCATTTGCATATTTCTCACGCAAGAAGTCGCAAGTGTAGACATAGCCCAACAGATGCTGGCTAATTTAGGAACCATTCAGTGACAGCATAACCACCTTCTCTTAGGGTATGTCTACACTTGCTCCCTAGTTTGAACTACAGATGAAAATGTATCCGACTGAAAATTTTTGAGGAGTAACGTTAGGGCGAATCAAACTCCTTGGTTCAAACTAACATGGCCCAGAGCGCACTTCCTGGTTCGAATCAGCTGATGAGCAGAATAGCACGCAGGTGAGATTATGCTAATGAAGCACAGGTTATTTAAATCCCCGCTTCATTGGCAATTTCGGTCGGCTACATTTGCATCCCTAGTTTGAACTAAGGAGCAAGAGTAGATGTACCCTTAATGCCTTTGTTTCTAGTGAATTCCAATGCATCAATTTAATCTGAAGCAATTATAAGGGGGTCAAAATTTCAGCCCAGGGGCAGTAACATATTCATACTGCCCAGCATTGCTTAGGTCTTTTAACTCAAATATTTTTTTCCCCATTAAATCAGGGTATGTCTACACTACAGCACTAATTCGAACTAACTTAATTCGAATTAGTTAATTCGAACTAAGATAATTTGAACTAGTGCATCTAGACCTAAAAACTAGTTCGAATTAGCGTTTTGCTAATTCGAACTAGCATGTCCACAGAGTGGACCCTGAACAGAGGTTAAGGATGGCCGGAAGCAGTGCTGACAGGACATCAGAGTAGGACTTAGAGCATGGAGCTGCTGTCTCAGACTAGCCGAGGGCTGTGCTTAAAGGGACCTGACTCCCACCCTGGACAGACAGTTCTCAGGGGTGCCCCGCTTGCAAAGCAGTCCTGGCTTGGAGTGCCCACACTCAGCACATCACAGCACTCGGCCATCAGCCCGGCTGCACTTGCCGCAGGCTGCCATTCGGGGGAAGGAGGGGGTCAATCGGGGGGCGGAAGGAGAGCTTCCACCCCGAGGAGCCCGCAGAGCCAGCCCAGTCCTCCCCATCGGGGGCTCGTACCCCAGTCCTCCCTCACCCTCTTCTGCTTACCCCTCCCTAGCCCCCCTTCCTGATGTACAAAATAAAGGACTCGTGTGTTCAAAAATAGAAACTCTCTTTATTGAACAAAACTCCGGGAGACTGGGAAAAGGAAGTGGGAGAGGGGAAGAGAGAGGGTGGGAGAGGGGAGGGCAACTAAAATGATCAGGGGTTTGGAACAGGTTCCATATGAAGAGAGGCTAAAGAGGCTGGGACTTCTCAGCTTAGAAAAGAGGAGACTGAGGGGGGATATGATAGAGGTCCATAAAAGCACGAGTGGTGTGGAGAAGGTGCATAAAGAAAAGTTCTTCATTAGTTCCCATAATAGAAGGGCTAGAGGACACCAAATGAAATGAATGGGTAGCAGGCTTCAAACTAATAACAGAAAGTTCTTCTTCACAAAGCAAATAGTCAACCTGTGGAACTCCTTGCTGCAGGAGGCTGTGAAGGCTAGAACTAGAACAGAGTTTAAGGAGAAGTGAGATAAAGTCATGGAGGTTGGGTCCATGGAGTGGTATTAGCCAGGGGGTAGAAATGGTGTCCCTGGCCTCTGTTTGTGGAAGGCTGGAGATGGATGGCACGAGACAAATGGCTTGGTCATTGTTTCAGTGCATCCCCTCCAGGGTACCTAGTGTTGGCCACTGTCGGCAGACAGGCTATTGGGCTAGATGGACCTTTGGTCTGACCCAGTACGGCCGTTCTAAGCTCAGGGTCAGGGGTCTCACTGGACCACCCTGATTTTCATGCACACCTGCTCCTGGGTTGCCAGGGTGGCAGCTATCCTGCCCTAGATGGCCACTTTCCTGTGCCTAGTGCGGAGGTCGTGGATGAGGTCCACGATCTCCGCACTAGACCAGGTGGGCGCCCGCCTCTTGTGGACCTGTGCAGGCTCCCGGGAGCTGCCAGCCTGGTCCCGGGAAGAGGCAGAGGGCTGGGTGGCAGGCTCGAGCCGTGCCAGGTGCAGGGTCTGCTGGCTGGCTGCTGGCAGGCTTGCACCTGGCACGGGCACCGTAGCCAGCCCATGCCCCTTTAAGGGCTCCGGAGCTGGGAGGGGGGCAGACGAGTTTCCCTGGTGGTGCCCAGAGTGGCCACCAGGTAAAGCTGGGGAGAGCTAGCCTCCCACTAGTTCGAATTAAGTGGCTACACAGCCCTTAATTTGAACTAGTTAATTCGAACTAGGCGTTAGTCCTCGTGGAATGAGGTTTACCTAGTTCGAATTAAGCGCACCGCTAGTTCGAATTAAGTTCGAACTAGCGGTTTGCATGTGTAGCACCTATTAAAGTTAATTCAAACTAACGTCTGTTAGTTTGAATTAACTTTGTAGTGTAGACATACCCTTATTGCTCTTGGGTGGGACTGGAGGATGTGTGATTCAGTATGCAGGCTGCCTCATGGAGAGAGGATTACTCCAGACCTCTCCCCCCGCAGGGACTTGGGGCCAGGTGAGAAGCACCTCTCCATGCCTGCTGAAGCAGACACAGCCATGGGAGAGTTGCATGTCCCCCAGCTAGGGCAGGTCTAGGTTCATCTGTCCACTGCATTCTACAGCCAGGGTGAGGAATGCAGCAAACTGTGCACTTTCCCCTTGCTACCTGATGAAGGAAAAACCAGCAATGTTCCTGTATGAATGAGAGAGGAGGGGTGGGATGGGGAGAGAGGGGGGAGATGGGCTTCAGCCCCTTTGCACAGCTGGAGGGGGGTGCATGTCTTTAAGAAAGACTTTATTTTAAAAAATTCAGATGCTGCAGCATAAGTACCATGCCCTCTTTTTGGCAACTGCAAAACCATCCGTAAGGGAGGCAACAGCTTAAAATGTGTAAATAATTTACATCACTTTCAGCTATTGGTTGGAAGGAGAATGCACTTTATGTATGAGGTCAGAACAGCCTAGTATGTGTCACCATGGTCCCTTGTTTAAAAAGCTCTAGGTTTTAATTCAGTCATAAATCATTATAACACCCTTTTTAACAGAAAGTACTTAGAAGCAAAAGGACAGCATGGGTTTAAGTGCGGGAAGCAGTTATTAGCCTATCTGTGGTGGGAAAGGGATGATCAGCTTGGGGGAAAAAAAATTGAGGCCTGGGATGTAGGAACTGGGTTCAAACTCCAGCTCAGTCACATGGGCTTTGTACTAAAAATAATTAGATACTATTAACTCTGCCAGGGCTGGTTAAAAGGAGAGGGTTAGTCAATGGGGCAACTTCCCATCACTGGAAAAAAAAATCCTACGTGCAGAAGCCACTCACATAAACCAAATATCATAGCCCAAGGAGGATGGAACGCATTCACATGCACAGATGACAATGGATGATCAAATCCTTCAGGAAGTCATCCACTCAATGAACCATATCCAGGGGGCCAGAAAGGAGTACATCTGTAGCTACCTGGAATGTACGAACTTTAAATAATGCAGGAAAATTAGTACAGGTCAAATAAATGGACAGATATCAAAATAACACCCTGGATATCAAATTTACCCTGAAGTTAGATGGAAAGATCAAGTTATGGTAACATCTTGAGGGCAGGAATAGGGTCCAAAGTGACCTGGATGGATTAGAGGATTGGGCCAAAAGAAATCCGATGAGGTTCAACAAGGACAAGTGCAGAGTCCTGCACTTGGGATGGAAGAATCCCAAGCATTGTTACAGGCTGGGGACTGAATGGCTAAGTAGCAGTTCTGCAGAAAAGGACCTGGGGATCACAGTGGATGAGAAGCTGGATATGAGTCAACAGTGTGCCCTTGTAGCCAAGAAGGCTAATGGCATATTAGGGTGCATTAGGAGGAGCATTGCCAGCAGATCTAGAGAAGTGATTATTCCCCTTTATTTGGCTCTGGTGAGGCCACATCTGGAGTATTGTGTCCAGTTCTGGGGCCCCCCCCCACTACAGAAAGGATGTGGATGTATTGGAGAGGGTCCAGCGGAGGGCGACCAAAATGATTAGGGGGCTGGAGCTCATGACCTATGAGGAGAGACTGAGGGATTTGGGTTTGTTTAGTCTGCAGAAGAGAAGAGTGAGGAGGGATTTGATAGCAACCTCCCTTCAGGAAGTTGAAGGCTGCTAAGAGGATGGAGAAAGGCTGTTCACAGTAGTGACGGATGGCAGAATGAGGAGCAATGGTCTCAAGTTGAGGTGTGGGAGGTCTAGGTTGGATATTAGGAAAAACTATTTCCCTAGGAGGGTGGTGAAGCACTGGGATGGGTTACCTAGGGATGGAGATTCCATCACCTCCCTAGAGGTATTTAAGTCTTGGCTTGACAAAGCCCTGGTTGGGTTGATTTAGTTGGGATTGGTCCTGCCTTGGGCAGGGGACTGGACTTGATGACCTCCTGAAGTCTCTTCCAACCCTATGATTCTATGGAGACAGAACAATGTAGGGATCATCATGAATAGTGCTGCACATAAATCACTTATAAATTGTCAGCCAATATCAGATAAGCTACTGGCCCTGAGATTCTACTCTCAGCACATTATATGCAGGCAGATGTTTCAACCAATGCTGCGGCTGGAGAGGACCAAGAGATTCTATACAGAATTGAACGATATAATGAAATAAATAACTAAGCCACCATCTTGTTCTGGTCATGGGAGATTTTAATGCCCAGACTGGAAATAAAAGAAGAGGTTGGGAAACAGTCATGGCTCTCATGCAACTGGAACAATGACAGACAATGGCCCAGTGGGAGTCACCACTACTTGCTGAAAGCAAACATCAAATTGAAAAGTGCTCAAAAAGAAAGTACACAGCCCAAGATCTTTCAACACACAGAAGTGACAAGATTGCTGGATACTCAGCTGGATTGCTGGATTGCTGGAGATATTTAAGAACAGGTTAGATAGACATCTGTCAGGGATGGTGTAGACGGAGCTTGGTCCTGCCTTGAGGGCGGGGGGCTGGACTCGATGACCTCTTGAGGTCCCTTCCAGTCCTATTATTCTATGATTCTATGATTCTCTTTGTATCAGATAGAGGTCAGGGACAGGTTTGAAGCACTTAAAATCTTGAAGAAAATGAAGTGGAAAAATATTAGGATTTTTTCCAACACAGCTATGTTTGAAGCAACCAAAAAGATAATTGGTAGAAAGAGAGGAAGCAACAAAGGACAGTGGGTCCTAGCAAAAAAAAAAAAAAAAAAAAAAAAAAAAAAGATAGGACATTATAGATAAAAGAAAAAAATATACCCTACAGCAGTGGTCCCCAACCTTTTCAGGTTGGCGGGCGCCAGGGGGCGTGGCCGTTCTCCCGCCGGGCGCCAGGGGGCGGGGACACTTGCCCGCCTGGGGGCGGCCCCCCCAGCTGCATGCCCGGGGGCGGGGCCCCCCCCATAGCCACGCGCCCGGGGCCCCCCCATAGCCATGCGCCCGGGGCCGGCGCGCCCCCCGTAAGCGCCGCGGGGCCAGGCCGGGGCCGGAGGCGGAGCCGGCAAGGGCACGCGCGATGCCCCCGGGGCCGGGACCAGCCATGCGCCCGGGGCTGGCATGTGCCAGCCCAGATTGCTCCGCGGGCGCATGTAAAGAGCCCGGCGGGCGCCATGGCGCCCGCGGGCACCGGGTTGGGGACCACGGCCCTACAGGAACCTAGACAAAGCAGTGAAGAAACAATGCAAAAAAATACACGCAAAATGGGATAGAAAGCCAGGATAGGGAAGCTGAAGAAGTGGGGAAAGAAATGATACAAGAACAGTTCATATGATCTTGAAACATTTAACAGGATATAGATAAAATCTTGGAAGTGTCCCAGTGAAAGGAAAACAAGAAGAAATTCTCAGCACACAGGAGGACTAAGAAAGCAGATGGGTGGAATACTTCAAAGAAGTGCTAAACCACCCAGAACCAATTACATGACTGTAGACCTAACTATAGATCTATCAGGGGCAAAAGTTAAAAAACAACAAGGCACCTGGTTTGGATGGCATTTATTCTTAGCTATGAAAGGTGAAGATATGGAATCAGACATCTGTTCATTGTGCAACAAAATATGGACAGAGGAGAAAGTGCCACAAAAATTACCAAAGAATGGTGATCTAAGCAATTGCTCAAATTGGAGTGGAGTAACACTTCTGCCATATGAAAAGCATTAGCAACAGTCCTCTTGAACAGAATGAAAGTAAAGATGCATACCATCTTATAGGAACAACCATCTGGATTTAGACAAATTTTCACCCTGAGACGGATTATTGAGAACACAATTGAATTCCAAGGCAGTCTTGCCATCAATTTTGTGGATTTTCAAGAGGCATTTGATAGTGTAAATAGAGAAACAATGTGAAAATGGTGATTAATTAATATTAGGAAGGCTTTCTATATCAGCTCAAAATGCTACATTAAAATGGAAAATGCATTGAGCAAACCATTCAGCATCAAGACAGGTGTAAGGCAGGAATGCATCCTATATTCTTTTCTATTCATGCTAGTCATTGTCTATGGATTAAAGCAATGCAACAGTGATACATGTGGCCTAAAATGGAACAATTCCAAGGCCTTTTGATCTAGACTTTGCTGACAACATCACTCTTATCAATAAAAATGCCAGCAGATGACAAAACTGCACAAATCAAGTAAAAGTAGTAATGGAGAAGACAGGTCTGAGATTCAATGCAGAAAAAGGAAATGTCATGTTAATGGGGACTAGAGAGACAAATCAAAACTGAAGAGAAACTGGAGAAGGGGGACAATTTCATGTTCTTGTAGCTACCATCAGCTAAAATGGAACTAGCTCCAAGGAAATAAGAAGACTCCAGAAGGCAAAGGCTGCATTTGGAAGACTCAAACACACCTTCTGAAGACAAAACTGAACGTGTAAAAGCAACCGTTATCACCATCACAACATACAGCAGTAAGACATGGCAGCATATCAATAATGATACACAAAAGCCATCTAGCATTGCATCACAAACATCTGAGAATATTGTGAACAACATATGAAGAAAGAAAGATCAAATAAGTTGGAAAAATGACTGGACAAGGCACCTCATCCAAATAATCTACAAAAGACAACATTAGTGGCTGGGAGGTATGCTGAAGAAGAACGCTTACCAAACACTGTCCTTCAATGGGAGCCACAAAAAGCAAAAAGAAAGAGAAGATGACCGTGAATAACATGGAAATGAACAGTTCTGTAGGACATCAAGCACCTTAATATGAAGTGGGAAGATTGGGAGAGAAGGGTAGTCAACAGACAAGGATGGCAAATATGAGTAGCCGAATTCGCAGCAAAGCATGGGATGGACAAATGTCTAATAGGGAAGAAAGCCATGTAAATAAAAGGAAAATATCAGCACATACTCATTCTGGGAGGAATATTGTGTCACATCCCACTTTGCACACGTTAAAATAAGCATTACCCATTGCTGACATTGCTGGGTTTTGGATTAAGTTGATCATATATTATTTATATTGCTCCTTGGAATTTTATTATGCATTACATCCTTCCCCCCACCCACTCTCTTCTCATTCCACTTGCCTGAGGACCAGCTGACATATTGTATCATCTCCCACCATCACCCACACTTCCCTTATGCTAGATCTCACTCCTGCCCTGCTTCACATCTCTAGCAGAAGCCTCGGCCTCCCATTGCCAACCTCTCATTTACAGAAAGCAAACCAGACTATGGGCAAGAAGGATGAAAAATATTAAGAGCTGAAGGCATAATATGTCAAAAAGCAAAAAGCCCACAGTTATAAAGCCATGTAATTGCCACTGAAATAGCAGCTTCCTATTTTTAATAGAAATTAAGTCCCAGAGCCAGCTACATTGGGGTCAGTTCCATGGATCTCAGTGAAGTTGCCCCTGATTTACAATGTAATTGGGATCAGCATCAGACCCCAAATTATCATCAGGCTCCAATCATCTTACTGGCTCGGCGATTTAAATACCTGGTTATAAAAGGAGAGAGTCCACACTGAGTGTTGCCATAGGGCAGATAAGGATAGCATTGTGCTCTGCAAAGCACAACTTGTCCCACCTCAGCTGCTCTGATGTTCCAAGCGACTACAGACAGGTTAGCCTGACCTCAGTAGAATGCAGGTTTTAGAAGCAAAGCATTATTAAAGACACAGGTAAATAGAAAATTAGATTAAATGAAACATGGATTTATCAAAGGTAGCTCATGCCACACAATTTTGATCTCTCTCAAGGTTTTGGAGTTTTTTAAAACAAGGGCAACGTGGTTGAGCTAATCTGTCTGAACCTCGGTAAAATATACGATACAATACCACCTGGAACATTATTGGCTGAACTGGAGAAAAATGGGGATTAGTCCAAAAATTGCAAAGTGAGTAAGGGTATGTCTACACTACCCCGCTAGTTCGAACTAGCGGGGGTAATGTAGTCATCCGCAGTTGCAAATAAAGCCCGGGATTTGAATTTCCCGGGCTTCATTTGCATTAAGCCGGCCAGCGCCATTTTTAAATGACGGCTAGTTCGGACTTCATGCCGTGCGGCTACACGCGGCACGGACTAGCTGGTTCGGATTAGTCTTCTACACTTGGAACGAGGTGTACAGCTAGTTCGGATTAGAAGCCTAATCTGAACTAGCTAGTCCGTGCCGCGTGTAGCCGCGCGGCACGGAGTCCAAACTAGCCGGCATTTAAAAATGGCGCCGGCCGGCTTCCTGCAAATGAAGCCTGGGAAATTCAAATCCCGGGCTTCATTTCCAACTGCGGATGACTACATTACCCCTGCTAGTTCGAACTAGCGGGGGAGTGTAGACATACCCTAAGAAACTAGCGATGGAAAGTGGGGTGGGATGAAAATTATTGGAGTTCCTTGAAGCTTAGTTTCATGACCAGTCTTAATATTTTCATTAATGATCTTGGCACAAATGTGCTACTGAAGTTAGCTGATGACACAAAGTTGGGAAGCATTGTTCAAATGGGGAACTGGAATGTTACACAGGCTAAATTATACTAGAGAACGACTTGGATGTATTAGTCAATTGCAGCATAACTGTATGCTACTGATATAATGTGGTCCTAGTATCTCAGGTGAGGAATTTCCTGCAGAAATAAGGAAGCATGAATGTCATTGTACCAGAGATGGCCTCCTTTGGAATACTCTGTACAATTCAGGTCACCCAAATTCAAGAGAGTTGAATTCAAACTAGAACAGAAGGAAAGAAGGGCTAACTAGGATGATCATGGGAATGGTGAGGGGACTAAAAGAGGCTGGCTTCCTTGCCCTAGCACTGGGATAACTGAAAGGGATCTGATTCCTCTCTATAAATAGATTAGGGAGGAACAAGAGCTATTTAGGCTAAAGGACAATGTTGGCACATCGGGTAAAAAGAACTAGCCATGAATAGATTTAGGCTGGAAATTAAAAGAAGGTTTCTAACCTTCAGCAGTGAGAGGTTTTGGAACAGTCACCCAATAAGAGTTAGAGAAGCAAATCACCTAACTAGTTTAAAATGGAACTTGATACATTTGTGAATGGACTCATGTGATGGGTTGCCCACGGCTACAAGGAACTGGACGAGACTTCCTGGGTCATCAGGACTATCAAGACTCAGGTTTATCCTTTGATGATTTTCATCATCAGACCCGTTGAAAAGTTGCCTTGCTGTGTTAGTCTCATGGACACTGGGAATAAGACTCAGGTCCGTCCCCTCCCCCCTCGCCATGTTAACTTACCCATTTTGCTGGCCTTCTGGTAGCTGGGGGAGCTGTTACTGCTTGTGATTGTGGCTTCATATTTCTTTCAACCTGGTGCCTTAGGAAGTGAAGTCTGATGAATTAAGACCCACCACTGCTTTCATCTGTTGTGCTCTTGCTTCCACACTCCTAAGGCTTGCTGCTGCCAGTGGTTACATATTATTGCCAATTGTTAACTATTCACTTGATCTTTTTTCTGCCATTAGGTCTATGAAGGGATCTTTATTATTTACTTATCCTTTGAAGATGTGGTATGTTTCAATGGGTTATTGGGGATGGTAGGATTGCTCCTAAGCATTCATTTGTTATAATGGCATCTCTTATCTTTTGATTTTTCAAACCCCTCAATCCCAACACAGGCATTCTCTTAGCAGCCTCTGTGGTACCTGTATACAGAAGTGCTCCCTTGCCATGGGCAAGGATATTGGTTTAAACAGCAATATTGCCATTGTGTTTTGAGACTGACTGTGTACAAAGATTTATTGTATACAGCATTACATTCTTCCCCTACCTCCCTGATTAAAATCCAGCTGCTGGGTCAACCTTAGATTCAGCAGTAGTTGTTACTTGTTGGGAGCTGGGTATTCCAAAGTGTCAGTCAGGGAAATATTAGCTTCGTGTGGTTGCTGCCAATATTTAACATAATGGCAAGTTGTGTCTAACATTTGGAGGCTGCACATTAGAACCGATCTGTGCAAGCTCCGCATCTGTTTGCTTGTGTGACCATCCAGCATGTTGCTGCATCAGAGATTCATGCCAGGACTTAGTTGTATACAGACACACAAAGTCCTGTGTACATACAAAGCATAATAGAGGGACACCACTACCACCCCAGCATTGCCGATCCCAGAAATTTAAAAACAAACAAAAAAAAAACCCCAAGAGTCAGATTCCCCCCCCCCAAAGAGATTTATTTTAAAAATAGATTAAATAATTTGTGAGATCTCTGTTCTTATTTTGGAGCTTCTCCAGTGTGACACACAATTAGTGTTGCCCTTTTATTGTGAGAAACATGATTTTGGCTGCTCACGTCTACATTGTCTGAAAGTGTACAAAAATTTGAATGATGAAAAGCTTAATTTCTTTCACACGTGTGCTTCAGTTATGCACATGCTTTGCTGGATTGGGTCCCTCAAAATCATTTGGTGAAGAACATTCTTGATGCTTTCCTCTGCATTTCTGCTCACTCAGCCCCCTACCTCTGTACTCACACGTCACATTAAGAACAAACCAGTTTGAGGCAGTAAACTATTAGCTGCTGGAATTTAAGAAGAATACTAGCCTAAATATTTTTGTTTTCATTTGGAATTTTCCTTTGATCCACTTACTATCAAAGCTCCTTTGCCAAACAGTCTGTCGTCACCTGCGGCTATTTCTGAGCAATAACTTTTGCATCTTTTAATAGTACCAATGTGCTGATTCATGAATGGGTTAGAATAGTGTCAACACAGCTAATTTGTTGGCCCAACTTCCTTACTTGTACTGGATCCAAACTTCAATTAGCAGAGAATTGCATTGTCAGCCTTGCCACTGGGCTACCTCAAGTTAAAAAAGAACATTAAATTTCCCCCTTCCATCCTCCAAGCTTGCAACACATTACTCAGCTGACCTCTTAATTTCCTACCTGTAAAACCGAGCTCTGTGTTCTTTAATCACACATCTTTCTTCTGCCGCCACAGGCAATTCCAGCTGGGCATTGCAGATTCCATCTTATGAAATAAATTCTCCTGATGAACATTAGCTCTCTGTGTGCCCATAACAATATTCAGCTTATCTGAAGCTCCCGGATCACCATAGATGGAGCAAACTTGGCAGTTATGACTCTTCTACCATTGTGTCCTCCTACTCAGCTTTTCCAGAGTAGCAGCTGCAGGAGGGAAAAGCAGCAGAATGAGGAGGAATAAAATCCTGGCTGTTTCAGGGCAAGAAAGAAAAAGGCCATCAGGTAGGAACCATCCTATGTGGACTGTGGTAGTTAAGAGCTATTACAGTGTTGAATGCATTGTGTGGGCCTGCTCCCAAACCAGTGGAAGTCAGTAGAACTTTCACTGCCTACAGTCAGATCCTACAATGGTAAGCTAATATATTAATTACTTCATTATCCTATGCAAACTTCTAAAGAATTAAGAGATTTAAAATGTTCCTAATATGACACAAAATGTAGTTACATGTCTGTACAACTTCCAAATCCTCCACGAGTTTATGGAGCAGGTATGTCTTCATTTTCAATATACTTTTGTCTTTTCTATGCTGTTTGCCTCCATGTTGTGTTGAAAAATTCCAAAGGCCGGAGGCAAAAGAACAATAGAGTGTTGTTAACTTAAGTAGCCAGTTCTAATCTATTGACATGATACTTTAGCTTGGTTCCTGCCCAGAAAAACTAGTACAGTGAGGGGAAGAACACCTTGCCATTGAAGTCACCTGGCAGAAGTCTGTGCTTATGTGGGGAACCTGGCAAGAGTGAGACCTGACATAGGGGGCTGGAGGTTCTAAAAGGGCTAGATCTGTTCTCCACAAGGGTCCTTTTTTCCTAGTCCACAAGGGATAAGTAACCCGGCATCTAATGCCTCATGAGGCAGGAAACAGCCTTCCTGATGGGTGTCAGATGAGGTCCTAAGTACTCAGAAGAAGAGTGAACTAGAAAGTGAGGAACTTAAGTATAAATATGAAAGCATAAAAATGTCAAACTGTGTGAAGTGTGTACATGTTTCACAACTATTGTGCAACCCTAAGGGTATGTCTACACTACCCCACTAGTTCAAACTAGTGGGGTAATGTAGGCATACCGCAATTGCAAATGAAGCCCGGTATTTGAATTTCCCGGCTTCATTTGCATAAGCCGGGCACCGCCATTTTTAAATCCCGGCTGGTTCGAACCCCGTGCCGCGCGGCTACACGCGGCACGAACTAGGTAGTTCGAACTAGGCTTCCTAGTTCGAACTACCGTTACTCCTCATTCCACGAGGAGTAACGGTAGTTCGAACTAGGAAGCCTAGTTTGAACTACCTAGTTCGTGCCGCGTGTAGCCGCGCGGCACGGGGTTCGAACCAGCCGGGATTTAAAAATGGTGGCGCCCGGCTTATGCAAATGAAGCCCGGGAAATTCAAATCGCGGGCTTCATTTGCAATTGCGGTATGCCTACATTACCCTCCTATTTCGAAATAGGAGGGTAGTGTAGACATACCCTAAGAGAGCTGGAGTTCTTGAAGAAAGATGTATTTCAGTAAGATGTTTTTGGGGATCAGCTCAAATCCTGGGGGACTAAATCAAGTGGGCTAAGGTGCTCCATTTGTGGGAAGGGGTAGCAGATTTCTGGACAACAATGCACAAACAAACATGCCAAAAACACCAGGGGAGGAACCAATGCCACAACTTATGAGGCTCTAGAAGCTGCCTAACACACCTGTGAGGATCCAAAGCCCAGAGGCTTGGATTCCCCTCACAGCAGTTCTAGGGACCATGCATTAGGATCTGAGACACATGTATGCAACAATATCTAGCTCTTTATATAGCCATTTCCATCCATGTAGTTCAAACACTTGTCCAAGGAAATAAGTCTTATTGTCCCCATTTTACAGATAGCAACTGAGACAAAGAGATGAAGTGACTTGCTCAAGGTTACACAGCAAGGTGGTAGCAGAGATGAAAATGGAACCCAGGTCTCCTGAGTATCAATCCAATGCAATACACTGCCTGTGACTGCACTGCATGTTGACGATTGGACACTGTTTGCCTCCTTTAAAAAAAAAAAGACACTTCTCAAGCTTCCCCTGCTGCACATTCACCAGCCTCTGGTGCTTGGATCCAAGCCTTGCTCATGGCATTTCTGAGCACCTTTGCATCTCAGCAGGCTTCAGCCACAGTCTCTGGGGCACAGATTGTATGGCACCACTTCCAGGGAATGGAAGCCCATGATATAAATTCCCTCTTCCTAGGTTCAGTGCTGACCAATCTCAGTTGCGCAAGCATGTAGTCTCCAGGGCTCCATCCTTGTGGGCATGCTGGTCCACAGCTTAATCCTGCAGGGACATGGAATAGTGGGCCCATAGTAGTTGAA
Organism: Pelodiscus sinensis; assembly: GCF_052426305.1. Lineage (NCBI taxonomy): Eukaryota > Metazoa > Chordata > Testudines > Trionychidae > Pelodiscus > Pelodiscus sinensis. The sequence goes on along the minus strand of NC_143056.1, from coordinate 114,964,105 downwards.
GCAAAGAACACACAGACTTTGTAAAAGGAAGTCTAAACCAATCACATTTTACTCCCACATAGCACACAAGATATGCAGCTCTATGGAACAACAACAAAACACAAATCAAATCCCTGCCTCAGCTTCCTCATCACTCCAAGACACTTATTGGATGTCAGTGTCTGTTCAGGAAGGTCAGTAACCTCCTAGTCCCTTCCCTAATTACATTCTGGTTACGGTCTGTGAGAGAAAACGTAGAGCAGACCTTGTCCTTTCATAGTTTTCAGTCCCCTCTGTCAGGTGACCTCCCTAGTCTCAAACCCCCATCAACTAATCAGAGTCTGCTATCAGGTGACCCATTGTTTGCAGGAGAGTGGTTTTCCCTGGATAGTAGCCAGCTCTTTGTCCAAAAGAACAGCCATTAAAGGGGAAGGTCACTAAAGTTAAACAAGCCTCCATTGTTAGCTCTTTGGCAGGTGTTTGAATTTCTCCTGGCATCTTCTAGGCAGGGTAGCTCATGATGAAGGTTACAGAACCCAGGTGAAGGGACACTTTTATTTCACAAAATAAAATGGAGTTTTCAGATAGTATAGCTACATCCAAGTGTATTCTGATCACTAGAGTTGGGTTTTTTTTTTTTTTTTTTGTTTTTTTTTTTTAAGAGAACAGTTTAGAATAGGCTACATAAAAGGCACCATGTAAAAGTATTCTGGCTCATCTTCACCTCATTCTCCTCTCTACCTTCCCCTCTGCTGTGTAGTCAGACCTCACAGGAAACTGATTGGACTCCAAACAGAGTCAACTGTCACTTTGGCCTGCTAGGCCTTCATGAGTATCTTTGTGAGTGTTCAGTCATGAGCAGAGCCTTCTCTTATGCTCCTGAAAATGGACGTGTCAACAGTTGGTGCACTGGCCAGCCATCAAGGAAGGGAACAGAACAACATGGCTCTTATTGAGCCTGCACATTTTATTCCATCACTAAACTGGTTCTTGTACCCCAGCTCCCAGAGTAATGAGACTGTGTAGCTCTATGTTGGGCAACCTAGGCTAGTGAGTGGGCTGCATAAGTAGCCATCCTCCATCTCACTGGGCTGCAAGATTGTCCTAACTAAGATGGTTTTCAGGGATAAGTGCACTTGTTCTAACTGTGCTTGTGTACCTAGAACCTGCAGGGTGTGCTGGTTGAGCCACACTTTGATTCGATGCAAAGGGAGTTCATGGCACAGTCAACGTTGCGTGCATTCAGTTCACCCCTCAGTTCACATGCATATCACTTTAGTGATACCGATAGGAAAACCAAATGTCTTGTGGGCCACACAAACTGTGATGGGCTGCATGTGGCCCACAAGTTACCCACCACTGGTCTAACTCTTTGTTCTAAATATGGAGGGGAGTTTCAGCCTGCACCCAACTCTCAAGTTTTCCAAACTGCTGGCTTTATAGTGAGGAGACCCTGCCTCTGTTGCTAAACTATTGATAGCCCCTCATGGAATATGTACATTCCCAAGCCTAAATTAACATACTTGCATACATAATTTAGGGCCGAATCCAAATCCAGTGACGTATATTTAAAAAGGCCTCTTATTGACTTAAGTTTGCTTTGGATCAGGCCCTTGGATTGTTTTCGCATAGGAAGAGCTGGAACAAGATACGACAGTTTCAAAAGACTTGTTTTACTCTGGCTTCTCACCACAGGGAGACTCATTTATAGAGAATTAATGAGCCTCTCTAGTCTGCCTATGCTCACTTCAGACTGCTATCAGTCTTTCATTTCTCTGGCCTTTTGGTTGTGTTTCAGGATCATCTTTGACTAGGTTACTGAATGAACAAATGAATCAGTCCCTCCTGCTCCTACTAATACTTACCCATCCTGGATCTGTGACAAAGGGCTTTTGTCAGGGTTGTCACTAATAATTAAATTACCTTTACCCCAAGTCAACTGCACTTTCCATCAAGACAATGCAATTCACTCTTGACAGAGAATAGGACAGACTATTCAATCATAGTACATGCTCCTATGATCAGGTAGATGCTCCTATAATCAGGAAAAATTCACTTTGTTATATTAGAAGTTCTTGTCTTTTCATCAAGGAAACTGAAAACCCAGCCATTAGCCCCTATGACTCTATGCAAGTGAGTGTCGGATCAGCTTGAAATATAGCACGTTTCCACAGATGAGTTGATAATAGTCTGTGGTACTACATTTGCCCCAATGTAGTACCACAGATTATCAATATCTACTTCCAATGTCTATGTCTTTCAATTGTGACTTCCTGTGTTTAAAATTTTTTCTCTCCCTTATTTGTGTACCTAGAATTTGTGGGGTGTGCTGATTGAACTGCACTTTGATTGGATGCAGAGGGAGCGCATGGCTCTCAGTCAACTGGAGAAAAGGTCTGAGGTAAACAGGATGAAGTTTAATAAGGACAAATGCAAAGTACTCCACTTAGGAAGGAACAGTCAGCTCACACATACAGAATGGGAAGTGATTGTCTAGGAAGGAATGCTGAAGAAAGGGATCTAGAGATCATAGTGGACCACAAGCTAAGTATGAGTCAGCAGTATGACACTATGGCAAAAACAAACAAACATGATTCTGGGATGCATTAACAGGAGTGTTGTGAGCAAGACATGAGAAGTCATTCTTCTGCTCTATTCTGCAGTGATTAAGCCTCAGCAGGAGTATTGTGTCCAGTTCTGGGCACTACATTTCAGGAAATATTTGGAGAAGGTCCAGAGAAGAGCAATAAAAATGATTAAAGGTATAGAAAGCATGAGCTATAAGGAAAGACCAAAAGAATTGGGCTTGTTTAGTTTAGAAAAGAGAAGACTGGGGGGGGGGGGAACATGATAGTTTAAGGGTGTTACAAAGAGGAGGGGGAAAATTGTTCCCCTTGGCCTCTGAGGCTAGGACAAGAAGTAAGGGGCTTAAACAGCAGCAAGGGAGGTTTAGGTTGGACATTAGGAAAAGCTTCCTAACGGTCAGGGTGGTTAAACACTGGAATAAATTGTCTAGGGAGGTTGTGGAATCTCCATCACTGGAGATATTTAAGAGCAGGTTGGATAGACAGAGATGGTCTAGATCAGTGATTCCCAACTTTTTTTTATACCACAGACCAGCAAACCCATTCACAAACTTTTGGCAGACCAGTAACATTTTATTTGCATATTCATTATGCCAATAAAATGTTACCTGTCTTCCTAGCCCCGAACCAACCCCTTGTTCCCCAGTGCCTAACACCCTTTGACTCCCACCCCTGCAGCCTTTATTTTCTGGCTTATCAGACTCCCATTTACTCATGTGGAAATGTGCATTCCTTACCCTGAGCCAACGACTGGGTATTTCTACCCACAGCTTTTGGGGGCACTCAAAGTCTGAGCACTCAAGCCCCTGCCATAAACCACCCATCACACATATAAACTTCAAATTTCTTGCCTCTTCCCAGCTGTTCCTTGGGCCAGAGCAGTTGAAGGGATGTAGGACAATGGGTTAATACAGCACTGACTGTAGCCAGCTATTTGTAAGGCGATTTATTAACTTTAACATTGCAAGTATTTCTTTCTACCTAGAAGTATTTGGGAGGTGGAATTTAGGCTACAGAAATCCTGCCTAGCCACTGGACCCAAGCAGCAGGCAGGTGGCTTCTGAACCAGCAGATAGAGGAGAAGAGCTAAGACTGATTTAGGGCTTCATCCAGCAGCAAACCCCAGGAACTGTAGTACTTACAGTAGTGATTCCCCATTGAAACCCAGGGGCCCTTCTCAGTATTCAGCCCCGCTTCCAGCTGGGAATTTGCAGACACGCCTAGAATGATCCCTAGGGAAATGGAGTGGTGTATTGCCAATACTGGCCAGCCCGTGGCTCTTACTTTGCCCAGCACCCCCATGCCACAGTGCAGAAGGCTGGACCGGCTGCTGATGCAGACGCCTTCCATAAGACTCCGGTAACTTTCACTAGAGGACAAGAGGCAAGTTGCTAGCAGCCAGATGCAGCCCAGGGGGAGGCAGAGATCTTTGCTGCTCCAGGTGGGGACAGTTGGCCGACATGCCTTTTGGGCAGACAAAGCTGCAGCACTTCCCAACCAACCAGGGACACTTGAGGAAAAACAGATCACAGGCTGAACGAAACAGCGCCTGGCAGCAACCCTCTGAAACAAAGGAAGAAAGCTGGGAAGAGAGTGTAGGGGCCACTAGAGCTGGAACTGGGGCCACGGTGAGGCTGCCCCATAGGGACAGTCTCACCATGGCCCTGGCTCCAGCTATAGCACACCCAGTTGCCCTCCGCACCACTCATTCTGCTGCTGAATGGGGAACCACAGTGGGCGGGACTCATTAGCAGGTGGGGGCATGGTCTGGCAGTTTGCCACAACCCTTCAGGCAGAGGTTCATGGCCTACCATCAGTCCATGGACCAGCAGTTGGTAACTGCTGCTCTAGCGAATGCATGCTGTTGTTGCTAGCTAAACCAGAGGAGTCCTATGGCACTGGATTTCCTGTTACTCTCTAAGGTGCCACAGGACTCCTTGTTATTTTTGCAGGTGCAGATTAACATGGCCACCTCTCCAAGACTTGAGCTAGCTAAGTGGGAGACGAACACACTTCCCATGTGGGAGACTATCTGGCTCCCTTTGAGGCTAATGCAGTAGGGAGTATGCCTTGCTGTCAGCACATGGCATCTGGCTCAAGGCGCAGGGCAGGATTTCACTCATGCAGTTTCCAGAGCTCAGGTGGCAAGTATGCTACAGCATGACACAGCCACATGCACATTCGATGTGGGAAATGCTTTGTGATTTCACAAAGTCACCTATTGCTTTGCTGCTGCCCTAAAGCCACATGGGGTGCTTGCCCTCGGCTCCCAGGGCACATAGAAAGCCAGCAGTGCTGAACAGGTCACAGAGTCAGAGCTTCAACTTCATCACCCCATCCATGTACCCCAGGACGGGCTCCCATTTTCAAGAACCTCTTGCTTGAACAACTGATCCTCACTCTAAGACCCTTCCTGGCTTAGTTCCACACTGTATTAGTTCCTAGACATGAGTAAGCTGCTGAACTACCACCAATGCTCACATTTATTGTTCCATTAGGGACAGTTCCAGACAAGCACCTTCCAGACTGCCTCCCGTGATGCCCATTTTGTCTGAAAGGACCCGCTATAAAAAGTGGCAGAGCACTACCTTAGCGTCTTTCAAATATTGCCTTAAGACTGATCCCTGCTGTGATGGCCAATAACTCTTGATAATGACTATGTGGCTTATGAGCTATGACCACGGTTCCTGAAGCTGATGATAACTGTTTCCCTGCCACCATGGATTCCCAGAAGTCTGGCTATTGCATCCTCCTATGATACACTTAGATTGAAAGCTCTTTGGGACAGTGAAAGGGTGGGGGTGGCACTTACCTCATGCCCATTTGGCCAAGTGCAGGTTCTTGTGAACTGCCCATCTCAAAAGCCTTGCGGCTACTCAGCCCTCAAGCGCAGTCACACGCTTTGTGCGATCACAAACCCCTTCTGGGGTACACCTCTAACAGAGGCCCCTCCCGGAGTGCTCCATAGAGTGTTTCTCAGATCAATGCCATTCCCTCCGTTTGTTATCTTGCTCTGAATGAGAGCAATGCCTGCAGGACTTCCCCTCCGGGAGGCAATTTTTTTACCCTTACCTTCAAGTCCATCAGTATCTCCACAGCTCTCTACTGGGAGCTATCCCTAGGTCAGCCAGCCAGCCAGCCAGCCAGCCAGCTCTGACCTTCTCCTTTCCAGGTCTGGGCCTCAACTAGGCTGCCTTAAGTTCTGCTGCTCCTTTTGTAGTTCCTCCCTGGCTCCTGACTGGCTGGATTCCCCACAGCCACTCTAGCCTTCTGGGAGGACTTCTTTATGGTCCTCTTAGCCTTAGGGCCTAACCCCATTACAGGCAGTCTTTTGTCTTTTTGTTAGAGCTGATTGAAATGGCTTTCCATCAGACAATGCAAATGGACAAAAGTCAAAATGAGTGATATTGATTCATTTCAATGTAAAAATGTTTATTTCAATAGGTTTAAAACAACAGTCAAAATGAAATGATTTTATGCCATTTAGATTTTATAAAGTATTATTATATGTAATAATATATAGATATTTTATATTATGAAGTTTGACATTATTTAAACCAATTTTTCAATAGTCCCCAATGAACATTTTTCTGAATTTTTGCTCCATGGGAAGTTTTGAAATTCGCAGTTCAGAGCCAAAAATGAAATAAATTAAATAAATAGATTGAAAGGTTAGAACTAGCGGAGGAAGCAGATTAACATTATGCGGATGCTCTGGCAGCGTACTGGTGTCTGGTACGTTTCTGGGCACAATTCAAGGTCTTGGTTATGACCTATAAATCCCTGAATGGGTTGGGGATTGAGGTCGGCTGGGGAGGCTTTGCTCCGTGTTCTTCCACTTATGGAGGAACAGTTGACATCTACATGGAGCAGAGCCTTTTCAGCCATTTCCCCTGGGCTGCTTTCCCCCGGGACTTTCCCTGGCACCAACGTTGAAACTGTTTCGGTGCCAGACCAAGGCCGCCCTTTTTACCTGTGCTTTTATTGGTGTTTAGTTGCTCTTCTCTTCATATGAAACTGACTCATGGTCACACATATCTTATTTCTCTCTCTCTCACACACACACACACACACACACTAGGGATGTCACTGGTTAACTGTGTATGCAAGGGACAAGTTCCATCTGCAACCTCAGGAGCTATTTTGGTGGGGTCATATTATTTACAAATTATTATTTGTAATCAAGTAAGGGTTACCGCCCCCAAATGAGATGGGGGTGCCGCCGTGCTAAGTGTGAAAAGCCACACACTTTAGTTACTGTGTCCCCACTGATATCACACTGACCTGAGTGTGTTGCTAAGACTTCTGAGGACGTAGGCCATGGTCCTTTGTCCTGGGCATTAGCCTACAGTCCAACCAGACCAAATAGCCTGGACATAAAGCACCACCATACAAGGGTGAAAAGTGAGTGTGTGTGTGTGCACATACTCACAGACATGGGTTTAGGGGAAACATCCAGGAAAGAGCCTGAGTTGATTTGTGCAATGAAGACACATCCTAGGCATTACATTATTTGTATCAGGCTCCCACTCATCCAGGTGCTGTACAATTATTGCAGATGGTGCAAAGTTGCACCCTCAGATAATTGTAACATTTTATACAATGGAGAATGAAACCAATGAAAAGTGCGTGTCTCTGGAGGACAAAGCTTGACATTTCTGTAATTCTACAGAGATGATCACCATTACAGATACCATCCATTTTTTCCCTTCAGCAGGAAAACACAGAGGGCCAAAGTCTGCAGCACTGATTTTTATCCTCTGCAATTCCATGTACTTCAGCATGTAAAGGCAGCACAGACTTTGATCTGCAGAGTCTTAATGTGCCTCCAGAAAAATGTGCACATTTTCACCACCAGCAGCTGTATGTTGGGAGATGCATGTGGCACTTAGTTGCATCATTAAGTGTTTTAAAATGCATCACTCAGAACGTCTTAAATTGTCTAACATGAATTCCAAACATTACAATGGCATATTTTCTCCTAAACTACTAGTAACCCTACCACTGTTTTGGCAGACAGCCAAGTATTGCACATTCATGTGGTTTCTTCTGGGTGTGTCTAATAAAAACAGTTACAGCATATTGAGCTCTTTATGGAATACATGGTTTAATTTAGCTATGTTTCATTGGGAACCAACTGGCCATGTTGCATTGAAAAAAAATCTTCAAAGAACTGCTTCTCTTAATAGTGTTTGATGCCAGTAATTTTTACCCAATCTCTTAAGATTCAGTTTTAGAAATCAATCTGCCTCTCTCAGAAAGACCTGTAGAAATTGCAGCCTGTCCAGCCATGCACAGTCAGATCATTTTGGGATAACTTCACTAGAAGGAAAATAAATACATAAATAATTAATTTTAAAAATCTGCTTAAAGCAGTAGTCTTCCAAAAAAAGCAGAAACTTTCCACAATTGCTCAGATTAAAATTCTACCTTAAAATAAATATTACATAAGAAAATTACTCTGATATAAAATGCACTTTGATTTATTTTAGGGCTTAAAATATACCTAGAAGAAAGCTATCATTAGTGCTCACATAATTCATACCTTTAGTCCCATATAGCCATGGAATCTGTGTGGGCAGAAGTTGAGGTCACCATATGGAGTATGTTTAAAGGTACACCAACAACATAAAATCAGGGGTTTTTTACAAGTATATTTAGACTCCTCATCTCATAAGCAGCAGGTCTGCCTGCCCCTATAGATTTAATTTTGTTCCAAAATGTATAGGTTTTGATTTGTTCAGGTAAACACGTTGTGTATGAATGAGTGAAACGTTAAAGGAGGATGCATGGACACCAACTAGAGTCTTCATGACATAATAATTAATGATAATGAGATGAGAGTAATCAGTTTTCTTGCACCTGAAGATCTGATTGAGAAGAATACCTTGTTCCTTCATAAGAACATTCCTAGCATACAAAGGTACCCCGAGATAGGGATGCTATCTACAAGCCCGACAACATACTTATTCATTCAAGACACAAGAATATAATTCAGGGTATCAGACGTCTAAGGGAGCTGTTTGTGATGTGCATTGCTGCGGAGACAGACTCACTACAAGCACGGAATCTGTGGGGAATACAAAACAGGCAGGAGTATCAGGTAGCAGGTTTGGGGTTTGTCCACTGCATAAGACGACTACGATGGGTGAGTAGTTTGAATGGGAGATAATCAGAGACACCATACAGAGAACCACAGAACTGACTATGGCATAACTCCAAGAATGGAGAACAAGGGATGAGCTGATGAAGACTGTACGAAATCAACCCAAGGTCAATGGGGCGCAAAGATCACTTGTCTTCAAAACTGATCTAATTGGGAGGCCTATGAAAAAGCCAAAAGAGATGCCCCATGGCCGAAGATGGAGCAGGAGAGAAGCACTAGTAATGTGAGAGCATTCCATGCGGGTACCAGTGCCTAGAGGGAGGGATCTCCACCTCAAAGTGAGTCTGATAAAGAACGAAAATGGTCTCTAAGAATGCTACAGAAAAAATGGGGGAAGTTCTTAAGTGAGCTTCTTAATGGAGAGTGTGACCAGCGTATAAGCCCCACACTAGAACTGAAGGGGTGAAGGTTCAACACCAGGCTCACACCATCCTGCCCACCCATGCTTTTAGTACTTGTTCCAGCGCGAGGAGGACTTTCAAAGGGAGCGAGACAGCTCAGAAGGGGCCTGACAAGGCTGGGAGAAGGAACGATTCTGAAGGTTCCTGAGGAAAGACATTGCGGAGACCTCCTGGTGAGAAAGAACCTGCCTTACTCCTTTGAGGCAGACTGTAAGATGTTGACAAGAGAGTGAGTGGCAGGAAGTGGCCCAGGGTGGCAGCCTTAAGGGGCTGAACATTTGATAACCCTTACAGGGCCCTGGGCCCGCGCCCAAGCTCCTCAAACAACCCACCTGCACTCATTAAGAAAGGCACCAAACCCCTCACCTTCTAGTCTCTCCCCCTGACCTTGCAGGGGAAGGCAGGAAAGGATAAATATCCTTTGGAACCACCACAGGGACTGGATACTCATGGGGGGGGGGGGGTCAATAGTCAAACTGTATATCTTCCTACTGTCCCTATCACCTCAGGAATTGCTAAGACGGAGGGATAATCTGACCCCTAATAAAAGACAGACTGCCACAGATGTTAAGGTGGCCCCAGAGAAAAAGTAGAGGCATAGGGAACAGAAGCCAACTGCCTGATCATTGAGTGATGCCACCAGCAAACTACACCTTCCAACACAGTGGGTGTGAGAAAGTCAGGAAATGGAAACAGTAGCCGGTGACTTTTCACCAGTCATACCCTGCAAATAATCAACTGGGGACAAGCAAAGTGAACAGTCCACATGGAGCCCTTAGCCCAGGGGTGGGGAACCTTTTTGGGGGGGCTACTGACCCACTGAAAAATCAGCCAGGGGCCACACACAAGTAAGAAGTAAAGTGAGAAGCTCCTGACTGAGAAGGAGAAAGACACTCCCCACATTCCCCTCACACACCAGAGTCTAGGGGGGCCCAGGCTAATAGATTCTGTGTGCACCAGCCCTGCAGGTAGGGGGCTGGGGGGCTAGAGCACCAGCATGGGCTCCCCAATGCTGAGCTTCGAGGGCCAGATCCAGGCAAGTTGGGGGTCACATCCAGCCTCCAGGCATGAGGTTTCCCACCCTGCCTTAGACTGAATTTTGTTCACAGAAATTAAGCGGTGAACATGTATGAATAACAAATGCATGCCCAGAAATCAGGACTGGCTTGCAAACACACAAAGAAAACGAAGGGCTGGTATCAGAACAAGGTTTGTTAGCAATGAGTTCGTCAGTCAGGTCCAGCCGAAGTTTAGACCACCCAGTCTAAGTGCCACCCGGTTTTCTCACCAGTCCCTCATCTTTCTCCAAACCTGCCCTCTGTGTTCTGTTTTACTAAGGAAGATGCACTGGGAGCATTGACATGTGTTTGATTTACCCTTTATTTAAAAGGAAACATTTGAGTGCCAGACTGGGGCTGTGGGTGGAGATTACAGAAGGTTAAACACAGCAATTCAGATTTAGCTACCATTGGTCTGCTGCAGCAAACAAAGGGAAAGTATAAATACAGTCAAAGCTCTGTTATCGGGCACTCAACCAGAAATCTCAATTAACGGGCTTCTCTGATATCTCCCAGCACAAATCTTCAATCTAGTAATGGCAACTAATATACTGCTCAGCACATTTTTCAATTGCATGTTCTGCTCTCTACTTACGTGGAAAAAAGGCAGAAGACTAGTTAGCAATCTAAAACCAGGGATTTATTTAAAAAGCAGCTTCCAAGGTGGGTATTAGGGTCACGACAGATTCTACCCCAGTCTTCTACCTCCATGGACAGTGGGTATAAAAGACAGGGGAAGGAACTGCCTTCCCAAACAGTCAGCCTGGCTCCTCCCACACTCTCCCCCCGTGTTCATCTCCCCTTCAGCAGGGCTGGATTGAGGTCTTCATAGGGTCTACGCACTCTCCTAATCATAGGCCTTTTAATCAGATTATATACAAATATATAAAGGAGAAATGCCCTCTTGCCTATATGCCTACTATCGCCCACTAATTTTCACTCTTGAAAGTGATGCGCTCTGTGAGCAATTCATGGTACTTCATTCTAAAATAACAGCCATTTTTATGTGTACTACAATTATACTTAGGATGTAGCTCAGACGTTCCCAAACTTTTTGACACGGGGAACTAGTAAATCCATGCATGAGCTTTTGGAGCACAGGTAAAATTCATTTGTATATTTGCATATTCATTAAGCAAATGATGAATATTCAAATAAGTTGTTTCTGGTCCTCCCAAAGTCCCCAGTACCAGCGTTAGCAAAGCTTTTGATACGGTCACCCACAATATTCTTGCCAGCAAGTTAAGAGAATATGGATTGGATAAATGGACTGTAAGATGGCTAGAAAGCTGGCTAGATCAGGGTTTCCCAAAATTTATACTTTAGTTGGAACCCGGTTTTTTTCAGTACTGTTTTTTGCAGCCCAAAAATATAAATGAATATAAAAAACGAATTAAAAATGAATAAATTTTCAGTGTTTCACCCGGCTGCATCCTCTGCCCACCCTGGGCCAGGGCTTGGGGGACCCAGCACCGCATAGGCACTCCAGGAGGCAGGAGCAGGAGCAGTTTGAAGGTAGGGTATCTGGTTAGGACAGAGGGTGCAAGGAGGGGTAGAGTTGCAAGGGGTCCAGTTTTGTACCGGACAGTCCAGTATTTGAGGATTTTGTCCGGGAAACAAATTGAGAAAATACTGGATATATAAAATGTCCGGTATTTTCTAATTAGGTAAGTTTTATTATTATTAGGTGTATCAGTCCGTAGCCGCGAACTGCCTGGCTAGTAGATGTGCTCACGTTGTGTTCCCTCCCTCCCCCCACTGATCTCCCCCTGTCAGTCCTGCTCCCCCAGATGACTCCCCTGGCCAGCTCTGCTGCTCCCGTCCAGCCCTGCTTCCGGAGGGTGGTTCTCCAGTCTTTCTCCTCCCGATCTCCCCTGTCCAGTTCCCCCACCCCCTATCCAGCCCTGCTTCCACCGCCCACCTGCCCCAATCTCCACCGGACAGCTCCACTACCCCCAACCCTGCTTCCAGCTGCTGTCCCCTCCCCGATCTCTGCTGGGCAGCCTGGCTGCCCCCAACCCTGCTTCCTGGCGGCCAGTTCCACCCCCAAACACACCTCCTCCCAGCCCTCCCGGCAGCCACGTTGAGGCCCAGTATTTTTTTCCCGTGGCTCGGTAGCAGGCCATGACCCATAGTTTGGGAAACGCTGATGTAGCTGATAGCTACTCTGCTGATAAAGAAAAATAAGGGGATGTTGTTGCGACGACTGTATAATTTGATTCAGCAGTTTTCTTTTCTTACTTTCAAGTCCATTATGAATTCTTGGTAGGCCCCTAAACTTTTTGTAGGTCCTTAACTTGTTTGTTGGCCCTAGGCACTGTGCCTCTGTGCCTAATGGATAATCTGACCCTGCCCATTAGCCTGTCTCCTCCAGTCTCCTGGCTCTGTCTTGGCTTCAGCCCCATCTAAACTGGAGCTCTCCAGGGAAGATGCCAGGGCCAGCAAAGGCTGGGGCCATACACTACCCTCTGTGGTCCCAGGGACAGGACTGGGGCCTTACCTCCTGCAGCCCGAGGTTCACCCACCACCCATACTTATACCTTCTATCTCCACAAGGATACGTGATGTTAATAATGATGACCCCGAGGCACTGCAAGATCCTGAAGTGCCTTCTGAATCAAAGAAAGTTTCAATTATGTCCAGCATAGTTTTAGTGGCAAATATATTTTTAGTGACCTGAGTGTAGTGTCCGTGAAGTGTCCACAGTGATCTGTAACATCCTAATATAACCTAGAGCATACAAAACTTAACTGGATACACCTCAGTGCTTCAAGACACAAACTGCAATGGGATTGGTGAGTACATCTACCCTATTTTATACTTTATTATGTTGTATTCTAATTCTTTGAAAATTGATCTTGCATCAGTAAGGTATGACACACAGTTAACCAGAATATTCGATTAACTAGCCCCCTGCATTCTGTCAATATGCCAGATAACAGAGCTTTTACTATAGCACCTATTCAATTATCAAAATAGTTGGGAGTCTGTTTATGCCTTAATACTGATGGAATCGAAAGCCAATTTTGCTGTGTGTGTAAAATGAGATGAAGCGAGCAGTGCAAGAGACCAGTGGAATGATTTCTGCCTGCAATCCACACAAAGCAATTTGTAGAGGCACAAGAAAATATATGAATAAATCTATATAGCAGTGCCTTGGAGTAGCCAGTATATAAAAAAGATCTGTACTCTACTCATGCATTAAACATGTAAAACCTGAGGCAGGAATGGAATGTGTCTGTCATGACCGGTGATATAGTGACCTATCCAGCTAAACCCTCTTAGATCACTGAATACCACACTGTATATATTGTTTCTTAAAACTGCTGACAAAATAAGTGTTTTGAAAAAATCGATCATGTAACTCCCAGAAGATCTTAAAGCAACTGCAAAACAGAAAGGCAAATTATCCAGCAATACAGTTATTGGTCAGCTGCCATTAACCAATTTAAAATGGTTCTAAAATTGAGAGCTTGTTGAGTTTTTTAAATTTTATTTGTAAAGAGGTTAGAGAAATGACTTGATCATATTTTTTTCAACATAATAGTAGTTTTCAATTTCTTCTTTCTCAAGCTGTTGTCTCTCCTGGGCTGGGGCTACCAGCAAGAGGCAGGAAGAAGGCTGATTGTAATCCAACCAGTCATGTCAAGTAATAGCCAAGGGAGAGGATTATGTGACAAGGAGGGCTTTTTCTCATAGGGGGAGCTCATTAGGAAAGAGATTCCAATTTCCTTAGGAAGAAAAAGGATATTTGACAGTCCGTATCTTGTGTAAAAGGAGGAAGTTTGATTTGGGGAGGAAGGATGGGATCATCCTTGGTTGGGCATTGGGAAATCTAGTTTCAAATTCCCATCTATGCCATAGACTTCCTGTGTGGCCCTTGAGTAACTCTGGCTATGTCTTTGCAGCAGTGTAAACTCAGACTCAAGCTTGAGTCCAAATAGTCCTTCCAGGTACGCACAAATCTCTCAGACACAGACTTCGAATCCTAGGAAGCTGCAGAGGAAAAGGGTCTGAGCCCATGTCATGATATGGCTCAGAGTTCACACCCTATTTCTTTGACTTGTCATGGGAATCTGCTAAAACTAGTTCACAATTCATGGTCCAAGTTTCTTTATGTAATCTCCTTTTTCCTCCCCGGATTACTCGGGAGCAGGTCACACTCACATCTGTGCCAGGGCGCCTGATGGTCTTGACATAAAAGGAGATCCTGAGTACCCCAATGGTGATGTTGTTTGGTTGGGGAAAATCCTATCCACGCCCTTGCTGTAGTCCCTTGCTCATAAAGAATGCACAATGGCGGTGCCTCCACCTGGCTGGCCTTGTACACACTTACTGGTGTGCCTTGAGAGCCTCCAAGAATAAACTCATTCCAGCAATAATCTGGATCTAATTCCAGAACAACAACTACAAATCATATACATCTAATAGATTACATTAAAATAAACAATCTTTACTTAACACAAATAAACAGGGTTTAACAGATTATCAATGAATAACATTAACAAAGTGCACAACAATAACATATCTAGATTTGCACGCCCTTACTCCCAATACTGATCCCATCTCAGAGTGGGCACACCCCTGAACTCAGAGTCCCAGACTCTTGCTTGCGTGGGTGCGCTTGAAGAACTGCAACTGTAATGGAGATTCTCTGTAGGCAGTATGTATGTGGGTCCAAGCTAGGCAACAGCTCTATCCCAGGCAGCACTTTTCCAAAAATGCCCAATTACTTACAATCTCATGCTGTGCCTATCAGAAGCAGCCTGCTAGATCCCAGTTCCAAAGGCATCTAGTCCCAGTCTGTAGCTGCAGTCCAACAGCCCCTGGACTGGATCAAACTCCTCCACAGCAGCCTGGCTCCCTTTCTGTTCCAAAATCCAAGGGCAGAGCCCCAGAGTGCTCGGCCTCTCTTCTCATGCACATGGAGAGACCCCGATCTCCCACACAAGAGTCACTTCCTTCCTGTTTTTCCCAAGGGCTCGTGGGAATTGTAGTCTGTGAGGCTAGATTGCAGCACACAGGGTCTTCCCAGAAAATAAGCAGAGGCACCTTTAGTAAGGGGACTACATTTACCAGAAAGGCACAGATTTTTGTTATGGCCATTCCTGTAGACATTACATCGCCATGACTTTATGTATCTGGCTCGGTAATCACTCAATGATCAACACAGCCATCTGGAAACAGCGAACGCTGCGTGTAGCTGTGGGAAAATGCAAGCCTTTTGAAAAACTAGTCCATGTCAGTTCAAGTTTGTATCAAAGCCACTACATCACCCCACCTCACCTCACCCCACGCCCAGCCCAAGTAATTTTGAAATTTTTGTAAACCAAAAACAGCTTTGGTTTTTTAAAAATGTACCCTTGTCTCTGCGCTACTTTAATTGCAATTAGCCAGGCTGTGTCCAGGGGGATTCTGCGAACTGAAACATCCCTTCACCGTACATTGCAGCTCCATGTTGAAATATCACATTTTATTTCCTTGAAATGACAGAAAGATGGATTCTGTGGTCCTCCATAGAGCTATTTGCGACAATCACCATCTGTGTCGTCTCCTATTGCAGGCCCCTCGACCTCTGCTGACTGCTATAGCTCCACAGCTTGCCCCTAGTGCAGCACAAATCTGGCCCAATGTACTGTCATGGTCTGTTCCAGGAGGAAGCATTTCTGTGATGAACTGCTAGTAGAAAGTCTTGAGAGGGCCATCAAGTTAGTCCAATACCAGAAAGAGAAGGGCTTAAGACCAGAGAGAAGGCATGCCAAGAGGCAGGAGGAAAGCTCTAGGCTCAGCAAGGAGCTTAAGGAGTGGGCTTCAACCCAGGAGAAGACATTTACTACTCAGTTCCTGGAACAGGAACAGTGGCTAAGGGAGACCAGAGCTCAGCAGAGAGCATAGACAGACATCTATCAGGAATGGTCTAGACCAGTGGTGGCCAACCCGTTACAGACAAAGAGCCAAAATAGTGGTGGATACTGTGCAAAAAGCCAAGGGAAAGAAGTTGTTGAGCAGAAACAACAACAAAAAAACCCACTACCCCTTTAAGAGCCACATGTGGCCCAAGCAGGCTTCTGTCGGCCGCACCATCAGATCTCGCTGCCACAAGCAGCACCCTGACCAGGCAAGAAAAAAAGGTCAGAGCAAGGGAACACAGAACAGCCGTGGGTGCGGGAGCCAAGCCATGGGTGTGGGAGATGCAATTTTTCCTTTGAAGTGCCACATGTGGCTTGCAAACTGCAGGTTGGCCACCCCTGGTCTAGATGGTGCTTGGTCCTGCCGTGAGGGCAGGGGACTGGACTCAATGACCTCCCAAGGGCCCTTCCAGTTCTACTGTCCTATGATTCTATGATTGTTTGAGTAGCTGATATCAATTGTGACGGTAAGATTATCAGCTCTTGCTGCTTTTCCCTCACCGCGGCAGGATTCCTCTGTGATGTGTCCTCAACCCAGAAACAGCTTGGAAAACTCCATATCTGGGTAACCTGTGCAATCTGGCTGCCTGAGCATCTGAGCAGGGAAATTAAAGCCCATGTAGCCCTCCATCTTGACCTCCTTAACTGTGGATACCTCCACCCTTCTCTCCCTGTGCCACCTGCCCAGAAAATGAGGAAAGGAAAAGAAGAGTGGGAGAGGGTGTTTGAGGGCATGTAGAGGTAGGGGAGTTCGGTCACGTTGGAATTTTTCTTTTTCTGTTGGGTTTTTTTTTGTTTCTAGAGCTGTTCCTTTTGTAGCTGCAGTTTGTGTGTGGTAGCAATGGGTGAATATTACCCTTTTAAAATACATTTATAAATATTGCCTTTCAAGTCATCAAGAAAGTGTATTGCTATCACTGAATCTCATCATACAATCATAATCTGAACTAACAAAGCTAAAACACGTGCTCAGGAGCAATTAGGAATTAGTAACAAACACTATTCCGTGGTTCAGGGCAGTACAGCAATATACATTTCACTGGCTTCCTCATATGAACCCATACTGTGAATCATCTCCCCCCAGCCCTGCCATTCCATAAGCTGGCATGGTCATTTGCACCTACATCGCATGGCAATCAAGCCCCCACCCCCTCCGCACACTGAACTCTCTGCAAATCATTTAGCCCCATCCTTCCCATGAGCAAATTCACAAAGATGCTCTTCTCCACCTTCCCTTGGGTCATAATGTGGGAGCACAAATCACCCCGACTTCCATCTCTGGCTCCGGAGACAGGTACTTTATCTACCGTGCCACTGGAGAAGCCCCCCCCCCCCAACCTCCCTACATTCTGGGCCCCCCTTATCTGTCCTATGTCCCAAGGTTGCCATGTCCATGTCCACCATGATAGGTGCCCCAGAGTCCTAGTTTCAAGCCTGAACTAGGAAACCTTTAAATGTACAGGTAGTAATGCTCTGGGTTCTCTAACACAGGTCAGCTGATTAGGCTCCCACTACCCTGGGCTTGCATCTCAGTGTAGACATTTCCTCTGTGCCTCAGCCGCTCATATGTTATGTTGTTTGGTCTGGCTTGCCTATTTTGGGTGGAAGCTCTTCAGGGCAGAGACTTGCACTCTCTACCTGTTATTACAATTAAAGGTCTATGCTGCATTCAGGGAGTGTGGCTGCCGCTCCTATAGACATGGTTGAGCTAGCTTTAATCTAGTAAGCTGGAGGACCACAGCAGTGTGCATTTTCAGCCTGTGCTGGGCCTGAGCAGGCAAAATGGGTCAAACTAACTCATTAAATAGCTCCATCTATTTTAATCATTTTCTTAAAATCTCAAGAAGTTTACTCAAATTTTATTCACATACAAAAAATATGGAGCCAGGTGGGTATTGCATATCAAAACGTGTAAAAACATCTGTTCTCTAAAATGGCTTCTTTACTGTTGTTTAGCAACTGAGGTACGAACAAACACTTGTCATCTTTATTGACACGGCAATCGTATTCAGGAGAGCCATAAACCCATGATGACCAGGAACAGCTGTGGAGCATGTTGATAAGGATGAGAAATACATTCGGGGGGGCTTTTTCAAACAAGGACACCTCATTCATAGATTCCAAGGCTTGATGAGACTTGTATTCATCCAAGGCTGGCCTCCTGTGTAGCACTGGCCATTACACTCTGCCCCCGTCCGCAACTAATTGCTAGAACATCTGCTAGAAAACAGCCAATATTGATTTAAAAAGCATCACCGATCAAGACTCCACCACGGCTCTTGGTATATTTTTCCAATGGTGAATTTCCCTCACTGTTAAAAACGTATACCTTATTTCCAGTCTGAATTTGTCTAGTGTCACCTTCCAGTCACTGGATCATTTTACATTCAAGAGACTAAAATATTTGTTACCATGTTGATGCTTATATACCAGAATCAAATCACCCTTTAATCTGCTCTTTATTAAGCTAAATAGATTGAGCTCTTTGAATCTATGACTATAAAAACAAGTTTTCTATTCCTTTAAAATCATTCTCACAACTCTCCTCTAAATCCTCTCCAATTCATCAAATAGCCTTCTTGAACTCTACACACCACACCTGGACACAGTTTTTCAGCAGTAGTCACACCAGTGCAAATACAGAGGTAAAATTACCTCTCTACTCCTACTTGAGGTTCTCATTTGTGCATCCCAGGATTTCATTAGCACTTTTGGGGTACGTCTACACTACAACACTATTTAGAAATAACTAGTGCTATTCCAAAATAGCTTAGTCCACATCTACATCGCAGGCAGTTATTTCGAAAGTGTCAAAATACTGTCAAGCTGGAGGACTTCTTACTCTGAGTCCTGTAACCCTCATTGTACAAGGAGTAAGGGAAGTCAGAGGAAGAGTACTCTAGTTTGAAATAAGTGCTGTGTAGATGCTCCAAATTTCAAAATAAGCTATGCAATTGATGTAGCTTTGCGTAGCTTATTTTGAGTTAAGCCCTGCTGTGTGGGCACAACCTATGTGACAGCATTATATTTGAAATTCATGTTCAGTCGTTTAACCTTCATGACCAGCAATGCTTTTTTTGTTAAAAAAAAAAAAAAAAAAAAAAAAAAAAAAGGTGCCAGTACTCAGTACTCCAGGGGAAAAGTTGTTGAGCAAAAAAAAGACTCAGACCAGCCGACAGTCGAAACTTTGCAGAGGTGCCATTCTTTCCAGGTAAGCTCTGATTGGAAGTACCAAGAAGTACTGTCACAAAGAAAAAAGTATTGATGACCAGGACCTCAAATCTTTTTCAGTCAATTGCATACCTAGGAACTTAACTGGAGCTGTGAGTGTTCCAAAACGAAGGCATTAATTACTGATTTAGCCTAAATACTGATTTAGGTTGCCTAACTTTAGGCTTCTGAGTTTGAAAATTTTAGTCCAACTAATACCTCATATCCCCATATTCCTGGCTTTTGCTCTGCAGGAATTTTCACAATGATGAGCAATAGAATTTCTGTTTCTAGGTCACGTGCCACGCCAGGTGCTCCACATGGCTCTGAGGGCTGGGGGTGGCAGGTGTATTATGGTCTGGGAGGTGCTGAGGGTTGGCTGCTCCTACCCCCACCCCTTCTGCCTGAGGCCCTGCCCCTTCTGAGGGAATGGAGCTAAATCCCCCCTCCCCTTACCCTGAGAGCTGTGATGGCTGTTGGTCCCATTGATCACACCCAACACTTTCAAAAACTGAGGAAGTTGAGATCTGGATTCCCACCTCCAAGCCAATCAGGGCCTGAGGGCGGGGGAGCACGTGAAGCCTCCTCTCATCCTGCCAGGAGTGCGTAGCGCTTTTAAGTGCCACACACTGCTCGCAGGGCAGAGGCAGAGCGGAGGAGGCTTCACGTGCTCCCCCGCCCCCAGGCTCTATTAGGGGCAGAGGAGTGCAGGAAGTCTCCTCCCTTGCCAGGAGCACGGGCACCTAGGGAGAATGTGGTGGGGTGGGGCAAAGGCACTCCCTCACCCCCAGAGCAATCACTGTCTGGGGATGGGAAACCCAGGAGTATCCTGGTCCCGCCCCTTCCTGTGGGGCCCGGGGCTACTTCAAAAATGTCCGTAGTGGTCCCTGGCAAAAAATGGTTGCCTACCCTGGCAGGGAGTGAAATGATGGAGTTCATGGAGTTCAACAACCCATCAAACTTTGCGTCTGAGGCCCAGACTGTACCAGAAGGCAATTGACAAATTGGGGACGGACGGACACACACACACACACACACACACACACTCTCTCTCTCTCTCTCTCTCTCTCTCTCTCTCTCTCTCAGTCCATGAGTCAAATAGGTGCTTCTAGGCTTTGTTGAATCAACTAATTTGGGGGAGAGAGGAGGCATAAATGTATTCATAGATTTGAAGGGTTAAACCTCACACTGACAGGGGAGTTCCTTAGGGTGTGGCACAAAGGGAAGTCACTAAAAGGGAAGAATGCAGGTCGAGTAACAAAAATATCCTGAAAGAGAGATCTCTGGAAAGAATAATGGTGTCATACACCACCTGAAGGCTGAAACAGAGTTTAGCAGGTTATTTTTCCTCCAAGAGAGAACGTAAATAATGACTTAACCAACCAACCAAACAATGGAGGTACTAATTGTTCTCATCCACCTTTTGTAACTACCTGGACAATCTATTCCCAATGAACAATAGGTTCCCAAACTGGGGAGCGCACCCGCCCTGGGGGGGTGTGAAGAAATTCCAGGGGGGGAGCCAAGTGACCTAGCCCCCACCTCCCCTCATCAATTCCCCCCCCCCTCCCCCGAAGAAAGTGCCCAGTCCATCTGGTAAAAAAATTCAGAAAATACCATGTGAAATGTCCGGTATTTTCTGTTTTTCCTGGCTTGCGTGTCCAGCTCGGGCTGGCTGGGGTGGGAGGAGGATGGAGAGTCCTGGGCAAACATCAAAATGGCTGCTCTTAAAAGGGCAATAACTGTTCTGCTCGTAAAAGGGAAACCTTTTTTTTTTTTTCCGTCAACAATTTTTCCCCTGGAGTAACAGCACCTTTTTTTACACTGGTCCCGGGAATTAAAGGGGCCATGACTGTTTTTCGGCCCCAGTCATTTTTTTTTTTTTTTTTTTTTTTTTTTGCCTAAGAAGTTTTGCTGTTATTTTGGGAGGGTGGGGGAGGGAGCATGAGGGTTTCTCAAAAATCAAAAAGGGGGCATGATGCCAAAAAGTTTGGGAACCACTCATCTATTAACTGTCTTTCTTCTTTTTTTCCTCCTCCCTTCCATTCTCTTATTTATTCTTGGATTTGGACTTTTAATACTCCAGTCATCTGAAGAAGTGGGTTGTGCCCGCAAAAGCTCATGATACCATCTACATGCTTTGTTGGTCTTTAAGGTGCTACTAGACTATTTGTTGTTTTTTTGTTTTTCTAGTTACAGACCAACTTGGCTACCCCTCTGAAGCTTTTGAATTCTTCAGGTAGGCATAGGTCTCCGTTGCTGCTCATTTTAGACCCATCTTTACCATTGTGTATTGCAAAGCTGCCCGTCAGAAGGATTAGTGCAGCCCTGTCCTCCAGACCACAGAGGCTCCCAGCCAGCATAAAATAGGAGGATTTATTGAACATTGAACCCAGTATATGCCACAGAGGCAGATCCAAGTTCCATGCGGGAACTATAAATCTCAGGGGCCCTTGTACCGCGAGGTCTGGGCACCTTTGTTGACATCACAGAGCCTCCGGAGCCATGGCCAATGGTCAGGTGGGGGTTGGGCTGAGCAGGAGCCTTCACATCCTACGCTGAAGCACAACTCCAGCAGTCTTAGATTCATCAGTTACTATGACTATAGGAACAGGCTTTCTGATACCCCCTTCGGATTCGTGTTCACATAGGGCTTATGTTGTAATTAAGTACAATCTGCTTTCATTATGTTTCTAGAGGAAATAACAACAGATTGACTAAGCTGCAAATTGACTTTAGCTTTCCTTGTCACCTACCACAATTTGGAGACAGACAGTGGTTAAAAATGGCTAAAAGAGATGTTATTTTTGCAGCCATGAGGAATCCTCACTGGCTTTGTAAATAAATGCTCCAAGTTCTTTGAAAACATCCATGAAGTTTTGAGTTATGTTATATATTTTTTTTTGAAACATACATTTGTGAGTTAAGAAAATACAAACATCCTGCTTAAAAGTTTCCTGGTAGCAGATTGCCTCCTGCAATCTCAGGCTACATCTAGACTACACTGATCTATTGGAAAAAGGTACGCAAATTGCACTTTGCAATTTGTGTACTTTTTTCCAATCGTTTTTTCGAAAGAGGCTTTTCTGAAATTTGGTCCGTCTACACTGGGCCAAATTTCGGAAGAGCCCTTCTTCCTCATGGGAGGAAGAGCAAATAAAAGTGGAAGAGCAGAAGCGTTCCCTGGACACAGTGCAATTTTTCTGGGATACCTTGGTATCCCGGAAAAAACCCATAGTCTAGATGTAGCCACTGTTACATTTTATGCATTCTACAAGGGAAGACTTGTCATGGTTTCTTCTCTAATATTATTCTCATACACAGTGATTGTGCAATTGCCACAAGAGCTCAAATGAAACTTACTGTGTGATCTCACATCATTCATCCCGCCATACCACCCAAAACGTTCATGTATTGAAATGATGTAATTCTGAGCCATCACAAGATTTTGTACTGATGAGTCTCGGTAGGACTTTTGCATTTATTGAGTGCCAATGTCACACCAGCGTGTGGGTATGTGACCCTGCTTGTTTATAATTAATATGATTTAGCTCCAGAATCAACCAACCACAACAATCAGGAATTACTTCATAGTTAATTCTGTAACCCTTCCCAGGCATTTCTGTTGAAAGCAGAATATTCATTGCAGAGGATGAGGCAAAAGTGAGGAACCTAAGGCCCAGGGGCTGAATGAGGCCCCTGACTTGCTTGGATCCAGCACCTGAGGCTCAGGGTTCCCCCTCCACAGCATTGGGGAGCCAACGCTGGCACTCCAGCCCCTCTCCACCACCCCACAGGGGTAGAAGCACACAAAATCTACTATCCATGGGCCTCCTTAGGCTCTGCTATGTGAGGAGAATGTGGGGAGTGTCTTTCTCCTTCTCAGTTGGGGACCATGTCCGTGAGGAATTTTTTTTAATCTTCCTACATGTGTGTGGCACCCCAACTGATTTTTCACTTGTGTGCGGTGCCCCAACTGATTCCCTACCCCTGATGAGGTCTATCCCCACCATATCCCCTTCAATTATTCTACCAGTAGATGTTTAAATCCTCAAGATGCTTAGGCCCTGAACCAAAACCCATTCATTTCAATGGGAATTTTTCCATTCCCTTCAGTGGATTTTGTATCAGACCCTCACTCCTTTAACACCTAGGGCCCGAGTTAGAACACAATAGCTTCTCTCAGATGTTAGCATTAAGCCCCAGTCTTGCACAGTGACATACAGAGCTGTATCCCATCACAGATGCCCTCTGATTGCAAAGTGGATCTGACCCCACCCATCACTTTGCAGGATTGTGGCTTAAGTTAGTCTATTGATTTCAAGTTTGTTCAGAGCCAAATCGGTGACATGGAAAATCTGTGTGAAGTTAAAAAGGAAAAAATAGATAAGAAACAAAATGGAAACAGCCACTTGATGTTAATGCTTTTTAATTATTTTCATATCTTTAAAAACACGTTATTAAAAATTAAGACAATGTGTTGCCAGTTTCTGTACAGCTATATGAAAACATTGAAATTTGTACATCAAAATATCAGCGACAAGCAACCCTTATTTGACACACATGAACATTTCCCTTTTTAAAAGGGTCCCAAATAGAAAAAAACAACCACCCAACCCCAGTCAGAAAACCTACTATTGTAACACAGTAGAGGTCTGAGGCTGGGAAAGCAGATTACTTTAAGCAAGCACCACCAACAATAAGTACTGAATGAACAGAAGAGCAACGAGACAGTATAAATAGAAAATTTTAGTCCTGAATCAAAAGAAACTTATACACAGAACATCCATTTCTATAGGAGAAACATACACTAGAATCCTATTCAAGTCGTCTTGGTTGGAGGGTCTCTAAGATAAAACATTACCTCTAAGACCCATTCCTTCCAGTGGGAGTTCCTATGTGGCCTGTCCTAGTTAGTCACAGGTGAACTGCACCCAACTTCATGGATACATCACTTTAAATGTTAATCTACTTTTTCTATCCACTAAAAACTGTATTGCCTGAGCCAGCATGCCTTGCTCGGGGAAGAATCTTCTTGGTCTCTATGAGAAATACATTTGACTGGGAATAGTGATTGTTTTAGTCAGATAGGATTGGCCCAGTAATCTCATCTATTGTGTTTTACCCACATTTAATCCTTAACTAGAGAGATCTGCTGATTTAGCAGATATACATTTTGGGATCCGGGAATCCATAAAAGAGTTTGAATGGATACAAGTTTTTATTTACTACTTAGAAATCTCTTGACAACTATTGTTTTCATGCCAGAAAGGAATAGTACCTAGGATCCCAAGTTTAATCACCTGTTACCGCAACAATGTATTGTAGGTGTTTACACTGAAATAGACAGTCACAGTTATAGCTAATTTTCTGAGGTTCTGCTGCTTTCGAAGGCAGATACAGCTGCTCTATAATGCACGTGTAAAATGTTCTTTGCTATACAAAATAGGCACTTTTAAAACCAAGAGCAGTATACTTGGCCTCGAGGACCATCTTGGCTGTCCCAGGAATAATGATTACTAATCAGCCAGGCACTCTCATGGCATCCTAAGACTGCACCACCATAGAGAATAGTAGTAGTATGACTGCACCACCACCATGACCCCCAATAATGTAAAGGGGCAGGCCCTTCTCTTTAGTGAAGCCTTAAAGATTTTTTTGGTCTGTGCTGCCAAGGTAAGTGAAGCTGCTGCATTTGTATTTGGTTGAGAACTAACCGCAGCTTAGAATAAATGTCACTACTGCAACTTCCATTTGAGAAGCCGACTGATGGAATGGTTTAACTTATTTTAAGAATGATGGAGATGGAGGAGGAAATGGAAATGGAGGAGGAAGAAAAGGGAGAGAAGAAGGAGAAAAAGGAGGAGGAGGAGAAGAAAACAAACACAACAAATGGCTGTTATGAGTCATGGACAAATGATATTGTGGATTTCCAATTTTCCTTAAATGACACACTTCAGTTTCCCATCAGGTTTTAACAATTACCATTGCCAATACTTAAGTTCACAGATGTGAGACTATAGAACCCAGGATGCCTGGGATATTTTAGCCAACAGTGGATTCTACAGGGCAGCCAGCTTCCCACTGTAGTGCCAGAGTAATTTCCAAAATCTGCTGTAGTTTTTGTCACTGTATTCACATGAATTGGCTTTCAAATGCTCCAGAATCCCAGGGACTCTGACTATTAAATCTTCATAAGACTTGGAACTACTTTAATAGCTATATATGGATGTTCCTGAACTTCATATTTTGCAATGCAACCAGTGCACTGATCCAAAAAAGAAAAAGAAAAAAAAGTACCCCTTAAAATTAACAAATAAGTCCTTCATTGATAATGCCTTCATAAGTTTAGCATTAAAACCAGCAAAACAAATCCAAATCTTTGACATGTAATATGAATATCTAGATTTTTAAAGGATCAGTAAAAATAGCAGCAGCATATCGGAAACAATTATAAAACAGTTAAATTATATTTTGAGATGCACCAAAATAAAACACACATCTCAGTTTTAACAGGCTAAAACATAGATTCTAATAATTGATATATACAGTAGATATTTGTGCATTTGCTTTTGCTAAAGACAATAAAGCCAGTGAACCTGTTTGGGAGCACATTGAACATGTAAATTTTCAGTCTGAAATTTTCACAGATTTATATATTTAAGAAAAAAAATAATTAAAAATGAGACAACCTGAGTAATGCTCTTTTTAAAGTGAGCAATCATTATTCAATAAATCACATATTGCACCTTTACGTAAATCCTTAAAAATGCTCTAAAATAGAAGTATCAGCCAGAAATGAGAGGCGTTCCCCTCTCTCTCTCTCTCTCTCTCTCTCTCTCACACACACACACACACACACAGAATGACACACAACCCTGACCCTCCGTCTTTTTTCTACATGGAGGCACTGTGATGTAAGGCCTCTGGAGGTTGTGGTGGAATACAAAAAGGGGAAGCAATGTTACTACAATTAAAACTTTGATACTAATCTTACTTAAAATCTATACTCTAATTAGCAGTTTCAGTACAAAAATATAGGGCTCTTGATTATTTTTGTCTACAGAGTAATAACCAGAAAAGGCACAATTTCCACATATCAGCATCCATTTGTACAAGACATTTGTACTCCTTCTTATAAATCGAAAGAAACAGTAAGGACAAATCACAATGAAGCATATATCCGTCAAGTAAGTAGCTAGGCACAGTAGATAAAATATGTTCCTGACTATTATAAAATATATTCCACAGCTCACAAGCCAGGTATCTGTATAAGAAATCAGACAAAATTACAATTTAAAAAGAGCCTGTATAATTAACTATTTTTAATATTTAAAATCTACCTCACTGTTTCCACTTCAAATGTTGTTTCACCTATGAGTACTGTGAAGTTCCCAAGATAAAGCAATTCCCTGTTACTTACAGCTTCTTTTTATACTAACTCACATCTCCAAATAGAATTTTTACATGAGCATCTTCAAATTAGATATACAAGACCAGTGTTCCCTGTAAGCTGTACACCTAGGGAGCCACCCTGAAGAGATGCAATGCTGCCCAGCTGATTAGCAGAGAGCCTACAGCTGGCAGCATATGTTTCTATACATCTGCACATGCCTCAGTGCACATAAAATGTATTCCACACATATGTGGAAAAAATTAGAGGGAGTATTGTACAAGACTGAAAAAAAAGACACTGTACACAAACACATAAAATTAACAGTGCATTTTGTTTTCCTATGTGCAGGACAGTAATGGCCTTCTAGAGACATTTCTTCTCTCTCTTGTTATGTGTGGTAGCCATTTGCCTTCTCAAAGTTTGGTGCTGGTGTAATATTTTCATAGATTGCCATTGCTGTTGTGTTTTGGTAGATAAGGTCTGATTTTTTGTCACTTTGGGATTTAATAATGTCCAAAACACACTGGTTTAGGAAGATATACTGGTCCTAGTGAAAAAAAGAAAAAATAATGAAAGACATTATAGAGTGTAGCAATTACATCATTGTGAAGGTTATAATGTTCGTGGTGCTTTTCAGACACTGGCCAGATGCACTGCAGTATCAATATTCCTGCTGATGATGTAAAAGTAATAGAAGACCGTTGCCCCGACAATCCATAGATCGCTGTGATACAGGTAACATTTTCGATATGGTTAGAAGCAGAAATATACTCATAAGAGGATTTTATTTTCCCTAAATTTAGGCCTCAGTCTGCAACTGACTTTGTATGGAAGGGTTCAGGACACCTGTAGTGAGCTCTAGTGACTTCAATGTTGTCCACACGTTCAGAATCAGCAGCAGCTATAGGCTACGTCTACACTGCAGGCTTTTTGTGCAAGAACTGTTTTGCGCAAGAGCGTGTCCACACTACCATGTGCGTTTGCACAAGAGATGTGCTTTTGTGCAAGAGCGTCCATGGCAGTATGGACACTCTATTGTGCAAGAAAGCTCTGATGGCCATTTTAGCCATAGAGGTTTCTTGCGCAAGAAACCCCTGTTGCCCGTCCATGCTGCCTTCTTGCGCAAGAGCTCTTGCCCAAGAGGGCTT
This sequence comes from Pelodiscus sinensis, assembly GCF_052426305.1. Classification (NCBI taxonomy): domain Eukaryota; kingdom Metazoa; phylum Chordata; order Testudines; family Trionychidae; genus Pelodiscus; species Pelodiscus sinensis. The sequence continues at coordinate 114,936,253 of NC_143056.1, read as the reverse complement.
ATTCCTTGTGGGGCAAGGAACAACTCTTGCGCAAGAAGCCCTCTGTTCTGACGCCGTACTATAAATTTACTTGTGCAAGAACATGTGCAGTGTAGATGCTCAGCAAGCTTTTGTGCAAGAACACTTGTTCTTGCGCAAAAAGCCTGCAGTGTAGACGTAGCCATAGCATGTGCCTCATAATCCAGGAAAGAGGTGTTCAGATCCTTTGAAAGATTTTAGAAAAAAGGACCACTGATACAGGGCATCTTCAAGGTGGTGGAGTATTTCTTTCATGGATTTTGGCTATGCCAAGGTTCTTATGGCTTTTCACAGAGCCCAAGGTGTCGGTTAAACCAACTGCGGCTACTGGTAGAAGCCAACGCATACAGAAAATTATTTCAGACTCATATTTCCATCTGAATGGTCATATGGGTTGTACCACTCTATACCGGGACTCTGGTCTGGCAACATCCATGGTTCCGCTGGAGGACACATGTTCCTCGACCAGAGACACCTGCTGGCTGGGAGTCCAGCTGAGAAGGGCTGGCGTCCGGGAGCTCTGCTGGGCCAGTGGCAGCAGGGCAGTGGCTGGGAAGGGAGGTTGGAATGGGTACGGGGGTACCAGGGGAGAGCCTGGAGGCTGGCAGAAGAGGGGTTGGCAATGACCTCCCCTGCTCCAGCAAACTCCCAGAGGTTCGAGACCAGTGAGGTCTGAGGGTTTCGGATAAGGAGGTTCAACCTGTACCACTATTTTTGCAAGTAATACTTACAAATTAGTATGGTTATTTGGGGCATTTGACAATATTTCGTATGTCATTCAATTAATTAGTCAATTGAAGATGGATGCCCATGGGGGGGGGGGGAGGTTGCTGCTCATTATGGCAGCAGCACAGCTGAACATGAACATGAAGAGGCAGGAGTAGGCAGAAAAACAAAGGGAAGATGACAGGAGTGGTAGACCCAAGACCCTTCTAGCTATCAAGGACAGACGAACAACTCCCCCTTGTGAAAGAGAAGACGTACTTTATCATTTTAAGTAATCTGACAGAACACCCTTTAGCCAGTTTGAAAGAAATCAAGTTGACAGTGGCTTTTTACTATTTGCTCCTTTAAAAATTGACCCCATCAAGTCGAATCTATTCAAAGTTAAAAAAAAAAAGTCCCTGTCATGATGTGAGTGCAGAGGGGGAGCAAGGAGCTGAGGGAGGTCCATGTACCAGTGGAGAAAAGCGTTTTATTGGCAATAGAGCCAAGTGACACAAGTAGTCAGCATTGAAATTAGGCCCTCCAGATTAACTCTTTAAGTGCCTGCCAGTAGAGTTTCAGGTACCAAAGCTGTGCCAGAGTTGCCCTGCCATTTTCTGTGGTTTTTTACATTTCTGTTTTCCTGGGTATTTTAAATGTTTTACGCCCCTTTGTTGATATGTGAAAGACCTACACAAACCACATGGAATAGTCAGCCTGGAGAAACAGTGAAACTGACTATCCAATGTTTTCAGACCCACAAAATAAACAAACTGATTCATAAATGGGAATTCTGTAATTCTGACAGAGATGCTCCACACCAAGAGCTGTGGCAGTGACTACCTGGAAGCACAAATATTTCCCCCGAGCCTAAGGAGCAGAGTCTGTGATTTCTCCAGCTTTCACTTCAGACCTATGGAAGAGAAGGGGGAGTCTGTGCAGAACTCCCTGTCCGCACAGGGATGGATCTGGATCTCAATGGGTAATGGTCAACTGTGGAAAATTTTAAAGGAAAAACACAGGCCCAACGGTAGAGCTCCAAAATGGTGCTGCCAGCTGGAATAATTTCCCCCTCAGCCTCAAGCTCTCTCGGCTCACCACAAGGGGATCACTTTGCTCCCAGCTCCCCACCTCTTTGTGGCAGCTTAATGAGTTTTACTATGGTCCATGGGCATAGCTGCTTTCACTGGGAAGATACAGGGCAGGATGAGTGGAAATCTGATTTGGGGATGACTGTGAGGAGCTCCGTGTCCCTTCACTGGGCACTCCTCTGTTTGCTGACAAAAGCAGACCATTTTGAAATGTTGGGTGTGACTAGGAGAAAGCCTCTGAAATGGAACGTATTTGAGTTGCGTAGTTACGTTGCCCTTCGTGAGATATTATGCAGTTATCTTCAGGTATGTTAAATGGAAGAAAAATGTGCCTTACCTCTGTTTGCACCATTAAAGGTCGATGCATTCGAAGGTCATATACTACTCCATACACATCAATCATGTGCTCCAGCTCCATCTGCTGGATCAGGCGGTCAATTGCAATGAAAGTACCAGTCCTGCCAACACCAGCACTGCAGTAACATGACTATGTTAGACAGAAGCTTGACAGGCTTGCATCTACTATTTTCTCACAATTACACACAACCCAGGGTCTAATGCAAAGCCACTGAAGTTATTAGGAAGATGTTTCACTGACTTCAGGAGCCACTGGGATCAAGACCCTCACAGTCTGTTGGAGTTCTTATTACCACTGCCAGTAGGGGTGTAGGATTTCTTCTAAGCTCAAAAAACCCATTAACATTAGGGAAAATTGTTCTCCTTGGCCTCTGAGTATAGGACAAGAAGCAATGGGCTTACATTGCAGCAAGGGAAGTTTAGGTTGGACATTTGGAAAAACTTCCTAACTGTCAGGATGGTTAAACACAGGAATAAATTGCCTAGGGAGGTTGTGGAATCTCTATCACTTGAGATATTTAAGAGCAGGTTAGATAAACATCTGTCAGGAATGGGAAGATAATACATAGTCCTGCCATGAGTGCAGAGGACCAGACTAGATGACATCTTCCAGTCCTTTGAGTCTATGATTATATATAAAGTGCTCTTCTAAGGCAATTTTATGCTAAACTTTCCTGTCTATGAGAGACCCCCCAAAAGGGTTACAGCAACAAAACCCCTTTTTGAACTGTTTACTGGAATGTATTGCATTTTGGCATCCATTTTGTTTTATTGCATTTCTCGGGTATATAGTAAAAGGCCCTTTCATATAGCTTGCTAGGATGGACAATACTTTTACTTCAATAGTAAAGGTGCTGAGTTTTTTCAACTGCTTTAAATGAAACACTTCAGTAATTAACTTGCTCTGAAAAGGAAGCTACTGTGGAATTACCGTACCTGCAGTGCACCAGAGTGGGAGACTCGGGGGGATATCGCATCATGTTTTCCTTTACTAGATGTCTAAAGTTGATAAGAAGGTCTGTTGTCTCTGGAACACCATGGTCAGGCCAGGAAGTGAAATGGAACTGGCGAACAGTGTGGCTTTCAGTTGCATTATTCTAAAAGAACATACATTGGAGATGAGAAATTAGGTCTCAGAAGAACATTGCAAACTAATTATGGTAGGAAAATATTGCAGCTAGTTCGGCATTATTATAGTTGCTTCCTGTGAACTGTGCACTGCTTTGCTTAGATAAACAATTGAGAAAACCCTTTGCTTAGATAAACAATTGAAATTCTTCTTTTTTGCCTTTGCCATTATACTGTGGTCTCTTTTGTGTATGAGTGAGGCCTGCTCATGTCAACTTGGGCTGCAGGGTCACAGCATGGGCTCTGCATCACAGCTGCTGGTGATGCCATAATGTGACTGGATCTTGTCGACAAATTTTCATGCAGAGAACACATAAATCACAAACAAAGTCCCCATACTGATTCATTAGCAGGCCCATCAAAAGATTATATAATAGAGCACTGACAGGTCAAATTATGGGCCCAATCCATAGATATACATATAGTCCGTGACTATATGTACACATGAAGTCTATTGCTGATACACCTTACACAGCAAGGAGACTAGTGCCAAATTAAAACAAGCCGGACTATATTTTTCCTTTAGCTAAGTTCTACTTCTGTTGTGTAGTCTGGAGGAAGGATTGCTTTCCCCATGCTGATCTGGCATTTCTCTGCACAGAGATGCAGTAAATATACTTCCACATTAGAGTGTTACACATACAATGAATTACTCACAACTTCCATGGTGAAGTCTCTTATTGTCCACTCTGGAAGGACAAACTCTGAGATCAATGTTACAGTAATGTCACCGTAATACTTGGACCCTTTGTCTGGCCAATATTCCTCACATTTTGTCTAAAAAGCAAGTGATAAAGTTAGCCATACCGCACAGCAGCAATGCAGAAAGCTTTTATGGAGTGCAAAGAAAAAGCAAAGTCAGGGAGGGGAAAGTAGTGTGAGGATAAACTGTATATTTCCCCTTTTTATTCCTAAATTGCATTCCATCTTGGACTTGAGGACATTCAATAGATAGATGTAAATGATAATAATCATGATTAGCGTTTTTGAAATTAATAAGAAAACAAGCTACAGTACAAGCTTTGTTATCCAACATTCATGAGGAATGGGGGTTGCTGGTTAATCAAATATGCCATTTAACTGCGTTTTACACTGATGGTTCATGAATTTTTCACCATTGCTATAGTTGCAGGATGCGTTAGATAAAATCCAATAATGGTATTATATGCAGAAGCATGACACAAACCAATTTTACTGCCGCAAGTTTACAACCTTGACTTTCAAAAGTGCCATAAAATGTTGAAAAATGATGCCAAATGGCTATCAGAATTTTTCCAGTTCATTGAAGGAGGAATTGTATTGCCATCTGTGACAGATGCCGGTTAACTGAGTTTTCTGGATATTAAAGTGCTGGATGACACAGCTTATACTGTAATACAATTTACTCACTTATATAAGATTCTAGATGACAACAGGCTTAAAGGAATACAAAATGCAATTCTGTTCCTGATTTTCATTGCTTCTGTATGTTTTAATGTCCTGAAGTATGCAATATTTCTTTGGTATGAGCACAGTGGGTTGCATTTATCACTCATGTAACTTTATTGCCCTATCCAAACAACCCTCTCTGGGCCTGCCAGCAGCACTAGATACCCCCTTATGATCTTCAATGCTTGCAGCTGAGCTATGATTGCCTCCCATACAAATATATTGGGAATTAACGGTGTTGGAGTGAAAGCTTCCTCCATCTTTCCATCCTGGAGCACCCTATGCCAAAGGAATTATAATGTAGCCACATGTGTGTCATAGGTTATATATCAGCCATCTGAGTCCAAGGTTCAGAGCAACCACAGCTCCCAATGAAGTCAACAAGAGTCATGGATGCTCAGTCTCTCTTAATATCTGGTCAACAAAGGTTTATTCAGTGCCTGCCCTGTTACTATTAGTGAGATTTTATATGTACAGCTCCTGTCCATTGATAGGAAATGCTGCTTCAAAAAATTCTGTCTCTAACATGAAACAAAGTTGTCTCATTTCTTATATTTGTACTTGGTCCCCAACTCTGGTTACCTCATCTAGGAGCATGGACCCAGCCTGGTCTCTGGGTATCTCAGAACTTCAGTATTTGTGTTTTTAAAAAGTTAAATGCAAAATGCTATTTCCCCCCACCTCCTCTTCTCCACAAATAAAAATAAAAAGTCAGAATTCCCATTCTTTGGGAAATTTAGAGCTTTCATTTCAATGCAGAAATGTTTTTTTTTTTAATTATTTGGAGATTTCATGATTTCCCATAGAACAGGAATTTCCAGGTTCCAATCAACTGAAAATTCCTCATACTATGAAAATTTTATGATTTGTGTTCTAAAATGGAAATGAATCAACAACAGCATGAAGCTCCCTGGGTTCAAACATACTTTTAAAAATCAACTTAAACAATATGAGAAACGGGTAGTCAAGAACTGGAACAAGTTACCTACAGAGGTCACAGAATCTCCATCACTGAACAGGTTAGACAAACACCTGTCAAGCATGGTCTAGATTAGGGATGTTAAATATCCATTAATTGAATAGTCAAGTAACCTCATGAATTTGAATCGATTACTCGACTAATCTATAGTCCCTGGGGGTGGGGCCAGCAGCCTTAAACCTGAGGAGCCCTCTGCCACTCTGTGCTGCGGCCTCTGATACAGAGGCAGCAGTGCAGGGTGCCAGGCAGGAGCTGGTCTGCGAAGGGAGCCAGTTTAAAAACCAGCTCCCCTTGCAGACAGGCTGCCTGTTGCCCTGTGCTGCTGCCTCTCATAAAGAAGCCGCAGTGCAGGGTGGCAGCAGCCCCTGCCTAGGGGACGTCTGAGCTCCCAGACCTGGCATGAGTCAGAACTGAGCGTGGCTGCCCGCCCAGGCTGCTCCTAATACACTTCAAATGTAGAGCTACAGAGGAGGTAGGTCCCAGACCCAGCAGGAGCCAGGACTGAGATGCGCAACCAGCTGGCCCAGCTCCTAATACACTTTAAATGCAGAGCTGCAGCAGAGTAGGTCCTAGACCTGTCGCAAGCCATGAGTGAGCCGGTCGGCTGGCCAGCCTGCTAAAAAATTTACCGGCCAGGGGAAGAAGGGTAATGCGTATTGTCTATAACATTAACCTATAAGCTTTTGCTTATCGATTAATCGACTACACTATCGCATCCCTAGTCTAGATAATATGTAGTCCAGCCTTGAGTGCAGGGGACTGCAGTAGATGACCCACTGAGGTCCCTTCCAGTCTTCCAGTCTTATGATTCTGTGACCTTCTGTATAGGCAGCAAAAAATGACTTTTTGAAAGGGTTTCTGCAGATGTTTGAAGAAAATCTCCTGAAACAGTGAAGGGAGCATTTTTGCAAAGTTCTTGTCAGACTGATTGTTTATACTGCTGGGATTATGTTGTTAATGAATGGCAGGATGCCTGTAACCTTTCTAGATATATTTTATTACAATAAGTACATTATATTCCTAGTGATTCAAAACCAGGGTTTTTTTTTTGTTTAGCATGTGTATCTCATAGCATTTTTAGTCCACTTCAGCTGTGTGATACTGAGATTAGCTAGATAGTCAAAAGAACCTTTTTTTCAAAAGGTTTAGTTTTTTCAAAAGGTTTAGCTCCTGCTTTCACTGCAGTCACTGAGGCTATGTCTAGACTGCAGGCTTCTTTCGGAAGAAGCTTTTTTGGGAAGAAAAAACTTCTTCCGAAAGACAGCGTCCACACTGCCAAGCGCATCGAAAAAGCAATCTGCTTTTTTGACAGATAGCGTCCACACTGAATGGACGCTATTTTGCATGTAAGCTGTGATTACTATGGATGGAATCACCACCAGGGCACCTGTGCTTTTTCCTCTTTCCTCTTCTTGTGAAAGAACTCCCTCTTCCCGGTCCACACATGCCTTTTTGCGAAAGAGCTCTTTTGCAAAAAGGCTTCTTTCTCGTAGAATAAGGATTACCAATGCCGGAAAATCCCCTCTGTTCTTTTGATTTCCTTGCGGAAGAACGCGATTGCAGTGTGGATGTTCCTCAAGTTACAAAACTCTGTAGTGTAGACATAGCCTGAGAGTTTTGTCACTGACTTCAGTGGAAGCATATCAGGCCCAAATGGAAAGTTAATGCATTTAAACATGTACAGTGAAAGAGGGACAAAAAGTTGACACAAAAAATACAAATTAAGCAAAGTTAAGGTTGCTTGAGTAGCTTTAGCTCTGGCATTTTCTGTTTGAGCATTAGCCAAACAACCAGAACATGCTCAAGAAGCGCATACAATGGCTTTCACTTTTGCGGTTTAAGACATTATCATGGGTGAAATCAATTAGAGGACTTGGATGTATTTTCTAGCATTTTTTATGCTTCTGCATTTCTGTTCTTGCAGTATTGAGCTGATGTGTTGGTTCATCTAGTCAAGTATCCTGCTTCCAGCAAGAGTCAATACCAGATGCTTCAGGAGAAGCATAATGTATCATAATGTCCATAATTGTACCTAGACAAATTGTGCAATGCTGAACTCCACCTCCCCTTGCAAAAAAAATGCTACTAAACCCCAAACAGTAATGAAAACATGGAAGTGAATAAAATAAACTTCATACTTGTTCTATAATCTTTAAAGACTTTGGAACCCCAGTATAAACAGGTGCTACATAACCATAGTTATGATCTTGCTTATTAGTTAGTGGATTATATCTGAAAGGAAAATGTGGTTTTAACAAAAACATACCCTGCCTTGTTCAACACATTTTGTCAACATAACTATAACATAGATATTTTTTTCCCAAATCATGCGCCAGAAGTCTTCTATGGTGTTGGGTAATGGACCTTGTGCAGCAATAAATTCTTTCTTGGAGTTGTAACCCTAAAATAAAAATAAAACTATATAACTATTTTTACTTATCAGACAATAACATTTTAAAAGCATAATGCAACTTTTCAAGTCTGTCATAAAACAGACCCAATTTCTGAATTTTAGTGATTTTAGTAGACTTACGGGCATATAGTTTGCATTAATAAAATCATCAGTTGTATGGGTGTGGATTGAAAGTTTAACACGAGAAATCTCATCTGCAAACAAAAAAAAGTGAGAGTTAGGATTTTAAGCTCCTTGCAAAATATTACAATGTTCAAGCCCTGAAAACAAGGCTTCAAAGCCAATATGCATTTTAAAAATTAGAATATATGTTACTATAGGAATCAGAACTAGAAAGATTTTACAATCTAGAAGAGATTTAGTGAATGATGTCTATAAAAGACAAGTGTTCAACAAAATAAGTTTAATTTTCAGAATATTGAGCAAACTGATTATTTTTAATATAGACTATACAGTATGTGTGCATGTGGATAAGCCAGGCAGCTTTTAAATGCCATATAATTTAAAGCACAGAAAAATGGGTAGGGATGATAAAGTATAAGCTATTTCATTAGGAGACAGCAGTATATATAGGTATCCACTTAGAAAAAATCTAGGGACTGTGGGCACAGTGCTGAGTTGACATCAGTAATACAGAACATGAAATTTAGTATCATTTAATTGGCAACCACAAGAACATAAATGCCTTTTCCCATGCTGACCCTCACTTGTGGGAGGACTGCTTCACAAATATTTGCAAAGCAGCCTCATTATTCTCCTTCAAATTACTCCTTCAAATTCCTCTTTGCTGTGACACCAACAAACAACTTGACAGCACTTAGGCTGCTGGTGTGCAGAGACCACTGCCTGTCATGCAACTGCTGTTGTCTCAGTTTTCTTATGCTCCCCTGCCTATCTGTAGCCATCTGTTGGCCTGGGTCTTACACAGGAGTCCAAGCTTGTTGGATGGAGCTTCACTATGGATGAGCCACCAAAATGGACTCACAAAGATGTGTGTTGATGAAAAGCTGTTTACACTTTGTGAATGTTGTTGTTTATGGAAAACTGAACAATGTCTATGGCAGGTGTCCTTATGCTGAAATTCACATCAGTACCCATTCTTGAAACACTCCGGCACCTTCCATCATTGAAAACCAACCCAACCTGAACTTTCAACCACAAATACAACATGCAAAAACTAAAGAAGTGACTTACATGGCAAGACATTGTTGTACCTATTTTTTCCTCTGTTCTCCGGAAGTTCAGCTGTAAATTTAGGCTGATTAATGCCCACTGACCTGAGTTCCTACAGTAAAATAAAGAATTTTTTATTCATGATGACACTGGTTTACAGACAGGGCAGAGCCAATCACTGGGGCATGCCAACGGTGCTAACATGTATGGCGTCCCTGCAGTAGTGAAGTCTGTAGGTCTTGGAGAAGTGATAATAAAAATAACTCTTCTTTTTTAAAACAGAGTACAAAGGAGAAAGCAGCAAACCTCATAGGGAGGAGAGGATGATTAATAAACATGTACAACTCACAAATTGATTTTTGCACTTACTCTAAAGTATGCGCGCCTAGCCATGAGTGACTGCATGTTCACTCAGGCCCGGAGACAGGGGAGCACTTAGGTATATGCAGAATATCCAGCATGTATTTAAAGTCCCTTTGGCTTTCTTACATTTCCTTGCTGAATTGGGGTGATGAATATGAACTCTGGCTGTCAGGCCCTAAGCATACTGTGCAGGGTGAGGAACTGTGCACAGGAGGAGAACCTTATTTAGCAACAGGAGATGGTGTGAGGATGACTTGGAGCTGAGACAAAGAGGAGGGCCGGGGGTTGATAATGAAGAGGGCACTGAGGAAAGAGGGGCTGGAGGATACATAACCTGAAATGATGGCAGCGTAAAGTTATATAGTGCACTATAAACTAAAATAAAGAGTTTGAAATTGATGTGGAAAGAGACAGGAAGCCAGTGATTGGCTTCAGGAAGGAGGGGAAAGTTTTCTGTCACAGCAGACAATAGAGCTATTCAATACTTTTCTACAAGTGTCTACACTAACAAATGGCTTGTTTCCTTGTTTTGGGCTTTCTCTCATTACCTTTGAGTTCATATACACTTTACAGAAAAAGTATTTATTCAAGTGAGGGAAACAACAGTTAGCATCTGTAAGGCAACTTACAGCTCTAAAAGCAAGTTAAGGTACTGCAAATACATAGGGTTGCCAGATGGTTTAACCAAAAATACCGAACACCTCCCCCCCCCAAAAAAAAATTCTGTTGGGGGGGGCAACGGAGGGGAGGGAGCAAAACTGTTGAAGGATAGGAACAGAGGAGTGGTTGAGCACTAAGACCCAGGGAAAGCATTACTTCCCCATGGTCTTTAGACTTTGTGCTGGTGGCCATTTTATTTTCTTGATCAAGCCAGAATGCAGCTTCGCTGTGGAACCAGGGGGTCCAGGGGCGGGAGGCTGGGGGCGTCAGGGCCCCAGGGGAGGACGGGAAGCTGGGGGCTGGGCCCAGTTGCTGAGTGTGTCGTAGGGTTTCCAGATGTCCAGTATTTTCGCCTCCTGGCTGGGAAAACAAATCAGAAAATACCAGACATTTTAGGTATCTGGTATTTTCTGATTTTTTTCTTTTTACTGGACAGGAGACCAAAATACTGGACACCTAGCAACCCTACAAATACATCACCTCAACACGGGTACACATAATAAAATCCATGTGCTGTGGATGGGGCCAAGGGATTCGGAATGTGTGTGGTGTCTCATGACTGGGACATTATGAGGGGGAGAGCTTCGGTTGGGAGTGTGGGCTCTGGGAGGATGGGCTCCGAGCCGGGCCAGAGGGTTAGGGTGTAAGGGAGTGAGGGCTTGAGGATGAGGAGTTCAGAGCTGAGGAATGAGGGATCTAGCATGGACTGCAGGCTCTGGGAGTAGGGCAGGGGATGAGTGGTTTGGGATACAAGTTGCTTCAGGGTTGCAATGGGGAGAGAGGACTCTTCCTCTCTTACCCCCCAGCTTCCACTCCCTGCAGCAGCATTTGCGTTGGAGGGGAGAGAGGCCTCACCCAGCCGCAGCAGCTCTGGGGTTGGAGCTGCAGGATAAGTGCCTCTCCCACAGCCGCAGTAGGTCCAGGCCAGGGCTGGGTTGGGGCAACAGGAGATGAGCTTCTCCCCTGGCCATGGCAGATACCTGGCTGAGCTGGGTTGAGGCTGGGGTGGCTCTCCTTGCTTTGGCAAGTCTGGAGCTGAAGGAGAGGAATCTCTCCCTGCTGCAGCCCTGCGCACATGTGCAGCACTTAATACGCTACATCTTACAGGGACTTTACAGCAAGATGCCCCATAATACGAGCGCTGATTGAGAGCTCATTGTCTTTGCTCTAGTCCCATTGCAAGGAGGACTAGATCAAGGAGAACTAAAAATCTGAATGTGAAGCAGGACAGTCCACAAGGCTGCAGTGCCCAGTGCATGGAATTATCTATTTTTCACCTTGATTTTGCCAGGATTTATATATAATTGTACTGTGACAAAAGCGTATTCTTTGTGCATGTCCAGACTCTGATGCAGCTCACCTCTCTCTCTCTCTCAAACAAACCCTGGCTATAGCCCAAAGAGAAGCTGGTTTTTTTCCCTTTGCAAAAATACTTTAACTGAATTCCATACCAGTTGGCAATACATACTTCATACTCTTCAGCAAATCCACAGCTGGAGTCAGCTTGCTGTTTCTTAAAGTAGGACTCAAAGTTTTCAACTTTAACCGACTTTGATCTAAAACAAGCAAAGCCATTTATTAGTATTTGCTATTAGCTAATTAAACTGTAACGTCAGTTAATGGCATGCATGCACGTTTACAAAATGTGATTTACTTACTTCTTGGGTCTTGAGGCAGGAAAAAGAGAGAGAGAGAAAGGATTAGACACATGGCAGTTATACTTTCACTATGCAACTCTAGCAGGCTTTATTATACACCCCAAGCACTGCTGGAGAGCTAGACATATAGAGCCAATGCTGTACTGTGTCAATGCAATTTAGGAAGGAGGATGTAAAAAGATGGCATTAAGTCACCTTTGGGAGTTCCTGATCCTGGGTTGATCGTGTTTTGGATCTATTACTGGATATAATTTACAGCCAATGGCCTCAAAGGGCTACTGGGACTCACTGTGATACCCTAGCCATGTCCTTATATGATATACGAGCCATTTTATGGTGACTATGCACTACCTGAGGTTTCCCCAGTACTGGAGTGACCCTGCCATGTCCAGACATCCTGACTTTCAGGCTGTTTTGTACTGGTGGCTCTGCACAAAGGAGCCCTATCACAGGGGAGAATCTAGGCTCTAGAGTACAATCTTGCATAGACACAGACAATGAAGACAGGGCCTCTAAACACTGCACTTTGCAATCTGGATTATTTTGTCAGTGGTCATAAAAATTTACAACAAAGCCACCTAAGAGACTTAGTCAACCAAGTCCTATTAATTTTCAAGGGAAGTGGGTGTTCAAATCCATTTGGCAGCATTGAAAGTCTCTACATAATTATTTTTAGCAGGCAATAGGTTATGTTTGGCTCTCTGAATTCCAAGGAAACAAAGTATTCACAGATTTAATGCCAGGAACTCCGCCTCTGAAAACTGTACAGAACATAAGTTTCAACAATTGGAATAATCTTGCCAATATTACATAAACTCAGAAAATAGTGGATGAAAGAATGTTTAACTCACTTAATTGGAGAAAAGGGAAGCTCACTATTTTGTCCATCTTTCCTGTTGGGGTAGAGAGAGAGGGAGAGATTAGTAGAATTTATGCAAAACACAAATGAGATTCCTGGCAGAAGCTCTTTCAATGACTGTTGCATGATAGTTTCTCATATACCATGTGATCTTGTACAAGAAGCCCTATCTGCGGCTGCCCTTATGCCCTGCACTTACTGAAAGCAGTACAATGCTCAATAAGAAATGTGATCATGAATGAACAATGGACAAGTGTTAGTCTGTTCTAATGCAGTTGAGCGACAGGAAACTGATCCTAATTGTGAGTAAACAGCAGTCTTAGGCATTGGTGTAGCTGTACCAATGCAGATCCCTGGTTTACAGCTTTTCTTAGTTTGGAACCAGGATCAAGTATATCAGTAAAAATCATGTCGCGCCAATGTAAGCTGTGCCTACCATAAGAATATGCACCCGTGGCTAAAATAGCAGTGTTGAAAATGCCTTTGAAATAGGGCCCACATGCTGCATAGTGATTTAAGAAGTCAGATATCAATGTGTTTACATCCTTGCTGTATGAATACAAAGGATCTTCACAGCTTCAAAGAAAGATGCTCTCCTGGATCTTCTACTGAGAAAGCAAGTGTTAGTCAATGTGGGAAGCTTATGGAAAGGAAAAGGAAAGTCAAAGATGACTGCTAAGTCTTTTAGTAGCATTTTAGAATGTCTGCTCAGCATTATTCTGACTGGTAACATAAGAATAAAAAGTGCCTTGATGGATTCCAGACTGTCTAGAAAAGACTCAAGAATTAGAGACACACATAGCACATTTCAGATTTCTAGAGGAACACAGCAGCTACGGATTTTCTCACAGATTTACTGAGACAATTTCTGAAACCTCGTCTGTCAGATCTTTTTCACTAAGCTTTGCCATTAATTCTAGGCTACGTCTAGACTGCAGGCTTCTTTCGGAAGAAGCCTTTCCGGAAGAGATCTTCTGAAAAAACTTCTTCCGAAAGAGAGCGTCCGCATTCACAAAGTGCATCGAAAAAGCGATCTGCTTTTTTGACAGATAGCGTTCGCACTGAATGGACTCTCTCGCATGTAAGCTGTGATTACTATGGATGGAGTCACCACCAGGGCACCTGTGCTTCTTCCTCTTTCCTCTTCTTGCAAAAGAACTCCCTCTTCCCCGTCCACACACGCCTTTTTGCAAAAGAGCTCTTTCAGAAAAAGGCTTCTTCCTCATAGAAAGAGGTTTACCAATGTCAGAAAAAACCCTCTGTTCTTTTGATTTTTTTCAAAAGAACACGATTGCAATGTGGACATAAGTGAATTTTTTTCAAAAAATAGCCATTTTTCTGAAAAAACTCTGTTGTGTAGATGTAGCTCCAGAGAGGAAATCCCGGACCACAATTTGGGTTCCCATGTGGCCAATTAAGAAAAAAAAAAACCTATACACCTCTTGTCTATGCAGTTTTCGTTTATGGCAAGCCGGGTTGTAAATCTATCCTGTATAAGGTAGCCATGCTCTCACTGTCCCCATGCAAACCGCTGACACACACTGACAGCTATGAGCTGTGATTTATTCTAATATAATGTGCTATGATCTTCTCTGCTTTGAAAAAATAGCTTAACGTAACACATTCAAGTACTAATTACAAATGTGCTATGGAGCACGGCATATACATGACACTAAGTCTAATTCTGATCCGAATTACACAAATGCCAATGTAAGTCTGAAATTACACCAGTGTAACAAAGCAGAATTTGGCTCAGGAATACGATGTCACACTGAAGGCTTTATTTGTGCAACAAAATCACCTAAATAAGTCGGAATGAATTCGTGTGAGGCAAGTGAACGTTCTGTATCGACAGAGCTCATTTTAAAACATTGGTTTTTTAAGGGATAGGCAGAAACTCTCTGCTCCAGGTCTCTCTGGTCTGGTAACATCTGTGGATGTTGATGGACCAAAGAGGGAGCAGGGATCGGCCGGGAGTCCAGTGGTCAGCAGCAGAGGCCAGAGCTGGCAGCAGGACTGGGAACATGGCTAGGGCCAGGGAACATGGCCAGTGGCTGGGGTAGGGCCAAGAGCGAGGCTAGCAGTGGGGCTGGAAAGCACAGCCAGCAGCTGGGGCTAGAGGGAGTGGCTGCTCGAGGACTGCAGCCAGTGCTGGTGTTGGTGGCAGGGCTGGAATTACGACTAGGGTCGGGAAATACGTTCAACAGCTGGTGCTGGAGCCAGAGCCAAGGCAGGGAGCACAACTGGGAGGGAAGCCTGGCAGCTGGGAAGCTGGCAGACTCCCCAGAAGAACTTGGAAGCTGGTAGCAGGGGGCCAGAATTGACCTCTCCTGATCTGGTAAACTCCCTCATTCAGGACTGGTCAGTTTCCTGAGGGTGCCAGATCAGGGAGGTCCAACCTATAAAACAGGAATAGCAATGACTTCTGCCTCTATATGAAAAGCATGACAGAAGAGCTAGATATTAATTATTTTTTTCATTCATAGAATCATAGCAGATTGGAAGAGACCTCAGGAAGTCATCTACTCCAACCCTTTGCTCAAAGCAGGCCCAATCCTAATTAAATCACTTTACCATATTGTAATAGTGAAATGCTAGTGTCACAGTTAAACATGTGTTACCTTCTTCGTCTCCAGAAAATGAATCCCACTACAGCACTTATAGCCACTGCGCCTAAAATACATCCAACCACAGCTCCAGTGATGACATCTTATGGGAGGTTAAAAACAGAGACATGTTTCATAAATTCTCTATATCAAACAAATACGAATCCAACATATCAATAGACGATAACAGAAGCTAATGTGAATTTCTAATGTCCAGAATGATAGACATAAAAAAACAAAAAACAAGAAAATAATGCAGTTAAAGATTTTACAAAAATAAAATGAATTATCCAAGGTGGTTCACAGCTGCATAAAGCAGTTATAAGAATTTATTTTTACCTCTCAATCTAGTTAACAATAATAAACGATTAACTACAGGCAGTCCCCGAGTTACGCGGATCCGACTTATGTCGGATCCGCAGTTACGAACCGGGTTTGCTCCGCGGCTCCCTGGTCTGCTGGACACCAGCAGACCAGGGAGATGGGGAGCAAAGCCTCTGAGGACGCCGGCAGCGGGACAGCCGCGGCGCGTCTGGGCTGTCCACTGCCCGCGTGCTCCCCGGCTTTGCTCCCCGTCTCCCTGGTCTGCTGGTCTCCAGCAGACCAGGGAGCCGCGGAGCAAACCCCGTTCGTAACTGCGGATCCGACGTAACTGTGGATCAGACCAGGGAGCACGCGGGCAGCGGACAGCCCAGATGCGCCGTGGCTGTCCCGCTGCCGGCATCCTCAGAAGCTTTGCTCCCCGTCTCCCTGGTCGTCTGGTCTCCAGTAGACCAGGGAGACGCGGAGCAAAGCCACGGAGGACGCGGGCGGCGGGACCGCGGTGCGTCTCGGTCTGCCGCCCACGTCTCCCTGGTCTGCTGGGGGGGGGGGGCGCAGGTAGTACACCCCCCTCCCGCCCTCCCTCCCCCCCCGCAGACCAGGCTTTTCTCCGGACGCCTGTGGTAGAGCAGCTGGGGCATTGCCGGTTGGTCCCGCAGCGCCGCTCTGGGTGCTACTGGACCAACCCGGCAGCACCCCAGCTGCTCTGCCCCAGGCGTCCTGATTCAGCTGCTGCTGGTCAGTTTCAGCAGCGGCTGAATCAGGACGCCTGGGGCAGAGCAGCTGGGGTGCTGCTGGGTTGGTCCAGTAGCGCTGAGGAGCGGCGCTACTGGAGCAACCCAGCAGCACCCCAGCTGCTCTGCCCCAGGAGTCCCCAAGTCAGCCGCTGCTGAAACTGACAAGCGCTGACTACAGGAAGCCCGAGGCAGAGGTGCTCTGCCCCGGGCTTCCTGGAATCAGCCACTGATCAGTTTCAGCAGCAGCTGACTTGGGGACGCCTGGGTTTCTTAAGTTGAATCTGTATGGAACTGGCGTCCAGATTCAGCCTGTTGAAACTGATCAGAGGCTGATTCTAGGAAGCCCGGGGCAGAGCAACTCTACCTTGGGCTTCCTGTAGTCAGCCGCTGGTCAGTTTCAGCAGCGGCTGAATCTGGACGCCAGTTCTGACTTACATACAGATTCAACTTAAGAACAAACCTACAGTCCCTATCTTGTATGTAACCCGGGGACTGCCTGTATAGAGAAAATTCTGTATTCAAAGTGAAGAAATGGTGCAAAGAAACCAAGGGGCAGCTGGTGTAAATTGCCATAGATCCATTCACCTCTCTCAAGTTTTATTTAATCATACACAATTTCTGAAAGGCAGCTCAATTTTTATACCTGGATTTCAATTGCAAGATAAAGCCTGAGAAGCTGCATTTCCAGCTATACAAATAAGGGAGCAACACAGATAGTCTGAGATGCATTTATTTAAATCTGAACCTGCAAGTCATTTCACAAACTGCGTACTAACAGAAAGGACAAGTCTTAGAGGAAAGTGTCATACTAGAAAGGGGTAGCACATTTTGACTTCTACTATCTGCAGCAAGTTTCATATCAGAGTATGTGGGTTAACTTATAATGTTTCATTGAATAAAAACTTGGCATTTCTGCACCACCTCTCAACTGAGATTACAAGAGTTTTTGAACTGGCATTGGAAACCAAGATTCATTTATTTTAGGTATTTTGACCCCACATTTGTCCAGTAGCTGAACACCTTACAATCTTTAATGTATTCATCTTCACACCACCCTGTGCAGTACAAAGTACTATTATTCCCATTTTATACAAGGGGAAGTGATATACAGAGGTCACATTTTCAAAGGTATTTAGGCACCTAAAAATAGACAGGCATCTAAGTTACTGGTGGGACTTTTTTTCAAAATTGCACTAGGATCTCGATCTTTACGCATTTAAACACCTCTGAAAACACAAACTTAAACACACGGGAAGCTTGCGGCAGTGCAAGAAATTGAGCTTGGGTCTCTGAAGTCCCTGGGGAGCATCCTAACCACTAGACCACCCTCTTATTCTGGTGTTGTAAAACACCTTTAAATGATGTCAATATCAAGTGTTAATATGGAACAGCACACAAATAGGCCCAATATATACTAAACATTTGATGCAATATTTTATTTTATCTTTACCTGGATTCTGGGGTAATGAAATTTTGTTAGAAAAATCTGTAAATGATACATAACTTCTCTCGTCAATGATTCCACCATCACTATTGTTGCTAAGTTCAATTTTAGTGAAACCTGCAACACTCACCCTGGTAAGAGGGAAGAAAAATGAAAAGTCACATTACATAACTTTAACAATCTTAGCCTGACGAGCAGTATTTGTGATCTGGTGATCCAATTATTACTTAAATTTCAATTGTGTACAAGGAAATTACATCAAACAATGAGATAAATACCAGTATGAACCAAGTGGTTCCAGAGGTGCATTGTAATAGCCATATGAGGTACGGCTGTTTCCTACTTCCACTTCATATTGAGAACTATCCAAACGGGAGGAAACGATTCTCATTTGCGTAGCATTTATGATATATGTTATGTAAATGTTTGTTTTCTTATCCTTGAAGTCCTTGTATGTATATTTCAGGCTGCTATTTGTAGGTTTATTGCCTTCTGAGAAAACAAACATACAATAAACATCAACTAAAATTAAATTGAAAATGAAGGTTTTTGTAAAATTATACTCTAACAAAGTGACTGGCTCAAGGACAATAAGGGCACATCTATACAGCAGGGCTAAATCCGAAATAAACTATGCAACTTGAGCTACATCAATTACATAGCTTAAGTCAAAATAGCTTATTTCAGCTTTTGGCGCTGTCTACATAGCAGGAAGTCAGAGTTAGAGACCTAATAAGAAGTCTTCCAACTGAACATTATTTCAACATTATGTCAAAATAACTGCTTGTGTGTAGACATAGACTATGTTATTTTGGAATAACATTAGTTACTCCAAAATAACTGCTGTGCAGACAGAGCGCAACAATAAAATATTAACGATTGTGACTATTCCAGGAAATGTGAAATATTGCCTGAAATTAAAAGCTGAGGGCATTATGGGCAATCTCAGATACTCTATTCACTCTTATGTTAACCTACCCCAAGAAAGTCACTGTTTTCATAACTTTTTGGTTTTAATTTCTTAGATATGCTGAAGACTTGTTGTACAACATAACTTCTGCAGAAAATGACCTGCACTCAAGTCTTCTCCACTGCAACATCACCGCACACTGCTGAAAGTCCTCTAAGACAGTATTCACTTGACAAATTAGATTGTTGTAGAACCTGACCTTAAGAAACTGCATTAACTACTGTAACAAACACAGCTTTGCAGTCAGTATATATGAGACAAGTCACATTTAGATACCTAGATTCATTGACACCTACAGGTTTACCACAGCCGACAGACAATTTGCCTGTTACAGGGTAACTTTAAGGATGGCCCCTTCAGGGGAGATAGATCCACTGCCACCTACAACACACTTCCCCGCTTCCGCAGGTGAAGAAAATGAGCAAAATCACATAACAGACAGGTCATAGGGCTAAATTAAGCCTTTTGGGGTGGAGCTAAAACAGAGGCTTGTAGAGGACCCAAAGCAGTGATGGGATAATCCAGACAGACAGCCCTGGGAGTCCGTGCTTGGTGGAGAGCTGGGAGGAAATCAACAAAGCCCAGGAATGCACCAAGTGGAGGTAGGGGGAGTGAAAAGGTGACAGGCTAGAGAGGGTCTAGAGTGTAAAGGAAGGAGTCAAATAGACCTTCAGGAAGGAGAGGCTCTGTCCAGCTTGAGAATGGAGAGGAAGACTCTTGTATTTATTTTGGAGCTTGAGACCCTGGAAAGTGTGGACTTTTTCTGCAATGGCTTAGCCTTCTACAGTGACTTAGCCCCCAGCTACTGCAGGAACCAAACCAGATTCTGACAGTGGGAAATCTAGCCTGAGGAAGGAGAAATGAAAACAGCGGCTAGACTAAGCCAGAGCTGGCAGGTACTACATTGTCCCTGTCTTCACTGTCTGCAAAGCTGTGCTTAATACTGAGTCAGAAAATAACTTTGAGGAGTTAAGGACCTAATTTGGTTGTGAAGGTCCTAATCTGGACTTAATAAAACCTAATTTGGTTGTGAAGATAAGCTCTTAGTATGCCAGGATTTAGTACATAAACCTCAAACAACTGAGATGTAATGGCTTCTTTCAGCCTCCTCTTGCTGTAGAGAGATCAGAGAAATGGTCAACACAGACCAAATAGGAGTTGTTTGAGAATCATCCACTCCTAAAAGAGAAGACTCAGAAGAAGTAGTTACTGTGTTTACTGGACTCTTAAGCTACATCTACACTTGCACAGTTATTTTGGAATAAGCTATTCCGGAAAAGTTATTCCAAAATAGCTTATTTCAAAATAGCACGTCTACACTGCAGGGAAGCCTCAAAATTAGTCTGAGGCAGGCTTCCCTAATGTAGACGTGCTATCTCGATTTAGAGCCCCATGAGGAATAACTTAGAATGGCCCTGGTGAGGAGCTATTTCGAAATAGCAGAAGTGGAGTGTCTACACATGCCTTATTTCAAAATAGCTATTTCAGAATAGGCATTATTCTTCATAGAATGAGGTTTACAGAAGTCAGAATAAGTTGGCCGTTATTTCAAAATCATTTCAAAATAACAAAATTGCTGTGTAGATACTCGCATAGTTATTTCAGAATAATGGCTGTTATTCCAAAATAACTTTGCTGTGTAGACACCCCTGAATGTGGAACATTAGTAATACTCTCAAGCCAGGCAATCACTGCTTAAAATAATGTTCTAAATGTAGTTTTTTATCATTTGCGCAAAATGGCGGCTCATTAAGTGGCGCAGCGATATTCACCGCTTCGCCTCATTTGCATATTTTCTTGCGCAAGTGGGGGCAGTCTAGATGTAGCCTAGAAGCGTAGGACTGGAAGGGATCTGACTGAGCTCATGATTGCCCTTGGGCATTGTGATGTATGGGGGGGGTACCCTTTACTGGCCATTCCAGCCATTCAGTTAACTGATATCTCTTGCGGGCCCCACCTTCTGCCAAAGTGAGGTACAGCCTTGACATGGTGGCAGCTCTAGTGGAATTGTAAAGCAGGAGCACAACCCTCGGGATTTTAAAAAGACACTTTTTTTCTTTTTGGCTGTTTGGAAGTTTGAGGAGTGTTTTTGTTTGTTTGTTTTTTAATTTTGCTGCCTGAGGAGGGAAAAAGCACTCTAAAGGTTACACCTGCAAAGCCAGGGAGACCAAACCAAACAGTTTATTTTGTTTTTCTAGCTTTTGCAGCAACTAGATAGCTCTAGGCTAGAGGAGGGCAGGAAAACAGCCCATCTGTGGTGGGGCAGAGCAGCCAAGCTTTCCAAAGTAGCACGCCAAGGAGACAACAGCCCCAGATCAGGCCCAGACATCCAACTCAGTGACAGACATGCAGAGCAGGGATGAGAACCAGGAGACTGTACCTGTGGGGCTAGTGGGAAATGACCTCATAGGGGTAGGAACAGAGGGTGGCAGCCATATGACAGACACCAAAGTGGGAGGATGTCCTTAGACAGGAAGATCTCTCACTATAGACAAGATGGAGTTTGACATGGTGGTAGTGTTGGGGCAGTTCCAAGACCATCAAAAGGCTGTTCCCCACTCTGGCACTAGTTAACTGAATAGAAGGAGTGTCCAGCAAACAGTATTACCCCTCCCATTCATCACAGGCCTCCCTCCCCACTTACTGATTTTAAAAACAACTTTTTTGAGAAAACAGTATTAAGTTAATAACTAACGAAAGGTTGGCGGAAGGCTAAGGAAGGTTGTTTTGTGAGCAAACTAACAGCTAAAAAGCCAGCTCTGTGCATACTACAGGGACACTTAGGGCTCACTGAAATCACTGCCTTTAATGGTGCAGGAGCAAGGCTCAAGGCAGAAGAGTGTCTGGAGCACTCTGTTTGCTTCACATTAGAGCATCTGATGCAATTTCTACACTGGAGATAATGATGAAAAACAGTTACTGTCCCAAACACCACAACTCCACCCTACACTTAGTGTACAACGATTATAGACAGTTGAGTGTTATACAGTGGGAATATTACAGTTACCAGGCTGACGAGTCCTTTGCTAAAATCTTTCCCCCTCATAGTAAAGCATAAATCTGACACTGACACAACTAGAAAAATCCATTTCTTGCCTTAATGAACAAACGCAACAGAGAACTGCGCTTTGCATGTGATTCAATTGTAAAAATTAGCAATTAGAAGCATCTAAAAATACAAGTATGCTGATAAAATGCTGGCATTAAAAAACAATTTGGGGCAGCCAGCTAAGGCAAACTGAGGATACTGGAGTACAAGAAGTTATTCAAGTATCACTGATGGTATAAGCCGAGGTGGGCAATAAAATAATGGCGGTTCACCGGAGTTAGCCCCTGGTGGGCTGTTGCCACTATATTTACCTGCACCTCTGCAGGTATGGGTGATCGCAGCTCCCATTGTCATGGAAGGGCGATCCACAGCCAATGGGCGTTGCAATCACCTGTACCTGCAGAAGAACAGATAAATACAGCAGTGTGGGGGCTTGCCAGGAGCTAACACTCGTGGACAAGATCTGGAGCACAGGCTGGTATTTGCCTACCACTGGTATACTCACTATTGTACAAGAAAGTGTACTTTTAAAAAAAGGGAGTGAAGATCTACAAGGGCAGCTGCTGGGAAATGCATACTCATGGTTAAAACAACAGGCAAGTTGCAGGATCATTATATCTGTTCATGAGTCAATACAATCCTGCATTGGGGAACCACTTATTTCAGCTGCCTTCATCTGCAGGAATGAAAAATATTTAAACCTGAAAAGAAAAGGCTTGCTGATTTCATGAGTTATCATTGTAGTTAACCAAGTACAATTTTTCTTTTAATTTTTTGATGCTTTAAAGCTAATGTATTTTAGAGCAACTCCTGATAGCAAGCCTTATGGCTTCCTCTGTTTCCCTTAGCGTATAATGCTGACAATGCACCTTCACCCTTTCATCCATAAAAAAGCTCCCAACAACCATAGGTTATTAGTAGTAAAACTGGAAAACAGTGCTTCACCTCCCCAAAGTTCTGACATTTTTATTGTAGTAATCTTCACAACCTTGAGAAACACCCCAAAATACAGTAGTTATTAATTGCCAGCCCCTAAAATTGCGGTACAAAAAATACTGTAAAATGTTGAAGTTCTTATTACTGGCAAACCAATAAGGAGTTATCACTTGATCGTAGCACCATTGTATAAGGCCTATAAACTAGAACAATTCAGGCTGGTCAAACCTGAGTGAAATCCTGACTTGTGAAGTCAAACAGTGTTTTGTCCTTGAACCAAAATTTCACTCTATGTTTCTGAATAGTTGACTGCAAATATCAGGAGTAATATTTCATGTAGTTTAGGATCTAAAAAGTTTGTCTCAATTGATATATGCATAATGTCTGATATACTGAATAGTACATCTGGGAGCTAACATCCTAAGATCTTACCATTATCTGTTGTGATTACTAATGCATAGGCAATTAACGGTCCATTTTTTGACTCAAATCCACCAAACTTAATTTTAAAAGAGTTGTAAGAGACGGATGTTACACCAGGTTTCTCGTCTGGAGAAGGAGGGTCTGTAAAAGAGAAATATTAACATTAAATTAGCTTTTCAATATGCTGGAAGGAAAAGGTAAATCAAGGTGAAAGACACCTTACTTCAAAATATCTACCTTTTCCAACTATCTAGGAAAATTACAAGAAAGCCCACCATTTTCTCCCAGGGTCTCAGATTATTACAATTTGCACACTGAGCAATATCATATAAATTAACACATTTTAATGTCACTTAAGAGATAGCAGCTTTAAAATCAAGCAAGCCAACAAAGAAATAGTGGGTAGTTCTTATAAAAATGTTTTATGGAAAAGAACATCCATATAATTGATCATACTAGTTGTTCTACATACTTATTTACGTTTTCATACACAACTATGAATGGAGAAAAAGTCTTTCATAGTTTGAATATTGACAAATACTGTATAATGCTAGACATTTTGCATGTTGTAACTCAGAGCTCTTTGGAGGTAAGAGGTCCCATATGCTACCTCCACACCCCCTCCCTCAAACTTTTTATACTCACCAGTGATACTTGTATCACATGTTTTTTGCACTGGAAGGCTTTCTTTCCCACATGAACAGGTTATAATACTAACACTATAGGTGGTGGAATAATTTAAATTTGTTATAGTTGTAGATAGATTACTGGTCAAAAATGGTGTTTCATTCCTCCACACGGCATTGACTGTGTTAATTTTGAAGCTAGTATAGCTGCCGTTAGGGCTGCTCCACCTTAGTGCTAACACAGACTGTTTAGCCACTGGTGTACAGCTAAATTGAGACACTGATGCAGCAACTGCAAAAGAAGAAACAAGGTTAAGTAATGGAGCAAATTGGATGTTTATCTGTTCAATCAATTTACACTCTCCAGGGCAGAATCTATGGTTTTCATCTCTCTGCGAACCACCGTACACATTTGTTGTACAGGCAGTCCCCGGGTTACGTACAAGATAGGGACTGTAGGTTTGTTCTTAAGTTGAATTTGTATGTAAGTCGGAACTGGCGTCCAGATTCAGCCGCTGCTGAAACTGACCAGTGGCTGACTACAGGAAGCCCGAGGCAGAGTTGCTCTGCCCTGGGCTTCCTGGGATCAGCCGCTGATCAGTTTCAACAGCGGCTGAATTTGGACACCTGGGACAGAGCAGCTAGGGAACTGCCAGGTAGGTCCCCGCAGCGCCGCACCTCAGCGCTGCGGGGACCAACCCAGCAGCACCCCAGCTGCTTACCCCAGGTGTTCCCAAGTCAGCCGCTGCTGAAACTGATCAGCGGCTGACTTGGGGACGCCTGGGGCAGAGCAGCTGGGGTGCTGCCTGGTTGGTCCAGTAGCGCCGAGGAGCGGCGCTGTGGGACCAACCTGGCAGCGCCCCAGCAGCTCTACCCCAGGCGTAGTCGGTGAGAAAAGCCTGGTCTGCTGGGGGGGGGCGCACTAGCCGTCCCGCCACCCGCGTCCTCCGGAGCGAGAAAAGCTGCTCTGCGTCTCCCTGGTCTGCTGGGGGGAAATCCCCCCAGCAGACCAGGGAGACGGGGAGCAAAGCCTCGGAGGAAACCGGCAGCGGAACAGCCACGGCGCGTCTGGACTGTCCCGCTGCCCGCGTGCTCCGCGGCTTTGCTCCGCGTCTCCCTGGTCTGCTGGGTAGGGGTCTCCCCCCCCCCCAGCAGACCAGGGAGATGCGGTGCAGCTTTTCTCGCCCCGGAGGATGCGGGCGGCGGGACCGCGGCGCATCTGGGCGCCCCGCCGCTCCCGTTCTCCGGGGCGAGAAAAGCCCCGTTCGTAACTGCGGATCCGACATAAGTCGGATCCTCGTAACTCGGGGACTGCCTGTAGTATACAAATAATAAATATTATCTAGCACCTATATCCTTTTATGTTTTCGGCTATTTTTCCATTCTCTTGCTCTCTATCTCCATACCACATCCTCAGTCTTCTTTCTCCCCAAATTATTACACTCCTTTACAGTATTTAGTTTGTTTTTATTCTCTGTCCACTTTCTTCTTTTTACATTAACCTGGACTCATGAGTTTAGAATGTGTCCGAAAATGCAGGAAAAAGTGCAAAATAAGAAGCAACTACAGGCTGAACCGCTCTAGTCTGGCACTCTGTTGCGGCAACATCTATGGTCTGGCGTGATTTTAATTAGCCGGATGTCCACTTATCATGTGGCCAAGTTTCCTGCAGTCCCATAAAGTTTATTTACTGCCACCAGTCCTGGCTCTCAGTATTTTGTGCTACTGTTTAGCTCTAATTTACCCCTAAATGTCTTCCACTGCTTACTGGGCTCTTAGAAGTGTGAGTAATGCTGCTACACTAGGGGTGGGCAAAATGGCCTCTGCGGGCCGGATCGGGCCTGCCAAGTGGGTTGATCCGGCCCGCAGAAGCCCTGCCACTCCCCTTCTTCCCACTCTGCCAAGAGCACGTAGCCCTTTGAAGCCCCACGTGCTCCTCGCAGGGTGGGAGGAGATGTCACTTGCTCCCCTGCCCCTAAGCGCTGTTTGGCCTGGGGGCAGGAACAGGGCTTGAAGTTTCCTCTGCCTCCCCTGCCCCCCCACGAGGACCGTGAAGCACTTCAAAGTGCCCTACGCTCATGCGGGGCAGGGGCAGGGGCAGGGTAAAGGAAACTACACACAGCTCCCCCGTCTCCAGGCCCTGATTGATCTGGGAGGCGGGGGAGCGCATGAAGCCTCCTCCCACCCTGCGAGGAGAGTGTGGCACTTTGAAGTGCCACGTGCTCCTCACAGGGAGGGATAGGGCGAGAGGAGGCTTCACATGCTCCTACTGCCCCCAGGCCAATCAGGGGAGCTGCAGGAAACTTCCTTCGCTCTGCCCCAGCCCTGCGAGGAGCCCGCAGCACTTCAAAGAGCCACATACTCCTTGCAGGGCAGGAGGAGGCTTCGCATGCTCCCCCACCCCCAGGCCCTGCTAGGGGCTTGGGTGCCTAGTGGGATGAGGGGGGCAATCCCCCATCCCCAGACCAATCATGGTCTGTGGGTGGGGAAGTCCAGAAGCATCCTGGCTCCCCCTTCCTGTTTAGGCCCCGCCCCTTCCAGGGTGACCTGGGGCCACTTCAAAAATTTTTGAAATGGCCCCAGTCCAACAATTATTGCCCACCCCTGTGGTAGACAATATTGACCTCCTGTGGTTCATCAAATTCTCTGGTTCAGTACCAGTCAGATCCTGAGAGTGCTGGACTAGAGAGGTTCACCTGTAGTTCAAAAAGAATGTATGCCACCAAAAGGTAAGTGACAGTGTACACCTCATGAATGAATGACTGTTCTGCAAAGAAGATTGCAATTATCTTTACATGGCTGCACAGCATAAAGACCAAGGGCTAAATTCTACCCTGATACGTACCTTCTGCCATGCTATTGGAAGTGATGGATGTGCACAGAGTTAAGTCAGATTAGAATGTGAACCCCAAATGAGTGCTAAACAAACAAATCAGTTGCTGGGTATCCAATACATAAACAACAAAGAATTTCAATAAAAGCAGTATATTTCTTGGAACTTGCCTGTACAGTTAGTTATGTTTATTCGGTCTCCCTCTGTTGTATTACATTTCAATTGTGGAAACACTGTGAATGTATAGGAGGTGCCAGGATTTAATTCTATAATTGTAGCCCCAAATGTATTATCTGTGAGTTTGTATGTGTTGCTCGTATTAGTTTGTGATCCATTTTCTTCTGAGATTACTACGTAAAGGTAGTTAGAAGCATTGGCATCATTGTTTTGCCAACTTAAGTTTACTTCTGTTGTGCTGATGTTTACAACTTGGAGGTGAAACACTGGACTGGGTTCTATTGAAAACAAGACATAGTGGGCATTAGTTAATAGCTGTGCAGAAAAACTTGCTGAAAGAAAGATACAATAGCTAACAAACCAACAATTAATGTTCTAAATTGTAACTCATCCCACGTATTGCCTAATCCATGCTATGAAGCTGAAGTATTTACACACTGATTGCGATCATGTTTACAAACTGGCATAAATCAGGAACAACTATTGAAATCAGTGGAGTTACAACACGATAAATAAGATTAGAAACATACCCCCAGAATTATCAAAATTCACAGAGACACAGATGCAAACAGGTACTTTGGCTGTGTGACAGAGAGGCCCATTTGTAGTTAATTTCTCTGAGTCAGAAACTCTTTCCAGGACTGACCAACTCATGCACTGTTGGCATAATATGCATCTAAAAGGTGTTCTGTAAGGTAGCACATACCAACTATTAACACACTGGTCTGGCCTCAAAAAGCATTGGGTAGTGTATACTGGCAGGGGTGAAAGCAGATGCCGGGACTTATTGGTGTGCCCTGCACCAGGCCGGACATCCTGGGGGCGGGGGAGAAGAGGGGAGAGAGGGGTGGCTCTGGATCCACCAAGGCATGGGGCCTTGAGCGGAAGGGGCTGAGGGCAGACAGTGCCCACCCCCCACCAGGCAGTCCTTCATGGCTTTCCCTAGGGCTCTGGAAGCGATTTGAAGGGCGCTGGGAACCCCAGGACCTTTTAAATCACCAGTCCCTGGAGCAGCTGACCCTTTTGTGTTTCCCCACAGTTGGCGGCCCTGCCGTTAGAGTCTGGCAGCACCGCCCTGGCAGCCTTTGAATGCTGCTGCTGCAACAGCATTGCTAGACCTTATAGCCACTGACAGGGAGAGGGAGGAGAGCAAAGGGGGCACTGATGTTAAAGCGCTGCCCTACCCGTATACAGACACATTCCAGAGCAGGTTCTTACCAGCCTGCTGTATGGGCCCACTTTCACCGCTGATACCTGGGATGCTTACAGAGAGTTATAAATATAAGCCAGTATTATATTATCACAGTGGCTGTGTCTACACTGGCATGAATTTCCGGAAATGCTTAAAACAGAATAGTTTTTGTTATAAGTATTTCCGGAAAAAGAGCGTCTACATTGGCAGGCTGCTTTTCCAGAAAAGTCCTTTTTCCAGAAAAGCATCTGTGGCCAATGTAGACGCGCTTTTCCGGAAAAGAGCCTCGATCGTCATTTTCGCGATCGGGGCTTTTTTTCCGGAAAAGACTACTGGGCTGTCTACACTGGCCCTTTTCCAGAACAGTGTTCCGGAATAAGGACTTATGCCCAAGCGGGAGCAGTGTAGCTTTTCCGGAATAGCAGCTGATTTTGTACAGTAGAGCGTCGTTGCTTTTCCAGAAATTCAAGGGCCAGTGTAGACAGCTCGCAGCTTATTCTGGAAAAGTGGCTGATTTTCCGGAATAAGTGGCCCAGTGTAGACACAGCCAGCGTGTTTGCCAAGCAATGCCTAAGCACAGTGTGCCCCAGACACAGGCATATTTATAAGCTTGTCTGATCAACCTGGCCATCAGGAAGGCAATGAATGTACATTCCCATGCAAGATAATTATACAAAGCTATCAGGAGAGCAAGTGGGGAAAAATGAGCACTTCATCTCCACCAAGGATGGAGACTACACCCCCAGGAAGCCTTCTTGATTCTCGAAGTGAGGTCAGTTAACTTCGGAAGGACACAGGACAGGGGGGAAAATAGCCATTTTGATGCAGATCCTTCATCTGAATCAAGCACTCCAAAGTCTGTGAAGGATCCTGTCAAGAGACTCTGACCAGCCATGCTTGAAGAGGGACTGGATGAGAAACAAGGCTTTGAAGAACGGAGTTGAACATACTAAATCAGGCCTTAGCCTTAAAGGTAGAGTTTCACTTTTGTTTTCTTGTAACCCTTTCTATCTTTATTCCTTGCACTTGGCGTCACTTAATCCTTTTGTTAAATAAATGTATTTCACTTTCCTTGTATACCTATGCAGTACATTGATTGAAGGGTAGGTTGGGTTAATCTCCTTTTAGCTAACAGGCTACAGTATATTGTCCCTTGGAGCACTCACTTCTGTGAATACTGTAGGAGAAGATGCTGCAGGGAGATGCTCTGGGGAACTGGGAAATCTCTGGGGATCTTGAAGTTCACTTTTTGTAACATGCTGAGCAAGGTTTGACTTCGCAGAATCCTAAAGGGTTTGCTGGCAAGACAGCCAAGTTGGTGTATTTAGGGAGTCATCGGGAAGCTTAGCACTAGCAAAACTCACTTGCAGAAGCTGAGGGGGTAACACACTAACTCATAATTCTGGAAATCCCGTAGGACTGTTATAGTGAGGTTTTCTAAAGTGCTTCCCTAAGAATGCAATTCATTGGGAACTAGGCACTTAACCTGCTCAGGGTATGTCTACACTACAGCGCTAATTCGAACTAACTTAGTTCGAATTAGTTAATTCGAACTAAGCTAATTCGAACTAACGCATCCAGACTAAAAAACTAGTTCGAATTAGCGTTTTGCTAATTCGAACTAGCATGTCCACATTAAGTGGACCCTGAACCGGGATTAAGGATGTCCGGAAGCAGTGCCGGCAGGGCATCAGATGAGGACTTAAGAGCGTGGAGCTGCTGCCTCAGGCTAGCCGAGGGCTGTGCTTAAAGGGACCCGACCTCCACCCCAGACAGAGAGTTCTCAGGGGTGCCCCGCTTGCAAAGCAGTCCTGGCTTGGATTGCCCGGAGTACCCACACTGGGCACATCACAGCACTCGGCCATCAGACCGGCTGCACTTGCTGCAAGCTGCCATCTGGGGAGAGGGGGCAATTGGAGGGCTGCAGGAGAGCTTCCACCCCCAGAAGCCCGCAGAGCCAGCCCAGTCCTCCCCATCGGGGGCTTGTACCCCATTCCTCCCTCACCTCCTTCCACTTACCCCATCCTAGC
This sequence comes from Pelodiscus sinensis, assembly GCF_052426305.1. Classification (NCBI taxonomy): domain Eukaryota; kingdom Metazoa; phylum Chordata; order Testudines; family Trionychidae; genus Pelodiscus; species Pelodiscus sinensis. The sequence continues at coordinate 114,906,077 of NC_143056.1, read as the reverse complement.
CCCCCTTCCTGATGTACAAAATAAAGAAAACGTGTGGTTAAAAATAGAATCTGTCTTTATTGAACAAAACTCGGACAGACTGGGAAAAGGAGGTGGGAGAGGGGAAGAGAGAGGGTGGGAGAGGGGAGGGCAACTAAAATGATCAGAGGTTTGAAACAGGTCCCATATGAAGAGAGGCTAAAGAGACTGGGACTTCTCAGTTTAGAAAAGAGGAGGCTGAGGGGGGATAGGATAGAGGTCTATAAAACATGAGTGGGGTGGAGAGGGTGCATCAAGAAAAGTTCTTCATTAGTTCCCATAATAGAAGGACTAGAGGACACCAAAGGAAAGGAATGGGTAGCAGGCTTCAAACTAGTAACAGAAAGTTCTTCTTCACAAAGCAAAGAGTCAACCTGTGGAACTCCTTGCTGCAGGAGGCTGTGAAGGCTAGAACTAGAACAGAGTTTAAAGGGAAGTGAGATCAAGTCATAGAGGCTGGGTCCATGGAGTGGTATTAGCCAGGGGGTAAGAGTGGTGTCCCTGCCCGAAGTTTGTGGAAGGCTGGAGAGGGATGGCACAAGACAAATGGCTTGGTCACTGTCTTCGGTCCATCCCCTCCAGGGTCCCTAGGGTTGGCCGCTGTCGGCAGACAGGCTACTGGGCTAGATGGACCTTTGGTCTGACCCAGTACGGCCATTCTAAGCTCAGGGCTCAGGGTCGGGGGTCTCAGTGGACCACCTTGATTTTCATGCACACCTGCTCCTGGGTGGCCAGGCTGGCAGCTCTCCTGCCCTAGACGGCCACTTTCCTGTGCCTAGTGCGGAGATCGTGGACAAGGTCCACGATATCTGCACTAGCCCAGGCGGGTGCCTGCCTCTTGCGGTCCCGGGCAAGCTGCCAGCCTGGTCCCGGGAAGAGGGGGAGGGCTGGGGGGCATCGGGTGGCTGGCTCTGTGCTGTGCCAGGTGCAGGGTCTGCTGGCTGGGTGCTGGCAGGCTTGCACCTGGCACGGGAACCGTAGCCAGCCCGTGCCCCTTTAAGGGGTCCGGGGCCGGGAGGGGGGCAGAAGAGTTTCCCTGGTGTTGGCCAGAGTGGCCACCAGGGAAACCTGGGAAGGACTAGCCTCCCACTAGTTCGAATTAAGGGGCTACACAGGAATGAGGTTTACCTAGTTCGAACTAAGCGCTCCGTTAGTTCGAATTAAATTCGAACTAAAGGAGCGCTAGTGTAGCGTCTATGAAAGTTAGTTCGAACTAACGTCCGTTAGTTCGAACTAACTTTGTAGTGTAGACATACCCTTATTTATTAGTGCACTAATTGAATCTGATTGCTGCTGATCCTCAGCTACAGGAACACTGGCTTCAATTAATCTTTGTTGATGTACATTGAGGATCTAACCCTTTTTCTTTTTAACATTTATTTTTTCTGAAGTATTTTTCAAGGTGTTTTCCCCCTCTCATTTTAAATCTTCTGTTTATGCTGCTTTTATATAACCATTCAGAGCCCCAATCACTGCCCCAACTAAAGCAAGAATTCATGTCAGGAAGGACTGCAGGATTGGCTACACAGTGACATAAAAATAATCTTCCAAACATTACTAAATTTTCATCAAACCATGTCTCTAAGGGAATGCGTTTTGTGAAACATACAAAACAGTGAAATGCATGGTATCAACCTATGTTTATGTAGATATATCCATAACAATTCGTGAGTATTTACTTAATCCACTATAACTATTTTACAGTCATTTAATTGCTTTGTTTTATCCTTTGCAACATGGCTGGCTTGATTATTGGTCATTTATATATATGTTTTATAACGCATAAAACATAAAACAAGTAGAATTTATAATTCTTGGAAATCTTTGATTTTGCCTTTCTCTCTATAGAAGGGAAGGAATAAGAAGTTAGTAGAGAAATTTCATGACATTTATAAAGGTGACAGATGTTGAGATGACAGATTATAATTTCAAGATGTTTTCTTGAAAGAGGTATCAATGACTTACTTGTGTAGGTCTCTATGGTGGTAGACTCTCCTTCAATCCCATCAATTTGTGCAAAGACCTTAATTACATACAAGGTACCAGGTTGTAATCCTGGAATGGTAACAGAGTTGTTTCGGGAAGTGGTGTTCTTCAGAGATGAATTTTCCTTAATTCCATAGAGTATCTCATAAGTGTAAATAGAAGCCTGATGATCTCTGTTTTCCCAAGTCAAAGTTACAGTGTCTGTGCTGACATTTACAGTTTTGAGACCAACAACTGCACTGGGTTCTATTTGGTTAAGAAAAAAAACATATATGCATTAGCAATACGGCAAAAACATATGCTGAAAGGAAAACAAAACAAAAAGTGCTCCAATATTAATTCACATTATATAATTTTAGCTTTACACTATAGATTTATTTTATAACATAAACATAGTATTCAGAAGCAGTGATCCAAGCATGTGTCATTTAACATCATGTCTTCTTTTGAGCTATGGCTACTGAATATTAAAATCAATTTTATGAAGTACAGAACTAAATGTCACTTTTGTGATTATGATGTACAGGGCGAGACAAGCTGTTTGGCTTACCAATGTACCTCAATTCACATTCATGTAATGTCTTGCTAGTGGCTTTGTTCTGGAAGCTCTTAATACCATTCTAGAAATGGTCATCACATGAAATAACATGTACTTGACTTCTCAGCATTTTCCTTACCTAGCCTCATGGCCTCAACAGTACAAAGTCCCTTCTTTTACTACAATTGACATTTTTCTAGACATTCTCAGCTAGATTAATTGGCCCATTTTAGCTGAGGGCGCCATTCTAGTTATGCCATGCTGTAAACTTGGTTTTGCCTCAGCAAAGCAATTCAAAACACCTGTAAAAGCAGGCCAGTAAATTTAGGTCTGTGTCTTTCATAAATTACCATTAGGGTATTAGCAGTTTCACCATGGGAATCTCAAAATCTTTGTAAACGTCTGACTGCACGTTTTTATTAAGATTTGATTAGGAAAGTGAGTTAAAAGTAACTGTTTCTTAGTTTTTACCATGGCCTTAAAAGATTTATAGCATTCTTATATACAAAATGCATCTATATTGCCCAACACCTGTTCGTTTTCTAAATCTTCAAGTAATTTTTCCAATAAATCTCATGCAATAGAATCTGGAAGAGTGTCTTATAATGTTACTTTCTGTAGGTTACATAACAATACAGGCAAATATAAAAACAGTAAAGCAATTGCCATTATTACAATTAGAGGAACAGACATAAAAAGATAATCCTTTCAAAAATGGGTAGGGAACCTTTGGCCCATGGACTGGATACAGTTTGTCAGCAATGGCTGCTGGTGGGCCAGGAGATGGTTTCATTACCTGAGCATCTGCAGGAAACGCCTCTGCCAGTGGCTGCAATATGCCATTCCCGGCCAATAAGAACTGAGGGAAGTGGTGCAGGCTACGCTACTGTCCCTCACCTTCCATTGAGTGGGAATGGCAAACTGCACCACGGGGAGTTGTGGGGCACCGTGTTTGCAAATGCACGGGTAAATAAAGCATCCAGGAGCCTGCCAGCCATGAACCCTGATGAACCATGTCCAGCAAGTGGTCCAGAGGTCCCCCACCGATTTAAAATATGCCATTCAAGTCACACCGCGTCGCTCTGAATTTCACACCCACAGAAGAAACAGATTTATTAAAATGAAATTTATCAAAGATGATTTATTTGCTTTAAAGAGTGATAAAACTAGACAATTACAATGAAATATAGTGCTCCCTTCCTGGCATTTATTCAGTCAGAAACCACTACTTAATACGGAGGGACTCAATCTGGAATGCCATAATTGTAATGGATGAATATCTCTCACACTCTCTCACACTCTCTCTCTCTCACTCACTCTCACACGCTCACACTCACTCTCTCTCTCTCTCTCTCTCTCTCTCTCTCTCTCTCACACACACTCACACTCATGGTCTCTCTCACTCGCTCATGAACTCTCTCACACACACTCGCTCTCTCACACACTCGCTCTCTCTCTCACACACTTGTGAAGACTGCGGGATGATCCCCCAGTGTAACACTTCTCAGTTAGGGGAACACTGGCTAGAATAGATCACTGGTGATTTACACTAGCTGAGGATCTAACCCATTTTCTTTTTTATAACTATTTTCCCTTCTGCTCTCCGTGCCCCAATCACTGCCACTTCTGGAGCAAAATTTTGTGTAAGAGGTTTCCCTGATTGGCCTGGGGATGGGGGAGCGTGGGAAGCCTCTTCCCACCCTGCGAGGGGCATGGGTGCCTAGTGGGAAGGGGGGGGCAAAGGGGCTCTCCCAGCCCCAGATCAATCACCCCTCTTCCGGTTTAGGCCCCGCCCCTTCCAGGCATCCCTGGGACACTTCAAAATTTTTTGAAGTGGCCCACAGCCCAAAATTATTTCCCACCCCTGCTTTAGTAGTACAGGAAAAACATTCGCTGAAAGGAAAACAAAACAAAAAGTACCGGTACTCCAATATTAATTCACATAATATAATTGTAGCTTTACACTATAGACTTGTTTTATAAGATCTGCCTCAGCATTTGATAGCACATCCCAAGCCACTGTCCTGAGCCCCCTTCTGCACTCAAACTTCCTTCCAGACCCCATATCTCTCACTCTCTCCAGCACCCCAATCAGCTGCTCTGAGCACCCTTCCTGGGCCCGCACAGTACACTCTTTCCCATACACAGAACGTCTGCCCCAGTCCTTACAATGCCCCCCCAGCCCCTAAGTTCCCTCTCACAGCTTGCACCCCACACTCCCTCCTGAACCTCAGCCTCCTGCCCCCACCCAGTGAAAGTGAAGGAGAGTGAGTGACAGAGGGAAGAGGATGGAGCCAGCAGGGCAGAGCCTCAAAGAAGGGGTGGAACAGGAACCAGGGCAAGGTGTTTGGGTTTGTATAATTACATAATTGACAAGTAGAATACTGCCTTACGATTGTTATTTTTCTAAATCTTAAAGTGATGTTTCCAATACAGACTACGGAACAATCTGGATAAGTGCCTTTTAAGTTAGATTCTGGAGTCTAAGATTATGGCTGATATAGGGCTGATATTCGGCCAGTTAAGGGGTTACAAAGATTTCAGTTAGAAGAATATACATAATAAAGATCATCGTTACAAAATATACTATGGGAGTCACTCAGCATTGTGCTGAGTTTCACATCCATCCAGATATAAGAAATCTGCCAGGTGTCTTAGAATGAAATGCATTAAAGGGGATTTATTTGCTTTAAACAGTGACAAAGATGGACATCTCTAAAATACAGCACTCCCTTCAGGGCATTTATTCAGGGGAAACAACCACCCAGCATAGAGGAAACTCCTTCATCGAGTTTGCCATAATCTTAATAGGAAAGTGCGTGCACGCACACACACACGCACACGCACACAGTGAAGACTCTGGGATGATGCCCTCTTTGTAACTTTATGGAAGACTGACACTTGTCATTACTGCCCAGAAGATGAACACTGTAGCAGCTGATCTTCAGAAGTTAAATGTAGTAGGTCTAGTCAAGACCCACTAAAATGTTTGCTAAGGGTACCCCCAACAACGCTGAAACTCCTGCTCCTCACGAGGAGTTAGGAAAAACGACAGGAGGTTTCTCCTGTCAACCTCCCACTGTGGAGATGGTGCCATAGATCAAATTAAGGTATGTTAACTCCAGTTATACCATTAATGTAGCTGGAGCTGTGTATCTTAATTTGACCTTGCAGATAAGTATAAAAAAGGCCTTGCTCTCCCATTTATTGCAGTGCTCAAAAAATGAGGCGTAAGGGATACTTCGAGGGAAGCGTTGTATCTCAAAATAACCTCATTTTTTCTCTCGAAATAGCATTGTTTCGCAAGAGTGCCACAATATGATTATGCAAATGAAGTGTAGGATATTTAAATTCCCCGCTTCATTTGTGATTTTGGGTGTCCTCTCTCTCTCTCTCTCTCTCTCTCTCTCAAGAGGAATAAAGTGTAGATATATCCTAATGGAATGTATTTTGTAAATCTTTTGAAACAATGAAATGTATAATACCAACTTGACATGTCACTTGCATTATATTTTCTTTGCAACATGGCTGGCTTGGCTGTTGGTAATGTGCACATATATTTGTACAAATATATAATTTATCATTATTGGAAATCTTTAACTTTGCCTCACTATGGAATGGAAAATTAATATTTTTGTTCTTCCCTAAACTTTACTTCATAATTATTTTTTTTCAGCTTTACAGAATCTAAATGTTGTTTAAACAGCCACTAATCAGGCCAGCATATCTAAATGATATAGCATTGTGATGGCAAAAATCACTTACCTCAGGATGAACAGTTACAAGTTAATTAATTGAAAAGTAGGAGTGTCCGTCAAAGATGTATACAAATTTCATGAAATTTACAAAGGTGACATGTTGAGATGACAGATTATAATTTCAGGATGTTTTCTTGAAAGAGGTTTCAATGACTTACTTGTACGAATATCTATGGGGGTAGACTCTCCTTCAATCCCTGCAATTTGTGCAAAGACCTTAATTTCATACAAGGTACCAGGTTGTAACCCTGTAATGGTAGCAGACTTGTTTTCAGAAGTGGTGTTCGCTAGAGATGAATTTCCCTTAATTCCATAGAGTATTCTGTAAGTGTAATTAGAAGCCTGAAGATCTCTGTTTTCCCAAGTCAAAGTTATATTTTCTGTACTGACATTTGTAGCATTGAGACCACCAACTGCACTGGGTTCTGTTTGGTAAAAAACCATAGGCATTAGTAATATGGCAAAAACATATACTGAAAGGAAAACAAAGCAAAAAATACTCCAGTATTAATTCACATAATTGTAGTTTTACACTACAGACTTATTTTATAAGATCTACCACAGCATTTGATAGCAGTGATCTAAACATCTATCATTTAACTTCATGTTTTATTTTGACCTATGGGTACTGAATACTAATACCAATTTAATGGGGAACAGAACAAAAGTCACTTCTGTCATTATGTACATGGCAACACAAGCTGTTTCTTTATCAATGTAGCTCAATTCACATTAATGTAATGCAGGGGTGAGGAATCTCAGGCCTAGGTGCTGGATGTGACCCCTGGCTTGCCTGGATCCAGCCTCTAAGGCTCAAACCCTCCCCTTTCTCCCCCGCAGCATTGAGGAACCCACGCTGCATTTCAGCCCCTTCACTGGAGCATACCAAATCTACTAGGCTAGGCCCCTCTAGGCTCTGGTTGTGAGGGAAATGTAAGTGAGTATCATTGTCCTTTTCAGTTTGGGGCCACATTAGTGAAGGTTCTCACTTGCGTGCAGTCCCCGACAGATTTTTCTGTGGGTCAGTGGCCCGCGAGCCAAAAAAGGTTCCCCAGACATGATGTAATATCTTCTGTGTGGCTTTGTCCTGGAAGCTCTTACTAGCATTCTGGGAAGAGTCAGCACATGAAACTACATGTGCTTGACCTGTCAGCATTTCCCTTATTCAGCCTCCTGGCCTCAACATGACAAAGTCCCTTCTTTTACTATCACTGTCTTCTTCTAGACATTCTCAGCTAGACTAATTGGTGATTTTTGTCTCAGTGCACCATTCTTGTTGTGCCAAACTGTGGACTTGGTTTTGTCTCAGAGAACCAGTACAACGATGCCAGAGAATTTAGCACTGTATCTGTGATAGGAAACTATTACAGCATTATTAGTTTCGCCATGGGACTGCCAAAATCCGTGTGCACTTCTGACCATGCCTTTTAATTGAGATGTGATTGTGAGAGTGAGGTACTTAAGTTGCTTCTTACTTTCTGCTGTGGGCCCCTACAAGATATCTAGTATATTTGTGTACAAAATGCATCTATATTTCCCAACAATTTTAAAGTAACTTTTCAACTAAAGAATATGGAGCAGTCTTGAAAAGCACCTTAGAAATGTCCAATTTTGGATAGATAGTCAAGAGGCCACAAGAGTATAATTAGATGACTACACATAAAAGACTGTCATTACAAAACATGCTACTACAGCGTTTCAAATCCATAGATCTGCCAGATTTCTTAGAAAGACATGATCAAATGGGATTTCTTTGCTTTATAGAGTGAAAAAGCTGAACAATTCAATAAAACAGAACACTTCTTTCTGGTCATTTATTCAGGTGCAGACAACCACTCAGCATGGGAGAAACTCCTTCATTAAGAAGGCCGCAATCTTAATGGGTGAAGATTTCTCTCATATACACACATACGCACCCAGAGTGATGGGACGATTGTGGAAAGATGCACTCATGGTTAACACTTCGGGTATGTCTACACTACCACCCTAGTTCGAACTAGCGGGGTAATGTAGGCATACCGCACTTGCAAATGAAGCCCGGGATTTGAATTTCCCGGGCTTCATTTGCATAAGCCGGCCGGCACCATTTTTAAATGCCGGCTTGTTCGAACCCCGTGCCGCGCGGCTACACGCGAGATAGTTCGAACTAGCAAGCCATTCCGAACTATCTGTACGCCTCGTTCCACGAGGCGTACAGATAGTTCGGAATGGCTTGCTAGTTCGAACTATCTAGCCCGTGCCGCTTGTAGCCGCGCGGCACGGGGTTCGAACAAGCCGGGATTTAAAAATGGCGCCGGCCGGCTTATGCAAATGAAGCCCGGGAAATTCAAATCCCGGGCTTCATTTGCAAGTGCGGTATGCCTACATTACCCCGCTAGTTCAAACTAGGGTGGTAGTGTAGACATACCCTTACTCTTCTACAGTAAAACTCCAACTGTCCGGCATCCAGTGGTCCAGCACTCCCGGATTCCAATTGGTGCCGGACCATCAGAAGTGCTCTGGCCAGCTGGACAATTGGAGCTGCTCTGTGCCACTTCCCCAAGTCTGCTGCTGAAACTGACCAGCCGCAGACTTGGGGAAGCTGTGGAGCAGATCAGCTGGGGTGCTGCCAGGCGCCGAGCAGGCAGGTGAGGGGCGCCACTGCAGGACCAACCTGACAGCACCCCAGCTGCTCTGCGCCACAACGCTTCCCCAAGTCCGCCTTTGCCACTGCTGAAATGAGGAGCAGCGGACTTGGGGAAGCTGCAGAGCAGACTAGCTGGGGTGCTGCCGGGTTGGTCCTACAGCGCCGCCCCTCACCCCCCTGCTTGGGGATAACTACTACAGTCTGGGGGGTTTGGAGCCTGCTCCCCTCCCCTCCCGGAAACTCTCAGCGGCGACGTGGGGCTTCCCCCATCTTCCTGCAAAACGGTGGAGGGTTCACTCCTCACCACGCCGTTCCTGTCAGCCCCCGGACGCAGTGCGGGTCCAGCAGACCCGTCACAGCCCCCCTGCCGGAGTACCTCCCGATACTCCAGCATATCTGATAATCCGGCACCACCTAGATCCCAAAGGTGCCAGATTATCGGAAGTCTACTGTATTTATTGCTGTGCTAAAATATATTATAAATTCTGTGTACCAGACTGTAATAGATGCAAAAATCTCACCTTGAAGATGACTGGTTTCAGTGAAACTTTGCTAATTTACACAAGCTGAGGACCTAACCCATTTTCTTTTTTACAATTATTTTTAAAGTGTGCCTCTCCCCCATCTTGCGTTAAATCTTTGGTCCTTACTGTTCTCACTATTATCAATCTCTCAGTGCCCCTGACCACTGTCCCTACTGGAACAAGCTTTTATGTAAACAACCACCACACAAATGGATTTATGCTGACAAAAATAATCTCCAAACATTACTAAGTCTTTATGTAACACAGTTAATTATGGCATCTAGTCAAAGCATGTTCTAAGGGAATGTGTTTAGTGAATCTTGTGTAACAGTGAAATGTATGATACCAACTTGACATGCCACTTGCTTTATATTTTCTTTGCAACATGGCTGGCTTGATTAGTGGTCATGTGTATATATAATTATAAAAAATATAGCATTAAAAACTCTCTGAAATGTTTGACTTTGCCTCACTATAGAAGGGAAGGAATAAAGAATTACTATTTTTATTTTTCCGTAACATTCATCTCATGGTTTCTTCTTTTCAGCTTTATGGAATCTGAATGTTGTTTAAGAGTGACCAATCAAGCCAGCATATATAACTGCCGTAGTGCTGTGTTGGCAGAAATCACTTACCTCAGATTGAATGGTTACAAGTTGGTTAATTGAAAAAATAGGAGTGTCTGTCAAAGATGTATACAAATTTCATGAAATTTACAAAGGTGACAGATTTTGAGATGACAGATTATTATTTCAGGATGTATTCTTGTAAGAGGTTTCAATGACTTACTTGTACGAATATCTATGGTGGCAGACTCTCCTTCAATCTCTGCAATTCGTGCAAAGACCTTAATTTCATACAAGGTACCAGGTTGTAATCCTGTAATGTTTGCAGACTTGTTTTCAGAAGTGATGTTTTTTAGAGATGAATTTCCCTTAATTCCATAGATTATTGTATAAGTGTAATTAGAAGCATGAAGATCTCTGTTTTCCCAAGTCAAAGTTATATTTTCTGTACTGACATTTGTAGCATTGAGACCACCAACTACACTGGGTTCTGTTTGGTAAAAAACCATATGCATTAGTAATACGGCAAAAATATATACTGAAAGGAAAACAAAGCAAAAAATACTCCAGTATTAATTCACATAATTGTAGTTTTACGCTACGGACTTATTTTATAAGATCTACCACAGCATTTGATAGCAGTGATCTAAACATCTGTCGCTTAACATCATGTTTTATTTTGACCTATGGGTACTGAGTACTAATATCAATTTCATGCGGAACAGAACCAAATGTCACTTCTGTCACTATGTACATGCAGTGCTTTTTTTTGTTAATTAAAAAAAAAAAGATGCTGGTCCTCCAGGGAAAAAGATGCCAGTACTCCAGGGAAAAAGTTGTTGAGCTCTGACTGGAGGTGCCTGTATTGTGTACTGGGCAGTGCCATCACAAAAAAGCTATTCCATGGCAAGACAAACTGTTTTGTTTATTAACGTAGCTCAATCCACATTCATGAAATACAGGGGTGAGGAACCTCAGACCTGGGTGCTGGATGTGGCCCCCGGCTTGCCTGGATCCAGCCCCTGAGGCTCAAATTCCCCCATCCTCCCACAGCACTGGGGAGCCCACACTGGCATTTCAGCCCCTCCACTGGATCACACCAAATCTACTAAACTGGGCCTCTCTAGGCTTTGGTCTGTGAGAGAAATGTAGGGAGGATCACTGTCCTTCTCAGTTTGGGGTCACGTGCATTAAGCTTTTTGCAGCCCCCGACGGATTTTTCTGTGGGTCAGTGGCCCGTGAGTCAAAAACGGTTCGCCGGTCCTGATGTAATATCTTCCATGTGGCTTTGTTCTGGAAGCTCTTACTAGCATTCTGGGAAAAGTCAGCACATGAAACTACATGTGCTTGACCTGTCAACATTTCCCTTATCAGCCTCCTGGCCTCAACATTACAAAGTCCCATCTTTTACTATCACTGGCTTCTTCTAGACATTCTCAGCTAGACTAATTGGTGATTTGTCTCAGTGCACCATTCTCGTTATGCCAAACTGTGGACTTGGTTTTGTCTCAGCAAACCAGTACAAAGATGCCAGTGGATTCAGCACTGTAAAATCTGTGTGCACTTCTGACCATGCCTTTTAATTGACATATGATTGTGAGAGTGAGGAACTTCGATTGCTTCTCACTTTCTGCTGTAGGCCTCTCTACAAGATATCTAGTATATTTGTATACAAAATGCATCTATATTGCCCAACAATTTTAAAGTAAAATTCCACTAAAGAATATGAAGCAGTGTTGAAAAGCACCTCAGAAATGTTCGATTTTGGATAGATAGTCAAGAGGGCACAAGAGTACAATTAGAAGACTACACATAAAAGACTGTCATTACCAAATATGTAACTACAGTTACTCAATGCTGCACTGCTTTTCAAATCCATAGATCTGCCAGATTTCCTAGAAAGACGTGATCAAATGGGATTTCTTTGCTTTATGCAGTGAAAAAGCTGGACAATTCAATGAAACAGCACTTCCTTCTGGGCATTTACTCAAGTGGAAACAACCACTCAGCACGGGGGAAGCTTCTTTGTCAAGAAGGCCACAATCTTAATGGGTAAAGATTTCTCTCTCATAGGCTATATCTACACTACAATAGTTTTGTCAGAAGAGCCCTTCTTCCTTGTGGGAGGAGGAAGAAAGGGCTTCTGAAAGAGGATACGTGCTCTTCCGCAAAAAGAAGTGGAAGAGCATACGCGTTCCCTGGATGCCGCGGAGTTTTTCTGGGATACCTCTGGTGTTCCGGAAAAACCCTATAGTGTATACACAGCCATACACACCCAGCATGATGCGATGACTGTGGAAAGATGCGCTCATTGTAACACTTATTCTTCTATTTATTTCAGTGCTAAAGTATATTATAAATTCTGTGGACCAGACTGTTAAGAGTTGCAAAACCACACCTTGAAGATGACTGGCTTCAGTAAAACTTTGCTAATTTACGCAAGCAGAGGATCTAACCCATTTTCTTTTTTACAATTATTTTTCAAGGTGCCCCTTTCCTCCCACCCACTGCTTTAAATTTTCAGTTCTTACTACTTTATTATCAATCTCTCAATGCCCCCGATCACTGTCCCTACTGGAAAAGATTTTATGTGAGCAACCACCACAGAACTGGATTTATGCTGACATAAAAATAATCTCCAAACATTACTAAGTCTTCATGTAATCCAATTAATTATGGCATCTAGTCAAAACACTAAGGGACTGTGTTTAGTGAATCTTGTGAAACAGTGAAATGTATGATACCAACTTGACATGCCACTTGCTTTATATTTTCTTTGCAACATGGCTGGCTAGATTAGTGGTCATGTGTATATATAATTATAAAAAATACAGCATTAAAAACTCTTTGAAATGTTTGACTTTGCCTCATTATAGAAGGGAAGGAATAAGAAATTAGTATTTTTTTCTTCCCTAAAATGCATCTCATGCTTTCTTCTGCTCTGTTTTACAGAGTCTGAATGATATTTAAACAGCTACCAATCAGGCCAGCATATATAACTGCCATAGTGCTGTGCTGGCAGAAATCACTTACCTCAGGATGAACGCTTTCAAGTTGATTAATTGAAATGTAGGCGTGTCTATCAAAGATGTGTAAAAATTTCATGACATTTACAAAGGTGACAGATGTTGAGATCGCAGATTATAATTTCAGGCTGTTTTCTTGAAAGAGGTTTCAATGACTTACTTGTATAAATCTCTATGGTGGTAGACTCTCCTTCAATCTCTTCAATTTGTGCAAAGACCTTAATTTCATGCAAGGTACCAGGTTGTAATCCTGTAATGGTAACAGAGTTGTTTCGGGAAGTGGTGTTCTTCAGAGATGAATTTCCCTTAATTCCATAGAATATCCTATAAGTGTAATTAGAAGCCTGAAGATCTCCGCTTTTCCAAGTCAAAGTTATATTTTCTGCACTGATATTTACAGCTTTGAGATCAACTGCACTGGGTTCTGTTTGGTTTAAAAAAAAAAAGGAATTAGTAATACAGCAAAAACATTTGCTGAAAGGAAAACAAAACAAAAAAATGCTCCAATATTAATTCACGTAATATAATTGTAGTTTTATACCACAGATTTATTTTATAACATCTACCACAGCATTTGATAACAGCGATCCAAAAATGTGTCTCTTATAATCATGTTTTATTTTGACCTATGGCTACTGAATACTTATACCAATTTTATGAGGTACAGAATGAAATGTCACTTCTGTCTTTATGTACAAGGCATAATGTACCTTATTAACATACCTCAATTCACATTCATGTAATGTCTTGCTGGCTTTGATCTGGAAGATCTTAACACCATTCTAGGAATGGTCTTCACATGTAATAATACATTCTTGGCTTCCCAGCATTTTTCTTATTCAGCCTCATGGCCTCAAGTCCCTTACTAAGTCCCTTCTTTTACTATAACTGGTCTTCTTCTAATCTAGACAGTCTGAGCTAGACTAATTGGCAATTTTTGTTCCAGTGTACCATTCTGGCTGTTCTGAACTGTAGACCTGGTTTTGCTTCAGCGAACCAGTGAAAAAACGCCAGTGAATTTAGCACTTTATTTTTATAGGAATTCATTAAGGCATTATCAGTTTCGCTATGTGACAGCCAAAATCTGTGTGCACATCTGACCATGCCTTTTAATTGAGATTTGATTGTGAGGATGAGATACTTTAATTGTTCCTCAGTTTCTGCTCTATAAGATAGCTAGTATTTTTGTGTACAAAATCCATCTATATTTCACACCTGTTAATTTTCTAAATTTAAAGTAACTTTTCCAGTAAAGAATATGGAACAATCTTGAAAAGTACCTTAGAAATGTTAGATTTTGGAGTTGTATTACGTAATAATACAGGCAATTATACAGATAGTCAAGGGGTCACAAAGATTACAACTAGAAGGATATACATAAAAGACTGTAATTACAAAATATGCTTCTACCGTCACTCAGTGTTGCACTTATGGATGTCAGCTTATTGGATAGTCGACTAGTCGCTAGTCCCTTTCCTTCCCCCCTGCCTCTGATAGAGGCAGCAAATGTGTGTGTGGGAGGAGGAGGAGGAGCCAGCCTAAAAGCCAGTTCCCCCAGCACCATTCCGTGGGGAGCAGAGGAGTAGCAGGGACCCGGCACTGTTCCTCTAATTCTTAAATATATGAAGAGCCTTAATAGATTTAGAAATCAGCTCTTAATATATTTAGAAATCAGAAGTGCAGCCAGGAGGACCTGTCACGAGCCGGGACAGCTGGGTCCCCCACTGCGCTCCAGCCTTTTTTCGATTAAGGCTGGTGTGCAGCAGGGGGACCTGGTGTGAGCTGGGAATCAGCTGTCTTGGCTCGCACTGGATCCCCCCGCTGAGTATCAGCCTTTTAAATTTATTAAGCATCTGCTGGCTCTTAATGTATTTAAAAAACTGGTGCACACAGGGGCGGCCCGTGAGCGTAGGCGAGCTAAGCAGCTGCCTAGGGAGCCACTGGCCTGGGCGCCTAATGATGACATCATGGGGCGCTGGAGCGCCCCGTAATGATGTCATGGCCATTGACGGCCGTGCAGGCAGGAGCACTGATTTCACCGCCCCGCCTAAGGCGCCAGTTGCTGCAACCGGCCTCGGGCTGCTCCTGGGTGCGCAGCAGGAGGGACCCAGTGTGAGCAGAGCTGCAGCAGGCAGATCTGCAGCGGGGTTAGCTCCCGGGACTGGGCGCTGACCCCACTGCAGTTCTGCCACTTATTGACTAATTTACTAGTCGATAGAAAATCCATCGACTAGTTGATTAGTTGATTAAACGAAATTTAACATCCCTCATTGCACTGAGTTTCAAATCCATAGATCTGCCAGATTTTTTAGAATGAAATGATCAAAAGGGATTTCTTTGCTTTATACATTGACAAAGAGGGACACTTACAATGAAATACAGCACTTCTGGGCATTTTTTCTGAAGGAAACTGCCATTCAACATATAAGAAACTCCGTCATGAAGAAGGCCACAATCTTAACGGGTGAAGATTTCTCTCCCACAGACAGAGTGGGATGGCCGTGATGATGGTGGGAAGATCCCCCCCATTGTAACACTTTTCTATTGATTGAAGTGCTAGGTTATATTATCAATTCTGCGGACCAGACTCTTATCAATCACAATTCCTCAGCTGGAGGAACACTGGTTTCAGTGAATCTTTGCTAATTTATGTAAACTGAGGAGCCATATTTTTTACATTTATTTGTCCTGAAGTATGTTTCAAGGTGTTCTGCTGCTCCCCACCCCCACTCAAGCTTTTTTTTAAAATCTTTGGTTGTTATTGCTCTCTGTATAATCAATCTTTCAGTGTGCTGGTCACAGCCCCTATTGAAGGAAGATTGTGTGAGAGCAAGCACCACAGAACTGGATTTATAGGAACATAAAAATAAATCTTACAAACATTACTAAATCTTCACATAACCCAATGAATGATGATGTGTCATCTACACGTGTGTTTTGTGAAACATATGAAACAGTGTAATACCAAAGTATGTTTGTGTATATAACCATAACAATTCATAATTATTTACTTAATCCATAGTATCTATCTTACAGACTTTTCATCTGCTTTGTCTTTTCCTTTGAAACACATGGCTGGCTTGATTATTAGTCAGGTATACATATATTTATAAAACAAATAGAATTTATAATACTTGGAAATATTTGACTTTGCATCACTACAGAAGGGAAGGAATAAGAAATCAGTATTTTTCATTCTCCCCTAAAACTTCTCATGATTTATTCTTTTCAGTTTTACAGAATCTCAAAATGATGTTCTGAAATCTACCAATCAGCCTAGCACTATAAACTGCAGCAGGGTTGTGCTGGCAGAAATGACTGAACTCAGACTGAACAGTTACCAAGTGATTAACTGAAATGTAGAGATTTCTGTCAAAGATGTACAGAAATGTCATGAAATGTATAAAGGTGACACACGTTGAGATGACAGATTATAATTTCAGGATGTTTTCTTGAAAGAGGTTTCAATGACTTACTTGTACGAATATCTATGGGGATAGACTCTCCTTCAATCCCTGCAACTTGTGCAAAGACCTTAATTTCATACAAGGTACCAGGTTGTAATCCTGTAATGGTAGCAGACTTGTTTGAGGAAGTGATGTTCTTCAGAGATGAATTTCCCTTAATTCCATAGAGTATTCTATAAGTGTAATTAGAAGCCTGAAGATCTCTGTTTTCCCAAGTCAAAGTTATATTTTCTGTACTGACATTTGTAGCATTGAGGCCACCAACTGCACTGGGTTCTATTTGGTAAAAAAATATAGGCATTAGTTGTATGGCTGAAAGGAAAACAAAGCCATTAGTGCTCCCATATTAATTCACACTATTTAACTGAGGTTTTACTCTACAGATTTATTTATTACAGCATTCAATAGCAGTGATCCAAACATTCATCACTTATAGTATGGGCTATTATACAGACACTCAAGGTTCAGAAAAATTACAATTAGAAGAATATACATTAAATATCCTCATTATAAAATATGCCAACAGAGTCACTCAGTGTTGCGCTACATTTCACCCCTATGGATCTGCCAGGTTTATTAGAATGAAATGTATTAAAGGAGATTTCTTTGCTTTACACACATCTGACCACAAGACTTCATTAATTCATAGCCTCCTACAGAATTTGTATTCGTGTCCATACAAAGGTTTATTTATTCTGCTTAGGCTAAGAGGCAGTAAGGACTGAGAAGGCCTTACAGTAACTTTCTTCATCCACAACTGAGCATTTCCTAGTGGTGAATCACTGCTTCCCCCTCACTCTTGATCCCCTTTTCCACCTTCGGGTTTGGTCATCTAGGACTGAGCAGCAGCACCACTGACCTCCACATGTCTGCCTACCTCATTTCTCCTGCCTGCACCATACAAGGTGTTTGAAGGCTGCTAGCACCATCTGCTGTCCTTTCTATAAGCTACTTATTGCAGTGATTTTCATCCAGGGGTATTCAGAGGTCTTCTAGGGTATACATTAAACTTA
Source organism: Pelodiscus sinensis (assembly GCF_052426305.1). Classification (NCBI taxonomy): domain Eukaryota; kingdom Metazoa; phylum Chordata; order Testudines; family Trionychidae; genus Pelodiscus; species Pelodiscus sinensis. The sequence goes on along the minus strand of NC_143056.1, from coordinate 114,888,555 downwards.
TCAAGATATTTGCCTAGGTTTACAACAGGCTACATAAAGAGCACTACTTAAGTCAGTACAAACAAAAATTTCATACAATGACTTGTTTACGCTGCTCTATAAGCTGTACACTGAAATGTAAGCACAATGTTTGTATTCTAGTTGATTTATTATACAGTACAATGAAAAGGTATTACATTTTTCAGTAATAGTGTGCTATGATATTTTTGTATTTTTATGTCTGATTTTGTCGTTTCTAAGCGAGGAGAAACTTGGGATACACAAGACAAATCAGACTCCTGAAAGGGGTACAGCAGTCTGGAAAGGTTGAGACCCACTGACTAGGGTGACCAAGTATCTAGGTTTGGACCAGAACTCCCATTCAAACAGGGGATCCTGGCGGCTCCAGTCAGAACAGGTCCCAAATACATTGATCACTTAGACCCTGAGCATGTGGAAAAGACCCACCAGCCAGATGTTTGGGAAGGAATTCTCAATAACTCAAAGCCTTCCCCACCTACTGTCCTATGACCAGGTACAGGCAGTCCCCGGGTTACATGGATCCGACTTACATCGGATCCCTACTTACAAACGGGGTGAGGCAACCCCGCACTAGCTGCTTCCCCCCAGCAGACCAGGGAGACGCGAAGTTAGCGCCCCCCCCCCCCAGCAGACCAGGGAGACGCGAAGCGGCTTTTCTCAGCAGACACCTCAGCTTGAGAATAAAGGACTGAGGGAAGTGAGGTGTGAGAGAATAAAACTGAGCTCTGGAGAAATGTTTGACTAGAGTTTCCCCTACAAAATGTACCAGTTCCGACTTACATACAAATTCAACTTAAGAACAAACCTACAGTCCCTATCTTGTACGTAACCCGGGGACTGCCTGTATTAGAAATAAATGCTGCTAAGTAGTTGCAGATCAGCTACATGCCATTGTAGGTAGTTTTATCATGCCATCCCTTCTATAAACCTATCAAGCTCAGTTCTGAAATCCCAATCCGCTCCTTGTAAGCAAGTTTCTGAAATTCACTCCTCAGATGGTTAGAAACAAGTAAAAACTCAGTCATGACCAGTTTGTTCTTGTGTGAACATTGGCACTGAAATAACTCCTCTCCCTCCCTTGGTGTTTATTCCTCTGATGGGTTAAGCAATCATATCTCCCCTTAGCCTTCTTTTGGTTCGGCTAAACAAACCAAAGTCTGTGGGTTTGCTCTCATAAAGTAGGTTTCCCATTGCTTGGATCATTCTAGGAGCCCTTCTCTGCACTTGTTCCAGTTTGAATTCATCTTTCTTAAACACGGGAGATCAGAACTGCACACACTATTCCAGATGAGGTCTCACCGGTGCCTTCTCTAATGGTACTAATGCTTCCCTGTCTCTATTGGAAATACCTCGCCTCATGCATTCTAGGACTGCATCAGTCTTTTTCATGGCTGCATCATGTTGGCAGCTCATAGTCATCTGCAATCAACAGATACATCCAGGTCTGTATAGAAACCTCTGAGAGAGCCTTTACAGCGATACAACTGCATTCAAACCCAGAGGTACGTTTATTCCAGCTAGAAAAATCATGCCCTAATTGAAATAGTTCTGGTGGATCAAAAACCGTACACAGGCCTAAGAGAAGCAGTCAAATGTGCACATCACTTCTACCTGAGTCTACAAAGCAATTTTCACATCCCAGGATTTCCCATCACAAAATAAGAAATCTGCACTCAAACCATTTTGGATTAATCAAACAGTGTCTAACAGTGAAAAAAAGAACGTATCAATCAGGTTCTCTTTCATGTAAAAGTTCCTTTTTACCATTCTGGCAGTGATGCCCACTGCAAGGCCAATTTTCATAAAAACTCAGGCCTATATTTTAAGATAATTTATTTAAGGCTGATGTTCAGTAGTTATCTATAATTCTAACAAAAGACAAACAGGCAGAAACCTCTTGGAAATCTTTGATTGTCCCCATTATGCAAACTAAGGAATAGTTTATAATTTAATATTTATAGTTCTTCCCTAAAATTCACCTCATTATTTATTCTTTTCAGCCTTAAAAGCGCAACTGCAAGTTGATTCCTACATTATGTTCTTAAAGCTACTAATCAACACAAACTGCAGCAGTATTGTGTGGGCAGAAATCACGTAACCTAAACAGAATCATTACAAGCTGATTAACTAAAACTAGGGTTTTCTGTCAAACATGTGTAGAAATTTCATAAAACAAACCAAGTGATGATGTGACAGAGTTTGAAATGACAGATAATAATTTCAGAATGTTTTCTTGAAACAGGTTTTTAATTACTTACTTATGTAGGTCTCTATGGTGGCAGATTTTCCTTCAATCTCTGCAATCTGTGCAAACGTTAGGAGTGATCCAAACATTTGTCACTTACAATCATGTTTTATTTTGACCTATAACTACTGAATATGAATATTAATTTTTGTCATTATGGACCTGGCAAGACAAGCTGTTTTGCTTGTGAAAATACCTCAATATGCTTTCATGTAATTTCTTGTTAGTGACATTGTCCTTGAAGTTCTTAATACCATTCTAGGACTTGTCATTACATGGATTATCACATGCTTGATCTCTCAAGCATTTCCCTTATTCGGTGTCATGGCCTTGACATTAAAAAGTGCCATCTTTTACTATACAACTGGCTTTCTTTTAGACATTTACTGATAAGAGGACAGTCCTTAGAACTTGTTAAGAATTCACTGACATATTCAAGTAGGATATTCTGGCCTAGGTTTTCATTCATGTGCATGTAAGGATTTATTTGACATATTCTACTTATGCCAGAAGGAAGTCAGGACTCAGGAGGCCTTAGTAACAATTCTTGTCCCCAATGAGGCATTTCTTAATGGTAAATCACTGCTTCCCCTTCACCCCTCAATGTCGGGTTTGGTCAACCAGGACTGAGGAGCAACACAACTGAGCTCCACAACACTCACATGTCTGCCTACCTCATTTCTCTCGCCCATACCATTCAGGGTGTTGAAGGCTGTTACAACTATCTGCTGCTCTTTCTAGAAGATACTTACTGAAACTGTGGGAAAAGGGGCCTTGCTGAACGTACGACAATGTGAGGAGAGGGCTCTAGAATACAAGGTCACCCCCCCGCCCACACACAATCTGGATATGTTGTACAGAGCCATGTATGTTATATAAGTAATTGCAGGAGTGATTTATCATGTATTTCAAATATAGAAGTCAGAGTCCAAAGACTCCTCTAGCCCAACTCTATACAATTGTCTATGCTGCCAGCCGAAACCGTCAAAGAGAAAGGAAAGGAACCCTTCCTACATAAAAAGTCTACCACTAGACTGACAGCACTTGCGTTCATGAAATATTGTATGGCCACATGTTTACAAACTGTTTTCAAAGGCTGCTAAGTAGGTATGGGGCTTTGACATAATGTGCTTCACCACTTTGCCAGGAATCAAGCCAGAGCCATTCTCCACTATGCTGCTGGCTTTCTCCTGGTGTAGACAGGAATTAAAGATGGTAGGAAAGCTAGAAAATGAAAAGACACTCGCTCCTGTCCCAACCTCTGGTCACTTACTTGTTGTAATGTTTTTGCAGCATTCGTCTGTACCATTAGAAAAGTAGACACTGTATTGTACACCAGGGAAAAGACCGCTTACTGAACTGTTGTTCAATGATGAGTTCAAGGACTGTGTTCCATTTGCAAAAGTTATGTGACTTATTGTAAAGTTGCCTGATGATGTAACAATTATTTCTGTTGACGTTGTATTTACATTTATTGAGCTGCAATTGTTAAGGCCTATAAGATGAGGAAAAAATACAGAAAAATGGTTAAGCACCTTCATATGATTCTGGCATTTCACTTCATGTATGTGCATTCATTTCTGTTACTGCTAATTAAGTTTTCTTCAGACTACAAAATCACCACTTAATACTGCTTTCCTGTTCCCTGCTTTTTCCTCAGCCTTTTTCACTTTGAGTTAATGGAATAAACAATTAACCCAAGACAATTAACAGGTTTGCAAAAGCTAACATGAACACACTCCCCACTTTTAACCAAGGCCATAAACATTTATTCTTTATTCTTAAAGAAAGGTAAGCAGAGACCTGTCTATCTGCAGATATCTGTGGATGTGGATTTCCAGGGACCATTTTCATAGCTAGTGGAGTGAATATCCCCTTCGCCTGGCTGCCAGACAAAGGGGAGGGCAAGCCCCAACACTGCCAGTGGTGCCTGGGCCCCCACCCTCCTGACTGGTGAGCACTGACCTGTGGGCACCCCAACCCCAGTCAGGCTCAAGGGCACATGCTGTCCACATCACCTGCTGTTCTGTGCTGCCGGCTGGCTATTGTAGCTGGAAGCATGAATGGGAGAGGCAACTCATTTCTGGGAGAGGAGGACTCCCAGCAAAGCAGTGAGCTGCCCTGCTTCAAGGGCGGGGGGGGGAGAGTGTGTCTTGGCTCTGTCAGGCGAGGGCTGATGCTGCAGGGGGCAGTGCCTTGGGCACCGGCTGGTTCCTCGCAGCATGGTGTCTCCCCCCCCCCCCCCCCGCTGCGGAGATTGGCACGGGCAACAGCTGGCTCCCAGCAAAGCGTCAAGCTGCCCTGCTCTGTGCCCAAGCTGCAGATGAAAGCAAAAACTTTGTGGAATTTCTCCAATCTGACCCAGGGTCAAATTCCTTCCTGATCCCAAAAATATATTGATCAGTTAGACCTTGAGCTTCTGGACAAGATGCACCATACAGATACCTGGGAAGTAATTTTGTATAGTAACCCAGAGCCCGCCCCATCTAGTGTACCATCACCAGTCATGGGAGGTACTTGGCGCCAGCAGGCACAGAATGGCTACGTGCCACTGTCTGTTGTTTTATCAGATCCACCCCCTCCATAAAACTACCAAGCTCAAGTCTTTTAGACAGTTGGAGTTTTGCCTCCAATGCTCCCCTAGGAAGCTGGTTTCACAAGTTCACTCCTCTGATAGTTAGAAACCTTCATCTAATTTCAAGCCTAAACTTATGGACGGCCAGTTTATAGCCATTTGTTCTTGTGTCCAAAGAGTAAACAAAAATACTAAACAAAATCATAGAGAAGCAATAGACTGGTACTTACAGACAGCCGCAGGTATTATCTGAAAACAAAATAATTAATAGAAGTTAGATAACTAAGCATTGGAGGCACAAAAGAGAAATTAAACATCATAAAATGAATAGCTAATCAGACCAAATCTATTTTTGTTAGCAGGTATCAAAACTTTTGATATGCAAAACGGACACCCAACATTTACAAACATACAAAATACAGGTTGGACCTTCCTGGTCCAGCACACCCAGGACCTGAGTGGTCCCAGAAGAGGGATCTTGCTGGACCAGGGGAGGTCATTTCTGGCCTCTCTGCTACCGGGCCCACTGAGCCCTGCCCCAGCCATTGGCTTCCCGGCCAGCTCCTCCGCTCCCACTGCCAGCTCCCCTGTCCCCATCCCCAGGCTTCCCAGTCTCACCAGGTAGCCCAGTAAGCCCTGCTGGAAGCAGCCCAGCCCTCCCCCAGGACTCTTTGATCCTGGAACATCTGTGGTCCTGCTGGACCACGGATGTTCTGAACCAGAGAGCCCCGGTTTAGAGAGGTTCCAACCTGTAGTGGCAAGAAAATACTTATTTAACAGGAAAAACCAACAAACAAAAACATGTTCAAAGATTACAGCTCTACTATGGCGGGGTTGCACAAAAATAATAACAATTAAATATGTTGTTATAAAAATAGGTTTAAACAACTTCTTATTTTATTCTGTACCTAAATAATTATAAAAGAAACCTGTACAATCTCAGAAAAAATACTAGAAAATGCGTCTTAGGGAGCCATCTTCCCTTGGAAGGGACCAGTCTGGGCCTATAGACTTTTCCACCTATGATTTACAGGATTCTTCCTTACTCCTTAGAGAGTACTATACAATAAGCATTACTCAGGGAGGACTAGTTCATATGTTTCTGATCCAAAGCTCACTGAAGTTACGCAAATTTGAAAAATCTGATTAATAAACTGTAAACAGTGTTATTTTTGTTGCATATGTCTGTCTGAACATGAGCACATTCTCCAAGAACTGTAATCGCCAGCCTTTCAGATAGCAATGCCGACATAAGAGCAAAAGTTCAAGGAGGTGCTTTGCAATTTCTGGAATAAGCTGCATTAGTACCTGCACACATTTAAGGTGGAAGCTCCCAAGCTTTTCTTGCTGCGCTCTGCTTTGGAGATTCATTTCCCACTTCTTTCTAAGAAACTGGGCAGGGTGTCCCACTCCTCACTTGTGAGCATCCCCTCTCTGATTGCCAGAAGCTGAGATTGGGCGACAGAGGAGAGATCACTTGATGATTCCCTGTTCTGTTCATTCCCTCTGGGGCACCTGGAATTGGCTACTGTCAGAAGACAGGATACTGGGCCAGATGGACCTTTGGTCTGACCCAGTATGGCTGTTCTTGTGTTCTTATATGTTCTGAATGAGTGATAGCCAATTGGGCTGCACCTCTTTCCTTGTGGTCCCTGGGACTCCCCAGAATCACTCACAGGCCACAGGCTCATTTGGCCCTGATGTGAGCCTCAGCATGCATACACAAGAGCCTGCACAGGCAGGGAGAAACTCTTACAAGGGGGCAGATGCACATGAGCCTCTGGAGACGAGAGGAGAGGAGAGCAGAGCAGAGCAGAGGAGAGGAGAGGAAACAGACATGCTTGCCATTCCCTGAAGCTGCTGCAGAGGGAGACACTATGCCCCAAACTCCTCCTAGTTCTTCCAGTCTGGCAACAGTGGCTAGCAGGCTCTGCTAGGTCCTCACACCCACCTGATAATCTTGGCACCTGCCTTCCCACCTAATGTGCCCCTTTGAAAACCAGTGATGTGGTGGAACTGACCCACAATTATTTTCTTCCACCAGTAGGTGGCAGCAGACAACATGGACTGGAAAATGCACACTAAAAACCAAAGCAGCAGTTCTGCAGGCACACCGACAGGAAAACAAACTAAATTTTTCAGATCTTCATAACCTACTGGTGCAAACTTCCTTTGCTGCATAATGGTAATTTATTTTAACAATGACATGTAGGAATTAAACAGACAAAATTATTTACTTAATATAACTTGCAAATATGTGTATGAACAGTTCATTCAAGTAGTACATAGATACCAAGCACAATAAGCTTTTAAGAAAAGGAAGAAAGAAACCCTGTAATAGCATCATTCATTCACCTCTTGCCCCTACTTCATTTCCTCAAAATCCTCAAACCCAGGGTTTTGTAGTTCTGACAAGTGGCGAATCACTTTAGCACTAGCAGTCCTTATCTGCATGGCTGTGTCTACACTGGCCACTTATTCCGGAAAATCAGCCGCTTTTCCGGAATAACTTGCCAGCTGTCTACACTGGCCCCTTGAATTTCCGGAAAAGCACTGACGATCTACTGTAAGAAATCAGCCGCTTTTCCGGAAATACTATGCTGCTCCTGTTCGGGCAAAAGTCCTTTTTCCGGAAAACTGTTCCGGAAAAGGGCCAGTGTAGACAGCACAGTAGTATTTTCCGCAAAAAAGCCCCGATCGCGAAAATGACGATCGGGGCTTTTTTTGCGAAAAAGCACGTCTAGATTGGCCACGGACGCTTTTCCGGAAAAAGTGCTTTTCCGGAAAAGCATCCTGCCAATGTAGACGCGCTTTTTCCGAAAATACTTATAACGGAAAACTGTTCCGTTTTAAGCATTTCCGGAAATGGGTGCCAGTGTAGACGTAGCCCTTGAGTATAAGGAAATTCTCCAGGAACAGGAAGGTTTCTCTCTCCTTGGCATTGGCTAGGACTCATCCTCAGACCCTGAATGGACTGAGCAGCTGGCCAACACCTTCCATAGGCATGGTAGCTATAGGTGCAGGAGCTGCCTGCAGCACCTCCAGCTTTTGCATGGGGTCTGGCTGCTAGCCTGGAGCCCTGAGTTCCCGCTGCCAGCCCTATGTCCAATGTTCTGCACCCACTCCCAGCTGTGGCCCTCAGTCTCAGCTCCCTTGCCACTTCTGGGTCCCCCTCTCCCGAAGCCATGGCCCTGCTCCCGGCCCCAGCTGTAGGGGACAGTAAGGGGCACGGACAGAGGTATGGGTGGATGGGGGAGGGACTCCACTCAGCTCCCCCACTCTAAAAACTGTTTCATTGGCACCTCCCCCGCTAGTATTATTTCCAGATTTATAAAGGCCAGACTCGTCATCCATTCCGATGTGACTCACCCCATACTACGATAAGGAGACACTAGGGGCCTGTATGAGCTCATGCCTAGCTTTGCACTAATGTAAAACTTCATGTAGATGAGGTACTGTGCAAATTTAGAGAGATTAGAGATTCAGGTGAATAGCACATTCATCTTATATGGTTCAGGTTTGGTCTCACTTCATGTACTTGTGCCTCTCAGAGGGTTACTCCAGGCTGCAGTGATCATCAATTCTGCTGGCCTACCAGTTTTACCTCAGGGTATGGCTACACTTGCTCCCTATCTCGAGATAGGGATGCAAATGTAATGTACCGAAATTGCTAATGAAGCGCGGGATTTAAATAACGAGGTTTAACAGTTATTTCGAGAGAAGGATTTTCTCTCGAAATAATGCTGCTACATGGGGCATTTTATTTTGCAATAATGCAATTTCAAAATTTAAATTCCACACTTAATTATCAATTTCGGTACACTACATTTGCATCCCTATCTCAAGATAGGGAGCAAGTGTATACCCTCAGAGAATAAAGGTAAGGATATGACTTCCCTCATCAACAAATCAGCTAGGAAGTCAATCATTCTTGACTCCAGTACCCGCCACAATAAAATTAGCACAGGATGTGGATTCCCCTCTGCTCTGGTACATATTCACCATTACATGTTCCACAAACTATTTAAGGTGCTTGGAAAATGCTGTCCATACATAATTCTGACTGAATATTCAGTGCACAAAAAAGCTGTATGGTACCTTAGTCATCTGGCACACACATTTCCTACCTCTCCTCTCTGCAATGGTGTGCCTCCCCGGCTGAGGCTGCTTGTTTAGTAAATGGATATCATCTTTTAATGCCACATGAGGTTAGCAAACACTTTCTTTCCTCCCACCCACTGGACTACTTTGCGTTTTCTGACTGTAGTGATAAGCCACCTTTGGTCATGCTGTTAAAGACGCTACATTTTAATGATTACACATTTCACCCAAAGTTCTGGTTCATGTCATTGTGAATTAGTCATATGGAGCCTGTCATGTTCACAGATCCCCAAGAAGGGAACAAGGGGGATGCGGGAACAAAGAGGTGGAAGCTTTTCAGCCGGCTCCCTGAACATGCCCTGCTCCTGTGAGCCGCCTTCCCACAGAGGCAGCAATGCATGGGGACTATAGAATAGTTGAGTAATGGATAAGAATTGATGAGGTTAATCAACTATTCAATAAAGTGATATTTAACATCCCTACTAACATCCCTTTTTCTTGTGGGAAGTGCTTTGTATTCATGCCTGTCAGTGTGAACGAAGCTATTTGCATATATATATCTGCATGTATATGCAACTACACTTAAGTTCCAGCCCTCAGCATGTGCTGTATCATTGTGGCCTCCAGGGCTTCCGAAGTTGAGTAGCCCTGCTTTACAGTAACACAGTTGCCCAGGTACAGCTTTGCCACTCTATAAGGTCTGTAGAGTAGACATATCCTAAGGTACAGAGAGCTGAGCCCACAAAGCAAAGCACACAACACAGAATAAAGCTGCTTCTCACAAGTCAGGTCAGGATTTTAATTTTTTTCGTACCCTTAATGTTCTGTCAAATGGCTTCCTACTTCTGTATTTACATTAACAAAACGACTTTGCTTTGGAAACATGAGTGGATAAGGCAGGTGTTGTCCTAAAGGCAGGGTTTTTTCCCCTTCTCCAGGAACCCAGGGGAAAAAAATGCCTCCCACTGAGTCATTGTACACAATGCCTAATCATTTTGCACAGGGACTGCATATCACCACATGGCAAGTAGCCACAACTTTTGCTCAGCTTTTCATACCCTGTTTTTCCCTTTCTCAGAGAACTTCTCTTCCATCAGAATAATTCCTCTCTTTTCTTCATATTTCCTTTTGTTGTCTCTTTCGTCATTTCAGTAAGAACCCAAAGGAGGCTTTGTAGCACTGTTGCCAATACAGCCAGGCTACAATGAGTACCTGACAGTGTAGGCCAAACTGAACAGAGTGTGCGTAACGGTGACAATCCCACTTCAGAATTTAGCCCCTTAGATCAAGCTGGGAGAATTGCTACATGCCACAAGAAAGGTGTGGTCATTGAAACTGCAATTAAAATTTTGGTGCTGAATCCCCTAGTTTTGTGCAGCTAAATATCAAGTGTCTCTTTTTACTGCATATTCAACTGTTGATCACTAAAGGCTTATTTCCTGGTGTTTTATTGGGTTTCCCTGTGATCCCAGTGTTTTGTTTTAAAAGCTCCATATGTGATTATATAAATTAAATACAACTGAAAAGCAAAGTGGAAATGCAGAGACTCCTAATTTATCAGGTACGAATATGAGGCAAACTAGGTGTGCATATCCTCTGAGATAATGATCAAATGTTTTGTATAAATAGTCTCCTTAAGTAACAATATTTGAGCAAAGGAATCATTCCATTTGTGACTTGTAGGTACGACTTTTTTTGGATGTCTGCATGCAAAGCACTGCAGTGGCACAGCTGTTATGCTGCATGGCTTTGGGGAAAGATACTCTGTGACAGCTGGAGAGAGCTCTCCTGTGGGTGAAATAAAACTACCTCCACTAATGGCAGATCCTAGGTCGTCAGGAGACGCTCTCTTACAAACATAACATCAGTGCTTGGTTACGTCTAGATTGCATCCCTTTTTCATAAAAGGGATGCAAATTAGACGTATCGCAATTGCTAATGAAGCGGGGATTTAAATCTCCCCTGCTTCATTAGCATAAAAATGGCTGCCACTTTTTTTCGGCACGGAGCTTTGCCAGAAAAAAGCGCCAGTCTAGATGCGGATCTTTCGGAAAATAAAGCCTTTTCCGAAAGATCCCTTATCCCACTTAAAATAAGGGATCTTTCGGAAAAGGGTTTATTTTCCAAAAGATCCGCGTCTAGACTGGCGCTTTTTTCCAGCAAAGCTCCGTGCTGAAAAAAAGCGGTAGCCATTTTTATGCTAATGAAGCAGGGGAGATTTAAATCCCCGCTTCATTAGCAATTGCGATACGTCTAATTTGCATCCCTTTTACGAAAAAGGGATGCAATCTAGATGTAGCCACCCTGAGCAGCATACATTATCATGACTTAAGCTGTAGTGTAGAAAACCTCAGTTGGGCAAGACTGACTCTTACAAGAGTACTGTGGGGTTTTTTGGGTGTTCTCTGGTGTGAAGGTTGTTGTGTTTTGTGACGTTCAGTTTGAGAGACCTATGGCTATGTCTATACTACAAGCATGGTGTACAGAGTATGGCAATAATTTTTTTTTCTTCCATTTCTATAGTAAAGCCACCTGATAGCTAAGTTGATCGAAATATTCTTCCATAGACCTAGCTGTGTGTTGGGGGAGAGGGGAAGGAGTCTGCTTAATAATGTGTCTAAGAGGTATGAATGTGTCACATTGCAAGCAAAGTAGAGGGTGACTGGGAGGTGGGGCCGCAATTGGCACTGGGAGCCCTGTGCAAAAGCCGTGCCAGGAAAGGCAAGGCGGAGCAGGGGAAGTGGCCGGGACTCCCAGCCACTCCCCCCGCCCGGCTTCTGCACACAACCAGAGGCTCCCAGCACTAATCGCGGCCCCGTCTCCCAGCTGGAAGCCTCTGGTTGCGTGCAGAAGCCGAGTGGGGGAAGTGGCTCCCAGCCACTCCCCCCACCCCCGCCTGGCTTTTACTAGCAACTAGAGGGAGGGCCTGCTGGGGGCACGGCCTGTTGGACTCCATCTGCGGCCAGTGGTTGCATCCCTCCCACCCGCACCACCAGCTCTGCTTCACGCCTCCCTTCCTCCGGCCCCCCTTCCTCCCGTCCAGCCCCCCCCAACTCTGCTTCCCGCCCTCCCTTCCTCCCGGACAGCCCTGTGGCCCCCAACCCCGCCCCCCGCCAGCCCTGCCTCCCGCCCGCTTTCCTCCCGGCCAGCCCTGCAGCCTCTGACCCCCCACCTCCCACCAGCTCTGCCTCCTGCCCCCTTCCTCCCGGCCAGCCCCGCCCCCCTCCCAGCCGGTCTCTCCCGCCCATGATCAAGTGTGTCCGGTATTTTGGGGGGGCATCTACCTGGTAACCCTAAACGGTGCCTAAGACAATAGGATCCTAGTCCATGACTACTAGGACTTCTAGGAACTATAATAAATAACAAAGCTACTCCCTTCCCTCCCACTCTCTCCGCCCCCCTCCCCTCACCCTCCTCCCACCTTTTTCTTTAACTGTGAGCTAGCTAGAAACTTAATTGATGGGGAAGAGCACTCTTGCCACAGCTTATCAGCAAAGTATAATATTTCATGTATAGAGAAGTTTTTTCTGTAAAAGTTTTAAAATAAACATTTTTGTAAAGAGTCACAATCAAAAATGTTACTGCAAGAATGGGTTTTCATTTAAGTTTGATAATAAAGAAAGATGTATTGTCTAGAAAGTTTGCAGGTCAACATATGCACATCCCCAGCATGTCGGTTTTCCTGGGACTTGGAATAATGCACAACATGCAACCCTTGACACAGCAATATGAAAACTCAGACACGGCAATATGAAAGAATAACCAAACTTCTTCAAAATAAACAAAATGCTACATCAGCCCGCTATGTTTGTAATAGGCAGAGCTGAGGGAACATGCACCCAAAAGGACAACACCTGAGAGTAATTCAGTGGATGAAGAATTAAGCCCAGAGTAGGGAGAGAGGATTCAGGGAATATAGATTTGAATGTGAAAGTGATTTGATGATTTTCAGAAGAGCTAAAAAGCCATGGCTTCCCGTCACTTCAGTAGTAATTGTGGATGCTCAGCTCCTCTTCTGAAAATCAGGACCTTGGATTTATGAGGGGAGTTAATAAAACAAGTTATCTGAATACCATAAAATAGCCTTTAGTTATGTAGTACAGATGTAGTGAAAATAATAAATTCCAGATTTCTGACCTCCCCAAGGTCTTTTATCAGTTACTCTGCTGAATTTATACACTTTTAAACACATGTATTTGTGCTATATACACTAACTCCACAAAACAACAAACTTTAACTCACTTCAATGTGGAACTCAAAATACATTTGAAGCAGATGCCAACATCAAAACTTCCCCTTGGATATCTTTGCAGGCACGCAGGGTCAATCCATAAAATGCCTTTTAACAGAACACACTGACTTCCTCATTTGCTGAGTGTTGAGGGTTTATCTCTAAGGAAACTGGCTCTAATTTTAGAAATAGCCGTGTTAAGTTTCTTTCCATAAAAGCTTTATTTCCCCTCCTCCCCTTTTAACCCTGAATAAAGCCATTTTATTAAAGACAGCAAAGAAAAAAACAAAATAGGAAGAAAAACATTCCATCAATTGGTGTTCATTATTAGATGGACAATCCACTGACATTATTCAAGCCTCACACACTAGTAGCATTGCAACTTCACTGAAAGAAGCTGTGAAAAACATAAAGTCAAACTATATTCGTAGAATAACATTGGTGGCCTCTTCTCTTGCACATGGCATTTTTTCAGTTTTTGTGTGTATTTAGATTTGACCTCTGATATTTGTAACAGTTCTCTCATCCCCCCTAAGCCAGGCCTGGGCAAAATATGGCCCGTGGGCTGAATGCAGCCCACCTAACCACTTAATCCAGCCTGCAGAGGCAGCAGGGAGCCCCAGGCAGTCTCCCCAGCTTGCCCCGCAGCCCCGCGCAGAAACATGGCTGCAGGACTTCATTTCTGTTTTAAAACCGGAAGGGAGTGGGGAAGTTTTAGGAGCCGCCTCGTCCCTAGCACATTCCTTTTGGCTAGTTTCTAGCAGACCCCAGCCAATGCTAGCTGCTTGTTGGAGTAACAGGCAGCCAACAAGAACCACGCCCCCTCTTCTCGACTTAGTTATTCATGAAGCAAATGGCCAGGCTGGCTGGGAAACATTTTGAGCTCTGCAGGCAGGCTAGTTTGGCAGCTGGCAAGTAAGTCTCTTGGCCACAGCCTGCTTCTGCCACCCCAGCCTTTTCCTTCCCAAACTCTATGCCTCCACCCACCACTCAGCATACTCAAACCCTCTGTCCCCCTCTTACACCCATACCCCCTCCCAGATCTGGCACCCCAATCTCCTGCCCCAGATCACAATCGACTCCTGCCCTAGGTCACATCCCAAACCCCTGCACTCCAGTCCTCTGCCCTAGGTCACAATCACCTCCTTCACCCAAACTCCCTCCCAGACTCCAGACTCCCTCCTGCACCCAAATCCCAGGCTCCCTTCTGCACCAAACTCCATCCCAGACCCTTCATCTCCATTAATATCGTGGAAAAGTGTGGCCCTTGACCACTTTCCAAAACCTCGGAGTGGCCCCCTGTCAAAAATTATTGCCCACCCCTGCCCTGTTCCCAGCCCCAAGCAAAGATCAAACACTACACCCATTTTTGGTATTTCAGTGGGATTTTATGACAAAAATGATGGACTTCAAATCTGTGTTATAACCATGTTTTTGTCCCATAACCAGAAACTATATCAAAGACATGCCTGTCTCTTAGCCTTGTAGATTGGCTGTGATTTTCTTTGGGGTCTAATATATTGAGGCTCTATTCCTTCCCTGCCTCATCCTCCCACCTTTCCCCTGCATCCTCCTTTAAGTGTTTTGCCAATTTTCAGGCCTTGCCTACACTGGCACATTTTGTCACCAAAAAGTGCCTTTTGGTGACAAAGCAGTGAGAGCATTTACACTGCAATGTGATTTTTGTTGGGAAAAACACCCAGTTTTGGCAAAAACAACAACAACTTCCACCCTTGCAAGAGACTTTTGTCTTTTCCTCCTCCCTTTACTGTTGAAAAAAATCCAGTGTGGACTCTGCTGATTGTTTTGTCCAGAGAACTGGCTTCTGCCAGTATCCCACAAAGCCTGCCCTGATGGCTGTGCACAGTGTTTTGTGATCTCTGCTGCCCTGTAGGCACGTGCCCCTCCCCTTTCAAAGCTCCGGGAAATAACTGAGAGCTGAGTGAGCTGAGAGCAAACAAAGAACTTATTGGAGTGCTTCTTTTCCGCCCTGCACTAGGAACACAGTGGCAGGCAGGATTTGAATTTCCCGGGCTTCATTTGCATGAAGCCGGCCGGCGCCATTTTTAAATGCCAGCTAGTTCGAACCCCGTGCCGCGCGGCGGCACGGAGTAGCTAGTTCGGATTAGGCTTCTAATCCGAACTAGCTGTACTCCTCATTCCACGAGGAGTACAGCTAGTTCGGATTAGAAGCCTAATCCAAACTAGCTACTCCGTGCCGCCGCGCGGCACGGGGTTCGAACTAGCTGGCATTTAAAAATGGCGCCGGCCGGCTTTATGCAAAAGAAGCCCGGGAAATTCAAATCCTGAGCTTCATTTACAATTGCGGATGACTACATTACCCCTGCTAGTTCGAACTAGCGGGGTAGTGTAGACATACCCTCAGTCAACAGGTTGCTAGTAATGTGGCCATGAGAAGACAACAATGGGAGGCAGAAAAATTGCCTTGACCATTTTTCACTTTTGGCAACTTTTGCATGTCGACAACACATTTGTCGCCAAATCTTCCCAGAGTAGACATACTCTTAGTCTCTCCTGGAATCCAGTGACTTCAACAAGAGTGACCATAAGGTGACCTGCCTCATTATCAAGGTTTGTAAAATGAGTGCAATGCGCAAAACAATAGCAGAATTGTCTTTCTAGCTAAAAGGGCTTTGTTTGATAACCTTAATGCTATAAATCAGTCCAAAATGGAGTCTTTTTTTCACCCAGCCTCTACTCCATCCAAAATGTTGGTGGATTTGATCAAATTAAAGCTACACTCCCTATAGCCTAACCTAGTAGTGTTGGTTTCAGAAGAAAGAAAGAATCTGAAAATCAAAACTTGGCATCTTTGAACAATCTTTATTTAGGGGGAAAAAAAAGATTACATTGATGTTAGAGTTATTTATCACATTGCCATGGCTTGAAATAGCAGAAGTGCCTTTAGTTACTGTATAACTTATTTGAAATGCTGTGTAGTGAACCTGGAACTTACTACTGGATGGTAAATCAGGAAATAACCCACACTGAAGTTTCAGTGGGAGCAAAGGAAAAATTCCTTCTGACTTACACTAGCATCCACATTGTTCTCCCACTACACTAAATGCAGTGGAATGATTAAACTTTGACATGTGGTCTAAATTTCTGTACACATCCCAGAAGGGGCCTGATCTGGAATTTTACTTGAGCCAAAAGAATAAAACTTCAGACAATATAGTAGTTCTCCCCACCCCACCCTCAAAATCTATACATATAGCTGGCTTCCAAGAACTGCAACTGAAGCTTGCTATTGATTAGAGATGTAATAGTGTAGTTGATTAACTGAGTAAATGATAAGTGAATGCTTATAAGTTAATGCTATAAATTACACGCATTTCCCCCTGCCAGTAAATTTTTTTAGCAGGATGGCCAGCAGCATGGCTTAGTCCTGGCTTGTGCCAGATCTGGGCCCTACCTCTGTTGTGGCTCTGCATTTTAAGTGTATTAGGAGCCAGGTAGGCAAGTAGCCTGGCACAGTTCAGGCTCAGTACCGCCACCAGACAGGGGCTGCTGCCACCCTGCGCTGCTGCCTCTATATCAGAGGCAGCAGCGCGGGGTGACAGGCAGGTGGTCCGTGAGGGGATCTGGTTTTTAAACTGGCTTCCCTCACGGATCAGCTCCTGCCTAGCATCCGACCGACGCTGCTGCCTCTGATATAGAGGCAGCAGTGCAGAATGGTAAGAGGCTCCTCAGTAGTGGGGCCAGAATGCACTGGCTGCCGGCCCCACCCCTGGGGACTATAGACTAGTCAAGTAACTGGTAAGAATTCATGGCTACATCTACACTGGCCCCTTTTCCGAAAGGGGCATGTTAATTTCAGAGATCGTAATAGGGAAATCCGCGGGGGATTTAAATATCCCCCGCAGCATTTCAATAAAAATGTCCGCCGCTTTTTTCCGGCTTTTAGAAAAGCCGGAAAAGAGCGTCTACACTGGCTCCGATCCTCCGGAAAAAGCGCCCTTTGAAGTAGGAATACGATCCTCCGGAAAAGGGCGCTCTTTCCAGAGGATCGGGGACAGCGTAGACGCTCTTTTCCGGCTTTTCTAAAAGCCGGAAAAAAGCGGCGGACATTTTTATTTAAATGCCGCGGGGGATATTTAAATCCCCCGCGGATTTCCCTATTACGATCTCTGAAATTAACATGCCCCTTTCGGAAAAGGGGCCAACGTAGACGAGCCCCATGAAGTTAACTGACTATTCAATTAACCAATATTTAACAACCCTACTACTGATCAAGGTAAATATGAAAAGGATAAACAGGCTTTCATAAGTTTGTGGGGTTTTTTAAATTAAAAAATACAAACCAAGAAAGGACTGTGGAGTCTCCAGTCTGTCTACTACTGACCTTTTAAGGACCAGGCTCCTGATCTAGCAGTTAGCTTTCAGAATATATGTTTCTGTAGAACAGATCTAACATTAAAAGAAAAAAATCTTATCTTAAATTATGTGAAGAACTCTCATTGGGAGGGAGGAAGGGAAAAATCACCCATTGCATCTGCTGCTCCATCTCACCTACGCTCTCCTCCTCCTCCTCTTCCCAGAAAGGCTCTTTGGAGGCAGACGGCCACTCCCTGATGAAGCGACGTGGCACCAGGTAATGCTTTATTTGGTGGTATCTACATAATGCATAACTGCCAGAACATATTAACATGATTCTTCCAGAGAGATTTAGGTAGAAGAGACTTGCCTGACAATATGCTGAACTACTAAAAAGAAATATGTCACAGATAACAACCAGCATTTCCCCAAGAGTTAAGAGAAATGTTAATGCTATGCACAACACCGCCAGCTGGTGCCTGAATAGTGTTTCTCCTTATCCTCCTGGAATAACAGGAGAGGTATATATTCTTGCCATGATGATTCAGTGCCTCTGGGATTGTGACCCCTCACGATCCCTAGCATTAAGTTGCAACCAAAACTCCACACAGAAATATACCATTTACAGTTTCCCCAATCTCTAACTTCTGCACGGAGCTGGGGAAAGCCACTTTTTTAACAGCTGTCAAATTATGAGTTATTTTTAAAGGTCTTTCCCCAATCTCAACTTTACCTACGTTGTTTCCTGAAAAATATATATTTATGTACATACCAGTGGCTCATGGCCTTGAAAAACGAATCAACTAGTCAATGGTGTCACCTGCTAGTGTTCTGGAATTTTCTAAAGCAAGAAACCTGTCATTAACCCTCTACCAGTTCCAATAAATACACAGAAAAATAAAAGTTACCCCCTAAAGACAATGTAAATAGAAAAAAATGTAAAATTAGTCTTGTAGAAAATTATGTATTGTATTACACAGACACCCCCCCCCCCCCACACACACACACCCAAAGTAATCCTAATTCTTCATATTGAGTTATACAAGATCTCTTTTCAGTGACAAGACAGTCAAGTTTGCATCTTGCGAGAGTTTCCAAATGAAAACAATTTGCCTTTTTGACAGTGACAACAGCAAGTACTATTTGAAAGAGCTCCTTCCTAAGGGCCAAACTGTACTTGCCTTATTTTCACCAACCAATCACACCCACATCAGCAAGACAGCTGGGGAACCTAAACTGAGCAAGCAGTACCGGGTAATCTTATCTTTTATTTATGGTTTTTTTCAGACATATGAATTACAATAGTTTCACCCACGAAATTTCACCCATGAAAGCTCACGAGACTCTCTCTATATTTTTGTTAAGGTGCCTACACAGGACTACTCGTTTTTCAAGTTGCAGACTAACATGGCTACCCCTCTGAGACTTTTCAACATTGTTCTGTGTCAAAGTAAAGTTTGCAGTCAACCACCAAAATAAACAAGCTATGCACATTCCTGCACAGACACCAAGCGTTAGCCTGGGCACACCCTCTATTACCGTAACAGAGCGTGTGCAATGGAAAAATGAATAGGTTCTCACAGTGATGACACATTTGTAATGGTGTAAAGTAGGGAAGTAAAATCCAAGTTAATCAGTTAACCGATTAAATGTTAGGTTGGCCTAATGTTTGACGGGTTAACCAACTAAAGTGAGATCTGAGCTGGGGACCGCTCCAGTCTGGCTGGAGCAGCCCCCAGCTTACGGCGATCTTGCCCCAGCTCTCCTGCTGACTTCCAGCTCACAGCACCCACCAAAGCAGCCCCTGCCTATGGCAGGCCCTCTGGAGGGCTGGAGTAGCCATCTGCCCATGGCAGGCAGAGAGCTGCTCCTGCCCCCACCAGTTACCAGCTAACCGGAACTGGTAAGCATTACCCATTTAAGGTGAGGCTTATCAGTTAACTGAGTAACCGGCTAACCGTTCACATCTCGTCTAGAGTAAAGATCACCTGCAAGCAGCCTTACAGACAACAAATGAAAGTCACAAAATGGTCTGTAACAGCCTGATGAGGCAGATCAGTTTTTAAAAATACAGCATAGAGACAAGGAGCCTCCTTGAAAATTTCCCATCATAGGTTTATTTCACAACAAACTGTTGTCACCTCTACTGTTGCTGTGCTGCATCTCCCAGAAGTAGTTTATAGTTTTGGAGTCACACCCCTGACAACCTAATCTACAAATTCCTAACTTAGGAAAATATAAAATAGTATTAAAAGAAAACAATTATTACATATTAAAAAAAGAAATCATATTTCTACAGACTGAACCTCTCTAGCCTGCCACTCACTGGTCTGGCAAAATTTGTGGTCCAGAACGATTTTAGTTAGCTGGATGTCCATTTATCATGCCTCTGGCCAAGTTTACTGCAGTCCATAAAGTTTATTTACACCAAGCAGTCCTGGCTCTCAGTGTTCTGCGCTGTTATTTAGCTCTAATTTACCCCTAAATCTCTTCTAAAAGCCAGGCAAGCACTGAAAGGGTTGGTAATGCTGCTAGATGATATTGACATTCCATAGTTTGGCAAATTCTCTGGCTGGGCACTGGTCAGATCCCAAGGGTGTTGGACTAGAGAGGTTCAACTTGTAGTTGCAAAGCTTACTAAAAATATATTTTAAAAGGTATTTTAAAAACACCTGTAAGATTCAACAACAACATGTAGGAGAAGCAATTTGAGTTCAAATATAAAATAAGAACAAAATGAGATTATAATTTTTGGTACTACAACTCAAATGTCAATGTTGTCTTCAGGAATGGGGAACCCTGACAATCTTCAGATTGCTTGTGTGTAATACTAGACAACACTAATTCCCAGGTGAAACACCCCCTTGTTTGAATATGCTGAAACAGTGGCATATAAAAGCCTGTGTATTTTGCCATATTGCTATAGGTCGTCAGCACCACTGTTCCCTCTAATTTTTCTCCCATACATGTGTGGAATAAATTTTATGTGCACTAAGGCATGTGCAGATGTGCACCAGCAATAGAATTACATGCTGCCTGCTGTGGGTGCTCTACTAACCAGGGGGGCAGGATTTGAATTTCTCCTGGGTGGCCATCTAAGCACTCAGCTTAGAGGGAACACTGGTCAACCCTGATGGTTGAAGTAGGGATGTTAAATATTGGTTAATTTACTAGTGGAGTAATCGATGAAACTGCCATCGACTACTCAACTAGTCGATAGGCACTTCCGCATTCCTCCTCTGAAATGTACAAGTTGGACATTTCAAAGGAGGAAAGTAGAACTCTGTGTGTAGCCCAGGGCTAGTGGGAAGTCCCGCTTACTGCGGGCTCCACGCGCTTTGAAATGCACAAGAGTCTGGGAGCTCTTGTGCACTTCAAAGCAGAAGCGCCTGCATGGAGCCCGGAGTCAGTGGGACTTCCTGCTGGCCCTGGGATGCACGCGGGTGCCAGCTTTGAAACGTACAAGAGTCCCCAGCAGGGGCTCTTGTGCATTTCAAAACGGAAGCGCCCTCATGCAACCTAATGTCAGTGAGGGACTCAGAGTTCCCAGCTGAACCCGGGCTCCATGCTGCACTGCTGCTTTGAAACACCGTGGCGGCATTTCAAAGCAGCAGTGCCACACGGAGCCCTTACCAGGCTCCATGCAGTGCTGTCACTTTGAAGTTCTCCATCTTTCCCCCATCTGATAGAGGCAGCAAAGGGTGGGGGGAAGCAACTAGTTGACTCAACTACCCAATAAACATTTGCTTATCATATAGCCTACTAGTCCTTAACATCCTTAGGTTGACGTGGTAGTAGAAGCCAGACGTAGGCTTGGGACTGGGCTGAGGGTAATGCTAAAACCAGAGTCCAGGAGTCAGTGCAAGCATCTGGAGAGGGGTGCAGGGCTGCAGGAGGGTCAGGGTAAGGCACAGACAGGGCTGAAGCAGGCTGGAACAAGGCTTGGAGAAGGCTGGGGGCAAGAACAGGCACTGGTCCAAAAGCAGGCTGGAAGCCTGGGGAGTCTGTAATACTACCAGGCAGCAGAAGGGCTCCTGGCCAAGTAGTGCTGTTTCAGCACTTGCAGCTGTGGCCAGGTCTGTGAAATACCTGCACCTGGGGGGTCATCTGACCTGGGCCTTGCTCAGAGATAGGTTGCTGCAGTGGGGTGAGCCTGGGGGATGAGTCACTGCAGGCTCTGTTGGAGGAGTGAGTCATGGCAGCTAAGTATTCTGGTCTGGCTGCAGGTTCTATCACAACTGGTCCCTTTTTATTTTCAATCCCTCTTTGTCATCAGTAGGCATCAAAAACTTTCCTATTTAATATCATTTACAAAAGTCAGTGTTACTCCACCCTCTGATGAATACTGGGCTTAGCGGTGACCTCTGAGGCCAAACTGATACTTCCCTGTAATCTGATGCGTTGCCATCTTCTACTATTAGTTAATGGTTCTTCAGCCATTTCTCAATACAATGTTGTATGTTGCTTTGAACACTACAAAATATTTCACTAAAATCCAAATAAGATGTATGCCCTGTGTTCCCTCAATGCATTCATTTTGTAAGTTTATCATCAGCAACAACAGCAACAACTAACTAACAAACAAGCAAGCAAGCACAATTTCCTGGTAAGATTAATTCTTGATAAATGCATGGTTATGTTATCCTGTAAATGTTTAACATGTTTTCCTCCTAATATTTTCCATTTAATGTTTTCCTGTTTAAATGCTAGTTCTCAAATGCCTAATATTATCTGTTTATTACACAGGACGTGTTGTACGAAACCTACTCAGTTCCAGTCTTGATTCTTTAGTCCTGGATTCTCTAGTTTGACCTATTCCTTACATTTAGCATCTAGACAAATTTCAGCAGACAAAAAATACCGGGGGTCCCTTCAGTGTGGAGACTTTCTTGCTATGCACTTAGGTTTCTGTGCTGCAGGCCACAGGCCACTAGAGGCCACAATAAAACCACCAAAACTGCACTTGTATGATTAAACGTTATCAAGCTCAGGCTGCCAGATAAGTTAATGCATTGTGAAAGCACATATCTTAGCACGACTATATTGGCATGCATTGGATTATGGCAGATGCATATGATTCAGCCATAATTCACAGAATCATAGAAATGTAGGGCTGATAGGAATCTCTCGAGGTCCCTGCGCTGAGACAGGACCAAGTAAACCTAGACCAATCACTGCAGGTTTTTGTTCTTAAAAACCTACAATGATGGGGATTCCAGAACTTTTCTTGGAACCCTGTTCCGAAGCCTAACTACCTTTCTAGTTAGGAAAAGGTTTTTCCTAATAGCTAAACTAAAAACTCTTGCTGCACATTAAGCATGGTTACTCGTTGTCCAACTTTTAACAGACAAGGAGAGCAATTAATCACAATCCTCTTTAAAGCAGCCCTTAACACAACTGAGGACAATTACCAGGTCCCCTACAGCCTTCTGTTCTCAAAACTAAAAAAATCCTTTTTTCCACATAAAAGGTTTTGAAACCCTGACCAATCATTTTTGTTGCCCTTTTCTAGACCCTTTCCAATGTCTCCATATTTTTCCTAAAGAGTGACACTCAAAATTGGGCACTACATGCCTGCAGAGGCCTCATCAGCACTAAGTCTAGCAGGACAACTGCCTCCCATTTTTACATACCACACTCCTGTTAATACACCCCCAGAATATTAGCCTTTTCTGCCACAACATCATATTGTTGACTCGTATTCAATTTGGGATCAGCTATACTCCCTAGATCTTTTTTAGTAGTAATACAAATCTAGCTAGGTATTCCCTATATTTTAGTTGTACAGTTGATTCTTCCTTCCCTAAGTGAAGTACTTTGTATTCATCTTTACTGAATTTCATCTTGTTGATTTCAGATCAAACTTCCAATTTGTCAGCGTCGGCAATCCCTTCCAGCTTCATGTCATTCACCCATTTTACAAGCATACCCCTCCACTCCTTTATCCAAGTCATTAATGAAAATATTGACTAGCACCAGACTTAGGACTGACCTCTACATGATCCCACTAAATACACTTCCAGTTTGACAATGAACCATTGAGAATTACTTTATGGAGTATGATCTTTCAACAAGTTGTGCACCCACCTTATAGTAATTTAATCTAGACCTTATGGAAATATGTGGCAATGTATTGAAAACCTCACTAAAATAAATATATATAATCTACTACTTTCTTCTATCCACTAAGACAGTAAATCTGTCAAAGAGAAAATTCCGTTGGTTTGGCATGATTAGTTTTTGACAAATCCACTCTGGCTATGCCCCATAATACGATTATCCTTTAGGTGCTTACAAAATGATTGATATCGATTAAACTAGTAATATACATTAAGACTTTACTTCCCCCCTCCCTTTGTTTTTCTTTTGTCAAAGAATGGTGGTGATTCCACAACCTTCTGTTGGACGATATAACTTCCCTAGCTCCTTAAATATCACAAATACCTGAAATGAAGTAACTATGCACAAAGTACTGTGTGCATTCAAATGAAAAGGTTCATCAAACTGAATTTCTCCCTGTGAACATTAGCAATCACTGTCAGAAGCATTTACGTCAGTTGGATCACCTCAACTTGTCCCTTTGACCTTTCTTCATAACTTAGATACTTTAGATATATTATCTTTGCTGCCCTACTTCACATCCTCCCTGATGCAATATTATTGTTCCCACTATACTGTGATCAGTACTGCATTCCACATGAGGGTTAACAAACAAATGCCTTATATAACACAACATACCACTAATTGTGTCTGACACAAGCTGTGCACTGAGCAGAAGACTTTTTGGCAACTGTCCCCAATCCTTCTATGAGTAATTACACTGTACCAGACCTACAGTTAGCTTTTCCTTGCTTAGCTTTTTGAATCCAGATTAATTATTTTATATTTCTGTTCATAGTGACCGGCATTTCCATACTACCAACCTGGTTATCTGAATGTGCCAACTTCCTTTTTTAATATATTTTATTTGATATGTTATTGGCTGGACCTCAGAATTTCTAAGCAGCAACTCATCTGCTGCTTCCTAAATCCTGCATTGCACTAGGTAAGTAGTGTTAAACCTATATGTAAAATTTCCTGAAATAAAACTAGCATTTGATGAACTTAAAAAAAATTAAAGAGTTTAGCAAAGGCAAAAAAGAGATCTAAATGTCTTCAAACTATGAAATTCAGCTCCAAGTCTTTGTCTCAGGCTTGTCTCCAGGATGGTTCCAAGTAATCCTCAGTGAACATTTCCTTATTGTCACAGACCAATAAGGAAAAAATTGAACCTTCAAGTCTTTCCAGCTTACTTTTAATCAACTGTACATTTATGTCGTTTAATGGACTTAAACTTTAGCAAAAGGCTAACAGACTACTGAAGTCCCAAACATGTAGTACTACTTAGAACAGAAAACAACAGATCCCATTGTATTGCTCCCACAAGTTCATCTTGTGCTTTGGCAGAATGTCACCCTCTCTACCCCGAACCAACCCCTCCCACTTTTCCCCCCTCCTTCTCCCGCTCCTCTCCCCAGAAGAAATTGAATAGCAACAGGAATAAGAACTAGCTCAGTCATCACCCTACCATCCTACTGGCCTCTATGAATAAACTAAGACTTGAAAAGCTAATTCACTGATAACAGCCTGAGTTTCTTTCAATTCAGGTACAGTATATATGACTGTAAAGTGGTCAATTTGACAGCAACTTGTTTGCTGCGAGATGCTAAATATAAAGGGCCTGGTTTTGTGGTAGAGCTGTGTATGGGGTGGAGCAGCTGCAGAACAACGAAGAACGCGAGTCCTAACTAACTGAGAACTTTTAGTGGAGAAATTAAGTGTTCGTGTTTTATTTTTTCTTGGTTTGAGTTCTTTCCAATCCATAGCCAGGGGGTCTTGGCTATTTTGTAGGTTTGGATTAGATCAGATAAGCCTCCAGAAATTCGGATGTTATTTCACCTCTTATGTCTAGGAATCAGACGTACATGTGTGTTTGGTTCTGAGGCTGGTAATAATCGTATGGATTTAAATAGTTTGCATGCTGCATCACACGTCATTTGCTTGGTTTTGTGCTTTATATTAAAAATATTAAAGGAAATATTTATTTTAAAAAGAAAAACCGCCTTTCTGATATTTCCACAGTCATTTGGATAGGTGGAAACACCACCAACCTAGCCTCTTTGGTATTTTGATATAATTTTACTAAGGGGCTGTGACCCCTGCTCATTGCATTCGCCAACCCCGCCTCCAACCCCAGCAACGGGAGAAGGGAGGGTCCACACCATCCTCAGCCTCTCGCCCCTACCCTCCAGCCACTAGGGAGGGGAGCCTGGGCCTCTGGAGTCCCCCTGCACACCAAGCCTCTGGGACACACCGCATTCTTCCCCCTGCAGCCAGCCCAGACCTCTGGCGCCCCCTCTGGCTGGTGAAAAAGAGCTGGGGCGTCTCTGCGCCCCCGCGAAGAGGAAAAGCCATGGATCTCTGGCTGCAGCCCCACCCTCCACAAGGGAGAAAAGCCACCCAGCGTTGGCTCTGGTCTCCCTGTGAGGAGGAAAGGCCGTGCGGCTTGCCCCCTCTCCCCTAGGAGAGGGAAGGATACCTGGTTCCCAGGCCCCCTAGAAGGGGGGAGGCCACCTGGCTCCAGATACCTGCCAGAGTACTGGGCAGGGGGGCTGAGAGCAGAGCTGTGGGATGTCACAGTGATATGATTGTGTCACTGTGTCGCCCCACAGGAAAAGTTTTCTTTAATATATATAGAGATATTTTTCTATTACTCATATTACCACAGTGTGTAAGCATGAAGTCTCTTTCCACATGATGGTCCAAGTCCAGCAATCCAGGCTAGTGCAAAAGTTGTAAAACAGAAAGTTACTAAACATTTCAAATTTTAAGAAAGATTTGCAGTATGGTCGGGTTTAAGTGATTCTTCCCATTTTTATTCAAATTCATTGGTTAGTCATCAATATATAAACATAATATGCCATAGTGCAGGGCTACTCAACTTTGGAAGCCCCGGGGGCCACAATGATACTCTCAGCACATGCCGAGGGCCACAACTTAGGTGTGGTTGTATATACATGCAAATATATGTAAATATATGCAAATAGCTCCTTGCACACTGACAGGCATGAATACAAAGCACTTCCCACAATGCCCCAGAGATCCTAATTCGAACTACCTACTCGTGGGCACGGAGTTCGGACTAAGGGGGATTTAAAAATGGCGGTGCCCGGGAAGATGCAAATGAAGCCCGGGATATTTAAATCCTGGGGATTCATTTGCAACTCCGGTTGCCCTCATTTGCCTACCTAGCTCGAACTACTGAGCTAGTGTAGACATACCCTGTCTTACTTTACATATTAAACATATTGAAAATTAGCAGACATGTGTACTAAGCTCCTCTTGTTTAGCATAAAACAACCATTTTCACTGTAGTTTTTGCTATTTTGCCAGACTGGAAAATTTAACTGAAATATATCTGGGATTAAGAGAACTATTAGAAATTACTGAGTGTTATTAAGGGTAATTTTATTACATTCATTTACCTTATTTGAGAACACTTCCTCAGGGAAAATGGAAAAGAGAACAGAAATGGCTGCAATTCAGAACAAGCAATATCTCACCTGGAAGTAGCTTGCTGTAAGTACACCTGCAGCAGCAAGACTTCCTGACAACTGTTATCAGTGAAGAGCAGGTTATTTTGCAAAGAAGAACAGAGCACAAAAATTGAGGCATGCCAGCCTCTGCTACTGCAGAAGAATTTAACACTTTTCTGCTCACATGCCTCTGTGTTTGAAGAAAGAGGTTGCAATATCCCAAATCTATTTCTTCAAAAACTAATTAAAAAGTGCCAGAGACATTTTGGAATCCAAAGAAAAACTCTCTTATTGCCTATCCAGACCCTACAGAATAATGTTTATTCCTCCCCATGCTCCACCCCCAACACCTCCCCCCACAAACATACACTGAATGAACTTGGATGCAAAGGAATCACAAACAACAGAGATAGAGAGCAAATCCTGGAACATATTCAGTCTATTTACTTCACACAGTATCCTAGAACTGGGTGATTACAGATTGCTGCTAGGAGGCCTGGCTGAAAGGCCTCCCTTCCCTTCCCCTTTCCTAAGTGTCTTCCTCACGCCCACTGTCTTCCCTCTCAACATAGATTTTGTTAATCTTTTGTTTTGTTGAGGTTTGTACCACAAAATCTGTGCCCTGAGAATAGAGCAGTTAATATGTGAGAATCTAAGCACAGTGTCAATAACTTGGCCTTTTCTAATTTTTGAGGGACAATACTTTTGTACTTGTTGAAGTTTTTCTGTATATACTGGCAACTAAAACGTGTCGGTTTATTATGAAAAAAAGATAGAAAATCGATTGTGACAGACCCAACCCAGCAGGCTGCTGCACTCTCCTGGAGGACAAGTATTCAGGGCATTGGGCAAATAGCTTGCTCTTCCCCAAATCAACTCCTAGAGACTGCTGTCACTAAATGAAGGCAGGCGAACACCTGGGGCTAGTTAATGACTTGCCTTAAGGAGCCAGCTAATTAAACACCTGCAGACAATTAAAGCCTGTGGGGCTGCATTAAAAGGAAGAGGTGGGAGACAAAGAGTGACAGACTGGAAGGAGGATACAGGGGAGAAAGTGAGAGTGAGAGTGAAAGTGAAAGAGTGCATGTGTGCTGAGGATTAGCTAGCAGCTACCAGAAGGAAGGCCCTTAGACAGATCATTTGGGGAGGTGGACCAGGAAAAAAGCTACAAGATTGGAAGCAAAACAACCCTGTCTGTTGCTGCTGTCTTAGGGTCCCTGGTTCCCCTCAAACCTCTCCAGTGCCAACATAGAGACTGCCCTGACAAGGGAGACCAGGACTATAGCAGGGTTTTCACCCTGAAACCATGAACCAGCCTGTGATGAGTATGGCTCAGTAAGCTGTGGTCTCTGCATCTTTTAAAGGGAAAGAGGCTGTGTGGAGGGCCACAGCAAGCCTTTGAGGCTAATACTATCCACCAGTAGTACAAGACCCATGGCGCATGGCCGGAGCTTTGCCATAGTATATTTAAAAATATACAAGCATTTTAAATGTGTGGCTTGTTGGGTCTCACATACACTGAGCAAAGCCAGCAAACACTCTTATCTATCAGTCTTCAGCCACAATCCTTAGTTTCCTGGAATGGGCAGGCGGCCAAAGAGTTCGTGGGGCCCAAGGCAGCACGCTCCCAGTCAGGGCAGGAAGTGAGTGGCTGAGTAGGTGGGGCCAGGAGCTGAACAGCACAGGGCCTCAAATGCGCAGGGCCCAAGGCAACCGCCTCGCTCGCCTTGCCCAAAGGCCGGGCCTGGTGATGAACTCCACTTTTATGAAGTCCTCAGCAACACTCTTCTGCTAGGTAGTTTCTTGTTTTGTTCATTCTCTCATTCAATTCAAGACTGCCAGAGTGGTTTTGAAGTTAACCCTGAAGATGACCCTCATGATTTGACCCAGCCGTCATAGCTATACTCTTTGGAATACACAACTCATTGTCTTCTGCTGCAGTCTCCTCAAAGTAGCCACATCGTGGAAGCAGTGCAATTGTCAAAAATATCACTACTTCATCTCTAGCTGTGGACTAAATATGTAAGTAACACCACTCTTTATCACCAAGACACTAGCCGCATCCTAGGAGAACAAGAGCCTCTCAGTTTATAGATATACATTTATTTATAGTACATACAGATGAAGCCATGCCTATAATTAATAGTGAAAAAGTATTTCCAATCAAAGGGTATATTACAGTTGCATAACATTTTCTCAAATTGCTTGGGCTGAGACCAAGTGTGACAACAGAGATCTTTTTTACTGTTGAGGAAGTAAAGAAAAACTATTTTGCCATTTTTGAAGAAAGAAGGAGAGTTTAAAAAAATAGTACACATGTACTATTGCATGTAAACACACACAGGACTACTACCATTTTAAAATAACACCATTAAAAAAAACCCAAAGAACCAAAACTATTTGAGCATCTCAAAAAGAGGCATAGAAACTTGAATTTTTGAACAAAAATAATATCCAACTTGCTAGTATGCTTTTGGTTCATCCGTCAATTTTATGTTATATATATTTCTTCACATATGCATGCTGGTTTATTATTATCTATATAATTGAACTCCAGGATTGGGTTAGCCTAGAATAGCCTAGAGTCATCATGAGGTGATGGAAACAGCTAGCAGCATGGCTGAGATGTCTCCTTGTTTAGAATATTCCATTATCCCGGGATTCATGACCTGTTACTATGCAAAGTGAGGGAAGGGGACTGAACTTGATCCTCTCTCGAGGTCCCTTCCAGTTTTAGTATTCTATGAAAGTTCTCTGCCATTTTGGGCTTTTTCACATTTTATAAGTTACACTTAAATAACGGCACAGGCTCTTATGTTTTTAATACTTTTTCACAACCTTTCTACTGGCACACATATATGCAAGTTTAGTTTAACTCCTTACTTAAATAAATGCATAGGTGCATTTGGAATGAGAGTTTGCATAGAATAAGAAAGGGTGGAGAAGAAACCGCCTCAATTTGATGACATGTGTAATGGAAGCACACCCTTGCCTCACAAATACATACCAAATTCATGATGACAAAACTTTCTATAGTCACAATACGCTATACACACAAATTACAGACCATAATGCATTGCATGCCAGACTCCTTATGCGCATGAAATCAGTGATAAACTTTTAAAGATATGCTCATTTTCAAGGAAGAAGGAGGACACACACAAAAAGGTCAGAGTGATGATGTACACTGTTGATTCAGCTACGCTAAAGAAGTTAAGCAAATAATTCCCCTTCACCATGCTCTGCATCCTGATCACTTGTATAAAATAAGCAGGGGGTAAGGAGGGAAACAGAATTAATGGTAAGTAGTAGTAATTGCACTTCAGCTGCTAAAATGACCGCTAACAATCTACTATGTAACATTATGTAGACTTACACAGTACTGGTAGTTTCATTATGGTTCAAGAAAAGCTAATTACACACTTGTTTTGGTGCTCTCTCTTCTCTTCCTCCTCTTATGCAAAACAGTTAAATGATCAATTTAAAGGTTAACATTTCCTTGTATCTATTCCATCTTTAGCAATAGAGCTAATCATTCAGTCAAAGATTTACCTAGCAATGCCAAGAAACCCTTAGGCAAAATATGAGTAACTGCAAAACAGGTTTGAAGAGAATGTATGACTTCTGTAAGTTTAATTAGCAACCGGAACAATCGACACACCCATTACAGCCTGTCTACTATATATTTGAGAGAGTTGGTTTGTCTATCTGTATCTGTTAAAGAACTCCTCCTACATGGTAAATTTGGTGTACAGCTTTCTTATGTTGCTTTAAGTTATGATAAGACGGTTTGGTTGAGCCAAGAAAATGGGATGTAGCTTGGATGAGACTGGTCGACAAATTTTTAGCCCGCGTGTTTGGTATTTTTTGGGAGAGTATTTGGCAACCCTAGTCCCAAGCCCCTTGCCCTGAGCTCCTCCTTAAGGACCCAAGCAACGCCAGGTATATGTGCTAGTTGTATTATAAGATACACACTGTAAGGTAAAGTCAACAGCCTTGCCAGGCTCCTGGCCAAGGCTGGGGCATGTCATGCTCTGTGGCCCCAGAAGGGGCAGAGCCTCAGGCACAAGGGGTGGGGCTCAGGATAAGTCAGTCCTCAATGCTACCTGAAGAATGCTGCGCCTCCCCCAGACAGCCCTCAGAGCTGTACAGAGTGCACCGTGTGGTGCTCCTGAAGCAATTTAAAGGGCCAGGGGCTTCCACAGTAGTGGCAGTGATGGCAGCTGGGAACTATGGGTCCTTTTAGATCACTGGGACCTGGGGCAGTTGCCCCAATTTTTCTCCCCTCCCCCCCCCCCCGCCCATCAATGGGCCTGGTGCTGACCTTGCCTTGTTTACCTTGCAGTAGAACTGAAATGCCTTGTCTTCGCTGAGTTTTTAATTGTAGGATAGCTCACACCCGTAAGTAAAAAACAAAAACGTAGCCATGATGACAATGCCATAGATGAAGCCATCCAATGTTGCTATACCTTTAAGCATCATGCTGATAAGAACTGGTCTAGGCAGCAATTAGATACAGTACGTAATAGGCCAAGTCTACCTTATTGCTGTTAACTTTGCTCTCACCGGCATAGGTGACCCAGCACTAGCAACAGTAGGGGGGAGGGGTTGTGACCTTCCATTTATACGTCAGTTTCACTCTTAAGTCAGGTGTGGCAGCCATCATCTGGTGTTGAAGGAAGAGCACCTCTCTCAAAGCAGGGGCAGTACTAAAGGGGAGGTGCATCACAGTGGGGGAACATAGCTAGGGAAGAGGAAAGGGAACAGTGCAGTGGTGATGGCAGAAAGATT
Organism: Pelodiscus sinensis; assembly: GCF_052426305.1. NCBI lineage: Eukaryota > Metazoa > Chordata > Testudines > Trionychidae > Pelodiscus > Pelodiscus sinensis. Next base: position 114,856,678 of record NC_143056.1, on the reverse strand, counting down.
TCAGACTGAGCTGGTGAAACACAAGTGGATCATTCCAAGGAGCCTCTGTGTGTGCACGCACAAGAAAGATGACACATGCTCACAAGGCTCTGGAAGGTAGCAGAAAGGCCAATCTCAATCAGTGAACTAAAGAAGTGTTTTATCTAGTTAGGTGCAGATAGCTACCACCAATTTGTATTGGGGATGTTAGATGGTGTGTGATTGAACAGTCGTGTACCCACACAAAATGTTAGCCATTACACAACTATTCGATAGTCCCCGGGGGCAGGGCCAACAGCCAGTGCGCTCCAGCCCCACTGCCAGGGAGTCCCCTGCCACCCCGTGGTGTTGCTTCTCTATCAGTGTGAGGAGGGGGAAGGGGGAAGTCGGTGGCTCCACTGATGCTGGGGAAACCAGCTTTTTAGACAGCTCTCCACATCACCGGCTCCTACTTGCCCTCCTCCGCCCGCTGCCTCGGTAGGAGACAGCAAGTTGGGGCCAGGTGGGTCCATGGAACCAGCATGCATGGAGAGCCAGCCAAAAGCCGGTTCCCCGCATGTATTGGCTCCTGCCTTGCCCTCCTTAACCTCCACGCTGCTGCCTCTCTATCAGAGGCAGCAGCATGGGGGTGGGAGGGACAGGCAGATCTGGTGCTCATGGGGAGTCGGCTTAAAGCCAACTTCCCCCGGGCACTGGATCTGCCTCCCCCTCCTTGTTGCCTCTGATATAGACGCAGCTGGGGGGGGGGGGAGAGGGGAATGCTTGTAGTCAACAGGATTAACCGATAAGCTCAGGCTACTCAGTTAATCGTGTAGTTGTCTACATGCTGACATCCCAAGTTTGTATTTGTAACTTTGTCCCTAAATGGTTCCTGTAGTTTTGAGTGCAAGAACTACAATCCCCAAGATTCACCTGGGGAGGAGAGAGATGAGGGAAAAAAATCAGCTTTGTTAAAGTGCAAGTGAAATAAAACTTAAAGTTTCCTGTTATGAAGTTGCCCTTGTCTTCCTCAAAGGGGTTCAGGAACAAAAGGAAACTTACGGCTTGAAGAAGCTGTCAGCTGTCACAGCCATCACTGATTACTCTTGAGGGAATTCTGTCTCAAAAAAATTAAAAATTCTGTGCACAATACTTTAAAATTCTTTCTATTTTATTTGCCCAACTAACACTATAATCACACCCATTTCAGTTATTTTAGTCATTGATTTCAAAACACCCATCAGCAGGTATTCTTGTAATACTACATAAACACACAAATTTCAGTAAATGTTTTTCTGATAACTAGATTCCTTACAAGGTACATTAATACAAAACTACAATGAAGAAACTTATTTCCTGCACCCCTCAAAGCAGTTCAAAGACTCGGGGAATTCAGGGGTAACACCAAAGCTGAGACACAAAGAGAGAAGCAGCCTAGGAATGAAACTAGAGGGTTGTTAAGCATGGGGAGGAGAAGTATGGAACATGGGTTTTTTTGGGGAAAGGCACTGTTAGGGAGTTGGGAAGCTTCCCTCAGGCTGACTCTGGATGACCCTAGTTTCTCCAGTTCAGTCAGACACATTAGCCCCTGTCCCTGCACCTCTTACTCCTTATCTCCAAGGCTACGTCTACACTGCAGCGCTATTTCGGGATACTGGAAGTATCCCAAAATAGTTATTCCGCATCTTTTGATTACGCCCGTTATTTTGAAATATATTTCAAAATAACAGGAGTGCTATTCTGGCATCCCTGTAACCCTCATTCCCCTGAGGGTTAATGGATGTTTTGGAATAGCACTTTATTTTGAAATTTGGCACTGTGTAGACAGCACCAAATTTTGAAATAAGCTATTTCAAAATTACCTTGAAATAAGCTATGCAATTTACGTAGCACAAATTGTGTAGCTTATTTCAAGGTAAGGGTGCAGTGTAGATGCACCAAGTGTCCTTGCACTCCGTACACTATGTCACCATGTGTCTCTGCAGCATCTTCCCCCATCTCCATGTGGCCCTGCATCCCTCTCCCATTCAGCCGCTGCTCAATGCTGTCATCCCATTACCTCCTGAGGCCACACCCCAGCCTGTCCCCCCACTAGCCAACCTGTGATCCCCCTGATAGCCCCATGTGTCCTATTCTCTACCCTGTGCCTCCTCACTTGTCACTGCAGTGAGGAATGCAGTCTGTCTCCTCCCTCTCTGCCCACTGGCTGCCCTCTCTTTTGGTACCCCAGTGGACAAAAGGTGTAACTGCAGCACTTCTCCAGTAGATTCTGCAGAGGAAAAAACAAATCTGCAGGGGACAGGAATTCTGCATGTGCACAGTGACGCAGAATCCTTCCAGGAGTAACTGATGGTCTGTCAACTCAGACGTGGTCATTGATAGTATGGACAGAAGACACTGACCTCACAGGTGACTGAGCCTCAGCTCATTCAGACTCCCTCAGTTCTTACCCCTATTAACAATTGTGTGGTAAGTTTCTTTGGTTGCTGCCTCCTCAGCAGTGGGAGAGAAGCATGAGAAAAAGTACACAAGATGCTCTGTGAATGATTGGTGGTAGAGGGGTATCAAACCAGTCTAACTTCTGTAGTGTGAACAAGGTCTTAATTTAGAAAACATTTTGAAGGCCACCTGGCTCAATTGGTGTTAACTGGGCATGGAGTGTCATGTAGTCACTTTTTCTGCTCAGCCTCCAAACACCATGATCTAGGCAGAAGTCTAGGGAACTCTACAAAATAATGAGCTGGTGCCTTTTAATAAAGTATTTGCTTTGCAGAACCTGGAACTTTTTAGCTCTTCGGAAATCAGTGTACCGTATGATTGACTTTTACTTTCATGTTTCTTCCAGCAAATGAATAACTGGCCTTGTAAAGTAAATGTTGTGTTCACAATCCTTTTTGATTATATAGCATTTGATATGTCTACCAAAGGCAGGGTTACTAAAGCACCCTCTTTCCAAGCAAAACTGTTTGGTCCTCATTAGCCAAAACAAGCAGGAAAGCATTTGAACTATAGTTGCAGAAACTAAGGGGTTTTGCCTTGATTTAAAAAGTTAAAGACAAACCTGGGAGTTTACACATCCAGAGTAACACTGCAGGATGCAAAGATTCAGTTTGTGTCAAAGGTGAGCACCAAAAAGTTATGCCACTCCAGAAAGAAGACTGAAGATTAAAAAGCTCTTTTGTACATCTGGTAAGACTGATGTACACTCTCTCTTGTTGTTTCAGTAGCTGCCTCACAAAGTATGGCTGGGCAAACGGTCAAAACTCACCAGTTCTCTAAGTCCAGCAATGACCCATTAAGGATGCCAAAAATCAGTTTGTTGTATGTAGTTACATACATATTTTAGACAAAGACAAATAAGAATAAGCCCAATGTAGCTCATCAAAAGCAATAACATTTCACATTGAGCTATTATAATATAGATAGCAAACTGGAAATTACTATGTGTTACATTACAAATAGCAGTGAAGTGATAAATGATTTTTTTTATTGAAAGGTATGACTTCTGTGGAGACAGGAAGATAAAGAAACAAAAGAGAATGATATTTGAACAATAAATGACCAAAAAATACAGAGAGTTGCTGAGAGATTGGGAAGAGATGGGGACTTGGCCAATCATTCATCTCTGACAATTTGAAACAGCCTCTATTGCCATTTTAAGCACATTATTAGTGCAAAAGTTTTCAATAAATCCTTTACTATTTGTATCTATTATACGCCCATTGGAGCATACATCATCATAACATGCAGGGCATTTTGTGAAAATTAATATAGTTTATTACATTAGCTAATCAGACTATGGGATTTATCAGGATTTAATATTTCAATTAATTTACAGCATACAGGGCCATCCTTACCCATACTGAGAATACGCAGTTGCGTAGAGCATCTAAATATTTGGGGCATTACTGGATCTTAATGTCCACCCACCCTCCTCTTCCTGTTCTATGGCTTTGCTTCCTCCAGAAGAGATCTAGTTAACATAAAAGTGGAAAAGGCCAGACCTAATAGCAGAACTCTGTACCTGAGAAAGAACCATTCAAATGGGAATTAAGTCATTTAACAGGCATTTATCAACCCCCCCACCCCCACACACCCATATACTGTCAATTTCTGAATTTACTGTGTTAGTCTATGGGACCTTAGTTTAAAATGTTGTTTAAAAAATATTTCATTAGTGTGTTGCTGAAGATTATAAAATCATATCTCTAAAAAACTGCCATCTTCCCCACCCTCTGTTGGGCAGAGGGGCACCTGTTCAGAAGTACTGCATAGGACCCCGTAAATCCCAAAGATATCTCTGACAGCGTACTTAATTTTGTTTGTTTAAGAAAGTGATCAATACTAGTGCTGTCTTTAAATATCAGTGCCTCATTGGGATACATAATAAACAGAGCAAAACATTTCTGCGACCATCTGTTCTGCAGCATATTCCTTACACCCTACATTCAAATTCATATGCTACTCACTTGGAAGACAGCAAATTGATAACTAATCTGAGGGGAAAATACTTTAGCCTTTTCACATTTTATCTTGATTTAACAGATAATTTTTTTCTGAACACAAAGACATTCCCAATTTTGAAATTTTTCTTACACTCATCACTCAATATTTTTAACATTTACTGTGTGAAAATGACACCAGTTTTCCCCTTTAACAAAAAGAAGTTACTGCACTCAGTGCAGATCTTCTATCAACACAGATGCCATAGAACAGGGGTGGCCAACCCATTTAACAAAGAGAACTGAAACAGCGGCGGAAAAAATGCGAAGAGTCACACCAGAATTGTCAAGGGGGAAAAAAAGGGGGGGGGGAAGGCTGCCCCTTTAAGAAACAAGCTTAGGCATTTTGGCCATATCAGGCTCCCATTGACAGCTGCCATCTTGGGGGGACATTCTGAATCGCCACCCTGGTGAGCACAGGGGAGCTGGGGACCAGGAGGGAGCCGGGGACAGGAGTTGTGGGGGGGGGGGGAAGCATGCAGGAGCGGCTTTGTGAGCCACATCTTTGGGAGAGAAGAGCCACATGTGGCTCGTGAGCCATGGGTTGGCCACCCCCGCCAAAGAATATAATTCCTTAATGTGTCACAATCAGCAATCTTAAGGCCAATTACATTGATCTCAAGCAGATGTTTTCATAAAGGCATTATACTATTTATGTAGGAGTTTCCTTTCTTTATTATGTTTGCCATTACATAAGCAGTACCTGTGACAAGGTGTATAGTTACACCAGACACCAGCAAATGGCAGCACCAACTTCGCAAAGAGCCATTTAACTGCTGTACACAAAGTAAATGTCAACCAAAAAACAGGCTGGGTTATGTGAAGAGTGGGTGTGGGGGGGAGGGGGTGTTGGCAGAAGAACACAGTCACAGAAAACAATAGGTTGTTCTCCTTTCTTTCTCTTTAGCTTCCACTAAAAGGCAGTGGATAAACTTCAGGAATAAATGTGAAGTTTGTCTGTCACAGGCTATTTGATACATTCCACTGAATCAAAAGCATACAGGGCACAGTGATAGGAATGCTACTCCTTACTTCCCTCTATACTCCCCCTCTAGCCACTCCCAAATGAGTCAGAGAAGACAGTGCATTCCTTGGAGACAATGTTTACTGTATGATTCATTGAAATCAATTCATGGCTAATGTTAACCATTTATTTCCCACCTTTGTCTAAGCAGCGTTATAATGCCTACAAGTCAGCTGAAAAGAAAAGGATAATAACCTGCTATTTGTACCAACCAGAGTTATGGTATTCCAGGGCAGCTGATCAATTATTGCATAGGAATCACAGATCTACATTTAACAGCTGCTGACCAAAGTACGTGGGGAAGAGCACATGGGAGAATATTTCTTTATAATGGGGCTAGACTTTAACAATTTTTTTTCCTCTTTGCCTTTTATAAGGTTTCATACTTAACTCCTGTTGTAACATCAGGCAGGTTGCAATCAGTTCTTTAGGGGAGTTGATGGTTTCACTTCATGGTTTTGAACATTAAAAAAACCTGTTTATTTACCAGGGAATAATATCAAATCATTTCTCACATTTGACTGATCTTTTGCATCTTTAAGATTATATCAAAACTTTAAATATCCTCCCCCTTTAACACAGCTGCATTGCTCAGGTTGAGTTGAATTTTCCATTTTTATATACGGACGCCAGCTAACTTCTGCTTTTTTCACCCAAGGCATTAACATCTGGCCGTGTGGAGGCATACTGCTCAGATGTGCCCTCGTCCCTATTCTGTACTTTGGGGAATAGCTTTTGCCAGTTTTGCCTACATGGGAAACTATTGTGGAAGCAGAAAGGTGACTCACCACTCTCTGACACTGCTCCTTCAATCCCAACTCAGCATCAACTAGGGATGTAAGCGACTAGTTGATTATCCAATAAGCAAAAGATTATTGAATAGTTTTGTAGTGAGCCAGTGCTGGGGGGAGCCGTCTTAAAAGCTGGTTCCCCTCAGCATCATCTCCAGGGGAGGCAGAGGTACAGCAGGAAAATGGCACGAGTGGGGACATAAGCAGTCCCGCTTGCTCCAGGGCTCTTGCTACATTCCAAAGGCAGAAACGCCGCAGTGGGAACATGGGGTAAGCAGGACTGCTTCTATCCCCGCTCGTGCTGTGCTCCCTGCAGCGCCCACCCCTTGCTGCTTCTATCAGAGGCAGTAGGAGTAGGAGGACCGAGCCAGTGCTGGGGTGCTGCGAAGCAACCCCTGTTTGCAGGGGCCGGTCCATGGCCAGCCCTGGCTGCTGTGAAAAGAAGCTGCTCCAGCACCAGTCCCTGTTTGCAGTGGACAGGGCTTTCCACTTCAAACAGAGACTGTTGCACTCGGCATGAGCCGGCAGCTTTTACTACTTTTAAAATCCAGAGCCACGAGCAGGTGGCTCCCAGAGCCGGCACAATCCAGGACTACTCAATCCCCACTGGAGCTGGCTTCTGGAGCTACCCCAGTTGCGGCTCTGCAGAGCATTCCTATTGACTATACAATTAGCTAAGTAACCACAATTTAACATCCATAGCATCAACCCTTTGAAAACAAGGCAAGACCAGTGAATCTCAGATATATGGCCTCCTTGCCCGACTTCTGCATGGCTGTGTCTACACTGGCATGAATTTCCGGAAATGCTTAAAACAGAATACTATTCCGTTTTCAGTTTTTCCAGAAAAGGAGCGTCTACATTTGCAGGCTGCTTTTCCGGAAAAGCCCTTTTTCCGGAAAAGCGTCTGTGGCCAATGTAGATGCGCTTTTCCGGAAAAGACTACTGGGCTGTCTACACTGGCCCTTTTCCGGAACAGTGTTCCGAAGTAAGGACTTATGCCCGAGCGGGAGCAGAATAGTTTTTCCCGGAGTAGCAGCTGATTTTGTACAGTAGAGCATCGTTGCTTTTCCGGAAATTCAAGGGCCAGTGTAGACAGCTCGCAGCTTATTCTGGAAAAGCGGCTGATTTTCCGGAATAAGTGGTCCAGTGTAGACACAGCCCATCTGTGTGCTGTCCACATCTGCCTGATTCCATACCTTCCTCTAAAGCATCTGGTGTTGGCCACTGCCAGAGAAATATATTGGACTAGATGCGCTTTGAGTGTGATCCAGTCAGGCAATTCCTAAAGAAGCTGGTCCATGGGTGGACTTTTCATTCACTCTTTTAGAGCAGTACTGCCAACTTTCAGCCCCGTACATTGCTTGTCCCACGCACACATGCACACACACACACACACACACCTGCTTCAGACAAGTAACAGGGAAATAGAAGTGGAATCCCTGGGAAGCTATGGTTTCAGGAAGCATCTTTGCTAAAGCTAGTGAGTTAAACTGAAGCCTTCTTTGCTCTTGGTCTGTCTGAAGCCTTTGAAGTGTGGCAGGAACCGGACATTTTGAAGTGTGGCAGGAACCTCTCTGAACTGGAGAGAGGCGAGCTCAGAAATAAAATCTTTGAATTTCATTCACAATTGAGTTTAAGTCAGTGGTCGCCAACCAGCAGATCCGGATCTACCGGTAGATCTTGGAGCCTCTGACAGGTGATCCTGACTGGTTTGGCCAGGAAGTTCTCAAGTGCTAGCAATTCAGTTGCCCTTCCACCCACTGTCATGCTGCGTCTGCCCTCAGCCTTGGAGCTGCCCCCCTGGGAGCCTCCTGTTTGCTGTGCAGAGTTTGAGAAGAGAAGGGGGGGTGCTGATGTCAGGGCATCCCTCCTCCCCCCACTTCTGAACCCTATCTCCACACAGATAGAAGGAGGTGGAGGGAGCTTGGCAATGCAAATCTGTCACTCACACATTGTGTGTGTGTGTCATTCTCTCACACATACACAGAGTCCTTCACTCTCATCTCCTGACCCAACACATACATGGGGGGGGGGGTGTTGTTGTTACTTCTTTTACTACTTAAAAAGTGTGTTAGTGTTGGGTTTAAGTCTGTATAATTTTCATTTCTCTCTTACACTTAAATTTAATTCTTTGAGTAGTGAGTTCTAAAATGCCTAACCTGTCCTGGCTGGAGTAATTATCCCCATGGTAATTGCTGCTCCTGGGAGTGGCTAGCACGTCCCTGCATCCCCTGAGAAAGGCAGATCAGGGGGTCTCCTGCAGACACCACTCCTGCAGCTCCCATTGATCAGTCATGGGTAACTGTGGCCAGTAGAAACTGTGGGCTCGGTGCCTGTAGATAAGGGGCAGCACATGGTGCCACTGCTGAACATGCCAGCTGTTTTCAGGAGTGGTGCGGGGCCAGGGCAGGAGTAAGCTTGACTTAACCCTACAGCTCTACCACCTGGAAGCCATCTCAGTTAAATGGTGCCCAGCCAGAGCCTGCTTCCTGATCCTCTGTCCCAGCCCTGAACCTCCTCCTACACCCAACCTCCTGCCCCAGACATGAGTCCCCCTGCTCCCAAACTCCTTCCCAGAGCTTGCACCTTGAAACCCCTCCTGGAAACCAATCCCCCACCCTGGGCTAAGCCTGAAGCCTCTCCCACACTCCGAATCTCTTGGCCCAAGACCAGAGCCTGCACCCCAAATCCCTGACCCAGCCTGGTAAAAGTGAGTGAGGACAGGGGAGGAAGGAGGATGAAGTGAGCAGGGCATCAAAGGAGTGGGAAGGAAGTGAGTATTTGGGTTTGAGGTAGATCTTACATTGCACTTAAATTGAAAAAGTGATCTTGTGATTAAAAAGGTTGGAGACCACTGGTTTAAGTCAAATCTTGGCTGAGAAGAATAAGCACATTAAAGAGAGTCACCTGTTCCCTTTGGGTGTCCAGAGAGACTTGAATCTGAATCACCTCAGAGTGAGTCATCAGGGCAATGTCCAGTGACACAAAAACAACAGAGCCCGTACAGGTCCCTCACACTCTTACTATTATTGTTTCTTATAAAATAGAAGCCCCAGCTGCTTCCTTCTGACAGGTCAAGGTGCATCTTCAATCCCCTTCCTCCTGTGCTGAAAAATCTGAAATCTCTCTCTGCTTACCTCTGTATTTCCCCCAACCTCCCTTCTCGGGTTCTGCTCCAGAGGGATAGTCATGTTAAATACCAGTACTTTCTTAGGAAAATACTCCCTCGCCTACAATACTGAGTCCAAACAACTGTGGGGAAAGTGGTATCTTTTCTAGAGTCCACTTGTAAAGGACCTCTCTCTCTTTGACCCTCCTCTGCAAGTGTAACTCATGACCACAACTTTTACTTTAAGTTTTCAAGGAAGATGATAAATATTTGGCTGGTGAAATATAACTAGTTAACTCAAAATATAGAAGACCTTGAACCTTGGGCAACCTGCCTGATCTCTGTGGGTAAGACACTACCCAAATGAACACAAACTGCTCTTCTATGTTTGTTTCAGAATTGCTTTCTTCTTCCCCGCCACAGGGCTATGCACCATCAGTGCAGGTCCTCATGAGGACTGAGTTCTTGCAGAATATTTTCAACTCAATCCCTGTCCACCTGTTCATTTATATATAGGACAATAGATCGAAATTTCAATTTCTCTTGTTCTTTGTAAGCATAATTTCCCAGCCCTTTTGTAACCTACTGATTTTAATAATGATATTTTAAGGAAAAAGTAACATCTTTATACCACTTCCTCCTTTATTTGCTTCACTAACTTTTTGTGGTTTTCTGCTACATTCTAAATAAACCCAGTTCAAGTCTGAAACAAAAAATAAATAAGAAAAGTTGTGTTTAAACATACTAACAGAAAATCCACATTCTTGCTATATCCATTTGAAAAGAATATAGTCTCTCACAGGATTCTATAGTAAGAATTAAAACAAAGCAGAAAAATTCTATACTGAAAAAAAAACCCAACATCAATGATAAACAAGAATTGTATGCTTAAATTATATTGTTTTCCAATTGTAAACCACAGGTTGATATAGAGCAAATTCTGAAACTGAATTGTAAAAATAACATGACATGTTTCCACATATAGTGTGACTTGGTGATTTGCATATCACATTAAGTTGGTTTACAAGAAAAGCTGGTTTTAATCTGTTTGTGCTATAAAAATAAAAAAAAATCTTCTGATTAGTCCATTTCCACTAATAGGGACTTTGCCATTTGAGGTGAGTTAACTATTCTATTGATGCACAAACTGGAAAACCTCCAATTCATTTGCCCTATAACAGGGGTGGTCAACCAGTTAGAGACGAAGAGCCAAAACAGTGGTGGATAGAGTGCGAACAGCCACATATTATATATTTATTTTTATATATCTATATATAGAAAGATAGATAGATATAGTACACAGAATGTAGTGATAAAAATAACGTTACAGGACATTTTGGACAAAAACCAATAAAAAAGTCCCTAGTGACTTAAAAAGTTCACAGCCAGTCCATACATCTTCAGAGAACTTGATAAGGAACAATCATCAAATTAAAAAAAAAACACCTTAAAAAATACAGTAATATTCTCACACTAAAAAAAAAAAAAAAAAAAATCTGTCTTTTAAATTTAACACTACTGCCCTATTATGTTCTGTGAGTTTTTTTTAAATTAAACTGAACTGAGAAGTAAATTAGCACAATTTGAAATGTTTCTCTCCAGCTTGTTGATCTCTGGTACGGTTTCCACATTTTTTATTTATTTATTTATTTTACTTATGAAGATTATGGCTTTTTTTTAAAAGTTCTAAAAATTCAGATGTGTCCCAGACTGCAAATATGAGAGGTTCAAAAACAATAAGGAAGAGACTCATATCTCAGAATAATTGTTTCAGCCTGGTAAACAATCACCTTTTGAATTTTCTTTAAAGAAACACTGTGTAAATCAGGAACATGCTGATTCTTTTTTGTCCTGTAATTTAAATATGACATCTGTGTTAGCTGCATTAGTCTGCATCCACAAAGACTTTGAGTTTATGGTGCTTTATTAGCTCCTCCTCCTACTGCAGATGGGGACTGCTCTGGAGCACATGAGGCTAGAGGTAGTGAGGTAGTGAGTGACTGCTCTAACCTCACCAGTTAACCATGCACATCCCTATAACTATGCACATCCCTACTATGCAGGCCACAGAATTCCCCGCCACCAGCAAAAAAACAAAAAAAGGGGGATCTACCATGACCTTTGGTAAATTATTCCTATGGTTAATTACCCTCACTGGTTTAAATTTACAGTCTGATAGCTTTGGCAAAAGAAAGCCTAATTACTGAGTAAAGCTGGATAATTAAAATTAGTTATTTTCTGCTAACTACTAAATTAATTTTTAGGATATTTAGCATAGCTAGGCCCTACCATGATCTTCAGCCAAGAGAGTTCAGGACTGTTTCTCTTTCTAGACACACAGTAAAATATGTTTTAATAAAGTTTGAATTAGACTACAGAACTAGGTCCTTTTGATTTACTTGTTCTGTGCTTGTGTACTTAACATGCCATCATCACAGCGAGCCAACAAGTTGCCTTCCCTTCCTTCCACGCTTTGTTTTTAACTGGCTCATTGTATTTCTTAAAAGTTTATTTAAGTAAAAGATTTATATCTGTGGCTTTAGAAAAAGGCAGCTCGTCACTTTCAGAAATAAAAAAAGCCTTCAAAAATAAGTCAGCATATATCTGGCCTTGCCATTTCGTATCTTATTATTTCCATTCCCTCTAATGAGAGATGAGTACGAATGAACTTTTTAAACATGGCAAGTCCCAACCAGAGATAGCAAAAGAAATTAAGCAAACATGGAAGCTAATGAGGACACATGGATTTCTTTGTTTGCTATAATTTTTTTTCTAGGAATAAGGCTAAGGCTATCTAACATCAATGCAAACTATCAGTTGTGAAAATAAATCACTTGCCGTCTGCGCATTTTTCAGCTTGCTGACTATTTGCAAACATGCAGCATTGTTTGTTCTTTACTCAAAAAATTCACACTAGTGAAAAACTGTCAAAGCCAAGCAGTTAGTGCAAGCTAAAGGAACTTCCAGAAAACTGCAAGCTCTCTTTGCACAGCGTATTTGGAAACCAGAGCTGGGATTACCTATGTTGCATTTCTCACAACTTCTCTCATGGTCAATGGAAGCTGTTTTCACTCACTTTCCCAGAAGACATGTCTACATTGCACGCTGGCTCGCAGTTGGAGTGGGAAGCTCAGAGAAAAGGAGGGTCTGACTTATTTTCCCCTAGCAACTGTTTGCAAGCTTTATGAGAATTTTAGAACTTGTTTCCACTCCCAGGTCTGCCTGCAGCTCTGGTCTGCTCTCTGCTGCAGTGGACTGAGGGAGGGAGGGGGATAGGACTATCCAGGAGACTCCTTGAAAGACCCACGGAAGGAAGCTTTGCCATTCACTGAAGAACTCAGAAGAGAAGTACCAAGCCCCCAGCCTTCCCTCCAAAATAAAAACACCAACAAGGACTCTGGGGGTTGTGAGGGAAAAGCTCTGTTGCAAGAAGGACTGTGCAGTTCTAGAGGGCCACAGATCTTACAGGTCTGGGACTCCATGGTTTCAGGTGAGCATTCAAACTCCTGCATGCTTAACTTAAGCATTTTAAATGTTCCCCACTGGTGGACTGACATGTACATTTTGTTATACTGAAGCTGGATGGCTGCATGCATTTATTTGTTTCTGATGGAGTTTTGCACTTTTTAAAATTTATTTCCACTTCTAGTCTTAGAAAAAAGTGCAAAGATTATTTAATTTACTTTTTTTCCCCCTAAAAGGACAAGGAATTTATTTCAGTATGAGTTTCTGAATTAAAATTAGGGAGAACATTGCAGCCAGGGTTAGCCGGAATGACTGTGCGGCCCAAATAAACTGTTTGCTCCTTTATTGTGCAGAGAATGCTTATGGTTAGTGTGGTGCATATTTACATTTGTACACCCATAAGCTTGCAGGAAAATTTAACTAATACTTCGGCTATGCATGTACAAGAGTAGGGAAGAATCACGGTTGAGGGCTAGCAGTCAAGATGCTTCTAGATCCGTTCTTGTTGCTCCTATCTGAGATTATTTTTAAAAAGATTGGTATTATACCTTACTGCCATGTCTCAGTTTGAGGTGCACGGTGGGATGCTGGTGACCAACTATCATAGTTGTCTACTAGTCCTAATTATGCTGTTGTTTGTGTGCAACTATACTTGTGTCATCTTATCCAAATTAAAACTATTCTATCAGTCCTGCTCTTGCTACTGTTTGATTTGTGCCATATTCTGTCCTTTGCAGCAGTAGCCAAAACCATTGACTAATTTTCTTTTCTTTTCCCTTGCTGACTTGGAAAGTTCCATGAGTAAGGCCTATCCCTCTCACCCCAGAAGTATGCATATCAGTTATTAGAACTCAGTTCTCTTTTGAATCCATCTTAGATATGCTTGAGGAGTGAAAATTAAAAAGCAAAAAGAGGCCAAGAGGATCAGCATGATTCTCTCCCTAATTATACAGGCAGTCCCCGGGTTACGTACAAGATAGGGACTGTAGGTTTGTTCTTAAGTTGAATTTGTATGTAAGTCGGAACTGGTACATATTGTAGGGGAAACTCTAGCCAAACATTTTTTTTAGTTTTGGATAGCATAGGGAAAGGTTAACTCCCCTCTAATGTTTGTTTTGCTGTCTGTTCCCCTGTTCAGAAGATTTCACATCTATTTCTGTCCCTGTGACAAACTCAGGACTAAAGGAGTAACTCATCAAATACCAAACAGCTCTGCACCATGCTTTGAGCTAATAGCTTTATTTCCACACACCACCCAGGGTTCTAGGAGGAGGGTCCTTTTTTTGCTAACACAATGAGGCCAGCACTTTGTTTGTTTTGGTGGAGTCTTTGTTTGCCCAGGGAGCCCAGCATGTATAGGGGGAGGAGGGGCGGAGAGGCTGCTTTTGTCTGCTGTTCGGCAGCCTGTTGCTCAGGGGAGGGGGCAGCCTGTTGCTGGCAGGGGGGGAGGGGGGAGGCGTGCAGGATGCGAGGCCGCGGGGGGGGGGGGGGCAGCGGGCGTGGGGAGGCACTTTTCCTCTGCCCGGCAGCTCTGCGGGATCCCTGTCCCTGTGGCCAGCTGCTGCAGGCAGAGGCCAATTGGAGCCGGCCGAAGAGGAGGAGGTGGTGGATTCTAGGACCCAGGTGAGCGAGCCCCGGGGACGCTGCTGCGCTCCGGGAGCCCGGCATGTATAGAGGGGAGGAGGGGCAGAGAGGCTGCTTTTGTCTGTTCAGCAGCCTGTTGCTCAGGGGAGGGGGCAGCCTGCTGCTGGCAGGGGGGTGGGGGCGCAGCGGGCGTGGGGAGGCACTTTTCCTCTGCCCGGCAGCTCTGCGGGACCCCAGTCGGAGCCGGCCCGAGGAGGAGGAGGATCCTAGGACCCAGGTGAGCGAGCCCCGGGAATGCTGCTGCGCATGTGCGGGAGTTGCCTCACCCCGTTCGTATCTAGGGATCCGACGTAAGTCGGATCCACGTAAGTCGGGGACTGCCTGTACTCCTCAATGCCTCCTCAAAGTGAGAACAGGCATTTTCATAGCACGTGTGTAGCCAGCATGGCAAGGTATTTATATGGCAGATATGCTGACTATTTGCATGCCCCTTCATGCTTTGTCCACCATTCCCTGATGATGATGCTCAGTAAAAAATAACGTGCTAATTAAATTTCTGACTGAGCTCCTAGGGGGAGAATTGTACGCCTCCTGCTCTGTTTTACCACATTCCACCATATATAACAGTCTCAAATGATGACCAAGCACACGTTGATCATTTTAAGAACATTTTCATGCTGATTTGACCTAACTTAAAGAAGGTACCAGTGTGAGATTGCTACACCACTCATCCCAAGGTTTAGGAATCTGAAGTGTTTTCCAATATCTGAAAGGGATGAGATGTAGAACATGCTCTCAGAAGTCTTAAAGGAGCAACATACCAGTGTGGAAGCTACAGAATCCAAACCACCAAAAAAGAAAATTAACCATCTGCTGGTGGCATCTTTCTCAGATGATGAAATGAAAATGCATTGGTCAAGCAAAACCCACCATCACCATTAACACTCAGCTCTATTTCATATGCTCAGTTAGACTCCCATGAGATGATGCAGGTTGGAATAAACTAGATATAACATTTGCCATAAGGAACAACTGGTGGAAGATGTTTAAAAATTAATGAAGATGACATCTGTGGACCTTCAGTCAGTTTTATTGTTAGTTTTAGGGCTCAAAGCTGACAACCTACCGAATAAAAATAATTTTCAAGGCCAAGAAAACAACAGCAGCATCAGCATTTTCAGTTAAAAATGTAACAAGCTTTTGTACAATTAGAATATTATGCATCTTTTTTAAAACAGTGTCTTTTGGTAAAATAAACTATTAAGAAATACAAATTAATTCCCTGGTGTAAACTGGAAAAGGGAGAAAAAACAAAATTCGGACAGTAGATTCCCATGTTATGAACTCTAACCCAATGTTTCTCAACCAGTGGTACAAGTACCCTTAGGGGTACTTGAGAGAAGTCTGGGGGATACATCAACAACTGAAAATTTGAATAAAATTGAATTTTTGTTTTAAGTTTTACAGCACTTTATTATTTTTGTACTTTTTACACCCAAAAATTTCATCGCCCGCCCAGCTATGATTAAGTTGTTTATATAAATATGTTGCAATGGTAGAAAAAAATGTTGTGTGTCTGAAAACTGTAGGTACTGGGGGTACCTACCCCCTTTTTTAAAGGGGGCACTTATATTTTTTTAAAAAAGGGGGTACTTTATAAAGAAAGGTTGAGAAACACTGCTCTAAAATAACCAACTCATGGTTTCACAAACAAAAAGGATGAAAAGCATGTTGTGTGATACTAAAGTATTGTAGTTACTCTGACTTACTTTCTCTTAGGCGCCTAATATCCGAAGAGATTTAAATAAGAAAAATATATAGTCATTTTGCATAGCACTGTAATATACATGTCCTAGACCTGCTCAACAGGAAATATCATGGGCAAGCAAATGCAAGTCATAGGATTTTAAGTCTGTGCTGATAACCACGTGTGACCTCCTGCATTACACAAACCTCAGAATTTTACCCAGTGATTCTGGTATCAAGCCCATAACTTTTGGTTGAACTAGAGCAGGGGTTCTCAAACAGCATTGCACCACAACCATTTGTGACAATAAAAATTAATACAGGCCCCCAGAAGTGGGGGCTGAACCCTGAGCCCCACCATCTAGGCATGAAGCTTAAGCCTTATCAACCAGGGCTGAAGCCCTCAAGCTTTACCCCTTGGCCCAATCATGTTTAACTCCCGCCACAACAAACCCATTAAAATAGTTTCCATCCATGTGCAGAATAATTTTATATATGCACTTCCAGTAGAGAAACAAAACCTAACTGGGGGAACTCTGCTAATCAGCTGGGCAGCATTGGAATCTCTCCTGAGTAGCCGCGCAAACCCACAGCTTACAGGGAACACTGGTTGGGACCCTTTGCCACAGTTTGAGAACCACTTACATTTCCAGAAAGCCTTTGACAAGGTTCCTCACCAAAGTCTCTTAAGTAAAGTAAGTTGCCATGGGATAAGAGGGAAGGTCCTTTCATGGACTGATAACTGGTTAAAAGACAGGAAACAAAGGGTAGGGATAAATGGTAAGTTTTCTGAATGGAGATAGGTAACAGTGGGGTGCCCTAGGGTCTGTCCTGGGACCAATCCTATTCAACTTATTTATAAATTATCTGGAGAAAGGGGTAAAGAGTGAGGTGGCAAACTTTGCAGATGATACCAAACTACTCAAGATAGTTAAGACCAAAGCAGACTGTGAAGAGCTTCAAAAAGATCTCACCAAACTAAGTGATTGGGCAACAAAATGGCAAATAAAATGTAATGTTGATAGGGGTAAAGTAAGGCACATTGAAAAAAACAATCCCAACTATAGGTACAACATGATGGGGAATAATTTCACTACAACTACTCGAGAGATCTAGGAGTCATTGTAGATAGTTCTCTGAAAACATCTACTCACTGTGCAGTGGCAGTCAAAACAGCAAATAGAATGTCAGGAATCATTAAAAAAGGGATAGAGAATAAGACAGAATATATCTTAATGCCTCTATATAAAATCATGGTATGCTCACATCTTAAACACCGCATACAGATGTGATCGCCTCATCTCCAAAAAGATATATTGGCATTGGAAAAGATTCAGAAAAGGACAACAAAAATGTTTAAGGGTTTGGAATGGGTCCCATATGAAGAGAGATTTAAAAGACTTGGACTTTTCCATCTTAGAAAAGAGGAGACTAAGGGGGGATATGATAGAGGTCTATAAAATCATGACTGGTGTAGAAAAAGTGAATAAAGATAAGTTATTTACTTATTCCCACAATATAAGGACTAGGGGGTCACCAAATGAAATTAATAGGCAGCAGGTTTAAAACAAACAAAAGGAAGTTTTTCTTCGCTCAGTGCACAGTCAAGCTCTGGAACTCCTTGCCAGAGGATGTGGTGAAGGCTAAGATTTTAACAGGGTTAAAAAAAAAAGAGCTAGATATATTCATAGAGGTTAGGTCCATCAATGGCTATTAGCCAGGATGGGTAGGAATGGTGTCCCTAGCCTCTGTTTCTCTGGAGGTAGGTGACAGAGGAGGAGGGATCACATGAGGATTGTGTGTTGTGTTCCCTCCCTCTTGGGCATTTGGTATTGGCCACTGTCGGTAGACAGGATACTGAGCTAGATGGACCGTTGGTCTGACCCAGTAGGGCCATTCTTATGAGCAGTGAACTAGAGTGAACAATCCGAATACTTTAGGGAGATGCCATCTTGTTTTAAAGGTTTCAAGTGATGGAGAATCTACCACAGAGCTTGGTCAATGGAAATTCAAAAGGCTAACCATCCTCATTTCTAGAAGTATGTGCTTTATTCTTGAAAGTCCTTGAAAAGCAGGCACTGATAGTAATACAAGTTGAACCTCTCTAATCCAGCACTTGCTTGTCCGGCAACATTAGTGATCCAGCATGATTTTAGTTACAGACTAATATGGCTACCCCTCTGAGAGTCTGGGGACAGAAGGTTATGTCAAAATCCTATTGTTCTGTTCCAGGCCAAGAGACTGCTGCAAAGGCATAAAGCACTTTTGGACAAGATCCCTCTGTGTCCCATACCTGCTTGGATGCTCAGGGGGGGAAAGCAGGAAGTCATAAGAGATGAGTCCCCAGAGGAGGGTGTTTCTGTGTGTCTATGTGTAGTCCCTAAGGTGCCACAGGACTACTCTCTTCTTCCATCTCCCAAATATCATGGCAATTAGCACTAGGTAATTTATCCACTAAAGAGTTCCCATACAGTTTACCACCACTTTCAAAGAGACATGGAAGTAATCATTCCACTTCAATCAAGTTTCGTCATAAATATTAACATTCCCTTCTGATCTTGAATCAAAGCTATAGTAACAGACAAGGATTGTTTGTTCACGTCATAAGCAAACAGCTACTACTCTACAGCTCTAACAATGCAAATTTGCATATCAAAGTTCTTTTCGAGCCTAATGTAACAGTCCACTTTATCCATTAAAGGATAAACTTAAAAAACAAAAATAGTCTGGTAGCACTTTAAAGACTAACGAAACATGTAGATGGTATCATGAGTTTTCATGGGCCCATGAAAGCTCATGATCCCATCTACATGTTTTGTTAGTCTTTAAAATGCTACCATACTATTTGTTGTTTTTTAAGTTGATTCTATACAGACTAACTCGGCTACCCCTCTGAAGCTTTTTATCATTAAAGGTCGATCCTGGGTCAGTCAGCCTATAAGCTAGTTAACCCTTTCTGGCCATGCCACATTTTAATCAGAAGAGTCATATTTCAATCAGATAACATCACACCTGTCACAATGTGACTCTTTAGTCTTGTCTGTGCTAGTGAAATTTGGGGAGGGGGAGGAATTACTAATATTTTGTTATCATTAGTGCAGCTCCACTGAGAGTAAACAGCGGGGGATACTTCACTAGCCAGCTCCAGGAGTCACGTCTAGCCTTTTTATCACTGCATCAATTAGATATGCTCTGTCAAAAGCACAGAATTTGGTCCAGGCATCAAGTATTTGGAAGGCCAGGCCTGTGAAAGCAACAATGCCTGCTCATTGATTGTGCAGGCTTTTGTCAAATGAGTGGAAAGCCATGCTTGACTTCAGTTTGTGTTAAGTTCACAGAATACACAGTGACAAGTTAAAAAAATAAACCTATAAATATTCTTGCTGGAATGTTGCAAGGTAGCACTAGTTTATTTCTTAGAATTCAGAGTGGTAGCACATAAGAATGCGTAAACAGAAAGAGAAAAAACAAGCTGTTCCCTAAGGCAGACAAACCCAACTCACCCCACTTTGCTTGTTTAAGCGACAGGTTGAACCTCTCTCATTCAGCATGCTCTGGTCCAGTAATATCCATGATCTGGCATGATTTCAGTTAGCCAGATGTCCATTTGTCATGGGTGTGGCCATGTTCCCTCAGCACTGTGTCAGCACCATGTCGGGGGAAAGGGAAGCAGGGATAGCAGGGACTGGGCACGTGCCAAGAATCAACTGATTCCCAGCTCATGAGTAGTTCCAGATGCACTTCTGCTTTTTAAATGTAGTAAGAGCCGATAGGCTCTTTTTGTTTCATCAGAAAATTGTTGAGTTTAGGGATGTTAAATTTCGTTTAATCAACTAATTGACTAGTCAATGTATTTTCCATCGACTAGTCAATAAGCTGGGAGCTGCGGAGAGGTTAGCTCCTGGCCCAGGAGCTATCCCCACTGCGGCTCTGCCTTTTAAATGGCTTAAGAGCCTACCAGCTAAAAGACTACAGTGCAGCAGGAGGGACCCAGAGCCTGTCAGCTCTTAATCCATTCAAAAGGCAGAGTCGCAGCGGGGTTAACTCCTGGGCCAGGAGCTAACTTTGCCACAACTCCCCGCTTATCGACTAATTGATTAGTTGATGGAAATTCCACCAACTGGTCGATTAGTTGATTAAACTAAATTTAACATCTCTAAACTAGACAATATTTTTAATGAAATAAACGTGCAGAGACTAGAGTTTACTCGTATTAAAGTGATGAGACACAGTAAATACACTTGTTTACTTTTTGCCAATGGCTACATAGGGTGCATGTACCTTTCAAAGACTTGAGTTGTTTCAAATGGGGAGTGATGGACATAAAGCTGCCAACTTGAAAATAGACAGTTTGCTAACCCCTTTGCCAGTTGCACACAGGGAGAGGTCATGTGGCTCATTCATCTAGAATCCCAGAAGTACCATTTCTGTAACCCATAGTTACAGCGCATCCCCACTAAGTCACCCTGGTATACATCCATTCTGCGCAAAGTGGTGGACACTTGTCGGAACTGCTGTGCTATAAGTCCTCCTATTTCCTGCTCTTAAGTTGCACAAAAAAAATCCTCAATTTGTGCAAATGGAAGTCAGCCACGGGAAAAAAATTCCTCACTTGAAGTTGTTTCACTATAAGTTCAAGTTTTTTGGAACGTATCTTGGACTTACAGCAAGGATGGCCTATACTAACTTCCTGCCCAAGTTTTCACTCTCCTCCCTACATGACCTAGCCCAAGGCAAGAGAAGGTCAAGTAACTTGTCTGAATTCAAACAGTGAATGCATGAATCCCAGTGTAGGCATGAATCCAGGAACCTCTCGCTTCATGCTAACTAGAAATATAAAAACTCTATATTTGTCAGCACTAGTAATGCTACTTTGATGAGATAGACATACTGCATTAGCCTTATTTTTGAGAGGTGGCAAGCATTCACCACTCCAACCACGCCTCTGATGTAGGTTATTTCCACAAATATTATGATCTGGATTTGGTGCTCCTGAAAAGGATTAGTCTTTCAGAGTAGGTACAAACAACCTTCAAGCCAGCAACAACAATAAAATGAAAGGAACATTTGGAAACCACGTGATGCAAAATATTTGATTAGTTGATCTGTGTTTGTCGCTAGTACAGCTACTTTGTATTAATAACAGAAAAGACACGTTATGTTCTTCATATAATCCTCTAAACACTGCATAGATCAACAACCATGAATTATTTGTTTGTAAATAAAAGTGCCCACTTACCCCTGCACAAGAACATTAATGCAGAAAGAAAAAGCAGAACTTGAAGACTGCAGATGGAAAAATAGCATAACTTTTTTAGCAACCTGAACGCAGCCCTCTCAAGCATATGATAGCAATGGTTTTCAAACTATGCGACCCACTACTGGGTCATGAAATGTCAGGCACTGGGTCTCATTGCTGCAGGGGGATCAGGTGACCAGTGGGGGGGGGGGGGGCTAAGGCAGGCTACCTACCTGTCCTGGCACCCCAGACTGTGCTGCACCCCAGAAGCAGCCGGCAGTGGGCCCGGCTCTTAGGTGGAGAGAGAAGAGCACAAAGGGCCCCAGTCCTGAGCACTAGCTTCACACTCCCATTGGCTGGGAACAGGGCCAGACCAAGCCATTCCGGCACCCCGGGTTGGGGGAGGGCACATGCACGGCCCCACCCCTGCGCCCGCGCGAGGGGGAGGGCACGCGGAGCTGGCGGTGGCAGGACACACGAGCCCAGCCCGGCCATCGCTGGCACACAGCCCGGGGCCACCTAGGACAGGCCGAGCCTGGCCATGCAGGGCCCCGCGGCTGCAGAGGGAAGGGCGCTACTTCCAACTTCTAAAATAAATTCCAAGCAGTTATTTATGTATTGGAATAGAAGTGGTGGTGATTCTTGGAGGCCTTGGAGTAATGGGTTTGAGAATAATTGAATTATAGAGTGGTGTGAAAAAAAATAAGAGAAATTTTAAATGTGTTAAGAAGCAGATCAAACCATTTCTTTAATAGCAGCAAACATCCTCTCCATTTCCTTCAGTGCAGAAGTGGAGCAAAAGGCAGGGACAGATGTCGGAAACATAAAGTAGTCTTAGTATTGCAGTTCTGCTTCCTATTATTAACAAGAGGAGGATCTTCTGGGTTTTGGTTTGGTTTGGTTTTTTCCCCCTCCCAGACAACTAAAACTACATTCTTCTGTTTGAAACAAAAGTTCGCCAGAGGCAGAAATAGTCATGGCTAGGTATAAAACTGCAGCCACTAACACAAAGTTAAAGGCCTGATGCAGTAGTTTAACAGTTATCTTGCTTCTTCCTATTGAACTAGAGTTCTAGATAAAACGTATACAAACCAGTTTTAGAACCATATTGTGAAATCTTGGCCTCACTGAAGTCAATCTGAGTTTTGACATATCAAGTTAATAGAGCCATAATTTCATGCATGGTGCAAATACAACATTTTCTCTATTGGAATAATTCAGGAGGAATTCTACAACAGGATCCTTACAGGCATATTTCCTCCTCTTTTAGCCTCATCCCCTGAGTTTGGGAATGCAGCGATCTTCTCTGGCTTCTGGGTTGGCCAAGCCACAGTATTTCAGATTTGTACATAAAAAGAAAAAAAACCTATGGAGAGTGCAAGCTAATATGATGAAAATAATAAATCCACAGTAAGGGGAAGTGTCTCATTATATTCCCATTATCTGATTACACTGGCACTGCAAAGCATGTAGAGAAAGGTGTGAAGAGTAACAAATCTCATAGGTCTTAGAAAGCAGTGGGAGAAGAAAATTAAAGACAAGAAAAGTGGGGGAACTCAGGGAACTTCCTCCAACCTTTGCCCCCAAAGTCTGTAAGTTTCATGGCATGGTTTTACTGCTAAAATAATATTTAGACACAGTGATTTATTTTACTACATAATCAAGTCCGGTAACTTTTACTAAAACTGTTCTTACTAAAAAAGGACCGTTAACCACAGCTCTCTATTATCATAAGTATTCTAATTAATTTAGAAAGTATTTTAGCTTTACCTGAACATCCTGTTTTATGATGTAAATCATTTTGCTTTTAAATTAAACACAAACCTTCCTGACAAAATAGTAATTTATCTTCTTTAAAGCTAAATTAAAGGGGGAGGGAGTTGGCTTCGGTGTTCTGTGGATCTGAGTTATGATTATAGCATCAAAGTAATTAGTGGTTAAGGTTGAGAAAGCACTTCCTATTAAACTCTTGTGTTCCTTAAATTTAAGTACATATTGAAGTACAGTTCGCAAAATATCATACATGGATAAGAGGAGGTCAAGGGGTGCCTAGGAAAAAAGGGAAATTTCACACCTGAAGAGAATGAGTGTGTTGTACAGACAGACTAACTGCCCTTTATATTAATTCAGAGGCTATGTGTAGACTACAGTCCTCTGACAAAAGAGGAATGTAAATGAAGCAAATCGAAAGTGCAAACGAAGCACAATTTAAATATCCTGCACTTTATTTCCATATTCATGTCCAAGCGCTTTTTTGAAAAAGGGTTTTTCAAAAGTGGAAGCAGTCTAGATGAGCTTCTTTTGGAAAAAAAATACCCTTTTTCGAAAGAACCCATACTCTTGAAAAAATGAGAAGTATGGGTTCTTTTGAAAAAGGGTTTGTTTTTTTTAAAAGAACCTCGTCTATTCTGCGCTTTCACTTTAGAAAAACCCTTTTCGAAAAAGCGCTCAGACACAAATATGCAAATGAAGCGCGGGATATTTAACTCCACGCTTCATTTGCACTTTCAATTTGCTTCATTTACATTCCTCTTTGGACATAGGAATGTAGTTTAGATGAGCCCAGAGGCAGGCAAAATATGGCCCTCAGGCCGAATTCATCCTACTGCCATTCCATCGTCAAGCGGGAGCTTCGGGCAGGCTCCCTGCCTTCTGCAACCCCATATGCCACTCAAGACAACCAATTTTAGGGTCTATGTTCTTCTCTAAGCACGACAAGCCCCTGGAAGAGGTGCTTCGCCTGTTGCCCCTGCCCTCAGCACAGTCTCACAGCTCCCAATGGCCAGAAACTACTCAATGGGAGCCTCCTGGGATGTGTCTGCAGGCACAGGCAGTATGTAGAGGGCACTCCCATCAAGATGGGCAGCGCCCAGAAAGCACATGGCCCCCACAGCCAGCTGCTTTGAGTGGCGTGCAGGGGCACGACAGGCAGGGAGCCTGCCCGAGGCTCCCGCTGGGCTACTGGCCGAGAGATACTTAGGTAAGCACCTCCTAGCCAGAGC
Organism: Pelodiscus sinensis; assembly: GCF_052426305.1. Taxonomy (NCBI): domain Eukaryota; kingdom Metazoa; phylum Chordata; order Testudines; family Trionychidae; genus Pelodiscus; species Pelodiscus sinensis. The sequence continues at coordinate 114,832,255 of NC_143056.1, read as the reverse complement.
ATACACGTGGCTCCTAAGACCACCTTCCAGATCCTGCACCCCAATCTCTTCCCCCAGGTCACAACCCCCTCCTGCCCTAGGTCACAACCCAAACCTCTGTACCCTTGCCTCAGGAGACAACTCTCTCCCAGACCCTACACCTGTCCTCCATTCCCGCCCCACACTTCCTCCATTAATATCATGAACGTGTGCAGTCCTTGACCACTGACCAAAATCTTGGGAATGACATCTCCCCTCCCCATGAACAATTATTGCTTACCCTAGGGTTCCCTCTAAGCTGCATGCCAGCATGGGTACACAGAAAAAAATTCCTCCCCATCCACCTCCTAAGCAGAGCCACGCAGTTGCATGGCAAGCAGCTGTCCCGGTGGCCAGGGCCAGAAGAGCTGAGTGGCAGGCGGCTGCTCCGGTGGCCGAGGCAGGAGACACCACGTGACAGCCTGTTCCCCTCCAGCTGCCGCAGCTCTGGACCTCTCACCATTGCCACTGCCTCTGCGGGATCATCTGGGAAACGATCTGTTTGGTCTCCTGCATGACTTGTATGACTCTTTCTGGTTCTTGGTGTGGACCAGGTGTTGCACACTGCCCCATGGCCACTAGCTCTGAATTTTTCTGATCGGCTGTTGACAGGCCTCGCTGTACACACAGCTCTTCTAGCTGCTTTTCGGAGAAGTCAGCATCTGCTTCTTTGCCCATCCTGCCTTTTTTTTGTTGCTTACTCAGCTTTATAGGCCTCCTTGTTCTATTTCCTTTATCTACTATATATATATTTAGAGAGCTTGTCTCTTTGATCAAGAATTTCTCCAAAACATTAAGAACTAGGACCACCACATGTGGTATAGAACTTCCCCTTATTAGAACTTAAAACAAAACAAGGGTTTGGTTGTACCAAGGAATATGGGTTGTACTGGGGCCAGGGCCAGAGTTGCCATGTGGTGGGAGGCGGTGGCAGCTCCGGTGGCCAGGGCCGGAGCCACGTGGCAGGCAACTGCCCTGTCACAGGGCCGGCCTTAGGGCTGGGCAAACTAGGCCCATGTCCAGGGTGCCGTAGCCAGACGGTGAGAGGCAGCTGGGCATGGGTGTTGCTGAGCAAAGGGAGTGGAGGGTACTGGACAGGAGAACAGTGTGGCAGGACATGCTGGAAGCTCAGGGTGGGGGTTGGGGACCCAGCTGGGACAAAAGTGTAGGGAGTGGGATGAAGGGGGCACTGTGCAAAAGTTAGAGGCAAATGGGGCACAATGCAGGGTTAATGGGAAAGGGTGCACAGGATGGAGTGCAGGGCTTGGGGAGCCCATGGAACAGTGGGAGCATGGCTAGGTGCCAAGTGGGTGGTTTTCAGAGTGGGTGGGTGCATATCATGCACCTTTTTAATTATCCCTTGTTTTAGTATTTTTCTTACATACTTTCAAAAATATCTATATAATTTAAATTGTTAACTGGTGCATACCACAGTGGCACACATCCGAGCAAGCGTCCATGGCATCAGTATTGGTGCACAGGACACAACCCACTCCGCTCACAGATGGAAAATCTTAAGAGGGAACAGTGGCCCACCCATATATTAGCTCTTCCTCATGATGAATAAAGCTTTCTTGTTTTAAATATTTATTTTTCAGCTTTCTTCTGCTAAGTAGTTTAATAATGGTATAAATTCAAGTAAGAATACAGAGCAGATATTTAGGGCTACTGAGAAAGAAACTTTCAGACTTTCCCTATTTAAATTGAGAGTGAAAGGAGCTAAAAAGTCTTGCAATTCTTTCCAGACTGTCAGTAAAATGTTATGAAAAGTTGAACCAAGATGCAGACATTCAAAAATGTCACATGCTTTTTAAATTAACGCTCTCCCCCTCCCCCCAACTTTTTAAATAGCGCAATGAACTTGCAAAAGAAAGTAGGCATTTGTAAATTCCACAAATCTCCATGAGATTCAGCATTAAAGTAGCCGCAGTAGCAACTGCCCCCTTGTGTACAGAATCACAATTGGGCCTTTTAGGATACACTATACTCACATTATAGAGCAAATTTGGGGTAATTAGAATTTTAGCTGAAATGTTGAACTGTCGACTTGAAATCCTATCCATTGAAAAAAAATTAAAAGTAGTTTCAGATTCTACACTTATCCGTGAATGTCTGACAGTATTATTGGCTTCATGATCATCTCCTATTTGTCTAGATGTTTTCCACTTCTGTGCTCCAGTGAGAAACACACACAAGGGGACCAACTGACTATCAGGGAAGCCACAGAACTGACAACATACACAGAGTTGTCAAAATAAAAAATGTTCTCATATCATATTCAGTTACAGCCATTTTAAGAATTAGCTTTAACAGTCGCAGGAAAGAAATGTAATTTTAAAGTCCGCTTCAATAATTTAACATGGCATTAAAATACCTCTTTGCATTCATAGTGTTACAGTTCAGTGACAAATGACTTGGATTTTCCACCAGTTGTGTGTACAAACTGACTGATTTCTATCTCTGAGCCCTATTCAAGCAGTTCTGCAGGGGTAGGGCGTGGTGAACCCAGCTCTAGCCTCTGAGACACATAAATTGGTCCATGCCTTTCCTGTCTTTGCAGCTTCCATTTTTACTGAAGTCGTATCTATATAACCCACAAAAATGCTACAAGATCAAATGGCATTAATGATCTGGCTTTCGACCTGGAGAAGCTATGACACAGCTGAAATGAGCCTAAAACTTTATCTATAAAAAGACAACAAAGAATTAATGTTATATTTTGCAGCCACATTTTTTTGGTTAAAAAATTAATCTCTCAAAATCCTAGGTTACCAAAGCGAGAAAGGATTTTTGAATGGTTGTTTATAAAGCCAAAAGTGGGGTGGGGAGGAAGGTGCACTCAACATATCTAAGCAATGCTAATGTCATGAGCACTGCTGTCACACACTAAAATGTGGGCAGGCTTGTCCAGTGGTGTGAGCAGGAGGCAAGCTCTGGGAGTCAGAGCCAGGTTTGGTTACCAGGACCAAAAAACCAAGAAAGGCAGGAACAACACTGCAGCAAGGCTGAGAAGAAGGCAGGTTCAGCCCATCGCAGCTGCAGTTTTAAGTGCTGAGCAGCTATTGGCCAAGTGCTAATGCTTGGGTTTAGGAGCAATCCTGGCAACACCATTCAGCTAATCTGGAGATCTGGTCAATTAAGTGCATCAGCAGGGATTGGTTAGTAGAGATGTAAAACCCCATTTAATTGGCTAATTGGTTGCACATATTGTTTAACTAGTTAACCAGTTAGGGGGACAAGCGGGAGCTGCTCCAGCCAGGCTGGAGAGATGCATTAATTTTGAGAAATTAATCTGGCAAGGGCTGCACTTGCCAGGATAGAGCAACCCCTGCTGACAGTGGGCCCACATCCTGGAGGCTGGGGCTGCTCCAGCTTGGCTAGAGCAGGCCCTGTCTGCAGCACCTCTCACCTTCCCCCTCCCCCACAGTTAACCTTAACTGGTAAACTTCGCCTGCTAAGGTTAACCAGTTAAACATTCACATCCCTTCTGGCTAGCTGATGCCAGGCCCAGCTGCAGACCCTAATTCCTGACAAAGCTCTTTGCAGAGAAAAGCCAACAAATATTATGGCTCAAATTCTGCCCTCATGTACATCCTTCTGACTGAACAGAATATGGTCCCTCTGTGCAGCTGCAGGCACTTATTTACAGAGATCATTCTTAACGTTCTAAAATTAAGGCCCAGATTTAGCAGCCCATACCAGTGTTGCAAACTATCTAATCATACAAACCCAAAGACCCTGGCTCCTCCCCTTCACTGCCCCCCCCCCTTCCTGCTCCTTCTCCAAGGCTCCCCCGATGACTCCATCCTCTCTTCCTCACCTTCACTCGCTTTCACCAGAATGGGCCAAACGGATCCGGTGCAGGCTCTGAGCTGGGACCAAGGTGTCTAGAGCAGTGTTTCTTAAACTGGGTTTAGGCAATCAGAGGTGTGCCATGAACAGAATTCAAAATAGCCACCCTTAAAGGGGCAGGCAACCTTTTTTTTCTCAACAAAAAATCCTTGGTGTTCCGCATAAAAAAAATTGTATGGTGTTCCTCTGAGCCTAGGGCAGAGAGTTCGAGTGCACGAAGGGACTCAGGACTGCAATAGGGGGATGGGGTATAGGAGGAGACTCGGACTGTGGAGTGCTGGTTCCAGGAAGGGGCTCAGGGCTGGGACAGAGAGTTGGGATGGAGGGGTATGGAGTGTGGGCTCTGGCCAAGCAGCACCTTCCTCCAGCAGCTTCCAGTCAGTGGCACAGTGGAGCTAAAGCAGGGCAGGCAGGGAGCCCCACAGCATCACTGTCTGAGTCCCATGGCTCCACTGAACTTGCAATTTAAAATCTCCCAGATTGGCTGCAATACCCCTCCAGGAGAGAAAGCCTGATTCTGGGAGACTCCCAGCAAAACACAGTATTGGCAACCCCAATCTCTACTGATGCGGAGTACCACAGACACATGCAAGCATTTCCACGGAAGTCCACTGGACTACCCATGTGAGTATTACACAGTGTATTACACAGTTTGCACAATCTGGCTCTGGTCGTTAGAATGTATAATACTCAGGCAGAACAACACCAGGGCTACGTCTAGATTGCATCCCTTTTTCGTAAAAGGGATGCAAATTAGACGCATCGCAATTGCTAATGAAGTGGGGATTTAAATCTCCCCCGCTTCATTAGCATAAAAATGGCTGCCGCTTTTTTCGGCACGGAGCTTTGCCGGAAAAAAGCGCCAGTCTAGACCTGGATCTTGCGGAAAATAAAGCCTTTTCCAAAAGATCCCTTATCCCTTAATAAAGGATCTTTCGGAAAAGGCTTTATTTTCTGCAAGATCCGCGTCTAGACTGGCGCTTTTTTCCGGCAAAGCTCCGTGCCGAAAAAAAGCGGCAGCCATTTTTATGCTAATGAAGCAGGGGAGATTTAAATCCCCGCTTCATTAGCAATTGCAATGCGTCTAATTTGCATCCCTTTTACGAAAAAGGGATGCAATCTAGACGTAGCCCAGCTGAATCCTATTAATCTATTTCTATATGTTCTAAATGTTGTGGGCTTCTTTGCAGCCCATGTTACATGTGCTATTCACTGTACTGTGAACTAATAATTATAGTTTTCAAAGCACTTCGTGAAATGTAAGAAAAACGTGAGAGTTGGAGGTGGGAGGGTTTCTTTCATTCATTTGGCCAGGGTGGTGGTGGTTTTTTTTTCCCCCTTATGCTGTTAAAAATTCAGTGACAAGAACTAAGGTCAGTATGTTCTAATGAACATAGTGGTTAATTCTAGTAAGTTATTAACTTTAATACACATTAACTGAACTGTAAACAAGGTGCAGATCAATGTTTCCCAGTCAGAGTTTCTTTCCTGAAGTCAGAATGGAACCAATTTGACTGGATGCATCATGTTGAGGGTGTTTCTGTTTTTTTCATCAATTTGGAATGAAGTGTCATTTGTGCCCTTATTCCTTGAGATTCTGTTAGGGAATTACTATAGTTTGTATTACAAAAGCTCTCCCACCCACACACGTGTCCCACAATATAGCTTCTCAGAAAAGTCTCATTATTCTAAAAGGGACTCCTATATGAAAATCAAGCATCATCGATTAACCAGTCCAAGTCTTCAGAGCCAATTTATTGGTCATATTATTGTATTTTTAAGTAAGATGGTCTTTTTTAAAATGAACCAACAACAAAACCAATGAAGTATCTTTTCAAGCAACTGCCCTCCAAGAAATACATATGTATGGGTGAAATTCACCTCCATGCAGAGAAAAAGACTAGGTTTGTGAACCACTTAAATCCAATTTAAGATCTCAAATGAAAGCTTCAGAGAGATCTAAGCAATGCATAGATTTTTCTCCTGGCCCTATGCATAGGGGTGAATTTCACAGAATAAAATTTTACCTTTGCAGTTAGATTTTTTTCATAGATACCATCTGATGCATTATAGGCTGCAGAGCAGCTAGAGCCCTAGAAAAAATTTAGATTTAGGAAGGACTCCCTTTTGAGAACCTATAAGCAGCACAGACAAATAGTGCTCTAGTTGACCAGCATTCAGAGAGATGCAGAAGGGACCTCACCTTATCTCAGCAAAAAAAAAAAAAATAATAATAATTTTAAAAGTACAGACTTTGTCCTTTGCTATAAGAAAATTCCCTCAGATTATTTAGACTTTTGCAGAGGGAAGTCCAAAAGGCTACAAAGAAAACTACAGCGTGTTGTAATGTTGCTAAATACATATAATTTATGTCCTCAGGGAACTGAGGACTGGAGGGTGAGGAGGGAAGGGAGCAGGCTTTCTGTTCACTTCCTCAGATTGAGTGCAATTATAGTATGATGCAAATTGAGGGGTTGACCTGCCGAACTTCATTTTTAAAAGCATTCACACAAAACTACTGTAGGTACTGTTGCATTTTTGCCCAACAAGAGAGAATTTTGAAAAACCAGCAATAAAAGACGAGTTAAGACACAAGTATTTTGTTGTGGATGCTAAAATGATGCACAGTCTTTGAAAAACAGGCAAACACACACAGCGCAATAGATCTTTTACTCCCTTTAACTCAATTCTATGCCTTAATTCAAAGCAGTGCCACTACCCAACCAATGAGGCTCTAACACTAAATTATTTTACCATCAGTCTGAAAAACTTCAGTGTCCAGCCATCTCCAATAATAGCAATATCAAGACAATGGATTCTATTGAGGCATCTAATCAGGGCAGATAGTCATTTACATAGAACATTTTCTGTGACTCTCTGTAATACACCATCTCAAAGACTCGATTCAGACAACTCTCCTTTCCCACAGACATTAGAAAGAAAAAAGATGTCCTTTACCAGTGAAAGCAGCGATGGTCCCCTCCAACACAGACTTGCTAATGGAAAAAAGTAAATAATGGGATTTTCCTGCCAGATAAGTACATACATGCTTGTTAACCAGAACACTTTTTTAAACACATGACTATATATCATCATTAGCTTAGTTGAAAACTCAAACTTCTAAATGTATTTTTAATGTTGCTTTCATAGACCTGCATCAAGGGCCACTGAATAGAGCTTGGAAATCCTACCATTGCCCTCTGCAAGGTTTATCCTAAATTCATACATAGACACCTTTTATGAAAACCTTCCACATTCTCCTCTCCTGAATGACACACTGAGTTGCTAGTTGTCGTCACATAATGGGAGCAGCATGGTCCAGCTAATATAACACTCGGTCAGGAGATCTGGTACGAGCTTTCCACCTCATCCAATGCTTGACCTTGGGCAAGCCACTTCATCACTGTCTTCCTGTTTCTTTCCCCACCCATCTTCACATTTCAGGAAAGATGTGGAGAAATTGGAAAAGGTCCAGAGAAGCACAACAAAAATGATTAAAGGGCTAGAAAACATGAGCTATTAGGGAAGATTGAAAGAACTGGGTTAGTTTAGTCTGGAAAACAGAAGACAGAGAGGGGACAAGATAACAGCTTTCAAGTACCTAAAAAATTGTTACATGGAGGGAAATTATTTTCCTTAATCTTTGAGGATAGGACAAGAAGCAATGGGCTTAAATTGCAACAGGGGAGATTTAGGTAGGACATTAGGAAAAAATTCCTAACTGTCAGGGTGGTTAAGCACTGGAATAAATTGCCTAGGGAGGTTGTGGAATCTCCATCACTGGAAAAATTTAAGATCGGGCTAAATAAACATCTGTCAGAGATGATCTAAATGTTGATTAGTCCTGCTTGAGTGCAGGGAACTGGACTTGACGACGTCTCAAGGTCCCTTCCAGTTCTAGCATTCTATCTTATCAGGTAGTCAAGTCACTGCTCAACTAGTTCCCCCCCCCCCTTTGCTGCCTCTAACAGAGGCAGCAAGTGGGGGGAGCAGGAGCCAGTGCTGCGGGAGCCATCTTAAAAGCCAACTCCTCCCAATACCATCTCCACAGAGGTGGAGGGGGCATGAGCTGGGAATCAGCTGTCCCCGCTTGCACCCAGTGCCAGAAGTTGTGCCTCTGACTGGGCACAAACGGGGACCACTTCAGTCCCCGCTCACCCTGGGTTCTCCACTGTGCCTCTGCCTTTGAAATGTAGCAAGAGCCACCCGCCATTTCAAAGACAGATGTGCAGCAGGGATAGCACACACATCCCCATTTCCCATTATCGACTAATGTAGTAGTTGATGGAAATTCCATTTACTACTCGATTAGCTGATTAATCAAAATTTAAATCCCCAGCAAGGACTTCCTTCATTATGCAAACAGGACCTGGCATAGCACAGACCAGCCCTGATATCAGCTGAGGCTTCTAGGCACTACCATAATACAAGCAATCGTGAGAGCGTCCTTCCTCTTTTCCACTTCCCTTTCTGTACATAGTTCTAGATTTTATCACTATTTTTGTAGTGTTAATTGACAGATACTCTATACCTGGAGGTATATGAACAATCTTTGGTTATCTGTACAGGGACAGGACTCATAACATAACTGACATCTCTTTATCATATTTTTCAATAAAACAGAATTTTTTCCAAAATAGTTTAGGGCCCAGTTCTTCTGTCTTTACTCATATTAACTAGCTCAGTGAAATTACTGGTGGAGAAATTCCTGTGATGGAAACTGGTACATCTCTACTGAAGTCAAGAGAACTGTGCTAATTTACACCATGAGCGAAATTGCCCTCTTGATTTTAATGAAACTATTTGCAAAATGTGATACTATCTCCTACACAAGTAAGGGTGAAAAGTCTCTCAGCAGGGTACCTGCTCCATTGGCAGAGATATGCAGGGCTCTATTCATCAAAGAAATTTTAATTTCCAAAGGAGGAAAAGAGGTAGGTTCACACTCCCATTCCCACCCTAGTGCCAATACTAGGAAAAATGTATCTAATGAACCAATAAATCAGCTCTAGACTCTTCTGCTCCAAGCCTCTCTCGGCATCAACATCCCCACAAGCCCTTTTGGCAGTTAATCAACAGGTGAATACCCCACACACAGAGCATTACCACTGTTTGTGCTTTTAAGTTACAAGTCCTCCAGTTCTTTAGCATTGGAGCCAACCTGAGAATATGACTTTAAGCTCCTATAACAAGACACTGTGCCAAGCCGAGGAAGTAGGTGGGTCAGAGAGACAGCACCCTTGCCACAATCCTAGCTGAGAACAGCGACTTGTTCTTTGTCCTCAACCCTGAATTTATCACTGTAAACCACACTGTTAACACTGTTTATCACTGTATTTTGTGTCTGTGAATCAGTTACTCCAGAGCCTCTTCCCTGCCACCCAGTTTATAAATAGCACAGAGTACAATATTACATTTGTGTACCAAGACAGAGACTTACCAGTGTACACTGCAATGATGATTTTTTTTTTAAAGGAAGACCTTTTTAGTTATTAATAGGGCTCACTTAAATGGCAGATTCCCCCATTTTATAAACTGGCCAGGTCACTGTATTCACTGCTCATTCCTGCTCAGCACTGCTAACAGAACAAAACAAAATCCCTTGAGTGAAGATCCAATTTATCTACCAGTGCACAGCTTTTTTTTCTGGTTTTGCATGGTTTTAGAGGATAAAGATTTTATATGACTGATGCTATTTCCATCTAAGACAGACTTTCCCATCTGCCCCACATTGCTCTGTAGCATCTGTTCTTCATCACCCCAGACGAGATTTTAACACCTTATGCATTTCTGGCAGTAGAGGTGATCCCGGGACTTTCTCTAGTACCTACTGACTGATTTACTTATTGAATTTTAATAACCAAGAAGAATTAAACTGTAAATTCCTTTCCATTTTCTGGAAATTTACCAGCTCATACAAAATAGAATTACTGCTGCTTGAACAGGTGACCAGTACTGACTTAAATCACCTGTTCTATGGGTAAGAGAAGCTGGGAAGGACTACATCGATAAACTTCAAAATTAACATCAATAAATTATATGTACAAAATAGATAATTTTTTTTAACAGCTAGAGAATTACTGAGTGCAAAACATGTATAAGTCTATCATAAAAGTGCATATTACTGAAGTATGCAGGATTAGATAACTAATCTATAATATCTATGTACAGTATTTATGCTAGGCCAGTACAATCAAAAGCAGTGCATTCATCTAGCTTCTACGAATTGTCATTTCTTGGCATTTACCATTTAACAGATCATGGCTATGAAAGCATTTTTGACAATTGCCTAGGATTTGTAAAAATATTGAAAAAAAATTGTGAGAAAGCCCCCCCTGTTCAGAATGGTTATGTTGTAAGACAAAAAAAGACCAAAACAAAAAAAAACAAACAAAAAACCCACCCAACCCACTGGGGTTGTAAAAAAACCACTTTTTTGCAATGGTGAAATATACAACCTACTGCCCCAATAATATGAAGTGAATTACAATATTGCTAATAAAAATTCACCAAATGGTTTCCTTTGGCCCAAATATGCACAATATCTTTTAAACCAAAATCCTATTCTGGGAACCAGACTTGTGCCTCAATATTAATTGCAGCATGGGTGATTCATCATGAGAGATATGGGTGGAAAATATTTCTTTGTATAGGCATTGGATTTTTCTAATCTATTAGTTACCTCCCTGATGCAGGAAACCGCTAGTGTTGGTGCTCAGTCATCTCTTTTGGCAAATTATTCTTTTGTTTAATTGAAAGCAATGTTAAAAATAATTTCTAAGCTTCTGACTTAAAATACTCACATTGAAAAGAAGATTCATCCAGCTGTTCTTTGCTATCCTAAAATAATTCCCACTCCCACCATTGCATACAGTATATTCTTATCCATGTCAGACTGTGGGTTTGACAAACAAGTACGAATACAATATTCCTTTAAAGTCAGACAGAGCAATACATCTGATGGCAATTGAGACCCTCTGAAAATAACCTTAAATCAGAAATACCAAAAGCAAGCACAAGCTATTAACTGCCTTCTTATCAACTCCAGGGGGATTTCAAGTGCCGCAAATGTTGCAATTAGCCCCTTAATTTAAACAAAAGCTCTGACAACCCACATAGTAGAAAAGATTATTATTTAGGGCAGGACTATTCAACTTTGGAAGCCTTGGGGGCCACAATGATACTCACAGCACATGCCAAGGGCCACAACTTAAGTGTGATTGTATATACGTGCAAATATATATGTAAATATATGCAAATAGCTTATTTCACACTGATGGGCATAAATTCAAAGCATTTTCCACAATGCCCCGCTGCTCCCGGCACCTCCTCCCTGGGGGCTAGAAACGCTGACACCATGTACCTGTCTGCTCAAGCCAGCCCATCTGCTTGTGTCTTTCAATGCTCACCTCACCTAGGAGATGTCTTGCCGTTGTGGAGCATGTTCCCAGTGGAGGCCATGTTTAAGGGATCCCACCTGTGGGACTGCGTGTTGAGCCCCACATAAATCCAAACAGCACTGCGGGCCACAAAGGGCCCGCGGGCCACATACAGTCCGCAGGCCATGCGTTGAGTATCCCTGATTAAGGGAATAGTTCCCACTGTGTGAATTCCACTGCCCAATGATTGACAGAGTTACATACATGGCGGTGGCATGGGGTCACTATTATCAAAGGGATAACCAGCAGTGTTGCAAGACAACTGCTATTAGATTTAAAAAACCAAAAACAACTATGTTATTTGGTAAAATTATCCCTCCAGCAAAAAAAAAAAAAAAAAAAAAAACACTGTTCCTGCTTTAAAAACTACAGTATCAGAGCAATTTGCAACAAAAGCCGGAGTCCAAAATGATAATCTGAACATTTCTACAGGATTCTAAAATAAAATTATTAGTACCAAAATGAAGTGAAATGTCACTAATGGATATCTACACCTGTGCTCTACATGAGTGAGCTGCTGCCCTTCTAACCATTGCAGTACACATCACTGCCTATATCCCACTGTCACTTTTTAATTTTAAGTGTCCCATCTAATACGCATGCACCACAAGACTTTAACTAGCAGACCCAATCAGGATAGCATTTCCAGAAGAAGCTCTATATTCCTGCTAAGAGACACAACAAGCACCAGATACTAGTCAAAATAAAAGGAAAGAATTCAAGCACCATAATGCTGTTTTCTAACAGAAAACAAGAAACCACACTGAAGAAGAGTAAGTTTTATAGAACAAATATTCACTATGCAACATTAACTTCCTTTCCCCTGCCTCCCATCTTCTGTACTCCTCACCAGCTAGACCCTCCAACATGTGCTCTGTGGTTTTTACAAATAGTAACAGCCTGACCTTACATTGGCTTTGAAAAGTATTGCACTAATTATCATACTTTGTAGTCACCTCAAAACGATTCATACTGAGACAGAGGGTGTGTTTGTTTTGCAAACAAAAGTGAATTCCACTTAGGCCTAGCTAGATAAAACCAAAGGAAAAAAAGAGTTAGCTGCGTCCCTTGCAATCTAAATTAAAATGTGACTTTGGTCCCCTACCTTTTGGGGCTGCTGGGCGCCCAGGGGCAGGGCCACACATGTGCTGCGCACCCGGAGCCTGGGGTGCAAGAATGGCTTGGGCCGGCCCTGATCATTCAGCAGGCGCACATAAATGGCCCGGGGGGTGCCATGGCGCCCGTGGGCACCGCGTTGGGGACCACTGCACTATACCATGCTCAGTTGCATAGTAATAACCAAAAATAGCATATGGATAGTCTGCTCTGCTTTAAAACTTTCTAATTGATAATTGTTTCAAATGGGCATTTTTATCAATACAGTGGCTCATGCGGCAGCACTGGTGGAGTTCTTTGGACAAATACTCCTTCCCCTATGTTATGCTCTGCTTGCAAGCATCATTTAGTACAAAACCACCCCCATTTAATCTTTTAATCTTCAGACAAAATCTTCAAAGCAACTCTCAGAAATAGTTTTCAGTTCACAGAATCTCATTAATCCCTTTGTTAAATATGTTCTTCCACAAAAACCATCGAACACCCACACACCCTCAGTATACACAACCTCCATCCACTACAAATATTACTGCATTTAATTTTTAAGGGAGATCCTCTGCTCTGGTTTGCCCACCACTTGTCATGGTTGTTCTGACCATTAATTCAGACTAGCAGGGCCAAACACGGTCACTGCAGATTGGTTCAATGCCATTTCTGGACTGGCCAGATAGTAAACTGTTTGAGATTATTAATGCACTTACCCCCCCTCAAACACCAGTCCCCTGGGAGCCGAGGCATCAAGCTTGGTTGCAGAGTTTAGATTTTGTGCTTCACTGGGGTAATTTATTATGGTCAAAATTTTAAAATCATCTTTCCAACACTGCCACCGATACCCCACAATTCCTCACTCCACAGCACTGCATGGAGAGTCTTGAACTTAAAAGCTGCTTCTCCTAGCAGCAAAAGTATTGGGAAGTGTTATCCTCCTGGGGCCTACCCAGAGAACAGTTGTGATAGGCCAATCATCCTGCATTTTCTGTTTGTGGTGGCTGGCCAGCCAGGTGTCTTCCCCACCCCGCATTCAGGGTAAATCTGTCTCCTTTCATTACTGACATAGGCAGGTCACCCCCGCTGCCAGCAATCTCCAGTCACTGCTCTGAAAGAGGCAGGAAAGCAGGTCTCCCCATGCTGACGGAGGGGTGGCTCTCTCCCACCTTTGCACCTCCTGAAATGCACTGCGCACAGCTCTGCCACAACCCCCGGTATAGAATACTGTAATAAAGTGTTTCCTTCATGTTTCAAGAGCAATGTGTGTTTCAAGTACAACTTACTTTATTAATTGTTTTTGTTTTTCTGTAGACCTAACGAAAGCAAACAAAAAAAACCTGCTGATAATATTAATAAAGAAAGAAAATAGTAAGTCCAGAAAACATCAAATTAAGTTTCGACAGGCAAGTTTTAAGCCACATACATGTCATATTTTATTCTCCTGCTGCTTATCTCAATGCACAATTCCTTTTCCTTAACAAAAAATATTCCTCTTTCAAACAATACATGATGCTACATAAATAAAAGCCAAGTACTAAAACAAATTATTTGGGACACAAGGCTCATTTTTGGTCTCTTGTTCTACATTCAGGAAAGCCTAGATCGCCATATGCCTTGACTAGTAGTGCTAAAATTATTCCTTAATCTCATAGCAGGACACAGTTGACTATACTTACCTTTAGTTACTCAACACAAGTTTTGTCCTAGAACTACATGGAAGAAGAATGTCCTGTGTGCTAATCTACAGGTCTGGGATTCAGAATATCTGAGTTCTATTTTGCCATTAATTCACAGTGTCACCTAACCTCCTTGTGCCTCGTTTTCTATATCTATAAAATACAGGTGATAATACCTAATTTTGAGACTTGTTGCGAAGGTTAATTCACTAATCTTTATAAAGGTCTTTAAAATACTCTGATAGGAGGTGCTATAGCAGTAATATTTAACAAACAGTTCCCTCTTATTCCATGATTCATTTATTGGTAACACAATCTCATCTCACTAACAACACTTTTCATTTTCATCACCGTGGAATCAACTGGGAAGTCATAAAACTAGACAGTGACACCACCGAATCAGGTAACTATAAAAGGTTGGCTATAAAGGATGGATAATCTGAAGCCTTTCCTTGTAAGATTTCACACGCACATAAAAAGAGAAAACAATCTCGTTTTAAAAAGGGAAAAGAAGATATCAGAGACCAAGTAAGTTCAATGACTGAACAATTAAAAGCGAACCCAAGAGGAAAACCAGCATTAGGTAACATCTAATAAAATTAATAATTTGGAATGTTTTTATTTATAACAAAAGGGGATAACAAATTTAAGGCAAAAAATTACAACAGGCCACAATTAATGCTGGCCACTATCAAAGACAGCATAGTGGACGTGATGGACCTATTTTCCATTTAGTAGGGAAATTCCTATGTTTCTGTGACATAATATTGCTCAGTTTTATAAAATATCTGGCTGCGGTTCCACTTCAAATTCTCATCAGGAAAGTAAGAGAAATGCAGATTAGAAAAAACAATTACATCACAAATAAATTTAAAATGAACACATTAATTACAAAGAATTCTGCAGCAATGTGGGAGAGACACTGAGAGATGTTCTACAAGACTGACTTCCAAATCTAATATAAGATGAAACTCTGCAGTCCAGCACTCTCTGGTCTGGCAACCTTTGTGGTCTGCCATGACTTTAATTAGCTGGATGTCCACTTATCGTGGATGTGGCCAATTTTCTCATGGTCTCATAAAGTTTGTTTATAGCCACCAGTCCTGGCTCTCAGTGTTCTGTGCTGCTAGCTCTAATTTACCCCTAACTATCTTCTAAGAGCCCAGGAAGCAGTGGAAGTGTTCGTAATGCTGCTAGACAATATTGGCCTCCTGGGGTCTGGCAAATTCTCTGGTTCAGCACCAATCAGGTCCCAAGAGATTCAACCTGTATTTTCATTAAACTGATATTTGTTCACTTCACCATATCAGAACACTAATTTGGAGGGGGAAATGAAGAGTGTTTAGTTAAATTCAAAGCTAGAAGAAAACATAACACTAAGATTATTAAAGAAATTGGCTGATTTTTTTAAAATTAGTGCACCTAAGTACAAATATGAAAGACTAGACAAATATATACAGGCACAATGGACACATACTGAACCAGGAATTGGTTCTACATGGAAGGATCTGGGAGTTAAAATGGATGATGAATTGAATGAGTCAACAATGAGACACTGTTGCAAAACAGGCATTTGCTATATTGGGTTCTACCATATAAAACAAGTAAAGTAATTATTCCACACCACTTCACACTGGTTAGTCATCAATTGGAGTATTGTGTTCAGTACTTTTTGGCACATTTAAAAAAAAAACTAAAAACACAGATAAAGTGGAGAAAACCTCACAGGAAAGAAACAAAGTCTCAGAAGAGGCTTAAGGACAATGGAAATCTTCAGTCTGAACTCTGGAGAAAGGTAGCTTGATGGAAGGGTAACTGTAAACCCATATATTTGAAAAGGATTTTTATTGAATAGATATGTTTTTAAACTGCAGCAAGAAATATTTAGGTTAAATGGGATGGAGGAGAATAGCTAAGCAGTGGAACAAGCTGCTAACTCATCTGCTTCAACTGCTAGATTAAAAGCTAGATTTGACCTCCATGGGTCATTACAGGTTAAGGATAATGCAATCAATCCTGTCAGAAGATGAGCTAGATCAGAAGTGGGAAACCTAAGGCCCAGGGGCCAGATGCAGTCCCTAGCTTGCCTGGATCCAGCCCCTGAAGCTCAGGGCTCCTCCCCCGCAGCATTGGGGAGCCCTCGCTGCCCCTCACCTGACTGATTTTATTGTGGGTCAGCAACCCCCAGCCCAAAAAAGGTTCCCCACCCCAGGCTACATGAATCATCCACTCCAAAGAATTCTATCATCCCCACTCATAGCAAGGCCCCTTCCTTTTCCATGACTTCACACTAAGGCTCCTTTTTCCCATTTGAATTCCTTCTGAGAAGACTCTCCGATCATTCCCTCCCAATCACATGGCCACGGCGAATGAGGGAGAAAGACTGTCATCTCTAGCAGTGCGTCATCAACTCTATACTGGGTCTTTTCACTGATCCATTGCAGTTGCGTGCAGTGAGGTTTCCTCTTGTCAGAGCACTAGATTTCTACAGAGCACTGCGGCCGGCTCACTGGTTTAAACTGAGAACACCCAAATATAGTATAATCAAAACCATAGAGAAGCTTGCTGTGGAGGAAGAGCAATGACAGGAACAGACAGGAGGAGGAAGAGGAGAGGTTGCATTGGGTGAGGGAAGTCACACATGTTTCTAATCCATTAATACCACCCAATTTTATAAGCACCACTTATTAAGGTTGCCTGGTACTTCCCATTATAATATCCTGTTCTCAGGTGCTAAGAACTTCGTCAAATTAGCTGTCTGGGCTGAAATTTTTCATGCTGCATGTCTGCCTCAGACTGAATATTATCATTTTATTTATTTTTTAAATATCAGTCAGAAGAGTTCAGCTGTTTCTGAGTACATATCTAGGGCTATGTCTACACTGCATCTCTTGTGCAAAAGCCTATGCAAATGAAGCACAGATTAGCATACTGCCACACTTCACTTGCATAATTAATTAGGGGTCATTTTTGCATAAGAGGCTTTGCGCAAAAAGGAGCTGTGTAGATGGCTCCTTTTTGCACAAAACTCCCTTCTTGCGCAAGAGTCATACTTCCTGAAGAAGCAAAAGCCTCTTGCGCAAAAACGGCCCTTACTTAATTATGCAAATGAAGCATGGCAATATGCTAATCTGCACTTCATTTGCATTGGCTTTTGCACAAGAGAGATGCAGTGTAGATGTAGCCTATGGGAAAATGTTGTTCCTATTAAATATTCTGGCAATCTTTTCTTTGAACAGGTCGAGCGCTTCCATGCTTTGAAGCAAGAACTTGAAATTTACCAGAGGGATGATTTTGTGTCAGGGATATGCCTATCACCACTGAAAATCTATCCAAATGTGGAAGTGTATTTGAGCTGTGGAGTGAGTGAAGGAGGCTTCATACGTTTGCTTCATACGCTCAGAGAAAGAAGGTATGTAGTGAATGACATGGGAAACTTCAAGAACAGAAACTTCAGGTGAAGGCAGTTGAATGCTTCTCTGGATAAATGAATTCCAACCTGCCTCTCCCACAAAGTTCCTATACGATGCTTGGACAGTCACTAGAACAATGAAGGACAACCTAGGCTAGTGAGTGGCCCACGTGAGTGGTCCTTCATCTCAGTGGCTGATGGAGAGGGAAGTAATTGTGGGGAAGGAACCAGGGAGTGGACATGGAGGGTTGTTGGGTGTAACTAGGAGAAGTATGGAACTTTTTTTGGGTGGGGAGGCAGAGAATTGTTATGGATTTAAGGAACCTCCGCTGGGTAGACTCTGACTGACCCACAGGATCACCCATTCAGTCAGGCACATTTGCTCCTGTCCTCCACTTCCCATTCAGCCAGGTTTATCTGCACTTGTCCTCATGTGGTCATACAACCCCTACTTCCCCCTATCCCCATATATCCCTACACTCTCACTCAGCCAGACATAACTGTCCCTGTCCCCGCTCTCCCATTTCCATGAGACCCTGCACCCCCACTTCTATTCAGCACCTAGCTCAATGTTGTAACCCCACTAGCTCTTGTGACCCTGACCCTGCCTGTCTTCAGACTAGCCCTTCTGAACCCCCATCTGTGTAACCCTCCAGCAGCTCTGTGTGCTCCACTGTGTCTATCTTCACCCCCCATCAATCCTATGCTTTCTCACCTGGCATCATGGCCAGGGCACTATGAGGAAGGTAGCCTCTGCTCCCTCTGTCTCCATGGCCGGCAGCTTCTTGTGAGCCAACTACCTTTTCTTTTGGCACCCCATAATTCCCTGGTGGACAAAAGTGTAATTACAATGTGACTGCTTTCCCAGCATCCCTTCACCTCCATGTCAGAATCAATGATTTTTGCGGAAGAGGGCGAGACTGTTGGGGACATTAATTCTGTACTTACACAGTGGCACAGAATTCCCCATGGAATAAGCCAGATATTTCACTGGTAGTAGTCACTAACTGTGCGTTCCTAATTTTCCAACTTAAAACCCTGAGGTCTGATCTGCATGAGTGCTGAGCAAACTCTGCTGCAACTGAAATAAACAGGAACTGTGCTTAGTATTATATAGTGCTTCACACAGGTCCAAACGATTCTGCAAAAGATCACATCATAGGGTTCTCATATTGAGCTCCCAAAATCAGTGGAGATTGTTGGCCTTAATCAATCTGTGCCTCTGTGACATGGAAAAAATACCACCCTTACCTCACAGGAATTTTGAGAAGGTCATTAATATTTATGAAGCACCCGGACACTATACTGGTAACTGTCGTAGAAAAGCCGCTGAAAAAATTAATAATTCGCCTTCAGAGTAGAATAGTGAGCAACTTAAATAAGGCCTAGTACCACACACTGAATAGTCAGGCTAAAACAAAATATTTAATAGCTGGTCATTAAATGAGCATCATCCATTCTGTGCACTGAAGGAGGCAAGGGGTTTTATGGAAGAATGTGATCATATAATTAAAGACTATATCATAATACATAGGTACAAGGGGCAAAATTAAAGATTACACATGGAACTTTAATTCTGGCATTTTCGAAGCTCTGAAATGCTTGACTTTGCAACCTTAGTATTGTTCTTTCACTGTCTTATCTGTGCATAATAGTAATGTAGAATGGTAGGCACCTTAGGACAAAGACCGCATCTTCATACATGCCTGCACAGAAATTAGCAAGATGGCTTCACATGTGCGTGCACCTCACTTGGGCTGAGTGCATGGGCAGCCACACAAGAAAGATTCAAATGCCACCCAGCTGATTTAGCAGAGCACCCACAGTACCCACAGCCAGCAGCATGTGTTTCCATTGGTGGTGCACATCTGCACATGCCTCAGTGCACATAACAAAATTGATTCCGCTCATGGATGGAAAAAGTTAGAGGAAACATTGCTTGCGGCTGTGGATGCAACAATAAATAATATTGTTTAACATTAGCAAGACACAGTATAATCCATTACCATATACCCTCTTCTACAGTGGTCAGCTCAACTTTTAGAGGAAGAGGAAAATATACCCTTTCTGGCAAGAAGTATGGAACACAGATAGCATAGTCACATCTCTTCCTGGACTTTGATGATCAGCTGATAGCCTCTACAGCATGACATTTATTACTCTTATCTTCACATATATAAACTACAAAGGTCATTGGTGATACGTAGCATACTTTTTTAAATTCACCTACAGTATCTGATGACTACAATCTAGATGAATAAGCATTTCTTTATACTGGCTTCAAATAGTTCTCATGTTAGGGGCCAGAGGTCCTGGGGTTCATGCCTTATTATCACTGCTGCCAGTCATAAAAAGGAGCGAGGGGGAAAAAAAGAACATTCCATCACCTAGAACAGTGGTCCCCAACCTTTCTCCTGGGGGCGGGGCCGCTCATGCACCACGTGCCCGGGTTGGGGCCACATACACGCTGCATGCCCGGGGGCAGGGCCACCCACGAGCCACGCACCCGGGGCTAGCACTGCGCACGTGCAATGTGCCCGGGGCAGAGGCCGCCCATGCGCCACGCATGTGGGGCCGGCACCACACATGTGCCGCGCACCAAGGAGGGGGAGGGGCACCAACCCAGATGTTTTGGTGGGCACACATAAATGCCATGGCGCCTGCGGGCACCACATTGGGGACCACTGACCTAGAGGAGAGGGTTTATATATTACAACATTATCTTCAAGTAGGCCTTGATTTAGTACCAACTGAAGTCAATGGATGGATTCCCATAGGCTTAAATTGACATTAGGTCAGGACCTTACAGCAACTTTAAGCTTTAAATTTGCCTTTAGGGTTGCCAGATGGTTTCAACAAAAATACTGGGAACACTTGACATTACAACACAATCTACATTACATCTTATTTAGAAAATACTGGACGTTTATATTTTCTCAGTTTGTTTCCCGAACAGAAAGCTCAAATACTGAACTGTCTGGTTCAAAACCTGGCAACACTATTTGCCTTCCATTAATTTCAGGGAGTGAGCCCATGTTCTTCTTACAAGACCATCTCAAGAAGCAAGAAGATTGCTTCGTTCTTATTTTAAAGATTAATATAGTTTACCTTACAGTAATGAAACACTGTGCACAGATGTTGCAGATTTTTAAAAGTTGCAGATATCTTGCTCTTAGCGGCTGTGTCTACACTGGGCCACTTATTCCGGAAAATCAGCCGCTTTTCCGGAATAAGCTGCGAGCTGTCTACACTGGCCCTTGAATTTCTGGAAAAGCAACGATGCTCTACTGTACAAAATCAGCCGCTATTCCGGAAAAACTATTCTGCTCCCGCTCGGGCATAAGTCCTTATTCCGGAACACTGTTCCGGAAAAGGGCCAGTGTAGACAGCCCAGTAGTCTTTTCCGGAAAAGCGCGTCTACATTGGCCACAGACGCTTTTCCGGAAAAAGGGCTTTTCCGGAAAAGCAGCCTGCCAATGTAGACGCTACTTTTCCGGAAAAACTGAAAACGGAATAGTATTCTGTTTTAAGCATTTCCGGAAATTCATGCCAGTGTAGACACAGCTAGCATGTTTTCCCTACCTCCACCCCATTTCATTTTGAGGTCTCTTGGGTTTAGAAGACTCTGCTTGTTCTAAACTCTTGGGTTTAGAAGTTTATTAAGAGAGGAAGCAGGAAAGAGTCTAAGCCCGAAATGTATCAGACCTTTAAAACTGTTGATTCTCCATGGCCTGCTAAATTACAGCCCTGCACATTTTGCATACTGACCTTTTCATTTCTAAAGAGTGGCAGACGAACACTCCAGATTTGCTATTTTTATTTTATATGACACTCAGCTGTGCAAGTGCACATGAACCACAGATAACCCACAAGCAATGTTATCTGTATGTGGGACTTATGAAGAGGTTAGTGCTAAAACCACACACACAGACACAAAGCATTTGTTAATACAAGATTGCAGGTAGGTGTGTTTTAATGAATAATAGTCTGTATGGTTATGGACAATGTAGGGCTAAGCAGCTTGATAATATCATTTTTTGCAACATACTGTGTCAATATAATAGGAAGTCGTTTTGGCCTTGATCTTGCAAAGGGATCTGCACAGCCATAAAGGCCCTTTGTAGGTTCAAGGTTATAGTGTAGTCTGTTAGGCCCTGATGGTGCAATGGTTTGCATGCAAGCAGCATCACTACCCAGTCCATTTTGAACTAACTGTGGCTTAAGGCACTGCAGGATCAATCCAAAGGTGGTAGGGTGACATTTTCTGTTGTGCAGACGACCAGCCTAAAGTCTGTGCACTGCTTAAGTCATACTTAAGCATCTTTGTAAAAGCTTAAATGGATCCCAACTTTAGGCATGCCCTCCGCCTAGAGGTGAATTTCCCCTGACAGTACGAGAAACAATCTTTAATCTGTGCCTGTTGTAAAGAAGACCTCTGCTATGCATAAATGCGACAAGAATCGATCAATTCACTCAGAAATGAAAAGACAACCCAGCTTTTGTCTGATTTACAACCTATTCATGACCAGAAAGAAGGAATACTTTATTCATAGAAAGGAGGAAGTACTTGCAGAGAAGATTTTGTCTCCAGCTGTCATTTATGATGCTGTTGATGCTCAAAAGGGAATATTTATGGATACAATGCATCATCAACTTTTATGTTAACTTCCTACAAATCAGCTGGAAATAAAAAATTATAGCCGTGCCCGGGGGTTCCAATCAAATTGTGGTTTCATTGTGCTAGGCACAATACCAATTTGTAATAGCTGCCCCCAAAAGCTTACAATGTAAAGGTCACAAGATATGACAAGCTGGTGCAGCCCCCCAGAGGAGGTAGATGAAGACAAGACCACCACTAGAAAGGCATGGTCCTCTTGCCTGGTTGCGTGTGCATTTTGCTACCTGAGTGTCATGTTGGGAGCTTACAAAACCTGCCCACGTGCATGGGAGTTTGCCACATAAGCTGACAATCTGAACTTAGGATCAGGGCCTGCTCAGGAGTTGAGAACTGTATTAAATTCACAAAAGAAGAGACATCAGAATCTCTTCTTACCAGTCTACAAGTGTGGCAATGGTATTGCATAAGGAAGGAACTCCTTAGGAACATCTCAGTTATTATCCTGAAGCTAAAGAAGTGGTCGTTTTCCCCAGCAGGGTTTCTACCATGGAAGAGAGAGATAGAAAGCATCAAGTCAGAGCTTTTCATTGGTGGCAGGTGAACCAGCAGTTAGAGAGATAGGGAGGGAGCTAGGTTCCCCTACCTCCCCTACCTCATCCCCTTCTGCATGAGGCCCCATCCCTCCTTCTCTGTTTCTGTCACCTGCTGGAGCCCAGAGCTGCCCTCTCCGACTGCCACCCCACCCTGGTCCCAGGCCAGCCCCAACCCCAAGACCTGGAATGCATGGCAGACAGGGAGCACAGAGCCTGCAGGACCTCCAACCCTGGCCCTGTAGTGCAGGGCAGCCGCAGAGCCCCCAGAGCGCCCAGTGAGTTGTGCCACCACAGTGCTTCCAACTGCAGCGCTAGGCAGGGAACTAACCCTAGCCTCCCCAAGTCCCTGTAACAGGCCCCAGTCCAGCCCAGGCCTGCTAGAACAGAAAGAGCAGGAACACTGGAAACAGAGGATGGGCGAGGCCACACCAGGGTGTCTGGAGAGGTTTAACTTCCCCCTGCCTACAGATGTGAACCACCAGTTGACCACGTGATAAGTAAATGTTTACCAGACAGTCGACAAGCTAGTTGACTAGCTGCTTCCCCACCCCTTTGCTGCCTCTATCAGAAAGAGGCAGGAAGGTGGGGGGGGGGGGAAAGAGAAGCGGGTGCTGCAACGCAGCTGCACTGCGTGGAGCCCAGCGCCGGACCCCAGGCTCCACGTGATGCTGCCCCTTTGAAACGCTGCACGCAGCCTGGGGCTGGGACTGCACGCAGCATTTCAAAGCTGCAGCGCCGCATGGAGCCCAGGGTCAACATGCTCCATGCCTGGGGTCAGCGAATTGCATCGACTCTTTGATTAGCCTATTAATCTAAATTTAACATCCCTACCCCTGCCAACAGTACCCACCACCCATCGAACTTTTGCCTATGCACTGCTACTCCTATACCTCTTCAGAGTTGTTACTAGGAACCTCAGGTCCTCTTTTTAGCTATGACAGAAGGCAAAGCAGCAAGACTTCCAATTTTAGGGGAAGAGGAAGTCTTAAAAGGTCTTTCTTGGTGTAAAAAAAAAAAAAGGCTTTGCTATCAGGGAAGCTAAGTTGTGAAGCACAATGCCTCCTACCTCTCCTATACAGGTCTGTATTAACTGGGGCCAAATAGTCATCCTGAAGTTGAAAGTCTCAGATTGATAGGTTATGTCAGAGATCATCTCTGTCGATAATGTGACATCCTGCAGGCAAAGGAGATAAACAGACCCCACAACAATGGTTGATAACGATATTTAGTGCACAAGACAGCTCTTTTCCTACACTTGTTTTTTGTTTCACATGGAAATCTGTGAGTATTCTTTCTGCGATGGAACAGTAAGAAAGATGCTCTGAAAGTGTCAATGAAGGGAGGCCAGGATGTATCAAGAGTCTGCTGCAACAGTAAGTCTTCGGCACACTTTGATTGGTGCTTCTTACTGTCGCTTCTATGATGTGGACATTGACCCAATAGTTCCAAACAGAGGCTGAAAAGTCAGATTTGTGCAAGTGGATGTGTGCACTTGAACTGCTTTAGATTTGCCCAAAAGCAGGATGTTGGTTGTTCATTTGCAGTGCTAATTAACCCACACATATTCACATACACGTTTGGGGTGTTTGTGTACTTTAAGAGGAAGACTGGAGCCCTTCTCAGCACGAGTGACCTTCAACTCCATGCTAGGAGGGCAAGCCCACAGAATCAGTTCACTTGTATGGAATAGGGTTTGCTTTGGCAATTGCCCAGAATTGTTTGTGATATTGGGTGATTTAGAGGCACTTCTGCTGAGCCAAAAAGGGTACACTGTGGGAGTTTTAGAGGAGGAAATGGAGTATATAGACAGATCAGCCTTTTGCAAATCTAGAGCAAAACAGTTTCATTTTTACTGTGTGGAGGAGGTTTGTTAAACTATATCATTGAAAAAGGAATTCTTCTAACCAGGCCTTAATCATTTTGCAGAAGAAAAGACGACCGAATACTATTTACAATGCTATTGTACTCCAAATAAAAAAAAAGAATACTTATCAGCACTAGTCTTCTGTTAACTTCTCATGCACCATGTACATCTACTCTGAAACCAGGAAATAGTTCAACAGATGCATGCAAAATACATAGATTGATTCAAAGACAATAGCTAAATACCAGCTAAACCACATTCTGTGGGTCTATATTGTAGTGCTAGGAAATTAACACCATTTAGGGCAGTTCCAAATGTTACATTAACCTGCAATTTTTTTCTGCTGAATATAGCTTAGCATAAAATGCCTCAAACTAGTGTCCATACTTTGCAGACTATAGTTTTATACACATACACACAACACTATACAGAGAGAGACAGAGCTTGGATTAATAAAGATGGCAAGAACTTTGTTTCACACTTTGCTTAAGATGTGAATTTCTAGCTTTTTTTAGTCAACTAAATGAATGCAAAATAAAGTTTAATGTATGAATTGCTTTTCACTAAGAGCAATCCATTACGGGTTCTTTTACTTGGGGCCTGATCTTGCTGTCACTGAAGTCAATAGCAAAATTCCCCATTCATGGCACTGGCAGTAGGCGTTTGCCCCACACTCCCATAATAGTGCACAAAAATACTATGCAAGAGATTCAAGTCTGAGTATATAACACAGCTCCTTGTTCTTCAGCTGGCAAGGCTGAAAGTACTGTGGGAGCTGGCCCCTTGCAGTGGGAAGAACACCCTTGCTTTGCTTTGAAGCAAGCCAGTTCTGGAGTCATCTTGATGGACAGCAGAGAGAACTGCATCTTTCCACTAGGGCAATCTACAGTGCAGGAGAGACTTCTCTGAGCTCCAAGGAGGAGCTCAAAGACTCGGGCAGGATGGGAAGAATTAATTACAGAATTTTGTCTAAAACCAATAGAGCAGTTTGGGCTCACTACCACTGAGCAATACCGAGCCACAATTAGAATTGGAAGAAAGAGACTGGCTGGTGTTAAGATGGTGACACATCGTGCCATGAAACTGGAAGACCAAAAACTGTGTTCAGAGGTTTCATCTTAAATATGAAATTGCTTCAGGTTTTCCAGTGTGCAGCCTGTGACTGCATGAGTCAATTGAAAAGCAGTTTTGTTGCCTGCGTCCATCAGGAGATTTTCAAATGGAAATACTTGATAACCTACAGGCAAAGGAGTTTTCTTAAAAAATAAACAAACTGTCAAGGTTTTGGTGTGGCTTCAATGCTTGCACAGCATGCATCAGTACAAGTATTTGAATTGTTATGACAATTTCAAGACTTATAGATCCAATCTAAGATTTAACGGCCCCATCCTCCAACATGGCATTTAAAATAGTAACTGCAAGTAACCAGGACTCATAATAAAAAGTTATCTAACAGCTCTGGTAAAACAGCTGTACATATATATGCTGTTCCAACTATGAATCCAGTTTGTACTTTCAGATAACATGAAAGTGGTTAATTATAAAATATGAAGGCCATTTTCACTGATAGACCATTAATGTTAATATTAATAACACAGCTAGCTGGAGGGAAAAAAAACACATTTTTGTGAAAACTCTTCAAAACCTAAATTTGGGGGCAAGATTTCAAATTTTCAAAAAATGATGACTGCTCTAGCCTGGTTTCAACAAGCTGCAAAATTTATGCAATAGGTAAACTTATTTCAAAATATTTTCACTGACATTTTGAAAATTCAAAACTTCTCAATCAGCTCCAATTGCATTGTCCATCTTCTAATGATTTTTTAAAATGTCATTTAGAAGAATTCAGATTTTCATGCTGCTGGCATTAAGTTTTCCTCTACGTTATGTCCAAGAACACCTCTATGTTATGTCAAAGAACAAACAGCCTTGTCTGACATAACACTGTTTCTCAGGGGCTTTAAGATTTTTCTATTCAGATTCTTATACCGGTATTACAGCCAGTGCGGTAAGTAGGTATTTTACTCACAGGGCAAACTATGAATTATGCGCACTCTCTCCTTATGTTTGCACGTGTCATGCTCTTTACTTTTGCAGCTTACTATTTTTAATTTTTGTGTCTTTGTACCCCTGAATATGATGCACTAGGGTGAGCACCCTGCTTACCCTACCCTTGTTAACAGCCCTGATTACAGTGTTAGTGCAAGTTGTGTTCAGAGAATCTCACCAATATAAAGAAGTCCAGAGTTAGACCTCAGATAAGCCCCGCTGACGTTCTCTCTCCCACACAGGTGCACAAAATTGCATTGTTCAGTTTATTTACACTCTCTTCTCCCCCAAAAGTAGTTACAGATATTGATCATTCCCAGTCTCTGTTTCTCTTTCTACAGTTTCAAAGCTAATACAACAATTTATTAAGATTCAGGATGAGATTTCAGAGCACTGCACAGTCATATTCGTGCAACTTCTCTTAAAGTCAAAAACTCATAGTTAACATGCAGTGCAATGCTTTAGAATTTTACCTTTCAATGGTAATATAAAAGCCAATATATGCACACACTAACAGGCTTACCTTGTTTGTCTCAGAAAGAGTATTCTCTTTAAAAAAAATAATCTGTGGATGACAAAACTGCAAAGTTCTCATATATTAGGCACATAGAGCAGAACTAGGCACAGAAAAAAATCAAGTTGTAATTGGTGCTGACTCCTTTTTATTAAAGAGCCATACACACTGTGGTAAGATTTACAAGAAGTCACTAGTCCTGCAAGGAGACCAGAAACACACTATGTGACTAAGAGTGTTTTACACAGAATAAAAACTTGTGTTTGTAATAATTCCCAGAACTACAATAAGATTTAAAAGGCAATTTTGAGACTTGCATGTGTTCGCCAGTGTCAGTAAGGCATTAGAATTCCTATGACTGTTGTCACTGGAAAAACAGAACCAAACAACCCCTAGAGTCCTCAGGAGTCCTTAGAGATGTAGAGAAGTTCCATTATTTTACCTCCCATTTCATTCTGAAGCATTGTGTAGGTCTAAAAGTCTCCTGAAGAACCAAAGAATGCAATCAAATGTAATCACAAAAGCCTCCCATTTCTCCACATGTACATAAGTGCTCAACTCCTCTTCAGCTTTTACATTAATAAGCTACAATTATACATATAGAAATTTACTGTCAGCCAAAGACACTATTATTTCTGAAAATATTGGGTTTCAGAACTAGTGCCGAGTGTTTAAGGCAGGGTGTACCTGATACAGTGATAGAATCATTGGTTAGGTTTTACGGCCATTTTTTTTGATGGTTCCGGAAAGCTACTCTGCATATGGTAATGAAACTAACATGAGCTTTCTCTCTTTCCCTCTCTCTGAGCAGTGGAATCATCTAGGGCTTTGTCTATATTAACACTTTTGTCAGCAAAACTTTTGTCAGCCGGAGAGTGAATAAAAACACTGGACCGACATGAGTTTCACCAACATAAGTGCCATTGTGGACAATGCTACATCGACGGGAGACACTCTTGCTGACAGAGCAACCACCACTCATGGGGAGTGGTTTAATTATGCGGATGTTGCTGCCAGCATAGAGCAGCTACACAGGGGCAGTGGTATAGCTGCACTGCTGTAACATCATAGTGTCACGGTAGCCTACTGAGTATCCACAGAAACTACAGTTTGGCCTCAAAGACAGACTATGTCAATGAACCCAAACTCTGGCCGGTGCAGAGCTGTTCCCTTTTCTATATGAACTAGTGTTACCACTGGTCCAGTTTTCAATGCTGCATATCATGAGGGCTTCCTCTATTTCCACTGGGAGTTCAGGCCACATAGCAACAGATCTAGAGCCCTCAAAACACAAGTTCTTTCTATTTCAACATTAAGTAGAGAAAGGAGGAGGAGGAAGAGCAGCAGAGCTCCTTGAAGCCTGAATGCATTTGTCTAACTTTGACAAAAAAAGACAATCTTTGCATAAGCAGACCAAACCTCCAGAGTTTCCTCCTAACCACCAGACAGTCTCATTTTACTGCACAGGAGCAACAAATCTCACATTGCCTGGGAAAGAAGAGGAATTAGAAGACTCCATTAAGTCTCTCAAGAAAATACATAGCCACTGGCCCTAATGAGTAAATACAGGGCTGAGATTTTATCCAAAGCCGCTTTGGATAAATAACTGGTTACTGGGAGCCCTCCTAATAAGGCCACCTTCAATATAACTCTTCAAACTGACAGACAACTATCGCGATATTGTCAAAAGAAGGCAAGGAATTAATACAGAAATAAGTTGCATACAGAGTCATCTGCCTTTGCAATACAGATTAGTCATTTTCTTGGCCAGGATTTTTTTAGTCGCCTGCCTCCTTCACACCATGTTTAGGGAGAGAAGGCTGTGTTGTTTAGGGAAGCTGCCAGGTATCCCAACTGGGGGCCACTTCTTTTTCTCCCAAGGTGGGTCTTGTTAATCTGATTTGAGATACAGACCACACTCCTCTTCTTCCCCTTGTTGTGAATACCAAAAAATTGGAGATTTGAAATATATACACCCAAAATGGGAAAACATCTTGACCTTCTCTTCATACAAAGAAAGCCTTTGACCAGGCAATATGGACATACTATGTCTATTGCCTCTTTTGCTAGAGGCTCAGAGTCAGAACCTCGGCAGCATCAATAATTTGATCAGGCAAAACTGTTCTCTTTTCCTTATTATTCTTCTTCAAAATTCACATGACCAAATCTCAGACCAATATCATGCCAAGAATATAGAGAACAATTTTGTTTTTGTCAATGACATGCTCCCACGCACCACAAAAACCAAATACAACATTAGCTTTCATGTAGCTCCCAAAAAAAGCACATTTTAAAAAGAATGTAGCTTTTCTAAGGTTGAAAATAGTGTCACGCATACATACACTTTGATATTACACAGCTCGTGTGCATAGATTTGCACGAGTTCTGATCTAATTTAAGTCATGCTAAATTTTTTTAAATTATTTCAGTTTTGAAATAACTTGGTGTGACAAAAAATAGCACGCATGTGGCAGGGCAACAGGGAGGGGGCAAGGCATCAAACAAAAAAAAAGAGATGGAAGTAAAATAGAACAGGCCAACACAGAACAGGCAGGTATAATGTACATCAGTAGCTCAAAAATGTTTTCCTTGTGTTGTTTAGGGAAGTTGCCAGGTATCCTAACTGGGGGCCACTTCTTTTTCTCCCAAGGAGGATATTGTTAATCTGATTGGAGATACCGGCCACACTCCTCTTCTCCACCTTGTCAGGAGTACCAAAAAGAGTTGGAGAAAAATCTAAAGCCCTGACCATGCCCAGACATAGGGTACATCTAGACTACATGCCTCTGTCGCATGTAGATTAGGCTACCAGACATATCAAAGGTATTTGTCGACCACCCAGGTAAACCTCATCCCAGGAGGCTTACCTGGGTGGTCGACAAATGCCTTTGATGTCGACACCCGCGCGTCCAGACTATCGCGCTGAGCCGACAAACAGCTGATCAGCTGTTTGTCGGCTCAGCGCGGCAGCCATGTAAATTTAAATGAAGCGGCGATTATTTAAATCGCCGCTTCATTTTCCTATGTCTGGTAGCCTAATCTACATGCCTCTGGCGACAGAGGCATGTAGTCTAGACGTACCCATAGCAGTGCACTCAAATGTGCCTGAACTGATTTGGGGAAAACTGGCCTGTGCCTAGAGAAAACTCCATCTGTGCCTAGAGAAAAGCTTTGATATAGACGACTAGTTTAGTAAAATTGATGGGGGGAGAAGTACATCTGCTCTGTTCCTCTTCTTCTGCACACTCTTCCTGCATTTGGCCCCTTCTCCTCTAGGCACGATATGCTATCTTCATCCTGGATTTCCATAAACCTGTCTCTCCTGAACAGCTCTCTCCTGCTGGGGGCACACTGTTACTGGCAGCCCCACTCCTTGAGTGGAGGCAGGGGCAGCCTGTCCATATAGGCGAACTAGGCGGTCGCCTACGGCGCCAAGTTAAATGGGGCACCAAATAGTGGCGCAATATAATTGAGAGGTTTGGAGGTGGGGGCACCGATAGCATGGTTCGCCTAGGGCACCAGTTGCTGGCAGCTAGTCTAGGGCCACCCCTGAGCGGAGGGGTTCCTTTTTACCCTCCTCAGAACAATGGTCCCTCCTTTGTAGAACAAACTAGGTTGGCTCCTCCTCATTTTCAGTTATTTTTCAAGGTGTTCCAGCTCTTAGTCCATGTCTATACTTACAAGCTTAGAGTGGCATAAATGTACCGATGCAGCTGCGCTATTGTGTAGCTGCGTTTTGCCGATGAGAGAGAGCTCTCCTGTTGACATATTAAAATTAGCACAAATGGCGGTAGCTACCTCAGCAGGCAAACCAATATTTGTAGAGTGTACACTACCCCTTATGCTGTCAAAACCTATGTCACTCAATGGGGAAGCAGGGGTCACACACTTGAGCAACAAAAGTTTTGGTCGACATAAGTGCTAGTGTGTAGACATGGCCTTAGTTGCAACACGAAGGGGGAAAAAACCAGCACCATCTGACCAACTAGGTCTGCAGGCAAGTCTACACACCACAATTTTGGAACTGCAGATTAATTTCAACTCCTCCCATAGTTAAATGGGGAAGCATTTAATTAAAACAGTGGTAGGTTTTAAGGCTAGTAGAACTCAAACCCACAATTTCTAACCTTTAACCCTTAGCAAATGTGAAAATGCTCCCCATCAGTATGCTGTCATTCTAGAAGGAAGAAGGAAGTACATAAATTAAAATGATATGGGTTAGTAAAATCCAGCCTTACATGATAAACAACCAAACAATATTTTATTCATTCGCATTCTCTCTCTTGCTTGCTCATATTTAGTAATTCCAACCAAAAAATTTACATGGTATGAAAATTCTTGACCATGAGTGCACGTAAGTAGTATAGTTAAGGAAGTACTATTAATAGTGATGCTGTTTGCACAGACAATATATCCACACTGTGGGCCTCGATTATGATCTCAAAGATGCAGAAGAGAATTTGTGCCTGTGTACACATGCATTAATAGAAGCACAGCAAGCATTGAAATTAGAATCCAACTACAAGCCTTCGGAACATGCAGACTACACATGCATTATATGCATCGTAGAGGAAACCATTCAATGATTTTCTGCAATATTAAAAATGAAGCATTTATAAAGTATTATAGAAGGAATCAAAGTTATCTGTTCATTGTTTAGAACATTCAAGACAACTGTTCCACACTGATTGGGGTTAAAGACAGGAATGAAAGAACATATCCCAGTGTTTGCCATTCTGCACAAATATTTGATGACGTACACAATCTCTTGCTTTGAGGGGAGGGGATACCCAAGTGTAACTTCACAAATTTAAAGCATACAAAAATATTTTACAGAAGAGAGCACTCCAAAATACATCTCATTATGAATCAATTTTTTAGCCTCCACAGATAAGCATTACCTATCTACCTATCTACCTAACAAAGTTGGTTTAAGAGCTGGTCAAACTTTGAAATGAACAATTCACCCCAGAAACAAAATATTTAAGCCTTGTATTTTTCTTAGTGTTTAAAGTTTAACTGAGCCCTAAATCAGCTTCACTTTATATCTTTGCTATAGACCAATTTGCTCTATATTTCTATTAAACTCTTATTTTTAAACTGTTTTTATTTTGAAGTATAAACAAAGTTGACTTATAACAACTCCAGTTTCAAAACTGAAATTTAACCAACGCTTAGTACATAATGAAAATTACTAAGCCGAAGATATTAAGATTCAACAGTAATAGTTAACATTGGCTATTATTCATGTAGAATACAATCAAAAAACGGTTCAAATACATACGTGCTACAAAGGAAATGACTTCAACAATTTACAGCAGGTATTGAATTGACCCAATTATGTTTAAACGTAACAAGCCTGTATTTCAAACATCGTGCCCCTAATAAGACATCCCTCTCATTTATTTGGAAACTCAGATCAACAATTACATCACAGTTCTATACCTAATCTATTGATGTAACTGCAGTGTGAGTTCTGTGTATGGTACACCTATAGACTCAGGTTATTAGGTGTATTTTAAAGGGCATTTATGCACCTAAGTAACAATGCAAACAACCACATCCAGGGCTGAAATATGCTGTTACAGGCCTCACTTTTGAAAACAGGACCTGTGCTGTCAAATCTCTAATATCAAAAATATTTAGTGTAATTTTAAGGTTGTTAATACTCACAAATGCAATCTTGCTATAACTTAGGCTAGATATACACTGCAATGGTAAGTTGGAAATGGTTGCATACCACAAATTGCAAATCTTTTTCCGTTTTACTGTCAAAAGAGGCTTTTCCGAAATTTGGTGCATCTACACATCCCTTTGGTGCTCTTGACATATCCCTATTCCTCATAAAACGAGGTTTAAAGGGATGGTGAAAGAGCATGTCTGCTTTTTTGAAATTTTTTCTGAAAAAGCGGACACATTCCTTGGACGCGGCATTGCTTTTCCAGGATATCTCTGGTATCCTGGAAAAGCAGTGCAGTCTAGATGTAGCCTTAATAAGTTTATAAATTTCATCATTGCAGTCAATATAGTTATACCACTGTAGCAGCCAGATCACAAAAATTATCTTTACTCATGTGAGTAGCCCTCTTGAAATCATGTGAATTAGGACCAGGCTGAGGACAGAT
Source organism: Pelodiscus sinensis (assembly GCF_052426305.1). Lineage (NCBI taxonomy): Eukaryota > Metazoa > Chordata > Testudines > Trionychidae > Pelodiscus > Pelodiscus sinensis. Next base: position 114,798,991 of record NC_143056.1, on the reverse strand, counting down.
TTTGCTGGGCCTCCCGAAGAAGAAAGACCTCAGGAGGAAGGGGCAGACCTGGAGACGAGCCTCCCCCAGCCAGAACTTCAGCCAGCACTGGAGCACACGGATTTAAAATGGCCAGGCTCTGGCTGCTGCCAAAGTAGTGGCAGTAAGAGAAAGGAGCCCTGAATCCTTTTAAATCGCTGAGCCCCGGGGCAGCTGCCCTCTTTCTCCCTATCAGTGGCCCAGGTTAGGATGACTCATGTGAGCAAGCGTCTGCAGAATTAGGCCCTCAGAGAAGACACATCTCCACCATAATTAAGTTTTATTCAAGCAAGAACTTCACCATTTTTCAAACACTACCAAAAGATCAAGAAGAACCAAAATAATAACTTTAAACACTCAAGCAGATCTTGACATTCACAGAAGTGTCGCAAATAAGTCACAGGTGAAACGAAGTTATACAAATATATTACTTTGCATGCGATGGGCCTTTTAGGATAGAAAGAAAGAAATGGAAAAGGATTCGCAGAGTTTAATTAGGAAGGTGTCATGATTTAAAGAGAGATTTTTATTAATACGCTGAACCAAAGTTAAGGCCCAGATCCTGAAAGCTGATTAGTGCAAGCAGTTCCTCGTGCCAGTGTAGAGTCCCACTGAAATCAATGAGGCATGCTGCAGTCAGACCCCTGAACAGAATCCTATCTACTTCAATGCAAAGAAGTCATTGCAGCTCAATGAAGGCACCAGGATGTCAGACTGTGAGGTGGTGGCCAAAGACAGTCCTTGCCTAAGTTTCAACAAATAAAATAATTGCCATATTTAGAAGTATTCAGATCTAGAAAGGGACATACTTGGATCCCATTTCTGAATTACTCTTAGATCTCTAAATTATTTTTGCAACAAATATGAGGCAATGATTGGAATGGATTTTGAAGGGTAAAAGCCTTCCATTCTACCAGAATCAATCCCTCCAGATTTGCTTAATTCCCACACAGAAGTGGGCTATTTCCCTAAAAATTCCCAACTTCTAGAAGGAGTTAACGCAGCCGGTGACCTGCATCCTGCTAATGTCTGAGGTATAAACAGTTAAATGTTGAGTGGCTATGATAAGCCTTTACCAAACTTGGATCAGAACACAGTGGAAAACGTTGGGAAAAGTATTCTTAAAAGAAACGGAAATGTGCAAGAAATAGCCGCATCGTGTCTTTTTTGATAATATCTGGTGGTCTTCCACAGCTGGATACTGAACAATGGCAAGCTGCTTGCCCCTGCTTTAAATTGTTGATTTAAGTGGACTTTCTCCCAAGTGTGAAACTTGTCTAAGCAAGCAGAGAATCAAACCTTTTCTTGGCCTGCTTCAAGACATCAAGTTTCCAATTCTCCACTGCCCTTAAGCTAATAACTGAACTTGGCCTGTTTACTTCAGAAGCTTTCTGGGCAGTGCTTGTTCCCAGTGAATGAGCTAAAGTTCATCTGCAGGCCAGGATTGTCAAAACTGGTAAGTAGTGATGTGGGGCTCTTTGGTATTCAGGTGCCCAACCAGAAACACCCTGAGGAGGCCTGATTTTTGGTGAGCGCTGGGGTCCTGCCCTCTGCAGCCTAGGCTCCTTGACGGAATTTTGCAAGTGGAGCACCTCCCACCCTCCCCCAGACCTTTGGTCGCTTTTCAGGACCGTGCCCTTAGGATGAACTGAAGTGCATTCCCTGTCAGAGCGCAGCGCACTTGGCCTCCAGACACACCCAGCCGGCCCAGCTGACCGAGCAGAGCACCTGCCTGGCTCTGAAACCTCCCCCACCGCCCCACAGGCAGGTGGCCCCGCTCCAGCCCCTGTTGCTGTGACCCACCTCCCCGCCGGGGTGCCAGCCCCACATCTCCCAGCCAGCACGGCCCGCTACTCCGCCGGGGGTCTCGGGAACTGCTTTCCACTGGATCCCTAGCGAGACGCCGCTGAGCGCCCTAGCCCCGGAGCCTAGTCCCCAGGGCCAGGGGAGGAACCTCTCGCCAAAGCAGCGGCGAACGCCCCGACAGGTGGCTGGCGAGGGGGGTGATGTGGGGCAGGCGGGGGGCGCGGAGGAGAGGGGAGGCGGGGAGCCCGGGGGAGACGCCAGGGGCAGAGAAAGGGCAGGTTGCCCGGCGCGGGGGATGTGGCAGGGCCGCGCTCCCTCAGGGCGCCTTACCTTGGGGAGGCAGAGCAGGAGCAGCAGGCGGAGGAAGAAGAGCTGCCCTGGCTGCCTCATGGTCCCGACGAGCTCTCCCCGCTGCGCGCTTAGCCCGATCCCGGCTTTCCCAGGGGCATGGCAGGGCTGCGCCCCCCAACACTCACAGCGGCCCGGGTCCCTAGCTGGCTCCGCCTGCAGCGCGCCCCAGCTGGAAATGCGGGAGCAAGTCCCCGGCAGGGTGGAGCGCGATGCGCGGGGCAGGACTCCCAGCGAGGCTCGGCGGAGAGTCGCCTCCCCTCCGAGCACTCACTGCTTCCGCCGCTGCCAGGGGGAGGACTTGGCCGCTTGTTGTCAAGGGTTTAAAAGGCCCTTTTTCTGCTGGGAAGTGGTTGCTCGCGCTTCCCTCCTCCCCTGACTCGGACGTTCCCTCTTTCTGGCTCCCAGCGCGCTGGACAAGGAAGTGGCTCGCTCAAAACTTTTCTAGCCCTCCCACATTCTTTTCTGCAATCGACTTGGAAATGGAGCCGGAGCGCGACGCTCTCCTCCCCCCTTCGGGCTCTGGCAAAAGGACATTCTTCCCCAGGGTGGCTCTCTCTCTCGCCCTGCAGCCCGCTGCTCCTCGGAGCACATGGGGCTGGGGGCAACGTTTCCAGAGCAGAAGACTGTCCACAGCAGGACTCGAAAAACAGATCCAAACCAACGCACATCAGGCATGTACATTTTCATTGTGATACTCCTGATTTCCCGTAAGCACTGATGTGAGTACACATACCACCCAAACAGGGTGAGATTTACCAGGGCCAGTCAGTTCTTGAGTATGCTAATAAAAGAAGTTTTCATTTCCTCTCCCCGCTAACGTTTAGATTTGTACTTTATGAACGTTCAACTACTAGGGAAACACGAGTGGGGGAGAAAACGAAAACGGGTGCTCAGAAATGACTTAGTGAAACACTTCACCCCCAGGAAGCTGTCTGAAATAGTTCCTTTCAGTGTCAAAAGACGCTAGTATTATATGTCCCATTTTGCAAATTCACAGTAATGTATTTTTTTAGGGGTCATTCTCTTTGGACAATGAAAACAGACAAGTTAGCTTCAGTTTGGTTTCATAGACTTCAAGGGTAGCCAAGTTAGTCTGTTACAGAAAAAACAACAAATGGTCTGCTAGCACTTTATAGACTAACCCAACATGTAGATGGTATCATGAGCTTTCCTGGGCACAGACCACTTCTTCAGATGACCAAAGTTATCTGAAGAAGTGGGTTGTGCCCACGAAAGCTCATGATACCATCTACATGTTGGGTTAGTCTACAAAGTGCTACCAGACCATTTGTTGGGTTTTCTTTGTTTCCTAGTCAGCTTCCTCTTAATCTCACCTTCAAGCTCTAAGAGGTGCTTCAAGGTTGTAATGCTTGAGTTAGGACCACTGCAAGTTAATGACTGAATCTGCTTAAAATCTATTTTAGTTTGCTTTTTAATGATAAAACCATTGTTGAAAAAAGTTTTTTTAAAGACATCGCTTTTACAAAATGTAAAATCTTTAAAACACTGAAGCACGTGTACAACTATATAGTTTTACAGTTCCTAAGAAGTGGAGCTAAGCACACACAAAGTTTTCTTTATGTTTGAGTTGCAGGATTGAGAGCTAAAATTTGTAACCTAAACAGATTTGTCATTATCTTGTTTGTAAAAATAAAGGTGCTTCCACTCAGATTTGAAAAATCTAGATAACTCCTTTAGAAAAGTTCTTTCAGGTACTTTACGTTTCTAAGTAAAATGCTTTTTAGTAGAAGTTCAGATATTGAGTGCATATCTCAACAGCACATAACAGCAGTTTAAAAATTCAGTCTCACGAGGAGTAACGGTAGTTCGGAATAGGACCCTAGTCCGAACTACCTAGTTCGAGCCCCGTGTAGCCGCGCTACACGGGGTTCGAAGCAGCGGGGATTTAAAAATGGCGGCTCCCCGCTTATGCTAATGAAGCCCGGGAAATTCAAATCCCGGGCTTCATTAGCAAGTGCGGTATGCATACATTACCCCGCTAGTTCGAACTAGCGGGGTAGTGTAGACATACCCCCAGGGACTCCCTGTAACAGAATGGCTGTGTAGATGCTAGGTAAGTTATTTTGATATAACTGCTGTTATTTCGAAATAACTTTGCTGTGTAAACATTCCCAATGTTTGTCTTTTTTCAGTGTATCCCTGTGTTATATAATGGTCATGCCAATTCGCTTTCAGAATATGATTTGAAAAAGTGGGTCTGTCCCACAAAAGCTCATCACCTAATAAACTATCTTGTTAGTCTTTAAAGTGCTACATGACTGCTTGTTTTTGTTTTACTAAGATCACACTAACACAGCTACCTCTCTGTGACTATTCAATCTGCAGTGGCAGTCAAAAAAGCAAACAGAATGTTAGAAATCATTAAAAAAAGATATCAATAAGACAGAGAATCTCTTATGGCCTCTATATAAATCCATGGTACAGTAAACTTCCGATAATCCAGCACCTTTAGGACCAAAGGGGTGCTGGATTATCAGATATGCCGGACTATCGGAAGGGGGGGCTATGAGGGGTCTGGAGTGGGGTGGGGGAATCGGGGGGGCGGTGCTGCAGGACCAACCCGGCAGCACCCCAACTGCTCTGCCCCAGGCATCCTCAAGTCAGCCGCTGCTGAAACTGACCAGCGGCTGACTTGGGGAAGACCGGGGCAGAGCAGCTGGGGTGCTGCTGGGTTGGTCCCCTAGCGCCGCCCCTCGGCGCTGCGGGACCAACCCAGCAGCACTCCAGCTGCTCTGCCCCAAACTTCCCCAGTTCAGGCACTGCTGAAACTGACCAGCGGCTGACTCCGGGAAGCCCAGGGCACAGCAGCTCCAATTGTCCGGCTGCCTGGAGCACTTCCGGGTTCCAGGTGGTGCTGGACTATAAGGAGTGCCGGACCACTGGATGCCAGACAACTGGAGTTTTACTGTACTCCCACATCTTGAATTCTGTGTACACATGTAGTCTCCTCATCTCAAAAAAGATATGTCAGCTTTGGAAAAGGTTCAAAAAAGAGCAACAAAAATTATTAGGAGTTTGGAAATGTTGCCTTATGAGATTAGAGGTCTATAAAATCATGACAAGTATGGAGAAAGTGAATAAGGAAAAGTTACTTACTTGTTCTCATAACATAAGAACTAGGGGGTCACCAAATTAAATTAATAGGTAGCAGGTTTAAAACAAATAAAGGGAACCAGATAAATTCATGGAGGTTAGGTCCATTAATACGTATTAGTTAGAATGGATAGAAATGGTGTCTGTAGCCTCTGTTTGTCAGGGGCTGGAAATGAGCGACAGGAGAGGATTCAGTTGATGATAACCTGTTGTGTTCACTCCCTCTGGGGCATCTTGCATTGGCCACTGTCGGCAGACAGGATACTGGGCTAGATGGACCTTTGGTCTGACCCAGCATGGCCATTCTTATGTTCTTATATTCATAAACCAAACTTCATAAAGCATGGGGGGATAGTCACAGATAAAAGTAAGGCCCTGAATTAGAGCCTTTGTTGTAAAGCATGGCAGTAACTGTTTTTTGTTGTCTAATTAAGGTTAGATTTATTATTTACAGATACATCTAAGATTAGAAAGCGACTCACTAAAATATTCTATACACACATTTAGTGAGAAGAAAGAGAATGCATGATGGGGTGGTAATCAAAGCTTTATGAGAATCTGTTTGGGATGGCTCACGAATGTTCATTAAACAAGTAGCTAGAGCTGATTGGAAAAATCCCAAACTAAATCCATAAAACATTCTCAAATAAAACAATTATATATAAAATATTTTGTAGAAATTTGGTTTTTTCCCCCTTCTAAACAAAAAGATTTTCATTTAAATTTTGAATTTTTTCTCTGATTTTTTTTTTAAATCATTGAAATCACACTGGGTTTGTGAAATACATTGATTCTGAGGAAAAAGCATTTTTCAACAATAAAAATATGCTTGAAAATGTTTCCCAGGCTCTACAAGTGAGCTGTGCAGGTTACCCCCAAACGTTTAAACCATACTGGGCCATCCTTTATTCTATAGACACTCCACCTTGCCCTCTCTTCTGGATGCCCCAGAATCAGAGGAATGGAAAAGTGGGTAACAGTTGCTTTCCCCTACGCTTCAGGTCTTGGATGAACTGAGCCTAGTACAAGATCTAGAATCTTGCCCCATAAATCCAACTGCATACACCCTGACAGGAAATACAATATGTTAATAATTAATATCTATTACATTATTATATTAATAACCTTTAACATTGTTTTAAATAGCTTTTTGTAAACACGATGTAGTGATTTAAAGGTCAGATATCTTGGGAACTTCCAGGACCAGAAACAAATGCTCTATGTCCCACTGAAAAGTTGGAAATCTCTGCTTTTCTATAGTATAAAGGTCATAAACGAAATCCTCAACTTTGAAATAAATGGCAAAACTCCCATTGATTTCATTGAGGTCTGGATTTCACCCAATATTTCTAGTCTTGTGGAATCATGAAGCATCTAACCTTATATCTGTCACTGGTCCAGGCTGAATATCTCCCAGCCTAGGTCACAAACCACTGCAATTTTAGGAGAGATATTCCATGGTTGGGGAATAGGAAACATGTTGGTAGAGGGCCTCAGAGGAGGGGTGGAAAGGAAGTGGGGCAAGGATATTTGGGTTTGAGGTAGATCTTACATTGCACTTACCCTGAAGAAATGACCTTGTCGTTGAAAAGGTTGGAGACCACTGCCCCAGGGAATAAAACATATTCCAAGATGTCTACCAAAGGTTATTCCTGACAAGGATGCTGTACATTAGGCATAACTATTTTCTTTGTCAAGGTCCAAATTAGGGATGTGAATGGTTAACCAGTAAACCTCACCCTTGCTCCAACCGACTGGAGCAGCCCCTATCCATGGCAGGTCTGGCGTGTCCACAGCGGGCCCAGTCCAGGCTGCTCTGCGCCAGCTAGAGTGCCCCCTGCCTGCAGCCGGGGGGTAGGGGGAGGAGAGGGAGGGGGAAGGGCACTCCCCTTTAAGCAGATAACCAGTTAAACACTATGTTTAAACATCTAACCAATTAAATGGGATTTTACATCCCTAGTCCAAATTTCTTGGTTAAGGTATAATCAAGGTCCAGAGAAAATAAAGGTTCAAAAAATCATGTGTCCATCACCCCCAATTTTTTGCTTTTCTTTATCGAATAGTCAACTAGTTGCTTAGCTCCCTCCCCCATGCCCACCAATTAATTCTTTCCTCCAACTCTGAAATCAGTCTTGTCCTGTCTCTCCAGCCCCTATGAATTCTGCCTCCATATCTGCCCTCCATACACACACACACCCCATACCTATTTGTTTTTCCCTCCTGCAGCTCTGGGGGGTTTTCATCACCTTCTCCTATGTCTAGAGAGATGGCAGTAAGGTTTCCTTTGCTTCTTCTCAGGCCTAATGTTGCAGGGAGGAGAGAAAAGGGGAGCTGAGGAGGCATCACATTGCTCACAACTGGGGAGGGAAGAAAAGGGAGCAGAATCCTGCTGCACTGTTTGGCTGTTTCTTCTGCCTTCCCTCCCATGAAAATGCTTTCAGCTCCTAAAGGTAGAGGAAGAGAGCAAAGCCTGCTTCTGACTGGACTGACTGCTTTTTTCTAAGGTGAGGAAGTAGGGAAGATACCCAATCAGAGCGGGCTGTGTTGAAATTCTCAGAGGGCTGGAGAACCTGGTGCTATTTATTGGCAGATGGGCTCAAATTTTGTGACTTGCAATGGGGTAAATCCCACTTTTCTCTCCAACTCACGAGGGAATAATCAGTCAGAAACTCCACAAGACTCAGTTTCCAGTTCTCTCTGCAGCAGTATCACACAAAGGTAAATTATAGGTTTCAAATATGCACTCACCCCTTGACTCTTCCCATAACACTTAATACTCTTCCCACAGCACAAGAACTGGGGATCACCACATGAAATTAATTGACAGGAGGTTTAAAACAAACCAAAGGAAGTTCTTCTTCACTCAGCACACAGTCAACCTGTGGAACTCCCTGCCAGATAATTTTGTGAAGTCCAAGACTATAACAGGGTTCAAAAAAGAGCTAGATAAATTCATGGAGGATAGATCCATCAAAGGGTATTAGACAGGATGGGCAGGTATAATGTCCCTACATTCTTTTTGTCAGAAACTGGGAATGGGTGACACTTGTTGGTTGCTTGTTCTGTTCATTCCCTCTGGGGCACCTGACATTGGCCACTGTCAGAAGACAGGATACTGGACTAGATGGATCTTCGGTGTGACCCAGTATGGCCATTCTTATGTCCTTGAATCAATACCCTCCGGAACCATGTTTTCATTCCAGATCCATACACCAAAGGTGCTAAATAAAGCCTCAGTTCAGCAAAGCACTTAAGCAGGTACTGAATTAAACTTATCTGCTTAACTCCATTTCTATTTAGCAAAGCATTTACCCATGTGCTTAGCTTTAAGGACATGTTTAAATCCCATTGACTTCCATGGGTCTTTGTCAAATGCTTAAGTGAATAAGGGTATGTCTACACTACCCCGCTAGTTCGAACTAGCAGGGTAATGTATGCATACCGCACTTGCTAATGAAGCCCGGGATTTGAATTTCCCGGGCTTCATTAGCATAAGCGGGGAACCGCCATTTTTAAATCCCCGCTGCTTCGAACCCCGTGCAGCACGGCTACACGGGGCTCGAACTAGGTAGTTCGGACTAGGGTGCCTATTCCGAACTACCGGTACACCTCGTTTCACGAGGAGTAACGGTAGTTCGGAATAGGAACCTAGTCCGAACTACCTAGTTCGAGCCCCGTGTAGCCGCGCTGCACGGGGTTCGAAGCAGCGGGGATTTAAAAATGGCGGCTCCCCGCTTATGCTAATGAAGCCCGGGAAATTCAAATCCCGGGCTTCATTAGCAAGTGCGGTATGCATACATTACCCCGCTAGTTCGAACTAGCGGGGTAGTGTAGACATACCCTAAGGATGGACTTCTAAACCAGTGTTTCTCAACCAGTGGTACGAGTACCCTTAAGGGTACTCAAGAGATGTCTAGGGGGTATGTCAACACAACTGAAATGTGGAGAAAATTGAATGTGTTTTAAGTTTTATAGCGCTTTATTATTTTTGTACTTTTTACACCCCAAAATTTCATCCCCCGCCTGATTATGATTACGTTGTTTACACAAATGTGTTGCAACAGTAGAAAAAATTTGTGTGTGTCTAAAAACTGTAGGTACTGGGGGTACTTGTGTGTGTGCACACGCGTGTGTATATACATACACACACACACACACACACACACACACACAGGGCTCGACAAATAATGTAATCCACTCGCCCGTGGTGAGTAGATTACAACCTGGAAGAACCGGGTTCGGGCAATCTGCACATGCGCAGATCGCTGGACACCGCAGCTGGCAAGCAGGGCTCGCCGCGGTTTGGCAAGCCCTGTATATATATTTTTTTTGAAAAAGCGTACTTTATAAAAAAAGGATGAGAAACACTGTTCTAAACAATTGCATAAACAGAAAAATACAGAATTATAGAAGAGGACAAACAGATCTGGGAAACACACATAGACGATTTAAAAAATGGCTGCAGCGTACATAGAAGTAAAACAAAAGTGAAAAGTAACAACACAAAGAAAAAATGAATAGGAAGTACTGATTTAATTTTGCAAAATCTGCCTCCCTGTGAAACATTCTCTAGCTTTCCCCAGGAAGCCGGAAGTGATTTTTTTTTTAAAACACACATATCATATTGTTGCATACCATAAACATTTCAATTTGGACAGCGTTTTCTTCATTAGTCAGTTAAGGCAGCAGATCTCTAAAGCTATTTCAATGTCTTTTGTTTATGTGTGTATTGTGTTTAGTCTTTTGAGTGTTTCAGGAGAGCAGGAGCACTTGCTTTGAAACACATGGGCTCATTCCAAGCTGTTGAATTCTACTCTTGTGGATGTACTTAGAGGACTTGATTTGGACCTCACATCAGTTTTATATTGGTGTCATGCCTGATTTCCACCGTCATAAGCAGGGACAGTGCCTTCCACAGGAGAAACTTAAACCAAACAAACGCAGACTGTGTCCAGCCTGCATGCAGGAAAGGAGCTACAAGAAAACCCTGTGCTGCTTTGTGCTGTTGCATTGTATTGCTGCTTCTAGAGTGCACAGGTAACAAGCTCCACAGAGCTGCGCCGTCTCCCCTCCCAGCTCCTCGCACACACATATGAGCAGCACAACAATGTCTTCGTCACAAGCCAGCTCCTAATAAATGTTAAAAGCAAGATTTTGTTGATACAAGCATTAAAGAACATCACACTCTACTGGGTAAATAGGTATTTCCTGAACTTTGTTAACAGTAAAAATCTTCATGAAAAATATCCCTTGGTTTTAAATAACTACCATAATCAAACCACATTCTAAACTAGTTTTGAAAAGGAGAAAATAATACTTTGCATGTATTTAGCACCCTCCATTCAAGGATTCCAAAGCATTGTAAACGGCACTCTAATGTAATACTACAGTGATGAGGACCACAGCAGTCACTAAATATAAATAAAAAAGTCCCAGTACTAAATTAAGCTTCACAACACTTAGAAGGTAGACAAGTATTAGAGTCACTGTTTTACACACTGGGAAAGAGAGTGAGGGAAAGGCTGTTACCAGTAAATTGCATGTAGAAAGTCAGCAACAAGATCCACATAACCTACCTCTGCAAATCCCAGGCCTATGTCTGAGCCAGAAAACTATTCTTTCTCCCTAAGGCCCTGATTCAGCAAACAAACCAATTCACAAAAGCATGTGTGTAAGTGAATTAAGCACATGCTGAAGTGGTTTGCTGACTCAGAATCTATGCTTTTCACAGCGTACTTTGCCAGTGGTCGGGGCAAAGGAATCTCTAGCAATGTCTGGCTTGCAGAGCTGTGATTCACACTACCAGCAGGGACAGCACATGAAAAATTAACAAAATGTGGGTGGTTTTTTTTCCCCAAAATGTTTTTTCTGTCTACTCATCCTACTGCAGCAATCACTGTCACAGCACAAGTCATTTCCTAGGAATTAGTGGCTCATGACAGTACCTCAGGACCATTGGTTCTTAACAGCTGGTCATTAGCCCTCTGGAAATGCCCTGGTGTTATTGCTTCAAGGCTTGCACAGTTAATTTTGTTTATACCCAGGGTTTTTTTTTTTAATTATATATCTGTAGAAAGGTTAACAAGGCTGTAAGGTGTAGAACCCCCCAGAAAAGAAGGGTCAGGAGAAAAATGTTTCTAAATCCTTATAATCAGGTTGTTGAACTGAGCCCTGAGCTCAAGGGTTGGCCTCAGGCTCCTCCTATAATCAGTCTGGGAGGAGGCTAGATTTTACAAAATGTACAAAAGAGAATGGAGTTGCCCAGAGTGACAAGGAGAGTGAATTATGGTGAGAAGGCTCAACTTGTAGGTGAAATCCACTGTGTTCTTTTCCATGTCAGGAGAAAAAGAACCTCTGTCCAAACAGAAAGGAAGAACACTGAGCACAACAGTTCTTTACTGCTTACAAAGGAACATACTCCAGCACAGTATTGTGCTCTATTAATTGCAGTCGAGGTAACAAAGATCAGAGTCTCATGGTGCTAGGTGCCATATATATACATAGTAAGGATCAATTTCTGTCTGAGAGAGCTTACAATTTAAATAAAGAAGACAGTCAACGTGTTATTATCACAGATGAACACATAGGGAATTGAGATATGGAGTGGTTTAGTGTTTCTCTCTCTGCACTCCTACTTTCCATTGAAGAAGAGCCAACATCATAGGGGAGCTTAGCTCTGGGTAAGAACAAGCCCTAAATGACTTGTGTAAGGTGACAGGGTCAGTCAGAAACAGAACCTGTGTCTTTTGAGTCTTATCCCAAGAAATCAACCACACAACCATCCTTCCTCCTGTCAACCAGTGTCCATGGCTCTGAATCAGAAAATTCTAAATAAGTATTCTGTCCCATTTGCTATAGCTGCACTATTGCATTTAGTGTCCATAGCTATACCTAACTAAAGCAGGGATCAGGTCCCCGAAGGGTATGATCAGGGGCTTAGCACATCCATCTGCCACTGAAGTCACTGCGGGTATCTCAACATGAGACAGACTGGGACAAAAACTAGCTAAGAAAATCAACATGCAGACTGCCCCGAGACTTTATTAATGTTCTTTTCTTCTAATGATTTTTTAAAATAATTGTCTTTTAGACATATATAATTATTTTTTAAATCCTTAGAAGAAAAGAGCATCAATACATTATGGCTAGGTCTACACTGGCCCCAAATTCCAGAAAAGGGATGCAAAGCAGGTAAGTCAGCATAGGGAAATCCACGGGGGATTTAAGTAGGAATAAGATTTCAAGTAGGAATAAGAGATCCTCCAGAAAAGGGCTTTATTCCGGAGGATCGCGCCAGTCTAGACGCTTTTTTTCCGGCTTTTCCCCAAGCCGGAAAAAAAGCGGCGGACATGTTTATTTAAATCCGCGGGGGATTTAAATATCCCCTGCGGATTTAAATAAACATGTCCGCCGCTTTTTTTCCGGCTTGGGGAAAAGCCGGAAAAAAAGCGTCTAGACTGGCGCGATCCTCCGGAATAAAGCCCTTTTCCGGAGGATCTCTTATTCCTACTTGAAATCTTATTCCTACTTAAATCCCCCGCGGATTTCCCTATGCTGACTTACCTGCTTTGCATCTCTTTTCCAGAATTTGGGGCCAGTGTAGAAGTAGCCTATATGTGTACATTAATAAATGTTTATATTAACTAGAAGACTTACCCGGTGTTGCCCAGGTCCTTCAGGGGAGGGGGCTGGTGATGTGGGGAGTGCAGGAGACAGGGCAGGGCCTTGGGGATGGGGGAGGGAGGGCAGAGCAGAAGATTAGAGGTGTGTGGGGGGTGCGAGAGTGAGGGTTGGGGGAGATGAGAAAGGGCTTGTGATGGGGGGTCCCCATTCTGCAGGGCTTTCTTCTCTCCTCCCTCCCCCAACCAGTGGCCTTTTTCTCGCCCCTCAGCTCCCACAGCTGGCAAGTGCCTTCTCTTCCCCAGCCTCCCTGGCCGCCCTTGTCTCACACACCAGTTCCCTCACTGCCAGGGGCCTTCTGCTTGCTCCCCACCCATTCCCCAAGTTCCTGCCATCCCTTTACCATTTCAGCCATATCTAGACATGCATAACACAATGCCTATGCAGCAACTGCACTACCTTGTGGCTTAATGGTTGTTCAGTATTGCTCAAAGTTCAGACTTGTTTCACCCTTAAAACACCCCCTTTCCCAGGGGGCACTTCCCCTTCTTCATTGCCCATTTCTCTAACCTCTTCGGTTTCTCCTGTCTCAAGCGAGCAGCCAAAAGGGTTTTCTCAGACATCTCCACTTCCCTTATTTTACTAGTGATCTTTACGCACTCAGTCACAATATAGCTTTAAATATTTACTTTCAAGGCACAATATTTAACTTCTTACTGCACAGTCCTACAATAATTCCAAGCACAAATCTTAACTTAAACCACACAGAACTTTTACAATATTTAATTCCTTATTGCACTGTCCTACAATTTTTCCAAGCACAATTCTTAACTTAAATCTTACAGAGTTTTACCTAATATTCTATGGGAAAGATAGAAGGACCTCTCTAAAAGAGCTTAGGCTACCAAAAAAAAAAAAGGAAGCTAGAAAAAATTTTTGCTCACGTTTATGTCTCAGTTTCCCCACTCTGCAGCTACTACTCAACAAGTACCCTGTGATTATGATCACGTGCTGCCCATGTTATTCCACCAATTTGTTACCAGATTTGCCCATTACTCTGGGATATGCTTATTTATTAGGATTACTCCTATGGGGAGGGAAGTTAATATTTCTATTAGGGTGCATTACATAGCACAGCTAAACTCAAAATAAGCTACGCAACTTAAGCCATGCTAATTGCATAGCTTACATCGAAATAGCTTATTTCGACTTTTGGTGCTGTTTACACAGTAGTTATTTTGAAACAGAGCACTCTTCCCCTGACTCCCCTTACTATTCATACTATGAGGCTGTGTCTACATTGCCGCAATCTTGCGCAAAAGCGGCCACTTTTGTGCAAAAACTTGCTTCCTGTCTACACTGGCCACGAGTTCTTGCCCAGGAACACTGACGTTCTAATGTGTGAAATCAGTGCTTCTTGTGCAAGAACTCTGATGCGCCCGCTCAGGAATAAGCCCTCTTGTGCAACTGTTCTTGCTCAAGAGGCCAGTGTAGACAGGCAGCATGAATTACTTGCACAAGAAAGCCCCATGGTTAAAGTGGCCATCAGAGCTTTCTTGCACAAGAGAGCATCTACGCTGGCATGGATGCTCTTGCACAAAAGCACATCTCTTGCTCAAAAGCACATGCCAGTGTAGATGCTCTCTTCTGGAAGAGTTTTTGCACAAGAACTCTTCCGCAAAAAAGCTTTTGTGCAAGATCATGCCAGTGTAGATGTAGCCTGAGGTTTACAGGAGTTGGAGCAAGAAGCCTGTTATTTCAAATTTATTTAGAGATAACAGGCTTGCTGTGTAGACGCGCACTACATGATTTCGGAATAGAGGTCGTTATTCCAAAATAACACTGCTGTGTATACATAGCCTTAGTGTGCTGCTTGTGCTCTCATATAGAGCTATACTTCTCCCTGCTGCCAAGTCCCTCCCAATGAAAGTCTTCTGCAGGAACTATATTCCCCAAAATTGGGTTCTTTCTGCCCTAGAAGCAGATGAACACAGACACTCACATCCACTAACAGAGCATGCCTGAGAGGACAAGTTAATCAGCACTCACAAGCTGACTCATTCGTTATATTTCACTGGACTCAGCAGGCTGGGTAATGCCACAATGCCAAGCTGTTACCCTCCCCTTTGTCTCCCCTTGTATGGTTACTACCTTGGGATGTTACATTTAGATTAATTGGCTAATTGAATAGTCGATGCAAGTTGCATCGACTATTCTATTAGTCGATAAGGGCGCCTCCACTTTTGAAGTCTAGCAATAGCCTCAAGGCTGTTGCTACACTTCAAAGGCGAAAGCACTGCGGGGAGCACGGGGCCAGCAGCGGGGGACCCAAGCAGTCCTTAGCTGGCCCCGTGCTACCTGCGGTGTTTCAAAGTGGCAGCACTGCATGGAGTCCAGGGTCAGCCACATGGTCAGCAGGAGCCGCATGGTCAGCGGGAGAGTCCCCAGCTGGTCCTGGGCTGCATGCATGTGGCATTTCAAAGCGGGAGCACCATGTGGAGCCCAGGGTTTGGCCCTGGCCTCCAGGCAGCGCTGACGCTTTGAAGCACTTCCTTCACTCCCATCCCCCCCCTCCCGCTGCCTCTTTCTGATAGAGGCAGCCGGGGGGGGGGGGGGGGAGGAGTGTCTAATTGACTAGTGTGTCAACCAGTCGACACATCCCTATTACTACCTAGAAATAAAGAACTTTCATTGTTAAGCTGCTTGCTTCTCTCTCTTTTTCTCTCCCTCACTCTCTCTCAGGGGTGTTGTTTGGACTCGGGATCAGTGGGCTGGGTTTAACAGCACTTTAAGCTGCCGCCCTCATATGCCCCCAGGTTCACCACCTCCCTAACCCCACTTTCACACCACAATTATTCTGCTAGTAACCCACTTGATGAGCACATCCTGCAGGATTTTGGGGCGCTATAGGGATCTTTAACTTAGATACAAGAAGCGTTGTTGCAGAGTGAATGGGGAAGCCAAAACAACACCCCTGAGGGAAAGCGAGGGAGAGAGAAAAAGAGAAAGAAACAACCCGCTTAACAATGAAAGTTATTTATTTCTAAGTAGTAACCATACAAGGGGAGACAAACAGACAGAACAGTTACAATATTAAATCTAACTTAAATCTGATTACAAACATTAGGGCTAGCAAACCATAATGGATCATATGAGGCAGGGTCAGGGAGACTACACCTAGAGAGAGGTAGTGGGGGCAGGAGAAGATGAGAGAGAGATCTCACTACTCCATGAAGCTCAAACTGGTCGGGGTTCCCAGATGGTGATGGCAGCTGGGGGTCTAGAGGGCAGGAGACAGGCAAAGCTGTGTAGAGCCCCCCAGCATGATCAGTGAGAAACAGATGAAGTCCCAATGGAACTGATGCAGACTTTAGATCCAGGCATCAAAACACTTTTCCTGAGCAAGTGTAGGAGTTTCTGTAGACACACAACAATGGTTCAAGGGGAACACTGCATTTGTTTATGCGTAACCAGACAGTTCAAGGGAGTATTCTAAAGTTTTGTTTAGTCTGGACAATAGAAACTTATCATTCCTGGCCATGAGTGGTGTTCTTTGAAAAAGCTCACAATGCTGTTAAGCAGTGTCAGTATTTTGGATACCAATAGAGGATATATTACTAATATTGATCTGATAATTACTGATTTGGGTGTGAGCAGGCATGGGTTCATTAGCATACGGAGCAGAGATTCCCCAATCTTTTCTGCTTTTGATATCCCATAGCTCAGTGTGGTTCTTGCTTTGGAAGTGCTGTTCTCCATTTTTTATGAGTCTCATACCCTGGTTCCTCAAGAACACAGGGCTGGTAGGTAACATAATGGAAGGAAAATGTAATTTTTATAGAAAGTTAATGTCAATCTTTTAACCCTAAAGAAGAGAAAAAGGAGAACAAACATATTTTGTTTTAATGATTCCTATGTTAATAGACAGTAACACCTTGAAGCTCAGAGTCCATGTGACTGAGCTCAGAAATTAAAATACAATCATTCAGCAGAGGAAAAACTAGGTGTTCACTGAAAGCAGGCCAGGGTCAGAATAGGGAGAACACAAGTACTCCCCACCCACTTGTGTTGCACCTCTTATATAAGAGCCTGTCAGAATTGCAGGTTCTGTGCTCATTGCTTCCTCTGTGCAGCCTCTGGGGGATAAAGGCCTGTGGAGCAGAAATGGTACACAGCCAGGAGAACACTGAGCCTCTTGAAAAGATGCATGCATGTCTGTCTTCCCTCTGTGTGCTGGGATCTCCTTTGGGCAGAGGGGCTTTACACCATTCTCAAGCACAGAATTAGCCACTGACTCAGGTGACTTGTTGGGGGAGGAAATGGAGGATGAGAGGAAGGCTAGAAAGACTACACCTAACAATCTACCTTTGTCCCACATCCTGTTCCTGCACTGAGCTCTAGAAGAAGAGAACAGATTAGGTGCCATATCCTTCTGCTATGCTACCACAAACACTGATCTTGAAAGATCTCAGAAACTAAATGTGATTTGGCCTAGTCTATATTGGGGTGCAGGATCTCCAAGCCAGAAGCTGCAGGAAGTAGTGGTTAGCACAGGGGTGGGCAAAAGGGCCTCCGCGGGCTGGATTTAGCCTGCCAAGCAGGTGGATCCGGCCTGCGGATACCCTGCGCTCCCCCGCCCCCAGGCCAATTAGGGCGGGGACAGAGTAGAGAAGGCTTCAGGCGCTCCCCCGCCGCCAGGCCCTGATTGGCCTGGATATGGGGAAAAATACCAAGCCTCTTCCAGGGTATGGGTACCTAGTGGGAAGCGGGAGCAAAGGGGCTTCCCTACCCTCAGACCAATCATGGGGTAACCCTGCCCCTTCCTGTTTAGGCCGTGCCCCTTCCGGGGTGGCCCAAGGCTAATTAAAAAATGTTTGAAGTGGCCCCTGGGCAAAAATTATTGCCTACCCCTGGGTTAGCAATTGGTATACAATATTCTAATGTGTGAGCCAATGCATCACATTCCTTTTTCCCAAAATGCATGTAGGTAAGAGCATACTGTGGAAATTTCAGATGTATTGTGTTGTGCAATCAGTGTCAGTAACAGACAGACCCCATCTCGCTTTGCAACAATACCAGTGTTAATCCCACACCAGGGTACAACCCAAAGAGAACTTCTGTGATTTTACTCCATCACAGGTACCACCCCTCTAACTCCCATTGACCACAGTTCCTGGCCAATGGGAGCTGTGGAACTAGTGTTTTTAGGGCAAAAGCAGTGTGTTAAGACCCCTTGGTTCCTGACCTAGTAGCCACTGCCAGAGGGGCGTGCCCGTCACTTTCAGGAGCAGTGCAGAGCAATGCAGAAAGGAAGCCTGCCTTAGCTTTGCTGTGCTGCTGGCAGTGATGGGCCAGAGCCCCTGGACAATCACCCACTCCATCCCCCCTGGCAGACCTGTGGCTAGTGCCCATTTAGTCCTTGACTTAGCTGTAGAAATAGCCAACAAAGGCTAAGTCTACATGGCCATTTTATTGCATTGCAACTGTCTGGTTCAAGGGTGTGAAAAAAAAAACCCTGTGTGCAGCAAGTTACGGCTCTGTAAAGTGCCAGTATAAACAAGCAGTTAGTTACTCCCCTCATGGAAGTGGTTTACTTAAGCGCTGGGAAAGAGCTGATGCCAGGGCCATACTTTCACTTTAAAGTGCTGCTGGGCTTTTATTTTAGAAGTGCAGGCAAAGCTAAAGGGTGCCAGTTGAAATGTAGATCCCTGAAACCAACCTCATCATGTCACACAGGTTATTGAACTAAGGATTATTCCAAGACCCAAAAACTCACAGCTGTTTAGAGTCAGACAGCACTGCAAGGAGAAAGCAGGATCAATTAATTTAGTAATAAAATAATAATTGAACAAACACAAGTGACCTATTCCCCATCTAATCAACATTGCCTTTTGCAACTACCTGCTGTAGCTCAACATCACTTGGTTTTTGCATAGTAAGGATTAGGGATGTAAAAAATGAATAAAAATATGAACCGCGTCATTGATAAAAATTATATTGGTTACACAGCCTACCGGGGGGCTCCTGCTAGTTGCTGGCCCCCGGGGCTGCCAGGGGTCATACCCCAGGTGGGCTACCACATCCCGGCCCCATGGAGCTACCAGTTCCTGGCTGGGTGAAGCTACCATGGCTGCCCCAGGGCTCCTGCCAGGCCCAGGGTGCTGCTGGGGGTCCCAGCTCTGCAGAGCAGCTGACTCCTGGCTCCCAGCCCTCAGCTGCCAGCCCCATGCAGAGCTTATTGATTAACTGGTTAAACGGATGTAAAAAGATTGGGGAAGCTAGATTCAGTCATTGTAACGCTAATATATGTAGCTTGAGATGGATTAAGATCAGCAAAATATTCCAAAAGTGACACTCCCTGATGGATATTGGCAGTGGATTGTGGCGCTAAACCAGACTTTTCTGAACTGGAATGGTTTCAGATCGCTTGGAAATGACGAGTGCAAAGCAACCTGGCAAAAAGGTCAGTGGCACAAATCACTGGGAGGAAAACAAAAGCTGACATCAAAGAAGCAACAGTTCACATTACATTGAGGGTGGTTGAACTCGGGATTTTTGAATTTGAATCGCTGCGCCTGTGATTCTAATCCCCAGTGATGGGCTCTAGTCGCCTTTGTTCACTGTTACACATCCTGCTTGACTTGAAATTACGTTTTGGCAATAGAATGCTATTGACTGTGGCACCACAATGCTAGAGAGCCTACCAAGCCAGGTAATTTCTTAGGATTTTCAGCAGCCATGACTTTCAATGGGGACCGAATGCCTAACTTCCGTAGGTCCCCTTGAAAACACCAGCTTGTATTTTTATACTATATATTTGAGAGACTTTGCCTTTGTTTGTTCAAGAGATTTCCCCTAAACGGTAAGAGCTAGGACCACCAAATTTGATATGCAGCTTCCTCTTATCCTAACTTAAAGCAAGATCAGGGTTTGGTTGTGCCAGGGAAAGGGATGTGCCTGGAATGGGATTGCTTCTCATACAACCATATGGAAAAGAGTCAAAATCAATAGGCAGGTGAAAGGGGCTGGCTGGGGGCATGCTAGGACTTCCCCAGCCCCGAACCTCCCACTGCTCAGGTGCCCTTTAATTGAAGCTTTCCCATCAATTTGTATGTGGCGATTGCTGACT
Source organism: Pelodiscus sinensis (assembly GCF_052426305.1). Classification (NCBI taxonomy): domain Eukaryota; kingdom Metazoa; phylum Chordata; order Testudines; family Trionychidae; genus Pelodiscus; species Pelodiscus sinensis. Next base: position 114,778,953 of record NC_143056.1, on the reverse strand, counting down.
GTTCTCCTTTTCCAGGAAATGAGTGGAAAGTGCACAGTTTGCTACATTCCTCACTCTGGCTGTCGCAGCTGGGAGACCCTCTCTCCCTAGGGCAACCTAGGGATAGTCCTCTCTCCCTAGGGCAACCTTCATACTGAGTTTCTCATCGCAATGATTTAAGTGAAGAAAAGTGAAAATTAATTGAGATAAGGACCCGAACAATGCTGGGTACATCTCCTAGCACATACTATTTCAGTAAATATCCTTTAAAATAGTATTAGTAGTTGGCAGTGAAGTCAGAGCCAAAAACTTGCCGGAGAGTGGGTAGGTTGGAAAGGAATTAGGTGGGAGAATGAAGCCTCACTGGGAGTTGGGAGGGACCATCAAGAGCATGGTAAAAAGTCACAAGAGTTGGGACGACTTCATTCTTCTAGCCCCACTGTGGTTGCACCTGTGGGTAGTTGCAGAGCTGGGAAAGAGCCACTCAGTTCATCCAGCATTTAAAAAAAAATGTAAACACATTCATTTGCTTTTTTAAAAATCATCTAAAAGAGTGAGGCGCAACCTGTGGGCTCATGGCCGGCATACACACCACGGGAACAGCGTGTGTGGCAGAAGAGCGACTGGCACTTTAAATTAAAGGGGTCGCAACAAAATGTTCCCGGCACGTTTGGGGTTTTTTTGGGCCAACAAAAAATTTCCTGGCCCTGGGGGTCTCAAATGAAAAAAAGTTGAGCACCACTGATCTAAAAGAGCCTGGACCCAGCGATCTAACCTGACGAGGTGCTTGGGGGCCTTGGTTGCATGCACCATGGAAATGTTAGTAAATAAACCCATCCGTGGTGCAAGTAAAATCAATTTCTTACCAGTACCGGGGGAGGGGAGACACTAGCTAAGGTGGGGCACATGACCCTCCATATGACTCTGCCCTGCCCCTAGCCATGGTCCCCACACTCTTCTCTTCCCTGTGATACCTCCTTCATTATCTGGGAAGGAGACTGGGGGTGGAACAACACCTGAAGCAGCTGCTGGCACTTCTGTTGCTTTCCCCACTGCCTCTCCATGGAGCTGTGTCTCCTCCAGCACTGTACAGCAGAACCCTGATGGGACATGAGGAAGAGGGAGGGAAGCTGAGGGTTCTCTTCCTTTCCCTGCTGAGAGGAACAAGCAGCAGGGGAAGGAGCAGAACACTAGAAGTTCATCCTGCTGCCATACTGCTCCCAGCTTCCCCCCAGCCCTGTCCTCCTGCGGGGCTGCTGCTGTGCAGCTGAGGGAGAGGCCGCCTCAAGGAGGAGCTGGGAGTGGAACAGCGTCCTTCTGGTACACCATACCAGCTACAGAGGTCTCACTGGTGCAGTGTACTGGACAGGACCAGCCTGCCGCCACTGCTGCCTTCAATGAACATTTCCTTCAAATTTCACATTGCTGCACTACTGCTCGCACAGCTCCAGCGATGGTACCAATGATGAGAGCCAATGGAGATACTACCCTGATGAATATGGGCATGTTCACATGATACAACCTAGCGACGCCTTGTTAATGGGAGTGGATTTGGCCCATGTTGTGTAGAGGTTTTGAGCAGAAATGGCATGGTGATGAAAGTGCTAATGTCTTGTGTATAGCTGCACACCCACTATTCCTATGAGATGGTGTGGGATATGTTAAGAATAAAATCTCAGTGCTGATACAGCCACAGAGGTAACATGGCAAGGACCATGGGGCCAATAGCTCTGGGTATGTCTACACTCCAAAGTTAATTCGAACTAACAGCCGTTAGTTTGAATTAACTTTAATAGACGCTACACATACAAACCGCTAGTTCGAATTTAATTCGAACTAGCGGAGCGCTTAATTCGAACTCGGTGAACCTCATTCTATGAGGACTAACTCCTAGTTCGAATTAAGTAGTTCGAATTAAGGGCTGTGTAGCCACTTAATTCGAACTAGTGGGAGGCTAGCCCTTTCCAGCTTGCCCTGGTGGCCATTCTGGCCAAACCAGGAAAACTCTTCTGTCCCCCTCCCGGCACCGGAGCCCTTAAAGGGCCACGGTCTGGCTACAGTGCTTGTGCCAGTTGCAAGCCTGCCAGCACCCAGCCAGCAGACCCTGCACCTGGCACGCCATGAGCCAGCCACCCGCTGCCACCCAGCCCTCCGCCTCTTCCCAGGACCAGGCTGGCGGCTCCCAGGAGCCTGCCCGGGGCCGAAACAGGCGGGCGCCCGCCTGGTCAAGTGTGGAGATCGTGGACCTCATCAAGGTTTGGGGGGAGGCCTCCAACGTCCATGATCTCCGCACTAGCCACAGGAACTCAGCCGTCTACAGCCACATGGCTGCCAGCCTGGCCGCCAGTGGCCACATGCGGACCCGGGAGCAGGTCCACTGTAAAATAAAGGACCTGCGGCAGTCCTACTCCAGGGCATACCAGCCAGGGGCCGACTCAGAGGCCTGCCCCCACTTTGAGGCCCTGGACCGCATCCTGGGGACTCACGCCGTCCCTGCCCCCCGGGTGGTGATTGACCCCGGGGCAGAGGGACCAGTCCCAGACACGGAGGAGGAGGAGCAGGAGAAGGCCGAGAGCCAGGAGCCTTCAGGGAGCCTGCCCAGGACCCAGAACCCCCGAGGCACCTCACAAAGCACATCGCCTGTGTTGTCCGAGGCCGGGGAGTCCACATGTGAGTGCCATCATGCTCCCCTTATGTGTACGGGAGGGGTGGGGGGAGAGAGAGCCCAGGAACCGTGCACCTGGGCCTTGCCCACCATGGAGCAGTAGCTGGGTGTCATGCAGGGGCCCTGGCCTTGCAGAGGGGGGCTGGGTTTCACCCACCTTGTCCCCAGGGAGAATGGACCGCTGCTCTTGTTTCACCACAGCCGCAGCACCTGGGACTGCAGGGAGCACCACCCCGCCTGCAACAGCCACCCGCACCCAGGCCAGCAGGCGCGCCAGGAACCAGGAGGAGTACCAGCGGTGGCCCCTGCGGTTCCTGGAGCACCAGCTCCACACCCAGGACCACTGGATCCGGGAGGACCTGCGGCTGAGGCAGCGGAGTGTGGAGGCGCTGGAGAAGCAGGGCCATGCCCTCAGAGGCCACCTCCAGACCTTGGTTGACAGGTTCATGCCTCCTCCTGCTCCGGCCCCTGCGGCCGTCCCAGCTCTCACTCCTCCTCTCGCCCCTGCTCCCCTCCCGCTTCCTCCGCACCCCCCGTCCCTCCTGCCCCACCCTCCACACCCACTCCCCCACGACGCAGTGCTGTGAGATGGGAGAGCCAGCAGGACCCCCCAAGCTTGAGCTTTCCCTTCCCTTCCTCCCCTTCCACCCCTTTCCAGCTCCCTCCTTCCAGGTTTCCCCCTCCCCTCTCCCACCCTCACTCCTCTCTCCCCCACCCCAGTTATCTACAATAAAAAGAAATTTTTGTTTGCAAAACAGGTGTCTTTATTTGACATTAGGAAGGGAGGTTAGGGAGGGGTAGGAGGGAAGGTGGAAGAAGGCCCCAGTGGGGCATGCAGGGAGAGTTCAGTTCTCTTCCTCCACCTGGAAGCTCTCCCGCAGGGCTTCCCGGATCCCGACGGCCACCCGCGGGGCTTCCCGGATGGCGGCGGTGCGGGGCTGAGCGTAGTGGCCAGCCATGCGCTCAGCCTCAGCCATCCAGGCTGGCAGGAAAGCCTCCCCCTTTCACTCGCACAAATTGTGCAGTGCCACCACGGGAGGGATATTGTGCTCGGCCAGATCGAGGCCGGTGAGGAGGCAGCTAAATCGTGCTTTCAATCGTCCGAAGGCCCCCTCCACCACGATGCGGGCCCTGGTGAGCCGGGCATTGAAGGCCTGGCGGGAAGGATTGAGGTGCCACGTGTACGGCTTCATGAGCCAGGGCTGTAGGGGGTAAGCCGCATCCCCCACCAGGCACATGGGCATGTCCACGTCCCCGACCCTGATGTAGCGGTTGGGGAAGAAGGTCCCGGCCTGCAGCCTCTGGCACATGGAGGAGTTCCGGTACACCCGTGCGTCGTGTGCCTTGCTGGACCAGCTCACATTAATGTCCATGAATTGGCCCCAGTGGTCACACACGGCCTGCAGGAGCACGGAGAAGTACCCCTTGTGGTTGACGTACTGGGAGGCCTGGTGTTCCGGGGCACGGATGGGGATGTGCGTCCCGTCGATGGCCCCCCCGCAGTTGGGGAAGTTGAGGGCGCCGAACCCCCGGATGACGGCATCTGGGTCGGTGAGGCGGACCACCCTGTGGAGCAGCACCCAGTTGATGGCCTTGACCACCTGCAGAGAGACACAGCAAACCGCGAATCACTGGGGCACCCGGGTGGCTGGGAGTGTTCGTGGCCTGGCACCGCCCCGCGCCCCACTCCCGGAAGCAACCCCCCCGGGCGGCGTGTAGTATGGCCGGGACAGACCGAGCCCTCCGGTGCAGGGCACTTTCGCCTTCTCTCCCCCACCCCCATTTTCCCTGTGGTGGCCCATCCCCTCCTTGCAGGCCCCCTCCCACCCGGCCCAGTGGCCAGTGAGTGCCGTACCTGCATGAGCACTGCTCCGACGGTGGATCTCCTCACGCTGAACTGGTTCCCGACGGATCGGTAGCTGTCCGGCGTGGAGAGCTTCCAGAGGGCGATGGCCACACCCTTCTGGAGGGGGATGGCGGGCCTCATGTGAGTGTCCTGTCGCCGCAGAGCAGGTGCGAGCCACTCACAAAGCTCCAGGAAGGTGTCCATCTTCATCCTGAAGTTCTGGGTCCACTGTTTGTCTCCTCAGCGCTCCAGGATGATGCGGTCCCACCAGTCGCTGCTGGTGTCCGGGCGCCGCCACGGCTCCTCCACAGCCCCCAGGGAGGCCAGGCGGAGAGGTAGGGGGCTGTCATGCACCAGGTGGTGCCAGGCAGCCTCCAGCCATTGCTGACAGGCTTGCAGCAGCAAGTCCAAAAACTGCACCAGAAAGCCCAGGGCAAGCTCTGGCTCCGGGTTGCCAATTGCGGCAGCGTCCTGAATGGGAACCACCGACACAGACAGGCACAGAGAAAAACGCTTTGCTGTCCCTCGGCGAGGTAGGCAAGCAAGCGGAAAAGCTGAGAACCAGCTGTCCAGGGGTATTCCTTTAAGCACAAGCCTCAGATAGCCTCAGACAGCAGCCACGCAAAGCAACTACTGACCTGATGCCCTGCTGGAACCGGTTTCAGCTGCCCTTAAGTGCGCCCCAGTGTCCAATCAGTGTGGACGCACTAGTTCGAATTAGCAAAACGCTAATTCGAACTAGTTTTTAAGTCTAGATGCGCTAATTCGAATTAGCTTAGTTCGAATTAACTAATTCAAACTGTTAGCTCGAATTAGCGCTGTAGTGTAGACATACCCTCTTGGAGGTAATATCACTTTGATTATAGGCTCTTCAAAGCATGGACCATCTCTGTCATGCACTTACACAATGCCTAGCGCAACTGTGGCCCTGATCCATGGATTCCTACTATAACACAAATAATGACTAAATAAATAATAATAATAATGAACCTGATCAACCTTATTCCCCACTACATTTCACCTTGTGTAGTCACATAGGGTTTGTCTAGACAGCGGCACTGTTTCGGGATACTTTCGGTATCCCGAAATAGCTATTCCGCATCTTTTAAACAAGCCCGTTATTTCAAAATAGCTTTTAAAATAACACGTTTGCTATTCCGACATCCTTGTAAGTCTCATTCCACGAGGATTAAGGGACGTTTCAGAATAGTGATTTATTTCGAAATACACTTGAAATAAGCTACACAATTTGTGTTGCTCAAATTGCATAGCTTATTTTGAGCTACGGGTGCAGGACCCTGTGTGGATACAGAGTTGACATCTGCATCTGCAAAAATGAGCAGCGGATATCGGCATCCTTATCCACGGATGTGGGTACCTGCAAATATAAAGAAGAGATCCATGGATTTGCAGGGCTCTGGTCACTTAGGCGTGGTCTACAGAAGACCAGGCAGGTTGGCTTAAGGTATGCCATTTAGTTACACAAAATGCATAGCTGGATTTGGCTTACTTTAAGCCGAGCCACCACAGCGTCTACACTGTGGGAGGCCGAAGGGAGCTTCCTTTACTCCTCACAGAATGAGGAATACAGGATGCCAGCGGGGGGCTGCCCTCAGCGCCTCAGTGTTCGATTTGGGGTCTATACTAGACTTGCTAAATCAAACACCAGAATCGAATTCTCTGTAGTGTAGAACGCTAGAAGATTAATTTCTCTTGCAGTTGAGTGCAGGAGCGGCCTGAGGCCAGCTGCAGCAGCTGGCGCCCCAGGCAGAAGGCGTGATCGGCACCCCCGCCTGCACAGCCGTCAATGGCTGTGACGTAATCATCGGGCGCCCGGGCGCCCTGTGACGTCATCATTGGGCGCCCCGGGTCGGCGGTGCCCTAGGCAACCGCCTAGTCTGCCTAGGCTCACGGGCCGCCCCTGGTTGAGTGTAGTTGGAGTAAATCACTAGATCAGAGTGATGGCATTTTACACTCTCTGTGCAGAGTTGTAAGTGGCTACAGGAGGTACAAGACAGAAGACAGTGGAGTCAGAAACCTTTTGTTACTATGAAAGTGCTAAATTCTTAAGATGGTATAAATCCACATAGCTCCATTAACATCTGTGGAGCTATGCTAATTTATACCAGCTGGGGCTCTGGCTGGAATATTGCAAGCCTGCCTTTTCTAAGATTCCCTTGCCTGATTAACCTCACAGTTCAGAGTATCTTCCTAATTCCTAATTTGCCTTTTCTTGTTTCAAGAGATTATTTACCCTCTTATCTTAAACCCTTTAACCTCAGTCAATAATTCCTCCCTTTCTTCTAGGATCAACACACATATCTCCTCTGTGATTTATTTATAACAGTCTTGAGGAGGACACTGGGGTAAGTTATGCAAAGGTCTCAAAACTGTGGATCAAGATAAATAATGTATCATCACCTGCCTACCAAATAAGCCACAGAGAAAATACAGAGAGAGGAGGAAAATTTTCTTTCTAGCTGGGAAGCTATTGAACTTTTAGGGGCACAGTTTCCCCTCTTCTCCAGGGGTGCAATGGATCTAATTTCATAGAGACTCCTCACATGTGTATTCAGAGAGAAGTTTGGTAATTAGGCCAGGGTAGACCAGGGATGTGGCTGCTAATAAATCCTTCAGTTCTCCTTCCCCCCTATACAGAGGGAAATGAGGGCTACAAAGGCTAATGCTGCAGTAAGCAATTTGTCATCTGAGACCCTTTAATTGAAAATGCCCTGCCACTCACATCTCTGGCCATGCCACAGTCTCTGAGAAGTAGGGTCCATCTACTGGGCACTTCTTAGAACGGGACTGCCCAATGTTTACTCACCTATGGCCAGATTCAGATCACAGCTCCATCAGTGTAAATCCAGGGTAACTCCACTGACCTCTGTTTCTCTGAATATCCTCAAATACAGTGGTTCCCTGCCTGAGGTCCGTGGACCACATTGTAGAGGCAGCATTGTAGGGGGTCTGCAGAAAATTTAAATTAGAAACTGGTATCTGCTCTACATCTCCAGCCATCTCATTAAGTAAAGTACAGGGTATTATCTCTCAATACTACTATATTTGTTTTTAGATAACATGAACTATTCTACATTTCAAACAATCAAGTAATGGAATGTTTGAGAACAGCTATTTTGTTTGGGGGAGGAGTCTGTAAAATTTTACTAGATTGAGAAGGGGGTCTGGATGCTCGAAGAAGGTTGGGAGCCACTGTTCTATATAATTGAGACAAGTAATGTTACTAACTATCACCATTTTGTCCTCAATAAGAAGTAGGCTGAGCTCATGATACCATCTACGGCTGTGTCTAGACTGGTCAGTTTTTCTGGAAAATCAGCCACTTTTCTGGAAAAACTTGCCAGCTGTCTACACTGGCCGCTTGAATTTCCGCAAAAGCACTGACTTCCTGCTGTAAGAAATGCTGCTCCCGTTCAGGCAAAAAAACTTTTGCACAAAAGGGCCAGTGTAGATAGCTGAGATTTGTTTTGCGCAAAAAAGCCCCAATCGCGAAAATGGCGATCAGAGCTTTTTTGCGGAAAAGCTCATCTAGATTGGCCACGGATGCTTTTCCGCAAAAAGTGCTTTTGTGGAAAAGCGTCTGTGCCAATCTAGATGCTCTGTTCCGAAAATGCTTTTAACAGAAAACTTTTCCGTTAAAAGCATTTGCGGAAAATCATGCCAGTCTAGACGTAGCCATCATGTTTTGTTAGTCTTTAAAGTGCTGCCAGACGATTTCTTGTTTTTTAAGTTTTTCCTGTTACAGACTAACTCAGCTACCCCCTGAAGCTTTTGAAATATTTGGTGTTTCTCTTAAAGCACCAATTCCTGGGGTTGTGATGTGGTGAGATTCTCAGCTTTTATTTTAAATACCATGAGATTCCAGCCCCTGTGGTCACAGAGAAAAACCTAAAAGCCAGGAACCTAAACTGGATCAGAAACCAGAAGAATGTTTGTTTGTTTGTTTATTTAAGTCTTGTGATTTTCAAGCCAATCCCATGAGTTCTGAAAGCTTGGGGCTGACAATGCTCTATCAGAACCTGACTTTTTGAGACGCCTCTGCTATGCAAATGGCTAGGAGTCTGCATTCACTCAGCTTTTGGGCTCTTTGCTGGATTAGGCATACTTTAGGCAAGTCAGATTTCATTAAATGTGGCTCGCCCAAAATTTGAGGCACGTAGAAAGGGAAAAGGACCCCTATTAATTTCTGAGCAGAGCTGTTGCCATTGAAAAAGCCTTGTAGCCTTTGAACCCATGGACTCAAAGGGCTGCCCTGGATGAAACGAGTGTGATTCGGACGAGGAAAAGTCAGCACAGGTGCTTTTAATTATAAGGAAAGCCGTTTGCCAGAAATAGTTCATAGGCAGTTGCCAGATTAATTTTTTTCCCAAAAGAAAAGCTAACTGTAAACCCAAGCCTGAATAATGGAGCATAACCGTTCTTTTCAACTAAAGCTGGCCTGTTCTGAGGCTGTTCCATTTTACTTTCTCTTTTGTAAAAGCAGCAGCTGCTCTCACTTTTCACAAGAATTAGTCCATGATCCTTAGAAGCCTGCTAAACACTGTGGGCCTGGTTTTCACAGCTACCAAGCAATATGGGTTCTCCACACTTCTGAAAAACAAGGCCTAAGGGGCTGAAGGTGATTTGCTTTTTATTTCTCTCCTGAACAACACCTTTAAGCTATTTTTTCCAAAGGACCCTGAAATGATGCTGCAGTACTGACGCAAATGCAAATCTGCAACAACAGCTGCGTATCTCAGAAAGGTGCATCTGAGAGAGTGGATTAAAGGTTCTTGGGAGCCCTTGAAATGTTGTTTTCTATTTTTAAATACTTGGGAAGCCCTCAGAAACTGGAGATTGGGGGCCAGATAAGTGTCTAGACTGGGGGAGAGGTGTAAGAAAAGTGACTGAGAAAGCTGAAAAAGCCCCCTGAAATTGATGAAGAATGTAAACCTGACTGTTATTTGGTATTTGGCATTTGTCTGTTACTTGATCTTGGCTCCTCATGCAACAATTTATTTGTTCTCAGTAAAACTGGTGTTAATGTTACTGTCTGACACTGTCCATTTCTACACTACAGGAATTACAGCAGGATAGCTACAGCGCTGTAACTATGCCAGCTTAACCTCGTTGTATACACACGCACTACAGAAGGGTTTTCTTATTCATTGTGGAATTCTGCCTCCCCCAGGCATGATAACTAGGTTGGTAGAAACATTGTTCTGACAGCCTCTCTCGGTCTAATTCAGTGGTTAATTCAGCATAGCTACATCCCTCAGGGCTGTGGATTTTTCTCACCCCTGCATGTAGTAGCTATATCAACCTCAGTTTTAAGTGGAGACCAGGCCACAGATGATGGTCACTGTCCGTTAGGACACAGGTATGTCTTCACTGCAGTGCTGGCTGGAGGTATTACAAGTTTTGCCCCAACACAACTCTCATCCTCACACAAAAATGTATAGTTTGAATTAAGTGGTGCATTAAACAGAAGCTAGCTTGCCAATCAAAAATAGTGTGTGGGAGGGAGGAGGTTTGAAAACCAAGTGCTGCTGACCTTTGAGTTCCTAATGCAGTGGGGACTTGACCACTCTGCGCTGCTAATGCAAACATATTATAAAATCATAGGACTGAAAGGTCATCTAGGTAGGACTTGTGAGGTCATCTAGTCCAATCCTCTGCCCTCATGGCAGGACTAAGCATTATCTAGAGCATCCCTGACAGGTGTTTGTCTAACCTGCTCCTAAAAATCTCCCATGTTGGACATTCCACAACTTCCTGAGGCAATTTATTCCAGTGCTTACCCTGACAATTAGGAAGTATCCAACCAAAATGGACTCAATTTAAGCCCATTGAGTCTTGCTCTATGCTGTGCAGCTTAAGGGCTGTTTTTCAGTGCAGTCAATCGTTGCCTGAAGGATCTTAGGGGTAGTCTCCGCTGCAATGTTAGCACAACTTGCCTATGCCGGAGGCAGCTCTCCAGGGCTACGTCTACACTACAAGTTTTGCCGGAAGAGGCAATGCAAATGAAGCACGGATTATCATTTTCTCACGCTTCATTTGCAAACTCTCTTCCAATCCATTTTTGCGCTAGGGGTTTTTGCACAAAAACAAGCAGTGTGGATGTTTCCTTTTTGCGAAAAAACCCCTTTTTGCACAAGATCCTTATGCCTCCATCCGTAAGGCAAGGATTGACGTGCGTACAGTGCCCAGCACAATGGGTCTGAGGCTTATTGACACTGCTGCAATACAAATAATGAATACTAATACCCCTCCCTCTCAGGGGCTTACTTACCATTGGTACAGAATCATGTAGATGCCAGGACTCAAATAAAATCTTCAAACCTTCAAATAACACCTATAAAGAGGCAGAGAGAGTCTCTGTGTGTTAGGGGGAAATTTCAGCTCTTGGATCTGTATGAGGCAGCCTCTTATCTGCCATTCAGATCTTCGCTACGTATTCTATGATTGATGCCCAAGCAAAGCTCACACTGACGTCAATGGAGGTGTTCATGTGGAACGAATGCAGAATATTCAGTAGAGATTCTAGTGCAAAGCCGGCTGCAGGGATTTATATCAGTGGGAGCTGCACACAGGCAAGGAATGAAACAATGCCCAGTACAAAAGAGCAGTACAATGGCTCTGGGGCCACTACTGGAGTAACCTTATATCCACCATGCACTTTCCCTATATCCATGGGGCTAAACTTCTACTTTCAGAGCTCAACTGTCATTATTTCTGAGACCAGGAACCAGATTAACTATGGGAAATGTGATCATTAGGGCTATGGTTTCTGTCATAGCAACTTTCAGGATAAGTCCTGATATAAAAGCTAAGGAAACATGGTGCAATCAAAAGTACCTGTAGTCACAAGCCCCAAATGTATCTTCGGAACCATTGTCACTATTTTATGTGTATTACAGTAGCATCTAGAAGGCTCGTTGATTGTTGAGAGGTGCTGAACATGAAAAGAGGAAGAGACAGAGCTTGTCCTGAGAAGCTAATATTTGAAATAGAGAAGACAGAGAAAGGAAGCAATAGTATCCCAATTATATTGACAGGGAAACTGAGTCAGAGAATGATTAAGAGATTTGCCCAAGGTCAGCTCAGAAGTCTGTGTCAGAGTCAGTGACTCAATCCAGGTTTGCAGCCCAGGGTCTCAATAGTCTTTATTTGTCCCTGTTAGTGCAAATAACATGAGTCCATCTACTATGGTACAGTTTGTACGTTGGAGTTGATGTAATGGAGTTAAGCTTTGTAAACAGAAACCGGTTTTCTAAGATTAAAAAAAAAACCTTTATCTCACAGGCGAAAGAAAACAACATCCCCAAGAGTGCACTGGTGTAGTCTTCAGTCAGTATTGGTCAGAGCCACCACTGACCTCAGTCTACTCAGATGATTCACTGAAGTGTTGACATTGAGGTCTTGCTCTGTCAATGTCCTTTGAAACCCAGAATTTGCAGTTCTCAGTGAACTCTATTAAGTTCTCATCACTTCTAGCCTCATCCCCCTCTATAGTCCCTCAACTATTTCACAGGCAAAAGTCCCTGTATGTCTCAAGTCATGGCATGGCTCCAATGAGAGCTGTGAGAAAATTCAGGCTTCTTTATAACACATAAATACCAATATGAACTTGCAACTAAAATGCATGTCTCTTGCAATTTACAGTGTAAATAGAAAGGACAAACTATTCTAGGTATTGAACTGGTGGTTATGTTTTACCTTCTCCAGGCTCTGTTTAAGAAAAAAAAGTTTCTTGCTTCCTCATTGCTGAATGTCACACAAGACAGTGAGAACTGACCTCAGATTCATCCTGCTGAAGGCAGCAAGAATTTAGCAAGAAATCCAGTGTCTGCATTTGTCTTTTAAGAGCCATGACTTGTACATGGCCTCACATTAATATATAGAGGGGAACCTTCCCCATCACTGACATTTATTGTATCACTGGGGGGATACTGGAGCAGCAAAGAAACCTGTAAAATAATAATTATTAATAAATAACCATGTTTGACAAATTCGGGGGGTGGGGAGAGAAGGCACAACATAGAAGCAAGGTAACACTGCAAAGTGGATTCTACTCAAGGTGGCCCATAGATCTCCAGTGAAGTAGTTTCTTTCTTGTTGGAATCCCCAAATGAAGGATTCTCACATTTCAGTAGCTAGTAGTGTGGAAAAACCTTAGTAAAGGTCTGAAATCCTCATTTGAGTCTTGATCTAATGAATCCCTTAAGCATACACAGCTTTATGCACATGAGTAATCACGTTGAAGTCAGAGGAACTACTCATGAACTTAAATTTAAGTATATTTAAGTGCTTTACTGGGGACCTTGAAATATTCAGGAAAGAGGAACAAACCCCTGTAGCTGTGCCAACACTAGGGTTTTGCTACAACTTTTCTACCATTGAAGTTCAGCTCCATTGGAGAGAAAGCAATGTTGAGTTGTTTGGTTTTGATGATGGTGAATTGGTTATGTCTGTTTTTGTTTTGTATTTTCAAAAAAGTACCTAAGACAATATTTTCAAAGCTGGACTCCTATGGGGTGGCATTTTCAAAATGGCTTAAGTAACTTGGAAGTCAAAGTCCCATTGACTTTTAGGCACTCAAATTCAAATATGGCTTGATTTTCAAAGATGCTGAGTACCTGCTCCTCTTGTTGAATTCAGTGCAATATATAGGTGCTTAGCACTTCTGAAAATAAGGTAATTTCTACTTAGATGCCTACATGTGGATCAAAGAGCCCAACTACAGGCATTGAGCTTTAAAAATCTTATTCCTGATGTAGACACTCCCTCTGAAATGTAACTTTAACAGACTGTCTTTATTCCCATTATTTAAATATTTGTTACTAGATTTACCCAGTGTCACTCAGATCCTGAACTCAATTAAGTTTTGGTTTTTTGAAAAATAAAATGAAAATGTACATGCTTCATTTAAATCATTGCTCTGGGGTGGGGCTGGGAACGAGGGGTTCAGGATGCAGGCTGCTCCAAGCAGAGAGGACTTCCCCAGCCCTCTCTCACTGCAGCAGCTTAGGGCCAGGCGAGAAGCATGTCCCCTGGCTGGGACAGGTCCAGGTTCATCAGCCCTTGTGCTCCACAGCCAGAATGAGGAATGCAGCCAATTGTGCACTTCCCCATCTCTCTGTGACAAAGGGAAACAGCCAGCAATGTTCTCGTATGAATTGGGGGGGGGGGGCCTTCAGCCCCCTTGCCCACTCTAAAGAGTGCCTGGGGAGGTAGGAAGTTTGGATGGGGTGGGGGGAAGGCATGCCCCTAGTCAGCCCCTTTCAACTGCCTGGTGAGTCTGTCTCTTTTCTGTATGGTTTTAGGAGAAGCCATCCCATTCCAGGCACATCCCATTTTCCTGGCACAATCAAAACCTGACCTTGCTTTACATTATGATAAGAGGAAGCTGCATACCGAATTCGGTGATCCTAGCTCTTACCATTTAGAAGGAGTTCTTGAACAAACAGATAAACAGACACGCAAACAGACAAACTCTCCAATACAGAGCAGGCACTTGTTTCTTTCTCTCTAACCACAATGAAGAAGGGTGCCTGAAAATGAAGGCATTGCTTTTTTTAAAATATTGCTAAATTATCTTTACTTTAGTTCTGAACCTTGTTGCAGCCCCAACAATTTGGCTTTTCATAAAATGGCCATTTTTGTATTGTATGCAACACACATACATCAGTGCTTCGTTTTTTATCTTTATCCAGTGAAAATGTCTGTAGGGTTTTTTTTCCATTCAAAAACATAACTGTGTATGCTTCATGCTCTCCTACCCACAGCTGTGCAAAGACATGTTCAAAAAATTATTAAACTTCCCCTTCCTTCCTCCTGTTTTGCAATAACGGTTCAGAAGCATGTACAAGTCGTGATCATGAAAACAGGTCACTGCCAAATTGCTAATATATCCTCATAACTGGCAGGGTTAGCAAAGTTTCCTGATTTTTTTCTTTCCACTTAGAGTATATTTGCATGCCCAGCTGAAGCACCTTGCCTACACACTCTGAAATTCATACCCAGAAAGTACACATTGCCCATGTAAAATTTTAAAAAAAGGCTTTCTCCACCCTCTCTTTTTCCTGTCTAGAGCTCTCGCTGGTTTGGGTTATTGAAAGTTGTTTCTTGACTTTATTCTCAGAGTTCTCTGAAAGAACTTTTATTATTAACAACAGAGGCTGGTAGGTCAAGGCAGCACATAAAGAAGAGGATTTTTCTTTTAAAATCAGAGTCACTAAACAAGGGGGACTATTGATCTTCTAAATTACAATAAAAGGCACTCCGTTTTCTGTAACTTCACAACAACAAAAATGCTGCCTCTCTCCTTTGCATAACTCTGAAGAATAGCATAGCTCATGTGAAAACAGAGAATTTTATCAATCTTATTAATAAAAATTATCTTCACTTAATGAACATACACAAACTCACAGCTAATAGGAAGAGACTTCAGAATATTCCAGCTTTAACTGAATTGCTTAATGGTTTATTCCAGATCTATGAAAAGAAGCAAAAAATGTGGTCATTCCTAAAAAAGGAAAAAATCTTATCATTTTTGCATCAAACAAATCTATTTCTTTAATGAGCATGGGTGTCAAAACTTAAGCCAACATGTTAGCAAACAGATTGAATGATGCCTTCCCAAATGTGCTTGCCCTGATCAGTCTGGGTTCCATGCTGGCAGGCATGTATCTGATAATATCAGAAAAACTCTGAATTTGATCTGAATTCTATTAGTTTTTTCCTGTGTACTGCTTTTTTTGGATATAGAGTAAAGGAACATTTTCACTGCAGGGGAAAAGTCAAATTAAGATACACAACTTCAGATACATCAATTGCATAGCTGAAGTCGCAATAGCTTAATTTGGCTCTTTACACTGTCTACACAGCAGGAAGGCATAGGAAGAACACTCTTCCTTCAACTTCCCTTACTCCTTGTGAAATGAGGGTTACCATGAGTCAGAGTAAAAAGTCCTCCAGCTCTATATTATTTTGAAATAATGACTTGCTGTATAGATGTGCCCTATGTTGGACTTTTCAGCTTAGAAAAGAAGATTCTACGGGGGGATATGATAGAGGACTATAAAATCATGACTGGTGTGGAAAAAGTGAATAAGGAAAAGTTATTTACTTATTCCCACAAGATTAGAACTACAGGTCACCAAACGAAATTAATAGGGAACCGGTTTAAAACAGACAAAAGGAAGTTTTTCTTCACTCAATGCACAGTCAACCTATGGAACTCCTTGCCAGAGGATGTGATGAAGGCTAGGACTTTAACAGGGTTCAAAAAAGAGCTAGATAGATTCATGGAGGTTAGGTCCATCAATGGCTATTAGCCAGGATGGATAGGAATGGTGTCCCTAGCCTCTGTTTCTCTGGATATGTTTGACAGGAGAGGGATCATGTGAGGATTGCCTGTTGTGTTCCCTACCTCTAGGACATCTGGTATTGGCCACTGTCAGCAGACAGGATACTGGGCTATATTCTTCTATCAGTAGCCCTACCAATACAATGGACGTTTCCTCAGAAATCATCTCCCACTTTGCATTGTTCAGTACAGCCATTGGAAGTCCAAGTATAGATGAGCCACCCTCTGCCATAAGGTTTTAAGCACTGGGTCAACTAGATCAAGCGGCTCCTATCAGGGGCAGATTTACAATGAAACATACTGTGCTCTGGCCTGGAGCCTCCTCAACGACACGGGGCCCCCAGAGCTGGGCAGTCCAGCATCAAGTCCGGCATTCATCCCGCCCCAATGCAGGGGGCAGCTGCTCTGCAGGGGGGCCAGTCCTTCTGCAGAGAGGGCTGTGGGGAGGCTGGAGAGTGGGAAGGCTCACCTGCAGGCTGCAGCCACAGGGAAGCCAGCAGGAGCTGGCGAGCAGCATGAACACAGGCTGGAAGGCTTCAGAGGAGCACGGGGCAGCTGCACAGCCGGCCAGAGAAAAGCGATGCTTTGAAGCAGGAAAGCGCCATTTCGCTCTGTCCACTGGCTGTGTGGCTACCCAGTGCTCCTCTGAAGCCTTCCAGCCCGTGTCTGTGCTGCTGGCTGCCATGTGGTCATGGTGAGTGGTGGCTGCCCACGGGGTAGGGAGGCCGGCCAGCCGTGGCTACCAGGGGTGGGGTGAGGGGGTGGGGGATGGAGAGCCCACAAGCTGCACAGCCGGCAGGAAAAAGCTGCCCTTTGAAGCAGGAAATCACTGCGTCTCTCTGGCAGCTGGCTGTATGGTTTTGCTCCCCCCTCTTCCTGAATCCTCCAGCCCCTGTAACGTTGCGCTGGTGTTGGCTGCTACCTGGTGAGGGGCTGCTGCCCCACGGACAAGGGGGAGAGCAGCTGGGGATGGAGAGCCCGAGGTGGGGGGTCTTAGGTGCCCAATGGAATTGTGCCCCCCCCCCTTTTAGGTGGAGCATATGTGGGTCTCTGCCCACTTCTCCAGTGTTATGTCTCAGGAAAGACCAACTTTTTAACGCACCAAACGTGCAATGAAGTCATTTCTATAATGGCAGAGCAGCTCAGAAACCAATTCACTGATGAAGTAAAGGACACTAAGTATTATTCCATAATAGTCGATTCAACCCCAGGTGGGAGTCATGTAGACCAATTAACATTAATTTTAAAATATGTGACTGGCAATGGTGAAGTTGTAGAGCGATTTTTTTGTTTGGTCCCACTAAAATTCCACACTTCTGAATGTCTAGAGACAATGGTTTTGGAAATCATTGCAAATTTCGGTTTGGACATCAAATGTTGTCGTGGGCAGAGCTTTGATAATGTCACAAATATGGCAGAAAAATATTTAGGTTTACAGGCAAGGCTGAACAGTGCACATCCCTCTGCTTTATTCTTACCATGTTCCAGCCATTCCTTAAATTTAATCAGCAACCCTGCAGCCAAATCTTGTGAGGGAGCTACACATTTTGTTGACTTTGTTCAAAACACTTATGCTTTTTTTTTCAGTTTCCACACATCGGTAAGTATGCTACAATCACTCTTGGAGCAGGCAAATATAAAATATTTGACAGTCAAAAGAATTTGTGACACCAGGTGGTTTGCTCATGCAGATGCTGTTTTGGCTTTGAAAATGAGCTATGATGTGATCAAGAGAACCTTATTAGATATAGCCATATCAAATTCTGAAAAAACACGTGCAAAAACTGAAGCAAATCCTTAGCAGAAAAGTTTAAATAGTATGATATTGCTGTTTTTACTATTTTGTGGAACTGTTTACAGGCAGTCCCCGGGTTATGTACAAGATAGAGACTGTAGGTTTGTTCTTAAGTTGAATCTGTATGTAAGTCGGAACTGATACATTTTATTTTTACACATTTTTCACGTTACCTTATTGCAAATACTAGCTTTCCTCTAAACCAGAAGTTCTCAAACTGTGCTCCGAGAACTCCATGCAGGTGGTCTGAGGAAAGGTTATTATGTTTTTTTTTTATAAAGTGCTCTTATCCAAAGCACTTTACAATAGTTAGCTAATGGTACAAACAAGAAAGATCATTAAGTGGTCTACCAACACTCTCAGCAATTTTCAAGTGGTCTGTGGAAAAAAAAATTAGACTACAAAAACAATTAAGGTACCTCACTTTATTTTCATTTACTTATTACTTATAATATAGGAGGAAGATGAAGAAAAAAATGAAAAATTGGAGGAGCAGGAAGAGTGAATGTTCTTTTTCTTGGCTGGGGCCCCAAAGGGGCCCCAAAAATGGAACTGAGCACAAGGTCCCACTAACTCTAAATCTACCACTCGCTCCAATGTTGTGTTTTTTTATTCCTGTGCTTGGTTTCTTTAAGACTCAGAACTCACCTCTATATGTTTTTGTTGACATATATTCAAATGTTCAGCTGTGTGTGTGTGTGTGTTCTCTCTGTGCGCTGCCCCAGGTCTGTGCAGACAGCCAGCATAGCAGACCTCAAGTGAAGTGCCAAATGACCACAAGATTAGTTAAGGCCTGAAGGCACCAGGCTAGGCTTACTGTCAATGAAGCACAGTAATAGCACCTGGCACTCTGCAAGGAGACGATTACAGCGTTTCTTAAAGTGTGTTCTGTGGCACACTGGTGTGCCATGAGGCAGTTGGAGGTGTGCCACGGAGAAAACAGAATTAAAAATGGCTGCCCTTAAAGGGAAAAGCCTCCTTTTTTTTTCTTTTTTTTGGTCAACAGCTTTTCTCTTGGGGGATTTGGGGGATTTTTTTTTTTTTTTTTTTTGGTCAACAACTTTTCCCTGGGGAATGGTCGCCCTTAAAGAGGCAAGACTCCTTTTTTTTTCTCAACAGCTTTTCCCTGGAGGCTTTTTTTTTTTCTCAACAAAGTAATCCTTGGTGTTCCCCATAAAAACAAATTATTGTTTGGTGTTCCTCGGTCTTAAAAAGTTTAAGAAACACTGCTATAAGATGTATTTCCATAACAATGGACTCAGCTCAGTTAGTCATGGGACTTTCCACTGCCCCCTCAGCTGACAGAGATTCTCCCTCAGAGATACATCTTTATACCTTGATGCAAACAAGTTAGCACTGCCCCTCTGACATACTTAATCACTGTTCCCTGGCGTGGCTAGTTATCACCCATCACCTTGTACATGTTGGTTTCATCAAAGAATCTCTATTACATACTGTCATCCTGACCTTATCTTTTAGGAGGGGTCAGCATGTTCCTATTACACTTGAGAAATGTTCGCTGGTATTGGGATGCTCTGGCACCACTTGATATTGGGATGTGTTTGCTCTGTGACTAGCACTTTCCAGGAATGTGGATTGCTTTAATATCAGCCTGTTTCTTACCTCATCTTGTGAGCTGGTCCTACCTCATACGAGGCCTCTGATATAAGGGCTTATGTCTCATACTCTCTTCCTATTACATTCCCCCACTTTTTGTATTTTTGTATTTTTACAAGGAGGATGGTGAAATGGGTGTAACAACATTATATATAAAGTTACAAACATAAACTGAAATTACGTCTGAAATATGTTTACCGGACAATTGCTCAAAGACAATGGAAACGCTGATGCCTCCAGCTATGCATCATCAAAATCGATGGGCAATTATTTATCAAATGGCCATTCTTCAGCAATACTGAGGGCAGAACAAACAGATCTACATCTCAGCAAACAGCAGCATGAAATTTCTTAGACCACAAGACTTTATGACTCCAACTTCACAGCAGAAATTAACTTTATATAAGAGTAATCCTCAGGAAAATGTATTTCAAAAGAGGGTCTGGACTATAAAGTGAGGGGCAAAATACCCCACGGTATCTCTCTGTCCCTCTCCCTCTCTGCTATGAAGACAAAAGAAACAAACTTTGGGAGCAAATCCTGGCCTGAGAATTTGGTCAGCAATGTTATTGGAAAGATGTGAATATGGGCTTTCACCTTGAACCAAATCTAGTTTAAGTATTAGAAACTGTTTTATCTTTGTTTCTCTTGTACCATTTCTGATCTCAATGCTTTATACTTGTACTCACTTAAAATCTCTTTGTAGTCAAATAAAATTGGTTTATTCTTTAACTAAGAGTAATCCAGTGTTGTGTTTCAATAGAATGATGTCAGTAACTCCATTTATAGTAGCAAACTCTTATGTGTTGAGGAGCAATGGAACTACAATAGCTGAACTGTATAGGAGAGAGCTGGTCAGCTCAGAACACATTTTTAGGAGGGAATTCATTGCCATGTTGGGGTCACCTTGCAAGTAATAACCAAGCCTGGTGGAAGCCAGAGTGTGACTGAACTATGCTGGCAGACTGCAGTTACACACAAACGCTCAGGTTGTGAGTGACATGCTGTTTGTGACGGGCCCAGGTTGGAAGCCACTTTGCAAGGCAGGTGATGTCTCAACCCCCTCACTGGTCTGGATTCCACCCTAGAGTGTCATAGTTAGGATTTTGGTTTTCTCTCTGCTATAGAAGAACCACAACCACCCATGGAAAACAAAATATTAATGAAATCTGTGGAGGAAAACCCACACTTCTCCAAAGCCACTCTCACTTGATTGAAGTAAAAATCATTTTAAAGTCAAGTACATGAATAAGCTTAATATTCAGTGCACGGAAGGGAAAATGCCACCACAGGCCCCATGCTTGGACCAATGTCATTTGTTTTTTGCTCACTTTCCTGCATCACTACTGTTAGATTATCTACAGATTCTGGGGGAAGAAGTTTTTTGTGCTTGAGCTAAATGGGCACAAGTGACACTGGAAACTCTGGGCTTGGTTCCTTTCCTGCTTTAGCTGTACTATTTATAGCAGCACAAGAGGAAGGAATAGAAAGACCTTTGTGGCGTACAGTAGTATATCACGGCCTTTATTGCTTGGAGGCTGGCACCCCAAGCATGTTTCAGTTGATAAGGCAATCATGAGGCATTCATTCTGATCTGAATAAAGCATTTAATCTGAGGAGCATTGAATCCCATGTACTAAATTAAATTTCCTGCCAGCTCGGAGACTGCAGTTTTGATACTTTGCACTGCAATATACATGCTTTCCTTTCATAGCGGGAGCAATAGATGTATTCCCTATACACATTCTGTCTAAATTCGAACAGCATGAGAGGTAGTCCCAGCTGGTAGGGTTGGACCCAGCACATGGAACCACCAGCAGCCAACAGAGATTAAAGTTGCACATAATACAATTTAGTGACAGAAATGTAGTCGTGTTAGTCTGGTGTATCTGAAACAAAAAACAGGACTATGTAGCAATTTGTTCACTTGTTTTAAAAAAACCTGGACAAAGTAGGAAATGGGGAGCACACAGAACCCCTGCCTGGAGGGAGGGGGAAGGGAACTGGGAAGTTAGATGACCCTGACCTAGAGGGGGACAGGAAAGTGGCACACAGGAAGCTCAGTGGAGTGGGGAGAAAAGTGTGGCAAGATACTTCCTTCACCTTGCTGGGCTCAGTGTTTCACCCAGTAACAATGGGGAGGGGGCAGGAGGCTTGGAATAACTAAGCCCCAGGGTCTTCAGGCAACCCTTAGTTGGACTTAGATGTCCCTAACTGACCAGAGGTACCCCCTTTTCAGCTCAGATGGAAAAGAACCTTTAGCATTCTAGGACTAATATACCTGCCTTCTCCCGGTCTGATTTTGTAACAAATGAGGAGTAAGAGTGATCTTCCTTCGACTTCTGGCTGTGTAGACAGCACCAAAAGCCAAGTTAAACTATTTTGACTTAAGCTATGCAATTGACGAAGCTGAAGTTGCATAGCTTAATTCAACTTTAGCCCTGCTGTGTAGACGTACCCTAAGTGATTCCTTCTGAATAAAGGCCAAAGCTTGAAAATTGACACAACAATTTTTAGCACCACAGCCTCAGCCCAATGAGCCCACGTCATCTGTCCCAAGACAGCTAAGCCATGCCAGGAGTCTTTTATTCCAGTGTAGCTGTACCCTAACTGGCTAGGGGGTGGCTTCCAAAAGGCTCAATAGATAACTGTTAACAGCAGTCTGTCATGGGGAGGCAGGACCAATTTTTGGACCAAGGCTCTATAAATACTACAACTTACATCATGTTGCCTCTATTTTCTGCTATTAAGGGTGGGGGGGAGGTTGGAGTCAGAATTACAAGTTGCAAGAAATATGCGGACATGACAACATGTGTGTTTCTGCAGAAGAGAGAGGATCTGCTTTTCAGGTAAAGGAGCTTCTGCGTTTGTTCTCCCTACAAATTCAGGTCTGCCTCAGAGGAATAACCAGGATATTTCATGTACAGCAGTGTCCTGATGTTGGAAATTTTGCTTATAGTTACCACTCCATTGATTGTAGCAGGATTACATCAGTGCAACTTGGAACAGAATTTAGCCCACTGGCTTTATTCATTAATATTTGGCATGGCATGTAAAACACAGTATGAGAAGATGATAAACTGCTGATGACGGAAGATTATCATGTGATGGTAGAAGGTGAAGGAAAATTTGATCCAGAATGCTGAAAAGGGACTGAACAGGCTCCTGAATGTTTTCACATTGAATAGATAAATGCTTGAATAAAACTCTCTAAGTGCAACAGGTTTTTTTCCCCCAATATATCTTGGAACTTAGTATTTATAAAAAGAATGTAATATTGTGAAAGGCCGCCAACGGCCCACACGCCAAATGGCCAGAGTCGCTGGGAGATGAGCGGGGCCACGGGCAGAACCCCCCGCGCTGCGGGGCTGCCGGAGAATGGCGGTGGGGCCGGAACCTGACACCGCGCCTGCGCCAGCGGGAGGCCACCGGCCCCCTCCCCTGGGAGGGATCAGGGAGGGACCGTTGTGGGGAGTGACAGCCAGGACTTGGCTGGGGAAGCCACCACGTCACCAGAGGGGCGGGGCCTCCGGATCGCGTTCGGCCCGGCGGGCCATTTTAAAAAGGCCTGCCAGCAGAGAGGGAGGGGACAGCCTCCTCCCAGGGAGGTAGAGACGGACTGGGGCCCAGGACGGACCGGGTGCATGCCCGAGATGAGCAGGCGGCCCGTCCCCATCCCAGGGGCTCCCAGGACAGCCCCCGCAGCCGGCAGTTGGCCAGTCCCAGGTCGGAGGACAACCAGGACAAACCTGGCCTTCCGTGGAAAGAGCAGCTCGGCCAGGAGAAGATCCGTGAGAACAGAAGGACCCACAGGACTCCTGCGGAACAACCCCAGACCCAGACCCCAGAATCCCGGTAGGAGTTGGGGAACGGCAAGGGTGCTCCAGGGGCCAGGGGAAGGGAGGAAGCAGCCCGGGGCGGGAGCCTTTTGGCGACCGTGGGCAGACGTGTTACGGGAGGAAACACCCCCCGTCTACCGTGCAGGGGCGACAACGAGCCCCTGCACTTATGGCTCCGGGCTGGGACCCGGAGAGAGAGCGGGCCCAGGTCCCCCTCCCAATCCCCCATGAGCACCTAACCCCTTTCAGAACCGGAACGCACACAAACAGGTGAACTGCGGTGGCCGGACAGCTGGGCCGGCCAGGGTATCGCCCCTTTGAGGGGCCAGGCTCGGGGCGCAAGTCCCAACCCCACTAAAGCGGGGTATAGACACTGGGTCCGCTGAACCCCCCTCTCCTGTCTGGTAGGGAGGGGGTGATCGCACCCACCTGATGGGACGCACGACCGGGGATCCCGACCGGGGGCTTAATTAGAGGACGAAGGGGTCCGCTGAGCCCCCCTGCCCACCCGGTAGGGGGAGATCACACCGCACGACTCGTCCACAAATATATACGAACAACATCCTCTCATAAAAACCTTAAGGTGCCTAGTTTTGTAATATACTGAGAAAAAGTGCACACTAGGTTGTTTATTTGAGAAATAACACAAATGTTGGTGTTTGCCTTGCACTGAGTATTATCATGATTGTAGAGGAAGCTGAAAATCTCATTTCACAAGGAGTAAGTGATGCAGCCAAAGCCCATTACAAAAAACTAGGGGCCTGCTTGCTATGCTCGCCAACCCCCTCTCTCTGGGGCTGTGGCAGCCCCATCTCTTCCCCCCCCCCATCCCCCCTGCCGGCCACAGCCACACCAGTTCCAGCTCTTTCTCTCCCCTCCCACCTGTGGCAACCCCAACTCTTTCTCTCCACCCCCGGCTGTGGCAGCTCTGGCTCTTTCTCTCCTCCTACCCCAGCCACAGCAGCCCTGGCTCATTCCCTCTCCTCCCCCACTGCTGAGGCCCACGGGCAGATATAGGGCAGGGCGAGTGAGGCGGCTGCCCCGGGCCTCGGGTTTCAAGAAGCCCCGCGCATGCGCCGTGTCAAAGGGGGGGCCCGCGAAATTGTGCTACCCTGGGCCCCTCAGAATCGTCATCTTCCCCTGCTGAGGCCTAACCCTAAACCCCACCCCCACCACCTGGTCGAGGCCACATCAGCCCTGTCACTGCCCCTGGTGGCCTGGGAAGGCCGAGGCCGCAGCACACCAGCCCCGGCTCTCCACATGGCTGCCGGAGAGGGCCAGGCTGGCAGTGGGTGGCGCTTGGCGCCAGGGTCTCTGGTGGAAGGGGCGGGGTTGGGGGTTATCCGCCCATGCCTACCCCCCAGCCTTTGGATGCTATGATGTGATGGCGTCACTCTGTCATTCCGCAGGAAAAAATTTTATATATACAGAGATAACGACTAGTCTCCTCCTTACACTAAGGTGTCTGTCTAGAATAATTATTCTCACCAGATGTTTGAAGGGCTGGTGTGCTTATTAAACCTGGCTGGGAATGTTCAGACAGAATTACAACAGTGCAAGCAAAGAGGGCTTGAGCACATTGGCATCCTGTTCTTCATGATCAGCACTGCAAAGGAAAGGTGGACTTCTTGTCAGTCCTGGGTTAGCCTATAGTGGTTATAGGTTCAAATCTTGAATGTACTCAGGGGAGCTAACAGCCATGCCAGGCCCCTAGACAACATATTGGGTAGGAGGATCCTAGTTCCGTGCTCCTGCACGGGTTGCATTGGGTGGAAGAGCTGGGACAGCTAATCCTCTGTGCTGCCTGGAGTGTGCCATGCTTCCCCCAAGCCTTTAGAGCCACCTGGAACATGCTGAACAGAGTCAGTGTCAGAGTCTGAAGTCAGTTTAAAGGGGGTGGCGCTCTTTATAATTGCTGGGCCCCAGGGCAGATGCCACCGGTGGCAGCAGACCTGGATTTACTACTGAATTTCCATATTACTGTGGGCAAACTCCCCCAGTTCCCTGCCTGGTACACAAATCAATTGTGTACCAATATTACTGTTTCAGTAAAGATTTTTTGTTTGTTTGTTTTTAACATCAAATAGTTATATCAGTAGAATTCCACCTCATATGGATACAGTTGTACTGGTATAAAAGTGCTTTATGCTTGTATAATTTATTCCTTTCCCCATAGATAAATAAGCTGTACTTATAAGGTATGTCACCTTTCTATTGCTCTCTCCATTCTAGGGTGAATTGTTCCTCCTTAACTATACCAATATAAAATCTTCAGCGGGGTAGCCAAGTTAGTCTGTAACAGGAAAAACTTAAAAAACAATGAATGGTCCTGTAGCACCTTAGGGTATGTCTACACTACCCCGCTAGTTCGAACTAGCGGGGTAATGTAGGCATACCGCACTTGCTAATGAAGCCCGGGATTTGAATTTCCCGGGCTTCATTTGCATAAGCGGGGCGCCGCCATTTTTAAATCCCCGCTCGTTCGAACCCCGTGCCTCGCTGCTACACGCGGCACGAACTAGGTAGTTCGAACTAGGCTTCCTAGTTCGAACTACCGTTACTCCTCGTGGAATGAGGAGTACCGGTAGTTCGGACTAGGAACCCTAGTCCGAACTACCTAGGTCGTGCCGCGTGTAGCCGCGCAGTACAGGGTTCGAACAAGCGGGGATTTAAAAATGGCGGAGCCCCGCTTATGCAAATGAAGCCCGGGAAATTCAAATCCCGGGCTTCATTTGCAAGTGCGGTATGCCTACATTACCCCGCTAGTTCGAACTAGGAGGGTAGTGTAGACATACCTTAGAGACTAACAAAACATGTAGATGGTGTCATGAGCTATCATGGGTACAACCCGCTTCTTGAAAGCTCATGATACCATCTACCGTATTTTCTGGCGTATGAGACGACTTTTTACACTAAAAAACATCCCCCAAAAATCGGGTGTCATCTTATACGCCGGGTATAGAACGTACCTGTGCTGATACTGGTCCCCAACACAGTGCTCGGGGCTGGCCCCGGGCACATGGCGCACGGTGAGCGCCAGCGGGGGGAGTGCCGGCCCCGGGCGCGCAGCGCTTGGCGGGGGGAGCGCCGGCCCCGGGCGCGCGGTGCTTGCGGGTGGGGGCGCCGGCCCCGGGCGCGTGGCTATGGGGCGGGTCGCCCCCGGGCGCGCAAGTACGATAAATCAAATCTGATGTTATTAAATGGTGTTGCCTCGGAAGGGGGTAGTCTTATACGGCGAGTATAGGCCAAAACCTATGTTTTAACTGGAAAATTAGGGGGTCGTCTTATACGCCCAGTCGTCTTATACGCTGGAAAATACAGTACATGTTTTGTTAGTCTTTAAGGTGCTGTTAGACCCTTTGCTGTTTTTTTAGTTATACCAATATAGTTTAAGTGGCACAATATATATAGAAAAAAACTGACTTGATAAAACGAACAACACAAAACCCATTTTGAATTCTAAATACACAAGTTGCATTACTCTGCCTGCAAAAAAGATGGACAAGTAGCAGGAGAGTTAATATCAGGAAATAATAATAACAGTAATACTTTGCTAATTACTCTTTTCCTCTGCACTCGATTGAGAGAAAGATATGACTGCAGTTCAACTAAAAAGTAAAAGCCAACAATTTATGTTAAGAATAAGAGGATGCATCTGTTTCCTTTCTTCTCCAGATCAACTCACATTCGTCATCTGGGTTTGCTGTATTGAAACTTGAGTTTCTTGAGATAAAAGCTCAGGGTCATTATGTTTTATACAATAAGGCTGAATATGTATAACAGCATTTAATTATGACATCTTTTAATGTGACAATGCAAAAGGATTTCCAAATGTGGAAACGCCTAATTACAAAGAAACACAATTAAAAGTCACTGCAACTGAGATACTGGAGAATTGGCTATCCAAGAAATTCCTTTCCCCTTAAATACTGAAGCAAGAAGACAAGTGTATTGTGTATTTAATTAGGCTCTACATTGACATTTGACTTCAGTGGAACTCTGCTGATTTACAGCAGCAGAAAAGCCAGCCCCGGGATTCAAAGTTCAATTTCTACACCAACGAGTCTTTTTTATATTTGGGAGTTGGAAGAGATTTATTATGATAAAGAAAAAAATAAATATGAAGGGTCACTTAAAATGCCTGTTTTCCAGAGAAGACAACATTCTCACTATTAAATTTGTTGCAAAGACAACTAGAAGGAGACATGCCTATCCCACCTGACAACTTATTACTGATATTTTATTATTGTTTTATGGTCATGCCTGAGCGTAAAGGTGCAATATAAACACATAGTAAGAGACAGTCCCTGCACCAATGAGCTTATAGTCTAATAAAACAGAAAACATAGACAGACCCAAGATCACACAGGAGGTATATGATAGAGCTAGGAAATGAGACCTGATCTCCTGATTCCCAAATTCCCAATGAATATACTAATATGGGGATTAACCTAGTGTTATGAAGGTATTTCAGTATTTAATACTGGAGGATATATGAGACAGCCAAGTAAGATCTCCTTAAGGAGGATGGAAAGACAAGAAAATTTGCCATGTATAAGACTATACTAAAAAAAATTGATTAATGGAAGAGAACAAATGTGATACTTAATGGGACACAAAGGTCACCTGCATGAGAAAGATACCTCCAGCCTATTCCCCATTCCTTCAAGGATATAGTTTTCCAGATTTAAACTTCTGGTTGCTCCTTCTCATCATGGAAATACTGCCAACCCAACATGTTCAAAACTCTTCCATCCGGCCTCCAAAAATCACAAGATTAGCATAAAAATTAGATGTTTACATTTGAGATCTTTCCTTTTTGTTTTTTGAGATTTGGGGTTCACACTTCCCAGTTTTTCTCAGCAATCACAAAAATTGGAAGATTACTCGTTGCTTTAAAAGGAACGCTGAGGTTCCCGTGCCATCCTGTCTCCAGCTCTATGGTTCTATGATTCTATGATCCATGAGGGAGACTTTTAAGGAAAAGACCAGGTACTGCAAGATTCCCAGTGAAGTCATGAGAACTGGCATCACGGATAGGTAGTGCAAGAGCCTGTTTCCTGATGCAGACAGCATAACACTCAAGCACATGCTTCACTTAAATATGTGACCGGTCTCGTTGAAGCCAATGGAATGACTTACATCCATAAGAGCTTTTCTGCATCAGGGTGTTTCCCAATACAAGCCTCAATATAAATAATTTACCATTAACTGAATGACAAAAGCTAATTCTGGGACGGATACCTCCCTTTTCCCAAACACCATAGCATGTAACCTGGACCAAATATGCCCAGTGCAATGTCTTTAACCTCAGAGCCCTCTCTCCTTGATACCTTGGCTCTTACAAAAAAAAAAAAACCTACTATGCTGGGTTGTATTTGCCTGATGACTTGTTTTAGGAGGATTTCAGCAAAAACTCTGGATCCACGGCATATGGAGGCGACAGCTTATATCAAACAGCATGCATATCTACTTGCTAAAATGCTTTGCTTTCACTGAATGGCAAGATAGGTAATAACTGGTGCCTACTGAAGCTTAGAACTCTAGATCCACCGTGTGCGAGTGTATATAAAATTAGAGATGACCAGGATATCAGACTTTCGCAGGCTACTTGTGAATATCTCAAGCATGGTGCACGAGGCTGCCAACGTAAGGTCCCAGCATGTCTTCTTCCATTTGAATGAGGAGACATCACTGCCTTCATTCTGAATCCCTACTAGATTCTCTACCATTCTGTGACAGACTCTTAGGTCAGGAATTCGTCAGGGCAGCTTTAAATTCTTGTCTATTCAACACCAGCAGCTAAACACAGACCCAGGTTAAAAGGCTAGTCCCAAGGGTGATTGAACCACTGTTATTATTAATTGCTACGTAGTAATTCTGCTGGTAATGGTGCTGTGTCACACTGCAGTGCAACGTAAGATTCATCACATCCTAGCATAATGTCACAACAGCAAGTTATTTGTGTGCAGTCAGTCATCTTAGAACATAGTAAAACTGTCAGTTCTCTCCCCCCACCCCTAACTTGAACTCGGACAGCAGAGTGTTGTTACTATTTGCTTCCATTCAGTTAATTCAATATTGGTTTCATCACTCTATAGCGGACATTAACACGCTGGTATTCTTCAGGCAAGGTAGCATTAGATGGTGCTTCGCCTCCAAGCAAGGATCTTCCCATTCCATATGAAAAAGCAAATGTGGTACTAAGGATCCCTAGAGAGAGGGAAAGAAAATGTGAATGGTCTGTTCAAGAGAGTAGGTTAAAAGATGCTGCTTGTTAAAGCTAAGAGAAGGGAATGAGTATAGCAGACCCCAGGAAGTTAAGACAGTTCAATGTCTGGCTTTATTACTGGAGATGGGGAAAGCCTGGGACGATGAAGAAGTGCACAAAAGTATTTAATTTAGGAGCAAATTGTGCCCCCTTTGTGGTAGTGTACAAGACCCTTAAATTGACATGGGTGCAAGCCACAGAGAAGCTATGTAGAGGGACTCCAGATACACATGCAGTGTGACTCTATTCTTCATTACTTCCCTCCACATTAGGCTGATGCAAGTGGGAGGAAGGGCTGATGCATGTCCAGAAGTTCTCAAACTACATACATCTACTGCCTCAAAGCCCCACCTCCGTCCCCCATAAGAGCACAACAGTAGCTTAAGGCCAGTACTGTAATCTAAAAGTTGTGGCGTATTTTGCTGCTCTGTACTTTGACTCCAAGTTAGAGGGTCAGGAGTCCATCCTGAATGGTAGTAGCCCCCCACCCCCACCACACATACACACACACACAAAACCTCATGTACTCAGGCTTTGCAAAGGGTGAAAATTTGGCACCCCGAGGTTTTATAATGATGATTTAGAAGAAAAAATGCATGGGGTGACGCACAGATTTTCGACAGCATGATTCCCTGTGGTTACTCTCATCCTTTCAGTTAAAGTGATGTAATTAAAGAAAGCACAGCCAGTCCCAGTTTGCATAACACAAGAAGACAAAGTTGCAGCAACTGAAGCATGTAAAAGAGCCACGGAAAATCAAAACTACTCCACAGTTCCTGTAATTTAGCAATGACATTGTGACAGCTTTGAATTGTTTTGTAATATATGATTTATTCATGGGCCTAAAGTCTGCAGTATAGGTCATATCACTACATTGGTTTTTATTTGATAAATGTTCAATAGATAAATATTTTGAATGAAGAAAATTAGACCAGGCTAAAAGAGATTTTGGCTTGCTTTAGGGTGGGCTTTCTGTGTTGCCATAATTTTGATTATTAAAATAGATAATAATTTTACAGCTACTAATGCTTCTGTTCAATCTGCCCTGAACTCCAGGTTATGATACTGTTAAATTAAAGTAATTCCTGTTCCATTATGTTGTTTTTGGCTGGCCCACTATTACAGGTTTAATTTCACATGATGCATTTTCTTTAGTGCAAATTTCCCTCAATTTGTCAGCAGAGATATGTCCTGCTCCGTTAAGGGCCGTGACATTTTTAGGATGAGTTTATGAATGTGCCGATAACAACTTAACAGAATGTCTATGAACACTAAGGGTATGTCTACACTAGCACCCTAGTTCGAACTAGGGTGGTTAATGTAGGCAACCAAAGTTGCAAATGAAGCCCGGGATTTAAATATCCCAGGCTTCATTAGCATCTTGCCAGGCGCCGCCATTTTTAAAGCCCCGCTAGTTCAGACTCCGTGCCCGCGGCTACACGCGGCATGGAGTAGGTAGTTCAGATTAGGCTTCCTATTCTGAACTACCGGCACACCTCGTTCCACAAGGAGTAATGGTAGTTCAGAATAGGAAGCCTAATCCGAACTACCTACTCCGTGCCGCGTGTAGCCACGGGCACGGAGTCCGAACTAGCGTGGCTTTAAAAATGGCGGCGCCCGGCAAGATGCAAATGAAGCCCGGGATATTTAAATCCCGGGCTCCATTTGCAACTTCGGTTGCCTACATTAACCACCCTAGTTCAAACTAGGGTGCTAGTGTAGACATACCCTCTCAGAGCTGGTCCACGACATTTTGGCACCTGAGGCAGGGAGCTCAAATGACACCTCCATGCCTCCTCTTTTGGGCCTAAACTTTGAAAGGTCTCAATTCTTCCTTCTTCCTGTTCTACTCCTCTCATGGCACTCCACCATCTCTGTGCATCTAGAGCAGAGAGAATACATATGCACCAGCAGCAGACACAATTTTCTACACTCTGGGTTTTAGTGGTTCCCCCTCCCTCCCACCACCACCACCACAGTCTGGCACCAGAGGTGGCCACCTCAGTTCTCCTCATGGTAAGGCCAGCCCTGGACATTCTCTCAAAAATTGTTCTTATTTTCTAGTTGTGGTTGGTTTTTTATCCTATTCTCCCCTGCAAAACTCTGTCTTTCCAACCCTGTAGGTCTTGTATCTGGAACCACCTATTCACACAATCCTAGAGAGCAGCAACCCAGCGCAAGCCAGGTAACAACAATCTAACTATATGGCAGAATTGAGGCCCTAGGCAACAGCGATTCAGGAGCAAACCTGTACATAGTGGTTAATATGTGTTCTAATCCTGGCTCTCCCACAGACTTGCTGAATGACTCTGGGCCACTCACTTAGCTTCTCTGTAGTTCAGTTTCCTTATGTGTAAAATGGAGGGGGTAGGAATGCCACATAGGGGATTGTGGTGAGCTTCAAACTCACTGAGGAAAAGTGGCCTTATGATTAAGGCACTGGACAGACCCTTTGAAGACCGAGTTCTGATCCTGACTGGGTCACAGACTTGAAGAATTTAGTGACATCAGTAGCAAAGACTATGGAAATATCTAGCTAGCTAGATTTATACAGTGTTTGAGATCCTCAGAGAGAAGCTGTAAACTATTATGTATTATTATTAGGAAGGCTGTGTTTCCCCCCATGTAACTTCCTCTTCCTTGCAACCATAGCTTGAGTTGCTAGCATTCTCTTCCATTCCATCAGACAAAGATAAATTGTCTTCTTGGTAACAGATGAAAGAATGTCTCCATTCCTATTTGTGAAAGAGACTCCTCGCTCAACATTTTCAAACACTGATGTCTTAAGTCAGGCTCCTAAAGCCATAATTAGATACCTAAATAAAACTGGGAGCATTTTCAGAAGTGAATTCGATAGTATCTCCTAGATATTCAACACATTTGAAAATCAGGCTATATCTCTCTGTTAAATATGGATTTCAGATCCTAACAGATTAACTGTTTGAGCCCTATATGCCAAGAATTTACAAGAAACATCAGAGATCAGTAGGTACATTTCAGAGTCCATCCCTCGTGTGAAAAAAATGACACTAAATCAGGGCTGTACATAAAATGAGATGACACAATGAGTGATACGCTGAGCTATATATAACATATATCATTCCAAGACCACTGAAGAGGATAAACCATTGTCCTCTGCCATCAACTGGATTAAATTACATTTTTCAGATACAGCCATAAATTTGAACAAATGTGCCTCTTCAGAATATATGTAGATGAACTAACATTAATGGTTGAATGGTTGTGCAACTCACCTGTGGCGTTGTGGGAATTAATAGAGATAGAACATTATTAAGGTTTACAAAATCCAACCCTAAACTCTCCCTCTCCCCCTCCCCCCACGCTTTTCCCAAATTGCTGAGCAAGTGGTACAGGCAAGTGGTGAACAAATGACATTAAACCAAAACTTTTCACAAGCTTTTTAGAATGTTTTTATTTTTCAAATTTTGATGACATTTCTAAACTCAAACAATTCCAACTACTTGGTGTGCAATCAGAAAATCTGTCCTGACAAAGAGAAATCCTGTCTGACGTACAGGGTGTCTTTAAAAATTAGCAGAGATAACGCTTTAAAATAAGATAGGATTGAGCTAAAGGGAGCTTGTTATTTTACTTAGATTGGAAGTTCTTTGGGACAGAGGCCATGTTTTTATTCCATTTGTACAGCACCTAGCACAATGTGCCCTAGTCCATGACTAGGGCTCCAACGTGCTTGCACAGTGCAGGTAAATAGATAATTGAATAAACAGTAATTTATGAATGCAAAAAGGCATTACACATGATCAGCAAACCAATATCATTCTCACACCTATTAATTCTTAGACAAAAATCCTCAACAGTCATAAATAGAGCTGGCTGAAAAAATGGAGAATTTTCACAAGTTTTTTTCTACCTCTGTTTTGGGTAATACACATTTCAAACTTTGAAAACTTCTGAGCAGCTCTAAATACAGAAATGGGTTGGGCAGCAGTCCAAGGCAACAAATATAATTAATTAATAGCACTTTATTATAAATAATCAGATACAAAGAAACACGTATATTAAGAAGGCTCATACACGGCAGCTCTGAATCAGTTACAGGGAAAGAAAAAAAACAGTTAGGTGGAAGAACATCATAGATATATAATTATCTACTACAACGTAGTCCATTAAACAATTACACTCAATTGCTCCTTTTAATATGGCAACAACAGGAATATAAAAGCTTGAAATCCCCCTTTTATATGTTTAACCTCTGACAAAAAGGTTAAACACTTTTTCCTTAGAGCTACGGTTTCCTGAGTCACATCAGGAAGTACAAGTGCTATACAACCCCAGATTAATGTCTCTGTTTGCTGTCAGATTAATTGTAGAATACATTGTCAGCGGAATCAGAAAATGCAAATGAGCATTTTTTAGGACTTTGGCCCTAACGTGGGTCAGCAATAGATTCTGTGAACATCTACACCTGTAGAAAAGGACAGAGAAGCCAAAGGGAATTGCCACTTGACAATAAGGAAGATCTTAATAGTGAAAAACAGTCCTCTTTGATTTCAAGCAGCTGAGATTTATTTAAAATATGTTGTTGGATGTTATGTAGTACAATGCCCCTATTAAGGTAGAGGGAAAGTTCTCAAGACATAACATGGAATATCTGTGAAGGTTTTCCATATTTTTCATGAAAGACACTTCACACCAGCTTCTCAGCTGGTGTCAACACACACAGTTCCATTGGTGCGGATTGATACCCAGTAAGGATTTGACCTATTACTTCCTTGAAGAATGTCTGTACAGCATTTGGGAATGAGCCTTGAAGCCCAGGCTGACAGACTTGGGCTAGTAAGTCTCTAGTCACTTGGGCTCTAAAGCAGCTGTTTAGACAGTGCTTTGAAGTTAAAGACAGTAGCATGGGAATGGTTTTAAAAGTGGGGGTGCTGAGCCCCCTTGCCTCTGTCCACCTCTGCCCCCTAACTGAGGACGAGAGCAAAGCCCCAGCATGCAGGGCCAGCAGCTGAGACCCTGGGTTTCTCAGCTGCTGCCCTTTGCACCAGGGACTCTGCTACCTCCCCTCCCTTGAGTGTGGGGCTCTATCTGGGACCCCAGCACATGGGGCAGCAGCTGAGAACCCAGTGTGTAGGACCAGCAGCTGAGAACCCAGTGTGTAGAGCCAGCAGCTGAGAACCCAGTGCACGGGGTGGCAGCAGGGACCACAGGTACCAGGCGAGGAGCCTGGGGGTGCCACCTTCCCTCATGCATCACTGCTTCCCACACCTATGATTAAAGATTCAAGCTGGTAGAGCCTCATTTCCTGCTCAAGCCACTACTTCAAAGCACTGCCTCTACAGCTGTTTTTAGAGCATTTGCATGAGCCTGGCTAGCCTGAGTCTGACTCTAGGCCACAATGCTACCTAGACCTACCTGTATTCAGTTAGAACTCATTTTCAGAAGTGTTGAGTGTCCACGGTAGAAATCAACTGGCACTTGAGTCAGCCTTAGAAAATCAAGGCTTAAGAGCCACACTGTGCCATGTGGTTTAATTCCCTAAGTAGGGGCTAGTGAGGAGCTGCAGGGAAGAGGAGATTTGGGAGTGATTGCATCCGGCCAAGATCCCTGCTACAGAGGGACAGTGACTTGTCTGTGCAATTCAGTACAGAGCGGTGGCAGTGCCCGGGTGCCTAATATATGCCCTGTTATTTGTGACAATGTATGGAGGAGGTGCCTGGAGGAAGCCACCCCATAACTCCCTGAGTACTGACACACAGGAAAGGCTGCCACTTGTTAAGCCAACAGTGTAATTTGGTTCCCTTCTAAGTTCAGTTGCTGGGAAGCTGTTGTCTGAAAGCTGACAAGATGACAGCCATGTTGGTATGGCTGCAGGCCTCACATCATATGGTGGTCCTGACGTCACATATGAACTGTGTTATGACATTGCAAGGGACAGAGCCTGTGCTGAGGGAATTGTTATATAATGATGAATCCCAATAAAATAAAGCAGGCTGAACCTCTCTATTTCAGCGCCCTCGAGACCTGACTGGGTGCCAAACCAGAGAGTTTGTCAGACTCTGGGAGGTCAATATTTCCTAGCAGCATTACCAACACTTCCACTGTTTCCTGGGCTCATAAAAGACATTCAGGGATATATTAGAGGTAAATAACAGCACAGAACATTGGGAGCCAGGACTGGTGGCTGCAAACAAACTTTATGGGATTATTGGAAACTTGGTGGCCACACCCATACATGATAAGTGGACCTCCGGCTAACTAAAGTCATACCGGGATACTGACGGACCAGAGTGCCAGACTACAGAGGTTCAACCTGTACATCTAATCCTTGGATGTGATCTATCCAGTATGTCTAAAGAAGAAAAAAACCGTATTATACGTAATTTCTAAAGCTCAGGGTATGTCTACACTAAAGTTTTGTCAGAAAAACAGCCGTTTTTCTGACAAAACCTGAGTAACGTCCACACTGCAATCACGTTTTTTCGAAAGTAAATTGAAAGAACAGAGGGGTTTTTCTGGTGTTGGTAAACCTCTTTCTATGAGGAAGAAGCCTTTTTGTGAAAGAGGTCTTTTGGAAAAAGGCATGTGTGGACAGGGAAGAGGGAGTTCTTTCGCAAAAAGAGGAAAGAGGAAAAAGCACAGGTGCCCTGGTGGCTACTCCATCCATAGTAATCACATCTTACATGTGAGAGAGCGTCCATTCAGTGTGGACGCTATCTGTTGAAAAAGCAGATTGCTTTTTCGATGCACTTTTGCTGTGTAGACACTCTCTTTTGGAAGACATTGTTTTCAGAAGATCTCTTCCAGAAAAGCTTCTTCTGAAAGAAGCCTGCAGTCTAGATGTAGCCCCAGTGTAATCACCTTTATGCATGTAGAATAAGTACTTTACTCCATATCCAGTCTCACTGAACTCAGGGAGACTGCAATGAAAGTAAAGTAGGGTTGCAGAATCCAGCCCTGGTTTAGTAAACATTTCCCTACAGCATAACAAAATCTGTGTTTGAAAAATAATAACAATGATTTCTCTGAATTAAGCATTGGATGTAAAAATTGGTGTTGATTAATGAACGGATTGAAACCACTTGCACATTTTAAACTACAGAAGCTATAAGATTCCAATTCTGATTCCACCACTACCCCCAACACAAAAAATATCATTCAAATAGTTAGTTTTATATCGGGTCCATCTCTAAAATTTACTACAGCAGTTGTAATAGAATTTCTCGATTTTCTGCAGAAAAATCTGTGTTGCTACCAGCCAGCAGGTGGCAGTGTTATTAATGCTAATGTGCCCTAGTAATAATAGAAAACAAATTCTATCTTGACACAAGTCCTTTTGTTGCCAAAATTTGGAATTCTCTCTTCAGAGAAATTTTTGCCAGTAAAACTCAAATCATTTCAATGTTCACATTAACCCCCAGAAACAGGGAATAAACATCCCTGAGGTTTTAGTTTCATTGTTGTGTCAGTGTTTCCCTACTCTCACCTGAGGTTCCAGGAAACTTGTGTCAGTCTATTTAGATTAGCATGAATCACTGAGCTCAACCTTGCCTCTCTGTCTGCTATCAGATTTGACCTGTAGGACATAGGACCAGTAGAACATAGGAATGGTCATACTGGGTGAGACCAATGCTTCATCTATCCCAGTATCCTGTCTTCCAAGAGTGGCCAAAGGCATGTGCTTCAGAGGGAATTAACAGAACAGTTTCAGAGGGGTAACTGTGTTAGTCTGTATCTGAAAAAACAATGAGGACTTGGTACATTGGCCAAACAGAACAGTCTCTATGCCAAAGTGTTCCCCTACAGGTTTATGCGTGTTTCCTTTCCAGACATCAGTAAAAGCAAGACACGTAAACCTATAAGGAAACACTTAAACCTCCCTGAACACTCAGTAATGTATTTAAAAGTAGCCATCCTTCCAGAAAAGAATTTTAAAACCTAGTTACAAAGGGAGGCTGCTGAACTGGAATTCATTTGCAATTTCAATACAATCTATTTAGGATTGAATAAGGATCTTAACTGGTTAATGCACAACAAAGGCAATTTCCCCTCTCTTGATATACAAAACTGGACAATTTCTTGATATTGGTTTGGAAAACTTCATCTGTTGGGTCTTGTAATAACAAATTAGGTCTTGGATCTCATTTTATCCAATTTTAGGGAGGATAGGGGTTTCAAGCATATGGTTCTGATTTAGCTTATCTCTGTCTTTAATACAGAAGGGCAAAAAAACCTCACATTTGATTTTGCTAAACCAGAATGGAAGTGCTTCAGATCCAGACATAAATGAATGAAGGTAGGGAAGTTTGGATAAATGGTTTATATTCTGGCTAATCTCTAGTTATATTCCAGCAGTAATGAACATATCACTAATCATAAAGTTCAGTACTACATCAAGTAATCCTGATAACACATCCTAGCCCTTTTATACAGGTTACTTCCATTCTGTGACATTTTATTTGTGGTGTTCCGTCATTATCCATTCATTGTTCTAGTCAGTGAAGTTGATCTTCATGAATATATTTGACATTCATGTGGCTCTCTCTGTACTTCAATTAAAACTGTGTTGTAACTGACAATTGCTGTAACTAATTAAAACTGCTGCCTTTTTCATTCACATACTGTATTAATTACAGAAAACATTACATAAGTTTTGTGTCTGTTCATTAAAATATTATATAAAATCCATGGAACAGAATAGGGATTCCCTCTATCTCTTGAAATAACAGAAGGTTTTTCCTTCAGTTTGAACACTTGAGGTGACAGGAGCGTATATGAATTTAATAGCTTCAGAGGGGTAGCCGAGTTAGTCTGTAACAGGAAAAACTAAAAACAGCAAATAGTCTAATAGCACTTTAAAGACTAACAAAATATGTAGATGGTATCACGAGCTTTCGTGGGCACAACCCAATTCTTCACTATGGCTACACTACAAGCTTTTTCCAGAAGAGGAAATGGAGTGTTCATTTGCATATGTCACGCTTTCATTTGCATTTTCTCTTCTGAAACTTTTTTGTGGAAGAGATTTTTGCGCAAAAAAGCACTGTGTAGATGGCACCTTTTTGCGCAAAAAAACCTTTTTTGCAAGAGCCCTTCTTCATTTTTTGGGAAAAGGGGGTTTTTGTGCAAAAAGGCGCCATCTACACAGCACTTTTTTGTGCAAAAACCTCTTCCACAAAAAAGTATCGGAGTGCTCCATTTGTATTTCCTCTTATGGAAAAAGCTTGTGGTGTAGCTGTAGCCCTTCAGATGACAGGCTGGTGAATTTAATGTATTTATAAATACCTACCTCCAAATGACGTTACACTTAAAATAATTCAATGGCTTACATGTAAACTAGGTTCAATGGCCCAGCTTGCAAAGGAGAGGCAGTTAGTCAAGATAATCCCAAGATCCTATATCAGGACTATGTGTAGAAGGACAAGGCAAACTAATTCCTTCTGACTGACCGCTGAAAAGCTCCCAGCCTGAACCACTAGGCCACTTACATCCTTTGGGTTTGTCTACACAGCAGCCCAACTCAAAATAAGATATGCAATTTGTGTAGCTCAAAATGCGCCTCTTATTTCATTGCTGTTTTGAAATAGCTTATTTTGTCATTTGGCGTTGCCTACCCAGCACCAAATTTGAAAATAAAGCGCTATTCCAAAACGTCCCTTACTCCTCGTAGAATGAGGTTTACAGGGACGTCGGAATAGCGAGCCCAAAATAACAGGCTTGCTGTGAAGATGCGGGATAGCTATTTCAGGATACTCTGGTATCCCAAAATAGCATTGCAGTGTAGACGTACCCTTAATGTAAAGCCAGTGGAATTTCAGCATCCATCCTCAGAATCCAGGAAGCAAGACAAAATTAGCTAGTTTATTCTTATTACCAGACAAAAAGTCTGCATTCCAAGCAGAAGGAGACTGTGGAGGGACAGTTTAAGAGCCTTTGCTCTTGGGGCCCAATCCCAAGAGTGCTCAAAAAAAAAAAAAAGTAAAATTGTGGCTTCAGGCTGGTATTTTCAAAGGAGCCTGGGCAAACCAGGCACCTAAACCCATTTGAAAATTCCACCAGTGAGTCCCACAAATTCTGATTTTGTCTCCAACATTGTGATTATCAACCTAATCCCAATGCAAACTTGACCGTTTCTATGTTCTCTCACCCCTGCTGCAAGTGACTTCATTTAATTATAAAAGCGACGAGGAGTCCTGTGGCACCTTATAGACTAACTGAAGTGTAGGAGCATAAGCTTTCGTGGGCAAAGACCCACTTCGTCAGATGCATGCATCTGACGAAGTGGGTCTTTGCCCACGAAAGCTTATGCTCCTACACTTCAGTTAGTCTATAAGGACATGCATCTGACGAAGTGGGTCTTTGCCCACGAAAGCTTATGCTCCTACACTTCAGTTAGTCTATAAGGTGCCACAGGACTCCTCGTCGCTTTTACAGATTCAGACTAACACAGCTACCCCTCTGATACTTGACAACATTTAATTATACTTCAGCATGGAAATTTGGTGGAAAAATCAGGTCGTTACTAAGAGCTACTCCATTTGATACCAGTGCCGGTATAGAACTTAAGCATTAGGGCCTTTGTATCCTCACAGTCACCTCCATTTTGATTCTATGACTAAGCAAGGGGCTTAAATTGCAGCAAGGGAGGTTTAGGTCGGACATCAGAAAAAACTTCCTAACTATTA
The DNA here is from genome assembly GCF_052426305.1 of Pelodiscus sinensis. Taxonomy (NCBI): domain Eukaryota; kingdom Metazoa; phylum Chordata; order Testudines; family Trionychidae; genus Pelodiscus; species Pelodiscus sinensis. The sequence continues at coordinate 114,738,903 of NC_143056.1, read as the reverse complement.
GGCCATGTCTACACTAGGAAATTATTTTGAATTTACTAAATTCGACTTAACTTCCAATTTAACAAATCCAAACTAGCATGTCCACACTTTGGGAAAGCCTCAAAATTAGTGCAAGGCAGGCTTCATTAATGTGGACATGCTACCTCATCTTAGAGCCCAGATAGCACTGGAGAGTAATTAGTCTGAATTACTCTGGGGAGTAATTATTTTGAAATAGCAGCACTGGAGTGTCCAGACTACAGTTATTTCAAAATAACTATTTTGGAATTGTTATTCCCTGAAAAAAGCAGGAGTGTAGATTTCAAATTTCACAACCTGTTATTTTGAAATAACAGGCTTGGGAGTGTGGGCCCTTTGCTTATAAATTGAACCTTTGTGTGTGTGGAAGGGGGGGGGGGATTATTTCGCAATAAAGTCCTAGTGTAGAACAGGGCTCAGGGTGGTCAAGCACTGGAATAAATTGCTTAGGGAAGTTGTGGAATCTCCATCCTTGAAGATATTTAAGAGCAGGGTTGATAAACACCTGTCAGGGATGTTCTAGACTGTGCTTGGTCCTACCATGAGGGCAGGGGACTGGATTGATGATCTCTCGAGATCCCTTCCAGTTCTAGTATTCTATGATTCTATGTGCTTTGAATGCCCAAATGGTGTCTCTCAGGCGACCGCCCTTTCTTCTTCTCAAACACAATGGCTGCGTCTAGACTGGCAAGTTTTTGCGCAAATGCAGCCGCTTTTGTGCAAAAACTTGCCAGCTGTCTACACTAGCTGCTTGAATTTGCGCAAGAGCACTGACTTGGTAATGTACAAAATCAGTACTTCTTGCGCAAATACAATGAAGCTTCCGCTTGGGCAAAAGCCCTCTTACGCAAATGCTTTTGCGCAAGAGGGCCAGTGTAGACAACCCAGAATTGTTTTGCCCAAAAAAGCCCTGATGGTGAAAATGGCAATCGGGGCTTTTTTGTGCAAAACCATGTCTAGATTGGCCACGGATGCTTTTGTGCAAAAGCGCTTTTGCGCAAAACCATCTGTGCCAATCTAGACGCGCTTTTGCATAAATACTTTTAACGGAAAAACTTTTCCGTTAAAAGTATTTGCACAAAATCATGCCAGTCTAGACGTAGCCAATGTGTTTTGCATTGCATTTAACCAACACCTCAAATGCAACCACCTCCCCATCTTATTAACCTGTTTTTTAAATTTCTTTTCTATGGAACATGACACTTAAGCTTCAGTTTCCAAAACATCTTGTATTGTCCTTTACTGAACTTAGATTTCCAAATCCTCTCAGGATTGACCTGTGATTTGGTCAACTCTATGCTAAGGCACTTTAAAAAGAATAAATAATGCCTAGGTATTTCAGTTATACTGCACCTCTAAGCTGTGTTTTCCTGGCAAAATATATTACAAAACAGTAACAAATACAGCTGTCTGGTTTTTGTTATGGCTCAGGAGGCAGGAAATCTACCTGCAATTATTCAACTTACAGAATTCAAATTCTGAAGGAGCAAAAACTAATAGTGGAAATTACCAAAAACGTTATCATGTCTTCTTTTCACCACTTCTAAACTATCAACTTAAGGCTAGCTTCCAGTGTCTGTCACATTAATGTAGATTCAGAGTAGCACCATTGATTTCAGCTGAGTTACTTTGTATTTATGCCCATGTGTGTCAGATCAGAACATGGGCCGTAGTCAACAATGGAAATGGTTTGGATGGGGATTCAGGAGAGCTAGTTTCTATTTCCAGCTCTGCCACTGACCTGCTGGAGGACCCTCGGCAAGTCCATTTATCCGTGCCTCAGTTTCCCTTCGCTTTGTCGCGTGTATTCACGCCTTGATTTGGGAAACCATCATTAGTCAAAGCAATACTTAGCATATGCTCAACTTTAAGTACAGGCAGTCCCTGAGTTACGCGGATCCGACTTATGTCGGATCCGCAGTTACAAACGGGGCTTTTCTCGCCCTGGAGGACAGGAGCGGCGGGATGCCCAGATTTTCCGCGATCCGCCGCCCCCGTCCTCCGGGGCGAGAAAAGCTGCTCCCCGTCTCCCTGGTCTGCAGGGAGACGGGGAGCAAAGCCTTGGAGCATGCCCGCAGTGGGACAGCCGCGGTGCGCCTGGGAGACCATGGAGGGCTTGGACCAGCAGACCAGGGAGATGGGGAGCAAAGCCTCAGAGCACGCCAGCAGTGGGACAGCTGCGGCGCGCCTGGGAGACCATGGAGGGCTTGGGCAGTCCCGCCACCCCCGTCTCCCTGGTCTGCTGGGGGGGGGGGGTGCAGCTTGTGCCCCCCCCCCCAGCAGACCAGGCTTTTCTTGCCTACCCCTGGGGTAGAGCAGCTGGGGGCTGCCGGGTTGGTCCCGCAGCACCGCTCCAGACCAACCCGGCAGCACCCCAGCTGCTCTGCCCCAGGCGTCCTGATTCAGCCGCTGCTGGTCAGTTTCAGCAGCGGCTGAATCAGGACACCTGGGGCAGAGCAGCTGGGGTGCTGCTGGGTTGCTCCAGTAGCGTGGAGGAGCCGCGTACTGGAGCAACCCAGCAGCACCCCAGCTGCTCTGCCCCAGGTGTCCCCAAGTCAGCTGCTGCTGAAACTGACCAGCGCTGACTACAGGAAGCCCGAGGCACAGTTGCTCTGCCCCAGGCTTCCTGGAATCAGCAGCTGATCAGTTTCAGCAGCAGCTGACTTGGGGACGCCTGGGTTTCTTAAGTTGAAGCTGTATGGGTATGTCTACACTACAGCGCTAATTCGAACTAACGCATCTAGAACTAAAAACTAGTTCGAATTAGTGTTTTGCTAATTCGAACTAGCGTGTCCACATTAAGTGGACCCTGAAGCGGGGTTAAGGATGGCCGGAAACAGTGCCGGCAGGGCATCAGAGGAGGACTTAGAGCGTGGAGATGCTGTCTCAGGCTAGCCGAGGGTTGTGCTTAAAGGGTCCCGACCCCCACCCCGGACAGACAATTCTCAGGGGTGCCCTGCTTGCAAAGCAGTCCCTGCCCAAGGTTTGTGGAAGGCTGGAGAGGGATGGCACGAGACAAATGGCTTGGTCACTGTCTTCGGTCCATCCCCTGCAGGGTCCCTAGGGTTGGCCGCTGTCGGCAGACAGGCTACTGGGCTAGATGGACCTTTGGTCTGACCCAGCACGGCCATTGTAAGCTCAGGGCTCAGGGTCGGGGGTCTCAGTGGACCCCCTTGATTCTCTTGCACACCTGCTCTTGGGTGGCCAGGCTGGCAGCTCTCCTGCCCAAGCCGGCCACTTTCCTGTGCCTAGTGTGGAGATCGTGGACAAGGTCCACGATATCCGCACTAGCCCAGGCAGGTGCCCGCTTCTTGCGGTCCCGGGCAAGCTCCCGGGAGCCGCCAGCCTGGTCCCGGGAAGAGGGGGAGGGCTGGGGGGCATCGGGTGGGTGGCTCGATCTGTGCCAGGTGCAGGGTCTGCTGGCTGGGTGCTGGCAGGTTTGCACATGGCACGGGCACCGTAGCCAGCCCGTGCCCCTTTAAGAGGTCCGGGGCCGGGAGGGGGGCAGTAGAGTTTCCCTGGTGTTGGCCAGAGTGGCCACCAGGGAAACCTGGGGAGGGCTAGCCTCCCACTAGTTCGAATTAAGGGGCTACACACCCCTTAATTCGAACTAGCTAGTTCGAACTAGGCTTAATCCTCGTGGAATGAGGATTACCTAGTTCGAACTAAGCGCTCCGTTAGTTCGAACTAACTTTGTAGTGTAGACATACCCTATGTAAGTCAGAACTGGCATCCAGATTCAGCCGCGGTTGAAACTGATCAGTTGAAACTGATTCAGCCGCGGTTGAAACTAGGTAGTTCGGACTAGGGTGCCTATTCCGAACTACCGGTACACCTCGTTTCATGAGGAGTAACGGTAGTTCGGAATAGGCACCTACTCCGAACTACCTAGTTCGAGCCCCGTGTAGCCGCGCTGCACGGGGTTCGAAGCAGCGGGGATTTAAAAATGGCGGCTCCCCGCTTATGCTAATGAAGCCCGGGAAATTCAAATCCCGGGCTTCATTAGCAAGTGCGGTATGCATACATTACCCTCCTAGTTCGAACTAGCGGGGTAGTGTAGACATACCCTCACTTACTAAAAGGATTCAACACTCAATGTAAAAATGGTTTTAAAAAGTAACGGTGTAACTGTTAAAAATCTTAGCAGTTACACACTTAACTGTTTTTGGCTGGGTGGCACTAAGGAGGAAAGAATGGTGGAGAGGTATCCCTGCGGCTCCTGGGAAGCCAGCTGCTGTCCCACATTGCAGACTCTGCAGTATTGGGCTTATACTGCAGAGCCCACAGAGCAGCCAGCTCCCCAGAAGCAGGGCTAGTAACTGATGCACATACACCAGCTTCAGCTGCTAGCCCTGCTCCCAGGGAGCTGGCTGCTGCCCCACATTGTGACTTCTGCAGTATAAGTTTTATACTACAGAGCTCGCAGTGTGGGCTGCTGACTCCCTGCTAGGAGCGAGGCCAGTGTCCCAGGAGGGGGGCTGGCAGAGCCCGCAGCATGGGGCCGGCAGCCCATGCACACCAGGAACCAGCTTATAAGCCTTATTTCTACTGCCCATAGCGTGGGGAAGCAGCCAGCTCACCAGGAGCTAGGCCAGCAGCTGGGAGCTGGTTCACTGTGGGCTCTATTCACTTTATACTGCAGAGCCCGCAGCGCAGGGTCTGCAGGGCAGAAGAGTTTAACTATAACGGAAACCGATAAGCTGATGCTTATTGGTTAACTGGTTAATAGGTTAAATTCTTACATCCCTAACACCCAAATCATCCAATGCTTTGGAAGCATAGCTCTGTCTTTCACAAGCTTTTTCTTTTCAAATCCCTCCCTGCCATTTTGCAGATGCAGTTCCACAGTGGAGGTGAGAATGCCACTTACAGACATTGTGTGCAGCTTGGATTTTTACAGGTAAATGCCTGGGAAAGGAGAAGTGTTGATAATAAAACCCGGAAATCATTAAGGAATAAAGCTCAGGAAGTGTCATGTTGACTTAGCTGACAATTTTCGAACGAACAGACATTCGCACTGCGTTCTAACTGTAGGTAAAAAATGAATAGGTAAGTATGTTTGCTTAAGATGCAGTTGAGTAAGTATAGTATTGCTATTTCTATTTTCCATTTAGTATCCCCTGGGCAGTCAAAAACAATTGTTTGCAACTCTTAACTTAGATATTATATCATTCCAGCAACCAGCACTGATAACTCTTGGGAGACAAAATAAAACAAGCAGCCAGATAGGTACTGTGCTAAGAATGATGCCTGTTCCGGTGAAAGGATGGCGACATCTGCAGAAGTGCAGTGGTACTGCAATCCCCCTTGTCCTACTGTATGCAGAATGAATTTTCATTCTAAGGACCAACAATAAAAATTAATAAATATGTGAGTACCATAAGTAGTAGGACATTGGTCCTCCTTCTCAGCAGCTCTACACAACCTCATGCAGTCATTTATACCAATGTAGAGTGCAAAATGCTACTAAATCAAAATGAGTTTTTCAAAATGCTTTGTACTGCTGTATAGGAGTACAAATGGTGCAGGGAAATGGAAAATCAGGCCTAGTCAGTCTAAATGAACAGAGAGCATTGGCTGGAAGTAGCAAACATCTTCTCTTTCCAACTTTCTTTTAAGCAAGTTTCAGGAAACTCATATTTTCATATCAGGCAGTACGTTTACCAGCCAAACAAGAGCTACCAGAATGGCAGCATAATATATAGTCTGTCTTTTTCTTATGAATAGCCGCTCTTGAGATGCAGAATCAGACTAGAATAAACTGGAATAAAACTACACCCAGAAAACAAAAATCACTGGAACCTGGCAGTTCATCATCATTCTCCATCCAAAGTTTTCCAGCAAGCTCAGACAGGACTAAACACAGCTGTATGCAGAGGGTAACACAACATGAGACTGTATATCTTACCTCTGTTGTTTTATCAAAAGCAGGGGTATTTGCCTCCATTCAACCTGCTTCATTTTCTCAGGCAAGCATTTATATCCTTCAACAAAAGCTTGTCTAAGAAATCTAAAATTCTGTGTAAATAATTAGAATCAATACAAAGAAAGAGTCAGGTAGCCCAAAGTTAGCTCCTAGATATTGGGAATCAGAATTTGATACCATTATTATTATTACTATTTGTATTTAGATTATTCTAGAGGATCCAACCAAGACTGGTGCCCTACACATATAAATAAGAGGCAGTCTCCATCTAGAAGAGCTTATAATCTAATAGAAAAGGCAAAAGAAGGGAGAAAGGGGCAATTATATCCCCATTTTGCAGATGGGGAGCTGAGGCACTGAGAGGTGAAGCAATTTGCTCTACTCACACAAGAAGTCAATGTCAGAGCATAAAGTTTAACGCCGATCTCTCAAGCCCATCCATTGCCTTAATCACAAGACCATCCTTCTCTAACTCAGTGAAAGCAATTTGGAATTTCTGGCAGATAAATGGATACAGTGGACCTCTAAGGCCATGTCAACATTGCAGTTAAAGGCCCTTAGCTGACCCAGGTTTAGCTGATTTGAGCTCAAAGAGCTGTAAAATTGCTGTGTAAATACCGGGGCTGGAACCTAGTCTCTAGAACCCCACAACCATAGGCAGTGAGTTATATGGGACCTTGGTGCTTGTGCTCCACCAATATTCCAAAAGGTGGCCCAGCTCCTGCATAGTACAGACCAGGGAACCTCCCCAGGCCCTGAGCTTTGGCGGGTCCTGGGCTACAGGGAGATGTGGTATCCGGCACAGCCTGGAGGGTTAGCAGGGGGCCAGATACCAGCAGCAGTGATCAACCTGCCCCCAACCTGCTCGGCTCCCTCCTCACTCCAAGCACTTCCTCCCCCTGCTGGCAAGAAGAAGGCAAGGAAAGTGCATTTACTGTTTACTGAACGTGTAGTTTGGAATGGTTACTTATGTAGATTTAAAAGACCATTTGTGACTGTTCAGTGCCAGTCCTTGGATTCACAATCCCTGCTGTTGAATATTTGCAGTGTTCTTTAGATCTAGTGCTTTGAATAGAGATATGTAGGAGATGAGGGAAGAGCTGGCACAGCTGTCTTTTTTATGGCATATTTAATTTATTTACATTCATAAGAGTGGACAGAAAAGACACTCATCCAATGCCTTAGGCACCTTTGACCAGCAGCAACCTCCACCGCATGCAGCATCAACCAATTAGACCATACAGCAAATGGTGGGAGGGAAAAGGAGGAAAACAACAAGGCCCACAGACAAAATTAGCCATTAAAGCACCCACCTCCTCCAAAGCCCCCGGAATAACTGAGTGTAATTGAATGTCAACAAATCTGCTACATTGGTGCAAGGATCCAAAGCCAAGGAGCAGTGATTATGCCTATCCCGCCAGCAGCTTCCCATCAGTTCAGATGCTCCTTTCCTTTTCGTAGGAAAGGAAAGCAGTTAGGAAACCTGCCGTTAGGAAATCTGCACAGGAGCTTTCAGAAAATCTGCCTACCAAGTGCTCAGGCAACTTGAATAGCCGAACACCAGCTTTGAAAATCCCTGGGACACTAAGGGTATGTCTACACTCGCAGCTTCTTGTGCGAGAAATATGCAAATGAGGCTAATCATGGAATATCGCCGTTATTCCTGAATAAAATCGGCGTAGCGGCATTGCACAAGAAGGTTTTTCTTGCGCAAGAAGGGGCAGTGAAGACAGCTCCTTCTGGTGCAAGAGCCTCTTCTGCAAATATGGCGGCTCATTCGGTATGCAAATGAGGCTTGGCGATATTCCATGCTTAGCCTCATTTGCATATTTTTCGTGCAAGAAGCTGTGAGTGTGGACATAGCCTAAATTCCCTATTCTACCCTTAAATGAGCATCCACATTGCTCTTGGCACCTGTCTGTGCTACTGGATATTAATGGTTTAGTCTGCAAAAGCTGCTCTTGCCCACTTTCTGTTTCACTTCTGCAATGTTCACGCAGGGAATGTGAACATTTGTGTTACTGTTACTTTAAAAACAGTGACCACCAGTCTCTCTCCTCCCCCACAGCCCTGAAGGCTACAGCTGCCTCATGACAGGATTCCTGATGTGCCTTGAGTGACTCTGAGTGGCAAGTGTGATATTTATACCAGGTCTAAGCTAAAAAGTTAGGTTAGCCCATAGGTGCAAAAAATTCAGTGCTGATTGACATAGTTAAGTAGTCAACCTAATCCCAGTATAGACAGGGCTAGGTCAATGGAAGAATTTTTCTATTGCCCTAGCAACCACCTAGAGGTGACTTTACTGCAATGGCAGGGTGTGACGGGACGCTACCGCCCTGCACTTGGGGGGACTGAGGCGAGTGCCGGAGGAGTCCTTGGGGGGTGGGGAGTCGGCCCGTCATGGGGTCCCGGGAACTGGCTGCGGACCCGTGGGCCGGCTCCACGGGATGTGGGGAGCACGGCGCGCCGCCGGAGAATGCCCCGGGAGGAGGGGCTAGCGCGGCGCGGGCGGATGACGTCATGGGGGGGTGACCCAGGTCGCATGCGCGGTGACGCCGGGTGCAGGAAGGGGGGAGGACGGCGAGGCGTGGGACAAAGGAGGAGCAGGTGAGGCAAGGGTCCCCGGAGGAAACTGGCCCCTAGGAGGGGCAGAGTAGGAAGCGGCCCAGGACAGGGTCACGTAGCCCGTGAGCGGGTGTGTTTAGGGGCACTACCCCCATCCGCTAGGCGGGGACCGGCAGTCCCTGCCTTAGGGTCCTGGGTTGGGGTTCGGAGTGAGGGAGGGCCCGAACCCCCCTACTCCGCCCGGCAGAGTGTAGCCAAGCGCATCCGTGAGACCAGCAGCCTAGGTCAAAGGCAAAAGTAGAGTGACTCCGGGACCAGGGGGACGAGACACGGGACTATTTTGGGGGTGCTTAGCCATAAGATGTATACAATAAAGAGGGTGACGGGAACCCACCAATGGCAAGAGTAGCGTGATCTTTTTACACAGGAGAACCCTCCTGTCACTGGAATGTGTGTCTACACCAGGGGTGGGGAACCTTTTTGGGGTCGGAGGCCACTGATCCCCAGAAAAATCAGTTGGGGGCCGCACACAAGTGAGACGCAAAAAAACCCCAAAAATCAACCCTTACAGTTGTGGCCCCCAACTGAAAAGAAGAAAAGCACACCCCACATTACCCTTGCACACCTGAATCTTGGGGCCCAGCTAGTAGATTTTGTGTGCTCCAGCCCCACAGTGGGGCTGTGAGGGGCTAGAGTGCCACTGCAGGCTTCCTAATGCTGGGGGGGTTGAGTCCTGAGCCTCATGGGTTGGATCCAGGCAAGCCGGGGGCCACATCTAGCCCCCGGTCCTGAGGTTCCCCACCCCTGGTCTACACACTACAGTATTTCTAAAGGAGATATAGACTTGGGCCTAAGAAGAACATCAGTGAGGTTTTGAAAACTCTAGCTGGGTACTCTGCTGAGGACCAAGCATCCAGACAGCATGGTCACCCAATATCACGTTATAAAGAATTACAGGCCTTCTTGAAATTGCTCAAGTCTCACCTTTATCTCCCTTCCTTTACCAAATAATACAACTCACTGGATCTTAGGTAGTACACTGGAGCATCTAGAAGCTAAACAGAGTACTGTACGTAAACTAATACAACACACATTCTGCTTTGAAATGTTGTCTTGTTCTCTGCCAAAAACAGCTGCCAAATGCTTTGAGAAGTGAAGGGGCGGGGAGGTCCTTGGAAATCTATGTGCACATGACTTGGCCAAGGTTATCCAGGAAAGGCCATTCAGACCTTTCTGCTGGGGTAGCTGTTCAGGGAAGTAACTCACCACAGAACTGAGTGAGCTGGCTACATGTTGACTAAATGCAGTATGTCCTCCACTCATGGATAGTTCATATAAAGGAAAACAGCCTACTATTGCTGCCAGTTATTCCTTTTATTCCAAGGGGAAAAGCTCACGGTTTAGAGCTGAAGGTTCAGGATTCTATGCCTGATTCCAATTGCTGGAATCCATGTGATTTGGGTGCTGAATGTTCAGGACAGTTAATGATAGAACCCCAAACTTTTGGGCCTATGTTTTAATCTTACTTCCACTCCTGAGAAATGACCATTTCATCCCTATAGCTCTGCATTTCTTTTAATAAATCACTTTTACATTTTGTATTTTTTTACTTTATTCTGCCTCCCATTCTCTGGGGTCTTTGATTTTATTAGCAACTACTCTTATCCTCTGATGCCGTGTGATCTGACCATTCCTCCTGCTCTTTGATACAGTAGCATGTGATCATGAAGTAGTCTGGAAAATTTGCTGTTGCATATGGAGTTAAATCATTTTCATTGCTACATGGTGAAGCTATTTGATTACTGTTGCCAGGAATTTTCCATTAAAATATGTTATCAATGCAAAATGCAGTTCCACAAAATTAAAAGTTCCCTCAAAATGTTTTGATTTTACCAAAATGTTTCAATTGTCCATTGGAAAATCAAAACCGAATATTTTGTTTTGGGTCAACCCAAACCAAAACATTTCAGTTTGTTGAACCAAATCTAAGTATTTTGTCACATCAAGTCACTTCAACATTAATTAGTTCTCTTGAGCTTCCACAGTTCCTCATGGAAGTTTTATCTTGAGAGCCTCATGCACCCATTCTCCTCTGTGGCGTGGGCTCTCTGGCTGGCCTACATCTCCCAGAACTCACAATGGTTTTGTTGCTAGTTGAACCAACATGACACATTGTGGGGGTCTTGATCAGGGTGCATCATGGGAAATGTATTCCAGTTGTAGTACCTAAATGTAGCACAGGTCCCACAAAGCACTGACACACATGAATTAATACCAAACTGAGCAAACCCAAAATCTTTTGATTAAAGAATGTAGCCATGTTTTGTTTTGCTATTTTGAAGCCAACATTTATTGGAACTTTCCATTCTACAAAAAATTTTGACTTGTCACCCTGACTTTAGAGGAAAACAGAATTTTAAGTATTGGAATTTCATATGGGATGCAAATTCCAATGTTTGACAAGCTCTATTACCAAGTATTAGAGAGTGAGACTGAGTCCTAAGAATAAATAAGCAAACCAGAGTTAAATATTGTTATCTTAATTTACAAATGAGGAAACTGAGGCACACAAAGGTTAATCTTTCACTTGTCCAAGGACAGTCAGCAAATAATTGTCAGAACTGGGAATAGAATCCAGGAGTTCTGATTCCCTGTCCACCCATGACAGAAACCATATAATAGGGGTAGGTGGGTGTTGGGAACACTTGTAACTGAAGACAACTGAGCTAACAATGGCATAGTCTGTGTAATGAGAATATTTAAAAAAATACTTTTTCCAGCCCACAGAGAAGAAATGTATTGCTTCATACTCCTACAATGCATTGTACTGTATTTCTTCTTGTGAATGCTATGTCAACAGTTTGTATAACACTCCTACTAACACATCCTTAAGTTAGAAGTAGGAAGTGAGTAATAATGCAGTGAAGTGCATCCCTTGTGTTATTTGTGTGTGTGCATGTAATACATTAGTGACAAGAGTGACTGCTCTGAGTCAATAAGAGAGATTAGGTTGTTGATTGCAGAGCAATATTACACAGAAACTATAAGTTGTCCTTTTGTTGCCCTCTTGCTTTCAGAGATATTTGTGTCAATAAATATAAATTGGTTCCTGCACTTCATAAGGGAGCAAAGACTTACCGCACTGAAATTACAGCTAGGAGCACAAAACACATTGCAAACTTGTCAGCCTTAGCAGAGCTACTTTAAAATACAAATTGACTCCTGCTTCACTATTGCATTCAGAGGGCTCTTCTTCTTAGACTGTTTTTTCCTTTTTGGTTTGTTTTCTAAAGATTCCTTCCCCGGTTATCATTTCTACACAATCTTCTTTACCCATCTGCTTCCCAGCAGCTATATCTCCCCAACCATCATTGGAACCCACCCAGCTACAACTGACTATCTGAGGTGCATGACAAGAAAGAATCAAACCTACGGTATGCCTATAATGGAATCAAAGACCCAAAGCATGGCGGCAACTGGTCTGAGTCAAACGACTCAAGCTCTCCGGGCCCAGGTTGCGCCGCTAAAACTTGCTCTGTAGCTTTTCAGGCTCAGAGAGGAGTCTAGGCTTTGGGATCATCCCTTTTTGTAGGATCCCCAGGATTGGGCTCCAGTCCAAGCCCCAGCATCTACACAGCAATTCTACAGCCCCCAGCCTGAGTCAGTTGACCTGGGCCAGCCACAGGTCTTCACAGCTCTGTAGATGAATCTACATAGCCAAAAAAAAAAAAAGCCCTGCAGCAGTGAGTCTCAGAGTCTGGGTCAACTGGGTTGGGCTTGTGAGGCTTGCACAATGGGCTAAAAATAGCAGCGCTGATGTGGAGGCTTGTGCTACAGCTGAGGCTCTGAAATCCCGTGAACAGGGCGGGTCTCAGAGCCTGGGCTTCTGAGCATACATCCAAGCAGTACTTTCAAACCCACACCTGGCCTGAGTCAGTTGACTAGGACTCGGAGAAGGGGCTGTTGAACTGCAGTGTAGATGCTGGCAACTGAGATGAAGACCCAGATCGGGGGCGCCATGTGTGGGAAGGATCTCAGAACTTGGGCTCCAGCCTGTGCCCAGACATCCACACAGCAACTTTCAGCCTCGCAGCCTTAGTCCCTGCCAGCTGACCAAGCCAGCCATGGCTGGGCCCCACGTCTTTCACTTCAGTGTAGATGTACCTGAGACTTGAAGCTCCAGGGGTTTCTGAGCTGAGTAGACAGATCCTTAGTTTCAAATTCACCCCTGGTATAAGTGGACACAGCTCTAGTCAACCTCAAAATGAGCTACCCCTGCTTAGCCCCAGAATCCCTGTGGTAAAATCATAAGAGCTGGCAACTTTGCATTTGGACTGCGGCACACAGACAGAGCACTAAGTAATGGGGGTATGTCTACACTACAGCGCTAATTCGAACTAACTTCATTCGAATAAGTTAATTCGAACTAAGCTAATTCGAATTAGCGCATCCAGACTTTAAAAACTAGTTCGAATTAGCATTTTGCTAATTCGAACTAGCATGTCCACATTGAGTGGACCCTGAACCGAGGTTAAGGATGGCCGGAAGCAGTGCCGGCAGGGCATCAGATGAGGACTTAGAGCGTGGAGCTGCTGTCTCAGGCTAGCCGAGGGCTGTGCTTAAAGGGACCCGACCCCCACCCCGGACAGACAGTTCTCAGGGGTTCCCCACTTGCAAAGCAGTTCTGGCTTGGAGTGCCCTGAGTGCCCACACTCGGCACATCACAGCACTCGGCCATCAGACCGGCTGCACTTGCCGCAGGCTGCCATCCGGGGGGCTGGGTCAATCGAGGGGCTACAGGAGAGCTTCCATCCCAAGGAGCCCACAGAGCCACCCCAGTCCTCCTCATCGGGGACTCGTACCCCATTCCTCCCTCACCTCCTTCCACTTACCCCTTCCTAGCCCCCCTTCCTGATGTACAAAATAAAGGACACGTGTGTTCAAAAATAGAATCTCTCTTTATTGAACAAAACTCGGGGAGACTGGGAAAAGGAGGTGGGAGAGGGGAAGAGAGAGGGTGGGAGAGGGGAGGGCAACTAAAATGATCAGGGGTTTGGAACAGGTCCCATATGAAGGCTAAAGAGACTGGGACTTTTCAGCTTAGAAAAGAGGAGACTGAGGGGGGATATGACAGAGGTCTATAAAAGCACGAGTGGTGAGGAGAGGGTGCATAAAGAAAAGTTCTTCATTAGTTCCCATAATAGAAGGACTAGAGGACACCAAATGAAATGAATGGGTAGCAGGCTTCAAACTAATAACAGAAAGTTCTTTTTCACAAAGCAAATAGTCAACCTGTGGAACTCCTTGCTGCAGGAGGCTGTGAAGGCTAGAACTAGAACAGAGTTTATAGAGAAGTTAGATAAATTCATGGAGGTTGGGTCCATGGAGTGCTATTAGCCAGGGGGTAGAAATGGTGTCCCTGGTTTCTGTTTGTGGAAGGCTGGAGATGGATGGCACGAGACAAATGGCTTGGTCGTTGTCTTCGGTCCATCCCCTCCAGGGTCCCTAGTGTTGGCCACTGTCGGCAGACAGGCTACTGGGCTAGATGGACCTTTGGTCTGACCCAGTATGGCCATTCTAAGCTCAGGGCTCAGGGTCGAGGGTCTCACTGGACCACCCTGATTTTCATGCAAACCTGCTCCTGGGTGGCCAGGCTGGCAGCTATCCTGCCCTAGATGGCCACTTTCCTGTGCCTAGTGCGGAGGTCGTGGATGACCGGGAAGAGGCGGAGGGCTGGGTGGCTGCGGGTGGCTGGTTTATGCCATGCCAGGTGCAGGGTCTGCTGGCTGGGTGCTGGCAGGCTTGCACCTGGCATGGGCACCGTAGCCAGACCGTGCCCCTTTAAGGGCTCCTGGGCCGGGAGGGGGGCAGACGAGTTTCCCTGGTGGTGCCCAGAGTGGCCACCTGGGCAAGCTGGGGAGGGCTAGCCTCCCACTAGTTCGAATTAAGTGGCTACACAGCCCTTAATTCAAACTAGTTAATTCAAACTAGGCATTAGTCCTCGGAGAATGAGGTTTACCTAGTTAGAATTAAGCGCTCCGCTAGTTCGAATTAAGTTCGAACTAGCAGTTTCCTAGTGTAGTGCCTATGAAAGTTAATTCGAACTATCGGCTGTTAGTTCGAATTAACTTTGTAATGTAGACATACCCTGGGAAACCATCAGTGCAGTATCTGCACACTTCACACATATGAATGTATATCTCCACATAACACCCTCGTGAGGAAAAGTATCATCACCTTTCCATAGCTGCAGAAATGAGACAGACATTAAATGACTTACTTAAGGTAACATAAAAAATTCTAAGGCACTACAGGGAGCTCAAGCCGAATTTCCAGCATCCCAGTCAAGTGCCATCACTAAGGCTGTGTCTAGACTACACAGTTCTTCTGGAAAAAGATACTCAAATTGTGATTTGGCCCATCTAAAGTGCAACACTGACATTAATAACCCATACACTTGTTTTCTGCTTTGTTTTGTCTGCATGATTTTATGTCGGAAGGGAAATGTGGAAAGGGAATAGCACACTGGAATAGACCAATGATCCACCTAATCCCTAATCCAGTATCCAGCTGTGGCATATACAGGGCACTTCAAAGGAAAGCAACAAATGAAATAAAAACAACTCTCTGTGCAACTCCCCTAAAGTCCCATAAAGTCCTCAGTTGTGAAAGACTTTATGCCTGACCCCATCTGGTTATCAGTTTGTTCCCTGAAGCATGAAGATTAATAGCCTCGTAACTTGTATCCAGAGTCACTGCGGATGGTATTCTTATTTATATATGTCTAAATCTTAATCTTGCCTTTGAATTCTTGTTCCCTCAGTCCATGACATCAAATTCCCCATTTTATTTTATTTAGTAAGTCTTATTAGTAAGGCTATAGTCGTATAGAGCCTTTATTTATTAAATGAGGATAAAGCACAAATGTCAGGTTAAATTCTATACTGATTAACTTGCCAACACAACTCAAAGTTATTGAATTTGACTCAGTGTTTTATAACATATAATAAAGCTTGCAGGATTTAAGCTACATATTGTGCAGTGCATATAGATAGTAGTTTTGAAAACAAGAGAAGAATTTCAAACCAGGGTGTCAGTAAAGTAGTTTACAGCAAAACACTGTAGGTCTACCAGAGAAAAATTATCCCATGAAATGTTTGCTGTGCTCTTCCTGAGTATTTTATTGGCCACACGTAACCAATCTGTTTTTTTTCTGGAGGAAAAAGTTTGCCCTCTTATTTCAGTTCAAGTGACTTTCCAGCCTGCTTCTATACTTTTAATTGCACTGTAGACCTTATGAATTTCAAAGCCCTGTACTGAGAGCACTGTATTTATCTATGATATAATATCCAAGAAATAAGTACAGGAATACTATCATTCTATCATTCGGATCATGGTATCATACAAATCTGTTGTTCTTCTTGCAATACACTGAGTATAAACTTTACTTAATGTAACATTTTGTTCATGAAAAAAACCAAAAACCTGTTTTAACAGCAGATAACTCACATTGGTTGGTTTGAGTTATGCTCCTGACCTTGACTTCTGTACTAACATTCTTAACCTAAAGTAAGTCATGGTATGTTATGGGTATTTGTGCCAAGGACCTTGTGTATAATCTTTAATAATAACTGAGGGGTAAAGATACTGGTAAATGTTATGACGGAGGAAATGAAGAACTGTGCCTTGCAGAATGAGCAAGGCATCCATATATTCTTTGGCAAGCACAGTGAGAAAGTGATCAGTCACCATACATTCTGAGAATTGTACCACTGCATATGTGGTCTGGTAGTGGAGAAATGATACAACTGCATTAGGAAACATTTGACTGGGCGATGGCAAAGGTAAGCAATTGTTATCTTTTGTATCCCCTCTTACTCTTTTATGGCCTATTGTTATTATTTTGTAAAGAAGCAGAACATGAATTCATAAGCCTCTATAAATCAGAAGTCAGTATAGATTTAGAGCATGTTTTAGAAAACTGGAGTTAGAGACAATGGTCACAAAGAAAAGGCTCTCCTGCCATTGGCAGTTCAAAGAGAGACCATGAGACTATGAAAGAATATCAACTAATAGAATGCAAAGGTAAAAATCTAAGACAGGTGTCAGACTGAAATAGGCTGTAGAACTTATGCCCATCTCTTTTTACAGTGTGCAACATGTAGGTCTTCAGTTTCTTGATCAATTAGGGTATGTCTACACTACCCCGCTAGTTCGAACTAGCGGGGTAATGTAGGCATACCGCACTTGCAAATGAAGCCCGGGATTTGAATTTCCCGGGCTTCATTTGCATAAGCGGGGAGCCGCCATTTTTAAAACCCCGCTGGTTTGAACCCCGTGCAGCGCCAGGGGTTGAGGAGTGGAATGAGGAGTAATGGTAGTTTGAACTAGGAAGCCTAGTTCGAACTACCTAGTTCGTGCCCCGCGTAGCCGCACTGCACGGGGTTCGAACCAGCGGGGTTTTAAAAATGGCGGCTCCCCGCTTATGCAAATGAAGCCCGGGAAATTCAAATCCCGGGCTTCATTTGCAAGTGCGGTATGCCTACATTACCCTCCTAGTTCGAACTAGGAGGGTAGTGTAGACATACCCTTATATGCTTTAGTGTAAGCTAAGTGATTTACACGGTGTTGCTTGGGTCCTTCAGTGAAATAATTTCTGTTTTTATTCATTGAAATCATTGTTCTGGGGAGAAGTTGGGGCTAAGGAGTTCAGTAGGCACATTGCCCCAGGGAGGGAAGACAACAGCAGCCCTTTCTCACCAAAGGAGCTTGGGTCCAGGTGAGTAGCGCGTTTCTATGGCTGCTGCAACTGCAGCGGGCACGGCTGGGAGAGGGGTGCATATCCCCCAAGCTGGGGCTCAGATACGCAGACCAACAGACAGAATCTCACTCTCTAAAATATATAGTAGATAGCTGTCCCTTTCTCCACCCCTGCCTATTTGTCCCGGTCCTCATTACTGGCACCTGGCTGCCCTCTGTGGTCATTTTAGAGCATAAACGTTGATGCTAGCAAACTCTTCCCTTTCCATGTTATGAGAATCAATTGTATTCCAGGCACATCCCATTGCCCAGACACAAACAAACCATAATCTTACTTTAAGATATGATAAGAGGAAGCTGCATCCCAAATTTGGTGGTCTTAGCTCTTACAATTTGGAATGAGTTCTTGAACAAACAGATTCACAGACAGACAGACAGATGACAGACACACAGTCTCTCTCAAATATATTTGGAATCTTTTATCTACTATATATTTGTGTCACCCTGCCACAACAACATTTATGTATACAATCAACTAAATTACACGCTGGCTTACTCTCTCTGCAATCCCTCTGATTCCAGAGCAAAACTTGATCATCTTTCTCTAGACCAAAAGGTATTTAGGCAGATACCAAGACACTGTCCAATCTGAGAGAATTCTATTCCATAGGGAAAATAGCTATTGGAAATAAGCTCAGGACATTATGTTCACCCTGCAGCCCTAATCAGATTGGCACACCAATATTGGCTTTCTACTTACCAGAAATGGATCCCATTGGAACCTTTGTTGTCCATATACTTGGTTCTGTACCACTATAGTGGAAGCTGCACTGCACAAATTGCTTAGCTTATTTCAAGGTAAGGGTGCAGTGTAGACACACCCTAAGTGAGCCATAGTACTGAATTAATGTGTTATAACACATTAATACAACATGAGTTGGTAGATACTGATACAGACACACTCCCTCTCAGGAGTGTCCTCTTTTTTGAAAGTTTAAATATGGTAACCCTACTGAGTTCTATCTGTCTAAGCCATGTAGACCACTTGAGTAACATCACAGGAGAGGCCCTTTAGCAAAATGAGTGGCTATTGCACCTTGGAATCCATGCTTTTGTACAATTCTGGCTTTTACAGAAGTGATCTGATTTTTATAAAAATATTGCTGTATTGGGATTTATAGACCAAATGAACATGATGCCTCTTGCCCAGAAAGGTACTTGAATTCCGGTTCCAGGAGTGGTTTTGATATTCATTCTTCCCCTGCCCCCTTGTAAGATAGCAGCTGGCATTTTAGCCACAGACGCCATTTTGGGTTGCAAAACAACAACTGGAATCCATATTGGTGTTCCTTCTTCCCCCCTCCTTTTCCTGCGCTTCCACATGGTAGCGGGAAACCCTGGTAGTCACCTTGGTATAATCTGCCCAGTGTCTGAGATCACATGGGCAGGGGCTGTATGGATACATCGAAGTCTGCCCAACAACTGCAGGCTATATAGGGCGTAGCCTAGGGCAGCTCACCTGAGAGTCAGAGTGTTGTTGCAGTCTCTCAGAGTGGGTACGCCGGTCTCATGCTTGGGGTAGCTGGGTGGGAAAGGCTCACTTGCAGGCAAGGAGTGTGTGGCTAGCCACCGTACCTTATTGTCATCCTCATACTTACCGTCACGACGATGAAGGGGAGGGTAAAATAACAGAGGCCTGTCACCACCTACGGTGATCAGATAGCGCCACCATTCCAGCTGCTGTTGTTCCTGCTTGCTGGACTGGCCTCCCCTGATCATCTGGACTTGTGTTGCAAGAGCGAGGGAGAAAGCTGCAGGATTTGCTACAGTTCTGGTGGCTCTCCATCTAGCCACCTTTCTGTCCTGGGGTCTATCTTGTGTCACAGTTCAGTGCATTTTGTTTCCTTAGTCTTCCTGTAACAGTGGGGTCCTTATCTCTGTATGTATATAGTTTGTACTTACCTGTTATATCTTGTCTATTCTATTCTCCTTGTTAATAAAATCCATTCAGTTTACCATTCTGGTCTGTCTTCATATCTTTAGAGTAAGCTATTAACAACCCGATGATAAATGCGGGTGTGGGGACGGGCCTGACCGTTGAGATTCCTTGCGGCCAAGGTTTCTCGGCAAACATCCTGAGCAAGGAAGAGAAGACTAATGTACATGAATATTGGATGGTGATAGCCAGGAAAGCATCTGAAGCCAGGTTTTTTTCAGGCTCAGCTGTATGAAGTGTCTATGGAATCTGCCTCACAGCAACACACATTTCAAAATGGTTGCTTACTAATATTTGCAAGAGCACAACAGATGTGAAAAATCAGCTGGGGCACAGTAAGCAATGCGGAAGGGCATCTGATTACTTCTCTACAAAGGAAGCATTTGTTAGAAAGACCTCCAGCTATTTGCTGGCGTGGACACTGTTTATAATACAGAGGTCTTTTCCATAGTGACAGCCTTTCCATTATAACTGATTTTGACCCTCTCGACCTCCTCTCTAAAATGTTCATCATTACTGTCAAACAACAAATTTGTTTGTATGGAGAAAGTTGGCAAATGAATAATTTTTTTTTGCCAAGTCGTATATACTTTGGCGATTTGTTTTTAAAATCTGGGGCATGTAATGGAACACAGAAGCCCTTTAAGCCTAAAGGGGGTCAGAAGATTCCATTCCAGGAACCCTGGAATGAACAAAGGGACCGGAAATGGCCAAAGCCAGAAGAGAGGAAGCAGTCCCGGGGAATTAATAGCTGAATGGGAAAAATCCAGAACACTGTCTCTTTAAGAGCCCAGGCTCAGGAGCCCTGTACTGTAGTGTGGGAGGCAGGAGTCCCCTCTCTTCTAGCCAGTTGGGAGGAGCTTTCTGAAGGAGGGCAATCCAGATGCTGCCTTCTCCAGCAGAACAGGGGAAAGTATAGACTGGCCTGAGGTTTTATTGGGGCTGAATGCTAGTGTCTATCTGAAGATAATGAGGTTGCCTACCTCAGGTTGGGCTGAAGGAGCAGGCTGGGTGGAGGACTGTCATTGTCCCCAGCCCCCACCTGAACCTTGAAATTAACAAAGGAGACAGGGAAGGGGGAAGAGAAAGTTGCCATGGGCTATGAAGAAGAAGCAGTAGAGGATGAGGAATGGTCTCAGATCAAGACAAAAAAAAAGACTAGCTCTTTCAGGATTTGAAGTGTAGAAAGGAAAACAAAAATGGGGTAAGATGTAAGTAAGATGGTGAGAGAAAGGGTTATCAAAGAGACAGTAAGAGAAAGTAGGAGAAATTTAACAAAGGTTCAAAGCTTGCAGAAATATATAAGCAAATTCAAAGAAAGAATAGAATTCAAAGTAAAAGTAAGTGTATGTCTGGTCTTATCATAAACAATGAAACTGAGATCTCCAACTTAGGGTATGTAGGCAAAAGAATTCCAAAAGTTCAGGAGTGATATTAATCAAATCAAAGTAAGGATGTCAATGTGTAGTTGACTATACGATGAATCAATAAGCCTAGACTTATCGGTTAATCTTGTCAAGTACACACATTTCTTCCCCCCCCCCCCTTGCTGCCTCTGATATCAGAGGCAGCAACGGGAGAAGCAGGAGCTGTGGGGAACTGAATTAAAGCTGGTTCCCCCCAGCACCAGCTGCAGTGCTGCTGCCCGCCAGGGTGGGGACGGGAAGCAGCCCCTGTCCTTGGGAAATGGAGGAGCCTCTGGCCATGGGGAGCTCAGACCCCCTTCAGAGAGGTGCTGCTGCCACTCCACGCTACTGCCTCTGTATCAGAGGCAGCAGCATGGGGCAGCAGGAAGCTGGTCTGCACGGGGAGCTGTTTTTTAACTGGCTCCCCTTGCAGACCAACTCCCATCAGGCACCCTGCACTGCCACCTCTGATATAGAGCCAGCAGCGTGGTATAGCAGGGGGCTCCCAAGGAGTGGGGCCAGAGTGCACTGGCTGCCAGTCCTGCCCCCAGGGACTATTGAATAGTCATGTAACCACTAAGTTTTTGTGTAGTAACATGACTATTCAATTACCCAATATCTAACATCCCTAAATGAAAGCGTTTTATGAGGGTGAAAAGGGTTTATTGAGGAAAACTGTAGATTTAAATGGCTGGACAAAATTTACTAATTTAAACAAAAATGTTAGTGTTACAGGAGCTTACTTCTATATATGGGGAAAAGGACTGCTGCCCATAGATAGGAAACAACCGGTGGAGATAGCAATTAGAAAACCAACCAAGATATTTATAAGACATAATGCTTATAAGGCCTATTACCTTCACACCAAATGTGGGGGAAATCACACTTCTTGAAAAAAAATGTAATACTACTGGAATATTTGGGGGAAATGATGTAATAATAGAGACACAAAGTGGTGAGACTAGAAATGGAGGACCAAAAAAGCATAAGGACTAAGAGTTTTATGATAATGCCTGGATATTAAAAAAACATATGGCATGCTATGGAAGGAAGGCATCCTATATAAACTAGCCAAAATTGAAATAAAAGAGAGAATGTTTTGGACAATAAGGGCCTTTTTAAGTGACAAAACCATTCAAATCAAAATGGAAACAACTTTATAAAAAACCTGTAACTTATAAATGGAATATACCACAAAGAAGTATTATTAGCCCTACGCTGATTTCTATGACGATAAATGAAATTCTTCCAGAAAGTGTGCAGACAGGAATAGGTAATTCCCTTTTTGCAGATGACTATGCTATATGGACTAAGTATAAAAGACTTAAAGTAGCCAAGGAAAAGATAAATGAGGCATTCTCAAGAGTTTCCAAGGAACTGAATGATTGGGGCTTTAAATTTTTACTTGCAAAAACTAAGGGAATGTTTTTATCAGGGAAGACTGACATTTATTTCTTGATGGTAAAAAAAATCGGTTCAAAAGTTTATGTTCCCAGGAATCATGTTTGATAATAAGTTAACTTGGACAGGTCACATACATATTGTCATACGTAAGTGTACAAGTAAGATGAACTTACCTGTAAATATAACTAGAAACAAATGAGGTGCCAATAAAAAGATATTAACAATGACATATAGGTAATTGATTAGACCAATTTTAAACTATGGATGCCACATCTTTGGTTCAAAAACAATTCTTAGAAACCTGGAACGGCTCCAGACCCAAGCTCTGCAACTGACATGTGGTGCAAAGATAACACAAATTTGTACCCTGCAACTTGTGATTGAAGGAGTACCTATTAAACTATTAAATCTAATCTTTTGGGCAAAGGTAAAAGTGAATCATGAATACTGAAGTACACAACAGATTTATGAGGATTGTTGGGAGCTTAGTGGACAAAAAAATAAGGATTGCAACAGACTTCCTTATACTATCAGGGTCAAAAAGTGGGTAAAGGAAAAAAATCAGTTCTCTCAATTTTAATCATGGGAAATAATGACAGATAGACAGTTATTACCCCACTTGTGGATTTGGAATAATATGAAAAAAAAGAAGGAAAAAACTCCACACATTACACCCAATGACATTTCTATTTATGAAATATGGGACCAGCTTTGCCAAGCTGATACAGACAGATCAAGAGATGACAGGACGGATAGAATGGGAACACCTTTCTGTGTTCCCAGTCTTAGAATCTGAAATCTAAAAGGCTATTGTATTGCGTGACTATTGTAATAGTTGAACTAATGAGGCTAAGGTTGGTGCTAAATTGGCTATGTGACCAGTGGCAGCTGTAACTTTATCTGATTCCTTGTCAGGCAATATGGCAATCAGAACAGGAACTTGGGAAAGCAGCAATGACATAATACATGACTATGGAACTAATGCAAGTAGATATCTGTGTAGCAAGAGCATAGATTCCAGCATGTATCAGAATACCTGGAAGTGAGAGGGCTGACACAGCAGCAGAAGAAGCTCTAAAAAAGAAGGAGGTTGATACTGAGACAGTCTTAAGTAGACAAGCATTTACTTCGTGGTTACGAAGGAGCTTGTGGACCCAGGAAACAAATGGAGAAAATTTCAAGATGTATGTATGCTCAAAAATCGAAAATAAGACTCTAATTCCCAGTCATCACAGAAAAAGTGAAGAAGGCATTTTTAGAGTATTAGCAGGTCTTTGTGACTTAAATAAGTTTAACTTACTCAAAAGACATGAGGACAGACTGTGTAATGTGAGCAGAACCAAAGAAACTGTCATGATGGGTTGGGTCACAGAGATCCCTTGGGACTGTCACCTGATGGGCTAATCATACCACTGATCCCTCCTACGTGACTACGGGGGTGCCCCACCACCCTCCCCTGATGGGCCAGAACCTCTGGTCTCCCCCAGAAAAGGTACTGAGTTGGGGTCACAACCCACTGCAGAACAAAACAGACACTGAGAGCAGCTCAGTTCTGGGAAGGGTCTGTCACAGGGACTTGACACAGCACCCAGGTACACAACCCCGAAGGGGCTAGAACCATAGATAAACTCATCTTACACTACATACAAATTGTATAGACAGCAAGCTCATAAGTTGTTCACTCTCTTTATCAATGAAAGAGAGCGATGCGTAGTTCTCATTCTCCCAGGTACCAATTACACCGAGTGTAATAATAAACCAAAGAGATTTTGTTAAATATAAAAAATAGAATTTAAGTGGTCTCTAGTGATAGCAGACAGATCAAAGTAAGTTATTACGCAAAATAAAACAAAATACACCAGCTAAACTTTAATATTCTAAGAAACCTGTTGTATGTAATCTCTTGCCCTAACAGTAATTTCAATTACTTTTTCTCACAAGCTTGGCAGCCTCTTAGTTTGGCCTCAATCCTACCTCGTGTTCAGTCTTAGATGTTTCCCGCAGTCATCTGATTGGTAAGCAGTAGGTGTTTTGGTGACTGGTGACTTGCCACTGCCAGCTCTACAATTGCTTTGTTTCCTGTCTATAAATAGATTTTGCCAAAGGCAGGAATCCTTTGTGTTCAGGAATCCAAAAGAAAAGTATCACAACCAAAATGGGTTCCAGCATCAGGTGACTAGGCCACATATTTTGGCATACCATAGTCCATAGTCCAGACTCACAGGAAGAACAAGACCATAGTCTTGAGTATCAGGCCATTAAGTTACTTGAGTATGGCTAATGGCATTCACAAGCATATCTAAATACATAAACAGGTTTATACTTCATATTTCTAACTTTAAGTGCAGTAATTACTCATGCGCACACATAGAATATATACATTCAGCAGATTACAGTCTTTTCGAAGACAGGTTATATGCTACATTTTGCATAAAGCATATTCAAAATAGACTTATTCATATTCAAAAACATATCTCCATTAAGAATCTGGAGGTGCAATGTTAGAACTATTAATCGTGTTCTATGGCACTATGGGCAATATTCTATGGAATGAAAATTTGTTATGAAAAATTGAGTTGGCTCGGTATCACAGATTTTTCCCTGAGAAGATTAGTGATAATGTCAAAGAAATCAAATACTGAGTAAAACAAACAAACAATCCAAACCGCTGACTATGTTTCCTTAAGGAAACTAGACTGAGTGAAAGGATGTTTATAACAAACAAAAAACTTGGCTAAAAATGAATGAAGAAAGTGGAAGTTATAGCCTTGTATGAGGAGGCTGCTGAAGAAAAAAAGAATAAGGAGGCGGCTGCTGCTACAACCAAAGAAACAAGAGTAGGCAAAGAAGGGGGAGATGCTGATGGGTGAAGGAAGCCAAATCTCCAAATAGAAAGGAATGAATCTAATGGCTCTGTGAAGAATAGATTGGAACACAAGAGCTCTGTATGAGGTAGAAGAGTCAGCGCTGAGTATAAATATTTGTTTATGGGGGTAGACTTCATTTGTGAGACTTTGAGAATAATTTTTGAAATGTTTCTATTATTAAACTGGTCCCAGCTTGCGGAGAGGGAGGACGGGGAGGCTAGCCACAAAAGATTATAAAAGTCTCTAAGGAGGTGAGAAGAGAACAGGTAGGTTGCTGTGGAACCACTTCTGGCCATGTGGAGATGCTCAGAAGGCAGTTGCATGGTTACAGGGCACTAAATATGCAAACAATATGCAAGACTGATGCTTCCAAACTTGGGCCCAAGAATCAACACCTAAATCCCCAAGCACTTTAACAGAGATGATCTAACAAAAGTCAATGGAATGTGAGGGTGTTCAGCACATCCTTACTCCGGCAACCTTCATTTAGGTGCCTAAAATGGATTCAAGGATTGCACTCTAACCACCAAGGATGAAATCCTGCCCCACTGAAGTCACTGATAAAACTTCCATTTTAGCCTGCATTTTTGGAAGATTTGGTGAGTTTTCCAAGTCTTTTTTCAGCCATATAATATCTACAAAAGAAGGAAGAGCTGGTTTATGGTTTGATAATATATATTTGCACACATTCTGTAATACCCAGCTTATATTGCTCAGTTAAGATTGAGGCCTGGTTGTGCAAAAATACATAGGATGAAAGAGTCTTCACCTGGGAGTTTACAATCTTACTAAATATTTTAGAAATGTTTAGGTGTCCATTTGTTCAAGAACTCCTAAAAGGTAAGAGCTAGGATCACTTGGTATGTAGCTTCCTCTTATCATAACTTAAAGCAAGGTAAGGGTTTGGTTGTGCCATGACAATGGGATGTGCCTGGAATTTGATTGTTTCACTTCAAATGGAAAAAGGCGGGGTCTGGCAGGAGGGACAGTTATACTGCAGAATGACCATAGGGGGCAGCAAAGGGCCAGGGATGGGGACCGGGACAGCTATAACCCCACTGGGCCAGAAGGAGGCAAGAATGGAGAAAGGGACAGCTATGTACTATATATTTCAGAGAGTTTGTCTGTTTGTGTGTCTGTTTGTCTGTCTGCCACCACATGAGGGACATGCACCCTTTCCCCAGTTGTGCCCACTGCAGCAACAGTGGCCATGATCAGGTACTTCTCACCCAGCCCCAAACTGCTGCTGGGGTTGTCCCCTCTCCCCAGGGCAGCCTGTATTTTGAACCCCTTATCCTCTGCCCCACCCCAGATCAATGATTTAAATGAAAACAAACAACACTTATTTGAGTTAAGGATCTGAGCACGCCAGGTAAATCTTCTAGTTTCATTAAAAGCAAAATATATCACAAGACATTAACAAACAGGAAGGAGAAAAGTGGGAGGAAGCACAATAGAAGTGATAAGATCCAACACAGGTAACAGTGCGCACAACTTGAATGTTCTGAATCAGTTAAATGTCATTATCTTTTAAATCTTCTATCAAACCACAACTCCCTAATAATCCCTCTTCCAGCCTCTTAAAAAAAAGAGGACTGGGGAGAATGACCTTGGGCTCATTGACCAAATTCTTCAAAAGCATCTAGTGATTTTAGTAGTCGTGAGTTCTGAGAACCTGGCTTGAGACACATTAAATGGGTCTGATTTTCAAAAAATGCCCAGCACCTGCTCTCAGAAATCTGACTTCCTGTACGAAGATTCAAGGTGGCCACCTGAAGATTGAGTCACTAACATGTTTGAAAATGCAGGTGGTGAATTATTTATTGGTTTGTTCTCCAACCACATCTATACACACTACCCCTAATTTCTGGACCTATTATCATGCACATTCTTCTCCTCGGGATGCCTGTCAATAGTGACGCAAGGGTTCTCCCACTCTCCCTTGTTATCCGGGTTGGGTCCCTGTAAGTACAAGATGCCAAGGCTATAAAGTCCACTGACTCATCAATGAAAGAACAAAACCCACCATTTTGACTTCTCATGAGCAGCATATTGCTAATGCAGCATACTAGAATTTTTGCATCAGGGAAGCAGCCTCAGGGCTGGAATGAAGTGCCATCTTGCATGTCTTTCAGCTCTGAAGGTGAGTTCCTCTGGTAACTAGAAGTTTTAACGGCTTCATTTTGCACTGATTGAGGTTTTTATCCCACAGTAGGGTTGCCAGGCGTCTAGTTTTTGACTGAAACACCCAGTTTTGAAAAGGGACCTTGGCAACACCATTAAAAGTTCAGTTGGTGGTGCAAAGGGGGCCTGGAACTTAAGATAGGCCACCTACCTACCCTGACTCGATGTGGCTGCTGGAAGCAGCTGCCAAGGGTCTGCAGCCTAGGCAGAGGAACAGTCAGGGAAGGCTCCAAGCTCTGCCTTCACCTGAGTGCTGGCTCTGCAGCTCCCATTGGCTGGGAACTGCAACCAATGGAAGCTGCAGGGGCAGTGCCTACAGGTGTGAGGGTAGCATGTGAAGCCTCCCTAGCTACCCATGCACCTAGGGGCCTCAGAGACATGGCTGACAATTCCTGGGAACCGCGGTAAGTGCTGCTGGGACCCTGCAACCCTCTTACGCCCCAGCCCTCTGTCCCAGCCTGGAGTCCTCTCCTGCACCCCAAATTCCCCACCTCACCCCTCCACACCCCTAGCCAGAGCCCACACACTTTGGCCCCGGCCTGGAGTCCCTTCCTGAATCCCAAACACCTCATCTCTGGCCCCATCCCAGAGGCCACACCCCAAGCCCAGAGTCCACATTCCCCAAAACCCAACTGCCTGCCCCAGCCATCTCCTGCACCCCAAATCTCTCAACCCAGGCCCAATCCAGAGCCTACATCTTTAGCCAGAGCCCTCACTCCCCCCCACCTCTTAACCGCATGCTTCAGCCCAACGCAAGTGAGTGAGAGTGGGGGAGCAGACCCACTGACAGGAGGTAAAGGGGGCAATTGCCCAGGGGCCTGAGTGATTAAAAGGGCCCAGGGTCCTCTGGCTGCTGCTTCAGTAGTGGCAGCTGAGAGAGCTGGGCCCTCTTACGTTACCGGGATGGACTGTAGGGCTCCTAGGTGCATGCTCCCGAGTCCCAGTGCCTGCAGGGGACTGCAGAGTGGCTCTGCGGGGCTGGTGGTGCACCTCGCCGGGCAGTGCTGGGGCAGGAGTGGGTCTGGGCAGCCAGCGGGTGAGTTGGGACAGCAACCCCCCAGCTGCACTGGGAAAGCAGAGCCAGGGGGAGGAGACATCCTGGCTGGGGCAGCAATCGCTGCAACTTTGTAACCACGTGTGCGGGGAGGGGAGAGCCAGGCTTGGAGTGGAGAGAGTGGGGCAGAGCTGGGCACAGGACTGCTGGGGGGCAGAACTTGGCTGGGGATCATTAGGGGACAGAGCTGTACGGGAGGCAGCTGGTGGGGCAGAAGATGAAGGAGGATGGGGGGGATGCACCTCCAGGCAGGTGGGGGATGTGGCTGCGACTGACCAAGGAGTCCTCTGATTGTGGGGTAGCCCTCGGGGTTTGTACCAGTGAGCGGGGGGTGGCTTGTGGCTTCGTCTGAGGGAGGGGAACAGGGAGCCCATTGACTGTGCTGTCCCGGGGCCTGGAATTCCTGTTGGTGGACCTATGGGGGAAAGGGACGGGGGGAGGGGCCCCAGAGAAGGGGCAGGACGTCAGGCAATGGGCAGGGCAGTGGGTGGGCAAGGGTGTTTGAAAGTTGGCAACCCTAATCCCACATGAAAATTAAAACTTTTAATGTTTCAAAAACAACCACGAGGTCTTCAGCCTTTTGGAGTCTGTGCGCTCATCCCAAAGCTGCTGGAAGTGACAGAAGCCGAGAGAGAGGAAACCCCAAGGATACACACAGTATGTTGACGGGGACAGTACCGTAAACAGTAATTACTAGCTGAAATGTTCTTTCTTTCAGAATGCTGGTTGGTTTTTTTCCCGTTTACAGCTCTCTTATTCCGGGTAAAGATATCACCTCATCAACTTTTTTAAAAGTTTTTTCCTCCTGCTTCTGCTTTTTTTCTAAAAAATGTTTGAAATATAAGGAATATCATGGTAACCATGGTACCCTCATGACATCATGGTTACCATGAGAACAAAGCTGGGATAGTGTCATCAGACTTCCTTCCCCCAGCTATGTGATGTGCTTTATATTTAATAGAGATGGCCAAACCCCTCGGAAAGCAGCCCTGCTTCATTTCATCGGTAAAGTCAGGAACCTCTTTGTAGCTCACAAAGGTAAACTCCCCTCGGTTGCTTCTTTCCATTTTATCACAATTAGTTGAGGACTAGCCGTAAGGCACCACCTCTATTACAAATTATGTTGTGAAATACCCAAGTGAGGGAGACAGCCATGTTGTAACCGAGTCCCCTGAGACACCTGAGGATGTCATACAGATGGGAGCCACTTGGCAGCATAGGTTCTGACACCGTTTGTAAAATGAGGGTTGGGTGGGCACTTGCCAGGCAAATCCTGTTTAAATTATACTTTAAAAGCAGTTTGACTAACACAGCTTCCTCACCAACAAGCATGGTTTCTCTGAACCAAAGGCCTCCTCCTGCAGTGAGCACTGCACAGGCTCCATTGGTGGGAAGGGAGCTCTATGGGAATACAGAGACCCACCTGCACAGACGACATTGCAGGATCAGCGCCTCTGTGCAGCAGTGGATGCTGAGACCTGAGACTAGTGGGTCAGAACCTGCACATGATTAATCTTGAAGTTTGTTTTATAGCACTTTGTGTTCAAAATAAAAAGCTGGTGGGAGGAAAGAGGAAGACATTCCATGTGGTCTGGTGGCTGTGAATGCCAAAGTGACACACTCTCCGGAGTACACAAATACTGCTGGGCAAATGCAGTTGTCACCAGAATTGTGGCTTTTATTGTACCTTTAGTTTAAGTAATATCCAAAAGCAATTGCCAGCTATTTCAATAGCAAAGGATTTCCTTTATTACAACAGCCAGATATGAGTCATTATACACTTCAATGAGCAAACTGTACATTCCCAACCACTATTTTAAATAGCTTTTCCCCCTTCCAATCCTACAAAGTTTAAGTAAGTCCTCCTGCAACACAACCCTTTAATTTTATATTTAATCCAAAGAAAATATGATCAACTGGGTGTTAATACTCAAGCATAGAGTAACTGAATGGATGTATATTGCATTTAAAAGGGAATAAGCTTTTTCAGAGCCAGCAGAAAAATGAAACATTTACAAAATTTAAAAAGCCCACATTCATAAGTGGTGTGTTTTAAGTTTCACCCATGCACTTTTAAGACCTGGGGTTATCTTCATACCTTGTCTCTGTAGCTTTCTTGGTATTTATATGCATCGTCTGAAAACCTGTAATTTCTCTTACAAATTCAGTTTGTTTTGCCTTATACAATCTACAATGGGTATCTCTCCCTTTCTTAATCTTGGCATAGATGCCAGTATAAGAAAGGCAGTGCAGAAAAGGAAGACAGGCCAGCTCCTCAACTAGTAAAGTTTGTTGAAACTATTCTGAGTTACATCTGCAGAGGTGAGCAGCAGGAGCCAGGGAGCAACAAAACCGGCCAGGCTGGCAGGACTCAGGAGGTGCTGCCTGGAGATCAGGACCTGGGGCTGGCAGAGCTGGTGGAAGGTCAAGAGTGGGGCTGGCCCTTGGGTACAGGGAAAGGGTATGTCTACACTACCCTCCTAGTTCGAACTAGGGTGGTAATGTAGTCAACCGGAGTTGCAAATGAAGCCGGGGATTTGAATTTCCTGGGCTTCATTTGCCATTTTTAATGGCAACACGCGGCTACACGCGGCATGGACTAGCTAGGTTGGATTAGGCTTCCCATTCCGAACTAGCTGTACGCCTCGTGGAACGTGTGTAGCCGCACGGCACGGGGTCCGAACTAGCCGGCATTTAAAAATGGCGCCGGCCGGCATCATGCAAATGAAGCCCGGGAAATTCAAATCCCAGGCTTCATTTGCAACTCCGAATGACTACATTACCACCCTAGTTCGAACTAGGGGGGTAGTGTAGACATACCCAAACAGAGTACAAAAGAAGAGGTTACGTACCTCGTAACTGTAGTTCTTCGAGATGTGTTGCTCATGTCCATTCTGATTAGGTGTACGCGCGCCGTGTGCACGGATTCCAGAGCTTTTTTCCCTTAGCAGTATCCATAGGGCCAGCAGAGAGCCCCCTGGAGTGGTGCCGGTATACCGGTGCACATATACCCCTGCTGCCCCCTCCACTCCCTCAGTTCCTTCTTGCCGGCTCCTTCCGACACGGGGAGGCGGGTGGGATTCAGAATGGACATGGGCAACAGATCTTGAAGAACTACAGTTACGAGGTAAGTAACCTCTTCTTTGAGTGCTTGCTCATGTCCATTCTGATTAGGTGAATCCCTAGCCATATCTCCCCCCTGGAGGCGGGGTCGGAAGGTGACTAACTACCTAATTATCCTTCCGCAGATCTCAGAACTGCCCTCCCAACGGCAGCATCCTCCATGGCCAGTTGCGTAATCACATAATGTTCCGCAAAGGTATGCACTGACGACCAAGTCGCTGCCCTGCAGATTTCCAAGATCGGCACATGAGCTAGGAATGCTGCTGAAATCGCCTGAGCTCCCGTGGAATGGGCCGTTATGCACGGCAGTGACCTACCCGCAACCTCGTAGCATAGATGAATGCAGGCAGTAATGCATAGACGAATGCAGGAACACTGGTACTCTGCTCTCCGGCATACCTTCAAAATGAAGGCTTAGTCTGGTGGCCGAGTGACGGCCCTGCGCCTCTCTTGGAGTCCGACCGAGGACCTCTATGCCTACCCCTAAAGAGGTCGGGGCGGCTATTGTTGCGGCTGCTCCTATGGACCGTATCAGTGCTTTGCCCATGCTGAAAGGGTCTGGGATAGCTTCTAGCCTGGAGGGAACGCCTCTGTGGGGCCGGGGTGTGTCTCCCTAGCGACTTCAGTGTCACTCTCGAGTCCTTCAAGCTATGAGGCTTGGAGTCAGTCTGCTCTGAAAACAGGCCTGAACCCTCGAAAGGTAGGTCCTGGATAGTGGTCTGCACCTCGGACGGGATGCTGGACACTTGTAGCCATGCACTACGCCTCATGACCACCCCAGTAGCCATAGTGCACACAGCTGAATTGTCTGCATCCAGAGCTACCTGGAGGGACATACGCGCCACTGCCTTGCCCTCCTCCGTCATGGCCCCGAACTCTTGTCGGGATTCAGGGGCAAGCCGGCTGCCAAATTTTTGCATTGACGCCCACGTGTTAAAGGCATAACGCCCCAGCATCACTTGCTGGTTCGCTATATGTAGCTGAAGGCCCCCCGTGGCATAGGCCTTCCGGCCAAGCAGGTCCAATTTCTTGGGCTCTTTCACCTTTGGGATGGGGCCCGGAGGCCCTTGATGCTCCTTCTGCCCTGTGGCCTGCACTACTATCGACCCCGGGGCTGGATGGTTGAAAGGATGCTCATGCCCCGCTTGAGGCACGTAGTACCGCCTCTCCACACCTTTCTGGGTCATCGCAATGGAGGCCGGTGTCTGCCACAGGGTCTTTGACAGCTTGTCGACTGTTTTATTCAGTGGGAGCGCCACTCGCCCAGGGCCCGCTGCCGTCAGAATGTCCACCATAGGATCTTGGTCCTCATGGACCTTCTCGTGCTGGGTCGCTAGGTTAACCGCCAACCTTCAGAGCAGCTCCTGGTGTGCCCTTGCGTCCATTGAAGGGGGCTGAGGTGTGGAGTCCGCCAGAGCCTCGTCCGGCGATGACGATGAGGACTTTCTCGGAGGGACTACCTCCTCCCCACCAAGCTGCACCTCTGGTTCCCCTCCAGCCAAAATGCCCATCTGGGCCGAGCCCGGCTGGACCGTGGCCTCCTGCCCTTGGGCAATTATCTGAGGCCTAGGCATTGTCGCCATGGGCAGGCTTTCTTTGGGCGGAGGGGCTCTTAATGGAGTGGCTGATGGGGCGCTACTTCTTCAGGACGACCCAGCCACCGACACCGTAGGAGGGGGCCCCTGGGCCTGGTGGTAAGCCCAGGGCGACCAGAATGGCCACTGAGGTTGTCACCGATTCAGCCTCGGACTCCGATGAATAGTCGGATGCCGACGAGGGAGGAGCCGATGATGCTTGCACCCTTTGCTGCGCCGCCATGGCTGACGGCTTGCCCCTGTATCCACACGTGGTGCCAGAGGGGGCATAAGTGAAGGCACTTGCTGTGGCGGTACTGTGCCCAGCTGCATTTGGTAGGCCATTTGCTGCTGCACCGCAGTCTGTTGCGATCCCGGTGCTCTCAGGGCGTGAGCTGGGATTGGTGCGGGGAGAGGCAGCAGAGTCGGTGACGTGCGAGGCACCGGCTGTGGTGCCATAACCAGCACGTAATACGGTGCGGGGCCCTGCACCGCCCACGGGCCCAGCTGCGGTGCTGGCCCCTGCACTAGTGCCGTATAAGCCATTGGGTGCCCCGGTACCGGGGCCGTCGGTGCTGCAAATGCACTTGCTCCCAGTCCACTGCCGCTGCTGCTGAACAGTGGACCGGGGTCGAGGCCGGTGTCTGTCCTGGCTCCAGTGCCAGTGCTCTTGCTGGCACCGGTAATTGTTGCTGGTGCTGGGCCGAGGCCTGAACCTCACCCTGGGTATGTCTACACTACCCTCCTATTTCGAAATAGGAGGGTAATGTAGGCATACCGCACTTGCAAATGAAGCCCGGGATTTGAATTTCCCGGGCTTCATTTGCATAAGCCGGGCGCCGCCATTTTTAAATCCCGGCTGATTCGAACCCCGTGCCGCACGGCTACACGCGGCACGAACTAGGTAGTTCGAACTAGGCTTCCTAGTTCGAACTACCGTTACTCCTCGTGGAATGAGGAGTAACGGTAGTTCGAACTAGGAAGCCTAGTTCGAACTACCTAGTTCGTGCCGCGTGTAGCCGCGCGGCATGGGGTTCGAACCAGCCAGGATTTAAAAATGGCGGCGCCCGGCTTATGCAAATGAAGCCTGGGAAATTCAAATCCCGGGCTTCATTTGCAAGTGCGGTATGCCTACATTACCCCGCTAGTTCGAACTAGCGGGGTAGTGTAGACATACCCCCAGAGAGTCCCATGGCCCAGCTGTCAGAGCCTGCTGGAGGGCGCTTGAGCCCTGCGCCGGCACGGTCCGCCCCTGCGGCACCGGGCCCTCTCCTTCCTCCGCGGCCATCTCAATGAGGTCTCGGGCCACCTTAAAAGTTTCTGGGGTGGAGGGACGACAGACCTCCCCTATCCCTGTGGCTTGCCCCGGGCTTCTTCCCTTGTCTGGACTGCACCTCTTCTTTGAGGCCTTAGAAGACAGGTGCTCCTCTTTAAGGCGCACCTTCTGGGCACTCCTCTCCTCTGAGCATCCCCTCGAGCCCTGTGAGCCTCTTCACGCTGGAGACTGCGATCTATGTCTCGGTGCCTTATCGGCCTCTGACCGGTGCTTGGCCAACACAGGTGCCGCTGAGGGTGCGCTGCGGACAGAGTGGGGGTGCTCCTCACCTTGGGGCTGCAGTGCCGATTCCATTAATAGGAGTTTCAACCGGGAGTCCCTCTGTTTCTTGGTCCGGGGCTTAAAACTCTTATAAATAGAGCAGCTTTCTGCTCGATGGGCTTCTCCCAGGCACTTTGGGTGGTCGGAGTGAGGATCTCCACAGGGCATAGGTTTCGAGCAGGAAGCACAGGGTTTAAAGCCCTGGGGCCTTGGCATGCCCTCCCCTCACGGCGAGAGTCCCACTGTGCACCCCTATCTAAGGGTATGTCTACACTACAAAGTTAATTCAAACTAATGGACGTTAGTTTGAATTAACTTTGATAGGCGCTACACTAGCGCTCCGCTAGTTCAAACTTAATTCGAACTAGCAGAGTGCTGAGTTTGAACTAGGTAAACCTCATTGTACGAGGACTAAGCCTAGTTCGAACTTACTAGTTCGAATTAAGGGGTGTGTAGCCCCTTAATTCGAACTAGTGGGAGGCTAGCCCTTCCCAGCTTTCCCTGGTGGCCACTCTGGCCAACACCAGGGAAACTCCCAGCCCCGGACCCCTTAAAGGGGCACGGGCTGGCTACGGTGCCCATGCCAGGTGCAAGCCTGCCAGCACCCAGCCAGCAGACCCTGCACCTGGCACGGCTCGAGCCAGCCACCCGATGCCCCCCAGCCCTCCCCCTCTTCCCGGGACCAGGCTGGCGGCTCCCGGGAGCTTGCCCAGGACCGCAAGAGGCGGGCACCCGCCTGGTCCAGTGCAGACATCGTGGACCTCGTCCATGACCTCCGCACTAGGCACAGGAAAGTGGCCGTCTAGGGCAGGAGAGCTGCCAGCCTGACCACCCAGGAGCAGGTCTGCATGAAAATCAAGGTGGTCCACTGAGACCCCCGACCCTGAGCCCTGAACTTAGAATGGCTGTCCTGGGTCAGACCAAAGGTCCATCTAGCCCAGTAGCCTGTCTGCCGACAGCGGCCAACCCTAGGGACCCTGGAGGGGATGGACCAAAGACAGTGACCAAGCCATTTGTCTCATGCCATCCCTCTCCAGCCTTCCACAAACTTCGGGCAGGGACACCACTCCTACCCCCTGGCTAATACCACTCAATGGACCCAACCTCCATGACTTGATCTCACTTCTCTTTAAACTCTGTTCTAGTTCTAGCCTTCACAGCCTCCACAGGTTGACTATTTGCTTTGTGAAGAAGAACTTTCTCTTATTAGTTTGAAGCCTGCTACCCATTCCTTTCCTTTGGTGTCCTCTAGTTCTTCTATTATGGGAACTAATGAATAACTTTTCTGTATGCACCCTCTCCACACCATTCATGCTTTTATAGACCTCTATCCTATCCCCCCTCCATCTCCTCTTTTCTAAGCTGAAAAGTCCCAGTCTCTTTAGCCTCTCTTCATATGGGACCTGTTC
Organism: Pelodiscus sinensis; assembly: GCF_052426305.1. Classification (NCBI taxonomy): domain Eukaryota; kingdom Metazoa; phylum Chordata; order Testudines; family Trionychidae; genus Pelodiscus; species Pelodiscus sinensis. Next base: position 114,703,020 of record NC_143056.1, on the reverse strand, counting down.
CAAACCCCTCATTATTGTAGTTGCCCTCCACTCTCCCACCCTCTCTCTTCTCCTCTCCCACCTCCTTTTCCCAGTCTCCCCCAGTTTTGTTCAATAAAGAGAGATTCTATTTTTGAACACACGTGTCCTTTATTTTGTACATCAGGAAGGGGGGCTAGGGAAGGGTAAGTGGAAGGAGGTGAGGGAGGAATGGGGTACGAGCCCCCGATGGGGAGGACTGGTCTGGCTCTGCGGGCTTCTGGGGGTGGAAGCTCTCCAATTGCCCCCTCTCCCCAGATGGCAGCCTGCGGCAAGTGCAGCCGGGCTGATGGCCGAGTGCTGTGATGTGCCCAGTGTGGGTACTCCAGGCAATCCAAGCCAGGACTGCTTTGCAAGCGGTGCACCCCTGATAACTGTCTGTCCAGGGTGGGGGTCGGGTCCCTTTAAGCACAGCCCTCAGCTAGCCTGAGACAGCAGCTCCATGCTCTAAGTCCTCATCTGATGCCCTGCCGGCACTGCTTCCGGCCATCCTTAACCTCAGTTCAGGGTCCACTCTGTGTGGACATGCTAGTTCGAATTAGCAAAACGCTAATTCGAAGTAGTTTTTTAGTCTGGATGCGTTTGTTCGAATTAGCTTAGTTCGAATTAACTAATTCGAACTAAGTTAGTTCGAATTAGTGCTGTAGGGTAGACATACCCTAACTAATTACACTATTTACGGTACTTAACAGCTACTTAACTAGATAAAACCACAAATTTAACTATAGTACAACAGATAAAGGAAATACAACTGCTAAGAGATAGGCTAATAGCCTGAAAGCATGTTCCAGCTACCGTCAGGGGCGGTAAGAAGGAACTGAGGAGGTGCAGGGGCAGCAGAGGTATATATGCACTGATATACTGGCGCCACTCCAGGGGGCTCCCTGCTGGCCCTATGGATACTGCTAAGGGAAAAAAGCTCCGAAATCCGTGCACGTGGCGCGCGTACACCTAATCGAAATGGACATGGGGAAGCACTCGAAGATGAACCAGGGAGTGCTGTAGCACCGCCTGCACTCCTACTTCCTGTGGCTATGTCTGAGCATCTGCTCCTGCTTAAATGGTGCAAGATCAGGCTCTGTCTCTACAGGCTTCCTCTCATAGGCTAAGATGTCTGTGAGTCATCACTACTGCTCACCTCATTCAGCTGAGGAACCAAGGTCTTGAAACAGGGCTCTGGGTTGTGCACATGCAACCCAGGACCAGCTATAGAGTGAGTCTTCAAAGTAGGACCACCTGAGGCATGTCCATTTGAAAACTAGCAGCAGAGCAGAAGCTTTTCGTCACATTTTCACCTCGTTCAGCATAACATACATGAAAACATTGTAACTTGCATTGATAGTCCATATTACAGCAATGACATTACAATATTTCCATGAGGAAATCCTGGCATCCTGAAATGCTAAGCAATGATATATCCTGGAAAGAAAAAGATGAAGAAGAGTGTGTTTTCATATAATTATGAAAAAATTAGTGTGAAGGTACTGGGAAAACTTAACAATGGAAGCCAGGGCTATTTTGTATATAGAAGATGAACAACAACAACAACAACAAAACACCCCAAATTAACCTGATGGGTGACATCTTATAACCCTAACTAAATCAGTCACAGGCTAGAGTTCTCTTATAGAAAACGTGGGGAAAAAATGTACAAAAAATGAATGAGGCACCTGCCCCCACTACAGATAGTTACAAAATATTAGGGATGCTAGAGGTACAAGCCCAGATTCTCAATATCCGGTAGGCACAGCAGACGTGGGAGGGGTTTCCTGACCTTGAGGCCAATTGTATACCAGCTCTGGTGAAAATCTTCAGGAAATGCAAGTATGCCAGCTAGCTATCACCCCCTTGGATTGGTACATCAAGCCAGAACTGTGGGAGTACAGAAGTGTGCAGCCATGTCTATTCCCCAACATATGTTACACTAGGAGTGTGGGGACTTAGGCACTGGATATCTCCCCTCTGTTCCATCTGGGATATCTGGCTGACATTATAGCTCCTTTGCACCATTAGATCAATAGGAGAATCTGGCTCATGTGACAGGAAAAAAACCCATAAGACCAAATCAAGGTCTCCCTAGGAAAACCCAAAGGGAGGAAAAGATAAGTGGAAGATTCTGTTGCCTTTAGTCTGCCAACTTTCCCCAGGCGGGGGAGGGAGGATTTACCCTCCCCCAGTCTCCCACCCATAGCCAGGGAATATAAATATATACGGAGATATACCTATCTCAAAACTGGAAGGGAACTTGAAAGGTCATTGAGTCCAGTCCTCTACCCTCACAGCAAGACCACTACCATCCCTGATAACCTTACCCCAGACCCCTAAATGGCCCCCTTAAGGACTGAACTCACAACTCTGGGTTTAAGCAGGTTAAAGATTCAAGCTCAAAGCACTGTGCTACCCCTCCCCACCTCCTAGAACATGGCCTTCTGATTACCCAGGTGTTGTAGAAGTGTGCACACCCTGCCATTACACCCCATCATGGCCAGGAATAACACAACAGCTCTTTCCTGTTTAGTGTCACTCCAGTCCCATCATGGTCTGTCTCTTCTCATGACTCAGCCCTCTGGCCAGGTCACATTTTAGGGTGCAACTCCATTGCAGGGCTTAACTCGAAATTAGCTACGCAACTTGAGCTACATCAATTGCATAGTTTATTTCGAAATTGGGAGCGTCTACACAGCACTCATTTCGAAATAGAGCACTCTTCCTCCGACTTCCCTTACTCCTCATAAAATGAGGGTTACAGGAGTCAGAGTAAGAAGTCCTCCAGCTTGACAGTATTTCAACATCATTTCAAAATAACTGCCGGCTGTGTAGATTTGGACTAAGTTATTTTGAAATGACGCTACTTATTTCTACTATTTCTCCCTATTATCTTTCTAGATTTAACTCAAGAGAGAAAATTCCAAGGTACCTCTGACCTGGATCTCCTTTCAACCCGTACCTCTGACTGTCTGAAAGCCCTTTGCTAATTTTGCCATTCCTCCAGGGGTGCGTCTACACAGCACCCGAAACTTGAAATAAGCTGTGCCATTTGTGCTACACAAATGGCATAGATTATTTCAGGTCTATTTCAAAATAGCTTATTTCATCATTTGGCGCTGTCTACACCATGCCAAATTTAGAAATAAAGTGCCATTTCAAGCCATCCCTTGCTCCTCGTAGAATGAGGTTTACAGGGATGGCGAAATTGCTCACCCGCTATATTTTGAAATAGAGGACGCGTTCAAAAGACGCGTTGTAGCTATTTCAGCATCCAGTGGTCTAATTGGACCCATGTACAGATTGGCAGGTGTGTCAAGAGGGTTTCAGTGCATCAGAAGAGAGCTGAGCCCATCATGTGATTCCTGAGCCCTCACATTCCCTTAAGACAGGACAACTCTGACGAGAGCTTTACTCTCATTGGCTCTGTGCCAGCAAAGGGCCACAAACTCTCCCTTCCCAGAGAGTGTGTGACATTGTGGAGCAGGAGTCTTGTGTAAATTAACACTAAATGGGCAATGCCTGACATGGCTTATGGGAGGAAATCTGCCTGGGTTTGGAGGCGGCTGATGTGGCAGAGAGCAACTTCTCTCCACCCAACCATGTCTCCTGGACAACACAGAGGTTGCTTACAGGAGCTTATAAAGTACCTGACCAGGGTGATACACTACGCAGGGGTGGGGAACCTCTGGCCCATGGGCTATACAAGGTTCATCAGTGTTAGTTGCTAATGGGCTGCCAGGCAGCTTGTTTACCTGAGCGTCTGCAAGCATGGAGTTCCATAGGCATGTCAACGGGGAGAAAGGAGGCTAGGGGCAACTGCCCCAAGGCCCAGTAATGCAAAGGGTCCCAGGGCTCCTGGTCCTTAAATCTCTGCTGGAGCCCTGGGCAACATGCTGGAGAACCCCAGATGACATGCTCTGGATGGTTCTGAGGGGGAATGTGGTCCATGCGGCACTGAAGGCCAACTGCCATTGCCCCACCCCATACACCCAAGGTCCTGCCCCTTCCAGAAGCATGGAGACTCACTTCCCGACTTGCCCAGGGCCCAGTGAGTCTGTAGTCTTGCCTGTAGCCCCGCAGCTCCCAATGGTTGTGGTTCACTGTTCCCATACAATGGGAGTTGTAGGAAGTGCTGATTTGGCCTCTGCTACTTCCCACAGCTCCCATTGGCTGGGAATGGTGAACCACGGCCACTGGGAGCTGCAAGCGTCTGTATCTCAGGTAATCAAAGCATCTGGTGGCCTGCCAGTGGCTAACTCTGATGAACCACGTGCAGCCCATGCGCCAGAGTTCCCCCTCCCAGTGCTACTGCTTAATTCAACACCTACCCCTCTTCCTCTGACAGGAATATGACTGAAAGGGCAGGTTTCCTGCACCTTACATCTCCTCTGTAGCAAGTAGTTGGGAGGTTATGGGGTAAAGAATTGACATATTCCATACTTTAAATACAGCGGGGCAGGCAGATTCTCAGCTGCACTTACTAAGCACTGCAGCTGTGGGGGTGTAGCCCATGAGGGTGAAGCACAAATATGGCGGTGTGTCGACTTTACACCTCCTCAGTTATTAGAGAATCCATGGCCTTGAGGATACATTAAAGCAGTTCAGATGCTCCTTGTGCCACTGCTACCCATAGCTGCAGTGGCTAGCTGGCCAGCCGAGGCCCTGGACTATCAGAAAAATGTAAGGGATTTGGGCTCACTCTGTGGCTCCAGCACAAATTTCCTCTGCATTGTTAGACAAATTGGTTACGTCTCTGTATCCCATTTATAAACAAAGCTTTGCTATATCCTGGAGCTTTGTGAAGATAAATAGTTTTTAAAAATGGTGAGGTGTTGAGATACTACAGTAAGGGCAGGCATATACATATGTTAGGGTGCTCCTAGCATAACCTCCTCAGTCTCGGATCTGTCTTCCACCTGCAAGCATGTCTTTATGGTGAGAGCTGAAAGAAAGGGCAGTGTGGGACAGCACATGCTACTAATGCCCCACAGAGATTCCCAGAAAAGAAGGTCCACTTGGGATCTAGCATACAGGGCCCAGAATTTCCTTTGACAAAGGCTGAGCCTCAAATAGGCTCACGTTTTAGAGTCAGTCCAAGTTGTTTTCATGCCTCGTGAGATATTAAACAATATGGGAGCACACCTGGGAGAACATTAATAGGAATGGGAACATTTGCTAAGACCCAAAGATTCTGAACAGGCTACATTATACACTACCGTGCCGCAGTGCCACTCAAAAAGATTATTAAATTTGAGACATTTATTGGAGTAGCCCACTAGTAAAGCCCATGCCTTTCCCATCATCCATGAGTCCAGTTTCCCCCGCTACATCAAATCCTGACTCATGCTGCAGATACCAACTAGCAATTCATTCTTCACTGGGAAAAACACTAGGATTGTACTGACTGCCAGAATCCTGTGTCACAAAGTCACTCTCTGACTCAGAGCAAGGTCTACAACAGCTGTGGCAGTGATATGTACTGTAGGTGAGTCATACTGAAATGTCAGCATGCACATAAGAACCTTATAACACCCAGACAAATACCTAAAGTATTATACTGACCCCTCATATTATAGTGATGCATTTGTCATGGTATAGTAAAAGGCTTGGCAATATTTTATTATGTGTTTTGATAATAAATACTGCAAAACTTAAAAAACTAATGATAATAATATATTACTATAGAATATGTCATCATATGGGTCCCTAATTGCTTTATAAACTATGGGTCAGAACCTCAGATAATGTACATTGACTTCAGTGGAGCTAATTTGATTTATACCAGCTTTGAATCTGCTTCTGTATGACTACAGGGAAGAATCAGATTACACACCACCAAGTGCAGCTACCTCTGGGGTGCAACGTGTAAACAATATTCAACAACATTACCTGAGAGTTTAGAAAAAGTACTGTATTCAATTTAAACTGTAGGAGAGATATAGGTAAATAATAGTACTAGTGTTTCCATTCAAGAATTCCAAATAAGTATTACTAATATATAAAAATGCTAAATTTTAATTCAAGGATACTTTACAAATATTACCTATACCTCAGGGGCCAAATCGTTGGCTGAGGTAAATTAGTGTAGCTTCCTTGAGTTCAGTGGACTGCACCAAGTGAAGATGGGTACATAACTCATGTCGCCTTCCCACTCCTGCTAGTTATTAACACACACATGTTCACAGTCATGCTGGAAAGACATAAAAAGTGGGATGCTACAGGGGTCTGTTTTGGGACCCATTCTGTTCAATATCTTCATCAGTGATGCAGAGAGTACACTTATTAAGGCTACATCTACATTGCTCCTCTCTTGCAGAAAAGCCTATGCAAATGAAGCATAGATTAGCATATTGCCACTCTTTGTTTGCATAATTAATTAGGGTGTGTTTTTGCGCAAGAGGTTTTGTGCAAAAAGGAGCCGTGTAGACATTTTTCAAAGAACGCCTCTTGCGCAAGAAGGGGTTTTTGTTCAAAAAGGAGCAGTCTAGACAGCGCCTTTTTGTGCAAAAGCTTCTTGCACAAAAACGGACCCTAATTAATTATGCAAAGGAAGCGTGGCAATATGCTAATCCACACTTTATTTGCATAGGTTTTTGCCCAAGAGAATTTCAGTGTAGATATAGCCCAAGTTTGCAGATGATACCAAGTTTGGAGGGATTGCAAGTACTTCAGAGGATAGGGTCATAATTCAGAATGATGTGGACAAACTGGAGAAATGGTCTGAGGTAAATAGGATGAAGTTAAATAAGGACAAATGCAAAGTACTCCATTTAGGAAGGAACAATCAGTTTCACACTTACAGAATGGGAAGTGACTGTCTAGAAGGAGTTCCGCAGAAAGGGATCTAGAGGTAACAGTGGACCACAAGCTAAATATTAGTCAGAAGTGTTTAGGTTTAGGTTGGACATTAGGAAAAGCTTCCTAACTGTCATGGTGGTTAAACACTGGAATAAATTGTCTAGGGAGGTTGTGGAATCTCCATCTGGAGATATTTATGATCAAGTTGAATAGACATCTACCAGGGATGAGCTAGATCAGGGTGGAAAATAATTTTTAATGGGGGGGTCACTCCAAAAATTTGGAAAGTGGTTGAGGGCCACACTCTTCCATGATATCAATGGAGAAGGTGCAGGGATCTAGGATGGAATCTGGGTGCAGAAGGGAGCTTGGGATAAGGCAGGGAGTTTGGGTGAATGAGGCAATTGTGACCTGGGACACTGGATTGGGATGCGGGGTGTTGGATTGTGACCTAGGGCAGGGAATTGGGGTACAGGAGGGGGTGTAGGGATTTGGGTTGTAGGGCAGGAAGGGACTGTGATAGATTAGGGTGCCAGATCTGTGAGGGGATGTGGGTGCAGGAGGAGGCAAAGGATTTGAGTATGTGCAGTAAGGGACAGGAGTGGGGGGCAGAGGGCTAGAGAAGGGTGTGGCTGGGATGCCAGAGGCAGGGTGTGGCCAGGAGACTTACCAGCCAGCAGCTTGTTCCTGAATCAGCCTTCCTGCCAGCCAGTGTTCCCTCTAAGCTGGCTGGCAGCACAGCTTCACTGGTGATTAACCAGCCCCTCCACTCCAAGTCAGCTCCATGCAGGGAGCCCTGAACATCTGACTGAGTGGGGCTGATTAATCACCTGTGAAGCTGTGCTGCCTGGACACTGCTTCATGCTCCGCCCCTGCCCAGGCTGCAGCCATGTGCTTTGGAGCCCGTTGTGCTTCATGACTGCCTGTTATTGAAACAGGCAGCTCCCACTGGCCAGTTTCTGGACAGAAACCGGACAATTGGGTTGTGCTGGAGGGTTGGAGCAGCTCCTAAATCTTTCCCCTCTCCCCTCTGGACTCACAGTTTTTAAAGAAAAAACGTCCTGCAGCTGCGTTTCTGAGCAGCGTGCAGGTGGTGTCCGGATATGGTGGCTTGGCAGGCCGGACCCAGCCCACAGGCCATATTTTGCCCAGGGCTGATCTAGATGGTGCTTGTCCTGCTGTGAGGGCAGGGGACTGGACTTGATGATCTCTCGAGGTCCCTTCTGGTTCTAGTGTTCTATGATTCTAAGACACAGCCCCCAACATCTCTAAGCTTTAAGTAAATAAGTGACGTGCCTTGGTCAGAACCCCTCACTGTGAATGCCAAATCTTTGGGGGAAGTTTTAATCTGTAAGTGTATCTTTAGCAAGCATGGTTCTATCCTTTTCACAAATGGCTGAATGGAGGAATACAGTAGTTAAGTGACTGTTCAGGGTCACAAAACAAGTAAACATCAAAGATGCAGAAAGAACCCCATCCTCATGCTCCCCCTCCCCCCCCTTTCCTGCTGTAACTTCTAGATAAGATTTTCAGATCAGATATTTTGGACCAGATCCTTAGCTGGCATAAAATGATGTAGCTCCATTGAAGCTGAGCAGATTTACATCTGAGGAAGGTCTGGTCCTGTGTGTCTATCTTAGACTTGTATCCTGCTATAGGTACCGCATTGGTGGAGGGCTGCGCTATGCAGAACCCCATAGACATCAGTGAGGCTCACGACATAGAAGCCCACCAACTCCCTCATTTGCAGAACAGGGGCCTTAATGTGTAATGTTTCTCTCTGTTCCTGAGAGTGTGTGGACCTGTAAGCTTTGTGTGTGATTTGTGCCTAATGGTTGTGAATGTCTGTCTCCCTCTGTGTTTGTATCTCCCTCTCTCTCTCTCTGCCAGTAATGTATGCATGTCTCCCTTTGTGTGTGAGCATAATTTACGTCCGGTGTCTTTATATTATCCACATTTGTCTCTCTCTGTGTAACATTCTGTGTTGTGGTGTTATGTGCGCATTTGTCTGTGCCTGTGGCCTGTGGGTGTGCTGAACCAGGACACACTACTGCAGTAGAGGCTGTTGCTGCTGGAAGGGTGGGGGGGGGGAGCGCTCCAGATGCTCTTGCTCCCTGGGGGCTGGAGTCTTTTTCTCTCTGGCCGCCCCCTGCTCCTGGGCGCTTCTGCACTCGGAATATTTCATTCATGCTTTCTCCTTCGCCATCGCGCTCCGATTCAGGGAAAACGTGTGTGTGGGCGGCCTTTGAAAGGCTCCCTGTCAATCAGGGCAGCGAGCTGAAAAGAAAGCGAGCGAGCGAGATGGGGAGAGCGCGGCTTTCATGGGGGTGGTGGGCGGCTGTTGTTGCTGCTGCGCCAGCCTTGCAGCTCTTCCCAGGGGCATCTGCATAGACAGGGGGAGTCAGTCCTGCACCACACACCTGCTCTGTGGGGATCGCCTCCCCCATCTCTGGCTGTGAAACCATCTCAAACAATGAAGGGGGGAAACTTCCCTGCAGCAGAGGTTCTGCCTAGCTAGCCCCCAGGGTCCAGCCATGACTGAGCTGCCTTTGCCTTCCATGGGGCCGGAGGGGGGGAGGTTAGCAGCAGGCAGGCGGGGTTGGGGAGCTTGGCGCTGGGTGCTCTGCAGCCTTGGGATGCAGAGTCAGGAGGCGCGGGGCGCTTGGCAGTATGGAGAGGGGCTGCTGTGTGGAAGGAGGCTTCCCCATGGGGAACCGCGCTGAAGGGGTAGGGGCGGCTGGAGAGTCTTCGCAGGGTGTAACGGGAGCTACGGAGCCTTGCCCGGTGGCGGGGAGGATGCTTCGTGCCCGTGTAGTGGGGCTTTATACTGTGGAGGGGGTGTGACGCGGCTCAGGGGCTGGGGAAGTTTTGCATGGGGTGGCGTGTGGGGGGGGGGGGAGCGTTGCAGCTTCCAGGGGAACGAGACAGCAGCGTTTGCGGGCTGTGCAGGCTCGGGGGTTGCAATGGGGGGTGGAGCTCTGCCGTGTGCTAGGGGGACTGGCCGCGCGCGGCAGGGTGGGGGGCTTCGCCGCCTGCATGGAGCCGGAGGGGGGAGGGGGCTGCGCGCGGTGTGTGCAGGACACACACACATGCCCTCGCGTCGCCTTCCCGCTCCCTGCTGGGCTGCGCTCTCCTGCGGCGTGAGTGGGGCTCTTTGTGCGCCCGGAGCGGGGCCGGGGAGGCGGGGGGGGGGGGGAAAGGGGGCTGTGGCGCGCCGGGGCTGGGGGGCAGCATGCACTGCAGCGGCAGCGCTGCGGGGAGCCCTGGGGAAAGGAGGCGTGGGGAGGGGGGGAAGTAAGGCGAGAAGAGGCTGGTTGTGCAGCGCGGCGGCGGCTCCCGGGAGCTAGGGGACCAGCTTGCGCTGCACGGCTGGAGCGAGGGGCAGGATCGTGCTGCACTGGCTGGTTCGTGCGCGTTCGTCCGGGCTCTGTGTGTGTCTGTGTGCGCTGCACTGGATGCCTTCCCCCCCGCCGCGTCCCAGCTCCATCTCGCCCTGCTGGCTGCTCCGCCTGCTGCTGCTGCACGCTGAGCGATGCACCAGCAGCCTCAGCACCGGGCAGGGCTAGGGACCTGGAAGGGGGGAAAGGGGTTGCTTCACCTTGGAGGGCGAGCAGCCGCGAAATAAATCCCCATTGATGTTGAATAGGGTCTGTTTTTTGCGGGGGGGCGGGGGGGAGCCCAGGATGCAGGGCAGCAGCTCCGATTTCCCTGCATCTGGCTGTAAATTTGCAAGGACCATTAAAGGCGGACGGATGGATTCCGAGTGATCGATAAGACCCATTTTCTGCATCTCTGTTTACCTCCCTAGGCACCAATACTTAGGGGAGTGCGGACCACCCCTCCCCCCCCGCTTTTCGTCCAGCCTTTTCCAGCTGCGAACTGGAGCTGGGGTTTTCTGGCGTATGTGTAGGAGGAGGGAATTGTTTTCAATAGAAAAAAATCAAAAGTAACGCGTTAAAAATACAAATCCAACCCAGGACGTCTAGTTGTTGAACGGGTCTTGCAGGCTAAACATAATGCAGCTGGCGGGACCCAGGGTTGGGGGAAAACGGGTTTCGAATCACATCCTGGGTGGTTAACCTGATAACTACTCACTGCAGTAAAATATTAACCACGGCAACAGCTTTGCGATGCTCTCCTGGAATAATGCTGCCTTGCGAACTGATGTGACAGTGAACGCCATGGTCGACTGTCACTTTCTTCTAGAAGGCAGTGCTGAGAGCAGGAAAGGAGAGGCACTGAAGTTCTGGGAAGCTGGGGACTGGAAGTTCTGGGAAGCTGTGCAGTTGCAGGTCTGCTTGGTGGATTGCTGGTAAGGGTTTTTGAGGGCACAAAGCAGAGGGTGGAACAGAACAGTGAGTGTAGCCAGTTTATTGGCTTGTTTATAGTTAAACAGTTTTAAAAACGTGGTGATTTTTCATATGGTCATCAGAGTGGAATAGGTCTTTCTGTAAAGGGGTAATTGTTACATCACAATTGGGAAAGAAGACTAAATCAGTATTTTAGATCTCTTGCATTACACAGTTATTACTACATTAAATTCCTTACATTGATTTTAGTAGAGCGATTCCGATTGACAGCACCTGGAGGATCTGGGCCCTTTGCATGTTTTAGATTAATCTATGACAGATTTCAAAGAAATGCCTGAGCAATATCCTCTCTTTGTGTCATGATAGCCATGTGTACTTAGGGCAGCATTTGTTGGCTCCACTCAGATCAAACAGTTTAAGAACTTACTTCTTGAATGAATCATATACATTAACAATTAGATTCAGATCGCTAATACAGAGCTCTCATAGACTTCAGTAGGCAGGGTATTCATCACTCAAGGCAAAATTTTGTCCTTTGATATTTTAATCCAACATAAACCTCTACACTTGTTTTCTGACATCCAATTATGAATGCAGAGATGAGCAGACAGTATAACACTTTTAAAGATAATTGTATCGAAACATTGGGTTTAAAAGATTTATAGTAGAGTCACTTCCACTTAATGCCTCAGGGGTCTTATGTTCTAGTTGCAATCAGTGGGCATTTTGCCATTGACTTACTTGGGAGCAGAATGGGAACCCACGAACCGGGTGTTTTAAACACATATATACAAGATGACTCCCACAATCAAGCATTTGGACCCTAAATGTGTGACTTTGTTTTGCTAAAATGAATTAGGAGGAGTTCTCTTTCACAGTACTGATCTTTGGTAGAGACCCACTGTCCAGGCGGAGTATAGCATTACTGCCAGTAATTTGAGGTCTGAACCTGTAAAGAACATTCATTACAAGTTACAATGAGATCTGCCAGCTAGATGTCATACAGGTGAAGCAAGAATGTTTAATAGCATTTAAACTGTGACCACATACATCGATGGAACACTGTTAAACTAAAATGAGACAGAAAATGCCTTTTTCCATCTAACTAAAATAAAGCCAAATCCTTTGCTAAAATGTCACGGGTGTATTTATATGCCACTTTTTTTAGCCCAGTCCCTGATATTTCCATGAGACAAGGGCCATTTTGCTGTGTAGAATTTTAAAAAATGCAAAGAAATAAAAGGAAGCCCATCTCCATGTTTCTTAACTTTGCAGTGTGCTAGAGCTCAGTTGATTGGTTGAAAAAAGGAGGGTTAAGCGGTAGCCATGGGAGGACATGTCTACACTAGGAAATTATTTCAAAATAATTTATTTTGAAATAATAACTCCTGAAATAACTATTTCAAAATAGCATGTCCACACTACAGGGAAGCCTCAAAATTAGTCTGAGGCAGACTCCCTTAATGTGGACATGCTACCTCAACTTAGAGCCCCAAGAAGCACTTTAGGGAGTCATTACTTTGAATGACTTTGGGGAGTAGTTATTTTAAAATAGCAGCAGAGTGTCCATGCTACTGCTATTTCAAAATAGCTGTTTTGAAATAAACGTTTTTCCTCGTGGAAAGCAGGAGTTATTACTTCGAAGTAACCAGACCCTTATTTTGAAATAACGGGCTTGGTAGTAGTAGTGTAGACCAGGGCAGAGAGACCCCTGGAGGCTATGTACCACTTCTGTCTGTGATGCTGCTATCCTTCATGTATCATCTACTCCTGCATGAGTGTTACTGTGATTATTTACATAGGCCACGTCTACACTACAGATAAGATCAAAGCAGCCACAGTAGATCTTTGGGGGTTTGAATTAGCGGGTCTAGTGAAAGACATGCTAATTCAAACTGAGAGGGGCGCTCCGTCGATGCAGGTAGTCCTGCTTCTGTGAGGAGTAAGGGAAGTCGAAGGGAGAATGTGCTCCTTTCAACTTCCCGCAGTGTGGATGGCACCAACATTTAATTTAAGATACTTCAACTTAAGTATTTTAAGATAGCTGAAGTTGCTTATCTTAAGTCACACTTATCTCCTAGTGTTGACCAGGGAGTATGTTTTAAGTAGCATCTAAAGGCCCCTACAAAGAGCTGTATTCCATTGTGCAAGGCACTGTACAGACATGTTAAGAGACAGCCTGGTCCTAAGGAATTTACAACCTAAACAGACAGGACTGATACCGGGAGTATACCGTTTTTACAGATGGGGTCTGAGGTGAAGAGAGGGGTGATTTGCATGAGGTCAAATAAGTCTCTATGTGGAGTCAGGAATTCTACTCCTGAATGAATCTCAGCCACAACAGCAGCCTTCTTTCCTGTTGTCATGCCATTCTTCTATTCAAAACTAGCATGCGCAGGAAGAGGCAATGCAGATTATATTGAAGTTCACTACACATCCAAGTAGCTGCACCTAGCACCAGGCAGAAATTGCCGGCAGACAGTGTGCATGTTGGCAAAGCGCACCTGTACAGCCACTGATACAAGTAAATACAGCTGGTGGCCTCAAAAGATCTGTTAGATAATAGCTAGGTACGTACTGCTATATTGCAACTGGCAAAAAATATACAGGCTTATTGATTACATGGAGCAATTTCCAGGATCCAGCAGTTCATAAGCTTCTCTCACATACTCACTTCAGTATCAGTGCACTGACTACTCTTACACCTAAGGCCTAGAGCTATGCATGACAAGAAGAAAAGGACTGTGCTTATGTAAATGTGCCACTTGACTTTATGCCTCCAAATTCCTGTGCCATATCTTTTTAGCATACAGGAGCTGTTCTTCCAGACTGGTAGCTAACTTGTGCTGCTGTGCAGCTGTTTGGCCAATGGAGAATAGGGGGTAGCTGATCTAGGGCTTGGCACAGTTCCTTTCAACATTGGATATGACAACTCTTTGTCCTCCATGGTGTGGAACAGCTTGAGGATGTGTAATTGAGTCAGTGACAATGAATTGCTGTATACCATGTGCATGCAAATCGTTCCTAGGTCTCTGCAGCATAATGCTCTGCAAAATCATGTACCAAGAGGAGCCCTTAATAATTAACTACTCATTTAAGTCATTCATTTTTATTTGAAAATGCTTGTCATATTGAATGGAATAGTAGACTAAAAAAGTAGATACATGGGGTAGGGATGTAAAATCCTGCTTACTCAGTTAACCAGTTAAACCTTAGGTTTAAGTGGTTAACCAATTAAAGAGAGCTCGCTTTATCCCTTTCCCCACATGCTGGGCTGCCACTGCTGGCCAACACCACGTAGGAGGGATGATGGCTTCTGCTCCCTGCTTGGCCTCCATTTCCCCCAATCCCAGTTGATCCGTTAGTTCACATCCCTAACATAGGGCCATATGAATGCAGAGTTACTTGGCAACTATTAAGGTCTGATCCAAAACCTGTAGAAGTCACTGAACCCTCCCCACATTCCCCCCCCCCCCCAAACTCCAAACCAAACCAAACAAAAAACCACCACCCCAAAAAAACAACACCTCTCTCCTTGGCTAAAATAGAAACTTCCATTCCAAAGTAAATGTCCACATACAAACTTGCACCAAACTAATTACATTGGTTCTAGAGAGCCAATTTAGTTAAGCCATTGCAAAATTTGTGTTACACTAGTAGCTCATAAAATTCAAGAATTGGTTTAAATGTCCTAAGGAACAGATTGTAATTCCTAATAGGCCCAAATTCTCATTTAGGAAAAGGCCCCTTTCAGTCCAAAGCAGGACTAATGTCAATGAGAATAAACCTGATATGTGGGGCTCTAGCTGCACAAAATAGGCAGTATTATTCTTACTGAAGATAATAAAATGTCCATGGCTCCCAGTTAATGTGCAACATGCTTTTAAAGAAATAAGCTACAACAGACAGTGCAGTTTTGGATGATTAGACTAGAGCATAACTCCACTGGTATTTGTAAGGCACAAGGCTGAAGGCCAAGTAGCTTTAATCACCTGGGAAGTGCTATAATTGCCTTGAAATGCAGTGCCTGGGATGGCTTGCTTCCATTATGAAATGGAATTTAGACCTTTATGCAAAAATAGGTAAGGAAAAGAGAAATGTGACTTTACTGTGTATTCTAGAACTGGAGGTGAATGACATTGACAAACTGTCTAAAATTCTATGGTCTGCCAAGACTTAAAAAGAGCTTTCCTAATCTTTCAGTCATGGGAGTTAGTCAACTCTTGCCTGTATTAGGGACATGTGATAAGTTATACTAGTGAGAGACTTAAAGAAAAGGGTAAAAAAATTCATTTGTCTTAATTATAACAAATGCTTGTTCCTGGCACTCTCCCATTTGTACTGTCTTTTAAAAGGAGAAATCATTTCTTTCAAAGGCTATGTCTACACTGTAAGGCTATTTCGGGATACCAGAGGTATACCTCTGGTATCCCGAAATAGCCACCCTGCGCCCAAGGAACATACCTGTTATTTCGAAATATTTTTCGAAATAGTGGACGCGCTATTTTGCCATCCCCGTAAATCTCGTTGCAGGAGGAATAAGGGATGGCTTGAAATAGTACTTTATTTTGAAATTTGGCGCCATGTTGATGTGCCAAATTTCAAAATAGCCTGTTTTGAAATAAAATCAAAATAAGATATGCAATTTGCATAGCGTAAATTGCGTATCTTATTTCAATTTTAGAGTGCAGAGTAGACGCACCCAAATTTTCACAAATGGCATTGGAGGAGGAAAGCGAGTGTTAGTTTTTGCTGGTAGCTCTTAGCTCCCTTGAATCTGAACCTCTCCTTAAGATAGATGCACACAGAGAAGGAGAGAAGAAGATAGCAAGAGACAGGAACACGCAGCTTCTGTCTGAGGCTTTAGTTTAGTTATTGGAAGACTACAGGCACAGTACCTATCCAATTATCCACTCCTGGGTTTTGGCTTTATTCCCCTGGCTGTGGAAAGTGGTTAAGTTGTTTTGATTTTCCTCTAGCCAGTCTGTTAGACAAGCCATTACAAGGCTAGATTTGTCCTGGTTTGCCACAGTAGATAGATAGTAAAGAAAGGTTAGCATGGAGATTAACACATTAGGATTGGATAATGGCTTTAGGTGCACACGTTAGGAATTGTGCAAGACAAACCACAGAATTGGTAATGTCACTTAGTTCCTTCTCTTTAGCTGCTCTGCTGAGAAGTATTCAGGACTGGGAAAAAAGACCCATGGACATGATTATTAGAGGTCCCAGCATCTGGTTGTATTAAGGCCCATGGAGACAGTGATGCTGGCTGAAGTGATAAGTGTGACGCTACCCATAAGGGCCTTGCCATCCTGAGTCTGTTGCCAAATGCTCTCTCAGGCCCGTATGCAGGACTTTCTGTGTTGGGGAGTGTGCTTTCTTTGTAAATGTGGACTGCAAGGGTGTGAGTGCTTCCCCTTATGGTCCCCCAAGTAAGCAGGGAAATCAGCCCCCAGCTGGCCAGAGCATGGTGGGGGAGGCTCAGACAGTGTGCTGCTTGTACATTCCCCTGGCTGGCCGGGCTTTTGCATCCTTCGCATCCCCACTGTGTATGGGCCTGTCTCTGAAAGCAATGTCATTAGCGGGCAGCCTTGTCCCATCAAGATAAACAGTAAAATGGTTCTTATGGGCTGTTTGTGGACACCCTTGAAAAATGTGGCTTGTTGTGGTAGCAATTTTGCATCTTCAGCAAAAGTCTGAAAGATGTCCATTCTTGGATTTCTTTTAGCCCAAGAAAACCTCAGTTAACTACAGTCTCATCCACTCTGTGCTTTCTTTCAGCAATCCATTTGACATAAGACTGTATGTAGTATAAATGACTTTCCTTCTACGTAGGTTGGAAAATTTAAAATGTTAACCAATTATAGGGGTTAAAAAATTATTAATAAAACAAAACAAATCAACCCACCAAACAAGCAAAACAAACAAACAAACAAAAAATCCCAGTGCAACTTTCAATGTTAGCAGCCTAAATTTCAGCCTGGTTTATACTCCTGTGCAGCCATATGACTTACAGGATCAAGATGTGCGCATCTGAGGGCAGTGTTTGGAGATACGGGTTCACTGGAAATAATCAAGGCTTGGATTAAGGGGGTGCAGTTGAATTAGTTAGATTAATGTATATTGAGGAGGGTTCAAGAGCTCCTCTTGCTAGGTCTGACATTGCGTTCTTCAGAGAATAACTCCCACTTAAGGTTGGTGCAGTGGTTTCCTGTTTTATTTAGCCTTTCATCTTACTATGCAGACTTTCTTTACATCTCCTCCTTGTTCTGCTCAACTTTGCTCACACTCTACCACTGCTTTTTGTTCGTGGCTGTGATGTAGGAATCAGACTTGTCCCTCACTTACCCTGTGGTACACTCAGTAGAAGTTCTGTAGCTGGAACTTGTTTTTTTGAAATCCCTTGCAGCAAGGTACAAGCAGGTGGATGAAACGTGAGGAAGGGTGGGAAAGAGGAGTGGGTGCTGCCTAGGGATGTTAAATTTAGATTAATTAACAAATCAAATAGCTGATGGGATTTCCATCAACTATTCGATGAGTTGATAAGGGCGCCTCTTCCTTTGAACTGTAGCGGGGGATAGGGGAGGGAGATTCCCCCACGGACTCTGTGCTCCCTGCAGGGCTTCTGCTTTTGAAAAGCAGAATCGCAGCAGAACCGGTGTGAGCAGAAACTGCTTCAGTCCCTCTTCATGCCATTTCCCGCTGTGCCTCTACTGCCCCTGTGCCCCACGGAGGTGGTGCTCTGGGCAACCGGCTTTTAATCTGGCTCCCCCCAGCACCGGCTCCTGCTTCCTTCACCTTGCTGCCTCTCTTTGATAGTTGCATCACTAGTCAACTATCCGATAAGCTTATGCTTATGCTCAGGGCTTGACGAATGGCAGCGAAAACCGCTCGCCAGCCCCGTACTGCACATGCACAAGAGCCGGATTGCACATGCGCATGCCGCAAATGAATGGGGTGCGCGGCTGAAATTTACTCGCCACAGGCAAGTAGCTTGTATTATTTGTCGAGCCCTGCTTATGCTTATCAGCTAGTCGACTAGTTGCTTACATCCATAGTGCTGCCATTTACACTTTGGTTCTGTGGCTCTCAGGAGCCCCTCTATTAGGGATGTATGAACGAGTAACCGGTTACTCAGTACCTGGAAGCAGTCCCACACCCATGGTTGGCCACAGGCAGAGGGCTGCTGTAGCCGCACAGAGCTGCTGCCTTCTGGCTCCACACAGGACTGTTACTTTTGGCCCATGCGGGGCCACTCCAGCCCAGCCATGGCGGGCAAAGGTGGTGGTCATGCTCCAGCCGAGCTGTTCCCCTTTGTCAGGGAGTGAGGGGAAAGTGCACAGTTTTCTGCATTCCTCACTCTGGAGGGGAAGCACATGGCAGACAAACCTGGACCTGCCTCATCTGAGGGACATGCACCTATTCCCTGGTGGTGCCTGCTGGAGCTGCAGTGGCCATGGAGAGGTGCTTCTCCCATGGCCCCAAGCTGCTGCGATGAGAGAAGGCTGGGTTAGTCTTCTCTCCCCAGGACAGCCTGCACACTGAATCCGATCCTGAACTGAGGCCGGTAGATGCCACTGCTTTACAAATAATAATGTTCAGAAAACGCCACAATATTGTAACTCACTAAGTACCATGTAGTTTCACTCTCTGCAGAGTATTTGTTGGATTATAATAGTACAGCCCAGTACTTGTTTTCTGCAAAATAGTTGCCCCAGTTCAGACTCACATTCCCATCATGATATGCAGGATGTAGCCAAATGCTGTCTCTGGGATTTTGAGTAACTCTTACAAGACCCGATATACCAATAATGTGCACATTACGTTTAATATTCTAAATGGAGTGAATTTGTTTTTGTCTTTAGGTAATGTTAATTTACTTCTGATGTAATGATCCTTCCTAACTTGATTTCAGGCATTTCTAATGTACCCATCGCTTTGGCATTTAGACAATATGTATATACCCTTATTTATCCCCATCAAAATGTTTACACAGACACGGATACATTACCATGAACTCCTAGCTCTGAAACAGGCTCTCCCTAAGGGCATAAACAACACTCTTGCAATATAGATTGATTCTGATCTCTTGCACAGGAGAAGACAACTAGCACTTTCAGAATAGCCAAGTTAGTCCCCTGGAGGCATAGGGTTGAATGCTTAAAAAAAAGGTTCTGTCCCCCTATGGTTTAATACTTAATGCAAACTCCGTATTCTTACATGCCACCGGTTCTGTGATTTGTTTAGAAAGCCACAGTTACAACTACTAATGGTTGATGTGAAGTGAATATAATGCATCTTCAGAACACATTACCATTTATAGACAACCTCTTTGGGTTTGCCCGCTGCACATGGCCTTGCTCTGGAATTTTGCTGGTATCACTGGGATATATACAGCTAGTATGTTATTTAGACAAGATGATACAAACTGCAGTCCCTGCTCATTCTCTGGTAAACCACACTGGTACAGATCAGTCTGAATCTATTTCTGCCATTTACATGTGTCATTTATACATCACTAGAAGATTTACCTGGCGTTGCTTGGATCCTTAGATAGATTTTGTTTTTCTTCATTTAAATCATTGTTCTGGAAAGGGGTGTAATAGTGTAGTCAGTTAACCGATAGACTACATGCATTCCCCTCCCATCCCCAGCAGTACATTTTTTAGCAGGCTGGCCAGCAGCCTGTCTCAGGCCTGGCTTGTGCTGGGTCCAGGTCTTACCCCCACAGTGGCTCTGCATTTAAAAGTGCTTTAGGAGATAGGCAGGCAGGTAGCCCGGCTCAATTCTGGCTCACGCCGGGTCCAGGAGCTCAGACCTGCCCTCCCCCAACGGGTTGCTGCCACACCTGTATCAGAGGCAGCATCACAGGGTGACAGGCAGCTGCTCCATGAGGGGAGCTGGTTTTTAAACTGGCTTTCTTCACGGACCAGCTCTTGCCTGGCACCATTTGTTGCTGCCTCTGTATCAGAGGCAGCAGTGTGGAGTGGCAGAAGGTTTCTCAGGAGTGAGGCCAGATTGCACTGGCTGCTAGTCCCGCCCCCAGGGATACACAATAGTCAAGTAACTGATAAGAATTCATGAGGTTACTCAACTATACAATTAATTGACATTTAACCCCTAGTTCTGCAGTGGGGCTGGGGATAAGGAGTTCAGTATGCATGTTGCCCCAGGGAGAGAGGATAATCCTAGCTCTCTCTCATTGCAACAGCTTGGGGCCAGGTGAGAAGCACCTGTCCATGGCCACTGCAGCTCCAGTGGGCCTAGCTGGGGTAGGGGAGCATCTCCCCTGGCTGGGGGGGCAGACAGACAAACAGACACACAATTAGAAAAGCTCTCTGAAATATATAGTAGTTAGCTGTCCCTTTCTCCACCCCTGCTCCCCGCTGGCCCAGTGGGGTGAGAGCTGTCCTGCTCCCTATCTCTGGTCCCTTACTGCTCCCTGTTTTTATTCTGCTGTATAACTGACACTCCTGCCAGCCCCCAACCCCCCTTTTCATCTTATGACAAAAAAATCCAGGCACATCTCATTGTCCAGGCACAACCACAGCCTGACCTTGCTTTAAGTTAGGATAAGAGGAAGTTGCCTACCAAATTTGGCGGTCTTAGCTCTTATTGTTGAGGAGGAGTTCGTGAACAAGCAGACTCACAGCCAGACAGACAGATTAGGTAGTAAGATTAGATTTACACTAACATTCTCAGTATGGCCCATAGATTTTTTATAGATCAGCTTTCACTGAAAATACTATATAGTGTTCACAACTCAGCAGACAAGTCAGCAGTTTGGTGTAAGGATGGGAATGGGTAGTTGGTAAGCATCACCCTTAGTAGGTGATGCTTACCAGTTCTAGTTAACCAGCAGGGGCTGGGGCAGCCTCCCACCCACTGCAGACAGGGGTTGCTCCTTTGAGCGCAAGCAGAGATGCTCCAGCCCAGCCAGAGCAGCTTCTGACCACAGAAAGGGGGAGGGCACTCCCTGCGCATGGCTCTGTTTAATTGGTTCACCAGTTAAGCATAACTTCAACCAGTCAACTAATTAAATGGGATTTTACATCCCTAGGTTAATGCAAACTAAGATTAATCCTTTAAGTAATGGCTAGAAGATAGTTTCCCCAAATTCCCAGAGCATAGTGCAAGCATAAGATGACACTTGAGCATTGTCTGAAATAGTGAGTCTCATAGGGACAACAAGGTGTCCCCAAATTTTCACAAGTAAAGTTACTAGATTTGAGAAAATAATTTGATATTGGGCCAGATGCAGCTCTTACCACCTGTTCAATTCCATTGGGCTAAATGCCAGCCAGTTACACTAGTATTAATATGGAGTAACCAAGTTGGCTTTGGTGATCCAGATTTTGAGCTTCTTTATACTGATGCAATTAGACTGACTGCCTTAAAATCTGTTCTAGGTTTACACTGTTTTGCCTAAAATCACAATCTGGACCACTATTTTAAATATGTTGCATCTTAGGAAAATAGTAAAAAAGCAAGCTAAGAAACACGGATTTTAAGTTTAATAATATATCAAAGGTTTGTTTTACCTGGACAAAGCAACCCCCCTCTACAAAAAGTGAATCTTCTGGTGCAACATATGAAAGTTGGGGGCAAGGGTAGGAGGTGGGGACTTGCAATTTCCCACAGTTACTAAACTTTCCATATCACGAAGGAACTATGTTTGCTGTCATCCTGAGCCTGCAGGCTACTCTATGTGGATGATCTTGGCAAAATCAGATGTTAACTTCACTGGGGCTCTTTGCAAGCACCAAGGCCAGCCACCGGAGAGCAGTTTACAAGATCGGGGACTTATGACAATTGAAAAGGAAAACAGCATACTGCAAGTTGTAACTCTTGTTAAATATAGAGTACAAAAATAGCATCACACATGGCAGATTGCTAAGTGTTGAAAGGGAAAAAAAATCAATGTTAATACTTTCCACTGAATGTTCAATGTAGTTATTGGGTTTAGATTCAACCATTTTTAAAAGTGCAGGAATTTCATCTCAGGCTTCCATTTCCTTTCACCTTCATCTTACGGTTTATACACAAGCATCAACAATGAGGAGTGAATGCAGAAAACAACCTTACAAAGCATATTTCTATTTGTAAATCACCAGGGACAAAATGCTCTCATTCTAGTCATACATGATGATGGCCCCAAGAGAAGCAAGAAGATGGGTATATTTGGTTGGAAAATTTAGGGCTTGTCTACACAGCAAAATTATGCCAGTATAACAGTACAAATCTCTGTGGTGACACTGATTTACTCTGGCATATATTGTTATAGCAGGAAATTTCCTTCCGTAGACAAGCCCATAAAAATCTTCTGCTCCTCTGATGGTTCAGTCATGTATAAATCCAGAGAACGACAGGAGAATCCAGGAGTAATATCAAATACTAGTATGAGAATAAGCGCCAACAAGACAAATATCTCATAAGCCATAAGAGATATGTACATTGTACTTTGGTAAACAAGATACAAGAAATGTGGGGACCAATTCTCCACTGCTTTGTATGATGTGTATTCACTTAACCATTTTG
Source organism: Pelodiscus sinensis (assembly GCF_052426305.1). Lineage (NCBI taxonomy): Eukaryota > Metazoa > Chordata > Testudines > Trionychidae > Pelodiscus > Pelodiscus sinensis. Next base: position 114,680,365 of record NC_143056.1, on the reverse strand, counting down.
CACAGCTGTAAAAAATGCGTTCCAGTCAGAATGGTTGCAGTTTTCATAGATAGGAATGTACCTGGTGTCAATCCAGTAGAGAATCAGGCTCATAACATTTGTACACAGAATTGAAATCAGCAGACTTAGGGCAAGGTAATGGATCAGAATCTTGGCTTGATGTTTTGCATTTCCTTTGTCTAGGATGCCAACCCTTTATTCATCTTCAGGGGATCAAAATCAGAGTGAATGTTAGTGTAAGTTACATGTCACTAAGTCTATGTCTACACTGGCGGGTTCTTGCGCTAGAAATATGCAAATGAGGCTAAGCGTAGAATATCGCCGAGCCTCATTTGCATGCCTAATGAGCCGCCATTTTTGCGGAAGAGGCTTTTGTGCCAGAAGGAGCATCTACACTGCCCCTTCTTGCGCGAGAAAAACCCTCTTACACAATGCCGTTATTCCTGAAAATAATCAGCGTAGCGGCATTGCAGCGTAGCGGCATTGTGCAAGAAGGGGTAGTGTAGACAGCTCCTTCTGGCGCAAGAGCCTCTTCCGCAAAATGGCGGCTCATTAGGTATGCAAATGAGGCTCAGCGATATTCCATTCTTAGCCTCATTTGCATATTTCTGGCGCAAGAACCCACCAGTGGGTTATTCCACGCTTAGCCTCATTTGCATATTTCTGGCGCAAGAACCCATAGCCCAATGTTAGATCGATCCTGTGAATGGATGCATGAGCTAGAAGATTTTCTGCTTGGTGCAGAATCTAGCTTTAAGTATGAGGAATGTAAATGTAGTTTTAAATACATGTGGAATGACTAGAAGTAGGGAGCATGCAGAAAAGTATTGCAAGAAACAATCGAAGGGAGGCTGAAAGGAGATGTGGAATAATAAGGATTTTTTTTTAATTTGACCTGTTTATAGATTAGAAAGTGATTGTAGCTTTTTTGGCAAAGTCAAAAAGCATTTTTGTTCTGTTATTTATAAGGATGTTAAGAGGCGGGTAGTTCGTTATTCATGTAGTCAATAGAACTTTTATTGACTACATGATTAATCAATAAGGAAAGAAGCGTTCAGTCGTGGCTTGCACCAGGTCCGGGAGCTACTCCCATTGCAGCTCTGCAGTTTAAATATAGTAAGATCCAGACACGCAGGCAGCTGGGACCCCCCTCCCACAGACAGGGGCTGCTGTCAGAGCATCCTCTGCCCATGGCGAGCCTGGGCTTCCCACAGGCACTGGCTGCTTCGGGGCAGTCCTCCCCCCATCCCGGGGTGAGGGGGGAGGCAGCACTGTGGAGAAAGTCCTGGGGGGAACCAGCTTTTAAGCTGGCTCCCCCCTATCACTGGCTCCTGCTTCCTCCTGCCCCGCCCACTAGCTCTGATACAGAGGTAGCAAGGGAGGGGGGGGGTGAGTAGTCTATTCGACTAACCGATAAGCCTAGGCTTTTCGGTTAGTCAACTAGTCGACTACTCGTTTACATGTCTAGTTCTTTAATAACTATCAAATATTTCTATTTGTTGCGGAATTCTTTAATACAATTATTTTAAAAAGAAGTATTTGAGTCCCCTTAAATTTCATAAATAAGAGTTCTCAATTTAGATTTTTTTTTAAAATCCCACTTTATGACTATGCTGACCTATCAGAACACTGAGGGTGAGGGGCACAATAACTCAAATACACAGATGAAACCTTACACATTTAGCAGGGCAACCAACTGATTTTTTTTGTTAAAAATTCATGTTTTTTAGAGTTTTACAGATCTTATAAAGAAGTTTAACTGTTTAATTTAAAGTGTCTATTTTAAAAAGAGACCAAATTTTGATTAAGACATTTTTCATTGGAAGTATTTGATTAACTCCAGTTATTGTATACCTTCTTGAACCTTCTTTTTGGGAATTGCTGTTGCTACCGTCCCTGTTTTGCCTCTAAGCATCTTCCAGACCAATTTAGAGCTCATCCTTCAAAGGTTTATGCTTGTGCTTAACTATAACCACAAAACAGAGTCCCATTCAAGACAAAGTGCCATTTACATTGCTAGAATTAAGCAAATTTGTGTATGATCTATGCAGGGCTACAGTTATTTATTGTACACTTGCTTACATCAGTGAATTCACCTCTGAATTGGCCCAAGCACCCTTTTGTTAGGAGCTGTGGGTATTAGTTTTACCTCTATGACTTTAAGTAAGCTTATGTCTCAGTTTCAGTTCACTGATTTCCAATCACCCTCTGCCGGCAGAGTTTATGTCTTGCCCTCTAGGTAGGCAGGCCCATTCTTAGTGGTTGATAGTGTGGCCTTCTGGCCCAACATCAGAATCTACCCTCTCTGGGATAGCAAAAGGTCCAGGTAAGCAGAAAACATCCTTTGCTCAGCGCCCACTGTAGTCTTACTCTTTGATGCAGGGAGCCTTCCTACCATCCTCTCTAGAAGCCCTGCAAGTGCACGCACAAGGCATCAAACCCAAAGTACTGCTTTAATAGCAGACTTCTTCCTTCTGCTCTGGCTGCTTTGTCTTCACCGCCTTGGTGCAGTGTTTCATTCCACCGAACTGTTTGCCCCTCCCCACAGTTCTTTCCCCTCCTGTATCTTCAGGCCTTGAACAACTTGCTCCTCTCCAGGGTTCCTGCCTCTCACGCCTCCGTCTTCTTTCTACCACCCCCAGCCCTGTTAATAGAACATCCCACCCCAGTCTAGCCTTATCCCAGACCCTACAGAACAGGGGCAGATGTAGCCTCCTGACTCAATGGGGGCACTACACTATACTAAGAGGATGGGGCAGGAAAAGTATTAGGAGAACAGGAAGGATAGAAAGGGCCTAGGTCTGTGGGGTTTCTACCCTCTCCATGGGAATAGGGATCTGCCGTGCATGCTCCCAGTTAGGGATGTTAGCGAGTAGTTGACTACTCGCCTACCCGATAAGCATAAGCTTGTTGAGTAGTAGGGAGGTGAAGGACTAGTCGACTATCTGATAAGCAAATGCTTATCAGATGGTTGACAGGATAGTAAACTAGTCACTTCTCCCCCACTTGTTGCCTCTATCAGAAAGAGGCAGCAAGGGTGGGGGGAGAACAGGTGGTACTTCAAAGGGGCAGTGCTACTTGGAGCCTGGGGCTAGACCCTGGGCTCCACATGGCACTGCCACTTTGAAACTCCATGTGCAGCCTGGGGCCAGCTGACGTGTCCCTGGGCTGCATGTGGCATTTCAAAGTGGCAGGGCCACATGGAGCCCAGGATCAGCTGGGGACTCCCCACTAATCATGGGCCCCACGTGGCACTGCCACTTTGAAACGCCGTAGGGAGCCTGACACCAGGCTGCACGTGGTGTTTCAAAGTGGCAGCGCGATGTGGAGCCCAAGGCCAGCTAGGAAGCTAATCCCATGCTCCCTGCTGTGCTTTCGCCTTTGAAGTGTAGCAACAGCCCTTCAAAGGCAGAGGGGCCCTATCGACTAATCGAACAGTCGATGCAAAATGCATTGACTATTCGATTGGCCAATTAGTTGATATTTAATATCCCTATCAGGTAGTTGAGTGGGGTACTTGACTACTCACTTCCCCCTTCCCTTGCAGACTCTGTATGGGTATGTCTACACTAGCTCTTTAATTCGAGCTAGGTAGGCAAATGAGGCGACCGGAGTTGCAAATGAAGCCCGGGATTTAAATATTCCGGGCTTTATTTGCATGTTCCCGGCCGGTCACCATTTTGAAATTTCACTAGCCCGAACTCACTGCCACACGGCTACACGCAGCAGTGAAATGTTAATTCGAACTAAGTCCTTAGTTCGAATTAACTGTTACTCCTCGTGGAATGACAGGGACTGCTGCCTCCAAGCTACCCCAAGTGAGCAGCCCCTGCCCACAGACAACCCTGGCTGCCACAAACAGGGGCTGCTGGACTGGGCACGAGCTGGGACCAAGCAGTCCCGGTTCACGCTGGTCTGGGAAGCTGTGCCTCTGCATTTTAAATGTAGTAAGAGCCAGTGTGACCTGGGACTGCTCACTCCTGGCTTTGGGAGCTACCCCCACTGCAGATCTGCAGAGCGGCCCCTTATTGGCTAACCGTGTAGTCGATGGAAATTGTATCGACTACACGATTAGCCAGATAATTGCAATTTAACATCCTGACTCCCAATCCTGCTTCTCCCTGAGCTCCGGTCCCACTGCTGGTGATGCAATATCCCCAACCCTGCCCCTACTGCTGCACACGTGGCCTGGCAAGTTGCCTTGGCCCTGGTGCGATGATGCCAGCAGTGACGATAGTGGGATCTGAGCCCGGCTAGAGTGGGCAAGTCACTTCCTGCACTATTGAAGGTGGATGCCACATGGAAGTGGCAACGTGACCCTGTATGCTGGACCAAGTTTGAGTAAGCAGCTAATAGAAATTATAGACACTTTTCTGTGCTACAGAATGGACTAACTCAGAGCCAAAACTTAGAAAGTGTCTCATGTTTTTATCAACTTCCTGGTCACAAAGAGAGGGCGAGTCCAGCAAACACAGAACAGGTTCTAAAAAGCAGCTGGGAACTTCGTGAGCGTTGAGCTGTTAGCTGTGATAGAGATGGCAGCAGGTTTTTTTCTCCGCTCTCTGAGGAAGGAGAGCCGTCCAAGTCTGATTTCTTACTGCACTAGGTCATCAGGCTTTTCAAACAATACCTCATCGCTTCTCTAAAACAGCAGCCAGATATTCTCCACCAGTGAAGTGACAGGACAAAAGTATTTCTACAGATTCCTGGAAGGCAGTTTCCTGTGCCCTCTCAGTCTGCGGATGCCAAACATAGCCAGGGGGAGCCAAGATCAATCCATCTCACAGCATTCCTGACTCCAGCTAGTGCTGTTAGTAAATTTTCATAAGCATTTCAGTTCTTTTCTACCACCAATTGTGTGACACCAGTGCTTTGCTTAGATAGTTTAAACTAGGGGTGGCCAATCCATTATAGGCAAAAAGCCAAAATAGTGCAAAGAGCTGGGGGCAGGGGGAGGGGGAGAGTTGTCAAGCAAAAAAAAAAGGCCTGCCCCTTTAAGAAATGCATTTAGAGGCTTTTTGGCCACATTCTGCTCCTGCCAGAGGGCTCCCCTGCCCCGGTGAGCACAGGGAAGTGGGGACCATTTTCAGGGGCACAGAGACGGCTTCACAAGCCACGGGGGTGGCTTCATGAGCCGCACCCTGGGAGGGGGAAGAGCCGCATATGGCTCGCAAGCTGCATGTTGAACACGGCTGGTTTGAATCAATTGGGTAGGAGCAAGACTGAGGTTTAGCCTATACAACAAAGTTAGGTTGATGCAAATTGCCTTGTGTTGACCTATTTTTACATGTATCTACACTTAAATTTGTCTCCCACTTGTGTAAGTGAACAGTCACAGTGATGCAGTAACACGACCTCCCCAAATGGCACTAAACTGGGGTAGCTGTACTAAGATCGATGCAGGGCAAGTATAAACACTGTTACGGGCATGTCTACACTCCCACCCTAGTTCAAACTAGGGTGGTTAATGTAGGCATTCGAAGTTGCAAATGAAGCCCGGGATTTAAATATCCCGGGCTTTATTTGCATCTTGCCAGGCGCTGCCATTTTTAAATCCCCGTTAGTGCGGACTCCGTGCCCGCGGCTACACGCGGCACGGAGTAGGTAGTTCGAGTTAGGCTTTCTAATTCGAACTACCGGTACACCTCGTTCCACGAGGAAAGCCTAATTCGAACTACCTACTCCATGCCGTGTGTAGCCGCGGGCACGGAGTCTGCACTAACGGGGATTTAAAAATGGCGGCGCCCGGCAAGATGCAAATGAAGCCCGGGATACTTAAATCCCAGGCTTCATTTGCAACTTCGAATGCCTACATTAACCACCCTAGTTCGAACTAAGGTGGTAGTGTAGACATATATCCTGTATTATTTATGTTGAGCCTACCAATCTTCAAGCAGCTGTCCCAATATGTTCAACACTGACCACTGCAGTCTCAATTGTGAACGCTAATGCTCAGGGGTCAGGCTCTGGAAAGTCCTCCTTCCACTTTAAATTCCTACAAAATTTGAAATGCCTTTTCCTGATTGGCAAGCACATCCGGCAACTTTCATTTGTTGTGTGCAACTGCTCTTCTGACCATGCCAGCTACACACTCCAGATGCGCTCTGGCTTGGAGTAGACAGGAGATATCAGTGTTTTATCTGCAGCTTCTGCTATTGCAACATTAAGGGTCTCCTCTTCAACACCCTTGGAATGTCTGAGGCAGATAAGGAAGAGAAAGACCAGAACTTGGGATGTCCTGTTCCATGAGATCCTGCAAACCTTTGTTGTTCATCAGGGCTGGGAGGGTGAACACTGCAGAGAGCATGGAAAAGGATAGTGCAGAGAGGAGAAAGTCCCAGCAGGAAAGGGAATGGGATATGCACCTGGACATATGGAGACTTCTCCATCAGCAAGCATAGATGCTGCAGATATTCATGGACCTACAGGTTCAAAAATCACGGGCTTGCCTCCTCTTGCAGCACCTCCCTCCCCATACCATGCCATACGGCATCAGGAACCCTACTGCACTAGCCCTACTGCCCCCCTTTGGGTGCCAGCTTCTCACACACAAACCTGTGAAAGCTCTGATTGCTCTATGTGTAGGTAAAATGGACATGAATGTTCTTTCCCCTTTGTTAGGGTCTATTCTATCAACATACTTAGCTTTTAATATATTTGTATTTCAATTATACAGATTTTTCTGGTTTTGTTGCTGAATAAATTCTATTATTTGGGAAATCATTCGTCTTTATTACTTCACAACATTTGTTTCAGAGTGCCTAACAGTTCTGGAAGCACCCACTTACTTGTTACTGTGTAGAGTGACACAGCTCATAGGATCTGTGACAAACAGTGTGATAAGCATAAATGTGCAGCAAGCACTTCAAAATTAATAGGTGTATTGTCGGTATTACATTCATGGATGTACACCAGGCACCACACAATTCGTGACAGTCCCGCAAACAGCAGGACCATGTAAAGCACAGTACACCACAACACATTACTGTGACTCACAGTTACAGTGCTCTTTCAAAGCCTCCCTGAACTCTGTGACTCCACATGGAGCTCTTCTAATAGCCCTTGTGTTCGGCTGTTCAAACTGAGCAGATACCTGCTCCACCTCCACCCCTTCATGCTGGCAGAAACCTTTCCCCCTTTGCTTCACAGATACTGTGCAGGATACAGCAGAGAGATGTAGCCATTGGGATGTTTTTTTCATTTGAGATCTAAATCTTGTGTGTAAACAACACCAGCCTCGCTGTGGTCTATCCAAAGCTCACTCAGCTGTCATTCAGCACTTGCTGAGCTGGTAGTTGACTCTTTCCTTGGTGCTGTCAAGGTGGCTGATGTACAGCTTTGTGAGCCAGGGGACCAAAGGCTCGGCCGGGTCCCCCAGGATTACCATTGGCATTTCAACATTGCCAGCATAATCTACAGGTCGGGAAAGAATGTCCCTGATTGTAGCTTTCTGAACAGCCCTGTGTTCTTTTCTGTGCGAGCATCATGCACCTTCCCTGACCAGCCCAACACTGGTGTTGGTGAAGAGTCCCCTCGTGATCCGCCAGTGCTTGCATCACCAAAGAAAATCAGCCTTTTGGTGGTATTTTTTGGCAAGGTACTCAAGTGCCAAAATAGGGATATACATGCTGCCTAGTGCTTCACCACAGGCTGGGAACCCCTCTCTAGGAGGTCCATACACTGTATCCTGTTGGTTGCTGAGAGTTACAGTCCTGTGTCATATGAAATGATTAGTGGCCTTCATATTTGCACAACAACATCCCCCCCCCCCCCAATGGATTTCCCACTCCAGAATGATTTGCCACTAACTGGGAGCAATTCACCATTGCCAAGTTTCCACTGTACAATCACCTGTGGCTTGTTCAGTGAAAGTGCAGCTCTCATTCTGGTGTCCCTGTGCTGGAAGGTGGTTCATAGATCTAAGACAGTGGCCTTGCACATCTTAAAGTTATGCAGCCACCGCATATCATCCCAAGCCTGCATTGTGATGTGATCCCACCAGTAAGTACTCATTTCTCAGGCCATGAAGAGGCACTCTGCCATCTGCTGCTGTTTTGTGAACCCCTCCACCAACCTCAAACTGTTTCTCACTGGTATCCCGCAGCAGTCTTATCTTCCATCAAACTGCCAGCACTCCAGCTTTCTTTGGGTTTTCTTGCAGCTTTGCAAGTATCAGGGCCTGTGAATCCTGCTCTTGCAGTGCTTATTACAGTACTGCAGATCTGTGCAGGCTCCATTCTTCTGTCAGAGATGGTGGGCAGCAAGGAGGACAGTGTGGGTTTGTGAATTTTTTTCCCAAAAGATGCAAAAATTATGGGATATATTTGACATTCTGGTATGGAGGCAGTTGCATGCTAGGAGGTAGAGTCCTTGTTTCCAGTCACGCCTGTGTGACTCTTTTCTGCCCATGAATTGCTAACATTCCCAAAAGACATTGTGATGGATGGGTGCACAGTAGGATACGTACCCATGGTGCTCTGCACTCTGCATCAACCCAGGCTCGTCCTGCGTCAATGCAGCGAGCCAAGTATGCACGTGCAGAAACAATATACCAACTGCTGTAGCTTCATGCTGGTATAATTTGTGTCAACCAAAGTGTGTAGTGTAGCGTGGGCTGAGTGTATGTCTTCACTGCAGACCTAAGTCAGGAATTGCCTCTAATCTCTCTCCACACACAAAAACCCCTCACCTGAGCTTGGTGGTGCTTTCAGCGTATGCCAGCTGACACATCTGGGGCTACAGTCTAAAACCCCAAGGCTACTTCTACATTGCGCTCTCTTGCACAAGAACATATGCAAATGAGGCATGCCGATGAATATTGCTGTGCCTCATTTGCATACTTAATGAGCCACCATTTTGCAGAAGGGGCTTTTGTGCGAGAAGGAGCAATCTACACTGCTCCTTCTTGTGCAAAACCCCCCTCTTGCGCAAGAGCTGTTCTGTCTGAAAATAAGTGAAATTTATGGTCACATGAAAATTACTTGCAAATGTGTTCATTAAGGGTTTGTCCATACTGGACTCAAAGACTTGCAGCGTGGCTGCAGCTGGCCCTAGTTAGATGAGTTGGGTTTGCAGGTCTCAGGCTTCAAGGCTAAAAATGGCTATGTAGACATCTGGGCCTGGACTAAACCACGGGCTGTTTAGTCTGTAATGAGATGCATCCATACACACCCCGACACCTGTGTAGAACCTCATTAATAATAATGGGACTCTGGGCACCAGGTTCCACTTGCCTGCTTCTGTTGCAGGATTTGGGCCATACTGGACAACCCAAAATGCTTATAGCACCCCAAGCATCCTGGTTCCACCTGCTCCTGCCAGAGAGAAGCTGTTTTGCCAGAAATGTTGTTACTGCTGTAATATCACTCCTGAATATATAATGCTACATTTGACTCTGCTGCAGTCTCGCAAAATTCTGCTCACTCACTTAATATTTGTTATGGGTGAGTAAAATAAAATTCGTATTTCCTCCAGCATCATCAGTCATTCTGATGACAGGAGTCATTTGGTGCCTGGGCTAGTAAAATTTTCTAACAGTTTTCCAAAGCTGGTTTACTACTAAAACAAGAAGAACTGGCTCTCTCGCGTATATCTTTACTTGCCTCAGCTTGTTGAATATTGTTTTCTTTACCATAGCATCTCCCATTCAGTACTGCAATAGCATCTGTTCCCTCAATTTCAGTTTGTCACAATGCCCTCTGCTCGCCTGGGGCCAGGGATTCTCCCTCTCAGCTAGAAGCGGAGCCTTACTGCTGTCAGAACGAATCACTACCACCAACAAACACTCTGTTACCTGGGCCATTGTGTGTGTTCTTTAATTTTGAGAACAGCAAGCAAGGGGGGGTGGAATGGTGTCAGCTAATTGGCTTGTTTCGGCACTTCTCCCCCCACCCCAAACATGGAAATCAGAGAATTCAAATGTATTTACAGATGAAACTCTGGCAGAGCCATGAATTTTGTGAAATGGTGGATGTGACTTTACCTTGTTGTGAAGCTGCGGGAGTTCCATTAATAGCTGTGACAAATCCTGTGACTAAAAACCATACAACTACTTTAGCTTTAGTTTGATATGCTTCAGCTATCCATGTGTGCCTTTGAAAATCTACCCCCTTATTCTGTTAAGCCCGATCCACAAACATGCACAGGCACCTAACCCCCAGAGTGGTCTACACTACAGCTGTAAGCAGAGCCTGTCCCATCCATTCAACCATTTGGGCAGCCACCCTAGACCCTATGCTTTGGGGAGTCCTGTGGGTGGATTACTTGGGGGGGGGGGGGTTGGCACTGATAGCAGGGGAAAATCTCTAGTCTGTTTAAATATTTTACAGAGATTTGTATCTGATTGTGATAGTCATGATTTACTCATGTGGGCTGTGAAGGCCTTGTCCACAGAACAGGTAAACAGCATGAAAGCTCTTTCAGGAGGAACCTGACTCAAAGGGACTGCTTCTAGAGTAGGCCTGGGCAAAATACGGCCCACGGGCCACATCCAGCCTGCCAAGCCACTGGATCTGGCCTGCGGATGCAGTGGAAAGCCCCAGGTAGGCTCCCCTGCTTGTTCCACACACCGTTCACGGAAAGCAGCTGTGGGGCTATTTATCCTTCAAAACTGTGGTCCCAGAGGGGAAAGGGGGAAAGCTTCAGATGCTGCCCCTGCCCCCAGCAAAATCCCATTGGCCAGTTTCTGGCCAGAAACTGGCCAGTGGGAGCTGCCTGTTTGCATAACAGGCAGCACATGAAGCAGCATGCCCCCTCCTCTCCAGCTCAGTTATTCACACAAGCACATGTCTCTGCAGCCTGTGCAGGTGCAGGGCAGGCATGCAGGCTGAGAAACATTTAGCTCTGCAATGAGGCAGACTGGTTGGACTGCTGGCCAGTAAGTTTCCTGGCCAGAGCCTGCCTCTGACAATTCAGCCCCTCCCTTCCCCAGCCCTCTGTCCCCACACTCCATATACCCAAACCCTCTGCCTCCCTCCTGCACCCAAACCCTCTCCCAGATCTGGCACCCCAATTCCCTCCTATCCTAGGTCACAACCCAAACCTCTGCACCCCAATCTCCTGCCCTAGGTCACAACTGCCTCCTTCACCCAAAATTCTCTCCCAGACCTCAGTCTCCCTCCTGTACCCCAATACCTTACCCCAAGCTTTCTTCTGCAGTTATCACAATCAGATAAAAATCTCTGTAAAATAATTAAACAGACTAGTGATTGGCAGTTCACAGAGTGAATTGGCCCTTTAAGTCTCAATTTAACCTGTGACAGGCTTAGCCCGTTTCCAAAGGTAAAGGCTACAAAGGTCAGAAAAGGACCAAACCCAGGTCTGCTGAGGCAGGAGCAGTTTGTGACCAGAGAGAAGGAGAACTAAGAAGCTTCTCAAGAGAGCAAATCTGGGAATCAGTCTCAGTAAAGGAAAATGCCTCAGCGGTCTGTATTAGGGGAATTGCTTTGATTTTACTTATGAGCTTTGTGTCTGAGCAAACAGTTGTGCCCTGTGATCAAGGCCTGACATGGATTTGGGCATACCTCTTTGGATGGGCGAGTCAGTCACAGGCATGCACACGTGTTTATACAAAGACATGGAAGTTCATTGTCTAGCTCCCTGGCTCTGGTTGAACTGTGCAGGGAAAGAAAAATGGCTTGAATCCATCCAGCACAAACCAGATCCAAACTGGATCTTGACTTGGCATATCTCAGAGAAACAAAATGGGGGATCCCCTAGGAGCTTACTTAGTAGCTATGGATTTCCTAAGCACAGTGCACTACAGCTGTGCCCAGCTGGATGCCTCTTACACCAAAACGGGAACAGTTAGAACAGCGCTGGTTTTATACTACACACAAATTCCCCTCCAGGAGGGGACTTGCTGGCTGCCCTGTTAGGTCAGTTCTTTGTTCTTTTCTTACTGAATAAAGCTTACGTGGGCCATATAGTAGTACATATAGGCTGTCTCTACATTGGCACCCTTTTCCGGAAATGCTTAAAACAGAACAGTTTTCTGTTATAAGTATTTCCGGAAAAAGTGCGTCTACATTGGCAGGATGCTTTTCCGGAAAAGCACTTTTTCCGGAAAAGCGTCCGTGGCCAATGTAGACGCGCTTTTCCAGAAAAAAGCCCCGATCGTCATTTTCGCGATCGGGGCTTTTTTGCGGAAAAGACTACTGTGCTGTCTACACTGGCCCTTTTCCAGAATAGTTTTTCCGGAAAAGGACTTTTGCCCGAATGGGAGTAGCATAGTTTTTCCGGAAAAGCACTGACAATTTTACAGTAGATCATCATTGCTTTTCCGGAAAAGCAAGCGGCCAGTGTAGACAGCTTTCAAGTTATTCTGGAAAAGTGGCTGCTTTTCCGGAATAAGTGGCCCAGTGTAGACACAGCCATATTCTATTCACACTTACTTGCAAATACCATTTTTTTTTAAAAAGGTGGATATTTTTACCCAAGTATCTAAAAATCTCCTGACTGTGTCTCCTGGGCTTTTTGGTTACATGTCTCTTCTGTCTTTATTTTTCTGCTGCTGCCGTTTTACCTCACCTTGGCCATGTCTCTGATCCCTTCCATCTGCTTTTCTTATCCTTCTCTAACCCAGTTATCCTGTCCACTAGCTATGTGTGTGTCTCTCTTTTCACTCTCACAAAGAGCCTAATAACAATACTTTGGAGCCAGGGAAATGTAGGATCTAAGATTCCCCCCAAACATGGAATTATAAACTGCAGTCTTTTTGTTCCTCATATTTGCAACATGAGCAGCAGTAGCTAGTGGAGGTGGTTTCAGTAATAGATGTTCCCATCAAGTAAGAGACCTTGTGAACCTAGATGCTTTAAAAGTAGCTAAATACATGGCTTCTGGAGACTAAGACACAGCAGATTGTCTCTAACCACAGCAATCAGTTCAGCTGTGAAAGGTCTCTGTTATGCAAAGCAGTGAATTAGTGGCAGAAGCAAGTAGGCAAAATCAGGAAGAAGTGTGGCTAATAGGAAAACATTGCAGAACCTCAGGAAAGATTACAATGATTGTAAATCCGGTGTGCAAGATGCACCATGAACATACACCCAAATAATGCAGAGGATTGTGGTGGTGACCTAAGCTATATAGAACTACTCTGTGTTTGAAACATTACTGTTCTGGCATAAATGATAGGAAAATGATGCAGGGATATTTTGTTATCAGTAATCTCTTCAATGAATTCTTCTCTCAACCTACCAGAAATCAAGCTGTCATCTTGACGTCATCTTCTGATGGGGTAAACTTTTGTACCTATTGGCTGCGTCTAGACTGGCAAAATCTTGCTGCCTGTCTACACTGGCCACGAGTATTTGTGCAAGAACACTGACTTTATACTGTACTAAATCAGTGGTTCTTGCGCAAATACTCTGACGCTCCCGCTCAGGGATAAGCCCTCTTGCGCAAGTATTCTTGCATAAGAGGGCCAGTGTAGACAGCCAAGTTAATTTCTTGCGCAAGAAAGCCCGATGGCTAAAGTGGCCATCGGAGCTTTCTTGCGCAAGAGAGCGTCTACACTGGCACGGATGCTTTTGCGCAAAAGCAATCTTTTGTGCAAAGGCACATGCCAGTATAGATGCTCTCTTGCGCAGATACTTTTATTTGCACAAAATCATGCCAGTCTAGATGCAGCCATAGAGTAAAACTATTGCCATTTAGCAGACTGATGCTTACAGTTTTCAGCTATTTACTTATTTTTTGGGAAGATAGGTGGTGTATGGTTTTCATAGAAAGAAAAGGAATGATGTCCATGCCCTTTGACACTAATTATGAGACTAAACCATTCTCCTGGTGTCTGAATTGGTGAGTAGAAAATTTGGACTAGAAATTGGCAGTACAAGTACTGCAATGTGCAGTTTCTTTAGTGCTTATCTGGATTACAACTACTATTGGCCTTTGTCCTTCAACATTTCATTCAGAGATTTAGGAATAGCAGGAAGGGAGAGGTACTGTTGGTGGCTTTTCATAGTTATGATTTTTTCTCAGATTGGTAGCCAACAGCATCTCAAGTCCATGTGAGAAATAGTGATAGCTTGCCACTCCTACTCAGACTTGGCTGATAAATGCTGAGGGTATGAGAGTGGGTGTTTAAAGCAATGTTTGTGGCCAATTTCCCTCTTGTGAGTGCCTCTTTTTATGTTTGACATTTCTGAGGCTGAGCTTTGTAACAGACTGTGACAGTGAATTGGGGAGCTGAGACTTCATTGAGATGTGGAAAACATCAACCAGTGGGGGACAAATGGATTTAGTAGCTGGTTCTTGAGGGACTTCGAAATGGGATGAAATGAGATTAATGGTTATAACAGAATAGTTAAACAGAACATTTTTCTCTGTGCCTTTTTTGCCTTTCACACTACCTGAGGGTATAAATGTGTTCCCCCCATCCGCCCCCCCCTTCTGATCATGAGAGCAAAGCCCAGACCCAGTGTTTGGAAAAGTTTATTGAACCTGAAAGTATAATGTTCATCTCTCAAAGTGATTCTAACCAAGACAATTAAGTGTTGACCTTTTAAAATGGCATTTTATTGTGAAGGATTGTCATCTTACTTTCTTCCTCACTTCAATTGCTACATGATTTTAGCAGGTTGATATCTCACAAATTTCCAGAGTTAGAAATTAATCTTTGTATCATTAGAAGGCTAAGATCTAATGCTGCCATCAAATGATGTAAAAGCATTGCTTACTAGTCCTAGTTATTTGTAAGGTATTGGCAGTCAAAACTGTCCTTCATTCTAGCAATGTTGTTTTATTTTGTTTTTTGTTGTTGTTTTTTTTTGTGGGGGGAGGGTTGCCCTTGTTGAGGAATAAGTCTCATATTCAAAGTAGATTAACTAAATGTATTAAAGGAAATTTCAAAAGTGACCCAAAGCGAAGTTTGATCCTGTTTAATTCCGTGGCAAAACTCGCATTGATGAGAATAGGAGAAAGATCAGGCCCCAGTGGTAGTTTGCAGATGTCTGGCCTTGTCATGTATATTAGGTAGTTCCCTGTCTGATAGGATGCTGAAATGTGGCCATCTGGCAAATGTGGCCAACTGGCAAATCCCATTGTTCTGTAGTGACATGATCTCTAACTAGTGCCAATATGTTTTTATTGCAGTTAGCTCAGTATGTTTCTGGTGCTACTGTTTTCCTTGAATAATTCATAAATTAAAAAAAAAATCCACTAATGTGAATAGACTGTATGGATACAATAGTGATACGCTGATATTTTTATATACTGCATTAGTCATATTAAAGGATCCAATTCTGATATCTTTATTCATGTGGAGTAGCATGTAATTTTGCAAATTGATTTCATTGGGGTTTAGCACTGGTTGATTTTAGTGGAACTCCTTTCTTGACACCAATAAGAGTTTTGCCATTGCTTGATTTCGGTGGGCATTAGATGCTCAATTGGTCTTTGTGAATTCCCTCCTGAAGTGCTGGTCTTGTGAGATGCTGAGCCCTCTTGCTTCCCTTTTGAAGAGAGTAGGAAAGGAAGTCACTCAGCACCTCCCAAGATTGAACCAAATGTTGCCTTTTATTGTTATGTTAAAGTGTCAGAAACCAGTTAAAATCCTCTACTTTGTTGCATTTTTGTTACTTGATAGAACTTAATGGGATGAAGGGTAGAGGAATCTGGCCCATTAGATGCAAATAGTAGTGACTGTTTAACAGCTCTGATCATGTCTAAATTGTAACCTGCTTACTGATGGATGTGCTACCTAAACTCAATGTATTCTGTTTATAAAGTTAATCAGTTGCAGGAAGCCTATTTATAGAGACAGTTTCACAAACCAAGACTGAAATCAGTCTAAGCGCAATATAAATCTTGTTGTGCATCAAGGAATGAAAGACGAGTTTGGTTTATAATAATCCCCACTCTAGGAAGGTGACAATCCTTCCTTGCTAATGTCACAGGGTGCTGATTTTAAGGGGTTCTAAGGATGGGAAAGAAGCAGATATTTGTATGTTTCAGTCCTTTTCTCATTTTTACCCCCCTCTGGTCCTTTTATCCCCCCCCCCCCCCATTATTGTATTATCTGAGCATTTTACAGCTGAGAGAGCCTAATTCGAACTACCTACTCTGTGCCGCGTGTAGCCGTGGGCACGGAGTCCGCACTAAGAGGGATTTAAAAATGGTGGCGCCTGGCAAGATGCAAATGAAGCCCGGGATATTTAAATATCTTCATTTGTAGTATGCTTCATTTGCAACTTCGAATGCCTACATTAGCCACTCTACTTCGAACTAGGGTGGCAGTGTAGACATACCTGAAGTGTGTAGAGAGTGGAGACCTGAACCCATGACTCTTAAGCTGCATTTCCTGTAAGGGACTGGGTGCTCTCAATTGATGATGCTGTGGGGTGCTTCCTCACCTCACATGCTCAGCTATTTGTATTTTCTTTTTGTGTTTTAAAAAAAGACTATAAAGACTCCAGCAAAAGAGTGTAGTGGTGTGACAGAGAGGGGATTTTATTCAGCTTGTTACATTGCATGTAAATTCTACTGCCCTATACTAACCTCTGCGTGCCTCAGTTTTCCTGGGCATTGCACCAATACCTAGATGGTGATGGGAATTTAGGGTATGATGGACTCTTCCATGCCTTCTGTAACCTGAGCCCAGAAGGGGTTGCGACCGGGTGACCTTTTTTTTTAGGAAACAGGACAAAAGGTTGGAGGAGGAGCCTGGCTTGGGGCCTAGGACCCGGCTGCTGGGAGGAGGGTAGTCTGGGCTGGCGTGAGATGCAGGACAAGAGCTAGTCCCTAGCTCTGGGGGCCCCTCTCCCCAAGATGGATTGTACTGACTGCTCCTGGTTTCTGTTCTGACAAGTCTGTGTTACGCTGTGTTCCTATCGACTAACAAATCCTTCTGTTCTACCTGCTGGCTAAGAGTCACATCTGATAGAGGCTGCAGGGCCCTATGGCTCCCCCTCCCCCCATCACATATAAATATTAGAGACAGCCCAGCACCACTTCCATCCAATATAAAATATACCATAAATGCGAAAGAGTCCTGCTTTGACAGGGACTTTATATTTCGTAATGTGACTCAGTGGTATGTTGCCTACCTGGCTCTGATCCTCCACTACTGATGCCAATAGAAGTTTTGCCATTCACTGTGATTTCAGTGGGAGCTAGACATCTACGTTCCTTTGTGAATCCCACCCAGAGTTGTTGATGCCACCTGAAGTACTGAGCACACTCACTTATCTTTGAGAGAGCAGAAAAAGATACACTCAGTATCTTCCAAGATAAAAGCAAAATGTTGCTTTTATTAAATCAGTTCCAAAAATCTTTTGCTTTCTGCTAGCCTCAAACAAACAAACAAACAAAAAACTAAATCAGAAGCTAGATTAATTTCAACCTTTTTAAAAATAAATGTTATATAACTACATCTCCTCCTGGACGAAAGCCCTGTATCCTGTACATTGTGTAGATCAAGTTTCAGCGAGTAATGAACAGTTTTTTGCTGAAGTATAATTAGAATGTATAATGGAAATGCTGATACCACCTTAACTATCCCATTGCAAATGTGACACTATTAATTAAGGAGTCTCTGGGGTGTGGTACGCTCCTTGGTGAATTAGCCTGGTGGAAATTTAATGGCAATTTACAAATTGGTTTCCAGTTTTATTTTTACTTTTTCCCTCTTGTTACTGTACAAAGGACTTTTGATTCAGATAATATGAGATTCTCTGTTTCTCTTTAATCTATGCTAAAGAGCACTCTCCTCCCTCCCCCCTTTTTTTTCTTCCAGGTCTTAGGCGAGGGCCGTAGTATCTGATGATTCAGCTGGGGAAATCCTGGAGATGTGGTATAATGACTATATTCTTGGTAAGTCTATTTTGTTGCATATTTAGTATTGTAGGAATGTATTGCCTGTTGTTGAGATCAGGGCCAAATTCTGATCTCAACTCTATGTATAAATCTGGTATAATTCCTTTAAATTCAGAAGAGTTGTTTCCCATTTACACTGGTTTAACTAAGATCAAATTCTTCCCAGTCGCATTTTGTTACAGGTACATAGCATTTATTCTGATAGCAGACACCGAGTAATATATAAATAGCCTTTTTAGTGCATTTGGGGGAGGGGGTTTGCTTGTCTCCTCCCTTACAAAATCCTCTAGAAGGGGACAACATTGGGGAATGAAAGACCACAAGCTTCCTTTTGTAGAGTTCCCTAGTCTAAATCATCTTGTGAGGTGGTGTCTGCCCTCAAAATGTGTGCTGATCCCATGAAGGATCTGATGGAAATCACTGTAGGCCAACATTTATTTGTATGCTGCCACTGTGCATTCTTGCTGGCTTTGGAGTCCCTAATCCTCCCTCAGGAACCTATCAACATGGCTGCCTGCCTGCCATTTTGAATCCCTGAGACGGGGAGAGCTCCATAATGTGGAGAACTCACATTTACTTTTGAATATATTCTCCATTAGGTTGATCCATGGGTTTTCTGACCCTGCAGAAAGGGATCATGCTGGAAGAATGGCAGCCCAACACTGCTTAGAAAGGGAGACAGCCATTCTATGGGAGGATTCTCTCTGCTCAGCAATATTAGCAGGAAAACCTGTCTGTGTTATTTTGCTATACAATTAGTACCTTAAAGATGGCTTTGTTATACTTTGAGCCATTTTTCCCCAGATCACCGACACTTCTGTTTCTTTTTTAGTATGACTAGGATTTCAGTCATACTGAAAATATTCTGCACCCCTTAGGGCTTGCTTGTGTAGCGCCCCCTCTCCACCTGGTTACCTTCTTTTAGAGCCAATCTCCTTTCAGGTTCGGATGGATGGGTCTGGGTTCTTCTGGATCCCGCCACCTACTCAATTTTATTCTTTCTGATTGATGTACTTGGCGGTGCCTCCACCCCCCTCACTCCTTCCTAGCAGGGTTGCCAAGGCAGCTTGGGAGGAAAATTCTAGCCCAGGATAATCCCCACGTATTCACCAGATAGTTGGAGACTCCCAGAAAATAACACAAACACATACACTATAATAAACACAATTATATTAAACAGGAGACAATTATAACAGAACAGGGTAAAACATTATTTTTAGGGTCACCGGTGCCCTGCAACTGTGAAGTTAGTGTCCCGTTGGTACGCGTACTTTGTTGGGGCCCTTGATGACTGTTGACCAGACAATCCTTCTCTGCAGAGGTTTAGCAGTGGGGCTGACTAGGTCCAGTACAGCCCAAAGGACTCACAAATGGGAGAAGGCAGCAAATCCCTCCACAGTTTAATAGGCTGCAGGTAATAAAATCCCCAAACAAATTCCCTGACTTACTAACTAAAAATTGGTGCACTCACACACTCCATGAATGAGCCTCAGGTTGAGAGATGACTCAGTCTCTGCAAAGGGGCTGCTCTCTTCTCACAGGGGTCCTCTTCAAGCAGGAACCAGGCTGCTTTGGTCCCAGAATTTCCCCTCACCGTGAAGGGGTGCAGGGCTCAAGATGCAGACCACACAACTGCACCAAAATTCAAAACTACAGCCTCCCAGCCCAGCCTCCAGACCCACACAGCAGGCAGCAGCCCTGAACTTGCTGCTAGAGCCCCGCTGACCATGCAGTGACCCTCTCACCCAGGGAGCTGGAGCCTACTCAGCCTGGCTGGGGAAGCCTCCCAGCAAACTCCACAACTGGGAATCAACAGTGGAGACATAAACCCAGCTGAGGGATCCTGCCTTCAGGTCCCTAGAGGCTAGCTCTCAGGGGGAACCCTGCATGCAGGCCTGGGGCTTACTAGCTCCCACACACTCAGTCCTCCCCTTTTCCTGGCTGGCTCCAGACTCCCCTCAACAATGGTCTCTCCTTCCCCCTGGGAGGGGCATCTCACTCCCTGTGGGTTGCCGGGCAGACTCTGGCCCTGGTAGGGAGGGGGAGCCAAGGCAAACTCAGAGTGCCTCTCCCTGAGCTGCCAGCAGACAAAGCCCCGGGAATCCAAGCAATCTCCTTGGGGGTTACACTCTCCCTGTGCGAAAGTTCTTGCCGTCCTCGGCAAGGGTCATTTAACCACAACACAAACATGCAAGGTCCTTTCCATCAGGTAATAGTATACATTGTTTAGTTGACAATAAATATCATTAGCCAATAAGTAAGTATTGCTGTGTCCACATACAATATTAATTTAAACATTAAATTGTTATTCAATTTACATTAATAACATTCTTACTATATTTAAATAAATGACTTAACCTTGGAGTCTCCATTGTTAACTATCAGACACAAACAATAATAGGCCACCCGCACCCATCTATTTACTAAATGCAGAGGGACAGAGGTGGAGGACCCTGGGACATCATAGGTGAGTTTCTGTACAGGTTTTCGCTCTCGTTCTGAACGTCGAAGTACAGGAGCTTCTTCATTCTCAGGGTTCTCAGCAGTAATGACTGCAGGACAATCAATGATTTCCCTCTCTGCAGGTTGCATGGCTTCTCCCACATCCTCTACAGGTGGAACCATCCTAGCTGGTAAACCACTTGCCTCTTCATGCTGTATTGTTGACTGAGGGGGTACAAAGGGTGCAGCTTCAGGGTTAAGTATTTGAGCTAGAGGAGGCTCAGATTCTCCCTCTCTAACAGTTTCTACCTCACATAGCTGCTCATGAAGCATAGGAGGTATTGGATAATAGGGGAAGAATTCCTCTTCACTGCTACTCTGTGAATGAGGATCATTTTCTCCAGAGGAGGTTAAAGACTCACTGTCTGCCTCCTCAGCAGATTCAAGTTGTGCAGTAAGGGTTCTTTCTGCAGGAACTTTCTTCCTTAGTCTTGAACGAGTAATGGGTCGCCGGGAGGAACCACATTCACTATTTTTCTCTTCACCTATTAACTGCCCCACTGGCAAGAGGTGGTTTCGGTGAATAGTCTTACAAACATTTTTTCCATTTTCCATCCTAAGGCGATATACAGGCAAGTCTGGTAGCTTATCAACCACTATGTAGGTGTCTGCATTCCACCGGTCAGCTAATTTATGTTTTCCAGTGAGACCTAGATTTCGGATTAACACTCTGTCTCCTACCTGCAGATCCTGTTCACGGACCCGACTATCATATCTCTGCTTGTTAGCAAGGTTGCTTTTTGTGGCTGCTTGGGAGGCCAGTCTGTAAGCTTCCCGCAAGTCACGCCTGAGACTCTGAATGTACTGGAGATAAGTTGTTTCGCTAGCTTCATCAGAGGATATCCCAAAACATAAGTCAATTGGTAGCCTGGCTTCTCTGCCAAACATTAAATAATAAGGCGAAAACCCAGTGGACTCATTTTTAGTGCAGTTATAAGCATGCACAAGGTAACTGACATGCTCACTCCATCTGGTCTTTTGGGATGGATGTAGTGTTCCCAACATGTTTAGCAAAGTCCGGTTGAATCTCTCCGGTTGTGGATCTCCCTGGGGATGGTAAGGAGTGGTTCTGGACTTCCTTATTCCCAGGGTTTTTGTAAGTTCACGAATTAGTCTGCTTTCAAAATCTCTTCCCTGGTCAGAATGGATTCGGGCCGGGAAACCATAATGTACAAAGAATTTGTCCCATAAAATTTTGGCCACTGTACTGGCTTTTTGGTCTTTTGTGGGATATGCTTGGGAATACCTTGTAAAATGGTCAGTAACTACAAGTATACTGGAGTGGTTCTTTCTATCAGGCTCCAATGACAAAAAGTCAATGCACACCAATTGCATGGGTGCATCTGTAGCGATGTTCACCATAGTCGCTGCCTTTTTTGGCAGAGTCTTCCGCTTAACACACCGAGAGCACCATTTGCAGTGGTCTTCCACAGATGCTGTCATTTTGGGCCAATAAAACCGATCTCTGACCAGTTCCAAAGTCTTATCTACCCCCAAGTGACCATGATCATCGTGCAGAAACTTCAACACCATCTCCTGGTATTCTTGGGGTAAGACCAGTTGTTTCCGCACATGGCCCCTTACAGTCTGGGTGGTCCGGAATAACAAACCTTTGTTAATCACTAAACGATCCCACTCTTTTAAGAGAAGAATTGTGCCGGGGGAAAAGTTAGCCTTAGAGACGGGTTTTTCACCCTTTTCTACAGCTTCCAGCACAGGTCCAATATTTGAATCTTTCCACTGAGCTCTTCTCAATTCAGTCGGAGTTAACTGGGGCAATTCAAAAGTCTTTAGCCCAACGAGGTTTGCATAAATGGTAGGTATAGCCTTCTCAGACAACCCCAGTGTGTCAGCATATCTTTCCTCATTTACATAAGGGGACTGCACTTTTCCTATTACAGCCTTGCAGGTGGCACGAATAGCAGGAGATGGTATCTCCATCCACTCAGACTCTTCCTCGAGTGGGTTATGAGGGCGACGGGACAATGCATCTGCGTCTGCATTGGTTTGACCCGAACGGTACTGCAGCTTAAAGTCATAAGCAGCCAAGGCAGCCATCCATCGCTGACCAGTAGCATCTAGTTTAGCCGTGGTCTGCACATAAGTAAGTGGGTTATTATCTGTTTTTACTACAAAGGTCGCTCCGTATAGATAATCATGAAGTTTGTCCACAACAGCCCATTTGAGAGCTAAAAACTCAAGTTTGTGCACGGGATAGTGTCTTTCAGAGGCAGTCAACCCTCGACTGACAAACGCCACAGGTTTCCATTTATTCTCATAATTCTGATAGAGAACTGCTCCTAATCCATCAAGACTGGCATCTACGTGTAGTTCATAGGGCTTGGTAGGGTCTGCAAAGGTTAACACTGGTGCAGTGGTGAGTTTCTCAATAAGGGCATGGAAAGCGCTGTTGCATTCCTCTGTCCAACGGTCTCCAAATGGTTCATTCACCTTGAAATACCTCTCATTAGGACTTGCAAGCTTATGTTGGGGTGATCTCTTCCACGTTGGGGGGTATCCCCTTGTCAAATTGGTGAGCGGTCTCACAATGGAGGAGTAATTTTTTACAAATCGGCGGTAATATCCACAGAAGCCTAGGAAAGATTGTAAAGCTTTCAGGTCTTTGGGTACAGGCCAGGTGGTTAATGCCTCAATCTTCTCGGGATCAGTCGCCACACCTTCTGCTGACACAATATGGCCTACATATTTTACTCGGGTCTGACAAAATTGACATTTATCAAGTGACAGTTTCAACCCACTAGCATCCAGGCGGTCTAACACTTTCATTAGTCGAGCTTCATGCTCTTCCAGAGTTTTCCCAAAAACAATTAAGTCATCCAAATACACCAGCACTTCTAACAAATTCATATCCCCCACTGTCTTCTCCATCAAACGCTGGAATGTAGCAGGAGCTCCTGAGATGCCTTGGGGCATCCTCTCAAACTGGTAGAATCCCAAGGGACAAATGAAAGCTGTTTTCTCTTTGTCTTCAGAGCTCATCGGGATCTGGTAGTAGCCGCTTCGTAAATCTAAGACAGAGAACCATCTGCTTCCTGCTAGGCAAGCTAAGGCATCATCTACCCTAGGTACAGTGTATTGATCTGGGATGGTCCTTTTATTCAGTGTGCGATAGTCCACACACATGCGCACAGTCCCATTTTTCTTCCGCACCACCACAATGGGGGATGCATAGGGGCTACGGGATTCAGAAATTATTCCTGCTTCCAATAGTTCTTGGATATGCTTTCTCACATCCTCAATGTCTGCAGGTGCCAGTCTTCGGGACCTCTCCCTGAAAGGCCTGTCATCTGCCAAACGAATGGTGTGTTCCACATTAAGGGCACACCCCACATCCCATTCTTCAGTGGAGAACACATTAGGTCTCTCGCTTAACTGCTTTTTTAACCGGTCTTTCCAACTGGGAGATACAGGAGAATCACCAAAATTAAAAAGATCAGGATCCAATGCCTTACAGGGCTTTCTGGCTGCAGCTGCAGGGCTCATAACACTCTCTACTCTATACAATCGTGCCAATACCATTCCTCTCCTGATGGCTATGGGATGGTTGGTTTCATTTCGTATTCTGACCATAATGCCAGCTTCTTCCAGCTGTGGTAAGGACAATAAACCTCTCAGAACCATCAGACCACTAGGGAGGTTATCTCCATCAGAGGACTCCATCATTACTGTATGAGGAAGGCTGCTACCGTGCTTCTCAAGTTTTCCCCTCAAGTCAATCTCACCATGTGGGGGTATGGACAGAACAGCTTTGGATACTCTTACTACTTTCCCTAGAGATTCATCGTCAGAGCTATCATGGTCAGAAGGCATTGTGGATGAGCCCAGGGTCAGTTCTCTCCATGGAGGGCGAACCACATCTGGGGTCTTCTGGCCCAAACGACCACAAAGTGTGGCCAAAGATTGGAACATGTTGCTGTTGGTTCCAATCAATATGGGAATGCCATCAGAATTTTGTGTCTCAGGACAAATCAAAGCCAGAGTATCACAATCCTGGAGACATCCAGCCAGTTCTGCAGGAAAACGTAAAGTCACTAGTACATATCCATCGTATGGGTAACTAGCATTGCTAAGGCCCCATATTGCCAATCCTTCTAGAGGATGGATCTTCACTTGAGGGAGGAATTGCCGATGGAATTCTCTAGTAATGATGGTGACCTGAGATCCACTGTCCAGCAGGGCCCTACAGGGAATCCCTTCTACCATCACATTAACTACCGCTGCTGGGCCTATCAATCCTTCTGGGAATGGGCTCCAGGAAGGCTGTTCATAACACAACTTAGTGGAGCTCTGACTGTAATGGCTCCCAGTATGCTCCATTACTGGGATCCTTGGGAGTTTCCCTGTAGCTTCTTTTTTCGTTGCGCTACCTTCTCTTCATTCCTTGGGTTGTCACACTGGGTGGAAATGTGCCCATCCTCGCCACATCGGTAGCAGAATCTCTTGTTCCTTGGGAGGGTCACCAAGGTTTTCTTTACAGGTTCTCTGTTGGGGTCCCTTCTCCCTGGGTGAAAAGGAGGGTACTTCCTTTCTGTCAAAGTTGGTGGAAGAATATCGCTAGGTGACCCCTGAGGCATCTTACTCGTCATAAATTCAGTGAGCTGTGCTGTCAGGGTTTTGAGCTGTTGATGGAGGTCCTCAGTGGTAGGCAGACAAAGGTCATCCTTCAGTTTCTGAGGACCAACGGTCTGGCTCACTGAGATCTTATTCCTCTCTCTAACCGTTCTCTTTTCCTCCTCCTCCCGGACTTCTCGCAGCAGTTGGTGGAATTCTGGAGGACTGTCCAATCGGTCTGCAAGTTTCAATTTCATAATTAGAAAATCATCATAAATGGCACCTCGTATGACCTGTTCTAGTCGTACTCGGTGTTCCTTGCTCCTTTCAGTGCCTTTACGGCGGATGCACAGTTGAAGGGATGGTTCCAATCTGTGAAGATAGGAAGATAGTTTTTCACCTGAATGTTGGTAACAGGATCGAAACTGAAAGTAGAGGTCTTCCCCAGTCTCTAGGCTCCCAAAGGCATCCTCCATCGCCGAGAGATAGTCATCAACAGTGGCAGCAGGCTTGCTGGCTTTTAATGCACAGATTACATTCCCTGCAGGTCCTCTCAGGCTTTCTGCCACACGTTTCCTCTTTTCAGCCTCACTACATTGCCATTCCTGCATCACCTGATTTAGTTGATGCCTCCAAGTGTCATAGTCATCTTCCCCTACAGGCACAGGTTTAATGCCTGAAAAGAACTTCAGTTTTCTGTAAGGGCCTGATTCATATGCTGTCTTTATGGACTCCCCTATTGCTTTTCCCATAGCAAAAATTATTTGGTCTGTAGAACTGGAAGGAGGCACAGGACTATTTCCCAAAAGAGTCCTTAATTCAGTCATGGTCTTCCCTTCCTGCATAAGGAAGTTCCCCAATTTGGACTGAAAACCATTAGTTTCAGATGGTGGGGCAGATGGGGAGGGAAAACGTGATTGTGTTTGAATGGTCACCTTCCATCCGTCCTTCTCTCCATCTGGCAGAATTACATGGGGAGTCACTACAGTAGACAGTATAATCTTGCTCTCTACAAGAAGAGATAAAGTAGCTTCCCCTTGTGCTTTCATCTGACTCCGAACCACACAGGTTCCCCATTCTCTGACATTAGCAATCTCATCTTCAATTTGTCTAATTTCCCATTCAGTGGGTACATTAGTGAGCAGAAAGTGGCGTTCAGGGTCAGCTCCCTCCAGCTCACACCAAGCTATAAGCCTCTTCTGATAATCCATACTGGGAATTTACTTAATATCCCAGGAAGACAGCAGGAGTGTATATAAGGTATGAGTTTAAAAGACGGGCTCCCAGTGGTGCCTCCAATGTAGCGCCCCCTCTCCACCTGGTTACCTTCTTTTAGAGCCAATCTCCTTTCAGGTTCGGATGGATGGGTCTGGGTTCTTCTGGATCCCGCCACCTACTCAATTTTATTCTTTCTGATTGATGTACTTGGCGGTGCCTCCACCCCCCTCACTCCTTCCTAGCAGGGTTGCCAAGGCAGCTTGGGAGGAAAATTCTAGCCCAGGATAATCCCCACGTATTCACCAGATAGTTGGAGACTCCCAGAAAATAACACAAACACATACACTATAATAAACACAATTATATTAAACAGGAGACAATTATAACAGAACAGGGTAAAACATTATTTTTAGGGTCACCGGTGCCCTGCAACTGTGAAGTTAGTGTCCCGTTGGTACGCGTACTTTGTTGGGGCCCTTGATGACTGTTGACCAGACAATCCTTCTCTGCAGAGGTTTAGCAGTGGGGCTGACTAGGTCCAGTACAGCCCAAAGGACTCACAAATGGGAGAAGGCAGCAAATCCCTCCACAGTTTAATAGGCTGCAGGTAATAAAATCCCCAAACAAATTCCCTGACTTACTAACTAAAAATTGGTGCACTCACACACTCCATGAATGAGCCTCAGGTTGAGAGATGACTCAGTCTCTGCAAAGGGGCTGCTCTCTTCTCACAGGGGTCCTCTTCAAGCAGGAACCAGGCTGCTTTGGTCCCAGAATTTCCCCTCACCGTGAAGGGGTGCAGGGCTCAAGATGCAGACCACACAACTGCACCAAAATTCAAAACTACAGCCTCCCAGGCCAGCCTCCAGACCCACACAGCAGGCAGCAGCCCTGAACTTGCTGCTAGAGCCCCGCTGACCATGCAGTGACCCTCTCACCCAGGGAGCTGGAGCCTACTCAGCCTGGCTGGGGAAGCCTCCCAGCAAACTCCACAACTGGGAATCAACAGTGGAGACATAAACCCAGCTGAGGGATCCTGCCTTCAGGTCCCTAGAGGCTAGCTCTCAGGGGGAACCCTGCATGCAGGCCTGGGGCTTACTAGCTCCCACACACTCAGTCCTCCCCTTTTCCTGGCTGGCTCCAGACTCCCCTCAACAATGGTCTCTCCTTCCCCCTGGGAGGGGCATCTCACTCCCTGTGGGTTGCCGGGCAGACTCTGGCCCTGGTAGGGAGGGGGAGCCAAGGCAAACTCAGAGTGCCTCTCCCTGAGCTGCCAGCAGACAAAGCCCCGGGAATCCAAGCAATCTCCTTGGGGGTTACACTTGTGCATAGAGCTACTCCTGAAAAAGTACATGTGGATACTCTTACCTTGAGTAAGAGTCCCTTCTTCCAAAATATCTTAATCTACTTTGGAAGTGGATTAAACTACACCAGAAAAGGTACTCCTTTTCCGGAATAAGAATGTTTGCATGGAGTTATTTTGGAATAGTTGTTGTTTTTAATTCATACCCTGTCTTAGTCTGGAAAAAAAATCAGTAGATCAACCTTTATATACATATAAACCAATGGAATGTCTTAAACAATGGCTGTACTGATCAGCGTAGAAGAAATTCTTTCTGCAGTGAATTAAACCAGTGGAGGCTAGATATTTCAAAAGAGCTTGGCTTCTATTCAGGAACCTATGTGAAGAGTTAAAGTTTTTCAGCAGGGTTCTACCCACTAGCCACTACTGTTTTCAATGGGAGTTAGACTCATAGGGTTGGAAGAGACCTCAGGAGGTCATTGAGTCCAATCTTATACTAAAAGCAGGACCAGTCCCAACTAAATGAAGACCAGTCTCTACTAAATCATTTGTTGAGGGCCTAAATAGGAAATGAACCAATTTGAAAAAAAATGGTCATTCATGACCAGCCTCATTCTTGGACATAAAATAGTAGTACGATTAAAATGCATCACTTCACAACCATCATACCACCCCAGGCAGTTTTACAGCATCCCCCTCTCTCTCCAAAAAAGAGACCGGTACATATGGTCATTAGTAGAGCCCTACCAAATTCTTGGCCATGAAAAATGCATCATGAACTGTGAAATCTGCTGACCTCCCCTGACACTTGGTCTTTTGAAGGGGAGTTGCAGTATTGCCACCCTTCTGTGCGGCCTTCTGAGTTGGGTGGCAAGAGAGCGATGGCTGTTGACCAAGCACTCAGCTCTGAAGGCAGCACCTCCCCACCAAGAGCATAGAAGTAAGGGTGGCAAGACCATCCCGGCCACCCTTCCTTCCATGATGTTGGCTGTGGAGCAGGGCAGCCAGACACAGGCAGCTGCTGACAGAGGGCCAGTTGCTGCAAACAGCAGTGTAGAAGAAGAGTGGCAATACCATACCATGACATCCTTCTGCACTGCTGCTGACGGTGGTTCTGCTTTCAAAGCTGGACTCCCAGCCACTACTCTCCATCTACCCAGCTCTGAAGGCCGCACCTTAACAAATGTGTTAACTTCCTCAAGTTAGTAGGCCGTCAACGACCAGGAGGTGCAACAGTTTAGTGAAGATGCACTCTCACTGTGTTTACTCTTGCTTCCATAGCTGAGGCCCTGTTGTTGTTCCCCTTGTATCTTCTGCTGATTCTACTGCATGCCTTTTATCCATGAGCCCAGGAGACACACACAGAGCATTGACAGGCCCAGAAAAGGAAAATCTTAAATTCACTCACAACAAACGACTGCTGCTGAAGACCAGTAATTGTAAAGTCACTGTGATCTTATGTTATTGTGATCTTGAAGATTCAAAGACCAGCGTCATTTGGACTACATTTTAATATAAGGGCTCGACTGGTGAAGAGCTACAAGGGAGAGATGGTGTCTTGGGTATTCAGTCTTCCTCAACGTGTGTATGTTTGGGGGGAGGGGAAATAGGAGGAAGCAGTCTGCTCCAGTCATGGCTCTGCCTTCTCCTCCGTGCCCAGGGGTGAGCAGTTCTCTGTGCTCCTTAGAATACAGGTGGCATAGGGGATGCTAGTGTGTATAGCTTTACCACAGCACATTGACAAGAAGCTATTTTGGATGTCCCTCCAATCCTGCATTCCCATACAAGAGCCAGTGATGCAAGTGGAATCCAGCCTGGGGCCTCCATGTTCTCCTTGTCCCCTCCCCATGATCCACCCCTCCTTACTTGGGGAGGGGTGGCTTTGTCCTCCTCCTGCTGCACCAGAGACTAAGAAACCACAGTGGAGAAAGGAGCAGAGCCTTTGGTGTGCAGCTGTGTCTCTCTGGGTCTGTATAGCAGCCCTGCCAGAGGACACAGCTTGGGGTGATACAGCCGTGCCAGAGGAGCTGCCCACATTCTGCTGCTGTGGTTCCTGGGAAAGTTCTGAACCTCAAGACTCTCCCGGGAACCATAGTAGGAACAGAATGTGAGGGTGCCAGCAGCTTTTCTGGCATGATTGTGCATCCTCAGCTCTGTCCTCTGGCAAGGTGGCTATATAGAACAGATACCCTATGTGGAAGGCTGGGAGTAGTACAGCCATGTTGGTGGTCTTGATATGCCATACTGGCTATAAATACCTTGTCGGTACAGTGGGCCAGATGAAACTGCCCTACTGGCAAGGGCGGTAAACAATCTGGCCTTCTGTATTTGACATTATAGTATAGGACGTACTGTGGTGGAATCCAGCATACTTGTTGAGATTCTATATGTACAGCACAGCTGAAATGTGGTCAGCTGTGGGTGGAGAACAGCAGCCAGCACACTGCTGGCTGCTGACCACACTCTTCTCATCATTACCTTGTCCTCCCTGGGTTTTTATGCATGTGCTGTCTCTCACTTTGCACTCAGTCACAAAACTCTTCAGGGTCAGCACTGGCATTTCCTTTTAGTGTTTCTACACTGGGCCTCCAGCCCCTCCCATCCTACAAATAATGCCTGCATACGCGGTGTGCACTCCCCAGTGGGTGTAGGGTAAACTTATTGCAAGCACCAGTGTCCCCCATTCTCCCCACCCCATGAATGGAATTCTCTTGTGGATCCTGGTGTGGGGGAAAGGACACACAAAGCTAGTAGTGGAGGGAGAAGGAGGGCATATGGGAGATAAAGCCCCTGGTAATGGGGAGAAATGGGGTACAGGAGATTCCCTCAGGCTACATCTAGACTGCAAGCCTCTTTCAAAAAAGAGCATCTAGACTACAACCAGTACTTTCAAAAAAGCAAGCCGCTTTTTCGAAAGAGAGCACTCAGGCAGTCTGGATGCTCTCTTTTGAAAAGGCACAGTTTGCATTACATAGCGCCTTTTTTCAAAAGAGCACTTATTCCTTGTAAAACAAGGTTTTCCGCGGTTGAAAAAACTGCCACATTCTTTCAATTTACTTTCAAAAGAACATGGCAGCAGTTTCGAAAAAAACCTGTAGTCTAGACATACCCACAGAGCCCCTGCTGTGGGGGAAAAATAGCAGAGGCGCACAGAACCCATGGTTGGGAGAACTGGGGAAACCTTGTTTGGGGACAGAGAGGCAAGGAGGGCATGGGGGGAAGTGGGATGGCAGTGCGCACTCAGCTTCTGTTGTTTGGGGCTGAAACAGGCCACATCTCTGCTCCTCCCTTTTCCCACAGAAATTGCACAGGCTCCGCTGGTTGTGTATTCACCGTGCCATTGATTTGTGTTGCCTCCACCAATACCACTACAGTCCCCCTCAACAGTCTATTTACAATATCTAAGCTTTCAGGCCTCACCCCCTGACCTGAAGGGATCCAAGGTCTCCTTCCCTGAGGCCTCTGTGAGATTAGGCTCAGCTAGCCCTGTTCCTTTCCCCCCGCTCTACACCCAGTTTGTCTCTCTAACCTTCTGGGCTGATGGGCTAATTTGCCACTTTATCTCACCCAGCCCGCCAGCCTGATTATCTAATTATCTCTAATTACCCCAGTCAGCTTCCACAGGGGAACTGATTGGCGTCTAACCGCATGTCCACACTTAAACTGTTGTGGCAGCACAGCTCCTGCTGTGATGTTCCAGTACCCATCGGTGTAGGTGGTCTTTTTCCTCCAAGGGCAAAGTCTTGATTGCCAGAAGAATTCTTCCATCAGCCTGTAGCAGGGGTTAGGTCGGCACAGCTGTGTCTCTTGGGGATGTAAATTTTTCACTCTCTTTGAGAAGGGTAGTCATGCTGATGTAAGTTCTCAGTGATAAGCGTGCTGGCTCACCTGCTGGCAAGCTCAACTCTGCCACAGGGGGAGAACGGAGGCACACAGAATGGGGAGCATTGGAGGAAGCGGCCTGAGAGGCATATAGAAGTTCAAGAAGGTGGGTGATGGAGGGGAGGAAATTGCAAGGAGGCCCAAAAAAGAGGGATGGAAACTTGTGGGGGAAGGAGGAATGGAAGGCTGCAGGAAGCCCCTGGGGTGTACAATGAGCTCTGCCTATACAGCCTTTGAAGTGTTTGAGTCCCTAGTCCAGAGGTCCCTGAACTCTGTGGTGCATGCCCATAATGAAGCGCAGAGGAATGTTTGGGAGGGCCTGGCTGGGGCCTAGCTCTGCTCCTGCCTGTGTCTGCTGGCCTCATGGCGGCTCCCAGCTGTGGCCCCAACCTCCATGTCTGGGGCCACCTATTCCTGTCTGTGTCCCCCCTATCCTGAAGCTGCAGACCTGTTCCCAGCCCCTGCTCAGGGGAAGGGCGTGGATAGGGTAAAAAGAGGCATGAGGTAAAAAGTTTGGGGACCTTTGCCCTACTCTGTAGATAAAAGCAAAGGTGTTTAAGGCTGTGTGATAAAGCGCTGGCAGGAGCTTTATGTTTCCCCCATTTTCCCTTAGTTTTTCAGTTTTCCTTAGAAGTCAGTTGCCAAGAACATTCCCTGAAATCTTAGCATTGATCAGACTCCGTGTTCAAAAAGTTATTCCATTACAGACAGACACCTCAGCTGAAAGGCATTTAAGACCTTCTGGGCACAGCCAACAACAACAGCTAGCCTGCATCAAAATGATAGCAAGCAAAAGGAATAGTTTGGCTTAAACCCCTAAACTTCATGAAATATGGCTGAGCAGCATCTGTTCATGCAAAGCAGAGAGTACCTTACCATTTTAAGGTCTCCTCAGAAGGAGTCACGTGCATTAAAATGTTAAGATATTCAATGTATGTAAGTGGGAAGACTGAAGACTGTGTTCAGTCCATTCCCATTGGGGTTGCCAGCCCTCCCAAGATTGTCCTGGAATCTCCAGGACTAAAGAGTCATCTTGAATTTAAGATGGCTTTGTGAGGAAACTGCCAGGAATACTTCCAACCAAAATTGGCAAATCTGGGGCGTGTGTGTGTGTGTGGAGTGTCACATGAAATTTTATTGATGCATGGCCTATTATGCCATCCCTTCCACTGTACTAATATATATGGACCCTGTTGACTTTAGAAAGGAAATTGAATTCAATGGGACTATGCAAAGGCACAGGCCAAGGGGAAAGTAAGCTGATGCATCCCAGTGTGGCACAGCGGTAAGAGACTAGCCAGATTGGGGCACGGCTTTGGATCCTGCCAGCACACTGTGGCCTGGCCATAGCACGCCCAGGTGCGTGGGTGGCTGGGCAGTGTGGTCCCCACTGCCCCAGGGTCCCAGTGGCTGGGCAGTGTGGTGGCTGCACTCCTAGCCCTAAGCTCCCACAACCTCCTGTCCTGACTCCTCTCCCCCCCCCCTTTCCTGCCCTTAACTCCCCCCCATCCCTGCCTTGAACATAAGAAGGGCTATACTGGGACAGACAAAAGGTCCATGTAGCCCAGTATCCTGTCTTTCAACAGTGGCCAATACCAGATGCCCCAGAGGGAGGGATCACAATAGGTAATCCTCACATGATCCCTCCCTTGTCACCCACCTCCAGAGAAACAGAGGCTAGGGACACCATTCCTACCCATCCTGGCTTATAGCCATGGATGGACCCAACCTCCATGAATCTATCTAGCTCTTTTTTTAACCCTGTTAAAGTTCTAGCCTTTACCGCATCCTCTGGCAAGGAGTTCCACAGGTTAACTGTGTGCTGCATGAAGAAAAACTTCCTTTTGTTTGTTTGAATCCTGCTGCCTATTAATTTCATTTGGTGACCCCTAGTTCTTATATTGTGGGAGTAAGTAAATAACTGATCTTTATTCACTTTTTCCACACCAGTCATGATTTTATAGACCTCTATCATATCCCCCTTTAGTCTCCTCTTTTTTAAGCTGAAAAGTCCAAGTCTTTTTAATCTCTCTTTATATGGGACCCTTTCCAAACTCCTAATCATTTTTGTTGCCCTTTTCTGAAACTTTTCCAATACCTTGACTCCTGCATTCCCTCCCATGAGCCCCTCACACTTCCCTTGCCCTGCCCTGAACCCTTCCATCCCTGAGCCCACCCACTCTGGCCCCAATTCCCTGCCCTGAGGCACCCATGTTCCATCCCAAAATTACATTTCTTACAGGTACTATCCTATCACAATCCTTCTCCAACTCCCTGCTTTGCCCCCCTAAAGAGGGGTTGCAACATGACAGTACCTGTAAGAAATTTAATTTACTTCCTTCCTCCCCCTCCCCCACGCACAGGGGTCTGTCAACTCACATGGGATTCTGTTGCATTCTTGAGGCCATAATCTACAGTTAATCTATAATTGTTCTTCAAACATTACTTTCAGCCACTGCAGCTTCGTACAAAACTGAGGGAGACCTGATCATTCAAAGCAAACAAACCGCGGGCTTAATGCAAAACCCACTGATATTACCAGAAGGGTTCCCATTGACTTACACACATGTAGGATCAGCATTTAAATTAGGTCCCAGTTCAGGAAAATATATCTATTTGGAACACAGTTGAGCAGATGCTTAAATCAAGTTAGCATCTCTGGCGTTTCAGTATATGCTTAAAGTTAAGCACATGTCTAAGGGCTGTCCTGGAGCAGGGCTGAATTTAAGCACACATTGAAATATTTTTCTGAACGTGGATCTTACCGTAGCCCAGGGGTTCTCAAACTTTATTGCACCCAACCCCCTTTTGACAACAAAACTTGCAATGTGGCCCCTGGAGGGGAACTGAAGCCTGAGCCCCGCCAGCTTGGTGGGGGATCCAGAGATCCTGGGTGGGGGGCGGGGAGACCAAGGTGAAATCCAATGGCTTCAGCTTTAGGCAGGAGGCCTGTAACCTGAGCCATATCACCCAGAGCTGAAGCCTTTGGGCTTTGGCTTTAGCCCTGGTTGGTGGGGCTCGGGTGTCAGCCCTGGGCCCAGGCAGGTCTAACGCTAGCCTTGGCAACCCCATTGAAATGGAGCCGTGTTCCACTTTGGAGTCCCGACCTACCATCTGAGAACCGCTGCTGTAGCCTGGTACAGCTTCCACCAATGTGTGATTAGCGCCATCTTCACCCAAGCGGTTCCAGTATCTGACTGATGAGTACGACGTAATGAAGGTGTAAAAATACAGTAAATTGGTGATCATCTCTCTCACCATGCAGGAAAGCAAAGGGATTGTGCCAATCAAATATGCGCATTAGATGACTAAGTGCTCCCACACTCTCAGTGTAGGCAGCGAATATGCTATGCTGCTACATATGTGCACCAGACACGTACCAACTGCTTTTTATTCTGAATGTTTTGTTTTGGGGTTGGTGGGGTTTTTTTTAGATGAGAGTTCAGCTCACTGAACAGGATATTTATCTTTGGGCATGGAAAACAATATGGGTTATAATTTATAACGGACAATAACATTTTAAAAATAAGTAACCAATATGGATGACCTCCTTGAGTGACATCAGCACCTAAACTGGTTGCTATAAATTTTCCTCAGGAAAGATCGGAGCATCACGCTTACCGTTTGAGTACAGGCAGTCCCCGGGTTACATGGATCCGACTTACACCGGATCCCTACTTACAAACGGGGTGAGGCAACCCCGCACTAGCTGCTTCCCCCCAGCAGACCAGGGAGACGCGAAGCTAGTGCCCTCCCCCCCCCCCCAGCAGACTAGGGAGACGCAGAGCGGCTTTTCTCAGCAGACACCTCAGCTTGAGAATAAAGGACTGAGGGAAGTGAGGTGTGGGAGAATAAAACTGAGCTCTGGAGAAATGTTTGGCTAGAGTTTCCCCTACAATATGTACCAGTTCCGACTTGCATACAAATTCAACTTAAGAACAAACCTACAGTCCCTGTCTTGTACGTAACCCGGGGACTGCCTGTATATTACTGACTATTGAATGAACTTTTTTATTTCTATTAGAGGTGTTGCTGGAAAAGGGAAAGCTTCATACGTAAGCCACGTAATTTTTTGTTTGACTTTTTTCCTTGATAAAATGTGTGATTTTAAAAAACCTAACAAAGCTGTTTTAAGGCAATTGATTCTGCCTAATACTTTCTCAGCTGTGCTTATATGACAAAATATGCATTCAGATACTATTAGGCCTAGTGCCAGAGAAATACCTCTACTAAATATCCATACATGGTTACAGTTTTTGGAATTACAGTAGTACTTGTAGGCCCAAACCAAGATCAGGGTCCTGTTGTGCTAGAAGCTGTACACACACATAGTAAGAGCCAGTCCATCTCCAATGAGCTTGCAGTTTAGAGCTGGACAAGGCAAAATAGCAATAGAGACACAGAGGTGAAGTGAGTTGCCCAAGGCAGTACCAAAGAATGTAGCCTAGGTATCCTGACTCCCAGTTCTGTGTCCTGGACACTTGATAATGATGCCTTGTAGATGGATAGTTTGTTTTGGCCAACAAATTTCAAAAATCTGAAATTTGGACATATTTTTCATGAATATTTTCTACCACATTTTGATTCTATCCAAAAGTCATGTAGCAGGGAGCATGTGACTGAAAACCAGGGTGGTGGGTTAACAGAGCAGCCTGTCATCAAAGGGAGGGCAGATATTAGAGAGACTCTGTGAAGTAGGAGTCAATACTCCATTAAGAATGTCTGGGTCTCTTTCACCTCCTTCCCTCAGCTTGAAGTAGTAATAACAAACACCAGATACCTGGTTTCCATCAGCAGCACCTTCACTAAAAGAAATTGTTCCGGCACCCTTGGAAAACATCAAGAAAGTGCCGATGAGGAAGCCAGAAGTGTATGGGAAAAACCCTTAGGTTACAGAGCTGGGAAGCCATAGTAGAATGTGTATATGGATTCCCCATATACAGTACTGCAATGCCATGAGTTGGTGCAGTAAACCCTGCAGAAGAAACTGATTAAATCCCAGGATGGTTGAAAACAAGGTGAAAGAGGACAGATCATCAGAGGGAGGGTTTACCCCAAAGAAGATTCTGGGGTAGAAAAATTGGTTTGGAGTTTATATTGGACATAATCCCCTGGAAGGAATGGCCATTTGGATTTAACTAGAGGACTATGTAATTGCAGGGAGTTGACATAATTGGGAGATGGTCAGTTACTGACATTAAGGGTAAACTGAGGCACAGACCGGGTCTGATGCATGGTTTAGAGAGCTCCTACTTCACAATTCCTATCCAGCAACACGCCTAACTCCATGCTTAAAACCCACTTACTTCAGTAGGACTTGCCATGTGCTTAAGTGCTTTGCTGATTCAGGGCCTCAAAGGAATTAGCATGTTGTGCCATTGTAATGGTGATATGTATTATACACTCGACAGGGCTGTTTCCATAAGTTGCGTGTACAGTGACTGTTTTCTAGAAATGATGCTTTCTGCATTCCTTCCAGCAAAGGAAAAGAGGATCCTAGCTTTACTGCCATTTCATTTTAGAATGTTTGCTATTTGCTAGATTTGCATGAAAGTCTGTTAGCAGTTGCCTGCAGCAGGAGTAAGCACCTCTCAGCTACTCCTACAGAATCAGAGCATGTGTGCAGATGTACAGTTTAATATGTGCACAGTGAGGGTGCGTCTACACAGTGGCGCTAGCTCAAATTAAGCAACACAATTTGAGCTACGCAAGTTGCATAGCTTATTTTGAGAGAGTCTATTTTGAAATTTGGCGTGAAGTATTCTGAATATAGAGGGTTTTTTGTATTTGGCTGTCCCTATGCTTGAGTCTTTCATTTCCTTAATAATCAATTTTCTATGACATCCTCTAGAGGCTTCAAATACTACAATAGAAAGTAGTCTGAATTCTTGTCTAACTTGGAGCCAAATCCTGAAAACACATGAATAAGTTGTCTCGTGTGTATTTGAACTACTCGTGTGAGCATAACTCAGTAAATACAGAACAGTTTTAAGATACCGCAACCTTGATTTTAAAATCACTAGCTACCTTTAAAATTCTGTTTAGACCTTAAGGTTCTTCTCATGTGACGGGCATGTGACAATAGTAATTTGGCATATCTTTCTGAGTTTCTGTTACTCTGGGGATATCTTCTCAGCAAAAGCAGTGAATGGGCTAGACTATGAGGGATGTTAAAAGGCAGGTAATTAGGTAACTGTGTAACCAATGAAAATCTCAGCAGTTACATGCTGCAGGCATAAATTTTATTCTGCAGTGCAGCTGGCTCCCCAGGAGCAAAGCTGGCTTTATACTGCAGAGTCTACCGCACGGGGTGGCAGCCGGCTCCCCGGGAGCCAGTGTGCGGTAGAAGCTGGCTTTTAAACAGGCTCTCGGTGTGCACCAGCTGCCACCTGCAGCCCTGTTCCCATGGAGCTGGCTGCTATCCTGCGCTGCTGCTGCTGCTGATGATGATGATACAGAGGCAGCAGCACAGGGTGGCAGCTGGCCTCCTGGCAGCGAGTGCACACTATAAGCTGGCTCTCTGGGAGCAGGGTGGGGGCCTGCTTATAACCGTTAATGTTAAGGTTACTGTTAACGCCCAGGCTTATCGGTTAACTATGAAATCAGTTATACTATTCTATCCGTATAGTCTACCTGAGCTTGCTCCAGTCCCGCAATTGTGGGTAACAATAGCAGTGAAAACAGAGCATTGTGGGCTCCAGAGCAGGCTACTGAGCTGAGAGTCATACCAGGGTCCAAATTGGGCATGTACCATCTGTACTGGAGCCTATGCTGGGTTGTCCCCTTGGTCGTCATTACCTGTGCTAGCCTATGCACTGCTTTTGCTGTATACATGTGCCGTAGGGGCTCCCGCACATTCACATATGCCTAGACCTGCTTATGTGGCATGCCCTCAATATCTGTTTGAAACGATCTGAGTTAGATGCATAATCACAAAAAGATTTAAGCTGTAGAATCAAATAACTGTGAAATGCTAAATTTCTTCTCATTTAAGCCAAAAGTGGGAGAAGTGCATGTTGACTCCTTCTTGTAGTTAGTCTTTAGACTATGAAATGCTGAGAGTGTTCTGGAGCCAGTTTTGAGCTGGTGTCAATTCGTGTAGCTCCACTTAGTTCAGCATCAGGCCTGGCCCAGACATAACTGTGTGGTTTTGTAAAATCAGAGTAGAAGGAAAATGTGAGTGTTGGCTCTTCTCATATTTTTCCTGACATTAAAGGCCTGATTCCTCACTGCTTTGCACCTGGGCATATCATTTACACCAGAGCAAAGTGATTTCAAAGTGGGTATAAAACTGCTAAATCCGAATGGTTCTATTTCATGCCCACTTTGCATCCAGGACAGTAATTACTTAAGGTGCAAGTCAGTGGGAAATCAGGCTCTTTAGAGACATTGTTGTCTCAATCATCTTTGCTTGCTTGCTTACTATTATACTAAAATGTGGAAAAATCCAGGATCATTTAGGGGGCGGGGAATTTAAATAGTCTCATCCCTTCAAACAAGTGAACATAACAAGTACACCTATGCCACAGGAAGGAAATACTTATTTCCAGAGGGAGTGTGAGAATCTGTCACAGATCCCAAGCAGACAAGCAAAGATCAAGTGTAGAGACTGAAAAGGCACATGTATTAAAAGCCAAATTATGAATCTTACATAGTGGGGTAGGCAAAAAGGACACTGTCAGTATTTTCAATAGTGTCATTTTAAAACAGTATTTTCTAGGTGCTAGGGAGAGCCATTGAGAGGCAGCTCTTGCTTCCTATACATGGTTGGGGGCTACTGACCTAAAGAAAAATCATTCGGGGACCACGCACTAGTAAGAAGCAAACAAATACTCTCACTGGCCTGGCCCTGAAGAAACAAAACAAAATCTCATTAGTCTGGCCCCCCAACAACAAAAAAACCCCAAAAGTAAAGAAAACCCGACCCAAAACAAAATCCCACCAAACCTCACTGGCTTGGCTCCCCGAGAAATAAACAAACAGAAAGACACACTTGGGGCACCAGGACTCCCTCATGCTCCAGCCCTGCGGAGCTGGATTGGACCCTCATCTTTCCTTGATCTAGCCAGTAATGAGGCTTCCCTACCCTCTCCCACCCTGCTCCAGCCCTGCAGGGGGGCGCTGGGGCAGGGAGACTTGCAGTGGGGCTGGAGCACTAGCAGTGGCTCGCCCTGTTGCTGGGGTAAGGGAAGTCCCGAGCCTCATTACAAGCCAAATCAAGGGAATCTGAGGGCTGGATCTGGCCTGGGAGCTGTATAGCCAGTGCTTCAACCTAGTGCAGCCATCCCTGTGCTCTGAGACCAGAGTGTGCTCCCCCTGTTCTCTCAGAGCTGCAGAGCTGGTGCTCCAGACGCAAAACAGCTCTCAAAGTTGCCTGGCCATGCCTCTGCCTAGGAGCTGAGCAAGGTTGATATCCCCACTTCTGGGGAGGTGCAGAGCCAGGTAAGAGGCTTGCCAGCCCCACCAACCCCTGCCTTGCACCAGCAAGAGTCCCATGTGATGTGCTGCTGCCTATCCCCCCCAGCACCCTTAGGTGTCCTAGGCTTCTACCCTCATGGTACCCTGGGCCACATCCCTGGTACCTACCGCAGCCATGGGCCACCCCCCAGCATCTGTTGCACCCCCCACAACACACTTTCACACCAATGATTTAATCAGGGGTATATAGTAGGAGTGTGGGCAAGTCACAGGCCATGAATTTATTTACTGCCCATGACTTTTACTAAAAATAGCCACGACTAAACCATAGCCTTACTGATAATGAAATAAATTCCCACTTGTGCATGAAAGCCTTAAACTTGACCTTTTTTTTTTATCTTTTCAGGATTCTAGATTATAACTGCAAAAGCAAATAAACGATCATCTCAGAGGGCTGGGTGCCAATCAGACGGATGCTGTAGGAGATTTTGGAAGGTTTTACCATGTGACTAAGGGTATTCACTGCATGTCAGATGGTAAGTATAAAAGTGAATGTTTCATTGCATCAGAATGACACTACTGAATGATAATACTGAAGAGAAACAATCCAACAATATTCTTTTTTATGAACTTACCCTAACGTTACTGTGAAATAAAGGGAAGATGTAGACAGGAAAGGGACAAAAATGAATGCAGGTTGTACATGCCTTCCAAAGCCCAGTTAACACTGAAAAAGCCCTTGCTGCTTTTTTTCCAATAAAGGGCAATATTCATTAATAGATCATCCATCTGTGACAAGTCCCACATTTCAGGAATGTCCATCTTTCATATTAATGCTGGGATTTTCAAAGGAGCAGAAGGGATTTAGGCACCCTGATCTCCCTGAAACTGGGAGGGAACTGGGCATCCAGTTCTCTATGCCTCCTTTGAAAATACCAGTCTAAATGAACTTCATGGGCATCCAGTGGGCTTTTAGACTGCTTGCCATACTTGTTAATGATATTGTGCTGAACAGTTATTAAATGACTTAGGACCCAGTGGTTTAGGTGCTTGACATTAGAGTCAGTGGGAGCTGAGGTGCTCAGTGTCTCACCAGAAGAGTTTAGCACTTTGCAGGGTGAGTGGTGGTAGGGCTGTATCCAAAACTCACTGGATTCAGTGGGAGTCTGTGGGCTTTGAATCAGGCCCTTGAAAAAAATTACTATGCTGTTAAGTCGAAGGTTAATTTTATTTGCTGGAAATTGGATCTGTTTGCCTTCCTGTTGCATCTGAGAGATGCCTTTTTCTTCATTTAATCAGCTTTTTATAGTACTCTGTAGGCAGAACTATGTGTATTCAGTAATTCATGGCTGTTTTTATGGTAGAGAAGTACTTCCAACTATGTGATTATGCAGTCTGAGTGCATCTCCATATTGAACATGAAGTTTGTGGAAAAGAGGGTGATGAAATACTATACTGGAAAATGTTTGGTGGGAAAAATAATTCCCCTCAGGAGCAGTGTTCTCTGTAAGCTGTTTGCTTATGCGCACCAGAGAGCTTCAAATGCCACCCATCTGATTAGCAGAGCACCCACAGGTAAGTTTTGTTTCTAATGGTGGTGCACATTAGCACATGCTTTGGTGCAAGTACAATTTATTCTGCATATGGAGGTGAAAATTAGTGGGAACATTGCTCAGGAGAACAAGTTGGTCAGGTAAGTAGGGATTTTCCACCCATATTCTACTTACCTCATTTCAGAAGTGATATTTTGCAAGAGGTGCTGACCTCCATCTATGTATATAGGAATTTTGAGCAAGAGGAAGATAATTTCTCATGAAAATATGTCTGGTGGGTCCTCACATTCTCTACTGAGAACTGGGAGGAGTTGCAAGTGCTCTGGAGGAATAAAATTATAATTCAAAATGGTCTAGACAAAGTGGAGAAGTGGTCTGAGGTAAATAGGATGAAAATCAATAAGAATAAATGCAAAGTACTTCACTTAAGAAGGAATAATCAGTTTCACACTTACAAAATGGGAAATGTCTGTCTAGGAAGGAATACTGCAGAAAGGGCTCTAGGGGTCATAGTGGACCACAAGCTAAATATGAGTCATCAGTATAACAGCAGCAAAAAAAGCAAACATCATTCTGGGATGCATTAACTAGAGTGTTGTAAGCAGGAAACTTTACTCTGCACTGATTAGTCCTTGTTTGAAATATTGTGTCCAGTTCTCGGAGCCACATTTCAAGAAAGATGCAGACAAATTGGAGAAGGTCTTGAAAATGGCACACAAATTATTAAAGGTCTAGAAGACATGACCTATGAGGGCAGATTGAAGGAATTTGGTTTGTTTAGTTTAGAAAAGGACAAGACTGGGAAAGGACAAAATAGCAGCTTTCAAGTATCTCAAATGGTGTCACAAGGAGGAGGAGGGAAAATTGTTCTTCTTGGCTTCTGAGGATAGAACAAGAAGCAATGGGCTTAAATTGCAGCAGGGTAGGTTTAGGCTGTACATTAGGAAAAACTTCCTAACTATAAAGTTGGTTAAACACTGGAAAAATTGCCTTGGGAGGTTGTAGAATTTCCACTACTGGAGATTTTTAAGAGAAGGTTAGAAAAACACCTGTCTGCGATGGTCTGTATCAATGGTGGGTAACAACCAATGCGCAGGTGCTTCACCAGGATTAGCACCAGGTGGGCTGCTGCTGCCCCTCGCAGGTAAAGGCACTTGAAGCTTCGGTTGGCTGCAGATCACCATTGCCAGGCAGGCAATGGAAGCTGCAGGAAGCTGTGTCCAGTCTGCGCCGCTTCCTGCAGTTTCCATTGGCTGGGAAAGGTGATCTGTGGCCAGTGGGCACTGCAAGCGCACAACCTATGCAGGAGCAGGTAAATAAAGAAGCGATAGCCCATCAAGGGCTAACCCTGGTGAACTGCCTGCGGCTTATTGTCCACCCCTTGTCTAGATGGTGCTTGGTCCTGCCGTGAGTGCAGGGGACTGGACTTGATGGCCTCTCCAGGTTCCTTCAAGGTCTGATTCTATGATTGGGTGGCATTTTGGCCAATTGTAGATCAAAGTTTTCAGTGGTTATTTGAAGGCAGGAAGGAACTATCTCATAATGTCAATTTACATCATGATAAAACCTTATCTTTGCAGCCTTTGTGCAGTAAAGACCCTGATCCAAAGCCCTTTGAAACCAATGGAAGTCTAGGCACTAAAACTTGACACTATTCCTGTTCAACTTTTGTATTGTGGTAGCATCTAGAAGTGTCAAACAGGGGGAGGCCCTGTTGTGCTAGACCCCATAAAAATGTATAACAAATGGCAATCACTGCATGAAAGAACTTGCACTCTAAATGTTGGCATCCTTTTTTTCCATGAGTAAGGTTATAGGGTTCTGTGCTGTATGTTCTAAGTATCCTTAGATTATTTTGTGTTAATATCAGAGAGTGGTAAATACTATTCTTACTATTCAACTCCTGTAACAGACAGAAAATAATACTTTAAAAGCACTGTGTAAATTCATGTCTGGTGTGACAACACTGAAATCAATTGAATTGAACCAGGGATGAGTTTGGACCATAACCTATACAAAAATCACATATTTTAAAATAGATATTTTTATGATAATACCTTTTGATTATTATGTACGATTTCCAAAAATGAATTATATAATACTTTCACCCATTTATGCTGTTTGTTTAATTTTTGCATTTTTCTTAGCTTGGACTATAAAAGGAAACAGATCGGTTTCACTTGTATGTTCCTGTCACTTTTCACTTTCTGTTATGTTGCTGGTTTGATGCTCATAAAATTGCATAGGGAATAGTTAAATGAAAATAAGTCTTAATTTCATGAAAACCCTTCTGTTCAGATGAGGTTTAGTTTCCCCTTCCATATTTAATTAACATAATTTAATTGTTGATTGTAAACTAATCAATTGGATTCTGTTTGCCTTAATTAATATTTCTGTTCAGTGTGGTCCAGAGTATGACTCCTTACTGTCATTGGTGAATCACATAATTAGTCCTGTTGACCTTGGTGCAATTTCTTGAATGAGTAACAGCATACAGTCAGTTAGGGTTTGTCAATCTGGTCCTGTGTGCTTATACTATTTCTGTTTCAGAAATAAAATATAGTAAAACACACTCTGTGGAAAGAATGCTTGCAAAGAGGAAGGAAGAAAGATCATTTTTATTACTTAGCAATTTGATTAATACAAACATAGGGACTCTGTTTATTTAAAAATGAGCTTTCATTACATGGACAGTCCATGATTTCATTATGGCACTTGTAAACAAGAGTCAGCATGTGTAATGAATGTTCCATTCAAAAAGACAGGTTCATGCTTGAGAAAGTTGTTTGCATAGTAATGTATCAGTGGAGTTTGGCTCACCGTATGTTTGTGCATGGATGTCAAATAGAAGCATGGAAAAAACTACTATTTCACCATGAAGAAGAAAATCAACCTATTTTAATTCAAGATTTCTACTTCATCTTACTTTTTGAAAAAACATCATAAAGGAGTAATATCCATAGCACACTGTGAAGCTCAATATTCATATCACAAAGGTGACACACCAACAGTGAAAACACTGCATTTGTCAAGATTTGGAAGCAGAAGCACCATATGATATATTGGTGAAAAGAGTTGGCAAGATTAAGTACTCCCTCCTTTCTGTGCACAGCCCCTTCCAGTGAACAATAAGGGAATTGACTCGGTTTTCTCTTCTTTCTTTATTCTATGTATTAAACAGTCTGTTTCTAGTTTTCTTGCCTTAAAACTATTTATCCAACCTTTAATTTGTAGCGGTATAAGAATTAAACTATTGTCTTTGTTTTATGTCAAGTATATGATCATACCATCCATACCTGGGCTAGTGCTACAGATTGTTATTTCCGAAGGACAGTCATGGAATTAGGTGCCAACTCCCATTGCAGTTCAATAGAAGTTGTGCACGTAACTCCTTTGGACATAATTGAAAATGCCAGTCACAGTGTTCTGCACTGAATTGGATTTGTTTTACGGGCAAAAAAAATTGAGGTTTCTTCTTTTTTTTTTCTTTAATAATTTTATTTCA
Organism: Pelodiscus sinensis; assembly: GCF_052426305.1. Taxonomy (NCBI): domain Eukaryota; kingdom Metazoa; phylum Chordata; order Testudines; family Trionychidae; genus Pelodiscus; species Pelodiscus sinensis. The sequence goes on along the minus strand of NC_143056.1, from coordinate 114,635,595 downwards.
GATCAAAATGAAGAGATTCCAACTTTTCACGTCATGCCGCTGAGAAGGAAACCAACAGCCAGGCAATTTAATTGAATCCTCCCTAAATACCTACTGAAGATGATCTTTTCTTTCCCACAGGTGCTTCCTACCCTGCCTCCATCTCTTATTTCCCATTAACATTTTTGCTGTGCATTTTACAAGCTTATCCAAACTGATTACTGGAACAAATGGCCTCTTGTCCATTTGATAACATTGTCTTGTGTCTGCAGGAGAATGTTATGGCATTTGAGTTGAAGGTTGATGAGCACCACATGGGGTTTATCTGTTCAGATTCCTTGATAGCACCAGTTATTCCTTTTTGTTTTGGGTCTGTACATGAACTGAAAAACATCAATAGTACAATTAAAGACACAAGAAGAAGTCAGACTTTATCCTGAAAAAGGAACTGAGGCAAACATGCTTATCAGGAAACTTTCTAGATGATGTTAGCAGCACTAGGCAGGGTATTAAAAGTCTGATCTCACAGTCCTGTCAGGTGAAACTCCCATTGGTGCCAGTAAAGACTGAAGGATCTATTTTCCTCCTCCCAAAAACCCAAACCAAACCCCCCAAAAGAGAAAAGTTGTGTATTTTCTCATTGATGCCATTATCTCTGATACAAATTGCCCATGTGATGCATAGTGATACCGAATGGAGAATGACACTGCCATACCTACTGCCTGCCATACAAGGAGTTAACTTCAGCTTCTTTTGCACAGGTGTTCAGTGGAAGGCCTGCTAGGGACATCAGAGGTGGAGGCAGGGCTTCAGACTGAGGTCATTCTTCCAGTGCATTGTCATGGCAATTTCTTTTTAGGTGTGTGCACGCCCAGGTGCCAGAGATTTTTACCTTAGTGGTATCCATAGGGCCAGCCATGGTGCCCCCAGGGGTGGTGTTCCCATGTGGCTGTATATTAGGTGCCGCTGTCCCTGCACCATCTCAGTTCCTTATTATTCCCATAGGGGTTAGCTGAAGTGCCCTTCCTTGTGTAACAAGAACTAGCGGTGTCTTCTCATTCTCGTTATACTGCTGTATTTTCCCCATGTTGACAAGACCCGAGCTCAGAGAAATGTAATCTCTCTTCACTTCCCCCACAGATCGACAGCTCATTATTTCATTGTTATTGTTGTTTTTCTCTTGGCATCTCAGCACCTTACGGCACAGAGAAGCATAAAATCTCAATGGGAAAGTGCATTAATAAAAATGACATTGAGAGGAGGACGGGAGGGGAAGGCCTCCCCAAGCATGAGAGGTTTTAATGACTGAACATTTTCCTCATTGTATTACAGCTGTAGGAAAGGAGGAGGAGGAGGAGGAAGCCAGAGACTGGTCTATCTTTGTGCAGATTCGTATATCCTTCCTCCCACTCATGATCCATGACTGTTGCTAATCGGGATCTGCTGTGAATGTTCATAGGGAAGAAGCTGATGGAAAATATCAGAGTCAGCAGCGGGAGACCAGAATGTGTCTGGTTCTGCGCAAGATGGGAAGTGGGTGGAAGGAGCCTTCTCCTCTTAGAGCGGGGACCAGCCACAATCTGGAGAGAGTGTGCAGGCACGGAGCCTACTTACTTCCAACGGTGGTGCTGAGCTGCCCAAAAGGGGCAGGGTAATAGTGAGCCCACAAGCCATCTGCCCTAGAGGATCTGCCAGGGTCTGGAGAAGAATACATACACCACGTTCGCTCCCTGTCTGACAGACTCATGCTCAAGAATGTGCTCTTTGGGGTCTCCTTCCCTAGCACAAAGATAGACAAGTCCCTGGCTTCCTCTTCCTCCTTCAAGCCACAGTGTTTAACTCAAATAAGGCAAGGCATGTAACGGAGAGAAGAACAGGTGGAGAAATCTGCCTTTTGTGTCATCCAAAATTCCCATGGCCCATAGTAGAGAAGGTGGACCTGATGCTAGACCAGGCATTCTCAAACTTTGGGTTGGGACCCAAAAGTCAGTCAAGGCCAGTGTTCCCTCTAATTTTTTCCATTGATGTCCGGAATAAACATTATTGTGTGCACTGAGGCATGTGTGGATGTGCACCACGAGTAGAAACACATGCTGCCGGCTGTGGGTGTGCTGCTGATCATCTGAGAGGCATTTGAATCTCTCCTGGGTGGCCACAAGTACTCAGCTTATAGGGAACACTGGTCATAACCCCATTGTAATGGGGTTGTCAGGGCTGACTTAGACTGAAGCCCAAACCTCACTGCCCAGGGCCAAAGCCAGAACCTAGGGCTACAGCCCTTGTCAATGGGGCTAAGGTTACAGGCCCCCTGTGTGGGGCTGAAGCCTTTGGTCTTCATCTTTGCTCCCTTGCTCCCCCTCTTGCCCTGCCCAGACTAGTGGGGCTTGTGCTCCACACACACACCCCAGGGGACAGTGGGGCTTGAGCTGGCTCAGGCATCAGCCCTGAGATTGTGTGGTAATTTTTGTCAGAAGTGGGTCGCAGTGCAGTGAAGTTTGAGAACTCCTGTACTAGACTGAAAAAAATCTCCAAAAGACAGAGTGGGGAAGTGGGGGACCACTACAGAATTGGATTTCTATGTACAGCTTTGTTTCACACTTTGTCAAATGCTACAGCAAAGAAAACGTGTTGGTGTGTTTTTTTTAATGATCAAAATTCCGAAGAAACCTCTCTGACATGTAGCCACCAGTGAGGGTTTCACACTTTTATTTCCTAAGGTCAGGAAGTGGCATCTTAATCAGATGAACAGGTTCATTAACCCTTTGCAGTCATATTTGCATGTGAAAATAGACAAGCTTATCTATTGTGCTTGGTGTTTGTTCCACAAAATATTCTATTCTAATCAAGTTCTGATGATATGCCACTCAATACAGTAGCTAAACCTCCCTATGCCAGAGCTACTCAACTTTGGAAGCCCCGGGGGCCACACTGATATTCACAGCACATGCCGAGGACCACAACTTAAGTGTGGTTGCATATATATGCAAATAGCTTCTTTCACACAATACCCTGGGGGTTAAAAACGCTGACACCCTATACCTGTCTGTTCCAGCCAGCCCGTCTGCTTTCATCTTTCAGTGCTCACCCCGCCTGGGAGATGCCTCGCCATGGTGGATCATGTTCCCAGTGGAGGCCATGTTCAAAGGATCCCATCCGCAGGCTGTGTATTGAGCCCTGCGTAAACACAAACTGCACTGCGGGCCACAAACAAATGGGCTACGGGCCACTGAGTAGCCCTTCTCTATGCTGTACTCCTGCTCATGTCTCTGTATTCAGTCCACATCATGGCATTTGAGCACCAGTGAGCAATATCCTATTCCATTCAGGTTCTTATACAGTGTCAACCACTGTGTTATGTCATGTATGCTGTATTCTATTCAGGTTTTTGCAGCATACCCCTCACCATATTATCTGAAAGGATAATTTAGAAAGGATGTGGATGCATTGGAGAAGGTCCAGTGGAGGGCAACCAAAATGATTAGGGGGCTGGAGCTCATGACCTATGAGGAGAGACTGAGGGATTTGGGTTTGTTTAGTCTGCAGAAGAGAAGAGTGAGGGGAGATTTGACAGCAGTCTTCAACTTCCTGAAGAGAGGTTCCAAAGAGAATGGAGAAAGGCTGTTCAAAGTAGGGACGGATGGCAGAACAAGGAGCAATGGTCTTAAGTTGCAGTGGGGGAGGTCTAGGTTGGATATTAGGAAAAACTATTTCACCAGGAGGGTGGCGAAGCACTGGGATGAGTTACCTAGGGAGACTTCAACGAGAAGCTTCAGAATTGTCATTCATGCTTAAATTTGACACTTTATGTATGGGTTTAAACAAATATTTTAATTATCTCACCCATTACAAAGATAGCTTCCCCAATTATCACCCCAATGTCATTACCTCACAGAAACTTCCCCTATTATCACCCCTATGTCACTACCTCACAGAAACTTACCTTCCCCCCTCACTCCTACTTTGTTCTAAAATTTGATTTGTCAATTTCACATGCGTTCACTTTTTTTTTCATTGTATCACTTTGGTATATAAGGTTGTGCTGATTTTCTTCCACATATTGATCTGAGGAAGTGGGTCTGGCCCACAAAAGCTCATAACCTAATAAACCATCTTGTTAGTCTTTAAAGTGCTACATAGTTCTGTCTTTTATTTCAGCTACACCAGACTAACCCGGCTGCATCTCTATCACTATTCTCCATCCCTAGAGGTTTTTAAGTCTCGGCTTGACAAAGCCCAGGCTGGGTTGATTTAGTTGGGATTGGTCCTGCCTTGGGCATGGGGCTGGACTTGATGACCTCCTGAGGTTTCTTCCAGCCCTATGATTCTATGAGTGCCTGAATAGTGTACTCCATTCTGTTCAAATTTGTACATGCTGCAACCCTGTTTAGATTCTTGTGTGGCTTTATACTATGCAAGTGGCTGTCTGGTGCCTCAGGCAGTTTGTTTAATTTATTTTCAACTCGGATATTTAAGCAGAAAGAATTTATTATTTTAAGAAAATAGCGGTTGCACCTGGAAGTGAATGACCAAGATGCGTTTTATTTTGTCCTGACAATATAAAACAACATGCTGTTGGCAATTCCCCTGATTGAGCTCTTCAAGTGAGAACAAACACAATAGCCCCCTCTAACACACACACATACACATGCGCACACGCCTCTTTTTATAACATATTTATTCATTAAACATATGTTTCTTTTTGAAAGACGAAAGCTATTAGCACTTTAAAGCCAAACCCTTTTTTCATTGCTTTTCTTAGAAACTGTGCCATCTTGTTATAGGAAAAAGCCCATTAACATGCCAGTTTTAATTAACTAACTAAATATTCTATTAACGCTCTTTTCTGCTGCGTCAGTTTTGACAATCGGTGTATAAATACAGTATGTTGATGACTGACCTTCAAATTATAGTCCAGTGGTTTTGCTTTCATTCAGTGCTGTGGTTTGAATACCCTTTTCCAGTCCCATAGAAAAGCTTCCTGCCCACAGAAGCTGGGTGGATAGCTACATGGGGCACATGATGGGGGCCAAATGCTGACAGTCTGACTCCGAGCAAAATTTCCAGTTGATGTCAGTAGGAATTTATCCTAGTTGAAGTTGGAAATGTCAGGCTTACAGGCAGCTGGATTACTCCTGGAAGGTGCTGGATCCCATTGGCTTCTCCTGTCTCAGCATGTGTATGTTTTGAGCTGGGGGTGTGATTCTCAGCTCGAGGAGACCTATTCACACAAGCTCTCATCAAGCTAATGTGCTGCCGCGGCTGTATTCTGCTTTGAACGTACTAGCTCAAGGAGAGCTAGCATACGTCTCAGGGATGTAACAGTGTAACCATGTATACCAGGGGTTTGCAGCCCGCGGCATGTGTGCCACAAGCGGCACGCAAGCCGATTTCCTGTGGCACAAGGGGCAGGAGCTCAGCCCTGCCCCTCCCCGCCACACAGCCGGGATCTCGTGTTGTGGCTTCCTGCTGGGGGGAGGGCAGGCAGGAGAGGCGCACACGTGTGCGTGTCCCTGGACATGCAGCGGCTGGGAGCTAAGGGGTTAACATCCCTTCCTGCACTACAGGCTTCCTGCTTCGGGAGGGGACAGGGCTGGGCCTGCTCCACAGAGCAGAGTCTGGGTGGACAATCACACATGGCGTGTGGGGGCCTGGACTGTTCCCTGTGGTCTGTGTGCATGGGCGGGGAACCCCTTTCCCAGTGCCCCTCTGCATCTGGCCTGGCTGGAGCCAGCCCTGGGCAGCCCCAGGCTCTGCCTGCCCCAGGCCCGGAGTTACATAAGAACGGCCGCACTGGGTCAGACCAAAGGTCCATCTAGCCCAGTAGCCTGTCTGCTGACAGTGGCCAGCACCAGGTGCCCCAGAGAGGGTGGACCAAAGACAATGATCAAGCAATTTGTCTCCTGCCATCCTTCTCCAGCCTCTGACAAACAGAGGCCAGGGACACCATTTCTATCCCCTTGCTAATAGCCTTTTATGGACCTACCCTCCATGAAATTATCTAGCTTCTCTTTAAACTCTGTTATAGTCCTAGCCTTCACAGCCTCCTCTGGCAAGGAGTTCCACAGGTTGACTACACACTGTGTGAAGAAGATCTTTCTTTTATTAGTTTTAAACCTGCTACCCATTAATTTCATTTGGTGTTCTCTAGTTCTTCTTTTATAGTTGCTGCCCTATGCGCCATTGGCGTAACGGGCAGTAAGTAAGTAAGTAGTTCTTCTATTATGGGAACTAATAAACAACTTTTCTTTATTCACCCTCTCCACACCACTCATGATTTTATAGACCTCTATCATATCCCCCCTCAGTCTCCTCTTTTCTAAACTGAAAAGTCCTAGTCGCTTTAACCTCTCTTCATATGGGACCCGTTCCAAACCCCTAATCATTTCAGTTGCCCTTTTCTGAACCCTTTCCAAGGCCAAAATATCTTTTTTGAGGTGAGGAGACCACATCTGTACACAGTATTCAAGATGTGGGCATACCATAGTTTTATACAGGGGCAGTAAGATATTCTGTGTCTTATTTTCTATCCCTTTCTTAATAATTCCTAGCATCCTATTTGCCTTTTTGACTGCCGCTGCACACTGTGTGGAAGTTTTCAGAGAACTATCCATGATAACTCCAAGATCTCTTTCCTGATTTGTCATAGCCAAATTAGCCCCCATCATACTGTACGTATAGTTGGGGTTATTTTTCCCGATGTGCATTACTTTACACTTATCCACATTAAATTTCATTTGCCATTTTGTTGCCCAATCACTCAGTTTGGTGAGATCTTTTTGGAGTCCCTCACAGTCTGCTTCTGTCTTGACTATCCTAAACAGTTGGGTATCATCTGCAAACTTTACCACCTCACTGTTTACCCCTTTTTCTAGGTCATTTATAAATATGTTGAAAAGGATTGGTCCCAGGACTGACCCTTGGGGGACACCACTAGTTACCCCTCTCCAATCTGAAAATTTACCATTTATTCCTACCCTTTGTTTCCTGTCTTTTAACCAGTTCTCAATCCATGAAAGGACCTTCCCTCTTATCCCATGGCAATGTAATTTACACAAGAGCCTTTGGTGAGGGACCTTGTCAAAGGCTTTCTGAAAATCTAAGTATACTATATCTACTGGATCCCCCTTGTCTGCATGTTTGTTAACCCCTTCAAAGAACTCTAATAGATTAGCAAGACATGATTTCCCTTTACAAAAACCATGTTGACTTTTGTCCAACAAATTATGTTCTTCTACGTGCCTCACAATTTTATTCTTTACTATTGTTTCAACTAATTTACCCGGTACTGAAGTTAGACTTACTAGTCTATAATTGCCAGGATCGCCTCTAGAGCCCTTTTTAAATATTGGTGTCACGTTAGCTACCTTCCAGTCATTTAAAGCTGATGGAAGCTGATTTAAAGGATAGGTAACAAACCACAGATAATAGTTCAGCAATTTCCCATTTGAGTTCTTTTAGAACCCTTGGATGAATGCCATCCGGTCCCGGAGATTTGTTAACATTAAGTTTTTCTAGTTGTTCCAAAACCTCCTCTAATGACACTTCAATCCGGGACAGTTCCTCAGATTCATCACCCACAAAGGACGGTGCAGATTTGGGAATCTTCCTAACGTCCTCCGCCGTGAAGACTGAAGCAAAGAAATCATTTAGTTTCTCCTCAATGGCTTTATCGTCCTTGATTGCTCCTTTTATATCTCGGTCGTCTGGGGACCCACAGGTTTTTTAGCAGGCTTCCTGCTTCTAATGTACTTAAAAAACCATTTTTTTAATTTCTTTTAGAGTTTTTGGCTAGCTGTTCCTCAAAATCTGTTTTTGCTTTTCTTATTACATTTTTACACTTGATTTGACAGTGTTTATGTTCCTTTCTATTTATCTCACTAAGATTGGACTTCCACTTCTTAAAAGATGCCTTTTTGTCCCTCACTGCTTCTTTTACATGGTGGTTAAGCTACGGTGACTCTTTTTTTAGGTCTCTTGCTATGTTTTTAAATTTGGGGTATACATTTAAGTTGGGCCTCTATTATGGTGTCTTTAAAAAGTTTCCATGCAGCTTGCAGGGATTTGGCAATAGTCATTGTGCCTTTTAATTTCTGTTTAACTAACCTCCTCATTTTTGTGTAATTCCCCTTTTTGAAATTAAATGCCAGAGTGCTGGACTGCTGAGGTGTTCTTCCCACCACAGGAATGTTAAATGTTATATTATGGTCACTATTCCCAAGCGGTCCTGTAATGGTTATATCCTGGATCTGATCCTGCGCTCCACTCAGGACTAAATCAAGAATTGCCTCTCCCCTTGTGGGTTCCTGTACCAGCTGCTCCAAGAAGCAGTCATTTAAGCCATTGAGAAATTTATCTCTGCTTCTCTTCCTGAGGTGACATGTACCCAGTCAATAAGGGGATCATTAAAATCCCCCATTATTATAGAGTTCTTTATTTTGATAGCCTCACTAATCTCCCTCAGCATTTCAATGTCAGTATCGCCGTCCTGGTCAGGTGGTCGGTAATATATCCCTATTGCTAATTTCTTATTATTGGAGCATGGAATTATTATCCATAGCGATTCTATTGAGCATGTTGATTCATTTAATATTTTTATTTCATTTGATTCTACATTATCTTTCACATACAGTGCCACTCCGCCACCCACCCGGCCTGCTCTATCCTTCCGATATATTTTATATCCCGGTATGATTGTGTCCCACAGATTTTCCTCATTCCACCAGGTTTCAGTGATGTCTATTATGTCAGTCTCCTCCTTTAATACGAGGCACTCTAGTTCACCCACCTTATTAGTCAGATTCCTAGCATTTGTGTAGAAGCACTTCAAAAATTTGCCACTGTTTATTTGTCTGCCCTTCCCTGATGCATTGGATTCCTTTATATGCGGTTGTTTGTCTGCTCTGGCCCATGGTTTGCCCTCTCCCCTCCTCTCTTTCTGACTACAGCTTAGAGAATCTTTATCAGTGGATTCTCCTCTAAGAGAGGTCTCCATCCGATTTACGTGCATCTCTGCACCAATCGGCTTTCCCCCATCTCTTAGTTTAAAAACTGCTCTACGGCCTTTTTAGTGTTTAGCGAGTTGCAGCTTGCAGGGAAAGGGCTGGTCTGGGCAGCGAAGAGACTCTGCACCTCATATATCCTAGGCTAGTTCCCAGTGATACAAAACCGTCACCTGGCCAAAGGAAGTCAGACCCTTCCATGCACTAGGAATGTGTCAAGATAGCAGATGGGTAACATATGTTTAAAAATATAACACACTTTAAATTATGCAAAACTTCCCAGGGAATGACTGTAGTGGTATTTTGATATGGGAGCAATGAAAAGGGAAAACCATGTGTTTGGAATGAGATGAAATGGTGAAATTAGGTGCTCCTGAAAATTAAGAAATTGATTTATTGAGGAGGCCTGAGTAAAGCAAAGGCATTTACCAGCAGTCCCAGTGATGCATTGAGGAGGTAAAACTAAGCTGATAGATTCATAGAGGGATAGCTATAAAAGCCTGTCTGTGCAGGTGCTTATTCTGGTGTATTAGCTGAGCATTGCTTCCTGAGTAGGATGAGCAGTTCAAAGACAACATTTTTTTAAGTTTTCAGGAAAAAGAGAAACTTCCATTCTTGGGACGGTACCCTTGGGGGCTTATACCTTGCAGATGATTGTTAAGGATTGTTTCCCATAACTTGCCTTGCTCATGAAAGAATGTCTTTGGAATGAAAGTAATTTTGATGGTGACTCAGCTAGCACTTGTACAGGAAGCTTCAGGGAGGTAAGAAGGCATTTAGCAAGCCAGTTTATACCCCCAGCAAAATGTAATCAAAAGGTCGATTTTTCTCAGTAAGGCAAGAGGCTGCCCTGTCAGCCATGTGCATGCAGGTGCAAAACCATTATTTCCTAAGAGCAGAAAGCTGTTTTCAGGCTGATTGATGAGTAAGTGCATAAAATCAGTAGGAAGTTAGAAACAGATGCAACTTATCCTATACCATAGCTTAAAAGAAGAGTTCATTTTTTTTATAAAACACTTTCTCTTCAAGCAAAATAAGGATAGTAACAAAATAGTGATATTACTAGAAAATGCACTTAAATCAATCTTTACTTTGTGTGAGTGGGCTACTGTATCAATTTTAAAAAATTATTCCACACTTTTGATTACATGAAATATACCTTTTAATGTGTCCTCTACAAAAGCATACAGGTATAAATAGTATTTTATTTTGGGCTTTCCTCTTCTAAGAGTAGAACTTGGCCCTGTGCATCTAAATCTACTTAATGACACTATTTTGTGGCCTGCTTCATTGCCAGTCAAAGCTGTAGCTCTTTATTTTAGCTATGGAATTGTAGAGCTCTTCTGTGTGTTTCCATTTTCAGAGTTAAAGAGAGAGGTTGCTAGCTGGGACTGGTGTGAGAAAAGCAACACAGCTGAAAGTCATTTATTGTTTGTTAACAAAGCTCAGAGCACCCACAAATTACTCCATGTATTCCAAAATCTTCACGGGGGAGGACAACTCAGGGTAACAAGAGATGTATTTTTTTTTTAAATTAGACTGGAGTTAATTGTTGAGCAATAATCAGAAGGACCTTTTTATAAGCTGTTGAACAGAAAAGGAAGGTCCTCATGCAAAGACAAAAGAAGCTTTGAACAGAGCTCTGATTGAAAGATGGCAAATGCTAATTATGTGTGGGAGTGAGAGAAGTTAATATTCACTGCCTCTGCCCAGCAAGGGTCTACATACACTTTTTTAAAAAGCTGTAATTTGACACTACATTTTATATTAATTTTTTAAAGCAAAACTAACTTAAGAGGCTGCAGCTGTTACTAGAAATATCATGTGTTCTAATCTGACATGGTTTTCAGTGGGGGGAGAAAAACAGGACAGCCCTGAGCAAAATGTCCTACATTTTAAGTCTGTCAGTATGAACAGATCCTATTAATAACTCTATTGTTTACAGGATTTGAATAATCAAAGTACAATTTATATATGCACATATGGGGCTTGAGTGGACTGCTTACCCTGGTATCAATCTGGAGTGACACTAGTAAGAACATTAGAGTCATAGCAATGGCCAACTTGCGTGGAAGGAAAATCAGGCCCACAGTATATGACGTAATGGGTAGTAGTCTTTCACTGTTGTTACCTGACTGGGTTTTACTGTTGTTCTTATTATTTGTATCAACTAGTGGAGTTTTTCCTTTAGCCTTAAGTGGGAGAAGCCTATACTTTTGGAGCAATTAGTCTTATGAGGGCCTGATTCTCCTCTCTCAGTGGATTTACCGTGGTGTAAGCCAGGCTCTGTGTGCAGAGTGCTGTCTGTGAGCAATAAAGCTGCTGACCAGGACATGAATTTGTTAGAGGGGTAACCTGGTGGGCTGTTTACTAGATGGGCTGTGGGTATTAATTGTTGTGAACATCATGAGGGTGGGAGCTCTCTGTGGACTTGGTGAGGGGGAGTGGCCCATTTAGAAGGACTAGGCATGTCCCAGAGGGACACATTCATCAGCTTCTAATGCCACCATTCGGAGGAAAGGCTAGCTGTGTCTGTTGTTCTCTACCTTTGAGGGAGCCAGGTCTGGGGGCATGTGAGCATTGGCAGCTACATCATATCCCTCCCAGGAAGACTGTGGATTAAGTCCAGTGATGCAAAAAGCAGTTTTTCAGATAACCTGGATTGTTTGCAATGGAAGAACACTAAGAAGTTTAGGGTTGTCTTTCAGAAATTGTTTGGTTTTTTTATATGTAATCTGCTAAGCAATCTGAAATGGTCCTTTTAGGGGGAAAAAGTGGGGGGAGGGATAGTATTTTTTTTGGTTTGTCTATATTGGGAGTTATTCTGGAATACCTATTCCTGATTAACTCAGGCTGTGTCTAAGCTACACAGTTTCTAGGGACATGTCCAACTTATATTAATATGGCCAGCATAAACATTTTTCGTCAGCACTTTTGCTGACACAATAGTTCCACCTCCATGAGCAGAGTTAGCGTTGTTTACAGGAGAGCACTCCTGCCCCCAACACACTGTTTCCAAGGGATGTAAAATCCTATTTAATTAGAGGATTAACTGGCTAAACAGTGGGGGCAGGGGGCCTTCCAGCCCACTGGGCTGCAGTGGCCCTCCCTTCCTCTCCTCTCCCCTCAGCCTGCAGGCAGGGGCTGCTGCAGACTGAGGTTAGGACAAGAAGCAATGGGCTTAAGTTGCAGCAAGGGAGGTTTAGGTTGGACATTAGAAAAAAAAACTTCCTTGCTGTCAGGGTGGTTAAACACTGGAATAAGTTGCCCAGGGAGATTGTGGCATCTCCATCACTGGAGATATTTAAGAGCAGGTTGGTTAGACATCTCTCAGGAATGATCTAGACAGGGGACTGGACTTGATGACCTATTGAGGTCCCTTCCAGTTCTAGTGTTCTATGATTCTATGATCCCCAGCTCCACCCCAGAGCAATGATTTAAATGAAGCATGTCCGCTTGCATTTTATTTTCCAAAAACCAAAAATTACGTTGACCCGAGCAACACCAGGTAAATCTTCTAGTTGTTTAATAAAATGAGGAAATATCCGGACTTCTTCTTTTTCCCTCAGTGACCTACAAACTATGTTTTTGAGAAATCTAATTTAAGGAAAAAACTTACTGTCTTGATAATTTAATTAAATGTATTTTTCTTTTGCATCCGAAAGGAATTTAATCAAGAGAGACCTAAACCTGACCGAATGTCTGTCTCTAATGACTTTGAATTCCAAGTTCACCCTTTTGGCTTAAATTGGTATGTGAAGGGGAAGGATCCTTTCCAATCTCAGTGTGCTATCATGCAAGACACAAAGGTTTGGAAACCATCTGCACGCCTTAGGCTATGTCTTCATTACAAAAAATAAAATAAAGTTTTTACAGTAGTATAACTCGCGTTAGAAATCCTGCTGTGAAATCCTGTTGTAGAGAAGCCACCTGCTGCCATTTTAACTGTGAGGTAGCTGGATGAGGTGAAAGCTGTGCTCCTCCCAGTCTGTGGTTGATCTCATCTAGCTTACCGTGTGGTAAGGCTATAGTGGCTTGTTACTACTATGATGTTACAGTTGAAGAGCTACCGCACATTAGTTATCCCTTGCTAAAAACTTACCTTTTTGGGGAATGAAGATAAAGTCTGAGGGTGCATTCCCAGGGCCAAATCATGCCATTAGCTATGCAAGCATAACTCCTACATGGTCAAGCTGGAGCTATGCAAGCAGATAGAATGGCAGGATCTGGCTTCTGAGGATAAACTTGGACAAATTCATTTCTCAAGTTGCTCCCAGTGAACAAGGTTTAATTCTAACTCCACTCCCTCCTTCTGACACATAGGTGCTCAGGGACAGGGGCTGTAAAATGGCCGCTTGAAAGAGAGCAGGATGAGAATGAGTTTGGGAAGAAGAGTACCACATCCAGGCTTATTTTACTGTCGTCTTAATTAACACTGTTCCTTGCAGAAAAGGACCTTTTATAAGTATGGTTGTATTTTGTTTTAACCCTCTTAGGTCATTCCTTTCTCCTGCTGTGAATTATTGTCGTATACAAATATTCTGGATAACCTAATTCTGTTACACCTGTGGCAGTTATTCCATGCTGGTGAGAATCTCATTCAGCTCTTGGTAAAATGTTACTCCTTTTCATTAGTTTCTCATTGAACCAGCTCATCAAAAGGAAAAATATTATGTGTCTGATCCTCATTTTGAGTGCAAGGAACTTCCCCCGTGGCTGCACATCTAGAATAGGAGCCTTAATCTCGCAGGCTATGTCCACACTGCCCTCGTTTTGTGCGAAAAAAATGCAAATGAGGTGAAGCGTGGAATATCGCTGTGCCTCATTTGCATCATTAATGAGGCTCCGTTTTTGCGCAAGAGCCTCATTAATTATGCAAATGAGGTATGGTGATATTCCATACTTTGCCTCATTTGCATATTTTTTGAGCAAAATGGAGGCAGTGTAGACATATAGATTTATAATATGTCACTGACAAGCAAAACGGACCTGTTTTAACTCTGTGTAGAATTTTTCCAACGGGCTTTATACAAAAAACACAAAACTTTGACAAAAAAAAATTGAACATTTTGAATATTTTTTTCACAAAAATGGTTCCCTAGTGTGTAAGTTCTTCTGTGTCCTATGTGTAAGCGGGGGAATGATTCCGCTATTGTGGGGAACTTTCCTGGCTTCTATACCACCCCGGTGAAATGAACCAGCGAAAGGATCTGAGTTCCCGCTCCCACTTCCTTTACCCCACGGCTCCCTGATCCTGAGGGCTCCCCCTCCACTCTCCTGAGTAGCAGAGTCCTCGAAACCCCAACAAGGCTGGGCCCAGGTTTCCTGGGGCTTAATCCCGGACCTTGTAGTCACTAGGGGCAGGAGTTAGGGTGTCCCCACTCCGAGGTGCTCTCTTTACGCTGCATGCTTTCTTGGCCCAGTGATCATTTCATCAGGTTCAAAGCAAATACAATTTATTAAACATGGTGGCTGTGTCTACACTGAGCCACTTATTCTAGAAAAGCAGCCGCTTTTCCGGAATAAGCTGTGAGCTGTCTACACTGGCCCCTTGAATTTCCGGAAAAGCAGTGATGATTTACTGTAAGAAATCAGCTGCTTTTCCGGAAAAACTATGCTGCTCCCACTCGGGCAAAAGTCCTTTTTCCGGAAAACTGTTCCGGAAAAGGGCCAGTGTAGACAGCATAGTAGTCTTTTCCGCAAAAAAGCCCCGATCACGGAAGTTTTCCAGAAAAGCATCCTGCCAATGTAGACGCTCTTTTTCCGGAAATACTTATAACGGAAAACTAAAGGAAAACTTATAACTCTGAGGTGCTCTCTTTACACTGCATGCTTTCTTGGCCCAGTGATCATTTCATCAGGTTCAAAGCAAATACAATTTATTAAACATCAACTGATTAAAGAGAAAAGAATAAGAAAAAAATGAGAATGATTAAATGAGAACACACAGCCCTGCTCTGTAGCACAGGGACATCAAAACAGCAGTCTGTAGAGTGTAAGGACAGTCCATAATCTCTTCCTTAGAAGCCCTGGATGCAGGGGGCTGCAGGCTGGACACGCTTACTCTGGCAGTGACCACACAGCCTCAAGCTCTAAGTGGCCAGACCCCTCTCCCAGTCCAGAGCCTTTCCCCACACTTTGCAGGTTCCAGTTGCTCACCACATCCAGCTGCAGGCTGTGCTGCTTGGCCAGTCTTCAGCTCCTTGTGTTGCTTCTCTGTCCCTTTTGGCTCTCTGAGCACTGCCAGTCTGCTGCTCAACACAGGGTCTGCACTCCTTGAGCTGTGTATACCTGGCTCTGCAGCTGCAAAACTTCTTCTGCACACAGCTTGCACTCCTTGGGCTGTCTCTCAGCTCTCTTCTTGCTCAGAGAGACCCAGAACAATCCCAGCTCACAGGGAGGACGGGTCCTGGCCTCTTGCTTTTCTCACTGGCCTGTCCAACTTGTCAATCAGGCTGAGCTGGAGTGTTGGCTGCTTTCCATTGTCTCTGGGGTCTGTCAGTCTCATGGACCCTTCCCCTGTTGACACTGGGAGCTGGCAAGCCAAAAAACTCCCACAGAGTTTAAGTAAGGGGCTAACAGTCCCCTTACATATGCATCATGGGGCATATGCCTGAGGAAGCTCACTGAAGTGAATGGAGTTGCTTGGATGTATCTGAGGGCAAAAATATGTCCCGCTGTCTGTACTTTGACTCTAGAATGGTGACACGAGTGTCCTTCAGTGCCTCAAAGGAAAAAAAATACAAGTCGATTTTGCATGTAAGCTCAAAGACCGCGCCCCGCTCTGATTCAGTTTAATTTCATCCTTGTGTCTCAACCAGAGGGAAGTAGGGATGTTAACGTGTACCCATGTACACAGTAAACCAATAAGCTTGGGCTCATTGGTTAACCCTCACTGCTACACGCACACCCTTTCTTGCTGCCTCTGTATCAGTGGCAATAAGGGAAGGGGAAGAGGCAGGAGCTGGTGCGCAGGGGGAGCTGGCTTTTAACATGGGTCCCTATGTGTGCCGGCGCTGGGTGAGCTGTGGTCCCCTGCACTGCTGCTCTTGTCCGCCCTCCAGGTGTAAATATGTAACTACTGAGCATTTCAGTGGTTACATGTTTACAAAAATAAACGTATTTTACCATCCCTAGTGGGAAGTGTAAAGAATAGAAGTTAGTCTGCTCTTTGTGTGGCTAGAGTTTTTTAGTGTAGATTGCTTCACCAGGTCAGGGCTTTTCTCTTTTTGAAAGCACAGAGCAACAGTTTGGGGAATATTATTGTCTTCCGTTCTTGCAGTCTCCCAGCTCTAAACAAATTAGAAACAGAATATTTTTACACTTGCTGTGTAATTTGCATCTGTGCTGTAAATGAGATAAATGCAATTTGAAAATGACAGCACAAAATTAAATCTTTGCAAGACTGTGCTAATTGATATTGCTCTTAATTATATTGGGTGAAATGTTGATGTGCTTTACTCAATTTTAAACAGGAAAACTCCCATTGGGTTTCAAGGGATGTTTGCCTGAGAGCGGAGTAAAAAGGTCTCAGAATTTTATTGTCGGAGCCAAATTTGGGCCTTCTACTCTATTTGCTCGGTGGCAGCTGGAAAGCCATTTTTAACTGGTAGCCTGGGAAATAAATCCCTTTGTGTGGAGAAAGTCCTTCCATTTGGGTCCCTGTGTGGGATGCAGTATGCAGAGCCTCTGCTGTGGCTACCAGAACAACTACTTTACCATTAGCCATAAAGTCAGAGAAACCTTTGGGCTGGTCTAATTTACACTAGTGTGACAGGCTGGTTTGATGTAGGGAGTTGGACCCAGCCTCACTTGTGACTGGCTGGAGATTAGATGGCCCTGTTTCATTATTAGACCTAGATGGGAAGGGATCCTGGGATGCCTACATAAGGCTGGGTCCTCTGGCAGCTCCTGGAAAGAGTGGTCTGGTAGGGAACCGTAGAGAGTTACAGAAAGGGGGAATGGCTCTTATGACTGCCCCTAGCAGAAAGGAGACTCCCAGATGTGGAAAGCCCAGTCCTTGCACTGTAGGACAGCAGGAAAGTGGAGAACAGAGAAGATCCTTTTGTTTATATCAGCATATTGTCTAAGTTTTTACCAGCACCTTGCCAGGTGGTGCAGAGAGAGACTGCTGCCTGGGAGAGTTTCCCTGGATGGAAACTAGGGCAGAGTGAATAGTCCTTAAGGTGGTCCACAAGGGGGAGTTGCTGAGGCTAACCTTATCTCACACACATCAGACCCATCTCAAACTGGTCCACAGATCTGGGGGCTATAAAGGTGATCAATAGACTCTGGTCCCCCAAGCCTTATTTGAAGCTGCTTTCATCAAGATTTAGGCTCCTAAGTCATTGTTGAAATTTTATCCTTAGCGTCTCAATTCTCTGTTTAAAAAAAATGAAATAATAATGCCAGAGAGATTGTGAGGAAAATGCATTAAAAATGCTGGATTAATAGAGCCTTCATATGTACTTAAGATAGGGAGAAAGATAGAATGCTGATGACAAAACAAATAATCGCTCTACACACCTACGGGTGAAAGGATCTGGCCCTTAATTATTAGGCCAAGTAATGTCCTGTTACATCTGTAACTACAGGGTTCACAGCGTGTAATTAAGAGTAGAACTGGGGCTATCGTGTTGAAATCCTAGTCAATGCAACACTGTCTGACTCATGCTCGGCTTGACAGTCTGAAAATTCAAATATTTATAACTGTTTGCCCCTGATAAACTGTGCAATGTCTCTGAAAGGCTGGTGGATAAATTACTGTTGTCACTTTGGAACTTTCCTTGAAGTTTTAAAATGAAACCATTGGCCGCGTCTAGACTGGCATGATTTCGCACAAATACTTTTAAAGGAAAAGTTTTTCCATTAAAAGTATTTGCGCAAAAGAGCATCTACACTGGCATGGATGCTTTTGTGCAAAAGACATCTTTTGCGCAAAAGCATCCGTGCCAGTGTAGACGCTCTCTTGCGCAAGAAAAGCTCCGATGGCCATTTTAGCCATCGGGCTTTCTTGCGCAAGAAATTAACATGGCTGCGTACACTGGCCCTCTTGCACAAGAATACTTGCGCAAGAGGGCTTATCCCTGAGCGGGAGCATCACAGTATTTGTGCAAGAACCACTAATTTCATACAGTAGAACGTCAGTGTTCTTGCGCAAATTCTTGCAACCAGTGTTGACAGGTGGCAAGTTTTGGGCAAAAGCAAGCACTTTTCTGCAAAATCTTGCCAGTCTAGATGCACCCATTGTGTATAGGCTCCAATGTTGGAGAACACCAGGCTATCTGCCCACCCTGTGCCAGTGCAAGATTGTTCCCTTCAGGATATTTTTAGCATAGTTATGTCTCTGAAGTGAGCCTTAGGGCTGTGTCTGCATTGGCACGATCTTGTGCAAAAGCAGCCGCTTTTGTGCAAAAACTTGCTGCCTGTCTACATTGGTCACGAGTTCTTGTGCAAGAACACTGACGTTCTAATGTATGAAATCAGGCTTCTTGAGCAAGAACTATGATGCTCCCACTCAGGAAGAAGTCCTTTTGCGCAACTGTTCTTGCACAAGAGGCCAGTGTAGACAGGCAGCCAAGAGATTTTGCGCAAGAGCCATCCAAATGGAAAAAAGCCCTAATGGCCCTTGGACGCTCTGTATGCGCAGGCAGCTCCGGACTTCCTGGTAACCAGAGCCCCCTTAAAGGCAGATGCAGCCTTCAGAGGCCACGAGGCAGAAGCCCTTCTGCCACCTTTGCCATCCAGCTCTGCCGTGTGCCTTTTCTCCGTCCCCGAACAGCCACCAGACCAGACCAGGATGGCTGCTCCAGGGGGGAACAGCCACCCGCACCCCCAGCACAGGAGGCCCCAAGGGGCACAAAGCGATGCGCCCCATCCTGGTCCCCAGGAGAGATTGAGGCCCTCTTGGATCTCTTGGCTGATGAGGAGGCCTTGCATGACACCCGCTCCCGTCGGCGCTACGTGGACATCTTCTGCCGCATGGCCCAGGCGCTCTCTGACCAGGATCATCCAGCCCGGACCCTCGAGCAAGTCTGAGCTAAGGTGAAAGAGCTGCGCCTGGGCTATGTCCGGGCCAGCGAGGGCCAGGGGCCGACACCTGCCCCCACTACCTGCAGCTCCACGACATCCTGGACCAGGCACCACCCCGGGGACCCTCGGTTCCCGTGGACACCAGCAGGTGCCCCCCCCCCCCCCATCACCAGGCCCAGCAAGGCGGGGGAGGAAGAACAGCTGCTCAGTGGGTTGGAGGACGAGGAGGACCAGGGGAGCAGCGGTCCTCTCTGGCAGCCCCGATGTCTCCCGTGCGTCCTCGGAGGCCGGGGAAGGATCCACTGGTGAGTGTTGCACTTTGCACTCACGAGGGCCGGGGAGAGCCAGGTGCCCGAGGGGGGGGAGGAGGGGAAGGAGCATCACTCAGGCTGCGTGAGCTGCACACTGTGTAGCATTACCAGTATGCAGCACATGCAACCACATGCAGCTTGGTGACTGAGCGGCATGTGGCCGCAGCAGGGAGCTCCAGGGCACGCCTGGCACGTGCTGCTCACACAAATTCGGGGAACCGGTGGGGAAGGGTGGATGCTGGCTGGAACCAGCCAGGGCCCCAGGGGCTCAGGCCGGAGCCCACACCTCCTGGGAAAGGGTGCAGCACACAGAACGGCACACTGTTCCATGCCTGGCTGTGCAGCACAGCCAGCTGCTCCTGGGAAAACCGCAGCAACACAGCACTGTGAGCATGGCCCCCACTGAGCCCCGCGCCTGCTCCTGGTGCCTTGGCTGGCCCCCCAAGGGAAGTCCCCACTGTGGCCACACATGTTCCTGGGCTACGTGTGTGAGGGCTAGCGGGAGGGGGAGGGCCACCTGAGTTTCACTGCAAGGATGGGACACTCCCCAGTCACTCCCTGGTTCCGTCCAGGAGACATCCACGTGATGGGGATCTGAGGGTATGTTTACACTACTCTGCTAGTTCGAACTAGCGGGATAATGTAGGCATACCGCACTTGCAAATGAAGCCCGGGATTTGAATTTCCCGGGCTTCGTTTGCATAAACTGGGCACCGCCATTTTTAAATCCCTGCTCGTTCGAACCCCGTGCCGCGCGGCTACACGCGGCACGAACTAGGTAGTTTGGACTAGGCTTCCTAGTCCGAACTACCGTTACTCCTCATTCCTCATTCCATGAGGAGTAATGGTAGTTCGGACTAGGAAGCCTAGTCCAAACTACCTAGTTCGTGCCGCGTGTAGCCGCGCAGCACAGGGTTCGAACGAGCAGGGATTTAAAAATGGCGGCGCCCAGTTTATGCAAATGAAGCCCGGGAAATTCAGATCCCGGGCTTCATTTGCAAGTGCGGTATGCCTACATTACCCTCCTAGTTCGAACTAGGAGGGTAGTGTAGACATACCCTGAGAGCCCAGACCACGTCTGCCATATGTGCTCCCAGGCACTATGTGGGGATTCATCTTACTCCCTCTCAAACCATTGATTAGCCCAAAGCCTCACAGCCTCCACCGGCAGGGAGTTCCACACAACACACATCCTCCTTCTCCTCCTCCTCCTCCTCACCTCCCCCCCCCAAGGGGCCAGGACACAGACCGGAGGTTACAATACGTGGAGGAGGACCCTCTTCCGGGGGCGGTCCTGTATGCAAACATACAACACGGGGGAAGGGGGTATGCAAACATACAACACGGGGAGTACTGTGGGCCCAAGCCACAGTACTGTAGTGTCACTTGGGCTCAGGGGTGGAGAGCATGTGGTGCAGGGACGGTGGCCAGGCTGCCTGACTGACCCATCCTTTCCTCTGTTCCCTGCAGCGGGACCAAGCAGGAGCAGGGGATCCTCCAGCCGTGCGGCAGCGGCAGCACCCCCAGCCACCCAGGCACCAAGCCGGTGGGTCTGGCAGTGGGACCAACTACTTTGGTGGCACGTCCAGGCCATCGAACGGATTGAAGCAACTCTCACACGCCGGGTGGAGGCGGACCTGGAGTGGCACCAGCAGGCCTGGGGCCGCTTCCAGGCCCAGTGTGAGCGCATCGGTGATGCTATCACCGCCGTCACCGCACACATTGGGCACGCAGTGCATTATGGCATGACATTGCCCCATACACCCGCCATCACTCCCATGACAATGCCCATGCCCTCCCCTCCTGCTGCCCCTCCTTCTCCCGCAATGCCCCCTCCTGCCCACCTTCTCGTGCTGCCTGCCCCGATGCAGCCTGACCCCCATGTCCAGGTCTCCCCGCAGAGGTAGTCGCAGGGGCCACCCCTCCCAACAGTAGCTTCCCCCTCCCAGGTCAGAGCCTCCTCCCCCTACCCACCCTACGTCCCCACCATTGTAAATAAAAAGTTGCAAAAGTGTTTCAAAAAAAACTGTGTTGGTTGTTTATTGGGAGGTAAGGGGAGGGGAGGAGGAAAGGATTGGGGATGGGAAGGAGATGTCAAGGGAGACAGAGGTGACTCTACTGTGGGGCCTGGGAGGTTATCTCCGGCAGGGCCTCCCGGATGCCCACCCCCTTCCATGCCCTGAGCCCCTTGTGGCTGTTGCTCTGTTTAGGAGCTACATGGATATTTTGCTGCTTCCGAGAAGCCAGGTAGAGAGCCTGCCGGCCCCACACCAAATGGACTATAAATTGGACTTTCTGTGAAGATTAGCAATGCCTGTTTAGAGAGCTTTCTGTTTGGTACAAGCCTGGATAACACAACTTTTACTGTAGTTGGTACAGCTAAGCCATATCCCTGCTAGCACTACCCAGGCTACTGAAACTACACTACTTTTTTACTCATGCAAGCTGGATGAAAGCTAACGTATGTGCATGCAAGTTGGAAAACTCACTTCTAGGTTGTAGTTTAGTCAGACTTTCAAATGAACCTGACTCGTCAGTTGTCAGTTTAAAAAAATTTACCCTAGATGATTTTACATATTTATTAAAAGGCGGACTGTGGGCTCACTGCCCCCTAATCCTTACCACTTAGAGTAGCAGCCAGGACTTGGAGGGAAGGTACCACTCTCCTTGAGTAAGGGAGTGCAGCCTTCACTGTTAATGAAATGCAGGCTTTGAAGCCTAAAAAGCAGTTGTTGCAAAAATGCAGCAAATGCCTCTCTTCAGGATTTGTAGTAAGCTTTGAATCTGTGCATTATGAAGGAAATGAAAGGTTTGCTTCATTCTTTTCAAAGGAGTTTTGATGTGTGCAGGAGTCGGCTGTGTTAGAAGAGCATACATTATGTTGATCCAAGTCTTCCAAGCCCATCAACAAATAGGCAAGATGAAAGATGTGCATTATAAGCGCATATTATTGCCACTAAGGCTCTTGAGAAGAGGAACAGTGCTCAGCCAGAAAAACCTGCCCCAGGCTTATACTTTACATTCACATCCGTTGAGCCTAGAAATGAATAAATTGCAGATTCTGAAAGAAATAAAATAAGCTGACCAGAAAAAAAAAAAAAGCAATATCTTTGATTCAGATAGGGGAAGGCAAAATACTAACTTAAAAAAATATTTTCATTGAAAAATGTATAGCTCACTCACTGCTCAGCAACAAGTGAAGGACCCAATCCTGCACACAAATTCACACATTAGTATGTGAGTAATCTCATTGACTTCAATGGAGCGACTCACAGGATTGGCCTTACCATGAGGTGAACTGAGGTGGCCGCCTCAGGTGCCAGACTGTGGGGGGGGGGGGGGGGGGGATGAGGGGGAGTGCCACTAGGACCCAGAGAATTGAGACCTTTCAAAGTTTTGGCCCAAGCGAGGGGGCAAGGGGGCGTCATTTGAGCTCCCTGCCTCAGGTGCCAAAATGTTGTGAGCCGGCTCTGGCTACTCACAAGTTTAAAGTAAAGCAGATGCACATGGGTTGCCAGAATCCTGGCAACGGGGTGTCTTAATGCATTTATAGCTATTGTTAGAGAGGGAAGTGGTAGGTTAACTGTGGAAACAGAAACATTGGATCATTTTGAATAAAAGATTATCTTGATTTGTTTACTTGACTATTTAGGTGTAAAACACATTTGAAAAACATCTTTCACATTTACAGTATACCAACCCAGGTATCACATCAATCAGATGCACGCCAATGGAGTGTGTATAGCAAATGATATATGTATCTTCTCCGCAGAAGTAAAAGGTAGGTTTGAATTGACTTCTAAATTAAAAATAATTGTAACTTGCATTGACATCAATGTAAATTACAATAGATTAATGCTATTATAATTTAGAAGAAATTACTATATTCTGATTTTTAATTTTTTATTGGAAATACTAAAAAAACCCTCAATTTCTTGCTATTTTGTAATCAATTGCATTTCTTGGAGGAAAAATATGCTTCATTTCAAATAAGATTTTGTAGAAATCAGGTAATATCCTATGTTAAGGAACTAGAACTTTCGATGTAGGAAATGAAATCAGATATTGTAGACAGATGTACCATGGAACAGTAGTCATAACTAGAACACAGGTATTGAAGACCGTGAAGTTTGGAAAACAGAACTATAGTAAAAGGTGATGGAGTAGCGCTGTATATTAATGATTGGGTAGGCAGAGACATTAGAAGAGGTGGAACGCATAAAATGGAGTTTGAGTCAAAACCACTTTAGTGTAGAAAAGCAATAGAGGGCACATTATCCCAGTGCTTCGGGTCTGCTGCAGACTCCCAGGATCCAACTAATTGATGCTAGTTAGGCCTGGCTGGAGCAGCTGCTCACCCGTGGTGCAGCACTGCATGCCCAGCCAGGCTGGAGCGGCCCTCTGCCTATGGGATCCTGTTTAAGCGGTTAGTTGGCTAAACATAACATTTATCTGATTAAGTGGGATTTTATATCCATAATTTGGATATGGATAGAGACTTCAATATTTTTAGTGAAATAAATGTTACTGGGAATTGTGTGGTTATGGGAAACTTGAATTTCACAGGTATAGATTGGAAGACAAGAATATAAGAACAGCCTTACTGAGTCAGGCCAAAGGTCTGTCTATCCCAGTATCCTGTCAGCCAATGGCGGTCAATGCCAGGTGCCCCAGAGGGAATAAATAAAATAGGTAATCAAGCGATTCACCCATTCCCAGCCTCTGGCAAACAGAGGCTAGGAACACCATTCCTACCCATCCTGGCTAATAGGCGTTGATGGACCTGTCCTCCATGAATTTATCTAGTTCTTTTTTTAATCCAGTTCAAGTCCTGGTCTTTGCAACATCCTCTGGCAAGTGCTACTAATAAGGAGACCACATATTCCTGGGTGAGAGAGCTGACAGATTTCTTCACCAAATAGTCACTAAACAAAGAGGTGATGCTATTTTAGATTTAATATTGATAAGTATCAAGGTCTTCATAGAAGAACTGGTTGTAGAGGTCAACCTTGTTTCAAGTGATTGAGTTCATTTCATTTAAACTAAATGAAAGGGTAAAAATAGATCTGCAACTAGGGACCTTGATTTCAAAAGGGAAAACTTTTAACAATTAAGTAAATCCGTTAAGGAATGGATGGGCTGAGGAAATAAATCTGTGTGTGGAAGAAACTTGGAATCATTTTACGTCAAAGTTGCAGAAACTGTCTGAAGCCTGCATCCCAAGCAAGGGAAGGAATTCATAGGGAAGACCAAACTGGATGAATAAGCATCTTGAAGAGTTTAAGAGAAAGTAGAAAGCCTACAAGCAATGGAAGAAGGGATCAATCAGCAAGCATTGAGATTAGAAAGTGTAGAGAAAAAGTGAGAACTGCATAAAGTCAAGCAGAACAGTTTGTTGCACAGGAAAGTAAAACCTATACGAGGTTCTTTAGCCATATAAATAAAAAGAAAACCAAGAGAGAAAAAATGTGACAATTTTTTTTATATGGAAGGAGGATTCAGGGGCACTTGGCCATGTTAGTTATTGTAGTAGTGCCTTTCTATGAAGATGGCCTTGGGAGGGATGTGATTTGCCTAGCTGTGGTATTTTTAATTTGTTAAGCCGTTTTCATGCAGCAACTGTTAATTACTAATAGAGGTTCAAAAAGTTTTGGAATGTAGAAAAATTAAAATAGTGGAGAACTTTTGTGCTGCAAAGGACACAGAGACGACCTCAAGGGCTGATCTAGAGCTCACTGAAATGAATGGACAGACTCGTTGGAATTGTCTCTAAAGTACTAGCAAGGAAAACGGATCTGCTCAGGCTTGCAGCATGCTGGCTGGTGGTGGAAGAAGGGGAGGCAGCATGCCATGCCATGCCACCTGTCTGTTTTTTTTCAGTACCCCTCTCTGGTAACGTGGGCTCCTGTTCTTGCTTGTGACTGTAAAAATGGGTGAATGAGAATATTTCTTCTGACTTCACCTCCATGATTCCCATATGTAATGGCAGGTGGGCTGAGTGGGAGCAGTGTGAAAATGAAGTGAAGAGAGGGAGTGACTCAGCGATGGAGCATGGAAGGCTGAGTTGATTGTCAGCTATCTGGGCTCACTCAGTATGGCACAAGGTTCCCATTCATTTCCCCCAGAGACCAGGGTAGCCCGTTACAGATGGGGCTGCACAGGAAAAAGGAGCGGTTTGTTTTTCAGCTCAGCTCAATTTCAGCAGAGAGGAGGAACACACAAGGGTTTTGTTCTCAGAGTTTGTATGGGAACTGACAGAGCAAAGGGAGAATGTCCTCGTGGTTAAGACACAGGCCTGAGCCTCGGGGAATCTTGCATCCAAAACCTGGTGAAGCCACTTGATTTCTTTCTGTGATTCAGTTTCCCATTTGAGAAGATTAGTACTTCTGCTTGTGAGCTGTTTGGAGAAGAGACTGTCTTGCTGTGCATTTGTAGAACCATGGGGCGCTGATCTCAGGTGGGAAGCCCAGGTTCTGCTGTTAGGCTCAAACTAATTTGTACATTTTCTTAACATTCATGCTTTGCCTGGAAAAGGCTGTTGGTACGTGCACAGTGACTTGCATGGGTAGACCCTGATCCTAACTAGAGCCTCTGGGTGCAATTGAAATACACAAATGAATAATAATACATTAATGGACTGACAACATAGAGACGCCTATTTGAATTCTGCTCTCTGAAGTGCTGTCTACCATTGATCTAAAAGCAAGTCTCCCTTTACTGCTCCCCCCTCCAAAGTATAGGAATGGCAGATTGGTTAAGAGCATAAAATGGCCATACTGGATCAGTCCGATGGTCCACCTAGCTCAGTATCCTGTCTCTGACAGTGGCCAATTCCAGATGCTTTAAAGAGACTAAACAGACCAGGGCAATTTATCGAGTGATCTGTTCCTTGTCATCTAGTCCCAGTTTCTGGTAGTCAGGACCACGTGGTTATATTCCTGACTATCTTGGCTGATAGCCGTGAACTATCTGAGTTCATTTTTGAACCCAGTATAGTTTTGGCTTTCACAACATCCCCTGGCAATGAGTTCCACAGGTTAACTCTGAGTTGTCTGAAGAAGAACTTCCTTATGTATGTTTTAAACCTTCTGCCAATTCCATTGTGTGAATGTTGATTCATATATTTGATAAAGGAGTCACACTCTTTATTCGTTTTCTCTATACCTTTCATTATTTTTTAGACCTTTATCATATCTTCCCTTAGTCATTGCTTTTCTAAGCTGAATAGTCTTAGTCTTTTTATTCTCTCCTCATGTGGCAGCAGTTCCATACCCCAGTCATTTTAATTGCCCTTCTCTGTACTTTTCCAAGTCTCATAGAATCATAGAATAATAGGACTGGAAGGGACCCGAGAGGTCATCGAGTCCAGCCCCCTGCCCTCAAGGCAGGATCAAGCTCCGTCTACACCATCCCTGACAGATGTCTATCTAACCTCTTAAATATCTCCAGAGAGGGAGATTCCACCACCTCCCTTGGCAATTTATTCCAATATTTGACCACCCTGACAGTTAGGAATTTTTTCCTAATGTCCAATCTAAACCTCCCCTGCTGCACTTTAAGCCCATTACTCCTTGTCCTGTCCTCAGAAACCAAGAGGAACAAATTTTCTCCTTCCTCCTTGTGACACCCTTTTAGATATTTGAAAACCGCTATCATGTCCCCCCTTAATCTTCTTTTTTCCAAACTAAACAAGCCCAGTTCATGAAGCCTGGCTTCATAGGTCATGTTCTCTAAACCTTTAATCATTCTTGTCGCTCTTCTCTGTACCCTTTCCAATTTCTCCACATCTTTCTTGAAATGTGGCGCCCAGAACTGGACACAGTACTCCAGCTGAGGCCTAACTAGTGCAGAGTAGAGCGGCAGAATGACTTCACGAGTTTTGCTTACAACACACCTGTTGATACAATCTAGAATCATATTTGCTTTTTTTGCAACAGCATCACACTGTTGGCTCATATTCAACTTGTGGTCCACTATGACCCCTAGATCCCTTTCCGCCATGCTCCTTCCTAGACAGTCGCTTCCCATCTTGTATGTATGGAACAGATTGTTCCTTCCTAAGTGGAGCACTTTGCATTTCTCTTTATTAAACCTCATCCTGTTTACCTCTGACCATTTCTCTAACTTGCTAAGGTCATTTTGAATTATGTCCCTATCCTCCAAAGAAGTTGCAACCCCACCCAGTTTGGTATCATCTGCAAACTTAATAAGCGTACTCTCTATCCCAATATCTACATCATTGATGAAGATATTGAACAGTACGGGTCCCAAAACAGACCCTTGAGGAACTCCACTTGTTATCCCTTTCCAGCAGGATTTAGAACCATTAACAACAACTCTCTGACTACGGTTATCCAGCCAATTATGCACCCACCTTATCGTGGCCCTATCTAAGTTATATTTGCCTAGTTTATCAATAAGAATATCATGCGAGACCGTATCAAATGCCTTACTAAAGTCTAGGTATATGACATCCACCGCTTCTCCCTTATCCACAAGGCTCGTTATCTTATCAAAGAAAGCTATCAGATTAGTTTGGCATGACTTGTTCTTCACAAACCCATGCTGGCTATTCCCTATCACTTTATTACCTTCCAAGTGTTTGCATATGATTTCCTTAATTACCTGCTCCATTATCTTCCCTGGGACAGACGTTAAACTGACCGGTCTGTAGTTTCCTGGGTTGTTCTTATTCCCCTTTTTATAGATGGGCACAATATTTGCCCTTTTCCAGTCTTCTGGAATCTCCCCTGTCTGCCATGATTTTTCAAAGATCATAGCTAAAGGCTCAGATACCTCCTCTATCAGCTCCTTGAGTATCCTGGGATGCATTTCATCAGGACCTGGTGACTTGCTGACATCTAACTTTCCTATGTGATTTTTAACTTGTTCTTTGTGTATCCTATCTTCTAAACTTACCCTCTCTCTGCTTGTATTCACTACGTTAGGCACACCTCCAGACTTCTCGGTGAAGACCGAAACAAAGAAGTCATTGAGCATCTCCGCCATTTCCAAGTTCCCTGTTACTGCTTCTCCCTCCTCACTAAGCAGTGGGCCTACCCTGTCCTTGGTCTTCCTCTTGCTTTTAATGTATTTATAAAAGGTCTTCTTGTTTCCCTTTATGCCTGTAGCTAGTTTGATCTCATTTTGTGCCTTTGCCTTTCTAATCTTGCCCCTGCATTCCCGTGTTGCTTGCCTATATTCCTCCTTTGTTAGTTGTCCTAGTTTCCATTTTTTATATGACTCCTTTTTTATTTTGAGATCGTGCAAGATCTCCTTGTTAAGCAAGCTGGTCTTTTGCCATGTCTTTTTTGAGATGGTTGTAACCAGAACTGCATGCAATATTCAAAGTGTGAGCTTAGAGTCGATTTATAGAGTGGCATTATGACTTTTGTCATACTATTTATCCTTTTCCTAATGGTTCCTAATATTCTGTTAGCTTTTTTTAATTGCCCCTGCACACTTAGCAGATGTTTTCAGAGAACTATCCACATTGATTCCAGTATTTTTTTTTCTTGAGTGGTGGCAGCTAATTTAGACTCTATCATTTTGTATGTATAGTTGGGATTATGATTTCCAATGTGCATTACTTTGCATTTATCAACATTGAATGTCATTTGCTATGTTGTTGCGCAGTTGCACTGTTTTGTGTGATCCCTTTGTCTCTCTTTGCTTTGGGCTTAACTATCTGGAGCAGGGGTGGGCAAAAGGGCCTACACAGGCCAGATCCAGCCTGCCAAGTGGGTGGATCTGGCCCATGGAGTCCCTGCTACTCCCCTACCCCAGGCCAATTAGAGTCTGGGGATGGGGGAGCATGCAAAGATTCCTCCCGCCCTGCCAGGAGCATGCTGTGCTAGCGTGCTGCTCACAAGCTGGGGGGGAGGGGGCAAGCGGAGGAGGTTTTGCGTGCTCCCCCGCCCCCAGGCCTTAATTGGCATAGGGGAAGGGGAGTAAGGGAAGTCTCCTCCCACGTCAGGGGTATGGGAATCTTGGGGGAACATAGGGTGGAGACAAAGGCACTCCCTCACCCCTACACCAATCATTGTCTAGAGGTGGGACACCTGGAAATAACTTGGCCCTGCCCCTTCGGCTCAATGCCCCGCTCCTTCCTGTGCAGCCTGGGGCCACTTCAAAAATTTCCCAAAGTGGCCCCCAGCAAAAAATTATTTCCCATCCCTGATCTGGAGTGATTGCAGATTTTGCCCCTCACTGTTTACCCCCTATTCCAGATCATTTATGAATATGATAAACAGCACTGGTCCCGGTACAGATCCTTGGGGGACCCTGCTATTTAGGTCTTTTCCCTGTGAAAACTGTTTATTCTTACCTTTTTGTTTCCTACCTTTTAACCAATTCTGATGCAGGAGAAGATTTTCCTTCTAACCCAGGACTGCCTACTTTGTTTAAGACCTTTTTTATGAGGGATCATGTCAAAAGCGTTCTGAAAATCCAAGTATACTATATTCAATGTCTCTTCTTTTTCACATTTTTACCCCCCCCCAAAGAAATCTAATAGATTAATGAAGCATAATTTCCTCTTACAAAAGCCATATTGGCTCTTCCCCAATATGTGTCTGATAATTCTGTTCTTTACTGTATTTCAACCCATTTTCCTGGCACTGAAGTCAGCTTTACTGGCCTCTAATTGCCAAGATTTTTTCTGGATCCTTTTTAAAAATAGGTCTTACATTAGATATCTGCCAGTCATCTGGCACAGAGGCTGATTTAAGCAGCAGGTGATATACCACAGTTAGTATGTGATTTTCATATTTAAGTTTCTTCAGAACTCCTGGTAGAATACCATCTGCTCTTAATGACTTATTACTGTTTATTTTACCAATTTGTTCCAAAACCTACTCTATTGATATCTCAATCTGGAATAGTTTCACAGATTTGTCACCTAGTAAGAATGGCTCCAATATAGGAATCTCCCTCATTTCCTCTGCAGTGAGGGCCCAGGCAAAGAATTTATTTAGCTTCCCTAGAATAGCCTTGCCTTTCTTGAGTGTAAATATCATATTGCCTATGTATAAAACCCTGGTATGCCCAGATCTTGAATACTGTGTGGGGCAGATGTGGTCACCTCATCTCAAAAATATTAGAGTTGGAAAAGGCTGAGAAAAGGGCAACAAAAATTATTAGGGGTATGGAACAGCTGCCATATGAGGAGAGATTAATAAAACTGGTATTTTCAGCTGGGATAAAAGATAAGTGGGGATATGATAGAGGTCTATAAAATCATGACTGGGGTGGAGGAAGTAGATAAGGAAAAGGAATTTATTCCTTCTTATAACACAAGAAGTAGGGGTCACCAAATTAAATTAATAGGCAGCAGGTTTAAAACAAACAAAAGAAAGCCTTTTTGTCACACAACACAGAGTCAACTTGTGGAACTCTTTGTGAAGGCCAAGAGTATAACAAGGTTCAAAAAAGAGCTATATAAATTAATGGAGAATAGGTCCATCATTGGCTGTTAGCCAAGATGAGCAGGAATGGTGTCCCTAGCTTCTATGTGCCAGAAGCTGGGAATGGGTGATAGAGGAGGGATCACTTGATGATTACCCATTCTGTTAATTGCCTCTGGGCACCTGGCATTGGCCATTGTCAGAAGACAAGAAACTAGACAAGATGAACCTTTGGGCTGATCCAGTATGGCCATTCTTCTGATGTTCTTTTGTTCCTGAGTACTCTTTTAGCACTCCTGTCTTCCAGTGTCCCCACTTATTATTTGGCAGTCGTCCTACTTCTCATGTACTTTAAAAATGTACTATTAGTTTTTATATTTTCCTTCAAAGTCTTTTGTGGCCTGTCCAATAGTTTTACATTTGTTTTGCCAGAGTTTACTGTCCTTTCTATTTTCCTTGGTTGGATTAGACTTCTGATTTCTAAAAGATATATTTTTGGTCTCTGCTTCTTTTACGCTGTTTACCTATGGTACCATTTTTGAGGCTCTTAATATTCATTTTATTATTTAAAGTATATATTTAGTTTGAGTCTCAGTTTTGGTCTTTTTAAAAAGTCTCCAGGCAGTTTGTGAGCATTTCATAATTGTGACTGTTCCTTTTATTTTGTCTTTTAACTAACCACCTCATTTTTTAAGTTAAGTGATAGTTCTTTGATAGTCCCCCCCCCCCCACCTTCCTACAAGAATGTTACATTTAATTACATTATGGTTGCTAATGCCAAACAATTCAGCTGTATTCACCTCTTGGACCAGATACTGTGCACCACTTAGGACTAAGTCAAGAAATGCCGCTCCCTTGTGAGTTCCAGGATTAGCAGCTCCCAGAAGCAGCTATTAGAGAGATGAGAGGAAAATGGAACAGAACAGAAGGAGAAAGGAAGATCTTAACTAGATGGGTGAAAGATGGCAAGAGACAAATATTAAACATGAAGAAAATCGGGGAGTGAACATGCCACCAGCAGATGGTCTGGCTATTTTCAAATCTAAACTTCTTAACCTCTTGCTTCTCAAAAAAATTGTGCTTTTTTTCTGGCCAGCTTCTTTCTGCCCTGTTGCTTACCTGCCATATTCCTCCCCAAAGATGGTTGCCTTTCCCTATGGGGGGAATTGATTCCTACAGTATAACTAGCTAGAGCAGCATGTCCAAACTTGTGTCTTGGCTGTACTTGTTCATTTCCCATCGAAAGCCCATAGTTTGTAAACTCATTAGGACTCTTGTAGAACGAAAGGCTTTGTTAAAATATAAGAGTTCCCTATTGCTATTTCATTGTTCATGTTGCTTTTGATCTGCTTTTAAATGGCTTCAGATTGTTCAGTGGCTTCCCTCTGCATGGTTTACTTTAAAGGACTCGCATTTACTTTGTTTCTTGCTTTAGTTTCTATTGACGTTTTCTTCCTTTGATAGTCATTAGGGAATGGCTCAAACAGCAGCACAGAATTCTAGCACCCCTAAACTCGAGAGATGGATCAAGACCTGATCTTTGTGCTTATCAGTGGTGACTGATAATGCCCACTTCCCTACATTACAATTTCCACGTCTCCCTACAGTTTACTTGCTGTCCCCACTATTGCACCTCTTCCACAGCCTAGAAACTGTGCTGAAGATAAGCTTTGGATGAAGCAGAGGCCAGGTCAATGCTGAGAGTTTAGGTCCAACTTAGTTGCATTAGGTCAATTTTCTAAACCACGTGTCCTTACTACTAAGCCCTTCCATCGACCTAAAGGTTGGTTAAAGTCAGTTTTCTGTACTCCTGCTTTTCACTAAATTTGATCTTGCATGGTCGACTTTCCGGTAGTGTAAACACACTGCTGTGAAAATCCACGTTCTTGGCCTCCATAGGGTGTTCCACAGTGCCCTGTAATGACTTGTCTGGTCACAACTTCCAACACTGCTGTTCTCCAGGTGAACAGGAAAAGCCCTAGGAAAATGTGAATTTCATTTCCTGTGTGGCCAGTGTGGTGATCAGACCTCAGAGAAGGCACCACACCTGACCATTAGTTCCATGAGCTCTGTGAGTTCCCAGGGTTGCAGACAAGCACTAGCATGGAGCATGCAGGCGGTCCTGGACCTCACTGCTGTCTGGGGAGCAGGATCTGTTCTCACAGAACTACAAACCAGCAAAAGAAATGCAGATATCTATGATTGCAAGGAGCATGGATCAGAAAGGATAAATCAGGGATGCCCAGCACTGTTGCATGAAAATAAAGGAGCTGAAGCAGTTGTGTCAAAAGACAAAGGAGGCAAACTGACAGTCTGGAGCATTGCCACAAACATGCTGCTTCTACGAACAGCTGCATCCAATCCTGGGAGTACGGGGGATGACACCCGACTAACTTCCTTAGCCAGTCTGTAGATTCCTCAGGCAGTCTCGGGCAATGGCGTGGAGGACATCATGGTAGAGGAGGAGAAGAATGGTCAGCAGGCAAGCAGGGCAACTGAGGTCCCAAGAGCCAAGAACTTTTTATAACTTTTGGAGACAATCCCCTCCTCCCAGGACGTTTCACAGTTGGACACTGGTCCTGGGAAGGGCACTTGTGGTGAGTTCAAATTTTTTAACTTGCTAAAAGTGGGTTAAGGTAATCAGGTGTGATCTGTGCCTACACAGTGGAGAGTCCCCAAAACAACTTGCTAACATGTCTGGAGATGGAGCAGGAATCCTCCCTGCACATCTCCATAAAGCTCTCATAGAGGAACTCTTTCATCCTTATCACAAGTCTTCTGTGGAGGCCAGCCTAACGCCATCCTCCATGGTAAGACACCTTTCCACGCCAACCCAGCAGTAAGTGGCCTGGCATCACTGCAGCACAAAGCATTGCAGCAAGAGGTCCAGGTTTCTGGCCACATTCACTCAGCTGTTTCTCCCAGTCACTCTGTGTGATTCGGAGAAGACCGATATCTCACATGGCAACCTGGATAAAGCACGGGAAGCTATTAGCTGATGCCTCTGTAGTAAACTTCCATTTGCTCATCTGAAATGAAACATGGCTTGTGCCCCTGCCCTGCTGCCATGACCAGAACTCATCCCCCTTTCTCTCACCCACTCGCTTCTACGGCAAGGAAAAGTTACACTCTCCTGGCAAATGGCAGGTGTCAAACACACAGGTGCCATGCAAGCCACTGCCCTTCTGCAACTGGATCCTCTCCTCTCTCCTTCCCACTGACTTGCTTCTGTGACATGGGAAAGTTGCATTCTCCTGGCAACCGAGGGATGCTGAACACTCAGGTGCGGTGTGAGCCTCTGTCCTGCCACCACGACCAGACTCCTCCCACCTACTCGTTTGTGCCCCTTACCATTGGCCTGTCCCTTACCATCCTTGCCACCAAACTGAGTCCAGCTGCTCCCTTAAGAGCTCTGAGGTGTGCCTGCTGCAAAGTGACCACCTAAAATCATAACTGTGGCCTTGTACCTAACACATCCCTGTTGTATTTCGATAGACCTTCATTTTGTCCTAATAGAGATTAGGCTTTACCTTCTACAACGTGTTGCCTGTAAAGTCTGTCCTTCACTTTCTGTTACAGCAGGAACAACAGTCAGCCTGCTGCACAGTCCCCCCGCCTTGCCAGCTGCCCACCTGGTACAAATCTGCAGGCAAAAATGGACTAGGGAAGAGATGTTCAAGGAACAAATGCAATCCACCAACTTGAACGGGGAATTGGATAAGTGAGTGGAGGAATATGCTGCTGGAGGAGATGTGCATGGAGCAGGAAGAAAGGAGAGCATGCAGGGAATGGGAAGTAAAGCATCAGGAGAGAGTGGTGTCATCCATAGCAGATGTGATGGACTGCATGGCACATGGGGGATTACAGGCAAGCACACTGAACGCAGAGGCACTGAATGCAGAGACAACAACATGCGTGACTCTCAAAACTGGCCACTCATAAAACTGTCTTTCAGAGCATCTCTGATTAACACTTGCTATGCCCCTTGCTAGGCTCTTCTTATTGCCTTGGTGTCTGGCAGCTCAAAATCCCTGGCTAGGCACTGAGCCTCTGCATTCCACCTGGGCAGATACATTTCCCTCTTGCTCTCACAAATATTATGGAGCACACACAAGGCTGCCACAACTATGGGAATGTTGCTTTCACTGAGGTCTAACCTAGTCAGCATACTGCAGAGCTTTCCCTTTAAATGCCCCAAAGCACAGTCAACCACCATTCTGTAGTTGCTCAGCCTGTAGTTGAACTGCTCCTTGCTGCAGTCCAGACATCCCATGTACGGCTTCATGAGCCATAGGAGCCAGGGATAGGCTGGGTCTCCAAGGGTCACTATTTTAACATCTCTGACTGTAGTTCAGTTCTAGTTTGTCACTGGCCGAACGGCCAGGAGTTCCTAAAGATGCACACCTCATGTACCTTTCCCTACCAAGAAGAGGGAGAGGGAGCAAAGGAGTACATTATTGGCCATTGACAGTATGTCCCCAGAATCACTTGCTGCACAGTTTTGGTCCCAGCAGACACGGTGGTGTAGCTAGCCACAGTGCATCGCTCTCAAAGTCAACAGTAGCTACCATACTGGGAATGGGCTACTTCAAACTTGTACACAGTGGGAACATGCACCTTCAACGATCCAGAATGACGTACTAAAAATCGACCTTAATAAATTCGACTTTCTTGTACTGTAGACATGGCCTAAGTGAGACGCTGAGCTTCATCCAAACTGCCGCTAATAGTGTAGCTTAATTGCAAGGAAGGCAGTTTAAAGAACGAGCACAGGAATGTCTGGTTTGTCATCTACCATGCCAGCATCTGACCAAGCATTTGAAGTTTTCATTTTTAGAGCTAAAATGGGCCTTGGGGAGGAGGGATTCCTTCCAAAACGGAAGAGAGGATGAATGAGATTGATATGGTTCCAACGATAGACTGAAGAAAAGTAATTGGGCACTTTCTCTATATAGGTGCATTTAAGATCATATATTTAGGGCCCACCAAATACCACAATTCCAGAGCTGCAGAAATGCATTCTGAGTCTGAACTTCCATTTAAGAAGATAAAATCTTTCTAGCATAGACAAGGAGAACCAAGTCTAAGAAGATGAAGTGATACTTTCCTGAGTTTGCAGAGAGCCTGAAGCAACAGGACTGAAATATTTACATTTCCCATTTGTCTCTGTTGGGATGTTAATCCTGAAACCTAAAGACAATAGATGAAATAGCTGCCAATGGTGGGATTTAATTTCTGCATATGCAGCTATCCTTAGCTGTTTCAATTAGTATTGAAAGTCTCAACTGTTCCCTACAAAACTATCAAATCCCCCAATTTCCTCCCACCTCCAACTTCTAAGAGGCATTAGGTGTTTACAATGCAAAAATGTGCAGGGTATTGAAAGCTGAAAGTGTGAGGACAGTGCAAAAGAAACTGAATTTAATGTCAAAACAAATATCAGAGGGGACTCAGCACCTCTGAAAATCAGCTCCATGGTTGAGTCCTTTCCTTTGCCTTTGTCTGCAATTAACAATAATCAAAGCTGTTCCAGCCTCTTGTTTATAGTAATTATCATTATAATATTTTATTTCTTCTTCTCCTCTCTTACATTTAGTTTTGGTTCCAGCTGAAGTAAAGTGTTGCAATTAAAATTATAATTTGCTCAAAGGAGTCTTGGCTTTCAGTTAAATATCAAAATGGCTTAGAAATGGTTTTGATAACTTACAGCAGGAGCAGGGAATCTTTTTTGGGTCGGGGGCCACTGACCCACAGAAAAATCTGTTGGGGAACGTACACAAGTGAGATTTAAAAAAAAAAAAACATTCACTGATGTAACCCCCGTTGGAGAAGGAGAAAGACACTCCCTGCATTCCCTTCTTACACCAGAGCTTATGGGGCCCCAGTGTAATAGATTTTGTGTGCTCCAGCCCTGCGGCGGGCAGTGTGTGTGGGGGGGTGCGCTGGAGTGGCAGCACAGGCTCCCCAATGCTGGGGAGCCCCCTGAGCCGCAGGGGCCAGATCCAGGCAAGCCAGGGGCTGCATCTGGCCCCTGGGCCTAAGGTTTCCCACCCCGATTTATAGCATGAAGTGATGCACAAATTGGAACATTTGGATTTATCCATGTTGTTTCCTGTGTTTGAAATGAGCTGTCAGATATCTTCTGAGGTGGGTCTCTTGATGTTTTCACTGGACCAGTTAAAAGCTTACCGAGCACGTGCTCTTGGTTGCTGTGTATGCTCAAATCTGGACTCGCTCCAAAGAGGATTTGAAATGTTGGGTCTGGAGTTCATATAAGTCAGAGTTAATCCTCCCCTCCCACCCTAAATCTTACTGTAACCATTGTACTTTGGGAGGTTCATTTACTCTCTATATTCGCTTTGGCTTCTGACACAGATTCTGTTCAGCCCCTTTGTGTGTTTCTCTTAGCCAACATTTTATCCAGCTTCTTGGACCTGTCGGGCTGCTCTGAATAGAGCAGATCCAGACAATGCAGTGGTGCCCACGGCCCGGTAGCATAGAGAAGACCTGGAATTAGCTCAAGAAGCCAGAGGTCAGTTGTCAGCATGGAGGCTAAGGCAGGGGTTGGGCATTGCTGCTGTGTTTCTCAGTGTTCGCTATTGGTGCTTGAACAAATGAGCAAGCATCACAGAGAGCTATGAGAGGAAGTGATTTTCTTGGATGAATCAGACCACTCTGGCCTATCTCACTTACAGCAAATGCATAGTGACCTGCCCACAGGGCACAGGACCAGTGTAGGAAATGTAGTGTAACTTATTTGTAACTTAATGGAATGCATCCCACGGACCAAATCTAGCCCACCGATCGCTTGGATTCAGCCTGCCATGGCACTTTGGGCTGCCCCCCTGTCCCATGGCTGCGTAGGACTGGAGGCAGGCTAGGCTCCCTGCCTGCCACAGCCCCACACATTGCTCAGAGCAGCTGGCTGCTGGAGCTGTGTGTGTCTTGGCACCGTGTGCCCAGTGAAGGGGAGCTATTGGACACTGCTCCTGCCCCCAGCACAGTCCTCTCAGCTCCATGCTGCTTTGGGGGCCTGACGGTCCCGCTGGGCTGCCAGCCAGGAGCTGCCTACTGCTGTAAGCACCTCTCAGTCACAGCCTGCACTTCGCATCTCACCTCCTCCCACGTGCCCACACCTTGCCCCAGGGCACAACCCAAACTCTCTGCACCCCTTCCTGTACTCATGCCTCAGGTCACAACTCCCTCCTGGATCCTGCACCCCCTCCAACATCCCAATCCTCTGCCTCAGGTCACAGCCCCACCTTTCACCCAAACTCCCTCTCAGCCCCCACACCATCTCCTGCACCCAGTGCCCTACTGTGAGCTTCCTTCTGCACCCATCCTCCATCCCAGACCCCACACTCCCTCCATTAATATTATAAAGAGTGTAGCCTTTGACTGATCACCAAATTCTTGGAGTAGCCCCATCAAAAACTATTGCTCACTCCTGTGTTACAGACTATGGCGAGTTTCAAGGTAGCAAGATTAGTCATTGGCTTATGGGTTAATTACCTCATTTTTGTTTTTCCTCCCCTCACTGCATTTGAGATAGGAAAGAAGTACACAGTCTCCAGGCAGTGTCCTCCTAATATTCCCAGATCCATTCCTAGCACTGATTCTTTGCCTCATTTACCTTTCTCTGTCTCCAGCTGCTCTTCTATTATGGAACAATTCTTGCAGTTGCCAACACCTTCCAGACATCTGTGTGCTCATTGAACCGAGCCTCATCCCCAAACGTTGCCCCTTGAAGACTTGAAAGGGGTTTCATTAGATTTGCGTAGAGATAGTGCCAGCGGCTGTCGTCTGCATACAGAATTAAGAGGCATGTATCCATAAGAGACTGTTGGATAGGCCGCTATAAGTAGTGTAAATGTGCTGAGCATGACCCATCAGAGTTACCAAATATATCGCTGGAACTCAGTGACTGTGATTTCAACAGGTGGCTGAAGTTTGACATCAGAAGATGTAGGGGTCTCATGTGGCTCTAGGATGCTTATCGAAAACATCAGTAATATCTCTGGGATTTAAATACTGCCAATATGTTCATATTTCAGCATGCTTCCTATTATTGGCTATTCCCTATAAGGCAAATTTTCTCACGCCCCGCCTTCTCCCCCCCTCCCCAGAAGGCAGGAAACGTGGCTTTTGTCCAGTGTGGGAAGGGTACAAAGTGGAGTCAAGGCACAGTGCAGCCAAACTGCACCATATAGTGGCTGCAGGTGCCTCCGGTGATAGGAGCAGACGTGGCCCATTGCTTCTTTCCTCTGCTGAAGTTTCAGCCAGTAGATCCATTTAATTCAGCACTCTCATAGATTGAGCCTCCATGGTATGAAGCATGAATTAGAGTTTCCCCTGTTTCATCTCTCTGGTCTTCTAGGTTTTGGTCTCCTGCTTGGTTTTTGGCTGCTTTTCAGGCCTTCCAGCTCACAGAATGGGAAGCAAGGCTTTCTTCTGTATGCTTCGGTGTTAAGGGGAATTTAAATCCAATCTGCCGCTCCTGCCCTAATGCCAGCCCAGGTGTATGCATTTCTTTATTTTGCTGCCGAAATGCTGGTTTTATAGGGTTTTGCATATTTCATAAATACAATACACCATCAATTTGAGAAGTATCTTAGTCACAAACTGTTATTTTAGAGTTTGGGATTTTACTGAGTTTTTTAAAAAGCCCTTTGTAGGATTCCCCAGAAATAAGACTCCCATATGTATAGTGTAGTGGAGATGAGTAATGTATAATGATTGTGTATCTCTTCACATTTGTATTGATATAGTAGATTTTATTCCACCATTGGAAACACTGGACTGGGGGGGTCAGATGAAGGGATTTTTATCTATAATCTATTTTAGAAATGCGTCTGTCTTCTGTCTGTGAGTCCGTTTGTTCACAGATTGATCCTAAATGTTGAGCTAGGAACAGCAGATTTGCTATGCAGCTTCCTAACTTAAAGCAAGGTTTATTGTACCAGGACAATGTTATGTGCCTGGAATCTGATTTGTTTTTAAAGGGAGGGGGGTCTGATAGCAGGGACAGTTATGCTCCACAGTGACCACGGGGGGGGGGGGGGGGAAGGACA
The DNA here is from genome assembly GCF_052426305.1 of Pelodiscus sinensis. Taxonomy (NCBI): domain Eukaryota; kingdom Metazoa; phylum Chordata; order Testudines; family Trionychidae; genus Pelodiscus; species Pelodiscus sinensis. The sequence continues at coordinate 114,595,798 of NC_143056.1, read as the reverse complement.
GCAATTGTGGGGGACAGTTATACTGCAGAGTGACTGCAGGGGGATGGCTGCACCAGGAAGAGAATGGCCAGCTAAGACAGGGGTATCTGCATGTTCTTCCAACTGCTTTGGAGGATAGGGTCATAATTCAAAATGATCTGAACAAATTGGAGAAATGGTCTGAGGTAAACAGGATGAAGTTTAATAAAGACAAATGCAAAGTGCTCCACTTAGGAAGGAACAATCAGTTTCACACGTACAGAATGGGAAGCGACTGTCTAGGAAGGAGTATGGCAGAAAGGGATCTAGGGGTTATAGTGGACCACAAGCTGAATATCAGTCAACAGTGTGACTCTGTTGCAAAAGAACAAACTTGATTCTAGGATGCATTAACAGGTCTGTTGTGAGCAAGACACAAGAAGTCATTCTTCCATTCTACTCTGCTCTGGTTAGGCCTCAGTTGGAGTATTGTGTCCAGTTCTGGGGACCACATTTCAAGAAAGATGTGGAGAAATTGGAGAAAGTCCAGATAAGAGCAACAAGAATGATTAAAAGTCTAGAGAACATGACCTATGAAGGAAGACTGAAAGAATTTGGCTTGTTTAGTTTAGAAAATAGAAGACTGAGTGGGGACATGATAGCAGTTTTCAGATATCTAAAAGGGTGTCACAAGGAGGAGGGAGAAAAATTGTTCTTCCTGGCCTTTGAGGATAGAACAAGAAGCGATGGGCTTAAACTGCAGCAAGGGAGGTTTAGGCTGGACATTAGGAAAAAGTTCCTAACTGTCAGGGTGGTTAAACACTGGAATAATTGCCCAGGGAGCTTGTGGAATCTCCATGTCTGGAGATATTTAAGAGTAGGTTAGATAAATGTCTATCAGGGATGGTCTAGACAGTACTGGGTCCTGCCATGAGGGCAGGGGACTGGACTCGATGACCTCTCGAGGTCCCTTCCAGTCCTAGTATTCTGTGATTCTATGTTGCAGGCCACCAGCCCAGGTAAGTGGCTCCCATCCCCCAAAGCCTCAGGCCAAACCCTTCCATCCTCTGGGCCTTGGCTCCAGCTCTGGAGCTGGAAGGGTAGCCCCACTACCCAGCCCCGCCTTCTCCCGCCCTTCTGCTGGTGAGCACCTCCAGCAGGACAGCAGAGCCCTGGCTGTCCTGGGGAGCAGCCACCAGCCAGTGCCGGCCAGTGCAGCTACCGCCATCCCCCCAAAGCAGCTGCTGGCAGGGCAGCGCAGCCCCCACTGCTGCACACACACACCCCAGAAGAGCTGCTGGCAGCACAGCACAGCCCCCACAGCCATGGCTCCTCCCCAATAGGAGCCACCGACAGTGCAGAGCAGCCTTGGCCCCCCAGAGAGCAGCTGCAGCCAGCCACTGCAGCCGCTGCCACCATATCCTCTCCTCCCCCTGGGATGGCCTCCCCCTGCCCAGGAGCTGAGCCGCCGGCAGGGCAGCAGAGCCCTGACCAGCCTAGGGCTCTCCTGAGTCCCCTGCCTCCCCCTCTGCCCTGAGCCCCTGCACACCTCCTAACCCCCTCAAAAACAATGGCTTATGGAGCAATGAAGGGCACATCTGCTAGTTCCAAAATAAATAGTAATATCTGATTATAAATGCGGCTGTAGTAATCTCTTGAGTATTAGCATCCATCCGCTGAAGAGGACACAGGGTTCCTGCTGAAATGGGAACTGTAGCATGTGTGACTCTGGCGGTATTTCTTCCACAGCAACCATGAATGTGAAAGATGAATGTCAGACCCTGGGAGTTCCCTGCTGATTTGTACATACAGTAATACAAGCTCAACACGGTTCATCTGAAACATTTATCTTCTGAATCAGGGCACATGTGTTTGTTGCTCCAAGGCATCATTATCTCTCTCACTCATTACTAGTGCTGCCCTTTAGCATGCAGCTAGGATTCCAGTACTTCCTGACTATATATATATTTCCTCTTTCTCCTATCATCTCATCTATCTGTCTACATACACACTCAGAGAGAGTGCTACAAAAACAGTGACATTCTCTGGGTTCATGGCTTTGGGGCATAAACTGACCACTGATAGATGAGGTGAAGAAAAAACATTTCCTATTAGCAGAGAATGTGTTAAGCAGTTTCTTGCTACTTTCTCTGAAAACATCTCATGCTAGAAGCCACTTTTTGAAGCAGGATAATGGACTAGATCAACCCTCGGTCTGATCGGGTATGTCTACACTACAAAGTTAATTCGAACTAACAGACGTTAGATCGAATTAACTTTGATAGGCGCTACACTAGCGCTCCGCTAGTTTGAACTTAATTCGAACTAACGGAGCGCTTAGTTCGAACTAGGTAAACCTCATTTTACAAGGACTAAGCCTAGTTCGAACTTACTAGTTCGAATTAAGGGGTGTGTAGCCCCTTAATTCGAACTAGTGGGAGGCTAGCCCTCCCCAGCTTTCCCTGGTGGCCACTCTGGCCAACACCAGGGAAACTCTATTGCCCCCCTCCTGGCCCTGGACCCCTTAAAGGGGCACGGGCTGGCTACGGTGCCCGTGCCAGGTGCAAGCCTGCCAGCACCCAGCCAGCAGACCCTGCACCTGGCACAGCTCGAGCCAGCCACCCGATGCCCCCCAGCCCTCCGCCTCTTCCCGGGACCAGGCTGGCGGCTCCCGGGAGCTTGCCCAGGACCACAAGAGGCGGGCACCCGCCTGGTCCAGTGCAGACATCGTGGTCCTCGTCCACGACCTCCACACTAGGCACAGGAAAGCGGCTGTCTAGGGCAGGAGAGCTGCCAGCCTGGCCACCCAGGAGCAGGTTTGCAAGAAAATCAAGGTGGTCCACCGAGACCCCCGACCCTGAGCCCTGAGCTTAGAATGGCCGTACTGGGTCAGACCAAAGGTCCATCTAGCCCAGTAGCCTGTCTGCTGACAGCGGCCAACCCTAGGGACCCTGGAGGGGATGGACCAAAGACAGTGACCAAGCCATTTTTCTCGTGCCATCCATCTCCAGCCTTCCACAAACTTCGGGCAGGGACACCACTTCTACCCCCTGGCTAATACCACTCCATGGATCCAACCTCCATGACTTGATCTCAGTTCTCTTTAAACTCTGTTCTAGTTCTAGCCTTCACAGCCTCCTGCAGCAAGGAGTTCCACAGGTTGACTATTTGCTTTGTGAAGAACAACTTTCTGTTACTAGTTTGAAGCCTGCTACCCATTCCTTTCCTTTGGTGTCCCCTAGTCCTTCTTTATGGGAACTAATGAAGAACTTTTCTGTATGCATCCTCTCCACCCCACTCATGCTTTTATAGACCTCTATCATATCCCCCTCCATCTTCTCTTTTCTAAGCTGAAAAGTCCCAGTCTCTTTAGCCTCTCGTCATATGGGACCTGTTCCAAACCCCTCATCATTGTAGTTGCCCTCCTCTCTTCCCCTCTCCCACCTCCTTTTCCCAGTCTTCCCCAGTTTTGTTCAATAAAGAGAGATTCTATTTTGAACACAATTGTCCTTTATTTTGTACATCAGGAAGGGGGGCTAGGGAAGGGTAAGTGGAAGGAGGTGAAGGAGGAATGGGGTACGAGCCCCCAATGGGGAGGACTGGGCTGGTTCTGTGGGCTTCTGGGGGTGGAACCTCTCCTGCAGCCCCCCAATTGCCCCCTCTCCCCAGATGGCAGCCTGCGGCAAGTGCAGCCGGTCTGATGGCCGAGTGCTGTGATGTGCCCAGTGTGGGTACTCCGGGCAATCCAAGCCAGGACTGCTTTGCAAGCGGGGCACTCCTGAGAACTGTCAGTCCGGGGTGGGGGTCGGGTCCCTTTAAGCACAGCCCTTGGCTAGCCTGAGACAGCAGCTCCACGCTCTAAGTCCTCATCTGATGCCCTGCCGGCACTGCTTCCGGCCATCCTTAACCCCGGTTCAGGGTCCACTCTGTGTGGACATGCTAGTTCGAATTGGCAAAATGCTAATTCGAACTAGATTTTTAGTCTGGATGCGTTAGTTTGAATTAGCTTAGTTTGAATTAACTAATTCGAACTAAGTTTGAATTAGCGCTGTAGTGTAGACATACCCATCCAGACAAGCAATCCTTTCTTTGCAAACAGCTGGGACAGGAGGTTATGTTGTGGCACTAGATGATGCTCTGTCTATTTTGATATTTTAGGTTGCCTTTCAATAATAGGACTGCTTGTAGTGGCATTAAGCTGTGATTAAAAACTGAATTTTCCGCCAGAGAACTTTGGTCACTGTCATAGTCGTATGGTGTCTGACCCACAATCTGTGTGAACCAGCAATGCAGAGCTGCCACCAAAACCAGCCAAACGAAAATATGTTTTGATGGAATATCTTACTAACACTGCATACAACTGCTATGTCAAAAGAACAATCGGGTTGCAACGTTAGGCAAAGTAGCTAGGTAATGCTACTGTTAGGTTGACTATGCAGTCTTAATCACCATTTTTGTATGCAGGAATTACAACAGTCTTGTCCAGTGTTCCCTCTACTCTTCCATCTGTGTGTGGATTTTTTCCATCCATGGGTGGAATAGGTTTTTTTTTTCATGTGCACCCAGGCCTGCTAATGGGGGACAAAGGGGACAGTTGCTCTGGGGCTCAGCGATTCAAAAGGGTCCGGGGCTTCCGGCCACCACTGCTGCTACTGCAGCAGCATCTGGAGCTCCACGTCCTTTTAGATTGTTCCTGGAGCACTGTGCGGTGTGCTCCGGAGGGCTGGTTGTTGCTAGACCCGCCCATTCCACCCAAAACCTCTCTCCTTCGGAAGCACAGCACTGGCTCCCTGACACAAGCTTTGCCCAGGTTCCCAGCAAGTCTGTTGGGCCCCCTGTATGCACCAAGGCATGTGTGAACGTGCACCACTGATAGAAACTCAAACCCTAGCTGCGGGCCCTCTGCTAATCAGTTGGGTGGCATTTGAATCTCTCCTGAGAGGCCTCACAAATGCCCAGCTTACAGGGAACACTGGTCTTGTCCATGGGTAGTCTGTGGCAGAGCCAGGAATAAAACCCAGACTTCCCAAGTCCCAGTCCAGAGCCTTAATACCAACATCCTTTCTCCTCTTGCAGCTCTCTGTCTCATTTCCTGATCTTTCTGCTCACTAAATGAGGCAGGGGTCTTCTAGAACAAATGGAATGAGAACATGTAATTAAAAACTATCATCACCTGGTCAACACACAGATTGGCATTTGGTTAATTAAAGCTGTGCTTTACAATCGATATAATTGAATCAACACAAAACCTTGCCTAGACACTTAACATTAGCTCATATAGCAGGGGTCACCAACCTTTCAGAGGTGAAGTGCTGAGTTTTGACCTTTTCACCTCTATGTATGAGTCTGAGTGCCGGTGATACTTTTTAAAGTCCATAATAGTCCTACTTACAGCAGCTTCATTAATAAATGAATTAAGATGCAGATCTTACCATTTAGTGTGGTTCTTGGCCTTGCTGAGTTTTCTGATTTTGGGCTTATAGTTTGATACTTTAAGCAGCATGCAAGACAGTCAGTACTGTGCATGTGCAAATAGAGTTTTTTCAGGATAGCTTCTGGCTTCAACCCCCAAGGGCAGCAACTCACCTGCCGGCTCCAACCCCCAGCGGCAGCAACTCGCCTACCTGCCGCTTCAATGTCCCCTCCCCCCCGGTCCTCAACCTGCCCAAAGCTGCAACACTCCCTCTCCAGTCCCCAATCTGCCCATGGCTGCAACACACACACCCTCCAATTCCCAGGCCGCCTGCGGCTTCAACACCACCCCACACACACTCTGGTCTTCAACCCCCTCACCCAAACGCAGCCCTGGACTGTCCTCATCAGCAGGAGCAGCCATGACACTCACCTTCCAGGAGCAGGAGGAAAGTGAGTGCTGCCAGGGAGGTGGGCGGGCTTATAATTTTTTTGTGTGTCGCTGCACACGTTAAAGAACAGGCTCTCAGCTGCCGGGGAGAGGAAAGGAGGGGCTGAGCTCCCGCCTCATGTGCCAAGGAAAATCCGCTCATGTGCCCATTTGTGGCACCTGTGCCAGGGGTTGCCCACCCCTGTCATATTGATTTATTGTATTTGATACACTTTTCCAAAATTGATTTTAATTAGAGTGGAGTCACGTCTTTGCATAGACAAGGCTAACCTTAATTCTGAAATTTTCTAACATTTGACTTTGAAATCCTAGTATTATAATAACATACATTTTGTATGTAATCTCTTAGCCTTTTATATAGAAAATGGAAAAATGAAAAAAAAAATCCATTCTGTGGTACCCCATTGACTGCCTACATTAGTTATCAGCAGGGTGTGAACCTGGAACTTCTAGGGTGCATCTACACTGCACCCTTACCTCAAAATAAGCAATGCCATTTGTGCTACGCAAATTGCGTAGCTTATTTCGAGCTAATTTCAAAATAGCTTATTTCTAAATTTGGTGCTGTTTAGAAAAGGGAGACGACATGCTTCTGTAAAGTCTTATCTACTGTGTTTAAGACCCTCAACTGATATAAATCCACTATTCTGTTTACTTTAATAGAGTTGTGGCAAATGTATACCATCTGAGAATCTTGCGTACAATTTTTGGACCTTTAGAAAAATAGATGACAAATGATGATTCAGCCTGAAAAAAATCTTACCTCAGAAAACCACAGTAATTCTTCTGTGGCCATTATCCTGTGCTGGTGTATTTGGTTTAGGGTTTGTTGCCATAGCTGTGGTCTTGGTCACAGGGCAATCTCTCGGCCTGCTTCTCTTCTGATATACACCAGTTTAAATCAGCAGTAATTTCACTGAAGTTATTGGCCCTGATTTCTTGCTCTTTCACAGCCTGTGAATTCATTTACCCCTATATGAAATGGGATTAAAATGCTACTAATCTGTGACTAGAAAGCCAGCTGGTGTAAATTGTGTAGTTCCTTTGAAGCCAGTGGCCTTGTACCAGTAGTAATCAGCTGTCAGAGCACACTCAGACCACTCTATTACTTTTACTACGTGAATGCCTAGAGGCTGCAATGCCAAGATCAAGGTCTTGTGCTAGGAACTATACAAACATATAGTAAGAGACTGGCTCTGTCCTGAGACCTTGCATTTTAAATAGGCCTGGCAATGGGTGAGAGAGGAAACAGGCAGAGAGAGATTAAACAATTTGACCAGCATCTTACAGCAAGTGAGTGTCCAGAATGAGGAACCAAACCCAGAACTCCTTAGGAAGAAAAGAAAGACGCAGCAATGTAAATGAGAATTTATTAACAACAAAGCCCCAGGTTCTGTTACTACAGAAATAAAAGAAAAATAATTTATCCGCCCACACTTACTTTTTCTGACGAAGGTAGGTGAATACTGCTGTACTAATAGAGTGTGACGCTTGAATCTCGAGCTGCACTTACTGATGCAGAACGGAGAGGTAACCAACATCTTCACAAAAATAATATTCCTCACAGCCTCCGCGACGGCTGCCGAGTTGCACAGCTTTTCATTCCCTGCCCGTGTCATTTGCATTTGAAGGTCTCGCCAAGTCAGCAGTGATGGAGTCAGTCGATGAAGTTGATGGACAGCAAGGACAGCAAAGTGGGAAGGAACAATCCCAGAAAGCCTCACCAAGAACTCTAAAGCACGGCTGGGCTGCCTGGCGGAATGGATTGACAACAGCAGGCAGTGTGTATTTATTTGCCCTCTTGCAGATACTGGTAAGTCAGTAGCATACTTTATAACTTGCTCAAAATGGAATCCTCATTGTTACAATTGTTGACGTTGTGAGATTTTTTTTTTCAGTCGTGTATTATCAGGGTCAGATACTCCGTTGGTATCAGTTGGAATAGCTGCACTGTCATTGCTACACTCCTCTTTACCACCATTACTGTGGCTCACCTCCTTTAACCACCCTTGTGGAAACATCCCTTTGCCAAACTGCCCTCTCCCAACAGCCAGCTGCTACACCAAACATCCATAATGTTGAGGAGGAATAGTCTGGTTAAGGGTGTGTACGAAGTGGTGGGGGAGCAAGGGAGGCAGAGTTAAGATTATGTGGTGCACTGTATATGATATGGTAATAGGAAGGTTTGTACCTCTCAGTGGAGGAGTAAAGGGTTTGCATATTTAGGTGATTTCATTCTTCGTTTTCTTGCTTTTGGGAGTCATTGCCAGCCATGTTGTGACTAGCAATCGTAACTGCTTGAAATGAATTTTTTTGCATATTATCATATCTATGTGTATGTTCATCTCTCTCTTATCATAGCGAGAACTTATATATTTATAAGAGTTGTGTTGTAGCATGCCTTGCATGTTATGCATTCTAATAGCCTTCCATTAAGAGTTCAAGAATCAAATGCTCTCTCTCTTTGTACATTCCCTACATCAGATTTTTGCTGGTGTAAATCAGCATCACTCTGTTGAACATTACTGTACTGATAGATAGCGGCTGAGCATCGGGGTCTCTGTCTTTTTTTATTCTGGTTAAGCGGTAGCACAGAAGATACCTGACTTCTTAAAGTGAAAGTGATGATCAACATAAAATCAATGAGAACTAAATTAGTTAATTATGCAGTTTTGAAATTAAAATAAACGTGTGTCTAATGAGGAATGCTTATTATGTATTATCGGATTGATTATTGCACAGCTTTTCTGCATGATGTTATGGTACAGTGGTTTTGGGACAATTCAGACAGCTCAGAATGCCTTTGACCTGCTGTCCTACTTGCTAACACCATTTGAACAGTTCATCTCAAATCCAGGAGAGGTAAGTTTGCTTCTTTCTCTCTATTTAAGGTTGCAGGTCCAAAGTCAGTATCCTTGAATAATAATTCTTGTATCTTCTCGGAGTAAATGTATAAAAGATATGGTATGTATTAAAACATACGATTGCCTTACTGTGTATCTACTCTGGAATGCAGAAGAATTTTCCCAGGAAACCAACATAAAGCAAATAAGTCTTTAAAAATCCCAGGCCAAATCTTTTTGGCCCTGCTATTAAATCTGAAGGAGTGACCTTTGCACTTGTTTACTCAGGAGTCAAGACTACATAACAAGCAAGGCTGTGAAGGGTCAGGCCCATATTGTTTATTTCCCTGTCAGTGAAGGGCTAGCATTCAATTTAGGAAGACAAATAAAAAGTCTTAGGTTCTGTAGAAGCTGATGGAGCCTCTCACAAGACTCTCCAGAACAGTTGACCAGCTCAATTCCAGCCTTCATTTAGAAACACAGTGGGCCAGATTCTGGCCTTGGTTACACCCAGGTAATACCACTGGAAAAGATGGGCATAACCTGTGTAATTTCATTAGAAATGTATTGTACATTATTAGCCTAATGATAACTAAAAGTAATTATCCTGAACTTTTGAGTGAGTTTTAGGCTCTGTCTACATTAGAAGATTTGCACTGGCATAACTATGTCTATGGATCTTCCCCAGTGCAAACTCCTAGGCTATGTCTACACTGGCAGGTTCTTGCGCCAGAAGTATGCAAATGAGGCTAAGCGTGGACTGTCGCTGAGCCTCATTTGCATATCTAATGAGCCGCCATTTTGCGGAAGAGGCTCTTGCGCCAGAAGGAGCTGTCAACACTGCCCCTTCTTGCGCAAGAAAAACCCTCTTGTGCATTATTCCTGAAAATAATCAGCAAGAGGGTTTTTCTTCCGCAAAAATGGCAGCTAATTAGATATTCAAATGAGGCTCAGCGATATTCCACGCTTAGCCTCATTTGCATATTTCTGGCACAAGAACCCACCAGTGTAGACATAGCCCTAGTGTATGACACCACTCTAATACAGGGCTTATAGAAGTTAGGGATGTAAAATCCTGCTTAATGGGTTAACTGGTTAAATATAGTGTTTAATTGGTTAACCAATCAAAGGGGATGAGTAGGGGGGACTGCCCCAGCCCAGAGAGAGGAGACAGGGGGGTGGTCTGCTCCATTAAGGGTGATGCTTATGGGGTAACCATATACCTGTTCATATCCCTAACACCTGTGTGAGTTAATCTGGTGAGTTATCAGTATAATTACTTTGGGGCAAGCATCTCTAATGTAGTCAGAGCCACAGGGTGCATCTCCACTGCAGTCAGAGTTGTGATTGGGCTAGGGATGTAAATGACTAGTCAACTATCCAACAAGAAAATGCTTATTGGATAGTCATCACTCTAGTCGACTAGTCGCTCCCCCCTTCCCCTCCTGCTGCCTCTATCAGAAAGCGGCAGCAAGCGGGGAGAAAAAAGAGGGGTTGCTTCAAAGCGGCAGGTCCGCGTGGAACCTAGGGCCAGACCCCAGGCTCCATGCAGCACTGCTGCTTTGAAACGCTGTATGCAGCCTGGGGAATCCCCAGCTAGCCCAGACTTCACATGGCGTTTCAAAGCGGCAGTGCTGCATGGAGCCCAGGGTCGGCTGGGGACTCCCCCACTGACCCCAGGCTCCATGCAGTGGTGCCTCTTGGAAACACCGCATGCAGCCTGACACTGGGCTCCGTGCAGTGTTTCAAAGAGGCAGTGCTGAATGGAGCCTGGGGTTGGCTGGAGACTGCTTCGCTGACCCCAGGCTCCATGTGGCACCGCCGCTTTGAAACGCTGCGGGGAGCACTAGTTGAGTCCCCTGCTGGTCCCGTGCTTTCTGCGGCACTTTAGCCTGGGGGCTGTTGCTACACTTCAAAGGCGGAGGCGCCCTATCAACTAATCACATATCAATGCAAATTGCATCAACTATTCAATTAGCCAATTAATCTAAATTTAACATCCCTAAATTGGGCCAGTATACTTGTACCAACTTTAGCGAGCTTAGCTAAAGCACAGGCCAATGAGAGTACCCGGGGTCTCTAGCGTGCTTGTATAGCCCATGCTGAAGTCCATGCCAAAGCATCTCCGCTCTTATATGTAGCCGTGCTAACTGTACCAAAGCTAGCACAGATATGTCTGCTTGTGCTACAGTCACACAGCCAATTGTAGTATAATCACCTCCTTACTTACATGGGGCTACAGTGATCAAAACCTTTGAAAATCAGGCAAAAATGCTTTATCATGTGGATGTTTGGAGCTGTGGTGCATCAGTTTTCCAGTAATGGCTGTGCAACGCATATAGGAGATCTGAGTGCTTATATCACATGTTTACAGTACACTGGAGACTGCTTTCCGTATTCCCTGAACAGTGTTTGTGAACTTGGATATTACCTGCTCTTTCATTTATTACAGACAAGTGTGTGTGTTTTTTAAATCTGGCCTTTCTCAGTTAGATTCATAATGCATAATCAAAACTCCTACAGTAGGAGGCACTTGTATTATTTGGAGTGTAATTTGTCAATCACAAATTAATTGTTCACTCCAGTAATGTCCTGACTTCCATAACTTTAACATAAAGGAGGTTCACTATGGAGGAGAGTGATTCTTAGAATGCAACATGAGAAGACGAACGAGTTTGAAAGTACAGTAAAACTCCATTAGTCTGGCATCCTGGAATCAGCCGCTGATCTGTTTCAGCAGCGGCTGACTTGGGGATCCCTGGGGCAGAGCAGCTGGGGTGCTGCCGGGTTGGTCCCGCAGCGCCGAGGGGCGTTGGGATTCAGCTGCTGCTGAACCTGACCAGCAGCGGCTGAATCAGGGACGCCTGGGGCAGAGCCGGACTATCGTAATGGGGGGCTATGAGGGGTCTGGAGTGGCATCCCCTCCCATCCCACTCCAGACCCCTCATAGCACCCCTTCTGATAGTCCGGCATATCTGATAATCTGGCACCCCCTGGATCCTAAAGGTGCCGGATTATCGGAAGTTTACTGTACATTCATCTGCAAAAATACACGCACACACCATCAAAGTTTTGAATATAAGTATTTGACAGCCCAGACCTGGTCTTGTAAATATGTGCATATAGAGATTTCACTCAGTTAAGTAAAATCACTAGAAATGAATTAAATAGTGTTATGATGCTGTAGCAGGGTCAACTCACCGCCGCAGCATCTCCTGCTGGTCAGACTGAGAACTGGCTCAGTCCATGGGCATGTGCTGCCTTCTGGCCACTATCTCACCTGTCGTCATGCAGCTTCACTGTCTCCACCATCTCACTGTGGACCCATATTGCTCCCTGCATTGTGGTGTCCTTTTCAGGACAGTACCCCCCATCAGTACCCACCACTTGGTTCTCCTTCTGTCCAGAGGGTATCAGCTGTCTTCAGTCTCACGCCTTCTACCATGGCCACCTACAGCCCCAAAGCTGTCTGTAAAGGCCAGGCTCTGTGGTTGCAAAGTGTGGTGTTAGGAGGGGTGGGACCCAGAGCCACCCGCTACTCTGGGTCCCAGCCCAGGGACTCTCTGGCAACAACCTTGTTCTGCCTTCCCCTTGTCTGATGCATCTTTCTGGCTCCCCTGATCCTGCTCAGAACTGCTTTCTCCAAGGTGCCATTAGCTCCTCCCCCTTCTAAGACGCAAGCTCCTTATCCCTTGGTGGTTACGGAGAGATCGAGCTCCCTTCAGCTCTGCTGTCTTTTATACAGTCCAGCCTGGCCCTTATTGGCAGAGGTCTCCCTTTACTCTTCTTGGCTTGGATTGCGCAGCCCACCGCCTGGCCTGTTTTTGACCTGGAGTGAGGCTGCTGCTCCACTACAGATGCTCACTGTGTAATATGATAAGTCAGTTAAATAGACAAAGCTGATGATTATAGTCCCATAAAATGTCTCTCTAAACAATAGCTAACGGTTGTAATGACTGTTTTCCTTCTGGTATTTACATGGCAATAATGTGTAAATCTATTAAAACTTCCTAAATAGTTTAAAAATATGACAAATCTGCATGTGCACAGATGTTCATGCATATCATTGGTTATTATTTATTGCAGCACCATTCCCTTGCAAAAGAAAGCTTTAAAACAGTAAAGAGGAAAAAATCTGCTAACATTCAGAAAAGTGACTCTTCACCATGGATCTCTTCAGCTGGGTTTAATGAGCCAATTCTGTGAACGCCTGGGCTTATAGAAGTCAGTTGGAGTTCTGCCACTTGCTTCAGCGGGGCCAGGATTTCACCTTGGATCTTTCTGCATCCCGGAACTAATCTTGCAAAACTCCTGTAGAAGTTTGTGAGAGTTCAGGATTATATTCCTATTATTATTGTAGCGAACAAAAATCACCCCGGTGCAAAGGGCCCATGTGAGACCCATGTACTACTTACTGCCAGCTTAAGACTTTCAGATAGCACATTGTGCACTAGCGTAGATTTGCTGTAAATAATCATCGCACTTTACATAATATGTAAAACCCCAAGATTTTTGGATCATGGAGTTTTTGCTAAAGAAAGACAGCAGCATAAAAATCCTTGTGAAGTGAACACCAGGAACAATAGGTATAGTTTCTCACATGTTCCCTTGCATGCTCTGAACTGTCATTTTTGTTGTTTCACAGGACCTGACTGGAGTCGGAAGCATCACAATGTTATATTTCCTGCTGTCTTTAGTTTCGCTAGGATTGTTACTCATAGGAACTCTGGTAAGCTACCGTTTTAGAAATCCAATGTTCTTACTGAACAGCATTAAATGTATTCACACCCTTTTGCAGTGTGTTCTTACCAGGTGTCTCATTTACTTTGAGTTGTTTGATTTCAAAATAATACCTTTGGGCTATTTCCACATAATTACTGCACGCTTTATGTAGCAGAAGTGTGGAGTGCACTTTCCTCTGTTCGGTTTCCTTGATGAATGGTGATTCATCAGATCCCTTTATTCCTCCACACACAGGTGGATAATGTATTCTTACATTGAACAGGAGGGGTGGAGTCCAGCAAAAGAAGGATCTAATCTTACTGCCTCCAAAATCAATTGCAAAGCACCCATTAACTCTAGGGGCAAGAGGAGCTGTCCCATAGCACTGAACAGATCTGGGACTGTATACTTCTATGTATGTAGGCCAAGGTCCTACCTGCTTAGTAAGATCGATCGTGCCCCTACTGTTAATGTTTTGTTAACTCTCAGCCAGGTGAGAACAGAGGGAGAGCACCCTGCCCTTTTCCATTGATGGTGCAGCTGGCACAAAAGCATGTGCTGCCTGGGTAATTTAGGAGGAAGTCTTAGTGATTCTGGGGTCTCTAGTCACATATCCTCAGGATGCCAAAGCCACACTAGATTTTCACGTTGGAGAAAGGGAATTAACTTCTTGAAAACAGATTTTAGAAATATGGAAATGCTAATTGTGATCTAGTGCCCTTTACATAATAGACCTTCTGACTGCCCGGGAGATAACAGCAGTTGACATGCATGTGGTGTGTGTGAATAAGCATTTTAATGCAGTGTACACAATAGTTAAGTTTGCTCTGAGACAATATACTGCTACAGGCTTCTGCTTAATGCAGCTGGCTGAATGGGCGTTTTAAAAGCATTCACAAAGCATGTAAATTAGTGTTAATACCTCCATGATTCTGATCACTGGTGTGGGCAGTGAGGTTAGCCTAGCTGTGTAATTTTCTACTTTTTAGATGCTGCTGTTCTTTAACAAGATGTATTGTGTAAGCAAATAAACTTCTGACAAGAGGTATAATTGTACATATTAAAGTACAAGAATTGGACTTTTCTTAGTCTGAATAGCATGAATTTAAGGCAGTTTTATAGTGAAATATGCCAACCTGCATTATAAATCAGAATAACAGAGGTGCTGTTTCCCCGTGGAAATGTATCTAACCTCTTCATAGAGGTGTTAGGACATCATGGAGCTCCTTTATAGTCAAGTCATTTATATCACACGAGTTAACTCTTTAGTGAATGTTTACAATGCACACAAAAAAATTGTCTCTCATTTTTACTGCTGTGAATCAGGAGTGACTATTTAAACTTACAGAGTTACTCCTGATTCACACCTGCGTGAATGAGATCAGAATTTGGCACACTGCAGTCATTGTAATGTGTGGTGATGCTTAAAAGCTGGGTGCCTCATCCATTTCTCTACTGGTGCAAGTGTCAAAGTACTGACAGAGGAGAGGGAGATTATGCTCCCCCTATTTAGGGGCTGCCCTAATTTATGCCCCTGCTTCAGTGACCCCTATAGGCAGGAGTGTCGTATTGCCAGAATGCAGATCTGCCCCAGACATGCCTCCTCTTGCCTTTCCATTTCCAGCCCAGGTGCCCCATTTGCTATGGTGGCCATGAAGATCTGGCAGAGCTGACTGTGTGCCTGGCATACAGGTTCCCTGCTCTGGGGATATTCCCAGAGGAGAGGGCACCTCGTATCTGCTCTGTGGCTCCTTTGTACCAGCACATCTATAACGCAGCACCTAGACTCTTTTGAAGCAAGGCTTTACTCAACTCTTCATTGTCTGAGAGGTAGTAGATAAATTGAGTGCATGGGGGTGTCTTACAAATTTCACCTTCAAATCTGAGGTCTTTTCTGCTTGTAACAGGTTCATGACTTCAAGCACCGTGGCACCTCCTGCTGGTCACTCTGGGAATTAGCCTAGTCCAGCCTCAGAGCACCTTCACCTGCCGGTGTCTCACCTGCTGATATTTTTATGTCCATTCTCCACCATTCATCCAGACCACAGAGTACTGCTCCGCAGCAGTGCCCCGCACTCTGGGGTCCTCCCCTTCCCCCCAGGGAAACCCAACCACCTATACCTACCTTATCTCTGAGCCACTGATGGACATCATCTAGCTCCTGCCTCAGGGGTAAACTGCAGTCTGAAATGGCCACTCATCACTGGCAACGGGGCATGCATCTGCTGCTTTCTCCTGCCCGGGCTGCTCCCCTGCAGCCCTAGTATCTCCCTGGGCCCCTTTCACTGGGCCTCAGCCTGGAATTTATTCAGGCCTGAGCTCCCCTGGCACACCCTGCCTTCCCCCAGCACTGCTCTGTTCAAGGTACCTCATTCTAGCGGGCAGCGAGGTCCTTCTCCCTCCATAGCTGGAGCAAGAGAGAGCTCTTTCTGGTCAGCCATTTTTTTTATACAACCTTGCTGGGCTCTGATTGGCTGCCACAAGCCTTCTCCCAATTGGCTCCTAGCCACAGCCCTCTGCCAGGGCTGTTTTTACCCTTTTCACTCCAGTGCAGGGCAACCATCTCGTCACAGTGCTTCATGTGCATGTTAGAGATTGCCTGAAGCCCAGAGTACCAGAGTTCATGGCTCTAGAAAACGTTCCTTTGTGTAAGTCATGATGCTCTTTCCTGGGAATACTGGCTGTGACGTGCTGTTACTGAGCACAGTAATTCCCAACTGTGGACATGGACCAGCTCTGGCTTGGGGATTGAGGCTTGTGTAACTGATGTGGTGGGCCCCTCTCCCCTCCTGAGCTCAAGCTAGATCGTGCCCTGGTTTTCCCCCACCCTCTGTGGAAGAGCCTGGCACACAGTCTCCAGCACAAAACCAGGGTTATGATTTTCAAAGCCGACTAATTTACCATTTATTTAAAATTCTATTAATTTTAAATGTAATTTAATTTCCTCCAGTCATTTCACGATTCTTATCCCCCACATGTCTTTTCAACCTAGAAGAAAGCACCTTTGTTTTCAAAGGGAGTGCTGTGTTCCTTTGGCTTTCCAGCCTATTGAGCTACTGACAAACTCCCCACAACCTGGCTATCCAGCTCTGCAGAGACGCCCCTTATGCTGGATGGCCTCGTGCTGGGTCCTTTGCACAGGGGTGAAGTACAGATGCACACATTGTCTCTTAGCAGTCAGGGTGCACGTCCATGCTTCGTGCAGTGTCCGTAGCATGCAAACTGCTCCAGACAAGTGCCTTGGCACAGACACCCCAGAGAGAGCAGAGAGGAAGAGCTGAATGCATAAGCAGGAGAGAGCAACCAAAAAGTTGTAGTAGTGAGTGCTCTGGAGGGGACTCAGAGAGGAAATTTGCCTTCCTGAGTGAGGCTGGCTTCACATCACCTCCAACTTGGGTTTAAGGTACAATTGAGAGCCATTGGTGTTAAGTTTGTGACCACAGAGTTTAGGCTGCTCATGAGCATATCTGTAGTGGCCCTAGCTCCCCAAATAGGCTAGACCATGCACAATAGTATTATAGGTGATAGGCACTGAGCGGTACACAAGTGCTGTTGTTGAAAGCAGTTCAGAGCCCCATGTTTAATAGGCTGTGCAATGGAGCTCAGTCACCGCACTGGTGCCTCTGCTGGCCGTTGCAGGAATTATCTCCGTGGGTTGCTGTGCTCTCTCCCAGTGGTACCTCTCTTGCTGCCATGTCCGTTTTCTAACCTACGTCACTCCAGGGACAGCAGTGTGCTCTTCGTGACACAGCTCTCCAGCTGTGTCACCAGCTGTGTTCTCCCCTCGAGTTTAGTATGACTGTCCAGCCACTTCCTTGGTGATGGGGGGAAGAATGAGGGCTTGGGACTGCCAACTACACCAGATCCTGGCCTAGGCACCCTATAGATTGGTACTGACATGCTATGTCCCCTCTGGCTTCTTAGTACATTTTCTTGGGCCACTTCCCCACAATCCCAGCACCGTCTTTACTACAGGACCTCAGCATGTCAGTCCTAATAGCCAGCCAGGAGCTTTCCCCATCCCTGCCAGGAACTGCTCTGTCCATGGTGCTAGCTTCCATCCATGTGCTAGGAACCAAGGATGTGTCTAGATTACAAGGTTTTGTCGACAAAACTATACCTGCGTCTACACTGCCACTGAGTTCTGTCGACATAATGTCAACAGAACTCAGCAGTTTTGTCGACGGCGGTAAACCTCATTCTACAAGGAATAACACCTTTTGTTGACAGAGTTCTGTCGACAGAAGGCGTTATTGCATCTACACTGTCCTTTGCGTCTACACTGTCATGTCGACAAAGCGGCTTGCTTTGTCGACAGAACTGGATGTAGTCTAGATGTTCTTTGTCGACAGAAGCTTTGTCGACTGTCAACAAAAGCCTGTAGTCTAGATGTACCTCAATTCTCCCTCCTTGAGCTCCAGGCAGTGACTGAGCCTGCTGTGGCCTGTGTCTCAGATTGACTTCTCCGCACAGCCTCTCTTCTATTGGCTGTTTCCCATACAGCCTCCATAGTGTTCTATTAACCCTCTACATGCCAGTGTGGGACAGATGTCCCATAACCCCCCCTCTCCTCAAACTTGCAACCCCGAAGATGGGATGCCTCCTTTCCTGTGCCTGCTTGAACCATACCTGCAGGTTATCCCTTTGTTCCCCATGAGAGGCAACACACATTTTGCTCCTCCTCTTTAGCAGGCTGTGCCTGGTCCTTTTGGAATTCTGAGTTCCCTCTGCTATTTGCAGGGCCTCCTCAGCTCCCTTCAGAGACTGCTCATTAGCTACTAACCTCCCTTGTAGCTCTTTTAATCCAGTCCCCTGGAACTTCAAGCACCCTCTTCTCCAGAAGGGAGTCTCTACCGCAGCCTGTTTTGCTTTGGTGCAGATTTCCTTCTCTGTCTGGGCCCTTTCTGTCCCAGTCATTTTATCCACTACCTTCTGATCATCCCTTGCTGCATGTAGGAGATGATTCCTGCCTGGGACAAAAGGGGGCAGTGGGCAGATATGTCTGACTTCTTGGGAGGGTGTAGCGGTCAGTCAGAGACTGCCTGGGAAAGGCTCCCCAACTCTCTAACAGTTGCTTCCCCTTCAGAAATCTTTTCCATATTTCTCCCACCCACACCCAACTGGCCTACAGGTTCACTCCCAGACTCCTTCCTAGCTGGTATTTCCCCTCTCCCTCAGCGCCTCCATTACCCCTCACTACCCCCAAGCCTTTGCATTGATTGCCTCTGAGAGATGCAAGAAATATGATTCTGCACTGAAGAACTTTAAAGGACTTATTTCTCAGAGTTCTGTATTAGTATGCCTTATAAGGAATCTGTCAAAAAAAATCCTGAATCTCTTCTGTTACCTGTATTAATAGACATAATTGGAGGCAGATATTTTGAAATAAATTACAAAAATAATTGAAACTAACATTATATTGTGTTGTTTTGACAAATATAATAACCAGAATTTGGCAGAATTTTAAAATATTGGGGGCAGAACTTGTGATTTTTGGTGGCAGAATTCTCCTTGAATGATTTTAGAGAGGAGATGATGGACTCAACGACAGCGAGAACATGTCTGTCTCTAATGAGGTTTCATGCTGGGACCATTCTCATACATCAGATCACTATCAAACCCAGGTTGTCAAACAGAATTTGCCTTTCCCTTCTTGGCCACATGGCTTCCTGCTCACGTCACACCATTTGCCAGGTTTTATCTTCACTGCCTTATCGTCACATGCTTCTCTCCATGTACTCACCAGAGAAGAACAAAACCTGCAAGGTGCCAATTCTACCCAGAGTTTTAAACTCTCTCCTCTGGTGTTAAAAACCAGAAGATATTTGGGCGGGGTCCCTTTCCTCACATAGAGGTCCTTAGAACTGTGGCATTTGGAAAAAATGATGAGCTCAGCTCTCTAACCTTCATGCTTCAAGCCAAACTTAAAAGGACACTGTCGATTTATATTTGGCCCAGTATTTTTATAAAACATAAGACCAACAGAAATGTTTGCAATTTTTTTATATACTTGCAAGCTAAGTAGAGATGTTTAAACAGATGCCCATTCCCTTTTCAGTATTTGTAATCTAAGCAATGCATGGGAACTGAATATTGAAGCTGCCTATAAACAAAAGTGCACAAAAATTGTTCAAGCTGAGAGAAATGCCAGAAATAAATGGCAAGTATGTCGAGTGACAAGAAAATTGGCTTTTAACATCCTTTCCGAGTTAATATTCTAGGTTGTTGTTTATAACTTAAGGAAAGAAACTTGACTTTTTGACAGAGCCTGACTCCTGTTTTTGATAGTGTCCCTTTAAAATAAAAAAGCCAAGAAAGGCTTTATCCTCTGAGATGCTGAGTGCTTTCAAACTCCCACTGAACTCAAAAGGAGATGAGGGCACTCAGCATATGAAAGGAGGAGAGCACTGCTTTGTAGGCCCTAGCTCCAATGAGTTTGAGTTAGATTGTTCCTAGCCTAGTATAGTGGAGAGAGCCTTACTCCAAGACCGCAGGTCCAAACACCTCAGGACTTCAGCCAAGTTCAGCTCTGATCTCAGACTTTGCCACTAGGACCTGTTGCTAATTGGAAATAAATCCAACCTAATGTTCCCAAACAATATAATCTGCCACTACATTTGTGTAATCCAGTGTGACTGGGGTTTTCAGAGGGCCTAACTCCCACTGAAAGTTAGTAAACTTGGGGGAACTAAGTAGTAGGCTTAATTTAGGAGCAATGAAAACATATTAGCAATAATTAGTGCCTGTGCATTAGTCAATATCACACAGAAGAATGGGCTTAATGCAAGAATTATGGGTGAAATTCTTTGGCCTGTGCTGTGCCTGAGGTCAGATTAGGTGAACATAATGGTACCGTCTGGCCTTAAAACCTGTGATACAATAGTTCTTAAATGTGTGTGATTCTCTATCCTTCATTATACTGTGGACACTTATTTCAGATAATTTAACAGAATTTATTATACAGTTTGTCATCTTTAGATTATTAGTTTGCAAAAGAGGTTTTATCACTGAACTGAAAATTGGTGCAGGTTTTTCTGAAGCATTTAGGGGCCATCAAAAAATTTGATAGACAAGGTTTTCATGAAAAGCAAGTGTGAGTTTAGGATACAGTGCTAAATCATCGGAGATTTGAGGTTTGAGAAACGGGTATTTATTTACTTGCTTTAAATCCCAGATGGGCTGGTCATACTCTGCAGATTAATAGAGTGGATTTGGTTTTGTGAACACTGGGTGAAAGTTGATCAATTAAACAAAAGAACAAATGATTTCACATTGGTCATATATGTAATAGTCACAAGCACCGAATGCTTCCACTGTGTTCCAGAGTGACTCCTGACAGGCTATAGGGAGCCCTCTGTGCCTGGAAGCAGGATTAGACTAGGAAAGGGTATGTTCTTGTGTTCTGTAAAGGAAAGCTCCTCCTGTATGGAACTCTCTCCCACTCTCTCTAGCGCAGTTCCATTTTACTGGATAGAATGAATGAGATTTTTGCTCAAAAGGTGTGTCTGTCTTTAGAGTGTACAGACCATCTGGCACTACAGATCATTTTTAAACGGTTTGTTTCTTCCAGATTTGGTATCTTGTGAAAACCCATCAGAATTCCCCTTTCCCCCTTCAAGAGGATAGGCGTCAGTCTGTGAGCCGCCAGCCTTCATTCACGTACTCAGAATGGACAGAGGATAAAAATGAGGATGACTTTCTAGATTTGGATCCAGTGCCAGAGACACCAGTCTTTGACTGCGTGATGGACATCAAAGCAGAGACAGATCCAGCGACTCTAACAGTTAAATCTGTGGGATTGCAAGAAAGGTAGGACAGTTCTGACGGAAAGCAAGAAGTTTGGCATAATATATGCAGAGTGTAGAAGCTCTGAATAGACCAAATTGGTAGCTGCATTGCATTACATTAATGTGTTCTGTTTTAAAACATCAGTTTGAGACTGAAAGGTTATTTTAATTTGTGCTTTGTTTCGAGGACAGACACAATGCTGAGATACATAGTCACTTTTTGTTTTATCAGGATTAACATACATGAACATACTCTGTTTGTTGCCCTTAAAACCCATTTGTATTTGGACAGGCTCTTATTTTTATCTGCATGTTTATTTTGTTTACATTCCAAAAATGGTAACTATATATTATAAAATGTCTCGGATGCTGTTGTAAGGCTCTCTGATATCTTTTCTACTGACAGGCTCACCCATGCTTTATTTCTTGATGCCACTAATGTTGGCAGGCTAGTCTTTTCCAAAAATAATTTATCACACATCTGGCTGCTAGTAGTAATGGTGCTATAAGTGGGTCATTCCCCAGTAACCTCTTTTGGATTGTAAGATAATAGAATCACCATGGATAAATTTAATATTTATTCCTTGCCCCAGCGGGGGCAGCTTGTTTCTGCAGCACAGGTTTCACTTCTGGGAAAGAGCAGCTTTGCAGTGGAAGGAAGGAGCAGTGTATATCAGACTGATATTCATTGCATATTGATTCTTCTTTCACCCATATCACTGTACTTCCGCCACACAAAAATGCAGGCAGTAAGAAGCACTGTTTGGATAGCATATGTGCCAGACAAGAACCTGGGGTTTGAGTCTGGAGGAGTTTTTTGAGCATTCAGTTGGCCCGAATTATGTCTGAGGCTTTCATCCCCGGGATTATTTGTTTCATTCTGATATTCTACAGACTAAGTGCACATGTACGAAAGAAATGGGGCTACACTGAAATACACCAAAGTCAGCATTTCTGTTCACTGCAGCTGAGGTTGAGCTAAAATCTTGTCTCTTTCGCTTCATCTCAGAGTGGACTGCAGCCCTCAGAAGCCTGCGTTTTCTCAGTTTTTTCACTGCCCATACCTCTTTGTCTCTCCTCATTTTTCCCACCAATTGTGCCAGTCAAACAGATGAAGGAGCCTGAAGATGGAAGTCCCATCTAGGGGAGCGCCTGTCTGAGTTTAGAGTAGTTTTTGCCCTTGTCGTTTAATGGTTTTGTTGCATTGTTTGCTGTATGTGCCATCAAACTCCTGTGGTTGTTTTGCTCTATAGTGTGACATTCCAGTGACCTAAGTGCACAACTCCTTCCCTACCCTACCCAAATCAATGATCCCTTTGCCATTTTTAGAGTAGGAGCAGGTTTAGCCTGTGAAATAACAGAGTGGTCACTTATGCATTCTGCTTTCCCCAGTTACTTTCCATACTTACTCATAAAAACATAGCTGCTGGCACCGGGTGTTCTACCACACCCCCTAACTTGAAGGGGTTTCCATCATACACTGGCTTGATGGTTTCATTCAATGGCTCTCAGCACCCCTACTATACAAATTGTTCCAGCTTTCCTGTATAAAGACTCATTGCTGCTTCTTTGTCAGGGGCCAACTAGCCAGTGTGGAACATACAAATTAGTTCGGTTTAGTAGAAGTAGCTAGTGTCAGTGTAGATTTTGCAACAGTAATAAAACTGTCAGTTGAGAAGGAAGGAAGTGACTAACTGAAATCCTTTTGCTAAGAGAAATCTGTACACTTGGGGATGTAAAATAACCTTTTATTCCCTACATAAATATATCGTGGGAAGGCAAATTTCTGTTTCAACTGAGGATTATACTGTAGCAAGGAGCAGTCACAGGAAGCATTTGTTTAGTGTTAGTTTTCATACTATTTTGTTAAATCATCTCTCCACCCCTCCTCCCAACTTCTCAAAATACTTCCATCCTTGTCCTTCCTGAGCCATTTATGCTGGAGAAAAGAACCCAAGGAGCTATGGTCATATGGCACTAAATACTAGTTCTTGAGATAGGGAAGCAACACTACTCCATCCCTGAAGGAATATTAATATATTTACATAGCCTCTTCTCATCCTGAGAGAACTGAGTCACTTCAGCTGTCACTGGACTACAGCCACATCTGGGTTGACCTGGGACAGCTATTTTGCAGTTTACGGCAGTGCTGCACAGTACTGAAAGGTGGGAAGCGAAGAGAATCCTATATCTGCCTGAAGCAGCAGGAGAGAATGTAATTAGACAAAACATAATTTTGTGAATTGGATTGGAGCAGAATATGGGAAAACATACCAAACTCTTTTGAAAAGTACCATTAAATACTCAATGGCAGTAATTGATTAGGGCCTCTGTTCTGTGTCTCAGCCAAGACCATTCTCCTATGAATTTGTGTCATGGCTGCTGTCCTGACCGAGGGTTGGGCATGACTTCTTTTAGAGACTATCAGCGCCATTCCTTAATTAGCCTTGAGGGTGCATATGCACAAACATGTGCGTGTGTGCATGTGCACGCACACACAGACAGTGTTTCCAGGGGCTAAGGAATATGCCTTCATAGTAACTCCAAATTCCACGGAAGGGGAAAGCAAACATAAGTCTGCTGCATAGTTGTACAAAGCATTACAACTTGGTCTTATAATGAGCCTGTTGCATTATTTTTTTAACACAGATCTAGAAGTTGCATTTGGATTTTACTGTTGAATGTGACACATGAACTTGGCAGCACTTTGTGACGCTTTTTAAAATTGATTTTAGATTTGTATCCCTTCAGTCACCAACATCCATATGTTTAGGGGAGGTGATAACCCTTATCTCTCAATGTCACTACATCTTAAAGCAATTTCAACATTTTGACTCTATCGTTCTGTTACTTGAACAACCTGTATAAATTACAGTCATTCCTACACTCATGGCACTTATGTATTTATCGTTATTGTTAACCTTCTGGGGCTTGAGGTTATTTCTCCTTTTAGCAGTTGTTGATATTTTAGCAGAAAGAAAAGCTTTCCAAGCAGAAAGATGATCCATCATAATAGAGCAGATTTTCCTACCCTAACTCATGTTGAATAACACATTTTCCTTCCTGCTGTGCCTCTGAAATAAAGTGGTTTAATGATAAAGTGCAATTTAACATGAGTAAGAGGTGTAACAAAAATTATGGCCAAAAATTTTAATTGTGTGCCTAAAATCAGGGGGCTCACCACATGCATAGCTACCTAAAATAAATTTAGTGTGGTTTGTAGAGGTCCTGCAGCATCCCTGGATTTTCCTGCTCCACATCTTTGAGAGCCAAGTCACTTCTATTCAAGTGGCTAAGTATGGGTAGTGGTGCCTTATTTTAGGCATTCAAGTTTTCCAAATGTTGGCCTGGGTCTATCAATGCCTTCACTTTACATCAGTGATATTAAGAACATAAGAACAGCCATACTGGGTCAGACCAAAGGCCCATCTAGCCCAGTATCCTGTCTTCTGACAGTGGCCAGTGTTAGGTGCCCCCAGAGGGAATAAGCAGAACATGGAATCATCAAATGATCCCACACCTCTTGCCCATTCCCAGCTTCTGACAAACAGAGACCAGAGACACCATTCCAACCCATCCTGGTTAATAGCCATTGATGGACCTGTCCTCCATGAATTTATCTACCGGTACCTCTTTTTTGAACCCTGGTAAGGTCCTTGTCTTCACAACATCCTCTGGCAAGGGGTTGCACAGGTTGACTGTGCATTGTGTGAAGAAATACTTCCTTTTGTTTGTTTTGAACCTGCTACCTACTAATTTCATTTGGTGGCCCCCAGTTCTTATGTTACGGGAACAAATAAATAACTTTTCCTTATTCACTTTCTCCACGCCATATTCCGACTAGTTGCATGAGATATTGGCTACAGTAGAAAAACAGACCACTGGGAGTCAGCAACAAACATGGCAAACCAGTGCTGAACATTTGTGTATGCCTACTGCTAAACTGTCCTCGTACTGAGTCAGCTGTGCCCATTGCTGATACCTGTTGTCAGCATCAAGTCAGTTGTTTCTAGTGTAGACAAGCTCTGAGAGTTACAAAATCTTCAGTGAACCATCAGAAGTGCCATTGTCTCAAAGGATCGAAAGTCATATTTTAATTACTGCAGAGTGTTCCACGTAGCCTTCATAGCTGATGTCTTCACTTGGGGCTGTGTTTTGCAGGAGAGGTTCAAATGTTTCACTCACACTGGACATGTGTACACCAGGCTGTTCCGAGCAAGGCTTCGGCTACGTCATGTCACCAAGAGAACAGTCGGCCCGAGAGTACCTACAGACTGCGTCAAACATTCTTACTGCAGAGGAACTTCACGAGAAAGCATTAGACCCTTTCATACTCCAGGCAGAGTTTTTTGTGAGTATTTTGACTTCTCAAGTTGAAAGAAGAGGTTGTGGCATCTGAAAAATGGGACATTGCCTCCTCCTGGCACTGTCACTATCCTTGTCATCCACTTAGAAAAATGTTCATTAGATATTAGCTGCTTTTTCAGTTGACAGTATGAATCTGAAGTCTCTTTCCCTGACTTCATGTATCCACTTTTGGTTTGGGGGAAAGCATTCTAACACTGCTTTTGGTGGAAATACCAGCATGAAATACACAGCTCAAGCAAGGAAGTAAGATTTGGATTTTTACACCGCTTTGTAACAAGGCTAGCTATAGGTGTGTCTAGACTACAGGGTTTTGTCGACAAAAGTGGACTTTTGTCGACAAAACTAAACCTGCGTCTACACTACTGCTGACTTCTGTCGACATAACGTCGGCAGAACTCAGCAGTTTTGTCGACACTGGTAAACCTCATTTTACGAGGAATAACTCCTTTTGTCGACAGAGTTCTGTCGACAGAAGGCATTATTGCATCTAAACTGTCCTTTGCGTCTACACTGCCATGTCGACAAAGCAGCTTGCTTTGTCGACAGAACTCAATGTAGTCTAGATGCTCTTTGTCGACAGAAGCCTGTAGTCTAGACGTACCCTATGTTTAATTGCAGTTAGCACAGTGGCTTTTCACTTTCTCCCAGCTTCTGTCCTAACTGCTCCATTCTCCACTGTTGTGCAACTTGGAATTTGTACCTGGGCAAAGTGAGTGCAAAAGGATACTACAAGTATGAATGAGTGGAGAATTCTGATTCAGCAGAGTATTTTGCCCACTTTGCAGTGAGTGAAAATGACCATGCTGCATGTTAAGCAATAGAGGATCTTTGTCTACTTCACCCACAGCCTACTTCAGGCCTCTTTTCATGCCAGGGTCTTTTAGAGCACACAAGTGGGGACCACCTGAGTTCGTACTGACCCGGTCTCCATTCTCTAAAGTATGGAATCCCAGCAGAGTGACAGGAGGAGGATGCCTGCCACAGCTTCTGTCCCCAAAACCCAGCCGCTTCCTAACCTGACAGAGAATCCATGGAGGGCCTTTTGTGGAGCAGAGAAAACAGTGAAACTACACCTCAGAACAGTCCCTTTCCATTCCCCCCCAACTGCAACTGCTGTGTTTTCTTCCCTTTCACAAGCAGAGGCAGAGGAGACTTTTTGGGGCACAGTTTCCAAACAGAAGGCCAGATCCTAGGGGTTCTTACTCATGGATTACTCAGTTTTCCTTCAGTCTCACTTTTCCTTTTTGGACAAGCGCTGAGGAAAAGCTGATTAAAGACCGGAAGATTGGGCCACCTGAAAAGACCCAAAGCAATAGGCTAAAGAAAACATGAGGCAGACAAAGTATCTTTCAAAGGAAAAGCATCAGCCCAATCCTGCTTTGTGATTCATTACTGATTCCTTGGGACCAGTTAGAACATTACCCTGGGGGGATGGGCACGTTTGTCACTATTGAAAGCTGGTCTTCAAGTAGTTAAACCCATATAAAAACTATGTGGCTACGTCTACACTGGCCCCTCTTCCGGAAGGGGCATGTAAATTTCACGAGTCGTCGTAGGGAAATCCGCGGGGGATTTAAATATCCCCTGCGGCATTTAAATAAAAATGTCCGCCGCTTTTTTCCGGCTTTTAAAAAGCGGAAAAGAGCGTCTAGACTGGCCCCAATCCTCCGGAAAAAGTGCCCTACTTTGAAGTAGGAATAAGACCCTCCGGAAAAGGGCACTTTTTCCGGAGGATCGGGGCCAGTCTAGACGCTCTTTTCCGGCTTTTTTAAAAGCCGGAAAAAAGCGGCGGACATTTTTATTTAAATGCCGCGGGGGATATTTAAATCCCCCGCGGATTTCCCTACGACGACTCGTGAAATTTACATGCCCCTTCCGGAAAAGGGGCCAGTGTAGACGTAGCCTGTGGGTAAAAGGGGTGCTTTATTTTTTTTTTAACCAATATAGTTTATACCATTACAACCCTTGATATGGATGTAATTGTGCTGGTATGAAAGTGCCTTATACCTTTCCCATATGGCAATAGAGGAGACTCTCACAAATCGCGGAATCACTACTCGCGATTCCGTGTATACATGAGTCTCCTGTCCCAGCCTGGGAGGGGTGGTCAGATAGCAAGGGTGAAAAATCAGAATGGGAATGCAGGGTAATAGGCACCTTTATAAGACAAACCCCAAATATCAGGGTTGTCCCTATGAAATTGGGACATCTGGTCACCCTAATTCTTGTGATGTATTTTGTTTTTTAATTGGGTACTTGCTAAAGTGGAAGATTACTATTGTGGGGTTTTTTCCCCCCATATATTTGGGTAAGAGGAGGGCTGAGAGCATCTGAAAGAGCAAACTCAGGGTTAATTTTACCCATCTTTTGCCTTTTGTTTACCCACAAAACACAGTAAACACAGGCAGAGCCAGAGCAGGGTCAGCCTCCCTGCCTCCCTCCATTTCTGAAGGGACAAAATCAGGGTGTGGGTGGAGTTCACCCTCTGTGGTCACATTCAGTCCTTGGTCTTTCTCCTGAGGCTGCTTGATGTGGTAGTGCATCCACTATGAATTGATCGACTAATTTAACATGCTGTAGCCCCCGAAGAGCAATCAGATGGCTCCTAATGATACCAACCTGAGCTCTGAGATTTGAACTCTGTACTGTAGATGTGAAAGGATCGTTAACCCATAGCTAATTCACCTGTTACTTCTCCCCTTGACTAGTTCTGAAAACGAAATAGCCCTGTTAAGGATCCTTTAAGAAGTTACTATTTTTATGTAATATTTATATCATGGTAGAGCCCACAGGATCAGTGCCCTGCCCTGAAGAACTTACTCTTTAAGGCCAGGGTAGGCAAGATCTCTCTCCCGGGCCAGATTCAGCCCACCAAGCCACCAGATCCAGCCCGCGGACACCCATCAGGACCCTCAGGCATGCAGCAGCTGCTGTTTGAACACAGGGCTGCTCCCAGTGACTCTCTATTCTGGAGGGAGGGGACGGCTTCATGTGATCTCCCCATCCCCCAGACCAATCCTCAGCTCCTATTGGCCAGAAACAGCCAGCCAATGGGAGCTGAGAGATTGGCCTGGGGATGGGGGTGGCGCAAACCTTTCCTCCTCCAAGAGCTGAGAGCCCCGTGGAGGGAGTAAGCTGCATTTTCAATGGGCTGGAGCTGTGGCAGGCAGGGAGCCTGGCCTGCCTTGGGGGGTGCTTAGATAAGCACCTCCAAGCCAGAGCCTGCTTCTGCCACCCTTGCCTCTCCTACACCCCAACTCCCTCCCCAAGTCACCTTCCAAACCCTCTGCACCCCGGTCACAACTCCCTCCTCCTCCTCCCCCCAGAACCCATCCTACAACCCTCTTCCAGGCCAGAATCCTCTTCTGCACCCCCACTCCCTCTCTGACCCTACACTCCCATCTCCTGACCCAGGTCACAACCCCCTCCTTCACCCAAACACCCTTTCAGACCTCACACCATTTCCTGCACCGCAGTCCCTTTCCCCGTGTGCCCTTCTGCACCCAGCCTCCACCCTAGAGCCCGCACCTCCTCCATAGAAAAATGCAGCACTTGAACACTTTACAAAATCTTAGAGTAGCCCCCCCCCAAAAAAAAATTGCCCACCCCTGCTCTAAGGACTAGTGACTTGGCCTGCACACCTGTGTAAGGGAGTAAGTCTAGTTTTGTAGGAGAGATAGGTGCATACACAATGACTACTTGCTGTTTCCCCTCCCAGAGAAGGTGGATGGGAAGGGCAAACCCCCATGGTTCCTGTCTCCACCCCCTCCCTCAAGCCCATACTAACCGGCCAAGGCAGCTGAGCTGTTATGGAGGGTGTAGTAATTTGCAGATACAGGCCAGCAGCAAATTACTACCCCGAAACGGAACAAGGAGGAAGAAAAGGAGGAATTGTGATTCAGAGGGGTGTGTCTGAAGTACTGTGCTTCCTGGAGTGTTACAGCTTACGCACCATCCTTGGCTTACATCTATGCCTCAAGTCACAATACAATCCTAATAATATTAAGAGCTGAAATAGTGACATACTGTGCACCATTCATGGCATTAGTCATCCAGAGGGTTTTATATTCATGATTTCAAAAAAGAACACCATTGACACAAAACGGAAGCCATCAGTCATGCTTTGGTGGTAAATTGCTTCAAGTACTATACCATATGTCTCAATTGACTTCATCTCCGCTACTCCTCCACAGTCAAGACGTAATGGGTTATTTTCCCCCTGTGAATCTATTAATATATTCTAATATATTTCTCTTCCAACAGGAAATCCCAATGAATTTTGTTGATCCAAAGGAATATGATATTCCAGGATTAGTGCGGAAGAATCGCTACAAAACAATTCTCCCAAGTAAGCTAAACTTATAAGTCTGCAATTCAGTGAAGCAATATGTAGTGAAGTCTCTGTATCTTGTCTTTGTTGAGTTTCTTGCTTTTGATGGAATGCCTTTCATAAATCCTCTCCAAGAGGCGTCTGTTAGACTGTAGCTAACATTGAGCAAGTCTAATGTTTTCTAAAGCCCCCATTTTCATTAGAGACTTAAACATTTAAGTCCTATTGAAAGCTAAAAAGATTTAAGCTCCTGTGTCACTTTTGAAAATAAGCTCTTTTGAATTAGTTCCTAAATTACCTCCATGCTTTTGAAACTTTTGCCCCAAGTCTTGGATGCTTTTATTGAAATTGTACTTTATTTTCTCTGGTAAACTCCTGTTTAATGGCACCCTTACTTATGCTGGGCAGTATTTTACTACTCACGTGCTTTCTTTGAAGCCAGTAGGACTACTTCAGTCATAAGCTTAATTGGAAAAGGTACTGACCTCCTCAACTCCGACTGGATTCTTAATGAAGGCAAGGGTTCATTAAGAATGAATCTTAAAGTCAATGTCAAGATTCACACTTATAGCATAGTGTGATGGATTAGGCCTAATGTGCTTGGCATGTCTCTGGATCAGGCTGCAAGTGAAAATTGAATAAGGGCCTCAGAGTTTGGTTTAGTCTCATTATGAATATATAATACATCTTTCTTTTAAAAATGTATCTTGCATTATTACCTATAGCCAAGAATGGAAATTCTGAGAAACATTTTGCTTGGATTGATTTTTACAGCCATTATCATTTTTCCCCTCTGTCACACTTAAAGCTAGTTTGGAAAGTGAGCCAATTATAAGATGTCGTGTCTGAATATTAATGTTTTGACAGATGCTTCTCTTTTCGCCAAGCCATTGTCAAATAGACGGTGCCATCAAGCTCCTTTGCAGCTTTGTTTGGGAAGCTCAAATGGTTCAGAGAACTAGTTAGGCTCACATAAGCATCCAGAAGTTAGAATCTGATCAGCTATGCAAATCACTTTAGTCTACAAAACTGAACAGGAAATCTGTCAAGAATAGGTTTTCTCCTGAAATCTCCAACTTGCAGTCTTGGTCAGAAATCCCATGTAGATAGCCCTCCTAGAGATGGTTTGCAATTTCCAGCTGGAACCAGAAGTGTTAAAAACACTCGGTCAAACTTTTCAGAACCTTTGTCCTAAGACATATGTAGCAAAGCTCCAGCTATGCCCCATGGGTTCTGCACTTCTACGCAGTTATGATACGCCTCAGAGGCTCACTGTGGCCCTTCACGCTGCCTCTTATCTTTTCTAGAGACCAGGGTTACAGCTTACTGAGCCATTCTTATCGTTGGCAAAGGTAAAGGATTGGAGGTGGGAAAACTCCTCCATAATCCTGGCCTCCCTTTGCAGAAGCAGACTTTTAGTGGTATGCGGAGGGTTGGGGGGAACCCGGGCCCGCCCACTACTCTGGGTTCTGGCCCAGGGACCCTAGCTAGCAGCAACTGATGGAGTTTTTCCTCTAGCCCCAATACAGCAGCCTTTTCCCTGGGCCACTTCCCCAAATGCTCCCTTAGTGCCTTCTCCCTGGTATCCGAGTAAATCTTTCCTGCTTCAGCACAAACACTTTTTCCTTTCTCAATACTCAGCTCTCCAGCAACGCACTTCCTCCCCTCAGTCCTTCACTCTTCTCCTTCCCCCTCCTTTCCCTGATGGGAAACCTTTTCAAGAAGTACAGCAGGCCTTAACTGGCCTGAGTTGCCGGATTAGCCTGCTGCTTCAGGCAAACTCTTAATTAATTCATTGATTACATGGTAGCAGTCTCTGGCAGTTCACTCAGGAAACAGAAAACCATTCACCCAGCCAGGGCCATAACAAGGGTGGGGCAAGTAAGGCGCTTACCCTGGGCGCATCTTCATCAGGATTGCAAAGACTCAATAAGTAAAAATAATAAGTTGCAGAAGTAAAGAGCGCAACGCATGCCAACCTAAGGAGAGGGGGCGCGCAATTAATATTTTGTCCCCCAGTGCAAAAATACCTAATTATGGTGCTGCACCCAGCTCCCACTATGCCTGTCCTCCAGCAAACTATTGTAGCCAGCTGCCCTGGGTCTACCACACATGCTAACAATTGGGTGCATTATCATTTCTATCCAGCTGGAAGTTACATTTGGATGTTACAGTGAAGGTTTTCAAAACTGACTAGTGACTCTGAATGCCTCCGTTTGGGCACCCAAACTCATATACCTTAAAGGAGCCTGATTTTCAAAGGGCATTGCCCAGCACTTTTTTGAAGATTTAATTTTGTTATCGTGTCTTAAGTTGGACACTCAGAAATGGAAGAACACAAAATTACTTGCCACTTTTTAAAATCTTGTCTCACAGCTCTTAATCGAGGTCTGTTAGGTTTTCCTCTGTGCATTCAGTAATGACTTGGTCCATTCTTCAAATACCATCATTCCTTGATGCCAGCTCCACCTCAGTCTTACAAAATCTGGTAATACTCATGTCCATTGCTGT
Organism: Pelodiscus sinensis; assembly: GCF_052426305.1. Classification (NCBI taxonomy): domain Eukaryota; kingdom Metazoa; phylum Chordata; order Testudines; family Trionychidae; genus Pelodiscus; species Pelodiscus sinensis. The sequence goes on along the minus strand of NC_143056.1, from coordinate 114,563,416 downwards.
GAGCCATTCAGATGGGAAGAATGGCTCCCACTCTAGACTGACTACAAATGCTAACAAGGAATATATCCAGAGGAAATCAGACTTTTCCACTGACTGGAGTAAAAATGAGGGAAGTTAAATTTTGATTAATCAGCTAATCAAGTAGTCGGTGGAATTTCCATCGACTACTTGATTAGTTGATAAAGGGGAAGGGGGGCCCATGTCTCTTGCTACATTTCAAAGGCAGAGGCACAGCGGGGAGCCCAAACAGGGGAGGTGGAGGCGCAGCCAGGAGGCTGGGGTGAGCCAGTATTCAGCTGACCCAGCTCGCGCCCCATCCCAGAAGCTATGCCTCTGCTTTTGAAATGTAGCCCGTGGCTCTTGCTATGTTTCAAAAGCAGAAGCACAGCTTCTGGGACCGGGCATGAGCTGGGACAGCTGATTCCCGACTGTCACCCGGTCTCCCGCTGTGCCTCTGCTTCCCCGCGGAAATGATGTTGTGGGGAATGGGCTTTTAAGCTGGCTCCCCCCAGCACCAGCTCCCCCCCTTGTTGCCTCTGATAGAGGCAGCAAGGGGAGCGGGGGAAGAAGTGACTAGTTGAGTGACTACTTGACTAGTTGCTTACATCCCTAGTAAAAATCAAGGATTTCAAAACCATCCATAGCTGTGAAACCTAATATCCCAGAGCCAGTTTTTTGATGATGATGAGAGGCAGCCACATGGGAAACCACCAATGGACACACCATCATCACTGCTACTGGAATTATTACAGTCCTGCCCTCTCTCTGTTCCTCTCCGTGGAACACACCCAGGACCAGCATAGGTGCGGGGAGCTGGCTGTGTCGCAGCCAGCATAAGTGTGGGGAGAGGCTATTGTATTCTCCCTTCCCAGCATAAAACTTCTCTTTGGCCTTTCTCTCCCTAATACCATGGAAGTGAGAGTGTTGGAGGTATGATGTGGGTGGGCTGACGAGGAGGCCAGTGTGTTCACGACTATGTGTATCTCCTGATTTTATAGTTTCCAGAATGAATGAACGCAGCCTGTGCTGCCTGTGCCACAAGGGTCTTCATAACTGTTGGCTTGCACCAAGCAATTATGGACTGAACAGCTGATTACAGAGCAAAACCTATGCTGTAGCCCTAATCTGTTTGCCAGAGGAGACTCAGGCTATGTCTACACTACAGGCTTCTTGCGCAAGAAGTTCTGTAAAAAGCATCCACACTGCAAAAGCGCATCGAAAAAGTGATGAGCTTTTGCACAAGAGAGTATCCAGACAGCATGGACGCTCTCTCGAAAGAAAGCACTGATAGCTTATTCATAGAATGGCCACCAGTGCTTTTTTTATAGGAGTTTTTTGTGCAAAAAGTGGCAGTTCCCTGTCCACACACACCTTTTTGCACAAAAGTTCTTGAGCAAAAAGGAGTTACTCTTTGTAGAAAGAGGAATAACTCTTGCACAAAAACCCCTCCAGTCTGTCGATTTATTTGCGCAAAAATGTGCTTGAGGTGTGGACGCTCCGTGAGTTTTTGTGAAAAAACTCTACAGTCTAGACATAGCTTCAGTGAAATATGACCTCCAGTCTACAGTAGGAAGCAGAGGCACTTGATTATAAAAGTGACATTGAAAGCAAAAAGTATATCTCGAAAATAAAAGAACAAACAAAAGCCTAAAATTCTCAACCCAGCTGTGTACTCCAGAAGTATTTGTGCTGGTTATCATTGAAAGGTAAGCAGGCACTTAGCATAATCATTAGTTTACATGCAACCCTATAGTTAATTGTTAGTGAGAGACATGATAATAGGCTCTAATTTGGTTAATTTATATTTCTTTTGTAGCAAATTTCTTTTTGCAGATTCCCAATTTGGTGCTGATGGTGGTGAAGATAGTTTGGGGAAATCTTTTTAAGGGGTGAGGGTGTTTTTGGTATTTGGATATGTGCCAAGCTACTCAGATTAATTTGGATGTTTCACAAACTTAAATCTGCATGCTGACAGAAAATTTGAAACCTCTTCCTTCATGGAAAAGTCCCACAAAATGTAATAGAAAATGATGATTTTTCTACATTTGTTTGGTTGGGGTTTTTTTGTTTTTTTTTTGGTCTTGCATAATATAATAGACAATTATATCCTTGCTCTGGAACTCCATATATGAAAATCTTTTAAAAAAAATTATAATTCTCTTACAATTTTTCTAGATCTAAGCAAAATTTCTAAGCAATCTTGTTTAATTGTATAGAGCCATATTGCATTCACTCCTTATTACATTTTGTAAGACTTTTCAAGAAGTGTTTCTGTAAGGAAGGCAGTGTAACCTACCAGGGAGCAGGGGTGGCCAAGAGGTGCCTAGCGGGCACCTTACTACCTTACTAACGTGCAGCTGCTTTAAACAGCAGGCTGCTAATTGCTCTGCAAGCTGAGCAGGGAGAAGAAAGATTTGAGTCCTGTCCCCACTCCTCTAGCAAAATCCCCAAGTTCCAATTGGCCAGTTGGGCCAGTGGGAGCTGAGAAATTTTGCCGAAGACAGAGGCAGAAAATGAAGCCTCCTCCCTCTCTCCCTTCTTCCCTCCCTGTGCCGGAGCAGAACCACATGAAGCAACCCCACCCATTCACTCCCCCCACCCCACACACACACACATGCAGGGAGCCTGTCTCAGGTTCCTGCAGGCTGCTGACTGGGAGCCGACTAGGTAAGGGCCTTCCATCCAGAGCCTGCCTCTGGCACCCTACCCCCTCTTTCCCCCCAACTACCTGCCCCAGGCTATCATCCCAATCCTCGGTATCCCCTCTCCCCACTTCTTCAAGGTCACAACTCCCTCCCAGACTCTGCACCCCCTCTTACTACATTTAAAATGCAGAGCTGCAGTGCAGGTGACTCCCAGAGCTGGCACAAAGCCGGGACTGCTCAGTCCCAGCTCATGCTGGCTCCTGGAGCTACTCCCACTGCAGCACTGCAGAACGATCCTTATTGACTAGTTGTGTAGTCGAAACAAATTGTATAAACTTCACAATTAGATAGATAACTGCAATTTAACATCCTCACTCAAAACACTGTTAGAAAAAACTGCAGAAAAAGAACTAACCTTGTTTTGCTTCTTTGTGACGTATGACGATATTTTAAGGGATACTATCAACGTAGGTGTGGTCTGCACATTAGTTTTGAACTGTTTACGTGAAAGACTGTTATTTTTAAAGACTCCTACTAGTATAACTCTTGGTGTGGATTCAGTTACAGTGGTATAAAAGTGCTTATGTTGCTACGGCTTATTCCTCAATTACTAAGGCTAGGTCTACACTAGGAAATTAGGTTTATATAAGTTCGGCGTGTGACAAATCCAGTTAAACCAGTCCAGTTCCTGGGATGGACAGCTACGTTTATGGGGGAATTTTGCTGTCAGCTTAGACAGCTTAGAATCCAACAGGTGGATTGCACATGTTGACAAGAGGGGCTCTCCTGAAGAGCTGTAGCAGCATCTCTGGAGGGTGCTGCTGTAGCGACTTCTGTGTAGAAAGCCCTGGGATATATCTATGTAACTACATACAGTCTAGGGGGCATTGCATAGCTTTAACTAAACCAACATAGTGAAAATGGTGCAATTCTTCTGTGTAGACAAGGCCTTAATTTAAGCCCAAAAAATAGGGTGAGGGATAGCGTTTATAAACTGAATGGGCTAAATCTTGAGGTGCTAATAGTTTTTACTCAGCTCTTATTGAGACAGACAGCCTCACTGAAGTCACCAATCGATAACACTATTTGCTCAATAGTACTTATGCATCAATTTTATTTTTATGTTAAACCCAAATTACAATAACTGGAGTGCTTGCTTACATTCCATGGAGTTTAGTCTCTCTCGGCTTGCAGTGGAACAGACAACACAGTCAGACACCAAGAATCATTCAGATGCTCTTGCAGTCTACTTACAACAGTCCTATTAATTTAGTAAGATAGTTTTGTTGCACACAAATATCTGTTGATATTCTGGGGTTAGTGCTTTAGTTCTATTTTAATTCTCGCCAAATGAGGCTCTCCAGTGAGTGGCTCACTGAAAGTAAATGCAGCGATATAGGCACACATTGCAACCAGAGACTTGCTAGCACCCTCTTTAGAGCATCACAGGTATATGTTGTGACTACTAATGATTATGTCTGAGTAATTAGCTGTATTACTAAAGATTAGAAAGTGATCTTAAAAATCTTTTCTTTTCTTTACTGATAACTATTAGCTATCTCTTTACACATTGTAGATCCTCACAGCAGAGTGTGCCTTACGTCAACTGACCAGGACGATCCTCTTAGCTCATATATCAATGCTAACTACATCAGGGTAAGAGCTCAGCAGTCCAATGTATCTGCATAGATTGTTAGCAACTGATCGTTTAAAAACAATCATACTGTCAATTGGCTTCTAAAGACCATCTTGTTTTTTCTTTTTCTCTCTTGTTTTTATATTATTGGAAACAGAACCTCAGAGTGCAACTGTAAAGGTTCTGGTCCAATAAAAGTAAGATATTTGCCATTTTTTACATGAAATTCTCCGACTCTCTGATTGGATGCAAGCAGAAATCCCAGCAAAGTCCATGCGAATTATGCCTGCAAGATTTGACCCAGAGTTACCACCAGGTGGTTGTAGCATGAATCAATCCCATTTGCACAGTACTGCCTGCTGCTTGTACAAGCTGAAGTGGCACCTTCTACCTTGGTTGTATGTATGTGTGTGTGAATGCGCGAGAGAGGGAGTGAGCGTAATATCTCTTCAATTAGTAACTGTTGACCGGATACTGCAGTCTTTACTCAGGCAGTAATCCCATTGCAGTCAATGAGAGCTTTCCCTGTATAAAGATTGAAGTGTCCAGGGATGTGCGTGTGTACCGTTTGATAATTATCTGTTGTTGCTTTGTTGGCAGGGCTATGGAGAAGAGGAAAAGGTATATATTGCTACTCAGGGACCCATAGTTAATACTGTCAGTGATTTCTGGAGAATGGTGTGGCAAGAGCGTTCTCCTATCATTGTCATGATTACCAATATAGAAGAGATGAATGAGGTAATGATATTACATATGAGCTGTGTCTCAATCTTCTGTGTATTTTAGGCACAGGTGCCATGCTCATGGAAATAAATGAATTGGTTCAGGGACCAAAGTTTACAGTGCATTGCAGTTAACTTTTTGAAGTCACCTCTGAAGGTTTCAAAAGCAATGCCCCACGAAGTTCAAGCCCTATTGATTTTTTTATGTCAATACCGATAAACAGTAGAGTAACACTGGATAAAGAAGTTCGGACCCTATGTATTTTGGGTTATTTTCTGCAACCATTTTCCATGAAGCAGTCCCTGCTTCATTAAACATACTGGCTGTGTCTAGACTGCATCCCTTTTTTGTAAAAGTGATGCAGATTAGACATATCGCAATTGCAAATGAAGCGGGGATTTAAATCTCCCCGCTTCATTAGCATAAAAATGGCTGCCACTTTTTTCCGGCTCGGAGCTTTGCCGGAAAAAAGCGTCAGTCTAGACGCGGATCTTTTGGAAGATAAAGCCTTTTCCGAAAGATCCTTTATCCCTTATTTTAAGAGGGATAAGGGATCTTTCAGAAAAGGCTTTATTTTCCGAAAGATCTGCGTCTAGACTGGCGCTTTTTTCCGGCAAAGCTCTGAGCCGGAAAAAAGTGGCAGCCATTTTTATGCTAATGAAGCGGGGGAGATTTAAATCCCCGCTTCATTTGCAATTGCGATATGTCTAATTTGCATCCCTTTTACGAAAAAGGGATGCAGTCTAGACACAGCCAGTACTCTGTCGTGTTATGATGTTAGTTATGATGAGAAGCAGCTAAAGAGGATCTGTATGTGGAGGATTGCCCCCTGTTTAGCATTTTGGGAAATGCTTTTAAAATACTGCAGCTGATTAAAGATGTTCCAAACTTTTTTGAATCACCCTGTGCTAGAATTGGTATTTATGAGAGTTAGTTGTCTGTGGATATGTAATGTATTTCTACCAGTCCATCCCATACAGCTTTATCTGCAAAGTCTCATGCTCCCACAATTTGCATCCTGGCTGCTTTGGGATGATGTAGCCAGTATCGAAACATTATTCCACATGACCCCAAAACAGCAGTGATGCAAATTGTGGAAGTGTGAGACTTTGCAACAGCAATGCAGAAAATGTGAGGCCAGAAATAAAAGTGAGGTAAAATTTTCAAAAGTGATTTAGGAGCCAAAGTCCCACTTTCAGCATTACAAGGCCTAAGTGATTTAGACAGCTAAGTCCTGTTTTAGGCTCCTAAGTCAGTTAGATATTGCAAAACTGAACAGAGAAATGTCTGCATACCTTTATAAATCTGAGTCTGAGGAGCGTAGCTCCCACAGACTTTCAATGGGATTTAGGGCCAGATTCTCAAAGCTGATTAAGCACCTGAAGGTGCAGAAAGGTACCTGATGGGGTTTTCAAAAGCACTTGTGTATTTAAAAATCTGGCTCTAAATGGCTAGGTCACTTTGGAAAATGGGACTTAGACTTCCAGATCACTTAGTCACTTTGGAAAATGTTATCAATATAGACTTGAGAAGAAAAAATGAGCAAGAGGCAATCATACCCTCCATTGTCTTCTCTGCTGTCACTCTTTCCCGCTCTGGTTTTTACATCTGGGCTGTACCACTGAAATGCAAAATAATGTTGGCATCAGTGTTTCCTGTTGTTTAGCACCAACAGACTCTCTCACCTGTCACATCAGCCCCAGGAAACACTGCACTGCCATGTTACTATCACAGTAGAGTTACTGGATACAGCCTGCATCTAGCTTACAGAGACTGAGTTTCTCCTGATACCTTTTGTATCCAAAATGAAATGGTTCAGTGAGACTCAAACATAAATATAGGGTAAGGTCTTTCATACTAACATCTTCTATGTTCCCTTTTTTCCTACCACGTATTCCTATAGAAATACCAGGTCTCGCAATGTGTAGGTTTAGAACTAAAGCCTTTGTTCTGCCAGTGATGCTAGTAAGCGTGTCTTTGTGCTTCTGCTACACACAGTGGCTTGGCTCATGCGAGGGTGAACGACTCAGTCTCCCAGCCCTCTGTCACATCTAATCCAAACTGACAGACAGCCCACAGAAATGTGTGGGCGATCCAACTCCACTCAGTTCAGCAGCATCGCGTCTGTGCTATTGATAGCTGCTGGCGCATTTGACGCTTTTTACAATGGATTCTGCAATGGAAGAGGGGGGAGGAATTCAGTCTGCGTTTACAGTGACACAATGGGCCACATTCATTTGTAGGGTAAAGCAACACAGCTTCATTGATGGAGCAACACCTGTTTCCACTCTCACAGAATTTGGCCCAGCAGCTCTTGGAGACTTTTTTGAGTCCTTGGCCATTCCCTGCCAGCAGAATTTTTTTTTTTAATTTGCTCACAAGGTTTAAGGCCAGATCATGCTGGACTTTGCAGAAGGGAGGGCTTTTAAGTATCCCCTCTCCCTTCACTTACGTAGGTGCATCAAGACCTCCTACAATAGCAGCCCCGTTAATCTGGAGAGCAGGCGGGCAGCTTGCTCTCTGCTTTATCCCTGGGGCACCATTTGTTCCTCCACACTGGTCCATGGGAGAAGCTTACAAGCAAAGTCCCTGCCACACCGTGCAACCGTGTTGTTTCCCATTAAGCCCCATGTAGGAGCTCAGAGTTGCAGCAGGGGGAGATACCTCTCCCCAGGCCCTGAAGTTGTTGCAGCCAGCGGGAAGGCACCCGTCCCTGCTTGCCCCAGCAAGGAGCTGCTGCAGCCAGGGCAGCTCTGTGCTGAGTTCTACTTCCTGCCAGCTGCAGCAGCTCTGTGCTGGGGCCAGCAGAGAAACAGCTAGTGCAGCAGGTCCAGCTCCTAGGCAGGGCACCATCAGGTGCAGAGGAGCCCCATCCCCTGCCCCAAGAGCCAGACTTGCTGGCTGGTTCCAGGACCCAGTGTGTCCCCCAGTACAGCAGGCACCAGGTAGCCTGCCTTAGCGCTGCTACCCAAGAGCTGCCTAGATAAACCCAAGCCCTAACTGCCCTGCCCAACCCCAAGCCTCCCAACCCAGAGCCACTTCCTGCACCCAAAACCTCTCATCGCCAGCCCCACCCCAAAGCCCTCACCCCATCTGAGAACCTGTATCCTCTCCTGCACTTCAACCCCCCGCCTCAATCCACAGCCTCCTCCTGCATTACAAATCCCTTGGCCCCACTGGGAGCCCCCTTCTGCACTCCAAACCCCTTATCCCCAGAGCCCTTGCACACCCCAACCTCCTCTCCCAGCCCTGAGCCCCCCATCCCAGAGCTCTCACATCCCTGAGCCCCCTCCCACACTTAGAACCCCTTGGCTGCACTCCTACTACATGAATTTTGTTATATGCGCACTAATATCAATATGATGTGTTGCTCCTCACCTCTACATTGGTGCACATAACAAAATTCATTCTGCTCAGAGGTGGGGAAAATTAAAGAGAACACTGTTTACAAGGGGAGTAATCTCTGCCAATGTGCGGGGGGCCTACTTCACACACATGGAGCAGCCCCAGGAAAAATATGTGATAGACAGTCTTTCCCAGAACTTTTCTTTTAAGCATTGCTCTCCATTACCTCTTAAGTAGCATTGTGGCACAAATGACACAATATATCCTTAAACATGGATTATAACTTCATTTATTTAGACAGTATGGACTGATTCAGTGCAATTTATAAATTTGGCCAAAGTAATTAAGCAAAACTAAAATCACTATTCTGACATTTTCTTTGTTTTAGCTCCTTTGCTTTTCCCATTATAAGGCAGGATTCCAACCACACTAGATATTCCAAAATCATTTCCAGTTATGTCCCTTTTTAGGGAAAACATACAGATTACAATTTCAGATTCACAGAGCAATAGTTCTTTATTAGAGACAGAAAAGGGGTGATGCACATTTCAATATCAGTTTATGCACAGTACATAAATAATTATTGTTAAAGAGCAGAATATTAATAAATATATATCATTAAAATAAAAATAGACTAGAATACTAATACATGTTGCCACATTTCTTACCTGCTTCCCAAATGAAATTTAAAAATGTGTAGATACATCACATTGCACACACATAAACCAAGTATTATCTACCTGCTACATCAGGTAGATAATTGCACAATTATTAGACTTGCTGCATATAAAGAGAGGTTTTAATCAGAGTAATATGAGTGCAAAGAAGACTATGTGAAACTTTGGCCCTTATGTTTGAAGGAAAAGGTTGAACTGCATCTTGTTAAAGAAATAGTCCTTATTCATCTAAGCATGCACTTGACATGGGTTTTGCTCAGTAAAGTGAGTTGTCTCCTTAAATATATTTTCTGTTGCATGCAGAAATGTACAGAGTATTGGCCAGAGGAGCAGGTCACCTATGAAGGAATAGAAATCACAGTTAACCAGGTCATACAAGCGGATGATTACCGATTAAGACTTATCACCCTGGAGGTAAGATTACTCAGATGTATTTATAATGACATGGACATCCAAAACTTACACACGTTCATGGAGCACGAGTGTTCATGGAGAACTGAGTACAAATCTATCCTCTGTGCATATATCAGTTGTTGCTACTGCATTCGCAGTTCCCCAGTTCAGATCCCAAAAATGTGAACAATGCAGTAATAAAATCAGAGATGTAAACTGGATGTGTACAGTCAAAAGGCTTTCAGGCCACTTATAACAGGAATATGTTCATTCACTGGAAGAGATCAGTGAATCATTCTGTGCAAGTGTCTTCTATGCTGACATGTTAGCTTGAGGATAGTAACTTACGTAACGTTGAACCAGCCTTTATAAGTTATACTAAAGATATTGGCTTTAGGTTAACCTAATAAACTTTGTGACGATGTTGTATGGAGTACAAGGAATTTTGTGCAGTATGGGTCAGCTCCTTGACTGGTATAAATTGGCTTAGCTCTTTCCCAGGAGCTATATACTTGATTTACCCTAGCTGAGGGTTTGGCTCAATGTGAGGTTTTACATGTTCTAGGTTGTGTAGAGATCTCAGGCAGATGTTAATCTGAGAAAAAATTAAATTGTGCTTCTACTCTTCATATTAACATTATTAAACATTTCTTATATTGTTGTGTTATAAAATTATTGGGTGCAAAATGTTACACAGAAAGCTAAGATAACAATAGGGCTGGGAAGGGAACTCAGGAATCCTAGTCTAATGTCCTGTCCATTCTAAACCATTTGTTCTACTCCTTTGTCTATATGTTGTCTCCTCCAGTTTCACTCAGTAATATGTCTGTGACGGGGTGTGGTCACAGAAGACTGCTTGGGATTGTTCCCCGGTGTGCTAATCATGCCACTGACACCCACCTTCTTGCTCTCTGGGGCTTCCCATCACCCCGCTCGCTACACTAGATCCTCTGGTCTCCCCCAGACAAAGCACAGAGTTGGGGTTACTGCCTCCCTAAAGAGCAATGCAGACACTGAACCACTTCCGCTCTAGGAGAATGCTGTTATAGGGGACAGCACCCAGGTAGCCAACCCCCAAAAGGGATCAAATCCTCGAATAAATCCATCTTTCTCTGTGTAAAAGCTTTACACAGGGAAAGCTCATGAGGATGTTCACCCTCTTTATCAATGAAAGAAAGATGCATATTAGTCATTCCCCACAGGTAACAATATTTACACCGGGCCTGATCATAAACAAAAATTATTAAGAACAAACAGCAGGACTTAAGTGGTTGCAAGTGAAAACAGACAGATCAAAATAAGTGATTAAATTCAAATGAAAAGAAAATGCACAGAGAGTTCTAATTCACTAAAAAACTTATTGAATGTGGATTCTTACCCTAACGAGCTGTTCTTACTTCAGGCATAGTCTTCAAGTCAAAGATGATCTTTACTCTGACTTTGGTCTCCAGCTCTTTGTATCCTTTCCAGGTTTTACAGGCCTGCCAAAGACAAAGGACTAATAGCTTCCCATTGCTTAAGTAGTCATTTCCGCAGGGTGGAAACCTTTTGTTTTACATCTCCACTTTCATGGGAAAATATCAAGTCAAAACGGAATCCCAATACCATGTGGTATGGCCATACATCTTACTAGTCCAATCACATTTGGATTTACAGGACAAACAAGGAAGTTTACAAGTCATTATGCAGCTCACCAAGTCGTTGAGACACCAGTAATGACACTTATTATTACATTTAAGGCTATAAACTGTGTCATACTTCATATTTCTAACTTTAAATATGAGAATGATACATGCACCAAAATAGGATATACAGATGCAACAGATTGAAACATTAAAAGTGATTGGTTACATGAAGTATTTTGTTCAAAGTATCTCCAAGTTATGCATATTAATATTTATAAGCCGATGTTCATAAAGCATGGGGAGACCATCACAATGTCTACCAATCTAATTAGCAGTTGTTGATGGGACAATTATTCCACCATTGTTCACTGCGGCTAACCCCTTCTTGACACTTCTTGTCCTCATCATTCTATAATGCAGTGAACTATAATGCAGTGAGCTAGGTAAGCTAGCACTGAAATTGCTTTAAGGAAACATGCTATAGTAAACAGAATGAAATTGCTGATAGCTTATTATGGATCTTGCGTAGCAGGCAGAATATTCCTGGTCAGGGTTCTGTGGGTGTGTTTGTGTAGATTTGGTCCTGAGCTGTAGCAGGGAGTTCCGTGAGCAGATGGTAGAGTTTCTTTTGTATTCCTCAGTGGGATCAAAGGATAGCAGCCTGTAGAACGTGGTGTTGCCTGGCAGACTCCTGTTTGTAATCTGACCTGTTCATGATGACTACAGCACCCCCTTTGTCAGCCTCCTTGATTATAATGTCAGAGTTGTTTTTGAGGCTGTGGATAGTGTTGCATTTTGCATGGCTGAGGTTATGGGGCACATGGTGTTCTGTGCATGTTTTCAGAAGCACTCAATGTAGAAGTCCAGACTGGCATTTCTACCTTGTTCAAGATATCGCTGTCCTATTTCACAACACACTAGGTTCCATGATCTTAAGGCATGTACCTGAACAGGCAAAGTAGAATTGGTTCCCAAACTGAAAACAAGCCTCCTTACACCCAAGCAGCTTTGCGTCTTAACCAGCTGTGTGCTAATAGGCAGATAGCCAGCCTATGAAATCCTGTGTCTGAATCAACAGCATGGAAAGTCTGTCAGTCATGCATTTGGCACAGAGGATGAGGTGAAGATCACATTCCGAGACAAGTGGGAATGAAAGATTGCTTCCAAACATGGGCAGTTTTGTAACAGTCTTAAATACAACCCTGTGTCAGACAGAGTGACACAACAGCAAGGCCAAATCTGAGCCAAACCCTATTTGTGTCCCCTTGTCTCACAGACAAGGCCTTTGATAATTTCACTTAGCCACTGCAACTATCTCAGTGAAATTCACCAGACCTGCCAAGATGACAAGGTTATTGGAGAATTGTTGTTAAATGCAGATGTTTAATTCTAGTGATCACAGCTGATCAAAAAATTTCCTCTCAGACCTGGTTTTGACAGAAAATTGTTTTCTGACAAATGAATTTTTTTGTTAGACATGTCCATCTGTTTTGCATGGAAAAGTTCAAAGTTTTCATTCAAAAACCAAACCCACCAGAAGTGATCAGTTATGCAACACTTGGCAGATTTCTTGGAGGGTCTGGGGAACGCCAGACTTTTAAAGTCCAAGAACCCAGGCAATCCTGCTAAGCACAATGTATGAGGCTGCAGCTTTAGGAAAGCCCCCCTCATGTGCACTGCCCTTGGACTGGGGACCCCAGGCTTTTCAGGGCCTGTGACTGCAGGGCAGCTCTGCCATGTCAAGGACATCAGGGTTTCCAGGCTCCCAACCATAAAGCAGGGAGCCTAAAAATCCTGGCGTGACATGCTCCAAGCCACCCCTTCCACCTGAGGCCCTGCCCCTTCCTGGAACACAGAACTGGGTCTTCCTGCCCCCCCCCTTTCCCAGGGGTCCACCAATGCGGTCAGCCCCACTGGCTGTGAGAATCCTGCAGTGAATTATTTTGTGGATTTCTGCTTTGTGGTAATTTTTTTTTTAATTGTTTGGATTGGACATCCTGAATTTCAGCCAGCTCTACTCAATTGTGCATTTATTGCAGGAGTAAATCTGGCTCCATTTGTGTATCTAGTGATGCAGGATTCTACAGGGAGGTAGAATTTTTAAATCAAATTATTGGTGGGGTTCAGGCATGGCTTATCGCACCAGGCAGCCCATCGCAGATGAAAAGGACTAGAGAGAGGTATGGAAGGAGAGAGGACTAAAATCTGTGTGTAATATAATAACTGAAGCTTTGATTGACATTACAAGTGTCCAAGCACATAGTTCTTTTTCCCTACAATGTGCTCCCTCCCATTCACTTTACACTTGATTCTTCAATTAAGCAACATGTCAGCTTTCAATATCTTTGGGACAGTACTATGGAAAACAAAGCTTGTTGCTGAATAGTTCCGAGCGGCCAGAATAGGAATAAGGGTGCGGTTTAGTGCGATGTCATTGCCTGGAACTCTTCTTTTATCATATAATGGCAGGAATGCTTGTGACTCTGGAGTACACTTACAATAAATGACTTGGTAATGAAAACCACAGAAGCCATTATTTCCATCACATTCTCTAACACCATGGACATTCTCCCCTTGACAGAAGTAGGACGTTGCAGCATCTAAACTGATTAGAAATTTAATGTGATCCACCAGCTGCACCGTGGACTCCGATGCACATTTCTCAGCAACAGGGTTTGAAAATGGTTAATCATAATTCCTTTTAAGGCAGAGGTCAGGCCTTAGCAGGCTTTGAGAACTTGGAAAGGGAATAAAGGAAAAAGTGGGAAGCTTTTTTTCTTTTTCAAAGGAACCTAACAAGGGTATAGCCACTGATTGATTATCCCAGACTTCACAGGAGCATGATTCTGGGCTTTGAACCACCAATTAAACCTGGTTTCTTCCCACTCTAACCCCAGGCCTCCTGAATCTCAGTGAAGCATAGATAAAAAGTATTTTATTTTCAGTGGGAATGAATGTATACAGAATTGCTGCATTCAGGGTTCTCTGATTGGGAAGTTTAAATCGGTAACAATGTAAAGAACACTAAATGTATCCTGAACTAGTGATTATTTTTTCCTATCCCCTGGAAGAGTTACTTTGCATACGTATTCTTGTTTCTTCCTAAATTTGTGTTCTGGAAGCACTGGTTTTCATAAAAGTTGGACTCTGCTTTCAAAATGTGGTTATAAAACTAGTGCTCTTGACTGCTGTGGCTGGGTTCTCAAGGAGCCTACAGTGTAACTGTAAAAATACTGAATAGCTTAGGTGCCTAAATCTCATTTTCAGAAGTGACTCTTGGTCCCGATCCTTACGGGTATTCCAGCAACTAATTCTGGTTGATTTCATTGGAAGGTAAAAGCCTAAATACCTTTGGTTATGTCTACACAGCCAAACCGCTATTTCGAAATTAATTCAAAATAGCAGAGCACTTATTTTGAATTTGGTAAACCTCATTCCACAAGGAATAACGCCAAATTCGAAATAGCTATTTGGAAATAAGTGCTGTATAGACACTTATATTGAAATAGGGGGCCTCCAGACTTCCCAGGGTTCCCTGGTGGCCACTCCAGCCTCAACCAAGAACACTTCTGCCCCTCCCACTTCCCCGGAGCCCTTAAAGGGGTTGACTCTGGCCACAGTACCTGTGCCAGCTCCAAGCCTGCCAGCCCAGAGCCAGTAGTCACTGCCCCTGACCCAGTGGCCCCAAAACATGAGCCAGCAAGCCACTGGCAGCCAGCTCTCCACCACTCCCCAAGAGCAGTCTGCCAGCTCCCAGGAGCCTGCCAGGGCCAGGAGAAGGTGGGCGCCTTCCTGGTCCAGGGTGGAGATCATGGACCTTATTCGGGTTTGATGGGGATGCCTCCAACATCCATAATCTCCACCAGGGCCGGATGCAGGCATGGGCGAGCTAGGCAACTGCCCAGGGCGCCAACTGATAGGGGGCACCTGATGGCAGCTGTAAGGGGCGTGCGGCGTCCCTTACAGCTGACATCAGGCACCGCGTGCCCGGCTCCCGCAGTGCCAGCCCGCCCGCATCCTTGCGGTGCTGGCCAGCAACGCCCTTTCCCCCACAGCTGCGGGGCCCTACATGGCCCAGCGCACGCGCCAGCAGCAACAGCCGGGCCAGACTGGGCCGTACATGCGCCATGCGCCCCATGGGTGGGCCCGTGCATGCGCCGTGCGCCCGAGGGCGGTGCCGCGCACCCGTACCCAGGGCACCAGAATACCTCGGGCCGGCCCTGATCTCCACACTAGATGGCTGCCAGCCCGGCCACCAAAGGCCACATGTGAACCCAGGAGCAGGTTTGCATGAAAATCAAGTTGGTCTGGCGATACCCCCAACCCTGAGCCCTGAGCTTCCCCTCCCCCTTCTTCCCCTTGCTTCCCCCTTCCAGCTCCCTCCTCCCAGGTTTCCCCCTCCCCTCTTCCACCCTCTCTTCTCCCCTCTCCTGCCTCCTTTCCTCAGTCTAACTAGAGTTCATTTCCCCCCCCCAGTTTTGTTAAATAAAGAGAGTTTGTGTTCATGAAAATATGTGTATTTTATTTAACATCAGGAAAGGGGGTTAGGGAGGGGTAAGTGGAAGGACGTGAGGGAGGAATGAGGCACAAGCCCCCAGTGGGGCAGACCAAGGAGGCTCTTAGTGCTCCTCAGGGTGGAAGCTCTCCCGCAGGGCCTCCTGGATACTGACAGCCCCCCGATGGACCTCCCGTATGGCAGCCTGCAGAAAGTGCAGCCGGGCTTGCAGCAATGTGTCCACGAGAAGCACCAGAGTGCCAGGGGCAGCTCTGGCTCCATGCTGTAGAGTGCTGTGATGTCCCAAGTGAGGGCAACCAGATTACACAGAAACAAAATGCTTTGCTTTCCCTATTCGAGGTAGGCAAGCAAGCAGGGAAAGTTGAGAACTGGCTGTCCCGGTGGGGTCCCTTTAAGCACAGGCCTCAGATAGCATCAGGCAGCAGCCACACAAAGTAACTCCTGACCTGATGTCCTGCTGGACCTGGTTCCGGCCGGCCTTAAATGTGATTCACCGTCCACTCAGTGTGGACGTGCTATTTTAAAATAGCAAAACACTGTTTCAAAATGCATTTTGTGTGTAGACGCGTTATTTTGAAATAACTTATTTTGAATTAACTATTTCAAAATAAGATATTTTGAAATAACGCTGTAGTGTCGATATAGCCTTTGAAGATCTGGAGCCAATGTCCCATTGAATGTCACTGTGACTTACATGTGGATTTTAAAGGTATTCAGTTTTTGCTATGTTCAGTTGTTTGTTTCATTTTCAGAAGTGACTTAAGCACTGAAGAGTTTTACATCCCATTGATTTTCAGTGAGATTTGGGTTCCTTAGTGTGTGTGTCACTTCTGAAAATTAGACTAAATTAATTGAGCTTTGCAATGCTGAACAGAGCAATGCCTTTTACAAATCTGGGCCTTAGGCACTTTTGAAAATGTTGCTCCTAGTTCTTAGTCCAAAAGCAAAATTGCTCTTCACTACGTCCTTAAAATTCAGTCAAGTGCTTAAAGGAGTCTGTGGAAGCTAAAGGTTACTTACCCTGGAAACCCCTACATTCAGAAGAGAATTGCTCAGCCCAGTGCTGGCTGCTCTTAAGGCTAAGACCAAGACTTTGAGGACACATAGCTCCACTAGCACATTTGAAATGTAGGCTTACGGTTAGTTGTGTTGGGGCCCCAAAAATCAGGTGGGCAGATTTAATGAGCACATCTGAATATTTGGCAGCATTTGTGATTTCATGGTGACTCAGAGACTTTGAAGAAAATGGAAATGTGCTCAAGATAAACGCAAGGTCATAACTAGGCCTTAATCTCACTTTCCTCAGTGTCTCTGAGGCCTGGTCAACCTAAAATACACAATTCCAGCTATGTTAATTAGGTAGCTGGAGTCAGCGTACCTTAAAATGCCATCCACACAGCGAGAGGCTGACAGGAGCACAAGCTCCCGTCAGCTTCCCTTACTCCTCGCAGAACGAGGATACCGGATGCTGCCGGGTGTGGCCCTCAGTGTTCAATTTACGAGTCTACATTAAACCTGCAAAATCAAATACCAATAGATCGACCTTCAGGAGGTCAATCTTGCTGGTGTAAACATGCCCCAAATGTCTTTTTCTGTGTGCATATGATTATATACTAGCAGAAATACTCGGCGTAGCACGGGAAAAATATAGTAAAAGGTGTGATGAATGAACTATGTGAATTACATTAACATAGCATATTTTATTGGAAATACTTTTCTCTTATATATTACTTTAAGAAATTAACATAGTTAGTGATGTGCTTAGAAAACGACAGAGCCCATAGGGTCCCTTTTCTCAATCCCCACAAATCAGGAAGGTCCATGTTCCCTTAAAGACTCTATGCAAACCAATGCCTGCAGCCTCCTTGCCAGAAGCCCTGAGAAATGGAGGAGATATCTCCTGGGCTCTGCAGCAGCAGCAAATCACTGCTCCCCAACTAGCCACTCCCCGAATGCCTTCAGTGCACGTTCCATGGGGCAACCTGAATGGACTTCCTAGTGGCAGCTGGACTGGTTGCATTGATCAGACAAAGCGAAACACCTTCAGACCAGGTGCAATTAGTGATATCTAGATGATCAGAACATGAAGCACCTGAACATACCTGTTCTAATGAGAATAGGCTGTTCCGAGTGTTCTGTGTCATCCTCAGGCTCCACGGTGCTCAAAACCTTGTCCTCCTACTCACCTCCTCTTTGTACAGTGAGCTGAATACTGCAAAGTGCATAATGCCAGTGGCACTTGCTGATAACACACACAGCCTTGCCAGGAGAATGCACGCAGCCCAAAGAAGGGCAAGTGGTGGGATGGCTCATTTGGGTGTGTGGGGGGAGGGAAGCAACTTTAATTTCCAGAAGGGGTTCAGCCAGAGTCCGGCTGCATGAAGATGTTGAGAGGCTGTGATAGCTGGAGGCTTCTCCCAGCCACAATTAGCAAGGTTAGACCCCAGCCAGCATCAGCCACATTTGGGTCTGTCCTGGAGACCTGCTGGTGCCCTAGTATAGGGGAGGTTGCTGATTCTCTGCCCTACTGCAGCCTCTCCCCCGTGGGCTTTCCCTTGATGGTGCTGCAGGTGCCCACATGCTTTATCCTCTAGGATCTCGTAGTTGCAGTTTGTGTGACACACTTAATAGAAGAGTCCAGCAAATGCCTATGATCAGGCACTACTAAAAGCTAATTATCAGTGGGCCCAATTGGGACTCTTCAGGAACCCATTTCTAGATATAACCAATACAGTGATTGATGTTAGGAAATCAGGAGTATCTGTGCAAAATTTGGTGTTTCAGAGATCTTCCATTTCGGAAATCTTTCGGAATTATCAGTGGGCCCATTTGGGGCTCTGCGGGAATCGGGGGAACCGATTTCAAGATGTAACCAATCCAGTTATTTAAGTTAGGAAATCAGTAGTATCTATGGAAAATGTGGTGTTTCTAGCTCTCACTGTTTCGGAGATCTTTCGGGACAAACAAACTTTCAGAAATATGTATAAGATAAGATGTAAAATATACAAACAGCAAGGAAGATTGATCAATCTATCTGAGAGTCCATCAGATACTTCCTGTAAACGAATACATTGCAATCAGCTGTAGCCTTACTGAATGACTTTGTCAGGAGGAGAGGAAGATGGCTGGAGACTAGTAAAAACAAGATATAATTTTGTACACAGCTCTTGACATGAATATAGAAGAGCTGGGAAAGAGAACACTGAAAAAAAGCAGGAAAGTTTGTGAATTTTGTTAAGTTTTCTCAAATGCTGTATTGATCCTTGAAATGAAAATTTCTGTGTTTTGTAGCCTGGTCCATTATAATTGGATTACTACTTTGTTCTCACAGAGTAGGTCTACAATGCATTTTAAAACCCATATCAGCAAGTTTCAGCATACAAATCTATAGGCTAGTGTTTCCCAGTTGGTGCTCTGTGGAAGTTGGGTTCCGCGAGAACTCTGCACTCCTCCGACCCCTCTTAAAGAGACAGAGTTTTGCAGTGGGACTTGATGGGTCTCTTTTTTGGGGGGGGGAGGGGGACTCAACAAGTTTTACCCTGGGAAACACTGCTATAGGCTATTAAAAATAGCATTGTAAACATCGTGGCTCAGGTTCTGAAGGCCTCCCTGGGTTTTAGAGCCTAAGCCAAAACTTCTCCACAGCTTCTTCTTAGCCCTGTACCATGAGACCCCAAAGCCCAAATCTGTCAACGCTTGCTCTGAGACTCACTGCCGCAGGTTTTAAGTGCATTGTAGACATGCCCCCAAACCAGATTGTCATAGTTTATAGGTTTTGATGAAGAATCTCTGAAAACGTTTACAGTGGTAGTACTAATTTTCTGTATCACTGGATCACAGAAAGGTGGTGAAGTAAGAAACCTGCGACATTACTGGTATACGTCCTGGCCAGACCAAAAGACACCAGATCAAGCACCACCCCTCCTACAGCTGGTGCGGGAAGTGGAAGAGGCCATGCAGTGTGCAGAAGAAAACAACGCCCCAGTCATTGTCCACTGCAGGTAAATGAATGCATAATTCATTCTCCATGGAGTGGAATGCCAGAGAGTGTCTTAACGACATGGGCAAAGTAAAGAGAAACTTCATGCAAATGCAGGGAAAACAGGATGAGTAACTTCTAAAAGGTGTATTTATAATGTATAAAAAGAGAAACTGTTTCATCAAAGGGAAATTTAGTCTGGGAGGCATGCGGGGGGCCTCATACAGCCAGTAGTAAAATATCCCTGGAGTTTCTAGAAGTTATAGATGTATAATTTTCTAACACACAAAGCTTTGTGACTGGCTTAGATTGTCTATATTAGACATCATGTTGGTGCATAAAGAAGAATTGGTGTCTGAGCTTACAAGTGAGGTTGCCGAGGTACAAGTAATAAAGATCTAATTTAATTTGCTCTGTGCAAACAGAACATAGTCTTGATCAATAATCTAGATCCCTGAGTCTTTAAAAAGACCAATTTCCCAAAGAATACATCTACACTGCATGCTGATTTTGAGATAAGCTATTCCAGAATGGTTATTCCGAAATAGCTTATTTCGAAATAGCACTTCTATACTGCAGGGAAGCCTCAAAATTAGTCTGAGGCAGGCTTCCCCAATGTAGATGCGCTATCTCGATTTAGAGCCCCAAGAAACACTGGGGAGGAATAACTTAGAATGGCCCTAGGGAGGGGCTGTTTCGAAATAGCAACAGTGAAGCATCTAAACACGTCTTATTTTGAAATAGCTATTTCAGAATAGGCATTATTCCTCGTAGAATAAGGTTTACAGATTTCAGAATAAGCTGCCCATTATTCAAAATTATTTCAAAATAACAGAATGGCCATGTAGATGCTCACCTTGTTATTTTGAAATAACAGTGCAGTGTAGAAGCACCCAAAGTTATTGTTAATGGTGAGTAAAACTGGATGGAGGGGAATATTTGAACATAAAAATGCAAATGGTAACTGGAAGTTATTGGGTCGTAGTGGATAACCAATTGAACATGAGTTCCTACTGAGGTGCTATAGTTAAAAGGGTAAATACAATTCTTGGATGAATAAACAAGAGAATATCAAGACTAAGGAGTTATTACCTGTGAACAGAACACATTGGAAAGGGTTCTGAAAAGAGCTGTAAGAATGATTCATCATAATCATAATGATCCCCTTTGGCCTTAAAATCTGTGAATCCTTGTATGACTTTCACTGAAATCTCGCAGTAGCTTTCACAGGCAATATTGACCGAAGTCCACTATGTTAACAGACAGCTTCATATTTTGCTTTGCTTGCTTCTCTTACCCTCTGGCCTACTGTGTGGTCTTTCCATCTCCTGTAGCATACTGGTGATTTTTTGAAATGTAGGACATTTGGTCATTTTTCTTAGCTAGGCACCTAGAGAATTCTAAATGATGAGGGGCTAGAGCAGTGTCAGATTTTCTCAGATACTGTTTTGCATGAAATATATGCTTTAACGGCAATATGCTGACTTATTCAAGGTCAGGAAGTGTACCAAACCATAGACCAAGCCCTAAGATATGCCGAACCCTATTCCCATTGGCTTCAGTGGGAAGTGCAGTTATTCAGCGCATCTCAGGATTCAACCCTCTAGGAGAGCATAAACACTGCAAAGATGCAAATACTATCAGCCTTCTTAAATATAAAACAGTCCATTTAAAAAAAAAGAAGATCCTCATCCCAAAAATATTCCTAACAAGTACAGTACATGTTAAAGGTAAGATGTTATTCCTAGCCTAGGCTTGTGGGTAAGGCACTGGTCTTAAAGAGCTGGGTTTCAGGTGCTGCTTCTGATTCTAACTTGCTGTGTGACTTTGGCCAAATATCTTTACCTCTCTCTTCTCAGCTTTCCAGGTTGTAAAATAGGGGTGCTACTCACCTTCTTTTGTTAAATGCTTTGATAGGTATGGATGAGAAGCAGTGTAGAAGATCTGTGTATTATTTGCTCTTTGTATCAGTGTAGCACCTAGAAACCATGTCAGCCTCCAGGCCTTAGAATGCCAGGTGCTGTACATACACATAGGGGCTACGTCTACACTGGCATGATTTTCCGGAAATGCTTTTAACGGAAAAGTTTTCCGTTAAAAGCATTTTCGGAAAAAAGCGTCTAGATTGGCAGGACGCTTTTCCGCAAAAGCACTTTTTGCGGAAAAGCGTCCATGGCCAATCTAGATGTGCTTTTCCGCAAAAAAGCCCCGATCGCCATTTTCGCGATCAGGGCTTTTTTGCGGAAAACAAATCTCTGTTGTCTACACTGGCCCTTTTGCGCAAAAGTTTTTCGGAAAAAGACTTTTGCCCGAACGGGAGCAGCATAGTATTTCTGCAAAAGCACTGACAATCTTACATGAGATCGTCAGTACTTTTGCGGAAATTCAAGTGGCCAGTGTAGACAGCTGGCAAGTTTTTCCACAAAAGCAGATGATTTTGCGGAAAAACTTGCCAGTCTAGACACAGCCCGGGTGTGTCTACACTGCAGCGTTATTTCGGCATAACTAGTGTTATGCCGAAATAACAATGCGAGCGTCTATACAGCAATTCTGTTATTTCGAAACAATATAGAAATAACAGGAGGCTTATTCCGACTTCTGTAAACCTCATTCCATGAGGAACAACTCCTTTTCCGAAATAGATATTTCAAAATAGCTGCAGTGTGGATGTTCCAGTGCTCCTATTTTGAAATAGCTCCTCACCAGGGCCATTCTAAGTAATTTCTCCCCAGTGATTCCTAGAGTGTTAAATTGAGGTAGTGTGTCCACATTACGGGAGCCTGGCTCGGACTAATTTTGAGGCTTCCCTGCAGTGTGGATGCTCGATTTTGAAATAAGCTATTTTGGAGTATATCTTCTGGAATAGCTTATTCCGAAATAAGCGTGCAGTGTAGACATACCCATAGTAAGAGATTGTTCCTGCGGTGAAGAGTTCACCCTCTGAATAGACCAGTGGTTTCCACACTACAGGTTATGACTCAGTACAGGGTCATGGAATGTCAGGCACTGGGTCACATTGCTGCAGGAGGATCAGGTGACCAGTGGAGGTGGTAAGACAGGCCTGTCCTGGTACTGCAGACTGTTCTGCACCCCAGAAACAGCTGGCCCCTAGGTGGGATAGAGCACGTACAGAGCTCTGTGCACTGCCCCTGCCCTGAGCGCTAGCTCCGCACTTGCATTGTCTGGGAACCTGCTGCTGGCTGCTTCCAGGGCACACTGCTTCTGCAGTGGCAAGAGAGGCAGGAAGCTGCCTTAGCATTCCCGCTGCACCATTGACCGGGAGCCGCTCAAGGTAAGCCCCTCCTGCCCCAGCCCTGATCCCCTCCCCAGAACTGGAGCCTCCTCCGACAGCCCAAAGCTCTCATCCTTAGCCCCGCCCTGGAGCACATACTCCAGTCAAATTCCGTTGGGTCACTGACACCAGCGATATTCTTCCACTGGGTCATGAGGAAAAAAAGTGTGAAAACCACTGAAATAGTCAAAACCAATGAAGGCTGGGAAATGGGATACAGCACAAAAGCAGACGGTGGGGAATTGAGGCTCCCAGACAGTGACTTATCGAAGGCCATACAGGAAGCTTGTGGCAGCACCAACAGCGGCGGATTTAGGGCAGGGCGAGCGGGGCGGCTGCTCCGGGCCCCGCGCTTCCCAAGGCCCCGCGCATGCACTGTGTCAAAGGGGGGGGGGGCGTGAATTTCGCTGCCCAGGGCCCTGCGGTGCTGCCCTGGGCCCTGCAGCACTCTCATCCGCCCCTGAGCACCAGAAAAGGATCCTAGATCTCCTAGTCCTCATCCATGCCTTAAAAGTAAGATCATCCTTCCTCTGTAGTGCCTGCATTTTGTCATTTTAACCAGGTTCTGCTACAGCTTAAAACCATTTAAAAAACAGCTGTTGTTAGCTCCAATTCCCTAACAAGCATAGACAGGAATTTCTTCCTGAAAATTTAAATAACATGGTCAAAAGCCTGTCCTTAGTGATCAGGGAAACCATGCTAGAACTTTGCTAGCCACAGCCCTGTGTGAGTCCAATTGTTGCCTGCACACTTGTTGCTGATATTTCTGCGCTATGATTTTAACACTGTTTAAATGGAGGGAGATTTTCTGGAGATTGTGGAGGGTAATTATTCCTGCAACTGCTCACTTAATTATTTCACATGCAGAAGTGTTGTCAGCTTTGCTGCTCACTCTTCATGGAGGTGGTAAGAGGAGTTCACAGCTTCTCTCTGCCACAATAGCGTAGCTCATGTGAGAACAAAATCAGCTTCAGTCTTTAACCACGACTGAAACAGATACCCAAAATGCCTTTGCATTGACACAAGAAGAGAAAAGTCAGTGGTTTCTTTAATGGTGAATTGTTGCATCCTGCACAAATCAGAGAATTCTGAGATTCCAGATCTGAATGACTTTGGAAGAGGCATCAGATTTACCATCTGTATTTGTGTCTGTCATAATTATTTAAACAATATTTATCATGTCATGTATGAATAAAAACTCCTCTTGAGACTTGCAAGCCCGGGAGATCTTTCAAACATGAACAGACCAAGGAATAATGGTTATTTGGCATCTCTGTTACTTAAGGGTTTGTCTGCACAGCAGTAAAACACTCTGGCTGGCCAGTGTCAGCTGACTTGGGATCATAGGGTTCCAGATGTGGGGCTGTTAACTGCAGTGCAGACATTAAGACTCAGGCTGGAGCCCGGGCTCCTTCTCCCTTACAGGGCCCCTCATCTAAGTGCTAAGTTCTTTTGAAAAGATCTGCTCACAGTTAAGAGAGAAGTCCTGTGGCACCTTATAGATCAACACAGGGGTTCTCAAACTTTGTGATACCATGATCCCACTCAAATTGCTCACGACCTCCCGGGGGGTCGGGACCCACAGTTTGAGAAACGCAGGATTAACAGATACTAACATGGATAGTAGAGTGGTCTTTCATAGGCCTGTCTCGTACAGAACACTAATGAAGCTAACTACAGCCATGCAAACCTTCCCGAAACATGCTTTGACATCTGCAGATGAATAGTGTAGCCTGAGAGCTATTGTTGTTATTATTATTATTACTTAAGTCCCAGTGAAGCTAATAGCTTTTTTTAGCAATTACCAGTGACTTTAAAATACACACACATGCCCTTAGGGATGATGGGGGATTCTGTTTATTTCACACATTTGAGAGCAGCCTCTGTACATGACAAATGCCATTTTCACATGTTTCTTTCTGGGCGATTTACCTACATCCTCCTTCCCTTTCTCCTCCCCAGTGCAGGGATTGGGAGGACTGGCTGCTTTATTGCCACCAGCATTTGTTGTAAACAGTTGAAATACGAGGGCATAGTTGACATACTGAGAACAACTTGCCAGTTACGGCTAGACAGGTAAGAGAATCTTTTTCCTTTCAAAAATTAAAAAATGTTTCCCCATGTTTAAGGGGGGGAAAGAAACAGGAGTCAGGACAAAAAAAAAATCTCAGGTCAGTGGGTAAAATTTTCAAAAACTACCTGAGCTTAAGTAGTGTCTGTGAACCCAAGTGCAACTGACTTTTAATGAGATGTAGGTTTCTAAATCACTTTGGCCTAAGTTTCAAAGGTATTTAGATGCCTAATACTCAGTAAAATCAGTGGGAGTTATGTGCTTAAATACCATGGAGGATCTGGGCCTTAGATTTGGTTGAGAATTTTAAATAGCATCTTCCTTCGGTGTTATGGTATTAGTCAATGTTATCAAAATTGTTAAATCCAGCAGTAGATGACAGCCCCGGTGAGTCACATTTGCACCAGATCATCAGCTGGCATATCTGCCATGACTTTAATGGAGTGACAGCTAATTTATTTGAAGGGAACCACAGCTCATTGACACCAACTGTGGATCTGGCCCACGGTTTATCCAAAAGAATACGTCTCAGAGGCCCATTCCTCTCAGAATCACAGAGAGGCACGCCGCTGTAAGGCTGGAACACAGCGTAGTCTAGCTGGAATTGCAGGCATCAGTGGAAGGGCTCTGCAGTATGGAAGCTGCTAATAGAGTAGGCTGGGGGGTGGGGGTTGCTTTTGCATCGGCAAGAGCCATTGGCAGACGTGTGAAAAGAGACACAAAGCTCTCCACAATCAAAAGGTTTCTACTTAAAGGTTTGTCATCATGCCAGTTGCATTTGATTTTGACTACAAAGTAGATGGACTTGATCTTTGCACCAGAGAGATTATTTTTCTTCTCCCGTTGGCTTGAAGCTCTGTCAGAACATGTCTCGATGCTCTTGCTAATGATAATAATAAATGGAGTGAGGGGAAGAAATGTCATGACCAATATACCAAAGATTTCTAAAAAATGAATCAAACCCACCACCCCATGCTGAACCTTACATCAGACGAGCAGGTCTGCTGAGTGGGAGGTAGAAAATGAAATGCTTTTCACCCTGCTGCGGTCTTGATAGGCAGAGACCTGAAGAGGTGCTGGTGGTTTGGCTGTTTCAATGGAGGTCAACCCAGACACTGCACATTCACAAAAGAAAAAAGAAAACACTGAATAGAGCATTGGTGTGGGCTAGCACAAAGGGAGTCGCTGGATCCGAAATGCTCTCTACTGTCTGAGAATAATATGGGAGTGCATTTCACAGCCAGATAGCCACAGAAATGAGAGTGAAGGGTGTCCAGTCAAAAAATAGGACTCTGTAGCACTTTAAAGACTAACAAGATGGTTTATTAGGTGATGAGCTTTCGTAGGCCAGACCCACTTCCTCAGATCAAATAGTGGAAGAAAATTGGCACAACCATATATACCAAAGGCTACAATAAAAAAAAATGAACATATGAAAAGGACAAATCAAATTTCAGAACAGAAAGGGGATGAGGGGGGGTGAGGTAAATGTCTGTGAGCTAATGATATTAAAGGTGATAATTGGGGACGCTATCTTCGTAATGGGTAAGATAATTAATGTCTTTGTTCAGACCGAGGCGTAAAGTGTCGCCTCCGTCTAAACAAAGACATTAATTATCTTAACTGGGGAAACTATCATTGTAATGGGTAAGATAATTAATGTCTTTGTTTAGACGGAGGCGACACTTTACGCCTCGGTCTGAACAAAGACATTAATTATCTTACCCATTACGAAGATAGCGTCCCCAATTATCACCTTTAATATCATTAGCTCACAGACATTTACCTCACCCCCCTTCATCCCCTTTCTGTTCTGAAATTTGATTTGTTCTTTACATATGTGTTCATTTTTTTTATTGTATCCTTTGGTATATATGGTTGTGCCAATTTTCTTCCACTATTTGATCTGAGGAAGTGGGTCTGGCCCACGAAAGTTCATCATCTGATAAACCATCTTGTTAGTCTTTAAAGTGCTACATAGTCCTGTTTTTTGTTTCAGCTACACCAGACTAACACGGCTACATTTCTATCACCAGTCAAAAAATTTGATTTCTCCAAGAGGTATATTTTTAAACACTAGCCTGGCAGGGATGAGAGCTCAGAAGAAGAGGAGGACACACCGTGTATTTAAATGTGCCTAATATCTTACTGCCTCACCGCTGCTATATTGGGTGAAATCAGACTGTGGGGGCTGCTTCTCCCCGGTCCCTGACGGTCATTAGTGGGATGGGTTAGGGAACAGCACTGTGAATCACGTGAGAGAGGTGTGATAGCCAGCAAGGTCCTCCTGCTTCCCAGGAATGGGGAGGGGGGTTAGCTGCCCCTTTGAAACCATCTATCCCTCCGTCTGTGTGCCGTCACCACCACTCCCCCAGCCCCCGTCACAGTGTGGCCCCAGGAGCGGCACAGGGAACGAAGCAGCCCTTGCAAAGGAGTAGAGCAGATAGCAGCCTCTTTGACCACGCACCACTGCACAAGTTTAGAAGGCAGAGAAGACAGACTGAGCAGAGTTTGAAGAGGGACATGACGGCTGTGTTGGGACTGGATGAGAGGTTGGAATGAGCAGGGGAGGGGAACATAGAAACACACTATAAGACACACAGAGCCATAGTGCCGTGATGAGCATTGGCATTAAGAACTCTTCTCTGGCTTGTAAACAGCAGGGAACATCATCAGAGAGTCCGTGCCATATCTAATGTCCAGAATCTGGTTTGGGGAGGCTAATTTTACTAACATGCAATAACAGACATCAAAGGAAACCTTTTCCTTGTGATCGTTCTGGAGTCAGGCATTATCAGCTGAATGTGACAAGAGAGCAGTGCAGCTCCCATCCTCCTGAACCTCTGACCAATGCTACCTGCGAAAGAAGTGGTCTCTCTTGATGTTTATGGAAAAATCATTCCCATCACAGTAGCTGCAGAGAGCCCTAGATAGAGTTTCATGACACTACTTGTTGTCTGAAGTGAGACTACATAGAATCCCCGATGGGTAGAGGATTAACAGGAGTGTTGTGAGCAAAACACGAGAAGTCATTTTTCCCCTCTATTCTGCACGGATTAGGCCTCAACTGAAGTATTGTGTCCAGTTCCAGGCACCACATTTCAGGAAAGATGTGGAGAAACAAGAAGGTCCAGAGCAGAGTAACAAAATGATTACAAGTATAGAGAACCTTTTAGTCTTTCCTGATAGACCACGTAGAAAGACTTAAAGAATTGGGTTTGTTTACTTTGGAAAAGAGAAGGACATGATAGCGGTTTACAAGTACATAAAAGGGTGCTACAAGAAATATGGAGAAAAATTGTTCTCCTTAACCTCTGTTGATAGGACAAGAAGCAATGGGCTTAAATTGCAGCAAGGGAGGTTTAGGTTGGATGTTAGGAAAAACTTCCTAACTGTCAGGGTGGTTAAACACTGGAATAAATTGCCTAGGGAGGTTGTATATTCTCCATCACTGAAGATATTTAAGATCCGATTGGATAGGCATCTATCAGGGATGATCTAGACCAGGGCTACTCAATTTTGGAAACCCTAGGGGCCACAATGGTACTCACAGCACATGCCGAGGGCCGCAACTTAAGTGTGGTTGCATTTACATGCAGATATATATGCAAATAGCTTCTCTCACTGATGGGCATGAATACAAAGGTTAAGGCAAGACTACACAACACATAGTCCCCATTTAAGTCAGTTCTGCTGATATTAATAAAATGCAATATTTACCTGATTTCCACCCATATGACAGCACTGCAGGGCTTAACTCAAAATAGGCTACGCAAATTGAGATGCATCAATTGCGTATCTTATTTTGAAATAGGGAGCCTTTACACAGCACTTATTTCGAAATAGAGCACTCTTCCTCCGACTTCCCTTACTCCTCGTACAATGTTGGTTAGAGGAGTTGGAGTAAGAAATCATCCAGCTTGATAGTATTTTAACACTATTTCGAAATAACTGCCTTGCAGACATGGACTAAGTTATTTCAGAGTAGCACTAGTTATTTCCAAATAGTGTTGCAGTGTAGACATAGCCTTAATGAGCAATGACAGTCCAGGAATTTAATTACTAAAACGCATATCAACAGAAGACCATTATATTGACTCGCCGTTGTGGAGCGTGTTCCCAGTGGAGGCCATGTTCAAAGGATCCCACCCACAGGCTGGGTGTAGAGCCCCGTGTAAACCCAAACTGCACTGCGGGCCACAAACAGATGGTATGCAGGCCACGTGTTGAGTAGCCCTGATCTAGACGGTGCTTGGTCCTGCCATGAGGGTTGGGGACTGGACTCGATGACCTCTCAAGGTCCCTTCCAGTTCTAATATTCTGTGATATGTTCCATTGGCAAAAAATATTTTGGGGTAACGTGATCGGTGGATCTGTGACTCCACAGCAGTAGTTCCTATTAAAGCCAGTGAGGATTTTCAGCTTATTGTCAAGCTAGTGGAACAAGGTTTCCATCTCATTTGGTCCCTTGCACGGGACCCATGTATTAGTCTTTGTACAGGAATCCAGTCCTAAAAATAGTCGGTGTGACAAAGAAAAGGCTGAGCGATGATTTCTGTGTCCCTTCAGCCAGTGTTCGGGGATGTTTGGTACCTTCTATTGATGGGGAAAAAAAGATATTTGAAAGGTCTCTGGTAGCAGAAAAGTGAAAATGTAGATTTTTATTTTTTTTTTTAGTCTGTGTCAAAGCTTGGACAGTGAACACATGATGTTTGGGGAGGGGAGGGGCGAAGGGAGAAAGCAGCAGCCTAAGCAGAGAATGAGATAAAAGGAAAATCATTTCCTGTGGTCTGCAACTAGATGGCCACCCCACTGTGTCTGTTGCCGCAACGTCAGGGTCTAACCTAGCTGTTAATGGAATTGCATGGGGAGTAATCACCGGATATGACTAACATTCCTTGTGTGTCACAGCCTGGTGGAGAGAAGTGCAGTGCACAGAAACACTCTGAAACAGATGAACAAAGCTGCTGTTCTGAATAGAGCAGGCTGATGAGTCTGCTCAGCGTGGAATGGGGTTGCTTTGAAGGGGTGCAGTGTGTTCCCCGCCCCTGCCAGTTGGTGCCAAGGCTGGGGGGGGGGGGAAAGCATGACATCACTCTCTTCCTACCAACTTTGAACCATATGTCTTCTGCTATCATTACACTTCTTCAGCTCCTTGCGTTAGGGGCCAGCCACAATGCAGGGAAGTAAAAGGAAGGAGGCCACTGAGTAACGCTCTGGCCCTGTGATTACAAGTGTTGTATTTTTCACATATTGGGCCAGATTGGCTGAAGATAAAGCAGAAACATTTACCTCTCTGTGCCATTTAGGCCCTTTGTGTCACACGACACCATCTGCTCTCCCTTAGCTCAGGAAGGGGCAGCTTTCACTGATCTCCTAGGGAGTCCACTGCTGGCCAAATAAGCCAGTAGTTTCCAACCTTTTATACCGCCGACAGGCAAACCCATTCACAAACTGCTGGTGAACCAGTGATGTTTTTATTTGCATATTTATTATGCAAGTAATGAATACACAAATATGCAAATAAAATGTGACCGGTCCACCAAACCTCATACCTCACTGCCCTGACTCCTGCCCCTCCACTCCCTTGCCCCAGGCCCCTCGTACATTCCAACCCTGACTCCTGCACCCCCCCCATATTCCCAGCCCCCTGCCCTGAGCCCCCCCCCCACACACACATATTTCTTAGTGATAGAAATGTATGTCCTGTTTTTTGTTATATTTCTTAGTGTAAGAAATATGTTATTTTCACACACACACCCAGTCGAGTATCTCATAAGCAGGACCATTAGTGGCAACCATCTGATGGGCTCCTATGGGGCCAGGACCAGAGCAGGGAGGGGCCACAGCTCCCTCGGCAGGGCAGACTCTGTGTGGTCAGGCTCACGCAGGCGCCCAGCCTGGGATCACACTCAGCAGGGAAGTTACCCTCAGCAACACTTGCTGCCACCACCGCGGCTGGGCCAGACGGAGGGCATGGGACAGGTAATGGCTGGGCAGCTGCAACCTGCCTCCCACAGACTGGCCCTTCTCGCCCCGCACTGTGTCCCAGCTCCACCCCACATATGCCCCTCCCAGAAGTGCTGGCAAAATCCAGCATCCCAGCCCTCAGCTATAGCCTCCACCTCCTCCAACAGCTCGCAGGACACCAGCTGTGCAGGCTCTGCACCCCCTCCTCCACATCCCCGTCCACCTGCCTGCAGGGCCGTGCACCTCCTCACTCCACTTCAGTCCCACCAAGGCGAGGCCTGGTGGTGTGCTGCAGCCCGGCAGCCAGCCGTTCATGGCCCGGCACTTGGCCGCAGACTGCCAGTTGGGAACCACTAGAATAAGCAGTTACCATGCTTCTAGCTAAAACAGCAGTGACTCACTGCATGGGACAGCAGATGACATTCCTTTTGTCGGCTAATTATATTAGGGGTTCAGATTAAATCAGTTTTCATTTCAGGTTTTCGCTTCACCTTTTGAAGCAGAGCCGCAAGGTTAGACTGAAAGTCAAGTGAAACCCAGATTTCTGTTTTGAAAGTCCCTGCTAATCAGGTTGTGGGCAGCTCAGTCAGCAGTTTATGAACTATTCTCTTTTGAAATGTCTTTGTGTAGTCTGAAATCCCAGGAGCATTTCCTGGGTCGCTGAAGAGATTGCAGAGGGTGTCCTCCCGTGACATCAGAGAAAAAGAGGAAATGTCATTTCCTGCATGGCAGACATGTGGCCCAGTTGATAAGGCATTCGTTTGGCATTTGGAAGCCTTGGGTTAAATTTCCAGCTTTGCCACTGATCTGCTGGGTAGCCTTGGCTAAGTCCCTTGACTTGTTTCCCCTCACACCTGCCTTGTCTATTTAGACTGAATGCTTTTTGAGGCAGGGACTGTCTGTGTATTTATATGGTGCTTAGTATGATTCTTATAATATAAATGATAAATGATGAGACTGTCATTGAATTAGGGCTTCACTGAGAGAAAAGCAAAGTAAAAACCTTTTTTGTTCTGAATACCTCTCATCGCAAGACTCATAGGGGCATTTGGGGCCAGATCCAAATCCAGTGCAGTCGGTGGAAACCTTTCCATTCACTTCAGTCAATGGGCTTTGGAATAGGCTCCTGGGGCATATGTCCATTTCATTTTAGCTGTGCCATTCACCCATTGAGTGCGCTGTTTACATGTAATAAAAGGAATGCTTCCCTCCCTTTTTTTTCTGCTTTCCTTTTCAGGGGAGGAATGATCCAGACTTGTGAACAGTATCAGTTTGTCCACCATGTCATGAGCTTGTATGAAAAACAGCTCTCTAGAGCAGCAGAAGAATAAGCATTCATGATATTCCTAGTGGTTAAATCCAAGAGAACTCTTAACAGGAGTCAGATATATTTTAGATCTGATAAAAGACCTATGGTAACTTGGCGGTCTTTGTTAAACATCTATATATATATTTGTTTTACTTTGATATTGCTTTCTTTTATGCTCTTGTTTGCATCAACATTTAAGAGCTGAGATACTGCTTGTCTTAAACACGTGGCAGACATAATCACCAAAAAAAATATGGCTTATTTATACTGTAAATAAGAATAGTAGCTTCATTTGTTACAAAATCCAAAAAAAAAAAAAATCACTAGCTGTCTTGAATTTGTTATTTTTTAAAAATGATTTAATTGCTAATAGATCCAAATACAATGTGGAACTCTTTGAAACTGTCATGCTGAAATATGTACCGTATGTTGACTAAGCTTGAAATTAACTTTTTGCCTTTTTCTGATTGTTTTTACATTTTAAACTACCGAATACTGTGTATATCATAAACCTTCTGAGCCTCTGCATTAAATGATTCAAGTTGATTCATATTGAAATCATGTTTCACACCTCATGTTTGCTCGTGAAAAAAAAAAGAAAAATTCCACAAAATGTAGCAGTAGTGCCAGAACCAAGAGATGGGGTTAAAAACCAGTTAATTGGCAGGAATCAATTGCCACTTCTTTATCTCCAGTATATATTCCAGTGTCATCAAGAAAAGCCTGGAAAACTATGGTGACTATTAAAAATAAGTCTAAACCAAAACCCTGAATTCGGGCATTCCTCTGACCTTTGTGAGCATTATGAAATCTCAGCCTGGATCCAGATCTGAATTTGACAAATGGCTACTCTCTTTATGAGCCAGACTAAAATCTATGACACAGTTTCCCGTTACTGTTTTGAGCTTTTTAAACACAGATTCTGAATTTTGTGACCGGACCCCTTCTGTAATGAATAAAGGGGGGTCACTTCTTAACTGTGAAGTTATGCTGAGATTTTCAAAGTGGTCTGGGGCCTGGTCTACACTAGGGAGTTAGGTCGCTAGATCTGTGTTGCTCAGCGTTATGAACATCTACATCCCTGAATGATGCAGTGAAACTGATCTAAACCCCACTGCAGACAGTGCTAGCTCAGTGGGAGAATTCTCCCATGAAACTAGCTGCCACCTCTCAGAGGCACAGTACCTATGCCAGTGGCAGACGTTCTCCCTCTTCACTGAAAAGCTACAGCTGTGTCACTGCAGCATTTTAAGGATAGATAAGCCCTGAGAGAATGTCTCTGCCACATTTAGGTGTGTGATTGCAGCACGTTTGGACACTAAATCAAAGGTAGCTTGAGTAACAGTCGCAGTGAAGCAGCAGTAACGTACCTCTTGACTGCAGTGTAAACATACCATTACAATGTATGGGAACTGGGCATCCAAATCCCATAGGACGTTTTGAAAAATCACTGCCTTCATATGCTAACCAGCATTTGGAGATTTGCCTTTGAAAATAAGTTCAGACTGTCACTCTCCCTGGTTCCTAAAACTCCTGATCCGTGCAGCAATGGTTCCCTTCAGGCAATAGCGACTCTGCTGCTCTTAGCTGTGTTCTAGGCCCTGGTTCAGCAAAGGACTGCAAGCATGCACTTCGTTAAATGCATGTTTGAGTGCTTGACTGACCGTGGATGGACTGGAGAATGTGAGTTAAGTGGTTCTGCTGAACTGGGGTCCTAGTGATCAACTGAAGATATCAGCAACTTTTTTTTTCAACAAAAAACATTTCTATGAAGTGCTGAAAATTCTGAGAATTGATGGCACTTGCTGATCAGGAAGAGGTCAGGCAGCATTCAGAACAATAGGGGCGTGAGCCTGTTCTCACGGATGTTCTGCTATTAAGAGTAGGAGCAGAAGCAGGCCTGAGGAGCTGTGCATACAACTTACTGTGTCACTGTGGGGAAAGCTTTCCCAAAAGGTCAATACGTGTCTTCTGTTGGTTCAGTGCCTGTGTTTACCTTGTATCCGTGCCTCTGTAAAAACCCTGTCGGCAGGGTTTGCATGAATGTGGCAAAATGTGTTCTCTTTCAACCACTTGATTTTATTGCTGTATTTAAAATATTTCCTTCAGTGATATGCTAACCGAGTGACCTGGCATTCTTTTTTTAAAATACTGCTGGTAGTCATTAAATAGAGCAATAAACTTAAGCATTTTGAGCATAACATGACTGTTAGTTTTATGTAAAACTTACCAGCAATCCTACTCGCCTTGCTACCAACTCTTTTATAACGGTGGCGTCGTCCCTGTCTTACGACCTTTTCTGACTAGCATTGTAAGTGGTACACCATCCTCCTCTCTGCCCCGTCCCAATAATGTTTTAAGATGTTCGCTGCCCTTGGGTGTCAGGCTGAATAAGTGAAGAAAACAAACTGGTTTTCACACGATTTATACTGTGTGTCAAAAAAATATTGCTGAAGGGGATAGCGAGGTGGGTGTGGAACAGTAGCTAAACCTAAGTATTTGTCTCTTTTCTGAGGAAAACTCCTAGTAGTGAAGCATTCCCCAGAAAACAAAGTAAGAATTACAGTAAACAGCAGTCCATAAGATCCATCCAGAGGCTCAGCTGGTGTAAATCAGTTTAGCTCCATAGACTTCAGCCTAAGGAAGATGGGCTTGCTGCTCGCTTCCATTTTGCATCGGTAGCATGCTCTGAGGGGCTCTTGAAAATGTACGGCCAGTTTCACCAGTGTGTTCTAGCTGCTTTGCCTTGATTCACTGAGTCAAAGCAGCCATAAACCTGGCTTAATGGACTGGTTACAATGGCTGTACAGCTGCTTTGCCTCACCCCAGGCAGAGCATTCTAGTTAATCATGCCCAAAATGTTCAACTGCCTTGCGCAATATTATGTTTAACTGACTCGGCACTAATCTGCCTATTTATTGCTTTGCCCTGCCATAATTAACATCATTCACGTATTTCCCTCTCTCTTTATCGACTTTAAGAACTGAGAGACTATTCGCACATCTTGTCTGACCTCTTGTGGCCTTCTATGACTTTATATGTAATTTTAGTGAGCTTTTCAATAGAGCAGAGGAAGGCGAGCGCCTGTATGGGGAAAAGTGTTTCAAATAGTCAGAATTACTTCTTTCCTGCTGCTTACTAGAGTTAAATGTTTAGCTGCCCTGCGAAGGACAGGGGGAACTAAGCTTACAGTGGGTGCTACCGCTTTCCTTACTGGAGACTCTTTGTCTAGGGAAAAAAAACCCAGGCCTGGCACACTTTACCTGCTCTCTCCACAAAGTCCAACAAGTGGCCTTAAATCAGAGACCTGAGCATCTGTAATGCCATGTGTTTCCCTCTGGACCACAAAAAACTCCGGTGTCCAGCGTATGGTTTCACCCTACAATTATTTTTCTCAGCAAAATCAGCTATCGTCTCTCTTCTGTCCTGGCTTGTGAGCAGTCCCATGCTTCAGAGCGTGAAGCGTGTGGTGAATAGGGGAACCAAACTGGTCGTGAGGAGGGATCTGTGTGGCGTTCCTCCGACTCCCACTGGCTTGCTGGGTGATTTTGGGCTTCCTGCTTGCATCAGTTCCCGCCCCAGCAGCAGAATGAGAACAATGGCACTTCCCGTCCGTTAAGTGCTTTGAGATCGAGAGATGAAAAGTGCTATGTAGCAGCCAGGTATTATCGTTTTTATATGAACACGAAGGTCAAGCTAACTCTTAAGCACGTTGAGAATCAAAGTCTAAGTGTTTTGTTCTTACTCTTGCAAACTGTTCACAACAGACTCTTGTCAGTCACCTAAGAGCACTCAGATTTATGGCCAAGACTTTCAAAAGTTAGTATGACCTTCATTTTTAGGTGCCCAACTTGAGAACTTCCTGAAAATCAAGCACCTTTACCATGTCTCACGGTAGGCCCCCAAAATCACTAGACACTTGAACAAATCTTGGACACAGCTTGTGAACATACCGTGGTAAAGTAGCTCCAGTTATCTGGGGGATTGATTCCCACCCCTGAGATATTTATGTAGAATAAAATGTTTGAGACTGAAGAGGTCTGTAAACAACAGGGTTATCCGTTTTGGTCCCCTGCAGTTTCAGGTAGAGACGGTAGGGGGAGTAGAGGGACTATGAAATATGCACATAGACGATCCTAGGAGGTGGCTGTCCGAAACTGGATGGGGGTGTAAGCTTTAACTAAGATGTCAGTGTTATAGTCAGTAACATTGTTATCCGGGGGGACATGTTAAACAGAAACCAAGAGGTTAAGTTTACATCTTCTTAATGATAACTGGGACCCATTCATTTTCTAAAGGGAAACTAATATTTTGTAATGTTTATTGGAAAAAAGTATATTTTCTGTGAGGCTAAACTTTCTTCCCCACCCAGCCAAGCATAAACATATGGGTATAACTTCTGACATTTGTGATGGTAAATGCTAGTATACAGTAACAAGAGGCAGCTTAGGGCTCCTGGAGGGGAAAATAGTTTAGCAGCATTCAAGAGAGAATTAGAAATGCAATGAGTGTAAGTAACATTTGCAGCTGTACTTGTGAGGTCAAAGCATTCTGAGGGCTCATAGTCCTCATGCTTCAGTGTGCACACAGATTGCCTTTGGAAATTAAGAAGGGATTCTTCCCTTCCCCCAGACAGTTGAATGCATTATACTGCAAAAGTAGGTGGAGTTCTTCACTTTCCTCACAAACTCCAAATGCATTAGTACAATAGACTCCACATTCCAAATGGAATTCGACAGCTGGGGATGAAATTCACTTCCACATAAGTGGCCTTCACAAGCACGTCTATACCAGAATGCGAGACATGTAGCACACTTGCAGCTGGTCCAGATCAGTGGACTCGGGCTTGGGTCATGGGGCTAAAATTTGGTATGTAGACATTTTACAATTTTACAGCTCTGCAAATTAAGCGTTGCAAGCCAGCCACAGGTGTTTAAAAGCTATGTGGACATACCTATAAGGCCCAGAAAGGCTACTTTGCATTACGATCATTTTATTGATGGGGAAGCAGAGAGAAGCTAAGTGACTTACTCAGAGCTATGCATCAAGTTAGTTTCAGCACTGGCTGTATGGCTTGTGGGCAAATACTGGGCCCTGGGCTAGTTCTAATCCTCGAGTATTAACTCCTGATGGGCCCCCACTGCTATATTTACCTGCATGGCCACAGGTACTGGTGAAGCCCACTCCCGTTGTCCGTGGATTGCTGTTCCCAGACAATGAGAGTTGCAGGAAATGTGTCCCTGTCCACACTGCTTCCCACCACTCCCATTGGCCAGGAACAGCGATCCCCAGCCAACGGGAGCTGCAATCACCTGTACCTGTGGCTGTGCCGGTAAACATAGCAGCGGTAACTGCTGCCATATTATTGCCTACCCCTGGCATGTAGTATCCAAAAGAAAGCTCCTATGTCGATGGACTGCCATGCAAAGCCCCAGTATAGATAGAATACCAGTATCCTGACTTCAGTCTTTTGTTCTCTCACCAGACTATGTTGCTCAGGTCCTGCTTTTCTTTGTCTCATCTCTCTCAGGCTGCAAACAAAATGTTCATTGTCACCACCTTCTGGGAATCATTCCGGCCCGCTGTGTTGCCAGCCCACTTCCTATGTGATCAGCTTCCTCTGCTTCTCCTTTAACGTCAGCACTTCTTTGAGTCCATACACCCGAGAATTCCCATAGCAGCATGTGTCTTATTACAAAGATTTCTCCTTTGAGAAACTGTAATGCTTCCCTGAGTCAAAGTTTTATTATTACGTCTGACTTGCGTTCCTCCGGTCCCAGTGGCAGCTGCAAGTCTTCTGTTTTCTTCTTATAAGGCAAAGGCTTTTTGCAGCAGTACTTCTCTCTGGGGATCCAAAGGGAAGAATCCTGTATGGCCCCTCCTGCACTAATCCTTCTCTTTTGCACCTTTAAATGGTGTGCCTCTGAAATGTGTGCATACAAAAATCAGCTGTAAAGAATGAGAAAAGGCTCTGGCACATGGGTCCACTGAGCAAAGGAAAGTTAGCTTAGTGGGGTTCTTATGTTGGTCAGACCAGAAGGAGAAGAAAAGGGAGTCTGTTACAGGAGTTAAAACAGAGGACTGAGAGTCAGGTGAGTGGGGTTCTATTCTAGATTATTCATAATACAGGCAGTCCCCAAGGAGCGGCCGCGCTACTGGACCAACCCAGCAGCACCCGAGCTGCTCTGCCCCAGGCGTCCCCAAGTCAGCCGCTGCTGAAACTGACCAGCGGCTGACTACAGGAAGCCCGAGGCAGAGCAGCTGACTTGGGGATGCCTGGGGTTCTTAAGTTGAATCTGTATGTAAGTCGGAACTGGTGTCCAGATTCAGCCGCTGTTGAAACTGATCAGTTTCAGCAGCGGCTGAATCTGGATGCCAGTTCCGACTTACATACAGATTCAACTTAAGAACAAACTTACAGTCCCTATCTTGTACGTAACCCGGAGACTGCCTGTATTCCAGATTTTCAAAGAGAGGTAATTAAATATGTCTTCAGGCATTTAAATGAGTAGCCTGATTTTTTAGGTATTGAGTGCCTATTACTCCCATTGGTTTAGTCTTTGCAGATTGGGGAAAATAATCCTTGCCCCGCTCATGGGTATGGTGAGGCGTAATTAATTAGATCTTTCAGTGAGCTTTGCTTTGTATTCGACATACAAAGGATTGCTGCTGGAGTGACTTAGTGGGGCCTGCAACTGTCATGAAAATAATTCAAGCAAAAAGCAGAGCATTGCAGGCACAGCTAAAATGCATGTAGAAAGGTCCCAAAGGGCTGGAGCATTTTACAGTTTAAAGTTTCATCGTGCCTTTCAAAATGGCCTGAAACTTAAAAAAAGACACATCTGCAATATTTTTTCAGACAAGTATCATCTGGGTGATTGGTTGGTTAGTTTGCTTCAGGGTGTGACTACAGATCAGGGGATGGATCCTCATTCCCCTGTCTTTGGATATTTCGCACTCAGACAGCCATAAACCTGTCCTAACAGGACAGCTGGGAATTCGCCTTGAGTCCCAGGAGTGGCAAAACTGGCTCTCCCCTCCCTGGCTGGTGATAGACTACTCTGAATTATGCCAAACTCCCCAGTGAGCACCAGAATTGGTAGAATGGAAAAGCAAAAAGTCAGGTTAGAAGCCTAAGTGGGAAAGACTTGGTATTTCAATAGGCTTGTGACACAAACTTGACATTTTTCTATAGGAAAATGAAAATGTGGCTTGAAAATCTCTTCTGTCTATCTTGGTTGCTTGTTTTTGCTTTGGAATTTTGAAGGGGGAGAAAGTGAAAAGTCATGTCTTGAGGGATTTATTAGTAGCAAGCAACAAATACTACCACAGACATTTGAAACCAGGACCAATGGACTTTACGTGCTATTCCATTTTGATAAAGGCATCTGTGTTAGTGGGAGTACCAGGTTCCACAGGAGTGAGAGAAAATATACAGAGCTGATATTCTGTAATAATTGAATCCCATTTTTATACAGCAAACACTACTGTGGGTGTTAAATTATGCCCGGCATATGGCTCTTCTGTGGCCTGTGGGAAAATACACATTGTTTCGATTTCTGTATATTTCTTTATGGCAGGTTTTTACCTTCTTGTTCTGCTAAGATATTAGAAATCATCATATGGTTGTATATTCCCAGGAGAAATTCCCATTTGAAAGGTTTTGCATGAAAGTAATTTCTCTCTGATGACCCTTGGAAACCAACTAGCAATGGAGATTTCTTTGTATTCAGTTCGTCATTTTGTTAGGCTCCTATTCTTCAAACATAACTGTAGGTTATTTCCCGGAGCCAACCTAGGCTAGACTCAGCTCTCATTGATGGAATCCATCAATGGAATCCAGGATAACCTACCTAACAGCACTTTGAAAGGACATCAAATAAATATAAACAATTTATGATCGCTACTTCAGCCACAGAAGAAACAAAAGGTTTAGTTTGGATCTTTTGGAATTGAGTTACATAAAATTGAAGGTTTTGGTCATGTACAGGTTAAACCTCTCTAGTCCGGCACCTTCAGGACCTGACCGGTGCCAAACCATGGAAAGTCAATATTGTCTAGCAGCATTAGCAACATTCCCACTGCTTTACTGGGCTTGTAGAAAACATTTAGGGGTAAATTAGAGCTAACCAGCAGCACAAAACAGTGAGAGCCAGGACTGTTGGCTGTAAACAAACTTTATGGGACCACGGGAAACTTGGCCACACTCGTGACAAATGGACATCTGGCTAACTTAAATCATGCCAGCCCACAGACGTTGTTAGACCATATGGTACAGGACTAGAGAGTTTCAACCTGAATTTGTTGTTTTAGCATTACTATTATTATGTCAAAGTGAAAGAGCAAAATGATCAGATTCTTCTATATTTACTCATATTTACAATTTATGGTCGCTACTTCAGCCACAGAAGAAACAAAAGGTCTAGTATAGATCTTTTGGAATTGAAAGAGTTATATAAATTGAAGGTTTTGGTCATGTACAGGTTAAACCTCTCTAGTACGGCACCTTCGGGACTGACCGGTGAAGTACCTGGTTCTGTGAGAACTCCCATTGATTTCAGCAGGATATTCCATCAGCAGAGTATGGCTGGGCGGCAGAATCTAGAGTTTAGTGCTGAATATAAAAGGGTAGATTTTCAAAACAGCTCAGTACCCATTTTCAAAAGAGCTCGGTTCCCAGTGGGGCACTTAAGTCAAGTGACCAGATTTGTGAACAATAGAAGCCGATGTAATAAAAAAATCTGTCCATTTGACTTAGGTTGTTCAATGAAGGCTGAGCTTTTTAGAAAATCAGGACTTTGGGGTGCTTTAGTAGAAGCACTTGGGTGCTGAGCTCTTTTGAAAACCTTACCCCAAATATTTTATATTTTAAAACACACAAATTAAAACAAAGGTAAGCTGAATATAAAAATGGCACCAGAGCTTGGTCAAGACCTTGGAATCCCACCCTGCCATATCTTGAGAAAAGCTGCAAGCAGCCATATCTTTGACCTTCAGAGGGGTTATTCTTATTATATAGTCATCATTGCCCTTCAGATTTTATCATCCCATTCCTCCAAGCACGTGAAACTGCTGAAGTCAGTGTAATGGATGTAACTACATAGCCCACAAGAGACCAGTATGTATTTAAAGTTTGAACTACTTAGATCCATATTTGTCCTGTGCTGAGGGACCCAGCTGTCTTCCTGAGATTGCAACTCTGTGCAGTACTTCACATCAGCCAAAGAATACAGAAGGATCCACTCATGGTCTGAAAATTCATTGGAAGGCTCAACCAGGATCTTGAAGCTCGAAGAGAAGGTAAACTTTACATCAAGGAAGGGGAATCTTTTTTTGGGTTGGGGGCCACTGACCCACAGAAAAATCAGTCAGGGGCCCCACACGAGTGAAAAACCTTCACTGTGGCCCCTGACTGAGAAGGAGAAAGACACTCCCCATATTCCCTTGATACACCAGAGCCTAGGAGTCCCAGCCTAGTAGATTTTGTGTGCTCCAGCCCTACAAGGGGTAGCAGGGGTGCTGGACCACCAGCACGGGCTCCACAATGCTGGGGGGGGGGATTCTAAGCCTTGGGAGCCAGATCCAGGCAAACCGGGGGCCACATCCATCCCACAGGCCTGAGGTTCTCCACCCCTGCTTTACATGAACAAATATTGCCTGTCATGTTGATGTACTAGATATCCTGCAAATGTCTTAGCTATGAGTAGCTGGGTGGTGAAGAGTTGTCTGACATGCTTAGCTTTATTTTAATTTTTGTTTTGTTCATTGTTTTGAGGTGGGAAAATTGGCCATTAAAAATCAGAAGCCTCAGGAAATAACACCTTGAAGCACCATTGTTCGAGGCATTTTAAAACCAGGCTTTCAAAAGCTTTCAAAAGTTTACTGAAGGGAATAATCCTACACTAGCTAGAGGTTGAACTAGACAACTTTTCATCTTGATCTTCAGTGACTGTCACAAAATTACCATTCTTGACACCAAATCTCTGTCACATATACTTTGTGTTTAGCATCCATTTCTCAAGACCCAACTT
Source organism: Pelodiscus sinensis (assembly GCF_052426305.1). NCBI lineage: Eukaryota > Metazoa > Chordata > Testudines > Trionychidae > Pelodiscus > Pelodiscus sinensis. Next base: position 114,521,204 of record NC_143056.1, on the reverse strand, counting down.
TACTTGCAGATATTTAATACGATATCATCATCATAATTATGGTGTAGTAACTACATTAGAAAGAATGGGTAAAAATCAACTCTGTGTGATGTGGGTCATCCAATTTATTTATGTTCCCCATGATTTATTTCTGTCCCTAAATGATTTGTCTACACTGTCATTTTTAGTCTTCCTTGCTCAGAAACCTAGGTACAAATTGACCCCTGATGATAGGCAGCAATATATGATAGCAAATGACATATCTTTTAAGTCTGATATCTTGGGCCCTTGAAATTGGTCCTACTAGAAAGCAAGATGGTAAAAAGCTCTGTATAAAGTAGCAAATACTAAGCAGTGTCATTTTTATTTATAGAAAAGTCGTCACTTGCTTTTTTGGGTTAAACAAAGGGACTTTGGAGGGAGAAGCAATTCTACATTTGGGAGGAGAGAAGGGAGCAGTGACACGTTAATTTGAACTAAGTCCTCATTCCACGAGGAGTAACTTAATTACTTAGTTTGAATTAGTTCGAATTAACAAGGACTTAGTTCGAATTAACGTGTCACTGTTGTGTGTAGCCGCACGGCAATGAGCTCGGGCTAGTGAAATTTCAAAATGGCGACATGATGGGAACATTTTCAATTCTTAGGCTTAGCCTTTGGGATGATACATGTTGAAATTGTTCTTCTGTGATAGTCCCCCACAGAAACTTACTGAAAAACACCCAACTGCAGAAATGGCACTGCAAAGCCTTAAGTCTGAGTGAATCAACCAGGGTTTTTTTTTTTTTCTGAATTCCATTCTGTCTTCCCTTTCCCCCTACCCAAGTTCTCACACATACTGAGAAGTGCAGAAGTCAAGATATTTTCATCATGGCGACCAGAATCATGAAAAGGGAAACTATGGTCCAGCAACATACCTCCATTAAAGTCTCTAGCTCTAGCTCCAGCTCTAGCTCCGAGATGCAGCATACATCCCAGACCACCAGGATTGTGGGAGGCAAGTACCATTTCAGTCTCTGGAAGTGAATGCCACCTCAAAGGGTGTTGTCATGGCTTTTAGATTATAAATCTGGCTAACATAAAGAGTCACTTTGCCTTGTAATGCTTGCATTTCTGAGTGTATGGAATAGGATGGTTGATCCAAATCAGTCCATGGTCCAGGCTAGATACCACAGGCAGAAAACAGGTCTTAGGAGGTTAAAACCCAATGCAAAATTCATGACAACTACAATTATTGAAACATTTGAAAAGCAGGTTTTCTAGTTAAGGTACTTAAATAGCCTTCATTCTCATAATACGGATTTGCCTCACAATCTGTCATATTTTTTTTATCTTCACAACAACCCCTGTGAGGTAGGGAATTGATAATATCCCCATTTTATAAATTGGGAACTAAGTTTCAGAGAAACTATGCTACTTGTCCAATTGAACCTGGTCTCAAGTCCTCCAGGCTTGTGCCCTATGCACTGAGCCATTGAAGGATCTTTCCCCACAACAAACAAATACCTTGAAAGCCACATTTCTGTTCCTCCGGACTAACATTTTTCTTCTAACAGAGGAAATTAAGTCAAGGAAATCTTCTGTCACTGTGGAGTCCTTCAGCATGGTGACACGCTCTTTTGAGATCCCATTAGGAGAAAGCATTCCTGAATTTGTGGAGAAGCCTCATCCACTGACAGCAGCTGAGGGTAAGCAGAACTCCATGCCACTGAAAAATCATCTCATAACCAGGACAGGAAAGATATTGGGTTTCAAAACAGGTGCCTTAAAGGAGCATGTCAAACCTGCATGTGTGAGTGCAGAAAGGGCATTGCGTGTGGAAAACATGTAGTTGAACGCACAAAATGGGTAACTATGCATGCAAATGGCTGGTTTCATTTGCAAATGACTGTCATGTATACTCATCTGTTTCATGAGGCATATATCAACTATTTATTTTTAGGGCCTTGCCCTGCACATATTGAAATTGATGGCAAAACTCCCATTGACTTCAAAGGTGTAGATGATTCTTTAGTGAGATCCAAATTATGCTCACCTTCCTTAGGCAACCCTCCCATCTGGGGATGTTCTGCCTAAGTAAAGCCAGAAGAACGTGCCTCTTGTAAATAAATGTGTAAATAAATAAGTTCTTCAGTCATCCATAAAGTCTTCCAGGAAAAGTGGAGTATACAAGATTTAACTATCTAATGTGAAACAGAAAGAAAGACTTTTTGAGTCTTCGGTGCTCATCTTGCACAAAAAGGGGACGGTCCCATTTTTACCTTTTCCTAAAAGTGCAGATCACTTTTAGTGAGCCCGTATAAGCCAAAATATAACTTCCCTGGAATCAATAGAGCTACATTCATCTGAGCTTTTCCAAAAAGGAGAAGAGATTATACAGTTAAGGTGGCCCCAAGTAATGAAAGCGAGTGTAGAGAAACTGTATAATGGACAAAAGTTGTTCCTTTTTTCATTCCTCACTGTAGTGTTTCTCCTCCTTTAATTTCAGGTGACAAAGCAATATTTCGAGCTAAAGTGAAAGGGACCCCCAAGCCCACTGTAACATGGAAAAGAGAAAGTGGAATACCAATAAAAGAAGGTTCAAAAGTGTTTTTTGATAGTATCAATAAGGAGTATGTGCTGAAGGTAATGCATGTCTTTCACTATTTTTGGCTCGTACTTGATTATATTATCATTGTCTCTATAAAAAAATACCACTGTGTTCTTCAGCAATGGCCTAAGAGATTGCAGGTTGCCATAGTCCTGCTGTAGTATCTGGGGGTATTGCGTGATGTACAGGTGATGACATTCGGCCCCGTATGGAGCCCAGGGCCTCGATATAACCCCAGACCATTTTCTACTTGTTTGTACAGTGCCTACCACAATGGGCCCTGATTTTTCATTGTGGTTGCCAAGCTCTACTGTGGTGGAAATGATGATGCTACGCTGATGGAGAACTGAAGTCCCATTTTAGCCCTATATCGAATTGAGGGTGATTAGCAGTAAAAGGTCTGCCCTTATGTCCACCTTCCTTCATCGCTCCCATCTGCTCTGTCCTTGACCTTATCCGAGCTCATGTCCTCTTTCAGGCAGTCCTTTATGCTCCCCAGCCTGCCTGCTGCATGCCACGTTCCTTCCCTGTCCTCCTCCAGAAAGCTCCCTCATGAAAACCCATCTGTTCCATGGGCCTCACACCCAGTGCCTGGTAGCTGCCCTGTTCTTTGTTGAATGCTCTCTATCTAGTAATGCATGTTTTGGGTTATATTCACCTCCATGCAGAGGGCCAGCCTGAAGGACAGATCACGGAAAGAAACTCAACTATTTATGCTGAGAATATATCCCATTTCAGACCAAGAATCTCTAAATCTAGGGCTTGATCTAGAGCCTATTGAAATCAATGTAAGGACTCCCTAACCCAGATCCTCAAAGATCATTTGACACCCCCGCCCCACTGCCTTCAGTGGGTTTTGGATCAGCCCACTAAGTGCTTCATTTCCTTAACCCCTGGAGTAGGAGTTGCAGGATCGGGCTCCAAATTTCTCCCTCAAGTGTTTTTATTTTCAACAGATGATTCCATAAACTTCTGGAAACACAGCATTTAAAATAAATACATGGTGGATTTCCTGAGTCCACTTTAATATATTTGAGCCACTAACCCTTCTGGTAGCATTTGGAGCTGGTTGATGGGCCTCTGTGGCCATGTGTTTCTTCTTCCAGCTGGAGTCCCTCGCCTCAGATGATGCTGATAACTACAAGTGCATCGCATCCAATGATCATGCTGATATCATCTACACCGTGTCCTTGATTGTGACTGAAAGTAAGTGCCTGGGGTCCAGCTTGATTAATAATGAGGTGAATTAAGAATGAGATTTGGAAGGATCAAGTTAGCTCCTTTTAGGAATCTTGGTGAATGAGGCAAATGCTTAGTTCCAAGTAATTTTTCTCTACCAGGAGGGGGGAAAAGCTGCCCTAGCATGCTAATTTTTATTTACACAAGATGTAATGACTGTAGTAGTCAGGATGTAGTGATAAAATCAGGATATTTGACCATTTTAATATTTCTATCTGTAATACTTCCTCCCCCGCCATTATCATATTGTCTGCGTGCCTCACGATCTATGGTGCATTTATCCCTACAGTATTCACAAGAGGTAGGGAAATGCTATTACCCTCATTTCACAGATAGAAAACTGAGATATAAAGAGACTAAGTGTCCTGCCCGAGGTCACACAAGAAGTCCGTGGTAAAGCAGGAAACTGAAATTGGATTTCCTGAGCTTGCAGCTGGTCTTCTAACCACTGGACCATCCTCACTCTTGTAGCATGAGTAAGATTCACCCCACATACAGGGTTCCCACAAGGTCTAAGAAGGCTTGGGGTGGTGCGGAGGCCTTGTGCAGGTGCTCTGAACTAGAGGGAATTTCACCTCAAGCACTGTCCTCTTGGGCCACCAGGTGCACCTTTAAACCTCCTCCTCCTTCACCACTTCACCCTGACATGTTCCTGTGTGCTGCACTGGGACCTTTTTTACTTGTCACCATCTTCCTTTGTTCCTTTTGTTTACTAATGAGGATGATAATTTCTCCACCATTTTTGGGAAGTGGAAAAGTGATGGTTACTGGCCGTTACCTGTGAGAAGCCAGCGTTTCCATGGCGAACATCTCACACCGTCACGTGGGAGTTGTAGGTTTAAGATGGAGTTTGTCACTCATCTTGGCTCCTCCCTTCCCCAAGGGTCAGTGTGACACAGGATTGTTGGTTAATTCCATTTTATTCTCATGTTGGCTTGTCAAGATGCACAAAGGAGAGGTAGTAGCCCCAGAGCCCTGACAATAGCACACACTGCCGGCACTAGTAAGAGCCAAGCATTTCCCACTCAGCTGTGATTTCCACAGGGCTTTTCACCTCAGGAAAGGCTGTACGGTCATGTCGTCAGAGGACCAACCGCATTTCCCCTCCAATACACAGTTTGATTAGAGGGTCCACCTAGTTCCATATTAACAGCCCATTTCATGCCTTATACTGCAGACTTGTAGACAGCTGCTGTCAATCTGGGTATGTCTACACTACAGCACTAATTCGAATTAGTTAATTCGAACTAAGCTAATTCGAATTAGTGCATCTAGACCTAAAAACTAATTCGAATTAGCGTTTTGCTAATTCGAAATACCATGTCCACATTGAGTAGACCCTGAACTGAAGTTAAGGCTGGCCGGAACCAGTGCCGGCAGGGCATCAGGTTAGGACTTAGACTGTGGGCCTGCTGCCTCAGGCTAGCTGAGGGCTGTGCTTAAAGGGACCCAACTCCCACCCCAGACAGACAGTTCTCAGGGTTCCCCGCTTGCTTGTCTACTTCGATGAGGAATGGCAAAGCAGTCCTGTCTTGGAGTGCCCTAAGTGCCCTCACTCGGCACATCACAGCTCTCGGCCATCAGCCCGGCTGCACTTGCCACAGACTGCCATCCGGGAGGGTCAATCGGGGGGCTGTCAGGATCCAGGAGGCCCTGCAGGAGAGCTTCCACCCCGAGGAGCCCGCAGAGCCACCCCAGTCCTCCCAATCGGGGGCTCGTACCCCATTCCTCCCTTACCTCCTTCCACTTACCCCTTCCTAGCCCCCCTTCCTGATGTAAAAAATAAAGGACACGTGTGTTCAAAAATAGAAACTCTCTTTATTTAACAAAACTGGGGGGGGGGGGAATGAACCTCTGGGGAGAGTGGGAAAAGGAAGTGGGAGAGGGGAAGAGAGAGGGTGGGAGAGGGGAGGGGGAAACTTGGGAGGAGGGAGCTGGAAGGGGGAAGCCAGAAGAAGAAGGAGGAGGGGAAATATAAAACTATGGTATGCTGTATCTTCAGTACTGTGTACAGATGTGGTCTCCTCACTTCAAAAAAGATATTTTGGCCTTGGAAAGGGTTCCGAAAAGGGCAACTAAAATAATTAGGGCTTTGGAACAGGTCCCATATGAAGAGAAGCTAAAGAGACTGGGACTTTTCAGCTTAGAAAAGAGGAGACTGAGGGGGGATATGATAGAGGTCTATAAAATCATGAGTGGTGTGGAGGGGGTGAATAAAGAGAAGTTCTTCATTAGTTCCCATAATATAAGGACTAAAGGACACCAAATGAAATTAATGGGCAGCAGATTTAAAACTAATAAGCGAAAGTTCTTCTTCACACAGCACATAGTCAACCTGTGGAACTCCTTGCCGCAGGATGCTGTGAAGGCTAGAACTATAACAGAGTTTAAAGAGAAGTTAGATACATTCGTGGAGGTTGGGTCCATGGAGAGCTGTTAGCCAGGGGGTAGGAATGGTGTCCCTGGTCTCTGTTTGTGGAAGGCTGGAAATGGATGGCACGAGACAAATGGCTTGGCCATTGTCTTCGGTCCATCCCCTCCGGGGTACCTGGTGCTGGCCACTGTTGGCAGACAGGCTACTGGGCTAGATGGACCTTTGGTGTGACCCAGTACGGCCGTTCTTATGTTCTAAACTCAGGGCTCGGGGTTGGGGGTCTCAATGGACCAACTTGATTTTCATGCAAACCTGCTCCTGGGTTCACATGTGGCCTTTGGTGGCCAGGCTGGCAGGAATCCTGCCCTAGACGGCCGTATTCCTGTGCCTAGTGCGGAGGTCGTGGATGTTGGAGGCCTCCCCCCAAATCTCGATGAGGTCCACGATCTCCGCACTAGACCAGGCAGGCGCCTGCCTTTTGCGGCCCCGGGCAGGCTACTGGGAGCCGCCAGCCTGGTCCTGGGAAGAGGCGGAGGGCTGGGTGGCAGCAGGTGGCTGGCTCATGCCGTGCCAGGTGCAGGGTCTGCTGGCTGGGTGCTGGCAGGCTTGCAACTGGCACAAGCACTGTATCCAGACCGTGCCCCTTTAAGGGCTCCGGGGCCGGAAGGGGGGGCAGAAAAGTTTCCCTGGTTTGGCCCAGAGTGGCCACCAGGGCAACCCGGGAAGGGCTAGCCTCCCACTAGTTCGAATTAAGTGACTACACAGCCCATAATTCAAACTACTTAATTCGAACTAGGCGTTAGTCCTCGTAGAATGAGGTTTACCTAGTTCGAATTAAGCGCTCCGCTAGTTCGATTTCAATTCAAACTAGCAGTTTGTATGTATAGCTGCTATTAAAGTTAATTCGAACTAACGACTGTTAGTTCAAATTAACTTTGTAGTGTAGACATACTCTCATTGCTTTGTAGCACAGGGTTAGGATGGTGCTCAAACCTCCCTGTGTGGTTTTTCATGTCTTGGTCTGTTCATCCGCTTTTGAGACCTGCTGCAGGACTGGTCCCTTAGCCTGCAGAGAGTCAAACCTAAGTAATCTCTCAAGGTGTCGCTGTGTATTATTGTGCTTCAGCTGAATCAATACAGTTGTTTGCTTTGGCATTTTTTTTCCAGGTCAAGAAAAATTGGATTTCAAAAAAATGCTTAAAAAGAGGTGAGAAGTTCTATCTCTGGTGGATTTATGTATTATGTGAATAAGATGAACAGGTGCATACTGAGGCTAAGTCTACACTGCAGTGCTATTTTGGGATACTGGAGATATCCTGAAATAGCTATTTAATTACTTATGGTACCTATGTCATAGAACTAGAAGGGACCTTGAGAGGTTATCAAGTCAAGTCAAGTCCAGTCCCCTGCCCTCATAGCAGGACCAAGTACCATCCCTGACAGATTTGCTCCAGATCCCTAAATAGTCCCCTCAAGAATTGAACTCACAGCCCTGGGCTTAGCAGGCCAATGCTCAAACCACTGAGCTATCCCTCCCCCTTTTGAGCATGCTCATTATTTCAAAATATAACAGGCTTGCTATTCCAATGTCCCTCTAAACCTCATTCCACAAGTAGTAAGAGACATTTCGGAATAGCGATTTATTTAGAAATAAGAATTGTGTAGACAGTGCCACATTTTGAAATAAGTTATTTAGAAATTGACTGGAAATAAGCTATTCAATTTGCGTAGCTTATATTGTGTTGCTTATTTCGAGCTATGGGTGCCATGTAGACGCACCCTGAGAGGCACTAGGCCATTCCTACATAGCAGAACCCCACTTGAGGTACAAGCAGTGTACAGTGAACCCTCGTTTATCACGGTAGATAGGTTCCAAACCCGACCGCGATAGTTGAAAATCCGCGAAGTAGGGACACCATATTTAACATGTATACAGAGAGCCCTCGCTACTTCGCGGTTCGACCATCGCGGATTCACGTATATACATAATGTAATGAAAAAAGTCCGCGAAGTCGTGAATCCGCGATGGTCGAACCGCGAAGTAGCGAGGGCTCACTGTAGTGCTCATGGCTCCCAGTTTTGACACTGTCATGTTGAGACTCAGTAACTCACAGGTCAGCCCACTCTCTGCCCCTCCCTATCCTCCCGCCTTCCCCCAGGCACCAGACTAGAGGAAAAGGCAACTCCCAGTAGATTCTCTGACAATGATGCTGGTGATTGTACCGTCCCTCCATCCAGCAGTGGGGAAAATCAATATCACGTCCTCTTTTCCCACAAAGGGTGGGGGAGCCCCATTCTTGTTTGAAATCTTGCCAATGGGAAGTCTGGGCCTACAGCTTCCGGAGGCAGGGACCCCATTACATCCAGTGCTGGAGAGATGAGTGGAGCTTTTATTGCTATAAAATATGCCCTGAATTATATGGGGGTCTGTGCGCAGGGGCCCTCCTGCTCCAAAGAAGAAAATGAAGGTGGTTGATGAGAAGGAAATGCTTGAGATCCTCTCCAAGGTGCCGAAAAAGGACTTTGAGAAGGTCTGCATGGAATACGGTTTCACTGACTTCCGTGGGCTCCTCAAGAAGCTAAAGGAGATGAAGAAAAAGGTGGAGGTTGAGGTTAGTAATGCCGTCAGCTTTCAAAACACCTTGAACATACATTTCTATTTTTGTGTCTATAATGAACAACACGCCTACGCACAAAGTACACTACATAAAGTAATGGCCTTCAGAGGCAGCATCGCTAAACACTTTCCAGAGAGTCAGCTGTAAGCAGAGGAGAAAAGGATTTCATTAGACATGGGCCTGGAAGAAAATCCAGATCCAAACAAATTAGCAGGGGAAGCGGCAGTTCAAAATCCAGAACTTAATCCATATCCAAGTTTTGTGACTGGTCCTCTGGCTTGGATTTTCAAAGGAGCCTAAAGTTATTAGGTGTCCAAGTCCCATTGAAATTCAGCGAGGGGAATGTGCCTTCAACCCCTTAGAAAATAATGAGTGTTGTAAAAAGAATTCTCTTTGTAACAAAAGCCTCCACTTGTTCAGCCAGAAGTGCCAGGCAGAGCCTGCTTTACTGTACTGGTGTTTATTCTTTATATTATAACAGCACCTAAAGATTCCATCCACAATCAGATCCCTATTGTACGAGGTGCTGTAAAACATAGTCCATGCTCTAAAGAATTATCATCCAAATAGAGAAGGGAGACAGGGGGCATATTAATATCCCATTTGCAGACAGAGAACTGACACACATATGAAAATTAAGTGATGTGCCCAAGGTCATACAGGAAGTCTGTGGCCATAGCAGAATTGAACCTAGCCTTTCTGTGTTCATACTCAGATGCCTTAATCCAAGGTCATCCTTGCTGTCTACATGCACCAAAAACGCCAAACGTCCAGAACATGGAAACAGTGTTGCTTTTTGAATGTAACAAATTCCCAAGAACTAGTGATCAATAAAAATAATAGTAAAAATATCTATTATTAGTGGGAGCAAAGATCCAGTCTACTTGGAGCTGTAGGAGGCAATACCGATTCCTGTTTTATTTCTTGTTCTTGCAGGCAGTCAAGGTTCTGAAACCACTTGAGGATGTCTCCGCTAAAGTGGATTCCACAGCTGTATTTGAAACCATTCTGGAACTGAAGGACCCCAATACTAAGATGACATGGTATAAGGTAACCTCCTGCATTCTGTTTGGCTTGACTAAAATAGGTGGAGGGACTGAGATTCAATAGGTCAGCATTACTTAACGGAGGGCTTAGCTGTTAAAGCTGCAAGTGCACTTGTGAGTTTTTAAGAGAGTCAAGAATGTCTGACAGGCTGTTTGAGGATGTCTGACTAGGCCTACTCCTTCCTTTTGCTTTAGGTAAAGACATTGGACTGTTCCACCTTTGGCAAAGAATCCCTCTAGCACAGATTCCCCTATTTGGTTTCTTTTTAAATTTTTTTTACTAATCTCTCCAACCAGGGCTGCAGGTGGGTGGGGAGGGGGCAGTTGCTCCAGGGCCCGGCACTTTAAAAGTGCCCAGGGCTCCGGGCCACCATTACCACTACCATGGCAACAGCAGTGGCAGGAGCAGTGGGCCCTTTAAATCAACACCAGAGCTCTGTGCAGTATGGTCCGGGCGGTGCTGAGGTCTGGTTATGGAAGGCTAGTCCCTAACCTCATCCTTTTTGCCCAAGGTCCTGTGGGTGCCTGGTGCCGAGCCATCCCCTCCTTCCCAGATTGCCGAGGGCCTGGCAAAGTCTAGCCCTGCCTCCACCTGCTGAATCTCTGTTTATTTTGCCTACAATCACGATAGGCCAACTCCTGGGCTGTGTCTACACTGGGCCACTTATTCTGGAAAAGCAGCTGCTTTTCCAGAATAAGCTGCAAGCTGTCTACACTGGCCGCTTGCTTTTCCGGAAAAGCAATGACGATCTACTGTAAAATTGTCAGTGCTTTTCCGGAAAAACTATGCTGCTCCCATTCGGGCAAAAGTCCTTTTCCGGAAAAACTATTCCGGAAAAGGGCCAGTGTAGACAGCACAGTAGTCTTTTCTGCAAAAAAGCCCCGATCGCGAAAATGACGATCGGGGCTTTTTTCCGGAAAAGTGCGTCTACATTGGCCACAGACGCTTTTCCAGGAAAAGCGCTTTTCCGGAAAAGCATCCTGCCAATGTAGACGTGCTTTTTCCGGAAATACTTGTAACGGAAAACTTTTCCGTTTTAAGCATTTCTGGAAAAGGGTGCCAGTGTAGACGTAGCCCTGGTGTTTTACACAATCGGCATAAAACCACAGCAAAGTCAGGGCCAACTAAGGACTATGCAATAACGAAGGGCCTCATTTTTGGCATCCTTTTTCACATTGAATTGTACTTGGCCAGTCACTACACTGATTTCAGTGAGACGGTTCACAAAGGAAGCTACAGTGGGAATAGAGAATCTGATTATAGCCCTGAGTAAGGACTGCAGGATTTGGGCCATTACATAGCCGTGTGATCAGGACAGCCTCTTCCATAGGAAAGCTCTCAATTTATCGGATGGGATAATTATTTTGGAGATTATCCCCCTATTTAGTTACAGTGCCATTTTCTTGGTCACAATAATTACCCCTCTCAGTGCTATGTGATGTATTTTTCTAAAAGCCTGTAACAGCCTCTGAAAGGCTGACCTGCCTGGGCAAAGCATCATTCCTGGTCACCGCTTTCTATCTGCAATTGGTCAGTGGGCACCTAGAACGAGGACGGTTATTGTCGGGTTTATAGCGCAGCCCCATTGCTGGCTAAGCTTTTGGATAAGCCCTTTGCACCTGGTATGGTACATATTCTGCATGCATCTGTGTATCTTGGAAGAGCCTTTCAAAGGTGCAATGTTGTCAAAAAAGTAAATGTTCTCCTTTCCAGGGTAACGAACCCTTGCGAATTCAGTACTGTCTAGGAAAATATGAGATTAAGCAGATGGGAACAAAGCATATGCTGTACATCTTAAATGTGAATGAAAAAGATCTGGACACCTACAGTCTCGTAGTAGCTGACAAGAAACTCTCAGCACAACTGAAAGTGATAGGTAATTTTTTTAATTTTTACATGCATAGTAAGTGCGTACACTATGACAAACCTGAAGAGTCATCCTTAAAAGGACATTGTCGAGGTTGGTGAGTCAAATTGGAATCTATCTATCTATCTATCTATCTATCTATCTATCTATCTATCTATCTATCTACAACAACCATGACTCACTGGTCTTTCTATCCTGAAACAGAAAAGCACTACTGTGCATGTCATGATCAACCTCACAATAGCCACTGTGCACATATGAACAAGGGATGTACGTCAGAAATGGCAGATTTCAGCATGAAGCCTGATTATTATGCACAATAGGGCAAATTCCCCACCGACGCTAATAGGATTGACTGGGATATGAATCAGCAGAGTGTAGGGGGAAAGGTGTAAATGATGAAAAACGCCTTGGTCGTATCCTTTTAATGGAAGTGAACTAAGCTTACACAGTGTCACCAGGAATAGAGGGGGGTGTGCATGGCTAAAGAAGATGGGAGACCTTTCTCCACTGCTAGTCCTTACAGTTGCAGGACAAGTGGGTGGTTGCAATTTCTCAGGACATAATGGACCCCTGCTTTAAATTACAGCCCAAATCATCAGGTGTAGACAAAGGTGAGGCTGTCACCTCGCTTACACACAATTCTCTTTCTATTCCCCACTTCTGCCAACTATTTCTGTTGTAGCTGGCCCATCTCCTTGGGACATGTTCTGTCACTATTACTCATGTGGGGAAGGAGGGATCTGAACGTGTAACCATGTAAACAGTTAACGGATGTGCCTAGGTTCATCAGTCACTGTTCACAGTTACATGCAGGTTCCGGTACACGTGGGAAGCTGGCTTAAAAACTGGCTCCCCATGCGCTCCGGCTCCTGGGGAGCTGACTGACACCCCATGGAATGGCTGAAATTTTCAGCGGTTCCATGGTTACTTAATTTCACACATTTTAACATCCCTATTGGGACGCATCTTATTTTGCTATTTGTTTTCAATGGGACCACATGAAGAATAAGATCCTCCTGTTCTCATTCTTTATTCATGATGGTAAAATGGCCTGGCAAATGCAAGTAGATGGATTTGGCCGGGGGTATTCTGTGCAAATTTGCCACAGGTGACAGACTCCTCCTTTTAGACCATAGAGTGATCATGGAACTGCTCTGTATCTGATCTGGCAGCATCAGCGGTGTCCGACCTGACTGCTGTGTCTCTGCTTAGCAGCTGGCGACAGATGAAAAACAGACTCCAGGAAGGTTTCTGGATCTTGGCTACATGACTGGAGGCCATTTGTTTTATTGTGACTAGAATACGGGGTGGGGGTAGGGGGAAGAATAGGAGTAAGGCAGAAGAACTGGCCAGAGAAGCAGTGTGCGCACTGGTGCGAGCGTACTGGTGTGAGCGCACTGGTGCTCAGTTTTGTGGGAAAGCTTTCATAAGAACATAAGAATAGCCGTACTGGGTCAGACCAAAGGTCCATCTAGCCCAGTATCCTGTCTGACGGCCGCTTTTGCGCAAGATTACACCAGTGTAGACACAGCCTTAATGTTAATGGATTCAGCTGAGGATCTGGCTTTGCATAATGTAGGAAAATTCTTTACCCTTAGGAACGAATTTAAACTTGTTAGCATGACTGTGTGTCTGTCAATATCTTCACAGATGAGCCCCTGAAGTTCCTGGCAGAACTGAAGCCAGTGAAAGTGACAGAAAGGCAGACAGCAGTGTTTGAAATCCGCCTCTCCAAAAAAGTGCCCAATTTCACCTGGAAGTTCAATGGGAAGGATCTGAAGCGGGACGACAAGTTTGAAATCATCACATCTGACGATGGATTGACCCACACGTTGAAAATTAAGGATGTTCGGCCCAGCGACATTGGAGAGTTTAGTGCCCAGGCTGGGGATCTGGTGCAGAAAGCACCACTCTTCATTGAGCGTAAGTGATGTAGGGACGCTTAAGAACATAGGAATGGCCATACTGGGTCAGACCAAAGGTCCATCCAGCCCAGTACCCTGTCTGCCGACAGTGGCCAATACCAGGTGCCCCAGAGGGAGTGAATTGAACAGGAAATGATCAAGCGATCTCTCTCCTGCCATCCATCTCCACCCTCTGACAAACTGGAGCTAGGGACACCATTCCTTACCCATACTGGCTAATAGCCATTTATGGACTTAACCTCCATGAATTTATCTAGTTCTCTTTTAAACCCGGTTATAATCCTAGCCTTTACAACCTCCTCAGGCAAGGAGTTCCACAGATTGACTACGCGCTATATGAAGAAGAACTTCCTTTTATTTGTTTTAAACCTGCTGCCCATTAGTTTCATTTGGTGGCTCCTAGTTCTTGTATTATGGGAACAAGTAATAACTTTTCCTTACAGGCAGTCCCCGAGTTACGCGGATCCGACTTATCCGCAGTTACGAACAGGGTTTGCTCCGTGTCTCCCTGGTCTGCTGGAGACCAACAGACCAGGGAGATGGGGCGCAAAGCCTCTGAGGACGCCGGCAGCGGGACAGCCACGGCGCGTCCGGGCTGTCCGCTGCCCGCATGCTCCCCAGCTTTGCTCCCCATCTCCCTGGTCTGGGGAGACGTGGAGCAAAGCCGCGGAACACACGGGAAGCGGACAGCCCGGACGCGCCGCGGCTGTCCCGCTGCCGGCGTCCTCAGAGGCTTGCTCCCCGTCTCCCTGGTCTGCTGGTCTCCAGCAGACCAGGGAGACACGGAGCAAACCCTGTTCGTAACTGCGGATCCGACATAAGTCGGATCCGCGTAACTCGGGGACTGCCTGTAAGGAAAAGTTATTACTTGTTCTCCAGCAGACCAGGGAGACAGGGAGCAAAGCCGCAGAGCACGCGGGCAGCAGGACAGCCGCGGCGTGTTTGGGCTGTCCCGCTGCCCCCGTGCTCCACGGCTTTGCTCCGGACGCCTGTGGTACAGCAGCTGGGGCGCTGCCGATTGGTCCCGTCGTGCCGCTCTGGGCGCTACTGGACCAACCCGGCAGCACCCCAGCTGCTCTGCCCCAGGCGTCCTGATTCAGCCACTGCTGGTCAGTTTCAGCAGCGGCTGAATCAGAATGCCTGGGGCAGAGCAGCTTGGGTGCTGCTGGGTTGGTCCAGTAGCGACGAGGAGCGGCGCTACTGGAGCAACCCAGCAGCACCCAAGCTGCTCTGCCCCAGGCGTCCCCAAATCAGCCGCTGCTGAAACTGACCAGCGCTGACTACAGGAAGCCCGAGGCAGAGTTGCTCTGCCCCAGGCTTCCTGGAATCAGCCGCTGATCAGTTTCAGCAGCAGCTGACTTGGGGACGCCTGGGGTTCTTAAGTTGAATCTGTATGTAAGAACTGGCGTCCAGATTCAGCCTGTTGAAACTGATCAGCGGCTGATTCCAGGAAGCCCGGGGCAGAGCAACTCTGCCTCGGGCTTCCTGTAGTCAGCCGCTGGTCAGTTTCAGCAGCGGCTGAATCTGGATGCCAGTTCCGACTTACATACAGATTCAACATAAGAACAAACCAACAGTCCCTATCTTGTACGTGACCCAGGGACTGCCTGTATTCACTTTCTCCACACCACTCATGATTTTATAGACCTCTCTCATATCCCCCCTTAGTCTCCTCTTTTACAAGCTGAAAAGTCCCAGTCTCTTTAATCTCTTCTCATATGGGACCGGTTCCAAATCTCTAATCATTTTAGTTGCCTGAGCAGCATGTATATAATCAAACCCTTCACAGATCCATTTGAATGGGGACCTAATGAGCCAGAAGTCACCGTGTACTCCATTTGTGGAAAGTAGAAGCAGACTTATCAGTCGTTTTTGTGGGCCAGTGTGATGGGGCGTCTGCCCTGCACGGGCCCTTTAAAGGTAAAACCCAGCCCTGAGAGAAGGTTTGAGAGCAAAGCCCCACAGCTGTGGCAGGAATTAGCCAGTAAGGGCCCAGCTGGGGCTATATAAACCAGGCTACAGGATGAAGGAAGTCAGTCTTGCTCTAGCTAAAGGGGGGGGGGGGGTTAGGACCAAGCTGCTAAGGAAGCTTGGAGGCTTCCTGAGACAGGGCAGTGTTGGGGAGCTCTGGCCTGACATTACTCCCAGGCTCCAGGGCCTGAGAATACTAGGGCTGAAGTTAGAGCAGGGCTGGGGAAAGGCAGGCAGAGCTAGGGGAGCTCTGGCCAGGCAAGATCCCAGGCTGCAGGGCCTGAAGCAAGGCCTGAGGGTACTAAGGCTGCAGCGAGGCAGCCAGAAGAGGCAGAGGCATCAGGTCCACACCCCCTTGCCATTGGTGAGTGGCCATTTCAGACTGCAGTTGCCCCTGAAGTAAGGGGCTAGATGATGACTGGCAGTGGGTCATTGAGGCCATGTGAGCATAGGGAGGTTGGGGATTCCTAGAAGGGAAGGATCCTGGAGTGAGGGCACTCTGGCAGTACCCAGAGGTGGAGCATGTAGGTAACTATGGGTGAGAGACTGGCTGAAAGGGGGCGCTCCAGGGCTGAAGGAGCAAATTCCTGGGTGACCAGTCAGAGGTGCCAAAGTGGTGAGTGCACACCCAGCCACAAGCAGTCACTGAAGGGGACAAAGACTATCCTCTTCTATTGTGGATTTCATAGACTGTAGGGAATTTTAAAAGAAATCTCTCATTAGTGTTACCATAAGTTAGAAGGCACGCTTCCTTAGTGCATGGATATTATCAGCGTCAAACTGATCTGATTTAAAACACAGAGGGCAAATGTGCAGGGAAATTTGATGGGAAAGGGAGGAGTTTATCATTGTCAAGAGCCTAATAAGACTTAATTTACCAGTTACACAAAAACAAAGACCAGTCAAAGTGGAGCAATTAAAACAAAAAAAAAATATGATATTCAGAATCTGCTGCTGAGATGGTCTCTCAGTGCATGCTTTGCATCAGTTTAAGGCTGCAAAGCTCTTTGGAGATCCTGTGCAAATGTAAGATTAGTGCTATCACCAGTACTGCAGAAATTGTAACCAATGCCACAAAACACTCGGGAGTCCTTTCTAATGTCTGTGTCCATCGCCCTACTAGTGTGGCCCTGACACTTTACCCTCCCAATATATCTGTGATTCTTGTCCATGCAAGGCTTTGAGCAGACATTTTCAATCTACTCTTCTCAGATGCATCCCAGAATGCTTTGCAGTCTTTCCCAAGGGTCTTGAAATAGAATCAGCATCATTGTTTTAGAGGTATTTGAAGAGGACCAGTTTCTTTTTGGTGACACCAGAAAGTTAAGGAATGGGAGCAGGCCTTCACCCTCACGTCTCAGTCTCCACCCAGAGACTATTACACTAGGCTCCCAGGGTTACTCAGACAGCAGTGCAATTTGCATCATGCTCATGAAGGAAAATATGTCCTCTGCAGAAGCTTCAGCCTCTTTGCCAGTAAAGTGCCAAGTTTGGGATCTCTCTTCCCCATAGCAGCATACTCCTACCCTTCAGAGGCAATGCTAACAGATCCTCTCTAATCTTGATGTCTAAGATTATTCCCTGAATATGAAATTTCATACTGCTGATCTCTTAACCCTCCCTGTTTCTCAAGGAATTCCAATTAAATTTGTCAGCAACCTGAAGAATGTGCGAGTCAAGGAGAAGGGGAAAGCTTGCCTGGAGTGCGAGCTGACCTCGAAAGATGTGACGCTGAAGTGGATGAAAGATGGGAAGGTGATTGAGAGGTCTAGCAAATACAACATGACGCATGAAGGGAAGAGGGCAGAGCTGATCATTGAAGATGCGGATCTGAGTGACTCAGGAGAGTACATGGTGGTTGCTATGCAAGACAATGACCCAATAGAGTACTACAGCACTGCCAATGTAACTGTGGAAGGTAAGGGCAACTGGGTCAAGAGAATGGTTTGAGATGAGAAAAGAAACAAACTTTAATTGTGTTGCGCTGTTCTACCTTCCAGACATGCTGTGTAGTCTAGTGCAGTGTTTCTCAACCAGTGATATGAGTACCCTTAGGGGTACCCAAGAGAAGTCTGTGGGGAGGGGGAGAGAAGTACGTGAACACAACTGAAATTTGGAGAAAATTGAATTTTTGTTTTAAGTTTTATATCACTTTATTATTTTTGTACTTTTTACACCCAAAAATTTCATCGCCCGGCTATGATTAAGTTGTTTAAACAAACGTGTTGTAATGGTAGAAAAAAATTGTGTCTCTGAAAACTGTAGGTACTGGGGGTAATTAAGGAGTACTTTATAAAAAAAAGATTGAGAAACACAGGTCTAGTGGTTACAGCAGAGGACTTGGCATCAAGTCCCTTGAGTTCTAGTCTTTACTGGGAATTGTATTTGCTGTTTGACCTGAGGCAAATCATTCAACCTCCTTATGCACCTGTTTCCCTATTTGTAGAGCAGTGATCATGGATAACCATTATCTGCTAAGTGCTTTTCTCTGACCCAAGATACTGTATAAGTGTAAAGCAGTGGCTTTCAAATTAACACATTGCAAACAGGCACCTGAAACTCAAAAGTGTTCAGTGTATCATCTTTGTAATTGTAATCAGTGTGGACATTTAGGGATTCTTCCCCTGCATCCACAAGGGATTCTTACCATACTCTCTAAATCAACACAGCCCAGTTAAATGCACCTGGTGTACTGCAGCTAAACCCAGAGTCAGATTTTCAGAGCCACTTTCTGAGTTTTAATGGCCTTTATCCTATTCGGGTGACTAATGGTGGAGGCAGATTGGCTTTGATTTATACCCAGCTTACTACCATAAAAACTTTCGTCTCTTAGAAGCCTAGCTTAAAAGAACTGGCACAGAGAATGAATGGATAAAAACAACACCCTTTTCCCCCACCCACAGAGCCAGACAGTGTGGCAGGGAAGGGGCAGTGCACCAACCTGCTAATCAGGAAGAGCAGGCTAATTGGGAAGCTCAGTATTCACCCCAGGTTTAAACAAGGCCAGTCAAGGGTCTGGGTGCACTCTGGAGGCCTTGCTTCACCTCTACTATGACCCTGAACCAGTGGGGGAGGTACATGGGGTGGCAGGAGCAAGGAACCCCCACATGACAGTAGGCCTGGGCACTCCACCATTTCCTCAGACCGCTGCTCCTCATCCCCAGGTGATCTAGGTGATGTTCCATAAGAAGTTCTCTTCCTCCCACCCCCATGAGCAGAGGACTCAAGGGGGAGGGGACTCTGCCAGTACCACCACCTGCAGAGCCAGAGTGGAGTGGCAACGAAAATCCTTCGCAATGCTGTCTTCTATCAGAAGCTATGTCTAGACTACATAGAATTTTCGAAAGAGGATATTCAAATTCCCATGGGAATTTGAGAGAGATCCTTTCTCCCATTTCTCAGGAAGCTGAGCAGACACAGGCTTTATTGACACATCCATCCCTTCCAGTTGTCCCCATCTCACTGGTGTGATATATCAACATATTCACCAGTACTCTATCGACAAATGTCTCTGACAGTGGGCTTCTCGGTCCCTTTTACCAAACCAGAGTAGTTAGGCGTGTGTTTCCCTCTCTCTCCCCCATATGCTCCCAGAGCATGATGTCTAAGACTTTTATAGCCCTTGAAATGAATGCAACAAGTCATGCTTTTACAGCTATTTCTTCAGGCTCCCTGCAGACTCAGTCAAAGGTCATGGCACACAGGTCATGTTTTCAGTGTATCTTTGTACAGCCATGAGGGCTCAGAAGAAAATTTTTAAAATTTAAAACTTGAATTTCTGTGCCATCATGTGCCTATAGAGACTGCGCCTTAACCTGACCCTGGGTTTGTGGAATGGGCCTGGTTGAATACGGCTTTAGGAGAAGGGAGGGAAGAGGCCAGTGCAGACTTATATAAGAGCGCCATCTACAGGCCACTTGTTAGAATGACATAAACCGCAGCTGCTGGGCTGAATGCGTTCCATGCTCGCAGCTGGGAGAAGGTCAGGAGTATATTTTAACTTCTTCTAATTCTTCAGACAGAAAATTGGGGATGAGGGTGCGGGGAGATTTCAGGTGAACAGGTTTCTTGATGAGTTCTCAGCTGCTTTCCTCTGGCTTTTTAAAAATTTGATTTGAAAAATGTCCCTTTCAAAAGACCTCCTCCTTCTACTTTCCAGAGACTGGCAGGTAAGAAGCAATGAATTAACACACAATGGCCTTTGTGCACTGAAAAGAGATTTCTTAGAGAGACATCCTTTCTCCCATTTCTCAGAAAGCTGAGCAGACGCAGGCTCTATTGACATATCCATCCCTTCCAGTTGTCCCCATCTCACTGGTGTGTTATATCAACATATTCACCAGTACTCTGTCAACAGATGCCTCTGACAGTGGGCTTCTCGGTCCCTTTTCCCATCACAAAACTGAACTTAACAATTAGAAACAGGAGCTAGTGTTTGGTTCTAGTTAGCATCTAGTTTCTTTATCCCACCTGACCCAAACTCCCTTGTGTTATGAGGTTTATTCCTTGCTAATTCTGTGCAGAAGCGCTCGGTGAATCCAAGTTATTTTTACTCATTGTCTTTATTCACTTATTCCTTACTCTCACTGGGCTTGGTTTTTTTTCCAGAGAGATTTGCTACCGTCAAGAGCGGCATGTCTGATGTACAGGCTCCAACTGGGAACCCTGCAGAGCTCTGTGTTGTCCTCAATGATGAGAAGGTAGACGGAGTTTGGCTGAAGGATGGCAAAGAGGTAAAGAGTTTATGTTGTAATTAGAAAAAATGAAGAGCTGGAAAAACGTAGTGGGAGTTTTGCCTGAGTAAGGACTGCAAGTATTGGCCTAGTGTAGATACCTTGGAAAGGAACCTAGAATAAGGAGGGGCAAGCTAGTTCAGATCAATGAGAACTGGTCTAAGTCTTCCTCACTCAGATGGAACCTCATTCTTCTTTATGTGTTGAATCACTTTGGCATGACATCCACACTGTGTTTGTCAGCTAACTTCCTCTCCCAAGTGCCCAACAAGTCATTGGATCCTTCCCTTCCCTCACCTTCTGAACAACCTTCTCAGCTCCTCCCTCTCTCTCATGGACTCACATCCTTCCCAAAGGGGTCAGCAGGTCTCCTCTTCCCCTCATCCACTGGACACCAGAATATTGACCCAGTTAGATTTCATGTGCAGAGTGGCTCCCCCACTGAGAAGCACCAATTCATTCCCCTGATCCTCCCAAGGAATACGTAAAACACGGCACTTGTTTCTGCCAAGAATCACAGAGCATTTTGCAAGCATACAAGTCAGGAATCCTGACTCTTTCTACCTTGTTGTAATCACGCCCTTCTAGTCAAGCATCTCCTATGTCTTTTGTCACCTGCCTTAATCTTCTTTTCAGATTACAGACATGACAGGGATCCAGATAGTCAAGCAGGGTGCCGTTCACAAACTGATCATTGACAAAATGGGAGAGAAGCACGAAGGGAAGTACACATTCAGAGCCAAGGGGGCCGAAAGTGAGGCCACAGTTGCCATTGCAGGTACTAACTCTTTTCCTTAACACTATTCCCGTCACTCGTGTGCACTTAGGTAGGATCAAATTTCTAACTTGACTCCTTCCTAGGGCCAGCCCCTTTTGCAGGCTCATCCATTCGTGTGTGCAAAACCCCATTTCTTCATACACAAAAAGGTGTTTGTTCATGTGTTAGTGGGAGAACATCAGGAACTCATTAGAAGTGGCTAGATTTAGGTGCCTATCTTTATGCATCAAAATTTGAAAACTATTGAATGATTAATAATGATTGAAATAATTTGAACTATTTTTTGAGTATTGCTCTGGCAGGAACAAAATACAAAATCTTTCAGTAGAAAAATATAACTCTTGGCAGGCAGATGGCGCTAACTGAATTCTTCAAACTCCCTTCACTTTTAGCATAGCAGTTAGCTTACCACTGTCCTTTGAGAGAGGGGCTCATACTGGTGTTTGCTGCTGAAATATCAGGCCGTGTTTAGCACAAACTAGTTCCTAACACAGAGATGGGCAATAATTTTTGATGGGGGCGCCACTCCAGGATTTTGGTAAGTTATCTAGTGCAGGATCTGGGATGGAGGTTGGGTGCAGATGGGAGCTCAGGGTGAGGAGTGTGGTGCAGGAAAGAGTGTGGGGTCTGAGGGAGTTAGGTGAGGGAATGTGTTGTGATCTGGGACAGGGACTTGGAGTGCAGGCTCTGGGAGGAGGTATAAGTGCAGAGAGGATTTTGGACTGTGGAAAGAGTGTAGAAGGGGGGTGCAGGGTCTGAGGGAGCTATGAACTATGGGAGGGTCAGTGCAGAGGGTTTGGATGGTGATCTGGAGCATGGGGGTAGGGGGAAGGGAGGTGTAGGAGGTGCCAGAGGGAGGCTGTGGTCAGGAAGTGCTTACCTGTGGCTCTCTGCTCTGGACAGGGGATGGGAGGCTTCACACACTCCCCCCATCCCCCAGCAAATCTTTGTGCTCCTATTGGCTGGAAAACAGCTACTGGGAATTGAGAGATTTTGCTGGGAGCGGGGGCAGTGCACGAAACTGCCACCCCCTGAAACCGGAAGCAGAGAGCCACAAGGAGCAACCAGCCACTTAAAGTGACATGGGACTGCTCTGAAGCTGTTGGCCACTCTGTGTCTGAGGGTTCCAGCAGAATGGCCCGCAGTCCACATCTTGCCCACTTCTGTCCTAACGCATGAACATTCCAGATGGGGTAGCTGCAATATTGAAAAGAAAAAAAACACTGATCTTTATTTAACCAAAAATCCACACTGAGCAATGGTGGGGGCTGGTGGTGATTTTTTTGTTCAAAAAAGGATTTTTTTTTTTTTTTACAAAAAATGGCCTTTTAGCAATGAAATTTTTCATGGAAAAAATTATTTATAAAAGTTCTGATTGAGTGAACAAAAATGAAAGAGATCAGCTTTTCATTGACAAATGGGATAATTTCAGCAAAAAAAAGTGGTGTTTTTTTTTAATTACAAAATCTTTTTCATAAAAGAGGGGAGAAAATACTGTTTTCCAGCCCGCTCTCATAGATGCCCTATTCTGCAACACTTACTTACAGTGGACAATATTTTACTATTCACATTTTACCTTACTCTGCAATTTGTCTTGCTGCTTTCATAGAACCATAAGGTTAGAAGGGACTTCACAGATCATCTAGTTCTGCCCCCTGCCAAGATATAGGATCTTTATGGAACCTCATTTGAGATTTCCTTTCAATCTGACATCATTCCATTAATAATTACTCATTGTTTGCAGTTGCTTAAGCAATTATGTGTCCCCTTAATGGATACATTATTTCATAGTACTCACAGGAGCCTAGGTATCAGGACACCACAAAGGTTCGACCCTGTGGTTTGCAGAGCTTAGAATCACAACAGGATTTAATCTTCAGACTGCTGGAACCCACGGTCTTCTTGAAACTGATGCTCCCTGTCTGTCTGGTGAGCTGGACAATTTTGAGAAAGCCAGACAGGTCTTTGTGCAGTAATCTGGGAAACTGGAATAGCTAAATCCAAATGACAAAATTCTGAGTGCCCCTCAGGACTTGCATAGACTCAGGGATTCTACCATGAAAGAAATGTGGGGTGAAGGAACGTAGGCCCTGAACAATGCCAGCCTTGCGGGGGAACTCATTAATTAATATATTAAAAGTACCAAAGTACCGTTGGGCCTGCAGTTATTCATGTGTCTTTTCCATTGTATTCACAAGACGCTCCGGTGATTGACCCAAATGTTCTGGAGGCTCTGACTGCACACCCAGTGACAGTAAAGGCTGGGCATACAGCAAACATCAAGATCCCATTCAAGGGAAAGCCACTGCCAAAAATCACCTGGTTGAAGGATGGTATTGAGCTGACAGAGGAAGAGAAAGTTGTGATGGAAAAAGCCAGTGACTCTGCATCGCTCACAATAAAGAAGTGTGTGAGAGACGACAGTGGAAACATTACACTGAAGCTGAAAAATGACTGTGGTTCAGCTGTTGTCAATCTGTATCTCAATGTTATTGGTAGGTCCTGAACAAATCATGTATAGCAATTCCTTGGTTCTGTAGCCAGGTAGAGTTGTGAAAGTCCATTCTGAGGCAACTGTGGGTCCAAAGCTCAGAAATCCCTGCAGTGGGGACAGCATGTGAGTCAGAGAATTAGCTGATGTAAATCGGCGTAGTTCCAACCCCAAACGAGAAGCTCGACAGCTACATAATGGCCAGGCATGTCACTCTGTTTATCTCCCTGTGTTGCAGACAAACCAAAACCACCGCAGGGTAAAGTGGAATTTCTAGAGCGGACTGGGAAATGCATTAAAATGAAATGGAAAGCGCCCAAAGACAATGGAGGAAAGGAAGTGACCCACTTCATCATTGAAAAGAAGATGGCTGGGAAAAAGTCCTGGATCAAAGTTGGGGAAACTGACAGCAAAACCACCACATTTGCCACGGATAAGGTAGAGGAGGGTAAAGCCTATCAGTTCAGAATCATTGCTGTCAATTCAGAGGGTCTGAGTGATCCACTGGAGACAGAAGAAGTCTTTGCTGGAGAACCTATTGGTAAGCACCTGAGCATCCCAGAGTTGCTATTTTAAATATGGTTTTACTTGCATCCTCCTTCTTCCCCCACCCGCTGAGATCATTATCTCTTCTTTGACTGTCTGCACTTCTGAGCTGAAAGCTCCAAGAAGGGCAGGTCCTCTGTTAACCATCCCTTGCTTGCTTTGATAGCAAGGTTTGAACCAGAGACAATGTACATTGACTACAAGTAGTAGAGTATTCTAAAACTGTTCTTGAGGGCTAGCCACTGAAGGGAGCTAAGACCCCCACACATGCCTGATGTGGGTTACATAAACATAACAGAATACCTGCTTGATTTGTGTGGCCCTAGATCAACCTCTCAGAGCTAAGAGATACCCAAAACAAAAATAAAGCAGGGGAGATTTTGCAACATTTGCTATTCAGTGTTGTTATGGTTTGTTTTTTTAATATAGAGAAGGGCATAGTTATATATGGCAGGACTGCTTTATATTTTTTTCATCTAATCCATTTTTTGACAATAATGGGGGGGACAAAACTATTTTAAAGTGCCTAATTTCAATGCAACATTTACATTTAAAAACATTAATGCCCCAAAAAGAATT
This sequence comes from Pelodiscus sinensis, assembly GCF_052426305.1. Classification (NCBI taxonomy): domain Eukaryota; kingdom Metazoa; phylum Chordata; order Testudines; family Trionychidae; genus Pelodiscus; species Pelodiscus sinensis. The sequence continues at coordinate 114,496,464 of NC_143056.1, read as the reverse complement.
TTTTTAGCCAAAACCTAAAATATTTCAATTCTGAAATGCTTGTAGAGTGTCTCATGAGATTTGTAATATAGGCACCTTGTCCTCCTATTTTCTTCTGTGGGCCAGCATGCCCAGGGCCTACACCTCCCAGGTCGCACTACACCCATCTGTTATCACTCAGGGCTTCCCCTTACCAGGAAGGAAGATGTTGGTGCATCATGGGAGATGTAGTCCAGTCAGAGCTCAGCCAACACAAGAGAATGAGAGCATGAGATGCTAGCACTACAGCTTCCAACACACACTGTGGCAGAATTTCTTAATGCAAATATTTCATTTGTTGGGTGAAATTTTTTCCTTTTTTGATTTTTCTTTGGAAAATGTTAGTAAAAGTTATTATTTTCCATGTTAAAAAAATGTACGGACTAGTTCTCTGGTAGAGCTTCCAACAATGATTACTTATATGCCACCTCTTACATTCAACATATTTTACAAAACATCTAACTAATTTATACAGCCCCATATAAGATAGTTAGGTGTTCAGATCCTTGATTTATAGATGGAAGAAATGAGGCAGAAAGGATAAATAATTTGTTCAATGCTGAACTAAAAGTCAACATGAGACCTAGGATTAAAACCCAGGAATTTCTGGGTCCCAGTCGTAGAGTGTCCTTTAGACCACTAAGCCAATAGAGATGTACAGCATTATCTTAGGAACAAACATAAGATGATAGCATTTTCAAGTTTTTATTAATGAGAACTGCCCACGCTGAATCCCAAAAATGAGCAGGGAAATAGATAACAAAGAAAAAGCTTTAGAAAGGATTTTTGGCAGTGAATGACCCTAGACATCCAGATTGTTCCTCCTGGCTTCTTGCTATCTGTTCGTACCAGAAGAAGTTTTGCAGTGGAGCAGCAAATGATTGTGATTTTCCTGTTCTGAATCTAACTCTGTGTAGAGCCTCCTGGACTGGCATCTCAACCTCAAGTTACAGACGTTACTAAGGAAACTGTCACCATCACCTGGAACCCTCCAGCTCAGGATGGCGGCTCCCCAGTAAAAGGGTACATTGTAGAAAGAAGGAAGAAAGGCAGCAATCTTTGGATCCCAGTTACCAAAGACCTAGTCCAAGGTCAGATATCTATTCTCCTATACCATGCAAGGGCAAAATAAAAGCTAGAGAAGACATGAGATGAGAAACTGACATTCTGGCCACTCAAGTTAAGGGATGATGTTTTCTAGACATAGCGTATGGTTTTTGAAGACCAGCAACAAATATTAAACTCCAAATTTTAAAACATGCTTGCCTGAAATTTGGGACCTAAATCTACATTTAGTCACCTAAACAGCTATGGCCTAATTTTCAGAGGTGCTGAGTATCCAATGCTCCCATCTGATCTAGTGCTCAGCCCCTCTGAGAAACAGACTTTTTTAATTGATACGCCCAAATATGGATCTTGGCACCTAATTACAAGCCATGCACATTTGAAAATTTTTCTCTGCCTTCCTCTGTTTCTGACTATGTAACTGAGCTTGATATTCATATGTAATGGTGATCATTTATAATATATATAAATCACAGCTTATATTTTACATGGAAACATTTATGTCAACACCATCTGAATAACATAACTTTTGGTCTTAATCATCTTTTATTATAGTGATTCTTTCTTGGATTCTTCCGTCTCATTTTGAATTTTGGATTTCCTTATTAATTAAATGGCAGTCAGTTGAAGGACAAAAGTTAATTGCTGTCAGATACGGAAGCTGTGTTAATATTCATACAAAACATTTGGTTCCAGAGGTTTTGATCAAATTGAATGGAGGATCAAGCTGATGAGTTTTTGGTGGCCAGATTCTGATAGATTTATTCAAAAATATTATCCAACATGGGAAAAGGCATCAGTTCCTGGCCCTAAATTAAGTAGAAGGAACTGGCAAATCATACATTTTTCCTATGTTATCAATTTTAAGGCCAAATCGGTTCCTATGTTATACATTTAAGGCACATTTGTCTGTGCCACAGGGATCCCCGCTAGAATACCTGTGGTTCCATTGTGCAGATGCACAGGGACCATATTCATTCATAATGTTCTCCAAAAATGTTTTTTGAGATGAAATTTCCCATGCTTAGTCTCAGGCCAAAAGTTATTTTATGTATTTATTTTATTTGATGATCGCTTGGGAATTCTATAATGCATGAAGGGACTTACCCTAAAAATTATGAACCACCTACACACTTGTGACATTTGCCTCTTTAGATACCAAGTTCAAAGTGGATGGATTGATGGAGGATACAGAATACGAGTTCCGGGTCACAGCTGTGAACCGTGCAGGACCTGGAAATCCCAGCGCGGCCTCAAATTCTGTTGTTGCAAAGGACCCTATCAGTATGTTTCACTGATTACTTTTTTCCTAGTTTTCTTAAAGAGATTTCTCTGACAAGACCCATATTCTAGGCAGACAGCATGTACAGATCAACAGGATAAGTTACTGCCGAGCTTAGGTGCTTTCTGTACTGAGGAGGCTTTTATTCACTTCCTGCTATTTGTACTCTGCCAAAGTCATAACTCACTAGTTTCATAACAGTGTAAATCATTTCTGTTTAATGGACTTTAGTGTACCACAAAACTCTGCTCCACGGGCTGATTTCCTCTGCAGAATCAGTAAAAAATGATTGAACAAGTTTTCCAAGGCTTAGTTTACAAGTCTGTTTTTTCCTCTGGTGAAAATGTGAGCTAATCATGTACCAAGTGAAGTCACGGCAAAGCTCCCAGTAAACTCAGTGGCTGTGTCTAGACTGGCATGATTTTCTGGAAATGATTTAACGGAAAAGTTTTCCGTTAAAAGCATTTTCAGAAAAGAGCGTCTAGCTTGGCACGAATGCTTTTCCGCAAAAGCACTTTTTGCGGAAAAGCGTCCGTGCCAATCTAGACGCACTTTTCCACAAAAAAGCCCCAATTGCCATTTTCGTGATCAGGGCTTTTTTGCGGAAAACAAATCTGAGCTGTCTACACTGGCCCTTTTGCACAAAAGTTTTGCGCAAAAGGACTTTTGCCCGAACGGGAGCAGCATAGTATTTCCGCAAGAAGCACTGATTTCTTACGGTAGGAAGTCAGTGCTTTTGCGGAAATTCAAGCGGCCAGTGTAGACAGCTGGCAAGTTATTCCAGAAAAGCGGCTGATTTTCCGGAAAAACTGGCCAGTCTAGACACAGCCAGTGAGATCAGAAATGGGTTGTGTAACCTGTTACAATGGGCCAGTGGAATTAGAGGGAAGATCTTTCTTCCGCCTACCCAGAGCACTAGCTTAAATAGTTCACAGGTATTTTCGTATTAGAGGGCCATACTACAAAATGTCACCGCCAAGGTATTTAACTATTCAGATTATCTCAGACAGAAAGCTGAAGAATGCTTCTTGAACATTCCCATCTAATCTTTGTAGCCCTCCCTGAACATAATTGTTTATAGTGGCATGTTTGTCTGTGGTTAGCATTCACTGTGCCCAGCGCAATCACATTTTTTTTAATTGTAGCATTTAGGCTGAGATTTCCAAAACCACCTAAAAGAATTGGAGCATCCAATTCCCATTCATTGTAATCCAAAGGCTTCAGGTGATTTTTAATATCCTATCCTTAGTTCTACTGATGCCTCGTATGTACTGGAAAGTACTGCATCACAATGGATTTGGATAGACCTAAGAAGCAGAAACTGAGGGTTAGGTTTTCAATCCTGACTCACAATATTTTAGATACCTACCTGAACACACCTGAAAGGGGCCTGAGAGGTTGATGGCCGATTCATCTTTGGAGATAGTCCAAATACCACCTAAATACTTGAGTCACATTCCACATCCTTTTCCTCAGGGCAGGTTTTATTAAACAACAGACGAGGTAAAGCAGTGTTTCTTACACTATTCCACGGCGAACAGAGTTTAAAATGGCCACCCTTAAAGGGGCAGGCGACATTTTTTTTCTCAATAACTTTCCCCCCGACCCTTGGTGTTCCTCATTAAAAAAAATATTGTTTGGTGTTCCTCGGTCTTAAAAAGTTTAAGAAACCCTAATATAAAGACTCAAAGCAATACCAAATGCGTAGTAAGAAATACTTTCTGGCTTTTCAGCTAGCTGGGAAGGGAAGGGACACATCCTTTTCCTGACGGGTAGCCCTCCATGGCTACTATAAAAAGCCCTTCCCTGACTTTAGCCTCCCGCTGCTAAGACTAGATTGTCTCTGTTCAGAGAGGGCACTGCTTGTAACTGAAGCCACACATCATGTTATAATTTGCCCCTAAAACTCCTTCTTAAAGGAAACAGGGCACAGGAATATGCCCAGACACTGCTGGAGTAACACGTTGTGACAGTGCTGACCACTTACGGAAAATCAGGCTCTTTTCAGGTGTCTCAGGCGCCCCAGAAAAAGGATTTGCCTGAAATCACCACAGGAAATGTGGGATTGGTGCAGAGACAAGGGTGAGAATCCCTGTTTTCGGCGCACTGTGCTCATCACCAGTGCTCTTTTGCTGTTTCAGAGCCCCCGGGGCTGGTGAAGGGAATCCATGTGGCTGACTCTTCCAACTCCAGCATTTCCTTGGCGTGGGAACAGCCAGAGGAAGGAGACTTGCCCTCAGGATACATACTCGAGATGCGCCCTGAGAACTCCAAGGAATGGACAAAATGCTCTAAAATCCCCATCTCCGGTACCAGCTACACGGTGGGAGGCTTGCAGGAGAGGCAGAAGTATTTCTTCCGAATTCGAGCTGTGAATGAAGCGGGTGTGGGAGAACCAGCAGAGCTAAAGAATGGAGTTCTAGCTATGCCTCCTCCAGGTAATCTCCAGGATATCCTGTCTGACGGCAGGTCATTTCTGTTATTCATTCATGGGTCAGTGCATTTGTTAATACCCTGGTTTACAAAGCTTCACAGAGTGACTATTAATTAAGGTAATGCTCTTTGCAAGTAATAAACCAGTGACGGGCAACCTAGGCTAGTGAGTGAGTGACATGAGTGGCCATCCATCTCCGTGGGCCGAAATATTGTAAACAAAATGGTCTCCTGGGATAAGGCAGTTTTGTTAACTGCGCTTGTGTACCTAGAATTTGGAAGGTGGGCCAGTTGAATCATGGCAGCACTTGGATTGGATGCAGAGGGAGCGCATGGCTCTCATAATGCTGTATACAATCAGCATTCACCTCACTTCACGTATCCCTACTTTAAGTGCATGATACTTTTAGTAGGAAAAAAACTACGCGAACAAAAGCCAGCAGAATCTGGCAACCTTGCGCAGAGACAGTGGTAAACAAAATGTCTCATAGGCCACACCTAGACTCTCAGGACCAGCGGCAGATATATGGCAGGGCGAGTGGGGCGGCTGCTCTGGACCCCACGCTTCAATAGGCCCCGCACCAGCGCTGGTGTGAATACACAACGGGCATTGGTGCACGTCAGCGCACGCGCACGAAATTGTGCTGCCTTGGACCCCACAAAACTCTCATCTGCCCCTGCTCAGGACACAGGCGGCCCACCACTGTAGTAAAGCGAGGCGTACAGATAGTTCGGATTAGAAGCCTAATCCGAACTATCTAGTCCGTGCCGCGTGTAGCCGCGCGGCACGGGGTTCGCACTAGCCGTCTTTTAAAAATGGCGGCGCCGGCTTTATGCTAATGAAACCCGGGAAATTCAAATCCCGGGCTTCATTAGCAAGTTCGGTATGCATACATTACCCCCCTAGTTCGAACTAGGGGGTAGTGTAGACATACCCCTAGGTAGTGAGTTTGGTTTTACTCTGTTAGTTAAGGAATTCAAACAGCCAGTCTCTGGGATGTTCCTGCCTGAAGAGGTAAAAAGACTAGAAAAGCAAGATACCGGACTTGTGAGTCATGCTACATTGCAGTGATTTCCATCAGGAATAAAAACATCTGGCACTGACCAGGGGAATGTGAGAAGACAATAGCACAGAATTAGAATGTATGTTAAACGCAGCTTTTCCTTTAGGTCTTTGCTTCAGAATGGCGCTAACAATCTTCATACTAATTACTCCCTCTCCTTCCAGAGAAACACCAGGCAAACCTGAGATTTATTGTATGACCAACATAAAACAAAGTGTGGTGGGAAATAGGAACAGGCAGTGCTGTAACAAAGAACATGTGTAGTTTGATGGGAAACAGAGCCGCTGTCCGTGTGGCTGGAGTAAGGGATGGATGGTTACGGTACTTTTGAGTCGATTGCAGTGGAGATTTCAAGCAACATAATTGTTTTGGCCTAGTCAGTTGTCCCACATTAATAATTGTAAAATGATAATACTTGCCCTCTCTTGCAACTTCGTTTAAAAGAACCTAATTGGCTCTTCTGGTTGAGACTGTGTGCGCCAAGGAATTCCTCACCATGCCACTAGAAGCTGTGAGGACAGGAGGTGGGGATGTTACAAGCACATGATGATGGACCCCTTATTCTTCAGGACAAACCCCGTGCTGTAACAAGGCTAGATTGTGCTATCCTTGCATTTCACACAGTTGTCCCATTAACCTCAGTAGGAGCATCTGTGACAAGGTTGCCCCATCTAGCTGTAACAATCATACCCTAACTTTTGTTCACCCAAGCTTTGGCTTCAATGTAATTACCTCCTTGATGGTTTGAAGAGGAGGTCAGCTATCATTAAAATGAATTACTTACTCCTATTTCTTAATTTCTTTGATAGCAAAGGCACAACCTTCCTTTAAAATTGCATGTTGAAGGTGTAGCCGCTAAAGAGGAGTGGCTACTAATTGGCAGCAGCCAATTGTATTAGGTTTCCTTTCCTGTACCTATGTATGCATGTTTCCTTCCAGTACTAAAGAGCCCATCACTTCAGTATCTATACATATTTTCACCATTAAAAGAACAGACTCTCAATACCTTTCCTGTCTTGTGCTGCAATTTGTAACTTAATTTCTTAGCTGTCTTCTGCAGAAGCTAATTTTAAGGACGGCTTTTCTTTCTCCCGTCATGTTGTTTTCACTGTGCAATGCTTAAAACAGCAGGCTGACAGAGAGAAAACGTCTTTATTCAGAGGCCTCTACGATTGTAATTACTCTCTCCTCCTCTCTCTCTCCCTCTCCTTCCCTCCCCTTGTTGTGGTGTTTTGTGTTTTAGCTCCTCCTAAGTTTGATCTAAGTGCCAAGCTGAAGAGTCATATGGTGGTTCGTGCTGGGACAGCCCTCTGCATTCACGCTGCTTTTACTGTGAGTGTCCTCCCCTGCGCTACCTTAGGGAAAATCTGCACTGAGAGGTTTTTTTTTTTAGTCTAAATGTTCTCATACACATAATCCATCTTCCTCCTTTCACAGATGTGGGGGGGGGGGGGGGGGACCTGGTCCCACACGCCATAAATGGTGGGAACATCCACTGAAATTTCCTGGAGCTTCCTCACATTTCCCTTATAGATGCAGTGGAGGAATCAGGAAATAAGTACCCAGTCTGTCTCCACACTGTGCAGGTGGGCAGGAGGCAAATGGTTAAATCCTTAGCTCCATCTATCAGTGTACTGACCCAGCATGGGAGTGTGTGATGCAACCTGCTGCTGGTGAAGACCAATGACTGATTACTCGCTCCTGTGAGAATGAGGAAGCCTGGAAGGCATGAATTTCTGAGGCACAGTTCATTCCCCTGGACTTCTAAAGTAGCACACATGCCTTGGGGATAGATATAAAAGGATAATCTGGCCCTTTAAGGGCCAAATACTTCTGGTGGCCTTCCTCGCAAGCACAGCCACTCTGACTTCAGTGGGACCATTTGCCCCAGTAAGACAAGTCGGATTTGGCCCAATGGCCGTGCAGCACTTTGGATCTGTGAAGCACTGTGTAAATGCTGAGTGGGTTTAGGGCTGCATTTTAGAAGCCTTCCTCACACTGGTGAAGATGGAGGGGCAACTCCCAGAGTAAGTGCCCATCAGCATGAGGAAGAGTTGCACAATCTAGCCTTCAGGAATGGGGTGTTAATATTGACCCACCAAAATAAGCTCTAACACTTCCTGGGAGAGGCCCAGCATTAAAATGTGTGTGATTTCAGGGTAATGTAACGCTATCAGATTGAGATGCCAAACTCACCGGAGCTTTAAGAACCCTGTAATCTGTTCTGCTCAATTCCTGGCTAGAGAGCAAAGCTTTCCAAGCAGCATAATAAAGAAATGTTGTTAATAAGAGTGCACATGATTGTCACATGGGGCCAGAAAGGGTAGGGGGTTCTTTTTTTCAGTAATTGCACGAGATACCACTTGTGCTGATACACAGACAAGCCTTTCCCATTTGTTCCGATGGTTTCTTCACTGCAATGGTCTCCAGGCCTTTTATTGTAGTGTGTTACAGCCCTCCAGTGTTCTCTGTTAGGAGCTGAGAGGCACAGCAGGCTCTGTAGTAGCGGGAAATTCATGTGAGCTGCGTGTTTGTTAAGGAAATGATACTGTTTGTGGCTTTCAAGCATCTCCTAGGCTTTGAACACTCTCGATCACAACTGAGGGCAGTTAAATCAGTGGGAGCTGAGGGTGCTTGTACCTCAGAGGAGATACTTAGCACCTCACTGAATTGGGCCCTAAAACCAGAGTAACTTCACCGATGACACAGGCGCCACCCCCACACAAGTCAGTGGGAGAGTCGATTCCACAGGGACTAAGGGCTCAATCCTGTCCCTGCAGCTCTTGTGTCCGTTGTCTCTGGCACAAGTTTCAGTGGGAGTGAAGGGATGGAAGAGCAGGCCCGAAGGAAGGGCTGCAGGCTCATCTCTTCTATCCCAGCTTGAATTCGCTGCACTAGAAGAGCTGGAGTTTCCCCTGGGGGGACTCTCTTAGCGCTCTGTCTGGAGCCGAGGTGTTATCTCTATTGCACCAGCCCTCTTTCCTCTGCTGTGGAAAGGAGTTTGGAGAAGATTAAGCAGGGATAACCTCGAGGCTAAAGTTTATGTTGGAATCTCTCCGGCTGAGTCAGCAGAGACACTGCAGCTAGTGTAACTCGGGGGGAAGTCCAATTGTTTTAGCCTGTTGGAGAATCTTGACAACATCATCCTATTGAAACAAAACCGAGGGTCAGACCCTGAGTGGAGTAAACCACCATAGTTTCATTGGCTTGGGTAGAGATATGTCCATTTATATCCGCTGAGCATCTCACCTGATACTGGTAGAGGAGTGGTCACCAACCAATAGATCAGGATCTATTGGTAGATCTTGGAGCTTTTGACGGTGAACCTGAGAGGTTTGGCCGGGAGGCTGTCAAGTGCTGGCACTTCATCTGCCCCTCTCAGCACTACTGTGCTGCTCCTGCCCTCTGCCATAGAGCTGTCCCCCTCTCCCCCACCTGTGGGAGCCTCCTGCTTGCTGTGCAGGCCATGGGAAGAAGAGGAAGGGAGGGTACTGATTTCAGAGTGCCCCTCCCTCTACCCCATCTCCACACAGCAGAGTGGGGCAGGGATGGAGAGTTCACTGGCTGCTTTTGGGAGTGGTGCAGGGCTAGGGCAGAGGTGAGCCTGCCTTAACCCCCTGCACCACCACCCAGAAGCCACCTACGGTAAGTGGTGCCCAGCTGAAGCCTGCATTCTGAACTCTGGGCTCAGTCCTGAACCCCTCTTACACTCCAAATTCCTGTCTCCAGCCTGATAAAAGTAAGTGAGGATGGGGGAGGGAGGAAGGAGTGAGCAGGGGCGGGGCCTCGGAGGAGGGGCAGGGCAAGGGTATTTGGGTTTGAGGTAGATTCTGGATTGCAATTAAATTCAAAAAGTGATCTCCTGCTTAAAAAGGTTGGAGAAGACTATGGTAGTAGAGTATATTTTTCCCTAGTATTTCTACTGCCAAAATTCCCCATAAGTGCTCTCCTTGGAGTAGTTTTGTTAATATCCAGTTGACTGTATCCAAGATGCTGTTATGCTAGGTTCAGAGCTATGTGTATATACTAAAAGGTTAATTTTTACACATGTGTCTCGGTCAGGGTTCCCCTCCACCAACCGTGACCTGGCTAAAAGACGGAATTCCTACAAAAGGGAGAGAGATCATCACCAAAGGCAAGAACCACTCCCAGTTCCTCATCCACAGCACCAAGCGTTTTGATTCTGGTGTGTATGGGATCCTCCTTAAGAACGACTATGGTGAAGCCAAGTATGACATCCACGTACATGTTTCAGGTACAGTATAGCAAAAGTTCTAGATCCAGGCTACAACTGGGTTTAGACAGGGGCTGCTCTGCCATGGATTCCAGGTTCTGAGGTCTGGAAAAGGTACAAGGACATGAAATTTAGGGGTGTATGTGTAGTAGCAGAATTAACCAGACATACAACAATATACATGAGCAATTCACAAGGCAGGACCTTGGTTAAAAAGTGTTTGCTTTGAAGAAAAAAATAGAGGGGTGCAAATGAGAGGAACAACTGCTAAAGGTGCATGCTCTTTGTTAGATTTCCCACGGCCACCCAAGAATCTGCAGCTGGTTGAGGAAGTGCCGAACACCGTGACTCTGAAATGGGATCACACCCCAGATATAATGGATGACGGGCATGCTCATTACATCATCATGAAACGTGATGCTAGTACTGCCACATGGTTCACTGCAGCTGAGAAAGTCTATAGTAACAAGTACACCGTCACAGGCCTGTTCCCCGGGCGGAAATACTTCTTCCGAGTGATTGCCCGCAATGACATTGGCGACAGTGACCCTCTGGATTCCAAGGAGCCCTGGTACATCTCTAAAGACAAAGGTAAACTTGAGAATAGATGCATGTCCAGGTGGGAAAAGGGGTGTGCTTGTAGATAAGACACTAAACTGGACCCTGGAAATCTGGCTTCAATCCGCAGCTTTGCCACAGACTTCCTGTGTGACCTCAGGCAAGTCCCTTAATTGCTCTGTACTTCAGTTCCCCATCTGTAAAATGGAGACAACAATATCTCCTTTCTCCCACCCTTTATCTCATCTGTGAGCATGCAATTACATTGGGACCTCAAGGTATTACCTAGAATCATATACCTAATAGTGATAATCTCTCTGTATGTGTAAACAGAAGGTAGTTGTTCTTAACGTAAGAGAGTTCTCATTTTTTTTACTACTAAGTTGCCCTCCAATTCATCACTGGTTGGATTCAGACAGTTCCCAAAATGAATAGAAAAAAAATCTGTGAGGGATAGCAGAATTTGTGTAAGGCTGTAGAGTGCAAAAACTCCTAAACCGTGAGATATCCACAAAATGTGGTGATTATTTAAAATCTAACTTTTCTTGCTCCCTTCCCCACATCCATTTGGTTCCCTCCACTCTTAATCAGGACTAATGGACAATGAGATAATGTTCTTATTAGAGAGGGTCCCCAAACAACCCGCCACTACCGGCCTAATTTGAATCTCATTATACTGCTGTAAATATGAACTAACAGCGCAGTCAGACAAATGTTAATCAGGGGTACATAAAAGAACCATTTGGATTTCTATGCCAGGAGCACATGATAACTAGCATTTTTTATGCAGGGTAGCGGGACTTAGTTGCAGCAGTGAATTACTGTCTACCTCCCCCTGAAAATCACAGTCAGCTTTCAAGTTGCACATTTTTGAGAGAAAAGTAGAACTGAGAGCAGACTTTTGCCCTTTCATATTCCATTTTAGGATCAAGGAATTTTACCCACTTCCTCCAGATGGGAAAAGTAGATATATATTTTAAAAAACCAAAGGATTTTAAAAATGCTTTTCGGTAATGCCTGAAAAATATAGCGCATTCCTGGAGTGCACACTGCAGTTTGTAATACAGTCTCCTTGACTCTCTGCAGCATTCCGCATACTGCCAGTCCCTCAGTGCAAACTCTGTAGAGAGAGAATGTTTCCCCCCCGCCCCCCAAAAAATGTTTACGTACTTCAGTTGTCAATCATTGGTAATAATTGTATAATGATTTGCATTTCTAACGGATCATGTCACCCAAAGATCCCACACCATTTTTCAAGGTAATGACAATAACTAGAGAAATAAGGCATCACAACATCTACATAAAGCAGAAAAAATCTGACCGCTTTTTACAGACGGCGTACAAAGAATCATAGAATCATAGAACACTAGGACGTGAAGGGACCTCGAGAGGTCATCAAGTCCAGTCCCCTGCCCTCATGGCAGGATCCAGTACTGTCTAGACCATCCCTGATAGACATTTTTCTAACCTTCTCTTAAATATCTCCAACTGGAGATTCCACAATCTCCCTAGGCAATTTATTCCAGTGTTTAACCACCCTGACAGTTAGGAACTTTTTCCTAATGTCCAACCTAAACCTCCCTTGCTGCAGTTTAAGCCCATTGCTTCTTGTTCTATCCTCAGAGGCCTGGAAGAACAATTTTTCTCCCTCCTCCTTGTGATGCCCTTTTAGATACCTGAAAACTGCTATCATGTCCCCACTCAATCTTCTCTTTTCCAAACTAAACAAGCCCAATTCTTTCAGTCTTTCTGCATAGGTCATGTTCTCTAGACCTTTAATCATTCTTGTTGCTCTTCTCTGGACCTTCTCCAGTTTCTCCACATCTTTCTTGAAATGTGGCACCTAGAACCAGACACAATACTCCAACTGAGGCTTAATCAGCGCAGAGTAGAGCGGAAGAATGACTTCTCATGACTTGCTCACAACACACCTGTTAATGCATCCTAGAATCATGTTTGCTTTTTTTGCAACAGCATCACACTATTGACTCATATTTAGCTTATGGTCCACTATAACCCTCGATCCCATTCTGCCGTACTCCTTTCTAGACAGTCGCTTCCCATTCTGTATGTATGAAACAGATTGTTCCTTCCTAAGTGGAGCACTTTGCATTTGTCCTCATTAAACTTCATCCTGTTTACCTGAGACCATTTCTCCAATTTGTCCAGATCATTTTGAATTATGACTCTATCCTCCAGAACAGTTGGAACCCGCCTCCCCTTGGTATCATCTGCAAACTTAATAAGCGTACTCTCTATGCCGATATCTAAATCGTTGATGAAGATATTGAACAGAACTGGTCCCAAAACAGACCCCTGTGGTACTCCACTTGTTATACCTTTCCAGAAGGACTGTAACCATTAATAACTACTCTCTGGGAACAGTTATCCAGCCAGTTATGCACCCACCTGATAGTAGCCCCATCTAATTTGTATTTGCCTAGTTTATTGATAAGAATATCATGCGAGACTGTATCAATGCCTTACTAAAGTCTAGGTATACCACATCCACCACTTCTCCCTTATCCACAAGACTCGTTATCCTATTAAAGAAAGCTATCAGATTGGTTTGACATGATTTGTTCTTTACAAATCCATGCTGGCTGTTCCCTATCATCTTATTATCTTCCAGGTGTAGAAATTAAGTTATTTCCCTACAGTTGCATGGAAAATATGAGAAGTTAGTGCTTAAAGTTGGAAATAGAACCCAGAGGTCCCAACTCCCAGCCACCTGCTCTCTCCACTAGACGTGCTGCTTCCTCATTTGTATTTGTAGAACATAAGAACGGCCATACTGGGTCAGTCCAAAGGTTCACCTAACCTATTATCCTGTCTTCTGACAGTGGACAATGAAAGGTGCCCAAGAGGGAATGAACAGAACAGATAATCATCAAGTAACTATCCCCTGTCATCCGTTTCCATCTTCTAGCAAACAGAGGCTAGGGACATACCCTTGCCCATCCTGGCTAATAGCCGTTGATGGACCTATCCTCCATGAATGTATCTAGTTCTTTATTTGAACCATGTTATAGTCTTGGCCTTCATACAATCCTCTGGCAAGGAGTTCCACGGGTAAGTGAAAAGGGCTGGTGGAGTGGTAGGAATAATCATATTGACACATGCTACTCATTCCTGCTACTCTTCATCAAGTGTTCCCTAGCTAGGAAAAAAAAACTTGGGGGTTGAATTTTACACCAGCGTAACTGAGTTGATTGGAGTCACTACCTATGATTCTACCAGTGTGGGAGGAGAACCCAGAGCCCAGTGGGATATGTCTATCTTCACTGCTGTTTTATACATTTGGAAGCAGGTGGTGGTGAGCCCTTTGTTTTTATGTAGAGCGTTGCAGTGTCAAGCTGAAGGAGTATCAAGAGAAAGACTGGCGCCAGGCCCCCCACTTCATTGCTCCGCTGAAAAACCACGCGGTGCACCGGGGCCAGGACTGCACCATGAGTTGTGCATTCCTGGGCAACCCCCGCCCAGTGGTGACATTGTACAAGGGCAATGTGAACATCACGGCCAATTCTAAGTTCTGGTACAACTCTACAAGTGGTGTCTGCACGCTGATGATCCCTACCTGCACCTCCAAGGACAGCGGAGACTACACCGTGGCCATTGAGAATGAGCTAGGCCAGAAGAAATGCAGCTGCATGTTGACAGTGTATGGTGAGTTGAGTTCTCAACCTCCCTTTTTCCTTGGCCATGACCCTCCTCCACCCATGAGGCTACTGATTTGAAATGTTGGATTACCACACACTCCTGTTCTCTCTCCACGAAGCCATGCTTACTGTGCTGGGCGGGACAATTTCACCTGGCCCCAATGAATTACACCCTCTGCACACACCCCACTTGGGAGCAGAAGCCATCTTCCTCTGGGGGACTTTCCTGCCCGGGCAGAACAGCTTTATATTATGTGGGGAGCTTCACCATCAGCATTTCTTGAGGAGCGCACTGCATGAGCACTGGCCGCACCATCCGTTTTTGAGCTTTGCTGTTCCTTGGCAATCCTCGCTTCAGCTTTCCCTCTGTGTTGATTTCATTGCCTGGGCTGAGTCGGACCCATTATGAACCCCAGCAGAGCAGGTGCAATTACCTAGAGATTTCTATGCAGCGTTCATGAAAGACCTGATCATGCTGCCCATTTCCATACAAAGACATTAAAACCATATTTACAGTAGGGGGACAACAGTGGCATAGCTATGGCACTGTAGATATCCTGGCCTAATGCTGCAGTGTTGATGCATCCTACACTAACAAAAGTGTTGTTTTCCATCGATGTACAAACACCATGACCCTGGGCAATGGTAGTTAGGTCAATGGAAGCATTCTTCTGCCAACCTAACTGTGTCTACACTGGGCTCATACAGGTACAGCTGCATTGCTCAGGCTGTAGGTTTTTCATCTCCCTGGGCAATGTAGCTCTGTCAAGCTACATTTTAAGTGTAGACCATGCCTTAATCACATGTTCGGGTGCACATGTCCTTCCTGCACCCATGTTCCTCTAGCCTAAGGCAGGGGCCGGCAGCTCAGGACAAAGTTTAGCACATGCAGTCTGGAGAGTTGCCCGGGAATGTCTCTGCTGGAGCCAAGAGCACAATCCAGCCCAAGATCTTTTATTTTCTGGATTGCAATTTACATGACTGGAAGGTCACTAGGACAGAGACGAGGCCTGATTCCGCTATGCTTTGCACCCTGTGTGAGCATTCTCACTGTGCAGAGTATGTGTTAGACTAGGGCTACTCAATTTGGAAGCCCTGGGGGCCACAATGATACTCACAGCACATGCCAAGGGCTGCAACTTAAGTGTGATTGCACATACATGCAAATATATATGCAAATAGCTTATTTCACATGGGTTGGCATGAATACAAAGATTAAGGCAAGACTACACAACATGCAGGCCCCATTTAAGTCAGTTCTGCTGATATTAATAAAATGCAATATTTACCCGATTTCCACCCATCTGACAGCACTTATAATGAGCAATGACAGTCCAGGAATTTAACTATTAAAACACATATCAACAGAAGACCATTATATAGACTCCTTTTTTGTTCTGGCTCCCACCCGCGGGCCGCAAACAAACAGGCTGCGGGCCGCGTGCAGCCCACGGGCCATGTGTTGAGTAGCCCTATGTTAGACACTTCTGATGAAGAATGATAGTGTTTCACACCTACTTTGTACTTGCTTTGCCTTCCCAAGGTGCAAGGCACTGGAGAACTGGGCCAAATCTGTTGAAAGAACACATTTTCTTATCTAGGTCTCCTTCTACCTTAAGTTAAAACAGGTGCAGCTGCCATGGAAGTCAATAAAAATTGTGTTCTGCCAACTGAGGGCAGAATCAGCCCCTTTTAGGTACTGTAGCAGAGTGGTAGGAAATCCCATATTTTTGCTTGGTGAATAAAATCCTATTCTTTCAAGAATTCACACAGTGGATCAAGGGCAAAATATGGCCATTTCTGGGAGCATCACAGATTTGCACTGCATGCACGGCAATAGGGATGTAATAGTGCAGTCGATTAACTGATAATGCTACTGACTCCACACATTTCCCCACATACACACCGCTCCGCCACTAAATTTTTTAGATGGCTGGCCAGTAGTCTGTCTCAGTCCCAGGTCACGCCGGGTTCCAGGAGCTACCCCCTCTCCCCCTACTGCGGTTCTGCAGTGAACGTCATTTAGGAGCTGGGCAGGCAGGCAGCCCTATTTCAGTCCTGGCTCATGCCAGGTTACCAGTAGCTACTCTTGCTGCGGCTCTGCAAGGAAAGTATTATTGCAGAGCTACAGCGGGGGAGGCGGGGTAGCTCCCGGGACCCAGAGCGAACTGGGACTGAACCAGGCTGCCTGACCGCTTGCTCCTAAATTACTTTTCCTGCAGAGGCACAGCGGGGTAGCTCCTGGGACCCAGCGTGAGCCGGGACTGAGTGCTTGCAGTGCTAACCCTTATCGATTACTCGTGTCGTCAACAACATTTTTGTCAACTTCACAATTAACAAATTACATGCTTCTTAATATCCCTACTTGGCAAACCTCCCACTTGCAGGAATTTGCTTTGTGCATCCTGCCGTTTTTATAAGGTTCTGCCTTAATTTTCTGTTGTAGAGAAAAATGATTCCTTTTAGCACAATCCCCTGCCACCTCCTTGGTTATTGCTGTTTCCCTTGCGTGTGAGAATACTCTTCCCCTCAACAGGGCTTTTATCTTGGGTTGCAGCAGGATAGTTTGGTTGTGAAGAGGAAAGTTCCCAACTGACTTGTATTTATCCTCTGAGACCATCATGTGATGATGTTGTAGCACTATGCCCCAACACCATAGCCTGGAGATGCTGCACCATTGTGTCATGGCCCCCAAATCAAAGGACTCTCTATTTGCTCTGTGGGGTGATCTCACAGGACATATCAGATCCATGAAAATCAGCTGAGTCCCATTAATTTCAGCAGAGGAGGTAACTCCCCCGGAAGGGTACTCCACAGTGAGCTTAACACTTCTTTACTTCTCCCATGAATATTTATAGACGATTGCAGGGCTGTCCAAATGGGAAATATTGAAGATATTCGCTATCCCATGACCTTTGTCTCAGTGGTAGTTTGGCAACAAATGCCTTTATTTTAATATGGGAGGGAAGTGCATGTCTCTTGAGCGCTGTTCTCCAAGCTTAAGCCCTGATGCCTCATGGCATGTCATCACTCTCTTCAATGAGAGCTGAGGGACACATTAGAAACTGATACCACTCGAGTAAGGAGAGGCTATATTGGGATGGATCTTTCAGTGTTATTTTTGTAGGTGACCACTGCTTCAGCCCAGCTGGCTGACAAGTGCAAACGATATCACTCTGCGGTTTCTATTCTTTCGTCTCTATGACTGATGAAGTATCTCAACTTGGAACAGCGGTGAAGAGTGATAGTCGCTCTCCATTTGCTAATCCAAATTAGAGTCTTTGTTTCAGTTGGATTTTTCATGTGTTTGTGGGTGCGCGTGTACACAATATACACACATGGAGCTCAGACCTCACAGCGAAAAGACTAGACACGCTTGCTCCGCTTAGGTGAAAAGGAGAAGCTGATTGCCGCTCGTGATTGGCTTTAGTAGTATTTTGGAGCCTGATATAGTTCGGTGTAGAAGCCACCATCACTGTTAACATTAGCCACTCACTGAGGAGACAAAACAGAAAAGCGAATGTGCTGTGAGGGCCAAACTATCCCCCTCACCCACACAGGGGCTGCCACTACAGGTCAATGAGGAAGCACATTGGTGGGGAAACGTGAGTGTACCTAACACTGCTGTTGCCCGTGATGTATTTTTTTCTGCAAATATATTGGAGACCTGAGAACTGTCAGTTTAATCAAACACATAGCCTGCTACATAACTCTGTTCTCTCCTGTTGCGGGGGAGATCCAGGAGGCCTTCCACCTCATCCTCCTTCCTCTCATGAATGTTTTCTCCTGAGGTCAGGTGTTAAAGGGTTATTGAAACTCCTTAATAAGTTGGAAGGAAAGATCAGAAAGCACAGTCCAACCATAGGGTCAGTTTCTCCCTCTTGATGGTCCTTATGCAGGGTTAGGTGGAGTTTTCAGTGGAAATGGGAGAGGTCACAGTGTGTGCTCTGGCAGTAAGATTCCTTTTTGGGAGCATGTGGAAGGGGCTGGTAGCCAGAATTGCAGTTGTGTGTGTGTGTCCAGGATTATCAGTTTGCAGGTAGGGGTGGGTGTGTGTGTGTCCGTCCGTCCGTCCGTCCAGAATTATCAGTTTGTGTGTGTATTGTGCAGGTGTTCATGTAACTCAGGAGTGCACCTAACCTGAGAGTGTAAGAGAGCAGAGGGGCTTCCTTCCACTTGGCAGTTCGGTGTGGCTTGGGAGCTTGTCCTACTTTTCAGAGTTTACTCCAGCCCAAAGAGCTCACCACAGTTTCAACAGCTTAGTTTGAGTGATGAGTCGAGCTCAGACAAGATCTTGCGCTGGTAGGTTTCACTTGTGGAGTTCAGTTGCCTTTACCTGTGTGCTCCTAACAGTCCAGATCATTGTAGGATAAGGCTGGCACCCAAGAAGACTGGAAAATTTTCAA
This sequence comes from Pelodiscus sinensis, assembly GCF_052426305.1. Lineage (NCBI taxonomy): Eukaryota > Metazoa > Chordata > Testudines > Trionychidae > Pelodiscus > Pelodiscus sinensis. The sequence continues at coordinate 114,477,745 of NC_143056.1, read as the reverse complement.
GTGCATGTGTGAACACACATCTTAAATAATGTATGTAGTAGACCCTCGGTGTATGATGCCTGTGCTGACGAGTGATGGGTCTGGCTCCCCACAACTACTAAGCTAACATCCTTAAGACATAAACGGTTTCTCTTTAATTGCTAAGTGTTAGAAAACCAGCAGAGTTTGAATTTACAGCTTAAGCCATTCCTGTGTTATGTTAATGCAAAATCTATTGGAGTCTATGGGCAAATCTTTCTAGTTTTCACAACACAGAAATGGCTGGACTCATTTTGTTCAAACTTTGTGGGGTGGGGAGATAGCTTTGGGTTGAGACAATGCTTAGAAAAGACTATTATGGGCAACGAGAAAAGAGAGGTTTGCATGCAAATTGGAACTCACCTTGCAGCCCACAAAACTCACAATAAAGTATTATTTTGCACTTATGTAGTGGGGTGTTTTTAACCAGGGAATCTATCCACGCTTTCCAAAAGCCCCATAGTAAGTAATACATACTTAATGAGTTGTAAATGGTTATAATGATGTCCCCTCTCTCCTTTTATCTCTCTTTTCTTAAAGACAAAGATGATAAAAGCCTCCTGGACTCAGTGACTGAAAGTCTTCAAAAGTCAAAGCACATCATGTAATCAGCGGCCCCAGATCCAAATTCGTCCAATCCAGCATGTGGAATAATTCACACATTTCTGTGTAGTTTGACTTAGATATGTGTGGCTCAAAACTGTAACTTCTATAACGACTAATGAAACCAAATGCTAAAAGGTGGGGCCTTTGGTGTAGAAGGGCAGTTCTGATGTTTAGATACTTTCTTCTGCATAGGCAGCTTCCAAATGCTAATGTGTGTGAATGGTAATATTTCCAGTAGTGGATGAAAATGTATCTTTAAAATTAAAAGGAGCAAAAAACTGCCTTTCACTTTCTGTTCTGTCTCATCTTTCTCTGTCTGATTCTGCACCATGAGAGTCAGTGAGAGTTCTGTTTTAACATCAGTGGGAGGAGAACTGAGTTATGTCCATATTCGTTATTGTTACTATTACTGCAGTATGTAAAGACCCCTTGTGCTAGATAGACACTGGACAGCCATAAAGTAGGAGAGAGCCCCCTTCCCTAAGTGAACTCTAGTAGACAAAACAAAGAAAGGAAGAAATATTGTCCCCATGTTACAGATGGGGAACTTAAGGCCCAGGGAGGCTGTGATTCACCCAAGGTCACAGAGTCTGCAGTAGAATTAGAAATAGCACCCAGATCTTCTGAGGCCCAATCCAGAGGTTTAACCATAAAAAGAAAGGTTATTTATCTTGCATAGTGGCTGGTGTTCTTGAAGACATTTTGTCCCTCTGGGTGTAGCACATGAGGATATCACATACCCATGCACTCCTAAGTAGAGATCTATGTTTTATCTTTCTAAGGAGGGCTATAGAAAGGGGTTGAGCCCTAAGAACATAAGAACGGCCATACTGGGTCAGACCAAAGTTCCATCTAGCCAGTATCCTGTCATTTGAAAGTGGCCATTGCCGGGTGCTCCAGAGGGAATGAACAGAAGAGGTAATCCTTGAGCATGTGAAATAATGATCCACCCCCTATCACTCATTCCCAGCTTCTGACAAAGACAGGCTAGGGACACCGTTCTTACCTATCTTGACTAATAGTTATTATTGGACCTATCCTCCATGAATGTACGAAGCTCTGTTTTGAACCCTGGTAAAGTCCTGGTCTTCACAACTTCCTGTGGCACGTTTCACAGGTTGACTGTGTGTTGTGTGAAGAAATTCTTCCTTTTGTTTGTTTTAAATCTGCTAGCTACTCATTTCATTTAGTGACCCCTAGTCACTTGGAAGGCAGGGTAACAGACTCCTAGTTCTCATGTGATGGGACTAAGTAAAAAACGTTTCTTTATTTACGTTCTCCATACCAGCCATGATTTTATAGACGTCTATCCTATCAGTTGAATGTACAATAACGTTAGGAGGGAGGTGTATTCCAGAGGCCTCATAGCATGCAAAAATATACCTGAAACCTATCTATAGGTTTCATCTAGGTGGAAATAAAGTTGCCCCTCATCCTCTCCATGGAGGAATTAAAGTGCCTTGTGGAATTCCTGAAGGGTTTAGTCCTGTATAGGTAGAAAGTCAGAGATCTTCTTATATCTAGAGTATTGAGGATGGTGTCTTCTCTCAAAGAGTGAGGTTTGGGGTAAAAGACCAGTAGAAGGATGTCCTGAATGATGTGGACCTCTGATGAAACTTTAGGGAAGACACGAAGGTGGGACACAGGATAAGGCTTTGAAATTTGCGTGGATTGGCAGAAGGGGCATTGCTGACTCATCTGGGGATGTCTCCTCATGTATTCTCAATACCTGTTCTTCCGGTGGGTCTACTTGAGGCGCATGAGGTGGGCCCTGAGGTGTTGGTGGCCCAGAATTTTAATGGGCACCCTTATGTGAGGGCAGTCTGTAGATCTGGCACCCCCTAGGAAACCCAAGAGAGCCAGAAAGCCCACTGGGAAGTAAAAGGAGTAGGGCTCCCAGGGTGTTCTTGCCATGGCTGATGGGCCACCCATTAGCTGATTCCTGGGTTCTTGTCTTCAGGGAACACATTGAGGGATGTAGAGAAGAATGGTAGGTGATGGAGCCTTGAATGGATACCTCTGAATAAGAAGTGTCCTCTACCATGTTCAGCAGTGGAGCTAAAGGAGTCAGTACCCGGGGCTCAGATTGGTAATAGGGGCCAATCCAGCAATCATGCTGGTACTGATGGAGCCTTTTTGAGGCTGCAGGAGGGCTAGTGGATGTTGGCACCAGTTGGTACACAGGTGCCGGTGGGAAAATACTACTCCCTGTACCCCTCAGTAGAGAAAAATCCAGTTCCTCCAGGACATGATGGTCCTCATGAAAGAGGAACCTGGAAGGCACCATGAGACTGGGGATTGCACCTTTGGGTGAAAGACCTCCAGGGGTATTGGAGATGGTACTGGTAATGAACTCTCTCACTCTGGAAAGACCTGGGTGAAGATAAATGGTATCCAGTGAGATGATTTCTTCTAACAATCCATGCTCTTTAAGGATTCCTTCAATTTTGAGTATTGTGTCCAGTTCTGGGCACCACATTTCAAGAAAGATGTGGAGAAATTGGAGAAGGTCCAGAGAAGAGCAACAAGAATGATTAAACATCTAGGCTGTCTACACATTGGCACCCTTTTCCGGAAAAGGGATGCTAATGAGACAAGTCGGAATTGCAAATGGCGCGGGGGATTTAAATATCCCCTGCGGCATTTGCATGAACATGGCTGCCGCTTTTTTCCGGCTCGGGGCTTTGCCGGAGAAAAGCGCCAGTCTAGACGGGATCTTTTGAAAAATAAAGCCTTTTCCGGAAGATCCCTTATTCCTGATTTTAAGAGGAATAAGGGCGCACGGCGCTTGGGGGGGAGGGAATGCCGGCCCCGGGCGCACGGCGCTTGGGGGAGGAGAGCGCTGGCCCCGGGCGCGCGGCACTTGGCGGGGGGAGAGCGCCGGCCCCGGGCGCGTGGCGCTTGGCGGGGGGAGAGCGCCGGGCGCGCGGCGCTTGGGGGGGGGAGAGCGCCGGCCCCAGGCGTGTGGCTATGGGGGAGCCCCGGGCACACAAGTGTTCCCGCCCCCTGGCACCCGGCGGGTGAATGACCACGCCCCCTGGCACCCAGCAACCTCTAATGGTTGGGGACCACTGATCTAGACGGTGCTTGATCCTGGACTCGATGACCTCTTGAGGTCCCTTCCAGTTCTAGTGTTCTATGATTCTGTGATTTGCAAGTGTCCAATCCTGATATTGGCACGTCCACCCTTTGCTGTTTGACATCAGGTTCTTTGGTCCACAACTTCACGAAAGGAGTCCTGCTTGACGTTGCTCATGCCTTGCTGCTTTGACCGATAGAAGCCTCAGCAGCACGTGCACTGAGATATGAAGTCTGACATCCCAGTTGAGATGTCTCCTTTCTCATAGCCTCTCAGGGCTGTAGGATCTCCTACCTCTGGCAGTCTATTGAGAGATCAGCACTGTCCCCTGATTTCTGGTAGATGGAGCTAGGTGCACATGAAGTTCAAGGAGCTCAGTCAGGCCTACACAAAGGCCAGCACCCCAGACCTGTCCCTACTTTGACCAGCTCCACCACATCCTGGGAGGGGGTCAGTCTCTCCCCCCTCTCCTTGTTGTGGTCTCTGGGCTGGAGACACCCATTGTCACTCTCCTGAAGGGCAGGTCTGTGGCCGAAGAGGAGGAGCAGACCACTGTCACCACTATGCCTGCCAGCCAGAAGCTCAGCCAGTCCCTGGAACTGGTACCGGCCTCCCAGGATGTCTCCCAGGGATCTGGCGAAGTCAGGGAAGGCCCATCAGGTGAGCTCCATTACTTTCCCTAGATGCACATGGGGGGAAGCAGTGGGCAGCAAGGGACTGTGTGCTCCTCACTCAGCCTTCTTGGCCTGGGGATCGCACAGAAGCCTGTGCACATGGGAACATGTGAAGTGCCAGTCCAGAGCGCACAGCTCCTATGAGGCTGCCTTGGAGGACCCTTGTGCTCCCGCTCACAGGGTTTCTGGAGAGGCCTGCCTTTACTCCTGACTCTGAGATGGGACACCCTCCCACCACAAGCCACCACTAAGGAGGATGGGGTCAGGGAAACCCGCACGCACGCATACACAGAGCAGCGTCTCGCATGGCACACGGGCATGCCCACTCTCTTGAGGCAGCATCCACTCCTGGGCAAGCATGGTGAGGCGGAGGACATGGAGACCCTGCCAGGGGAGCCTGCTAGGAGGGGAAAGAAGTGGTGGGGATCCCAGTAGCACCCTCCAGGGCAAGCAGTGTCTGCTGCTCTCACACACCTCCCCCACTACTCTCCCCACTCTGTCTGCCAACAGCCAGGGATAGAAGTCCTCTCCCTGTGGGACACGGCCACTGCCAGTCCTGGTGTATGCGTGGCACCAAGAGAAGCCGAGCCGCCCCATCACCCCCCCTCCCACCCACAGGCTCCCAGCCTGGCTGGTACCTTCCCATGGCTGCACATCCCTAGGATGCAGGGGAAGCGAGGCTTCCCCCCAGAGACATCGGTGCCCCTGCAGAAAGGGGCCCACTGTGGAGGCCACAGATGGGCCTTGCTCCAAGCACATCGCCTTCATAGGACCCGAGAGCTCTCAGTGTTGGCTCAGACATGAGGGACAGGCTTCAGGCAGTCTCTCTTGGGTTGACTGCCCTTCTCTTTGTTCTTCATAGCTAGACAGCTGTGAGCAAGGCGCCCACAACACCTCCTGTGCCAGCCTCCTGACCCTGGGGGCAGCTGCTGCTGCAGACGAGCCTGTGAGGACCCTGAACAGAAACACTTGGCCTGCCTATGTGGCCTTCAGCTCTCTTGACCGGCAGGACCAGCAGTGGGAAGCAGACCAGGAGCTGCACCATGACACCTGGCGGGAGCTGGCCCAAGAGGCCCGCAGAATGTGTGCAGCCTACACATCTGCCATGGACTGCATGATTGCTGCCATAGAGTGGTCCAGTAACCACCCCCTCGCTCCTTCTCCCGCTCCTATGGCTTCTCCTCCAGCTTCTCCCCCTAGCCTCCCCACTTGGCTGCTGAGGGCCCCACTCATGACCTGCATGACCATGGCCCCGCTAGTCAACCTCCCCATGCTGAACTGGTTCCTGATGGAGCGGTAGCTGTCCGGCATGGCGAGCTTCCACAGTGCAATGGTGACCCACTTCTGGAGTGGGATGGCAGGTCGCATGTGAGTGTCCCGTCATAGATGGTTGATGAAGGCAGGGCTAGGGGAGGCACGCCCCTAACCCCACCTCCAGCCCTGCCCCTTCTGCTAGGCCCCGCCCTTTCCCCATCCCTGTGAGGCAGGGTGGTGTGCAATGCATGTGCTCCCCCCTTCCAACCACAGGCAGGAGAGCGGGTGCGTGCTTGCTGCAGCCTCTCCAGCCCCGATGGAAGGTGCCCAGCGTGACCCAGCCAAGCCCAGCCCACCCTCTTGAGCACCGGGGGAGAGAGGAGGCTGGGCTACGTGGGGTGGTGCAGCATGCCCTGCCTCCTCCCTCCCTCGATGCTCCAAGAAGGTGGCCTGCTGCATGCGGAAGTTCGGGAGCCACCGGGCCATGACAATCTGGTCCCACCAGTCAGAACTGGTATCCAGTCGCCAGAATTGGTGGCGTACAGTGTGCAGGGGCGGGCTGGAGGAACTGCTGCATGAGCAGCACCTGGGGAGAGGAAAGGAGGTGCCCTGCAGGGAGCTGCAGGTCCAGATTCTTCTGTGCCAGGAGAGCTCTGGCTCCATGGCAGACGTGCTGTGGTGTCTGCAAGGGCAACCAGAGCAGGCAGTGGAACAGCTTTGCTGTCCCTCAGGGAGGCAGGCAAAAGAGAGGCGCCCGACACGACTGTACAGGGGGGTCCCTTTATGCACACACATCAGATAGCCTCAGGCAGCTTGCTGTGTAGAAGCTCACTACGTGATTTTGGAAATAATGCTGCTGTGTAGATCTAGCATATGAAATTGTTTGTTTATTACTATCTAACCTTTTTGTTAGGTAGCATTAAACAAACAATATTTATTGAGGCACAACACAAAGGTTTAAAGATTAACGCAGCCGTGAAGCTGACACACGATAGAAAATGGTGGAAAGGCTTCATTTCGCTCCATTATCACTCTTGAGCTGATAAATGGGACTCAATGAAAGATTATTATCTGAAGGCCTGTTTCTGTAACTAGCATAATCCATGTATAACTCTATTTGTGGGAAGAGCCCCACAGATTTCAATGAAACGATTCATGTGTAGGCTTCTGTGTGCGTGTGCTCAAGCCCTAAAAATTAATAAACATGATGGGTTCAGTCACTGGCATGTTAATCTCATTATATGCAGCTACCTGCTGCTTCTGGTGGTATGGTTAAAGCCAGATTAAGAATTATATTACCTATAAACTGCCTGAATTGATTTTGTGCCTATTCTTCCAGTTTAGCATTAATCTTTCCAGGAAACTGTTGCGAGATAATCACACTGCTGACTAGTCATGTGCTCCAACTTTCACTGCAGATGTAGAGTATTTTACATTCCATATGTCACCTGGAGTGTGCTAGTGAGGGAGAGGGGAACTTGGCTAAAATGGGACATACTATCCCAGCAAGGCAGGAAATATTTAAAACAAATAGTTTGCAAATGAAAAGTCCTGGTGCCTTCTCCTGATGCTAAAGGGTCTGACAGCTACTTTAGAAATAATGCAGCAATATTCCTGCGTGACAGTGGAGGGAAGATGTTGGGGGTACTAATAGGATTTCTTTTGCTTATAAAGAGATTTGAAGAAGAGCTTTGTGTTATTTTTCACAAACTGGCGGGACTTTTCACTTGGGTTATGTTGGGAGACTGTAGGGCCTTTATCCTGCAGCGTTCTATATGTGCTTAACTTTTAAAGCATCTGTGTAGTCCTCTGGAATTAAATGGGATCTGCATGCTTTAAGTCTACAAAAGATCACTGCAAATTGGGGCTGCATTGTACCAAAAAAAAAAAAAAAAAAAAAAAAGTTGTCCCAGGGGTGATTAAAATAGGATGGTTGATATTAATGAAGCCAAGCTGGCTATTTTACTGCATCAAATGTGGCAAAGCTACGGGACCAAATCCTCAGCTGGACCTCCTCAGCTGGAGCTCAGTGGCGCAGCTCCGTTGGACAAAACTTCAACAATTTACACTAGCTGAAAATCTGGTCGACCAACAGATGTTACACTGGAGTTAAACTGAAGTAGCACAGTGTTGCTGTGGAACCTGTATTTCAAGATGAAACTTTCATGGGAAGAGAAAACAAGAAGAAAGTAGTTTAATCTATGCAGTAAAAATATCAAGTAAATTAATATTTTAATTATTATTACACATACAAGAAATTAGAGGAAAAATATATTACAGATACAGAATAATAGTTAAAATTAACATAAAAATGGATCAAAGATTGTATCAAGTGGCTGTACTGCATGTGGTGACCTTTAAATTGATGGCAAAATAGATTAAGTGCTAGTAACTTTAAAACATGGCTAAGTGCTGTGATTGAATGGAGGAGAGGAGCTCCTTGATTTATATATTAAATCTTTAAATATGCTTTGCCTTTAATGCACCAGAACTAAGGAAGCTCTGTTCATTGAGATTTACAGGGCAGGAGGACTTGTAGCCTGACACTGAAGTCCTTACCCAGACAAAACTACCACTTATCCCAAGGGGATTTTGTCCTGCAGGGAGAGATTCTGCCAAGCTTACTCACAGCAAATAGCATCATATTCCATGAACAGCCTTATCTGGGAAATGAGCCTATTCTTTCATCGGCCCCAAGTAAGGACTGCAGGTTGTGGCCCTGGATTTCTAATTTGTCCTGATTCAACAAAGAAATCAATATGGGAGGGTTTTTGTTTTTTAAATTAGATTGCCAGAATAGTGATTTCTTTATTGGTGCTAAATTTTCTGATGTTCTATTTTACTGCCAGTAGGAATATAACACAGGCCCTAATCCTGCTCCCAGCGATGTATCATTGGAGCAAAAGCAGGCCCTAAATCCCCTCTTTTACCGCTAGAGGCAAGACTTCTGAAGTAGCAAATTAACACTAGCCACAGTACATCAAACCTGTACTCCCTCCACCTTTTCTTTCAATGAGCTTGTTTCTACAACAATTTAGTGTCACCACAGAAATAATACAAGCCACTAAAAATGTTGGCATTTCAGCCAACTGGCCACTTCTTGTGTATTTTAGTCTATCGATAGGTATACAGACATATTTTTTACATTAAAAGGAAAAAAATGCATTGTCAACGAAACATCCTCCAAACTAAGAAAAGGAGCATCTATCCAACATTTAAAGAAACAATAAAAATTTGCATTGTATTTGCCTCTGAGTTCATAATAATGTATTTTTTACTGCTTGAGAATTATGGTCCATTTCACAGGTATATGCCCATTTGTAAAGTGTAAGTTCTTCATCTTTCCTTTGTGTTTGTACAGCACTTAGCACATTGTGGGTGCTATTGGAAAAATAATTTACCATTTGGGGACCAGATTTGAAATCAATAGAATTATGCCAATTTAACCATTGGAGAGAGCCGATAATATTTTAGAGTCATAATTCTGTTCAGAAGTTTGTTCGGAATCCAGTGTCTGTTCACACAAACACATTCTTATCTGGGAAATCATACACATCCTACACATAGTGGGACAGGAATTAATTTCAAAATGAACATCCCCTCTCCACTGGCTTTAAAGTCACTAATATTTGTGAGCAAAGAAAATTAAATAACCCTTTTGTAACTTGTGCCTTAAAAATCTAGTAAATCTGCATGAGAAAAAGTGACCAGAACCACAGCATTTTCAACTTCAATGAGTTCAGCAATAATCAAGCTAGAATTAGAACAGTGGTTCTCAAATATCTGTACTGGCAACCCATTTCCACAGCAAGCCTCTGACTGTGACAACTCACTTATCAATTAAAATAACTTTCTTATATTTAACACTATTATAAATGGTGGCAGTGAAGCAGACTTTGGGGTGGAGGCTGACAGCTTGTGATCCTCCCCCATGTAATAACCTCACAACCCCCTAAAGGTTAACCCCCAGTTTGAGAACCCCTGAATTAGAACGTTTTGTTTTGGCTGGATCAGGCTTATTCTAGATAGCTTATTGAGAGAGGAGCCTGAGTTGCAAAATTTGGATGCGGTGTTTTTGCATCTGACTTGTAGAAAAACTAAGAACCATTTTCAACTTTGGGGTCTGAGTTCAGACTTGTAAAAACCCCTTCCATTTAAGTTTGGATGTGTCTGGAGCCAGGGTTTTCGGTTAGGCTTATCCCTAATAGATTGTGCAAATGATTATTTTGCATTTGCTGCCCCTATGAGGCAGAAATCTAACTGAAAGGTTAAAAGGCATTTGTCATTTTTTTCAAGTGAATTTCTAAAGGTTTCTAAGTATTTTTATTCTGAATAATATAGTATAATAATACTTAGCACTTATCTAGCGCTGTACACCTTAGTGTGTGCAAATATGCGCTAATCCTCACACCACCTCTGCAAGGTAGGTAAGCATTTCACAAATGGGGGGAGGGGGCAAAAAAAAAGACAGACACACAACGGGCATGTGTACACTAGGAAATTATTTCAAAATAATAACTCCCGAAATAACAATTTTGAAATAGCATGTCCACACTATGGGAAAGCCTCGAAATTAGTCAGAGGCAGGCTCCCATAATCATAGAATCATAGGATCGGAAGGGACCTCGAGAGGTCGAGTCCAGCCCCCTGCCCTCAAGGCAGGACCAAGCTCCGTCTACACCATCCCTGACAGATGTCTATCTAACCTGTTCTTAAATATCTCCAGAGAGGGAGATTCCACCACCTCCCTTGGCAATTTATTCCAATATTTGACCACCCTGACAGTTAGGAATTTTTTCCTGATATCCAATCTAAACCTCCCTTGCTGCACTTTAAGCCCATTACTCCTTGTCCTGTCCTCAGAAACCAAGAGGAACAAATTTTCTCCTTCCTCCTTGTGACACCCTTTTAGATATTTGAAAACTGCTATCATGTCCCCCCTTAATCTTCTTTTTTCCAAACTAAACAAGCCCAGTTCATGAAGCCTGGCTTCATAGGTCATATTCTCTAGACCTTTAATCATTCTTGTCACTCTTCTCTGTACCCTTTCCAATTCTTGTCGCTCTTCTCTGTACCCTTAATGTGGACATGCTACCTAGAGGCCCAAGTAGCACTGGGGAGTAATTACTTTGAATGACCCCAGGGAGTAGTTATTTCGAAATAGCAGCAATGAAAAGTCCACACACCCACTATTTCAAAAATAGCTATTTTGAAATAAGCTTTATTCCTCATGGAAAGCAGGAGTTATTATTTTGAAATAACCAGCCCCTTATTTCGAAATCATGGGCTTGGTAGTGTGGGCACTCTGCTTGTTATTTCAAAATAAGGGGAGTTATTTTGAAATAACTCCCTAGTGTAGACCAGGGCAGGATTAGATTCTCAGCTGCTGTAAACTAGCAAATCTCTACTGACTTTAATTCAGACCAGCTTACTTACTAGGGCCACAAAACGAGTTGGTGTCAAAGCCAAGCTCAGAACTTAGAAGTTGTAGACATCTTGTCCTGAGCTCAGACCAGACTACTAAATGCTGCTGCCTCACCACATAAAAGAGCAGCTTTCTCTGCCAAACCCAAGCAATTTGCAATGCCCATGCACCCAAAATAGAGAAGAAGACATCTGCCACGGGACTTTATATCTGCTGTTTTGCCCACCTTCCCCTCTAAGGCCAATAAAGAACCATGTTAGAAAGGGGCAGGGAGTGAAAGCCTTCAAGTCCTTCTAACTATATTTTAAATCCTAAGGGCTCATTTGACCCACTTCTCATCTCTCACTGGTGGAAATCCAGAGTGGTTCTGCTGACGTGCCCTCAACACACCAGTTTATCATCAGTGTAATGCCACTGACTTCAGTGGAATTCATATGGTCCAGCCTAGCTAATGGAGTTACAAGAGTGTAAAATGGTCAGAGGTGAAAATCAGGCCAACTGGCTTCAAGGGGGAGGAGGGTAAAATATAGGCAGGTCAAGTATACTCAGCACATTCTTAGTCCCCCTGAATAAGGACCTAATGGATCTGCTGGCACCTAATGGTTAATACAGTATTGGATGATGTGGTTTGTAGTGAAACCTCAATTAACAATACATAAGATTTCCAGAAGGGATTTTGAGTGTAATGTAGTCAACTTTTTTTTTTCAAGGACCAAATTTCTTAACCAAGGTCCAGAATGTCAAGGTACAGATGCCAGAGTAAAAAAAAGATTTAGGGACTGTTCAAAAGTTTCTGGCACTGGATTTTGCCAGTAGGCCACTTAGCGACTACCCCGGTGCCCAGTGTGTAACTACAGATTGACTCTTTCTAGTCAAGCACTCGCTTCTCCAGCAACATCCATGGTTTGGCATGAATTTCATTATCACGGGTGTGGCCAAGTTTCCCATGACCCCATAATGTTTCTTTGCAGCCACCAGTCCTGGCTCTCAGTGTTCTGTGCTGTTATTTAGCTCTGATTTACCTCTAAGAGCCTAAGAAGCAGTGGAAGTGTTAGTAATGCTGCTACACTACATTGACCTTCCGTGGTCCAGCAAATTCTCAGGTTTGGCGCTGGTCAGGTCCTAAGGGTGCCAGACTAGAGAGGTTCAACCTGTTCTGGGTATCTCTTGTACTTAGGAGTTAATATTGCTGGGATCAGGCTCCCAATGTGCTGTAAACTGCTTTTACTCCCCTTCCTGCAACATTCTCATGCCCAAAAACAGATGATGCTCCTTAAAGATTTTGCTTCTAATGGGAAAGTCTATGTATGGGTTTGGAGAGGAAGGCAGGGAAGTAGAACGATATCTTCACATTTAAAAGGCAAGAGAGAGAATGGGAAAGGAAGGAACTGGAAAAGAATCAGGTGGCTATTTATGTGCTCTCCGAATGCCTTTCAAATCCCAGATTGTTTTCATTGGTGGTACATCCACCCCCCATCAGCAACTGTTCATTGTTTCACAAGCTTAATCAGAAGAATTAGAGCTGGTTGTGTCAAATCTGTGTCCATAACACAGCCATAGACAATCCAGGCTAGTGAGCGGACCACATGAGAGGTCCTCTTCTCAGTGGGGGCCACCAGATTGTTATAACCAAAATGGTCTCCCGGCATCCGGTAGTTTTGCTAACTGTATTGTGTACCTAGAATTTGTGTAGTGTGCCGGTCAAACGGTAGCAGCACTTTGACTGGATGCAGAGGGAGTGCACGGCTCTTTCAGGCAACATTGTGTGCAATCCGCATGCACCTCAGTCCCCATGCATATCACTTTAGTAATACAGGTAGGAAAACAAAATGTCTTGCGGGCTACAAATAGAAACCTGATGAGCCGCAGGTTGCCTACCTCCGCCATAGCAGCTGGCTTCGTCCCTGAGAGACTTTTGCTTGCTTGGAAAAGGGTTGTGTTCACGTGCTGTGGTTTAAAGAGATGTGGAGAGGAACACAGAAGGGAGAGCAAGGTGATGCTCTGTAACAGCCTGAGCCTGGGACACCCCAGGCATCCTTCAACTCCCTCAGAGTCCTCCAGCGCACAACAGGAGCAGTACCTTTTCGGTGTCTTGTCTCAGATGACCGTAACTCCTGACTGTCAAAGTGACTATTAAACCCCTACTGAACCCTTTGCTATCATCATCCGCATCACAGCCCTAAGAAAAGAAAATTACAAAAAAATAATTAAGATTTCTTCAGGAAACTGAAGAATACGCCTTTGTAGGGGTGAAGAAGCGGATACCCTACTAACTTAAAGGGGGAGATTATAATATTAAATGCCGGTTTCCATTAACTCCTTTACTTACCCTCTCAGTCTTTCTTACAAGAGGGAGAAAAAATCCTTGGAGAGGATAAGTGAGGAATCCATATGCCAAATTGACAGTCTGCGGGATATTTAAATAAGGCTTAAATTAGCCAATCACTCCTCTGCTGCTAGCACTGGCCCCAGCAGGCAGCTGCAGCACTGAACAGGCACATTTTCTCTAGCTGGCTGCATGACAGGAGAAGCTTTGCAAACAAGAGGCCTGTGTAACAGCAGGTGCATCTGCGAAGCCACATGGGGGGCCAAGCTGGGGGCCATGAGATGAGCAAAACTGATGACTGGAGATGGCCCATGCCTCCGAGAGCTGGTGACTCTGGCAGAGCAATCCCTTGAGTGGAGGATTACTGGCAAGAGCATTAGAGAGGATATTACCAGAGCTTGTGCTATCTACGATGCTTTCCCCTCTCCCCCCCCCCTCCCCGAATGCAGCTAACCTTGCTGATATATGTTTGTGATGCAACAGGTGCTTCTGGAGGGTCCCTATTGTTAACCCAGCCTTTTGCGATGGTACTTACATTTTCTAAAATATGTAGAGTCCTTGGAAAGAAGGTCCTCAGTCCTCAAAGGTATTTAGGTTCCCAATTCCCATTGAACTCAATGGAAGTTAGGAGCCCAAATGGTACTACTGAGGGCTGAAATGTCTGGTCAGCATACTGAATCCCATTATGTAGGGCTACAGAGGGGACTGAAAATGACATCAATAAAGAAAGCACGGTGCAATCTCACACTGCTACTAATACTGCTAGTTGCTCAAGTAGGGTATGTCTACATTGGTGGATTCTTGCACAAGAACGGCCGTCCTTGCGCAAGAATCTGCAGAGCGTCCACACTGCTCATCCGCTCTTGCGCAAGAAGATTTACAGTACGGAGCGGTAAGAGAGGGCTTCTTGCAAAAGAGCTACACCCTTTTCTAACAGGTGTAAGCTCTCTTGCGCAGGAGCTCTTGCGCAGGAGGGCAGTGTGGACGCACGGCAGGTGTTTCTTGTGCAAGAAAGCCCGATGGCTAAAACAGCCATCAGTGCTTTCTTGTGCAAGAGAGTGTCCACACTGCCATGGATGCCCTTGTGCAAAAGCACAGCTCGCACATGGCAGTATGGACGTGTTCTTGCACAAGAACCCTTGCGCAAGATATTCTTGTGTAAGAAGCCGCCAATGTAGACACAGCCATAGACCAGCGCTGGGCAAAATATGGCCCGGGGGGTGGATCTTGCCCACCAAGCCACCGGCTCCAGCCCACAGACCCCCTGCCCGGACCCTCAGGCGCACACACAGCTGTGCAGTCTGTGCGGCTCTCTCCTCTGCAGGGAAGGGGAGGCTTCTTGTGATCACCCAGCCCAATCCTTAGCTCCTATAGGCTGGAAACAGCTGGCCAATAGGAATTGATCCCAGCCAATCTCTCAGCTCCTATTGGAGCCAATAGGAGCTGAGAGATTGCCCTGGGGGCAGTACAAGCCTCTTCCCCTTCTTGGAGCTGAGAGCCACATGGAGGGAAGAAGCCTGCAGTTTCAAGTGACCTGGGGCTGCTGCAGGGATGGAGTCCAGCCTGCCAGCTTAGGTAAGCACCTCCCAGCCTGAGCCTACCTCTGGCACCCCTGCCCCCCAATTCCCTCCCCTAGGTCACCAGACAAACTCTCTTCCCCAGGTCACAACTCCCTCCCAGACTTTGCACCTCTTCTTAGAGCCCCTCCCCTAGGCCAGAATCCTCTCCTGCACCCACACCCCTTCCCTGACCCTGCACCCCAGACCCAGGTCACCACCCCCTCCTCCACCCAAACTCCCTCTAAGACCTCACACCCTCTCCTGCACCCAGTCTCTTACCCCATGTGCCCTTCTGCACCCAATCTCCATCCCAGACCCTGCATTCCCCTCCACAGAAAATTGCAGCCCTAGACCACTTTCCAAAATCTTGGAGTGGCCTCCCGATCAAATATTATTGCCCATGCCTGATGTAAACTAATGCCTTCCTCCTGTGGATTCAGGGCTACTCTGTGAGCTAGATTGTAACAAGGGGCAAGTTTCCTTATATCAGGGGAAACCTCAGGCCCGGGGGCTGGAATCCCAGATGCAAAAACTGAAACTCTCTGCCTAGGGCCTGTGCTGAGGTATACAGACTCCCTACACTAAGTCCTGAAATAGGCCAGGTGGGGCCAATCAGAAAATTAGGCTGCAAAGAGGAGATTTAGACTGGAGGAAGCTAATTAGAAAGAAGCTCACCTCTGAAGGGATGACCCAGAGCGTCTATGAAACCAGGAGGCTGGCGGGAGGGTAAGAAGGCAGCAGGGAGGAAGCTGCTGTCCCACTTCCCAATGCAGAGAAGGCTCACAGTAGGGAGGAGTCCGGGATACAAAGCCAAGCCTTAACAGTTCACTACAGAGCCCTGGCGTGGAACCCTGAGTAGAAGATGGGCCTGGGTTCCTCTCCAACCACTGCAGAGTGCTGTTGCAAAGGGCAGTGAACACAAAGACAACTGGAGAGGAGATGTCAGGGCAGTGAGGGGTAGGACTGCCTGATGCTGCCTGTGGAAGGCTCAGTGACCTGCCTGGAAGGCTGAATCACAAAAAGAAAGCAGCTGCTCCTGGAAATGGAAAGAGGCTGTCGCCAGAGAGGTGGTGAGCAACCGCAGAAAGCGCTGCTGGTCTGGTAGAACCACCAGGAGAAGGTGACATCCCCATGGTGAGTAGAACACCCTGTGACAGGACCCACTCGTCAACTCTTTGCTCACATTTAAGAACAGCTATTCACCTGCGTGGTCCCCTTCAAAGCAGAGGGAGGGCTCACATGAGTACTTGCCTGAGAAGTGGAAGGAAAAGCCACTCAATAAATATTAACAGGATACCATCCGATTTGAGAGAGGAGAGAAAAGCCCCATAGGTGCATTCTAAATGCATATCCACAAGAAATGCCTTAGTCCATTTGTCATGCTTCAAAGCAAAATAAGGAGCAGCAACAGTTCAGCACTTGTGAGCAACCCACAGTACATTTAAAAACAGTGTGAAGGTAATATTGGAAAGTAAAATTATATTAGTGAAATTAAAAATACCTCACTAGAATCCTTTAGACTGTAAGATATACTCTTGCTTTGGGAAAGGGAAGGACAAGCTGGCCAAACATTTTGGATTGATAGGGAATAAGTTCTCCCCATCTCTAATGGCTCTGATTTTATTATAGGCTGCAGGACGTTCAGAGAGATAAGGGCGAGCTGGTTTGCATGTACAGAATTGTTCTTTTCAGATAGTTTTGCCCCAAAGTGGCTTTGCAAAGGCAATAGGCATAAGCTTGGTTCGTTGCCACTGACTGACAAAAAACAGACACTTGTTCTACGTAGATGGCTTAGCATTTTCCCTTACCTGCAAACAGACGAAATCGGTACCCGGTGCAAGAGGTGTATTAAACATTATTGGAGTATTCTCCCTTATTTGCAGCTGAAAATGCTGAGCAATAAATGCTTAAAGTGTCAGATTCCAGTCTCCCACTTCCCAGAATGCGGACAGAATGTGAACCCAGAAAAATAAACTTCATTCCACTAAGGAATCATCTCTCCAAAGCAGTGGTGTAAAACACAGCATATCCTGGCTCAGGTTGCCTATGGTGGCTACAGATGACATACTACTGTACATGTATGTATAGAGTCAAGTATGTAGACATACGCCAATATAGAGAAGCTTACTGGCCTTACTGAATAAATAGGTTTCCCTGAAAATATGCCATGCTCACAGTAATAACAATTGCCTATTAACACTAATGAGTCATCTATGAACTTGGGTCTGGAGTAATTTCACAGTGGTCACAGAATGCCATATCCCAGTGTGCATTGCTATAGATGCTTTGTGTTTTAATACTTTGCTTTTGGTTTGGCATCCCTTGGGGTTGGCCCCAGCATTGTCACTGATTCAAGAGCTCTCAGCACCTACAGATAAAACACAGGAGGCTCATTAATTCAGCAGAGAAGCTACCGGTGACAAGGGGGTGAGGTCTGATGTTGAAAGACAGACCCATTGTTCCATCATCTGTCTTAGCACACCGCCACGTGAGTACCTTAGGCCAAGATAGCAAATGCTGAAAGTTGCATGCGAAAGCTGCTCATTAGCTTTAACTTACAGGCATATTTCTTTTCCTCATAAGCCATCCTGTGTAGAGAATGCCTTTCATTTTCCATTTTCTCGACTGTTTCAGAAGGTTATTACATTCTATTGTTGCTGCTGCAAGTGTGTCGCCTACTATTGTACCTACTTGGCAGCATTCACATGGGACATTTAAATAGGAAGTTGCATGAATTTTGGAATTCACAAAAAAAAGCCCTGGTTAGAAGAACCAGATACAGTACAAGTTTTTCATGCCACCAAATTCTTACTAATGTCCCTTAGCCCTCACCTGCATGACCTATCCTCTTGGCATGCTACTCATTGTCTTTCTTTGAGCAGAGGCTGTTGACTGCTTCGCCCTGTGTAGTGGCTTTGTAATGTCCGTAAATGGGGTCTAGTGTAATCACCACCTAAACTCACTGTCCCCTCCCTGTCAGCCTTAGCTGGGATGTGGACAGGGGTGTCCAGGGTAGAAGGCAAGCCTCTGAGCCTATTTAGTCTCTTTAAATTAGCCTTCTCCTTCCATAACATTCAGAGCCAGCTTCAGGATTAAAAAATACAATGTGGCATTAGAGAGGACTCCTGAAGCTTCCAAGAGGAAAAGGTCAAAGCTACTGTAGGTTCAGTCTAAATTTTCCAATGTGGTCTCCACACTGACGTAAACTACATTCAAGGAGAGTCAGATTTAAAAACAAAAACAAAGAATGCTTCAACGAAGCAAAATCTCTATCACCAATGCACCTTGAGAGACGGAGAATCCCCCTCAGCGACTAATGCTGCTACAGCACCCCAGTTATAATCCGCGCAGTTCACAAGGCTGCTGGCATTCCATCTAATTCCTCTTTCTGAAGTCGTCTTCATCCCTGCTCTCCACGGCAGAGAGTGCAATGAGCATCTGGGCTGCATAGTAAGTGGCCATGATAATGGCGCGTGAGTAGGGCACTGGAAAGCAGAACTTGTTAACTGCAATGGTCAGATCGGACACCATGAAAAGCACTGCGCCGATACAGGCCGAAAGCTTGGTCCAAGTCCAGAGGTCGTTGCACAGCTGTACGCCAGCAATGGCGCGCCACCCCATGAAGCCGATCAAAGCAATGTAGACAGCTACCAGGTAGGTGAATGGGCCTGAGAGGTAGGCGTACAGAAAGGTGTAGCAGAAGCTGGAGACAAGGGTCATCACCAAGCCGGCTTTCAGGTCCAAAGGCTTCATCCCAAATGCTGAGGAATACAGGATGTGTGTGATAGCAAACATCAGCAGACCTAGAAAGAGGCAGTGACATAGCAAGAATGAGCTTTAGTAGGAATAACTAACCCACATTAACCCACCGCAGTCAGGGACTTGTGGGCGGAGATTTATGAATACATCAGATTAAACGGTCACAGGGAAGGTGCTGTCTTAACTCTACTCCCTGTGATAAAATCCCTGTGTGAATTGAGTGGGAACAGAATTAGGCCAACGTTCAGTGCTCTTAAAATCCTATCCCTTTTTATGCAAAAAAGAAACTTTTAATATATGACCCAGGTGGCCATTCTGTAGATGTCATGTCTCAAAGTAACCAGAATCACACTAAAGATAATTCTGCTCTGCCTTTATTAGACGACCAACTCTGCAGATCAGTTAGGAAGAAATGAAACTCCAGTCTTTCAGATCTAACCCCTTTTGAATTTCAGGGTGGAGGAGAACAGATCTGAGACGACAAATATGCACAACTCTGTAGAGTTTTATTTCTAAGTGGTGCCAAAACTAGAAGGAAACTTTTCCCAGCCCAGCTGGAGTCCCAATGTTGTGAGAACAATTAGCAAAGACTTCAACACCTCTAAACTCCAGCCTTGTTTAGCCAGACTTAAACTCCAACCTGGGAATAAGATGGACCTGGGAATTTAAACACGAGCTCCACTTACTGCTAGCGGAATTATAACTGGAAGGAAGCAGATGGCATATTTCAGGGATTAAACCAGTATAACCTGCCAACGTTTTTTATGGCTGCTTGCAGAAACCAAATGAAGCCAGAATGGAATTGATATGAGAAAATAAAACAAGTTTCCCTTTGAAAAAAAACACCCTGGAAAAATCCCAGATATTGGTGTAGGAATGAATTGCCCATATGTTAATCACTCTGCACTAGTCCATCTGATGAGAAATGTCACCATGTGTTGCAGCAGGTGCTAATTACTAGTTGGTCTTGCCAGTCACACATGATGGGCTCCAAAATAATTTCAGCTCCCTTCTCTCACCCTCAGCCCACAGACCTACATACACTGAAAGTCTGTTCCATTCTGTTTTGTACAGATTTGTTAACTTCGCTAGAAGTTTTCATGCATAAATGAAACCAGTGACAATATGGAAATCGGAGTGCCCCAGCAGGCCAAAAGTGGCAAGGAGTCCTGTGGCACTTTATAGACTAACCAAAGTGTTGGAGCATAAGCTTTCGTGGGCAAAGACCCACTTTGTCAGATGCATGTCAGCAGGCCAGTGGCTGCAAATTATATTGTGATGGCCTGATACAAGGGGAATAGGAGCTCCTTAGCAATTAAATCCACCCACGAGAGGTATGTACTGCGTGTCTGCTTTAGCACACTGTAAGAACAACTCGAACAGGTGGAGCTGCTGCCTCTGCACTAGGGAGTGTCATCTTGTACTCTGCCCAGCCAATGATGTATAGCTCAGATAGCTGGTGCATCCCCAGAATGAAATTGGTAGACAGAGAGGAGCAGGAGAGCTCACAGCTAAATAGATGGGAGAAGGATGAAATGTGGGGAATGGAGGAGGAGAAAAGAACAGATGAGGGCATCAAGACTAATTCAAGGAACAAGAGGATGGCATTAGTGAGCTAAACATATTACGGGCATAGGGAAATTTAGCAAAGATCTAGTTCTCGCTTTTTATACTACAACCATCTCATGCACACTTTTAAAGGGATGTGAGGATACTTTAGAACAGGTGCCCGGAGTTGTTTCTTCTCCAAGAGGCTCAATGGCTTTATGTGGATAAGCCAGCAATAGAGAATCAAAGAATAATGTGTCAGGTTATTATATAGTCTGAGAGGTAGCCATGTTAGTCTGTAACTTTAAAAACAAGTAGTACTGTGGCACCTTGGAGACTAACAAAAAATATACACAGGAGGCCCCCAACTTGTAATGCGATCTGTTCCTGGGGAAGCGTTGCAAGTCAGGGTGTCATAATTCGAACCATCATTTACGACAGGTGCCATGCGCCTGTTGTAAATGCGGGCCAAGGACATAAGTCGGGGTTTTCGGCCCTTTCCGCACTTACAAAATGGTTGTAAGTGTGGGAGTCAGAAGTCGGGCGGTCACAGTCGGGGGCCTCCTGTATATAGTATCATGAGCTTTCATGGCAAAACTCAATTCATGGGCAAAACCCAATTCTTCAGATGAATGCGTCTGCTGGGAAGGTCTGGGGTTCAGGATTCTGTATGTCCATGGAATAGAGGCAGCAAATGCAGAAGAATAGAGATGAGAGAGACAACTGGGGTGGGGGAGCAAGAGTAAGGATAGAAAAGAAATACCCCGGTAAAAGAAAAGACAGATAGTGGATCACATGGATTTGTAGCATGACTTCATTAACTCTGTCCTAGCCTTGTTAAGGAAAATGGTAGAAGAGAGGAGAAACAAACAAGAAAGAGACGGGTTTGTAATAAATTGTGAGATTGGTCACAGACGGAAGGTGGGCCGCTTCCAGACTAGCTCAATCAAGCATTTGGAAATGGCTCCACCTCACCTAACCAAAGACAGGAGAAGGGGAGGAGAACAAACATTCAACAGCCTTCCAGTGTTTATGGATTTTCCATTAAAAGGTGCTTGGATTACAAGTTGTGCTCAGACCAAGCACTGGGAGGTGCAAGAGTGTAATCTGAGGGAAATCCAAATTTCCAACTAATTCAGCCTTTTTCCTCTTCATCTTTTCTTACTGGACCAGCTGCAATGGAAGCAGCTGACTTTGGTTACCTTTGGGTCTCTTCCTCAGTGGAGAGAGTTGGCCATTTGCAACCCCCCACACCACCTCAAGCGAATGAGATTCTTGTATTACACCTTCCTTCCCTTCATCTGAAATGTGAGTCTCTAGCAACCAGTGCAAAGGGATAGTATCAACAGACTGGAAATGTCATACAGTTTTAAATGTCTCATCAAATGAGATGTATTTTCAATTACAAAATATCTGCTAGATGCAATAGGATGCTAGTCAGAAAACAGCCAACTATTAATTGGCTGTAATAATAAAAACAAAGTAACAAGACCCAGCATGGCAAGAATAGCTCATCATCCTATAAGTCACAAACGTCCTTTACCAAACTCCTCTAACCAACAGCTGTTCAAGGGAGACCAGCTCCAAAATGGTTTTCAGACTGACAGCCATATTAACAGAGCTAGAAATGAAATGTTTACTAAAAGTTGCATTTTTTTTCTGTGGATATTTTCACAAAGAATGCCGTCAACATTTTGAATTTAAAGGGCTTTTTTCAACAAGCACCAACCTATTAATTTTTACACGATAGCTGTGTCTACTTTGGCATCCTTTTCCGGAAAAGGGATGCTAATGAGACACTTCGGAATTGCAAATCCGCGGGAGATTTAAATTTCCCCCGCGGCATTTGCATTTACATGGCTGCAGCTTTTTTCCGGCTCGGGGTTTTTGCCGGAGAAAAGCGCCAGTCTAGAAGCGATTTTTCCAGAAAATAAGCCCTTTTCCGGAAGATCCCTTATTCCTACTTGAAATCCCTTATTCCTACTTTCAAGTAGGAATAAGGGATCTTCCGGAAAAGGGCTTATTTTCCAGAAAATCGCGTCTAGACTGGTGCTTTTCTCCGGCAAAAACCCCGAGCCGGAAAAAGGCGGCAGCCATATAAATGCAAATGCTGCGGGGGAAATTTAAATCTCCCGCAGATTTGCAATTCCGAAGTGTCTCATTAGCATCCCTTTTCCGGAAAGGGATGCCGATGTAGACACAGCCAAGGAGAAATTACATTTTTTTTCCCCCAGCATTGCTCAAAGATTAACTAATGTGGTGCATGACATTTTGTCTGAAAATGGCTGGCACTCAAATCTTCCAATATTAAAGTCTCCTGAGACAGCTCAATCGGCAAATGTTTGACATCAGCTTGTGAGGAAAAAGCACTATGTGAAGGCTGAGCTTTTTTTCCAAAGGTATCCAGGAGTGTTCGACACCTATTGAAATTTAATGGAGATGTGTCCAAATCCCCCAGCCCAACTGTTCTCAACCGGGGAATCAACTGCCCTTCCGATATTTGTTAAACGGGTGGGAGTGGGTCCCAGATCTAGTGCAGATATTTAGGAAGCTGGTTTTAAGGTGATCCCTGTATTATAGTCGTGCAGCAGTGCCATAATCATTAAGTAAACAACAATTTCTGTTTAATGGCCAACCTTTCTAAGTCCTCTTCAAAATCTGGTGTGCCACAGGAAGGGTTAGGGTAAGGTTAGTGACTCAACTCTGGAATCACTTGAGACAGGTTGCAAAGATACAAGTCCTGAAAAAAGCAGCCTCTTTTCAAAGGGGGTGTGTGTGTGAGAGAGAGAGAGATCAAGCCATTATTGAGATGCAGGTAAAAAGGTCTCGAGCTGGCCAGTTTCACCCAAAGTAGTGTGTGGCACCCACTACATCTTTGGAGGGCTGCATGGAGAACCATGTTTAAGAAAATGTACCTCTTTTTAGTATGCATGTGCAAATGTAAAAATACACTTAAACCTCCATACTTGAGTGAGAGGCTTCTGGCTGGCTGCTAGGCTTGCCAGATGCTTTCACCAAAAATCCTGAACATAGCAGGAAAAAACTTAGTTGAGCCTGGATTCCAATTTAAAGCCCTAACTTTAATTAGCTGGTATTTCTCCTACAATGAGGTTTACCAGCTAATTTGATTTAGGGGCTTTAAATCGGAATCCCGTTTCACTGCTGCGTGTAGACGTGGGCAGTTACTTTGGGCTGGTCAGTTTCTAAAATGGCGACCGGTTGGGAACATGCAAATCAAGCGCAGGATATTTAAATCCCGGGCTTGATTTGCAATTTCAGTTGCCCTCATTAGCCTCCCTAGATCAATCTAGGGGGCTAGTGTAGACTTACCCACAGAGAGAGAGAGAGAGAGACTCCCCACATTCCCCTCACACACCAGAGCCTGGACCGCCAATGCAGGTTCCCCAATGCTGAGGGAGGAACTCCAAGTCTTGGGGGCCAATCCAGACAAGCCAGGAGCTGCATTCAGCCCCCAGGCCTTATGTTTCAAGTATAGATCCTTGGGAGACCCTGCTATTTACCTCTTTGCTGTGAAAACTGACCATTTATTCCTGCCCCATTTATTCCTGTTAACCAGTTACTGAGTTTCCTTTTATCCCAAGAAAGCTTAATTTGATGAATAGCCTTGGGTCAGAGGGACCTGGTCAAAGCGTGCTAGAAGACCTGTGTTTTCAAGAGAGGTTGTGACTCTCAAGTCAGCACATCTCCATTTAGATCAAGGCCCAGCAGTTTCTAACATCCTCTTTTACCCCAGGGGCACTGAAGGATCATGGATCTCACATCACAGCCACCATCCAGCAGCTCACTTTAATGATTGGAAAAGGAGATTAGTGAAACTCTAGTAAGGTCCCTGCCACAAAAATCCTGATTGGGGGAGATATTTATGTCCAGCCCCACTTGTTGGCTCAGATGTGCTACTTAAGCCAGAAGGAGGCATAGAAAGTGGTCTGAGGTGCCTAGAGGAATTCCTGTTTGGCTGCTACTATACACGCTGCCTATGTCCCTGACTCCTGGTTCCTACCTTCCAGCCTGTTCTTGGTTCCTATTCTCCTTATTCCAGACGACCATCTGTTCCTGGTTCCTGCGCGGCTCCTGTACCCTACCCCTGACTAACTCCAGCTTCTCCTCCTGGTTCTGGTTCCACGCTAGTGACTCTAACCAGGGCCCATGCCTTGTTTCAATGCTCCCCTGGTAAAATTTCCCTTTCACTTGTTCTCTGCTTCACAGTTGGGCCTCAGGAGTGCACAGCCCAGGAGCTATCTTTGTATCAGATGACTGCACAGAGCCCGGCCGGCTGCTAACGGCTGACGATGGGAGGTATTTCCTTCTCTTCCAGCTGAGCATTCTGCCTATGCCACATTCCCAAGCCCTGCCAATCCAGGGATTGTGGACAGAAACTAAGAATCATTCCTGGGCCAGCCCCATGACATAGCGACCAGACAACCCCAAGGATCTTGAAATGTGACTACAGAGGCGGTCATGGGTCATTTCCATCCCTGGTATGCCCCCTCTAACTTCACTGAACTGGATAATTTCTTCCCATTGCCATGAAAATGGGTTAAACATTAAATAAAACTGCGAGAATATATAAACCCTGTGAATAAGCAATTCAGCACCAAATCACGCACTAATGGGTAGCTATTGAATCCTTGCAGAACTGGTGCATCACTTACCATGAACAAAGTAGCCTTGCTCCTGCCAGATGAGGAAGGCATCCCCCACTGCGGAGAATATTAACCCTGCTAAGATCCTACTGGCGCTCCGATGTGCGACTAAGAAATTGATTCCATGAGCCAGCAGAAAAACCCATAAGCAGAAGATGGGCAGACACTTGATGAGGGCACTGAACCAGGAAGGGCTGGAAGTTGGCAGCCAGAGGACAAAATAGACACAAGTGGCTTTAAAAAAGGGCACCAGCTTGGGGCCTTCACTCTTCACCTAAAAGAAACAAATTGGTTTTTTTAAAAAAAAATCAATAGACTCAGAAGAGGCTACAGTATAACAAAGCACATTGTAGAAGGGGCTCGTTGACTTTGAAAGGCTGTTTCCTTTCTAATTCAGCGATTCCCTCCGACTGGCAGCTTTGATGCAGCAGACAAAAGCTGTTTGAACTTTCACACACTTTTCACTCCCATTCTCCTGTGCCAAAAATAAAGTTCAGGATTTGTTTGGTTTTGAGTGGAAGCGGTGGGAGAGGAAGGAGTTTGCTTTTCTTTGCAAGATAATGTGGAATACGCTACTATTGCCTCTTCAAAACACTGAGGGCCTGAGCCAAAGCATGCTGAAATCCCCGTAAAAATCTTCTCATTTACTTACATAAGAACGGCCGTACTGGGTCAGACCAAAGGACCATCTAGCCCAGTAGCCTGTCTGCTGACAGTTGCCAGTGCTAGGTGCCCCGGAGGGGTTGGACCGAAGACAATGATCAAGCGATTTGTCTCGTGCCATCCCTCTCCAGCCTTTGACAAACAGAGGCTAGGGACACCATTCCTACCACCTGCCTAATAGCCTTTTATGGACCTAACCTCCATGAATTTATCTAGCTTCTCTTTAAACTCTGTTATAGTTCTAGCCTTCACAGCCTCCTCTGGCAAGGAGTTCCACAGGTTGACTATGTGCTGTGTGAAGAAGAACTTTTGCTTATTAGTTTTAAACCTGCTACCCATTAATTTCATTTGGTGTCCTCTAATACTTCAATTGGTTTTGGATCAGGCCCCCTTGAGCATCCCCTTCCCAAGTCTTGTGGCCTGGGAGACACAGCAACACTTATATCAGGGGTGAGGAACCTAAGGCCTGGCAGGCCCTAGCCTACTCCTGCACCCTAACATCCTCCCATACCCCAAAACCCCCAGCCAGCTCCTGCACTCCCTCCCACCCAGAACCCCCCAAACACCAGCATGCTCCTGTACCCCACCTCCTATCCGAACTGTGGAACCCCACTTTGCTCCTACACCCCCATCCGGCCCAGATACTCACCTCCAACCCCTTCCTGGCAGACCTTTGCCACACATTGAACCCCTAACTTTTGGTCCCACCCCTGGGAGAGCTCACAAAATTTACTAGCCTAGGCGCCACAGGTTCTAGTGCACAAAGGGAATAGGGAGGAGTAAGTTTCTGCTTCTCAGTCAGGGGCCTGACCAATTTTTTTGTGGGTCAGCGGCCCCTGACCCAAAAAAGGTGCCCCACCCCTGCCTTATAGCCTGGCCTCAAATAAATGCACCCTCTCCCCACACAGCAATTCTCTTTGAACAAATGACGATGGGCTGTTATTAGCATTGCAACAGCAGGTAGGGCCCATGAGAAGGTTAGGGTCCCTTTACGTAACCCCACGTGCAGCAGGTAAGCTATACGTGGTAAAAACAATTCCTATGGGACAGAGCTGCAGAATCCAGATCTGAGCTACCCCAATGTTCATGAGTGTCTGAATTTGGGGTTCTGCCATAGAGAGAGCCCCAAGGGACAACGTTCTCAGTCCAGGTCCAAACTTATCCCGATTCTGAGAATGGGATCCCGTTTGGGGCCACCTCGAAACAGTACGAGGAGAAGCATGTTTTGTTATGCTGCCACAACTTATTATTCTTCTGTACTTCAGGCCAGGTAGGGAAAACCACAAGGAATTAATATGGGTTTTTTTTCTAACCATGTTGTACTCAAGAGCAAAAAGGATCTTAGATGCTATACACAGATGGGCATAGGGAAGTTACCTTGGACAGCTGTCTGGCATGAGTCCTGTAATAAGTTAACTGCTGCTGGAGTCTTGCAGGAGGACCAGCTCCTGCTGCAGAATCCATAGTAGCTGAACTTCCAGCAGAGCTATTGATGGAAGAGGTCACTGAGAGAGTTAAAACAAATGGAGCAAAGTATCCCGGGGTGTACCAACAACCAGCAGCTGGTATGTGATGTTTCTTGGAAAATCTCCAAATCATGTTTGATCTCAGTGCCTCTAATGGAATTATGATGTTGCTAAGACTAGATGGTGGTTCACACAGAAAACACACACATCATGCATTCTCAAGGGGCTGGAGTGATTGTGTGTCTCCAAGTAATGTTAATAATGAGGCTTTATTCAGCCTGGTGAGCATGTACCCTAACTGTCTCAGGCTACGTCTAGACTGCATCCCTCTGCCGACAGAGGAATGCAAATCAAGCACTTTGGAAGTGCAAATGAGCCCGGGATTTAAATATCTCAGGCTTCATTTGCAAACTCATATTCCAACACTGTGCCGATCAGGCTCAGTGTCGAAAGTGAAAGTAAAGTGTAGCCGCGGTTCTGCCAACAGCGGAGGCTTTTTGAGGATCATTTTTTGAGGAATACAGGATCTGTCAAAAAATACAGGATCTGATCAGCAGAGGGATGCAGTCTAGACACAGCCTCAGAGAACACTGACCATCATGTCCACAGCAGATGGATTTACAGCTCTCAATATTCCAATTTTTCTGGAAGCCCTACATGAAATATTTCTATTTACTGTCACTACAGCCCCTGCTGGATACATGTAATTCCCTAGTACTGATGGTTTATTTTGGGTGTGCACATCCTAAACTCAAAACTCCGGTCATCTGAAGATGGGAGCTGTGCCCACGAAAGCTCATGATACCATCTACATGTTTTGTTAGTCTATAAAGTGCTACCAGATTATTTGTTGTTTTTTAAGTTTATCCTGTACAGACTAACTCGGCTACCCCCGAAGCGATTTGAGGATCGTTTGTCCAGAATATAGACCATCACTGATGCAACAGAACAGAATGTTCAGGTGAATGTGGGAGAAGAACAGTTTGGTTCCACCATGAACTTCAGCAAACCTGAAACTGCTCTGTCCCATAATGGTCTCTGGGTGGCAATGTTAGTGTTGAAAACCCAGTCAGAGAACCCCTGCTTCCGAAGTATGGAAGTAAGCACTCATTAGACCCCTTGCTGCTGGAAGGAGGATTGTAAGGTCTGATGCAAAACCCACTGAGGACAATGGCAGTCCTTCCATTGATTCAATGTGCTTTGGTTCTGGATCCTAGAAGACTGGTTCTTCTAGCATGTGGTTATCTCATCTTCCTATTGCAATGCCAAGCCACTGATGTGCAAGCTCCCCAAAATTCAGCGAGTTCAGGGAACAGAGTTGGAATATAGAAGTGGATACATGGTAAAATATGAAGTTGTAGGACCAGAGGAAATGAGCAACCCTTGAGTATGTCACTATAGATAGGGCTTTCAAAACAGTTGTGGCATTGAATGAAAAGTTCCTCCACACAGCAGCAGCTTCTTAGCAGCATTATTTATATTGCCTATACAAATTTTAAATGTTCTGAGAAGCAACCAGGCTGGATAACTCATTCTCACACAGCACATTAGCACGCAAGAGAGGGGGAGCTGGTAGTGACTCCTATATTTGGGCTGCCTAGCTCTTCCCAGTATAAAAGATTCTTGTGCAGTGTTTTAGAGAAGCTCTTACACCTTCATTGCTTGACACAAGCTTTTGAACTAAGGAAGAGAGATGTGCCTTTTCTTTATCCCATGATATTCATTCTATTTAGATCTAAACTGGAAAAGTCACTATTTTCCTTCTCTCACTTTTGTTTCTCAGGACACCTTTGTCATCAAAATACTAAGGCTAGATCTGTGCTATCACCAGAACAGAAGACATTGTGCTGGGATATATGGCACCTAGGAGGTACCAAACATATAGGCTACGTCCAGATTGCATCCCTTTTTCGTAAAAGGGATGCAAATTAGACGTATCGCAATTGCTAATGAAGCGATTATTTAAATCTCCCCCGCTTCATTAGCATAAAAATGGCTGCCGCTTTTTTCCGGCACGGAGCTTTGCCGGAAAAAAGCACCAGTCTAGACGCAGATCTTTTGGGAAAAAAAAGCCTTTTCCGAAAGATCCTCATCTTAAAATGAGGGATAAGGGATCTTTCGGAAAAGGCTTTATTTTCCGAAAGATCCGCGTCTAGACTGGTGCTTTTTTCCGGCAAAGCTCCGTGCCGGAAAAAAGCGGCAGCCATTTTTATGCTAATGAAGCAGGGGAGATTTAAATCCCCGCTTCATTAGCAATTGCGATACGTCTAATTTGCATCCCTTTTTCATAAAAAGGATGCAATCTAGACGTAGCCATACACTGTAATTACACAATCATTTTCCCCGGGCCCGGGCCTTTAGTGCACAGGATAGATGCACAAAAGGGAACAATTAAGTTTGTAGTACAATCACAAAACTGGTATTTCCTAACTTTTGGGTGCTTGATTTTGCAAACTAAATAATCATTTAAAGAGTTTTTATTGTAATAGCTATATAAACCTGATCTTAACACTAGTTTTGGAATTTTTCAAATACTTTGGGGCAGATTCTGATCTCAGTTACTCTGGTGTGTATCTGGAATTAGTAATCATAATGCCTCCTACATGAGGATAACCTGCTAGCCATGGAGAGGCAGTTTGATGTCAGTGTTAATAGTTCATCCTTTGCATCTTCTAGAGCAGCATTATTCCAAATGGGTTCTGCATAGGGTGCCACTTTTAAGGTTCCAATAAAAAGGATAACTGAGATTATCCTGAGCCCACAAAATTGGACAACTGAGCACTCTTGCAGAGTCCCAGATCAGCTATCTTTAAAAAAAAGCGATAAATCCTTGGAAAAACTGGATGGGGGGGGGGGGGTAACCCTAATTATGTAACAAATTATGAAGTGACCCTTTAAGGGCTTCTGCTGACTCACCACAACCCTGGTCCTGGTTCAGCCCCAAACAAGTGCAGTCTGGGAGAGAAGCTTGCAGGTACTAAGGGGGATACATAGTGATCAGGTGACTGTAAGGTGAGACAGCAAGGCATGCTGGGAAGGGACTGGCAAGGCATATAAGCAGCAGCCTTGCTGCAGACCAGAAGGCTAAGGATTAAGTAAGGAGGTGGTAGTCCCCCCCCCCCCCCCCGCTTCCTTATCAGCGCGGAGATGGGCTAAACATGGATAAGATATTGAAGGACCTTTGGGAAAAATGAAGCAAGTGCCTGGTGATAAAGGCATATAGAGGAACTGAGATATAAACTGAGACCTAGAATCCCATTTTGGACATGTGACTGAGATGATCAGTCTCCCTTCACTCATTGGCAACAGAGATCAATCTAGAGAAGACTGTTTTGCCAATGAAGGGGTCCAGTTCCTATTGGTATGAATCAACCCTATGTCCAGGCTCTGACCTGGGACTGACCAAGAATATGTCAGGTGTTTGGATTTATGTTCCTTTGAAAAGAAGAGATCTAATTGTTTGGCTGGAGGGAACCACATCAAATCATCCAGCTACCCAAGAGTGGAGGAAACTGAACCACCTGTGTTGTTTGTGTCCTGACATTGCTAAGGTAAGAACCTGCTACTGCTAACCATATACAGTACATTAATTAGATGTCTGTCTTAAGTTGAAATGAGCTTCTATTGTTTTCATCATTCTTACAAGCTCTGTTTTTCCAGGATTTATAAACTCAACTGCCAACTTCACTCTGCGCTGAAACTTGATCTATAAAACGCCTAAAAAATTGCAGAGGAATTGCATTTGGGTGTGCTGAGTTGCAGAACTATATCTGCTCTGGACATTTCCTGAGATCACATGACTTCCAAATAACTTTGATTTTAGAAGGATATGAAGGTCCCTCTCAATAGAGTAAGAACTCTGCTTTCCAAAAGCCTGCTTGTAAAAAATGAGTATCCCAAATATTCCAGTTAATATTTTAGTACAACATTCTGTACAAGCCAGTAAAAGAAGCACTTTTCCCACTCACCTTTTTGAGTGGCCTGGTTTAAATCAAATATCAATATACAGTAAAACTCCATTAGTCTGGCATCCAATGCTCCGGGACTCCTGATGGTCCGACACCATCAGGAACCCGGAAGTGCTGGGGCAGCTGGACAGGCTTCCCCCATTCAGCTGCTGCTGAAACTGACCAGCAGCTGAATCGGGGAAGCCGGGAGCAGAGCAGCTGGGGTGCTGCCGGGTTGGTCTGATAGCGCTGCTCCTCGGGGCTGCGGGACCAACCCGGCAGCACCCCAGCTGCTCTTGGGGACGCCTGGGGCAGAGCAGCTGGAGTGCTGCCGGGTTGGTCCCGCAGCGCCAAAGGACAGCAATGCGGGACCAATCCGGCAGGACCCCAGCTGCTCTGCCCCAGCTGCTCTGCCCCAGGGGTCCCCGATTCAGCCGCTGCTGAAACAGATCAGCGGCTGATTCCAGGAAGCCCAGGGCAGAGCTGCTCTGCCCCAGGCTTCCTGGAATCAGCCGCTGATCTGTTTCAGCAGCGGCTGATTCGGGGCTGAATCCGGACACCTGGGGCAGAGCAGCTGGGGTGCTGCCGGGTTGGTCCCGCAGCCCCGAGGGGCAGCGCTACGGGACCAACCCGGCAGCACCCCCGCTGCTCTATTGCAGGCATCCCCGATTCAGCTGCTGCTGACACTGACCAGCAGCGGCTGAATCAGGGACTCCTGGGGCAGAGCCTGACTATCGTAATGGGGGGCTATGAGGGGTCTGGGGTTGCATCCCCTCCCACCCCACTTCAGACCCCTCATAGTCCCCCCTTCTGATAGTCCAGCATATCTGATAATCCGGCACCCCCTGGGTCCTAAAGGTGCCGGATTATCGGAAGTTTACTGTACATTCTGTTGTTTTTACAAAGCTAACCTGTTTTTTCTGGCCCCTGGTCTCCCACAAGACAAATTCCAAACTGCGCTGCCCTCGTGGATTAATAGTTTTCATTTCTAGTCATATGTCTGTCATCTAAATGTTTAAATGGTTGGTAGCTTTATCATGGTGGATGATGTTGTCAGTCCAAGTCGATGTTGTCAGTCCAAGTCATGGCTTGTGCTTCTCATTCTCTGGTCTCCATAAGTTACTGTGACCGATGGAATGAATGTGGACCACTTGGTCTCAAGTTGGAATCCTGGGGGAAGGGAGTTGGCTTTGATTTGTAACGGCATGAAGAGGGGGGTCACAGCTGCATGTACAAGTGTCAGGCATTTATCACAGATAGAAAGGAGAAGATTATATTCTTAGGTTTTCTTGTAAAATCCACGTCTGAGAGCCATTGTTATACTCAATGGGCCAATCTTTCCTTCCTATTGTACCCCCTTTCAGGAGTCCGATTTGTCTTGCGAACCCCCAAGTTTCACCTTTGTACTTGCTTAGCAAACCAGACAAACATAGAAAAGTGTTCCAGCACATTATTACTGAAAAAAATGTTTACTTTTTCATTGTTACCATAGAATTATAAAATACATCAATGGGAATATAAATATAGTACTTATATTTCAGGATATAGAGTTCCATAAACAAGGCATTGTATGAAATTTTAGTTTGTATGGACGTTGCTAGTGTTTTTATGTAGCCTGTTGTAAAGCTAAGCAAATATCTAGGACAGTACAGGCAGTCCCCGGGTTACGTACAAGATAGGGACTGTAGGTTTGTTCTTAAGTTGAATCTGTATGTAAGTCGGAACTGGCGTCCAGATTCAGCCGCTGCTGAAACTGACCGCCAGTTCTGACTTACATACAGATTCAACTTAAGAACCCCAAGTCAGCTGCTGCTGAAACTGATCAGCAGCTGATTCCAGGAAGCCCGGGACAGAGCAACTGTACCTCGGGCTTCCTGTAGTCAGCGCTGGTCAGTTTCAGCAGCGGCTGACTTGGGGACGTCTGGGGCAGAGCAACTGGGGTGCTGCTGGGTTGCTCCAGTAGCACCGCTCCTCGGCGCTACTGGACCAACCCAGCAGCACCCCAGCTGCTCTGCCCCAGGAGTCCTGATTCAGCCACTGCTGAAACTGACCAGCAGCGGCTGAATCAGGACGCCTGGGGCAGAGCAGTTGGGGTGCTGCCGGGTTGGTCCAGTAGTAACCAGAGCGGCGCTGCGGGACCAACCGGCAGCGCCCCAGCTACTCTGCCCCAGGGTCCACAACAAAAGCCTGGTCTGCTGGGGGGGGCACACTAGCTGCGCCCCCCCCCCCAGCAGACCAGGGACACAGGGAGCAAAGCGGCAGCGAGGGGGTGCCTCGCCTCTGAGGCTTTGCTCTGGCCGGACCGCTTTGCTCCTGGTGCCCCTGGTTTGCTGGAGACGGTCCCCAGCAGACCAGAGGCATCGCGAGCAAACCCGCAGCAGCGGCGGGTTCCCGCGCTTCTGAGACTTTGCTCTGGCAAAGCCTCAGAAGAGCGGGAACCCGCCACTGCTGCGGGTTTGCTCCCGATGCCCCTGGTCTGCTGGAGACGGTCCCCAGCAGACCAGGGGCACCAGGAGCAGCTTTTCTCGCCCCGGAGCTCCAGGTGGCTGACAGCTGCCTGTGAGCTCTGGGGCGAGAAAGCCCCGTTCGTAAGTGCGGATCCGACATAAGTCGGATCCGCGTAAGTCGGGGACTGCCTGTATTTCTCAACCAGTGGTACAAGTACCCTTAGGGGTACTCGAGAGAAGTCTGGGGAATACATCAATACAACTGAAATTTGGAGAAAACTGAATTTAAGTTTTAGAGCGCTTTATTATTTTTATGCTTTTTACACCCAAAAATTTCATCGCCCGCCCAACTACAATTAAGTTGCTTAAACAAATGTGTTACAATGGTAGAAAAAATGTATGTGTCTGAAAACTGTAGGTACTGGGGGTACTTATAATATTTTTTTTAAAGGGGAGTACTTATATTTTTAAAGGGGTACTTTATAAAAAAAGGTTGAGAAATACTGATCTAGCTGACCTGATGTACCCCCAGAAGACCTCTGCTTACCCCCAGGGGTAAGTGTACCCCTGGCTGAGAACCACTGGCATACAGAACCTGCACACATCAATAGCCAACACTGGCTGCTTCAAAGAAGGGATCTATTCTAGACCAAGGAAGGTGGAAGGAGACTCTTTTCTGATTTCAGTAGTCAATTGTCTTTTCCCTGAAGCAGATTGATTAACCCAGTCTGCAACTGCTAATTATGTGTAGGTCTAAGTGTGCAAGGCCAAACACAAGAATAGGTCACATGTGCAGAAGCAGAGATCCATGCTCTGCAAGAAGCACCTTTCCTAGTTGCATGCCAAAGGTCTACCAGCTGACTGCTTACTCTGCCTCTGAAGAGCTTGGAAACTCAGTCCTTCCAGCTTCTCATTGACTGTCCCCTTCCTCACACAGCTACTCACCCGCTCATTTCTCTGTGGTGTAACAAACCTGTTGGATATGGGTATGAAGCATAAAAGATAAAACAAGGGAATTTAGGGTCATCTGGGGGATTAGATCCAGGGTTTTGGCTCAGTCAATTGAAGGATTCAGCTGCTAAATTTTGGGTCTGAGTATCTAAAATTCCACTCTTCTCTTCCAGAAAATGCCTCACGCTTTGCATTGATTGCTGTGTACCCCTGTAAATAAACATGGAGGTGCAGGAGGTATTTACACCCATATTATCCAAGGTTATTTAAATTGTAGAACAACAGACTGACACTGGGGGCAGAGGCCTTGCTTGCTCCCAAGTAGCAGGTTATTAGAGCATAGACCTTTCAAGATGTAGCAAGAAAGCCTAGAGACCAATCAGGCTCCTAAAGGGAATACAGGAAATTCTATAGGATAAATGCACCCCTGCATTGTGCTTGTTCTGCACTACTCTGGCTAAGAGCTCTGTGCTGCTGCTGTTGCAGAAGCCTCTCCTTGTCTAGCAGAGGGTGGCATTGAAAGATGGGCAGGTGCCAGGTTGGAGGAAGGCCAGAGGATGGAGAGGAGGTATCAGCCCTGCACTTTTGTGCCACTGCAAGAATGCAGAATTGCCATGCAGCCATTGCAACAGTGGCGCTAATAACCCATCCCCAGGCAGCCCCCAGTGAAGTGATGAGGTGCAAGTCACCTCCCCCCGTCCCTGCTCTTGCGAATGAACCTGCGCAAGAAGAACAGCTCCTGCCTTGTCAGGAGAGAAGGGCAAGTTCCACACCTGCGCTCAGAGGACCAGCTTGTCCCCCAAGTTGCCCTTTAACACAAGAACAAAACCTTGACCAAAAGCTCTCGCTGATTCAGGCCGATTCCTTTTGCTGCTGAACAGGCCAATTCATTCTTTCGTCGTACAAAGCCTCGCATGAAGTGCTGTGTTGGCGCTGTGTCTGAGCCGTTATGCCTTTGAAATGCTATTGGAAAACACTTGCTATGTAATCACATGTCCTGCCAGGGGAACAATGTGTAAGCCTGCACAATTCAGAACTAGCTTCGGGACAGACAAACAGACTCCTGCCCCTTGGTAGCATTCAGGGCAATGAATACAACCTCACACCACAGAGAGACAAGTAGCTGCGGCAAGAGCTAACCTCACTGTTCCACCCACGCTGTTCCTGCAAGGGGAGCTTGTGAAGTAACTAAGAAAACCCGGAGGGGAGCATGGCTACATGAGTTATACCTGGGGATGGATGATGAGATGATCCCCTCCATTACATCTGGTTGCTTCAATGCCAGAACTGGAGAGGGGGGGAAAGGGGAGAATGCCCCTCCCCCTGCTTTTTAATGTGGGTGTAGTTTTGGGAGGCAGGCGTTGTCCCTTCCCCCCTGCACTGCAAGACACAGGCAGACATGAAGCGGTGCCAATGGGAGCTGTGTTTCACAAGGGGGAGCTAATAATGGTGCCACAGGTGCCAGAGAGTGGCTGGTGGGAACGGCAGCAGGAAGGATGGGCTGTGTAGCTGGTTCCCAGCAAGGTACATGCAGCTGCTGGAGGCAGGAGATTGGCTGGACCAAGTACCTAAGAGAAGGTGCAGGGGGCCAGAGCCATGAGTGGAGTGCAGGGTTAGGGAAGAAGGGGCCACAGGAGGGGAATACAGGGGTTAGGGTAACAGGGATGCAGGAACGCACTTTGGCCTTGGCAGAGATGGTGTGTGCAGGGAGTGGGTCCAAATGCAGGATTACATGCCCTTCCTCCCCCAATTTCTCAGGCTGCCTCTAGCCAGGATGCCCAGCAGCGAAGAGGGAGCGTTTCCCCTGGCATCTGTGCAGCATGGGAGGCCAGAAACAGCAGGATGCCTGGCTGCTGGCTGACCTGCCTCCTACTTCCCCATGTGGCTGTCACTGCTTCCCGGCTGCTGGACTCCCCATGCTGCTGCCTGTTTTACAGACTTCCTGCTGAGGCGAGTCGGGGGTGAAGGCAGCAGCAACGTATGGAACAGTTACATGCCCCTCCCCCACCAGAACCTTTCATTCTTGCCCCCACACAAGCCACCACTGTGTTTTCTGCCCCACCCAACAGCCCCCTTGGCAATGGACCTGTAGAGAACTCCGGTGAAGTGGCTTGTGATGTCTAGCTGTGCTTGGTGCATGGGTCAGCGGTCACAAGTTTTGTTTATAGTGAGGAGAAAGAAACTGGTGATGTTTTGCAGGAAAGCACCACAAGGCTCCTTTTAGTACAGGTTGAACCTCTCTACTCTGGGCTTCCCTAGTCCAGCAACACCCTGGTCCAGCATCGTTGGCAACCTCATGGGTACACCAGAACTGGAGCACTCACAGGGAAAAACTGGTGGACCAGGAATGTTGCTGGACTAGGGAAGAAAGAGCGTTGGCCCAGTGGCCAGCAGTGGGCGGCCCAGCTTTGACCTCCGCTGGTCTAGAAAATTCACTGGTTCCAGACTGGTTAGCTCCTTAGGGTGCCAGATCAGGGAGGTTCAATCTCTGTATGCTTAAGTTAAGACCAGATGTTCATGTCAATCTTGCTATGGGTCACGATGCCTCTGTCCTGCAAATTACACTTGTGGCAGGAAGCAGTGGTACTAAACACTTATCACCACTGTGGCCAATGCAGGCTTTGTGGGATTGCCCAGAAGCCTACAAATTGAAGATAACTAACAGATTTCTTTGTATAGTGATCAGGGATAGGGTATCTGTAGTAAAAGAAGTTGGTAATAAAGGAATGATAGATTCTATTGCTGCTCACACTTTATCCAGGAGAGTGATAGAGATGCAGCCATGTTAGTCTGGTGTAGCTGAAACAAAAGACAGAACTATGTAGCACTTTAAAGATTAACAAGATGGGTCTGGCCCACGAAAGCTCATCACCTAATAAACCATCTTGTTAGTCTTTAAAGTGCTACATAGTTCTGTCTTTTGTTTTATCCAGGAGGTGCCCCACAAAAGCACACACGAGTGCTCAAGTGTTAGCACCATCATGGTAAAATAGCTGTGTTAATATTGATTGTTGGGTGTCTAATTTTTTAGTGGGAAAATTAAATAAAAAAGGGGAGGAACTGGAACTCTGCATAGCTACAAAATTTGTATCCACCTTTGCAAAAATGAGTGGCAGCAATCTGCATCCATAGGCATGGATGTGGATATCTACAGATATAATGCCCAACTGTGGATTTGTAGAGCTCTACTCACTAGATGTGTTAGGAAAGTGAAAGATGTTACTATTCTGCATTGATGGAAAATGAGGAAAAAGGGAAATATTTGATTTCTGTAATAGGGTTAACTCAGCCTATAATTTTTATCCCTACTGTTTCCCAACTGGAAAAATAGGACATGTTTTATATAACATATCTATCTTATTTGTGGGTGTAATCAGGTAGTTGCAAGTTTGAGTTAAAACATTCATCTACAATTATTTGTGCCTGTAAAACTATAGTTACAATTATTTCCAGATGCAAAATTGTAGGTGTGGAATCAAAATCAAAAGCATTAAAAAAACTAGAGGCAGTTGCTCCCATTGAGTATAAATTGTGAATATCATGAGATAAGATGAAGAGAGCACATTTTTCTGGAACTTATCCCATGATGATTTAACAGCCTAGTTCAATTTTTTTCCCTATGTCAAAAGTAACTAGCCTATTGTCCACCCTTAGGTGGACGAAAAGGAAAGTCTTCACCTAACTCCACTTAGTAAGAAACAATCAGTTGCACATATGAGAAATGACAGTCTATGAAAGAGTACTGTGGAAAGGGATCTAGGCATTATAGAGGCAACAGAGTGACACTGTTACCATATATATATATATATATATATATATATATATATATATATATATATATATATATTCTGGTATGTATTAACGGGAGTGTTGTAAATAAGACATGAAAAGTAATTCTTCTACTCTGTGTGCTGATTCGGCCTCAGTTGGAGTATTATTTCCAGTTTTGGGTGCCACATTTCAGGAAATACGTGGAAAATTGGAGAAAGTCCAGAGAAGAGCAACAAAAATTATTAAAGGTCTAGAAAACTTAACCTATGAAGGTAGATTGAAAGAATTTGGTTTGTTTAGTCTGCAAAAGAGACTGAGGGGACATGATAACAGTTTTCAAGTACCTAAAAGGTGGTTGCAATGAGGAGGGAGAAAAATTATTCTCCTTGATCTCTGAGGATAGGACAAGGAGCAATGGGCTTAAATTGCAGCAAGGAAGGTTTAAGTTGCACATTAGGAAAAAATTGCTAACCATCAGGATGGTTAAGCACTAGAATAACTTGCCAAGGAGATTGTGGAATCCCCATCATTAAAGTTTTTTAAGAGCAGGTTAGACAAACATCTGTCAGGGATGATCTAGATCCGGGTGGGCAATAATTTTTTATGGGGAGGCCACACCAAGATTTTGGAAAGTGGTCATAGGCCGTACTCTTCCATGATATTAATGGAGGAGGTGCAGGGTCTGGAATGGAGGTTGGGTGCAGAAGGGAGCTTGGGGAAAGGGATTGAGGTGCAGGAGGGAGACTGGAGTCTAGGAGGGAGTTGGGATGAAGCAGGTGGCTATGCCCTAGAGCAGGGGGACTGGAGTGCAGGGGTTTGGGATGTGACCTAGGGCAGGAGGGGATTGTGATCTGGAGCAGGAGATTGGGATTCCAGACCTGGGAAGGGGTATGGGAGTAAGAGGGGGACAGAGGTTTTGGGTATGGTGAGTGGGGGGGCAGAGAGCTTGGGCAGGAAAGGGCTGGGGTGCCGGAAGCAGGCTGTGGCCAAGAGACAGACTTGCCAGCTGCCAAACTAGCCTGCCTGCCTGCAGAGCTTAAAATGTTTCCCTGCCTACCTGCCTGGACATGTGCTTCGTGAATAACTGAGCCCATGAGAGGGTGTGTGATTCTTCTTAGCTGCTTATTATTCTAACAAGTAGGTCCCATTGGCTGTTTTCGGCCAGAAACTGGCCAATGAGGATGTGCTGGGGGTGGGGTGGCTCCTAAAACTTCCCCCATCCTCCCCGCACTCCAGTTTTAACATAGAAATGGAGCCTTGCCAGCCGCATTTCTGCACAGCGCGCAAGGCTACGGGGCAAGCTGGAGAGCCTGCCTGGGGCTCCCCACTGCCTCCACGGGCTGTATGTAGTTGCTTGGTGGGCCGGATGTGGCCCGTGGGCCGTATTTTGCCCAGGCCTGATTTAGATGGTGATTGGTCCTGTCTTGAGTGATGGGGACTGGACTTGACCTCTCGGCGTTCCTTTCTGTTCTGTGATTCTACTAGCCAACATGACTGGGGCAAAGCAAGCCTAATTTTGTGGCTAATGATTTCTAAAGCCAGAGTTTCATAAACCCACACATTTTACCCTGTAAATAAAACCTGAGTTTCTGCACCAAATGCCATGTTTATCCTACTTATTGAACTGACATACCCCTGTAAACAGGGCTCAAAACCTGCTTTAACCAGCAGTAGAAATTATTGGAACAGAGACATGGAAAGGGGGGAGGCTGTACATAATTCCTGATCCTTAGCAATCCTTTGGGCATCAGCAGTTTTCAAGGTAGTAGTCACTGTGCATTGAACAATGTACTGTTTCCAGTAGCCAACAGTATTTAAATGTGTTGCTGTTTCAGATACCTCTGGAGGAGAAAGGAAGTTCTTGGAAAAACTAGACCTTTCAGAATTATTAATCAGTTATTCAAAACAAAGCCCCAGAAAAATGCTACTTTAGGAGCCCCTGAAACAGTGTGAAATGCCGTTGGAGAGAAATTGTTGCTCTCATTCTCTTATGCCTTCCTTTATGCATGGGAGGTGTTGTTTACAAACATAATCTACAATGCCAGTGCATTAGCCTCTGTCAGATCTCTGCTTAAATCTTACCTCTGCTGTGATACCTTAAAAAAAAATGGTTTTGAAATTATGAAATAGCTGATATGCTGGAATTGCTGCTTACTGCACTAACCGTAACTGACTTGTTACCATGTGTTTTTCATAGGATTGCCAGAGAGTTTCACAAAAAATACCAAACATAGCAGGAAAAAATTTGGTTGAGCAATAAAAAAAAAAAAAAAAGAACCAACACACACACTACACACCCACACAGAAGAGTCACAGTCCCCACACTCCCCCCGCTCCCACCAGACATGGCAGGGGAAGAATGTCCCAAGCAGCCTTCCATCTATGAAAAACAGAAAATACCGGACATTTTACATGTTTGGTATTTTCTGAGGTTTTTTTTACCGGACAGAAGCCACAAATACTGGATTGTCCAGGCCAATACCAGACACCTGGCAACCCTAGATTTTCATGCTCATGTTTGAGTCCACACAGCCATCTGCTTGCCTCCACACAGGCCCACTGAAAGTGTGTGTGGGGGGGAACGGGACATAGAGGGTGGTTGCCCCAGGGTGCAGCAATTCAAAGGGGCCCTGGGCTCCAAGCCCTGGCTTTAAATCACCTCTGGAGTGCCATGTGCTCAGTGCAGCTTTGAGGACTGAAGGGGGAGGTGCACAGAGGGCTGCCTGCCCCCGGCCCAGCCCCTTCTGCCTGAGGCCTTGCCCCGTCTGGGAGAGTGGAACAGCCCACGCCCGCACCTTGCCTAGGGGCCTGCGAAAGCTGTTGGCTCCCCTGCAGTCACATCTCATCACACTCTGACGGTGAGCTCTTCTGAGCAGGGCCTGTTGCTCTGCTACGTGTGTGTGGTGCTTAGCACAATGGGGCCTCAATTCTTGACTGAGACGTCAAAGGGATAATGAAATATAAATGATTAATTCCAGTACAGTCTGAAGCAGCCTTCTGCTAGGCTGCAGGCTTATAATAATCACAGAGAAGCTAGGGTTGCCAGGTGTCCTGTTTTCTACTGGACAGTCTGGTATTTGCACCCTCTGTCCGGTAGAAAAATTCAGAAAATATCGGACATGTGCAATGTCCGGTATTTTCTGAATTTCCGGCTGGGCGCTGGACGGAAGCCTGGCAGGGTCAGGAGAGCAACTAGGAAGCAGGGCCGCGATTGGCGCTGGGAGCCCTGTGGTCGTGTGCAAAAGCCGAGTGGGGCGGGGCGGGGGCAGTGGCTGGATTCCCAGCCACTCCCCCCACCTGGCTTCTGCACACAACCAGAGGCTCCCAGCGCCGGTCACGGCCCTGTCTCCCTGCTGGGAGCCTCTGATTGCGTGCAGAACCTGGGCAGGAGGAGTGGCTCCCAGCCCCGCCCCCGCCCGACTTCTACTAGTTACTAGAGGGAGTGCCTGCCGGGGGCATAGCCTGTTGGACTCTGGCTGCGGCCAGTGGCTGCACCCCTCCCCCGCTAGCTCTACTTCCTGCCCCCCTTCCTCCGGCCCCTGATCCCCCCCAGCTCTGCTTCCCACCCCCCCCCCTTCCTCCCAGCCAACCCCCTCCACCAGCCCTGCCTCCCGGCTCCCCTTCCTTCCGGCCAGCTCCACGGTCCCCTCTCTCCCCCCACCACCATCCCCGCCATCCGCCCCCCTTCCTCCCGGCCAGCCCCACCCACCCACCCACAGTCAAGTGTGTCCGGTATTTTGGGGAGGTCTAACTGGTAACCCTAGAAGACACTGTGTATTGCCCCAAAAGAATTTCATTCTCAAAGGAAAAAAAAATAGACCAGTCAAGATAAAAACTTCTCCCACTACAGAAAAAAATCTTCGTGGTTGACTGTGGTTATGGTTTTCAGATCACAAGCGTATGTTCCCATGAAACTCATCATTATTTATATCATATTCTTCTGTGAAAAGCACACAGATTGCACATTATCCAGGAAAAAATGCAGCGTTAGGTTTCATGTCATTCCAAATGTTGCCTTGCAGGAAACTGGCAGGCTCAAGAAATTAGTAATGGGACACAGAGCTTCACCGCTTGCTTTCTAGCTGTCACCCTGCATGTTGCATGTGGATTGAGCAGGAGAGCAAGGAGGGCTGTAAGTCACTTTGCACTGATCAAACCCTGCGGCTGGGGAGGGTTCTGCCTGATCCACAGTGTAACTAGAGCAGCCCCAAAGCTGCTTTAACTTATATTCTGCTTCCTCTGAGCACTGGAAAGCAGAGCTTATCCAAAGTGCAGTGCAGTCTGGCTACACACTCTTATGCCAGGCCTGGGAGCAGGGCTATCGCAGAGGGCTTACTTTACCTCTTCAGGCACTGAGGAGGATCTCTGTGCTGGGGTATTCTCAAGGAGGCATTTCTACCCTCTTACGGGCTCCATTACATTACCAAAATGGTGTAAAAGGGACTTACCAGAAGAAAGACCAAGTGCTCTATTTCAAGGATACTGGCTCAAAATGGTGACTAATTAGGTTTCTGCGTAGTTGGTGACTAATTAGGCCATGAAACAGTCTTCTGCATCTTTTATATGACAGGAGTTCATGGTCTCCACAGTCCTAGTAGAGCAGGTGCATATATTAAAATAAACCACTTCAGGAGGCACTTCACTGACATCTTTGTTAGCAGTATCAATAGGAAGGCAAAGAATTCCATTACAATGGAGACTAAACTACAGCCTCACCAGTGGAACATCACCAGATGCCATGGGGAGAGCTGGACTGCTGTCCATATTGTACCTGTTCTACAGGGAGCATTCCCGCACCAGAAAAAGAAATCAGTTAGATTTTGCCTTCTCCATCCCAGCTTGCACTGTATAAGCAATATACATGACCTTAAAAAACTTCCGTTAGCTAATAGAGAATTCCCACTCTGTGCAGGGAAACTCCCCTGTGTGAGCTGCTCTACCCTGCTGACAAGCCAGAATGGAGTGTGTGTGTCCCAGTGGTCCAGAGGAAACAGCAGCGAGGAGCTCTACACTGACCTATGCGTCACGGGTGTAAGTTAGAATCATAGAATCATAGAATCATAGAATCCTAGGACTGGAAGGGACCTCGAGAGGTCATCGAGTCCAGCCCCCTGCCCTCAAGGCAGGATCAAGCTCCGTCTACACCATCCCTGACAGATGTCTATCTAACCTGTTCTTAAATATCTCCAGAGAGG
Organism: Pelodiscus sinensis; assembly: GCF_052426305.1. Taxonomy (NCBI): domain Eukaryota; kingdom Metazoa; phylum Chordata; order Testudines; family Trionychidae; genus Pelodiscus; species Pelodiscus sinensis. Next base: position 114,434,393 of record NC_143056.1, on the reverse strand, counting down.
GAGATTCCACCACCTCCCTTGGCAATTTATTCCAATATTTGACCACCCTGACAGTTAGGAATTTTTTCCTAATGTCCAATCTAAACCTCCCCTGCTGCACTTTAAGCCCATTACTCCTTGTCCTGTCCTCAGAAACCAAGAGGAACAAATTTTCTCCTTCCTCCTTGTGACACCCTTTTAGATATTTGAAAGCCGCTATCATGTCCCCCCTTAATCTTCTTTTTTCCAAACTAAACAAGCCCAGTTCATGAAGCCTGGCTTCATAGGTCATGTTCTCTAAACCTTTAATCATTCTTGTCGCTCTTCTCTGTACCCTTTCCAATTTTTCCACATCTTTCGTACAGGGCAAAAGACCTAAGGCAGAGATCCCCCATGGTTACCCCTAGATCTGCCCTGAAAGTCAGTTTTAACTTATTGATTACTACACCTGTCCATAAATGGTACCTCACTGTACGCATGTGTGCTTGCTTTAACCTGTAAATAACTCATTTTTTTCCTAGTTAAACTACCTAAAGGTTTATTATTATGGGATTGGCTACCAGCATTGTCTTTTGTGAAATTGAAGATACAAATTCATGTGGGGTAAGTGGCAGATCTGAATATTTATCATGAGTCCAGCTTGTCTGGGTGGCAGGATAGACTGAAGAAGCTAAGGGGACTGTCTGTGACTCCAGGATAAGACTGTTAAAGTGATCCAGAAGTTCACATTTGTTTCTGGGTTATTGAAATCTAATTATAGAACATACCACCAGTTTGGGGTGCCTGTTCTACTTTTGGACAGTCTGCCCTGAAGTTGGCACTCATAGTCATGGTCCACTCTTGACAGCGTGAGGAGGTAGGGGGAAGTTATGACTGGCACAGCAAAAAATGTGCAAGCGATACCTTTAGTCTTTTTAACAGTCATGACATACAAGGTTGTTGACTCGGTAAAAACTGGCATAGCTCCAGTCTGGCCCATGCAGCTTTGCTCAATAGCAGGTCAGCTAAGGTAACAGCGGCTCTTTAGGTATATCCATAATCATCAGCTGTGCCACTAAAGTTATGAAAGTGACACATGCCGTAATTAGCTCTCTGTCAAGAAAAACCTTCCAGTGTTTGTTTAAACTTGACTTGGTTTTAGTTCTGAGTCTTAAGACAATTCTGAAAAAATAATGCAACTATGTAAACTTACTGCATGAGGAAATCTGGTTTGTATTGTATATTGAATGAACGAATGGAAAAATTTACCAATACATCTGGAGAAATCGCTTTAGTACAGAAACATTATGAATATAAGATTCTGCGTACCATCACACCTAGTTTTTTGTTCCAGGTGTTAATAGTTAATTTTTCTTACTCTGGATTAATACATGTCTTGTAAAAAAAAATAATGGCAATATAGGACACCCTTATAAAACAGGCAGACAGGTTGAAACTCTGATATTGTCTTTCCTGCTAACACACTAATGTGTGTTCAGAGATGGTTAAAATTGTGTAACCAAACAATTGCAGTTGCAATATTCTACAGCAGTAGTTTTCAACCTTTCTTCATTTGAAGACCACTAGAAAAATGGAGGTACAGTTATCTTTGGAAATCTTAAGCATCATCTGCAGACCCTACGTTAAATACCATTGTTCTATGGCAATGGCAACCTTTAAAAGTCCTCTTAGAGTCTCTGAACTCCCATAGGTCTGTGACCCACAGGTGGAAAAACACTTTTCTACAGTGTGTATTCTCTAAGCAGCAAGACTAACAATGGATGTACACGTAATCACAAACAAGGAAAATACAATTGCCCCTGATCACCGCTGACATTGGCTTGGAAGGATCTGATGACACTCAGGACAGACTGGAAGCTGAATAACGAGCCTTTAACTCTTTTTCTTCTATCTAGATATTTATAGAGCTAACATATTATCTCCATCCCATGCTTTGTAGTTCCCTCCTTTGTCATGTTTGTTTGTGTTTGTAAATGACAGCTGTAATGAGATGTAGCCTTCAGCATGGTAATCTCATTACCATTAAAGACTTACAGTGACTCCAAGATTCTTTCCATTTTCCTCTTGTGAGGAAGGGGATCGGATGACGTAGCCTAGAAAGATGACGGTCTTTACATGAAAGCAAACCAATCCTAGTTGCTTTGTAGAGAAGGGCCTGGAGTTTTGGTTAAAACAACCTGCAAACATTATGCATCAGGACACAGGCTGATCACAAGCCAAGGTCACAAAAGAATGTGTCTTTCCTCTCCATTTATTGTACTGCACAAAGCTACGTGCATTACTGGACTCGAGAGTTGGCTCTTCTAAAGCATTGGGTACTGACTACCAGGAGGCCTAAGCAGCAGTGTCTCAGGGTGTCCAGAGTAGCCCATGTTCGCGGCAGGTCGGGGGGGGGGCCTTAGGCAGGGACTGTTCCAGCTGCGGTGGAGCAGCCCCTGTCTCCTCTGGCCTGGAACGCATCCCCCTTAATTAACCGATTAAGCTTCATGTTTAACCAGTTAGTCAATTAAACAGGATTTCTCATCCCTAGTTCACATCCGCAGGAACGCTTGCCCTGAAGTGGTTTGGGTTGCAACTAGCAGTATGGAATGATTTGTGGAGGCCCACTTAAAACCAACAAAAACACCATATTTCCCCAGATGGAGAAATATTTGAAAAGGATTCCTTTATGCATGCCCAATGGGCAGTCTGTCTAAATGAGGGTTCCAGGAAATATGCAGCTCTACATACTCCGTAATTCTCAGTAACTACCTTGTGTTCAACTCTTTCAATTTTTCCAGATATTGAAATCAAATTGCATATCTTAGTTCAATTCTATTTCAAAATAGCTTATTTTGAAATTTGGCGCGTCTACACAGCGCCAGATTTCAAAATAACACACTATTTCAAGACATCCCTTAACCATCATGCAATGAGGTTTACTGGGATGCCGAAATAGCGTGCCCACTATTTCAAAAAAAATGTTGAAATAACGGGCAGCTTGTTAAGATGTAGGATAGCTATTTTGTGATACCTCCCAGTATTTCCAGTATCCTGAAACAGCCATGCAGTGTAGCCAGACCCACAGAGACCACAGAACACCTCATGAGCAAGCAAGCAGATTTTGGCTCATGGTGCCCCATGGGAATTTAAAAGCTACTCTGTTAAGCTAACTTTGTGATCATGAAGGGCTTCTGAGGACATAAAGAGCTTTGTTTGAATGATACCAGCATCCTACTTCAATGGGAATTGACTTTAGGAGCCAAAGATACTTTTCACCTTTCAAAATTAGGTCCCAGAAAGACAGGTGTTGCAAAACTACCTGATTTCTCTATGTGCAGAGACCATAAACTAAAGAATGCAGTACAACTAACCATATACATTGGCCTTGTCTGTCCAAGGGGAAAATTAGGACTACAAATTCACCACCAACCCACCTCTATAGATGCTGCCATTGGAGAATTAAAAGTACTGATTGTCTGTGTTGTTCAAAAACAGTCAATGTTGCTGTACAGCCCTGTGGAGAAGTAAAAGAGAAATGGAGGAGAAATCACAAATGGTAGGTGGTGGTCATGTTGATTAACTTGTCAGTGGAAGACTTCCAATACCACCGTGATAGAAGCAATATAAGAACCTGAATAAAATATAGCAGAAGCCCTGGGAGGCTGGTTGAGCTATGAGGGGAGGGGTTAGACACCAGTCCATCTCAAGGTATGAGTAATATTGCCAAGCCATGTTTTCCACCACTATTGCTAGCACAGGTGTAGTGTAGAGTATGGTTTGAACTGGGTCCCCAAAACCGAGCTATAATCCAACTACCCCGTAAGTAGCCTTTTACGTGGCTCCAAATACAGTTGGAACCTGTTCTTGAACCCTGACACAGCATACATGGACCCATCATGTTATGCTGTCACTGTGCCTGAAAAATGGTTTCCAGCCCATTCAGCCTTGTCAACACCAGGGAAGAGTCAGAGCTGTGATACTGCACCAGTGGGAGGGATGGTGCAACGCCTATACAAGCAAGGGATAAACTGCCTAGAATTTCTGTGGTGTCTACCACTGCTGCTGCTTGTTCCGCGGCTCCCGGGGAGAACTACAGCAAGGATTTTCAAAGATGCCTAAGGGAATGAGGCACCTAAATCCTATTAGAATACCAACATCTTTAAAACAGTTTGGAAATCTCAAGCTACAAGCCCCAGGTTTGTCTAGAAGGCTACATCTACACTAACCAGACTGTCAGCGGCTGAGTGAGGTCAGGACTGGATGATACCCTGGCTGCTGAGACAACAGGGGGTCTGAGGCTGCCAGAAGGGAGAAGCAGACAATGCTTCTTTTCCGTAATGGGTCCCTCTAAGTGGGGCAGAACAAAATCCCTTTCAATAGAGTTTCCAAAAGCATTCTTTTCATTAAAATTGATGCCAGTGGCTACTGAGAATAGAATTAATAATTCAAGAATTACTAAACAAATCGTCTCCATGTAATGCATTACAGTAGTTTTTCTTTTCTTTCTGCTAATAGAGGAGGCCCTCTGGCCATCCTAGCCTACACCAAAGAAACAGCTCTGCAGTCTGCAGTTTGTTGCTTGCTTTCCCTTCAGTTTTACAGCCTCGCTCTTTAGGCGTGCTGCTACTTTTCTTTGCTGCCTGGTTCCCTTTCAGAAATGAGGGCAGAATTCATTAACGCCTTCCACTACTGTAGTAATCTGCAGGGGAGCAATTGGCATGCTGCCTGTCCTCCCCAATTCACAGTCCCAGTATCCACAAGCCAAGTGCTCCATATCTGTAGTATGTGCCCAATCCCCACCTGCCTGTCAGCTGAGAGTCCCCCGGGATGGATATCTGTAGTATGTGCCCAATCCCCACCTGCCTGTCAGCTGAGAGTCCCCCGGGGGAATATCTGGCAAAGGAATGAACCATTTCTGGTCCAGATTCTCAGTTGGGGTGTGTCTACACTGCAGGGCTTAACTCGAAATAAGCAATGCAAATTGAGCTATGTCAATTGCATAGCTTATTTCAAAATACAGCCGGTTCCTGACTTATGAACGAGTTATGTTCCAAGAAGTTGGTCATAACTTGGTGTGTTCGTAAGTCAGACACCATTCATTTCAATGGGACTGCACTGTTCGTAAGCGCGGATCGCTGTTCGTAAGTCGGGGCTGCGCTTAATGGGAGGCTGGTCGTAAGTGCAGTTGGTCGTACGTCGATGCATTCGTAAGTCGGGGACCAGCTGTAGCTTATTTTGAAATAGGGAGCGTCTACACAGCACTTATTTCAAAATAGAGCACTCTTCCTCCGACTTCCCTTACTCCTCGTACAATGAGGGTTATAAGAGTCAGAAGTCCTCCAGCCTGACAGTATTTTGACACTATTTCGAAATAACTGCCTGCTGTGTAGACACGGACTACGTTATTTCGGAATAGTATTGCAGTGTAAACGTAACCTTGCTGTAATACTGTGTAGCTTCACTGATGTCAAAGAAGCTACACGGATGGTAATGTAGCCGTAACATGATCCTATGGCCTGTTTTATGCAGGAAGTCAGTAGATGATCACAGTGGTTCCTTCTAGCTCTGGAATTTATGAATCTATGCCACATATACTTTGCAGCATACACTCTTCCTTTTGTTAACTAAAAATATGACTTACATAGGAGGTATGTATAGTAAGTATGGTGGAAAATCTCCTATTTATAGTGCCAACCTCCATACGTTATTTCTTTAGCAATACGTTGTGGTGGCAGTGGAAGTTAACTCCCAATATTCCAAACTTCTTTGCATTCAAGGATTCCTTCCTCTTCAACAAATTGCTTGATTCCATCTAGGAGTATTTGAGGGAAAGGGAAATAAAAAAATGGAAGAAAACAAAAGTCCTGAGTAGCCAAAGACAATTGCTCCATTTGGAATGTACGCATGTAAATAATCTTAGAAAACCTGAGAAAAATCATGTCATCAGTTACTGTTGTCATATTTTTTCCCCACCCAAGCCAATATTGTAGGCAGGCAATAGATGATTTGCATTACAACAAAAGGCAACTCAATGTGCTAATCTGATCTTGTATTTGGTAATAATACCATTGTGGTATATACCCAAGATATCCCACAGTTACTTTTCAGACTGCTAGGGCACGTCTATACTTACAAGAAGATTGACGCTCCGGTCTAGGTAGATCTGTAAATTGAACGCTGAGGGCAGCCCCTGCTGGCATGCAGTACTCTCTCTTCTGAGAGGAAGAACGGAACGCAATGAGAGTGTTCGCTCCCGTTGGCCTCCTGCTGTGCAGGCGCCGCCACAGGTGTGCCCAAGATAAACCAACTCCGACTACACATTTTGTGTAGCTAGAGTTGTGTACCTTAAGCCGACCTTCCTGGTCTAGTGTAGACCAGGCCCTAGTGAATTATCCTAGCATGATGAATTATACAAATGTGGGGGAAGGAGAAAAAGATGAAAAGTGGCTGTTAATGGTGAACTGTAAAGCAAAATATTGGTATTGATTTGCTGCTCCGTTATGAAATATAAAGACTTAGTATTTTCTTCTGGCAGCTTTTACAAGATTGGTTGAGAACCAGAAGACCGATTGCCTAAAAGTCAGTTTCCTATCCCCCTTCTACTGTAGAATGGAGCAGCTGGTGCTCTGGTTACAGCTTCAGGTGTTCTCTCTCTTCCAGGCCTCCAAATATATAAGCAAAGTCCTCTGGCAAACAAGAATGCACACTTGGTATTTTTCAAGAGGGAAACAAGCAAAAACCAACTTTTAAAAGAGCGTGACTGTCATTGTGCAAGCATAACTGAAGGGCACTTGTCTATTTTCTGCTCCACCATTCACTTTTGAGATGTAATTTCAAACAGTGAAACCTTTTGTGGTTCAGTTAGTCATTATGTGGACAGTTCGTTCCCCGTCTCTCAATACAGAGCCATGAGAGTTTGTGTCACCACTTGCCCTTTGTGCCTTAAGTGCTCCCCTGATTCACAGCCTGATCCCCAACAGACAAGCATGTAGTTCCCTGAGGCTATGACTAGACTGCAGCTTTTTTTTGGCAATAGGAACACAACTTGCGCTCTGCAATTTGCATACCTTTTTCCAGTAGTTTTGTTGAAAGAGGCTTTTCCAAAATTTGGCCCATCTACACAGGGCCAAATTTTGGAAAAACCTTCTCTTTTGAAAACACCCTTCTTCTTATGAAACGAGGAAGACGGCTTGTGAAAAAGCGCATCTGCTCTTCCGCAAAAAATGTTGGAAGAGCAGATGCATTCCCTGGACATGGCGGAGTTTTTCTGGGATACCTGATGGAATGAATTACAAACAAAAGTAAAAATATGCTTTCTAATGACCTAACTGAACAAGTTACAGACATTGCTCAAGGTAGTTTTCTCACTAATTATTTTTTGTCCAACATTATGACTGGCATTCCCTAGACCCGCTAGCCAGAAATCAACATACGAAGCACAAGGTATTTGGTTCCTTCATCTGCTCAGGTGTAAAATAAAGATGGAATCTTTCTCCGTCCCTTATAGTTCCTCCAAAGAAATTGTCTTTGTCCTCAAAGTCAGGATGACAGTTCTGGGGATTCAGTCTCCAGTGTCCCTCAGAGGCTCAGAAGCCACGTTAGTTCTCTGGCTCTCAAATTCAATCTGTAGATAATTTAAGATGGTTTAGCTTGATGGTTTTGTTTACTGCTAATATATAAATTGAAGTAAACCCACATTCCTTTAGGACAAACCCATTTATTACCTTTACCTGGCCTCTGTAAACTTCAAAGGCTGCCCCTTGAGAGTGTAAAAAGAAATGAACATTTGCGTGATATTTCAAAGTTATTTTAATGCAGGCTCTAAAGACCTGATGAGCTCTGTTGCACTGACTGCATAGGACAATCACTAGAATGTGAGACAGCAAACTGTTGTGCAGGCCTGGCACAGCCAAGAGTAAAGAGCCTTTGCACCTACTGCTTTTGAAGTGTGTTGATCAAAGACCTTCTAGCTGTGACGTGTAGAACATGGGAATCACTTCAAAGAGAGCCATTGGCCAAAGTACTTTGAAAGTGGGAAGATGGCAAATCAATATCAATTGCTGATGCCTAATACCACTGGGCTAACTAAGTGCTATAGTGAAGGGATTGTTTAACTTGCTATCAGATATTTCTAATGCAGATACAGATTTGTCAGTTAAACTCACTCAGATAAACTCTTTGTGGGCTGGAAATAGGACACCATATGTATATAGAGAGAGGTTCTTTCATCCTGGGATCATAAAGTGCTTTTCCACATTAATGTAATAACACCTCAACTGGCTCATCTGCAGGGATTGAATCTGGAGTTCTGTATCCTAATCCCACAGCCACTCTTACTTCAGCTAAACAGCAGCTCTGTTAGTTCATGCCCAAAGACATGTGGTCTTGCACACTCTGTTAGTATTGATTACATTAATTAAGCTTCACGACTACCTTGTAATACGGGCGAGTGATATTATTCCTGTTCCACATAGACAAAGCCCTTCAGTTTTTAGTTTTTACTCATTTTTACAGAGAAAAATGATCAGGTTTTGAACGTTATTTGTTTTTTGCATTTTTCACATGTCTTGGGAACCACTCGATTATATGAAAATACTGATGGTTAGGAAAATCCATTCCATTTCATAAGGTAGATGTATTTCTGGTAGTATATTAGTAAAAGGATAAAAGCTATTTCAAGTAAGGCAAGGTAGAGGAAGACTCTCTCGCTCTCTCTCAAAGACTTACCGGGTGTTGCTTGGGTCCTTTGGGGCAGGGAGCTGGCAGTGGGGAGGAAGGGGGAAGGAGTCACGGCAGGGCCTTGGGGATGTGGGGTAGGGAGGCAGGACAGAAGGCTTGGAGGTATGCAAGAGTGAGTGGGGTCCCATCTGAAGGGGCTTTCCCTCCCTCCCTTCCCCCAAGTACTGCAGCTAACAGCTGGGGAGAGGAGTTTGGAGCAGGCAGACTATTTACACAGTTTGGCGGCAGGCAAAATGGCAAGTCTCAGCCCCAACTTGCAACTCTCTTGGTGGTGTGGCTGCCCCCAGTGGTCACGTGGCAACATAGCTCTCCCATGTGCTTGCTTGCCCCAGTGGTCACTCTGCAGTATCACATCCATCTGAATAGCAGCCCCCTGCCTTTCCATGGTTCTAGAAAACAGTCCCGTTCCCAGGGCTGGCCTGAGCCCTTTTGGCACCCTGGGCCCGGGCGTGCGGCGCCGCCCCCGGGTGCAGAGCGCATGCGCAGGCCCGCCCGTGGGGCACGGGCCCGCCCACCCCAGGGTACGCGGGCCTGCCCCCAGGGCCCATGGCGTGTGCGCTGCCCAGCCCGGCCAGCGCTGCTAGCGCACGCGCCGAGCCATGCATGGCCCCACAGCCGTAGGGGCAAGGGCGCTGCTTTCTGGCGCTGGGGAGCCGGGCACGCAGCTCCTGATGGCAGCTGTAAGGGATGCCGCGCACCCCTTACAGCTGCCATCAGGCGCCCCCCCGTGGGTTGGCGCCCAGGGCAGCTGCCCGGCTCGCCCATGCCTCCATCTGGCCCTGCCTGTTCTCAGCATTTCCCATTTTCCTAGCACAACCAAACCCTGACCTTGCTTTATGTAAGAAGAAGCTGCATTCCAAATTTGGTGGCCCTAGCCCTTACTGTTTAGGAGGAGTTTTTGAACAAACTGACTCTCAGACTGTAGAGTGACTCACAGATGTGCTCCTCTAAAATATACATAGATATAGATATTGTATGATGCTGGGTGCATCGCTGGATGTGTGCATTAAGTCCAAAGATGCCTTGTGATAAGAGGAAGAGGGGAATAGAGTCTCAAAGACAGAAATTCTGATCCGATTAAAGGATGAAAGCCTCAATAACAATTGTTAAAAAGCAAAGGCCCTGGTGCTGCTTCTGGCTTGAAGGAAGAAGAGAGGAGTTGTCTGCATTGCACCTAGCTGGCTAACTTCATCTGGAGCAGCTGCTGCTGGGAAAGAGGAATCAGAGGTGAACTTGGGGCAATACAGCCTTCGCTTGTTTCTGAGGAGGAAGAAGCAGTAGAACTCTGATAATCTGAACAACACAGAGTCTGCAGGTGAACGCCACAAATGGACAAAAGTGACTGCAAAACTACACAGGCAAATTCTAAGCAAAATGGTCTCTTTCTAAAAAGATTTGCCAAAAAGAGCATCCTGGGAAACAGGGATGCCCAAAGAGACTCCGAAAATAAAAACAAAAACAAAACTAGGAGTAGGGACATAACTAAGGGGCCCAAAAAGTAAAATAGGAACAAACCACCTGGAGCAAGGTCAGGGGGAGGGGAGGAAGAGAAGCTGATCACTAAATCAATTGAAACTCAGTTCTACTTAGGGTTTACACATCATTGGAAAGGAACTAGAGACTTTCAGCCAAAAGATCTATGTTTTGCCTTTCTGCACCTATCATATCAAACCTGTCTGATGGACTGTGCAAGATTTGAGTACACTGAAGGCAGCAAGGAAAGCTACCTGTATCAGCTGCAACCTATTTTTTCTTCAGTCCTGAAACCTTATGAATCATGTTCAGCAGGACAGACTTTTCACTCCCAGAAATTACTCGGGAAGCAGAAGGAACAGATACATCAATTCTGTCTCTGGCAAAATTTCAAGCAGTATTTCGGATCCAGATATATTTTGGGGACACTGACTCTGCCAAAAGTAAAAGAGAAAAATACAACCAGGCATCTTTATACCGGCTTCCGCTAGTAAAGAACAAGATGGACAATACTCTCTTATAACTGTAGACCTTGAAATTTTCAGATTGTTCATTTTTTCATATTTTGACACAAGATGAAGTTGCAACCTGCTCTTTGCTTCCCTCCCAAAAAAGGCTAAAAATATATATGTTTAGACTATATCAGTATATAGAATTTACAATACAACCATGATCCCATCCCTATGAACAATATACTTTAATATTAATAAACACTGACATTTAATGATGAATTCATTTTTAAGGCCTTTCACCTGTGCTATGTTTTTAAAACTATCCTACAGGAACCAAAATGCAGTAGGACAGAATATTCCATTATGAAAAGGGGATGTGATTCCATCCCCAATCAATGTTGGAATGATACTTGCATAACTGGGAATTTATCTGGCCCATTAAGTAACTTTTTTTTTTTTAACTATGAGGGTTTAAACATTGCATGAAAGACAGTCCAGGGCATATTTAAAACGTTGGTGGGCATTTTTGGCCAATACCAAGCGTTTTCTGAATATTTTACCTACTTCAATAGTCCACACAGAGCTGTGTTTGTAGTTTGGGAACAGTATAAACATACAGCCTGCCACAACCATGACATCAGCAGCGCAAAATCATCTGGATAATTAGCCAGCCCAGGCACAGAGTTTAATCCCTTTTTCCACCACCACTATTGCAACTGCTAGTCCGGACTAAGTGGCGAGAGGAAGAAAACAATGCACCCGGCTAGTGTCCCAGGCTGATTTTAATACCCTCCTCCCACGTTCACTTTTTTTTAAACTCCCCAGAGGATCTCTCGCTGCTGGTGAGTGGACAAGGCTGCAGCCCCCCTCCGCTGCACACCCGGGCGCTGCTAGAGAGCTAGTTCCTACACAGCGCACGTCCCACCCACACTGGCATCCAGCACAGCTACTGCACCGAGGCTGACAGGTGTACAATGCGCACAGGGACACTGGCAGACCCGCAGCCGGCCAGCCACATAAATCACACCCATCCCACGAACCTGCCGGCTGCTCCTTAGAGAGCTCGTGGGATGCCTCTGTTCAGGCTGCGGGGAGGCAGGGGGGACCGAACAGGGCTCTCCTTCCCCATCAGACAAAATCCAACCGGCGAGAGCCGAGATATGAAATCAACAAAGTCACGCTTCCCAGTCACGTGCCCACTGTTTTCATCCTATGGACTTTTTCTCTGGTTACCCCCCCCACACACACACACACACACACAAAACACAACACATACAGACACCCTTTAAAGGTGAGCCCATGCCGGGATTAATTCAACACCTCCCCCTCCCACACACACACACACACACACACACACACACACACATCACAGCAGAGGAAGGCACAGGCTGGAGAAGATGGTAGCCTTGAGCCTAAGCACAAGCTATCAGACTCTAGCCCCATCGATTACTAGCTCCTTTCCTCTCCCCAGGGCCAGCCAGCTGCTGAGAGAATCCGATTTAACAACCCAAGGCAGCAGCCCAATGCATTACCCTGGTCCCTGGCGGGGCAGCGATCCTGCACGCCACCCAGCATGGGGCCAGTCCCCCCTCCACACACCCCATAGCTAGGTTCCCCTTCTCAGAGACAAAAGTTGGGTTTTTAATTGTTACTATAGCCCTTCCTCATCTTGATCCATGCAAAGCCCCTGTGCACTCACCACTGTGACCGGTGACACCATGTCTGCTAGGCAGGCTTCAAGCAGAAGTGCAGTCCGTGACCCGGGCTGTGCCGCTGGATCCCACTGCCTGGCGCTTTCCCTTTAAATAGGATCAGAAAATGTATCTGTTTTTCTCAATGCCGATTGTTTTCTGGGTTCTTTTTTAGAACGCAATGACATCACAAAGGCCGGCGCCAATGGGCTGAAGGGAGAGGAGCTGGGGGGTGGGACTCTAGCCAGCTCTGCCTCAGTCGCCCCTCCCTCTGTCTTCCTCTCTAGGCTCACGATCTGCAGCTGAATAGACCCAGCCCATTAGAGGAGAGGAATGGGCTGGCAGCTTCTCGCCCCCCCTTCCTTCCAGCCGCTCTCAGGAGCACAACCTTGTCTTCCTAATGTCCACACTAGGCACCTACTCGCACACATGGGTATACAAAGACACATGTGCATAAACATCTAAACTGGTAAACAGATGTGAGTAAAAATCAAATCCTGCTGATTTTCGCAACCCAGCTCCCAAATAAAGAAAATAGCCAGTTACTACTTATGCACCAGAAACATCTAGAATCCAGCACATCTTAGAACCATAGTGCTGCAAAACATTTATCCTAGATATGCATTCTAATGGACCCTGCTGTTTTTTTGGATTCAGACTCCCAAATTGCACATTTTAAAGGACTCACCCACCTACTACTGCCTTGCCAAAGGCTTCTGGAATATGGTACATCTAGTAGCTACAGGGCAACAAAAAAGTGGATCCAGATCCTGCCAGTTTTTGCACCCTGCTCTCCAAAATGCCTATAGTTTATCTATCTATCTATCTATCCTCACACCTGTATGCATCTATTATATATAATTATCCTCACACCTGTATGCATCTATTATATATAATAGTTATGTGTCAAATCACCAACTGAATAACATGGTTAACTGGTGGGCTGGAGCAGCTGCACACCCACCTCGGGCAGGGAACTGCTCCTGTCCTGCAAGGCCCACTGTGGTCAGGGGGCACCCAAGCCTGGCCAAAGCAGCCTCCAGTCACAGCCAGCAGAGGTGCTCTAGCCCAGCTAGAGCAGTCCCTATCTACAGCAGGTCCGGCCTGGCTGGTACAGCCCCTACTCACGGCAGGGGGGCTGTTCCAGTCCAGCCACGTCCCCTGCCGGCTTCCATTTAATCAGTTAACCAGGACTTTACATCCCTACTAGACAAACTATAGCTCAGAAGGGGAATGATACATATCCTGAAGAGGCTACACTCTAAAGTAGACACATATTAAAGAATAGGTTATTTTAAGTGAATTTTGAAGAACAAAGGGCAACTGCGAAATATTTTTAGGGCAAGACGGAGTGAGGACAATGGAGGATATTAGAAGCCAGATGAAGGTTGAAAGCTGCAAAATAAGGATTGGTACATAAACAAGATTATGATAAACAGGAGTATTGACTCTATAAGCATCAATTAAATAATTACTCCTCCTGTTTTTACTTTGTACATAATACATACTAGTATGCTCAGGATGCTGTCATCAGTGTTTCTGAGATAATGACCAGATTAGTGACTCCTTTGCTACTATCTTCAGTTGCATTCCTTCAGATAAATACTGGTAAACAGCCATTAAGTCAGAGGCTGTTCTCCATGCTCAAGGGTAGAATCACAGCCAGTGCATTTTCCATGTGTCATAAGTGTTTTTCTCTCTTATATAAACAGGTTTCCTTCTGACTCGTTTAAAATAAACCGGGAAACATACATCTTTTACTAGGTTATATGATGGGTGTCCACCCCACATTGGCATAAGGGGTTCAAAGAGCCCAAGAGAAGCTGCACTGGGGAGAGGCTAAGGAACAACCATTCCAGGCCCAGCGGGCCCATATAAGAAGGGCTATGTCTAGACTGCAGGCTTCTTTCGAAAGAGGCTCTTTCGAAAGCATCTTTCGAAAGAGCCTCTTTCAAAAGAGCGTCTAGACTGCAGGTGGATCTTTCGAAAGAGAAATCCGCTTTTTCAAAAGAGAGCACCCAGCGAGTCTGGATGCTTTCTTTCGAAGACGGCCTCTTTAGATTGAAGAACGCCTTCTTTCGAAACAGGAACTTTCGAAAGAAGGCGTTCTTCCTCGTGAAACGAGGTTTACCGCCATCGAAAGAAAAGCCGCGTTCTTTGAAATAATTTCGAAAGAACGCGGCTTGAGTCTGGACGCAGGGGACATTTTTTCGGGAAAAGCCTACTTTTCCCGAAAAAACCCCTGAGTCTGGACACGGCCAAGGGCTGCAGGAGCAGAGCGAGGGGAGTCACTGCCTGGAGCTCAAAGAGGGAAGTGGGGATTCCAGGCAGGTATTTAGAAGGTAGTACCATGGGCAGACCAACTGCTGGCAGGGTCTTGGGGGAGTGTCAGGAAGGCCCTGTCTGTCTGTTAGGACTGACATGCTGAGGCCCTGAGGTAAGAGTGAAGAAGGAACTGGGAGAAAGTGGCCGAGGGAAATGTTCTGAGAAGTTGACGGAGATGCAGCAGGTGGCTGCCCTCTATAGAATGCTTGGGCTGGGACCCTCTCTGGTCCCTGTCACTTGCCACTGGGAAAATGGCTGGACTGTTGCATTGTGTACTAAATGCTGGAAAGGGGAGCACAGAGGGCATGTCTACACAGCAGCATTATTCCAGAATAACAGACATTATTCCAAAATAACTATGCAAGTCTCTACACAGCACGTGTCTTATTCCAGATTCTGTAACTCTCATTCTACGAGGAATGATGCCTATTCTGAAATAGCTATTTTGGAATAGGGCGAGTGCAGACAGAGCAGCTGGAGTTATTTTGACATCAAGGGCCTCCAGGAAAACCCACAGATGTCACCGCTCTGTCCACACTCATCAGACCTCAATAGCTTCCCTTCCCCTGCATTCCTTGAAGCTGTAGGAAGAAGGGAAAGAGCTAGTGGCACGAAGCAGGCCCTATTTGCAGCGTGCCACATAGCAGGATAATAGGATCCTGCACAGGACCCAGACCCAGCATTCCCTCCTGCCATGGCCAAGCCCACCGCTCCAGCCGAGCCCCCCACAGCTGCCAGCACTGCCTCAAGCAGCTCCAGGATCCTGCTTGGGGCCAAAAGAGGCATGTGCCTTCCTGGTCTGGTGTGGAAATCCTGGACCTCATTGAGGGGAGTGAAGGAAATTTCCAGGATTTCCACACCAGATGCAGGAATGTGGACATCTATGGCTGGATGGCCAATAGCCTGGCCACCAAGGGCCACAGGCGCACCCAGGAACAGGTGCGCATGAAAGTAAAAGAACTCAGGCAGGCCTATGCCAAGGCCAGAGAGTGCAGCTCCTGCATCAGGGCAGCACCGCAGGGCTGCCCATATCATGCACAGCTCCACCGCATCCTTCGGGCAGGTCAGTCCCCCCCCGTTGTGGACTCTGGACTGGAGGCGCCCGTTATCATCCTCCTGGGGGACAGAGCCAGTGAGGAGGAGGAGCCGGACGAGGCCAGCACCAGCTCCACGCCTGCTAGCCAGGATGTTGTGCTCTCCCTGCAGCTGGTACCCCCCTCCCAGGATGTCCCCCGGGCATCATCCAAAGCCAGGGAAGGCCCCTTGGGTGAGTGCCATTATTTTCCCTAGACATGCATGAGTGCAGGCGGTGGTGGCGAGGGACAGCTGCATGCTCCTCGCTTGGCCTCCTTGGCCTGGGGATCACGCAGCAGCCTGAGCATGTGGGTGCATGTGGAGTGCCAGTCCAGGGCACACAGCCCCAGGAGGCAGCTACAGCAAACCCAGGTACTCTGGCTCATAGGGTGTCTGGAGAGGCCTGCCTCACTCCTGACACTGGGGTGGGACACCGTCCCACCACAAGCCACCGCTAGAAGGAGGCTGGGGACATGGACACACACACACACTCTGAGGAGAGCCACATGTGGCACACGGGCATGCCTGTGCTCTCAGGGCAGCATCCGCTCCCAGGGACAGCGCAGCAAGGTGGAGGAGCATCCGCCACTCACACACACCTTCCCCCAACACCCTGCCCCCCTCTCCTCCAGCGGGCAGGGATACGAGTCCTCACCCTGTGGGATGCCACCACTGCCAGACCCGGCATGTTCACGGCACAGAGGGAAGCTCCGCTGCCCCATAGCCCCCCTCTCACTCTCAGGCTCCTGCTCTAGCTGGCATCTTCCCATGCCTGCTTGTCCCCAGGACATGGGGATAATGAGACTCGCCCCTTGGACATCTGTGCCCCTGCAGGAAAGGACCCACTGTCTAGGCCTCAGGTGGCCTTGGTTGAAGCACATCGCCTTCGTCTGACCTGAGAACTTTAGGTCTTGGCTCAGAGATGAGGGCTAGGCTTCATGCACAATGTCTCCAGGGACAATTGCCATCCTCTTTGTTCTCCACAGCTGGACCAGCTGCAAGAGGGGAGAGGTTGACACCTCCCATGCCATCCTCCCTGTCAGGCAATTAAAAAAATTTAATCACGATTAATCGTGCAATTAAAATTAATTGCGTGATTAATTGTGCTGTTAAACAATAATAAGAATACTATCTGTTTAAATATTTTTGATGTTTTCTACATCTTGAAATATATTGATTTCAATTACAACACAGAATACAAAGTGTATAGTGCTCACTTTATATTTATTTTTAATTACAAAACATTTACATTGTAAAAAAAAAACTTCAGTTCACCTCACTGAGGGTATGTCTACACTTCAAAGTTAATTCGAACTAACAGACGTTAGTTCGAATTAACTGTGAAAGGCGCTACACAGGCAAACCGCTAGTTCGAACTTAATTTGAACTAGCGGAGCGCTTAATTCGAACTAGGTAAACCTCATTCTACGAGGACTAACGCCTAGTTCGAATTAAGTAGTTCGAATTAAGGGCTGTGTAGCCACTTAATTCGAACTAGTGGGAGGCTAGCCCTCCCCAGCTTTCCCTGGTGGCCACTCTGGGCACCACCAGGGAAACTCGTCTGCCCCCCTCCCGGCCCCGGAGCCCTTAAAGGGGCACGGTCTGGCTACGGTGCCCATGCCAGGTGCAAGCCTGCCAGCACCCAGCCAGCAGACCCTGTACCTGGCACGGTACGAACCAGCCACCCGCTGCCACCCAGCCCTCCGCCTCTTCCCGGGACCAGGCTGGCAGCTCCCGGGAGCCTGCCCGGGTCCGCAAGAGGCGGGCGCCCACCTGGTCTAGTGCGGGGAAAGTGGACCTCATCTATGACCTCCGCACTAGGCACAGGAAAGTGGCCGTCTAGGGCAGGAGAGCTGCCAACCTGGCCACCAAGGAGCAGGTTTGCATGAAAATCAGGGTGGTCCAGTGAGACCCCCAACCCTGAGCCCTGAGCTTAGAATGGCCATACTGGGTCAGACCAAAGGTCCATCTAGCCCAGTAGCCTGTCTGCCGACAGCGGCCAACCCTAGGGACCCTGGAGGGGATGGACCGAAGACAATGACCAAGCCATTTGTCTCATGCCATCCATCTCCAGCCTTCCACAAACAGAGGCCAGGGACACCATTTCTACCCCCTGGCTAATACCACTCCATGGACCCAACCTCCATGAATTTATCTAACTTCTCTTTAAACTCTGTTAGGGTATGTCTACACTACAGTGCTAGTTCGAACTAACTTAGTTCAAATTAGTTAATTCGAACTAAACCAATTCGAACTAGCGCATCTAGAACTAAAAACTAGTTCGAATTAGCATTTTGCTAATTTGAACTAGCGCATCCACACTGATTGGACGCAGGGGGGCATTTAAGGGCAGCTGAAACCGGTTCTGGCAGGGCATCAGGTCAGTAGTTGCTTTGTGTGGCTGCTGTCTGAGGCTATCTGAGGCTCGAGCTTAAAGGGACCCCCCTGGACAGCCGGTTCTCAGCTTTTCCTGCTTGCTTGCCAACCTCGCCGAGGGACAGCAAAGCGTTGGTCTCTGTGCCCGTCTGTGTCGGTGCTTCCCTTCGGGGGGGGCCACCGCCGCAGGTGGCAACATGGAGCCACAGCTCGCCCTGCACCTTCTGGTGCACTTTCTGGACTTGCTGCTGCAAGCCTGCCACCAATGACTCGAGGCTGCCTGGCACCACCTGGTGCACGTCAGCCCCCTGCCTCTCCACCTGGCCGCCCTGGAGCCCGTGGAGGAGCCGCGGTGGCGCCCCGGCACTGGCGTGCCCCGCCGCGTCTGGCGTCTGGACACCAGCACGACTGGTGGGACCGCATCGTCCTGGAGCGCTGGGAGGACCGACAGTGGACCCAGAACTTCAGGATGAGGAGGGACACCTTTCTGGAGCTCTGCGAGTGGCTCGCCCCTGCTCTGCGCAGAAGGGACACTCTCATGAGGCCCGCCATCCCCCTCCAGAAGCGGGTGGCCATCGCCCTCTGGAAGCTCTCCACGCCGGACAGCTACCGATCCGTCGGGAACCAGTTCGGCATGGGGAGATCCACCGTCGGAGCGGTGCTCATGCAGGTATGGCACTCGTCGGCCACCGAGCCGGGGGGGAGGGGGGCTGCGAGGAGGGGATGGGCCGCCCCAGGGACAAAGGGGGGGCGGGAGGAGGTGAAAGCGCTCCGCACCGGAGGGGTCGGTCTGTCCCGGCCGTACTACACGCCGCTAGGAGGGTTGCTACCGGGAGTGGGGCGCGGGGCACTGCCAGGGCACGAACGCTCCCAGACACCCGGGCGCCCCACTGATTGGCGCTTTGCTGTGTCTCTCTCCGCAGGTGGTCAAGGCCATCAACCGGGTGCTGCTCCGCAGGGTGGTCCGCCTCGCCGACCCGGACGCCGTCATCCGGGGATTCGGCGCCCTCGGCTTCCCCAACTGCGGTGGGGTCATCGACGGGACGCACATCCCCATCCGTGCCCCGGAACACCAGGCGTCCCATTACGTGAACCACAAGGGGTACTTCTCCGTGATCCTGCAGGCCGTGTGTGACCACCGGGGCCAGTTCACGGACATTAATGTGGGCTGGTCTGGCAAAGCACACGACGCACGGGTGTACCGCAACTCCTCCGTGTGCCAGTGGCTGCAGGACGGGACCTTCTTCCCCAACCGCCACATCAGGGTCGGGGACGTGGACATGCCCGTGTGCCTGGTGGGGGATGCCGCCTACCCACTGCAGCCGTGGCTGATGAAGCCCTACACGGGGCACCTCAATCCCTCCCGCCAGGCCTTCAATGCCAGGCTGACCAGGGCCCGCATCATGGTGGAGAGGGCCTTCGGGCGACTGAAAGCCCGCTTTCGATGCCTCCTCACCCGTCTGGACCTGGCCAAGCACAACATCCCTCCCGTGGTGGCAGCATGTTGTGTGCTCCACAATTTGTGTGAGCGAAAGGGGGAGGTTTTCCTGCCAGCCTGGATGGCTGAGGCTGACCGCATGGCTGGACACTACGGTCAGCCCTGCACCGCCGCCATCCGGGAAGCCCAGCGGGGGGCCGTCCGGATCCGGGAAGCCCTGCGGGAGAGCTTCCTGGTGGAGGAGGAGGACTGACCTCTCCCTTGCATGCCCCACTAGAGCCTTCTTCCACCCTACCCCCCTTCCCTTTTCCCCTCCCTACCTACTGTAAAATAAAGACACCTGTTTTTCAAACAAAAACGTATGTTTATTTCACATCACTGGGGTGGGGGAAGGGAGGAATGAGGGTGGGAGAGGGGAGGGGAAAACCTGGGACGAGGGAGCTGGAAGGGGAGGGAAGGGAGGAAGGGAAAGGAAAGCTCAGGGGTGGGAGTCCGGCTGCCTCTCCCATCTCGCCACACTGCGGGTCCGGGGGCGTCGGTGGGAAATGGTTGTGGGGGGGGCAGGAGGGACGGGGGGTGTGGAGGAAGCAGGAGCGGGAGCAGGAGGGGGAGCAGGGGGAGCAGCAGGAGGAGGAAATGGGAAGCAGTCGAGCAGGCTCTGGAGGTGGCCTCGCAGGGCACAGCCCTGCTCCTCCAGGGCCTCCAGACTCCTCCGGCGCAGCCTCAGGTCCTCCTGGACCCAGTGGTCCTGGGTGCGGAGCTGGTGATCCAGGAACCTCTGGTGGTACTCCTCATTCCTGGCTCTCCTGCTTGCCCGGGCGCGGGCAGCTGCTGCAGGCGGGGTGGTGCGCCCTGCAGGCCCAGGTGCTGAGGCTGTGGTGCAACAAGACCAGCGGTCAATTACCCCAGGGGCCCAGGTGTGTGAAACCCAGCTCCCCTGTGCAAGGCCAGGGCCCCTGCAGGATCCCCAGCTGCTGCTCCGTGGTGGGCAAGGCCCAGGCACACGGTCCCGGGGCTCCCTCTCGCCCCAGCCCCCCATACACATAAGGGGAACACGATGGTACTCACAGGTGGATGCCTCCCCGGCCTCGGACGACACAGGCGAGCGGCTCTGTGGGGTGCCGGGTCCCGGGCAGGCTGGCGGCAGGCTCCTGGCTCTCGGTGTCCTCCTCCTCCTCCTCCGTCTCCTGGAGCGGGCCCTCTGCTCCGGGGTCTATCACGTCCCGGGGGGCAGGGACGGCATGAGCCCCCAGGAGGCGGTCCAGGGCATGGAAGTGGGGGCACGCCTCCGGGTCGGCCCCTGGCTGGCAGGCCCGGGAGTAGGACTGCCGCAGGTCTTTGATTTTGCAGCGCACCTGCTCCCGGCTGCGCTGGTGGCCCCTGGCGGCCAGGCTGGCAGCCATGCGGCTGTAGACGGCCGCGTTTCTGTGGCTAGTGCGGAGATCGTGGACATTGGATGCTTCCCCCCAAACCTCGATGAGGTCCACGATCTCCGCACTTGACCAAGTGGGCGTCCGCCTTTTGCGCCCCCGGGCAGGCTCCTGGGAGCCGCCAGGCTGGTCCTGGGGAGCACTGGAGGGCTGGGTGTCCTCGGGAGGCTGGCTCATGTTGTGGCAGGTGCAGGGTGTGCTGGCACGGTTGCTGGCAGCCTTGCAACTGGCACAAACTGTGTAGCCAGCCCGTGGCCCTTTAAGGGCTGCGGGGCCGGGAGGGGGGCAATAGAGTTTCCCTGGTGTTGGCCAGAGTGGCCACCAGGGAAACCTGGGATGGATTAGCCTCCCACTAGTTCGAATTAAGGGTCTACACAGCCCTTAATTCGAACTAGCTAGTTCGAACTAGGCTTAATCCTCGTAAAATGAGGTTTACCTAGTTCGAACTAAGCGCTCCATTAGTTCGAATTAAGTTCGAACTAACGGAGCGCTAGTGTAGCGCCTAGGAAAGTAGTTCGAACTAACGTCCGTTAGTTCGAACTAAGGGTATGTCTACACTACCCCGCTGGTTCGAACTAGCGGGGTAATGTATGCATACCGAACTTGCTAATCAAGCCCGGGATTTGAATTTCCCAGGCTTCTTTAGCATAAGCGGGGAGCCCCCATTTTTAAATCCCCGCTGCTTCGAACCCCGTGTAGCGCGGCTACACGGGGCTCGAACTAGGTAGTTTGGACTAGGGTCCTATTCCGAACTACCGTTACTCCTCGTGAAACGTTACTCCTCGTGGGCACTCAGGGCACTTCAAGCCAGGACTGCTTTGCAAGCGGGGAACCCCTGAGAACTGTCTGTCCGAGGTGGGGGTCGGGTCCCTTTAAGCACAGCCCTTGGCTAGCCTGAGACAGCAGCTCCACGCTCTAAGTCCTAATCTGATGCCCTGCCGGCACTGCTTCCGGCCATCCTTAACCTTGGTTCAGGGTCCACTCAATGTGGACATGCTAGTTCGAATTAGCAAAATGCTAATTCGAACTAGTTTTTAGGTCTAGATGCACTAATTCGAATTAGCTTAGTTCGAATTAACTAATTCGAATTGTTAGTTCGAATTAGTGCTGTAGTGTAGACATACCCGGAAGTATTATAGGTGGGGAGACTGGGATCAGCTGTGTGGTGCTGCCCCTTTGAAACGCCACAGCATAATTTGTACACATTTTAATAGTTTCTTGTGAAGATTTTATCTTTGTCTGGATTGTTGAATATTAACTGTGGCTAAAGACTGATCCGCTCCATTCATGCAGATACTCAATGGAGTTCTTTGTAATAGTATAAACTCTAATATGGGGTTATTTTAGTAACTAGCTCAAAAAAGCTTATTACAAGTGATGGGGAACACTGAGGAAATGCCTTGGCTACCCAGTTTCAAGGAGGAGCTCTGAAAATTAATCTCATTTAGCGTAAGTACTATATGATCTGGTTTAATTTCATGATTCGGCATACTTTATGATTATTTCCTGAAAAATGAATTATTCATATTATTATTATTTCTTAATTTATTATGGGTTGATATCTAGAAGTCCCAATCATCTTATAATCTAAATATAAGATGAAACTATACTGTATCCCAACATTATTAATAAGGCTTCAGTTTCATGACATCTTATACATTATTCCCAACACTTTAATGTCTATTTCTAAGGTATCAAAATAAGTAATAATGTAAAATGAGTATTCCTGCTTAGTCGGGTACAACATTGGAAATCAGGATTTCAAACATAAGACTAATTATCCCTCATTATCATATTGAAAACACAGAACAGATCCTCACCCAAGCACCCTCCATTTGGGAAACCATTGGAGCCACTTTGTCTGGCATGTAAAGGAAAAGAAAGAAATACAGGATGCAATGACCTGATGAGATGATGATAAACTTGGTCTTGGAATGTGCGAGTAGCTTTTTTGTTGTTGTTGTTGCAGTAACTGGAGTCCTCCCTCTGGGGTTACTTTTCTGGCTGATGTGGGAGAGATTGTGATGAGCCACACGAAAACAAACATTTTGTTTAGAAAAAACTTTAAAAACAACAAATAGACTAGTAGCACCCTTAAAGACTAACAAAACATGTAGACTCAGCTACCCCTCTGAAGATTGTGTTTAGAGTACAGCTTTAGGGTTTTTTTAATTGCAATGTGTTGCAGTTTTGATTTTTTTTCTTTAAAACCACATGAACTTACAGCGAGCATGAACAGAGTTCAATAATAGTCATGTGATCATAGGCTCACTGGGTCAGGGTTTGCAAAAGGGAACTTTTGGGATCGTTGTAAGTATACGAGTATGGAAATGGCTTTGGTGAATAATGTCTGTGGTTTAGAAAAAAAACGCCTCTTAAATAAGAATTTGGGTTTTGAAACTGATGATGAAGCATTTTCCCTTCCACATATTTTCCCCATTGGTGGATTCCTGTGGAGGGAGGGCAATGCCTGTCCGTGAATCCAGGTAGCACCGACCTGAGATCTGTAGGCTAAATAGTCACAGGGGAGGTTCCCAGCTGCATGCACTCAGGGCCTGATGCAAAGCACTATGAAGTCAATTAAAGTACTTCAGTGGAGAAGGCCATTGATGGTGCATGTCAGATGGTGGTATGTAATTCGTTTTGCCACAGCACTCCGAGCTGCACTCAGGGACCAGGATCCCTTGTACTGTACTAGGTGCTGCACAAACCTAGAACAAAAGGCTGATACCCGCCCCAAAGAGATTATGTAACCATTTACGTCACAATGGCTTTCTTAGTCAAATGAAGGGCTAGAAATATTTATGTAACTGAAATTGTACATTCTGATGAATAAAAATCTAGCAATCTAAATTCTTCTTATCCAGTGATGTCTACTGCCCATAAGTACAGGTTAAAGCTGTGGTAGCAGGCCTCTGATTTCCAGGTGCCTCTGAGAACATGGAAGTCCCACACAACTTTCCTAGTGTACAGCCCAAGATCAATTAAAACAAGTTATGTTTCCTGGTAATATAGTCACGGTGTGTACATTTTGTTTCAGACTCTCAAATCTATAAGTACTAAAGTGCCTGGGAACAAAGCCATTGAGGAGAACAAAAACAGGTGTGTGATCAACTAAGTACTGAAAATGCTTTAAAGCAGGGGTGGGCAAATACCACCCTGCAGGCTGGATCCGATCTGCCAGGGTTAGCCTCTCATGGGCTGCCACCGCTATATTTACCTGCGCCTCGACAGCAGATACGGGTGATTGCAGCTCTCACTGGCCATGGATCGCTGTTCCTGGCCAATGGGAGTTGCAGAAAACAGTGCCTTGGTCCATGCTCTTTCCCACAGCTCCCATTGACCAAAAATGGTGATTTATGGCCAACGGGAGCTACAATTGCCAGTACCTTCGGAGGCGCAGGTAAATATAGCAGCTGTTGTCCATCAACGGCTAACGCTGGCAAACTGCCACTGTTTTATTGCCACCCTTGCTTTAAAGAATCATATTTGTCAAGCATTCCTTCATGTGCTCCTTCCTGATGTCTCTCTTCACTTATTTAGAGCACTTTGTTACAAAAATCCAGGCTGTCCTCAGGCCTGAGAGATTTATTCAAGGTAACATTATAGAAAATGCTTATTTTCCATTGTATCAGTCTCATTCTGAGGCCAAATGACACTCTCTTCAGTTTCTGTACCAACCAATATGCTTGTGTTTTGTTTTTACTAGCCATAGAGATCTCTTTTAGAGGACAACAATAGACTATTCCTTCTTGTACCAAGTTTTCTTTTTCCAATGCCCAGAGAAATCTGGAAACTACCTCACCTCACTTCAGCAGAACTCCCATGATGTCTACTCTTGATCCCATTCACGTTGTCTGTGATTGTGTGAAGTAACTATACATTTGGACTCTGACCAGGGGTGGGCAAAGGGGCCTTCATGGTCCAGATCTGGCCTGCCAAGCGGGTGGATCCACTCCTCTGCCCCCAGCCACCCTGCCACTCCTCTGCCCCCAGCCAATCGAGACAGGGAGCCGGGAGAGCATGTGAAGTCTCCGCCACCCTGCCCGGGGCACGCAGCAGCTAGAGAGAAACGCTGGCTGTTTTAAAACAGCCGGCATTTCTCTCTAGCTGCTGTGCACCCCTGGCAGGGCAGAGGCAGGGGACAAGAGACTTCATGTGCTTCCCCACCACCAGGCCAATCAGGCACTGTGGGGGTGGGGAAGAATGAGAAGTCTCCTGGCCCCAGTCCTTCCGCTCAAGGCCCCTTCCCTTCCAGGGCAGCCCAGGGACACTTGAGAAATGTATGAAGTGGCCCCCTTTTAAAAATTATTGTCCACCCTGACCCTGATCCTTCTATGACCACGGTAATTGCAAGATCAGGACCTTAGTTACCCTCCTTATTTATTATATGTTCAGTAACTTATCACTTCAGCGTTACTCCATGATAATATAGGTTCATATTTAGAATCATTGCTGTTTCTTCATAAGAAGGGCCATATTGGGTCAGACCAAAGGTCCATCTAGCCCAGTATCCTGTCTTTTGACAGCAATCAGGTACCCCAGAGGGAATGAATAGAACAGGAAACCATCAAGTGATCCATTCCCTGTCATAGAATCATAGAACACTAGGACTGGAAGGGACCCCGAGAGGTAATCGAGTCCAGTCCCCTGCCCTCATGGCAGGACCCAGTACTGTCTAGGCCATCCCTGATAGACATTTATCTAACCTACTGTGACGGGGCACTCGCGCCCCGCACTGAGAGCGCGCCGGGAGGCGCCGGGCGGCGCGACGGGGCACTCGCGCCCCGCACTGAGAACGTGCCGGGAGGCACCGGGCGGCCACACCGGGGGGCGGGGAACGCAGCCCAGCCCGCCGCGGCGGGCTGCAGTAATACGCCGGCAGCCGGTGCAGGGGGCGTAGGGAGGCAGCTGGCGCCCGCTGGCAGGGCCCGAGAGGGAGGGGCTGGCGAGGCGCAGGGGGATGATGTCACGGGGGAAGGGTGGCTGGGAGGCGTCGCAGGGGAAGTGACATGGAGGGGGAATGGAGCCGGCGGGGGATTTAAACCCGGGGCCGGCACGGTGCAGGGGAGCGCGGCGGACCGAGCTGGAGGAGGGGAGAAGGAAGGAGAGGTGAGGCCAGTGGGGTCAAGGGAGACGGGCCGGGAGGCCTGGTGGAGTAGGAAGCGGCCCAGGGCGGGGTCGTGGAGCCCGTGAGCGGGTGTGTTTTGGGGCGTTCCCCCATCCGCGAGGGAGGGACCACGGGTCCCTACCTTTAGGGCCCTGGGCCGGGGTTCGGAGAGGGGGCGGGCCCGAACCCCCCTACTCCGCCAACAGGCCGACCCGGCTCGGGTGTCACGCGAATGTGACACCGGCCTTAGTGGTGACTGCGTAGGCTGGTCTCTCTGTACCACAATTAGCTCATAGTGGACGCTGAGGGTCGAACTAGTTTACACCTACTCTTAAATATCTCCACACATGGAGATTCCACAACCTCCCTAGGCAATTTATTCCAGTGTTTAACCACCCTGACAGTTAGGAACTTTTTCCTAATGTCTAACCTAAACCTGTCACCCATTCCCAGCTTCTGGTAAACAGAGACTAGGAACACCATTCCGACCCATCCTAGCTAATGAATTTATAGCAGAATATAAAAACTAGATGGTCTTGGCTTTCACAACATCCTCTGGCAAAGAGTTCCACAGGTTGACTGTGTATAGTATGAAGAAATGCTTCCTTTTATTTGTTTTAAACCTGCTGACTATTAATTTCATTTGGTGACCCCCTAGCTCTTGTGTTATGAGAAGCCGTATGTAGCATTTCCTTATCTACTTTCATAACTTGGGGCAGAAAGCTGGTGTATATTCCTCTTCACTTTGAGGAAAGGGATGCATTTTATGAGCTTACACTGTACAGGTCTCTGTGCAGTACAAAATGATATAATTTTGGGTACCCTTCAAAGGCGAGGTGACTGCTCAAATGGGAGGGTGACTTCAGTAACTCAGCTCTTTATCTGAGTCTTCACAGAACTGATCTGTGACATTGCCTGAATGTCTCCTGGAAGCGGCTTGAGAGCCTGCCACAACAGTACTTTGTAAAAGGAGCCCAGGCTGGGGGCTCAGTGGTACCCCACTTTCAAGTGGTACCCCAAGAGGAACCCATCACAGGAGGATTGATAGGCAAACCACAAGTGAGCTAGCTTTGCTTTTTGCTAAAGGCCTACAACTCCTGCAGAAGGGCATAGTACTAAAGGGACAATTTGCTGATGGGCTTAAAATCAAAGACCAGGACTTCTTTTATGATCTTTTCAACTAGGCATCCAAAAATTACAGCATCCAAAATTATCAGCTACTTTTGAAAATTTTGATGTTGGAGGGCAGGTCACTGTGAGGTCAAACCAAACTGCTAATGAGTTCACAGAATCTATTCTACCAAAAAAAAAATCCAATCAATATATTGGATTTCCCATAGAAAAACTACACCAGTAGCAACAAGCAATACACAGAATTTATACCAGTTTGAGTTCCATTGATTTTTTGAGTCTTTTATTGCACACACATTCTCACTACCCGCTTACTAATGGAATATTAACAATTCCTTGGGGTCATTCTAGGGACATGGGGGTAGTAGTATTGGGAGCGATCTTTAAACCCCCATTCACTTGTTTCTATAGGTTCCAATATAACAGTTGAGAACCCTGCACAGAAGGAAATAATCAGATTCTGGAACCAGAATCTTTCCTTGCAGTAACATCATTTGCAGTGGTGCAGAAGTTTTCCTCTCAGGCTTGGATTTCCAGGACCCTTTCCTATACACACAACTAAGTCTGATGCAATGCAACTAGCTTAGGCTTGTGCTAAACCTCACTTTTCAATTAGTATTATCTTGCATTTTTATGCAGAATTGCTCTGGCAGAAATGTTGGTATTTCAGCTGTTCAAAAAAAATCTGTCAAGCTATTTCTTGATGGTATTTTTTTTAAATGTCCATTTTCATCAATTTGGGTTAGATTGACCTTTTTTGGTTTTTGTCCCAAATTTTTCAGTTTCAATTTTTCACAGACAGAGAAAAAACACATTTCCAGCCTGCCTTAATTAGCATGGAAAGTTTCCTTAAGTTGTTAGTTTAACAATGATAGCTAACATTGGTTGAACTGTTCATTTTAAATATATTATGTGATGAATTTAGCCCTTTTTTTTCCCACAATCAATTTGCAAATTGATCCTGTATTTTTACAAATATATTTATTTACAAGTGTTCAGAGAATGGCCTATGCATCTTCTCTGTCAGGCAGACTAACCATCAACTATTCCATCAACCTTATACATGTTGTATGGATATTTGTTGGAGATTGTTTGTTGCTTTATGGGAAAGATAGCTTCCCTATCTTTCCCATACAGATAGGGAAGGGGGTGATTAAAGCACATTCTTAGGCTTGTAACAAATTTGAAGAAGGAGGAAGTTTCCAATACTTCTTTGATCCACCTGGGTCAAGAGATGCCTTCAAAGAATTGAAAACTGTATGATGTGACTACCATGGTGTAAGGAGAGATGTTAGGTGCAGGTTCACACACCCTCCAAGAACTGACATAAGACAATAGACCCAAGTGATAGGCCTTGCAAGAAGTCCTGAAGTACTGTATATTGAAATGTGTCAGGATCCTCATGTGAAGAATGACACAAGGCAAACTAGCTTTGCATGTATGCTCTTTGTTTTCAAAATGTGTTTTCTCCGTAATGACTTGGTCTGGATTAACAATACATTGGTGACCAGCCAGCCTTTATGAAGCAGTTAACCCTGTAATTGTGGGTGTGTCTACACAGCACCCTAAATTCAAAATAAGATATGCAATTTGCGCTAAGCAAATTGTGTATCTTATTTCTAAACTATTTTGAAATAGCTTATTTTGAAATTTGGCGGGTCTACACAGTGCCAGATTTCAAAATAACACACTATTTCAAGCCATCCCTTATCCCTCGTGCAATGAGGTTTACTGGGATGGTGAAATAGTGCGCCCATTATTTTGAAAAATATTTTGAAATAGCCGTGCAGTGTAGACGTACCCTGTGAGAGCAGGACAACAGGTGCAGAACTAAAACCAGACTTGCTGGGGTGATCAGTGACTTGCAGGAGAAACTACAGCCTAAATCCCTGCTCTTGAAGGAGAGTAGCAGAACTCTGTTCCTAGAGAGGTTTCAGACCTCTACATGGTACCTAAGGGTATGTCTACACTACCACCCTAGTTCGAACTAGGGTGGTAATGTAGGCAACCGGAGTTGCAAATGAAGCTCGGGATTTGAATTTCCCAGGCTTTATTTGCATAAAGCCGGGCGCCGCCATTTTTAAATGTCCGCTAGTGCGGACTCCGTGCCGCGCGGCTACACGCGGCACGGACTAGGTAGTTCGGACTAGGTTTCCTATTCCAAACTACCGTTACTCCTCGTATTTCGAAATAGGGGTAGTGTGGGCACTTCACTGCTGCTCTTTCGAAATAACTACTCCCCAGAGTCATTCAAAGTAATTACTCTCCAGTGCTTCCTGGGGCCCATGTGCACATTAAGAGAGTCTGCTTCGGACTAATTTTGAGGCTTCCTTGTAGGGTAGACATGCTATTTCGAAATAATTATTTTGGGAGTTACTATTTCGAAATAGTTACAATTTCCTAGTGTAGATATGCCCTTGTGCTGCATCCACGCTACGGGATTCTGATGTTGTAGCTATACTGGTGAAAAGCTCCATGTGTGTGTCTCTCCCCCTCCTCCCCCACCTCAAAATCTCTTCCTGAGTGTTCTGCTGCCGCCTCAGACCTAATTCTCTGGCCCACATCTTTTGGCTGTGAACAAAGCGACTCAGGAGTGGGTGGCAACTGCTTTAGGCCTCTAAGCATCTTTACGCTCCTTAATCCTGGGTGAACTGTGCACCAGATAACCCCCCACTATAAATCAGAGTAACCCAAAGCTGCTGTAATTTATATTATCTGCCAATGGCCCCAGTGGCATTTTGACAGCCAAGGTTTGCCAGGGTGCAGACATACACCATGTATGTTTCTTTCCCCAGTTGCATCCCCTGCACTGGCAGCCCACAGAGGATTGGCCTATAAGCTGTTCCACTGGCTCTGTCACTAGATGATCCCTTTATGCTAGATTTTCTTCCCATATTAGATTATGAAGGGGACTTCAAAGTGCCCAGCACTCAGTGTAGGTGTGGCTGTGTCCTAAAACTGACTTTCTCTTTTTCTTCCCAAGTCCTGCTCCTATCCTGCTCTGTCACTACTGAAACATCAACTTTCAACTTCCCCCAAGCTCTCAGCTTTGGTTCTTTCCTTTTCTCTTTGGTTTCTGGCTCTTGCCATACTTGTTATCACTTTCTTTACAACAGGGGTGGGGAACCTCAGAACTTCAGGCCCAGGGGACAAATGCTGCCCCCAGCTTGCCTGGATTCGCTCCCAAGGCTCATGGCCCTTCCCCCAGAATTAGGTAGCCCGCGCTGGCATTCCAGCTGCCTCGCTGCCCCACTGAGGGGCTAGAGCACACAAAAATCTACTAGGATGGGCCCACATGGACTCTGGTGTATGAAGGGAATGTGGGGAGTGTCTTTCTCTTCAGTTGGAGGCCACATCAATGAGGGTTTGGGTTTTTTTCTTCTCACTTGTTTGTAGCCCCCCGACTGATTTCTTTGTGGGTCAGCGGCCCCCAACCCAAAAAAAGTTCCCCACCCCTGCTCTACAACATCTCCAGTACATGCTCCTTCCTCATAATTTCACTCGTCTATGCTCTAGTTATCGCCCACATTTATTGCTGTAACCTCCTCCTTTCCGGCATCACCATCTCTTACCTCTCCACATTTCAGCCCATTCAGTACAGCTCCAGCAAAATACTTTCTTTTCCCGGTTCTTCAGTCATCTTCTGGAATTCCCTCTCCTTTCCTGTGTAAATTCAAACTTCTGTTCAGTTTCAAAGTACTTCTAAGGCACATCTACAGTACGTGGAAGATCAACACTTCCCGTTAAATCGAACTCAAAGGGTGCCCCCATTGGCACTGGTATTCCTGCTCCTCATGAGGGGTAAGGGAAGCTGACAGGAGCATTTGCTCCTGTTGGCCTCTTGCTGTGTGGACAGCATGAAAATGCAATTTAAGATACATCAACTCCAGCTATACAATTTCCGTAGCTGGAGTTGCGTATCTTACTTCAACCTTCCGCTGTAGTGTACACCAGGCCTTAATTCCACACCTCAGACCTGTGAACAATATAGTTCCAATAACGGACGATTTCTAAAGGTTCTGTTGCACAGTGTCTTGTTAAGCTATGTAACCTATCTAGGATAAATGGTAGACAAATTAATTTATGTCCTTTTCTACAGCTTAGTCCATCCCTCTTCAAATCCCTTCCAGCTCTGTTTCTGTGATTCTACATTCCTTGCCCCTCTTGCTCAAACCTGACTGCTGATTAGCCCTGGATAGAAAATGAATATGTCTCTCTCCCCTCTCCCTGCAAAATTTTAATGGAGATGTCAACTTTTGATCAACCCCCACCTCCAAAAGTGGGTGTCGGGTTTTTGACCAAAACGTCAAAATTCTGTGCAAAAAGCCCAAAACCAAATTTGCTTTAAAAACAAAGCAAAATCCCTTCCAGTTTTCATGGATTTCTTTTTAACAACCCTATTTTAGATTGCTCTTCTTTTAATTTACTTACTGCTTCATATTACTTTCCATGTCATACTGTGCCCCTGGAATTTCTTTCTAATCAACGTATCTTTCTACCCTCACCTCCACTAAGAAGCTCCTGAACAATCCACGAGTTCCATGCTGCTGTGAGCAAACAATGCTGTGTTTATTTACATGGTGCTTGTTCATTTTGATACTGTAGTGTACTAAATGGTACCCATTTGTCCTTCTAATCTGTAAATCCCTTAGACATAGGGTTGCCAGATGGTTTCAAAAAGAAAAATACTAGACACACTTGACATTACATCACAATCTACATTACATCTTATTTAGAAAATACCGGACATTTATATTTTCTCATTTATATTTTCTCAATTTGTTTCCTGAACAGAAAGCTCAAATACTGGACTGTCTGGTTCAAAACCGGACACCTGGCAACTCTACTTAGACAGGCCCCTTAGACCTTCTTTGTCTGACCCTCCATTTTGTAAAGTACTGGGTACACCTAATGGCACTATGGGCCTGAGAAACTCCCACTGACTTCAGTGGACACTGTAAGAAGAATTATTAGCAAAAATAAAGAGTAAAATGAAAGATAAATGCAAATAATTATTAATAGCAGGTAAAGGAGAGAGGAGAATAAAAGGGCAATAATGGGGAATTAAATTATTCCTGAAGGACAGTCAAAACAGCTAGGACTTTAGAAACAGTTCACAAAAGGATGTGTGTGTGTTTGTGTATCCAATAAGCCTACTTCTTCTCTACCTTTTTTTATACTGCATTTTTAAGTACGTTAATTAAAAGCTCCCAGCAACATGGAACCTAGCATATTCCTGTAGTTTCTTTAGAGTTGGCATGATGGATTGCTGTGAGTAGTGTTTTGCTTGGCAGGGGGGCCAACAGAATTGTCAGGCCCCTGGACAAGGCGGTGGGGGCGGCTTCGTATTCCTGGAAGGAGTGAGACCTAGGGCGAAAGGGGCAGGGTTGTGGTCCAGCCTCCCCCTGCCATCCCTGCAGTGCCCCTTGGAGCATGCTGCCTGGCACTCCAGTGGGTATTTGAAGGGCCTGGGCTGCAGCAGCCTCCAGGAATTCTGGGTCCTTTTCAATTGCCAGGCAATTGCCCGCACCCTGTTGACAGGCCTGTTACCTGGCATGTCACTGAACTGCAGGCTGGTGGATAATGAAGAAATTAGGGATTTGTGAACCAGTTCAGGAAAGTGAACATGTTCCTTCACCTTCAAATCTTCACCCCTTTGGAACTGAATTGAAACCAAACCTTTCCTTGTCTCTGAAACTTGAGGTGCCCGAAGTCTCATGGGAGCTTATTCTTGTGGGATTTCCAGCCTCATTGTATAGACTCAAGAAGTTCGGGTGAGCATCAGACCCTTTGGAGACCTGACCAAACTAATTCACTTTTTCAGGTGCTCCCAACTAGTAAGGCCTACACAGCTTTGGAATGGATGAAGACAGAAGGCAACATGTCCTGGGGGAAAAGGCACCGGATCAGGTGTCAGAGATGTAGATTTTACTCCCAGCATTGCTGCTTACTTGCTGTGTAACCCTGGGTAAACCACTTCTTTTAGCTGTGCCTGGACTAAGAAAAACGAGCCATGTTGGCAAGCAGATTTTTTTAACACACCTTCCCTCCCCTCCACTCCCACCCAAATGAACTTGAACATAGCGAGCTGAAACATGATCCAGAAAGCAACTCTGCTTTTGGAATTAGCTGTCATGTGTTCTTGTGGCTTAGTGCACTCTGGCCCCGCACTATTCGTGTTCAGCTTGTTTGAAAATGGCTTTCCCTCCACCATTTCCTAGTGCTAGCATTGCCCATGTGCCCCACAGTTCTGAACTTGCATATGCTACTGAATGGATAACACTGGAGCTGGGCTCTATTGGACATTTACAATGGAGTCACAGCTCCCTGTCGCTATGGAAACTGATTGGTGAAAGGCATGAATAAAAAATAAAAATTAAGAATTGAAACCTGAAACTTCTGCTTTGTTTTCTTTTCTCTCTGTACTGTTCCTATGGGAACAGCTGAGAGCCGCATTTGGAGAGTCCTAGACTTTACAGTAAATCTAACTCCATGTTCCCCTTTATCAGTTACCCACAAAGGAACAATCAGCAATATTCTTAGTAGATTGAGGTAAAAGTAACAAAAGCCATAAGTCAGCAGGAAAAGCCTCCGAGTGTACAAAAATAAAGCATAAGGGGAATTGAAAGCAATGTAATAAATATTGCAGTCTGTCCTTGCATAAATTCCCTGGCCTGCTAAGGGCTTGCAGAGGAGAATTGTGGCTGTTTACTGGATGCTTCTGGAACAGGTTGACCAGACAGATGAGAAGTTTTTTAATGATGTTCTTAATACAAAGATGTAGGTGAGTGCAATAGAACAAGCACAGAATGCTGTGGGTTTAAGTGACTAGAATGGTTTTTTGATTTCATAAAACGGGATATTCTAGATTTCCCCCAAGCATGTGCTATGGGTGCTTGACAGCTGGCCCATTTAAGACTCTGATTCAAATCCAACAAAGATTAGAATAACCAAAAGGGTCTTTTCTTCCTGACTTTTAGGCAATAAAAGATCCTTATGAAAAATGACTTTGTCTCTATTTCTTTGACTCTCCAGCTCAAGGCTAGCTCTGTTCTTACACAAATGAATAGATTGTGCTTGGCCACAGAGGGCAAAAAGCCTGCATCTTCTCTCAGTCCCACTCCTCCCTTCACTTTCTCACCGCTCCCCACCAAAAATGGGACTGGCTGATGGGAATGTTTTTCCCTGGCCAAGCCTGCAACTGATCTGACATGAGGGTGACAACTTTACTGGTTTTGAGGACAAAAGCCACTGGATCTTGTAGCCTGAGATAGCTCCATGCTAGAGAAAGATCCTACAGGGAGAAGGGAGCTTAAGGTCTCCAACAGGGCTGGAAGCCCAGCAGGCAGGAGAGAGGCCATCATGTCTGCAACAAGAAATGAAGAGACTCCATGCAAGAGCCTTTGGGTAGCTCTAGCATCTAGAAAAGTGATGTTCCTGGGGTGCATGATGCTGCCTTGAAGCAGCACTCACTGGGTGAGATTTTATGACTTATCTCATGCAGGATGAGGATCACAATGTTCCCTTATGACTTAAACCTTAGAGCAAAGCAGAAGGAAAAACTGGCTCGACAGGTGGAGACCAATAACTGCAGCAGAAATGGAGGCTCAGAGATCACCTGCAAAACCAGTGGAAATGAGGCAGGTTCAAGGGGGAAGCTCTGCATAGAAACACTCATGGGGTGTTAATCCCATCCCCTGCTCCCCTTTTAAATGGTGCTAAGATCTATAGGGAGCAGGCTAGTTTTGTGGAGGAGGAAGAAGAGGATCAGGAGTCAGCCTGCTCAGCTGATTTTGGCGCTTAGCTTTAGACAGAGAAGTTTAGAATTTCGGAACAAAGCATTTGTCATCTGAGAAGCTAAAACAGTTTTATCAACATTAAACAGAGCCTTATTATTGACATTGTAATAGAGGCTACAGGCCCAACCACATAGGGCCAGTGATGTGAGGTTAGATTCCTAAATACATTTAGAGACTACACCCCAATAAAAGACTGTCCTTCCAGTAAAAACAAAAAGACCCTTATGCATCTGATGAAGTGGTTTTTACTCACAAAAGCTTATGCCCAAATAAATCTGTTAGTATTTAAGGTGCCACAGGACTCCCCCTTGTTTTTGCAGATACAGATAACACAGCTACCCCTTTGCAACTTATCCTTCCAGTGAAGATCTCACAGTCTAAACAGATGAGAGGCAAAGGAAAAGTTAACTGCTATTTTAAAGCCGGGGAGCCAAGGCAAAGAGATTAAATAATTTACCCTCATCTAGGACAACAGTGGCAGAGCTAGGAATGTGACCCCAGGCTCCCTGAATCCCATAAGACTCTCTAAATAAATCTCTAATAACCCTTATTTAAAAACTCCAGATTTTATCACACTGTGGGATGGGGTGAGGCCTAGAACAAAAGGGATGGGAAGAGATGTGAAATAGATCTGATATGGTCCAGTGACCAACTTACTACTATTGCCTCCCCCACAGTATAAATTGTCAAAAACAGGGATTGTAACCTTGGAGCTGATAACATTCTCTGCATGGTACAGACAGAACCAAACATTTCAGGGGCTGAATCAATAATGAATTTGTCTTCATGCTTCCTGAGTTCTGAAATTATTGTTTCAAAACTACTAATTATGCCTGTTGGCTGGCCTTAGCTTCCTACACTGCTGTCCATTCTGGTTAGCATTAAATGGTTTCACATTTAGAGGCATAAATATCCATCTAGCTTTTCAGAGATCCAAAGGAGACCAATTCCAAAATACTATTAGGGGAAAAAAGAAAATCAGATCTCCGATGCTGCCGCTCCCTGCTACTGAACTGATATGGGAGAAAAGTGTGATTAAAATGAATACCCCTGCTATAAACAAAGAAAGCATTGAAACCTTTTGTGTTGGACATAATATTTTACCTGAAGTTTGATAAACTATCATGAGAAAGTTACAATTCTTAATCTGTTTAATAATTTAAATTAAACCATTCTCCCTAGCTGCAGCTGGTTCAGAAAATATGGTCACTCTACCCAGCCTGCCCCTGCTCTTCCCAGCACAAAGATACATGAATAAGTTAAATCTTGGCATGCCACTTCTGAAAGGTTGCGGACCCATGCTGTACACCTTCCCTTGCTTGTCTTCCCCTTCCACACACACACACGGCCAGGTTCAAACAACAGAGCTTAATAGGCATCAAGAGCCTCTTTTCTTATATTAATTGTGTTGGAATTTTAGGTTTTTTTACCCTGTTTGCTAAGATTGAAATCACTAGGAGTCGAAATCATTTGAGACTGATGGGCAGAAGTCACAGCCGAGAGGTGGATGGTGACTGATAGCTGGCAAGGTGGGAGTGGAGAGATGCAATGAGAGGCCAGCAAGGTGGTGCTGGTGTGATGTAACAAGGGGCCAACAGGGTGGCAGCAAAACATCATGACACACAGCCCACAGAGTGCTAGCAGAGAGGTGTGACAAGCAGCCAGCAGGATGATGGCAGAGAGCAGTGATCATGTGGGTGATGAGTGACCAGCAGACTGAATAGGATGCTTTTTTACCTCTCCTCCATTCAGGAGCGAGGTGAACTCTGAAGGATTGGGCATGTGAAGGGGCCATTTAGATTGCTGGACGTAAGAACATGAGAGGGAAAGGACATTGGCCAACCCTACTTGAGGTGGGACTTTTACTTGTGGTCTATGTTTATGAGTCCTGCTTGTGGGTCTTCCCAAATTAATGCCAAGTTACTTACCTGCCTGTTATTAAAAGTGTATTTTCTGCACTCAGACTCTGTGCTTGTTAGTGGGGAAGCATTGCCTCTCAGGGCGCTCTGGGGTGGTGTGTGAATTTGCCAGATTACTGGGTGGAGGCTCGAGCCAGTTCTGTGTTGGATGGCTGGAAAGGAACCCCTAGATATAGAACCTGGTCCTGGCTGCTGCTGGCTACATCTGAAAAAAGGGTTACACCTCCAACAACCTAATTTATTCACCAACACAAAAGTAACTGAAACTGGAAAAGTGATCAATGTATATGTCTGGTGGATTTAAAAAGCTGAAATTATTTATATGATTCAAAATCCACAGAGGGACTCAATCTCACAGACACTCCCATGTTTTATGCACATTATATCATCTAGTCTGTCCGCCTATATGGCAATAGAATTTCATCCACTAATACCTGTATGGACTCTAGTAACTTGTTTGACTTACATATATCTTCCAGAAAAGTATCCAGTCTTGACTTAATAACTTCAAGAAATGGAGACTGCAACAATTCACTTAGGAATTTGTTCCAGAGGCTAATCACCCTCCCTGTGGTTGTTCTGCCAGGACATGCCACCTCAGATATAGTCTCAATTAACTGTCATCAGTGAGCTGGTCAGAAATTGAGCAACATTAGCTATGCCTAACCTAGGATGTTGATAGAACTATTTCCACTTTCCTTCAGTGTATGCCCTGAGCATTTTTAACACAACCTCAGAGCCACCCAGCAGAGCTGTGGAAAGGAGTGACATTGAATCACAATTCCCCTCTTAAAGTAGGGGAACCACTGCCCATTATTCACAATAACTGTAATTCGCTCTTATTGCGTAGAGATGCAGATCACAAGGGCCTGAGCAACTTAAGGGTTAATGATGCTTGGAGACCAGTCTGCCCAGAAAGATCTAATGAACTACTTATCATCCTCTAGGCTTACTATTATAGATATTTACAGTTTAGAAACTATGGCTGAAATTCTATGCTGTGCCGCTCAGAGCTCCAAAACAGAATGGTCTCTTTAAGCCATCTTTATGCTCCTCTGGGATGCTGTGCTACTGGGCTTGCTCCATCACTTGGCATAAATTAAACCATGGTAGTGGTTCTCTGTCCACCTCCTGGCCCACCCTCCTCCCACCACCACAGGTAAGCCCCCAGCTTTAGGTATCCCTATGCAGTGCCTAAACTACAGAGTTTCTTCCAGGTTGGATGCAAGTTTTCTCAGGATCATAATTGTGTGTGTGTGTGTGTGTGTGTGTGTGTGTGTGTGTGTGTGTGTGTGTGTGTGTGTTAGAAGATTTACCTGGCCTTGTGGGTTTAGGAGGTGTGAGGAGCTCATGGCAGGGGAGAGTGCAGGATTCAGAGCAGACGGGGGGGAAGGCTCATGCCAGGGGACCAGGAGATCAGGGTGGGGGCTACCAGGGCCGCCGATGGTGGTAAAAGAAGTGTTGCTCCGATGGCGGCTCCTCCCAGGGCGGTGGGACTACACTGCCTTGGTGACTCCTGGGGGAGCAGGGGAGGGCTGTCCAGCAGCTCCTCACAGAGGGAGGAGCAGGGTTGCTAGCTGGGAGGGCTCCCCGCCACCCTACCCCCCCAACTGGCACTTCAGTCAAGGGCTTGGGATGAGGGGTTTGGGACAGAAAGGCCACTTACCTGGGCCAATGGCTGACAATATAGAGAGTCCTGGCCCCAATTGGCTACTCTTTTTCTGCATACTACTGTCCCCTGTGCTTGCTGCCCCCTGTGTCATTGCAGAACACAACTATCCCTCCTATCAGACCCCTCCCTTTCCATGTTATGAAAAACGATCCAATTCCAGGCACATCCCATTTTCCTGGCACAACCAAACCCTAACCTTGCTTTAAGCTAGTAGAAGAGGAAGCTGCATACCAAATTTGGTGGTCCTAGCTCTTACCGTTCAGGAGGAGTTCTTGAACATACAGACTCACAGATGGACGGACGGACTCATGAATAGACTGATGGACAAACTCTCTAAAGTACATGTATAGATAAGGCCTTTAGCCAAACAAAATGTAAGACGGGGCTGCACAATGAGCCAGGTAAGAAACAGTGTGACATCAGTGTGACAATTTGGGAAATTTGTCTATGTAAAATTCATAAATTCTGGATTAGCGTAATTAAGCACAGGAACAATCTTCCAAGAGACTTGATGGTTTCTCCATCACTGGCAATTTTTAAATCAAGATTACATGTTTTCTAACAGATTTTTTTTACAGCAAACAGGAATTATTTGGGGGAAATTCTATCACTTCTATTTTACAGGAGGTCATACCAGCTGATCCTAGTAGACCCTTAAATATACATCATATATAAGGGAAATACAGACTCCTCCAAATTAAGTGGATTGTGAACTAAATATATTTATTTTCTTCTTACATGTACTTGGAGTCCATCCCACAAAATGAGCCTCCCTGCTCCAAATATGCAACCCCCAACTAGATATGGGTGATGCTATACTGGGGTATGTCTACACTGCATTCCTCTTGTGAGAGAGGAATGCAATTGTAGATAAACAAAATTGCAAATGAAGCGAGGATTTGAATTTCCCGTGCTTCATTTGCATAATTGTGGCTGGCCGCTTTTTCGAAATACCCTATTTCGAGATAAAAAACGCTGTTTAGACGCGGTTATTTTGAGAAAAAACCCTTTTTTGAAATAACCTTTAAACCTGGTTATTGCGAGAAAAAACCCTTCTTTTGAAATAACCCTTAAACCTAGACAGCGTTTTTTATCACGAAATAGAGTATTTCGAAAAAGCAGCCAGCTGCGATTATGCAAATGAAACACAGGACATTAAAATCCACACTTCATTTGCAATTTTGTTTGTCTGCATTTGCATTCCTCTCTCAAAAGAGGAATGCAGTGTAGACATACCCCTGCACTCTGGCAGCACAGTGGAATTCTGGACTAATGTACCAGCAAGGCGATCCTCCATATTTCTTTACTGTAACCTCTACATGTATATGAGCAATTGCATTGGCTTTCTCCACATTTTTCTTCCAGAAGGTGACATACAGGAATTGAAGAAAGTGAGGATCTGCATATCCGAAGCACAGACTTTAGAACAGGTTCAAACTTTCTAAACCAGGACTCTCTGGTCCGGCAATGTCTGTGGTCTAGCAGTGGAACCACAGTTAGCAGTGGCAAGAGGCCGGGGTCAGCCATGGTGGGGTTGGGAACCATGATCATAGCACTGTGGGCTGCCATGGCAGTGCTGGTGGGGCTGGGATCCTGGCATCACAGTGGGTTACTGGTGGGGCAGCGGGACTAGTGGCGGGGGTGCAAGGCCAGCTTTAGGAAGTGCGGGCCCCAATTCGAACAGTTTCGATGGGGCCCCAGCAGCCAGGATTTTTTGTTGAGCAAAAAAAACCCACCACCACACACAAAAAAAGAGTCACAGTCCCTTTAAATACCCAGCTACAGGGCAGAGTCATGTACCGACTTCCTGCCAAACCCCTGATCTCAACTCACCCCTCCTGCGGCGCAGGGAAGCTGCTGCACTCCTCCTCCGGGGCTGATGCCCCCTCCTGCAGTGCACCTGTCACGCCAGCACACTTCCGGCTTTAGGGCACGGGGCCCTCTTAGGCGCAGGGCCCGATTCAGGGCAATCGGTTGAATCGGCCTAAAGCTGGCCCTGGGGGGATAGCTGTCAGAGAGGCTGGTGGCTAGGCCAGGAAAACACAGTATGGGGGGCCAGAAATGACCTCCCTGATCCTACAAAATACCCAGTTTGGGACCAGTCAGGTCCTGAGGGTGCTAGACCAGGGAGGTTCAACCTGTACTGATTTTAAGTGTTCTTCTGCGTAAGCATCTACATTTTTGCATCACACTTTTACATGTTTCCTGTTTAGCACAAAGGAACCCTGCTTGTCATTAGAGATCACCTACATTTTGAGGCAGGGTGAGCAACAGAGACAATGTATAATGGGCAATAAAACAGCTGAATTTAGATTTCTTTCTATATATATAAGAAATGTCCCCACAGACATACACTCCCTCTCCC
Source organism: Pelodiscus sinensis (assembly GCF_052426305.1). Classification (NCBI taxonomy): domain Eukaryota; kingdom Metazoa; phylum Chordata; order Testudines; family Trionychidae; genus Pelodiscus; species Pelodiscus sinensis. Next base: position 114,393,438 of record NC_143056.1, on the reverse strand, counting down.
TTTTGGGCTCTGCTGTTGCTTCTGCAGCCAGGGTGACCGCTGCTAGGCTCCCTGGCAGCTGCGAACAGGTAGGGTGATGCGGGACTCTCTCTCTCTCTCATGCCCTGCCACACCCAGACTATCAGCTGAAGTCCCCACCGCCTGTCCAGGAGTTCTGGGGAATGCAGGCGGAGCACCATCTTGTTCAGGAAAAGTGGAAGGGGAGTTGGCGAGCATAGTGAGCAGGGGGCGCAGTAAACTAGTAAAGAGGAGAACTACAAATGTCTGAGAAGTCTAACTAACAGCTTTACATTTGCAAGAGACCATGGTAGGAGAAGTTTCCATTAAGGTCAATGTATTCCCTCTGATGCTTTTTTAAACATAGTTCTTGAGACTAAGGTATCACTTCAACCTGAGTTGGCATTTGCTTGCTTTTACTATATTTGGTGAAAGTTGGCTGCTTTTCTTGTGCCATATGTGAACTGTAAAGAAAAAGTTGTTTCAGCTAAAACTTCTTCCTCAACACCTTTCTCAGTGGTGCATCTCATAGCTCTGAAAGGTGAAATGCCAAAAGGATTATAAAACACGGAACTTAGCGGAACACGTGTACACAATCTCTTCCAAAGAGTCCCCTTATCAGGGAAATACTAAAGGGCTTTGTTCTTTGTTTTCCATAGCAAATCCAGAAATTATCACTGTATAAACAGCCCAAAGTGAAGCTGACATGCAAATCCAAGAGGCAACCCTTTTTCTAAACTATCCTTTTATACAATCTATTATTAATCTTATTTATACTGATAGCTGTAATTTTACATGATGTATAAGAGGAAGGATGGTCTTGTGGTCAAGATACTGGACTTGGACTCAGGCCATATAGGATTAATTCCCAGCTTTGTTGCTTACTCTCTCTTACTGTATGTGTGCTCAATGGGACCTTGACCTCCCTTGACACCACTAGGCACTAATGTAATAGAAATAATAGCAATATTTACTTTTCCGATATTGTGCCCTAAGAGGCGTGCGTTTGAATAGGCGTCTTTGGTTTTGATGAATGTGACCTTATGAAATGAAATGAACATATTATAAAATGGATTTTTCCTGATTCCAGCTCCTTGACCTTTGCTGAGTACGGTATGTACAGCAGAGATGGGCCACCTCGCCTAGTGAGTGGGCTGCAAGTGTGTACCTCCTTCTTCTCAGTGGGCCGCAAGATTGTTGTAACTAAGATGGTCGCCTGAGACAGGGTAGTTTTGCTCACTGTACTTGCGTACCTGGAATTTGCAGGGTGTGCTGACTGGACCATAGCAGCGCTTTGATTAGATGCAGCAGAGTGTATTGCTCCCACAGTCAATCAGAACGAACCTCACTTCACGGGCCCTGGCTTTACATTCTTGTCACTTTAGTAATGCCAGTAGGAAAAGAACCATGTGGATGGAAACCAGTGGATTTGGGCAACCTTGTGAGTGGGCAGCGGTAAACAAAATGTCTCATGGGCCACACATAAATGGGCTGCATGCAGCTTGTGGACCTCTGGTTGCCCACTGCCGATTTACAGAGATGGGGCCTGATCCAGAGCTCATCAATGTTAATGGGAATCTTTTCATAGACTTCAGAGGGCGTTAGGTCAGGCCCACAATGCAATAAACTACAGTCCGTAGTTTGGAATCAGTATGTCAGTCGGGGATGCGGGAAAAACACACACATCTGACTGATGTAGGTATGCTGGCAAAATCCCCAGTGCAGACAGTTATGTCAACAAAAGAGTGCTTTCACCAACATCGCTAACATTGTTCAGGAGGCTGCTGTTCCCACATGCACAGAAAACCCCCATATATTGATGAAGGCTGCATCTATGCCCCGGGATTATGCCCGTTGCTGTTGGTACCCACGCTAGTTGGAGTAAAGCCTTAATGCAATCACATCTTCCAGATGCAGCGTAGACATACCCCAAGTAGCACAGCCAGCATGTGTGGGAGTTGGTCTTTCCTTTAGGAAGATTTCTGGCAGAATATAGGTTTTCCCACAACTTTAACAATCCCCAGTAATATGCTGTTTTGCTGTTTAAAAGCACTGGCAAAACAGTTTTTACTGAGGGTTTTTTTAATGGAAGAATGTGTGATTATAAAGGGTAGCCTTTCACTGCAACTGTGTCTTAACATAAAGCCTCCTCAGGGCACCCAGGCATAGCACAATACTGCTGCAATTAGCAGAGTGTTTAAGATTATTTATCTGCACTCAACTAAATCTATGAGAAAATTTACTCAATTACTACAATTATGCAATTGTCCTTTGCAACTGCAATAGTAGAAGTTTTATGGGAGACATTAGAGGAAAAGTCACTAAAAGCACAGGCAGTCAAGCAGTTTGGGCATGAGAAACAAGACATCAAACAACAAACACACAAAAAGAAACCCCTCCGGATTTATAGACATCACAGGACAAAACTGAAAAGAAAGCCTGTATAAAATGAGACATCACATCACTTCACACACTAAAGAGAAATCTGGAGACTTGTGTCCAATATTTTATAGAAGGGCAAAGAAGACAAGGGGGAGGGGTGATTCTCCTCACTTTCAGTGCTGTAAATCAGTGTATTGTAACCATTTGTTTCAAGCAGGCTGTAGCTAAAGTAAAACTATGTCTACACAGCAGAGTTATTTCGGAATAACTGGTATTATTCTGAAATAACATAGTCCATGTCTACACAGCAAGCAGTTATTTTGACATAATGTTGAAATAATGATGAGCTGAGGGATTTCTTACTCCGACTCCTGTAACCCTCATTGTATGAGGAGTAAGGGAAGTTGGAGGAAGAGTGCTCTAACTTGGATTTCCTGCTGTGTGGATAGCGCCAAAAGCCGAAATAAGCTATTTCGATTTAAGCTACGCAATTGAAGTAGCTCAAGTTGCATAGCTCATTTTGGCTTTAGCCCTGCTGTGTAGATGGGCCCAAACTGGCTTAAGTGAAAGCGGACTCAGGCCCAGAGGAATGGATACAGAACCTCGACTGAGGCTATGTCTAGACTACGGGGTTTTATTGGGAAAAGGTACTCAAATTGCACTCTGCAATTTGCATACCTTTTTCCGATAGTTTTTTCAGAAGAGGCTTTTCTGAAATTTGGCCCATCTATACTGGGCCAAATTTTGGAAACACCTCCTCTTTCGGAAGAGCCCTTCTTCCTCATGGAAGGAAGAAGACAGGATTTCAGTAAGAGCATCTCTGCTCTTCCACACATAAAAGCACAAGAGCAGACGCATTCCCTGGACGCGGCAGAGGTTTAGACATAGCCTCAGTGACAGATATAACATTTTTGTGACTCTGACCTAAACAAAGCACTAAAAGATACTGACAATTTTTCACGGGCACAAAAGCAGCAACTCTGAGACATTTACTGTCTCACCAAAAAACCCTTCGTTTGAGGACGTCTGTGTTTAATGAATTATATAAAAAAAGAGTAATGGAGTCATTTATGTTTACTCATTCTATAAATGTTGATAAAAGATTACATTTCAGCCACTCTGAGAATCCCGATTAAAATGTTTTTCACCTTCATTTCAGTGGCTGTAAATTCAGGGATGACTCAGAATTGAAATATGCTGTAACCACAGCTGCTGAAAATAGAACACTATAATATAATATATACCCCAGTCTCTAATCACTGCAAACTATTCTCCAACCCATCTCTCTGAATATTGTGGGGGGTGTAAGCTTGTTGTGGCTATATAGTACATTATTGTGTACAGAGCAATGATGTGAAGGGGGCCAGACACAGCAATATATTTAAGAGTAATCCTACGCAGTAGTGCATGTGCACTGCCCTGCTCCTTGGAATAGGAAGGAGAAAATTGTTCCCATATGAAAACTGGGATTCCAGCCTTTTAGATGCTGTACATTGATTTAGGCTACAAATAGTTCTTAAGATAGCAGCTTCTAAAATCAGGTCAGAAAAGGAAGAGGGAAAGAGTATGATGCTAAGCAGAATGATATGATTTTATTCCTTGCAAACCCTCCGGTCTATAAATAAATGCTGCAAGGCAATAAAAAGATGTCAGTTTAAGTTTCCCAATAGCATTTAGCATCATTTTTAGCCCTAATAAAATGTTAAGAGGCCTGCTATTAAATTACCACAAAATTCCAGCCACTAAAATGGTCACTGCTTCTCAGCTCTGCAATGCTTTGTCTGATTCCAGGACTTCCAAGCTCTATGCCCCAAGCCAGGGGAAATGCATTGTTTCGCTGCCTCTGGAACAATCAGGAAGTAGAGTGTGACTATCCTAGCAGGTGTGCTGAAGAGGCAGATCTCAGACTTCATTCATTCCCTATGCACCAAGCATCCTGAGTGAGAGGTAAGCTGAAGATGTGACAGCTGAAGGGTGCACACTTATGGTAGTGACTTGAGGAAAAATGGGAAAGGATGTAGACAGCCACAGGGGGTAGCAATAAAGAAAGAGGGGAGTCTGGGCAGGGCTAAGAAGGTGAGAACAGGAGTTACACTGTAGCTATGTGAATCACAGAAGCAGTGGGGAAGTCAGTATTGCTTTATAGAGGGAAGGAGAGAAAAACCACGTGTCACATAAGGTGTGTCTACACAGCAGAGTTATTTTGGAATAATGGCTGTTATTCCAAAATAACCATGTGAGAGTCTACACAGTAATTCCGTTATTTCAAAATAATTTTGAAATAACAGATGGCTTATTCCGACTCCTGTAAACCTCATTCTATGAAAAATAATGCCTATTCTGAAATAGCTATTTGGAAATAAGGCGTGTGTAGAGGCTCCACTTCTCCTATTTCAAAATAGCCCCTCACCAGGGCCAATCTAAGTTATTCCTCCTGGGGCTCTAAATTGAGATAGCATGTCTATATTAGGGAAGTCTGCCTCGGACTAATTTTGAGGCTTCCCTGCAGTGTAGACGTGATATTCCAAAATAAGCTATTTCAGAATAACTCTCCCAGAATAGCTTATTCTGAAATAACTGCAGTGTTAAATTAAATTAAAACCCCATCTCTTTGCTTTAAAAGTGATAGTTTCAATGGTGAAATATACTGGCCCTTCCTGGTTCCCTAAAGTTATCCCATAATGCATTATTTTATGACATTACAGCTACCAGAAATTTCATAGGCTACAAAGAGACTTTTGCTATTCATGATCTCACATAATGATGAATTTTATTATAAGGAATATATTATGTTCACCAAACCAGGAAATGTCACAGTGTACCAAGTTAGGGGAGGGAATATAAAGGTATTTTTTTAATAGTCACTTAATATTTTTTATGTGCTGAATTAAATCTCACACAGAAAGTAGGGTAGTTCAACTGAGATCTCTGGGACTAACTGGGTCTTCTGTTTAGATTTGCAACTCACTCTGAAACCCACATGGTCCAAGTAACTTTTATTTCAAAAGACAAGAGTTTATTTGCCTCAGCAGGAAAAGCAACCACCGCAGCAGCAGGAGTCAGCTAGTTTCCCCCCTCTCTCATTTAACAGTCACCACCCTCCTTGTCATCAGGATGGAAACAGACTTCTTAGCTGATGCAAGCACAGTTAAAAGATGCAATGTCAGCTAGCCAGTGCAGCAGCACATGACCACTTTGGGACAAATGCCAGTCACAGGAGGAGAGAATGGTTCCATGATTTGAATGTGGACAGTGTCACTCCTATTATTTTTCAGTACTAGCCGCAGCAGCTATTTACATTCTCAGACAGCTACAGAGTCTGGATTTCTAGATATACAACCTTTGACTTCTATTGGCTTTGGATCTGTTTATGTATTTCAGCATGAATTTTAGGGCCAGAATGACTGTCCTGGGCACAGAACTCCTTTGTTTGTCTGTGCAATGCCAGATTCTGGCTCCTGCTCTGAGTTCTGCATGAAGTCCCGCAAAGGGGCTCAAAAGCAGGCCTCAGTGGGCAGCTTAGGATTCCCCAAGTGTGGATGACTCTTTCATAGAGCTCCTCTAACTGGTTCTATGCCCCACTCTCTCCTGCCCCTGACAAAGGGGAAGTGTTGGGGCCACGTGGAAAAGAGTGTGACCAGACAGGGCTGCACTCTGGTGATCCCCACCAAGCCCATTACCAGCTGGCAGAGTTTAAAGGACTCCTGAGGCTGTTTATAATTTGTACTGAGGGCAATGCCAGGGAGCAAAGGAGCACAGATCCTCCTCAGTTCAGTGTCCCTGATACAGGGGGTTGTTCTGCAGAATTGAGCTAAGCTCAGAACCTACCTCTTCTTCATGTCCTACAGGCATAGCCTACTGAGGCTCCCCATGGCAGCTTTCCATCGCTGTCTGCGTTCACTGTCCCTAACTACTGCTGTCTATTTCTTCCTCCTCTAATGTTTCAGTGACCATAAGCTATAACTGCTGTGCCTTGAGAGAGATTTGTATGAGTAACACAGGTAGGCTTAAATTGCACGGTGAGGTTATACTCTGGACTAGGTTAATGAACACCTGATTTTTCTGGTAAGATGCCTGAAAAAGAGCATCCTGGCCAGTAAATCATGTTCAACTAGAGAAAAACAAATATATCTTTCCTGTTGCTCCCGGTCTCTCCACATCTAGTTGCTTAGCATCGCTCCTAGTTCATGTGACTCGTGGCAGACTCAGAAGGGTTGCCAACAGACAGGCCGAAAAAATATTCAACAGAGCTCAGAAAAAATCCAGCTGAAAAATAGCAGGCATTGATAGGATGACACAGATGTGTCACTGTGATCGCAGATCAAACTCCTTGGAGCAATCAGCTACACTCATTCTATGCCTTTGGCTCAGGAACTGGCCTTTGGCTTTGTCCACCAAGTCTTGGAAATGACCAAACTGTTTGAAAACAAACCTTCTCAAAGAACCTCAGCTAGCTAGACTGTACAAACAGATCTGCTACTAGTGACTCCGTGATTAAGACTGTTAAGACCATAAGAAGGGCCATACTGGGTCAGACCAACGGTCTAGACAGCCTAGTCTCCTGTCTGCCAACAGTGGCCAATACCAGATACCCCAGAGGGAGGGAACATAGCAGGTAATCCTCATGTGATCCCTCCCTGTCACCCACCTCCAGAGAAACAGGCTAGGGACACCATTCCTACCCATCCTGGCTAATAGCCATTGATATGGTTGCCAGGTGTCCGGTTTTGAACTGAACAGACCAGTATTTGTACTTTCTGTCTGGGAAACAAATTGAGAAAATACCAGACATATAAATGTCCGGTATTTTCTAATTAAGTAAGTTTTATTGTTATCATGAGTATCAGTACGTAGTTGCGTACTGCCTGGCTGGTAGACATGCTCATACTGCGTGAGCGTATCTACCAGTCAGGCAGTATGCAACTATACAGTAGAGAGGAAGGGAGCGGGGCTAGGGTGGGATGGAATCCCCAGGGCTGGACTCGCCCGTGCGCCCCGCCGGGACTGTGTGTGGGATGGGCAGAACCCGAGGATTTGCATGTGCCAAGGCCAGCCCTGCTCAGAGGCATAGCGAAGGGGACGGGGGGGGGGGGGGCAATTGCCCCCAGGCGCTATGCTAGGGCGCACTGGGCTAGGGTGAGAGCGAGCGCATACTGCGCAGGCTCACCCTGCATGGGCAGCGAGTTATATGGGCGTCCCCCCTGGCTCCAAACCATCCCTGCCTGCACAGCGTTCAGTCGGCTCCCCCATGCCTGCACACGCTGCTGGCTGCTGCTGTTGCTGCCATGTGCAGCGTTTGCAGGTGAGTGGGGAGGACGCCCAGGCATGACGTCACATCACGGCCCGGGACTTTAAAACTGCTAGGCGCTGCATTGTTCTGTGCGGCCTAGCTCCGGGTTCGGAGTTCGGGGACTTCTGGGGCCCAAGTGCAGACTCTGGCCCCACAAAGTAGAAGCAGAAGATAAGGGAGGGGCAAAAACTAGGGGGAAGGGGTGGGAGAGGAAGGGGATTGTGCGGAGTGGGAGGGGGAAGAAAGGGGAAGGTACCAAGATACAGGATGGAGGAGAGACAAATGCCAGGGGGCCAAGTGCAGACGATGAAAAGGGCAGGAGGGGAGGTGTCAGTGGGAGGGGGGACAAGGTGATGCTAGGAGAGGAGAGGAGAGGAGAGGAGAGGAGAGGAGAGGAGAGGAGAGGGTAAGGGCATTGGGGGCTAGAGGGGGAAGGGGGAGATGCTGGGAGAAGGCTTGAAAGAACGGGTGGGCATGAGAAAGGTGGGGATGGAGCAAGGCATGTGTGAGGGCACAGGGGCGTGAGGGGAACGGGGGCAGAGATTGGTGAGGGGATGGGCATCAGGGAAAAAGAGGGCAAAGAGGGCAGGGGCAGTGAGGGAAGAGGGAGGCACCAAAAGGGTGCAGGGCTAAGGGAAGGTGCAGGTGCCAGGGGATTCTGGGGGTGAAGCAGAAGAGCAGACACCTGCAGGGGAGGGACCAGCACCAGAGGAGAGAGGCAAGGCAGGTATGTAGAGGGAGGTGTTAGAAGAGGGGCAGCTCACATGATCAGAGTGGGGCTACTGGAGGAGTGGGCACAGGGGGGAGAGAAGGGCTGGTTGGGGGGCAGGTCGCAGGAAGGCTGAGGACAGTGAGAAGGGCAGAAGTCAGGACAGCAGAGGGTGAGGAGTTGGGGGGCAGCAGGCACCAGGGGAGATGATGGAGCAAGGAGAGGAGACGTGGCAGCAGAGGGAAAAGGTAAAGGTTTATAAAATATTTATTAATAACTTGGTATGTTGCCCACGGCCAGTTTGTTTGCACCCCGCAGTGCAGTTTGGGTTTATGTGAGGATCAGCTCATGGCCAGCCAAAACAAAAAAGTAGTCAGTGTAATGATCTTCTGTTGATATGTGTTTTAGTAGTTAAATTCTTGGACTGTCATTGCTCATGAAAAGTGCTATTACATGGGTAGAAATTGGGTAAATATTGCATTTTATTAATATCAGCAGAACTGACTTAAATGGGGCCTGTGTGTTGTGTAGTCTTGCCTTAATCTTTGTATTCATGCCTGTCAGTGTGAGAGAAACTATTTGTATATATTTGCTTGCATATGCAACCACACTTAAGTTGAGGCCCTCAGCATGTTCTGTAAGTATCAGTGTGGCCCCTGGGGCTTCCAAAGTTGAGTTGCCCTAGCTCATCCCTGACAGGTGTCTGTCTAACCTCGTCTTAAATATCTCCAAGGATGGAGATTCCGCAATCTCACTAGGCATTTGTTTAACCACCCTGACAGGCAGGAAGTTTTTCCTAATGTCCAACCTAAACCTCCCTTGCTGCAATTTAAGCCCATTGCTTCTCATTCTAATCTCAGAGGTCAAGCAGAACAATTTTTCTTCCTCCTTCTTATGATACTCTTTTAGATTCTTGAAAGCTGCTCTCATATCCCTTTTCGGTCTTCTCTTTTCCAAGATAAACAAGGCCAATTTCTTCAGCCTTGCCTCATACTTCATGTTCTCTAGACCTTTCATCATTTGTGTTGATCTTCTCTGACTTTCTCCAGTTTCTCCACGTTTCCTGAAATGTGACGCCCAGAACTGGACATGATACTACAGCTGGGGCCTAATGTAGATGGCTCATTCCCTTCCTAGGGGACGTGAGACTGGGCGGGTTAATTTCCAATCCTCCTGTTTATTCTTTTCCTAAGCCAAGAGGGCACAGTAGTTCTTATGGGGGCTCTTCAGGAAGGCAGCCCGCACTGCTCCCTGCCTGAAACCTTGTGCAGGTGTTAAACAGCTGTCCAGCCCACCCTAGAGGTGACTGCATTTCAGCGTGCCTGAAGCAACACAGCACCAGCAATGGACAGGAGAATGGCTCCCGGGCGTGACTTGCTCATGACTGCTTCAGTCCCATTGATGGGCCTCAGCCTCTTTCCTTCTACTCCTCCGCTTTGCAATAGGGCTGTAGACTCCAGGGGAGAGGAGTGGAGGCAGGCAGAGATGTCTCCCTGCAGCAGATATAGACACGTCTCTGTATTAATCATTCTCTCATTGAAGTTTTTAGCTTTGTATTGAGTCCTTTTACATGGAAACTTTGTATTACGTCTTGGTAGAATAGTCCCTCGGACAAGTGAGGCAGAGACCGTCCCTATGGGGTGAATGAGGTGGGAATGTATAAGGCAGAAGGTGAGCTCGGGAGTTGCAAAGATTGGAGAGGGGATGGAAGCCAGATCCAAGGTCCATGAGCCCTGGGAAGTGGGCCCATTGAAAGGAGACTGGACCTGTGGATGCCTTGGGGGTCAGCAGCAAGGGCCGGGTTTGGGAAAGCCCTTTTTTGGAGGTGAATGTGGCAGCATTGAGACACCACCCAGAAGCAGGTGCCACAGACACTAACTGCAGATTCATGGGACTGCTCTCACAGATCTTGCACATGCATAAGATTATAGATCTGCAGGATGGGGGGCAGTGGCATAGTGAGGGGGCCGGAGGGGTCAGTTGCCCCTGGGCACCATACTAGGGAGGTGCCAATTTAATTCCATTCTGCTCCCCCCATCATCCCTCAGCTCACATGCTCCTACTCCGCCTGCCACTGGCAGCTGGAGCCTCCTCCCTGCCTCTTTGCTCCAAGCCCGACCCTCCTCCATCTCCACTGGCGGGTTAGTGCATGCAGGAGCCCAGCCCCAAACTGTAGGGAGTTGGGGAAGATGAGGTACAAGTTCCCCTCAGCTGTGCACCAGGTTCGGGGCCGTGCCACATGGGGGGGGGCGCAAATTTTTCCTTTGCCCCCAGGTGCATAACACCCTCGCTATGCCTCTGGCCCTGCTTCCTGCCAGCTGGTTTCCCCCCAGCCAGCCCAGCTCCCTCCAACCCCCTCCTGACCAGCCCTACTTCCTGCCGGCCGGTTCCTTCCCCCAATTTCCCCCAGCCAGCCCCGCTCTCCCCGATTCCCTCCCAGCCAGCCCCACTCCCTCCCTATCCCCTCCCAGCCAGCCCTGCTTCCCTCCAGTCATTCCCCCCACCATCTCTCCTGGCCAGCCCTGCTCCCCCCACTCCCTTCCCAGCTGCCCCCTCCTCCGCCCCCTCATCTGAGATCAAGTGTGTCTGGTATTTTTTTTAATCATCTGGTAACCCTAGCCATTGGTGGACCTAACCTCCCTGTTCAGTTTTACCTTCAAAGCATGTCTATGTCCTACAAACCTTTGATTACTTTCCAAACAAAAATGAATCTGCATCCAAACAGTAAATTTATTGTAGGACATTTGTCAAAGCAGTGGGCCAAATTCTGCTCTTAATTATACAGATACTACTCTGGAGTTAACAGAATTACTATAGAGTTAAGCCAGGATTACTGGCATCACAATTTGATGCCTTTGTGTAGAAATCTGAAGCAGCTAAAACTCAACCCTCTGAGAATCTTTTGTCTTGACTCTTTATGGGTTTTATTTTTTCATCCCTAAAAGGGAAACATGATATCACTTGGGCTCTTCAGACTTTCACATATTACAAATAATTCAAGAATCAGAGTCCTTTGTAATCTAAACTTAAAGAGGAAACTGTTACAACCATTATTTGTCCTTTCTGTTTTGTTCAATGTCCCCAGAAGCTGCTAGAAAATATGTTATAAGTGTAATGGATGCCCAAATCCTTTAAGGGCCAGAGGCCTGGAATGGGTCTGTCAATTAATGCAGCCTGCCATCCCTGGGATGGGGTGTGATTTGATTAGTAATTAGTAGACTTTAATTAGTAAAACCAGCTGAAGATGAAGGAATTGATTTCCCCCTATAAAGAGCAGCAGGCAGCAAGTGGCAGAGCGAATTGGCCAGAATGAAACTAGTGTAGGAGATTTTAGTAAAGCATGGAACAGCTGCCAAAGGTAAATAGCTTTTAACCCCCCTCCCCCCCAGTCTTTACAGAAAAGGTTCCAGCCACAGAAGGCCTGGGAGACTTCCAGTGGGGAAGTCCTGGCTTGCTGGAGATTTGATAACTTGATTGGGGGGGAAATCATTGTGATTTTAATAAATCTAGCCCCAAGGAGAAGTGTTCTTGAACCTAAGAATCTGGTGTCGTTAGCTTGAGTGGGAGAATGCTGAAAAGTGGGGAAATCGAGCTCCCTTTGCCCAGAGAGTTCCTCAGCAGTCCAGGAGAGAGGCATCTCGGGAATGCCCCAATCCAATAGCATTTAGAAACTCCCTAGCACAAAAAAGTATTGGATGCTCCTCTCCTGGGGACCTTTTAGCTGCACTTCTCAAGGGCTACGTCTAGACTGGCATGATTTTCCGCAAATGCTTTTAACGGAAAAGTTTTCCGTTAAAAGCATTTGTGGAAAAGAGCGTCTAGATTGGCATGGACGCTTTTCCGCAAAAGCACTTTTTGCAGAAAAGCATCCGTGCCAATCTAGACGCGGTTTTGCTCAAGAAAGCCCCGAATGCCATTTTCACCATCGGGGCTTTTTTGCGCAAAACAGTTTTCAGCTGTCTACACTGGCCCTTTTGCACAAAAGCATTTCTGGAAAAGGGCTTTTGCCCGAACGGGAACGTCAAAGCATTTGCACAAGAAGCACTGATTTCGGACAGTAGAACGTCAGTGCTTTTGTGCAAAATCAAGTGGCCAGTGTAGACAGCTGACAAGTTTTTCCACAAAAGCGCTTGCTTTTGCGGAAAAACTTGCCAGTCTAGATGCAGCCAAGGTGTGGATGGTCTGTGCTGCTCCTTGCTGTGTATGCATTAGGAAGGGCACAGGAAAGGAACTAAGATTCTAGAGACCTTAAGTTTCCCTCTTGCGCATTTGCTAAGAGGCCCAAGAAATTATAGACAAATGAGACTTTAACTCAATTTCTCTTTCCTGAGGTGGATTTCATATTTGTTTCTATTTCTATTCAGAATCAACAAATCATGCTGGCTCACAACTGCCAATAAAATAACTAGAAATTGGAGTTGTTCCCAGAGTGTTTCTATTGTTACAGATGCCCCATTAGAAGATTTTTTTCTTCCCACACAAATCATGAGATTATCTAGCAAAAGTGAAAGACAGAGAAGCTAATGGACTCAGAATCAATTGTGCTGTTCTTGCCTCTTCGGGCTAGTCAAAAAAGTGTAAAGTAGCAGAATCTGGCCCTAATTACCAGCTAAGAATTCCCCTGGCAAGAGGTTATGTCTACACTGCAGGGTTTTTCTGGGATATCAAAGGTATCCTGGAAAAACTCCACTGTGTCCAAGGAACACGTCTGCTCTTCTGCCTTTTTTTTTTTTTTTTTTTTTTTGCAGAAGAGCAGATGTGCTCTTTCGGAAGCCCTGTCTTCCTCCTTCTACGAGGAAGAAGGGTTCTTCCAAAAGAGGAGGCTTTTCTGAAATTTAGCCCAATATAGACGGGCCAAATTTTGGAAGATCTTCTTCCAAAAAATCTATCGAAAAAAGGTACACAAATTGTGGAGCACAATTTGCGTACCTTTTTCCAATAGTTCAGTGTAGTCTAGACATAGACTAAGTGGCATAGCTAGATCCTAGGTCAAATGCCGTTCTGTGCCCTGCTTAGGGGCAGGCAGGAGTGAGTTGCAGTTGGGAAGAGTTCACTTGTGCTACACTAATTCACAACTGGTGTAAAGGCCCTGGAACTTTAGCTAGTTGGGGTAAATTACAGCAGCCCATTAGCTGTAAATGATGTAAATGATGCCAATCATCTCAGGCTGGTGCACGAGAAGCAGGGAGGTATAACTTGCTCCTTGACAGCTCTTCTTTTCTGTGCCAATTGAAACCCAATGTAGGACAGCATCTGGAGCCAGCCACCACAGGAGATTTTTCCAGCATACAGCTGCATTGTCAGGAAACCAGCACAGTGACCTATCTGAGATTGTGCTAGGCATTATGCATACAGAGAATAAAAAAGTCATGCTTTGGAGAGCTTGCAAACTAAATAGACAAGGCAGACAAAAGAAGAGAGAGGCACTGGGGGTGGAGGAGGTGAAGTGACTTGCCAGAGGACACATAGAGGGCGTTAGTGGTGCAGAGCGGACAAAATCCCAGGTCTCCTTACAGAGTCCAATGTTCTTGTCTTAAGAAACAAGAGGGTTCAGTTGTTTCACTCCTACTAATTTCATATAGTGACTCTTAGACTAATACCATTTACCTAATCAGTCTTAAAATGTTAACCCTGACAAAGTGAGGCATTGAAGCCAGTAGACAATACAGGTGCTCAGGAGATTGAAATCATTGAGTTTTTCTGCCTAAAAACTGGTGGCACAGTATGGCCCTGATCTTGACACATTTCCTTTGTTGGGGGTTTTGCCTGACTAAGGATCCTGGGATTGACCCTTAATTTTAGAATGGGTTCCAAAGTAGGAAAGAGGTAGAACAAACCAACATAGTGAACAAAGATGTCAAACATCAAATTAGTGCATGATTTTTTTTCTTGGCGGGGGGGGGGTGATTAATTGGGAGGGAATAAGCAAAACAGAAAGACGAAGGGATAGGGAACCTTAAACCAAGTGAGGTTGGCAGGGATGGAAGGCATAGAATAGGACAGGCAGGTGAGGAATGAGGCTCTGAGAAAAGAGATTGTGAGATGGGGATGGGAAAGGATTGGAGTGAGCAGCCAATTAGCACAGGGATGAAAACACCCAGTCAAAGTTGTAGAAACTATTATTAGTATCCATAGGTCCCTGTGTAAGATGCTTCTGCAACTGCTCTCCTAGCTTTAGAACACAGATTTGTCTTTTGTAAATAACACAAGTGGCAAGGACAATTTTTATTAAAGTATATGAAAGACAGGTATTTTGGGATATAATGGCCAACACATATGTGCTAGAACTAGAGGTGCAGGGGGGCTGTCATACCCCCTGGATTGAAGTGGTGGTTTCCATTATGTACAGGGTTCACAGTTTGATTCAATGGCTCTTAGCAACCCCACACCACCATCACCCTCCCATTCAAATTGTTCCAGCACCCCTGGGTCCATAGCTAGCATTGATTGTGCTTCAGTCTGGCTGGCTCCTCCCTGCAGTGAATTTTGTTTAAATAGTGTCTGCTGAATCCTGTTTAAATAGTCACATCTCACATGTTTGGCACTGTCAGGGGATGAGTGTTTCAGAGTTCAAATAATGTACAAAGCTCAATCAACTCTCACTGAATATCACCACCTCATTACAGCCTCAGACACCGAATCGACTCATCCTGTCATTGTTTTGCCCTAAAGGCTGCATTTCAAAAGCTGAAAGGTATGGATTGCAAAAGCTGACCAGGGCTCAGTTCACTCCCACTATATTTACACTGGAGTGAGCTTGCTTGAAAAGCTCACTTGCAAGGGTCGGAATACCTCCAACTTTCAGATCAACTTCTTCCTCGTGACAAAATAAGTTCTTCAAAATAGCATTTAGGTTGTGACTAAAACTCACAAAAACAAGGAAATCTGATTTAAGGCTCAAGTTCCAGTCTGACACAACTATAAAGGCTATAGTGTTGAGTGAGATTTTCATCTGTTGTGAACTGGCATAGATCCAATGAAATCAATGGAGCTATGCTGATTTATGGCAACTGAAGATCAGGGTGAAGATGTCTTGGTATTTTACTGTAATCTATGACCTCTTTTGAACTATTAATTTTATGCAAATGGCATTAGCTTTATCACAGCTAAGATGAGACAGAATGGACAGTTTCTCCTGTAAACATCTTGGCTACGTCTACACTGGCATGATTTTCCGGAAATACTTTTAACGGAAAAGGTTTTCCGTTAAAAGTATTTCCGGAAAAGCGCGTCTAGATTGGTCCCAGAGTTATCGTTATAACGATGCGCTTTTGCGGAAAAGCGCATCTAGATTGGCGGCGCGCTTTTTCGCAAAAGAAGAAGCCCGGAACCATTTTGAAGAGGGCAAAAGGCCACCAGACCTTTCTGGGGGTGGGGCCGGAGCTCCGTTCAGACACGTGCTTAAAGGGGTCTCGCCGGACAGCCGTTTGTCTCCCGCTCCATGCGTTGGGACCTCTGGCAGGGACTGACAGCCATAGCAGGTTTGGTGGTTGCCCTCTGACTTTTGGGGACACCACCCTTTTGCCCCCAACTGCTTTTTCCTGCGTTTTCTTTCTTCTGTCCTGCCCTGTCTGCCATGGACCCATGGGTGGCCATGTGCCTGCTCTGGCCCCTGTCAGCCATGTCCGACTGCCTGCAGCTCATGCTGCAGGCCGGTGCCCTGGTGTTCCAGGATGAGGAGGCAGAGATCACCTTTGACTCCCTCACCAGAGAGGCCCTGTGGCATCAGCACCCCAGGGTGGTGAGGCCAGTCTGGAGATTTGACACCAGTACTGACTGGTGGGACCGGCTGGTCCTTGGACAACGGGACGACCAGCAATGGCTCCGGAATTTCTGCATGCGAAAGCGGACATTCCTGCAGCTGTGCACCTGGCTCACCCCCGCGCTACAGAGAGTCACCACCCAGCTGCGGGCACCCATCCCCATCAACAAGAAGGTCGCCATCGCGCTGTGGAAGCTGGCCACACCGGACAGCTACCGCTCGGTGGCACAGCAATTCGGGGTGGGAAGATCAACCGTTGGTGTGATCGTCATGGAGGTAAGTCCCAGGAGGAGTGGGGTGGGGGGAGGGTGCTGCACTCCATGCCCAGGAGCAGCCAAGACTCCAGGCTGGGTCACCCAGGGGTTTGGGCCATCCCTCCCTTGCACAGGCCTGCTGGTGGGGGGAGGGCTGAAGGGTTAGGGGGGCCCTGGTGTGTGTGTGTGTGTGTGTGTGTGTGTGTGTGTGTGTGTGTGTGTGCATGCGTGAGGACTGAGGGAATCGGGGGGGGGGTCCAAGGGAGCGTACACTCACCCCTGCCGTATGTGATGTGTTCCCTTGTGTTTCTCTGCACCCTTCTGCAGGTCGTCCACACCATCAACGATGTTCTGCTCCCAAGAGTCATCCGCCTGCACGACGTGGATGCTACCATGGCCAGCTTCGCTGCCCTCGGGTTCCCCAACTGCGGGGGAGCCCTGGACGCAACCCACATCCCCGTCCGGGCCCCGGAGCATCAAGCAACCCATTTCATGAACAGGAAGGGGTACTGCTCCATTGTTCTCCAGGCCCTCGTGGACCACCGGGGCCGCTTCCTGGACATCTAAGGGGGCTGGTCCGGCTGGGCACATGACGCCCGCATCCTCCGCAACTCCGGACTGTTTCGCAGGCTGGAGGTGGACACCTACTTCCCCCGGCGGGACTTGACTGTCGGGGATGTGCCTATGCCCATCTGCGTCATCGGAGACACGGCCTACCCCCTGCTGCCCTCGCTAATGCGGCCCTACATGGGGCGGCTGGACCAGAACCAGGCCCGGTTCAACGACTGCCTCAACCGGGCCCGAAATCCGGTTGAGCTCGCCTTCGGACGTTTGAAAGCCCGCTTCCGTTGTTTGCTCACCCGTCTTGAGATGGGTGAGCGGAATGCAATGGAGGTAGTGGCCGCGTGCTGCGTGCTCCATAACATTGTGGAGCGCAGTGGGGAGGCCTTCCTCGCTGCATGGATGGCAGCCGAGGCACAGACGTTCGACCAGCCCCACACAGCTGCCGTCCGCCAGGCGCGCCAAGATGGGGTGTGCATCAGAGAGGCCCTGACGGACATGTTCGCACAAGCCCCATAGTAGGGTCACCTGGGTCTCCCCATACGACTCCCTCCCATCTCCTACCCTTCCCCACCCCCTCCCCTTACCTCCCCCCAATTGTAAAGCATCGGTTCCAAGCACATCGGCAGTCATCGTGATTGTTCGTCGGGTGCATCGGATGTAGTTAGGGTTTTCTTTTTAGTTTAGGCTAGGGTTTAGGCCACCATCGCCTGTCCGAGCTGTCCCAAAGAACAGAGAAGAGGATTCATGGTTCATGCGGAAGGCTCGAGTCAGCGTACCCGATTCCAGTCGTCTTCGAGGGATCTCCTGGCTGTTCCTCTCCCGAGGCCCGGAAGGACCAAAGGACTGAGGTTGCCAGCAACACTACCAATCATCCTCCCTGCGTCTAGACTATGTTACATAATCTTTAGTGTGCGTCTTTTAATCGTTCTTGCTTGTTTGTTATCTATGTTAATATAGCTTGTGGTTTAAATTTTACTTAAAAGTCTCAGTATTTATTTATGTGCCACAAACCAATGACCACTTAAAGGGGCCACCGGTGAATGAATACAGAATTTGGTGTCCGCATTTTGTAACCCTTTTAAATTTAGGTGGCTAATTGGCATCTGAAATCATTTCTTACAGTTACCTCGAGTAACACAATAACCAACACAATAATCAACAGAAAAATTGACTTTTTATTTACAAGGGGGAGGGGGAGGAGACCTTCAACTGGGACGGGGAGGGGAAGGAGCTACTGGTACGGGTGGCCCCTGCGAGCGCTCCTGCGGGGGCGGACCTGCACATGCGGGGCAGGCCGCATTGGGGCAGGCTGCACAGGGAGGGGGGCAGGAGCTGGGGGCATTGGAGCAGAGGCGGCAGGAGCTGGGACCATTGGAGCAGGGACAGGAGGGGGCATAGGAGCAGGGGCCATTGGAGCAGGGACAGGAGGGGGCATGGGCAGTGCTACGGGAGGGATGGCGGGGGCATGGGGTACGGCCATGCCATGCCATAGTGGATGGCGTGCACGATGTTTGATATGAAGATGGCCATGGAGTTGGCCAACCTAGTGCATTGTGCCTGGAAGGCGCCCCAGGCCTCCTGCCGCCACTGCAGGTCCCCCTGGACGCGCTCCCTAATGGAGCCCTGGATTGCCTCCACCGCTAGGACGTGGCGGCAAAGCAGCTGGTCCCGGTGGCGGAGCCTGCGCCTCCGTGGTTGGCCAGCTGGGGGTGCCGCTGCTGCCGGACTGGAGGGTCCCCAGCTTGTGCTCGGTCCCGCTGCAGGGAAGAGAAGAAAGGATGGGTCAGTTAGGCAGGCCATCCACTGTCCCCACACCTCATGCCCTCCACCCCTGAGCCCAAGTGACCCCACATTTGTGTGGCTTGGGCCCACTCGGTTCCCTCCCTGCCCCCCGTGTTGTATGTTTGCAAGGAGGACCGCCCCTGGAGTAGGGTCCTCCTCCAGTATTGTAACTACCGGTCTGTGTCCTGGCCCCGTGGAGGGTGGGAGGGTGCTTGTGTTGCGTTCACCTGTGGAACTCCCTTCCGGTGGAGACTGTGAAAGCTTTGGGCTAATCACTGGTGTTTGACAGGGAGCGAGATGCATCCCCACACAGTGCCTGGGAGCACATCTGGCAGAGGTGGTCTGGGCTCTCAGATCCCATCATGTGGGATATCTCCTGGATGGAACCAGAAGAGTGACTGGGGGGGGGGTTCCCATCCTTGCAGCAAAACTCAGGGCGGGCCTTCTCCCTCCCACAACCCCGGTAGCCCACGGACATGTGTGGCCGCAGTGGGGACTTACCTCGGGGAGCCAGCCAAGGTACCAGGAGCAGGCGAGGGGCTCGGTGGGGGCCACGGTCACAGGACTGTGACGCTGCAGTTTACCCAAGAGCAGCTGGCTGAGCCTCACAGCCAGGCATGGGACAGTGTGCCATTCTCCATGCTGCATCCTTGGCAGAGGTGCGGGCTCTGAGCTGAGTCCCTGGGGCCCTGGCCGGTTCCAGCCGGCATCCACCCTTATGTTTGGGATAAAATACTTGACTATTAGGCTATGTCTACACTCGTGACATAGCCACCATTTTTTTCAGAAGAGGCTCTTGCGCAAGAAGGAGCATCTACACTGCCCCTTCTTGCGCAAGAAAAACCCTCTTGCACAATGCCGCTACACCTATTACTTTTCAGGAAGAACAGCTTTGTGCAAGAGGGTTTTTATTGCACCCCTTCTTGCGCAAGAGCCTCTTCTGAAAAAAATGGTGGTTCATTACGTATGCAAATGAGGCTCAGCGATATTCCACACTTAGCCTCATTTGCATATTACTTGCACAAGAAGCTGCGAGTGTAGACATAGCCTTACAGTATAATGCCATCACTTATAATAAAACAATTTTGCTGAAGGAAATTCAGAAAAAAACCCAGTATTGCAGACTAAAATGCTGAAAGTCTTGTATTTTTCAAAGTAACAATGGGACTGCAACATGAAGTGATACAAATTACAAGTTTCCTAAGAGACTGAGGATAAAATCAAATAGAGGCTAATGCCAGGTGTCCCTGAGGGAATGAACAGAACAGGTAATCCTCACGTGATCCTTCCCCTATCATCCATTTCCAGCCCCTGGCAAATAGAGGCTAGGGACACCATGCCTACCCATCCTAGCAAATAGCTGTTGGTGCACCTAACCACCATGAATTTATCTAGCTCTTTTTTTAACTTAACTGAAACCACATTTATCCAAACGAATGCCTTCTTCTGTATTTCAGACACAACCCCACTAGGTGCCAAGCACCCTCAACTTCCATTGGCATGAAGTCTCAGCATTTTGCAAGATCAGAATCTTCTTGCACTTAAACAAGATTTCTTTCTGCGGGCTTTAAATATTACGCTCTCTTGTTTTTATTATGTTGCCTTCACTGAAAACAGTTTATTACTGCAAGGGTTCCCGTGGTGAAAACTACATTTGAGATTACCCTCCTATAAATAGTCTCAATGTGGGGCTGCCTTCGGAAGATGAAGGTAGGGTAGAATGCAGCAGCCTGTTTATTAGGCAGTGCGTCATACAGAGGGCATATTACACAGGTGTGCCAGGATCTGCACTGGCTTTCCATTAGTTTCCTGGTGGAGTTTAAAGCATTATAATGCACTAGTTGGTTCAGAACTTGGTTACCTGAGAGAGCTTCTCTATTTCAAGGGGATATGGCCACAGCTGCAACCAAAGGAGATTCTCTTGAACCAATGGCCTTACGTATAAATGAAAGAAGTCTGTGGCAAGGTGATTTTTATTAGCAGTCCTGATACTCTGGACTCTGAAACTGACTCCATGTCCTGCACCTACAGAACCCAGGTCTGCTGATCTTTAGAAGAGTATGCTGTAGGTGTACCTATTGTCTGAGTGGGGCAGATTGAGAATGAAGGTGGTCATATAATGGGGAGGGGGTGGCTTTATTTGAGTTGCTTTATTGTTCTGGCATTTGTAGGAGGAGTTCTAAGTACTTCCACCACTGTCACCTACTGGACATGCCAGAAGCGCATTCTAGCACTTCTTTTTGTAGGAGTGGAACACTGCTTTACAATAATAATCATCATAATAGACATCTTACTGTATTTTGATTTAATTTATTTTAAAGATTTGTAAAAGTAGCTGGGAGCCTGATCTATAGAAGAGCTGAGCACAAAGCAATGAAAGTGCTCTGAAAACCAGGCTCCTAGCACCTTTTAGAAGCAAATCCCAAACACTTAGCTAAATAAATGTGTTCGGAAAGACTATGCCCTGGCTCAGGGAGATATGTAAAAACATCCTGTCCATCTGATTTGCTTCAGCTGCCACAGTCATCTGCAAATATATGCAGCGAAGTCACACTTCTCAGCTGGATAAAGAAGGTATGATTGTGAAAAGATTTTAATTTCAAATGACATTTTACAAACCCTTGGTATGCCTTTTGTGCTATTCGCTTTCATTGCAACGCCTGCGTGTGAAAAAGACTTGTACGCTGAGGCCCTCTGGGGATCAAAGCTCAGTAACGCAACACTAAGACTTTTAGGGGAGAAAAAACATCATGTACAAACGTGTCTGACAAACAGCCAATGAGAACAACAGGCTAGCATCAAATAAAGTTCACAGATGCTTGTTTTGACATGCAATTGTGCAATATCGCTGAGCATACGGTTTTCTACTATTGCTGCCATAATAAGGACACTGGTACTGTCTGCTTTTTCACTAGTACTCTGGCAGGAGTCAGCTAAATGAACTGAAACCAAGGTATGTCTACACTACAAAATTAGCTCAATTTTATGTAAGTCGACACTGAGGCTTCAATTTTAGTAAGCTTATTCTGCCTGTCCTCACTTATGCACATTTTGTTGGCCGAGTGCATCCTCACTAGCTGGGCTTGCATTGACTCATGAAGCAATGCATTGTGGGTAGCTATCCCATAGTGCATGGAGCCAATTGTACTGTTGAGTTGGGCTTGCACTAAGAGGGTACTCCCGGGAAAGGGTCCCCAGCAGGCAGAGGAAGCCTACTTATCAAATTGCTTGTGGCTTAGGGGCACAGGGCATTTATAACTTCCCTCATTTCCCCTAGGTAACCATATGCAGCATCACTCTCCTGAGAGTAACAGGGGCGGCAAGGGAGCAGATATTGCAAGGGTCTGGGTACAGGCCTGGTCCTTATGCCGCAGTGCTATGTGCCGCAGTAATGCCTGAAGAGTTAATACTGGAATGGCCTGAAAAGTTCCCTACTGTGGTGGACAAAATAAGGCAGACCTTCCCAATAACCTGCAAAAGGACCGTGGAGCACCCGAGAGATCACCATGGAGGATTCCCAAGTCATCCCCAAATACATAAACAGGTTTTTTTGGATAGCGCCTTCTGCAACGTGGGCTGCCACTAACTATGATGATGCTATCCCCGTTTTTAATTCAGATTAAACATTAAAAATAATAGCACGTAACCCCCACAGTGTGCTTGTAAATGTGTATTCACCAGAGCTGCCTTCTCTGGCATCGTGCTCTGCCAACAGTTGCTCCTGTGAAGGGATGGACTCCAGAGATTACAAAAGTTCTTGGCTGTTGGGGAGAATGGATCCTCTGCTTGCCTACTGCATGTTTTTCTCCTTTTCCTCATTAATAGTCAGGGCTGACGTATCCATTAGGCACAGTGCTTAGGGCCCACGATACTTTTAGGGGCCCACGAAAATGTTTTAATTTCTTTTAAAATCAGAAGAAAAAATGAACTTTTAGGGTCAAAGAAAATGTTTTAATTTTTTTCTCACATCAGAAAAAAATGAAACTTTTAGGGCCCACAAAAATCTATTAAATTTTGCCTAAAACAGAAAAAAAATAAAATGTTGAAGTATTTAAAGTTATATCAAAAATAATTTTTAATATTGATATTATGGTGAGAGGGGCCCACAAAGGCATAAGTACCTTGTGCCCACAAAACTTTTAGGGCCCACAAAAATGTTTTATTTTTTCTTAAATAAGAAAAAATTAAAATGTAGTAGTAATAATTTATTTTCATGCCGTTCGGCCTTGAAAGTATGACTACATACATAGAATACTAAGACATAAAATACAAACCAAAACAAATATACATACAATTCAAATCAAAAGGTCAGTCACATATTAATTGCCACCGAGATAATTTAACAAATTATTGATCCCCATTATTATGATCCCCAACATGGGGGATCATTACCATTATTGGAACAATTATGCAAATGAGAATCACCACGAAAAGCTAATCCTCTTTCAGCCAAAAATGTTACAACTACAACTACTCTCTTTAATACTTCTATCCAGTAGGCACACAATCTCTCATTTTCCTTCTGCAACGCTGCATCAATACTTGTATATATTCAATGTTGTAACATCGATGATAAGGCATTAAGATGGTCTTTGGATATTTCGTGAGAAGAAATTCTTACAGTTGCATTTTTCCAATCATCAAAACCGGTTTGAAATTGATTGGATATTATATCTGAACGTGTGCTAAATAGTTTGCATAAGTAGCAATATACTTTACTACTAGAAGGAGAATAAATCAACCAGTCTCTTGTTATTGCCTCTCCATTGTTCATTTGCCTGATAAAATATTCTCTTCGCACATATCTCATCTTATCACCAAATAGTTTACCTTTTAGTAAAAAATTGGATTCTAAATTTTGCGAAGGAATATTTTTTGTATAATATTTTTTTAGATCAGGTGTTACAACCCATTCAGCTGAATCACTACTGTATAACAATCCTGTATTTGCAAAATTAATAAATTATTTATATAAGGTAATCCCTAACCTAAATAGATGATAACTTACCGATGAAATTACTTATAATACATACCTTTTAAGTAATCAAAACGGAGAACACTTTGATATATGCACTATTATTTTGTACTATAGTGAGAAGCTTAGTGACTGTGAACTGTATGGCCAATGTGGCCTCGGCCATAGGCGCCAACTGAATGATGGCGGATAGGAGGCCCGCTTAGCCTCAGCTCAGTTTACTTCTCGCAATAAGTGAGATACATACTTTGACTGCGTTGGTATAAAGACGAATATAATCCAGCCTGGATTATATTCGTCTTTATACCAACGCAGTCGTAAAATATAATTTTTATTTGTATTTTTTTTTATGGAGGAAGGGGCCCAGGAAGGCAAAAGTGCCTAGGGCCCACAAAAGTCATAATGCGGCCCTGTTAACAGTGTCCTGCTCATTGTTGCCCGTGGCTGCCCAGGGCTTCTGGGAGGTATCCACAGAGAGTTTTGTGGTAGTGGTGGCATCACTGCCTAGAAACGAATGCAGCTCCTCATAGAAGTGGCATGTCTTTGGCTCAAAACCAGAGCGACTTTTTGTCTCCCTTGTCTTCTGGTATGCTAGCTTAAGATCCTTTATTTTCACAGTGCACTGCTGTGGATCCCTGGTGTAGCCCTTGTCTCCCATGCCCTGTGAGATTTTGGCATGGATCTTAGTGTTTCTTCTGTGGGTTCAGAGCTCTGCCTGCACACTCTTCTCCTCACCCAGCAATCAGATCCAGTGTCGCCTGTGCAATGTGTGGCTGCTGACTGAAGCACTATGCCTCTCGCACAGGTGGAGTCCAGAAGCCCTTTGGGTCGGCGGGAGGCACTCAGTAGTGTGGACACATACGTTATTAACTCGACCTAGCATGGCATACGTCAATCTAACGGTGTAGTGTAGACCAGGTCCAAGATCAAAAAGCTTGGCAATGTAAATGCCTGAGCCAAAACCCACTGGAGTTAATTGAAAGGACTGGACTTGGGATCAAGTCCTTAGTTTCTCTCTCCTTGCTTTGCCTAGGTTTTAATATTTACTCTCACTTATTTTACTTTTATTTACTACAACCTCGGAAGAAGCAAGAACATCTTGCATGCATGACACATAGACAAGCAACCAGAATCAATAATGCAGCTTTGAACCTTCTGATGATGCAGGCATTTCTGAGTGTGTGTGCACTTTTTTGTAAATGTGGGCTGTAAACACCCCCTCCAGGATGCCCCAAGTAAGAGTGCTGTAGCCGGCTGGGGGAAGGTAGGGGCGGTGCGCTGCCGGAGTCTCCCTCCCCCATGCTCCAGCCAGCTGGGGGAAGGCTGGGGCTGATTCCCCCCCACCAGGAGCAATGCCCAGCTCTTTCCCCACTCTGGGGAAGGGAGGACTCAGCCCCAGCCTTCCTGAGCATGGGGGAGGGAGGCTCAGGCAGCAAACTCTTTGTGCCTTTTCCCATCTGGCTGGAGCATGCTTACTTGGGAGACCATGACCAGGGGGGTGTTTGCACCCTTCACACACACATCCCTGCGTATGGGCCTGTGATGGGTACCTATTATACCTATCTCATAGAGCTGGAAGGGACCTTAAAAGGTCATCTAGTCCAGTCCACTGCCTCCACAGCAGGACCAAGTACCATCCCCTGACAGATTTGCCCCAGATCCCTAAATAGCCCCCTCAAGGAGTGAGCTCACAATCCTGTAATTAGCAGGCTAATGCTCAAACCACTGAGCTATCGGTGCATAATCACATCACAGTGTTCATTTCTGTTGCAGAAAATAGTTGTGATTATGATGTCATTGTCAACTTAAGGGATTTCTATTTATATGGGTTTATAGCTCCATCAATAGCATCATTTTGTTCAAATTCAACTAATAGGATTCAGATACTATTCAAATTGCTCATCACTGAATTCTGAGCTCAAATCAGAGCATAGATTTGGGGGTTTGATTCTGCCAGCAGCTAGTAAAGATCTTGTACCAGTATCAATTCATTGGTCCCAAAGGAATCATTTACTGAACTGAGAGACTAGTGTCTCAGACCAGAAATTACTTTGAGTAACATTACTGAACAGCTTGCAATTTGAGTAACTAAGTCAATGGTAGGTTTGGGTTCAACAAGGGCAGCTCCCCTAGATATGGCTTTATAGCCTCTCCAGCATACACTGTTCCTCTGCTGCCATCCCTATTTTTGGGCACGTTACCCTTTATTCAATATCTTAGTGTTGTGTGTCCCATCCCCCCATTTTCTGTAGCATTTTAAGCAATAGATACTATTGAGAATAGGTACATATTTCAAGCATAAATACATTTTCAATTTAGTTACATTTTGTCTTTCCTTTTAATTTGTAAATGGTTTCTCATCTCACAGTTTCACTAGTTTGTGATTTTTGACACCATAATTCTCATTTCTTAGCACACTTTTGAGCCAACCTGCGTCGTCTCTCCATCACCTGCCAATTGCCACCCTGATAACACTTTTTCTGTTTATATTTTAATATGTCATTTTAAATACAGGTTTAGTTGAGTTTTAGTGCCCAAGAAATCAAGGGCTACTGCCAAACATAATAGATAGGTATTGTACAAACTCTCTGCCCACTTACCTGAATCCTGATTTGCAATACCCATGTTATTCAGGCCTGGGGCTTCTCTTGAGCATAGATCACTAGCTGTGCTAATATCGAAGGTAATATGGAAGGTGATTTATGATCCTGAGAACTTACTATTGGACATTAGGATGATTTCAGTTTAACAAAGATTTTGCTGGAATAAATGTTCAATTTATTCCACACAGTATGCTGGATGAAATGGGGACAGAATAAAAAAAATATATAATAATGTTCCACACAGACGTATCTCTTTGAAACTAAAGCTATGTCTAGACTACATCCCTCTTTCAAAAGAGGGATGTAAATTAGACGTATCAAAATTGCAAATGAAGCCAGGATTTGAATTCCCCGCACTTCATTTGCATAATTGCATCACGGTATTCTTTCGAAAAACACTATTTTGAAAGTGAAACCGTGGTCTAGATGCAGTTCTTTCAAAAAGAAAAAAATGATCTTTAAGTTTTTTAAAACTTCCTTTACCTTTGCCAAAACTAGAACTGGCTGACAAATTATGGTAATATTTCTTGGAGACACTTTTTATTCAAAACTTGTACTGAGAGGCAAAATTTTTAAAATGATTAACCAGCTCTATAAACTGGTGGAAAGAAATGTGATATTTTCTTTGAAAAAATTCAAGTTGCTCTTGCCAAAATGAACCAATCTAACTGAAATTTCTCATTTTCAATAAGGTTTTTTTAGATTTATTGTGAAAAGTTTGAGGGTAACTAGACAATGGATTAATCAGAAAGTTTGAAAAAAAAGCATAAGAAAAATCTCCTACCTTTTTAATGTCAGGAAATCAGGCTTAGAAACTCTGGAACTGGTGTACTGTGTTGTCTTGCATGAGTTGGATCACCATTTTGGCAAATTTTGATGAGTTTATTTTGGAATTACAGGAAGTCCCCGGGTTACATCAATCCGACTTACGTCAGATCCCTAGTTACGAACGGGAGGGAAGGGGGGGCGCAGATAGTGCGGGGTGCCTCCCCCACTGTCGCCGCCTCTGGCGGCACAGGGGGCGCTTCCCCCCAGCAGACCAGGGAGACGCGGAGCTAGCGCCCTTCCCCAGCAGACCAGGGAGACGTGGAGCGGCTTTTCTTGCCGCAGAGGACACTGCAGGACTGTGACGCTGCAGTTTACCCAAGAGCAGCTGGCTGAGCCTCACAGCCAGGCATGGGACAGTGGGCCATTCTCCAATCTGCATCCTTGGCAGAGGTGCGGGCTCTAAGCTGAGTCCCTGGGGCCCTGGCCGGTTCCAGCCGGCATCCACCCTTATGCTTGGGATAAAATACTTGACTATTAGGCAAGGGAGACGCGGAGCTAGCGCCCTTCCCCAGCAGACCAGGGAGATGTGGAGCGGCTTTTCTTGCCGCGGAGGACGCAGGTGGCGGGACCGCTGAGACGCACCGCGGTCCCACTGCCCGCGTCCTCTGCGGCAAGAAAAGCCGCTCCACGTCTCCCTGGTCTGCTGGGGGGAAGCGCCCCCCGCGCCGCCGGAGGCGGTGACAGTGGGGGAGGCACCCCGCCCCGCCAGCTTTGGGTCCATTGGCCCCACGGAGGCCCCTGGGCAGCTCCAACACCCCCCGCTGTCAGCTGGAAGGAGGGTCTTGAGAATAAAGCTTGAGAATAAAGGACTGAGGGAAGTGAGGTGTGGGAGAATAAAACTAAGCTCTGGAGAAATGTTTGGCTAGAGTTTCCCCTACAATATGTACCAGTTCCGACTTACATACAAATTCAACTTAAGAACAAACCTACAGTCCCTATCTTGTACGTAACCCGTGGACTGCCTGTATTCTTCACATTGTAGTTTAATATATGAGAAGTTCATGGGATTAGACAAAAAGTAGGAAGAGAATCACTTATATGATGTATTGGAGCTGTCTGAACATACAGGCTTGAGTTATCCACAATAGCAAATTTCTTGTCCCTTATGTTAAACTACTATAAAAAAAATAAAAATTAATGGAGATTACCTATCACCTAGAACATCATCAAGTCCAGTCCCCTGCCTTCACAGCAGGACCAAGTACTATCCCTGACAAATTTTTTTGCCCCAAATAGCATCTACAAGGATTGAACGCATAACCTTGGGTTTAGTAGGCCAATACTCAAACCACTGAGCTATCCCTCCCTCTGACAGAGAAGAGAATGGTTGATGCCAGACTAAGAGATTATATATAAATGTGCTCAGATTTCTGAAATAACTTATTTTATGGAAATTATAGCCATCCCTCAGGCACTGCCTGGGAATGTTTATATGATCAGTGGCCCATGAAATGCCTACACCACACAGCCTAATGACACACATACAAAACTTTATCATTTTAACTCCCACTGCTGTAGAAAGAATGAGGATGGGGAAATTATGATGCAAAGAAAAAGGGGCAACTGGGTAGTGAGAGCCACAAAAATGCAGGGCTCTTAAGCAATCATACTGCTTGTATCCAAGACTGGCCTTTGTTATCCTGTCAGATCTAGGAAAAGATCAGTTTCCTGCTTGGGTGACCAGATGCCCCGATTGTATTGGGACAGTCCTGATATTCAGTACTTTGTCTTCTATAAGTAGCTGTTATCCACCACCTCCTGTCCCAATTTTTCACACTTGCAATCTGTTTACCTTGTTTCCTGCACTCATTCCCAGGATTCCAGTCAGCAGAATAAAGAGAGTGTATGGCAGCAAATGCAAAAAAAGATTAAACAAACACAGAAGCCCATGACTAATAGCCCCATTCCCCTAGGCCTGTTGTTGCTATAGGAATCTGAGTCATAACCAGCGGGGCTGGCTGGGGAAGATTGGGGAGGGGGCAGCGGGGCTGGCCGGGGGAGATCAGGAGGAGGGGAGGAAAACTGGTTGGCAGAAAGCAGGGCTGGCCGGGGACAGTGGGGCTGGCTGGGGGAGATCGGGGGAGAGGGGCACCAGCTGGCAGGAAGCAGGGCTGGCCAGGAGGGGGTTGGGGGGAGCGGGGCTGGCCGGGAGCAGGGTAGGAGAGAATCGGTCGGCAGGGAGTGGGACTGACCTGGGAGCACACAGATCCTGGGGCGCTGCCCGTCCCGCTCATGGTCCTGGCAAAGTACAAGCAAGTCCAGGCCCAGGGATTCCCTCTTGCCCTGGCCCTCCCACCCCCCGCATAGTTGCGTACTGCCTGGCTGGTAGACACACTCATGCAGCACAACTCCGTACTGATACTCCTAATAATAATAAAACTTACCTAATTAGTAAATACTGGACATTTTATACGTCCAATATTTTCTCAATTTGTTTCCTAGACAGAACCCTCAAATACCGGACTGTCTGGTTCAGAACCGAACACCTGGCAACCCTAATTACACAAGTGTTATCCCTCAAACTTTTCCTCTTGCAAGGTGTAAGTTAAGTCCTGATTTTAGGTCCATGGAAATGAGGGTGGCACTTCACAGACAGGTTGGCCTAGAGGTACATTCCTATAGGGTCTCAAAGCAAAAAGAACAGTAAACAGTACCCAGCAATGACAATTGTGTATAGTTTATCAATGCATCCTTTTGAGCTCAGGTTGGCATCTGTGAGGGACGGATGCCATAACTTATGCTGACATGCTAGCCCTCTCCCTGAACTCTGCTTGGCATTCAGGGAGTATGTACTTGTTATCTCTTCTTGAACCACGGAGTAGACTCCGAGGCCCCTCTCTGTGAGTTATGTGCCCGCAACTCATGATAAGTCCCCCAATTACTGCTCCCCACCTGTGGTTGTGCTTTCTTAGCTTGTTTATGGCTGATTAGACGAACATGTCTGTTTCTTGCTTATCTCAACCTTTCTTTAGCCAAGTATGATCCATTGTTAGGTCCTAGGCCTCAGACCAGGCCTGTCCAGTTTGGGCATATGTGGAAGATTCTTAACAAAGTCTGTGGTCAGACTCTTACATACATATTGTTAGGATTTTGGCCCTTCAGTGCCTTACAGTCTTCACATGAGCTCATAAGTTTTACAGAACTGTAGATATGGGATTTTGCCCTATTTATGAATTTTGCAGTTAGAGTTGGGCTACAGATTTGCTTTTGTATAGCATGCTAAGTAATGTTTTTGTTAGGATACCAAGCGATTTAAGAGTCTGATTTATGTGTATACAGGGAGAGATGGAGAGGTTTGGAAGTATATGGCACATAGAGCATCATCATGCTTCTTCCTGAAGTGCATTTGCCCTTTTTAAGTTTTGAGATGCAGCATTGCCCACTCCTTGCATTCAAAAACCATGAGTCAGGCCCACTTAAAATAATGAAATGAGCTTAAAATGAAGAGATTTTTTAAAAATAACAAAAATTGGGTACTTTTCATTTACAGTTTTGCTTTTGAATCTTTAGAGATTATGTTTTCTCTGCAACCTAAGGAGCTAAAAATTACTTTTTAAAAAATGCAAACAGAATCTGTTATAATCACAATTCCAGAAAGTGATGCTTTAAGAAAAATCCCAAATGTTACATAACTCATCATAAAACTGCAAGTTAGCAAGCAAGATGGGTGAAGCCAGGTGGAGACGGGAGTCGTCTGCCACATGTTTTAGAACGTGTACCTGGAATTTAAAACATTAATTTGTTTAGGAAAATTTGGGCCTTGTTGTGTAACTCTTAATTCCACCACCCTCACAGACTGCATCATGAAGGGGATAGACTGAGATTGATTCTCTCCTCCCTGCATTTTTTTAGAAAGGGTGGGGAGCAGGTACTAAGGATGTTAAATATCGAGTAATTGACTAGTTAAGTAGTCAATGGAATTTCCATCGACTACTCGACAAGTCAATAGGCACTTCCGTATTCCTCCTTTGAAATGTACAAGAGCACCCACTCTTTCAAAGGAGGAATGCGGAACTCCGTGTGCAGACCGGGGCCAGCGGGAAGTCCTGCTGACTCTGGGCTGCGCGTGGGTGCCATCTTTGAAATGTATGAGTCCCCAGCGGGGGCTTTTGTGCATTTCAAAGTGGAAGTGCCCTCCTGGAGTCTAGGGTTCCCTGCTGACCCTGGGCTCTATGCTGCACTGCCGCTTTGAAATGCCACAGCTGACTACACAGCTGATCCCGGGCTCTGTGAGGTATTTCTGCGCAACACGGGATCAGATGGGGACTCCCCAGCTAACCCCAGGCTCCGCACGGCATTTCACCATAACCCAGAATCGGCTGGAGACTCCAAAACTGACCCTGGGTTCTATGCCCTGCACTAGAACCCGGACTCCCCAAATGACCCCGGACGCCACGCATTTCAAAGCAGCAGCGCTGCTCAGAGCCCAGGTATGGACTCCATGCAGTGCTGCTGCTTTGAAATACCCCCTTTTCCAGTCCCCTAGAGCTCTGATCCCACCCAGGAGGCTGACTAGAGCCCCAATCACTTCCCCTCTCTGCCCATTGGGGGTGGAGCCAGAGCTCTGATCCCACCCTGGAGGCTGGCTAGAACAGGGGTGGCCAAACTGTGGCTCTTGAGCTGCATGTGGCTCTTTGCTCCAAAAAATTATTCTGAGATATGAGTCTTCCCTTATTGTTTTTGAACCTCTCGTATTTGCAGTCTGGGACAGACCTGAATTTTTAGAACTATAAAAAAGCCATAATCTTCATAAGTAAAAAAAATGAGGAAACCATACCAGAGATCAACAAGCTGGAGTGAAAAAGACACTTCAAATTATGCTAATTTACTTCTCAGTTCAGTTTAATTTTAAAAAACTCACAAGACAAAATAGTAATAGAGATGTAGCTGTGTTAGTCTAGTCTAGCTGAAACAAAAAACAGGACTATGTAGCACTTTAAAGACTAACAAGATGGTTTATTAGGTGATGAGCTTTTGTGAGCCAGACCCACTTCCTCAGATCAAATTGTGGAAAAAATAGGCATGACCATATATACCAAAGGGATACAGTGAAAAAAAAGTGAACACATATAAGGACAAATCAAATTTCAGAACAGAGGGGAAATGAGGGGGGGAAGGTAAATGTCTGTGAGCTAATGATATTAGAAGTGATAATTGGGGAAGCTATCTTTGTAATGAGTAAGATAATTAGTGTCTTTGTTAAGATCCCGGCGTAAAGTGTCAAATTTAAGGATGAATGACAGTTCAGAGGTTTCTCTTTCAAGTTTGGTGTTAAAATGTCTTTGAAGCAGTATGCAGGTAATCAAGTCGTTCAGACAATGCCCTTTCTGGTTGAAATGGCAAGATACTGTTTTTTCTTTGTGATACTGTCTGATATCCGTTTTGTGTGCATTGATTCTTTGGCGAAGTGTCTGAGATGTTTGTCCAATGTACATAGCAGATGGACACTGTCGCCACATGATGACATAAATTATATTTCTGGATGAGCAGGAATATGTGTTCTTGATCTTATAACTGAATTGATTAGGTCCAATAATGGTGTCAGCAGAGTAAATATGTGGACAAAGCTGGCAATGGTGTTTGTTGCAAGGAAAAGTTCCAGGGTTGGTATTCATGTGGTATTTCCTGTGGTTGTTGGTAAGAATCATCCTGAGGTTAGGTGATTGTCTGTAGGAGACAATGGGTCTGTCTCGCAGAGCCTCCCGGAGTGTAGTATCTTATTCTAGTATAGGTTGTAGTTTATTGATAATGTGTTGGGCGAGTTTAAGTTGGGGGTTATAGGTGATGACAAGTGGTGTTCTATTTTTTTGGGTCTGTCTTGAAGTAGATGGTTTCTGGGTATTTGTCTGGCTCTTACAATTTGTTTTTTTATTTCTCCAGGTGTGTAATTGAGGTTTATAAATGCTTGGTAGAGATCCTGAAGTTTCTGGTCTCTGTCAGTGGGATTAGAGCAGATGCGGTTGTATCAAAGGGCTTGGCTATAGACGATGGATCATATGGTGTGTTCTGGATGGGAGCTGGAGGCATGAAGGTAACTGTATGAGTCAATGGGTTTTCTGTAGAGAGTGGTGTCTAATTTACCATTGGTGATTTGTACTGTGGTATCCAGGAAATGGATCTCTCGTGTAGAATGGTCCAGGCTGAGACTGATGGTGGGGTGTAGGTTGTTAAAATCTCTGTGGAACATCTCCAGTGTTTCTTGGCCATGGGTCCAGATCATAAAGATGTCATTGATGTAGCATAAGTAGAGAAAGCGTAAAAGGGGACGGGATCTGAGGAAACGTTGTTCTAAGTCAACCATAAATATGTTAGGTTACTGTGGGGCCAGTAGTGATACATTTAAAATACGTGATGGGGATGCTTTTTTTTAGTTGAGAATATCACTGTATTTTAAACTTTTTTTTAAATTTGATGTTTGCTCCTTGTCAAGTTCTCGGAATATCTATGGACTGGCCATGAATTTTTTAACTGACTAGAGACTTTTTTTATTGGTTTATTGAGGCTTTTTTATTGGTTTGTGTCCAAAAAGTCCCGTAATGTTATTTTTATCACTACATTTTGTGTACTATACCTATCCATCTATAGATATATAAAAATAAATATATAATACATGGCTCTTTACACTCTATCCACAGCTATTTTGGCTCTTGTCTCTACTGGTTGGCCACCCCTTGGTTAGAACCTTGATCTCTTCCCCTCCCTGGACCGTGCGGGGGCGGAGCTTAAAACCCTAATTCCATCCCCTGCCGCTAGGAAGAGGTGGAGTCAGTAGAACTCAGGTCACGTGTTCTTGTTGACACGTATCCCAGGAACTGGGAGGGGGGGGAAATGTGACGTTGGCCGGGAAGTGACGTTCGAAGAGGGTGACGGGTACGAGGTCATATAAGACGTTGGCTCAGCGCTGTCGTCTGTTAGTAGAAGGGGGGGGCCGGAAGTAGTCAGGGCGGAGCAGCAGCTGGAGCGAAGCTGCCCCCGCTGGAGGGCTGGGGCCCGTCGCCTCCCGGAGCCAGCCCCGGCAGACATGGATTTCCGGGAGATCCTCATGGTGGCGTCTGAGCAGCAGGGGCTGAGCTCGGTGTCGGTGAGAGCCAGGGGGAAGGCCGGGGGGCGGCTGGGGGCACCTGAGCTGGCTGGGGGGGAGAGGCCGGGGGACACCGGTGAGAGTCGAGGGGCCGAGTTGAGGGCTGGGGGTCCAGCGTTGGGCTGGCTCCGGCCTTTGCTTTCATCGCCCGCCGAGAGCTCGTTCCCTGGTGCAGCGCGGCGGGGGCCTTTCTAGCGGAGCTGCCAGTGCGGGTCCTCGACCAGCTGCCCGACACCAGACGCTCTTTCAGGCAAGAGTTGCGCAGGGAGCTACAATTCCTGCGGCTAATCCGTTCCGCTGGCGCTTAAAATACAGCTGACGCGGATGTTTCCAGGGGGCCACAAAGAAGCCGAGAGTCCTGGAGCAGCACACTTGTTAACCAGCCCCCTAGGTCTTTTCTAGCTTGGATTGCCAGGAAACGAAAGATGCAGCTGTGGCAGGTTGAAGACGGCAGTGTGCCCGGATTAATTTCTTCTTCTGTATAAACCTCCCGAAACTAATGTCAGCCTTTGTTCAGGTTTACAACAAGTGGAATAAAATTGGCCTTATCTAGATTTGTGTATAAAATGAGCTTATGAATTGATATATGTGAAATCTGACAGCAGACGTGCCTCTTCTCTGGTGATAGTTACTCTCAAGTGGTTTGGATTCCTTGCTCCAGTCCCTGCTATACTTGACTGGCAGGGGCTGAAATTACTTCTAACACAGTGTATCTATTTTGAGAAGTCAAGGAACTTTTCTCATTTTTCAGCAGTGATTGCTCCAGTCACCTAAGGAAATTTACTGTTGCTAAATAGTGGTCTTCTGTAGGTACTTCAAGATTCTGTTTCCCTGCTAACATTTGATATTTTTTAATTTACCTCGATGGAGTTGGGAGGCATTTGGTAGAGGAAAAACAGAAACTTTAATTTTTCCTCCTGAGAAGTAATTCATTTGCTTCTAGATTGTACCTTTATTCTAACACTTGATCTATTTGTGTCTTGTCGTAGTTAGATGTCTTACACTTTAACATTACCTTGTCTACTCAGCTTTCTCCTGCAGTTTTAATGGAATACTGGATTTGCTTCCTCTCTAAATAGTTGCATGTTGTTAGTATGCATTGTTGAAACAACTTTCTAGTTCCATGTCAGAGGTTCTATATTCTTCAAAGGCCCAGTCCTGCTCCTGTTGCTTTTCATAGGTGTTTAGCCATAGCCATTGTCTTCAAATGCAGCTGGATCAGCAAGATTTACTTGCATGATTCACTTAATTGTAGAGTGGGAGACAATGCATTTCAGGTGTACAGGAGTTGAAGCTTCCTTGGCTCCCTGCACTTATATAAGTGAAACTACTGAACCTTCTTAAAGACAAGGTTAGCTGTGCAGTGAGGAGAGGCTGAGAAAGGGTTGCTGTTCTCAGTGAAAGCGGTGAGGAGTGCTGTGGCACCTTATAGACTAACCGAAGTGTTGGAGCATAAGCTTTCGTGGGCAAAGACCCACTTCATCAGATGCATGATGCAGGACTCCTCGCTGCTTTTGCAGATTCAGACTAACACGGCTACCCCTTTGATACTTGTTCTCAGTGAAGTGGGCAAGGGGGTACAAACTCTGTTGAGTGGTCGTCTTGCTGCAGCTGCTTAGATTCATAGGAGAGGCTATTTCTTGTGAGCTTCTGAAGATGTAAGGCACCTCTAGATGCTGCCGACTATAAATGTAAGGACGATGTGTTTCAGTGGGATCTAGCAAAATAATTCTGGCTTATGGACTTAATATATGTGATTGTCAGGTTCTTTGCAAACCAGCAGGTCAGTTAAGAATATTTGTTTTTAAAAGTTTTTTCTAAAAATTAATTTTTTTCTTTTAGAAAGTCTTGAAGTTGTATAATTAAAGATTCACACTATGAAAAGTCAATAAAGAAAGGGTGCATATGCTACATAATTCTCCCCATCTATAAATTCTCTGCAATATCATATTTAATTACATGAGTACATATACTCTATGCAACTTAATGTTTTTCCTAAAGCCTTAGATACACAGCAATGTAAGATGTCATGTGTGTATGTCTGAATTTATGAAACCCATTTGTAAGAAAGGTATACAATAAATCATATTTATGTATGCATCATACTTCACGTTAAATGTACCATACAGACTAATTAGCAAAACATCCTGGTATATACAGGCAACAAATTCATAGCTAGTTTAGCTTCTTTCTTAACTGAGTGATTTATTCCTTGAACTTTATTCAAGGAAAGCTTATGTACTACAGATGATTTTATAGTACATAAATGCTATTGAAGACTTATAAGTCTAGGCTAGTAAAGAACAAAATGTTCCACTTTCATGTCAATGAAAAAATACAAGATGCTGTCATACTGATCTGAATTGTAGAAAAGTTGTATATCTGTATTTTTTGGAACTAGTATGTGATCTTTGCTAGACTGTATCATGAGCTTTCATGGGTAAAACCCACTTTCTTAGATGAGATGAACTAGACTAGTAACTCTAGCTCATCTCATCTAACACAGTGGGTTTTGCTCACAAAAGCTCATACTATATATATATCTATATATATATAAAACTTTAAAAACAATGAGTAGTTGTGTGGCACCTTAGAGACTCTCTCTCTATATATATATATTTAGTTAGTTAGTCTCTAAGGTGCCTTACTAACACGGCTACTCCTCTGAGACTTTGTTAGACGGTATTGTGGTCCATGCTTATTATGGTCACAGGAAAAGTGTGCAACTTCAAGCTTTTCCTGACTTTTGCTGTTTTAACCTTAATATTCTACCAACATAGTATTTTGGGTAGAGTAAAATCATTTTTGAAACCACAAAACCAAAACCGGTTGCCTAACATTGTCACTGAGAGAGTTAGGGATGTGAATGACTAGTCCACTATCCGATAAGCAAATGCTTATCGGATGGTTGACAGGCTACTTCACGAATTGCTTCCCACCACCACCCTTGTGGCTTCTATTAGAAAGAGGCAGCAAGGGAGGGGGAAGAAGGGGTGCTTCAAAGTGGCAGTGCTGCATTAAGCCTGGGGCCAGACCCTGTGTTTCACGCGGTGCTGCTGCTTTGAAACACCGCATGCAGCCTGGGTCATGGCTGCACATGGCGGAACTGCACATGGCGTTTCAATGGGGCAGCGCCGCGAGGTCCCTGGGATCAGCTGGGGGCTCCCCCGCTGACTCTGGGTTTCGTGCATCACTGCTGCTTCAAAACACCACATGGAGCCTAACACTGGGCTCCTTGCAGCGTTTCAAAGCGGCAATGCTGCTTGGAGCCCAGGATCAGCAGGGGAGTCCCCAGCTGACTCCAGGCTCTACACAGCGCAACCACTTTCAAACACCGCAGGGAGCCCAGTGTCAGGCGTCATGTGGTGTTTCAAAGCAGCAGTGCTGCACGAAACCCAGAGTCAGCAGGGGAGCTCCCACCTGGCCCTGGGCTCCACATGGCACTGCCACTTTGAAAGAAGATGGGCAGCGTGGAGCCCCCCTGCTCTGTTGGCCCCATGATCTCCGCAGCATTTTCACCTGTGAAGTGTAGCAGCAGCCTTAAGGTTGTTGCAGCACTTAAAAGGTGGAGGCATTCTATTGACTAATTGAATAGTCGACACAAATTGCCAACTATTCGATTATTCAATCGAAATTTACTATCCCTAGACAGAGTGCAGAAAGGTTGGTGTTTGAGAGAGTCAGTTTAAGGGCACTGGAGAGCTTGCTTTGCTGTCTTTTCATCTTCCATTCATTGGCTTCCAGACTTTAGAATCCTTCTGTGTTTTTCTCCACTAGTCTTCTTCCTGTATTGGAATAAGATCAAATTGAGTGTTTAAATAGTGAATGCTTTCCGAATGGAATCTAGAGTCTCTGAATGCCAGATTTGTGTACTTCATGCAACAATTCAGAGAGGAACAGTTTTAATTGGGGCTAGCATAGAGACAACGGGTCAGGCACCCGTGGGGGTTGGCTGTGCAGCGGGAGGGGTTGCCGGGCTGGGGCAGGTGACTGCGGGGGTTGGCCGTGCTGCAGGAGGGGGTTGGCTGCACTGTGCTGCGGGAGGGGGGTTTGGCCCCGGGGCAGGTGCCCGCGGGGATTAGCCACGCTGCAGGAGGAGATGGAAGGGGGGGATGGGCCGTGCCGTGCCGTGGAAGGGGGGTTTGGCCCCGAGGCAGGCGCCCGTGGGGGTTTAGCCCCGCCGCGAGAGGGAGGGGTTGGCCCCGGCGCAGACACGCGCGGGGTTTCCCTGCGCCGCGTGGGGGTCGGGCCCGGAGGAGGCATGTGCTGGCTTCCCTCGGGGGAGGGGAGGGGGAGAATCCTGGGGAGAATCCTGGGAGGAGGCAGATGCAGGGGACTCTCTGCTGCCACGGGCACCCTGTCCCCACGCCCCGTTCCCCAGACCCCTGTCCCCAGCTACAGAATTCTGTCCCCATTCCCATCCCCACTCCCCGAACACTGTCCCCTTACCCCGTCCCCAGCTACAGAGCTCTGTCCCCATTCCCATCCCCACTCCCTGAACTCTGTCCCCGCTGACACCCTGTCCCCTGCTGCAGAACCCTGTCCTCTGCCCTCCCAGCACCCTGTTCCCTCTCCCCTACCCCCAGCCGCAGAACTCTGTCCCCACAAAGTGTATAATTATAAATTCTTCATTTTAGATTAAAATAGCATGAGTAAAAAACAGACCATTTATTTCATAACTATAAACATGTGATTTTAATTTTATATATCACATAATTTAAAAATAAACTGTTTATCAGAGTGTGTAAGTAAGGCCTGGGGATAGCAAGTAATGGACAGGAGGAGAATAGAGGGGGCGGGGCTTCAAGGAAGGGGTGGGGCTTCAAGGAAGGGGCGGGGCGGTAGATCTTCGCCTGTTCTGAGATTTAAAAAGTGATCTTCGGTGTAAAAAGTTTGGAGACCACTGATTTAAAGGTTGTCTACATGAAAGTTGACTAAATTTGTTGTTATAAAAAGAAAAATACTTTTTTTCAGAGAAATAAAGCAGTTTGAACAATTTCTGGTAGGGCTGTCATTTGACCTGCGATTAACGCAGGACCGGATTAATGCATTAAAAAAATTAAAGCATTAATTGCAGGTGTTAATGCTTCACTGCCTCTTTGAAGTGCTGCTCTGGCACTTCAAAGGGGCAGCGCAAGGCGGAGCCCAGTGTCAGCTGGAGTCCCCAGCTGATCCCTAGTGCCTAATGTGCTTCCCCTTCGAAGTGTTGCTCCGGTTCCTTAAAGGGGCAGCGCTGGATGGAGCCCAGCGAACCCTGGGCTCTGCCTTGTACTTCCCCTTGGAAATGCTGCCATGGTGCTTCCAAGAGGCAGCACTGCATGGAGCCCAGGGTCAGCTGGGAACTCCAGTATTTCAAAGGGAGTTGCACATGATTAATCTTGATTACAATTTTTAATCGCTTGACAGCTCTAATTTTTAATTAAAAGCAACTTAGTGTAACAAATTACAAATCCCGTTTTCCAACAAATGATGCAGCATGGCTGGTAACTACAGTAATTACTCATTTAACACGTGCCTGCTTAAAATGTTTTTGCTATAGCATGATTTTTTGGGGGAACAGTTTTTGAATAAAATGACCGTCCCTGAAATAACACAATTTCCCCAGCCGGCCTCTTGCCAGCAGCTGCACGGGGCTTCCCCTGCCTCCCTGCAAAATGGCAGAGGGTTCGCCACTTGCTGTGCCGTTCCCCGGCGACCTCCCCCCTCACCAGACGCAGTGCGGGTCCCGGCAGACCCATCACAGGGGCATACTGTACTCCCTACCCAATCCCAGTCCTCTCTCCTTCCCTTCCCCAGAGCCAAACACCTTCTCTCCCTGCTGTAACCCAGTCCCCTTTCTCTCCCAACTTATGTCCCAGTCCGGGCTGCTAACAAGTGCAGGCTGGAGCTGTGAGCGCACATGCGGCTCTCAGCAGCCCCGCCGAGAGAGCGGCTGACTGGAGTACTTCCAGGTTCCAGCTGATGCCCTATTGGGAGTTTTACTGCACTGTACAGTACATCGTCTAATGTTGACGACTCAGCACCAACAGAAAATTGACTTAGACACCACCGCTTGAAATGTAACCCCCACCTTTTCCATTATTTTCAATGAGAAAATTGACCCCACATAACACGTTTTCACTTAACATGATCATTTTCTGAAACGTGTCTACCATGTGAAATGAGGAATTACTGTACGTGGTCATCAGACGCTCCAGTGGCACAATAAGATTGCCAAAGACAGTCATAGACTGAACATCCAGCCAGACCGTCATAAGGACTTAGCTAGAGATCAATTAGAATGGTACTTTACCTGCAAGGAAGCACTGTCCCTTTGGAATTTATATGGATGATGTTGGTGAATTATAGTATTGCATCATGTTCTAGTAAAATTGTAAACCTGTTAGTCTCCCCCATAGAAACCCAAGTTCAGAAATAATAAAAAATATTGTAAGTAGGGGTTAAATTCACAGTAGACCCATTACAAGGCTAGAAGGGAAATGTTGGCTTTTTAAAAGAAAAGACCTTTTAAAGTTATCAGTAAACACAACCATGAGTATATAAATCTGGCTAATTAGCTCATTAGGCAGATGTTGCCAAAAGCTTTTATAGCTTCAGGAAAGTGATTTGCCCCTTGCGGTGCAGCTGTAAGCACATTTTTCCTGTCTCTTGTAGATATTATGTGGTACAATGGATTCAGTATTATATATTCAGTATTCAGCTCCAGTACAGGTTAATAGTATGACCTTGGTCAGGTCACTGAGGCCCAGATTTTCAAAGGTACTTAGGTGCTTAACTTCCATTGATGCCAATGTAAGTTAGAAACTTAAATATCTTTGAAGATTTGGGCATTAGTACTAGGGATGCTAAAATGGTTAACTGGTTAAATGAAAGCACTTAACCAGTTAATCATTTTAACGTTGGTAGTGCCGCAGCTGAGGTGCTACTGTGTGGCCCACTGGCCCTGCTGTAGCTGCTCTGACCCAGTAGGCTGGCTGCTGCCAGAGTTAACTGGCAGGGGCTAGTTAGCTGATAAGCATACCAATAAGCCACATGCTTAACATCCCTAATATATCAGAGTCAATGATTGCAGGGCTAAACCCTTGCATTGACTTAAGTGGATGCAGGATTAAATCCTTATCTCCATCTTCTGATGTGTGATATATGAAGACTTCTCTACTTCACAGGGCTGTTTTGTCTTAGTGGAGATCAAGTACTTTGAGGTATTTTGATGGAAAATACTATAAAAGTGCTAAATATTGTATACACAAAGTAAAATTACAAACATTTTAACAAACACTCTGAGAGACATTACCACCAATACTGTCACTTTATCAGGATCTGTGCTTTGGCTTTTGTGAGCTCTCATCAGTAATTGAAATGCCTTTCTCCTAGAACAGGGGAGAGTCAGATTCGGCCCACCACGCCTTTTAATCCACCTTTCCACCTGCGGCAGAGCACAGCGCTGCTCAAAATGGCTGGCTACTCCCTGTAGCTCTCTGCACTGCTGGGAGTGGGATGGTGCGGGGAGGAGGCTTCGCATGCTGTTCCTGCCCCCAACAAAATCTCTCAGCTCCCATTGACTGGAAACGGGGGGGGGGGGTAGTGCAGCACAATTTCTTAGCTTTCATTCACTGGTTTCCAGTCAATAGGAGCTGAGAGATTTTGCTGGGGGTGGGGACAATGCACAAAGCCCTCTTCCCCCCCACCTCTCTCCAGCGCAGAAAGCTACATGGAACAGAGTAGTCTGGGGCTGCTGACAGGCAGGGAAGCCTGCCAGAGTGCTGCTGGCCTGGAGCTGCTTAGATAAGCACCTCTTGGCCAGAGTCTGCCCCTGGCACCCCACCACCTCCCACACCCCAACTCCTTCACAGGCACTGCACTCACTTCTATGCCCCTCCCCCATGCCAGAATCCTCTCTTGCATCCATACCCCCTTCCAGACCCTGTTCTCCATTCTCCTGCCCCAGGTCACAGCCTCCTCTTTCACTCAAAATCCCTCTACTGTACCTCTACTGTAGGGGTTTGGTTGATTGTGGACAGAATTCAGGGAGGATGAGATAAAAATGAGCATTCTCTGAGCCTTAGAGGAGGAGTGGAGTATTATCTCACAATAGAGCTTGTTGTGTGAATAACTCAGGGTATGTCTACACTAGAAAGTTAGTTCGAACTAACGGACGTTAGTTCGAACTAACTTTCCTATGCGCTACACTAGCGCTCCGCTAGTTCGAATTTGAATCGAACTAGCGGAGCGCTTAGTTCGAACTAGTTAAACCTCATTTTACGAGGACTAACGCCTAGTTCGAACTAGCTAGTTCGAACTAAGGGCTGTGTAGCCCTTTAGTTCGAACTAGTGGGAGGCTAGCCCTCCCCAGGTTTCCCTGGTGGCCACTCTGGCCAACACCAGGGAAACTCTATGCCCCCCTCCCGGCCCCGGACCCCTTAAAGGGGCACGGGCTGGCTACGGTGCCCGTGCCAGGTGCAAGCCTGCCAGCACCCAGCTAGCAGACCCTGCACCTGGCACGGCACAGAGCCACCCACCCGATGCCCCCCAGCCCACCCCCTCTTGCCGGGACCAGGCTGGCGGCTCCCGGGAGCTTGCCGTGGACCGCAAGAGGCGGGCACCTTCCTGGGCTAGTGCGGACATCGTGGACCTCGTCCACGATCTCCGCACTAGGCACAGGAAAGTGGCCGTCTAGGGCAGGAGAGCTGCCAGCCTGGCCACCCAGGAGCAGGTGTGCATGAAAATCAAGGGGGTCCACTGAGACCCCCGACACTGAGCCCTGAGCTTACAATGGCCGTCCTGGGTCAGACCAAAGGTCCATCTAGCCCAGTAGCCTGTCTGCCCACAGCGGCCAACCCTAGGGACCCTGGAGGGGATGGACCGAAGACAGTGACCAAGCCATTTGTCTCGTGCCATCCCTCTCCAGCCTTCCACAAACTTTGGGCAGGGACACCACTCCTACCCTCTGGCTAATAGGACTCCATGGACCCAACCTCCATGACTTGATCTCACTTCCCTTTAAACTCTGTTCTAGTTGTAGCCTTCACAGCCTCCTGCAGCAAGGAGTTCCACAGGTTAACTATTTGCTTTGGGAAGAACAACTTTCTCTTACTAGTTTCAAGCCTGCTACCCATTCCTTTCCTTTGGTGTCCTCTAGTCCTTCTTTATGGGAACTCAGGAAGAACTTTTCTGAATGCACCCTCTCCACCCAACCCCTGCTTTTAGAGACCTCTATCCTGTCCCCCCTCCGTCTCCTCTTTTCTAAGCTGAACAGTCCCAGTCTCTGTAGCCTCTCTTCATCTGGGACCTGTTCCCAACCCCTGATCATGTTAGTTGCCCTCCCCTCTCCCAGCCTTTCTCTTCCCCTCTCCCACCTCCTTTTCCCAGTCTCCCCCAGTTTTTTTCAATAAAGACAGAGTCAATGTTGGAAGAAACGTTATCTTTATTTTGTACATCAATAAGAAGGGGGGCTAGGGAAGGGCAAGTGGAAGGAGGTGAGGGAGGAATGGGGTACGAGCCCCCGATGGGGAGGACTGGGCTGGCTCTGCGGGCTTCTGGGGGTGGAAGCTCTCCTGCAGCCCCCCAATTACTCCCTCTCCCCAGATGGCAGCCTGCGGCAAGTGCAGCCGGGCTGATGGCCGAGTGGTGTGATGTGCC
The DNA here is from genome assembly GCF_052426305.1 of Pelodiscus sinensis. Classification (NCBI taxonomy): domain Eukaryota; kingdom Metazoa; phylum Chordata; order Testudines; family Trionychidae; genus Pelodiscus; species Pelodiscus sinensis. The sequence continues at coordinate 114,349,572 of NC_143056.1, read as the reverse complement.
CAGTGTGGGCACTCAGGGCACTCCAAGCCAGAACTTCTTTGCAAGCGGGGCACCCCTTAGAACTGTGTGTCCGGGGTGGGGGTCGGGACCCTTTAAGCGCAGCCCTCGGCTAGCCTGAGACAGTATCTCCATGCTCTAAGTCCTCCTTTTATGCCCTGCCGGCACTGCTTCCGGCCATCATTAAGCCCTGTTCAGAGTCCACTCAATGTGGACTTACTAGTTCGAACTAGCAAAACGCTAGTTCGAACTAGTTTTTAGTTCTAGATGCGTTAGTTCGAACTAGCTTAGTTCGAATTAACTAATTCGAACTAAGTTAGTTCGAACTAGCGCTGTAGTGTAGACGTACCCTCAGTACTTTAATGCACACAATGTACAATTGAGGAAAGGTGCCTCCAACATGCTGGGGATGAGCCCTGAAAATGTATCTTGTATTTTGTGAGAGAGTATGGTTGATGTGGTACATTTCAGCAATATGTAGCCATTGAGCTGCTATAAATTGCTATCCTGAGAGATAATCAGTGTTTACAGTTTGAGAAGCACACTGTTCCAGAATAGCTTGACCTGCTCTTTTCTAAAGGCTGTGTCTCTATTCCTTTCACAATCTTTCTGATAACTATGTGAAATTTGATTGGTGTAGCTTTTGCTTACTTGATAAAAAGTAGAATGTTCATGCTTATTTTGTCTATCGTTCCAGGAAACTGATGTTGGAGTAGCGCACAGTGCATACTAACTAATCATTGTATGGATAGTTCTCGAACGGCTTTGTGCTTCAGACCAACTGCTCATTTTCTAAATAGAGCTAAACTTATAAACCTATTCTCGTTATTCATTTCACAATGCTTACAAACAGTGTTTGAACAAAATTTTTGTAATAGAAGTAGTGATTCGTAACTTCAAGATCAGATAGAAATTATATTTATAAATCACTATTTTAAAAATGAATCTTTCCCAGTCAAGGAAGTTTTCTAAATGTCATTTCTAGTTGATCTTGAAGATACAGATACCAATTTTTTTCATGGTTTTTCGTGTTATGAATCACTAGTTCTATTCCAGAAGTAACAACACCTCAGAACACCGTTTGTGGGTGATTGTAATGTTGCTTATTCACTGGAAAGCTGTGTATTTTGCTGCATTATAATACAGCGCTAAAAATCCTTTTCTAATACAGTAAACTTATGATAATCCAGCACCTTTAGGACCTGGGGGTGCCGGATTATCAGATATGCCGGACTATCGGAAGGGGGGGCTATGAGGGGTCTGGGGTGGAGTTGGGGGGAATGCGCCCTCGGAGCTGCGGTACCAACCCGGCAGCACCCCAGCTGCTCTGCCCCCGGCTTTACCAAGTTAGCCGCTGGTCAGTTTCAGCAGCATTTGAATCGGGGAAGCCCGGGGAAGAGCAGCTCCAATTGTCCGGCTCCCTGGAGCACTTCCGGGTTCTAGATGGTGCCAGACCATCAGGAGTGCTGGACCATTGGATGCTGGACCACTGGAGTTTTACTGTATTTAATTTCTTTATAAGCCTTTTTGATGTGATGGATCATTCTGCATTTGGCCCAGCTGTATGTGAAGCCTTTTTTGCCAACTGGGCCTGTTGTACAAAGCTCTATTTTGTACATTCATTATTTTTAAATCATATGAAGAAATTGAATAATTTTCAAAAATAAAATTACTTGCTGAAAGACCCGCCCTGGGAATGAAATCATTCTCAGAACAAAAATATAACAGGTGGTAGCAGTGCAGGTTTCTGTAAATTGCTCATCAGTGTGCGTCAGCCTTGTTCTGGAAGGATTTCCTCTTAAGAATGAGTGGGTAGTTCAGTCTTTGTACTTTCAGGCTTTTGTCTAATACCTGAAACCGTCAACAAAAGGATCATCTTGATATGTCAGTGTCTGTCTGATAAGAGCTGGACTGGCGGTGCCAATTCATTTCCCATAGATCTCTGATACTGTTATGTGGCAGTATTTTCACCCACTACAAAACCTGGGTTGGATTTGAATCAAAAGACCAGATATGAAAAACTTCAGATCCTCTGAACTGGTTAGTTACTAGGACATTTTATTTTGCACCCAGTAACAAAATTGGGCTACTAGCAAAACTGTGGCTGGTACCTTTCAAATGAAGGGCCCAATCCTAGAAATATTTACTCTCTCTAGTTGTCCTGACAAATATGATGAGTTCCACTAATTTCAATTGCAAGTGCAAAGATTTGTTTGTGTGAGTTAAGAACTACTCAAAGGAATTAGGGATGTAAAATCCCATTTAATTGGTTAACTGGTCAAACACAATGTGTAACCAGTTAACCAATTAAAGGAGGGATGGCCAATGAGCTCCCCTCTCCCCCATGGGTTAATTGGAACCAGCAAGCATCACATATTAAGGGTAATTCTTACCTGTTAACCTTTCACATCCCTAAAAGTCCCCAGATTGTGAAGATATGACATTTTATGCATAGGCATATCTGTCATAGATACGTTGAGGTTGTAGCAAGCTCTTGATGCTGAATGTCAAGTTTTGCTACTTAAATGAGATTGTGTGGTTTTTTTTAGTTTTGTTTTTGCAGTTTCAGGAATTACTAAAAGGCAACTTTTAAACAACCGCAATAAGAGCCTCGCAGCTGGTGTTCTAATAACCAATTTTGACTACTTTTTTTTATACTAATGCATAGAAATGACCTGCTAAACCTTGAATCTTAGTACATACATATTTGTTTTAACATACATTCATATTTTTATATGAAACACTGCAAACATTTGTGATGGTATGCTGCAGTCTTAATCAGAAATCAAATGCTGAAAAATTCCAGTTGGGTATAGACAAGCATATGTAAAATCACACTGCAAACCAGTTTTTGTGCTTCCTAGGTATTTGAGTATAGATTTTTTTTTTTTTTAACAGATGTTATCCAGGGAAATGTGTTTTGTTTTGTTTTTTAATTAGGAGTCATGGTGGGGATATTTGTTGAATGAGACTAGCCACCTAAGTGATGGTGTATTTCAGCATGTTGCCAGCTGTAATTTCAGCCTTACTTCCCCAGGCAATTCTGTCAAATGGGGAAAATCTCAAAATTTTACAGGAGGATGCTGTATCACTGAGCAATTCAGTTAGCTAATGTCTTTCATTTATTAGCAGAAAGGAAGATGTAGACTTTCTAAAATTGTTTCTTTTCTTTGGGTTTTCCCAGCTGCTTTTGGATTTAACTAAGGTTCCCTATTTCAGTTATCTTCTCCATCGATCCTCTTTTTCTTTCTAAACCTTTTTAGTTTGAAGAGTGTCTTTTATATGTGTCAAGTATCAGAGGGGTAGCCGTGTTAGTCTGGATTTGCAAAAGCGGCGTGGAGTCATGTGGCACCTTATAGACTAACAGAAGTGTTGAAGCATAAGCTTTTGTGGGCAAAGACCCACTTCATCAGATGCATTTTATATGTGGAATTCCCTATATTTTTCCTTTTTCTTCTTCCACTCTTTAAAAGTTCTGCCTGACAGTTACCACTTAAATCAAAATGCTTAACAGCTTTTACACTGGAACTGAAATAATGACATCAGTTTCACACCTTTTATGTCAATGCAAGTTAGGGATGTTAAAAGTAGTTAATTAGGTAACTGTAGCCACTGATAGAAATGTAGCTGTGTTAGTCTGGTGTAGCTGAAACAAAATACAGGACTATGTAGCACTTTAAAGACTAACAAGATGGTTTATTAGACTAATAAACCATCTTGTTAAAGTGCTACATAGTCCTGTATTTTGTAGCCACTGAAAAATCTTAGCGGTTACACACTGCGGGCTCTGCAATATAAAGCTTATATTGCAGAGTTAGCACTTCAGTTGGCTCCCCAGGAGCAGAGCCGGCTGCGCTGTGGGCTCCCACTGCAGCCCCACTCCTGAAGAGCTGGCTACAGGCAGTCCTCGACTTACGCGGATCCGACTTATGTCGGATCCGCAGATACGAACAGGGCTGCCCCAGAGTACACGGACTGCGGGACCTCGCGGTCCTGCTGCCCGTGTACTCTGGGGCTTTCTCTGCATCTCCCTGGTCTGCAGACCAGGAAGACGCAGAGCAAAGCTGCGGAGGGGCTCGGGCAGCCCGGGGCGCCTGGGCTGCCCGAGCCCCCCGCCCTGCCCCTCCTCCTCCCCCCCCGCGGCTTTGCAAAGCTTCGGGGGGGGGCTCGGGCAGCGAGGCAGCCCAGGCGCGCCTGGACTGCTCCGCTGCCGGCTTCCCCGCGGCTTTGCAAAGCGGGGGGGGGGCTCGGGCAGCGAGGCAGCCCAGGCGCGCCTGGACTGCTCCGCTGCCGGCTTCCCCGCGGCTTTGCAAAGCTGCGGGGGGGCTCGGGCAGCGAGGCAGCCCAGGCGCGCCTGGACTGCTCCGCTGCCGGCTTCCCCGCGGCTTTGCAAAGCTGCGGGGGGGTTCGGGCAGCGGCTTTGCAAAGCTGGACGCCAGTTCCGACTTACATACAGATTCAACTTAAGAACAAACCTACAGTCCCTATCTTGTACGTAACCCGGGGACTGCCTGTACTGCCTCTGATACAGAGCCTGCAGTGCAGGGTGGCAGCCAGCACCTGGGTCCTGGTTCCATTCGTAGGGAGCTGGCTGCGAGTATCCTATTTGGATGTAATGTAAATTGATTTTTTTACAAAATTAAATTACATGCAAATTATTCTTAATGTGTTAAGTTCCAAACACAGATTTGTATCATATAAAATAGAGTCAGTGGAGTTGTATTGATTCCCATTTGTATGCAGTCACACAAGGAAGGCTGGAAGAAGTCTGTAGAGTCTTTTGGTCTGGGAAGGAGAGTCATCCAAGAATGAAATGTATTGTCTCATTTTCCAGACAGAAGCTCGTGTGATGTGCATGGTACTCCTCTCCCCCTCTGGGCTGGGGAGTGCAGAGCTGCTTATGGGTCCATTCTGATGGCTGTTTCTACTAGACCACTAGTGTAGCTATTGCTAACATTTTCAGTCTCCCTTCCTTTTCTCGTTTTTCCCCCTCTTCATCTCTCTAGTTTTCTTCTCTCCTCTGTTTTGATCCATTTCCTCTTTGTTGCTTCCTTGTCCTTTTTATGCCCAGAATAGTTCATTTGTAATGGCTTTTGTACATAAGGCCTGTTCCTGAGCAGTGCTGACCAGCCTAATTTATTGTTGAAGTCTTTTGTGTAATGAATATTGCCTTTCATTGTTAATATATTTCAAGGCTTTGTTTACACTGAGGGTGTTAGATAGCGTGTAATTGAATAGTCGTTTAACCACATCAGATGTTAGCGGTTACATGACTATTTGACAGTCCCCAGGGGTGGGGCTGGCAACCAGTGTGCTCCGGCCCCAGTCCCTCTATCAGAAGCAGCAGCACAGGCTCTCTCCACACATATCTGCAGGCAGTCTCTCCGCATGTATCCATCCCACTTGTCCCCCCCCATAGAGGCAGCAGTGGGGGCAGGCAAGAGCCAATGCTTAGGGTGGAAGCGGGGTCAGGGAAGCAGCCTCTGTCTGTGGCAGGCGCAGGCTCAGAACCCCTGCAGGCAGAGGCAGTGGGGGGGGGGAGGTCGCACAGGCAGCTCCATGGAGCTGGTGTTTGGGAGGAGATGGCTGTTAAGCCAGCTCCCCTTCCCTCCCTGAACTCTGGCTCCTGCCTGTCCCCCTCTACTGCTCTGTAGGAAGCAGTGGAGGGAGGGCAGGCGGGAACAGATGTGTTGAGAGACTCCTTGCGTGTATCTGTTCTTGCCTGTCCCCCTCGCCTCCACGCTGTTGCCTCTATCAGAGACAGCAGCATGGATGGAGGAGGGCAGGCAGATGCAGTGCTTGTGGGAAGCCATCTTAAAAGTCAGCTTCCCATGGACACCAGCTCTGCCTCCCCGGCTCCACCCGCTACCTCTGATACAGAGGCAGCAAGTGGGAGAGGGGGATGTGTGCAGGCCACAGGATTAACTGATAAGCCCAGGTTTGTTGGTTAATCGTGTAGTCATCTACACATTGACATTCCTGGTCTACACTAGCACATTCCTAGTCTACACTAGTGGAAAAAACACTCCTTTGACTTATGAGTTTTGCTGATAAAAGTACTGGTGTGAACAGCGCTATGTTGGCAAGAGAGCGTTTCCTGTCCATTTAGCTTACACTATTTATTGTGGGTGGTTTAATTATGCTGGCAGAAGAGCTCTTACCTGCTGGCATGGAGAGGCTACATAGGAGACATTACAGTGCTTTAAGGTCTATAGTGTAAACATAGCCTAAATTTCTCATTGATTGTGATTTCCAATTTAGTAAAAATTACTATAAATATTAAAGCCTTTGTTTTTTTCTGATCAGTTTGCTTTCTCTTTGCAGAAAAGATACAGTTTGGCAGTAGGCCCTCCCAAAAAAGATCCAAGAGTCAAGGGTGTCCAATCTAAAGCAGTACAAGCTTTTCTGAGACGGAAAGAAGAAGAAATTAGGCAAAAAGGTACCTGTTAAAGTTGTTCAGAGTATTCCTATTGGAGATTGACTCTGTTACATTTTTACGCTACTCCTTATGCGCCTTTGAGTTATTATTATTATAGATCCCCACTCTTGGAATGTCCTTACATAACTGCCGCAGAATCAGAACCCTTGTAAAGCAGTGATCCTAAAGACTGAACACATTCTTCTTTGTGAATCTAAATGTTTGCTCAACAGCATTTCTGCAATTACTGTCAAAGCAGCCAGAAATGAACTAATAAGCATGGAGCAGGAGAGGACACAGGAAAATAGTCTGAACTTTTGTATAACTTTTAATGTTGGAAAAAGCTTATTTAGCCATGTCTGATGGTGACAGAAAGCTGGGCTTCCTGTCTTTACATCATAACATCATGCCTTTAAAAATTAGATATGCTAACCATATTTGGATTAATCTTAAATCTTTCTTGACTATACATTCTATTCAGACCATTGGTGTTTTAAAGCTGGGTATATGTTCCCTCTAGTTCATGGGTGGGCAAAAGGGTCTCTGCAGGCTGGATCCGGCCCACCAAGCAGGTTGATCAGTCCGCTGAGACCCTGCTGCTCCCCTGTCCCCAGGTCAATTAGGGCCTGGGGGCAGGGGAGCAAACAAAGCTTCCTTCTGTCCTGTGATCAGCACACAGCGCTTTGAAGTGCCGCACACTGCTTGCAGGGCAGGAGGAGAGGTCACGTGCTCCCCTGCCCCCAAATCGTGATTGGCCTGGGGGGCAGGAGGAGCATGCAAAGTTTCCTCCGCCCTCCCCATGGCCCTGCGAGGAGTGCATGGCACTTTGAAGTGCTGCATGCTCCTTTCAGGGCAGGAGGAGGCTTCGCGTGCTTCTCCTGCCCCCAGGCCTATCAGGGCTTAGGGGCGGGGGAGCTGCGTGAAGCTTCCTTCGCCCTGTCCTGGTCCTATAAGGAGTGCATGGCACTTCAAAGGGCCAAGCACTGCTCGCAGTGGGGGAGAAGGCTTCGTGCTTCTCCAGGCCAATCAGGGCCTGGGGGTGGGGGAGTGTGTGTAGCCTCGTCTCGCCCCGCCAGGGGCATGGGTGCTTAGTGGGAAGAGGGGGGGCAAAGGGGCTTCACCACCCCCAGACCAACTATGGTCTGGGGGTGAGGAAGCCCAGAAGCATTCTGGACCTGCCCCTTCTGGATTAGGCCCCTCCCCTTCTGGCCCTACCCCGGGTCACTTCAAAAATTATGGCCCACCTCTGCTCTAGTTGTATGCAAACTGAACTGTAGCTATGTTCTTCATAATATTTACTTAACTCTCCTGGAATTCATTATCTCTAAAATTTTAGATTAGAAAAACCTTAGACTGAAAAATCTTTTCCTCATATTCTTTTACAGAACTAGCGGCAAAAAGGAAGAAGGAGGAACTTCTAGCTAAGCGTGTTGAACTGAAACATGACCGCAAAGCAAGAGCTATGGCCTCACGGACAAAGGACAACTTTTATGGCTATAATGGTATTCCTATTGAGGAGAAGCCTAAAAAAAGGCAGACTTCTGAAAATGTCAGTCGATGCACAGATGCAGAATATGGGACAGAAGATGATGCAGAGCAATTTGAATATAGTCAGACTGAATCTGAGCATGAACCAGAGGAATATGAAGAGAAACCTTCCAAAGCTCCTGTGAAACCAAAGGCACCTCCCAAAAGTGCTCCTAACCCTATGAACTTTATGGATCTTCTGAGACTGGCTGAAAAAAAACAGTACGAACCAGTAGAAATAAAAGTAGTGAAAAAGACTGAAGAAAGGCCAAGAACAGCAGAAGAATTGAGAGAGAGAGAATTTTTGGAGAGGAAAAACAAAAAGGAGGAAACCCAGAAAGAGAAAAAAAAACTTGACAAAGAGATTAAGAATGTAACTGCATCAAGTTCAACCAAAAAAATTATTTCTCATAAAGAGTTTATAAATGCAAAACTTAGCAAAAATTCAGTGGATAAACATTCCTCTTCAAAAGGCAGCTTCTCCTCTGTGTGTGGTGCTGATAAGAAATCCAGTGGGCCAGTGTGTAGCGACAAACATGCAAAGTCATCATCTTCCTCCAAATCCAATCAAGTGGAAAAAGCAAAAGTTACACAATATGGATCTTTAAAAAGCTCATCTAGTGGCATCCATAGTAAATCTTCAGTCAATGGAGTAGGAAAATTTGGGTCAAACTCTCATACATTAAGCTCAAAAACACCTTCTGATGGGGCTCAGAGAGTACAGTCTGCTAAAGAACTTAGTCTGAAAAAATCTAGTTCTAGCCACCCAAAACTGAGTAGTGCAGCACCCCCCCACCATGAAATTGCTAAAAACTCCAGCTCAGGGAGGCCAGGGAGCATTACAGGAATGGGTGGGCCCGGGCGGCCGGGGAGCAGTATGGGACCTGGGCGGCCTGGGAGTAGTACGGGGACCAGTGGGCCTGGGAGTGGTGCGGGGACAGCTGGGCCTGGGCGGCCTGGGAGTGGTGCAGGGACAGCTGGGCCCGGGCGTCCAGGGAGCGGTGCGGGGACAGGTGGGTCTGGGCGGCCGGGGAGCAGTGCGGGAACAGGCGGGCCCGGGCGGCCGGGGAGTGGTGCGGGGACAGGCGGCCCTGGGCGGCCGGGGAGTGGTGTGGGGACAGGCGGCCCTGGGCGGCCGGGGAGTGGTGTGGGGACAGGCGGACACGGGCGGCTGGGGAGTGGTGCCGGGACGAGTGGTGGGCACGGGCGGCTGGGGAGCAGTGCAGGGACAGGCGGGCCTGGGCGGCCGGGGAGCGGTGCAGTCTCGGGCGGGCCCGGGCGGCCGGGGAGCGGTGCGGTGACGGGCGTGACGGGGAGGCTGGGGAGCAGTGCGGGGACGAGCGGGATGGGGAGGCCAGGGAGCAGTGCAGGGACGGGTGGGCCCGGGAGGCCGGGAAGCGGTGTGGGGACGGGCGGGCCCGGGAGGCCTGGGAGCGGTGCGGGGTCGGGTGGGCCCGGGAGGCCTGGGAGCGGTGCGGGGTCGGGTGGGCCCGGGAGGCCAGGGGCCAGTGTGGTGCCTGGGCGGCCAGGAAGTGGTGTCGGGATAGGACCTGCAAAGTCAGTCAGTTCAGGTGTGGGACCTGGGCGACCAGGTAGCAGCTCAGTTTCAACTCCAAAACCTAAGTGCACTGTTGTATCAGAAACAATCTCATCTAAAAATCTAGTCTCGAGACCAAGTATTGCACAGATGAATGGAACGAGACCTACTTCAGGGCATAGACCAGTGTTTCATCCACAAGGTATGCTGTTTTCAGCAACTCATGTTTTATGTAATAAGTTTCATGCAGTACTCGTGCCACACTTCTGGGGTTGAAATTGGTCAGAATTGCAAGCAAATTGTAGATAGATTTTTCTAAGTGTGTCTGATAACCAATGTTGCATTCGGAAGAGTGTCACTAAATAGCAGAACGACTTTTTCTCTCGCCTTGCCACTCATTGCAGTATTTTTTTCCTCTTCATCTGACATTTATATCCAAGAAAGTAAGATCCTTAGATAGGTGTGGTCTTTTCTAGGGAAAGAAAAAGTACATAATACAGTGAACTTCCAATAATCCGGCACCTTTAGGACCCATGGGGTCCCTGATTATAAAATATGCCGGAGTACCAGAAGGGGAGCAATGAGGGGTCTGGGATAGGGGGTGGGAGGTCGGCAGGGAACTGCACAGCGTGGGAGAGGGCGGCGCTGTGGGACCAATCCGGCAGCACCCCAGCTGCTCTGTCCCCGGCTTCCCCAAGTCCGCTGCTGCTGAAACTGACCAGCGGCTGACTTGGGAAAGCCGGGGGCAGAGCAGCTCCAATTGTCCGGCTGGCCAGAGCACTTCCGGGTTCCAGTTGGTGCCAGACTTATCAGGAGTGCCGGACCACTGGATGCCGGACAATTGGAGTTTTACTGTAAATAGGAAGGAGGGGAGTCCAGCCAGCCAAAACATTAACTCTTTCAGGTAACTTTTAAACATAAGCTGCTTTTTAATGGTGGCTGGGTGAATGGCTAAAGGTAGAGAAATGAAGGATTCCTGAAGTCATGTCATTTAAAATTGTGCTTGCTTAATTATTTAATAGTGTCTTCTTTTCAAGGATCTCAAAGCACTTAGAAGACACTAGATCCCACAACAAACCTGGGATGTTTAAGTGTTGTCTGGATATACTCCATCTTATTAATATTGGGAAGTGAAGCTAAAAAATCTTTGTAGTTGTAAATTGGATTGCATTTTTGCATATCAGTGTATTCAGAATTCCATGCTTGAGTAATATTCCAGCATAAATTACCTTTCATTCTGGAAGTTCCTCTGGGATGCAGTTGAGTGTTATGATGGGAAACTTGGCTTGTTTATGTAGCTTAGAAGAAATATTTCATCTTGCTGAGACTCTTGGAAAGTCCAAAAAAGTTGTATTTTTATTAACTTTATCTTGAGGCTCAGAGCTGCAAACTGTACCACAAATCATAGATACTTCTGCATGGAGTTCTTGATAAATAAATGATTTCACTAATGAAGAGGGGAGAGGAATAATGGGGAAAAAGATTAATAGAAAAATAATTAAAATAATCATTTTGATTAAAATTTAGTGCCCTGTGGATTACAGAAGTCATAAATATTTTACTCTTTCCGTTTAGGTCTTCCAAGGCCTTCTCTTCCACCTATAAGTTATAAAAGGCAAATAGACGATGACGACGATGAATATGATTCTGAAATGGATGATTTCATTGATGATGAAGGGCAACCCCAGGAAGAAATATCAAAACATATTCGAGAAATATTTGGCTATGATCGGAATAAGTAAGAAAAATTAAGAATATTTTCCCATTCTAAATTAATTTTGTTTGACCACCTCTTTTTTTCTGATATTGTAAAAGCTCAAAGTGTTGCATTCGGTGAATGGGAATTCTTTATTAAAACTTGTTTTAATGGATAATAACTAATCATAGAACTAAAAATTAATGGTAGCTTACTTTCAAATTATCATGACTTGATCACATTTATAATGTGCAAGCAAACAAAGTCCAAACAAGTAAGCGTGCGTGTATACATAAAGCTTACTTGTTTGTTTTGTAAAGTTGGTTCTGTTAAAGCATATTTTTATATATGTATACAGGCAGTCCCCGGGTTACGTACTAGACAGGGACTGTAGGTTTGTTCTTAAGTTGAATCTGTATGTAAGTCGGAACTGGCGCCCAGATTCAGCCGCTGCTGAAACTGACCGCCAGTTCTGACTTGGGGTTCTTAAGTTGAATCTGTATGTAAGTCAGAACTGGCGGTCAGTTTCAGCAGCGGCTGAATCTGGACGCCAGTTCCGACTTACATACAGATTCAACTTAAGAACCCCAAGTCAGCTGCTGCTGAAACTGATCAGCCGCTGATTCCAGGAAGCCCGGGGCAGAGCAACTGTGCCTCGGGCTTCCTGTAGTCAGCGCTGGTCAGTTTCAGCAACGGCTGACTTGGGGATGCCTGGGGCAGAGCAGCACCCCATCTGCTCTGCCCCAGGCATCCTGATTCAGCCACTGCTGAAACTGACCAGCAGCGGCTGAATCAGGACGCCTGGGGCAGAGCAGTTGGGGTGCTGCCGGGTTGGTCCAGTAGTGCCCAGAGCGGCGCTGCGGGACCAACCGGCAGCGCCCCAGCTGCTCTGCCCCAGGGTCCACAACAAAAGCCTGGTCTGCTGGGGGGGGGGGGTCTGCGCCCCCCCCCCCCCAGCAGACCAGGGACACGGGGAGCAAAGGCGCAGTGGCGGGGTGCCTCGCCTCTGAGGCTTTGCTCTGGCGCGGGACCCGCCACCGCTGCGGCTTTGCTCCCGGTGCCCCTGGTCTGCTGGGGACCATCTCCAGAAGACCAGGGGCACCACGAGCAAACCTGCCGGGGCTGCGGCTTTGCTCCCGATGCCCCTGGTCTGCTGGAGACGGTCCCCAGCAGACCAGGGGCACCGGGAGCAGCTTTTCTCGCCCCGGAGGTCGAGGTGGCTGACCGCTGCCTTCGAGCTCCGGGGCGAGAGAGCCCCGTTCGTAAGTGCGGATCCGCGTAAGTCGGGGACTGCCTCTAATATGCTTTAATATACTTTAATAGAGCCAACTGTACAAAGCTGAAAACAATTGAGCCAAATCAGCAGGAGAGAGAATTTAATCAGAAAAAAATGTGAATGATAATTGAGGATAGTTTAAAAACATCTTACTAAATGCCCCAAAAGCTACAATCCAACAACTGAGATGAAGGGCCACGTTGGTTAAAAAAAAAAAAAGTCTGAATAAGAGGGAAAGTGAATACAACTATAAAAAAAATTCTCTCTATATATTAAAAAAACTTTTCCTGCAGTATGACAGAATAAGGTCATCACGTAACTCTGCATCCTGCCTTGTTTTACCTTCTCTCTTTCCCTCCCCTTTCTCCAGTGCTTAGCTGTTGCGTAGGGCTGAGGAGGCCGCAGAGCTCTGGGGAAGGGGGAGACTGAAGCTGCAAACCACGTGGCTTTTCCCCCTCTGGTGTTCTGGGAGGGTTCGTGAGCTGTGCAGCCTCTCCTCTTATCCCTTCCACTCTCTCCTATGCTGGGGGGGGCAAAGCTGAAAGCCATGTAGCCTCTCCTCTTCCCCCTCCTTCCCCCCGGTGCTCCAGGGGGGCATCCCCCTCTCCAAGGTCTCCCCCTCTCTGGTGATCCAGGGCGGTGGAAGTTGCACCCCTTCCCTGCACCCCAGTCCCCTCACATACCACTTAGGTTGGGGGGAGGGCTGGGCCAGCATCACACTGACCGGCCCCCTTCCCTGGCTGCCGAGGGGAGGAAAGAGCCAGGGCCTGTGAGTGAGGGGAGAAGGCAGTGGGGCAAGAGTACAGGCAGCCTCGGGGCTGGGGCAGGGAGGAAGAGCTGGGGCTGGTGGGTGGGGTGGTAAGGCACCAGAGCAGGGCAAGAGTCGGGGTGTCCTTGGGTAAGTGGGGGGGAGAGCCTCAGCCCAACCCCCCGGCAGCCAGCGAGAGAGAGCTGGGTCAGCCTCAGCCTGGCCCAACTCCCAGCAACTGGAGGGATGAAGCTGGGCGAGCCTCAGCCCAGCTGAACCCCGGTGGCCAGGATGTGGGGAGAGCCGGGACTAGCCTGGCCTTGGGAGGAGCACGGGGGGAAGCAGCAGGCACGGGGAGAGACCTGGGGCAAGCCGGGGCTGCCACATCTCAGCCTGGTCCTCCCTGGTGGTGGGAGCAGGTGCTGGGGCTGTCTACCCCCAGAGAGTGGGGTGGGCAAGCGTAGCAAGCAGGGGGGTACTGTCCCCTAGTGATATCTAACATATGGAAGAAAGGAAACATTAACAGTGATGAAAATAAGTTGAAAGTTAGGAATACAGTAAAACTCCAATTGTCTGTCATCCAGTGGTCTGGCACTCCTGATAGTCCAGCACCAACTGGAACCCGGAAGTGCTCTGGCCAGCCAGACAACTGGAGCTGCTCCACGCCGCTTCCCCAAGTCTGCTGCTGCTGCTGCTGAAACTGACCAGCTACAGACCTGGGGAAGCAGAGCAGAGCAGCTGGGGTGCTGCCAGGTTGGTCCTGCAGTGCCACTCAGGTGAGGGGCGGTGCTGAGGGACCAACCTGGCAGCACCCCAGCTCCTCTGCCCTACGGTTTCCCCAAGTCCGCCGCTGCTGAAACTGTGACTAGCGGCAGACTTAGGGAAGAGAGGGCAGAACAGCTAGGGTGCTGCTCGGTTGGTCCCGCAGTGCCGCCCCTCACCAGCACCCGGTTCGCCCCATGCTGCACCGTTCCCCGCCAGACCTCTCCTTCCCCCCCAGACCCGTCACAGCCCCCCTGCCAGAGTACCTCCTGATACTCTGGCATATCTGATAATCTGGCACCCCCTGAGTCCCAAAGGTGCCGGATTATCGGAAGTTTGCTGTAGCAGAAAGTTGTTAATGGAAGCAAAGGGACAAGGAAATAGCTATAGCTGTCACAGTGCTGCCTTTTTGGCCACCCTTGGAGGGCGGGGATAGGGCCTCGAGTCTCTCTAAAAAGTCACATTGACACAGGGCCCACCTGCCCGAGTCTCTCCACAACATAAGGCAGAGCCTGTTGGCCCACTGGCCGAGGTCTTTGTGCAAAGTTAGTGACTGTCTCTTTAATGCAGGGCCCACTGGCCCAAGTCTCTAGACAGAGCCACCAGTTGGCCCTTTAAGGTAGGGCTCACTGTCACAAGTCCCCATGCACTGTCACTGATCGGCCCTTTACGACGCGGCTGCAGGGGCTGCGACAGCAGGTCACTGATGGGTTGAGGCTGCCCCCTTGGTAGTGGGTCCTCAGGCCGCCCTATTCCACTGGGTCCTGGCCCAGGGCCCTGTGAGTGGCAGGGTGGCCTGCTACTCCCTAGATGGGAATCCCACCAAAATGTGCTGAGGTTCCTGGGGCGCGAGAGGCTGCTCCTGGGCCACTTCCTAAATGGTCTAACAGGGTCTCTTCCTACATACTCGCGGGGTCCTCCACATTCCCAGGGGCGACTTCTCTGTGGACGACCGCGGAGACATCCCAACTGGCCCCAACATCTTCGTTGGCTTCTCCTGGAGTTGCTGGTTGATGCTGGTCAGGAGATCCCTTCCTGTGTCCTTCCCCTCCAGCTGCCAACGCAGACTGAGCCTCTCCCCAGGCTTTTATAGCTGAGCTGCAGCCTGGGCATGCTTGTTAGGGCTGCGGGAGCAGGGCCTCTGTAGTCAGGTATCCCTGGCTGAACCCTGCGAGTTCAGTATGGGGCTACTTCGCCCCATCACAAGCCAATAGAATTAAGGACAGTAAGAAGGATTTTTTTTTAAATGTTGGAAATGAAAAGAATCCTGATAGGTTTTTATTTAAATCGGGTATAACCAAAACATTATCAATAATCTAATAATCTCTGAAAGAGAGAATGCAGGCAGAATCCCAGCAGCAGAGTGGGGGTTATCCTGTTTATTGCACCCAATGTAGCATTTATGATTACCTGCCCTGTGGACAGGTGGCGTATGTGTGCATTCGATGCGAGGAGCTCCTGGCCCTTTGGGTGCATTTGGGCTTTGGAGACCAGGGTGGAGCTAAAGGAGGAGCTAAAGGAGGCTGAGAGGTACGTAGATGAGGCTTTTCGGGACACTGTAGAACTGTCCCACCTCCAGTCAGCCCCTGTGCTGTTAAGGAGGATGAAGGTCTCAGGGAAGGAGAACATTCAATTAGAGTAGAGGGAAACCATCCCATAGTTGGGATCCTTGTTCCAGATGATGTGGTATCCTCTCGCACTGAGGATATCTCGCCGGGGGAGTGAACTCCAGTTATTAGGAAAAGGCAGCTGTTAATACTGGGGAATTCAATCATTAGAAATATAGACATCTGAGTTTGTGATGACCAGGAGAATCATATGATGACTTGCCTGCCTAGTGCAAAGGTTGTGGATCTCTTGAGACACCTAGATAGACTTATGTGTAGTGCTGGGGAGGAGCCGGTGGTCGTGGTACCTGTAGGTACCAATGACACAGGGAAGAAAGAGTAGGAGAGAGGTCCTGGAGGCCAAATTTAGGCTGCTAGGAAAGAGATTGAAATCCAGGACCTCTATGGTGGCATTCTCTGAAATGCTTCCAGTCCCACGCACAGGGCCAGGTAGGCAGGCAGAGCTTCAGAGTCTCAATATGTGTTTGAGATGATGGTGTAGAGAGGAGGTGTTTAGGTTTATTAGGAAATGGAGAATCTTTTGGGAAAGGGGGAGTTTATACAGGAAGGATGGGCTCCACCTAAACCAAAATGGAACTAGACTGCTCGCGCTTTACTCTACGACCTTTTAAAAGTTGTTTTTAAACTAAGGGCTGGGGGAAAGCCGACGGGTGTGGAGAAGCACATGGATTGGACGAAGACATCTCTGAAGAGAGGGTCTATTAATAGAGAGAGAAGGTCTTTTCATGAATATTTAAGAGGGAAGGTCCTTGCATGGATTGATAACTGGTTAAAAGACAGGAAACAAAGGATAGGAATAAATGGTAAGTTCTCAGAATGGAGAGAGGTAACTAGTGGAGTCTCCCAAGGTTCTGTCCTGGGACCAGTCCTATTCAACTTATTTATAAATGATCTGGAGAAAAGGGTAAACAGTGACGTGGCAAAATTTGCAGATGATACTAAACTGCTCAAGATAATTAAGATCAAAACAGATTGTGAAGAGCTTCGAAAGATCTCACCAAACTAAAGTGATTGGGCAACAAAATGGCAAATGAAATGTAATGTTGATAAATGTAAAGTAATGCACTTTGGAAAAATAATTCCAACTATACATACAAAATAATGGGAACTAATTTAGCTATAACTACTCGAGAGAGATCTTGGAGTCATTGTGGATAGTTCTCTGAAAACATCCACGCAGTGTGCAGCAGCAGTCAAAAAAAAACAAACAATGTTAGAATGAATTAAAAAGGGGATTGAGAATAGGACAGAGAATATCTTATAGCTTCTATATAAATCCATGATATGCCCACATCTTGAATACTGCATACAGATATGGTTGCCTCGTCTCAAAAAAGATATATTGGCATTGGAAAAGGTTCAGAAAAGAGCAACAGAAATTATTAGGGATTTGGAATGGGTCCCATATGGAGAGAGATTAAAAAGACTGTGACTTTTCAGTTTAGAAAAAGAGGATACTAAGGGGGGGATATGATAGAGGTCTATAAAATCATGACTGATGTGGAAAGAAAAGTTATTTACTTATTCCCATAAGAGCTAGGGGTTACCAAATGAAATTAATAGGTAGCAGGTTTAAAACAAACAAAAGGAAGTTTTTCTTCACTTGGTGCACAGTCAACCTCTCAAATGCCTTGCCAGAGGATGTTGTGAAAACCAGGACTTTAACAGGTTTCAAAAAAGAACTACAGGTTGTGTATCCCTTAACTAGGACTCTCTGGTCCAGCAACATTCATGGTCCGGTAGAACCATGGATATTCCTGGCTCACAGAACCCAGGTATAGGGAGGTTGCGCTCCAGGGCAGGGAGTGGCGGGGGTGTGCGGAGACTCATCCAGGAGCCAGGGCGCAGAGGAGTGGGAAATGTAGCAGGGAGCTCTAATGTTAAATATTTATTCTGTATTCAACATTATACAGTAAACTTCTGTTAATCCGGCACCTTTACGACCCAGGGGGTGCCGGATTATCAGATATGCTGGAGTACCGGAAGGCGGGCTATGAGAGGTCTAGGGAGCGGGGCGTGTCGGCGGGGAACTGCGCAGTGTGGGAGAGGGCACCGCTGCGGGACCAACCCGGCAGCACCCCAGCTGCTCTGCCCCCGGCTTTCCCAAGTCAGCAGCTGCTGAAACTGACCAACGGCTGACTTAGGAAAGCCAGGGGGCAGAGCAGCTGGGGTGCTGCTGGGTTTGTCCCGCAGCGCCACTCAGGTGAGGGTTGGTGCTGCGGGACAAACCCGGCAGCACCCCAGCTACTCTGCCCCCGGCTTCCCCAAGTTAGCTGCTGCTGAAACTGACCAGCGGCTGACTTGGGGAAGCCAGGGGCAGAGCAGCTCCAATTGTCCGGCTGGCCGGAGCACTTCCGGGTTCCAGTTGGTCCCGGACTATCAGGAGTGCTGGACCACTGGATGCTGGACAATTGGAGTTTTACTGTAGGATCTTCTTGCCTAGCTCTTCAGTTTGTGTTAACTGCTTTGTCAGATCTCTTGATATATTTGTTGCATAGAACAATAAACATGCACACATTGGCACAGAATTGAAACCTATAATTTGCCTCACTTCATAGACTGCTTCCTTTCGTAATCTATATTTTTAAACTTAATGTTATTTCAAAAACTTCGTTTGTCTTGATAAAATCATATTTTCTTTGATACATTGGGGCAACTTTAATAGAGTTGCCATGAACACATAACCCACCATATGAATTATTATTTTGAATACTATCAGATGAACATTTTTTACTTGAAGATTTGTGAAGCAAACGTATTATCCTCTTCTGCTTGTAATTGTTCCTCCATAGCTGTTCTGCCAGTCAGTATGGCTGTCATTAAAATATCATGATTGTTCAACCACAAGAGGTGACCACCTCACACTGTTGAATTGTGTGAAGGAGGAAACAGTTGCCTACTTTTTCTACTTGACTTTCATTTGTCATTTTTGGTGGATGGGCAAGAAGATGGGTAACTAAACGATCATAGTTGAAGGTGAGGAAATGAGTAAAACTATTCTAATAGACTAAAAAAAGCCTGGCATACTGTCAAGAACTTTTCTTTTATATCTTTTAACTTTTTCTTTTAATCCAAAGATTAAATCATATGGATACATGTGTTTTCTAATGAAGAATACTAGGCATTTTGTGTGTTCTTAGGGACACTTGGACCTGTGAGAGCAGGTGTGATATAGTTTGCACTGCAACAGATATGAAACATCACAAGTGTCAGGTGTGCTGCATAGGACAGGACGTGCTTTCTGTAATTCACTCCTGAATGTTGGTTAACATACTTGGTTAAGTTAAAGTATGTTTATTATTTGTTGGATTAAAACTTGATTTTAATTTTTTGGAGAAATGTGATAGGGTATAGTTTTATTTTAAAAAATCATGCCTGTTCATAATTCAGTTGATTTGTATTAGTATAGATTAACTCTAATATTTTTTCATTCTATTGGATTAAATATAAGTGTTTCCTTTCAGGTATAAAGATGACAGTGATTATGCCTTACGTTACATGGAAAGCAGCTGGAAAGAACAGCAGAAAGAAGAGGCCAGGAGGTATGTATTAGATTTAAGTTTTGGTAGCAAGAGTTTTCTTCTGTTTGCTGCTAGAATCTTTAAGACATACAGTTGAATTAAAATGCACATTTGGCAAATTAAATTTGGCCCTGAATATAAACTTTGTGAATACACAAAACTTAAGGGCAAAAATCTTCCATGAGCGTCTTATAGTCAAAATTTTTTAACAACCCTTGTAGTTTATCACTTAAAGATTGTAGAATTTTGCTCATTCTTGAGCTGGAAAAAGGAATGGACTAGTAGGTGCATATATAAACATTGTCCTGACGCAAAAATGCAAAATATAGTAGTGTAAAATAATGAAAAAGAAAGCAGATTTTTGAATTTCAGTTATGTAAAGCTGGGGCTTCTCTTCAGTGAAAATGATACAGGCCAAGAGTCTGGTAGTTTTGAAAGTGAATGTGGTGCATTTATAAAACATACTCATTGTTTTACGCCAATTGCTGAGTACTGGAACTCATATAGGCAGAGTTACATAAGTTTCCTTTTTCCATTATTAGGCCTTTACATTGTCCTTCAAAAGGTGTGTAAGATATTACATACTTGCAGCTTCTTACCAAGGATGGCCAGTAGGTCTTCATTGCGTCCCCATGTATACCAATTCCTCTCACAAAGTTAGCCTGCAATTTGGAGTTGGAGGAACTAAGCCCCAACATTTGGGGCTGCCGGAGGTGGGGCCGTGCATGCGCCGTGTGCCCAGTGCGGGGGCCGTGCATGCGCCGGCAGCCCAGGGCACAAGAATGGCTCAGGCTGTCCCTGGTCACTAAGCAGGCACACATAAATGCCCCAGAGGGCGCCATGGCACCCGCAGGCACCATGTTGGGGACCACTGGAGTAAGGGCATGTCTAAACTACATCCCTCTTTCGAAAGAGGGATGTAAATTAGACAGATTGAAAGTGCAAATGAAGCAGAGATTTAAATATCCCGCGCTTCATTTGCATAATCATGTCACAGCATTCTTTCGAAAAGAGGTATTTTGAAAGTGAAACTGCCATCTACATGTGGTTCTTTCAGGGGAAAAAAAACCCTTTTTCGAAAGATCCTGTACTCCTCGGATCTTTCGAATAAGGGTTTTTTTTCAAAAGAACCATGTCTAGATGGAGGTTTCACTTTCGAAATGCCCTTTTTCAAAAGAATGCTATGATGCTATTATACAAATGAAGCGCAGGATATTTAAATCTCCGCTTCATTTTCATTTTCGATCTGCCTGATTTACATTCCTCTTTCGAAAGAGGGATGTAGTTTAGACATAGCCTCAGTGTCCAGTCTTTTACTGAATGCTACACAACAGCTTTTCTTCACCAAGCTATTTGATTGGTACCCTGTAACAAGGGTTGATCACCTGGTTCCCTGTTTTACTGGAAAAAATATTTCTAAAGGTAGTAGATGCTCCCCTTAAAAGTCTAAGGAACGAATGGTATTAATTGCAAAGCACTTCTGGAAAATCTTCTCGTTGCCTCAAAATGCTTCCAACCAAATATCCTAGGCATATTGTGCAGTTTTGAAGTGAAGAGAGATCTTTCTGACACATCAAACTTAAAATTCTGGATACTATGTGTGACAGACAGAGCCAGGTCTGGACACAGCTGAGGGTGTCCGCTCAAGACGAATTGCTCAAATTTGGGACTCCTTGCAGCCCCCCGACTGGTGAACTTTCCAAACAGGCCACAAACCAGTTCCACAGAGCGCTTCAGCTGCCTGCCTGAAGCCTCACGAGCAAAACCCCTTCGACACCCCAGCAATATCCGTGCCCCAGATGCCCTGGGCCTCATACACAGGTGGGGGAGGTCTTATAACCCAATCCCACCTACCCTGAACAAGTTCTGTCCCGGTTCCAAGAAACCATCCACAGATCCCAGGCCAATTTACACTCTGGATCTTACCCACAAATCACACTGAGCCAGTCCTTTAGAATCTACAATCTAAAGGTTTATTACTACAAGAAAGAAAAGCATGAGAGTAAGGTTGTTAAAGAATCATACATTACATGCATCGAGTTTCCCAGTTCTCAATGCAGGCTCTAGCAGAGATGTTATAGCTGCTGGCTTAAAAGTCCTTGTTGCACATCCTGTAGCAGGATGGGTCCACAGTTCTTCCCGGCTCGTGATTCCCTGCGAGGCCGCATCTGGGGTCAGAAGCAGATCTGAAGACAACATGGAGTCGACCACATGGCCTACTTATACCCCCTCCTGGCTTCTTCCAAGCCAGGAGGGAGTCACATGGCCAGTGGCCAGGTGTGTCTTTGGCCTTCAGAGGCCCATTGTAGCTGGAGCTTCACTCATTAGCATGTCCACAGGCAAACATTCCTAGCCCATTACTCAAGCACATTCAGAAAGATTTCCAGTCTCCATACAGAGTACAGATTCCTAACTCCACACACAGACATTATACAGATATATAAAGAGCAGATAAAGAATCAGAAGAAAGTAAGCTTTTGTTTGACCCCTCACATGGCCCCTTTGTACCACTTTTGGGGTGAACACCCCCCCATGGGTGTAGCAGTGACCCGGCTGCTCCCCTCACAATTCAATAACGTGACACCATGCAGCTTTCATTTAAAAATAAATGCAATATCTTAAGCCAAACTACAAATATTTGAATACATGGTGTATGTATTACTTTAACTTAAACTCTGAATTTGTGTGTCTTAGTTTTTCTATGTGAAAAGGAGAGCAGGACTTGTACATGTTAATGTCTCCTGGGTAGCATTGTGTAAAGGATGTGATATCTTCTCTTATTTGACAGTTTGAGACTTGGTGTTCAAGAGGACCTAGAGGAGATGAGACGTGAAGAGGAGGAATTGAAGCGTAAGAGACAGGCAAAGAAGCTGAGGACACATTAACTGATTTACAGTGGTTTTGTTCTCTTTGACCTGGTCACCCTTTTGCCTCCATATATCAGCTGTTATAGTACAATGTTAGTTTTTATTTGCTTATTGGAGAGCAAGAGAATATGTAAGGGAGGAAAGGGCATTGAAAAACAAGGCTTTAGTTTAACCCTAAAAATATTTATTTTTAATACTTGCCAGGGTTAATTTTTTACAAAAAGAAACTAATGCAGATTTTTGGAATAAAAGCTATTAATGAATGTTTCCATTAACTAAATTAGTTGTTAAAAATGCCAGCAGAAGTATTGACTAACTATGCACTGGTTTGCAAGATATATATGGGCCCATACAACAGTAAATCAGATTTGCATTCTTCATTGACATGTGAAAAATATGACTTCCATTTGTGTTCCTTGGTTATTCTTGAGAGATAAAGATACTGCTTTGTGTGTCTAAAATCTCCTGAGTTAGGATCCCTCAAAATATGGAAATATCTTCTATTCAAAACAAATTGGTTGTAACTTTCAGCCATTGCCACTGATGTTTAAAGCAATAAAATAATGTTTTTCTGATTTGAGAGCCCTTGTGTCTTAACAAAAATAGTAATTAAATAATCAGAAGAACCTTTGATTTCTAAAAAATGCATGTCATTCATTATACCTTGCATTTAGCAGTGTGACCAAAAGATTGCATTGGAGTTTTTATGTCTGGAATGTCAATGCCAACCTATTTCAGTAAAACATAGATAATAAAAATTTTTCCTGAAAAATAGGAATTTCCAGTGTTTGTCTATAACTTGTACTTTTTGGCTTGTGAATTTTAAAATCGGTGTTACAATTTCAGCTGTTTTTACATATTGAATGTACAGTACACTTATGTTTTCTCTTGCATTAAAAATCAGGGTTTTAAAATATGAAGCAGCTATTTATGCAAGCAGTTCCAAAGTCTGGAAGAGTACATGGTTGTTAAGTTGTGTGAAATACAGAATTTTCAGATATTTTCTGATCAAGCCAAGATGCACTTGCAATTCCTCTGTGATATCAAATAACTTGGCAATTGTCATTCTGAATTAACTAGTGAATGCTTCTGATTTAATTTTAGCAAACCAAAAATTTAAATGTAATGTGTATCAAGAGAGTTCCCTCTATTTTGATGCCAATATTGCACCTTTATTTAAAACTATGCACTACAAAGATAAGTTTCCTCTCAGTAAATAAGCATATAAATAATAGGCACAGGGTTCATCTAAATCTGCAGAGATTGCACTCTAGGTTCACAGTCCTAACTTAATGATGCATTACTTTGTATCCCCCAGGCTACTATGATATATAATCTCAGCAAAGTTGAAGTATCACTACTATACTCTGCTTCAAGCCTTAGCTCACCATTTGTAGTACTTCTGCCATTAGATACTTAAACTATTGCTAACTTCTAATGCCAGGAGCATTTGGCATAGTGCTAAGAGGTTATTGGGGTAAGTGGAAGAGACTGGCTAAGGAATACGTAAGGGTTGGGGGAAGAGAAATTGCATGCAAAACGAGAAGACGCACAAGGAAGAAGGGAACTTATTCCATCAGAGAGTATTTCGTCTCATTGCTGCCTCCAGAAATACCATTTCTAGCATCAAAATGGAAGCACCAGGTTAGCAGGTGACTTGACTCGTAAGGAAAAAAGAGGTACTGTCCCTATTATAAACTGGTTTTGGCAGTGGTGTAGCAGTCCACCTTTTCAACTCATTGCTAAAATGAATGAACCCTTTGGATAGTCGTTACAGGTTTATGTAGTTTTAGTTAACAGAGATATCCAAATGAAGGTAACTACCAGTGTACCTCTGTATTTTTAAAAATGGTATATTGCATAACTTAAAAACAGGTCCATCTTTATTGTACCTGCTCAATATATTTGAGATAATGCAAGATACTGTAACCTCATTGGTTGATTATTTATGTGTTATTGTATGTTTGCCTCTTCTTAATGGGACCAGTTGAAATTGTTTGCTGTCGTTCTACCATTATCCACTCAGACGATGACTGAATGTTGGGACCTTGACGAAGTTGCTGTTTTTTTAATTTTTAAACTGAACTGAACCTCTAGATCTTGGTCATCCCAGATAACTATATTAGTCACAAACAATAATCTGAATTGTTGAAAAATCTTTGGGAAAAAATACACTATTTATCCACTGAAATTTTGAAGTGTATATTAGAAAATGACACCACCAAAATATTCAATTTAGAGCTAAATCTGCATTTTTGGATAAAAAAATAGGTGAAATAAAATCCTGATTATCCTTTTTTAACTCACTTGATTGGCAGTGATGTTGTAATTAATCACTATTACAAGATTTGTTGAACTCTCTAATCTTGAAAGCACTTGGTTGTTGTTTGTCTTGTAGAAGATGACTGGAATATAGTCTCTGTTGTCAGTCTTTCTCAAGCACAGTACATCTTGTGTTCTATTTGTTCCCTCA
The DNA here is from genome assembly GCF_052426305.1 of Pelodiscus sinensis. Classification (NCBI taxonomy): domain Eukaryota; kingdom Metazoa; phylum Chordata; order Testudines; family Trionychidae; genus Pelodiscus; species Pelodiscus sinensis. The sequence goes on along the minus strand of NC_143056.1, from coordinate 114,325,122 downwards.
CAAAAATAATCATGGTTTAAAATTTGTTCTTAATATTTCATATAAAAACGTAATTAATCTTTGTAATCTTAGCATCCAAGAAATATTTTCTCCTAGCTGGTAAGGGCTACTAATGTTTTTGCAAATTTTGTACAATTAGATTTTAATTAACATGTCTTTGTACATTTACTGCATTCTTTGTAAATCAGTTGGAAAAATACTAAAACATTATTTTTTAAAAAAATCCTAGCTTAAAATTCAAAAATCTGTTTATTCTACCAGATGCTTAATTTTATTTTGTTAATGTAATCAATGCCTGATAACTCTTCAAAAGACTTTGGAGTAAAAAACAAAAAATACTCAACCACCTATTCCTGCTTATGAGGATTACATTTAAGCTAGTGACTTTATTCATAATTAAATGTTTGTTTGGGTTTTCAGATATTTGTTTGAAGATGTGCCTTTTTTTTACTAAATTGTGTCTAAAATCTATTCATGAATGAAGGAGTCTATAAAAATAAAGGTTAGTCTGTTTCTGATATCACAGATGACATATACTTTAAACTTGGTTGTCTGAAATAAGTTTTCATAAAACCTTTCCAGGTTAGACTTCAACTGCACAAGTACAGTAGCTATTTCTTTACTTATATTACTAAAAGTCATTTAAGGGCACTTTGTATTAGACTTTTTTGAAAATGTTTTGTATTTACAGTTCAGCTGTACTTACACTTCACAGCAGTGACCTCGGGAGGTCAGGGTAACACATCACAGGAAGCCTTAGTGTGCAACTCTGTACTGTGCTTTAAAGTAGAAATATTTCAATGTATGTGAAATAATTTCTTCACTGGAGTCTGGAATTATTTTTGTGTAATCCCTAAATTTGTGCAGGAAAGGTTGTTTTTTAATAATTGAAACTCAATCTAGTATCTCAAACATACTTCTATAAATATAAGAGATAAATATAGGAGACCAAAACACAGAAAGAAAATATATGGAGAGAGACTGGTGTTTAAATTGTGATGAATGTACTTGACTTTTATTTATTCTGGTGAGTGTGATGCAATATTGAATTGTCAGTGCGTAATTGAGTGCTTACTGTGTTAGCCTATGATTTTCTTTGAGGGTTTCATTTGTGCACAATGTTTTTTACACAATGTGACAAATAGCGTAAAAACTTACATAGCTTAACTGTTTTCTGGGTGCTGTCAAGAAAATGTATATACTTTTTGCACATGCACAGTGCAGATAAAAGTTTTGCATATGTATAAATTACAGACATTAAACATTTTATTTATATTTTTCATTGGTTTGCATTAATTTATAGAATATTTATGCTATTTTTCTCTCCCAGACTCCTTACAAGATACTAGGTGAGCCCCAGTTGTCCTAAAGGGAGAGAAACTGCTTGTGTAGCCAACCTGAATATATGAAAATCTAGCAATGTAACTCAGCCATTCAGGAAGGGATGTAGTGTTTATTATCTTGATATATGGCAATGTATTCTTGTGACTTTCTATAGTTTCAAATGAGTATCTCTTAGGATAATCAAAGTATAGATTGAAAACTGCAGCCTTCCTTTCATCTGTTCCATTTATTATAAGAGAAAGGGATTTTGTACACTCTTATTTGGTTTGTTTCAGTACCCTTCACAATTGTATAAGTACCACTCTACTCTCAATTCAGACGATTTTAATAGAGGGGCACAGATTGGACATTTTCTATTTTAAAAATACCTCCTGAAATGGTAGGCAGTAACCCAACACCAGCCTTGCAAATAAATTTAAAATTCCATATGATGGCTTGTTTAAAAAGCAAACATTGACACTGCACAGTGACAAACCATCCCTCCATTCAGTGCTGACTCCATCCTTATGCCCAACCTATTTGAGACTTTTTGCCTAGTTTTGCTGGCAAGTTGGGGCCTCCAGGGAGAGTTGGTGGAATAGTGTGCCATGCAGAGTTTCAGCTCTGATCATAGAATTATAGAACACTAGAACTGGAAGGGACCTCAAGAGGTCATCGAGTCCAGTCCCCTGCCCTCATAGCAGGACCCAGTATCGTCTACACCATCCCTGATAGATGTCTGTCTAACCTGCTCTTAAATATTTCCAGAGATGGAGATTCTACAACTTCCCTGGGCATCTTATTCCAGTGTTTCACCACCCTGAGAGGAAGTTTTTTCTAATGTCCAACCTAAACCTCCCTTGCTGCAGCTTAAGCCAATTGCTTCTTGTCCTATCCTCAGAGGCCAATGAAAACAATTTTTCTCCTTCCTCCTTGTGATACCCTTTAAATATCTGAAAACCGCTATCGTGTCTCAGTCTTCTCCTTTCCAAACTAAACAAGCCCAATTCTTTAAGTCTTCCCTCATAGCTCATGTTCTTTAGACCTTTAATCATTCTTGTTCTTCTCTGGACCTTGTCCAGTTTCTCCACATCTTTCTTGAAATGTGGTGCCAAGAACTGGACACAATACTCCAACTGAGGCCTAATCAGCGCAGAGTAGAGCAGAAGAATGACTTCTCGAGTCTTGTTCTCAACACTCTTGTTAATGCATCCCAGAATCACGTTGGCTTTTTTTTTTTTTTTTTTTTTTTTTTTTTTTTTTGCATCAGTGTCACACTGTTGACTCATATTTAGCTAGTGGTCCACTATGACCCCTAGATCCCTTTCAGCAGTACTCCTTCCTAGACAGTTGCTTCCCATTCTATATGTGTATGATGATGCAGCTTTTATGTTCTTGTTGACCAACTTCAGAAATATAAAGACTTGGAGCCTGTTTCTCCAATACCTCATCCCTCATGGTTGTTTATACCCATGAAAATCGGATGTCAGTACAATTCTGATTTGGTAGCAATTTGCATTCCATGCATGAGGGTAAATGAATACCTGGGGTGCAAGGTAGTAGAAATAGGGTCATCTGCTTCCCTTTTTTGAGAGGACCAAATGAGTTGGTGATTTTGGGGGTACACTTGGAAGCAGAAACTAACTCCAGATGTCATATTTTGCCAGTTGAATATCAAATAGTGTCCTAATAATACATTGTTTTGCTTTTAAACTGTGTTTTTCCAAGTTTTGTTTCCTTTACTGCAGTTCTATTTATTTGAAATTATTGTATGATTTCTTGATCACTAGATTCTTGGATACACTGAGCATATTACATTTTAATTTTGTCTTCGTGCAGGTTGTAATCAGTTTCCTAGAGTAACTTAGACTATTGCTGATTTAATGTTAGGCCAACCCTGCCTGAGAGTTGCTTTTTATGGCTACAGCCAGCGGCTTTACCCAGAAGAGATCTGGTTCTCAAGTTGCCTTTGGAAACTTCATTCACAGCTCTGTGCGCTGGTGTCAACTGAGCTGTTTCCATTCCCTCAACAGGCTTTTCCTCACCATTTCCTGCAGATTGGGAAGTTTTTCAGGTCAGCGTGTGCATTTCCAATGCTGTTTGTGCCCAACTCCTCATTTTCCTCTCGATGAAAGATAGGCCACCGATGCTTGTTTTCCCTTTCTGGATAGATTTATCGTTTGGATTCAGTTTGCTGAAAACTTCCCGTTCCTTACTGTGGTTCTGGTGACTGGATCGGCAGGCTTCATTCCATGTGCCATGAAACTGGTAGCCAAAATTTCATTCCTTGTTTCTAAAATGACACTGCAGTTCATTTCAAAATGTTGACACCATCTGTTAATGTTTTGCATGTTTGCATGTTCGTGCCAGAGTGATATTGTAGAGAATAAAAGCATTGATTTTTTTTTTCTGTTCAGCACAAGGGCCCATGTCTGAATTTATTTGCACTCATCCAGCTAGAGTTTCAAGCCTAACGCCTCAGATTTTATTGGACTTCTGCCCATTTTGTATACATCAGACAAAGGATCTTGTACTCCAGTGGTTTAGAGTCTTGTGTACACTGGAATTGCTTGAATCATGCTGAAACTTTCAGTTTGGTTCAGCTACCAGTTACAAATCCAGTGTAAGATGTTACTCTTCTCTGCCATTTGTGCCATATTCAGCTTTGTTAGCATTTCTAGCATAGCCTCAACTGCAATTCTCTTTTCTGAACAAGATCAGATTTCATCCAAACTACCAGGGTGTGCTGCATCTTAGCAAAAAATGACTCCTTCTGTTCAGCTAGTCCTTGAACAGATTCAACTAATGTGAAGATGACCTATAATGTTAAAATGAAAAATGTCCTTGTAATGATAGGCATTGGAAGTTGGTGGATGCTGAACCCTACCGTGTGACTGGAATGTAATGGGTTCCCAAGATAAGTGTATGGAGGGGATGGTATTATGGGACTACCTACAATGGGACATGTGGCCCATTGGCAATTTCCAGTAACAAAAATCCCCAACTGCTGGAGTTGGGGAACACTAGATGGGGTATGGCTGTGAATTAGACAGCTCTTTCCCATGTATCAGCCTGGTGGGTCTTGCCCACATGCTCAGAGTCTTACTGTGAATGCCCCATATATGGAGTAAGGAATTAATTTTCCCCCAGGTCAGATTGGCAGAGACTTTGGAGTTTTTTTCATCTTCCTCTGCAACATAGGGCACAGGGCATTTGCAAGTTTAAACTGGTGTAAATGTTAAATGTTCTGTAACTAGAAGTCTTTAAGCAGTGATTTGAGGGCTTCAGTAACTCAGCCAGAGGTTAGGAGTTTATTACAGGAGTGGGTGAGGCTTGAGTTAGATGATCATGGTGGTTCCTTCTGACCTTAAAGTCTATGGCTGTGTCTACACTGGCATCCCTTTCCGGAAAAGGGATGCTAATGTAGCACTTTGGAATAGGCAAATCTGCGGGGGATTTAAATATCCCCCGCGGCATTTGCATTAACATGGCTGCCGCTTTTTTCCGGCTTGGGGATAAGCCGGAGAAAAGCGCCAGTCTAGACGTGATTCTCCGGAAAATAAACCCTTTTCCGGAGGATCTTTTATTCCTACTTGAAAGTAGGAATAAGAAATCCTCTGGAAAAGGGTTTATTTTCCGGAGAATCACATCTAGACTGGCGCTTTTCTCTGGCTTATCCCCAAGCCAGAAAAAAGCGGCAGCCATGTTAATGCAAATGTCGCGGGGGATATTTAAATCCCCCGTGGATTTGCCTATTCCAAAGTCTACATTAGCATCCCTTTTACGGAAAGGGATGCCAGTGTAGACGTAGCCTATGAGTCTTATATGACTGAGGCCCAGTCATAAAAAGCAGTCTTTTTCAGCACTCCCATGTTACCAGACTTTTTAAATGTGGTACTGGAAGCCTGCCAAGGTCAGTAGCATGTGCTGAATGTTCAGAGTAAACAGAATAAGAGCTGGCTTGCATTTCAACTAATGTATCAATATGCACCATGCTATGGTACTGTCATCACAATCGGTTGGGGCATGGAATTAGCTACTTGAGGGGTGTGTTTTTAAAAAAAATTATAAAAAAATATAAATAAGGAACTTCGTAGAATAAAGCACCTTTGCAGAAAATGTTAATTTCCCCAATTCCTATTTCCTGTCTTTATGCTCCAGCTAGGATTCCATGGTAGCGCTGCTGACGTGATGCATTTAGTTGTCGCATTTAGCCTGTTCAGTCTGGATGGTGCAAGTTTTATTTTAATATTCTGTGGAAGTAAGTAGGTGTGTCACAAGACTGGCACTGGGACACCGGGCATCTTGAGATTGTTTAAATCCAGCATTGGTAGTCGGCAAAAGTAGTTTATGAATAATGGCGCTGAGGCGGTAAAATATGTAGTTATAGTCCTGTCCAAAAGAGGCAGTATAGCATCTGCCACCTTGCTGAATGCCCAGGACCAAGAAAGGTCAAGCCACAATGGGCAAAGAGATTGACCTACCCCTTCTTAGAAGCCAGTGCTGCTGCTGCCTGTATTATCCTGTTCTTCATTTATCACCAAGACTTAATTCTCTGAGGCTGTCAGTCTGTCCAAATTTAGATGTCTTGGAACATCAGTTCTATTGCTATTAGCTTAATTTGGACATTATATCACATACCAATATAGGGCAGAGACTCGTAGAAAAGTTTATCTCAAGGACACTACTAACACATTTCCTATAGTTCTAAGGGTTTTTTTGGATACATTTCATTAGAGGATTCAGTTTAATATTGTGAGAACAAAATTAAAATATGATGAGGATTACACCTTTTCTTTTTTGCACAGTATGAAACAATGAGTTTTCAAGACTGATAGTTTGAAAGGGGGCCTCAACAGATAATGTGTTCTGGACTAGTTCAGCAGTTTCCTAGGCCTGATGGGCTTCTTCCTCAGCATCTGAGAAATTGTAGCTCATGTGCCTTACTTTTCTACCCATCCCTGATCCATTACATATTCCTTTCACAGAAAACACTTCTGAACTATAAAGGATTGACTGGGTAAAATTCAAACCTGATTTTTTCCATTATCTTGAATGTGGGCAGAGCATTGGTATTCTCAAACCTTGTAAACGCACAGCTTTAACAAATGTTCACTGTGAACAGGGCAGCAATTCTTCTGAAAACATCTAACAATTCAATAATCTAACTTCATCTTACATTGTTTGTCATGATTATGAGGGTTAGCCAGCAGCCTGGGGATTAAGGGGTAACTACACCTAGCCAGGTGGAGTGACCAATAAGAATGTAGGTGGGATTTTTCAAACTGGGACAAAGGAATTTGGGTTTTTCCTTTGTCTTTTTGTCTCTCTGAGAGCTCTCTGCAGCTACAGAGAGGGACAAGCATGTCTCTCTCTCTCTCCAAGACACATTCTTCATTTTCTGTAAGTAGGGTAAAGTTTAGGTAGTTTCGTTAGGTTTTATTGTGTTATGGATTGGGTATGGGATCTGATGTCTGGCACTGCTTAAAAGATGTTTTGGCTTTTCTTTGTACTAAGTTCTAGGCCCATGGAGTTTCTCCATGAGTATATTTTGTTACCTTCCTCTCTAGTCATTATACTTGCAACCAGAATATTGTTGTAATAATAAAAGTTCTTTCTTTTCTTTTATTAACCTGGCAGTGGTTAATGGTGTGCCCTGATTTTTGTTTTAGGGGGAAGATTTCCCAAATGGTCTTTCCCCTGGTTTCTTTAGCAACATTTGGGTGGTGGCAGCGGAAGTTTTATTCCCAAGATCTAGGTTTTTAAGATCTTGGGGGAAGTTTTATACCAAAGCCTGGTAGATAAGGCTTTGGGGTACAGTTGCTGGCCCCCACTTCTGCATTTATCATGCCAGAGTGGGGAAGGAGCCATGACATGTTCTTCTGTACTTTTGTGCATGCGAGAAGGTGAGCAATGGTGTTCTGCGCAGGTTTAGACTTTAATTTGTTGAAAAGATAGTTGCAAAAAATAAGCAAAGAGCAGTTGAAGGCAAGAGATGTCTGCCCAGTAAATATCAGTCATGTGTATTTAAAAGAATCCCCAGGTGTTTCAAATGTTTTCTAGGTTTTGGAGTCTCCCGAAGTTGGTTCATCAAGGACTCGTGACCTCAAAGTGCTGGAAACTCTGGCACCTATTCAGCATAGCATTTAAGCACAAGTAGTTCTATTGACTTCATCAGGACTACTCCTGTGTAAGTGCTTTGCTTGATTGGGATCAGTGTGCTTTAGTACCTTAGGATTCTATCCTGCAGGGTAAGTTTTCCTCACCCCTATTTTCTACATTTAGAAACCACATATGAGCTTGCAGTTGCTATCAGGGCTGGTACCCTAATACAAAGCTAAATATTCCCTCAGAATTTTGATACGAGAAATTGGATTCTCTCTGAATATGTCAAGTCCATATGGAGCCCCCAATCTCCCACGCTCTGTGGGTCAAGGCGTACTGGAGCATAAATAGGCTACTACCAAATGTATGGTCCAATTTGGTAAATGTCATAGTCATGAGATTTTTAAAATAGTAAATTTCATTATTTCAGTTATTTAAATCTGAAATTTCATAGTATAATTTGAGGGGGTCTTGACACACACAGGAATTGTGGTAGTGTGGATTTATTATTGGAGGGGATGCAGTATTGCTGTTCTTAGTTCTGTGCTGCTGCTTTCAGAACTGGGCAGCTGCAGAGCAGTGGCCCCTGGCTAGGAATGTAGCTCTGAAGGCAGAGCCACCAGCAGCAGCAGTTCAGAAGTACGGATGGCATTACATAGTATTGCCACCCTTACATCTGTGCTACTGCCTGCAGAGCTGAGTCTTCAATCAACAGCTGCCTCTCTCCAGCCACCTAGATCTGAAAGCAGTGTAAAAGTAAGGGTGGCAACACCACAACCCTCCTAAAATAATCTGTAATGCCCTACAACTCCCCTTTGGGTCAGCACTCCCAATTTGATAGACACTGATTTTCTCTGTAAAATCTGTATAATATAGGGTACAAGCATACAAAATCCCAGATTTCATGGGGGAGACCAGATTTCACAGTCCATGACATGTTTCTCATGTCTATGAATCAAAGTGCCCTTTCATCATTTTCCATCTGTGTGTGGATTTATTTCATCCGTGTGTGGAATAGTTTTTTAATGTGCACGAAGTCATAGAAACAAAAACTTGTCTCTGGGTATGTTGCTAAGCATCTGGGCAGCATTTGAATCTCTCCTGAGCAGCCATACAAGTGTCCAGCTTACAGGAAAAACTGTGAATTTGGTAAGGCCCTAAGTATATGTCTAACAGCTAGAGCAACTTTTACATAAATTATGATACAGTGGCATTCAATTGTTTTATGTGAAGCCAACAATACGAACAATATGCTTGAGCATGTTGAGGACTGTTACTTGTTAGTCACTGGACACAGCCTGGATTTTTCTTTAAAAACAAATGATGATGTACATCGGTGTGTATTTAGCTGCAGAGCTGCATTTCTAATAGAATGCTCTTGATACCGGTAATAACTCTGCTTTTTGGTCTGTCAGTTGCTGGACTTTCAATTACTTCTTGCGTGAATCATCTTTCTTTTTCCAGCCAGAATTAGTCTATAAACAAACACACAAGGTAGTAAACACACTTGGGAATTAATAGACACATATTCAGTTAAGATAGTGGTTTTCAACCTTTTTTCACTTGTGGATCCCTAAAAAATTTTGAATGGTGGTCCAGACCCCTTAGGAGATCTTAAAGATATCTGTGAATTCCCAAAGAGTCATTGAACAACAGTTGAAATCCCAATTCTGTGGTAATGACAACCTTTTACGGACTAGGGATGTAAGCAACCAGTCGACTGTCTGATAAGCAAAAGCTACTAGTCCCTTGACAGTGGGCAGGGAAGGCAGGAAGGTAGTAGGGATTGGGCATGAGCCAGGAATCAGCTGATTCCCGGCTTGCCCCAGTACCAGATGCTGCTCCTTCACTTTTACATTTAAAAATCAGAAGCCAAGCGGGAGGGACCTGGTGTGAGTGAGGACAACTGATTCCTGGCTTGCGCTGGCCCTCCTGGCCCCCCCCCCCTCTTGTGCACCTGCCTTTTAAATGTATTAAGAGCTGCAGTGGGGTTAGGCAGAGCTGTGGCTCCCCACTTATCAACTAATGGATGGAAAATCCATCGCCTAGTCGATTAATTGATTAAACTAAATTTAACATCCATAGTAGGGACTCAGACATAGTCTGCAGACTACAGGTTGAAAACCTCTGTGCTAAGAGTTACCATCAAACTAACCTGGAACCAAATTCAGAGATTCTGGAGTGCAAATGAAAATTCTCAGATGGGGTAAATTGGCATTGCTCTGTTGATTTCAGCGGAGCTGTAGATATTTACATAAATTAAGGGTCAGGGCTGTAATTTTCATGTGTACTCTCTTCCTAAAATGGTTTTCAGAAAGCAACATGTCTGTTGGCATATGCTCCAACAGAGCTCCCTTCCTTAAATCTGAATCTGCTCTAACTGCCAGAAATGAGCAATTGGTAATGATAGCTAGCTCATCAGATAAGGTAAGAAATTTAAAATAAATTAATAAATCACCTGCTCCACTGTATAGTAGAAAAAATGGGGATCCCTACGTAATATTTGGAGTACAATGTTAGTTTGTTTGCAAGATAGTCACTATTAAGGAGCGGATAAAAGAAGTTAGATGGGATTATGACCTGTTGAGCATTAAGGTAGAACCTGTCAATGATATCTAGATAAAATCTTGCACCATAAAGTTCAGGTATGATTTTGAATACCCTAGAGTTTGAGGAAGGTATAGATTGAGTTCAGAGTCAATGCAAATTGAAGCTTCAGTGCACACTTAGTCAGTGAATGTAGCCTTCTATTTCATTTCATTCACATATTGCGTTCAGGAAATAAATTATGCAAATAGTAGATAATAGTATTACTACTCTAGTCTCTATAATCATAAATTCAGAATATTCTGGAAGCCTGTGCCTATAAACTCAAAAATGAATATTTCAGAGTTTGCTAACGTAGCAATAAGAGCATTTATAGCTACCAAGGATTCTTGACTATGTTTATTGTGAACCAAAGATTACATTATTTTAACTGCACAAGATTAGAACAAGCATAGGAAACATTATTAAATCCATACACTATTGCTATGAGCTAAGAGTCCTGGGACGCAAGGTTTTGAAATGTTTCTTAAAATAAAACTAATTTCATAGACCTTCTCCAGTAAAAAAAAAAAAAAAAAAAAAAAGTCATTCCATAATACTAACTAGAGGAACAAAGATACAGATAACACCTATCTTTTAAGTGCAGGTGTACATCAGTTCTTGAACCTTATATAGTGGAGTATAATTGAGTGAGCTGGAAACTAAAACAGCTGGGACTCAAGCTGCTAAATGCCTTTAAACTGGTGGGCTACTGGTGGCCTGAAAGCCACATGCAGCCCATCTGGGTTCTCTGTATGGCCCGAGACACATTTTGTGTACTGTTGCCCACATACAGGGTTGCCAGATTCCAGTGATTTGCATCTGCATAGTTTTTTTCCTGCCGGTATTACTAACGTGACACACACTTAAATCAAGGGCATGTGAAGTGAGGTGCTTGCTGATTGACTTCCTCCTCATCCAATCAAAGCGCTGCTATGGTTCAATCAGCACAATCCACAAATTCCAGGTACACAACCATCTTGGTTACAACAATTTTGTGGTCCACTGAGATGGAGGGCCACTTGTGAAGGTTGCCGATCACTGCCTTAAAAGTTAAAATCAGAAGAATCCTGAACTCAGTAAGTGTCCATGTAGACAGCCAGTGAAACTAGCAGAGACAGAGTGCATTCAGCTACTGAACACCATAATCAACCTGTTACATTCTGCACTGTTTTGGTTGCACACAATGGAATGCTTTGAAGCAATCTAACGTGTCACAAAAGGCCTCATACACTGTGCTTCTGAATCAGCTACCCAGCGTATTCTAGAGGCATTGCCAAATGCCACCATTCTTCACACCCATGTTAGAAAGAAATTATTCAAACTGTTATATTAATTCCCTGGGTATAAATGGTAGTTGGCATTTCAGGAAACTCCTTTAATTCATTGCTGCATTATGTACAAAGGGCAGATTTTAAAGCAGCTGGTCTTACTCAAAAATGCTCCTCATTCAAGATTGGCTCTAAAGTGGATTATTACTTCCTTTTCTATCTTATCTTGGACATTGATTCATGGAGAAAATTGGTTATCCTTGCTTCTTGAACTATCTAAATTTATACCAGCTAGAAGAGATCTGCCGCCTCCTCTGCCAAAACCAGAGCTTGAATTGTCATCTAGTGAAATGTGCAGAAATGCTTAATATCTGGCAATATGGAATCTGTTAGCACTATTTGTGATCTATTTTAGTATGGAATGGCTAACATTTTGCTATAGGTTCATATTTGGTTTTATACTCACCCAACCTGATGACTGGTGAAATTTCTCCTTCAGTGACGTTCCCAAAACAAAAATCATCCAGAAGACTACAATCATTGTTTAATCCTTCACAGGAGTTCCTTACTCAAGATGCACTGCTTTTGCCAGACACGTGTTTTGTGCCAAGTGGTTGAAGTAGAAATGCCAGTTCTCAAAGAACTGACTGTATGCAGTCCAGCATGTTGGTTTTATGTGGCAGCTGTACAGTTAAGGACTGTGCACCTGAAGGGAACTGTACACTGCAGTAGATTGTGACACAGTTCATTACATAACAGTTGCCCAAAAAGCATGAAAAAACAGAATAACCTCAGCAAAATAAAAGCAGTGGTGGCTAATTTTGTATATGCTGTAAAACTGAATGGGTCCTTTTCCCTCATTCCCTGTGATCTTGTCCTTTCCATATGTCATGATCATTCAAGAATGCACAAAATACCTGATTTGCAGGGAGATTCTCCTCTCTCTAGGAATCTGTTACTATGAAATTACTTATAGTTTAATTCATTGATGTACTTGTTTACTCCCTGTAATAGGGAACTGGAGGGCAGGGGGGCAGGAGGAGTAATATGTCTTCAGTTAGGGATGGAATTTGTTGGCATTTATATTGCAGACTTCCATGCAGATTTCCAAACGTGGCTTTCAGTTTGTGCTCAGAGTCAGGGGGTTGGCTTTCAGAAAGACATGCTTCTCTAATAGCTAACAGATCCATGGTAGTGTAATGTCAATCAAAAGCTTAGGACAAAAGAGACATCAATACTTGGAAAGGAGTCCATTTTTATTTACATATGTGTAACTCCACTAATGTTACATATTTTTTCAAAAAAATATTGTGATATGGTACAATCAACCCAAAATAAAAACTTTTTGAATGGCAAATATTTTTAATTGTAGCCTAATATCTTGTATTCACTTTCATAACAGCTAGATGCTACTGAAAGGCTTAGTCTAGCAGAAGAGCATCAACAGAAGTATTAATTTTGCCAAGAGGAGAACATTCTCTTATTCCAAGGACTGATGATCTTCCTTAATTTTGCTCTCTTTGTAGTCTTTGATTTTCAGCATAGGAAACTGCAGTGTAAGCATTTGCTATTCTTGGCTGCAACTGTTATCAGCCAGCAGGTGTTTGGTTCTCTGTAACTTATATGATCCATCACCCCATAAGAACTATCTGTGGTATCTGGGTTATGTATACTGGGTGCTTCCTATGCAGCATATTGTTGGATGCAACTTTCAAGGAATCTAGGGGGAGTCTGACCTTGGAGCTTAAAGTCTATGAGAGTCATTCCATTGACTACATTATCCTTTGGATCAAGCCCATAGTCCTGTCCCCAAAGTAGTCTACAATACAGAAAAGTGATAACTAGAAAAAATGGGGGTGCAAAATACCTCTTCTGCGATCTTTATATTTACTTTCCTTCAAATTGCTGATAACTAGATTTATTTTGGCTGCAAACATGATGAACCTTGAACTTACGTTCAGTTGGACAATGCATTGGGAAGGAGATGGACTAGAAGATCTACATTCATTCCATTTATGTTTTTATGATTCTATGGAATGGCTTCTGTCAGCATTAAAAAGGCATGCTACTTAGGGATAAAACAATCTGATGAATAGCACTCTTGCTCAGACAGTAGGGCAAAAAGTAATGAGAAGGAATAGACTTCAGTTTCAAGTACAGGATAACAGCAACTGTTTCAGAAATTAGTTTTATCACTAAACAGAAATGCACCAGAAGAATTTTTTGTGTAAAAAAAGATTTTTCAAAAAGAGGCTATGTCAACATTACAAAAAAAGTCGGAAAAAGATACACAAATTGCGAACCACAATTTGTGTATCTTTTTCCACTTTTCTTCTGAAAGAGGCTTTTCCAACATTTGGCCCATCTATACAAGGCCAAATGTTGGAAAAAAAAACCCTCTTTCAGAACATCCCTTCTTCCTTGTTGAACAAGGTTAACAGAGATGCCGAAAAAAATGTCTGTTTTTCCTAATTTTTTTTCGGAAAAGCAGACTTGTTCCCTGGACATGGTAGAGCTTTTCCAGGATACCCAGAAAAGCTCTGCAAGAGAGATATATCTTCATCCTGATTGCACTCTCAGATATCTAAATGATTTGATTCTGCCCTAAGATAGTCATAACAAATCCTCAAGTTATTTTAAGATATATCTCTCTACTACTAATCTCAGAGCTGCCCCTACAGCATTTGACTCTAACTCACTGTACTTGCTTACTGTGAGAGATGCAGATTCTGCGCCTGTTAGCAATTGTTCAGTTTTCTATTGATGGTGTAAGATATGATAAAAGGGTGTTATAATTTATGTGGCGCTGCTATACAGTAGTACTCTACAGCCAATATCACTGTCCTTTCTGCCAGAGGCAGAATAAAACATTTTATCATTAGAAAGTGTTCCTGGAAAACACATTAATTTTTATGTAAAAATATGAACAAGAAATTATGGGTTGCTTAGCAAATAATGAAATGGGAGCCTGTTCAAAGCATAGCAACATCAGAGATGTGACATGAGAGAGATGAATGGAAGGGTAAGCATGAAATTAGTAGCTATGTGAAATAAAATGGTCAGCATTTTTGCAGGGCCTTGAACATAAGAAAATAGATTTAAAGCTATCTGAGGAGAATAACAGTGAAGGGATACAAAGAAAAAGTAATATGGTTGAAATAGATAGTGAAAATGATACGTTTAGGGGTAGAATTTAAGATATGCTCTAGCATCAGAGTGGACAGAGTAGCAATAGTCAATGTAAGACTTGACCAGCCTGTGGATTCATTTAACAGTGATGACAGAGAGGCATGGATGGGTTAAAGATCTGTTATGGATCCATGTTAATAGTTAATATTATATTAATCATGTCTACACATAATATTTTGGGAGGCAAACAAGATTTGAAACAGTTGCCATTTTGGGTAAATTAAGTACTTTATCACCACAATCATTATTCTACTTCTATTCTATTTCTATTCTAAATATGCAATACTGGAAGGTACTCAGATAAATGAAGGGTTGTGGCTAGCATCTGTAATGAATTGTTTGTTCTATTTCATTATCCTCAGGGAGATGTGTATTCAGCAGTGTATTTTCTGGTAGGGTGTTTATTTGTTCGGGGATGTTTGCTTTCCATTATGCATACAGCTCTGAGATTCCCCCTGTAAGTTCTTATATAAATAAATGGAATAAATAACCCAAACCACTTTTCATCTGAAATATTGATCATGTCGCCTCTAGATAGATGTTTATACTTTCTGAAGTTGATGGGTGAATGCATTTTTGAGATATGCAAATCTGAAATCTTTATGAAAAGTCTTCTGTTTTTAGCATGAAACACAGCTTCCCCTAAAAACTATAATTGTATTCAGTTGGCCTCAGTGACAACTACAGCACTGAATCGTATGGGGGTGGGTGGGAAGGTTGGATTGTTAATCACTAGGAATATTTGAACCTCTGATTATTCCACACCCTCCTTGGTGGCATTCAGAAAGCCAGTTCGGTGTCTGGAAATCAGTTTCATAAGCAGCAGAGCATTTCAGGACTGGGCTGCAAGGAAGGCATAAGGCAAGAAGGTTTTTAAAAACAAAACAAGAAGTGGGTGACTGGCAAGGCGTATCCTGTTATGCTGGCTGCTCAGTGGCAAATGTGGTGTTTGCTGTCCCTTGGTGGCCAGGTCTTTGGCTGCGCTCTGACACCAGCTGTTGTGGAGGGCTATTAGCTTGGGAAAACAAGGAGGAGCCAGGCCTGTGGCACCTTACAGACGAGCCGATTGACGTGGGCATGAGCGAGGGCTCAGCTGTGCGGCTAAGAGCCGGGGGCGTGCACCCAGGATTAAGCAATGTAGCAGGAACACGCACGGGGCTGCAGGTAGCCGGCTGGCCTTTGGGCGGCGCTGGGACAAAGGCTGGCGGTACGGGGCGCGCAGGCTGCGGGACTGGAGAGCCCAGCCCGCGTCCACCCACCCACCCTGAGTGCCGGGCCAGGGGGTGGAGCCGGCGCTTTGGCTCCTGGCAGTTGCCGTCCCGGCCGGGCGTAGCAGGAAACGCGGGAAGCCGCCGCCGCCATGGAGTTCTCCGAGGAGACGCTGAGGTCGCTGCTGGGGAAGGTGGGCGGCGCGCGCCGAGCTCCTGTCCCCTCCGCCCCTCCCGCTGGGGAGCGGATGGCGCGAGCCGCTGCCAAGCCTGACGGGAGGGCTGGGGGCTGTGCGGCTCCGCGAGCCCGGCAGAGCGCGGGCATTAGCGGGGCAATCCCGGCTCGCCCCGAGTGGCCCCCATCCCGGCTCTACCTTCCCCTTCCCCCGCGCCTCCGGGTCTCCCCTCCCCGCCTGAGCGCCCCGGCTCGCCCTTCCCCACAGAGTGCCCCCCCCCACACGCCTCCGGGTCTGTGCCCCCCCCCCCACACGCCTCACGCGCTCCCATTCCCCCTGAGCGCGCCCCTGGCGCTCTCCTCAGCCCCCCGAGTGCCCCGCGTTCCTGGGTTGGGGTGTCCGTCTAAATTCAAGTTTCTCACAGTTTGGAGCAGAGTGTTTAAATCCTGGAAGTGTGAACAGTCCCACGTTTACAAAACGGTGGGGGGGGATAAGCGGTCTGGGGGTTGGAAGCTATGGAGTGGGAATGGTTCAAAGGAAGTAGCTTGAAGGCGGGTTTTGCCAAAGGCATTCGTGTTCCTCAGAATGTGGCTAACTTCTTAAATAAAAAGTTGGGTTTTTCCTTCACCCTCAACTCAGTGACTCCATAGGTTTTGCTCAACCTCTCTAAAGTAATTCACTTCTGGGACAGATACTAAACACCACATTTTATTCCAAAATATTTTTTTCAGACACTTTCTTATATTTGTGAGGAAATTGTTACGAAAACCCTTAAAAATATAATTGGTTCTGTGAAAGCCAGTATAGAGTTTGCTGTTAGCAAACAATATAATTATACAGCTTCATCTTTTTTCAAATATATTTTACAGACATATAATTGCAGATGTTGGTATTCAGATACGATTATGCATCCTATGGCCCAGTCGGTTTCAGAATTGATTTTTAATGTCAAATCTATAAGTAATCCCTTAGCTGTCTCTTTCTGCCTTCTCTTATTCTTCTGCACCCATCCTGTCCAGTTTAATGAAGGAAGTGGATCTTTGATGTTGAAATATCCTCTTTTTGTTTTGTGTGCAGTATAAATTCAGGGACCTTACCATAGAAGAACTGAAGAATGTTGTTAAGGTCTACCCAAACTTCAGATTCTCCATGGACACGTACAGTAAGCATCTGATCTAGTTATTTTTTATTGTATCTTTCAGCGGTTGGTTGATTGTGTGGAACTGTGCCTTTTCATAAGTTACCTATCTACAATTTAACTTATCTAAATTACTGTAATTTTCAATTATCTTCCTAGCTTTATATCATGTGGTTTTTATTCAGGAATTCATTTCCTACAGTATTTTTTGTAAGTTAACGACACTAAGCTGAGTGGTTTTTTTTTTTATTAAATGAATAAACTAACACATTGGTGATTATACAAACTGATAATTTCCTGGATTCCATATTACTTTCTCACTTTAGCAAGTTTTAAGCATAGTTGATGAATTTTACATTAAGAGTAAGCTAGAAGAAATGTCTAGGGACACCAACTTTAGGCCAGGTTTATACTAGGAGGCAGTGTTGAACTATGGCAGTGGCCACCAACCAGTAGATCAGGATCTACTGGTAGATCTTGGAACCTTTGACAGGTGATCCTAAGAGGTTTGGCCAGGAGGCTATCAAGTGCTAGCACTTCATCTGCCCCTCTCAGCACTTCCATGCTGCTCCTGCCCTCTGCCCTGGAAGTGCCTCTCACTCCTGGGAGCCTCTTGCTTGCTGTGCAGGGCATAGGGAGAAGAGGAAGGGGGGAGTGCTGATGTCAGGGTGCCCCTCCCTCCACCCTGTACCCCGTCTCCACAGAGGGGGGCAGGGATGGAAAGAGTTTGCTGGCTGCTTTTGGGAGTGGTGCAGGGCCAGGGCAGAGGTGAGCCTGCCTTAGCCACTCAGAAACCATCTGTGGTAAGTGGTGCCCAGCTGGAGCCTGCATTCTGAATATTGACCCCAGTCCTGAACCCCTCCAGCAACCCCAAACTCTTGCCCCCAGCCTCATTAAAGTGAGGATAGGGGAGGGAGGATGGAGTGAGCAGGGGCAGGGCCTCAGAGAAGGGATGGGAAGGAGGCGGGGCCTCAAGGGATGGAAAGGAGGCGGGGCAAGGGTGTTTGGTTTTGAGGTAGATCCTGGATTGTATTTAAATTCAAAAAGTGATCTTATGCTTAAAGGTTGGAAACCACTGAACTAAGGTATTTAACTCCAGCTCTGTGAGTAGTATCGTTGGAGTAAACATATCTTAGTTTAACTTACTGTGGTGTCCCCACTGTGGTGGGATCGATGAGAGAGTTTCTCTCCTGTTGACGCTCCTTATTCCTTGTGACCCAGTAGAGTACTGGAATCGACAGGAGCATGATCAGTGGTTGATTCAGTGCATTTTTACTAGACCGCTAAATCAGCCCTCGGGCTGGAAGCAGCAGTGGCTGGAAATCGACCCTCGGAAGAGCAATCTCATGGTGTCTGGGAAGGCGGTGGGGGGACAGGTCCTGTTCAGGTTTGGGGGGGGGGAACAGGCCCCACTCCCGCCGCTTCCTGTGCACCCCCACATGCACAAGGCCCTTTCTTGAAGGACACAGGCAATGCTGGGTAAGTCTCTAGTAAAGAAATTAAAAAGTAACATTCTGTTTAAAAAAGTAACAAAGAGAAAGGTGACCTGTGTGAGTTTAATTACTTACTATGTGCAGTATATACGTTCAAGAAATAAACCTGTGATTAAATATTCACATTTGCTGGTAAATATTCATTTTCAGCATGCATCTTAAAGTTGGAATCAATAGTTATTTAAAGGTGGAATGAAGCACTAATGGGAATTACTTAGAATATTGTATATTTAAAAAAAATCCTCACCCCACTAAAAAAAAACTTGTTCTTGATTTCAGCTTTCAAAGATGGATCCCTTAAAGACCTCTTGAATTTTAGTGGCACTATTCCAGTGAAGTATCAGGGTAAGGTTAAGAACTAATTGACTGCGTCGTATACCAATGCCAAATACAATAGTAAGACATTATGTACATTTAATAGGGATGTTCCTGATTAGTCCCATTAAGCTTGGAAAAGGCTTTAATTTCGTACACCCAAGATGGTAGAAAT
The DNA here is from genome assembly GCF_052426305.1 of Pelodiscus sinensis. Lineage (NCBI taxonomy): Eukaryota > Metazoa > Chordata > Testudines > Trionychidae > Pelodiscus > Pelodiscus sinensis. The sequence continues at coordinate 114,306,143 of NC_143056.1, read as the reverse complement.
GTTGTTTCCTTTGCTAAGGTGCATGACCTGAAGAGTCTCCCGTAAACCACATAAGAGCTGGGTTAAGACTTTTCTCTGACTTGGACGGTGCTTGAAAAATCTACTTGCTTTGGTCTTCAGTGTCTTGGGTCAAATCTTCAGTATCTTTCTTTTGTTTTTTAACAATAATATCCACATGTAAGCATAGTATGAAATGATCCAGTGCTGGCTTTCTAAAACTGCAGGTGGACAACTCCAATGCCTCTGATGCTGTTCAGAGCTGGTCAAGCTGCAGCAGTTGCTTAATTGCTAGAGCAGAGGTAATCAGTAGGCAGACCCTGTCATGATTATGAGGGTTAGCCAGCAGCCTGGGGGTTAAGGGGTTAACTACACCTAGCCAGGTGGAGTGACCAGTAGGAATGTAGGTGGGACTTTCAACCTTGGACAAAGGAATTTGGGTTTTTTTTCTTTGTCCTTTTGTCTCTCTGGGTGAGTTCTCTGCAGCTACAGAGAGGGACAAGCATGTCTCTCTCTCTCTCCAAGACACCATTCTTCATTTTCTGTAAGTAGGGTAAAGTTTAGGTAGTTTCGTTAGGTTATTGTTTTAAGGATTGGGTATGAGATCTGAGATCTGGCACTGCTTAAAAGATGTTTTGGCTTTTCTTGGTAACTAAGTTCTAGGCCCATGGAGTTCCTCCATGAGTATATTTTGTTACCTCCCTATCTAGTCAGTATGTTTGCAACAGGAATATTGTTGTAATAATAAAAGTTCTTCTTTTCTTTTTATTAACCTGGCAGTGGTTAATTGTGTGCCTTGATTTATATCTTAGGGGTGAGATTTCCCAAATGATCTTCCCCCTGATTTCTTTATCAACATTTGGGTGGTGGCAGCGGAAGTTTTATTCCTAAGATCTAGGTTTTTAAGATTTTGGGGGAAGTCTTGTACCAAAGCCTGGTAGATAAGGCTTTGGGGTACACTTGCTGGCCCCCACTTCTGCATTTATCATGCGAGAGTGGGGAAGGAGCCATGACAGACCCCAGGCCAAATATGGACCCCCAAACTCTTTTGAACAGATCTTGAAATCTTTATTTACTTATAATCAGTAAATTTAATCAGTGTTATAATTTTAAAATTATAGTATCTTGAGTCTGGGTTATACCTTGACCAAGAAATTTGGATCTAGATAAAAAACAATGGACTACTGCAGTCTGTAGGCTTGTTAATTTTTCAGGTTTCACTGCTGCTATTCAGACTCCTTCAACCAGATAGGACACTAAGAATCTGGTCAGTTTCACTCTTGGGGGGCAGGAAGAAGCTATGAGGAGCAGCATAGCTCCAGTGGCTGGAGTGGAAGGCAGTTGCTAGGATGCCCTGGGATGAGAGGGGGGGAAATGGAGAGTAAGAGTGCTCTTCTCCTTGCCATCAGCCAAAGGGTTGGAGTGAGAGTTCATTTCTGAAAATATTCTAAGTAAAGTTGATTAACAGTTAAATTCTGTACACTAGTGTTTTATTCCTTTTCGTTTCTGGGGTTAAATTGCTCAGGTTGGCTTTATTAGTGGGGATGGCAATGTGACGCTCTTCAAACAGGATTACATTGAAAAGGTCTTGGTTCACATTAGTTTGTGTCTGGAGTGTCTATGCAGGGTTGTTGTATCCATTGTAGTCCAAACTGCAGGGCACTGTAGATGCCCTAAACGTGGACCCCATATCCTAGCTTTCCACATGAGAGCTCACTGTGTAGACAGGCTCTTTCCTAGATTTGCTCTGAAATAACTAACTACATATTAGAAAACTGATTTACTTAACTAGGTGAATGATTGTGTAGATGAGCCCGTAGTTCTCATGCTGGTGGGTATTGTTAAAAGTCTTTGTAGGGTGTGTTTCAATATGCAATATTCCCAGATAATTAGGACTCTTCCTTGAACTTGTAGTTTTTGAAGTCTAGGCATGGAGCACTTAATATATTGATTCTCCTCATTAGCTCTTTGTTTCCAAGGTCATATTAACCCTAGAAAAGTAAATGGATTGCTGTAAGAAGCTCCTTTGATCAAGTTCTGTTTGAAATCCTGACAATTATAAAGCTTTTTTTTTAATCTGATACTTAATATAGCAGAGTTGGTAGGGATAGTATAAATCATTAGCATAAATAAAGCAAATCAAGTATTATCTTTTAAGGAAAACACAACACACAATCATGATTTCAGTATACCTTTGAAATGCAGTGGTCATAATGCTTTTTGTTTTGTATCTAACAGGTAATTCCTATAACATACCAATTTGTTTGTGGATTTTGGATTCTCATCCTTTTGCTCCTCCCATTTGCTTTCTGAAGCCAACTATGAACATGGAAATCTCTGTGGGAAAACACGTAGATGCACATGGCAGGATATACTTGCCCTATCTACAAAACTGGAGCCACGTAAGAAAAAAAATTCCAGGAAGAATATTATATTACATAAAAATTATGCTCATTTTTTCCTCTTCTACATTTGTTAATCTTAAATGTACAGTCAGTGAATATGCAGAGAGAAGCAGAAAGTTGTTTCCATCTAAGCAGTAGCCTTCAATCTGTCCGATATTACAAGGAAATAATGAGGAATAAAAGGGGTTTAAACTTTTCTATTAAAGAAAAACGCTAACCAGTGATTGGGTAAACAGAGGTTATATTTATCAAGTGCAGTTTTTCAGTAAAATTACAGTAACTGATATAATTGTCTTATCTCTGGTATGGATATTATTGCACTATGGAGATTGTTTTTTGGACTTTATATACTAATCATTCCTAGAAAAAACAATTTTAGCTGCTAAGTGGATTTCTTTTATCTAATTCATGTATTTAGTTATGATACTGTATCAGAGGCTATTTCTTATGTCCAATAATACTTCAAACAACCAATTGAGTTGGTGTGTGCTATTTTTGTTCAATCCCTAGATTCTCCACTTGTCTAATCCACATTTCCATTGTTAAATATTTACATTTGTATTAATAAGTTATTAAAAATTAAATGGAAATGCAGGTTAAACCTCTAAAATCTGGTACGCTCTGGTCCAGCAATATCTGGGGTCCAGAAGGATTGAGGATATTGCTGGACCAGTGAGTTCCAGTTGGCCAAGTTTAGGAGTTGCGCTGGTACTGGGGAGTGCAGCCCCAGCAGCAATGGGGCTGACACGGGGAACACGGCACCGCCTGGGCCAAAGGCAGCAGGGCTGGCACCCGGAAGTGCAGCCCAGGCCAGGCCACCACAGCGGAAAGTGGAGCTCCAGCCCGGCCAGAGGCAGCAGGGCTAGCGGCCAGGAAAATAGCCACTGGTGGTAAGGGCATAGCCCTGGCACTGGGCAGGAGTGCAGCCCCGGCAGGGCTTGGGGGGCAGCGGAGCTGGCAGCTGGTTCATGGTTTGGAGGGGAGCCTTAACTTCCCTTGGTCCAGCAAACTCCATGGTTTGGGATGGCTCAGGTCCCGAGGGTGCTGGACTAGGGAGGTCCCAGCTTTTTATTAACGGGGGTGCTACTTTTCCTCAATCTTAAAAATTGGTTTCGGTGTGAAAGGTTGATGTTTATAGTTTGGATAAATTTATAGTGACTCTTATGCAGTAATTTATTGACAGGTATTTTTATGGGCATGCTGTTTATGATAGCAAGTAAAGATTGTACCTCTTCTCATATATGTATTTATTCCAGCCGAAGTCAATTATTGTTGGATTAATCAAAGAAATGATTGAAAAGTTTGAGGAAGAGCTACCTCTGTATTCAATACCATCTTCTGACGAAGCAAGGCAGTTAGAACTGCTATCTTATATTGCAAAGATAACTGCAGGTATGTACTTTTCTGCAGATCTGAATCAATATCCATTGTGTCTCTGATTTTAGCCATTTTTTATCTTTTTGAGATGGCAAATAAATATTACTTATAACGTGTGTTGAATATATTTTCCTAGAGTTCGTTATTTTTCTTTACCTTAAATGTACCCTTTCGGAGGTCATAGCTGATTTACGTGTTCTTACAGATAATGATGCTATATGCATTATTTGTAAAATGAAATTTTGTGTGCATCATTCAGTATAGTGAGAACCATTATATTATCAAGAGTATTGAATTAACAGATTGTAATTATGAAATATTCAATTTGTGCAATTTAAAACCATCTTCCAATCTTTTAAAAACACTTTCTGAAGTAGAATACATTGGTGCATGTACTGTAGTAGCATCAAAGGGTTTATTATTTGGTTGCAATAGCTGGCAACTGTAGGCACTGAGAATGTACCAGAGGGCTTGCCTACATGGAGTAACGCTGCAGACTAGAGGTGTGTTTCTTAAAACATGTGGTCATGGATTCCTGCTGGTGTGTCCTCAGGAATGTGACCTGCAGCTTAGTGAGCTTTTTATGTTCATACTGTTTGAAACAGCGCTAACATTAAAGAGCATTAGGGAACCCTAGGTGCACACCATTGAAGGTCTACATAGACCTTTGGAAGTGCAACACTAGTGTCTCTTTTAGAAATCCCCCTCCCACATTGTAGTCCACATCACTGCTTCTTGTAACCAAGTGCAGACACTGCAAACTCCTGTGGAGAGAAAGTTCTTGTCTCAAAGATCTTCATCTAAACAAACAAAATGGACAAAATGTCTGAGGGGTAGCTGTGTTAGTCTGTAACTTTAAAAACAAGTAGTCTTGTGGCACCTTAGAGGCTAACAGATATATAGGATCATGAGATTTTGTGGGTAAAATCTACTTAATCAGATGAGTTGAAGTGAAAATTGCATAATCCAGAGCAGGGCTGGAAAGTATGATTGTGTACATGGTTGAGGCTGACCTCATCAGTTAATGTTCATGGTTACATGCAGGTTCCCTGTATACTTGGGGAGCCAGGTTACATGTAGGCTCCTGGTGCACACCAGCTCCCTGGGAGCCTGTCCTGTGCTGCTGCCTGTATATCAAAGGCAGTAGTGTGGGGTGGCAGGTGGGAGCTGGTATGTGCGGGGAGCTGGCTTCCCCTGCACTGCTGCTCTGATACAGAGCTGCCTGCCACTCTGTGTGTAACCATGCAACCGCTGAAGTATTCAGCAGTTACATGGTTATTTAATTTCATGCATTTTAATACTCCTAATCCAGAGTTTATATAGCAGCCAAAGCAGTTTCCTGACAATTGTAGGACCCGTGTTAATTAAACTAATTGAGTAGGCTGGATGTGTTCAATTAATAGAATTTGATGTGAAAGTGTGAATGTCAAAGGCAGGGGAAGTTGCCTTTGTAATATCTAAACCAATTAATATCTTTATTCAAACCCAGGTTGACGGTGTCCATTTATCCATTGTCGCAGAGTCTATCCGGTTTGGCCAATATACATTGCTGGCACTTGGTGGCATTTATCACATTAGAGGATGTGTAGTTTTACGAGTCCGTGATGTGGTTTATGTGGTTAGCTCCTGTGATAGTATCGCTTATGCTGTTATATACAAGATGGACAAAGAGTAGCAGGAGAAAAAGAAGGTGTACTGATACTATATTAAATGAGTTGCCCCTACATCACACTACGTTTCAGTAGCAGAGATGAATGGAGAGTTTAGGGAGCATGGTCAGTAGACAAGGCATCTATTTTTGTTCTTTGCTTATGAAAAGTTTAATTTAAATGTGAACTGTAAGAATATAATCTTGTGGAAAAAATGTCTTGCACTATGGAAGCCTTGAAAAATTAGTTTCTATAGCATGACCAATGTATTGGAGAAGATAAAATAATTTTGGTTGATTAGACTCAGGCATTATCTTTCACATATAGTAGATAGTATGGTTATTTTTAATTTTAGGTGAAACTGACATGAATTCAAAGACTATGGTGAGTGGACAGAAAAGAGATGGAGGCGTTAACAAAGTTACTGTGATTGGAGCAGGAGATCTCGGCATTGCTTGTGTACTAGCAATTGCAGCAAAGGTATTTTCTTGTCTTCAGTAGAATCTATTAATATTGTCTAGTGCTGACCCTGTAATGCTATTTCATCTAGCTCTTAGTATTTAACACACACAAACAATCACTTCATTTTAAGTACTTTTAATAATTTATGATGCTGCTTCTACAGTTTACTTTTTTCCTATTTAAATATATTAAAAGTAAATTTTACACCTTTCAAATGTAATCATCCTTTATGGTGTCTGACAGAGCTGTTAATTATAAAACATTAAGGGTGAACACGCAGAACACACAAATTTGTAGTACAGGGCTATTGTCAAGGCTGCGATCTGTACTGTGGAGTCCTCTGAGTATACGGTATTTCTGTATTTGCTCAGTAGTCAGAGTTTTGGCCTTTACTTTGAATGTTGGGTGCAGCACTTCTTAAGAGGAGGCTGTTTATGTGGTTTAATATACTATTTGGCAATGAAACTACCAACACAGTTGTCCAATTTTCCATTTAATATTACATAGTCATTGGTGGCTTTGGTTTGGGCAGCGGGTTTTTTTGCAACTCAATTTGCATCTCTTTTACAGTGAGATCAAATCTCAGAAGCATCTTTATCAGAATAAACTGTGTTTTTTATTTTGCTGCATGAGTTAAAATATATGTATGTGTACAGGGTGCTGCAGACCAGGTGGTTCTCATAGACCTCTCAGAAAGTACAGCAAAAGGAGGAACAATGGACCTGGATATCTTTAGTCTGCCAAATGTAGAAATCAGCAAAGGTACTTTTTTTTTTTTTTATATATACAGTAGTGGAACATACTACTGTATGTTCCAGTATTTTATTTTGCTGTATAGTTATTTAATACTTTGAGAACTTGATCACCAAAAAGAGTGATAGAAACATTCATTTTTTCAGTCATTAAATTCATTATAGGTCTATAAGCACACATTATCTTCTTTTTTTTTTTTCACCTAGAGAAGTGGTGTCTGCTGGTTCAGGCTGTTATATGCTGGTATCATGGTCCAGGGAAGTTTGTACTCCTCCTCTCTGATACTGTGATCTGTTCTGGTTTTGTAGACTTAGATCTCTTGTGATATCTAGCTGCATTTAGTTCATTTACTAGATATTTTGTAATATACTTTTTAGTGGCTGTGCATGTTCCACCTCAAGCCGCTAGAACAGACTCTTCGATACAGCGTCAGTGTTCTTGATGCTGGACTAAAAGAACAAAATACCTCTGTGAAAGGAAGAAATGAGGATAAAGATTTCCCCCAGAATCTGGGGTTATAAGGATGCAGTGGTCAGGCACTATAGTGAAGGCCCCATTCTAAATACTACCTACATGGGGTTGGAAAAAGAAGACAATTTCTTGTTTAGAGATCCAATTAAAAATGGCAGGAGAAGGATGCTTATTTTTACTACTTAGTTTCTTAGGAAGGTATAAAGAAAAAAACATAAATTAATCTGTGGTAGAAATGTCCATTTTGTTAGAGTAGGAGACTGGGAGCTCAGATTTCTGGGCAGCAAGCTTTGTATGATCTTGGGCAAACTGCAGTTTCTATCCATAAATGGGGATAATGTCAACCTCAGATGGGTTCTGTGAGTTGTAACCAGGAAGTCCCCAACTTACGAATGGGTTGTATTCTAAAAGTTCTTTTGTAAGTTGTTTGTTTGGAACTTGGAACACATTTTCCCAGAGAAACAATGTTCTAAATGGTGGTTAGGTTCTCAGGCAAGCCCATGAAAGCCTGTTTTTTAACCCATAATGTAGCTGAAATACTATCTGCAGTGAAAAATAGTAGAAAACAATACTATTGCCATACTAGTAACTAAACAAAGAAAAACAATACAATTGACTAACAATTTGTTTACCTTGAATGCTGATGCTTGTGGAAAGTCAGGTTTAATTAGAGTATGAGGAAGTAGGTGCAGATTCTGTAGGGGATTTCGGGGCACTTTCGAGAGGTTCATGGTATTCATTCCTTTGGAGCACTTTTCTTAGAAAATGTTTCTAGAAAAGCTTGGACAGTTACCATCTTTTTCTCAAAGTAAATTTCCTTGTAACATGTGAGGGCAGTGTTGACCACTCTGGAAATTGAGGTAAATCTTGAGGAGTTGGGGTCTTGCTCCTCAGACAATGCCATGGCCTCCTCAAGCATCCTAAAGCCCCCCACCTCCCCTGTGGGCTCAGCACCAACTAGGGACGCTCCCAACCCCATCCCCTTGCTGGCTCCTTCCACAGGCTGTGTTTGGGTGGCAGCAAGCAATGTGAGTGCGAGTTGCAGGACTCTGGAGGAGCAGGGAGCAACAGGTAGCTGGAAAGAAGTGGTGGTTTCCCCTTCAAAGCGCTATTCACTCTGGTAGGCTGTGCAACTTCCCTCTGCTTTTCTGGGGGCGCTTGCACTGTTCGTGGCAACTTGCACCTCCTACTTGTTCCCCTGAGGCTATAGCAAAGCTTTTTCTGTATGTGCAGATGTTTGTAACTCTGAGATTACCTATATAAGATACTTTGGAATCTTGGATTAGAAATACTGTAGAAGGGTACAAAGTACACTTATATAGTAGGAAAGTTCCAAAACAAAGCTCTGTGTATACTTGCAACACAGTAGATCAGGGATGATGATACATAAAAAATAGCCTTTTCTGTCTCCCTAATTCAGTTCTACTGTAGGAAAAACTTAAAGGTCTTGTGGCAAGACAAACAAAAGTAGTTATGTGGTGAAGTAAACCTATATGTATTAGGTTTAGTGTGGGTTATTTAAAACATCTTTGTGTCAAATCTGCCTTGACATATCTAACTTGATAAAATGAGATTTTAAAAAACATCCTCAATTTCTTTTAAAAAACATCCTCAATTTCTTTTATCAGATTTTTCTGCTTCTGCTGATTCAAAAGTGGTGGTGCTCACCGTTAATTCTCTGGGTAATGCTCAGTCATATCTTGATGTCATTCAGAGCAACGTGGATCTATTCAGAGGAATCATCCCAGCAGTAGCACGTTATAGTCAAAATAGTGTGCTACTTGTTGCATCTCATCCAGGTTCATGGGTATTTTACATGTATTTGATCTTGTTTGTCCCTATACCTGATTTGTTTCTGATCTATTTAAAGACTACCCTGTTTCTTGGTATATTCTACTGAGCAGGGAGCCAGCACTCTTAAATTCTAATCCCAGTTTTGAGATGGACTCCCTCTTCAAACTTGGGCAAGCCACTTTTATCTGTGTGTTTTTCTATATGAAGAGGCTGTTGGTAAGATGTTGTCTTAGTCATAGTTTACATAAGGGTGGAAAATTAGTATTTTCATGTGTTTTGTTTTCTGTATAGTTTTAAACCTCACTTTGTCTAGAGTCTTATGATATGTCTATCCACTATAGTCAGAGTACCTTGCAAATGTTTTTAGTGTAAAGATATCTCTCTCTCTCTCTCCCCTCCTCTCCCCTATGCCTTAATAATATAAACATGCAATAGGATCAAAATTTCTGGTGGATAGCCCCCTATGTTACCAGTAAATACTTTGCCCATTTGTTTGGAAACACTATCATAATTCCATGATTTTCTGTCAGAATACTGGGTTAATTTAGTTGGGATTGGTCCTGCCTTGGGCAGGGGGCTGGACTTGATGACTTCCTGAGGTCTCTTCCAGCTCTGATTCTATGGAAGGAAGACATAGACGTGAACCTACCCCTTTCCCTCACACTCAAAACATGTTAATATTAGAGCAATTGGAAAGAGAACTCTTTGCTTCATCCAAAAAAGGGAAGGAGGGGAGACATTTACCACATGTCTACATTTTGACATATGAACTAAATTTTGAGAAGGGATGTTGCTGTTTTGGAGCGGGGAGGGAGAGTTTTATTTATTTTGTGACTATTTTACTGGAGCTATGACATTTATTTTCAAAGCCTGACTCATTGTTTTAGCTGTGAGTAAACTGCTAATATTGTCCTGTATGTTTGTTTTGAGTTATAAAATGTTCCTGCTCTTGTTTCTTGTGAATGAATTATAGTTTACTGTTTTAAATTTTGGGCATAATTGTTTTCAACATACTTTTGTCCCATGTTTAGTGGAAATAATGACACATGTATCATGGAAGCTGAGTGCATTTCCTAAAAGCAGAGTTATTGGAATTGGTTGTAATCTAGACACTGAAAGATTCCAATATATTATTACAAACTTGTTGAAAGCACAGACCATAGGAAAAGAGGCTTGGATTATCGGCGAACAAGGGGAAGGCAAAGGTAAACTGATGTATGATTATGACTTATGGGCATATGTCCAATGTTCTGGCAATGTACAAAGATGTTCTCTGTGCGTTCCCAAATGGGGAGAAATGTACAGAAATATAGCTTTGTTCATGTGGTATAACGCTAAATTACGTTAAAGATGTTGACGGAGGACGGGAGGGCTGTCAGTACTTCAGGGAATATCATGGTTTTCAGAGGTGCTGTCTCCTAGTTCACATGGATGTTCACAGTAGCTGTTTGCTCAACTCCTTTGCAAACTGGCTGTAATTGACTTCCCAAGGTGCACAGCAGAGACAAAAATGGAGCCCAGAAGTTTTGGATCTCAAAGAAGATAGAATTAAGTGCTCTCACAGAAGTGTATTAGTTCTGTTTTAGATTCTCCCTACATTTAAAAGAAGTGATCTATGAAGGATTAAGTAATTAAGAAAACAAACTAGGCTCTTTATCTGGTCTGCTTAAATTTCTGTTCCACATAGAAACATTACACTTAATTTAATTCATGATTGTGCAGCACCTGTTCCTACACAATGCAGCTACTATTAAGTGTCAGGTTTTCCCCCTCTTAAATTGAGTCCTGCTAAGGAGGGAATTTTCTTCAGAGGAGAATTACCTCCCTTTTCCTTTCAAAGGTTGTCCTCAAAAAAATAAAACCATTTAAAAAAAAAAAAAGAGAAAAAGAATAGTTAAGTTAAAAAAAAAAACTATATAAATTGAGAACTGTTCTGTAATGGAGATTTGAGCATATATGAAGAGTGGAAATTGCAGCTAACCTTTGGGATGGACTTGCTGCCTGGATGTTATGTCTAATAAAGGGGGGAGAGAAAATACATTATTTCTTTAGAGTAACTTTTAATCTGTTTTAAAATCTCAGTAACATTTTTCTAGTGTATCTTTCTGACTCATAAAACAACTTTCACTATCAGTGTTTTCATTTTATGGGTTCTTTAAGTCATGACTTCCAGCTGAAATACAGACTCATTTATAAGAAAGCAATAATAGATGTAATCTGTACAGTAGGTTTGTCAGTCTTCATGAATCTGGGCTCTGTCACACTTCAAAGTATCCTTGATAGCTTTGTTGTAGTACGTGGCTTTTCAACTGTCATGCCATTCCCAGCTTTCCTTCCATGTGTTAGGCTAAATAATAACGCATTGTGTTTGAATTTCAAAGAATTGAAAACATTATACCACATTGATGCATGCTGGCTCCCCCTGTTCTTTGCCAGTCCTGATTTACTGAATCCACCTAACTTAAGGGTGAGAGAATAGCTTTGTCTCCATCCATGGTCCATTCATTACTGAGGGTCTCTGCTGAAAGTGAGTATAGTAGTTTTTGTGGTTTGGTGTGCTGGTGGGTTTTTTTTTTTTTTTTTTTTTTTTTTTTTTGGATAGCTCTCCACTAAGAACCCAATATTCACATATTGAGTTCAGGATTGCTTTTCATCATGCTTGCCAAATCAAATGAACACTACTATGGAGGATGTATTTTCCACTGTTACTTAACAGCTATGGTGTCCAATCAGTTTTGAAGCAAACTAGCCACACTCAACCAGCCAAACAGCCACATGTGACTAGTGGCTAGCATATTGGACACTGTGGCTTTACAGCAAAGTCTGAGGGGAAAGTATTTATAACCAAATTTTGCAATATTTGGCCTGAACATAAAGGTTGTACTCAGATCTGTTTTTTCTTTTGACCGTATTCCTATTTGAAATTGATAGACAGTGGGGAGTGGTTGATGTTTAAGGGAACTGGTAATAAGAGTATGGACCTGTCACCTCTAACTTCAGATCTAACTTGAGTTGACAGAAAATTGACATGTGTAGCAACAGGTGTGAACTGAATGGGTCGGTTTAATCCTCTTCTTGGTAGGTACATTTGTGTGATTTTTGGTAACAGTTATTGTCTCTCCTTGTGAGCAATTTCAACAGAGATGAAATGGGAATGGAGACTGACCTAGCCTCTTGCTCTTAACGTTAGTCTCTTTAGGGCAATGTTACTTAAACTTTTTAAGACTGAGGAACACCAAACAATTTTTTATGAGGAACACCAAGGATTTTTTTGTTGGGGGGGGGCGTCGCCTGCCCCTTCAAGGGCGGCCATTATAAATTCTGTTCTCCGCGGAACACAGTTTAAGAAACACTACTTTAGGGGGTTCAGACATGCTGACAGAACCATGTGACTAAACTTGAGAAGCTATTTCTTGTGCTATATAAGTGGAGCCCTGCAAATCTGTGGATATTTATCGGCTTTATATCTACAGGTATCCACATCCATGGATCATGGATTGGATGCGGATACAGTTACCATATGCACGCAGGGCTCTCTCTAAGGCTGTCATTCCAGTAATACTCATCAGCCTTGTACATGCACATGCACACTCACCTACCCTCATAACATTATTATGTGTTAAGGGATTGGGTAAAGACATCAAATCCAAACATTTTAATTGTAGGTAAGGCAATAAAAGCATGTAAAAATTTTAAGGAAGGAGAGTTTAAAAAAAAACCCTTAGAAAGGGAATGCTGAGAAACATTAAGATAAAACATGTTTTATTTAACCTGTATCCCTTCTCTCTTTGCATTAAAGCTTAGGATATCATCTTTAATACATGTGTGGGGGTTTGTTTGTTTGTTGACAACAGGAGCCATATTCCATCATTCTACATAGTGCACTTACCTAATGCATCACAACAAATTATATTAAATTCTTATATGGAGTCTTTTTTTTGAACAAGTGCCTCCAGGCAAGTTCTGCCATAGATTTTATAACTAGAGCCCTGCGTGCATACAAAATTGGAATCCGTATCTACAAAAATGATCTGCAGATACCCGCATCCATATCTGTGGATATAAAACAGATAGATATCTGCAAATTGGCAAGGTTCTATTTATAACCTCAACAAGACACCAGCTGAGTTCAGAGCCTGTACTAGCCTATGCTTCAGAAAATCAGTTTAAAATGTTATTCCAATATATTATGACACAAGTGTTTTGTGCTTTGTTTTGTTTTTGTTTGTTTTTTTAATTTTATGTAGTACCTGCATGGAGTGGTTCTAATTTAATAACATATCAAACTGAAGGAATAGTGAATCATAATTCTCAGGAGCAGTTGGCTAAGAGGTAATACTGTTACAACACTAAACTTAGATTCACATCATCCTGTTCCCATAAGTTTTTGTTTTGTTTTGGTTTGTTTTTTTGCCAATCTGCAAAATTCAGAATTTCTGAATAGTCTGACTTTTCTTTACTTCTCGTCTGCATTTTTCACGTCCCCAGTATTCCTGTATACCTTGAGTATACAGGAAAAGTGTTTTTAATAGCTAAATACAATTAAGTGGTAATGTTACTAGACTAAATGTGATCTCTGAACTGTTTGCCACATTAACACTAAAGGCCTTGCCTCAGCATTTATTTGATGCAGTAAGCTAGGCTGTTATTAATACATGACACTTAGTATCTTCCCTCTGAGATTCTCAGAGCACTTGATCAGGAATACACTGTAGTGAACAGGGTATATATTTAATATTACTTTTTCCATGGAAAACAGGAAAATGTCTGCCATGATAACTTTGTATTAAGTTAGCAAAGTTTGTACCATTTGCTGGAGGAATTAAAAAATGGTGAAATTTGTAGAAGTGGGGGAAATAAAGCACTATTTTAGAAAGCAATTTCTAGAAAACTAGGAGAATTCATCTGGTATGTATGCAGTACTTTGTGTGCTTGTGGAGATACTGTATGTTGAACAAAACATGGGTAACTGAAGAAATTTCTAAACCCACATTTTTCTTTATATAGAGCCATGGAAGTTCTTAAGGGAAAAGGTCAAAAGTCCTGGTCTGTTGGACTGTCAATAGCTGATCTGATTGAAAGTATACTGAAAGATAAAAGAAAGGTTCACTCCATATCAACTCTGGCAAAGGTAAATATGGTATTAATTTAATATATTTTTCTATTGTGCTTTTAATCCTATTACTCATGTTAATTGTGGACAAACATAGATCTTAATCCTGACCAACCATTCTGCAGATGCACAAGTTAAGTTTTCATACTTTAGGCACCTAGCTTTTAGGATTCGTCTGAAAATGAGCAAAAGTCAATTACTGCCCTCTGTACTGGACTTTCAAAATATAAGCAGTTGAGAGATGCAACATGTGCAGTGCTGTTCTCAAGGCTGTTAACAGTTTTGGCAAAATAATAAACATGTCATGTTTCTAAGTGCTTGATGTTGATGCAAATCTCTGCAAGAGCCAAACATCTTCAACTCCATTTACAAGAATATGATGTAGATATTCTCATTACTATATTTGTTAAATCAGGGACAAACTTCTCTAGTTTCTGACTTTTCTGATCATGGAAGAGAAGATATGCTTATATTTGACCAACCAGAATCTCAGACTGAAGTTTAAACTTCATTCTAAAAAACTATATTAAAGCTGTGTTTATTAAAAACAGCATTGAAACACTTTTCTGTAGTTAAAGTAACTTTACTTTACAAGGCCTGTGAACATCCTACATAGGAATTAAGCTGTGCTTGTAAGCTAAACAAAGCATATCTTGTGATGAATTATCCTTCCTAATTTGAATTGTTAATTTACTATTTCATAGTGGGCATGGGGAATGGAGATTATTGAAGTTGGTGGTTCTATCCACATTATTTTTGTATTCACTATTTCAGGGGTGCTGCAATATAAACAGTGAAGTATTTTTAAGTATGCCATGTATTCTTGGAACAAATGGAGTGATTGAAATTATCAAAACACTGACGGAGGATAAATTGGTGGCAAAGAAACTGCAGAACAGTGCAGCATCAATTAATGACCTTCAGCAGCAACTGAAACTTTAAACCCAGTGAAATCATGCTATATCTGCTCATGAAAATGCTGGGTTTGCTAAGGAAAAAAGGTTCCCTGGTAGATACAGGTTTCTTCACACACAAGAATGAAAAGTTTTTTGTTTTTTTTTCTTAAGACTGTAGTTCTTGTTTTCAAAATGAAGAGGATAATGTACAAATGTTTCGTCAATTTAATTAATTTTTTTATCTGTGTACTTTCACTAAACTATGCACCATATAGGCCTTATTTTCATGTTTACAATTTTTCAATTGTGCCCTTTGCTGGGTCAAAGTGGTTCTAAAACTGACTTAACAGTCTACCTGCAAGTGTCTCTGATATATGTAGAATTTTAGGTTGTGCAGAGTCAGCACAGAAAAGCTGCCTCCCTGACTTCCTTAAGTGTAGATGGCATGACTAGAGCACAATTGCAGTCCAGCTAGTCAGTGCAGTAAAGCATAGACTATAAAATGATCCTTGTGCTAAGCAGACACAGTAATGGTAGAGCACTTTATTGTTTTCATGTAATGGAACTTGACATTAGCATGCTGCTAGAGAAATTTGGAAAATATTTTTAATCATATACCTTCCAGCTTGAGCTTTTGGGCATTGTATATGAATGCTGGTGTATGTTCATTAAATTGAGCTTTTTTCCTAGAATTTTGCTCTAACAGATTTGTATTTTTACAAATAGTTAAGGTGCTTTCAAGTGGTGTATTAGAAATAAATTTCTTGTTTTAAAAACGAGGGTACTCCAACAATTAGAGTATTGGCACAGATACTGAACATAGTGGTGAGGTGTTTGGTACGGAAGTGGGAATGAAGGACAATCTGACAATTTAATAATATAGAAGTAAATAGAGATTAGGGGCATAATTCATGGAAAATAGGTCCTGATTCAAAGCTCACTGGTGTCAGTGGGCTTTGGATCAGGGTCATAAGGAATAAAGTGACTAAGCAGGGCAACTGAATCTGAGTAGGGAGATACCTATAACTGACAAGATTTGAGAGGTGTACAGAAAAAGCAGTTTACTAGTGTTTAAAATACACCAAAAATGAATGCACATTGGTGCAAATGATTTTATAGACTTCCTAAATAATCTTTGCTTGTTCATTGTGTTAGTCTTAAAGAAAAGTAATCATCTTGTGAGTGGACATCAGTATTTAATTGAATACTAATGATACCAAATACAGTGTATAGGAGAAAATGTATACCCAACACTTAAAAGTGCTGGTATATATTTCTTAGAATACCTTTGAAGCTTTATGTTGGTAAAGACCCAATATACTGAATGAGTTAGATTGATGATACGCTTGCTTGTGCCTTATATTTATTGGTACCTTATAAAGGGCTCATTCTTGAAGGGGCTTAATACCCTCCACAAACTTTTGGGCCTGTTGGGTATAACTTAAAAGTCCATTTTCCATTGTGATCCAAGAGAGCAATATTTAACCCATTAACTTCAGTGGGAGTTGTTATGCTGAGTGACCTCAGGATTGAGACCAAATATAGCAAAACTGCATTTTTTTCTTAATGAGACCACTATTCATATTGTTTTAATCAGTGATGTTGTATGAATAGTGATAGAATAATTGAACTAGTTAGTCAAAAAATTGAGCTTCGTGCTCTACCTGGACTTGATTTCTTTTTAACTTATAAAATCTTCTTGAAGGAACAATAACTTTTCCTTAAACTGTTGTGCATTTAAAATTGTTCATAAAGAGGGCTATGCTTAATTAGAAGCAATCATTTTTTACCTTAATGTTGTAATATATTTTGTTAAAAGCTGCAGTCCTATTATAATTGGCACCTTTTAGGATATATGGTACTTAGCACTCATAATAATTCAGAGATGGAGTTATTTTTAAACATTAAATGCAATTGTTCTAAAGCTTTCAATTAAGGGATTTCAGCTTTAAAAATACATTACATAGCACTTTAGATAATTTCCTTCCTATGAAAATATAGTCACATTTAGATTAACAGCACTAAAAGGCATCTTATGACATGCATTCTTGTTCTTCAGAAACAATTTAAAAAAGTGTGTTTTAGATTAATGTTGATATGTTATCTATATACTGTACTTTTGTTCAATTCTGTTTTAAATAATGGTTCTCATGACTTGTGGTTCTCAAGGTCTCATGATTCCTATTGTGCTTTTAAATGAATTATTTATATGAAGGCAGTTTTTGGAAAAGTTACCCAGAAATGCAGTAGACTGTTGCAAGACTATTAGTGATAGTGTGCTGTCTAAGGTACTACACCAAAGGGTCTCAACTAAAACACATCATGCACCAAGATAATAGATGTTCATTAGCATAATATTAGAGTTGATGTGGTATACTCTTTGATTTGTAATTAATACGTTAATATAACAAAATGCCATTTGTAAATACCCTTGTAGTGAATGGGAGAAATATCTTTTTGCTTACTTTACAGCTGTCAGCAATACAAGGTGAAGATTAAGCGTAATAAAGGATGCAGAACTTGATATGTATGTGGTCTGTGCTATATTAATCTCTATTCTGTCTTATAAACAGA
Source organism: Pelodiscus sinensis (assembly GCF_052426305.1). Taxonomy (NCBI): domain Eukaryota; kingdom Metazoa; phylum Chordata; order Testudines; family Trionychidae; genus Pelodiscus; species Pelodiscus sinensis. Next base: position 114,288,652 of record NC_143056.1, on the reverse strand, counting down.
TGTCTGTGTGTAAAATTACACTTGAGTTTACAGGGGTTGTCCCCCTGGTTTTTCGCTTTTGGCTTATGGCAGGGATACTCAATAGGCGAACCATGGGCCTAAGCCAGTCCACCAGATGCTATTGAACAGACCCTAACATCTTTTTATTTACTTACTTTTTTCTCCCCTCCTAGCCCAAGAAATTAGGACCTTGAAAAAAATAGGCTACCCCAATAACAGCAAGGCACAGTCTCTACTTTATGGTATGTAGTAATGTTGTGGCCCATTGCTGTCAATAGTTTATGGGTACCACACAGAGAAGCCCCTTTTTTTTTTTTTTTTTTTTTTTTTTTTTCAATCACTGCACCACTGAGAACAAGTAAAGTGGACTTGTTGGCGGCATTGTTCCCTTTGCAATCTGTGCTGTGCTGTGCTGCCCCGCGGGTGAGGCCCAGTCTGCTAGAGATAAAGTGGGGAGATGCACTTTAAGAAAGGGGATGGAAAACCTATGGCCCAGACCCAGCCTGCAGCTTTATTTCACCTGTCTTGGGGTAAGTCTATGCATCACAGGTAGGAAACGCGACCCTGGGCAGCCCCGCCCGCCACTGGATGCGTACGTGCCAGTGGCATGTCCCTATAGCTTCTCTGATCACCCCTGTGCTTATGGGCTATGTGTACTGCTCCCAAGTGCTGACTCCGCAGCTCCCTTTGGCCTGGAACCATGGCCAACGGGAGCTGGAGGGACAGTGCATCAAGTACCCTGGCCTATAGCTTGGGTGTTGACTAAGCACAGCTCCTGGAAGTGGCTGGCAAAGGCAGGGCCGGCAGAGGACCTGCCTTATCCTCACTACTCTACCAATAGGGAGCCCCTGGAAGTACACACCACCCCACTGAAGCTTGTAGCCCAGTGGTCCCCAACGTGGTGCCCGTGGGCACCATAGCACCTGCCGGGGCATTTATGTGCGCCTGCTTAGTGACCAGGGCCAGCCTGAGACATTCTTGCGCCCTGGACCCCCAGCGCATGCGCGACCCCTACCCCCGGGTACGCAGTGTGTATGCAGCCCCACCCCCACCCATCCCGGCAGCCCCAAAAGGTTGGGGTTCACTGCTGTAGCCCAAATCTATTCCTGCACTCCAGCCTCCTGCTTTACCCTCCCTCTCAGAGCCCGCCCCCTAACTCTTGTCTCAGGCCTGACCCTCAGCTGGCAACCTCATCTGCTCCTGTATCCTAGCCCTCTGCCCCAGCCCAGAGACCCCTCTACCCTGAATCCCTCACTTTTGTCCTACTCCAGAGCCTGCAGCTCCTGGCCTGAGCCCTTACTCTTCTCCTGCCCTTCCCCCCCATCATTACCCAATCCTAACTGCTGCCCCCCACACACACACTCCCCACTTCAGACTGTTCAGATGCATAATGAATTTGGTTGTGTGTGTGACGGGGTGTGGTCACAGACGACCCCTTGGGTGCCTTCCGGGGTGCTGACATGGTCATTGCCACTCGTCTTCCTGTTCTCTGGGGCTCCTCGCTGCCTGGGTCCTGCTGAGCCAGCTCTGCTGATCTCCCCCAGCCAAGGCCCCGAACTGAGGTCCTTGCCCCCATCAAGAAGCAGTACAGACCCTGAACTACTTCCGGTCCAAGTAGAGTGCAGTTTAGGGCCCAGCCTCCTGAGAGAACACTCCCCAGAGGGGATCAAACCACTAAGAATTAGGTAAGCTCCCTTTAGCAATGAAGGGGGAATGTGCACACTGGTTGCCCCTCCTCCCCAGGCAACAATCGCTTACACTGGGTTTGATAGAAAATAAAAAAGGTTTTATTAAGTTGAAGCAGTAGGATTTAAGTAGTAATAAGTGAAAACTGGCAGAGCAAAGTAGGTTACAAATCAAACAAAACTGCTTGACTAATTCTACACTGAAACCTCTGTGCAAACTTAAACTCACTCTAAACGAGGGTGAGCCTGGGATCTCAGGCTCCTTCCTTCAGGTGCAGCCCAGCCAAAAGACGCAGGCCTCTCCTTTCCTATTCCTTTTGTTAAGGAGTGGAGGCCACTCCTTACCAACTACTGCTCAGGCTTTAGGACAAAAGATTGTTTAACAGTGGCTAATCTAGAAGTTGCAGGTACCACCTTCCATATCTCCCATTCACGCATTTGAAACTCACAAAGTATTCCCAATTCCATCTGCCTAATTTTACACACGCACATGATACAACAGAGTAAAATAAACAGAACCAGAAGATAATGACATGAAGATTGATGGGTTACATGAAATAATTTGCTCAAACCACCTTTGAGTTATGTATAGTCATGTCCATGTCATAAGGGGGGGGGGGGGCACTCCATCCCAATGTGCACCAATAGGGAGATGAGGGGATGCCTCACTTCCAGGGTGGTGCATATAACAAAATTCATTCTGCACTTGGACAAAAAACAATTACAGAGCATGCAGGCGCAGGGCTGGAGACTCTTTATTGCTGAAGCAGGCTATCTGCCCGGGAAACGTTCAAAAGCGCTTCGGCCGAGCCACGCCTAAGCTAAACGCCTCCCTGTAAAAGGGCCGCCCCAGACCACTCTGCGCTTCTCCCAGGCTCAGGCGCAGCGGCACGATGCCTGCGCATATCACATGACCTTTCCACAGCGCTCCGGTCACGTGCCGAGGGCCCGCGTTCGGAAATGACGTGTAGGCCGGCGGAAGTGGGTCCTGCCGGAAGTCAGAGCGCTGTGGTCTTCCTGTTTATGCGGGAGGAGGAGCTGCGGGCGCGCGACAGGCCGCTTTCTCGTCTGTGCGGTGGCAACGGCAGCCAGCTAGCGGGGCGCGGCCGCTATGGCGGTGTCCGACAGCCAGCTGAAGAAGATGCTCGCCAAGGTAAACGGCCGCTCCCGAGACTCCGCTGCCTGGGAAGCGCTCGCCCCCTACCCCCCCGGCCTGGTCTCTTCTGGGGCCCCCATGAACCCCTCACAGAACAGGCTGCTTTTCCCGGTCCGCTCCCTTCCCTGCCTGTTCCCGTCCTGGGCGTCGCGCTGGGGCGGGGCCGGGCGAGACCCGCACCGCCCGCCTACGAGAGACACTTTTGGGGGGCGCGGGGGGGGGGGCGTGGCCCGTCTTTGCGGGGCGCTGCACGGATTCTTGCTTGTGGGGCCTCGTTTCCTGGTGTCTCAGCGAGCCCCTTGTCCCCTTCCTCTGCTTCTGCCACCATCTCTCGCCGAGCGACAAGTCTGTGTAGGTCCTGCCGGGTCGTGGCTCCTGGGGCTGATGTAGGAGTCAGCAGAATGCAGCTGCTTTGGCTGTGTGTGTCAAACGCTGATAGTTGGGAAAACCACCCATTCTGCCTGGGACCTAAGCGAACTTGGTGTTAGTCACTGGTAGAAAATAATTGGGTCTCCGTCATGCATTGTGCGTGGGCTCTGAGCACTTCAGTTTGACATTGGTTCAGACGTTACCCTCTTGTTAATCTTCTGAACAAGCCATAGGCTTAAACTGTGGCTGAGCAGTCAGGACTCCAGCTCACCTTGAGCAAATCGTTTTTACCTTTGTAGGTCCATTTTCCTGTAGTGCTTTATTATGTTCCTTGGCTGAAAGACCTCTAAATAAATGTAGACTATTAGAGTGGTAAGTGTAGCGGTATGACTATTTTTAATGGGACACCTAGTTGTGGACCTGAGTGATTTCAGTGTGTAAATGTGTATGCAGTTAATGGATAAGCCCAGGCTTATGGGTTAACCAGCATGATTACACACACCTACCTCTCTCCCCGCTGCCTTCTCCTCCACCTCCTGCTTCCCACATAGGCAGCAGCACAGGGGGAGGGGGCGGGCAGGAGTCACCTGTCACTAGGGATGTAAAGGAGTAGTTGACTACTCACTCCCCCACCCCCTTGCTGCCTCTGTATCAGGAAGCAGGAGCCATTGCTGGGGAGAACCGGCTTAAAACATGGTTCCCCCCCAGCACCATCTCTGTGGTGCCACACATCCCTGCCCCTGTATCAGAGATGGGGAGGTCAGGGGCTGCTCCGTGGTAGTGGTCCTTGTGCACGGGAAGTCCCAGATCCCCCTGGAACCTGCTGTGCACACAGACTTCAGCGCGAGCCGGAACTGAGCCAGGCTGCCTATCAACTAATTGAGTAGTCAATACAAATTTTTAAAATATTGAATACTCGATTACTTAAATGCCAGCACTTTAACATCCCTACCTGTGTCTGATAGGCAGCAGCACAAGGGTGGGGAGGAGTTCTAGAGATTCTTTCTGATCCTTTATTCAGTCTGGCAGTTATTTGAAAGGACATAAAATATTAAATCAAAAACTGCTTATTTAATACAGATTAGAGTGAAAAGGAAAGGATGCAAACATTACATAATTGCTAGATATAGCTGAAAGTAATTTGAAATTAGACATAGTTGAAAATAACTCAAAATTGGGCAAAAGACCATCGTTGCAGAAATCAGAATTAATTCCCCTCAAATATCATTCTTTTGTATGCAGTGTCTATCAGACTCTCAGTATTTCAATTGTCTTTAAAAATTGCTTAAGTGACAATTGCAGCATTTACTCTGCTAACACCAGTAGCCAACTTAACAATTCACATGCCTGTTCAAAGTAAGAAATGATAAATTATTGAACAACCAGAATAATAAAGCAATCACTGCAACAATATTCTTTCTAAATGTAAGGAGGAAAAATCAAATTATTGCCAAAGTTCACTTTTCTGTTTGTTGCTTAAAAAAAGAACCATTTTCCATCAAATATGAAAATGTCAATCCAGAAACTTGAAATTACTATCGAGCAATATATTTTGGAGTGATTTAACATTCTGAATTAAATTATAAGCCTTCAACCAGAATTTGTTGTTTTAAGTACTCCGTTACAAGTCAATATCATTACAATATTTTTCTGCTTGATAATAAATGTTTTCTTCTGTCTTCGATGAAAATCTAGGATTGAAATGTCAAGTTATTTCAGGCATAAAAAAATACTATACACATAACACCTTCATATTTGAAAGCACTCTGCAAACACAAGTCTCACAACATTTAATCATGACTGTTATATTAATAATCAGCTATTATACTGAGAGGTTAAATGATGTGATTGGGATCATGCAAGAATAAAACCCAAAGTTCTGACTCCTAGTCTTTGTACTTGTAAGCAGCCCTCTTCACATGAAGCTACCTCTTCCTTTCACTGATGATGCCAAGGTCACTGAATTTGCATATTATGGCAGGTAGTGTGTTGGTCATTTTATGACAATTCATCTCTCTTGAATTAAACAGACAAATTGAAGACACTTTTAGTTTTTACTGTTCTGGATACTAAACTCAAGGGTGAAAAGAAAAAATTCAGAGTCTTTCCTCAATGTCTGTTCTCTGTGGTTCAGAGGGAAAAAATTCGAAGGTCAAAGCTTCTTCAGAGAAAAGGTTGAGACTAGTTGTGAAATGAATATCTCTTGTCTTGCAAGATATGATTCAGGGTTGTTGTAAGAGCATTCTCTTGTTGGATATAAAAAAGGGTGATCCTTCAGTGTGGATATTTGTATAAGTAGTTATAGGATATTTGTATAAGTAGAGAGATCCCTTTGGGTTAGATACAAGTTTGGTACTCAGGGACTATATTTGAACAGATTTGAGACTGCTAAATATGAGTAGTATTCAGTCTGTGCTGTTGACACATGGGCTCTGAAACTTTTTTGAAGTGTTGACTTCCCTCTTCCATTTATAGTTGCAGGGATACTGCCCTCACATCGATGCTTATAACATCCTTGTAGCAACTACTGTAAAAGTTCACATAGAAAAATATTTGGAAATAGTGTATTTTTACCTGTCCTCGTGCAGGTTAGCAGTTACAGATGACACTAGGGTTGTTAAATATCAGTTAATTGATTAGTCGATTAACCTCATGAATTATTGGTTACTTGACTATTCTATAGTTCCTCAGGGTGGGGCTAGCAGCCAGTGCGCTGTGGCCCCACTCCCAAGGAGGCACGTGTCATTCTGTGCTGCTGCCAGGCAGGAGCTGGTCTGTGATGGGAGCCAATTTAAAAAACAGCTCTTGAATTATATGGGAGCCTGCCTGTTTCTACAGGTCTTCATGACATCTGTTTTTCCCTGCTGCTATGGAAGCTGGTCTACAAGTGTAAAGGAAATGGTCCATGAGACAGCAGTACAACTGCTACTGTTTCAGCTTAGTATGCTTCTGGAGACTGGAACTACCTGTACCCTTCCCAGGCCCACAACTTGTTGACATCTGCTTGACTTTATGGGGAGAACACAACCTTGCTTCCACTTGCCATTATGCTGAGGTCACCCTGTCTCCACATTATCTCTTCTCTATAGGAGGATTCCTCACACATGCTGCTTAGACACTAAAAAATAAAACACAAAAATACTTCTCGCTAAGTTTCAGTCTTCAGTATAAGCAGCACTACTGAATCCATGCACCCTAGCACTCATTGAAAATTATGCCACTCACTGGCACAATATGAAACTCAAGGCGGGGGATTGGCAGAAACATGTATCTTTTACATGTTGCTTTTAAAGCAATACTGCTGCGATTACCACTATGTCCCTGCACATAAATATATTTTAGTAGCAAAGAGCATTTGCTGTCCCATTAAAAATTGTGACTATGGGCCATGATTACTTTCCACATAAGTTTGTATGTTTTAACAAATATTTCACATTCCACTGTTGAAACCCTGTTCCGTATTTCTCCAACCCATGCCCCAGCAGCCCTCCAAGTACACAATAGGGATGTGAATAGTTACCAGGTGATGCTTACCAGTTGTGGTTAACTGGCCACCCAGCTGACTGGAGCAGCTGCATGTCTGGGGCTGCTACACCACAAGTGAGAGGTGCTCCAGCCTGCCATGCTGCAGCGTATTTAAGCTAACTGCTTAAACATAACATTTAACTGGTTAATTGATTAAACGAGATTTACATACCTAGTTTACACCAGGCTCCTTCCCTCTTCTCCTCTGTTAGCACTGTCTCCCCCAAGCCTTTGCATGGCATCTGCATTGTCGTTTAAATGAATTATTATAATACTCATAATTTTCTATAAATTTCTAATAAGAAATCTTTGTCAAACATTTCCTTAATTTTTGTGTTGCCTGTATTGTTACATATAGTTGGTGACATTTAGTTTGAAATAAATTACCAGAATAATTAAAATCAGCATGATTATATTGTGTTGACAAAATTCCGCATATTTTGAAGAATTTTAAAATATTGTGTGCAGAATTTTTAATCTTTTGGAACAGAATTCATTCAAAAGTAGTATGCAATCCCCCTAACGCACTGTAACACACAACATTTAGAACAGCATGATTCCCAAAGACACTGCGGATTGCTATATCTGTGATGCTTGTATAGGTTGAAAGAGTTATTAAAACCACAAAGATGCTTTTTAGTATTTTCCCATTAATTTTTCTTTGCTTTTGTTATGTTTGTCTTTGTACAACAAATAAAAAGGCCTTAATAAGAAATGTAAACTTTTGTGGTATTACTTCATATGCTGGAAAATAGATTTGATAACTCATGACTTTTCCACATGGGACAGTTTTGATTCTATTCTTCTGATTTACAACTAGTCTGAATTTTAGCCATAAAATTACTTGCATGTTTTTTGCAAATTAGAAACATGGGCTTTTTAAGGCTGTCTGTTTTGACTGTTATAGGTAAGTGCTTCACTTAGAGCCTTGTGAATGCAATTTTTGACCAGTTGTTTTTCCTGTAGACAGTGCATGGTAGAATTTTACAAAACTTATGGCTTTGCATCTTATAGACTGCATAGGCATTAAATGCTTTTGTTTTTCAGTATAAATACAGAGATCTCACGGTGCAGGAAACCACTAGTGTTATTACCCAGTACAAAGACCTCAAACCTGTAATGGATGCATATGGTGAGTTGAGCATAAGAAAATCTTCTATTCTGTTGCTGATTTATGTGTGTAGTGTATTGTCATGGCATTTCTTCAGCTTTAAAGTGCACAAATAGTAAAAATTAGTCGGTAACTGGTACCTTAATCTGGTAATAAGTTTTTACTGTTTTATACTTTAGTAAATAGCAGTGAGGACTAAAACTAGACTATGGAATTTGAGGTTCTCTGGATAAATACATTCTTTTGACTGGATCATATCTGCCTTGGGCAAAAACATGCCAATAGAGACCTCTTGTTGAAAAAGAAATGTACAAAGGAATCTTTTCCCTTTAATGTTGACAATAAGTGCTTTGTTCCTCAGAGCTCAGCTTTTGTTTGATCCTATGGAGAAGTGGTACTGTTGTGAATTGCTCAATAGTTAGTCTGTTGTCCCCATAGATTCCTCGATAGCATGAAAATTCAGCTCCATTGCACTACAGGTAGAACCTCTCTAGTCTGGCACCCTCAGAACCTGACAGGCATGGAACAAGAGAATTTGCTGAACCACGGGAGGCCAGTATTGTCTAGCAGCATTGCAAACACTTCCCTTCCACTGGGTTTTACAAGATGTTTAGGGATAAATTAGAGCTAAATAACAGCACAGAACAGTGAGAGTCAGGACTGGCAGCTGTAAACAAACTTTAGGGGATTGTGGGAAGTTGGCCGCACCCATGATACGTGGACATGTGGCTAACTAAAATCATGCTGGTGGACAGATGTTGCTGGACCAGAGCGTGCTGGTCTAGAGAGGTTCAACTGGTATAAGATGGTCTGATTGCTATATTTATTTAAAAAGAACAGTGTGTGGGAAAGTAGTTTCAGAATTTTTTGTAATGCTTGTTATAAATATTTCCTATCAGTGGAAATTTCCTTTCATTAACTTTTTTTTTTAATACAACCATTTATTGCTACCATTTATTAAATGTGAGAGAAATCCAGGGAACACTTCAGGAGAAACTTGTTTGAAGTTTGGAATTAGTTAATTTCTGTATAGAAGATCCAAATGAGGGAGTAAAGAGTCACTGATGATCACCGATAACTTCAATTTGGAGAAATATTCAGAGATCTAGAACAATTAAAAACAGTTAAAGTTTTAAAATGAAAAAAATGCAAACCAGCAGTTATGGAGAAGTAATCTAAAACATTTACCAGGGAGAAAGAACCTGAAATAATCCTGAAAGACTGAGAGGAGAATGGAGAACAGACCTCTTCACGTGATTTTTGTATTATAGTATGGTGTTCAAAATGTCAACTCCATTTTGAACTCTAAATGAAAATGATTGTAGCCTGCTGCATAGCAGTACTTGTTCTTTTCTAAATTGCTTTTTAGAGCTTTAACCCTTAACAGGGTTGTGTGTCAATTTATATGGCTGCATTTTCATATTATCCGTGGGGCTTTGAGTTTGAGACAGCCCTACATTTGTAGGGAGATGTGATTTCCCCTGTTCTGAGTCTAAACTCTCTTTTTAAAAAAACGCCACTCTAGTTTATATAGTTGCAAGGATGTCTTTCAAAATGTGAACAGAATGCAAATTCAGTGCACTGATGTTTGTATGCATCTATAGACATCCTAAAACAATGGTTCTAAAAGACACAAGCTAGTTATGAATCTCAGCAGTGTGAGAAATCTGAAATATCGAGCTAATGTACTTAATAAGGATGTGAATGGGTAATCGAGCTATTGTACTTAATAGGGATGTGAATGGGTAACCTGTTAACCAGTCTTCCCCATCTCTAAAAACAGCTTTATTTTTAGATGTTAATCAGTTGTGGATACTTAGCAATTTATAGATATGTGATAGTTAGAAAAAGTGTGTTTCTTCTTTTCATATAAGTCACATAGGCTTGAGAAGATTTATGTAACTTGAACACAAAGCTAACTCCACAGTATGTATTGTCTTTCAGTTTTTAATGATGGCTCATCCAGGGACTTGATGAGCCTCACTGGAACCATTCCTGTGCCTTATAGAGGTATGCATTATAGCTTCCCTTTGTTTTCAAATTACCTGGACAATTGTTTGGGCTTGTAGATTGTTCAGAGTTAATAATCACTATTCTCTTGAAAACTTTACTGTTATGTAACATTTTAAAAGCTTTGTTTGTTCTGCTGTGCTGTGGAATTCTAACATAATATGCAAGCTATACTTATTTCATGGTTGTATGAATATTCCGCTACTCTACATATCTGATAGTAGGCTGCAACATCATTACTTCACAGGAGTGCTACTGTCAGCATTCAACAACCTTTTTAAAAGTTTGCTTTTGATTTCCTAATCTGGTAGCCAATTGATGGAGAGGGCTGCAAACAACTCACAGATGGAACTAAGGATAATTTAGAGATGGGGACTTGCAGTGTTTTGGGCATGTGTAAAAATACCTTTAGTGGTAAATTATAGTCACAGAGTGTATGGCTAAACCAGGAGCTCCTTGTTAAATATGTAGTTGGTGAAGCTGAATTTAAATACCCATCCGTCAGTGTAATTAAAATCTTGGTTCGTACATTAATTCTGTCATCTGAAGATAATCTAGTCATGAGTAATTATTAGTAGTTTAATTTAAAATTTTCAGGTCAAAATGAGTTGAGGAAGAATAAATTGAGATCTTTTAAAACTTTTCTTTAGGTAATACATACAATATCCCGATATGTCTGTGGCTACTGGACACCTACCCTTTCAATCCCCCAATTTGTTTTGTTAAACCAACTAGTTCAATGACTATTAAAACTGGGAAGCATGTTGATGCAAATGGAAAGATATATCTTCCTTATCTGCATGAGTGGAAACATGTAAGTATAATTAATCTGAAATCCTTCAAACTGATTACTTTTGAATTCCGTTAGATTATCAATTTTCTTAATTCTAGTAACTGTTTCTTTGAGTCATAAAGCACTGGTAATTTTTTTTAATGAACCATCATGTTGCTGGAAAGTTAGTTGACACTGAATGGACATAGGATTGCAGCTTTTAATCAGAAACTGTTATCTGAATATTTACTTTTACTGCCTTAAATTAATTCTGTATATCACTTTCATTGTTAGCCTGCTAGCTATGCCTGCTTAATGACAACTTTTTAGGCTACTTAAGAAGCACAGCATTGGTGTTGTCAGAAGGGGAATGTATTTATGTGCCTGACAGGTTTGATTGGAAATAGATCCTTGAGAGACCAGTAGAGAGAGTACTGAAGGCAAATTAGGGATTTTCAGGGATGTCCATGAAATAAAATTATGGCACTAACTTATGTGAAGGGAAACGGAGAAGATGGGCTGTTTATAGAACAGTCCTAATGTTTAAACCTTAACAGTCTATTGAAAAAGATTATTAAAAATTGACATTTGACAGCTTTGTCTTTATAACTTGTTTATGTTCTAAACTCCTTCAGAGAGCACTTACACTGTTTTCAAGCCATGTCTATAAAACAGGATTTTCACATTGAAAGTTTTTATTTAAGGAACAACAACAAAGGCACTCTAGGAAATTCCTGATTTATGTGTAAAAGGAAGGGCAACATTTAGCATATCCTCACATTTCTGCTCACCTCTGATACCTCTTGGGTATTTGTCCCTTTTTGCTCATTAGTATTCAGCTCTTGCTAAGGAGAGCACTTCACTTACTATTGAAACTTCTAGCTGTTGCCTTCCTGGGAACAGTTGCCCTCCTGGGAATCCCGCTAATTCAGCTAACTGGTTAAACATTAGGTCAACTTAATGTTTAACTGGAATTTACATCCCTAATTTGGAATTTGCCTAACACTGAGCTGCTAATTGAATATAATTGATCTTTTATGCTATTTGCATTGAAAATGAGGCTGTTGAATACAGGATGCTGCTACTCCAATAGTGATCTTAATCTTCATTTGTTTTAAGAGAAATTATGTTGCGGACACACATTTTCTTTTTGTATGATATGAATTTTAGTCCATCTGAAAGTGGAAATATAACTGGAACCAGTTAGTGCTGGTTGGTGCACTGGGGAAGTTTATGCTCAACTCCTTCATGGCCTGCAGCAATCTATTGTGCTGTGCGTGTCAAAATTGCATGTTACGTGTGTAGAAACCATTAGAATGTTTAGTTCTGTGTACTTAATTTTCCTTACCTGGAGGTGGTTTGGTTTTGAAAATAACTAAACTTTTTTTATAGTAGTTTTAATCTTCTTCAGTCATTATAATAATGTAATTCACATGGAACCATATGTGGTCCAGAATTTAGCTCTATATCAGCAGTACTCAAGCCGTGTTTTCTCTTGATTATTTAACAAGCTGACTAACTGGGAATCTACTAGACTGGGTCTGTAAATAGGAGGAAAAAATATTCAGCTGACCAGTAGTATGTGATGAGATGGTAGTAAGTTATTGTTAGGCAATTAAGCTATCCTTGGTACCAAAAAATCAGCAGCTTTTTATCCGCTTTCCCTCATAGCCACAGTCAGACTTGATAGGATTGATTCAAATTATGATTGTGGTATTTGGAGAGGAACCTCCAGTCTTCTCTCGGCCTACTGTTTCAGCACCCTACCAACCATACCAAGCAACAGGACCACCGAATAGTAAGTGATGTGCATGTATATATTTTAAAGCATTTTCAATTAATTAACAATTGTGTTTGCTGCCCTAGGCAATATTTTGTCAGATGATTTATTGTATTATATTTTGTTGAAAGTTGATGCCCCAGTTTGTCACACTTGTAGCTTTTTGAATTACGACATTTGTCTTTTGGCTATGACAATATTTTAATAGAAGGAAATGTATTATCATATTACAGTTGAACTATTAAGTTTGAGTATGTCTACACGGCAAAGTTATTTCGAAATAACTGTCCTAGCGTCTACACAGCCAAACTGCTAGTTCGAAATTAAATCGATATAGTGGAGCGCTTATTTTGAATTTGGTAAACCTCATTCTACGAGGAATAATGCCAAATTCAAAATAGCTAATTCGAAATAAGCACTTTGTAGATGCTTATTTTGAAATAGGGGGCCTCCAGCCCTTCCCAGGGTGACCTGGTGGCCACTCTGGGCACAACCAAGAAAACTTCCTCTCCTCTCCCCTAGCCCCGGAGCCCTTAAAGGGGTAGACTCTGGCCATAGTGCCTGTTCCAGCTCTAGGCCTGCCAGCACAAAGCCAGCAGTCACTGCCCCTGACCCAGTGGCCCCATCATGAGCCAGGCAGTCAGTGCCAGCCAGCCCTCCACTGCTCCCCGGGCCCAGTCCCCCAGCTCCCAGGAGCCTGCCAGGGGCCGGAGAAGGCAGGCACCTTCCTGCTCTAGTGCAGAGATCATGGACCTCATTGAGGTTTGGGCGGAGGCCTCTAATGTCCACAATTTCCGCACTAGACACAGGAACATAGCTGTCTACAGACGGATGGCTGCCAGCCTGGCTGCCAAAGGCCACATGCGCACTCAGGAGCAGGTGCACATGAAAATAAAGGAGCTGTGGCAGGTCTATGCCAGGGCCACAGGGGGCAGGTCCTAAAGAGGGGCAGACACTTGACCCTGTTTTGACGCCCTGGACCTCATCCTGGGGGTCGGGATGGTCCATGCCACCCCAGGGGTCATCGGTCCTGGAGCAGACGGCCCTGACCAGGGCATGGAGGAGGAGCGCCAGAAGCTGTAGGAGCCCAGAGGGAGAGTGCCACGCAGTCAGGACCTCCCGAGCCGTCCCAGCAGGCCCGTCACCAGTGTCATCCGGGCAGGCAACAACATGTGAGTGCCACTGTCCCCTTATTGGGGGGTGGGGAGGGAGACCAGGGACCGCACACATGGGCCTTGCTTACCACAGATCACACAGCAACCTGTGCACGTGGCCCCAGCTGGCTGCCACACAGGGGTCTTGGTCTGTTAGCTACATGCGTGTATGAAGAGACATGACATGCTCCTGACCCCGGGGTGGGACACAGCAGGACACCCTCCTTTCACAAGGCCATTCTACACAGAGGCAGGGGACATCTCCCCTCCACCTCACCCACACTATACACAGCACAGGGGCATGGGTGCGGTCTCTGGGCAGGTCCCACTCCCAGGGATAGCAGGACGTTCTGAACATAGCCTGTGTGCAAGCACACTGGCTCTGATGGTGCAGGGAACTGTCATCCTCACCTTGCAAAGGGGGGCTGGGCTTCACCCACTGTGTCCCCAGGGATAATTGACCACTTCTCTTGTTTCCCCACAGCCACACCAGCTGCGCGTGCAGAGCGCACCACCCTGCCTGGGACTTGCTCCCGCACCCGAGGGCTCTGTAAGACCACCTGTGCAGTGCAGGGGTACCGACAGCAGCACCTGGGGGCACTGTGAGCCCTCACTGCTCCCTCCAGAACTGGGTGCAAGAAGACCTGGAGCTCCGGCAGGAGCAGCTTGCACAGGGCCATGCCATCTGCCAACACCTGCAGGCCCTGGTGCAGAGTGTGCTGCCTCCTGCTGCTCCAGCGCCAGCTGCCTTCCCAGCTACCACTCCTCCTCCCCCTCCTGCTTCTCCTTCTACCTCCTCACCCTTCATCCCCTCCCCATCCCCCCAGGGACGCCGAGGCCCCTGCATCTGTGGTACTAGGAGACAGTTGGCCTGGCGTGATCCGCACCGCTGAGCCCTGAGCTTCCCCTCCCCCTTGCTTCCCCCTTCCAGCTCCCTCCTTCCAGGTTTCCCCCTCCCATCTCCTGCCTCCTTTCCCCAGTCTCACCAGAGTTTCATCCCCCCCCCCCCCCCCAACCCCTGCCCCAGTTTTGTTAAATAAAGACAGTTTGTGTTTATGGAAAAATGTGTATTTTACTGTACATCAGGAAAGGGTTGGGGGGGGGGGCTAAGTGGAAGGATGTGAGGGAGGAATGAGGCACAAGCCCCCAGTGGAGCAGACAGGGAGCCTTAGTGCTTCTCAGGGTGGAAGCTCTCCTGCAGGGCCTCCTGGATGGCGGCCTGCAGCAAGTGCAGCTGGGCTCACAGCAACGCATCCAAGAGAAACCCCAGAGTGCCCAGGGGCAGCTCTGGCTCCATGTTGCAGAGTGCTGTGATGTCCTGAGTGAGGGCAACCAGAGCACGCCGAGACAAAAATGCTTTGCTCTCCCTCATCGAGATAGACAAGCAAGCAGGGAAACCTGAGAACTGGCTGTCCGGGCAGAGGCCCTTTATGCACAGACCTCAGTTAGACTCAGGCAGCAGCCACACAAGGTAATTCCTGACCTGGTGCCCTGCCAGAACTGGTTCCGGCCAGCCTTAAATGTGATTCACAGTCCACTTAGTGTGGACGCGCTATTTCAAAATGCATTATGTGTAGGCATGTTATTTCAAAATAACTTATTTCGAATTAACTACAGCCACTCCCAGAGTTACGACCACCTCCACTTACAACCATCCGCACTTACAACCAAAGCGGTCGTAAATGCAGATCCGAGTTATGAACGGCAATCCGCGCTTACGAACAGCGCGGTCGCCATGTAACTCTACGTGATCCGAGTTACGGACCAAGTGTTGGTCCGTAACTTGTTCGAATCTCGGAGAACGGCTGTATTTCAAAATAAGTCTGTAGTGTTAGACATACCTTTGACTGCTTATTGTCATTTGTAAACATTGCCAGAATTCATTCTTACCTGATCCTTCCTTTCTCTGGCTGCCTTATTTGTGCTTTACTAATTTTCTGTCTTGACGTCTGTCCGGACTGTTCCCCACTCTGGCAAGAGAGTTTTAAAACCTTGACCCAACAGGCACTGGTTACAAAAACTTCCCCCCAGGATTACAATATACAGATTTTGGGGAATCACTGTCACAATCAAGAGTTTTTTTTTTTAATCCCTAAAAACCTAAAACCAGGGATGAAAACTTGAAACTACCCATATTCCATGTTCCCAGATTCTGTTGATTTTCACCTTCAATTTTAAAGGTTTTTTTCCCCCTCTCAACTATTTTCCTTTTTTCAACCCCATTTTAAACTCTCTTACTTCAGCACAGAGTATTTTTAAGAGAGGCTTTCTAAACTGTTTTGTAATGCTGTGTCTGAAGGATGGTGTGGGAAAGTATGCAGGCCAAATATTTGTCCGAAAGACGATCAGGCATAGGACGGAGGGGCTAGATGAGAACAACTAAAGAACAATCAAACCAAAGGCACAATTGAGGGGGAAGAGATTAAGAAACCAAACCCATACTTGTTCATCTAGTGGCAGTGTAAAAGTTCAGGGCCAAATTTAGTTCCATGTGAACCCTGAAGTATAAGACTGGAGATGTACCTAACTTCTTTGAAAATACTATGGTTCATATCTCACTTGAGTGATTCCTCTACACTGCTAGAAGAATAATATTGATTTCAGCCTTACGTATATTTTTTGGGAGGGGAGGTAGAGGGATACAAAGTAAGAACTTTAAACACACACAAACACAAGAAACATAAGTGAAAGAAATTTAGAGACAATAGGAACACAAAAATTCATACCATCTCATTGCAAGGGGGAATTACAAATTATTCAAAATACATTGCTGAGGATATTAATAGAGGATCCATGTTCAAAGGTCTAATGTGGTGGGTTGTCAGGAAGTTGTGCAGAACTTTACATGACCAGAGAAAGAAAGGAATAAACAGGTGAGCTGGAAGAGATTATTGTTGGGAGTACGTGGTCCGTCTCTATCACCAGCATCCTTTATTCTACCAGATTCTATGGCCCTCTGCGGTGAGCTCTTGTTTTGGAGATTTTTTTTCTTCACCAAATTGGGACACTTAGTTGGTCATCCATGGAGTTCACTGGCTTGGACTGTTGTCAGATGAGCAGGACCCTACTAAATTCATGTTCCATTTTGGTCAATTTCATGATCATAGGATTTTAAATCTGAAATTTCACAGCATTATAATTGTAGGGGTCCTTATCCAAAAAAGAGTTGTAGGGTAATTGTATGGGGCACAGCCTTCAGAAGTGGGCAGCTAGAAAGTGGTAATGAATGCTGTGACCTCCCTAAAATAACAGTTTCCAACCCATCCACAACTCCCTTTTGAGAAATGCTGGTCTCCCCCATGAAATCTGTATAATAAAAGGTAAAAACACACAAGACTAGATTTCATGGAGGGGTGGGGAATCAGATTTCAAGGTCTGACACTTTTTTTGGGGCCATGAATTTGATATGCTCCTGCAGATAAAGCGTTGACCTTCATTCCTTACAGCTTCTAAGGAACCAGCTCCCCTCCACACCTACTGTGGAACTGGTAGCTGAAGCATTGCCACGAGCAAGCACATGGTGAACAGATCTCTTCTACTTGAAGCTGGCCTAACCAACATACCTGCTGCAGTTTAACAGGGCATATTCCTGGTTGGTCAAATCAGGCTTGTTATAGAAGACTGCAAACATAATAGGGCAGCAATGGTGACTTGGAGAAGGACATTTCTAGCTCAGAGAACAAAACAGGAGCCTTATAGATGAGTTGAGAGTAGTGACAGCATTTCTAGACACCCCTGACCCACAGCACAACTCTCTCCCAAACCCGCGGTGTATTGTGCTCTTTACACCTTTTCTGGGTGCAATCTGCATTTCCTGATTTTCCAGCATTTGAATTTGGGGAATTTAATTTTAGCGTACTGCAATAATGATTTCTACAAGGGTGAAACTCAGAAATTACCAATGCTATTTGGATCCTGTCTAAACATGAAAGCTTATTCTTATGTCATTCTGCTTGCTCAGTCCTGGCTCTTGTCAGGTCCAGAAGCCCCTGGCCCTCTCTCCCCTCCACATACAGCTGCCTCTAATAGAGGCAGCATTGAGGGGGGATAGATGGTGCTGGGGGGAACTGTTTTTTAAGATGGCTCCCCCTAGCACTGGCTCCTGCTTCCTGCTGCCTCCCCCTTTGCTGCCTCTGATACAGAGGTAGCAAGGTGGGGGCGGGGAATGCAAGTAGTTGATTACTTGCTTATATCCCTAATGTATACTAAGGTATTTGAAGTGTATTTCTTTTGGTAAATATGTACCTGCTGAAATTTTCTGTGGCTACATGTTCATATGTTGGTGGGGGAGGCAGTTCAGCAGGGACGGGTGCACATGAGGAGCTGTCTTCGCCTGTGCATACTGGCTCCCATTTGGCCCCTTCACTTGCTGCCTCTATTAGAGGCAGCAGCATGGGAGGGGGACTGCACGTAACTGTGAAGGTTAATTGATGAGCTCAGGCTCATCCGTTTACCATTTGCACTATCACTTCCCTAATATATAGATGAGCTCCCATAGTTTGAAGTGAGAAGTTGTAGTAGCACCTCTAAGATTAGGAGACTCCATGCATTTGGTGATCCTGAATTCCTTGGCAGTTTCTCTGCTGTGGGTGAAACTGTTCCAGTACTGATTCCAGTAGTGGGGAAGCTAGTCATAAAATTAGACAAATAAATGAACTGATTTCTCTCCTGGGTTTTCTCTCTCATATTCCATCCCAACTGTACTGCTCTGAATCTTTCATCAGCTTCAAGACTTAGCAATACGGATCTGAATTAATAATTTAGCTTCATTAGGACATCCCCCCAATGCAGTTACAACAGAATGCTACTCTTAAGCATAACTTGGCAATAGATATTTTAACTCACTTAAAGATGTGTTCTCAAGTCTGAATAAGTGAAGCTATGTTGATTTCTAGAACATATTTAATATTTTGTGGTATTGATAGTGTCTACCTTGAAACAGGAATAGACAATGGCAAAAATACCCTTAAAATGCAAAATGTGGTTTTCCGTGGTTACATGTTTATATGTTGGCGGGAAGGCAATTCAGTTATGCATAAATACAAAATTTCAGTCATGGTATTTTAGATATAACTGGAAAATATGGTATATTTACTGCTTTCTTTTTTCTCCACGCCTACTACTAGATCTGGTAAGACATTAGAAACTGGTTTTCAAGATAGCATACATCAGTCACCCCTCCTCTTCCCATCCTCTCTTCAAAAGTTTTACTTTTTTAAGCTGAGTGATTGGATTTCTCATAGGTCAGTTGGCAGCATTGATCTATCTGTAGTAAGATAATTCAGAAACTTGAAGATCATGAACTGTTCTAATTTTTGACAGGTGTCACTGCAAGTATAGAGTTATTGAAGGATATGAACTGTACTATGCTTAAAAGATGCAATTGTCAACTTAAATGACTAATTTTGCTGAAAATTTAGAACCTGCTATCGTTACAAAAACAGTCTCAGGCTACTATAATTAAATAAATTAGCAAAAGTCACTTGGTTATAGTTTGTTTCACTGGGGCAGCCAATCTGTTTTCTCACCAGGTGTCTGAGAAAAATCTGGACATGTTGTTTAAGAACTTGTGTATAAGGACAAGATGTTTTTGGAAATTAGATAATTTCAAAACATTTGTCAGCAATACACTTCTAATCTTGCTTATTTAGTAGTAATTTTATTTATTTATTTAATATTGGAGATTGCCTATCTCCTAGAACTGGAAGGGACCTTGAAAGGTCATTGAGTCTAGCCCCCTGCCTTCACAGCAGGACCAAGTACCATCCCCGACAAATTTTTGCCCCAAATGGCCTCCACAAGAATTGAACTCACAACCCTGGGTTTAGCAGGCCAATGCTCAAACCACTGAGCAATGTTTCTGAAAGTTCTCAGTGCTCAGAAACATGCTGCTTAAAAATTTAAACATAAATTCTTAGTTGAAATGTTGAAAATTTGACTTGTATTTTCGTATTTTCGTTATACCTCTATTGTAGTTGTCTTTTTTAGTATACTGGCTGCATGTGAAAGAATCCTCGAAATATTTCAGAATCTGACTTAAAAAAAAAATCAGACAGGGCTAGTATGCTGCCTTGAGTGTGTTGGATACAGCTTTCTTTTAAGGAAACTCTTTATCATCCCTATAATAGCTCTGTTTAAGTACACTTGTTGCATTGCCACTAAATAATCTGGCCAGCCGTTGTTTTGTAAAACAATGAATTTGCATATCGTTATCTGACTTTTGTCAATTTTTAAGCCTTTTGTGATCTATAAACATTGAATAAATATGGGGGAAAAATCTAACTTTTTTTTTTTGTTTTTTTTTGTTACTGACATTTGATTCCGGCATTTTGCTATGTTCGTGGTGAAACAGTCCATTAACAAAATCTTGAAAAGTAAAATTGTACAAAATTATTATTTTGTTTAGCATCCTACATGCCAGGCATGCCAAGTGGAATCTCTCCCTATCCACCAGGACATCCTCCTAACCCAAGGTAAGTTATGCTTTTAATTAAATCGCTGATGGGTTGCTGTGATGGTTCTGCTTCTAAGAATTCCACACCCCATTTATATCTTCTATTGTTGGAGATTGAGTCCTTGGACTTACTTTAAAGTTGTTTTGATAGCGGAGGGAAAACTTAAATAGGGCTAAGCCTTTTTAGTGCTAATTGATCCCAATATATAATTGTTGCATTTGGTTAGAAAAGTCTGCTTACTACAGTATGTTCCTTGCTGAATTATTGCTGCTTTTGCAGTATATAAAAGATTAGTTTTTATAAAGGCAATAAGGTTTTGCCCGGTATCAATTCACACAATTGATCACTGAAGTAAGAAATCATTCTTTATTTAAAACTCTCTTCCAGGCAGATTTGGAGTACTCCTTGTTTTCTTCCCATTCCCCTCAATCTTCACTCTACAAACAATATAAAATTAAAATGAATCATGAATATGTTATTCCATATAAGAAATGTCTGTAATGTTTTAATGGTTCTTAACTATAGGAGGAAAAAGTAGTTTACGCATCAGTGTAGTCTTCTGAAAATGTGCTAAACATTAAAATTCCAGTTTTCAAGTAAATCTGTTTAGATTGTGACAGAGGTAATACACTAAGGCTACGTCTACACTACATGCTTCTTGCGCAAGAAGCCTTTTGTGCAAGAGTTTTTGCACAAAAACTTCTTGCGCAGGAGCACGTCCACACCTCAAAGCACATCGTAAAAGCCATGAGCTTTTGTGCAAGAGATTGTCCACACTGCATGCACACTGTTGCGCAAGAAAACTCTGATTGCCAGTCACGGAATGGCCATCAGAGCACCTGTGCTTTTTCCCATAGTTTGTACACTTGCCTTCTTGTGCAATAGCTGTAGAGCTAAAAGCAGTTATGCCTCAGAAAAGGAGGTTTACCTATGGCGGAAAAAGCCCTCTGTTCTGCTGTTTAACTGCCCATTTAATTGCGCAAGAGCTCATTTGAGGTGTGGACACTCTGCAGGTTTTTGTGCAAAAACCTTGTAGTGTAGATGTAGCCTAAAACTTCAGCTAACAAAGAGCTCTCTAGCTATCTTATGATGCCTTTCTTACCTGGTATTTATAGCTGTTAGTATAAGTAAAACTGGATACCTGGAGGATTTGGTGATTGAATTTTAAAAGAAAATTGCAGTGATTACTTCTGTAAACTTTAAGAATAAATATTGTTAAATGTGTTAAAATTATTTTGAAAATTCATTCTAAGAAATATGTCAGTGTTCTATATGTCCCTAATTGAGTATGGTACTAGTGTTAATAAACGTAGCTTGAGAAAATCAGGTTTCACCCAGTAAATACATTTCAGAAATGTGGGGTTAACACAGACAGGAGGCTTTCATAGTTTTTGTAAAGCCTATTTTGTTGTTTGAAATTTGTAATCTAATACTTTATTTTATAAACAATTTACAGTATAGCCTTACATTTTTGAAAGTCTCCAGCCTTTGCCATTAGTTCATATGCAGAGCATTGCTGTTCGTTTCCCAAAGCAGTGCATTTTTTGTGACAGTATGCCCGGGATGGTGTACCAGCACCTCTTTTCCCATCATACCTTAATTGAATGGTATTCCCCTCTGGCTTACCGGCAGCTATTAGCATTTTCCTGGGGCGGCTTGGCTCCCAACGGAAATCCACTTGGAACACATGGCTTTTAAAGGGGCCGCAACTGCCTTTTGTTTTGTTTTTGTGTGTGTGTGTGTGTGTGTGTGTGTGTGTGTGTGTGTGTGTGTGTGTGTGTGCGAGAGCGAGAGCGAGAGCGAGAGAGAGAGCGAGCGCGAGCGAGAGAGCGAGCGCGAGAGAGAGCGAGAGCGAGCGAGAACGAACGAACGAACTTTGAGCCTGGAGTGTCAGTAACTTTTTTCTTACCAAAAAAAAACCCCCACTGTCTGAAAGTGTCGTCTAAATCTAACTTTTTTGTTAATTATTCATTGTTACATAAAACAATTTAAATATTTAATGTTTTAATTAAATGCAGGGATTAGGAAATTGTTCATTGATATAAAATCTGCACTTTGAGTATTAGCCAAAGTGCATTGAAGTAAATGGACACTTAATATGATTTCTAAGGGCTTTCATTCACAACCTGCTTGTGCATGGGATGGCTTGGAATGTAAACCTTTGATAAAATGCCATGCTGTCACTTACCTTGCATCAATTTGGGCAAGAAATACTTGGTTATTTTTATTAATGCTCTGTTTGTATTTCCTTTTTGTCTTGAAGCAAGTGATAGGCTGCTTTTACTGTAGAGAGTAGTGTAAAGTCTCATTATGAGGAGCAGGAGACCCACGTCACTGCTTCTGGCAGACTTGAATTTATTTTTGACTGATACGATGCTCTTATCCAGTGATCACTTTTTAAAAAATACCTAAAAGATAATAAAGGTGTTGAATTCTTCTTGCAGTACAGCATAATGAATATCTTTTTTGCATTTATTACCTAGTTTGAAAATCCCTCTGTCAACATCTGTAACTTACAATATTTTGGTGAAACAGTTGCTCATTTTAAAAATCAGAATTTATTTGATATTTATGACAGCTGATAGTTCAGTACAGTAATTCTAAGACTTTATTCTGATAGTGTGTAAGATTTACATTTCTCATGATAATAGTTTCCATTTTGAGGGTAAATGAAGACAGATTAAATGTGTTCCCAAACTGGCAATGGCTTTGAAGATTGAATGTTAAATACCTCTGTATTTATTATCCCCTTCTCCTTCCACAATAATTCTTAATGGTACTGTGGTGACTTTTTTTAACCTTTCTGTAATACTATTCTTCTAATGCTTGTTCATGACTGTTCAACATAAATGTGTATGCTTGCTGCATGTACCAGTGCCAGAAAATTTTCCCTAAGCATTACCCGTAAGGGACCAGGCTTAGTGTCCCCTGGACACTTTATAAAGTGCTCCCAGACCCCTCCCTGCTCAGTTCCTTCTTGCCGCCAGTGATGGTGCTTGAAACAGTGAGCTCTAGCCCTAGGGCTTGTCTACGCAGGTACATTTTGTTGCCAAAAGTCATTTTTTGGCGACAAAACAGTGAGAGCATTTACACTGCAATGCGACTTTTGTCAAGAAAAACACCCAGTTTTGGTGACGACAAAAATCTTCCAGCCCTGTGAGGGACTTTTGTCTTTTACCCTCCCTTTATTGTTGACACAGAGCCAGCTGTGGACTCTGCTGTTGGTTTTGTTGAAAGAACTAGCTTCTGCCAGTATCCATCAATATCTGCCCTAATGGCTGTGATCAGTGTTTTGTGATCTCTGCTGCCCTGCAGGCATGTGATCTTTTAAAGCTCTGGGAAGTATCTTACAGCTGAGTGAGTTGCTCCATTTGGGGAACAAAAAAGAAGAAATAATTGGAATGCTTCCACTCTGATCTGCTAGGAACACAGCAGCAGGAGGGCTGGAGAGATTGCTATGCTCCTTTGATATAGCAGCATAGCTAAGGCTATGTCTACACTGGGAAGGTGTGGAGACTAAGCTATAGCTTAGTTAACTTTCCCTATTCACTTGTAAATAGTTTCCCCCCTTAGATAATAACTTGTAAATAGATTAGCAGTTTGTTAGTACCCCTTTGGAACTTGACTTGGAGACTGGGCATGTCCTACTTTCCTGGCTTTAAAGCCTGTGCCACTTGCTGCAGGCCTATGCCAGTCAATGATCTGCATGCTGCCTGCCTCTGCTGCTTGGGGATGCCCAAATTTTGGACAAGAGTAGAATCAGCAGGTCCTTTCATCCAAGGAGAATGAAAGGATCATTGTAGCTCTCTGCCGTGCTTCATCTTCCTCGTCATCATACGAGGCAATAGTGTTACCCTCCCCTGGTGGTCACACCTGACACAAAAGCCCACCAGGGCCTTTTGAAAAGGGTTACTACCAACCTCCTCTTCCATGAGGAAGAGGTGCAAGAGACCTCAGACACCCTCTTTGTAGTACTGGGCCTGGTGGTGCCAGCAAGGATGGCTTAGGCTGCTGCATAATAGAGTAGTCAAGATTGCCAAGACCTTATAGCAGACTCCTTTTTCTATTCTGTCTATCTCCAAGAGGGTGGAGTGGAAATACTTTGTTTGCCAAGGACTATGAGTATCTCTATACTTGTCCTGCACCAAACTCCCTAGTTCTGGAACCTATCAATCACAGGGAGCGTCAGAGCCAGCCTGCCCCCATCCCGAGGAATAAAGACTTGAAATGCTTGGACCTGTTTAGGTGTAAGCTTTATTCTTCAGCAAGTTTCCAGCTCATTGTGGCAAACCATCAGGCCATGTTTGCCTACTACGACGTCAGTATGTGGCAGGCAATGTCCAAGTTTGAGGCCTCACTCCCGGAAGCCTCCAGGAAAAAGTTTAAGGCTCTTACGGAAGGGAGCCTCTGTAGCCATTGCGGTTTCCTTGTGGCAGTTGTTGGACAAGAGGGTATTGGAGCTTTGTGCTCTGATCTCAGAACCTCCATATACCTGCTTATTCAAGGATAAGATGCAGCATAGACCTCACATGGCCTTCCTTTGTAAGATGGTGTCAGCATTCCGTTTGGGGCAGGAAATCTTCCTGCTGGTCTTCTTCCCCAAGCCTCATGCTACTAACGAGAAAAGGCATCTTCATGCTCTGGATGTCAGGAGGGTGCTGGCTTTCTACCTGGAGCAAACAAAGCCCTTCTGTGAGTCCACTCAGCTTTTTGCGGGCTATGCTGAATGTATGCATAGATTACCAGTATCTTCCCCGAGGGTCTCAAACCTGGATCACCAGGATATCTGCTGTATAGTGATGGGGTTGTCCATTCACACGTTCACATCTCATTATGCCATCTCGCAGCATACTAAAGATGATGCAGCATTTGGCAGAGTGGTGTTGCTGTCTCCATATCCTTAAACTCCTAACCGCATCTGTGGACACTGCTTACAGTCACCTATGTTGAGTGGACATGAGCAAGCACTCAGAAAAGAAAAGACAGTTTCCGTAATTGGTGTTCTTCAAGATGTGTTGCTCATGTCCATTCAACTTCCTACCCGCCTTCCCCTCTGTCTGAGTTTTTCCCGCACAAAGGAGATGAGGAGGGAGGGGGCTGGGAGCACACTATGTAGCGTGGCATGTGCATGCCTCTCCAAGGGTGCTGAGCCCAGTCGCCTACTGGTACTGCTTATTAGGGAAAATCTTCTGGCACTGGTGCATGTGGCAAGCGCACACACCTACGTTGAATGGACATGAGCAATACGTCTCAACACCAATTATGGAAATGAGTAACTGTCCTTTTTATTACATGATGATAAATAAACTTTTAACTAGCTTTTTACGCAACAACCCCACAAAATAAGAAGTTAGTGGTAACAGTTGTACAACTGTAAATTACTAACATTGTGCCCATCAAAATTCCAATACAATTAAGTATGTAAATACTTTCTCTTTAAATATTTATGATTCCAAGAGTAGTTCTTCAGGTTGGTAAAATTAATTAAGCCAGTTGAAAGAACTCAAAACATTTAGGACATTTGATTGGCAAATAACTTGTCAGATACAAGTACAGTAGTATCATTTTAAATTATACAAGAAATTGAAGGACATCTTTAAGCTAGAGCAGTAATGTATCCTGTGAAGAAGAAAAAAGTAACGTCTCTACCAGCCTGTAGTTTGAAGTGGTTTATTACCGTTGCTTGTAAAAGTGGCTTCTTATATTTGAGAGACCAAGTTTTTTTTTTCTTAGTATGATAACATTTGTAAAAAGTTTGAGTCATAAGTTTAATAAATAATAAAATTTAATGTGAAGTTGGTGTTCGTGGCTACAGTTCTGCAAATTCCAGCATAATGCTAATATAACTTTTTTTTTTTTGCAAGTGGCTACCCGGGCTACCCTTATCCACCTGGTGGTCCATATCCAGCAACAACAAGTGGTCAGCACTACCCTTCTCAGCCTCCTGTGACTACTGTTGGTGAGTAACTTTGAAAGTGTCTCTATTTCTGAATTCTAGAGAAAGCAAAGTTTCTGGCCATAAGTAGACAGGAAAAAAAAATCACATTTATGCTGCAGATGTGAATTGCATCATACTTCTATGATAGTTAAAACCTGATTTTTTAAGCAGAGATACCATGTAACACATATTGGAAAATATTGCTTGTCTTGTTTCCTCCAGTCAGGAACTTGATAAATTGTCTTTCTTCTATCCATAGTTTCTGATTTTTGTGAACTTTTTGAAGACCTATGCAAAAAGCCTCCCTATAATTTTATTTCCCCATTTGATAAAATGTTTCATTTTTATTATATATGTGTACTAATCTATGTATTTCTGGGGTTTTTTTTAAACTGTTGTCCTTAATTTAGTTATCTTTTGGATTAATTTAGTTTGATGCAAGAGAACTACCTAGTAAATGGACATAGAGATCTATAACTCTAGTTTAATAGCAATCCCTTCCAAACATTGTGTGTGAATAGCAGTCACTTGTAATATGTTTACAGTCTCTGTCTCCTGCAAAATAAGTACGTAAGTAAAAACAAGAAACCACAAACAAGTTTAAGTGTGTATGTGATCTTTTTAAAAAGTAATGCAGTATCTTTTAGAATTAATTACTCATTAGGCAAACAAAAATATCTTGAAACTGGTTTGAATGAGGTACCTGAGGGAAATGTAAATCTAATCAACAACTTGGTGTAAGCACTTGTCTATTTTCTTGGAACTCACAATGTATATTTGTTTGCACTGTAAAATCTTTTGTGTGGTTTTCATTGTTTTGGGAATGTGAATCGTGGTGAAGGACGGACTGTCATGGTTTTGTAGCCTTTTTCGGAATAGCAGTACAATTCTGGGAGACATTTCATTTAAATAGAGGACTTAAACTATATCTCTTTTTGAAGGCACCATATGCCAGTCTACATTCTTGTTTCAGTATTGTTGGCCTCTGAAGTGGCTCTAGCAATTGCCACTTTAAATGCCCGACTGTATTGGCAGCACCAAAAGCATTCACTTTTGGTTACCAGGAGACTCAAACTATGGGATGATGATCATGTGGCAACTGAAGGTAATGCAGTCCACCAGCCAAATGAATGGAGAGAAAGATTGGGGGTGTGGACATGCAGAAGTTGACATGGGAGATTTAATGCATGGGCTTTTTAACCTTTTCTTACACTGGATCCTCTAAACAGCAGTACCCAGGAGGTTTTCTTGTATGCTTTATCTGTTTGTACTTCATCAGTTGCCTGTACTGCAATTCTTTGAAAAGCTGAGTGACTTCCAGTACTTGGTGTTAGTCTCATAGATGAGCAAGAGGGAATGAGCTGCATGAAAAAGACAGCTTGCTAATAGGTGTGCTCCTTACACCTATTGTTTTGGGCCCTCTATTAATTGTGGGGAAACTTTGCAAGATTATTCCCAAAATAACAATAAAGCTAGCATTTATTCTGATGGTTTGGTGTGGGAGGGGTGGTTTGAGGTTGTGCAAGTCTGCGAGTTCTCAAGCTTTGGCAAGACCTAGTGTATTTCAGGACCTTCATCCCTATAGGAGACAATGAATATATATTGCCAATGTGGGACCATTCCAAAGGGACATGAACATGGATTGCCTTCTATAGATTTTATATCGAGTACAGGCACTAATTACCAGCAAAGACGTCTGAAGGAAGGTAACTTTTTCTTGATGCATATGGAGGGAACATTTGTCTAAACAGATATTGGAAGAAGACTTGGTCTCCCAAATTATGGTTGAGTATGACACATTTAGGATATATGCATCTATCTCCATTGTGGTCTTGGCTTTTCCAAAATATGGAGTTTGACAGAGTGAGCCACATTTAAGAGAGCTGAGGGGCTATTAGGCCACAAAGTTTATAGAGGTGCAGACCAGACAAAAGCATTAATATTTGTTTGTGTTCTTTTAATAGCAGATGCCAGAAGAAAGCAGAAGCAGGTATGGATTTGTGGTCATTCGTATGTTTTCTGGGCAGAAAAACGGGCACTCTCAAGAAGCTTTGGCCCACAACTGGGCATTCGAGTGGAGGATGCCAAATTGCACTGGATAGGAAAGAGCGGCATGATGTGGGATCAGTTAATACCCACTCTGTTTCATGCACGAAGGAGTCTGCCAGATCCTGATGTGCTGGTGATACACCTGGGAGGAAATGATCTGGGGACAACAAAGTATGTGGATATTATAATCCGAATGAAGAAAGATTTAGGATTTATCAAGCACACATTCAAGAATGTCATTCTGGTCTGGTCAAACATTGTGCCAAGAAAGGCATGGAACCAAGAAGAGTCATATAAATTAATGGATAAGAACAGAAGAAAGCTCAATAGGGAAGTTGGCAACTTTATTAGGTTTATTGGAGGGTGTGTGATCAAACATGATTCTCTTGTACCAGAGTCTCCAGGTTTATTCCATCTAGATGGTGTCCTCTTATCTCAGAGTGGTACTGATGTCTTCAACCTGGATTTACTGAGTGTTTTGGAGACTTTGATTTGACTTTGGAGGATGTTTGACATTATTAGCCATGTTCTTGACAAGTAGGAACCTCACCAGGGGTAGGGAATAAACCATAAGAGGATTCCCAATATATGGGGATAGTTTGGTAGTGTTTGGATTTACTACCTGTCGTGTGTGGGAAGCAATACTGCTTACTGAATACATTTCAGAGGCTGATAGTGTTTCTAGCACATGGCACAGAATATTTGCTATCCTGCTATTAAAATGAAATGTTATTCCCAGATACTAAGGTTTGTTGTTCTGCAAGGTCTACTTAACACTTTATTTTGAGCTTCATTTGATTAATTTATATAATTTGTGAAGAGGGTCATTGCTGAATAGTTTTGGCCCCTCTTTTAATACACTATTTTCTGTGTGCAAAATCATTAAATAGTAGGTAGATTTGTCGTAGGACTGAACATATAATAAATGAATTTTCTGAAGCATTTTATTATTAGAGATACAATAATGCTAACTATATGGGCACAGTCAGGATGACATTTACTGGCATAATAAGCAGCTTTAAAGGTATGTAAATTCAGAAGAGAGGTTGTCTGGCACAGCAGAGCACTTGAGAGTTGAGACTTTTGGGTTCTATTTATTTGATTTATTTTGGAAATAAGTCAATTAATTTCTCCATACCTCTGTTTGCCTGTCTGTAAAATACAAAATGATTACCTCAGAGGGACATTTCACAGTTCAGTTGACAGTTACTGTAGAAGTTCAGCATTGTTACTGTGAAGGTATAGACTCTTGACATAATGTCCTTTTTACATAACCAACTATTTTTATAGACTTGAAGTTGTTAAAATATAGTATTTTTTAAAGATTGAAAACAGATCCTTTAACAATTTTTTGCTTGCCCCAATATCTTTGTTTTTTAATGTAGCTCTGGCAAAAATATGTGATGGCTCCAAAACCAGGCAAAAAAGAGGCATTTTTGCTTTTATTTTGCTCCTCCAGAACTGAGGCCTTTTTAAAACTTTCTCACATTGTAGATTTTCTTCTTATTTGAAACTGCCTGATTCACTAGAAACTCAGGGTTTTTTTCTGTCTTGAAATTGCTATAAATTGCTTGACAGTATCTCTTTAATATAGTGATCATGTAGAAAACTGCAGCATTTTCCTTCCAGTAATTGTTGAAATATATTTATCTGTCTGTTGTAGGGGGAAAAAAATTTGGGGCCTGATTTACAACTTACTTTTTGCGCATAGCCAACCAGCACTCTAAAAATTTTTTGTTGGGAGCGGTGAGCTACAAAAAATCAAAATATTGTGAAACGTGTTAGCAGATATTATTCTGCATATTTAAGATTTATAAAATTAAATTTTGTAAAAATATTAATATTTCAAAAATCTCCATCTACTCTCCTGTCTCACTCCCTATTGTCAAGATATCATTCATAACATTCATTAATTTGTATTTAAGGTAGTTTTGGTCAATGGACTCAAGGAACCAGTTTTATTTTCTTAAATGAAGGCTCCTGACAGTATTTTGCTAGCACCTTGATGAGACAGTTGCATTTGAAAATTCCTTTTTGCCAGGCTTGAGAAAGGAACTGCTTTAACTTTACCAGGTGCCCCTTCACCCCATTTTCTCTTTAATCAGTCTTCACCCAGAAAGGTTTTGGTTATGCAGGGGATTGCCTGCAAAAGGACACTCGTCAGAGGTATTGGAGAGGTGAGTATTAGGAGTAGAGGATTGTTTTTGTTCTTCACTATTCTGACTTTATATTACTCAAATTTCCAGTCTTACCAACTTTTTGGAGGAGGAATGAGGAAGCCACGGTTTAGTGGAAAACACTATAGGCTTGTACTTGAAGGCAACAATAATAGAATACAAGATGTTGTGTAGCCTGAACATTAGTTTGGTGATGCTTGGGGGTGGGAACATTGGAAAAAGTTTATCTGAATATTAATCTCTGTTCTTGAAAATCTCTGAAGGTTTCTGTCCTGTACAGGACAAATATGTAGCTTTAGGAGAAACTGGGACTGACTTCCTCACGTATTAGGAAGGGTTCTGCTCAGTACATACATATTAGTGACTTAGAAGCACTTCCAGCACATATGACACAAGTAAATTTGGTACCTCCATTTGGACTAGAATGTTCCCTGTGGAAATACCTACACTTTGGCAAGGTCTACAGTCATATTTATATCTTTGATTTTGGATGAGGTTGATGATTAATGCATTCAATTTGTATAATTTGGTGATTGTGCTTTATAAATAAAGTTGTAGCCTTTACTTTCTAGTCATCTTGTGGTATTTTAATGAACACGTGGCATGGAAGGATGAGAGTTTACAAATTTCTATTTTGAGATCAAGTGTCTTTGTGACTTCTAACTCCAGTCTGTTGAAATGTTACTTAATACTAAAAATAATTTCATAATTTTCAACCTTAGTGTGTATATTTAAAAAAGTTTAAAAGCACATCAAAATTAAATACCTCTCAAGACTTCTTTATAAAAAGGCGGCAGCTCTAATATAAATTGTTCAGCCTGACCACACATTTGAGAGTTGAATATGACTTTGTTGATACAGTTTTTGTTAAGGCAGACAGACAGTATTTTGCAGTCACTGTGGCTGAGTATCTGTTGGTTTATATTTTTTAACCTTAGGTCAAAATGTAGTATATAAGGTGTATAGTAGGGATGTGAACGATTAGTCACTTCCCCCTGCCTTGCTGTTTCTATCAGAAAGAGGAAGCAACGAGAGGGAGAGAAGAGGGGGGTACTTCAAAGTGGCAGTGCTGCGTAAAGCCTGGGGCCAGGGCCCGGAGTCAGCGGGGGAGTCACTAGCTGATCACGGGCTCCACAGGTCACTGCCACTTTGAAATGCTGTGAGGAGCCTGATGATGCCAGGCTCCCTGTGGCATTTCAAAGCAGCAGCGATATATGCAGTCCCGGGGTCAGCATGGGAGTCGCCGGCTGACCCCAGGCTCTACCCAGCGTTTTTGCCTTTGAAGTGCAGAGGTGCCTTTAAAGGCAGAGGTGCCCTATCGAAAATGCATCGACTATTCAATTAGTCAATTACTCGATATTTAACATCCCTAGTGTATAATATTGTAAATGTTGTTGTTTGCTATTAAGTGGTAGCAGTGGAGAATGTAGAGGTTTCTTTTGTATTCTCTAGACTTGATAGTATTCTTGGAGTTATTGAGATTAGTTTGCAGAAACCATTGTCGTGTCAGGAGTGTTTGTTCAATTTTGCCTAAGTGTGCTTGTAAGAACACTGCATATGTAAACATCTTCTGCAAGATCTGTTTTAGTTTGCAGAATTCTGCTAGAGTTTCTGTCCTAGTCTGTGTGTAAGTAACCTATTTATCTAATCAGGATACAATATCTCAAAAGAGAGCCCAAATATATTGATTATTCAGATTACAGTAGTTTCTTTAGCATCCGTTATTTTTGTTGATTTTCTCAAAAATAGGTGGTTTGAGTTTTCTGTTCATTAACAACAAAGATATATGCCTGTTTCAACCATCTGTTTTCTGATGTGTTCTTTTCCTGAATGTGTACCTTCAAAGCTGATCTGGAGCTAGAAGCTGGTCATTGGAAGTTTGTTGACATGTACATATTGAACATATATTTGCAATTTTGCATTGATTTGCATTAGCCCTTGTTGCTTGGGAGATATTCATATCCAGGGTTGATCAAATAGTTCCTTCATAATTGTACCCTTCTAGCTAGATTCTGGCATTTAGCTGCTAACTGAAGTAGGGGACAATGTAGGAATATTAAATTTAAATTAATCAACTAATCGAATAGTTGATGGAATTTGCATTGACTATTTGATTAGTTGATAAGGGCACCTCCACATTTGATGTGTAGCAAGAGCCCTTGCTATGTTCCAAAGGCAGAAGCGCTGCACGGGGCCAAGCAGGCAACTCAAGTAGTCCCCCGCTGGCTCCATGCTCTTCATATGCTTTGCTTTTGAAATGTAGCAAGAGCCCCTTAGCTTCCCGAAGCGTGGGAATGGAGATTGCCCTGACACTTGTCATAGGATGAAGGGTTCCTTGAGGCCTCTCCTACATCTTTAGGGCAAGAGATAAATACAGCCTGTCATCTTTGTTTTAATTGTAGCCATATCCTGCTGGTCTTTTTATACTTAATCATCAATATTTTACTTTAACATATTTTTGACAGGGTTCAAGAGTTTAGTTCAGGTTGCTCTTTAAAGTAATCTCACTTGATTTTTGCTCTTCAATTGCTGTGTACTAACTGCATTATATTTATGGCTGGAAAAAGCTCTTCATTTTAAGGCCATGTTTTCAAACTGTTAAAGCCTTCTGAGAAGTTCCATTTGGCTGAAATTTCCCCTTTTTTACTCATTCTATATGTTTAGGCACACCCATGGACAACTGTAATATCCATTGATGAGTACCCGTCTCAGTACTTCTATACCGTATCTGTATTATAATGGAGGGTCCGCTCCAGTATAGTTAAGCATGAGTAGATCCACAGTTAATCTGCCTGTTTCATGCCAGTGGAAATGGAAATAATTTTATACTTGATTATGTATTGCAAATTGGTTTAAAAGAACCTGACAACTAGTTTAATTGATTATTAGCAGCTATACATGCACCACTGTTTAATGAGGTAGTAGGATTTTCTGAGCTGTCAGATCACTTGTGTGCATCTTGCATTAGACCGGCTTGACACAATGATTTTTCTCTCTGAACTTCTTGATGATTTTCAAGAGCTTCTGCCAGGTAGCTTGAAGTTGATTCTGCCATGTTGGAATGAGTGCCATAACTTCATTCTCTATCCCATTTGATGTGGCCTGTGTTATGTGGTCAGATCAGACAATATGTATGTCCTAGGGCTTTAACTAGGTTCTTGTGTGCAAAACCCAGAAATTCTGCAAGGCTTTCATTAAAGGAAAATATACTCCACTGCTTCCTCCTTGAGAGGTTTTAGGCTCACACTGGTCCCTCACGTGGCTTCTATGGTTCCACCTCCTCCTTCCAAAGAGCAGTGTAGAAGGGGAAACTGGATTATTAGAAAATTGGTCTCTAGGCAAATAGGAGATGCAGTAAACACTTGCCCCGGTCAATTGACTGCTAATGTACAAATATTTCCATCATCATCAAGTGTCCTATTAAATATTTTCATTAGTTCTTTGGCTTGAGAGTGATATGCAGAGGCCCATGAGGTTTTGACCTCCTTTTTCTCCCCCAAGCCCTGGTGAGGGATTGATATCAAAATAAATTCATGAGGAGCTTGCTGGGGGAAGAGCTTACCTTGCTGAAAACTGGCAAGAGCATCAGGATCTGTTTGCCTTTAGAGAGCAGAGTTGCCAGTCCTGCTGGATAGCAAATAGTATAATCTATTATTCCTAGTACACATTTCTTACAGTCTGGGTCCCACAGTATCCATGGTCATGCTTCGAAAAGATTCCTCTACTATTGGTAGTGGCATCTTGGCTGCTACACACTAACCTTGAGTGGTTTTTCCCCCTTTAAGAATCAAATTTAGATTATTTTTGACTACCTTAAAACTCCAGGCCAGTTAAAATGATGCAACAGCCTCTGTTTTGTGTGTTGGCTCCCCAGATGCCCTGAAAAAATGGATGGCATGTTAGAAATTAAACAGATAAAGGTGATACTTTTGGGGCACCACTGTCTTCTGGTACCCCTAGTCTCCACTCCCCTGGGGGAAATTATTCCCTAGAAAGGAGTCGTTTATTCCACAAGAATATTTTCCTGCATTCCTCAGAGAAGAGGGCTTTCAGAACTGGGACTGGCTACAGCAGCCCTCACTTTCTTTGAAGAGTCAGGCTGCAGCTCCGTTTGGAACACAGCTGTCAGCATAAGGGTTATAGCCTGCTCCTCCCTGCTGAACTCATCCTGTTTCTCCCTTTTGGCTGGGCTATCATCCAAAGCAACACTCAGCTCAGCACATTCTCACAGGCTAGGGGGACAGTTGTGTCAAATGGCAGGAGAACAGAGATGTTCTCAAGTAGGTAGTCCCAAGCCAGTTTTAGGAATGAAGTGATAACTTTCTCAATTGCATATCTTATTTTTTTACATAGAGAATTTTTGTTTGCTGCTGCTATAGTGGTGTGGCTTGTAGAGATGAAAAATTATTAAATGTCCAGTTAGATCACATTTATAAGCATAACATTCTGTATGAATCAGATTGAACCTCTAATATGGCACTCTCTGGTCTGGCAATATCCGTGGTCTGGCATGACTTTTGTTAGCTGGATGGCCACTTATCATGGGTGTGGCCCGGTTTCCTGCAGTCCCATAAAATTTGTTTAGTCACCAGTCCTGGCTCTCAGAGTTCTGTGCTGTTGTTTACCTCTAAATGTCTTGTAAGAGCCCAGTAAGCAGTGGAAGCACTGGTAATGCTGCTAGACAATATTGACCTTCTGTAGTTCAGAAAATTCTCTTATTTGGCACTGGTCAGGTCCTGAGAGTGCTGGACAAGAGAGGTTTAACTTGTTCTATGTCATTTAAATAGGCCTTTTGGGTTAGCGAGCTTAATATCAATTTCTTTAAAGTAGTGTTTTTAGTCTTGTCCTGATTCTGTTACAAATCTGAAGTTGCTGTAAGGTCACTTGTGAAATCGGACTCTACACAGAAAGGTTAAGTGTCTGAGTGCTCTCAGGGATTAATGGCTATGTGCCATAGAATCTTCCCAAAGCTGAGCTAATTATGGAAGTGACAGAAAATGTTACAGGTTCATGCTCTATAAGGAGCCACATTGACATTAGTCTAAAATGGTACATTACGTGTGCAAGGAATTAGTAGGAATCTACTATTTCCTATATTTCATTAGTGTTTTGTCATGGGAATCTTCATTTTTAAGGTTAAGATGCCCTTCTCTGACTTTTTCCCTCCTTGCTTATTATTAAAATGTCATGTTACAAAAATATCCTAAACAAGGGATTTTCTGGAAATAGCTAGTATTGATCATTAACTTTGGTTCTGATTTTATAAATTGTACATCTTTCTAATATGTATGGGATAGATATGGTGACTCATTGACAGGAACAGAGTTCTAAAAATGAAGTTTTACTGCTTGAAAAGTTTTCTGCTCTTTTGATGTTTGTTATAACTAAAAATGACTAAGCTTAAAAACATCTGATTCATCTTTAGTCTGTTGACCTGGATGAGGGTGTATACATTTGACTCATTTAGCAGAGTTTGGTGAGTTTGTATAGGGATTGCATGTGGTTGGGTTTTTTTTTTTCTCCCAGTTATGCTGGTTTCAGTTGGGTAGCTGTAGTAGGGATGTAAGTAATTAGTTGACTACCCAATAAGCAAATGCTTATCAAGTAGTCTAGTAGGATCTTGACTAGTTGCTTCTCCCTCCCACCTCCTTGCTGCCTCTATCAGAAAGAGGCGAGGGGGGCAGAGCACGAGCTTGGTCTGGGGGGAGCTGGCTTAAAACCAGTTCTCCCCCCCCCCCCAATCACCGACTCCACTGGGGGCAAGGCAGACAGGTAGGCAGTGGGCAAATGGTGTGAGCGGGAATTGACACAGTCCCACTTGTGCCAGTCCCAACTGCTGCTCCTCTCTCTTTGAAATGTACAAGAGCCGCCTGCGGCTCTTGCGCATTTCAAAAGAAGAGGCACAGGGGAACCCGCGCCAACGGGGACTGCTTTGGTCCCTGCTGTTGCAGGTTCCCACTGCCTCTCTCCCTTGGAAATATACATGAGCTGCCTGCTGTGTTAAATGGTTTCCTTAGGTATTTTCTCTTTTCTGAAGTTTTCCTTGCAGCCACTGGACTTAAGAACTATACAGAGTTCAGCCATGAAAAGGTTTGCAGAGTCCAGTTGCACAGGTTTCTACAGTGATTCTTCTTGCTACGATTGAGGTTCAGTGTATCTCAAAGTATTTAAATGTAAACAAGAAGTAAACCGAAATTACAAAACTTTGTATTGTTCTTTAATAGATTTTGAAGTGATTTGTAATGGAGACTAGAATGATTACTTTTACAGTGCAGGAATATCAACATGAAATTGGAAAGCCTGAAGTTTACTGCATTTTATTTATTTTATATAAATAAATAATAAAAAAGTGTGTGTGTGCGTGTGTACACACACACACACACACACACACACACACACACACACACAC
This sequence comes from Pelodiscus sinensis, assembly GCF_052426305.1. NCBI lineage: Eukaryota > Metazoa > Chordata > Testudines > Trionychidae > Pelodiscus > Pelodiscus sinensis. Next base: position 114,252,062 of record NC_143056.1, on the reverse strand, counting down.
ACACACACACACACACACACACACACACACACACACACACACACACACACCCCCCAACACTTTGCCCCAACAAATTGAGAAGTTTTACTTCTATTTTTAAATATGTACGTTAATTTGTTTAGCAGAGGACATATAACTATTTGCTCTCAAAGTGTGATCTGCAAACAATACTATTAATCCATTGAAAGGCTAATGCATTTAATGTTTGATCAAAGAAAGTGACTAAGAAAATTTTAGCGGAATTCATTTACATGATCGTTGACATTTCCATGTGAAAATATTTGCTTAGTAACTTTAATTTACAGGTCACACATCTAGTAATCACTTCTCTATGGTAATATCAATTTATATTGTTTAATAATAATATTGATTATTCATCCCAAGTTAATTATCATGATTATTACATAGCACATATCAATTTTCTGTCTTTTACATAGTATCTAACCTTTTTTGCAAAATATATGGAAACGGATGTTGATATATTGAATGTAATTATACAGTAAACTGTATAAGAAACATCGGAGTTTATACATTTTCTTGAATTATATGACACCTATGAGTTAGAGTAGCTGGAGTCAAGCTGCAGCTAGCCACATACTTTTGTTTCCCAGATTAACTAGATATCTTAACTGAATTATAATAGAAGTTAATTGTATAATTAATTTATACAGAAACATCTTACAGTTGGCTAATTATATCTAGAATGTGTGAATAAAGCAAAAATGGTTATCTGAGAGAGCCAAATAAAATAATATAACCAGGAGATAAACTTCTGGAAATTTTTAATAGCTATTAAGTAATTTTATTAAGAATCAACCCCTAATGTTAGATATGTAGTGTGACACCCTGACTGGTAACTTCATATTATACCATTGCTATATTTTCCTCAGTGTCCTTGGATATAAAATTAACATTTATCTTGTTATGCAATAATTAATTAAAAATTGATGATTTTCTAAGGTGAGTTGTCGATAAAACTGCAGCCTCTGAGACACATGTTTTTTAACCATTTTTGTCTGAAATCAACTGGCTCAGAGAATTTTCGGCCCTTAACCCTATCCAGTCACATGTACATGATATGTTCAGCATTTCCGTAGTAGGGATATGAACATGTATCCGAGGACACAGTTAATGAATGGACCTCTCAGTTACAGGCCTCCCCTCTCTCCCCCCGCTACCTCTATCAGCTTAAAAGCCTGCTCTCCACGAGCACCGCCTCCCCCCTGACCCCACCTTGCGTGTAAACAGGTATCTGCTGAAAAATTTACACAAAAATACATTTTACCATCCCGATTTTTTAGGGAGTAAGGAAATCTTGGGCAGTCCTCCTTTTCCAATTATATCAACTTTTAAATGAATATTGTACAACTATTGTATCTCCTCTTCTGTATGTCTGAGCAACTTAATAGTTTAGGAAAGGTTACTGCTTACTTTATATCCCATAGGCATTGGATCTTGTTCCTGCTTGTTGTTTTTTTGACTTTCACTGTCCCTTTGTAATTCACTAGAATTTACTTAAAATAGTTTTGATCTTTTTGCTTGGGGTGGATAGGAAGGACCAAAATATACTTTTATCTTGCACTATATTCAGGTCCAAACAATTGTATGTTGTTATGCTTTTGTTTGTTCTCTTTTGTAATATGTTTGTGCTTAAGTTGACAAACATTGTTAATGAGAAGAATACTAATAAAATTGCAGTGGTGGAACGAATGCAGGGCATTTCCTTGAAATTGACCGCTAAAATCAGGAGTTAAAATGTATATCTCCCAATTGGTCAATAATCCCACAAGAAACAGTCTCAATCATTAGTACTTTATTTGTTTGTTTTTGTTTTCAAGAGCTTTCTTTCAAGATATTTGAAAAACTAAATATAGGCAATGTTTGGCAAGTTTTGTCAGATATATACTTGAGTGATCAAAATGAACTGTGACATTTTTTTAAAATTCAATGTTGTGCAGACTTTTGTGAAAAGTGTGTATATGCCTGCGCGTGTTAAGAATCAGAGTATTAACTGATACGTAGTTCATTATACAGATGGAATACTCTGGTAGTTGCCCATTCTGCCTTATGTGCTCAGCTATACATTTTTAGAGAGAAGAGGAGAGACTCTTGGGAGAGGAACTGTGCACATGATGAATGTTATGTTTGGACTATTAATTTTAACTTTATAAGAAACTGGCTGCAGTAATGAACAGGAAAATTAAAGGAGTCTCAGCAATTCTGAACTTCTCCATCATCCGGAGGAAAGAGAATGAATTTTCAGTACCTGACGGCTGGGTTTTGAAGTAAAGAAGTTTGTGTGAACCTGCCTTCAGTGAGATTAGCCACTAGAACGAGTGAAGAAATATGGAAGGCGGGAAGCAAAACTCCTGAAAAAAGAATATATCCCTAGAGAAAATAGTCGTGTCCTCACAAGAGACGATGAACCAGAAAGTGAAATCTGAGGAAACAGGAAGGAGAGGCTGGGACCGGACCCTGTGTTCCGAAGGGACATTACGGAATTGGATGCCCTAAGCAGTGAACAAAACAGTAGCCAATAGAACAAAGCAGGCCGAGAGACTTTAGGAAGAGTAGATGGAAACGTACAACGGTTTACTTTATTGTTCATTGGACCGGCTATTCTAAAAATAGCTGAATTTGGGAATGGACCAGTCACACCAATACTTAGATAGTGGGACAAGCAATTTCATGTCTTTTATGGATGCTCACTGTCACCTAAGTAGATTAATCGTTTTAAAGAAAAAGACTAGTAACCAGGCAAAGATTGTAATTCAAAAAGAAGAGTTTTAATTTTAAAGATCAAAGGAAAAAGGAAAAAGATGGATGGCTGCATATGAAAGCTGTGGGGCACTTTGAGTTGATGTTTAAGGTAAAATACAATTTTCATACTAAAGCGCTGTTACTAATATTTGTTGGTGTTAGTGTGACATGAATAATTCATGCTATAAACATACAAGTATTTACCGAAAACAGCTTTTTTTAATAGCGTTAATGGAAATAATGTTGAGTTAAATGAAGTGTGACAGTATTTGTATGTATAAAGATTCCATGTTAAACCAAAAGGACATGTGCAAGACAACCTAATCTGCATGAAGACAATGGGGAAAACTGCAGATTAGAAAGCATATTAGGAAAACTGCAGATTAGAAAGCATATTTGTGACGGTTGTACTTTAAGAATTGCTTTATACCTACCTCTAAGGAAAGAGACTTTTCAATTGGGAGCATTTTTGTGCATAATTGAAATGTTATATTTAGATTTATATTTGAATTAGATGAGAATCTACTATGTAATAAGATTTAGGACATTTAAAAGTACTGATAGAGAATCATAAAGGTTTCAAGAAACAATCTGTGTGTAATTGAAGACATCAAAAATAAACCAACATTTGTCTTGGATGTGATTTCTATTATTGCTCATTCATTCTTTTCTCCTTTTTCAGTGTCGAAAGCACCAATCAAAGGTTATATTATGATAGAAAAGCAGTCTGCTGTGTTCATAAATAAGTTTATAATATCATTTGTGGGGTGTATCCATTTACTTCTGGCTGTTTACTAGGCGTCCTTGTTGATAGAAAGTTTCAAACTACAGAGTCTCTGAAGACAAATGCACATTCATAGGCCTGCTGTTATAATCATAGTATTTGAATGTTACCTTTTATACTAAGCTTCACTGGAGTTTGCCATAAATTCAGCCTTTAGTTAGAAATTGAAACGGTTTGTGGATTTCAACTGCACTCCATAGTGATGAGATGGTCAGTTCCTTTTGAGAAATGAAAGCATGGTTAGATTTTAATATGAGCTTGAGTGCATGGATACACCTTTACATTTAATTCATGTGTGGTTTTCTGCATTTCATTGTGACCTCTGCATTGCTTCTGAAAATTAACTGACATGGGAAAATTCATTTTATGTTCTTATCTTATATTCTTAAAGCCAGATGCAGGGATTTAAACACTTTCTGTCAAATGGCCCCTTAACAAAGCAATCCAGAAGAGTGAGTGATAATTTTGTGCTTGTGAATTTTATTCTGCAGGTCCCAGCAGAGATGGTACCATCAGCGAGGATACCATTCGAGCATCTCTCATTTCCGCAGTGAGTGATAAATTGAGATGGCGAATGAAAGAGGAAATGGATCGTGCACAAGCTGAGCTCAATGCCTTGAAGCGGACAGAAGAAGACCTGAAAAAAGGTCACCAAAAACTGGAAGAGATGGTAACTCGTTTAGACCAGGAAGTGGTAAGCTAATGGAGAAAGCAATGCCATATATCTTGATTTCCAAAAGTGAACTGACCCATGTATGTGTGCAGTCTGTTTTGAGCATAATGGATGTTTCCTTCCAATATGTCAGTTTTAAAATGTCACCTTTTTTTGAGTTGAGCGGGGTGTGTGTGTGACACAGTACAAGAAGAGTGGATGGAAATGGAGTCAAGACTATTCAACTCGCTGTCCAGAATATCCAGTTTTGTATTTTATTTAGCATTAGGGAAATTTATACTAGGCATTGTTTTTGCAGTCCTGTCAGTGAAACTGGCAAGGTGCATGACATTAACTAAGTTTTCAGTAATCTAGGCCTTCCTGGTTCATAGATGAGATTTAGTAATAATTTTAGAAGCATCTCAGAATGTTATTAGTGTATATTAAAATGGATGGCTTATATGTCAGACTGTTGTATTAAATTAATTAAACATCAAAGCCAGGTGGTTCTTCAGTGTCAGCTTCTTTTTTTCTATCTTTTTCACTCCAACACCTTTTCCACAATCCCATTTCTTAACCTGCTTACTATCCCCCACACATCCCATTTCTGATGACTAATATATGGTTATAGTGGAGTTCTGTTCTTCCTGCCATCTCTCTGATCTTTTGTCTTCTCTCTTCTCCCCCACATAAATAATATGGAAAAAAGATACATGAGGTGGCAAAATTTAGACGACACACCGTTTTTCAAGATAAGTCCAAAGCAGACTGTGAAGAGTTAGAAAGGGATTTCATCACACTTGGTGGCTGGGCAACAAAATGGCAGATGACAGTTCAGTGTTGATAAATCCAAAGTATTGGAACATATTATCTTGCCTATGTAAAAAATTGATGGAAATTTAGTGCTGTTACCACTCAACAATGAAATTGTGGCATCATCATGGATAGTTCTCTGAAAACATTTGCTCAATGTGCAGCAGGAGTCAGAAAAGCTAACAATGTTAAGAACCATTAGGAAAGGGATAGACAAGACAGAAAAACATCTTAATGCCACTGTAAAAATCAGTGGTACACTCTTAACTGGAATACTGCATACATGTCTGATTTCCCCATTTAAAAATGATACATTGGAATTGAAAAAGGTATAGAGAAGGGCAACAGAAATGATTAGGGATATGGAACAGCTTTCATGTAAGGGGAGATTAAGATGACTGGGACTTGGAAAAGTGACATATAAGCAGAGAATATAATGATAGTCTATCAAATCATAAATTGTTTTGGACAAGGTGAATAAGGATGTTTTATTTAGTCCTTTAAAGAACCTAAGAAGCAGGGTTCACCCAGTGAAATTAATAGGCAGTAAGTTTAAAACAACACAGTCAACTTGGAACTCATTGCCAGGAATGTTGTAAAGGCCAAAAGTATAAGTAGAGCCAAAGAAAAATTCAGAAGTTTATGGAGGATAGGTCCATCATTGGCTTAGTGCCAAGATAGTCAGGAGTCCAATCACTTGCTCTATATATCCTTAGTTTCTGAATGCCATAAGCTGAGAGTGGACAACAGGGAGTGGATCCATTTGATAATTGCCTGTTCTGTTCATTCCATTTGAAGCACCAGGCATTGGCTGCTGTTAACACAGGATACTGGGCTATAGGGGCATAACATCACTCACCCTATGACCTACTGAATGTAATTGCTTACCTTCCTTCAGCTGCCTGTGGTGCTGCTTTGTGGTGAGCTGGAGGAGACTGAACAGGAGTATCAGGAAGGAAGCGAACTAAAGTTACCAGGTGGAGAACAGGCCCCTAAATCTCTGTACTGAGATTTCGGCACATCAGGGGCTCCTCCTGGTTCTGTTGCCTTGCTATATTAGGAAGGTGTAGCATCAGCACTAGAAAGAGCCATTCATGTGTCAGTGCCTCAGTACAAAATCAGTCCATTCCCGCTTGCCACTGTTCCAGTTCTTCGGCACATTATGGCAACAGCACGGAGGAGCACTTCAGTCTCCAGTGTCATGACATGGGGATGCTGGACTTGATCCCTTTCTCAGTCTCCCTATCTAATCCTGAACCCTAAAGCTAAGGGCCCACATCCTCCACAACAAAAAGCTTCTTCTGTCTTTCATGCCCACACATCCCTGTTGTACTTGTCATCAGATACTTGCCATTATGCCTCCATAAGCAGTGTGCACTCTGGCCTCGTACATTTTTGCTAATGCTCTTATGGCTTCTGGCCTACATCTCTTCCCCTGGAGCCATCACCTTTCCAAACCCCTCTTGCCATCTTGCTTCCACAGGGTCTCTGTATTGAGCCAGTGCTAGTGAATCTACAAGACAGCCCTGCAGCACTGGAGAATGGGAATAGCTGTTAGAACTAGACAGCTGTAGGCTATCTTGGCAAAATTTAACTGTATGTTTTCTTGAATGAAGAGGGATAACTGTTTTTGTGGATTTAACTTTACAAGATCAAAAGATGCAGAAATACATGTAATCCATATTTTGAAACTTGTGGGGATTATGCTTTTTTAACTAGAGGGATTTAAGAAAAAGGGAAGAAAATGGGACAAAATTACAGAAAGGAAGGAACATTTTTCAGTGTTTTCTTTGTAATAGTTAATTTGGTAACTTGAAGTGCATTAACATTTTGGTTAGCCTCTAAAGGGTTATTGTGCTAAAATTGTAAATTAAATTCAGTTATTAAAATGCAAAATGGAGGCATTTCTGTCCTGCTTAACTATGGAGTTATCAGACTTTCCTTAATTTAGCATTTATATATCACTTTTCACCCCAAAAGAGACCAGAGGGCAGTCACAAATGTGATACAATATGTACACTACTCACGTTAGCTGCCTCTGTAATAGAGAATGTGAACCAACCAGACAACTGGCAAATTGTGGTATAGCCAAAATAGTATAAAATAAGTACATCACTCTTATTCCTACTGGGGATGTTAGGTATCAATTAATTGAATAATCATGAAACAGCACCAAAACTTCACAGTTACATGATTATTTAATAGTCCGTGGGGGCAGGGCATCAAAGTAAAATTTGAGAGGTCAGCTAGATCTCGAGCTTTAACAGAGCAAGCATTTTAAATATTTTTTTTTTTTAGGCTGAAGTAGATAAGAACATTGAACTTTTGAAGAAGAAGGATGAAGAACTTAGTTCTGCGCTGGAGAAAATGGAAAATCAGTCAGAAAATAATGACATAGATGAAGTTATCATTCCAACAGCTCCTCTTTACAAACAGATCCTGAACTTATATGCAGAGGAAAATGCCATTGAAGACACAATCTTTTACTTAGGAGAAGCTTTGCGACGGGGGGTTATTGACCTAGATGTCTTTTTAAAGGTAGGGTTCTCAAGACTTTTGAAGGTGCATTAAAAATTATGTATTTGACAAATGTTTTGGTGCTGTTTTGTGACTCTGGTCCTAGATTATTAATGTTGCTGCTTTTCTTTACTGAAGGAGAAGCCAGTAGGTTTAAAATTGTCTGCATTTTTAAAAAAGGGGGCCCTAGTTAATAGGATTGTAGAATAGTCCTGTGTCACTAGGCCAGATGTAATGCTGCAGTACCAGTGTCCCCACCCTGCTTTATTAGTGTACCTTCACCCAGATTTTGGAGAAACCAAGTGTAATGGTGAACAGATATTCATTTAATCTCCACTCTCATTCTATCCTTGAGCCATGCTGAAACAGCCAATTAAGAGTGTTTAGTAGGATGGATACAGAAATGAAATCAGCTCATCAACTCATTTCCCATAGCACAATGCTCCACGTTGTTAATCTTTTCCTTCGTTGCATCGGATTTTCTAGTACAAGCAGAGCTCTAAATGCTTGGGCTGCTTTGGATCAAAACATAGCTTGATACTGAAAGATGAGTAAAAGAACAAAAAATGAAAAACACCTGTTTATTAGGAATTGACTTCAGTTGGGTATTGCAGGTTGTCTGATTACTGAGGCAAGCAAACTGTGTGTGTATAGACAAAGATATACACAAGCCTCTTCTATACAAGAGGATCTGCTCATTACCACTGCTTGTGTATGGAGTTATTTATTTATGAATATGGTGAACATTTGATACAGCTTATTTGATAAATATAGTAGTGATCTATTTTTAAAATGGATAGAGGTGGGAGCATAGAAAAAGGGGGAGGACAGTCACAGCTTGTCAGTTGCTTCCTTAACTGTGGTTGTCGGGCTGGTTTTGTAGGCAGTGATGAGTCTTCAGTGCGGCTTTTGAAGGAAGACAAGGGGCATGTGGGAGACAGCATGGAGGCTTTTGCAGGAGAAGCTGATAAGTGGGCAGTAAGGGCATGGGACATTGACAGAGCAAAGGCAATGATGTATGTCTGAGAGTTACTAGAGTAGGGAGGGTGGGAAGGAGGGATGTGGGGGTTCTCTCGATGAGGAGGCAGTTGCATATGTGGGAAGGCCCACATCTAGGTGCATTTTAATGAGAACATCAGGCTGGTGTTAGACTTACTGTGCGGAGTTGGATCCAAAGCTGAGGGCTTTTGCCATGGGTGATGGGGCTCAGGTTATAGCCCCCTGTCCAGGGCTGAAGCCTTTGGCTTTTAGCCTGCCCCCGCCCCCCCACCACCACACACACACCTCACCCAAGATAGCAGATATTGGGCAGGTGGGACTCCTCCTAGGGTCATATAGTAATTTTTGTTGTCAGAAGGGGATCACAGTGCAATGAAGTTTGAGAACCTCTGGTTTAGGAAATATTTCTCTGAAGTTGCTTCTATTTTTTGGTATCACTTTGCTTTCCAGTGATGTAAATGCACTCTAAATTGTTGTATTCTGCATTTAGCATGCTTTGAAGCTTTCACTCAATTTAGACACAGGAATTGTAACTTACATCTGATCGACTTTCCATCCCATAAAAAGGTAGCAAACAATAATTAGAATGATGATTCACAAGTATTTAAAACATCTTTTGGCTCTGTGTGTAAGAAATACTTCTAATTAGATGGGAAGTATATTGCAGCTGTGCAGTGACTTTTGATTTTGACCTGTTAACTGAGCAATCAGACATTTTGCCAACCCATATAAAGACCATCTTGAGGGGTAGGAAGGAAAAGCAAAGAGTTTATAATTGCTGATTGTAGTCTTGTCTTAACTTAACTTATAGGTCATGATATTGAAAGAAAGGTTGATAGGCTAAATTTTGTTTAATAATCAAGATTTTAAAAATGTCATGCATTGGGCAAGAAGATACTCCACCTTTTGTTTTGCAGGTGAATAAATCCACAATGACTTTGAAACAAAGTATTAAAAATGCTTGAATTTAAATGGATATAGTAAAGCTATTTGACTTTTATAGATAATTATTGTGTACACATCTTGGTTAATACTCCTTTTATATTTTTCAAATACAACATCTAAGGGACTAAAAAATTATATAGGCAATCAGTCAGGAAATAAATACCGTTGGTCCTTTTTTCTAATGATAAAAATTTATTGACAATCCAATATGGGCAGAGACTTCAAAACTGGGCTTCATCTTTAGCATCCTATGTCTGAAGAGGCCAAACAATGATTTAACATCTGGTTCTTAATCAGCCTGGTTGTTGATTTCACCAGTGTGGTCTTCACCCCAGCTTTTTACAAGTATCCTAGCTTCTCATGGGATGCACAGTAGTAATCTACAGTGATAAAATTATTTTGTTACGCTTTCCGTAAATCTTAGTTTTTACCAGATTACTTACCTTAATTCATTAAAAGTAAACCCTCATGAATGAAACTTAATTTAATTTGATTGCTATTTCTTAGCAAAGAAAGTGCTGTGGAACTATGTATTGCAGTTTGCAAAAAGTGTAAAGTATTTTGTTTTGGGGCATACCTTGAGTTAGTCTGTTTACTCAGATTTCCTCAAATCAGTATTTGGCCCTGAAAGTCTAAATATTCATTTCCAAACATACACGTTTGGGTCTCAGATTATTCCAAGTATTACAATTTTGGATTGCAGAAAATATCTGCTCTGAAGGCCATAAAGTTGATAGCTACACTAAATTTCATCATCTTTTTTCCCCAGCATGTACGTCTTCTGTCTCGCAAGCAATTCCAGCTGAGGGCGCTAATGCAGAAGGCAAGAAAGACTGCTGGACTCAGTGATCTCTACTGACCTCTCTGACTTTAACTGGGAAGTAGGGCTCCTTATGAAACAGTCTCACAGTTTCTTTTAATCATTAGGTGCCCAGAATAAATTATTACATCATTCAAGTGTAAGATAGTTTGAATCAATAATATATTTTCTTTTTCTTTTTGGTAAAGACTAGCTTTTATTAATGCACTTTCTATTACCTGTAATCTTTTTTGTGTTGGTGAATTAATGATAAATAAAACTTGTGCATAATTGTTTTCTTCCTACGTTTTTGTGCCGAATATGCTTTCTTTGAAAACAAATATGTCTTTCTAGTTTGTGCAACTTTTTAATTAACAAACATATTATAATAATATATTGCTGAGATCTGGAAACATCTTTTCTTCAGTGTCCAGAACTAGGAAGAATAAACACACAGTTACTTGAAGTATAGCAGTTCTTATGTCATTTTTAAGTTTATAGTAAAGTAATGAAATCAGGGTGCCCAAAATAAAGGCTTGTCTTCTGTGCTAGATCTTGTCACTCAGGAAAGGTGATTCCTTGCAGATGACCATAGCAAAAACTGTTCCTCCCCCTCTTCCCAACTCCATCTAGGCATTACAATCAAATATCACCCACTGGTAGTCTTGAAATTTGTAAGAACAACTAGACAGAACAGGGAATGTTAACCTCAAAAATTATCCTGAGGTGCTTAAATCTTACTCTGTCACCTCATGGAAGCTTGAAACAAAGCTATTTCCTTAACGAATTGTTTAGGATGCTAGTTACACTCTATAATCCGTATTCATGGATTTTGCTCTCTTCCCAAGTGACTAATTACCACTGTCCTCCTCAGCAACCTGATACTACCAGCCCTAATCTAAGGAAGCAATCTCAAATCCTTCATGGAAGCCAAAATGTAATGCCCTTTCTGGTATACAACCTCTGCACTTCACCCAAACGGAGCTTAAAACAAGAATTCCCTAAGCAAACTGCCCTGTTTTCATGCTATAAAGCCTGAGGGACCTTCCTCTTGTTGCGAGAGGCCAAAGAAATCCACTTGTATCTCTGAAAAGTGTCTGATGGAGGGAAATCTCTTCATTCTTGTTGGGGAGTCTGACTCTGAAGACATCTCCATGAGGAGTTTCAATACAGATGACATGAGTCACTTAATCTGGAGTTGGGCCTACATCCCTTATTCCTTTAGGCTTTCTTTCATACAAGATGGCAGTTTTGGTTGTTTTTTTCCTGTCAGAAAAGTAAAAGAAATAGCCTTTTTTTTTTTCTTCCAAAATCTCCAGTAATTTTCTTCTGACTGCTTCTGAAAAACATGCCTAGCTTCGTTCCATAGAAAAATTCCATCTTGAATATTAATCATGAGCTGTGTATCCTTCCTTCTTGGACCTGAAGTAAGACAAAGGATCCTGCATGTGTGATCCGTTACTTTCAAGGGCTGTAGTGCAATAATCCAGTTTTTTTCAAAGTCAAAGTGTAGCTTCCTTCCTCAAATCAGCTCACTATTACAATTTAGGGCCCCAATTAACGTGGAGTACTTGAAGGTGTTCCCTACAAAAGGGTGATTCTTCCACCCTGTGCACACGCACGCGCGCACACACACTCTAAGGTTTTCAGTGATTCTATCAGTGCATTAAGTTGTAGAGAAGCTGCTAACCTGCTTTCTTGTATGCACTAGCAGCAGATACTCCTATTATGGCAAACTTTTATTCCGATTCATTTGCCTGTTAACCATCTGTGTAGAGAGAAGGATGTATGCCATTAACATCGATTGCTGAGTTACTCTCCATTTTCCAGGTAAGTAAAAATCTCTTTGTTTTTCTTTGGAATGTAGTTTGCATTAGTTTATTTTAGCTTAATGGTGAGCATATACTTCAAGAAATTGACTTCAATTGTATTTCAAACCTCACGTGACAAAAGCTTCTCACACCTTTTTACATATCAAAATGTAGAAGACATGCTGTGTACTGAGGCCCTGTGGACTCAGCTGTCTGCTGGGATTTTTATGCAGTAATTAATTAGTGTAAAAAAAAATCTAATGGGGTAATTAAATGGTTGGTTTGTGGTGATGGAGCTATAGAAATATTATGGTTGATATTCCAGAAAAGCTTTCTGTACTGTACTTTTCTGTGTCAGCCTAACTTCAGAGGTAAGTTCTTTATAAGAATGGCCATACTAGGTCAAACCAAGGTCATTCTAGCCTGGTATCCTGCCTTTAACATTAGGCAGTGCTATGCTTCAGAGCTTTGAACTAGGAAACTTGGTGTGACCTATCCTGTTGTCTAGTCCCAGTTTCAGGCTGGTGGAGATTCAGGTCCACTTGCACCATGAGATGACATGCCTGCCCCATCTTAGCTAATCAAGATCCCATTAACTTTTTGAGCCCAGGTATGCTTTTTGCCTTGATGTCATGGCAATGAATTTCACTGATGGACTATAACTACTTCCTTTAAACCTGCTGCTCATTAGTTTCATCTGTTAATCATTAGTGCATGTGTTGAGGGATAAACGTTTTCCTCTTCCCTTCTACAGCACTTGGGATATGCAAAATCACCTGTATGTTTAAGCTTAAAAGTCCATAGAGTTTTTGTACCCAGTGCCATTCCCTATGCCTTGAGATAGTGATCAGAACTGCAGGCAGTATTCAAAGTATGAGTGCCTTGCAGATTTATTGAAGGGCTTTATATTTTCTGTGTTCCTTACTAAACGTAAGCAGGTAGGTTTGAGAATTATCTATCTAGAGCCTACCATTTTGTATGTATAGTTGGAATGTTTTCCTGTGTATATTATAGTATTTGATACTGAATTTCATCTACCCTTTTGTCACCCTCACCCATTTGTGAGATTGCTGTGTAGAGCTGTGGACTTTTACTAAATTGTTTTGTACCCACATTGTTTGTCCCTTTCTTCCAGATCACTGATGTTGAACAGCAAATAAGCCCAATACAGCTCTTTGCAGGAGGGCTTGCTATTTACTTCTCTCTACTGTGCAAACTGACCACTAAAGGCCCTCCCCTCATAGCCCATGATTTAGTTTGCTTAGGCGCTTTGGATGAGGGGTCTGTCTGAAAGTTCAAAGCTTGTTGACTTCAGAATTTAATAGATTTCCCTTTACAAAAGCCATGTTTGATCCCTAAAATAATTAGGCAAGGAAACAAAAGAAGCAGTTCACAATTTATTTGGTGTCAGGGCTGGTACTACAGTTGAATGCTTGCAGTGGCCTTTGTTGTATACAGAAGTCCTTGTTTTTACATTTCTATGAACCAGAGTTACAGCTATTCCAGTATTAGTGTACACAACATTTCTCCAGAAAGGGTATGCACATAGATTCCAAAGCAATAAGGAAGATACATTTGGACCTGCAAGAAGTTGAGATTTTTAAGCTATCAGAAGAAGTTGGTCAGAGTTGGTTTACCCCCATCCTTTCTGTAATACAAGAAATACTTTGGTCTCTACATTACACAGTTGTAAAACCAATTGCTCTTCTGAAGTGACATTAAACTGAGAGGCAGAGGATGTTAGGCAGTGTTTCACAAGGAGTGCTAGATCTATTTTACACCACTTACTGTAAATGACAAGGCTGTGATCTACCTCTGGCTAAGAAGTCAGATTTTGGTGAATAGGATGTCTCAATAGTTTCATACTCTACTTTCAGGAAACATTGTTCATAGACTTTAGCTTTACAAGTTTCTAGTCAGTACCTAGATTAGAGGACTTGACCTACTCGAACAGTGCAACAGACAAATTCACTAATGTCTAACTTATGTTTAGGACATAAGTTAAAACTGCAGTTCCTTCTGGATTCCCCAAAGTGTATCTGCACTCTTCCTTAGCTTTTCTTCTTCCTCACTCTTAAGGGTCATCTTCACTACATCTGTGATGCCAGCATATCCCAACACACAGGGAACACTTAGGAAGACATCACTGCTTACTCCATACATGCCCTAAAAAGGAAATAGAAGATTATTACTTTGATTACATGGTTTCATTACAACCTTGGTTTTCCTTATTTGAGTATTGGGCTATGTCTACAGTACAAGGTTTTGAAGTGGAAAAGGTAGTGGTCTAAACTGCTAGCAAAGTTTCCCAGGAATTTGGTAAAGCTAGTTTGAAAATTACACAGATTTAGAGGAAAGGCTCTGTACATCCTGGTCATGCTAGAATTATCAAAAATTAAATCTTAGTCACAAGATACAAACAAACAGTACATAGCCAGCACCTACCCAGATTTAGGTGTGCAAGTTTAGATAATAGGGAATAAGTATTTGGTATAAATTAATTTTTATCTCAACACAAGAAGGCTGCTGCTTACCTTAACCATAGTTGAAATTGGGTGCACCCTTCTCAGGTTCTTCATAACGGTTTCAGCTAGATCTGCCACAGAGAGACCAATTGCCCAGGATGTGTATCCCTTCAACTTGATAACCTCATAGGCACTGCAGAAGTAAAGACATTCTTACATGTTCTAAAAGCAAAATGGTGAAGCTTCAGTTTGAAACTTGGTTTTGAAATCTGAAGGCAATGGAAGTCATTTCTAGCACTATGCCTCTGATTTTCAGTAGAAATTGTGCCCTTTTATCGGGTGAAACACTTCTGAAGATTCCATCCATTGAATTCAGACAAGCACCCAAGTATCTATTAAAACAGATTTGAATACTGAGTTCTCTGCACTGAAATATTGAGAGAGGAGTAATGTTCTAGGTAAGAGGTCCTGGGCATACAATATTTCAGCTCACTAAAAACTTTCTCCACTAGACTGCGATAAGTGTTAAATTCTAAGAAATGCCTATTTTAAATTGTACTACTTCTGCATCTTCACACTGGTTACTGTTCTGCTGATACTGCAGCAGATACTTACACTATTATAAAGAACACATCTGCTCCATTTGATGAGCACTATAGTTCTGTGCCATTTAAGAATAAAGCAACTTGTTCAACTGCAAAATTGTTCTTTACCTGTCTACCACCTGTTTGTGGACTTCTTTCCAATGCTCTTTGTCTGCATCCGTTCCTAGGTCAGGGTATAGAGCCTTCAGGGAGACACCAGCAACATTGACCCCGCTCCAGACAGGTACTAAGAAACACACAATCAAATTACTTCACTATAATAGAGCAGATACTCATTCACTAAACCAGAGCTTGGCAATTTTTTCAAATAGGAGCCAAATTACATCAAAATTCAGAACACATGGCCAATAGAGCTATAAGAATGCTCATTTACATGACCGAATTTACAACTTTATACTATTAATCATGTCTAATAATAATGAAACGTACTCAGACTAACAGGACTTCTGCTGCTGCTGGGGAACAGTTTGTGGATCTGGGGGTGCAGGAATCTGGGTTGAAGTATGAGTGGCTCCAGGCAGGTGGCTGCGGTGTGTAGGAGGTGCAGGAGGCAGGGCTTGGGGGTAGGAAACACGAGTATGTGGGAGGGCCAGATTACCTTACCTGGCCAGGGCTGGGCTGCTGCATCCTGGCAGCAACAGCTGGATGAAGGGCCAGGCCAGGATTGCCACAGTGCTGCAGGAGGGGGAGCCACCCCCAGCCCTTCCTGTTGTCAGATGGGGGCCAGACCGTGAGGCCTGCCCCAGGATTGGGGCAGGGGAAAGACTGCTGTGGCCTGACAGGGGCCTTGTTGGGCAGGCATTTTAAATAAAGTGTCCAACATGTCAATTTTGAGTTCATGGCAGGGGTGGGGAACTTCTTTTGGGTCAGGGGACACTGACCCTCAGAAAAAATCAGTTGGGGACCACATAAGTGAAGCAAAAAAAACCCCTCCAAAAACCTCCAAGCCTTACTGAGGTGCTTCAGTTGGGGGCCACATCACTTGCCTAGCACTCCAGCCCCACAGTGGAGGGAGGGGCAGGGAGGACTGAGGTTCAAAGCCACAGGTTAACTTAACTCTACTGGGGTCCCCCTAGGCTCTGGAATGGGGCTAAAATGAAGTTGTGCGAGGGATAGGGCTTCCAGTGAGGGGAATAGGATGGGGGTGCAGTAGCAGAATGGGAGCAGGGTGCAGGAACAAGCTGAGAGTGTATCTCGGGCTGGGGGGGAATGAGTGAAATAAGTGGCAGTGTGCAGCCACTTCTTCCCAGCAAGCCAGATTTGGCAGGGAGGCTCAGACCCCTCCCCCCCGCAAAAAGACCGTACTGGCACTCTAATCTTGATGAGGCCATGAGGCTGGAGCGCCAACGCAGTCTCCCTGCTTTGGGGAGGGAAGCTGAGCTCAAGCAGTGAAAGAGCCATATCTGGCTCCCTATTGAGTCAATTTGGCTCATGAGCCATAGGTTGCTGACCCCTGCCCTAGACAAATCCTAAATTTCATTCTACCCAACTGTAAACTAACAGTTACCATAACACTTGGTTGAGTGTCCGCTGCTGTGCAGATGCCCTTGTAGCTTAGACATATGAATTTCCTTTTTTAAAATGTTATACTAAGGTCTGTATATTTTTTAGGATTAAAGTCAATCTTGCAAAGCTTGTCCAGATTATGGACTAGCAGTTTGAAAGCTTGAGTCCCGATTTCTTTACAACGCTGGTCAGCTTAAGGTTGAAGGTCAGTTCGGATTTTTTGATTGGACAAGGAATGGATTGACTAGGGGACTATTTAGCCCGTTTCATAAAAGGGGTGAGAAGGAAAAAGAATGTTAATCTCCCCTTCCCAGACAATCACTTGAAGACATGTTGAACAGTCAGCTACTCCTGGCCTAGACCTGCATGCCAATATAGGTTTTGAAAGAGGCACCAAACATCTGTGAAGACTCAATTACTGGAATTAAAAGCCAGTCCAGTGCATGTCTTGAGTCCCTTGCAAGGAGGAGCTTCACCCTCTTGACTCCTTGCATGAGAGTTCCGTGGAGAATTTAGTCTACAGGTTTTGACCCTTCTCGGGTTACAGTAGCGACCTTTTCTAAGTGGAACAGGCCAAGTCAAATATAGATCATCTACTATTACTACATGCCACAGAAGTTAACAGCAGGCAAATTAAGAAAACATGCATTGCCTTAAGATCCACAGAACACTTCTTTGCCAAAGAATGAATAGTGGTATTGTCAGAGAACCTGGTAGAGATAGTCTTGAGCCCCTCGACTATGTTGTGTGTTTTTTAAAAATCAAAACTGAGTAAGGCTAAAAATAAGTAGCATTTCATACATACCACTAGAGTCTCCATGCTCTCCAATTATCCATCCATGGCAGCTTAAAGAATGGATGCCCAGTTTTTCTCCCATGAGGTAGCGGAAACGGGCAGAATCTAGATTGCAGCCACTACCAATAACACGGTGTTTAGGAAAGCCGCTGATCTTCCAGGCCACGTAGGTCAAAATATCAACTATTAATACAAAAGCCAGTTTGCTAAAAGGACTTACTTTTTTCATTGATGAAGACCAATACCCTGTCTGAAAGTTTATTCCAACTGATTCTTGTCAGGGTTCTAGCTGCAGAGGTGGGGTTTTTTGTTTTGTTTACTACCCTGAATAGAGCACAGAACTGCAATATGCCTTCCCATTTTATATCTAGATGCCTATTAGCAAAATTACCTTTAGGTGAATGCCAGAGAGGATTAAATTACTCATTTATTTAAGACTATACATGCCTATGAGATGTCAACCTCTTACTTAGGCCTGCTGCAAGAGCTCTACAAAACAGTTGCAGGCAAGTTTGCCTATTAAGGCTCACCCACCAGTTCAAGGTGAAGGAGTTTTTTTGCAAGGTAGGGGGAGGGGAAAATGACTAAATGCTCTGCTTCCTAAGTTTTAACCCAAACTGAGAACTTAACAGGCGAGCGTTACCTCCACCCCCTGCCCAGCCAACAAGAGATTAGCTTTCCCTTGTGAAGCATGGATTCGCAAGGGAACCGAGAAGTCTGTATTAAGCCATCCTAACAAGCCTGACCTGGATTGGATACGACAAGCAGCATACAGTCAGGGCTGTACTTGACAACGTTGGGAATGATGAATTTAAAGATGTTCACGTTGCGCTGGACCAAGTTAAGACGACTCTCCCCTTCTTGCTGGCGAGCGCCAGCGGTGATGATCACCAGCTTGGAGTGTGCAGTCACACTGTAGTCTACAAAGCAAGTGTCAAACATTAATTCCTTCCATGTACTGCTCAGAACAAGCCTGGAGTTCCACTATCCTTGAGTTAGAGCTCATGTGTCTGCAGGTGCTGCGGGACAGCACTTAGCCAAATACAGCACTCTCCTGCTAATCCATTACTAATCTTCTCTGCACAGTAGAAGGTTTCAATTTGTTGCTGCACAAGTTTGATGCTATAGTAATGGGGACTAAATGAATGTCTCAACACTCCTGTGAGAGATGCAGCTGACAGACTAAGTGCCTTGTCCAGGGTCATACAGGATGGCTGTTATAGAGCACAACTGAACCTAGGGTACTTGCCCGAGGCCTAGGAGACCTAACCATTGCTCCTGAGTGCCTGAGCATGGAGGGTGTTAAGCACCCTCCTCTAGAGCTATTAAATAAACACTACAGCAGCAGGCACAAAGTAGCTACAATGTTTTCACATGCACTGTCAGAAGCTGACAGACAAGGTCCTGCACCAGTGCTGCAAGACTAATCATGTACAACTTTGCTTAGCAGGTCACCTACATATGGAGGGTACCCAACTCCTCACCGCCATGCTTTATGGACAGTTGGAAGTGAGGCATGTATGCTGGGAGGCCAACAAAAATAGGAAAGGTACCCCCATAGTTCATCTAAAAGCTGCTCACGTCAACTCTAGCACATGGGAAGCTGCTGCTGATAGAGCAGGATGGCGACAGGCCTGTTGGTCTCTGGTTAAAAGCTACTGAGAACAGCAAAACAGAACACCCAAGAAGTGAGAGTGAAGGGAGGAGGGGGGGAAGTGGCAAAACCATATAGCACTGTCTGCCTGCCATGCAGTGGTACTTGCAGATCCTTCATCAGCTTTCATTCACCCAAGAGCATTACTGAAGCAGACTCGTGTCAGTTGTAACAGGAGTCTCCAACAATGGAAGGAGGGAGAAGAAAGCCCTGTTGGGAAGACTCAACGGGTTACTTTTAAAGAAAAAAGACACATTCCATGAAAGGAAACACTGAGTGCACTGCTGCTGATGGTAGCCCTGAAAGAAGCCCATCTGGACAGTAGCTGAGGCATAAGTAGGGATGTTGTATGTTTCTCTGGCTAGAATAAGTGTGGGTGACATGTCTTAAGATTAGAAAAAAAAAGTGCCTCCCTTCTTCTAGGGTATGTCTAGACTACAGGCTTTTGTTGGCAGAAGTTGTCTTGACAGATACTGTCGACAAAGAGCATCTAGACTACATCCTGTTCTGTCGACACAGCAAGCCGCTTTGTCGACATGAGTGTAGATTACGCCTTCTGTCAACAGAACTGTCGACAAAAGGTGTTATTCCTCATAGAATGAGGTTTACAGCCATCGACAAAACTTGAGTTCTGTCGGCATTATGTTGACAGAACTCAGTGGCAGTGTAGACGCAGGTATAATTTTGTCCACAAAAGTCCACTTTTGTCAACAAAACCCTGTAGTCTAGACACACCCCTAGAGACTGCATATGGATGAGGGAGTTATTCTCTGGTTGAGAAAAGTTAGCTATACACTAGCACTTGCCACAGTCAGTAGCTACTTTAAAATGTAAACTGGCTTGACCTAGGCTGTTTATAGCCAACAGGAGTGGCAGACAAGAACACAAGTCATGGTGGGGATTATCCAGCCACAGAATAAGGTGATCAGGGTAAGACGATACACTTATGTTAAGAACCTTTAAAGCAGGGGTCTCCAACCTTTTTAAGCACAAGATCACTTTTTGAATTTCAGTGTAACCCAAGATCTACCTCAAACCCAAATACCCTTGCCCCCACCTCCTTTGTGTCCCTTCTCTGAGGCCCCACCCCTGATCATTTGGTCCTCTCTCCCTCATCCTCCCTCACTTTCACCAGACTGGGGCAGAGGATTGGGGTGCAGGCTCTGGTCTTGGATTAAGGGATTTGGAGAGAGAGGCTCTGAACTGAGCTTGGGGCAGGCATTTGGGATACCTGCTACGTGCAGGCTTTGGGAAGGTGTTTAGATGTAGGGGTACTCGGGGCTTGAGCAGGGCCTTGGGGTGTAGGAGAGGGTTCGTGGCTGAGGTACGAATTTGGGATGTGGGCTCTGGGTGGGCACTGCTTTCCTCAGTTAGCTCCTGGGTGGTGGTGCAGTGGGGCTAAGGCAGGCTCACCCCTACCCTGGCTCTGCACCACTCAAAAGCAGCCAGCAAACTCCATCCTAAGTGCTGTTGTGCCCCCCTCTGTTCTATGGAGATAGGATACAGAGGGTGACATCAGCACCCTCCTTTCCCTCCCTTATCCTACACAGCAAGCAGGAGGCTCCTGAGGAGACAGCTGCAAGGCAAAGGGTAGGAAATGTGCAGCAGTCAAGGGAGGGGCAGCTGAAGAGCCGGCACTTGATAGCCTCTTGGCCAAACATCAGGATCACCTGTCAGAGGCTCTAAGATCTACCAGTAGATCCTGATCTACTTGTTGGTGACCACTGCTTTAAAGTATGTTCTATCCCCAGTGGTCAACTCCAGAACACACAAGTCCTCACCTCCATTAGCTTGAATGTAAAATTACAAATTCAAATTTGGCAGCTCTGAACCACTTTTTTTTTTCAGGAAAGGGCAACAGTGACCAGGAATAGAGAAGATCTTCCCTAAGAAGAGAAATTGAGGACTATTCATCTTAGAGACACAACTAAAGGCAAGGGGATAGGATAGAAGTTTAGAAAACCATGACTGGTGTCAAATGCTGGCAGACCAGGTGTTAAGGGGTCACAATGAAAACAAACAAGTTAACATACATAAGGAAATAGGTCTCACAATGCAGAATCAATTTCTGGAACTCATTGCCACAGGATGTTGAATTGTTTGAACCAAGTTATACTTCAATAAATTCATGGAGGATAGGTCCATCAGTTGCTGTTAGCTGAGATGATCAGCCACCAACCTATGCTTTGGGTATGCCTAAGATCAGAACTGGGACGGCATGAGAAGATTGACCACTTGAAGTTTCCATATTCTGTTCATTCCTTCTAAAGTAGCTAGTACTGGGCAGTGTCAAGACAAAATACTGGGCTAGGTAGACCACTGGCCTGACGCAGTATGGCCATTCTTCTGTTCATGGAATCAGAACTGGAAGGAACCTCAAGAGGTCATCAAATGTAGTCCCCTGCAGTCATGGCTAGACCAAGCATCACCTGTTCTGTATGAACAAACAGGTTAATGCCTGGTATTCAATACTAGGACTACAGATCATGTCTAACATTGGGATGAGCAATTGTGTGTCAGAAGTGATGGTCTCCATTTAGAAACTATTAAATTTAAAAAAAGTCACAGCACACTAACCTTTGCCAGAGACAATTTTTGGTGTTCTAAGGAAGAGACTGCCATGCTGAAGATCCAGCATCTCTCCCCTCAGTTTGTCCTCTATGACATCAACAAGGGCAAGTTCATCAGCCAAATCCTACAAGAAGCCAGAAGCACAATTAAAGACCAAGTTAATTCAGAAATCCAGCATGTTAAGATACAACACTAATCTGTCAAGTCAGACCTTAGAAAAATGGCAGCAGCATAAGTTAAGTGTAGTTAAAGAACTATTGCTAGTCTAGATCAGAAAACTGTCATTCTGTGGCACATTTTAGTTACCTGGAAATTCTACTTCTATCAAGGTGCTAGCTTTTGGGGGGGGGGGGGAAGTATTGAGATTTGCAGTAGTTTTCCTTTCTGTACTACATCTATTGGTACTAGACTGTGGAGTGCAAATGTTTCAATGCATGTTCACCTGAACAAGACACTTATGAAGCATAATCAGTGACTATATTACAATAAAAATCATCCATGCCATGATCAATAAATGGTTGGTCATTCAATTTGGAGAATTCAGTTAAGATTTAGAACAGACTACCATTCTCCATTCCTGTATGTTCTGGGAAAGAAGCTATGTTCTAGAGATTGCATTGCATACTCAGTGCACTACACACATTTACATCTCAGTCCAGTATTTCTCATATCTACATTGGAATTGCTTCCACTACACAGTAAAACAAACAATTCAATAGCTCGTTTTCTCTTGCTTAAAACCAAACAACATTAGGAATTCTAGCAGTACAAAAAGTCTTGGAATCCAGGTATTTTATTCTGCAACTATTCTAGCTATCTGCCCAGAGGGAATAGTTACAGTAAACCCCCATTTATCAGACCTTCCATTATCTGGCTTCAGAAGCAAGTGATCTCTCCTGTGGCCACTAGACAGCACTGCAGCCTCAAGATTTCCTATTCTCCATCTGACCCTAGTCTTAATTAAATCAGATATGGGGTTCTGTATAAAAGAAAGTCAGAAAGCTGGCAATTGTTGGGGAAACATTCTAATAGTAAATGTTATTTATGAGCTCAAGTACAGCAAAGGTATGAGCAAATACCTATATTCCATCTAACATATCAGGTAAAATGGCATTTACATGGTGCAAGAGTGGCCAGGTAAATTAATGGATGTAGCTATTCTCTTTCTTTAGTCCCAGAGGAAGGAGAGTTAAGCCCTGACACTTACCTTCATCAGGATGCTGATTGCACAAGCCATGCCAACTGCACCAACCCCAACAACAGTGATCTTGTTGTGGGCATGACTGTGCTCCTCTTTGTGAACATTTTGAATGAGAAGTTCCTTAACAGACATTTTGTAAGTGCTGAAAAAGAGAATTTAACATTAATTTCACCTAAGCATTTGAAATATTACAGTAGCTTTGAAATGAACTCCATGTGCATATAAGCCTGGACCCTGTATCACAAGCAACACAGTTAGTCATCACATAGCTAAGACACTTGGTGATGCTGCCTTCAGGAGAGGCCGGAAGCATACAATCTGGTTGAGAACCCGTGGATCACCCATAATTATAAAATTAAATATTCTCAGGAAGTGGATTATAGTTTGCCCCCAATAAGGTGTTATGGTGGATGATTATAGTCAGCGTAGCACTCCAGTAACATGCTCCAACAACATCACAGAAGGCTTTGCATTATAGTCCAAAATTTTTTTTTTTTAGTTAAATAAAGCCATTTCTTTCTTTCAGAGTAAAGCACTGTCTAGCAATGGGTATTCTATTGCACCAATATGAAGGGGTTTGCCTTCACTTAAAAATGCTACAGCTGTGTGGCAAAGGCACATCTGTAATCCACCTGCCCAAGAGGTCATGGCCTGGTTGACAGAAGAGTTCCTAACTATGCCACTCCTAGATTTTTCTGACCTCTCAGCAATTTAGTGATGTAATTGCCTAGGTTATATCAGGCCTAGTAGTAGAGTAGAGCTAGACTCAGGCTGTCTACACTACAAATTATTTCAGTATACCTTAGGTTACTCAAGGGTGTGAATAATCCACACCCCTGAGCAACGTAAGTACACTAAACTTAAGTGTAGGCAGCATTACTTTGGTGAGAGAGCTTCTCCAGCTGCCATAGCTGCCACTGCTCATGAAGGCAGGAGTTAAACCAACAGCTTAGTGTCTTCACCAGAAGTGCTACAGTGGCACAGTTGCACTGGTGCAGCTGAGCTATTGTAGTTGCTGTAGCATAGACACAGCCTGAAGGGCAGGGGAGGGACACAAAAGGGCCTCCACAGGCCAGATCAGGTCAGGATCAGTGTGAGTTTAAAAAAAACAAAACAAAAAAAACCCACAACCTTCCCAGAGGTGTGTGGAGGGAAACAGGATTTACTGTGTTGTGTCTGTGGGATAGGTTTTTCCCAATGAAATCTACGGATAGGGAGAAAGACACTGGGGTTTTTATTTAGCCAAATAGCAGACTCCA
Organism: Pelodiscus sinensis; assembly: GCF_052426305.1. Classification (NCBI taxonomy): domain Eukaryota; kingdom Metazoa; phylum Chordata; order Testudines; family Trionychidae; genus Pelodiscus; species Pelodiscus sinensis. The sequence goes on along the minus strand of NC_143056.1, from coordinate 114,227,925 downwards.
TCAATTAAGTGTTTCACAGTATGTCAGATACACAGGGAAGATGAATCACTTCATCTTTCTGTCACATCTCCCAGCAGCCAGAATCACACCTGCTCCTCAGATACAGTTATGACATTCAATAAATAATTTTGAAGTGTAAGCTAAACTAGGCAGGTGGTCCCTTTAGTTCACATGGTCTAGCATGAAAGGCCCCTCAGCAGTGCCTCTATGCAGTACTGTACACATTAATAAGTTTGACAGTTTTCCTAGGTATTGTCCCTACCTGTATGGCCCAGTGAACAAAGAGGCTAGAGCCGTGGTCCCCAACACGGTGCCCGCGGGGGCATTTCAATGCGCCCGCCAGGTGCTCGGGGCTGACCTGGCCCCGGGCACATGGCGCACGGGTGCTTGGTGGGGGGGGCGGCACTCGGCGGGGGCGGGCGCCGGCCCCGGGCACGCGGCACTCGGCGGGGGCGGGCGCCGGCCCCGGGCGCGCGGCACTCGGCGGGGGGGGGGAAGCGCCGGCCCCGGGCGCGCGGCACTCGGGGGGAGCGCTGGGCGCGCAGCACTCAGCGGGAGGGGGGGGAGCGCCGGCCCCGGGCACGCGGCACTCGGCGGAGGGGGGGGGAGCGCCGGCCCCGAGCGCAAGGCACTCGGCGGGGGGAGCGCTGGCCCCGGGCGCGCGGCTGGGGGGGGCCCGCCCCCGGGCGCGCTAGTGTCCCCGCCCCCTGGTGCCCGGCCGGCAAACGGCCACGCCCCCTGGCGCCCGACAACCTCAAAAGGTTGGGGACCACTGGGCTAGAGTCATTGGCTTGAACATGGAACATCTCTGCATTTTAACATGATACCCACATTTTATGCACAGTCCAGATTTGTCCTCTAAAGCAGGGTTCCCATCCTGTGCTTTATTCCACCCTTGTAGGTCACAACCAATTTTTTAAGAAGGTGGCATGTGAACTACTTAAGTTTGGAACTGTTGCTCTAAACTAAAGCATCTCTACATGTGGCAAGTCCTCAGCAAGATAAGACTTAGACAGGAAGTGATACATCATGTTTGGATCAAGGGCCAACAGAAATATTTCATCAACTGTAAGATATACATTCTAGGGATAATTCCACCCAAGGAGTTAGCCAATAATTTATGGCACTCTCCCTGAGCTTTATAAAGAATCAAGCATGTGAGCACAGCATGAAAACTAGGGCATACATCTATTGTCTGGTGAAGTCAGTAGTTGATTGACTCTACTTCACATGTGGCTCTGTGCCCATGTTCTGTTTCAATAAGCTTTTGCTTTGCAAGATGCACTTTTCTAGAAGCTCTTTACAACCACAAGCTTTTCCAAAGGGTCACCTTAAGTAGGAGGCAAATCATTCATACAAGTTTGTGCATATTTAGAGCTAAAAGCAAAGGTTTTTATCCCCACAAGGTTTTGAAAACACATTACAGAAAGTGATGCCACGTAATAAGCAAGCAGTGGAAATTTATAAAATGCCTGCCTCTAGAGAACATAGGACGCATGTGACTCAGCCATAGCTAACAGCACTGGCTCCATTCCTCACTGATCAAAGGAAATAGCTACATAACTGACCCAAAACACATTGTTTGGTTGGAGTTTGTTTTTTGCAATGGCAGAAAAATTGGCAAACTAATGTCACCACAAACATTTATTTTTTCCCTTGCACTGTCATGTTTGCGTAGCTATATTTCCTTCCCCCGCAGAGTGCCACAGTAACACTTCTTGTTCTGTCACTGGAAGCCAGGCTGTTGACTGGCTGAGCCTAATGCCTTGCCAGACCAAAGTGCAAGTTGCTGGGGCTGTAACCAGAATGCCTCCCAAGGCTTTTGAAACTGAGCCCGCCAAAGGGCTTTACAAGCAAAGGCAAAGTAGGGAATTTCACCTAGCACAGGCTCAGTAGTTAGCATATGTGCACCACCATCCCCACCCCCGGCTTCTCATGACAAGCCCTTGCTGCGTTACTGCCTGCAGTGTGCTGTGCTTGATCATCCCCTGGTTTCATAAGGCCAGTCCAAGCACCACGTTCAAGAGCCCAGTACTGTTGCAGCTCCTGTGTGTGCTCGGTCCTGCTCCAGACAAAGGGGTAGCAAGAGGAAGATGAGTACTCACAGCCTGTTAAAGGGAAAGTGAGCTCTGGCTCCTAGCAGTCTGCTGCCCTATACAATGCAAAGCTTGGAGTAACTTTCCTTTCATTTGCATGCCTAAACCACCCAGCCACCTCCAATGCCCTGAGCCAGGGAGCAATCCCAAGAGCCAGGCCAACCCGATTCCCAATTTGGACATGGATTTCACTTCCCCTCTCCAGCCGCAGGCAGAAGTTAGCCCCAACCTTCCCCTTCCCTGGAAAAAAAACCCATCACCGAGCTGGGTTGCCCAAGGAAAATGTCTGAGCGCAGTAATCCGAACAGGAGCAACGAGGCTCACTGCACGTTTTGCAAGCCTCCATGCTGAGCAGTCGAGTCATCAGCACCGCAGGGCTCTTTCCTCTGCCCCACTGGGACAGGATCTGGTCTTCGCAGCTCGGGGTCCCCAAACAAGCCGCGTGGCGGGAGGAGGGGAGAGGATCAGCTAGTCAGGAGCCTGCAATCCGAATGCCCCCCCCCCCCCGCAATCACCCCGCAGGGCAGCGCCGGGGCTGGGCTCCAAGGTCAGCTAACTGCATGGAATTGCCCCACAGCCATGGCTCAATCGATGGGGACAGCGGATATTGCAGCTCCAGGAGAACTCCGAGCGCAGGGCCCGTAGCCGCGGTGCCCCACACACCCCTATGAAGCCACAGGGACCCAGACTGCAGCCGCAATCGCGCCGCTGACCCCCCCCATCGGTTCCCAGAGCCCTCCCGGTGCACTAACCCCTCCATCCCCGGGGCTGCAGGCGCCTCTATCCCTACGAGCCGGCCAGCAGCTAGCGGCTCCATAGCGCTTCCCCACCCAAACCCGCGCGCGCCCCTCCCGCCCGAAGCCATTGGCGACCCCGGGGTGATAGAGTCATCCCCGGGCACCTCCACGCGCCCCCGGTGACTCGGGGGGTTATGCAACTAACCCCCCCCCCATCATCCTAGCGGCCCGCCCGTGGGGGCGTCTCTGCCTAGGCGAGGCTGCGACGTACCTGGGAGCCGGCTCTACGCGCTGCCACCGCTGCCCGCCGCCACTGCAGTACCGCGGCGGGGCTGGGGGGCGGGGGATCTAAATAGGCTCCAAGGGGCTGACGTGTGGGGCGGGGCCAGCCGGCCTGCCCAGAGCCCGAGCGGGACGTGCCCTCCTGCACGTCTAGCCCGGCGCGCTGCAGAGCGAGGGGCACCGCGCGGCCCGGGGTGTCTGGGGCGCTGGGGGCAGCGCGCGCGCTTCCCCGAGGGCGGCGGCCCTAGCAGGGAGCAAACTCCTGCTGGAGAGCGGGGCGGGCATTGGCCTCCCCCCGCGCTCTTCCCTAAGGCGGCTGGGGGGGCCCCCTACAGCCTGGCGTGGAAACCAGGCTGCTTGCAGAGGGGTCGGTGCGCGGCAGCCTAGCGAAATGCACGTGTGTGGGGCACGTGCTGTGCAGGGCTGTTGGCTTGGAACGATGGGGGCTGCGTGGGGCGCATTAGCCCCGTTTTGCCATTGGGAAACTGAACACCCGGTATCTCTGGCCACTTTACAGGCCCCTTGCGTGGGGGAGCGGCTTTGTGTGGAATAAGGAACCGTGGAAGGATTTTTTAGGTTGGCTTTTTTTTTGTTGGTTGTTTGGTTTAAGGTTAGAAACACAGGCCCTGACTGCCCTTGGAAAGCTCTATGAGACTGGAGGAGTTAATGAAATAAGAATATTTATTCCTGCCTCTGGAAATTTCCACTACATGCATCTGACGAAGTGGGTCTTTGCCCACGAAAGCTTATGCTCCTACACTTCAGTTAGTCTATAAGGTGCCACAGGACTCCTCGTCGCTTTTGCAGATTCAGACTAACACGGCTACCCCTCTGATACAAGAATATCACAGACACCTGAAACCTGCATAATTGAGATGAGAAGGGAAATTTGGTTTAATTAATGGCTAGCTAATGTCCATGATTAATTAGCATTCTGGGGAGGGATGTCAAAGTGTAACTGTGTATATGGTTAACCCATGCGCCTGGGTTATTTTCTCATACCTTCACAGACTATCCCCTTTCACTAAGCTATGAGAGGCCAGCCAGGACATACACAGGCCTTGTCTAGACTGGGAAAAATACTTTTTAAGGGCATTGTTATTTAGCATGTATTAAGGGTTGTTTACAATGTGTGGTGTTAGCACCAAATGAGAGCCACTTTAATGCCTTTACAAGTGAGTTTACTGGTTCCTAGAATCATAGAGCTGGAAGAGACCTCAGGAGGTCATCAAGTCCAGCCCCCTGCCCAAGGCAGGACCAATCCCAACTAGTCAGTTGGTTGTGCTCAGTAGTTGTGCCCACAACAAGATAATGTTTTCAAATGCTGTCTCTGTCTAAATTGGGTGTTTAAAACATTCTCGCTATTGATAGCTAATGCATTTGCTAACCACATCTTGCCACTTTGATAGTGATGCCATTTCACACGCTTCAAAATTTCACTTTGTGTGGTTTGCCTCTTGTTTCGATTTCTCCCCATCTGTGCAGCATCTGTAATCTCTGTAAGTGTAACCCTCAACTGTATCTACCTTGTTCTATGCAAAACTCACACTCTTTTCCTAAATTCTGTACTGTTATTAGCAGAGCCTCCCATCATGGCTTTTATGCTCACCAATATCATTTCCTAAAACAAGGTGTTTCTTTAAGGTCACCATGCAACAGCTGACATGGCCTACTCCAGTTTAAGACTAAAGAACTGATAAGAAGCACAGCCCAGAGGCCATGAATGGTAATAGGGCCTCAGAAAAAAATTCCGGTTGGTGGATTTGGGGATGTCTAAATATACAACTAGAGTAAAGAGTTTTGCCACATAATTGTGAAATCCAGAGACAAACAATTAAATATTGTCCATTCTCTTTGTAAATACATCAGTCTAGGAAGATAGATTAGATATTAAAGCCTGCAGGCTGTAACACTAGACATGGTTTGTTCCTTGCTGCTGCATCAGGATTGGCAGGTGCTTGTGACATGTGGCCTGGGGGAGGGAAGGAGTAAATCTGCTGTGGAATGAATGTAGGAAAAAAACAGTGTGGCTTACTACAGTGCTGTCATTTTACATTATTTCAGGTTCACCTAGCATCTTGAGCAAAAGACTTGGAAGAAAGGGTCAGGAAGTTTAGTTGTGCATCCCTGGGATCTCATTTTCAGCACCTTTATGCATCTTGCGTAGCTCATTGCTGACTTTACATTTTTTGCTCATAGAATCATAACGTTAGAAGGGACCACAAGGGTCATCTCATCTAACCAACCCCCTTCTAAGATGCAGGAATTGTTGTCATCCCGCCTCCCCTCGATACTCTCAAAGGAAGGAGCTTCCATGCCCTTTCTGAGCACAGACAGAATTATTGTCTTTTGAGAGATTATGTCGAGGGCCCACCTCAAAATTAGCTGCCCAATCTTCCAAAAGGAATGAGGAGACTAAAAAAGAGGATAGACTTGGAAGGATTCAGTTTTGTCAGAAAACAACAATGTCACTGTGGACTAGTGATGTAAGCGTCTAGTCGAGTCACTACTCAACTACTCGCTTTCCCCCCCGCTTGCTGCCACAGTGATCCCAGAGCCAGCATGAGTCAAGACTGCTCAGTCCTGACTTGCACCGCCCCAGAAGTTAACCTCCTTATCGACAAATTGAGTAGTCGATGGAAATTCCATTGACTACTCAATTAGCTTACTAACCGCTGATTGCCGGTAATATTCCTACTGTGAACACACAAAATGATAAAAGTCCCATTGACAGTAATCAGAATGTATAGATAGGCAACGTAAGAAAACTGCTGCTTCATATTAGAATTGGAGCACAAGGCTGGTTTAATTACAAAAAGGGGGTTGATATCTTCTGCTATGTCCCTTATGGAATAATTTGTAACTTTACAGTTAATCCTAACAGCCACATATATAATTTTTTTTGTTTAGATATATAACAAGTTTTTGTTACAAGCTCAAGAGGCGCAAACCTTATATTAAATACATATAATTGCAACTTTCCAAAATGGAGTTGGGTGTCAGACACCAGAGTCAGTAAAATGTATGGGTAGTTAAACTTCATGCTTTTTAATACTAAATGATCATCTGGAGGAGAGTTAGTTGGGAAATAATATTTTTTACCATGTACACTGTTGAACTTTTTAGCTGTCAGAGTAGGGCCTGTCTGTGGTAAGCAAAAAGGGGTATTTTTTAAAGATGATGTTTTAAAACTCTAAAGCAGACAGGGCAAGCTGGCTTTTTAACATTTTAACTGAGGAGAACCCTAGGCTCTGAAAAGAGAAAAGGTTGGTATTTGTGCACTTTTCATCCTGTAGACCACTGTTTCTCAAAGTGGTCCATGGACCCACTCTGAGAATGCTGCTAGCTGACTGCTCCTGTTTGTTTATTTATCGGCTCTGCCGCCACAGAGCCTCACAGCTCCCATTGGCTGCGGTTCACTGTTTGCAGCCAAGGGGAGCTGCAGGAAGCAGCGTGGACCAGGCTGCTATAGACCAACCAAAATAAAAACAGTTTCCAATCGATCGCAGTGCCTCCATTGCAGTGATGTATCCTCTGTGCAGCTGCCTGGAATGTGTGTTTTCCCACAAAGACCAAAATCAGAATCATATTTATTGCTTATAACTCAACCAGCCATTCCGGGGTTAAAAAAATTGCCCTGTATGCACTGAAGTTTGTTTAATGTATTAGCTAACATTTTAAAACATAATTTTTTGATCCTAGTCTAGACAAGTTCTGGGTGGCGATTCAGCCAACTGGGCACCATGACATGTTGATACCTGTCTGGAAGACATTATATTTGCATTTGATTCAGCTGAGTTACTTGGTGGAAAATAGGGTCTCAGATGCCAACATTTTTTCCTGTGGGTGCAATTGTGGGTCTGAGAACACCACCAGCACACACAGGAGAAAAATCTTCAGTCACAATTGACCTGGATTTTCAGCCTTAGATTCAAACAAAGACAGCTTGTGCCAATGCAAACAATATGGAATGAGCTGATGAAGATGCTGTCCTTGCATTTGGATGGTCTCTCTCCCATTCCCCTCTCTAAAGAGAGAAGACAAAATCCAAGTTTCTTTGAGTCACGCTCTGACTTTGGCTAGTTGGATTGAAGTCTGCATTTCCCCTCCTAGCTCCCATACCTTGCTTACCTCGCTGCTCTCCTTCATTGCAATGGCAGTGGGTGAGGTCTATATACATTTACTAAAGTTATTTGAAATCCTTTAAATCTCTGAGGAAGCTTGTCCTGTCTACAGTGTGCCTGGCGTTCAGTCCCCATTTTCACAGGCTTCAAAAATTGCCCCCTTGAGTTAATCACCACATTCCGTGTCCCCTGTTAACAATGAGAATCTGTCCATTGACCTCAATGGGCACGGAATCTGGGCCTGGTTACGTAACAGAAATTAGCTATGCCACATTCTCTTCCATCTGGATTTTGTTTTTTCAACTGAGTGATATGAAGCAGCTTTAACTGTAAACTAAAGCGCACCCTAAAAGCTGAGACTGTCATCACATCAGATGTTTCCAATATTCTGGGTAAAACAGTTACCTAGTGGGAGGCTTTATCTCCATTTTGATACTGTACTATTGGGTTTGAGGTATTATTCAGTCTTGGTGCCTCTGGTCAGCTGCATGTGTTCTCTTTCTGGCTGGAAAACCAACTCAAAGCTGATAGTGACCCTCCTCCCCCTGAGAAAAGACCTGATGCTATGATGTACTCAGGGGCTACATCTAGACTGGCATGATTTTCCGCAAATGCTTTTAACGGAAAAGTTTTTCCATTAAAAGCATTTGCGGAAAAGAGTGTCTAGATTGGCACGGACGCTTTTCCGCAAAAGCACTTTTTGCGGAAAAGCGTCCGTGCCAATCTAGACACGGTTTTGCGCAAGAAAGCCCCAATCGCCATTTTCGCGATCGGGGCTTTTTTGCGCAAAACAATACTGCGTTGACTACACTGGCCCTCTTGCGCAAAAGCATTTGCGCTAGAGGGCTTTTGCCCTAACCGGAGCAGCATAGTATTTCCGCAAGAACACTGACAATCTTACATGAGATCGTCAGTGTTCTTGCGGAAATTCAAGCGGCCAGTGTAGACAGTTGGCAAGTTTTTCCGCAAAAGCAGCTGCTTTTGCGGAAAAACTTGCCAATCTAGACGCAGCCAGGGTCATTATGCCATTGTGATCTGGGGGTCCGGTCTGAAGGTCTTGTTCACACCGCAGTCCCAATGAAGCCCTGTCTACACAAGGAGGCAGTGTCCTGAAGAAAAGATCAGGGGGCTGGACACCAGGACATTATGAGTTCAAATTGGATTTTTTTTTTTAAAGATACGTTCTGGGGATTATTTAGAAGAAGTTTCACAGCCTGGTATATTCGGGCAGTCCAGATTAGATGGTCACAATGGTTCCTTTTGGCTTAGGAATCTAACTTCTGGCTTGCCCATTGATTCGTTCTGCATCTTGCGGTGAGTTTCTTCAGCTTTCTGCCTCAGTTTCTCCATCTGTAAAATGAAGATAATATTTAACTACCTCCTAGTGATATCTTGAGGATTAAAAAGTTGTAACAAACTTCAAACATAAAATCCTATAAAATTGCTAATTATTATTATCGAGAGATTCTGGAATGGTACTTTTATCTCCTGCTGTTTGGTGCTTTAACATACCTTAAGTAGATTAGACTAGACCAGATCCTAAAATGGACTGAGTGAAATCAGATAAAAAGGATCTAGATGTGCCTTTTATTGTCTGTCAGTTGGTTATGTGATGGCAGGGAGTGGATTTGATTTCTTAAGGGATCCCTTTCAGTCCTATGTTTCTAAAACCAAAAATTACAACACAGTATTCCCACTTAAAAGGTTTGTACTAACCTAAGAGAACCAAAGCTCAAAAATGAAACCCTTCTTAGCTGTCTCGAACAGATTTCTTATGCATCCAACTGATCTACCATAATAAATAATCTTTACAATTTCATCTTTCTTTTTCTCTGCTCCTGAACATGAAAATATTCTTGTGGCAGAGCCAAGTAGAATTACAAGGATCCAGTGCTTTTGCTATTTATTAGAAGGAGGTACTGGCTGAAGTCTTAAAACATTTTTTTTTTTGCTCAGTCATGGGGTGGAGTTAGCTGATGCAATTCTCATCTGTACATTTTGAAATCTTATTAAAGTACAAAAATAAATATCAGAGAAATGTAATTGAAATGTATCTTCAGTGGTGAATTAATACATAACTGACACAACCTGAAAATACCACACTGTCTGGGTGAACTTTTCAGTTATATCACCAGAGGTCTTTACTGAGATGGCCTGACAGCCTCTTCACCAAATTATACAGCAAAAAAGGGATTTGTTCACTGACACCGTGTAGCCTGGTGGATAAAGCAGGGGAGTAGGACTCAGGAGATTTTATTCCTGCTCACCTGACACCAGACATATCACTGCCAGTTGGATGGCTAAGTCACATACAAAAATAAATGGGAGACAAACTATTCAGAGCTAATAAGTAATTTCTCCATATCTTTCATTTATCTGATCAAAGTGTTCTCTCTGTCACTGGTATGTTTATAGACCTTAGACCACTGTAGTACCCATGTTCTTCTTGAATACAAACTATATCCAGGCCCATATTAAGGGGGGGTGGGCTAGCTGGACAGCTGCCGGGGCACCAACGTATGGGGGGCGCCCTGATGGCAGCTGGCACATGGCACTCCTTAGAGCTGCCATCAGGCGTCCCGGGGCTGGGGGCCGCATGGTGCCCATTAGAGCTGCCATCAGGTGCCGCACTCCGGGGGCCAGAACCCACGTGGCGCCTGATGGCAGCTCTAAGGGGTGCAGCCCGCTGGGGGGGGGGGCTGGACTGCACATTCACTGTGCGCCCGGGGATGCAGCCATGCATGTGTCACGTGCCCGCTGCCCGGGGCGCAGGAATGGCTCAAGCCGGCCCTGACTGTATCGATCCCATCAGAGAATCAGAGTGCCAAACATGTCCCACCTCTTCAAATCATATTTTATTAACTTATAATATTTGGAGTTTGTACTAGGAGTAATTATATCCTATATGTCAGAAAGATTATTAGATAGGACTCTGGACATACTTTTATCCTTCTTCCCCAGACCCCCTGTCTAAGCTATGTGTATATTGATAATCTCCACATAGGAGCTTCCAGTACTGCCCACTTTAAAGGACAACAAATTGTCTGGTAGCACTTTATAGACTAACAAAACATGTAGATGGTATCATGAGCTTTCGTGGGCACAGCCCACTTCTTCAGATGACCAGATTGTAGGATGTTCAGAACCAAAAATAAATAGGGAAGGAGGGAGGGGGGGTGGGAAAGAGGCAGCGGGTATATAAATATCAAAGGGAAAGCCCCCAACACTTTAAAGGAGTAAAGTGGTGCACAAGAAGAACCATAGGAAAGAAACTAACATACTTCTAGACAAACAACTAATGTTGCTTTGATCATTTAGAAGGCAAATGATTTGGAATGGCAGATATCTCACACTCCAGCGCTCTGGCAAAAGAGGTCACATGCATGACACTATAAGGCTGCAATGTTGTGGCAGAGGCAGTCCAAGATTCAATTAAACAATTTCATTCAAAGTTTTGCATTTAGGGCACATATCAAAATCCAGACTAGCCATGCAAAGCTGTAACTAAGGACAACAGTATTCTTCAGTGAATCTCACTAACCTCCTTTTAAATAAACACTGATACTAATTCTCAATCAGACCATCCCTGTTGACAGCGTTGTTAAGCAAGCCACTTTGTTTGCAGTGTTGCCTTCCGTTTCAGGCTTTGACTCATTTCCCAGATTTGCCTGAGGTGCCTCTACTCAGACAAGCTCAAAGGGGATTTCTGTGACTTGATTTTCCCCATCCATAAAATGGAGTAATGTATATTTTCCTCTGGGATGGGAGCTGAAAAGTTTTATTGACTCATGTTTCTCAAACCCTTTGAGATTGGCTTGATGGGGCTAGAGAAGTGCCAGGAGTTCTCCCTGCTTCATTTCCAGGGCTCAGTGCCACACCTAGGGTTCTTTAAAACGGCTGCAGCCGGGCTGGCTCAGCCATAATAGCAGGAATTGTCAGGGAACCATTGATTATTTTGTCAGGCAGGGAAAAGAAAGTTTGCTGGTTTGGTTCCTCTTCAGGTAACAGAACCTTTTTAAGGCATTGTTAAAGGCTTTGCTCTGGGAGAACAGTATGCAAAGGTAACTTCTTATTATCTATTTGTACTGTTAATGCATAGGGAGCCTACCCGTGGTCTAGGACAGTGTTCCTCAACCAGTGGTACGAGTACCCTTAGGGGTACTTGAGAGAAGTTTGGGGATATATCAACACAACTGAAATTTGGAGAAAACTGATTTTTTGTTTTAAGTTTAACAGTGCTTTATTATTTTTGTACTTTTCATACCCCAAAATTTCATCACCTGCCCGGCTACAATTAAGTTGTTTAAACAAATGTGTTGCAATGGTAGAAAAAAAATGTATCTGAAAACTGTAGATATTTGGGGGTACTTATAATTTATTTTTTTGAAAAAGGTGTACTTTATATATATATATATATATATATATATATAAAAGGTTGAGAAACACTGGTCTAGGAACCTGTCATGCTAGGCTCTGCGTGAACACAGAACAAGGGCAGTCCCTGTCCTATGGAACTAGCCATAATAAGGCAGCTAAACATCAGTTAAAATACATGTATTTTTGGCAGTAAAATTGCCTGGAGTAGAAATGGAACCATATTCATAGGGAAGGTTCCTCTGTCTCTTTAATAGTTCTGCTGTAGAACCAGCCAGGCAAGGGGATAGTTAGCAGGAAAGCTTTTAAAACCTCTTGGCTTTCTGCTGCATCTACCTAGCATTGCTTTATGTAAATAATTAGAGATGAGGTTTTGGGTTGTTATACATGGGAACCAGTGTTTCTTCTAATTTTTTTGTCCCTGTGTGGAATAAATTTTGCTATGTGCAAATGTACACTGCCAGTAGAAACACATGCTGCCAGCTGTGGGTGCTCTGCTAATCATCAGGGCAGTATTTGAATGTCCTGTGTGCCACACAAGTGCTCAGCTTACAGGGAACACTGACAGACACACACCGGCTATGTCTAGATTGCATCCCTTTTTTGGAAAAGGGTGCAAATTAGACGTATCGCAATTGCTAATGAAGCGGGGATTTAAATCTCCCCTGCTTCATTAGCATAAAAATGGCTGCCGCTTTTTTTCGACACATCCATATGTACTAAGCAGCTGGCTGGTGCATGCACTAACAACCATGGTGTAAAGAGCCTCAGAGGAGTAGCCACGTCAATCTGTAACTTTAAAAACAAGCAGTCCAGTGGTACCTTAGAAGGCTATCAAAAATACACAGCATCATGAGCTTTCATGGGTAAAACCCCCTTCATCAGAGGATTTGGAGTGGAAAATGCCAAGAATGCAAATATGTTTTAAAATAGATATTAGTGTTGTACACAAAAAATTGGCAACACCCTGACTGGCTGGTACTGTAGCATATGTAGTCTAACCTTTTGGAGGCTCTGACTGTGGAAAGATTTCTCTTTATGCATGTGTGCGAGGAAAGCTCTTTGCTAATTGGTGCAGTAAATCTGTTTCTCACCATCTTTACCCTGCTTTGGTTATTGTTTCTCATCTTTTGAGGCCCCTTTGTTTACGCTAGTGCATTCGATTAATTGTATGCTCTGTGAGATGGTTTAAAAATGTAGTGCTTCTAGGTCAGAAGGAAGGTGAGTTACAAACTCACTTAGTGCTGTATTGTTGTGGATCCTCAAAGGAACTGTCAGGATTTTGACTTGGATCTGTACAATCCCTTGCCTTGGCGTCTAGTCCTCTTTTTTAATTAACTACAAAATCAGCTGGGTCAACTGACCTCCTGACACCTTAGTTCCTGCAAACTGAGGTAGAATGTTTTCAGTTTAGGGAGAGGGTATTGTCTCTAGAATTTGCTTCAGCCATTAGGTAAGTAGAGCCCATGCTGTGGCAATAAGAATGCAATGTAAAGTCTGTTTGCATATTCAGGCGGGTGATGGCTAGATGTGTTTGTTGTTTTCTATTGTTTAATTCCTTCGGGCCTGAGTCCATCTATTTGATTGACATTGGCCCACCAATTCTTGTATTGTTTCTAGTTGTGCATGACTATGCTGAGGGAAGTACGTCAAATGCACACATCTATTTTCCTTTAAAGCCTTTCTGGCTTAGTGTTATAGGGGAAGCTTCAGGGAGTAGCCCAGTTAGTCTGTACAGGATAAATTGAAAAAACCACAAATAATCTGGTATCACTTTAAAGACTAGCAAAACATGTAGTTGGTATCATGAGCTCATGATACCTTCTACATGTTTTGTTAATCTTTAAAGTGCTACTAGAGTAGTAGTTGTTTTAGGGGGTCTTGATCGTGTGAGGTGCAGAGTTTTGAAAGATGAGAACACTCAGTGCCTCTAAGGCAGTGCTTAACACACTGTGGGCCCTTGGTTCTTTGTAGTCGTTCCTGCTGCTTATCTGTACTGCTGTAAAATTATCCCCCCTTCATAAGCAGTCTGCTGTTTGCCTCTTTACATTTATCCATAATAGTCATCCTATAAAATATGCATGAACACAGCTTTGGTGTATGCAGGATTTGAGTGCGAGAAGGACATATGTTCAAGGGAGAATAAGGAATCATTTGCAGTGTTTCAGACTCAGGCAAAGGGTTTTCAAAGGTCGTTTTCAGTGTGTGACTGCTGTAAGAGATCTTGGATGTATAAGTGAAGTAAAAATAACCCATTGGAAGGTCAGAAAAGGCACATCTTTTGCAGTAGGACAACTCTGTATTTCACACTTTCATTTTAAGGTAAACAACTGGATTGTGGTAGGAAGCCCAAGAGGCTACCAAAATAATTGAGTGGAGGGAATCCTGAGGTTTAACAGATCTATATACAGTAATAGATTCTTTACTCCAAGCAGCACTTGTGAAATACAGTCTGCTTGGGAGACCTTCTCTTTGTAGAACTGAGAGCTCATGACCACCTTTATGAAAATATTTCAGATAAGGTTAGTTGTTTAGGAATTAAATCTTGGTTTGCCAACAGGATGGACAATAGGAAAAGAAATGCTTCTATTATTATTGGAGCCAGAAGTTCATATTGATCTATTTTCAGGTTAGTCAAGCTTTTGACTGATCCCAGAGCTAAGGAGGAATTTCAGCTTGTCATACCGAATGTTCTCTGTCAGTGTCGGTACAGGCAGAGAGGTTTAGAGAGAGCATTTATAAAGCTTCCTATTCAGATCTGCAGTGGCATGCTTATTTTTAATATATAAATTAATCATACCACAGCAGATGTGAAAGCAAAGAATTCAGTGAGTCTGTGCACATGAAACACTCCTTGACTTCTCTTGGTTAATGAGGTGATACGAGCCCTATTTCCCAAAGGCAGCATAATGCTGCATTGATAAAAACCATATATTCTATGTTGTCGAGGCAAAGGGAGCTAAATATATTTAAAGCAGGAGCCAATTTAGAAAAGATTAGATTCCCCAAAAGGTGAAATGCTCACTTGGCACATGCTTCAGATGCATCAAAGCCCCCACATTCTCTCTGCTCCGCTCCTAAAATTACTGCAGGTTAGATAGCTAATGCATGGGCCTTCCCTCCTGGATCACGTGACCTAAACAGCAGTTAAGAAAACCTGAAGTGAGATGGGTTTTGCTTCTCTAAGCCTCACTGTCTGAGCATGATTCATGAGCTGTGTTAGTGTGGTTTGTGTGTGCTATTCAACTAACTGGGATTCTTTCTTTCACCCAGCATAAATGACAAACTTGCTGAACAATGTATCTGTGCATTGAGCAAGGTGTGTACACCCTCCTGACTTCACCTGGCTGAGCTCAGACCTTGAAATGCTGTGGTAGTTAAGCTGGTTACGTAGAAGAACATGCATATTCTGGGCCTATGCACAGCCATGCCATTCTTAATTCAGCCTCACCGTACTCACATATTGGGCAGAGGCTGTGAAAATGGACACGTGGCAGAAAGCCTGCCTGACACATGTCTGCACTGCACTGATCTATCGATCTATGCAAAGTGTGTGCCGCAATTTGCGGACATTTTTCCGATAGTTTTGTCGGAAGAGGCTTTTCTGAAATGTGCCACGCCTACACTGGGCCAAATTTCGGAAAAGCCTCCTCTTTCAGAAGAGCCCTTCTCATGGGAGGAGGAAGACAGGGCTTCCGAAAGCGCGCGTCTTTCTTCCACAAAAAGCAGACGTGTTCCCTGGACACGGCGGAGCTTTTTGGGGACATTTCAGATCTTCATGAACAGGAGCTAGTGTGCCCACAAACACCATTCATAGCTCACTCTTGTTTGTTTCAGTTTGCAAAAAGGATGTGGGGTTCTGGAGGCAGCCTGAGTTTCTGGCAGACCTGGGTGCTGAGCAGAGTTAGTTACAAAATGGATATAACCTTTCTGCTAGGTACAGCCTGGTCCAGGGCCAGGATCAAGGGGATTCCTTTCTGTCCATCCAATACAGAACAGGCTCAAATTCCCCCCCCCCCCCCCGCCCTCCAGTAAGCTGGGAAATTCACACACCACCCCCGGGCGCCTCTGGGAGGCAATGCTTTCCCACTCTCAAGCACAGAGTCTGAGCATGAAAAAAAAAAAAGTTTTCCAAGGGAAGGAAGTAACTTGGCATTAATTTGGGAAAACACTAAGAAGGTTCATAAACATAAACCAGGAGTAAAAGTCCCACCCCAAGGAGGCTGAGCAGTGTCCTTTTCCTCTCAGGTTCCTAAGTCTAGAAATGTAAATGTCCCCTTCACGTGCCCAAATCTTCTCTGCACCCCATTCACAGTCACTGCCCTTGGTCAATGCAGACCCAGAGCTCAGAGGTGCGTCCTCAGAGTTCACCTCCCATCCTGAGTGGGAGAAGGTAAAGAGGCATCTTACTCCACTGGTCACTTGCCATGCGCAGCCCTACTGGCTGCTCATTGTACCTCTCTGCTGCTGCCTCGCTAGCTGTCAGCCACCATCCATGGCCGTCCATTTCTCAGGTTTGACTTCTAGCCATCACTCTGGACTGATTTCAGCTCCCAGTGATTTCAACTCTCAGGCCTAATCTATAGGTTAGATCGATCTAACCTATACAACTTCAGCTACACAACTAGCATAGCTGAAGCTGACAAACTTGCTGCAATGTCTTCCACGTGGTAAGGTCGGTAGGGGCTGCTCTCCTGCCGACTCTGGAACTCCACCAGGACGAGAAGAGTAGCCAGAGTGGATGGGACAGCACTTGGAGGTCGATTTACCATGTCTAAGCAGATCTGATAAATCGCGCTGCAGTGTGGATCTACCATGTGATGAAGACAAGCCCTTGGCAAGCAGCATAGAAGAAACACAGCTCCAAGACAATTAACATAAGAAGACGACTCCTAATGATGCCTATTTAGCTCTGTTCTTCAAACATTGTGGGGGTGGGGAAGGAGTCCACAAAATACAAACATTTGTAACCATATGTAAGCGGGGGAATGGTCCCGCTATTGTGGGGAACTTCCCTGGCTTCTATACACCCCGGTGAAATGAACCAGCGAAAGGATCTGAGTCCCCGCTCCCACTTCCTTTACCCCACGGCTCCCTGATCCTGAGGGCTCCCCCTCCACTCTCCTGAGTAGCAGAGCCCTTGAAACCCCAACAAGGCTGGGCCCAGGTTTCCTGGGGCTTAATCCCTGACCTTGTAGTCACTAGGGGCAGGAGTTAGGGTGTCCCCACTCCGAGGTGCTCTCTTTACACTGCAGGCCTTCTTGGCCCAGTGACCACTTCATAAGGTTCAAAGCAAATACAATTTATTAAACAACAACGGATTAAAGAGAAAAGAATAAGAAAAAAATGAGAATGGTTAAATGAGAACACACAGCCCTGCTCTTTGATGTAGCACAGGGACATCAAAACAGCAGCCTGCAGAGTATAAGGACAGTCCACAGTCTCTTTCTTAGAGGCCCTGGATATGCTGCAGGGGGGGCTACAGGCTGGACACGCTAGCTCTGGTAGTGACCACACAGCCTCAAGCTCTAAGTGGCCAGACCCCTCTCCCAGTACAGAGCCTTTCCCCACACTTTGCTGGTCCCAGGTGCTCACCACATCCAGCTGCAGGCTGTGCTGCTTGGCCAGTTCCAGCTCCTTGTGTTGCTTCTCTGTTCCTTTTTGCTCTCTGAGCCCAGCCAGTCTGCTGCTCAACACAGGGTCTGCTCTCCTTGAGTTGTGTATGCCTGACTCTGCTGCTGCAAAAACTGCCCCTCAGCACAGCTTGCACTCCTCTTAGCAGTGTCTCAGCTCTCTGTTCCTTTTGCAGGACTTCTTCATACAGCTTGCACTGCTCTTTTCGGCTCTCTGTCTTTTGCAGGACCTCTTCTGCACACAGCTTGTTCTGCTCTTTCAGCTCCCTGTTTGCTCAGAGAGAGCCAGAACAATCCCCACTTACAACCTGTCAGTCAGGCTGAGCTGGAGTGTTGACTGCTTTCCATTGTCTCTGGGGTCTGTCAGTCTCATGAACCCTTCCCCTTCTGATGCTGATAAACCAAAAAACTCCCACAGAGTTTTAGTAAGGGGTAACAGTCCCCTTACACATATTTCGTATTGCTGCAGTTAATGCAAACATAGCTGGTGTTGGGTCACAAATTAAGTTGATTACAATGAGTGAAATACCACTCCTGCTGCGGAATCCCTAACAAATCTAGGCAAAGCAGGAACAAATTGTATTTACAAAGACATACTCAAGGTCTCTCCCCACTTCTAGCTGTAAGGGACGCATTCCTGCCGATCCTGCTTACATGGCTTAAATCCTGCTTACATGGTTAAACCAGAATTTCTGATCTGAGAGCCCTTGCGCTTCAGGGGAATTCCAAACCCAAATCAGGATACGCTTTTTGCAAATGGCCCTGGTCTGACCTCAGGCTTTGTTTCCACACTCTGTGTCCAGGCTTGATGGGTTGCGCCTTGCAGACATGTGTCCCAGAATGTCACTGCAATGTTGCTTGATGGTTTGGTGTGGCAGAGCTATCAGAAGGAGCAAAAGAGCACAGTCTTTTGTTATTAGATAGGTCAAAAAATTTCAAATAAAAAACCCCAATAGATATGAAAAATCATGATTGTCTATTTCTCACCAACTTAAAAATATTTTAAGGTCTAATTTTAACTCTGCACAATTTTAAGTGGAATTTCATGGAAGTTTAAAAATATTCATGTATCTTTTTTTGTAATGGGGCCCTAAAGCAGAGGCCCACAAACTAGGGGGTAGTATGGAGGAACATACAGGGGTGGGGGCATGTGCAACATGGCCTGGGGCCAGCCCCTGTAGGGAGGAGGGAAGGAGCACTCCACATCCTGCTCTGTCCCCAGGGCAGCTCCACTTCTAGCCCTAGCTCCTTCCCTCATTCTGGCCCCAGCTCTGTCAGCTCAAGCTCTTCTGCCATGCCAACAGTGTAGTAATGGGGGGGAGGGAGGTTTGGAAAGACTCCTGTACTGCTACCGGGGGCGGGGATGTGACAGGAAAAGTTAAGGCACTGCTGCCTTAAAATCCTTGTAAATTACTACGGTTTGCAACTCCACCAATGGCCCCTAGAAATGAGACTTTCACATTTCCATGGCTTTATTCCAGCCTGCTTACACACAGGTTATTTGTTGCTAGTGTACGCTTTTGATGGGCACAGGGGTTGTACAAAATGCAGTACACACGCCTGTCATGTTTCACCTCTAGTTCAGCTTAAAAATAAATAATATAGAACAGTATTAAAGATAGGATTCTGTAGAATTTACTCATGCAAAATTCCAATTATGGTCAGCGGGGTCAGTTAATTCCTGGTCTGACTCCTGAAGTCAGGGGCATTACTAGAATAATAGAATCATAGAATATTAGAACTGGAAGGGACCTCAAGAGATCACTGGGTATGTCTACATTGCATTCTTCTTTCGAGAGAGGAATGTAAATGCAGCCAATCGAAATTGCAAATGAAGTGCAAATTTGAATTTCCCACACTTCATTTGCATAATCGCGGCCAGCCCTATTTTGAAATACCCTATTTCGAGATAAAAAGCGCTGTGTAGGCACGGTTATTTTGAGGGGGGAAAATCTTCTTTTGAAATAACCCTTACTCCTTAGAAAGTGAGGCAGCAGCAAGGCAAGAGGGATAGCTCAGTGGTTTGCACCTTGGCCTGCTAAGTATTGACCTACTAAACGCAGGGTTGTGAGCTCAATCCTTGAGGGAGCCACTTAGGGATCTGGGGTAACTCTGTCAGGGATGATACTTGGTCCTACCATGTGGGAAAGGGATTGGACTCAAAGATCTCTCAAGGTCCCTTCCAGTTCTATGAGATAGGTATTTCTCCATATTTATAACCCCTCCCAGCTTGGTATCATCTGCAAACTTAATAAGCATACTCTCTATGCCAATATGTAAATCACCAATGAATATATTGAACAGAACCCGTCCAAAAAAAGACCCCTGAAGAACACCATTTGTTAGGCCCTTCCAGCATGATTGTGAACCATTAATAACTACACTCTGAGAATGTGTAGCAAGCCAATTATGCACCTACCTTATAGTAGCCCCATCTAAGTTGTATTTGCCTACTTTATTAATAAGATCATCATGCGAGACCGTATCAAATGCCTTACTAAAGTCTAGGTATACTATGTCCACTGCTTCTCCCTTATCCGAAAGACTTGTTATCCTATCAAAGAAAGCTATCAGATTGGTTTGACATGATTTGTTCTTTACAAGTCCATGCTGGTTGTTATCTATCAATTTATTATCTTCCAGATAGTGATAGAAATGTAGCCGTGTTAGTCTGGTGTAGCTGAAACAAAAAACAGGACTAAGTAGCACTTTAAAGACTAACAAGATGGTTTATTAGGTGATGAGCTTTCGTGGGCCAGACCCACTTCCTCAGATCAAATAGTGGAAGAAAATTGTCACAACCATATATACCAAAGGATACAATAAAAAAAAATGAACACATATGAAAAGGACAAATCAAATTTCAGAACAGAAGTGGGATGGGGAGGGGGAAGGTAAATGTCTGTGAGCTAATGATATTAGAGGTGATAATTGGGAAAGCTATCTTTGTAATGGGTAAGGTAATTAGAGTCTTTGTTCAAACCTAAGCGTAAAGTGTCAAATCTGAGCATGAATGACAGTTCAGAGGATTCTCTTTCAAGTGTATTCTTAAAAGGCTTTTGAAGCAGGATGCAGGTAATTAAGTCATTGAGACAATGTCCTTTCTGGTTGAAATGGCAAGAAACTTGTTTTTTCTTTGTGATCCTGTCTAATATCTGTTTTGTGGGCATTGATCCTTTGGCGAAGTGTCTGAGACATTTGTCCAATGTACATAGCGGACGGACACAGACCATATCATGCTGATGATGATTTAGCATTTCCTTTGGAGACATGACTTCTGAGTGCCTGAGCTGATTTGATACAGTGCACAAAAGTGGATGACTCAAGATTGTACTGTAGGGTTACCAGATGGGTTTCAAAAAAGTACCGGATACACGTGATCTCAGAATGGGATGGGGGCAGAAGGGGGTCTGGCCGGCGGGAAGCAAGGCTGGCCAGAAGGAGGTTGGGGGGAGTGGGGCTGGCCGGGGGCAGGGGAACCGGCCGTCGGGGAGTGGGGCTGGCCCAGGCGCACGCAGATCCTGGGGTGCTGCCCATCCTGCGCATGGTCCCAGCAGGATGCACTGGTGAGTCTGGCCCTGGGGTGTGTCTACCAGCCAGGCAGTACGCAACTACGTACTGATACTCATGATAATAATAAAACTTACTTAATTAGAACATTTATATGTCCCGTATTTTCTCAATTTGTTTCCCGGACAGAAAGTTCAAATACCGGACTGTCCGATTCAAAACCGGATACCTGGCAACCCTATTGTAATTTTGTAATTATATTAGTAGTTTTGATGCCAAGTTGTTTGAGGCCTCAGTCACGTACCTGGAATCTTGATTCTATGTTTTTGCAACCTTATTTGTTCGTGTGCACACAGACTGCCAAATGGGTGCAAAGATGGTGCACTGAAACAGAGTAGTTAAGCATGGAACTTCCCAAGCAGGTCACGATCCTACTTCAATTGAAATCAATGGTTCAACCAAGACACTTAGTGCAAACAGGTTCCATGCTGGGCCGAGGCCACAGAAATATAGATGCGCAAATAAGTGTGCAGAGTTCTAGGAGTATGACTCTCGGTATAAGGCTGTTTTGAAAAGCTGGCCCTGTGGTGGTCTGTCATCCTATCTGTCTGGGTCTGGGGCAGAGAACTGCCTGTTGAACAGCATTTACTGAAATGGGCTCTCCACTAGAGTATGGAGCTGTTGTTACGCTAATGAGCTGGAAAAGCTGCATATGAAAACGAGATGACATATTTGTCCAGTCAAATTACCTGGAAGAAGAGTTAATTTGTGGCTGCTCAATGACAATCTAGAGCTGCTGTAGCAATTCTAGCCCTGGTGGAATGGGAAGCAGGAATGGAGCCGGGCAGCAACAATTGTGGGAATTTGGATCCAGATTTTTGTGTCTGGCCCATGTATAATCAAAACCTATGCAGTACCAATGATTTCTGCATGTGTTTAGCAACAGTACCTGGGATTCCTACGTTATACAGGACTGTGACTGTGTGCAGGGATATTCAAATCTTGGTTGCATACCACGTGTGTGGGGTCTCTCTCGTTCATGGACATGCAGCTGATTTGACAGAGCATTTCCTCCCTGCACCACTTTGGGAAGCAGCACCTCTTGGGAGGAAGTGAAGTGCTTTGACAGGATGGGAGGAGACAGCTTGAGCTGAGTGCTGAGTCACAGCTGGGAGGAAGGGGGGAGGTCTCACAGCAGCAGAGTACAAGAGGATAATAACCCTTTGATTCTGTGTGTAGTGAACACAGGGAATGGTGTTTGGACTGTTAATATCAGACAAAAGTCAGCACTGAAGGGTCCAAAGATCAAAGAGTCGGTCTAGGACATAAGCAAACCCCTGTGGTGGTTTTGGTGTGTTTTTATTAGCTTTAGTGATAGAGATACAGCCGTGTTAGTCTGGTCTAGCTGAAACAAAAGACAGGACTGTGCAGCACTTTAGTCTTTAAAGTTAGTCTTTAAAGTGCTGTGTAGTCCTGTCTTTTGTTTCTATTCCCTGAACTTAGCCAAGTGAGTAGTGTCCTCAATTAGGACATGAACTGCTGTGTGCTAAAGCACACAGGCTTATTGCAGAGAGCAGCATCCCCATCAGACAGTATCGCTAGTAAGAGATCTCTTTGAGGAATGGAAGTTTAAAACACGCCTGGATTTTGTGCCATTGAGATTGCCATGCTTGGTTACACATCTGGTATCTCCCCATGACCTCCAGCAGAATGATGGGGTCAGCCCAGAGGTCCTTCCAGCCTGCTTAAATTGACCTGATCTGAGTTGACTCAGGCAGTAAAAGGATGGTTGGTGCAAAAAGAGTACCCAGATTTCTAAACCCCCGGAAAACACGTCCCCTCCCGGGAGGTCCTTCTGAACTGGCTGGGGAATGTCCCACTGACACTGCTAATTTCTGGGGTGCATCCGTACTGCTGTTTTTTTTTAAAGCCGAAATAAGAAACTGAAGGGGGGAGGGAGAGACTGGCACTGTTCCCCGAGGCAGTTTGTATGTGGGGATGCAGACAACGGAGCATGTGCAAAGTCCGCTTCACTCAGCTCTTCCTGCTTGCGTGACTGCCTCCGCTGCGAATAAACCATTTCAGAAATATAGACCACTGCTTCATAAGCCTTCACCGTCCCTGGAGAGCAGCCACACAGCTCCCTCCAGGCATAAAGCTGCACTACGGAGACATGCACCAAAGTCAGTAGGGTTTCTCCGGCTCTTCACTGGGAACAGTGTCCTGCCCCAGTAAGGTATAAATGGACCATCCGTTGCTGAATATTTTAGTTCACAAACAGCATGACATAGTAAATATTTGCATGGAGCTAATTTGTCGCCATCCTAGGGATACTGGATGTTCTCCAAATACAACAGAACAGTTACTGATACAAAAAAGTGACTGATTTAGTTTTCTTGTACATTTTGGGGTGGATCATGTCTAAACTAAAAAATAGTTTACTCGGCATAGTCAATGAAGTGGGGATTTAAATAATCCCCACTTTATTAAAATAAAAATGGCTGCCATGCTGTCCCGATGATCAGCTGATCCGGCACAGCGCGGCAGTTCAGACGCGGTGCGGTTGACAAGGGAAGCCTTTGTCGACCACTCCAGTATGCCTCCCCTGGGGCCAACTCACCTCTCCTGCAGCTCAGGGAAGCCGCCATGCTCCTCCTCTGGGGCTGACGACAGGCGTAATGGGAAAGGGAAGTGGCAGGGAATTTGGCTCCCCATTTAACTTGGTGCCCTAGGTGGCTGCTAAGTTTGCCTATAGGCACGGGCCGCCCCTGCCCAGTCCCTGAGCACCATAGGTAATCCCCAGAAAAATGAATGATGACTTAGGCCATTTCTATACTTAGAATCTTAGGGAGTGTCTAGACTACAGGGTTTTGTCGACAAAAGTGGACTTTTGTCAACAAAAATATACCTGCGTTTACACTACCGCTGAGTCGTGTTGACATAATGTCAACAAAACTCAGCAGTTTTGTCAACAGCTGTAAACCTCATTCTACAAGGAATAACGCCTTTTGTCGACAGAGTTCTGTTGACAGAAGGTGTTGTTGTATCTACACTGTCCTTTGCGGCTTGCTTTGTCGACAGAACTGGATGTAGTCTAGACGCTCTTTGTCGACAGAAGCTTTGTCAACAGTATCTGTCGACAAAATTTCTGTCAACAAAAGCCTGTAGTCTAGACGTACCCTTAGAGTAGCCGCATGATGCTGATGGGGGAAAGGTCTCTCGTTGACGTAATAAAACCAGCTCACCAAATGGCAGTCGCTGTGTTGGCGGGAGACGCTATCCTGCCAACATAGTGTTGTCCGCATCAGCACAGAGATCAGTGTGACCGATGTCACGCAGTATGGGCATTAGATTTATTCACAGCTCTGAGTGACCTACGTTACACCAACTAGTAGTCTTGCGGCACCTTGAGACTGACAAAAATATCTGTATGGTATCATGAGCTTTCATGGGCAAAATCCACTTCTTCGGATGAGCTTCACTCCTGTTAGTGTAGCTACAGACTTTGCAGCCTTAGGCTTTCTGCAGGAGAGCATTCAGAAGAAGCAGCAGCACCACACTGCCTGTGCGGGGTGGGAGCCAAGGGCTGGTGTTCCCAGAGCAGGTGCAAAAGCACCTGACTGTCACGTGCAGAGTCAATTCCTGATCTTCCTCCTAAAACCACAGTTTCTGGGGTCGATTTTTCTGGTTATTCCATGAAAGGTAACTGCCCCTCTAAGATCCCCAGAATAATGAGGGGGGAAACGGAGCAGCACATGCCTTTTGTCCCTGACCCCTGATACTGTGATGATGCTTTTGCACATGTTCAACCCTAGATTTGGCAGGACTCTGTATGAAGTTATATGCAGGGTCCCATCTAATCCTCCCCTCCCTTTCTCTTGTTGAAGGAATGGTAATTTCCCAAACCTGTCACTTCACCCAACAACACCCGCTCCTCCTCCCCCCACCATGCTGCAGTATGAGACAGTTCCAAATGCACTCAGCTGTTCAGCCTACGACAGAGAGAGGAGACTTTCCGACACAGGCAGGGTGGCCGGTGGGCAGTAAGATTGTCAGCAGCCTACCTAGGAGTCAGCCCCTCTGGCTGGGGATGAGTGGACAAGCATGTCAGCAGTTGCATAACCCAACCCCTTGTTTTGATAGGTGGCAGTTTAATCACTGAGCCTCCATTTATTTAATGAAGTCTGACCACCTGGAGCTGGTCTCAGAATTGAACACCCTCAGTCAGTCAGTCTACTGCCTCCCTCCAGCATGTTTTGTGCACGCTAGGGATAAAGTAGCATCTACAAATACATTCCTGGGGTTTGGCCCCCGTGTAGTGTAGCAGAGTTTACCGGTGGGAATGAATAGGGTGCTCGCCAGCCATTTATCGTTGGCTATCTGGGTGTTGTGCTCTTCATGCCTGATCAAGCCATGGACAGTGAGGGGGCCACAGGAGTGGGCCTCCTTCACCTCTGGGGGCCGCAAGATGGTTGTAACCAAGACAGTCTCCTGGGATAGGGTAGTTTTGCTAATTGCGCTTTCATATACAGAATTTGCAGGGTGTGGCCTGACCTGCAGCAGCACTTTGATTGGATACAGAGGAAGTGCTCAGCTCTCACAGTCAGTGGTGTGTGCAATCAGCAGGCATCTCGCTTCACATGCTTGTGATTTACGTGCCTGTCCCTTTAGTAACACCTGTAGGAAAAAAATGACATCGATGGCAGCAACCACTGTCATCTGGCAACAGGAAACAAAATGTCTCATGGGCCACACACCCAACCCCAATGTCTGCACGTGGCCCATGGGCTGTCGGTTGCCCACCTCTGGTGAAGTGATGGGCTAACAAGTGGCAGCATGGACATTGAGTCAAAGCCTTGCTGGGGAAGGCAAGCCTCAGCTCCGCCCCTTCCACTCGAAGCCCCACCCCTGGAGACAAACCTCGACCACTCCCAGCCCAGCCCGGCCCTCCCCAGCAGCTACGTGGAGAGCCAGGGCTGCCACAGCCCGGGCCCTGCCCTCCCTTCCCTGGTGGCCACGTGGAGAGCCAGGGCTGCAGTCCCCAGCCCGGCCCACTCTGGTGGCCATGTGTAGAGCCAGGGCTGCTGCACCGTGGCCTCAGTTCTTCCCCATGGCTGGGCTGTCTCGAGCCGGGATGCCCTTTCCCAGTGGCTGGGTGGAGCTGGACTGCCTCTTCCTCCCCCAGCAGCCAGACAAAGCCAGGCTGCTGTGCCGTGGCCCCAGCCCTCCCTGGTGACCAGGCTGTTGAGCTGGGCTGGGCTCACGCACCATGGCCCTTGCCTTCCCCGGCGACAGCCCCAGCCTTAGACAGTCGGGCGGGTAGGCAGTTTTGGGAAGGCTGTGCCTTCTCTAGCCTATATTACTGACCGCCCAGGAGTGGCAGCGAGTAATTTTCTTTCTGCTACCATGCTTAAACCTTCACAAGAAAGCAGAAAAATCTTTAAGGATTTAATTTCCTGGCCTATGAAATGTATAGGGCTAAGAGGAACAGTTCTGAGTAAAGCAAGATTGCCGGCTCAAGTCTCCATTTTCCCTCCCTTACAAAATACACCTGGGTCAACACAGCACTGCCATGTGCCTTTTTCACACAGGGACATGCTAGTTTTTAAAAATCAGATCACTTCCCAGATATGGTGTCTGTTCCCTGCTGTCACCCAAACCGTGTTTGTGCCTGGCTGTCGAAGTCTGGTAGGAAAAGATCACTTGTTTTCTAGGGTATTTTTTTGTTGGCTGAGTAGTTCCTAACAAAAGTGGATCATACAAGGCTGCCTGCAAAGCATGGCCTTTGCACCCTGCACGTCTGAGGAAGTGCAGTGCTCAGTCATTATAGATAAGCTGGTTTTATAGTTAATCTGATGGGAAGTATGATTTTACAGTCACTAGGCAGGGGTTAGAGCCACACCCATCGAGTGCAGGAAAAATGTTGGAGATTTCTCACCGGGAACTGGCTATTTCTGGGCCATTGCATCAGAGCTTTCCGTTCTAATCACAAGATGGCTGCATTTTGTGCAGCGTTTTTCAACTTGCAGTATCCAACCTGTCCCGCACTGAGAGAATGTAAAACTACAAACGGTATGTGGTAGGCAACTAGTGCTTTTGTTATTGACACTACAGTATAAACTAGAGCAGTGGTTCTCAACCAAGGATACATGTACCCCTGGCTGTCCCTAGAGGTCTCCCAGGGTACGTCTACACTGCAACACAATTTTGAAATAACTAGCGCTATTCCGAAATAACTTAGTCCACGTTTACACTGCAGGCAGTTATTTCGAAATAGTGTCAAAATACTGTCAAGCTGGAGGATTTCTTACTCCGACTCATTGTACAAGCAGTAAGGGAAGTCGGAGGAAGAGTGCTCTATTTTGAAATAAGTGCTGTGTAGACACTCCCATTTTCTAAATAAACTATTTCGAAATAAGATACGCAATGGATGTAGCTCAAT
Source organism: Pelodiscus sinensis (assembly GCF_052426305.1). NCBI lineage: Eukaryota > Metazoa > Chordata > Testudines > Trionychidae > Pelodiscus > Pelodiscus sinensis. The sequence continues at coordinate 114,200,727 of NC_143056.1, read as the reverse complement.
TTGCGTTGCTTATTTCGAGTTAAGCCCCGCAGTGTCGATACACCCCCAGGGACTATATCCATCCATCTATCTCTGCATCATTTTACAACAGGTGACATGAAAAGCATGAGCAAAGTCAGTACAGACTACATTTTCATACAGAAAATGACATGTTAATACAGCTCTCTATGTTGTACAGTGAAACGTAAGTACAGTATTTATATGCCCATGGATTTATAATTATCTGGTAAAAATAAGAACAGAAGCAATTTTTCAGGACTAGTGTGCTGTGACACATGTCTGATTTGGTTAGTGAGTCATTTGTAAGTGACATGATACTGGAGGGAACACAAGACAAGTTAGGCTCCTGGAAAGGTTGAGCGCCAGGGAACTAGAGATGCCAATGGAGACTGGTGCCCATTCTGAAGCGCTGGGCATGTGCCTCAAAAGAGAGAGTTCCTGCCCCGAAGAGTTTCATGGTCTCTGTCCATTTCATAGACCAGGATTCTATTTGGGCCTGATCTCCTTACTGGGTGTTGGACCTGAGTAAAGACTGAAAGGAAGGGCTGACAGATGGCTCCTTTGCTGGTAGCTTTGGAAGCGAGAGAGGCCAGCAGCTGACTATATCCAAGAGACCGCTAACGCTGGTCCCTCACTAGATAAACATTGGGATGCAGCTGGGACAAATATGGGGAACATGTAGGGCCAGACTTACCCCACATGCCCCTACACACAAGATCTCCAGCGCCCCCATGCCCTGCCTACTGCTGGCCTTTGTGCGTACAGTTTGAGAGAAGCAAGGTGCCCCTAGAATGCTGGTGCCCCTGGACGCCTCCTGGGCCTCATTGGAAATATGGCCCTGGGAACATGCTGGAAGCCGGACAGCTGATGCTTGGGGAGATCCCAGAGAAGGGAGCAGCTATCCTGAAGGCGTGGGGAGACACTGGCACTGGCAGAGCGGTGGAGTCAGATCCATGGCGTACGTGGGTACTGGTGAAGTGATAGGCAGCTCTAGGGGAAGGCGGGGTCTAGGATGGTGCTGTGGTTACAGAGCAGGGAGGCCAGTAGGGGACCAACAATGCCTCGGAAGTATCCAGGTAAGGCAAGGGGCTTCTCTCGCTGATGGACAGAACAAGCTTTCACCCTTACACACTCAGAGGCAGCGAGCCAGGGTGAGGACGTGTTTGGCTCAGCAGCAGTAGCCTGGCCCTGTCTGGTTAGGAGAGCTGTAGGGTAGCTTCATGGAGTGTTCTGGAGCAAGCCAGGCATCTAGAGAAGGAAGCTGAGTTGGACACGAACCCAATCAAGTGTTTCAGCTGAAATGTCTAAACAGAGCTTGGGCTGAATGAAAGCCCAGCTCAGTCACAGGAGGAGGGAGGTGGGTAATTCCAATAGTTGGAAATGGTGGAGTAGCTGGTGATGTCAGGTCTCTGGAAAATAAAACCATGGAGATGAGAAGGAAAAGCAGCTTCAGCAGTTTCGTGCTGAATTCTCTTGCTGCCTCCCAGACAGTGGGAGCAATACAGGGCTTGGCAGAGAACGGGTTAGATCTGTGCTCATAAGAGCCTAGTGGTTGGGGCTCACTGAGGCACCTTTCATGTCATTTTCTGAATTGGTGTGAGAACTCATCAACTTGCTCATATTGTAGTAACATCCAATGAGGATCAGAGCCCATTCCACTGGGAACTGTACAGACACCTCACCTACAACCGACGTTCCCTCTAATGTTTCCCCAGCCCTGTGCAGAATGTTAAGTGCACCAAGGCATGTACAGATCTGCACCACAGAAGAAACACATATTGCTGGCTGTGTGCACTCTGCTCATCAGCAGGGTGGTATTTGAATCTCTCCTGGCAGCCCTCCTGCCCTCTCAAGTGCGCAGCTTACAGGGAACCCTGCCTGCAACCGGACAGAATAAGCAAAGGGGTGGTTGTTTTAAAATGAGGCGATAAGGCTGTTTTGTTTAAGTTGGCTAGAAGGGTGTACGAGAAACTAAATACAGGGACTCTGAACTTTGGATGTATAAATTTAGCTCACTTTACTGTGGCCTGTATTGCAGTTCTCTCTCCCTGGGTAGATTTACTGCTTGCAAGTAGACACCATCCGCTGTGCTGCCTGTGGAGCCAGCACTTTATTGATCTGCCCTCTAGTGGACACTGTGGTAGGGATATAAAATATATAGAAAGGATAGAGCAGGCCGGCTGGGTGGCAGAGTGGCACTGTATGTGAAAGATAATGTAGAATCAAATGAAATAAAAATATTAAGTGAATCAACATGTTCAATGGAATTGCTATGGATAGTAATTCCATGCTCCAATAATAAGAATTTAGCAATAGGGATATATTACCGACCACCTGACCAGGACAGCGATACTGACATTGAAATGTTAAGGCAGATTAGAGAGGCTACCAAAATAAAGAACTCTGTAATAATGGGGGATTTTAATTACCCCCATATTGACTGGATACATGTCACCTCAGGAAGAGAAGCAGAGATAAAATTTCTCAGTGGCTTCTTGGAGCAGCTGGTGCAGGAACCCACAAGGGGAGAGGCAATTCTTGATTTAGTTCTGAGTGGAGTGCAGGATCAGGTCCAGGATATACCCGTTACAGGAATGCTTGGGAATAGTGACCATAATATAATAACATTCAACATTCCTGTGGTGGGAAGAACACCTTAGCAGCCCAGCACCTTGGCATTTAATTTCAAAAAGGGGAATTACACAAAAATGAGGAGGTTTTTTAAACAGAAATTAAAAGGCACAGTAACTAGAGCCAAATCCCTGAAAGCTGCATGGAAACTTTTTAAAGACACCATAATAGAGGCCCAACTTAAATGTATACCCCAAATTAAAAAGCATAGCAAGAGACCTAAAAAAGAGTCACCGTGGCTTAACCACCATGTAAAAGAAGCAGTGAGGGACAAAAAGGTATCTTTTAAGAAGTGGAAATCCAATCCTAGTGAGATAAATAGAAAAGAACATAAACACTGTCAAATCAAGTGTAAAAATGTAATAAGAAAAGCAAAAAAAGATTTTGAGGAACAGCTAGCCAAAAACTCAAAAAGAAATAACAAAATGTTTTTTTAAGTACATTAGAAGCAGGAAGCCTGCTAAAAATCCTGTGGGTCCCCTAGACGACCGAGATATAAAAGGAGCAATCAAGGACGATAAAGCCATTGCGGATAAACTAAATGATTTCTTTGCTTCAGTCTTCACGGCTGAGGACGTTGGAGAGATTCCTGAATCTGCACCGTCCTTTGTGGGTGATTAATCTGAGGAACTGTCCCGGATTGAAGTGTCATTAGAGGAGGTTTTGGAACAAATAGAAAAACTTAATGTTAACAAATCTCCGGGACCAGATGGCATTCATCCAAGGGTTCTGAAAGAACTCAAATGGGAAATTGCTGAGCTATTATCTGTGGTTTGTAACCTATCGACTTCCGTACCTAATGACTGGAAGGTAGCCAACGTGACACCAATATTTAAAAAGGGCTGTAGAGGCGATCCTGGCAATTACAGACCGGTAAGTCTAACTTCAGTACTGGGCAAATTAGTCGAAACAATAGTAAAGAATAAAATTGTGAATCATGTAGAAGAACATAATTTGTTGGACAAAAGTCAACATGGTTTCTGTAAAGGGAAATCCTGTCTTACTAATCTGTTAGGGTATGTCTACACTACCCCCCTAGTTCGAACTAGGGGGGTAATGTAGTCATTCGGAGTTGCAAATGAAGCCCAGGATTTGAATTTCCCGGGCTTCATTTGCATGAAGCTGGCCGGTGCCATTTTTAAATGCCGGCTAGTTCGGACTGCGTGCCGCGCGGCTACACGCGGCACGAACTAGCTAGTTCAGATTAGGCTTCCTAATCCAAACTAGCTGTACACCTCGAGGCGTACAGCTAGTTCGGATTAGGACGCCTAATCCGAACTAGCTAGTTCGTGCCGCGTGTAGCTGCGCGGCACGCAGTCCAAACTAGCCGGCATTTAAAAATGGCGCCGGCCGGCTTCATGCAAATGAAGCCCGGGAAATTCAAATCCCGGGCTTCATTTGCAACTCCGAATGACTACATTACCCCCCCTAGTTCAAACTAGGACATACCCTTAGAGATCTTTGAAGGGGTTAACAAACATGCGGACAAGGGGGATCCAGTAGATATAGTATACTTAGATTTTCAGAAAGCCTTTGACAAGGCCCCTCACCAAAGGCTCTTGTGTAAATTACATGGCCATGGGATAAGAGGGAAGGTCCTTTCTTGGATTGAGAACTGGTTAAAAGACAGGAAACAAAGGGTAGGAATAAATGGTAAATTTTCAGATTGGAGAGGGGTAACTAGTGGTGTACCCAAGGGTCAGTCCTGGGACCAATCCTTTTCAACTTATTCATAAATGATCTGGAGAAAGGGGTAAGCAGTGAGGTAGTAAAGTTTGCAGATGATACAAAACTGTTTAGGATAGTCAAGACAGAAGCAGACTGTGAGGGACTCCAAAAAGATCTCACCAAACTAGGCAACAAAATGGCAAATGAAATTTAATGTGGATAAGTGTAAAGTAATGCACATCGGGAAAAATAACCCCAACTATATGTACAGTATGATGGGGGCTAATTTGGCTACAACAAATCAGGAAAGAGATCTTGGAGTTATTGTGGACAGTTCTCTGAAAACTTCCACACAGTGTGCAGCGGCAGTCAAAAAGGCAAATAGGATGCTAGGAATTATTAGGAAATTGATAGAAAATAAGACCCAGAATAACTTACTGCCCCTGTATAAAACTATGGTACGCCCACATCTTGAATACTGTGTACAGATGTGGTCTCCTCACCTCAAAAAAGATATTTTGGCCTTGGAAAGGGTTCAGAAAAGGGCAACTAAAATGATTAGGGGTTTGGAACGGGTCCCATGTGAGGAGAGGTTAAAGCAACTGGGACTTTTCAGTTTAGAAAAGAGGAGACTGAGGGGGGATATGATAGAGGTATATAAAATCATGAGTGGTGTGGATGAGGGCCGATAAAGAAAAGTTATTTAGTAGTTCCCTAAATAGAAGAACTAGAGGACACCAAATGAAATTAATGGGTAGCAGGTTTAAAACTAATAAAAGAAAGTTCTTCTTCACACAGCATGTAGTCAACCTGTGGAACTCCTTGCCAGAGGAGGCTGTGAAGGCTAGGACTATAATAGAGTTTAAAGAGAAGCTAGATAATTGCATGGAGGTTAGGTCCATAAAAGGCTATTAGCCAGGGGATAAAATGGTGTCCTTGGCCTCTGTTTGTCAGGGGCTGGAGAGGGATGGCAGGAGACAAATCGCTTCATCATTGTCTTCGGTCCACCCTCTCTGGGGCACCTGGTGCTGGCCACTGTCGGCAGACAGGATACTGGGCTAGATGGACCTTTGGTCTGACCCAGTACGGCCGTTCTTATGTTCTTGGTTGGTTTTAAGATGCTTAACTTGCTAGCACCATAGAAAACAGCACACACTCTCTTGTGTCTTCTTATATACAAAGAATAGTAAATAAAGTGTAGCCCTGCCCAAAGCTTATTAATGGGGTTGAGTAGGCAAATCCCTTTCTGTCTTCATACACATTTCTTGGGACAACTCCTGTTGGAAGACAGAGCCCTGGGTTAACTGAGCTACACCAGAGATGAATTCAAGAGACTTAAAAGAGCTTAGTCTGTTCAGCTAAGCAAGAAGAAAATTGAGAAGTTGTGTAATTATAGTGTGTAATCTTCAGGGGGAAAATACCTGGTGCTAAATGGCTCTGGATTCTAGCAAATAAAAACCAGTGGCTGGAAGCTGAAGCCAAACTCAAACTAGAAGTATATACACCGGTTTTTAACAGGGAAGGTGTGTAACCATGGGAACAAACTATCAAGGGAAGTGGTGGATTTTCCATTTCTCAGTGTCTTTGGATGCCTGTCTGGAAGTTATGCTTTTGTCAGACAAGTGATTGGGCTCAATCCAGAGGTAATTGGGAGAATGCAGTTGACAAATTAGAGAATTCATCTGAAACCAGCAGGATAACATTAAAACAAAAAGTTCAAATTACACACAGGATGAGAAAATCAAAGGTACAACTAGGAAATGGGAAATAGCTGGCTAGGTGGTAGAACGGCTAAAACGGTTCTTGGGAGCAGAGTTGATCAAAAGTGAACATGAGTCAACAATGTATGCAGCTTTGAAAAGTCTGGTGTGTATTGACAGAAGTGTTGTACATAAGGCATGAGATGTAACTGCCTCTGTGGAATGGGTGAGGCCTCTAGTGGGGTACAATGCTGATAAAAGGTTTAGAAAATTTGATGTATGTAACAAGGGTTTGTCTTTTTTTTTAAGAGAACTTCCTAGTGTAGACCAGGGCTATTTCAAAATAACCCCCCCCCCCCTTATTTCAAAATAACAAGCGGACTGTCCACACTACAAAAAATTGTAATTTCGAAATAACTCACCCATTATCACCCACAAGGGATAATGCTTATTTCAAAATAGTTATTTCAAAATAGTGGTATTGTGGACGCTCCACTGCTGCTATTGCAAAATAACTATTCCCCAGAGTCATTCAAAGTAATTACATCTCAGTGCTTCCTGGGGCTCTACGTCAAAGTAGCACATCCACATTAAGGGAGCCTGGCTTCAGACTAATTTCCAGGCTTCCCTGTAGTGTGGACATGCTATTTTGAAACAGTTATTTCAGAAGCTAATATTCTGAAATAAGGTATTGTGAAATAATTTCCCAGTGTAGACATGCACATACTGAGTGGGGACCTGACAACTCTTGGACTGATCAGTTATTCTCTCTGTCCACTGAACATAAGGCAAGAAGTAATGGACTTAATCTATAGCAAGAGAGATTTAGGTGTAGAGATTGGGAAGCGCTAATAGTCTAACCAGCTGACCAAATCTGGAGATGAATCCAGGTCACATGCCACCTGAAGCATGGTGTGCACATGCTAAGATGAGTTAACGATACAGGTAGTTTAAATTCTGGAATGAGCTTCCAAGGGAGGTTGTTGAATTCCACCATCCCTGAGGTTTTTCAGAACACTGGTCAGAGAAGGGTGCGGTTTACTTGGTCCTGCCTCAGTGTCCCACTCAATGTCTCAAGGTCCCTTCCAACCCTTTGTTTCTAGGATTTTAAACTGAATGGCCTGTGATATACAAGAGGTCAGACACAGTGATCTAATGGTCCCTTCTGGCTTTAAACTCTACAGATAGCAGTTCCTCTCTTTGACTAGTTTGCGAACACTAGCAATTAATGACAATGCAGGGATGCGTTTGGATCTCTTCCCAGGTGCCATTTATTACATATTACAGTACCAGTTGAACCTCCCTAGTCCGGGACTATCTGGTCCAGAAACATTCATGATCCAGCATTGTCAGGACCCCACAGGTTGGAGTACTCCTGGGGGGAGGGGGACTGGTAGAACAGGACTATGCAGGTTACGGGACTAGAGGGCTGAGCTGGTGGCTGGGAGCAGAGTGCAGGGCCCAGAGTCTGGCAGCAGAGGGGCTGTCATTGTCCTCCCCTGAGCCAGCAAACTCTTTGGTTTGGGACTAGTCAGGTCATAAGGGTGCCAGATGAGGGAGGTCCAACTCGTAATGACCGACTCACTTTTTTACCTCTGCATCTCCTTAGGATTTTGTCACTTTTCCAGACTTATCCATGCGTTTTTGTTACATGAAGATTACATCATATGCACTCTGCATGGGGCTATATGGAAGCTGGTTGGAAATTTTCTGACTGAACAGTTTGATCAGAAAAGTCAGTCTGTTGAACCCAAAATATTTCATGGAAACATTACAGGGTTCAATGCAAGTGCTCCAGTGGACCCCTGCCTGCAAAGAAGGTTTTTGTGGGAAACCCAACAACTTGCTGAGGAACCCAATCTTCCAGGGTCTATAGCTCGGGGAAAGTCCCACTGTATCAGGTTTCAATGCAGGGGCCAGCTGGCCCAAGAGTTGAAAGTCCCGAGGTCCCTAGCCTCCAGCAGTCTGCATAGCAGGGTTGTCCCTGACCTTGGTAGTTGTTTCACTCAACAACTTGGTAGCTCTAGTTGTTGAGTGAAATCAATGTTGTCAGTTTTACCTCTGCTCATAGCAGTCAGGAAACGGACAATGTCATTTTCCCTCAGCACTTATCCGGATCTTGTGGAGCAAACTTGGTTTTGGATATATCACCTGTCTGCATCTTCAAAATGACTTATTTTGGGGTTGAGATTTCTGGTTCAGGGGAAATGTTTGAAAAAATGTGGATCCAGTCTGACTTGATCCAACCTTGCAGTGTTTCCTCTGAATTGGAGAGATCACATTTTGGCCAGTTCTGGGATACACGTTAAAATTAGCTGGAGCCTAATGTTGATACAGAACACAGTGGCTTCATTACTGGGTGGGGGGCATCTAACACCAGTGCTATAGAATCTGTGTTGGCAGTTTATTGGTGTCTGGGTGGAATGTGAGGGGCTGGTTATGATCTGTGAAGGCCTCAGTGGCCCAGGATTAGCCTACTGGAGAGATCACCCAGCCCCCTGTGCCATTCTGCCTCTAGTGTGGTCAGGAGGGGCACTGAAGCTCACTATGAAAGAGGGCTGACAAGGAGTCTTTTTGAAGACTCAGATTCTGGCTCTCTTCCTTGGATCCAAATGCTTTCCAGTCATGCTGCCAAAAAAAAAAAAAAAAAATTGCCCTGTGAAGGTTTTGAGAGAAGACCACAGTTTCTTTTCTCAGTGATGAAAGGGTTGGTGGTGGAAGTGACTTTAAAAGTATTGCAATTTATTTATTTCACATATAATTGTGAGCAAACCTAGAACAACTTTATTTTAAATCAAGCTAACTCATGACCAAAAAGTTGATTTTTCTATATTAAAAGAAGCCAGGAATCCAGATGTGTAGAAACTGCAGAGGATCACAAGAAGAAAAGTTAGACTTTGGACAACAAAACTCACAGGTGCAGCAGAAGTAGCATTGCCCATAGGACAGATGACATGCTTTCCTCTGAATCAATGGTTCAGTGCTAGGGTAGTGCTTCTGAGGGCAGCATAGCATCCATCTTTTAGTGAGGCCTCCACCTGAAGGACCCAACCCCATTCTCAAAGATTCCATACGGTTTAGTCCTGTTTTGTCAGATTCCACTGTAACTAAGTTACTGGAGCCATTAAGAATTCAATAGGTAAAAGCTCTTCCCTTTTCATTCTCATTTTAGGGTTAGTACCTGCTATCAAGTCACTGCCATCTTCCACCTTGGAAGCCTATATTTGAACGCCAGATAATGCAATTGTTACAGTACCTAAAGCTGCACAGTATTTTGGTATTTTAAGGTGTTATGTTAGTGTAATACTAAGGTTTTTCTATATTACAGCAAGGCTCTGAGACTTAAAAGGGAAGCACTTAATATACCACCCATGTCCTCTTATCCAATAGCTGCTCTACGACTGATTGGGAAAAGTCATTATGACATAATGGAGTAGCAACAAGAAAACTGTACTCTACTATTGCATCACCAATAAAATGTTTCCTAACTTTAAAAATTAAATGAGGCATTTCAAAAGATATTTCAGTGACAGACTGAAGAGAATTCCTAGGCCACTAATAGGTCCTCTTCTGAAAAGCATTCTACTGCCAAGAAGACAGCTGATTATTATGCCATATGCAGCTCCACTGATTCAGACCCATAGGCAGCGTGTTTTGCTTTAGATTTGTTTGACCATCACAAATACACAGGCTTGAAGCATTAGAGAAGACTTGACTGCAGAATTCAGTAGGGTTTATTCTACAAATACTTTGAATCAATGCCAGTGATACAAGTTGTATGAATTTCCTTTAAAAATACAAGTCAGTATAAAAGATTCCAATTAGCATATAATGCAAGGTAGTGAACGATTCAGTTTCAAAACAGTTAAGGAATTATCAAGTCTTTCTTTTTTTTTTTTTTTTTTTTTGGACCATGCTACAAAATTATTTAAATCAATGCTCTCGGGAGACAAAACCGGAGAAAGGTATCTCGAGGAAGGAGCATTTCAATTTGCATGAGTGGGGACTGCATCCCTTACCTTAGGAGGGGCTTGCCTCTTTTATTGCCAAAATATTTGAAAGAGCAATATGCAAAGTGCATAGCAGCCTCACTCGCATTGTTCCTGGACAACACTGCTGCTTTCAACATTTCTTCAGAGCACACAATATATTTAGGTATCAATGAGCTCTCTGGTATATATGTAAGCCTAAGGACCTGGGAAGAGGAACATATTCCTCCTTCAAACAACGATTGCAAGGCAAGGAGCTGCCAGAGTGCATATGCTGTGAAACTTACTAAAATATTTTGCCCAACAACATTTGCAAGAATGGTTAATTCTGTTTCTTCACCCTAAATGCCATTTAATTTAATGTTCAAAAGCCTACCTTTCTAATGTTAAACCAACAGGGTTGCTTAAATTCAGTGCAATCTTGCTTATGTTTATCATAGTTTCAGAGACAGTTACTCTGGCCTGATGAAAGCTTCTCCATGAAGAAAGGTACTGTACTCTAAAAACCCTGCCCCTTTGTGTCTTTACTTTGAAGCATCCTGCTTTTTTGTGGCTCTTTTACAAGCTAGATTTGACACTGACAGGTATCCTATGTTAAAGGCTATTGTGGGTCATATTTCTCCCTAGTATGAGTCTGTTAAAATCCAATGGAATTAGAGCAGGGATGAATTAAGTTTACTTTAGTTTGAGAATAAGTAATTTTTTTTTTAAACACACACAGACAATATATTACTAGAGCACACACACTGCATTTTTAGCAAGTTGGCTCTCTCTACTTCCTCCTATAGTTTTCACCATGTAAGGGAAGAAATATTGGTTTTTTTTGTGTGTGGTAGCAGAATCATATTACTGTAGTTAGCACAGAGCAGATAACCATGCACCTATCTGCAAGGGCAGATTGAAGAAAGCTAGGTTAACAATGCATTATTACATTTCTGAACAAGGCTTCATCAGTGCAGACAGAGACGAATTCTGATTGTACCAAAACCCTTATTGGACTAAGCAACCCGAAACCATTGCATATAATAAGCATATAGCTGACACACTCAATGAGAAAATCCTCCTCCCCTCCCAAGGGAGCAGCAGCAGAACATGGACACAGACAGATTCTGCAACTGTGCATGTCCGTGTATACACAAATGCACACAGATACTCAGGATTAGGAGTCATTCTGATGTCTCAGTGTAGTTAATGCATCCTAATTCTGTAACAGTCACGTTTAACCCAAGTCAAAATGGCAGTAGCCCATACCATGGTCTTTGTTAATTATCAAAATGAAACAAATAAAATACTGTGTGTCATTAAACTGCATCTACTAATATAGAACAGGTTTACTTTGTCTAAGTCAAATATTTAATACATGACAGGTAGGTCTTATGATCAACTCTCACAGTTTATCTATTTGGAACAAAATATGGCACAGATTCAAGATCTCTCTCAGGAGGTTGCGTATTCACATAACTTTTCACTCTTTTGCAATGATTATCAATTCGCCAAAAATAGTGTAACAGTCAACAAGGAAGAGTGGAGAAAAGCAGATTTAGGAAGAGTCTTTTTCTTCTAAGATGAAAATAAGTGACTTTTCTTCTAGTTCTTTAGTAAGAAACTTTATTTTTAAAAACGCATTCTCTCCTTTTGAAAACAGATGCCACCTTAAAAATGCAGTAGCAACCCTTGTACTCAAAGGAAAACATGCAAACTTGATGACTGAAATATTCTGCATAAAAATCCAAGACATGATGCGAAATATAACCTCCCCTCTGTGCCTTTACGGCCTCCAAACCCAAAACAGATTTCAGTGCAATGTCTGTTGCTTCCAATTTGTGGTGCAACGTATGGCAGAAACTTGTCTTCTGATAACTAATCTCTTCAGATGTTTGAAACAAAAACAGTGTCCGCTATATTTAAAATGTCATTGTTAACCTGTTTCAGTAAATACAAACAGAATTCAATAAAATACCAGAATCCAGTGAAGAAAAATGTTAAGTTCTACCCTGTGCCATACACCTTTAAAAAAAATAGACAAACAATTTCAGAATTTATTAATACACCCTTTTTAAAGTTTATTTCTGAAAAGCAGCTCTTTATGCAAATCAAAAGCAGTTCCTGAGTAACTGCAGTAAACAGCGTCTTAATTTTTTTTTTTTTTTTTTTTTTTTTCCCCTCTCAGCTCTTCTGTTTTGGTTCTCTCTCAATTTCTCCCTAGTTTCAAGTTTAATCACAGGTCCTTTCCAAAAATATGTGCATGGTCAGTTAGCAACATTTCCAGGAATCCACATATTGCAGATGTATTTGCAATATATAAGATATGCACATTTGCCAGGTTGCATTCCTACTGCTATTGCAGATTTCCCTCTCCAACCTTCATAGCATGAATCTTCACGTTTTCTTGAGCATACGTCGGGACTGCCATGTGTGGAATTTATTGTAGGCCGTCTGCAGCATCTCTTCTATATGATTTATCAACTGAAAGATAAAACAAAGGGATCGTCCCAGTATATGAGAAACGTGTGCCCTTATTGTGATCAAATAAAAATGGGCTTGATTTTCTGGGAGTTGTACCAAGGAATGTGATGTGAAAGGAGAATTTTCTACAATGTTTCAAAGTTTTATTGGTCAAGAATCTCAGGGTACATCTAGACTACAGGGTTTTGTCGACGGAAGTTTTGTCGACAGATACTGTCGACAAAACTTCTGTCGACATAGAGCGTCTAGACACATTCAGTTCTGCCGACAAAGCAAGCTGCTTTGTCGACAAAACCCTGTAGTCTAGATACAACTCTACAGGCAATAACACCTTCTGTCGACAGAACTCTGTCGACACAAGGTATTATGCCTCGTAAAATGAGGTTTACCAGCATCGACAAAACTGCTGAGTTCTGTCGACGTTATGTCGACAGAACTCAGCGGTAGTGTAGACGCTGGTATAGTTTTGTCGACAAAAGTCCACTTTTGTCAACAAAACTCAGTAGTCTAGACACACCCTCAAGTAAAGACAGTGGATATGCAGTTAGCTAGTTCAAGGGAAAATATGCAGACAACGTATGATCAAGTGATGTACTTAAAAGCACTTACTATAGTAACTGGAAACTAGCTAACCAGGCCATTCATCCAGTCACTGAGGAATCAGACTATCAACTTGAAAAATCGTTTAAGGAAAAAAATTCAGTATGGAATAATCCTACATCCTTTTCTCTATCAGCCCTGGGTCATTTTCTTTCTAGATGGGTAGGTGGCATGAGGATAATGAAACACTTTAGAAAAATTAAATATACATCTGATGTTCAACAGGATAAATTACCCCTCCCCCAAATACAGAAGAGCAAAATCTGCCATCCTGTGATAAATGAGCCAGATTTTTTTTTAAAGATCAATATGGATACAAATAATTTAAGATAAGATATTTTCCCCTTACATTTGTGCTTAAATACTGTCTCCGAATTTTTTCTTGGAATGGACAGAGTTTTGTAACCTGAAATCTTTCCAAGTTACTCTTCATTTTCACAACCTGAAAAAGATCAATAGGAGAAAAGTGTACAAACTTCTTCATATGATACTTTTCTTGTAGCAAATTGCTCCTGCATATTGAAATACCCTTGTAATTAGTATCTAGGATTTCTGTAAATATGTATACTTACAACAAATTGCTAGGAAATTCTTACTGCATTGAAAATGTGAATCTCTGATTCAAACATATGGAAATAAACAGTAAATGTCTATTCATTTTTCTTAAGCTTAAGTTGTTTACCGAAGCATAATATGCTGTAACTTTACTGTTTTATTTTCTAGAATATCTTTGTCAGCAATACTTTACACATTCTCTCTGCTTCAACAGCATATTGTGAGTTTAAAACAAACAAACAAACAAACAAACAAACAAACAAACAAACAATTTGCAGCAGAAGGCCCAAGACATCTGAACAGGTGTTTCCATTTCATACAATAGCCTACTTTGTCCAATCCAAAAATGTGGCATGGTGGTTAAATGACTTGCCTAGGATCAAACAGGAAGACCGTGGCAGAGCTAGAATCCTATGCTTTATTTCTCATTCTTAGTCCCATATGCTAGCTTTTTTGAAGTGCAATTATAGTCTGAAAGGTGACCTAAATGGCACAATGCTTGTGTGTGTGAGATATTACTATACTAATCTTGCACAATGTATTTTTTTTCTGGCTCTATTACCAGTAATCAGGATTCTACAAGTGGAACATAGGTAATGATTCTACTGACAGTTCCTGAGCCACAAAAATTCAGCCTCTTTTTCTGTATCATTTCTGCAAAGTTAACAGGAGCAGGACAGCAATAGCCAGTGTTAGGCAATAGCATTGGCAGATCATGCTCCCATTACACAGAGGGAGCAGATCTGCTCAGTCACTTTCTGGCTATAATCACTAGGAGTGAAAGAAAAAACATGCAGAGTTATATACAGGGCTTGATGAATGGCGGCAAAAGCCGCTCGCCAGCCCCGCATTGCGCAAGACCCGCACTGCGCATGCCGCAAATGAACAGGGCGCCCAGCTGAAATCTACTCACCACGGGTGAGTAGATTCAATACTTTGTTGAGCCCTGGTTATATATACACGCCCCATCACTTACAACATGACACTTCAGCTTGAATAAACACACATCCAAAATGGTATTGTTGCTAAACTTTCTAGTATAAAAGCCAGTTTATACCATAAATCCCTCTTACTTTTTCTTCTAGGAATGGTGTATTAACAGGAAAGCAGGACCAGAAGTGTCGCAGTAGCTCCCCAACTGCCACATACATGTGTTTCAGTTCAGACTGAACATCATTTGGCACCATCTCTGCAACAGGAAAAGAAAATTTCTAAAAGTTTGCTTACTTAATGGAATGCGTAAGTAAAATAAGATCTGGTTAATACACAGAGAAAACTGTTAGATTGCCCATTACAGGTATCAGTGTCAAACAACTATATTGTACCAGTATATAAGCTGAATGTCAACACAACTTCTCTGTACAAGCGGCCCCCAACTTGTGACGCAATCGGTTCCTGGGGAAGCATCACAAGTTGGGGGTGTCGTAACTCGAATCCGCATTTACAATAGGTGCCGTGCACCATCGTAAATGCGGGTCGAGGACATTAAATCGGAGGGTTTTGGCCCCTTCCACACTTACAAAAATGGTTGTAAGTGCAGGGGGTCGCAACTCAGGCCGTTGTAAAGCAGGGGTTTCTTGTACCTTATTTATGTCTCTTAAATGAGATGATATATGACTCATTAAAAAAGTTAGTAAACACTTTGTTCTTAAACTTTAAACTTCCTTGATAATTAGTGGCAATGTAAACATTCATTAAAGTGTAAATCCCACCCCATTAAAGGTAATAGGACCCCCCACTCCTCCAAATCCACAGTGGCTAGGAACACAGGACCCTAATCTGGTGCTTATTCATAGAGCTGGAAGAGACCTCAGGAGGTCATCAAGTCTAGCCCCATGCCCAAGGCAGGACCAGTCCCAACTAAATCAACCCAGCCAGGGCTTTGTCAAGCCGAGACTTAAAAACCTCTAGGAATGGAGATTCCACCACATCCCTAGGTAACCCATCCCAGTGCTTCACAACCCTCCATCTTCTTCCAGTGGGGGCTGAGGGTAAGGGCTGCATGAGAAGCATCCCAGTCTGAAATGTGACATTTTACTCATTGCCAGGGCTTGCCAAGCGGCGAGTAGATTACATGATTTGTCAAGTCCTGCTCATTGCAAAGCAGAAGCAACACAAATTAGTTAGGATTCTATTGGATCCCACTGGCTCACATATTAGCACTGTGCATGGTCCTTCCTTACTTTTAATATATGGGGTAGGGACAGAAGCAAGAGCAAAATCACAGTGGTAGAAGGAATAAAAAAAACTTGTGCGGTGGAGGAGGAGAAAAAAATAAATCAGCAAGAGAAAAGAATTAAGAGACAGATAAACATGAAAAGAAATTTAGGGAAAGAACAATCAGACAAAATGAGCAAGAGGAGAGAAAAGCACAAATATAAAATAGTCAATGAGGAAGCAGCAGTACAAGTGAAAGAGCCAAGACAGCTCCCAATTTGCATGGGGGAAGTGGGGTCCCAGCAAACGATGGACTAGGACCCCAAATTTGTCTCAACACACACAGCTGCAGGGCTCTAGCCTGTGGCATATTTTCCAAGGCCAGGGAGTGCCACACTGTGAACGTGGAGGCTTTGATGTTTTCTGTGCCATTTTCAAAATAAAGCTTCATTTATTCCAGGAGAGCAAGCAGTAGATTTGATTTGGAAACAGCTTGTGAAGTCAAATCTGTCTGTGAAATAACAGTATGCAGTGTAGTTATAGCTGGATCAATCCTAGGATATTAGAGACAAGGTGGCTGAGGTAATAACTTTATTGGACCAATTGCAGTTGGAGAGAGGAATGAGCTTGAGCCACACAGAGCTCTTTGGGTCTCGGAAAGGTACTCCAAGCATCACGACTAAGTGGACGTAGCTGTGACACCCTGAAGCTGTGCATTAAGGATGTTAAGAGCCGGGTAACTGGATAATCATGTAGTCGATACAATTTGTATCCACTACATGATTAGTTGATAAGCGAAGATGCTCAGAAGGAGCCTCCCCACTGTGGCTCTGCAGTTTAAATGTAGTAAGAGATGGGCACGCAGGCAGTCAGGCTCTTACTACATTTAACTGCAAAGCTGCAGCAGGGGTAGCTCCTGGGCCATGCTTGCTCAGTCCTGGCTTGCGGCCATCCAGCAGCCCCTGTCCATGGGGATTCCTAGCAGGGAGTTGGGACCTCTGCAGACAGGGGCTGCTGCGGGAGCAGCCTTCCTTGGCCCCCCTGCACTGCTGCCTCTGATAAGAGGCAGCAGCATGGGGGAGGAGAGAAGCAGCATCACGGAGACAGTGCTGGGGGGGAACCAGCATTTAAGCTGGCTCCCCCCAGTACTGGCTCCTGCTCTCATCTCCCCCGCCCCCAGAAGCCTCTGATAGAGGCAGCAAGGTGGGGGGAGGGAGGAGAAATGCAAGTAGTCGACTTGACTGCTCTTTTATATCCCTATTGTGTGAGGCTCACCACTACAAGTTGATGCAATTGAAGACATTAGATCATCTATCTGGTCTCTGAAATAATTACCCCATTTTAATTTTTCCTATGAATTACAAGGAGATAATTGTTCCACACAGGCCTTCTGTGTCCGCTTTAGTTCTGCCTCTCTTACTGATCCCACTTGTACCTCCTTGAGATCCTGTCTCTTCAGCATTGCAAAGACTCAGGGCTTGTCCTTACTATGCTGTGGCTCAACACTACAGTGATCAATTGATCTCTGAGTACTCTCCTCTCGACTCCAGTACTCCACCAGGATGAGGAGAATAGCTGAAGTCAATGGGAGAGCCTCACTGCCAACCTTGCTGTGTGGAGGATGCTGCGGTAAGTAGGTCAACTTCAGTTACACTATTTGCACAGCTGAAGCTGTGTAGATTGGATTGTGAGTGAATGAGTGAGTGAGAAGAAAAAACCAGGCTTAAGCTGTGTGCCTGCACTCATTTTCCTGGTAACTGA
This sequence comes from Pelodiscus sinensis, assembly GCF_052426305.1. Taxonomy (NCBI): domain Eukaryota; kingdom Metazoa; phylum Chordata; order Testudines; family Trionychidae; genus Pelodiscus; species Pelodiscus sinensis. Next base: position 114,183,200 of record NC_143056.1, on the reverse strand, counting down.
TAGGAAGTATAACAGAAACAGCCACAGTCAGGCAAGCACAAGGGGAAAATGGATGTAAAGGGGTCAGTAAAGGGTGGTGAATAACAGTTTTCCCTCCCATGCTGGTTTTTTTTTGCTGTCTTCTTCCAATGCCTAACCCTACCCCACTTTTACAACCCCAGCATTACTCTTAAAAAACCCAAAATCTCAGCAGGCCATAAGCTCCTCTACCCTCAATAGCTAATGAATAACTTACTATACAAATACTTACGGTTTATGGCTTGCTGTGTCCCACCCTGCATAAGTGCTCCTCCTGGTGACAGGGCTGTGATGATGCTAGTAGCAGCACCACTTGAAAGAACCTTTATAATAATAATAATAATAATAATAAAAAAAAAGTCCTTTGGTATCATTTTCCCAGTGCCTTGCTTTAAAACATTTTTGAAAAATGAATCTTAAAAGTGAAATACACTGGCTGAGATACATCAGCCAGGACATTAGAGATCTTAGACTGAAATAACTTAGAATGTTGCAAGTATAAAAGTCATCTGCCTTTTGATGCGATGGGGAACTGGACAAGTAGTTCTTACAGGCTGGGTTAGACCTCCCCGGTCTGGAACACTTGGGATCTGATTAGTCCTGGATCAAGGAGTTTGTCAGACCAGGGTAGGTCAGTACTCCCCTGCTGGCTGCCCCACTCCTGGGCTCCCTGCTGCTGGCACCCGTAATGTTAGCCCAACACAGCTCCCCATCCTGCTGCCTACCCACTGCCTCAGGGTTCCCAGGAGGGACTGCTTGGTCTCTGCCGCAGTGTGTTCCCAGGTGGGACCATCCAGCACTGCTGCTGCCAGGGGTTTCCCAGCCAAGGCTCCTGGCTGCTCCACCCTGCTGCTAGGGCTGTCCTGCTGCTGGGGATTCCAGCCGTCCGCCTCTGCCAGCCCCACTTTAACTAGAGGGTTCCCTGGCAGAGGCTGCCCAGTCACCCTAGCCCCACTGCCACCAGGGGTTTGCTGGGATTCCTGGCCCGGACCACCTGGCCACAGGCAGCCCCACTGAGCCAGGGGTTCCCCAGCTGAGGGTGGGACTCCCTGGTCACCTGGTCCTGCTACCATCAGGGGTTCCCCGGCTGAAGCAGGAGCTCCTTGGCTTCCGCCTGGCCCTGGTACTACTGGGGGTTCCCTGGTCAGAGTGGGGGCTCCCCAGCCCCTGCTCTGCTGTCACCTCCTCCAGGTTCTCTGGTCCAGCAACTTCTGTGGCTCTGCTAGACCACGGATGTTGCTGGACCAGAGAGTCTCCGATTTGGGCGGTTTAACCTGTACTAAGCATCAACTCATGTTATTTGTGGAAATTCCAGAAATCACGATCGGAACATCGACCGCACCTATCCACCAGTATTGCTCTCAAATTGAAGTCTTTACTGTGAGTTAACATGCGCATGATATTGCATAACTGGTACATATGTAAGTAAAGAACACCAATACTGGACTTTTTATTTTACTAGAACTATGGGGTACAAACAATTCTGGCAATTTAATTAGGGCCAAATGTAAATTTGCCCATGCAAGGAAAGCTAAGAAAACCTGCTATCCCAGCCAACCTGTGGGCACAGCACACATGCAGCCATCTGGCAACCTCCTACATGCGCTCTCAGGGTAAAGCAGATCCACTTAGTCACAAATTCATTGGCTGTGACCTTGAACTGCCTTTGAACAACACATTTTGCATGCACAAAGTAAGGGCCACCAGAGATAGCTCCACTTCCAGCCTCACGTTATGGTGCTAAGTCTCCTCATGCGGCTTTCCATTCTACCCTGTGCAGTACAGCAACACTGATTCCACTATCTTTGGAGCATCTTCACAGCCGTGGGAGGACTACAGAATCTGCCCATTAATACTAGCAAATCTGTAGTTACTTGTCTTAAATGTTACAGCTTCAGAGAAGAGCTGAAGCAAAATTGTTAAAACAATGCTCTGAAGCTTAATTCAGGTAAATTATGAGTTGTCCTGATTAAAGACTTCACTTCTAAAACAATTTCCCACATTATGCAATTTAATACAAAAAGAATCAGGTTCATCTTGAGGAACAAAACCGCAAAAGTACCATCATTCCAGTATGTCAAGAAATATATAGACAAAGTTAATATGACACTCACTCTCTGATATTAAGGAGGGAATTTTACTTTTTGGTAGTTGAATTAAAATGATCTTTTCCTACCTGAGTTAATCTGGGTACATAGGCATCCATTTCTTGTCTAATACTATGAAAAGAGCTAATAATATCCTGACTGGTTGCATATTGCTGTGACTGAATTGGAGTTGGACCATGATAATACCTATGGGAAGAGAGAAAGGAAAAAACCTCAAGAATATTACAGAGCAAAATGTTAATTGCAAAAACTTAATTCCCAGTAGACTAAGATTTATGTAGCAGTTGTACTTTTCAGCTTTTAGGTGTTGTACAAACTTGGCTGTTGGCCTCTAATAAAAAAAGAAAATCAGAGGTTTGTTTGGTTTTTTTTTTTTTTTTAAATAGGTAAGATTCCAAATTTCACCTACAGCTTTTCCCATGTGTGACCTAAGCTAAGCTTTTCCCATGTGTGACAGCAAAATGAAAAGGGATATGTCATTCTTTATTTAATATGCAGCTCTACACATAAAACACTGCATTGGCATAACAGCAGACTTTTCCTATTAGCATAATTAGTCCATATCTGAGAGAGACAGTTGCTATGTTGATAGGAGAAGCTTTCCCATTGACAAAATGCAGTCTACAGGGGATGTGTGTGTCGGGGTGAAGGGAGGGAGGGAAGGTTAGGATGGTTTAACTGTCACTCAGTGGCATGGATTTTGCACAGCCCTGAACAGTGCAGTTCTACCGCCATACGTCTGTAGCATAAACCTGGTCTTTATGATTGAAGACTTAATGACATTAAGCCTTTAAACCTCTTTTTAAAGCTTCAATCAACACTGGCAGTACTAGATGTCACATTGTCAGGATTCAGGTGAATGGGGCATGTCACCCCACTCAGGACTAGTATTTCACAAAGAACACTACAACCATTGGTACACATTTGGAAGGTTATTTTTGCAAATGTTGGGAGATGTAATGTTTTTCAAACTGAAAGCTTATGTTTCGGAAGACAAAAGGGAAATCATCACAAAAGAAGTGATGTAAAATCTTGTGCAGAGAATGCAAGTATTTCTAAATGCATCATACTAATAGAAATGCTTGCAAGCTGTTTCTGGCCAGGTCTACACTAATAGAGAACATCGAGGCAAGATACATAACTCCAGCTACGTAATTAACCTTGTTTCATGTTTCCCCACAGCAGAAGATCGACAGGTGCAAATGCACAAGCAGGAGTACTGGCTGCCAGCAAGGGCACCCTCTGAGTTTGACTTAGCGAGTCTTAACCAGACTTGCTAAATCAAACTCCAGAAGATCAATAGTGGCACTGTCAATCTTCTGTCCAGTGAAGACAAGATCTTCGAGTGGATTAGAGCGGTTTAACAATGTTAGACCTTCATACTCAGACTAAAATTACGGCTCTTACGGCAACAGTTTGTAAATACTTACTAAATTCACAAAAGTCCTCCTGAACTAAAGATGCAGTTTTGAAAATGGTAACTACTTGAAAAAAAGCCATGTAAAACAAAGCAGATTAGGAACATATTGTTCTGAACAGACCAGAAAGAGATTTATATTCATTTTAATATGTTGAAACATCCAAAGAACTATTGTTTTCTTTTATCCATTGAACTTACCGATCAGATTTCTTTAGATTTAGTGCAATAGTTTTAATGCTATTATTCTTTCCTAAATCTTCATATTCAATAGCCTCCTGTAGCTTCACCTGCAATATAATAAGACAACTAAAAATCAAATGCTTATGGTTGCACATATGTAGACTCTGCTTTTTTCCCTTGTCCAGAGTCTCCTGCTAAAAGAATGGGGGAAAAGGTGAAAAAAGCCCAAGTCACTCAGATTCTTTGGTCTAGCAGTGCATCACCCAGTGTATCACCTCAAAAGGAGAGATGCATACGTAGCTCTGGCCAACTAACATGATTTTCAGTGATGCTGGCTATGGAGGTTGCAAGATCCCTATACAATTTCCATAGCATGGGGGGAGGCTCCTTCCTCTCATAACACCCGCAGCCTGTGGCAATATCTCTTTGCCACAAGAGGGTTACCTCCACATAGGTAGGTCTTCCTCCATGATAGACTGTTGGCCCCGTGGTTAAGATTCCCTCAGAAGCATAGCACAAAGCGGCCACACCCTGTGCTGTGGTCTCAGCCAGCATCTCCCACCAAATCCTGAAGCCCTTTACCCAGACAGTTTTAATTTTACAAGCGACAACCATTTCTGGATATCCAAGCTGACATCTTAAAGGATTTAGGTCTTCAGAGGCCAAATAGTGAGCACTTTCTGAAAGTCAGGCCCCTTTAACGGTTGAAAACTGGGCACCCAAAACTCAAGACACTCTATACCACTGGTCAGTTTTGAAAATGTTAAGATATAATTACAGAACAGAGTCAATGATTGTGTGAAAATGTCAGAATACAGCTGGGTGCTTAAAAGCATTGGAAGTCACATGCTAGAAATAATTTTACAAAAGGATTTTTTTTAATTAAAGCACAGAGACCAAGAAAACAAAAATGTTTGCAAGAATTCCAAAATCATTGTCTTGTTATACAATTTTTAAATGACAATTGAGAAATAAACAGGGAGTACAAAGGATTGTTTATGTGCATATGTATTTAAGAAAAAAGGTTAATATTTTTAGTGGAGGAATGTAATCAGAGTCATTGCAGGTATGCAGCTAAATAAGGTGCACATTTGGGACAGAAAATATTAAGGAGCATTGACAGTAATGCAGTTAAATGATTCAGCGAAAGTGGTTTTAGAAATCTCTTTTCTTCATCATTAAGTACAGAGAGATTTTCCTTTAATCCTATTATTCATTCCCACTCAGAACTGCTGTCTACAATAAAGTCAGAACTATTGACTGCCACAAAAGTTACAATGGGTATTTTCTAAAAATATTTGCTATTTGTGTGGATTTCAAGTAATTTTTTGGGGTTGAGAAGTGTACGTGGAAGGGTTAAGTCACTGGAATTTTCCTCAGCTTTTTGGATGCAGTCATTGAAAACATTCCATCATCTTAACCATTTTTACATAATTCCAGTATCAAATACAGAAGCTCCCATGGAAAAATTTTAAGAGAAACACTACCGTTGCCTCATTTCTGTGCCCCAATCAGCTGAAAATAAGTTTCAAATTTGATTGATTCTGATGCAAGGTCAACCCTTTACGTTGAAACATCAAATTAGCATTCGTCTTACGCATAAGTAATAAGTGTACATTCCTTTTGCAATATATTAATTCCATCGACTACTAATATCCTAATTCTCTGCCTGAATGTTGCCCCAAAGGTGCGTGGGCACTTAGGAGTGGTAATGTATAATTACAACCACACACAATGAAAGGAACATACCTTTTAAGATTTGTTACAAATACACGGGGAAAAATGTTAATGTTCGTTCAGTGAAAGAAAAAAAGATTAACGGGTAGATTGTACTATCAATTTTACAAGTTATTTGTATTTAAATAAAGAGCTCTGTGTCAACAGCATGTTTATCTCAAGGCCATATGTGAGCACTGAGAGTACGTTAGAATTGAAAATTCTCAGTTTTGTTCTCGGTATCTTAGATTTCCATACACTATATTTATGGATGCTTTTCCCATCTTTGTCACTTCCTTCTTGAAGTCTCTGTTGGCCATTATGGTGCTGCCCAAGAATTCTATTCATATCAATCTTCATACTTTTAATACAGTAATTCCTCATTTAACACTATAGATAAGTTTCAGAAAATGATCATGTTAAGTGAAAACGTATTATGGGGGGGGGGGTCAGTTTTCCCATTGAAAATAATGGAAAAAGTGGGGGTTGTGTTTCAAGCGGTGGTGTTGGTTAGGACTGGGACATAAGGTTGGGGAAGAAAGGGGACTGGGTTATAGCAGGGAGGGGAGGTGTTTGGCTCTGGGGGAAGGGAAGGGGAGGGGAAGAGAGGGGAGGAGGATTGGGTTGGGAATATGTCCGTGACGGGTCTGTTGGGACCCGCACCGTGTCCAGCGAGGGGATGGTCACCAGGGATCCGTGCGGTGAGCAGCGAACCCTCTGCCACTTTGCAGGGAGGCGGGGGAAGCCCTACGCAGCCACTGGTGACAGGCTGGCAGGGGAAACCCAGCCGTCGGTCTGCAAGTGGGGGCAAAGGAGAGGGGGCAAAGCGTCCGGCAAGGGGGAGTCAGCGGGGAATGGCGCGGCAAGTGGCGAACCCTCCACTGCTTTGCAGGGAGGAGGGGGAAGCCCTGCGCAGCCGCCGGCAACAGGCCGGCTGGGGAAATTGTGTCATTCCGGGGACGGTCATGTAATTCAAAAAACGTTCCCTAAAAAAAAAAAAAAACAAAAAAAAATAAAAAAAAAAAAATTGTGCTATCGCAAAAACGTGTTAAGTGGGCATATGTTAAATGAGGAATTACTGTACTTTAAATAATGCTTTATGCAGCTGTTGACAGTATTCTACTTCAGTTGGAACTGCACTAGCAAACTCACTTTGTTCATACCTTTTTTATTGGTGGCTGAAAGAAATCTGAATCCCTGGAATTTCCATCCATACTGCTGGTCTCACTGGAGTGATCATTTTGTGCTTCTCTTAAAATAAAAACACAGTACATTAAAGGAAGTGACAGCAAGTCATTTTGTAAGAGACTGACATTTAGACTAAGGACATGTAGTTGGTTAATCTGATTCAAAATATATTGAATTCCAAATTATTTCTTTCAAAAAGGTTTGCACTTAAATGGTGGACATGTGCGTCACTCTAAAAAGGATCGGGATCTTGTCCTTAATGGGTATCTCTGTGCAAAGAAAAAAAAAGCGTATTCTATTTAAATGAAAACAAATAAGTCATATGAGCAAAAATAGAAGCATTAAAGGGAAAAATATTCCTCCTAAAGAACAGACTGAATAAGTTGACTATAGTTGGGTGAGTTTTGCAGAATTCCAGTGGTGAATCCTGCCTAGGCTGTACAGCAGCCACTACTGTAACAGACCTGTAACTGAGCCATTTAGGTTTAGCTGCCCTGGCTCTCCAGTCCCATGTCTCCTGAGTATTGGAGTACAAGAAGCCCCTACAAGCTATGCTCCATATGCAGGTGGTATAAATTGGATATGAGATCCTTGCATCCAATCTATCCATCCCTCTGTATGGCAAAAGCCAGACCAGCTTCGCTGCACTCATGGCCTTCTAGGTCTTAATTTGGGCTATAGTTTGGGCAAGGTTCTCAGTTGTCAAATATTCTCTGAGGTGACTCAGTCAAGATACACTTTTCTTTTAATAAAACATGAAAAAAATCCATGTTTGAGACACAATACAGAAGAGGAATATATATTTCCAAACTGCAATATTTTATACTACCTTATGCAAAAATAACTTTAGTTTTGGTGATTGGTGAGGTCTGATACATTGAAAGGATTTTAAAAGTCAAAACAGAATCTATGTGATCAGATTTGTTTTTCAGATCATAATATTCCACAAGCTGCAAGTTAACATTTGTAAAATGTTCAAGTTTGAGTTAGTCTCCAGTTCTGAGAGCTCCTTCCCATGTTGGAACTTACTGTTTTCTGAGCCCAGCTGCAAGGACCATGGCACTGTGATGATTAAAGCGTTTTATAATGGCAGCATTGCTACTCTCCTTGAAGGACTTTGAGGAGTTTGATGTGGACGGCACAGAGGAAACACCATAACCCTGCAGGTAAAGTAATGAATAGTTTGTTAAGGTTATTCTAAATTAAATGCTATATATGGGGCACAAATCATTTGCCTGTTTAAACTAGTGTAAATGGTGGATTCTCTGTAACTTCAAGTCCTTAAGCCATTTGAGCACTTTAGTAACGCAACCGGAGGTCAGGAGACTATTACAAGAGTGAGCAGGTGAGGTTCTGTGATCTGCAATGTGCAGGAGGTCCAACTAGATGGTCATGTTGGACCCTTCAGTCTTTAAAGTCTGAGTCAAAGAAGTGAGACCATTTCCTATTTTCCATTAGATCAGATATGTAGCAGGAATTCCGCATTTCCTGGACTTTACTGAATGAACAGCACAGCAGTGTGATCTAGAGGAATATATATAGTGTCCAGAATCCTTAGGGGTCTTAATGTTTGCTCTATTGATTACTTACACCATGGCCTCTTTCCTTCTCCACTTCAGTTTCCCCATTTGTATACTGGGGATAGTACTTCCCAACCTCAGAGGGATGTTGACAGGATTAATGTTTGTTTAGCACTTTGAATACAAACCTCTCTACTCATGCCAATTTATTTTTACACTGTTAGCTGCGAATATTACATTCATAGATGTTTAGAGAAATTCAGCATGCCAAGGACTACTAGGTTTTCAGACTCAGATCATTAATACAAAGAGGAGAAATTCACTGACTAATTAGCATTTGGGCAGTAGAAAGTTTGTATTTTAATACTGTTTGTAATCTTTTTAAAGCTAATAAGGTGATCAAGTTAAATTGTATATAGATGTTTTTAAACACTCTCTGTACTTACCTCATCTAATGATTTATCCTCCAAGGCCGTTAAATCCAGAAGAGGATTTTTCACCCCTTGAGACACCATTGTTTTTAACCCTATGAGGAGGAAAAAAAAACAAAAAACAGTGTTCTCTATCAGAGCAGTATCTGAGAACATCTGTCAACACTCAGGGTTGATAAAACATATGCCTCAAGTTATCTGGATGTCACCACCTTTATATGATTTGGTAATTTTAATCACACAATAGAGTATGGCACAGATTAATATTAGACACCAACGTGTGCAAGAAACGTATTTCTAAAAACAACAACACTATCTGCTGTCAAATTTGAACTTGTATTTAAATAACCAACATCTAAGATATCTGGTACATTTTGCATTATATAGGTGTGTGGTGACTTGCGAACTGAACACTACAGGTATCAAAAAAAAGAAGGCTTTGTCTTTTAGTATATAGGTATCTCTAAAAACAATGAATTTTTTTAATCCTTTGATATGTTCCATGGTTGGGGAAAAAGGTAGTGTGAGAAGCTTTTGCATGTGTCCAAGTGCTATTATGTTCAATAGCTTTCTGCGCTTTAGTACATGTCATTAAAAAGTCAGGTTTTGGTCTGTGTTTTTTAAAATTATTGCAGGAATTATTCTAACTAGTTCCAGATACTTCCTATGAACTTCCACCTACAATTCTGAATATTTTTTAGTAATTCAACAGTGGTACTGCATTCAATATTGGTTATTATATTTAATCTTTAAGTAGATATGACTTCCAGTTCCTTGTTCTAACTACTACTGACTATTTGTGTTCTGTTTCCAGTACTGCCACTGTCTTGCTGTGTGGTCTTTGGTAAAACACTTAACTAACTTTACCCATCTCATGATACTGTATGGCTTTTGTTTGTTTTTGCTTTGGAGTTGTCAGATGAAGGACATTAGAATGCAAAGCATTCATTTGTATATTAAAGAGTCTAGTCTTCTCTCCATACATGTGTGTATAACTCCCAGATTATACACAAGCATCAAAGGAAGAAGACATTTTCAGAATATAACTGAGGGTTTTTCACCTTGAGGTCATTGTTTCAAACTAGAAATGTTAAATTGCGAGTAACTGACTAATCAAATAGTTGATGCATTTTGCATCAACTATTTGATTAACTGATAGGGCACCACAGCCTTTGGCGAAAGTGCTGTGTGGAGCCTGGGGTCAACTGGGGACTCCCCCGCTGACCCCGGGCTCCATGCAGCGCTGCCACGGTGAAACACAACATGCATCCTGGGGACAACCCAGCTGGCCCCGGGGCTGCATGCAGAATTTCAAAGCAGCAGTGCCACATGGAGCCCGGGCTCTGACCCCAGGCTCCACATGGTGCTGCTGCTTGGAAGTACCCCCCTTTCTGCCTCCTGCTGATCGTCAGATAGTTGACTAGTCCTTCACATCCCTATTTCAAACATGGCCCAGAACTACGATGGTCAATAAATGTAGAAATATTCAAGTAGCCCGTAAAAGAAATCAATCTTAAATCAGTTCTCTAGAGAACTGATTTATCATAAAAGTCACATCTGTCACAAGTCTCAGCAAAGACATCACAGAATGATTAGTTATGTGAACAAAACTATGCCCTATTATCAGAGATACTGTTAAGGCCCCTTGGTTGTATATTATGAGGAAGCTTTCACTGATATTATCCATGCTGCATTCATTTTGCAAAAAGAAAAAGGAGTTGCTAGTGCTGGCATCTTTTAAAGCACTAATTTGTTTTTAAGCACTTTAGTATGGAACCTAAAAAGTCTTCTATAATCAGATACTGTAACTATAGTGGGTCAAACATTCAGTCTGATCAACACCATTCAAAGATTACATAATAGGTCTTGGCTCCTAACATCTTACAGCATTTATCAAATAATAAACAAATACCTAAGGGTATGTCTACACTACAAAGTTAATTTGAACTAACAGACGTTAGTTCGAATTAACTTTGATAGGCGCTACACTAGCGCTCCGCTAGTTCGAACTTCATTCGAACTAGCGGAGCGCTTAGTTCGAACTAGGTAAACCTCATTGTACGAGGACTAAGCCTAGTTCGAACTTACTAGTTCGAATTAAGGGGTGTGTAGCCCCTTAATTCGAACTAGTGGGAGGCTAGCGCTCCCCAGCTTTCCCTGGTGGCCACTCTGGCCAACACCAGGGAAACTCTATTGCCCCCCTCCCGGCCCCGAACTCCTTAAAGGGGCACGGACTGGCTACAATACCCATGTCAGGTGCAAGCCTGCCAGCACACAGCTAGCAGACCCTGCACCTGGCACGGCTCGAGCCAGCCACCCAATGCCCCCCAGCCCTCCCCCTCTTCCCGGGACCAGGCTGGCGGCTCCCAGGAGCTTGCCCGGGACCGCAAGAGGCGGGCACCCACCTGGTCTAGTGCAGACATCGTGGACCTCGTCCACGACCTCTGCACTAGGCACAGGAAAGTGGCCGGCTAGGGCAGGAGAGCTGCCAGCCTGGCCACCCAGGAGCAAGTGTGCATGAAAATCAAGGTGGTCCACTGAGACCCCCGACCCTGAGCTTACAATGGCCATCCTGGGTCAGACCAAAGGTCCATCTAGCCCAGTAGCCTGTCTGCCGACAGTGGCCAACCCTAGGGACCCTGGAGGGGATGGACCGAAGACAGTGACCAAGCCATTTGTCTCGTGCCATCCCTCTCCAGCCTTCCACAAACCTTGGGCAGGGACACCACTCCTACCCCCTGGCTAATAGCACTCCATGGACCCAACGTCCATGACTTGATCTCACTTCCCTTTAAACTCCGTTCCAGTTGTAGCCTTCACAGCCTCCTGCAGCAAGGAGTTCCACAGGTTAACTCTTTGCTTTGTGAAGAACAACTTTCTGTTACTACTTTGAAGCCTGCTACCCATTCCTTTCCTTTGGTGTCCTCTAGTCCTTCTATTATGGGAACTAATGAAGAACTTTTCTGTATGCACCCTCTCCACCCCACTCATGCTTTTATAGACCTCTATCCTATCCCCCCTCAGTCTCCTCTTTTCTAAACTGAAAAGTCCCAGTCTCTTTAGCCTCTCTTTATATGGGACCTCTTCCAAACCTCTGATCATTTTAGTTGCCCTCCCCTCTCCCACCTCCTTTTCCCAGTCTCCCCGAGTTTTGTTCAATAAAGAGAGATTCTATTTTTGACCACACGTTTTCTTTATTTTGTACATCAGGAAGGGGGGCTAGGGAAGGGTAAGTGGAAGGAGGTGAGGGAGGAATGGGGTACAAGCCCCCGATGGGGAGGACTGGGCTGGCTCTGTGGGCTTTTGGGGGTGAAAGCTCTCCTGCAGCCCCCCAATTGGCCCCTCTCCCCAGATGGCAGCCTGCGGCAAGTGCAGCCGGGCTGATGGCCGAGTGCTGTGATGTGCCCAGTGTGGGCACTCAGGGCACTCCAAGCCAGGACTGCTTTGCAAGCGGGGAACCCGAGAACTGTCTGTCCGGGGTGGGGGTCGGGTCCCTTTAAGCACAGCCCTCGGCTAGCCTGAGGCAGCATCTCCACGCTCTAAGTCCTCATCTGATGCCCTGCCGGCACTGCTTCCGGCCATCCTTAACCCCGGTTCAGGGTCCACTTAATGTTGACATGCTAGTTCGAATTAGCAAAACGCTAATTCGAACTAGTTTTTTAGTCTGGATCCATTAGTTCGAATTAGCTTAGTTCGAATTAACTAATTTGAACTAAGTTAGTTCGAATTAGCGCTGTAGTGTAGACATACCCTCATTTTTAAAAATAACTTATGTTGGTTTTATCTGATTAATGTGGCTGTAAAAATCCTTAGATTTTTTTTTTAAATTAATTTTGAATTTTCAGTGTAATGGTCAACCACAATGGTCTATTGCAGAGAGAGAAGGAAAAGCTTACCCTTTTCATCCATTTTGGCACATTCAGCGAAGAGGTCTTTTGAACCTGTATTCAGCCTATCTCGATGGAAGTAGTGAGACTGGAAAAACCGTGTCCAGAATTCTTTTTCTGTCATATTATGTGGAACGTTTTCTGCATATTTCACTTTTACTGCAAACAAACCAATGTGTTTATAAGATATTTTGCAATGCAAAATAATGTACTACCTATCAGTATGAGATGGCAAATGACCTAAGCTTATGCTGAATTCCGCATAAAACACACACATCTTACTAAAAACACATGGAGTTTGGATTTTAAAAAGAGATGGCAATTTATGCAACAAATATAAGCTGCATCATGCCCAACAATACTGATGACGTTTTGGAAAGAAATATCAATAGCTTATAAACTTAAAAATGTAATAGCCAGGCACATCCTGAAAACTTCAAATGCCAAAAGTCTAGCAGTTTAAGAAGAATCCTTCCAAATTGTTCCCAAGATGGACTGGTTCTTTTTCAAGCAAGAGTGACCAAACTAATTTCAGTATTAGGGTCCAATCTAGCATTTTAAAAATCAGAGAATTTACCAACAACTTCTCATTAGAAACATTTAAAATAGTTAAAATGAATCCTTCAAATAGAGCATGACACTTGGGCAAAAACATTTTCTCATGGTTTAAAAGCAAAGCAAACTCAATAATTCAAGAGTCTCAGGCTCAAGCATTAAAATATATCTCTAGAATCTATAAAAAATATTGAAATAAGGAATTAAGACTGCATAATAAGCACAGACAATGGTAGGAAGGAATGTTAAATGTATAGGGCTTCTTTATCAACAGAAACAAGCGTAGGACTAATCCTCTAGTTTTCTAATGATAAAACTTACTAAAATCAACTTAGACAGCTTAGTATCGCATATGTATTGATTTTTCTACCTACCTGCAGGATATGTCCTGAATATGGATTCAATAATATCTGAAGTTAAGTTATACCTCAGACCATTGCAGCCATCTGTTTGAGGCCGAACATCAGCCTATGGGAACAACAACATAAGAAGACTGTTATTGAAGCGCGTAAAACCTTATTACGGGACAAGTTAAAACTGAAGTGTGAACCCATACTTAAGGTAGCAGAGCAGATAGATGATTCAGGGTTGTTTTTGAAGTGAGCTTTGATTGTCTTTTAAAAACACTAATTTACTTACTTACAGCAAAATGTTTTTTCTACTACAAAAGTATCTTTTCAGGTTGGAAGAATGATTTATCAATAAATATTAAAAGTACTGAAAACATAGATTTCTTGGCTAAGACAAGAATAAGGGAAGGGTGAATGATAGATAGCCTGTGAGTATCGATAGGGTAGCAAAAGGACAGAGGAACTATTATACAAGTACTAAGAGAATGAAATTGAAGGGGAAAATGTAGGCTGGTTATTAGGAAAACCTTTATATTCCACTATTCTTCTCCACTGAGATGTGGAATAGGAAATAGGAAGTTTCTTCCATTCTGATGGCATTTAAATAGATGACACAAAACTTTTTAGGGTGTATAGACAGAGACAAATCCTACACTGACAAGGAGATTGACTGAATGGCTTATCTTTCCATAGTCTCAGAAGTTAACAGATACTCTTGTTTCGAAGTATGAAATTTTACTTAAATGTAATTCAGATAAGGGCCTTTTTTTAAAAATTGCATTAGGTAGAAAAAGATTTCAAAGCAATTGTATTGGAGGTAAAATTTAAATTCATTCACAGAAAATCCAGCCAACATATGAAGGGTTCCTAAAATGGTTTCAAACATACCAGAAAAGCTGCAGAGATGCCCACATCCTGCTTATTAGGCGCTGTAGAACTATCCACAGTATTCATGCTTAAACGGTTGGCCCAGAATTCTTCAGCACTAATTACTTGGCTCACAACGAGGTCTTTATAAAGCTGAAACAAAACAGGATCTTCTTGCAGCATTCTAGTAAAAGAATGTATTGAATAAAATTGAAACATTCCACACTAATTCACCGGGGTTTCCATGTCAATAAGCCCTATGAGTTCATGAAGGGAACAGATCACAGGGAGGTAAGAAACACACAGCATTGACAAAGAAAAGTTATACAGCCTCTCCCCGACTTAAGAACCGGTTACGGACCAAGCAATTGGTCCGTAACGCCGTTTGTTTGTAAGTTGGACCCCACAGAGTTACACGCAACCATGCTGTTCGTAAGCGCGGATCACGTTCGTATCTCGGGGTCTGCCATTTACGACAGCTTCGGTCATAAATGCGAATGGTCGTAAGTCGACCGTTCGCAACTCGGGGACCGGCTTTAGTTAATTGTGAGATATTGAGACCAATATTACTATTCATCTTGGCCAAAGGGGAGAAACTAAGGGTTTTTCTGTACAGGGGACAATTTGGAAAGTAAAGACAAATCAACTTATGGTATAACATTAACAAGCATTAGTTTAAAATACATTAAACCCCTCTGTGTGGTTACTCATTTAAAATTAAAATGGCCTTTGGCTTGATCCTCACTTAAACCCAGGTTTAATGTGCTTTAATATATACACCTTTAGTTAATTTCACACCTTTCGTTCATTTCTCTTAACTTTCCTGAGTGTCTTTATGTAGACAAGCCCTAAACAGAAATAAAGCTGCTGGATGAGGAATAATTTTAGTGGGGGAAAAATGATGATCCCTAGAAAGAAGTTAATATGAAATAATGAGTTGTCCTGTGACATCTTAGAGATTAACAGATTTATTGGGGCATAAGCTTTTATGACTAAAACTCGCTTCATCAGATGAGTTGAAGAAGCAATTACAGAGGCAGGTGTGTGTATGTATCTATAAAAAGTACAACAAAAGAAAGACATTATTTGTCAAGTATAGGACTGGTGTTAATGAGGCTAATCAAGTCAGGGTGGATGTGGCTCATTCACAGCAGTTGATGGGGAGATGTGAATATCAAGAAAAGGGAAATTGCCTTCGTAGTGCATTAACCAGTTTAAATCTTTCTTCAGTCCCTAATTTAATTGTATTGAATTTGCAAATGAATTGCAGTTCAGCTATTTTCCTTTGTAATTGGGCTTTGAAGACTTTTTAATAGAAGGATGGCTATTTTAAAATCCATTACTGAGTGTCCAAGGAGATTAAAGTGTTCTACAAGTTTATGTATACCTTTCTTGATGCTTGATTTGTGTCCATGTAACCTTTAGCACAGAGACTATTCAGTTTGGCGAATATAGTAGAGTGGCATTGCTTGCATTTATCACATTAGTGGACGTGCAGATGGATGAGCCAGCAATGGGATTTGTTGCAGGAATAGGTTCCTGGGTAAGTGTATCTGGTGTGTGGCTGCTGGTGAGTATTTGCTTCAGGATGGGGGCTGTCCGAAGGTGAAGACTGGCCTGACTAAGGTCTGTAACAATGAGGGATTGTTTTCCAGGATAGGTATAGTTTGTCAATGGTGATCCTCAAAGGATTTTAGCTGGTGGCTGTAGGTGATAACCAGTAGAGGTCTGTTTTCCTCATTGGGCCTAACCACGAAGTGAGTGACTTTTGGGTACTTGTGTGGCTCTGTCAATCTGTTTCTTCACTTCCCCAGGTGGACATTTAAGTTTTAAGAATGCTTGATAAAGATCTTATAGGTGTCTGTGTCTGAGAGATTTAAGAAGATATGGTTGTATCTTAGGGCTTGGCAGTAGACAAGGGATCGTGTGATATATACTGGCTGGAAGCTAGAGAAACGTAGGTAAGACTAACGGTCAGTAGGTTTCTGGTACAGTGTGGTGTTTGTGACCATCATTTATTTGTACTGTAGTGTCCAGGAAGTGGATCTCTTATGTGGACTGGTCGAGGCTGAGGTTAATAGGGGGGTGGAAATTGTTAAAATCCCAGTGGAACTCAAGAATCTCTTTCCTGTGGGTCCACATGATGATGTCATCAATGTAGAGCAAGTAGAGGAAGGGTGCTGGGGGATG
Source organism: Pelodiscus sinensis (assembly GCF_052426305.1). NCBI lineage: Eukaryota > Metazoa > Chordata > Testudines > Trionychidae > Pelodiscus > Pelodiscus sinensis. Next base: position 114,166,770 of record NC_143056.1, on the reverse strand, counting down.
GGAGCTAAGGAAATGTTCTAGGTCAGCCATAAAAATGTTGGCATACTATGGGGCCATGTGGATTCCCACAGCAGTGGCACTGACTTGAAGGCATAAATCGTCCCCAAATTGGAAATAGTTGTGGGTGACGACAAAATCACATAGCCCAGCCATCAGGTGTGCCGTAGCATCTAGAGGATAGTGTAATTTGAAAGCTGTTGTCAGTATATAGTCACTCTTGAGGGCCATGTGACTGAGATTGGAGTCAGTCTTTTGGACAGCACTGCCCAGTGGGGATGCACATGTTCCTTCAGTATTCTCATCTACCTGTTCCAAGCTCAAAAAGGGCAGAGCATGCCCAACTGCCACTGCGTCCGTGACTATCACAGAATCCAGAAGTTCTAGGACTCCACAGTAGCATGGAAGAAGGATGGGTCATGGAATATACATGAAAAACAAATTTCAAATAACTTTTTTTTATTTCAAGTGGTGGTCATTACTCTTGGGGATTTTTAAGCAGTGACCTGATGCAATTAGATGAGTGCTTAGAGTTTACTTAAATTGCAGCACAGAATCAGACCTCAATATTTCTATCAGGGAATAAGATTGCTAGGGTATGGCTGAAGCACACAACCACTTTTCAGGGGGTCTGAAATAGGCATGCTTTGCTAGGAAGCTCCTGTGTATCTAAACTAGCTAATTTGTAGCAAATTTTAATACCGGCTGAAATATACATGGATAGCCTCTGGGCTATTCTGCTTGACCTTTCATTCTCTCAGCAAATGCTGTAAATTGATTCAGAGAGGTATTGAAGGATTTGCAAATAAATGGATAGAGCAGGGGTGGGGAGCCTTTTTTGGGGGTCAAGGGTCACTGACCCACAGAAAAATCAGCCAGGCGCTACATACAATTGAGGAAAGAAGAAGAAGAAGAAAAAAGTATTCCCAGCTGAGAAACATTCACCTCAACCTCCACCCCAAAGGCAGGGGAGTGCGAGTAATCCAAGGAAACCACTGGCCAGAGGCTGTAGGTTCCCCACCCGATTTAAGGTTTGCAGCCTCCTCTCCCCTCGATTAATGTGTGACTTAGGGAAGAATATTGGTAAGTGAATCATTTGGGCAAGAAACTGGGATGGCAGATAATACCTTATCTCTAACAAATACGGTATATGAAGGTCCTGTCATAAGAGCCTACGTTGCCCCAACTCTAAATAGCTGGTGTAATTGCTATGAAAAAGGATGTTTTCATAGTTAAGTCACACAGTGGCTAAGGATTCAAATGGGAAGAAGGGAAAGAGCATTAAGTATGCCACAACCATATTAAGGTCCCATGAACTGAGGGGTTTCCTTACTGGTGAAAAAACATAAAAGGCATTTGAGGAATGTTACCATAATGGGGTAGGAAGAAACTTTAGTTTTTCAACAGGGCCAGGTAAGGTATGATAAGGAGAAGGGGCTGAAGGTGCACTGTAAGGGTACATCTACACAGCAACATAATTTCAAAATAACTAGTGTTACTTCAAAATAACTTAGTCCACAACTACACAGCAGGCAGTTATTTTGACAATGTCAAAATACTGTCAAGCTGGAGGACTTTTCTGACTGCTGCAACCCTCGCTATATGAGGAGTAAGGGAAGTCAGAGGAAGAGTGCTCTACTTCAAAATAAGCTATGCAATTGAAGCTCAATTTGCATAGCTTATTTCGAGTTAAGCCCTGCTGTGTAGCTGCACCCTTACAGAACTAATTTATACTGTTCATAACAAATCCTGAATATTTTGTATTTAGCAGTATAAATTTGCTCTACTTTGGATTAAAACATTTTCCTGCAATATCCAGAATGATTTCACTGTCTGACATCCACTCAGTCAAGCAGTGAGATGGAGACAGGCAGGATTTGGATGCAAGTTGTTCGTGATGTCTTGCAATATTAAGTGAGATAGAAGTGGGTGTTCAGTGAGTGAACGGATAATAGCATCAGCTCCAGGTAGCCAAAGCTCAGCCAAGAAGGAGCTATTATAAATGTGGCAGCATCCTATCGGCTCTTCCTTAGCACCCTGGGAAGCAGGGATTGGCTGATAAGCATACATCATCCCTAGGGATCAGTGAACGAGGAAGGTGTTCTGGAGCAGAACCTGACACACTTCTTGCTCTTGTCTGTTGTGAATAGTCTATTGAAGGATAATCCCCCTCCTAGAAAAGGCAGCAAAAACCAGAATCCTTGATCATCCACTGGTGGTGTGATGAAAAATGTCTGATATAGCAGACCAGCTGAGCATTGTGTAGACCTAGAAGACAGTTAATGCTAAATGCACCAAAATTCCATAGCCAAACCATATCCTTCTGCCACAAAATGGAGATGAATAGGCTGCTTCCTGCCTATTTACATAAAAAGTGGTCATTGTGTTGTATTTCATAACTTGACTCATCAGTCCTTGAGTCAACAGCAGGAATGTGGCACAGAAGAAGATTCCCAATTTTGTGTGTATAAAGAATGGGACAAGAAATAAGAACGTTCATCTAGTAGATTGCCCTGCACAACTTTCAACCAATCCACTGAAATAATTATTTAGATTAGGGATATAAAATCCTGTTTAAATATTAAGTTTAAACGGTTAACCGCTCCAGCTCAACCTCTGCCGGTGATGCACCAGAGCATTAACATTAACATCCCTAATTTAGATGTAGATGGAGAATTGGGATGAAGTCATGGCCAAGGCAAAAGATCTTTTTTTGAAAATGCCTCTCCTCTTTTGAAAGCTTTGAGACTCCCTAGTGAAAAAAAGTACCAGATTATGATCTGTGTTTGGCATAAGTGTGAAGTCTTTCTTATTTTGTGTGTGTGTGTGTGTGGGGGGGGGGGGGATTGTCTGTCCCATCTGATCAGAGGCTGGGTACAATGCGCAGTCTAACAAACAAAAAGTAGAATGTACCTATGTACATCTATGTGCCATAATTATCTTAACCTGAGGGGACTGGAATAACATGATCAGGTGACAGTTAAGTTGAACAACTGGGCCTCATAAAAAAGGCTTGAGAAAGAACAACTGGAGAGGAGGCTATGCCAGAGGTCACAGACAGCAAGAAAATCCTGCAGGGATAAGGAACCACAGGGAGCAAGTTAAGATCCTGTGGGAGGCCCTACGTTATAAGTCTGCAAGAAGCAGGGAGATCCTTGGATGAGAGAGAGTGAGGTATGGGTAGAGGGAAATCTGCTATGAAAATGACTCCAGGAAAAGCAGTCTAAGAATCAGTGCTGTATTACAGCCACAGAAAAGATTTAAAGGAGGGGTCAATCACACAATGCCTGTGACTAATTAATGGTTAATTTTTTTAACTGCATTAATTGCATACATCTGGGTAGGGAAGGAGACATTAGTTGTGGAGGGACCTACTATGTCCAGTCAGGCACAGTAACCAAATTTGCTTCTGGATGGCAGGAAGAGGCAAAGAAAAGAAGTGTCTTCCATCCCAGCTTTGACAGAGTGATAGGGATCCTGATCCTACCATGCTCCACTGCTCCCAGATAGCTCCTCACTCTGGGGACCAGACTCCCCCAACACCTGACCAGTCCCTTGTTCTAGGGACCAACCCTCTCCAGGCCCCATTATCTCCAATCAGACCTTCACTTCAGGAGGTATTCCATTGAGAACAGGGGACCTGTAAACTCAGCCTCCCTGCACCATCCTCTATAGGAGCAGTTCCCAACCACCGGTCCGCGGACCAGTGGTGGGCCACAAACCCCTGCCTGCTGGGTCGTGGTACATTGCCCAGCCACATCCGCCATGGTTAGGGGCTGCTCCTATCAGGCTCGACCATTCCTGCCCATAGTGCACCAGAGTCAGGCCAGCCTCAGCTGGTATAGAAACACTATAAGCACTCTTGAGCTACAGCTAAAGAGCTGTTCATAAGGCACAAGAAGCATTATTATTAGAAAGGAGGAAATGACTGAAGATTCTTTTTGAAGACCTTCTCTCTCTCCCCTCCCACTTTACCTGTTCTTTTCCTCAAGTTCTTTATTTGCTTTCCTCTTGAATTTGGGTAACAGCTGCTGAAGAAGGTCCTTCACTGCATCTCGCTCTTTCACTGCAGTGCTTTCATTGGAGAAGTGGAAGTTGGTTGTGTCCCCTGCATGCAGTACCAGCTGTAACTGAATTTTAGCCTTTCCTTCAGGACTGATTTTCTGGCCTAGAATATATAAAGAACAGAAATTAGTGCTATAAAGTACCTTTATGTAATAAACTTTCTTCCCTGAGCAATAATTTATAGGCTGTTGTATGCATCACTCCATTAAATCTAAATATCGCACATTGATAGCATTTCTTCCAGGGCTGGAAGAAAAGCATTCACCCATGTCAGTGCTCATCAATGTAAATGTTGCTGAGAAAGAAAGGGGAGAGAAAATTACTTCATTTACTCAGTGTCTGCAAGAACACCTATCTGTTCCTCCAATCTTCTAAAATACAGTATGTAAATGCTATGATAGGCTCAATAGCTGGGGAAGATAAGACCATCACAAAAACTATGTATAAAATAGACGAACAGACTTTCTAAATTGTTATTAAACATATCTGTTAGAGCAGTGCATTTTAAAGTTTTGACTACAATACATCACACACACACACACACACACACACACACACCCCTTTTAAAAAAATGTTGTAATTATCCTATATACATTTAGATAGCATATGCTGTAGACAGAAAAAGATGTATGCAATTTGCAAGGATGTGTGATTTTTGGTATTAAGTATTGACAGATAGCACTAACCTGAAACAGCCAGCACTATGGAAACTCAGTTTTGACTTATAGCACACTACTATTTCAGTTGTGGGCGTTTACTGAACAAGAGTCAAGCCAAACTGTGAAGTAATTTTGGAGGACACAGATGATATGAGTGAATTTATTTTCAATTATGACCCCAATGTACATCAGATTTTTAAATCTAGATTTCCAAAAATGAGAGGCTAGTATAATAAGCTCTCACACCACATAAGCCTATTAAACTTTAATCAATTTATATCTAATTGTGAGCTGGGTTCTATAGAATACACTGTGCCAGAATTAGATGTATAGGCAGTCCCCGGGTTACGTACAAGATAGGGACTGTAGGTTTGTTCTTAAGTTGAATCTGTATGTAAGTCGGAACTGGCATCCAGATTCAGCCGCTGCTGAAATTGACCAGCGGCTGACTACAGGAAGCCTGAGGCAGAATTGCTCTGCCCCGGGCTTCCTGGAATCAGCTGCTGATCGGTTTCAACAGGCTGAATCTGGGCGCTAGTTCTTACATACAGATTCAACTTAAGAACCCCAGGCGTCCCCAAGTCAGCTGCTGCTGAAACTGATCAGCGGCTGATTCCAGGAAGCCCGGGGCAGAGCAACTCTGCCTCGGGCTTCCTGTAGTCAGCGCTGGTCAGTTTCAGCAGCAGCTGACTTGGGGACGCCTGGGGCAGAACAGCTTGGGTGCTGCTGGGTTGCTCCAGTAGCGCCCAGAGCGGCGCTACGGGACCAACCGGCAGCGCCCCAGCTGCTGTACCACAGGCGTCCGGAGCAAAGCTGCCGAGCACGCGGGCAGCGGACAGCCCAGATGCGCCGCGGCTGTCCCGCTGTCGGTGTCCTCAGAGGCTTTGCTTCCCGTCTCCCTGGTCTGCTGGTCTCCAGCAGACCAGGGAGATGGGCAGCAAACCCCGTTCGTAACTGCGGATCCGACATAAGTCGGATCCGCGTAACTCGGGGACTGCCCGTACATCCTAATTATCAGAAAATGGGTTAGAAAGTTACCTCTTATACCTATTAAATTTTGCATTCTCCAAACCAAGACATATGGACTAGCTGATTTTCCTTTAGACAACAACACATAATTCAGCTTCCGAAGTAATGTAGAGATTGATGACAAATTGGGAAAATGAAAAAAATATTTAAGAAATTTAGGGTCTGTATTAAAAACGCACCTGAAAAAACTTTTGAATTGTAGAGCGTCTTCTATGTCTATAATTTACTCCTGGTTCCATTCATGCTTACCAGAAAGAATTAATGTAATGAAATACCCAATTTGGCCAAATACATGTGAAATAAGGTTTGAGTCTTATTTAAAGCAGTTACTGAGAATTTGCATACAAGATCAATAGATATAATAGAAAGTTTTCACTTACATTTTATATCTGCATACAAATGGCTGACTGTAAATCGGTCTTTGCCTTCAGGTGCCCAGGCTATCCTTTCAGCCATAAGGTAGAGAGCCCCATCCTGTTTCTTTTGACGCACTTTCTTTACTATCAGTAACACTTCCTCAGATGATGTTGCCATGACGACTATAAAGTGCTATTAAAAGTATATGATACAGTTAGTTATTTAATTCAATAGTAATTAATCTTTCTACTGACAGATTTTTCCAGTATTCCAACTTGTTACAAGAGGTCAAAACTTGTATTTGCACTTTAATACTTACATTCTGTAAACTAACAGCAGCATACAGTTCAAGCCTTATCAGAGAAACATTTCATACATATAGTTAAACTTTTTTCACATTAAATAAAATGTAGTCACATACAGCCATATAATACTTAGATTTCTTTTCCAATCCTCCTTGTTCTCCAGCTGTACCTACATTTCAACTAATTCCTACATTGTCTATTTCTCTTTGTAGATTTCTTTACTGGTTTGTCACATTGTGAAGTCAGTTTACCTCAGAGAGCACGTACACTACAAATCTCACGGGGCATTTCACAGTGCTTTCTTTCCATGAAAGAAACTTTTTATGTTCAAACTACTTGGAAAGGGAGGGGGATGAAAATATCAGTAGACTTACAGGTTTTTTTTGCAACTGTTTACACCTTGCAAGTAAAGAGAGGAATCAGGTACTTTCCCTTTCCTTCAGCACAATCCACCAATTACCCATACAAGACGGGAATGAGACTGACACAATATCAGTTTGAACTGACCTATTTATTTTGTTCCAAAATACTTAGGATTTCATCTTGCAACCACAGAAAAGAATGAGAGTTTTGTCATTGATGTCAATAAGTCCTTTTGTAATTGGGAAGGAGGATAACAGGAGTATCAATCTTTTTTCCTTTACAGTTTTTTCAATCTTAATTTTCTCAAGGGAATTGATAAATAGTAACATATGAATCTTGCTATACTCCATCACAACACACTGCACACCTATCAGAATGATTGCATTTTTCAGTATTATGTTGTTTAAATGTTATATACCCATCCTACTCCTGGGCTACGTCTACACTGGCCCCTTTTCCGAAAGGGGCATGTTAATTTCAGAGATCGTAATAGGGAAATCCGCGGGGGATTTAAATATCCCCCGCGGCATTTAAATAAAAATGTCCTCTGCTTTTTTCCGGCTTTTAGAAAAGCCGGAAAAGAGCGTCTACACTGGCCCCGATCCTCCGGAAAAGTAGGAATAAGATCCTCCGGAAAAGGGCGCTTTTTCCGGAGGATCGGGGCCAGTGTAGACGTTCTTTTCCAGCTTTTAGAAAAGCCGGAAAAAAGCGGCGGACATTTTTATTTAAATGCCGCAGGGGATATTTAAATCCCCGCGGATTTCCCTATTACGATCTCTGAAATTAACATGCCCCTTTCGGAAAAGGGGCCAGTGTAGACGAGCCCCTGTAGTTTATCTGCTATGTACCTTACAGCCCACTCCTAGCATTTCTACCAGTGTATTGAGTAGATTTAGAAATCCTTTTAATACTTTGAATACACACATTTACATTTTAACTGCTAATATCTACATCAGAACTTTAAAAGAACATCTGTACCATATTTTACCACATATTAGGTATAGATAACAAATCAATATACATATCAATTTACACATACGTATGGGTATTTTTATCTGCATTTTAAATGCCATACAACTTTGAAAATGAAAATCTGTTTTAAACTTGAACATCTATATGGATAATCCCTAATGACCAGTAAGTATTCTGCTCAGTGAAAATATTATACGCTGAGCAATCAGACAAGCTTGTTCAGTACAATATTTATGGGAGAAGATGTTTAGTAGTAAGATGTATTTGCACTTAGGCTTTCAGCCAAATGAACAATTTTTCTATTGACTTCAATATTGCAATATTGGGCACTTACATGATTTCTGCCTGTTTGTGACAAAACTGTGGTAATCCCTAGAATACTTGGTTTTTAGAGTGCTATAGCTAGAGAAATTGTGGTAATACTTTGTTTCTGAGGAAAACAGATATTTATGAAGACATAATTTCAAAGTAGCATCCAAGATATTCTGTGCCATTTCCTGTACCTCCCAATACAAATATTTTTTCATGGTACACAAGCCTGAAGAACAACCATCTCATTTAAAATATTTCTGGCTCTTTAGCCTCTGTAGGGCTCTTTGCGCTGCTGGAAGGTAGAGATTTGGTCACAGAGTGACACTTCAAAGTTTTCTTTTGATAGTGTGGACTTGAACATTTATCTCACTTGTTATTTTAAAACTATATTCCCCAAGCTTATTACAGATGAAAGAGAGCACAAATGCACTAAAGGCAATGGACTTCATATCACACTGAATTGAGATGAACGAAAAGCATTTTCATGCTTAAGCTTGTGCACTGTTATGCTCTCTCAGCTAGGCTGTGTTTCATTTATATAGAACTAGTCTTCCAAATAAAAAAAAAAAACAAAAATCAGCTGTTACTGATTTTTCTAATAAAGACTTAATGTTTCTGGCACAGTACTTTGCAGTGTGCAGCTTCTGAATGCATAATATCCCATAAGTGGTTTGTTCCATTGTCTGGGAAACTGAATGCACTAACACAGTGCTCTTCTGTTCTTTTTTGGTCATTGCTGCTACTTTTGCTTTCATGCCTTGATAATAACCACACTTTAAAGATGATAGCTGACATAGCTCTGTCTGCAAACTGCTCATAAGTAGCAAACCTTATCCAAGATCAGAGAGAAAAATTGAGTCCTCTTTAAACATTGCATTAAGGATCAAAATATTTCACTAATCTGGGGTTTAAAAATACTATATGCCAGGGCTACGTCTACACTGGCAGCTTCTTGCGCAAGAGTTCTTGTGCAAAAAATCTTCCACAAGAAAGTGTCTACACTGCCATGTCCTTTTGCGCAAGAGATGTGATTTTGCGCAAGAGCATCCATGGCAGTGCAGACGCTCTCTTGCGCAAGAAAGCTCTGATGGCCATTTTAACCATAGGGGCTTCTTGTGCAAGAAATTCATGTTGCTTGTCTACACTGCCCTTTTGTGGAAGAGCTCTTGTGCAAGAGGACTTATTCCTTTTCTGGAAGAAGCCCTGTTTTACAATGGTATACTGTAAATTTACTTGCAGAAGAACACTTGTGCAGTGTAGACAGCAGGCAAGTTTTTGCTTAAGAACAGCTGTTCTTGTGCAAGAAGCTGCCAGTGTAGACGTAGCTCAGGGCTACTCAACACGTGGCCTGCAGCCCGTTTGTTTGTGGCCCACGGTGTGGTTTGGGTTTATGCGGGGCTCAACACACGGCCCGCGGGTGGGATCCTTTGAACATGGCCTCCATTGGAAACATGCTCCACAATGTCAAGTCAATATAATGGTCTTCTGTTGATATGCGTTTTAGTAGTTAAATTCCTGGACTGTCATTGCTCATTAAAAGTGCTGTCATATGGGTGGAAATGGGGTAAATATTGAATTTTATTAGTATCAGCAGAACTGACTTACATAAGGATATAAGAATGGCCATAGTGGGTCAGACCAAAGGTCCATCTAGCCCTGTATCCAGTCTGCCGACAGTGGCCAATACCAGATGCCACAGAGGGAGGGATCACAACTGGCAATCTTCACGTGATCCCTCCCCTGTCACCCACCTCCTGAGAAAGAGACTAGGGATACCATTCCTACCCATCCTGGCTAATAGCCATTGATGGACCTAACCTCCATACATTTATCTAGCTCTTTTTTGAACCCTATTAAAATTCTAGCCTTCACCACATCCTCTGGCTAGGAGTTCCACAGGTTGACTGTGTGCTGAGTGGAAAAAAACCCACTTCCTTATGTTTGTTTTATGTCTGTTGCCTATTAATTTCATTTAGTGACCCCTAGTTCTTATACTGTGGGAATAAGTAAATAAATGTTTCTTATTTCTTTCCACATCAGTCATGATTTTATAGACCTCTATCATAGCCCCCCCTCCTTAGTCTCCTCTTTCTAAGATGAAAAGTCCAAGTCTTTTTAATCTCTCTTCATATGAGACCCGTTCCAAACCCCTAATCATTTTTGTTGCCCTTTTCCGAATCTTTTCCAATGCCAATATATCTTTTTTGAGATTCAAGATGTGGGCGTACCATGGTTTTATGTAGAGGCAATAAGATATTTTCTATCTTATTCTCTATCCCTTTTTTAATGGCTCCTAACATTCCATTTACTTTTTTGAATGCTGCACACTGAGTGGATGTTTTCAGAGAACTATCCTCAATGACTCCAAGATCTCTCTCTTGAGTAGTTATAGACAAATTAGTCCCCATCACATTGGAAAATATAATGTCAAATACATATACAATGTGCTTTACATTTATCAACTTTAAATTTCATTTGCCATTTTGTTGCCCAATCACTTAGTTTGATGAGATCTTTTTGAAGCTCTTCACAGTCTGCTCTGGTCTTAACTATCTTGAGCAGTTTGGTATCATCTGCAAATTTTGCCACCGTTTACCCCTTTCTGTAGATCATTTATAAATAAGTTGAATAGGATGGGTCCTAAGACTGACCCTTGGGGGACCCCACTGTTACCTCCCTCCACTCAGAAAGCTTAACGTTTATTCCTACCCTTTGTTTCCTGTCTTTTAACCTGTTATCAACTCAGGAAAGGCCCTTTCCTCTTATCCCATGTCAACTTACTTTACTTAGAGCCTTTGGTGGGGGACTTTGTCAAAGGCTTTCTGGAAATCTAAGTATAGCATATCCACTGGATCCCCCTTGTCCACGTTTGTTGATCCCCTCAAAAAACTCTAGTACTTTAGTAAGGCATGATTTCCCTTTACAGAAAGCATGTTGACTTTCTCCCAACAAATTATATTCATCCATGTGAATATAAATGGGACCTGTGTGTTGTGTAGTCTTGCCTTAATCTTGTATTCATGCCCATCAGTGTGAAAGAAGCTATTTGCATATATTTGTATATATATTTGCATTTCTATGCAGCCACACTTGAGTTGCAGCCCTCAGCATGTGCTGAGAGTATCATTGTGGCCCCTGGGGCTTCCAAAGTTGATAGTTGCTATATGCCTACTATCTAATAAGACAAAATGGGTCTACTGGTTAGGTTCAGAGGCAATACCAAAAATATATATCTAACTGATTTTCCTATAATAGCTGATGGAAGGATGCTCTGTTGTGCCATCTCTGGATAACAAGAGTCTATTGAATTGAATGGAGAAGACTCTTTCCCCCATCCCACCATTTTAAACTTTCTAGCAAGGAAAGGTTTCCAATACTCTACCCATCCCTCCCAATTCCATATTTTAGAAATGTACTTTCTCTTTGATGTCTGCAACATCACTGTGAAAGTGACATGATTCATGACAGTGTCACTGCTGCTCCCAAAGAGGTATGAAATTCAGTTGCTGACTTGATACATTTTATTAATCTTAATCTGCTGCTGCTTAGCAAAGCTATAAATTAGCAGGAAAGACCTAGTAGTTTTCTAGCTGAAACTCAGGAAGATGGTCCTTAATTAGTTTATACTTGTTTCAAATTTAAAAGATTACCTTTGCAACCAAGAAGGCTAGAAACATGGTTTTATTTAAAGCTTCAACCCTGCAGAAATTGATGACTTAGGGACCCCCACTAAAGACTGGTAAATGGATTTTTTTCATGCCATGCAGTAAGCAATATAAAAATACATACTGTTAGATACAGGTTTTTGCTGCTTTGCCTAAACACCCAGCTCTAGTAGTAAATTATCTATGAAACATGAGGTTATGGTATTGAACATCTGTGTTCTGCAACAAGGCCCTTGAAATAATAAAATAAATAATATTTCAAAAAACCACACAGATAAGTCAATAGTTCTTACTTGCATGTGGGACTCCATCGGGGAGGCACAAAACCTCTCTTGGGATTGACAAAGCTGTATATGAACTCAGGCAGTAGAGACTGGCTAGTAAGCAGTTCTTTTCAAGTCATCTGCCTGACTATTTATGTTCTCTTTAATTAGCCCTCCCCCACCATTCCTGTTCTCTGCTCCTTCTAGATTCCAAGTGACATAGCTGAACAGAAGCAAGATGGAAGTGACCTTTCCATCTCTTCCCTTCCTTAACCTTCTGTTCCAGTCTTATCCCTCCCTTTTCCAAATTTCAGTGTCTCAAGTATACACTGAACAGAAAAGGATCATCAAACCTGTTGATGCCATCTGTGCTCCTGCACAGTGGTGCTTTTATCCGCAGTGACAGCACAGTGTACTGACTGGTGAACAGGCTCAACTCCTAGCAGAAGCCCAGCATGCTGAGATGTGAACAAGCCTATGTCAATCAAAATGTATGGCAACAAGATCTAAAAAGGGATGCTGGTTCTTATAAGAAAAAAAAATTGTGTGGTAAGAAAAGTCTCATAAATATTCACTTCATCTTACAAGCTGCTCCAAACAAGCTTTCACACCCACATGGGATTCTGCACTTGTACAAAAGTCTACTTGCATGAAGCAGCCTGCATGACCAATATACATGTTTTAGGGAGGCACAAGATTATCTGAGCTGGGTTTCAGCCACATCTGCAGTCGTCAAAGCCAAATCATTGCAATATACCACTGTCTGTCTTTAACACACACACACGGGCAGGACCTTCGTTTTACCTCAGTTGGAAGGGCACCGTCAGCAGGACAACACTCCCTGACCCCAGGGAACGCTGGATCAGTCCCACCTCCCGGGGAGGCACATGTTCATACCACCGCCACTGGACCTACTCGCCCCTTGGTCCACTCCCGCCACGCTTGCCCTGTCATTCCCTCGCCCAGCTGCACTTCCTGCTCCCACGTCCGAGCATTCCAGGCGCCTTGACAAATCCGCCTCCCGCCGCCGCTCAGGGCAGGATGGCTGGGGCACCCGCAACGCGTTTTGCTCTCGGGCTGTCAACGCCGCCCCACTCCCCGCCAGGAGCCGGCACAGGAACCCCGGCCGGGCACATCCTCCCCCCCCCCCAGACACGGGCCCGCCGCCCCCCGAGAGACTCCGCCGAGCCGCTGGACACCGTCCAGACTCCTACCGTGCGGGCGGCTGTTCGGGCCCAGGCCGCCGCTGGCTGCTGCCGCCGAGTGCGAGTGGTTGGGGGCACGGGAGGCACCGGGAGCTAAGTCCGGCCGCTGCCGGTGCCGCTACTGGGGGGTCTCGCCGGTTGCTCGCCCATGGGGCGGCCAGGGAGCAGCTGGGCAGCAAGGGGCACGTGACCGGAACTAGCCAAAGTCCCGCGACGCGCCGAGGGAGACCGGGTCACGTGACGAGGAAAGCTGGTATCGCCATGACACCTCCTGGTCACATGACAGGCTCTCCCCGCCACCGTAGAAATCCCGGATCACGTGATGGTATCTCCTTCTTTCCCCCCTCCCCATCGCCATGACAGTGCGCGGGAGGGGGTGGTGACGGAGTACCAACAACGCAGCCACCGCCACCGCCGTCCGGTCCCTCCCATCCCGGTCACCCGGCCCCGCAGAGCGAGGCGTCCGGCTCCTTCCCTTTCGTTCTGCCCGTTAGGTCCCGTCTGTCCGCTCCAGGGTACCACGGCGCTGAGGGGGGGGGCGGGGACTTCCCTAGGCAACCGCCCGAGGGGGGAGGGGTGAAAAAGAGCGTCGTTCTCACGTGACCGGGCGACGGCGTTGTGTGCGTGTGACGTACTTTTCTCGCGGGCTGAGCTGTGTCAGCTGTCGGGGTCAGGGATCACGTGCCGTGCGGAGGGGGGCGGGGCTGGCGAAGCAGCTGACGGGGGTTGGCGGGGTGAGTGTCCGCGCGGGGAGCCGGGCGAGGGGCCGCGTGGGCACCGCGCCGGGCGCAGCGGCTTGGTTCGGGAGCGGGTGGGGTGGGGTCCCGGTGCCGAGGCCGGACGCTGCCTGGGCGGAGGGGGCTGCCGCGGGGGCGCTTGTGCTGAGCCTGTTGCAGCGGGCGGGGCCCCCCAGCCACCTCCTGGCCCTTTCTGAAGTCGTGGCCGCTCTTTGTCCGGGTGAGCGTGGCTACTAGACCGTGCATTGGCCAGCTAGCCACACTCACCCAGCCAGATAGCCACGTCGGGCTCGTGCCTAGTGTGTCGGACACTGCGGGCTTGTGGGCAGTAGACATGAGAATTGGAGTTATTCTCAGAGGTAAAAGGGTCGGGGGGGGGGGGGGGAGTTGAGGAACGGGTGGGGACACTCCCCAGCTGAGTTTGAGGGGGGGAAGGTGGCAAAGTGTCTTCCAATAGTTGTCAAAAGCCTGTGGCAGGTAGTGAAAAAATCCTTTTCCAGGCGTGGGTCCATTCCCCGAACCATATTTGGGGAAGTGGTGGATTCAAACTGCTAAGCATGAGAGTACTGTATGCATGGAGTTGTGGTTAGACTATTTTGTTTGTGAGACCAAATCACTCCTAAAATGTGTAACAAATGTCTTAATCTTAGAGATACTCCCTTGCATAGCCTGGAACAGAACCAAGAAATCCAGAAGTCCCAGTTTTACTCTTCTGTCAGCAAATACCTGTGAAACTCTCAGTCAAAATATGTGTCTTATCCCTAGTGGCTGGTCCTCGGTCAATAACAGTACTGCCTGTTAAGTGTAGAGGTCTGTGCTGTGGATCTAAAATCCCTTTCCTTCCACAAGCAGAGTCTGTGGCAGTCCAGAGTAGCCCCTGCCTGCAGACCTTCCCCCCTTCTCTCTTCCCCGCTCCCCCTCCTCCTGTGGCAGAACTGCACCAGCCGGGATGCCAGAACAGCCCTGCCTGCAGCGGGCCAGGGTGCCCAGCAAGTGGGGGCTGGTCAGAAAAGTTCCCAGACCTGGCACGGACAGAGGCTGCTCTGGCCTGTGGGGTGCCCAGACCCGCTGGGGCTGTGCAGGAGCAGCCCCTGTCTGTGGTGGGCCCCTGCAGGGCTGAATTAGCCCATTGCCCGTGGCAGGCAGAAGAATGCTCCAGCCCCATCGGTTAAACAATTAAACCTTCACATCCGTTATTTACATGTAGCATCACTAAGATTTCACAAGATGGCATTTCTGGGTTGTGGGGTTTTTTTAAGTTCTAGTTTTCAGAAAGTTAATTTTTAAAAATGTAAAGTCAAGCATTCAGAAGCTAGGAAATGCACAAAATAAGATTACCTATTAAATATAAAAATATGTTTTATTAAAAAGCCTATGAGGAAACAGCCTATTTTGTATTCAGTGCAAGGTTTGCTTGGTGTGTGGCAAATACATGAGGCCACACACTGACGTATGAAGAAAAGTGTTGAATAGTTATCACGTTTTAGTGTATGAACGATGGGTTCTGTGGAAACTATTGTACAGTAAACTTCCGATAATCTGGCACCTTTAGGACCCAGGGGGTGCTGGATTATCAGATATGCTGGACTATTGGAAAGGGGGGGCTATGAGGAGTCTGGGGTTGAGTGGGGGGGATGTGCCTCTTGGCACTACGGTACCAGCCCGGCAGCACCCCAGCTGCTCTGCCCCAGGCATCCCCGATTCGGCTGCTGCTGAAACTGACCTGCAGCTGACTCGCGGAAGCCGGGGGCAGAGCTGCTCCAATTGTCCGGCTGCCGGGAGCACTTCTGGGTTCCAGATGGTGCCGGACCATTGGATGCCAGACCACTGGAGTTTTACTGTACATAGTTAGGGCTTTATCATAGTGTACATAGCCATTAACACTGCTACTCAAAAGTTAACTGGTGAGCCTCACCATTAACAGGTAAGGCTTGCTGGTTAGAATTAACCAGTGGGGACTGAAGTAGCACCCTGCCTGCTATGGGCAGGGGGATATGCCAGCCCTGCGGGATCCACTGCAGGCATGAGCACTCCATTTTAGATGCAGCAGTCTGCAGTGGGCCTGGCCCCGTGCACTGCAGGCATGGGTGCTCCACCCTGGTTGTGCCCCTGCACTGCCTGCCTTGTTTAACTGGTTAAACTTAAAGCTTACCCAGTTAACTAATTAAACGAGGTTTTAGATCCCTACTTTTGAGTGCTTGATATTATAACAGTCATATTTTAACAACAATTTTGTGTGTAATATCAGTTTAAAGTAGTTAGTACTAGGGATGTGAATGGTTAACCGGTAAGGATCACCCTTAATGGGTGAGGCTTACTGGTTCTAGTTAACCAGTAGGTGCTGGAGCACCTTCCCACCTGCTGTGGGCAGGAAACTGCTCCAGAGGGTGCTCTAGGCAGCTGTCCGGAAGAGCTCCTGTCTGTGGCAAGCCCAGCTCAGCCCTCCCGTGGCAGGCAGGGGCTGCTCCAACTGGCTGGATCAGCACCTGTCTGTGGCAGAGGGTGGGGTCACTCTAGCCTGGCCATGGCCACTTTGAGGAACGTTGCCACAGAGTAAAATTGCAATGATTTAACTAAAAATCAATTTTTAAGATTAATTTGGTTAAATCAGTGCCAATCACTGTACTGACTAGGAATATAAAATCCCATTTAAACTGGTTAAACATTAAGTCCTTGCGACTCCCGTTGACCCCAGTTCTTCATTTCCAACCAAGGTTTGCCAATGGGAGCCATGAGGCTTCATGGCTACACCATTTAAGTAAACAAAGTGGCATGGACCTGCTAGTGGCTTTCCCAAAGCAGGGCAATGGCCCACTAGGGCTGTGTCCAGACTCAGGGGTTTTTTCGGGAAAAGTAGCCTTTTCCGAAAAAACTTCACCTGCGTCTAGACTGCAGCCGCGTTCTTTTGAAATTAAATCGAAAGAACGCGGCTTTTCTTTCGACGGCGGTAAACCTCATTTCACGAGGAAGAACGCCTTCTTTCGAAAGTGCTTCTTTCGAAAGAAGGCGTTCTTGAATGTAAATAGGGCTTCTTCGAAAGAGAGCATCCAACTCACTGGGTGCTTTCTTTCGAAAAAAGCGGCTTGCTCTTTCGAAAGTTCCGCGTGCAGTCTAGACGCTCTTTCGAAAGAGGCTTGCAGTCTAGACATAGCCTAGGAGGAACTCTGGTGAATGGGCTAGGGCTAGATTGCCTGGGAGACCACCAAATATTTATCTTTAGGAATAATCAAATTGCAGATCATCCAACAGATTAACATGTATTAATTTCAATGTAAATTCACAGACAAAACAAACTAGGTCTCTGACCTTACAGTCAAATCCATGCAGGAAGACCTTTAGGATCCAGTTGCAGGATCAAGTCTGAGGCTTATAACATCTCCCTCCTTCGTACCTTTATGAGCAGTTTTAAGTCTTTGCGCTAAAAGGGGTTTTCCTATATAGATATACCAGCAAATCCTCTTAGTACAGGCAAAGTTTATATAAGCAAAGTGTTTCTTTTGCTGATATATCTTCCACCAGTTATCTGAACAAAATAAGATATGCTGCTATAGCTGTGTTTGTACTTTGGCTTTAGCTGTCAGGCTATATTGGGTTAGGAGTGTGACAACTCCCTCTCCTCTTCTGCTGTAAGGGACATTGCTGTGCCAGCAAACTTTTCAAGTATAGATTAAGCCTCAAAGAACAAGGTGGGACTAGAAGGTAAATTGTAATTGATGAAGAAATGATTGTATTGTTAATTAATTTTTTCAGGGACAGCTAAAAGCTTCAGTAAAAAATGAACCAATGATTGAGTACTGCCAGACTTTCTTAATTCTATGACATCTGTGCCAATGATACCAGAATCTTACAGCCATGTACTGGCAGAATTCGAATGTTTGGATCCATTGCTTTCTGCACTCAGGTTGGATTCCAGTCGTTTGAAGGTCAGTTTGGTTCATGCTTGTTGCATTTACTATATATACTATTTCCTTTTTTCAGACACAGAAGTCCACATTTTTGTCATGCTACTGCTTGGTGAATTGTTGGCATAAAATTACTTTCATTTGTATAGCTCCAAAACAGTGGTGGGCAATGAGACATTTTGTTTACCGTTGCCCACATGCAGGGTTGTTAGATTCCATTCGTTTCCATCTGTGTAGGTTTTTTCCTACTTGTATTACTAATGTGGCTTGTCCGTGAAATCGGGATGTTAAATTTTGACATCGACTATTCAATTAGTCAATAAGGGCGCTTTCGTCTTTGAAGTGTAGAAACAACCCCAGGGCCCATGCTCCTCATGGCATTTCAAAGCATCAGTGCCCTGTGAAGCCCAGGATCAGCGGTGTGCTTACTGAATTCAATATTGACTTTGAGAGCTGTGCACTTCGTCAGCATCCACTCAACATTGTTGCTATGGTTCAATTGGCAGACCCCGCAAATTCTATGTAGCACATGTAGCAAAACCATCCTATCTTGGGAGACTGTCTTGGTTATGACAATCTTGTGACCCACTGAGATGGAGGGCCACTCATGCGGCTCAGTCCCCAACCTAGGTTGCTGATTGAATACTAGCTTCCAGAGCAGCAATTTACAGATCATGACATGATAGTTGCTATGTAAAGCTTGGGTACAGTTTTACAACTGTCAGCTGCATGGTCAGGAGCAGTGGCTTGAAAGAACAGATAGGAGCTGCAGGATGCCCACAAAGATGGGTCATCTTTTGTCTGTAATCAAATAAATAGAAAGATCTTGCATGTTATTTTTAAAATGGTTGCTTATCCTCATTTAAAGTCACAATAATTTGCTGCCTAATTCTGTTTTTTTGAAGCAAATTATTAATATAAGGTACTTTGGAGAATAGATTAGTCAGTTACAGGGGAAAAAATGCAATATTTAACCCCAAAGATTCTGAGAGCATAGTCACTTAATTTGAGTTAAAACATTTTGTATTACGATGTACAGTTATTTTTTTGGTCAGCCCATGAAACTGGATGATTGGTTAAAATTTAACTGGATGCTATGTTATTCTGAACAACTTCATAAATCATTGGATAGAACGATTTGTTGAGCTTATTGATGGCAGATCTATAAAAAAAATTGCCCTTGTTTTTTAAACAAATGTAGCCTAACAAGTTTTAATGTACTTGTGAAAAACCTTGGGGAAAAAACCTGAATTAAGTTTTTTTTTTTTTTTCCTGTGACCTAGCACAAAAAATACTTTCAGGGAAAGAGCCCTCAAGTTTGTTTGCTTTTGCTGTTCATTCTTCTCTTAGAATGCACTGTTGCACTTCTCTGACAGCTTGACTTTGCTGTTACATACTTCAGAATGGGCTCTTTGTTTGTTTGGTTTTTTTTGTTTGCTTTTTAAAAAGCAGCTTTGAGGAAAAATGAGATGCCACTATCGGTGGAATTTACATTTATTTATGTAGCCATCATGTGATGTAATTCTTTCAGTGCACATGTATAGCCGTGTCTCGGAAATGGCTGGCTCTGGGCAGTTCAGGAGGGGGACTAAACCTGATTCAAAAAGATGGCTGGAAACAAAGGCTGTTCCTCACTCATAAGGTAAGGTTAAGAATTGTATGTAAACCTTCAGGAAGGGTAATATTTCAGTTGCAGAAGCAAGAAAATGGTATCTTTATATTAAGTCCCAGGAATGTAAAGACTGTTTGAATTATCCAGATAAGCTGAATTTCCTTACTTGTCTTTAGCGAGAGATGCTGTTGTATGCAAAAATAGTGCTTTGCAAAGTGTGTGCATGTGGGAGTGAAGGAGGAGTCTGAAAGGATGCATAGGCTTCTCAGTTCTACAGAGTTATAGCTTACCTTTTAAAAAATATATCAGTCATGGTTCAGAACAAAACCTTCAAAATATGAAGTCAGCATAATCAATTTGGAGACATCTGTCTGAATTTGCAGAGAACCCGAAACACAAACTGCGCTGTCGTCTGGCTCATTTATTTCAACGAGTGCTAATTCAAATGCCAGTAATGATTCTATAAATATTAACATTTTTACCTATTACTCTGCTCACTGTATATAAGAGAGGGAAGGGAGTATATTATGAAAGTCTAAAAGACTAACTTGGGCTGGAGGAAGCGTGGACAATGTATAAATTGAAGGATTGTTGACTTTAAGCCACATACGATAGATTTAATTTTTCTGCGGGAAGGGTGGTGGCTCAGTTTTCAAAAAGCTGCTTTATTCAATCGCTGCAATATTAGGGTATCAAATGGTGTGTTTCATTTTTGTGGGAGGATGATGGATGAATAAAGGTTTTATTTAAAAGTCTTGATTTCTAACTGATGCAGGTGATGAGATCACTAAAGGTCCTTGTCAACCAAGTGATTTGGAGGCACCTCTATTAAAGAAGTTTCTGTTGTGTTCTTTTCTTGGTCTTGTTGAGACGGACAGTTATGCTTTTATTGTTATCCTTTATGCTAGGATTTCTCCTCTATGTAGTTACTTTTCAAAGTTACACTTCAAGGAAACTTGAGTCATGTTTACAATTGAAAAAAATATATAACCACAGATTTGCATTTGGCTTAAAGGCCATACGAAAGATCCCCTTTGTTACCTGAAGTCCACAGAGATGAGGATGCCGTCTAATACAAAACGTGTACTTACTTTCCATGTTCAGGACACTTGTCTTTTAAATTAGGGATGTTAAATTGCATGTAATCCAGTAACTGTGTAGCTGACAATTATTTTGTCAGTTATATGTTTACCCAATAAGCAGCTCTGCATTGAAAGTAGCTTTGGAGCGAGCTGGCAGGCAGGCAGGCTGGCTTGATCCCGGCTTGCGCCAGGTCCCGGCAGCTACCCCTGCTGTAGCTCTGCAAGAAAAGTTATTTAGGAGCCATCAGGCAGGCTGGCTCAGCCCCAGCTCGCATCGGGTCCTGGCAGCAATCCCGGTACAGCTCTGCAAGTAAAGCATTCTAGGAGCCAGTGGGCAAGCAGGCTGGCTCAGTCCTGGCTTATGCCAACTCCCAGCAGCTACCTCCACTGTGGCTTTGCACAAAAAGTTATTTAGGAGCTGGCAAGAAGGCAGACTAAATAACATTTTGAGCAGAGCTGCAGCGGTGGTAGCTGCTGGGACCTGGAATGAGCTTGGAATAAGACATCCTGCTAGCAAGCTTGCTAAAAAAATTACTTTCAGAGCTGGGGAGGGGCGGGGTGGAGGGGGAGGAGGGAGATGTGTTGCTGCTAATACCTGCTTATTGGTTAATCATTTAGCCAGATACACTATTACCTCCCTAGCTAAAATAGATTGTCAAGTGAACCTGTTTGCACTGGTAATTGGTAATTCATTATGGAGGCCTTTGTATTGAGTTATCAGTTTGGAATCCAACATTAAACCACAGTGATCACATATCTACAATTTAACACTGCTTAGTGAATTGAAGCCACCAACTTCTTTCAGTTCCTTTTGGATAGACTGGGTATAATCTCAAAGAAATTGACAGTTATGGGCTTGGAAACCAAATCTTTGTCGCGTGGAGCTGGTTCCTCTTTGTTCAGAATTTGAGATGTTGTTTAGACTGCGTTGAAGTAGTTTCCATTGTCACTATTTATGGTCCTCTTCTGTGGATAAATTCAGAGGTTCTGTCTTCAGGGCTACCAGTTATACTTTTTATAACAGTAAGTTCACTTTAAAAAAAACTGAAGAGAAGGTAAAGAATCCAAGAACACTTGAAGTGGCTATGTAGACTGACTCTCATCTCTTGTTGTAGTTTGCAGATAGAGGATAAGAACTGTTTATAACTAAACGTACTAATGAGAACTGACTTTACTACTGCACTTGTAAATCTACTTACTGCATCACTTGACTAGTCTTTCTTGCCTCAGGAAGGTGCAATTTCCCGGGTTGCCTGTTCTCTATATGATGAAGATTATGTAGCTGTTGCCACCAGGTGAGAGATTTGATTAAACTAATTGTCCCCTTCCTACTCCAAACATATAAGGCAACTCTTCTGGTGTGGATTTGCAAATTTTGAGGCCTTATCTACAAAAGAAAATTGACCTGAATGGTAGCTGCCCATCACTTTTCTAGTAGAGTAATTATTCTGAAGAGTTCCCACAGAAAGAGCTGTTGTGGAGTAACTTATACCATAGCCATGCTGGTCAGTTTGCTCGTTAGCTAGGGCTTGCGACATTTCAGCAACGTATGAAAGTATGTCTCCTGAGTGGGAAAAAGTGAAATGGGTAGCTGAAATTCCAGTTAGTTGCATGTATTTAGCTCACAACTGACACTTCTACTGGCAGTTTCAGAACAGAGGCCAAGAACTGAGTGAGCAACCCTCCCAGTCAGGGCTGATGTACAATGGTAGGTTGCTGTGTGGAAGCATGCAGTGGTCCTACCTTTGGATAAATGTAGCACTTGGATTTTCAGAACTGTCAGTCTAGCACTTTTCATTATCCTAGAATTCAAACATGCAACCTTTTATATTAAAATAAAGTCTTTGTTTAGTTTGCCTCTTTTCCACAAACAGCTTTTCTTCACTATTGGTAGAAATGATGGTCATCTTCGAAAGACCATTTCTCTTAAATGTAAATCTCCTAACTGTTACAGTCAAGGCCTTGTAGTAGTCTGGGAACTCAATCATGAGCGTCGTGGGAAGCCAGAACGGATTTATGTTTCCACTGAGCACAAGGGCAAAAAAATAACAGCTCTTTGTTGGGATACAGCTACGCTTCGAGTTTTTGTAGGAGATCATGTGGGAAAAGTGTCTGCTATCAAGATTAACATGTCTAAACAAGGAAAGGTAAAATGTTACCCATTTTCTATTGCAATGAGAGGAAATTCCGACTGATGGACAGATGAATTTTTGTGTCTGTCATGGTTATCAGCATATGGAAAAGAATTCAGTAGCAAATTAAGTTCTGCTCATTTTGGTGACCAGTCAGGAGTGCTGGATTTTTTTTCCAGATACTGGTATAAATAGTTGGTTTGGTATATGTATGCAGTCCAGCAAGTTACAATATAATGTAAATATTCCAAAGTACATTATCATTCAACTTAGAGATATCATTGACCACTTTTAACAGACACTGAGTTCAGTTTGGATTTTCTGCCCAATGGCACAACTTCTAAAAAGAAGTCTGCGCATAAGTCCACTATTTCTGTCTTGACTATTACTTTAAATAGTGTAGAGTAATGGAAGGATTGATGCTCCTCTGTTTATGGTACTTCTGCACAGTTATAGAATGAGTCTATAGCTGTACAGAATGTACGTCTACATTTACAGCTGCATATAAAGTACAGGCACTGCACGCCTCACTAGCAGTAAATAGTGTAGACATGGCTTAGGAGAGTAGAGTGCCCTCCATGGGGAACACATGAATATATACTCTATGCAGCTCTCTACATGCTCAAGCATTGCCTCCCATGTCTACACTAGGGATGTTAGATGTTGGGTAATTGAGTAGTTGAGTAACTCTATGAATTCTTATCAGATACTCAGCTATTCTATAATCCTAGGCAGTGGGGCTGGCAGCCAGTGTGCTCCGGCCCCACGGCTAGGGAGCCCCTTGCCGCCCCATGCTGTAGCTTCTGCATCAGAGGCAGCAGCATGGGATGCCAGGCACGAGCCAGTCAATGAGGGGAGCCAGTTTAAAAACCAGCTCCACATGCAGCCCAGCTGCTTGCCTCCCCACACTGCTGCCTCTCATACAGAGGCAGAAGCACGGAGTGGCAGCAGCTCCTGTTCAGTGGGGTCCGAGCTCCCCATGGACAGAGGCTGCTCTGCCTACCCTATCCATGGGATTGCTGCTAAGGACGAGCCTCTGTCCACGGAGAGCCCTGCCTCTGTCTGCGGGGAGTTCAGGCCCCCTGTGGATGGAGGCTGCTTTGTGGCAATCTCCCTTGCCCTCCTCCCCTTTCCCCCCCCACGGAGGCAGTAGTGCAGGAGTGGATGAGTGGCATCACGGACCCAGTGCTGAGAGGGGAGGGGAACTGGATTTTAAGTCGGGTCCCCCCAGCACTGGCTCCTGTTTTCCTCCATGTGGGGGATGCCAAGGCTTATCTGTTAATTGTATAGTCGATTGCACGTACACATCCCTAGTCTACACTGCTGTAATTAACAGTGGCGTGTCCTACTGCCAGAGTCCTTTTCCTGCCGCAGAAAGAGGTTCTGGCAGCAGGGAAACGCCTTCTGCTCTGACACCACAATCCCAATCCTATCATGGAAAAGGATGAGGCTTCAGAGCAAGCCTAACCAGTGCTCCCTTGAATGTTGCAGTCCTGCACTTGGGGCATTGCAAGGAGGCATTCGGGATTGCAGCACTGCTCAGGTTTGGTCCAGCCACCTCTTCATCATGGACAGGCCAAATCTGAGTGTTGCTGCAGTCCCATATGCCTGGCTGCAACACCCTGAGTGGATGTATGTCCCACAATCCATACAAGTCAGCTATGCAGGGGCGGCCCGTCCTTATAGGCGAACTAGGCACCAAGTTAAATGGGACACAATGGGGCGCCAAATGGTGGTGCAATATTGTTGAGGAGTTTGGAGGTAGGGGAGCCAACTGCATGGTTCGCCTAGGGCGTCAGTTGCTGGTAGCTAGTCTGGGGCCGCTCCTGCATCTGTGAGAATTATTAATTAATGGTATTTAGACAGAGTTACGATGAAACTTTCTGGCATATGTAGGCAACTTAAACATGAAGCTAAGTTAACTTAGCAGATCCCTATGGGAATATACCTAAGGGAAACTATTGCTGTCTTAAATAAATGAGACACTTACATAGAAAGAGAACTAACAAAAAAAAGAGGACTATGATATGCAACAATGGATATAATATAGGGCTGTGTCTACACTGGCGCGATCTTGTGCCAAAGCAGCCGCTCTTGTGCAAAAACTAGCTGCCTGTCTACACTGGCCGTGTGTTCTTGTGCAAGTATACTGACATTCTAATGTATGAAATCAGTGCTTCTTGCGCAAGAACTATGATGCTCCCGCTCAGGAATAAGCTCTCTTACGCAACTATTCTTGCGCAAGAGGCCAGTGTAGACAGGCAACATGAACTTCTTGCGCAAGAAAGCCCTATGGTTAAAATGGCCATCAGAGCTTTCTTGTGCAAGAGAGCGTCTACACTGACATGGATGCTCTTGCGCAAAAGCACATCTCTTGTGCAAAAGCACATGCCAGTGTAGATGCTCTCTTCTGGAAGAGTTTTTGCACAAGAACTCTTCCTCAAAAGAGTTCTTGCGCAAGAAGCTGCCAGTGAAGACATAGCCTTAAGTGTATATTGATGGGGAAAAAAATTACAAGACGCTGTAGACCAGGCCCCCTTCTTGCAAGCACGTATGTGAATAACTGTGTATGTGGATAGTTCACTGAAGTTTGTAGGGCTATTCATGCACATAAATATTCTCAAATCCAGGGTCTTATTTTGTAGGGGAAGAAACAATGGTGTATGTTATTGGATATTGGGCAAAGTTTAGTTAACATGAACAGTCACAAACAGCTTGAAGTTTGCTATTTTCTGACCTTTGAGCATAGCGCTTCGCTACTAACTTTTTTCCTATAGTTTCTGTGGAATATTATCAACATCAACCTAAGTCCAGTATGTGTTGTTCCATTAGGCAGCAGCTGCTTTTGTAATGTTTCCAGTTCAAGTTATAACCACTGTTGACTCACGTGTAGTTGAGCTTGATTATTTGGACGGAAGATTGCTTATTTCTTCACTTACTCGCTCTTACTTGTGCGATACTGAGAGGTAAGTTCTATGCTAACTGAAAAAGTACCAAGACATATCTTGTATCTGGAAACTGATTCAAATGGATCACTTGAAATTATTACCATTTAGCTGGTCGTACATAGTCATCATCAAAGAGACTTATTGGCATATTGTAGACTAGATGTCACCTGCTTGCAGTATTAACTTAATTCTTTGTTTTGTGTCTGATCTTAGGATTTGGGTTTCATGGTTTTAAAATGAATTATAGCTTTACCTTTAGTTATAGCTCTTTAGAATAGTGTTTAGTATCTGCACAGCACATGCAGTTTGACACATCTACATTTTGAGCCAAGCATAGACAGCAAGAAAAATACTGGTCCTGCTGTGTAGATCCTACTTAGATAGACCCAATTGACCGTGGTCAAATAGCGCAGAAATAATTTAGATTGATAATGCAAAATAAATAGTAAAAATTAATGCAAGAAAGATGCAGCGTTTTCATAAAGTACAAGTGTAAAAGTCATGCAAAACTGACTTGTATCAAGCAAACAGGGTTAGTTTTTGTTAAACTGTAACTATCTCATCACTCTATACTTAGAACTATAATCAGATTTTTTGAGTTAACATAAATGTTACCATATCAAATACAAACTAAGAAATGTTTTGGAAGTTTAGGTTTACGAATGTCCTTTGGTGGTGTGACAAAGTCAGGCAGAGGGCTACAAGAGAATGGTGGAGGGGAAATATATTAGCCCCATAGTAAATAGGTCCCTGCTGTTAGGGTAGACTAGCAAGGGCTAGCCCAGAACCAGCAGGAACCTGTTAAAATAAATCAGGGCATTCAGGGCAATTAAAACATCTTGAGCCAATGAGGGTTTCCAGAAGCAAGGGAGTCAGACTAATCAGAATACCTGAGGCCAATTAACAACCAGTTGAGACTGGTTAATAAGAGCTCCTCTTCAGTTTAGGTTGTGGAAGGAATTTAAAGAGAGAGGGAGATGTGGAGAGCCAGAGAGGAGAAAGTGAAAGCAGGAGGAAGAAGGTGCTGGGGAAGTGGCTGAGGGTTTTGTAGCTGTCAGCTGTTACCATAGATGTTACAGATAGCTGCTATCATAAGGTCCCTGGTGCTGGAACCCGGAATAGAGAGCAGGCCCAGGTTTCCCCACCATCAGCTCCCATTTCAGCACTAGAAAGAGACTGGCTTTGGTACAGGAGTTTCTTGTTCTAGATCACTCGGAGGGGCCACAGAGACTATGAAGTTTGGTTCCCCTCTTTTCCCCATGCTAGCCAATGATGAGAGTAGCTCAACAAACAGCAAGGTGGTGTCTAAATTGAGGGCTACTCTGAGCCTATGAGGCAAGTAATCCCTCCTGACAGCACGGAACCCATCAAGGTTGAGGAGGAGCTTTGTTACAGTGAATACAGTTCTTTAAGGAAATATTAAAATGAAACAGAGCCTTTTTTTTACATTGACTAAACGTATTTTTCCCCCTCCCAGAGAAAAATTCTGGAAAATTGGTAACAAAGAAAGAGATGGAGAATACGGCGCCTGTTTTTTCCCAGTTGGAAAGAATTGTGGGAACCAGCAGCCATTAATATATTGTGCACGTCCTGGGTCAAGGATGTGGGAGGTGAACTTTGAAGGGGAGGTGCTAAGTACCCATCAATTCAAGCAGCTGCTGTCATCACCTCCTCTCCCAGTTATTACTCTAAGGTAGTGTTATCAATGGTGGCTTGTGATAAATTGGGTTATGGTTTCATTCCATGACTTTCTGTGAAAGCAACAATGTGAGAATCACAAAATATAGTGACATAAAGTCATGAACAAACACTTTACCCTACAGCTTTCATTTTGCATCTGTACCATATAGCATCCGCTTGTCCACCCACTTGCATCAAAGAATTGTGTTGTTTTAAAAGGAGGAGTGGGGGAATCCAGCTTCTGACCCATGACAAAAAGTTAATTCTTAAATACTGACTAATGTCATGCTTTCCATTTCAATTTGAAGTCAATTTTTTCTTGTATATCTTTATGTTGGCAGCAGCTATGTGGAGGAGTGCTGTAAGAATTGATTTCTTTATTTCATAGGTGTCAAGTATCAGAGGGGTAGCCGTGTTAGTCTGAATTGCAAAAGCGACGAGGAGTCCTGTGGCACCTTATAGACTAACTGAAGTGTAGGAGCATAAGCTTTCGTGGGCAAAGACCCACTGACGAAGTGGGTCTTTGCCCACGAAAGCTTATGCTCCTACACTTCAGTTAGTCTATAAGGTGCCACAGGACACCTCGTCGTTATTTCATAGGGTATGTCTACACTACAGCGCTAATTCGAACTAACTTAGTTCGAATTAGTTAATTCAAACTAAGCTAATTCGAACTAACGGATCCAGACTAAAAAACTAGTTTGAATTAGCGTTTTGCTAATTCGAACTAGCATGTCCACATTAAGTGGACCCTGAACCGGGGTTAAGGATGGCCGGAAGCAGTGCCGGCAGGGCATCAGAGGAGGACTTAGAGCGTGGAGATGCTGTCTCAGGCTAGCCGAGGGCTGTGCTTAAAGGGTCCCGACCCCCACCCTGGACAGACAGTTCTCAGGGGTGCCCAGCTTGCAAAGCAGCCCTGGCTTGGATTGCCCGGACTACCCACACTGGGCACATCACACCACTCGGCCATCAGCCCGGCTGCAGTTGCCGCAGGCTGCCATCTGGGGAGAGGGGGTAACTGGGGGGCTGCAGGAGAGCTTCCACCCCCAGAAGCCTGCAGAGCCAGCCCAGTCCTCCCCATCGGGGGCTCGTGCCCCATTCCTCTCACCTCCTTCCACTTACCCTTCCCTAGCCCCTCTTCTTGATGTAGAAAATAAAGATAATGTGTCTTCCAAAATGGATTCTGTCTTTATTTAACAAAACTGGGAGAGACTGGGAAAAGGAGGTGGGAGAGGGGAAGAGAGAGGGTGGGAGAGGGGAGGGCAACTAAAATGATCAGGGGTTGGGAACAGGTCCCATATGAAGAGAGGCTAAAGAGACTGGGACTTTTCAGCTTAGAAAAGAGGAGATGGAGGGGGGACAGGATAGAGGTCTCTAAAAGCAGGAGTGTGGTAGAGAGGGTGCATACAGAAAAGTTCTTCATTAGTTCCCATAAAGAAGGACTAGAGGACACTAAAGGAAAGGAATGGGTAGCAGGCTTCAAACTAGTAACAGAAAGTTGTTCTTCACAAAGCAAAGAGTCAACCTGTGGAACTCCTTGCTGCAGGAGGCTGTGAAGGCTAGAACTGGAACAGAGTTTAAAGGGAAGTGAGATCAAGTCATGGAGGTTGGGTCCATGGAGTGGTATTAGCCAGGGGGTAGGAGTGGTGTCCCTGCCCAAGGTTTGTGGAAGGCTGGAGAGGGATGGCACGAGACAAATGGCTTGGTCACTGTCTTTGGTCCATCCCCTCCAGGGTCCCTAGGGTTGGCCGCTGTCGGCAGACAGGCTACTGGGCTAGATGGACCTTTGGTCTGACCCAGTACGGTCATTGTAAGCGCAGGGTCGGGGGTCTCAGTGGACCCCCTTGATTCTCTTGCACACCTGCTCCTGGGTGGCCAGGCTGGCAGCTCTCCTGCCCTAGCTGGCCACTTTCCTGTGCCTAGTGTGGAGATCGCGGACGAGGTCCACGATGTCCGCACTAGCCCAGGCGGGTGCCCGCCTCTTGCAGTCCCGGGCAAGCTCCCAGGAGCCGCCAGCCTGGTCCCGGGAAGAGGGGGAAGGCTGGGGGGCATCTGGTTGGTGGCTCGATCCGTGCCAGGTGCAGGGTCTGCTGGCTGGGTGCTGGCAGGCTTGCATCTGGCACGGGCACCGTAGCCAGACCATGCCCCTTTAAGGGGTCCGGGGCCGGGAGGGGGGCAGACGAGTTTCCCTGGTGCTGGCCAGAGTGGCCACCAGGGAAACCTGGGGAGGGCTAGCCTCCCACTAGTTCGAATTAAGGGTCTACACAGCCCTTAATTCCAACTAGCTAGTTCGAACTAGGCTTAATCCTCGTGGAATGAGGATTACCTAGTTCGAACTAAGCGCTCCGTTAGTTCGAATTAAATTCGAACTAACGGAGCGCTAGTGTAGCGCCTATGAAGGTTAGTTCGAACTAACTTTGTAGTGTAGACATACCCATAGTCATTTTCAGCTTCCAGTAGGAAGTAGGAGTAGCGAATGGTCATCACATTTGATTAGAAAAGTGAATCTACACTTTTTGAATTTTGGGTACATTTTTTCATAGCAAACATGCTATCGAAGTTAAAGACTAGTGGTGTGCAAGAGGCTGTCTTTCTGGGGGGTTGCAACGCCAGGCTGGCCACCATTTTGTTTTCGTGGCTTGGTGCCTGACATATGCGCAGCAGGGGGCGGGGAGAGTGATAGGGGAGCGGACCAGCGCTTGAAATTAAAGGAGGTGCAGCAGAATGTTCTGGCCGACATTTGTGGGGTTTTGTGTTTTATTTTTGTGGTGTTTACTTTTTTGATAACCAAAATTTTCCCGGCCCTGGGGGTTGCAAATTGAAAAAGGTTGAGCACCACTGTTATAGACTACAGTGTTGTCTTTGGATGCTCTGAAATAACTATTACTAAATGGAGAGCTGATGTGTTTTGTAATTGGAATGAATTATTGTCAATTGCCATTTAGATATTCTGTTTTATATAGGATGGATCCTCAGTATAATACGTCTATCTGCTCCTACCAGTCTTTGCCTTTCCCAAAACTGTTGTATTTGACGTAAGTATTTACCAGCAGTCTGCTTTATTAACAATATTGTCTTTGTGTTAGCTTCCCTCACATCCCTTCAAATTAACATCACGTAAAGCCCATGAGCAATAGTATTAATTTGTTTATCCTCTTCTTCTATGCTCCAATTTTTCTTAATCCTCTTCTCCTTCACCTTCCCCCCGCAAAAAAACAACAGCCAAAACCCCCAACCCATGTTGTCTAGAGAAGTAGTTTCAAAACTTTAATGACTGTTCTTTTAGTTTCTAGGTTTGTTAAACAAAATATAAATATATACTAACTTTCAACATTTCCACTGAACATATTTTTATGGGTTCACAGTTTCATGTAAATCTTCAAACCTTGTCTGAAAGTCAGGTTTTTAAATATTTTAAATGTAATATCTATAAAAATAATCTTACCTGAATTACTTTTATGCAGGCTTGGTTAAAGACTAGAGAAAACAGAGGTGTAGGGAAAGGAGGCTGTGTCTTAAAGTTCAAATCTCATCTTCTCTAAATAAAAAATAATCAAAGATTAATTAAACATATTTTTAAATTGAGTACTCTGGCAAGATAATTTCCTTCTGAAATGAATACATTCAAATTTCTTAAAACAATGCTTAATACTTTTTGTTTGCTTACAGAGAGCATTGTGTTATGACATGGACAGAAAGAGGAATTTATGTCTTCATTCCTCAGAATGTTCAAGTTTTACTTTGGAGTGAAGTAAAAGGTGAACTTTAAGGAACTTAAGTTTTTGCTGCATTGTTCATTACAGTTTGACTTTCAAATCCTGTACTTACAGTCGAGCAAACCAATTTCCATTTCCACAAGGTGTTAACACTCACTAATAACTTTATAGTTAATCAGCAAATTGTATGGCAATTTTTTAAATTATTATAAAAAACTCTTTGAAAATGAATTTTTACAAATTCTCTGTTTGGGTGCTTGTGAAATGAGTGGTTGGGGACAGTGTATTGAATCTCAGAAATAAAATGACCAAATGTGATGCAATGAAATATCACTAATATTGCAGTTTCTTTTCCTTACTACTTACTCCATTTTATCTCTCTCTCTAAATATATTTAAAAAAAAATGTCCTGTGGGATGACAGCGAGACGTTGTAAGTCACTCTGTCACCACATCCCCAATTCCAAGCCCAGAACATGTTGGTCTGTTCTCTTCCTCTCCCCCCCCCTTTCCTCCCCAAGAAACGGCCTTTTGCCACACTACCAGCAGCCTTCCCTGCTGACCAACCTCTTCCCCAGCAGCCCCTCCAGGCCTGTACATATGGGGGGGGGGGGGTGCAAGTGCACTCTCCCCCTGGCCCTCCAAGTAAGTGTGAGGCTGGGGTGGCACGTTGCCCTAGCTTCCCTCCCCCATGTTCTGGTTGAGGGGTGAAAGCCGTGAGCCGGACAGCCCCAGGAGCCATGCAGGCTCTTCTTTCCTTCCTCCCCGGTGGTCTCCCCCTCTCCAGTGTTCTGCGCCCCCTCCCCTGCTCCCTTCACTCACAACCTAGCTTGGGGGGAGAGCTAGGGCTGGTGTGCCAGGACCTGGCCCAGCCCTGCCCAGCAGTGGCGTGGGTGAACTAGGGCCAGGGTGGTCTGGGCCCTCCCTGGAGGCCGGGAGGAAGCAAGAAAGAGCTGAGGAGGAGGGGCAAGAGAGAGCCAGGGCCACCCCGACTGGGGGGAGGGGGCAGTTTGGCAAGCATAGTGAGCAGCGGGTGCAGCCCCCTAGTTATCTTTCAAAGAATATCTGATGCGGCTCTGATCCTAATAGACTTTTTTTTTCAACGTTCTTCCAAATTGTGTTTAAAATTTTAGAAACTAAATCATTAACAAGCGACTAATTAATTTTAAATAATGAGGTCTGTCATTTTGCTAGATAGTCTATGCATTTTGTTTTTCTTTGAAAATATGTGTACATAAATTATTACATACTTCTGAGTAACTCAGCAAAGGTCAAAAGAGTCTTAGATTTTAATTGTATGCAATAATAATTGTACATTAACATAGTGCCAGTTACTGTTATCCCATATTCTACAGGAATGGAAGTTTGTCGTAGTCATTAGTAGGTAGATTGAAAAGTGCAAACTATTTCCAATGTGGTTGTGATCACGTCAGTCCCAGGATATTAGAAACACAAAATGGCTGAGGTAATGTATTTTTATTGAATCAACTTTTGTTGGTGAGAGAGACAAGCTGTTTAGCTTACTCAGAGCTCTTTTTCAGGTCTGGGGAACTTACTCAAGAGTGTCTCTGCTAAATCTGTTCTATGTTGTATTGGTCCAAAAAGACCAAATGTCTGTCCAATGAAAGACATTATCTCACCCATTTTCTCTCTCTAAATTGTTTCCAAGTTTACCCTGAAATGGAAAGGAACGCTGTTAGTACATTCACCATAAAGCCTTTCTGCTCATCTGTTTTTTATAGATATACAGGACATAGCAGTGTACAGAAATGAGTTATTCTGTCTACATACGAATGGAAAAGTCTCGCACTTCTCTCTTCTGCTAGTGGAGCGCTGTGTAGAACGTCTGCTAAGAAGAGGTTTCTGGAGTCTTGGTGCCAGAGTCTGCTGTCTCTTCCAGAACTCTATTATTTCTTGCAGAGTAAGTTAGGACCTCTTTTCACCTCTCTGCTACAGCTATTCAGTTGAGTCCTTTTGTCCTAAACCATATCCTATAAAACTCTACACTTTGGATTTTGGAGCTTTGTCATGTTGAAATGCGATCATAGAACTAATCAGCAACAACTCCTTTATTAGAAAACTTAATAACTTTAACATCTGTGGGTAGTAAGCCAAACCCAGTCTGTTTAATATGAAGATTATAAGTATTAACAAACCTCTTGCTTTTTTATTGTTAGGCAAGAAAAATTTTGCCTCTAGACAGATTAGAACACTTGAAATCACAGCTGGACCTCTCAACCCAAAGTGATGTCATTAGCCAACTGGAAGAATTGATTTCAAAGCTGGAACCTTTAGATTCTGCATGCAGCAGCAGAAGGAGCAGTATTTCATCACATGTAGGTGTATATAAACTTGATTTTTTTCCCCTAGTTGAGTTCTTCCTCATTTTGTATAAGCTTATATATTGCCATCTGTGACTGTGGTGATACTCAGAATTTATCAAGACAAACTAAAAAAAATAGGGCAGACAATCCTCAAAACTGGTGGTTTATTATAATACTTAGATTCAACAACTTCTATAATGCTCTTCTGGTTCCCTTTAAACAATACAGCCTTTGGTTCCCACCCGGACAGAAAAATGTATATGGTGAGGATTATTTAAAACTTTATTCACCATATATCAAGTTTTGCCAGTCCCCAAGAATCAGACACATGACCCATCAGGTCAATGATGTTTTCGGCTCTTATCCAAATACATGCTTACAACTAATTCTTATTAACTAATCAAAGATTACTTAAAAATAAAAAGGTTATTGTGGTTAAAAATAATTATACAAGCAAATATGAATACAAGTTTTTAGGTCAGTTTCATATTAGAGCTGGTGAGGAATTTTTAAAATTCCTTCCAGAATCAGTTCACTAGGTTGTAGTGCAATAAGCAGTCAATGTATAGCATTTGTTCAAAATTTTTCATGAGAATTTGCATGGATAATTCGGAGTACACCCGGAGACCTCAGTCTTGCTACTTTGAACAGGGCTGGGCAAGAAAACAATGGCAGTTCACCCCTGGCAGGTCGCCGCCACTATATTTACCTGCACCTCTGTAGGTACAGGAGATTGTAGCTCACGTTGGCCATGGATCACCGTTCCCAGCCAATAGGAGCTGCGGGAAGTGGCGTGGACTGGGACACTGCTTCCTGCAGCTTCCATAGGCTGTGGCCAGTGGGAGCTGCAATCACTTGGCCTTGAAGAGGCACAGGTAAATATAGCTGCAGCCGCCTGCCAGGAGCTAACGCTGGTGAACTGGATTCGACTTGTGGGCCAGTATTTGCCCATCCCTAAACTTGAACTCCCTTCTCAACGTTTAAGCTGATTTGAGATAGTAAGGATCAGGCCCTGCCCTTTATAGCTAAAGCTCAGCAGACTCTTGACAGCAAATGATCACAGCAGGGGCCTTTCAGGATTAAGAATAGGCAGCATATAATGTTTCTTTGAAAGTAAACTTCTATTTCCTATGAATACACAGATAAATTAATTGCATTGATTAGCATATCACAGTTATCCATTAAAATGTATCATTGGTACTGTAGCATACTACAAACTTCAAAAAGAAATAGACAATGATATTGTTACATCTCAAGTCTCATCTAAATGTTAATATCCCTTTTTGATCTCAGAATCAATAGAACATAGTAATGAAACATTATAGACAGGAGCCAAAGTTTAGCATCTACAAGTTAATTAGATCACATTGTTAAACTTCTAATAAGACATAAGTAAACAGACAATACAATTAGTATCTGCTTTTACTTCTCTAACAATACAGGTTTATATTTCAAGAACTGTGGTCTGTTAAACATGGCTTTCTTAAGGAAAAGTCCACACAAGGAATGGTCCTATTTACCATTTCATTTCTATTCTAGTATGTCCCTAAAGCAGGGCTGGGCAAGATGCGACCTAGGGGCTGGATCTGGCCCACTAACACTTTGATCCAGCCCACAGGCTACATCTGGCTGTTTTCTATTTATATCCTGCTGTCTGTGCCACTGAATTTCCAGGTGCTGGCTCAGGCAGCAGGATCCTATTTAACTAGCTCACAGTTGCAGCACTACCCCAGCAGGGGCTGGAGTCATGAGCCCTTTAAATAGCCTGCCAGGCAATGTAGTAGCAGGGCCAGAAGCCGTGAGCCCTTTGCTGTGTTTTTAATTGAAAGCCTCTGGCCACAGACACTGTGCAGGGAGGCTAGTCCCCAACCCCATCCCATCTGCCCCAAGCTCCACCCTTTTTGGGTGTGGAGCCAGCCCATGACCATGTACCAAAATTCATTGAGGCCCCCTTGTGAAAATTATTGCTCACACTTGCCCTAAAGGCTGACTTTTTTAATCATTGAGCTTGCTGGTTAGTTAACCCATGCTGGCTTAGTGTCATGCCATCCTTCACTCTGCAGATGAGTAAAAAGGGTCATCTTATATTTGCCTTTTTTCACTGATAGTTGTTGATAGTTAGGGTCATGAGGTCAGGGAAGTAACATTGTTTATTGAACCAACTTCTGTAAGTAAAAGGTACAAGCGTTAGCTATATCGAGCTCTTATTCAAGTTTGGGGAAAGAAATCAGAGTGTCTTAGCTAAATCCAGTTTGGGATAGATTGTTAAACATAATGGGGTAACTCATGTAGAAGATGTAGAAGGTCCCTTGAAAAAATGTGGGCAATTGAGGGTCAGACTTTTATGTGTAATGAGTTTAAAGTGGGCAGTTAAGAGTAACGGGCAGGGATGAGGGGTGTTACAAATTGTTGCAATGAGCCAAAAAAGCATATCTCTGCTGCTGCAATGATCAGTACCTCACACAGCACATCTTTTGAAATTTGTGCATCCTACACATGCTTATCACAAGATGTGGCAAACTTCATTCAGTACATTAAATGCCCCAAAACAACTTTGAGTGAAACCTGTCAATTATTACAGTCTTGAATACACTCTTACAGAAAAATAAGACAAAAACATATTGCCTATGGGCAAACTTTCCTCATAAAATGATTGCGCTATATCTATTCTTTGAATTTTTGTTCTCAGATGCCTCGAAAGATGGGCCTGGAAACTTAATAGCTCTGCTATACAACAAAAACACAAACTGGACAGGGACTCTGGTTTTATGGTCCATTACCAGAGTCTCGGCTTGACAAAGCCTTGCCTGGGATGATTTAGTTGGGATTGGTCCTGCTTTCGGCAGGGGACTGGACTTGATGACCTCCTGAGGTCTCTTCCAGCCCTATGATTCTATGAAAGATGGGCCTGGAAACTTAATAGCTCTGCTATCTAACAACAACACGAACTGGACAGGGACTCTGGTTTTATGGTGCATTACAGCAATCTGAAATACCTCATCCCTCAACTGCCTACTACCCTTTATTGTCCACTTCAAATCCTTGATGCATAACAATCTAACCCTCTGCCTATTTCCTTTCAAGCGGCTTCTGACAACATGCATTACCTTAACAGTGTGTCCCATTGGTACTCATGTACTCTGATTTCTTTCCCCAGATCTAAGAAGAATAGGGTTACCAACTGTCCTGCAAACCCCTGCCCTGTCCCTTTGGCTCATCCTCTATCCTGTCCCTTCTGAGACCCCACCCCTATTCAGTTTCACCAGACTGTGGAAGAGGGTTGCGGTACAGGGATGGCGCAGGCTTTGGAAGGGAGTTTGATTCTGGGAGAGGATGAGGTGTTGGGCTCTGGGCTGGGGAAGGGATGTAAGATATGGAATGGAGTTGCAGTACAGGCTTTGGGCTGAGGAAGGGGATTGGGGTACAGGAGACAGTGAGGAGTGCAGACTGTTGGGTAAGGGGTGTAGATTTTGGGATGCGGGAGGGAGGCAGGAATTGGTGCTTACCTTGGACAGCTCTCGAAAGAGACCAGCACGCCATCTGGCAATGGCTCTTAGGAGTGGGGCTAAGTGGGTCTCCAGTGGGAGCTGCAGAGATGGTGCTCAGATGCTCTGCTCCCACCAGAGGCTTCAGAGATTATGCCAGCTGCTGCTGGGAGTTGCATGGAGCCAAGTCAGATGAGGGAACCCACTATAGCTCTGCTGGTATGACAGACACTTACCACACACAATCCCCCAGTTTGGCTGAAGTAGTCTCCAGGAGATAGCATGTGATTCCAAGGAGACTTCCAGTGAAAGTGGGAGGATTGGCAACCTTAGAATAAGACCTCTGCATAGCTCAGTCAAAAGCTTTTACTTTCCACCAACAGGAGTTGGTCCGGTAAAAGGTATATGAATGGAGATTGCCTATCTCCTAGAACTGGAAGGGACCTTGAAAGGTCATCGAGTCCAGTCCCCTGCCTTCACAGCAGGACCCAGTACCATCCCTACCTCACTGATCTCGTCTTTTCTATATCCTGGGATCAACATAGCTACAACCAAACTAGGGACGTGAAAGTTGAACTGGTTAACCAGTAGGCCTCATGCTTAAAGGGTGAGGCTTACTGTTTAAGATTAATTGGCGGGGCTGGAGCAGCTTCCTGTCTGTCATGGACAGGGGGATGCTCCTGCCATTTCCACAGGACCCACTGCAGGCAAGGTCTGCTCTAGCGCATCCCCTGCCTGTGGCAGGAGGAGGGGAAGAGGTCCTTCCAACCCAGTGGTAGGCAGGGTCCAAGCTGGGTTAGAGCATCCCTCCCCACTTGCCTTCTTAATCAGTTAACCAGTTAAACAATATTTTTAACTGGTTAGCCAATTAAATAGGATTTTACATCTCTAAACCACAATGCAAGATGCTTAGGGTGTCTGTTACTAGCCAGAGTATTTGGGGTAGGAACTTACAGATGTTAATTATGCAGTTTTCTAGATTTGTAAGGGCATGATTTGATAGATTTAATGTTCATCTTGGGCTACTTAATTCTGTGACCCACAATGATTCCTGCATTATAGTGTTTCTCTTCTAAAGCTCTATTTCAGAGTGCCATAGTATTCTTCAGAAAGAGTTGATGTGTGGAAATGTGATATTCTTTAAGCCTCTAGTACTGTCTTAGGGTATGTCTACACTTGCACCCTCTTTCGAGAGAGAGATGCAAATGCAGCTGAGCGAAATTGCAAATGAAGTGCAGATTTGAATTTCCTGTGCTTCATTTGCATAATCGCAGACTGCTCCTATTTTGAAAAACCCTTCTTCTGAAATAACCCTTATTCCTCATACAACGGGGTTTACCGGTTATTTTGGAAGAAGGGTTTTGTTCCGAAATAACTGTGTCTACACAGAGTTTATTTCAAAATAGGGTATTTCGAAATAGCGCTGGTTCACGATTATGCAATGAAGCACGGGAAATTCAAATCCATGCTTCATTTGCAATTTTTCTCAGCTGCACATGAATCCCTCTCTCAAAAGAAGGTGCAAATGTAGACATATCATTACTCCTGTAGCTGATTTGGGTGGTGGCCCTAACTTTTATTAAGTTGTAAAAAGGAAAAATACGTTTCATACTTAGTACTTAACATAACTGTTTTCATCTTTGAGTGTTGGACAACTAATTATTCTCACTACATCCTGTGAGGTTACCTATGTGTAGAGATGCAGAAACGTGCGATGCAGAAATACGCAGCTTGAGCTGAGCCACAACCGGGGAGAGACACGTGTCTTGGAACAAGCTATGGAGAGTCTATAATTGCATTTACAATTGTTAGCTAGCCAGTTATTTAAAAATCCGTTAACTGCAATTATACCACAACCAAAACTCCCAGTGCAGAGAGGAAGTGACATACCCAAAATAGTGTGGCTTTGTGAAACATGACATTAAAACTGTAGAGTTATTAGTTCCTTATCTTGTACTCAGCCCAACAGACTTGCAGGTTTGTTTGTAGTTACTCTTCCTTATAAAAGTTGCATTTTAACTCTTACTTCAGTTTCTGTATAAACATACAATGTGGCATACTCCTCTGCATACAAATATCAGCATACATGTGTTCGTTTCCACAATTTCAAATTAAAAGACCTGTTGGTGCACTGAATTCTCAGTGTAGTTGAATGAGAGGATATTTTTGTGCCTTGTGTAACTTTATTATTTGCCCGACAGGAAAGTTTCAGTGTCTTAGACTCTGGAATTTATCGTGTTATTAGTCGAAGAGGCAGTCAGTCAGATGAGGACTCTTGTTCCCTAAACAGCCAAACGCTGTCAGAAGATGAGAGACTTAAAGAGTTTACTGCACACCAGGAAGAAGAGCAGGTGGAGCTTGGTAATGGCTTCCCATAAAAATATGCTTTTCAGTTGCATTCTTTGTGTTCGGTGATATGATGTTTAAAACAACAACAAAACCCTTCCGAGTTATAACTTCCACTTGTCTTCCACCATTTAGGTATCTCTGATTAAACCCTGTAAACTGCTGGGTGAATCACATATGCCACCTCTTGCTAGTGGTAAACCTAAAGTCAGCTCTTCTGTGGCCTCTTGTGGTAAAACCTTGTAGTGAAATCTTTAGAGGTGAGATCTCAGCATGCAGTAAATGGCAAAACTCCCATTTACTTCAGTGGAGCCAGGATATCACTCAAGTTTTCATTTTCTATGGGTAACACAGCTAGGTTATTGTTAGCATTAAAACAGACCATCCTCCATCAGTGTTAATCCAGCCTCTGCTAGCCAGATTGCTGCTTTTTTTTGGGGGAGGGGGAAGAGATCCGTTTTCTAGCTCTCATTGAGCCAGGCCTTCTATTGATGCCAGGGAGCTGGTAGGCGTGGGTCAAGAACTTTTAACTTTCTTGTAGAGTTTCTTTCCTGGGTGTTTTTGGAGGTGATTCTCTCCTGTATGTTTGTACATTTTTGTATGGGGGATGCAACCTTTTGAAATAATAGCCCTGTTATGCCACCCAGCCACCTTTTTTCTTTCCTTTTCCTTTTCCTTTTCCCAACAAATACCCAATTCTGGACAAAAGTTAGAGGCTTTTCTGGTTTTTCAAGGGGTAATGTGATCTCTCCTCTCTGAAAAACATACCATTATAAGTAGCTCCTTTTTGTGGTGTTAGAGAAAGTTCAAGCTGGGGAGGCAGTAGACTGGCCTGCAGACAGAGATGCTCCTGGACTTGTGCCAGAAATATACTCCAGGACTATAAGGTTAGGGATTTTTTTTAATACATGTTGTCTGTTCAGATCCACCATAAGAGCTGGATGAGGCAGACTTGAAGGCCCACTCCTATTAACTCTTAAACTCTTTCCACTTCACCCTCCCAATTTAGAGCTGCTATCTGAGACAGTATGGGGTCCCTTCTCATCAGGGAATCAACGGGTATGGCTTTTGTCGACAAAAGGTGTTATTCCTCGTAGAATGAGGTTACAGCTGTCGGCAAAACTGCTGAGTTCTGTCAACGTTATGTCGACAGAACTCAGCAGCAGTGTAGACAAAGGTATAGTTTTGTCGACAAAAATGTACTTTTATCCACAAAACCATGCAGTCTAGACACACCCAACCTGCTCTCTCCTGTAGAATGGGAGTGTCCCTTTTGTTCTTCCTGATCTTGGCTTGATCCTGCTCTGATTAGTCAAGAGGGAAAGTGAAGCATGCAGCTGAGACAATAGACTCATTCTTTCCTAAAATCTAGGTGGATTATACCCAAGTCTATGAAAACAAGTTAGAATTTCTTTAGTCTCTCTTTTCAAGAAATCTGTTTGGTGTTAGGAACTATAATTTCGTAATGCATCTTTTTTTTGCCAAGGGGTTGATAGACTTCCTCACAATGTGTCAAGCAAGAAAATGTGGAAAAAATGAAGGTTTAAGGACTACTATTTATCTGTCTTTAGGTAGTTTTGTACTGCTAATAAATGCATGCTTTGTGGCCATAAACTTTTCACTTGTCATTTTGTGAGATTTGTTCACCCCTCTTTATTTTTTTAGTTGTCATCTTAATGTATTTCAGAGAGTCAAATTCTCAAGTGAAGAGACTTGGTTTTACATGTTTGGAGTTAGAGCTTTTCCTATTGTTGCTCAGCTAATGAACACAAAGCGGCTAGTTATTTCAAACTATTATAGTTCTAGATGCTTCTGCATCTTCGTGCATATGAACTTCATTTGTTGCTTTAGACAGTTTCCTGAGAGAAACACTTTAATGAATGCTGCCTTCTAGTCTGCATTGTAATTGCTTTCTCTCTTCCCACTACATGGCAATTAGTCTTGAAATTGGTACTTTTCTACTTAGTGAACAAAAAGTTTGTTTCCACACAGGATCTCCATTTGTGAATGTTAGGGTATGTCTACACTACCACCCTAGCTCGAACTAGGGTGGTTAAAGTAGTCATTCGAAGTTGCAAATGAAGCCGGGATTTAAATATCCTGGGCTTCATTTGAATCTTGCCGGGCGCCGCCATTTTTAAATCCCCGTTAGTGCGGACTCTGTG
Source organism: Pelodiscus sinensis (assembly GCF_052426305.1). NCBI lineage: Eukaryota > Metazoa > Chordata > Testudines > Trionychidae > Pelodiscus > Pelodiscus sinensis. The sequence continues at coordinate 114,125,450 of NC_143056.1, read as the reverse complement.
CCCGCGGCTACACGCGGCACGGAGTAGGTAGTTCGAATTAGGCTTTCTAATTCGAACTACCGTTACTCGTCGAGGAAGCCTAATTCGAACTACCTACTCCATGCCGCGTGTGGCCCCGGGCACGGAGTCCGCACTAACGGGGATTTAAAAATGGCGGCGCCCGGCAAGATGCAAATGAAGCCCGGGATATTTAAATCCCGGGCTTCATTTGCAACTTCGAATGACTACATTAACCACCCTAGTTCGAGCTAGGGTGGTAGTGTAGACATACCCTTAGGTACTATCTAGAATCCCTTTACCACAGATACAAGAGTAGTGCAGCTCCTTTTTAAGAGAGAGAAACTTTTAGTTTTGAGGGGCTAGTAAGGGCATTGTCGCCATTACTCAAAATAATCATTTTACTTTAAAAAAAAAATTCACTTTGTACATGTCTTTTTCTTGTATTAGGATATGATTTAAATGCAAACACCCCACTGTTCCTAAACTCTGAAATAAGAGATGTCACTAGGCTGCCTATAAGCTATTGTCTGTGCTTTTAGCTGTAACTAGGTTTTAGTTTGACCTCCTCAGCCTGCATCACAAAGGGACCAAATCACGTGGTAGTTATTGGTATACAAAATAGCAGTATAGGTGTGGGGTGGTCTCTTTTGGTTACTCATTTTCTTCAGTCAATATGAAGAGCCACAGTGTTTGGGTAAAGTTACACATTTATACCTCCTTACATTTTGACACCTTAGTAATGGCTGTTCTGCACAGACATGTATATTTAAATGCAATCTAATGTCCATGCAATATCACTACATTTTGATATGACATGTTAACTTTTTTTTTTGGGAGCCATCTTGGTTACCTGGTGAAAATAGCATGGAGATGTAACCTCAGGCTAGGCCAACAATCCATGTACAGAAGATAGTCAGCCACTCAGTGTTCTCTTACTTGCCATTGATTTGTTAGTTGCATCTTAATCTGTTGGATCTTTTATTTGATAAATAGAACAAATACATACTAGGTCTAAAGTAAGAAATGCTGAGATTGCCCTTGATCCCAACAACTGTGTGTATATTCTAGTCCCTATCCTATGCTGTCCCCATTCTCATAAAAAAAATCCATTACATAACTTGCAAGTAAAAAAGAAAACAAAATTTAGGCCACAGAAGAGTAAAATTTCCCAATTAAAGGAAAGCATGGGTCATAATCATGATTGAATTATATGTTTCATTGTCAACTCATTTTTCATAATTTTATTATTTCAATTCCATTTGTTAGACAACGTATCTCATGCTTCTGTGGTGGTTGAGACTGATCGGAATGAGACTTTTCTCCCATTCAGTATCCCATTGTCATTTCGTTCACCTTCTCCTCTGGTCTCCCTCCAGGCTGTCAAGGAAAGGTAAAAATCCTAGGATATTTGTTCATCCATTACATTCCTTTTTTTTTCCTGAATACCATTGTTATGCATAGTTTGCTTAAAGATAAAATGTTACATAAAATATACAAGATTAACTTTCCTATCAAATCTGATTTTAATTCTTACCCCATTGAAGACAATGGGAGTCTTGTCAGTGACTTCAGTTAAGCAAGGATTTAACTCTTGAGTTTTAAATGGAGGTTAAGAATACATGCTATAATCTAGTGGCTAATGTTTACTTTCAATGTATTGACTGTGGTTATGGGGTTTAGCATTTTGGTACTTAGATTATTTAATATTTTAAGGAACTGCTGGGTATTTCAATGATGGTATGTATTACCAAAATATGTGCCTCCATTTTGCACTTTCCAAATACCAAGCTCTATCCTTTTGGAAGAAGTTGGTTACCAGGTATGTTAAGTTTTACACAGGCAGAAAATCAAATCCGTAAGTATTCATGTGCTACATTCTGGTTACACCAGTTTAAAGGTTTGCATCAACTATTGTATTTTTTTATTTTGTAGTCTATAACAATTTCCCTTTGACACTATCTTAACATCAGTATTCTACTGGGTTTAAACTAGGGATGTAGGCGACTAGTTGTCTATATGATAAGCAAAAGCTTATTGGATAGTCAACACACTAATCGACTAGTTGCTCTCCCTTTCTTCCCCCCCCCCCCCTTGCTTCCTCTATCAGAAAGAGACAGCAAGATGGGGGGAAGAAGTGGGGATGCTAGTTCTTGCCGACTAATTGACTAGTCAATGGAAATCCCATCAACTTTCAATTAGTTAGTAAAAATTTAACATCCTTAGTTTAAACTCATTCCCTCTTCTTTTTGCACGGAAGTTCTTTTTGAGTTATACTGTGTCACCACTGGGAGGGGCTCTTTGAGTGCTGAATGTTAACTGTTTAATCAGAGAATTTAGGCGTTCTACTTTGAGTGATTGCATGTGTCCATTCCACTGTAGTGGTGTGTGTGCCTCACACACTTGTCAGAGATCCTTTTCCTATCGGTATCGCAAGCACTCGCTACCATCACGTGCCACTGCTTGCAAAAGTAACAGGACAAATCTGCATCCGACCTCCTTACCTCCCCTCCTCCCCCCACCCCCGGTGATGATGGTTGGAGCATTTCCTGTCTTATTTCCCTCACTCTTTGTATATAGTCTGTTTAGTTAGTTATACTGTATGACTAGGGTTTGGTTACAGTTTCTAGATTCTTTATGAATCACATTTTGATTTTCGGTAGTAGTCCTCTCTCTCTCTGAAGAAGTGGCATTTTCGATTGTGTTAACCTCAGCCAGGAGAGTGGTTGAATTCAGAGCCTCCTTATTCAGTTTTCCATAAGGATTGTCCAAAATTCTTGACAAAGGTGGTTTCAAGTTTCAACATTAAGTAGGCAATTTATTTGCCAACTTTCCCCCCAAAGCCTACATATGTACAGAGGTGTCATTGGTTGGATGTGAGGAGAGCATTAGCCTTTTAATTGGGCTGCACCATACCCGTCCGCTCCAAACACAATTATTTGTCATGATATGCAGACAGGATGAAAGATCAGCCGGTTTCCACTTAAGAAATCCAGGATAAAATCCTCTCTTGTGCTTGTTTGTGCTGCCAGCTGTCATTCTACTTCTTACCTACAGTTTTGGCTCATTCAATGATAGCATTTGCACAGCAGCCCACTCAGGCATCCATTCTCCATTGGCTGCTCATTATGTAATTTTCCAAAAGTCGAAGAAAGATGTCAGTTTTGGATGGGTTGTTCCGTCATAACTATTCAGGTAGTCTCTGAGCTCATCTCTGCTTTTGACTTACTTACGGTGGAATGGACATGTGCTGTTGTTGGAAGAAGAAAAAATGGATACCTGTCTGGAATTGTTCTGTGAACTGTTGCATGTGTACACTCCACACGCTCCTTCCTATCTGTATCCGAGCCTATTTGGGAAGAAGGAACTGAGCAGGTACATGGGTGGCTCCTTCCCCTCATACCTACATGTAATACTGCATGATGTTAGAGGGTGCTTGAGTTGCTTCAAAGGGTACTGCTGAGGAAAAAAATTTCCAACGTTTGCATGAGCTGTGCATGCACCTGCACTGGAATAGACATGTGCAAAACACTCTGAAGTACAGTAGTATGGGAAGGTAGGTAACAGGTATTTTTCTGGCACTGCTAACACTGTTCTGAGCTGAAGTACAGGAATTTGAGGGTTTTTTTGTTTTTTTTAATTTCCAGTTTTATAAAGAACTCTTGCATGTTATGGACTAGTATGTTAGAGTTTTACAATGTAGGTAAACCTTCTTCCTTTAGAATGAAACCTTTTAAGGGTTTAGAGATGGATAAATGAAACAGAACCTTTTAGAATGCCCTTTAATTTCTTAACTGTATGTTACCTGAAAAATCTTCATCATTGAGAATGTAAGTATAGCACAAATTAAAAGATAATTAACAAAATTCTTGTGCATATGCTACTGTAGAGGTTTTAACGTAGAAGAATTAGCTGCTCTGCATTGCAAATAAAAATCTTAGCATTTGCATAATTGTAAAATCCTCTCTACCAAGCAGTACAAAACCAAATGTCCAGTGTTTTAATTTGTGGTCTCTATTGGCCCTGAAAGTCTTGTTAGTAGTAAACTTGACTAAAGCATACAAGTTCTGAGATGTTTCCTACTGAGTGCAACATGTATTTTTTTCATGGTAGGTTCTGACTGATAGTTGCTGGTTCCCAGTGCCTCCAACCTCTCTTCCTGCCCCTTTAGATAATAAAGATTTTTGAAGTAAGAGGCTGACTAGAAAGAATGAGATTTATTGTTTTTGTTATGAACTCTCCCCCTACTGCTGTCTTAGTTGTTTGAATTCTCGACTTAGTGTTTCCAGCTTTGTACGCAAAACTACTGAAAAGATTGGCACCCTTCATATGAATCCTGACGTCAGAGTGAAACAGGAAATGAAAGAGGAGGAATCTCATGAAGTGACTGCTAGTACAGCAGCATGCTCCCAGGATGAAGATGAAAATGAGTAAGTTCAAGCTCACAGTTTATTAGTTGAATGCGCCAGCTGCCAAAGGACAAGTATCTCCTGTTTTCCACAACAAGCCCATTCATTTCAATAGAATAGAAAATAACATGATTCTGCTGTGCATGTTTTTTTTAGCTGGCTATATAGAGAGCCTATATGTAATCATCTGGCCTATTCTATTCCCTGTCTCAGTTTTCTCCCTCAGAGTCATTTCAGGTGTCAAACTCTTCTAAAAATGGATGTTAATAGTTCAACATGTTAACAGCATTTCTTTCTGGTTCTGGAATGGTTGAGGAAGAGAAACTAATTGAGTTTCCTCTTTGCCCTTGTGGGATTACCTAAGCAGGCTTGTTGGTGCATGTGAATTTTAAAGCCCATGTCCTATTTCTAATGAAAAGAAGAACAAGCAGTTTTATCATCCTCAAAACAGGGTTGTTTTAGACAAGAAAACAAAACTGTACTGGCTTAGTCATATGAATAAAGAATAAGAGGTAAATTATCAGGAATTAAATCAGCAAATCATTGAAATATTTTAAGCTATGAATTTGTAATAGTTTCTTACAAATGGTATCTGGGAACCATCATAGATAATGTCTGACAAAATGGAAAAGGTTATGTTAATAGGCCACTGAAGTTTTTTCTTCTGCTGTCATGTCCAGCTGCTCCATAATTACTGTAGTCACATTTTTTCTCTCATGAAAAATAACCCCTGCTTTTCTCATAATAGAATTAATGCTCTTTCTCTGTTTTAAAAAGATCCACATTTCGATTTTTAGATGACACAATTTTGTATTCCTATTTCTTTCCAGAGTAGAAGTAGTACAGAGCCAGCCTCAAGAAGAGGACCGACTAAGTGATCTCAAGGTAGCGACAATAGAAGCTATGTAAGTAGAGAATATAGAGCTATATTTTACCCTGGCAGAAAGCTTTTATTGTACATATCTGCAGTAAATGATGCTGTGCAAATATATCCAGATACAGTGTAATGCTGTCTGAAAATCCTTATGTGAATAGTGGCTTTTTTTAATAAAAAAATATAACTTGTGACTTTTGCTAAGAATAAGCGGACTTAGAGGTAGACTCAGGCAGTTGCCTACCAAGCTACACGAATCATTTGGAGGTGAGAGCCACAAAAGCATGCTTGTAGAAATTATATAGTGACTTTCCTCCTGTCCTAACTATTCAGAAAAATAGCATCCGTATGACCAGTGTCTAGAAATATACTACCAGTTTTGTTGATTACTTGATATGTATAATAAATTAGCACTGGCATCTCTTGACTACTGACTAGCAAGTTCAGCACATTTCTACTTCACTTTACAGAAACAAACTGCAAGATCCACTGGTTTTGTTAGAACCACGGTGCCTGAGAGAAGTTTTGCAGGAGTGGTTTTTGTGTCTGGAAGAAACATTTGGTTTCAAAGAGCCTTCCTTTTCAGATGACTGCTTATCCATTAAGAAAGATAAGAATGTGCTTGCTGAAGAGCAGAGTGAGATTTTAGAAGAAAATACTGAACCAGATCAGCACAGTGAAGATCATGTAGGCAAAGGACACACTGGTGTCTTGCAAGAAAATACTGGACAGGATCAAACTAACAAAGCTCATTTTGGCAGAGAAGTACATGAAAATGACGCTGACTCGAAGGGAGCCTCAGGCCATGTTTTTCAAGTGTATCCTCCATGTCTCATAGCACAGGATATCCAAAAGGATCTAGTAGAGTTGACAACTTTATGTTTTGAATTAAATGTGTTTGCTTGCAAGGAAGGGAATGCAAAAGAAAGTTCCGAACAAGATTTGCAGCTAACAATCTCATGGGTCCTGGCTTGTCAGTTTATAAAGGACTATTTCTTTCTTTTGGATTTAAAAAGACTGAAGCGATGTATAACAATCAATTACGCGAACAGTCCCGGTGTTTGGGAAACTTACATTGAAGGATTGAAAGGTAATGACTCTGGTGGCTTTTTGTTTTTACTTTTAAACCAATTGAATTTTTAGGTTTTTATCTTAAATACAGATTTTGTTTAAAATCCATCATTTTTCTGAATCACCTGTAGTTATTTTATAAACAAAATTAAGTTAAGAACCATTGACTTCTAATGGAGAAATGCTTCTTTTTTTAAGTGTTTAACACTGATGTCATTACTGAACAAGTGAATAGTGCAGCTTGAGTTAGCTGAACTCTGTAATGATATGAAACATCTGCTGAAACAGAATATGGAACTTTCAAAGAGTATTTGAAAAAAATTGTTGCTATGGAAATCAAGTCATTTCAATTATTTAACATAAAGCTACAATTAGGAAGAGAGTCACATTCTCATTGGCAAAGTGGGTGCAAGTATACCCAGATATTTCAGGTTGTTTCCAAAGTTTGGACAGCAACATATTCACGAAGCTCAGTGCTGGACTGGAAAAACATTCCTTGCATGCAGTTGATCACCTCAGACATTCTTTTCTTCTTCAGAAGTCCCTTCTGTCCTTTCTTATGCCTTGCAGTCCCAATGAATGGGGCTTTTGTATGTCATTGAGAACAGAATTTGGTCCATGACATGCAACTTTTAAAATTGAAGCAAAACCTTTATAGTCAGGGCTTCAAGTTGATAGAATCCTGATTCAGCACAGAAGTGAAGCATATGCCTAGGGGTGTGTCTAGACTACATGGCTTTATCAATGGAACCATGTAGTCTAGACACACCCTAAGTGTTTTGCTGAATGGAGGGCTATGTCTGGGCATGCAGAAATCTGTTCCATGTTGGCTTGAGTGTAGTTTAGACTAGAAAAGTATTAATTGCATCTCTGGGTTGATGTGAGTGTGACTTCTTATATGCATACTGTTAAGGATGTGAGGCTTTGTAAGGTAGAGCTTATGCGCCCAGTTTGGTTCCTATAATTTTAGCGACAGAATTCTCAGTGACTTCAGTAATGTCCCTAATTGGTAACTTAAGCTTTAAGTGGAACTTGTATTTCATGAATTTAAGTCAGTTGGTTTTAAAAATAAATTCAGGGCGGTCTTTTCTGTACACATGAAGCCATAAGCTCTGAAATTCCATACAGATTATGTAAATTTATATAAAAGAAAGTAAGTTGCCTTATATTTTAAAGGAAAAGAAACATGGAAAACTATCTTGAAGTTTTTTTTATAAAATAATTCCTTAAAAACTATTTAATAATGTTAATTTTCTTGTAACATCATTGGTAGTAATTCTGTCGAAGCCAAACACCTCACAGTTTTAAGTGTGACTTACTCACCTGCTACCATTGAAGACTAGAGATAAAGTTCCATGATGGGGACTGTGGAAGAATAAAATAAATGTTTCTGTCCTTAATTATTTTCTAATATAGCTTTGATTTTAAAAAAAACCTTAAAATGTTTTGCAATGATTTGTGTTTCAGAATTGACCCATGCTAGTCCAGTGATTTTGGCAATGAAAAATGGAGATATGTTGAAAATACTAAAACTGTTAAATGACTTGGGGCCATGGGATAGTCCTCTGTTATTGGCACATGCCCAAAGGTCTGTAGAGTGCGATTTTCTTTTCTTCATGTTGGTTAATATGGTAAATTCATGCTGTCTGTTTGCTTTGTCTTATCTTGCTCTGGTTTGGTATTCCCACTAACCACTTTAATGTTGTGAGACTTTGTGGTGATAATTTTAGTATTAGCAGTGTTCAAGCAGAGGAACTTGAAACATGCAGGTAGAAGAATTAAAATTCTGAAATATAGAGTTGTTTTCTTATCAGTGTGGCAGTCTTACTGTGGTTTGGCATTAAAGATAATGTGTTTTGTTTGTACAGGCTCTATGAAAAGTTTGGGGAAACAGCTGTAAGGCCCTTGATCAAGTTCTATCCATCAATCTTGCCCTCGGACATCATGCAGCTTTGTAGACATCACCCTGCCCACTTTTTAGCATATTTAGACAGTCTCATTAAATCAAAGCCTGAAGATGAAAGGTAAAGGGGCTTGCATGTATGCTGCGTTCCTTTTTTTTCTTGTTGGGAAATACTTATATAATACAAACACTAGCTGTCATCCTGTGTGGGTTTTTAAATTTAAACACTGCTTTGTCTGCATATTAAAAATAGAGAGGAACTTAACATGAAATACATTTTTGTTTTGCCAGTTAATTTCTGTGCATTCAGTCTTTTCCCATGTTGCTTCATTATAAAGCAGCTTCATTTCTTTACTTTATCAAATTAGCGTTGGGCAACACTTCAGTATGTAAAACTCAAATATGGATGCATTCAGTAATATTTCTGAAGATTAAGGGGAATTTTTAAATGTTTATCATATTGCCATATTTGGTCAATTTAAACACTATGGTTTTTCAAACTTTTTTAGGTCATCCCTCCTTAGATCTCTTCTTCAACCTGAAGCATTACGACTGGATTGGCTGTGTTTGGCTGTTTCCCATGATGCTCCACAAAGAACAAATACAGTGGATTCTGAAGGAAACCCTAGGTAAGGTAATAAATCATGTATATTGAATTGCACCCTGCAAACATGCAGTTGTCCAGATTTGTATTGTGTTCCATGGGGGAGCTGGCTACCTTCAGTTAAACAACAGCTGTAAGTGATGCATAGTTGTGCGTTGGCAATTCTGCAGTAGGTTCAGTTTTTCCCTAGAGTATATTACCTCCCATACCTCAAGATGTTCAACAGCAGCAACCAAAGGATTAAACAACTTTTCTAACATCATAATCCAGTTAGGAATAAGATCTGTAATGATTATCAATACATATCTCTCTTAAGAAGCTGCCACTTTGTAAGAATAATTTTCAGAGTATTTCTGGAGAACACATTTTTTAAGGTGTGTGAAATTTTCCTACTGTTTCAGCTGGAATATACACATGGGCATAGATTCTGAACATTGATGCTGGTATCCCAAAAGGCTACAGTAACTTTTTTGTCTGTCCCTCTCTAATTGCATCTGTGCCTAAAAGAAAATCTCAGTTGAAGTGAGTCTATCAAGAAAGTAGTTGGCCATGCTGTTTTTAATTAATATTGTCAACATTTCATGTAAAAGATGAAATAATTCTGTTCACCTATTTGGCTTCATAATAAAAATAGTTCTTATAAACTCAGGAGAATGTTAACGTTTAACTTGTGAATAAATCTGTCTTCCCAGACCACGTTCCCATTTCTTTACCTGGGGCTATAGCCAACTGATTTTGCTTCTAATTAAACTCCCAGCTGATTTTGTAACAAAAGAGAGGATGGCTGATATCTGCAAATCTTATGGGTAAGTTGAAAACTTGGTAGTTTACTGAAAAATTCTTCTTCTTGAAATGTAGTTTATTCGGCATCTTGGCCCACTGAATACTGTATACAAATGAAAGCCAATAGGTTTCCTGCCAGTCTGTCAGTTAACTCTATTTATATGAAGTATTTTGTGGATGAGTATATATTTTAAAGTGTCATCATGTATAGATTATAAATAGCCAGTGTGAAGCATACCTCTGTGGTATTACCTTTCTTTGTAACTAAGAAACAATAGTCATAGCTTAACACGAACTACACCATTACATGTTAAGCCGGGGCAGAGAAAATATTGCCCATGGGCCATATCTGACTTGCAAAGATCCTCTGGGCCGCCAGTGTCCACAGCCAGACAGACCTTCAGGTAGCGCCTTTCCTGCCACATCTCCCACACTGCTGTAAACAGCAGGCTGCTGAAGCCAGCTTATGTGATTCTGTGCGCTGCCCTTGTTCCCATTGTAATCCATGCAGCTCCAGTTGGATGAAAGCTGACCAGTAGGAGCTGTCTGGGCCATGCTTACAAGTGCAGGCAGCTCAGGGAGCCCCTCTTCCCCCAGTTGCACACATCTCGCCAAGACATGCACACTAGCACCAGCAGCTAGCCGCTTTGAGTGATGTATGGGGGCTCAACAGGCAGGCAGCCTTTCTGAGGTTCCCGCTGGGTTGCTATCTGGGAGCTGTCTAGGGGAAGCACCTCCTGGCCAGAGCCTACCCTTGACCGCATCCCAACTCCCTGCCCTAGATCACACCCTAACCCTCTGCATCTCTTGCCAAAGGTCAGAGCTAGGGATGTTAAATATTGGTTAATTAAATAATTGTGTAACCTCATGAATTCTTATCGGTTACTCGACTATTGTATAGTTCCCGGGGGCGGGACTGGCAGCCAGTGCACTCCAGCCCCACTCCCAAGGAGCCCCGTGCTACTCCGCAGCCTCTGTATCCGCAGTGTGGGGTGCCAGTTAGGAGCTGGTTGGCAAGGGGAGACAGTTTAAAAACCAGCTCCCCTTGTGGACTGTCACCCCCGCTGCTGCCTCTGATACAGGGGTGACAGCAGCCTCTGTCCGAAGGGGGAGCCTGAGCTCCTGAACCGGGGCATGAGCTGGAACTGAGCTGGGCTGCCTACCTGCCTATCTTCTAATAACATTTTAAATGCAGAGCCGCGGTGCAAGTAGGTCCTGGACTGGCGCAAGCCAGGTCTGAGACAGGCTACTGGTCAACCTGCTAAAAAAAATTATGATGGTGTGGTGGTGAGGGCGGGAGATGCGTGTAGTCTATAGCATTAACCTATACGCTTTTGCTTATTGGTTAATCAGTTAATCGACTACACTGTTACATCTCTAGTTACAACCTCCTCTTGCCTCATGTCACAGCACAAGCCCCTGCACTAGACCCCGAACCCTCTCCTGCACCCCATTCCCCTACTCTGAGCTCTCTTCTGCACCAAATCTTTCCCAGACCCACACTAATATAATATATTTATTAATCTGTTAATATAATAGAAAAGTGTGGTCCTTGACCACTTACTAAAGTTTTGGATTGACCCCCTATCAAACATTATTGTCCACCCCTGTGTTACGCCCTGTTTATTACTCAATAAATGTTATTGACCTGAAACGTGAGCAAAGAAATAACCCCAATGCAGGTCACTAATGCCTTTCCCTTATGTAACCTGCTTTAGTAGAGAGAAATTTATCTATTGGACTTCATAGACCTCTTGCATGCATAAAGATGTTCCCTCTGTTCCTAACTACTCCCACATATTTCCCTAATGACTTCCATTCTTTTCTCTATGCAGGTCTTACCTCCATATGATGGTGGTTTTCCACTTGACCCTTTCTCACTATCTTTTACAAAAACTCACTGTAACGAGACCACATAGGTGTATTTATCAAAGAGCACTTATGACTTTTTGAGGGCATTGTTTGACCAAAGGCCTCAGTAATCTGAATGTTCTCAGGACTTATGGCATGGCCTGTGTTTTGCCACTTTGAAATGGCCAGGGTGTTCTTAGTATTTAGCGTTATTTGCTCTTACTGAAGAGTTGGTAAATCAGTATTTCATTATCAGTGGCTTTAGTTTAGAATAAACATTTATTTGATTCTGGAAAATTTTAATCTCTTCTTTTAGCTTCTGGCCTGGATACCTCTCTGTGTGTTTGGAACTGGATAGAAGAATAGAAGCCTTTACTAATATTGTTCATTTGGATGATATGAATCTGTTGGATGGAGAACATGGTTAGTGAATCTTCACATGTGAGCTCACCAGTATAAGACCTTGTCTATATTGACTATGTAGTGATTGTTGATTAACTATAGAAAAACATTTGTCCAGAGTTGAATGAAGTCTTTTGGGTATAGCAAGATTACTTGGCATCTTGTGTAACTTCACATAGTTATATTTATGCTGTACAATATACTGAGTATAAATCAGAAACTCTCCTCACAGAAGTTTAATACTTGTCTTCCAACAAAAGTGTTTTTTTGTTTGTTTTTTAAATCCTAGCGTTCTGTCAAGTGGTTCAAATCTTTTAACATTTTAATTAAATTTTTTGGCTCCAGCTTGCCCTCTGAATGTTTGTTGCCCACTACCTTGGAGAATCAGCTAATTCACTAGCAGCACACTCTAGTGAGTTTTCTAGTGAATAGTGAGCAACTTTCTATATCGGGTAGCAGAATTCCAGGGAAAATCTATAATATCCTTAATAGACACACAGAGGAATTCTTTGACTCTTAGTTTAATCCAGAACCTCAGCAATGGCTATGAAAAAAGTCCCAACAACTATACACTGGAAAATATTGTGTCACTGTCAAAAGATCAAATGCGTTTTAAACCACTGAACTAAGAGATTAATGTACAATACTAATTCTAGAAAACTAGCCTCTTTTAAATGCTACAAGCTTTCCCCTCACAGATAGCTATAGCCAGTAATTTAATTTTGCATTTAGGTTTGATTCCAGAGACCTTGGAAGAATGGAAGTTCCTTCTCCACCTTGCTCACAGTCACAGCACAGATTTCCACTATCATAGTGCACAGAATGGCAGTGCTGTCACCAATGGTAGCGCTAACTGGTCAAATTGCATTACTGTTGAAAACATAGCTCTTCTGTTGGCTAAGGTAATAGGCCCAGATCGTGCCTTGCCAATACTGCAGGAGTGTGGTTTGACAGCTGAATTGTCCGAGAGATTTACCAAGATCTGTGAAATACTGAGAATTGCTGAAAAAAGGCAAAGGTAAGACATGTAGGTGTGCGTGTAGAGAACATGTATCAATACTTTACTTCGTGTCATTTTAAGTCAGAGTTTGGTTTTTCATTATATTAAAAAAAAAATAGTCAAATCATTTCAGACTTAACCACCAAGAGTTTATACAGTGTTACAGCATGGTAAAAGCTACCTAAAAATTCTTCTATGCCCAATGTAAAAGGGATATATTTGAGGCATGTAGCTTTAAAAATGTATTAACAAAAATACACTCAAAATTAATATTTCCTTCAAAATGAGGATCAAAAACGAAATTCACATGTCTACAGCTGAAGAGTTCAGCAGCATCTTACCTGTATGGTGCTCTGATAACTGCTTCATAAGCACTAGAATAGTGTGATGAGACATTACAGTAGGTGGAATTCAGGCATTTACTTGCACTGCAGATGATGTCAACATAGTTCACCCACAGATATGCTGTTTAATTCATTTAAAAAGCTCGTACGTGGAAAAATATCAGACTCTTTGGAATTAAGTTCTAGAAGATGTCACTTGAGAAGGTCCTTTTGAAATCTCTTGTGATGTCAATATTCAGGGGTAATTAAAAGCAAGAGCATAGGCCTAGAATCTAGCAAGCCCTAAATACTAGCTTTTAATGAAACAAGCCCTGTTATCTCTTTTCTACTTTTTATGGTTTGTCACTCATGCTCTTCATTCAGGTTAGTGAAAATCTTCAAAGGTGTGGGGGGGGGGGGGAGAGGGGGAGTGGAATTATAGGGCCTTCTCTGAATCCGAATCCTACTTCACTGCAACAGCCAGTTTAAAATGTAAATGTTAGTAACCTGCAGCAATTTAAGTAAGTAGTAGGTTTGATTTTTCCTCTCTTCTCCCCCCCCCCTTTTTCGTTTGTAGAGCCCTGATACAGTCCATGCTGGAAAGGTGTGACCGTTTTCTCTGGTCTCAGCAGGCATAGGAAATATCCAGGAGCCATTGAAATGAAGTTGTGTATTGTGCATATTCTACATGTAAAGTGCCTCTTAAGCTTTATAAAGAAACCTTCTAAAGAAACAAACTCTTGGCGACAAAATAATGTATTCAGACATACAGCATGAAAATAGCACCTAAATAGGGTTTTCTTCCACAGTTCGTCTTAAATCCTTTAAAACAGGTTTTAGAAATTGTTAGATTGATTTCAGCATAAACATTGGAGTATTTCAAGACCACAAGTGTCTGACAAACTTGGGGGGGAAGAGGGATTACAATACAAATTAAAAGGGCTGAATGAATTTGCCAGTAACTCTGTATGAATTAAAACAGTTAAAGGTACAGTCCTTTGAACATTAAATTATTCAGATGAATAATTTGATTAATTAAAAATCATTTAAGATATTGGGTTTTGTCTTTAGGAACTTGTGTAGGTTGGTCAAGATGTAATCTTTATGATGATTAATTCTGTGTATATTGCAAGCATAGCAGACCCCTTTGCCAAACATTCACATTATCCCTCCTGACATCTGCTTTTGCAAATAGCTGCAGAGAACACATGCAAGAATGCGGATTTTCCCTTAATTGTACAGACTATCTACTCTTTTGATCTATTTCTTTAAGTAGCAACATTTTTATCTATAAGATCTATGTAAAATAATGTTATGTTGTATTAATTATATACTGAAATTTGCATTATCTCTTCAAAATGCTAATTTAAGACTACTGAAAAAATGTGTCAACACAGCATTCCTAAATTGCACAAATCTGTCATGTGGTCATCTTCAGATGATTGGTAAGATCATTTGTTTAGATCCATGTAGAAGACAATATTTTGTTACTGCTTTTTGGTAGAAATGATGTAACTGCATAACTTTTTATCTAAAACTGCCTTTTAAAAAGCTGATTAATACTAATGTATCTTTAAAGGGAGACTGTCAAGTTAAAAATCATGGTTTTTAAGAAAGCCTTTACCTTTCAGGATTAACCTTAGACTATTAAAACTGAAGATTTATAACACCCAATTTTACTTAATCATTTGCAAAAACTTATTTTACACCTATTCCTTGTACTCTGAACTTCCTAGTGCTTGAATAGTAAAAATACAGTGAGATTTACTTTTGGTTTTAGCCCACTTCAATTTTGGGGCCTCAGACACTAGAGTAATGCTGTAATGTCTCAGTAATGGTCCCAAAGAACTAACTCCCTTGATAATTTTGTCTTTTTCCCTATGCCAATATTTTGTGAGTAAATTTGACAGTATCCCTTTAAAATAAAAGCCTTCAAATATTTTATGTATATAGTTTTTTCCTCCATTTTTGCTGCATTCCAAACTAATGATTTTTATTTAAAAATTAATGATTTTTAATCAACGTAACTTTCATCTGACACGTTTGGTATGATATATAAAATGGCAGATGGATGGGTAACTTCACTGGCTCAATCTTTAGAAAGTCATTTCCTTTTGGTGGAGGATTTCATAGCTCTTCTGGATTGGGAATAAAGTCTACAAAAATATGTGCAGTGGAAGCTATTTCGTAACTTCAGGTTCTTATCTGCAAAAAGCCAACAAAATGTCCTGTTCAGCTTCAGTTTTACTTGGGGTTTAGATTGTTAACTGAAGTTTGGAAACAAACGCACATGTGCCTGTCTACACGCTCAGGCACACTATACTCTTATTTACCATAGGAGCAACGAACTGGAAGTGAAGTACTCCTTAATTGTCATAACTTTAGTACTCATACATCATAAAGCTTAGAACAAATCACTCTTTGTGTCTGTTTCCCAACCTATGAAATGAATACTACTACCTCATATGGGTTTTAGGATTAATTAAGCTCAGTTTTATGCAGCACTTCAAAGAAGTAAAGACTTTTATAAGCACAGGAATCATCTGTCTCAGGAAAATTCATAACTAGTGCTTTCTGACACAAGTCTAGTGAAATCTCTTTTGGTTGGAGGACAAATGACACGGAAAACAGCTGAAAGCTTTGTATACACGATAACCTTTATTTTAAAACCTTGTTGTTCTTGTACGCACAGTTAACAATGCTGACTTTTGCAATCAAGTTTTTTCCAAAGAGCTTGTATTTCATTTTGCCTAACACTGTCCACATTAACCAGTTTTACAACAGTTTTTTTAAGTTTATTGCACCTAAATTGGACTTTGTATTCATGGTTTCAACTAATTTTAAGAGATTTCAATAAAAAAAAAAAGTGTTTCTGACTTGCTCTTGATTTCCCTATTCTATATATATCCAATATGAAGCTGTGAGAGACACATTGTGACTTCATCCTAGGAAATTCAGCAGTTGCACATTGCAAGCACGAGAAAGGAAAGTCTGTCTCCCAGATACATTATGCCCCATTTAACACTTGTTTAACCTTTTTGGTTAATGCTTTGTGAAATCCTGTCACTTGGCATAATAGCAAGTAAGATTGTCTGAATATGGGGGGGTGGCAAGTCTCAACAAGAATTAACGTATGATGGTCAAACACCAAGAGATCAAGTTGCAACAATACCTAAATTAAGTTACTTTTTAAACTATTTAACAGACAAAAAAAAAAATAGAAAAAAGCTCAGCTATCAAATACTATTTGTAAAAGAACCAGAACGCTATATCCCCTCTCTTAGAAAAATCACCAGCCACTCTGTATCCAGTAAAAACATCTGGATTCCTCTCTAGGTAAATTCGATGCATATTGTTCTTAAGATTCTAGGAGACATGCTAACACTTTGATTTCTATTTTAGCCATAATCAGATTTTATTAAATCTGGTGTTTCACAAACAGAGCAGTTATGGTGTCCATCTTTTTGATGGACATATCCAAGAGCAGTTATGGGTTTAACTGTGGTAACACTCTGCCGACTTTATTCTGATGCCTGGCTATCCTCTGCTGGGCTAATTGAAAAGCCTTCCTTGCAGTGTGACTTAAACTGTACCTTTCCTCGTGAGGCACCCTAATCATCTTGTGCAGAGTTGAATCACAGAAGTCCTCTTAGGCTTGTCCCCCAGTGTGCTGACCATGCCACTGATGCCCGCCTTCTAGTTCTCTGGGGCTCCCCACCTCCCCGTCCTGCTGGACCAGAAGTCTGATCTCCCTCAGAAAAGATACAGAGTTAAGGTAACTATCCTGCTGAACAACAAATGCTGAAGCAGTTCAACTCTAGGAGGGCTCGGCTATAAAGGCTCAGCACACAGAGAACAACCCCCCAAAGGAACCAAACCCCCAAATCTATTCTTCTCTGTGCAAAAGTTCACAGAGAAAGTTCATAAGGTCAGATAAGCCCTCTTTTATCGATGCAAGAGAGGTATGTAAAGTGGTTACACAACCCACCCCCAGCTAACAGTTATTTACACTGGACTTGGTGGTAAAAGGATTTTAAACAAAAGTACAAGAGGTAGGATTGACGGGGGTGCAAGTGAAAACATCAAAATAAATTACTAAATTAAAATAGAAAATTGCAACTAATCTTAATCTACTAAGAAACTTATTTCATGCAAATGCTTACCCTAAGCAGTTGCTCTAAATGTCTCTGATGAGCTAAACAACTTCCTAGCTTGGACTCATTCCCCAGTCTTAGGGTATGCCTACACCACAACATTATTTCAAAATAATGTCAAGATAGAGGACTTCTTCCTCCGACTCCTGTAATCCTCACTGTACGAGGAATAAGGGAAGTTGGAGGAAGAGTGCTGTATTTCGAAATAAGTACTGTTTAGACACTCCCAATTTTGAAATAATTACACAACTGACATAGCTCAATTTGTGTAGCTTATTTCGAGTTAAGCCCTGCTATGTAGATGCACACTTAGATGTTCTAGCAGACAACGTAGGTAGTAAGAGGGGGGTGGTCTCCTGGGCTACGTCTAGACTAGCATGATTTTCCGGAAATGCTTTTAACGGAAAAGTTTTCTCTTAAAAGCATTTTCGGAACAGAGCGTCTAGATTGGCATGGACGATTTTCCGCAAAAGCACTTTTTGCGGAAAAGCGTCCGTGGCCAATCTAGACGCGCTTTTCCACAAAAAATCCCTGATCACCATTTTCACGATCGGGGCTTTTTTGCAGAAAACAAATCTGAGCTGTCTACACTGGCCCGTTTGTGCAAAAGGGACTTTTGCCCGAACGGGAGCAGCATAGTATTTCCGCAAAAAGCACTGATTTCTTACAGTAGGAAGTCAGTGCTTTTGCGGAAATTCAAGCGGCCAGTGTAGACAGCTGGCAAGTTTTTCTGGAAAAACTGGCCAGTCTAGACACAACCCTGGTGTCTGGAAACTGCCCCCATTGTTTGTTTTCCCCTCTTATGTTCCCAACACAGGAATTCTTTGTGTTCAGTTCAAACTTTCCTCAACTCAAGTGGAAAAATAAAAAGTACAAAATGGGTTTTGGCATCAGATGATCTAGCCACATGTATTTCTGAGACCAACCACAGTTTGGGCTTATATGACAAGACTATTCACAGGTGTTGATTTGAGTATGGAGTTAAGTTTCTGGAGCAACGGTAATGGCCCTTATTAGTACATTTAGAACTATAAACAGATGCACACCACATATTTCTAACTTTACACCCAAGAATGATACATGCACAAAAATAGGATTTACAGATTCAGTGGATTACAATATTTAAATTGACATCACATGATCTATTTTGCATAAAGCATCTTTGAGCTATGCATTCTAATACTCATAAGCCATTTTTCATAAAGCGTATGGGGAGCATGACCCATCTGTCTACTAGAATGCCCAAGCCGACTTCCAAGTTTACACAATAAGCTTAGTCTCTTGGATACCCTTTGTGAGGCCATGTAGGCTCAACAGATAAGAAAACCTTCCAGAGAATCAGTAAAATTGGGTAACCAGTGAGGGTTACGGTCTTTGGTCTATTGCTTCTCTGTGCCTCAGCTTACAGGAAGAGAAACTGAAGATACTTACTTGATACGTAAAACCCTTGGAGAGCTGTGGATGAAATAGACTATACACATGCCTGGGTCTCATGCAGCCTGCAGCTAATGCATGGGATGTCATTATCAAGTGTGTTCCCTGCACAAACACCATTTATAAAGCTCCATTTATAAACCTTCCACTCTTTGAAACATGCTGAAGTGAGGAAATGCCAAAGTTACAGTTGAATAAACAACCTTAACACTACTTCTGTGCATGTGTGCAGCACTATACAGCCCTCAGTTATTTGTTCAAACTTTTACTAAAAGTATATTACATTATTTTTTCAGATGGCTTTGGACACACACACACACACACACAAGACTATAGAATCCAAAAGTCGCACATGTAATTTGTGAAAACAGTTTATACCTAAGATGTACAGTAAATAAGGCCTTCACTCCCTCTTTTCCTCTTACAAAGTTGTAAAAATATTTTGCGTTTCAGTATTTAAGAATGTTTTTAACAACACAACTACATACATTGTAATGCAAGCACTTGTGCAATATTATTTTTGCCTTTGTGAATTTAAATTTAGAAATTTATGGTATTTTTTTAAGCTTTTAAAATTAAATATATTCTGTAGGACAAGCATGTTTCACTGAATTATGCACTTTACTAAATTAACAACTTTATACATGGAACAAATGAAGTTTTAACACTGAGGAATTTTAAGGGGCTCTGTGCATGAAATTGTATATTACAACCATCCTGCTTCATACTACTGGCAGGCCCTAAGGCATAATGTCTGGTGAAGTTTAGTCACAGCAGCACACCTTTTCTTTCCTTAGGAAACTAGTTAAAAAGAGCCTAAAATCATACCTATCAATGTTTAAACATAAGGTGAGATTCTTTTTAAAAAATGAATTGTTTACCTTTGGGGTGAAGACCAAACTTGTAAAATTTCAGTTCAGGTTTTAAAGCTTGGACAACATATGAATGAATTATTTCAGCACGGGAATGATTATTCTTTAGAATAATTCAGGGCTTGTCTATGATTACCACAGGATCGATGCACCAGAGGTTGATCTTCGAGCATTTGACTTAGAGCGTCTAGTAAGTACCTGTTAAATCAAATGCTAAAGGCATCCCCATTGACTCCTGTACTCCTCGCACTCACGAGGAGTAAGGGAAGTCGACAGGAGAGTTTCTCTCATCGACCTCCCATTGTGGGGATGCTGGAGAAATTTGTCTTGAAGTGTGTCAACTCCAGCTACATCATTCTCGTAGCTGGAGTTGCATATCTTAAGCAAACCTCCTCCGTTAGTGCAGACCTGGACTCAGTTAACTTTCCATCCAATGTGAGAAGTTACGAAAGAGGTGGTGGATTATGAACGTAATTTGTTTTCCGTCACGTGTCCTATTGTGTTAATTCTGTGATGTATTAAGTTTCCATTTCTGAAAAATCACATGTGAGCTTTACATAGAATCCCAAATTACAGAATGGCCAGGAGGGAAGTAAATTGGTCATAAATATGTGTTAAGATCAAATTATTTCTCTAAAAATGCAGGAAGAAAATTTGATATCTTCAGGGAAGAGATTCTACAGAGAAAGTTTACTGAGAGACGCCTCAAAGCCAGATTGTTCAATGGGATTAAGTAAGGACAACACAGTTATACTCTGTTGTCCTTAAAAGTCCTAGAATTGTTTTGGGCTAGTGCACAGGACTGAGTTAGGACTATTTCACAATATCTTCCCAATCATAATGACTTTATTCAGATTCCATTCCCATAAGAACCACGCTGAACATTTACAAGAGCTGCTTTTTTGTTTACAAACTCGAGGTCAATGTCTGACCTGAATTAGGTATTTACCTTCATCTCTCCAATTAGAATCAATAGGAGTATTTCATATGATCTCCCATGCAATGATACAAAAATGTAAACTGCATCTACTCCATATGAATAACAATTGAAATAAGACTGTGATTTATTAGAAATGAAAACTCACTTTACAAAGTCAGCTGAATTACTGATAGAACTGATAATTCCAATCCACTGGTAGTATTTGAATTAAAAGATTTTTTAAACTCTTTACATTTAACTTCATATATCTTATGGCACAGATATTGACTACAAAGTTACTCAGTAAGTGAACTGCTATTCAAACAAACTATAATCTCCCTTTAAAATTCATAATGGTGGTAATAAAAGCCAGTTGATATTTTTCAAAATTCAAAAATGAAAAAGGGAAATAAAGAAAATTTTTGCAAAGATGGCATCTCATTTCTGGTCAGTAATTATGTTTTATTTGTTTCTATTGCCATAGCCTCTTGGACCCAAATTCATGGAGTAGAACCCGTGGATGAGGCACTGTATGAACAAAATGAAAAGACAATTCATGCCCTAGCAAGCTGATGGCAAATGCTTTTCCAGCTACTTTATGGCATCTCTTTTGGGGAAGGGTAAAACTGGTTTGGCATGTATGGTACATACAAAATAATTACTAAAAACTTCTATCTAAAAATCTGATACAAAATATTGCTCATTTTACTAATTTAAAGACATGTTAAGCAAGTCAGAAAGTGACTGCCTTGCAACTTCCAGTAAGTGATGGATATTTCATCACAGTGGGCAGTAGTTAAATGCTGTAATTGAATGGACAAGGCAGGCATTGACCAAATCAAAGTAGGAAGTCTCTAGAGGAATTCCCAGCAGAAGCAATGTCTATTTGCAGTCAACAAGCAAAAAGTTGCTCAATTTGAAGTTAGCAGGTTTATGTAAATTATTTCCTGTTTGCTCTCTAAGATAAAGCCTCCAATAAATACTGGACCATTTTTCCTTTTGAGAATCCATCAGAACTCTGCATTTCAGGGACTATGCAGTACAGCAGTGGTAAGTTTGGTTGTAAGAGGAAATTTCATATTTGTACCACTTTGCCTTGTTTTAATTCTGTTTCTGTCTTCGAACAAGAGCTGTTTATGGTGTAAAACTGTTAAGCGGAAATTCAAACTTCTAGATTTATGTGTTGTCTCCCTGCCTGGTGCTGTGATTGCAGAGGGGATTTAATTTTTTCTGTGTAAAAACGATCACTTTGGTAATGCTTCAGAATTGCGTGTGATCCTTTTGATACATGTAGCTGTTCCACAGTATTTATAAGAGCAATGAGCATTATGGCTGGAGTCTTTAAAATATGGCCTGGTTTTCTGACACCTACTTTTCCTATATTACAGCCTAAATAAGTGAAGAATGAAGTTCTGCAACTGCATGCTGTTACTGTCTCTGGTACTGTGTGTCAGTGCCCAGAACTGGTTCACTAATGCTGGAGCATTCATAAGGGATGCTTATCGAGGTATGCTTTTACTAACTGTATGTTCTTCTTCAGAAGTGTCCTCAAAACTTATGTGCAGCAGGATGATGCAGTTCTCTTTCATATCCTCCTCCAAAGATGTCATGTGTTGCAATCTACAGTTAATAAAATAACATACATGGCTGCAAATCCCTGTATTTGTAATAGGAGTCGTGTGTGCCAAGGAAAGCTGGGGAAAATTTTTGGGGAGGGGATACCAAATTCATTAAAAAATATAATTTGCAAAAAGTTTTAGTAGTGCCCATAAATTTAGGTGAAATTTGGCAAATCGTTTTTGTTGAAAAAACACGTCACAACTAATAATTTTCACAATGAACAATTCTTACATTTTGCTGCAGAAATGTCTATTCAAGTCAACCTGAACATTTTTTATGTTTTTCATTTTGATGCGGGAAACCCTAACAATTCTGCATTGGTTTGAAACTAAACCATCTTTTGGGGACTTCTCAGATCTTCCACTGAACCAAAAACTCTAGTGTTTGCTCAGGGGTATAGAGGAGACTTTCTGGCTTCTCTGGAATCACTGTACTTGAAGTTATCATTATGAAGTGACTAGAATGGTGCTTAGCTACCTCAGAGGCAGGTGCATGGAATAACCTCACAGATTTTATACTTACAGTCCCCTGTAATCCTCTCTCTCTTGTCCAGGTGCCGGGGATATGTGGCGTGCTTACGATGACATGCGGGAGGCAAACTATAAAAATGCAGACAAATATTTCCATGCTCGTGGGAATTATGATGCTGCCCAAAGAGGACCTGGTGGTGCATTGGCAGCAAAAGTTATAAGGTAATTGATTCTACTTGGATTATGAGTTAAAAGTCAGTAGAGACCTGTGTAATCCAAGACCTATGAAGTACACTGCAATTCATAAATAGTTGTTATCCTGTTTGAAGCAACTACCTTTTTATTTAGCATCTGAATTGGGTAAATATGAAGACAGTTTCTGAGCTGACCAACTGTTATATAGATCACTTCACTGTGTATAGGGAGGCCCATGTTTACACCACAGGGCTTTTAAAATTTAAAAAGCTGCAAAACCTCTCTTTCAGAACCAGTATTTGTTGCCCTTGCTATTTCATGCACGGACACAATGATCATAAGGTCATTTAATGAGGATTGTTTGTGAATGTTGCTGTTGAACATGATGGTGATGATACAAAGGTGCTTATGACGGGTGGGTAAAACTTAATGGAGGCAAGTAATGGGAAGGCTTTTGAACTACTGCACTTCTGGTATGACCTCTGCTATTCAGAGACAGGTTAAGGTAGAGGTGTGTGTATGAGAGAGAGTGAGTGAGAAGGAATATGAGCTAATATCTTTTGGTGGTGTTTTTGTGTGTCCTCAGTTTTATAGAAATGTAGGGATTAAACTGGTGGTGAGGAAGAAAAGTAAATAATTTAGTTATTGTGATTTAATTAAAAACTGTCTAAGATAATCTTTTTTCCTCTTTCCAGTGATGCCAGGGAAGGTTGGCAGGGTGGCATTAGTGGCAGAGGAGCAGAAGACACCCGTCAAGACCAGGAGGCAAATGCCTGGGGTAGAAATGGAGGAGACCCAAACCGCTACAGACCAAAGGGCCTTCCCTCGAAATACTAATGCAGCCCATAATAGTTAACAGTAGTTCTATTGTACCAACTGTGCAAAGAACCCACAATAAATAAAATCTTAAAATTCTGACGCTCTCGGTTACATGAGAAGAGATAATAAAACAATATACGACATTATCTTGGTGAGTCAGAGGAAAAGGAAACCCTTAATTGCACCAGGTGTGGAAGAAAATTCCAGATTATTTAATTCTTATCCATAACTCGATTTCTTGCCTTTTCCTTTGAAGCAGTGGGTACTGGCCAGTATTTTTCATGGGGTTGGGAACCCGGTTTCATTTTAATGAGCAGTAATAATGTTTGTGTTTTAAACATATAGGCTATGTCTACACTGGCCCCTTTTTCGAAAGGGGCATGCTAATTTTAAACTTCGGAATAGGGAAATCCGCGGGGGATTTAAATATCCCCCGCGGGAATTAAATAAAGATGTCCGCCGCTTTTTTCCGGCTTGGGGAAAAGCCGGAAAAAAGCGTCTAGACTGGCCCGATCCTCCGGAATAAAGCCCTATTCCGGAGGATCTCTTATTCCTACTTCGAAGGAAAATTAGCATGCCCCTTTCGAAAAAGGGGCCAGTGTAGACGTAGCCATATTGTCGTCAGATAGGTATAATCTCTGTTCCATCAGAGGTCAGGCTAGAAAGGCTGGATTATAGGCATAGCTCCCATTGTGTGAGAGCAAGAGTGAGTGAAAATAGCTAGTGACAGGCAGGGCAGAACTAAGTACAGGACTAGTTGATGTACATCAATAAAAACTTGGAAGCGTAGGAGGATTCAAAAGGATCAATGCTCATAACTTGAAATTAAAAAGAAAGAAAAGGAAAGGAGAA
This sequence comes from Pelodiscus sinensis, assembly GCF_052426305.1. NCBI lineage: Eukaryota > Metazoa > Chordata > Testudines > Trionychidae > Pelodiscus > Pelodiscus sinensis. Next base: position 114,100,898 of record NC_143056.1, on the reverse strand, counting down.
ACAACACCATATCAAAATGAATATGCGGTTTGTGGGTATGAACAGAAGTAATAGGGGAGGGATAAAGTAAAATGTTTGGGGACCACTGATCTAAGATATGGGCCTCAACACAGATTCGCTTAGATTTCCTCCAGCTTTATTTCTCTGTCGTTTTTGGTACTTGTGTGAAGCGGAGGGTCTGTGTTTGCTGTCTACTTCATAGGTGATCAAACCCACTCCACTTGAAACCTTTGGAACTCTGCAATTTGAACTCACAGAGATTCTCCCAGCACATGTCCCATTCTTCCCTTTAGTAATAGTTTAAAATGTTCTGTTTCACAACTGTTTTCCACTTCTGTTTGGCTACGTCTACACTGGCATTATTTTCCGGAAATGCTTTTAACGGAAAAGTTTTCCGTTAAATGCATTTTTGGAAAATCACGTCTAGATTTTTGCAGAAAAGCGTCCTGCCAATCTAGATGAACTTTTCTGCAAAATAACCCCGATCGCCATTTTCACGATCGGGGTTTTTTTGCGGAAAACAAATCTCTGCTGTCTACACTAGCCCTTTTGCGCAAAAGTGTTTCGGAAAAAGACTTTTGCCTGAACGGGAGCAGCATAGTATTTCCGCAACACAACACAAAATTTCAAAATAAAGCCCTATTCCAAAAATCTCTTAACCCTTGTGGAAGGATGGTTACAGGGATGCTGGAATAGCATGGAATAACATCAGTAGGTTAATTACTTTAACTGATCTGTTCTTTCCTACACCTCAAAAAATTAGGTGGGTTGGAGTGGGTGTCTGGATGTGGCCGGGCTGAGGGGGTGCTGTGGGGTGGCTGAGGAGTTGTCTGTAGGTGACCTCAAGGGGCGCTGTCGGGCGGCAGAGGCGTTGTGTGTCTGGGGGGGGCTGCAGGGAGCGCTGTGGGGTACCGGAGGTGCTGTGTGTCTGTGGAGGAGCGCTGTGGGGAAGCAGAGGTGCTGTGTGCCTGTGTGTGTGTGTGTGTGTGGGAGGAGGGGGCCTGCAAGGAACGCCATAGGCTGTAGGGGGCGCTGTGGAGCGGCGGAGGCGCAGTGTGTCGGGGTAGGGGAGGGCTGCAAGGAACGCTAGAGGCTGTAGGGGGCGCTGTGGGGCGGCGGAGGCGCAGTGTGTCGGGGGCCTGCAAGGAACGCTAGAGGCTGTAGGGGGCACTGTGGGGCGGCGGAGGCGCAGTGTGTCGAGGGCCTGCAAGGAACGCTAGAGGCTGTAGGGGGCGCTGTGGGGCGGCGGAGGCGCAGTGTGTCAGGGGCCTGCAAGGAACGCTAGAGGCTGTACGGGGCGCTGTGGGGCGGCGGAGGCGCAGTGTGTCGAGGGCCTGCAAGGAACGCTAGAGGCTGTAGGGGGCGCTGTGGGGCGGCGGAGGCGCAGTGTGTCGAGGGCCTGCAAGGAACGCTAGAGGCTGTAGGGGGCGCTGTGGGGCGGCGGAGGCGCAGTGTGTCGGGGGCCTGCAAGGAACGCTAGAGGCTGTAGGGGGCGCTGTGGGGCGGCGGAGGCGCAGTGTGTCGAGGGCCTGCAAGGAACGCTAGAGGCTGTAGGGGGCGCTGTGGGGCGGCGGAGGCGCAGTGTGTCGAGGGCCTGCAAGGAACGCTAGAGGCTGTAGGGGGCGCTGTGGGGCGGCGGAGGCGCAGTGTGTCGGGGGGAGGGGAGGGCTGCAAGGAACGCTAGAGGCTGTAGGGGGCGCTGTGGGGCGGCGGAGGCGCAGTGTGTCGGGGGGAGGGGAGGGCTGCAAGGAACGCTAGAGGCTGTAGGGGGCGCTGTGGGGCGGCGGAGGCGCAGTGTGTCGGGAGCCTGCAAGGAACGCTAGAGGCTGTAGGGGGCGCTGTGGGGCAGCGGAGGCGCAGTGTGTCGGGAGCCTGCAAGGAACGCTAGAGGCTGTAGGGGGCGCTGTGGGGCGGCGGAGGCGCAGTGTGTCGGAGGCCTGCAAGGAACGCTAGAGGCTGTAGGGGGCGCTGTGGGGCGGCGGAGGCGCAGTGTGTCGGGGGCCTGCAAGGAACGCTAGAGGCTGTAGGGGGCGCTGTGGGGCGGCGGAGGCGCAGTGTGTCGGGGGCCTGCAAGGAACGCTAGAGGCTGTACGGGGCGCTGTGGGGCGGCGGAGGCGCAGTGTGTCGGGGGCCTGCAAGGAACGCTAGAGGCTGTAGGGGGCGCTGTGGGGCGGCGGAGGCGCAGTGTGTCGGGGGCCTGCAAGGAACGCTAGAGGCTGTAGGGGGCGCTGTGGGGCAGCGGAGGCGCAGTGTGTTGGGGGCCTGCAAGGAACGCTAGAGGCTGTACGGGGCGCTGTGGGGCGGCGGAGGCGCGCGCTGCCGGTCTCTCTCTGGCGGGCTGCCGGGCAGGGTTGTTGTTGCCGGGGCGGCGGGGAGCCGGTGCTAGGTGAACCCCGTGGGCGGGAGGCGGCCGTTCGCGGGGCCTGCGTTGTTCCCGGAGGGGTGGCGGGAGCGGGCCGGGTCCGGCTCCTTGTATCCCTCCGCACCGTGCCCCTGTCCCTGCCCTGCCCGAGCGGCGGCGGCTGGGCGGGGGAGCCGGTGCCCGGGAGGGGGGGCGAGTCGAGGCGGGCGGGGGGCGGCTGGCAGCGCTTGCCTGGGCTCACTCCGTGCCCATCGTGGTGTGGACACAAGCCGGATTGCGGGGCAGCCCCGGCCCAGCGCGGTGTCTGCGCCATGGACCGGAACCCTTCGCCCCCTTCCAGCGACGCGGAGGAGGAGGCGGGCGCGGGGGATTGCATCGGGGGCACCGTCTACAGCAAGCACTGGCTGTTCAGCGTCCTCACTAAGCTCATCCAGGTGCGTGACACGCGGGGGGGGGGCTGCGCCCGGCGAGAGCTGCGGCAAAGGGCAGCAGGGAGCGATTGAAGAGCCGGCAGGGAGCCGGGTTGCCATAGGACGGTACCTGTAAGAATTTGTCAGTTACTGTCCCTGCTGGGGATAAGTCCCACCCATCGGCCTGGGGACTCTCTTAGGTACTGAGCTCCTGCTGTGGGAAGCACAGGGCCTGCGGGGTGGGCAGTGGGTGTGGTAACATGGAGAGAAAATGACCTCCGTGCGTGGCCAGGATTTTACCTGTTCCCTGTTATAAGGGAGGCTGAAGAGCCATTTAAACTAAAGGACAATGTTGGTGCTAGAATAAGCAGGTGTAAACAGTCCATGATCAAATGCAGGCTGGAAAGGAGAAGAATGTTTCTAGTCATCAGAGGGGTAGGAACAGCCTCCCTAGGAGTTGTGAGGTTTGGGCACCAACTCAGTGTTAGGAGAATGCTGGGTAAATGTCTGGGTGTCAGTGTCTGACAGGGTTGATTGTGATGGGGGGGGGGGGGTGTATTCTGGGAGCGATTTTCTTTTTTAATTGCCTTCCTCTGAAGGGATAGCTGGGGCTAGAGATAGAAATGTGCATATAGGAGAAGCCAGGACTCTTAGGTGGCATCAAACCAGTGCTTTCTTGTTACCAAAAAAAAAAAAAAAAGTGCCGGTACTCCAGAGGAAAAGTTGTTGAGCTCTGACTGGAGGTGCCAATATGGTGTCTGGAGGTGCCCATACTGCATCCTGGGCAGTATCATCACAAAAAAGCACTGCACCAAACATTCTCTCTCTCAGGTGCTTGACTGGCGGGTTCCTGCTCACACGCTCAGGCTATGTCTATACTGCAAGCCTCTTATGTAAGAGCAAATGCAAATGGAGTGCTCAAAAAAATGAGGAAGAACAGCTCTTGCGCAAAAGGGGGTTTTTATGCAAAAAGGAGCCATCTCCACAGCGCTTTTTTTGCGCAAAAGGGAAAGGAAGAGGAAATGCAAATGAGTGCTCCATTTACATTTGCTTTTCTGCAAGACGCTTGCAGTATAAACATAGACACAGGATCTAATCAATTGCTGTATGTGGGGTCAGGTAGGAGTATCCCCCCCCCCCCCCGGTTTAAATTGGCAATGGCTTTGGGAGATTTTTGCCTTCCTCAGCAGCGTGTGGGTTACTTGCCTGGATTATAGTGCATAATCTCACATAATGGATTATATCCCTCCCATGGTAGGGGAGGAGGGGGAGGCAGGGAAAAGGGGTGTATATCTCAGGCACTGATGCACCTCAGTGTTTCCTATTCTCTGTTTCACATAATAGTCCAGTCTCTTGTGGACTGTACAATTTTTGTCTCATTTTGGTTGTTGGGGGTTACTGTCCAGGTGTTGGGTGACGCGGGTGTACTATGAGACATGGGAGGTCAGACTAGATGATCTGTCTGTCTCTTCTGACCTGAAACTCTGTGACTGATTTGTTCTCACTACAGCTTTAGTCCTTTGTAGCTCACCAGACATGTCTAATATCATTCTATGATGAAATAACTTTAATATGGCTAGGTCAGTACACACAATTGTGTAATATCTCTGAAAAGGAAGCAATACTAGGAACTTTTCAAGAGAGGCTCTCACATCCTCTAACAAATGTTAATTAAACTTCTTGGCAATCTCTCAGATAGGTACAGTAAGTGTTTTTGTCCCTGGTTTTTAGATGGGGAAATTGTGGTGCAGCCTGCATATCATTCAAGGAAAGTATTTTCTGCCTAAGAAGATTCATTTAGAAAATGCTTAAAAATGAGCAGTACAGTTTTGGAAGATCTAAATAGAGTAGGTTGCAGGTGACATCTACCTTTGGATAACTAAAACAATAGATTGTCTTGAAAAATTAATTATTTCTTCACTGTCTCTTATTATTGCACCATTTCTTTTACTTCATTTGATAGGTCATTAGCCCTGAAAAGAATGACTCCAACTTGAACAGTGAAGAAGTGAAGACAGAACTAGATGAAGAAATGGAGAATGACGTTTGTAAAATGTGGGACATGTCAATGGACGAGGTATGTTGGTGAGCAGCCTTTAACAATGTGCAGAATACAATTTTAAAACTGAGAAATTTCCCTGCAGTGGAAATTTAATTTCCTCAAAGAAGAGTATAGATAGCATTAGTTAGTAGAAGACCTAGAAACAAACATTCTCTGCTATTTTCCCAACTTGAACGGTTTTGCTCCTTTATTTTAGCTGGCATTTATCTGGTGAGGGTCCCCTAAACTGAGTGTGCCTGAAAAGTTGACAAAAAAGATGTTTCAACCCCATCTACCTGTCACGAGGCTTTTTCAGGTATCAGGCTGTGAATAGCAAGCTTTTTTTCAGGCACTCTAAAGCAAACACTCTGAGGGAAGACCATCAGTTGGACACAGGCAGATGGGTCCCAGGAAGAGAAGGGGTTGAAGTTGCATGAGTGCTAAAATTCAGTATTTGCTGCAGTCAAAATAGTACAAGTATATGCACTGACCTGTGTGTGCAAGAAAGAAACCAATGGATTTTATTATGATGTACAGAAAGCAATGCAAGAAGTTTGAAGACAAGATATGTTATAATGTTGGGAATCTTTCATGTGAAAGTGGGATTGAACTGGATTTCTGGACTGGAGCAATAGGCAGATTCAAACTCAGTGAAGAAAGCAAAAGAGGGAGAGAGGCTACTAAATTTCTGCCTCTGTAACAACTGGGTGAGAATTAACATACTTTTCCAACAAAGAAAGCTGATGAAGGAATGGAATTGGTTAACATTTGATGGGCAAAGGAAGAATACAGTAGGCTTTGTACTTGTGAAGTACAGGTGGGAATCAGTTGTGTTGTCATGCAGATCACTTGTGGCAGATATTGGATCAATTCATATATTAGTGTTGGCATTGGGGTTAAGAACTGAAAACATGCTAGGAACTAAAATCTCTGACAAATTAAGGAGCAATGTTTGAAGAAAACACAAACTGCAGAAAAACGTCACATTTCTCGTAAAAAAAAATAAAAGTAGTAAACATTGAAATGACATAGAACATTGGGTTTAAAAAAAGAGCAATAGTAAAAAATGAGAAACAAGTAGTATTGAAAGATAAGAGAACTGTACAGGACATATGAGTTGAAGATATCAATAGTGAAAGACAAGCGGAACAAACAATTGAGGATGAAAACAAAGCATAAAGGAGGAAGAGACTATTTTGAAGAGCAGTACAGAGCTCAGACTATAGTATATAAAATGGTCCTTGAAAAGTTTTTCTGTACAGATGAAGGAGAATGGAAGCAAGATTTCTGAGAAGCAAAGATTTCACTAAAAAGTCTGAAAAATGAAAAAGTGCTGGAAAGTGGTAAAACATCTTCAGAGCAGTTAAAAGTAGATGAGGAACAGATGTTAAAAGCAATGTACAACTATTTGACAGAGAGAAGAATGAGTGTAAAAACTATAAAGGAATCAGTTTACTGAGTGTGTACAGAAAAGCACTTATCAGGGCCTTGGAGAGGAGAATGAAATGGTACATAAAGCAGGCCAGATTTAAACCAGGAATGGAATATTAAGTCAGCTATTTGTGATGAGACAGATATCAGAGAAACGGAACACAACCAAATTTGTTATAACAACTTTAGAGACTTAAAACAGTCTTTTGATAGCATTTAGCAGAAGTTGATGGAAAAATTCAGGATAACCGTAGGCATGAGACAAGTATGGGTACTTCAGTTGATTTGGTCAACTTGGTACTGGAAGCAATATGGATTAGCACTGAGAGATAAGATGACTCATTTCATGTGGGAGGATTAAATTCTGGGAGAGGATATTGATTTCATAGCATTGTCAGGTAAACTCGGAAATCAGGAAATTTGCTTTGAATATCAGCATGAGGAAGGCAAAGCTATAACAACTGGAAGTTGAGAGAAAAGGTCAAGCTCAAAGGTATATACAATCATGTGTGTCTCTTTTTCTTTTGTCAATGATTGTAATTGACAAGTCTGCAAGGGTTAGTAGATAACTCATATGTCCTAGAGAATTTGACAAATGTTTGACCTAGCCTGATTCCACAAGAGAAACATTTGATTTATATGTGGAAATTATATTTTAAAAAGGAAATAGATGCCTAATTAACACATTTTCTCCACAGGATGTTGCATTATTTCTCCAAGAATTTAATGCCCCTGATATATTTATGGGAGTGTTTGCCAAATCTAAGTGTCCTCGACTTATTGTAAGTATAGGTTAATGTAAAGTGCTGTCTGTTTAATAGTAGTAACCGTCCTGAGTATACAATTGCAAAATATCCTCCTCTTTTCCCTTTCTCCTTCCTTTGTTTTTTATTTGTATCCGATTTGAATGGTAAGATAGAGGAGGGTAGCTTATAAAATATACTACATCCGGTACTTTCAGTTTTCTTTCTGCTTATTGGTCTATGATCAGTGCTTAGAAAATGTTACAGATATTGAATGTAGGTATTTGTTCTGGTCTTTCAAAGTGCTATTGGTCTTAATGGATTATCAGATATCAATACAAAATTCTATCATTCTTGTCCCTGCCACCGCTTTTCAGATTCCATGTGATTTTAGTAGTCTGTTACCACATAATTCAACTACAGATAGTAATTACGATTAGGAATTCCAAAAGTGCTCAGTGTTGTCTTCACTCCCACTGAAGAGTTAAAACTAATACTAATACTTTTGAAAATCTCATTCTTTAAGCTGGATTCAAAATTCTTTGATCATATACTGCCATGAGATTGGCTTCTCTCCTTAGTAAATTAACACATACTGCCATGAGATTGGCTTCTCTCCTTAGTAAATTGACAAAGTAACTACTAAAACTGAGGTGTAATTTAAAGGTATTTTTAAAAGACTAGAGTAAAAAATGACTCTCTCTCAACCTTTTGATCTGCCAGGGCTAGAATCCAAGCTTTACATTTCTGGAGATTTGAGATTTCCAGGTTTCTGGTGACATTTGTTATTCGAACTGGTTATTCACAAGATACTTTGGAGCCCTTGATCTCTGTGTGGAGCAGTACATACTTTTGGTCATAGTCCAGGAGTGAATATAGTCTTTTGGTGGTATCTATTGCATTTTGTTTTTAAAAAAATACTACAGTCAGAAATTGAGGTTTTTTGCGTGCTTAATGAAGATCCTTTCTTTTGTCAGGAGGGGAATGTGTCACGGGATTCCATTTGTGTGCTGAGTTCTTTGCACACTTATACTATTTTTAAGGTGTGGAATTCAGCTAAGCTCCAAATAGATTTGCACAACATACCATATATGCTTGTTCATAAGATGACTTATTTTTGGGAGAAAAAAATCCCACTGTGAAGAGTGGGGGTCGATTTATGAACGGGTTTCTTCCACATCTTGGGAAGCATCGTGGGCTGAAGGACTTGCTGGCTGCCAGCCTGGAGCCTCTCAGATGAGTTGAGCTCAGGTCCCATTGGCTGCTGTTTGCTGTTTACAGCCAATGGGAGCTGAGGCGCTCTGTGCTGGCAGTCAGCAAGTCCTTCAGCCTGCATTGCATCCTGTGGCTCAGCACAGAGCCTCTCAGCTCCCATTGGCTGGGAACAGCAGCCAGTGGGAGCTGAGAGGCTTCATGACTGCAGCCTGCACGTCCCTCAGCCAATGCAGACCCTGACAAGCTAAAATTGGAAGGTCTGTACTCTGGAGTTGGCTTCTAAATGAGTCAGTGACTTTTTACCATTTTTTCTTTGTAAATTTGGGGGGGGTCGGTTTATAAACGAATGGGTTTATATTCAAGTATATGCAGTATGTATTTGTCTGTCTTAACTAACAAAACCAGGGAAGCTTGTTAAAATGTATGTTCGTTTTTAAAAAAAAACCTTACTATGATAAGCCTGAGGAATACTTGCCATCTTTTACCCATCTTGTGTAATTAGCCAAGTCATTCCTACATGACATCTCTAAGAACATTCCATCTATGTGGAAAGTTAATTTTTATACTTACTCATGTAGAATAAAAGTGCGAACCAGTTCCTCCACAGTTAGATTGTACACTGAGATCATGGAGAGAAAATTGTCACCAATAATGCGTCCTCTAATCCTACTCTATTTTGATTTTGCAGGAAATCTGTGTAGGAATATTGGGTAATATGGCCTGTTTCCAAGACATATGCATGTCTATTAGTAAAGATGAGAATCTTGGGTAAGTTTGTGCTTTTTCTTTCCATCGCATGTGTATAATTACCAGGGCTCGCCAGCCACGCGATTTTGTGCTCTGCGCCGGCTCTTCTGGGTTGTAATCTACTCGCCATGGATGAGTAGATTACATTATTTGTTGAGCCCTGATAATTACAAAATATGGATTAAACAATAAGACCCTTTTTAGTCTTAGATTTTGGATCAAATAGGTTAGGTTTTAAATTAGGGATGTTACATTTAGATTAACTAATGAAATAGTTGATGGGATTTTCCATCTATAGACTGATTAGTCTATAAGGGCGTCTCCACCTTTGATGTGTAGCAAGAGAATTAGGATTGGTCCTGCCTTGGGCAGAAGGCCAGACTTGATGACCTCCTGAGGTCTTTTCCAGCTCTAGGATTTTATGAAGAGCCATGCCGAGCTCTTGCTACATTTCAAAAATGGAAGCCCCTCAGGGAGTGTGGAGCTAGTCGGGGACTGTCCCTGTGCTCTCTGCCACGTCTGAGCCTTTGAAATGTTCTAGAGCCCTGCGGTCCCTCAGCCTTTGAAATGTACAAGAGCCCTGGCGGGGTTCTTTTACATTTCAAAAGCAGAATCGCAGCAGAAAGTGGTACTAGCGAAGACTTTCAGTTCCTGCTTGCGCCTCTACCTATTGTGCCTCTACCTCCCCTGCTCCCCCAGATATGGTGTTGGGGGGGAACCAGCTTTTAAACTGACGCCTCCCTGCACCGTCTCCTACTTATGCTTATTGGATAGTTGACTAGTGGCTTACATCCCTGGTTTAAGTATTAAACATTTTATTTTATCATAAATATTTTTGTTCCTATAGTAGTGTTTCTTTTTTTAACAAAAAAGGGAGGGAGCGTCATTTATTGGGCTTGTCTATTTTGAGAAGTGTAGTGGAGCTTAATTAATCCACTGTTCTGTATCTCACATTGGTTATGTTAAGAAGAGGAACAGAGTTTCTCATCTTGTGCCCCACCTTAGTTCAGGCATTTCAGCTGACTAGTTACTGAACGGAGAATAATGTCACTTCGAGAAATTTCAGTGTTTAAATAAAAGCTATGAAAAAGTGAGGAATTGTCAGTTATTGATGAGTCCCCTCCTGTCACTCATCATAAGCACTTGAATATATATTGATAGATGCCCAGGCATGCATTTTTGTCTCCAATTCTTTAAAAAAAAAATCAAACATCTCTGCACAAATTGAGGAGGTTTTTACTTTTATGTTGTGTTAAACTGCTGGCATGAAAAATTGATGTGAAACTAAACCTGTTCTAAAATATTTTTCTTTAAGGACAATTTAGTTAAACTTCATATTGTAACTTTTATTTACAGACAGATGTTGTTGCAACATTTATGTGATTCAGACTCTCCTATTCTGCTGGAAACAAGCAGGTAGGGCATCTTGTTAAGAACTGAATTACTGATATTTGATAGTTTTAATACGTTCCAATGTCTGTAAATAAAGTCCTTGAGGGTGAGCTGACTATTTTGATTTCTTTCCCTTGTTAAATTCTCCAGTGCACTTGGATTTCATCACTCATGGGCTTGATTTGTTTCTCCCTTCATAGTACCTGTAACATTAGTGTAAATCCACCGGAGCGCTACTGTAACTAGGATCTGACCCACTGTCTTTTAATTACCTGTAAAGCTAAAATTGCAATTATTATCTAGGTTGTTGTTAACTTGCCTCTCTCAAGCAGAGGTGGCCAATATCTGGGTTGAAAGAATCAAAGAAAACCCATCTGTGTACGACTGTGTGTGTTTTATTATGTCAAGCTCTACAAATGGTAAGTTGCCAAGTAATTTGAGTATTGATGTTGATTCATAAAACACACTGCTGAAATATATTTGAATTGTAAAGACAAATGGTTTTGTTTGGAATGTGTAGAATACATTAAAAATAGTAAATTTTATGAATACAGAATTAACTGTGTCCACTCTCGCAGGTTTTATAGATGTGTCCTAGTTCTAAAGAAAAAGAGAAGAATGAAATCAGCCCTAGATTTACATCTGTGCCAGATAAAATGTCTTTCAGTAAGGCAAAGCACATGATCCTAATTGAAGTACATGTACATAGCCTTTTTATTGTTTTAAAACAAGCCCATGTTTTCAGTTATTTCAGTGTAGTGTATCTCTGTTTAAGGTTTGATATTGAAATATACTCTTTTCAGTTTAGTCCTAACAAGAAAAACACTTTTTGAGAAAAATAAGCAAGTAATAGGCAGCTGTTCTGTTGCTTTTTTATCATTAAAAATATTACACATCTGTAAAAATATATTTTTAATCTTCAGCAAAATAAAAACAGTATAATATTTGTGCAAAAATCCTGAAATTTCAGTTTTTGGGCTTAGAAAAATGTCAGCCCGACCTTATTTTAAGATATAATAATACTTTGCTCTTCTGATGAATTTCTCATATGTTTGATTTAAGTGGGAATGCTGAAAGTGAAGTGCTACTCAGCATAAGTACTTATTCTAAGTTCTGTTTTTGTGTGTTAACATGGGTAAGAATTTTGTATGCTGATCTTTTTCATTCATTAAAATGTGTTCTGTTTTTGTCTGTACAGTTGAATTGCTGATTAAAGTGGGTGAGGTAGTGGACAAGCTTTTTGATTTGGATGAAGAACTAATGTTAAATTGGATTAAAAATGGCTCTTCTCAATCAGTGGGACAGTTTACGGATGATTCTCCAGAAGAACGTCCAGATTTTAAGATTGTACCTTGTGTACTTGAAGCAGCAAAACAAGTCCGGTACATGTGCTTTATTTCTCCTTCAATGTTGGGGACAGGATGACTGTTGATTATGTTCTTACAGCCTAATCCTGAAACTCTTGATTTCAGTAGGGCTACTTTTATAAGTAATAGGATTTGCTTCCCGAGATTTCATATAGAAGACAACGATTCATTATTCTAAAGCAGTGGTTCTCAAATTTTTGTACTAATGACCCCATTCACTGAGCAGCTGCTGGTGTGAAACCTCCTTAAAAATTAAAAACACTTTAAAATATATTTAACACCATTATAAATGCTGGAGGCAAAGCAGGTATGGGGTGGAAGTTGGCAGCTCATGTCCTCCCCCCCCTCCCATGCAGTAACCTCATGATCCCTTGAGTGGGTCCTGACCCACAGTTTGAGGACTCCTGTTCTAAAGTTTCTTGCTGTTTATGGGTCAGTTGGATAATCCTTGGATTCTGGTGTTCATGAAGTAATTTTTGTATTAATAATGAATACATCTGTCTTGTTTTTGTAGCTCAGATAATCCAGAAGGGCTTGATGTTTATATGCATGTCTTGCAACTCCTGACCACAGTGGATGAGGGCATTCAGGCAATTGGTAAGATATTTTGTATATTATGGAGAAAGTTAGATCATGATAGATACTGAAGTTAAAAAAAAATGTTTTTCTCTCCTTGAATTGATTTTTTTTTTCTTTCTCAAGTGCAGTCTCCTGATGGAGGAAAAGAGACTTGGACTTTACTTTATGATCTGGTCTGCCATGAACTGTGCCAGCCAGATGATCCACCAATCATTATTCAAGAGCAGAAGAGCGTATTGGCATCTATCTTGTCTGTACTGTCTGCCATGTTTGCTTCACAGATACAACAAGAATATGTCAAGATGAGAAAAAGCAAGTCTCATTTTTACTTTCTGTACAGTTGATTACTTTAGAATCATGGCAATAGTGGTGTGGGTATTTGATTGATTACTAGAGACTGGTTGAGGACACAGAAATGTTATAGATTCAGAACACCCTAAAGGTAACAGACTGACCCATTTAAAAAAAAAAGGAGTGGCTTGCAAAATTCTTATGTAAAACAGAATAGAAATTTTTAAATTTTCTAAACTTTTGTGAGTATTTGGAGCTGTATTTTCACCTGAGTGTCCTCTATACCAGTTATGGTGGTAAGTAATTGAACTGCAGAAATAATAATTGAAGAACACTGGGTTGCAGTATTTTAAGGGGTAGGGGAGACTTCTGCATTTAATTCATGATTTTTTATCATTTGCATCAACCATTGTGAATATCATCAAAAATGGATGAAAACATAGGCCAGCCTTTAAGATGAAAAGGAGTGACATGGAATGAGAATTGATGTCTTTAGAAGCAGAAAACTGTATGCTATGTTCCTGCTATAAGTCGCCCCGGTATACATCCATTCTGCACTAAAGTTGTTGACGCTTGTAGGAACTGATGCATTATAAGTCTTCCCATTTCCCGCTCTTAAGTTGTGCAAATGGAAGTCAGACATAGGAAAAAAATTCCCCACTTTAAGTTGTTTTGCTATAAATCCAAGTTTTTTGTTATCTTGGACTTATAGCAAGGATGGCCTGTACTGCTCACTTGGCTGGCAGTTGGGTTTATTATTGTGTAAAGTTTACGTTAGCACTATATTTAATGGTTTAATGAATTAAATGGAATTTGACATCCCTACAGCCTACATGTACAATAATGGGAGAGAGGGTTCAAGGAGTTGAACCTGCACAAGAAAGCACATACCCTTTCAGTAAAACAGGGGAGATTGGTTTGCCTTAGGCATCTTCAGAAAAATGAGAGGTATTGTGCTTGGGATGAGCTATTCCTGGGGAAATTCTCCCATGTTATAGGGCTATGCCTCTAAAGACGCAGTGTAGCCTAAAGAAAGCAGTGGTGTGCAGTTATGAAAATGAACGAGATACCAATTGCATGTAGCAATTCAGTTCTCCTGAACTGTGCTCATCTCCTAACACTTTTGAAAAGATTGACAGTCACATCTACAGATAATACATCATCTTGAAGCAATTAGAATGTACATTTTTACATCCTTCTCAAATCTTCATGTTTTAAAATGGATCTTCTTGTCAGTATCTGGAAAAAATCCAAATCTGTCTTTCAGTTTGTAAAACTGTGGCTTTCTGTTTTTGTATATTAGATACGCCTCTAATTGGTAGCCTGATTCGAATCTTACAAAACATGGAGGATTGTGGGAAGAGATCTTTTGATAACTCAAAGAAATCTGAACCAGAGGAGACTGAGAAGTCGGGAGCAGTTGAGGAAGACTTCCATTTGAAAATCTTGAAGGATATCTGTTGTGAATTGCTTTCCAATTTGCTTCAAGAATTGACTAAGGTAAAGAGGAAATTTTCGGTGGATTTTATGCAGAGCAGGGAAACAGGAAATATTATTCAGGGGGATTCTTTTCCTTTTCTTTGCTCAATCTACATATAATTATGTACCAGAAATTGAGTTGTGTAGGGTTCTGATTAGAGAAGTAACTGGAGGTACAACTGTAACTTATATGGCACAAGATGCAGATCAATATATTTCTGAGGACTTAAATCTATTTTGTCAGATAAATTCATTAATTCACATTCAAAAAGGAATTATCAATGTACATCAAGAAGATAATTTACGTCAGAGAAAGAATACATGTATGTCTTTATTTAAGTGGCAGTTTCTCAGTTCTTGGCTAAGAAAATCTGAAGATATTTTTTATGAGAGCATTTAAGCTACGAGATTGTTTTCCCACACTCCTATTCAGTTTTGTGTACACAGCTACACTCTTACGTCCCTAATGAGGACACATATATGTAGGGCCCTTCACTTGTTTTTATTCAATTATACCCAGGAATTTATCAGTATTAATTACCACCACAACAAAAATAAGTGAAAATCAGCGCAATAAACTATTAATAATTTCTCTGGGTAAATATTGCAGTTTATTTTGGTGGATGGAAGAATGGGGAGAAAATATTCAGTAGATTAATGCTTTGAATTCCATTCATTAGTGTGGTTTGCTGCACAATTAAAACAGAACTCAAAATGCCACCTCTGAGTTTAAGGAAACAATATATCTCTAATCCCCAAACTAATTTTTCACTTGAATAAAGAGTTTATAATTGTAGATTGACAACTATTATTAAATGTAAATATTTATAGGCTAATTGTGCCACATCATTCGCAGCGTATGCACTCAACTTTATCCTTTTCTTCTGTTTTTTTTAATACTTCCTCAAGTCCTGAAATGTATTGTGGTATAGATTTTTGGGTTTTCCCCCCCCATTTTTTGCATGTCAAATCTTTAAACTATTATCTGCTAACATTTTGAAATGTATACATGGTTGGTATTCAGATGTGCACATACTTCAGAGCTTATGTGCATACCTGTTTTATTGTGTGTATCTTCTAGACTAATGTAGCCTTACTTCAACAATAATATATACGCACGCGCGCGCGCACACACACACAATGTATTATCGTAATATGTATCTCATGCAAAGTATTTTTTTCTTAATAAAACAAGGTTTTTTTTAATATATTTGAATGCTACAAAATCAGAACAAAATGAATAATACTTTTTGTAAAACCCAGGAAGGTGTAGGTGGGTGGGTGTGTGTGTGTGTGGTGTTTTTTTTTAAATCAGTTTAAACTGAAAACAAAAGGGCTTTTGTATATGAAACTATAAATATGACTGAGAGTTTGCATATTCAGAAACTGTTCATGGAATACTAGTTGTGTTGACTTTTTACATTTGTTTTTTAGGAAAACATATT
The DNA here is from genome assembly GCF_052426305.1 of Pelodiscus sinensis. Taxonomy (NCBI): domain Eukaryota; kingdom Metazoa; phylum Chordata; order Testudines; family Trionychidae; genus Pelodiscus; species Pelodiscus sinensis. The sequence continues at coordinate 114,085,396 of NC_143056.1, read as the reverse complement.
AGAGGGATTGAACCAGGGACATCTAAGTGAACAGAAATGTTCCTGTGCCTTTCAGAATCTTTTACCCCTGTATTTTACTTCAGTGAGTATGTGACAAAATCTTTAGCCTGGGTGAAAATGGTTTGCAGGGCAGTGTATTGCCGGGTTTAGTGAAAGGGTTTAGATGCAATGTCTAATACAACATTAGGAATGTTAAATTTTGATTAATCAACTAATCAAAATAGTTCTTGCTACATTTCAAAGGAGGAAGCACCGCGAGAAGCACAGGGTCAGCGGGGGTCTCAAGCAGTGCCCCACTGGCCCCCATGCTCTCTACTTTTGAAATGTACAAAAGCCCAGGGGAAGAACAGGCTGCTTGCGAAGCACCCTTCCTCTCCCCTCAGCCTACTATTATCAACATCCACAGCCCCCTGAAGCTGGGGTGGGGATAGGGCAGGAAGGGAGTCTGCTTGAGAATGTTGCTGGGCTACTGGTAGGGAGTCACCCAGGTAAGTCTCCCAGTCACAGTCTGTCTCTGGCACCCCAGCCCCCCTTCCTCCCACTGCATCTCCCCAACCCCCACTACCCCACATAACCCATAACCCTCTGCTCCTCTCTTGAACCCATACCCCCTCCGAGACACTGCACCCCAGTCTCGTGCCCCAGGTCACAACTGCTTTTTTACCCAAACTCCCTCCCAGACCCCATATGCCCTACTGCACCCCAAGCTACCTTCTGCACTCAACCTCCATCCCGGTCTCCACACCTCCTCCATTAATATCATGGAAGAGTGCGGCCCTTGACCACTTTCCAGAATCTTGTAGTGGCCCTCCATCAAAAACTATTGCCCATCCCTGTGCTTAAGGCTTTAAACCAGCTTCTAATTTTGTCCATTTGGGGGCAGATTATCTTATAACTGCCTAGTGCAGGGTTTCTTGTACCTTCTTCTGACATAGTGCTGTCGGTGACAGGATACTGAAATATACAGACCACTGGTCTGGTCCAGTAAGGCAATTCCTTGTTCCATCTCAGTGCATTTGACAGCTTTTTATTTTATTTATAGGTGGAGAGTTTCCTTGAAGCACTGCGTGAGGCTGATCAGATACTTGCTGGCAGTCTAGAAAAACACTTCCCAAGCCTGAGGCTCCAGGCATAAGAAAGTACATGAAATATTTTCTTCCTATGGAATGAGGATGTGGACTGTTTCTTTACAGTATTTTAGAAATCAGCATATCACTAAACTCAGAAGAATAAGTTTAACTCCCTTACCTCCAGATCGTATTTGAGAAATTTCACAGATATCCCTGGGTAATCTTGGATTAACCTGATCTGGAATGGGGAAGGAAATAAACTCACTTGGAGTCAGTTCTTCATCCTATGGTCTTGTCAGCTTTTGTGAACCGAGGCTTTTGATTTCTAGCTGCTTGTTTAGTACACAAAGCAGAAGTACATATACTTTTGTATTTTAATAACCCATGAGTTTGTGCTTGTCATCTGTTGGAACAGTGAAATGTACTGAATCTTTTAAAATGCTACTGACCTCTCTTAAGTTGCTGTTGGTAAGAGGATTTTCAATAAGACATCTTAAATATCTTCAAGCAAAGCAATTATTTTTTCCGTCACCTCAGAAAAGCAGCTAAATCACACTGATAAAATGGCTTGCTTTGTTTTGGAAGATGTTAGTGACGTGCAAATATTCTAGCAGAAATGTTGCGGCCTATTCTGCTACGATGTCTGTACATCTAATTTCTAAGCTCCTTTCTTTATGGGGCAATCTAGGGATTCTGGCTCCAAAGCCATTTTAAATGGGTTGCATTCAGGGTACTCTGCAACTTCTGCATGTTGTCACATCGTCTGACTCAGAGTTATAGAGTAGATCTGGATTTAATCTCTTGCCTATAAGCAAAACCCTGCTTTTTAGAAATGATCTTTATGCTTCAGTTCAGAAAAATAGTGTGTATCAAACAGTTCTTGTTCTTTATTGATGGATGTTATTACGTTGAATTGTTTTGAATGAAATTAGAAATGGCTTTTTAGGCTGGGATTTTCGAAGAAGCTTAAGGGAGTCCGATATCCCAACTCTCATTGAATTTCAGTTGTCTCAAACTCTTCTCAAAATCTCTCACTCTTCATATTTTTTAATGGCAGTACGATTTTACGTGTTTTAGCTAGGTGCAGCTCATCTTCTGTACTGCATTTGAACATCAAGGATATTGCAACAATATGTTGGCTCATACTATTTTTATGAACTGGAACTGGCAACAAGTACACAAAATTGATTTGAGATATAAAGGAGGATGAAGTAAGTTCATGGATAACAACTCATTAGCATACATACATTCTGCAGCTATAAAGATTTCTTTTGGCTTCTACTTTGCCATGAACGGTGGAGCAGACAAACTTGCTGGAACCCTGGGCAGTGGGTGGAGCCTCAGGTAGAAGGGGCGGGGCTGAGACTAAACTCTCAAAGCAGCCTCAATGCCACTTGAAGCATACTGCGTGGGGGAGCACCAGGTCTTTTTGAATCGCTGAGCCTCGGAGCAGTTGCACCCTTTGCTCCTCCCTGTCAGCGGGCCTGGCCATGAATTACTTCTAGATATGGTAATTATTAAAGATACAGTATATGTGCGCATGCTCAGTCTTTTCATCCCAATTTCTAGTTTTCAGAGGTGGTATTAATTCCATCTTCCCATCAGGTTATTGACAGCATTGCTGTTGTTGGCAACAGGACTTAAAGCCTGAAAAAGCTGATTGAAGTCACCACAAAAATTGCAGTGATTTCCTGGCATTTTTATATGTTGTTGGAAGCAGTTGGTAACCGTGTATGCCTACCGGGTTTTCATACTACTTTGGCAATTTTGAGTGTTTTATTAAAACTACAGGTTTGTAATAAAGTTATTTCTTAAAAACATTTCGGGTTTTTTTTTTTACTGTGTCAAATTTAGCTTCTGAAGAACTGTAATGTATTTGCTACTGTCTTGAATAAAGGTAATTTCTAAAAACAATGGAAACCTGTTTCCTATTGCAAATATCTTGTGAAACTTGTCCTCCTTTGCCGGAAATTTATTTTTAATGCCATTTCTCAAAATATTTTAACTTATTATGTTGTCAGTAAAGCTGACGAGACAAAAGCACAGATAGAATCTAATGCGACATATTAGCATTTTTTTCAGTGGAAGTAGCCTTTGACCTTTTCACTACAGTAGTTTAACTAGGAGGATACCATAGATGTACCTTTATTGGAAAGGTACCATAGGTTTCTTTCAGCCTCCACCATCTTTGCTTGTTGGCATCTCCTGATGTGTAAGTGCTTTACAAACTCTCCTTAAAGTAAGTGTCATAGAAATTTGAAAAACTTAAACAACAAATAGTTTAGCACCTTAAAGACTAAAAAAACATGAAGATGGTATCATGAGCTTTTGTGGGCACAACCCACTTCAGAGCTAATACTCCTGTCATCTGAAGAAGTAAAAGTGTCAAAATTATGTATGGGTCTAAACAAAGACTCTAATTATCTCACCCATTACAAAGATAGCTTCCCCTATTATCACCCCTATGTCATTACCTCACAGACACTAACCTTCCCCCCCCACCCCCACTCTAAATTTGATTTGTCAATTTCACATGCTTCACTTTTTTTTTTCATTGTATCACTTTGTTATATATGGTTGTGCCGATTTTCTTCCACATATTGATCTGAGGAAGTGGGTCTGGCTCACGAAAGCTCATCACCTAGTAAACTATCTTGTTAGTCTTTAAAGTGCTACATAGTTCTGTCTTTTGTTTCAGCTAGACCAGACTAACACGGCTGCATCTCTATCACTATTATGCGTAGGTTGTGTGTCTTTTAAGTGACTGGGTGAGGATGAGAGGATTCAGATCTTTCAGGGATTTTCTTTCTGCCACAGGCTGGGTAATATCTAGTATCACAAGAAATATCATGAACGTCGCATGCTATGGATAAAAAGTGACTGGTTTTAACGTTTTGTTTTTAAACAGAGGAAAACAAATGAGATCTTTTTAGACCTGGGTGACTTTAAATTCAGGAAAGTGTCATATAAAAAACATGAATGGGGCTATCTTAAATCCCTGTAAAATGGTTCAAAAAGATATAGAATGGGTACTTTTTGGCATGTTGTAAGAATGGAAAATGCCCCACTCTATGCATTCTGCCTTTTTGCAACTAAGCCAACCATGGTTAAACGTTTCATCTGCAAAATTTTAAAATTAAAAGTCGAGACTTAAAAGAAATTGGGCTGGTCATAGGATAGATTGTTGTGGGTATAGGGACTCCTCAGCGAACAGCTCTCCCTTCTGAAATTTTTTCCCACTGTTCGGACAGAGTGCTAGAATGTCAACCTTCAGGCCAAGCTTTAAGATTCCAGCTCTTACTTTCCTCGGGCTTTTTCCTGTGCAGGAATGATTATTAGAACAGAATAGTTTATTGGTGGAGTAGAGTCAACTAGTGACATGAGCTAAGTTGCTTGTTTCTTTTTAATCATTAGGGTGAAATCCTAGCCTCATTGAAATCAATGGTAAAAGTCCCATTGACCTCAGCGGGGCCAGGATTTCAACCATAATTTGCTCACACTCATTTGATAGTGACAAAAAGTTGTTACCACCCGTGATGGCCTGTATGAGATTAGCTGAAGTTCCTTGTCCAGCTCCAGGATTTCAGTCAATACAAGGAAACACTATTCTAGTTAAATTAATAGATTTTAAGGCTAGAAGTGTCCAGTAGATCATCTAGTTTTACGTCCTGTATTACAAAAGCCAAAGAATTGCATCGAGCTAACCCTGTATTGAACTAAATTTGTTTGACAAAGGGCTTGTCTACTTGGGGAAATTTCATGGCATTGCTATAATGGAATTATTATTCTCTTATAATTATATCAGTACAAGTCTCTGTATGGACCTCTTGTGGAATAAAGGTAATTTTGTGTCAAAAGTAATTATTGTGCTTGCATTCTGGCCTAAAAATTACTTTATTCTGCAATATTATTCCATACAGAGACTTGTATTGGAAATAATACAAGTCTGTATTGTGCCAGAAAATTTCTCTGATATTCCCTAAATGGAAATGTAGACTAAACTCTCTCCCCATGACCTCGCAGAATCAGCCCTTCATTGCCTTAACGGTGGTGTATTGTCAGGAGAGTATAAGGAAAGTTATTTTTGCTTTGGCTGTTCATCTGTGTCTAGTCTACATATGAGGGATCTTAGTTTGCTGGCTGCTGAGTTGCACTTTTTTAGCTAGGGCTAAATTCTCAAGAAAAGTGTGAAAGGGAGAAGTTGGGATTTTAAAATATCGTCAGTCATGACCTGTTTCTTGGTGATAATCTCTTTCCTGATAATATTTAGAGCAGAGAGAAAGTTTGCTGAAGCTCTGGACTTGGTGCATTTTTTAAAAAAAACTGGTGTAATGGTAAAGACAGTAGAATTACATCTCTGCAGCACTGTGATAAAAAATTTGTGGAACAAAAGTCTGGCAGTGTGCATTTTCCCTGCACACTTGGCAAGTGTATAATATTTTTAGCATTCAGAAATGCTGCAAGTGATGTTTCTACATTAGTTGGTGGCTTATGTGCAGATATTATGCAAGTGCAGTATTCATAATCACCACAAGGGATCTCTCACAGCCTGGATTTTATATCATGCTGCTGTTTAGATTATAATCTTTAGTCTTAGTTTTGGCTCTCATTTCCAGCTTTGTTATCATGCTCATGGCCAAACCAGAGCTATCGACACCATAGTGATTTGGAATGTCTATATCTGTTCGTGCAGGCAGGTAACTTACTCTGAAATGGAATTGTTTACCTTTAGTGGCATCTGACCTTTCCTTCATTAAAAGAAAGCTACATCTCTTTGACTAGGACAGAGTTCTAAAAGAGAAACATATGAAAGTGCTGAAGGAAGATGACAGAATTTTGGTCCCAATGGAACTGCACTTGACATGAATCTTTGTCAGTGCCAAGTTATTACAGTGATGGGAGATTGAGAAATGAAGAGAAAAGGCTTAGTTTAAGCTGGTTCTATACATGCTAGGAATTGTATTTGAGAGCATCAAATTAGATTAATTTATGTTGTAATTTTGTTGATTTATCTGCAAGGGAGTTACAACAGATTAATGTGGCCCATGTTTTTATGTAAAATTGCAATTTCTATACCTCCTGTCATAAAACCTTTGAAACTAGAACTGGAATAGGACTGTTACAACATTTAATCTAGTTCCCTGCCAATGCATGCTTGTACTCTGTCCCAATCTTTGAAGGTGCTTTAGAAGAATACATGTATATGTCCCAACTACCAGGATTTTTACCTTTGTCCTTATGAGGACATTACCCCATACAGCTTAATGTTGGGAGATATTTTTTCCTCTGATATTCAGGCTGAATTTCTGCTTTATCTGTTTCATCTCATTACATTCAAGCTCCACACGAGCTCATCTGAAGAAATGGGTTTTGCCCACTACAGCTCATGATACCCTTAGAGAAAAACAAAATTATATATATAGTATGTCTACACTTGCACCCTATTTTGAAATAGGGATGCAAATGAAGACATTCGAAATTGCAAATGAAGCTGGGATTTAAATATCCTGTGCTTCATTTGCATAATCGTGTTATGGCGCTATTTCGAAATAAAACTCACTGGCTGTGTCTTGACTGGCCACTTTTGTGCAAAAACTTGCCAGCTGTCTACACTGGCCGCTTGATTTTCCGCAAAAGCACTGACGATTTACTGTCCGAAATCAGTGCTTTTTCCGGAAAAGCTTTGACGCTCTTGTTCAGGCAAAAGTCCTTTTTGTGAAAAACTTGTGCAAAAGGGCCAGTGTAGACAGCTAGCTAAGACGGAAAAAAGCGGTTTGAACGCTGGGAGACCCGGTAGGAGCCCCAGACTTCCTGGTAACCCGAGCTCTTAAAGCACACGCAGGCTGCTGAGCACAAGTGGCAGGAGCATGCCTCAGACCTCTTGCCTGAGGTCTGCCATGGTGCCCCTGCCGTGCCAGCAGCTACATCGCAGCCAGCATGGCAGCTCCGGGTACTCAGCCACCTGCACCCCCAGCGCAGGAGGCCCCCAGGGGCCGCAAACGACTGGCCCCATCCTGGTCTTCGGAGGAGCTGAACAGCCTGCTCGACCTCTGGCAGGAGGAGGAGGCCCTCCACAAGACCCACTCGCGGCGTCGCAATGCGGACATTTTCATCCACATGGCCCAGGTGCTCGCCCAGCAAGGCCATCCAGCCCAGACCCTCGAACAAGTCTGGGCGAAAGTCAAGGAGCTGCGCCTAGGCTATGTGCGGGCCAGCGAGAGCCACAGGGCAGGAGCAGACACCTGCCCCCATTACGACCAGCTCCACGCCATCCTGGGCCAGCCAGCCACGCAAGCCCCAGACGTGCCTGTGGACAGCAGCGTGCGTCCCCCTCCCCCATCACCAGGACCACCGAGGCGGGGGAAGGAGACAGCACTGAATCAGAGAATGAGGCCAGCATTGCCACCCAGCAGGTCCCCTCCAGCAGCCCTGACGTCTCCCGCGCATTGTCCGAGGCTGGAGAAGGATCCACCAGTGAGTCTTGCACTTTGCACTCACAGGGGCGGCGGGCGAGAGGGGGGTGGAGCTAGGCACCCGGAGGGGGAAGGGGGAGAGCATGTCACTCAGGCCACATGAGCTGCACACTGTGTAGCATTAGGCAGCATGCAGCACGTGCAACCACGTGCAGCCTGGTGACCGAGCAGCACATGGCCGCGGCAGGCAGCTGCAGGGCACGCCTGGGACTGCGCTGCTCTCACACATTCAGCGGGACCAGGGGGAAGGGTGGATGCCGGCTGGAACCAGCCAGGGACTCAGCCCAGAGCCCGCACCTCCGCAAGGGTGCAGCACAGAGAACAGCACACCGTCCCATGCCTGGCTGTGAGGCACAGCCAGTTGCTCTTGGGTAAACCACAGTGTCACAGCCCTGTGACCGTGGCCCTCACCGAGCCCCTTGCCTGCTCCCGGTGCCTTGGCTGGCTCCCCGAGGGAAGTCCCCACTGCAGCCACACATGTCCCTGGGCTACGTGTGTGAGGGATAGTGGGAGGGAGAAGGGGGGGAAGCACTCGGGCCGCCCTTAGAGATGGGATGGGACCCCACCCCAAGTAACTCTCCTGGTTCCGTCCAGGAGACATCCCACACAATGGAGATCTGAGAGCCCAGACCACCTCTGCCAGATGTGCTCCCAGGCACTGTGTGTGGATCCATCTCGCTCCCTGTCAAACACCAGTGATTAGCCCAAAGCCTCACAGCCTCTACCAGCAGGGAGTTCCAAAGGTTAACGCAACACAAGCACCCTCCCACCCTCCACGGGGCCAGGACACAGACCGGTGGTTACAATACATGGAGGAGGACCCTACTCCAGGGGCGGTCCTCCTTGCAAACATACAACACGGGGGGCAGGGAGGGAACCGAGTGGGCCCAAGCCACACTTCCGTGGGGTCACCTGGGCTCAGGGGTGGAGGGCATGAGGTGTGGGGACAGTGGACGGCCTACCTGACTGACCCATCCTTTCTTCTCTTCCCTGCAGCAGGACCAAGCACAAGCCGGGGACCCTCCAGTCTGGCAGCAGCGGCACCCCCAGCTGCCCAACCACACAGGCACAGGCTCCGCCACTGGGACCAGCTCCTTTGCCGGCATGTGCAGGCCGTCGAGTGCATCGAGGCTTCGATTCGCCAGCACGTCGACGGGGAGCTGCAGTGGCGCCAGGAGGCCTGGGGCGCCTTCCAGGCCCAGTGCACGTGCATGGCTGACTCCATTGCCACCCTCACTGCCCACATAGCCCATGCCATTCACTATGGCATGGCCTTACCCCATGCCCCCACCATCCCTCCCCTAGCACTGCCCCCTCCTGCCCCTGCAATGCCCCCTCCTGCAATGCCCCCTCCAGCCACCCCTAGAATGCCCCCTCCTGCCCACATCCCCGTGCGGCCTGCCCCGCATGTCCAGGTCCGCCCCTGCAGGAGCGCTCACAGGGGCCACCCCTCCCAGGAGTAGCTCCTCCCCCTCCCCCTTGTAAATAAAAACATACATTTTTCAGTTGAAAACAAAACTATGTTGGTTAATTGTATTACTCGAGGTAACTGTAATAAATGATTTGAGATGCCAATTAGCCAACTAAATTTAAGAGGATTACAAAATGCGGACACCAAATTCTGTATCTATCACCTGTCATTCCTTTAAGTGGTCATTGGTTTGTGGCGCATAAATAAATACTGACACTTTTAAGTAAAATTTAAACCACAACTATATTAACATATATAACAAACAAGCACGAAAGGTTAAAAGATGCACACAAAATAATATGTAACATAGTCTAGACGCAGGGGATGATTGTAGTGTTGCTGGTAACCTCAATCCTTTGGTTCTTCCGGCCTCGGGAGAGGAACAGCCAGGAGATCCCTCAAAGATGACAGGAATCGGGTACGCTGACTCGAGCCTTCCACACGAACCACGAATCCTCTTCCTGTTCTTCGGGACAGCACGGACAGGCTAAACTAAAAAGAAAAACCCTAGCTACGTCCGACGCACCCGACGAACATTCACGATGACGGCCGATGTGCTTGGAACCGATGCTTTACAATTGGGGGGAGGTAAGGGGAGGGGAGGGAGTTGTATGGGGAGACCGAGGCGACCCTACTATGGGGCTTGTGCGAACATGTCCGTCAGGGCCTCTCGGATGCGCACCCCATCCTGGTGTGCCTGGCGGATGGCAGCTGTGTGGGGTGGGGCTGTTCAAACATCTGTGCCTTGGCTGCCATCCATGCAGGGAGGAAGGCCTCCCCACTCTGCTCCACAATGTTGTGGAGCACGCAGAACGCAGCCAGTACCTCCGTTGCATTCCGCTCACCCATCTTGAGACAGGTGAGCAAACAACGGAAGTGGGCTTTTAAGCGGCTGAAGGCGAGCTCCACCGGATTTCGGGCCCGGTAGAGGTGGTCATTGAACCGGGCCCGGTTCTGGTCCAGCTGCCCCGTGTCGGGCTGCATTAGCCAGGGCAGCAGGGGGTAGGCCGCATCCCCCATGACGCAGATAGGCACAGGCACATCCCCGACAGTCAACTCCCGCCAGGGGAAGTAGGTGCCCACCTCCAGCCTGCGAAACAGTCCGCAGTTGCAGAGGATGTGGGCGTTATGTGCCGTGCCGGACCAGCCCGCAGAGACATCCAGGAAGCGGCCCCGGTGATCCACGAGGGCCTGGAGAACAAAAGAGCAGTACCCCTTCCTGTTCGTGAAATGGGCCGCTCGATGCTCCGGGGCCTGGACGAGGATGTGGGTTGCGTCCAGGGCTCCCCCGCAGTTGGGGAACCTGAGGGCAGCGAAGCTAGCCAGCGTAGCGTCCACATTGCGCAGGCGGATCACTCTCGGGAGCAGGACATCATTGGTGGCATGGACGAACTGCAGAAGTGTGCAGAGAAACACAAGGGAACACATCAGATAAGGCAGGGGTGAATGTGCGCTCCCTTGGGGGCCCCCCCCGTGATTCCCTCTGTCCTTGCACACGCACACGCACACCAGGGCCCCCTCGCCTCACCAGCAGGCCTGTGCAAGGGAGGGACGGCCCAAACCCCTGGGTGACCCAGCCTGGAGTCTTGGCTGCCCCTGGGCATGGAGTGCAGCACTCTCCCTCCCACCCCACTCCCCCTGGGACTTACCTCCATGACGATCACACCGACGGTGGATCTTCCCACCCCGAATTGCTGTGCCACCGAGCGGTAGCTGTCCGGGGTGACCAGCTTCCATAGTGCGATGGCGACCCTCTTGTTCATGGGAATGGGTGCCCGCAGCCGGGTGGTGACTCTCTGCAGCGTGGAGGTGAGCCAGGCGCACAGCTCCAGGAACGTCCGCTTTCGCATGCGGAAATTCCGGAGCCATTGCTGGTCGGCCCATTGCCCAAGGTGTCCAGTCTCCAGACTGGCCTCTCCTTTTGCTCTCTTCAAAATGGTTCCGGACTTCTGCTTTTGCGCAAAAGCACGCTCCCAATCTAGACGCGCTTTTGCGCAAAAGCGCATCGTTCTAACGATAACTCCAGGACCAATCTAGACGCTCTTTTGCGGAAATACTTTTAACGGAAAATCATGCCAGTCTAGATGTAGCCACTGTGTAGATGTGTTATTTCAAGAGAAAACCCTTCTCTCGAAATAACCCTTATTCCTCATAAAATGAGGTTTAACAGTTATTTCAAGAGAAGGATTTTCTCTCAAAATAATTTGTCTACACAGTGCATGTTATTTAGAAATAGCGCCATAACGCAATTATGCAAATGAAGCACAGGATATTTAAATCCCGGCTTCATTTGCAATTTCGAATGTCTTCATTTCGAAATAGGGTGCAAGTGTAGACATACCCTAAGATTTCTAGGACTACTTATTATCTCATTACATTTTTAGTTTATACTCTCACTTCCCATAATTTCCCCCTCTTTTATGATTATATATTTCTCATACATGTTGTTCAGTTTGTTCTGCTTTAAATCATTCTTCATAAGGCAAGCAGCCTGCATCAGTTGACAGTAGGATAAAAGATACCCGATGCAGGATATGTTAACATTCTGTAAGAATGGTTGGTTGGGTTAGCAATCGGAAGGACTACTGTTTTATTTCTTTTTTTTTTTAAAAAAAAAAGTTGGTTTTTTTGCTTTGTTGTCTTGGATATTATCTGAAAGAAACTAAAATAATCACTTTTTCTTCCAAACTTTTTGATCACATATACATTCATGCCACATACACAGATTTAAAAAGCTATATTATACCAAAGTTTAATGCAGAATGATTATTCAGGGCTAATATTTGTCTAAGTCTTGAAGTCCTTAGATTCTATTCAGTCCTTACTGATCCTACTGACTTCAAGAAACATTTTGTCTGAGTTGTGGCTGTAAGTCTGTGTCTAGACTACATGCCTCTGTCGTCAGAGGCATGTAGATTAGACACATAGGCAAAGTCAAATGAAGCCGCGATTTAAATGATCACGGCTTCATTTAAATTTACATGGCTGCCGCGCTGAGCCGACAAACAGCTGATCGTCTGTTTGTCTGCTCAGCGCACTAGTCTGGACGCTCCTCTGCCGACATCAAAGCCCTTTGTCGGCAGCCCCGTTATTCCTCATGGGATGAGGTTTACCGGGGCTGCCGACAAAGGGCTTTGATGTTGGCAGGGGAGCGTCCAGACTAGCGCGCTGAGCGGACAAACAGCCGATCAGCTGTCGTCAGCTCAGCGCGGCAGCCATGTAAATTTAAATGAAGCCGTGATCATTTAAATCGCGGCTTCATTTGACTTTGCCAAAACAACAAATCTACATGGCTCCGTCGACGGAGCCATGTAGTTTAGACGTACCCTAAGAGTAGAGTATACATACATTATACGAATGTAATATCTATGCTGTATGGTCAAAAGGAGGGAAACACCTTTGGAATTAATATACTGTTCTACAATGTATTTTTCTTATTAAATCTCTTCAGCTGAACTGTATCAGTGATTATTTTAATAACTAGCTAAAATGTGTACAGAACATTATATGGAACAAGGTTCTGTTGCTAAATTAGGGTACGTCTAGACAATAGCTGCCCTCGCGTCTTTTAAACGCCCCTGTTATTTTGAAATATTTTTTTAAAATAGCAGGCTCCCTATTTCGGCATTTTTGTAACCCTTGTTCCATGTGGGCTCAGGGATGTGTCGTAATAGTGCATTTATTTCAAAATTTGGTGTTGTGTAGATGCACCAAATTTTGAAATAAGCTATTTTGAAATACAATCAAAATAAGATACGCAATTTGTGTAGCGCAAATTGCGTATCTTCTTTCAAGTTTAGGGTGCTGTGTAGATGCACCCTTAGACTCTTAAGGGTATTATTTAATGCTCATTGTTGGCCTAACTCTGCTCCTGTTGAAATCAAATTCTCAGTATTGTCAATGGGAGTAGAGTTATGACAGCACTGAGTAGAGTACTTGGAAAATCCTACTATTTAGCTATTTCAGTGGTTTTTAACTTTTTTTTGTTTGCGAACCCCTAAAAGTGTCAAATGGTGATGCAGACTCTTTTGGAAATCTTACACATAGTCTGCAGACCTCAGGGGTCCATGGACCACAGGCTGAGAACCACTGAGCTATATCAGTGACATTACTGCAGTTAGCAAATTAAAGATATGAAATGTATTTCTTCACCATATTTTCATTAAATAGTTTCCTGTAGATACTGTATTGGGCAAGATGTCTTGGCATCAATAATGGTCTCTCTCTTTTTCCTTCCCAAAGAGTTGAATATTTCTTTATAGTTTTTGTTCCTGTGTTTTTGTTCTGACCAGAAGAGACCTTTTGAAGTCTAGTGTACCTGATCTAATAACTATTCCATCATGGTTTCATGCAATTTCTTAAATTTTTATTAGAGCACAAACAGTACTAGAACAGCCTTAGGTTCTCAAATTACATTGTTGCACATCAGTCATACCAGGTAGCATAACCACAGCTGTTAGAGTAGATTTGGTAATAAGAAAATATTCTTTATTTTTCTTCCCTCTCAGAGTGGAAGCATTATTTTCTCATTTACCACTACTTTTTTTTCTTCCATGCTATATAATTAGTAGAAATAACAAGCAGCAGAAATTTAAGAGTGGCAAACTAAAAAACAAATGTGTTCTTGCAGAGTATCTAGTGTGAAGGAAATTAATGGAAAATGACTGCACCATCTGAAGTTCATTGATGCTTTCTACTAACAGCAATGAGAACTGGACCCAGCCTTTAGCGATGGGAAACAGAAAAGTACACTGTGCAAGAACTTAATTTTACATGAACTGGATTCACCAGGGGAGGACAACAGTAAGATAAAATCAAAATGAGAGAAAAGGTGAGGAAATACGAGAGAGGTAGAATAGCTAAAATAAGCAGGAAAAGAAGAGGGAATGGAGAAAGAAGAAAGGAATTGTGAGTAGTTTAGAAGAGAGAAATTTCTAACTAACCTGATGAAGAAAAAAAGGGTTAAATAGTAAAATGGGACATTAATAAATCTAGGCTGCTTTCAGTGCCGCACTGTATTTCTCCTAACCATGAGATTAATCTTAGTTTCCATATTGAAAAGTGAATGCGCTTTGCAACCTTTGGAGAACATATGAAGTAGTTCGGTGAGACAGGATAAGGTGGGAATAAACATTGCTGCAGATCAGAATGAACAGGGACACAAGGATCTGATATCCATGACGATCTTCATTTGCAAAACAGTGCATCGCTGGCTTTTTGCTGGCTCCTAAAATGAATGGGAAGCCAATGGAGTTGTTTAAGGATGATGGTATAATGCTATTTCAATATGTGTGGGCAGCATCGTGCAGAGGATCGTGGAGTTGAGTTCAGGGACCTGGGTTTTGTAGGGTTGATACTGAGTGTCATTTTGCAGTGCTATTGGCTTAGTAATGTACATTTCAGTGTGCTGTAGAGTTTTATGACTAGACAAACATCCAATGAAATGCTATCACATGATTTTCAATGTTTGCTATTTTTATTTCTTATGAATGAAATAATTCTAAGGCTGCAGCATCACTCGCTGAGTTGACCCCAAGATATTTTAATAATTGTCTAAATGTTTTTGAAGTCCATCTAGAAACCCAGTCAACTAGCATATTCAGTTCCTGTTAGAATCAAAACCCAAGGCCCTGATCTAAAGGCTATTGGAATCAATAGTTGTTTTTTCTCCTTGATCTCAGTTTGGAGGCTGAAGGTGCAGAATAATCTGATTGACTTCCAGCAGGCTAATGTACATAACAATAAACCACAGTGGTGTTGAGAGTCCCCTGCTTTATTTTGTGTTTTGAATCTATTTAAACATTTTCCCTTCAAAGCCATTTCAAAGGAAACCCTAGCGAGCAAATGTATCTCCATACTCTTCTGTCTTGCAGTGATAGCATGTATGTTGCGTTCTAGCTTATGCAGCCTTTTAATTGTGTACTCAAGTTGATTCAATATTATTTTTGTTGCTATGCAGAGCATTTTTGGTGACCACCTATTTAAAGAAGAAGTTGTAACTTTAAGGGACCATCTGTTAACCCTCCTTAGAGAGCAAATGCTTTCGTCAATTACTCTAATGAAATCACAAAAATCATTTCCTGGTATCCAGTACTACCACAGTTCTCCTATCTTCTGTCAATAGAGGATATTGAAACACACAGGAAAGTGCACATACACTTTTATCCAGCTCTACAATATAGCCACAATGTTATATTTTAGTATTAAAGATCTTAAATAAACTGTGACGTCAAACTTTTGGCAATTATAAAAGGTGGTTGATTAAAAATCTTCTGTATTGCACAAACTCTGCTTTATTTAACATCATGGAATTGGTTAGTAAATTAATCATTTGGCTAAATGTTTCCTAATGAGTAGTCTTGTTTGAATGGGCACAGGATGAGGAAGGAGGGTTAGGAAAAAGAACCCTGGAAATGGCTGTATCTGAAGTCCCTCTTCTGCCTTGAGCAGGTCTTTCCTGATTGGTTAGGATCCTGATTTCATAGCCTGAGGATGTAGAAAGGAAACAGTAAATTAGACTGGGACAGATCAATCCTATATGAAAAAGATAATCTGCCAAATGATTAGATAAAATGTTTGAGGAAGGTAATAAAATTAGGTGACTGTTGTGTATGTTGTGTGTGAGTGTGTAAGTATGCACGCACATACACGGTCTCGATAGTGAGAGAGATTAAAAAATGTGACTAGTGGGAATAAAGGAAAAACTAGCAAAAAGGAGACATGGAGACAAAATTGCATATAAGCTATTAATAATGAGGATACAATTGAAGCCTGCCTGGAGCTGTGATGCCTTGGATGTTGAATGTGTCAGGTACTTTCCATGGGATAGTTCAAAGCATGGGTGAAGGGAAGATTTATCCTTTTGTTGTTACCCCTCAAAAGGAAGAAAGATGGATTTGGAAGATAATGGCACCATGTCACTCAACATGTAGACTAAAGATGCATGAGTCAGCTACTTAGAGGATTAATATACAATATATTAAAGGCCACCTGATCATGAGAATGAAAGATTACTAGCAGGGATAGTTGGGTACAGTCTGGATAGGCAAGCTTTTCCACACAGCTCAGACAGCATATTTTAGCCCTGACCTGCATCATCCCTGCCATTCCTGCCTAGATCCTCTCTTGATCACACTGACAAACATGCCAGTTGGTGAAATGGTTTTACAATGTAGACAAATGACTAGGATAACCCAATATAATTCACTTCAATAGACATCTGCATGGTATTTGAACTTCTTGTAGTTTTCCAAAGATGGAAGTATAGCAAAAAAGGGATTAGAATGGTGACTTTTAATAGGTTTTCCTTCATGATTTGGGTGCATATTTTGGGTAAAATTCTGCTAGTGTACATCCCCGTAATGAATGCAGTGCATACATCAGGAGAGAATTTGGCCCTTTTAGTGTCTCATAATGCAAACCTTTGCAAAACTGTATTCCAGGACTGTCAATGGCAGTCTGTTCCAGAGGTGCTCTTCATTTTACACCATAGTGGTGATGTCATGGTGTCCTGACTACTACTTTAGCTCTGGAAGCAATTTTGCAGTATTTGCACATGATCACTTGTGGGTAATTGGCCGGCAGAGGGAAGAGGGATTCTTTGCTTTCTTTTGGCCAAATTCATCTCTGCCTAGACATACACCCATGAACATCAGTGGGTTCTCAGTCTGGGAAAGTGTGGCGTGGTTTTGTGGCTGCCCCAGTTGTGTGTTATAGTAGCTGTGACAGACTGGGCCAGGTCTGGGCACTGCTGAGGGCATCAGCTCAGGGCAAATTGCTCAAAACCAGGACTCAACTGAAGACCTTTCCTAAAATCGGCCACAAACCAGTCACACAGAGTGCTTCAGCTGCCAAGTTGGCCAGCAGGATGCCTCACAAGCAAAACCCCTCAAACATCCCAGCTCTCCCTGTGCCACAATCAGCCCCGGGCCTTACACACAGGTGAGAGGTTATAAAACCTGATCTCACCAACTCCAAACAGATCTTCCTGGTCCCAAAGAACTACCCACAGTCCCCAGTCAATTTACCCTTTAGATTTTACCCACAAGAACATGCTGGGCCAATCTTTTAGAATCTAAAATCTAAAGGTTTATTAATAAAAGAAAAAGAAAGATTGAGAGTAAGCTTGTGATTGTTAGGGAGAATACATTACATACATCAATCACCACGTTCTTGAGGTAGGCTCTTAGCAGAGATGTTACAAACTGCTAGCTTAGAAGTCTCTGGTGTACCTCTTGGGATGGGTCAGTAATCCTTCCCAGATCTCTGTCCCTAGCAAGACTGCATCTGGAATCAGTAGCAAGATTGAAGACCAGATGGAGACGGCCTCATGGGTTTTTTATATTCCTTGTGTCTCCCAAACTGGAGCTGGTCACATGATCAAGTGCTTTATCTTTGTTTCCCAGGCCAGTAGCCATGAGGCACTGGCCAGTCTGCAGGCTTCCAGACGTGTTCCTCAGGTGTATATTGGCCAGTCCTGAGACCCATTGTCCATGGAGCATTGCTAGTTAGCACAACTATTCACTGAACCATTCTTCCTCACAACAGGCAGTCCAGGCCCATTGCTCCCTCCCAGACAGAGAACATTTACAGTACAAGAACAGAGCCCATGTCCATACTTTCACATACAAAAATCATACAAGTACATAAGTAGCATACAGAGAATCAGTAGAGCATAAGCTTTCATTTGACACCGCACATGGCCTACTTTGTACAGAATTTGGGGCAAATGCCAGCAGTGGGCACAACAGTGATCTGTCTGCTCACTTTACAATCCAATAACGTGACAGTAGCCCCTTTGGATCAGTGTATGCATTGTGTACTATGCAGCAGATGGTCCCAGCTCCATGGGAAGCACCTGATAGGGTTGCCAGGTGTCCAGTTTCAAACTGGACAGTCCAGTATTTGAGCTTTCTGTCTGTGAAAGAAATTGAGAAAATATAAGTGTCCGGTATTTTCTAAATAAGATGTAATGTAGATTGTGATGTAATGTCAAGTGTATCTGGTATTTTTGTTGAAACCATCTGGCAACCCTAGCACCTGATCCCAGATAAGGCATGACCCCTTGAAGTGCAAGGAATGGAATTGTCTTGTGGGAAACCATTACAGGGCTACCCTGTGGATATCGATTTCTGAATCAGAAAATATCTTTGTAATATTGATAGATCATTCTTTAAACGATAGAATATTGGCTAAACCCACAGCACAAAGTGCCACAGAACTACTTTGAAGGAACGTCTCAGACACTTCATAGCACAATGCTGACTGCCCTTGAGGGAAATTAATAGTGTTCATAATCTAATTAGCCAGGTTGCTCTGGATCCAGCGTTTACTCAGACTTGAAAGAAGTGAAGTTAATTAAAATTAAACAAAGCTCTTCCCTCCCCTCGTGGTCCAATCTCTTTGCTGCTTCTCCAAGATGACAAAAAGGCTATTAATAAGGGAGCAGTGCTTTTTGTTGCCCTGTCACAGAAGAATAATGAGAAGTACATTGTGTCCAGGTGCAGTGTAGTCATAGAACCAGAGAAAAAGGTCATGGGGGTATTTAAAACGAACTTATTACATTTCAATCTCCATGCGCAAACATTGTAAAATGACCAAACTGTCATAAGCTCAGTATGACACATTTATTGGGTAACCAAGATCACTGTAAGGGAAGGGTGGGAGCTAGAGAGGAAGAGGCTCTGTTACAGAAGGGGAAGGCAATAGACCTATGGTCTGTTCCTGGCACTCCCAATGACTGTGTGCAACTGTCAGCAAATCAGTGAATGTATCTGGACCTCAGTTTCCCCATTTGTAAAATGAGGTAAACAATATTTAAAGGAGAGTTTCCAGACTTATTTCATGAATACAGAGCCCTTTGAGATACTCCAGTGACAGGCACTAGAAAAGTATTTATTTGTTTATCAATTGTATTTACTGATCTCTCCTTCCAGAAGTCTTCTAGAAGATTTGGCATCAGGCCCTTATCCCTGGGATTAGTACCTGGTAGGAACTGGTTGAAACCTGAGCCTGACCACATTCAGAAACTGTGGTAAAAAGTATTCCTTTGGCCTGCTATTTTGATAACTGTTGGCTGTGTTTCTCCTGTTACGTCAAGGGGAAGGGCGATTGGAAGTGGGTCCCAATGGCAAGGTTTTCCAGCTCTCTCTCTCCCAGTAACTGAAAGGATTTCTTTAAAATATATGTGTGTGTGTGTGTGTGTGTGTGTGTGTGTGTGTGTGTGTGTGTGTGTGTTTTAAAAAATGAAGGAATCTTAAGGCTGGAGGTGGGGGAGGGAGGAGGGAGGCTTACCAGGGCTGCTCATGGTGGCGAGGGTGGTGCTGCTCCAGTGGCAACTCCTCTCAAGGAGCCAGGGCAGCGTTCCCCGGCCAGCAGGCCCCCTCCAGCTACCCACCCCCATGGCCTGTAGGCTGTCTGGGGATGAGCAATGCTCCAGGGATTGCCCCCTCCTGCAGTGATCTCCGTCCCCCCCGTGGTCTGTGGGCTGTCTGGAGGTCAAGGCTCTGGGGATACCCCCCTTCCATCTCCCCCTCCCACACCACACACAGCTAGTAGGCTGTCTGGGAGGTGTGAGGCTCCAAGGGCTACTCCCGGCCTCCAGAGGCTCCCCCAGCCTGCAGGCTGCTAGGGGGAGGAGTGAGGTTCCAGGGGCTTCCTCTCCCTCTAGCTGCCCTTCCTCTCCAGCAGCCCTCCTTCAACCTGCAGCGTATCTGGGGGAGGGGCCAGGCTCTGGCGACTCTTTCTCCTTCCAGCACCTCCCCCCGCCCACAGCCTGCAGGCTCTCCACTGGTGGGGCAGGCTTCAAGTTTGGGGTAGGCAGGGGGGCTCCTTCTTACCAGTGTGCTGGAAGCCCCAGCCCTTCTGGATACTCCCTTTGTGCTGCAGCTGCCCCCAGGGGCCACTCTCAGTATCACGTCCCTCTGCTCTGCGCCTCTCCCTTTCACATTCCTCCTCTCTTTGCCCCCTCCCTTTCCATGTTATGGGAAATAGTCCCATTCCCAGCACTTCCCGTTTTCCAGGCACAACCAAATCCTGACTTTGGTTTGAGCTGGGGTAAGAGGGAAGCTGCATTACCAGTTTGGTGGTCCTAGCTCTTACGGTTTAGGAGGAGTTCTTGAACAAATGGACAGACACACGCACAGACAGACACACACTAAAACATATTTTATATATATCAAATATGCATCTTATGCCTGGGAAAATGTTTTCTTTAAACTGCGCCCAGGTCAGCACAGTGGCTGTCAGAAAATCATCTGCCCACTCAGTGTGAGAGTGTCTACATTGATGACCTGCAATAGTTTCTTAACACTGTTTGTTTTCCACGTGCAAAATGAACATGGGTGCCAATGACTCTAAATATATGCACACAAATGCCATTTATGCTACAAAATGATAGGTACAAATTCTGTGGCAGCACTGGGGGTGTTGTTACTAGTCTTTTCCATAATGCTATTTCCCATCGTAACTCCTGCCACTGAATCGGATGGATGGAATTCACTATTTGCTCAACCCCCCTACCTTGTTTGAAAGCATCTTCATAAAACTATATGTGGGTTTGAACCCTAGAATTCAGTCCCTGGCTTTCCCAGATACTGAGTCTATTTCTATAAAACGTGGCAGTAAAACTCAAGTAAAACAGGATGAAAACTGGATCTCAAACTCCTCAGAAATTCAGTTGTATGTACAGGAAACCCCATAAAATTTGGTACCTGTGCATCACAAGACTCCTTAGTGCATCATTCACCAGTTGATACTAGTTGGGGGTTTGACTCATTTTGTTTTGAAGTCATGGCTGGCTTTGTGCTAATTGGCTTTTTTGATAATGTTATAAAGTATTTCTCTGAAATGAAATTTTGCAGAAGCTTTAAGTGAAAGCAGAGGCCCTTAATCGGACAGCTGGAGCTCATCAGCAGTTCCTTTAAGTAAGACTTTCTTTGATGCAGCCTAATGACGTTTACCTAATTACAAAGTTGGTCTAATGCTAATGGTAAGGTAAAATGTAATGAGCGAAAAAGAAAGGAGGTTCAAATACAGCATGGTCTGTCATGAGAATGGTGCCAGATGGCAGGTTTTGCTAATCTTGGTCATGAAGGTTTGTGTTAAAACTCCCAGGTTGGCCATTTTAGGGTCTGTTTTCCCGCCAGCATGCTGTGACTATGTGGAAAGTCCCTTGCTGCATATCAGTGGGTGGATGATTTTCTTACAGCAGAAAATGGTATTGATTCAGTTTACCTAATTCATACTGAGCCAATGCTCCAACCCAGTGTGAGGGAGCAGTGTGCTGTGGGAGGGACTGAGGCCAGTAGCACAAAACAGACTTAAACTAGTCTATGTAGACAGCTGAGGATTCCCCTTGCATGGTGGTGCCACAGAGATGAGGGGATTTTTGAGGGGAAATTCTGAGTTTTTGAGTATAGTTGTCCAAGCTCATTTTACTTTGGATCTCCCATGGCACCTACACAGTGGACAATTTCACAACATTCTCTGCTATAGAACAGTGTATGATTTACAAAGATGAATGGTGAACAGAAAAGACTTTTTTAATAGGCAACCTATTGTAAAGTAGCTGTATTTTAAGCAACCTATTGTAAAGTAGCTCCAACTCTGATCTTTAAAGACCCAGCACTCGATTTTCTTACTAGTTCCGTAGTCTGACAGGTTTCACTCTATTTACATCACACAGACATATCATACTCAGGCTTTCTGTTTTCTAAATGTGGCCATCTGGAAAACTGACATGGCACCTGACTGATTATGAATCAGGACGATTCATGTGTGTGTGTGGGGGGGAGGTGTGTTTGTGTGTAAAAGACAAGAAGGATAATGCTTTGTCAGAAACAACAGAAGAGTTCTCAGCTGCGTTTGAGTGGATCAAAGCCTGTGGAATCGCTTTCAGAGCTGTGCTTACTCATATCATTTAAAACTACAAAGCCTGCTCCATTGTTAGGTTGTGTTTTTTTCCTCCCCTCCCATGTAAAATGTGTTGCTTGTCACCTTTGTGCCTGCTGGCCTAATAAGTATAACAAAACATTC
Source organism: Pelodiscus sinensis (assembly GCF_052426305.1). Lineage (NCBI taxonomy): Eukaryota > Metazoa > Chordata > Testudines > Trionychidae > Pelodiscus > Pelodiscus sinensis. The sequence goes on along the minus strand of NC_143056.1, from coordinate 114,063,347 downwards.
AATAGCTTCTATCATTAACAAGATTATTTATACATTTGATTATTTTGCCGTGTTTGTCTACACCAGGAAAAAAACTGAATAACTCATGAATGTATTTGTTTAGTGGAATTGCTAGCAGAGTAGCATCACAGAACCGTGATCCTGAGGTGAATGGTTTGCTAGTTTGTACATTTGTTTCCAGGGGTATAAAAATAATAAGTGAGTTTTATGAAATAAATAAGTGAAGTTTGTTAAGCTGATAGCACCTCCAGCAGATATTCACAGAAGTACGTTATAGCAGGGGTATGCTATATTTATTACTATTTATTAGGGTTGGACACTGGAGGCTTGATTCCACGGCCTTGCATGTCAAATACATACTTGTGAGGACAAAATGGGTGTAAAATACCAGATCAGAATGTAGTTTCTAAGATTCACTTTGCACTAGTATCAATGACTGCAACCAGGTAAGAAGTAGTGGAGAATCAGGCCCTGGCTATTATATACAGGCACCTCAAATGCATAGTAGAAGATGTGCTAAAACTGTTTAGAGCTGCTTTTCTGCTGTCTCTTAAAGAGTCCTGCATGTGCAACTATGTTTCTGAGGGTATGTCTACACTACCCTCCTAATTCGAAGTAGGAGGGTAATGTAGGCATACCGCACTTGCAAATGAAGCCCAGGATTTGAATTTCCCGGGCTTCATTTGCATGAAGCCGGCCGGCGCCATTTTTAAATGCCGGCAGTTCGAACCCCGTGCCGCGCGGCTACACGCGGCACGGAGTAGCTAGTTCGGATTAGGCTTCCTAATCTGCGGTATGCCTACATTACCCTCCTACTTCGAATTAGGAGGGTAGTGTAGACATACCCTGAGGAGTTTGGAGATCCAGTTTTCATACTGTTCTACTTGCATTTTACCTTCCTCTGTTTCATGTTTTGCTGTGGGACCAAACTGTGTTCCCACTAATATTGACAAACCCTTCACTGACTTCAGTATGACTTGGATGCATTCCAATAATGCGGATACTCTTTCGCCTTCCCATTTGGCACATTCAGTTTGAAGCTGAAGTGTTGGCTAATGATAGTCCACTCAGGATCCTGTCCTCTCTCTTGTGAAATTTTCCAAATTATCTTACTACCTAAAGAGGTGACTTTATCATCTAAGTTATGGAATTTGCCATTCCTGGAGGCACCAGCAGAAGAAGACTACACTAACTTGAGCCTAGGGGACCAACACAGGCATGAGCAGAACCAAGAAGTGGGGATTGTCCGTGACACCTTTATTCCTCCACCCCTTCTTCATTTGCAGATGAGGAATCTGGTCTAAAGAGTTTAAGGATTTTACATAGTTGTGATCTTTTGAAAGCAGTTTTAACTGGAATGTAGTTGATGGTACGGGCATGGTTGCATCTTCAGTATGCAACCTCTGGTATCCCGGAAAACCCCCACAGTGTAGACATACCCTCCCAATCAATTCTGGCAATTTTGCTTTACTGGAAAAAGATATTTGTGAATATTTAAAAAATGACTAGTTCAAAAGCTTGTAGAATAATTTCCAATGAATATTCTTTTCCTGTCAGTTATTATATATAATTTGCAAATAAATGTTTTGATTATTCAATCATTATGTAGAATTACTTTTTTGCTAAAACCTTATGTCGAAGCAAACGCCTCACTCAGTTTACGCGGCTAAACAGACAGTTTTATTGGCCAATAAAAGCAAAGTGAGCCAAACGTGGTCCCAGCAAAGCTGGGTCCAGTAAGGCTGCTTAATACAATCAATCCTAGTATTTTATACCCTTAACCAAACAAGTCTGACGTCAGGGCAAGAAATCAAAGAGAACTTCAAAGAGGAATTATTATCAGCATAGAAAGAAACAGGTTAAAAGGGAGTTCGAGCTTCAGCTCAAAATAGTTCATTAACACATTCCAACAGCGCATCCCTCTGGTCTCTCCCCACCTCGGTGAAGGCCAGTTCACTCCCTTGTGCAGACACAAGAAACTGAAATGGCTTTTTGTTATACAGAATGGCTTCTAGCTAAATATGAAATAGCTTCTACACTTACATAATATCATCCTGTCCATTTACTGAGCTTCTGCATTAGTTGAAACTTCCAGAAGTTTCTAAAAGTCAGTACCACACAGCACATTTCAGTATTCTAGCTCTGACTTCACAAAGAGATGGCTGAATCTCTGTGGCAAGGTATGCACTAGAGAATAATGGTCCAGTTGCTATTAGTGGAGGCACTAGGCAAATATCAGTTTTCCCTAGTTAAATTTCTGGGACAAAATGAATACTTTCAATGAAGTATTGAAAGTACTCTTTCAGAAGTTTTGACCAGTTCTTCAGTGCCTGGGGTATTTAACTTCCAAGCACATTAACTCTCTAGTGACATATTAGCTTCCTTTTTCTTTAAATTAGAGCTGGTAAGGGAAAATAGAAGTGAGAAGATGGATGGAAGATAAAATTGTCAGCTAGACCTGCTAGTGAGTGGTGCTCTACAAATATTTAAGATAAACTAGTGAGGGCAGGGGATGGAAATCAAAAGACCTGTTAAACCTGTATGTTCAAAGCAACAATTTCTGAGGATGAAACAAACATAAGAGCCACATGGACACATTGTAATTCAAGCACCCATCCGCTGCAATTTCTATCACTGAAGATATATGGTAGTCAGGTGAGCAAAATAAATGGAATAGTGAAGAGTGAGACAGGTTTTGAATATCCCTTCAAAAGAGCTTGTGACAGGTGCTGTAATAGCACAAGGTATAGTAAGTGGAAGTTCCCAATGTGCTAAATGGGGTTGCTGAGTTTGGTTGCTGTCAGGTCAAAAGAAAAGATGGCAGTTAGCACTTCATGTCTCTTGTCAGCCATTAATACATGTTCATAGATTCACAGGGATGAGATTCTCACCCCCACACCAGCCCCTTTACACTGGGAAACCATCTGCAGCAGTCCCAAGAGAAAAACGAGAAAAGCTCTTTCCCTACAGTTTCCAAGAGCTGCACGATACTGATCCTCACGTTTCCCATTGACTTCATTGTTGTTTGGCTAAATCCCATGTAGCCCTGGACCAATCAACCCCCTGCAGCACAGTTAATGGAGAATTATAGCTTGCCTCCGTCTGGTTTTGAGGAAGGTAATTAAGACAAAGCAGACTTGGTATTCCATTGTCTTAAACCTGTTTTGCAGAGGGACTTAGCACTTGCTACCTCTGACTGCAAAAGCTTCAGGTAGCTGAATTCCACCCTCAGTTTACACGCATGAAACCGCATCAGCTTGAAAGAGGGCACAGGATGGCCCTAGAAGCCTACTTCCCAGCAGGGATAATGTGAAGTTGCCCCCAAAGATTAGTGCACTTTCTCCTTTCACCACAGAAGCAGATTTAGTGGACAGCGATGACCTTGAGAGGATTGAAAAGACTTTATGGCTCACTGATTATCTCATCTGCATTCCTGCAGCCCTCGAGTCATTAATCTCAAGCTTTCTGGAGATGATTAATGTCTGTACAGATCCTTCTTGCCTCCCCTTCCGACTGTCTCCATCTCCTGTGTTAGGCATATTTGGGTAACACCAGTCCCACCTCATCCCTTCATGAGCAAAGAGACCTGTAATGCATCAGAAATGGTTTGGTTTCACTATAGTCTAAGGTAGGCATGTCAAACTCGAAGCCTACTGAGGGCCGCACAAACAAAAACGGATACCTTTCAGGGCCACCTAGGCTGTGTCCAGACTCAGGGGTTTTTTCGGGAAAAGTAGCCTTTTCCCGAAAAAACTTCCCCTGCGTCCAGACTCAAGCCGCGTTCTTTCGAAATTATTTCGAAAGAACGCGGCTTTTCTTTCGATGGCGGTAAACCTCGTTTCACGAGGAAGAACACCTTCTTTCGAAAGTTCCTCTTTCGAAAGAAGGCGTTCTTCAATGTAAATAGGGCTTCCTCGAAAGAGAGCATCCAGACTCGCTGGGTGCTCTCTTTCGAAAAAGCGGATTGCTCTTTCGAAAGATCCGCCTGCAGTCTAGACGCGATCTTTCGAAAGAGGCTCTTTCGAAAGATGCTTTCGAAAGAGCCTCTTTCGAAAGAAGCCTGCAGTCTAGACATAGCCCTAAGGTTTCCAGGTGGTTTGTCGAAAGGAAAAAACAAAAAAGCATTTTAGGTGCCAGGCAGAAGGCACCAATAGCAGACACCTGGCAACTCTAGGGCCACCAAAGAAAATGTACTTTGTCAGAAAGCTGTAGTTATTTATTATTATAGATTATGTTTTAGGTATATTTTATAATTTTACAATAATTGTATGCGTAAAATTATTTGCTCATATTTAATTATTTTAACATTAATTTTACATAATTTTGAATGTAAATATAAATTTAAGGTACTTTTAAATTTTGTATATGATACAAAACTTGTTTTGTTGAAATAAAAACAAGTATAGCCTGTGGTTAATCAAATAGAAGAGGTTTCTGTGAAAATTTCAGATACTTTGTAAGTTTGAGATTTTGCATAAAAATATAATTATTCATGCAATTACAAAAAATTGACATATTTATTGATATAAAATTAATATACATTTTGTGAATTTATTTGGGAATGAATAAATACAAAACAAAGTATTAACAAAATATCCTCCTTCTCTCCCCCAGAGCCAGGCACTCCCATACCCTCATTCTAACCCACTCTCCATCCAGAGCCAGTCCCCCCCAACCTAATGCCTCCTCCACTCCCCAAGAGCCAGGCACTCCCAGCCCCCCCTAACCTAATGCCTCTCCCATGCCCCAAGCCAGGCACTACCAGCCCCCCCCCCCCCCCCGCAACCTAATGCTTTCCTCCTCCCGCAAAACCAGTCCTTCCCAGAACCAGCCCCTCCCAACCTAATGCCTCCTCCCTCCCCCAGAGCCAGGCTCTCCCAGCCCCCCACAGCCTAATACCTAGGTCCCAGAGTTGACATTACCACCTGAGGAGCTGGGGCAGCATGAGCACAGCAGCCAGCTGTGAGCGCCTGATGGAGCACCCAGCGCAGAGCGCCCAGTTGGCCGTGAGTGCATGCGCAGAGCAGCCTGGATGGCTGTGAGCAGTTGCTGAGGTGCAGAGTGGCCTGTCCGTCCGTGAGCAGGCACTTGACCATTTGCTCTGAGCGGCCGGCGGGCCGCACTTCATTCTTTTATAAAAATGTTCTGACGGGCTGCAAAAAAATTTCCATTGGGCCGCATGTGGCCCTCCAAATGTCACTTTAACATGCCTGGTCTCTTGTGGTGTGATTAAGAATGGTTGGGAATGGGTACAATACTGATTCCCAGTCATTCTTACTTTCTGTGCTTGGGGGTGGATCATGTGCAAATATAGGGAGCTGTTGCAATCACTGTCCTGGATCCACTCTGCTACTCTTCTAAGGCTTGTGAGAAGGTTTCTTCCCCCAAACTAATGGAGAACATTAGTGTCAAGGCCATATAGCTAGGCTTGCTGCAGGGTACAGTATGTGCTCCCACACTGTACACAGAGTAGTGCAGGCAGGCACAGGAGTCCTATGAGGCTATTTAGACTCCTGGAGTGAAATCCTGACTCTACTGAAATGAATGGTCCTTAAATGGAGCCAAGAGTTCACTGGTTGCTTAAATCCATTGGCGCCTTTTCTCAGCTTTGCCACTGACTGAATGTATAATCTTGGGCAGATCACTTAACCCTGGCTTTTACTTATCTATACAATGGGGCTATGTCTACACTGTTGGCTTCTTGTGCAAGAATATCTTGCACCAGGGTTCTTGTACAAGAATTCTTGCGCAAGAACACGTCCACACTGCCATGTGCGAGATGTGCTTTTGCACAAGGGCATCCATGGCAGTGTGGATGCTTTCTTGTGCAAGAAAGTGCTGATGGCTGTTTTAGCCATAGGGCTTTCTTGCACAAGAAACCCCTGCGGATCGTCCACACTGCCCTCGTGCGCAAGAGCTCCTGCGCAAGAGAGTTTACACCTGTTAGCAAAGAGTGTAGCTCCTGTGCAAGAATCCTTCTCTTACCACGCCATACTGTAAATCTTCTTGCGCAAGAGCAGTCGGGCAGTGTGGATGCTCTGCAGATTCTTGTGCAAGAACCTGCCAGTGTAGACATAGCCCAGATGTGCTAATCTTACCTTCCTCGTACATTGAGTACCAAGTCCAGGTCTAAATAGATAGTTGCAAGTATCTAGTAAGGAAGAGCCTTAGCTTTTAAGCCACTACACTGCAATGTGGAATAAATGAATGGCAGCTAACACATCTTTGTCCACTAGAGGCAACACCCATTGACTCAGTTGCATCAGGTGATTAGACCCAGATGGCTTATTGGACATCACAGTACATAAAGCTTCTATTTCGTATGCCACCCCTTTTCTGAGCAGCTAGTTAGTGTGCTGGAGAGTAAGTACTTACCTCCTTGCTCTTGGTTTCTGCTTTCTCATCCTAAAGCTCCCTGGACACGCGGTTTCAGACTTGCAAGTTGCCATTTCCAGGCCAAAAAAACCTAGTCAAAAATAGACTGCAATGAGAAACTGCTGAGCTGGAATTCATATGCAAATTTGGCATCCTGAAACAAGGATTAAAAAGACACATGGAGTGGTTCTTGCATTACAATAGGTAATTTCCCATTCAGGTACTTTCACCTTCTCATCACTGTTGGAGATGGGCCACAACCACTCTGATTTAATTACTGCTGCTGTTGCACTCCCACTTCTGTGTCTATCTTAAAATGTCTTTTCTCCTCAGCATCTGAGGAAGTGAGTTATAGCTCACAAAAGCTATGCCCTAATACCCCAATAAATATGTTGGTCTTTAAACTGTCACCAATCTCCTTGTTGTTTTTGCTGAAACAGACTAATATGGGTACTGCTCAAAACTCATAAATCCAGTGACTGATCCTAGCTTTCACATTTGGTACAACTGCTAATGGGGATCCTGGTGTCACCCCCCCCCCCCCCCGCTCTAACCACTAGATCAGACTGCCCGAGGATGGGCTATCACAAGTTAATTGTGGGTTAATTGATTTAATATTTGTAAATCATGAGTCTATAGTCAGGAGGAATGTGCTAGTTAAGTGCAAATTAGATTCATAGTATTTTTGCTATTAACCAAGATTGGTGGCTTTTAGGTCCTTTTGTAACCTGCCTTCCCGCATAACTAGTTTTTTTAAACTAATTTGATCAATCTTACAGCAATGTTAATGCTAGGGGCATAATGTATGGGAGGTCTAAATTCAGTTACTTTTCCCCCTCCCCCCTTTTTTGAGACTGAATTAAGTTAAAAAGTTATACAGTTACCATCAGAGAGTGCAGTAGAAGCATCAGTCGTGTGGTTATTGATGGTCACTGTGAATGGGACAATTAAAGTAAATATTCAAGAGTTTGGCTACTCAGAGCTTCATAAGAAACCAGTGTAGGACAAGAACTAAATAAGACCCTTTCATAGGGCCTGCTCATTCCACTGTGCGCTAAAAGCTGCCCATAAGGATCCTGCCATCAGGATTGGGGGGGGGGAAGGGTTTTCCCCCTGAAAAAGAAAGGAAGTGAGCCCCTAGAATTCACATTTCTCTCAGGATTCCCTGCAGATCTTGAGAGCTCCTCCAGAGGTGAGAGCTATCTATGCAGTCCCTAGTGTGAAAGTCCGGCCCTTTAGAAACCAATGGTCACATTCCCAACTTCAGAGGAGCCAGGATGTAATCCTCTGTGTCTCTGCAGCAGCTTCTCTGACTCCTGCTTCAGCTCCCAAGCTGTGGATTTCCAATGAAACCATACTGGCTGGTCTACCACTGTCTCTGGAGCCTTGGTATGTCCTTGGGCTGCATTAATCTTAAAGACCGTTCCCTACAAGGGTGGGGTATAGTCACTGTCACTCCTATTGGTCAGCCATGCCTCCCTCCCCTCCCTCCTTTCAGGAGAGCCCTTTCAGGGTCTGTGGATGGAATAGGTTGTGGGGATAATGCTGAAAAGATGCCAGGCCTCCCTCCCTGCACTTTTCACATGGAACTTCCACATATGCATTGTAGCATGGAGTGTGATGATAGAGGGCAGTGATCCCAACTTTTATACTTTCAGTGCTGTTTAGTCTAACAATTGCCAGATGTGTTTCTTAGCACATGTATACCCAGAGAATGAACTGTGCTGCTCTTAGACTCTGACTGCAGTGCCATAGAAGGCTAAGAGGATTTTTATCCTGAAAGAGCTGGCAGACCCACATTGACTAGTACAATAGCATGAGCAGAGCCATGGTAATAACTGTGTCAGTTATTTCTTTTGGAGACTCTCCACTTTACTGGAGCGAGACAGATTTATACCACCTGAGGCTTCGCTGGTCCTAGGAATCTTGTGGCTTCTCTCCTTCTTTTAACACTGCCCTTTTGCTCCAAGCATTAGGGTGCTACAAAGACGGATTTAGGCAATGAGAGTAATTAGTTACAAGGGGATAATGTAATTGAAAGAGCAGCTCTCCCAGCTTTTCAGATGGGGGTTATGTTATTACAGTTCCTGATATGTCAGTGGAATATGTCACGCAGGCACGCGAGACAGACCTCTCCTTTTCAAAATGCAGAATCATTTCCTTGACCCACTTTCTAGCAGGGTCAAACTTATAACAGATTCTCAGGTGCTGATAATCTGATAGTTTAGGGTATAGTAACTAGAAACCAACTGTCAAAAATCTCTCTCATAACTACTAAATGATGAAACATATATCCCCCCTCAAAACAAAACCAAACCCTCCCTCACCTCTTGCACTGCATTAATGCCATATGGATTTTTTGGATCAATAACGGTTTCAGTGTGATTATAAAAGGCCGTTAGAATAAGTCAAAGATTTATACACGTGCTTAACTTTACAGTGAGTAAGAACATAAGAATGGAAATACTGGGTCAGACCAAAAGTTCAGCTGGCCCAGGATTCTGTTTTCTAACAGTGGCCAGTGCTAGGCACTTTAGAAAGAATGAACAGTACAGGTCATCATCAAATTTTAAATTTTTATATATATTTGTATTGTGTTTTTTTGTAAGCCGCCTTAAATATTTTAAATAGAAAGGTGGGGTAAAATATTTAAATAAATAAAAATAATAAATAAATGATCCATCTGACCACTATGTGGTTATGGTTTTTTTCTCTGTGCTTTCAATGTCTTTATTCCCTGCTTCCTCTCCTTCCATCTGTGACTTCCATTTTTCCTTTTCCAGTTTCCCTTATCTCTCTCTCCCTCTTTCCCTGGCCTGCCTCTGGTCTTTTTCCTCTCTCTCTCCTGGTACCTTTCTTTTCCTATGCATATTCCCTTTCTCACCTCGTACTCTGTCATTCCTCATTCTTTTACCTTATTGTTTGTGTTACTGTTGCCTCAACCACAATCAGCCTCCACCCATCCAGCTACTTACTAATCACATAGCTATTGACAGTCCTTGCTCTGGAATCATACGCTACAACTACATGAGACAGTGGAAGTGGTGTTATCATCTCCTATCCCTCTGTCCCCATATCAATCTTCTCTTGCCCTCATGCTCTTGCAATATTTTTGTCCTTCTACATGGTATAGTCTATGCCTTTCATCTTCTCACAAATCAGTTATTCCTCAGTATCTCCTGAGTTATTCCTAACTCTCTTCCCCCCATTCTCACCCTTTTCTTCTCTCCCCATGTACACCTTCGCAATATTCCTGATGGATGCCTGTGTTTTCTGGATCAGTCACTGGCCACCTTCTCTCATTCCAGACCATGGGGGTACGTCTAGACTACATGCCTCTGTTGCCAGAGGCATGTAGATTAGGCTACCAGACATAGTAAAATGAAGCGGCAATTTAAATAATCACCGCTTCATTTAAATTTACATGGCTGCCACGCTGAGCCGACAAACAGCTGATAAGCTGTTTGTCGGCTCAGCACGATAGTCTGGACGTGCGGGTGTCGACATCAAAGGTATTTGTCGACCACCCAGGTATACCTCCTGGGATGAGGTATACCTGGGTGGTCGACAAATACCTTTGATGTCGACACCCGCGCGTCCAGACTATCGCGCTGAGCCGACAAACAGCTGATCAGCTGTTTGTCGGCTCAGCGCGGCAGCCATGTAAATTTAAATGAAGTTGCGATTATTTAAATCGCCGCTTCATTTTACTATGTCTGGTAGCCTAATCTACATGCCTCTGTCGCCAGAGGCATGTAGTCTAGACGTACCCCATATCTGTGGTGACCCTCATAGCTCAGTTGTTTAGACTGGCAATGTGGTTGCTGCACTGTGTGGCCCACCTCATCCCTGCCTCCATGCCAGAGTTAACATCAACACCTCAGTTACGTGGTCAGCACCCAACTTTCTGCAGGAGGATTAAATGCTCCGTGGCTTCACGGGCCACAAAAGGCAGCGCTGACTAGAACTGAGGTGTACAAGGAGTACGGTTATTACTGAATCACGCACAGATCCAAAATTACAACTTGGGATTGAGAACATCTAATGGGGCTTTCTGCCTTGTAAAAAGTGATACCCTGTCGCTACATTTCTTGGTCAGAGGGTTCTCTTTTTCCTCAGAACAAAGCTGGAAATACTCCTTAGCATTAGATATCTGCCCCTTTTACCCGTGGAGTCAGCAGGAATATGATTTTCTAAACATTTCAGTTGTTTAATTTTCATATTTTCTCAGACATTACAAAGACTCTGCTTTCATATTAAGCTTTTAAATTGTTCCCCTTCACCCACGTTCACATGCACAGCAACTACAGACCTGCACTGTGGTGAGTAGAGAAAAAAGAGGCAGAATGTTAGGAGCCATCCAGTGAAAAATGAAGTGGACCACAATGTAGTCAATTCATGCTCCATGGTTCCTCTCATCCAGACTAATAGGTCACTGACTGTGGTAAACTGTATTTGTTATGATCCAGTAAACTGAGTTTAACCAGTGACCATGGGATCAGGGTCTTGTGCTAGGCATTGTACACATAATGGCTGTGTCTACACTAGGCCACTTATTCCGGAAAATCAGCCGCTTTTCCGGAATAAGCTGCGAGCTGTCTACACTGGCCCTTGAATTACCGGAAAAGCAACGACGCTCTACTGTACAAAATCAGCCGCTATTCCGGAAATCTATTCTGCTCCCGCTCGGGCATAAGTCCTTATTCCGGAACACTGTTCCGGAAAAGGGCCAGTGTAGACAGCCCAGTAGTCTTTTCCGGAAAAAAGCCCTGATCGCGAAAATGGCAATCGGGGCTCTTTTCCGGAAAAGTGCGTCTACATTGGCCACAGACGCTTTTCCGGACAAAGGGCTTTTCCAGAAAAGCAGCCTGCCAATGTAGACGCTCCTTTTCCGGAAAAACTGAAAACGGAATAGTATTCCGTTTTAAGCAGTTCCGGAAATTCATGCCTGTGTAGACACAGCCATAGGGTAACAGCCATTATTCCAAAATAACTAATGTGAGCGTCTACACAGCCATTCCGTTATTTTGGAATCATTTTGAAATAACGGGCGGCTTATTCTGAAATCTGTAAACCTCATTCTATGAGGAATAATGCCTATTCCAAAATAGCTATTTCGAAATAAGGCATGTGTAGACACTCCACTACTGCTATTTTGAAATAGCCCCTCACCAGGGCCATTCTAAGTTATTCCTCCTCAGTGCCTTCTGGGGCTCTAAATCGAGATCACATGTCTACATTAGGGAAGCCTGCCTTGGACTAATTTTGAGGCTTCCCTGCAGTGTAGATGTGCTATTTCAAAATAAGCTATTTCAGAATAACTATTCCGGAATAGCTTATTTTGAAATTGATGTGCAGTGTAGACGTAGCCATACAGAGTAAGACAAAGTCTGTGTCCCAAAGAGCTTCCCTTCAAAATAGACAAGATGGATAAATGGGAGAGGCTGTCTTTTCAGTGTTTGTGCAGTTTTCCTAGCACAATGGAACTTCTAGGGGATATGGCAATGTAAACAACCACAAAGGAACATGTAAGCTAACACTACAGGGAAAAGGTAAAGGTAATCATGATACCCAGAATAGACTGTTAAACTCAGCTCACTGGTTCATAACAAATACAGTTCATCACAGTCAGTGAACTGTAGCCTGTATGAAAAGACCCATGAAGCATGAATTGACTGAATGATTCATTTCTTCTTAACAAAATAAGAAAATGGTTAATCCAGTGTACATTCCTTATTAACAAACTGATTTTCTGTTGTAGATGAAAGATAACGGCCCTGGGTACCTTTGGCTTTTCATTCCTTCTATGGCTGCATCCAGGAACTACGCTGGTAATTTCCAAGCTTGACTAAACCCTCATTCCTAGACTTCAAACCCGGTGCTGATGTGCATGCGTCGCTTGAGAAGAGCTGGCCCTCCACAGAGAAGGGCCCTCCCACACTAGCCATTGATTGCAGGACACTTGCCACCAGGCCATCTACTGAAATGATTTTCCACAGAGCGCAGCATTGAATATGTGAGCATGTTACCGTCACCACATTAGTTATGTATGCAGTTTATTTCTCTAGAAAATTATTCTGTTGTAACCTAACACATACTGTTACTCAAGGGACATGGTGACAAGAAAAGTATATTAGTTTAGAAGCAGTAGAGTTAGATTACTGTATTTGTGCCCTAGTTGCGAATGGCATACCATCTTTATTTGTGCTGTTACTTTACAATGTTTAAAGGCCAATTTTCAGCCATCGCCATGAATATTGCACCCACGAGATTGTGCGTCTGCAGGTACAAAATTGCACACATGCGTTTGCAGGTACAAAATTGCATACATGCCCATTGCCATTTAGGGCAGGCAAATGGACTTAGCGTGAGAAAAATCAGTTTGTTGGGTAGCTGTTCCCCTGCTTTTATATGTACTTTGGCTACGTCTAGACTGCAGGCTTCTTTCGGAAGAAGCTTTCCCGAAGAGATGATCTGAAAAAACTTCTTCCGAAAGGAAGCGTCCACACTGACAAAGAGCATTGAAAAAGCGATCTGCTTTTTCAAAAGATAGCATCCACGCTGACTGGACGCTATCTCGCATGTAAGCTGTGATTACTATGGACGGAATGGCCATCAAAGCACCTGTGCTTTTTTCTCTTTCTTCCTCTTTCGAAATAACTCTCTCTTCCCTGTCCACATATGCCTTTTTCCGAGAGAACTCTTTCACGAAAAGGCTTCTTCCTCATATAAAGAGGTTTACCAATGTCGGAAAACCCCTCTGTTCTTTCGATTTCTTTTTGAAAGAACACGATTGTAATGTGAATGTAATTGAAGGGTTTTTTTTAAAAACAGCCATTTTTCTGAAAAAAAATCTGTAGCGTAGACATAGCCATACAGATGTCCATGTAACTGCATGCACTTTCCAACCTTCAGCATTTGTGTGAGTGTCAAATATCTGTGGCCAGAAACAATAGACAAAATGATTACCCATTAAACAATAAGATATGGTATTCCTTTTAGAAAATAATGATTTAATTCCTTGTAGCTGGAGTTCTTGTAGAGCAGAATGTCCTATAGATTTACACTGACAGGTGCCAGTGCTTTGAAAACTGGGACATACTCTGCCCTGGTGCCCTCTGTCACCTGATAGACACATCCATTGTATCTTTTAGGGTATGTCTACACTACAGCACTAATTCGAACTAACTTAATTCAAATTAGTTAATTCGAACTAAGATAATTCGAACTAGTACATCTAGACCTAAAAACTAGTTCGAATTAGCATTTTGCTAATTCAAACTAGCATGTCCACATTGAGTGGACCCTGAACCGAGGTTAAGGCTGGCCGGAAGCAGTGCCGGCAGGGCATCAGATTAGGACTGAGAGCGTGGAGCTGCTGTCTCAGGCTAGCCGAGAGCTGTGCTTAAAGGGACCCGAGCCCCACCCCGGACAGACAGTTCTCAGGGGTTCCCCGCTTGCAAAGCAGTCCTGGCTTGGAGTGCCCTGAGTGCCCACACTCGGCACATCACAGCACTCGGCTATCAGCCCAGTTGCACTTGCTGCAGGCTGCCATCCGAGGGGTCAATAGGGGGGCTGCAGGAGAGTTTCCACCCCAAGGAGCCCGCAGAGCTACCCCAGTTCTCCTCATCAGGGGCTTGTACCCCATTCCTCCCTCACCTCCTTCCACTTATCCCTCCCTAGCCCCCCTTCCTGATGTACAAAATAAAGGACACGTGTGGTCAAAAATAGAAACTCTCTTTATTTAACAAAACTGGGGGAGACTGGGAAAAGGAGGTGGGAGAGGGGAAGAGAGAAGGTGGGAGAGGGGAGGGCAACTAAAATGATCAGGGGTTTGGAACAGGTCCCATATGAAGAGAGGCTAAAGAGACTGAGGGGGGATATGATAAGAGATCTATAAAAAGATGAGTGGTGTGGAGAGGATGCGTAAAGAAAAGTTCTTCATTGGTTCCCATAATAGAAGGACTAGAGGACACCAGATGAAATGAATGGCTAGCAGGTTTCAAACTAATAACAGAAAGTTCTTCATCACAAAGCAAATAGACAACCTGTGGAACTCCTTGCCACAGGAGGCTGTGAAGGCTAGAATTATAACAGAGTTTAAAGAGAAGTTAGATAAAGTCATGGAGATTGGGTCCATGGAGAGCTATTAGCCAGGGGGTAGGAATGGTGTCCCTGGCCTCTGTTTGTAGAAGGCTGGAGATGGATGGCATGAGACAAATGGCTTGGTCATTGTCTTCTGTCCATCCCCTCCAGGGTCCCTAGGGTTGGCTGCTGTCGGTAGACAGGCTACTGGGCTAGATGGACCTTTGGTCTGACCCAGTACAGCCATTCTTATGTTTTTATGTTCTAAGCTCAGGGCTCAGGGTTGGGAGTCTCACTGGAAAACCTTGATTTTCATGCAAACCTGCTCCTGGGTGGCCAGGCTGGCAGCTATCCTGCCCTGGACGGCCACTTTCCTGTGCCTAGTGCTAAAGTTGTGGATGTTGGAGGCTTCCCCCCAAACCTCGATGAGGTCCATGATGTCTGCACTAGACCAGGCAGGCACCCGCCTCTTGCAGCCCCGGGCAGGCTCCTGGGAGCCGCCAGCCTGGTCCCGGGAAGAGGTGGAGGGCTGGGTGTCAGCGGGTGTCTGGCTCGTGCCGTGCCAGGTGCAGGGTCTGCTGCTGGGTGCTGGCAGGCTTGCATCTGGCACGGGCACCATAGCCAGACCGTGCCCCTTTAAGGGCTCCGGGGCCGGGAGGGGGGCAGACGAGTTTCCCTGGTGGTGCCCAGAGTGGCCACCATGGCAAGCCTCCCACTAGTTCGAATTAAGTGGCTACACAGCCCTTAATTCGAACTACTTAATTTGAACTAGGCGTTAGTCCTTGTAGAATGAGGTTTACCTAGTTCGAATTAAGTGCTCCGCTAGTTCGAATTAAGTTCGAACTAGCGGTTTGTAAGTGTAGCGCCTATGAAAGTTAATTCGAACTAACGGCTGTTAGTTCGAATTAACTTTGTAGTGTAGACATACCCTTATTTAGCTAAGTTAGGCCTTCTCCTTCATAGGATCCACATCCAGAGTTTTATCAAAGAAGCTGACAGCCTTAAGGATGGAGCTCAGTTTTGGCTAATGGAACCATCATATTTTTTCAGCCACTAGTAAAGCAAACTGAACTCAAGTTTTCTGCTGTCTGAAAAATTCTGGTTGATACTTTAAGTATTTTCTTTAAAAAATTTTGGTCTGCATTTTCTTGTTTTTTTCCAGGATGGATGAGAGCAAAGTTACTGTAATGCCACAAGAAAGGCATGCAGTGGTGCTGTAGCTATGTTGGCCCCAGGATCTTAGAAAGACAAAATGGGTGAAGTAATATCTTTCACTTGACTAACTTCTGTTAGTGAGAAACAAGCTTTCAAGCTACAGAGAGTTCTTCTTCGGGCCTGGCCTGGCCTTTTCATACAGGCTGAAACCATGATCCTGGGAGTTTCCAAATAAGAGACAGGTGAGGTAGGTTTGAAGAAGCTTGGCTTTAGCAACTGAACCTTTTAGATACTTCTCTAAACTGTTAGAGGCCTACCCATGATTACTCAACTTTCAAACCATACCTAAGAGAACATACTAGCTTTGATTGTTGTTGTGTGGTAGGCACTGTCCCTGGTAAAACTCTTTAGCTCTGGTCTACAGTAGGGTCTACCCTTATTTTAAAATAACAAGCGGCGCATCCACACTACCAAACCCATTATTTTGAAATAAGGGGCTGGTTATTTCAAAATAATAACTCCTGCTTTCCACAAAGAATAATGCTTATTTCAAAATAGCGTTAGTGTGGACACTCTATTGCTGCTATTTCGAAATAACTACTCTCCAGAGACATTCAAAGTAATTACATCCCCTCCCCCCGTGTTTCCTGGGGCTCTAAGGGTGCATCTACACTCCAAAGCTTAACTCAAAATAAGTGACAAAAATTGAGCTATGTCAATTACATAGCTTATTTCGAAATAGGGAGCGTCTACACAGCACTTATTTCGAAATACAGCTCTCTTCCTCTGACTTCCCTTACTCCTCGTATAAGGAGGGTTACAGGAGTCGGAGTAAGAAGTCCTCCAGCCTGACAGTATTGTTTTGACATTATTTTGACATTATTTTGAAATAACTGCCTGCTGTGTAGATACGGACTAAGTTATTTCGAAATAACACTAGTTATTTTGAAATAATGCTGCTGTGTAGATGTACCCTAAGTTGAGGTAATGCATCCACATTAAGGGAGCCTACACTGGACTAATTTCGAGGCTTCCCAGTCGTGTAGACATGCTATTTCAAAGTAGTTATTCTGGAAATTAATATTTTGAAATAAGTGATTATGAAATAATTTCTTAATATAGACATGCCCATACAGATTAGCCCCATTAAATCATATTACACCGATTTTACCATTAACATATTTGCAGCTTCTTTATTAATAACAGGATCTAGTATGCTTAAATTTTGTTGTAAAGATAATATTGTAATGAGCAGGAATATGAATTGTTTGTCTTTTGAGTCAGCTTGTTTGCTAGAGAAATGTTTTCAGGAACCAGGAAGTGAAATATCCATTGTGGGATTAAGAATATGCAACAGCAGGATAAAGCGCCGTTACTTTATGAATGGAAGACTGAGTCATTCAGTCGCATGGGATTCCTAACAAAAGATCTGGGCAGACAAGGATTTTCCATTCATATATCATGTTCTTTTACACTGTTATGTTGTTAAAGGGGTAAGTCTCCATTTTTGCCATTCTGCCCATTTTGGTGGCAGAATTGTTTGAAGTTTCCATGTCTCAAGCAGGAAGGGTTAGATTTGGGGGGCATACGCCCTGCATAGGCAGAGACTAGCTTCACACAGGGTGGGTTGTGCTGGAGTCTCTCATCCTGCTCTGGCCTTTATCCATCCCTCTGCAATGCCAACAGAAGAGTGGAGTTGTGTTTCTGTGACATTCAGCTGGAGGCTGAATCAGAGCTGGCATTGTTTGCTGAGTGGTCCCCCAGTGCTCTGCAGATTTTCTGGTTCCCTGTTTGCTTACCATCAGCCAGGAAAGTTGCATTTTGTATTTCTATTTGCCCCACAAATTCTGTCACTGCAGACTCCAATTCCCTAACTCAATTTGTTAGCCTAATGAGGCAAGACCTTGACCCTGTAAGAAACTAATGACCCTTACTCCCATGGGACTTCACTGGGGGTATGTCTACACTACAGAGTTTTGTTGGAAAAACGGCTGTTTTTCGGACAAAACTTGAGGAACGTCCACATTGCAATCACGTTCTTCTGCAAGAAAATCGAAAGAACAGAGGGTTTTTTCTGGCATTGGTAATCCTCATTCTATGAGGAAGAAGCCTTTTTGTGAAAGAGCTCCTTTGGAAAAAGGCATGTGTGGATGGGGAAGAAGGAGTTCTTTCACAAGAAGAGGAAAGAGGAAAAAGCACAGATGAAAAAGACTGTTTTCAGAACATTGTGGCTAACTTTGCCCCTTATTCAGTAAAGCACGTGCTTATTTTCATTCAGAATCAGGGCCATGGAATTTATTTTAGGTACATGCACAGTCTGTACAGTTTGTGATTTCTTCTCCTCCCTCCCCCACACCAAGCTATTTAAGAAATAAAAATAAATTAAAAAGGCTGAAGAGAGATTTACAAAATAACCTTTCTTAAACAAGGGAATTTCCCCATTGAAGACATTGACTAACAATGATGATTTGTTTGCCAAACCGTTTATATTGTTGGTACTTTATTATCATATCAATGAGTAAATATTAAATCCTACTGGGAACAATGCAGCATAATTACATGCTTTTAACAGGAGTATATTTTAAGGGGATAACACAAGTAAAGTTAATAATATACTAGGAAGCAGGTTTATGTAGGGGAAAGTAGATCTAGATTTCAGAGTATTCTTCCTCCTCCAGATAATCAGAGAAGCCTAGTGATGACAAGATTATTATTTTCATCAGATTTATTGGCTCATATTAATCTTCTGACATCAGAACAGGATGTTTTCACTGCAATTTTTATTAAGACTCGCTGCCACTGTTTCAAATGAACATTTTAGGACTTTTAGGGTATGTCTAGACTACAAGCTTTTGTCGACAGAGGCTTTGTCAACAGATACCGTCAACAAAGCTTCTGTCGACAAAGAGCGTCTAGACTACATCCAGTTCTGTTGACAAAGCAAACTGCTTTGTCGACATGAGAGTGTAGACGCAAAGGTCGGTGTAGATGCAATCTTCTATCGACAGAACTCTGTCGACAAAAGGTGTTATTCCTTGTAGAATGAGGTTTACTGCCAAGTTCTGTCGACATTATGTCGACAGAACTCAGTGGTAGTGTAGACGCAGGTATTGTTTTGTCGACAAAAGTCCACTTTTGTCAACAAAACCCTGGTGTCTTGACACACCCTTATAGAGGAGGAATACTAGGATACAGCTCATATTCAGAAAAAAGTCCTCGTTGAAATCAATTGGATTTTTGACAATGTAAGGCCGGCAGAATTCTATTGTTATAATTTACAATTTATGTTACACAAATGCTGTATAGACCCAGCCAAGATCAAGATCCCATATATACAGAGTACATGGGATTTGCATAGGCACCTAAGTGAATTAGGTGTAGTGACTTTGTCACAAGATTGTTCTTCAAATTGCAGTTTTTTTTGGGCAGGTTTGCACTCTGTGTCTGACAAGAGCTGGAGTAAGGTGTCATTCAGGACATCACAAACATTTATTCATGAGAGCTTGGTTTTTTGATGATGTATATATATTTAAGAACATCCTGTCTGGGTCTGATCCTGCAAAATACTGAGGGTACGTCTAGACTACAGGCTTTTGTTGACAGAAGTTTTGTCAACAGATACTGTCGACAAAGCTTCTGTCGACAAAGAGCATCTAGACTACATTCAGTTCTGTCGACAAAGCAAGCTGCTTTGTCGACATGGCAGTGTAGACGCAAAGGACAGTTTAGATGCAATAACGCCTTCTGTCGACAGAACTCTGTTGACAAAAGGCGTTATTCCTCATAAAATGAGGTTTACCTGCGTCGACAAAACTGCTGAGTTCTGTCGACGTTATGTCGACAGAACTTAGCGGTAGTGTAGACGCAGGTTTAGTTTTGTCGACAAAAGTCCACTTTTGTTGACAAAACCCTGTAGTCTAGACACACCCTGAGTGCTCTCCGCTTGCACAGGTTGCAGTGAGAGTTGTTATAAATATGTACCTTAGGAATCCTGAACCCAAATTAAATAAATTCAGCTGAAGTTCAAATCAGAAGGAGGTGAAAGCACTAAGGGCCTTGCAAGATCAAGCCCCATATTATTTAAAATATTTTTAAATAAAATCCAGTTGTGATGATTGTATGCACTGTAGATCTGACATCAATGGGAATCTTTTGGTTGTCTTCAGTGGGTTTTGGCTTAGACCGCAAGGAATTTCCTAATGGCCTCATTCCAGAGGGGATAACCAGAGTGAGTATAAAAAATAAAAACAACTTTCATGAAAAGCGTGCATAAAAAATCTTCCTCTTTTTTTGCCAAAATATTGAAAATGTATTTTTTGTTACCAACTCTAATGTTGAACAATCCCAGCTCCGGTTAGTAAGTGGAAACTAGAGCAGCTTAGTGCTTCAGGATATCAGGGTTAAGTAATTAACATTATACTCACAAGCATACAATCTATGTAAGAACTATTGTTGCTTATTATAGCATTGGAATATTAAGCCAGATCATCTACATTACTGAATGACAACTTGGGGGAGGGTACATGTGAAGTTTTTGATCCAAACATTTTTGAAGTATATTTAGCTGTGACAATGTATTTGTTTGTTTGTGTTGTAATAGTGCCTATAAACCCCAGTCAAGGATCAGAACCCCACTGTTAGGTCCTGAACAAACACAGAACAAAAAGACAGACTCTGCCCCAAAGAACTTACACAATTTCAGAATCTCAGAAGTTACCTGAGGGTTTTTCCTTAGTATGGACTATTAGGATCAGGCTCATTGTACTTCTCATTTGATCAGCACATTACAAACAGGTATATAATTGACAAAATTGCTTATTTTGTGTTAATTGGAAAGGACAATGATTCTGAATCCTTGTCATATGTGCAAGTACTTAACAGTTCCAAAAGGATGATAGTTGTGTCCATTTTATTTTAGTTAGTTGAACAATATGAACATAAGAATGGCCATACGGGGTCAGACCAATGGTCCATCCAGCCCAGCATCCTGACTGCCGACAGTGGCCAATACCTGATGCCCCAGAAGGAGGGAACACAATAGGTAATCCTCACTTGATCCCTCCCCTCACACCCACCTCTGGCGAAACAGAGGCTAGGGACACCATTCCTACCTATCCTGGCTAATAGCTATTGATGGACCTAACCTCCTAATTTATCTAGCTCTTTTTTGAACCCTGTTAAAAGTCCTAGCCTTCACCACATCCTCTGGCAAGGAGTTCCACAGATTGACTATGCGCTGAGTGATGTGTTTCACAAATTCTTGAATGAAGTAGTTAGATTTCATCCAGTGCAGAAACTGATGATGGAATAGATCCAGTTTATATCCACCAAAATTGTAAATTGCAGGAAGTAATTTACAATCTGTACTTTGCAGGATATTTGCAAAATACTGAGGGGTCAGATCCTCAGCTAGTATAATGGCTTTAATACAGCAAAACCATTGACTTTTGTGCAGTTTTGATAATTTATAGCAGCTGATGATTTGGCCATGGAAGTTCTTAGAAAAATCTTTGAGGGAGTCAACAAGCAGGTAGACAATGGTGAGCCCATCAGTATATTGTGCTTGGACTTTCAGACAGCCTTTGAGAAGGTCCCTCATCAAAAGTTCTTAAGTAATTGAAATAGTCATAAGCGGGGAGATCCACTCATGGATCAGTAACTGGTTAAAAGATAGGAAACAATGGGTAGGAATAAATGGCCAGTGTTCACAATGTGGAGAAGTAAGTAATGGGATCCTCTAAGGACCTGCTTTGTTCTTTTCAACATATTCCTAAATGTTCTAGAAAAGGGAGTGAACAATGGAGGTGGTAACATTTCACAAAATGACTCAAGATAGTTCAGTCCCAAGCTTACTGCAGTGAGTTAAAAATGGATCTCACTGAACTTAGGGGACAAAAAAGCAGATAAAATTGAATATTAATAAATGCAAAGAAATACACATTAGAAAATGTAATCCCAAATATATATGCAAAATGATGGGGTTAAAATGAGCTATTGCCACTCAGGAAAGAGATTTTTGGGGTTACAGTGGATAGTTCCTTGAAAATATTGGCTCAATTGCTAGCAGCAGGCAAAAGTGTTAACAAGATGTCAGGAACCATTAGGAAGGGATAGAAAATAGAACAAAAAATATCATAACACCACTGTATTAATACATTGTATATGCACAGCTTGAATGCGCTATGTACTTCTCACTTAATCTCAAAAAAGATATATTTGAATTGGAAAAAGGGCAAAAAATGGCCACAAATACAATGAGGGATATGGAACAGCTTCCAAAGGAGGAAAGAGTAAAAAGACTGGGACTGTTCCACTTAGAAAAAGAGATGCCTGGGATGAGTATGTGAGAGGGCTATAAAATTGTTAAAGTGAATAAGGAAGTGCTCTCTATCCCTTCACATAACACATGAAGCAAGGGTCACCCAATGAAATGAATAGGCAGGTTTAAATCTAACAAAAGGATGGACCATCTCCCACAATGCACAGTCAGCATGCAGAACTCATTGCCATGGGGTTTTGTGACAACCAAAACTATAAATGGGTTCATAAACGAATGAGTAAGGTTCCTGGAGGGCAGGTCCATCAATGGCTATTAGCCAAGGGTATGTCGACACTGTCACCCTAGTTTGAACTAGGGTGGCTAATGTAGGGATTCGAACTTGCAAATGAAGCCTGGGATTTAAACCTCTTTGCAGGAAGAATAACGGTAGTTCGAATTAGGAGCTTTAATTCGAACTACCTAGTCTATGCCGTGTGTAGCCACGGGCAGGTAGTTCAAACTACGGGCATTTAAAAATGGCACCCTCCCGGTAACATGCAAGTGAAGCCCGGGATATTTAAATCACGGGCTTCATTTGCAAGTTCGAATGCCTACCTTAGCCACCCTAGTTTGAACTAGGGTGGCAGTGTAGACATACCCCAAGATGGCCAGGAATACAACCCCACACTCTGGGTGTCCCTAAACTCCAACTGCCAGAAGCAACAGGATTTGGATCACTCAATTAATTGCTCTGTTCTGTTCATTCTGTCTGGCGCGTCTGCCATTGGCCACTGTCAGAAACTGGACTCAGAGTTAAAGGCCTAGTTGGTCTAACCCAGTGTGGCCATTCTTATGTTCATACATACAGGCTGTGTCTACACAGGTGTTTTTCTGAAAGGTGAATGCATTGGTTTCTGGTAATCCCTTCTGTTGGTAAAATGGCTGTATGAAGAACTTAGAAATACAGATAGGTGCGATCTGTCATGGAGGATCCATTTCAGCACCTAACAAAAAGCAGCTCCTCCCCGTTTGTGTTCAACAGCTGTAGTTTTTCAGCACCCCACACAATGTGCTTGCCACCAGCCCTGAACAGAAAGAAAATTTAACAAAAACACTTCATCACTCTAAACCGTAAGCTTCTTTATTTGAACAAGAACAAGATTTGGAGAACACAAGGAAAACCCTTTGTATCTAGATTTTTCAACACATATGGGATAGACATGGTTATTCACTGTTTGGAGAGCTCCGTGCCCTAAGCACACATTTACTGGATGGGTGGATAGATGGATAGATAGACTAGATATTTTGCAAAGTGAAATCAATCAGTTGTGATTTTTTTTTACTGTCTATGTTTTATTTTTCTGGGATCAAACAGCTTTCAGATCTGAACAGCAGTTCTTCTTTTGGTGCTCACTGTTATTAATCCCAGCTGCTTATTCTTCCCCCCTCCCCCCCCAGTTACAAAGCTTGGGAAGCTGTGCATGCAAAGACAGTTAGTGGGGTAGGAATAGGGTTCCTTCTCTAGCACACAGATTGTGCCACTGGTGATGGGAATGATCCCATGGAAATAGCCAGATGACTAGGTATAATACCAGGATCCTTTTGAACAACGGTGGTGAACCAGGATCCGGCCCCAGAGGCTTAGGGCCCCCCTTGCATTGGGGAGCCCATGCATTCCAGTCCTCCTGCTACCGCACCACAGAGCTGGAGCACACAAAAACTAGGAGACTGGGCCCCCCCCAGGTTCTGATGTGTAAGGGGAATGTGGGGAGTGTCTTTCTCCTTCTTAGTTGGGGCCCCATGCCAGTGAGGGTTTTTTTCTTTGCTTCTCACTTGTGTGAGCCCCTGACTGATTTTTGTTAGCGCCCTCAACCCAAGAAAGATGCTCCACCTCTGCTTTTGAAGTCAACTACTGGCAAGAGTAAGGGATATCGATTTGAAGGAAAGATAAGCTTAGGCTCTTACACGTAGTAGTGACGGGTTCCAGCAACTCCCCATTATTCTCCATTCTCCTTCACTACAATGACAGTACAGCTGCCATCATGCCACTTTTGTGGAGGTTTGGAACCCAACAGGTTCCTGTACCGACAATAGCCCAACAGGCCTTGGGTAAACTCCAGATTCCAGTAGACTTCAAGCCTTTGTCATGGAAATCAAGCTTCAAACATATTTAGACAGGCTGATATTGGTCTTCTGTGCCCTGATCAGGAGAACTGTTGAAAACCCATAGCCTTACTCCCTTCTCCACACATACAATTTAAAACTTTTCACAAATTTTAGGGATTTTTTTGGGGAAAAACCCAACCATTCTAGGAGTGCTTAGGCGAGGTGCATTCTGCATTCAGTTAGCAAGGTGGTAAGAGAAGGATTTATAGGAACCCCTGGGGGAGAGGGAGAGAACCCAAAATAATAATGTATTCTCTCTAGATCTAATTATTATGCTGTGTTCAAAGTTAGTGTGAGGAAAATCAAAGCTTATGTTTAAAAGAGGGCAGCTTAAAAGAGACGTGAAGGGTAGCAAAACAGTGAGCAAATCTTCAGTGGCAAGATGAGAGCATGAGGAATGGATTGTGCAGCATTTCCTGGCAGGGGAACGCCTGAAGGAGTCAATTTGGTTCCATGGCTAGATCTCAGATGCTGCAGGGAGAATTAAAAACCCCTGGAAGCATGAAAACCTACAGTGTCCTGTTCTAACCCCCCCCCCCATTCATTTCTATTCCTTTCTGGCTCCTCATTCATGTTGACTCCTAGGATGCTGCAGCCTTCCAAGTTTCTAATCCAGTGTCCACACAGGAACCACCACCACATTTGGTCCCAGAAAAGTGGCTTGAGTTACTGAGGTGAGACAAATGAATTCTCAAGTGTGTTTTTTTAAACCAGAACTTCCCATCCCCAACCTGCCTAGAGAATCTCATTACAAAATCTTCCCCCATTTCCCTTCCTCCCTCCCCAAACTCACTCTTATTCTCACCAGAATGCAACTGGCACATCTGGAGCCCAGAAAAGAAAGGGCTCCCCTGGTACTGTGTGCTTGGCAGATGGTGCCCTCTGATTTGGGGCTTGGTTGGTTTTGCTGTTTCTTTGCATTCATTTCCTCTGCTCATGCAATTCTCTTTACAGTTCATAGCACTTCTTTTCATTATTTTTCATTTCCTCTGTTGCTTTTGTTTTAGACGTGGGATGACATTTTTCAACAGCCCCCAAAAGGGCCAGATTGTCCCTGTCTAGCTAGGATGACTAGTAAATCAGATATATTGTCACCTTCAGAATCTGAGTTAACAGTAAACTCTCTTTCTCACGTTTCATATAAGTGGACAGGAATGGAAGGGGGTCACAAGCAGTGTATAATTGCATCTTGCAATTCGTCTAGGAAATATTTAGGCTGGGCAGCAATCACAATGAAGAAGAAGAAAAGCTTCTTCGAAAACAAAGGGTTCGGTAGATTTCTGTGAAGTGTCACAGCGCAGTGGGACTTCATGGAGCTAGCGCTGGGAGGGCTGGCTTAGGCGATAATGAGAGATACCTCTGCTGAGAAGCTGGCCCTATGTTATCCGAAGGCAAGGAGACGCTCTGGTACTACTGTTAATTTCAGGTTGCTGGGATTGTGATTGGCTTTGCCTGCTCGGGATGCGCTTGGCGCAGCGGGGACCCGCTTCTGTGTTTGTATCGAAACCCCAGTGAGAGTCTCTGTGTTAATGGCTTTTATTTCTTCTTGGCTGAGCGTCTCAGGCGCTGTCGAGTCGGGGCGGGCGGGGGGGGGGGGGGGAGAGGAGAGGAGCAGATCTTGATGCTAACCCACCTTGATGTGTTTCTGGCCCTGGTGCAGAGAAACGAACAGGCCTTGCTTCCCGGACAGCTCTGGGGTTTGCCTGGAGCTGGGACCGCGCGTTTGGCTGACAGCCGTGCGTATGTGTTTCTGGTGTCTCTCTCTCTGTGTGTGTGTGTGTGTTTCTGGGGGGGGGGGGGGGAGTGTGTGTTTCTGTGTGTGTCTGTGTGTCTGAGTGTCTGAGTATGTGTGTGTCTGGGTGTGTGTCTTGGTGTTTGTGTCTCTGGTGTATCTATTTAAACATGAGAAATCGCTCAATGGATTTAAAGCGAAGTCCTCCTCACCCCCACCCGGCTGCCCCCTCCTCAGCTGGCTGGGCGCTCAGAGCGAAACGCGAGGGGCTCACCAGCTCTGGCCTGTCGATGGGGTGCCTGGCGGGTACAATGCGGACCCCACAGCAGCAGCCCCAGCCCCCGCTTTGCCAGTGACTGTCCCCCCGCTCACAGCTGGCCTTGGAAAGGGCAGGATCAAACAGGGGGTCTCTCTCCCCAACGCGGGAGCCCGACCCCTGCTGGCACCAAGCCGCTCCTTTGCCCGGACGGGCGCTGGTAGCCGCCCGGTGGGGACTGGCACCTCCCAGGGGCGGATCCGCTCCCGGGGGAGGGGGGAAGCGCCTCTCTCGGGGGGCCCGTGACGCGCCCGTTTTCCCATTTGCTTTGGCAGGAGATCAGGAAAAGGCTCTTCCTGCCCCCCCGCCCCTCTGCCCCCCATAAATAGCCCGGGAGCCGCCGAGCGCCGCACACCGAGCCGGGATCCTGTGCTGCACGCCCCGGGGCGCTCCGCCAGCACCATGTTCTCCAGCCGCGTGGAGGGAGCCCGCAGGGGACGGTCCTTCGACTCCATGAACGCCAGCTTCGAGGAGAACCAGCTGAACGAGGTAGGGGCGCCCTGAGAGGCGAGGGCTCCTCCCAGCTCTGCCGCGGGTCCGGTGAGCAGCTGGATTCTCTCGCAGCGCCGGGATGGCAGATTCAGACTGATCCCAGCTTCTGGGGGAGGGGGTGTCTAGCTGACTCTTGTGGCGTATTAAGTATCCCCCGATCATCCTAAATGCAGGTCAGGTTTGTGTTATTCAGTAACCTCAAGTGCCATCTGCACAATTCAATTTCCCAGCTGTCACAGTGAGAGAGGAGTCCCCTGCATGTCAGCTAGCCCAGTGGGTCTCAACCAGGGTACAGGCTGGGTACTCAGGGGTGGCTCCGGAGTATCCAACTCATTTTGGATACTTGCCAAGTTTGACCTTAGGCTACCCAAAAGGAGCAAGCGAAGTGAGTAGGAACGAAAAGGTGATACGATTATTTGCTTATATTGCTCTATAGACCGTGCGCTGAAATGTAAGTCCAAGACGTAGATTCCACTCATTGATAATTATATGGTAGAAATGAGACTAAATAAGTAATTTCCAGCAACTTCGCCCTGCTACACCTTTGTAGTAGGATGGCTGGTTTTGGAAGCAAGTAGGTTTTTTTAAAGTGAGGTGCAACTTGCGGGGTAAGCCAGAGAAATCAGACTCCTGAAAGGGCAGTGTCTCTGGAAAGGCACTAGGCTAGAGGATCAAGCTATCTTTTTGCAGCATATCTCCATTCATCTGAAGAAGTGGGTTGTACCCACCAAAGCTCTTGGTGCCATCTGCATGTTTTGTTAGTCTCTGAAGTGCTGCAAGACTATTTGTTGTTTTTTAAAGTTTGTCCAGTTATAGACTAACTCTGAAATTTTTGCAGCATAGTTGGGAGTGCGGGAGTCGGGGAGATTCTGTCCTATTAGGAGAACTCTTAAGACTTCTCTCCAGGGGGACAGGAATGGTGGAGGCTGAGCTCTGCAGAGAGACCCCTAAGGAACAGCTCCATCACAGGAATGTAATAGCCCCCGCCCGCACCCCAGGCTCAGATGACTCTGTCTTAGCCCTGTGCTCCCGGAGACAGGGCCGGATAGGAAGGAGCTGGAAATACTCGCATGCTATTAAAATACAACACAAATCTTCTAAGGTTTGATGCTACCATGAGCAAAAGGTGAGCTGAGTTGTCAGATTTAAGCGCGTACAGGGGACTGATTGGAGCCAGCGCTGGGATGGCTGGCTTAGGAG
This sequence comes from Pelodiscus sinensis, assembly GCF_052426305.1. Taxonomy (NCBI): domain Eukaryota; kingdom Metazoa; phylum Chordata; order Testudines; family Trionychidae; genus Pelodiscus; species Pelodiscus sinensis. Next base: position 114,035,567 of record NC_143056.1, on the reverse strand, counting down.
GTAATAAGAGATTTACCTTTGCTGAACCTGCCCTGGCTGTAAGTAGTTCGAATATTCCCTTCCTTGAGATCTGGAGCAGCTTAGGCAAGGCTCCATGTGTAACAACCCCTGCCCCTTTCCCTAGCCCACAGGTTCAGCCGGCATCCCAGCCCCAGGCATGGAGGTGGGCCAGGCTTTCTGTTCTAAAGCCAGGCCAGACGCACTAGTTTACAGCAGCGGGTTGCAACCTTTCACCTTGCTCCAGAGGGGAATTTTAGGGCCCCACTTCTGTCTAGCCAGGAAGTGTGAAGTGGGAGCGTTTCCCTGCCGCCTGCAAGACTCAGACTCCGAGCTCATGAAGGCGGGAAGGAAAGCAAGGGGAACCCAGAGGGGAAACCAGCTCGGAGGCTGGGGGAGAGGAAGTGGCTTCCCTGCAACTGGCGCAGTAACTGGGACGCGGGGAGAGGAAAGGCTTGTGTGCACCCTAGTCAGTTTCATTGCGGAGGAGGGCTGCTCTCCCCACGGGCTAGCAGGGAGCCAATGCCTTACTGAGCTTGATTGTCAGTTGTTTGGAACAAGCGACCCGCTGACGTTTTACTTCCTATCGGGATTAGGACAAATATCCTGGGGCCATTTAATAGCGCCCCGTTTAATCTTAGCAGCGCCGGTGCCCCGCGCGATCTGCACAGTCACCTACAAGATTAAGGCGGATTTCGCTGAGCTCTTTGCAGCGCCACCGAGGAACTCGGCGAGGCTGTGACCCGCACGTAGTGACTCGGGCCCCCTGCATTGTATCGCGAGCTCCGAATTACTTTTCGGATGTCAAGATTGCTGAAGATATCGGACCCCCCCCCCCCCATCTTCTTATTTGCCAGCAGCTCTGCCATTGTTCATCATTCGCATTGTTAGAATGGGGCGCCCGTGTGGAATTTTTGATCCAGATTCTGCTCTCAGATAAACCAGTGTAAATCCTCCGTCACTGATGTCAGCGGAGTTACTCCAGATTTACGCTAGTGGCTCTGAGCTCGGAACAGGACCGAACTGAATTGTGCTTGTGTCTGAATGAGAAGGAAATCATTAGCTAAGTAAGTAAGATTCAGAAACATGAACATACAGATGGTACATAAGTTATTACTGCTTCGTTGTTGTGGTGGTGTGTGTGCGTGTGTGAGAGAAATAATTCTCTATTCAGAAGGGAAGAAGAAGAAAGGGGAAAACACTAAACAAGAGTAACCTGTTTTAAAATGTGCATCCATTCTAATATGTCGGAGCATAGGGGATGAAACAGATAGTTGTCTGGGCAGGGTTTGATTGCCATTAGGAGTATTATTGTCCAGTAATCAGAATGCTGTTCAGTATTCAGATGGAGCTGACACTTTATTACTACCCGAATCAATAGCTTTTCCATGTCCTTCAGATATTTAGGAAGCTCAAGGGAACAGAATATGAATAGTATTGTAAGAGCTGTCCAGTCGAGATAGTTTGCTCTCCAGAATTCGATCACAGGAAGACTTTAAGCAAGGGTCCAGTACCTGGGCTATCAGGTTGCATCCAATAATGGTCAGCCAAAAAGAACATTCCTTCATGCCTATTTAGTAACAAACACGTTTAAAGAAAATTGAGAAAATAACCTGAAAATCAATACTAATTGAGGGGAGGATTAAAATATTAATTGCCCATCAAATTTTAATCTAAAGTCAATGTGCCAACATCACTGTATTCCTCTCCATGGGACATTATAATGGAGGACCCTTACTTTTACTTGTGAGAGTGATACTATCGTGATAGGGAAAGTACAAGTGGGTTGCGTCATGTACTTCCATTGTACTCAATACCAAAAGGCTCATCTACTTAAATGGGAGTAGAATGCCCCCCCTAACGTTCTCAGAATGTAGCCAAGTATTAATCTTATTTTTCCATAAGGTGCTTGTTTAAAGAGTGCTTAAACCTGATCAAAGCTGCACAGATTCTAAGGCAGAACAGGTAACTCTAAATCAGGGGTAATTTATATTCACTGTTCTATTTGAACAGTCCCACCATCATTTCAGCTGTAAAACTAAAGGCATTAAAAAGTGGATATATTTGAGAAAAATATTTAGACATTTACACCCAATTTCACACCCCAAAAGGAAATTAATAAGACAAAAACTGCACTGTGAGAAGGGGGGTTACTATGAAAAAGAAGAAATGCCTCAGATCCAATGAAGTCCAGTGGGGACTTTGTTATTGCTTTTTATTTTACACAGAAGGCACTCAGATATTACAGTCACCGACAGGACTATAAAATTCTTAACTAGATGGATGGATGTTGAGCATACATTTTCCATGAGATTTAAGTCCTATCAAAGGCTAATCTTTATTAGACCACTACTACTATATTATTAGATAAAGAAACTAACAAATTGGGGTGGGAGGGAAAGAGCAATTTACGTTTTCCAAATGTCTTTTTCTTACCTTTCAGTTCGTACTGTAGAGAAGTAGTTTTCTGTTTAAAGATTGGCAGGTAAAGAAAACAATAACATTTTAAAAATATGGATTTATTTAAATGACAAATTATTAAAATCAGTTGTTGCCACTTTGTGATCATATTTTGTCAATAATTCTTGAGGAGATTGGTTATGGTTTATACAGAAATATTTTTACCTCGGGTGGCCTAATCCTGCTTTGCTGACCCCAAAGGCAACAGAACAGGATCAGCCCCATATTTTCTGCTAGTTTTCTCTAGAATTTTGATTTAATTTTGCAAGGTGCTAAGTGTCCTCACCAAATCTCCCATGGAGTTGACTTTAGTGGGAGCTGAGGCCACTCATCGTATTACAGGAAGTGCTCAGCACCTTGCATGGTTGGGCCCATAATTCACAAAAACAACCACCTGGGTAGGAATAGTTATTTTACACCACACACATTCTAGTTCTTCCTTGCACCTCCTGTTCACCAGACAGGTGTGTGATGTAAAACAGCTTTTCTCTTCTAAGGTACCATTTTGTTTCTGTGGTGGGGTTGCACCAAAATGGTGGCTGCGTTTCTCAGACCTACTTCTCCATCCTGCTTTTTGTTAATTCTGTACAATTTTATTGTTGAATGCTAATGGACACTACTGTTAGTAGAGAAACCTCGACAGTATTCATCACCATACAATTTTGACAGATTTCCATGCCCTTTGTAGAGCTTATGTCCCACGTCTTGTCTCTGTTTCAAAGTTTGGCACCATTGGCCATTTTGAAAGAAAATAAAATGATTAATTTTTATATTTGGCTGGAGGAATGCAGTGTATTTGTGCTTAGAGAGACGTTTAGACTAAAAGTAGGAAAGAGCAGAGGTGGGTTATGGAAGATATTTGGTTAGGTTTAGCCACTAGCCATTTTTAATAGAAAACATTTATTATTTTTATATTGGAGAGGGGGAATGTGGTGAGTTTGTGCTTTGATACAAGTTTAGAGAAAAAAGTATAAAAGAGAATCCTTAAAGAAAAGAAGGTTTTTTTAAAAACGAAAGTTTTGGTTAGGTTTAGAGGAAAAAATGGTTATTTTAAATAGAAGACAGCAGTGTTTGTTTTATATATTAATAATCCCATGGGGATTAAAAAGAATAAAAATATAGAATAGTTTTACAAATAGTAGAAAATTCTGTGTTTAGTTTAGTTTGTTGTAAAAATTAGCAAATCTGTGGTAATGTGGGGATTAAAAAGAATAAAAATATAGAAACAATTTGTATATAACCACAGTGGAATTTGTGAACAGAGACATATTTAGAAACACTTTAAAATATGAAATATAAGGGTAAATGAAGAAAAATAGCAATTTAAAAAAAGTAGAGTTATTTTGAAATTAAAAGAGAAAACATGGCAGAAAAAAGGGAATTTAAAAATATTTTATAAGTGGAGATTGTTTAGTAAGCACATGGTGAAACTTAGGAGAAAAGGATTATTATTTATAATTATATAAAGGTAGGCTAAGAGAAATCTTTAGAAAAGCTTTAAATATTAAACACAAGGATATGTAAAGAAAATAGTTATTTTAAAATATTAAAAGAAAGTATATGAAAGAAAAAAAAGACATTGAATGAGGGGAAAAGACAGTCCTTTGTAAATGACAAAGATAGCACATGACTGAGGGGAAAAAGAGCTAAGTAGGTAAAGGGGAGGGAGGACAGGAGAGAACTAGCTTACCCTCAGGACTGTCCCTGGGGAATGACAGAACTCACAAGGCTCATAGCCCTCTGCCTCTGCTTCTGGGCTGGACCAATCTACAGCTGCATCATAGCATACTTTTTTTCTGAGCCAATCAGAAAGATTTTTGAACAAGAGCTATCTCCCTCTACTCCCCTCACTTTCCTCCCTTTAACTGTCTTATCTAAAAAAACACACACCCCTAATCATTTTCCCCACCATTTAGCACTTTTTTACATATGTGTTTCAATTAAAAATATAGCCTACGCAAACATTCCAAAGTTAAAATCTTTGTAACTAACAGTTTATAAAAGCTTTCCCTCTGTTTCTTAGTAAGGACAATTTGAAGCAACATGCTTTTACAAAGATGTGGTGTTAGCAGTAACAGAGTTTGAGAGCCATTGGATCACAGAGAAGAAGGCTGCTTCTTTTCCCACCTTTTAACAAATTTAAGTGAAAGCTATATTAAATTTTGCAAAGAAATAAACAATTTAAAAGCAACCTATCTGAAGATGCATGCCTCTCTCTAACACTGTTACATCCGGGAAAGGGAAATGGGGCAAAATGGGAGTTAAAAATGTAGTGGAATAAGAAGGCAGAGATGGAATAAAGACACTTGAAGACCAACATTTTATATTAATTGAGATCCAAAAGCTTCATGCATAAAACTTGTCAGAGACTAAACTGATCAGAGGTTGTTCTGAGACTTTTCTAGCATGATTAAGACAGTTATTTTAGAGCATATAGCAAGGTAGTCTGGTAAGAAATGATCTGACTTAACTGATTAGGTAATACCTACATTCATAGTTAAAGGATTATATTCAACATGGTATTCTGGTTCCATTAGGTTTTTGTCTGATTGCTTTGTAAAAATAGTGTCTTATGTCCAAACAGCAATTCTGACTCATAGATACAGAATAGACAGGAACTCCCTGTGCTAGGATATTAGGACTTAAGGTAAATCCTGTTAGTCATAGAATCATAGAATATTAGGACTGGAAGGGACCCCGAGAGGTCATCGAGTCCAGTCCCCTGCCCTCATGGCAGGACCCAGTACTGTCTAGACCATCCCTGATAGACATTTATCTAACCTACTCTTAAATATCTCCAGAGATGGAGATTCCACAACCACCGTAGGCAATTTATTTCAGTGTTTAACCACCTTGACAGTTAGGAACTTTTTCCTAATGTCTAACCTAAACCTCCCTTGCTGCAGTTTAAGCCCATTGCTTCTTGTTCTATCCTCAGAGGCCAGGAAGAACAAGTTTTCTCCCTTCTCCTTGTGACACCCTTTTAGATACCTGAAAATCGCTATCGTGTCCCCCCTCAATCTTCTCTTTTCCAAACTAAACAAGCCCAATTCTTTCAGTCTTCCTTCATAGGTCATGTTCTCTAGACCTTTAATCATTCTTGTAGCTCTTTTCTGAACCTTCTCCAATGTCTCCACATCTTTCTTGAAATGTGGTTCCCAGAACTGGACACAATACTCCAACTGAGGCCTATCCAGCGCAAAGTAGAGAGGAAGAATGACTTCTCATGTCTTGCTCACAACACACCTGTTAATACATCTTACAATCATGTTTGCTTTTTTTTGCAACAGCGTCACACAGTTGACTCATATTTAGCTTATGGTCCACTATAACCCCTAGATCCCTTTCTGCCGTACTCCTTTCTAGACAGTCGCTTCCCATTCTGTATGTGTGAAACTGATTGTTCCTTCCTAAGTGAACAGAATCATAGTGCTGGAAGAGACCTCAGGAGGTCATCAAGTCCAGCCTCCTGCCCAAGGTGGGACCAATCCCAACTAGTCAATGGGAGTCCTTCCATTTGTTGACTACAATGGGTTTTGGACAAGGCATCTTAATTTTTCAAATTCATACTTAATCTCTAGAAAGTATTCTATTGAAAACTAATGCTAACTCTTATTACATCTGTGAACCATTTGTTTTTAATTATAAGCTATACTTGGATGTATTATATGCATTATATCCTACTGAAGAACTACCAATAACCTCCCAAAGGAACCACAATGATAGTTTATTAAAAAACCCTATACTAAGCTCCAATTTTGTAATGAATTGTTTCTATCAGTATACATGTGACTGTATATAATCATTTGACTGGCGCTTTATTTTTCCAGTTGATGAAATCTATATTTTCCCATATATTCCCAGTTAAATAAGTCGAACTACACAATGATTGAAGATAATAAAGAGAACAAAGACAATTCAACTGGAAGAGGTAGAGCAGCTGTCATTTTTTCCTTAAAGAATGAAGTTGGAGGACTTGTAAAAGCACTAAAACTCTTTCAGGTACGTAGTCCTGGCATTTCTATAGATGGTTTTCTGACTGTAAGAGTCATGTTGGCACTCATCACAATTTATTTTCCTTAGTAACAAAGGACCCATAATTCACGGTGAAAACAAAATTGTGCCTACAAAATTAGAGGCTGCTTTGACAGCCCCTCAAAATCATGACCCCTTCTCCTACTCCCACTGAAGTCCAGGGGTATTTTGCCTTTAATAGGAGAAGGATTGGTACACTTGGCCTTTGTATGGAATGGACCTGAAATAATTGCCCTGATCAGAATACTCCAGATCTGAACTCTAATGAATGAATCAAAACTCCACAACTGCTTTGTTTTAAAGGTTGGGAAATTCAGCTCTGAACTTTGTGGCTTCAGCCTATTTGTAGTGTTTGCTGTGTTTTCCCTGAGTATGCTCCTCTTTGTGACAACTATCCTACATAGGAAGAAAGACTGAATTAATCTTTTCTGAATCACCGGTGTCATTCCTTTATTGATGGAAGAAGTTTATTGCCATTGAGCAAGATGAAATACACACCATCCCAGGCTCTCAGCATACTATTTATACCTGTGGTGCCCAACATGCTAGCCACTATCCACATGTAGCAATTTGGCCAATTGAGTGTGGCCATTTGGCTTGAACAATGTGGCTATTTGGCTGGTTGGGTGTGGCTAGTTCACCATAGCAGTAACTACTATAATAGCTACTGCTTCAGAACTGGTTGGACACCACAGGTCTATACAGTGCGCTAAGCCTTTGAGGAGTAAGTGGGTTAATACTGCTTTAGCAGGTGTCCTTGCATAATATTACTACAACGAGAGCTCTATTTATTCATTTTACAAAACATTTTGTTAAGTAACATTCTTTCAGATAAAACAAAAGTTAAAGATACTATTAGGAAATTATAATTTTAACATCTCTTTTTATTTGTAAGAGTAATAAAGATTTGTTGACTTGATTGGCAAACAGTGATTTATACGACTCATCTGTCAATCAAACTCTACTAACTAATTAACTTGAAGATTTTACTCTTTTATTACCTAATAGAGAGTTTGCTAGATAAGGACTATGAGCTTTAGTTCACTTTATTACCAAAAGTCAATTTCTAGTAGTGAAACAAACAAATTATGAGTTAAGGTGGGACTGTATCGGGGATCAACATTGAGCCCTTTTTTATTAATCCTGAAGACAAATAAGACATTAAGATCAGAATTTAGCAAGCTGACCAATAAACATAAATGAACTATTCTAGTTTCTGGTTCTAAACAGAGCAGTTTCTGTTTCGTTAACTGCAGTGGTTAGAAGTGCACAGTGAAATGAAACTCAGAGTGGAATCTCCTTGAGTCAGATAAAAAATAACCTTACCTCAGCTCTATAATTTGGCTCTGAACATACTTTTCATGTTGTTGTGGCCTACATGAGTTTAGATGCCAACATACTCCACTGGGAATGACAGAAACGGTATAAACCTTTAATTCCCGTGGCATACACCAATGGAACCAGCAAGCCCAACATCAAACCAATAGTTTGCAGCATTATTAAGTTGACACAGTTATCTTTGGGAGGTTAATTTCTTATGTTTTGTATGCAGGTCCTGAAATTACTACTGTTAGAACCATGACATAGCATTCCTATTGCCTTCAATGGGTTTGATGTTAGTCCTCTCAATAGTCCAGTTTAATCAAAATCCAAAAGGGTAATGTGAGGTGATAGGCTAAGGTTAATACATTTTGACAGATATTCATGTTTTTTTCTAGAGAATTATGATTTTCACATGGTAAATGCACATTTACATGCCTGGATTTAACATGATGTTAATTGAATTAATTCTTTTTCCACTCCTTTAAAGAAATTGGAAAGGTAATGAAGTGCTGGCACTTGATACCCTATTGGCCAAGTCAGGATCACCAGTCAGAGGCTCCAAGATTTATCAGTAGATCCTGATCTACTGGTTGCTGTCCATTGTACTAGAGAGACATGGGCTCAAAATAACCAAAGGAAAAATAAGAGTATGCAGTATGAAATTTCAGTAATATGAACACCAAAGAGAAGACAGTACTGAAAATTCAAAGTTTCAAGTTGCTGTGTTCCAGAATCCAGGGAAACGGGGAAATTGTTAACAAAATTGAAGCTAGGATAATAAATGCTTATCTCAAATGGAGAGAGAGATAAGTGGTGTAGTACGTGACAGGAAGAAACTAGTATGACCGAAAGGTAAAGTATATATAAATATAGTGGTCCAGCCAGATTTAATGTATGGCACTGATCACCAAAGGAGAAACATGAGCAAATGGTGTGTTCTACAGAAATGTGAATGTGGAGATGGTTGAGAGAGACCACATGAGGAATGTGTATGTTAGAGACATGCTCAGAGTAACACTCCATAAATGAAAAAGTGAGAGAGTGCAGGCTCAGACAGTTTGATCATATAAAGAAAAAATCCTGACAACTACATGGGGAAGAGAGTTCAACATATGAAAGATAAAGGAAAAAAAGACAGAGAAGCTGACTGAAGAAATGGTTGGAAGGAAGCAAAAGAAAGGAGGGCATTTTAACATGGAAGGTGATTGAGAGAGCATACTGATAGAGAGGACCCTGTGGGTGTGTCTAGACTACATGCCTCCTTCGACGGAGGCATGTAGATTAGCCAGATCGGAAGAGGGAAATGAAGCCGCGATTAAAATAATCGCGGCTTCATTTAAATTTAAATGGCTGCCCCGATCTGCCGATCAGCTGTTTGTCGGCAGATCGGGGCAGTCTGGACGCGACGCGCCGACAAAGAAGCCTTTCTTCATCGGCACAGGTAAGCCTCGTGAAACCAGGTTTACCTGTGCCGATGAAGAAAGGCTTCTTTGTCGGCGCATCGCGTCCAGACTGCCCCGATCTGCCGACAAACAGCTGATCGGCAGATCGGGGCAGCCATTTAAATTTAAATGAAGCCGCGATTATTTTAATCGCGGCTTCATTTCCCTCTTCCGATCTGGCTAATCTACATGCCTCCGTCGAAGGAGGCATGTAGTCTAGACACACCCCATGTGATGGGATTAATGCAAGAAGAGGAAGACATTTCTACAGTATTTACTAGATTAAAGTTGAGGATATAAAAGCACCCCTCTTTCATTTTCTGTGACACTGGAAAGAGATTTTTAACCATTCCTTATCTTTTTTTAATACAAGCTGCTATTCATAGATATGTTTTCATAAAGAGACTTCTCAGAGCTACTGTTATACAGTAGACTACTGGCTTGGCAAGAGGTAAAGATTATCTAACCAACCTATCTTAAAACACTTTTTCTCATAAACAGGAGAAACATGTGAATCTGATGCACATTGAGTCCCGAAAGTCAAGGCGAAGAAATTCAGAGTTTGAGATCTTTGTGGACTGCGATAGCAATGTGGAACAACTGAATGAGATCTTCCATCTGCTGAAATCCCACGTCAATATTGTATCTGAGAACCCCACAGATAATATCACTATGCAGGAGGATGGTACGTATGGAGGGATATTCTAGCAAAACCGCATCAAGGGAAGAGGATATTGTTCTACTTTCTAATGAGTTCGTTTTCAGTCCCTTTATGGCAGATATTTGGAAACAGAGATAAATGAAATGGGTAAAATGGGGTAAAATGAAAGGAATGTTTCATGGAAGCCTGTCAGACGAGATGCTTAGATGATATGAGTTGGCATACCTTCACTGAAATCAATGACCAGCTCAGGATATGGTCAATGATTTCTGTCAGTGCATGTTATCCCTTCCTATATTTCACACCCTTTGTCCTCCCCTATTTTTTCTCATGTTGCATTGGTTAAAATGATGGTGTGAAGTTCAGGGCAAATGGAGTATAAGACCCAGAGTTTTATACCCACGTTGCTCAGCTGTAAAGGTGCAGGGGAATGAAGAATAATGCTTGTAGCTTCCTTGGATAATGCCCATTTACTCTGGCTTTTTACAGAGGCGTGGTGGGGGGGAAGGAGAGAGATGCTAGCAAAGCTGTTTGTAATAAAAAAAATTCTCTTTAAGGCTGCAGAGCTACTGTAGCTGAGAACCCCAGTCTCAGTCAGTAAACCCTGAGCACCCACAGAGTGTTTATTCACGTTGATATGAGCACTTCTTTCTCCCTATTCGTCAGGTTGTGTGGTCCATTGGTTGGGACTATTCTGGTACTTGGCAGGCCAGAGTTTAATTCCCATCCTGCTATGGGATCTTGGACAAATCACTTCACTGCCTTTATTTCTGTCACCATCTCTTGTAAAGCTCAGTAGGGCAGAGACTGTCCCTTACTATGAGCCTATAACACAAGGAAACTGATCTCAGCTGGGGCCTGGAGATGCTATTGTAGAACAAATAATAATAACAGTTACAGAAAAACCATTTCAGCTCCAGGCCCTTAGTTAACCATTGCCTCCCCATTTTTTATGCCATTATGGTCTTCAAGCAGAGTGTTTTGGTGACACAGGAGGAAGTGTTAGATTTTGTGCTGGTGCCAGATAGTCAGAAGACTTCCTCATCCCCTTAGTTGCCTTCTTGATTTTGCTGCCATAGCTGCCACACCTAAACTTGAAACAGACGTTTCCTCTTTTAACCCACTGAATTTTATTAATAACTTTCTGGATTTCATTAATTCCTTAGACATGGAGAATATTCCCTGGTTTCCTAAGAAGATCTCAGATTTGGATAAATGTGCGAACCGTGTTTTGATGTATGGATCTGAATTGGATGCCGACCATCCAGTAAGTAGTTTCCCTGCTATTTGCAACAATGATTGAAGACAGATCAGTTTTTGCCCTATAAGAGTGGCTCTGTGGTTTTAGTGTATCTCTGGGACTTATTCCTGGTGTCCTGGCTCAGGCATTGCTCTCATTGACCTCAGTTCTGTAAGCTTTGAAAGGGGTTTTGCCTTGGTAGCAACTGCAAGGTTGAGCCATGGATACTCACAGACAAAAGGAATGCAATTTGAACTAGAGTTATTTCCCTCCTAAAGTAACGGTGTAAATGAGGCAAACAAATTAAACTGGGTACAATTTCTCAGATTCAGCCCAATCCATTAAATAATCAATTGACTGTAAGCAAAACTTTGAAAAAGGAATCCCTATCTATAGAATAGAGACATCAAGAATTATGTGCATGAAGTTTCTGATTTCTGTTTTAAATTGGGGGATTTATTTATTTCAAAGACGACATCAGCCAACAGGTTCCTATTTTGACTATTTATTTTCACAGAACATGCTTTTACAATACTTAATTAACAGGCTTATTAATTACAGAGATGGAAATATGTATTTTTGTCCACACACAGGGTTTCAAAGACAATGTCTACCGTAAGAGGCGCAAGTATTTTGCCGACCTAGCTATGAACTACAAACAGTAAGTATGACTCCTTGCAAAACAAGTTTCCTGCTTTGGAATAATGAGGTGGACAAAATTAGTGTAGTGCACATTTACTAGGCCAGCTGTCCAGGTCTAGCTGAGCTGTGTTTGGTATAGGAACCCAAGTAAGAGGAATACAAAGGTTGATCCAAGCCACCTTACAACTCCTAGGATCTCTAATTGATCTGAGGATCAAATTCTAATTCAAAGGTTTCCAGCTAGAATGGTCCCATAGAGATGGCTCCACCAGCTGAGAATAACTAGACTACAGTGCATTCTGATTGAACTTTCTCTCACTCATCATCACTTCCCACCTTGTTTAGGAATATACCTGTAACGGAGAGTGAGGAACACAGAGTACACAGATGGCTATACCAGCTTCATGATTTCCCTGTTAGGACATATCTAGATCACCTTGAATGGTGCAAAAGACATTGAGGTCAGAATGTAGCCTGCTGGGCAATAAATATAAATGAAACAAGAAAACAGTCATTATTCCAGTTTCTGGTCCTAAACAGTGCAGTTTCTATTTCATTGGCTACAGTTTAGAAGTGCACAGAGAAACAAAACTGTAATGGCAGCGGCATACACCCATGGAACCAGCAAGACCAACATCAAACCAATAGTTTGCAGCATTGTTATGTTGACACAGTTATCTTTGGGAGGTTAATTTCTTATGTTTTGTACGCAGGCCCTGAAATTACAACTGGTAGAATGATTCCTATTGCCTTCAATGGGTTTGATGTTAGTCCTCACAATAGTCCAGTTTAATCAAAATCCAAAAGGGTAATGTGAGGTGATAGGCTAGGGTTAGTACATTTTGACAGATGGTCATGGTTTTTTTCTAGAGAATCATGATTTTCACATGGTAAATGCACATTTAATTACTCAGATTTATCATAATGTTGATTGAGCTCATTCTTTTTTCTTTTCCCTTGAAGAAACTGAAAAGGTAATGAAGATTCGTTATACACAGGTTTAGGGAAAAATTACATTCTTAGTCCCTGATCCTGCAAAGATTTATTTAAGGGTTTAACAATTATTCCCAATGTCAAACACACATAGAGCTCTTTGCAAGGTGGGGCATGAGCATCTGAACCAATTCCATTTATCTCAGTGAAAAGATTCTCATTGATTGACTTCAGTGGGAATTGAATCAAACCCTCTTAGACTGTGCCTAACTGGATGGCACAGCAATATAAATGTTATATAATAACAATACTAGATAAATGAGTCATTCAGAGCTGTCTGAGCCATGAATTAATCTTTTTCTTTCTTTCTTTCTTTCTTTCTTTCTTTCTTTCTTTCTTTCTTTCTTTCTTTCTTTCTTTCTTTCTTTCTTTCTTTCTTTCTTTCTTTCTTTCTTTCTTTCTTGTCTGTCTGTCTGTCTGTCTGTCTGTCTGTCTAGTGGTGACCCAATCCCCAAGATTGAATTCACCGAGGAGGAGATCAAGACTTGGCGCACTGTATTCCGAGAGCTCAACAAGCTCTATCCAACTCATGCCTGCAGAGAGTACCTTAAAAACTTACCCTTACTCACCAAATACTGTGGATACAGAGAAGACAACATCCCCCAGCTGGAAGATATATCACGCTTCCTGAAAGGTAATCTTCTAAATTTTCTGCTGTAGCAATGGGAGCTAAATACCTAGGTGCCTTCGAAAATCCCCTTTGATGCCTATCTGGATCTTCAGGCATCTATAAAACTTCAAAAATCTGCCCTATGCCCTCTGTAAAGCAGAGTCACTAGACAGTAGCATGCTCGCTGCCTCTCTCACTCCATATTGGTGCTATGGATTATAAACAGTATTTAGTTACGACATGGTGATTTGAGCAATTCCCATAATCCAGTCAATATGGGGCAGAGGTACACATGCACATCGGGGGAAGGCAGACAAACATTATGTAACTTTATAGATAATATTAAATTTTTCTATTGCATTCATTTTAAGGGCACTCTTATGCCCTTTTGTGCCTAAAACAATACCATGGGTATTTATTATCTTATTCTGTGCCACACAACACTATAAAAGGACTTCTACAGCCACTGATGTCAGTGGGAGCTTTGGGGGGGTGGGGGGGGAATCACATGGTGTATAAATGACCTGCATGTTGCACTTATAACAAGCACAGAGTTCAGTTTTAAAATAAATATCTGCTCCAAGAAAAGATTCTCTCTCCAAAAGGGAGAGAGATGGTGGGTTTTCTATTGTATAAGAACATAAGAACGGCCGTACTGGGTCAGACCAAAGGTCCATCTAGCCCAGTATCCTGTCTACCCACAGTGGCCAGCACCAGGTGCCCCAGAGAGGGTGGACCGAAGACAATGATCAAGCGATTTGTCTCCTGCCATCCCTCTCCAGCCCCTGACAAACAGAGGCCAAGGACACCATTTTATCCCCTGGCTAATAGCCTTTTATGGACCTAACCTCCATGAATTTATCCAGCTTCTCTTTAAACTCTATTATAGTCCTAGCCTTCACAGCCTCCTCTGGCAAGGAGTTCCACAGGTTGACAACACGCTGTGTGAAGAAGAACTTCCTTTTATTAGTTTTAAACCTGCTACCCATTAATTTCATTTGGTGTCCTCTAGTTCTTCTATTATGGGAACTAATAAATAACTTTTCTTTATCAGCCCTCTCCACACCACTCATGATTTTATAGACCTCTATCATATCCCCCCTCAGTCTCCTCTTTTCTAAACTGAAAAGTCCCAGTCTCTTTAGCCTCTCCTCATATGGGACCCGTTCCAAACCCCTAATCATTTTAGTTGCCCTTTTCTGAACCCTTTCCAAGGCCAAAATATCTTTTTTGATGTGAGGAGACCACATCTGTACACAGTATTCAGGATGTGGGCGTACCATAGTTTTATACAGAAGCAGTAAGATATTCTGGGTCTTATTTTCTATCCCTTTCCTAATAATTCCTAGCATCCTATTTGCCTTTTTGACCGCCGCTGCACACTGTGTGAAAGTTTTCAGAGAACTGTCTACGATAACTCCAAGATCTCTTTCCTGATTTGTCGTAGCCAAATTAGCCCCCATCATACTGTACGTATAGTTGGGGTTATTTTTCCCGATGTGCATTACTTTACACTTATCCACATTAAATTTCATTTGCCATTTTGTTGCCCAATCACTCAGTTTGGTGAGATCTTCTTGGAGTCCCTCACAGTCTGCTTCTGTCTTGTATGAAATCCTTAAATTGAAACTAGTTGTTTCTAGCTTGGTCAGATGTTACAGACTCCATGCAGGAATCATCTGGAGAAATTCTGTGATCTGCATTGTACAGGAGCTCAGATTAGAGGATCATAATGGTCCTTCCTGGCTTTAAAAGGTTTGAGTCTATGAAAGTGAGTGCTCTGTAGTTCTGAACACAATACAATGAATTAAAAGAGAAAGAGAAAGGAATCATTACACAGTGAGACCACATGCTATATGGACACGGACTGGCTAGGGTAAAAGAGTAGGAAACACACAAAGTCAGAGTATGTTGTCAATGGCTACATCTAGACCACAGGCTTCTTTCAAAAGAAGCTTTTTTTTGGAAGACATCTTTCGGAAAAACCTCTTCCGAAAGAGAGCGTCCACACTGCTAAAGTGCATTGAAAAAGCGTTCTGCTTTTTCGAAAGAGCATGTCCAGACTGAATGGATACTCTCTCATATGTAAGATGCGATTGCTGTTGATGGAGTGGCCACCAGAGTACCTGTGCTTTTTCCTCTTTCCTCTTCTTCAAAAATAACTCCTTCTTCCCTGTCCATACAAAAAAGATTGCAAAAAAGATTCTTCCTCATAGAATGAAGATTACCAATGTCGGAAAAACCCCTCTGTTCTTTCTGCTTTCTTGTGGAAGAATGCAACTGTGGGCGTTTTTCTGACAAAACTCTGTAGTGTAAACATATCCAATATCTGGGTAATTTTCAAAATGTGGGAATTTTAATCCTGGTTCACCTCTACTTTTCATCCTTGGCCTTGAGCAAAGCCATGCTGTGGTACTTACCCAAGCAATTAGAGCAGAATCACAGTTTTGAACATTATAAAATTGTACAACACATTGATCTATGATTTATCTATTGCTTTTCAGAGCGCACGGGTTTCACCGTCCGCCCAGTTGCTGGATATTTGTCACCCAGAGATTTCTTGGCAGGCTTAGCATTCAGAGTTTTTCACTGCACTCAGTATATTAGGCACAGCTCGGAACCTCTCTACACCCCAGAGCCGTAAGTTATTTTATTTCTGGGGAGAAGTCAAATATATGCACAAAACTATAGTTTACAGACAAGGTTTTTAAACCTGAGTTCCTAAAGTGAAGCTCCTAAATAAGAATGGCTCAGAAATATTGAGTGTGTGCAGCTCTCACTGATGTTAATGAGGTTTTTGGATGCACAGAGCACCTGAAAACCAGGCAACGCTTTCTTAGAGAAGAGGTTTTCAAAAGTGCCCAGTATTGGCCTAATACTGTCCTGCCAGGAGCCGCACGCTTCTGGCAGGGTGGGAAGAGACTTTGCGTGCCTCCTCGCCCCCTGATATGCCAGGGGGTGTAGGAGTGTGCAAGGTTTCCTCTGCCCTGCCCCCACCCTGCAAGAAGTGTGCAGCACTTCCAAGTGTTCCTGGCAGGATGGAAGGAGACTTCACATGCTCCTCACCCCCAAGTCCTAATTGGCCTGGGGGCAGAAGGGGGAGTGAGCAAAGTCTCGTCCCACTGACGGGCCTGGGTGCCTAAGGGGAACTTCTGGCGGGGGGAGGGAGTAAAGGCACTGAGAGTGGTCTGTGAGTGGGGAGGCAGGGAAGTATCCTGGCCCTGCCCCTTCTGGTGTGGCCTGGGGCCACTTCAAAAATTTCTGAAGTGGCCCCTGCAAAAAATTATTGCCCACCCCTGCTCTATATCCTCCTCCTATATGGGTATGGGAGCTTAACTTTAGGCATCCAGGTTGGAAAATTTGGGGCTTTTATTTGTATAGTGTTAATATGATGCAATCTAATAAGAGAAATGTTTTTCTGCCATTTTGATATTACATAATTTTTCAGTGTTCCAAAGAATGTTCTTCTGAGACAGTTGTATTCATTGGATGGTGCTGGTTTTTCACTCCCTCAGCAAGAAAGAATATCACCTTACAGCTTCTTCTTTGTTTCTTTTTCAGTGACACCTGTCACGAGCTCCTGGGTCATGTTCCGCTGTTGGCTGAACCCAGTTTTGCTCAGTTCTCCCAGGAGATTGGTCTGGCATCACTTGGGGCATCAGATGAGGCTGTTCAAAAACTGGCAACAGTAAGTGTCCCAGTCTCTGCTGGTGATAATCCTACTTGAATGTCACAGAATTTTACAGGGTTGATCTCACTCCCCTTGAAGTAACTGGAAGATTTATCATTCATTATCAGCAGAAGCAAATCATTCACTCTTGTCCATGTCAGTAGCTCTAAACCTTTTATTTGCTGTAACTCCATGATAGAACAGATGTGATATGCAGTGAATGCTATTCTCCATCTAGCCATAAAGTAAGGGTCTCTGAGGATCATAACCTCCAGATTGAGAACCCAAGGTCTGTGTCTTCTAACTCCAAGTCTTTCTAATTCTGGGGTGATAAGTCAGTAATTTCTACAATAATTTCCACAGCTCTGACTGATCTCATTTATCAGTTTAAAAAAAAATACAGTCACTTCCTGTGCTTCTGTTAAGCTGCCTCGTGACCAATTCAATGGATGGCTCAGTGCATTTGTATGGCAGGATTAGAGCTCAGTGCTTCTGTTGAGATCAACCATCTCTGTGATAAAGTGAGCCTAGGGTGTGGAATAGTAGCACCATCACTTCTCAGAGCTATCCAGCTCAATGATCCTTTATCTTTCTCATTCTGGTCCAACTTTCATTTAGCAAAATGGGAAAAACTGGTAGTTGGGACCCTCTGACATTTGTTCAAGACACCTTTGGGGGTTGTTACCTTGCTTGATAACCTTTCATTTAGTTTGCTTGACTCTCAAAATCTGCAGCACCATTTGTTGCATCTGTGTTGAAGACCGATTCGTCCCCACCTTCCACCATTTTAATTCTTTTTTTGTTTCCCTTCTGTATCAGTGCTACTTCTTCACTGTGGAGTTTGGTTTGTGTAAGCAAGAGGGACAGCTAAGAGTCTATGGGGCTGGTTTACTTTCTTCCATCAGTGAGCTCAAGGTAAGAAGAGGAAAACATTCCCCTGTTTTCTGCCGCCTTTCTTCATTCTCGCCTGATTTTTTTGGTAGTTTTGCCAAAATATTGGGTGGACTGAGTAGCTATCACCATTAGAAAATGTGAATTATAAATTTTAATTTAGAAAGTGTGAATTGAAGCAGCATATATTTAGGTAGCATTTATTCTGAAAACTCCTACAGCCAGATTTTTAAAGGCATTTAACGGTATTAATTCAGTGGGAATTTGGCACCTAAATACCTTTAAAAATCTTGCTCCTCTAGGGTTGATTCTGAATAAGTGAAAAAGCATGGAACTAATAATTGGAAATTGTGTTTTTTTGGTGTGTGCTGAGCCCTATTGCTCCCAGTGGTTTTTGATGGAGTTGAAGGCTCCCTGCATTTCTTAGAATCTAAATCCTAAATAGATGTGTGTTAAGCATAAGGCTGTGCTTGCCAGACTAGATTCTGTTGCTATTGTTTTCAGTAATGCTGGCTTCAGAGTTCAAGTATGTTGACATACTCACATAACAAGATACTACTTGTAAGGGGGACAGTACTTTTTGAGGGTGTCCAGTTTCCTATGGGTTAGCTGATACTAATCTGCAGATAGAATTCTTAAATAAAAGATTATGTTGTACAGAGATTTAATTTATGGTATCATTTCATCCTCTTTAACACACTGTTTATATCCTCTGTTTTTTCCTTTGGACTCTTTTGGTGCTGATACTATTATGACGTGATAATATTAATATCTTTATTTCATTTTTTGTCTACTACCAGCATGCTCTTTCTGGCAATGCCAAAGTCAAGCCCTTCGATCCAAAGGTGACCTGCAAGCAAGAATGCATCATCACAACTTTCCAGGATGTCTACTTTGTTTCTGAAAGTTTTGAAGAAGCAAAGGAAAAGATGAGGTATAACTTGTTTAATCTTGGTTCTTACTAAGCCAGGTTTATTCTAATGTATGTGCCAGAAAAAAAAAAATCCTTTACTTTTTAATCATCATGCTGGGTTTTTAGCTTCCATTTGGCTGGAAAGCAGCTATTCAAGATTTCCTTTCTCCCCTGTATTATTATTATTAATTAACTGATGTGGTATCTGAACACATCACACATAACAGAAAACATGTCTATAAATGCCCCCACAGGGCAACAATGTTATTTCTGTCCCTGTTATCTATCCCTCTAATGGGAAAAATCTGAGGAAGAGAAAAAATAAAAGACAAAGCTTTAGTTTAGAGCCATCTAGTAAAAGTAGGGCCATAAAGATTAGTTTGGAACCAAGCTCTGAAAGCGAACAGGCCTGAGGTCTGATAGACTAAGTATCACTGTCAGGGAGCCTCCATTGAGAATGAGTGTACCATTTGGGTCCTGCCAGCAAAAGCATCTTGCTGATCTCAGCTGTCATAATGGGGTGGAATTCTCCCCTGTGTAGAGGAACAGCACAAGGCCCAAACACCCTCTGAGTTCCATTTTGTGGGCTTAAGGAGGACATAATTTTGCATAAGGCTTTTCTTGGCTCTCCATACAGAGGAAAATGTCACAAGATGGGACATGATAAAATAAATAGTTTCTAAAGTAGCTAAGTTCCAAACAATATTGGTGTTGACAGTTCAAACTGTTGTTTTTAACCTAACACAGAAAATCATGTGGTAGTTAATATAGTGAGGAGCACAGGTGTAACGTGCTCAGACTGTGCACCTCTGCTATGAGCTGGGAAGTGTGAGTCCCAGTTTGAGTATATTTACCCACACTATTCTGCCTGGGATAGCACCTAAAAATAGCAGTGCATCTGTCATAGCATGGACGGAGTTGTGACTCGGACCAGCCACCTGAGTACACATGGGCACCAGATGGGATTGTACCCAGATTGGCTAACCTGAAAAAAAAGCTGCAGAATGGCTCTTGTGCAAGAGTGGGGTTTTTTTGTGTTAAAAGGAGCTGTGTAGATGGCTCCTTTTTGCACAAAAGCCCCTTGTGCAAAAATGGAAACTCATTAAGTATGCAAACGAGGCACAGCGATATTCACCACTTTACCTCATTTGCATATTTTCTTGCACAAGAAAGGGCAGTGTAGCCATAGTTGATGAAAGTGATATCTGCTCTAAACAGCAGGTGAAATACTGCTTTCAGTTACACCAATGTAAATCTAAAGTAAGTCAGCTGATTTCAAAAGGCCTGATTCTCATCTCCCTTACACTGGTTTTATATGTGTTATACCATTAACTTCAGTGGAATTATTCTGAACCCACACAGAAAACAGTAATATAAGTGCAGAATGTAGCCAATAATTTCTCCAGTGATATAATGTAGTGACAAAGTAGATGAGTTATTGAAGATCTATTTTTAGCAAGTGCTTATGCAATTTGGTCCAGTTTAACCAAAGCATGTGAAAAGTTGTTGCCCACTAGACAGGGTGCTCGACTAGGACTCTGGAGACTGGAGTTCAATTCTGGCTCTGTCACTGACATTCTGGGTGACCACGGACAAGTCACTTTTCTGCAATGTGCCCCAGTTTTTCCTTCTGTAAAATGGGAATAAGAATGCTGACCTCTTTTATAAAGTGCTTTGAAATCTACTGACAAAAACATTCTATATGAGGTAGGAATTTTGGAGCAGAAACATAGTTTAACTAATGGGGTACTGATGCTGTCTGCTCCCAGGGCATGTCTACACTAGGAAATTATTTTAAAATAACTAAATTTGAAATAATAACTCCCAAAATAACTATTTTGAAATAGCTTGTTCACACTATAGGGAAGCTTCAAAATTAGTCTGAGGCAGGCTCTCTTAATGTGGATGTGCTACCTTGACTTAGAGCCCCAGGAAGCACTGGGAAGTAATTACTTTGAATGATGCCAGAGAGTAGTTATTTTGAAATAGTTGCAGTGGAGCGTCCACACAACCGCTATTTTGAAACAACTATTTTGAAATAAGCATTATTCCTCATGGAAAACAAGAGTTGTTATTTTGAAATAACCAGCCCTTTATTTCAAAATAACAGGCTTGGAAGTGTGGATGTTCCACTTGTTATTTTGAAATAAGGGGAGTTGTTACTTCGAAATAACTCCCTAGTGTAGACCAGGGCTTGGACAAAGCATGGTGATTAGCTCAGGGACACATTTGGCTTTGAACTGATTTAATCTGAAACGCTCTCTTTTTTGTTTCAACAGAGAGTTTGCAAAAACAATCAAGCGCCCATTTGGAGTAAAGTACAACCCTTACACACAAAGCATGCAGATCCTAAAAGACACCAAGAGCATCGCCAGCATGGTGAATGAGCTGCGTCATGACCTGGATATCATCAATGATGCCCTCAACAAAATGGGCAAGGAACTGGGCATCTAACATGGCCAATAATCATCAGCACTTTGCACTCATCATCTCTGTTGATTTTTCCTGTTCTAGGCCTGAAGATACCTGTTAGGTGCTATACATAGAAACCTCCTTTCTAATAAGAGAAGAATGAATGACTAGTGGAGATAGTTACTTTAAAGTTAATGTTTCTCTACTTAACACACTTTGACCTTGCAAAATGTTTGTGACCCCTCTAAATTCTCCCCTGCCCCAAACCAATCAGGAAATAAATGGGGTGCATTCATCCTTGAGAAATCATCACACTGGATCAGAACAGTGGTCTAGTCTAGTATCCTGACAGTAGCCAGGGCCAGCTGCATCAGAGGAAGGTGCAGGAAACCCTGTGGTAGACAGCAATTAGATAATTTACCCCAGGGAAAATTTTCCTCATAATTCCCGACACTATGAAGTTGGTTTATGACAAATCCTGGCTTAGGGCCTCCAGTACCTCAAAGTTCACTAGGAGAAAGTTGCCTTCCCCCCAGTTGGAGGAGCATACTGATCTGGGAAATGATGTGACTGGGAGATGTACTGATTCTGAATATTCCTATCCAGTGGTTGCCTCTCTTTGCAACATAAAGCTGCTGAATGCAATCCTGACTCCACTGAAGTCAAGGGGAACTTTGTTATTGACTTTAATGGGGACAAGATTTCACCTACTTGTCCCTGGAGTAGCATTTGAGGGTGGGCAATATGGGTAACATCACGTGCCCTCTGCCGTATGGAACGAATCCTTCCAAGATCACAGCAAGCCTTGCTAGTACAGGGAGCTGCAGTTTATACCTCTCTACGCCAGCTGTGGAGAACATAGACCAATGTCTAAAAACATTTTGAAATGGCATTTCAGTATCCACCATAGTATCATTACAAAGGTGAGGAAGCCCAGTTCTTTCAAATAGCCATTGTCTAATATGAGTTTACATGGAAAATAAAAGTCCCCCTGATTATTCATTCTCATCATTGATCTTTCAAAACGTGAAGTGATACATCCCAGTTCTCTTCTGTAGGGCCTGCTCCTGAGGGACACTGAACAGCTTCCCATTGAGGCCAATGGGACTTAAGGGATCTGTTTGTGGCAAGATGAATCCCTAAGTCTTTGTAGCTCATAGTTATGTTCAAATATACTGTAATGAAAAAGAAATCTGTTATCTTCTGAATAGCATTCTGCTGATGTGGAAAGCAAAGTCATGTTGAATTGGTAACATTAAACAGTAGTGAGCTCTCCAGTTTTGTGAGCATTCAAGCACTGATGTCAAAGGCAAAACTCCCATTGATTTAAATGCAACTAGAATTTCATCCTTGGATTCCTAAGAACAGAGAGTAAGTAAGGTTTAAATATCATAAATGGTCCTACTGGCCCTCTGCACAGTGGTGAATTTTATCCCAATAGACTATAAGGGCCATATACATAATGAACAGCCTAAAATATTCTGTATTAAGAGAGACCCAATTTTTGGATTTTTTCCTTTTTAAAATGAAATTTGGAGGGTTAATACTCTTTTTACTAGCATGAGATTACTCCTATAATTTTTTTCTTTTACATTTAGGACAGTCAGACTATATATTTTTATAAAAATTAGCTTTGCATCTTAAAATAGTCTTTGGGAACTTCATGTTTTTAACGAAGAATCTATTCAGTTTAAATAAGTGATTAATGTGGATTGATTTTGTTTGCTTGTGTAGTAATGGTTAGAGCTAAGGTTTTTTTTAAGTATAGGATTTTTAAATTTTCAGATTATAAGCAGAAGATGTGATAAGCGGTACTTCAAATCTTAAATCTGTATTGTGTAAAATTTCAATAGAAAACATTGGACCTATTAATGTCTGCTTAGTACCTAGATTTAATAATTCTGGTGTTATTCTGTGAAGAGGAAATTCTGTCTATATTATATGGTACAAATATAGGAAACAAAATGTTAAGAGTAAAATATTAAAGTGATGTTTTTTCAGAGAATAACATAATTTATATTTGGTTTTTATCATGCCAAACCTGCTGACTATGTAAAACATTAATATAGACAGTTTAATGATGATAAAATGAAAACTACTGAATTGTTAAGATGAAAATCAATGTATAACCAAAAACTACTAACTCTACAGCCTAGCAATAAACATGTTTACTTGTGATTTATGGAGTTTCATCTTTAATGGAACAATTCAGTTACTCTGGATGCTGTATGGCCTGCAGATATACATGTATGACTCCCACTGACACCACAGGAAGCTATACATATTTATTTGAGCAGGGAATTGTCTCTCCTTTTGTTTTGTAGGCTCAGTCTTGATCCCATAGACAGACCTAGGTTATAGAATTGGTTTCTTAGGACCTGATTCTGCATGAAGGTCCCTGCAGATATACCCACTGCCTTTAGTGTGTTTCTGCATTGACTTAGGGGTCCATCCATGGGGTATTGATTCCAGGATTGGGTCCCGCGGCTGTAAACTTTCTGACAAATGGACTGTGATGATCTGTGCAGGTGGACAGCACCTAATGTGTACTATTGAAGTACAAATAATAATACTATACAAGGTTTGCCACTGCCTTTTAATAGAGACAAAAAAACAGACCTCTTATACATCAGGGGCCTCTCCAAAGCATTATTCTTTGTTTAGCTATTTACACTTGGGCAAAATGAATGTAAAAAAATCCCTACCACAAAGTTTGGTGGCATTTTACACAGGTATAAATTATACACTAAATGCTCTGCATTTTTAACACGATAGACTGGTACAAACATGTTGTTCTGAGATACTTCCTATTGTCTTTTAGTCTTGGTGTCCATGAATCCAAGAAATGTCAGTGCCTGATGCTGTCACAAATTGGTAAATAAGGCTATGTCTAGATAAGGGCACTATTTCGGGACACCGGAAGTATCCTGAAATAGCTATCCCACATCTTTAAACACGCCCTTATTTTGAAATATATTTAGAAATAACAGGTGTGATATTCTGGCATCCCTGTGACCTTCATTCCATGAGGGTTAAGGGACTTGTTGGAACAGCACTTTATTTCGAAATTACCTCGAAATAATCTACACAATTTGCATAGTGCGAATTGCGTAGTTTATATTAAGGTAAGAGTGCAGTGTAGACGCACCCTAAAATAGCACATAAACAAGAAACATATTTTAGATATGGGCCATATATGTGGGACCCTACTGAAATTAGAAGTTTTGCCAAAGGCTTCAGTGGGAGCAGTACTGCAAACTAATCTGCATCAATTGGTAACTCTTGAATGAATATGCTGTAAATACTTGTTTTAATAGCATCTGATTTCTATCCATATTTTCAAAGTGGAAATGCATATAATAAACACTCAAACTGGATAATATTCACCTATAGACAGTGGGATTGTACAAAGCATATGCATTGCATAAATTTCATTTAAACTCTGTACGGATGCCATATTGGTATTTAAATGGTGATTAGGCCTAGTTCTGCTCCACTGGAGTGAATTTCTCCCCGCTGTGAATGTACATGCTTCATAGTGAATGGGAATCGTCCTGTTTAGTCCCCATTTCAAATTCTGCAGCCAGTGATTTTATTCTTATTTTGTTATTGTTATCATGAACACATTATCATCATCATTATTATTATGGTCCCATAAACACAAGTGATAGCCAAGAAGGGCACATTAGGATGGATCCTTTTCCTGGATTCCCTAAATCATCAGGTTGACCCTCTCCATGCTATGCCATGGAGGGATGTAATAGGGAACATATTTTGTGTTTTTGTGCCCAAGAGATGCAAAGACCCTTGGTTTGCCTCTAGGAGGTGAATGGATTTCAGTGCAGGGCAGCTAAAATATGGAGCAAAACAGTTACAGTAGCATAATAAACTTGTAAAACAACCAGTAGCCCTATGATATCTTTAGAGACTAACACAAATATATAGCATCATGAGCTTTTGTGGGTAAAACCCCCTTCATTAGATGTCTCCAGCTCATCATCTGATGAAGTAGGTTTTACCTATGAAAGCCCATGATTATATATATATATATATATATACATATACATATATATATGTATATATATAAAGGTGCTACAGGACTACTTGTTTTTAAAGTTACAGACTAAGATGACTACCCTTCTGAGGCAAAATACATTTGTGTTTATGTGGAGGCATAAATCCAGAAGTGAGCAGGAATTTGGTCCTCTGTAGGTAAACTATAGTCTGAGAAAAACAACCAACAGATTGGCACTATGCTGGAATGTCATGCTCAAAGCATTTAAATAATAGGAAAGGTTTAGCAGAATCTGAATTGTTTTTTATTTGGGCTATACCACAAAAACAGTTCACCTAAGAAATTGCAGAAAACAAAGCATATAATACTATCTCAACATGCAATTAATTCGTAGGTGACGATTTACTTATTTGGTAGGATGGGGCCCTGGTTGTGCCAGGCACTGTACACACATAAAACAAAGGGACAGGCCCTGCCCTAAAGAGCTTACAGTCTATTACTCATTTGACAGACATTTTGATAGTATCCTTGCAAATACAAAACTGTGGGCAAGTGTTAAGTTTCAGTTACTTGCAAAAGCCACATGACACCCAATGCAGTGGCTATTTCTGTATCTAGATAAATAAACCACCATAACGATCTTAATTTTTTTTTTTACAATCCCATGTATATGATTGCAACCGCCTCTTGTTTAAAGAGCATTATCAGGGCCGCAGCCAGGCACGTGAAAGGCAGGGAGCGCCCCAGACCGAAGGTGGCTGTGGTTTAATTAGGAAGGCGCAGGGGGTGGGTGGGGGGGGGGGAGAGAGAGACACGCATCTGGAGTCCCAGGCATGAATGGCACCACCCTACACCACCATTCGGCCCGCGCGAGACCTCCCGCCGCCAGGCCCCGCCCCTCCTGCTCGCTCTGGCCCAGCGCGGGGCGGGGCTCCAGGGGGTAAGGGGGCGGGGCTGCGCGGAGCTGCCGGGCTGGGCCTATGGAGTCGGCGGGGGAGGCGGCGCGGGCGCTCTTCGCTTGGGTAGGTCGGTGCCTGCCGGGCAGGAGCCCTGAGCGCGGGAGGGGAGGCTGCGCTCGGCTGCGAGGGGAGGAAAGGGCCCAAGCAGGAAACCGAGGAGGTGTCCCCCTCTCTCGCCGGCTCTTGTACCTGCCCAGCAATTCCCTCTTCCCTGTAGCCAAATGATGCCCCCTCTGCAAGAGCAACCCCCCGCCGCCTGTAGCCAAATGATGCCCCCTCTGCAAGAGCAACCCCCCCGCCGCCTGTAGCCAAATGATGCCCCCTCTGCAAGAGCAACCCCCCCGCCGCCTGTAGCCAAATGATGCCCCCTCTGCAAGAGCAACCCCCCCGCCGCCTGTAGCCAAATGATGCCCCCTCTGCAAGAGCAACCCCCCCGCCGCCTGTAGCCAAATGATGCCCCCTCTGCAAGAGCAACCCCCCCGCCGCCTGTAGCCAAATGATGCCCCCTCTGCAAGAGCAACCCCCCCGCCGCCTGTAGCCAAATGATGCCCCCTCTGCAAGAGCAACCCCCCCGCCGCCAGTAGCCAAATGATGCCCCCTCTGCAAGAGCAACCCCCCCGCCGCCAGTAGCCAAATGATGCCCCCTCTGCAAGAGCAACCCCCCCCCCGCCGCCAGTAGCCAAATGATGCCCCCTCTGCAAGAGCAACCCCCCCGCGCCGCCTGTAGCCATCAGTGCCTGTTGGGGCTTGTGTGCCGGTGCCTGCTGCTTGGGGTGGCCACTGGGCTCATGGGTGCCCCTCACAAAGCCCCAGGCGTGGTGGCCCTGTCCAGGGTGGGAGCTTGTAAGCCCCCTCGTGCTGGGGGGAAGGCAGTGTGTCCCCATGTGCAGCGCTGGGCCATAGCGCCTGACTGGGCGTTACAGGAGGCTGTCAATATGTCTCACCCCCTTCTGGTCTCCCCCCCCCCTTTTGTTTGCCGTGCTGCTCACGGAAGACACCAGGCGAACCCCAGCCATGGGGGCGTGAGGGCTGAGCGGTGGCAGGGCTGAGCGGTGGCAGGTCAGAGGAATGAGGGGTTGCTGTTGTGCGGTAAATTAACAGCCAAAAGCGAGGGGTGAGGCAAACAGCTGACTTTCCAGGGGCCCTTTCAGCTGCCACTTTCTTGCATAAAGTAGACTGAGCAGACTGCAGCCACTGCTGTGTTTACTGTAGCGGGACTGGCTAAGACTACAGGGCATAGTGTGGCGGGAGCCTGCCGCTCCTTGTGCAAGGGCAGGTTGCTGCCTCAGTGAAATTAGTGGGGCTCATTGGGGCTGGAACTAGGGTTGCCAGATAGTTTCAAAACAAAAATATCGGACACACTTGACATTACATCTCAATCTACATTACATCTTATTTAGAAAATACCAGACATTTCTATTTTCTCATTTATATTTTCTCAATTTGTTTCCCGAACAGAAAGCTAAAATACTGGACTGTCCAGTTCAAACCTGGACACCTGGCAACCCTAGCTGGAACAGTTTTTATAATTGGGGGTGCTGAAGGCAGAAACCATGTATTTGGGTGGTTGTCACCAGTTCAGGCCAGCGGGTGCGGCAATACCCCTCGGTCCAGCCCTTATGGTGCGACTCCTTGCAGGGATAGCAACTCATCCAATGTGCACAATTGTAGGGTGGACCCTATGGTTATAACAAGTAGGAACATAGCACACTGGGTCGGGTGATCATCTCAGGCTGCCTTTATTAAAGAGGTGTGACTATATGCTGCATCATTGAACTCCATGGGTTTGCCTCTGGTACTCTTGATACAGTTCTAGTGCACTCATTTTGGTTCTTACTATTTGTACATTTAAGTGCTAGAAAAGCCTCCCTTCATACAAGCAGGCTGCACTGAATAAAAATGCTAAAAATAATAATAAAAGGTCACTCAGGGGCTGTTTATAATGTAGTGATTAACACTAATTTCCATTTTCCTACTGAGCTGAAGTCATCAAATGTAATGCAAACATAGCCATAGGCTGCGCAGTATATGGAAAAAAAATCCTTAGAATGAACTTTGACCTTTCCACTTAAGTGCCTTTCATGATATTGTCTTAAAATTTGCTACATTCATTTCCTATTAACTGATGCTATCTTCCTTTAAACACGTCATGTGTGTATGTGTCCGGGGAGGAGGGGGGAAAGAGAACATAGGCAGGGCACGGGAAAATGAGGTGGAAAACGGGGAAGCTAGTGAAAATCCTAATGATTAATTTCTGCTGGGGGGAGGGAGCAGTAATTTTGGGTCTGAAGTCACCAAAACCAGTGACAGGTTTTTGCTAACAATGTTGTTGAAGGCAAATAAATATGCTGCTGGCATTGAAATTGATAATCACATCTGTTGGTCTCATGGACTGCTATCAACTAATGCTGTTAAAAAGCCTCAAAGATATTTTAAGACTTCCCAGTGCCTACTTTGTGCTATTCATTTATCTGGTTTGGTTTTAGCTTATAAATATATCAGTAGCTTCTCTTTTATGCCCTTTCTGAGTTAAGAGCTGACTAAAGAGAAAAGTGTTTCCATTTCACTAGTTGTAACTTCCAAATGAGACAGCATGTGCTACTTATTTCATTTTGGGGATAGTGTGCTGACAGAACATCTACATTACTGAAAACTTAGTGGAGAGAGGTTTATTAGCATAATTACTGCATGCATAATTTTAATTCTAACAAGCCTGACCCATTTTTTAGTTGTAGGCATGCTGGACTAAACTAACCATGGATATATTCAGGCACAATTCCATCAATAGCACCACAGTAGTGCTAATATACCTCAATAATGAATTTAGCTCAAAGTACATAAAATTATCTTGCTAAATTTTCTTTGTTAGCCAGGGACATGTTTTGTATAATAAAAGGGAATTTGGAAATATTCAGCTTTTCTGTGGAGTATTTGACAAGCCCAGGACTGCATAAAAAGAATATAGCTCATGTCATTTATATCACTCTGTGGTTTGAGGGTTTGTGTGATAAGGAAACAGATGCATACAAAAAATAAGCCAGTATTGGCATAGAGAAATAAGATAGCTGATTTTTAAAATAACTAACCAGATGTTCACAATAGGTCTCTGATTAGGGACTTATTTGGTAAATTAGTGACAGCGGTGGCCATTTATGCTATCTATGGTATTACAGTGCAGACCATTCATAGTTTTCCTTATGACCATCCCAGTTGTTTGAATGGGAAGCTATTCTGGAGATAACTTGCTACTTCATGGTTTAGTAATGCATAGAGCTCTGGCCTGGGACTCAAGAGACCTACATTCAATTCCTGGTTTAACCAGGAATTTTTAGCTTCAGCTTCCACCTGTTGCATCCTGTTATGTCTGTGTCTGCTAGATTTAAAGAACTTCTACCTCAGAAATCGTGTACCAATGCAGATACTTACAGGCTACGTCTGCACTGCAGGCTTCTTGCGCAAGAGTTCTTGTGCAAAAGGTCTTGCGCAAGAGCGCGTCCACACTGCCATGTGCTTTTGCACAGGAGATGTGCTTTTGTGCAAGAGCATCCATGGCAGTGTGGATGCTCTCTTGCTCAAGAAATCTCTGATGGCCATTTTAGCCATAGGGGTTTCTTGCACAAGAAACCCCTGTTGCCCATCCATACTGCCTTCTTGCGCAAGAGCTCTTGCACAAGAGGACTTATTCCTCGTGGGGAGAGAAATAACTCTTCTGGAAGAAGCCCTGTTTTCCAACGTTTTACTGTAAATTTTCTTGCAAAAGAATGTGCATGCAGTGTAGACGTTCTGCAAGTTTTTGCGCAAGAACAGTTGTTCTTGCGTAAGAAACCTGCAGTGTAGATATAGCCACAGACTGATTGAGTCACCTCTTAACACTCTCTTGAATAAATAAAATATATTGATCTTTAAAGCCCTGTATGGGTACAAAATTTGTCTCTCCATCTGCATGATGTGAAGCAGATAGCTGCAGATTTGAAGGGCTCTAGATTAGGGGTGTAAACCACTAGTTGCTCCCCCCCTTGCTGCCTCTATCAGAAAAGAGGCAGCAAGGGTGGGGGAAGTGGAGTGAGTGCTGGGGGGAGCTGGCCTAAAAACCAGTTCCTCCCAGCTCCAGCTCTGTGGGAGGGGGCAGGGGTGCAGTGGCGGAGTTCCACCTTTGAAATATACAAGAGTCTCCACTAGGGCTCTTATATATTTCAAAGTGGAAATGCTGCATGGAGCCTGTGGCCAGCAGGGGAGTCCCACTGGCCCCAGGCTCTATGTAGCGTTTCAGCTGCACTACAATCTTGTGAATTCTTAAGTAATAGTTGCTAAAATTGGCCAATATTTTAATGGCAGAAGCATGTTGAACTTGCACTATAATTTTTAAAGGTTTGCATATAATGCATAAAATCCAAGTTGTTTGTGTTCTATGTTCTGCATAGCAAAATACAGACAAGTCAAGTATTTCTACCTAAAGGCTAATAAATTGCTCTGCGCATAAAGCTCTTCCATATTTTAATTTTTCTTTATCTGTTTAAAGGGTGCAAACAGCTATGGACAACTCGGCCTTGGTCATAAAGAGGACGTGCTTTTGCCCCAGACTCTGAAAGATTTTTCCTGCAAACATCAAAACATTAAGAGCATTACTGGAGGAGGAGGACACTCTGCAATTATTACTGGTAACAGACATTCACATGACATGTGCAGGGCAAGAGCTAACAGGTTTCTGAATGAGAATCATCTTGCAGGGTACCTTCCTTGTTGCTGTGCTTGTACTGCCACCTATGGGTGGATTATAATTTCTAGCAAGTACAAATCTTGACTGCAGAGCAGAAAAGCTATTTGCTGCCAATGAACTGAATTGTTTTAAATGGGAGTTTTGTTATTTCGTTTGTCTCTAGAGGTCATTTTAGGATTATATGATGATTATTTCCTAGCCTGTTCTAGATCCTTATTATGCAACAGAGTTCACAGCTTTGGCAGGAAGAGAGAATATTTTACTTTGAAAAGCTAGTTTACTCCTTACCTTAAGTGGCATCCAAATCCCTGGTGGGAAACTTTTACCATACATTATGGCTACTTGAGACTAGGAAGGATATGAAGCAGAAAGTGAATTGGATGAAAGGTTTCACTCTGAAACACCGAGAGGGAGCAACATTAACTATAGAATAATCTCCTTTGGCAGTCATATTCTTCATGGCTGTGTCTACACGAGAAAGAAAAGCGTATTTTTACTTTGTTAAAGAGATTATAATTATGTCTTCAGAAGACAAAGCCTATGCACGCAATGCTATAGGGTTCCAATATGTGTGTGATTCCATTTTGCCTCTATTATAAATCTACCTGTGACAGTGGTTTAATTTTGCAGGTGCAGGAGAACTCTTTGTATGTGGCCAAAACAAAGAAGGACAGTTGGGCCTCAATCACACTGAGGATGTTCTGTGTTTGACTTTGTGTCCTGTTCTGTCTAGTCTTTGTGTGATACAAGTTGCCTGTGGCTGGGATTTTACAATCATACTTACAAGTAAGCCCATTTCACTAATAATACCTAGCTTTTATATAATGCTTTTATCAATATATCTGAAAGTGCTTTACAAATGAGGTCAGTATCATTATCTCCATTTTACAAAAGGGGAAACTGAGGCTCGCAACAGTTAAATGAATTGCTCACGGTCACCCAGCAGACTAGTGGCAGAGCCAGGAATAGAATTTAAATCTCTGGAATTCCAGTTCAGAGCTCTGTCCACTAGGACTCACCGTCTTCCACTAGGGCCTGAAGAAATATTTGAACATACAATAAAAGCACAGAGTTCTCTCATACAAAGGTCTGCACAAGGCCAGAGTGCTCTGAGGTTTTATGCTATTTGCTATGCAAGTGGAGTAGCCAAATATTCCCTACACTCCTTCAGTTATCGTTAACCTTTTACTGAACATGGTGTATATTAGAACACAAGCTCTTGAACTTTTCAAAAAGGAATATTTCAATTCTTTATATGCTGTGCTGTAGTATCTTTCATATAATTGTTTTAATGATGTGTTATGGTATGTTGCTTTTAACCATATGTGTACCCTAAGGTATAATGTTAAGAGTTACACTACTCTAACAAGTCTGTATTATGTTACAGGAAATGGCCAAGTTTTATCCTGTGGGTCTAACTCTTTTGGACAACTAGGAGTCCCTCAAACTTCAGGAGGAAGCTTGATCCCACTAAAGATTGAGGTAAAGACTCAACAGAGTTGTCTGCTACAGATCTGGACCTGTGTACTGTTTTCAGCACCCCATATAAATCTCACTAAAATCAGTGGAAAGACTACTGATTTCAGGGAATCTTGGATTAAGCCCTTGGTTAAGCCAGGGTGGTCTTATGCCATACATCCTATCCTTCCTATGCAGTGGAATAGTTTGCTCTTGTGCCCTTAAGTAATATCTCTTTGAAAAACTGCCAAATGTTTTCAGTTTTTTTGCTTCTTAGTCTTGCTTCCCCTGGGACCTTACCCACAAATTCCTTGAGTTTCTAAAGTCTGCCTTCTTGAAATCCATTGTTTTTGTTTTACTGTTCTCTCTCCTACCATTCCTTAGAATCACAAACTCTTTCATTTCATGAGCATTAGGGGGTAGCTGAGTTAGTCTGTTAGAAAAAACAACAACAAATGGTCTGGTAGCACTTTATAGACTAACAAAACATATGCTGCCTTCCATTTTCAAATTCTCAATCAGTTCCTCCTTATTTGTCAAAATCAAATCTAGAACCTAGTAGCTATTTCCATTTTCTGAAATAAGAAATGGTCTCCAAGAACTTATTGGATAATCTGTGCCCTGCTGTGTTACTTTCTCAACAGGTGTCTGGATAGATGCGGACCTCCTTCCCACTAAGTCTTGTACTTTGAATGATTTTGTTAATTGTTCAAAAAAAGCTTCACCTACCTTTCCTTCCTTGTTAGGTGGTCTGCAGTAGACCTCTACCATGACATCAACCTGGCTTTTGACAGTCTGTCTCCTATTTCAATCTCAACATCAGCCCAAGCGTATACATTTTTAATACATACAACTGTTTTTTACCCATGAAAGTTTATGCCCAAATAAATCTATTAGTCTGTATCTGCAAAAACAATGAGGAGTCCTGTGACACCTTCTAGATTAATACAACTACCCCTCTGAGACTACACCCACAAAACTATGTTAAAAGAATGTTAAATTTGCAAAATCAAGCTCCCAGATTACGAAATGAGAGAATTAAGGTGCCCCATGCAACTTTAATTTGGTCCCTTTGTACATAAGTGTTATAATACAGTTTAATTCAGTGATCATACGTAAAGATGGGGTCTTATAATGGAAATGTGCTGCCAGCTTTGCCCAAATTATTAAATTGCCTATCCTCATAGTATGTTAGAAACAGTGAATTATTTACATTGTGGCTGCTTTTTATTGGTTTTTGTTACTGAACATCCCGTCTGATAAAAGGGGGAACAGAAACTTGTGTATGTTTGCATCTTAATTACACATTTCTGAGATTTCTTCCTTCATGTGAGTGCTTTGATTTCAGGTGTTGATCTGCTGTGCTGCTGTACTATTGCACTTCTGGAAGCTTTGCTTGGTTTTCTTAAGAAATTCCCAAGATATTATTGAAATGAGGCTGAAATATATTTTTAAATGAATATCTTTTTTGATGAACTTTGTGACATGCAGTCTGTAAATATGATACCATTTTCTTTCATTTGTTCAAATATGTTTCCTTCTGAGAGGTATAAAATGCAAATTGCAAATATGTTTTTTCTCTTATGTTTGAATAGTCCCTCACAGAGAAGGTGGTAAATGTTGCTGCAGGACTCAGACATGCTCTTGCTGCTACAGGTGAATATGCCAATCTAAATTTAACATTTCAAGCTAAAAACAAATAGTGCTTTTAGTATATGGGATGTCTATTAGCTTACATAAAAAGGGGGAGGAGGATTTATGGTTTATTCCTATTCATTACAGAAGCCATAAGAAAATGACATCTGAAAAGTCTTATCCTGGGTAAGGACAGGCATGTTAGGTCAGAACATGATGAAAATGCTAGAAACACCTCTCCAAAAATGGAGGTGAAAGAAGACTGTCCAAGAGCACAGGGCCAGACTTTGTCCCTGAGGGTATGTCTGCACTACCCCGCTAGTTCGAACTAGCGGGGTAATGTAGGCATACCGCAATTGCAAATGAAGCCCGGGATTTGAATTTCCTGGGCTTCATTTGCATAAGCGGGGCGCCGCCATTTTTAAATACCCGCTCATTCGAACCCCGTGCCGCGCGGCTACACGCGGCACGAACTAGATAGTTCGAACTAGGCTTCCTAGTTCGAACTACCGTTACTCCTCATTCCACGAGGAGTAACGGTAGTTCGAACTAGGAAGCCTAGTTCGAACTACCTAGTTCGTGCCGCGTGTAGCCGCGCGGCACGGGGTTCGAACGAGCGGGGATTTAAAAATGGCGGCGCCCCGCTTATGCAAATGAAGCCCGGGAAATTCAAATCCCGGGCTTCATTTGCAATTGCGGTATGCCTACATTACCCCGCTAGTTCGAACTAGTGGGGTAGTGTAGACATACCCTTAGTGATTTTTTGGGTCTCCTACTATCACTGTGCTGTATCTTGGAAGGTCATAGTTCATATGAATTTTAAGGCCTTTTCTTGAAGTCTATTTTGAAAATTCTTCAAGGCTTGATGGGGAGTCTTCCGCACTCATTCAATGGATTTGGCAGGGTTTTGCTGCAGTCAACAGTCTGCACATTGCTTTCTTGTTACCTACATATGAGTTTGAAACATTTGGGTATTGGGTGGAGGGGTAAAAGGATTAGGATAGAGATTGGAAGTAGTGTGCAGCCTAGTGGTTCGAACAAAAACTAGGAATCAAGCACCCACAAACTTGGCTCTGACCATGATTTTCAATTATAGTCCTAATACTTGCACCCTCTGAGGTACATTATAACCAGCTGTAGGAGTCTGAGCAGAGGATTACTGAGCATAAGAGGCTGGGTCACAGGGTAGCAGGGCTTGTTACTTCCCTTTCTGTGAAAGAGGGTGTATAGAGGTGGGGAGTCTGTGGAGCCTGGACTGTTTTCTAAAATGCTGGCCAGTATAGCAGAGTTGGTATGGAGAAGGTAGTAAGCTGTGCCAGGTAAAGGGCCGGCAGAATTTTTTTCTTCACTGGGGGTTGAATTGTGAGACTTAATTGTGATTCTTTGAATCACAATGTGGTCCCATAGCCTCTCTTGAGTCAGTGCAAATACACATTCTCTTTACCGAGAGTCTTGAACAACACCACAGCGTAACTCTCAGGGATCTGGAGCAAAACACACACCTTTGGTTCAGGTTTCCCATTTATAAAAGGAGATTAATAACCTCTTTCCTCTTGAAAGCCTTGTCATGACTGATTCAATGTGAGTAAAGTGTGTTTGGGGTGAAAAGTGTTATATAAGAAGTGGAAAGTAGTATTCTTCATAGGTATTCTTTTAATTAACACCAATATAAATTAAGCTAAGCAAACACTCTTTTCAAATTTAGTTAACAAGCAAAAATACAATAATTTGTCAGTGATTGCTGTGTTTTCATTTCCCTTTGTATGCTCACCCTGAGAAGAAGGTGGCATGGTGTTTCAGTGGGGAACTGGCATGGCTTCTCGGGCAAACCGGGCAAGCCATGGGAAAATGATCCCAGCCTTCTTGACAGCAAAAGAACCCTGTAAAGTAACAGGTAACTAAAGAATCACACTTTTTCTTTGTAAAGACAATAGCACTGGACATAGTAATATATAGATCATGTACATACAAACAACACACCTTTTCTTTGTGTGTTATCTCAACACTTTCCATGATTTTGCAATGATTCAGTTGCATTATAGAAGTAATGATGCTGGGTAAAGAGCAAATCCAGACCACCTCCTCTGTGTTCACAGTGGGGAGTAGTGCAGCAGGAATATTTATGTAAGGGAATTGTGTACTGTGGCAGGCTGGAAAGGCTGGAATAGGGGAGGTGATATGCTGGGAATGGGGCTTTGATACTTCCTGGACCCACCTGTCTCACATTACAGGGGTGTGAATGGCTATGATAACTTCCATAGAGTGACTCTGCAGATATGCTGTGGCTTGGAGACAGATTGTCCAACGTATCTCTGTAACACCTGGTCTTGGTGTTCTAGAGTGAATTGGCATAGCCAGGGCTCGGGGTCTAGGTTTCCCCTTAATCACAGAAACGCAACATCAGTGCCATGTTTTAAGTATGTCCTCAGGAACTGGCACACACATTTACAACACATATGTGGTATGGAATGGGAATACCAGTTCGCAATCCCCTGGACAAATAGTGCTGACTTCCTTGGGGTCTGTGATCCATAAGCTGCGACCTTCTGATGTAAAATACAGAACACTTGCGGTGCAATTTCTGAAGTCATGTAGTTCTAAGCTGTACTACAAGGGATCTGGGCATGGAGATGTGTCTTGCCTGTACTTATTCCATGGAACTAATGTTTCCTAGGTCTAGAAGATGTAAAGGTGAAAAGTGTCACTGCCAGCTCCTACCATTCAGTGTCCCTTACAGGTAGGCTCCAGCTTTATACGTACATATTAGTAGACTTGGGCAATATATTTAGAAGGTAGATTTTTATGACTTTGTGAATCTTAATTTTTGTTCTAGATTGGCTCTGCTAGTTTGTAATATCTGATGGGATCGCAGGATGGTATAACTTCAGTGGTATTCATTTGTTTGAAAGAATAAATGATCTAAAAATGAAGCCAAGTGGATTTATTTGCTTTGAAAACACTCTCCTCCCCAAAGAGACCCTACTCAACACATTCAGTTAATTGGGGGCAGGATATGATATACTTATCCCACTGATATTTTCCCTGATTTCAACCAGGCTATTTTGCGAAGTAAGCTATTACCATCTGTAAGGGCATGTTAAACTAAATCCCTCTTTTGAAAGCGGGATGTATATTAGACAGATTGAAATTGCAAATGAAGCCGGGATTTGAATTTCCCACGCTTCTTTTGCATAATGGCAGCCATGTGTTCGTTCAAAAACGGGTATTTTGAAAATGAAACCGCTGTCTAAGAGAAGTTCTTTTGAAACCCCCCCTTTTTCGAAAGAACCGTACTGCCTGAAAAAATGAGGTTTACCTGTTCTTTCGAAAAAGTTTTTTTTTTCCAAAAGAACTGCATCTAGATGGTTTTTTGAAAGAATGTGCGACTGCCATTATGCAAATGAAGCACAGGAAATTCAAATCCCGGCTTCATTTGCAATTTTGATCTGTTTAATTTATATCCCTCTTTCAAAGAGTGACAGAATCTGGCCTTTTATAATTGGTAGTTCAGAGGCTTTGGTTGGGATTTACAGGCAGTCCCCGGGTTACGTACAAGATAGGGACTGTAGGTTTGTTCTTAAGTTGAATCTGTATGTAAGTCGGAACTGGCATCCAGATTCAGCCGCTGCTGAAACTGATCAGTTTCAACAGCGGCTGAATCTGGACACCAATTCTGACTTACATACAGATTCAGCTTAAGAACCCCAGGAGTCCCCAAGTCAGCTGCTGCTGAAACTGATCAGCAGCTGATTCCAGGAAGCCCGGGGCAGAGCAACTCTGCCTCGGGCTTCCTGTAGTCAGCCGCTGGTCAGTTTCAGCAGTGGCTAACTTGGGGATGCCTGGGGCAGAGCAGCTCGGGTGCTGCTGGGTTGGTCCAGTAGCGCGGCCGCTCCTCGGCGCTACTGGACCAACCCAGCAGCACCCCAGCTGCTCTGCCCCAGGTGTCCTGATTCAGCCACTGCTGAAACTGATCAGCAGCGGCTGAATCAGGACTCCTGGGGCAGAGCAGCTGGGGTGCTGCTGGGTTGGTCCAGTAGCGCTAAGGAGCAGTGCTGCGGGACCAACCGGCAGTGCCCCACCTGCTCTACCACAGGCCCCGGGCTTTGCTCCACGTCTTCCTGGTCTGCTGGGGGGAGGGGGAGGACACTAGCTGCGTCCCTCCCCAGCAGACCAGGGAGATGCTGAGCAAAGCCACAGAGGACCCGGGCCGGACCCGCGGCGCTTCCAGATCAGTTGGTCCCGCCGCCCGCCTCCTCCGGGGCGAGAAAAGCTGCTCCCCGTCTCCCTGGTCTGCTAGGCGAGCCAGCAGACCATGGAGACGGGGAGCAAAGCAGCGGAGGACCCGGGGCCGGACCCGCGGCGCTTCCAGCTGATCTGGAAGCGCCGCGGGTCCGGCCCCGGGTCCTCAGGCGCTTTGCTCAGCGTCTCCCTCGTCTGCAGACCAGGGAGACGCTGAGCAAAGCCGCGGAGGACCCGGCCGGACCCGCGGCGCTTCCAGCTGGTCTGAGCAAAGCCGCGGAGGACCCGCGGAGCTTGCTTACGCTGAGCAAAGCCGCGGAGGATCCGGGGCCGGACCCGCGGCCGCTTCCAGACCAGCTGAAAGCGCGGCGGGTCCGGCCGGGTCCTCCGTGGCTTTGCTCAGCGTCTCCCTGGTCTGCTGGTCTGGAAGCGGCCGCGGGTCCGGCCCCGGGTCCTCCACCGCTTTGCTCCCCGTCTCCCTGGTCTGCTGGCTCCTGTCCTCCGGGGAGAGAAAGTCCTGCCGCTCCTGTCCTCCGGGGCGAGAAAATCCCCGTTCGTAAGTGCGGATCCGACATAAGTCGGATCCGCGTAACTCGGATACCTAGGTGGGATGTGTTCTAAATCTCACAGACTCTGTTGTAAACATCACCTTTTGCACTCAGTGGTCAGTTCTTCTGTTCTGGCTCAACAGGGACCAACATCACATGGAAAGGCAGCCAGAATATTGTTGTGTGTGAAAGCAAAGAGGATTATAGAGTCATCAATTTTAAGGGTGTAACTAATCATCAGATCATATTATCTGACCTTCTGTATATCAAAGGCCTCTGAACCCAATAACTGAAATTAGGCCAAAGTATATACAACCTACAGGAGACTGAACTGTTGTGTGCCACAGGCAGAGAACAAGAGGAACTAATGTGCACCAATGATTGAGGTCTGCACAATGACAAGACATTCATTGAGTGAGATGTAACCAGTGATCTTAGCATGCACCCTGCAGTGTACAGGAGAACAGGCCACCCACCCTCCCCCTAGGGTCCTGGCAAATCCGACTGGGGAATATTCTTTCCTAACCCCAGATATTATGGTGGCTTCTTACGCTATAGACTTATTATATTGAGGCTTGGAAAATGTATTAATCTTTCTGAAGACATGACATCTTGAGTAAAACTCCACTTTTGGTATATCTAAGATCCTGTAGACTGTGCACCAGTGTATTCACATGGGCCAATTTACAGAGCAGTAATTATGTGGGGAAACTGCAAAATGTGAGTTTTGTTGAACTCTGAGTCATGCCGACTGAGGTACCCTTAAGTTTAAGCAACTTTGGGTAATATCAGTATATACTGCACTAATTTGTAACTGACATGTGAATTTATTTAAGTAGCAAATGGTTATTCTTCCATGCTTTTATTCCCTTAGTTTTGATTAAACAAGTAACCGTTTT
Source organism: Pelodiscus sinensis (assembly GCF_052426305.1). Taxonomy (NCBI): domain Eukaryota; kingdom Metazoa; phylum Chordata; order Testudines; family Trionychidae; genus Pelodiscus; species Pelodiscus sinensis. The sequence continues at coordinate 113,995,808 of NC_143056.1, read as the reverse complement.
TGGCTACATAAAGATTAAAGCTCCTGATATGTAAAGCTATTTAATAATAACACTTCTGTCTTTCTCACTCCTGCATTAACTTTTAAAGATGAGTGTCTGATTCAGGGTGCCACAGTATTTAAGTTATGAGTGACCAACACTCTGCTCTGGTTTTGTACATGGATGTGAGGCACTATTGTATATTTAATTTCTGCTTAGTCTTGCCTGCCACCTGCTGGTGACACTTAGAACATCTCAATTTTCAAAGAGTTTTACAGAACCATAGAAAGGGGTTGCTGTAAAAACGCAAGGAACATTTTAAAAAAAGATGATGAAGATGTGAATTGACTCCCTCAGTGCCCAGCTTACTACTTATGTCCAACATAGTAGAAATTTTATGGCCTACAGGCATGTGCAGTGCATTCTTGGATTGTATGCAAATTACAGGTATCACATTAAAATGTACGAAAGGGGCTAATGGTAGGGAGGTTGTTGTAGCACCTTTAGTAAATTGTAAGAAACACAAATGTTATCTTGAAACTTTAATTAGAAAAATTTGAATTTTAAGCAAAGAAAAAGAGTATTTTCTGTCATACACTTTCTCAGGGAGAAAGACAATCTCCTTTTTTTTAAAGAAGAATTCCAGACAAATATACAAGCCAGTTACTTGATTTATTTCCCTCCTTTTTAATTGAAAAATTACAGAATCCTTTCGAAAACCTAAAAATGTCTGTTTTAGCATTTATTGTTTTTCTTAAAAGATCATTAATGTGCTATGATTAGTGCTGTTTTAAAGAAGAAGACGACTTGATCAAAGCACATTAACTAATTGTTAATGCATGTCAGGACAGTTATTCCATGGCAGGGTAATGTGGGGTAGACTCACGTCCCAGCTTACATTGTGATTTTTGGGATGTGTGTGTGTGCATTTCTTAATTAAACAAATATAAATTCTCCACCAATATGTTTCTATGATTGTATATTTGAAATGAAGAGAGAGAATTAATGAAGTTATTAATTCTGCCTTAGGAAAGGAAAATATGTTGAGGGCCTTTCTGGTCATTTATTCTTTACTTTTGGGTGTGTGTGTGTTTGTAGGGGAGTATAAATAGTGGGAAAATATACAAGGAAAATTAAAACTGAATTAATATATTACCCTCCCTTTATATTTTTCTCCATCTGTTGGTATTTCATAGAAGTAGCTTTCCTCTAAATTTTTACTTTTGTACTTATTTCAGATGACGGAGAATTGTATGTTTGGGGTAGCAACAAACATGGGCAGCTTGTGAGTAAAGAGGCTTTTCTGCTTGAGCCCCAGAAAATAGATGCCCATTTTTTCTCAGATGAAAAGATTGGAGCAGTCTGGAGTGGATGGACTCATATAGTGGCACAAACAGGTAAGAAAACTAAAAAGCAGCCAGAAATTTCAAGCAGGTTCTTAAATATCCAATGTATTCTTGGTTAAAAAATAATCTAATTTGGTCTTCTTCTCAGTTGATAGTGATGCACAGAGATGTTTTCAGATCAAGCTCTGTACAGTGATAATCTTCAGAAAGTGTGGGAATGGCCTTCTTTCCATCCAGAGTACTTCTGCTTCTCTGAACAATTAGTATATGTTAAGAGTGTCTGGCTTATTTTAGATGCTTGTTGCTGCAAAAACACTGACATACACAAACAGTTCAGATCACCAGATGATATAAAGGGGGTACACAGAGCCTTTGGCGAGGGACTTTGTCAAAGGCTTTCTGGAAATCCTAAGTATACTATATCTACTGGATCGCCCTTGTCCACATGTTTGTTAACCCCTTCAAAGAGGTCTAATAGATTAGTAAGACATGATTGCCCTTTACATAAACCATGTTGACTTTGCCCAACAAATTATGTTCTTCTACATGTCTGACAATTTTATACTTTACTATTGTTTCAACTATTTTGCCTGGTACTGGCGTTAGACTTACTGGCCTGTAATTGCCAGGGTCACCTCTAGAACCCTTTTTAAATATTGGCGTTATGTTAGCTGTACAGAAGCTGATTTAAAGGACAGGTTACAAACCACAGTTAATAGTTCTGCAATTTCACTTTGGGTTCTTTCAGAACCCTTGAGTGAATGCCATCTGGTCCCAGTGATTTGTTACTGTTAAGTTTTTCTATTGTTCCAAAACCTCCTCTAATGACACTTCAATCCGGGACAGTTCCTCAGATTCATCATCCACAAAGGATGGCGCAGGTTTGGGAATCTCCTTAACATCCTCAGCCATGAAGACTGAAGCAAAGAAACCATTTAGTCTCTCCACAATGGCTTTATCATCCTTGATTGCTCCTTTTGTATCTCAATCGTCCAGGGGCCCCACTGGATTTTTAGCAGGCTTCCTGCTTCTAATGTACTTAAAAAAACATTTTGCTATTACTTTTTGAGTTTTTGACTAGCTGTTCCTCAAAATCATTTTTGGCTTTTCTTATTATGTTTTTACACTTAATTTGGCAGTGTTTATGTTCCTTTCTATTTATTTCACTAGTATTGGACTTCCACTTTTTAAAAGACTCCTTTTTATCTCTGACTCCTTCTTTTACACGGTGGTTAAGCCATGGTGGCTCTTTTTTAGATCTCTGACTATGTTTTTTAATTTGGGGTATACATTTAAGTTGGGCCTCTATTATGGTGTCTTTAAAAAGTTTCCATGCAGCTTGCAGGGATTTTACTCTAGTCACTTTACCTTTTAATTTCTGTTTAACTAATCTCCTCATTTTTGCGTAATTCCCCTTTTGAAATTAAATGCCAGAGTGCTAGACTACTACGGTGTTCTTCCCACCACAGGAATGTTAAATGTTATTATATTATGGTCACTATTCCCAAGCGATCCTGTAATAGTTATCTCCTGGACCAGATCCAGCGCTCCGCTCAGGACTAAATTGAGAATTGCCTCTTCCCCTTGTGGGTGCCTGTACCAGCTGCTCCAAGAAGCAGTCATTTAAGGCATCAAGAAATTTTATCGCTGCATCTCGTCCTGAGGTGACATGTACCTAGTCAATATGGGGATAATTGAAATCCCTCATTATTATTGAGTTTTTTATTTTGATAGCCCTTCTAATCTCCCTTAGCATTTCAATGTCATTATCACATCCTGGTCAGTTGGTCGATAGTACATCCCTACTGCTATATTCTTATTAGAGCATGGAATTACTATCCATAATCAACTCTGGATTAAACAAAAACTGTGAATGGCTTGCTAACTATAAAAACAGCTTCTCCTCTCTTGGAATTCACACCTCCAGATCAGCTACTAGAAGTGGGCCTCATCCTCCTTGATTGGATCCACCTCGTCATCTCCAGCCTGATTCTGGCCTGCATATTTATACCTGCCTCTGGAAATTTCCACTACATGCATCTGACGAAGTGGGTCTTTGCCCACAAAAGCTTATGCTCCTACACTTCAGTTAGTCTATAAGGTGCCACAGGACTCCTCGCCGCTTCTGTGGAATATGTTGATTCATTTAAGATTTTTATTTCTTTTGATTCTACATTATCTTTCACATATAGTGCCACTCTGCCATCCACACGACCTATTCTGTCCTTCCGATATATTTGATATCCCGGAATGATTGTGTCCCACTGATTGTCCTCATTCCACCAGGTTTCTGTGATGCCTATTATGGCAATCTCCTCCTTTAATACGAGGTACTCTAGTTCACCCATCTTATTATTTAGACTTATAGCATTTGTGTAGAAGCACTTTAAAAAATTGCCACTGTTTATTTGTCTGCCCTTCCCTGATGTGATTATTTCTTGTCTGATCTGGCCCATACTTTATCATCTCCCCTCCTCTCTTTCTGACTAAAACCTAGAGAATCTTTATCAATGGACTCTCCTCTAAGAGAAGTCTCCGTCTGATCCATGTGCTTCCCTGCACCAATCAGCTTTCTCCCATCTCTTAGTTTAAAAACTGCTCTACGACCTTTTTAATGTTTAGTGCTAACACCCTGGATCCACCTTGGTTTAGGAGGAGTCCATCCTTCCTATATAGGCTCCCTGTAGTGGGCCGGAGTGGCCGCCCACTGACCTGGAGGAGGAGGAACCCTTCCAGCTGTCATGTTGGGCTGAGACTAACCCCACCTGTCACCTGACTGGAAGCCAAGGAGTGGGCCCAGAACTATAAAAGCCCAGGCAGCAGCTTCAGTCAGGGCTGAGCCTGCCAAGAGACTAGAGGCATCCCCTGGACTCCCAGCCTGGGGAGTGGGGACTGAGGCCTGGCCAGGGCCTCCTACCTGCCAGGGCCAAGAGGCAGACTACCAGCTCCCTGCCTGAGAGGTAGAGGCCCGGTTCAGCCGGCCTACCTTCCCAGAAGTGGCTGAGGACCCAAAAGGCCAGCCTGATCCTGTGCTCCAGCTCCTGCCCCGGAACCAGGAGAAGTGGCCCCAGCTACCTCAACTGGAGGCATCGCTTGGGACTCCCCCGGACCCTGACCCTGAGGCCTGGCCCAGCCGCCCGACACCACCGGCACCAGGAGCCCAGCTGAGCCCCACTGACCTGCAAGTGGCGAAGGACTGGACCGGACCACCCCGGTGGGACGAGACCCTCCTGGACTCCCTGCCTCCGCCACCCGACACCCAGGTACTGGCCGAGGGGGAGAACGGAAGTGGCCCAGGAGTTAGTGGGGGCTGTTAAAGGCCCCAAGGCTGGCGCGTTTTGGGCTGGAGCTCCCGCTGAGCTGTAGCAGCCTGCATTGCTGCTCCTAGGGCACTGGGCCGGGGTGCAGTGGAGTGGGCAGGCCTGCGCCCCTCTCCCCCCCGCCACCCACCTGCTGGGTCGCAGTCTCCCCCCTCACCACTGCCACAGGCAATGCAATCCTCCTGAACAAGGAGCCTGTAATCCTCCTGAACAAGGAGCTCCCAACCTGCTTTTGTTTGGTGGCCTGCCCTGACTGAGGGCCAGGTCCTTTCACAGCTGACTGCGATTGTTTGTTTGTTGCCCGCCCGGACTGAGGGCCAGGGCCTTCCCAAACTGACTCTGTGTTTGTTTTCTGCCATGCCCTGAACCAGGGCCCGGCTCACCCTTAACTGAAAAGGTTTGTTTGCTGCCACGCCCCGAACCAGAGACCTGGCCTAACTAACTGCGACTGTGGGCTGCCCCACCCTGAACTAGGGCTGGACCTATCTGTAACGGTGTTTGGTTGTGGGCCCGCCCTGAACTCGGGCCTGGCCCGCCTGTAAACTTCACTCTGGTGTGCCTGTTGCCACACCCTGAACCAGGGCTTGGCCAAACCCCAAATGGGCTTTCTGAACTGGAGCTTGCTTTAAAGGGGCAGTGTAGTGGGCCGGAGTGGCCGCCCACTGACCCGGAGGAGGAGAAACCCCTCCGGGCAGGCAAACTGACTACACTCCCCCTCTCCCAAAAGTGTCCCCAGTTCCTAATAAATCTAACCCCTTATCCCTACACCATCGTCTCATCCACGCATTGAGACTCTGAAGTTCTGCCTGCCTACCTGACCCTGCGCATGGAACTGGAATCATTTCTGAGAAATTTAGAGGTCCTGGATTTCAGTCTCCTTCCTAGCAGCCTAAATTTGGCCTCCAGGACATCTCTCCGACCCTTCCCTACTTCATTGGTACTCCCTACATGTACCACGACCACCAGTTCCCAAGAATCTAAAACATTAAGTGTTAAGCATGATAAAAAGTAACTATTTCTTTTATGTTGTTTCATAGATAGGAGTTGGGTAGATATCTCTGGTGTCTCATTGAAAATGTCCTTTATTAGTTGCTATTTACACTCTTCAAGTCTTAAAACACAAGTGCACTTTCACAATTGCACAGTACAGCAAGGTTCATATCGTAGTTGGGCTCTCACTTCACTTCATTCTTATCTCATTGGCTGGCGATGTCCTGGCCCTTGTATATCACAAGGGCATGGTTAACCGCGTTCTAGTAGGTTGGAGGAAAATGTAGTTCTCAAAGTCTGGAATGTTCCAAGAGATTGTATAAAAGTCTAGAACATTCTAGGAAGTTAGTGAAAAATAAATCCACATACCTGAATATCTGAAACATTTTTCTTCAAGCATTCTGTTTTCCATTTTGTCACTAACAACAAAAACACCACCTCAAGCCTGGTACCCTCCCGAGCCCGGCACCCCACACAGTTAACCTGGGTTGCTTGCCACTAACATTGGTCCTACAGTACTTCCAATGTGACCTGGGGCAAGTCTCTGTGCCTTGGCTCCCCATCTGTAAAATGTAGAAAATTATTATATCAATTATAGTATAAAATTATGGTATTTATTTGTTCTCCTTAGGATAAGAGGTTCAGATACTGTGGTAATGCAGGCCATATAAGTACTTAAGATTGAAATCAACCTAGACAGAGTTTCTGAATGGTACTCTTAGTTATCCTTGCACATATACAATTGCATACTAGCAGGACCGTACTGTCTAATATTTGTTGGTCTCATATGAACCTCAAAATGGTTTTCTTGAACTACTATAAAAAGACAGCTAAAATTTGTAACCTGGTGGAATGGGATTTAGTTCTTCTTAAGGTTGGGAACCTACAAAGGTCAAATATTTCCTCTTTAATCTACTAAATATTGATGGATTTTGAATTCTGTTCCTCAGTAAATCTAGTTATTTATATGACCCTTCATTATTATAACTTCCAAGTGCTTCTCAAGCATATTCCTTTGTTTTTAGAACACTGCAGAGGGAGTTAGGGGGAAGTAGTATCCTCATTTTATGCTTTATGAAGACTTCAGTGCAGTGAGATACAATAGGTGAAGTAACGAAAATACAGCTTTGGGTCCCTATCTACAAATAGGCTGTTTTTTTTGCATTTTCTCTTAATACTCGCTCTGCATATGCTGCGCTTTTTTTGGACTCCTTTTTTACACCGTTTAAAAACTAATAAAAATTTGTAATACAAAAAATTCCAGAGAATGACATGCTAAGCTGCATTGTTCAGTGTTGGTGATACATCTCACATACAGTAAAACAGAAAATATCCAGACAAGATTGGCAAAAATTATTACAATGGGAGGGACTATCTCTGAGACAAGGTGAAAGAAAATGAGTCCTGCAGACCCTATGTCAACATATGAAATTAAAGAAAATGAGATTATTCACATTTTCAGGGATTTGCAAGATTGGGCCCCTGTGATAGTGGTATTTGTTTGTAAAATAGTGATTGATCTGCTGATGGCCAGCCAGCGGCACTTTCATTGTTGCTCTGTCCAATAATGCAAAGACAGCAGGAAACTAGTCAAATTAAAAAGCAACTCGTTAAAAATGGATAGCAGGAAATAGTCTTTTTAGTAGTAGATAAGCCATCTGTGAAATTTGCTGCTGTAGTATATGTCACCAGACTGAGCTCTGCCTTGCCATTTACATGGAGGTTCATTAGCAAACAAACAGAAGACAGACTTAACTTCTTCCTTAGCTCCAGGGCCAGCCCTCCCAGCAGTCTCTGGCATTCCAGCTCCTGTCAGCTTCCAAGTTTGTCTGTGCTCCCTTGCTGGAGCAATTGCCCAACAGCTGTTTCTCTGTAGGGTTGCCAGATAGTTTAACCTAAAATAATGAACCCTCCCCCCCCAAAAAAAAACACTGGGGAAAAAATTCTGTCAAGGGGGGAAAAAAAGAGGGGGGAGACCAATGTTGTTAAGCAAAAGTTGTACCACTCCCTCCAGTTTGGGGCCACAAACTAACGCCCAATGCACCCACCCCTCCCCCTGAGCCAGGTCCCCCTAGGCCCCTATCCTAATGCACTCACCCCTCCCCCTGAGCCAGGAGCACCCCGCCCCAATCAAATCCCCCCCCCCCACCGCAGAGCCAGGCACCGGAGGAATAGGATGGCTGGGTAAGTTAATCTTACTTTTAAAGTTGCTGCTCCTGCCACACATTGAGTAGAGCAGTGGTCCCCAAAGCGGTGCCCGCGGGCGATTTATGTGTGCCCGCCGAACAATCTGGGCCAGCCCCGCTCCTTCCCTGGGCGCATGGCACATGCGTGGTGCCGGCCCTGGGCGCGTGGGGCATGGGTGGCCCCTGCCCCGGGGTCGCAGCACATGCCCGTGCCAGGCCCAGGCACCTGGTGCATGGGCGGCCCCTGCCCCGGGGTCAAGGCACATGCCAATGCTGGCCCCGGCGCATAGGTGGCCCCTGCCCCGGGGTTGCGGCACGTGCTGGTGCCAGCCCCAGGTGCGAGACATATGGGCGTGTGGTGCATATGTGACCCCGCCCGCAGGCGCGCAGCCTGTGAGCTGCCCCATCCCCAGACATGCGGTGCGTGAGTGGCCCCGCCTCCGGGCGCCCTGCAGCCCCGCAAGGTTGGGGACCACTGGAGTAGAGGGAGGCATCACGTGGCCAACTCCTGGGTCTCTGCTGGTCACATGGGCCAGAGCAGCGTGCACGCCACTTCCAGCCCAGCCTGATGTCCCCCTAGTGTGATGCCCAGCAAGTGTCTTCTCCTGCCCCCCTTTGCTATAACTCTGCCGGACTCCTCACTCCCCCGCCCCTGGCAGGGGAAAATTGTCCCTGCTGGGCTTCCGTCCGAGGGAAACAGGAAATACCGGACATTTCACATGTTTGGTATTTCCTGTTTTTTTTTTACCGGGTGGAGCCCGCAAATACCAGACTGTCCTCGTGAAAAACGGACACCTGTCAACCCTATTTCTCCGAGTCCCTGGTCCCTTACTGTAGGGACCCTCCAAAAGAGCTTGCTCCTCTCCAGTGTGGAACGAGGAGTAACGGTAGTTTGGAATAGGAAGCCTTCTCCGAACTACCTAGTCCGCGCCGCGTGTAGCTGCGCGGCACGGAGTCTGCACTAGCGGACATTTAAAAATGGCGGCGCCCAGCAATATGCAAATGAAGCCTGGGAAATTCAAATCCCGGGCTTCATTTGCAACTCCGGTTGCCTACATTACCACCCTAGTTCGAACTAGGGTGGTAGTGTAGACATACCCTTAGTGAGCCTAACAAAAGGATTACATGCTTATATAGAATAAAAAAGCAGCTGCAGTTACATTAGCTAGGGTAAAATTACACTTTGGTGTGTCTATTGATTATCAGTTTGGGGAAGGGGGTGGGATAGGCATGGTCAGGAATAAACATTTCCTGGGTAGTTTGGCAGAACTGTCTAGATAGGTTTTCACAATCCTCAGTCAGGTTGGTGGGGTAGGTGGCCTCTTTTGTTCTGATATGACCATGCATATATTCATATTAATTATCTAAAGACAGTATTTAGGAAGAGGTTACAAATCTGTCAGCATTATTATCCACAGAGAGTTAAAATTATTTGACAGGTCCTAGGTTCAGGATTTGCTGTGGTAGGCTTTGATACAGCAAAGGACTAAAGTAGGTGCTTGATTTTAAGCATGTGAGTAGTCTCACTGATTTCAGTGGAACTATTTGTTGCTTAAATTAAATGTGTGCTTAAGTGCTTTCTGGATTGGTGCCATAAAGCTCAAACCAAATAACACTATTGTTGTGACAGAAGAGTGTCTATGTTAATGTCTGATACGTTGCAAACTGTTGGTGCTAGCAGTGAGTGGATTTCAGTGGCCCACTGGAAACGAAAGTATTTTTGCATTCTTGTGGCAGGTGGTGTTCAGCACTAGCACTCATGGTTCAGAAGGTGTGCATCACATTAAAATTGCACAGATCTGACGACTACCTTAATTTTTTTAACCTCACTGATTTTGGAGGCATCTGTCTTGAGAATTCTTAGTGCATCGCTTTGGTTGCAGCTCTACGTGAAAGCTTATCTTTGTTTTCAGGTGGCAAGAAAGCACTGATCTCTAAACGTAGGGTTCACAAGAAAAGTGGTTCCTCTATTAATGCTGCCACTGAAGTGAGGAAAACAGGATGTTAGGTAGGATTAACCTAATTTTAAAGAATGATTGTCAAAGCAATCAGTTTGATTTGTTGTTTGTGAAACCCAGAGAAGGATTATACCATGTCCTGCAGACAGTGGGTGAGGACACAGGAACACCAGGAACCTCATGACAGATAAGCAGATCTTCCTCTGTCTGATTTTTCAAGTATCTAAAAGGGTGTTACTTGGAGGAGGAAGAAAAATTGTTCTCCTTGGCGTTTGAGGATAGGAGAAGGAGCAATGGTCTTAAATTGCAGCAAGGGAGGTTTAGGTTAGCAGCCCTTTAGGAAAAACTTCCTAACCTAGGGGTGTTGTGGAATCTCCATCACTGGAGATATTTAAGAGCAGGTTAGACAGACACCTGTCAGAGATGATCTAGACAGTGCTTGGTTCTGCCATGAGAGCAGGGGCCTCGACTCCTTGACCTCTTGAGGTCCCTTCCAGTTTTGTAGTTCTATGTTTTCTGCCTTCTAATCCTGATCTCGCTGTCCTGCATGCTGAGTGCAGACATGACCCTATCCAGTGGTGTAATGGGTGAGTGAGCATTAGGTAAATGGACCTTAATAGATGTTATTGGTTCCTTTTAGATCTTATTCACTTGGGCTCTAACTATAAGCTGGGCAGTACACTCTGGGAAGGTCTCTGTGTCTCACTGGGATGACCTGCTTGTGCAGCGTCCAGAGACATAGAGCACAGGCAGAGGGAAAGACATTTCATTATGTATATTCTAGTTGCTAGGCATATTTACTGTCACAAGACACCACAGTTCCTGCCTTTTCCTTCATTTTGGTGCCAAACTTGAAAAAGGGCAGCAAAAGCCTGAAGGAGAAGAGGTGCTAAGATGGAGGATAGGTTGTCCTTTTGCCAATCCAAGATAACGATCATAATCAAAATGGCACCTATATACATTTAACCTGTTCCCCTCCAACATTTGGCCTGTATGTGTATCTTTAGGCATCTAAATACCTTTAGAAATCTGGTCCTGAGACTCTTTTGAAAAATTTACCCCTTCTCTATTATGTATTCCTCCATTTTGTGACCTTCTCTCTGCAATGAAAGAGAGGTTGCTTGAATCTCATGCTGCTAAGTTCATGAACAGTTCCTGATTTCCCTATTCAGAAAGAGCAGCATAATAAATGTTTCTAAGCATCATCCTGATCAGAAGTTTAAATTCCTGCCAACGTGGCTGTAAAATAATATCTATTAGTGAAGACACGAAATGAAAAGGGCTGGGTAAAATTTGAACATTTTGCTCATACATAGAATTGCAAATGCTACTAGTTCAACATGTTCCCTTTCAAAACATAGTTTGATTTTTATCAGCTCAGACGAACAGCAGTTGACTGCAGAGCAAACAGAATATTTTAGAAGTCAATGGGATAGCGATGTTGCTAAAAGCAATCATCTGGAGGAAGAGTTGGCTGATTTTTTTTCAGATGCCCTGATTGACATTGTATAAAAGTGTCCCAGGAAGTTGTTATAAGATGTAAAGAAGCAACATGGTGTATTTTCCCTCTTAGTTACAGTCAGTTTTGTCTTTCATACCTAGTGGCTACGTCTACACTGGCCCCTCTTCCGTAAGGGGCATGTAAATTTCAAGAGTCGTCGTAGGGAAATCCGCGGGGGGATTTAAATATCCCCCGCGGCATTTAAATAAAAATGGCCGCCGCTTTTTTCCGGCTTTTAAAAAAGCCGGAAAAGAGCGTCTAGACTGGCCCCGATCCTCCGGAAAAAGCGCCCTTTTCCGGAGGGTCTTATTCTTACTTCAAAGCAAGAATAAGACCCTCCGGAAAAGGGCGCTTTTTCCGGAGGATCGGGGCCAGTCTAGACGCTCTTTTCCGGCTTTTTTAAAAGCCGGAAAAAAGCGGCGGCCATTTTTATTTAAATGCCGCGGGGGATATTTAAATCCCCCGCGGATTTCCCTACGACGACTCTTGAAATTTACATGCCCCTTACGGAAGAGGGGCCAGTGTAGACGTAGCCACTGTGTTTCTTGTATGCTGTTGGTAGAGTTTTTCAGGGTGATGTTTAACAATATTTGTGCTGTTCATTTTTTCCTACTTTTTCCTTCGTCAAAGTTTGGAACTCACGTCTGAGGTCAGGGGGATGCCTGCCTTTTTTTTTCCATGCAAGATATTCCATCACATCCAACGATAAATAAATTTCTTCCCTTTGTCATTCTCTGAAAAACATGGTTACTTTTGATTTTTTTATGTGTGCAGTATGTCCTTTCACAAAATTAATTCGTTCAGGACTAAACTACCTTTTTCCGAGAAACATGAATTGCTTGGTTTTTGTTTTGTTTTGTTAGGGTGTTAATTCTCTTTAACAGAATGTTCTATATTCCCATTCACCACAACTGAGTCTCATTTTATCCTTTTAAAATTGGGTTGTTTCTGTCAGAGTTATTCCACTCTCTTTAATTTTGAAAACAATGAGCAGTCCTGTGGCAACTTAGAGACTAACAAATATATTATATAATGAACTTTGTGGGTAAGACCCTCTTCATCAGATGAGTTTGAGTGGAAATTACAGAATCCAGAGTATATATAACAGCAAAAGCAGTTCACTGTCAATTGTAGGAGCAGTGTAAATGACGCTAACTGAATTAGGCTGAATGTGTGCCATTCATAGATTTTGATCTCTAAATGCGAATTTTCAAAGACAGGAGAAATTCATTCCCCTTATGCTATCTTATTTTCAGTAGCAAATGAAGGCCTTCAGTGCAGGCGCTCTGCTTCTGCCTTGATTCCCAGTTCCCCTCAAAAAAGGAGACATTTTAGTTAGGCTTGTACAGCCCTCCTTGTCCTCTTTCAAGAATAATTATTGTTCTGCTGTCAGCAGTGCCCCCTATACAGTTATGTTGGGTCCAAAACACATTAAAATCAGTAGAGTCTCCCATTGCATCGACGGGCTTTGCCTCAGATCCCCGAGTGATTGGGTAAAAACTGATTTTTGCTTCTAATATTGATGTTTATGCTGAATGACTTTTCAGGCACAAATTTCAATTGTAGAAATGCCTCAGTTGCTGACGGCAACATCAGTATTGCTTTCCACATCAAGGACTCATCTGATCTAAGCCTAATGCCTCCATTCTTAGTGCCAGCTGTGCTCTGTGCAGCTAATGAGCCTACCAAGGCTCTACACAATTATTTTTGTCACCACAGCCTTCATACTAGCAAAATGTGCAATGTTGCAATAATCATTGTCATAACAGGCATCTTCAAAATAGACAATGCCTTATAAACACAAGCAACTGCACCCTCTTGCCTTGTGTTACAGTGCTAGCTGTCATTTCTGGTCTCTCTCAAAGTGTAAACATCAGTCAGAGGGGAATTGCACATAGATCAATCTGAATTTAGAAGTTACTGCTCATCTGTTTCCAAAGAGAACTGAGTCCTGTTGTAGAAAGCTAAAGATGTAAATTAGGGTACTCTGAAAGAATAGAACTAACCTGACTTGAAGGCAATTGTAAATATAGCAAAAGAGAGAGAAAAGCCTTTATCAGACTTGCAGAAGGTGAATCATCATCTTCCGTTCAAAACAAGTGATTTCCTGATTAATTGAGATGGTAGATAAATAAGATGCTTTAATCCGAGCTGTTTTTTTAGCTGAGTATTTTCCTGATCTAATCTATTTTTCATGTACTAGCAAATGAAATTACACTTCAGTTGAGTCTGGATGCAGAAATTCTTGGTACAGCTAAAGAATTCCCAGCTCCTTCACCTGGAGGCAGTGCCTCAGCAGGGCAGTTACAATGCTATTTCTGCTTCCTATGCAAATCTCACTGCAGCTCTGAGAAGTCTCAGAGGAACAATATACAATCAACCCTTATGAAAACAGCTTGAGTAGCATTAAGTCTTGAAACCAAATGCATTACTAAATCTGAACTTCCTTGAATGTCCCTTAGCATCATCCCAGCTAGCGCATATACAAGAATTTTATGAGGCCTTTTCTGGCATGTTATTGATTCACATATCAAAACTGAATAATAATCTCTTAGTCCAATAAATGCCTTTAAAGCAAGGTGGGATGCATCCCTGCTAGGATTTGGATCAAGGCAACAACTTGTGTCACTGGAAGAAAATGGAAATTCCTAGAGAGTTGTCTGCAGTGCTCGCACACGTATCTTTCAAATCCCCCTCCCTGGGCACTTCTGGCTATCACGATTCGCTGCTAAGTAATGTTAAGAGCTCTAATGTGCACGCAGCTAAGTAAGACCTAACCTACTTTAGGGAGTTAATTCACTATAATTCCATTGCTCAGCACATGTCTACGTTACAGACTGAAGTCAACCTATGTTAGATTGACTTATAGTCACCCCAGTAATAACTGCACAGGGAGTAGGGAGTCGGGTGGGTGAGAGCAGGCAGCCGGGCTCTAGCTGCCCAGCTTTCTTGACAAGACAGCCAGCAGCAGATGTAAATAACCCAGTGCTCTCCTGAACTGCCCTAACGTACCCTTGTGTCTCTTGTGGAGTTGGACTTACTCTGTTGGCGTAGTAGGGTACTTACATTGGCAGTACAAGGCTGTAGTCAGTGTGCACACTGACATAACTAGGCCAATTTAAGTTGCCTTATGTTGACCTGGCTATGTAGTATAGATCAGGCTTCAGGGGTGTGAAAAATCCCCACACTGGAGCAACGCAGTTACACCGACCTATCATCTGATGTAGCTAGTGCTAGGTGGAGGAGAGGATTCTTCCGTCGATCTAGCTGTGCCTCTCAGGGAGGGGAACTATGTATGGTGATAGGAAAACTCCTCCCATCAGCATAATATAGTCTTCACTGAAGCGCTACAGCAGTGCATCTGTAGTGGTGCAGCAGCAGTGTTTTAAGTGTGGACAAGCCCTAAATGGGGTTACGCTAGGGATGGAATTGGTCCCAGAGCAGTACAGTTTCAGCCCACTAGAGGTCCTTTTGATATTGCTTTGAATTAAGTGTTAGCCTCAGCAGTCCCAACCGTGAAGCAGTCCAAAAGGGGTGCCTTGCCAACTTTGTAATGCTGAGAAGCTCCAAGCTCTGCTTTTGCGGCTCTTACTTAGTGCCAGTAAAGTCTCCACTGTTAATAGAAACCTATGTCCCAACATACACTCCTTTATTCCCACATTCTAGAAAGGATGGCGGGCTTCAACTGATATCAAACTACATGCTAACATTAATCATAGGCAGACATCTCTGTGCATGATGTCATTGGCTATAACTCATTGAGATATTATGAGATTGGTCTGTTGACAAGTGTAAAAGTGATTGGTAATAAAAATAAAAAACAATTGCACATTACTTTGCATTGATCTGCTTGATAAGGTCTGTCATATTCTAGAGACTTATGAATGTAGCTAATGCTGGTTCTTATCTGCTCCTGGGTTCCATAAAATACCTTTTGATGTTATTGAATCTCTATGACAAGTGAACAATGTATCTATGCAATATTTTGGAAGTGAAAATGCTAGTTAAAGCCTTAACAATTGACAGAAAATTGCCAGATCGTGGAATAGACATTCAGCATTGACGTGGCCTGTATTTTCAGTTGAATCATCATGTTATAAATTAATATTTGTCTGTGATGTTTACCCTGGTGAGATGTTTGGCTTGCTGTGACATAATGGCCTAATTTTCCGAAGTGACTAGTGATTTTTGGATATCTCACTTTTGGGGTGACCAATTTGAGATACATTAAGGGGATCCACCCTGATGGTCTTGCATTTGAACTAGATAAGGCAGTCAAAGGGAGAGAAAAAAGGGATACAACATGAAAGCAGATGATTGGGAAATTAAAATTAAACGATTCACCCAAGGTCACACAACAAGTTTGTAGGGAGAGCTGATTGGACTGAGATCTCACAAGTCCCAGTCCAGTGCCTCATCTAGAAGACTGTCCTTCCATAAAATAACATAATGTCACTTGTTTTGCTTTGAGTAAATGGTTTTTGTATTGACTTGGTGGGGTCAGTCTGGGAAACAGAACTATCCAGCTAAATCAGTGTTTGTACTGGTGCCTCTTTGACTATGGGGTGACCTAATGAAGCTGTTTGTGGGCAACAGTTGTACATTAGTTTGTTCTAAAAGTTGAAAATGTATTTTGTATATAAACTGGCGGGCCTTCATTCACTTTTTGACTGCTTATAGTTGTTTTGCTTTGTCAAACTTGTAGCCTCCTTAGTCAGTCATTTTGTGGTTCATTCAGATTGTGTTTTAATTCTGGAAACTTTAGCATTGGTAATATTTTTAAAATGTATGGACTTAAATTTTGTAGAAATCTGCTTTAAGGCATCTACAGATAATTCAGAACATATAGGAACCGTAATAAAGATTTTTGGTGCACATGGGAATTGGCTCATATTCGTCCCTTGATTAAAACTCTAAACTAGGCATGTAATAATGTAATTGATTAATTGATTACCTGATAAGCAAAAGCTTATAGGTTAATGCTATAAACTACACACATTTCCCTCCCCACCACCTTGCCAGTACATTTTTTAGCAGGCTGGCCAGCATTCCAACTTAGTCCTGGCTTGCGACAGGTCTGGGACCTACCCCTGCTGTGGCTCCGCATTTAAAGTGTATTAGGAGCCAAGTGGGCAGGCAGCCCGGCTCAGTTCCGGCTCGTTCTGGGTCCAGGAGTTCAAATTCTCCCTGTCCTGGAAAGACAGCAGCACATGGCAACAGGCAGATGGACCACGAGGCGAGCTGGTTTTTAAACTGGCTCCCCTTGCGGACCATCTCCCGCCTGGCACTCCACGCTGCTGCCTCTGATACAGAGGCAGCAGTGCGGAGTGGCAGGGGTCTCCTCGGGAGTGAGGCCAGAGCACACTGGCTGCTGGCTCCACCCCTGGGGACTATAGAATAGTCCACTAACAAATAAGAATTCATGAAGTTATCCGACTAGTCAATTAACCAATATTTAACACTCCTATCTTAAACTGTGTTTTCAGTTTCATCACATGTTATGAAAGCTGGAGCAGCAGGGACTGATGGGACTTGTGTGACACACTTGTTGGCAATTCAGTTCTTGGCAGATGGCTGGTTGAAAACTGATGTGGAATGCTAGACTTCCTCTCCGGGGAACTTGAGCCAAATCAGAGTCAAGCGCGTGTAGGGGATGTCAAAATGCCATCTTGAGGGATGACTATAATGGCTTTAGAATATTTTTCATCTGTAGATCACAAATTGCTTCATGAAGGAAGCTGTTCCATTACAGTCATTATGCAGAGCGTGATTACGGGAAGCATAGAGATTAAGGGTTTGTCTACAAAGCAGAAAAAAAACCTGTGGCTGCCTCTGCCAGCTGACTCAGACTTGCGGGGCTCAGACAGATTCTGGCAGATGTCCAGGCTCAGTCTGGAGTCGGAGCTCTGGGACCCTCCCACCCTGCAGGAGCCCATGCTCAGGCCTGAGCCCAGAAATCTACAAAGCAGTGAAACAGCTCCATGAACCTGAGTTGACAGATATGGGTCAGGTTTTCCTTTGCTCTGTAGGCATGTCCTAAGTGGCAAGTCAGTGGCAAAGCTAGGAATAGAACCCAGGCCTCCCAACTTCCTGTCCTTTCCCTGGATTATAGATGTGGCATGTCAGAAGAATGTCTTTTAAATTAATTTTAACAGAGAAACAGAAATGAACAACATATGGCTTTGTTTGGTAAACATAGCACAGCGTTCAGGAGTACTGTACAAAGTTATATAACTTCGGTCTGCATGGGCTACTGAGTTAAACTGATTTTCAAACAAGCCTCTAAAAAGGCATCTTTAATGTTTGCATCTGAGAACTGAAAATTTCACAATGAAGTCCAGTAGTTGAGCATTCGGTTATCTGTTTTGCACACCAACCTACTTACTACAGTGAAAGCTTTGTTATCCTGTGCTCCTGGGGGATGGGAGTTACTGGTTATTTGAATGTGCTGGATAACAAAGCTTACTGCTCTGCCCCCGCCGCCTACTGGCAGCTGAGAGTAAAGGAGGTGCCTGCTGATGATGTCAGCTGGCAGTGCTGCTTGTTAGAAGCTGGACAAGCTTGAGCCAGGAGCACGTGAGCTTGAAGATGCGGCAGTATTGTGACTGGGGGCAATGCCGGTTAACAAAATTCTCTGGTTAACAGAATGCCTGATAACAAAGCTTTTACTGTACATCTTGCCTTTGGTCTTTAAAGCTCTGCATGGTTGTGTCCAAACTCCTTGAAAGATCATCTCCCACCTTGTCCTGTTGCAACCATTGAGATTATGGCTCTGTTGTGGTTGTGCAGGTCTGGGTTTTGAATGTCTGGGGGCCCAGGGCATTTTCAGTGCAATGCCCACCACTCTGGAATTGTTTTTTTTCCTGGTGAGATACAGTCTATGAATCTAGACTCTGGTTCTAAGGCTAAACCACTCTTTAACCCCACTGCTTTAGAATGACCCAGCCTGCATCTCCTCGTCACCAGCTCAGCCAGTTTTTCTAAAGGCAGTCGGGTGGCCAGACCAGCAGGCCCTGACCAGTAGAAAGTCGTTCCAGGGGAGTGTTTGGTCCTGCAGTTAGGCCACAAGCAGCACCCATAGTGAGTTATTTCTTTGCCCACGTGCCAGCTCTTTCCCTTCAGCCAGAGAGCTAAATGGTTGTTGATGGTCCACCACTGTAAGCTGGCTCCCTCAAAAAGCTCTTAACCACAGCCTTCCAGAATCTTCCACAAACTGAGGCCTTATTCCCCTTCAGAGTCTGAGCCTCAAGACTAAGGGTAGTGCTTATACTCTAAGACAGGTATGGTTGCCAGGTGTCCGGTTTTGAACTGGACAGTCCAGTATTTGAGCTTTCTGTTCGGGAAACAAATTGAGAAAATATAAATGTCTGGTATTTTCTAAATAAGATGTAATGTAGATTGTGATATAATGTCAAGTGTGTCCGGTATTTTTGTTCAAGCCATCTGGCAACCCTAAAGACAAGTGTCAAAGCTTTCCCTGGACCAAGGAGGATTCAGTTTTTATATGGTACCTTTTTTCCATATTACGTTGGTGGCTTCCTTCTAGTTCAGGGCCTGCCCTTTCTTGATCTGTATATTGAACGGAAAAAAGAGATACTGCATGGAAAGGCAAGCATCACCAATTCAAAAAAAGGCATGTGCTTAGGCCTGGGGAAAACCTATATGTACTTTTCTGTCCCCAAAACATCCTGTGATTCACAGCAGCCAATCAGCAATCTCAGTTCATAGCAGTACCTCTCAGGTTGTCATCTACTGACTGAGCTTTGATGGTGAGTCTCTCTCTTCTCTAATCTTGAACAGCAAGGATTTCGAATTCATCATAGCATTGACAGAATCTTAATACAAGCCCATCTGCAGAAGAAACTGCCTGATGCAGCACTCAAATCCTGCAAGAATTTGGCTTGATTGTTCATATGGAAAAAGATTTTTCCAGTTCCACTGTAGAATAGCCTGTCTCTGGGGGCTCACTTCCCAGTGAATTTAGCAGTCGTAATGTTATCGGAACATTTCAGAAAATCTGGGATCAGCTGTGCTCACTCTCCAGGTCTTGCCAGGTTTCATCTCTGCAGTGGCTTCTACTCAGCACAACAGTAACCTCCCATGATGTCTTGCTTCATCTTGGTGCCAATCCTTCTTCCTCACTTTAAGCCTACACTATGGACAAGCTGCTTTCACTTTATCAAGAGCTACAGCACCAAAAGCTGCTGGAGTAGACCCACGGTGTCCAACCAGTTCTGAAGCAGTCGCCACCATAGCGAACTAGCCACAGTCAACCTGCCAAATAGCCACATGTGGCTAGTGTGCTGGACACCACAGGAGTAGACTCTGACTTTGAGTGGGTGTATCCTTCTTGCTGATTGCCCTCCCTTGTACGTATGCTTGTATATAATTTCTCTTTACTGACTAGCAGCAGAGCTGGCTGTTGGCATGTTAAAAGGTCTTGAGTTATATTTTTGAAATTGTGTGTATGTGGTTTGCAGGTAACCATAGTGTCTGTAACTATATGGTCAACACTTTCTATTTTGAAGTTCAGGGGTCAGCAGCCCGTCTTAATGTTATTTTTAATTTTATGGGCTTAGGATGGTTATGCATCAGGAAGGACACTGGTAAATGCCCCAGCTCCCTGATAGTGCCCAGGATCCTTATGGAATCAGCATTTCTATTGCTGGTTTTCTAAATATAATCATCCCACAGCTGTAGTTGGTTCTTTCGTTTACTATTTTGTGATGGTATGTTTCTGGTATTTTTGTTTCTTCCTACTGGGAATTGTCTCTACCTGGTTGCAATTTTGAAGAAAATGTTTCTACTGATTATATTATAATGGACAGATTTAAGTTTAATGTGTACAGTTACCTTTGAGGTTTACCCTAAAAGTTTTCCATTAAGTGCTTTAGAGTTGATCATGTATACTGTTTCTCAACAAAAGTATTTGTAGAGTAGTTTAGGTCAAGTTTATGGAATAGCTCTGGTTTTTTTCCCCTTGTTTTTTTCCTCTGGACATGAGTGAACCAAAGTGAATAATTTCTAATAAACACACGATGCCATATTTCTCTTGCATATAAAAAGAGGAGGCCAGGAAGGTGTTAAAGCAAAAATAATTTTTGTGAATGTTCTCCTAAAATAGAAATGTGACTGGCCATAAGCAAGATAAGACTTCCCTCATTTATTTGAACTTGAATAGACTTTTCCAAACAAAATGTATCGTGAGAAGATTGGCAAGATGAGATTTGGATGCCCTTTCTCAGTTAAATTTAGATCATGCTAGATGCTTGAGTGCTTTTGTGTCAAGGAATATAAAATGGAAAAAATAACCATGTTGAATTTCCCACTTATCTTTGGATGTGACAGTCTAGAAAGTGTCCGTACATAGCAGAGAGTAAAGAGCACTCTACAGGTTGAACCTCTCTAGTCCGGCACCCTAGAGACCTGACCGGTGCTGAACCAGAGAATTTGCTGGACCATGGGAGGTCAGTATTGTCTAGGAGCATTACCAACATTTCCACTGCTTAATGGGCTCTTAGAAGGCATTTGGCATTTTAATTAGGCATTTAAATTAGAGCTAAATAACAGCACAAAACACTGAGAGCCAGGACTGGTGCAAGTAGGCAAACTTTATGCACTGTGGGAAATTTGGCCATACCCATGATAAGTGGACATCTGGCTAACTAAAATCATGTTGGACCACAGAAGTTGCCAGACTAGAGTGTGCTGGATTGGAGAGGTTCAACCTATACTTGTGATAGAGGATGGTATTAGGAGGGTACCTGTGGTAATATGTTATATTTATTTATTTGTTATAACAATATTTTCAGTATACTATACGTGTGTATTTCTGAGGAGTCAGCTGCCTCTGCAGAAAGGCAGACCTTTTGAGAGACAAAGGGATGCAGTGTGTTGCATGGGAAATGCCCTGTACTCTCACCTGGAGGCTTTGCTTTTGTTCTAAATTAATGTAAACAAAGTCCCTGCATCTGAAAGTATATGGTTCCCCTTGGCATATGAGAAAGCATACCACCTGTCATTCAATAGCATTAACAGGTGGCAAAACCAATCTAAATGTAATTTCCTTTCAACAGGAAGAATTCAGTGCTGTGTGTGACTGTCTGTTGCTTCTTCCTCATAATCACTAGAGTACTAAGTTATTGCTAACATCGTCTAATTGTTTTAATCCTTACCCTTGTTTTGATTTGCTTCTTAGTTATATCATGTTGTGGGCTGATATTTTCGCAGCCTGGCGAGGTTAAGCCTTATTTTAATATGAAGAGAATACGTTCTCCCACCCCCTGCTCTCCATGCTTTACTCATTCTTAAGAAAAATAGGGCCAAAAGAGATTGAGGTACAAAGCTAAAATTTTTGCAGGGAAATATTCCTGGCTAAGGAGCAATTTTCAGTGAGAACTGCTTTTGTTTTAGCAGAGTTAAAGACTGAAAATCAGTCATGACAGTCATGGTGAAATTCAGAAAATGGGTTAACTTATTTCTGCACTGAAAGAAGTCAGTGTGAGTACTTTAAGGGTAAATAAGGTACCATTAAAGCTAAAAGGCTATTGTTTTCAGTGGCAGCTCTCTGATTTTTAGGATTTTCCCCAAACACGCAAGAGATTTGTAACAATATTTACAAGTCTCATTTGCAAATACTGTGATTTTACTTTTATTTATTTATAGAAGTGCTAGAAAGGAAGCCTATTCATATACTCTAGGTGCCCTTAACCGAAATTAAAAGTATGTCCTAAGAAGTGCAACAGGGTAAGCTAACCCACTGCAAATTTGTCTCTACCTAAAAATGCCTTGGCAAGTATTTGTCTCTCCCCACTTTCAAATGCCTGGGCAAAAATTATAGACGTTGCAATGTGCCTTGAAGAAAAATGATGTTGGCCCTTTAAGATTCATTGAAATTCCATGGGATTTATGTTTCTAAATGCCTCGGTTACTTCAGTTCAAGTTCTTCTGCTGATCTCGATTATGATATAACACTGAGGAAGAGACAATCTCTTGAGTATATAGGTCCTAAGACATTTAGGACTTTAAAGGTCAAAAACACCTTATACTTCACCTGAGAATTTTCAGGCGTCCAGGGCAGATTGTGGCATTGGCTGACTGTGCTTATTACAAAATAGATCACTTACCAAGCAGTCTACCACTTTCTCTAAAGTTTTTAGTTTTAATGTTTCTTTTAAAAACTGAATTGAAATAAGACAAAATTTAGCTCATCTTAAAATTAGTCTTGTATTATGTAACCTAATGATGAAGCTGAAAAAGAGAAGCAAATGAATACTGAGAACTGTCTATCTTCTTGGTCTCTCTCTCTCTCTCAGCCAGCATTTTAAGCTTATGTAAGGTTTTGGTGTCACTTAAAAGACCTAGTGCACTAACCCAGGCTACGTCTAGACTGCAGGCTTCTTTCGGAAGAAATCTTCCAAAAAAACTTCTTCTGAAAGAGAGCGTCTACACATCAAAAGCGATCTGTTTTTTCGAAAGATAGTGTCCACACTGAATGGACGCTGTCTCTCATTTAAGCTGTGATTACTATGGATGGAGTGGCCACCAGGGCACCTGTGCTTTTTCCTCTTTCCTCTTCTTTTGAAAAAACTCCTCTTCCCCATCCACACACGCCTTTTTCTGAAAAAAACTCTTTCAGAAAAAGGCTTCTTCCTTGTAGAAAGAGGTTTACCAATGTCAGAAAAACCCCTCTGTTCTTTCTGTTTTTTTCTGAAAGAACACAATTGCAGTGTGGAAGTAAGTGGTTTTTTTTGAAAAACGTGTTTTTCTGAAAAAACTCTGCAGTGTATGCATATCCTCACTGGTCAGGGTATGTTATATATTGCTCTGTGTATCCTACCCATAGATGGCATGAATGTGTAGCCTCCACGAGATGGCATTCACCCAAGAGTTTTGAAGGGACTCAGATATGAAATTGCAGAAATACCATCTTTTAGCGAATATACCCCGCATCTGAGTATACCCCGCACCCGAATATACTCCACGGTTTTTGCAGATTGAGTAAAAATATTCTTGTATACCCTGTGCACGAGTATAACCTGCAGGGTATACAAGACTTTTTTTCAAACTGTGCGGGGTGTGGGGAATTAGCCACCCTGAGTCCCGTGTGGCCACACAACCTCCAGGCGGGGGAATAAGAGTGCTCTCCCTCCTCTTCCTGCGGCTGCACAGCCTCTAGCCTCCGGGCGGGGGAGCACTCATCTCCCAGTTCCTGCGCAGCTGCAGGAAGGGACAGGGGGAGCGATGCGCAGGAACCGGGAAATGAGCGTTCCCCCGCCTGGAGGCTGGTGGTTGTGCAGCGGGGGAGCGCTCACCACCAGGTGAGTAAAAAAATTTTTGTATACCCCGCACCCGAGTATACCCCGCTGGGGGGGTGTGGGGTTTGTAAAAACGAATATAACCCACGGGTTATATTAGCTCAAATACAGTACTAACTGGTTCGTAACCTATCCTTTAAATCAGTTTCTGTTCCAAATGCCTGGAAGATAGCTAATGTGATGCCAATGTTCAAAAAAGGGCTCCACCAGTAATCCTGGCAGTTATAGGCTGGTAAGTCGAACTTCAATACTGAACAAACCGGTTGAAACTATAGTAAAGAACAGAATTGTTAGAGAGATTAATATAAGTTGTTGGTGAAGAATGAGCAAATGAACATCATTAGCAGGGCTCGACAAATAATGTAATCTACTCGCCTGTGGCGAGTAGATTACAACCCGGAAGAGCCAGTGCAGCGCGATCTGCACATGCGCAGAACAATCTGTGCATATGCAAAACGCAGAAAGGCACGAAACTGTGCGGCTGGCGAGCAGAGCTCGCCGCTGCTTGATGAGCCCTGATCATTAGTATCTGCAGCATTTTAATATACAAGTAGTTCAGAGCAAACATTTGACTCTTGTTAGTTCTTGTTAAGTTTAACAAGAGCTATGCAGTGATTGATTTGTCTTGACTGGCACTATGGTCCTTTTAGGCAAAAAATGAAGATTTAATTATAAGTGTTATGTATTATATCAGCTATCCCCAGCCAGTTGATTGTGATCGGCAGTGCTGGCAGTCGATCTCTGTTGCAGTCCCACATTTTCCCCCTTTCCCCTTTGTTTTGCACTGACAGATGGCCCTTTAACAAAGCTTCCAGCAACCTATGGCTTGCAAGCCATATATGGCTCACTTAGGAGCCAAATATCGCTCGCAACTCAAGCTCAGTCTACCCCCCCCATCTTCCCCCAACCGCATTGAGGAGCCCGCATTGGTGCTACTGCTTCCAATTTTTGTGAGGGGCAGGAGACTGCGCCGACTTCCTTTGGGAGGGGGGCAGCCACAAGGCTTCGTGCCAGATGCAGTTTATAGGGAAGTGCGCACACATGCACTGCTTCTCCCCTCCCCAGAGCAACGTGCACGTTTTCTTATCCTCCCTATCATCCCCCGTGCTCTGGGGAGGCAGGACATGGGAGCTGCACATCCTCCCCCTGCCTGGTGATTACCAGAGAGAGCGCAAGCAGCTGTGCCCAGTGTGGTGGTGATAGATTGAGCGTGCAGGACCTGGGGGGTGGAGAGGGAGGCTGGGCTAAGATGGCAGTGGAAGAGCCAGACTTTGGGGATGAAGAGCAGCTGGATTTCTTAAAGGAGCAGCATATGCGCTTTTTCCAGCACTGGCTGCAGATCTTGCCTGAGAGATACTTGTCCCTGGAGACCCCCAGGTACTGGCTGAGCTGCTTTTGCCCCTCCCCCCAGCTAGAGACCCACCAGCACCTTGCTCCTGTCTGTTGACCAGACTCCCACTAGCATCCTGCTCCTGTCCTCTGGCCAGACACCCGCCAGCACCCTGCTCCTGCCCCCCCTTCCCGCCAGACACCTACCCCAGCTGGCTCCTACACCTTACCTCCTACCCAGATTCTGCATCTCCATCCCACTCACTGGCAGCCTTGTCCCATACACTGGACCCCTCATTTTTGGACCCACCCCAGAACCTAAGGAAGCACACAAGATGCACTAACCCCGGAACCCTAGAAGAGTTAATCTGGACTGAGGCCTTGAACCTCAGTCCTTCCTGCCCTTACTACCCCCCATGGGGATGGAGTGCCAGGTAAGTGAGGTATCACAGTTGGGGGCTAAATAAGTGAGGGTTGCGGAGTTTTGGGATTTTTTTTTGCTTCTCACGGGTCATTGGCCCCGACCCAAAAAGGGTTCTCCACCCCGCCGTAAGTAAAGACAGTGTTGAAACCTTTTGTGTTGGACATAATATTTTGCTTTATTTAAAAATGAAACTTGGCCATTAAGCCCATTTGGGGCCCAGCTGGCTGCAGCATCATAACACTCCTGCACCTACACACAAACCAACCCTGAGCCCATCGTACATCTGAATCCCCTGTCCTGAGCCTCTGTAGGGGTCTCCCCCTGTGCGGAGGGGCTTACGTCCGCCCCCCTCGGTTTTCTGAATGTTGGCGCCTTAACGCGCCCGACTCTGCTGGGTTTGGTTAGGCGGTTGGGGGAAGGGGGTCCGGGCCCGCCCTCTCTCCGGACCCCAGCCCAGGGCCCTAAGGTCGGGGAAAAGACTCCCCCACCTAGCAGGGGGGGTCGAGACCCCTAAACTCCCCTGCCCTCAGGGTCCGCGTCCCCGCCCTGGGCTGCTTCTTCCCCCGGGTCTCATAGGCTCACCTCGGCCCTTACTCTGACCCTGCCCAGGGCCTCCAATACTGCCGCCCGCTCGCGGGCTTACGGGGGGGGTACGTCTCCTCGGCGTCCCCCCTTATGGCTGCTATATTGCCGCTTTTTAAACTGCCCGCCGGGCGCAGGCAGATGACGTCACCCCCCTCATCAGACTCCGGCCCCTCCCAGGGCCGTCCTCCTACTGACAGCTCCCCCGCGCCTGCTCGGCTCCGCCCCCTTTCGGCGCTGCCGGCCGGCCCCGGCTCGTCACCCGGCCGGTATGCCGGCACCCCCGCCCCTGCCTTGCCTGCCGGCCCCGGCTCGTTACCCGGCCGGTGTGCCGGCGCCCCTGCTTGAGGACGGCGGGCGGTGCTCTGCTCCCCTCCGGGGGGTGAGTCCTTCCCCCGCGATTGCGGCGTCCCGGCGGTTTCCGGGAGGGGCGGGGCCACCCCGCCACACACCTTCCCCCTTAAGTCTAGTGCCATACTCGCAGTTCTGGTTTCTGTGTTTCCCGCCGACCGAGACAGCCAGTCTGCGTTCCCGTTGGCGGACCCCGGGCGGTGCACGACTCGGAATTTGTATGGCTGTAAGCTGAGGTACCATCTCAAAATCCGTGGGTTCGTGTCCTTCATCTGCTGCATCCATTGCAGCGGGGCGTGGTCCGTCACCACGGTAAATTCATCGCCTAGAAGAAAGTATCTTAGTGAATCGACAGCCCACTTGAGGGCCAATGCCTCCTTTTCAATCGTCGCATACCCCTTCTCCCGAGGGAACAGTTTACGACTCAGATAGAGGATGGGGTGCTCCTGTCCCTCCTCCTCTTGCGTCAGTACCGCCCCTAACCCCACTTCTGACGCGTCAGTCTGCAAGGTAAAAGGTTTGTTAAAGTCGGGCTGGGCCAGCACCGGGGCCCGGATCAACCGGTCTTTCAGCTCCTG
This sequence comes from Pelodiscus sinensis, assembly GCF_052426305.1. Classification (NCBI taxonomy): domain Eukaryota; kingdom Metazoa; phylum Chordata; order Testudines; family Trionychidae; genus Pelodiscus; species Pelodiscus sinensis. The sequence goes on along the minus strand of NC_143056.1, from coordinate 113,968,947 downwards.
AAACGCGTCGTCGCACGCCGTGGTCCACTTCACCCTCTCGGGTTGTCCTTTCCTTGTAAGGTCTGTCAGTGGGGCGGCCACGGAGGAAAAATTCGGGATAAACCGTCTATAATACCCCGCCAATCCCAGGAACTGTCGTACCTTCCTTTTTGTCGTTGGGGTGGGGTGTTCCCGTACCGCCTGGACCTTATCTACTAGAGGCTTCAGCTTCCCTCTCCCTACCGTATACCCCAGATACGAAACTTCGGCCCTCCCAAATTGACATTTCTTTGGGTTGGCCGTGAGTCCCGCTTCCCTCAGTGCCCTTAATACGCTCGTAATGTGCTCTAAGTGTTTCTCCCAGGAGTCACTGAATATCACGATATCGTCAATGTAAGCCGCGGCGTAGTCCTGATGGTCCCTTAAGACCTGGTTCATGAGTCTCTGAAAAGTCGCCGCGGCCCCATGCAGTCCGAACGGCATGTTTTTGAATTGGTACAACCCAAAGGGGGTGGCGAACGCCGTTTTCGCCTGGGCTTCGGGGGAGAGGGGGATCTGCCAATATCCCTTCGTTAAGTCGAGGGTCGACAAATAGGCGGCCCTCCCCAGGCGTCCCAGTAACTCATCTATCCGCGGCATGGGGTATGCATCAAATCGCGAGATCGCGTTGACTTTGCGGAAGTCAATGCAGAACCTCGTCGATCCATCTGTTTTGGGTACCAAAACAATGGGGCTTCGCCATTCACTACGCGATTCCTGTATGACCCCCCACTCCAACATGGCTTGGAGTTCTTCTTTCACCGTGCCCCATAACTTCCGGGGAAGGGGGCGCATATTATCTCTTACCACTCTGCCGGGTTCAGTCTCGATCTTGTGTTGTACCAACGAGGTCTGTCCGGGTCGGCTGGTTAGTACCGTTCTGAACTGGTCGAGCAGGTGGTGCAACTGTTCTCGCCTTGGGCCCGGGAGCTCTTCTCCGACCTGTATGCCCTCGATCCTCACCTCCGGCTCCCCCCACGGCCCCAATTCAATGTCAGTGTCCCGAGGGTCGATCAGGAGGGCCTCCCGTGGATGCCACTTCTTTAAGAGGTTGACATGATAAATTTGGGTTGCCCGGCGGTTCCCGTCTACCCGAACCTCATAGTCGACCGGGCCAAGTTTCCTGATTACCCGGAAAGGTCCCTGCCAGTGGGCCAGGAGCTTAGACTCCCCGCTGGGCAGCAATAGTAGAACCTGTTCGCCTGGTTCGAACTCCCTCACCTGCGCCTTTCTATCATAGTAGGCCTTCTGCCCCTCTTGAGCCTTCTCTAGGTTCGCTCGGGCCCGGCCCGCTAGGTCGTGGAGGGTTCCCCTCAGTTTCTGTACGTACTGGGCGGCCCCCAAGGCAGGTGACACTGACGTCTCCCATCCCTCCTTTACGAGGTCCAGGATCCCCCGTGGTCGCCGCCCGTATAACAGCTCGAAGGGGGAGTACCCGAGCGATGCCTGCGGTACCTCTCTGGCGGCGAACATCAGTGCCGGCAGCAGCTTATCCCATTCCCGGGGCTCATCCTGTGCGAACTTCCGCAGCATCCCCTTCAATGTGCGGTTAAATCGTTCCACCAGCCCATCGGTTTGGGGGTGATATACCGACGTCCGGAGCTTCCTGATCTGCAAGACCTTACACAGTTCCGTCATAACCTTTGACGTTAAATTCGTCCCCTGGTCTGTCAGTAACTCCCTGGGTAGCCCGACCCATGAGAATAGCTTAACTAATGCCTCCGCTATGGCGGGGGCGGTGGCTCTTTTCAGGGGCACTGCCTCGGGGCACCGGGTGGCGTAATCTACGATGACCAAGATGTAATTATGTCCACGCCCAGATTTCTCGAGCGGACCTACCAGGTCTAATGCTACCCTCTCAAAGGGGGTCCCTACCACCGGCAGGGGCACCAGGGGAGCTGGCGGGACCCGGCCCCCGGCTGTCCGCTGACACTGGGGGCAGGAGTTACAGAAATTCTTAACCTCCTGGTACACCCCCGGCCAATAGAATCTCTGGAGTATTTTCTGTTGTGTTTTTTCCCTACCCAGGTGCCCGGCCCACGGGTGTTCGTGGGCCAATTCCAGGACCTTCCACCGGTACGGTCTTGGGACCAACAGCTGCCACCTTTCTTCCCCAGGGAGTTCCCCCGACGCCACCCGGTACAGGCGGTCGTCTTTTACCTCGAATCGCGGCCCGTCCGGCTGGATGGGTGGGTCCCCCTCCTGTGGCTCGCTTGTAGTGCACACCTGCTCCCAGGCCGCCCGTAGTGTGGGGTCCTCGCGTTGTTGAGTGAGGAAGTCCCCTTCTTCTACGTCAAGCCGGCTGGCGGGCGGTGTCCCGGCGTCCGGAGTCCTTGCTGGCTCGGCCCCCCCCTCATCTTGCTCTCCTTGGGCTACCAAGGTCCCCTGCCCTGTTTCTGGCTCCCTTTTAGGCTGGGTTCCGCTGTCCCACTGTCCTAGGAGTCGCTTCAGGCCGGGCCAGTCCCGCCCCAGCAGGAGGGGGTACGCTAACTTAGGGCCGACGGCGACTACACAATCTCCTTCCAACTCCCCGTCCCCTATCCGTACCCGGGTCGTAGGGTAGTAATGAATATCTCCGTGGACGCACCGGAGGGCTATGGGGGCACCCCGGGCCCGCCCTGGGAGTATTACGTCCCTTCGAACGATGGTTTGCCCGCATCCCGAGTCGAGGATGGCCTCCACCGGGTTCCCATTAACCCACAGGCGTTTAATTACCTGAGCTGCGCCGGCCGCCTTCCTGTCCGTGCTCCCAGCACGCCTCTGCCCGAAGGTGCAGTCCATCAGGGTGCAGTCCCGCTTATAATGGCCCTCTTGGCCGCACTGGTAGCAGACCACCTTCGGAGCTCCCTCGGGTGGCGGGGTGCCCGGTCCCGTTTCGGTCGCCCGGTCCCCCCTGGCCTCACCGGTCGGCCGGTTCCACCGGGGTGCCAACCTCCTCGTCGGGAGGGGGCCTAGGGAACTCCCGGCGCTTTCCGCCGCCCGTGGGGCTCCCGTGGGCTTACCCATCCCCGCCTCGTTCCTTCGGGGTTCTCTCGGTGCCCCAGCGGTTCCTTTCCCCTCTGGCCCCTCTGCGGCTAAGTAGTGTTCCATGAGGGTCACCGCTTCATCCAAAGTCTCCGGAAGGTGCCGCCGTACCCACCGCTGCCCCTCCGCGGGGAGGATGCTGACGTATTGTTCGAGTATCACGAGGTCCGCCACCTGAGCCCCCGTCTTCGTCTCTGGTTCCAGCCATCTCATCCCTGCTTCCTTAACCCGTTGTGCCACCGCCCGTGGTCGCTCGCGGGAGTCGTACCTGGCCTCCCTAAACCGCCGGCGGTGGGTCTCGGGAGTCACCCCCAATTGGTCCAGAATAGCCTCTTTAACCTTATAGTAACATAAGGCATCGCTGGCGGACATCCCTCGGTATGCTAGCTGGGCCGGCCCTGACAGGTACGGTGCGAGGAGGGTGGCCCAATGCTCGGGTGGCCACTTTGCGGCAGCGGCCACCCTCTCGAACGTAACCAGGAATGCCTCGGGGTCATCTTCCGGCCCTAGTTTCGTTAGCCGTATGGGCAATTGGGTGCCGACCCCCTCTCCTCCTCCAGACCCTGCTACTGTCCCCGGTACCGTCACTGGTGCGCCTCGCGCCATCTGCTCCTGACGCTCCTGGAGCTGGTTGAGGAGCTGTTGCAGCGCCTGCATCTGCTGCTGCTGTTGTACCTTCTGGGTCTCGGTCCACCATTCCAGAATTTTGTTGGCTTCCATTGTCTCCTGGCAATCAAGACTTCATTAATCCTTCCTCTTATCCGAACCCCCGTTTCGGGGTCCACTATGCCCACATTCTCCACCACGTGTAGGGGTCTCCCCCTGTGCGGAGGGGCTTACGTCCGCCCCCCTCGGTTTTCTGAATGTTGGCGCCTTAACGCGCCCGACTCTGCTGGGTTTGGTTAGGCGGTTGGGGGAAGGGGGTCCGGGCCCGCCCTCTCTCCGGACCCCAGCCCAGGGCCCTAAGGTCGGGGAAAAGACTCCCCCACCTAGCAGGGGGGGTCGAGACCCCTAAACTCCCCTGCCCTCAGGGTCCGCGTCCCCGCCCTGGGCTGCTTCTTCCCCCGGGTCTCATAGGCTCACCTCGGCCCTTACTCTGACCCTGCCCAGGGCCTCCAATACTGCCGCCCGCTCGCGGGCTTACGGGGGGGGTACGTCTCCTCGGCGTCCCCCCTTATGGCTGCTATATTGCCGCTTTTTAAACTGCCCGCCGGGCGCAGGCAGATGACGTCACCCCCCTCATCAGACTCCGGCCCCTCCCAGGGCCGTCCTCCTACTGACAGCTCCCCCGCGCCTGCTCGGCTCCGCCCCCTTTCGGCGCTGCCGGCCGGCCCCGGCTCGTCACCCGGCCGGTATGCCGGCACCCCCGCCCCTGCCTTGCCTGCCGGCCCCGGCTCGTTACCCGGCCGGTGTGCCGGCGCCCCTGCTTGAGGACGGCGGGCGGTGCTCTGCTCCCCTCCGGGGGGTGAGTCCTTCCCCCGCGATTGCGGCGTCCCGGCGGTTTCCGGGAGGGGCGGGGCCACCCCGCCACAGCCTCTCACACCCCCAAACTCCTATACCCCCACTTTCCCAGCCCCTGCCATAAGATTGACAGAAGCATGCATGAAGCTGGATTTGATCAGTTATGATGTAAGCATAAAAAAATTTGCAAAAAGATACAGCAGTAGAAGTCCCATTAAATAAAGTCTGTGAGTACAATGTTGCATTTATGTTGTTATTAATCATCATGTCAATTATTAATAATATTAAGTTGTTTATTTTCAGTCATACAAATGGGCATTCTTATACAGCTCTTTGTTGACCACTTGTTCTGAATTTTGCTGTAGTTTGGCTCTTTGATTTGAAAAGGTTGCCAATCCCTGTGCCCTGCTGGCTTCCCACAAGCATTCAAGGGTTTTCTCTGTGGCCTGAGGCTTGTTCAGCACCCTAACCCTCCACTTGACCCCAACACTCTCCATCCTGGAGCTCCCTCCCTGAGCCAGCATCCCCTTCTTCCCCCTGCCACTCCTGCACCCAGATTGTCTCCCACAGCTTGCACCTCTCAGCCTTTTCCACTCCCAAATCCCTCGTTCTTGCCCCAGAGCCCGCACCTCCTGTCTCAACCTAGTGAAAGTGAGTAAGGATTGGGGACAACAAGTGATGGAGGGACTGGGGAATGGAGTGGGCGGAGCTTCGGGGAAGGAATGGGGTTAAGCTCTGACCTTTAAAAAGTGATCTTGGGTGTGAAAAAGTTGGAGACCACTGTATTATAGCATATCATAACCAGCGCTTTTTTTGTGATGGTACTGCCTGGTATTCAGTACTGGTACCTCCAGACACAATACGAGCACCTCCAGTCAGAGCTCAACAACTTTTCCCTTGGAGTACCAGCACCTTTTATTTTTTTTAAACAAAAACAAAAAAAAAGCACTGATCAAAACTATACATTTACTTGAAGAAACATGAGAGTGACCGAAATGATGGGAACTAAAAGCATTAATGTGATTTCCTCCCCCTAGTTAACAATGTTCTTTGAACTTAAAACATGAATACCTTTTACAACAAATCAGTTAAGTAGCATTAAAGAAATTTGGACTTTTTATGTGTGTGGTAGCTGTGGTTTTGTTTTTTATGGAGATCCTCAACTTTAATATTTCCTGGCTTTTCACTAATTGACTGCTAAGTCTTAGCTGTTAGTGTTTCTGTATGTATTATTTAAACACTGGCACTGTTCTTTTGAAGAACAGAGATAGTCTAAGCAGCCTTGTTAATGTCATGTGAATGCAACTTGAATGGGCATTAGGTGCCTAAGTACTTTTGAAATTTCCACGAGGTACCTGTCAGCACCTGGAGGTGCCCAGTAGCTATAAAAATCTGTGTCTCTATTCTTTTCATTGTTGCAGTAAAACTTCTTCGGGTAGTATGTATGCGCATTGTGTGAATAGTTACTTTATGTAAGATAATGTGAGATGTAGAAGAAATACCAGCAGTTATAAATATTAAGTACTAGATACATCGGCGTGAGATCTCATTCATGCTCAGGCCCCTTAATAATGCTTTGGCAGCACATATAAGTAGGGCCCTAGCAAAGTCATGGTCCATTTTAGTCAACTTCATGGTGATAGGATTTTAAAAATAATAAATATCATGATTTCAGCTATTTATATCTGAAATTTCATGGTTCTGTAGTTGTAGGAGTTCTGACCCAAAAAGAGGGTCCAGGTTGTTGTAAGGAGAGTTGCGGTATGGCTACCATTACATCTGTGCAGCTGCTGGTGGCAGTACTGTCTTCAGAACTGGGCAGCTGGAGAGCGGCAGCTGCTGGCCAGGATCCCAGCTTTGAAGGCAAAACTCCACCAACAGCAGTGCGGGATAAGGTTGCCCTCAGAGCTGCGCACTTGGCCAACAGCCGCCATTCTCCAGCTACCTGGCTCTGAAGGCAGCACAGAAGTAAGGGTGGCAAGTTGGTTCAGTCACACTAAAATTATGCAAGACTGGGCAGCTTCTCTTTGGCTGCTTCCTAGAAGCTCATTCTAAAAACTGTACAACTGAAGTGGTTTAGTAAATATTGATTTAGATACCTCACCCTTTTAATCATAGGTCTTTAGCCTATCCTGTCAAATTAAAATAAAATTGTTAATCTATGTAGGATTCTTTAGCATTTTTCTCTTATCCTGGATCAGATTTTGAACCTGGGTTTAGTTTGTTGTGCATGTTTTGATAAATACCATATTACATTGCATTGTTTCTAGTACCTTTACAAGTGAAATTCCAGAGTTGTATTAAATATCTGGGGTTTTTATGGGTTCCATAACTGAATTGAAGCAGATTGTGTAAGGTGGAACTAGTTGTGTGTAGAAAAGAAAAACTGCTGTTTCAGGAAAATGTGATGACTAGCAGTCCTCTAGAGGATAGCATTGCTTTCTGTTTTTGACTTGTATTTGGGATTAGTGTCCTGAGATACTAAAGCCTAGAAGAAGTATGCTGGACTCTAAGCCCATTTATGATGAAGGTGAAAAAATGAAAAGCAAGCTTCCCTATCCTTTTTATATTGCCAAAATTTTTAAATATTCAAATAATTATTGTCTCTTTGAAAAGTCTACATAGACCATTCAGAGAACCCACAGAATAAACCATGACTACTGCTGCTAAGGTCCAGATTGATGATATATTCTTATAATTTCTTAGCTCAGAGTGTTGTTGCTTCATGCTGCTGTTCTCTGGCAGGCCAAATTGCCTCAGCGCTTGACCTGCCATGTACACTGGCCCTCCTGCCATTTGCTGTTGCTGGTGTTGGTATTCAGCTTGCTACTATGCTGTTAATTAGGGAGTGTCATAATACAGACTGTGATAGTGTAATCATAGAATAGAACTGGAAGAGACCTCCAGAGGTCATCAAGTCCTGTTCCCTGCAATTGCATCAGTACCAAGCACCGTCTAGAATCTAGATCATCCCTGATAGAGGTCTGTCTAACCTGCTCTTAAATATCTCCTGTGATGGAGATGCCACAACTTCTCTAGGCAATTTATTCCAGTGTTTAACCACCCTGACAGTTAGAAAGTTTTTCCTAATGTCCAACCTAAACCTCCCTTGCTGCAATTTAAGTCCATTTAAATGATAAATTCAAACTAGAGATGTAAAAGAGTAGTCGATTAGTTGACTATCTGATAAGCTTAAGCAGTGGGGAGCTGGGACCCCAAGTAGACAGGGGCTGCTACCAGATGGACAGGCAGCTCCGCTCAGTCCCAGCTCGCACAGGGTCGGGGACCAAACCCTACTCGATTACTAAAATAACCTCAATTTAAACATGAGGTAACAGGGCAGGTGAGGCCAGTCTCTCCCATCCTGAATCCAACTTTCAAGCCTCCTGGCCCCAATAGTGGGGTGTCTTTAACATCACCTGCAGATCTAAGTTCCATTAGGCACTAGGATCCCTGATAGCCAAGAATCAGATCCACAGATCAGAGATCTGCTTAATTTGCCATTGATTGGTGGGGACTCCAAATCCTGGGGCATCTCTGTTGAACAATATTTCCCCGTAGCGCTGTTAGACAGGCCTGCTTCTTTTCCTTCCCAGCCGCAGAGGTCTTCTCATTTTCCACCCCCAGAGATTGTGCCACCTCTGCAGATCTTGGCTCATTTCTTTCCACTCTTCCCCGCCACATGCCATTGTACTAATCACTTTGTTCCCTAGTTCTTATTTTCTTAAAACATTATGGCCAAGACATGAAACAGGCTCAGAGGTGCCCTCGCAAAGGAAGCTGGTAAGAGAAGACCAGGGTGTGTGCTGGCCCTGTGTAAACATTGCTGTAATTCTTGCAGTCTGAAGATAGATGCTTATCAGGAAGGAATAAAAAACAAAACCACAAAAAACCCTAGGGGTCATTGTGGACAGTACAGTGGTCAACACATAATGTTAGGATGTATAAAAAAGGGACAGAAAGCAACACTGAGAATATTGTTATGGCCTTACACAAATTAGTGGTGCATGCAACATGAACAATAAAAAAAAGTCATTTTTTTCAGGAATAGTGTGTTCTCATGGCATGTTATACTGATGCTACTCAAACATTGTGGGTGTACGGCTATTGTTCTGCTGATCAGACAATTCTTCAGTTACATCACTGATCTATTGTGGATTCTGGTTCCATTGATCTATTTCCTTTTGTAAGAGAAATGCAATTATATTTTTCTAATATAATTGCACAGAAGCCAAGAACAGTGTCTTCATCCCAGTCAACCCTCCCCAGATCAGTCTTATGTCTTATGTCACCTATTTAATCTTGTCACTAATTATTATAGGCAAAATCCTATTCCAAAGAGACAGTTTGAAGTACTGACAAGGTGTAGGAGGTCTTTGTATAAGGTTATTAAAACTGGATGCATAAATCAAGTATGTAAGCCATGATTTAAGAACCCATGTTTGAAAATTGTAGGGAAAAAAGGTCGATAACAATAATTTCTCCATTTTATAAAGGAAAAGGTAGTCCCAGGAGGAAAGAAATAGTTTGCCAGTTTCCCTCTGCAGGTCTCACCTTTCTATCCAATACCACAACTAAGGCTATGTCTAGACTGCAAGCCTCTTTCGAAAGAGAGCGTCTAGACTGCGTGCGGAACTTTCGAAAAAGCAAGCCGCTTTTTCGAAAGAAAGCACCCAGTGAGTCTGGATGCTCTCTTTCGAAGAAGCCCTATTTACATTCAAGAATGCCTTCTTTCGAAAGAAGAACTTTCGAAAGAAGGCGTTCTTCCTCGTGCAATGAGGTTTACCACCGTCGAAAGAAAAGCCGCATTCTTTCGATTTAATTTCGAAAGAACGCAGCTGCAGTCTAGACGCAGGTGAAGTTTTTTCGGAAAAAGGCTACTTTTCCCGAAAAAAACCCTGAGTCTGGACACAGCCTAAGAGAGTAAGAACGAAACATTATTGGACAAATTCCTTTTTGCATGGGAGGAGCTTAGCATATGATTTATATAGCTCAGATGATGATGTAAGGTTTTTCTCTTGACGCTGTCATTCCTACTGCAGTGTGGTGGTATTTTATAAAGCAAGTAAATAAAAAGAAATGGCATGGAAAGTTTGGAGAAGGCACATCTCTTATTCAGGTGCAGTTCTGTCTGCCAGCTTAAGGTTTTTCTGTCATGAGCATAAGATACAACACACACACTATATGTGAAATATAGTTCTTTAGGGATATGAATTGTTATTTGTTTCTCTGCCAGTCTCTACCCCCCTAAAGTGATAGTCAATTGGGCAGTTCTCATTTAAATGTTCTGCCTTGATTCTTGGTTCTGATAATAACCCTTCTGTACTCCAAAAGAATTCCCTTGGATGCAAATATTTTATCTCAGGCTCTTGTCTTTGTGGGCAAAGATGATTGCAAGATAAGCAACTTGTTTAAAAGAAAACGGACAGCTCTGTCAGGAGAGAGAGGCAAATTATGGGGACAACGAGGATTTGTAGAACCTATCTATTTTGAAGAATTAGGCTGACAAGCCATATAGGACTAAATCAGTTTTGCTTGTCTCCTCTTGCTTGCCCTTTTAACAGAAGATTAAAAATCAGCCTGGCTTAGCACATACCCGTGAGATAATAACTGAAATGTGTGCAGAGGTCTGCTGACATGCTGCATCTCAAAATCCAGAATAGCTGTTAAAAATTCCTCTGTCTGTGCAATACATTGTAACAACATTTATCAAAATCTTTGGATGTCCAGATTTGAATGTCTGCAGTGAACTGAACCTGGTGTGTAAAATAGTTTCATGAGTCTATTAATTTTTTTCAGTTCTGCACTTTATCACAAGTCAATGACTCTTCCTCATCTGGCCACCTCCCACCAGAGAGGAGAATATTCATGATTTCTTTCCAAGCTGTCCCAAATCGTTGCAGTCTATGAACAATGAACGTGACAGCCCAGCTTCTTTAGTTAGTGTCCTTTTGATGTGTTAGAGGAGAGAAAGTAGTGAAGAACGGAGGTGCTTTTTATTTTCATTTTTCTCTTCCAACTTTATTCTTCTGAAGGATAAATACCCCTAGCTACCCCTCTGATACTCTTCCCTTAGACTCCCTCAAGTCCAGCTGGAGTGCCAGGCACCCACACCCAGTTCCCCCATATCCAGCTGTGGGATGCCCCTTAGCTCAGACTAGGGATATAAGAGTTTAACTGGTTACCCAGTTAACTGATAAGCATTAGCTTATTGGTTAAACTCCTGGTCTCTCACGGCCCACCCAGCATTTAACCATGTAGCCAATTGAATTTCAGTTGGTTACATGGTTAATGTTTCTTTTCAGTGTTTACATCCTTAGGTTAGACACCTTCACCCTCTACTCCTCAGAGCCCAGCTGTAGCTAACCACTTCCCCCACAACCCAGACACCAAAAGAGGCTGGAGATGAGGTGGACTGAGTCAGAGAGGTAGTTCCAGGTAAAACAGGGTTGTATGATGGAAGAGAGCACAGAAGTGAGAAGAAGAAGAAAGGCACGAAGGTATAAATATAGAACGTCAGTAAAAGTGTATGACTCATCCTGCCATAGTAACATAGTACTGAATTTATTTGCAGAAGTACACAGAACAGTAAACCTCTGGTAATACTATAATGCATTTGCAAATAGTTTTTCCATGGCTGGTTAATGTTTTATGCATCCTTGCATTTTAGAGACATCACTAAATAGCACTTGGATTTTTTTTCTCCCTACTTTTCATTAGGACACAGTTGTTTTTAGATGGAAAAAGTCAAGCCCTCCATTGAACCTTGAGTGCTGCAATTTTGTTTGCTGGGGTAGAGATGTTAGATTTGTTTTTAATTATGTAACTAAATTTAGGCAGCAATCTGCATTTTAAGGCATTGCTAATAAAAGTCTACAAGTGAGAGATGCATCATAGTTAGAATTTAAAATGAGCTGGAGCGCAGCTGGTGAGGCAGAGTCGTGTCTCTCTAATCAGGATGGAAGAGATATGAAAGGGCACTTTTTCAGTTTGCAAAATGAATGCAGAGAATGATAGGTGGCTTAACTTAACCCCCGGATAGTGATTTTTATAATGGGATGGCAGAATGCAGAAACAGCTATATACCAGGGAGAAGTCCACACTTCAGTCTGTCACTGACAATGGTTTGCCTCTAACTGGATTTTATGACAAATATTTATCTGGTTTTATTTTATTTTTAATAATGGGACAATCTGTGGAGGCTGTTCAAAGCTGCTTACAGGTTTGGAATGTTAGTTGCAGTCCTGAACAAGATGGCTCAGTGCATAGATTGCAGGTTAGATTATCAGAGCTGCACAATAACTAGCATGATACATTGAATGTATCATATGATGCTGCCAGTTACCACCATACTGTTATCTGGCATGGTAACTTGACATGTTAATTCAGGGCCTCTTCAACACTACTTAGCCATCACAAAACTCCCATTGAAGAATAATGCTTTAATAGAATAAAAGAGAGTTTGCCATAGCAAGACATTTCATGCTTTTAGCCTTTCTGTTGTAATCTGTGCTAAAGGCTTTTTAACTTGGGGAACATTTGTTTTCCTTTTTATAGTGATATGCAGCCCCGGACTCTAACAATGCATCTGTGTTAGAATATTTTTTGCTTCATATAATGAATTCCACTGAGTAATATTTATTTCTTCTAAATGAGGCAACAATCTTTCATCAGGAAAAGTTGGAATTTCAAGGTTCTAGAGCTATGAAGACAAGGGTACTGGAATAATTTGTGCAATCAGTGTACTTAGAGCTATTGAATCAAACTGTAAATCCAGTATATGATGGAAACTACTTCAAGCCAGGGGGTTCAGCAGACTCATTAGTTTCAGCATCTATGTATGAAGAGAGGGATATAATGAAAAGCAGTCTATTGCGCTGAATTGATTTTACTGAGCAGGCTTTAGTAGATTCATGTGTCTGGGACTGTGTTTTGTGTGCAATTTTTAAGTGGATAAATTTAATAGATAAGTAAAATATGAGAAAGGTACTAGAAACATACCCAACTATAGAAAATATGCAGAAGAGCACCATGTGGAATATGGATAACTGAAAGAATGAAAATGAAACTTAGACATTAACAACAGATTAAAAATTGACCTCTTTAGCATGTGAATTTTTTTTGATAAAGACATGTAAATAAAATTTTATGTTAAGATCCCTATCATAACATTGACCAAATAAAATTCTACCATTCACTATAAATATTCAGTAATTATGGGTGTGTCTAGACTACAGAGTTTGTTAGACAAAAGTTGGCTTTTGTCGACAAAACTATACCTGCATCTACACTGCTGCCACGTTCTGTCGACAGTAAGTCGACAGAATGCGGCAGTTTTGTCGATGGCGGTAAACCTCGTTTTACGAGGAATAACGCCTTTTTCGACAGAGATCTGTTGACAAAAGGGTGTGTGTGGACGCAGGGGGCCAGTTCTGTCGGGAAAAAAAAAAAAGGCCTCCAGGAAGAAGCCCTGGTGGACACTCCTGCCAGAGCTTTCAACTCTATTGTTCCTGCCTGTAGCCATCTTTAAAAGGCACAGGCACCCAGGAGTAGCCTTGTGGCAGCAAGCCAGCTCCAACCAGGATCCTGACTGCTCAGCTCTTCCTGGTAGGGCCACTAAGAGCCATGTCCTACGGACAAGCCCCCCGACACCTACCTGGCCCTTCCAGGGACACATCCCTGCAGCAAGCCAGGGGCACCAAATGCCTGGCACCCTCCTGATCTTGGCCCAAGCTCAAAGCCCTCTTGGAGCTCTGGTCTGAGGAGGAGTCTCTTCAGGCCCCACAGTCCAGGAGGAGGAATGCGAACATTTATGCCAGAATGGCTGATGGCCTTGCTAAGCAAGGTCACAACCCCCGCACAGTAGACCAGTTCATAGCCAAGGTGAAGGAGCTGCGGCAGGGGTATGTTAGGGCCTTGAGTGCAGCTCCAGGGAGTGGGCCCCAGGGAGGCCCTGGCCGCTGGCCAGGCCACACCATGCCTTAGTGAGACCCACATGAGCATCCCCTAACCCTAGGATGGTCACTGACTGCTGAGAAGGAGGGCATGTCTTCTTAAAGAAAATGTGAGCATGCATGACTGATGACTTTTCCCTCTTGTCCTCCACAGCCAGACCAGCAGGGGAGTGCCACACATATCCCACCACCCAGATGGCTGTAGGGAACCCATCGGAACTGGCGCACATATTTGGACCTGGTGCCCCAGCTTATCTCGGTCCTGAAAGGGATGCAGGACGCATTTAACCAAAGGATGCAGGCAGAGGCAGAGTGGCGCAGGTGCTTGCTGGATGAGTTAGTCCAGCAGCGCACTGATATTCGCCCTGCTATCCGGGAGGCCATGGCCTTCCCTGGTCCTGTGCCTGGTCCTGCTCCTTCTGCTCTGCCTGCCCCCGGCTACCCCCTCGCCCCCTGCCTCCCAGACCCAGGTACAGCGCCACCTCCTGCCCAGCCCCCTACTGTCCCAGCCTGCATGTGCAGCAGTCTCCGAGAAGTCCTCCGCAGCCAAAGTGCCAGGGGTTTTTCATCCAGGCGGCACCCTCAGCCCTGAGCCTCCCTCCCCCCTTCCAGGTTGACATCCCCCTTCCTACCTGTGAGAGTCAGTAAGGGAAGCACTTTACTTTGTTAACAAACAATCCTACATTCGGAAGGCCCTGGGGAAACTCATTGGGTCTCTGTGCTTGTCGGGTGACAGTTGGAGCTCAGCAGGCTGGCCCTGGCCTGCCGGGATGGGGGCAGCCCCCGGTCTGCAGCTGCTCCCTCCGGCCTGCAGCTGCTCCAGAGGGGGCCTTGCTTGGGGCAGTAGCCTCCCTGTTCTGCAGCCTTTTGGTGGGGCGGGGGAGGCAGAAGTGCTCTGTGGGCTGGCCCTGGTCTCCATCTGCCCCTGTGCCCTGCAGCTGGCCTGGGGAGGGGGAGGGCTCTGGCTGCCCTCCCTCCAAATGCCTCCCTTCGGTGTCCTTCTGCAGGCTGTTGGGGTGGGGATGAGGCTCTGGGTGCTTCCCCCCTTCTCCAGTGGGCCCCCCCTTAATATCCTGCAGGCTGCTTAGGGAGTGCCAAATTCTGGGGGCTCCAGGCTCTCCCTGTCCCCGTGGCCTGCAAGCTGTCTGAGAAGGGGCCCAGGCTCTAGGGGCTTCCCGCCTCCAGCTGCCCTCTCTTCCCATGGCCTGGAGGCTGTTGGGAGGGGAGTGAGGCTCTGGGGACTGCCCCCACTTTATAGCCCCCCCCATGGGCTGCAGCTGGTAAGTCTCCTGTTTGGGGAGAGGACAGGTTCTGCGGGCTCTCCTCCCCCCCCCCCCCCCCCCGTGGCCTGCAAGCTCTCCATGGTGTGAGCAGGCTTCGGTTGGGGCAGGGGACCTCCTTATTTGGTCTGAAGGCAGGCAAAATGGTGGAGCCCCAGCCCTGCTGTCCACTCCGCTTGTGCTGCAGCTGCCTCCAGTGGCCACTCTCAGTATCGCGTCCCTCTGCTCTCTGCCTCCTCCCTTTCCATGTTATTGAAAACAATCCCAAGCTAAATAGATTGAAAGAGATCAATCCCTTCAATGCTTGTTTTCTAAATCTCTTGTCGTTCTTGTGGTTCCTCTTTGAATACCCTCCAAATTGTCAACTTCCTTTTTGAGTGCTGGATGCCAGAACTGGACAGCATATTCCAGCTGTGATTGTACCAATGAAAAATAGAGAGAGAAGTAAAATAACTCAAGATTCCTGTCTCAGGATCTCATTACAGGCGACCCCTGCACTTACCTAATTGGGTCCTGGAGAACCGTCCTAAGTCAAACCCTTATTTCCCATAGGTGCAATGTTATAAATGCGGATTCTGTTCTTGGCCCACTTTGCCTCTTGGGAGTTGTAGTCCCCAGTGTGCCGGGGCTGTGCCACGTGGTTGGCGGCTCCGTGTCTCCCGGAGCCAGTGACAAGGTGGGATCTGCACCCAGAGCCGGCTGGGGGCTGTGCTGGGTGGCAGGAGGCTGTGTGTGTCCCGGAGCCAGTGATGTGGTGCAAGCTATGCCCAGAGCCGGCTGGGGTTGTGGGCGACTGGCTGACCCTGTGGCTCACTGTGCAGGTGGGCTTCAGAGGCCATGCTGGGCCGGAGCAGGGTGGTTGTAAATGTGGGGGATCGTAAGTCGGGGGTTGCCTGTATTTATTTTGGCCACAGCATCACACTGGGAGCTCATGTGCAGCTGATTATCCACCAGCACCTGCAGATCTTTTGCAGTCACTGCATCTTGGTATTGAGTCCCCATCACATTAGTATTGCCTATATTCTTTGTTTCCAGATGTCCATCTTTACATTTAGTTATATTAAAGCACGTACTGTTTGCTTGTGCCCAGTTCACCAAGCGATCCAGATTGCCTTGATTCCTTTTAATTATTTACCACTCCCCAAGTGTTGTGTCATCTGTAAACTTCTTTTCTTTTCCCCATTGATACAAACATTAAATAGTGTAGGGCCAAGAACTGATGCCTGCCAGATCCAGGTGGAAACACACCCAATCAATGTTCTTGATTCTCCATTTACAAAACATATTGAGACCATTCAGTTAGCTAGTTTTAAATCCATTAATGTGTGTCTTTTTGGTTTTTTTTTCTGTCATTCTAACTTTTAATCAAAATGTTGTTTGGTACTAAGTCAAATGCCTTATAGAAATCTAAGTATATCATATTAACTCTTGATTTTATCAACCCAACTTGTAATCTCATAAAAATATCAAATTAATTTGACAGGATCTATTTTCCATGAAGCCATATTGATTTGCATTAATTCCATTATTTTCCTTTAATTCTTTATTATAAGTCCCATATCAGCTGCTCCATTATCTTACCCAAGATCGATATCAGGCTGACAGGCCTATAATTTCCTGGGTCAGCTAGTTTATCTTTTTTAAATAATATAAGCTTTCTTCCAGTCTTCTGGATCTTTCCCAGTGCTTCTAGACCATGGTGGTGGTTTTGTCATGGCAGGCTGTGGCTGCTACGTTTACCTGTGCCTCAACAGGTACAAGTGATTGAAGCTCCTGTTGGCCATGGAGCTCCATTCATGGCCAGTGGGAGCTGCGGGAAGAAGCACGGACCGGGACACCATTTCCTGAAGATCCCATTGGCCAGGAATGGTAGTCTGTGGCCATTGTAGAGATGTACCTGTGGAGGCACAGCGGATGCTCGTCAGTGCCTAACTCTGGAAAACTGGATCCAGACTGGGGGCTGCTATTTGCCAACCCCTGTTCTAGATTTATTGACAATCAACATTAATGGTCCAGTGAGCTTGTCAACTTGCATCCAAAAGTTTTAAAAGAGCTAATATCTGAACTTGCTGATTTAAAATACGTCTAACTTTGGTAGCTTCTTTTTAACACCCCCTCAGAGAAACAAGTGGAATGGAAAGAGTTTTCTCATTACCATATAATAGGACTAACATTTGTTTTTCTTCAGATACAGAACAGAAATACTTATTTCTGCATTATTATTGATAATTCTGCCATTTCTACCTAGTAATGGACCATTACCATTGTCAGGATTATGTTTTTATTTCTAATTTATTTAAAAAACGTTCTTATTATCCTTATCTCTGCTGGCCAGAAGTTTTTCTTTGGGTCCGATTTGTTTCCCTTACTGATTTTATACAGTTCCAAACTTCTGAGTTTTATGCATTCCTTCCTCTTTTCCATTTGTAATATATTACTTTTATTTTTTATAGCTGCCTTCATTTCCCCTCTAAACCAGCATAGCCTTCTACCTGTATTGTAGCTTTTTGAATGTTTAGTATTAAGATGTTCTTAAATATGGTTAAGAGGAGGGATGTTAAGATAGGTAATCATAAAGTATTCACAGTGTAATTTGAAAATAGTGAAAACTAGAATTTCAGACAAAAATGAATCTGAAGTGATGTGGAAGATAAAAATCAACTTATTTACTGAAATTTTATCTGTTTTTTTAAAATGGATCAGTTTCAATGTCAAATGTACAGGACCAAAATGACTATATGACTATAGTACACGCTGTGTTATCTGGCACTTTGATATCTGTGCGTGGCATTCGGCGGGGGGGGGGAGCGCCGGCCCCGGGCGCGCGGCACGCGGCGGGGGAGCGCCGGCCCCGGGCGCGCGGCCCTTGGAGGGGGCCCTGCCCCCAGGCGCGCGGCTAGGGGGGGGCCCGCCCCCGGGCATGCGGCAAGGGGGGGGCCCGCCCCGGGTGCGCAAGTGTCCTTGGCGCCTGGCGGGCCAACGGCCACGCCCCCTGGTGCCCGACAACCTCAAAAGGTTGGGGACCACTGATCTAGCCCATCCTGCAGCTATGATGATCGTGAAAAATTCATGACCCATTGATGTAAATCTCGATTAACCGGTACATTTGATTAACCCCCACACCCAAACAATGCCAGATAACAAAACTTGTAATGTATTTATAGTTGTACCAGAAAACTTCATATGGCTGAATGGATTGATAATGAAAGGGCAAAGAAAGAAAAAATAATATGTTTACTATGCTGTCAGAAATGTAAAGTAAGTATGGTGAAGTGTACAATGTTAGATAGAAATGTAGAAGTGTTATAAACAATATCATTAGTTATGCTCAACTCCACAAACTTTGGGAGTTGGATTTGAAGGTGGCAGTATATTTAAAGGATGATATTAAGTAAGTTTAGAGGAGCTTTCATGAGGTTGAACTGCAGGTGAAAGTGCAGTCCTAATTAAACATTTGTTTAAGTCCATCTCTTTTCAGCAACACACTTGAATATGTGCCTAAGGAGTTTTCTGATTACAAACTGCTATGTGTGGGGCTTTAAGAATAGGAAAAACCGAGTAATTCCATGTGATGGAGAAAAAGGAAGGCAGACTTCTATTGATACATGAATAACACAGTATTAATTTCAGTTTGGATTAGCTAAAAACATGCATGAAAATGGTAAACAAGTTATTTAGACTTGTGGTTTGGCTATTAGTTTCTCTTAAAATATGATACCCTAGAGCAAGGGTGGGCAATCTTTTTTGATGGGGAGCCACTCCAAGATTTTGGAAAGTGATTGAGGGCCACACTCTTCCATGATATTAATGGAGGAGATGCGGGGTCTGGGATGGAGGTTGGGTGCAGAGGGGATCTTGGGGTAAGGGATTGGGTTGCAGGAGAGAGATTGGAGTCTGGGAGGGAGTTTGTGTGAAGGAGGCGGTTGTGATGTAGGGCAGAAGACTGGAGTGCAGGGGTTTGGGATGTTACCTAGGGTAGAAGAGGATTGTGATCTGGGGCAGGAGATTGGGATGCCAGATCTGGGAGTGGGTATGGGTGCAAGAGGGGGAGGAGAGTAGGAGAGGAGAGGGTTAAGTAGGAGAGGCAGAGGGTTGGGGCAGGGAGGGTCTGGGATGCTAGAAACAGGCTGTGACTAGGAGACTTACCAGCCAGCAGCCAAGCCAGCCTGCCTGCCTGCTTGCCTGGTCATGTGCTTATGTTAATAACTGAGCCAAGGAGAGGGGGCATTGTTTTTCTTGGCTGCCTGTTATTCAAGTGGGCAGCACCCATTGGCTGGTTTCTGGCTAGAAACCAGCCAATGGGATTGTGCTGGGGGAGGGGGAGCTCCTGAATCTTTCCCCCCTTCCCCTTCAGTTTTGAAACAGAAACGGGGCTCAGCAGCCATGTTTGTGAGCAGCGTGTGGGGCTGTGGGGCAAGCAGGGGAGCCTGCCTGGGGCTCCGCACTGCTTCCATGGGCCGGATTTGGTGGCGTGGTGGGCCGGATGTGGCCTGCGGGCCGTATTTTGCCCAGGCCTTCCCTAGAGTTACACAAGGCATGAATGAAGCTCATTGTTTCTGACTTGAAAGTAAGTCCTGCAAGATGATACATGATCTGTTCTGATCTAACCCATCATGTGATTAACTTTGAGCCCATTTATATAATTCTGCTGATGACAGTGGAACTACACACATGTTTCTGGTTAAGTATGAGCTGAAGTGCATTTATGGATTGGGGTCAGAGTGCTGAGCACCTTGCAGGATCGCACTCTTACTAAACATTGTCAGTGTTTTGCTAGAAGTGGAAAGTACTTCCAACGTGGTGTTCTGTGTCCTGCTCCACAAATTTCAGGATCATCATCTATATGCTAAGTCATTTAATCTCATCTGTTCTTGAACACGTCAAGTTCTGATGCCTTAGCAGTCCCCCTTATTAAATATACTCCATTGTCTAATTGACTCACTGCTAGAAGTGTTTTCTTAACTTACAATTAAAAATTGTCCTTTTCTAATTTTAGATCACTATTTCTTGTTATGTCACCTTGAATTTGTAAGTAATTCAGCCCTCAGCCTTTTATTCTATGTGACTAATATAATATCTATTTTAGGCCATTATTAAATACCCTCTATATTATATGTAGTATAACAGTAATGTCTCTTGTTAAAAGTTCTTGACACTTTGTCATAGCCCAATGCTTATAACTTTGACAAACTTTAACCTTTTCAGGCTGGCATTTTCCATGCTTTGTGTCTCCCTCAGGTTGAATGTTTTTTTGGTGTTGCTATGAAATTGTGATCAATAGCTGCACCCCCCCCACCCCCAGCAGACCAGGGAGACGCGGGTGGCGGGACCGCCCGCGTCCTCCATGGCTTTGCTCCGTCTCCCTGGTCTGCTGACCAGGGAGACCAGGAGCAAAGCCTTGGAGCACGCCCACAGCGGGGACTGCCTGTAACTCATTACTTTTGGTACGTCACCTTTTTTCCAGCACAGGCAGAGCAAATCATGAAGATATTGCTGAAGAATAGGTTTTCTGCATTTTATGATATCGGAAGGCAGAGAGAGTACGATTATTAAGTTTGCAGATGATACCAAACTGAGAGAGGTTGCAAGTGCTTTGGAGGATAGGGTCAAAATTCAAAATGATCTGGACAAACTGGAGAAATGGTCTGAGGTAAATAGGATGAAGTTTAGGGAGCACTCCACTTAGGAAGAAACAATCAGTTTCACACATACAGAATGGAAAGTGACTGTCTAGGAAGGAGTATTGCAGAAAGAGATTTAGGGGTCATAGTGGATGACAAGTTAAATGTGAGTCAACAGTGTGACGCTGTTGCAAAAAAATCAAACATGATTCTGGGATGCATTAACAGGAATGTTGTGAGCAAGACACAAGAAGTCATTCTTCCGCTCTATTCTGCACCGATTAGGCCTCAATCGGAGTATGGTGTCCTGTTTTGGGCACCACATTTCAAGAAAGATGTAGAGAAATTAGAAAAGGTCCAGAGAAGAGCAATAAGAATGATTAAAAGTCTAGAGAACATGACCTATGAAGGAAGACTGAAATAATTGGACTTGTTTAGTTTGGAAAGGAGAAGAGTGGGAGGGGGCATGACAGCAGTTTTCAAGTATCTAAAAGGATGTTACAAGGAGGAGGGAGAAAAATTTCTCCTTAGCCTCTGAGGATAGGACAAGAAGCAATGTGCTTAAAGTACGGCAAGGGATGTTTAGGCTGAACATTAGGAACAACTTCTTAACTGTCAGGGTGGTTAAACGCTGGAATAAATTGCTTAGGGAGGTTGTGAAATCTCTATCTATGGAGATATTTAAGATCAGGTTAGATAGACATCTGTCGGGGATGATCTATATAGTACTTGGTCCTGCCATGAGGGCCGGGGACTGGAGCCAGTAACCTCTCAAGGTCCCTTCCAGTTCTAGTATTCTATGATTCTAAGGTATGCAGTCTTTTCTGGGAAGCTTTCCATGGGAGAGGTAATCTCCTTTCCATGGCAAGGATAAGCTCCTTGACAGTTGGTTTGTTACAGGCAGGTTTCAGTGATGTTGATGGTTATATCTGTAGCAATATTTTCATGAGTAAAGCTCAAAATGGTGTTCCAGCCTGTAATCCATGTGCTTGGAATGATAATTGATGGTTTCCTCTGTTATCGATTTCAGTAGAGCTATCTTCTTTGAAGTTGGATCCTGAGCTTTTGTGATCTCATCATACACGCCAGGGATGTAATAGTGTATTCAATTAACCGCTTAACCGATAAGCAAAAAGCTTATCGGTTAATGCTATTGACTACATGCATTTCTCTCCCTCCCCCCCAGTAATGTTTTTAGCAGGCTGAACAGTAGCCCAGCTCAGTATAACCACTGATAGAGAGGGAGCAGTGCAGGATGGTAGGGGGCTCCCCAGGAGTGGGGCTGGGAGAACATTGGTTGCTGGCCCCAGGGACTATAGACTAGTCGAGTAACCAATAAGAATTAATGTGGTTACTCAACTATCCCAGGGAGTGGTGTATTTTGCATTCAGCACTTTGATTACTGTGGGCAATGTGGATGGTATTAAGGTTGGTATGCCTTGTGATACGGTCCAGTTGGTGCTAGTGGCCAGATCTGGGATGTTTCTAAACTACTCCAAAGTGGGGCCATTGAATTTATTCCCATGAAAGATAAGATGACTGAACATAGAATTAACCACATTCAGAACTTAGATAGAGAGAATTGGATGCCCAACTGATTGTTGTGCCTTTGAAAATCTTTCTGTAAATACAGAATTAATTCCTTTGACTTTGTTTTCCTACAAGGTCTGCCCACATGCGCGCACGCACGCACTCATGCATGCACACACACACGCGCGCATACACACACGTAAACTAATCAAGCTGTGTAAATGAAAGAGAAGGAATTGTTGTTTTTCCAGTTTGCATTTTTAAATACTCTTTCATGCTTAGATATTATGGTGATGTGGGTCATAAAAATAAACCTATGATTTTGTCATGGTTATTTTAGTAACAGTCAGGAGCAGGTTGGTCACTGGCAGTAAATAAAAATTCTCGGAAGCCTTTGACTTGTCCCTGACACGTAATAAAAATAACTATGACAAAATCTATATAGCTTCCCTTTGTAATATGCTCGGTTCCCAGTCCTGTTTGTGGAAAAATACAAGTACCAAAATGGAGCTCAGTGTCATATGGTCTGGTTACATGCCCTTGCATGCTCGACTAAGTCATAACAGCCATTGTTTACAGTTGGGTTGAAACATTCACAGGAAAGCTAAGCTCTTTCATGGTCTATTGTCTTTTTTAATGAGCTATTAACACTGTCTACCTTCATCATTGTTACACCTGATTGGATAGGTAAGGGTGTTACCCAAGTAAGCACATTTGTAATACAGATGCATAGTCAATACTGATCATTTCAGATACAAAAATGATACGTTTCATAAATAGGATAATCATATTCAGCATTTCATAACTTTTCCATAGATACCTGACAAGACACATCTTGTACAAAGTGCATCATAATTGTCATAATCATATAATCACACAGCTGTAAAAAATATGGGTGCAAATGTCAGACCCATCATCTATTTGAAAAAAAATAGGAAAAAATAAAGATTAATATAGGGATTTTAGCTGACTGGCAGCTAGAGTATGTCTAGACTAAGTAAATGGGTCATATTTGAAAAAATATTAGCTAATCTGTTTAGGAATATGACTGTGTAGCTATTGTAGAATCAATTTAATGCCTTAAAAACCTCTTCCTTAGGGTATGTCTACAGTGGAGAGTTTGCTTCCCAGTACAGGTAGAGATACAGTGCTCTAATACAAACCTGCCTGATGCCTTGCTAGTTGGGTGGCTAGTCCAAAGGGCCTTCCACACTGCTACAGTTACACTTCTCTTTTTAGGTTGGTTGCTTGAGCACAGCCAGTGTACCCATGTCTAACCAAGGTAGGGCAAAGGCTCCCAGTTTCAGTGTACACATACTCGTGGGGTCTGAGTTATGGATATTAAATTTAGATTAATTAACCAATCAAATAATCAATAGAATTTCCATCCACTATTTGATTAGTCCATAAGGGCACCTCTGTCTTTAAACTGTAGTTAGAGCCCTGCCAGGCTCTTGCTACAGTTCAAAAGGGGAAGCCCCACAGGGAGTGCGGGGCCAGTGGAGGACTCCTTCACTGGCCCTGTGCTCCCTGCAGCGCCTCAGCCTAGTGGGGCTCTTGTACATTTCAAAAGGAAGCCCCACAGTGAGTGCAGGGCTCTTGTACCTTTCAAAAGCAGAATCACATCAGAATTGGCGTGAGTGGAGACTGCTTTAGTCTCTGCATGCGCTGTTTCCCGCTGTGCCTCTACATCCCCTGCCCCCCATGGAGACGATGCTGGGGGGAACTAGCTTTTAAGTGGCTCCCCCACCAGCTCCTGCTCCCCCTCCTTGCTGCCTCTTTTTGATAGAGGCAGCAAGGGGCGGGGATGCAACTTGTTGCATGACTAGTCGATTATCCGATAAGCTTATGCTTATCATTGTGTCATTGAGTGATCCATCCCCTGTTGTCTACTCTCAGCTTCTTAGGTTGCATCTTTGTCCAACTTGTGGCACCACTCCTTCCTCCTCAGTTACCATGCAGAGGAAACCATGATTCTGTAGCTAGCAGAAATTTGTGGCAGAAGGTATCGTCTCTGAGGAAGACACAAACCTTATGTTAAATATAGGGAGACAAGATGTATCTGTGCCAAATACTGTGAAGTAAGGAAAATCTCTTGAAATTTAATGTAAGCTAATTTACATATGTATCACTTAAAGCAAAACAAAAAAGGGTTATTTTTGTAAAATAAATGCATGTAAAAATTCTATTCAGCATTTCTAGAGGATGCGGATTTATTGAAACAATTCCATGTACAATCCATGCTGTGGATGGCATTTCTGTTTGAAAGCTAAATGCCGAAATATGGGTAATTACAATGAGTTTCTCAGATATATTTTAATGCCTTCTCTCTCCCCAGGCTCCAAAGAGTAAGTCGATTGCTCACTTTTTTCACTGTTGTGTTCTCTGAACTTTTAGGTAGGGTGCAATAAATAGTACATAGAATGGGTGTTCTAGTTTTGAAATGAACTTTCTAAACACTGTCTAGCTGTGAGAGAGAAATAACCCATAACTGTGTGTTTGTATTTAGAAACTGGCAAGGTCTTCACGTGGGGTAGAGCAGACTATGGGCAACTGGGAAGAAGTGCAGTGGTTCACGATGGACAAAGGCAGGAGGTTCAGAGATCATCTGAACAACTTTTGAAGCATTTGTCAAATATGCCAGTTTCAGTGCCTTGCCTAGCTGGAGCATCTCAGGTAAGGGAAAAATGTGGCCTTTTCTCAGCTTTCGAATTTCTCCTCTTTGTACAAGTCAAGGTGTTCAGAAAGATCTCCTGAAAAAGTTTCTTCAAAATGAAGCAACAAATAGTCCTTCCCTCCCACTCAAGCACAGTGAAACCTTTGTTATCCAGCACTCTGTTAATCAGAAAACTTTGTTAACTGGCATTGCCCCCAGCTACAATACTGTCACATTATCAGGTGCACAGGCCTGGCTTGGTTTACCATGATTGGCTTAACAATTTTTTATTTAAGAAGTACTAATCATCTTTAACTCAAAATAGAAATGTGAGACCAACTGCCTCATACTACAAAACTACCAGTATTAAAAACTTGGCTGTGTCTAGACTGGCCAGTTTTTCCAGAAAATCAGCCGCTTTTCTGGAAAAACTTGCCAGCTGTCTACACTGGCCGCTTGAATTTCCACAAAAGCACTGACTTCCTACTGTAAGAAATCAGTGTTTTTTGCGGAAATACTATGCTGCTCCCGTTCGGGCAAAAGTCCCTTTTGCGCAAAACTTTTGTGCAAAAGGGCCAGTGTAGAGAGCTGAGATTTGTTTTGTGCAAAAAAGCCCTGATCACGAAAATGGTGATCAGGGCTTTATTGCGCAAAAGCGCGTCTAGATTGGCCATGGATGCTTTTCCGCAAAAAGTGCTTTTACGGAAAAGTGTCCGTGCCAATCTAGATGCTCTTTTCCGAAAATGCTTTTAACGGAAAACTTTTCCGTTAAAAGCATTTGCGGAAAATCATGCCAGTCTAGACGTAGCCTTTGAGTTTTATTATTATTGTCCATTTGATTTTACCTAGGTTGATATGACCCTCAGCTAACCGGAATTTTTAGATAACCAGAACGCCCTAATCCCCGAGCGTGCTGCATAACACAGGTTTTACTGTAGTCTGAATTTAATTTGATTTAGTTATTTGTAATTCTTAAATAATCATTGTGTTCTGAAGCCTGTTTGTTCTTGTTAGAAGCAACGAGTGAGGGACTGGAGTTTTCATTAGCAAAAAGATGGCTTCAGATTTGGTTTCTTCTTTAGATGTTAAATTTGAAGGAGTAGTTGCTACTGTGTAACAGATTAGGTTTGATCCTAATCATTTTCAATTTTGCTTTCTTCCAAAGAAGTTTGAATATGTTACAGTTTAACCAGGGGTGTTTCTGCACTTCACCTTGCTCATGTTGAATATCACTCTTATGGCTGCAGTGTAGGCTGTTGTGTTTTTAGTTTTGAAATGAGAAAAAGCCTTTCTTCATCTGGAAGCTGAATCCAGAAGGGACAAACAAATTAGTGTAACTGGAAAAAATGAAGTTTCACAGCATGACAAGTAGACTGTCATTTGAAAAGAATGGATGATCTCTAAGCTCATGAAATCATTGGAACAATTCCCATTGGCTTCAGTGGGCTTTTGATCACACTGTAAATGATAGATAACTTCTCAGAGGTTGGAAGTCAGTGCAATCGATGAGGATTTTTGAAAAGAGTAGTAGACTTATTTTTGTTTAAACTGAACAGTCACACTTACAGGAGTCAGAGTTAAACTCAACAAAGAAAGAGGCTGGAAAATTTGACACTGCTTAAGCAGTATGTTGGTGCAGCAGCCACTGAAATAGATTAAGCGGAAAATTAGCCTTTGGTACTAAATCAACAGTGAAAATCTAGAAATTCCTGGAAATGAATAGGCCCTGTAAAACAAAAGCTGGAGCTATTGTTAAACATGTAAATCTTAGCACTAGCCAAAATTTTCTGTAGCATTACTATTTAAGAATATTGAGAGTTTTTTCCTGTAATGACTATCACAGTGCCTAAAGCAACTGCACACTCCTGCATGATATTTTTGGGTTACACACGAAGCGCTTTATCCTCCAGCTGTCACTTTTCTTCCTGGTATCCTGCATGGGTGGTTGGTGAAGCTTCCACTTGGGGAGGCAGTAGCTTCCCTGCCCAGGTTCTGCCCCCTTTCCACTTTCTCCCTCCATTCTTCCCTGTGCACCCTGTGTCCCTGCTCATTGCATGCTTGTCCCCTTCCAGTCAAATCCCTGAACCCAAGGAAACTATTTTTGGAAAAAAAATCCACTTTTCTGCAATTTTTCTCAATAAAATGGAGCATGTTTTGCACCATGTGCCAGATATGTACAAGGTACCTAATTAACAGCACTACATTTGGGAAATAAGAAACATCAGTCACCAGTTTATTATATACCCTCATAGCTGATGTGTAGGCAGCTTGTAAATGCCCCAAACACCTCTCATTGATCCTGAGGAACACAGAATGGCAAGCACCAGTTAAAGATAATTGAGAAATCTTTGTCCTTCTTCACACAATCAAACAAGGTTTCAGGCCTTGCCTTCAGCTACCATTTGCCACCTGACAGGAAGAAAATGACTAGAATCAGATTGCAAAAGTTGCTACCTCATTTTCACTTCTTCACACAGGCAAGTTGAGGGCTTCCTATGTTGATTGTCCCAACAGTAGTAAGCACCTCAGACAATGAATAAGAATTGCGAAGGGATATGCCAGTAAAATACAGGCTGGCTGCTGTTTTAACAATAAGTGTACCTATTCAGCTCACAGAACCAAGAAGGTAAAATGTCCCACTGGGCAGCATGATGGTGCCAGTTTTATGTATCAGACTGGCAGACCCAATATCCCTGGGACAAAGGAGCCAAATCCCCAGCCCTGGACTCACCAGGCACATGTAATTTCCCATCCACTGAAAAGAGTTGAGATCAGTCCCACCAATAGCTTCTCTCTTCCTTGCCACTGCATCCATCCTCCCTCTGTCTCCCTGTCCTTTCTTCCCTTCAAAGTCTTTCTACTCAGGCTCAAGGTCACTGGCCTTCCTCACCAAGCTCTCCCCCTGCCCTGACCATCACAGAATTTGAACGAGTAAGAAAACCAACCAAACAAAAAAAAAATGCCCTGGCCCAGGCCATTGCTTACCTGTGGGAAAGCTCTGAAGGGCTCCTCTGGCCCAGGTGGAGGGAGATCCATTCCTTCTGGCCATTTATTGTTCTGCCCAGTTCCCTCTTAGCAGGCCAGAACAGGGTACTTGCTGCCACAAATGATGCAGCCCTCCCTGAAGCACACACTGCATAAGGCTGGCCGGCCTACCTGCATCTTTGACAAACCCTTCGAAAAGTGATGATGAGGGAGGCTGGGTGGAGTCCTGCTCTCACTCCCCCTGCCTCTTCTGGCAAACTGCTTCAGCATCACACTGTGGGAGGAGGAGTCATCCCATAAAGTCTCAAAATGAAATTCTCCTGTAATCCAGGAGCAGTGGCTACTGCATGAATAACTCAGAAATATTTTGAAATTGTAAAAACACTTTGCAAAATTGCACTTCTCAGCACTTTCCATCTGATGGCATCAAAACACCTCACGAAAGCCAATGAATTTACACAAACTCCTGTGAGGCAGGCAAGTATTATTATTATCCCCCTTTTTTGGGTTGGAGAAACTGAGGCACGGGATGATTAAGTTCCTTATCTGCAGTTTTTTTTAAATCAGTGGAAAAACTTCTCTTTAGAGCAAGCCTTAAGTGATGGGTCCAGTGTAACACTGGAAGTCTGTGACAGGAAGGCCGTTAAGAGAACCCCTGATCTTCACATTTCTAGCAGAGGGGAGTATAGGCCACTGGCTGCATTGAGGTGGGGAGATCACCCTGAAACCCCAGCTACCCTCAGTACAGGAACTCTGCAGTGAGGCTGCACCTGACCCTGACAGAGTTTAAAGGCTGGCCCTGCCCCTTTGTGCCAGGCGTACTAGATGTGGCTGGGCAGGGTCAGACCAGCATGATCCAAGAGTACAGGGGGTTATTGTGGGGGAGTCTGTGTGTGGGCAGCTCAGTGGGAGATCGGGATGCACAGGGGCTCATTGGGGTTCTGGTGTTGGGGCAATAGGGCTCTGGTTGAGCTCAGTGGAGGTATTGAGAAGAGGTGGGCCCTGCTCCCCCCCATTCCTCATCCCCTTTCCTTCTCTATCCCCCTCATTCCCCATTTCTTCCCCATGGTCTCTTCTCCCCACCTCCTTCCCCCCACTTTTCTCATTCCCACCCCACTCTACTGCAGGGCACAGAAAACAGGAAGCCTGTGAGGAGAGGGCAAGAAGGGGAGGGGACCGGAAAGCTATCTTTGCAAGGCTCCTTGGGCTAGGTAACCCCCCACACTCCACACACTAGCAAGGGGGAGGGGGACTGTGGGGAGCACGTGTGGGGAAAGGGCAAGGGGAAAAGAGCCCCCAGCAACAGGCTCAGTAGCAACTGACTTGGGAAAGTGAAGCCAACCCCCCCACCTCTGCATACACTAGTAAGGGGGGCAGCAAGGAGGAAGCCCACTTTTCCCACCCTGGGCCAAAGTGCAGGGAGGGGGGGCTGGATAGGGTGAGGGGCTCAGCAGGAGAAGAAACTGGCAAGCAAGCAGCAGCAGGAACACAAGGAGCTGGGTGCAGGGTCTCTGCACAGCAGGGCTAGCAATGCCCCTGGAGCGGTGAGATGAATGGAATTGAGGCTGCTGCTGCAGCAGGGAGAGCCCACGTGACTGTAATTGGAGTCTTGTGTCTGTTCCATGCTGGTTCAGGGGTGGGCTGCTGAGGAGGCTCCCTGCTACTCTGCCTTCTCAGCCACCCTGGAACCTGCCGGAACCCCAGTAAACATCCCAAAGCAACCCCACGTGGCAGTTGGAGGCCGGGAGGAGTGAGGCAGGGCCAGCACGGCTCCAGCTTTGGGTAGGCAGAGCCTCTCTTTGCCTTACAGACCAGATGCCCATGGTCTCCTGCTCTCCGCTCCCTCCAA
Organism: Pelodiscus sinensis; assembly: GCF_052426305.1. Taxonomy (NCBI): domain Eukaryota; kingdom Metazoa; phylum Chordata; order Testudines; family Trionychidae; genus Pelodiscus; species Pelodiscus sinensis. The sequence continues at coordinate 113,939,569 of NC_143056.1, read as the reverse complement.
ACCGGGGAGCTTGACTGCAGATTCCTGCGATTCATTGCGATTACCTCAGCAGGTCTTACTTTAGTTCAATACCTGCAGCTCTGTTCCATCAGGGGCAATGACAAGGTTAAGCAGTGACCACCTGCTTTTACAAAACAAAGTACTGAACAAAAGCATTACAAATGAGTCGGGTCTTAAAAACAATAAACAGCTCCTATGTAGGTCTTAACTTACCAGACAGTAATCCATCTTCTGCATGGAGAACCTGATAGGTCAGAGTACCTCGTGCCCATTTCACGGGGGTCTGTCTGTCTGTCTGACTTGGGCACAGTTCTGTGTCAGTTCTTGAATTGTGTATGAGTGACCCAGCTCTCCAGATTGAACTAGATCAGATCATTATTGCCTCCAGAGTGTGTGTGTGAAGCTTTGCAGACTTGTTACTGGCACTAGGAATTTGCATTCTCTCCCCGCACCCAGCAAAGTGACTTTGAGCCCTGTAAAGAATGCATTCCTGGCTAGGGATGTAAGCAACTAATCAACTATCCGATAAGCATAACCTGGGTCCCACTGCAGGCAGGGGCTGCCACGAACAGGGGCTGGTGCTGGAGCAGCCTCTTTTCGCAGTGGTCAGCCCTGTCTACTGCAAACAGAGACTGCTCTGGTACCAGCCCCTGTTTGCTGCAGACAGGACTGCTGGATTTAGTGTGAGCTGGGACCAAGCAGCCCCGGCTCGCACTCATTGCTGCGCCTCTGCATTTGAAATGTAATAAGTCCCAGCTTTAAATGCTTCGTCCAGCTCGAGCCAGCTCCTGGAACTACCCACACTGTGGCTCTGCAGAGCGGTCCTATTGACGTTTCGGTACAAATTGTATTGACTATACGATTAGCCTGATAACCGCATTTCAACATCCTTATTCCTGGCTAAATGAGGGAGATAAAGACAATCACTAGCCGGTGCACAAAAATACATACATTTATAAAGTTGATACAATAGTCTTTGAATATCCCATGCATCCATAGCACCTGTGGCATCTCACTACAGTCGTTTTTGAATATTCCATGCTCCCAAAGCATTGCATTTGTCACAATGTCCGTGGGAAAATATTGCACAGGTTATTTAAGCACCAAATTATACCTTTGTGTAATTGCAGGTAGTGTAAAAGGCTTTGGAAAATATGAAACTAGCAATCTGCCAGTGGTCCAATAGCTCCTTGGTGCTACATTAACAACACGACATACTACAGAACGCTTTTCATCTCAGGATTTCAAAGCATGTAAGATATCTGCATTAAACCTTGTAACACCCCAATGAAGTGATATCTACCATTACTCTCATTTCATGGGTAGGCTGAAGTAAGAAAGTAAAGTGGCTTGTTTAAGACCATATAGCAAGTCAGTGGCAGAACCAGGAAAAGAGACTAAGTACTAACTCAAGGTACCTTGCTCTAGCCATAGACCATGAACAACATTATTACTATTAACTTTCATATATATTTTGAGAAATACATAGAGACCTCAATCAGGATTGGGGTCCCATTGTGCTAGGTGCTGTGTAAACTCATGCCCTGCCTTACCTCTTAGGAATGATATGTTGTTGATACATTAAATGCCTCAGTGAGCATGTTGCTTGCTTGTTGTTCTTGGGGGGAAGGGGGGTAGATTCTAAATTCCCAAATCAATGAAAGCAAAAATATCCAGATGCACGGTAATACACAAACAGCGAAAAACTTCATCTCTGACCTGGGAAATTGAATGGTTGTAAACATCTCCTTTTCTTTTTGACATCTACTATCCTCCTGCATGTACTTCTGTTCAGTTTGTCCTTTAGTAATGTTAGGCTCTCAGGCTGGGAGTCTTTCAAGTTAATCAGTGCCCATTTTCATCCCTTCAGAACTGTCAGATTAATCAGCAATGGCAACTTGTCCGCCTTTCCTGCTGTTGGCACCAGAAGGAGAGGCCTGAATTAAACACCTGCACTTTGAGGTAGCTCTTCTTCAGGGCACTGGGGAGGTTTAGTAGAAAACTTTAAAACGAGAACAGAGTTTTAAAAGGAATACAGTTGGACTGATTCAAATTCAGTATTGGCAAAGAAAGATCAGGTTGCAGGTAAGGTCAGCTCCAATGTTCAGTTTGGGAGACTGTTCTTGAAAATAATATCTTTATCCTGAGTAGAACCAGGAAAGACCTGTTTAATTAGGCCTGAAAAAAGATTTGGGGTTTTCATTTGTTGCAATTAACCAAAAAATTCCATTTTTGTTCAAAACAGTCCTTTTTGGATTTTTTAGTTCAACCATTGAATGGAAAAATCAGTTACTCAGCTGTGATCCTGAGCCTATTTGTAAGTTTATATGAAATTGACTGAAATGAGTTCTTGGCAAGGCTAAAATGTGCTGGTTGCTTATTGATTTGAGTTAACCTTGTTTCAAAATACGAGGGGAAATGTGTGTTCAAATAATACTCGGAGTCAAATGTAAATAAGTTTGCTTTTATTGTTAGTTGAAGGCTACTGTCCTGACCTTAATGCAGACTGTGAGACCTACTATGTAAAGGTTAAGCTCTCTAGTCCGGCACCCTCAGTACCTGACCGGTGCTGAACCAATGAATTTGCCAAACCATGGGAGGTCAGTGTTGTCTAACAGCATTACCAACACTTCCACTGCTTACTGGGCTAATAAAAGACATTTAGGTGTAAATTAGAGCTAAGTAACAGCACAGAACACTGAGAGCCAGGACTGGTGGCTGTAAACAAACTTTATGGGACTGCAGGAAACTGGGCTACACCTATTACAAGTGGACTTCCAGCTAACTAAAAACATGCTGGATCACAGATGTTGCCGGACCAGAGAGTACTGGATTAGAGAGGTTCATCCTGTAGCTTGTTGCCTCAACTCGTATGGTTGACCTACTGCTTTCACTAGCAAAGGATGGTGATTATTTCGTACACGTTGCAAATAGTCAGGATGGCGTATCAGTCTGGACTGAACATTTCTTTATTTCTGAATGAACCATATGTTGCTTCAATTCCATTGCCATGCATTCACTTGTATATTGTTGTGGTTTTTTTCTGTAAATGTAAACAATGGGAAGGAAAAAAAATCAATAGAAAGGAGAATCTTACAGCAATGCAATGAAATGCCTCATAGTTTTAAAGGGTCATCTTTTTTTGGTGGCAACTTAAACTCAGAAAGAGTTAGTAGCTATCTTAGAACTGTAAAACATCCTGGCTACATCTTTCCGGAAAAGGGATGCTAATGTAGACTGGAATAGGCAAATCCGCGGGGGATTTAAATATCCCCCGCGGCATTTGCATTAACATGGCTGCCGCTTTTTTCCGGCTTGGGGAAAAGCCGGAGAAAAGTGCCAGTCTAGACGTTATTCTCCGGAAAATAAAGCCTTTTCATGAGGATTTCTTATTCCTACTTTCAAGGACTAAGGAATCCTCCAGAAAAGGCTTTATTTTCCGGAGAATAACGTCTAGACTGGCGCTTTTCTCCGGCTTTTCCCCAAGCCGGAAAAAAGCGGCAGCCATGTTAATGCAAATGCCGCGGTGGATATTTAAATCCCCCGTGGATTTGCCTATTCCAAAGTCTACATTAGCATCCCTTTTCCGAAAGGGGTGCCAATGTAGACACAGCCAGTACCGTGTTTAAATCTACTGAATAATTACATTGAAGGTAAATATATTTATTTTCCTTTATGTGCAGAATAAGCCACTGAGAAGAAATGTCAAGATTTGCAGAAATAAGTTATGTATTGGCATTATGCATGAGGTGCTTTCTATGGGTCCTTGATTGGGCCTCTTAGGAACATCTGATTTGTCTATTGCCTGATGCACATTCATATCTGCTGCTCTTGAGATGAAGGACAAATGGAGATTAAACAGAAATGGATTGAAATTTGATTAGCCTCTCTGTTTAGTGAATGTTACAAAGATCTAGTTTATCATTTCCTTCTTCTCAAAATGCTTCCCTAGCATGTCTGGTATTTTTGGTCTTAATAGCTACCCTTTTATTGTTTGTGACATGTTCAGCATGTCATTCATTGCCATGAACATTCCCAATAAACAATAAACTGACTGAGAAGAAGTCATTATATATGACTAAATGGCTTTCACTAAATTGAAGGGAAGAAGGGATATTTTCTCTTTGGGAATAAAGAATTGCCTTCACATTTACCATGTTCCCATTGTAGCCCTAATCTCACTAAAGAAAATTCTGCTAGTTTGCAGCTGTTGTGGGCAGTGAGTGCTGGAGTTTCTTAATGAAAAGAGAAATTAGAGCAGTGAAGTGAAAAATGACTTGCTACTTAACACTGTCACTATCAAATGAACAGCTGTGTGTGTTTAGTCCACTCCATCCGTATCAAGCCAGTGTAGTATGCAGGGGGATCTACAATGCATTTTAGGGCTGAAGACTGAGAATACCCTAGAGCTGGAGTAACTGCTCCTATGTCTGTTGTGTGGCTACTGTGACCCTTCCCTGTTTCCCACACATCCCTATGGAACTAGTTTAGAGTCCTTTCCCATGGTATGCATGAGTTATGCAAGCATTTCCATGTGGCTTCTTCCCCTGTTCATTAGTGGTGGTGTGTGTGACTAAAGCACAGGACTGGAAATTATGTTGTTGGCTCTGCTACAGATTATGTGAGTGACAGCTGTTTCCCTATCTTTAAAAGAATGGGGAAAGAAATGTTCACCAAGTGCTTTCAGGATCTTTCTGGGCACTTGATGCACAGCCCATTTAAATCACTGGAAAACTTTCCATTGCTTTCAGTGGGTACTGCATCAGGCCCTACACAGGTGCAAAATATTATTGCTTGCAGTAATTAAAAAGTTCAGTGTTCTTCATACGGGCTAGGTCTACACTACACCACTCTTTCGGCAGAGGGATGTAAATAAAGCACATTAAAAGTGCAAATGAAGCGGGGATTTAAATATCTCATGCTTCATTTGCATAATCACGTTCTGGTTCTCTTTTGAACAAGCACCATTTCAAAACTGAAACTGCGGTTTAGACATGGTTCTGCTGACAGCGGGGTGATTTTTCGACAGATCCTGTACTCCTCATTTTTTGAGGAGTACAGGATCTGTTTGAAATGGTGCTTGTTCAAAACAGCATCAGAATGTGATTATACAAATGAGGCTCGGGATATTTAAATCCCCGCTTCATTTGCACTTTTAATATGCTTTCTTTACATCCCTCTGTCGACAGGGGGGTGTAGTGTAGACCTAGCCATGGTGTCTGTATAAAATCCTTAAGAGCTGTCTTTTATGGAAAGCCACTGTACTTCATGAGCTTTCCTTTATGAATTAATAATAAATAAATGATAAATAACAGTTGATCTCAGATTGCTTTACAAAGGTTAATATATGCTTTTAACCCCATATGCAGGAAAGGGAGAGTTTGACCTTCCCAAAGTCATATGTTGAGTTGGGGCAAAGTTGAGTAGAGAAAACAGGGGTCCTGACTCAGAGTGATGGTCAAATCTCTCAGACCTCTTTATACTCTCTACTGGTCAGGTCACTGCCATTCACTCATCTTCACTGCACTCTTCTCATCTGTATAGTTGGTGTAGTTAGCTGGTGGAAATTGGTATAGCTTTACTGAAATCACCAGCCGAGAAGCTGGCCCCACATTTCTTTTGTAGCTGAAGGACTCACTTTCCTTCGCTCAGCTAACTCGGATGTCTTCTGAAATACAGCATCATTTAAATGGAGTTCTGCAATAGTGGGACTGATATAGATGTACTCCACTGTGAATACATTGGGACAATGATTGCTGCCAAAGCTTCACTTTGGTTGACATAGTAAATTAAAGATGAGACTCTCCTGAAATTACCTTATTGGGCAATTTGGGGTGCTTTCACTCCTTACTATTTATACATGATTATCTGTTAATTACTGACAGTGTGTTCTGTACAAAATTCACAGGATGAGACCATGTTTGCTCCAAGGAGCTCAACATAGACACATCGACGCAGACATATAAATGCTTTGGATGACCACAGGATGAACTCAGTGGATCTACACAAATTTAAGTATTAGGTGTCAGGCTGCATTTCTTCTTTAGCAGTTACTGGGCTGGAAGAAGTGACCATTTGGAAAGGGAACTGAATGAAGTATGCTCTCTAAACCAGCTTGCTTGGAAAGCAGTAGTTCTTGAAGTAATATCGTCCTATCCAGAAAAGGAGCTTGACTGATTGCTGTATCTTGGACTGTTGTGCCTCATTCTGGTTGATGACTCTGTGGGAGCAAGTCTGTGCTCTGTGGGAGCAAGTCTTTATTGCTAGGGATTTATAGAGTTTCAGGGTGAGGAGGAATGGCACATCACAGCCAATCCATCTCTCTTTACATTTGGAACACTTGGGTTGCCAGTTAAATTCACAGGCGATTATGAGAGAGATCTGTGGATCCAGAGCTCTGTTTTAATGCACTCAGTTTTGTATGGGAAGGATTGCTGGTCAGAGAACTGGGAACAACTCTGAACTCTGCCACCAATTCACTCTGTCGCTAACTTTTACCATGTCGGTCAAACTCCCTGTGCTTCTGTACATCCATAAAGCAGGGGTATGTAAAATGTATCGATCTTAAAATGGTGATATGTCTGTAACATGCATTGAAATTATGTCTGTAACATGCATTGAAATCCTGACATGAATTGTCATCTTTTTGTCTTGATATTGTATATTACTTGTTTTGGCATTTAAAAACAATAGAAGAAAACAGATTCTTTTTGGTTCTTTTTGAGTTTAGGTTTTATTTTTGCAATTAACCCCCTTCTTTACTGAAGACATTTTAAAGATATTTTAAATTAAAAACACAGTTAAATTTAACTTCCTGAGCTCTTTTAGCCTACTTATCCCCACATATATTTTTGAAGAATTTCTCATTTCTGTATTTTGTAGGATAATCTGATGGTGTCTGTCTCAGAGAGAGGTTCAGATTAACAGTGTGGTATTGCAAACTCACTTACCAAAGATAAGACCCCTAACTTTGTAGTTTCTTGTCTGAAATAGAACTGAGAGCAGCAGCCTGAGGAGTGCATCACAGGAAAGAGCTAGAGTACTACCGAGCTGCTAATTTGGTCTAAAGTTGTGGCACAGATGAAAAGGTTTTATTTATATTATCTCACAGTCTACCAGATAATGTATTAGGTAGCTGCATTCTGATACTTCATTATACATGAGAAAAATGTGCACCATGTCATCTGTGTGTTTTTTATAAATAGATCAGGAAGAAGCAATTGTTATGCTCTTTTTAAGGGTATAGTTGTCTTATATCTGGCTATTGTAATTTGGTATTAGTTTATTATTTTACCCTATTCTTAGCTGAAAAGAAAACATACAATCTGTCAGTATGATTGATAGCTAATGTAATGTTTCTTCTATCTGTAGAGTTGACTTCTGAGACTGATTGCCTCTGAGAGACAGAGTTGTCTGATTTCTCCTTGATTGGTGTTTAAGATACATTGATAAAATGGCTGCATAAGGAAGTTTACTTGTAAATAGAGAACATCAGTTTCCTGGAAGGGACTTTGAGAGGTCATCGAGTCCAGTCCCCTGCCCTCACGGCAGGACCAACCACTGTCTAGATCATCCCTGATAGATGTCTATCCAACCAGCTCTTAAATATCTCCAGTGATGGAGATTCCACAACCTCCCTAGAGAATTTATTACAGTGTTTAACAACCCTGACAGTTAGGAAGTTGTTCCTGATGTTCAGCCTAAACATCCCTTACCGTACTTTAAGCACATTGCTTCTTGTCCTATCCTTCAGAGGCCAAGGAGAACAATTTTTCTCCCTCCTCCTTGTAACACCCTTTTAGATACTTGAAAACTGCTATCATGTCCCTTCTCAGTCTTCTATTTTCTAAACCAAACAAGCCCAGTTCCTTCAGTCTTCCCTCACAGGTCATGTTCTCTAGACGTTTAATCATTTTTGTTGCTTTTCTCTGGACCTTCTTCAATTTCTCCTCATCTTCCTTGAAATGTGGTGCCCAGAACTGGACACAATACTCCAATTGAGGTCTAATCAGCACAGAGTAGAGCGGAAGAATGACTTCTTGTGTCTTACTCACAACACTCCTGTTAATGCATCCCAGAATCACGTTTGCTGTTTTTGCAATAGTGTCACACTGTTGGCTCATGTTTAACTTGTGGTCCGCTATGACCCCTAAATCTCTTTCAGCATTACTCCTTCCTAAACAATCACTACCCGTTCTGTATGTGTAAAACTGATTGTTTTTTCCTCAGTGGAGTACTTTGCATTTGTCCTTATTAAACTTCATCCTATATACCTCAGACCATTTCTCTAGTTTGTCCAGATAATTTTGACCCCTATCGTCCAAAGGACTTGCAACCCCACCCAGCTTGGTGTCATCTGCAGACTTAATAATCGTACTCTGTATGCCATCATCTAAATTGTGTATTTGTTAGTCTAAATTGTGTATTTGTTAGTCCGTCTGCTATGTACATTGGACAAACGTCTCAGACACTTCACCAAATGATCAATGCCCACAAAACAGATATTAGACAGGATCACAAAGAAAAAACAGTTTCTTGCCATTTCAGCCAGAAAGGACATTGTCTCAACGACTTAATTACCTGCATCCTGCTTCAAAAGCCTTTTAAGACTGCATTTGAAAGAGAATCCTCTGAACTGTTGTTCATGCTAAAATTCGACACTTTACACCTGAGTCTGAATAAAGGATCTAGTTATCTTACAAATTACAAAGATAGCTTCCCCAATTATCACCTCTAATATCATTAGCTCACAGACATTTACCTCCCCCCCATCCCCCTTCTGTTCTGAAATTTGATTTGTCCTTTTCATATGTGTTCATTTTTTAAATTGTATCCTTTGGTATATATGGTTGTGCCAATTTTCTTCCACTATTTGACCTGAGGAAGTGGGTCTGGCCCACGAAAGCTTATCATCTAATAAACCATCTTGTTAGTCTTTAAAGTGCTACATAGTCCTGTATTTTGTTAGGAGCCATTCAGACACTATATAAAGAGAAAGAGCACATGTGACACTCTCTTTTTCCTTCCCCTGCTCCTGAAAAACTCTTCTTCAGTGTCTCCCCTCCTGACCAGCTTCCCCAGCCATGATGAGCAGACAGACCCTCCAGGATCCACATGCCTTGGCTCCTTCTGCAACCCATATGTCTGTGTAAGTGTGTGAGTGCCTGAGGGCAGGAATGAATAGGTGTGAATGAATGGAGGGGTGTGTGCTTGCTTGCTTGCTTGTCTGTGTGTATGTGTGAGAGAGAGTTCTATCTTCTTTAGTTTAAACCGTTGGTGGCTGCTTACTCCTCTTTAGTTTTACCTAGTGGAAATAAGCCCATACTAGTGTAACCCTGGATGGTCTCCAGTGAGAATATTTTTGGGGTAACTACTTACTACAGGACTACTTGGTTTTTTTTAAGTTACAGACTAACACAGGTACCCTTCTGAGACGTGTAATCCCCTAATGTTTGTGTCAATTAAAAATAGAGATAAAAGTTTGAGTTGAAACTATTAAAACTACCTCAGGAAAAATGGGATTGAATTTGTCAAAAGAACATAAAAACAGATACTCTTTTTTCCCTTAAGGAGTTAAGTTAGTTGTAGTAATTAGTTTTGTTAGGGAAAAAGCACAAGTTACTAATCATGAGACTTCCAGTGAAAATTCCATCAGCAAATGTGGCTGCTGCTCGAGATTTGCTAATATAGGTTGTGATACCGGAAAGCAACTCTGGGTAGGATAAAATCTGAGCATATCCTGAAATAGATGCACTTGTTTATGTCCTCTGAAATAAAGCTTTAAAACTAAGCATGTGCTTCAGTGTTGTCTCGAACTGGGGTCATCTGCTGTGCATAGGCGTGCACAGTACATTTCATTAGGGTGTGCACCCAAAGAATTTTTAAAAAATGTACTTTGACCCGCATTAGTATTTTTTTTAAAAATGTACTTTGACCCACACCACTGACCCCTGTAAACCATGCCCCTGACCCCCATTGGCCATACCTCCTGACTCCCATTGGCCACACCTCTGGAGGTAACACTCGGGGCAAGATGGTCACATAACCAGAAGTAAAAGGTGTCATGTGACCTCCCTCTGAGGACTTTTCCCACCATTCTCCTACCAAACAGGGATTAATTTGGCCCCCACCAAACCTCCTTCATGCAACTATCCTGCAATTGCATTAACCCAATGTGTGTGACAGAGAAGCTGGGGGAAGTGTTCTCTCAGTTTCCTCCCATGAACAGAATGAATTTTGTGTTGTGCACCAGTACTGAGTTTGAGGCTTGTTTAGATGTGCCACTGTGGCACCCAAGTTATTAATAAATATCTCATAAACCTTTACCTTTTCCCTCTGCTGCCATGTCTCTTCCCCTTGCCCCATCAGCTCCCCTGATGCCTGCTGCCCCCCAACTCCTCATCCTCCTCTGCTGTCCTGACTCCTGCCCTCAGCCCTCCTGAGACCTACCCCCCTCCACCAGCCCTTCTCTCCTCCCTGTGCCCACTCCTCCAGTAGCCCCATTCTGATCATGTGAACTACCCCTCCTCATCCCCTCTCTTAACACCTCCCTCTACACACCTGCCCTGCCTCTCTCCTCTGGTGCTGGTTCCTCCCCTGCAGGTGTTTGCCCTTCTGCTTCACCTTAGGAATCCCTTGGCACCTGCACCTTCCCTTAGCCCTGCACCCTCCTGGTGCTTCCCCCTTCCCTCACTGCCCCGCCCCCTTTTTCCCTGGTGCCCACCCCCTCAGCACTCTCTGCCCCCATTGCCCTCATGCCCGTGCCCTCACACATGCCTTGCTCCATCCCTGCCTTCCTCATTCCCACCCCTTCTTTCAAGCCTTCTCCCAGCACCTCTCCCTTCCTCCTCTAACCCTCAATGCCTTTATCCTCTCCTCTTCCAGCATCACCCTGTCCCCCCTCCCACTGACACCTCCTCTCCTGCCCTTTTCCTCATTGTCTGCACTTGCCCTCCCTGGCATTTGTCTCTCCCGCACCCTGTCCCTTGGTGTCTTCCTCTTTCTTCTCCTGACCTGCCCCCTCCCCTCAGCACAAGCCCCTTCCTCTCCCACCCCTTCCATCCCCTCCCTTACCTTACCTTCGGCTTCTGCCTTCCTATTTGCGGGACTGGAGTCAAAGCCTGCCCAAGCTACAGGCGGGCTGGGTCCTACCCCGGGGTGCCTCAGGGGCACCGTGCCGTGCTGCCGGGCGGGGGCGCCCCCAGATGCCTCAGGGATGCTGTTCAGTGCTGCCGTGCTGGGCGGGGGCATTCCCGGACGCCTCAGGGGTGCCACACCGTGCTGCTGGGCCACGCGGTGCTGCCGGGTTGGGTGGGGCCCAGGGTGCAAAAATGGCTCGGGCTAGCTGGCCCGAGACATTAGGGTGTGCCTGGGCACACCTGGCACACCCCGTGCGCACGCCTATGCTGCTGTGGGCTACAGAAAGAGTAAGCCAGAGGCTCTCTTAGGTATATTGGTACCTTAGTAGAAGAATGTATTAAGGGCTTTCTGTGCCATTCACAACCCACAGGACAAAAGGTATTAATGATACTGACAATACTGTTAAGAAGGAGAATAAAGACAAGACAAAATAGTCTCTATTCACATCCTTGAGGGATTCTCCTAGCACACAGCCTGAGAGGCATTTAATAAAATAAAATTAGCTTGTTTTTTGGTCAGATGCCCTACTTTCTCTTTGTCTTCTTTCATATAAGAAACTTAGGTTGGTGAATTAGGGAGATAGGATGGGAAAGGACTTCCTGGGTCATCAAGACAATTTCTCCGATACCACAAGGAACTCTGTCATATTTATCAAGCTCCATTTTAAAGCTGCTTGTTTGTCTCCAGTACTCTTCTTGGGAGGTTGTTCCAAAACCTCACTCTTTTGATAGACATCTTTTAACATGAGCTCAGACTTCTAACAACTCTCTGAAACCCCTTTGTATCCCTCAGGTTGAGAGCCCATAAATGAAATGCTTGTCCTATCTCGTAGAAGGATGACCCCAGTTCATAAGGATCTTATTGTGATCTTGTTAGAGTGGTGGTACACTATGAATGTTCTTACTCTGCTACCCACTGTGCAGGTAGCCAATGAGGACGGGGAAGAAGGCTCCATAGAACCATTTGCATAGATGGGTAAAGGTGAGTGGAATTCCTCCAAAGTGCTGGCCATGCCAGAGAGAAAGTCAACGTGATTTACTCCCACCTCAAAATGTCTGGGAAAACAGAGGGATACTGTGACGTGGTGAGTCATAGCTTTGCTTACAGACTGTCTCTGGGGCAGCGTACATCATGCTGTTCTTGGCACTGCGCTCATGGCTAAGTCACAAATGAGCCCCTAGGTTTTAAATATTCTTACTACATTAGCAAAAGCTAGTAATGCTTTCAGTGCCAGGCATGCACATGGTGCAATATAATTAGTATCTATAAATAATGTATCATGCACAGACCTGTAAAAAAATAAACTAATAATAAATCGATTTAGATAGAATAAAGTCTGCATGAAAAATGATTATCATAATACATAGCTCTTAAATAGCACTTTTCACCAGTAGATCCCAAAGCAGTTTATAAGGTAAGTCAACATCACTATCCCCATTTTACAGAAGTACATTTTACCTAGGTAAAGAGAAACAAGTAATTTGCCTGTGATCTGCCTACTGGCCAGTGGCAAAACTAGGCATAGAATTCAAGTCTCCTGAATTTGAGTCCTATGCACTGTTTACTGAGCCACACTACTCTGAAGAGAAACTGAACAATTAGGTTGTCTGGAGTGGGTCATGAGCATGAGTGCTACTCTCAGGACGGACTGTCCAGGAACAGGGCACAACCCCCAAACTAGTTGTTGTTCTATAAGTAGATTTCACTAACCAAGTATTAAGTATGAAGTCCTAAAACACTATAACAGCCCTAACATGGAGTTATAGACAGTACCATTAGCCACTCTCCTCTGTCTTCCTATCTCAGGCAAACACTCCTTTGTGGTAGATGGTCACTTTACACCAAGATCACAAAATATTCAGATAACTACCAATCTCAAATGACCAGCCACTTACCCCAGGTTAATTTGCACCCTAGATGTCTCACCAAGGCTGAGGCTTGTAGCCAGTCCTGTAACAAAGTAATGGTTTATTAATTAGGAAAAATAAATGAGCGGTATTTATAGGATTAAAGCAGGTAACAAATACATGAAAGTGTTAGTTTTCAAAAGCCAATAGCAATGTCTCTAGCAAGCAGACTCTTTATATCTGTAAGGTCCCATGGGAAGCAAGACTGAAGGGAAAAACAACTGAGGAGAGTTGGAAGTATTTCAAAGGGACGTTGTTAAGGGCCCAAAAGCAAACAATTCCGCTGTGTAGGAAAGATAGAAAATATGGCAAAAGACCAGCTTGGCTTAACAAGGAGATCTTGCACGATCTCAAAATAAAAAAGGAGTCATATAAAAAATGGAAACTAGGACAACTAACAAAGGATGAATATAGGCAAGCAACACGGGAATGCAGGGGCAAGATTAGAAAGGCAAAGGCACAAAATGAGATCAAACTAGCTACAGGCATAAAGGGAAACAAGAAGACCTTTTATAAATACATTAAAAGCAAGAGGAAGACCAAGGACAGGGTAGGCCCACTGCTTAGTGAGGAGGGAAAAGCAGTAACAGGAAACTTGGAAATGGCGGAGATGCTCAATGACTTCTTTGTTTCGGTCTTCACCGAGAAGTCTGGAGGTGTGCCTAACGTAGTGAATACAAGCAGAGAGAGGTTAAGTTTAGAAGATAGGATACACAAAGAACAAGTTAAAAATCACTTAGGAAAGTTAGATGTCAGCAAGTCACCAGGTCCTGATGAAATGCATCCCAGGATACTCAAGGAGCTGATAGAGGAGGTATCTGAGCCTTTAGCTATGATTTTTGAAAAATCATGGCAGACAGGGGAGATTCCAGAAGACTGGAAAAGGGCAAATATTGTGCCCATCTATAAAAAGGGGAATAAGAACAACCCAGGAAACTATAGACCGGTCAGTTTAACGTCTGTCCCAGGGAAGATAATGGAGCAGGTAATTAAGGAAATCATATGCAAACACTTGGAAGGTAATAAAGTGATAGGGAATAGCCAGCATGGGTTTGTGAAGAACAAGTCATGCCAAACTAATCTGATAGCTTTCTTTGATAAGATAACGAGCCTTGTGGATAAGGGAGAAGCGGTGGATGTCATATACCTAGACTTTAGTAAGGCATTTGATATGGTCTCGCATGATATTCTTATTGATAAACTAGGCAAATATAACTTAGATAGGGCCACGATAAGGTGGGTGCATAATTGGCTGGATAACCGTAGTCAGAGAGTTGTTGTTAACGGTTCTAAATCCTGCTGGAAAGGGATAACAAGTGGAGTTCCTCAAGGGTCTGTTTTGGGACCCGTACTGTTCAATATCTTCATCAATGATGTAGATATTGGGATAGAGAGTACGCTTATTAAGTTTGCAGATGATACCAAACTGGGTGGGGTTGCGACTTCTTTGGAGGATAGGGACATAATTCAAAATGACCTTATCAAGTTAGAGAAATTGTCAGAGGTAAACAGGATGAGGTTTAATAAAGAGAAATGCAAAGTGCTCCACTTAGGAAGGAACAATCAGTTCCATACATACAAGATGGGAAGCGACTGTCTAGGAAGGAGCATGGCAGAAAGGGATCTAGGGGTCATAGTGGACCACAAGTTGAATATGAGTCAACAGTGTGACGCTGTTGCAAAAAAAGCAAATATGATTCTAGGTTGTATCAACAGGTGTGTTGTAAGCAAAACTCATGAAGTCATTCTGCCGCTCTACTCTGCACTAGTTAGGCCTCAGCTGGAGTACTGTGTCCAGTTCTGGGCGCCACATTTCAAGAAAGATGTGGAGAAATTGGAAAGGGTACAGAGAAGAGCGACAAGAATGATTAAAGGTCTAGAGAACATGACCTATGGAGCCAGGCTTCATGAACTGGGCTTGTTTAGTTTGGAAAAAAGAAGATTAAGGGGGGACATGATAGCGGTTTTCAAATATCTAAAAGGGTGTCACAAGGAGGAAGGAGAAAATTTGTTCCTCTTGGTTTCTGAGGACAGGACAAGGAGTAATGGGCTTAAAGTGCAGCAGGGGAGGTTTAGATTGGACATTAGGAAAAAATTCCTAACTGTCAGGGTGGTCAAATATTGGAATAAATTGCCAAGGGAGGTGGTGGAATCTCCCTCTCTGGAGATATTTAAGAACAGGTTAGATAGACATCTGTCAGGGATGGTGTAGATGGAGCTTGGTTCTGCCTTGAGGGCGGGGGGCTGGACTCGATGACCTCTCGAGGTCCCTTCCAGTCCTATTATTCTATGATTCTATGATTCTAACTTATGTGCATATGTTACTTATGTGAATAAAGCACCTCCTTAAGGGACATAAGATATACCAACTTAAGTGCTGATGTGGAGAGCTTCTCTGTCTAACACAGATGCTGATGCTTGTTGGGAGTTGATTAATTACATTGACAGGAGAGTTCTCTCCCATCGACTTAGAGCGGCAATATGAAAGCGCGTTCGGTGGTGTAGCTGCAACGCTATAAGCTCTCCAGTGTGTCTGTAGCCTTGGAAAGCTTCACCCCTCAGAGTCCAAGCAGCATAGGAATGAGAAGTTCTCCTAAGATACATTTTTATTTCCTTCCCTGAGTGTTCAAGTTGTGATTAGGCCTCAGTTGGAGTATTGTGTCTAGTTTTGGGCACCACATTTCAAGAAAGATGTGGAGAAATTGAAGAAGGTCCAGAGAAGAGCAACAAGAATGATTAAAGGTCTAGACAACATGACCTATGAAGGAAGACTGAAAGAATTGGGCTTGTTTAGTTTGGAAAAGAGAAGATTGAGAGGGGACATGATAGCAGTTTTCAGGTATCTCAAAGGGTGTTACAAGGAGGATGGAGAAAAATTGTTCTTCCTGGCCTCTGAGGATAGAACAAGAAGTAATGGGCTTAAACTGCAGCAAGGGAGGTTTAGGCTGGACATTAGGAACAACTTCCTAACTGTCATGGTGGTTAAACACTGGAATAAATTGCCTAGGGAGGTTGTGGAATCTCCATCTCTGGAGATATTTAAGAGTAAGTTAGATAAATGTCTATCAGGGATGGTCGAGACAGTACTGGGTCCTGCCAAGAGGGCAGGGGACTGAACTTGATGACCTCTCGAGGTCCCTTCCCGTCCTAGTATTCTATGATTCTGTGATGTTACAAGGGCTTGGGCCTGTACCCTTCAGGGCTATGAGAGAAGCAATCAGCAAAGTCTTTGTGCCATTATAGCATTTGGGCTCAGTAGTTCTTCTTGGTGGGCAGGAGTACACATTCTGTAGGACTCCACCATTTTGAGTTAGCTGATTTTTTTCCTGTTTGGTGAGTTATATAGTTCAGAACAAACTTATTACAGTTATAGAATGAACATGTAAGTAGTTCCTTTTAGCCTGGTGTATAGAGGTTATGAGTGAGATTAGGAAATGCTTGTAAGTTGCTGTATGCTTTAAAGTCTACACACTGTATATGTTGATATCAGTGCAATACTTATTTCCAAGATATAGCTCACAGGTGAAACTGTTTTTCAACTATGCATTTGTCAGTGTTTATTGAGGCCTTGGCATGAGCTGGCTTTTGGTCTGCAATCCTCACATAGGCAATCTCCTACGGTGACCCTGAGTGTAGAATTTCTGCTTCACCTTATTAGAAGACTGCCTTCAAGGAGCAAATTTATCAGTAGGTCTGAGGGCTTGCTTAAAGAGGTGCCACTATATGAAATGGCAAATGATGTCATAATACTACCCTGGCTTCAGGGATATGCACATGGATCCATGCCAAATCCAAATGAAATCACAGTTTAAGGCAAGAGATTGGTAGAAAATGCCCTAGAGCATGCAGTTTTTCCTTCTCAATTTATCATCGGAACTGTTACAGAGAAGAGATTAACCCATCAATATAGTCTAAAATGAGAGAAAATCGATAGAAAACTATAGTGGACTGGAACAAAGCTATCAATTGACAGTATTCTGTGCAGAGAACTCTCATCCAAGCCTTCTTTTATTGATGAAAAATAATACAAAAATGGCTATTTTGGGACAGATTAATTGTGTGTTTTGCTTGGTTGACCTGCATGATCTCAAACCTTGACACATTAAATTTGCTCATCCGGCACTGATAACTTTTCCTCTTATAAGTATTGCATTATAGTTAAAGTTTTGACAAAGAGGTTTATAACTGAGCCTTAAAATCTTATGCAAGCTAAAATCTTGTAGTGTCACTCCGGGGAAAATTCTTCAACCAACCAAAAATCAAGAAAAAACATTATTTGCATAGGAATTAATTATAACATGGTCACATGAATTATTTATTACTTTGCTTATCAAACTTCATAAAATATCATTTCTGTTTTCAAATGAAAACAACAAAGTTTGAAAATAAACTCTTTTATTAATGATATTACACAGGATATTAGAAAAATCAGAGTAACTTTGGGACATTGCATAGTGTACTAAAAATGGATGACATGAGGTAGAACTTAATGGTTCCAAACTAGCTTCTGTTGTCTATTGAACTGATACATTACATTTTCAGAAATGGTTATAAGTTATGTGGCTTTAGACATGAAATAAAGCCTCTCTGAAAATAGAGTTCATGGCTTATACTTTGACTATTTCTCTCTGCTGTAAAATTTTCATCTCCTCCTTTTGTTACAAATCTGAGTGTGTTCGTATTGATATGGTGTTGAGACTAACACCTCTGTTTCTCTAATGTTTCCAGTCTTTGCCTCTCTTTAATGTACTTCCTTCATGAACACCTCTATGCTCTCTTGCATGTGACTCGTTCTATGTGTCACAAACTTTGCAAAACCACTCTTTAATTATCCTTTATATGTTCCCTTAAGACTAACTTATGCTGTGATGTTTACACAAGGCTGCAAGGTGACACGGGGCCTAGGGTGTGTTTTATTGAGTGTGTCTAGTCTTGATGAAAACGTGTTTGTATTACTATCTCTTTCCATTGGTTTCTCATCCACCTGTTGTGGTCTTGTCATTAACCTGGCCTGTAAGCTGTTTTGAATACAAGCTGCCTTTGAACTATGTGTCTGGATTGTACAGCACTGTACAATCCAGACACATAGTTCAAAGGCAGCTTGTATTCAAAACAGCTTACAGGCCAGGTTAATGACAAGACCACAACAGGTGGATGAGAAACCAATGAGTTGTCATCACAATACAAATAATAATCCAAAAAGGGAGACCAGAAAGTAGAGTACATAATAATTAATTGTCTATTTACATAAATCTATGAAAATAGAGATGTTCAATAGTATCTGGTCTAAACTTATCCCTATTTTAGAATGTTCCCTAAAAACGCAAACCTGCTTCCACCAAAGTCAATTGCAAAACTCCCATTAAGTTCTGTAGATAATTGGCTAAAGTCACTTATTCCTATGTTCCAGTCACTGACATGTTTCAGGGTGACTTGCATTTCATAAGAATTAATTTCTTTGCCAAAGCAAAGGAAGCATGCAAGGATCGTTTTTTAATCTTTAGTTCCAGGATTAGGAAGAAGAGATAACGAATCCACTAAAACATTGGTTCACAAAGTGCAGACTTTTGAGGAGTTTTGCAGTACAGTACTCCCTGCCGTCCAAATAAACAGCAATGTATGTTGTTCTTCCTGGTAATGCATGATTAGCAAGGCAGTGAGGAAATTCTCACTGCTCTCATGCATGTATTTTTTAAAGCACCCATTACCATGACATGTGGGTTCCTCACATTCAGTTCAAAACCAACAAATTTAACAAGACACAAGAAGCACAGAGAGAATAATTCACTACACTTATGCACCTTCATATAATTGGAAATTGTATCTAGTTAAATTGCATCGATGGAGGTTTTTTTTTAAAGGGCAGATGGACTGCGGGCAACAGCTGTTAGATGAGTTTCAACCTTTATGAATTAGCCATTAAATTAACACCTTGAATAAACATATAACATTTTATGTATTGCTTGAAAATTATTAGACTGTTTATCATTAGAAATATGTTTTCCATCGTAAAGACCCTAAGAAGAAAAAAGTTCACTTCAGAAATGTTCAGCTGCCCAAAAAATATTTAATCACCATGACAGAGAAGAAGAGAGTAAAGTACAATGCAACTTCATTCTTCAAGTTGCTTTTGTGTATTGCGTAATGCAGTATTTTGGCTTCCTGTTTACAAATTCTGTCATTTAAACCTGTATACACTAGTGCAGAAGAATTTGTGTGAAAGTTAGATGGTATATTTTTAACATGATTGTAACTGTGCCTACACTTTTTCTCTTTCCCTATTTTGATATTTTTGATTGGGTTTTATTTGTCTAGGGGAATACCTACCTCTTTGCTTTTGTAATTTTGAGAGCAGCTTTTATAATATTGTAGAAAAGCACGCAGAAGGAGAGAGTTCTTTTTTTGTCTGTGGCTACCTTGAGCGTAGAGTCCAGATATAGGAAAATCAGTTTTCTATTGCTTGCTTCCCCCCCCCCCCCATGAGGACTATGGAAAAGCAAAGATGCAATTTTCACTAGTGTAAAAATATTTAACCATGAAAGGGAGTAACCAGCTGCAGGTTTCCCTTTGCGGTGTAGATATACTCTGTGTTTCTCAAAGAGCGTCATATTTGGTTTTTCATCTTGAAGAATAAGGGAAGGAGAAGCAAGTGAAGATCAAGACATTTTCCAGCAAGACATATTTGCTTTCTGAAGTATTCTGCTGTTATTGCCACAAAATCAGTGTTTTTTTTCAAGGTGGAGAGCCTCTGTCAGAAACTCTCCAGGTTGGAGTCTTTTGGGGTTTTGACAATCTTACTCGTCCAGGCTTTTTCTGTAGACATTGAAGATGATTTTAGGAATGCAACATCTACTAAAATAAATAGAAAGATTTCTTCTGGCACTGGGCCTTAATTCCTTAAGTTTCTTGGTTTGCTCAGGGGAAGAAGTGCTTTTCATACTCATCTGTCCATATACCCAAGTAGTATTAAAGCTGTATTTCCCATTGACTGCCAGCAATATGATCTATGCTACATTAAAATCATTTATCACATCAGCAGTAGCTAATGGGAAAGGTTGTTCCATTATTGCTTTGCTTAGTACATTGAATATGGGGATTTGTCCTACAGATTCTGTCTTTCTACAGAACTGAGATAAAAAAGGTATCTGCCAGCCATATTTTCAAACTAAATGGTCTGGCTTAAGTGTTAGCTCCTACAATTGATCTAGGTCAAGAAATTTTTCATTTAACCTGCTCTTGCTTTCATGATGATCTTTAAATCATTAGATGCAGGGTGTAATTGTTTAAAAGTGCCCAAATGACTTAGGAACCTAACTCTCATTTTCAAAAGTGACCGAAGCCCTAGAAGCCTAAGTCTCATTGAAAATCATGTTCATTATGTGTATTATTGTGACTGAAAAGCTGTTCAGAAATACACAGTAAGGGCACATCTCCACAGCCAGGCTAAAGCCAAAATATGCTACGCAGCTTGAGCTATGTCAGTTGCGTTGCTTAAGTCGAAATAGCTTATTTTGGCTTTTGGCGTGGTCTATACAGCAGGAAATCCGAGTTAGAGCACTCTTCCTCCGACTTCTCTTACGCCTCGTAAAATAATGGTTACAGGAGTCAGAAGTCCTCCAGCTCGACATTATTTCAACATTGTCAAAATAACTGCTTGCTGTTCAGATGCGGAGTATTCTATTTCAGAGTTATTCTGAAATAATGCTGCTGTGTAGACATAGCTCATGGTATATCAAAGCTACAGTTCAAATATATTGTTGCAAGAGAGTACTTTTTTCTGATGAATGAAAACAGTTTAATTTGTTTTTATGCATAAAGAGATTTTTTTAAACATAAAAGCCCTGCATGTATGCAATAGGAATATGCTAGGATTGAGTGAATGCAGTAGATTCAGAGGTGACCTTTTGTTTGTTCTAGGACTCTCATTTTGCAACCAGGCTGGCAGTGAGCCAGTGGGAGAATAGCTTTTTATTCATTTATGTTGAGTTCATTCTCAGAGTGCCATGCCATAGGTAATTATAATAAAGTCATTTTATTTAAGGACTTCAAATTTAGAAACCCTAAGTACTTGAGGGACCTTTTGCGAATTGCAGCTGAATTTAAACAGACACTGCAAGTTTTTTTTGCAGCCTTTTCCCTTTTTACTTACTGATAGCGTCTTCTAGATAGTTTTATTACTACGGGATCATATGTTACATTGCCACCCATTCTCTCCCCAGCAACAGTTGTCATACTTCAGTTGGGTCTCTTCCCTTTCATTGAGACTGCATGCATATGTTTCCTCTTGAGGTTCTGTAACCAAAAAGTGGATCTGGGGAGCTTCATAGAGCTGACCTCTTAATCTGGCACTACTGGGCAAAGCCAACACTAATTAACATTACTTGGAAAGTCTGTACTTATTTCAATCATAAAAATCTAGTATGCTTTGCTACCTACATAGACTGAAGACCTGTACGCAAGGTGTGTGCGAAAGGTGTGAAAACACCCACCATGGTCCCCCAAGTAAGCGTGCTCCGGCTGGCAGGGGAAGGCAAGATCAGCGCACTGTCTGAGCCTCCCTCCCCCATGGTCTGGCCAGCCAGGGGAAGCCTGGGGCTGATTTCCCAGCTTACTTGGGAGATCATGGGGGGTGAATTCACACTCTTGCAGTCCACATTTACAAAAAAAAGAACCCCCCCCAACACAGGAGTTCCTACATATGGGCCTGTGCTGCAACTTACAAGCTCTTTTGAATGAAATGCTTCTACTTGCTTTAAATCAATCCTTCTTTCTTGGCTTCGTTTCTTTTTTATGTTCAGTATGGTATATTGGCTGATGTTCAGGGACAAAAACAAATGGGAAACATAAAGGAAGACAATTTGGACCTGTACTAGCAAATTAGTTGTGTGTTAAAACTAGCAAAATAATTCCAGATTTGATCTCCAGCTAAGCTATTTTATTGTCATTCATTCAGATCACTGTTCGGGTACGTAGTAACGGAAATATACATTTCATTTTAAATTGGGCAATTACATTATTGCATGGGAAAGGAGTGAAGTCAAAGTTATGATATACTAAGCAACAATGCAGATACGATTAGAAAGTTTGCATTATTACCGACCAATTTTTTTCTAATAGTTATAACTCAGAGGGGCATTTTGGCCTTAACATTACTGTTTTTCTTTGATGGAGTGTCTATGCTAGAAAACCTTACATTTTTAAAATTGGTAGGAGTCTCAGTCCATTCTATACACAGCACAAGCTTCCTAGTTGAACTTCTGTTTGTTTGCCCTTGTTCTTAATCTATGTAACGGACACCTGATGCCAGACTGTAATCACAATATAAACCTAACATGAGCCTCCCTCCTGGGATTTCTGTTTCTAGGATTTAGCCCTAGCTCTGTCTCTCCCTTAAGTTCTTCTTTGTTTGAAAGAATCTAATGCCTGAATTGGATTGAATGCAAATCTTCAAGTTTGGTTGCTAGGATGAGGGATGAGTCTGCACACCTAAACAAGATCTTAATGCCTGTAATGCTGTTTAGCATTATGAATGTATTGGATTAAGTATGAGAGGAGAGAGGAAGTAGAGACAATGTTTGGTCATCTTTGTTTACATGCATGTTCATCTGACCATTAGTATAGAACAGTATTTCATTGTAATACTCCTAAAAAATAGAGATTTGGACAAACTTTGGGGAGAAAAAAAGAGAACTTACAAAAAAAGGTATATACCATAAAGAGTTATTGTTCTGTATTGTAAATGCCATAGATTCTACAATAAAAACAATGAGTCTGGTGGCACTTTAAAGACCAACAAATTTATTAGGATATTAAGGCATAAGCTATTGTGAGCTACAGTTTACTTCCTGAGCTTGTTTTTAGCTTTTGGTGGCAGAATTTAGACCTGTCAATCGCTACCTCAGGGGCCTGTCACAGATTCTGTATAGCCTGCTAGTTTTGTTCTGATGCTACAGTTACATACAGTGTGATGAATAGAGCTGGGAGGGAAATCAGTTTCCTATCCCAAAAAGCTTTTTGAAATTTTACTCTCCCCCCCCCCCAATCCCAATTCTGCATTTAGGACAAGCCTGAGACCTTTCAAAAAATTTTGTGAAAAATCAAAAGTCACATTCTGAGTAGCCAATAGCCTGGTTGTTAGCGTGCTTACTTAGGAAGTGGCCCAGCTTCAAGTCAGGCAGAGCAGCACATAAAACTGGATCTTCCACATGTCAGGGGAATGCGCTGACCACCTGGATAATGGCTGTGCTGGATTTGGCCTCACTGTTTCACCTGTTGGAACCTTCCCACTTTTGTAAAGAAGTAATTGGATTGGAGAGAGAGTGACTGTATAGACAAATGGCTAGGGCATTCACCTGGGAATTGGGAGATCAGGTTCAAGTCCATGCTGTGTCTGACTTGACCCCGGTTCTCCTGCATCCCGAGGACTGCCCTAGCTACCAGGTTATTGAGTATGTTGTGTTGGGTTTCTCTCTTTCTTTCTACTGTAGTTGCAACCTGACACCTCCCCCAACAAACATTTCATCAATTTTTTGAGAGAGAGAAGTTTTGGTTTCAGTATATTGGTGTTTTCTGACCAAAAAAGTATTGTCAAAGAAATCCCCACCTGTTCTAGTGAGGAGAGACTTCCTTGCTGCAAAGTTTTAGGGTCTTTGGATCTAGACATTTTCTAAACTAAAACAAACTGGAAAGATAAATGTGTGGTGCAGTAGAGTTTTATTTTGGCTGGATCTTTGCCAAACTTTTCAGCTGACTTTTGTGGTGGTGTTGCTTGATACTTAGCTTCCATTTCTTCTGGTGGCATTGCCACAGTGTTTGCCCTTTGCTGTGTCCTAGCATTACAGACCGTTAAGTTGGAAAGAAGTCTGAAATGAACACTATTTCCTTATGTACCTCTTTGTGGATAAAGTTATTATTTTCTTCAGTACAGGTTGAACCTTTCCAGTCCAGCTCCCTCAGGACCTGACTGGTGCTGAACCAGAGAATTTGCTGAACCATGGGAGGTCAATATTGTCTAGTGGCATTACCAACACTTCCACTGCTTACCGGGTGCTTAAGAGACATTTAGAGGAAATTAGAGCTAAATAACAGCACAGAACACTGAGAGCTAAGGCTGGTAACTGTAAACAAACTGTATGGGACCATGGGAAACTTGGCTACATCTATGATAAGTGGACATCCAACTAACTGAAATCATGCCGGACCATGGATGTTGCCGGACCAGAGTGCCGTACTAGAGAAGTTCAACCTCTAGTATTTAGCGGCCCCAATTGAAATTGGGGCACCATTGTGCTATGTGCCATGCTTACCCTTTCTGGGAGGGAGGAGATTCAGGGTGTTTCTCCCCTGGGGAATATTTTGGAAAATACATGCTGTGCGCATTCCAAAAGTAAAAATTTACTGTTGTTGAAGTATCTGAGTGGAGACTCAGAGTCTTTAGAGTTCATAACATTATCCAGAATATGGAGATGAAAACCACTGGGGCCAAGAGACTCTCCAACAGTCTCTCTTCCCTTTCTCCCCAATCTTCTCTTTAAAAATGAAACATTGTTTTGCTGAATGGAGAAATGCAATCTGAGACCAGCACACCAAATATGTGAATTTCAATTTCCTGGTGAAACTAGTTCTCCTCCCAGCAGAACAAACTGCATGAACCTAGAGCAGCTGAAGTGATACACCAGTGCTCCTGATCAATAATACAAAGATGGTTCATTAGCCCTGTCGGCAGATAAGTGCGGCTACAGTTCTGTGTCCAAAAGCTGCCAAGAGCCCCCCTTTGTGCTCAGATCTTTTAATTGTTACTCTAAAATTTGAGCATGCACCTACATTCTGCCCAGGTCTCATCCCAAGGGGGGGTAAGATGAAGTGATCTTTGTGGATGAGTTGTTCTAGAAGAGCTGTTAGATCCAACGTGTACCATAAGACAACCACTTAGAAAAGGGCAGGTGGGTGGGGGGGAGCTCCAAAGATAAAAGCACATCATGTACGATAAAAGCAGGCTAGTATTACATAACAGTCCCTGGAGGGCAAGTGAGTATAAAAGAGGAAACACATTAGACAGCCTCCTCATCCGTGGTATGACCATTATGGGTAAGGTTCATGTGTCTGTAATGCTCTGATATCTGTCTTAAGGCAACACACTGTGATACAAAAATCCTGACTGAAATCCCAGAGCGTGATTTGATTTGGTGCTACTGCACCAAGTTCTCTGCTGGAAGAAACTGGAACACTGAAGTTTGTGTAGCTGTGCCTGTTTACACCAGCAGCAAATTTGTTCCTTATGGCATAGGATCATTCAACTCCTGGCCTGTGTCATTAGATTAATGATATACAAGAGAACTATTAGATAGTTATCGGCATGCATATTTTATTTGAACTAACACTGAGGGTGCGTAGTATTTGGGAGGATTAGACCCATGATGCATTGTAGTCAGGGTTTAACGCTGCCAGGTACAGCGGATTTCTGAATGC
This sequence comes from Pelodiscus sinensis, assembly GCF_052426305.1. Taxonomy (NCBI): domain Eukaryota; kingdom Metazoa; phylum Chordata; order Testudines; family Trionychidae; genus Pelodiscus; species Pelodiscus sinensis. The sequence goes on along the minus strand of NC_143056.1, from coordinate 113,914,055 downwards.
TGTTCTCGTTAATATCTTTTGTTTTTAATGTATATAAAATAATTAAAATTGTTCCCTTACTGGTAGGATTGCAGGTTTGTGTAAACTTCCTGTTACCTTCTTCCTACCCTTGCTTTTCTGTTCTTCTTCCATTTGTTATATTCTGTTGCGCCATCTTATCTAAACTTGTACCATAAGATTTTGGAGCAGGGAATGTGTCTTCAGATGTATTTATACAGTAGGACTCGGATTTGACTAGTGACTCTGGGCTCTTCAGTGCTGGCAGCTTCCACGATTTTATTGAGTTTTTCAATATATGGTCTTTTTCTTAAAGACACATATCCTGGGCCAGAGGAATATTGACGCTCCACTTACTTTTTTTGAAATGAAAGTTTCTAGTCCTCATAGTTGCCAAGTTCAATTTGAAAACATGAAACCTTATAGGCTCAAAACTAGGAGGCAAAGTGAAAGTGCCGAGTGTTTTCCTTAAAAATCATGGGACTTTCATTAAACAAATTTGTGGTTTTTTTGTGACCTGGCTCAGGAGTTTTGAATGCTTGTAATTTACGGTATTTGTATTTTTGTGGTTTAAATGAGCTAGACCCTGCCATTCTTATACGGATGGAATAGTACCTTGCTTCTTGAATATATTTAATATATAACAGAAGGATAACAGAATCTAGCCCATAATTGAGTTTCTTTTAAATCAAATTAAACTATTATTTATAGTCAAGAATAACATATTGTTACTCTCTGACTGAAAAAGCAAAGCTTTAGGCACCAAAACAAAAGCAAATTTAAAATTAATACTCATTCGCAATGCCTTCTGATTGGAATTGTACTTTTAGTTTTGCATTTTTTGTTCACTTGTCACACTACATACTTTAGAGACATGCTACATAATAATATTAATCACTGTGCAGACTGATGTGAAATTTTCTGACACACTATATTAAAAAACATAGCTGAGAATTAGGCCTGAGAAATCCTCTAGAATAGAGCCTGAGGGTCATTGGTTGCAGTAAATGACTAAAAGTGAAATTGTGTCCAAATGACTTTTTTCAGTGTGGGTTGAGCTGCTGGAACATATATTATAGTGATTGAAAAAGTATTTAATCTCTTCTGAGTGCTTTTAATTAGTTTAACATGATTTCACATTTCTAATGCTGATTAGGTCTCTGATCTATTGATTTCAGAAAATATTTGAAGTAGGAATTTTCCATGGCCTTTGTCATGTCCTGATTAATGTTTCCTAATGTCTGTGAAATATAATGGGAGATTAAGAGTGTAATGAGACAGTTTTGGGGTGGAATTGAAGAGTGGCAAGAAAGGGAATCAATTCCCACTGGATCATCATGAACCCTAACTCAAAGAAATCTTATTATTGCTGTTTCTGTGGGTGAATGTGACATGACAGTTTCCATTCTAACCTCCTATTTTCAGTGGCTCATAATTAATAGAGAGTTATCATTTGGGCTGAAATTTTCTGTGCATTGTGTCTCCCCCAACTAGGGATATTAAATTTAGATAATTGGCTAATCGAATAGTCGATGCAATTTCTTCATGGATGATCCCCTCCTGCAGCATGGCCAAACCCGGGGCCAAACCCTGCTCCCGCGGCGCAGGGAAACCCCTGTGCTCGACTCACCCCTCCAGCACCAGCAAGCCACCGCAGGAGCTGACCTAGTGTAACCAAGACCATTAGCTGACAAGCATTAGCTTATTGGTTAAAACCGTTATACTCTAATAGCCCTACCATTTGTGGCTGAAACAAAAACCAGGACTATGTAGCACTTTAAAGACTAACAAGATCGTTTGTTAGGTGATGAGCTTTCGTGGGCCAGACCCACTTCCTCAGATCAAATGGTGGAAGAAAATTGGCACAACCATATATACCAAAGGATACAATCAAAATCCATAAACCTGGACACCCCGGACGTCCCATCATCTCAGGTATCAGCATGCTTACTACTGGTTTATCCAGCTATGTAGACTTTCTTCTCAAACCCTACACAACCAATACTCCCAGCTATCTCCGAGATACTACTGACTTCCTAAGGAAACTACAAAACATCGATAACCTCCCCGATAACACCGTCCTTGCCACCATGGACGTAGAAGCTCCATACACCAACATCCCACATGAAGATGGATTACAAGCAATTAGGAACACTATCCCAGAGGACACCACTGCCAGTCTGACAGCAGACCTATGTAACTTTGTTCTCACCCACAATTATTTCCAGTTTGAGAACAACTTATACCTCCAGATCAGTGGCACAGCCATGGGTACACGCATGGCCCCACAGTACGCTAACATCTTTATGGCTGACTTAGAACAACGTTTCCTCAGCTCCCGTCCCCTTTTACCCCTTCTCTACTTACACTACATCGATGACATCTTTATGATCTGGATGCATGGCCAAGAAACACTGGAGACATTCCACAGAGATTTTAACAACCTACACCCCACCATCAATCTCAGCCTGGACCATTCTACGCGTGAGATCCATTTCCTGGGTACCACAGTACAAATCACCAATGGAAAATTAGACACCACTCTCTACAGAAAACCCGCCAACTCATACAGTTACCTACATGCCTCCAGCTCCCATCCAGAACACACCATACGATCCATCGTCTATAGCCAAGCCCTTCGATACAACTGCATCTGCTGTAATCCCACTGACAGAGACCAGAAACTTCAGGATCTCTACCGAGCATTTATAAACCTCAACTACCCACCCAGAGAAATAAAAAAACAAATTGAAAGAGCCAGATGAATACCTAGAAACCATCAACTTCAAGACAGACCCAAGAAAACCAACAATAGAAAACCACTTGTCATCACCTACAGCCCCCAACTTAAATCTGTCCAACACACTATCAATAAACTACAGCCTATACTTGAACAGGATTCTAAACTCCGAGAAGCTCTGGGACACAGACCCATAGTCTCCTATAGACAACCGCCTAATCTCAAGATGATTCTTACCAACAACCACAGGACATACCACACTAATACCAACCCTGGAACCTTCCCTTGCAACAAACCCCATTGCCAGCTTTGTCCATATATTCACTCTGCTGATACCATTATTGGACCTAACCAATTGAGTTATAAGATCAAGAACACATATTCCTGCTCATCCAGAAATATAATTTATGCTATCATGTGCCGAAAGTGTCCGTCTGCTATGTACATTGGAAAGACGTCTCAGATACTTTGCCAAAGAATCAATACCCACAAAACAGATATTAGACAGGATCACAAAGAAAAAACAGTTTCTTGCCATTTCAACCAGAAAGGGCATTGTCTCAACAACTTGATTACCTGCATCCTGCTTCAAAGACCTTTTCACACCAGACTTGAAAGAGAATCCTCTGAACTGTCACTCATGCTTAAATTTGACACTTTACGCCTTGGTCTAAACAAAGACATTAATTATCTTACTGTGATGGGGCAAACACTAAAGGGCTGAGAGTAGCCCAGGCCCAGCTGGCTGAAAGGGCCCCGCCCTTAAAGCCCTGCTGGGCATGCTCCCAGCCGGGCCAGTATATAAAGCAGGCAGTGGCCCAGCAGAGGGAAGGGCAGCTAGAGGTCAGGAGGAGCCAGGCTGCAAAACCAGTGTTCCTGCGGCATCTCTGACTCAACTGAAAGCTGGCGTGGGACCCCGGGAGTGAAGCCGACCCCAACCCTGTGGAGTAACGGGCACACCTACCCTGCCAACTCCAGCCCTGGTAAGGACTGCAGCACAGACAGACAGGCTAGGAAAGGGGGGTGCTAGGGTGGTAGGAAGCGGCCCAGGGCAGAGGTTTCCTAATCCAGCTTGGTGCGTAATGGCTGGATTCCCCACCAAGCCGGCAGGACCTAGAGTCCCTGCCCACAGGGCCCTGGGCCGGGACCTGTGGAGAGGGAGGGCCCGGGTCCCCCTACTACCTCTTGCTGCACCTGGGGAGTCACTCGGGCCTGGAGAGGCTTTTCCCCAGAACTAGGCCTGGCTACCGTATATGCCCTGAGAGCAGGGCCGAGACTTTTGGGATTTTGGGCTACCGTATATGCCCTGAGAGCAGGGCCGAGACTTTTGGGATTTTGGGCTACCGTATATGCCCTGAGAGCAAGGCCGAGACTTTTGGGGATTTTGGGTACCGTATATGCCCTGAGGGAAGGGCCTGGACCAAGACATGGGCCAGTAGAAGGGGGCCACAACCCCCGTCAGGGACGTCCTCCCTGACATTTACCCATTACAAAGATAGCTTCCCCAATTATCACCTATAATATCATTAGCTCACAGACATTTACCTCCCTCTCATCCCCCTTCTGTTCTGAAATTTGATTTGTCCTTTTCATATGTGTTCATTTTTTTTGATTGTATCCTTTGGTATATATGGTGGTGCCAATTTTCTTCCACAATTTGATTTGAGGAAGTGGGTCTGGCCCACGAAAGCTCATCACCTAACAAACCATCTTGTTAGTCTTTAAAGTGCTACATAGTCCTGTATTTTGTTTCAGCTACACCAGACTAACACGGCTACATTTCTATCATTTGTGGCTTGTGAACCTCAGTATTAGTATCGCTGGTGTAGAATGATGTTTGTGGAGCGTGTGCAGAAGTTAAGATTTGTCATTGTGATTGCTTGATTGTCAGATTGTTGAACATGGCTTTTGTGTGAATACCTAAAGTGGAGAGTTGTTAGCATATGTACCTGGTATGTCATGTGAGGAAGGGATCATGCTGTGATCAAGGCAGGTTCAAAGAGCATGCAGAAGCACCTCTGAATGTGAAACCAATAAAAAACTATGGATAGCTGTAACTGTCTATACGGATGGCGTGAGGATATAAGCTTGTTTTATTACTTTATCTGGAGGATATGCAAAGGGAGAAGGACAGAATAAGGTTGTTTTGGGTACTTGAAAAGTCCTTACAAATGAAACCACAACTTAGAATATCATGATCACAGATTGCATAGTCCTTGCTGTGGGAACAGTGATTTGTGTGAATCTCTGGTGTGTTGTAACTAGGGTTTTAGTGTAAGCAGTATATAAAGCTGCACAGAGAAAGATGTGTAACTTCACAAGTTTCTCACTCTTAAAAAAGAGTAGGACCTCAGACAAGGATATTTTTCACAATTGGAGTAACCCTGAAAACTTTCAAAGTCTGCTGACATTGGTGACCTTTCTAATTTCAACAGACTGTGGGCACGATTTGTAATATAATTCAGAACTATCCATGTAGTTTTTAGGCATGTGCCTAAATGTGTGGTTTGGCAAAATAAAGTTTGTCAGTCAAAAGGAGGCTTAAGCTTCACAAGTATGCACATACATTTTGTCATCTTGGCAGCTATGTCTCTGTCACTTAATATCACCTTAGGAGTCCTTATGAGTGCTACAAATGGTGCTCGCTCTCCATGCAGTATGTATTCTGCCACTTTGATTACCTGAGGAATGTCTGTGAGACTTCTGGCCAAATATATAAACTTCCTAGTGCTGACAGAATGTTCATACATTTATTTTTGGAATTTACCTTGGAAAAAATAAAAAACATCTCCATGTGATAAATAGCCCTGTGCACTAGATCTTGTCAAAGACACTTGAAATTTCTAGGCCGAGCTATTTTTGAGATAAGACTTGACAAAATAGTGTTGGAAAATTTAAAAAATGAATTGCACTTATTTTTTTCCGTTAAAGTCACTACTGAACAGGTTTTAAGTGGCCCATTGGGTCCCCCTCTTTCCACCCCACTTATTTGTAATTCCCACACATGTTAAAGGAAAAATAAAGTCAGTTTCTGCTTTTCTTTTCCCAAATACCATTCCTTCTGAGTTACCTTTCCCTACATTATAACCCTAATATTACACTCTACAGGAGTTCTGTAAGATTGGCATCTTCCTAATCCACTTGCTAAACACCTTTACACAACATGCACCCTCTTTCTAGAGGGAGAAGAAACAGCTTAACAACTGAAGTATGTGAGCACTCTCCATGGAAAGGAATTAAAAAGGAAAAGTTAGACCATTGGACCTGTTCTATAAATTCTGTGAATCCAAATTCATAAATTATGAAATGTCATGGAACCACTGTGATCATCTAGTCTGACCTCTGGAAAAACATTTAATCTTGGTTTTTAACATGCTGGCTTGTTTATTTAACCTCAGACTTGCCCCCCAGATTCTCTCCTGGTCACAGAGCCCCTCAATAAAATTTGACATGGCTTATAGGAATTTTAAGAATGTGGATTAGGCTTGACAAGTGGCAAATTAAGTCGTCATAATGGAAGTTTTGTTACAACATATAGTTTAGAACACGGTTTCCCAAAGTATGCAGTGCGGAGCCTGGGGGCTTGGTGAGTTGGGTCCAGAGGCTTGGCAAGAAAATATTAATGACAGGTATATGGAGCAACATTTTTGATAGAAATTGAGAAGAATGTTTTTGTAAATAACATATTATATTGAGAATTATTGTGGCAATATTCAGTAAATAAGCTTGACACTGCAACAAGAAATGGTGGCAGAGGATATATAAAATCATGAGAGTTTGGCAAAACACTAAGACTACAGCTGATGTTGGATAAAGGCGCGCTGCAGTAGCGTATTGCAAGTTGCATGCGAGCTGCAGGCCTGATGAAGCATCTAAAATACATCAAACACCCAATTCAACAATCTGCCTTAACTTTTCACAAGTCAAAGATTTAAGGAGATATTTCTTTTCCCCCTTTCTTCAGTCCGAAGCTTTCTGCAATACATTGGGAAGTGACTGTCTAGGCAGAAATACTGTGGAAAGGGATCTGGGGTCGTCAGTGGACCACGAACTAAATATGAGTCTACAGTGTAATACCGTGGCAAAAATGGCATCCCAGAATCATGTTTGCTTTAACAGGAGTGTTGTGAGCAAGACACGAGAAGTCATTGTTCCGCTTTACTTTGCACTGATTAGGCCCCTGTTGAGGTATAGTATCCAGTTCTGGGCACCACATTTTGAGAAATCGGAGAAGGTCTAGAGAAGAGCAACAAGAATGATTAAAGGTCTAGAGAACATGACCTGTGAAGGGAAGACTTAAAGAATAGGGCTTGTTTAGTTTGGAAAGGACAAGACTGAGAGGGGACATGACAGCAGTTTTTCAAGTATCTAAAAGGATGTCACAAGGAGGAGGGAGAAAAATTGTTCTCCTTGGCCTCTGAGGATAGGACAAGAAACAATGGGCTTAAACTGCAGCAAGGGAGGTTTAGGTTGGACATGAGGAACAACTTCCTAACTGTCAGGGTGGTTAAACACTGTAATAAATTGACTAGGGAGGTTGTGGAATCTCCATCTCTGGAGATATTTAAAAGCAGGTTGGTTAGACATCTATCAGGGATGGTCTAGACGGTGCTTGGTCCTGCCATGAGGGTTGGGGACTGGACTCGACCTCTCAAGGTCCCTTCCAGTTCTAGTATTCTATGATTCTATGTCACATTCAAGATATTGCTGCTGACATTGGGAAAGAGCTAGTAAGGGCTCCACCAAATTTTCAGGACCGGATAGGGGCTTTTCAGCCAAAAATGTTTGGGAAACCCTGGTTTAGAGAGTTTATCATAAAATGCTATGAACTCTGCAGAAGGAAGTGTATTGTTTGTACCTCACCATGACAGCTATTCTAGCTGGTCTCCAACATCTGTCTTTTTAACCTTCTTTTCTTTGTTGACTCATTTGCATTCTAAGCAACTTAATATGTGTAATATGGCAAACTTCCCCTCTCTACTGACAGTTTTTCTACTGCAGGAGAGCTTCAATGAATTCTGTACATGATTGCTTTACTTTCATTTCCACATCATCCCTTCCAATGATAGCCACTTTAAGTTAATACCCATTTATCTCCATGAATCCTGACACCACACATCAAAGCTGAACCCTTGCTTTATTGTCCTGGCAAAAGTCCCTCTCCCTAGGTGACAATGATATCAGTCCCCTAAAGGGAAGGTTAACTTGTATAGATCTTTCCTGGAAATAAAAAGGCTGAGTCAAATGTTAGTAGCTGCATCTAGGTGAACTTACACCTTTCCAGTAGGATATTTAGAAATGTAGGAAGATCACTAGTTATAATAAAAAAACATGTTTGGAAGTTGTTTTTGTTTTTGAGCACTAATTCAGATCTTGAGTAATTTTTGTGGTTTCCCCTGCATTATATTTAGAGTTAATTCAGAGTTGGTTAATAATTAACAGGTAATAATTTAGCACTTCCACTGTTTTGCCTTTTCCACATAAATGAGACCCTGCCTTTTTAAATGTAAGATATAGCTTTTTCTCTCTCCATAAGAAGCTGGAAGGATTGATTTAAATCAAGGTGATTTAAATAATTGATTTTAAAGCATGATTGAAATCACCAAGAGAAAATCATTGATTTAAATCAAGTTTGCCACAGATACGCCTTCACGCATTTCTTAAACAATTATGCAAATCTTATCACTAAAACATGTTAATTTATAACTCAGTATAGTATTTTACATCTAGGAAGGCTTACTTTGTGTAATTTTTTTAGATAACTTTATCTATTATTTATTTAGGGATTAGTACGTAATACTCATTACCCGTGTCAAGTTGCAGATATAGAAGCAGTACATTAGGAACGGTAGGAATTTAATCACACACACAAACACAATGACATTTATATTTTATTAAACTAAATCTTAAATGTTACATAAATGTTTCACATTTACAATTGCAGCATTCTCCTGAGTTGCCAACTGATGGCTTTCTTTAAACTCCTTTCTTTTAAATTTCAAATTTTATCAACGCTAACAGACAAGTCATCACAACACTAATGTACAGTATCCTCAAAACTTCTATAATTAGCGCTCATCTTCTCCACTACCACTGTCATTTTTTTCATAGACTGAAACAGAAATACAAATTTTCCTTCTTTTTCTTAGCTTTGAGCGAATACCAAACAATGAAAATATTCTGTCTGCCTGCAGAGAAAGCTGCTGCTGTGAAAAGTGGGCTTAGCAACTGAATGAAATCTGTTTCAAGGTGCCTGGATAATGATTTGTTTAATTCTATGGATATTGACTTCAATATACAGAGCAGGGATGTCAATGTTAATCAATTACACAATTAACCAATAAGCATGGGCTTATCTGTTAATCCTAATGGTTTCATACACCCTCCCCTTGCTGCCTCTGTATCTGAGGCAGCAAGGGGTAGAGCAGGAGCTGATAGGTGCGGGGAGCCAGCTTTTAAGCCAGCTCCTCACACATGTCATCTCCCATGGAGCTGCCTGATCCCTCATCCCACTGCCTTCCAAAGAGGCAGCAGCACAAGGGGGCAGGTGCATGCTGGCTCTGTGCAGTCACCTCTGCCCCTGTGCTGTCTTCCACAGAGGCAGCGTAGGGGGAGGGGACAGGGGCAAGCAGGAGCCAATATGTAGGGGGAGCCGGCTTTTAAGCCAGCTCTCCACATGTGCTGCCTCTGTGGAACTGCTTGCCCCCTCCTTGCTGCCTCCCACAGAGGCAGTGGCGGAGCGGGGGCAGGCGTGAACCCGTGTTTGCAGCTCCCACCTGCCCCCCTTGAGTGCTAAAATTTCTACTGGTTACATATTTACACAAATACCTGATAGTTAACATCCCTAATACAGAGAATATCCTCTACATTCTGCTTTCTTTCAATGTTAGATACTTTGAATGAGATATTTTTATCTATTTAATCATGGATTTCTTCAGTTTTATGAGAACAAACCAGTTCTTAACAATCAACCACAGAATTTCATTGCACATTTTGAGGGAGATTTAGTTTGGAAACTCCCTCTTCAATGAACTGAAAGCAAAATGCTTGCTATAGACATATTTTCCATCTTGCACAACATTTTGCATTATTTCTGGGGAAGATGTACTTAAGTCTTTGGTTAAAAGATGCATTAAATGGGCACTATAGCCATATGTTATTAAGGAGGAGCCTTCTGTTTCTTCTTCTAAGTATCTTCTTATCTTTGCCATGTTTGCAGCATTGTCTGTGTCAAAACGACACATGACAGTTGAATTTTTATTCAGTTTATTACAGCTTTCACTGCTACTTCTTTTAAATATTCTGTTGCGTGGGTATTTTCTGGACATTTCCTGTTTCTGAGAGGTATGCAACCTCATCTTCTGTTGTCACATGGGCACATATTGCAGTGTCATTGGGTACACCATGGATTCCCAAACTAGGAGGCATGCCTCCTGGGGGACGTGAAGGAATTCCAGGGGGGGCACAAGGTGACCCAGGCCTCCCCCCTCATTTTGTCTGGGGGAGGGGCATGAGGGTTTCTCAAAAATCAAAAAGGGGGCGTGGTGCTGAAAAGCTTGGGAACCACTGGTGTACACTGTTCCACCCATAGAACAGGAGTGGGCAAGAGGTGGCTAGTAGGCTGGATATGGCCTGCCAAGCTGCCGGATCCGGGCCATGGCCACCTTGCCAGCACCCTTACTACACAGCAGCTGCAGCTGTGCTAATTGCTGTGCTGTCTTGGCAGGGAGGAGATAGCTTTGTGCGCAGTCCCCTAGCAAAATCCTCCAGCTCCCGTTGGCCAGTTTCCAGCCAATAGGAGCTGTGAAATTTTGCTGAAGGCAGGGGCAGCAAATGAAGCCTCCTCCTGCCTCCCCCTGCCCCTGTGCTGGAGCAGAGCCACATGGAGCAGCTGCCTAGCACTCAGGCAGGGAGTCTGCCAAGCTGCTAGCTGGGAGCTGCCTAGGTAAGTGCCTCCCAGACAGAGCCTGCCTCTGGCACCCCACCCCGTCACTCCCTCCAACTGCCTGCCCCAGGCCACCACCCAAACATCTGTATCACCTCTCCCTACCTCCTCCAGGTCACAAGTCCCTCCCAGACCCTGCACCCCTCCCATAAGCCAGAATCCTCTCCTGTACACATACCCTTCCCTGACCCTGCACCCCAAGCTCCTGCCCCTCATCACATCCAAACCCTCTGCACCCTACTCCCAGGTCACAAGTCCCTCCCAGACTCTGCGCCCCCTCCTACACGCCTTCCCCAGGCCAGAATCCTCTCCTGCATCCATAACCCCTCCTGGATCCGTCACCCCAAGCCTCTGCCCTAGATAATAACCCCTTCCTTCACTCAGACTCCCTCTCAGACCTCACACTCCCTCTTGCACCCCAGTCCTCTATCCCAAGCTCCCTTCTACATGCTACCCACCGTTCCAGACCCGCACTCCCTCCACAGAAGTGTGACCCTTGACCAACTACCAAAATCTTGGAGTGGCCCTCCCCCCCATTAAAAATTATTGCCCACCCCTTTCATAGAGGCTTAAACTCACAAATTTCCCCTCAGTATTTCTTGCACACTTTTCAAGCTCCTTCTCAAACACTGTATCTAGCCATTTTCCATCATGGTATGCTCTACCTGGGCCAGGTGGAGTGTAGCCTGGTGCTAAGGACTCATCTATGTCAATGAAAATGTTTATTGTTAACAATGTGGAAAGGAAAATTTGTAATATAAATGAACTGAGCAGTTTTTTTCATCTGTGGTGTCTTGTTGGTATTTGTTGGCCATTCATGGTGGTGTATTTACTGGATGATTGCTACTGATACTTTGTTGTCTGAAATATGTTTAGTTGCAGCACTGCTGCTAAAAGTACCAACCTATGTTTGCTGACATGAATCCACCTGAAAATGTGAAACTAGCTAGACCTACGCAGCAGCTATTCCTGCTCAGCTGCATTGTCCATTATGGATTCTTCTCTCCTGGAACTGGTCACTGTTGTAAGAGGGTAGTGGATTAGATGGATCACTGGACTCATCCAGTATGGAAGTTCCTATATTCCTCTCCTTGCTGCAATATTAGAACGGCAATCCATGACTGCTAAAAATAACTAGAGCAGCTTTGTAGACTTCTACTCTTTGTTTTGCGAGCCAAAGCGCGCGCGTGTGTGTATAATCTAATACATGCACAATTACATACTATATATCAGCATAAGGCAGATTTTCTTTGCCAGCATGATGGACAGTAGCAGATTCATGAAAGAAAACAACCATCCTGCCAAGAGCTGGAAACCTGCCATGTTGCTAAATGAGCTGAGATCCCACTCCCATGGGCAGATTGGGATTTTAGAATGAGCCATTAAAGAGTCTTCTTACTGAATTCAGCAAGATTGAACGTAACAGAGGAAAACTGCTGCTTTTTTCTTACTCTAATTTAGATCTCTGCAACTAAGAAACAATTTAAAGTACATTAGCACCTAAGAAATTCCTTTTGCTAGCAATTTTTTGATTATGATGGTTCTCTGTATAGACAGAATATGTAACTTTTATTACCAAATTCTTTATATGAGGGAAGTGGGAACAATTCAGAGTAGATCCATGGATTTCAGGAGAGGAATTCAATAAAGTGTAAGGTCACTGATGATAGGCACTTAGAAGGATTCAATAAAGGGTTCATTTTATGAATGACAAGAAGGTCCAGAGTTACAGGAGGAAGCCTGGGGGAGGGAACTCCAGTCATGAATCATAAGACAGGTATTAGTAATGGGGGATTCGATCACTGGAAACATAGATAGCTGGGTTTGCAATGACTGGGAGAACAATATGGTGACTTGCCTCCCTGGTGCAAAGACTGCAGATCTCTTGAGACATCTAGATAGACTTATGTGTAAGCTGGGGAGGAGTCAGTGCATTGGACTGCATTGGAGACAACTTTTTATTTCAGAAGGTTGAAAAAGCTACAAGGGAGAAAGCTGTTCTAGATTTGATCCTAACAAATAGGGAGGAACTGGTTGAGAATTTGAAAGTGGAAGGCAGGTGGGGTGAAAGTGATCATGAAATCATAGAGTTCACAATTCTAAGGAAGGGTAGAAGGGGGAACAGCAAAATAGAGACAATGGATTTTGGGAAGGCGGATTTTGGTAAGCTCAGAGAGCTGATAGGTAAGGTCCCATGGGAATCGAGACTCAGAGGAAAAACAACTGAGGAGAGTTGGCAGTTTTTGAAAGGGACATTGTTAAGGGCACAAAAGCAAGCTATTCCGATGTGTCGGAAAGATAGAAAATATGGCAAAGACCGCGTTGGCTTAACCACGAGATCTTGAATGATCTAAAAATAAAAAGGCGTCATATAAAAAATGGAAAGTAGGACAAATTACAAAGGCTGAATATAGGCAAACAGCATAGGAATGCAGGGGCAAGATTAGAAAGGCAAAGGCACAGAATGAGCTCAAACTAGCTATAGGAATAAAGGGAAACAAGAAGACATTTTATGAATACATTAGAAGCAAGAGGATGATCAAGGAGAGGGTAGGCCCACAGGTCAGTGAAGAGGGAGAAACAGTAACAGGAAACTTGGAAATGGCAGAGATGCTCAATGACTTCTTTGTTTCGGTCTTTACTGAGAAATCCGTAGGTATGCCTAACATAGTGAATGCTAGTGGAAAGGGGGTAATTTTAGAAGGTAAAATAAAAAAGAACAAGTTAAAAATCACTTAGAAAAGTTAGATGCCTGCAAGTCACCAGGGCCTGATGAAATGCATCCTAGAATACTCAAGGAGCTGATAGAGGAGGTATCTGAGCCTCTAGCTACCATCTTTGGAAAATCATGGGAGACAGGAGAGATTCCAGAGGACTGGAAAAGGGCAAATATAGTGCCCATCTATAAAAAGGGAAATAAGAACAACCCAGGAAACTACAGACCAGTTAGTTTAACTTCTGTGCCAGGGAAGATAATGGAGCAAGTAATTAAGGAAATCATCTGTAAACACTTGGAAAGTGGCAAAGTGATAGGGAACAGCCAGCATGGATTTGTAAAGAACAAATCATGTCAAACCAATCTGATAGCTTTCTTTAATAGGATAACGAGTCTTGTGGATAAGGGAGAAGTGGTGGATGTGGTATACCTAGACTTTAGTAAGGTGTTTGATACGGTCTCGCATGATATTCTTATCAATAAACTAGGTAAATACAACTTAGATGGGGCTACTATAAGGTGGGTGCATAACTGGCTGGATAACCGTACTCAGAGAGTACAGGCAGTCCCCGGGTTACGTACAAGATAGGGACTGTAGGTTTGTTCTTAAGTTGAATCTGTATGTAGGTCGGAACTGGCGTCCAGATTCAGCCGCTGCTGAAACTGACCGCCAGTTCTGACTTACATACAGATTCAACTTAAGAACCCCAAGCGTCCCCAAGTCAGCTGCTGCTGAAACTGATCAGCGCTGATTCCGGGAAGCCTGGGGCAGAGCAACTCTGCCTCGGGCTTCCTGTAGTCAGCGCTGGTCAGTTTCAGCAGCGGCTGACTTGGGGACGCCTGGGGCAGAGCAGCTGGAGTGCTGCTGGGTTGCTCGAGTAGCACCGCTCCTCGTCGCTACTGGACCAACCCAGCAGCACCCCAGCTGCTCTGCCCCGGCGTCCTGATTCAACCGCTGCTGAAACTGACCAGCAGCGGCTGAATCAGGACGCCTGGGGCAGAGCAGCTGGGGTGCTGCCGGGTTGGTCCAGTAGTGCCCAGAGCGGCGCTGCGGGACCAACCGGCAGCGCCCCAGCTGCTCTGCCCCAGGGTCCAGCAACAAAAGCCTGGTCTGCTGGGGGGGGGGCACACTAGCTGCGCCCCCCCCCCCCTCCGCAGCAGACCAGGGACACGGGGAGCAAAGCCGCAGTGGCAGCGGGGTGCCGCGCCTCTGAGTCTTTACTCTGGCAAAGCCTCAGAGGTGCGGGACCGCGCTGCGGCTGGGGCTTCGCTCCCGGTACCCCTGGTCTGCTGGAGACCGTCTCCAGCAGACCAGGGGCACCGTGAGCGAAGCCGCAGCAGCGGCGGGTTCCCGCGCTTCTGAGGCTTTTGCGGCTGGTTAGGCCTCAATTGGAGTATTGTGTCCAGTTCTGGACACCGAATTTCAAGAAAGATGTGGAAAAATTGGAGAGGATCCGGAGAAGAACAACGAGAATGAGTAAAGGTCTAGAGAACATGACCTATGAGGGAAGGCTGAAGGAATTGGGTTTGTTTAGTTTAGAAAAGAGAAGATTGAGGGGGGACATGATAGCAGTTTTCATATATCTAAATGGGTGTCATGAGGAGGGAGAAAACTTGTTCATCTTGGCCTCTGAGGATAGAACAAGAAGCAATGGGCTTAAACTGCAGCAAGGGAGGTTTAGGTTGGACATTAGGAAAAAGTTCCTAACTGTCAGGGTGGTCAAACACTGGAATAAATGCCCAGGGAGGTTGTGGAATCCCCATCTCTGGAGATCTTTAAGAATAGGTTATATAAATGTCTATCAGGGATGGTCTAGACAGTATCTGGTCCTGCCTTGAGGGCAGGGGACTGGACTCGATGACTTCTTGAGGTCCCATCCAGAGCTAGTATTCTATGGTTCTATGATATATGTAGGTACCAATGACATGCGGAAGGCTGAGAGAGAGGTCCTGGAGGCCAAATTTAGGCTTTTAGGAAAGAGATTGAAATCCAGGACCTCAATGATAGCGTTCTCTGAAATGCTTCCAGTTCCATGCGCAGGGCCAGGTAGGCAGGCAGAACTTGAGGAAGTCAATGCATGGATGAGACGGTATAGAGAGAAGGGGTTTATATTTATTAGGAACTGGGGAAACTTTTTGACTTGGGGGAGCTTATATAAGAAGGATGGGTTCTACCTAAACCAAAATTGAATCATATTGCTGGCACTTAGCATTAAACAGATTGTAGAATAGGTTTTAAACTAAGGGCTGGGGGAAGGCCAATAGGTGCGGAGGAGCTCATGGATCGGATAGAGACATCTCTTAGGGGAGAGTCATTAATAGAGATTCTTATGTTCTAGTGAGGAAGAGAAGATAGAAGATGATAAAATACGGGTAAGATCAGGGTCGCCAGGTATCCAGTTTTTACCCAGACAGTCTGTTTTTCCTGACCCCTGTCCAGTAAAAAACAAAACAGAGAATACCGGACATGTCTTCCCCTGCTGCGTCTGGCGTGGGTGGAGAGAAGCAAGGTGTGTGGGGATTCTTAAAGGCGCAGGACTTTTTTTTTTTTTTTTTTCCATGTTAGGGATTTTTGGTGAAAGCATCTGGCAAGCCTAAGATCAGATGAGAAACAGTCAAATGAAAAAGAGTAACATTTAAAAATATCAGGAAATGGCAGACAGCTAAATAGTGACAAACTTTAGGAGTCTAAATAATAAGATGGGTGAACTAGAGTGCCTGGTATTTGAGGATATTGATATAACGGGCATCGCAGAAACTTGGTGGAATAGTACAATCAATGGGACACAGTCATACCAGAGTACAAATATATCAGAAGGACAGAACAGGTCATGTTGGTGAGGGAGTGGCACTACATATGTAAGAAAATGTAGAATCAAATGAAGTAAAGATCTTAAATCAACCAAAATGTTCCATAGAATCTCTATGGATAGTAATTCCATGCTCTAATAATAAAAATATAGCAGTAGGGATATATTACCAATCCCCTGACCAGGATAGTGACAGTGACTATGAAATGCTAAGGAAGATTAGAGAGGCTGTAAAAATTAAAAAAATCCTCAATAATATTTGGGGATTTTAACTATCCCCATATTGACAGGGTACAATTACACTGTACATTATAATAATGACTTGTATTGTAGGTGTCTGTGGTATGCAGTTTGGATGTACTACGTAGTCTGGTGGATGTTTAATTTTTTCTGTTGCCATTGGCTGGTCTTTTAAAGGATAATCAGACTAGTTGATACAGGAATTTTGCATAAGAACTTCAGTGTCCACTGGGATTCTTATACATTTCAAAGGCAGAAGCCTGGCAGGGAATACAGGGCCAGTGGGGAAGCAGGAGGAGGGCGCTGGTCCTGTGCTCCCTGCCATGCTTCAGCCCTTGAAATGTATAAGAGATCTGCCTGGGCTGGAGCTCTTGTACATTTCAAAAGCAGAATCACAGCAGAAGTGGTGTGAGCAGAGACTGCTTCAGTCTCCGCTCGCGCTGTTTCCCGCTGTCTCTCTACCTTCCCTGCCCCCTGCAGAGATGTGGCTGGAGGGAACAAGCCTTTAAGCTGGCTCCCCTCAGCACTGGCTCCTGCTTTACCACCCCCTCCCCCCGCTGCCTCTCTCTGATAGAGGCAGTAAGGGGTGGTGAGGAAGCGATTAGTCGTATCACTAGTTGCCTATGCAATAAGCTTATGCTTATTGGATAGTTGACTAGTTGTTACATCCCTAGGTCAGTTGTCGTGTTGTGGCTCATACAGTGGGGAGCAGTTATTTCCATGTGTACTGCTACTGAAGTCATGGGACTGCTTATGTGAATAACTGCTCATAAAAGTCAGAGGCTCATAGTTTCTCCCCCAAATGATTTTAAACATAATGGACCGGGTGGTTAGCTGGTGCTAAAGGGGGGAAATCCATTGGCTCAAAGAGTGTCCCATTATGCAACAGTTCCATTCCACTTGCTGTTTCTTTTTATTATTGTCAGTGCTACACATTATGGAATATATTCTTCTTTTGGACTTTCTGCATTTCCATTTATATGAATGGGAATTAAAACACAATAGTAAATAACTGTCATTTTGTTTGTAACGGTATGGAAGTAGCAAAGGAAAAATATGTCCATAGAGTATCTTACTTCATATTATCCCTCATAATAGATAGCCAACATTTTTGAATCTTCAAAAACTTCAAATCCTAGAGACATGATTTTGTAGTTAACTCACAGGACTGTAAAACAGGCAATCTGATTTTTATACCTATCTCTGTGAAGAGTAATTTAAGACATTTATCATCTCCATACCTCAGTTTCCCTAATGGTCAAAGATGAAAGATAATGTTCTTTACTAGAGTGTTGTGAAACTGAATTTATTGACATCTGAAAAAGGTCTTTGGGGTCCCCAGATGGAAGTACAAGGTGTTATCATTGCTATAACTTGATTCTATGACGGTAATTTGGCTAAGATTTAGTATAGTGTCAATTTTCTATCTGACAACTCCTATGTCTAGGGACTGTGCCCTGTCTTTACGGAGAAGTGGACTGTTTGATTCCATCTCTGAGTACTATGACCCCACTGTGTTGTAGTACAGCACAATATAACCTTAGAACAAGAATAGTTTTCATTGTTAGCTGTGTGCTGACACAGTGAGATAAATGTACCAAATAGATTCTGTCCTCAGATGTGTAAGAGTGCCTGTATCACTGAATTTAACAATAAGTAAGGTTGGTGTGTTCAAGGTCAGAATTTGGCTGCTGAATACTTAAGTACCTAATCTTAAATACTGCAGTAAAATTAGGGTTGCAATTTTTCTTGGTGTAGAACTTGGTGGAGCCCTTCTGTAGTGGCAAGTGAATGAAAGGAGGTGAAATTGTGCTTGGACTTTAGTGTTTTAAGTTCCAGAACTAATTAGCTGTTCCAGAAAAGAGAAGCCAATGCTTATGGCTTTATCAGCCTTCCTTTCACACACCTTAAACAGAAAGGATCATTTGGATTTACTGTGTATATATACACAGGAGATTTTCAAGATTAAAAACAGGAATGTTGTTCTTAATCTTGCTGGGAACATTTTATTTTTTATATTTGATATAAAATTTAGTTGAAGGAAATGACTTCAGTTTAAATAGACCCCGTTGATACAGTACTTTTCCACTGAATTTACTAGGAGCTGTGAATGTGTTATAACAAACTGCACTGCAGGCTGCAGTATCTGATTGTCATGCCAGGAGCATCACTAGCGTAGAGCTAAATAGAGATTGGTGATGAAACTGGGTCAGGAAACAGGCCTACTGTACCTGCAGAGACTGCAGAATGCAATAGCAAAGAAACAGAGTGTCCACAGCATGGCACTGTCTTACAAAACATAGATGAGTAGGCTGGTGAGAACGTGTTTTGAGATTTTACATGGCTCATGTTAGAGATACTTCTGCTTTCTCCCTCCCCTTCCCGTTTCAGGGCTGCTGAAACAATTTTTATAGTGTGGGTGCTGACAGGCATTGAACCAAACTGTAAATCCTGTATGGGAACCACTTCAAAGCCATGGGGTGCTGCAGCACCCCCACACACCTAGTTCCAGCACCTGTGCCCTGTTTTTGTCCCCCTACCCTTCATGGCCATTTTGCCTCTCTGCTATAGTCCATAACATGTTGTCCTTTCTCCCAGAGTTGAGAAATATCTGGGCTGATTTCCTATAAAATAAGAACACCGTAGGTTGATTTTTGTATTGGGTATGGTGCTAAATGTTTTAAGATCAATTAACATCCTTCTCCCTCATCACAGCACATGAAAACTGTATGAAAGGTATGAGGCAACCTGGCCAGGAGTCTTGAGCAACCTGTTTAGAAAAATAAAAAGGTCCTTTTCATTCAGTTTGATTCACTTAACATTAGCTTTTTTAGATCTGTCATGAAGAATAAGACCATTAAACAAAAAAACAAAGGCGCTGCAAGGTCAGTAAAAAGCAAAGCCATTCAGGAGTGAAACACCACATCATCACAGAATGTGGTTGTTGCATGAATGGAGTGTTAAACATCAAACCTGAAGGGAGAGTGAAGACTGAGTCCAAAAAGAGCACTTTGAAGCTCTTTCCCTTGGGCATTTTGAAATGAGCCGTAAAAGAACTTTTAAAATACTCGTTTAGGAGTTGGAGTGAATTGAAGATGGGAAGCAGAAGAAACATTTATTATAGCCCCAAATAGCCCTCTTTTCTTGACGATTCGTTATTATTTTTGTATCTGCAACAAGATAAGAAAGCGAAGACCTAAAAAAAAGAACGTAAGTAAAACAACAATTAAGTGCAGGATTTTTTAATCCTTAAACTTTTTTTAAATTAAAGCTGACACTGGGTAGAGTGAAGGAACTTTTTATCATTAATTTTGTTTTGTTCTTGAGATTTGCTTTACGTGTGAAGCAACTAGGATAGCAGTGGGCAACCTAGGTTAGTGAGTAGGCTGCATGAGTGGACCTCCATCTCAGTGGGACATAAGATTGTTGTAGCCAACACAATCTCCCAAATTGGGTAGATTTGCAAACTGTGCTTGTATAACTAGAATTTGCAGGGTGTGCCCATTGACTCTTACAGCTAATGGTGTGTGCACTCACCATGCATCTAACTTCATGTGCTCTTGCTTTATATGTGTGCCAGTTTAGTAATACCACTAGGAAAAAAAACTATGAAGACAGAAACCGATTCAGTGGAATCTGGCAACTCTACCAGGGGCAACAGTAAACAAAATGTCTCACAGGCCTCATATAGAACCTGAAGGGCTGCATGTAGTCCATAGGCCGCACGTTGCCCACCACTGAACTAGGGAGATGGGAAACAACAAAAATAAGCATGTGCCTATTGCAATTTGTAGAGGACTGTACCACAATAACTAAAAGGGAAATTATTTTTAGTAATATTACTAAAATGTCAGAGACTGCCACGGATAAATGGAAAATGGGCTAGTTTCAGAGACAACCAAATTTTAGGCGGGTAGTCTTGCAAGGTGTTAAGTGCTTTTATCCCTGCAGTTGCTGACTTCGGTGGAAGTTAAGGACTTAATGCAAAGTCCACTGAAGAAAATGAAAGGCCTCCTTTTGGCTTCAGGAGGATTTGGATCAGGTATAAGATGAGGGAAGTGAGAGTTTTGGTGATAGAATCCAGGGTTTTTCTATATCGCAATCTTTGAATCTGAAATTGGAAGTGGGAGTTGAGAAGCATGAAGTTGTTGTGTGTAAAAGACAAACAGAGCAAGAAGGGAATTTAGCAATACAGTCCAAGAGCAAAACAAGGTGGAATCTCTCCTCTTCCTTCCCTCTGCCCATTCTCATGCTGCACAGAAGACAGTGATGGTAAATTAGTTGTTTTATTGAAATAACTGACGGGATGATGATGTCATTGGTCCATTGATTAAGTCCAGTTCACTGTATCTGGTGGCAAAAGCAGAATGTCATGAACATGAATGAAAAGTTATAATTTAAGTCGCCAAATAGAGCCACATTCGCAGCAATCTGCATTTATTTGCAAAAATAACGAGTATCGTGGCACATCTTGAATCCATGTGGCCAAATCTTAACATGAGTTGTTATGCATCCACTTCAGTATAGCCTGGCTAAGCAAATAGAAAGGAGGTTAGAGATGGTGCAGTGGCCGAAGTGCCATTTTCAGAGTGATGAAAGGGTGTGGAAGCCACTGAAAGTCACTTTAGAAAATAGGCTGTAGGAGCTTTGAAACATTTTCCATGTGTTTCTCAGTTCCTAGTCTACAAAATGGAAATATCACTTCCCTGCCTCTCAGGGATAATGTAAGGATCTATACATTAAAGATTGTGAAGTGCTAAATGCTCTGGGGGGCCACACAAATCCCATAGACAGATTTGGGAAACTGATGTATCAGAATGGGAGTGCACCTGCCAGCATGCACTTAATGTTTAAACTATATGAACAATTAAAATATGAGGGATACAGTGGAACAAATAAGATTAAAAAGCTCCTCTCTACCCTGACCCAATCACAAGCAATGCAGACAAGATCAACCTGGCAGGCTCCCAAAGGAAGATTATTGAAGCAGGTACAGTATAGCCTGTTATTACCCATCAAATTTGGCTGCACAGTAAGGGGCCACAAACATCACATGGAAAATGTGCGTTTCCATGGTTTTACGTATCATGTTGAACATATTTTCCTAACTGGTATAATACTGCATTTGTACAAGGATGTAACCCTCTTAAGATAACACACTTGAAACAGAATGAGTTATATACATACTCACAGGGCCGTGTATAAAATGGACAACATTTAATTGTACAAGAGTGTCACAGCTCACTGGGTGTTATTCCAAAATGCATCTGTCTCAGCCCCCGACAGCTTTTCCTTCAGAAAACAACTTTTGGTGTGTGCATTTCTGGGCTTCCACAAACCACTCCCAAGAAAACTTGCTCTACAAGAAAACAGGTCTCATATGTGGTTTCTCAACAGATGTGGATTTAAGTCTGAGGGAGCCAGTATGTTCTCTGGAATTAGCCTTGCCTCAGGATTTTAACTACTGTATTGGATGAAATTCTTCCAGTTGTGCTTACCACAGCTGTATTTAGTACCTCTTGTATTGATGTATGTTAAATGTCCTCAGCAAACTGATTCTGACCCTCCTGTCTGGAATGAACACTGGATTCTTCCTTCACTTCCTTTTATGGCACTAACATAATGGTGAAAGGAGGTGGGAGATTAGAGATCAATTACAACCTTTAATAGGTGTAGGGAGATATTTTGTGAAGCTGCAAAATCTATTGATATGAACAGAAAATTGTGAATCAGTCTATTTGACTTCTTTGCTTTTCCGTTTGATTTCTGTATTCTGGAATAACTCAATTAACTTCTCTGTACCGCTGTTTCCTTCTCTACAAAATGGGCATAGTATTAATTGTCCTACTTTCTGATGCACTTTCAGATCCACAGATCAAAAGGAACCGAATGTACCATTATCTTTTCATTCTATCATTTTGGTCATGGACCTTTGCAGTAGGCCCCCTGACATTTACTCTCATGAAGTATGCAATTGGCTTTCATTTTCTGAAAAGAGGGGAGAACAAAGCATTAAAATACGTATCTAACTTGTAGCATCAAGTATTGGGTTTTACAACTTTTGTGACACAATTTCACAGATATGCTATAAGTGGTTTCGATCACTGATGTGAAAATCGGCAGATTTTGTAGTCAATGGAGGAGAGCATCCCAAAGTTAAAGGCGAACAGCTCCATATAAGTAAAATCCTCCTAGTCAAATACAGTGGTAGTCTTTGACAAGAGCTTGGAAGGAACAGTTATTCTTTTACTATGAAAGTGGCATAGCCCAGTAATTGAACCAGATCTCCTAGATACCTGTTTAGTGCTGTAATCACAAGACAGTCATCTTTAATGCGCTCTCTTTGATAGGAATGATATTTGTATTGTAGGAACAGGAAGAAATAAATACACAAATTACAATTGCTCTTGAGGTTGGTGGGAAAGAATTGTTTTGGCATTCTTGCCAGTAATAGAGAGTGGGATGTACCTAAACATAGACTCTCTTCTACTCTGAGTGGATTGTATTTCCTGGAATTTGTGGTATTTCCTATCTCTTGAATTAGTAAGGTAAACAGTAGGTTCTTGCCTTTAGTTTTAGGAAGTCTGGTTTCAGGATTCATTTTATATAAAGAATAGACTGCCATTTCCCTATTTTTTCTCCTTATTTAATTTTTTTTCTGCCAACCTCATGAGCTTGTTAGAATTTTTGTTTATGTATTTATTAAAAGTGAGCTTGCTTGCTTGCTTATGCAAATTCTTCCTTATCTTTAATTAGTGAACTTTGACTTTGAGTATGTACAGATGTAGCTCTCCTTTACCTCTGAGCTGAAGTATCTCTGTGCATTCCCAAACCTTGGTCAGGGAGCAAAAGGATAGGACCAAGAACTGAATTTTCAGTTCCTTTATACTAGCCCTTCTTCTACAATTCTAAACTTCCAAAAATGCCATAATAGATTTGAAACAAAATAAAAACTATCCCCATATTTCTCTTAGGAAGCCATCATATTTTTTTCTCTAAATGGAGTCTCTCCTACAGTTCGTCAGTTTATATTGTATGCTCTCCCATTTCCACACTTGTTTTTAAGGTTTGTGAGTTTGTCTATATTATAGACTACCAGAGAGAGGCACATGGATGGTGGGACCAGTACAAGTACTCTGAGAAAGATTAGTCATGTCTCTAATGTTGAGATCATTGTAAATTTATTGAATGAACAGTATGATGAAAACAAAACATGAGACTTTTTTTCTAGAGAGTTAGGTTCTTGCTATATTTAGTTTTATCTGTGCCTCCCAGAGGTTACATCTATTAAAGATGGCTTCCGTTAGAAGCAGTAATTCTATTCATAAAATCTACTCAAAGCCTTAATGCAAAATCTATGTCCATGCCAATGATACAAAAACAAGCATGGTACTTGTGGCTGCGTTTTGCTTCTTTATCGTCCATTTCCCCTGGGGATGTTTGCTATCCTTAGAATTCTTAGTATTTCTGTACCACCTTTCATTCCCAGCCCATTTTTAAGGATGTACAAAAAGTTACAGTTCAGCAGATATTTGGAAGTCTAACAAAATTATCTGTCATTGTGCAGCATTCTGTTTTTACTGAATCCAAGGATTAAGATCATTTTTTGGCAAGTAAGCTTTCTAAAAGAAAAATATATATACCTGAATTCTGAAAAAGTATTTTATTTTAATCATGGCCCATTGTGACAGGAGCTGTACATACATAATATATATAAAGAAAGAGTGTCTCTGCCTTGGAGAACTTGTCAGGAAAGCTCTGGCAGTCATTGTGGATCATTCTCTGACAACATCCAGTCAGCGTGCAGTGGCAGTGGTCAAAAAAATGAAAAATGTTAGGAACCATTAGGAAAGGGCTAGGCAATAAGAAAACATCATAATGCCACTATATATCCATTGTACACCCATATTGTGAATACTGCATGCAGATGTGGTTGCCCCATTTCAAAAAAGATGTCTCTGAATTGGACATAAGAGGGCAACAAAAGTGATTGGGGGTATGGAATGGTTTCTGTACGAAGGGATATTTAGAAGATTGGGCTTTTCAGCTTGGAAAAGAGAGGACTAAGGGGACATATTATAGAGGTCTATAAAACCTTGACTACTGTGGAGAAAGTGAAAAAGGATATGTGGTTATTTACTCAGTCCCAAAACACAAGAACTAGGGATAACCCGATAAAGTTAATAGGGAGCAGATTTGAAACGAAGTAAAGGGAGGATTTCTTCACACGACACACAGTCTATATATAAAAGTCTTTGCCGTAGGAGGTCATGAAGACAAACATTATAATAGGGTTAAAGAAAGGAACTAGAAAAGTTCATGGAGGATAGGTCCATCGATGGCCGCTAGCCAGAATAGTTCAGACTAGAACACCATGCTCTGACTGTCCTGAGCCTCTGTTGGCTAGAAGCAAGGAGTGAATGTCAGGAGAGTGCCTCTTCTTTTCATTCTCTCTGACACACCTGGTATTGGCCACTATCAGAAGACAGGATACTGTTCTTATGTTCACAGAGGAAGTCTGTGGTGGAGCAAGTATTGGAACTCAGACTGAGGGTTTATCTATGCAGAGAATTAGCAGGTGGCAAGCTAGGACGTGAATTTACAGTGCACTAGCTTGCCACTCACTAACTGGCCATATAGACCCTGCTACTGTGCACTATAATGCATTCTGACGTATTCTCACCCAGTGGGAGCTGAAAAACACAGGATAGTCACAACTGGACAGATTGATGGCAGCTACCTTAGGGGAATTCTTGCTTGGTTTATTTTCTACTTTGTGTCAGTCTAATGAAAGAGTCTTAAAAAGCCCCAATCACTTTTAGCATTGTGTCAATGAAGGGTACAGGGATTTAAACATGTTTTAAACATTAAACTTATTGTACATTATTGATTAGATTATTCATTAGCACATTTTGAGTGGATACTTCCAGGAGTGAATCGTATACTTACATATCTCAGTACTTCTATGGTGGCCCTCATCAGTGTAGATCTTAATGCCTCACAGTCATTATCCTTACTCCTCCCCAGTGATTTGTCCAAGAACAGAGTGTCTGTGGCTGAACTGGGACTAGCACTTGATGTGTTGAGTTTCTACTGCCCTGTCTACTGTAGCATCTTTCCTTCCTGCATGGATCTTAGGTCTGTTGACATTTGAAAAAAAAATAGACGAGTGTAATCAGAGTAAGGGCATCTTGAGGGTGCTTGCCACAAGTTACCCTTGTGTCAGGCTGGCATATCATATAAAACCTTTGGATTCTGTATAGATAACTTTAGGTGTTGGAAATCCCTCACTTACTTGCTTTGAAAAGTTGGAGGAGGGATATAAAATGGCATCTCTTTAAAGAAAACAGACCAACCCCCCATACAAAAACCAAATAGAAACCTCCCAAACAAACTCAACAAGAGATGTTTCCAGCTGCTCAGGGGCATTGTTGATATTTTTGTGTCAAACTTATGCAGCATGATTGGCTTCATCAGGGAAGGTGCGCTCCTCCTGTACTGTGTACATAGTATTAGAGCTGTTAAAGCCACAAAGGGACATTATGATCATCTGCTCAGATCCCCTGCCTATCCCTGGCCATGGAACCTCACCCAGCAAGTCGTGCATTAATAGCAAGTTTTGCATCATGCCCATAAATTCTGTTTGAGCTATAGCTTATCTTTTAGAAAAGCAGCTAGTCTTGATTTAAAGACTTCCAGTGATGGAGAATCCACTACATCACAAAATAAGTTTTTCAAAAGGTTAATTATACTTTGACCATTGTTAGATATTGGAAATAATGTAGGATTTCCTGTGAATTTATGAATGAAGGCCTAGAAATCTGAGTGTTCCTGCAGCTCTTATTTTTTCTTTTCTGGGAGGAGTTAACAGAACTGACAAGGTGATTTGGATGCCTAATTTCTATTTTAATGGGAATTCAGAATTGAAATTGTTTAGTGGCTGAAATTTTCCAAGCTGACTGTCTTTCTGATGAAGCTTGAAACTTCATCATCTTCTAATAAATCCATACAGTGTATTTATAACCATGCAGTTGGGAGTTGGGTGTTTCTATAAGTTCAGTTGCTGATTGAAATATCGTTTTAAAAAATGGACTCAAATTGATACATTCATGATTTTTTCCCCTCATTTCATGTTTAACGTATATTTTAAATTTAGGTGCTACAGCACCATTGTTATTATTTAATTTTTTTAAAAATTTAGGAAAAGCCCTATTTGGTGTAATGATGAATGTTGAATTACTACTTCTCTTGTCTTTTTCAAATACTATGTTATGTAGTGACACTTGCCTTTCAACAATGGAGAGAGAAATCATAGCTGTTGAAAGTTTTGTGTTGTATTTTTCTGTCTGGTTAGTAATCTGCCTACGTACTCTCTATATTGTCATTTGGGTGATCATGGAGTTACATTTGCAGCTTCTTACATGAAGAGAAGAGATCACTCATCTTGTGGTGGTCACAAAACTTTTGCCTTATTTCAGTAGCAATAACTGATGACAATCAGTGATTTCTTAGTGTTGATATTTATTTTACCTTTTTATATATATTTTTTGCTTTTTCCTGTGTAGGGAGCAACAGCATTTTCATCATGGCATTTTGTCATAACTTTATGAATAGACATTTCTGTAACAGGGTGAATTTTGTTAGCACTTTAAACAAACAGAAAGATGCATGTTCCTTTGTTGGCAGAACCTAATCTAAATAAAACAAGACAAAGCAACACGGTTTACCAATCAGTCACCCAAATTGATCTTCATTACCAGTCTTTTTTTAATTATAGATGATGCTCAGAAAATGTTCATAATCTTTTAGGCAAATATGCTAGGTTCCATGTGTCCATGGAAGAATAAAAGAAGATACAAACGTGATGGGTGCATCTAGACTGGCAAGATTTTGCGCTAAAGCAGTCGCTTTGGCGCAAAAACTTGCCAGGTGTCTACACTGGCCGCTTGAATTTGCGCAAGAGCACTGACGTTCTAATGTAAGAATTCAGTGCTTCTTGCGCAAATACTTTGACGTTCCCGCTCAGGCATAAGCCCTCTTGCGCAAGAATACTTGCACAAGAGGGCGAGTTTAGTCAGGCACCTTAATTTTTTGCTCAAGAAAGCCCGATGGCTAAAATGGCCATCGGAGCTTTCTTGCTAAAAAGCGCATCTATACTGGGCACAGATGCTTTTGCACAAAAGCACTTTTTGTGCAAAAGCATTCGTGCCAATCTAGATGCTCTTTTGCAGAAATACTTTTAATGGAAAAACCTTTCAGTTAAAAGTATTTCTGCGAAATCATGCCAGTCTAGACGCAGCTGCTGTGTCTCAGAGATGCAAATCCCATTCTGGAGAGTGGTTTTGAGCTGGTAACTGTTAGAAACATAGACACTCCTGCTGTCCTTATTTAAAGCTGGCAATTGCATAAAAGTGAGAGAACAAATTGAAAATTGCAAAATATTATATTAAGTGCCATGTCATCATGTATATTGGCCATGTCTGCCATGAATGTTTTAAAAGTAATTTCAGCAGTAAATGGGGGTCCTTTTACTCTCCCCTTACCAGACATTCAGACCTGAAACTAAGTGTCAGCTAGTCCAGGTAGTGCTGTGTGCTAACCAATAGTCGGAAAGAAACCTTAGAGGGTGAGAAGCAGTTCAGTAAATTTTTTACGGTGATGCTGTTGCTAGGGAAACTGCTTCTATTGTGTGTGTGCTCAGAACAATTTTCATGAAGAGTCTGCCACTTAGATACTGCAGCATGGAAACACATCACCTTAAAAAAGCCCTCTGATTTGCCCCACCCCCGTTTTTGGTAGGATTGAGAACAGTGACATTTGGAAAAGCCTATGTTATCAGTAGGACCTCCCTTTTTTGTTTTAATTTGCTTCATAGTTCATGTGTGTCTTTCGCTTAACATGCCAAAAATGCAAGGAAAGCCAGTTTTATTCATTTTGTGTTTCTCTGTTTATCATTCCTACTGACAAGCCAGGGTGACTGGCAGGAGCAGGTAGAAAATTGTGTAATATATCCTGCCCCTTGCTCTGCAGATAGGGAGGAGCTTCTTGCAGTGGCAGTGCTGTAGTACTGCTGTGCAGAGAGCGGGGGTGGAGGAGGATGGGTGGATGGATGGGGGGAGGGTTTGAAAACTAACCACGCATCATATACTTTCACAGACCTGAGCTCCACAGGGACTCTTGCTGGATATGAGTGCACTGTTGGGGGGTTGAGGGGTGGGCCAAAGATCAGTCCGAGAGGGGAGGGGCTGGCACTGCTTATTGCTTGCTTCATTCTCTCCAATTTGCCTCCACTCATATCTCCAGGCACTGCAGAGATTGCTCCCGTGTTGCAGCTAAGGTACTATGACTAGTAATCCTAAAATTTATTTTGGGACTTTTTGTCCAATTTAAGGGTGTTATCTCTGATGTCCTGGACAAATGACGAATTGGGGTATTTTAAATTCTGCTTACCCAGTTCCCCCTTCTGTTCAGTTTCAATTGGAAGAGGCCTTCATTTCTTTCCCTAAGCTGCTGCTGTACTGGGTTGCTGTGTGTGCACTGAGAGAGAGGTGTCATGTACCAGGACACAAGGCCACTCACTGAATTTTGAGGCTGGGGCTCCTTGTTCATAACAAAAAAATATTGGGGCCAATTTAGTGGGCAGTAGAACGGACACCATGGAGCTGCCTCCCCTCTGCCATGGGGCCAGCTCCTGCATTAGGAAACCAGAACCTGCCTGCCCAGCTTCCGGCAGCTCAGATTTACTCTGAGGGATAGGGCATAACACTGTACCTTGGCAAGTTGGGCTGGATGGTGTGGCCTGCATGTGGCGTAAATTCAGCAGGTTAGGTACTAGGGCCAGCAGCTGTAGCGGGAATAGCTTCACAGAGTCTGACGGAGTATACCTGGGGAAAAAAATCTGGGGTGCCACTTTGTGTACATACAAGCAAGTTTGTGTGTGACCATGACACTGGTTAACGGCTACATGACCATGAAACATGGCAGATGCCCAAGCCCCTCTCACCACACACAAGGTGATTGTGTTCAACAGCTGTGATTGTGGGGGCAGTATCTATCAGTTCGATAAAGTGAGTGTTCAGCTTTTGTGCTGCTTGCCATTCACAATCATTTCTAATTGTTTTTTTATGAATCAGAAAGTTCCCAATTTTTACTGTCAGATGGTAGGCTTGTATGGCTAGAGCCTAGCCTGTGGTGCAGTGCATTCACATCCATAGTTTATTGGAGCAAGAGAAATGAAAAAGGGCTCGGGGAGACAGGAGCTGACCGCCTAACAATGAAGTTGTGCTTGGACAGCCGTTGGGTAGAAGCCAGATTTAACTTTAATGCACTACATAGCCCTCAGTCTTTCCCTTCCAAAAGAGTCTTTGTTGCCATGCTATGTTTTTAGACAGCATTTTCATTTTTTTGGTCAACAAAATTTCATTCATTTTTTTTTCTGTGTTGAATGCATTGTGCTGTTGGCTTGCAGGAAAGTGACAGCAAGGGAAATGAGAGAAACCTCTCTTAATCAGTAAGCACAAGATGGATGCTACTATTATCCACATTAACCTGAAAGAACCTTTGTCTTTGGGTAAGATGCAAAACAATTTAGCCTTTGTTGTTTTAGTCCATTAGGGATGTTAACGGGTAACTTGTTAACTGATTACCTGCTAAGCATCACCCTTATAGGGTGATGCTTACCAAGTAACAGTTACCCTAGGGTTTGGCAACCTTTTCAAACCAAAGAGCAAAACTACACCAAAATTAAGAACAAGTAGTCAAGAAAGAGCTTTATAAGAATGCCCAGTAGCATGACTGAAAATATACAATATAATATTATTGATAATTTATATAATGATTAATAATAGCATCAATGAAACATTGTACAGTAAAACTCCAATAGTCCAGCATCCAATAGTCCGGCACTCCTGATAGTCCGGCATCAAAATGGCAGGAGCCTAGTGAGTGAGCTTCAGCAAAAAACGAGTCACAAGGTAACAGCGGCAGCAGCTGAACTGAGCAAAAAGGGTAAAAAAGGCTTAAAAAAACTAAAACATTACAGTATACTGTATACAGTATGTACAATAAAAAGGGTTAAGAACACTTTATATACAATATACAGGCAGTCCCCGAGTTACGTGGATCCGACTTATGTTGGATCCCTACATACGAACAGGGCTTTTCTCGCTGTGGAGGATGGGGCCGGTGAGAAAAGCTGCTTTGCGTCTCCCTGGTCTGCTGGGGGAGGAGGGGTAGCACAGCTAGTGCGCCCCTCCCCCAGCAGACCAGGCTTTTCTCGCAGCGGAGGACATGGGCGGTCCTGCCGCCCGCGTCCTCCATGGCGAGAAAAGCCGCTCCTCATCTCCCTGGTCTGCTGGGGGGGGCCCAGCAGACCAGTGAGACGCGGAGCAAAGACGCGGAGGACGCGGGCGGCGGGACCGCGGCACGTCTCGGCGGTCCCACCGCCCGCGTCCTCCGCGGCGCGAAAAGCCGCTTTGAGTCTCCTTGGTCTGCTGGCGTCCAGATTCAGCCGCTGTTGAAACTGACCAGAGGCTGACTACAGGAAGCCCGAGGCAGAGCTGCTCCGCCCCGGGCTTCCTGTAGTCAGCCGCTGGTCAGTTTCAGCAGGGCTGACTTGAACAACTGGGGTAGAGCAGCTGGGGTGCTGCCGGGTTGGTCTCCACAGCGCCAAGGTGCGGCGCTGCGGGGACCTACCCGGCAGCGCCCCAGCTGCTCTGTCCCAGGCGTCCAGATTCAGCCACTGTTGAAACTGATCAGCGGCTGATTTCAGGAAGCCCGGGGCAGAACAGCTCTGCCTCGGGCTTCCTGTAGTCAGCCGCTGGTCAGTTTCAACAGCGGCTGAATCTGGACACCAGTTCCGACTTACATACAAATTCAACTTAAAAACAAACCTACAGTCCTTATCTTGTACGTAACCCGGGGACTGCCTGTATAATGTATACAGTATATATATGTAACCAGTTTATAGTACCGCCTGATAGTCCGGCATATCATATAATCCGGCACCACCTAGATCCCATAGGTTCCGGATTATCGGAAGTCTACTGTACTCACAGACTTTTAATGGGACTTCTGCTGTTGCATCTTTTCACACATTTCTTTGAAGTTTACTTCATAACTGGTCAAATTCAGGTTCAGACACACATTCAGTCATTAAATGAGTAATTACATGGGTTTAAACTTTTGAATTAATTTTTCATTTTAATTTAAAAAGTTGCATGTAGTTTGCGAATGACAAAAGAGCCACTTTTGGTTCTATGCTGAGCCTTACTTGGCTCAAGAGTCATAGGTTGCAGACCCCTCTGTTAACCAGTGCCAGAGCGGGGAGGGCTGCTCCAACCCCACGCAGGGCTGGAAACAACCAGGCTGGAGCAGCCCCTGCCCAGTTAACTAATTCAATGGTATTTTATATCGCTAGTCCTGTAACAGAATCCACTCACTGCTTGGCACCCTCTCTTGGCTAGACATGGCACAGCAGTTTTCTCTCTGAGCTAATGCCCATTGCTGATGGTCACTATGGGTATGTCTGCACTGCATTCCTCTTTTGAGAGAGGAATGCAAATGCAAACAAACGAAATTGCAAATGAAGCACGGATTTGAATTTTCCGCGTTTCATTTGCATAATCGCATCTGGCTGCTATTTCGAAATACCCAATTTTGAGATAAAAAAACGCTGTGTAGACGCGGTTATTTTGAAAGAAACCACTTCTTTTGAAATAACCGTTAAACCTCATTTTTTAAGGAGTAAGGGTTATTTTGAAAGAAGGAGCTTCTTTCAAAATAACCACGTCTACACGGCTTTTTTTATCTCGAAATAGGGTATTTCGAAATAGTGGCTGGATGTGATTACGCAAATGAAGCACGGGAAATTCAAATCCACGCTTAATTTGCAATTTTGTTTGTCTGCATTTGCATTCCTCTCTCAAAAGAGGAATGCAGTGTAGACATACCCTATGGCAATGCCTCATCTAGTGACTTGGTCCTTCAGTCATGTCATCGTGTAAAGGACGCCCCTTCCAACGTCACAACTGTCCAAACTGAATATTCCAAAAGGTCTTTAACACAAACAAAAAATCTTCCCTCTCTCAGCAGTATTTCCTCTGTCTTTGGCTCCCTTACTGGGCTCAACAACCCTTGTGATTGTCTTTCTTGGGGCCCCGCCCGGGGCCTTACACTGAACAGCTAGGGCTGTACTAACCTATTATTGCTGACACCATTATTGGACCTAACCATGCCAGTTACAAGATCAAGAACACATGTTCCTGTTTATCCAGAAATATAATTTATGCCATTATGTGCCTAAAGTGTCCGTCTGCTATGTATATTGGACAAATTTCTCAGACACTTCGCCGAAGAATCAATGCACATAAAACAGACATCAGGCTCTCTCACAGAGAGAAAACTGTTGCTTGACATTTTAACCAGACTGACCATTCTCTCAATGACCTTAAAATATGCATATTGCTTCAAAGGGATTTTAACTCCAGACTTCAAAGAGAAACCTCAGAACTGTCATTCATGCTTAAATTTGACACTTTATGTATGGGTCTTAACAAAGATGCTAATTATCTCACCCATTACAAAGATAGCTTCCCCAATTGTTACCTGAATGTCATTACCTCACATACACTAACCTTCCCCCCTCATCCCTCCTCTGTTCTTAAATCTGATTAGTCAATTTTATATGTGTTCACTTTTTTATTGTATCACTTTGGTATATATGGTCGTGCCAATTTTCTTCCACATATTGATCTGAGGAAGTGGGTCTGGCCCACGAAAGCTCATCACCTAATAAACCATCTTGTTAGGACTATGCAGCACTTTAAAGACTGTCTTTCGTTGTACCTCTACCTGTGCTGCAATTTTCCCTGGCCTTCTTCCTATCAGGTCTCTGAAGTTGTTCTCTGGGGGTCTCTATCTTTTCCTTGCTTAAGCAGGATCTCTCTGGGGAGCTTTTTCATGCTGTGTACTTTTTGCCTGGCTCTATCCTGTCCTTTCTCTAGTCGGGCTTTTTCCCCACTTAAACCTTGTTCTTATTATTGTGGCCGACTTCTGCTCTTTATGGGGAATTTTCCCAATTTCCCCTTAATCGTTTCTTGAAGTTGATTGTATATATTCTACTTGCAATTAGTTGCCGAGTTTATTTGATAGAGCTAACACAACTCAGTTCTAGGGGTTTTCCTACTTCATTTTAAATCAAATAGTTTTTCTTATTCAGAAAAGCTCATAAATATATTTTAAACAGATGCATAAGTCCCAGTTAGAGACAAGCTTATGTATTTTTCTGAGTAAAGATGAACTTAAGACTAATTGCCTTACCCTACATGGGAGGCTTATGAATCCTCAGTGTAGAATTGAAAAGACTGCCAATAGAGTTTTGCACCTTCTCTATCAGCTTCTTATAACTTGAACACTCTGCTTCACTATTTTTCCCTTCTTCCCCCCCATCCTGTATTTATGTTTGGATCTGGATTTTTAATACTCTATTCATCTGAAGAAGTGGGTTGTACCAATGAAAGCTCATGATACCTTCTACATGTTTTGTTAGTCTTTAAGGTGCTGCTAGACGATTTGTTGTTTTTCATGTTTTTCCAGTTACAAACTAACTCAGATACCCCTCTGAAGTAGAGTTTTAGAACATATTGGGAGTTTTAAAGGCAGAAAGAGGAGTTAAATCCCAGTGATCTCTCTTCCCTCAAAGTTATAAATAACATGATCAGTAGGAAAAATGGTAGAAATGAGTTAAGGCATTGCAGAAAAAAAAACACCCTACCAAACTTAAAAAACTTACAAAAGTAGAAGAGCCAGAGATGAAAGGAAAGAAAGAGTAGCATTAGAAGAGATTAAGGAAGACAAGCACAGGGAATTTTTGCTCAATAAATTGGAAATTAATTGTTCTGATTCAGATATGCTTTAGCTACAAATAACACACAATTCAGGAAGGTGAATGAACATCCGGAGCCTGAGTGCGTGTATTTGAATGGCAAGTCTCAAGTCTCTGTAAAACAGGGAACAATTTTTTTTTTATCTCAAACAGTAGCCTCCACAATATACTCCTCTGAGAATTGGAAAGAGAGGCCAACTCTTTCCAGAATGAGGGCTTCACGTTTTTCCGTAATAGAATTAGCTATATGCTGTATGCAGAGATGGCAAATTTCAAAGGAAGAAGAGATAATGGAAATGATGAAAATTTATACAAATATTAGGTTATTCATCATTTTTCCTGGTTAGTGGGCAAATGAAAGCAGGCTTCTAACATCACAAAAAAGGAAAGGCATTTCACATGAATTACTTTGAAGGATGTTGATGTGTGGTTCTAAGATACTGTGACAAATCAAGTTTTTCATTCTCCTGTGAAGAGTTCCTATTTCACCAGTAGGTGTGTTTGGAAAAGAGAAATAACTAACTCTAATCATGTATGTAGCATGCGTACAATTGTAAGCTTTTTAAAAAAATATCCCCTTCCTTTTTCTAAAAAGAGATCAATATATTTCCACAGTGGATTAATGGATGTTATTTATGTTTTGTAGAAGTGGTGTGTTCCTTTCTAAATTACTCATTTTAAAAGGTTCATTTAAAATGCAGTATAACTTAGATGTGTTGTCATTTTAATAGGCTGTTCTTCTTAATCTTTAATACACAAACTTGGCGCTGTTCAGAAAAATGTTTGAAAAATCATCTAAGCACACATTCTTTTCAACATGAACGAATTGTAGATAAGAAAACTCAATGTCAAGACTAGGAAGGGGCCTACAGGAACTTGGTGTCTATACAGTGGATATGATTGACATAGGCTGAGATACTGCATCAGTTCATGTAGCTATGCAGTGGAAAAGTTTTTCTATTGTTTAGTTTGAGTCTTCTGCTTGTAGACTATATTGCATATCAGACATAATGCCCTCCATTAAGCCCTGATTCAACAAAGCACTTCGGTATGAAACCTGATGGGAAGATTTGCATGGTTGGAATATTAGATCAGTTGTTATAACCTGTTAGTATTTAGGAAGGATCCAGTGGGTAAAAGAAGAGGGGGAGTCACATTCTGTTAAAAACGGCATTGCCCAGTTTCCAAGTCACAACTCAGAAACAATATTGATTTTATATGCTTCTAGATCAGTGTCCGAATAGACAAAATACAATATAGGGTGTTAGTTGGTGTCTGCTACATGTACAGATCACACTAGAGAACAGGATGAATGGCTTCTGAAACACCTACCTATCACATGTAAAGGGAAAAAAAAGCTGTATTATCACTGGGAACTTCAGTCATAAATCGTGTGAGTAACACATGGTGGAAGTCTCATGCTGTCACTACAAAAACAAACTTGGGAATTTTTAAATATTATAGATGACTATTTACTAACTCAAAAAGTATTACCTCTAACACATAGAATGTGTTAAAGAGGAACTGATCACAGAACTAAAAGTTAGTGGCTATTCAAATGCTGCTTCCAGTGTGTATTCACGGGTCGATGCTCTATGCTCTAAGCTCTATGCTCCTGAGACTGGAGTTTTGGCATAAGTAGTGTTTTCTGTAGTCCATGCTCTGAACCAAGGGCAGCTGCTTTCCTTGTGCTCTGAACCAAGGCCATACTGGTATTGCATGGACTGTCGCCACTCCAGTTCCTTCTTACCACCACATGGCTGGAGTTTGAATTCTTTGGGCCTGTTGTGACCTTCCTCTATTTCCAATACCCATAAATGTATATTGTAAATAGTTTAAAATAAGTTATGTTTTAGTATTTTTACAGCTAGTATTAGCTAGTTAGTGCTCCCATTTCAGGGAGCTTCTCCTTGCAGAGACGGACTATTCCCAGAGTCCTGGGGTTTAAGAGCTGTATCTCCTGCTCCTATTCCTTCTCCAGGAGCACTCTTGCCTTTATTGCCTTGGAGTTTCAGATGGCTGCCAAGTGCAGCATCTGTTGCTCTTTTCTCCCTCAAACCCATGAGGGACATGCCCCCTGTTTGTGTGAGCACCATGGTGGAGAACACCATGAGTTCCTGGGCAGATCCAGAGAAGGGACACCCCTTGCACAGTGACCTTAGACTGTGAGCAGTGCACCTCTGATTATGAGCTCTGGAGTACAGGCTGAAACAGTAAAGTCTAAGAGACCCTTTCATGAGAGGTCATGGTCATGTCTAGTCTCATGACCACAGGCATGAGGGCAGATCACTGTACAGGCGGGAAAAGGAGCCCTCCTCATCTCGGCCTTCAGGAATTAAATCTGTACAAACTTTCTGTTGAAAAAGGAAAGGTGCAAAGGAAGAAGAATCTGGTGGTATCACCTCTAGTTCTGCCTGGTAGGCCGAAAGATCAATACTTTTCATTCCTGTCTGGAAGCTCCACATTGGACTTCTATTTGATGGTTCTGGTGCACTCCAACTGGAAATCATCTGAATACCAGACCATTGGATATCCTGGATCTGTCAGTTCCCATCTCAGAGACTGCATGAGCTCCATGAAGGACTGAAGACTTTACGTCACTAGATGATATTTTTGCTCTGCCCTTTCCTCATTCCCCTCTTCTGTTGGGTCCAGTCCTCTTTACAGATGTTTCTACCCCAAAGACCTCTTTGAGGAGAAGAGAATCCTCCCCTTCCACATCTACAAGTCAGAGAATTCTTCCACCAGTATCAGTAGTATAACTGGAGCCTGCCTTTTCATCAAATGAATCCAGTGCACCCGAGAAGCCTTCTCCCTGAGGGAATCAAGCCTAGAAACTAGAGGAAGTCTTGGAGCCATCTTGCTTCTCCTGGTTATGAGTACCCAAGGGGCCATTGGTACCCTATGCTTTGCGGATCCCTCCCTGTCACTTAATCCTTCCTACTCATTGATAATGGACTACTTTGATCCATGCATCTATCTTCCTTTTCCAGCCAGCACCAACTGGCTCCATTGGAATTCGAGAGGAAGAAATCAAACCTGGTCCACCATTCATGAGAGTTACCATCCTTCTCACCCACTGAGGCAGTTTCTACATCATCCTGTTTCCTGTCTGATGACCACAGGCAGTACCAGGTACTGTTACAGAGCATGACAGCTGAGCTCCAGATACCTCTTGAGGAAGTCCAGGATGCACAACATGGTCTATTGGATGCTCTACAGCCCTCTGGCCTGAGGAGGTTGACCCTCCCAGTCAACAAGGCCATTTTAGAACCTGCCAGGTCTGTGTGGTATACCCCAACTTCTCTACCCCTACCCGGAAAAGGGCTGAAAAAAATCCATTTGCCAGCTAAAGGAACAGAGTTATTTACCCACCCAGTGTCCAGTTCTTTAATGGCACAGGCAGCTGGAGAGAGGTCTAGGAGACAGCACTGCAAGATTACACCAACTGACCAGGGTGCTAAACACCTTGATATCTTGGGGAGAAAGGTATTTTCATCAGTGGGCAGAGTTGCTAACGACCAGGTGTTGTTAGCAAAGTATGGCTTCCTAAAATATTCCAAACTTCTGAAAGTCTGAGACGGACTTTGCTGGGAAGAGACGGCTGAATTCGGGCCTCAGACAGTGAACTGGATATAACACCAGTGATAGTGGTAGTATCATCTATGACTCTATTGTGAAAGAAAATACTTTGAAATTGACTTATGGACTCAAATATGCATAACTCAAAGATGCTTTGGACAAAATTCCTCACGTAACTCATCCATATTAATGTCTCAGTCTGCTGGACCTATATATCTCATTTTGGTGCATGTGTCACTCTTGTATGTAGAGTTAGGAATATGGAGTATGCAATGATTAATGGTTTTACATGTGCAAATGAAAGCTATCCAGGGTGTTTCCCTCAATGTCTGGGTGATCACCTGTAAACAGTTTCTTTTGTCCTTTAAGTCTTAGCAGTGGATGGTCTTAGGAAGCCATGTGACCTTCCTAACTGGTAGGGGCTGACCAGGTATTTTTCCATGGACAGGAGAATGTAAAACAGAGAATTCCAGCCTGAAATGGAGGCAAAGTTTTTCAGGTCTTTGTCTTTGGTTGGCATGGGCACTCCCAGGAGAATGAACCAAAGATCCCAGGAGAAAAAGGAACTTCCCTGGTTTAGAGGCTTAGCTGGAATAAAAACACTTGTGAGGTGAGTTTATAATAAGTGTGAGTGTGTATTAGAATTAGCTATGCGTTTTTTGTGATTTTAAATTTGTAATTCACTTTGCTCTGCCTGTTTTCACTTGCAACCACTTACATTCTACTGCTTGTACTTAATAAAATTACTTTTATTTACTATCAAGCCCAGTGTAAATAACTGTTATCTGGGGGAGCAATCAGTGTGTACATCCTCCTTTCACTGATAAAGGGGGCTTACCTAAATAATTCTTATGGGGTTCTGATCCCACGTGGGGAGTTGTTTCCCTGAAGCTGGGCCCAAAACTTCACTTTTCTCTGTTTCATTGTCTTTATTGCTCCTCAGGTGAGGGTGGGGGAGTGAGGGTGGCGATCTCAGTTCTGTGCCTTGCGTGGGGGAGACCAGGTGAGCTGGCCCAGCAGGACAGGGAGGTGAGAAGCCCCAGAGAGCAAGGAGGCAAGTGCCAGTGGCATTGTCAGCACTCCGGGAAGCACCCCTGTGACGGGCTGACCCCGTCACTCGTGCCGGGTCCGCGCGTGTGTGCGGCTCGCAAAGAGCCGGAGGAATGCTGGCTGTGCTGCCGCGCATGCTCGGCAAGCCCGCGGCCGCTTTTAAGTGCGGCGCCAGCACACCTGGGGGAGGGCGCACCCGCTGAGCGGAGAGGGACGCGGAAGACGCGGGAGACGCGGGAGGGGGAGCATCGCTGGACAGGGCTGGGCTGCGGCCGGCAGGCGTGCCAGCAGCGACCACACCTCGGCCCCCCCGCAGAGAGGGACTGGGGGAGGTCTGGAAGAGTGTACCCCCGCCTAGCACGACAGGACCTCCGACGGATGAGGGACATCTGGGAAGAGGGACATCTGGGAAGAGGCCCGCCAAAGCCACCTGGAGCCCTGCAGAAGCCCGCCGACTGACGAGGTGCCCAATGCCCCGTTCCCGGTAGGGCGCAGAGTCGGGACGGTGCCCCGCCTCGTAGGACCAAAGGGGACCCCCCCGACGCCGGAGCAATCTATAGGCAGAGGGCCCCAGGGTATAAGTAGGAGGGTGCGAGCCCACCGGGACTTCCCGGTACGTGGGAACCCTACTACGCCCTATAGGCCTAGAGTAAACAGACCGAGAGTAGGGGAGGACCCCTCCGTGAACAGAACGCGGGCCCACCCTACCCCACACTCTTGTGGGGTTAAGAGGGAGGGGAGTGGTTACCCCCGTGACAAACCCCAAGGGATCTTCTGTGACCGCCCCCTGTCACATTACTGTTAAGTGAAAAGGGGAAAAGGAATATTTACGTTCCATGTTAACATTCAGGGCGGAGGCAAGAATAGTGCAACTGGATTTATAATTCATAATGAAATTCAATCCATTAGCTTTGTGAACAGAATCTATCTCTTAGTCCCAACAGTATTACATAAAGTGAAATAAAATACACGAGAGGAAATAGCAGAGCAAACCTCTCTCCCCCTGTCCAACTCCCCCCCCCCCCCTTTCCACTAATCCTACTCTGTGCAGTGTTAGGACTCTGTTCTCATACTGTACAGGTGAAGGAAAGTTGTTTCAATTTAAGTTTATCTTCAAGAGTGTATAGGCTTTTGCATTTCACATCAGTGTTAAGAGACTGCACTGTTGAAAGGACCAAATGTCAGGAAATGGTAAATGTAAGGTTCCAGAAGCTCCATTAACTCATCCATCCATATTGTATATAATGTGTATGTTACAGTAGGAGTTTTACAATATGTTAATGAGGTACATCGTTAATCTGAAATTGGAAAATGCTTGTAGATGCTTCATGGTTTAACTGAGGTTCTCATGTCAGTGTTAACATTTTCAATTGCTTTTTAACTGCACAAATTTTATTCAATTAATATCTTATTTGTGTTTTTGAAAGAAGAATCCAGTTCCAAAATTCATTAGTTCTGTGGTTTGACTCGTGAACAGTTTCTTGCAAAGCAGGGTTGAGCAGGGTAGCAGCACAAGTGTTTATATTCTGATGGGGCATCTTTGCAGTGGAAAAAGCCATCTTAATGAAATGAAAGCTTAGAATCTTAGATTATTATAGAATGTAGCAAAGAAACTAGAGAGGTCTTAAAATCTCAAGAAATATTTTTAAGCCTCTAGTATTCTCCCATCCCTGGCGTTCTGCCAGTTGATTTTATTTAGGAAGAGTTTGCTGTGTGTTTTTCAAAGTGACATTTGACAGTCTGTATTGTGCATATTTTCCCAGCCAGAGAACTCTATCCTCTGTTCCTGCTTATGATCTGCAAAAAGAATTTGCGGTGTTTCCATGAAGAGGGGGTAGGATTTTAGAGATCTGCAATTTTAGTTCTGTAACAGACCCACTGGGCATGCTCAATAATGATGCATTTTCCAATCACTTTTTTAAATTTTAAAAATGTTTCCCTTAAAAAGAGCAAATTGTAAATTCCTCAGTAAGGATCTATATATTTCCCAGTTGCCATTCAATTCCAGGTTTTGATGCTGTTGTTTCTTAAAAATGAACAAAACTCAGTGTTAGAAAAGTTTGTGTGTGTGTTTCCACTCACCCATTACTGAAAAGCTTGCTTGGATTTCCACTCCATTGAAAATATTGCATTGAGGCAGAAACTGATGATGAGCATTATCTCAGGTTAACTTTTAGGAAAATTATTTGTGCATTTCAGAGCATGGGACCTATTTTTACAAATTTAGTTTTAAGTGGGTGCAACCAATCTGATTATAATAAACAGAGAGTTGAGGAGAATGATACTCCCTGAAATAGCATTCCTGGACAGGCTTTGTTCTTGGTTGTTATCAGCAGGGCTCGCCAGCCGCGCCGTCTGCGATCTGCGCGTTCGCAGATCACCCAAACCCGGATCTTCCAGGTTACAATCTGCTAGCCTGTGGCGAGTAGATTGTATTATTTGTCGAGCCCTGTATTTATTGTCAGAATAAAGTGAAACCTTTGTTATCCGGCACTCTGTTAACCAGAAAACTTTAACTGGCATTTCTCCCAGCCACAATACTGTCACATCTTCAGGTGCACGGGCCTGGCTTGGTTTACCATGATTTGCTTAACAATTTTTTATTTATTTGATTTGATTTAAATCCAAATAGAAATGTGAGACCAACTGCCTCATGCTACAAAACTACCAATATTAAAAACTTGAGTTTTACTATTTTTGACCATTGGTTTTTCCACCCTCAGATAACCAGAATTTTTAGATAACCGGAACGCCCTAATCCCTGAGGCCGTGTCCACACTCAGGGGTTCTTTCGAAAAAAGTAGCCTTTTTTCGAAAGAACTTCCCCTGCGTCCAGACTCAAGCCGCGTTCTTTCGAAATTAAATCGAAAGAACGTGGCTTTTCTTTCGACGGCGGTAAACCTCGTTTCACGAGGAAGAACGCCTTTTTCGAGGGAGATCCGTCGAAAGAACGTGAGTCTGGACGGGGGGAGCCCTTTCTTTCGAAATTATTGGCCTCCAGGAACAAGCCCTGGTGGACAATCTGGGCCATGGGTTGCACGTCTGTGGTTCCTGGCTGCAGCCATTCCTTAAAGGGACAGGCGCACCCTCACAGCCACTTGTTGCAGACAAGGAGCCAGAGCACACGGTGACCTTGCTGCAGCATGTCACAGCCCCAAGAGCGTCCTGGCCCTTCCACCGAGCCTTCTGGGGACCCAGCCAAGGGCTCCAAGCGCCGGGCACCATCCTGGTCCGGCGCAGAGATCAAGAGCCTGCTGGAGCTGTGGGGAGAGGAGGAGGCCTTACAGGCCCTCAAAAGCCGGCGGCAAAACGCCGACATTTATGGCCGCATGGCTGAAGCCCTGGCCCAGAAGGGCCACTACCCCCGCACACAGGACCAGGTGCGCTTCAAAGTGAAGGAGCTGCGGCAGGGCTACGCCAAAGCCAGGGAGGAGAGCTCCCGGTCTGGGGCAGCCCCCCACTACTGCCCCTACTACTCAGAGCTGGACCAGATCCTGGGTGGCAGTGCAGAAGCACGCACACCACGGCGGTTCGTCCAGTCTGGATTGGCAGACCCGGTGGTGGACGCTCCAGAGCGGGAGCTACAGCAGCCTGGAGACGGGGACATGGGCCCAGAGGAGGAGGACACCGAGGAGACGGCGACCCTCACCCTGGAGCCAGTCACCCAGACCTCTGAGGCCTCCCAGGTGTCATCTGGCATGGGAGAGGAAGCAGCAGGTGAGTACAGTGAGTTTGTGTCACACCCGGGGGGGGGGGGAGGTAGGTGGGTGGGTGCACAGTGGGTGATGCACAAGGGAAACCTGTCATGCTCAGGCTGATGCCCAGGTCTCTCTCTCTCTCTCTCTCTCTCTCTCTCTCTCTCACACACACACACACACACACACACACACACACACACACACACACACACACACACAGAGTGTGACCTTCAGAATGTCTGCTTCCCCTGTCTCAAGGGAGAGGGCATGCCCTTTTGGACAGCTGTTGCACACATGACTGATTGTGATAGAAATGTAGCCGTGTTACTCTGATCTGAGGAAGTGGGTCTGGCCCTGGAAAGCTCATCCCCTAATAAACCATCCTGTTAGTATTTTCAGTGCTACAGAGTCCAGTTTATAGGACTGATTGTGTCTTCTTCTTTTCCTCCACAGCCGGACCAGCCGTGGAAGAGGGCCGCAGCACCCCAGCCCCACCTCCATCTCCATCTCCACCTCGGAGACATGGGAGCCGCAGACACAGGCGTGTGTACGCCGACATCCTCCGGCAGCACGTCGAGGCTGTGCAGGAGCAGAACGCCATCCTGCTACAGAGGGCGGAGGCAGAGGAGCGGTGGCGTGATCGGCTCATGAATGAGCTGGTCCTGCAGCGCACGGTGCTGTACGCCACCCTGAGGGAGGTCAGCGGCTTGCCTGCTGCTGTGCCTGGTCCTGCTCCTCCAGCACCCCATGACCCCACCCCACCAAACCCCCCTTCCACAACAGCAGCCCTTTCCCCCCTTGGACCTCCCTCTCCCCCAGCCCCCCCCAGCTCCCCAGCCCCTCTCTCCCCCTGGCCCTCCTCTCCCCCAGGCTTCCACGTCCCAAGAGCCCCCCAGCAGCCAGCCAACCGACAGGTGCATCACCCGATTCCGTAGCCGGGGAGCACTCCAAACACGAGGCCCAGCCAGGAAAGGGAAATCTGCCAAGCCCCGTTCAACCTGATCCCCTTCCCCCCTCCAGGTTTCCAGGCCCCTTCCCCCCTCCAGGTTTCCAGGCCCCTTCCCCCCTCCAGGTTTCAATCACCCCCATCACCCCAGTTAAAGCACAAACAAAGGGTTAAAGGAACTGTTTGTTTATTGTATATAGTTTGGCCACAACAAAAATGAAGAAAATTTTTGTTATTTTGCCACATTGTTTGATAATATGTACAAAATTATAAATAAGTAAAGAGAACATTTTATTTTGAAACACACCCTGGTGTAAGTGATGTGTCCAAACTGGGTCAGGAGATGGGTTGTGGAGGGAAGCTTCTATTGGGGGCCAGGGCCCAGTCCCCAGGCAGAAGCCCCTCAGTGCACTCAGTGGCCTCCACTGGAGAATTGCTCCTGGAGGGCCTCCCGGATGCCAACTGCAGACCGGTGAGCCTGGCGGATGGCAGCTGTCCGGGGCTGGGCAAAGAGCCTCTCCTGGGCATCAGCAGCTCTCCCCCACCCTGGTAGGAAGGCCTCCCCTTTCCTCTCCACGAGGTTATGGAGGACGCAACACGCGGCCACCACCTCGGGGATGTTGGTCTCCCCCATGTCGAGGCATGTGAGCAAGCACCGGAATCTGCCCTTTAAACGGCCAAACGCACATTCGACCTGGTTGCGAGCCTGGTTAAGGCGAGCATTAAACTGCTCCTTGCTCGCATCCACCTGGCCGGTGTAGGGCTTCATCAGCCACGGCATCAGGGGATAGGCGGCATCAGCCACTATGCACACCGGCATGTGCACATCCCCAACCGCAAACTGGCGATGGGGGAAAAAAGTTCCTGCCTGAAGCCTCCGGTACAGGTACGAATTCCTGAAGATGCGGGCATCGTGTGCCCGCCCTGACCACCCAACACAAATGTCCGAAAACTGTCCACGATGGTCGACCAGGGCCTGGAGGACCATAGAAAAGTAGCCCTTTCTGTTTATGAATTGGGCTGCTCGATGGGGCGTTGCACGGATGGCAATGTGTGTCCCATTGAGCGCTCCTCCGCAATTGGGGAAGCCGAGGGCAGCAAAGCCGGCCATGACGCTGTCCAGATCCGGTAGACAGATGAGCCTGTTGAGCAGCTCCGAATTGATGGCCCTCACCACCTGCAGAACGAGACAGACAACAAAGTGTTAGAAGGGGTGCCTTATGTCTTAGGAGGAGAACCCACCGCCCACCTTCCCTCTCAAACAAACAGCCCGGGAATCCCCTCCTCAGAACCCCCCCCCCACAATTCAGGGTGAATGGAGGAGCTCCCTCC
This sequence comes from Pelodiscus sinensis, assembly GCF_052426305.1. Taxonomy (NCBI): domain Eukaryota; kingdom Metazoa; phylum Chordata; order Testudines; family Trionychidae; genus Pelodiscus; species Pelodiscus sinensis. The sequence continues at coordinate 113,869,115 of NC_143056.1, read as the reverse complement.
CACTCCCACTCCCACTCCCACTCCACTTGGCCCTTCCTGACAGTCTCCCTTCCCCCCACCCCAAACTGTGACTGTCCCCAGACAATGACTTACCTCCATCAAGACGGCCCCGACAGTAGATCTCCCCACTCCAAATTGGTGTCCCACGGAGCGGTAGCTGTCGGGGGTTGCCAGCTTCCAGAGGGCAATGGCGACCCTCTTTTCCAGGGGGATGGCGGGCCGCAGGTGGATGTCTTGCCGTTGCAGAGCAGGGGCGAGCCAGGTACACAGCTCCTGGAAAGTGGTCTTTCTCATGCGGAAGTTCCGTAGCCAGTCTTGGTCATCCCAGATCTCCATCACGAGCCGGTCCCACCAGTCAGAGCTGGTGTCAAACCTCCAAACACGCCTGTCCACGAAAAAGTTCGAGGCAAGGGCAGTGTGGCTGCCGGACGGGGGAACCCCTCGTCCCTCTGGTCTGGGTCCAGCTCGGGAAGGAGCCTCATGATTGTCTCACGAAGATGCAGCAACAGCTGCAGTATGGTGGTGTGGGGCCCTCGCCTGCCCAGGGGCAGCTCTGGCTCCATGCCACAAATAAGGGTCTGCAAGCAGAAAAACCTCAAAAGAAAAAAGCTGCTGGGGTGTCCCAGGAAGCTGAGCACTCCAAAGCAGCACTGCAATGCCTTGCAAAATTCCTCGAGGGACAGCAAAGGCAGCTGCAGGAGCAGAGCAACGGGTGTTCAGGAGTGTCCCTCTCACCACGCGTCTCTGCAAAGGGCAGGCAGGCAGCACCCGGAAGGAAATGCTGCCCCCATGCCCTGGCAGAAGCAGTTCCGGGTGGCTTTCAATTTCAAAAGAGCGTCCGGCAGTCTGGACGCTCTTTTTCGAAATAGCGGATCGATCTTTCGATCCGCGCATTGTAGTCTAGACGCGCTCTTTCGAAAGAGCCTCTTTTGAAAGAAGCCTGCAGTCTAGACACAGCCTGAGTGTGGTAGATTACACAGGTTTTACTGTACAATGAGCCATAGTCATCCTAGGTCCTATGTGGGTTTGGATTCAGCTGAAGCCCTTAGGAGCCCTGTTGTCCGCAAAAGTGGACAACACTGGCAGGGAAGGGGCATGGCTGTGCAGTGCTGGGGAGGGAGGGAGGATGTATTGATACACCATCCCCCAACTACCTACGACCTCAAACAAAGAATCATTCAATATATTTTTTCCTAGTAACTGTACAATAGATGGGGCTGATCATAGACTTGTTACCAAATTTAACAGATTCAGAGAAGCTATGGAAACTAGCTCTCCAGACAGTTACATAGTAACTGGGCTCATCCGCTACGGGATGGTATCTCAGGTGCGGACCCTCTTTCCACTATCTAATCACCTGTAGTGTCAAATCTCAGGGGAAAAGGACACGTATAAATAAAAACTTAAAACTTTAAATATAGTGAAAACCACAGGACTATATTTTTGGACATTAAATTTAACAGATATACATTGAGGGGCAGTCCCCCAATGTTCCGGTAACTACACTTACAGAGTCCAATGGCGCAGGGGCAACTGTGGTGGTGCTGGTGACCTACAACCATTAGGCTAATTGAAAGCCCTCAGGGAGGATCTACCAGGAGTCCCTCGGCGGATGATCCTGACGCTTGGCGACCTTCTAGTCTCTGGCTGATTTAGAGCCTCAGGCGAGGAACTACCAAGGAGATCCCTCGAAGTGCAGATTGAGTGCGGCGGTGGTTGGTTCGTCTTCCACGAAGCCTCTGGCCTTCGACTCCTCTTCTCCGCACTTCGGAGCGGCAGGATCAGTCGATGGTAGACTCTGTTCCTATTCTATACTAAACCTATCCTAAAATAAAACCCTATCTAGATCACGATGCGCCCGCCGGACAAGCTCGATGACGGCCGATATGCTTTGCACCGACGCAGCCTGCCGGACACACTCAACGACGATATCTAACCTGTCTTAATTACTAAACTAACTAAAACTAACTAATCCTAATCTAAATGAGGAAGTCTGATCTTCCGTCAGCTTCATTCATTAAGAATTCTTTACAGGACCACTTTCATACCACCTAGGACCAAGATAGATCTCTCACTGTCTCCTAACCTAGAACCTATCCCGACGCAAGCAGAACCCGACGCAACGGTGTCTGCTGCGTGGTAAAGACCTTTATACCCATGCCTCATGAACATACATGAGACCGCAAGGTTTAAACTGATTGGTTGCCACATGATGCCTTTTACAGTAATTGGTTAACAGCTCATAACAAACTAATACAGCTGATTGGTCACTTAACGATGCTATATTAGCATATTTTAAATTGATTGGCTGACACATCATATCACACATCCCCTTATATTCAAATCTTAACAGGTAACTGGCATACCTGTGGGACATGTGGTACGTGACATAAACCAAACCAGTGATGGATACCAGATAATAGAATTCACTCAAAATGGAGTTTTGGCAGCCATTTTGAAAGACCACCTTTCCAAATATAAGACAGTTAATTGACATATATCAAATATACTGGGCATACAGACTTTTCTTGATCTTTACACAGTTCCCTTTTTCCCAAGGGTACACAAGTTACATTACACTCTTCCTTACACAGTGGTTACAATTGTATCCAATCATATGGTTACATAACTAATTGCTACATAATCATTTGCAACATTGATAACACATGGGCATTGAGGTTAGTTACAGACTTTACTGTGAAATTTCACTGTCTTTTCTTGTTAATATCTTCTTGGTTCCCAGGATGAGTGTGACTGTCTCTGGCAGACTCTGGGGCTCTTTTCTAGTTACACATTTCCATTATTTCTCTTACACCAAGACCATTCAGTCTCTGTCTTGTTATGTAAGCTCCCCTAGCTCTGGCAGCATTCAAGGTGAAGCTGTAAAATATTATCCGTTTGTAGAATGACATTACAGTCTCTATCCTATTTATAACAGCCTAATATCTTGTTTTTTGGCTGCCATTGCCCATTGAACAGACATCTCAAGTGAGCTGTCCACAGTGACATCCAGCTCTTTTTCCTGGGAGGTTCCAACTAATTTAGAATCCATCAATATGTATAGTTTAAATTATTCCTTCTAGTATACATTCTCTTACATCCCTGTACACTGAATTTTATCTCTCACTATGTAGCCTATTAATCTGGTTTTCTTAGGTCATTCTGGAGTGCCTCACAATCCTTAATCTTGACCTGTCTAAGTAAGTTTGTGTTACAGAACTTTGCTATCTATTTTTCTTTTTAACAGTATTCTAACTAGCTTCTTAATTACTCCCAGAACTACAGAGGATGATCCTGCTTCATTGGAAAGATTAAAAACAAAAGAATTACCACAATATAAATTGTGTGCTTGTGTACAGAATATACCAAGTGTGTATGTATTCTGAAAATATCTTTAAGTGTTTACAAATGGGATTTTTATTTTCCTAATCAAAACCTGGTACATGTAGAAAATTCCATGTGGCAGGTGTGGAAAATAAGTGAGAGAATTCTTATGTATAATTGTATTGCAGTCAAATACAGCCCATCATTACTTTCTAAATCTGTTCTGGAGATTCTAGAAAATGGGAATTATATCAAGTGTTATGAGAGAAGTCAGAAATTATGGGGAGCATGGTTTCTAATAGCAGGGGTATAGGAAATATAAAACAGAGTTGGATGAGAATTAAATCAAATCCGTTTCTTAGTTATCTGTATATTAATGGAAGAAGTATGGGGAATAAGCAGCAAGAACTCATAATATTAGTAAATAAACACAACTATGACATAGTAGGCATTATAGAGACTTGGTGGGACAAAATACATGACTAGACTAGTGATCTCGATGGGTCAGGAAGGAGAGCTGGGGGAAAAGAGGAGGAGATATTGCCTGATATATTAAAAATGTATAAACTTGGACTGAAATTGAGATGAAAATAAGAGACACACTTGTTGAGAGTCTCTGGGTAAGGTTAAAAGGGGTAAAAAACCAAAGGTGATGGTAGGGATCTATTACAGACCACCTAATCAAGAAGAAGAGGTGGATGAGGCTTTTTTTGAACAACTAACAAAATCATCCCAAACACGGGAGTTAGCTATGATGTTGATGGGGGACTTCAACTATTCAGACATCTGTTAGGAAAATAACACAGCAGGGTACAGATTATCCAGCAAGTTCTTTAAATGGCTTTAGGGTTTTTTTTTTTTAAATTTCAGAATGCGGAGATAGCTACCAGAGGCAAAGCTGTTCTAGATTTGATTTTGACAAATAGGGAGGTATTACTGAGAATTTGAAAGTGGGTAAAAGTGATCATGGAATGATAGAATTCATGATTTTAAGGAATGCTGGGAGGAGAAACAGTAAAATGAAGAGAATGGATTTCAAGAAGGCAGACTTTAGCACTCAGAGAGCTGGTAGGTAAGCTCCCATGGGAAACAAGTCTAAGAGGAAAAACAATTGAAGGCAGTTGGCAGTTTTTCAAAGACACATTATTAAGGGTTCAAGAACACACTATTCCATGTGTATGAAAGATAGAAAGTGTGGGGAGACCATCCTGGCTTATTCACGAGATCTTGAATGTTATAAAAATCAAAAAGGAGTCCCACAAAAAGTGGAAACTAGGTCAAATTACAAAGGATGAATATAAATGAGAAGATTTATCCAGCATTGCTTGGGTCCTTCAGGGCAGGGGGCAAAGAGTGTTGGGGGGGGGGGAGAGAGGAGATAGGGCAGTGTGTGTATGTGTGGGGGGGCTCCTGGCAGGGGATGAGGGTGCAGGAGTCAGGACAGGGGCTTTGGAGGTGGGGGAGCTCAGGAGAGGTCATGGGGTTGCAGGAGACAAGGCAGGCTCAGGAGACAGGGCAGGAGTCAAGGCAGGAGATTGGTGGTGCAGGACTCAGGGTATGGGGTGTGTGGCTGGCAGCTGCTCCCTGCGGCCAGCCTTGGACAGAAGGAGGGTCAAGCTTAGGCTGGCAGGGGCTGTGCTGCCTAGCCAGCAGCTGCCCTGGAGCCAGCTGGAGGAAGCAGGGGTCACGTTGCCTGGCCAGCTACAGTCCGGGGCTGTGCTAGCTTGATACTTCCTGGTGGTTATTGTGGAGTATAATTGTTCCCCATGCTTGCTGCCCCTGTGTTTGCTGCCTCACTCGTCATTATGCAATATAACTGTGTGTCGTCGCAGCCCTCCCTTTCTGTTTGATGAGAAACAATCACATTCTGTTCACATCCCATTGTCCTGGCACAACCAAACCTGTACCTTGCTTTATGATAAGAAGAAGCTACATACCAAATTTGATGGTCCTAGCTCTTACCATTTAGGAGTTCTTAAACAAACAGACTCACATCCGTCCAGACTGATACACACACACAAAATCTCTCTCAAATGGGTAATAGATAACAAAAAAGTGTGTAGGGGCAAAGTTAGAAAGGCCAAGGCATAAAATAAGCTCAAACTAGTTAGAGACACAGAGGGTAACAAGAAAACGTTCTGCAAATACATCAAAAGCAATAGGAAGACCAAGAACAGAGTTGGCCCATTACTCAGTGAAGACGACAAAACAATAACAGAAATTGTGGAAACAGCAGAGGTGCTTAATGACATTTTAGTTTCAGTTTTCAGCAAGAAGGTTCGTTGGTGATTGGATGGCTAACATAGTGAATGCCAGTGAAAATGGAATAGGTTCAGAAGCTAAAATAGGAAAAGAACAAGTTAAAATTACTTAGGTTATATGTCTTCAAGTCACCAGGAGTGTTCCCAGTAAGCTGATCTCTTGGGTGGCTACCCAGGTGAGATTCAAATGCCACCCAGCTGATTGGCAGAACACTCAAAGCATCCACAGCCAGCACCATGTGTTTCTACTAATGGTGCACATCCACATATGCCTTGGTTCACATAACAAAATTAATTCCACAGATGCATGGAAACATCAGAGGGAACACTGGTCACCAGGGCTTGATGAAATGCATCTTAGAATAATCAAAGAGCTGTCTGAGGAGATATCTGAGCCATTAGCTATTATCTTGGAAAAGTCATAGAATATGACATAGATTCCAGAAGACTGGAAAAAGGTAAATATATTGGCCATCTATAAATAGGGAAATAAGGACAACCGAGGAAATTAGACCAGTCAGATTGACTTCTATACCAAGAAAGGGTTGGAGCAAATAATTAAGGAATCCATTTGGAAACATCTAGAAGATAATAAGGTGATTATTAACACTCAGCATGGATTTGTAAAGAACAAATCATGTCGAACCAACCTGATAGGATTGATAGAGTAACAAGCCTTGTGGATAAGGAAGGGGGAAGCGGTAGATGTGGTTTATCTAGACTTTAGTAAGGAATTTGATACTCTCTCACGTGACCTTCTCATTAACAAATTAGGGAAATACAGCCTAGCTACTATAACATGGGTGCCTAACTGTTTGCGTAGCCATTCTTAGAGAGGTAGCCATATTAGTCTGTAACCTAAAAAACAACGAGTAGTCCTGTGGCACCTTGGAGACCAACAAATATATATATATATATATATACACACACAATCATGAGCTTTCCTCGGCAAAACCCACTTCTTCAGATAAGATGGGTCAAGATCACCTCATCTGAAAACGTGCTTTTTGCCTGTGAAAGCTCATGATACTATATATCTCTAACTCTGTCTCTATTTGTTGGTTTCTAAGGTGTCACAGGTCTGCTACCCAGAGAGTAGTTATCAATGGTTCAGAATCATGCTGGAAGGGCATAATGAGCAAGGTGCCATCAGTTTTGGGACTGTTTCTGTACAATAACTTCACCAATGATTTAAATATTGGCTTAGAGAGAACGTTTATAAAGTTTGCAGATGATACCAAGCTGGGAGGGGTTGCAAGTTCTTTGGAGAATGGGATTATACTTCAAAATGATCTGAATAGACTTGAGAAGTGGTCTGAGGTAAATAAGATGAAATTCAATAAGGACAAATGCAAAGTACTACACTTAGGAAGGAACAATGAATTGCAGACACACAAAATGGGAAGCGACTGCCTAGGAAGGAGTACTGCAGAAAGTGATCTAGGGATCATAGTGGACTACAAGCTAAATATGAATCAACAGTGTGAAACTGTTGCAAAAAAAGGAAACATAATTCTGGGATGTATTAACAGAAGTGTTGTGAGCAGGACTCAAAAAGTAATTCTTCTGCTCTTCTCTGAGCTGATTAGGCCTCAACTGGCATACAGTGTCCAGCTCTGGGCACATTTCAGGAAATATATGGAAAAATTGGAGAAAATTCAGAGAAGAGCAACAAAATTATTAAAGATGTAGAGAACATGACTTACGAGGGAAGACTGTTTGGAAAAGAGAAGAGTGAGAAGGGACATAATGGCTTTCAACTACCTTAAAGGGTGTTACAAGAATAGGGAAAAAAATTATTCCCCTTATCCTCTGATGATAGGACAAAAAGCAGTCGTCTTAAAATTACAGCATTGGAGGTTTGGGTTGGACATCAGGAAAAACTTCCTGTCAGGATAGTTAAACCCTGTAATAAATTGCCTAGGAAGGTTGTTGGAATCTTCATCATTGGAGATTTTTAAGAGCAGGTTAGACAAACACCTGTCAGGGATGGTTTAGATCAGGGTGGTCAATAATTTTTCATGGGGGACCACTCCAAGATTTTGGGAAAGTGGTTAAGTGCCACACTTCTCTAGGGAAGGGGTGTGGGGTTTGGGATGGAAGTTGGGTGCAAAGAGAGCATGGGGTAGGAGATTGGGGTGCAGGAGAAGGGTGTGAGGTCTGAGAAGCAGTTTGGGTGAAGTAGGGACTTATGATCTGGGGCTGAAGATTGGGGTACAAAGTCTGGGAGGGAGAAGTGGTGCAGAAGTGAATTTTAATCTGAGGGAGGAGTGCAGAAGGGGGTGCAGGGTCTGGGAGAGAACTGTGACCTGAGGTGGGATGTGTGTGCAGGGGATTTGGGTGGTAATCTAGAGCAGGAAGGGATGGTGACTTGGGGCAGGGAGTTGAGAAGTGGGAGGGGCTGGGGTGCAAGAGGCAGGGGCTTGGATGTCAGAGGCAGGCTCTGGCCAGGGGAGTCACTCATCAGAGGCAGCTCCCGGCCAGCAATCCAACAGGGTCCCCGAGACAGGCTCCCTCCTGCAGCAGCCCCAGACTGCTCAAGGAGGTTCCTTCCATGTGTGGCTCAGTGGTGCACATCCCTTAGGGGGTGAGAGAATTTGTGCACTCCCCCATTCCCAGGCCAATCATCTTAGCTGGGGGCGGGAGAGAGTGCAAAATCTGTTCCCCTCCTCCTGCTCCCTATGTCAGGGGGCACCTCGCTGTTCAGAATGCCTAGTGGCTCCCTCTAGGCCAGTGGTTTTCAAACTTTTTTTTTCTCATGACCCAGTTGAAGAAAATTGTTGGTGCCCCCAACCCAACATAATTATATATTTTGAGATCAGGGTCCAAGGTGGAGCCGGTGATGAGAGGTTTGGAGTGAAAGAGGGAGCTCCTGGTGGGGGAGGGCTCAGGGCAGGGGACTGGGGTTTGGGCTTACCTCTGGCTACTCTTGGTCAGCATCACAGCGGGGGTGCTAAGGCAGGCTCCATGCCTGACCTGGTAGTATGGACCATGCTGCATCCCAGAAGCAGCTAGCAACAGGTATGGCTCCTAGGCCGAGGTGTGCAAGTGGCTCTGCGTGCTGCTCTCACCTGTAGGCACAGCCCCCAGCTCCCATTGGCCAGACAGGTGAGGGGCCTTCCATAGCACCCCTGCTGGTCACCTAGTTACCCTACAGCAAGGCAGCTTAGTACCTGGCATTCCACAACCCAGTACTGGGTCACGACCCATACTTTGAAAACCCCTGCTTTAAGTGCCATGGAGCCACCACCGTTTTGAGCAGCCTGGGGTTTTGGCAAGGTGGGCTGGATCAAACAGCTTGGCAAGGCAGATCCAGCTTGGGGGTCATGTTTTGCCCAACCCTTGTCTAGATGGTGCTTGGTCCTGCCATGAGTGCAGGGGGCTGGACTTGATGACCTCTTGAGATTCCTTCTAGTTCTATGATTCTATTTCACAAATGCGGATATTTACTAGGACTCATACTGATCTGTGATCAGCCTACGGTGATATTATAATAGGATCATCTATTTAACAGTTAGAATTTTTAAAATGTTCTTTTATGGATTTCATATCTTGCAGAACTGACTTTATTTTGTAAGGACAAGTTGCCTTGTGAATTGTGTTTAACAGTCCCACAGAGAATAAATGCCTTCTAGTTCTAAGATTTATTTATGGAAATTCCATAATTAGATCTTGAATTTCAACACTACTATCCTACTTTGGATATCTGGTGTTAACATTTGTCAGAGTTGTATTGATCTATTTGCTTTGTCTTAAACCCATTCTTTCCTCCCCTGTAATTTGTATATTATAACATAGTATAAAACTATTTACTTCAAGGGGAACAGAGTTAGGTCAGTGTTGGGCACGCCTGAAAGCCTCACTCCAAATGTTTTAAATTGTATAAGCTGTATTTCTTCTAATGCTTCCAAGGTTGGTATCACAAATATGAAATGAGTCTATGCCTTAGGGTATGTCTACACTACCACCCCAGTTCGAACTAGGGTGGTTAATGTAGGCAACCGAAGTTGCAAATGAAGCCCGGGATTTAAATATCCTGGGCTTCATTTGCATCTTGCCGGGCGCTGCCATTTTTAAAGCCCCGGCTAGTTCGGACCCCGTGCTGCGCGGCTACACGCGGCACAGACTAGCTAGTTCAGATTAGGAAGCCTAGTCCGTGCCGCGTGTAGCCGCGCAGCACGGTGTCCGAACTAGCCGGCATTTAAAAATGGCACCGGCCGGCTTTATGCAAATGAAGCCCGGGAAATTCAAATCCCGGGCTTCATTTGCAACTCCGTATGACTACATTACCCCCCCTAGTTCGAACTAGAGTGGTAGTGTAGACATACCCTTAGTTAGCCCTGTAGACCAGTGTATCTAGCACTCTTGATTACGATGTCTTATGTTCCAGCTTTTTAATTAAGAAAGTGTTCACTCTTGAGTAAGAAAGAGGCATGATTCTCAGACTACATAAATGTAAAAAAAAGTTTGAGTCAGAAGGGCCTTTTTGTTTCAACTGCAGACACATTTGTGACAGGATCATCTCTAAGTAAAAGAGATTATTGCACAGTATATTTTCTGAATATAAGCTCTACACATGTGCATACTGAAGGCATAAACAAATCTTAGGCAGAGGCTGTAATCTTGGGTATGTCTACACTACCCCCCTAGTTCGAACTAGGGGGGGTAATGTAGTCATACGGAGTTGCAAATGAAGCCCGGGATTTGAATTTCCCGGGCTTCATTTGCATAAAGCCGGCCGGTGCCATTTTTAAATGCCGGCTAGTTCGGACACCGTGCTGCGCGGCTACACGCGGCACGGACTAGGCTTCCTAATCCGAACTAGCTAGTCTGTGCCGCGTGTAGCCGCGCAGCACGGGGTCCGAACTAGCCGGCATTTAAAAATGGCGCCGGCCGGCTTCATGCAAATGAAGCCTGAGAAATTCAAATCCCGGGCTTCATTTGCAACTCCGTATGACTACATTACCGCCCCTAGTTCGAACTAGGAGGGTAGTGTAGACATACCCCTTCTTACACCAAACCTCTTCATCATTGACACCTAATCAGAACATGGTAATACTTAAACTAGCATTCCATTGTTTCAACCCTTCAAAGATAACTTTATTACATTTAGGGTAATGTAATAAAGAATAACTTATATAGATCATCAGCTAAAGTAACACATATTACAATGTAGAAGACAGGGAACTCTGTTGATCTTCTGTCTGTGTACTGGGCCCGTCACCGCATATAACTTAGTAAAGACCAAGTTGTGCTGCCTAATTAATTACCTGTTGCTAGTGCATGAATTCCTTGCACTGAAAAATGGAGTTGTGAACAAACAAGCCAGGAAAAAGGAAATTTGAAGCTGATACACAAGTACAGAGAGGAAAAAAATGATCCTACTTATGCAGGAAAACAAAGCAAAGAATAAATTGTCACACCTGCGCAGAGAAAGAAATTGCAAGTGGATATGTCTTACCATTGCCCCGGTACTAGACTTTGATAGCCTGAAAACTAACAATCATGGATTTAAAATGCAGCATTACAGTGTGAAACAAATGTACCTTGTTCTACAGCTGGGTAGGAATTTATTTGTGGGCTGCCTAGATCAGGATGGCATTGGCAAGCTGCTACCACTTTGGGGAGTGATCCGACTTCATCCTTGCCCAACAGCTGTGTTTCCATGCAGATAGATGACTGTTCTAATTCAGGTGCTAAGCAATACAGCCAATATGCCTCAGCAAAAGACTTCACAATACTAAACATGCTTTATGCTAATTCAGTTTTCAAATGAGTATGTGCTTAGCAGTAGTCAGTGTGACGTAGTGGGGGTACCTGGCTGGTTTCTATGCTGCTGGCTCTGGGGGAACCCCCACTGGCTGTCGTGGGGACCACGACCCAGCAAAACAGGATGAGTCACTATGCAAACCAGTGGCCAGACACCCCCCATGGAGAGGAACAAAGGAAGGTGGAATGCTGCCTTGGCTGGGGGGCAGGGCTGGAAGTTAGTGAGTTGGTTGCTGGCTGTCGGAGGGCATGGAGGAGAGCCTAGGGGAAGGGGCTGGAGTTTAGGGGCCCAGTCTCCCCCATCTCAAGGGGGCCTGAGGCATCCTAGCCCAGTTCCTGTGACCAGACTACATCTGTGCTGCGCTGTGCTGGAGGAGCAATAAACCACCCTCAATTCCACTGGCTGGTGCAGTCTGTTTGTGCCATTTCGGGGTGCAGGAGACGGGGAACCCCCAACGCGCCGTCACACTCAGCATGTTACTTTCCCCAAAATCTCCTTTTGAGACTTGCATTAAAATGCAGGCTCAGCTGTCTGTGTCTGTTGCATGTGAATCCTTTCTTACCTAGAACTTTTCCATTCATCTTTGTATTGGGAGCTTGTGCATTTATGGAGACACTTTATTTATTTATTTCCAATAAGTTTGCTGCGGGATGATGGATTGTTACTAAGTGCTACCCAAATATAGAGTCTAGGATTCAAGAGGAGAGAGTTATGTGACACCCTCAAGGTAAAAGCACCATTTGTTGGAATGGGTAAAGGAGCAGGCAGGCAATGGAATTCATGGCAGCCACATGCCTGCAGCTGTACTGGAGAATAAATGAACCAAAAAGCCTCTTTGCAAGATGAGTTATGTGGTATATAAAACTTATACTTTCCCCAAATGTTTATTTTGACACATTTTAAGAAAGGAGGAAGTAAAATGTGCTGTTTTTTTCTGTGACTTGCATATTAAAGCTGGTGCTAACATATTCCATTTGGTTTGATGTGTGTACATTTGTAAGACTTGTGCTGGCAACAGGGTGCAATCTTTGTTTCCCTGAACAATCAATGGGTTACATAATTGGTTTCTCAAGGCCCAGTTCCCTGAGTTACATTTCAAATCAGTATAGGTGGCAGCAGTGTTGTGCTTCCAGTGTCCTTCACGCTCCCTTCTCTAGAACGGTGGACTTCTTTTCTGCAGGGACAGTGTGCCCATAGAAAGCCTCAGTCTGCAAACCAGCAACTTCTGTGGGACTATTAATGCAAAAGAGGATGTGCAAAATTGGCCCAAATGTGTTTAAATGAGACTCCCTTACTAGTTATTTTTCTCAGCACCATTCATTGGCCGTCATCTTCCAATGGCATTAGTGAGTCTCGATGACTGTTTGTGGGTGCCCAATCTGATACACCTCTAAAGGACCTGATTTCACAGGGTGAGTGCTCCCTGTTTTCTCTGACAAACAGACCCTTTTCAAGTAACTTGGACACCCTGCGAGTGAGGCATTCTAAATCAATAGGCCCTTTTGAAAATCCTGACCTTTGGATTTGGTCACCAGAGGACATTACAGAGCCAGTTTCTACTGATTTTTTTTAAAGTTGAGGAGACAAGCCCCTTTAAGGTGTCTCACTTCCAAAATTTCCACTTGGTAATGGTGTCTTATAGTTTGGGTGCTGATTTTTAATACATGATATAAGGACTGTCAGCTCCTCCAAACAAATGAAAAACATGCAAGAAAAGAGAGAGACATTCCAACTTGTCGATATTTGAGAATGCGGCTGGTTCCTTTACTAAACTGATGAATGCTACAAAATCCAAGTAACTCTGTGGTATTAAGTATCGTTGCAGGCCATGTGTGCCAAATTCTGTACTTAGTTACATCTCTGTTAGTCCAGCAAAACTCAAGTAACTCACTGAAAGCATTTCAGTACATGAAAGATTAGACTGGCAGAAAACAGCAAACACTGGAGAAAGACTGTAAAATTTCATGATTATTTGGCCCTCACAATTTTCCACTGACATACTCAACAGCAGGGAATGGCATTAAACTGCTGCTCAGGGTGGGGTTATATACTCTGATGCTGCTAGTCCTTGTTGCAATAAATTGCATTTAGCCTGATAGTAACCAAAGAATGTGACTAGGTTAGCAAGCTACCTTTTCCTTATTAATCAGGAGTCAAGTGATCTGGAAGAGGAACACAGAGTTCCTAGTGAATGATCATTTGAAACAAGACTGTCTCACTAGTTAGATTCAGGATCCCCCCCCCCCCATCAGTAGAATTCTGCATTCAAAATATAGTTAGTCAGTATGTGTCAAACAGTACAAATGAGTTACCGTACAATTAATCAAGGGCACGAGGGAACTGCACGAGGAAAGAATGATTATACTGTATTACATAAACCTTGATCTTTAGTCATCTGCAATCTCTCTGTCAACTCTTATCATTCGTTTTTGGCTTCTAATCCATGGAGGAATAAAGCTTTTCTCTGCTTCTGGCCTTGCTGGTTTCCTTAATGAGGCAAGATCTGTCAAGGAGATCAAGACACTCTGTGGTCAAACATCCATACCAAATCTTAGATGAAAGAATGTTTTTGTGTTCACCTTTTTGATCTTTTCTCCTCCCCTTACTTCATGCTACAGGGTACTGTCTGCAGAATAACCATCCTACAATGTACTAAAAATCAGAGTGGCAGTGACTGCAATCCAAATGAAAGTCTTTAAACTTTATGTCTTCATTCAGGTTTAGAAATTGTACAGTGAGTTTTCAGGCTTTTGAGACTGTGTACCCCTTTCCTGTGTAATCTACTGTTTCCCTCCAGCTGAGATAGGATCATAATATACTGATGATTAAATTTCCAATCCTTGCTAAATAAAATGCACTCACTGCCATTACAGGAGTTTTCACGTTTATTCCCTGATAAGAGCTCATGTACGTCAGAGGTATGTGTACCCCAGTTTCAAAACCGCTGCTTTAGTATAATAGGAACTTTTCTACAAAGGGACGTGCTGACATTCAAGAACTTTTAAAAGCTGATGTACTGTAGTGAGCATGCCTGCACTGGGTGGGCCATGGATTAGATCGTCTTATATTTCCTTTCTATTTAGACATCCATCATTTTAAAATTAATGCACAGGCTAGCTAATGGTATTTAGCCTTATTATCGTGATGCCGAACATGGGATGTTATGCTGTTCTTAGATGCTGAATCTAACTAAAACATAGGTCCTAAGCTACCTCTTCTTTGATTTGTCATGGTCAATGCTCAGAAGCCTTGGAGGCTCATTCTGGATAAGTGCTAAAATGTTTAGAAGCTTGCCAGCCTGCTTGAGATCTTCTCTCTCTTTCACCATTCACATCACCATGTCCAGCTTTCTCCCTCCCTTCTTCTAACTCACTATTCTATCCCTCCTCCCTCTCTGCAGCTCCAGTCTTTCCTCCCCAAGAGGGCTCTGACTAAATGCCCTCACACATGGAGGGGAAGAAGTGGGAAAAGAGAGAGAGAGAGAGAGAGAGGCTGGTCAAGTAGTTTGTGCCTCTGGAGATGGAGGGTTCTATTCCTCTGTCTGTCATCTTGGGAAAGTCACTTAGTCCAGTTTGTAAAATGGAAAATAGCTCTTCCTTACCTTACAAGGTGGCTGTGAAGATAAATACAGTAAAGACTGTGAGGCACACAGATGCTGTGGTGATGGAGATGATATAAATATCCAAGGGTATGTCTGCACTACAGAGTTTGTCAGAAAAATGGCTGTTTTTCCGAAAAAACCTGAGTTACGTCCACACTGCAATCGCATTCTTCTGAAAGTAAATCAAAAGAACAGAGGTGTTTTTCCGACATTGGTAAACCTCTTTCTATGAGGAAGAAGCCTTTTCCCAAAAGAGCTCTTTCAGGAAAAGGTACATGTGTGGTTGGGGAAGAGGAAAAAGCACAGGTGCCCTGGTGGCCACTCCATCCGTAGTAATCACAGCTTGCATGCAAGATATCATTCATTCAGTGTGGACACTATCTTTTGAAAAAGCAGATCTCTTTTTCGATGCGCTTTTGTGTGTGGACACTCTCTTTTGAAAGAAGTTTTTTCAGAAGATCTCTTCTGAAAAAAGGTTTTTCCAAAAAAAGCCTGCAGTCTAAACATAGCCTAAGAGAGATCCTTCCATCCTGGATCCAGGAAAGGAAAAAAAAAAAGAACTCCCCATAACTTTTCTTTTTCTTCCTCACATTTTGTCTGACTCTCAAAAGCCTCTGACTTGAGTTACCATCTCCCTCTCACACTTTCTTATCAATTTGATAATTAAATATTTAACTTACTTATTTTTGTATATTTATATCCAGTGGTACTACTTTGTTCTACCAGATCTCAGCAGCGAACCTGGGTCACTTAGAAGATCAGAGCGTGATGAGGAGAGTGCCAAGGAACACAGAATGCTATAGGATGTGATGGTGTTAGCTTTCCCTCAGGGTTAAGGAGGCCACTGTGCTGCTGATGTCTTTTCAGCTGAGATGCAGAGCAGGAGAGGCCCGATTGCTAGTGATCATTAAAGATGCAGGGAGTTGATTAGTAAGAGTTATTGGTATTAACCCTGAGGAGTCAACAGCATTTCAGCTTGAACAGTTAGGTTCCATCTGCTTTTACAGTTTCAATTGGAAAATATGTCCTTTCTTTCTGCTTTCAATTGTGTGTTGCTGTGCATTGTTAAACAACAGCTGCTTTCTACCCAGAAGTGGCTGCATTTCAGAATTGAATCAGATGTTCCTTAATTGCACTTTCCTTTTCTCACAGGTGTATTGTGAACCTTGATAAGTTGTGTATTGATTTGAGACCTTTATGGTATATAGTGGTTAAAATAAGTCTATATGCATGTATACAATCACTGAAACACTCTTGGTTAGTTTTGTTAGTATAAGGGAAATTTTAATTGGAAGTGGAAAATAGGCTTGTATTGTCTAATATTCCAAAAAGGCTTCAATAACTTCTAGAGATTTATTCTTACTCTTAATATTTGTGGTTCTTTGTCAATTTAACTATACAATGTAACATCATTGCACAACTGGAAAATAATATTGAGAAAAGAAGCTCCAAATATTCTTGATTTCAACATATTTATCTATCCTCTAGGGATATACAGATGTCTGCTAGAGTTTAATTCCTTCTGTAGTACAGAAAAAAATAGCTAGAAAACAGTGTCTGTTGGGGTAAATACAAGCATGGCATTACAAAACTATAGCCATTGTTGAATTAGTTACACCTTATGTAAGTGTTCATCATCTCTGGTGGTTCTGTTTCCCCCTTGCTGCCACCTCACCCTATCAACGAACCATACATTCTGGATCCTATTAATGCTTTTTTAGTTTGGATGATTGTCTAATTTAGGATGGGAGGGCTGGCACAGTCTTCAGTGAGAGACAGGGTATGGCCACAGGGCCTGAGGGATGCTCTGAGTCAGTGAATCCTTTAGAAAGATTTTTACTGTGGGGCTCCTAATGCAGGCCAGGCTACATTTTAAAGTGATGTAACCCTGGGGTAGGGTAGCAGTGCAAACATTGTTTGCTCTTCTGCTGGGTGAACTCCCTACTAGAGCACAGAGGTTGCTGGGGCTGATTGACAGTGTTGTTGTGTCCCTGCCTCATGCCAGTGATGGAAAATCAAAGTGACAGCCAGTAGCCCTGTCTGTGCATGGGACTTTCCTTGATTACAGCAATTGGTGGCACAGCAGATATTTCCACCACTGCAGTTTCCTCCTACTTAAAAAAAGCTGCACTAGTGTAAATTATGGCTTTTAGTGGATTACCTCATGCATCAGGAAATTGCACTGATGCAATACTCATGTGGCTGGTCACCAAGGGCTATAATGGAGGCACGTTGTTAGGGCAGACAAGGCCTATAATGCAGTGAACTCTGTTTCTGCTAGGGCCTTCCATGTGACAGATTCCCTCCCGTACAACCTGGTGTACTAGGCGGTGGATGCTTCTGTAATGCAAACAGAGTTTCTCAGAGTTCTGCTGTGGGTGACAGTCCTGCAGGTGGATTACAAAACAGTTAGTGATCACCTGCTTGTATCTGTCAGAGATGCAGAATGCATAATTGTTGTTATTAGGTATTGCAACAAAATGGCTCTTTATTGAAGATGTCACACATTCTAAACAGCATGCTCTGTTTGAACACACGGCATTTCCAGTGGGGCCATTAGCTCTAAATTTACGAGACCTACAGAAGCAGGGTGAACAGCCAGTTTCACAGAATCATCTTAAATAGTGTTTGTGTTCAGGATATTTGTATAGAAATATGAGACTAGATAGTTCATGTTTTGTATAGATTTCATTAGCTGCCAGTGTAGTATCCCATTTTTCATCATGCAGTTGAAGAGAGAATTTGTTGATTTGATTTTTTTCCCCTATCAAGTCTTCACATGCATTTCCATGTGCATATCTTGTTTCCATGGCAACAACCTTCAAACCCAACATCATTGGTGGGCTGTATTAGCCAATGAAAATATATTAAAAATTAGTACTGCTATAATATATGGCCCTGTTGCATGAAGAGCATAATAATACAGCAATGTTATGTATTTTAATATGCCAGTGCATAGTTGTAATATTGCAAGATAGAGGATTTAACAGCTACTTCACTGGTACCCTTCCAAGGCCATTGTTTTCTCTTGGTCCCTATATTTGAGTTGTTCCAAAAAATGAGATTAATCACAGAATGAATGATGGCTTTTAAAACAATTGTTTTTCTTACACAGTTTTCCCAACCTAGAGGATTGCATTTCTTGGCTTAGTACATTCAAACCAGAGGAGATTTCTTAAATCTCATCTGTGAACTTTATTAGTACAGCATCTATAAAATATGATTCCAAGATTGTGTCTTTTCTTGTCACTCAGAAGCCTAGAATGTCTGAGTCAGTGTGAAGTAATGGGAATAGCTACAAGTATGGCTGAGACTGCTTATTGGTTAGAATATCACCTGGCTCAGTCACCACTGGGATTTGTGGTCTTATCCCGTTTTTAAGTTCAGTTATTTTGACTTGGTGAATTACACCTGTGTGAAAGGTAATAGCTATGTCATGTCAAGGGTCCAAAACCAGTGTTATAGTAGAGGTAAAACTTAAGAAACAATGAATGGTCCTGTAGCACCATAGAGGCTAGCAAAAAATGTAGATGGTATTGTGGGTTTAGCAAGTGGGTTGTGCCCACAAAAGCTCATGATACCAGCTACACTTTTTGTTGGTCTCTAAGGTGCTGCAGGACCATTTGTTGTTTTTGAAGTTTTTTCAGTTACAGACTAATATGGCTGCCCCTTTGACATGAGAAGTAATTCAACCAAACCACCACCATTACTCTACTGCTAATTTTCATGCAACCATTCCTTTGATTGAATGAAGGAGAGTCCATATATAGTGGATTACTTGGACCACCTGCCACAACATGGGCTTTCAGGTACACGTTAGCTAATAATAAGGTGTTTTCATGTCACAGTTATGCTGTTTTACGTACCCTTGATCATAACATTTACTTTTAGCACAATGACTCAAGACTGGGTATCATAGGCATATGCTAGCTTCTCTAGAAATTATGGATTTCACGAAAGAAATAGTTGGAAAAATCTTACGGCCATTGACATGCAAAGCCTTAGACTACATGACCACCATGTTTTCTTCTTGTCTTAAGAATCTATAAGTATAGTATGCTTATTTAAATATTATATATTTAATAGTAGAAGAGTAAAGTTTGATTGCAGTTTATTCTTGTTAGCTCAGAGATTGGTAATAAATTTCCAGATTACTTATGAACTGGGTGTTTGGTTTCCTTTCCCGGTGATTTACTTATTCAAAAGATTAAAACTAGAAGGAAATAATTAAAAGAGCTTTTTATATAGTGAAGTCCACATGGTGTCTGATAGCTGGTTGCTGCCATCAGTCAATATTTTATGCAGAGATAGTACTGCCTGCCTACAGTGAATATGGGCCACTGAAGGAACAAGTATTAAATTATTACAGAGTAAATTAGGATAGGGAACTTGGGTCACTGAGAGTCACTGACGTGATAGGAGCTCATGCATTTTTTCCACTTTCATAGCAGCAGCAAAAGAGTAAAAAAAAAAACCTTGGAGGCACATGTCTTTGCTGACTTTAAAATCCTGGGAAGAGAGGTGGGAGGGACAGAGAAAGAGACAGCATGTGTGTGTATGGTGGAGGGGAATCTTTTAAAATACAGATCACAGTTTTATGACAGGTCATCAGAACAG
Organism: Pelodiscus sinensis; assembly: GCF_052426305.1. Taxonomy (NCBI): domain Eukaryota; kingdom Metazoa; phylum Chordata; order Testudines; family Trionychidae; genus Pelodiscus; species Pelodiscus sinensis. Next base: position 113,849,542 of record NC_143056.1, on the reverse strand, counting down.
GATTCATTTTAAATTAACATAGGGAGAAATTTCAGCCAAATTAGAGGGTTCTGGTGAGTTTGTGGTGCTGCTTTTAACAAGTAAATTAAAAATAGAATTTCATAATCTCCCTCTTTTAAGATATGCAGATACAAAAATATTCAGTGTAGAAGCAGCCTCTGCATTATGAAATCCTTTGCAGTACAAGTCCTCCCTTCCAGACAAGGGCAGGGGGGAAAGAATAATTGGAAGCTTCCTCACACTTCCATGCCAAAATGCCTCATGCTGTTCAGGAAATATCGGTAGGTGTGAATGGGTGGGAAGGAAATTAGATCTTCATTGTCCATTTGATTCTTTATCTTTCTCCCATTGACCTTGATCCCCAAAAGACTTACACTCGTGTTTAGTTTATGTGTACACACTGTCCTATTGATATAAGTGCATAAAGCAGTGTTTCTCAAAGTGAGCCATGGGAGTGCCGGAAGCAGCAGCCCGGGCTACGCTGCCTCCCTCTGCTCCCCTTAGCTGCAAACGGAGAACTGCAGCCAGTAGGAGCTGTGAGGCTCAGTGGCTACGGAGCTGGCCTGTGGCCCGGTTTGAGAAACACTGGCATAAAGTTAAGATCTTTGCAGGTCTGTGGTCTACCTTACAAAGAAAGCTAGAAGTACCAGTTGTGGTGTTGGTTGCTTTTTTAATGTAAAAAGCTGTTTATTAACAAATGAAGTGAGCCCACTGATGACATTTTATCAGAAATGTACTATAGTGTACTTCAAATTTAATTCTACATTGTACAAACCACAGTTGTTTGTTTCAGCCTAATTTTTAATTTCCTGGTATGATTGTGATTGTTTCTGTCCTAGTACTGTGTCTACTTACTAGTGACCTACCACATTCACAGTCCATTTTGGTCAATTTCACGGTCATAGGAATTTTAAAATTATAAATTTCATTATTTTAGCTATTTAAATCTGAAATTTCACAGCGTTGTAATTATAGGTGTTCTGCCCCAAAAAGGAGTTGTGGAGGGATTTCAGCGTTGTAGGGGGTTGTAATACTGCTACACTTACTTCTGTGTTGCTTCTGGCAGTACCTCTGCCTGGAGAGCAGTAGCTGCTGGCGAGGAGCCCAGGTCTGGAGATAGAGCTGCTACCAGTAAGGATGGCGTAGCATGGTGTTGCCACCCTTACTTTTGCGCTGCTTCTTGCAGAACTGGGACCTCAGTGAGCAGCTATTATTCTCTGGCTGCCAGAGCTAAAGGCAGCAGTGCAGAAGTAAGTGTGGCAATACTGGGACACCACTAAAATAACTTTGCAATGCACCTGCAACTTTCTTTTGGGTCAGGTCTTCCAATTTGAGAAATGCTGGTATCCTCTGTGAAATCTGTGTACCAGGAGTGGGGAACCTTTTTAGGGTCAGGGCTGCTAACCCACAGAAAAATCAGTTGGGGGAGCCCTGAGCCTCAGGGGTCAGATCCAGGCAGGTTGGGGGTTGCATCCAGTCCTCCGGGCCTTAGGTTCCCACCCCTCCTGTATAGGGTAAAAGCACTCAAAAGACAATATTTTATGGGCTCTGATGTATTTTAATGGCCGTGAATTTAGTAGGACTGTACCAATTACACTTCTCCAATGATTCTCTTTCATTCATTCAATCAATCAGTCACATTTCTTTTGCAGATTGCATGTGGCTCAGAGCATAATCTGGCAGTAGTTGGTAAGTAACTTAATTTTATATAAAATGCTATGATTGCTTTTCCCCCCTAATTTATAAGTAACACAAGATTAAAAGAAAAAGTACCCAACAAATTATTACAGAATATTTGATAGAGCTGAGTTTGGTAGCTGAAAGCAGGAAACAAACTATTGGCATTGGTGAGAAAAGAAATATGAATTATAAAAAGCACCGATGATAATGATACCTAGATAGCCCTATTCAATGTGTTTGCTGAAAAAGAGGAGAGGGGAGATCATGCGTGTAGCAGCAAAATTAATTTAAGAAGTCCTAAAATACATTTTACAAACAAATGTTAAAGCATGAAGTCACATTATTTTAATCCGTAGATGATGAAACAATTTTACAAAGAAAGTCCGTATCATTATCTCCATTTTACAGATGGAGAAGTAACTTACTCAAGACCATCCTACAGGCCAGAAGCTGAGCTGCAAATTAAACCCAGGGCACCTGAGGCCCAATTTAGTGCTCTAGCCAATAGGTTGCACTCTCCCACTGGTTCAGGTTTTCCCGTGTTAAACAAGTAATTTGCCTAAATGTGACACTAAATGAGGGATATGCGGGAGTCATGCCTTCTAGTATCAAAACATATATCCTTACTTAACCTGTAAAATCAGAGCAATCAGGTAGATACCCAAATAGACTGTGAATATAATAGTTTTTATCAGGAAATATTTGTGTGTGTGTGTGTTACAAAATAAGGTAACTACGTATACATTTTAGACATCAAAAGCCTATTTTATTTAGTACAACTGTATTTTTTAAGATAAGGACTTTTTGGATAAACTGGTTTCCAGAATCCTGCCTCTGATGGGGTGGATTATGTGCACAGGCCCAGTATCTTGCCATACCCATCCCAGACAAGGAGCAATAGAGAAGTCCTCCAAACTTCCAGTCAGAGAGGCTGCAGGGAAAGCAACTTATCAGGGCCCACAAGGGCCATATAAAAGGTGCTACAGAGACAGTCAGCTCCTTGCTGGTGCTGGAACTGCAGCACCATGGAAAGCACAGTGCTGGCAGGACTGGGGAAGTGAGGAAGAGCTGCTGGCTTGCTGATGGGCCTGAACTTAGTTGAGCTCTGAGTTAAGGGTGAAGCGTGGGCAAGAGCTAGGGATGCAGGGAAGTGGCCCAGGGAACTGAAAGCAGTGTACTTAAAGTGACATGGCTGCTCTTTTTAGGGTTGCTGGGCTGGGACCTGAAGTAGTTGATGGCCTGGTTTCACCCCCATAGGCCACAGGGGAACTGGTCTTCAATGGACAGTGAGAAACCCCAGGAAGGGGAATTGAGCTACTTAGTGGCCCTAAGTAGAGTAGAGCAAGAGGGAGAGACTACTGCTTCCAGGGAGGAAGATTTAGGAATACGACCACATAGTAGGGCCAGAACTTCAGACAGACCTGACAGAAAGGGGTGCCATGTGGTCACACTGCCCATTTGCACCTAATGAATGGAAAGTCTGGTATCACTCCTTTGAGCTCTGTCTCACCTCCCCAGGGGTCATTACTGCATTATGTGATTCACATTCATGTACTGTTTTCAAGGTACCTTGAGGTAGATTCCAAAACCATCTATGCAGCACATTGTGTATACAGCATATAATGGTCTGATTACCTTTATATGAGAAATCCTATTGTGAATTATTCAGTGTGATTAATTCTACTGCCTATGGGAAGATATCCCTATCATACCTCAATCCCAGTTGTTCACTGCCACCTGCCCTTGCTAATTAGGGACATGGGTGCTATTGAAATTAAACTAGCAATTTGAAACCTCACATTAGACTTCTCATTCAATTTATGGACTAAAAATTTAGCTAATAGCAGATTTCTCCAAAGCAAGTGAAGGCAAAGTATTAGTTTTAAACCTTATTTCACTGAACCTTCCAGTATTCTCTTCGTAAATAATCTTCTGCCACATAGAGAGAACCTCAGAAATAAATATACAGGCAAAAGAAAGACCCTTGAAACAACTAGCAATACATTTAATGTCAATTGTGTAAAGATTTATACATAACTAATTGTATGCCCTGTGAGTACACTCAATAACTTCTGTAGGAATATTCTCAGGTATAAAGTTAAGGACATTTTCACTGTGATGTATCACAACAGAAAAACTTTATTGCTGCTATTTTTTAACTTAAAGCATTATGGTAAGACCTACTTTTGAGGTGAATTTTAAAAAAACGCTTTTTAAAAGATTGAATTTTTGGAAGATTTTGTGGAAAACACTATTTTTTCCCAAATTTCATAGCTTGTTTGTTCAGAATGGCTAACCTGGAGCTCTAGATTATTAAAGCAATTGCTATTCTGAAAGCATACTTATGTCAGAGAGGCTTTATGTGCAAGTACTCATGGTGTGTGCATTTCTGTTTGTATCTTCCTTTTAAGTAAAAACATTTCCTTTGCGATTTGGAAATACATTATAAATTAATTTTATAAACATAATGAAGAAATTGTTCCTCCTAGCTTTGCTGATAGTGAAACAATTAGCAGGCATATCATTATTGCAAAGTGTCTTGTACAGGTCTATTTGGCCACTAATTTTCCTTTCATGTTACTTATGGTCAGTCTATAGTTTTGAGTATGTTTCTGGGTAACTTAGTTGATATACTTCTTCCTTGTTTTCCTCCCTTAAAGTTTCCCCCCTCTTTTCTATAGGTAGGGTATCAATCTTGTACAAAAAATCTATGTGGATGTTCTCTTTGCCCTTAGTGGATCTACTGTAGAATTGAAGCCTTTAGACCCTTCTCCTGTTAAACTCAATGGATGTTTGGCTATGGAGTTCAATTGTGTGAAATTGGTTCCTTATTATTGGGTAATGAGGGATACCTTTTGTTTTTATCTGATCATTTGGTGACTGTTAACATTAATAGAAATGAAGAGAATGTGATTAAATCATTTGAATCTTGTGGATTTGAAATAATTGTGAAGATGTGAAAAATTGAGTTTTTTCATGATAATTTTTTAATGGAAATATTCACTTTTTTGTTTTCAGTAATTTTTTGTGTATGGGGGATATCATTGTGTAGAGTTTGTCATTAAAATCACGCAGCTGTGAATTTTGCATGATCATGTGATCTTTTGCTTGAGCAAGGATAAATTTTTACAATACATTTGAATAATGAATCAGAAGAATTACATTTTGTAAATATTGAGCAACTTTCTTGTCTTGGATTTCCAAAATGCTCTCACTTCAAACATTTTCAGTTTTGTTAGAAAATCATCACAGTAAGTTTTCCAACACAATGAAATTTGACATTTTAACCCTATATGGGAAGATGTAAACCATATGATACGGAGGAAGATATGATCAGAAACATCCAAGGTCATGATTGATCATGACATAATCTTTGCATTATACGGCCATGTTCACAGTAATGAGGCTAAACATGATCTTAAAATATGCAGGATTGAGGACTATATCCTTCAGACACACACATAAATTGTATAATGAGACTTCTTCTGTACATGGAAGGATGATTTTAAGTTGTGTTTTTGTGAAGAAGAGCTCTATTACAGATTTATCTCTCTTTAGGGCTATGTTTTAATATGTTTTCTTAATGAATAATAACCTGGAAATAGAATACTTAACACATCACATGTGGGATGTAGAATAATCAAGCAAAATAAGTATGTAAATATGGAGTTGCTGTGAACATATGTACAGTATGTCTTTACTGCATTATAAAGCACAAATTTGAAGATGGAGTGCCTCCAACATTGAAGAAGCATAGATGTCTTGTTAAATTAACAGATCCTGACATGTTTGCTGCTTTTGTTACACAGTTGTACAGCTTTCTTAATGTTAAGCATAAACAGTAATGTGTTTTCACTCCAGTTTTCCTTCCTCTCCTCTATAATTTTGCTCTATCCTCCCTTTTGTAGTGAATTAGAAACAGTTGAGTCCATTAAAAGATAATATCACAGTATTTTTGGTTTCCTGACTCTATTGAAGGATAATATCATTTGTTTTGGCTTCTTGAAGAAATCGGCCTTCCTCATTTGTATAACTTAGAAAGAAGGGAAGTCAGACAACAAGATTATAGGATGTATAAAGGAAAACATTATTTTTAAAAAAAGCATATTTAAAAGCAAACTGCTAACTCCCAGGATAAAGGAGCTCCTTAAATCTAGGCACCAAGACTTGACAGTGAATTATATAAAATGTGAAGTGTATTGGCATGTCTGGGCAGGATAAATAGTCAAATAATACTGACTAAACAACCAGGTCACACCGTCAGGTGTTGTATCACAAATGTCAACATTGGAGCTAAAGAAATTTGTCAACTGGATCTGGTTCCCATAAACCTAGTTCCAGCATGACGTTATCTTGTACAAACTGGGGTAGATCATCTAAGAAGAGCTGTTCTTTAATGGCTTTAAAGTTTTGCATATGAAGACATCACACACCATCAGAGTAGCAGTTAAACAAGTTGAAACTGAAGTTGGTTCCCTTGAACTATTTTTTCTCCTGCAAATATTCATTGGTTATCTGTTGTAGGGTTACACACAGTGGTTGAATAACTGTGATTGAGGGTGATGGCATTGACTGTCACGCATACTGGATTGCTGGCATTTTTATATTAAAATGTATTTTTAAACCCTTTTGTCTCTTGAGATTATGTAGACATTTCAAATATATCAATCAAAATAATTCACTGTTTTTAAATAAAAAGCAGTCAGAAAATGTGATAATTGACAATGAAGTGGTTGCAAATGACACACCTAGCGTTTCCTTTGCTACAGAATCTGCAAATTTCCTCTCTTCTCTGCACAGGGTTATATTATTTTGTTTCCTTGTTATTGTTACCCAAGGAACATTTAAAACTTTTGTAGCAGTTACCTTATTCACAAGGAAACAAGCAGGTACGTGGACTATCCTGGGTCAAGCAACTGTTGATAAAGTACAACTTTTACCTCCTACATAACTAAAACAAGACTGTGTGGGCGGAAACCATTTTCTCCCCATCCCTCTTTATACTGACTGTGACGGGACGGCCCCGCCCTGCACTCAAGCCCAGGGAAACCACCTGGCACAGAGGACAGAGAGGTTCCCACCCACGCTGCCCTACTGGGCATGCTCCCAGGGGAGCAGAGTTACAAAAAGCTTCAGGCCTGCTCAGAAAGGGCAGACCATGGTCAGAGCTGGAGCTAGCGCCCCGCCACCCGGGGTGTAGACCGGACCACCAGAGAGGGAGCCATCAGGCCCACTGAACACGCCGCTGCATGACCCAAGTTGGGCTTGACCCCAACGGCAGAACCGCTGGCCAACCCCTCCGTAACCCAGATGTCAGATCGACCACCGCCGACCCTGCTGACTTGGGAAGTGCCGTGACAGCCACCCGACTCGCGCCGACAGATGGGGCCGCTACGGGCCGGGGGAAAGGGGTAGGAAGCGACCCAGGGCAGGGAGCTAGAACAACCCCTGAGGGCTTGGTGCATTGCGGGGAGGAACCCCCACCGAGCCAGTGGTGGGAACCACCTGCCACTGATAGGGCCCTGGGTCGGGGCCCGGTAGAGAGGGAGGGCCTGGGCCCCCCCTACCCCTCCTGCCTTGTACCCCAGCGAGTGGGGACTTGACTAAAGGACTAGGCTTCTGAGCCTGAGGACTAAGGACTAGGCCGGAAGGCCATATTTCCCCAAATACAGGGGCAGTATACTGGAGATTAGGCCAGTGGGCTATATTTCCCCTACTAAAGGGGCGTTACACTAGGGGACTAGGCCCGCTAGGTCTGAATGATGTCCCAGACAGAGGCAGCTACCCCAAGCAGGAGGGGAGCCCCCAACATGGACAAAGTAAAATGCTGTAGTCCCTGCTAGAGTAAATTGCATTTCCAGCAGAAAACCAGACTTGAAAGGTTTATGTTAGTTAAACAGTTTAGATGAAGTGGCCCTCTGGAAAGGTGAAGGTCAAGAAAGAGATGAAAGCTGGATGTGGAGGGCAGAAGGCACAGGTCTACCATTGTGAAAGATTTGTGGCACGTTCATAGTCCTTTGGCTTCTCCCAAGCAAAGAGTGACAATCTTATTGAGTTCTGCAGCAGACTTTGTGATTGTCCATGGGGCATTCAACTGTTGGTTTACAATAGACATTTTTCTCCTAAAACTCTCCTCCCATGATGCTCTACCAGTGCTGATAGAAATGGAAGGTCTAAGGTAGACAAGATGTCCAGAACCACTGACATTTTAACCACCATGTCATCTAGACCCACTTAGAGCTACTTGAGATGACATCAGGATTAAAAAAAAAACCAAACCCTGACAGCTTCTCTGCAACAGCTATTGATGTTGTTGATACCAGTTGAGGTGCTTAGGTGGAAAATTCTTTGGAGAAGAAGCCAGTGGCAATATTATGTAATATGCAATCTTCAAGCTTTCTTCCATAAAGTAAAATTTGATTCCATGTCTCTTGAAAGATAGCTATTTAATCAGACAAAATATTCAGTGATATAGGAAGGGAGGGTGGCTGATTTTCACAATTGGTCATGTGTAATTGTGCATCTTGTTTGTACATCTGTGGCTGCATATACAAATGGCCATATGCAAACATAAACACATGCCTAATGAGTCAATAGGTTAATTGTGCACATACAGCTGTATTTGCATTTTGGTGCAGCTCATTTTTAAAATCTGTCCCTAACTTTCCAGAGTAAAGGATCTTTCAGAAAAAAGATCAGATTTATCTCTAGTGCCAGAATTGGGCATCTTATTTTCTTGTCCATGTTCCCTGGATTGTAAGATAAGTGTACAATTTGTGTCAAGAATGTATGGTTATCTGCAAATTTAATTCAAGCCCATAAATGTTAAGAAACAGGTTTTCTGGTTTCACTGAGATAGAAAATCATTTAGTTGAATAGGGAAAAAATCTTGAACATATCTTCTTGATTCTAATGAGAGAATCTGCTTTGTCAAGCTAATGAAGAAAAACTTCTTTCTGCCAAAATTATTAGTGGCCTCTTAAATTTATTGCATTGAATATTGCACAGTAATTTCAGATGTGTAGTATAAAATCTACTGGGCAGGATCTCAATCTGCTATCCTATGAGAACCTTGGCTCCTGGCTTCTGGTAGAAAATGGGACAGGATGAAATCAGTGGATTCTGAAATCTCCATACAGTTCTCGTCCCCTTTTGGAGTTATACCTTTCTCACCACTAGTAGACTGCCCCTTTAGACTGGACCCAGTTCTGCCACAGAGCCGCTTGAACTGATGGCAAAGAGACCAAACAAGTCCAGAAGGCGAGGGTCCTCAGCTGTTGTGCTGGGCTCAGTGCTGTGTGCTGCAGGACTGAGAGCTGGGGCACAGGCTGGCTTTAGGGCAGCTCTTTGTGGGGTGGCAGCTCGGGGAGGAAAAGTCCTGCCAGATGGGCCTGGGTTGGGTTTGGCCCAGGGTGTCCGTGGGAAGCCTGAATCCCCTCAGTGTCTTTCACCTTCACCCTCAGTGACAAGGGTAATCCTCTGGGAAGGGCAGACCTGTGGGAGCTGCACTCTGCATGATGCAGGGATCCTTCCTGAGCTCTCTGCCTTATTGAAGCCCCGATGGCCCTCTCCCAAGCACTCCAGCCAACCCCTCCTTGGGGCAAGCCTGGGCATTAGCCCTATGCTCTTGCCCCAGTGTTGGGCCAGGGCTGGCCATGGTCTTACGGAATATCTCAACAGCAGTCTCAGCCTCCCTTGGCCCCAAGTCCTTCACACTGGAAGGGAGTGGAGACAGAGCCTCCATCTGCCCCAGCCTTGAAGCCCTTCCCAGTTACCATGGCTCTAGGGAGCTGTCCGAGCAGGGCAAGTGCACTGGTGTGACAGACCGGGCTGTGTCTGGGCACAGCTGAGGGCGTCCACTCAGGGCGAATTGCTCAAATCCGGGGCTCCTTACAGCCCCCAGACTGGTGACCTCTCCAAACAGGCCACAAACCAGTCTCACAGAGCACTTCAGCTGCCTGCCTGAAGCCTCACAAGCAAAACCCCTCTGACACCCCAGCAATATCCGTGCCCCAGATGGCCCCGGGCCTCATACACAGGTGGGGGGTCCTAGCACCCAATCCCACCTACCCCGAACAAGTCCTGTCCGGTTCCAAGAAACCAGCCACAGATCCCTGGTCAATTTACCCTCTGGACCTTACCCACAGATCATGCTGGGCCAATCCTTTAGAATCTATATCTAAAGGTTTATTATCACAAGAAAGAAAAGCATGAGAGTAAGGTTGCTAAAGAATCATACATCACATGCACCGAAACTTCCAGTCCTCGATGCAGGCTCTAGCTGCTGGTTTAAAAGTTCTTGTTGCACATCCTAGCATCAGGATGGGTTCACAGGTCTTCCAGGCTCTTCGATCCCTGCAATGCTACCTCTTTGATGAAGTGCTGAGCTGAGAACAAGATGGCGTCGACCACATGGCCTATTTATCCCTCCTTCCTGGTCCCTTCTTGGCTGTAGCAGGTCACCTGGTCAGAGGCCAATCTCTGTGTTCCTTGCTAGTAGCTCTCAGGTGACAGCCCCCATTCTTTAGGTGTCTCCTTGGCTCATTGAGAGCCATTGTCCCACAGGGCCTCGCTAATTAGCATGTCCACAGGCCCGGCCCTGCCCAATGCTCAACCACATGCAGGGAAATCTTCAGTATCCATACAATTACATGCTAATAATTGCATACACAGACATTATACAAACACATGAACAGCGTACATAGGATTATCAGACAGTATGCTTCTATTCAATACCTCACATGGCCCCCTTCTATACCATTTTTGGGGCCAACGCCCCCACCTATGGGTGCATCAGTGATCTGGCTGCTCCCCTCAAGATCCAGTAACGTGACAACTGGTACTGTCTGACCCAGCAGAGTAAGACCCCCCTCTTCCAGAGCACTCACCTGGGGCAATGCAGAGAATGGGGGAGCTCTGTACCCCAGGCACCAGATCCTCCCAGCCCCTGATGGAGTCAGGGTTTCATCTGGAGAGGGGTGCACATTTGGCTTAGTTTTGGAGGAGGGGGGGAGACTGGTCCTCCTCTCCCAAGAGGACACAGGGGAAGGGGGGGATGCTTACAAGAAGGAGGCAGGCAGGCAGCAATGGCAAATGTCCCATAGGGTTGGGCATGACGGGTTCTCCTTAACTTTTGTGGGAGCCTGCCGTAGTGTCTCATAACATGTGCACTCGCAATGGCCTGCCCCATCCTGGCCTTGGCACTGCAAACTAGGGGCTGTGCTTCCTGATCTGAAAGACTTGGGGTGCCTGGACTAACTCTAGCCCTAGCCACCTGCTGCCTATGCATGTTGGGGATGAGGGAGAGCAAATATACAAATCCAAACCGAGACACAGTCTCTGGCGAACATCTGAAAATTGTAGCACTGACAACTGGCACTCACAGCACTGCAGTCTCCTTCATTGTAATAAAGAAAGTGAAGGGGTTTTACACTGAAATCTTTTGCCCTTTAATTCTGAAGGTCAATTTCTTATAGATAAGCTCTGTGATTCCAGCTAATTCATTGCAAAGAGCTTCAGACCAGGAGTAGCTGTAGCAGATTATGAAAGACACATTTCTATGGCAGAATGAGCACCAGAGGGAAGAGGAGGCTGAAGCAGCCTGGCAGACTGATCTCTGTGTTTATGCTGACAGTGTTATTTGGATGTTCACGGCAGCATTACAAAGCGGCAGATGTAGCCCCGTGCCTGACATTTAGTCCCCGGGGACTCAGCAGGCGAAAATCATAAATTCTCTGTTTCTGTTTTAGACTACCATAGTTGGTGGAATCTTTAACATACACAGTGCTGGGCATTAGTGTTCAGCAAGAAGCAGCGCCTGCTCTTCTATTCCTTTATTCATTATACATGGGAAATCCCACTGCTTCTAGTGTCTCTATTGTGAGGGTGTCCTGGCAGACCAGCATGAAGTCATGTTGTAGCCTGCTGTCTCTTCTCATTGCAATACTAATCATATTCACTGGTTGTGAAAGGGCACCTGGCAGGGCTTCTAGTTGTCATTTTTAAGGGGTTTATGTATTGGCCATCCACATTTGCTCTCTGGCTGAGTCACGTATATATCCTTTAACTGTCTATGTGGCTTGAAAGTGGTCTTTGAAATGTAAATGGCTGAGAGCTTTTCAAATGAAAAGAGGCTCCTGCACATGTGGAAGAACTCCCACTTAGATATACCATGGGGACCAGGTGTTTCATAGATCGCTAAATATTTTTTGCCTGAACACAGAGATTCAAATGCCCGTTGATATTGGTGGGATTTTGGCTACTATTCCATGGAGTATTTTCAATGCTACAGGTTAGAATGAAATTGAAATTGTGTGTGTGTGTGTTGCAGGTTACACTCACAAAGATGGATGCTCTTGCCTCTTTGAGCCTTTTTCAGAGGGTTACAGAGAGAAAAACTGCCAGTATAACTATTTTACTGAGTTAATATCGTGTCTGGTCAGATCAGAGATAAATAAAGTTGACTTTTGCATTTGAAAAGGGAAATTATTGACAGCATCAGGGGAATTCTTGCCTCAACCAGTTGTCTAGTATCACAGTTTATGGGAAAAGAAGGTTCTGCAGAATGAGAGGCCAACTAGACCCTTACGAATAAAAGGGCACCACATTGATCAGCAAGGTCTAGGAGATCGGACACTAGACAAGAACTCGGAAGACAAAGGGTGAAATCCTGACTATACTGAAGTCAATGGGGAAACTACCAGAGCGCATCTACATAGCACTGTTTTTTTGGAATAGATGATTTTATTCGAAATAATAAAGAGCGTGTCTACACTACAAGCCTTTATTTTGAAATAATGTTGAGCTGCAGGACTTCTTACTCCGTCTCATGGTCACCCTCCTTTCACAAGGAGTAATTTAAGTCGAAGGAAGAGAGTTCTTCCTTTGACTTCCTGCTGTGTAGCTAGCCCATAAAGCCGAGTTAAACTATTGACATAGCTGAAGTTGCATAGCTTAATTCAACTGTAGTCCTGCGGTGTAGATGTATGCTCATTGACAGGGCTTGCCGAACCACGGTGAGCCCCGCTCGCCAGCTGCGCTGTCCAACGATCTGCGCATGCACAGATAGTTCTGCGCATGTGCAGATCGCCCAAACCCGGCTCTTCTGGGTTACAGTCTACTCACCACGGGCAAATAGATTGTATTATTTGTCGAGCCCGGCTCATTGACTTGAAGGGGACCAGTAATTCACCCTTTGCATTCTACTTCAGCCTCTGTCGTTGAATTGCTGTGTGATCTTGGCAAGTCATTTTCCTCTCTGTGTTTTCCCTTCTGTCCTTTGTATGACTCATCAACTTAGATTGAGATGTTTGGATCAAGGGCTCTCTCTTGTTATGTGTTTTTTACAGTGCATAGCACAATACTGTAATACAAATAGTAAAATCCTCCCACTCCATCTAAGGTCATCTTAAAAATTAATTTGTTCTTAATGTATGTCTATTTTTTCCCAAATTTCGATGTTTTAGCATATAAACAGTCACTGATTGAGTTGCTTAGCAGATGGCTTTAACTCTTTTGGATCTTCATGTAGTTAGCTTGGAGTCAAAGAGCTTGCTCCCATTGGGTTCTAAAGGTTCACCATATAGAGTTTGTTTGAAAGAAGAAAAGTTCACAATAGTTGTCAAACAGTGTTTTATTGAACATTCTCTATCACCATAATGCTAGCTTCTTCGTGTGTCCAATGTTGTGTTTCCATTATGCATTAACCTAATTGATGATTCTTTTGGGACACAGTATCATGTCAGTGGATAGTGAGAATCCTGCTGTGTCTACAATTTTGCAAAAGCTTGGTGTGGAGGGTAATGCAAATGATAAACCTCTGGTAAATAGTTGAAACCCACAAATTGGAACTAAGAATTGAAATTAGTTAGGTAAGCTAACTATCATGGGAGAGCTCGAAGCAACTGGCAAACAGGCACATGCTGAAAATGCTTCTAGGCAAAAGCTTAATTGAAATAGGCTGAGAACAGAGTTCTTTCTCACACTGAGTACAGAGAATCTAGTTCAGCTGTCTCTTGCTGGTGCTGAGAAAATTATGGGAGATTTGGAGGCTCACGACCATTTGAAAGCAGCAGCAATTATATGGTTCTATTGGCTCCTTTGATTATCAAACATCTGCACTCAGTGGAAAAAATCATTCAGTTTTAGAAAATTAAGTTATATTTCTGTTTTTAGTTCAGACCGAGGGATTAAGTGGAACTTCTTTCTTTAAAGGCAGTTGGAAATATATATTCAGGGTGGTTCATATGGCACACTGAGCATATTTACCTTAGTTTTCAAGGAAGAAAGGGGGATAAACAATCATCCTGGCTTCCCAGAGAGCGAGCGAGCACTAGAGAAAGATATTAAAAGTATGTTAGCAGAGAAGAAAAATCTTTATAAAAAACTGAATAGCAGGAAGTCTGGGTTCAGTGAGTTATCTAGAGCATGTAAGAGAAATAATCACCGAACCAAAAATGCAAGGACAGCAGCATGGCTGGAAGCACTAGGAAGTACAGCAAATTAGGTTTTTGATATTATTATGCTGAGCAACAAATAATCAGAAAACTCAATCAGCAACAGTTTACAGCCTAGTTTTTTGCACCCTTGCTAAAGGCTTTTGGGTTCTGTGAATATAGTAACTACTGGAGGCCAAAGCTTGTCAATGTATCACAGAGAAGATATATCATACCTGAACAGGGCAGGTTGAGGGTAGATGCTATGCACATATTTAGGAAGTAGGCCAAGGATGATCTGTGAACAGCTCACTGGGGCCATATTATGACTCAGTTTTCATGGCTGCACAGGATAGTAAGTAGAATCTCTTGCTATGCCCCTGTGCTATCTGCATGTATCTTGGATGTTCCCTGTATTTTTTTGCGCCCAAGTACAGAATAAATTTTATGTGCACCGAGGCATGCGTGGTTGTGCACCACCAATAGAAACACATGTTGCCAGCTGTGGGCAGCATTTGAATCTTTCCTGGGTAGGTGACCAAGTACTCAGTTTATAGGGAACACTGGTTAGGAAGCACTGTATACCTGCTGCTCCCCTTCTGAACAAGAGGATGGGGAGGGATGGGAAAGTGGCCATAATCTTGGCGCTGGCCCCTCCAGGCACAAGCAAGCACATCTGAGCTGGCTCAGTGTTGATTATTTGCTTCTAGTAAGACATCTCTGAGGCAAACTTCCTTTGCTGAATTGCTTCTAAGGCAGTATTACCAACCCCAGCATTCAAAACTTGTTAGGTCCCAAAAACCATAAAACAAAAATATTTTTGTGCCTTTTTTTATTTGCCTCTGTAGTTTTGAAACCTTTAGGATGAACTTTGATGACATTCCTAAGGTTTTCTCCTTAGCCGTGCTTTTCTTGCTAAATGAAAGCTGATATTCTTATATAATCACATGCCTTAAGGAGCTGGAGTTTTAAGAAAAACACCAATTATTGTCATGGTCTTATGATAAAATCACAGGAGTTGGCCATATTGCTGAGACAATCAGAAGGGCAATGAAAATGGCTAGGAACAGCTTCCTCATGACTGACTTTTCAGCATGGAGAGGTGACAACTAAGAAAGGTCTACTAGGGGGCTGCGCCCTCTGCTGTCTGTTCTCGCCTACCCACTTCTCTCTGGCTGCTTTTGCTTTGCTGAGAGAGCCTGCTGTCACTGATGTCGTGATGTCATTCTGTCGCCCAGCAGGAACATTCTGTCATCCAGCAAGAAAAACTTTTATAGAGAGAAAGATAAAACTATGACATCTGTGGAGAAAGTAAATAAGGAATTGTTATTTATTCCTTCACATATCACAAGAACTACGGGTAACCCAATGAAATCAATTGGGGCAGCAAGTTTCTAACAAACAAAAGGCAGTACTTCTTCACATGACACAAGTTCAGACTATGGAACTGGTTGCCAGAGGACATTGTGGAGGCCAACATTATAACAGGGTTAAAAAAAGAACTAGATACTTTAATGGAGGATAGTTTCACCGATGGCTATTTGCCAGGATGGTCAGAGGCTGAACACTGTGGTTTGAGTGTCCCTAGTTAGAAGCTGGGAATGGATGATAGGGGAATGGATCATTTGATGATTGCTTGTTCTGCTCCTTCCCTTTGAGGCACCTAGTATTCGCCACTGACTGAAGACAAGATTCTGAGCAAGATGGACCATTATGCTGATCTACTATGGCCATTTTTATGTTCTTAATGAGTTTGCACATCACCCCAGACACAAGGCAGGCTGTAAATGCACATATCAATAGATAGATAGTTAGATTGAGAAGGAGGATGGGTTAATTGTAATTTTTCTCTTCATTAAAGTTCTGGGAACAATGAAGCATATACCCTTTCCCACTTCAGGAGTTAGTACTTGAACTGTGAGTAATGGAGGGAGGTACTGGAAACCATTACCTCTCTGAGAAACCGGAGAGGACTCAGCTGGCAAGCATGATCACTTTGCTTAATAATAAATAAAAGTTTTCCAGGCTTGCAAGCCTTAAGCAAGTTTACAGGATAAAATAAAGCAGTAAAACCAACTGGCTTAGGAAGTAAGGGTCTTGCAAAAACAGAATAAAGGAAACAGGCCAAACCTATATTCATGGAACTGTACAAGAATGAAGTTGGCCCGCTTTTAAAAATTAACCTATAGTTGATACAAGGCTTTGGTTTATGACCTTTATATTGCACTTCAGTCCTTTTTGGGATGCAAAGAGAAAGGTAATTGTGTTCTTATGGGGACTTATTTCACTAACCTGGTCTTTCCATTATGCCATTTTTCATAGTTCTTGAGGGATGAAATTTACTATTAAAGTGTTGTTTAGTGGATCACTCCATCAGTCTCATCTTCTTTCTCTCATCTACAGTTTGGGAAGCTGATGGGGTAAATAAAACTGGAAGAGTATTGTACCCCTAACTTTTTTGCCTCCTAAACCTGTGTCCACACTGCAGCTACAAATTATGTTTAGTTTCGCTGCTGCTCTCTGTTTCTCTAACCAATATAGAGAGGGTTTTTATTGTCTGAGTACTGTATTAACCTAATTGAATTTATAAATCGTTAAGCTTTGAAGATTAACATAGAATCATAGGGCTGGAAGAGACCTCAGGAGGTCATCGAGTCCAGCCCCCTGCCCAAAGCAGGAATAATCCCAAATAAATCATCCCATCCAGGGCTTTTTCAAACCAAGACTTAAAAACCTCTAGGAGTGGAGATTCCACCACCACCCTAGGTAACCCATCCCAGTGCTTCACCACCTTTCTAGGGAAATAGTTTTTCCTAGTATCCAACCTAGACTTCCCCCACTGCAACTTGAGACCATTGCTCCTTGTCCTGCCATCTGTCACTACTGAGAACAACCTCTCTCCATCCGCTTTGGAACCCACCCCTTCAGGAAGTTGAAGGCTGCTATCAAATCCCCCCGCACTCTTCTCTTCAGCAGATAAATAAGCACAAATTCCTCAACTTCTCCTCATAGGTCATGTGCTCCAGCCCCCTAATCAATTTGGTTGCCCTCCGCTGGATCCTACAGTGGGAAGGGAAAAGAAAGCAAGTGTAGACAAGGCTTTGGAATGAACTCTGGTTAGCCTATAACTTGGAATAACAAACTTCTTAGGAGTGTGGAAGAATCTACCATCTACCAAGGGAACCAAAATGGAATCAGGTGAAACATATTAAACAAAGATGCTGACAGTTCCTTCTCAGTCTTTACCATTGTAGAAAGCACACTAACTAAACAGGAGTCCGATTCCATGAATAAAGATTTTACCATGTTGTTTATAAGAAGCAAAATGTACATGTAAGAATAAGGAGAGAAATTCTCAGAAGTGGTATGTAGTCCCTCCTTTCTGCTTACAAAGGGGAGTACATTGATTATTATCTATCTGCAAATGGCCTAAAAAGATTTAGCATTTAGAAAGGGTTTATATGGAGTTGCCTCTGTTGTATTTCCGTAAAAAGTAGCTTCTCTTTCCCTGACTTAATCACCATTCTGATTTAGATTCCTCTCCCCTCCATATATGTAATAAAGTAATTACATTCAGCAGGCTGACCATGAGGTATTGATTCTGTCTTAAATGATGTTACATATGTTTCAGTGGTGATCTGTAAATGATATGTATTCAAAGTCAGGAATCCTTGCTAGAGTAATAACTCACCACCTTGGTCTTCCATCTCCCATAAATTTAATATTTCACTCCACATCTCTGCCCCTCTCTGTAACTGTTAGACGATTATAAAGTGAACATGATGGAAGACACTCGCTAACGGCAAGGTGCTGGAGAGATGAAACTGCCAAATCAAGTGAGAAACATGACATAAAATGCAACATAAAGTTCCGTTTGCTGCAGGTGGGTAGCACTCGCTTGCTGTTCCTTTTGTATTCTTTCACAGTGCCACAGGTGTGATATTGAATCTAAAGTGCCTCAGAACTATCGTCAATGTTCAGTGCAGGATCTTGGGAGAGAGCCTCATCTCGTGTAAATGAACCCAGCTCCACAGTGAAACTTCATCCCTTTTTTCCAGCTGAGGAAGTTGTCCTTCAAGTTTTTGACAGCCTCTAATTGTTTGTGGGAGAAGGGGGGGGATAAAAAATCAGCAGTGTGCCAGGGTTAGTCCCTGGCAGGCCATTGCTGGTATTTTTGCATGCCACTCCACAGGTATCAGGCAATCACAGCTCTTGTTAACTGAGGATCACCATTCATGGCCAATGGGAGCAGTGGGAAGTGGTGCGACCTGGGACATCGCTTCCTGACACTCCCGTTGGCCATGAACGGCCATCTGCAGCCAAAGAGAGTTGCAGTCGCCCGATAACTGTGGAGGTGCAGGTCAATATAGCAAAGGGGGCCCACCAGGGACTAACTCTGCAAACCGGATCCAGCCTGTGGACTGGAATTTGTCCATCCCTATTCTAATGGGACCTCTTGTACCACTGGGAACAAAGCATAACAGATTCTCTAATGTCAAGTATCATATAACCTGCAGTGCTAGTGACTCGACAGTTGAAACACAAAGGACTGCTAGACACATAATGTCTATTACTGGCCAGAGAACTAGGAATTCTTATTATTTGTAGTGTTGGTAGCATCTGAGAGTTCTAGTTCATGGACCAGTACTTACTATGCTGTACAGGCATAGAACAGATAAGGTGTGCATGGGCTGAGAGCATAAAAACTGAGGATAATCCAGTGTCTGATTGCTTACCCCCGCCTGCAGTATGGCTGGGGCTGAAGTCAGGGAGCAGAGAAGAGTAAGGCCACTAGATGGCTCTCTGTAAGCTTCTGGCCAGGTGGCCACTTTCGTTCAGCTTTTCCATATGGTGGTCCCAGCTTCAGCATCTCTTGAGTTTCATGAAACAGGGTTTAATTGGGCTGCAAATATTTGTCATTGAGCTGATGATGGAATTTCAGTGGTTCATAATGTAATTGAAGTTTTTAGACTGTTTGTGAACTTCAGGCTTGTTGCAGAGTGACCAGTAACCTACACTCTGAGCAGGAGAACCCTGATGAGGGACAGTGTCAGAATCCAGAGGAGTTTGGTAGGTGGGGCAGCAATTATTTGGTGCGCAAGGGACCCACTCTGGGGAATGTAAGCAATGAGGAGAGGTGAAGGAAGAGAGGTGCTCGGTGCTTTTGGAGCACACCTGCAAAATCCCTCCACTTTGCCCCCTCCCCCGGTGCTTTAATAATGTTAAGGATCTGATACATTTTGTGTTACTCACTCACTCACTCACTCACTCACTCACTCACTCACTCCCTTCCATTTTACAAGTGAATTATTTGACTTTGTCCAGAAATGTGGCAGCAAAAAACTGTAGACAAAATGAAGGATATTATAGAAAAAAATGAAGTGATAAACCTCTAAAAGAGTTTTTATAGCCCATTGGGTTAAGGACTTCTAGCATATTTATAGTAATTGTTACCATTTGTGATGTTTTATGAGAAATCTTATTGACTAGGACAGGTTCACAATGTAGTTTCTATTCTTGCCTTCTCAGGTGTACAGTAGGGTAGGGAGGGCAATTGTGGTCCTTGGAAGACATCTGAGGTGGCTGATTTTTCTGTCTGGCAAAGAGTCATAGATGTGGGGGTGACAAAAAAAGACCATGTGGGCTGTTATGTTCCTGCCACCTGGGAGACAAACTGGTCAGTACTAGCAACTCCGGCTATGAAAGGAACTGTCTAAGAAGAAATTGCATTTTGGGTGGTGGTAGGATTGCAGACTCAGTAGCAGAAAAGGCCAGTGGGTCTGTCGCTTAAAACTGGCTATTTCATTGCTCCTGCTAAGGGGGAAGCCACTAAATCTGCATATTTTGAATGAAGCTTCAGAGCTGTATCTCCAGCCTACCCTTCCTCCCACAAGTCTTCTTCCATTCACATTGGAAAGCGAAAGCTTACTCTCCTGAAGACTGCTTGTACCAATGGGAGCTCCCACATTGTAAGGATTAATCCTGTCCTGAAAGGTGAAGTGGACATATGTCAATAGGTAATTTCCATCTCTGATTTCTATGATACTTTGTCAATGAAAGGACCACAGTGAAATAGCTTTGACTTAGAAGTACTGTTGAATCAAATGACATTTATACTTCAGATTTATTTGGGTCATTTCTAATGCTATAAAACATAACTCAGTGAAACATGGAGAAATTCCTCTAACAGAGCAACCCATTAATTTTGTTTCCTAAGCCTTTTGCTATTTCTGTTTGAAGTGCTTAACCTGCTAGGACCTTGGTGACAATTCTGGGTTGCATGAGGTTGCATGAGGAAGCAGATGCTCTGCTGTAAATGTCAAAGGGATTAAGCTTGAGTTTATTTGCCATCTATAGTTTTTTCATTTTCAGGGAGAGCAGCTGCCATCTCCTGGAGCGGAGACATCTCAGATAATGGGCAAAATGGCAGGCAACATAAATCTATGCAATAGTTTAATTCCAAATAGGAAACCCACATTGCTTTAGAACTAGGTTAAGTTATGGTTTTTTGTAGCACCCATTCCTGTTTTTTTCCTAGTTGCTCCTCATTGCCTGAACACATCTAGGTCAGTTTTAAGTGAAATGAAGCTGAAGGTGAATTATAAAACAGCTTTATGCTTTTTAAATTGACATTACCATATCAATAGGTGACTCTTTGTGCGTGAGCTAGTAGTGTGTTTATTGTCATAAGCCATCTACAGAAAAGTCAAAACAAATGTTTAGTGGAACTGTGTGGGTATGCATGCACATGCATGCACACACACATACATGTTAAAAAAAATCTTAATTCTGTCATATTGGCTGAATCCTCAATGTGTATTTTTTTTCTTATATTGTCTTAACTAACCCTTGTAGCTTCTGTAGAGTAAATGTTTCTCTATGGTTCTGATAAGAGTGATTCATAATCTTCTTTTACTAGTCTATTCAATTTCCTGATAACGACAGAGTAGATCAAATCTGTGACCTTTACTTCAAAGTAAGTTCTGTAATTCTTTTATATGTGACTATTCCAGAAGTATTACTTGTACACAAATCCATCATGTTAACAGGCACATTATGTCAGGCAAGCAAGTTAATGTATTGTGGATGATAAATTTATGTCACAGTACAGTGGTTCTGTACCATACAAAGCACAGGTATTCAATATCTCTGCGTTTCCAAAACATAAAGTTACTTAAAGGTGCAATACAAGTAAATAGTATAATTTATTCATGCTATTTTTATACAGAGGATGAAAAAGGATCTATATTAATCTTGTTGAACCAATTTTACCCTGGATTTACTCTAACCCCTTAAACCAACGTATAAGGTCTGGTGACAGAGAACCCTCTAGTCATGTGGTTATGATGGCAGTAAATAGCAGTAGCTTCATCCATGCTCCAGGACCTATAAGGGGATAGCACTACGAATAAAAAGGGAGGCTCTTGCAGCTGGTAGGGCTCTTAGTACCAGCCGTGACCAAAAGCTGTCTCATTCTCTTCCAACTGGCAAAGACCCCCTTCTTCCCTCAGTTGGAACATAGTGTGTAATTTGCACTGCCTTTGCCAGTTCTGGTGAGTCTGGTTAGACACAAAAGACTAAATAGTCGCACAGATTTTTTCTGTAGGCCCAAGTAGGCTCATTTATAATACAAATAGTATGATGGTCTTGATGTCACTCAAATGTTGCTCAATTTTCCTTCAGCCCAGATTCAACTGATATGCTGAATTAACAGGGAAACATTTTTTTTCCACTATAGTAAAGAAATCTTGTTTCATTGACAAGTTCTGCGTGAGTTTTCAGTGCAATACTTCTTTGTCTGTATCAGTTCTTCCTCCCTCTCCCATCTGCCACCCGCTCAGTCTAGGGTAAGGAAATCATATTCTGTCAAAACAAAACACCAGACAGAAAGTCAGACAGACTTCTGAGATGAAATTTTTTAAAGGGACCATTTAGTGCTGTTGAAAGAGCATATAATCAGCAGCTTATTATGGTAGCATTCAGAGGCCCCAACAGAAACTGAGTTTCAATTGTTCAAACACTTAATGAGACATCCTCTAACCCGGAAAGCTTACAGTCTAAGTAGACAAAACAGACAAAGCGTGGGAAGCAAAACAGTGTCTCAGAGGCAAAGTGACTTGTCCCATGTCATGCAGAACATCAGTGGCAGTGGTGAAAATATAATCTGGGAGTCAGGAGAACTAGGTTATTACCAATATGCTAGGTGTCATTCTTTACAGTGTAAATAGCATTGCTATTGTTCATTGCTTTGAGTTGTTAAAACGTGTTAAATTACATGTCAGCTTTTTGGAAAAAAGGCTTTCTTTGTAGCATTCAAGAATAGGAAAATACAGAATGAAGATTACATAATCTAGACTTAACTTCATTCACAAGTTTAATTCTTATGCAAATGGTATGAATCGGGATGTCCCATGGTTCGCACATTATCTTCCACATCTTAATAACTTAACCAGCCAACCAATGAAGGTGCTAATGGTTCTTGAAGTCTGTGTAGAATCTGGTGTTGGTCATCTTCTTTTCCAAGTGCAAATTAATGGTTCTTATCAGCCTCTTGTAACTATTTAGTCTTTAAGGTGCTACTAGACTATTTGTTGTTTTTCAAGTTTTTCCTGTTGCAGACTAACTCCGCTACCCCTCTGAAGCTTTTCCACTCACTATCTCTTTTTTTTCTTCCTCCCCTCCATTTTTTCCCTTCTCTCCCCTCCCCTCCCCCTTCCCTTATTTATTCTTGGATCTGGACTTCCAGCACTCCTATCATCTGAAGAAGTGGGTTGTACCCACGAAAGCTCATACCATCTATATGTTTTGTTAGTCTTTAAGGTGCTACTAGACTATTTGTTATAAACTAGACAGACAAACTTTAAAATAAACTGTGGCCTCTGAGTATATATTATGTAAATTTAAATGTTCTTAAAATTGATTATGTTGTGAAATATTTTGTTTAAGGGAAAATATATTAATAGACCTAAATTCTTACAACTTTTACTAGTTTGTAAGTATATTGACATCTAACATTATGAGCATTTCCTTGTGTGTTGGTGTTTGGCTCCTTATTTTGAGCTGTGCTGTTACACATTTGCACATTTTGCATGATCAGTCAAAAGTTTAAGAAAGTTGTTGGGTTAATTATTAAAGATGTTAATGCAGATAGCTGCAGCAGCAAAGGAGCCAAGCAAACAGAGCTGTAAACAGGGGAGTTTGAGTGGGAGTTTGTAAGGGGAGTTTGGATTGTGGGACTTGTTTGGAGTTTGTTTTTCCTGTGGAGGGGCTGTTTTGGTTTGTTTTTGTGTTCACCGGATTAATAGGATTTTGGTGAGAAAGTAGATAAAACATAGAGGCATTAGTGGCCATGGCCCAAGTAGTAGAGAACACAAGGAGGATGATTGGATGTGGTAGCTGCGGTATGTACATGATTCTGGAGGGGGTACCTGAAAGGAGTTTTGTTTGCATGAAGTGCCGCCTGATAGAGCTGATGGAAGAAAAGATCCGAGGACTGAAGATGCAGGTGGAAACTCTGGTCGAGTTTAGAAGGGGGTTTGAGCAGATGATGGGGCAAAGGCATGACGTGGCTAAAGGGGAAAGCTTAGATATGCAGATGGAAGCAGGATCAAGGGCCTCAGAGGGGGGACTGCTGGGCGAAGAAAATGGACAGTGGAAGCATGTGACTCAGAGGACCAGGCAGAGGAAAAGATGGGTCAGTGAAGGAAAAATAGAGCTCAAGAACAGGTATGTGGAGTTGGAAAATGAAGAAGGGGTACAGGTAGATAATGAAGATGGAAGGGTAAGGAAGAAGAGAAGAATGGCTAGTCCCATAGATAAAGGGGAAGACTTAATGGAGACAACACCAATAATGAGCATTAGGATTACAAGGGAAAATAGGAATGATAAGGATTTGCAGCCAGAGGAAGCTAGAGATAGACCAGAGAATTTCACTGTCACTAGGAAAAGGCAGGTCTATGTGATTGGGGACTCCTTATTGAGAAGAATAGATAAGCCTGTAACCAGAGCTGATCCAGAGAATAGAAGGGTGTGCTGTCTGCCAGGTGCTAAGATACAAGATGTGGAACTGAGGTTGAAGAGAATTATTAAGGGAGCAGGAAGGAATCCATTGATCATCCTTCATGTAGGAACAAATGATACGGCTAGATTCTCGCTGGAACGAATTAAGGGAGACTATACTAGGCTGGGGAGGATGCTCAAGGAAATTGAGGCTCAGGTGATCTTTAGTGGGATTCTGCCTGTTCCTAGAGAAGGGCAACAAAGATGTGACAGGATTATGATGATCAATAGATGGCTTAGGCAGTGGTGCTATAAGGAGGGCTTTGGGATGTATGGTCACTGG
Organism: Pelodiscus sinensis; assembly: GCF_052426305.1. Classification (NCBI taxonomy): domain Eukaryota; kingdom Metazoa; phylum Chordata; order Testudines; family Trionychidae; genus Pelodiscus; species Pelodiscus sinensis. The sequence continues at coordinate 113,825,086 of NC_143056.1, read as the reverse complement.
GAGGCATTTATGGACAGAGGACTGTTCTCTAGAGATGGACTTCACCTAAGTAGGGAGGGAAATAGACTTCTAGGATGGAGGCTGGCTCAACTTATTAAGAGAGCTTTAAACTAGGAATTTGGGGTAGATGGTTGGGAGATGCCAAGGTAATCTCTACGCCAGATTTTAACACTGAGAGGGAGGAAAACGAAGTAAGAAAGGATATAGCTGGGGGTAGGAGAATGAACATGAGGAAGGGTGGGGTGGATACTAGTCTAATAGGTCATATTGGAGGTATAACATCTGTGCCAAATTGGGTAAAGAATGTGAATGAGGCCAAACAGCAAAAATTAAGATGTTTGTACACCAATGCGAGGAGCCTAGGTAACAAAAAGGAGGAACTAGAGCTATTGGTCCAGGAAGTGAAACCAGATATTATAGGAATAACAGAAACATGGTGGAATACTAGGCATGACTGGAGTACAGGTATTGAAGGGTATGTGCTGTTTAGGAAAGACAGAAATAAGGGTAAAGGTGGTGGAGTCGCATTGTATATCAAAGATGAGGTAGATTGTAAAGAAATAAAAAGTGATGGAATGGAGAAGACAGAGTCCGTTTGGGCAAAAGTCACATTGGGGAAGAAAACTATCAGATCCTCCCCTGGGATAGTGCTTGGGGTGTGTTATAGACCACCAGGATCCAATTTGGATATGGATAGAGACCTCTTTAATGTTTTTAATGAAGTAAATACTCATGGAAACTGTGTAATCATGGGAGATTTCAACTTTCCAGATATAGACTGGAGAACAAGTGCTAGTAATAGTAATAGGGCTCAGATTTTCCTAGATGTGATAGCTGATGAATTCCTTCATCAAGTAGTTGCTGAACCAACAAGGGGGGATGCTATTTTAGATTTGGTTTTGGTGAGTAGCGAGGACCTCATAGATGAAATGGTTGTAGGAGACAATCTTGGCTCGAGTGATCATGAGCTAATTCAGTTTAAATTAAATGGAAGGATAAACAAAAATAAATCTGAGACTAGGGTTTTTGATTTCAAAAGGGCTAACTTTAGTAAATTAAGGAAATTCGTTAGGGAAGTTGATTGGACTAAAGAAATTATGGATCTTAAAGTTGAGGAGGCCTGGAATTATTTTAAGTTAAAGTTGCAGAAGCTGTCAGAAGCCTGTATCCCTAGAAAAGGGAAAAAATTTATAGGCAGGTGTGTTAGACCAAGCTGGATGAGCAAGCATCTCAGAGAGGTGATTAAGAAAAAGCAGAAAGCATATAAGGAGTGGAAAATGGGAGGGATCAGTAAAGAAAGCTACCTTATTGAGGTTAGAGCATGTAGGGATAAAGTGAGAAAGGCTAAAAGTCAGGTAGAGTTGGACCTTGCAAAGGGAATTAAAACCAATAGTAAAAGGTTTTATAGCCATATAAATAGGAAAAAAACAAAAAAAAGAAGAAGTAGGACCACTAATTACTAAGGATGGAGTGGAGGTTAAGGATAATCTAGGAATGGCCCAATATTTGAACAAATACTTTGCTTCAGTCTTTAATGAGGCTAATGAAGATCTTAGGGATAATGGTAAGTTAACAAATGGGACTGAGGATAAGGAGGTAGATATTACCATATCCGAGGTGAAAGCCAAACTTGAACAGCTTAATGGGAGTAAATCGGGGGGCCCAGATGGTCTTCATCCAAGAATATTAAAGGAACTGGCACATGAACTTGCAAGTCCATTAGCAAAATTTTTTAATAAATCTCTAAACTCAGGGGTTGTACCATTTGACTGGAGAATTGCTAATATAGTTCCGATTTTTAAGAAAGGGAAAAAAAGCGACCCGGGTAACTATAGGCCTGTTAGTTTGACATCTGTAGTATGTAAGATCCTGGAAAAAATTTTGAAAGAGAAAGTACTTAGAGACATTGAGGCTAATGGCAATTGGGACAAATTACAACATGGTTTTACAAAAGGTAGATCGTGTCAAACCAACCTGATCTCCTTTTTTGAGAAAGTAACAGATTTTTTAGATAAAGGAAATGCAGTGGATCTAATCTACCTCGACTTTAGTAAGGCATTTGATACAGTACCACATGGGGAATTATTGGTTATATTGGAAAAGATAGGGATTAATATGAAAGTTGAGAGGTGAATAAGCAACTGGTTAAAGGGGAGACTACAGCGGGTCATACTGAAAGGAGAACTGTCAGGTTGGAGGAAGGTTACTAGCGGAGTTCCTCAGGGATCAGTTTTGGGGCCAATTTTATTTAATCTTTTTATTGCTGATCTTGGCACCAAAAGTGGAAGTGTCCTAATAAAATTTGCAGATGACACAAAGTTGGGAGCTATTGCCAATTCAGAAAAGGATCGGGATATCATACAGGAAGATCTGGATGATCTTGTAAATTGGAGTGATAGCAATAGGATGAAATTTAATAGTGAGAAGTGTAAGGTTATGCATTTAGGGATTAATAACAAGAATTTTAGTTATAAGCTGGGGACACATCAGTTGGAAGTAACGGAGGAGGAGAAGGACCTCGGAGTCCTGGTTGATTATAGAATGACTATGAGCCGCTATTGTGACATGGCCGTGAAAAAGGCTAATGCGATCTTGGGATGTATTAGGCGAGGTATTTCCAGTAGGGATAAGGAGGTGTTAGCGCCATTATACAAGGCATTGGTGAGACCCCATTTGGAATACTGTGTGCAGTTCTGGTCTCCCGTGTTTAAGAAGGATGAATGCAAACTGGAACAGGTACAAAGAAGGGCCACTAGGATGAGCCGAGGAATGGAAAACCTGTCTTATGAAAGGAGACTCAAGGATCTTGGCTTGTTTACTTTAACCAAAAGAAGGCTGAGGGGGGACATGATTGCACTATTTAAATATATTAGAGGGATAAATACCAGGGAGGGAGAGGAATTATTTAAGTTTAATACCAATGTGGACACAAGAACAAATGGATATAAGCTGGCTAGTAGGAAGTTTAGACTTGAGATTAGACGAAGGTTTCTAACCATTAGAGGAGTGAAGTTCTGGAACGGCCTTCCAAGGGAAGTAGTGGGAGCAAAAGATCTATCTGGTTTCAAGATTAAACTAGATGGGTTTATGAAGGGGATGGTTTGATGAGATAACATGATCTTGGTAACTAATTGACCATTCATTATCAGTGGGAGATAGGTCAATGGTGGAATGATAGGAGTTACTACAGAGAACTTTCTGGGTGTCTGGCTGATGAGTCTTGCCCAAATGCTCAGGGTTTAGCTGATCGCCATATTTGGGGTCGGGAAGGAATTTTCCTCCAGGGTAGATTGGCAGAGGCCCTGGAGGTTTTTCGCCTTTCTCTGTAGCATGGAGTACAGATCACAGCTAGAGGATTCTCTTCATCTTGGGGTCTTCAAAGTATTTGAAGGCTTCAATATCTGAGATATAGGTGAGAGGATTATTCTAGGAGGGGTGGGTGAGATTTTGTGGCCTGCACTGTGCAGGGGGTCAGACTAGATGATCATAATGGTCCCTTCTGACCTTAAAGTCTATGAGTCTTTTACCTGCAAAGTCGGGAGCTCAAATCCTGCAGTGGTCATAAGTAGAAATGAATTTGTTGGTTTCATCCTAATTTCTAGTAGACATTTATTTATCTGCCTACTAAAACATGATGCAATTGATAGTACAGACCACTACAAAATTTAGGATTTGAGAATTTTAGAACTATGTTTGCAGGTTCTGTTTGAGATATCAAAGCAAATTTGTGTGGTAGCAGGTTGTGTGTTCAGCAGTACTAGCATCTCATGTTTTAGTCCAGGGACTGGATTTTTTTTTTGAGGGTAGTGGTGGTTTGGGCTGTCAGAACTCTTGATAGGTACCATGGATGCAAGTTTTGCAGCTGAAAATATTGAATTGGATTGTCAGATGAGTCCTCCTTGTAGGCTTAAACAAATTGTTCAAATTACTGTCTTCAGAAAAAATATTGCATTGCCCCCCATTTCAGCGTGGCTGAAGAAACCAGATGTAGGACAGGTGAACTGGTCAAGATTTTTCTGTTTTCAGTTTGCCTGCTGTCTAGTCACTTCATGCCTTGTTTTATTCCCTGGAATTATTACATCGTATTCTTGCATATCAGCTTCAAAGAAGAAAAACCTTCAAGAAGTCATTTTCTCTCATAAGCAATGGGCCTGATTCCAGCAATGGGCCTGATTCTCCCTAACTTTTTTGTAAATTGAGAGTAACTCCGCTCACTTACACTGATATAAATAAGAAGCTGTCTAAAGTCTCAAGTTGTATTAATTTTTTTTTTAAGTCTGTTCTTCTGATAGTGAGTTAGGAGCCAATAGTGTTTCAGCTGCGACTACTGTGCTGTATCTTGCAATACTGCAGAATGTTAACTAGATAGAACCTATATATATTGTACACTGTGATGTTTCCTCATTTCCTGTTAGGATACGTCTAAACTACATGCCTCCGTCGATGGAGGCATGTAGATTAGTTTATTCAAAAAAGGGAAATGAAGCCGTGATTTAAATAATCGCGGCTTCATTTAAATGTACATGGCTGACACGCTGAGCCGACAAACAGCTGATCAGCTGTTTGTCAGCTCAGCATGCTAGTCTGGACGCTCCCCTGACGACATAAAAGCCCTTTTTCGACCTTCCCGGTAAACCTCATCCTACGAGGCATAACGGGGAGGTCGATAAAGGGCTTTCAGGTAGGCACGGTGTCAGCCAACGGTCAGGGCAGTGTGTATGTGCTATACACCCGAGACTTTAACTGCTAAGACCGGGGTCCTTTGCAGCAGGCAACCTGGAGGAGGTTGACGGGTGCCCAATAAGTGTACAGGGAGAGCTTATAAGACCTTAGACTTCAGCTGCTAGAATTCGTAATTCCTTCGCAGCGGGCAGCCTTGGGGAAAGGCTGAAAGATGCCCCAGTGGATTCTGCCACCTGGGTGTGACACAAATCCAAATGCCCAAGCTCTTCCTATACTGTGTGTGTACTATACACCCGAGACTTTAACTGCTGAGACCGGGGTCCCTTGCAGCAGGCAACCTGGAGGAGGTTGACGGGTGCCCAATAAGTGTACAGGGAGAGCTTATTACACTTCAGATTTTAGCTGCTAGAATCTGTGATTCCTTCGCAGCGGGCAGCCTGGGGGAGGCTGAGAAGTGCCCCAGTGGATTCTGCCACCTGGGTGTGACACAAATCCAAACGCCCAAGCTCTCCCTATATCTGTCCCTTAAGACCGGCTGGAGTTCTTTTAAATTGTGCCTGGTTCTGTTACAGCAACTGAAGGAGTCAGGTTAAAGCTTAAACAGTTACAGGTTTATTGAGGAAGCTTATAAATCATATGGTTGCAATGGCTATTGTTCTGTTTCTTAACTGCTGGCAAGTATATAAGTGTGTGTGTGTGTGTGTGTGTGTGTGTGTGTGTGTGTGTGTGTGTATATATATATATATATATATAAATCTTTAAAAAAATGGTTACAAAGGAAAATAAAGATAGGAAATAGAAAATAATGGTACCAAATGACAGCTTAATCTTTAAAGAGCTCTATTCTATGCATGCACTAAAACAAAAGGACACATACGGGTACAATTTTTGCCCCCTTCTGCATCGCTCGGTCCCAGCGTGTCAGGCCAGGATCGGTCCCTCAATTCCTCGGAAAGACGAAAATATGAGGTGGGCGTCCCCGTGGAACCTCGGGAAGTCAAAACACCTAACCCGACCAGCAGGTAGAGGGTAGTTTGACACTCAAAAGAGAGTGCGCTGCTGTACCCACTTATATACCCATTGGGTCACGTATTTCTCTTTCTTATCTGTAATGCCAAATGGTGCTGGTCTGTCTTTTGTGAGACCAATTCTTACAAGGGAGTTGTGAACTTAATTTACACTTGTAAGAGAGAGTTGAGAGGATTAAATTGGAAGTAGTGGGCATTCTTTTTTTTCTCAGTGGGAAATTCCTCTCCCAGGGACTGTGCGTGTTTGAATCAACATGGGTGCCAGCCGGGCACTTCTTGCAGCCTCGAGCTCAGTTTTATTGCCTTAATCGTTACTCAGAGTCAGGGAACACTCGCATATCCTGATCTCGCATCAAAGCAGAGCAAAGCTTAATGGCTATGCTGATTATCTTATTGTTCCTTCTCTGCCCTGTATACAGAGGGCAAGCAAGATTGTTTGAGATGGGGGAGGGCTGTCTGGCTACACATGGGAGTGTCCAGACTAGCGCGCTGAGCCGACAAACAGCTGATTAGCTGTTTGTCGGCTCAGCGTGGCAGCCATGTAAATTTAAATGAAGCCGCGATTATTTAAATCGCGTCTTCATTTCCCTTTGCCGATCTGTCTAATCTACATGCCTCCGTCGACGGAGGCATGTAGTTTAGACACACCCTTACATACTTAATATCCAGTTTGGGCATTTGTAAGCTTTTGTACATACAATGTGGCATCGAGCCTGCTTAGTAGAACTTTTTATTTGTAATTGCCTATGCATGCCGTGCTAGCCTTTGAAGTATTCTAGAAACTAGCTTGTTAATTCAGTAATACTGCTGCACATGGTCAGTATTAGTGTTAGGTATGACAATGCACAGCTCCATATTATGAATATGCAAATGTTATGAGAGAAAGAAGTGACCTTACAACAAGCAGTGAAGAAAAAATTCCCAAATAATTGCCTCTGCAGTGGAAAAGGATAAAGAGCATGTTGCACATCTTACCAACTATGTAATCAACAGTATGACAAACGGATGTGACCCAGGAGCAAATCCAGAATTGCTTATCAATATAAATGCTGGACTGCCTGTAATATCAGATGCACAAGAATCTCTATTGAAAATAGCAGATGTTGATGAAGCACAAATGGAGAGATTTGAGAGCGATTCTGATGAGGCACGTGGTTTCTTTAGGCCAGTCTGGCATCAAAATATTTGCTGACATAGAAAAGATGACCAAATTTAAGTCTGCCAAGGGAGGGACAATCACAGCAGCTATCAGTCCAGAAATTGTAAAATGCAGAGCTGATGTTTCAATAACAGCTGTTCTTAGTCATGCAATAGGACCTGGTCATATGTCCCTTTTCTGCGCTGACAGAACAAAGAGAAGAACGAAGAGGTGAATTAGGGCATCCACTGGAATCTCAAGCTGAAAGAATCCATAAACTAAGAGCATGCAACAAAGAAATTACAGTATATGTCAGAGGTGCCCTGACTATCATAGACATGGTGTCTGGAGAGAGATTCCATGATCTGGCTTCTGAGTATTGGAAAAAGGTCCTAAAATGATTTGACAAAACAAGTTCTATAATCAAATTCTTTGACAAATATGACAGCAGTATCCCTGTGAAAACTGTAGAATGACCGCTCCAGGCAGGGTTTAAGGCTAGATGTAAGAAATGCCAGGTAAATGCGGGGAACCGATAGAAAAAGTCTCTACACTTAGTATCTGGCTAGTAGGCACTTGTAAATATATGGTTCAAAATGCACCTGGCAGTGTAGGACCACACCCAACCAAATGCTCCTCCTTGAGGGAGGCTTTTTCAGTGGTGAAGTACGAAAGTTCATTATCACCAGCAGAGATGTTGAAAAAGCCTGAGACTTCTACAGTACTCAAGAGGAAGAGGACACCATGATGCTTCTGCATGCTGTGTGTGTGTGCCTGTTTAGCTTTTGGGTCTCTTGGTATTAAAAGAGCCACAGAGATTGTCATCTGATGCAGATATTTAGATCCTTGCTGTTAATTAGGTAACATTTATTGAAACAGGCACCATTACCAGCACAACTGACAAGTGTGGCAGTATACCTACACATGCAATTTGCAATGCGCTCACTCCTCACTTCTGCAACATATTTCCTGCTAGACACACATTAACAGGGTGTGACTCTGTCTCATCCTTATTTAGTGTTGAGAAAAAAAAATCTGTTTTTAATGTTGTCAAAACAAAGGGAACTTACCGCTTCAGATATCTTGCCAAATTGGGGGAGAGTGACAGACAAGCCACAATTTCTGCTGCAAGGAAGTTGGTAGTGGTGCTGTCTGACTAGACCAAGAAAGAAAAGGACCTGAATTACTTGCGCCTCAATCTGACTGTCAAGAAGGACAAGTCATTGGTCAAACTTCCACATGTGAGGACAATTTTGAAGAACATTGCAAAAAAACATGTTGGCAAACAAAGATTGGTTATTTTTGCACAGCAGTAACCCAGACATTGGTTCGACAATCAACATGGATGGAAAAAAGAGGACGATTAATTACTTCCTGTGTTCTTCAAGGGCTCAGTGGCATCTAAGGTTCTGTGAAACCTTCTTTATACCTGTATCAGTAGGAGGCATTTCAGTCAACTATGTCTGTCATCAGAACAAGCTTCCCTGCACAGAACTGCATTCCCGCCAAGGCAGTGAAGACTGTGGTAAAACACACAATCCAGACAGATATCATAATGATGAGCAAGATGATGATAATGATGTTGACTAGAACGACACCTATGTTACTGAGTTTCAATAATACCTGTATGAATTTATTATTAGATTTTGTCTTATCCTTTAGATTTTTTTGTGATGCTTTGAGATCACAAAGACATTACATTTTGTGTTTTGAAATACTATACAGAATCACTAACAGAAGTGAATGCAAATATTTCAAACTAGTTGTTGTATCATTGTGATGGGGCGCTGCGGCCCCGCACCGTAGCCCCCGCCGCGAACACCCTGTTTATGGCGTGGGAGGCAAGGTACCGGCATTGTGCCGGGTGCTCATGAGCTGCGGAGCGCCTGGCAGCCCCAGGCGCAGCGGCCAAGATGCGGCTCGGATGCAACGGGGGAGGGGGGGCGGGAGCCACACACATGACATTGAGGTGGCGTCACGTCAGGTGCCAAGGGCGGTGGGAGATTTAAATGCCGCCCGGCGCCGAGAGAAGGGAAGGAGGTGTGGACATGTGCCAGCGAGGCCCTCGTGGAGCAACGGGGACCCAAGCCCGGAGGCAAAGCCAGGTAGCTGAGCCGCTGGAGGTCCGGGTAGGACCCATGGGGGAGAGGAAGCAGCCCAGGGCAGCACTGAGCCCGTGGGCTGACGGGTTTCGGCAGGGATCCCTGTCAGCCGGACTGGACCCCAGAAGGTCCACGTCCTTAGGGCCTTGGGCTGGGGCCCGTGAGTGAGAGCGGGCCCGGGCCTCCCTCTGCTCCCTCACCCTAGAAGAAGGGAGTGCCTGGTGATTCAAGAGGGAGGTAGCGCACCACCACCCCCAGCTACGGGTGAAAGCAGACTCTCTTGCATAGCGACTCCAAGGCAAGACTAAGGGGAAGGTCGAGACATTCTGAAATGGGTCAGAGTAAAGACATTACGGCGGACAGACCGGACTGGTCACATTCATATTGAGAGGATTCATTGTTTATCCCCATTTCTGTGATAATGGCACCACTTGACAGCTCCACGTCATCCCTTGTAGATGTAATAAGCTTTCAAATCATTTAAGGTGTGCAGGTGTGTAGAGAGGGTATACATTAAGTTGACCAAATCAAGGGCAGTGGGACTGCTCTCCACTGGAAAGAAATGGATTTTTATATCTCTGGGAGTGGAAGTCTCTAGCTCTGCAATGGTGAAATTCATCCTTGTGCAAAAGGCCAGTACAAAAACCATGCAACATTTACTTATTATTAAAGTTCTAAATTTTTAATGGAATTTAAGTTGAAGTCACTGTAAATTGGTACCCCTAGACTATGATAACATAAGTTTGTTGCCCTTCTACATATTAAAGTGGAATTTATTTGCATTCTTATTCAGAGGAGGATGAGAGCTGTAAATATAAAGAATTGAGGAAAAATAGTGAGTATTTCCACTGTCGTGAATGATCTGCATTAAAATTATTCCACCATGCCCCTGCCTTGTAATTTCTGCCATAATGAATGCTATACATGCATTTTTCATGATGCTTCAAGTTATGTTTAACTGTGGCTCATTATGGAAAAAAAAGGATTCGTTCTTTTTGTCTTGGGAAAACCAAAGAGCAGTGGTGAAGTGATTGCAAAGCCTATTCTAAGCAGCTATTGGTTGCAGTGTGGAAGTAGCAACCTCATTGGTATATAATGTGGGGTAGCCTTTAAAACAAGAGATTGGCTAATAATGGAGGTTATGTGTTTGGTTTTCTCCATTCAGTTAAATGCTTGCAGAGTCAATGGGCAAAGTTTAACATTTCTGTGAAGTATAGTGGTAAGCAATAAAACTCATATTTTCAAACTCTTCTGAACACATCCTCCTGTTGTGTCCTTATTTATGTTTTCCAGGCAGTGTGTTTCATTTTAATTATTATTGCTTTGATTCTCCCATCAGAGATTTGGTATCTTCCTTGTCAATATCCTTTGTGGTTTCTCTTCCCAGGTTTAAGTTTGCATTTTACACAGAATATTCTACTAGATCGTTGTTTTGATAAAGCCCAGTTTGGAAAGTGGATCAGCATTGCTCTTACATGTTTTTGTTGGTTTGTTCACATTACTCAGACCGAGTGATGGGTTGTCTTATGCTAGTTGGCTCACATAGGAGACGCATAGACCCTGTAATCATCCAGATTAGTGGAAATTTATTCACAGTACTGCAGGTTTACATTGCCTAAAAGAAGCAGCAGCCTATGGCTAAGCTAAAGGATTCAGCCTCCAGCATGCTCCCATCCTCCAACATCATCCCTTAGTTTGTTCAGAACAACTAAAAAGAATAAAAGGGGAATTGGTTACAAAAGCTTCGATTGCACTTCATTATTCTGACAGATCAGCAAGGGAGTTCAGATGTGACATAATCCTTCCTACCAATTTTTTTGTCTCATCTTTATCATGTGAGTTTCAAATAGAAACTGCACGATTAAACAAAAAGCGGGAGACATGCACATGTTTTTAGAAATCCATTGTTTGTCTATGCTTTGTGCAAGTGCTGTAGCTGTTTTGGGTAGAGACCCGGTACGTATAATTTCCAAGAGGCAGACACTTCATGCATCTTCACCAGAGATATAACAAATAACTGAAGTGACATATTGAGGCTTCCAGCATGCAGTTTATAACCCTGAGAGTAAGGCACATTTATACGAGGACTTAAACAGCCTACATAAGTCTTAGTCATTCTCTGTAATGCTTTTAAAAATATTAACTATAATTTACTGGCTACATGGTAGTAATACCTGTGTGTAACTAACAAAGAATCATATAATCTAGGCCAAAATAGGTGTTTACCTCAAGGGAGAGCAGGTCTTAAATTGGTATGATTTTTTCTCTTTCAAGCTTTTACCAATGGATCTCAGTTGTTAAAACAATTTCTTCCCTCTCGTCACTCTCTCTGCTGCTTGTAAAGTTTTTTGTTTTGTTTTTTGTTTTTGTTTTAAAGACACAGCTGTATAGTTAAAGGTGAAACTAGGGGAATAAAAAGATGCAGTAGGTTATGTTGGAAGCATTCTCCAGTCACAAGTGGCTGCAGAAAACAACATTTGTAACAATATCTTTATTTTTCTCTGTGGTGTGAGGCCCACATCCCAGCTGGTGCACCATACTTGAACCATAGTGTTTGAATGGCAATGGATTCTCATGCAGGTCACAAATAGAGAGCAATCTGAATCACTTGGTAAAGCAAACAGTATGCACTTTAATATGGCCAAATGTAAAGTTATACTTCTATAAGCAAAGATTATAGGCCACATTTGCAGAATGGTGGATTCTGTCCTGGGAATCAGTGATTCTAAAGAAGACTTTGGGGTCAAGATGGATAATTAACTGAACATGAGCCCTCCAGTGTGATGTTGTGGGAGAAAGGGCAATCCCTTAGATGTATAACCAGGAGAATATCAAGTAGGAATTGGCAAGCTATTTTACTTCTGTATTTAAGACTGGTGTAACTGCTACTGGAATAGTGCATCCAGTTTAGATGACCACAAGAAGAAAGTTGAAAAATTGAAAGCTCAGAGAAGATTTAAGCATTGAACAATAGGTCTTGTAGTGTTACACTGAAGAAACTCGATCTATTTAGTATAACACAGAGAAGGTTAAGAGATGACTACATCAAGGCAAAAATTGATAATGCACTTGTTAGTATAGCAGACAAGATCTAGTGACTGGAAGTTGAAGTTGGTCAAATTTAGGCTGTAAATAAGGCATACATTTTTAACAGTGAGCGTAAGTAGCCATTAGAACAATTTACCAAAGATTATGATGGATTTTCCCTCACTGGCAGAAGGATATGTTTCTGGTGCTTCCAAGAAACCGGAAAAATATATGCATTTTGCCAGTTTGGGCACATAGGTAATTCAGCTGCCACACAAAATATAATTCAACTTCACTTATTCTTGCGGAAGGTTTCTTTTCAGTGAACTGAAAGTATCTTTGTAAATTTCTGAATTTGATGTGCTGTTACTAAAAGCAGCAAGGTAAATTATACAATAGTATTCCATTCATTATTAATTATGTCTTTTTAAAGCCTGTCAGTGTTTTATTCATTAAGTGAGATATTTGGGTTTATGATGCTGATAAGTTATAGAATGGCATATTTTAATCAAGGAATTTAATCCTTATTTAAACAAGTATGAAGAGGTTGAAAATGCTCCTTTAAATCATCTCTGCTTGTACTTAGCAAATAATTCAGCCTAAAGGGTTCAACAATCACATTATTTCTCTCTTGGCTATTCAGACTTGCCATATAAAGGAGGAGCAGGGTACTCATTTGTTTTTTAGAACATTCCTCTTCTTCATTTAAAGTGCTGTCTGTTTCCTCATTAGTGTTCCTTCGAAAACCCAAGCTTGTCAACAATGAAACTATTATCAGCACAAAATGAAATCCAAAGGTAATGCAAAGGCAATGAAGATGGTTTTTAGTCTAGTCTTCAGCAATGTTTTGTCTGTGGGAGGTATTTTTAGTTCTGCAGCTGCTGAGAAGTAATGGCAATTAGTGTATGTACAGCCAGATAGATAATAAATTAGCAACTGATGACTTAACATCTACATCCTACAGGAAATATGGGGAAGTAGATCACAAAAATATCTTTCCTTAACTGGTATGTATGGATTGCTTTGATAGGTGAGAGAATATAGAAGGGCCGGGTGCAGGCATTGTTAATTTAATGTTTGTCTGCAGGTACCAGTAAATTGGAAGCCTTATTTTTAAATCAAGTGTGAATGCAAAGTTAGTGCTCTGTACATTATTCTGTATATTTGGTTTTGAGACACTCAGGTTTCATGATATTCAGATAAGTATTTAAAAAAAAGTGAAGGAAAAAGCAAGGACAGGAGTGTGCTTTCCTCAACAGCTATTCTCCATAAAATGACCCTTCCCTGACCTTTGCTAACCTGATTTCACAAATTAATCAGTAAAAGAGGATATCCACAGATCCCATCTTGCACAGCTTTTAGTTTGCCATCATAACCCAAAAGACAGATATATAAACATATCCACACTCAACTCTCTGAGGTGCCTAGTTGGATTTACCAAATTACCTGTTTGCATCGTTAGGTGCCTAAATACTTTATCAATCCGACCTTTAATCTGCTATGTTGTTAGAAGTGAAGATGTGCCAGTTTATTTAGTATGTTGCTTGGTGTTCCAGATTGAGATGAGCTTAATGAATGGCCTGCAAATAGTAATGGCTTTGGAGATTCTGGAACACAAAAGGCCAGATCCTGCAGCTCTGGCATGGTTGAGCATCTATGTGAAGTAACTTATAGTATAAGGACCTAAACACATAGAGGAGCTGTAAAAGTTTTTAAGAGTGATTGAACCAAACTTAAAAAAAATCTCTTTTCTTTCTTTGCTCTATTTCTTCTAATTTTTGACCTGCCTTGTACTATATTACCACATTGGACTGCCTGTTTCCCACGTGTCCACCCCCACGCATTCCTGAAATATCTGGGCAGCAGCAGGCATTTCTGTCTCCGTAGCCCTCGTATTTACTTGCAACAGTGGGAAAATAAATCACAGTTGCTTGGAAGGGCAACAGAGCTTTTAGCTTAATTATTTCTAAAGAACAATTTAATTAGCGCTTAAGAGGTTGAAGTGCTTCACAAGCCAGGTGTTTCTTGCATTTTTTTTTCAGAATAAGACAAGTACTTATTGTCATGGGCGTGTGTCAAGATGGAGTGAAAGGGTATGCAAAGATATGAAGTAGATATCGTGACTATAGGCCAGGAAAATTTGGGTACATCCAAGCCACTTACAGTAGGATTAATCCTGCTGTGCCCTTTCTTAGGGGAATTGCCAGTTATTTTCACACTTGACTTTAAAAAGTTATAGCAAGAAGACAGAAGACGCTCTTTCCTATGTGCTTTGAGTATGGATTTGTTGTAGAATTGCTGCCAAGTGTGTCTCTCTAATCCTTTGGACTAGCACTGTGTGATGGGGTTTGGGTGCAATTCAGACTAGTGAGGGACTGTGTCACCTCTGACTCCGTCACCCTAAGTGCTTCCCAGTACTTTGTGACCAGGCCCACCAATGGGATGGCAAAGGAGGCAGTTTCTGGGGTTTGGCAGTTCAAAGGGGCCTGGACTGTTGCTGCTAATACTGCAGCAGTGGCTGCAGCCAGAGCCCGGAGTCCTTTAAATTGCTACAGGAGCATTGCTCTGTGCAGCTCTGTGGACTGAGGGAGACCCGATTCCCAGCCCTCCCTTTCTGCATTGGGCCCCATCCCTTATGGGGGTTGCAAAACTGTCCCCCCCTTGCCTGAGGGGTGATGGAAACTTAGGGCCCCTATTTGTTACTGTAGCTCCCCACCCGGGACACTCATAACGCTCCTACAAGCATGCAGGGCATATCCGGAAGTATCTGTGTATGACATAGCTCTGGTTTAGCAGCTCTGAATCTAGAAGCCTATCTGCTGCTCCATTGTGGCTGCCACCAGCCTTGGTTGTAACCTGGGTAATTTTGCATGTTTGTGTTGCAAGAGATACCTGGGTCTCGGAAATCACCAAAAATATGGGTTATGAAATTTATGGACAGTCTGTTAAAAATCAGAGGAGAGAGTTGATTTTCATCCATCATTAGAAGGCAGTTCATCTAATGTGGTTTTTGTTCTATATCTAGGTCTGCATCTTGATGGACTAGGGTGAAGGATGTCTGAGTATTCAAAACACCATCAGAGCTGCTTTGTCACAACCTTCTCCTTGATATTTCCAAAACATTGAAAATTACATACAAGTCAGTGGTACTAACTCTCTTGCTTTCTTGAGCAGAGACCCTGCATGCCTTCCTTCAAGGCAATGTTTCCCCTCTAAGTGATTCTTCCTTCTACCAAAAATGGGCCAATCACTTCTCAGTTCACCGTTGCCATGTGGGGAACGCTTGGATTCAGCTCACAGGTTCTAACACAAGGTATACCTCCAACATCTCAGTGAGATTCCAGCTAAATACATCAGTTCCCTAAGTACATCTGTCTTTCTAGCTACAGTAAAGTAGTTCAGCCCAGATCCACGTGACATTATCCTCAAAGTAATAAGAAAATGTTTTCACAGCAAGAAACTTGATGCTGCACTCAAGTATTAGCAACTTGGATTACCCAGGCTATTAACCTCCTGTGTAGCCAGGAGATCAGTGCTTCATGTCATGATTGGTCAGCTTAAGGAAGAGCCTTGAACAACTGGTATTTTACCCTCCTAGGATTGGTAATGGAACTCTATATTCTCAATGATTATTTATTCAGTGATTTTCATCACTGAATAACCAGTTCATTTCCAGTCCAGTGAACAAAGCAAATGTGCCAGTCATTTTAGCAGCGGGGGAGGAAGGGCAAAAGATGTTGATAGTAACTGACAATGATTATCATGTGACTGGTGTTCTAAGGTCTTTGTCAAATGAATCCACAGTCTCAGTCCAGTTCCTTGTGGACTTGTGTCTCCATAATAAAAACAAACTAACTAGCACTAACTGTGTCCGCAGAAAGCAAATGGATTAAATAGGCCTACTGAATTAACCTCATCCCTTGTGATGTCTTTGGAAGATGAGGTAACGTGAGCTCTGCATAGCAGGGAGGGGTCAGACTGTCTGACCTATGTTCTATTTCTGTCTCTGTCAGCCCTGGTCTATACTAGGGAGTTATTTTGAAATAATCCCCCTTTATTTCTAAATAATAAGCAGAGCATCTACACAACCAAACCTGTTATTTTGAAATAGCAGGTTGGTTACTTTGAAATCTGTATTCCTGCTTTCCTTGGGATTATTTCAAAATAGTTATTTCAGGAGTTTTTATTTTGAAATAATTTCCTAGTGTACACATGCCCTCAGTGACATGCCTGTATAACCCTGGGCAGTTGTGGTACCTCTCTGTTTCACTTTTGTCTGTCTGGTCTGTTTAAAATACAAGCTCTTCAAGATTGTGTGTTTTTAACTGTGTATTTTATAAAGTGCCTACCACAGAGTGGCCCTGATCTTGACTTGGCCATTAGATGCTAATGTAATACAAATTCATAATATCCTTTCCAGATTCCTACCTAACTTTGTGGCAACTGAAGAAGATCCTGATCCTGGAAAACACATGCCCATCTCAGGGTGAAAACAGTGCTTTGGTGTTGGTTGTCTCTTGGAAATTCATTCTATGATGTGTGGCATTTGTGCAGTCCATATAGTTGTGTATCGCAATACAGATTCCCAGTGCTCTGATTTGAAGAGACTCCTTTAATTTGGGCCACAGCAATCCCATTAAGTTGAAGGAGGAGGGGTTGAGGTATATTGGTAGAGGACGATGAGCAAGTTTTCACTGTTACCTGTGGTAGCTGTTCTGTAAATAAAAGTCTTCAGTAGGGCTGTCAATTAGCGCACATTAATCTAGGCTTACCATACATCCATTTTTTCCCAGGCATGTCCTCATTTCTGTTAGTTAAATCTCCGTCCGTCCGGCTTTTTTAAATGGCAAAAAATGTCTGGGGTTTTGCCCTGCAAAGGGAATTGGGGAGGAGGCGGCGTCACATGCCTGTCAAATGGAACATTCGGAGCTGCGTGCCCGGATCGTTCATGGCCGCTATGCGCATGCGCTCCAGCTTCTGGAGGGAAAAGTGCATGGCCACAGCGGCGGCAGCTCTGGTGAGACCCAGGGCAGGTCCAATGTGTGTGTGTGTGGGGTAAGGCTCCTCCCATGGAGTCACTGCATTACCTTCCACCCCACTAGGTTATTTCACCGTTTCTGCATTGGAGCAAGAGGGACTGAGGGTGCCTGGCTCTGTGGGAGGGGTGAGGGCATTGGGTTGGAGTGAGGTGGGGGGAGGCGGGCTGGGGATGCCTGGCTCTGGGGGTGGGCAGGGGCACTGGGTTAGAGCAGGGAGGTTGGGGGTGCCTGGCTCTGTAGGAGGGGTTGGAGCGTGATTAATCTCTTGACAGCCCTTGTCTTCAATGTTCAGGACTATCAATCTAGCACTTCTCTAAGCACTACATTAACTTACAAACATGGTTTATAAGCAAATTATTAAGAAACATACACTGTACATTTGCAAACAGAAATCCCTGCTTTCAGGTGCTGGTAGTGCTTCAGTCCTCTACATGATATTAAATAAAATAGTTAGATTTAGGTGCAAACACATAGTTTACTGAAAACACTGATCTTAAGCCAAATGCCTGTTATGTTTTCTGTGTCCTAGTAAGAACAGCAGCTTGTACATGTCTGGCAGTGAATTAGTTAGTTTACTTTGTGCTTTATGTGTAGGCAGCATGCAGCTCTGTGAGACTGCAGTGGGCAATGAAGCAGCAGAATTCAATTTGCGGCAGTGACCTAAGAAGGACTATTTTTAGTAATAAAATAGGTCAGGGGATGCGGTAGTACAGACTAATAAATGAACACTCTTCTCCTTAACTCATGGGGCTTGTTTCTTATTATTATATAGCAACTCTGAGGTGGGGAAACAAGATTAAACATTGTCACATGATCAACATTTGAATTTCTCATTGTGAAAAATCACAAGAACAACACTGTGGTTTCACAGGCTGTAATGAACAATGAAACCAGGTGAATACTTCCTTAGGGATTCATGGAAGGGAAAACCACTAGAGAGCTAGGTGAGTCATTTTATGCACTCTGTACAGTACATATAACAAGTGATTCTCATTTTTACTACAGGTTGTACCTCCGCAAACTGGAATTTTCTGATCTAGCAACATCCGGGGTTCAGCAGGATCACAGATGTTCCTGGGTCAGAGAACCCTGGTAGCCTAACGGTAGTTGGGCAATCCAGGAGGGTCTGGGATGAAGCAACAGGATGGGCCAGAGCTGGCATCAGCCCCCGGCAGCCTGTGGCACTGGAACCGGGTTGGGGAAGTCCCCAGCAGGGCAGGGCTGGGCCGACGACAGGCAGTGCAGGGCCAGAGTTCCAGGCAGCTCGCAGAAGTGGGGCCAGAGCCTGCAGGCTGCCGGGGAGCAGGAGCCCGAGCCCGAGGCTGTCGGCAGGCCCGGTAGCCCACAGCAGTGTGGGGTTGGAGGAACCAAGTCTTTGGCATGGAATCCAAGTCTTTGGCAGCCCACTCAGGGCCAGAGCCAGTCTATTGCAGCACTGGGCCAGAGCCTGTGGCAGCGTGGGCTGCTGAAGCCCGGCAAGCAGTCCAGCCAGGATAGCAGCAGCAGGGATAGCAACTCAGCAGGCAGCCCTGATGGGGATGGAGGTAGTACCCTTTTCCCCCCCACACACACACCTGGCAGAATTGGTGGCTGGGGGCTGTGTCAGGAAACCTCTGGTCTGGCAAATTCCCTGGTTTGGGACCAGTCAGGTCCCCAGAGGGTCGGATCAGAGAGGTCCAGCCTGTACACCGGCAGGTTTTCACATGCTCTCTGTACTGTTTTCTGGTATTTATTTTTGGTGGACTATGCAGGTGAGGGTTAGCATCCTCTTTTCAATGTGCGATAGATGGGGGTACTGGCTAATGCTGTCAGCTTGATTCTATGGCATTTTAGGTTTTCAATTTGAGAGGAAGAACAACATAGCTGAGTTTCTTGTGGTGTTTCAGCAGACTGCTTAGGAGTTTCTCTTTCCAGTATTAAGTTATTTCACCTGTGTTCACCAGGGGGTTAATTCCTGGATGCAGAGGGGTCGGTATATGTCATACACAAGTCACACACATTTACATTTTTGTTTAAAGTCACACATTTTTACTGTGCCTTCATTTTCCTCGTTTGCAAAATAGGTCTAATATTGTACCTACCACGTAGGGATATTATGGAATTTAATCCATTCATGCTTGCGAAGGACTTTGAGATCCTTAGATAATATATAGCAAAATATTTTATTATTACATAGCAGTGATGTTAAATATCGTTTAATTGAATAGTTGAGTAACATCATGAATCCTTATCGGTTAGTTAACTATTCTATTTCCCTGGGGGCGGGGACCAGCTGCTTGTTGCCTCATGATGCTGTGTCTGATAAAGAGGCAGCAGTATTGGGTGGCAGCAGCCTCTGTCAGGGGGGAGAGGAGGTGTGCTTTGAGCTCCTGGTGCAAACCGGAACTGAGCCGGGCTGCCTGCCCACCTGGCTTCTAATACACTTTAAATGCAGAGTACAGTGGGGGTAGGTCCTGGACCTAGCAGGAGTCAGAACTGAGCGGGGCTGCTGACCAACCTGCTAAAAATTTTACTGGTTGGAGGGGAGGGGGGAGATGATGCGTGTAGTCTATAGCATTAACCTATATGCTTTTACTTATCGGTTAATGGGCTACACTATTACATCCCTATTACATAATTGTATAATCAAAGTAAGATGGAGCATGCTCCACTGGCATGAAAGGTGATATCTGGCTGTTATCTTAAGGTTGCAAGTTGGACATACAATATACTTGCAGTGTTGAAAACCCTCTTGTTGGATAATTTGACAGCAATGCTTCATGTACAGTAATAGTAATTTTCCACATATATGACCTGCTAATTCTTAACCCTTATATTCTTCAAATGAAAAGTGAGCCTTTTTCAGTGGTTTGGCATTTGAAATTCATTTTAAAAATCTTATTCCTAATGGGATTGATCCAAAACCTGTTGGAGTCATTGCAATAGAAATATTCTCAATGACTGCAGTGGCCTTTGGATGTAGCCCCATAATTACGTTCACACTATGGCTTTGTCTAGACTGCAAGCCTCTTTCAAAAAAGACCGTCTAGACTACAACCAGTACTTTCAAAAAAGCAAGCCGCTTTTTCGAAAGAGAGCACCCATGCAGTCTGGATGCTCTCTTTCAAAAAAGCACAGTTTGCATTATGTAGTGCCCTTTTTCGAAACAGCGCTTTTGAAAAAAGGCATTATTCCTCGTAAAACGAGGTTTTCTGTGGTCGAAAAAACTGCCGCGTTCTTTCGTTTTACTTTCGAAAGAATGCAGCTGCAGTCTAGATGCAGGTAAAGATTTTTCAAAAAAAGGCCACTTTTTTCAAAAAATCCCTGTCGTCTAGATACACCCCTATGTGTCCTGTCACTTGCTCCAGTCTAATTCAGTATTCTTAAAGCAGCATTTTTAATGAGAAAATCAGTGTTGCTGTTTTTCCTTTGGCGTTAAAATAAAGCATAAATTTTCATTGTGGAACTGTTAATATGGAAAAAGCAGACTGACAGCATCACTTCTTGTACTGTAGTCATTTCAGTCTCTTTGGCTTCCCTGCCCCCCGCCATGCAACCCACCCCTTCTAACTCATAAGGGCCATGAGTAAATGACGAATCATGATCTGCTCAGTGCATACGTATATGAGACTAGTCTCTTGCTAGTGAAAAACACTCGTTGACACGAAACCATTCATTATGCATGTAGTAGAGAGCTCCAGCAGGAACGCTCTCTTTGTCTCCATTTTTGAGAGCTAGAGTGAAACATTCTGGCTTGTCCAAAAAAACCTACTGATGTACGTGACACAGCTGGTGTACTGTACTAACATCTTTAAAGTAAAGGCCATACAGTATAAAGCCTTGCTTTAGTGTCATTAGTGTTTTATAATGGTTACATTTAGAAGTGGTTTGGATGTCTCACACTGCATTAGGGGCTAATTTATTTAACATACATTTTTGAAAACCCCTTTTTTCATTATTTTCAGCAAGAAGGGTGAATCATAAAATACTAGAACTGGAAGGGAGCACGAGAGGTCAAGAAGTCCAGTCTCCTGCCCTTATGGCAGGACCAAGCACCATCTACATCATCCATGATAAATGTCTATCTGACCTGATCTTAAATATCTCCAGCGATGGAGATTCCACAACCTCCCTAGGCAATTTATTCCAGTGTTTAACCACCATGACAGTTGGGAAGTTTTTCTTAATGTCCAGCCTAAACCTCCCTTGCTGCAATTTAAGCCCATTGCTTCTTGTCCTATCCTCAGAAGCCAAGGAGAATAATTTTTCTCCCTCCTCCTTGTAATATACTTTTACGTACTTGAAACACAGGCCTCGCTGTGAGCAGATGAACCTGCACAGGGAAACCCTATTGGATTTCCAGTCTAACACTTCAACCACTCAGACATCACAGCTGTAAATTGTTCTACAACAGAAAGTTAGCAAGATGATTTCAAGAGTGTACCGTCCCATTTCATTCATGTAAACATGTTTCTATTTCCGTCCAGTGGGTTACTGTGGTTGGCAATTTATTTTCTATCAGCGTGTGGATGAACTGTAGTGTCTGAATTCTGAGGGACGTTATCTCAGGAAAGTAAATGGCCTTGCACCATTGATCAATGTCACATGTTCACATTTTGAGCCCAGCTCCTCTGTCAGCTGTAATACACACATCAGTGTAAATAGGTGTTGCTTTGTATTTACTCTAGTTTAATTGAATATTGTCATGTTAGGGTTATATGACACCCCAGAGGACAAATCAGGAAGTGGAATTGCTCTTTTGTCTTCACCCATGTTCAAATATGAGAGTAGCTTCCTCTGAACAAAGTCCTTCATGTAAATGCAGCTAATCTACACATCTACCAACCAAACTAACTTGGGTATCTCTTTAAACAGTAGGTCTTCAGAAATCAAAGGCTTTCCAAAGAAGCAGATACAGATGATATCTGAGATGGCAATGGAATTTATTAGGCTTATTGTCATGGGAGTCTTCAACATCCATATGTCAGTACCTCCAATCCAATGACACCAAGCTTCCTATATGATCTTGTTCTGTTGGGTTACTAACTGGCAATCTCTAGACTGGTTCCTTGGGCTGGATGTGCACATAAGGAACCACCTATCTTGGTCTGTCCATAGCCGGCTCAATGAGGAAGGCTCCTGGACCCCACGAAATTCTAAAACTCTATCTAGCCAAGATACTAAAGAGTAAAGAACCAGTGAAATATTGTAACTGCTCCTTGACAAACATTCATGGTTCTCATGGGACATAACAGACTCACTTTGTCACAAAGATTTCTTTCAAACCTATACTGTGGCTGCAGAAAGAACCTACTTTTCCATTGCTTGGAGACAACAAAGTTGCCACAATATAAATTTCTAAACCTTACATAGTTAAGAAACAGAGATTGTCTACATGCAAGCTCAGAGCCTAGTATATCTTGCTGCAAGAAATTATTTTAGGAACTTGTGCATCAAGGATGGCTTTGTGGGATGCAAGCAGAGCACAGACCCAGAAAAACAACATGCATTTGCCCCACTGACACCAGAAGTTGTCATGGAAATATTCATAGCCATCAGAGCTACAGCCAGTGACTTTGGTCATTTTGTTTCTGGATGGTAAAAGAGAGTAGAGAATATCTGGGACCTTTGCTAGCAGATGGTCACCTCTTTTCAAGGAAGAAGTCCTCTCTCTCGTACAGAATTTAATAGTCCGGCTAGTACTTAAGAAAGAAACCATAGACTCTATCTCTTCTTAGCATCAAGCATAAATGGTACCATCTCCAGCTTTCTCAGTCCCTAGTCAAAATCAGCTTGTGGCTCAAGTCTAGTTGGGTGAAGCTCAACTCTCAAAATAAAAAATCGTGCTGATCAGAAATAGGAAGCATTTAGAAGAATTTGCTTCCTCCAGCTCAGCCTCTTACTCACACTGCTGTGACTGCAAACACCCATAGACTTTTACACAATCTACCAGGAAGTTGTGATGTCTAGCTTCATGTGTTGACCTCATTAGTTGTAGTAAAGAAGCCTGATGCCTTGAGAGCTCTAACTGGTACAAAACTGATTAGTTCATGCATTTAGCAACACTGGACCCAGGTGTACACTAGGGCTTTATTTTGATATAACCCCTGTTAGGTTGAATTTATACGTGCAGTGTCCACACTACCACACCTGTTAATTCAAAATAAAGGGCCACTTATTTTGAATTCTGTATACCTGCTTTCCTTGGGGAATAACACTAATTTCAAAATGTTTTTTCCGAAATAGCATTAGTGTGGACACTCTGGTTCTGCTATTTCAAAATAACTACTTCCCAGAATAATTTGAACTAATTATTCCCCAGTGCTTCCTGGGGCTCTAAGTCTGAGGTAGCACGTCCACCTTAATGGAGGCTGCCTCGGACTGATTTCCAGGCTTCCCTATAGTGGGCACATGCTATTTCAATTTTGTAAAATTGGGAATTAAATCTAATTTAGTTACTTTGAAATAGTTTCCTAGTGTAGACATGGGCAAGGTGCTCTGAGCCCAGTAACTTAGTGATCTGCTCTTTGTACTTGTTTCCTAAAATATAAAGCGTCTAAAATAGATACTTTTTTTTCTGATGGCACTGTAGGGTTTGGCTCTGACTATCAGAAAAATTGCCTCTTCCTCCATGACTGTGACCTCTCGTGGTAGCTGTGTTTCATTAGAAATTCAGTGATTAAGAGGGATGGAGCTAGAGATGGAATCTTCGTAGAAGATGAGCTTAGCCTCTGGAATTGACTGCAAGATTAAATAAGAATGATCATTGAGCATTCAGTATTACACACCATTCAATACTAAATTGATCAATCCCTTTCTCCAGCTTGAATTTCTCTCAATTTATGCAACATGTTGGTTCTCTCTCTCTTCCCCCCCTCCCCGCCCCACACAAGCCTTTACCGTCACAAATTGGGAATGAAGAAAGAATGTGTTGCTTTTAACTTTCAAGCCATGTGATGCTACCTTGCTGAGAATCTTATGAGAGGACAGGTTAGCATTTGTCCCTGTATCTCTCTCATTTTATTGCTGGTGCTTCAGCTTTTTCTACGTATTTATTGTTATTGAGGGCTTGCAAGTGTTTCCATACGTGTGACTACTTGTCATCTCTGAAATGCCCATATTCCATCTTACCCCACCGTAATACGTTTCTATAATCTCTGTGATTTGCATCCTCAGCAGCTGATGGGAGCATGTTCTCATGTAGCACCATAGGTTTTCACAAACAAGCTTTTTATTACCACTTGCTGGTTTGACAGGGCTTGCAAAATTAACATGTAAGCTGAAAAAATTAAAATGGGTACTTATGGTTCTTTCTGTAGGGTCTGGTGTTTGTCTGAGTGATATAAAGTGCCAATAAATTAGTGTTTCTGTAGCTACATTTCACTCCTAGATTAATTACCTGAAGAGTGGAGCACATCTAAGAATGAGGGCAAGCAGCATCGTGTGGCTCTAATGGGGTAGGATCTCCATAGGTTAGCAGAGTATATCCTCATACCAAAAAATGTCCTGAAGGGATACTTATGAAAGTAATATTTATTTACTGTACCATATACCATGTATGCTTGTGTCTAAGATGAGAAATTAAGAGGGTTTAGATGGATTCCTTTACATATAGATCAATTTAGGAACAGTTTTGCCAATAGATCTGCAGTTTCTTCCTTATTTCTCTCCTTTTGTTTCCCGAATGGTTGTTTTGGAGCTATACAACCTTTGCAAGTGTGCAGAGACATGCAACATTCCCATATCAACATAATAATTCTCAAAGTTCATTGGTTTGTTTCGTGCATTGAAGCATTTCACGAAGCATATCCATTATTTTCTTCTTCCTTGTGCTCCGTAATTTTTAATGTGTAACTTTCCATCAGGTGCCAAACAGGAAGATAGCAGAGGTCCTGGAATAGAGCAATGTTCTACCATAATATGCATTAATTGAAGCTTCTTGTCATATTACCTGCAGCCCTGCTGTGGACTGGGTACCTCCAGCAGAGGGAACAGAGTGTACTACATTGTCATTGAACACTCCTCTTCCTAATAGGGTGCAAAGGTAAAAAAAAAGATTTCTGAGCTCGTCCTAAGTGTTGTAAAACCAAGATGTTGTCAAGTGACATATGAAAAGAAGTGATCATGATACCAGTTAATGCCAGTAGTTAACCTGCAGCTTTGGGCATTATAGATGAATAATTGATCAGTTTTTACATCTGCAACTCCCCTCAAGTTAGCAAGGCATCGCTTGAATAATTTGTGTCACCAGTGTTACGGGCATTGGTCATGATCTCTGAAGGAGCATCAACCTGTTCTCCACTGGAATGTGTTGCACAGTTTTTTTGCACAGATACATGCACACCTGTATGTATATGTGGCAGGGCATTCCATTATCTTTCTGGGAAAATGCTTATGAAAATAACATAACTAGAATATGCTTTATACAAGATACTTCATGTGAAATGACACTGGAAAGGCTGCACTCTACTAAATATGATTATCTTATTTGTATGCATCTATCACTTTTGTAGACCAAGTTAGGAATATTAAAATGTTTATCTATTTATTGCACATTTGCTGCTTTGGATCACTCCCACAGATTACACTTCAGGGTTGCGATGACCCATTAGCAAGAAACAAAAAAGCTTAATCTTCCTGCAGATGTGTGGGTCAGCCCATGAAGTATGGAGACAGGAACCCTGCAAAAGCCTGTGACCAGATGGTGGGATCCATCTTGGATTTTTTATTTTTCCACAAGATCACAGGGAAAGTTTGGACTGAACACAAAGGATTCCTGCCTTTGGCAAAACCTATTTAAAGGTGGGGAATGAGGTAATCCTGGTCATCAATTTTCTTTGGCTATGCCATCCAAGACGGCTGTTGGAAACAGCTAAGATTAAACTGGGGGAAGGAACTAGGTCCAGACTAGAAGGCTGTCTAGTCTGTGAAGATTATTATAACATCTTTTAGTGTGAGATAATACATTAACAAAACTAATTACATATTAAGTTTAAGTTGTGTGTTCTGTTTTATTTTGCTTAGTAACCTACTTTGATCTTTATGCTCTCTTATGAGTACTTAAATCCTACCCAGTCTACCATTAAGTGTGTGAATAAGAGCATTTTGGGTGCATTTTGTTACACACAGTGACGTTTTTGTTAGTTCTCTGGTTGGTGCTGAGGGGGAAGAAGTGATCTGATTCCCAGATTTAGAGGTGACTTATGTCAAAATTATATATTGTGCTATGCAAATATGGTGCTTTGATTAATAGGTTTATTCAGGAATCGCAGCTGCAAAAAATTGTAATTGGAGGCAGATTTCTCGATCCTGCCCTGCCCTGCAGGGGCTTTCCTCTCTGGCCCTCTTGAGAGAGTGAAAATCTGGCGAGAAGGAATTAGAGCAGCCTTTCATTACTGAGCTGGCAGTGGTAGTTGGCATTGACTAAGCCCTGCTGTTAGAAAAGCCTGGAGAATTGGTGCCATCCTTTGCTCGCAGTTGGTGATGCTGAGACCACAGGTGCATAGAAGTCAAGTGCAAAAAGGAAAAGTCTGATAAAACAATAAATGTCACTTGAGCAAACATGAGCATTGAATGGCTGCAGAGTGGCTGAGGTGTGCCAGTCAGCTGTGCCCTTCATTCACCTTCAAATTGGTTTCTTTTTAAACTTTGGTTGTAAGTGTTGGTTGGAATGTGCAAAGGGTTACAGTAGATCCACCCTTAACATACAAAACTGAGTGTTTGGTGTCACCTGCTAGGGCGTTGCTAGAAGTTTTAGCAGGAGATCATCATTTTCAGGGTCTCCTCTGGCGGCCAGACTAAGGTCTGTTCTCAGACTGTCTACGCTCCTGCAGAGGTCTTGTCACTCTTGTTTTCTATATTCTGCCTCACCCTTTGGTGGCAGTTAAAAACACCTGTGGGAAAGCTGCAGTTAATTATTTTTGCATTATAACCGGTGCATCTGTGAGGGAGAAGGTAGGTCATACAGAAGCTATTTCTAGACTTCCCAGAAGGTTGCAGTGGCGGGAAGAGCAGGTGCTTGATGTGGCTTTGCAACATGGGGGATTGTGTCATATCTCTTTTCCCTCTGTGCATGATCTCCCCACCCAGTTTCGGACCATATTAGTCTTTTTTCTACTACCAAGCAGTGGATGGGAATGCGTACCCCCACCTCAAGTCAGCTTTGTTCCAGAAGGAGTGACCACTTGCTTTATAGATCCAATACTGACTTTGGAGTGCTGATGCAGGACTATAAAGCTGCTAGTGCTGCTTACTGTGTGTTATATGACCATGAACTTTGCTGGTTAAAAACGTATAACTGAGAAGGAATGTGAGATTGCGGCTTCTCGTAGATAAGTGTAAGGCTATGAGGGACAGTAATGTGGCTGAGGAGTATTGATCTCTGTGGCTGTCATGAGAGAAGTGCTGTGGTTCTAATCCTTGCCAGCTAGTCACAGTTTGTAATCTGTCGCATATACTTACGTTCGTGCTGATGCTCTGTGTGTTTATCTGCTGTTGTCCTTACTACAATTTCCTCATCCTTTGTGCTGTAACTTCAGTGTTATCGTTTATACCTACTGCCTAAAACTGGCTAATGGGACATTTTGTGCATTGTAAAGTGCTTTTCAGACTCAGAGGGCTTTCCATCTAAATAAGAGAGAAGCATAATCATTAATAGAGGTGTGGCCCCCTTGGTAGCTTATTAAACAGACTGAGAAGAGTGAATTCTTTAGCACAAAGAGTAAGAGTCAGATACTATGTATGTTTATAATGCCTAAGTTACAATAACTTAACTTTACTTAGAAATTGCATTTCACGTTACGTGCAAAAAGCTCTCTCTTCATAACCATCAATATTGGCAGTGAAATGTATCAAAAACATAAACAAATCAGATTCTACCTACAAAAACACAGTTGTAACACCATCCCTCTCTACCCAATGTCCCTTTCTCTCGCTTTGGGAACCCAGTGAAATAGGAGGGCTTGTGTAGCATGCATTGAAGGTCAACACATTCTCGACGATTTGGGCAAAGGAGGAGAGTACATTGCAGGGCAGAGGGAATAACCAAAATAAAATCCTAGCCATTCCCTCCTCCCAGCAAACTGGCTCATCATGCCCTTCTCACTCTGGAATGTGACTGAACAGATGGGCCTTGCAGTTTTTGCTGGAAGGTACAGGAAATTCTGTGAATTCTGGACCAGAGTACTCAGGACTGTATGTCACTTTGTTTTCCTCCCCCCATCCTGCCTGTAGTGAGAGGTAGCCTTGCCTATGGTGACTGGGTGTTAAGCACCCTAGCACCATTAGTCTGTTAAGTTCTCTCTTCTAGGTTCTGGGAGGCCTGCCTAACCTTGCAGGATAACAGCAGGTGTACCACAGTTCCCAAGGTCCTTTGAATAATTCCTCTGTGATATCCAGCCACTAACACTGGCTACGCTAAAAAAGGGATAGAGAATAAACAGAAAATATCTTCTTGGATCTATATAAAACCATGATGTGCTCACATCTTGAATACTGTTTATAGATGTGGTCGCCTCATCTCAAAAAAGATATATTGGCATTGGAAAAGGTTCAGAAAAGGGCAACAAAATGTTTAGGGTTTGGAACAGATTCCATATGAAGAGAGATTAAAAAGAAAAGAGAAGGCTAAGGGGCAGATATGATAGAAGTCTATAAAATCATGACTGGCATGGAAAAAGTGAATACGGAAAAGTTATTTACTTATTCCCACAATATAAGAACTAGGGGTCACCAAATGGCAGCAGGTTTAAAA
Organism: Pelodiscus sinensis; assembly: GCF_052426305.1. Taxonomy (NCBI): domain Eukaryota; kingdom Metazoa; phylum Chordata; order Testudines; family Trionychidae; genus Pelodiscus; species Pelodiscus sinensis. The sequence continues at coordinate 113,796,338 of NC_143056.1, read as the reverse complement.
CAAACAAAAGGAAGTTTTTCTTTACTTGGTGCACACTAAACCTGTGGAACTCCCTGCCAGAGGATGTGGTGAAGGCTAGGTCTTTAACAGGGTTCAAAAAAGAGCTAGATAGATTCATGGAAGTTAGGTCCATCAATGGCTATTAGCCAGGATGGGTAGGAATGATGTCCCTAGCCTCTGTTTGTCTGGATATGTTTGACAGGAGAGTGGTCACATGAGAATTTCCTGTTGTGTTCTCTACCTCAGGATACTGGGCTAGATGGACCATTGGTCTGACCCAGTAAGACCGTCCTTATGTTCTTACTCAGAGAAATGCCAGATCCTGAAAGGAGCAGTGTACCGGGGTTTGTCAGTCTGACCTTAAAACCACTGCTCCTGTAAAATGACACAGTACCGTGTGAGCACTTGTAATAAAACAAAAGTAGGTTTATTTAAGCAAGATTGGAGCATTAACTAGAAACAAAACAGTGTGATGAGAACAAATGGTTACAGTACAAAACACACATGGATCTAAATAGTTACCTTTCCTGGTGAATAAAGTAGGTTTTCCTTCTAAAGTTTCATCTGTCACGGAGCTGGCTGGTTTCGCATTTTTTCATGAGAATATCCTATTCCCTGCTCACCAAGATGTATCCTTAGTGAAAGAGTATGGCATGCTCTTTCCCACCTTGTTGTTATAGTGAAAGAAGTCCTTTGTCTGCCTTCATAGGCAAAGTGATTCTTTCTCATAATGTGCCTTTTTGACCTTTGAGTGATTTCAGTTGTCTCTAGTTTTTTCTGATGTTTTTCCATGGAAAATCTTGGGATGGAGCCATGCTAGGGATTAGGGATGCTAAAAGCAAATACATGCGGGGAACCTCTGTAAAAGCCAGATGCCCCACCCGTACTGCTGCCTCTGATACAGAGGCAGTGGGAGGGGGGAGAGGCTGTGTGTCACCGTGAAGGTTAACTGATGAGCCCAGGCATATGGGTTAATCATGTACTGTACACATTTACACTTTCATATCCCTACACTAGTCAAATGAGCATTGCAGCAGATCACTGACCAACCCTCTCAGTGCGTCGTACTCCTCAGCCCATATCTTAGTAGCTACCCAAAACCATAGAAGTGTCATGCACCGATATCAAACACTTTTTAAAGGATCAGTGCACACAGGGATTTATTCTCAATTTATTAAAGAATTACACATGCACATTGAGGCACTTAAATGCATTAGGGACCTCTCTGGAGCCTTAAGCATTTTATACGACATCAGATACCTCAGGCGGAATGTGGTGATTCAGCACTAAGGATGGTAGAAGTAGTTAAGATCCCGCTCTCTACACGGAGCTGCAGTCTGTCGCTGCATACATTTTGCTGCCTGAGAGGTGTCTGAAATTAAAAATCTACTCAAATATTTTAATTAATTAATTTCAAGTAGTTTTAATTAATATTTTCATTTGGAGCTGCTTTATAGTTTGTGGGGTTCTATGTAGCACTTAGAGAGAGAATGAAAATGGCCATTTTGTGAGCATTATTAGGATGACTGGGTTTATAGGTAGGTTCACAACTTCCAAAACAAATGGACTAGGGACTGTGTGGTGATGAGGGGAGGATTCCACCCACTCAGAAATCAGCATGCTGCTAAGGAATATGGACGATAAAGAAAATGGGATCATTTCTTCCCACCAACGGCAAAAATCATTGACAGAATGGAGCATCCAAACAATACCAACTCTATAAAGGACGGTTTGGGAACTTGTTTGGATTGTTTCTGCCCAGCTTGTCTCATCATCATCTTCAGAGAGAGGAAGATGTATACACACAGATACTGAGCTCAGATTCAGTTCAATTGCATAATAGTGAAGTGAGTTAAGGACAGTTTTTCTTGTCTCTGTGGATGTGAGCCTCAACTGTCATGTTATTTTCATTGACATTTCCACAACAGTAACTTTTTTCTTCCCAAAAAAGAAATTGTTGTCCTTTGAAAAGAAATGTTATGAGTTCTGGAGGTGTATTAAAGATTAGACGTTTAGAAAAGACAACTATTGTGTCAAGTTTTTATTCCTTTCCTAATGTCTTATTCCTCTAGTAATATTTTTTCACTAAGCCTTGATAATTCCTGCATAATGTTATCAGATCTGTGTTAGCAAGAACTTTGCTAACACTAGGAATCAGACCCCTATATCGCCAGTTAAGAACACATGTAGACAGTGTGCCTGTTGTCCAGATGAGGCAGATTTGAATGGGAAAGCTCTAAAAGGCTCAGTGCTAGGTCCGGGACAGTGAAACAAGCTTATAAGAAGAGATCAAAATGAGTCTGATGTTTTCAGAGTTCTAGTCAAAGCCTACCTTATCACTGAAGCCTTCACAGAATAATTGAAGATGAAGAATGAAGGGGTATGTCTACACTACCCCGCTAGTTCGAACTAGCGGGGTAATGTAGGCATACCGCACTTGCAAATGAAGCCCGGGATTTGAATTTCCCGGGCTTCATTTGCATAAGCGGGGAGCCGCCATTTTTAAAACCCCGCTGGTTCGAACCCCGTGCAGCTACACGGGGCTCGAACTAGGTAGTTCGGACTAGGATTCCTATTCCGAACTACTGGTACACCTCGTTCCTAGTCCGAACTACCTAGTTCGAGCCCCGTGTAGCCGCGCTTCACGGGGTTCGAACCAGCGGGGTTTTAAAAATGGCGGCTCCCCGCTTATGCAAATGAAGCCCGGGAAATTCAAATCCCGGGCTTCATTTGCAAGTGCGGTATACCTATATTACCCTCCTAGTTCGAACTAGGAGGGTAGTGTAGACATACCCAAGATGGGGAAGGAAGAGTAAGACCGGAGATAGAGACAAACAAGGGTAAGTGGCAGAAAGTCTCTCCAACTTTAAGCTGTTGAATTCTAGGTTGTGAAAGCAAAATTCCATTTCAGGTAGCATATGCAAAACCCAAAGATATATTATATAAGAGTCTGTGCATCTACTGCAGAGGCAGCTTTAAATCTGTCTGCAAGCTTTAAACAAAGCAAAATACACACATCCAAAATGCAGGAAACATGGTGTTTTTGCTTTTATTTCAGAGGTGAAAATATTGTCTAGTTTCTTCTTCAATTAGATCTCCTGAGACATCCTCTCAATCACTTCTTCTCTTCCCCCACTCCAGACTCCAGTGAGATCTAGATGAAATAAAGGCTGCCGTGTGCTGTATAATACTTAGGTCAGAAATTCTCATCTATTTCACACAGGCTGCCAGTAAGTCCTGAAGGGCTCCCCTGGCTTCTGAGGACATGGGTCAGCAGCTGCTTTTTCATACTACCAGATTTTCTTTTGGAAGCCCGATGCTGCTGCACTTGCAAAGATTAACAAAATAGCCAATAACACTTAAAAGTCAAAATTGTAAAGAAACGGTTAGATAAGATGGGAAAGTTGCTCCAAAAAGCAATTAAAATGCATAGTCAAGATTGAACATAATATGGAATTCTCCTTTGATCTACAGGAAAACACACAAGAGAAAATCGTCCCCTAAAAAAGCTGAAATTAGAAGGGTATCTTTAAATGGGTGAAATGCTAATAATTTTCTGTGTGATGAACAGGGTTGCCAGGTAGACCCTGCCAAAAAACCAGACACACTTGATCATAGGCGGGGCGTGGGGCTGGCTGGGAGGTGGGCGGGGCATGAAGCAGAGCTGGTGGGGGGGGGGGGAAGTCCAGGGGCCTTGGGGCTAGACGGGAGGAAGGGGGGCGATGGAAGAAGGTGGGGCGGGAAGCAGAGCTGGCTGGGGGGGGATGTCCGGGGGCCGTGGGGCTGGCCGGGGAAGAGAGGCCCGGAGGATGGGGGGCGGGAAGTAGACCTGGCGGGGGGTGGGGTGCAGCCACTGACCGCAGCCAGAGTCCTTTGGGCCGCCCCCCAGCAGGCATTCCCTTTACTTGCAAGCAGAAGCCGGGCGGGGGCGGGGCTGGGAGCCACTCCCCCCGCCCGGCTTCTGCATGCGACCAGAGGCACCCACCTGGGAGGTGATGCCGCGATTGGCGCTGGGCACCTCTGGTCGCGTGCAGAAGCTGGGCGGGGGGAGTGGCTGGGAGTCCCAGCCCCCTCCCTGCCCTACCTAGCATCTGCATGCGACCACAGGGCTCCCAGCGCCAATCGCGGCCCCTCCTCCCAGTCGCTCCTCCACCCCCTTCCGTCCAGCGCCCAGCCGGGAATTAAGAAAATACCGGACATTGCACATGTCCTGTATTTTCTGAATTTTTCTACTGGACAGAGGGTGCAAATACTGGACTGTCCGGTAGAAAACCGGACACCTGGCAACCCTACGTGAAGTATTACAGAGTAATAGCATTAACACAGTGCATTGATGACAGTGGTTCTGTGAATGTACACTAGATTCTCTATATATAACCTTTTTATCTGCTGTTTATTTTTCTTGCAAACCTATTTGAAACTTGAATATGTGTCCTTCTCCATTTTATGAATATCCTAATAGGAGTCTAGTATCTGGCAATGGGTTGACAATGATTAAAACTTTGTGCATTGTCCCTTACTCTTCTATCATGCTGCTCACTCTCAAATGGTTCATGTCTTGCCTAGCCATCTACTTCATGAACTAAGGACACAGCCCTGTAGTGTGTTTCCCTGAGTTCCATATTATTTCCTCTATTTTAGACCAAGGTCATCATAATCTGAGTTCTCCTTGAGCAATATTGTGCCTTTTCATAGATCTCAAATCCTTACTTAGAAAGACTGAATGTTAATGTTTCCAGATCCAGATATGTCAGTCATTCCTTAATTGACTATATAATGATTTTAATTGGACAAAAATAACAAGGCACTAAAATGAATAAATGTAGCTTTATTCATCTCCTTCTTTGCATGCTTCGTGCAGCTCACTTCATTCTTATATCAGGTCATGATTCTCAGAAGTGGGTAGTAATTTTTGGGTGCCCGATTTGAGACATCTTAAAGGAGCTTGATTTTCAGTGCTTTCAGAAAAGAGGGGCCTCTTTAAGGTATCAGTACCCAAAATAATTAGCTGCTTTTGAAAATGTTGGCTGTCTTCAACTTTGACAGAGAGTCAAACTTTTTACTTCATGTGGTACTTATGTCAGAAATAAACTCTTGTTCTTGTTAATTTAATACCTCTAACATAGGAGTCTTAGGCATTCCTTTGCATCCTATTTTTCTTTTATTTACAGTTTTGTAGTTCAGTATTTCTCATGACTGTGGTATTTTTAAAGACATCACTGAATGTGGACACATATTTCTTTGGATAGTTTCCACTAGTAATAGCTCCTGTTTGCCCAATCAGTATCTGGGTTTATTCCATTAAGGTGTTTATGGATAAAACTGTCATTGACGTATTCTAAAAAAGTGCCCTTTGAATTTGTGTACACACATTCTGTAACTTGAAAATCTAATTTTCATGCTTAAGTGGCATTTGTATTTGAAAATGTTATAGCAGAACTACCTACTTTGACAGCAGGACAGCTGTAGGGTACTCAGCACTTTTGAAATTGTCTCTTTGTTTAGATGCTTAATTATGGATTCATGAATTTGACACTAGTCACCTAGGTTTGAAAATTTTTGGTCCCAACAATTACTGATTTTCTTACTAACTTTTCTTCTGTCCCTGGGACTGAGCTTGTGCACACAGCAGCTATGAGGAGAGGTGAGATGGCTCAATAAATGCTTTGCAGTATGCAAAAGAACAATAAACAGATCTCTCACCAGATCTAAGGAGTGTATTCCCCGCTGAAAGAAAATTAATATATGCAGAGAGAGAGAATCTTTTTAAAGACTTAAGGCAGAATCAGACTGAGTGAATTGAAGACAGCGAAACAACTCGTAAGCAGTAGATTAGCAAAAGGCGTGGAGAGAAGTTGGAGGTCATGGAAGCTTGATCTCATTGCTTTAGTGAAAAAATAATTGTATTCCCAGCTGTGAGAAGGAAATAGAAATGTGCTTGTTTTTATTAATTTTCTCCTTAAGGAAATCTTTTCAGTTGAAGATTCTGTCTCTAGCTTTGATATACAAAGAGCACATGAGATGTGATAGCCCAAACTTGCTTCATCTCAAAGGCCATGAGCAGTAATTATTAAAATCTTGAAGTTCCAAGAGTAAGAGGAATTGCTTCAGATAGGAGGGGAAAGGATTCAATTACGTACATAAAAAGGCCATAAGATAATATTCTTCTTAATGGGAGAACTGAAATTCAATTTAGAGGGCTGCAGCATGGTACCCTGCAAAACTCCAGGCCTGGATTATTTAACATGTCTGAGGAAATGGGAGGCTTCCTGGATGTCCTTACAGACATTGATACCGAGAAGGAAAAGAGACCAGGAATAGACATCTACTCATGAGAGAACTGGAGAGAAAGTGAGCTAGAATCTGCATGTCTGTGAGAATGGAAGCAAGTTTCAAGATGATAATGCTGTTTATTGCAGTGAAGAGGGAAAAGAGGTATCACTTTAGCAGGCTGATCTTTTAACTGTATTGTGTTTGCTCTCAGGTTATGTTAATAGTTGGTGATAATTGTTTTAGCTGCAGCAACCAGTGCTTGTAGACACAGGAAGCTACATGTATTGGGGTGGGAAAGAGGGACTCAGAGGCTGCTTTTAGGTACAAAAGTGCCTATAGGGAAAATGTATCAAAGTGGGGAATATGGTGGGGCTGCCCATTCCTCCAAGTTGCATTCACCAGAGCTCTGAAATATCTGAGGATATAGGTCTTTATCTAGGTTTTGTTTAGAGCATATAAATGCTCACAGGTTTCTATTTACTCTTTCCTAATGCCTCTCACTTGGAGCCCCACTGACAAAGAAAAGCATGAGATTGGTCCATAAAAGGGTCCCCCATTTTTTCTCTCTCTCTCTCTCCTTGATTTGTAAACACTTTCCTTGTTTATTTCTTTTTCTTTCCCCCTCCCACATTGTGCAGAGCCTTCCATGTTACAATGTTCCTGAGGGAAGGTTTGGCCAAAAATTGGGACTTTTATTGAGCCTTGAAATCAGGCAAGTTGTACTTAGCAAGAGCTCCACTCTTAGGGTATGTCTACACTACAGCACTAATTCGAACTAACTTAATTTGATTTAGTTAATTCGAACTAAGCTAATTCGAACTAGTGCATCTAGACCTAAAAACTAGTTCGAATTAGCATTTTGCTAATTCGAACTAGCATGTCCATATTGAGTGGACCCTGAACCGAGGTTAAGGATGGCCGGAAGCAGTGCCGGCAGGGCATCAGATTAGGACTTAGAGCGTGGAGCTGCTGTCTCAGGCTAGCCAAGGGCTGTGCTTAAAGGGACCCGACCCCCACCCCGGACCGACAGTTCTTAGGGGTTCCCCGCTCGCTTGTCTACCTCGATGAGGGACAGCAAAGCAGTTCTGGCTTGGAGTGCCCTGAATGCCCACACTCGGCACATCACAGGACTCGGCCATCAGCCTGGTCGCACTTGCCGCAGGCTGCCATCCGGGGGAGGGTCAGTCGGGGGGCTGCAGGAGAGCTTCCACCCCGAGGAGCCCGCAGAGCCACCCCAGTCCTCCCCATTGGGGGCTCGTACCCCATTCCTCCCTCATCTCCTTCCACTTACCTCTCCCTACCCCCCCTTCCTGATATACAAAATAAAGGACACGTGTGTTCAAAAATAGAAACTCTCTTTATTTAACAATACTCGGGGTCGGGGTGGAGATGGGGTTAACCTCTGGGGAGACTGGGAAAAGGAGGTGGAAGAGGGGAAGAGAGAGGGTGGGAGAGGGGAGGGCAACTAAAATGATCAGGGGTTTGGAACAGGTCCCATATGAAGAAAGGCTAAAGAGACTGGGACTTTTCAGCTTAGAAAAGAGGAGACTGAGGGGGGATATGATAGAGGTCTATAAAAGCATGAGTGGTGTGGAGAGGGTGCATAAAGAAAAGTTCTTCATTAGTTCCCATAATAGAAGGACTAGAGGACACCAAAGGAAATGAATGGGTAGCAGGCTTCAAACTAATAACAGAAAGTTGTTCTTCACAAAGCAAAGAGTCAACCTGTGGAACTCCTTGCTGCAGGAGGCTGTGAAGGCTAGAACTAGAACAGAGTTTAAAGAGAAGTTAGATCAAGTCATGGAGGTTGGGTCCGTGGAGTGCTATTAGCCAGGGGGTAGAAATGGTGTCCCTGGCCTCTGTTTGTGGAAGGCTGGAGATGGATGGCATGAGACAAATGGCTTGGTCATTGTCTTCGGTCCATCCCCTCCAGGGTACCTAGTGTGGGCCACTGTCGGCAGACAGGCTACTGGACTAGATGGACCTTTGGTTTGACCCAGTACGGCCATTCTAAGCTCAGGGCTCAGGGTCAGGGGTCTCACTGGACCACCTTGATTTTCATGCACACCTGCTCCTGGGCGGCCAGGCTGGCAGCTCTCCTGCCCTAGCCGGCCACTTTCCTGTGCCTAGTGCGGAGGTCGTGGATGAGGTCCATGATGTCTGCACTAGACCAGGCGGGCGCCCGCCTCTTGCAGACCTGGGCAGGCTCCCCGGAGCCGCCAGCCTGGTCCCGGGAATGGGCGGAGGGCTGGGTGGCAACGGGTGGTTGGCTCGAGCTGTGCCAGGTGCAGGGTCTGGTGGCTGGGTGCTGGCAGGCTTGCACCTGGCACGGGCACCATAGCCAGACTGTGCCCCTTTAAGGGCTCCGGGGCCAGGAGGGGGGCAGAAGAGTTTCCCTGGTGGTGCCCAGAGTGGCCACCAGGGAAAGCTGGGGAGGGCTAGCCTCCCACTAGTTCGAATTAAGTGGCTACACAGCCTTTAATTCGAACTACTTAATTCGAACTAGGTGTTAGTCCTCGTGGAGTGAGGTTTACCTAGTTCGAATTAAGCGCTCCACTAGTTCAAATTAAGTTCGAACTAGCGGTTTGCTAGTGTAGCGCCTATCAAAGTTAATTCGAACTAACGTCTGTTAGTTCGAATTAACTTTGTAGTGTAGACATACCCTTAGGGAGTTCCATAGTCAAGAGTCCTTCCTGAAACACCTTTCCACTGTGCGTAGTTTGGAATTCAGTGTTTTCAAAACGTATTCCATGTCTCTTTAATTTAATTTTCTCAGCCGTGATTTCCACAGCAAAGTGGCAGAGCTGGAACTGAGCTAACCATATCACTATTCCTCTTAAACAATTAGCAGTACTTTCCTGTCGGCCCCAACTTCTTCAGCCTTTGAAGTAAAAATATGGGGCTCTGCAGAGTGGCCTGAATGTCAGAAGTCCCAGGCTATTTCAGATCAAGGGCAGAAGCTTGTTCCACCGCAGAAGGCCCTTAGTGGAGAATGCTCTACTGCCAGCTCCCTTTTGTCAAATTAAGGGAAATTCAGCTTGAAGCATCTCTACTGACCTTCACCAAGACAGCATAAGAAAGGGAAGGGACTGGTCTTTGACATAGGCCTGTCCCAAGCCATTTGAGCCTTTATAGGTCAAAACCAATTCCTTAATCTTCACCTGGCAACCCATAAGTAGTGACTATAGACTTTAGAGTTCTGATGTCTCGTGACACCAATAATATATACATAAACAAGTCAGGCTATTGTGGCCTGCACGAAGGGTTGCCAGGTGTCCAGTATTGTACCGGACAGTCCAGTATTTGCACGATCTGTCCGGTAAAAAAAAAAAATCAGAAAATACCGGACATATGCAATGACTGGTATTTTCTGATTTTTCCGGCTGTGCACTGGACAGAAGCCTGGCGTGGGGAGAGCAGCTGGGAGGTGGGGCTGCGATTGCTGCCGGGAGCCCTCAGTCAGTTGAGCGTGAGGAGGAGGGGAAGCCTCCTCGCTCGTGCGTCGCCGGGAGCCTGCGTGGGACAAGCAGCAAGTGCCCAGGTCAGTCCCACTCCCTGCTGGCCAATTTGCTCACCCTCCCCCTTCCCGGCCAGCCGGTTCTCCCTCACTTCCCCTCCTGATCTTCCCCGGGCAGCCCCCCTGCACACTCCCTGCTCTGCTTCCCTCTCCCCCTTCCTCCCGGCCACCCTCGCGGCCCCTGAATCCCCCCAGCTGTGCTTCCCGCCCCTCCTTACTCCCCGCCAGCCCTGCCCCGTTCCGGCTGGTCACCCCTCCCCCAATATCCTGCGGCCAGCCCTGTTCCACCTGACCTCCCCCCTCCCCCCATGACCAGACCTGCTTCCCATTGGTGCCCCCCCCCAGCTAGCCCCATAGCCGCCCCCCCGTTAGCTGTTTCCAGGCCCCCCCTTCCCGGCCAGCACCGCTCCCTTCGTGGCCGGCTCCCCCCCCCCCCCCAAATGAAGCACGTTCAGGGTTTTTGTTTTTGTTTTAATGATTACCTGGTAACCGCTAGCAGTGATCCAGGTTCTCGGAGTTTGTTTTTTTGTCTCAACAACTTTGGTCCTCCCCCTCCCCCCTTTTTTTTTCTTTCAACAAAATTTTTTCCCAGTGGTTTTCTTTTTGGGGAGGGGTGTTCAGTATTTTTCTTTCAGCCATCTGGCAACCCTATGTACAACCTTTTGTTTCCAGATAGTTTTGAGGCATGCCCCTATGTAGAGCCCATTGGAGCAGCCCAGCCTTGGGCGGCAAAAGGCATGAGTCTCTGTAGGAAGGCCTATATCCAAAATGCAATCTCCTGATCAGGCAGAGATGGAAGGAAGCATTCCTGACCATGACTAGTTCATGATCCTCTACTGTAGCTGAGCATCTTAACAGTACCCCTATGTTACAAGCTTGGGTATTAAATGAGAGAAACACCCTCTCTTCTTAAACACCCTCTTCTTCTCCTTTTTTTCCCCAAAATGTTAATGTCCTACACTGGCTACCTGAGGTTGGTTGCTTCCTGTTGATCTCTTCAGATCCCTGTGAGTTTTTGACAAGACCAGCTCTGCTTCCCTTGAGCCAGAAAAATGTAAATAATGATGTGCACAGCAGAAATCCTCAGGGCTTGTCTGCTAACCTCTACCTTGACAGATTATTCTTTCACTTAGTCATTTTTACCTTTCATGTTTCACTTAAACTGTATTCAAGAGAAGAAGTTTTCTCTTTAGGAAGAAGTCTGACTCACCTTGACAAGTCTAAATATAGATATGACTGAGACGGGGGCATGTATTTAATAATACAGTTTTATTTAACTACTTTTTCTTACCTTCTGGTGTATTTATGAACATGCCATCTCTCCTCCTTTCTCCTTAATGGGTCCAGTATGATCAGAGTTTAAATATATAATCAAATATTAAATTTTTAGTTAAATTTCACTAATTGAGACTAACTACCACTTAATTAGGATAATATTCCCAGGATAATTAAACTTCCTTACATGGTATGATAAAGCCCCAGTGATGTACAGCTTATTTTGCTCCATTCTGAGAAAAGTACTTTAGAAAGACTGTGTGGTTGACCTGAGTAACAGTTATTTGGCAAAGATGAAGAACTCTGTATAAGTAGCACTTGCACCAGTGAGGATTAGAGAATTATCTTGGAAAAATATAATGCCACTTCCTAATGTCTTACCAAACATTCCCTACAGTATGTGAGAAACTGATTGCAATTAGCAAGATTTTTGTAATGAGTTAAGGTGATAAATTCTTTCTTTTCACTCTATAATCTATCTTTTTTTTAACAAATAAAATTTATATTTGCTCTTTCAGAGGCAGGCTAATAAGAAGTCATGTCTGGCTACAAAAATCTGCACTGCATTTTCCACAACAATACATTCAATCTGTGTGTGTGAGGAGGAAGAGGGTTAAAATATTTTATTTATGAATAAGCTTTATGATAAACAAAGAATAGTATCTATAAACAATTTTATGTTCGTAAATACCATAGTCTAGGTTTATGTGAGTTCAGATTTCTGCATTTAAAATCCAAAATGTTAATTCAAAGTGTATTTTCCATAAAAAATTGGTTGTATGAATCAACATTTAAAGCATGTGGCCTTGTTCTCCTCCCACTTACATTGGTTTTATACCGTTATAATTGTGTGAGAGGAGAATCAAGTCCCATTTGTATATATGCTCTTATATAAGAAGAAAAGGTTTTATTTACCCATTTTGCTCACCAAAATGTAAATATTCAAGTAATGAGAAGATCTAGGTACCATATAGCATTAGATCAGGTGAGCAGTCTGACTTCAGCTTTTCATCAATAAAAGTTGGGATAGTCAATGAGGCAATTTAAGAACAGACATTTAGTTAAGTATCTGGCTGAATCAGGACCTGGTTCAGCAAACAATGCACAGATTAGATGTTTGGAGTCCACATCAGACCAAATGATTAATAAAGACTCACTCAAATGGGAACATACTTTTTAAAAATTTAAAGAATAATATAATGTAAAGATCATATTTCAAATTATTCTTTCAAAACTTTTATCCTCATTCAGAACGCTCAAAATATTTCCTTTACTAGCTGCAGTTAGGAAAATTCTCTTTAGTCTGTTTTTGCCTGATCCTTTCTCTACCTGGAACTTAAGGACTCAAAAGCACTCTTAGGACTCCTACAAAATTTTCCATAAAAACATTTTTTGATGGAATGTAGAGATTTGAATGAAAGGTTTTCCGTTGAAGTACGTTTTTCAAACATATACTCATTTCAATGGCAAATCGATTTGTGTCAGTATTTGTTTGCCAAGAACATTTGTTTTCAGCAGTTACAGAAAAGTCATAAAATTTTTACTGAAAATGAAAGTAGAAGTGACATTTTTTTGCTCTATTAAAATTCTCCATATACAAGAAAAAAAAATCTGACCAGCTCTGGGCACTATTTTGTCTACTTAACTTTAGTCCGGTTGTTGTAGCTTTTAAGGCTCTCAAGTTGCTTGCCTAGGAAAGTCCTTCTCCTTATGGAGAGTGATGAAGCGCATTCAGCTGAAATCTGAGTCAATGTATTGATCTTGTACCCTATTGTTCCTGCTGTATATGGACTCTCATCCTATGTATTTATGAAATGATGTATTAGAAAGAATTTATTGATGTGTTTTCAGCCAAACACTGAGCTTTAGGAATCAATAAAATATCACTTTAGGGATCATATCAGTTTGTGTCAAGTTCTGTCACTAAAAAAATCACAGTAATGGAAGCAATGACAGCCATGTATATTCTTTGGTAGAGAGCAAATGCTGCTCAACAAAAGGAACCCAGGATTCCATGTTTCTTTTCATTAATCCGGGAAGGCTGTATGCTATGGCTTTCTCTGTATTTGCCTCCATGTGAATGTCAGAATGGGACTGGCCCTTATATAGTTGCCCTTTTTTTCCAGAGACTTTTATTTCTTTTGGTTTCTAATGCATCAATTCTTAGTTTAAAAAGAAAAGTGCTTTGTGATCAAAATGGTCACTGTGCTCTTCTTGGAATAATCAGCATCCTGACCACATTGTCTTCTTCTTAGACATTCCCACTTCCCACCTACCACCCCGCACTCACTTTAGTGCCAATATAGAGTGTTACTCATAGTGCTCAGCACTCATCACATTTTTCTGTGCTAAACAAAAGTCTTCCTCTTCAGTTGCTGAGTCAATACTGAGTGCTTTTGCCTCTCTGCACCTTTCTCTCATCGGCTGCCCGCAGTATTGAGTCCTGAGAGATGTATAGAGTGCATAATGCTTACTTTGTTTGGCTTACCTATGCAGTCACTTGGATCTGTCTCGTTGTTTGTAAAGCTCTCTAGGCTACCTTGAACATGAAAGGCACTATTGTATGCTATATTCAATCACATTAGATCTTTTCTAGATGACTGTACTACAACTGTGCCTCATTATATAATATTTACAAAAAGAGAGCAGAAAATTCCATTCATAGATTTGTTTAGTTCAATGGTAGCCGGAATGGCTAGTAATTATTACGTGGATGCTCTATGCTTCAGCACTTTTCATTATTGTAGAAATAAAACAGGGGAGGTTTGTTGTTTTAATAGCCTGATTCCTACAGGGAGCTATCTTGGAAGCCTGCAAATTTACTTTTTTTTAAAAATGTACTGTTAAGAAGCAGTGACTCTGAATGGCACTTTGAAGTGGGGCTGCTAATCTAGAAAACTAAGCCAAATCCAGGCCAGGATCAGTGTTAAAGTATGTTGAATTTGTGACTTTTTTTCAACACAATGCAGCCAAATAAAGTTTGATGATTTTTCAGTTGCACCACGGAATTCCTTCTCCAAGTTACTAGGGTGATTCAGAGATGAGTGGTCTCAGAGTTTCAAAAGCTGTGCTGGGGGAATTGGCTCAATGGTTTTACTGAGGCTCTTCAGGCATCTGAGAAACTGGTTAAAGGTGAGCATGAGCAGAAAAGCAGGGACAAGGAATGAGGTCAAGATTGTGACCCCTTCTGAGCTCATAACTGAAGAGTTCAGAATCACTGTACCTTGAATTAAAAACTTTCTGGTACTTGAGTCTTGATGGGGTGGAGGAGTGAGGGTTAAGAGACATACAAACAGAATGTGCATATGATTCCCTCAGGGTATGTCTACACTACAAAGTTAATTCGAACTAACGGACGTTAGTTCAAATTAACTTTCATAGGCGCTACACTAGCTCTCTGCTAGTTCGAACTTAATTCGAACTAGCGGAGCGCTTAGTTCGAACTAGGTAAACCTCATTGCACGAGGACTAAGCCTACTTCGAACTTACTAGTTCGAATTGAGGGCTGTGTAGCCCCTTAATTCGAACTAGTGGGAGGCTAGCCCTCCCCAGCTTTCCCTGGTGGCCACTCTGGGCACCACCAGGGAAACTCTTCTGCCCCCCTCCCGGCCCCGGAGCCCTTAAAGGGACACGGTCTGGCTACGGTGCCCGTGCCAGGTACAAGCCTGCCAGCACCCAGCCACCAGACCCTGCACCTGGCACGCCATGAGCCAGCCACCCGATGCCCCCCAGCCCTCCGCCTCTTCCCCGGGACCAGGCTGCGGCTCTCGGGAGCCTGCCCAGGACCGCAAGAGGCGGGCAACCGCCTGTTCTAGTGCAGACATCGTGGACCTCGTCCACGAACTCCGCACTAGTTACAGGAAAGTGGCCGTCTAGGGCAGGAGAGCTGCCAGCCTGGCTGCCCAGGAGCAGGTTTGCATGAAAATCAGGGTGGTCCACTGAGACCCTCGACCCTGAGCCCTGAGCTTAGAATGGCCATACTGGATCAGACCAAAGGTCCATCTAGTCCAGTAGCCTGTCTGCCGACAGCAGCCAACCCTAGGTACCCTGGAGGGGATGGACCAAAGACAGTGACCAAGCCATTTGTCTCATGCCATCCATCTCCAGCCTTCCACAAACTTTGGGCAGGGACACCATTTCTACCACCTGGCTAATAGCACTCCATGGACCCAACCTCCATGACTTGATCTAACTTCTCTTTAACCTCTGTTCTAGTTCTAGCCTTCACAGCCTCCTGCAGCAAGGAGTTCCACAGGTTGACTCTTTGCTTTGTGAAGAACAACTTTCTGTTACTAGTTTGAAGCCTGCTACCCATTCATTTCCTTTGGTGTCCTCTAGTCCTTCTATTATGGGAACTAATGGAGAACTTTTCTTTATGCACCCTCTCCACACCACTCTTGCTTTTATAGACCTCTATCATATCCCTCCTCCGTCTCCTCTTCTCTAAAAAGTCTGAGTCTCTTTAGCCTCTCTTCATATGGGACCTGTTCCAAACCACTGATCATTTTAGTTGCCCTCCCCTCTCCCACCTCTTTTTCCCAGTATCCCCCAGTTTTGTTAAAGAAAGAAAGATTCTATTTTTGAACGCATGTTTTCTTTATTTTGTACATCAGGAAGGGGGGCTAGGGAAAGGTAAGTGGAAGGAGGTGAGGGAGGAATGGGGTACGCACCCCCGATGGGGAGGATTGGGCTGGCTCTGCGGGCTTCTTGGGGTGGAAGCTCTCCTGCAGCCCCCCGATTGCCCCCTGCTCCCGGATGGCAGCCTGTGGCAAGTGCAGCCGGGGTGATGGCCGAGTGCTGTGATGTTCCGCGTGTGGGCACTCGGGGTTCTCCAAGCCAGGACTGCTTTGCAAGCGGGGAACCCTGAGAACTGTCTGTCCGGGGTGGGGGTCGGGTCCCTGTAAGCACAGCCCTCGGCTAGCCTGAGACAGCAGCTCCATGCTCTAAGTCCTCATCTGATGCCCTGCCGGCACTGCTTCCGGACATCCTTAACCTCTGTTCAGGGTCCACTCTGTGTGGACATGCTAGTTCGAATTAGCAAAACGCTAATTCGAACTAGTTTTTAAGTCTAGCTGCGCTAATTCGAATTAGCTTAGTTCAAATTAACTAATTCGAACTAAGTTAGTTCGAATTAGCGCTGTAGTGTAGACATACCCTCAGTTCCTTGAGATACTGTAAGAGGATTTAAGAGCTATTTATACATTAATGTCATTTGGGAATTTCTTTATAAAAGTTGACAACTATAAGAAACAAGAAATAGCTCGTAGAAAAAGACGAAACCTATGAATGCCTCATGCTGGGGCAAGGTGTGTTTGTGGCTAGTGTATTTGACACACAGAATATGGTTTAATGCTACAGTTTGATTCACACGAATAGTTCAAAGGTATAAGAGGTATAAATGAGTGAATAAGAGAGGTTTCTGTTCAATTCTGTATAAACATAAACAAATGCTTTTCTGTGCACTGGAGCTGTGTCTTACAATAGAGACAATAAATGTTTTGTTATTGTTCGGAATAGGTTTTTTTTAATGGCACTTCAGTCTCCAGTTCTGCTTGTTGATATGCAGAGTCACCTGTATCCTATACAGTGGGGCTACGTCTACACTGGCCCCTTTTCCGAAAGGGGCATGCTAATTTCACAGGTCGTAATAGGGAAATCCGCGGGGGATTTAAATATCCCCCGCGGCATTTAAATAAAAATGTCCGCCGCTTTTTTCCGGCTTTTAGAAAAGCCGGAAAAGAGCGTCTACACTGGCCCCGATTCTCCGGAAAAAAGCCCTTTTACAACCTGTGAAATTAGCATGCCCCTTTCGGAAAAGGGGCCAGTGTAGACATAGCCCTTGTGAATATCTTTTCTATCTCTTTCCCCATCTTTAATCTGATCTGTATTTCCTCTTCTACCTTTACTTCACAGCAAGGCCTCCCTGACCTGCAAAATTAAATTGAACTATTGACTTGCCCTTACCTTCTCTCTCTGCCATTCTGTTTTCTCTACATCTCTGCTCTGTCAGGCATACCAGCCTGCAGTAGACATGGTAGTATATAACTCTGCCACTCCATTTTTTAAAACCGAAGCATTCTAGTATTCTGGTACCTAATATACAGTAGTAATAAATAGTACTTTTACTGAACAATAATCTGACACCATTAAAGCAACCTCTAGTGAGTTCTTACTGCTCCAGGGTCTGTACAATTTCTTGCATTTCCAAAAACATGCAAGTTCAAGCAGCAGTATCAAGCACATTTGATATTTCACATTTAAAGCTGAGTTTGTTGCCAGTGCAGGAGTATTAAATGGTTATAGCTTTGCCATCTGAGAGCAGTGGTTTATAACGATCCATGCCCACATGGTCACCCATCCAGAGTTTCCATTACTTGCCAACTGGGTGCATGTGATCTCTCTTTTAGAAGAAAATACCAGGAGCGTGGATGCGAGGATATTGGGGCAGAGCAGGAAAAGGGGTGGGGTGCGTGAGGGTGGAATGGAGCCAACACATACATATGTTCTGAAAGTTAAGAAAAACTTCAGACCTTTTTAATGCTTTTCTGAACAGCGTTTCCCTTATCAGTAGCTCTTAGCCTTGTAGGAAGCCTCTATACGTATTTTTCCAAAGTCGAGGCTAGGATACTGAGTGCTGTTACATATGTGTTCTTGCCACTCTACTGTGGAGTTTGGCAAGAATTAGATGAAGGGGAAAAGGGGAGTCTTATTTTCTTCCGCTGCATCTTGAATGAACAGAGGGAGCTCGGAAAGAGCAGAGTACCTGTTATGAGCGCAAAACCTCCTTTCCTTGACCTTCACATAGTTTTTATGTAGGTGATCGTTAGACCAAGTTTTTCAAAAGGGCTCAGTTTTGATTTAGGTCCGTAAGTGAATTGGCCAGGTTTTCCAAGTTCCCAGCACCCAACAGGACCTGCTGAATTGCTGAGTACTTTTGACATCCTTGCACTGACTGTATTGGACTGATTATTGTAGCTGGTACCCTGCTGTGGAGAAAGCCAGCTCATCGGCTGCTCTTAGCTGGGATTTTTATTAAACGTCCATCTGCTAATTGTCTAGAGTCTTTTCCCAGCCTGGAGAATCTAACCTGCCACTGTTGTGGCCACCCCGTAAACACATGCATCTGTTTATCTATACTCAAGTACTCTTAGTCTCTTGAGGGAGCATAGGCTTAGCCATGCAGGCACAGGACTGGGTTATATATCTTTGTGGAGCCTCTTAAATGCATCCATACTTCTTTAATCTCCTATGAATTCGAGTCTCCATCCCTAGAGGTGTTTAAGTCTATGATTCTATGAATAATCCAGTATTTCAGCTCACCTGTACCACTCGCTTGTAAATTTAATGCAGGAGTGTCAAACTTGTTCTGGTCTGAGGGCAGAGCTCCTTTCTTAGTGATGGCCCAGCACCTTGTCTCTCTAATACCCTGAGACCAACAGGACTACAACAACACTGCATATCTGGGCCAGGTTGTAAGTTTAGGAGTTTAAGCTGCTTTCAATCCATGGTGGCCTGTTTGCTGATGTCCTTCATACAGCTCTGCAAGTAATCATTTTTTTTAATTCTTTGGTTGAATGATGGACTAGAGATGTTAGATAGTCGTGTAGCTGCATGAAATCTTTGCGGTTGCACGGCTATTCAGTAGTCCCTGGGGTGCTCCCAGCCCCACTCCCAGGGAGCCCCCTGCCACCCTCTGCTGCTCCCTCTGTATCAGAGGCAGCAGTATGGGTTGGCAGGCGAAACCAGCCAGCTCCCCTCATGCACCGGCTGCCTGCCGCCCTGTGCTGTTGCCTCTGCTACAGAAGCAGCAGCATGGGGTGGCAGCAATCCCTGTCCATGGGAAGTCCAAGCTCCCTGCAGACAGAGGCTGCTCCGTGGGATGTGGAGCACACTCTATCTGCAGGGAGCTCACATCCCCCAGGACAGGGACTGCTTACCACTAAGCAGCCTCCACCTGTGACAGGCCCAAGCTCACCGCGGACAAACGATGCTCATGGAGATGTGGAGCAGCCGCTGTCCGTGGGGAGCTTGGACCCCCCTGCAGACAGGGGCTGCTACCGCAAAGTAGCCCCCATCCATGGGGGATCAGAGCTCCCCGTGAACAAAGGCTGCTCTGCATCTCCCAGAACAGCCTCAGTCCATGGTGAGCTTGGGCCTGCTGCAGACACAGGCTGTTTTACAGCAGCATCTCCTGCCCTCCTCTCTCCCCCCTCCCTCCCCGCTGCCTCTGATAGAGACAGCAGCATAGCAGGGGGAGACAGGTGACATGACAGAGCTGGTGCTGAGGGGAATCGGCTTTTAAGCCAGCTCCCCCCAGTGCCGACTCCTGCTTCCCCATCTCTTGTTGCCTCTGATACAAAAGCAGCAATGTGAATAGTGGACAAAATTAACCGATAAGCCTAGGGTTATCAGTTAATTGTCTACTTGACTACTCATTGACATCCCTATTATAGACCAAAATATTCCTTGGGCTAGAGAGAGAGTGCAAGGTGGTCTGTCGTGTGGGAGAAACAGACTCGGGTTTCAGTCCCTGCTTCTGTGCATACTTAATAATTTATACAAAGCAAAACTACTTCAGCAAGAGAGTTTGGGAGACTGCTCCCCCCACCACAGAAGAATGCCCTCTGGCCAAGTGGTTAGGGCACTCAGATGCAACGTGGGTGACCCATTTTGAAATTTCTGCTCTGACTGAGATAGAGATCTTGAGCCCAAGTCTCCTACACCCTAGATGAACCACGAGAAGCCCTGTGGCACCTTATAGACTAACAGATTTATTGGAGCCTAAGGTTTCTTGGGCAAAGACCCACTTTGTCAGATGCATCTGAAGAATAGGTCCATCGGAGACTATTAGCCAGAATGGGTCGGAATGGTGTCCCTGGCCCCTATTTGTCAGAAGCTGGGAATGGGTGGCAGAGGATAGATCATTTGATTATCTGTTCTGTTCATTCCCTTTGGGGACACCTGGCATTGGCCACTGTCAGAGGACAGGATAATGAGCTAGATGGACCTTTGGTCTGACCTAATATGGCCATTGTTATGTTGTATATTTATGTTAAGTTCCCCTAAGCTGCATGGCTACACAGCTTCCCATTAAGCCCCGTGCAGGGGCTCAGGGCTGCAGTGAGAAAAGATTCCCCCCCAAGTTCTGAAGTTGCTGGGGCAGGTGGGGAGGAGCCTCTGCCCACTGACCCCAGCATGGAGCTCCGGCAGCCAGGAGAAAGAGGCACTTCCTTGCCATCCCCAGCAAGGAGCAGCCCAAGTAAGTCCAAGTTCCAACCCTCTTCCCCTCCTTTCATGTAAGCTTTTTGGATAGTTAACTACTCAAGTAGTCCCTTATATCCCTAACTTGATCCTGCCTCAGCACAGAAGGCTGGCCTGGATGACACATCATGATAATTTTCACCAAAGAGCCATCAGATAGGCACCAGGCCGCCCTTAAAGTATTAACACTATAGATCTCCCTTCCACCAGATGTAGCACTATCTAGGTCACATCCTTTTGCTACTGACATGGGCTGGATTTGAACTAACAACCCCAAGGCTGTCCATCCTAATTTCTTGAGCAGCACAATCCCCTGCAATGGACCTAAGCTCACTTTGAATTCAGGCACATGATTTTGTGTGTGCTTATGATTTCATGTCTTTCAGAATGATTAAAATACATATAGTTTCCCCCTCCTGGTTTTCCATTTCCTCCCCTCCCGTCCCCTCCGTGAGGCCCAAGCTGTCAAAGATCTGTACTGATGTTGGCAAAATAACACTTCAATGTAAATTTCCTTGATAGAGCTAAGTAGCTCACCACAGTTGTGTGATTTCAGGGAAAAACAACAACAACAAAAACCACCACATCAAGTTATAACCCAGGCAAGAATAGTGCTGTGAAAGTCAATCTCAGTATTTGGGTAAAGGATGCCTATTGCATATAAATAAAGAATGCGCTGGTGCTTATTTTAAAACCAAGGGAAATGATTGTACGCTATCTGTGCATGATCATTTGAGAGTGCCACTCTCTTAGGGTTTCTCTCTGGCAATCTAATCTGCCTCAAGTGGTTAAAGTCTGTCATCTTCCAATAGATGGAAACAGATCTTGACTTTGCAATGCACAATCCATATCCTTACAGGATGGTGCTCAGAAAAGATTAGCTTTCTTACCGAGTTCATTCTGACACCAAAATCCATCTAGCTTATAACAATTTAAACATTAACACAGAAGGTCTTAGCCATTTTAACCCATCTAGATTCAGTGACAAAGTTCATCTGCTCAGTTCATGGGGGCATGTCTACACTGCCCCCATTTTGTGCAAGAAATATGCAAATGAGGCAAAGTGTGGAATATCGCTGCCCCTCATTTGCATAGTGCATGAGGCTCCGTTTTTGCGCAAAACTCCCCTTTGCGCAAGAGCCGTTCTTCTCAAAAAAATGTGGAAGAACGGCTCTTGCGCAAGAGGGGGGTTTTGCGCAAAAACAGAGCCTCAATTAATTATGCAAATGTGGTGCGGTGATATTCCACGCTTTGCCTCATTTGCATATTTTTTGCGCAAAATGGAGGCAGTGTAGCTATAGCCATAGTGTGTTATTCACTTCATCTGCAGATGTAGAGGCTGTCACAGTTCAGGGCAACTGGATCCATAATCTCCCTCCATGATCCAATGAGGACACTTGCTCAGTGTTCCTCAGATGTCATTTTCTTAGGTAGAGATCCCCACATCTCTCTGCTTCCTGGTTGGGGATTTTCCCAGGATGAACAGTTCTCTGCCTGCACTGTGACTTCTTCAGCAAGTCAGACTTCCTAAGCAGCCCAGCTTTGCTTTATCCTTAAAGGCTCTAAACAATATAATGGTCTTTGGGTATAATATGGCACATTTATTCTGAAGGTGAAAGCACATCAGAAAAAAAATAATAAAAGAACCTACATAAGCTAACAAGCACACCGGAGATCACTCCAATAAGGGCTCTGGCCAGTGAGCAATCCTTCAAACCCAACCAGAGGTTTATTTTCTGTGGTCACAAGCTCATAACAGCTTTTCGCTCAGAACAAACACCCCCATGCATTTGTGAGTTGTTGCTTGATATAGTTTGGGTTTTTGATCTGCAGAGATTGTGAGTAGGTAATCGGCCATACCGAGGACCCTTCTTTAGGGCAAAGCTTCTAAAAGTTGGGTCTTTGCATAATTGGAGGTGGTAATATGCATTCATCTCTCCTATGTTCCAGGCATTTCCTAAGAATCTCACTTAACTTAGTTTGCCTGGCACATGGTTTAAAAAGTGACTTGAAGCTCATAGCACTTCCCAAAGTTTACAATTACCGTGTCTTCTCCCAGAGAAGTTGCACACAACCATACAATAATACACAAATGTTGTGCTTTGAATACAAAGGTACTTTAATTCAATAAGGTTTGTCCAGGATATTGCAGAAAATTACCATAACTTTCACATAGGCTTTTTTGCGTATTTTATAAAAGTAACTCTTTGGAAACAATCTAGTTCTTATGTAGACATCACCCAAGGAACAGCTGTCTTCCTTTCGGGTAGCCAGACTGAGGTACTATGCTATGGAGGGAGGGAGGCTACAGGGAGGCATTGGAAGAGAACTGGACAGAAAGACTCAAGGGTGCCTACTAAAAGAAAGTGTGGCAGAGACCTGCAGCAGAACACAGTAGGAAGAGCTAGACTGGTTCAGATAAATGGTTCATTTACTCAGTACTCTTTCTTTGACAAGGTGCATCTACACTGCACTGTTATTTTGAGATAACTAGCGTTATTTCAAAATAACAATGCAAGCGTCTACACAGCCATTCCATTATTTTGAAACAAATTCAAAATAACGAGCGGCTTATTCCAATATCTGTAAGCCTCATTCTATGAGGAATAACACCTATTCCGAAATAGCTATTTCAAAATAAGGTGTGTGTAGACACTCCACTGCTGCTCTTTCGAAATAGAATCGCCCTGGTGAGGGGCTAAGTTATTCCTCTTCAGGGCCTCTTGGGGCTCTAAATCGAGATAGCGCATCTACAGTAGGGAAGCCTGCCTGGGACTAATTTTGAGGCTTCCCTGCAGTGTAGACGTGCTATTTCGAAATAAGCTATTTTGGAATAACTATTCCAGAATATCTTATTTTGAAATAAGTGTGCAGTGTAGATGCACCCACAATGGCTAGTGCCAGATACTTCAGAGAGAGTGCAAGGAGTCCCATCGTGGACAATAATGTAATTACCTAGCCATAAGGCAATTTTCTTCCTAACAGGATGTGGTGGGCATGTCCGGAATCAAATATCTGCTCTAAAAGAAAGAAATAATATGCATTTCCAGCTGGACACACACTGTTATTCTCCAAACATCAAGTCATTTAATTCCAGGGGTAAAAATGTTTCACTTTACAATGGTTCCTTTTATGGACTTAATGGTTAACCTAACATACAGTGACTGAACAGCTCAGGTCTACAGGCACGGTATGTATGCAAGACAGATTTGCTTATGTGACCTTATAGATGTGCACTAGGAATATCAGAAGACCCTATTAATGTACATTCTACGAACAGGTTAGCCAAAATGAAAGGCAAGGGGGCAGTTTTGGTCGTGGTGGTGGTGGTGATAAAGATTGCTTCTTTCTTTAATTCACTAATTCCTAACTCCTCTGTGGAGCTAGGTGGAGTGTCAGAATTTTTTTGTTTTACTCCTACATCCCAAAGAGGAGCTCAACTTGAAATGACTGAGAAGTATGTTAGCCACAAAGAAACAGCAAGATTAACAGCAGCGGAGGAATATGAGTTACATTCTATTCCCTGACAATATTCAGGGAAACATTTTACAAAGGTTTATCCATTTAAAGAAGGAAAGTCAGGGGAAATACAGTAGTACAGGCAGTCCCTGGGTTACTTACAAGATAGGGACTGTAGGTTTGTTCTTAAGTTGAATTTGTATGTAAGTCGGAACTGGTACATATTTTGAGAGGGGACGGGGAGCTGGAGTTAGGTGGAAAAGACCCTGATTCTCATACAACTTCCTTATCCTAAGAAAAACACATACTGTTTTGATATGAAGTTTTTTTTGGTTGATATTTTAATTAAAAATTGAAAATAAGTTTCAGTGTTTCATGCTATATCCAAATCTTCCTTTTGGGGTACCTGAAAGATCCCAGTTATTCATTTAATAGTCAAAATCTTTGTTTTTTATAACTAAAAAAAGTTTATTCAATGCATATTACTGTTCCAAATAGAATTTGCTACAGATGGTTCAGTGAAATGGGTATTAAGTGTAATCAATAGTCATTGGAGAGCACAGTGAAATATTGATACAATCAAAGCTGTTGTTGTATTCTGCTGAGCAGAAAATGGAAATCCCTTCCTGTGAAGTGTGTGTGTGAATTTATCCACAGGATTAATTTTAAAGAAAAATTATGTGTTGAGAACAGGAGTTTAGCCACAGGTGGGTCCTCATTGTCCACTCACCCACTTTGCAACTAGACCCATCCCCTCGGGGCTTACCCTGCTCCACTCCAGCCAGGGTGTGGGGTTGGGGCTTATCCCCTCTTCCCTTCTGTCCTGCTCCTCCCCATTCTTGCCCATCCACACCACTGGGTAATTTTTCAGCTTCACCTCTGCCAGGCTGGAAGGGACTTGTTAATTTCACGTGACGCTAACAAGATACTTGCAGGTCTAGTGCTGAAGAGGGAAAGAGCTGTTGCTCCCAAGGTGGGGACTGTAACACAATGGGTCTCACGGCCTCCTGCTCCTGCTGTTCCCTAGGAAATTAATTTTTCCGCTCTGGGGTGCCCCCTTTTGGCTGGTGTCTTGTTCCCCCCAGCAGACCCGCGTCCTCCACGGCGAGAAAAGCCACTCCGCGTCTCCCTGATCTGCTGCGCTTCCTCTCTGTGCTCCCCCCCCCGTTTGTAACTAGGGATCCGACATAAGTCAGATTGATGTAACCTGGGGACTGCCTGTAATGTGAAATAGATTCCTCTCCCCCACTTCCTAATCTCTTTCCCTAAATCAGCAGAATTTATCATGTCAGGCATTACAAATGCTCCAGATTGGTTGTATGCAGATGGAAAATACACACTTGGTATGAAATATAATCCAGTGGGAAAGAAGCAATTATGTCAGTAAGAGGAGTCAGTGAGAGACTTTGAGGTACTGAAATCCACAGGAGTAAGGGGAGTAGGAATATTAGTTCCCAAGGAGGAAGTGAGGTTGTGGCTGAGACATAAAGTGAGAGGTGTAAACCCTCCAAATATTACCGTGGAGCTTCCAAACCACACTTTGTATAGGAAAGCCTAGAAAATGTTCTGATGAAAGCAGCTGTTGTTGCTGCTCCTTGAAGCATTGATTTGATGAGAGGCATATGACTGATTTGCAGCTGGCAGGAGTGATAGGACAGGATGGGGGACCATCTGAAAATGAATTTGACAGCCAGCACTGAAGGTTTTCATAATGTATCCCAGGGGTTCATGTGGTCATGTACCGTGAATCCACTGAACCAAGCAGGGCTGTAATTCTGTAATTTTGTTTTCATGCCCAAAGAGATAAACCAATTTGTTTGGTTAGCAAAACACAGGGTTTTGTGTTATGCCTTAATCTGAGGGCGAGTATGGTTAATTGTAGTTAAGAACATAAGAACCACCATACTGTGTCAGACCAAAGGTCCATCTTGTCTAGTTTCTTGACTTCTGACAATGGCCAATGCTAGATGCCCCAGAGGGAGTGAACAGAACAGGTAACCATAAGCAATCCCCCTCCTGACACCCATTCCCAGCTTCTGACAGACAGAGAGTAGGGAAACCATTCCTACCCATCCTGGCTAATAGCCATTGATGGACATTTCTTCCATGAATTTACCTACTTCTTTTTTGAACCCTGTTAAAGTCCTGGCCTTCACAACATCCTCTGGCAAGGAGTTCCATAGATAGACGGTATGTTGCATGGAGAAATACTTCCTTTTAAACCTGCTACCTATTAATTTCATTTGGTGACCTCTAGTTCTTCTATTATAGGTACAAGTAAATAACTTTTCTTTATTTATTTTCTCCACATTGGTCATGATTTTATAGATATCTATCATATACTCCTTTAGTCTTCTCTTTTTCTAAGCTGAAAAGTCCCAGTCTTTCTAATCTCTCCTCATGTGGCAGCTGTTTCAAACCCCTAACCATTTTAGTTACCCTCTTCTGAACTTTTTCGTATGCCAAGATATATTTTTGAGATGAGGTGATCATATCTGCACATAATATTCAAGATATGAGCATACCATGGATTTGTAAATTGTTTTTTAAAAACGATGGCCTTTTAACATGTCTGGTAGGAATAATGTAGATCAGTAGCTGATGCTTCTCAATCCTGATCTATTATCCCAGTACATGATCTGTCCTATAAGCAGATGGCTAATAACTCAAATGTCATGTGATGGGAGCTTTTTGTGGGGATGTGGATATATATCCATTACAAATGCCAAAGGAAGTATTAAGTTCAAGTTCAGTTTTAGGTGCATAGTCTCTTTAGATGCCATGATGACAGGTGCATAACGGGGAGGGAGAAGCTAAAAATAAAGCTGGTTAAAAAACATGTTTCTTGCCCCCCTCCCAAATATCAACAAACTATATTTTGCCTTTTTTCAGATTTTTTTGTGCAAAATATCAATGTTTTGGTGAAATATACAAAATTGAATGATTTTGTCTGAAAAAACAAAAACCTTTACTTTTTGGGGGTTTAAAAAATGAAATAGCTACATCTTCTGTGGAGAGCAGACCTATCATAGGACAACCACACTGGGGGTATTTTTCTGTGGCAAACTGCAGCATAACTGATGTGCCTGCTTCAGTTTCCTTTCTTAGGTACCCCAAGAACTCTATATCGGGCTCCTTTGCCTCAGTGCAAGTCCTCTTTGGGGCTGGTTTATTTGCAAAAATATTGTGCAAATGGCCAATACATGTAAGTTCCAACACACAGTCCATTTATTGTCTCTGTGCAAGCAATCATTAAAACCCCAAGACAACTTGTTCCTTGATGTCCAACATAACACTTGCCAACACCTGCCACACCCTAATTCTTTGTACACCCTCTTCTGTCCCTCTTGTATCTGTTCTCTCCTCATCCTTGGATGACCCCATTCTCCAGTGTGGAACTCCACAGCCTCTCTCCTAGGAGATCATTATCACCAGGGAAGTATCCCTCACTCCCCTTGACCCTCTCGCTGTTCTTCTGGGTCTAGCTCTCTAGCTTGGAGATGTCGGCGTGAAAGCCCTTCTGCAGCTCCCCTGTATTCGGCTCTTTCCAGCTCTTGGCATCAACTCTTCGACTGGGGGCATTGAAGTGAAGGGGTGTATACATTTATGGAAGTGAGTGAAATCAAGAAAGAATGGTTTATATGATGTGAGTACATACCATAGGCAATCATTTACATTATGGATGCCAGATCTCTTCAGCTTTGGTTTGTGGTTCTCTGATCTACAACACAAGACCAACAATTGCACTTATTAACACACAATGTAGTCTGTTCCTCTCCAGATGGTGTGTCTTTAGGAATAGAAAGAAGAGTGTTCTTTGAACAAGTATTTAGTAAATTGGCTTAGCAAAATCTTACCAGTTGATTTCCCAGTAGAATAACAAATAGGGTGCAGTTAGACAGTTAACTTTTCAAATCGCTAAACACCACATTTTGGGCCAAATTCTCCTCTGCTGCTACTCTGTTGAACTCAATGGCGTTCTACCAACAGAGAATTTTGCCCGTTGTCTTTTGTTTGGTATTCAAAAATGCCTGATTTCAAAGTGAGTCTTACAAGATTGGGAAAACCATGTAGGGTTAAAATCAAGTTCAGACTGAAACCATCGCTTCTAGGAAATAATGTGCAATTAGCATAATCATTGTCTAATTTAATTTCTGAACAAGCTGTGGCACTGGGTTAACTGCTGCAGTCTAAACTGGTGAATCCCAAGTTAATGGCCTTAAACCAGTAGCAATTTTTGAGGGTTTTTTTGAGGGGTGTCTACTCATCAGCTAATTCAATTAAAAGGCACATTACTGCATGCATATGATTTTAAATCAGGAGGCTGGTGTCTGTTGCTGAGTGGAATAATCATTTTAAGTTGCTGAAATAGATTACAGCATGTTGGCAGTTTTCATTTGTGTATACATTTATTTTTAATGTTGCAGAGCATGGTTGGATATTGCAAACATTAAAAGAGCTTGACAATATATGAACTAGGATTCTGGTGTCAAACAGTAGGTGGAAATTCATTTTATTGATTAAAAATTTATTAGCAGCCTTTAAAGATAGTGGCAGGGCAGCTCTTTAGGGATGAGCCACCTAAAGACTTGCCTTCCTGTTTCCATAGCAACAGAGCATTTTCATCCTTTCAAGGCAACCTAGCTTGTATCATGTACAGCAAGGGTATTCGTTTCAGAAGAGAACTATGTTAGCAGTTCAGTATTTCACTCTGTGTCCTAAATTATGTGACATGAAATGAAAACAAACTAAATTTAAACAGCAAGAAAAACTTTTCCTGTGAAAGATCAAGCTTTATACTACATTTTCTTTTTAACTATCAATTTCACCAAAAGAAGAAAAATTGTGTGTCCTTGCTGTGCTGTTTTACAGGCATAGATACATGGCAACACTGCTGAAAAAGGGGAGTATTTGAAAGGCGAGGAACTTTTTTTTTTTGAATTGACTGCTCAGTTACAAAACTCCTGTTGGAAATGACTTCATTAGTGAAGTCACCTTCTTAATCACAGTAGTTCCCTGTACAGCAGTCATTATTGATATCTTTCTAATTTCCATTAGTCCAACATTAAGGGAAGATGGGAAATACCGCAGGGAAGATGGGAAATACCGTAGTAATGAGCTAAAAGGCAAACTTTGATTAATGCTAGTTTTCTGATACTATGGGCCTTAGCATTGGAATTGCTGCTTGTTAGTGGTGGCACTTTCAGGCATAACAGGAAGAACCTGATAGTTTTCTGGCACCCAGGATATCTATAACCGAGAGAAATTTCAGGTCACCCACAGGTGGTTGCATATGTGTATTGCTGCCAATTTAACATTATCCCACTATTGGATAGGATGTTAGTGCTGATCAAATGTTTGTGATCATGAGGGATATAAATTAATAGACATTGTCATTTTAAGATGAGAATGGACCACACTGCTCATCTAGTTTCACCTTCTGTATAACACAGGTCATAAAATATGACAAAGTAATTTATGCATTAAGCCCTTAGTTTCTGTTTTGAGCTATCGTTCCTCTTTTGGAAAGATATCCAGTCTTGACTAAAAGACCTCAAGTGTTGGAGAATCCTCCTCATACCTAGGTGAATTGTTTCAATACTTGTACTTTCTTTCTTTCTTTCTCTCTCTCTCTCTGAAAAACATGCACCTTATTTCTGAATTTGTCTAGCTTCAGCTTTCAACAATTAGATCTCTACATGAATCTATATACACAGATGTGCTTTAGTGTCATGCAAGCAGATTGCAGATTTCTGTTTCAGTGCAGTGGTGATTTACATTATGAATTAAAAATGCTATTTTAATGTAAAACTTTACAGTAAACAAGCCAGAAAACAATGAGAGAAGTATTTAAATTATAGAATCATAGAATACTAGGACTGGAAGGGACCTCGAGAGGTCATCGAGTCCAGTCCCCTTCAAATGATGTGTAAAGATGTAGTTCTCTACAATGTTTTCTGTTCTGGCATTCAGAATGTTTCATTTTTTATTCCTATATTTGTGTAAATTATTCTACAAAGGGTATTTGAAATGTATCAAGGTCTATCAATCAAAAGCGAGAGCTTTCCCAGTAGCTGTTGCTATAGTTACACAGTACAGCGTTTAGCATCATGCACAGTAAGTAAACCACCTGCAATTCCTTAAAAACCCTATTTGCAGGAAAAGAGAGAGATTCTGCTAGCACATGGATGCAGCATTAACACCACAATTCTTGTTTTTGGTTAGTCACTAAGGGTATGTCTACACTACATGGCTCCGTCGCCGGAGCCGTGTAGATGAGCTTTGTAGACGTAGCAAAATGAAGCGGCGATTTAAATAATCGCCGTTTCATTTATACCAAAATGGCTGCCGCGCTGTGCCAATCAGCTGTTTGTCGGCACAGTGCCGTAGTCTGGACGCTCCGCAGTTGACATCAAAAGCCTTTGTCGACTGCCCTTTATGCTTCATGGGATGAGGTTTATCAGGGCGGTCAACATAGCCTTTTGATGTCGACCACGGAGCGTCCAGACTACTAGTCCGATTGTTTAAATCGCCACTTCATTTTGCTATGTCTACAAAGCTCATCTACATGGCTCCGTTGACCGAGCCATGTAGTGTAGACATACCCTAAGGTGCTTCAGGACCATTGGGTTTTTTTAACCAAAATTCTTGGTTGCTTTGATTTTCTTGCTGCTTTATCCATCCAGTGGTCTGTGAAAAATCCCTGGGGAGAGGAAACAAAGGGGAAAATATCTGTCTCAGAAGGTGCCTGATGCCTTCTGCTTTTGAGAGGAAATAGTCTCTGTAGTTACCAAGGAATCGGAACATGAAGATGAGCACAAAGATGAGCTAAGAAAAGCGTTGGTTTAGAACAAGACTGGGCAATAATTTTTGGTGAGGGGCCATTCCAAGACTTTTGTTAAGTGATCCAGGGATGCAGTTTTCTATGGAGGAAGTGCAGGGTCTGGCAGGGAGGTTGGGGTAGGAGATTGGGATGCAGGAGAGGGTGTGGGATCTGAGAGGGAGTTTGGGTGAAGGAGGAGGTTGTGACCTGGGACAGGGGATTGGAGTGCAGGGTCTGGGAAGAGGTATGGGTACAGAACAGGATTCTGGGAGAAGCATAGGAGGGGGATGTAGGGTCCTGGAAGGAGTTGGAGTGTCTGGGGAGTGGGATTCCAGAGGCAGGCTCTGGCTGGGAAGTGCTTACCTAAGCAGTTCCCAGAAAGCAGCACTCTCAAGCAGGCTTCCCTCCCTGACAGCAGCCCTCAGCTGGCTGTTCCATATATCTCTCTGCGCTGCGGAGAAAGGGGGTAGGAGTGTGTGTGTGTGGGCGGATGCTTCACTTCTGCTGCACTTCCCCCATCCCCAGCAAAATCCCTCCACTTCTATTGGCTGGTTAGCGATCTGACCTGATCTTGGAGGGTTTATAGTTTTGGGTAAAATAATGAGAATATATAATTTAGCAACATGTCTCTTGTGATAGTTTAGTAACATATTCGAAAGTAAATAGGCTAACAACAAACAAACAGATGGTAGCACCCTAAGGGCTTTTTGTAATGAGAGGACCTACAATGACGTACCAAAACTGTTGAGAGAGTCACTTGCGCAAATATTTGTGTTTAGTGTTGGAAATGTAATTACGGGCAAACCTAGCCCTAAATTTGATTTCCCAGCAAATATAAATATAAATTAGGGGCTGAGATTTGATTGGATCAGATATAGTCCTCATTGTGTTTGGATGGAATGGGATCATCAGCCCCACCCCTCACTGGAACACTGGGACAATGACCAAGGGACAACTGGATAGGAAGCTTGGCCCAGTGTGTTCCTATTGGGGTAACCTCCACTTAAGTTTTTTTCCATTATTGTTTTCAAAGTCTCCAACATGGCATAAGTATGAATAGCACATGAAACCATTTTCTTGTACTACTTATACTTATGTGTATAGCTTTGTCTATGATTTCAGTTATATTTGTCCATATTTAACTAAAGCTCAAAGTTCCTATATGCTTCACCAATTTCATCTTCTAATTAACTCTAAGTCGCCATCTGAATAAAGAACCTGTTAATTGCAACCTGCACAGATTACCTCCCAATCAATAATTTTATAATTTCAATGAAAAATCAAGTTTTATACCTTGTAAAATATTTTTGAGATAAAGAAATATTGTCCCTATTTTATATATGGGAAACTGAGGCACAAGTAGGTGCTATATTGTGGAGCTCACAGTATCAAGTAGCCTTACATTTTTCTACTAAACCCTCCCTCCTGCATTTCCCCTCCCCAAATAGTTTTATTTTAATGGCTGAATAAAGTATGATCACTTTACTTCATTATCATTCATGTTAACGGCCAGGTAAGAAATGATATGCCAGTGCATGGTAAAAGTTCATGACTGTTTTGCAAGACTGGTCTAAAGATACAATTGACGTAATACTCAAGGAGTATAATAATAGTCTCATGTCTTTTTAAAATATACAGACTTGTAGAATAAAGATTCAGTTATCCTTGTGAGTGGTGCATAAAATAGAAATGTGATGGCTGGGTAATTATTATTTATTTGAATTATGATAATACCTGGAGACCCTGGCTGAGATAGGGTTGTCAGTAGGGATGTAAGAGACTAGTCAACTATCTAAGAAGCAGCTTATCATATAGTTGACTAGTGATGCAACCCCCAACTTGCTGCCTCTATCAGGCCAGGGGAGCAAGGTAGACAGAGCAGGAGCTGGTGCTGTGGGGAGCCGGCTTAAAAGCCAGTTCCCCCTAGCATTGTCTCCGCTGGGGACAGGGGAGGAAGAGGCACAGTGGGAAATGGCATGAACGGGGACTGAAGCAGTCTCCTCTCATGCTGCTTCTGCTGCGATTCTGCTTTTGAAATATACAGGTGTCCCCGCTGGCCCTGCGCTCCCTGCGGGGCTTCTGCTTTTGAAATGTACAAGAGCCCCTCACTCGGTTTGGCTCTCAGAAGTGGCCTGCTTGTGCTGGGCATAGGTGCAGGGAGAGCCAGGGAAGCTCCGCATACTGGCCCTCCCCCAAGTGACAGCTCCACAGCGCCCGTTAAATAGGAATGACAGACAGAGAGAGCTCTGGAGGTGATGGCTGTGGCATTGAGCAGCACACAGAGCACCCTGACCCTGTGCTTCGGAACCGAACATGGCACCACTTCTGAGAGCCATGCAGAGCCAGGGCAGGCAGCCTGCCATAATATCTCACTGCGCTGCCGATTGGAAGCCACCTGAGGTAAGTGCCACCTGATTGGAGTCTACAATCCAAACCCCATGCCCAAGTGGGAACCCTCATTCTCCAAACTCCTGCCTCTGCCCTGAGCCCCTTCCTGAAGCCTTCATCCCCTCCTACACTCCAGACTCCTGCCTGAGCCCTAAACCCCTTCCTGCACCGAAACTCCTTGAACCCCATCCTAGAGCCACTTCCTGTACCCCAAACTCCTCATCCCTGGCCCCACCCCAGAGCCTGAACCTCCATCTGGCACCCTCACCCCCTACTGCATGCCAGTCCCTTGCCCCAGCCCTGTGGAAGTAAAGGAGGGTGGGGAAGAGCAACAGATAGAGAGAGAGGGGCTGGAGTGAGAGGGGGTGGGCCCTTGGGAAAGGGGAAGTGAAGGGATGGAATAAAGGTGCTTAGTTTTGTGCAATCTGAAAGTTGAGAACTCTAAGCTGAGATCAGGGCTCCATTGTGTTCAGTGCTCTAACAGACACAGTGACTGCCCCAAAGAGCTTACAGACTAAGTAAACAAAACAGAAAAGAAAGCTGTGGGGAGGAAAGACAGGCACAGAGACAGGATGTAACTTGCCCAAGGCCACAGAGTAGTTCAGTGGCAAGTCCAGGAATAGAATTTGGATTCTCTGAGTCCCAGTCCAAGGTCATAGCTACGGAAGCCTGTTGCCTCTCATAGCAATTCTTCCTCTTTACCAGGGCTGAAAGGGGTACCAGTGCTTGCTTCAGAAATTCTCAAAGCAGGATTAGCTTCCTGCATTCTGAGAGATTAGTCTCCTCCCTCTGTGGCAGATGGGATTAGGAACACAGCACTGAGAGGAGTTTTAAAGAAGGAAGCTGTCTGCTCAGCATGATAGTCCTAGTCATTTCCTGATAGGCCTTTTCACTCAGAATCCACAAGAAAAAACTCAATCCTGTTTCAGGGAAAAAACTATTTTTCCTTCAGTCTATCCATCAGGGTTGTCTTTACTACAAAATGTACTCACATTCACCGGTAACATGGTGTTAAGAAAAATATTTGCAGTCAGTGTGGACAAGAGTGTACTTTAGATTGAATTTCTGTGGTGTCTCTACTGTGGGAGTTCAATGGAAGAAACTCTCCTGTTGACTTCCTTTACTCCCTGTGACCCAATCACTGGTCAATTTAGCAGGTCTTTACTAGACCTACTAAATCGAACCCCAAGAAATCAATCTCTGGAGCACTGATCTCAGGGTGAGTGGAGACAAGCACTGATTCTTGTTACGCTGGCTGCATAGTAATTTTAAGAGAATTGCATATTTTAGTGCATACAATGCCAGCAGGGCCAAGAAAAGTCTCTATAGCAAAGGTGACCAATTACAAAGAGAAAATAAGTTAATTCACAATTTTGTCTTAAAAGAGATACTAAAATCTTTAAAGGCTAAGAAACAGCATGGATTTACGTGTATAAGAGCTGTGGATTAATTAATTAGTTTTAGTATTTCCTCGTAACAAAGTTCTGAACAAGGTCATCTTTCATGTTGGAAAATAATAAACACTTAGTTCAATCAGTAACCTTTCAGCAAAACAGATTGGCAAGGAGAGAAAGCATTGAAAATCAGAGCAGATGAAATTACCTGACCTGTTGTCCAATATACTTATGTAGATTTGGACAACAAAACGTTTATTTCCCAAAGACATAATTCTTGCACGTAAAGATCTACTCAAAGGTGGTGCTTCTTTTTAATATTAATAACCACGCTCATGCTCAAAATTGTCAAAGAACAAACACGTGTCAATTAGTTCATCGGTCAATTAAACAATATGATGAAGGGGGCATTTTAAATTAAAATGTACACAGCTTGCCATGCTCTGAACTGAGCCATTGCTGGGCTTTCTTGCCTTTCCAGTATTGACCATTTGAACCAAACTAGATAGTACAGGTGTGGAGAGAAAATAAACTTAGATCCTGGAGATGAGCCATGTGGTACCTGGTGCAGTACTTCTCATTTGGCTACTGTGCACTGGTCTGGTCCTGAGGAATGATTTGATGCTCTATGCTTAAAGTCCACTTTCCTAGTTACTTTATATTAGATTTAGTGGTATGGTATTTGTTTGCTTAGATAAATTAAATTTCCAAAAGGGTAATCACTCTGCGTGACACCATTATTGGGCCTAACCAAGTGAGTTATAAGATCAAGAATACATACTCCTGCGCCTCCAGAAATATAATCTATGCTATCATGTGCCGAAAGTGTCCGTCTGCTATGTACATTGGACAAACGTCTCCGACACTTCGCCAAAGAATCAATGCCCACAAAACAGACACTAGACAGGATCACAAAGAAAAAACAGTTGCTTGTCATTTCAACCAGAAAGGACACTGTCTCAATGACCTGCTAACCTGCATCCTACTTCAGAAGACATTCAAATCTGCACTTGAAAGGGAATCCTCTGAACTGGCATTCATGCTAAAATTCGACACTCTCTGCAGGGGAATTAACAAAGACTCCAACTATCTTAGCCATTACAAAGATAGCTTCCCCAATTATCACCTCTAATACTATTAACTCACAGACATCTACCCTTCCCCACCTCTAATATCATTAACTCACTGGCATTCACTTTCTCCCCCCCCCCCCCCGCCCGCATCCCCCTTCTGTTCTGAAATGTGATTTGTCCTTTTCATATGTGTTCATTTTTTTAAATTGTATCCTTTGGTATATATGGTTGTGACTATTTTCTTCCACTATTTGATCTGAGGAAGTGGGTCTGGCCCACGAAAGCTCATCATCTAATAAACCATCTTGTTAGTCTTTAAAGTGCTACATAGTCCTGTATTTTGTTTCAGCTACACCAGACTAACACGGCTACGTTTTTATCATTGATACTCAAAAAGAATTTTTAGTTGTAACAGATGGTAATGAGAAGTCAAGAGAAAAATATTTGGGAGTTTTTGTTTAATGAAACAACCCGACATTCCTCTAGTTAAGAACTTCAGATTCTGTCATTTTGATCTCCAAATATAGGCAGGACCGAAAAAGAATGTCTCAAACTCATGCTGCAGATTACTCTGGAAATATACCCATAGAGGCAATAAAAGTATGTAATATTTCAGCATATGATGATCAAAGAGGTGGCCGCATTGTACCCAAAGGCTTCCATTTCCCCACCAGTGCTGGCTGGTGCGGTGTTTGCTTTCTCAGACTACATTCTCCATAATAGTCACAGGAACTTTCCCGTTGCTGAGCGACAAAAAAGTAGCATCATAAATCAAATGTCAACACTCAGTTGTGACAATATCTGTTAAATAATGCCAAGAGTGACCCTATGCTGAAATAGCTGGGCTTAGGAGTTACAGCTACACTAAATCAAGATTCAAAAAATGATGAGAAATGTTTTATTCATTTGCTTCTCTTTCCCCCATTAACTGCATGTTTGTATTCAGCTATACCCTCATTTATTTTAATTTCTGTTGCAATTTTATGGAGATATTGTCAACACAAAATTGGAATGAAAGAAAGAGGAAAATATTTATCCTTTAGAGGATCATGAATAATGTATCAAGAAATCCTTGGGCGGAGACTTCATACTCCCTACCTACTCCTTGTGTCCAAGGGGAGAGAGCAAACAGCCTTTATGGAATCATAGAACTGGAAGGTTCCTCAGTCATCATGTTCAGTCCCCTGCACTCATGGCAGGACCAAGCACTATCTAGGCAGGTGTCTGTCTAACTTGCTCTTAAAAATCCCCAATGACAGAGATTCCACAATCTCCTGAGGCAATTTATTCCAGTGTTTAACCACCCTGACAGGAAGTTTTTCCTAAGGTCCAACCTAAACTTCGCTCGCTGCAACTTAAGCCCATTGCTTCTTATCCTATCATCAGAGGTTAAGAATACTTTTTCTCCATCTTCCTTGTAACAGCCTTTTAGATTCTTGAAAGCTGTTATTTCCCCTCTTCTCGTTTGCAGATTAAACAATATCAGTTCTTTCAATTTTTCATCTAGGTCATGTTTTCTAGTCCTTGAATATTATTTGTTGCTCTTCTATGGACCTTTTCCAATTTCTCCACATCTTTCCTGAAATGTGGCACCCAGAACTGGACACAGTACTCCAGCTGAGGTCTAATCAACACAGAGTATAACAGAATAATTTCTTCTCGTGTGGTGCTTACAACACTCCTGTTAATGAATCCCTGAATTATGTTTGCTTTTTATGCAGCAGAGTGACACTGTTGACTCATAGTTAGCTTATGGTCCTCTATCACCCCCAGATCCCTTTCTGTAATACTCTTTCCTAGGCAATGATTTCCCATTCTGTAAGTGTGCAAACTGATTGTTCCTTCCTAAGTGGAAAACTTTGCACTTAGAATCATAGAATAATAGGACTGGAAGGGACCTCAAGAGGTCATCGAGTCCAGCCCCCCGCCCTCAAGGCAGGACCAAGCTCCGTCTACACCATCCCTGACAGATGTCTATCTAACCTGTTCTTAAATATCTCCAGAGAGGGAGATTCCACCACCTCCCTTGGCAATTTATTCCAATATTTGACCACCCTGACAGTTAGGAATTTTTTCCTAATGTCCAATCTAAACCTCCCCTGCTGCACTTTAAGCCCATTACTCCTTGTCCTGTCCTCAGAAACCAAGAGGAACAAATTTTCTCCTTCCTCCTTGTGACACCCTTTTAGATATTTGAAAACTGCTATCATGTCCCCCCTTAATCTTCTTTTTTCCAAACTAAACAAGCCCAGTTCATGAAGCCTAGCTTCATAGGTCATGTTCTCTAAACCTTTAATCATTCTTGTCGCTCTTCTCTGTACCCTTTCCAATTTCTCCACATCTTTCTTGAAATGTGGCGCCCAGAACTGGACACAGTACTCCAGCTGAGGCCTAACTAGTGCAGAGTAGAGCGGCAGAATGACTTCACGAGTTTTGCTTACAACACACCTGTTGATACAACCTAGAATCATATTTGCTTTTTTTGCAACAGCATCACACTGTTGACTCATATTCAACTTATGGTCCACTATGACCCCTAGATCCCTTTCCGCCATGCTCCTTCCTAGACAGTCACTTCCCATCTTGTATGTATGGAACTGATTATTCCTTCCTAAGTGGAGCACTTTGCATTTCTCTTTATTAAACCTCATCCTGTTTACCTCTGACCATTTCTCTAACTTGCTAAGGTCATTTTGAATTATGTCCCTATCCTCCAAAGAAGTTGCAACCCCACCCAGTTTGGTATCATCTGCAAACTTAATAAGCGTACTCTCTATCCCAATATCTACATCATTGATGAAGATATTGAACAGTACGGGTCCCAAAACAGACCCTTGCGGAACTCCACTTGTTATCCCTTTCCAGCAGGATTTAGAACCGTTAACAACAACTCTCTGACTACGGATATCCAGCCAATTATGCACCCACCTTATCGTGGCCCTATCTAAGTTATATTTGCCTAGTTTATCAATAAGAATATCATGCGAGACCGTATCAAATGCCTTACTAAAGTCTAGGTATATGACATCCACCGCTTCTCCCTTATCCACAAGGCTCGTTATCCTATCAAAGAAAGCTATCAGATTAGTTTGGCATGACTTGTTCTTCACAAACCCATGCTGGCTATTCCCTATCACTTTATTACCTTCCAAGTGTTTGCATACGATTTCCTTAATTACCTGCTCCATTATCTTCCTTGGGACAGACGTTAAACTGACCGGTCTGTAGTTTCCTGGGTTGTTCTTATTCCCCTTTTTATAGATGGGCACAATATTTGCCCTTTTCCAGTCTTCTGGAATCTCCCCTGTCTGCCATGATTTTTCAAAAATCATAGCTAAAGGCTCAGATACCTCCTCTATCAGCTCCTTGAGTATCCTGGGATACATTTCATCAGGACCTGGTGACTTGCTGGACCTGGTGACACTTGTCCTTATTGAATTTCATCCTATTTACCTCACTTATTCTGACACTAATTGATTTGATAAACAAAGCTGCAAATTGTTTTTAATTATGAAAAATATTTGATGGGAAGAGTCTAGGATCTCAGGCAG
Organism: Pelodiscus sinensis; assembly: GCF_052426305.1. Classification (NCBI taxonomy): domain Eukaryota; kingdom Metazoa; phylum Chordata; order Testudines; family Trionychidae; genus Pelodiscus; species Pelodiscus sinensis. The sequence continues at coordinate 113,757,324 of NC_143056.1, read as the reverse complement.
ATATGTTTATCTTTGGGTGGTGGTGAGGGGGTTTGCCAGGTATTTCTATATGTATTCTAGCCAATTGCTTTCCTCCCTGAGATTCTATGGAAGATTAAGTAGAACAATGAGAAGTTTCTATTTGTGGACTCAATCTGGGTTCTTACGTCTGCCATGCTGACATTCTGAACCTGACTCTGAGTCCTGTAGTCCTTCTGCCCAATCTACATTCTCTCCTGTCTCAGAGCAAAGGCCAGATAGACTCCCCAGTCTGAGGTCCCTGTGTCTGATGTATGGATGCTGGCCAAATGAACATTTTGGATTGTGATTACTCGGTGAAAGTCCAGGAGAATCAGCAGCTGAAGAAAATCTTTCACCAAAAGTCACAGCTACATTCAATGAAGGTGGTGTCTCTATTTTTGCTTTCAGTCTGCAGTGATGGCACTCTTAGGGTATGTCTACACTACCCTCCTAATTCGAAATAGGAGGGTAATGTAGTCATACCGCAATTGCAAATGAAGCCCGGGATTTGAATTTCCCGGGCTTCATTTGCATAAAGCCGGCCGACGCCATTTTTAAATGCCGGCAGTTCGAACCCCGTGCCGCGTGGCTACACGCGGCATGGAGTAGCTAGTTCGGATTAGGCTTCCTAATCCGAACTAGCTGTACTCCTCATTCCACGAGGAGTACAGCTAGTTCAGATTAGGAAGCCTAATCCGAACTAGCTACTCCGTGCCGCGTGTAGCCGCGCGGCACGGGGTTCGAACTGCCGGCATTTAAAAATGGCGCTGGACGGCTTTATGCAAATGAAGCCCGGGAAATTCAAATCCCGGGCTTCATTTGCAATTGCGGTATGCCTACATTACCCTCCTATTTCGAATTAGGAGGATAGTGTAGACATACCCTTACAGAGGCTAACGTCATGTGTTCCCACTGATTAGGGAGCTGCTTCTGTCCTATGATTTAAGTTTGTGGTGCTCACTAAATTGGCATAAACTGAGGGACATCATCACAATAGAATATCACCATCTCTTATAAAGAGATTTGTTTTCCCATTGGTGATTGCATCAATTGGAATAGCACCTGAGATCCAGAAATACATGGATCACCAACTGTGCATGGTTTCCCAAATCCTTATTGATGGCTCACTCTGCATTTCACCTCAATTAGTCAGTAAATCTGTCAGCATTTCTGCAAGTGGCACTCGTTACTAGGGGAGTTGAGGCAGGTAGAGTGGGATAAGTGATGGTACATTCCTTTGATGAACATAGAAAACAGAATGTAGTAATAATCTCATGTAAATCTCCTACGGAAGGACCCCAAACCATTTAATAGGGACTTTGGGACCAGATTCTGCCTTTAAACTATATTGGTGGAAGCTGAATAGGAACTGTGCAAGAGGTGGAGTATCTGGAAAAATTCTGGCCAGGTCTCTTCTTGAGAGAGTAAACTGGTTCAGCACCTCCCTTGCACGTCTATTGCCAAGTTTAACTACTCCTTCTAGTGAGAGAGCTTTTCCTAGCATCTAATTTAAAATGCCCTTTTATTGTCTGTTATATAAATGTTTCTGACTACGTATTAATTACTTTAATTTCCCTAACACTATTAAAATATTTGTTATCACTTTAGAACTACATCTAAAAATATTGGTAGGGACTTTTTTTATGCACATGAGTAATTCAGATCTGCCTGTCTGTAAATTTTTTAGGAAAGAAGAAAGACACTGGGCTTCTCCTTTGCAAGCCATGCGTGGTGCACTGCTTAGCATCATCTGCTTGTCTGGACAATATGGCTAAAGTCACTAATCATTTTAAAGCCTACAGAAAACAGGAAGAAAAAGGACATTTTGGATTCTCCATCACAATAGTTCCTGATTGAAAACTCTCTTCCAGTCAGAGAAGCCAGGTAGTCACTGAAGCTACATAGTAAAGACTAAGGCTTGTGCAGACAGTGGTGGGTTTTTGCTTTACAAGGATTTGTTGTGGTCTCAGATGTATTTTTCTGTGTATAAATCCATCCTTATGGTTTTGCACTACCACAGTTTCACTTTGGATTCTCAGAGTCATTCTCTGTTAAGAGCACCACGTTTCACCTAGCTTCATAGTGAAGCCGAAAACTTGACATGACTTGGCTGCTATCCCCTACACCAGCTTAGGTTCACTAGAGGTGGTCCTGTTAAACAATCTTCTTAATGGAGTTGGCCTAACTTTTGGCTCCTAAATCTGGGAAGTTTTAAATGCTTCCATTTTTTGTTGTTGCTAATATTCCATGCAGTTCTATCCAAAGCATTCTTTCTCTTGCTCTTGTTTTCCTTTTTGTACTTGATGCTTATCGATTGATGAAAACATGATCTACGATAGGCACTGGAGTGCTGGTCTTAGGCAGCAGCATTGTTACTGTGGACCAGTGGTGATATTTCATATGTTGTTTGCTTTTTACTAACTGTACGGGTGCTTATATTGCCCTATCACTATAATATCTGAGTATTAATACATTTATCCTACTCTCATTCCTGGGGGCACTCACAGCCTTGCCAGGAAGGGGCGGGGCGATCGGTGGAAGGGGGCAGAGCTTGGACTAGCCTTCTCCTTGCCAGCCCTTCAGCGCTACCAGGGCTCTAGCAACGATTTAAAGGGCCTGAAACTCCTGCCACCACTGATTCTCCTGTAGTGGTGACCGGGAGCCCCAGGCCTTTCTGAATTCCAGTTCCCAGGGCAGTTTTCCCCTTTGCACCCTCTGTTGGCTGGCTTGCTCCCTCCTGTGAGATAGGAAAGTGTTATTATCCCTATTTTTAAGACTGAGAATTTTAAGTGGCTTGCCCAGTGTCACATAAGGTCACTTGGCCAAGGCAGCCTTTTTCTGCAGTTGCGAAGCTGAGTCTATATCTAGCATAGACAGGTCTTATGCTAAATCTTAGATGGCTACAGTATTTGGTGAAACTTTGGATGGAGTCAATACTGCAGCTCCTATCACTTTTAGAACAAAAGGCTGCTTAAAAATCAGTTCTCTTCAACCTAGAGTGTCAGACCTGGTGTCTGGAAAGAAGAAGATGACATTTACAAATAGATGACAATAAACATTTTTGAATGAGACATTACAAGTCTGAGGCCTGGCTTATTATGCAGAGTAGACATACCCTGGGATTTAGAGTCCCTAACTAGCTTGGCGTTGAACTGCAGCTATTTTTTAACTGTTGTGAGGCAGCCTTCATCTGAAATGCTGGCTGTGTGAAAATCATATCAGTATCAATGGGAAATGTGGAAGCTCACCCAGCATTTCCCTACTTAGTTCTTGACTTTGGATTTCCATCGCTTCATCAAGTGACCGCTGGAGTTCACCTCAGGTTACTTGTGAGGCATTGCAACAATCCCTCATTTATTTAATATCAGTGAGCAATTGTTTCAGACATCACTCAACAGTCACATGCAATCATATCTCCCGTTCTTACAGGCATCCCAAAACTCAGCTACAGATTCACCATAATGCAACCTTGCATCTGATAATGTAAAAGAAGAAAAGAACAAATGGAATCCATGTAAAATCCAAAGCTATCCTATAAATATTTTTCATGTAGATTTAAGATGCAAAATTTCATCATCTCAGAAAAAGAAACAAGAGTTACCTAGGATTTTATATGCTCTTCATTAGAAAAGAATATTTTTCTTTTTTTAAAAAAACACAATGACTCATTGTTATTCAAATCATCCTTCAGGGGAAGCAACACAGTACTGGCCAGGAGAATTTTTATCTGGTTGTGACTGTATAAATAACTTTATTTACTGTTTTACTGAAAGTAGTTTTATTGTTAACTGTCAGAGGTTGATACGGTCTTGTACAGAACTGGGCACATTGTCAGTACCTAAAAATAATAACTGCACATTCATAAATAGACCAATGTACAATACCAAAAAAATACTGTTAAAACAGTTGTTCCTTGCCAAACCATCCCTTCTCTGGACTTTCATTCAGGAGAAGAGAAATCATGAAAGTTCATATGAAACTTTGTTTATGGATCTTGACCAATGAAGCAGAAAAGAAACACAGTTGCAGTAGCAATGACTACACTTGTAATATATGCTGTGTGTAATGCCAAGTATACACTGTCTGTACTCAACAGGTAATGATAATGCGGTTTGAAAGATTGTCTGGCTATTTATGGTGCACGTATCACCTTGGTATCTGATGCCTTACCTCAGGGCTACTCAACATGTGGCCTGCGAGCCCATTTGTTTGCGGCCCATGATGCAGTTTGGGGGGTTTACGCAGGGCTCAATACACAGCCTGCGGGTGGGATCCGTTGAACATGGCCTCCACTGGGAACATGCTCCACAATGGCTAGGCGACTCCCAGGTGGGGTGAGCATTTAAGAGATGCAAGCGGACGGGCTGGCTGGAACAGATTGGTACATACAGGGTGTCAGCTTTTTCTAGCCCCCAGGGAGGAGGTACTGGGAGTGCCGGAGCATTGTGAGAATTGTATTCATGCCCCTCAGTGTGAAAGAAGCTATTTGCATATATTTGCCTATATATTCAACCTCACTTAAGTTGCGGCCATCTGCATATGCTGTGAGTATCATTGCAGCCCCCGGGGCTTCCAGAGTTGAGTAGCCCTGCCTTACCTGATTGTCCACAGTAGATGGCATCAAATTCAAGGTGCCCCTTCAGAATCTGGATACAGTGTCCTGAATTCTAATTATGTAAAAATTCTCCATTGCCTGCACCCAGTTCATTTTGATTTGACAGTACTTTATTGCTGTGGTGCAAATGATTGCACACAAAGTGTGGGGCAATGAAGAATTAATATCCTCTGACCTGTGTTCTATGTGGATGCCCTTCTACAGCTTGCTTGCCCATGTCACTCTTGTGGGAGCACAGTGAGAGGACTCCCTCATAGGATCTTACTGAAAGGTGTTTTATGTCTTTTGTGAAAGAGCTAGCTTCCAGTAACGTTACTCACATGGAACAGCATCTTACTTTGCAAGCAGTCCTGTTGATTGCAGTGGGATTATATAAGTACCGTCCCACTAAGTGTAAGTAAGAATGACTGAGCCAAGACAATGTTTCTTAGTGAAAAGATTCTATTATTTCCATATATTGCACCAATCAAACAAAATGGAAAGCTGGCATGTTTAACATTTTTAAGAGGACTTGTTGGGTTTGGGGCTGGAATGTAACTTTTAATTCATGTTAAGAGTGTCACTTTTTGCTAGGTCAGATATCTCAATGGATCTTCATTTCTGAGTCATGTTGAGAATCTTGAGATGACTCTGTCCAGTAGATAATTTCTCGGTTACATTTTGCCTTCTATTTCACAGAGCATAATTTAAAGATTCCTCCTCCTCTTGCAGATGTGGGAAAGAAGCACTTTTTAATGAGTAATCCTCTCTACACTGCAGCTGTTGTTTCATGTGTAATATAACCCCCATATTATGTCAGTTCAGCAAATCGGTGCTTTCTCTGCACAAAGTCTTGGGCTTATGTCAGTCTCTGCATTGACTCATCTTTTCTAGCTAGGGGTGAATTAAAATGTACTTTCAGAGATACCAGGAGGGAAGCTTACACAGCACCTTTTCAGTTCCGTCTAGCCTTAGCAAGGTCTGTTTACGTTTGCTTTAAAAAAAAAAAAGCAAATCTAAACCATGAACCATCAGCATCACCTATAAGATCGTATAAAGCTCCCATTCTAACTATGACATTAAGGTAATATGCAGCTTCCATTAGGAAAATGTTATTTTAGGGGATCTTAATGTATATCTGGTTTTGAAAGTGCCTGGGAATATACAGAGCTATGGATTGAAAAACAGTTCAGTTCTGTGGGCTTTCTTTCAATCTTCGTGATCGTTTCTACAATGTAAATACATTAATAAGAAATAAAAATAACCCTATATAAACCATACCAAACCATCAACCTAAATTAAGGATGTTTCATGCATTAAGCATTCTCTAAGTATGCAGTGGCCATGCTCCTGTTGGTTTGGGAGTGTCCTGTGAGAATGGTAAAAAGTCTCTGTTGCCAGTTATTAGCAAGTGATAATGCTTGTGGAGAGTACAATATGTGGTTATACGCAACAGAGAACTTATTTTTAGACACTGTTGTCTTCATCTGTTGGCTCTCTGGTATCCACCACTGTGTCCCTGTTCTCCCAGATACTATTCCTCTCTCTATCCATAGCTGCATTTAGGACTCCTTTTTATGAACGGTATACAGAGCCATGCCTTTTATTCCACCCTATTCTCAGATTTTTGTTACTTCCCATGCAATACTATATGTGTAGTTCTGTGATTCTACATTGGATGACCCTTTCTTCCCACTTGCTGCCTTTTTTCACCTTTCAAAGTGGACACACAGATTTCAGGTGCAGTGCTCAGGTCCTACAATGATGATGAGGGTGATCTCAGGGCTTAGAGATACACCATGTCCTCCTTGCTTCCATTTCTCACCCTGGCTGCACTGGATGAACATTTGCTATAATGAACAAGTTTTCTGAATTAAATTTATTTCTAATTATTTTTCTATGCTTACCCTTTTTGCACAACCCCCAAACACTGTTGTGCACACACACACACATAATTGTAGGCATAATACTGTGTTTTCTCTCTCCATTTGTGACATATATAGTGAAAGTTACAGATTATTTATTTAATGGAAGTGTCCAGAGTCCCTGACCAAGATTTAAGGCCTTATTGTGCATTGCACTATACACATATGGAGGGACAGCCCTAATCCACAACAGAGAGAGCTAAGATTGTGAAACTGTTGCTCACACTCTCCATTTTAAAATGAAATGTGTAGAGTATTTGATCAACAGAAGAACATAATTCCTCAACACTTAAGTATTTTTATTATCATTAGCTTGCCCCATCCTGCTTCCCTATATGAAGAGCCTTGAAATAAAAAGCAGTTTTCTTTAGCACTTGTGAGCATTATGAAAGAAAGGCAAAATGAATATCCCACAAACAAAAATGGTGATTTAGACTTCATGAGAGAATATATGACTCTGCTTGACACACTGGTGAAAACCACTGGTGGTGGAAATAACCTCCAGGTGTGACCGATGGGAGCTCACAGCTTTATAGTCCATCTCTCTGTGGAATCATCAAATGAGGTAGAACATTGTTCAGTTTAGCCTTGTAAGATTAGACAATGAATCAAAGTTAAAGTAAAGGGCGTTCTACCACCTTGAAAGATCCCAACAACCTAGTGTAGTATGGGGTAGCAGAGGCATCAGGTGAACTACAGAACAATCTGAGGGAAAAGATTCTCATGTTGGATAAAATATCAGCAGTTTCTCAATAAGCAAGCACCATCACTACTTCATTGTTATCAAGTGCAGAATCCTAAAGTTTTAGTTAAATCTCCCTGTGTTTTAAAGATGCCACGATGTAGAGCATTCAGAAGTAATAACAAGTCTGATAAAACTTTTCAGTGAGTAGATGAAAGTTTAGAAGTAGAAGGTGGTTGAGGTAACAGCTTTCAGTGGATCAGCTTCTGTTGGTGAAAGAGTTAAGCTTTCAAGCTACATAAAGTTCTTCTTCAAGGCTGGGAAAGGTACTTCACCCAAGTTGTGTCTCTAATATCCTGGGACCAACATGGCACTATAACACTATTACAAATAACTGAAAGATTGCCAGGAAGATGTAGTTGTCATAATTTCTGATAACTGTAGTTGGTGAAAGCTTTAGACATAGTGCCATATAAAAAGTCAGGTCAACAACTGTTATTTTTCTCTCACACTAATATAAATCATGAGTGAGTCAGTCCACTGAAGTCAGCTGAGTCCCACTGATGAAAAATCATTGCACTAAAAGAATGCCCAATATGTATCCGGGAGGAACTACTGGTCCACATCAACTAACGTGATGATGGATTATGAACAGAAATTGGGTTTCAAGTCAGCTTGTCTTCAACATCTTAGCTGTGTACTCTAGGCAATAAAAGGAATATTTTTTCCTTCCTCAAATATTGTGGTTTAGATTAGGAAATGCACCAACTTTAGCCCTCTTCAAAGATCATTATACTCTTTGTGCAGTCTGATAAAAGTCCTCAAGAGAATAATGGTCCTGAACTCTTTGAGTAGCAATTAACAAGGAGGTTTGCAGGAAAGCAAGGTAACTCTTTACTAGAAAGTGTGGGTGTAAATTCAGTTTTATAATTCTTAACAAAAGTGGCATTATGTAATTAGTTTAATCATCATCTACTTCCATTGGTAGCCTGCAATATCTTTAAATTCAGCTTTTTCTTGTTCCCTTTTCCTCTGTTAATGCTATTTATGGCATTGTCTTGAGTGAGAGCTATACGCTGTGCAGGGTCCATTTATTGAATGTTAACTTGTTAAAATTTGCATCAATTTCCTTGTGTTTTCTCTTCAATAACAGATCATTCATTTTAATTTTGTTCCTCAGGTTCAAAACATGACACTCATTTCCTCTAATAACTGAACAGTCACTCCCATCATTAAAAGTAGTTAGTGAACACATCTCAAATGCAGTAAAATGGGGTTATCTTGTTGGACTCTATATTGGAAAATCTGGTTTATTAGACTTCATCTTTAAAAATCTAACTGGCACCTTGGCAAATTTATAAATTGACCAGCTTGCATACTTACACAGTGCTGCAAGTAACTATGTTAACCCTCCAAGTTTAATACATACGTTGGTTGTAGGCATTATTTTCTGATTACCTAGAATAGTCTGTTGAATTACCTGTGGTATGCATGTGATTAAAGCAGACCGATTCAATGGCACTTAGATTGGGCTTTAGACCTAAGTGATGTATACTTGCATTGGGGAAACTTGGTTGCCATTTGGCATTTCACAGTATTTTGGATTTTACAGACAAAGTCTGGTTTGTCACACTGGTGGATCTCTGAAGTATGAACTAGAGTTTCTCTGGGTTTACACCGAATTTGTTTTGTTAAATCTCCTGGTTTTATTTTGGATTTCAGTATTTACACTTTACAGGGGGAAAAGGGCAGCAGCCGTAATAAAATGCCTTTGTGACAAGGTTACATCATTTAACCCATGGACCTAACAAACAAATTTCACCTTTCCATTTTATAAGAGAATATGTTGCAATGCTTGTTTTAAATTCAGTTAGAAACAATTTGTAGCTGTATTAATACACATCACTTGTAATGGTGTTTCATCCCAGAGAGATCTGGCACACAGCCTTGTTGTTGGTTGTCATGTTCATAAAAATTGGATTTCTGCCTGAAAGCACATTGAACTGTGGTGGTTGCTTCAGAATTTTATCAGTGATCACCTTGGAATAGGCGTGATCAAAAGGGAAGGGGAAAAAATACCACAAAAGGGAATCAAAGCAAGACTCGATCCTTCATCCACTCTTCTCCTTCAAATGCCCTTTCTCTAGGGGTACGTCTAAACTACATGCCTCCGTCGACGGAGGCATGTAGATTAGACAGATCGGCAGAGGGAAATGAAGCCGCGATTAAAATAATCGCGGCTTCATTTAAATTTAAATGGCTGCCCCGCTCTGCCGATCAGCTGTTTGTCGGCAGATCGGGGCAGTCTGGACGCGCCGCGTCGACAAAGAAGCCTTTCTTGATCGGCACAGGTAAACCTGGTTTCACGAGGCATACCTGTGCCAATCAAGAAAGGCTTCTTTGTTGACACGGTGCATCCAGACTGCCCTGATCTGCCGACAAACAGCTGATCGGCAGAGCAGGGCAGCCATTTAAATTTAAATGAAGCTGCGATTATTTTAATCGCGGCTTCATTTCCCTCTGCCGATCTGTCTAATCTACATGCCTCCGTCAATGGAGACATGTAGTTTAGACGTACCCTAGGTGACTTCATCAGCTCATATCCCTTGTTTGCATTACAGACATTATAGTGGCATAACTGTGAGCACTGTAACTATGTTGCCCTAAATTTTAAGTGAAGACCCCATTGTTTCAACTTGTATTTCTACGAGTCCCAAACCTATTGTCTCCGTTGCATCCACGCCTGGAGTTTGGCCTGCTACTCTGTTGATTTCGCCTACAAGTCTTTCCATTAGCAACTTAATATTTTGAAAGCTCTTTTTCTTGCCTCCACACTGCCCTCTTCATCACTTTAGAAAACACCACCATATTCCTTGTCATACCAACACAAATCCTGGGCATTGTATGTGTCTCCACAATCTCTCTCTAGATTGTGACCAAAACCTGCCATGTTTTTGTTCTGAATGTTTCTGAGATACAGTCCTTTCATTACATCCACACCAGCCAAGACTTTGAACAGGCTCTCATCACCCCCTCTCTTGATTCCTGCAGTCCCCTCTTCCTTGGCTTTCTTGACATTGTTTCCTTCCCTCAAATCCATTCTGAAAACTTCTGCTGAGATCAGCTTCCTGGTCCGTCACTTTGGCCAGGTCACCATTCCCTCTCTTCGTAACACTGGCAGACAAGGTGCAAGCAGACGCCAAACCCCCAGGCCTCAAAAATGCTAACATATGCATAGCTGGAAACCAGTCTTGCTTACCTATATGCTAGCATTATCAAAATAAATATTAGATGTTTAATTGATAAGAATGTGTTTAATGTGTAAACTTTATAAAATGCTTGTAAGGATGCTGCATGCAATGATCTCATTTATAACCTTTATAGCTTGTGGTATAAAGTTATATACTGTTTTCATTGGCGAGTTACACGATTACAGAGGTTTACAAACAGGAAAAGGAAGTATTAATGAATGCAAAAGGCTTCTCTTGCACACAAGGTGGCTCACAGAAGGCCAGTAAAGGATCTGCCGACAAAGGGTTCTGGGGTCGGCAGATCCCCGTCTAGACTGCTGCGCTGTGCCGACAAACAGCTGATCGGCACAGCGCAGTGGCCATTTTGATTTAAATGACGTGACGATTATTTCATTTCCCTTTGTCGTCCTGCCTCATCTACATGGCTCCGTCAACAGAGCCATGTAGTCTAGACACATCCTTAGTTAATTTATTACAGGTTTGGCTACAAGGACGTCTTTGGTGTGAAATGTAAAGTACAAATTGACCTAGGCTAAGAGACTGGACTTTTGGGACTGGGACCAACCTTGAATATTTTGTGATCTTTGGTGTAAGTGACCATTTATCACTAAGTTCAGCCTGCCTGTGATGCCAGGAGTTCATATTTGTTACTGGATTGGTGAAATCTAATTATAGAATGTTCCACCAGTTTGGGGGGGTCTGCCCTGCTTTTCGGGCAGTCTGGCTTGAAATTGGCACTTGAGGTTTTGAACTAGACAGTGTGACACTGTTCTTTGAATTCCACTAGTAGCTCTCCCTTCTCCATCAAATCAAACACAGGTTTCTGTTTTTTGCCTTTACAGTCATTCACAGATTAGCGCCTCCCTGCTTATCTGCTCAAGTACTTTATTTTTACCAGATTATATTGTCTTTTTTGAATCCACTTCTGTAAACTTGGGGCATACTGTAGTAATGTACAGAAATCTGTTGTGTGAAAAATCCTTTTAGTCACTCTTTCTTTGCTCATATAAACAAAGACTGTAACTGGTATGTCATCAGGCATTCTTTAGTTTTAGGGAGATGCTTTTATCTGCAGTTTTCCAGGCTCTGTGGCATTTTTTAAAGATATGTAGTTAGACATTGTTACTAGTCCAAGTAAATCATGTACTGCTCTGATTCTTGTTTCAATTTTTTTCAATATTTGCTGTAGTAGCAATTCCATCCAGCACTTTAATTATTCCAGATGACTCAGAATGTGCTGGTCTCAGCTCATTTGGTTTTGACAGAGCTGAATCAAAATGCTCCAACCAAATAAAATAGTAATCACCATGGAAACATATCAGCCGATTGCATTTGTGTGTTGGACTAATCCCTTATGTTTTGATGCCACAAAGCTCGTAGCTACAAAGAAAAGGATGTGGTAAGAGTAGATGTTACAGAAAAATATAAAATTACCAAAATTCTATTCCCTATTAACGTGACTAAATGTTTTTTCTACTGTAGCTCTAAAAGGAAGGTCCTATATCTCAGATACTGTGATTTGTTCATTATTAGTAAATGCTGACTTTTTAATAGTGACCATTCTGCTTTCAAGACATTCACAGAAATGGTCCTGATAAGCAATGCTATAAATATATTTTACATTTCTTCTGTACAATCATACATAGGGTATATACCCCTCATGAACAATAAACCAACTGCTTTTAAATCTTACTATAAAATGACAAGATACCATAACTAAGGGGTTCTCAACCTGGGCATCACCACTTGTTGTGGGATCGTGACCTCCCAGCACCTTGTATTTTACTTCCGTGGCTATAGATTCTTGCTAGATAGAAAAGTGATCTGAGAATGGTAAAGGGGGTTAAAATATGGGAAGGGGTGAGAAGTACTGCCATACTTGTATGCTGAGAATTAGTTACCCATGCTGGTATTTAACATGCCCAGAAAATGCTCCAATATTCAGTGAGATCAGAAAGATCTTTTATTGGGGGAAGTTAGGGATGAGGTGTGGGTGAAGGGTAGGATAAAACTGGTAATTCAAAAAGCATTTTTCTTACATCTTTCCATAATACCTTCAAAGAACCTGCCAAGAAAGGAACGAGTGTGTTGATTTAAATTCAAAGTGAAATGAATCTACTTGTTACTGTCTCTGTAGAGTCTTAAAATTAATAGATTTTCATTGGTTAAATTTTTAAAAAACACGATTCATAAATGTGTTATCCTCTGGTCGACATGTCTGGAATGAAGATTATTATTTTTCAGGTGGCAAATACTTGTTTTAATTAAAGTTGTTACATATTTCCTTTGAATTGGAGGTAATCATGAAAGATGATTGCAACCTTTTCCATACTATAATCCTTATGTTACAACAAAAGACTCCTTCCTCCCCCACAACATAGCTAGGAAGAAAACCCTAAAACTTGGTTGTGAGACTTCCCAGGATTCCAAACTCATTACTTAAGGTAGGTAGCAGGGTCCAGCCAGGATTTGAGTGTTTTTCGAAGGCAGACAGGTGGTATTATCTCCATTTCACAGCTGGGATAGCTGAGGAACAGACATGTTTAAGTAACCTTTGGTGGTTCAGAGGTTGAGTTAGATATAGAGAATCATCTACCAATTCAGAGGTTCATTCAAACTATCCATTTTGCTTGAGTCTGAAAAACTAGACTGGGAAATGAGACCAGCCTTTTTCTTAGGATTTCCAGTCCTGACTGGAACAGCCATTGTCTCTGTTGTTGATTACTTTCTGTTTCGGTACTGAATGGGATCAACAAATGAAAAAATGTCTCTGAATTTTCCTCACTTTAAAAAAGTGCTGTTCTAAACATAGGTGGCATTTTACTGGGGAACAGTTTTTATGTGTAACCCATCTTGCCCATCACTGCTCTGGGTTTAGAATTATGATTTAATACTGCATGGCTAGTTAAGTAGGTGTCAGTTATTACATAATAATTAACTACCAGTTGAAGCTGATGTTTAGTATCCTTGCTATTTTATTAGTCATCTTTTTTAATATGCTAAACAGGATTAATCTACCCTATGAGCCAATGGTGTCTGGTTTTCAGTGTTGCTAAGGGTAACCCTTGCCTAGAAGCAGCTCTCGGCATGTCCGAATTGATGTTTGAATTACTCGCTGTTTTATAGAAGTATGTAACTGTGTTGAAGAGAGGCTGAATTAGACAAGACAAAAAAAAAAAAAACCACAGATTTAATCCTGGCCCAGTGTTGTACATCTGTTAATATTTTTAGTATTCCCATGCAGCACAGCAGGTACTGCATGTAAATGTATGGGCTCTGACCATGCACGTGTGGTGGAGCTCAAGATATACATGCAGCATTGGGGAGCTACTGTGCTGTGTCAGAAGATGAGTGATTCTTCTTAGTTATCTCATGTACAGGTTACCAGGAAACCAATCTGTAGAATACAGTGTAATTTTGTGATTAATAAGATCTGGCTTTGCTCACATTTTAATTAAAAAAAATTATGGAAGAGGAGGAAAATTGTAACACTCAGAGTAACAGCTTTCCATAGTTTGAGTAGATTAGGAGCTCAAAGGAAAAGGGTTATCTGGCCAACATCAAGAATAGTCTCTTCCTGAATTTGGAAGATATTACATTATCTCAGGACTGTGACCTTTACTGCATTTTTTGGTTTTGTGTTTTCCTTTTGACTAGAATTATACCTGATACCATTAGCAGACTATTACATCCAAAAGAGCCAGTTGCAACAGGCACCTAATTACATTGCAACTGTGGGTTTCTGTTTGATCACACGAACTCAAAAAAGCATTCTGGCACACAAAAGCACATCATGGATGGAACATGCACCACTGCTCAGAGTAAAAGAGTTTTTCCTTTTGCACTAACCATTTACTGACCAAGATTTCTGTGAAGTGATTTGAGGCACTGTATTAACACTTTAATCTTGATTTGGGATAGAAAAAATGAGTTAAAAAGTATATAACAATAGAAAATAATGAAAACAGTTTTGGTTTTTTACCTTGGTTTGTGACAAATATTCTCACTGAAACTTTTATTCCTTCTCTTCTAGGTGGTTCCTGTTTCTCCTGGGGATGGAATGAACATGGGATGTGTGGTGATGGCACAGAAGAAAATGTTTATGCCCCAAAGCCAATCACAGCTCTTGGTTCTGCAAAACCATTCTTAATTGGGTGTGGGGCAGGTCACTCTATGGTTCTATATCAGACTCCAGGTTAGACCTTACACACTGGAAAGCATAGCCATGTGGATTTGGACATCTGTGTATAGGGCTTTTCAGAAGTGTTGTGAGAGAATTAAAACTGGCATACCAGCCTAATGGTACAGAAGAAAATAAGGGTAAAAATTTCTTTTGTTCTAACCCAGACTTTAAAAAAAAAAAAGAGCTAATGTGCTGAGAAATCTGTTTAATAAAGATAAATATATTATTGGAAATTATTTCATGGGTTACTTTCATAGGCGATGACGTTGTCCGTGAGTAAAACGAATAAACGTTTTTCTGTGACATAAATGAAACAAAATTTTTTTCTCCAACATTTATGGTTACAAATACAAAGTTCTTTTGGACAGTTTTAGCCGTTGACAACAGATTTATGGCTTTTGCAGAAAAAGTATTGTGCTCTGATGTCAGGGTGAGTTTCGGTGGTGTCCGAAGAAGTAATGTGAGACTATGAGCACACATGGGGATTGTTTTGTTGTTTTTTAGGTGGCAAGGAGCACTTTCAACTTCCATTGACTGTTATTGGAATTGTGGATGCCTGCCTATGACTTTGGAAATCAAGCTGTACTGCTTGAATTTTTGAAGCAGAATTTTTGAAGCTGAATTTTTGAATATGTTATTAAAGAAAGCCTTGGTTCCAAGCGTGAGGTAGGTCTAAGTTAGAAAGCTGTTGGAAAAAAGAAGGGAGAGTGCTCTGATCCGAACACTTGACTACATCTATAACTTTATTATAATAGTGTGGTTATAATTGAATTGCCTTCTTCAGTAGAAACCCCAGTTATTTTGAATTTATAATACAGTAGTGCTTAGCCACCCAGTTCCTACAGATGAACCGTCCCCTGAAGCTCAAACTAAGGCTGAACTATTTGAGGTTGGCAAAATCTGGCAATGTTCTTTGGTTTTTTAATGTCAAAGCCCCTCCATCTTTCCTGTGGGTCAGTAAGCATGAGATCCAGGCCACAGCCTTGGAAACTAGGGATCTTAGATACTGTGTAATTGAATAGTCATGTGATCGCATGAACTCTTAGTGGTTACACAACTATTCAATAGTTAACATGGCCAGGGTTGGCAGCCAGTGCACTCCTGTCCCAGCTGCCGTCTCCACTCCCAAGATGTCCCCTGCTATCCCGTCCTCCTGCCGCTCAATCAGAGGCAGCAGCATGAGTGGCAGGCAGGCAGGACCCATTTGTCAGGGGAGCCAGTTTTAAAACCAGTTCCCCATGCAGACCGGCTGCCTGCATCCCCACCCTGCTACCTCTAATACAGAGGCAGCAGTGTTGGGGGGCAGCAGTTCCTGTCCATGGGGGGCTCCGAGCTCCCCATGGCCAGAGGCTGATCCACAGCAGCAGCCCCTGTCTGTGGAGAGCTCAGACTCCCTGTGAACAGGGACTGCTGCCACGGACCAGCATCTGTCCTCAGCAGGCCAAGGCTTGCCATGGACAGAGGCTGCTCTGTGGTAGGTGGAGCAGCCTCTGTCTGCAGGGCGCTTGGTCCCCCCATGAACAGGGGCTGCTGCCGCTGTCCATAGTGAGCCTGAGCTGCTATGGACAGAGGTAGTTTCATGGCAGCTTCCCTTATCTCCCCTTCCCCCCATCCCCCCGATAGAGGCAGCAGCGATAGGGAGGGGCACAGGCAGCACCGTGGAGCTGGTGCTGGGGGGAACTGGCTTTTAAGGTGGTTCCCCCCAGCATCAGCTCCTGCCTGCCCCACCTTGCTGCTTCTGTAGGAGTCAGTGGGCGGGGGGCAGGCAGGTCCACACAGCCAGCATGTGTGGGGAGCCTGCTTGAGAGCTAGCTCCCCATGTGTGTGGGTTCTAGCCTGCCCCCCTTACCCTCTGTGCTGTTGCCTCTCTATTACAGGCAGCAGCGCCGGGGTGGAGGAGGCAGGTGGATCTGGTGCTCCTGGGGAGCCTGCTTAAAGCCAGCTCCTCTTGGGCACCAGCTCCCACTCTCCTCCCCTCCTCCCCCCACCCCCCTGCTGCCTCTGATACAGAGGCAGGAGGTGGGGGGATGTAGTTGACAGGATTAACAGATAAGCCTAGGTTTATCGGTTAATCGTGTAATCAACTACACGTTGACATCCCTTTCGGAAGCTATACTCTCAGTAGTTTCCATTAGGTTTTGGAAGGGATCCTGTTTCAGGGTACAAACCAACCTCTTCTTAATAGGGCTAAGAAGAAACTCTCAAGGGGAAAAGTTATCCACGTATAACTGCTTGCTGGAGGTTTTGCAGCATCTTCCTTTTAAGCAGCTGGGTGCTGGCCACTGTCAGACAGAGTCCTGGATTTGTTGGACCACTGGTCCAATGCAGCTTAGCAACTTCTATGTTTGCAATGCTCCTGAAAACAGGGAGTTCTCTTGTGAAATTTTGAGAGAGCTGATGAAATTTTCAGTCTAAGACGCACAACAAAATAGATCCTGGTTAAATATAGCTTAGCTGTGAATATGCTTCCTAGTTCAACTAAATCTCTGATCCCTTGAAAGTTTAGAACTTGACCAAAGCAACTTGTTCTAGGCTAGTGCTTGATATGCAAAGTTTATGCCTAGTAATGATTTTCATGGGGTGAAGTGGAGGAGAAAGAATTTCGTTTTAAAAACCTCCAGCTGTTTGTGTTGAGCAGAATTGAAAAAGCTAATTTATTGAACTCTTTTGCACTTAAATACAGCTAGGAATATTAAATTGGATGTTTACCTCCCACAGTAGTTAAATTTACTGTGGTATTTGAGGTATTTCACATTCTAAGTATAGGGAATACCACTGTGTGGTAAGTATTCATTGTAAACGATGCCCACTGTTTCATTTTTAAAAGCAAGTTTACCAGGGAATGAGGTTATCGGTCTAATTGCCTTATTGAACCAGAAAACATATTTTAAATAGATTATTAGGAAATTGCACAGGAAAACATTCTACTGATAGATCAGTTCAGTCCAGTCATGAAAGAACTGATAATATGTATGGACTGTCCTTGTAATGGGAAACTTTTCAACCAAGTGGTTCTAATTGAATTGCCTTCTTCAGTAGAAACAAGAGAAGCTCCAAAAAGAGGACACATATTTACAAATTTTGGTCACCATGTTTAATGTACTACTGGAGGAGGGCTCCGCAGCCAGCAAGTTCCAGTCTTGACCCAGATGTTTTGAATATTAACATAATCCGGAATCTTTAAATTATGTTGTAGTATGCTAATATTTTATTGTAGCTTTGTCTTAATGAAAAGTTTCTTTAAAAAATAGTAGCCAGAGTTCAGGTATTAGTTTTCAGATATTTTTGGGGAATGGGTTTTTTTTTGTTTTGTTTTTGTCTTTTTGCATTTTCATAATCTAGCTGTTTATTTTAGAAATGTGCATCTGTCTGTTTGTCTGTGAATCAGTTTTTTCAAGAACACCTCCTAAATAATAAGAGCTAGGACAAGCACATTTGGTGGGCCGCAGCTTCTTTTCCTAACTTAAAGCAAGGTCAGGGTTTGGTGGTGCCAAGAAAATGGGATCTGTTTTGGGATTGTTTTCCATAACATAGAAAGGGAGGGGGCTGATCAGAGGGATATTGATACTGCAGAGTGACCACGGAGAGCAGCCGCACCACCAAGAGATTGGCCAGCTGGGGCTAGGGCTTGCCATGTTTTTCACCACTGGATCGGATAAGTGACCCTCCTGCCTCACGCTCCTTCCCCCCTCCCATGGCCATAGCACCAGAGTCTGAGGGGGCAGAGCCTTCTGAACTGGGAGATGGCAAGGAGGGAGAAAAGCCCCACCAGGCTTGGAGAGGGAAGGGAGAAATATGCATGACTGGAATATTGGTATAGAAGGGTACAACTTGCTCATGAAGGACAGGCAGGGGAGAAATAGGAGGAGGTGTATTAAAAATGTGTACACTGGGCCTGACGTTGAGATAAGAGACACTAGTTGAAAGTCTCTGAGTTCAGATAAAAGAGGTGAAAAAACCAACAGTGATGTCATGGTAGGGGGTCTACTGAAGACCACCTAAATAGGAAGAATAGATGGATGAGGTGGTTGTGGTCTTTTAAAACAACTAACCAAAGCACAGGACTTGATGGCGATGGGGGACTTAAATCTGTTGGGAAAATACTATAGCAGGACACAGATTTTCCATCAAGTTCTTGAAATACATAGGAAACTTTTTTTTTTATAAAGAAAACTTACAGGGGAGAGGCTGGAAAACAGCATAATAAAGGTAAGGAATTTCAAGAAGGCAGACTTGAGCAAACGCAGGGAGTTGGCAGGTAAGATCTCACAGGAAGGCAGTCTAAAGGAAAAAAAGTTCAAGAGAGTTAGCAATTTTCCAAAGGGACATTATTAAGGGCAAAAGAACAAGCCATCTCACTGAACAGGAAAAATAGGAAGTATGACAAGAGACCACTCTAGCTTCAGTAGGAGATATTCAATGATCTGTAGAGCTCTGCAAATCCACGGGTATCCACAGTTCATTTGTGCAGATATGGATACAGATGCAGAAATAAATTTTCTATGTAGAACCCTTCTATTTTGAAGATATCTGCTTTGTATCCAAGGGTATCTGCATCTGCAGATGTTATTGCAGATATTTGCAGCTCTTTTTTGCAGATACAGATGTGAATGTGGATACCACTTTTTTATCCGCGCAGGATTCTAATGATCTGAAACTCAGAGTTCTACAAAAAGTGGAAACTAGATCAAATTACAAAAGATGAATATAAAAACAAATGCCACAAGTATGTAGGAACAAAATTAGCAAGAAGACATTCTACAAATGCATTAGAAGCAAGAGGAAGATCAAGAACAGGGGGTGCCCATTACTCAGTGTTGGGGAGGGGAGATAACACAAAAATGCATAAATGGAAGAAGTGCTAAATGAATTTTTTGTTTTTGTTTTCACCACAAAGGTGATTGCACATCTAACATAGTGAATGCCAGTGAAAATGAGATATAATCAGAGTCTACAAATGGGAAATAAGTTAATAAATCACTTAGGCAAGTTAGTTATCTTCAAGTCACCTGACCTCATGAAATAAATCATAAAAAAAATGGTTATATTTGTAACTATTGTTCTTTGAGATGTGTTGCTCATATCTATTCTAACTGAGGTGTGTGCGCGCAGCATGCATGGCTGCCAGAAAGTTTTTACCCCAGCTGTTCCCAATTGGGTCAGCTGTGAAGCCCTCTGGTGGTGTGACCCTGCCAACGCAACAGCCCCTCAGTTTCTTCTTGCCGGCTACTCCAACAATGGGGAAGGAGGGTGCTTATGAAATAGACGTGAGTAACACGGTTGCAAAGGTGAATAACCATTTTTTCTTCTTTGAGTGCTTGCTCATATGTATTCCAATCGAGGTGATTCACAAGCTTTACGGGGGAGGGGGGGATGTCAAAGTCAGTGCTGACTCGTGTACTGTGGCCTCAAAGGCCACATCACATCTGGATTGCTGCATAATAGTGTAGTGTGATGTGACGGTATGGACCGAGGACCACATCACAGCTCTGCAGGTTTCCTTGAGGGGAACATTGGCCAAAAAAGCAGCTGAGGAGACCTGCGCCTGTGTGGACGTAACTTACAGACCTTTGTTCAGTCAGCCAGTGCCACCAATAGCACTGAGGAATTTTGAAAGGGCTTAGTCGTATCAATGTAAAATGTAAGAGCTCGTCTGACATCCAGGGACTGCAGCTGCCGCTCCCACAGGTTTTGGTGAGGTTTGGGATGGAAAACCACTGGAAAATGTCCTGGCTTTCAGAAGTAAAGCTAGCTGAGGATGAAGCTGAACCTTGTCCTTATGGAACACAGTATACACAGAGTCCAACATGGAGGGGTGGAATTCTAACACCCATCTGGAGGAGGTAATGGCGATAGGAAAAGCCATCTTCCATGAAAGATAGAGTAATGAACAAGTTGCTACAGGCTCATAGGGAGAGCCTGTGAGTGCCAAGTGGACTAGGTTTAGATCCCAAGCAGTGACCGGGTGCCGGACCGGTGGATGGAGCCAATCCATACCCTTGAGGAAGTGCCCGACCAGCGGGCTTGAGAAGATGGGAGTGACCGACCTCTCCTGGGTGAAGAGCCAAAATAGCTATCAGGTGAGCCTTCTATGAGGAGGTAGCCAGGCCTTGGTGTTTCAAGGAGACCAGGATCCCTGAGGATTGTAGGCTGATAAGGACACTAGCTTATGATTATCTTTAAAAGGTTATGGAAGATGGCAGAAATTACAGATGAATAGAAAAGGACATATATAATGCCAATTTATAAAAAAGGATATAAGGACAACCCAGGGAATTAAAGTCCAGTCAGTTTAACTTCAGTGCCTAGAAAGATAATGGAGCAAATAATAAAGCAATCAGTTTGCAAACAAATAGAAGATAATAAGGTGATAAATAACAGCATGGATGGGTCGAGAACTAATCATGCCAAACCATCCAAATAGTTTTTTTAACAGGGTAACAAGCCTTATGGATAAGGGGGAAGTGATAGATGTGGTTTATCTTGAGTTTAGTGAGGCTTTTGATAATGTCTTACCAGACCCTCTTATTAAAAAATACTGATACACAACATAGATGGAGTTGCTATGAGATGGGTGCAAAACTGGTTGGGAAAACCATTCCCAGACAGTAGTTATTTATAATTCAGTCAAGCTGTAAAGCCATATTGAGAGGTCCCACAGGGATCAGCTCTGAGTCTGGTTCTGTTCAATATATTCATCAATGATTAAAATAATGGTACAAAGAATACACTTATAAAGTTTGCAGATCATGTCAAGATGGGAGAGGTTGCACGTATAAAATTCAAAATGATCTGGGCAAACTGGAGAAATGGTCTGAAGTAAATAGGATGAAATTCAATAAGGACAAATGCAAAGTAGTCCACTTAGGTAGGAACAATCAGTTGTACACATACAAAATGGGAAATGACCACCTAAAAAGGAGAACTGCTGAAAGAGATCTAGGGGTCATAGTGCAAAAAAATCCAACCCTCATTCTTCTGCTCTACCTTGCTTTGTTTAAGACTCATCTGCACTATTGTGTCCAGTTCCAGGCTCCACATTTCAGGAAAGAGGTAGACAAATTGGAAAAGGTCCAGAGAAGATTGCCCCCAAATTCCTTCCCTGAGCTCCCACCCCACATCACCCCCAAACTCCCAGAACCCACATTCCCTCTTACACCCCAACCCCCTGTCTCCTAGCCTGATGAAAATGAGTAAATATTGGTGAGGGCCGGGAATGAAGTTGGGGGGGGGGGGTCAGGCCTCAGAGAAAGACATGAGAAGGGCATGGCCTCAGGGAATGGACGGACCCAGAGTCTTTTGGTTTGTCCACTTAGAAAATTGGCAACCCTACTTATCGGGCAGGTGGAAAGCCCAGGTCATGCCAAAAAAGCATGCCCAGTAGCTCAGCTGGCAGCTCAATGGGCACCAGAAGTGCAACCAGCAGCTTGCTGGGCACCAGCCAGCACAGGTGCAGCACCGCCCAAATGTCAGGCAGACTGCATACATGCAGGCGTGGCTTGTACATGCCTGGGGGCCCACTGACTTTTCTGCTTTGGGCTCAGAATCTGTCAGTGGCCCTGCCTTCTGGGCATGGAGGCTTTCAGCTGAAGGTGTGCTCTGTAAGACAGGGAGAACACAATGAAGGTTCCAGGGTCCTGACTGAGAAGGCCAGTTTCTCACATCCATCCTCTGGAGTGGTAGAACCCAAAGCCAACATGCTACATAAATGCCTCTGGGGCAATGCTAGGTGAAAAGAATAAGTCATCTGAAGAAGTGGGTTATGCCCACGAAAGCTCATGATACCATTTACATGTTTTGTTAGTCTATAAAGTGCGACCAGACTATTTGTTGTTTTTTAAGATTATCCTGTACAGATTAACTTGGCTAGCCCTCTGAAGCATTATGATGCAGGTCTTCATAACTAAACAAAGATGGCCTTTTACCTATCAAATCCCACATCCGTAGTCAGATGTGTACAATCAGATACAAATAGCACAAACTGATAAGGCTGTGATATAGATCATTAGGACAGTGTATGCAAACATCAGTGAAATTAGATATGATAATAGGTTCCTCCCCCACCCCCATTATCTGCAGGAAAACAAACCAGATAACAGTCCCAACATTAAGACTGAAATATGCACTGAAGCCAATGGGAGTCATTCCATACAGTTCCATGGGTCCTTAGCAACTTACTGATTGAAAAATCTGGCATATGTAATTAGGGAAAATTCATCATGGACAGATGCAGTAGATGTGAAAGTAGGTAATGTTGCAATCATCTACAAATTTCATTTTTTTCTGATTGCCCATCCAGAATCAGAAACAAGATGCTGACAGATCTTTCAGTTATTCCAAAAATGTAAACTTTAGTTTGTGTTTCTGATTAGTTCCTTTTTCATCTCTTTTCTTGAAACTAATCTAGTGCCTTTAGAGGAGATTGTAAACCTGTTCTTTATTATTAATAATACTAAAATTAATAATATTGTATTATTTTATTGTTTCAATATTAATTAAATATTGCTTTATTAATTAAAGTAATATTTACTTTAGCTGCATGGGAAGATCACCTTTAACTTGAGAAGATCCAAGATCTTTATACTAAAAGATTTAGTTAATGTCTGTTTCTTTGCAGTCACCCGAGGTACTTTGGGTAGCCAAAGACTCTGAAAAGACAGGAAATTACTTTTAAAAACTCAAACACCCCTCCCCGCAAACTTTCTCAGAAGTTTTATAAGAATGCAATATATGGAAGATAATTTTCATCTCCTGCAGTTTCAGATATTCTCAAATTGTGAAAAGCTTGCATATCAGGAAGATGGGGTATATAGTCCCAGCCCCAATCTCATTTATATTTTGTTTGCAACCAAAATAAAGGGACTTTTAGAGGGAATGATGTATGGGGGCCTTGTTTGGCTCATGTCCTAACTTCATAAAAATTAGGATCTTGTCCATATCAAAAGGTTTCTCTCAGATAAACTCTGGTCTCAAAGCCATGACTCCATGTAAAGAAGGATTGCTTAAAAGCCCTAAAAATGTGAATGGGGCGAAAATAGGCATTTGTTAAATAAATGTCTCAAAGAAGAAGACTGTAGTGAGACTCCTGTGTGCTCCATGGAGGTTGATTTTGAGAAACTATATCAGTAGATTGACTGCTATTATCATGCAACAGTCTAATATTTGCAACTCCCCCATTTTGCAATGAAGAGAATAATCTTTACCTCTTTGAATGGATGGACTGACAGGCAGGAGCAAGTAGCAAGGAAATAGATGACCTTTTCCCCTTCCCCCACCCTTTTCCTCCTTCATACAGTCAGTCTCCATGGTGATACTCTACATGGGGCCTTGACCTTTCAATCAGCTGTCTCCATTTTCCAACATTTATTAATGCAAAGATCGTTTGTATTTATTATTGCCTTTGCGGAATGTGCAAAAGGAAAATTAGATTGAAGATGCCCAGTGATGGGGGAGGTGTCCGCACAGTTGTTTTCTGGTCTTACATTTTTATCTGAAATGTACTGGATACTTTAGGAAAGGGAAGAATTGTCAATGTACAGCGCACTAACAGAACACACGTGAGCCTGGCTGAAAAGAGAATGAGGTACTTAAAGGTAAATTATTCCTGAATTAATGTTTGATGGAGAGAAGGCAAAATCAGAGGTGTCTTTAATATTGCAAAACTTCCACATTGAGGCTACATTTACACTGCCAGCTTTTGCAGCAGAAAATATGCTAATGAGGGACTCATTTGCATGAGTTGCAATCTCATTTGCATATTTTCTGCCGATCTGTTTTTGTGCTAGGGGTTTTTATGCAAAAAGAAGTAGTGTGGACGTTTCCTTTTTGCGCAAAACCCCCTTTTTGTGCAAGATCCTTATGCCTCAAAAAAAGAGGTGTACCGATCTTGCACAAAAGGGTTTTTGCGCAAAAAGGAAACATCCACACTGCTTGTTTTTGCGCACAAACCCCTAGCGCAAAAACGGATCAGCAGAAAATATGCAAATGAGATCACGACTCATGCAAATGAGTCCCTCATTAGCCTATTTTCTGCCGCAAAAAAATGACAGTGTAGATGTAGCCTTAGAGGAGCCAAAACCGGGAATGGTTCCAGTCTAGATCCTTCTTTCTCAGAACCTTCAGAGTGGTTTTAACCAATCTTTTGATTTGTTTTCGATGTCTTGCCTCTGCTATAATATTGCTTCACCTCTGGTTCCTTCTCTTTTTACAAATGTAATCATTTCTCTTGAGAGCAGTGGCTATTTTCCCAAGTTCCAAAGCAGTTCAGGAGAACAAATCCTCCCACAGACTTTCAGTGGGAATGGTGATCCTGGCCCTCAAGTGCTTTTGAGAATCTCCTCCTCCTCTGTGCACTGGAGACCTTTCATGTAAGACCCGGTACATTTCCGCAGGTTTCCTTTTCAGAGGCGGAGAATTTTTCTAGGCCTCTTATTCTGTTTGTGCCATCAATTTCATGCACACTGCTTCTAGTGACAAAGGTCTTTGTGCTTTAAATTGAGTAAAAATACTGAATCCAAATCAAGCGGTACCTAAGCTAGCAGCACTGAAGGTTCACTGATCAAGATTCAGCACCCCCTGCTTGCCATAATAGCTATGTGGGTGCTTCTTAATTCTTCATAATAGCAACCCCCCTGCTTCTAAAAATGAAAAAGAAAGAAATTCCTAAAAAGCCACTATATTCTGCAGCAGTGGTTCTCCACTCATTTTAGTCCACGGACCACCAAGCCAATCAAAAAATGTTGTGGATCACCTCCAGAACATGTTGCACAGGACAAACGACACAGTAACCACTCAGCACAACGGTGGCAGCTACACTGATGCTCAGAGCCTCAGATGGAAGTTATTGGCAGCACAACGCGGTTGCATCCTAGGTGACGCTACGGATGACACGATGAGTGCTTGTGAACACTGCGTAAAACAGCCTAACGGTGGTGCCTGCTCACACTGTGTGAATTTTGGACAATGTTCCCGTGGACCACCAAAAAAGTCACTATGGACCACCATTTCCTGTGTTGATAACCACAGTTCTACAGCGTACAAAAGACATGGGAACAGCTATTGTGCTCAATAAAGGCAGGTTCCTTTTCCTCAGATCTTAGCCACCAGTGGTAAGATAATAACTGTAATTAATAATCATACCCATTTTTTATATAGTAGTTTTTAACAGTAGAGCTCAAAGCACTTTACAAAAGAAGTCAGTGTTATTATCATGCCCATTTTACAGATGAGGCAACTGAGGCATGGCGTGGTGTCCAGGGTCACCCACTAGGCCTACAGCAGCACTGGGAATAGACCCCAGGTGTCCTGCATCCTAGTCTGTCTGCTAGGTCATGCTGCATTCCCTAGTCACACAGATAGACTCATATTCGTAATAGTGGCGAGAATAAAGGAAATGGATGAACTCTGGCTGTTTGTATCTGGATTTATCAGTTTCCATGGATGGGATTATTCAGGGTTTATGCCTGTGTAATTAAGATCAAAGTCTGCTCCCCTCCCTCTTTCTCCTCTCTCATGCTTGGAAACCATTGGGGTGAGTACTCTACAGGGGCCTACATACATGAATACACATTCATTCATGCCATTTTGACTGGAAGCTTTTTGAAGAAGGGACAGTGGGCTGCATTCTCTGGTCTACTATGGGCACTTTGCAGTGCTTAAGGAAACTCTTTGCCAGTGTAGAGGTCCCCCTTTTCTCCCCCCCTTCTGTAGTAGGGAGGCTGGTAGAGTGCAGCTGTCCTTCAGATGGTTTGCCACTAGGGTTGCCAGGTATCTGGTTTTGAACTGGACAGTCCAGTATTTGAGCTTTCTGTTTGGAAAACAAATTGAGAAAATATAAATGAGAAATTATAAATGTCCGGTATTTTCTAAATACGATGTAATATAGATTGTAATGTAATGTAAAGTGTGTCCGGTATTTTTGTTGAAACCATCTGGCAACCCTATTTTCCACAGGCCCAAAGTCACTTGGAAGATCTCATGCTGCTGACTCCCGGATATACCCCCTCTGCCAAACACACTGGCTTCACACCCAGCTTTGACAAAATGCTTAAGCAAGTCCTTAATTCCACTTGAAGTTATCCAAACTTACGTACGTACCTATACGTTTTGTTGAATCAGGATCATGATGGGTTGCATAGATGAAGGTGCATGTGCATGCAATAGAATTGGGTTGTTCAAGGTATGTTTGTTGGTGCTTGATTTTCCAAAGTTTAGCTGCATATTTATGTACCTGCAGTTTTATCAATGCACAAATGAATGCTGAGGGCTGAAAATCTTAACTGATACACGCTAGGTTCAACAATAGAGCCCAGCTATTTATTTTTTAAAAATAGAGTATTCAAAAATATTTGAAAGTATTTGACTCATTAGAGTCCTTATGATTTCAGCGTCTTTGTATATAGTCATTAGGGAGCGGGAGCGAAGGAGTTACAAAAGATGCACCTTTTAATATATATTTTGTAATTTGATTTTTTAAGATTAAAGTAGTTAATTGAACTAATTTTTAACATAGGGTCATTAGTAAGATTCCTGTTCAGGCAACTGACAAATATTTCATCTGTTTTGGATAAAGAAGGATTTGTATAAATGGATGGAGGACTGCTACATGGAGACGTGCTTAGTGGGAGGAAGTCTAAAGAAGAGGGGCTAAAAGACAAGCTGCATTAATTCAGAATAAATTAAAAGTTCAGTTAGCATGTCAGGTTGAAGACAAGGTTATCTCCAGGGTATTTCTGGGGAAAGGAGGTGGTAGTCTGCTTTTGTGACATTGAGGCGTGCCTTTGTTATGTGGGGGAGCAGGACAAATAAATGCATTTTTCCCCCACCAGGTATCTTTCTTAGAAGTGCTTCATCTCTGCTCTGATGCCCTTGCATTCTAGACTACTCATTTATTCCAGCCTCCATTCATTTCTGTGATGTATTTTCTTTTAGGCACTGAAATTTTAGAGAGATAGAAAGTGAGCAATTTATGTGAAAAATCATTTTATCCAGATTAATGACCATTACCCTCAATTGTTATCACAGCATGATTAGCTAGATTTCTTTCTGGTGTGAGAGAAGAGAAACGACTTTCCATTTCCTTACTGTTTGAAATAGCCATGGTAGAGCCAGCGTGTCATATATCATGTGTCAAGCCGATCCATGAAAAATAATGCCTACGTGCTTTTAGAAGACATGAAGAGTATAAATGCAAGATATTTTCAATGGTACTTATTAATCTGCTTTTAAAGCCACAATCCTGCCTTATAAACTCCACTAGTCATGCAGGGGTTTTCTGTAGATTTCCAATACTACAAATATAGGGGGCTCTATAGATATAACTCCATTGAATGAAGCAGAGATCCTTTTAAAAATGCAGTTTCTCATTTCCTGCAGTACAAAGGGAAGCTGAAAGAACCAGTGTGCCTGATTCTGATCTTATTTAAATGGGTGTAAAATTCAGAGTAACTTTCAATGGAGTTACAGCGGTATAAAACTAGTGTGAGACCAGAATAAGGCCCAGTGGGTGTAGTATTTTTAGTACTAAGTGCCTGCTGTGAAAGAGACAGATTTTAATTCATGAATTTTGTACTCATGTTAATCCCACACAACCTACTCAAATAACAAACAGCCTGCATGCGCAAATGGGATATCACTTTGCTGGCCTTACTGCTGACTAGTGCCTTCTAATATGAGTGCTTCTGGAGCTTTTGTGCCTATCAGCTGTTGCCTGCTGTAGTGTCAGAACTGCTGAGGGAGAGATCAGGATATGGGGGAAGCTGTCATTACTGTGGGGCAAAAGGGGAACTGTGGAGTCGCTACGGACTTTTTTTTTTTTTTTTTTTGTAAGTGCCTTCTGAAGGACAGTGAATGGGAAATCGCAGTCCTGTTTCTGAAGGTTTAGTGGAAAGCATCAAGAAAACTCTATTACTGCAGAGCAGAGAAAAGAATAAGCAAGGAGGTACATTTTAAGGGAAAGACCACATCAGGCTGGTAACACGGTGCAGGGAGAAAATAGGACAGAATGACTATCTCAGGTTTGGGTATTCAAGCTGTTGGTTAAAAGAAAGACTCTTATCTGAACCAAGCACTGGGTAAAGGGAACTACCTGTGTGGGATTTATTGGATTGAAGTTTTAATCAGTATTAATTATTTTATGGTAATAAGGGAATGTGAGCAGATTTCACACCCCCTCTCTGAATAATGTTATTAAATTAATACAGAAGTATAACAAATAAATCTATTTTTAGATCCTTAATACACTGTATAAAAAAAGCCCACATTAGCTTCTGCCGCGTTGGATCCTGGATTAGCTTGCATTCTGAAGATAAGAAATTGCCTGTTACCAAGGAAGACCATGCCAGGATAGAAACAGAGATGGAAAATTACTCCTAGAAAATTTAAAAGGCAAGCAGAAGTAGAAACTGATGCATAATGCTAAGACAGAAAAGATAAAAGATCCTCATTACTAGAGTCAAGTTCAGACCCTCAGTGTTAATTTCTTCCTAAATTGTGTGTGTGTGTGTGTGTGTGTGTGTGTGTGTGTGTGTGTGTGTGTGTGTGTGTGTGAAAAACACTTACCATAGCCATTGGTGCATCTTTATTTATTTTTTTTATTTATAATTCCTTAGGACTCTCAGATTCTATTTTTTTTTCTTTTTCATTTCCATTATCAGTCCCAGATGCTTTGCCTCCTGGCTCGAATGCTGCCAAGTGTATTAAATTATCTGGTATGTTGGCAAAAAGGGAACTCTTAAAGAAATACCTTACCAGAAATGTTGAGGCTATTAGAATGGTCCTGGCAAATAATCCATACATTTTATTTGTGGAATCTGAAAGGAAGTACAGTGTCGTTACTCTTCTGAATTTCTGCTGGCACCCTTCGTATCTGGCAGCTAAGATATAATTCAGGCACCTGCAGTAGCTTAGCTCTGGACATCATGAAAAGTTTCGGAGCTGATAGATTATTATGGTTCAATGAAGAATAAGTTAAGACAGACTCACAGAAGTAAGAAAAACTGAATTCATTTCATCTACTAAAAAGACAAACTTTTATTATTGTGGGGAAGATGAAGAGATACCTAAGTAATTCTAGATTTTATCTTTCCTGGCAATATTTACTGTTGCTGTGAAAACTTCAGACATTGGTTGTATCAAGTGTTTGCAGGCTTCATTTGTTATCCACTAACCAAAATTACCATTTTAGAATCAAACCAATACCAAGGTTCTCTCCAGCATTACTGTTGGGAGCACTGTATATTTATTCAAGATTTCAGAAACAAGTCTCTGGAAACCCCTGATCACTTCAGAAAATAATTCTGCTTTACACTGTACAGCAGGCACTGAAACCATGATACAAAATTTATTTCATGCTAGAGTTGTTTTGCATAACATTGTGCATGCATTTTACTCAGAAGTTCTAAATTGCATACAATGCTGTTGTCTTGTTTCTTAAACTTTGAGACAAGTTTAAACTTGAGTATTCTCCTGATTTTTGTACTATAAGTCTCAGTTTTAAAATAACACTTTTTTTGTTTCAAATCCATACTGATTACTTAATATGAACAATTTGTTATGAAGGGTCTTCACGCTGGATCTATACATCAATAAAATACAACATAACCAGAGCTGGAAATTAAATCTAGACCAGCTGTTACCATCAGGTCCAAAGAAAGGTCCCGTGTGTCACAAGCATGCCAACGAAAACAGGAAAAAAAAGGACTTTCCTAAATTTACACAGTTCTAGTTGAATTAAAAGTTCTTGATTTCCATGTCAGTGTAATGAGTTATGAAGGCATGGTCAATATGACCGATGACTGCCTGATTGCATTTTTTAAAACCATTACTCTCTATCTTGTATACAAAAAGAAGCAATCCATAGCAAAGAAATGTACAGTTTTATAATGTTTTACATTTTGGCTACAACAATGTATGTAAAAGTAAAGAGCTTTCAAAGAAAATATATAACTTTGCTTTTTTCCCCCCTTAAAGTTAATCATACATTTGCAATTTTTGTTTACTTCATGCAATTCATGCTATGAACAAAACAAAAAAAATCAGAAAAAGGAAGAAGAGATCTTCTACACTTTGTTACATTTTGGCCGTAGAAAAAGCCTGCATCTCTAGTACAACTCTGAAACCACATGGAATCATCCTTAAAACCTGCATGGAGCGAGTTTACTTTGTCCAAATGAGGAGGTCTTCTATGCCTGCACAGTTCCACACAGATGTTTATTAGCCATCAATGTTCATCTCCATCTCGCCTTGTCAAGTCACTCTGACTGCCTCTGTTGGCATATATTTAGCAATGACAGGACTTTCTTTGCAAAGATCTGCATGTAAAGAATACAATCAATACTTGAGCTTCTTTCCTGCGCTTTTCAAATCAAGTTTGGCATTTTAGTTTTAAAGGAAGGAGGAAAAGGTAGAGTAGCTACATGCAGAGGCAGCCATATTCTTCTTCAACAGGATTTTTTTTCCCATGCAGTCAGCCAGACTGAGACCTCTCTATAGTATATCTGAGTATTGCTTTCAACTTATAATAGGCACCCATGCAAAGTTTCATCCTACTGTGCTTGTTTTGCTCAAACTCCTGCAGGGTTCCTATGGCTCAAAAATATCCTGAGAAAATCAAAATCTTCAATCGTTGGCACGTTTCAGCATTGACTAAATGCCTAACCCATTCCATAAAAGCCAGTGAATCCACTTAGTCAAGATAAGCAAATACTAGCATGGTGCACCATTAAAGAAATTATCTGGTGCATCCGCCCTTCATTCTGTATACCAGTATCATGCAGCATATGGCCCACCAGTGCTGTTTAATATCCGCCTAGTGTTCTCTTTATACTATTTAAGGGTGTTGTCACCAAATGTCATTAGTAACACCATGCCCACAAGGTGCCACTGTGAGACATAACATCTTCAGACTTAGTCCCCTGGATTATATGCAACATAGCATAGGCTAATTGTAAATAAAGCTTTTTAGACCATTCTCTGCTACTGATCCATGCTACAAAATAGATGGGATGGGAGACCAAGAATGTCTCACTGGGCTAGGAGAGCTGTAGGGCGCAGACACTGAGGATAATCCTATCGCTTTTCCACTTATGCCAGCTATGCTGTTAAGGCTCCGTGATATTTCGTTACCTTCATTTAAAAGAAAAATGCAAAGTACAGCATTGGATCAACAACAGAATGGGCTAAGAATGAGGTCAACATTGTGGCCAGTTCAGTAGCATCCTCATGCATTGACATGCTGAGAGTAGTATCGCTTGCAACGTGATTGAGAAGGGGAAGGCCATGTAAGTGAGAGCAGGTGTAAAAGCGTGGGGAAGCAACATGGTTTCTCTGTGATGGGGAGACTGCATAATAATGTAAGCCGTGTCATCGTTCTGTCTTAAAACAACTGGGAATAAAAGTTAAGTGGAGGGATTTTTCTGTTTCTTTTCAGTATAAACTCATTTGCACTTCCTCCTACTGACTCGTGCATTTGGACTTCAGGCAAAAATTAAGGTGAACTGTAGCTTTAAAAAATCCAACAAACCAGCATTTGTTCTGTTGCTATAGAGATACTACTCATTTGCTCACAGCATTTAAAAAAATAGTTTGCATGCATTCATTTCCCTTCCTACTCCCCACTCCCATCCTTTCCCAAACATGCACAAAAACACCTCAGCAAGTATACACACATAGTTGCACAAACTATGGATGAAATTCAGTTGGAACAACAATTAAGATGCTCTCAACGTGTTTTGAACAGGCCAACAATATGCTGACATTTGTTACTCTTTAGCCAACTGGTCTCTCGTTTCATTCAGTGGAGCGAACCTGCTTCATGACGCAGTGCATCATGAGAATGGTACATTCCTGATACCAAAAGATGTGCCATTTGGAGCATTCTCCTGATCCACTGAAGCAACCAAAACAGGTTCAAGCTGAATGAAAATGGCCAGTGCTTATCCAATACAGAATCAGGTAAAACACTTTGCTACAAAGGTAAATTTTAGCAGAGATACTTTCATATGAAAGTGGAGTGGTCAACCTATATCTTTGTTAATGATAAATCTATAAATTATAATTACATATACTGGCATTTAGTATAGACTGTGGTCCATCATACAATGGCACGTGGGAATTCTAAAGCCCATACCCAGGGTATGGTTTACATCATAGAATCTTTGCAATTTTTAAATACTGAATATATTATATACTCTATACAGTACACCAGTGCTGGACACTGATTCAATGGCAGATAACTCATAGTGAAATTAACCACTCCCAATTAACTTGTATGCACATACGTACTTTGTTCTAACTTTGTATACTTAAAGATATCTGCATTTTTGGTTTGCTTGCTTTTCTTTGATTAAATCATTTGGGCAAGTTTTAGTCTATCATAAAAAAATCAGGAATTCTTTATTTTTCTAGGACCTAATGTTAATGAATATATGGATGATTCTGAGAATTATTTAGGTAAAACTAAACTGCTTTGGGGAGCTCTGTAGCAGTTAGGATTTTAAAAATTAATTGTGGAAAATATTTGTTAATATCCAGGAAAATGACGTATGTTAGGTTACTTTCCAATCATAAAAGAGGTCTATGCTAACAAATGCTCCCTTTGCGTTCAATTATCTAGCAAGGCATGGCAAAGAAGTTAACTTAAGGGCTGTGTAAACACAGCTGAATAATCACTTTGTGGTTCTTGGTGTTTGTTGTGGGCATTTATTTATTTATTGTCCACCAAAGTATTTGCCAGTCACAGCACACTGCAATCTTCCAAATGGGCAGCCTTCACTGCTATCATAAATACTAATAGCTGTATCTTTGGAGGAGGAAATTGTTTTAGGACATTGCAGAATATTCTGTGTTCAAGCTCACTGAGCTAGCTAACATGGAAGACTAACCTGGAGTTGCACATGGTCTCTTTAGCAATTTGCCTTTCCCAAAGAAACTGATTAAAAAACTCAAAATGCAGACATCAGGTTGTTATGTTTCATCCCAGAAGTGCATATCTCAACTAAGCCCACTATTCCATGATAACTAGTAGATGACTTTCTTTCTCTTTTTTTAAACTAGGTCACTAACTATGTGGTTACAGGACCTCAGCTACATACCCTTTCTTATTCCTCCATCAGGCGGGCAGGGATATTCCCCGGTTGATAAGAGGAAGCAGGGTCCATATCTCTCCCGAGTGCCAGAGCGGGTAAAGGGCAGGCCCTCATCAGGCGTTATAGCCTGGTCTATGTGGGGACAGTCTTCATTTGCCAGCGCCGCCTTGGCCACCTCACCATTCAGTTTCGAATCTTCAAACATAAGCAGAAGGCTATTGAAACACTAGGTACTGTTTATCAGAGATAAATCTGTAGGTTCGGGATCACAGCTAAGGAGTAGCATGGTGATGCTTGAAAGGTAGCACGTTTGTCCTAGACACAGTGACATTGTGCACTGCACCAAAATAAAATAAAATCAGTTAAGTGGAAGAAGAAACGAAATGTTATCTTATATAGAACAGTAACCTATGGTACTTCCACATATATAGGGCAGTTTCAGAGACTGGTTTGCACCGGTTCCTGGTCCTGTGAGCAGAAGACTGCAGTTAGAACCTGGATCATGTTTAGCATGACATAAGATGGCATATGAATGAACTGTGTCTTGAGAAAACTACTGAAATGTGTAGAACTTTGGAGAAGCAATTAATGGTGAGTTGCACCGTAGTAGCCATGTAAATTCTATTCATGCTGATTTATATCTTAGTACAGTATTATGTGGGCAAAAGATCCCCAAAGTTTGAACAGTTTTGCTTAGTTTTGTTTAGAATTTCAAACACACAGAATAGTAGTACACCTTTTAGATAGACACACAGCATAAATTATGTATGGAAATGTGACAGCAGAACATGGATTTTACAAAAACAATCCAGTTTCTGGTGTTTTATTCTGTGGCATATGCTGTTTTTGCAATGCCAGCCCAGGATGCCACAGATGGAAAACAATACGGCAGCCCATGGATTTTGAAAATAAATTAAGTAACATTTACCCCTCCCCCCCAACAGCAAATAATGCAAATAATGATAATTACATTTGTCCACTTTACTCCACTTGTCCTCATGAGGATAGCCTGAGAATGGAATGTTTTCTATATGTGATTTGCTCCACAGCCATAAAACAATTTAAAGTGCTCTTATAAGATTTGTAAAATGTTTTCAAAGTGCAAATTTGTATATTGAGAATATATACAAAATATGGCACAGTTCAATAGAGTCTTTTCAGCTAAAAGAAAGGGAAAACAGTCAAAGTATAACCCATCCACATGAGCTAAGCTATGTGCTTAATTGAATGGGTACAGTAAGGAAATTTGCAGCATTTGAAACCTCGGTTGCACAATGCTTATTATTTAGATACTATAGGGCACACACTGCAGGTGATTCTACAGTTCTTAATGAAAAGGACAATGCACCAAAAAGCTTTATGTCAACCCCGTTTCCAAGAACACATGCTGACTTGCTCCAAACCCTGTGCAATTTTGACATCTATTTTTCAGTGGAGCTGAGGCCAACTAAAAGAATAAATCTAAGTCTACATAGAGACCCTAAAAAGAGAGAGTACAATAATGGGATGAGCAAACCTTCCAGAGCAATAGTTTCAGAAGGACATGATGGATAATAATATGTATTTCATGTCTTGATTATTTTTCCCAAGCAGATAAAATGCCCCCCATAATCAACTCCATTTGAAATCCTCTTACTGACACTGCCTTGTTCCCTGCTGCAGAAGTGATCACCAGTTGTGGGCCTGGAAGGGACCTGGAGAAGGCAGCTAGTCCAGTTCCCTGCATTCATGACAGGACTATTGTTTAATCTAGACTGTCCCTGACAGGTGTTTGTCTAACCTGTTCTTAAAAACCTCCAGTGAAAAAATTCCACAACCTCCCTAGGCAATTTATTCCAATGTTTAACCACTCTGACAGGAAGCTTTTCCTATTGTCCAGCCTAAACCTCCCTTGCTGCAACTTAAGCCTGTCCCATCCTCAATGATTAAGAACAACATTTTTTTCTCCCTGCTCCTAATAATAACCTTTTATGTATTTGAGGAAGATAGTGGTGGTAAGGTTTTTTTGTTTGTTTGATTTTTGACAAGCGAGGTTTATTAATCCATCAGGCACACTTAGAGAAGCAACAGATACTTTCTGACGTTCGTGATGACTAATTTGAACAGGTTGCAGACATTTCAGGGCATAGGTTGATTGCAATTCTTGTGTATGAATAATATATATCTATTTCACCTCTGCATAGCAAAAACTACACAATTGCTTTAATAACCATGGCATCATATGATCCTGAGCTGATTCTTTATAACTCACACTGATGTATATTGTGAACTTTGCTATTCCCTAAGGGGGCCAGTAATGCAGTGGGTTGCTGTACTACACAGTGGGTTCACATCCATAAAGGATAAAGCCCTGATGCTGCAATGCGTCAGGTGCCAGGGGAATACCTACACAGAGCCCCACTGTTCTCATGGCTGCATTTGGGTCATAGATTATATTCATTATTAGAGATGGTCCTGAACCAAAACTGTGGATCTGAACATTAGGAAAGTTTGGATCCTTCTCCACATCAGTACCCTTACATACTCTAAAGCAGTCTGCAGGTACGGACTGAAATACAAACTAAACCGCAGGAGCACTACAGCCATTGCTAAAATACAGCTATGTTTTGGGGTGTAACATTCACAGTTTAACAGCATGCAGCAATTGTATTTCAGACCAGGAGGTGAAGCATACCTCATCCAATTGTAATTGCAGAGAGAATTTAGGCAGAATGACCCAAGTTCGCAGATGGCTGGAACATTGAAATCAACATCCTACTGTTTACAAAAACAGTACGAGAATGTCAATGAGCACAAATGGTCACAACCTCAGCATTACATCTCACGTGACAGACTGCACTTCCATCGCCTCCAGAAACTTGATATTAGGCAGTGGCAGTGGTTCAAGCTCAGGTCTCAAGTGAAAATGAATTTGTGAGCATCACCCTCCTTCCTGGTTGTTCATGTCATAAAACCATCCAGATTTCCCAGCTCAAGAACTTAGTGGACAAATTATTGAAAACTGAGATTGAGATGAATGGCAAAGCTTTGCCAGGAAAGGTGTACAAAAACTGCCCACCATTTATGTGATGCAGTTAAGTGTGGTTAGTTTCTTGCTTTCCTTAGCATAAAATTTACTCAAAGGTCTCAAGAGTTTTCAGAGGTCCTAGACCGTCACATTGGAGACTGTCTTCAGTGATACCCATATTACCAACCTGGTCTCAAGTTGCCTCTGAGCTTGTATCTCCCATTGCTATTCAGCACATTTAATGATCTTTCAATGCACGTTATCTTCCCCTTTCTATTTCAGGAGTTCCTAAAGGTAAAGGAGCTGTGGCTAAATCATTCTGCAATCTGAGCTACAGATCTGTGTATTCTGAAACCTCTTCCCCGTACAATGTTTGTGTTGATGTCAATGGCAGGGCTACCCACGAGACATGTAGGCTATGCCATTGAGATTGGCATTGGGGTAATTAAAATTGCAGTGCTGATCAGAGATGACAATTTGGCTTCTGTTTGGGAGAAAGGGATGTGATGGCTATAAATGACTGGAGAGAAGTAGATTTCTACTTCTGTAAATATGGTATTTTGTTTTAGACCATCTACAGTGTCAGTAATGAACTGATGTGCAGCAATTTGAATTCCAGCCCAATCCACACATAAGTTAATACTCAAATCTTCTTGTCTTCACTGGAGACATATTAAATAATTTCAGTAGTGAGGAGTAAGGGACTTAAAAATGTCCAGTGAAAACAACTAGGCTGTGTCTACACTGCACCCCTTTTCCGGAAAAGAGATGCAGATTAGACCAGTCGGAATTGCAATTCCGCGGGGGATTTAAATATCCCCCGCAGCATTTGCATTTACATTGCTGCCGCTTTTTTCTGGCTTGGGGATAAGCTGGAGAAAAGCGCCAGTCTAGACGCGATTCTCCGGAAAATAAGCCCTTTTCCGGAGGATTCCTCCTTTCAAGTAGGAATAAGAAATCCTCCGGAAAAGGGCTTATTTTCTGGAGAATCGCATCTAGACTGGCGCTTTTCTCCGGCTTTAAATATCCCCTGCGGATTTGCAATTCCGACTGGTCTAATCTGCATCCCTTTTCCGGAAAAGGGGTGCAGTGTAGACACAGCCCTAGAGTCTTGGCATTAACTTTGGTGAGCATTGGATCAGAGCATAAGTGTGCAGCTTAACTTGGCCAAAAAGTCACTTCCACTTTAATTATATATTTTAAAGTATAACGTGAATTGAGATTTTACTGTAAGGCAACTAAACAAATCAGGGCTTGATCCTGCACCATTAAAGTCAATAGGAGCCTGATGTCTATAGTATCATTTGTGCTTTGTATTTTTGGATACATATTTTTACACCTGCACTAACAAAATTTAATGATTTTGTCTGAACGAAAGTAATGAGGCTTAGTGTAACAATATTAAGTATTAATTAAACATTAAAGTAATAAATAGTGTTGATATTTTCATAATAATCTCATTTCATGTTCCAAAAATGTGCATTAAACTAAACTTGGCATAAAATAAAATCAACCTGGGTAAAAAAATATTTTTTCCATCAGTTAAAGATTTTTTAAAAATCTTTTTGTATGTGACGGATGTAAAATGGCTTTACAGTTAACTGAAATTTGCACGCTAGACTTTGTGGGCAAAATTAAGTCCTGATAGAGGAAAGTCATCTCCACTGGTGAAACTGGAGATGTGCTTGTTTTATACCCTCTGTAAGATATATTGATGACATGGGTGACATAGGGGCAATATTCTCAAATTGCCATAATTCTCTCAAAATGGGACCAGTGTTTGTCAGGGCTCCTAAATATTAATAAACCTTTGGGAAAAGCTGGACCAGTTTTTATGGTCCTGCTCTTGTTCCAATTAAAACCAATTGCAAAACTCCGCTGTGGATTTCCATGCAAGCAGAATCAGGCTTAATGCTTATAATAAAACTTGAAGTCTGGGAAAGTATTGTGACCTTTATGGACAGATGCTTGGTCTCAGGAAGGAATGTAATACCAGGAAACCATATTCTGCCTATTGTCTTCTGTTAGATTGTAAGCTTTTTAGAGCAGTGACCAAAAAGGTGTTCTGCGTTTGTACAGAACCTAGCAACGTGGGCCCTTGGTCTATGTCTGGGGCTCCCAGAACATGACTAAATTATTATTTTTTACATAGAATGCCACTTAGATTTTGTTGTCGCATGAGAGATCCCCAGGTTGAAATATCTAACCAAATGTTGTGTTACTGTGGGCAAAAGTGCAAAGGAAGCCCTTTCCATCAGGTAATTAACTATTAACTTAGCTCGTCTTGGGCTAGAGCTGAAGCTCACTAGATTCACTAGGAGTCTTTCTATTGGGCTTTGGATTAGGCCTAGAGGTTTCTTCTCTAGATCTCCATTTACTTTACAAAGGAAAGCGGGTGCGATGATCCCCATTTTCCCCATTAAGAAATGGCACAGAGAGGTGTAGTGACGTGCTCAGTGTCACTCCACAGGGGAATCTCAGGAATAATCACCTGGCTCCTCATCCAGAGCCCCTCATTCCTAGAACTCATCTGCCTTCCCAAGCTTGTTTAATGACACTAGCTTTTCAAAACCCTCCACACACGTAGCTGTCTGAGACGTGGTGAGAAACACCAGCACATCTCTTGGATAAGCAGTTTCTTTCATAATTACCTGACTGGGATCCTTGTTTTAAATGTCATCGCTCCTCTGGGACATTGCCATTAAAATGCCAAGCACTTTTCCAAACAAAAACTACATTTCAAAATACAAAGATAATAAGAGTCCCTAGTAAAAGCTGCCAGGAAGCCAAAGGTGAGGCTGACAGGCCAGCCGGGACTCAAATCTCTCCTCTGTGTGTTGTGTCTCCACTGTCATGCTTTGAGCGCTGCACCAGCAGGAAGGGAGTTATAATGGAGACTGGCCATGCATGGCATGTTCTCTGTAGACCAAGGTTCAAGGGATGCCTCTTGGACTTGAATGCCATTGTTGGCTTGTGCTTCAGTAAGAGCTGTGAGAATCATTTGCATTGAGCCTCAGCTCTACTTGATCTGAACCTTGCATCCGATTGTTCACCGACCTCAGTGTACTGTATCAGGGTATGTCTACACTACCCCGCTAGTTCGAACTAGCGGGGGTAATGTAGTCATCTGCAGTTGCAAATGAAGCCCGGGATTTGAATTTCTCGGGCTTCATTTGCATGAAGCCGGCCGGCGCCATTTTTAAATGCCGGCTACTTCGAACCCTGTGCCGCGTGGCTACATGCGGCACGGAGTAGCTAGTTCGTGGAACGAGGCGTACAGCTAGTTCGGATTAGGAAGCCTAATCTGAACTAGCTTCTCTGTGCCGCGTGTAGCCGCGCGGCACGGGGTTCGAACTAGCCGGCATTTGAAAATGGCGCCGGCCGGCTTCATGCAAATGAAGCCCGGGAAATTCAAATCCCAGGCTTCATTTTCAACTGCGGATGACTATATTACCCCCGCTAGTTCGAACTGGCGGGGTAGTGTAGACATACCCTCAGTGCTTCCATGAGCCTCACTCACTGCTTTGAATCTTAGCCCGAGGCGGTTCCTGTGTCTGGGAAGCCTAAACAAACCTTCATCCCCTAGGCAGATTTTTCCATGCCCCCAACAACTACCCAATAACAATCAAAAGAGCCCTTCTTATCTTAATGTCTTCAGGCGGGGTGGAGGGGTTTGTGGTGACTGGGTGGCTCTCTCCTTCACCTCACCCTGTCTTCAAAGCTGTGAAATGGCCACTTTCCCTAAAAGCAGGGTCTGTGCGGTTCGGTGGATTGAATCACTGTGGGTTGTTGCCTTCTCCAACCCTCATGGGATTTCCCACCAGGCAAGGGGTACCAATTTCATGGCCTGGAGTGCAGGGAGAATGGGCCACTTCAACTGAAATGGGGCTGAGATATGCTCCCATAATTCTTAACATGATCATCACCAGGGCTTCCTGGTAATTATGCTAAAGATTCTGGGGCCACATTAGCCCTAGATTAGAGAAAGAGGTACTAAGTGATGAAAGACTGTTCCTTCAGCTGCTACAAAACTACTGGAGGAGGGAGCCGGGTATCCTGCCCTTGTTCAGGGACTGAAGGAGACAGTAACCCACGGTACTCACGTCCACTTGCCAAAGAACAACCCCCACCAAAGGCGCAGCTGCTTGGCACCCCACAAAGACCCAGTGATGTATCAGAGGGGGGTTTCTTGGCCCCAGAAAGACATTGTTCTGTACACGTGCCAGATAAGAAAAGTGGTCTTGGCTCTGGATGCGGGCAGAGGAGAAATGGCTGATTGTCAGAAGGGCTTGTGCTGGGAAGATACTAGTTACTTGGAAGATGAAGATCTACTTGCTTTCAAAAGAGGGTTTTTTTCTTGATATTTGGCCCCATGTAGATGGGCCAAATATCAGAAAAGCCTCTTCCAGGAAAAAAAACTGAAGAAGATCTGAATTTTCATATCTTCTTTCGGAAGCCGTGCGTAGTCTAGACATGCTCTTAACTGAAACCTCCAAGCAAACCTTCCCAGCCCTTGAAAACCAAACCTGCAGGGTTCCACTGGGGAATCCCAATTCGACCAGAACACCGCAGGTTTCTCTTAGCCTTGACTTCCAGGCAGTCACTACACAACCATGGGGACAGGCTGTGAATAATCCCACAAGAGATGGACTCAAATACTTCCCAAAGCTCTTTGGATCTCACTTATAGCTAATGTGCATGCCTTCAGCCTCTGGCACTTTCCACCACTCAAACATATCCTGTTGCCCTGGTGAACAGGGCCCCCTTACGGAAGCAGCTGCTCAACATTTAGCCCTTTCGCACTGTTGCATCAGATATGGTAAATCTAACTGAAATGATATGACTGAAAGAAGGACTATTACACTGATCATCTGTGGGTCTGACTGTCCCTTTGTGGCCCCCCTACACCATTCTGACAAAGTAAAAAGGTCATAATGAACCTATAGATGCTACGGTCAGAAGGAACCATCATGCTCATCTAATCTGATCTCCTGCCCACCCTTGTAACAGATCTTTAACCTCTGGCTGTGTTACCGACATCCCCAAATCATGATTTAAAGATTTCACATTACAGAGAAGCCACTAATGACACTAGTTTAGACCTACATGTGGCTTGT
Source organism: Pelodiscus sinensis (assembly GCF_052426305.1). Taxonomy (NCBI): domain Eukaryota; kingdom Metazoa; phylum Chordata; order Testudines; family Trionychidae; genus Pelodiscus; species Pelodiscus sinensis. Next base: position 113,715,480 of record NC_143056.1, on the reverse strand, counting down.
AACCCATGCTGCAGAGGAAGACGAAAAATCATGAGGGTCTGTGCCAATTGGGTATTGGGGAAAATTCCTTCCTGATCCCAAATGAGGTGATCAGTTCCAGTGATTCTTAACCTGCGGCCCGCAGGCCCCTGGCAGCCCAACCAGCACAGGGCTGTAGCCCATGTGACCGCCTCAGGTCCATACAGGTATTATTGGATGCAGCCCCATGATGGTAAATAGGATTAGAACCATCCTGTGCATGTGGACAAGCCCCACCAGCCAGACATCTGGGAAAGGATTCTTTGTAGTACCTCAGAGTCCTTCCCATCTAAAGTCCATCACCACCTATTGGAGATACTTGCTAGTGGCTGCTGGATGACAACCTGGCATTAGAGACAGTCTTACCATATCACCCCCTCCATGAACATGTCAAGTTCAGTCTTACAGACAGTTTGGTATTTTTCTCCCTCTGCTCCCTGTAGAAGGCTGTTCTAGAATTACACCTCTCGGATGGGTAGAAATCACTGTCTAATCTCAAGCCTAATCTCGTGAATGGCCAGTTTATCTCCATTTGTTCTCGTGGTCACATTGGTACTTAAATTAAATCACTCATCCCCCTCCCTGGTATTTATCTCTCTGATGTATTTACAGAGAGGATGGACCTGACCAGTATGGAATAGGCCTGTGTCAGATTCCCTGGCTATTATGTCTCCGTCACACCCCCGGCAGCTACCAGTTCTGGGGGTGTGGTTGAAGAATTGCCATGCTCAGCCATGCGGTCGGTTAGGCAATTGCTTGCAAATTCAATCTGCTCTGAGGCTGCTGTAACTTAGGGGGCAGGGCTAGGGCAGCAAACTCTTAGGCCCCACACAAGAGACTGTGTAAAGGTGGCTTGACGCCATCCTTACATCCCGTCCTCCTCCCATTTCCTGTGCACAACCAATAAAGAAATGCCCATTGTGTGTGTATAAAATGGATCCACCCAGGTTCCAAAGGAGATTGTAATGGGCCTGCAAAAGTGGAGGGCCAAATCCTGGGAGGGGGTGAGCAGCTGAAAAACCCCACTATTGCTAATCTTTGATAGATGAAATTCTCTGTTCGCCATGTCCTTCCCTTCCTGCCTATTGATGAATTCTTCTGTGTTTCCCCACAGTTTGAGAGAGTCAGAGCATGCCATAGTCTTGGGGTAAGAAGACTAAATTATGAATTGATAAAAATACAACCTTGCTGCTTTGGTGTCTGAGTACTTGTGACTTTGAAATAAAATAGCTCCCACTTGCAGCCAAGAGTGAGATTAGAAGCAATAAACCGAATACTGTCCCTCTAGAAAAAAACCACACACATACCTCTTGGCCCCTTTTTAACATTCCCTTCCAATCCCTCACAAACAGCATGCAGATCATCCGGAGAAGCCACAACCCAAAGCCTCAGCCAGGACCTGATTCTACAAAATATCCATTTGGCTTCCACTCCAGACCATGCTAAGCTACCAAAATAATTCTTTCTGGGCTCCAGACCTTTGGGTGAGATTCAGAAACATGGATTGCAGGCACAGATGTTTGGTTTTATCATTGCTAAATCAGGCCCTTGATATGCAAGGATATCACTATACTAGATTATAAAAAAGTATGATGGGGAAGATATAATAAGCCACGCACAACTGATGATGAAATGATGAACTTATGGCTTGGAGGGTATAGATGTAAGTACAACACAGAGAGTGTGGATTGAAGTCTTTGAAAATGAACTATGACATGCTAATATGGGAATCACTGATTTTTAAAAGCCATTAAGTTTGGGAAATTTTCTGCAGGAGAGCAATGAAAATTAATTGTTTTCCATGCAGATTATCTGAAAAAAATAGCAAATTAGCTAAATAGTGCTTTCTTGCATAATGTACTTACTCTTTGCATTAATACCTGTGTCACACCCTCAATGGAGTTACCTATTGTCTGTGACATTCCTTGTTGTTTTGCATTTAAAGAACAGTATTGTAATCTCCTCTGCTGCCCAATATGGAGCTCAGGTTGATGGGGATTGGAGAAAAACTTCACAGAATAAAATGTGACAGTCTGTAACATACACAAGTTGCAAGCAACATACAATAATAACAAGTAAATGTTAACAAACAGAACGAGAGAGAGAGAGAGAGAAAAGAGAAAATGTGAAGAACATGTAAAAGAATTCAATTGTTCCTACCCAGCAACTCAATTTAATTTTAAGTACCCCCAGATGTTAATGCTTTGTTAAGTCAGCTGTAGTTATCTTCAACAAATAACTGAATATTATTTTACTGTATATTTTAAAACTTATTTTGAAGCATTCTTGAGTAGATGTCACATCAGTGGACTTTACGTCGGTACAACTGAGAGCAGAATTTGTCTCCTCTACAGCAGAAATTTAGAATATTAGACAAATTCCCAGAGGCATCTCAAACCCAACCTACCTCTGAATATTTACTCACCACCATGTTGAACGGGGTCCCTCCAGGCAATGTTGTCCCCAAATAAAGGTACTGCAGTGAATAAAGTGACCACTTCCGACAACCCTGATTGGCCAACATCGTGACATCACTGTCAGAGAATATCACCTTCAAGAGGCGTTACTTCCTGAAGTGAGGTGACAGCATGTTAGGCTTCCTGTCTGTTGATATGTTTAGAGACCGGGAGTAGGTGCAGGAGCATGAATAGATCAAGGGCTTCTTGGTCTGAAGATACCTTTTGGAAAGGTGTGTAATGCAGTGATGACAGGTGTTACTCCTGGAAGTGCTGCCTTCCAAAGAGGTGTTTTGCGTCCCTGTTAGATATGGTCTGCCAATTTCATGACCTTACTCACACTGATCCAATGCTTTTGTGAGTCAAGTTAAAATCCTAGTGATTTCATAAAATGTAGTGGATCCTTGGGCAGGTCATGTATTTGGGAATGGTGCAGCATATTAGGTCAGTCCAGTGAACCAGTTTAAGTAGCGTCCTTAATAAAGTTAATCTCCCTTAAGAGCACCAAATTGTGGCTTTAGTTCATATTTGAAAATTAAAGAATACAGTATGATGATCTGCAGGGTATGGAGCATGGATGAATGGAAAGAACAATGAGAGCAGAAATGGATTAACTACTAGTTACTTCTAGTCAGTGCTTGTTTGGTAAAAGCACATCGTCCTAGAAGTAACAAATAGGTGGAGTCTAAATCAGGTATAAAGTCAGAGGATCATGATGTAGTGGGCTGAGAACAGCACTAGGTGCCTGAGTTCTAGTCCCACCTCTGTTACCAATTCTTTCCGCAATAATGGCCAAACCATTTAACTCCTCTGATCCAGCCAAGCAGTGCTCAGTACACAGAAGCCTAAAAGCAGCTCTGTTGTACATCTGGCTTCTCATGACCCGAATGGCCATTCTAGCTCCTGGGGATCAGTCAGATGTAGGGATGTTCAACCCTTTTTCTCCCACTAGCACCACCTGCACTGGAGAGTAGAAGGTGAATGCTAGGGCAGGCCCGTATCATAGGTGGATTCCCCTAAAGTGAAGGAATTGGATCCTAACGGAGTTGGATCTGCCAAGTTTAAGGCTGCTTTGTCCTGGAGGACTGGCACAACGTGGGCTTGGTGGATCTGGTGAGTCTGTGTCTCAGTCTTCCCATCTTTTAAAGTGATATATTATTCATTTGCCAACCTCAGTGTGATGTCCTTCCTCCTGCCCCCAGTGGGTGTAGACCGGTGGAGCTCCAAAAGGAGCTATATCAAGTCACACCAGCTGAAAACCTGACCCAGTTTATATGCAGAGAGCAAGGGCTGAAGCACCTAAGGGATAACGGGGACCTAGTTTTTGGTTTCACATGTGAAAAATGTCCAACTGACTTCCCTGAAAAGAGAAGCCTTCTCTTTGATCATGGGAAAGATACAGCACTAGTAAGGTAGAGGAGACCTCCCCACCTCCCCATTTAGTAGTTCCATTTCCATTCCTATTCAATACTTGACCATTCCACTAGGAGTGCCAGGAAAGGTCCCAGTGGTTTGAGGCCTTGGCCCCACCTTCTCCATTACAGCCTGCACTGAGACAACCATCTTGTTTCACATAAGCCTCCAAAGAGCCATTGGATGGAATAAACTATCAGCCCCTGTCACCCTGACCTGAACCATCACTTAGGAAACCAATATTCCAGTTACAATTCCCTAAATTTCTTTCCAGTTGGAATGGATTGATGACATTTATATCACTTAAAATTCTGAAATGGGAAAATACCGTAGTTCTGTTGCTGCTACCGGAAGCCAACCAGAGGTGGATCATTGCCCAGTGAAGTATTTAGGAGATGCTAGTGCAGTCCATTGTTCAAGGAATATTACAGACCCCTCTCTATGCATCACCTAAGGGGACAAGAGACCATGAGAGGTGCCGGACATGAGGACCTAGTCTTATCATCTTAAGCTGTAGGTGGTTATGCTGTAGCTAGTCCTGGGTTTAAACTTGAGTGACACTAAGGCGATCCTTATTGCACTGGTTTTCTATAAAGACTCAAATTTTGATACTTGGATTTAGGAATTATTAAATGGATTTTTAATTGTAAAAATGAGATAGGCCAGTTACAATTCACAAGTGCCTTCTCCTGCTTATACCTTTGTGACTCAGGCCTGATGTAAAACTTGAGTAATTTTCAACCTTTTTTTTGCACTGGTGGATCCCTACAATTTTTTGAGCGGAGGTGTGGACCCCTTTGGAAATCTTAGACATAGTCTGTGGCTCCCTAAAGGTCTGTGGACCACCAGCTGAAAAGTACTAATCTAGGGTGTATAAGCACCACTGCCATCTGCTGGAGTGTGAATCAGAACTGCTCAGTTCTTTGTGTTTATGCACCTAGCCTATAGCAAGGATAGAAACAAACACTACTACGGGTAACTGAGATTCTTCTGTATCGTAAGTGGTATTTTGAGTGGAATGTTCCCTTCCCCTTGTTGCAAACCTGTGGATCATCATGATCATTATGGGCATGTACGTGGCTACAAATTCACTGCACTGGTTTGTTGTTAAAATTTGTAGTGTAGGTTGCATAAAGCCTGCTTAAGAGCACAAATTGCAATTAGACACCTGATTTTCAGAACCACTGAGTACCTGCAACTCCCATTACATCCAGCTGGAATTGTGGGACTTCTTCACTCCTGAAAATCAGAAGCAGTATTTTTTTTTTTTAAGTGCGGGTTATTTGGAGAATTGGGGTGAGAAGAAAATAAGATTGGATCAACTTTTCTACACAATGTTTCCTCTGATACAGATGAAACTGAGTCCAAAGTGAGCCCCAAATCATATTTTAAAAAGGAGATCAGCTTTCTTTTGATAGTTACAATTAAATAAAATATTCTTAGGGTCAAATCTTGCCCCATCCCATGCAGAGAGTGGGAGAGTTTGGGGATGGATTCTGGGCATTCTCCCTCTTAGCAATAGAGTAAACAACTGCAAGGGCTACTGCAGAGGTAAGAGATGCATTTATCATGGAGCCTTGGTTTATTTTGCTCCTCTCCAGCCCTTAAATCCCCAGTGATCCTTTCCCCCACACTGCTCCCAGCCTTGGTTCCAATGTTTCTTCTAATCTTTTCCATCTGTGTGTGGAATAAATTTATATGTGCACTGAGGCATGTGTGAGTATGTACCACCAATAGAAACAAACAAACAAAAAATGTAGCTGTAGGTGCTCTGTTAACTAACTGGGCTGCATTTGAGTCTCTCCTGAGTGGCCATATAAGGACACAGCTTATTGAGAACCCTGTAGGGATTCGGCATTGAGTGGAGTACTCTGCCTTCATTGTTTACAATGCTGCAAGGGCGTTACCCAGATTGCACAATGCATACCACCAGGGAAATTCTATCTAGAACACAGCTCAAATAAAGGCAGTGTGCTGAGCACGCAGGGACAGAGAAAATCCTTATCTCTCAGGGTTCTGGAGCAGTGACAAAGCCACAGTCACGGCAGCAGCACCTGCAATGCCTCCCTTCAAATGACGTGTATGTAGAGAAACCCCTAAAGTAGAGAAAAGGATGGTGTAGAGACTTTCACGTGTCATGGGACAAAAATTTCCCATCTAGTTTTCTTTAGGTGCTAAGCTCTGGGCATTTGGTTCTGTCTGCTTTGTGGCATCAAGGTGGGCGATTACAGCTATTGAGTGAAGACAGACATCAACCAGAGTTGTGGATTCCATTAATACTCCAGACTCACTCTTACAGCTTGGCAAACAGCTTCATCTACCTCTGCCTGTGGAAACTGTAGGACATAATCATAAAGCCAGCACATTCTTCAGGGGAGCACATAGGAGTGAGGATAAGGAGAGTCATGAAATTTTCATAACAAAACCCCAAACCAAGTAGTTTGGAGATTTCCTTTGACTATTTTGGGACTTTGTCAACCAACTTGAAACTTGAGCCTGTTTTACAGATGTTTGTGCTCTTGTGCCGAATTTCATGTTGTTGTGGGGCAGTGTGTGGCTTGGACACAGTCCCAGTAAAGCTGAATTCTGTTTTCAGATTTGGGTTCACCAAGGGCGGCCTGTGGCTATAGGCCGACTCGGCCATTGCCTAGGGTGCCGCCTTCAACGGTGCCTGATGATGACATCATGGGGTGCCTGGGTGCGCCAATTGAGCATTCCACCTGCCTCGGGCCGCTCCTGGGGTTCACTTGATTTTTCATGCAGCTCTAGTTAAAAGACCTAATGTTTGCAAAGCACTTGGAGATCCTTGGGTGATATACAAGTCCAGGAGACTAAAGAGACTAGTGTTACTCTGTATTGTCTTTTGTTGTTGTTGTTTGTTAGGGCATGCTTTTGGGACTCAGGCCATCTCACCTCAGTTTCCAGCTCCACTACAGACTTCCTGTGTTACCTTGAATAAGACACTCTTGATCTCACAAGCCCCACTGTGTAAAATGAAGATAATACTTCTTTCTATCCGCCTTTTGCCTTTCTTGTTCATATGGTGTGCATCTACACTGCACCCTTAGATCGAAATAAACTATGCAATTTGAGCTATGCAAATTGTGTAGCTTATTTCAAGTTAATTCTGAAATAGCTTATTTTGTAATTTGGCACTGTCTACACAGTCCCTTAATCCCTGTGGAATGAGGTTTACAGGGATGTCAGTATAGCGAGCCTGTTATATTTCAAAATAACGGACTCGTTTAAAAGACACGGAATAGCTATTTCGGCATACCGGAAGTATCCCGAAATAGTGCCTCCAGGAAGACATACCCTTAGACTGCAAGTCTTTCAGGGTGTGTCTAGACTAAAGGGTTTTTTCGAAAAAACTTCACCTGTGTCTAGACTGCCGCTGCGTTCTTTTGAAATTAAATTGAAAGAATGCAGCAGTTTTTTTTGACTGCAGAAAACCTCGTTTTACAAGGAAGAATGCCTTTTTTCAAAAGTGCTCTTTCGAAAAAAGGCGCTATGTAATGCAAACTGTGCTTTTTCAAAACACAGCATCCAGATTGGCTGGGTGCTCTCTTTCGAAAAAGCGACATGCTTTTTTGAAAGTTCTGCTTGTAGTCTAGATGCTCTTTTTTGAAAGAGGCTTTTTCAAAATTATTTTTCGAAAAAGCCTCTTTCGAAAGAAGCTTGCAGTCTACAGGGGTTATCTCTTTCTTTCTCAATGAGTCCCTGATCTTAACAGTGGCCACTAGATCATACTGCAATAAAAAAAGTAAATGGCAACATAATCTTATTTGGTGGGTCCAGGGCCTGGAAAGGTATATGCTTGTTTTGAAGACAAGGGCAGCTAAGCCCATATAGTGGATCGCATATCTCAGGTCTGGGTTTCAAGTAGTTTTACAGTCAAGTTAGTCATGGGTGAAATGTATTCCTGCATATCATTTTGGCTCCAATTCTCCAGTCTGCTCAGATCACTTTGCTATGTAAGTTGCAGAAAATAAATTTATAATGGCCAGAGATTGTCCGTAGAAAATTCCCCCTGCGCAGGGGGAAATCACTGCTGGCTTCAAGCTGCTGCCATGACTTCACATCTCCTGCCCCAGAAGCTGCCTCCTGCCTGCCTGACATAAGGGAAAGGAAAGACATTGAGACGGCGAGTTGTTGCCGGGAGGGGAAGTGTGGCAGAGCAAGGCTCTGCTACGCGCAGTCCATCACTGGTGTAGAGCCACCTTGCGTTGGTGGCATCAGTTAAAGCTCCTTCCACCAATGCTTTAATTTATGCCAGGGCTAGACAGCTCAGAATCCAGGAGCCAAGACTTATTTTCTGGCAGCACCCTCCCTTTACGTTCTTGTGCTCCAGCACAGAGGAGAATCAATGTCTTTCTATGTAAATGGTTAACCCAACACCTGAACGCTCTCACACAGGCCTTTCCTAAGAGATGGGCTATGCAACAGAGTCTTGCCTATCTACATCAGTGGTGCTTCCAGTAGAACAGGTAAGAAAACAAGAAAGCAGGAGAAGAAATAATGGCATGCTCACAATCCCCCTCCCTCCCACACCATTTTCCTTAACATTTTTTAAATGTTCTGACCCGTTCTAATTTCCATTTGTGTGACCCTTTGTGTGAACAATGGAGTGCCAGGCTATAAATGCCCAGAAAGCCATGTCATCACACAAAGGAGCTCTTCAGTGCCCTAGACCGGGGGCTAACTTCTGCTCTCAGGATCAGTCAGAAGAAATGTATCAGAATCTGGCCCTCAGAAGTCTATTGGCTTCACTGTACTGCATGCACAAGTCTGAAGACGGCATTTGGTCCATTGCATGCTTGTGAATCTGCCAATAAGAGGTCACTCTGCTGAGCAGTAGTGCTGCTGTAATAGGTGGAACCATTTCCCCTTCTCACTGTCTTGTGAATTTTGATCACATTGCTATAAGAATAGCACACATACCAGTGCTTGATGTCTCAACTGTAACCCGCTAAAGAAGCTATATTTTAAAGAATGTTCTGGAGGTACATGCTATTTGTCTTGTATCTCCTACAAAGTGCTATGAAACTGTACTGGAGTTTAGCAGTTACAAACTGAAAGGACAATATTTGGATCGCTTGCTAGAGGCATTGGGATGAAACAATCCATTTTGGGCTCCTAGTACCCAGTTGTCTGTAACTAGGCAATGTGACTAACCCAAATGTCCTACAGTCTGTGGAACATTCATGACTAGCACAGCATGGATTTCCATAGAATGTGGAGCCTCTTGCTAAGTTTCCCCGACAGTATAGTCCTATGAGTACATGATTACTCAAGAAAGTGAATATCCGGATGGATGGATGGATGCACTGATCCTTCCGATTTGGAGACAAAGCTGTGCAGAGCTTGCATTTAACAGTGCGACTCTGATCTTATTCATGACTTTCTTTGTTTCTCTCACACATACACCTTTTCCTCTGTAGGAAGCTAAAATAGAAGCTTGAAATAGAACTCTGAACTCTGAACTCCAGTAAGAGTGGTTACTGAGTCCATCTCCATCAGGTGAAGTACTAGTGTGTTAGGGCTGTTAAAATAGATTTAGACAAATAAAAAATAAACAATAGACTCTTTAAATCTATTATTGCAGAAAGGGATAATTTGCTGTCATTACCAGTACTTCAGATGTACTATAGCAACAGCTGAGTTCCACCCTCATGGTGACAAAACAGTTCCATATTGAACCAAAGTTACACGTATTCTCAGGATACTGGCGTGGAGTTGAATTGAACTCGCAGAGTTCTTGGGCCTCAAGTCCTCAAAAGTTCAAGGACCAGGATATGTGGAACTTAAAGCAAGGGACTTCTGTCTTAAAGTGGCAAGTCATTCTCCAACTCTCTGCCAAAGCAAAGTCTGGTGTCCCTTGCTCACACAACAACTGAGTAGTCGGAGTGACTTTCAGATGTGACCCACCATTTTGTGAGTGCCCTCTTTTCCTCCTGATTTATAAAGCCACAAAGCATCCACTTATGAGGAAGCTGCTTCCATGCCTGGAGATGACTTTGTGAGAAGCATTTGCAACCCAAGAGGAATAGACAGATAAAATATGTGCGCATGAAGGGTAAAATTGTAAAGAGACAGAATTGCATGGATTGTGGTCGACCTGATGCAATGGGAGAGTTTTAAAACAGAGAAGAAAAAATGAAAGCTCTTTACCAGCTCAATGGATTGTACATAGTTGCACAAAAGTTTTTTTAAAAACAACAAATTCAACTTGCACTACCGCCCGCCTTTCAGAAATTAGCACTGGCATTATAGAATTCACACACAAAGGAAGATCTCACTTCCTTTGTGCTTCTTTCAATGACATCAACATGCATGACTATGAGATGAAGAGACAATACCTCACCCATGAGGAGTGACAAATCAGAATATTCTTCAAAGTAAAAAATGATAAGAACACAAGACCATCATAGGTGAAAGCTAGTTCTTTCAAAATGCCTCTTTGTGACTAAAACTCTGTGAGATTCACTCGGTTGGTGACCTGTTTTATCTAACACAGTACATGCTGTGTGAAGTAATTTGTAACGGGCTGACGAATGCACACTGTACAACTTGGCTGGAACCTCGACCAGAATGGTTCTGGTGTTGTTTTAAATGTGATTGACTTTGAATTTACTGTTTCCACACAGTAAATAGATGATATTCCATGGGTAGAGTAGATTATGGGATTAAAATAATCAGATTGGAGCCCTGTAACTTCATGTGCTATTTAAGGATTCTCATAAAACTGAGAGAGTCCCATAATTAACCACTAGCCATGGGATATTATAATATATTCCATGGTGACTAGTATTTCTCCCCTGATCCTACCCAAATGGAATAATTATGAAATTATAATGTTACTCTCATTGGGGTTTCTCCTATTGCTGACATGAATCCATATAATTAAAAAACAAGATTACCCTGTTGTGAGATTATCACTCATTGCTCTTTAGTACAAATCTGCCAATAGAGACCAGTATTATCCCTTTTCCAGTCAACCTTTACTACTAAAAGGTTGAAAGATCTATCACCAATCCACACTTTCATGAGGAGCAAATATGTTTACGTTACTGTAGTTTAAAATGCTTCATAACGTTATATGCTAAACTCTAGTGTAATATAAAATGGGTTGGTTTGCATGCTATGGAGTTAACATCCTTATCTATTAATGTCTCCTAGTGAGTCATTTTGTGTTAGTGTCAAGAATTTAAGCTATCGTTCTACTTAGCAGTTAATCATCTGAAAGAGATGGGATTGCCTTGTGAATAAGCATGTTGGTGTAGTCATTCCTTCAATTTAGTAGGCACCTAGTTTCTTTAATCAGATGCACAATACCTGCCATTTAAAAATCAGCTGAAAAATCACAGCTGAGATTAAAAATTAAAAAAACAACAACAACCCTCTGGCTTTTTGAAATTCTGGCCCTGCTGTGTCAGAAATCTCTGTGAGAGCAGCGTACTCAGCTCCTGTTCTGCTAGGAAGCATTCAGCTCTCAGGTGCCTCCATGGTGCACTATAGAGTCCAGCAACATCGCTGTTGAACGCTCACATTTTCTTTCACTAGATGTAATTGCTCTTCAAAAAATATCTTGAACCATGTATTCCCTTAACCAGGACCAAAGTTAAGGCTCCTGGAGCATGATCTGATCCTCCCCTGCGTCATTTGTCCCTGCAACCTAGACTTCACACATGATATTCAGTGTGTGGTGGTGGGACTATAATGGATAAATGTGCTACCCATTGCTCTACGAAAGCAGTCTGACTGAATCTTAAATCTCTACAAGGTATGGAAGTTAAAGGTCAGATGGACATTCCTCTAAGAGGTTTCCTACCTGCTCTGTTAATTTCTAAAATTTCTTCTTGGGCCAGTGGGCATGTGTCGCTCTGAGTACTGTGGTGTGGAGAGTTTACGACAGATTTACAATAATTGGGGGATCCCAGCTGGGGTGGCCTCGGGATATGCTTCTTTTTTTTCTTTGGTAGCTTCTGCTTAGCCATAGCTAAGGAGTAATACATTCCGAAATTGTTCACAATGACAGGGACTGGCATGGCAATGGTCAGCACACCGGCCAGAGCACAGAGTGCCCCCACCAGCATGCCTGACCAAGTCTGAGGATACATGTCTCCATAGCCCAGGGTCGTCATGGTGACAACAGCCCACCAAAAGCCGATGGGGATATTTTTAAAGTGTGTATGTTCACTGGCACTAGGATCATTGGGTTTAGCACCTATTCTCTCAGCATAGTAGATCATCGTGGCAAAGATTAAGACGCCCAATGCCAAGAAGATGATGAGCAGCAAGAATTCATTTGTGCTGGCACGGAGAGTATGTCCCAGGACCCGCAGCCCCACAAAGTGGCGGGTCAGCTTGAAAATTCGCAGAATTCGCACAAAGCGGACTACTCGTAGGAAGCCCAAGACATCCTTAGCAGCTTTGGAAGACAGGCCACTGAGTCCAACCTCCAAATAGAAAGGCAGAATGGCCACAAAGTCAATGATGTTCAAAGAGTTTTTGATAAATTCCACCTTGTTTGGGCAGAAAGTAATTCTCATCAGGAACTCAAATGTAAACCAGACCACACAGACGCCTTCGATGTAGGTGAGAAAGGCCTCAGTCTCTGCTTCCCGGTAGTATCGCACCTGGGTATCGTTGCCAATGATTTCGGTCTCTGTCTTGTTCACGATGGGGTTAAATCTCTCATGGGTCTCGAGGCAGAAGGTGGTGATGGAGACCAGAATGAAGAAGAGGGAGGCAAATGCCACATACTGTGGAAGGAAAATTACAAGAGAAATATTAAATGGTAGATAAAGTACATGAGATTTGTTTCTGAAAAACACACAGAAAGCTGTTGGATTATTACTGCTGAAGGTGTTACCAGCGGTAGTGATTTCTGCCTATAGATTTAAGTCATTACACTTCAGCTGCAAAGACAATCAGTCCCCCAGGTTCTGTTTCCTTAAATTATTTAAGATGTGCTTACATTTAAGCATGCTCTAAAGTCTCATGGACTTCAATGGCACTTAAAGTTAAGCCCTAAATAGGGATTCCTTTGTGAACTGGGTCTCAGTGCTTGCTGAAGCGACTGATGGAAAAGACACACTAGCTCTCAGAATCCACGCCCTGTGAAATGCAAGATGTACAGTGGCTGCCCTAAAGAAGTCAACGCTTATTAACAATCAATGCAATTAACATCTTTGCTCTGAGGTGTAATGATTATTTCCTGTTCTAAGTTTAAGGAACATTGTGATGTTCCCGATTTCACTGTGTCATAGCTGATGGTAAATGTTGGCATTAATGGTGGCCTCTGCAGCTAGAGGGCACCATTTGGTATCACAGAATGATGGGCAGCAAAGGTCCATTTGTGTAAAGGAGTCACCGCCTCACCAGACCCAGCAAAACATGCAGAGAACAAGCCACAGGTGTCACTAACATCTACTATTGTAAGATTCTTCACAGTGAAGCTCCTCAGCCCCCTTTCCCAAACTTGCCTCAGAAAGAGAGAGAAATATAGGACCAGATCCTCAGCTGGTATGAATTGGCGCAGTTCCATTGGTTCCGGTGGAGTGGCATCCATTTACATTGGCTAAGAATCTGGTCCATTCTGTTGTTTCCCATCAGAATCTGAGCATGCATTCAAAAATCAGGGTTTTTTTCCCCCACGCTGTCACATTCTTTCTTGTTTAATCATGTCACAGTGAAGGTAGGAGCATCCTCCCAAGGCCACAGGAAATTCTGAATACTTATTTGATCTACATTTGTTTTCACTTCCCCCAACTTTATCACTGGATTTACTCCTGATTTATGCCAATGTAAGTGAGTAGAGGATGAGAACCAAAATGTACAGCTCTCAATAACTCCACTTTCTCTGCCTAATCCCCAGAAGACATTTTAATGTACCAATTAAATGAATAAAAAAGAAAACAACTTTTCCCTCCCCCACCAACAATCTGCATGCATCTAATAATGTTCTTTGAATGTCAGTAATGGAAGCATTTCTTTGATCTTCACCCTTAAGATCTGTCTTCCTCAGTTTAAGGTATCAATATGTAGTGATCCCTTGACCGAGGAAGACACACAGGACACTTTCAGCTGAGCCTAAAGGAAATATGCAACAGTATCAATTAAAGATCTACCCAGAGAAACTCTAATGTCCTCGTATTACTTTTATCAAGCAGTGTAATCAAACTAGGAGTTCAAAAGGGTTGGCTTGTTTTGATTATCTAATAACTGGTCAATACCATGGGGTCAACTAAAAGAAATTTAGTTAGGTTGGTCCTGCTTTGAGCAGGGATTTGGACTGAGGTCTATTTCAATGTTCTCTCTAATTTTTCCATTGTGTGTGGAATAAATTTTATGTTCACAGAAGCATGTGTGGATGTGTACCACCAGTGGAAACACATGCTGCTGTCTGCAGCTAGCTGTGGGCATTCTGCTAATCAGTTGTGTGACATTTGAATCTCTACAGGGTGGCCACTCAAGCGCACAGCTTATTGGGAACACTGGTCTCTTCCAATCCTAATCTTCTATGATTCTATGAAATAGCTACTAAAGGCATATATACCTGTTAAAAATAGTATCTGTCTCATGCTACAAGGTTCTCTTACAGTCAGGAAGTTTCTATTGTGTTTTTTTAGTGTGTAGCTAGTACAAAATTATATTTTGACCTTCACGGTTTGTAAACAAAGTGAAAAGCAAATATTTGACTTGTCTCTCAGTGTACTTCTTGGTACAGAGAGCAAATTGAATTATTTGGGGTGTGGGCCAAGTTGGCTTGTATGCGGCTTTTCTGCACTCCAAAAACAGGAGACCTAATTCTGCTGTAGACGAGATCAGGGTCGGCCCATAGTCATTGACATTAGTCCTGGTGCCAAAACAATTTGGTCCAGCCCCTTCTTTATCAAATTATCATTAGTGTATTATGGTGGCACTGAGACGCTCCCTTTGTTCTTGGTGCCCAAACTGACACATGGCCAGGACTTTATAATCCAAACAGATTAGCCCCGAAATTTTCAGTCAGAGAACCAAGGCACAGAGAGGCTAAACAATTTGCCATGGATCACACAGGAACGCTGTGGTAGAACTAGGACTGGAACTTAGAACTGCATCTACGCTGCACCTGTAGCTCAAAATAAGCCACACAATTTGAGCAACGCAAATTGCATAGCTTATTTTGAGACCGATTCAAAATAGCTTATTTCAAAATTAGGCCCTGTCTACACAGCACTTATTTTAAAAAAATCACTATTCCGCAATGTTCCTTACTCCTTGTGGAATGTGGTTTACAGGGAATAGTGAGTCCATTATATTTCAAAATAATGGGTGTGCTCAAAAGATGAAAAATAGCTATTTCGGGATACCTCTTGTATTCCAAAATAACGCTGCAGTGTAGATGTAGCTTCGATCGGTGTCCTGTAATTCCTCTCCTGGTACCCGAATATCTTACCCCTGTTTTCTTGCCATAGTCCCATTAAGTCTATAAGAACTGAAAGTAGTCATCTGTGGTTCCGTGTTTCTTACTGATTGCTTCCACTCACTGAAAAGGTATTATATAAGATGTTATTTAAGAAACTATCTTAACAGCTGAAAATAAGTTCCAGGACTGTTGTTTGCTATCGGGAGGAAGAGTGATCTAAAGAACAACAAATGGTCTGGTAGCACTTTATAGACTAACAAAACATGTAGATGTGGGCTGTGCCCACGAAAGCTCATGATACCATCTACATGTTTTGCTAGTCTATAAAGTGCACCAGACCATTTGTTGTTTTTCTCTGTAACAGACTAACTCGGTTCCCCCTGAAGCTAGTGATCTAAAGGTTAGAGGAAAGAACTGGGATTCAGGACTTGTTGGTGTCTATTTCTGCCTTTGCTATAAATGGGTATGACTTTGGCTAAGATAAGTTCTCTTTGCCTCCCTTTGTCCATCTTCAAAAGGGTTAAGATAATGAGTTAATTGCCTCCAAGGAAAGTTTTGAGTTTTACAAAGTGTTTTGAGATCCTAGATCACTGTTTCTTAAACCGTGTGCCGTGAGGCAGTCAGAGGTGTGCTGTGGAGAACAACAGAATTCAAAATGGCTGCCCTTAAAGAGGCAGGTTACCCTTTTTTTTTTTCTGAATAACTTTCCCCCACCCGTTTTTCCCCAATAACTTCCCCCCTCCCACCTCCGACTCTTTCCCTCCAACCTTTTTTTTTCTCAACAAAAAATCCTTGGTGTTCTTCATAAAAATTATTGTTTATGTTCCTCGGTCTTAAAAAGTTTAAGAAACACTGTTCTAAATAAGAAGGCAAAAGCACTGCAAATACTTTGGTGTTTACTTTTCTGGCTTTGCCATCAGAATACTCCCAGGAAAAATAAGTCTCAGACTCTTGTAAGTGCACACAAGCTGAGATTTGCAGTACAGTATTTTTAACACTCACATATATAAATATAGCAGAGCATCTTATAGGCCTAAGTAGGATTGAAACAACCCACTCCATTCTTCAGAAAGAAATCAGGAAAATATTTACCCTGGACTCAGATCCCAGCTGCTACATTTCAGTCTTGAGCAAATTTTTAACTCTGAGTTACAGACCAAGAAGAAAAAGAGCTCCTGACAGGAATGCCGACACAGCTGTAATACTGGAAGCAGATGCACATGTTTCTAAAGCAGAGACAGGTACTGCGCACTATCCATTTTTATTAAAATAAAGCCATTGTGCTTTGTAAAAGGCTCACGAAGGAGACCCTTCAAACTGACTTAAAATTCAGCGCACCTCTGGATGTGCTCGAGTAGCTCCCATGAGCAAGTGTTTGCTGCACAGAGTAACCTTCAGCTTGACCTCCTTGCATAGCAAGAGTCATTAGAAGTGAGGCTTTGTTGTAGTAAAGAGAAAAAACCCCACCAAATCTGACAGGGCATGTGAAGCTGCTGCAGTGACACCCACTAGCAATGTTGTTGGGAGATAATGTGACACCGGTAATGTCTCCCGCTATTAGTTCCTGCAAATGCATGTCATTGCTTCCTGATAGAACCAACACTCCTCAGCCCATTATTCAGCGGGGCCCTGGAGCATGTGCTGTAAATTAAGCATCTGTTTTCGACCAGCCTTGTTTGGCAAAACGCAACACACTTCAGTATGAGTGGATTTACGCTCCTGCTTAAATTATGCCCAAGCCTGAGTTCTTTGCTGGATTGGAATTAGGGTCTCAATGTTTTCGGTCTTCACAAAAGGCCCATAAAATCCTGCAGGGAAAACATGATGATCAGCCCCCATTCCCTCCAATTGATTATCACTGAATATTGTAATAGTTATTGTCTCATAGCATCGCCAACAAGACTATCCTAGGACCAGTGTCTTGGAAAATACTCATGAATGATCTCATTCTTGTGGGTAGTTAGTTGCTTTGAAATCAGATTGTTTTTTAAAGAGCATCCTTCTCTTCTGTGGTTCACGTTTTGGACTACAATAGCACACGTGTATAGGCGATAGGGATTGTATGCAGAACAGCCGTTTGGACAGACAGATCCTGAACAGGATGGGCTTGGTTCTCAGTGACAATCAGACTCCTTTATACAATGTAGGCCCCTTGACGCTTCCAGGGACAATGGTGAGGGGGTCTAATGGGACTCTGGTGTAAATGACAATCAGGCCTGAAAACTCCTATTGCCAGCACCTGTGACTGATGACATTTATCACCTGTATATGCGGAGAGATAGATTTTTAGAAGCCCTGGTGCAGTAGCTGGCAAGTCTGTGACAGATGCAAAAATGGCAGAAATCAGAAGGAAAAAAAACCTATTGTCTTCTTTTAATTTGTTCACATTCATTAAGTACTATCTATAAACTATACTTAGCACAGTATAAACACAACCCAATCTCCCCAAATGCAATGCAGCATTGTCTTACATGAAGCAGTATTCAATGCTGTCAGAGGAACCACAAGGAAACCCCACATTTCCCTCCCACCACAAAGGCTATCAGCAGTTCTCATCTGGTCTCTGATACTACCGTGACCTTATTTTCAGAAATGCTGAGCCCCAGTAAGTCACACTGAAGCCAGTGGAAGCTACATATACTCAACACCTTTGAAAATCATGCTATAATCTGTTATACACAGATAAATCCTCACCTATGGCCCATCCTGTGAGTTTATCTTTTGATATTTAC
This sequence comes from Pelodiscus sinensis, assembly GCF_052426305.1. Classification (NCBI taxonomy): domain Eukaryota; kingdom Metazoa; phylum Chordata; order Testudines; family Trionychidae; genus Pelodiscus; species Pelodiscus sinensis. Next base: position 113,697,448 of record NC_143056.1, on the reverse strand, counting down.
TGGCCCTAATTTTTTTTCTTTCCATATTATGGTAGAATAACTCTTCCTCACTGTCTCTAAACAAGCTAGGGCAGAAAAATGGGACTTCTGTCTAATTATGTCATATGCCCTTGAGTTATGCCACGACAGCTAATTTTTTCAGTAATTAAAGCAAGTACCTACAGTGTCAGAAAGTGATCAAAGCTCTTGTATCTGCTTTGACACTTGCCACATATGAAGGATTCCTGCTGACACTGACAATGCTGCCGCTGCTCTGATACCCAAGAGAGTAAAATCTGATTATCCTAAACTGTAGTTGGGCAGAAGGGGTGGGCGGATTCAGAGGAGACCTTCAAAGAGAAATTTGCATTAATATGTAAATAATGCAAAATGTTGACTTTTTGAGGGGGGGGAAATGATAGTTTTGCAAAATCACAGATTATAGCGGGCCCAGAATTGTGATGCAAATAGTCTGAGGGAGCTATTTTAGGAGAAGTTCAAAAAGAGCTTTCTGCTGGCCCTTTAAAGAGTTCATCACAGTATTATTTATATGGCCTCTTGATTTAAAAAAAAAAAAAGCACTCTCTCCCAAAGAGCCTGACTCTTCATTGCCGTGCATCTTGCCCCGTCATTTATGCCAGTGCAAATAGTGTGTAAAATGCTACCCAAATCAGAATAGTATGCTTTGTTTTGCATAGCTGGCAAGGACAACAAAAGGTGGGAGGCAACAGAGAACCATAGTTACGTTCTCGTGACCAATGGGCACCGCATCTCTCTACTCAGCATGGTGAGAGAATGAAAATCCAGTGAAATGAATACTAGTAATCCTCTTCATACAGGCTCATTAAGAAAAGAAAATCAGAGTGTTTGACTAGGCAATACCATATGGTGGGTGTGACTTGCTAGTGCTGGAAATGGCTTCTGGCAACATTAATAATCTGCAGTAGTTCCAGTCTGGCAGGCAAGAAATCTTTACTTTTATTATTTTAAAATAGCAACTTTATTATTCAGTAGAATTCACTCAGCAGGATAGGTCATATTAGGTCAGAAACACAGTGCAGGGTAGTGAATAAGTGCACTGGACTGTGACTCAAGAGACCAGGACTCTATTTCTAGCTCTGCCACTGACTTGCTGTATGACCATCAGCTAGTCACAGCACCTCAGCTTTCACATACTGGCAAACATTTTGGCCCACTAGGGCCAAATTTGGGGTTGTAAGAAAAACAGGAAAAAAACCACCTTAGTTGCTTTGAGGTGTGTAAAAATGGTTTCCATGACTCTGTTTATGATTTGGACCTCACTTCAGAAAGGCACTGAAGCTTGTGCTTAATTTTAAGTGGGAAAACGTAAAAAATGAGTTTTTCCAGTTACAGACTAACTCAGCTACCCCTGTGAAGCTTTTAAGTGGGAAAATAGTCCCACTGAAATCTCAAGTTACACTGAAGTCAACGTGCCCATTCACATACTTACAGCTAGATATGTGCTTAATTACCTGGTTGAATAGGGGCTGTGACTGTAAAAAGTGAGTGAAAGCAAGGATCCTGTTGAAAAGCAATCTGTGCTGTGGGGATATAGTTGCATTAAGAAATAGCAGAATAAAAATAGCTTGGAGTTTCTTTGCACGCAGTGCTTATTAAGAAGCTGGTAATACTTAAAGGGAAAAAAGTCCAGTCTTGCTCTTGGAGGTGTGAATTATATAAAAGCATGACCTAGTATTCTAGCCAAGTCCTGTTCTGTGAGGAGTGCACAGGCCAGTAGCAATTAGCTTCTTTCTTTCTTTCTTTCTTTCTTTCTTTCTTTCTTTCTTTCTTTCTTTCTTTCTTTCTTTCTTTCTTTCTTTCTTTCTTTCTTTCTTTCTTTCTTTCTTTCTTTCTTTCTTTCTTTCTTTCTTTCTTTCTTTCCATTGAGGCGATCAATACAGCCACTCACTTCAGTGAGCACAGTATTTCAGTCACAGGGCGGTTCAAATTTATGTTATTCAGCTGAGATCTAACAAAGAACCATGCTTTCAAATAGACAAAGCTCTAGCTGGAGGATACGAGAACCACTACTCCTGTAGGAACTAATGGATGCAATGTTTATGTAACACTGAAAAAATATAATATGGATTTCAGGAGTTTTCTCTAACTGCTTTAGGGAAAGTAGCAATCAGACGTAAAGCAGCATGTGAAAAAATGTACATTCAACTGCGGGAAATGTTTGTTATTTCTAAATTCTATGTTGACATACCCCCCAAAATCCGCAGTGAATGTGTCCCTTGAGTGCAAACCCTAATGTGCAGCTAGAGGATATGTGTGTTGGTATGGTGACTCTTGGGACATGAAAAAACTTCATTAAAATTGGAAGACTGGTGTGTATGATACTAGCCCAGGATTACACAAGGAAAATGATCAAGAAGTCCAGCACTGGAGCTGACTTTTCTGATTCCCAAGCAAGGGAGGATCAATTGATCAGTCTTCCATCATCTGTTTTGATTAGGACAAGCTCAGTCTTATGGTTGAATGGCAACATGGTGCCTTGCCACATTGGGAATGTGAGTTCAGGTCTCAAACGTTGTTGCTAGCTCCCTAGGCTGGTTGATGTTGTGAACACTTCAGAGATAGAAGGGTGTGGGAGGAAAGGCACATTTCCCATTGCCAGCTAGCAAACCTGCTAGCATAATTCCTATCATAGCATGGATCGGTTTCAGAGAGAGGCGGCCATCCTGACTTCTTTAGCCAGATGTGTTGGTTAGCTTGATTTTGGGGTCTTTGGGGAAGAATACACAAAAGGTAGAGGCATGAAGGGGAAATGGCAAGATTCCCATCTCTGTCTATGAATTGTGTCTGTCAGTAGGGCTGTAAATATTCAGATGACACTGTCTATAAAAACATTATTTAGACAGCAACATCCAATGTAATATAAATATATTAGCTGGGAAAAGTGTATACACCTACATGCTTCAGGGCATAAGCCAGCCAGCAATTGGTGGGGCTAAGAAGAAATTTCCTTGAGGGCAGTTTATTCCCTAGCCATCCCCTAGAGGTTTCTTGCATCTGCCTCTGAAGTATCTGACAAGATACTGCATGTCCAGTGTGGCAATGTTGTATTTTTCAAAATGCCAGATCCAATAGGTGCTGTATCTTTTTTTAAAATTATGATTATTAAGTTATCCACTCTGAGTTCTGTTGCACTGATTAGTGGTAGTACCATTATTAGTGAAGCTTGTCAAGAACTTGACTCATCCCCTTTATTTTGGCTCCTATTTTATCCTCTGAGAAAGTCCTGCTTTTTCTCCCTTTCTCATCACCACTTCTTTACTCTATGGGTGTGTCTAGACTACAGAGTTTTGTCGACAAAAGTGGACTTTTGTCGACAAAACTATACCTGCGTCTACACTACTGCTGAGTTCTGTCGACATAACGTCGACAGAACTCAGCAGTTTTGTCGACGCTGGTAAACCTCATTTTACGAGGCATAACGCCTTCTGTTGACAGAGTTCTGTCAACAGAAGGTGTTATTGCATGTAAACTGTCCTTTGCGTTTACACTACCATGTTGACAAAGCGGCTTGCTTTGTCGACAGACCTGAATGTAGTCTAGACGCTCTTTGTCGACAGAAGCTTTGTCGACAGTATCTATTGACAAAACTTCTGTCGACAAAAGCCTGTAGTCTAGACGTACCCTATGAGAAGAGCAAAGCAGGTTTTGCACAATCATTGGGCTAAAGAAGGGGGTGCCTCACTAGGCTATTCATGGCTAAACACACCGGCCTGGCCCTGGGTTTTATCACAATCATGAAACCCAGACCCATTCGCTGAGAGCTTTGCTCCAGTTTAGAAGCGAGTTTTATTTCTTTTGGTTTTGCATCAAAATCAGCTAAATTCATGGTGTCTCCTGGTTATTTATAACATGCAGCCAGGGGAAACTGTGTGTCTTTGAGTGAGTCACACTAGATGAGTTTCTGGGTGCATTAGAACTTGAGAAAGAGAAGGGTCACTGGCCTACAGAGAGGAGAGTATTTCCATGTGCCTCTGAAGCCACTGAGTTTGCAGAGCTGTGCTCCATTCTGACAGCAGTGCCATAGGAAATGCAGAGAATCTGTGCACTATGCCTTTTTTGCTCCTTCCGGGTGAGAGTATGACTTGGACCGTGTGCCTGGACAGGTGGTAAGAGCCCCAGTCTAGTACCAAGTGGAGGGTACTGTGCATCGTGTGTCTGGCTGAGCAGGAGTAAGCACCCACTTCTGATGAGGAGGAAGGGTGTGCAGGGAGAGGTGAGGAATAGGCAGGGCTGGGCAAGATGCAACCCAGAGGCTGGATCCAGCCCACCTAACACTTTGATCCAGGCCACAGACTGCATCTGGCCATTTTCTATTCATATGCTGCTGCCCATGCCACTAAATTTCCAGGCAGTGGCTCAGGCAGAAGGATCCTATTTAAATGGCTCATGGTTGCAGTGCTATCATAGCAGGGACCAGAGCTGTGAGGCTTTTAAATAGCTGCAGCAACCCTGAATAGCTGCCAGGCAACATGGTAGTGGCAGGGCTAGGAGTGGTGAACTCTTTACTGTGTTTTTAATTGAAAACCTCTGGCCCCAGATAACTCGGGGCGGGGGGAGGAGGCTAGTCCTCTGCCCTTCCACTTCCTCCCCAGGGGGTAAAACCGGCCTGCGACCACGTAGCAAAATTCATTAAGTGGCTCCCCTGTGAAAATGATTGCCCACCTCTGGAATAGCAGAGACTTTGTTCCTCACTGCTCAGACTAGGGGTGGAGAAGAAAGGAGGCAGGAGAGGATTGGGGAAGAGAGTGGTTGGGGTGCCAGAGGCAGGCTCTGGCCAGGAAACTTACCTGTGTGACTCCCAGCCAGCAGCCCAGCAGTTTCTCAGACTGGCAGGCAGCCTGCCCCGCCCCCACGCAGGCTTCAGGGCTATGTGCATGTGTGACTAACTAGGAGCCGGAGGGGAGGGAAGTTGGTGCTTCATATGCTGCCTGTTAGTCAAACAGGAAGCTCCCACTGGCCGGTTTCTGGCCAGAAACAGGCCAATGGGATTTTGCTGGGGACAGGGGGCAACGCCTGAAGCCTTCCCCCTACCCCTCAGGCTCATAGTTTTGAAAGAGAAACAGGGCCCAGCAGATGCTTTTCTGAGCGGTCTGTGGGTGGAGTGAGGCTAGCAGAGGAGCTTGCCAGGAGCTCCCTGCAACATCCATGGGCCAGATCTGGTGGCTTGTCAGGCTCGGTCCGGCCCACGGACTATATTTTGCCAGGCCTGAGCTAAACACTGTAAAGGAGGTGTGGTAATATACTGTTTCTTTTAGCTGTCCAAGGGAGAAGAGGAATTGTGATTCTACAGTATAGGATGGTTTGGCTGACATGGCTTATGTACCACCACTTGCTGATGGGTGGCTACAAGCACAATCTAACAGGCTTGTCTCCATGACCAAGTAGATTGATTCTATGGCAACCATTCCATCGGGGGCAATCAAGCTGATCTAGTAAGACCTGATAAATCAACTCCTGGACCCACTAATTTGACGGCCAATTGCTCTCCCATTGACCCCGTTCTTCCACTGGAACAAAAAGAGTAAGGGGAGTCGATGGGAGAGTTTCTCCCATCGACCCAGCATGATATGGATGCTGTGGTAAATCGATCTAAGCTGCATCGACTTGAGTCATGCTACTAATGTACCTGGAATTGTGTAACATAGATCATCTTTGCCCTGTAGTATATAACAGCCCTTAGCAAGAGACACAAGGGACTTGACAGAGTTCCTTCTCAATCCCAGCTCCAGTCATGGCAAAGCATGATGGTGCCATGAGTCTTTTGGAGAGCTGGAATCAATGCTGTTGGAGGCTTTCATGGCCCACTCAGGGTGCTGTTTGGGATGCTCTGCACAGGGAGAAAAGGAATTAAATCATGACAAATATAGAAAAAGGAAGAAAATGAGATCTGATCTTCAGCGACACTAAAAAGAAATCCCCCTGAGGGGTTTTTGGTAGGAGGAAACACTGCAGTATGTGAAACAGTTGTGAATGAACCTTAATAAGAAGACACTGGAAATATGCAGCGAGGGCTAATCCTAAATTTAGAGCTCTCTAAACTAATGAGCAAGGTTGACGTTGCTGCCTGGTTTTTGAGTCTTGAGGTTTGCTCTATGTGACGAGTCCTTGTTGGTATCCAGACAATAATGCTGATGCTCTGTGACAAATTAAAATAAACAGCTGTCATAGCTGTAATAGCTTTTAATGTATTTAGACTGAATGTTTTATAAACCAATGACAATGTGGGCAATTTACCTGCATATTGTTCATACATCAGCTATCCCCAAAAGGCTTATGAGGGGAATTGGTATATAAAACATTGGCTTCTCATGCACAAGACTAAGTGCAGAGCCCTCAGTTGGAGCCTCAAAACATGGTTCTAATACAAATCATATATTACAGTAAGATTCTAATACAAATGATATATTACAATAAGAGAGGCCAAGACTGTCATACATGACTAGTATTTTTGGAAATAATGAGTAATCCTGTGGCACCTCAGAGACTAATAAAAATACATAGTATCATGAGCTTTCATGGATAAAACTCACTTCATCAGATGATGAGCTGGAGTGGAAATAACAGAAAATAAGTTATTTATAACAGAAAAGGAAACAAAAAGGTATCTGTCAAGTGTAGGATCAGTATTAATGAGGCCAATTAAGTGTGTTGGCCATCTCCCATACTTAGCTTTTGATGTTTAAAAATGCAGTGTTAAAGGCAGAGGAGACTGGCTTTCTAAAACGACATCCAGTTAATGTCTTTGTTCAAGCCCAGGAAAATAGTGCCACATGTGTAGATGAATACCAATTCTGTCCTCTCTCAGTATTTGGCAGGTAAAACTCTTCTGTTGAAGAATGGCTTCCTTTAAATCCATGATTGAGTGACTAGGCAGGTTAAAGTGTTCCCTTAAGTATTTTTGGATTCCTCAAATTCTGGACAACATGCTTGAGACACCTTAAAGGGGCTTGTTTTTCCAGAAGGTGCTGAAAAACTAGCTCCTTCATGGTGTCAGGAGGAGCACTCAACAACCAAGGCCACCCACATCACTAATCACCTTTGAAAATCTATGACTGCAATGTGCTTCTGAAAGCTATAAGCAGGAGGTCTAATGGCAGACCCATGAAAACATCTTGCCCTCGTGATATCCTTTAGCATAGCTGAGTGCACCCTGCGTCATTCACATCTTTCTCTAGAGCATCCAGCCTTGGATGACAGGACACTAGCTGATCTGTTCTGGCATTTCCCACGTATGTTCATTTCTATGTCTATGTGTATAGTTTCGTTGCAATAAAGCATTGAAAATGAAAACAATCAGTCAGTGCCGTTCAGATTTGTACATTAATATGATTTGTATTACAGTAAAAGCTAGAGGCTCTTGCTGAGATCAGGCATCCTGGTGTTAGCTACTCCACATACACACAGGCTGTGACAGTTCCTGTCCCTAAGAAGTGCCACACAGACATCTCTGAATGCATATTTTGTGTAGAGCTCATGTTCTGAAGCTGGGTTTAGTTAACGGGAGGGCAGTATTTTTAAATCTAAAACCATTTTGTTAATGAGAGATTAGGGCGGAAATCTCTCAGTCAGTAAAGACAATGTGGAAAAGAAAGACAATGATTTAAAGCGGCCGCTCAATAAATATTCTTTCCATTCTTGTGAATGATTGTTTTCCAAGACCTAGCTCTGAACTATTGGTCTTCAGTTCTGTTTCCTTTATGCTCTCAGATGTTGTAGAGTAGTGTGTGCTGGTGTGTCACGAGGCAGTTGGAGGTGTGCCGCAGAGAACAACAGAGTTCAAAATGGCCACCCTTAAAGGGACAGGTGACTTTTTATTTTTTTTTTGCTCAATAACTTTTCCCTGGCCTCTCTTTTTTTTTCTCAACAAAAATTTTTTTTCCCTTGGTGTTCCTCATAAAAAAATGATTGTTTGGTGTTCCTTCATCTTAAAAAGTTTAAGAAACATGTTGTAGAGACTTGTAATGGTATCTTGCTAATAACTTTTATTTTATTTAAATAGATGCTGGGCTGCTTGATTATTTAATTTAAAATAAAATAAATGTTTCCAATCTGCAATAATTTCCTCTTTTACAATCACAGACCAATGGTCACATTTTCTCCTTAATCCCAAATGTGTTCCTCATGCAGTGAGATTCTTGTTACAGAGTCTTATTGTCCACTGTACAACCTGCAAGCAAGATCAGTGCAGACCTGCTGCAGATGGCTTTGTAGTATGCATAATCTTGAGTGAATCAAACCACTTTCAGCATTTGTTTGGAGCAGTGGCCCTTTTTATTTTATTCATTTGCCTTTGAGGCAGGCTGGCAACATACTTCGTGGTCCCTGGGCAAGGCAAGAGGGTAGGGAAGGGCTGGCTCCAGGCCCCTGAAAGGGGCGGGGCCTCAGGGCAAGGGGTAGGGCTTAGGGACTAGCTTCCCCCCATCCAGCCCTGAGCACTGCCTAGACTATGCCATGCGAGGCTCTGGTAGTGATTAAAGGACCCACGGCTCCAGCTGTTGCTGTAGTAGTGGTGGTGGCTTGGAAACCCGAGCCCTTTTATATCACTGGGCCTTAGGGCAGATGGCTCTTTTGCCCCACCCAATTGGTAATCCTGCTCTGAGGTGTGACTAGATAGATGCACTCATGGCCATGATCAGTCAGGGAAAGAGTATAGGAGCCTTCATGACCCTTTTATATATATAAAAAAACAAGCTAAAGGACAAACAGGAAGTCATGGGATTCCTTGTATAGTACATTCCTAGCCTTAATTATACCCTACATTATTCAACTGATTAAGCAACACTGACAAACACAAGATTGTTTGGGGGTGCAGGGTGCGGACTGGTTCTAGCTATTATGACTGCCTTTGCTGGTGCTACCAAGGGGCCAGCATGTCAGACTGATGCAACTCAGCTGGTGACAGGGCTTCTTATCAATTCCTGAAGCACAGTGGTGCACTGAATCCAGGCACAGCTCTGTCTACTCCGTCACAGTGGCGGCTGCTTGTATCTGAATTTTGTCAGCAGGGCACCACGCTGGCATTTCACTGCAAGAAAACAGGTTGCAGCTGGATGCCAGCAGAACTTGACATAGGTGGATTAACACCAAGGTTACAGGGTGGAGAGGATGTGTCCCAGGGATGTTTTCACCATGCTTTCAGAAAGGGGGGGGGGGGTATGTAAAGAAATAGATTGTAGGCTAATACATACAGACTGGCAATGGGGAAAGTAAGAGAGAGACACAGGGAGGAAAAGAAAGTGGGTGCTGGAGGACAATGCAATGAGGAGAGAAAAGACGGAAATAGAAGCAAGAGGTACAATTCACCATTGTCCTGAGGCCTCTTTGAATCAGGAAGGCCAATGCAAAGTGGCTATAAAGCAGCTGCAAGACTCCTCTGGAAAATACCATGGATCAGAGAATCCTATACCCCTCTGTACCACAGCTGACACCAGGAGTGTTCTGGGCTGTGACAGATGCCGTCGGGGCAGACTAAAAGGGGATCATGGCCAGGGCATTGCTGTACTGTGGTGATTCTGGCTCTTGTAAAGCCCACTGGGTCAATGCAACTGGGGTACAAGTTAGGGAAGGCCCAAGGGCTCCCTGTTTTGTGGGGGGGTCTGCCCTGGTTCCTACAGCTCTTGAATTCAAGAAGCACAAACTGCCAGTGTGTCCCTGTATTGAGCCATGCATGAGTCCAGGGATGAATCTAGCTCTGGAAAGGTGTGGAAAAAACAAGACCAGAGGAAACAGTCTATTGTCTCTGAAATGACAGGCCTTGTCTTGTCAGTTATAACCGCGGGGTTGTGTTGCCTCTAGGAAACAGAAGCCAGTTCAGTTGTCTGGAAGAGCAGGGATGACAGGAAAATAACATTTCATGATAAGTGAAGTTCTTCCAACCCTTGCATTTTGAAAGTGAGTCTGGTGATATTTGGTTTTTCTTAAAGCGCCAGCTCTGGGGCCCCCTCTGTACAAAGGGATCTGGGGCCCTGGCTGCTGCTGCTGTTACTATGGCAGTGGTGGCAGCTGGAGCCCTGATTCCTTTAAATCAACGCCTGATCATTGTGCCACATGCTCCAGGCAGTGATAAGGACTGGGGAGGTGGGGGAGGAGGGGAAGAGGAGGAGTGCTGCATTCTGGGTAATGCTGAAGACTGGCTGCCCCAGCCCCACCCCTTCCAACTGAGGTTACGCTCCTTTTGGGAGCATAGAGCCAGCCTCCCCCCCACAAACACACACCTTGCCCAGAGGCCTGTGGAGGCTGTGGGTGCCCATGCTACTATTACAGTTAATGAACTTATTGTAAATGGGAACATCCCCTCGTGCATCAAAAATTATCTTCTGAGCTGAGTTAGCTTCAGAAACACTGCACAATTGTTGTTGCCACCATTCTTGACCTACCAAGCACTAAAATGTCTATGATCTAGCAATGAGTGTTTCACAGGCAAAAAATATTTTTTATTTTACCACTGTGCCTTTCACCATTTTTATAGTTATGGTTTTGGTAGGTCCTACAGTGTTTTGCATTGTGATCTCTTTATTGGATCTAGAGCGACTATATAGCAAACGCTGTTTTTAAAGGTAATGGCAGGAAGATAACATCCCAGATGCCAGTAGTTACCCAAGATAGACAGAGACTCTAAAAGGGAGAAGGAAACAAAATTGATCAAAGAGCATGGGAAATAGTTCTGAAGTGAGTTTTCTGAAGGGGTGCTAGCCATGATAAGGGTTCTTAAAAGCATGAGCATTAAAAATTGGTAAGCAGAGACAAACATTAAAATCCATCAAGGATATGAAGGGCTTTCTTGGAAGGACAGGAATGTAATAGTCTTCACAACATCTGCGATACTCACTAGACATTAGCTAATTTATATTATCATTTGCCTTACCTAACGAAACCATCCCTGGTCCTAATGTAGCAATACATTTATTACTACAGCTTTGTCATCTACCTCTTCTCATATTTTATGAGCAGCCAATAATGTAGTCCTATAATAAATATTGCAGTGGGCGGGCTGACATGTATATATCACAGGTGGGCATTTATATATAACTGGGTGGGCTCAGAACTGCTCAACTCTGTGTCAGGGCCCTCTTTTCCCAAAATAGTTGATCAAGTCTTCTTTTGATCAAGAAGAAGAGAGTAGTCCTTTTTGAAGTTTGACAGCCACTGTGACGTGCAGCAAAAGTGACTGATAACCCTCAAGTTCCTAGTGATGGGCAAGTATGCTATAATAGTTCTGAATGACCTGAGCCTACCTTTAATCAGCTACCCATTTTATTGTTACAACAAGTAGGCAAAGAGCTGATAGTGCAAAGATTATATAGCTATGCAAATAAGGCTTATTCTGTAGCACTCGGACTGCTCATGAGATGGGTACATGCAAGTTGACACAGAATCCGACCTGAGAAAGGCCTTTAATTATGCTGGTTTTGAGTGACTTTAATGAACTTTATTTTTCTAATATTAATAATGAAATAACTTCATAAAATTATGTCCCTGCAGTCTTCACACGGCAGCTCTCAAAGCACCATTCTTCACATTCTCCACCTGCCTCAGCGAGGAAATGTGCGTATTTCCCAGTCTTTGCTTGGAAGCACCTGAGGATCATGGTCTATCAGCCACACACTCTCACTGAACGTGTGCAAAGACTCTGCACTGTGAACTCACAGAGCGAGTTCTGTACAGCCCCTCCATTATAGGGTTCTTTCCCACCCCCCTCCTGGGGGCAACTGATGAGAAAAACGACAGCTCAGTTTTTGTGGCTAAGTGCCTCCAATCTCCAACCTAGTTGTGAAACCAATAAAGGAACATGCATTACTGGTGAGATGTATGGAGTTCCTAATAGGTATAACAATGGAAATATTTTCTCTTTCTTCTCTCTCGGATTTTATCTGCCTGCCATATTGATTGAGATGACTGATGTTTTTCTGCAGAGGGACAAGTAAAATCAATGCCTTTTGGTGCCTCTTTGTGCAACCAGCTTCTTCCTCTAGCTTTTGAAAAGATTGCTGCCACGAGCAACCCTGCGATCCATTCAGTAACTCTAATACATGACATGGTGCAGTTTGCTCAAGAGGAACGAAACTTTGCCCTCATATTCATCTGGCTAACCACATGAGGGAAGTGGCAAATTCATCCCTGGTGGAACTCCACTGAATGTGGACCCAGGGGATTATTCAGAAGAGAATGCTTATAAAATTTGGCCCAAGGGTTACACAGTACATTTACTGGTTTTCTGTGCTTCTGATTGCAAAATAGGGGGATACAATTGATGGGCCCAAAATATCCGAAAGCACACAGACTATAAGGATAAAGGACATGGATAACGAGTCTTGTGGATAAGGGAGAAGTGGTGGATGTGGTATACCTAGACTTTAGTAAGGCGTTTGATATGATCTCGCATGATATTCTTATCAATAAACTAGGCAAATACAACTGAGATGGGGCTAATATAAGGTGGGTGAATAACTGGCTGGATAACCGTACTCAGAGAGTAGTTATTAATGGTTCACAATCCTGCTGAAAAGGTATAACAAGTGGGGTTCTGCAGGGGTCTTTTTTGAGACCGCCTCTCTTCAATATCTTCATCAACGATTTAGATATTGGCATAGAAAGTACGCTTATTAAGTTTGCAGATGATACCAAGCTGGGAGGGGTTGCGACTAATCTGGAGGATAGGGTCATAATTCAAAATGATCTGAACAAATTGGAGAAATGGTCTGAGATAAACAGGATGAAGTTTAATAAAGACAAATGCAAAGTGCTCCACTTAGGAAGGAACAACCAGTTTCACACATACAGAATGGGAAGCAACTATCTAGAAAGGAGTATGACAGAAAAGGATCTAGGGGTTATAATGGACCACAAGCTGAATATGAGTCAGCAGCGTGATGTTGTGGCAAAAAAACCAAACATGATTCTGGGATGCATTAACAGGTGTGTTGTGAGCAAGACACGAGAAGTCATTCTTCCACTCTCCTCTGCACTGGTTAGGCCTCAGTTGGAGTATTGTGTCCAATTCTGGGCACCGCATTTCAAGAAAGATGTGGAGAAATTGGAGAGGGTCCAGAAAAGAGCAACAAGAATGATTAAAGGTCTAGAGAACATGACCTATGAAGGAAGGCTGAAAGAATTGAGTTTGTTTAGTTTGGAAAAGAGAAGATTGAGGGGGGACATGATAGCAGTTTTCAGGTATCTAAAAGAGTGTCATAAGAAGGAGGGAGAAAACTTGTTCATCTTGGCCTCTGAGGATAGAACAAGAAGCAATGGGCTTAAACTGCAGCAAGGGAGGTTTAGGTTGGACATTAGGAAAAAGTTCCTAACTGTCAGGGTAGTCAAACAATGGAATAAATTGCCCAGGGTGGTTGTGGAATCTCCATCTCTGGAGTTATTTAAGAGTAGGTTAGATAAATGTCTAGCAGGGATAGTCTAGACAGTATTTGGTTCTGCCATGAGGGCAGGGGACTGGACTTGATGACCTCTCGAGATCTCTTCCAATCCTAGTAGTCTGTGATTCTATGAAGACTACTATTACATAAGGAAAGATAATTTATCAATGTAAATCTGAAACCTTTCTGTGAAATGTAATAGGGAAGGAAGATTAACCCTTGCTGATCTATTTATTTATTGATCTGCATTTAGGGATTTGCACAAGAGCTGTTGGAATATGTAGTTCTAGCATATAGTGCTAGCAGGAGGATGAGGGGTACATTTTGCCCGGTGAGAACTTATTGATGGCTTGCTACCACTCCCCATAAGACCTCTTAGAGTCAGAGAAGTAGCTAGATTTGCTAGTGGGAGTTCAAGCTCAAGATGGAGACAGAGACCTTTTGGCGGGAAATGGGGTGGTATAAAGCTATTGCCATTTCCTTTGCACTTGGGAGAGAGAGGCAAAGGGTCCCAGCACAGCTCATAAGTGGTTGGGTTGGCCAGACATGCACTGTTTCAGCTTAGCTTCATGTTTGCACAGAGTTCTTGGATTTTTGTGGAACTCAGACGGCATTTAAACCTGCCTGACTGCAAACCCTGCTCTCCGGGATTCCTTAGTTGGGACCTTTTCTATTGTGATTTAACTTTGTTTCTGGCTGTCTCTCCCTTCAGAGTCTTCTCTTTCTGAATCTGCCCTCCAGCACTCCTTGTCTTATTTACAGCTCACACTTTTATTACTTCTAAGAACACATCTCTTGCCCTCTCTGTTGCCATGGTGATATCACTGTCTTCTTTGCCTGCAACCCTAATTTGTCCTTTGTTTTCACTACAGTCTGTTTCCAGGGCTCTTTCCTTCCTCCTTATAGCCCTCTTACCCCCTCTCCTTCCATCCATCTTCTCCCATTCAAAGATTGTCAAGGTTTCCCCTTCCACCATGGCAAATACAAGGTATCTCTTTCTCTCTATTCTAGGCTCCCAAGAATTGATCTTTTATTATGGAAGCTTCAATTTGCAACTCCACAAAGCCTGTGGGAGGCCCGTCTAGGTAGATGCAGAAACTGGGGAGCTCAGACCTCCAACAGAATGGAGTCCCCTCCTCCTTACTGGTCACAAGAACCTGGGTGGATGGTCGGGATTTCCACATATGTAGGCAGGTGGAATACTACAGACTTCACAAAATGGAGCTCGAGCATGTGTGATTTAATTACAATATAATAACTGAGGTCATGTCTCCACTTGTGTGCCAGAAATTGATCTTTCGGTGTTTGATTTAGTGGGTCTAGTAAAGACCCACTAAATAAAATACTGAGGGTGCCTCCCAGTCAGTGCTGGTATTCCTCACAGTTGCGAGAAGTAAGGGAAACCAATGGGAGTGTTTGCTCCGATAGATCTCCCACTGTGAAGACAGTGCTAAGCTTGGCTTAAGGTATGTCTTACACCAGCTATATTATTTATGTAGCTGGAGTTGTGTACCTTAAGCTGACCTTCCGGGGCTTGTATAGACCTGGCCTAAGAGAGAGAGAAAATATGTAGGAAATCAGGGTTTAAGCCTCTGTATCTCCTGTGAACCATAACTGACCAAGAATCTAGCTGATGCTCCTGCTCAAACTTTGAGCAAGATTTCTTTAACCAATGAGACTTTTCCTTATGATATTTTCCCCATGCCCCTAATTCCCAGGTGCTGTAACCTACAGCTTCTCATCTCCCCTATATTATGTAAATCTGATGCCTTCTCTGCCACTCATTATGTAAGAAAATAACACACACAATTCTGTCCAGTTCAAAATTATTCTTCTTTTAATAAAGTGTCAACATTTCCCAAATCACAGCACTGACCATATCATAGTCACTTCCTAGACTGCCCATGTTAGAGTAGTGGTACACAAGCTGTAACAGTAACCCTTTCCATGATTATCTTCCTTTGTGACTATCCAGCCTCTACCATCTCCCTCCACATCAGCCTGACATGCTTGTAGAAACTTTTATGGAAATCAGAAGATTACGAAGATCAGGACCTTCTTTCCCAGCATGCCTTTCTGGGTTTGTCCCTTTATATTTTGGTATCAGCAAGCAACTGCAGGTCAGATGTGGCCATTTAATAACTGACTGCAGTTTTCTTTCTTCCAGCAGGTAAGTTCTTTTAATTCCTGATATGTTTTCTTTTTTCTGTGAGATGATGGTATGTTCTCATTCTCGGACTAGTGAGATACAGGCAGTCCCCGGGTTACGTACAAGATAGGGACTGTAGGTTTGTTCTTAAGTTGAATTTGTATGTAAGTCGGAACTGGCGTCCAGATTCAGCCGCTGCTGAAACGGACCAGCGGCTGACTACAGGAAGCCCGAAGCAGAGTTGCTCTGCCCTGGGCTTCCTGGAATCAGCCGCTGATCAGTTTCAACAGTGGCTGAATTTGGATGCCTGGGACAGAGCAGCTGGGGCGCTGCCGGGTAGGTCCCCGCAGCGCCGCACCTCAGCGCTGCGGGGACCAACCCGGCAGCACCCCAGCTGCTCTACCCCAGGTGTCCCCAAGTCAGCCGCTGCTGAAACTGATCAGCGGCTGATTCCAGGAAGCCCGGAGCAGAGCAACTCTGCCTCGGGCTTCCTGTAGTCAGCTGCTGGTCAGTTTCAGCAGCAGCTGACTTGGGGACACCTGGGGCAGAGCAGCTTGGGTGCTGCCGGGTTGGTCCAGTAGCGCCGAGGAGCGGCGCTGCGGGACCAACCCAGCAGCACCCCAGCTGCTCTACCCCAGGCGTAGTCGGCGAGAAAAGCCTGGTCTGCTGTCCCGCTGTCCGCGTGCTCCGCGACTTTGCTCCGCATCTTCCTGGTCTGCTGGGGGGGGGGCTCCCAGCAGACCAGGGAGATGTGGAGCAGCTTTTCTCGCCCCAGAGGACACGGACGGCGGGACCGTGGCGCATCTGGGCGTCCCGCTGCTCCCGTCCTCCAGGGCGAGAAAAGCCCCGTTCGTAACTGCAGATCCAACATAAGTCGGATACGCGTAACTCGGGGACTGCCTGTACTGCAGTTTCTCAGGTACCACTGTCTGATAATTGCAAACTCCTGAGTGGCAACTGCTATGTACTGCTACACATTATACAAAGTCTTCTCAGATTCCTGATACCACAGAGGACCTTAGCTTTAAGGAAATAATTGCTTTTATCCAGGAAGAATAAGACAAACATCGTTTTGCCATTGAGCTTGATGAAGTTAGTCAGGATTCTGATGTATGATGGATCAATCTCAAATGGTATGGGGTTTGTTTGGGGTATTTCTGGGTTGAGTTTAAAAACAAAGCTGGGAATCTTAGTAGACTAACTTTTCTTCCAAGATTTTTGATAGTTTCCTAGTTTCAAATAACTTGGAAACTCCCCTGACTCCCAAGAAATTCTTCTCCTTGGTGGTTCAGAAATTCCTCTTTTTTTAATCTCTAACCAAACCCATGAAGTGCAGTGATGTCCTCAACTTTAAATATGTCCGCAAATATTATTCTGTTTGAGTTTGATGTCAAAGTTCAGTTAGTTCCTGTTTTATCCATGTTGATTTTCCTACCTCTACTTCTGATATTTTAAGTACTATCAGAAATCCTATGGCTGCCTAGGAGTTTGAATGGCAGTAATTACATCCCACACTGTGGCCTTTGTAAATTTCAGGGAAGCAGCAAATGTACAGGTGCCTAATACTTTAATTAAAAGAGAATAGCTGCTAGTATTATAGGGTTTAGGAAACAAAAGTGGAGCCGTTATTATGCTGTCCAGTATAGATACATCCATGCTAATTCATTCATTGTAGTATATTAGCTGATATTAGTCTCTTAAAATTCTTTCAGTTGTGTGTGTATATGCACTGCATCTCATTCTGTACTTGACCTGCAGGTGTACAATAAGCCACTATAAAATATTACTACTGCTTAGTCTGTCATCAGTAAATGCACATGACAGATGCCATTTTTACTGTCGAAAATAGACTCTTTATCAAGTGTGTGTAGCATAACCCAAAATAATTTGAGTTGGGATTTCCCCAGGAGCTGAGAAAGACTCTCCCTCTTCTCATCCAGCTTTTGTTGACAAAAACTCCTCCAACCCCCAGGAGCTGGGAAGCCAATGGGATTGCCAGGACCTGGAGAATGTGTGGCGGGGGGAAGCCTTGGGCAGAAGGGGCGGGCTGGGGCTGGTGGCCAACACATTTAACATAGAGAGCAAAAACAGCAGCGGAAAAAATGCGAAAAGCTGCACCATAATTGTTAGGCAAAAAAAAAAAAAAAAAAGCGGGCGGGGGGGGGGGGGGGGGAGCCCTGCTGGAGGCTGTCTCTTTAAGGAGTAAGAAGCTTAGGCTTTTTGGCCATATCAGGCTCCTGGCGACAGCCGCCATCCTGGGCTCCATTTTGAATCGCTGACCTGGGGAGCACAGGGGAGCCAGAGGGCGGGGGAGAAGAGGGGACCATTTGGGGGGGCACAGGAGTGGCTTCGTGAGCCACACTTTTGTGTGTGGGGGGGAACGGAGAGCCATATGTGGTTTGCGAGCTGTGGGTTGGCCACGGCTGCCCCAGTGCTACCCGGAGGCTGTGGCGCCTACCCCTGGCCGAACCTCAGAGCTGGCTGGTGCATGCAGCACAGTGCTATGGAGTGTTCCATGTGGTGCTCCACTGGCAATTCTAAAGGGCCACGGGGTCCAACTGGCACCGCTGCTACTCCTCTCTCCCCCATCGACAGGCCTGATGAGGAGACAAAGCACTCTTTACCTAGTACTTATGGAGTCAAAACGCTTGTTGTTTGGGGAGACGGAGGGGGGCATTAAGCACCTGTGACCGACAAAAGCTTTGCCCCTCAAGCTTTGTCCCTGAATTGCAAGTGTAGACAAAGCCTGAGTCTCCTTTGAAAATCTCTCCCCTTACGTACCAGCTCGCTATGGCTCCCTAATGATCTAGATTTAGCACAAGCATTTTCATCACCTTCATCCCTCTAGCTCCTTTGTTACATCTTTCCCCCCAATAGTTTTTAAAAGGGCCTTAAATTGAAACATTTTGTGAAAAATGTGCACCGTTAATGCTGGTGCAGCTCTACCTTGGCAGCAAGGGTCCAGAGGGCAACCCCACGTTACCTCAGAGCAGCTCTTACCAGAAAAGTCTACTTGAAAAATCTAGATGTTCACCTGGACATTAAGCTGGGGGGAAAGTCTGCAAGGAAAGGGAAACCTAATCAACAGGGCAATTCTGCTATTTTTTCCACAGCAGGATTTTAGGGTATCCTGCAGAACTAGCTGTTGGCCAGAGCAAACACGCATAGAGGCTAAACTGAAGAAATATTTTAGTACCTGGAGGTGTAGGTAGCAAACAAGCTTGAATTAATTATATGTTGCACCAAACAAAAAGGAGGGGGCAGGAAATTAGGGGCAAAGCCAAGTAAAAATAAGAAAGCAGTGACTTTTATTCAAGCCAGTCGTTTGTTTCCAGGAGCCAGCAAGGGTAGAAAATAGCATGCTGCACACATGGCTCACTTTCACTTTTTCACTGCTGGGCTTCTTGAGTAAGGTGAAACCGGAACACCAGGTAAGCGGTGAGGCCTGGTGGTTTGGGCCAGACACCTGTGCCCAGACCTTTTGAAAATCAGCCCCAAAGTGACTTGCTTCAGTGTGTGTAGTAATTTAGTGTCAGCATCAGAACCACAGTTTTCTGATGCCTAGTCCCATGTTCTAACAATCAGACAATACTGCCTCCCCAAAGAAACGAAACTTGAGAAAACTACCACATGATTTGGATCCATGGACAGCGGGTAATGTAGGCAAGGGAGGGCATTGCCTTCCCAAAACTTCCTACCCTCTCCACCTGCATGAGATGGGCTGGGTCAATGCTGCATGGCAGACTGGTTCCCTGGTGGCTAGGGCGGGCTGGGGCTTTGCCATGCAGCAGCTTCAGCCCTCAGCTGGGGTTGGTCAGGACTTGGCTAGGGATGGTGGAAGGTTGCTGAAGGGGCATGGTCTCGGGGGAAGGGGCGGGGCTTTGGGCAGAAGGGGTGGGCTTCATCTTATCTTCCTCAGCTGGGCCTTTACCCACTGCTCATGTTTGGACCCCATTCTGCCTCCCTTACTGTGAGTAGTACAGTAAGATACTTCTCAATGAGAGAGAGGCCTTGGAAGAATTTAGACTCCTAATAATACAGGCCCTAAGCAAGTTAAAGATTTTGGGCTGAAAAAATAAGCCCATATTTAAAATGTTCCCCTCTGATATTAGCATTTGCATTTTACAGACATTTTTATCTAAAGACAAATGCTACAGAATACTAAGGTTCCTCTTCCCTTCAGTTTTTTGGGAGGGGGGCTGGGAATCACTAAATGTGTTTTAAAAAGCAGTAGCCATGGTAACTGAGTTGCATTCAGTTACTAGGGTAACTGGTGCAGTAATAAGGTTTGCTCTAAAGTCAGACAAACCTACTGATAATCTGTTCATTTAAAATGCATAGATTATTGAGCTATTTTAAGGCACCCAAAATGTGTAAATAAGAAAAGCAATTTACTGTCTATTAAGATAACCTATATACTCTTATATCCATCTTCAGCAAATGTTTTCTTTCAAGATTTCTTAGCTACTTTCTATTAGTATCTTTAAAACTGGTTCTTCAAAGTGAAATGGATAATGTATAACAATACTGGGCTGGAATCTTAATTCTGGGAGAAATCTTAAAAAAGAATCCAACCATGAATTCTCCTGAAATCTTTCAAACTTAAAACAGAGCTTCACATACTTTTAGCCAGAGACCACAAAGCTGGCTTTGCTAAAAATTTGCTAATGAATTAAATCAATACGATTGAGAATGACTTCTATCTCAAACAATCAATACAGCCTCAGTGATGTACAACAGGCTAGCTGCTAAATTGGTCTAAATAAATTTACAATTGATTTTGTGTTTTAAAACTGAATTAGAGCATTTATAGTTTCAATGAATAAGACCAACAACAACTTATGCAAACGATCATGTTTGTTTGGTTTGCCTTATCTAACCCTAGTAGTGATCTTTTTACCATTTATAGTTATGTAACTTTAAAAAAATAAAAATAAAATAACCTTTAGACTTGCTTGCCCGAAAGGCCATTCTATACTGCAAATAAAACCGTACCAGGAAAGTTGCTTGCAACATAGTTGTTCCTTAGCTGTAGGGAGGCTATTTTTCTAGCTGTCTACGTGGCTCTTTATTACTGAAGTATCGAAATGCCTCCCAAACGTTAATGAAGTGATTGTGTGTGTACATGCGGAGGATGTTGTTATCCCCATTTCACAAAGGGGGATCTGAAGGTCAAGAGAAGGATAGATAGTCACAACAATTACTCAGCTGTATTGGGGAGTAAGAATAAGACATTCCTTGCCTCCCTGCTCAGAGTGCAACTCCAGTTACCTGCCTGATCTTTCAAATGAGAAAGAGTAGGCAGGGGTCCAGCTGTGGGAGGATAGTTGGCTCCTCTTTTCTCCCCAATTTACCAGCAAGAGTAGCTGGCTGAGTGCAAAGGCAGGAGAAAACCACTTCCTGGAAAGGGGTGAAGTAATAGTCTCCGATTCCTGAGCAAGGATGAGTCAGGGAAGGAACTGTGTCTTGGAGCTAAGTCTCTAAGCCCACAGAGGACTGTGGGGCGGCTTATGCACCAGCCTTTTCTCAAAGCTGGACCCAAATGTCACAATCTAGTCCCATGTGACTCGTCCAAAGGTACACAGGACATTGGCAGGAACTGAACCCAGACCTCCGTTTAGCTCGATATTTATACTGTCCACTTTGCCAGCGTTCCCTCTAGGCTGCGGGGCCGCACAGTTTCACCGGTGATTCATCAGCCTCGCCCAATCAGTCAGCCCCGTGCACGGAGCCCTGAGCCTCTGATTGGGCTGGGCTGATTAATCACCTGTGCTGCTGCGCAGCTTAGAGGGAACACTGCACATTACCAAAATATTTGCATGCCTCACCGGTAGCGAATTGATCCTCTAAGCGCTCCTGGAAGGCAGGGAAGTATTCTAATACCCAGTTTACCACTGGAGAACTTTGTGACAAAGACGGAGTGGTTCGTTTAGGTTTATAGGGAAAGTTTGTGGCAGAGCTGGGGCCTGGGACTGTGCCAGAACCATGCTTCCCAGGCATAGTTCCAATAGAGAGAATAAATTGGTCCTTAATCATGATTTGTAACAAGGTTATTCCAGCTAATACTCCAGCCGAGCTATGAAACACCAATAAGCGCCAAAGCTCATGATACCATCTAAATTTTTTGTTAGTCTCTAAGGTGCTGCAGAACTCTTCATTGTTGTTTTTTAAGTTTTTTCAGTAAGCTCCAGTTATTGTTACTAACCAAAACCCCATATGGAACCAGTTTGGCATAAAATTGTGTTGTAACTAGGGTCATAAAATCCCGGTTAATCAGTTAATTGGTTGAACCTTGCATTTAACCCATTAAGTAGGATCCCACGTGAGCAGCCCCAAGCATGGAGGGGGTGCTTCTGAGCCCTGTTGGGCTGGACCAGCTCTCTGCCCACAGTGGGCAATGGGCAGGGAGCTGCTCCTGGATACTGGTTAACTGGTACCTGGTAAGCATCACCCTTTAAGTGTAACCAGATTCCTTTAGAGTGTTGTGTGAGCAGTGCTGCTCAAGGCCAGAGGTGAGCAAAGATAAACGAGCCACTGGGGTAGTGTAGTATCAAAGGAGCTGAAGAGAGAAGCATAGGTAATATGGCTTGCTCTTTGCCTTCCCTCAAGACTGCAGGAACCTTTCCTCCACAACTCTATATTGTGGGTGGGTAGAAGGGTTGGCAAGATTGGGGTGCAGCCTGGTTCCCTCAGAACCCCACAGATGTATTCAAGTAGCTACCATGGGAGATAATGGTGATTCTTGATTTTAAAGGAACCTGGCTTGTTTTCTCCTAGCAATGCACACACATAATACTCATCAGCATTGAGTGACTCTCCTTGTAATGCACATTGGTAATGGCCATTAGCAAGAATCACTCTCCTGTCCTTGCTGCCTTCCCAGTAGCTCCCAGTAATGCTCTTCTTTGCATGAACAAGTCCCATTAATATTAGCGATGAGTGTACTACTTCATAATATAATAGAGGGAGAGACTTTGCTCCAAGATGAGTTTTCTGGCATAATCAGTTCTATATAAATGAGCCATCATGTTTAGGAATCTCAGACGTTAGAGATGGGAAAAGGTTTCTTTTGTTCCTCTTGCTGCATAGGGCGAGTCTGCCTTTGGAGTATGCTCTCCTGTAATATTAAAAGCCTAACATATAAAACTTCTATCCTTCCCTCAGGATAGCAGAATGCACCTAACTGTCCTGGAATTTAGTCTAATTTCCCCCTTGCTTACTTAAAATCCCATTGTTCTTAGTTATACTCCTATGTTGCATACTAAATAGTTTCTTTTCCTTCTTGGTGTTGGTGCCCTTCAGATATCTCCAAAATGCTTTTTGCTTCCTTAGTCATTGGTTAGATAAGCTGTGTATGGTGAGCTGTTTTATTCTTTCTTCCTAAATCAGCCCTCTGGCTTGCAGATGGGTTTCCCCGGTCTTCCTCCCCCTCCCTTTTTTTTTTTTTTTGTCTGTCATTCTGCCATGTATTCCCTCTGGTTCTTCAATAAACAAAGGAAGGGAAGGTCAAAATCTTTCCAACGCCAAACCTGCATTTGAATATTGTTCTTTTAAAAAAAATAACGAATAGATCGTTTATCAGACTGGACATTTCCTGAATGAACTGGCTATTAAAAGGACTAGCCCTGAAATCTGTCGGGCTGAAGCTAAAATGTTACTGTGGATGTTTTCTCTTTGACCGAGGTAATTTGTTATTGCACACACAGACATATGTTTAAGCTGACAGGATATTATAAGGATTGTGCTTCTGAATACCAAATTTTTATAAAATCTAATTAGTCTGCCAGTTCGTCTGCATTCCAAACCTTCTTGATGAACAGCCCAAGTACAAGATGTTCTTGTCTGCTGCACCTTTCCCCCCCTCCCCCTCCCACCAGACAAGTATCTATGTAGTAAGATAGCTGTTTGCCAGAACATAAAGAACATCTACCGTAAGTGCCATGCAAAGTGTTCTCCCCATACCCCCGACAATACTTTGCTCTACTAAATGGGACAACTGTGGCTTGAATCCCTGACTTGGTTTCTAGCGGTGAGATCTTCAAAGCTGCCTAGAGGATTTCTCTCTGCAACTCTATTAGAATTTAATGGGAGATGCGGTTTAATCCCCCTCATGGGCTTTAAAAATCTCAATTTACATCCCTGTTTGGTGGAAATTTGGGAACTGGATCACGCTCTAGATTTCATTTTTCCCACATGAAAGGGACTCTGCCAGTGAGGTGGCACCCCAGAGGGCAGGGATAGATGGTGTTTAGGTGAGGAGGGGGGCAAAGAATGCTAGTGGGGACTGGCACACTTTCCAGACAGACTGATCTGATGCAAGCCTATGCACCATCAGCCATGAAAAAAGAGATTCTCCCCTCACCTCCAATTTTAGGTTTCCTCTCCACCCTCAACTTCTGCATTATGCAGATCAAACTGGAAATTCATATACACCCCAATCAACTGGCACTGACAGGCACTCAAATTATCACTCTGCAGCGGTCCCAAAGATTGAAAGGGCCATGGGGAAAGAGAAGGGTAACCTACAGAACGGGCCCCTGCAAGACAGAAAAGAGGCATGTTTTGTTGGATGTGAAAGCTCACACTGCTGCTTCCTGCGTTGTACCTATTTTATCAGTAACTGGAAGACTTTGGCCTCAAGGGCTGTCAGTCTCTGCTCAGTGTCCCCTTCTGGTGGCCTCATTTTAATCCTTTATTTGTACCCTTTTAAAACAAATTCCTAATCTATATTTAAAACATCACATAGAATATATCAGATTACAGTATCTTAAGTACAAATATCATTGGCTGAATGCTCTGAGCGCCTAGCACCATAGAGGTGAATATATTTGACTTCAGTGGAACTACATTGCTTTACACCAGCTGAGGATATTTTTTTTTCCCCATTTGTGGTTTTGTTTACCCGTTGCACTCCATGTGGCTGGCATCATGAAATTAGATCTCTCTGTTTTACTCCTTGATCTAGTCTTTTGGAGATATTTGTGACTAGCATCTTCATTCTTAATTTTTTTGCACAGAATCTACTACACAATCTGTGGTGGCTACAGTTTCAGTACTGACACTCATGGGAATCTCAAACACATCAATCAGGCTGCTTATCAGAAGACAACAAATATTGACAAATATTGACATCAACTATGAGGGGTTTTGTTGATCTTTAAAAAACAAACAACCCCCCCCCCCCCTAAAGTTACAGGAAAGTTCTCAGTGGCTGACAAGCAGGTTAGCATGAAGTATTTCTCTGCTTTTCTTTATTTCCACAATCTTTTGACTGACTTATTTTTTTAAAGCTATCATCTCTGAAAATCCACTCACAATTGTGTAGCAGCAGTCGGGCCAAACTTAGAGTCTATGTATGTAGAAACAGTTCAATTAGCTTTAATGGGACTGACCCCTACAGAGTTAGACCCTTTTCTTTCCTTTCCCATTGCTTGTTGATCCTTAAAACATAATATGGAGCAAAGAAATGAAGTGGTGAGCTTCTTAATAACATTGTAAGTGTGCCCCCCTCTCCATAGCCCCACAAATTGATGTTTGTGATCTTAGCATAATTAATATAAATATATACTACTAAGTGATGCTAATAAATTTGTCTTCTTCTCATGCACTCCCTTCATTCCATGGGCCCTGTTTTCACATTTGAATCCACGCATACAGACCCTTATGTTTGTGCGTATCTCTGTCAGAATCTCTAGGACAGTGGTGCATTAATCCATGACAGTGGAGCAAACCATTCCACTTTTGTCTTTCAGACTCGATTAACTGTTCTTTGCGTTTGGGCTAAAGTACGGGCAACTGGTCATTATGAAAACAGACAAACAAAATCCCCAAATTATTAACTGAAATAACAATAACATCTAGCTTTTATATCACGTATTTCATCAGTAGATTTCAAAGCACTTTACAAAGGAGGTCAATATCTTGTCCCCCTATTACAGATGGAGAGTCTGAGGCACAAAGAGATGAAATTAAATGCTGTTTCCCTCTTGTGAAACATCCATAAATTTCCATACTGAGAAAAAAATTAACCCCAGAAATTTTCAGAACAACTGAGAAAAATGTCTCCAATAGAGAGCATAAAAAACATGTTTTTACCCAGTCCTAAATCTAATGAAGACTATGAATGAATATTCAGGCAACGGTACATTTAAATCTCTCTCTCTCTCTCTGGGTACTATGGGTAAGGAAAGAATTCTTCCACAGTGAAGTAAGCAAATAAGTTCTAAACAGCAGGATAGTGTGGTTAAGATACCACTATTCAGGAGATATGTGCTGCATTAAGGATGCAGGCAACTACTCAACAAAGAAACACAAATATCAGTCTAGTAAGTTTTACTTTATTACAGAGCATTTGGCTAAAGGCCATCCAAAAACCAGACTAGTCCTGGAAAAAAACAGAAGACTCTCAGAAGCACCTCTAAAGTATTCATCCTCCATAGGTCACTATGTGAGCTGTTTTATTCTGTCTATTGAACTGAAAAAAAAATGATTTAAATACTTAGGCTGTCCAGTGCAGCCAAAAGGTCTTACTTGGCAGCGTGTCTGGATTAGTACAGCATTGTCATGATGATGCTTTCACAGTGCAATACTAAGAGGCCTGGTGATGTCTGAGGGAATAGCAAAAAAAAGTGATGTCCATTTCACGTTACATTTGTGAGTTATGTTTAACCAGTTTAGCGGTCTAGAAGAACAAAACAGCTTATTAAAACATGGGCTTCACTTATGGCCTCTTCATGGCCCTGATTCATCACATCACATTACCATGTGCTTATATCCATCAGAATTCAGCAATGAATTTTAGTATGTGCTTAAGACCCATTTGAGTGAATGGTCTCAAGTGCATGCTTAAAAGTAAGTATGTGCTGTACTGACTCGAAGCCTATGAACCTAATCTTACTAGGCTTTCCTCATGAAAAATTCTTGTGACATGCCTCAGGAAGTTGTGGACATGGAATACAGGATTAGTCCATATATAAAACAAGGTAAAGAAATACCAGGTCTACGCTAGGGGTCAAAGTCGAACAAAGGTATGCAACTCCATCTGTGTGACTAGCATTGCTAGAGGCGATGTGCCTTAGTTTGACTTACTGCAACATCCCTACTGCAGGGGGTTGATAGGAGAAACTATCCTGTTGACTCCCTTTACCTCTTGTGACCTGGTGAAGTACCAGGGTTGATGAGCGCATGAGCAGTGGTTGATTAAGCGCTTCTTTACTAGACATGCTCAATCGACCCCCAGAAGATCAATCTCCACAGCGTTGTGCTCCTAGTAAGTGAAGACAAGGCCTTAGGCTCTCGAAACCGGATGATCCAAGTTAACCTTGACAGTTGTTTTGTTAACTTGGACAGCTAGATAGACAAATAAATGGGAACTTTCTTTTCAAAATTATTTCTTTCCTCTCATTAATTATTGTAGCAAACAGGGCCCCAACTGAGATTGAAACCATAGTGCACTAGGCACTGTTCAAACATAATTAGAGTGCCTTCCCTGAAGAGTTTACAGTTTAAAATGGCAAGACAGACAAAAGAAGTTTTCTCTCTCTCTTACACTAAACCACCATAAGTAAAGAAGTACAACCCCTCTAATAGCCTATGCAGTTACTATGTCATCCCCCCCCCTCCTCCCCTGATATAGCAATTCCTTTATGGGAAGGGGAATCACTGTCCTGACATATGTCACCCTTCAGGTGGTATAAATGTGCCCATATTAGGGTTTTTACTAGCATAATTATTACAGTTAAAATCACACTCCTAACTGAAATAGTTATATGGGTAAAGCTTTTAAGTGTAGACCTGGCTTAAGTGACTTGCCGGAGACATTCTGGAGTTTTGGTCCTTTTTTAAAACCCAATCTCTCTTTTGTCCTCCATGATGTAATCATTGTGGCCAGTGAGTGGAATGGCTGTGAACTTTTCTATCGAGTTTTCATCACTGAATGTAGAGGAATCAATAGCTTTCTCCTTTTTCAGATTCTTATCAACACATCTGACTGAGGTACAGCACATGAAAGGTTTATCCTTGCGCTCCTAATCAATAAGCTGCATTCTGGAGCAGCTGTTGCTGTGTACTCAAAACAGGTATTATCAAGGTGTCAGGGGAAGTTGAAAGAGCCACCCATACATAATGCACTGGGTGTGTATTGCTGATGGGTAAACCTGCATAGTTCTGGCATTTCACAGATAGGCACATACTTCCAAAATAGTCAAAGCCCTGGTAATATCTGCTGACATGGAAATCTTCTAGTTTTTGTGAGAAGAAAAGTGAAGGAAGGAGCATTCAGCATCAGTTGCAAGGATAGCAGATTCCAAGAGATTGTAACACAATCCTTTCTATGCATGACTAGAATGATCTCATTGTCCTAGCTCAACGTTTTGATGAACAAGCTTATTTCTGCAGGCTGCCTGGAAGCTCATTGGTTTGATCAGCTTTTGAGAGTGGACTTGAGAAATAACAAAGTGAGGTTGGCCAAGATACTGATTGGTTTTTGACAGAGGGTGAAAAGCCATCCTTCCAGACGCCACTCCTGACTCACAGACCAGACCCAGAAAGTGCTTAGTCTTGTGAGCCATCTCTATGAGCAATTTCAATGGTCCCGTATTTGCTTGGAAAAAATAATTAGCTGTGTGAACACTGAAAGTGCCAAATAGTGTCAGCTCTGGTGACTCTGGTGCCACTGAAGTGACCGAGGAACCCATTCAGTCAAATGGCCCTTTGGAATTTGAGCAGGGTGAGGTCTGAGGCCTCATTTCATGTCAAGTTACAATTGGCGTTAGCTGTTCTTAGCTACCAACATTGTGTTCGGCAGCATGAAGTGAAAAGGCAGAAATGTATTCACTAATTAGTTACCTTCTTAAGAATTATTGCAAGGTGAGGACACAGAAACAGGATTCAGCCTCTTTGTTTCAGTTTATGTATGTTGCGCCAATTAGTGCACTAAACCATCTTGCCTTGTCTCCCACTACCATAGGGTCAGAGCAAACTCAAGGTCTCATGACCATTGTCCCCTGGGTGCTCCACATTTATCAGAATCAGAGTGTCATTGGAGGAGACATGGCTGCTCTAACAGAATGCCAAAAAAAAAAAAAAAAAAAAAAAGGAATTCCCCTGGTAGTTTACAAATTCCATCTTAAGCAGCCTGGCACCCACCAATTCTCACTCTGTCCATTCACGCAACATAAAGATTTACCCACAGTTCATCATTTCTGATGCTTCCTGTGTAAAATCTCCAATTTCCCCATCAGCCTCAACAGTCCGGTTTTATACATGCCCATAAAAACCTGTAGCAAAATGAAAAGTGTAAGGGCAGCCTGAAAGAAATTCAGTCTCCAAAATAATTCTGTATAGGCTATACTAGTCCATGGTGTACTTATCTCCATTTTTGAGCAAAACTCTCACTTCTAATTTTCCTTGAAGCAACTGCAGAATATCCAGGGCTGTGGAGTTCCATGTAGCAATGCCAAAGAACTAGGGAGAGCAACCGGAGAGAGTCTTGCTGCATAAGTTCGGCACAGATTGCTGCTGAATACAGGGGGGTTGGGAGGAGGATTGATTTTTGCTGTAGTGCAGCAGGTAAATCCGATTGAAATAGACTGTAAATTAAAGTAGTTATGAACCATTCTCCTGTTTTGTTTTGTTTTAAATAAATGAAGGATAATGTAGCTTTTCTAGCCACAGCTGCATACAGTTTTCATCTTCAGTTTTAGTCCAGCTTCTTGACAACAAAACAAATAGCAGATAATTGTACATATGTCATTTCTGCATCGTAGCCAATCATGGGACAGAAAACACATGTGTACCGTAAATTACCGTATATAAGCTGCAGGTTATACATGTTTTTACAAACCCCACCCCCTCCCCCCGTGGGGTATACATGTCTGTGGGTATACATGTTTATTTTTACTCACAGGGCCTGGGGGCTCTCCATTCCCCCGCCCAGAGGAGGGTGGGTTGTGCCTGGCTGCGGTTGTGCGGGGCCTGGGCGTGAGTGCGGTGAATGTAGTGAGTGGATGAATGCAGGACCTGCGGGTTATACACGTCCGCAGCTAATCTAAGGGTTCTTTAACACAAAAAAAGAAAAACTGCGTGTTATACATGAGTGTGGGTTATACACTGGTGCAGGTTATATTCACTAAACTACAGTTAATAGTATCTCCCTTCTCTCCATTCCCCAGTACAACACAATAGTGTACCAGCTATCATTGTGCTGGGTAAGTGCTCTCTCACGAGTGTTCCCTATCATGATTGGGGTAAAAAGATATCAGGAGGGAGAGGAAAGTCTTCTGTGTGTGTAAAAATTGTTTTCAGAGTTAGCTTGAGTTCTTACTGTAGACCTCTTTAGCAGTTTGGGTTATTTTTACTTCTGTATATTAGTGTGTTACTTCCAGGGCTTATTTGGCTTGCTCACTAGTTTATTATGCATAAAAGACTTTTCAGCATTGCTTTTTGCCTTATGGCATGGCAGCAGGCAGCAGCTTTTTAGAGAACAATGGTGAGCACGTTATGTGGGTTGCCAGGTGCATGCATGAAGGTATCTTTGTGCATATGTCATAGCTTAGAGTTGTACAGCTGCTAAACAAAACACAGTAAGTACTGTGTTTGTGTTGTTGTTAGGAAGCTGAACTGAAACTGAGCATGGGAATCATATGCAGTTTTGGCCAGAAAAGCTGCACCATCCTCTAATAAATAAACAGGATAGAGCCCAGTATTACTTGGATTTCCTTACTATTACTGCGTAATCAAGCCCTTCTCCCCTACTCTGAAGCAATCTGTGCCTTAATTTTGCAGCAAAATTCTCCCTTGTTCTCTGGCACTCCCAAACTATTCCCACAACACTGGAAATTATGAAGTACCCTCAAGGAAAATTTAAAAAAATTAGAGCTTTGTTTAAAAATGGAGTTAAGAACAACAATGAATAATACACATTTGTTGTGTTTAATATTGAACTTATTTCAGGCTGCTTCTACTTTAAAGAGATTCATCTGGATGCCTTAAAATTTGAACTAAAGGAGTAGTAATGATATTGCTTAATATTGTAGTGGTTCTTTGCATGTTCAAGGAATTCTAAGGACTGGTTGATCCTTGCCACGTTCCTGTGAGGTTGCTGGGTAGGTATTGTTATCCTCATCACACACGAGAGGAAATGTAGGCTGAAAGGTACGGTGTCTTATCCAAGGCTTCACAGCAAGTCAGTGGCGGAGTCAAGACAGCATAAATTCTCAACCCTCTATTTTTTTCCTCCAGATCATATTGTGTTTCAAATCACTAGCTAGTTTAACACCATGGAGCTAGATCTGTGGAATTTAAGTATAGACTGTATCTTACCTTGGATATTTCAGAACCCACAGCAATGATAACTTCATTGCTTCTCTCCAAGTGGTGTCAGGAATAAATCAGTGGGAACACAGCGCTTCCATCTGATAAATGATCAATGCAATCAAGCATTCTCTTATCTAAAACTACTGTTAGTTCCTTGCCGTAAAAAAAGCTTCCTTGGACTATTCCAAAGTACTTATTTTTACCTATCTTTTATAGTTAATTCTAAAAAAGCACAAATTGCAAATGATACTAAACTGCTCAAGATAAGACTAAAGCTGACTGTGAAGAACTTCAAAAAGATCTCACTAAACTAAGTAATTGGGCAACAAAATGGCAAATGAATTTTAATGTTGATAAATGTAAAGTAATGCACATCAGAAAAAATGATCCATATGATACGATGGGGACTAATTTAGCTATAACTACTCAAGAAAGAGATCTTGGAGTCATTGTGGATAGTTCTCTGAAAACATCCACTCAATGTGCAGGGGCAGTCAAAAAAGCAAACAGAATGTAGAAATAATTTTAAAAAGGATAAAGAATAAGATAGAGAACATCTTATTGCCTCTATAGAAAACCAAGGTACATCCACATCTTGAATAATGCATACTGATGTGGTCGCCTCATCTCAAACAAAAAGATAAATTGCCATTGGAAAAGGTTCAGAAAAGGGCAACAAAATTATTAGGGGTTTGGAGTGGGTCCCATATGAAGAGAGATTAAAAAGACTGGGACTTTTCAGCTTAGAAAAGAAGAGACTAAGGGGGAATATGACAGAGGTCTATAAAATCATGATTGGTGTTGAAAGGGTGAATAAGGAAAAGTTATTTACTTGTTCCCAGAACATAAGAACTAGGGGTCACTAAATGAAATTAATAGGCAGCAGGATTAAAACAAACAAAAGTCTTTCTTCGCACATCGCACAGTCAGCCTGTGGAACTCCTTGCCAGAGGAGGTTGTGAAGACCAACATTTTAACAGGGTTCAAGAAAAAGCTAGATAAATTTGTGGAGGTTAGGTCCAGCAATGGTTATTAGCCAGGATGGGGAGGAATGGTGTCCCTAGCCTCTGATTGTCAGAGGCTGAAAATGGATGACAGGAGAGGGATCACTTATGATTACCTGTTCTGTTCACTCCCTCTGGGGCATCTAGCATTGGCCACTGTTGGAAGACAGGATAGTGGGCTAGATGGTCTGACCCAGTATGGCTGTTCTTGTGTTCTTATTTGCCCCTTTGTGCCTCTTGCTCCATTCATCTGAAAAAGTGGGC
This sequence comes from Pelodiscus sinensis, assembly GCF_052426305.1. Classification (NCBI taxonomy): domain Eukaryota; kingdom Metazoa; phylum Chordata; order Testudines; family Trionychidae; genus Pelodiscus; species Pelodiscus sinensis. The sequence goes on along the minus strand of NC_143056.1, from coordinate 113,665,328 downwards.
TGTGCCTACGAAAGCTCATATATATTTGTTGGTCTCTAAGGTGCTACAGGACCACTCATTCAAATTTTTTTATAAAGACTCCTAGTGAGTTGACATCATAACCTCTACTGGGTCACCAATTCTCCTAATTTCAACAAACTATTCAATATTACAAAAGATTTCTAGTATTTTTAGCCAAAACAATAATGTCAGGGCACCTAAATCCAAGGTCACTATTCACTCGCTCTCTTCCATGACTTTCAGTCCCATCCTCCCATTCTAATGATCAAACTGCAAGTATGCAGCTGTCCGTCTGACCTTCCTTGCAAAGACATAACATTATTCCTCACTCGGTGGTATTTGTTTTTTCAGCTGCCAGTGGTTAAACATAAAAAATGGCTGATTGCGGTATTGTCAAATTCTGAGGTATACACAGGAATGTTAAATTAAGGGTGCAGGAGGGCAGAGGTAACAAGTCAGCTAACCTAACACAGGTAAATATTATCGGACTGCTCACCAGCCATACCTGGAGTCATAGAACTCACACACACAGAGACAGTCAAAAAGAGTAACCAAGTCACAAAAGGAAAAATAAACACTTATGTGCTCTACAAGGTCAATAGATTCCTCTGCAACAGCAACTGATGTAGTCACGCCTTAAGCGACCTGGCCTTTTTCTAACCAACTTGGCATTGTGTAAATATAGAACAAGCACTGTAAGTTCGGAAGCTAGTATTTCATAGAAATTGTCCTGCTATGGAGAGCACCTTCTAGCACAATATCTAATTTCCCCATGATTATTATATTTCTCCTGCGCAGGACACCCTCAAGCAGTTGCTATGTGAGTTGCAGAAGCACAACTGAGCTGTGGATGATGAACACTTGATAGATATATTTTTTAATTTAGATTTTGGCTACTAAGGGAAGTCCCTTTAGTAAGAGCCTCAATTTTTTTGCTTTTCCTGTTGAGATTTCATTTACAGGACCTTTGTAATTTGAATTGCTTTTATAAACCAGCTCTTTTCTTCATCTAGCACTGCTTCATTAGACTCAGTTTGGCCTGCTTCAGTAACATCTTTCACCTATTTAAGAGTAAGTTGAGGTAACAGGCTTTCATGTGTTTTTTTGCATCATACTCTGCTTCTTCTATCTGGCTGCTTAGTATCTTATTTTTCATCATTACATTTACATAGTCTTCTGTAACATACAGTCATAGGTTATTCTCTGCCTGTCATAGGACTGCTAGTAGTGTGGTAGTACACTCACCAGCCCGCATTAACATAATGATTTGTCTGTCTGCACTGCTGGATGGTGTGTCTCACACACTGACGTGTTTCTGATTAACTTGCTGTCCAATAGCTGATAGATTAAAAAGAACCATTTCTGGCTTTTCTTTATTAGTAGTATTTGTATTACAGTAGTGCTTATAGTCCTGGGGTGAGCCCCTCACCCTTGGAGCAATCTCTGTTGGCCTGGTGCAGTGTCACCATTGTGAATCTGTCTCACCTTTCCTAAAGTTTTAATAAGTCCAATGAGGCTTGTGTGGTGAACAACACCCCTTCGGATATCTTGTTTATTTAACCATAATGGCAGAACCTCACATGAATAGCCTTCAAAATCTCTAGGTGGAGAGAGAATTATGTCCAGAGTCTAGTCTACCAACCCAAGTTAGGTCCCAGATCTTGTATCAGTGAGGTCTTCATGGCCCAGAACCTTGTTCTGAAGTCAGGGGCCTCTTCTTACTAGTTGTGGCAGGGTCTCTTTAGTCAAGGTCCTCACAGAGGCGAGGCTGCAAAGGCCCTTCTTCAGAATAGCATAGAATTCCTCTTTTTTCCAGCACTTCTGCTGTTGCTTGGCAAAGTTTTTTATGGCAGAGAAATTTTTCTTAAACTTAGTATTCAGCAGCTCTTTTGTTCTGAAACTTCCCGCAGCATTCTTCCTTGGTTTTCCTTTTGTTGATGATCCCCCCTCAAGCTTCTCCCTAAGAAGCCTTTTTCTATCAGAGCTTTTGCTGCATCCTGGGAGCTGTTCCTTTCCTCAGGAGTCTTGATTTGCCTAGTGAAGCCCCAAAGGGACCAGCTTTCTTTTATCTTGCCTAGGTGATTCAACTACTTACCTGCCTTCCAGGAACTCAATGCATTAACTAGTCCCAGGTGAACTGAGTTGCCTTGTGAGGCCTCTCACAAGTGGGCTAAGCCCCACACTTTTTCAGAGGGCTAGCTACCCTGTGACAGGCTCCATTGTACTAGGAAGTATACATATACACAAACAGTGACAGTCCCCCAAACACTGAAGACTCACCATCTAAGGAGACAAGAGGTGGGTGGGAACACAAAGAAGCAGTGATGTGCCTGAGTTCACTTAGCATCAGGTCCATAGTGGACCCAGGATTAGAATTCTGGTCACCTGACACCAGACCAGCGTCCTATCCACCAGACGAGGCTGCTTTCTGGAGTTTGAAGCCAATGGGAGTTTTGCTGTTGACCTCAAGGGGAGCAGGAGCATGTTCTTAGTTCTCTAAGCAGTTGCCTCTGTTTTCGGGAGATGAAGATCCTGGTTTGAGCTATTTGAGCGAAAACATGAAAATTGCTGAATACAGAGCTAAAGCTCTATTCACTCAGGCTATTACTACACAGCATTTTTTTTTTGCAGAAGATGATATGCAAATAGCATGTTCATTTGCATATCTTCTTCCGATTCTTTTTGCGGAAGAGGTTTTGCTGCTAAAAAGCCCCATATAGATGGGGCCATTTGTTGGAAAAAACCTCTTTTCGCAAGATCCCTTATTCCTCAAAAATCAAGGTTTACAGGATCCATTTGCATATCCTCTTCCATTAAAAAAAAAATCCACAGTGTAGACATAGCCTCAGTTGTTTAGAAGAGAGATTGAACTGTGCTCCATCTCTGAGTCTTCCTTTTAAAAATCTGCCATGAATTCTGTTTGTCTGACTTTGGAAGGCTTTGGACCTATCTGCCTCACCTGGAATTGACCTCAATTAACCACATCAAGGTAAAAATGACTTGTGTCTTATCTTGATGTAAAATTCTAGTGCAGGCAACTATCTCAAATTAGCTGTGTCAATGTCAAAATACCCCTTTGTGCAACAAAGACAAAGCCAGAGTCTTTCTGCAGTGTGGTTTTGCTGATGGAAATCAGCATGGATGATTATGCTGCCAAATTACACATGTAGGACACTTCTGACTCCAAAGAAAGGACTTACAGAGGTGACACTGCACATGAAGTGTGTATTTATAAATCTATAAATAAATATATAAACTATTAATAAATGTTTTGTTAAATAGGGAATTGTCATAGATTATTATGGAATCAAGTAAATTGCTTATTGATCAAAGCCATGCGTATAATGTCTTCTACTACTCATGTCTGAAACATGCTTATGACATTTACTGATTCTTTATTAACCCTGTATAATCCATTTCTAAATGTATTCTTGACCAAAAAATAGCGGGGCAGGAAGCTTTAAACAATCTAGGATTAATTTCTTTACCAGAAATTACATTTTTAGTAGCCTTGGGGTCAGGAATAAACATTTACAGTGAAAGGACTTGAAAGTAGCAATTAGTGCAGACAAATACCAAACGTAGGCAGTAAAGAGGTAAATTGGAGTCTAAAATAACAATAATACTTTGAACGTATTTATTGCACTTTTTGATCGGGGATCTCAAAGTACCGTAATCAGTAATGGAGCCTGCCTGCAAGTCCTGTACATCTTCTTTTGAAGATGGGGGCATTTGAGGCACAGAAAAGGGGTAAAGTGCCAGATTTTCAAAAGAGTTTATTCTCCATAACTGGGACCAAATTTTCAGAAGTCCTCAGCACTCATATTGTGACACTTATGGCTAAATTGTCAAGAATTCAGCACCCAATACATTGAGCTCTAGTGAAAATCTGTCTACTTGTTTGGATCTCTAAATGGGAGCTGAGTTGCTTTGAAAATCTGACCCTGATTATGGGTAACTGTATCCTTTTGAAAAGTCTGGCCTTATCGAAAGTCATACAAGTGGGGCAGAACTTTGATTAGAATCCATATTGGCTCCCAGTTGGGGGGTTACAGCCATTATGGCTGGATTTTCAAAGGCTCCTAATGGAGCTAGGCGCTTGATGCTGTTTGAAACATAAGGTTTCTCTGAAAAGTCAATCCTTTACCATTAGGGCACCCTTGGCTTTGAGAGTTGTAGTCTACATTGAGTATCTTTGCAATAATGTTTGGAGAACTTGGAGTCATCTCATGTATCCTTCTGTGCTCATGCTTGGTTTACAATATAAGTTATCAATAGGCAGTTCTTAAACAACTTCCTCTAAGGCAGTGGTTATCAACCAGTAGCTCAGGATCTACTGGTAGATCTTGGAGCCCCTGACAGGTGATCCTGACTGGTTTGGCCTAAAGGCTATCAAATGCTGGCACTTCAACTGCCCCTCCCCCCACTGTTGCACATCTTCTGCTAACCCCCTCTTAAACCACAAGCCCCTGCCCTAACCCTGAGCCCCCTGGACCCAAAACTCCCTTACAGAGCCTGTACTCTGAACCCGCTCCTGCACCCCAATCCGCTGCCCTAGGCTCAGCTCAGAGCCCCTCTCACTCCAAATCCCTTTGCCCAAGACCATAGCCTGTGCCCCAACCCTCTGCCCCTGCCTGGTGAAAGGGAGAGAGGATGGGGGAAGGGAGGACGGCATGAGCAGGGGCTGGGCCTCAGAGAAGGGGTGAGAAGGAGGCAAGGCAAGGGTATTTGGGTTGAGGTGGATCCTGGATTGCACTTAAATTCAAAAAGTAATTTTGTGCTTAAAAAGGTTGGCGACCATTGCTCTAGGGGTTCACTGGATAGCAGGGATAGAATTAGCAGAGTAGCCCCCCATAGGTGGGGAATGACTGAGTGGTTTATCAACAAGGGATTTCAATTTCCTAGATGGAAACTGTTCTCTCCCTCGATCTGTATGGGTAATTTCAATTAGCACGACTGGGAGTTTTGTGTATGCACTAGAGGGAGAGTATGTCCTAAGGTTGTCAGAACGGTCAGGAAGGAAGTATCAGGGTGCCCAAAGAGGCAGAATGCACAGAAGGGAATCTGGAATAATGGTAGAGCTGCAGTTCTGTGCAGAAAGAGGCATGAGAGTAAAATATAGATTAAAAAGTCAAGATTGTTATAGCGTAAGCCCTGTGCAAAATACATGATGGAATTATTTTACCTTGCTAATTCAACCTCATTCTGTTCCTGCCTCCATCCTGTTATAAAGGTAAACATGTCCTTTGAGGGCAGCACTCCTAGCTGGTATGCCTCTGTCAGCTTTCCCCTTCCTACTTTCCCCACTTTTCCTTTCTGCTAGTTGAGTCCTCATCCAGGGCGGCTGGAGCGCTCACCCGCTCATGTTGTTTCAAATTACTAGGGTCCCCGGTTATGCTGCAGTCTCCAGGTGTGATGCACAGCCATTATGTTGAAGCCAAATGATTTGTGGGGTCTTTGGATCAGATCTTATGGTTTCATAAACTGCTAGCTAGGTCGAGGAACTCTCCTCTGCACTGTACTGAGCAAGCATAACTGCTGGTCTGAGATGTATTTGGTTTTTATAAGGTAATAGTCGATGTAGGTATAGCAACATCAATCTATCATGCTTGCTGGCTTGTACAGAGAAAATGTGGAGGGAAGTCATTAAAAAATCCCCCCCTTACCTCTGCTCTCCCTTGTTAATAAAACATAAATTTCGGGGGGGAAATAATGGCTGGTCCAGCAGGTCTGTGCTAGAAGGGCAAAGAGAGTCAGCAGTAGGCAGTGAAGCCCACACAGGGTACACTGAGAGCTCTGGATGAATACTGTATTGCCCTTGGAGCCCCTCCCCATTAGACTCTCCTCATGATGTTCTCCTCAGCCACCAGCTCCCTCATGCCTCAGAAATAGTCCCTGATTTTGATGGATTCAGAAAGTCTCTGTTGACCTTCTCTAGTCTTCAAAGGCTGCTTCCTGAAGAGATCTTGTAGCTATGGCAACTGGAGCCAAAATCCACAGCTCTGGGGGCAGTTTACATGCCTAATCACTGTTGCACATGACATTGAATATACTCAATCTTTCTCCCCACTACTTCAAGTATAGACTGGTTGGGCTCTCATCCAAACTGACGGGGTAGAAATTACACTAAAATGGCTGCTACTGGTTTAAAACATCACCTAGAAATTCAACAGAGAATGTACCAAAGTATTTTTGTCCGGGCACTGGGGTTGTCCATGGTTTCAGAACAGTTCAGGAAACTGAATGTTCTTGGTGGCTTCAGAAAAACTTGCAGGAGTCCAAATTGCTTTTCTTGCACAGGTCCAACACAAGCAGTAGCTATTACAGGCAGTCCCCGGGTTACGTACAAGATAGGGACTGTAGGTTTGTTCTTAAGTTGAATTTGTATGTAAGTCGGAAATGGTACATATTGTAGGGGAAACTCTAGCCAAACATTTCTCCAGAGCTCAGTTTTATTCTCCCACACCTCACTTCCCTCAGTCCTCTATTCTCAAGCTGAGGTGTCTGCTGAGAAAATCCGCTCCGCGTCTCCCTGGTCTGCTGGGGGGAAGCAGCTAGTGCGGGGTTGCCTCACCCCGTTTGTAAGTAGGGATCCGATGTAAGTCGGATCCATGTAACCCGGGGACTGCCTGTATTTTTATTTCTTGGCAACAGACAGAGGGACCTTTTGACATGCTATTATAAAATGTGTTATTTATTTTAATACATGAGGCCACCAGTCTCACTGGTTTGACCCTATGCACTCTGCAAGCAGGTATTCTGTAAGGGTCTACCATACTTGTGACCTGCAATAGTTTTGGCATTCCTGTTCTTGGCTATGATGCCAGATTCTGTGGTATGTTGAAAAGAGGCTTTGCCATCCGCACATGTATATTCAGAATCCAGACAATGTCCTCACTTAATAATGATCTTGAAGCCTGATGCTCCAAATAGATACTAACATTGTCTAGCCAAATCTTATCCTCCATTGCAGCATTAGATTTCCTTCCTCTTTTCCCCATTAATGAGGAAACATATGCTATATTTTACTTGGTTTAAACTTCTGAAACAAGCCCCGCCACAAAATATCACCAATAGGTATTTTGCTTTGGCCTTTCAAGTAAAAATAAAGATAACAAATCAAAATAATGAGGAGAAAGTAATTGCTTTCTTTTGTCTGTGCTATTCATATAAATGTTGCAGTTTAATTCATTTTAGAGGAGGCTTTGAAAAGCTTTCAAAAGCCAGTATTGAAGTTAGATCATCCCAATAGATATGTCTCAAAGCAGCTGTTACTAGAGTGCACATGAATAACACGAAAAATGTCTTCTAATTAGGTTCAAGTTTATCACTGTTCAATCTTACTATGATATTTCACCTCTATATTAAAAGCTTCATCAGAGTAATAAGGGAAAAGGGAGCAAGCATTTATCTATTGAGCACATTTTTTTTGCCTAATTATGTGGCACAAGTGACTATCAATGTAAGAAAAATTCACTCTGGCAACATCTTTCTCAAATCTAAATCTGTCCCCTAAAGAAACCAATTTACTTCTTGTAGTTTGTATCTGTTTCAATAAAATATTTAGATCCTAATCCTCCTTGCACTGAAGTCAATGTAATTGACTCCAGTGAAATAGGTTTTGACACTTAATTTGTGTAATCATACCTAGAAAAAAATCAAATGTAGTTAATGATAGGGTCAGATTTCATATGTGGTTGTCTAAAACTGTACAGGTTGTACCTCTCTAGTCCGGCACCCTTGGAACCTGACCGGTACAGAACCAGAGAATTTGCTGAACCATGGGAAGTCAACATTGTCTAGCAGCATTGCCAATACTTCCACTGCTTACTGAGAAGTGGAATGGGCTCTTACAAGACATTTAGGCTATGTCTATATTGCGCTCTCTTGTGCAAGAAAATATGCAAATTAGGCAAAGTGGTGAATATTGTCATGCTTCATTTGCATATTTAATGAGCTGCCATTTTTGCGCATGGGGTTTTTGCACAAAAAGAAGCTGTCTACATGGCTCCTTTTTGCGCAAAATCCCCCTCTTGTGCAAGAGCCATTCTGTCACTTTTTTTTCAGGCAGAATGGCTCTTGCGCAAGAGAGGGGTTTTGTGCAAAAAAGGAGCCATGTAGATGGCTCCTTTTTGCACAAAAGCCCCTTGCGCAAAATGGCGGCTCATTAAATAAGCAAATGAGGCACAGCCATATTCACTGCTTCGCTGCCTCTGCATATTTTCTTGCACAAGAGAGCGCAGTATAGATGTAGCCTCAGGGGTAAATTTGAACTAAATTACAGCACAGAACCCTGAGAGCCAGGGCTGGTGGCTGTGAACAAACTTTATAGGACCATGTGAAACTCGGCCACACCCGTGGTCTCCCACACTCAGGACATCCGGCTAACTAAAATCATGCCAGACCACGTATGTTGCTGGACCAGAGTGCAGTACTAGAGAGGTTCAACCCGTACTACGTAAGAAGTGCATGGTGCAGCACAAACCCACATTTGCACAGGCAAAGTAGGGGTTTACACATTCAAGTACCTGCCTGCAGCCTTACTTACCAGGTGACGTAAAAGCCTGAACCGCCCTTTGCACATGATTTTGGTGTATGCAAGCAGTGAATGAACATTTGGGTAAGCAGTAGAAATTAGGCATCAGTGTTTGAAAATTCTCTTAAAAATTCTCTTTGTTGTTCTTAAAAGTGATTAAAAATTGACTAGTTAAGTGCAACAATACCACAGCCCCTCCCCACCACCTAATTTTTAAACATATTAAACAGGGATGGAATAGAAAAAGCCTATCAGAGTCCTTATGATACATAGAAGATTTGCAAACTTATAATTGGTTGTGTCTAGTGTAAGGGCAGAATTTTCGAAGGGCGAGCACTCAGTGTTTTCTGAAAATTGGGCTTTTTAAAAAAAATGTCTGAAGCTGGGCACCCAAAAACACAAGTAACTTTTGCAATTTCTGCCCAGAGCATTTCTACAGTTATGCAAGCAAAGGGAGAAAATGTATCTCAGCTCCCACTATAAATTATAGGCCATTACAAACCATTGTATTTATTCTTTTTCTTTGAGCATTTAAAATGCACTATCCAAACTGAAAATGTTATCCTTATTCACATATTTCATATTTGCATGAAGGAAATTTAATAACTGAACAGAAGCACTCCAGAAATGTAAATTTAGCATAGATCTGTTTGTTCTGCAGAATTCCAAATGGACCTTTTCATTTTTGTGCTAAACGCCTAACCATGTTTATTGGAGCCTTTTATTGTAATCGTCATCAAAGTGTGTTGTTCACTGACTACTGGGTTGACAGAAAGGCTGGTCAATAATTTTAAAATGGGGGCCACTTTATAAATTTCTTAAGTGGCCCCAGGCAATTCCAAGGGGGCAGGGCCTTACTTCTCGTGCTCCCCTCCCACAGACCCTGATGGGGGTGAGCATGAAGTTTCCTCCCCCCCATCCCATCCTCAGCACCTAGAGATGGGTTCAACCTAACCTGCTAGATTCTGAGGAAGTTTGAATTCAGATCCATGATCTTGCAGCATCTGTCTATGATGTACTGAAATGTAGATCTCAAAACACTTAAACCTGGGGAAAAATTTGCTTTACATCCAAATTTGGTGACTTGGCTTTATCTGCCTGCAGTCTGAATGTCTTCTGCTACATAGCTAAAGGTAATGGAGTTTGGGAAATGGATTTCTTCTTATAGAGTCTGATTGTGGCCCCATATACACCATTGTTCCACCCAACCATTTTCTGACATGGATCCCCAAAGTTATACATCTAATGGTAATTTTAAATTGCCGGTCTGAAATGAATGGCAGCTGCAACGGGGCTCTGCACTTCTGATCAATCACACCATTTACTTACAGCTTCCTAAATATAGATGTAAGTGTTTAACTCAGGGCACCCAAGTTCTGAAAGTTCTGGTCTGAGCGATTTATCACAAACACAAGCTGTGGCAGAGGCAAAAACAGAAGATTGATTCCCAGAGTTCTGGTCTTGAGAGTTACCATAAGATCGAACTTCTTCAAGGGATGGATGTGCACACACACAGAGTTGAAGAAAATAGAAAACTAACTTGCAAAAACAATTCCCCTTTTTTTGCCTTTTAGTTTCAACACTTCTGAGTTGAGGTCATCTTGAGTTTAAAGACTTATTTCTGAGATGCACCCCACCATTGTATATTCTTTCTTTCCCTTTTAAAAAGCACTACACCCTACATAAAACAAATGTGTTTTACAAAGAAACTAGCCAAGACATTCCTGTCTCCTTTTTTATTTCTTTAAATGCATCATCCTGTTTGCAAGAATTCTTAAGGCCATGATTGACTGCTAACAACAAAACAATACTCTAGTACAAGCATGCTTACAGCAGATTTGCTATCAGTGCAAACTGTTGATGGAATCAGTTCAATGAAGCAAGACTATTTTAGTTCACTTTTCCCTATGGAGAGCCATATTCCCATCAGTCCCATCCTGCCTGACAAAATTATGTAACCAGCTGTACTACAGTATCTTTTGCCTTATTCTGTCCTCTTGTGAATAAATACATTTCCTGCCCAAATATTACAGTCTGGTGGGGGCACTCCTGAGACAGAACACAAGAAAGCTAGAGTGATTTTTAACCAGCAAAAGACCTACGAGTTTGAGGGTCTTCAAATCACAAGCCAGAATTCTAGTAAGCTGATGAACTAAGTCTTGAATCCAATTCTACTGCTCAAGCAAGCCATGTTGCTTTGGAATCTTTTCACAGCTGGGAAATAGCATTCACCATGTGATCAGGAGGAGGTAGTAATATGTACAATATCCGAGGGAGGTGCGACCTATTCTATAATGATCGCACAAAATTCAACATTGCAAAGCCATTATTATTCATTCATTAATCAATATCTCATATATTGCATTATATATTGATACATCATTTTAATATGATATATGATAACATTCCTCCCCCCTGGGAATTTATATGCAAAAAGTGCTATGAGAGGCTAAGCATCCCTTGGGAGAAGTTTTCACCCTAAGCATCCATGCAGGACTTCCCAAGAGAGGCAGTAGGCACTTACTTCTAGGATCAAGATTAGAAACAAGAAAGAGGAGTCTTTGTTTATTGCTCTATCCACTAGGCGAGGTTGAGAATAAAGAGGCAAGCTAGGAAAGATAAAGATTTTTGAATGTGCCTAATGGATTTACCCCATTTGCCCTTCATTTTTTATAAGATTTGTGCTCCTAAATCCCCTAAGACTTTTGGTAAATGTGCATTGGTAATAGCTGATAGCTGGAACCATGGGAAGAAATGCGAGCATAGAAAGAGAGCAGAGAGAGAACCAAGAATAGAGCCCTAAAAGAATTCCAACAGAGAGGAGTATGAGGATGCAGAAGGAGCATTCAGCAAAGTAGACAGAGAACTAGCAGAACACAAAATAGCATTGAGCTAGACACCCTATTACAGGAGTCTCTTTTAAGTGTAATCATCTTCGTATAGATACGAGCAGGATATATACAAAATTGCTGTAAAAACATCTAAATTATACATGATGTGATGGATTGATTATATTTGATTATGTTGATTATGGCTATTAAAATAATTTTGCCCTGATGAAAAAAAAATTATATCCTCAGTTTAATTACAAATTTCCAAAATGCAGGTTCAATAAATTGTGGCACTTCTCTGCTGAAAAGTTCTAATCAAAGAGACACATAAATATATATACATATTATTGACTAGAACATTCAGATCAATTTTTCACTGGGTACCGGGACAGAACTCACTCCAGGTTATATATGATCATATATACAAAGACAGACATGATAATGTAAAGAAGAGTCCAAAATCTTTCAGAAGTTCGTTTCAGCACCATGTGCAGTTTGGAAGGCTGATTCAGTAGTTAGGGCAATTGCATAGAAACTGCAAGACATAGGTTCAGTTCCCTCTGTCACAAACATTGTTGTGCAAATTTGGGGAGGTTGCTCTTTCTGTGCCTGTGTTACCTATGTGTAAGATAGAATAATGCTACTTCCTGAAACAGGATAGCTAGCTCATTAAATTAAATTGGGCTTCTCTCTCCTAGTCCAGTCTAGGTGTATCCTACTTTGGGGCAATGCAGAGGGTGGGTTTGTCCCTGGGAGAAGCTTGAAGGGAAGGCCACAGTCCAGATTCCTGAGTGAGGGCCAAGAACCCAGAGTTTCAAACAGGAGAGAGTACAGAGTTTGTGGAGTAAAGAGAGTTGAGAGGAAGAGCAGAGCTGGGCTGAGAGTTTCAGGGAAGCGATGCCCTGAAGGAGGGAGTGGTAAAAGTTCCTTGGTTGAGTAGTGGAATGAGATCCAGGTGGTGAAAGCAGGAGGGCAGTTAGGGGTTATCTACAAACTTCCCTAGGCCAGAAAGCCACAACTGGAGAGGGCCGAAGGCTGAGAGAACTAGAGGAAGATGGCTGCTGGGGGGCCAGAGAAGGCTGAAGGTTGCAATGTGGGGAGCCTGCTTAATGAACCCTATCTGAGAATGAAATGGTCAGAGAAACATCCCCATTAGAGAGGCTGGGGCCAGGTGAGGTAAGAGAGGCTGGGGCCATGCTTGCTGTTGGATAAAGTTATGGTGTAGACGGTGCTTGGGGGGAATCTGATTTAGGGACGTGGTGACTTTTGATTATAAATTACCGGTAACCCTGCAAAAAAAGGTTATTTAGGGCTGGAGTGAGTTTATTTGAGGAATCAAGAGAGAAAATGAGGTCAGGACCCCTTGCAGGGCTGCCACAAGGCCATGAAGGGGTGCTTGGGAGGAGCCCAGGGGCAGATTTAGAATGAAACATACTGTGCCCTGGCACGGGCCTCCCATCAATATGGATCCCGCAGGGCGGGGCAGTCCAGCACCGGGTTTGTCAGTCCCCTGCACAGGGGGATGGTCCCTCTGCAGAGAGGTTTGTGGAGAGTGGGGCAGGAGACCAGGGAGACTCACCTGCAGGCTGCAGCCTCAGGAAAGCCAACAGGAGGCAACAAGCAATGCAAACAGGGTCTGGAAGCCTTCAGAGGCCGCACCGCCGGCTGGAGAAAAGCAGCGCTTTGAAGCAGGAAAATGCTGTTTCTGTCCAACTGCCAGCTGTGTAGCTACCCACTGCTCCTCTGGAGCCTTCCAGCCTGTGTTCATGCTGCTGGCTGCCACTTGATGAGTGGCCGGGGGGGGGGGGGGGGAGAGGAGGAGAGCGGCCAGCTGCAGCAGCCCCTTGGGAGGTGGGGGTGTGACTGCACAACTGGCAGGAAAAAGCCGCACTTTGAACAGGAAAGCGGCACTTCTCTCCAGCTGTGTGGCTGCGCTGCCCCCTCCTCCTGAGTCCTCCAGCCCCTGTAATGTTGTGCTGCTTTTGGCTGCCATCCAGTGAGTGGCTCCTGCCCACGGGTGAAGGGGAGAGTGGCTAGCGGATGGGGAGCCCGGGGCAGGGAAGGGGGCACTCAGGTGGCCATTGGAACTGTGTGCCCCCTCACCTTCAAGTGGAGCACATGTGGGTCTCTGCCCCACTTCTCCGGGCCTGCCAACACAGGGCCACTGAGGCTCCTGAAGCTGGCATCTGTGGCCATGGAGATCTTTGTATCTCCTCTCTCAGTCTTCTCCAGCCTCACCATGGTGGCTCTGCTCCTGCGCTGGGCCCCCGGCTCTATCCCTTCCCCCAAGGCCCTGCCCTTCTAGGGGCCCAGACCTGCTGCCCCCACCTCTTGCTCAGGGGCCTGACTATTCTGTCAGCAGCCCTGTCTGAAACCTTAGTTCCTGTGCCTGTGGCCCACACCCGGTCTGGACCAGCACCTAGGAGAGACGGGGGGCTGGCTTTCAGTACCACACTATTAAAAATGTTCCAGTGCCACTGGTGTTAAACCTAACTGGGAAATGTGTGGTCCAGACCACAGGCCAACCAGGCCCAGCACAGCTACAGCCCTGCTCTTTCAGACATTTTTAATCTGCTTAAAGTCAAGGTCAGCTTTTTAGCAATAATGAAGCAATACTATGAAACGATACAAACACACAAAAAATATTGAAGGTGTGGCAAGAAGATGAAGCTGAGCAAAAAGACAGTTTGTCATCTTATTTTAAAAATCTTGATGTATTGAATAGGGGTCATTCATCAAAAAGTATCGGTGAGGAAACATCTCAATTATCTGATCAACTTGGGATATTGTGACGACTGCAAAAGTTGAACAAGAGGACTCTGAAGTGGCGATGGAACTACCAAATCTTGGTACTTTTGTTGAAGTAAGGAAAGAAACTTATCTAGAAGACATTGAATTATGACCAAAATTTAATTGGATATGATAGAACATATCTTAGTAAATAAACACAAAAACATAGGTAATATGGAAAATTTGAGAAAAGAGTATGAAGTTGGAAGACGAAAGCAATTTAGAGGTCTTTATGAGTCCCATTTTCTGAGAATGTAAAAAAATGGGATCAAAGAAATGAGAAATTGGTTGATTTTTTTCAGAAGTCACCAATGCAGTCTACTGTTATGTTTGCAAATTATTCCTTGACCAAAGTAAAGGAAAACAAACATTTGTCGATGGGCACTCTAGTTGGAGAAATGTTGCAAGAGATATTGCTATCATAAAAATTCCAAAGTTCACATTTATGCTGTAAGATTTATGTGTAAGTTTGTTCAAAGATGTAAATTATCCAGAAGAATTGATTCTGTGTTATTGGCTCAGTTTGAGAAGGAGTGTTCTTATTGGAGGAAAGTGCTTAGACGTGTTGTTGCCACAGTGAAACTGCTGTCGTTTTTGGGACTATCTCTAAGAGGACATGATGAGACATCAGTGTCAAATCAAAAAGGTAATTTTTTAATTTGTCTTGAATATCTTAGTGAATTTGACAATTTTCTTAACGAACATTTGAAAAATTATCAGTATTGTGGCTCAGAGAAGGCCAGCTTTTTAATACACCAGACCTACAATGAATTCATTACTATAATGGCAAAACAGCTCAGAAACCAATTCACTGATGACGTAAAGGAAGCCAAGTACTATTCCGTAATAGTTAATTCAACACCAGATGTGAGTCACGTAGATCAATTAACATTAATTTTAAGATATCTGACCGGTAATGGTGACATCATAGAGCAATTTCTTTGTTTTGTCCCACTTAAAATCCCACACTTCTGAATGTCTAGAGACAGCAGTTGTGAAAATCATTGCAAATTTAGGTTTGGACATCAAATATTGTCATGGACAGAGCTTTGATAATGCCACAAATATGACAGGAAAATTAGGCAAGACCGAACAATGCAAATCCCTCTGCCTTTTTCATACCATGTTCCAGCCATTCCTTAAATTTAATCTGCAATACTGCAGCTGCATCTTGTGAGGGAGTTACACATTTTTTTGACTTTGTTCAAAACATGTATGCTTTTTTTTTTCAATTTTCACACATCGGTGGAGCATGCTACAGTCAGGCTTGGAGCAGGTAAATGGAAAACATTTGACTGTCAAAAGGATTTGTGATACCAGGTGGTCTTTTCGTGCAGATGCTGTTTTGGCTTTGAAAATGAGCTGTGATGTTATAAAGAGAACCTTGTAACACATAGCCACATCAAATTCTGAAAAACCACGTGAAAATGAAAGCAAAATCCTTAGCAGAAAAGTTTGAAAAGTATGATATTGCTGTTTTTACTATTTTGTGGAACTATTTATTTCAAAGAATTATTGCAGTCAGAAAATCACGGCAAAAAGTTTATCTAAATGTATTGAATGCTGCACAATTGTTAGCCTCAGTTACAAGTTTTGTCATGGAAGTTTGAAATGACTATAGGTCCACGGAAGCAGAGGCACTGACATTAACAGAAAATGTAGGTTCCTCTGATATATTTGATAAGAAGCATAAAAACAAACCAGGAAGTTTTCTTTTTGATGAAACTAGACACAATGAAATTAATTTAAAAGGGAAAGAGAAGGTCATTGTTGAGACCGTCAGTGTTATTTGTGATACAATAATAATGCAATTGCAGAACAGAGGTAAATCTCTAAAGAAAACTGTTGATTTATTTTGCATGTTTTTGACAGAAGTATGGATGAAGATGCTAAAAGCCACTACAGTAAGAAATTATGTGAATTCTACCGAGAGGACATAGACACAAATCTTTTTGAAGGTGAAAGTAAAACATTTCATTCATTGTATTGAAAATGATGAGGTCTGTGCTTCGAGGTCACCAGTTGATTTGTATACACTTGTACATGACAGTTTGCAGACAACCTTTCCAAATGTAGAAACCATTCTGAAAATATTTTTAACAATGCTTGTGACAAATGCTTCTGGTGAATGTTGTTCTTCTGTATTGAAATGAGTTAAAATTATTTGCAAAATATGATGTCAGGAAGATTTGACAAGTTCAGCAATATTAACAAGTGAAAGTGCTTCTTTACAAAATATTACTTATGATGATTTAATTGACGATTTTGTAAAGAAAAAGTGTAGAAAGAAAGCCATCTGAATAATTTTTTTTTCAAATTGAAAAAAGTTTCTTTAGAGAGGAAGCTAACTTTTATTTTTCCATTCGTAGATCATCTATACATTTTATTTTTATACATTTTTTATGTTAGCTTAATGCAAATACAAGCTTTCATCAAGACCAGAAGTTCTCAAACTGTGCTCTGAGAACTCCATGCAGGTGGACTGAGGAAAGGTTTTATGTTTTTTTTATAAAGTGCTCTTATCCAAAGCACTTTACAATAGTTAGCTAATGGTACAAACAATATTTGGAAAGATCAATAAGAGCCCCTCAGCAATTTTCAAGTGGTCTGTGGGGAAAAAGAGAATATAAAAACAATCAAGGTACCTCGCTTTATTTTCATTTACTTTTTATTACTTATAATATAGGCAGAGGAGGAAGAAAAAAAGAAGGAAAAATGGGAGAGGCAGGAGGAGTGAATGTTCTCTTTCTTGGCTAGGTCCCCAAGAGGACCCCAAAACTGAAGTTGAGCACAGGGCCCCACTAATTCTCATTCTGTCAGTGGAGGAGCCATACATTTATGCTTCTCTGCTTTACAGAAGAGTTTTGAGAATAAAGACATTAAAGACAGTGAAGTGCTTTGAGATCTAATGAAAAATGTTATACATGAAATAGGCATTGTTGTTTTAAAAGTGATAAAATTGCTAGATTATGAGGGGATATGTGAAAAGGGAACCAACAGAGAAACTTGAATAATTAGTATCAGTGACTATTACATTTGCCAGTCATTTAATGACAAACACTCTTTCCATATAAAGTAATGTATATTTGTATAATGTAGACCAGTGTTTCTTAAACTTTTTAAGACCAAGAAACACAAACCAATAATTTTTTTTTATGAGGAACACCAAGGATTTTTTGTTGGGGGAAAAAAAATGTCGGGGGAAAACGGGCCGGGGGGAAAGTTATTGAGGGAAAAAAAGGGTCAGAGGATTTTTTTTTCCTCAATAAAAATTAGCCTGCCCCTGTAAGGGTGGCCATTTTGAATTCTGTTGTTCTCCGTGGCACACCTCCAACTGCCTGTGCCATGGAATACAGTTTAAGAAACACTGATGTAGACAGTGTATACACTTAAGTGCAGTAGAATGTGGGAGTTATGAACACCTTGGGAATGGAAGTTTTTCATAACTAAACAAAATATTATGGTTGTTGTTGCAAAAGTTGACAGCTGACCATGACTTGACACAACTTTGAAACTTTACTAGGCGGAAGAAAAATGCTGCTTTCCTTTTATTTTTTAAGTAGTGTATGTTTAACACAGTACTGTCCTGCATTTGCATTTTGTTTTGTTGTCTCTGCTGATGCCTGATTGCATGCTTCTGGTTCCAAAAGAGCTTTATGGTTGACCAGTCAATGTTATCTCTGGTGTTCATAACTCTGAGGTTCTACTGTACAGCTTTTCTAGGTATTAGACCTGTCCTGGCCGCTAACAAAGCTGGCCTTTGGTGCCATACTTCTGTGAGCACTCTGATATAAGCATGAATGGAGCAGTGTCAATACATTTCTTAGGATTAACATGACAAGGAAGACAAACTGCCACTGATATTTCATATTATCACAAAAGCCATTGACTTCAGTCAGATGGAAAATGCAAACTCTCTTACCGTAAATTAGCGTATATAACCCATGGGTTACACATGTTTTTACAGACCCTGCCTCCCCGTCCCCCCCGCAGGGTATACATGGCCGCGGGGTGTACACATTTATTTTTACTCATGGGGCTTGTGGGCTCTCCATTCCCCCGCCTGGAGGAGAATGGGTTGTGCCTTGCTGCGGCTGCACAAGGCCTGGGGGTGAGTGCGGCTCCCCTCCCGCAGGCCGTCCAGCATGCCTGTGCTGCGCTCTCTGCTCTCCTGCCCAGAAGAGGGTGGGTTGTGCCTGTCTGCAGTTGCACGGGGCCTGGGTGTGAGTGTGGTGAAAGTGGTGAGTGAATGAATGCAGAACCCGCGGGCTTACATGTCCGCAGGTAATCTAAAGGTTCTTTTACACAAAAAAGAAAAACTGCAGGTTATACACGGGTGTGGGTTATACATGGGTGCGGGTTATATTCGCTAAACTATGGTATATTGACTAGGAAAAACATTTTGGACTTACTTTATTGGCAAGCGCTTTGTTGCCAAATAGCATCTTTCCAATTTTCTTTCTAGTGCCTCTTACTGTGAAATCCGAATATGATGGATCGTCTTCTCTGCCTCCCTACCTCCCCCAAGCTGGTCCCAATCAATTAGAGAGAAGGCAATTGACTTTAGTTATTATACAGAGCTGGGAAGGAGATGGGGCTTCCCATAAAGAGTGGCATGAACCCAGTTGGAGGAGGGAGACCGATAAGAGAAGAGTTGGGGGGAGCCTTCTCTCTGGGCAGCAGCCAGATAATAAAAGGCCAAGACGCATGCTGGGGAGAAAAGTGGAGAAGTTACTCCCAGGGTGAGAGAAAAGGCTGATTGGAGCCATGAACCATGATGAGCCACAGCCTGTCGGAGCCACTGAACAAAGGGAAGCAAGCCCCTGGCCTGCGGGATTGTTTGAGGCACAGGAGCCCAGGGATGAAGCGTGGAGGCTGACTGTAATAGATGAAGCATGAATCTATGGGCTGAAGGTTTGGTTGTCTGCCAATTTTTGTTGGGTTTTGGTAAAAGATTGTGGGTACATCTACACCGGGCCTCGTGCTTGCTGCCCCGGCTCACCCCCACAAAGCCTACAGCTCTGCAGCCAAGAGTCTCGGAATGTGGATCTCCAGGTTTGGGCTTGTGATACAGCACTAAGAATAGTTGTGTGGATGGTGAGGTGAGTGACTCTCCCACTACATTAGCACAAGTGAGTTTTTTAGACAGGAAAGAGTGGCTATCCTTGCCCTGTGGGGTAGTGCCAGTGCAGAAACAGAATGCCACCTAAAGCTCTCATGTCAGCACACAAACCTTCCTTCCTTCCCTAATGCCGTTCCAGTTCGCAGGGGCAGGAATTACCGTCGGAAGGCTGACCGAAGAAATGGGTTTTGCATGTTGCCCTGCAGATGCTGAGATTTGTTGTCCCTCTGATCTCTCCTGGAAGCGAGACCTCCCTTTGAGTGCCAACCACAAACATCTCTAGCTCCTCTGTATGAATATTGCCTGAAACACTTTCAGTTCTCTCAGCTCAGCTGATGACCATACCAGCCAGACCCACATTAATGCCACCCTGGGTGATAGGACCTGGAGCTCCCTGTCCCTGCCCCTGGAATGGCAGTGGCTTATGTTCTACGTTACTTTCCAAAAAGGCAGGCACAGTGGTCTGGGTGCCCTCTTATTCTCTACAGGAGCAGCAAAAGGAGCTTCCTTTCCCTGGAGCAGCAAGGGCATTTCAGAGTCAACTCTAGTACTTAATCAACAGCCCTAGTATAGCCACATGGGTAGGCTGGGGTTTATGCAGTCTTCTCCTCATGCCACAGAGTCCTTTATTGAGTTGCTGTTGGTAGGCATCCCAGTAACATCCCACTGAATTGCATGATACAGCTCATGCCTGTCATAGCTACTGTTTCAGGCTGCCTGCAGACTCAGGGAGATATTGCTGCAGTGGTTACACCGGAATCATATTTAGAAGTTAAGCACCAGAGCAAGAATGCTTTTTTGGAGAAAAGAGAGCTTCCTCTGCTTTAAGGAGAAAGGTGAGGGTGAGGGGGACCTAAGTTTGTCAGGTTTCATTTACATAAGCAGTTCTGTATCGTGCATTATGCGGTGGCGTTTGCCTGTGTTCTGTTTTTAGCAATGATACTTCTTCAGCTGGCTTCTGGGGAGTGATGCAAAGTAGTTAGAGTTTGCTTCAAGGATGTCTGATCTTAGGGAGAAAACAAGAATGTCTCTGCGTTGTGTGGTTTAAAAAAAGCGTTCCTGGGGAAAACTGTGAGGAATACAAATATTTTTAAGCCAAATCATAAGGCATTGTGATTTAGTGAGTGAGGCACTCTCCAGCTCCAGCCCTGGGTCTGCTATTGACTCACTGTATGGCTAGGATAAGCCTATTAACCTTTGCATAGCTTGGCTTCTCTCTCTGTGAATTATTATTTACTGTTAAACTAGAGCATAGAGGTCCTAACTGAGACTGGAGCCCCCTTGTGCTAGGCACTGTCCATATGCAAAGAGTGAAATAATCCCTGGTCTAAAAGACTGCCTATTTTCTCTGTGTAGTCTAAGGGCAAGAGAGAAAACAGAGGCACATAATGACTGGCACATCATCACAATATAGGTTAGTGGCAAAGCCAGGATTAGAATTGAGATCTCATGACATCCAATTCAGAGCTCTCTCCAATCGAGCGTACTGCGTAAGACTACTTACTCTCTCACAGGGATGTCATGAGGATTAATTAGTTAATCTTCACGGGGCTCTTTGAAGACGTAAAACCATGCAAGAATTCCAAGTATTAATAAGCAATGTAATAGGAAAGCACAGTAATGGATGGATGCTAATGAGCAGGAAAGAAGCTGACAGGAGCTTAAAAGGTAAATAGATGTGTTGATGATTTGTATCCACAGTTGTCCCCGAAGTTATAAGCAAAAATATTCAGATTCTTGGAATTTAATCCATTTTGGATGGGATTGCTGACGAGCTCGGTTCTGACCTGACTCTGCTTTCAGTGAAGTCAATGGGATTGGGGGGAGGGATAGCTCAGTGGTTTGAGCATTGGCCTGCTAAACCCAGGGTTTAAACCCAGGGTTGTGAGTTCAATTCTTGTGGAGGCCATTTAGGGCAAATATTTGTCAGGGATGGTACTTGGTCCTGCTCTAAAGGCAGGGGACTGGACTCAATGACCTTTCAAGGTCCCTTCCAATTCTAGGAGATAGGCAATCTCCATTTTATATATATATTTAAGAACTAGGCCAACACTGAATTATAATGAAAATGCTACTCTTTATTGACAAAGTTATGAGTTAAGTTATTGGGTAGTTGGCCTTAAAATACAAAGGAGTAAGAGAACAAAAAGGGTGAGCTACATAGCTGGTGGGTGCCTCAGTTTTTGAGCTACACAGCTGGTGCCTCAGTCGAACGTTGTTGCACCTCATACTTAGATGTGAAAGAAATCTACATCTTTGCAGACCCTTTCCTAGTCCATTGGATGCTTTGTGCATGTCCTAACTCCTTAAGAAAACATTTGTAAAATTCCTGTGCTCCTTATTTATTGGCAAATGAAATCTTTAGCTGCTGTGCCTTCCATATAATTAAATGTAATTTTTTTCACTGCAATAAAATATTAATTGTAAAACCTCAACACGACTGAGTAATTATCAACTAAGTAGCAGCTAATTAGCATCCTGGACCAAGTATGGAACTCTGCCAGGCCTGGAACTGTATCCAATAAATCACTACCCTTTCACTTCTCTGGCCTTCCATCTTAATGGTTCCATCTTAAACAATCTAGGCTAAAGGTATCCTTCATTTTTTTTAAAGAACTCTAGTCACAGATTCTTAGGGTTGAATTCTTAAAATCTCCCAAGCTCAGTAGTACAGCAGTTGTTGTTGTTCCTAGAAAAATACACAGTGGGGTTCACTTAACATTCACAGATGAAAACTTCACACAAATCACTGTGGTTTTTCCTTTAGGACTGTGCATAAATTTATGTATTAGACATAAATGAGCATGTCCGTCACTTCTGTCCTTAGATGGGGCTGCTGCTTCGGTATCTCTTGAGGCATATACCCAGCTGCTGCACAAAGTGATGCTGGTTACTCTATTGTTGGGAAGTCTTCCATCTGATGCAATTCCCCAATATGGTGCCATTTTTCAAATGCAATGAATGACCCTGATCACATCTGAAGTCCCTAATCACATCCAGATAATAAAGAGCTTATGTAACTTGTTTTTTCCAAGAGAGGAGGTGTTAGAATCAATGGAAGGAAGAGTAAAAGACATAGACCCAAAACTTTCAACATAGAGCTGTCTGACACTAATCATCTCAGGAGAAGGTGCTTTCACTTTCAAAGATGTTGACTCTGAACAACCCCTGAGGTCAGTGGGAGCAGTGTCTATTTTCTTAAGTGACAAAGTGACTTAGGAGCCTAAGTTTTACAGAAAGTCAGTGGCTAAGTCATCTTGACACTTCAGAAAATGTTTATCGTAAACCTTTCACAGAGCTATCAGCTTATCCATTCTCCACAGAATCAACATTTTCCCACAAATTTCTTCAAAAAAAACAGGATTAACACTTATTCTCCCCCTCTCTAGTTTCCTAACATCCCGGTCAATATTCCTCTAAGCTTTTCCATCCATATGCAGAATAATTTTATATACACTGAGGCATGTGTGAATGTGCACCACTAATAGAAACAGAACAGCACACAGCTTTCAGGGAACACTGACCCCAGCTAAGGATTGGAAAATATTTCCTTGTTTGCTGTATAGGATGCGTTTTGTGCCCTGAAGACTCTTGGGTTTTGTATTGAGATATAATCCTGGGAAGCAGTTAGAAACCCTCCCCCCTCTGGATAACTGCCTTTGTAATTCTCTCAAGTGAGATGTCTGGAGTTTGAGGGAGTAATTAACAGTTTGCCATCAGTGATTTTCCTCAACCCTACTGTTAGCTTTTCTTGGTTCAAGATTTTTGGACATCTTATTTTAAATGACAAATTTAACTTGGTGAACTCATCTGAAGTCACAGAACACATTTGCTACATGGGGAGAAGGATCGAAGCCCTACATTGCTTGGGACACATTTACAAAAGATTTCAATTGACAGTTGTTAATGGTAGCTATAATCCAGTGGGGTGCTCCTATGACAGGACTGTTCCAGGCCTAGAGTAGACTTTCTTCTTATCGTCTCACTCTCAACCTGTCTCTTGTGATGATCTGTAGGTTTCCATGGCCCAAAAGCCAAATTTGCTGGTGTCTCTGACTGCAGCAGCATATGGGCTCTCTTTTAACTCTGGACACCAACATTTTAAAATGTTAGATGCCTAATTTAGACATCTATATATAAATGTCCTGTTGCCCCAGAACGCGAGCTGAAATGAATAAGCTACTTTTTGTTGAGGGCCTTACTTTACATTTGAAAATTTTGGCTTGAGAACTGAGCCAGTATTTAGTATCGTATGGTGTGTGAGCTAGTTCTGTTGCCAAGGCGATGGAGCCCATTGGATAAATATCTGAAATAAATACATGTTATATGGATTTTGGTAGTTTGTTCAATGTCAATTGCTGTAACGCTATGCTAAATATCTTCAGGGAAATTATGTTGGTGTTCATAGCAGGGTTTGGACAGCTTATGGGAAACTGGGACATCCCTTTTCCAGCTAGTCCATTCATAGATCAGAGGGGAAAAAGGCACAGTCCTCTGACATAAAGATGGACTAGATCCTCAGCTGCTGTATATTGGGATGATTCCATTGACTTCAATGATGCAAAGCTGATTTATATCCACAAAGGATCTGGTCCTATATCTCCTAGAAGAAAAGGCCACACATACAGTATATTAGCAGAGAGATGAGTGTTTGCTTAATAGAATGTTAATTTTGGAATTAAGTATAGTTATTCATAACATCTGTGCAGACTCCTGAGTAATGTCTTATCATCAGCTGATTCTCCATAGGCTTCCTGAGAGCTACATCTGAACCCATTGGTCAAGTAGACACATTACTCTAAAGAAAAAATTAATGCACCTGCATATTTAATCCTCCTTTTTGTGTATTTATATGCAGTGAGGAAGAAAGCCAGTATTTTTTTCTTTCTTTATGCTGCAAATAACATATCCGCATAAGGAGCACAGGTGACCTTCCTCTATTTAGGTAGGACCCACCTTATTATGACTACAGAGAGGCAATATCATGGTCACTTAATGCAGTTATGTGATGACAAGACAACTGGTTTATCCATGTAGTGAGTGAATGTTTAACTCGGGACAGAGCCTCATTCGTTACAGAGTACCGTGTTTGTGTACTAACTCCATGCTCACATGTTCTAAAGTATTGATTTAGCACACTGTAATTGGGCTTTGATCCTGAGTAGTGCTTGATTTATATTTCATTTAATTTTAGCTCTTAACGGTTATGTTGTCTTAAACAATTCTTGAATAATATTTAACAATAACGTTGTTTAATATATTTGAAAGTCATCTGTGATTTGCATAGATTCAGAAACAATTAATTTAATCTGGACATAAATGGGATGAGTTTGCTATTTCAATAAGGTCCATAGTGTTAATTCCACAATTAAAAAGTGGTCAGGGGTTCTGAATAAAACCTATGGCAGAAATGTTCACAGCTAGGTACAAGACTTACCCACGCATCTTCCATTTAAAATAATAGAAGATATGTCACTAAATCCCTGGCACTGCTTAGAAAATTTCAACTTGGAAATTCTTCCCTGGAGTTATGAAAAAGCTTTCAAATAGCTGGGAACTTGTATTCCATCATCCTTATTGCAGTGTATGATTGCAGAGCTGAGGCAGGAGGGTAGGGTGGAATGTTTACTCAGCTATATTTTCAGTCTATAATCAACAGGGAATTAAGATACTATTAATCAGGTTACAAAACAAGGCTTTGATAGGGCAAATATGTTTGCTTTCAGATAACTTACTTTCAATGCAGTGTGTGTCCCCAGTATCAGAGGTACGAAAATGGGCACCATTAAAACTTGGGCTGCTGAGTTTATAGTTCATAGAATCATAGAGCTGGAAGAGACCTCAGGAGGTCATCAAGTCCAGCCCCTGCCCAAAGCAGGATCAATTCCAACTAACTCAACCCACCCACGGCTTTGTCAAGCCGAGACTTAAAAACCTCTAGGGACAAAGATTCCACCACCTCCCTAGGTACCCATTCCAGTACTTTACCACCCTCCTAGTGAAATAGTTTTTCCTAATATCCAACCTAGGCCTCCCCCACTGTAACTTGAGACCATTGGTTCTTGTCTGCTATCTGTCACTACTGAAAACAGCCTTTCTCCATCCTCTTTGGAACTTCCCTTCGGGTACATCTAGACTACATCCCTCTTTTGGCAGAAGGATGTAAATTAGGCACTTTGAAATTGCAAATGAAGCCAGGATTTGAATTCCCATGCTTCATTTGCATAATCACATCATGGCACTCTTTCAAAAAAGCGCTATTTCGAAAGTAAAACTTCAGTCTAGACATGGTTCTTTCGAAAATAGAAGCCTTTTTCAAAAGATCCTGTAAACCTAAAAAAATGAGGTTTACAGGATCTTTCGAAAAAGCCTTCTCTTTTCGAAAGAACTGCATCTAGACTACAGTTTTACTTTCGAAATAGTGCTTTTTCGAACGAGCACCATGACAAGATTATGCAAACGAAGCATGGGAAATTCAAATCCTGGTTTCATTTGCAATTTCAAAGAGCTTAATTTACATCCTTCTGCCGAAAGAGGGATGTAGTTGAACAAAACCAGCCCTACAACCAATTCTTGGGGCACTCCACTAGAAAACAACCACCAGCCTGACATCAAGCCATTAATCACTATGGGTATGTCTACACTACCACCCTAGTTCGAACTAGGGTGGTTAATGAAGTCAATCAAAGTTGCAAATGAAGCCCAGGATTTAAATATCCCAGGCTTCATTTGCATCTTGCCGGGCGCTGCCATTTTTAAATCCCCGGTAGTTCAGATTCTGTGCCCGCAGCTACACGCGGCACGGAGTGGGTAGTTCGAATTAGGCTTTCTAATTCGAACTACCATTACACCTCGATATTTAAATCCCAGGCTTCATTTGCAACTTCGATTGACTACATTAACCACCCTAGTTCGACCTAGACATACCCTATCTGTTGGGCCTGACAGTCTAGCCAGCTTTCTATCCATCTTACAGTCCATTTATCCAATCCATACTTCCTTAATTTGCTGGCAAGAATATTGTGGGAGACCATATCAAAAGCTTTGCTAATGTCAAGGTATATCACATCCACTGACTTTTCCATGTCCACAGAGCCAGTTACCTCATCATAGAAACTAATCAGATTGGTCAGGCACGACTTGCCCTTTGTGAATCCATGTTGACCATTCCTGATCACTTTCCTTTCTTCGAAGTGCTTCAAAATGGATTCTTTGAGGATCCCCTCGATGATTTTTTCTGGAGACTGAAGTAAGGCTTACTGGTCTGTAGTTCCCTGGATTGTCCTTCTTCCCTTTTTTAAAGATGGGCACCACATTTACCTTTTTCCAGTCATCGAGGATCTCTCCCAATCTCCACAAGTTTTCAAAGATAATGGCCAAAGGCTCCACAATGACATTTGCCAACTCCCTCAGTACTCTCAGATGCATTAAATCCGGACCCATGGATTTGTGTATGTCTAACTTTTCTAAATAGTCCCTAACCTGTTCTTTCTCCACCGAGGGCTGCCCATCTCCTTCCCATACTGCATTGCCTAGTGCAGAAGTCTGGGTGCCGACCTTGTCTGTGAAGACAGATGCAAGGAAAGCTTTGAGTACTTCAGCTTTTCCCATATCATCTGTCACTAGGTTACCTCTCTAGATCCTTTGTGGAATGCCTAGATCCTTTTTTCAGGTTTATCACTGTCCTGTGGGTAACCCTGAGCAAGTCACTCCCCCTCTGTGCTTCTCATTCTTTGATTAGCCTGCTTTTGTTTGTATGACTTAGCATAGCAGGTGATATGCTTTTAATGACCATAGATACCCATAGTGAGTTACAGTACAGGGTGTACCCACTATAAGTCACCCCGGTATACATCTGTTCCATACTAAGGGTATGTCTACACTACAAAGTTAATTCAAACTAACAGACGTTAGTTCGAATTAACTTTGATAGGCGCTACACATAAAAACCGCTAGTTTGAACTTAATTTGAACTAGCGGAGCGCTTAATTCGAACTAGGTAAACCTCATTCCACGAGGACTAACACCTAGTTCGAATTAAGTAGTTCGAATTAAGGACTGTGTAGCCACTTAATTCGAACTAGTGGGAGGCTAGCCCTCCCCAGCTTGCCCTGGTGGCCACTCTGGACACCACCAGGGAAACTTGTCTGCCCCCCTCCCAGCCCCGGAGCCCTTAAAGGGTCACGGTCTGGTTACGGTGCCCGTGCCAAGTGCAAGCCTGCCAGCACCCAGCCAGCAGACTCTGCACCTGAACGGCACGAGCCAGCCACCCGCTGACACCCAGCCCTCCGCCTCTTCCCCGGACCAAGCTGGTGGCTCCCAGGAGCCTGCCCGGGACCGCAAGAGGTGGGCACCCGCCTGGTCTAGTGCAGAGATCGTGGAGCTCATCCATGACCTCCGCACTAGGCACAGGAAAGTGGCCGTCTAGGGCAGGATAGCTGCCAGCCTGGCCACCCAGGAGCAGGTGTGCATGAAAATCAAGGTGGTCCAGTGAGACCCCCGACC
Organism: Pelodiscus sinensis; assembly: GCF_052426305.1. Taxonomy (NCBI): domain Eukaryota; kingdom Metazoa; phylum Chordata; order Testudines; family Trionychidae; genus Pelodiscus; species Pelodiscus sinensis. Next base: position 113,637,544 of record NC_143056.1, on the reverse strand, counting down.
CTGAGCCCTGAGCTTAGAATGGCCATCCTGGGTCAGACCAAAGGTCCATCTAGCCCAGTAGCCAGTCTGCCAACAGTGGCCAACACTAGGTACCCTGGAGGGGATGGACCGAAGACAATGACCAAGCCATTTGTCATGTGCCATCTATCTCCAGCCTTCCACAAACAGAGGCCAGGGACACAATTTCTACCCCCTGGCTAATAGCACTCCATGGACCCAACCTCCATGAATTTATCTAGCTTCTCTTTAAACTCTGTTCTAGTTCTAGCCTTCACAGCCTCCTGCAGCAAGGAGTTCCACAGGTTGACTATTTGCTTTGTAAAGAAGAACTTTCTGTTATTAGTTTGAAGCCTGCTACCCATTCATTTCATTTGGTGTCCTCCAGTCCTTCTATTATGGGAACTAATGAAGAACTTTTCTTTATGCACCCTCTCCACACCACTCATGCTTTTATAGACCTCTATCATATCCCCCCTCAGTCTCCTCTTTTCTAAGCTGAAAAGTCCCAGTCTCTTTAGCCTTTCTTCATATGGGACCTGTTCCAAACCCCTGATCATTTTAGTTGCCCTCCCCTCTCCCACCCTCTGTCTTCCCCTCTCCCACCTCCTTTTCCCAGTCTCCCCCAGTTTTGTTAAATAAAGAGAGATTCTATTTTTGACCACACGTCCTTTATTTTGTACATCAGGAAGGGGGGTTAGGGACGGGTAAGTGGAAGGAGGTGAGGGAGGAATGGGGTACGAGCCCCCGATGAGGAGGACTGGGGTGGCTCTGTGGGCTCCTCGGGGTGGAAACTCTTCTGCAGCCTCCCGATTGACCCCCCCCCCCCCGGATGGCAGCCTGCAGCAAGTGCAGCTGGTCTGATGGCCGAGTGCTGTGATGTGCCGAGTGTGAGCACTCAGGGCACTCCAAGCCAGGACTGCTTTGCAAGCGGGGAACCCCTGAGAACTGTCTGTCCGGGGTGGGGGTCAGGTCCCTTTAAGCACAGCCCTCGGCTAGCCTGAGACAGCAGCTCCACGCTCTAAGTCCTAATCTGATGCCCTGCCGGCACTGCTTCCGGCCATCCTTAACCTTGGTTCAGGGTCCACTCAATGTGGACATGCTAGTTCGAATTAGCAAAATGCTAATTCGAACTAGTTTTTAGGTCTAGATGCACTAGTTTGAATTAGCTTCGTTCGAATTAACTAATTCGAATTAAGTTAGTTCGAATTAGTGCTGTAGTGTAGACATACCCTAAAGTAATTGACGCTTGTAGGAACTGATACCTTATAAATCCTCTCATTCCTCACTCTTTAGTCGTGCAACCTCTTCACCCCACACAATTCGCACAGGTAAGTCAGCTGCAGGAAAAAAATGCCCCACTTTAAGTTGTTTCAGTATAAGTCCAAGTTTTTTGGAACGTATCTTGGACTTCTAAGGAGGACGTCCTGTACCTAGCACAATGGGGCTGTGTCTAGACTACATGCCTCTGTCGTCAGAGGCATGTAGATTAGACACATAAGCAAAGTCAAATGAAGCCGCGATTTAAATGATCGCGGCTTCATTTAAATTTACATAGCTGCCGCGCTGAGCCGACAAACAGCTGATCAGCTGTTTGTCCGCTCAGCGCGCTAGTCTGGATGCTCCCCTGCCGACATCAAAGCCCTTTGTTGGCAGCCCCGTTATTCCTCGTGGGATGAGGTTTACCGGGGCTGCCGACAAAGGGCTTTTAAGATCATTTAAATCGCGGCTTCATTTGACTTTGCCAAAACAACAAATCAACATGGCTCCGTCGACGGAGCCATGTAGTTTAGATGTACCCTGGGTTACCATCTCTGTTAGAGCCTGAAGGAACAACTCTGCCATAAATAATCTTGACATTTCCCTTGCCAGGGGTATTTTCACTCCTATATATTTAGAATAGAAAAATTCCCGTTGGTTTAAATGAGCTTCGGATCAGACTATTCATCTTAATTTAATATTCATCTTAATATTTCAGTGGGGTGCAGAGAATATTAACCTTTGAAGTTATTGAAAAGGATCACCTTTCCTCTCTGTTAGAATGGCTTGAAGTACCTATAAAATCACAAAACCTATTCCTGCATAGAGGTGTCTAAATTTGAGTGTGCTCTCTGTATACAGGGGTTTTGCTAAGCAAAATTTGTTCTCAGTTCTCTGAGAAGCTTCCCAAACTCTGATTCTGTTAAGTTTATATCCAGAGCGCTATATTTAGTGTTCTCTAGTGGCAATATGTAACAGCTTAATTAAGATCTGCACATGATTAACACTAGCTTTATGTGAAATATTCACTGAGAAATTAAAAAACCCACAACATTAAAATGTGCTTCTTCTCTTCCCACCTTTGCAGAGCTTGTGCAAAAGTGCAGTGCTTTCTGCAAAATTGTTTGTATCTGTGAATATTCTGTGGAGCAAGCACTCCATTTCTTTTTAGCATTGTCTGGATGTCAATACAAATTCCCAGGCTAACTTTCCTGTGGGGTGCTTTCAGTTTTGAGCTGGGTGGGTTAGGTGTCATATTGTGGTTGAGGTTTCATGATATTTCTTGAGTATTCTTGATGTCATAGGTCTGCTCTGGGACTCCACAAGGATAAAAAGAGGTCAACAGAAGCTACTTTGATTTGTTGCATGAAGCCTGTGCAAGTGGATGTGGGATAACTGATATCACTGACCTTCAAAAATTGTGAAGGGAGGGAACAGAGCAAGTATTGTCCATGCAGTCCTATTTAAATAGAAAAGTGAAATTACTGCTTCAGTTTTGAATTACATATATGCAGGGAAAATTTTGAAAGTGCAAAATAGGTGCCAAAAGTTAGATTCAGGATCCTTATTTTAGGCACATATTTTCGAAAATCTTGACCTTGACCATGCTCCAATTAGTAAGTCTGATTTTACATGTTATCTGCATGCAACAACTCCAACAGAGATCTTTAAAATTGTTTTAATTCATTAAATGAGCACTACACTTTTTTGAAAATTTGAAAATTAGGTAGGTGATTAATGTAGATACCTAACTATAGATACAGGGCCCTAAATTTAGGCATCCATTACAAAAAATCTTGGTCCCTATTCTTGTGTGTTGGGAATCCATAACCTAACCCACCTTTGTTAATCCCGTCACTAGCTCTCTGGTTGATTCTTTCTGAAATAAAAAATGTCTTAGTGCCCTTGTACTTACTTGGCAACCTTCTACTTACCACTTTTTACTTAGTAGTACAGGCAGTCCCCGAGTTACGCGGATCCGACTTATGTCGGATCCGCAGTTACGAACGGGGCCGTTCCTCTCCCTAGTCTCCAGCAGACCAGGGAGAGGAAGCAAAGCGGCGGAACACGTGGGCAGCGGACAGGGCTGTCCGCTGCCCACGCGCTCCGCGGCTTGGCTCTGCTTTGCTCTGCTTTGCCCCCCCATCCCCCTGGTCTGCAGACCAGGGGGAGGGGGGGGGCAAAGCAGAGCCAAGCTGCGGAGCGCCCGGCCAGCTGACAGCCCAGACGCATCTTCCCGGAATCAGCCGCTGATCAGTTTCAGCAGCAGCTGACTTGGGGATGCCTGGGGTTCTTAAGTTGAATCTGTATGTAAGTCAGAACTGGCGTCCAGATTCAGCCGCTGTTGAAACTGATCAGTTTCAGCAGCGGCTGAATCTGGACGCCAGTTCCGACTTACATACAGATTCAACTTAAGAACAAACCTACAGTCCCTATCTTGTACGTAACCCGGGGACTGCCTGTAAGTAGTAGTAAGCACTTCTACTTACTTACTGCCCTTGTATTTACTTGGCGCTCCCTATTTCTCCCACTGGGCTATGCTGACTCTGTTGCGCCCTTTCAGTAGGATACATCTTATTCGTCAACTCCAAATGAATAAAGAAGGCCGTTAATTTATTCTAGACTAAGCTGCCTTTAAGGTCATTTTCCAGATTCTTTCTTCTTTAGGTACCTCAATAGGATGGACCTCTGGCTTTCCCCCTCCATTTTGGGTTAAATTCTCTAAAAGCAAAGAGGACAATTGCCATACACGTGAAGCACCAAGGATTGAATTCACTCCTGGAGTAACTCCACTAACTCCACTTTGAGCTGCACCAAGTCTAACTAGACAAGTATTTGTGCAAAGCATAGGTAGGTGGGCAATGAGCTTACATCCAGAGACTACTGACTCATGCTAAAATAAATTCCAATCTCTCTCCTGTCAAGTGGTGCTTTCCTCCATGCATGTTTACATTGTATTGGATCCTTGCTTCTAGGTGTAAGGACAGAAGCAAATTTTAAAACTAATAATAATGCCTAGCCAAAAGGATCCCAAACAACTTTGCCTGCAGAAACTCAGCAGAAGTTTAGTCTACACTTCTGTGAAGGTACAACAGCTTATATCAGGTGGAGGTTCTGCACACACATTCACCCACCACTAAAATGTGAACGCGGGAACTGTTTAGTGATACACCACCATTACACAAGAACTAGGGAGTGAAACTGGGATAGGCAGGACATGTCCAAATGAGACTGGAGTGGTGGGGGAGAATTTAGGTGGATGGGAGGTAGTTACCCACATTGGCATGTCATCTGTGCACAGAGAATCTGTATCTGTATCTGTATCATTCTGAATGGTGGAGGACCAAACAGGATACTTTTGTTGGAAGATATTGGACCACCATACCTAGAAATGGAGTGATAGCAGGACACTGGAGCTCATGGTGCCTCCATGAAATCTAACCAAACTCTGGGTAAAGGAGAGGGAGGAGAGGGCTCATAAAACTGACTAACTCAGAGCTTGAGCCAATACCATCTGACTCAAATGAAAGAATCACATTCACTTCCTAGGCCTTTGGATCTCATTTTAGGTTTCCTGACCGAATTCCCCAAATTCATAGTTCCAATGCAGTACACCACATGGTATGGTGTGAAGGAGTTGGGGAAGCTTTCCATATAAGACATAGCTCCCAAATTTGCAGTGGCTACTCAAATGATGCTTTTGCAGGTCTGAATGAGTGAGTTGAATCTTTTTCTGATTGGGCCTGTTTACCTTTTCTTGTAACAGTATTTCAATGATGGTACGTTCATCCCAGAATCACAAAAGGCTTTAATCTGCCAGGTACATCAATATTAATGTTTTATTCTTTTTTACAGATTGGTAAAGCTGAGGCAGAGGGAGCTGATATAATCCCCGCCCCCACCCCTGGGGTCCCACCACAAGTTAGTGGCAGCACTGGGAATGAACCCCAGAAGACTTGGCTTCCCTCTTGAAGTCTTGTACATTAGCCACAACACCATTCTTTCTCTATTTGTCTCTGAAGTGTTTCCTTTCCCTACATTGTGCCTTATCACTCATTTTTTTCTTACTGGTCATTTCCCCTTTGCTATCACCTGGGTCTTTTCATCCCTTTCTTCTCCCTCATCCTGTTGCAATGACCTTTTACCAACCATGGTCCAGCCTCACTTGTAGTCCCATCTCTTCCTAAATTTCTTTGTAATCTCTCTGGTCCTGTCTCTTGTCTATAGGGTAGAATCTGTTGCTATACAGGGATGAGAAGCAGTGGTGCTGGCCTTTCTTCCCCACTTCCTGCCCCACTGTGCTGCATGGAGTAAGACCCAGTGTAGGTGAGAGAGCCATCAGAGGGAAGGGAGAAGAAAGCTTGGCTTTTTGCTTATTATCTTTGTGAGTAGCCATTAGTAACTGGGAGGAAGAGCTGAAAGGGAAACCTTTCTTACTGCCTGTTCTCTGATCAGGAGCAACACTTCAGCTGCATGAGCTAGATAGTAGCAGCAGGGGTGAGTATGTGACTTTCACTCCAGATGAGAGCTGGTCATGAATGTCCCATTGAAATGATTTTTTTGACAACCTACTCTGGAAAATGGAATTTTTCCATGGGGAAAAACTACTATTTTTCAAAAATCGTTTGATTTTTCTGTCAGGAAAACAAAACATTTCATTTTAGGTCCATTTAGCCTCATTCAAAATGGTTCAGTTTACTGAACAAAACATTTTAGTTTGTCAGTCTAACATTAAATTGCCATGACCAAAGGTGCCACAGTGGTTTGTGCCCCCATTCTCTTCTATGGCTCCTTGGCCAGACTACATCTTCCATGATGCATCTTGATTTCTGCTCTAACCAAGCTGCATCATGGGAGTTCCATGGTCACAGTGCATCTCAGCAGATACAGCTCACAGTGCCGTGGTGTCCAGCACACTAGTTACTAGCCACTTGTGGCTATTTGGCTGGTTGAGTGTGGCTAGTTTGCTATATCAGTAGCCATTATAGTGCCTACTGCTTCAGGAATGATTGGACACCATGACCATAATGGCTCTTTTTCAATGTGTGTGTGAAGAATCTTTCCCTACAAACTGCCCTGCTACCACTACATCACAACCTTACCTGCCATCTCTTGTTGTTGTTGCCCAACTCAGTAAGAGGAGAAGGGGGAAGAATGTGCTCCAAATTCTCTTTTCGTCCCACAGAGTGACCTGTCTTTTAGAGCTTTAAAACGGACGTGTAAAATGAGATAGAGGTAAAAAAAATCCAGTTTTACCAAGAGGATGCTTGAGATGACTTAAGAACTCCTTTTGCTGGCTCTAATTTCTGATGCTTTTTCTTGCCAGCATTTAATACAATATCCTTACATGACAGATAAGTGAAAAGAGGGAAAATGTGTAGAATATTAAAGGGAGAAAATTGTCTTTGCTGTGGTGTGCATTTTCCTCCTTTTGTCTTTCATCCAGCCCTATGGGTACGCACTATGCTGGGCAGAGGGATTGGTGTTGGCAGGTGGAGCACAGCTATTTGTACATGGCAATCTGTTTTCACAGTGTCTACTAGCTCATCAGCAACCATACTGGAAATAGAATAAATTGTTGGAGGTTAAGGGTCAGGATCACGTGGAGCTATTTCACAGAGAGAGTATATCTATAATCTCTAGCACTGGCGATATTTCATAACAAGCTCTAGAGGAGCATTTTAATGAGCAAAAATTACAGCAATGAGCAAATTTAATGATCCCTTCTCATTAAAGGCTTAATGATTTATTCTTACCCTCTCTCTAAACATTCCTTTGCCTATTAATTTCAATAGGACATTCTCCATCATTTACTCTATGCTTTTCTCTTCCTGCTTGCCATGTGCCATGGTTAGCTCTGCTCATGCTCCTTATTGAAAGCCTGCTGCATGTAGTACGTCCTGTGCTGAGGCTGTATTTAACCTGTTTTACTGATACCCAAGAATGCGGTCCTGCTCAGGGAGTGCCAGTGCTTCAATGTTCCTCAGGGGCAAATGATTCTATTACCTCCTAGCACATGGTTTCTTGTAACTTCCTCAGAAGTAGCTGGTACAGGCCTCTGTCAAAGGCTAGGTCTTCCCTAGACCCAGCAACTTGGTTTAAGGTACACAACTCCAGCTACACAGAATATGTACCTTAAGCCGATCTTGGCGGTATCCTTACAGCACTCCCATTGGCTCCCCTTACTCCTGCAGGAGTACCAGATGCCTGCAGGGGTGCCCTCTGAGTTAACTAGACATGGCCAAAGACAGGATATTGGACTTGATGGACCCTTAGTCTCATCCAATATCACAATCCCCCTGTTTCCTAGGAAACTGGAGTTCAGGAGCCTTTCAATAAAATGGAGCTATTCCAACTATTTCATATCGGTACAGAAGGTCTGAATTTTACCCCAAAATGTTTGCATTTTTCTACTTTGTTGTGGGGTCTATTTCTAAAGACACACGCGGTATCTTTGTCCTTAACTTCCCTCTCCCAATAAACTTTGTATCCCCTCTACATGTTGCCACAAGGCAGTTAGCATTTTTTTCAAACTCCCATACATCAAGGTGAAACTGTACCCTGCAACTGATAAAAGCTCTTCTCCTCTGCAACCACATTTTGGTCAAAAATGAATCTGAACAGCTTCCAGACTGTGTCATTTTAAAAAATGGGGATGTTGTTAATGTGGTTAAAGCCACTCCAAGGAAGGGCTAGCTTCGCCAGCAGCAGGGGTCCAGACCCCTCCCCCACTGGCAACAACAGGGGAAGCAAAGCAATGTGGCCCCAACTCGCCTTGCTCTCATAGCTGCTTTGCTCCACTTGGTTGGTCTGCCCCTCCCCCAATGGACGTGGCTGGAGGAGCACAGCAAGCTGGAGCTGTTGCTCTGCTTGCCCTGCCGTTGCCAATGAGTGCAGGAGGAGAAAGGGGGAAGGGAGAGGAGGTTGGATCCCTGCTGCAAGCACCACCTCCCGCCCCTCCAGTGGCTGCTGGCTAGCCCTTTGCCCCTACACTTATGGTGGTTGGGGCACATGCCCCCTCATGCCTTCTACATCGCTTGTGCCCATCAGGCCTCTTTCCTTCCCCCAGAAGCTGGATAAAGATGAGGCAGGGACCCTATTAGGAGGACAGGGTTAGTCAAATACAATAGCTTTGTTTTGGAAACCTCCGAGTCTTGCTACCTTTGCATCTATCTAATCTAAATGCTCTGCCTACCACCCTACTCTCTGAGCACCTGGAATGTTTCAAATTTGCTGTGGAATATGAATTTGGACTTTCAGAAAGCATTTAACAAGGTCCTTCATCAAATGCTCTTAAGCAAAGTAAGGAGTCCTAGGATAAGAGGGAAGGTCCTCTCATGGGTTAGTAATTGGTTAAAAACTAGGAAACAAAGTATATGAATAAATGATCAGTTCTCCTAGTAGAGAGAGGAAAATAGCAGTGTCCCTCGAGGATCTGTCCTGGGATCAGTACTATTCAAAGTATTAATAAATGATCTGGTAAAAGGGGTAAACACTGAGGCTATGTCTAGACTGCAAGCCTCTTTCGAAAGAGAGCGTCTAGACTGCACGTTGAACTTTCGAAAAAGCGGCTTGCTTTTTCGAAAGAAAGCATCCAGTGAGTCTGGATGCTCTCTTTCGAAGAAGCCCTATTTACATTGAAGAACGCCTTCTTTCGAAAGAGGAACTTTCGAAAGAAGGCGTTCTTCCTCGTAAATTGAGGTTTACCGCCATCGAAAGAAAAGCCGCGTTCTTTCGATTTAATTTCGAAAGAACGCGGCTTGAGTCTGGACGCAGGGGAAGTTTTTTCGGAAAAAGGCTACTTTTCCCGAAAAAACCCCTGAGTCTGGACACAGCCTGAGTTGCCAAAGTTTGCAGACAATACAAAATTACTTGAGATTGTTAAACCCAAAGCTGACTGGGAAGAATTACAAAGGGATCTCACAGAACTGGGCAAATGGGCAAGAAAATGGCAGATAAAATTCAATGTTGACTAGAAAACATAATCCCAACTATTCATGTAAAATGATGGGTTCTAAATTAGTTGGTATCATTAAAGAAAGAGAACTTGAAGTTGTCATGGATAATTCTCTGCAAATAAACCTGCTCAGTCTGTATCAGCAGTCACTAATGTTAAGAATAATTAGGGAAAAGGCTAAATAAGACAAAATATCATAATACCACTATATAAACCCATCATATACCCCCACTTTGAATACTGCTTTGAATTCTGGTGGCCCAACCTCAAAATATTAGAATTAGAAAATGCACAGAAACAGGCAACAAAAATGAGTCGGGGTACAAAATAGCTTCCCTATGAGATAAGATTAAAAAAACCCCCAAAAACCTGGGATGATTCAGCTTGCAAAAGAGATGACTACGTAGGGGTGGCTCTGATAGAGGTCTATAAAATCATTAATGGTATGGAAAAAGTGAATAAGGAAGTGTTATTCACCCCTTCATGCAGCATATAAAATGAAGGATCACCCAATGAAATTAATAGGTCATCATGTTTTTAAAAAAACATACATAGTTCTTCATACAATGCACTGATAACCAGTGGAATTCATGGCCGGGGATATAGTGAAGGCCAAAAGTATAACTGGGTTCAAAAAGGACCTAGATAAGTCCAAGTAGGTGAGCATCTTGGCTAATAACCATTGATGGTATTACTGATGCAACCTCATGCTCTGGGGGTATGTCTACAGAGTTTTGTCGGAAAAACAGCCATTTTTCTGATAAAACTTGAGGAATGTCCACACTGCAATTGCGTTTTTCCACAAGAAAATTGAAAGAACAGAGGGGGTATGTCTACACTACAAAGTTAGTTCGAACTAATGGACGTTAGTTCGAACTAACTTTCATAGGCGCTACACTAGCGCTTCGTTAGTTCGAATTTAATTCGAACTAACGGAGCACTTAGTTCGAACTAGGTAAACCTCATTTTACGAGGATTAAGCCTAGTTCGAACTTACTAGTTTGAATTAAGGGCTGTGTAGCCCCTTAATTCGAACTAGTGGGAGGCTAGCCCTCCCCAGCTTTCCCTGGTGGCCACTCTGGCCAACACCAGGGAAACTCGTCTGACCCCCTCCTGGCCCCGGATCCCTTAAAGGGGCACGGGCTGGCTACGGTGCCCGTGCCAGGTGCAAGCCTGCCAGCACCCAGCCAGCAGACCCTGCACCTGGCACGGATCGAGCCACCAGCCCGATGCCCCCCAGGCCTCCCTCTCTTCCCAGGACCAGGCTGGCGGCTCCCGGGACCTTGCCCTGGACCGCAAGAGGCGGGCACCCACCTGGGCTAGTGTGGACATCGTGGACCTCGTCCACGATCTCCGCACTAGGCACAGGAACGTGGCCGGCTAGGGCAGGAGAGCTGCCAGCCTGGCCACCCAGGAGCAGGAGTGCATGAAAATCAAGGTGGTCCACTGAGACCCCCGACCCTGAGCCCTGAGCTTACAATGGCCGTCCTGGGTCAGACCAAAGGTCCATCTAGCCCAGTAGCCTGTCTGCCGACAGCGGCCAACCCTAGGGACCCTGGAGGGGATGGACCAAAGACAGTGACCAAGCCATTTGTCTCGTGCCATCCCTCTCCAGCCTTCCACAAACCTTGGGCAGGGACACCGCTCCTACCCCCTGGCTAATACCACTCCATGGACCCAACCTCCATGACTTGATCTCACTTCCCTTTCAACTCTGTTCCAGTTCTAGCCTTCACAGCCTCCTGCAACAAGGAGTTCCACAGGTTGACTCTGTGCTTTGTGAAGAACAACTTTCTGTTACTAGTTTGAAGCCTGTTACCCATTCCTTTCCTTTGGTGTCCTCTAGTCCTTCTTTATGGGAACTAATGAAGAACTTTTCTGTATGCAACCTCTCCACCCCACTCATGCTTTTAGAGACCTCTATCCTGTCCCCCCTCCGTCTCCTCTTTTCTAAGCTGAAAAGTCCCAGTCTCTTTAGCCTCTCTTCATATGGGACCTGTTCCCAACCCCTGATCATTTTAGTTGCCCTCCCCTCTCCCAGCCTCACTCTTCCCCTCTCCCACCTCCTTTTCCCAGTCTCCCCCAGTTTTGTTCAATAAAGACAGATTCCATTTTTGAACACAATTGTCCTTTATTTTGTACATCAAGAAAAGGAGCTAGGGAAGGGTAAGTGGAAGGAGGTGAGGGAGGAATGGGGTACGAGCCCCTGATGGGGAGGACTGGGCTGGCTCTGCGGGCTTTTGGGGTGGAACCTCTCCTGCAGCCCCCCAATTGTCCCCTCTCCCCAGATGGCAGCCTGCAGCAAGTGCAGCCGGTCTGATGGCCGAGTGCTGTGATGTGCCCAGTGTGGGTACTCTGGGCACTCCAAGCCAGGACTGCTTTGCAAGCGGGGCACCCCTGAGAACTGTCTGTCCGGGGTGGGGGTCGGGACCCTTTAAGCACAGCCCTCGGCTAGCCTGAGACAGCATCTCCACGCTCTAAGTCCTCCTCTGATGCCCTGCCAGCACTGCTTCCAGCCATCCTTAAGCCCGGTTCAGGGTCCACTTAATGTGGACATGCTAGTTCGAATTAGCAAAACGCTAATTCGAATTAGTTTTTTAGTCTAGATCCGATAATTCGAACTAACTAAGATAATTCGAACTAATGTTGTAGTGTAGACGTACCCAGGGTTTTTTCTGGCATTGGTAATCCTCATTCTATGAGGAAGAAGTCTTTTTCCAAAAGAGCTCTTTCGTAAAAAGGTGTGTGTGTGGACGGGGAAGAGGGAGTTCTTCTGGAAGAAAAGGAAAGAGGAAAAAGCACAGGTGCCCTGGTGGCCATTCTGTCCATAGTAATCACAGCTTACATGAGAGTGTCCAGTCAGTCTGGATGATCACTTTCAAAAAAGCAGATCGCTTTTTCGATGCACTTTTGCAGTGTGGACGCTCTCTTTCGGAAGAAGTTTTTTCGGAAGTTCTCTTCCAAAGAAAGCTTCTTCTGAAAGAAGCCTGTAATCTAGATGTACCCTCGGTATCCCTAACCCTCTAACTGCCAGAAGCTCGGACTGGAGACCTATATACATTGCCCTGTTCTGTTTGTTCTCTCTGAAGTATTTGGCATGGTTGGAAGGATACTGGGCTAGTGGGACTAATGGTCTGGTCCAGTATGGCCGGTCTTATGATTTTAGATGATTTCAGAACTTTAAGTGACTCTTACAGTGGGCAAATTTATAGGAACTCAATTCTCTGTCAAAGTTTGCTGAAACAAACCCTAGCTCATGATTTTTATGAAGCAATATTTTGCAGCTTTAGGTTACAAGAGTCATAAATTCTACATACATACAATACTCCTGTGTATAAACAGCTTCAAAGCTAAACTACAGAGATTCCTCTGAAATTAAATAGTGTTTAACAGTGAAATAAATTCTCTACTTCTTGGCAAACCTCTTGATGCTGGTCACGGCTGTTCTGCTGATTCTGTCTTTTGGGGAAGGTCAAGCAGTCTGAGGGAGTAGGGCAATACTAGATTCTAAGAGCAGTTTATTTCAGAGCATTTTTGTGTGCACATACATCAGAACTCAGAATCCAATGAGCATTGAAAAATTACTGATAATGCAGTACAGCCCCGCTTGCCCATAAATCTGTAGACTCTCGCCATTTTGATGGGCCTAATGGACGTGGTTATGTGCAGACTCAAAGGCTTTGAATTTTCAAGGTAGTAAAGAGAGATTTAGCAACAATTCCCATTTGTGTCATCAGGAATCAGTCAAACTAGTGTACTCTGTTTTGAAAACAGAGCTGCAGAGAGCTAGAGGAAGTGTTTTGTGTTTACGACACTGGCTTGGGAATCAAGATCTGGGTTTAGTTTTCAGTTTTGTCACAGACTCCCTGTGTGACTTTGGGTGAATCACTTAACCGCTCTATGTCTCAGTTACCAGTGATTAAATGGAGATGATAAACTTCTTTTATCCCACCCTTTTTTTGTCTTGTCTTACTTAAAGTGCAAGCTCTCTTCCTGTGAGTGTTCCCAGTATCTAGCACAACGAGGTCCCAGTTTTGGTTAGGACCCCTAGGCACCAATTATCAACCCAAGGCCTCTAGGCATAAATGATATACAAATAACAAATAATAGTAACTCATGTGTTGGCTAGAGTGCTGGTTGGGAAATGGAATTTCCATCCTTTATGAAGTTCTGACATTTGGGGGAAACACCATGATGAATCTGTTTGAAAAGTTGAAAACGCAAAATATTTAGTGGAATTAAAATTCCAAAGTATTTTGAATAGCAAGTAGCAAAACATACTGAGATGTTTAATTTTGATAATGTCTAAGTGTTTTATTTGATGGCAAAAGAGTATAAACTATAAAACATAAATAAAAAATATTCAATATATGTAAATAAATAATAAACTGGAAAGTTAAAAAAATTAAGTCAAAACAATATAATCATGGTAATGAAATCAAAGAAGTAAAAATGAAACAATAAAACCAAGATGAAATTCTCCATTTAAATTTCGACATTTTTCAATTTACAGTTGTATTGAAATTGATGCTTTCCTGCAAAACATTTAGTTCAATGAAACATTTTCTGATAGAAAAAATATTTAAACATTTTTGACCAGTTCTCTTTGGTTGTAAATAGAAAGTATCCAAAATACCTCCATGCTATTTACTTTTTAGAAACAGAGAATATGCCTTCAGAACAACTTGATATGTCAAAAACCACAAACTCACTACAATCTAATAGAGAAGGCACCATATCTGGTGTTCACAGTTCACTCCTTTTTCCACAATGGTCCGACACAAATCCTATATCTAAGCCCCCAAACATTTTGGCCATATCAATCTCTGCTATTGAATGTATCCTTGGCCCACCTGTCCCTGTCTGTATACATTCATTGCATTAACTTTTCATTCTTATCAGTGAAATTTGACAGAGACAAAATTCACTGTGCAAACCTCCATGCACAACTTCCATCCAAGGATCTTCAGCATTGCTGTTTATGGGCATTGATGGATGGGACCAAATTTTCCATTCTATTGTAGCCCCTTTATGCTGTTAATTTAAAGTCTCTACAATCCTGATCCTAAAAGCAACTCCATGCACTCAAAGTTGCTTGCAGGACTGAGACCATAATTTGCATTGTTTTTAGCATCCTAGGAGCTTAAATCTGGGGTGTTCTACACTATACTACATATGGTCAATATTATATTAATGGTGTATGAACTTCATGTTGTCTTTCATTTGTCCAGCATCCCTCTGCATTCAGCCTGATAAGAGACACCTGCCACTTTTCTGTTGACAGCTTTGGGGGCAGCATATTTCCCTGATCATCTTTGCCAAAGTAGGAAGCAAAAATAACAGCACAGAATTCTCTGGGGGGATAAGAATTTTAAAGAGAGAGGAAAAGGAAATAAGGGGTTTTGTTCTTATATTTAATTCCTCTAACATGATTTCTGTGCAAGTCATTTAGCAAAGTGATGTAAAAATTGTTGCTTAGTGTTTGAAACTGCAGCTTCCAGTGCATCTATTTTGACTCTTGACCCAGTCCTGGAAGTCTGGAAGTTCCAGTTTCAAAAATGGTAGATGTTCATTTCAAACAAAATATAACAGAATCAACAAAGTAAGCCATATGATCAGCTAGTGTAAATACCATTATCTTCAGTGCAACTATGCTAATACACATCCCCTAAAGATCTGGTTCAATATGTTATGCCTTTCTACATATAAGCAATTTATGGAAAAGAAAATCAGATTTGATCTTGGAGTATGAAATATTAAGACAGTTGATGGAATGTAGTCCATAGTAGATACAATCATTTTGCTCTGTAATTAAGATGTGATGACACATCAAAACATAAATAACATGTTTTAAAAGACCTTCATTAAATGGATAATGATAATCTCAGTTTCTGTGTATCAATTATGCACATCCCTCACTGGGATATACTACTCAGTCTTTGAACACTTGGTTCTATTTTCCTCTTGTTAATTAAATAATTACCTGTCCATATAAGCACTGATTTATGAGGTGATTTCAAATCCTGTATATCCATGAGTTTGATGTCTTGTCCTTTTTCCCTCCTATATTACTGAGGTGGCAATATTGTCTAATGGTTAAAGAACTAACGTGCAAAGCAGAAGAATGAAATCAAGACTTTTGAGATGTGTTCTCAACTTTGTTGCTGACTGGGACCCTTCTCATGTATCTTCTTTGTGCTTTAGTTTATCTTTCTATGAGATGGATGTAATGTCATTTATCCTATAGGATCCAATTAATTGATGTTTGAACACAGTGGAAGGATTCTACATATGGTATCATTTTCCAAGATTGTGTTTGTTCAGCCAGTATTCTTTTAATAGCTTCCCTCTCATCTTTTTGTATTGTTCTATAGTTCTAATGTGTTCAAAGGATTAAAAAAAAACTACAGCAACACTGTCCATATGTGGGAATTACTTGGACAAAGCACTTTTTGTCTAATAAGTTATTATAAAGTTGAATTATATGCTCTGATCTTTATTCTGCCCTACCTGAGTTTATAACCCAAGTTTACCTCTCTCTATTGCCAATTCTATTTACTTCTCCATTAGAATTCTGCGTTGGATTCTCATCTTTTGTACTGTTTGATCTATGGATTCTTTTTGTGTTTTAAAGCTATTTCTAATTTCAATCTTGAGTTTCCTATGTTAATTACAAATACACTGTGCATAGGAAGTGCAGAGTGATTGTTTTTCAAAGATACTTTCACCTTATCTTGGAAATGTTTCCTTTGATATATTAATGTTTTTAGGAATAGTCTTCAACTACTGTAGATAGGAAATTGCACTGCTTGTGTGAGAGGAAGAGATGCCTGAAGGACAAATGAAAATCCCTTATCATTCAGACTAGTTGAGGCTCACTTATCAAAATCTCTGCTCCCTCGGGAATCTGCTTCAGAACAAAAGGAGATATTCTACCATTAGTTCAATCATAGTACTGGTCTGCCTGAAAAAGAATGACTAGCTCTAATTCAGTAGGCATCTTGCAATGAGACAGTAGTTGATTACATTTGAAGAGTATAAGACATGACCAAGTTTTTTCCACTGATATCCTCTGAGTGGAGGACAATGGGAAACAGTTTCTCCATGATCAGTGACATTTCTGGGAGAAAAAAGTAGCTATCATGCAATCATTATCTTCAACATGTAAAATTAAACTTGCTCATCTCCCTACATAATGCAAGACCATTCCCTATAACAGTGGTTTTCAAACATTTTTTTATGGCCATTTGAACATTGCTGAGGGTTTCAGTGGACCACTTAATGATCTTTTCAGATGTTGTGTGTACCATCAGGTAACTATTATAAAGTGCTTTGCATAAAAACAAACCTTAATAAGAATTAACCCTTTTTGGTTCTACAAATAAAAGCACACAACTTCAGTTTTTCCATATTTGTGAAGTATTTTTTAATTAGGTAATTAACAACTTTTCCACTTGGGGTAAAAAGGGACTGTGAGCTAGATATTTTCCACCCACAGACAAGCACAACTAGAGAACTGGCTTCATACTCTCCAACCTGCCAGACAGCACAACTGAGCCAAAACAGGGATAGTAATGTCTAGTGGTCAGGACCCAGTAGCAGATTACTTCTTCTAAGAACTATGGGAGCGCAGGAAAAAAAATTCAGAGTCTGAGGTATGATTCCCTTTTGGAGCTCCTCCCTGAGTTGTGTGACTATACACAGCTCTCTATGGAGGCATTGGCTGTCAGTGATCATTAGGTACTGCCCTTCACTGACTTCCTATTTCCTCCACCTCACCCCACTGCCCTCTCCCATACATATGGGTATAGAGCAACGGTTCTCAAACTGTGGTCTGTGGACCACAAGTGGTCCATGAGCTCCATTCAGGAGGTCTGCAAATAGTTCCCTCTAAGGTGTGCATGTGGGCAGCTGCACATGAAAGAATGGAGAGCTGACCACTTAGTTAGCTTATGCTCCTACACTTCAGTTAGTCTATAAGGTGCCACAGGACTCCTCACCGCTTTTGCAGTTTCAGACTAACACGGCTACCCCTCTGATACTTGACCACTTAGTTAATGTCTCACAGGTGTGCCTCCACTAATTAGGTGCCTGGACTTGGAGAAGGTGTACTTGTAAGGTGAGGTGGTATTAATAAATTACAAAGTGTTTATTGAATAGTCATGTGAATTGATTATATTGGCAGCAATTTTTTGAAAACAAATCCCTTCTGTTACTCTCTCCTTTTTTATCGAGATATACTTAGCTGCAACAGAGCCTATAATAAGCAGTTAGCAGATAATCCTGCATTCACACTGGGATCTTGTTTTCAAGAGATAACCAATGATTTATCACTGTGAATAGCAAAAAATAAAATAAAATAAAGCCTGAGGATTCTAGTCAGTTTCTGGTTGCATTTCCATGCACACAAAGGGCATGTCTAAGCTAGGAAACGATTTTGAAATAACTAAATTTGACTTAACTCCCAATTTTACAAAATCGAAATAGCGTGCCCACACTACTGGGAAGCCTTGAAATTAGTCCAAGGCAAGCTCCATTAATGTGGATGTGTTAATTTGACTTAGAGCCCCAGGAAGCACTTAGTTAATAATTAGTTTGAATTACTCTAGAGTGTAGTTATTTCAAAATATTGGCACTGGAGTGTCTACACTAATGCTGTTTTGAATTAACTATTTTGAAATTAGCATTATTCCCTGAGAAAAGCAGGTGTACAGATTTCAAAGTAAGCGGCCCCTTATTTTGAAATAACGGGTTTGGTAGTGTGGACACTCCTTTTATAAATTTGACCTAAGGGGGGCAATTTTGAAATAAAGCCCTAGTAGAACAGGGCAAAGTGTCCATTTTCTAGCTTCAGATCTTGTGCAACTGTGTTCACCTGACAGAAAAGCTGCATCGTACTCATCAAAAATAATCTCTGTAATACATGCCCATACAGTCCAATATAAAGCCACTGAGGTCAATGGAGAGATGCCTACTGGATCAGGCAGAAAAGCAAGACCAACCATTTAGTGCAGCAGGGATTTAAATAACAGGTACAGAGATCTCTCCTTTTTTAGCCATGAAGGGGCTTGCGCAAGTATTATGTACATGAGGTAGTGTGCCTAATGATCACTGACAGCCAATGCCTCCACTATTGGATAGCACACAAGAAAGGATATCACAAATGTGGAAAGAATGATCAATGCATACTTTTCTCTTGGTAGTAATCCTAGTACTGACATTTCTGCTGCCCAGAATAGCTGCTACCTACACATCTTCAACTGTTGATGGCACAGCACTGTCCTGGCCACATGCCAAAAGAGAGAAACTAGTTCCAGTGCCCCAAATATAAACATTGTTATTAATAGCTCTTCCATGGTACTTTTTAATCTTTAAAGCACTTTACAGACAGTCGTTAATCCTCACACCTTCCCTGTGAGATAGGTACTTTATCCCCATTTTACAGGTGGGGAAACCAGAGGGAAAATGAATGGTTTCAAAGTTTCATTTGGGTACCTATGAAAATTAACCCATGAGTAACTTGACTAAGAACCCTCAAGCATGTCGCTGTCTGAATCAGGATTAGCACTCCGGAGTTCCTGAGTCCTAGGACTGTTCAGGCACTGACCTATGTCTCTTGTGGAGCTAGGCTTATCAAAAGTAACTGTTGTACTCTGGTGTGAAAGACTGACAGAGAAGGTCCGGATTTGGAATAAAATTGCTAAGCAACTCTGATGGTAGAGAACTGAGACAGCTAGAAGAAAACATTCAGACACTGTTTAAACTCAACAAAAAACCACATGTGCACTTTCTTAAGGCCAATGTGTAGCCATATGTGAATAGCAACTGGTCAAGAGCAATTGAAACCAATTCTTTTGTAGCTCCACTCTTTAGTGATATCCCAGACTCCCGATTGCAGACCTTGAAATTGAGTGCATCATAGCATCTGTCAAGTTTAAATAGCATTTCTATGTCTCCAGAAGGGAGGAATGGAGCTGGACGGTCATGCAGAGCCTGAAAGTCTAAGGTAGATGGTATCCTGTGAACCATTTAAAAGGTTTGTTTAATGGTTTGGCAAGTTGTGAACATCTTAAAAATAATGTTATGTAGAGTGAGAGTTGGCATAAAATCAAAACCAGTGCGGGAAAATGAAGCTTAAGTTTTCCCTTTTACAATCTCTTGCAAGCAATAAATGTGCAACAATATAATTGAGTCTCGGTGTTAATTTTCATTATGTCATGAGATAATAAATCATGTCAAAATGTAACACTGGCATTCCTGTCCATATTTGCCCAGATGCTGCTGGAAATGAGACAGAATCCCAAATCCAACTGACACCTCAATATGAAATTGGGTGAAATATCAGATCACAATCCAACTTTAATCGCATAGGCCCATCTCTGGACCAGGATTTTCAATGGTGATTAAGGAAGTCAGGTACCCAACTTTCCTTTTGCACCTTTAGTCCCCTTCTCTTGAGACTAGGAGTGAAATCAGGGCCTCATTTAAGGTCACTGGGCCCTGGTCTACACTAGGGAGATATTTCGAAATAACTTCCCTTATTTCAAAATAATAAGCACACTGGTTATTTTGAAATCTCTACTCCTGCTTTTCTTGGCAAATAAGGTTATTTAGAAATAGTTATTTTGGGAGTTATTATTTTGAAATAATTTATTTAGAAATAGTTTCCTAGTGTAGACATGCCCTGAGAGTTTTGTCATCAATGCCGATGGTGCCAGGATTTCATCCTAATCCTGAGATTCTGAAAGACAAGAATGCAGAGTTTATAAAAATGAACCCATGATGAAAAATCTCTTCTTAAACATATAAATGGCAAAAGGAATATATCAAAGGAGTTGAGTACCCACAAATCTCACTGATGTCAATAGGAGCTCCAGATTCTCAGTAGCTTAGAAAATAGAGCTACTTTTATTTAAGTGCCAAGACACTTATATTGCATCAACAAAGGAATATCATTAAGAGTAGAGAGATTATTTTACCTCTCTGTTTGGCACTGGGATACTGTGTCAAGTTTTGATACCCGCAATTCAAGAAGGATGTTGCTAAATTGGAGAGGGTTATGAGAAGAGCCATGAGAATGATTAAAAGCTGAGACAACATGAATTATAGTTATAGAGTCAAGGAGCTTAATCTATTTATTTTAACAATGGGAAGGTTAATTGGTGGCTTGATTATAGACTATAGGTACCTATATGGAAACAAATATTTTATAGTACACTCTTCAGTCTAGAAGAAAAATGAAGAAATAATCCACTGATTGGAAGCCAAAGGTCAGTGAACACAGACTGAAAATAAGGCATACATTTTTGACAGTGGGGCTACATCTAGACTACACTTCTCTGTCAACAGAGAGATGTAGATTAGGCATGTCAAAATTGCTAATGAAGCAGGGATTTAAATATCCCACGCTTCATTAGCAAAAACATGTCCACCGCTTTTTTTCGAAATGGAGCTTTTTAAAAAACACGGAAGTCTAGACCCTGTATCTGTTGAAAAAGGGTTTATTTTCAACATATCTGCGTCTAGATTGCCGTTTTTTCCCAAAAAAGCTCCGTTTAAAAAAAAAAGCGGCGGCCATGTTTATGCTAACGAAGCACGTGATATTTAAATCCCTGCTTCATTAGCAATTTCAACGTGCCTAATCTACATCTCTCTGTTGACAGAGAGGTGTAGTCTAGACACAGCCTGTGAGTAGTTAACCATCAGAACAATTTACTAAAGGTTGGGATGGATTCTCCATCACTGACCACTGTAAATCAAGGTGGGATGCTTTCCTAAAGGAGATATGCTAGAAATTATTTTGGGAAAGTTCTGTAGCTCACGTTATATAGATCACACTAGGCGATCTCAATGATCCTCTCTGGTCTTGGAATCTCTGTAATGGATTATCTGTCTTGCAGCTGAGACTGCAGGGCCCAGTGGGGCGCACCCGGCCCATTAAAAAGATATGGTAAAATCAGTTTACAGGACAGGGACTATAGGAAGTGGATTGGGTTTCTGTGCTGGCTCTTGGAGCACAGTGACTCCTAGGCTAACGGAGAACTGTGGAGAGTTGAAAGGAGCAGAGAGACTCCCACAAAAGCCCTAAATTAGTGGAAGATTTTGTAATGCTTACAGCAAGAGTCTGCAGAGGGCTGAGCTCAAAAAGGGTGGTAAAGGGTGTAAAGGAAGGAAGGACAGGCCTTCAGAGAGGAGGAGCTGTGCCTGGCCTGAGGCTGGGGACAAGATTCTTTGGTCTTTGGGGATTTGTTTGGACCTTAATTCCCCACAACAGGTGGACTCCTACGTGACTCAGTGTGAGGTCTATGCCTGAACACACTGAAAGGGGTGCATGGTGTTGAGGTTTCAGGAGAGAGACTGAGCCAGAGTGTAGCATGACTTGCAACAAGGGGGTGCGCTGAGAGTCTGTACCACAATGCATGCCTAAATTTACATACCCAGGCTTAGAATTTTGTGGCCAGGGAGTCAAAAGCAAAGTACCTACAAGCTGAGACTTGCAAAATTAAAGAATGATTTTGAAATGGTGGGACTCAAACAAGAAAGCTGAGCAGAGATTAACAATAAGACTGTGATTTTTGGGGGGTGGGAACCCCCTACAGTGAAAACAGACCCTGGTATACAGGGAAGGATGTAAAACATTTCCCACTTTCTGGCCTTGATATCCATCAAAGCACAAATACGGGTATGGCCGTAAGCATTTGATGACCACTCACAAGCAAAAATTTGTGAGATTGCTCTCCTGGATTAACAAAAAACAGGACTATGTAGCACTTTAAAGACTAAAAGGATGGTTTATTAGGTGATGAGCTTTCGTGGGCCAGACCTACTTCCTCAGGTCAAATAGTGGAAGAAAATTGTCACAACCATATATACCAAAGGATACAATTAAAAAAATTAACATATGAAAAGGACAAATCAAATTTCAGAAATGTGATTTGTCCTTTTCATATGTGTTCATTTTTTAATTGTATCCTTTGGTATATATGGTTGTGACAATTTTCTTCCACTATTTGATCTGAGGAAGTAGGTCTGGCCCACGAAAGCTCATCACCTAATAAACCATCTTGTTAGTCTTTAAAGTGCTACATAGTCCTGTTTTTTGTTTCAGCTACACCAGACTAACACAGCTACATTTCTATCACTATTCTCCTGGACTAAGGCTCTTATTCCTGCTCTAGAGCAGCAGCTCAAGGCAGGCATTTAGAATGACTTCATATACACTGCCATTTTCTAGTTGCCTTTTTAACATGCACAAACTGATTTCTTTTCAAAGATGACTAACAATTGTCCTTAATTTTCATGTGGACATTAGGGGATTTTTTTAATAGTTTGTCATTCTAAAGAAATACTTGAAGTCTTGGTTTTAGAACCTCAGAATGACTGGCTCAATGATTTTCCTTGTTGGTCATGGTATCTTCTCTAATCAATATTTAGTGTTTAAAATGGCTCATAAGGCCAGAGAGCTCTTGTTATTTCATTAGAATAAAAATAAGACTACAGATAAGTCATTAAGGAGGCTACAAATCCCTATGCTTGTGTGTGTGTTTTAACAATGATTTATAGTAAGATCAGTGTAATCTGTTTAGAATTTTAAGTAGAGTAATTACGAGCTGCCCTGGATACTTCACATTGCAGTAGAGTTACCAGATTGAAGTCAGTGGTGTTTGTTACACTAGGCATGAGTTTGGCCCACTTTGTTGTGGAGTTTATAATGATAAAATGTAAGAGGAAAAATAGATTTTGGGCTTGATTCTGATTTCACTGTAAATCAGGAAAGCAGTCATCTGAAATTAATGGAGTTACACTGCTTCTGGAAACCACATCCTCTCTGCTCACAATCTACGCCTCCTGTAGTATCACTGGGATACTGTGAAGACCAACATATTAGAGATGCCATGGAGAGGTGAAATTAGAGATAACAGGGGGAAAAGGATTTGGCTACTAATAAAATTGGTATTCTTACAACCTCAGAAATCTTGTTAGCTTTCCAACTGAGTAAGTGGGCTACCCCCAGCTAGTTTCCCAAAGGGCATTTGCTAGATACAAAGACTCCTGAGTAGCTTTGGGAGAGGGGCTCTCATTGACCATTTAGTCTTTTACTTCTGAAACTTTTACAAGATGATCATCTGCTTTCCCCTCCTCATCGACTTCTCAGGACATTAAGGAGGATCAGCCAATCCGCTCTCCATACTGCGCCTTTGGAGGGCCAGCAAGTAGGTCAAATTCTTGCCAAAACCATTTGATAAGGTTTTTCTGGGACTAGTTGGCTGGGTTTCCCCCAAAAAATATTCATGGTTTAGTCTAAGTGCTGCCATTGTCCCTATACATTTAAAACTGAGGTTATAACTCACATTGGGCCAATGTCCCATTGCACTTTGGAATCATCACAAAGGAGCTACCTAAAATTAAAGCCAACAAAAAGTTTTCCTGAATGAGTCCCTGCCCCTACATTCAGTAATGATGCTGAGCACCGACAGTACGATAGTATGAATGGAGGGAGAAGGAATTTGCTTCTCACTCAGATGCTGCCATCAGTGACCTCTTCTGAAACTATTTAATCTAAATGTGGAGAGAGGGAGAGCTACAAGACTATTTGTCTGCTAATTCACAGAGAGGAAGAATTCTACAGATGAATTGGTTCTGGAAAGCAGTATGGCTATACCGTGAGCTTTTTGCTGAGGAAATTAGTTAATTACTAAACAGGACAACAAACCTCATTAAATTAGAATGAAATTAAACTTCCCTGGTTCACTCTGACTAGAAATATTTTAGATGATGTTATTTATTGAGGTGAGGGGTGGGTAAGAGAGCAGGGAACATCTTTCTAAGTCTATTCTTTCCCCTGGATATTTATTTAGACGCCCCATGAGAGGAAAAACGCTTTGAGCCTTGTGCTGTTCGGTGTCACCTTTCTGTTAAATCTGGCTGCATTTACAACACACTAGCAGACCTATGCTATCATTTCCCTCACAAACTAAATACAAGGTTTCTTGCTACCCAGTGGGTCATCTAATTTTCTCCCAGCAGTTCATAAAACTGCTGCATGTAGAAAAAAAAGTGCTGTATTGACTTATTTGTCATAAAAAATTAATCACTTCCCCCCTTTGATGAAGGGTCATAAATAATGACCCTCAAAGTGTGCTGTGGTCTCAAGTGTACTTAATGTTCTCTGCTTTGACTGGAGGAATTGAATGGGATGTCTGTAGGTCATGATTGCATACTGGTATCATAGGAACAAAGCTCTGTTGAACAATTCCACCTAGAATAAAAACAATAACCCCACAGTATGTTTGAGGAACCTTGGCAGAAGGATTGAGTGTGACATAATTGTCCTTAACAGCCATTGCTTTCTCTCTCTAGCTAATTCTACATAGGAGGCCTGGTGTAATTTTTTTTGTCCTACCCAGGCAAATTAGGTACAGAATTCAATGTGCAAAATACGTAAAAACATATTCATGAACCTATCTTTCTCATGAGTCCATGAGCAAAGTGGAACAAGGCCCATGCAAAAGCAGCCAGTGATTTGTACTCACATTTACTCAGTTTGTACATGCAGTTGAAATAATTGCACATCTCCACACCGTTGGGAAATCAGGCTCATAACTTCATATCACTATCAACAATAGCCAGGCACATTTTTAGAAGGAATGTGTCATTTTAAAATACCTCTGCTAAAATCGTATTGATAGTGTCTGTACGATGGATTGGAATATCAACTCCCTCCGCTGTTGTCATAGCACTGGCCTGTTTTCAGTTGTTCCTTGCAATCTAGTGGTCTGAGACCCATTTCCTCTATACCTCCTGCCATTTGTATACACTATCCTGCTTTTTCATTTAAAAGCTCATCTGCAAAATCTTTTTGTACCTTGTCTGTATTACTTTTTTTTTATTTTTCTCCGTCTGCCTGCTTTTTTTATGTTGCTTTAATTCCACAGAGCACTTTGGAAGACAATTTATTAAAAATATCATGCAAAACAACTGAGATTATGCTGTCTGTTGTCAAGGGGCAGAATTCTCCTTTCAGGTCTGCTCACCAGGGGTGTGTCTATGCTACACAAATTGCATATCTTATTTCGATTCTATTTTTGAATAGGCTATTTTGAAATTTGGCGCATCTACACAACACCAAATTTCGAAATAACACTATTTCGAGATATCCCTTATCTCTCATGGAACGAGGTTTACAGGGATGCCATAATAGTGGGTCCGCTATATTTCGCAATAGCAGATGCATTCAAAAGATGCGGGGTAGCTATTTCGGGATACCTCTAGTATCCCAAAATAACCTTCCAGTATAGACATACCCTAGGACAGCAGCTTGTTATTCTGCTCTTTCTATGTATGTGAAGCTTCCACTGACAGTATTGGGAGTTCTGCCTATGTGAAGAGCAATATGCCAAAGTCAAAGTCACAGGAAACTTTAGTCTTAAAGTGGCAGTATGTATTATCTTGTCCAGTGTCTCTCTGAATGACTGGGGGGTTTTTTTGTTTTTTTTTAAACACAATAAATCTTTTGCCTATTGGTGTAGTGAGCTGCATTTTTTATGTAGAGCACCCATGTAATGGATTAGGTGCAAGAATGTTGTAGTTGTCATATGAAGGTGATCATTACAAAGGGGTTTTATAGAGAGGAAAATTTAGAAGTAAAATATCCAATTATTATTTAAATAGCCGTGTGCAGAATGTGTCGAAGAAAGCAGGTAAATAAAGGAGAACTTATATGCAAAATAATTCATATAACGTGGTTGCTGCTATAAATATTAAGGTAAAAAGGTAGCTTTTGGAGCCTTTCCAGTTTTTTTCTTTACTTGGGTTTTCCCTAAATAACTGAGCACTTTTGTTCTCACTCACTGCTTTTTTTCTCTGCTCTGAGAATCAGCCACCTACTGTTGGATTCTTGGTTTGGGGCATAATTATCTGGGTTTTTGATCTTGGTTAGGGTTTTTAGATTTTGGTTAGGGTGATATAACCTGGAATCTTTCTGCTGTTGCTGGTTCATACTATAGGCCTCATTGGATCCAGGGTCTGGCTCTTAGTAATGCAACTTCTGGGAAATGGAGGTATTGGTCTTGAGTCATGGAATCCTGGTTATTGTTTCTCTCTCGCTCTCGAACTTCAAACTTCCTTCACTCAAAAGTTTGCATTTCCACTATGCTCTGGTTTCCAGTCAGTTGACACGTTCACCTCTTAAGAAATTATTTTAAACCTCAGTATTTTAGCTTGTCTTGATTCAGGCAGTCTTGCTAAAAGTTTGACTTTGTCAAGAATCCTCAGCCTTCAAAGAAGGGGAAAAGAAGATACTAAGAGAAATGGCAATGAAAAGATTGCCTGATCTGCAGCTAGTCAGTCCTGAATGTCTGTTTTCATGGAAATGTATTACTTTGTGTATGCAAGAAGATAAGTCTGAGATTTTCAAAGCTGACTAATTGTTTTGGAAGCTCAGGGCTCATTCTTTTTACTCAGAATCGGGTATCTAAATCTGTAAGGCTGTTTTGAAAATCTGACATTTACAGAAATAAATCTATTATCTGCAATTACAGAAATATTACAATCAATCCCTTGTTTCCCTGTTCTTGGTTTCTAGTAAAACTTAAAAAACACAATGGTTCTGTAGCACCTTAGAGACTAACAAAAACATATAAATAGTATGGGGCCTAGAGTTTGAAATCTAAAGCAGAAAAAGAGGAGTGAGGGGGAAGAGAAAGGGGGGAAAAAAACCTGTCAATTAAAGTGTCTGTGCTAAAGGAGGCTAATAAAATAAACCGTAAGTGCCTTAGTTTTTGATGTCATTTGGGTGTTGACTATAATGGCCCATCCAGTTCATGTCTTTGTTCATGCCGCACGAGATAGTATCAAATTGGCATATGAAGGCTAGTTCTGCAGATTCTCTAAGATTCTTTGTTTTCAGTGGATATGAATCCACATGGCCAAACTGAATTCGGCCCATTATCTTATGTAGTATTAATGGAGCACGGAAGAGCATGTCACCATTGTATGCAGGCCCGGCCAAGGGTTCGTGGGGCCCAAGGCAGCGCGCTGTGGTTGGCTGAGCTGCACGCCTGGGTGGCTCCCAGTCAGGGCAGCGAGTGAGCAGCCAGGTGGGCGGGAGCTGGGCAGCGTGGGGCCCAGAATGCACGGGGTCCAAGGCAACCGCCTCGCTCGCCTTGCCCAAAGGCCAGGCCTGATGGTCTGTGACAAACAAGTTGTTCTTGTGTTTTTTTTTACCTGAGTAAAACGTTTGTTGACCTCAGTAAAAATCATCAACAGCTACCCATACACAGGTTTCTTCTTTTTTATTTGAGTGTTGAAATAGTTAGTGGCAGAGCTGATCTTAGGGGCGGGTGTTCGCCTGGGGCCGCCATTTTCAAGGGGCCACCGACAGAGCCCCGGCTTTTTTTTTTTTTCTTGACAAATTTTTGTCCAGTATTTTTTTTAAGTCATCTGGCAACCCTACGGGCGAGCCAGATGGTCTCCTGGGGCCGCCAATTGGTTGGGACCAGCCCTGGCTAGTGGCAAAGCACTGAAGTTGCTCGTGTGCTGTTGACAAAGCCTGCCACACACAGGTCAGATCTTCAAAGGTACCTAAAGATACAGTTAGTCACCTAGTGGGATTTTCAAAAGCACCTCAGCAGGGAAGGCCCCTGACTCCCAATGAAACCACTGTAGTTCACTATTGGCAGCAATGGGAGTTGTGTACTTGTCCTCTTACGACCTTTTGAAAATTCTTCTAGTTGCCTAATATTGTATCTCTGTAAGTCTAGCCCCACAAAGCCTGTAATAGCATTTATCGACAGCTCCGTGACTGAGATATTCAGGCCAAGCTGCGGCTTTTCTCAGTGTCTTGTCTATTCCTTTGTCTAAGAAATAGAATATCTTGAGACTTCAGGGCATTGAAAAGAGGTGGCCCGAGCCCTGAAGACACACAGGCTGCCCCCTGTCCTTGTGTAAATTCTAAACAGTGATGTTGGAGGCTCAGAGCTGGATTCACCTACTAGCACTGCCATTTTGCTGCTGTGTCTCCTGCCTTGTCGGTTCTGAAGTTGACAGACAATTGTAAGGGAGCTTGTCCACAAAAGAGCTGAACCAATAGGTAAACCAGGCCCTGCCACTATGGCTATGTCTAGACTATGGCTATGTCTAGACTGCAGGCTTCTTTCGAAAGAAGGCGTTCTTCCTCGTAAATTGAGGTTTACCGCCATCGAAAGAAAAGCCGCGTTCTTTCGAAATAATTTCGAAAGAACGCGGCTTGAGTCTGGACGCAGGGGAAGTTTTTTCGGGAAAAGGCTACTTTTCCCGAAAAAAACCCTGAGTCTGGACACGGCCTATGTGTTCAGGCAGGGAGACACAGCAGGTCTGCCTGCAGCTGAAAGGGAACACCAGAGCAGGGCCGGCCCTACCATGAGGCGAACTGAGGCACCTCAGGTGCCAGACTGGAGGCGGGGGAGGGGCACCACTAGCACCCAGAGTGTAGAAAATTGTGTCTGCTGCTGGTGCATATGTATTCTCTCTGCTCTAGATGCACAGAGATGGTGGAGTGCTGTGCTGGAGGAAGGAGGGCACAAGAGACATAACAGGCAGGCAGGAGAAAAGGGGGCATGGGAGCGTTATTTGAGCACCCTGCCTCAGGTGCCAAAATGTTGTGGGCCAGTCCTGCACCTGAGAGAGACTGAGACTGGAGCAAGGAGAAAGAGAGGGGAGGAAGGTGGGAAATTGAAGAAAGAGAGACAGGAGGATAGAGCTCATGGGGTGCTACTGAGGGAGGAAAATTGAAGAAGTGCTGCTGTGCCAGCTGACACATGGCAGATGTGCAGCTGTAATTGTTTAAAAGGAAGCGACTCCGTAGGGGACATCTTCAGTGTGGCCTTTGGGACTTTGCTTCTTTTTAGGGTTTGTTTGTTTTTTTTTTTTGCCAATTCTCCGCTGCGCTGGGCAGCCTCGTTGCTTCCGCTCTGTTGGCTGTCGCAGCCGCTCTGGGTGATGTCAGCCTGTCGCCACTGGAACAGCTGTTGAGCTGGAAGTGTCCTGCTGTCTGCCTTGCAGGGGTCCTATCCCTTGTTACAAGCCAAGGCGGACTGCGCTATGCTCGCAGCTCTGCAGTAGTCCTGGTAGTGACATGCTGACATCACCCAGAGCAATGACAAGCAGCCAACAGGGTGGTACAAATAACACTTGCCTGATGTGAAAGAAAATGTTAAAACCATACAGCAATGCTGCCTCATAAGACAGCCCCACAGACAGCATCTGGTGTGGATCAGAGTCTCTTTAATTTAAATTAATGGCATAAAATACAAAGCATTGTGTAGATTATCAACGCAGCTGCCGTACATAGAGTCCCTCTTGGATTATTTCAGTGCTGCAGCAGAATATAGGAATCTCCATTATAATTCACTGACTCGACTCAGCACTGCAGCAGGGGCAGCTCATCTAAGCAGACTGTAGTTGGTAGCAACGGGAGAACCCTGCTAGAATCTTCAGCCAGAATCCACATGGTAAATCTTTCTAGGCTGTGTAGCCAGCACAGTAAATGATGCCAAAATCGATGATGCAATCTTGCTCCCATTGGATTTGAGAGTAAATCTATTAGAGTATGTCTACACAGCAGTGTTATTTTGGAATAACGTCCATTATTCCAAAATAACTATGCGAGCGACTACACAGCTAGCCCGTTATTTCAAAATAATATCGAAATAACGGGCAGCTTATTTGGCATTTGTAAACCTCATTCCATGAGGAATAGCCTCTTCCAAAATAGCTATTTCAGAATAGCAGTAGTGTGGACACTCCACTGCTGCTATTTTGAAATAGCTCCTCTCTCAGGCCATTCAAAGTAATTACTTCCCGGGGCTGTAAATCGAGGTAGCACATTAGGGCGCTCAGACTCATTTCCAACCTTCCCTGTAGTTTAGACATGCTATTTCGAAATAAGCTATTTTGGATTATTTCCTCCAGAATATTTTATTCCGAAACAATTGTGCAGTGTAGATGTAGCTTTATTGACATAGGGAGGTGCAGGTGTGTGATTGGAAAAGGTAGCCTGGGTAGAACCGTTTTGGGTCACTAGAAGGCTAGCATCACTATTTCACTCAGTCATTCTCTGAGGCAGGAAAACTGTTTGGTTAACAACTCTGTAATTCTGACAGCCCAAAGTCCCATTTTAAAAAGATCCTTAGGAAATGGGCTGCTGAGGCTGTCTCTGAGCAGGTGCTGGCACTTTTAAATAGGATACTGATGAACTCCCTGTAGACTCAAATGGAGTATGTCTACACTACAAAGTTAATTCGAGTTAGTTCGAAGTAACTTTAATAGGGGCTACACATACAAACCACTAGTTCAAATTTAAATCGATCTAGCGGAGCACTTAATTTGAACTAGGTAAACCTCATTCTATGAGGACTAACGCCTAGTTCGAATTAAGTAGTTCGAATTAAGGGCTGTGTAGCCACTTAATTCGAACTAGTTGGAGGCTAGCCCTTCCCAGGTTGCCCTGGTGGCCACTTTGGGCCAAACCAGGGAAACTCTTCTGCCCCCCTGTTGACCCCAGAGCCCTTAAAGGGCCACGGTCTGGCTACGGTCCTTGTGCCAGTTGCAAGCCTGCCAGCACCCAGCCAGCAGGCCCTGCACCTGGCACAGCATGAGCCAGCCACCCGCTGCCACCCAGCCCTCCGCCTCTTCCCAGGATCAGGCTGGTGGCTCCCAGGAGCCTGCCCGGGGCTGCAAGAGGCGGGCGCCCGCCTGGTCTAGTGCGGAGATCGTGGACCTCATTGAGGTTTGGGCCTCCAACGTCCATGATCTCCGCACTAGGCACAGGAATGCAGCTGTCTAGGGCAGGATAGCTGCCAGCCTGGCCACCAAAGGCCACATGCGAACCCAGGAGCAGGTTTGCATGAAAATCAAGTTGGTCCAGTGAGACCCCTGACCCTGAGCCCTGAGCTTAGAACATATGAACATAAGAATGGCGGTACTGGGTCAGACCAAAGGTCCATCTAGCCCAGTAGCCTGTCTGCCAACAGCGGCCAACACCAGGTACCCCAGAGGGGATGGACCGAAGACAATAACCAAGCGATTTGTCTCGTGCCATCCATCTCCAAACTTCCACAGACAGAGGCAAGGGACACCGTTCTTAACCCCTGGATAATAGCACTCCATGGACCCAGCCTCCATGAATTTATCTAGCTTCTCTTTAAACTCTGTTATAGTTCTAGCCTTCACAGCCTCCTGTGGCAAGGAGTTCCACAGGTTGACTATGTGCTGTGTGAAGAAGAACTTTCACTTATTAGTTTTAAACCTGCTGCCCAACAATTTCATTTGGTATCCTCTAGTCCTTATATTACGGGAACTAATGAAGAACTTTTCTTTATTCACCCTCTCCACACCACTCGTGATTTGATAGACCTCTATCATATCCCCCCTCAGTGTCCTCTTTTCTAAGCTGAAAAGTCCCAGTCTCATTAGCCTCTCTTCATATGGGACCTATTCCAAACCCCTAATCATTGTAGTTGCCCTTTTCTGCACCCTTTCCAAGGCCAAAATATCTTTTTTGAGGTGAGGAGACCACATCTGTACACAGTACTGAAGATATGGCGTACCATAGTTTTATACTTCCCCTCCTCCTTCTTCTCCTGGCTTCCCCCTTCCAGCTCCCTCCTCCCAGGTTTCCCCCTCCCCTCTTCCACCCTCTCCTCCTTTCCCACCTCCTTTTCCCAGTCTCCCCAGAGGTTAATCCCCCTCTCCCCCCGCAGTTTTGTTAAATAGAGATAGTTTCTATTTTTGAACACATGTCCTTTATTTTTTACATCAGGAAGGGGGGCTAGGGAGGGGTAAGTGGAAGGAGATGAGGGAGAAATGGGGCACAAGCCCCCGATGGGGAGTACTGGGGTGGTTCTGTGGGCTCCTCGGGGTGGAAGCCCTCCTGGATCCTGACAGCCCCCCGATTGATCCCCTCGGATGGCACCCTGCGGCAAGTGCAGCCGGGCTGATGACCGAGTGCTGTGATGTGCCGAGTGTGGGTATTCAGGGTACTCCAAGACAGGACTGCTTTGCTGTCCCTCATTGAGTTAGACAAGCAAGCGGGGAACCCTGAGAACTGTCTGTCCGAGGTGGGGGTCGGGTCCCTTTAAGCACAGCCCTCGGCTAGCCTGAGGCAGCAGCTCCACGCTCTAAGTCCTAACCTGATGCCCTGCCGGCACTGGTTCTGGCCAGCCTTAGCTTCGGTTCAGGGTCCACTCAATGTGGACATGCTATTTTGAATTAGCAAAATGCTAATTCAAATTAGTTTTTAGGTCTAGATGCGCTAATTCAAATTAGCTTATTTCGAATTAACTAAATCGAATTAAGTTAGTTTGAATTAGTGCTGTAGCATACACATACCCATGTATATTGTAAAACAAGCATAAGCTGTGATGAGCATTATTAGAAAACGAGTTCAAGAGTTTAAGTTTACCTTTGAAAATCCTTTCAGACTCATTTGTCTTCCATCTACTGTAACTTGCCTGGATCGGCAAATTATGCTGTAGCAACAGGTCAATAGTACTGGAGTATTCTGAAGAAATGTAACAAACCATAGACTGGATTTGAAGCTATTACACAAACTTGGCTTGATGAAGATGTAGCATCTGCCAACTCGTCTGAGGATATTCTTCTAACTAGAGTGTTAATAATTTGATCCATTGCAAATCTATATTCTAAAGATAATCTGAGTTGTCTAAGATTTTAAATTCTGTGTGCTCAAAGTCTAAACTCTGAATTTTAATCTGCCCTTTTAAATGAAAGATATGGAGCCTGACCCTCATCATTTTTCCTTTTCAGTCACTTTGAAGTGCTTGCATATGTTTGGCATCCTGCCCTCAATTTACTTCCAGAGATCCATACAAACATCAGATCTCTTTCAATAAAAAGGGAAATGAAGAAGTGTTTCTCCTGGTCTTATCCTTTGTTTCAATGCATTTTCTTTTATTTACTGTAGGTAGCTAATATATATATTACAAAAAAATTGCTAGATGAGCTATGATTTAACTACTGCTCTCCACAAAGAACAGCTGCAGCAATGAAAGACTCTAGCTCTATTGTTTTGCAGATTTCACTAGTTATCAAAATTATTTGTTTTTCCAAAGGATTTCTATTTAGAAGCACATTGGTCAAATTCTTAGCTGGTATAAACTGGCATTACCCCATTACCCTCAATGGAGCTATACTGATGCAGACCATCTGTGGATCTGCGGGTCCATGTGTTTCTAAGTGAATGTAGTGTATTGAAAGGTGCTAGGAGGGGAACATGGAAAACCTGTTGTACCAGTGCAAGGAATGCTTCTATCTGGGCCTGGAGCAACCACTTTTGCAGAGGGTGGGGGGCTAGTGTTTGGTAGTTCAGTCTCTAATGCCCATTTTTTCTTGTAACTTTTCTTTTGAAGCTAACTGCATGGATGTTTATCACAGGTGAACCCCTCTCTCTCTTCAGGGTCTGAGCATCCTCTATGTCTCTCACAATCCATAATAAATGTCACGGCCCTTCTCCCTTTCTGGGGTACTGACACTCTGAGCAAGGGATGTGTTTCCGTTCCAGGGAAGCCAAGAGGGAAGAGTGAAACTGGGCAGGTAGAATGAGGTGTTAGTGTTGTGAATGCCATTCTAGTTATCGCAAAAGATTTTGTCAAAGGTGGGCAGGGAAGGGGGGGATTGTGGTAGGATGGATAGGATTCAAATTCATCTAATCACTTCTAGAATTCCTTTCATAGCTGGAATCTCTTCAAGCTAGAGTTGAAGGGATCTGCGTTATGTTACTAAACCCAAGTCACCCAATACCTTCTTTAAAGGATTTATAACATTAATAATATGTTATATCCAAGTCCTACTGTCAATGGGAGTTTTGTCCAAGAAAGAAAAACACTGTCAGACCTATGGTTAATACTAGAAGAATAGCAATAAATAAACTGCTCCCTGTTGTAACTTTGGAAAATTATTCATAGGTTCATTTTCACTAACTAAAATGTCTGCAGTACTAGCTATTCCTATTAGCTGTGTTTGCTTCGGCTGTTGTTCTAGCCACCTGCTTTTTTTACTACTGATTTATTCCCCCTGCTCCCGTGGCAGGTGCTTGTCTAACAACTTGAAGCAAAATAGCTGCTTAATGCAGTACAAGTATCCACTGCTAGCCAAGTCTACCATTGAAAACAAGCTAGGTATTATAGCCATTTTTCTGTCTCACTTTCAATAAGAAATATAAGGTTGAATGAGCATTAAACATTTTCCTGCTGTGACTGTTTCACTGAATGCATGCGACGAAACAGACAAAGTGAGCCATTAAGAAAATTTCAGAACATAGAGATTCAGCTGCTTACTGCAACTTCCTATTTACTGATCCCACATACTGCATTGGTGATGTTTCATGTTGGTATTAAAGGCAAAGTCAAGCAGATTTCTTAGGCTGTGTCCAGACTCAGGGGTTTTTTCGGGAAAAGTAGCCTTTTCCCGAAAAAACTTCCCCTGCGTCCAGACTCAAGCTGCGTTCTTTCAAAATTATTTCTAAAGAATGTGGCTTTTCTTTCGATGGCGGTAAACCTCGTTTCACGAGGAAGAACGCCTTCTTTCGAAAGTTCCTCTTTCGAAAGAAGGCGTTCTTCAATGTAAATAGGGCTTCCTCGAAAGAGAGCATCCAGACTTGCTGGGTGCTCTCTTTCGAAAAAGCGGATTGCTCTTTCGAAAGATCCGCCTGCAGTCTAGACGCGATCTTTCGAAAGAGGCTCTTTCGAAAGATGCTTTCGAAAGAGCCTCTTTCGAAAGAAGCCTGCAGTCTAGACATAGCCTTAATCACTTTAGAATATTATGGTACAGGAGAGACAAGACTTATGAGAAGTAGTGCAATGTTATTTTTCCCCACCCCAGTTCATTTCTTTTAGTGTATGTTGGTGCAGGGACAAAAATGATAGTTTGGTAGGCTATAAAGACTGTATCTACATAAGTAGAATATCCACTTATTTTAATAAAAAAGTGCCAAAGTTATGTCAGTCATCCCAAGTAAGTGTCAATAAACTTTTACATCAGATGGATTCTATATATGTGACTCATCTTACACAAGTCTATTTTAAGAATGTTTTAGAGTTCTACACATTTTTAGGAACAATTATGTCACTCCACCGGCAAAGGTAAAGCCCTTACTTACCATGAATCCATCATTTCAGAGCTCAGAAGGAGCTTCCCCAAAATCTAAATAATCTAAAATAGTATTTCTGCATCTGAAAATAACATGATTCTAATATTCAATAAATATCTGAAGACCATCTGAGGCCACCAGTGAATTCTGGGACCCATCAGAAAGCAGGGACTCCCTTCTCTCCATTGGTCTCCTATTTTTTCATCTCTTATTTTTAGCTCTAGAGAGCTGCGAGGAACCAAATTTATCCTGTCATTGCCGCAGGATTTAATCCTGCCTTTTCCGGGTCTCCATCAGTAGTGCTGAAGGCAGGAGAAATCCACATTTGAAGGGAAAGAAGGACATATTTCTCAGGATATTTATCATAAAAGTCATTGTCTGAATTTGCTCATCTGAGTTCTTTAGAAACCCTTCAAATTCCCTGTGTCTCAGTTCCCCATCTATAAAATGAGGACATGAATACTACTTTTCTTCCACTTTCCACCCATCTTGGCTATTTAGGCTGAAAGTTACTCATGGTAGGCACTGTCACTTATATGTACCTATCAGAGTGGGTACAGATTTGGGGGCTCTTAATATTACTCTAATGTAGATAATAAATATATAATAACAGTCAGGAAGAGTGTACTATGGATCTATTTTTTAAATGTCAATTTGATGGTCAGAAAATCATTTTAAAAATCCAACCCCCTTTATGTACCCTTGCATGAAAAAAAATTAAATATAATGAAGAAATTTAAATATATTTTAAATATAATTTACCCACTTGTTTGCCAGTTGAAAAAGGACATAGAATGCAGTCAGATATAGGGTGGCTTTGCTGCATATTGGTGCAAAATTAGCCAGCTGACTTTAACAATTAAGTGCAAATTAACCCTTTAGATAATAAGTATTACAAACAGACATTTGATTAAAAAGCATGTTTTAAAACACTTGCAGGGCTATGTACCATTAGCCAAGGCCTTTCTCCACAGCTCAGCACCATCACACAAGATCAGGTCCTGAACGTTAAGTGACTTGCAAAGAGTTTTTTTAATTAACATCTATTTAATTTCAA
Organism: Pelodiscus sinensis; assembly: GCF_052426305.1. Lineage (NCBI taxonomy): Eukaryota > Metazoa > Chordata > Testudines > Trionychidae > Pelodiscus > Pelodiscus sinensis. The sequence continues at coordinate 113,601,127 of NC_143056.1, read as the reverse complement.
TGATTTATGAGCATTACTTCTCCCCCTGCCACCTTTTAACTTCTTCAATTAAGATGGAAGTGTAACTAATCATTCTGGGGCCCACAGGAGATCCTCTAGAAAAAGACAAAGCAGATCATACTTCACTTTCCTGGTCATTTTAAAGTTTAAAAAAAATCGTTTAGGCCATAATTATGCATCAGACAGAAGTAAACCAATAGGAAATAAAGGGAGCTACCTTCCCAGAATCAATATGGTCCTTTGAGGAGTTCTACACCCAAAATGTAGAAATGTACTTTCAAAAAAGTTCTGCTTGGTTAAAAATATTCAAGAAAGTTGCAGTCACATGAGGCATCAGCTAGGGGACCTCAGATTGTTCCGGTGTATCCTGTGCCCTCAGACTCCTTCTCAAAGGATATTTTCAGAAGCTAACAGGAAATACCAAAGTAATTATCACACATCCACTGCATGGGACTTGTTTCCGTGCTTGGATCTTAGTTAAACTGAGCATCATTTATGTCCCATCACAATGCAAGTGATGGAGGAGGTCAAAGTGGCCCCTTTTAAGTATATCTACGCTACGCAAGATTGGTGGCAGTGTGTAGGGTGTGTGTCACTGCAGTGAAAAGCAAACTGTGCCCACCCACTAGTAGTGCAGGGAAAGGCTCTGGTCTGGGCAATGCAGTAGGGAAAGGCTCTGGGAGCAGGGAGAAAGCAAGATGTTACACTGCTAAAAAATAAGCAGTAGATCTCCTGGCTACACTGTTAGGTGTGGAGAAAGCTGTGCAGGTTATCTACCCTGAGGTTCCAGGTGTGCAAGTATTCAACTCAGCTAAATATGCAGTACATGTACTCTGCACATGGCTGTAAGGAGTGTGCACTGTGGGGATATTCAGTATGAGAAATTTTTTCTGACCCCTTTGCTCATATTTTTATACTGACTCTTAGTAGCACATCAGATGCTTCTGCCCATACAGTTCCACACGCAACTGCAAAACTAATTTCAGTGCCTGCCTTTGATGCCTTATGTCATGAGATCGCTGAGGTATTGATGTTGCTGGGCGTAAACCCTCCATTCTAGGAAATGCAAGATGATTGATCCCTATGTCCTCTTGGGATGACAGCTACTGTGCCTCATATTTTCTGCCCTGTTGGATTGTTCAAGGATCCTGAAATGTATGCCCTGTTATCTCTTTTGGCACACTAGCTCTCACATTACTAGCCACTTAGGCTACGTCTACACTGCGGAGCTATTTCAGGATACGGGAAGTATCCTGAAATAGCTATTCCGCATCTTTTGAGTGTGCCCGTTATTTTAAAATATAACAGGCTTGCTCTTCTGACATCCCTATAAACCTCGTTCCACAAGGATTAAGGGGCATTTTCGAATAGCAGTTTATTTCAAAATTACTTTGAAATAAGCTGCACAATTTGCATAGTGCAAACTGTGTAGCTTATTTTGAGGTAAGGGTGCAGTGTAGATGCACCCTTACTTATTCTGAGTGGATAGTGAATTTTTCTAAGAGTGACCAGAATCATAGTGAAGTCCACACTCTGAGTCTGGAGACTGAGGACTCATGTTACCTTGTACAACTCAAGGAGTTTGATGACTTAGCCACAAGCTGATTCTATCTGTTGTATTCTCTGAACCTGAAATTTCTGTTCCATTTCTATAGGCCACAGCACAAGCGTGTGATAAATACTTCCGGAGATAAGGAAAAACCACTAGAGCAGGGGTTCTCAAATTGTGGCTCGTGACCCCATATTAATGGACTCCCCAAGGTGGCTGTTAGACTTTCTGAGGTCCCGGACCCAAGCCCTACCATCTGAGTCTGTGACTGAAGCCAAAGCCCAAGCCCCACCACCAAGGGCTAAGGTTACAAGCCCCCTGCCTAGGGCAAAAGCCCTTGGGCGTCCGTTTTTCTCACCCACCCCATAGGTAATTTTTGCTATCCGAAGGGAGTACAGTCCCATGAAGTTTGAGAACCACTGCCCTAGAGTAATACTTACTAGAGGCTTGCCTTGCTGTTTTCTTGCCATCTCTCTGCTTTCAGAGGCAATAACTGCCTTGTCTCTTAGCTATGGCAAACACATGCCCTAGTCTCTTGAAGCTACAACATCTTTGCTGAGAAAGACCTTTGCTTTAAACCCCTCTTAAGATATTTCCAAATATGATTCAGGGCCTTGTATGTGTAGTGAAGGCCATAGCTTCTACTTGGGATTTCTGAGCACAAAGGGCACAATAGAGCAGGGGTTCTATAGTCGCTCTGTATGTGTCTGTGCTTTTGAGGAGATAACGTTGCTAATTTTTCTTATCGGGTTGGCATATGTCGCTCACAGGCCACAGAAAAAAATGAACGCAGCAGAACATGTTTGCTGGAACTCCACCATGTCCCTGGACCCTGCCCTTCCAATGCAATCAAAATGTCAGAAATGGTATGAATATTTTTCATTTGAACAGCTTGATCCTCCATTCAGTCACAACCTTGCTACAACAAAACATGCTATTGTGACCATATTGTGAAGGTTGATATTACAGACCCCCTCTTCAAAGGGCTCTTAGTCACGCTGTTCTTTGCTTGCAGCAGGTGCAGAATGCACTGGCATGATTTCTCCCGGTTTAGAATCACCAGGATGACATCATCCTCACCTTGCGTTCTTTATCCTGGCTGTTTGCAAAGTGATAGATTTGCTTTAAAATGGCCGAATGTGGAGTTTCAAATCTATGCTGCCCTCTGCTCTGCACTGCTGGGTATCTGACATAATGCACCAACCCCTGTTCAGGATCCCAACGGCTGGAGTCAGGAGGCATGTTTGCTTTTGCTGCGATAACCCCTGTAGTGTGGAATCCATTCCCCTTGACGTACATCTGATTTTGTGCCTCGTTCTGAAAAAGATTTCCCCCCTTTCCTCCACTGTGTCTTTAGCATGGCTAAGCCTCCTTCCCATTGCTTCAGGTGGGCCCTCTGATTTGTTTTTTGTCTGTTTTAAGAGGCTGTACTTGTGATGTTTGTTGATATTGTATTTTCAACTACTCTGCTGCAGAGCAACCTATATGCTTGGTGTGTAAGGGTAGCTATATCAATAAAACTACTGTTACTGTTTCCTATTAACCACATTTTCACCACAGCCTCTGAATAAGAGGCAATGTGTACTAAGCGTACTATTATCTGGCACTCAGTTAACCAGAAAGCTCAATTAACTGCCAATGCAAATCTTCAATTTAGTAAGAAGCAGGACTGGTATACTGCCTAGCACGTTATACAATTGCATATTCTGCACTCTCTTTTTTATGCCAAAGAGGCAGAAGACAAGTTAGCAAGCTAAAAGTGGGGATTTATTCAAAAAAGCAGCTTTAAGGGTGTGTCATAGGATCATTACAGATTCAGCCCAATCTCCTACATCTTCTATGTCTACTATATTAATTAATACTGATAATGATGAACCTGCGGCACTATAAGATCCAGAAGTGCCTTCTGAATAATCAAGGAATGATTAAATTATGTTCAGTATAATTTTACTGTTAAGTGTATTTTTAATGATCTGGGTGTAAGTCATCCCCTGCCCATGGTTATATGTAGTGTCATAAGACAACCTACTATATAGAAAACTTTACCTCTATATACCTAAGTGCTTCAAGAAACCAACCACTCTGCAATGCAGTACTACTACCGGATTGGTGAGTGGATTGGATTCTAATTCTTTGAAAACTGAAATTCCATTGGTAAAGTATAACTCTCAGTTGACCAGACTATTCAATTAACCAGCACCTCCTATTTCCCCAACATTCTGGATAACAGCTTTTATTATACCAAAAGAAGAGGTGTACATCATTCAAAGAGGAAAAGTTGCCTGGCATCCGGAAGATTTAATAACACCCTTGTGATTAATATTATGTGCAGTGTAATGGATTATATGTAAGTTTCCTCATCTGTGTGCAAATCCATATTTATACACACATCAGTTTTTCCTCTTTGTGAAAACATGATATAGGGCCTGGCACTATGGTTTCCCTCCCTGTACCTCCGTTGGCCAGAAACAGTTAATATTCTATTTTATAAGACGTTGGGCACTTTACCATCCATGCAGATGAGTTTCTTTATGAACTTTTCAGTTCAGACATTAGTTTTATCTCTGGGCAATCTTCCTTCCAAACATATGGAGTAAGGTCTGTTTTCATGTCCCAGAAAAGTCTAGAATTGTCAAAATGAGAACTAAGAGACTGATTTCCAAGAATTAGATTTGTGTTGTAACTTCTTCAGATACCATACTCATAGTAAGTTTGCAACTACAGCCAGTGAAGATTGAGTGTGCTGGATTGAGCCTGGTTGAATAAAAAAACCCACAGATTTCTGGCTCAGGTAAAGTGATTAATCATTACGTGGCACAAAGGAATGTTTCTAGTGTGCCTATCCAGGGTTTATGTTTAAATGTACGATAATGGGCACCTACTTGTATGTATGCATTTTATTTGTAAAAGTAGGCCTTAAAACAGGAATATTAATTAGAGAGAAACATTGGGCAAAGCTGGTGTAAATTAGTGCATCTTTGTTGAAGTCAATGGAGCTGCACCAATCTACACGGACAGAAATTTGGCCCAAAATCATAGATATTTTTGTATGTCATTAGAGCCAGACAACAAACTTTTACGCAGTTCTCCAGGAACCAAAAATTGAGGGAAAATGCCTCATGTTGGTGGAAATGGAATCATAGAATTATGGGATTGGAAGAGACTTTGAGAGACCATCTAATTCAGTCACCTGCAGTCATAGTAGGACTAAATATTATCTAGGCCACTTTTGACAGGTATTTGTCTAACCTGCTCTTAAAAATCTCCAAGGATGGAGATTCCACAAGCTCCCTAGGCAATTTATTCCAGTGGTTAACCACCCTGACAGGAAGTTTTTTCAACCTAAACTGCTCTTGCTACTGTATAAACCCATTGCGTCTTATTCAATCCTCAGAGATTAAAGAGAACAATTTTCTTCCTCCTTCATGTGACAACCTTTTATGTACTTGAAAACTGTTATCATGTCCCCTCTCTGTTTTCTCTTCTCCAGACTTACCTTAAACTCATTTTTTCCCAATTTTCTCTCATTAGCTATGTTTTCTAGATCTTTAATCATTTATGTTGCTTGCCCACAACTGACCACAATATTCCAGATGTGGTCTAATCAGCTCAGACTAGAGTGACAGAATTACTATTTGTGTCTTGCTTACAATGCTCCTGGTAATACATCCCAAAACGTTGGCTTGTTTTGCAACAGAGTTACACTGTTAATGCTAAGGATGTGAGCTATCAGTTAATTGAATAGCTGAGTAACCATATTCATTCCTATAACTTACTCAACTATTCTATAGTCCCCAGGGGTGGGGCTGGCAGCCAGTGCACTTCAGCCCCTCTCCCGGAGAGCCCCCTGCCATCCTGTGCTGCTGCCTATGTATCAGAGGAAGCAGCACAGGGTGGTAGGCAAGAGCTGGTCCTTGAGGAAAGCCAGTTTAAAAACCAGCTCCCCGCACAGACCAACTGCCTGACATCCCACGCTGCTGCCTCTGACACAGAGGCAGCAGCGTGGGGTGACAGACGCCCTTGTCTGGGGTGTGTGTGTCCCAGCTCCCCATAGACAGAGGCTGCTCCCACGAAGCAGCCTCTGCTCATGGCAGGCGGGATGTGGAGCAGACTCTGTCCACAGTGAGCCTGGGCCCACCGTGGATGGAGGCTGCTTCATGATAGCCTCCTCTGCCCGCCCTGCTGCCTCTCAAAGAGGCAGCAGGACAGGGAGTGCGGGGACAGGTGGCACTGTGGAGCTGGTGATGGGGAGAACCAGATTTTAAGCCTAGGCTTATCAGTTAATCGTATTTTCAACCACTTGTTTACATCCCTAGTTGACTCATGTTTAGCTTGTGATCCACTGTGGCCCCCAGATTCCTTCCTGCTGTACTCCTTCCTAGACCATCATTTCCCACAAATAAAAGCAAGAGAAAATCTCATCTGAGTTAAAGAAGCCTGATACTATCTGAATTCTGTTCATGGTGAAATATATAGGAAATATTGACCTAACCATCCAAAGTCCTTACAATTAAAGGTGAACTTCACCCCTACAAAAGGGCCAAGCACAAGCTCTGTACTCCTGTTTTAAGTCCTGTTTAAGCTCGTGAGAGTTTAAGGAAGAACTGGAGATCTTCAGCTGGGCTTTTTTTCTTCACACGAGTGAATTTTACTCTGAATGCCTTGACTATTGTGGTTGTCCACTTGCCTGCAATTTCTGTGCTGTGGAGATGTAAGGATACATCTATTCTAGTCAGAGGTGCAATTGCAGCTGGCGTAGGCATACCCACATGAGCAATAATCTAGCTATCAGGGCTAAAAATAACAGTGAACATGTAGTAGCATGGATCCTGGCGTGGGCTCGGAATACAGAACCTACCCAGCTTTCCAGATGGGCTTCTCCAGCCAGCACTAAAACCCACACTGCTGCACTTTCACTGCTATTCTTAGCATGCTAGCAATATGTAAATCTGTCATGGGTATGCCTCTGCTAGCTCCATTCTAGCCTCTGACTTTAGTGTAGACAGGCCTTGAAGGCCAACCCTGCAGACTTTTGAAAATCCCACCCTCGTGGTCTGAAAGGTAGGAATTCAAAAAATTTGAGCACCCAAAAGTTGTGGCTACATCTGATATTTAATGATTTACTCTTGGACACAGAGTAAAAGAACTAGGAATACAACTCAGGAGCTCTATATCCCAGCCCTCTGCTTTAACCATTACACACACATTCCTCCCATAATTGCAAATGAGATGCTGAAGTTTTCAGCAAGACTTCTCTTGCATTTTCTTCTGCTTTAGAGTCCTTCTTTCCATCTTCCTAATAATTCTAAGAGACAAGATGACAGCTCTAGTTGGGGGGGAAAGAAAAATCTATAAATAATACAATAATTAAAGAGGCATTTACCCAGAATCTGAAAACTCTCATATTCTGATTTGATTCTGTTATTTTTATAAACTTAATCTTTTTTGACATTGACAATGATTCATATAAATATTAACGATTCCATTTAAATCAGCTGCATATAAGAATGCGATTGAGTTGTAGGGTTCTTTGGGGCCATACTCTGAAGCCCTTGTTTGGGCTAACCGCCCAATGAAATCAGTTGGAATTGAAGGACTGAGACCATTACTCCTTTCCAAAATCTTATATATTCTAATCATTGGATGGCAGATTCTGTATTTCTGATTTTCATCAACACTGATATTTAAAACAGAAATAATATTAGTTCATCCTCTCCTTTCAATCGTTTGCAATTCAGATTAGTTAACCTGAATTTAAATTCTTCATCTACCCAAAACTGAAGGGTATCTTTGGGTTTCAGGGTGATTTCTTATCTGTGACTGCATATTGTTTTGCATGATGTTTCTATTTGCATATTGTGAGCACTTCTGCCTTATACTTGGCCATATGCTATGTGTTGATTATTAAAAATTGAATAAGTAATACATTTTAAAATTTAAATTTGCCCAATGTTTTCTCTCTAGTCTGCACAGAGAAGCTCTTTTGACAGTAAAAGAGAAAGATTCTCTCTGTACTTGTTACTTCTCAATTATAATAAGATTGTATCTCTATTTTAGCTGGAGTGGACATGACATCAGATAGGAACACTAAGAAACTGCAGATTCATTGAAATCCAACGGCAAAAATCCAGTAACAGGTAAATTGCAGCAAAGGGGGATCTTCTGCAATTAATCCATCTGAATGATTCATAAGAACAGAAGAATGGCCGTACTGGGTCAGACCAAAGGTCCATCTAGCCCAGTAGCCTGTCTGCCAACAGTGGCCAGCACCAGGTGCCCCAGAGGGGGTGGACCGAAGACAATGATCAAGTGATTTATCTGCTGTCATCCTTCTCCAGCCTCTGACAAACAGAGGCCAGGGACACCATTTCTACCCCCTGGCTAATAGCCTTTTATGGACCTAATCTCCATGAAATTATCTAGCTTCTCTTTAAACTCTCTTATAGTCCTAGCCTTCACAGCCTCCTCTGGCAAGGAGTTCCACAGGTTGACTACACGCTCTGTGAAGAAGAACTTTCTTTTATTAGTTTTAAACCTGCTACCCATTAACTTCAGTTGGTGTCCTCTAGTTCTTCTATTATGGGAACTAATAAATAACTTTTCTTTATTCACCCTCTCCACACCACTCATGATTTTATATACCTCTATCATATTCCCCCTCAGTCTCCTCTTTTCTAAACTGAAAAGTCCCAATCACCTTAACCTCTCCTCATATGGGACCCGCTCCAAAACCCCTAATCATTTTAATTGCCCTTTTCTGAACCCTTTCTAAGGCCAAAATATCTTTTTTGACTCCTCTACATAACATTTGTACAAGAATATATACCACAAAGGCTGCATATCTAACATGTGCAACATTCAGTGATCGCTCACATGGTGTTTGCTTATACCATAACTATAGAGCACATATCGCAAAAGGTCCAATTCCGCTCTCGCTTATGTTGTTCCTTATGGCCATGATCCTGCAAAGACTTGTTCATGTGCTTAACATTATGCACTGGGAGAGTCCCATGGAAGTCACTTTTGTCAAGTGATGACATGGCACTTTGCAGTCCAGAAAATTCAATCGATCAGTTTCCACTAAAAGAAAATTCCTGTTTTAAGAAAATATTGATGACTACGACAAAAGTAGTTTTCAGAGGTTTCCAGGACTCTTGCCTTTACACGTAGTGACTGAAAGGTGGCAGAATGATGGCATGGGGAAATGAGTCTCTTCAGGACAGATTAACAGATGTGTCCCTTCCCTGACTTTGGAGCCTACTTCTCAGGCTGAGAATGTTGTGCAGTTTCTAGGGATGAAAAACCCATCTCCTCTTCCATTAGCGTGCTGTCTGTGGTGTAAATATCTACCCGTCAGAAATTGCACTAAGCTCACAACTTATATCAGGTATCACCCCCTAACATCATCATATGGTAAGGAATTTCTTTACCCAGTGATTTATAACACAGTTACATTCTGATAACAAATGTGTGAGCTACCCAGTCCATGAACTATATATACATGGTATTACAGATAACTGTCGCCAGCTATCAAACCAGGGCCTGGTCCAGCTCAAGTCAATAATGAAATTATCATTGAATATAATGAAAACATAATCTGGCCCCAAGTTGTTGGGAAATGTTATCTTACTTTATGTATATCATATTGTTATGTTGATTTGTCTGTGGAACTCACTGCCGTAATATATCATTAAGAGCAAAAGTTTAGCAGGACTCAAAAAAAGAATCTTTATTTGGAGAACTTAAATATTTGGTTATAACAAGACTTTTTTAAAGGGGGTTGGGAAGTATATACATATTCATGCTTTAATCATTTAAATAATGACTATTGAGAAGAAATTTGCTTGGCAACAGACTATTCCTTAACTGCCTAGTACAGCGGGAACAAAATACAGGACTATGTAGCACTTTAAAGACTAACAAGATGGTTTATTAGGTGATGATGGATTATTCACTTTCAGTCCTTTGTTATCTTGTTAGTCTTTAAAGTGCTACATAGTCCTGTATTTTGTTTCAGCTACACCAGACTAACACGGCTACATTTCTATCACTATAGTACAGAGGGGTTTTTTACATCTTCCTATGAAGTAGCTAGCACTGGTTTTCAGCGATGACAGTGTGCTGGATGAGATGGACAACTAGTTTCACTGAAACTGAAAATTCCTGTGTTCCCATGTGAACAAATCTGAGATGATTTTGGGTCTGGTTGAGATGTAGAACTGTGGGTGAGTGTCACGTAAATAGAGGCCAAGGTTAGGGGAGTCATTTCCTCTTTGACATTTGGTATATGGGTCACTTATTTTGTGTCTTTAGTGTAGAAGGCTGGGAATGGGCAAATGGTACATATCAGCTCATTAAAAAATCAGAAAGAAATAGGAGCTTTGTTGTTTCACACAGTCACTGGGCAGTTCTGTACTTCATCAGACGATTTGGGGAACTGGAAACACTTATAAATAATTCACATAATCTTCTTTATTATTATGATTTATTATTTATGTATTTATTATTAAGAATGATTAGAAAGGTACCTGCTCTCTTCAAGGAATGACATTTAAAAGAATGAACAGTTCACATGAGGCACAAATTGTTACCACCTATTGAACAGGGGCACTGGTGTGTGTGTGCTAAGTAGCGTTCTCTGGTCACACCCCCCAGACTGGTTACAAAAGCATAATTTGTCCATGCAAAGGAGTTGTGGTGATAATATCTCCTATTTTGACAGATAAGGAACTGAGGCACAGAGAGACAGGCTTGCTCAAGGTCACAGAGGGATTCTGACAGAGACAGGAGTTGAACCCTATTTCCTGAGATTCAAGACACTGCCTTAAATACAAAATCAGCCTTGTTCAAAATAGGGCATAATTTGGTCATAAATGGTATATAAGCCTTGCATGGATTTTACCCATGTAGCTAGGCTATCCAGAGCCATGGGATGAATTTTTTCCATGGTCAGCTCAGCTCTTCTTACTTCCTGGGATGTTTATTCTGCGTATCTGTATTTTAGGAGAGACCTAAAAAAAGTCAAGGTCTGGTCAACTCTGCATGAACATTACCAATCCTATGGCAATTTTTAGACTAGCAGAGCTTAGTCCTATTATCCTGGGTAAAAAGTCTCTTCCCCAGAAAGTTAGACAATGTGCTGTGTTAGTAATGGAGTCTCCAGATAAAAAGCTGCTACAGTTAATCTGATTCATGTATAAATGTGGTATGTTGTGGGAAGAAAAACAATATAGAAATGCTGCACCAGATTTTAAAATACTATTTGAATGCAATCTTACTAACATCTGTAGACTTTCTTAATACCCTTTTCTCAAGGAAGAATGAGTGCACTTTTGTAGTATTGATTTATGGCTGTTTAGGCATAGCTAACACTTTAACTAATCCATACTGGTTTAAATTAACATAAGATCTTTTAATAAAACAACTTATACACTTGGGATTTTTAGAAAGTATAAACATCAAGAACTAATCAACCAACCAGCTGATGTCACTTGCTTAAGCAAAACTCATGTAAAAGTGCATTCGTTTGGACTGAAAAAACACCAACACTACAAGATATTGATTAGGGTAGCAAAAAGCTGGTTAAATCATGGTTGGTGTGACTGGGAAACACAAGCTGAAAGCAACTGTGCAGCATGTGGGCCAAATTCTTAAAAAATGCTGAAAGTTATTAAGGGCTTGTGATAGATTGTAATCAAGACTCCACAGAGTAAACCATGCTTTAAAAAATGATAGCACATTATGGCCAAGGTTATGATGATGTGATTATTGTAGTTATTGTACTAGAAGGCACAGTCAAGGTGTAGTCCCCATAGTGGTAGGCACGGAATATACACAAAGCCAGAGAGAGTCCCCATCCCTGGTCTAAATAGAACAGACAAAGGGTGGAAGGCAAAATAGGAGAGCGGAGAGATGAAATGGCATTCCCAAGGTCACACAGAAGACAAGTGGCAGAGCAGGGATTAGATCCCCCCCGGGATGAAATCATGGCCCCCTGGAAGTAAATGGGAGTTTACTTCAGGTCTCCTGAATCCATCACCACTGCCCCCTCCACTAGACCACACTGTCTCCACTCCTGTGACAGTTGCTTGGTATTCAGCATCTTTCAGGATTTTTCCCTGCATGTGCTAGACATTCCCCTGAATATCCAATCCCAAATGTTATACCTGGAGCCTGTACTTATCATATATAACTGGATAAAGTGGAACACTGGATCCAAATGCCTGAGTGTCTCAAATGCCGTGGTCATGAGGACTGTGTAAGAACCTGGATAAAATAGAATAGACTTGTGGAAACTCAATTTCAAATTGAAATCCACAATTGAACTTTATGACTTGTGATAATCTCTATGATATGTCAAACAATGCATGATCTAGACTGATCAGTGCTCTGTGTATTTGCCTGCGGAATGCAGCTGTATGTTGATGAAACATGATGTTCAGTTTGATGCTAAGGAAACTAAGAGCTATTGCATCTGAGAGAGTTCTGAACCCACTTGGGAAGGCATTGTGAATGTTGAGTGGATAGCCCAGGAAATGAAGGAATGTAGACATATCTGCCAAGCCATGCAGGCTGAAATACCTATGTAAGTCGTATATGTCCTTGGGGTACTGAAGAATTCAGTTGGAGCAGATCTTACTTTTGTTGCTTAAAGAACTACCTTCTCCTGAATGGCTGTGGCTGTTGTATTTTTTAAAGGTTCTCTTTCCCCCACCCAAATGAAAGTCCCGAAAGATGTTTTAAATTATTTTATGCTATCACAAAATCATGACTGTCTTGACTTTGCCCTTTCACAGTGTAAATCAAACAGGCCTATGGTCAGATTCATCACTGCCAGTGAAGTTTGAGTATAATTACATAAGTGTATGCCAGCAGCTTGTACCTGCGTTCTAAGAATGTGTGCAGCACATATGTAGCTGGCTCTCTGCAGTACGCTGAAATCAGAGATTTATTGCATTTAACAGAGAGTCATTACAATGCAATTTTAACTTTCTGTTATTAAAGGTTCTTACATCATGAGCAATCACTGTAAAAAGCTTTGGACTTAGATTTATTCATAATTTTTATAGCATGATTTATTACAACCCCATTACATCCCATAAATCTTATCTAAGAAAAATGGAAATCAGTTAGGGCCTGATCCTTTTTGCCTGTGTTCATATTGGGTTGTACTTTGTTCTGTATCTAGTCCCACTGAAATCAAGGGGACTACTCATGGAGTGAGGTACTATTCAATGTGAGTAACGGTGGCTGATTGGGCTCTCAATGAGCAGAGAAGAGTAATGTCAAAATTGCACTGAAACTGTCAGCATTCACATGTCATAATGGGTTTATTTTATTTCATGCCATTCACTGATTCCCTGTAATGTTTCATTCAAATGCTGTATGTAGGAAATGTATATGTATCATATATATAATACAGTGTTCAGAAGAAAAAGTCTTTGAATACTGTTGTTTTCCCCCTCAGTCTAGATGCAGGATGCAGAAACTGAAAAGCTAATTGCAGTACAGTTGCAGAGACCTCAAAATGGCTGCTCTCTTGTTGTTTTATTCAAGAATGCACTGGAAATGCATAAAAATCAAATCTGTACAAAATATGGGCCCAATCCTGCATCCCTTGTCTGTTTGAATAAGGAATACACACTTGACGCAAGAATTGCTGGATTGGCCCCTGGTTAACAATCTATCAGTCATCCATTTGCCCTTTCTGTTTACAGCACTCAGATGGCATTTGATCAAAAATGATATAAACAGACATACAATTAAGTCTTGTAGCCTGAATAAAGATCAGCTCCTGTGTAGTCCTTATGCAGGGAAATCTCTCACTGACTTAATGAGGTTTGTCTGCATAAATAATATTTGTCTGAGTACAGTGTATTTAAGGTTTTGTTGAGAGCCATTTTTTTATAATTTGTATAATTTTGTTCAACTTCATTGCCAATAAATTACCAAGAGAGAGATTTATTTGTTTATTATGCTATAGTGCTTCAGAATCAATATATATAATGTATCTATTCAAGAAACATACTGTAAACGATCTGTTGTTCTGTTCAACACTCTTGACAAATTAGCTTTTCTTTTTGAAGGTAATGGGAGTTCTGGCATTGATTACAGTAAGAGTAGGATTGGGCCCTTTGTAGCTGATTTCATATAATTCTCAGCTTACATTAAAAATGAGGCAATACATATATACCATTTATTACTTAAATAGCACCATTATGTACACCGCTCAGTATCTAATGTGTGTTTTGTGATGAAGGCAAAAAATACTCTAGAATATTAGACTGTAGATGGAAAAATAATTTTACGATGTATCGGCTAATTTGTAACGATCAGTTTTATGTATCCTACTTTAAAGTAGGGATTTAAGCGAGTAGTCGACTAACTGATAAGTCTAGGCTTATTGGTTAATCTAGTTGACTACTCTTCCCCTCCCCCCTGTATCAGAGGCAGCAAGTAGGGGGAGAGCAGGAGCTGGTGCTGGGATGGGAGCCAGCTTAAAAGCCAGTTCCCCCCATCACCATTTCCATGGTGCTGTCTGTTCCCCGCCTTATGCTGCTGCCTCTATTAGAGGCAGTAGCACAGGGAGGGAGACAGGGGAGGCTATCTCAGGCTTTCTGCAGGCAGAGGCTACTCCAGCAGCAGTGGCCTGGGCTGTCCGTGGACAGAGGCTGCTCTTGTCAGACAGGATGCCCAGCTCAGTCCTGGCTCACATCGAGGACCTACCCACGCTGTGGCTCTGCAGTTTAAATGTAGTAAGAGCAGAAGTAAGGGCAAAGAATATTTTTTGGGACATAGAGCAAAAGAAAATACTGAAAAAACTAGACACTGAATCTGACCTAGTTGAAGTCAGTGGTAGCACTCCCATTGACTGCAGTGGGACCAGGATTAGGTTTTAGGAATACTGCAGGTTGGTCTGATTTTAGGGCTCATCTATACTTATCGGAAGATGGATGCTCCAGCGATCAATCTTCTGGGGTTTGATTTAGCAGATCTATTAAAGACCCGCTAAATCAAATGCTGAGGGTGTCCCTGTTGATTGCGGAAATCCTCACAGTCATGAGGAGAAAGAGAAATCAACATGAGAGTTTCTCCTGTCAACCTCCCGCTGTGGGGTTGCCCTTGAAAATCAATGTAAGGTACATCAACTCCAACTATGAATTGTCATAGCCGGAATTGTGTATCTTACATTGATTTTCTCCTCCAGTGTAGACCTGGCCTTCTATACACTGAAACACCATCTACTTTAATAGGAGTTGTGTGTGTGAAAGGTCTACATGGTCACAACCTCTATCCTAAATCCAAGAAACCCTTAATAACATGAATAGTCCTAATCACATAAATAGGCCCACAGGATGAAAGAGAAGCATAACAATACATAATAAACTGTTGATACTCAGAGTGTAGCAGGAACAAGGGTGTTTAAAAATGGAGCTGGGGTGGTTTTAAAATAACAATAAGACGACAGGAAATACGCAAAGGGAAGAAAATGTCCTTGAATCAGAATGGCCAGGTTGTGCACCACCTTCCCTAGGTAGACAGGCAATCGTACCATTGTTATGCGCAGCTGTCTTCCCACTTGAGACATCCTGACTGAAATTAGATTGCAAGTTTTTTAGATTGGGAGCCATAAGAACATATGTACAGTGTCCAGGAGAATGTGGTCCTGATTCTGTTTGAGTGCTGCCATAATAGAAATGATTAAAAAAATAATAATTGAAGTCAGTGGGACAGCTCACATGAGTATATCTGTAGCTCTGATGGCTGCCATCTTGACCAGTGTAATAGGGAGTGAAGTAGGGTCTCCCAGAACAAAAGGGATGAGTTGCTACAGCTTATGCCAAAATTGGGACCATAAAAGACTCAGGCTCTGTAGCTTGGGCATAGAAGTGTAACACATAGCACACAGTCATCGGTGGGTTACAAAAGTATTTTCAGGAATGGGTCCCTTCAGGGGAGGGTGACTGGGGATATTCATGAGAGGTTTGAAATAATGAATGGTAAAAGGGTGATTAGCCTGTTAGGCACCATTATTTACTCTATGCTATAAGGCAAGAGCAAGGAAACCTCTTGTAAAATAAAAAGGCAATGCTTTTTTTACAAACCTACATTGTACAATATAATGAACTTCCATCCTCTGCTAAATTATGTGGCAACGAATGGTTCAGGAAGTTTAATCAGGGGATACGACGTGCTCTTTGCCATGGAAAACCCACAGGAAGGGCCAGGCAAGGAAAATAATTTTTGAGAGTTCCCTTAATGCTGTTTCCTTTAAATTCCTGCAGGGAGGTGGGGAAGTTGCCATGCTCTGAAGGAGTCTCCATAGACAGCAGCCCTTGATAACCTATTTTAAAGTGGGCACTAGCATGAAAAGTGATCTACAGGAAAATTAATATAACTAGAAGCAGGTGCTGGAACTCTGCGGATCCCTGTAGATTGGTTTGAACTGAAGGATACTGCATGTCTCCTCTCTCTTCATCACATTCTGCCCCTGCTTTCATGGTTTGCCCCTTTGCCTGCCCAGATGGATTTCTTCCAGGGTAAGGACAGTTCACTGGAGGCGGCTGTTCCTTTTCTGCTTGTAGTTAGGAGCAAATCCACACAGAGAAGGTCCCTTACAAGTCTGGATCCAATTTTTAAAAAAAATATAGCAACTATGCTATAAATCTACAGGGACTCTCTGTCTTTTCTGATAGCCAATGGAGACTGAAATGAAATCTCCTTCTTCCCTTCACTAGAGCACTGCAGCACTTGGAAAAAGTGGTTTATTATGAAGACTGTTATCTAACTGTCTTGTGTATGGTTAGAAGCAGGATGTTGAGCTAGATGTATCCTAATTACAAGATGAGAATATAAAATATTTGCAACACACACACACACACACACACACACACACACACACACACACTCACACTCAGTAACCACATTATAATAATTCACTGGGCAACTTCATTAAACAAAAAGAAAACATCCAGGAGAATACCTTGCGTCTCTCTATGAGGCCTCTAACCCTTGGGGGAAGAGGGGTCAGAATAGATCCCTCTGAGCCCTCTGATACGTGTAGAAAGGGCTAACAAGGGCTGCTAGTTCGCCCAGACCGCATGGAGGAAGTATGGAGAAGGACCGCTCCTTCTGAATCCATGATGTCATGTAGGGGGACCAGATGTCCCAATTTTATAGGGACCATCCTGATATTCGAGGCTTTTTCCTCTAGAGGTTCCTATCACCCCCCTTCCTACCGTCTCAATTTTTCACACTTGCTCTCTAGTCCCCCTAGTGTCATGTGCTCCCATCATCTGCACTGTCCACATTCCCACAGGAGAGGATTCTTCTGATGCAGGAGGCACTAATGTGAGTTTAACAAGGCTGACACTCCTCTGGGGTTTGCAAAGGGAAAGTGAGGGCAACTCCATGAATGGTCTTAGTCCCTCTTCCCACTTTGCTGTAGCCTGTCCTCACACAAGCCACCCAGGCCTCAAGGACCACCCACCGAAGTAAGCAGGGGCTTCCATGAGGTCAAAAAGAAATGCGGGGAGCATGCTGCAGAACCATCACTCACTCTCACCATAAGTTCCCAAAAGCCTCCCCTCTTCCAGCTCTCAACTGCTGATTTCCTTGCTCACCTCCACTCACAGGGAGTATTCAAAGCCAAGCGGCTGATTGCGGCTTTCCACAGAACTCTACTGTAGCTGCACTAGCTTTTCATTTAAACCGTTTATTTCAAAGCAACAATAATATTCATCTAGAAGTACTATAAGGGCATGTCTACACTAAGATATTATTTTGAAATAACTAAACTTGAAATAATAACTCCTGAAATAACAAAATCAAACAAGCGTGTCACCACTATGGGGAAGCCTCGAAATTAGTGGAAGTAGGCTCCATTATTGGGGACGCACTACCTCGACTCAGAGACCCAGGAAGCACTGGGGAGTAATTACTTTGAATGACTCTGGGCGTATATATTTTGAAACTAGCCAATTAGCCCGTCATAAGATGGGATTTTCAGGTCTCTCCTCCACGTCGGTCTTCTCTCCTGAGCCTCTGGTCTCTCTCTCTTTCTCTCTCTCTTTCTCTCTCTCTCTCTCTCCTCCTACTTCCTCCTCCCCCCCCCCTCAGCTCTCCTCTGCCTCCTGCCTTTCTCTCTGTCTCTCTCTTTCACCTCTCCTCCCGCTCCTGCCTCTCACTTGGGGGGCCGCGGAGCCCAAATGGTTGTTTGGGCTACACACTCCCCGTGCTGCATGGGGGGTGCGGAGCCCAAACGGTCGCTTGCTCCGCTTGCTCCCACACGGCGGCCTGGCTGAGCAGCGCAGAAGTCAGCCGAGCGCCAAGGCAGGAGGCGAAGGGGGGGCGGGATGGTGACATTCATGGCCAGGGGGCAGGGCCTGGAGCTGTTGTCATGCCGCACATCACTGCCCCGCCCTCCTTTGCCTCCCACCGTGTCACTCGGCTGACTTCTGCGCCACTCAGCTGGGCCGCCACGGGGGAGCAAGCGGCACAAGTGGCCGTTTGGGCCCTGCACTCCCCATGTAGCACGGGCCGCCCAGAGGGAACAGCCAGCATTTTGGCATTACAGACTTACAGACACTGGGCTACTATATTTATGAAAGCAGCTGCGGAGCGTCCACACTGATGCTATTTTGAAATAACTATTTTGAAATAAGCGTTATTCCCTGAGGAAAGCAGGAGTACAGATTTCAAAATAACCAGCCCGCTATTTCGAAATAACGGGCTTGGTAGTGTGGACGCTCCACTTATTATGTCAAAATAAGGGGGGGTTATTTCTAAATAGCTCCTTAGTGTAGACCAGAGCTCAGGGCCCTCTTTAAGCACTGTTAACAAAGAGTAACAGTTTGAAGTTACAAAAGCGGCGAGAAGTCCTGTGGCACCTTATAGACTAACCGAAGTGTTGGAGCATAAGCTTTCGTGGGCAAAGACCCACTTCATCAGATGCACGTAGTGGAAATTTCCAGAGGCAGGTATAAATATGCAGGCCAGAATCAGGCTAGAGATGACGAGGTGGATCCAATCAGGGAGGATGAGGCCCATTTCTAGTATCTGATCTGGAGGTGTGAGTATTCTCTTGGTACTCACACCTCCAGATCAGCTACTAGAAATGGGCCTCGTCCTCCCAGATTGGATCCACTTCGTCATCTCTAGCCTGATTCTGGCCTGCATATTTATACCTGCCTCTGGAAATTTCCACTACGTGCATCTTACGAAGTGGGTCTTTGCCCACGAAAGCTTATGCTCCAACACTTGGTTAGTCTATAAGGTGCCACAGGACTCCCCGCCGCTTTTGCAGATTCAGACTAACACGGCTACTCCTCTGATAGTTTGAAGCTAGTGTGAGCGCATGCACACAAACTCACCTGACAGTTCCAGATGCCATGATACTGGCTAAGTTAACAACTGTCAGATTTAAAAAAACACACTCGGCTTAGTAGGGAAGGAAGAGGAAAAGGATGAGGAAAAGGAATCCTGCAGTGCTTATGTAGGCAAAACTACCAGTCAAGTCAGTGGGAAATTTCCCTGAATAAGGTCTGCAGGTTCAGACACTATGCAAGAAAACAATCACTAAAAGGAAAGAGGAAGGGTGCTAGGAACAGATTTTAACAATTCGTGGATGAAGTTGTCTTACAGATACTTGTGAGGGGCCCATGCTAGTTGTTACAATAGTGCCATCAGAATGCTCAGTAGATCTGAATGGCTTCTGTTTCACATAGTGCTAAGTCATTAGCTGATGTAAACTGGTGTAGTTCCATTGACTTCAGTGGTGCTGGACTGATTTACATCAGTGAGGAACTGGCCTCTCTCAAGTTGCGATATAGATTTTTTTTTGCGTATACTTTCTAGTTTTAGGGCTGCATTTACAAAGGCATTTAGGGGCATAAATATGCATATACACCCCCCCTGCTGGAATTCACAAAAGTGCCTATGTGAGTTAGGTGCCTAACTCCTATTGGATTTCATCTAACTTGGTTAGGAGCTTTTGTAAATCCCATTAGGTGTCTCTGCCTCCTTAAGCACCTAAATACCTTGTAAATCTGGCCTGTAGATTCTGTTTTCCTGTGATGATCATTACCAGGGTTCGCCGAACCGCGGCGAGTCCCGCTCGCCAGCTGCGCTCCGCTCGCCAGCCGCGCTGTCCGGTGATCTGCGCATGCGCAAATCGTTCTGCGCATGCGCAGATCACCCAAACCCAGCTCTTCCGGGTTACAATCTACTCACCACAGGTGAGTAGATTGTATTATTTGTCAAGCCCTGATCATTATTCTATTTTCCTTCAATCCTATAGTGAGACAGGCTTAAAAGAAATGCTGCTTTTCAATCCACTATTAGACTATGTCAACACTGCAACACTATTTCGGGATACTGGAGTTTTCCAAAATAGCTAACCTGTATCTTAACAGCAAGCCCATTGTACTGGATTTGCTATTCCAATGTCCCTGTAAACCTCATTCTACGAGGAGTAAGGGATGTTTTGGAATAGCGGGTTATTTCGAATTCTGGCACTGTGTAGACAGTGCCAAATGACGAAATAAGCTATTTCAAAATAAGATTGAAATAAGATATGCAATTTGGATAGCTAAAGTTGCATATCTTATTTCAACCTACGGTGCAGTATAGTCGCACCCTTACTGACCAGGCATTTATATTTTAGCAACACAGATACTTGTGGGATGCGGAGGAAGGGAATGGGGACTTGCATAGTAGCCAGCCTTGCCAGATATACATAATTTCCTTCCTTTCTGCAAATGTGTATCCAATCTGAGAACAGAAACAGTAACATGTGACTTGGTGATCACTCATGCATTTCAAATTTTGAATCTAAATACTGAAAATTCAAATGAATGCTTATGCTAACACATAAACTATGCACATTCTAAAATATGGCCCTGATTACACAAGGGGGAAACTACCAATCAAAACATTTGCAAAATGTTTGCTCTGTGTGTTTTGATCTTTTTTCCTGGATAATTCCTGGAAGAAATAGCCAAAGCTGATAGATAAAATGTTCACAATTAATAATTGCATCATATCTTGTCTAGAGAAATATTATTCCACTTCTCTATGAGATCTAGAAGGGGTTTTAACATATACTTAGCCTTTCAGTTTGTAAACTGTATTCTTTTTACATGAGTGTATTATGAGGTACAGCTATAACAAGAATTTTAATTAAAAAATTTTAACTTTGTGATACCATCTTAAACACATAATTTTGGTAAAATATTAAAACATAAAAAATGAAAGCATGTATACATCTAATCAGGGGCAGATGACCGTTTTGCGGGGCCCTGGGCAGCATAATTCCGCGGGGCCCCCCTTTGCCACAGCGCATGCGCAGTGACGCCATGCGCATGCGCAGCGGCATCACGGTGCATGCGCGGGGCTTTCTGAAGCGCGGGGCCCAGGGCGGCCGCCCCGTTCGCCCTGCCCTATATCCGCCCCTGCATCTAATAGCCATCTTCACCAACACTAACAAATACTGTAAGTGCTAGTTGGTTTATTTAAATTAATTACTTTTAAAAATAACAATTAATTTAAGCCTTGCTGTATGCTAAAATATAGGAAATAACTTTAAAAATAGCTCAGATGGTTAAGCTTCTGATGTAATTGTATTCATGTGAGTTTGTTAGTTACCTGATAGTATTACTGTTCTGTGCTATTGACTTTAGCATACTGTCCATATATTAAAGAGGCTATTGATTATTTCTCTGCTAATTAGTGACAGTGAGTTTGAGGTATTTTGTCATGTCTGTCATTAAATAATCACAATATAGACCAATCTCTCTCTATCTCCTTTATACACACAACCATTATGTTTTGCTTTTATAGAAAATGTTAAATGTCCTTTACTGTATTCTTAATGGACAGGGTACATGTGCTGGTGGTGACAGTTTACGTCACATGTGATTATAGATAACAATGCTTAAAATGCTTATGTCATAGATGATTGTAGATAACAATTAAATGGATCTTCTATTTAAAACACAAAGTGATCATTGCACACCTTAACTTTGTGTAGTGACTAGAATTCATAATTCTTCAGTCTCATCCATAAGAATACCTTAAGGTAAGAACAGCTTTAAAGCCAAGTAGAAGTTGAATTGAATGAGGTATGCACACAGAGGAATGGATACATAATTATGAATAAATTGTATATCATCTGCAGAATAATCTGAATTGCCTTATAAAAAAACTATCCTCATGAGCAAATACAAAGTGAACGTCCTACCCAATTGGAATTCAAGATTGTACAAAGTCTTTGAATATTGGTGATAAACTTCAGCCTGCAATCTGAGATGATTTTACAAACTCTTCTTCATTTGCACCATTTTCCATGGGAAACATTGGCAGTTTGGCCTTACGGTCATGCCACAAAATACATGGCAGATGCTCCATTTCTTATTGGGATGCACTTTAACAACAGATGCCTGACCACCAAAGAAGGCTACTTCCAAAATCAATGCATGTTAACACTTTGGTTCATTACAGGAAGCTAACTGAGCCTTTTGAAAGACACCCTCTAGCCTTCCCCCTCCATTTCCATGTTCCCTTCGCAGATATCAGGAATGGGAAAGCTGCAGCTCAACAGCACTGTCCTTTTATGTTGTGGTAAATATTTCATTAATTCCTTATATTTTGTACTATTTAAAGATGCTCCTTTTAAATTTTAACTTCTTTATTTAGCAGGAAATCTCAGAAGAGCATGTGAACAAAAATCTTAATGAATATGCATAAAAAGTACCTCCAGCTCTGCTCTTGTCTCCCTCATTCATTTAGTTTGCAGACGTGGCATTTCGGCATTAGAAATCTTTGCTCAGCCTGATGCCTCCACTAGCCACCATTTCACCATCTGTTCCTATAGTGATCTACTCTACATTTCCATCCCTTTCCATCCACTTCTTCCATCTACGTCCATGTATTTTTCCTGCTTGCCCTCTAATTTCATCTCATTCCTTAGATCCACACATGACACCTTGATTACCCTCCCACACCAGTAAACCAGCCATACTCACTTAGGGCTGACAGGAGTTGTCTTTACTGTGTATCTGTAAGATAGGGATCACATGAAGTTAAGCCCTCTCTCTCCCTGTTCACCTACCCATCATTCATTTCCCTCACTTTTCCAGATAGATACCTGTGGGACTGATCCTGATGCTACTGAAGATGAAGAGTGCTTTACCACTGACTTCTATAAGGGCAGAATCAGTCCCGAGATTAGCATGTGAATGACTATTTGGAGGAGTCAGTTGGCTGTTTCAGAGCACATACGACTATGGTGTGGATCACACCAGCATTCATTTGCATTAATTTTACATTCAGGACGAACTGTCCTTCAGTACCCAAGAAAGAAACCCATCAAATACATCCCTTCTCCATGCAGATGCAGTTTGCTCTAATAAGAACCTCTCTGTCTATTTGGAAAGGAAACCTTGGCTAGGTGTGTAATGGAGACCGAAGGGTGTTCATCAAAGAGTCACAACAGGAACTATTTAACACTGCATGTCTCAAGAAATGGTGCACGAAAGGCTACCTTATCACCAAGAAACTCCCCAAACCTTTCTTCTGCATTCACCACCTGCTTTAATGAATGCTTCTCAAGGAGGAGAAATAGGGAGGAACGGTGAAGGGGGAGCCTCTTTTGATTGGTAGGGAATGAATAATTGTGACCATTTGGATGCATGGTGGTAGGGAGGGAACTCATCCTCAATCCTCTGTGCACTGCCTACTCTAATGAATCTCTTGTCTCCATGAAAGTGAACAAGGGCATGGATCTTTCCACATGCCCTGGCTATAGAGTGTAGGGCTCCATATGCCTGCACATGTATGAATGTTCAACACTGCATGTGCCCATGCCCATGTGCCGGAATGCAAGTCTCCATGCCCCCACGCATGTGTCTGCTCTAAGCCGCATATGGCCATGCATGTGTGCCAACTCTAGACTGCATGTGGCCATGCATGAGTTCCTGCTCTGGAATCTGGGTTTCCATATGGCCATGCATGTGTGCCTGCTGTAGACTGCATGTGACCATGCACGTGGTGTGCCTGCTCTAGACCACATGTGGCCATGCATGTGTGCCTGCTCCAGAGTGAGTATACTCAGCAGTGCTGAGGGGAATGAAGTTAGCCAGGAAGACTGAGGTTAGGGGACTGCCCTGGGAAAGAAGTCAGCATGATGCTGATTGTATAGCTTACCCTTGCATATCTGGAAGAATAGGGATCCTCAAAAAGTGCCCAGATGCGCGGCTGCCACCTTCTCCAGAAGCCCCCGGACCTGCCATCGGGCGAGTCACTGAGTGCCAAGCGTTTAGTCATTTCCAGCTCTTCCTCACCATCCCCGGAGTCTCCGGTGCCATCTGCATCTCCGTCCTCAGCACTGCTATCCAGTGGTGCCCCTCCAAAACTGTCAAGTGCCTCCTCAGCGTCGCGGTGCTGGCGGTAGGTCATCCAACAACAGGGCTCCACATCCGTCTCGTCAATGCCCCAGAAGGCCAGCTCCTCTTCGTACAGAGGCCCACACACATCCGCTGGGCAGTGCAGCTTGCCTGTGCGGTAGTAGTTCAGGATGTGGGCAAAGACACCTGGGTGCCGGTCAAAGAAGAATTCGTCTGTGCGCGGGTCATAGTCAAAGTGGCTGTGGGCATCGGGCTCGGCGATCCAGGCCAGCCGAGTGCCGGGCAGGGTGCGCAGGGTGCTGCGGTAAGTCTGGTGCCTAGTCCCTCCCACGTTGATCACAATGCGGTCGCTCTCGTCGCCCTGGCCCATCTCGTCTCTTATTAGGCATGTCGCAGACTCATTCGAGGAAGCACGGCATGCAGCAAGCACATAAGGGGGTGGCTTCTGGGCTGCAATCGCGATCTAAGCTGGTACTTTATTCGGGTGGTCAGCAATCCCCTAGGCAAAGGGCACCCAACCGGCATCAGCCTGTTGTGCCTCGTCTTCCAAATGCTACCAACCCAAGGGCACCGATGAAAGTTACTGTTGGCAGTCCGAAGAGTCCTCTTCTTTGTGGTCACAAACTCTTGTGTTGTTTAAGCAGGGGCTGGGAGAGGAGAGAGCATGCACTCCCCAAGCACAGCTGTAGCTGCAAAGGGCTGCCAGGTAGCTAGGGATGGTGGGGGGCGGGGGGGAGGAGAGATTCTTCTTTAGTTAGATGTGGCCAAAAAGGAATTCAGGGCTGCACATCTGTTCAGGAAGGGGGGGGGGCTGATGATACAGCTGGGTGCAAAAACGCGGGGGGGGGGGCGAGAGAGGGTACAAGGGGATCGCAGACAGACACACAGACACACAATGAAGGATGGAGGGGGCGGATATTTGTTCCCAGCCGCAGCAACAGACCAGATCTATTGATGGTTTTTTTTTAAAATTAAGCAATCTCTCTCCAGACGGTGCTGGGCTGAAGTCCTCCGGAGGCAGACAGGAGCGAGGGAGCTGCCGCGGGGGGGGGCCCAACACGCAGCGATCCTCATTTACAAAAATCCCCCAGCCCTCCCGCCCCCAAAGCCCCCACTTCTGGGCTGCGGGGGGCGAAGGTGCAGCAGGAGACAGGGAGCAGCGGCAGGAGGGCAGCAGAAATCTGGACTCCAGACGCCCGCGACGGGTCCGGCGGGGACTCCCCTCTCCGCTCTCCCCCGGGCGATGCACCTCACATGCTGCAGCAGCGACCCCGCCGAGGCGCCCCGCTCCCTGCGGGCTGTGCCCGTCCTCGCTCGGCTGCTGCAGGAGGCGGCAGGGGGGTTGCGGAGCGGCGCCCGCCCGGGCTCGGTGCTGAATGGACAGCGCTGTGCACCCAGCTCCCGCTCCCCGCGCGCAGGGTGGGGGGGCTGCAAAGGAAAAACAGCGATGCCGGGGTGAGGGGGTCGATGCCTCCAGCCCCCGCGGCTCTGGCAGCAGACGGAGATCCCGCCGAGCGCTCTGCCCCTCAGGGCGCACGTGGCTTGGGCTGCTGAAGCGGAGCTCGGTCCCCAGCCGCGTGCCCGCCGCCCCTCAGCTCGCAGGTGGTGCTAGAAGCTGGGCGCCAGCAGGGAACTAGCGGCTTCGTCCAGCCAGCCCGGTCTCCGGACACTTCAAGACGGCGCAGGCGCATTGGTCTCTGAATAGAGCAATTCTCCCTGGGTCCTAATGCAGAAGAACACACACACACACACACACACAGAGCTACACAAACAGGAACACACACACACACACACAGAGCTACACAAACAGGAACACACACACACACACACACACACACACAGAGCTACACAAACAGGAACACACACACACACACACACACACACACACACACACACAGAGCTACACAAACAGGAACACACACACACACACACACACACAGAGCTACACAAACAGGTACACACACACACACACACACACTGAGCTGCGCACACGCTGAGCTACACACACACTGAGCTGCAAACCCATTGAAATAGCAACTGTGTGCGTGTGTGTGTGTGTGTGTGTGTGTGTGAGAGAGAGAGAGAGACAAAACCAGCAGCCTCCAGAAACCAGCGGTGCAAGATCCCGCTGCACAATCCCTGTGTCCATGTCCCCCTGCTCTGGTCCGGGCGCTCAGTAAAGGTCTACTAGGATCACGTTAATTCAGCGGCTTCTAGTTCTCTCCCTCTCTCTGGGAACCGGAGCTGAACAACTTCAGGACGGCTGCTGCAGTGGCGGACTGTCTGACATTTTTAGTCTCCAAGAAGCTGGTCCCAGGCAAATCCTGGGGGAGGGTTTATTGCTTATTTGTTTGCTTCTGGTTTTGACTGGGGACACTGAAGTGGAAACCTTTCCATCTGCCAGGTGAAATGCAGAGGGAAAAGGTCATATCGAGCCTCCTTCAATATAATGAACGGACTGAATCACCCAGGGAGTGGGGGGAGTGATGTAAAAATCAGAAAATTGCCTCCCTGTAGAGTTTGCTGTCGGCAGCAAAATCTGACATTGGCTGCGTATCATTTTATGCTCTCTCTCAAAGGGGGCTCCTTTTAATTCTGTGGCACAGGTATAGCAGTTTGTGCTGGAAAAGTGGGATTCCTGTCATAAATTGCTTCCCCTCACCTTGACTCATGTCTTGATGCTGAAGTAACAATTTCTGACATATGAAGGTGACTGTGGCAGAAAAATACTTCCTCTTGCTTTCCTCCTTTCCTGACAGCATCTTCTGAGGGCAGAAAGATGCCCTCTGCAGAAATGGCTCCCTGTCCTGCCCTGTGCTTATTGGCTAGTGCAGGGGTTCCCAAACTTTTTGACACGGGGACCAATAAATCCATTCACAAGCTTTTGGAGGTCTGGTAACATTCATTTGCATATTTGCATATTCATTAAGCAAATGATGAATATTCAAATAAGTTGTTTCTGGTCCTCCCAAAGCCCCCATTGCCAGCGTTAGCAAAGCTTTTGATACAGTTATCCACAATATTCTTGCCAGCAAGTTAAGGGAATATGGATTGGATAAATGGACTGTAAGATGGATAGAAAGCTGGCTAGATCAGGGTTTCCCAAACTTTTTACTTTAGTTGGAACCCGTTTTTTTTCTAGTACTGTTTTTTGCAGCCCAAAAATATAAACGCATATACAAAAAGAATGAAAAAATGAATACATTTTCAGTGTTTCACCCGGCTGCATTCTCCACCCAGCCTGGGCCAGAGCTTGGAGGATCTGGCGCCTCATGGGCACTCCAGGAGGCGGGAGCAGGAGCAGATTGGGGTAGGGTATCTGGCTAGGAGGAAGGGTGCAAGGAAGGGTAGGGTTGCCAGGTGTCCAGTTTTGTACAGGACAGTCTGGTATTTGAGGGTTTTGTCCGGGAAACAAATTGAGAAATTAACAGATATAAAATGTCTGGTATTTTCTAATTAGGTAAGTTTTATTATAATTAGGTGTATCAGTCCTTAGCTGGGAACTGCCTGGCTGGTAGATGTGCTCACGCTGCCTGAGTGTGTCTACCTGCCAGGAAGTTTGCAACTACTCTAGGGAAGGTATGTGGGGGGCAGAGGGGAAAAATGGAATCCCCAGCCAGACTCACTCATCTGCCAGGGTCTGCATGTGCCTGGGTCAGACCCGCTTCCCTCCCCCTTCTCTTCCCAATTTCCCCAGTCCAGCCCTGCTGTCCCCGTTTAGCCCTGCTTCTGGCGGCCTGTTCCCCCCACCTCTACCAATCTCCCCTGACCAGCCCCGCTGCCCCCGTCCATCCCTGCTTCCGGCATCTGGTTCTCCGGTCCTCTTCCTCCTGATCGCCCCCATCCAGCCCCCCACCCCTCATCCAGCCCTGGTTCCACCGCCTGCCCTCCCCGATTTCTGCTGGATAGCCCCGCTGCCTCCAACCCTGCTTCCACCGCCCACCCGGATCTCCGCGGGACAGCCCTGCTGCCTCCAACCCTGCTTCTGCTGTCCCCCTGCTCGGATCTCTGCTGCACAGGCCCGCTACCCCCAACTCTGCTTCCGCCACCCACCCACCCGCCTGCCCTGATCTCTGCGGGACAGCCCTGCTACCCTCAACCCTGATTCCAGGTGGCTGGTTCCCCCCTCCCCTGCCACCTCCTCCCAGCCTGCTCTGCTCTGCTCTGCTCTGCTCTGCTCTGCTCCCCTTCCAGCAGCCACACTGAGGCCCGGTATTTTCTTCCCATGGCCCAGTACTGGGCCATGGCCCATAATTTGGGAAATGCTGGTCTAGAGAGGAGCAATTATTGACCAGTGTCCGTCATTGATCTGGGACTCAGGCAACAATTCTGAAGCAAAAGAACTTTTATCCTCTTAGTTTTCATTATGGTAAAAATGTCTATTTTCTTTAAACCAAATCAGTTTGGTAAAGGTGTTTGGCGAAAAGCAATATGGTTCCTAAACACCTGTTTGTTCTTTCTCTCTCTAGTTCTGTCCCACTTCAAACACTGGGTTGCTCTAAAAAAAAAGTTTTAAAGTCGGTTTAAATTGCTATGTGACAGCTGCTATCATCTATAAAGACAAAGCACGCACAGCAAGAAAATAAAACTAAGGAACTCATTAACCTTACATTGCCCATGTAATAAACATAAATACTCTGGGTCTGTTTTTTCCCATTATCTTGAACCTTTGTGCAATTATTTACCACTGTTGAAAATTCAAGGGAAATGGGTACAAAATACTAACATTCCAGTTTGCTGTTGATTAGGCATCCAAATGTTATATAAGTTAGTAACTGCTCAGCATCATTGTCGGGGACCCCTCCCTCGACTGGGGTTGCCACCCTCTTCCGGGGCATCATCCAACCCTCTTGGGCCTCGGCCTGAAGCATGAGGCCCCTTTTTAGGGGAAATATGGCCCACTGGCCTAGTCCGAAAAGTTCACTGCCCCTGCAGTAGGGGAAATACGGCCTCACGGCCTAGTCCTCAACACGCAGGCCCAGAGGCCTAGTCCCAAAGTTCCTTATCCCAGCCCCCACTCGCCGGGGTTCTGGGCAGGAGGGGTAGGAGGGCACGGGCCCTCCCTCTCCACCGGGCCCCGACCCAGGGCTCTATTAGTGGCGGGTGGCTCCCACCGCTGGCTCGGCGGGGGCTCCTCCCTGCAACGCGCCGAGCCCTCGGGCTTTTCCAGCTCCCTGCCCTGGGTCGCTTCCTACCCTCTGCCCCCGGCCCGTCGTGGTCCCACCTGTTGGCGTTGGTCGGTTGGCTGTATTGGCTCTTCCCCGGGCTACATCGGGGTTGGCAGAGTCCGGTCCGGTGTCTGCATCCCAGGGGATCGGTCGGCGGCTCCGGCGTTGGGGCCGAGCCCGGCTGGGGCCTGGCAGCGGCATGTTCAGCAGTCCTGGCGACTCTCTCTGGCAGTTGAGTGCTAGCTCCTGCTCGGGCCGTGGTCTGTCCCTTCTGAGCAGGCCAGCGGCCTATTATATCTCTGCTCCCCTCAGAGCATGACCAGTAGGGCTGTGTGGGTGGGGCCCTCTCCGCCCCCAGGTGGTTTCCCTGGGCTTGAGTGTGGGGCGGGGCCGCCCTGTCACAATCATGTAATGGTTTCTCAGGGAATATAGCAAGGTCTTTTCATCACTAAAGTTGCAGGAATGGCCTTTGGCAGAATACTTGGTATAAGGAGACATAGAGCTAGTCTACATCAGCTTAACTACACCTCTTCGGGTAATGAAAAATTTCATGTCCAGTGGATAGGTCTAAAATGCGGGGTGGGGAGAATACCAGCTGATGAACTGAATCTGGTGAACCAGGATTAATGCCTGGCAGACCTCCTCAGCCATAATTACCTGCACGATTGCAGCTACCAGTGATCATAGTTCCCATGGACCACCATTGATCGAACTGCTGATTGTTATGTAATTGTAAAGGATCATGAAAGGGAGGAGTGTTCCTGAAACAATATATCTTTTAAGTCTTAAGACAAAATAGAACAGTTACAATTATTGATAACTGCAAGCACATCCTCTTTGGACTGACACCCACATTACTATCTCCCCCTCAAAACTATCCAGATGAAACAATGCATCTTTCATCAAAAGATCTCAAAGCACTTTGCAAACAGATAGGTAATCAATGGGAGCTCCAATTGGAGATCCAATTGTGGATGTGCTTTGAGATAGATGGTGAATGGGAGCTCCCATTCCTGGCCAATGGGAGCTACGGGAAGCAGTGCCCTGGTCCGTGCCACTTCTTGCCACTCCCTTTGTCTGGGAATGATGATCCAAGACCAACAGGAGCTACAATTGCTGGTACCTGCAGCAGTGCAGGTAAATATAGTGGTGGAGGCCTGTCCAGGGCTAATCCTGGTAAACTGCCACCGTGTAATTGATCATCCGTGGTCTATACTATGGGGCAATGTAAATCTATTTCATGCAATCCCAGCTACATCAATACCATAGCTAAAGTCAGTGTACCTAAGGTCGAATTGCTGCAGGGTCTTCACCTGTATGTGTGGGGAGGTGTCAATGGGAAAAACTCTCCCAGTAGCTTCCCTTTTGCTTCTTCTTCTGGTGGAGTACCGGAGTTGATGAGAGCAATCTATGATTGATTTATCTGGTCTTTCCTAGAGCCATTAAATTGACCTCCAGGAGATCGATTGCTACAGCGCCGATTGCCTGGTAAGTGTAGACATGGTCTGAGCAATGAAATTAAATAGATCTAAGCCCTAGTGTAGACGCTGCTACACTTACTACATGGTATAGTAAGGATCTGCACTTCAGGGCTATGTCTAGACTGCAGGCTTCTTTTGAAAGAGGCTCTTTCGAAAGCATCTTTCGAAAGAGCCTCTTTCTAAAGATCGCGTCTAGACTGCAGGCGGATCTTTCGAAAGAGCAATCCGCTTTTTCGAAAGAGAGCACCCAGCGAGTCTGGATGCTCTCTTTCGAGGAAGCCCTATTTACATTGAAGAACGCCTTCTTTTGAAAGAGGAACTTTCGAAAGAAGGCGTTCTTCCTCGTGAAACGAGGTTTACCGTCATCGAAAGAAAAGCCGCGTTCTTTCGAAATAATTTCGAAAGAACGCGGCTTGAGTCTGGACGCAGGGGAAGTTTTTTCGGGAAAAGGCTACTTTTCCCGAAAAAAACCCTGAGTCTGGACATAGCCCAGGGGTGCAACTGCAGCTATGCCACTGTACTAGTTCTAGTGTAGACATACTTATTTATCTTGTTTTGTATGCCTCACCCCGGACAATCCATTGGGTGAGCATACACCATGTTAAATAGTTTGTATGTGTCCTTTAGCCTCGTCTATTTGGAAAGATGAATGTTGATAACATAACGATAATAGCTGTGCTTTTTCAAAGCAAACAATTTCACTAGGATAAAGGCACCTACTCCTTTGAAAATCCCAGCCACCATACAACAGAGATTTTCTCTGAATTATTTCACTACAGCACATTCTTGAAATGTAGGCAAATTGCCAATTTTTTTAAAAGTTAATTGGGATGATCCAGGTTATTATAAGCCTGTAAGCCTGATATTGATCCCAGACAAAATAATGGAATGGCTGATATGGGACTCAGTTAATGAAGAATAGAAGGACAGTAATATAATTAATGCTAATTGACATGGAGTTTTGGAAAACTGATCTTGTCAAACTAATAATATCTCTTTTTGAAAAAGTTTCAGTGCTTGATAAATGTAATACTGTAGATGGAATATACTTAGACTTCTACAAGGCAGTTCATGTGATACCACATGGCATTTTGATTAAAACTAGCTAGATATAAAATTAACATGGTACACATTAAATGGATTAAAAGCTAGCTATCCGATAGGCCTCAAAATGTAATTGTAATGGGTGAATTTTCATGAGCAGGTATGTTTCAAGAAAGGTGCAGCAGTCTTCAGTTTGTCCCTATGGCATTTAATATTTTTATCAATGACCTGGAAGAAAACATAAAACCATCAATGATAAAGTTTGCAGATGATCCAAATATTGGGAGAGTGGTAAATAATGAAAAGGACAGGGCACTGATTCAAAGTAATATGGATCTCATGATAATATTGGGTGCAAGCAAACAATATGCATTTTAGTATGTCTAAAGGTAAATGTGTTCATCTAGGAACCAGTACTATAGGCCATACTTACAGGGTGCGAGGCTCTATCCTATGAAGAAGTGACTTTGAAAAAGAGTCAGGGGTTATGGTAGATAATCAACTAAACATGAGCTTCCAATGCAAAACTGGACAAAGGGGGATGCAAAAGCAGAGGAATCTCAAGCAGGAGTAGAGAGGTTATTTTGCCTCTGTGTATAGCACTGGTGTGACCACTGCTGGAACCTTGTGCCAATTCTGTTGCCCAGAACTCACAAAGTTAGTTTATAAATTTGAGAGGATTAAAAAAAAGCCACGAGAGTGGGTAAATGATTAGAAATCCTGTATTAGGGCAGGTCTACACAACAGGGAGAGGTCAATCTAAGCTACACAATTTGAATTAGGTTAGTAGCATAACTCAAATCGACTTAGCTTACATCTACTTACCGCGCATTCCACACTAAGGGAGAGTCACAGAAAAAAACCTCTCCTGTTGACTCCCCTTACTCATCGCATTCTGCTGGAGTACTGATGTCAATAGGAGAGTGATCATCAGTTGATTTAGCGGGTCTTTACTAGACTCGCTAAATTGACCGCTGGTGTGTGGATCCACCCAATAGTAGAGACAAGTCCTTATAGTGATGGAGTTCTTTGAGACTATCTATTTATCGTAACAAAGAGAAGGTGAAGGAGTGACTTGATTACGCTATAAATGTCTACATGCGGAGCAAATACTTAATAATGGGCCTTTTCAATCTAGCAGAGAAAGGTATAACACAACCTAATGGCTGTAAGTTCAAGTTAGACAAATTCACACTGGAAATACATTTTTAACAGTGAGGGCAATTAACCATTGGAACAATTTAATCAGGGTCATGGTGGATTCTCCATCAATGACAATTTTAAATCAACATTGGATTTTTCTAAAACCATATAATTTAGGAATTATTTTGGGGACGTTCTGTGGCCTCTGTAATACAGAAGGTCAGACTAGGTCATCCCGGTGGGTTTTGGAATCTATGAACTTGTGCATTGATGGAAGAATAGGCCAATGGGACCTTAAATTACCTTCAGTAAGATGCTTCAGAATATATCTGTTAAATATTTAAGCTTTGTACACAAGCCAGTTAAAGTATATTTTATGATATTCAGGGCTCTTGGCAGCTCCAAGCATACTGAACTCATGCCTTCTTTCCAGTTATTACAATTAGTGACTATTTTAAATGTTCTGTTTAATGGGATTTTTCGAGTAAAATTGGGGGCTGTCTATATCAGACTTCATTTAGTAGATATTTTTCAGGGCTGAGTTTGCTTTAATGGATATTCTACTCTATACTTTGGATTATTGAGACAATCACAGATTGTTTTTATTTTTATTTATTTATTTATTTTTAAATACTAAGCTTCATATTTGAATTGATCAGCAAATAGTTGGGACTGCGCTCAGAGCTCGTAGAATAACCAGAGGAGATTGCCTAGCCTAATTTAATGAGCTTGAAGTAATATATTATTTTAAGTAGTTTATGGATATGGAGGGTGT
Organism: Pelodiscus sinensis; assembly: GCF_052426305.1. Taxonomy (NCBI): domain Eukaryota; kingdom Metazoa; phylum Chordata; order Testudines; family Trionychidae; genus Pelodiscus; species Pelodiscus sinensis. Next base: position 113,567,564 of record NC_143056.1, on the reverse strand, counting down.
TGGCAACCCATAATACTTGCTCAGTAGGTGTAATTTTATTAAGATGGTATCGCCTGGGCCAGCCCCGCAGATACTATAATCCAGAGTACTTCAGTGGTAAGATGTAGTTTCCAGTTAAGATCTAGCCTGCTATTTGCAGAGCAGTTAATGGACATGACATGATGCCAAGTAGAAATGTTTGTCTCCTTTGAGGCTTTCGGACGACTTAGTCACAGTTGTGAAAGCATAGAAGGAAACACATAGGATAAATATTTCAAACAGGATTTGCCCTAACTGGTCTGATTCAGTCTTGGTCTTGAGGACAACAACTTATCAAGATTCAAAAAGAGGTTGTCTGTCTGTATGGATGACACGAATTTCCAAATTTCTACTACTCATTTACTGCAAACAAAACTCTAGAAGCGACATTATACCTCATGCTTCAGGATTAACTATTAGAGATCAGATGAGACCTAATGTGAGGAGGTAGTTTAACCTACAGATGCCTACAGCATGATTTTTACACCTTCTTCTGAAGCTGCTAGCACCGATTCCTGTCAGAGACAGGATACTAGAATGGCTGAAGGGTCTGATCCAGTATGGCAGTTCCTATGTTCCTATGCCCATTTAGTCAAGTGTTCAACCACCAATAGCAGCCAGACCTAGCTGCCTTCAGAACAAGAAACTCTACAAGAAGCAGTTACGTGATAAATTGAGACTAAACTTGAACTTGCTTAGCTCCTTGGGCAGGAACCATGTTTTCTTCACTTGTTTGTCCTGTGGCAAGCACACTGTCAGTGCATAACAATGAATAAATAATAATCACTTCTAGTTATTGCAAACAAGGGTCAAAATGCTTCAGTCAAACCCTGAGAGATTAATTTTAATGAACCAATCATCATATTGCCACATGTTGATGCAGGATGTGGAGGTGTCATAGTAAAATAAGATGCGGGAAGAAACGGTTGCCAATGTAATTATTTATGAATTGCAGGTGCATAGCCAATGCAGAATTTTAATGGAGCAGCCCCTCAGCTGGAATAGATCTGCCTAGCTTCATTGACTTATCCACAAAGTTATTAGAAATTATCTTTTAGAATTTACATTTACTGTACCTGATACACATATTGAACCAGACCCGCGGATGGTGTAAATTGGCAGAGTTCCATTTCAGTAGAGCTACTACAGTGTTTGAAAATGGTAAGCTTTCAAGTTATAAAAGCTTTCTGCTAGATTCCAGATAAATTGCTGACTGTTGAAAAGTGGCTACCTTATCACCTTATTAAAAATACAAAGACCAAGAGGTAAATCAGTAAATCATTTCTGAAGGACCAATTTTTAGGTCCTTATGTTTCCTTCCCACATAAAAGAATATGAAAGGGAAGAAAATAATGAAAAACTCTGCACTGATTTTGGTACATGGTGGTTGAGCCACATTCATTCCATTAGCAGTAGTAATAATAATATAATAATCCCAGGTCCAAGTGGGGATTCATTGCAGACAGGACATGAAAAAGCTACGGTGGCTGGGAAACCTGTAAGAGAACCTGTTCCACCCTCTGTAATGGCTACATTCCTGGTTGCCCCTAAGAACTCTGCTGATGCTTATGCTCAGTGATTCCTCTGGTGGAGCTCAGTTGTGTAGGGAAATAATTGTTGCTTCTTCAGGCATCATTAACTAATACCCTGCTTTATAACTCATGGTGAAAAGGGGACATATTATTCCGAATGGCTGTTTGACTTCTTACCCATTTTTTGCCATGCCATTTTATCCCACATAACACATAGATTTCATGGTGTTTTGGTAGAGTAGAGAGTTGGCTATGGAAGGAGAAGAGGGACATTTTTGTCTCCTCTCATTCCACTCTGCATTTTCTTTTTGTCATCATGAAGGAATGGGAAGAAGGGTAGCACCAGGACCAGAAATTATCCAAAAAGATGACTTGAGGTTCATATAATTTGATTGAAGATTGCCTTCATGGACTCTGGCACGGTTGTTGTTCTTAGGTGACCTGCCACAGGTCTTTGAAGGTACTGCTAAGAATCTCAGTGGCTATATTATGGTTACATTTTCAAAATGAATTTGCCAAGATTCCACATCAAAGATCAATGGATGAGATAAAGAGCTATGGAATGAAAAGCAAAATAACTGACTGGACAGGAAACTCTCTCAGGAGCAATGTAAAAGTATAGTTATAAGTGGAAAATGTTCAAGTTTAGAGGTTGGAATATAGACTTTGTGGTTGCGTAAGATTTTTTTGATGCAGGTGTTAGGAAGATATCCTCAAATTTGAAAATTAATATTTCTTCCTCCTTTAACTTTGATGTAAAGAGACAAGATCAAATAATGAAGAATGTAGGTAGACTTCCACAATGGGATACTCTAGCCTGGAAACTAGAGACTAGTTCTAAAAAGAATTTAGAGAGTCGTGTCAGACAATTAGCTGAGCAAGAGCTCAGCTAAGATCAAGAGCACCCACTGAGATGCTGTGGCCAAAAGGCCTCATGACATTCTGGGATGCATACACAGGGGAATCTGGAACAAGAGCAGAGAGGTTATTTTACTGCTATATTTGGCACCGGTGTGAGTGCTGCTGGAATACTGAGTCCAGTTCTGGTGTCCACAATTCAAGAAGCATGTTGATTAAAATGGACAGTGTTCAGATATGAGCCACAAGAAGGATTAAAAGACTAGAAAACATGCCTTACAGAGATAAACTAAAAGAACTCAATCTATTGAAATAAAGAGAAAGTTAAAGTGTGTTTTGATTAATTTTTATAAGTATTTATATGGGGAAACAAATTTATGGGGAACAAGGTTTCTTCAATCTAGCAGAAAAAGGTAGCACATAATCCAATGGCTAGACGTTGAAACTTGACAAATTCAGATATAAAGTGGAAATAAAGTGCAGGGTTTTTTTTTCATTGTGGGTAATTAGCCTTTGGAACAAATTACCAACAGTTGTAGTGGATTCTCCATCACCGAAAATTTTAAAATCAAGATTGGATGTTTTTCTAAAAGATCTGTTCTGCACATTATTTTGGAGAAGTTCTATTGCCTCTCTCTGTTATATAGGAGGTCAGATTAGGTTATCACAATAGTGCCTTCTTCTGGCATTGGAATCAATGAATTCCTGCCACGATGGTTTGAGGGAACTGAATGACTCAGGCTATCCCTTTGTGATAGAATACAAGACCTTTGTTTATAATATAGGTTGTAACTTGAGATTCAGTTCAGTTGGGTGGTGACTGGCAGAATTATTGCCCAGTGAGCATTTGGTGTCTTATGTAAAAAGAACATGCGGTGTCAGTCCAGTTGCTGGTGGACTGCACCACTAAAGGTTAACTTTAAACATGGAATTAAGTCCCACAGAAGTCAGTGGGACTAGTTATGGCTTAAAGTTAAGCACGGGAGCAGGTGCTTTGCTGGATCAGGGACTATAGCTGCCATTGAAATTGATGTCTTCTCTGCAAATGTCAGAGGAGAGACGGGAAATCAAAAGGGCATGAAGAATGAGATATCCTCTCAGCCCTGTGTGTGTTTTCTCCAGGAGAACACTGGGGCCTTAAAGGGAAGTTTGAGCAGCCTGCTTTTATTGAATCCTGAAGAAGACTTAATTCTTCTGGTCTGCCAAGCCAGCTTCTTTCATGAATTGTAAAATCATTTTTTCTTTTAAATAAAGGGCTTGAGTTTGTGTTAGTTGCTGAACCTCCAGATGACCAACATAAAAAGCATAAGTGACTGAGCAAAGGAATACTGGGGAATATGATCTACATGAAACAGTTACCGAGCATGCCAATCAGAAAAAATGATCTGAGATGGTTGGGTAGCAAAATATCAAAAATGGTCCAGATTGCATTAGCAGAGGAATAGAGTATGAACCCAAGAGTCGATGCTCTTACTATGAACAACATTTGTTAGTACTTCACCTAGCATATGGTCTACCTTCTACAGTGTCTGCTCACAGGGCCCTGGACAAACAGGATTATGGATTCACTTCAACACAGAGTCAATTAGAGATAGTTGCTTTTATTAATCTCACTACATCACCACTATTACAGGGTTAATACTTCCAAATGGTTACACAGCTACTGCAAAGTGACACATCAATAAGCGCAGGCAAATCAATGCATAAAAGAGTAACAGGCACTTAGAAATGCTTATGCCCCTTCAGTGTGTGGGGAGTCCTGTTCCTGTCACCTTGCACCAGGGCTGCAGTGGATGTGGCTCCAGGTGGGGAAATCCACGGCACCCTCCAAGGTCTAGGTCCCTGATGATACTCATAAGGAGCGGGACTCCCAGTGATCTTATACCTTAGCTGTTTACTGAGTGTGCACGCACTAGCTCAATGCCACTCTCAACTTTCTCACGGAGCTGAGAACCAAGGTCATGTTCATACTTGGCTCTCAGCTGGCAAGCATAGGATTGCAGCTGATGAAGGCCATCTGATAAAGAACACCTGGTGTTTTTGCCAGCAGGGTTCATGGCTGGCTTAGAGGAATGTAATGTAGGCCTTCAGGCCTATATATGGCTTACACCACACACGGGATATTATTCCTTGAGGAAGTTGAAACATAGGGCAACAAAGATGATACCAGATCTCAAGATACAAACGTGTACAAACTGCTTACTCTTCTTGGTGCTTACTCATCAGAGCTTTGGAGACGTGAAGGTGAGTAATAGGACAAATTAGGAAAGGCATTGGCAAGTAAGGTTTTTTTTAAATTATGACAAAATCCAGGTATTAAAACTGAACCTGTCCAGTCACTAATGAGGCTGTGCTTTAGCACAGCACTTAAAAACTCGCCTTACATTAAGCACACAAGTAGGCCAATTGAAGTCAAGAGGATTGCTCAGATGCTGAAAGTTAAGCCTACATCCTGCTGAATGGGATGCCTAATTACATAGGATGGCACAAAAAGGTCTTAGATCTAGGAACAACTCAGAACTCTGTCAACTACCATGCCCACTCCCCTTCCCTTCCCAAGTTGCCACTGAAATTGTTGGCTACAACAAAATGTCTCCTGAAATGAGAGAATCAACTCTCTTAAACTGTCTCTTTCCAAGCTTCATGCATTTATTTATTTTGAGATGGCACTACCTGGTGCATTGTTACAATCCCACCTGCAAACTAGATCTGGCTCAACAAAAAAATAAGTGTGGAATTCCACCATTTACAGAGGATTATTACTTCCAAAACTGCCCTTGCTCCATCTCGCCACCAGAGTAAAAAGAACCAGAGGAACCCACAGAATAACCGGACAACACCTGAGCTGAACCAGCTTCGAGACTTTACACTTAAGACCGCCCTGTTTAGCCAATTGCAGGCTGTAAAGGAAAACTACTTATGGGAATAAAGAGGATTGTTCTCCAAAGAAACTATTGTTAAAGGGACACAAATCACCTCTCACCTATATCAATGTACATCAAGAATAACGCATCTGAATAATGCATATTAATGTGAATGAAGGGGGAACTGGGCCCAAGACTTTGCTTCTGCATTTTACTGCCTTCTCCTCTATCTAAAAAGCTCCACAAGTATTAGCAAACACAAAAGAGCACATCACTATTTCCAAATCACAAGCACCAGAAGCGTATATTTCTGAATGTAGCAAGTGCCTATAAAATACACAATTCTATCCCCAATTTTTGCACCCCTAAAAGGCTCCATAAAGTGGGGAGGATAAGTTAACACTTGTGATGGTGCCTGGCTTTGTGGGATAGCAGATCCTTAAGGGGTGATCCAGTCCTCTAAAATGTTCAGTGTGGAACCCAAATTAGATATTGCTGCAATTCTCCATTAGAGTTCAGTAGTGGGGTGAAACTGAGCAACACAGGAATTGCTGGACCCTTTTCATAGGTGGCCATGTTACCAGGTTTTTGTCCAAAATCACAACAACGAAAACCTTGATTTAAAAACTCTTTGACCAGCTCTACCAAATGAACTACAGTGGCAATGATATTCATGAGAAAAGCATTATTGAGAAGTCGAGTGCAATTGACGAACAAATTTAAAATACTTTGTCATTAGAGGCACACTATAGTGTCACACTCTGTCTCTGAGTGATACTCTTCAAAGAAAAGAGAGCCAGGGTCAGAACACTATTTTTGCAAATGTGTTTATACAGTGTAATTCAATCTGTGTCCTAATTTACTGTTTGTCGACTGCATCATGCTGAGAATTGCTCTATCTGTTAATGCTGATTCTTGTAACCATTCAGTTGAAGATCCTGTGATGGAAGTCTGTGATACACTTTGGCACATCCTATGCTCAGTATATTCCTGAAACTATAATTAAAAAACAAACGAAGCCATTCTTGTATAAGCGGGATTCCAATGTGCTACTGCTTTTCTGAATGGGTAGACATACTACTTCAGATTGTGTGATCTATCTAGAGCTCACAAATAAACAAGATGGGACCTACCACTTGGCTCAGAGCTTTCTATGGAAAAATCTAAGGGTCAAGGTGTTAGATAACACAAAGCTCTAAGGCTTTGTCTACACTGCGAGTTTTTGTGGCAGAAAAAATGCTAATAATATTGTGACTTATGCTAAGCCTTCTTTGGCCTGGTCTATACTAGACCAGGCAGGTGATTTTAGGGCATGTAACTCCAGCTATGCAAAATGTGTAGCTGGAGTCAGCTTACCTTAACTTAAGCTAAGCCATGGCAGCATCCACATAGTGGGAGGCCAATGGGAGCACATGCACCCGTTGGCTTCCCTTACTCCTGGCAGAACGAGGAGGCCCAGAAGATCTTCTCACTAGTGTGAACATGTCCTTCCTGAAGAGGTGTGAAGCTAGGAGCTTGATCTTTAGAGGTTATGAAATTTTTTTACAAGATCAGTAGTGTAATCAAAAGTGTCCTAATTAAATTCCAGCTCCAATATTCTGCCTCTCTGGATTCCTCTTACTTTCCTAATTGGCTAAGCTTTGATTGGATATAGTGTCCTTCGCTTCTTGTCTTAAATAGTTGCACAGTGTTGTGGTGCACTAAGTATTTACTACAAGCTACCCTAAAGAGTTGCATATCATTCATTATATCACTCCAGCCATTCATAATGGGCTGCATTTCATCGGTGAGTGAAGATTCTTTTCATCTGTTGTTATCTATCTTGCAAAGCCCTTTAGGATCATTCACATAAAGAATTGTTAGTGTTGTACAGATGTAAATTAAAATGTCAGATAACAAAATTACTTTGGAAAAGGATGACCATAATAGAGTTTTATTAGGAGATCTCTATAGTACAGTTAGATAAATGCAGGCCACAGAGTCTGATGCTTAAAAAAAAATCTCAAAAATAACCAAAGGCGTATTTACTATGGACCATATGCTGAGTTGCTTAGTTTTCAAGCCTGACTCAGGCAAACTCCCACTGAAGTCCATTTGGTAAATACATAGAGCCAGATTGGGAACTTCCCACCTCTTGCAATGGAACCAGAAACAGCTGTAGTGCTGGAGCTTAATAAAATAGAAGATCCTTCCTTAGACATACAATGTCCCAAAGGCCCATTATATAGCACCTTCCTCCCCATCCACTGTCTGCACTGGCCCATGGGCTAGGGCAAGTATACAGTGTGGGGGGGGGGGATGTGGTGGGGGAAGGGGGGAGGCTATGCTGTCCCCATAAAGGGTGCACCAGTGGGTGTCTTCCTCTGTGGACTAGGAAGAAATTTTACCTGGGCTAGGGTAGTTCTGCACTGTCCCCAGTATAGGGCTGTGCTTAAATGGCACAAAATAGCTCTTAGATCTGGTCTACACATAGACTCTTTTTTTAACCAGTGTAACTATTTTGGTTAAAGGTGTGATTTTTTATACTGGTACCACCTTTAGTGTGGATGCATTTGTCCAAGCCTAATACCATTATAGCTTAGTTTCTTTCTCTTTATACAGGCATAGCTGCATCCGCACTTGGCCCATACCACTAGATTTAAATCAGTACTACTTTTGTAAGTTCCCCGGGGGTTGGGTCCTGGGTAAGTGTTCCCAGACAGAAACGTGAACATATGAAATTGGAGGATTATTGCAAATGCAGAAAGAATACATGCTGCTGAGATCTGATAAGCTATAGCACGACTAGCAGGGTGTGAATATTTCTACGGCTTTAAAAAAGGATCTTTATAAAAGCATGCTGAGGGGTGCATTGAATTAAGCCTGGGAGTTCCTGCAGTGTACTATGACCTAGATTTTCAAAAGTGACTCATGATTTGGAGTTCCTCAGGTTTTTTTTGGGGGGGGGGGGAGAGCGGGGAGCATAGCCAATTTGAGTTTCCTAAAGGGGCCTGATTTCTCAGAGGGTGAATGCACCGCAGTTTCTGAAAATCAGGACCTTTTAAGGTGTCTCAAGCTGGACACTCAAAAATGGAGATAACCAAAATTAGTCATTTTTTTAAAAAAATGTGGCTAATTTGTGTGTGTGTTTATATATTCTAATCATTTCTTGACTTAGTCATGCATTTATTTCAACCCTTCCAAGTATTTTCTTTCACTTGAGCATGGAAAAGTTTATGGCCCATGTTTCGGACTGTATAAAATGGATTCTGCTATATATTTGAGAGTTTGTCTGTCTGTCTGTGCCTCTGTTTGTTCAAGAACTTATCCTAAACAGTAAGGGCTAAGTCCACCAAATTTGTTATGCAGCTTTCTCTTATCCTAACTTAAAGCAAGGCCAAGGTTTGGTTGTACCAGGATAATGGGATGTGCCTGGAATGTGATTGTTTCTCATAAAATGGGAAAGGAGAGCTCTGCTAGCAGGGATAGTTATACTATATAATGACCACAGGGGGGTCAACAAAGGGCCAGAGATGGGGCCTGGCAGAGTTATAATCCCATTGGGGCAGCAAGGGGTAGGGTTGGAGAAAGGGACAGATATATACTGTAGTTTGAGAGAGTTTTTCCGTTTGTGTCTCTGTCTGTGTTTGTCTGTCTGTCCTCCAGTCAGAGGAAATGCACCTCTCCCCTGGCTGTGCCTACTGCAGCTACAGTAGCCATGGTCAGGTGCTTCTCACTTTGCCCCAAGCTGCTGTCGTGACAGAGGCCTGGGATGTCCTCTCTCCCCGGGCGGGGCATTCTGCATATTGAACCCCTCATCCTCTGCCTCACCCCAGAGCAATCATTTAAATGAAGAAAAACAAAATATATTTGAGTTAAGGTCCTAAGCAAGGCTGGGTACATCTTCTGGTGGGCTATATTTTATAAAACTGGGATGTCTGGCTATCAACTGAGTATTTTTTGCATATCAACATGGTAACAAGTTTTCCTTCATTGGTGTATTTATATTGCATCCAGAACGGTATCTTTGTTGAATAAATAACCTCCTATAGCTATTACTGCTCCTGAGGTCACAGCAGTGATTAATATGTACTCAGACAAGCAGATGGGAGAAAACTACTTGTAAATCATTATAACTAAAACTGTATGTGGAACTTTGGACTTTGAAGGCAAGAACCTGGCGAGCAAATCTCAGTAATGTTGATTTAAGTCATCAAAGCATTAAGGATAAACCTCTAGATTAATTCCATTTCCCAATATGTGACAAATCAATAACTCTGTGATTTGTTTCTTGTTCTCTACCTGAGTGAATATTTTCCAAGCCAGTCACATGGCATATGCCCATATTTAAGTCATTGTTTTGGACACCTCATATGAAGAGCTATGAGGTAGCTAAATTGTTGGCATTGAAGGTGAAACCCTTTTTTCCCCCCACAAAGAGCCAGAGCAATGGGGGTTTCCATGTGTGAGGGTTAGGTAGTAACCTGGGCCCAATTTCTAGGAGTGCAGTGGTTCTGCACTTCTATTCCAGCCTGTGGGTCTGAAAGCACCAGCAACTCCTTTGTACCATTTCAGTAAATGGGCTTCTCGTTCTCAGTAAATATGGAAAGCATAGCCCATCTGCTACTCTGTCCCTAACCAGTCCAGACCTAAACCCTCCTCGTTGTCCTATGCAGACAAGTGGATTCACAACATAGGTGAACATCCTTCTGAGCTGGGAGATTTGCAGGAGGCTTACATTTAAACAGTCCGTGTGCTTGTGAAGTGTGGTGATATGTTTGTTCCTAAGACACCACATATTTAGTCACTACTTACTGATGTAGAGTCTGATTCATCTCTGGATTCTGCCAGATCCCACTTCACTAGCACATGCCACCTCCCCACTCCGAGCAGGGAGTGGGAGGCCATTGCAGCAATGCAAGGTGCCCAGTACAGCTGCAAAAGCGGGTAGCATGAACTAGGGAGTCCTGCTTGTAGGCATGACCCTGCCTCATGGGTCCTTGGTCTGTGGGGAGAACTCTGGGGGAGTGTGCCATGTAGTGGAGTCTACAGGAGCGGCCCTAGTCAAGCTGCCGGCAACTGGCACCCTAGGCAAAACGCGTGATCGGTGCAAGATCAGTGCCCCTGCCTCCAAAGCCCTCAACAGCCGGTTTTCTTGGTGCCCTAAGCAACCACCTAGGTCACCTATACTGACGGGCCACCACTGAGTGGAGACTGAAAAAAATGTGTGCACTGCTATCAAAGACAAAATCAGGGCTCTCCTCTGGTGGAATCCCACAGGAAACACTATAAAATTGAATTAAATTTCTCTAGGATTTTTTTTATGTACCCTCTAGAATATAATAGAGAAATACTTCCTTACTACAGAATTCCACAAGAGTGTACAAAGTGCAGAAAAGGGTTCTCCTTCCCTGTTATATTTTTAGAATTATTAGCACCTTATTTGTGTTGGCCCCACTAAATTCCAGAGGACTCTTCAATAAGCGTGAATAGAGCACAAAACATGAATTTCTCCTGGGGGACAGAGAACAGAAGAGGTGGAGGAGAGGTGTAATTTACATGTTCTTTCAGCAGTGAATGTAAATCCAAATAGTAACATTAATGCTGTCACCTTACAATCTAGTTAACTGATTTACTCTGAATATTATGAGGCACTTAAAAAAAAACTCACACACAGGGTTCTATAATACACAAAATACCCAGTAAAAGCAGCCATTCCAAAATCCATTGAAAAAGGAAAAAAACTTAACGCTATGTCTACACGGCAGCATTATTTCGGAATAACTGACGTTATTCTGAAAGAACATGGTCTCCATCTACACAGCAAGCAGTTATTTCGACATAATGTCGTGCTGGAGGACTTCTTACTCTGACTCCTGTAATCCGCATTTTACGAGGAGTAAGGGAAGTCAGAGGAAGAGTGCTCTGACTCAGACTTCCTGCTGTGTAGACAGTGCCAAAAGCCAAAATAAGCTATTTCAACTTCAGCTATGAAATTGACGTAGCTCAAGTTGCATAACTTATTTCGGCTTCAGCCCTGCTGTGTAGAGGTGCCAATAATGAGAAGGAGAAGTTCAAAGAGGAATACTGGACTGATCTGAGAAAAAAGGCTTTACAGTGAGCCTTGAATATAACAATATATATATATAACCCATGGCAGATACCGTGTGGGAAAGATTTCTGCAGATTTGAGAACTGAGAAGACCTTGCCTCTCAAAAGGACTGAGACAGAATTTCTGAGTAGACAGCAATGGTAACCTTTAAAAACAAGTAATTGTGTGGCACCTGAGGCTACATCTAGACTACAAGTCTCTTTCAAAAGAGGCTTTTTTGAAAGAATCTTTCGAAAAAGCCTGTTTCGAAAGAGAGCAGCTAGACTACAAGCAGATTTTTCAAAAAAGTGAGCTGCTTATTTGAAAGAGAGTCTACATGCTCTCTTTCAAAAAAGCACAGTTTGCATTCAATAGCACCTTTTTTCGAAAGAGTACTTTCAAAAAAAGGCATTATTCCTCATAAAATGAGGTTTACCGCGATAGAAAAAACTGCCACGTTCTTTCAATTTACTTTCAAAAGAACGTGGCTGCAATCTAGACTTAGGTGAAGTTTTTTCAAAAAAACCATATAGTCTAGACACACCCTTAGAGACTAACCAAAATATATAGAACCATGAGCTTTCATGGGTAAAACCCACTTCATCGGGTGAATTTGAGTGGAAATAACAGAAATCAAGATAGATAGATAGATAGATAGATAGATAGATAGATAGATAGATAGATAGATAGAAATAGTATCTGTCAATTGTATGATATGAGTTAATGGGGCTAATTAAGTGGGCTGGATGTGTCCTATCCATAGCTTTTAATGTGGAAATGCAGATATTAAAGGCAGAAAAAATTGGCTTTGTAATGCGTCAGCCAGTTAATGTCCTTGTTCAAGCCCAGGATAATGGTATCAAACCTGTAGATGAATTCCAGTTCTTCAGACTCTTTCTGTAATTAGTTAGTGAAATTTCTTTGTAACTTGAATAGCAAAGGAAAACAGTATTTATTTCTGACTTCCGCGATGAGTGGAAAGACCCAACTTGGATTTTCCTTTAATAAAACAATGCAAGCTATTTTAAAAGACCATCTGATTTACAACACAATGGCAGCAACTTACAACAAACCCATGTTTCTGTGAATATTCCCAAAGCCGTACTTCTATAATACTATGGGTATATGTAGATCAGTTCCAGTTCTATATGAATAAAACTGTGGAGCATATGTTCAAAAGCCTGGGCCCTGAATGCGAATGGTGATGTGTCCAGTAGGCAGATACTCTGCACAAAAGTGCATACATCTCTTTCCCTCCCAACCTCCACTCCAATTATTTTGTAGCATGTTTTGTGAAAGTAAGACACTAATAATCCTATTTAGAGGCAGTCAAATTGCAAGTATGTCCTTTGAAAACTTCCTGCAAAGCTGGACCAGACCAGCTCAGACTTGTAGCATCTCCATTATTATGGTCTTGTGGGTCTTCTTGTAAGGGACTGTCAATTGTGCAAAAGTATACAGTGGTTTTATCACATGGCCAGTCACAAGCATCTGCTGGATGCTAAACTTCTAAACACACTACACTGAGGTCCAAAACTGAGGTCCTAATGATAAACTTCAAAAGAATACCCTGGAAGAGTTTGCAAAAGTACAGAAAGTTAGCCCTGTATCTGGGTAAAAATTTGGATAATGACTTGTGGCCATCTAAATTCCTCATGGAGCTTCATTGGAATTTGGTACTGGATTCTTCTTCATCTTCTTTGCCATATTAGGCTGTTCTGCATTGTCTCTTGATCCCAATAAGATTTTTGCCTAAGTTCAGACTGAGTCAAGACTGCAGGATTTGAGTCCTAGTTAATGAAGTGCTTTGGGATCTTTTGGAATGAAAGATGCTATACAAACATAAGGACCTGAATTTTCACTTACACCCACTTAAGGCCTCATTATATTTCCACTGTAGTGCAAAGGGGCCTTAGCTTAACTCAGAGTCAGACCCAAATATTATTATTATATTTTATTTATTTTTTTCTATATTTGAATTCAGACTTACAATGGTGAAAAGGTGAAAACGAATCTGCTGCTACACAAGCAAAATATTTTAATTAATTTTAAGCTGCTTGAACAGTAACCATGTGACTCTCTGGGGTGATATCTCTTAGGAAGGGACTAGGTTAATCTGGCCAGATCTACACTACATACCTATATTGCTTTTATACAGACTCAGGGGTGTGAAAAATACACACCCTTGGCAACCAAGTTATACTGACCTATCCCCCACATAGATAGAGCTACATCAGCAAGAGAGCTTCTCCTGCTGACACAGCCATTGCCTTGTGGGAAGCTGGATTAACTGTGCCAGTGGGTAAAGTCCTCCCACTGGCGTAGAAACATCTTCACTAAAGCACGACAGCAGCACAACTGTACTTTGAAGACAGGCCCTGCATTTTCAGGGCAGGAATCTATGATGACTCCTTCATGTGGATCTAGTCGCTCAGTTTCAGTCCACAATTGTGACAGTATTTCCTTCAAGATGTTTACTGCGCTATTAAAGGTTGTGCTGCTGTTATTGACATGCCACTCAGGGACTGGATCCCAGGCATTATGGGCATGTGCCCATGTCTACCATCCTCCAGAAGCAGGGAGCCTCTATTTGACACTTGTCTGCCTCTATTTCCCCATCTGGATTTATAGATTAAATGAACAGAGAATATGCCTCATAACTGCAAAAATGAACGTATTTGGTGTAAACAAATCAGTGTGGATTTGATGTTGATGTGAAATGAACATACCAGGTTGTCTGCAGCAGACTTCAAAATACAGGCCCTGGATCTACTCTTTCTGCATAAAAAGCCACAGTAAGAGGCTGGGAGATGGGAAACGACAAGAAATTCGCCTTATGAGCTATTCCAAAACCCTTTCTTTGGGGAGTGGGTTTTACCTGGTGTTGACTGGGCAGAGTCTGTGTGGCAGAGCCCCCTGGACACACAGAGCCATCCTGATGGAGAGCAGGTGGGTCTGCATTAGCTCTGAGGATCTTTCCATATCCTTGCTGCTGTCCAGCAGGGCAGCTACAGCAGAGCTACACTACCAGTGCTGTCCTTGGATCCTGGCCATTGGGGCTAGTGGCACCAGCAACTTCCCTTCAAAAGGTTTCCAAAGCAGAGGGGAGCTATGGTAAAGCTAGTACATCATCATGGTTAAATTGAATATGGTCCCGCTTTGCTGACTCCTGGGTTTCTCCCTGCTCATGGATCCCTAGTGTATAGAGGGCCTGTAGAGTACAGACTTGGCAAAATCAGAGTGCACACATATCCAGGGCACCATCAGGCCAATAGTTAGTGAATAATTAATACATTATTAGTCTTTCCTACTATAAATATTAGGGAACCCATCTAGAGGCCAAATGATGTATAGGAATAAACACAGGGTTCTGCGACAAACAAAGTTGCTGAGGTAATATCTCTCATTGGACCACCTTCATAACAGGGTTATGAGTCAGGAATGCCTCACACATAGTCCCAACTTTGTTTCTGACCAAGGGGAAGACATTGGGAGCAACTTGTCTGCCTCTATTTCCCCATCTGTAAAATGGGGCTAATAATACTACCTCAATTATGATTAATTTGTGAATATCTAGAAATCTCTTTGAATACATAGAGAGCTATACATATTCTATGTATTATGCTCCAGGATCTACACTTGATCTGAAAGTTAAAAGTTCTTTCTGATGTGACGCTGGTTATGGAATATGGATCTTTTCACCTCTAAAGAGACAGTTCAAATTCAGTCTACTGTAATAGAGATTAGAAGTTGTTACCATCTGATAGCTGCTCATTGGCTAGTGAGAAACATCTGAATCGCTTAATCAAAGTCCCAGTGGCTAGCTTTCTACAAGACAAAAGCTGTCATTACAGTTCACACAATTTCTGGTTGTCTAAGCAGAAGAGTCAAGGACCGTATGAAAATGGAGAATGAACTAATATAGGGCTTCCAACTTCAGTGCTACAGATTTGTTATGATGTGAGTCACTAGATGGCACTGTTACACAAAATCTTATGAGTTCTTTTGCTTAGCATGCCTGAAGCTGTACAGTCTTTTGAGAAATGCAGTATCGTTAGTTTTGTGAAGTTCTTTGGCAGGATCACGGGAGAAAGGAGATATTGAAAACAGCTGGAATGTCTGGTGTCTGCCTTAATCTCTCTATCCAGAGTTAATTCCTGAGGCAAAGTTTCTTCCTGGAAACTGGGCATTGGTGTTTGGGCTACGATTTTGGAAAGAAGGGATAGTGTGGATGCTGTTTATGCCCACTTCTGTTCAAGTACTAGTGTGTTAGAGTGTAGCTGAACCAGTTGCACAGACTCCACATTGCTGATTTCTTCTCCCATTGGAAACCAACCTGTTTTGGTTTTCCTGTTATGCTAGGTAGAGGGACACAAATAGTATTAATTCCTTTGGGGTCCACTTTTCCAAAGAGACTTCTGCCTTTGTACGCCTCTGCTTTGGTTACTGGAACCACTGAGCCTGCATTTCAAAGCCACTGAGCACCAGACATTTTCTTGTTATTATTTCTATTGCTGTTGTGCACAGGATCTCATTGTACAAGGTACAAAAAATAACACAGAGACTCTCACTGACCCCAAAAGATTGCAATCTAGTATTCAGATAGGTCAATGAATAGGCAATGAGCGTTGGGTGGCTAGAAGGACAAGGGAATTGGACAGTTAATATTCATAGGTGTCCGCCAGCCCAGCCAAAGTTTCTATTTGCATCAATTGCTGTTGCAAGTATTGCGCATGTCTGAAAATCCAACTATTAGTATCTCAAGTTGGGGACCCAAAATGGGAGGCCATTTTTTAAAATCTGGTCCTTAATAGATGTTTTACAATAGCATGCAAATCCTGGCTTAAAATCAGAGTCACAGACATTTTTAAATGGAATCACTTTCTTATTGCTTATTTTATAAAGCATCAACAGGTAGAAAAAATAGAATGAACAAGAAGACATATTATAGAGAATACTGCAATGACAGGTGGATGCACTTAATAATCAATCTTTTCCATCTATAATTTTAAGATCCCATTGTGCACCTCTCCCCTGGCATAATGTTTCCCTCTCTGCATCCGAGAAGTATTCTTTAGTTCCTTAGACGGCAATAGAACACACATCTACTAGAAAAGGAGGCCACAGAACAGATGAGGCAAGGTTATAGATTCAGGTAAAACATGAACAACTGGCTTATAACAAGCAGGACCACTCTGTGATTATCTTTCTGCTTTTCCTCAGGGTATGTCTTTACTATCTGTTGGATCGCCAGACAATGATCAATCTAGTTGGAGTCAATTTATCGTGTCTATTGTAGACAAGATAAATGGACCGCCAAGTGTTCTCTCATCAACTCCAGCACTCCATCAAAATGAGAAGAGTAGGCGGAGTCAACTAGAGAGCATCATCTGTCACTTTACCCCTGTGAAGGTACTGCAGTAAGCAGACCTAAGTATGTCAACTTCAGCTACATTATTCACTTAGCTGAAGTTGCATAACTTAGGTTGATGGCCTGCAGTAGTATAGGTAAGGCAGTAGAGATCATGCAGAATCATTCAAGGAAGAGTGGATAAGAATAATTGCAAAGGATGGATAAATGAAAAGTCTTCATAATGTTTCCGTAAGAGTCCTTGAGTGTTTTGAAAGCCTAGGTTCAGTCAATGTGTGTAATAGCAAAGGCAGCTATAAAAAAAACCCTACTAGTCAGCTTCTGGGAATGATCTCCGGAACTAATGAAGTGCTATGGAGCATTCTCACTAATGTTTGCAGTTTCCATTGAGGGAATAAAGTATACCCTGATCTTAGTACAGGAACATCCAAATTCAGGATGAAGATCTTATCATCTATATTAGTATGTATCTCTCTTGGGAATCTTCTTTTATTGGTGGATTTATTTAATCCACACTGTTGTGTGTGTCTTTGGCCCTCTTCCGCACTGGCTAACATGAAGATTTAGGAGTCTGCTACCGCCACTAAACCAATTGACCGTGGTCCTTCATTTTAGCGAGGAGGCACTCATGCTTTTAGGATCGAATGTCCAGGTTCAATCCCTGCAAACAGCCCTGGCAGAGGCAATGTATAGTCTGAACTTCTTTTTATTCACATCCATCTTGTGAGAGAGAAGGTGCACAATATAGATACTAGGTGCTTAGTCCTGCCCTCATACAGTAACAACTTTGTTGTAGGGATGTTAATGACTAGTTGACTATCCAATAGGCAAATGCTTATCAGAAAGAGGCGGGGGCGAGGAGGGGAGGAAAGAGGAGAGGGTACTTCAAAGCGACAGCATTGCTTGAAACCTGGGGCCAGATCCCGGGCTCCAAGTGGCACTGCTGGGGTCTGACCCTAGGCTCCATGTGGCACTGCATCTTTGAAATGCCATGGGGAGTCTGGTGTCAGGCTCCCTGCAGTGTTTCAAAGTGGCAGCACTGCATGGAGCCCCGGCTCAGTGGGGGAGACCCCAGCTAACCCGGGCTCCACGGCGCTTTCGCCTTTGAAGTGCATCAACAGTCCTAGGACTGTTGCTACATGTCAAAGGTGGAGGCGCCCTATGGAATAATCGAATAGTCGATGCAAAATGCAATTAGTCGATACTTAACAGCCTTACTTTGTTGGGCAGAATTGAGGGCACAATAGCGCCATCTACTGAAAGTGTGCTATTAACATCTATTTGCTCCATTCATTTGCTTTCAGCCTAGGCTAGAGGAGAAAAGAATGTCCAGATCTTCAATCTGATAAGATTTTGCATGTAAGAAGTTTGTGAACAAGTAGGCTTTCCCCTCCATACAACACCAAGCCCATGCCAAAAGGCATGGGTACAGAAGGCTTATGCATGTACACAAGAGACTTGCTTGAACAATGGGAACTACATTTGAAGTCATCAGCAGAGATGGCCTATGATGGGAAGATTCTCCAGGCTGTGGTTGTTCATGGTACTAAAAATTAACAGGTAGGACAAATATTGCTTCTTTTCTCAGAGTGCCATTATAATAATGGCATACACGTTATGGGCAAGATTAATACCTAGTGCGACTCCATCATCTTCGTTATTTATTTGTATTACTATAGCACCTAGAAACCTCATTCATGAAACAGGACCCCCATTGTGCTAGACACTGTACACACACACACACAAAAAAGGTGGTCTGCATCCCAAAAATGTTACAGTCACTACTAGAGATAAATTCACATATGTGCATACACACATGTGATTTCACAAACTGCACTTTGTGCACACTCACCAGTCATAAATTTGGCTCCACAATGTTAATACCTGTAGGCAAGGTTGCAAACAGAGAGTCAAATTCCCTTCTGTTGTAATTGAATTGAAACTGATGGGGTACAGAAGGGAGGACTTTGACCCATTAACTTTAAGTAATTATTTTAGTGTGAATAACACTTTATAGCTGAATTACTGAAGACATATGATTACGGTTAAATTAATATTTAAAAAAACTAAAGGGACCTCTCTGCGACTTCTCTTTTCCATAGTAATATTGCCCTCTAGTGTTTTTCTGAAAACAGCAACCACATATACTATAGTCAATGAATAACATAGAATGTAGACCTCTTAGCAGCATAAATCTTTAACAGCACAGACCTAAAGCTAAAATAAACCACTGAGCAGTGTCTTTGCAGACTGTAGAATTGGTTCAGTTCCTTCTTCCAATATGAATACTATGTAAAAGTAAATATATGATTACAAAAATATATAAATTGTATCTCTGCACTGCTTAGATGACCCATCTAAGATCAGGGCCCCATTGTGGTAGGTAAAATAAAGTCACATAGCAAGAGAGAGACCTTATCCTGCAGAATATACAGCCTAAATAAACAACGGATGAGAAAACAGCAGTACTGTTGTCTCTGTTTTACAGATAGAGAACTGAAACCCAGAGAGATTAAGTGATTTACCCAAGGTCACACCAAGGAGTCTATGTCAGAGCTGGGAACTTTACCCAGCTCTCTTGCATCCCCATTTAGTGCCTCCTGGCTCTAGGACTAGACAAAAATATGCTAAATGTTCTCCACGAGTGACTGCCTTCACCAAATAAGCAAAAATCTATGTTCTATGATATCAAAAACATGTTAACACTTCCATCCAGATGCTGTTATTGTTCTTTATTATTTTACTTTTATTGCCGTAGCACCTAGAAGCACCAACCAGGTCCCTGGTTCCATGGGTTAGGTGCCGTCCAGACACACAACACAGTCCCCATCGTGACCTCTCTCCTGCTCACCCCCTCCCCCACCATTCATCAAAGAAATGCACAGACATGTCAGCCAATAATTTTGAGCAGGAAATGTGACAATTTAAAAATTCAACAACTGTCCACTGTGTCCCTGATTCACAGTGGTGAGTAGTCTCTTGGACCTGTGATCCCACACACTTCAGGTAGGAGCACTCAGCTGAATAAGCACTCACCAAGGTGAAGAAACAGTTTGCAATCTTGCCAAACTACTTACGTCCCAAATAACACCTCATTAGTAGAACAACTTGTCACTCAATACCCTAATCTCACCCACTAATCAAGAAAAATCACCCATGTTCCAAAAGTCACATATGCCAGTCAGACACAGAAGTGTGACTGCACCCACTTTTCTGCTCTTGGCAACAACTACAAGGCAACCACTGAGGAAGTAAGGTCAGTCTGTCTCCAAGGTTTATTTACTCCAATCCACTAATAAACTCAACCAAACCCACAGTTGTTACACTCAGCAAAGCCCTGGCAACTGAATTCTTTTAGCTAATGACTAAGAAAACAAACCAGGTATTTTAAAAGACAGGAATGCTGTACAGGCAGTCCCCGGGTGACATATATAGGATAGGGACTGTAGGTTTGTTCTTAAGTTGAATTTGTATGTAAGTCGGGACTGGTACATATTTTGGGGGGGGGGACAGGGAGCTGGAGTTAGGTGGAAAAGACCCTGATTCTCACACAACTTCCTTAGTCTAAGAAAAACACATACTGTTTTGATATGAAGGTTTTTTTGGTTGATATTTTAATTAAAAATTGATCATAAGTTTCAGTGTTTCATGCTATATCCAAATCTTCCTTTTGGGGTACCTGAAAGATCCCAGTTATTCAGTTAACAGTCAGAATCTTTGTTTTTTATAACTGAAAAAAGTTTATGCAATGCATATTACTGTTCCAAATAGAATTTGCTACAGATGGTTCAGTGAAATGGGTATTAAGTGTAATCAATAGTCATTGGAGAGCACAGTGAAATATTGATACAATCAAAGCTGTTGTTGTATTCTGTTGAGCAGAAAATGGAAATCCCTTCCTGTGAAGGATTAATTTTAAAGAAAAATTCTGTGTTGGGAACAGGAGTTTAGCCACAGGTGGGTCCTCATTGTCCACTCACCCACTTTGCAACCAGACCCATCCCCTCGGGGCTTACCCTGCTCCGCTCCAGCCAAGGTGTGGGGTTGGGGCTTATCCCCTCTTCCCTTCTGTCCTGCTCTTCCCCATTCTTGCCCATCCACACCACTGGGTAATTTTTCAGCTTCACCTCTGCCAGGCTGGAAGGGACTTGTTAATTTCACGTGACGCTAACAAGATACTTGCAGCTCTAGTGCTGAAGAGGGAAAGAGCTGTTGCTCCCAAGGTGGGGACTGTAACACAATGGGTCTCACTGCCTGCTGCTCTGCTGTTCCCTAGGAAATTAATTTTTCCGCTCTGGGGTGCCCCCTTTTGGCTGGTGTCTTGTTCCCCCCAGCAGACCCGCGTCCTCCGCGGCAAGAAAAGCCGCTCTGCGTCTCCCTGATCTGCTAGGGGGGAGGCGCTAGCTCCGTGTCTCCCTGGTCTGCTGGGGGGAAGCACCCCCCATGCCGCCAGAGGCGGCGACAGTGGGGGAGGCACCCCGCACTAGCTGCACCGCCTCCCCCTCCCCCCATTTGTAACTAGAGATCCGACGTAAGTCGGATTGATGTAACCCGGGGACTGCCTGTACTACAAAATGTACATTAGTGGGCAGTGTGGTAAGTGATACCTCACTCATTCAGGACCAGTAAACCACGAGCATCTCTGCTTAACTCACTCATGCCTTTAGGAAAAATAATTCCTAACTTGTGAAAGTACTTCCTATATCATGCTGCTCATGATTGTGATCCATGTACCATACACATGGAGGCAATTGGCCTGTGACACACTGTTTGTGGAGTCTTTAATCATACACCATCATGCATTATTTGACTGCTTCAGCTGCACTCCTGCCCAGGAATTCATTACCCTCGGGATCACAGCTCATGTCCCACATCCCTCAGCCTCTTTACACACATGCCCTTTTCTCTATAAATCAACCAGCCAGTGAAATGTAGAATCTGCTCCCTTCAGAATGGACAGATAAATACAATAACACTAAATCTTCTTAATTTCTTATGTCTACTTACATGTAAAAACTTCAGAGAAGTGACTAGGTCTTCAGATGTTTTTTATATTGTGCCTAGCACATCAACATCCTGAATCCAATTGCCCGCCTCCCCTCCCCCCCAAACACTACTGTATTATAAATAATGATAATCTCCCATTCATTTTTCATCAACAAAAATGGATTAAAAATATGGTGCATGTGGGGAAACAAATGCAGTTTTTGTTTTCTCCTGCAGATGCTGCTCTTGGACAGTTATTCTCATCATCAGGCACAAAAAACATTTCAAGGTCAGTTGAAATGGACAATGCTGATTTCATTAACTTCATGCCCTCTTGGCTAAATATGCAGAGCAACAGCACCTGCTCCTGTGGAGTGGGAGAGTGCAGGGGAGGGATTATTGGTTTTATTAACTAAAAGGCTTATTATTAAAATAGTGCTTATACCAAGGATACAAAAATATATTTGGGGAAATCCTCACCCTTCTGACTCAGTGGGAATTTTACATTTGATTTCAGTAGGGCCAGGATTCTGCTCATTATATCTAGGTCCATACACCTAGCTTTTGAGATTTGAAGGGCCATTTTACCCTTTGTATTGATTTCACCACTCTGGGGACACGATGCAATCCAAGCATGCCGATTGTGGCTTTGAGAGAAGATCTAGTAGTCTATGTACAAACCTCTGCCTTCTTTGATACATTTTGCTATTAATTGTGTAGAGCCTTAATTCATGCCAGCTTATTGCTGCTACATTTCAATGTAAAGTAACCCCTTAGTTTGGCCTGCTAACATGTCTCTAGAAAATTACAGCATTACTGACCTTTTATTAAAATGGGAGCTAAAGCCTATCCTGTTACCAGGAGTGCACTGAGAAATAGTGTGGGGTTTTTGAGGTAAATTAATCTCTAATATTAAGTCCCAAACACATAGGTCATTATTCAGACATGATTCCAGCTCCATCCCCTTTGTAGCACCAAGAAGCCACTCTACTAAATAAATCTCCAAGTAGGATAAAACAGACATAGGTGGGTCTACATCACTCTTGGGCCAGGTCGACGCTAGCCCTGGCAGCTTGGCTAAGGTATGCAACTCCAGCTATGTAAAATACGTAGCTGGAGTCAGCTTACCTTAAGCTGAGCTTGGCCGTGTCCCCACAACAGGAGGCCAATGGGAGCAAATGCTCCCATCAGTTTCCCTTACTCCTCACTAGAATAGGAGTACTGGAAGCCAGCAGGGGTGCCCTCTGAGTTTGAGTGAGCCTGGGATCAGCTGTGCATCCGTAGCTGAGACTGGGCTCCATGCACCAGTGCCCCCTTGAAACACTGTGGCAGTGTTTCAAAGGGGCAGTGCTGCCCTATTGACTATTCGATTAGTGAATTACACGCTACTTAACATCCTTAGCAGGGTCTGGGAGTGAGTTGTAACGTGGGATGAGAGGTACAGAGGGTTTGGGTGATGACATGGAGCAGGGAGGGGGGGTGGTCTAGGGCAGAGAGTTGGAGGGAAAGGAGGGGCTGGAGTGCCAGAGACAGGTTCTGGCCAGGAGGTGCTTATCTAGGCATCTCCTGGCCAACAGTCCTGCAGGACTCTGAGGCAGGCTCACTGCCTGCCACAGCCCAGGGCTGCTCAAAATGCCTGGCTCCTCTCTATGGCCCTCTGTTCCGGGCGCCAGAGGGAAGGGAATGGCTTCACATACTGCCCCTGTCTCCCAACAAAATCTCTCTGCTCCCAGTTTCCAGCCAATAGGTGTGGAGAGATTTTGCTGTGGTGTGGGATCAGGGCTGGCCTTACCATGAGGCGAACTGAGGCGGCTGCCTCAGGTGCCAAACAGTGGGGGGGGGGGGGGGGAGTGAGGCGCCACTAGGACCCAGAGTGTAGAAAATTGTGTGCTGCTGGTACATATGTATTCTCTCTGCTCTAGATGCACAGAGATGGTGGAGTGCTGTGCTGGAGGAAGGAGGGCACAAGAGACATAACAGGCAGGCAGGAGAAAAGGTGGCATGGGGGCGTCATTTGAGCTCCCCACCTCAGGTGCCAAAATGTTGTGGTCTGGCCCTGTGGAGGATATCACGGGAACCCTTTCCTTCCCTCCGGCACCCAGAGCAATGAGCCACAGGGAGCAGCCAGCTGCTTAAAGTGGTATGGGGCTTTTCTGAAATGGCTGGCTGCTCTGTGCCTGAGGGTCTGGAGGGGCAGCTTGTGGATCAGATCTGGCTGCCTGGTGGGCCGGATTCAACCTTTGGGCTGTATCTTGCCTGCCTTTAAATCTTTACGCAGGCCTTTAAGAGAAAAGTTTAGCCTGCTTTCAAAAGTTTGGCCTGCTTTTCATAGGTGGGTCTACATCACTCTCAGGCCAAGAAACCCCATGGAAGTCAATGGGAGCTACAAGTGCTCGATATCTTTTTTTGAAAATTAGGTCACTTTTAGGTAGGATCTCAACTCTGCTACATGCTGAAGGCATTGGCCTGAGTCAGAGGAACAATTGAGCTCATTTCTAACTTTAAGCATGTGAATAATCACATTGACTTCAGTGGAACTAATCATGTGTTTCACTTTAAGCATGTGCTTATGTGTTTCACTGGTTCGAGTGTCCTATACCTTGCGAAATGTAGCTCTGAGGTGTAGATTTAGGAGCCTACATATAGGCATGCAAGTTTGAAAATGCTGACCCCCACTTTTATCTACTTCTCACTTTTGCTTATGTCCCCTCTCTCCTGAGCAAACCCAAATCCATTCCTGAGACTTAAACAGCCATAACTTTGAGGTGTTTTTGAATCTAGATCTGAAACTTCTGACAAAATCTATCTAACCACACTTCCCGGAGGAACACTGGTGCGCCAATGTAACACAGAGCACTATTTGACCCACACACATTTTAAGTTTTTCCATTTCATTTATGTGTATTACCGTTCAAAACAGGGTGGGAGAAATTAATCTCTCTTTAATATTCCTTAGTTAAATTAAAATTGAGCATAAAATAAGCCTTAAAATGTATATTTACATGCATCAGTGCCCTGTTGACCAAGTCCCCGCTCCCATTAAGTCAATTTGCCTTTCCCTATTGACGTCAGTGGAGAAAAAGATGAGGCCTTGCATAGAAAAGGTGTGAATAATTTTTCGTTTTTATCTGTCTCTCTATTTTGGGATGTGTTAAGTGCTTGTTCTCTGTTGCAACATTAACGTCAGTATGTGGAAACTTGGATTGCTAAAATAAATAAGTGAAATGTGATATACAAGCCGAAACACAGAACTGTGTGCACACTGGCCAACAGAAATAGCTTGTTTCACCACTGTGCTGCGCCAGCTTTACATCAGGGTAACACTGTTGTGTTGAATGGACTGGGGTGAAAAGCTGGAGTAAGGCAGTAGTGAATCAGGCCCAAGCTTCATAACAATAATGTGTGTAGGTGTCTATTTTCTGTGCAGGCAAAACTTCTATGGGCTTCAATTTACATGAGCATAAAATTACATCCACGACACTTTTACCAGCCTGCAAGTGTGTGGCGAGACAAGCCTATAATATCATGCAAGGCATCTTTTTCATTATGGGCACAAGCCACTGTCCATTGAAGGCAATGTCTAATCATTGACTTCATTGGGCACTTGAGTAGTCCTTAAATCAATGTATTTGATCTTTATAAATAAGTTTGCGGCTGATCAAACTTATGCTGGTGTCATTCTGCTGCGTAAATGGTTTATACTGGTGTAAATGAGAACAGTTTGAGGTCCATTTAGTTTTATTTTTAAAGCGGGGGGGGGACCTTTTTTGGGTCGGGGGCCACTGACTCACAGAAAAATCAGTCAGGGGCCACACACGAGTGAGAAGCCCCTGACTGAGAAGGAGAAAGACACTCCCCACATTCCCCTCACACACCAGAGCCTAGGGGGGCCCAGGCTTGTAGGTTTTGTGTGCTCCAGCCCTGCAGGTGGGTGGCTGAAGCACTAGCACTGAGCCTCAGAGCTAGGCACGCCAGGGGTCACATCCAGCCCCCAGGTCTGAGGTTCCTCACCCCTATTTTAAAGGAAGAACATCTTAGATAGAGGGGCAGTATTAACTTCTGTGGGCTGAATCACCCCTTCCCACAGTAAAGCCAACAGAAGGCACTAGTGTGGAGGAAAACTTCCAGAGGTGCCTCTCCCAAAGTTGCTCTCTCATTGTTGTGTTATGGAGGTCACCTAATGTTGGTGGCAGGCAATCTATGTGTGCCTCCATACTGGTTTACTGCCTCCCATGTCTGATTCATGCTTCCAATCATTTCCCCTAGCGGCTGCTGTCCTCAGGAGGCCTTAAAGGGATCCCCACGAGGTGGGAGAGGGTTCGGAACACACCTCTTTTGGTAGGCTCCACAGTGCTGGCGGTGCAGGGGGTGATGCATCGCTCTATCCACCATGGGACTAAGTACCCACTCTCCCCTGTGCGACTTGGTCCTCACTGAGGGATCTCCTCAGCGGACCAGCGGGGACTAGGAAGTAGGAGGCAGTTCAGTGGCTATTCCACACCTTCCTGTTGAAGAGATGAGGCCTGCACAGTTTACGTTTATGCGATTCTCAGAGAACATAATGGCTGCCCCATTACTGAATTGCGTAGAACACACGGTCATTTGCTTATATGATTTTTGAAAGGTTTTATTTAATGTTAAAATAAATGCATAAATCAGTGATATGAAAAGAATGGGTTTTTTTGTTGTGTTAGAGCAGTTGGTTATTCTTGCCCAGTGTGCACATGTGAGCTAATGGTAATTTACTGATGTAAATCTGTAACTTTCATGGCAAACTCACAAGATTCCACATGTTGAAGGAGACATAGTTCACTGATTATTTTTAGAGAGGGCTCCAAACCAGAACCAGATTCCTGGAGTGTAGCACCTCTGAAGACAGGGAAAGCTCAAATCCAGTTTTCACTTCTTAGACTTGTGTGAAGTCTGGACCCTCAAATCTGATCATCCCTGGCCCTAGGTAAAGCTGAGGTGCAGGCCTGGACTTAGGCATGGACCTGAGCTCTATAGCTCCATTTATTTTCTGCTGCTCATGAATATTCAAATTCAAGATGCCATCTTAGAGTTAGAACATAAATTCTTTTCTACACAGTCATTTGCTAATTTGGTACGTGATTCTGCATTGGTGCTGAGCACCTTCAGCAAGGTGCTGAATGCCCTTGATTCCAGGGGAATTGAGGCTTCTCTACAGTACTTAGCTCTTATACAGTGCCTCATGAGATTGAACCATTATATTGTAAACTCCTTGCAGCAGAAAATGAGTCTTTATGCTTATAAAGTGCCAGGTATGTCTGGCTCTATATAGATCGCATAATAATCTCAGATTATTAAGGAAGAAATAGGTAAGAAAGCTGCTCAGTAGGATACCAAGAAAATGGACCCCACTCCAGCAAAGCATGTCAAGGCAACAACATCTGGACTCCGTGGGACATGGCTGTATTCCTTTGCTGAATCAGAGCCTTAATCTCCCTTCTGCCCAGCATTCAGATCACCACTCCTAAACGTGGTCGTAATTCTAGAAGCGCTAAGGAAAGTCAGGATAATGCTACTGGTTTTATAAATAAGGTTCTTTATTTAGAATATTGTTGAAAACATTCTTGGCAACCACATTGTATAAATATATAAAGTTAAAGTTTGGCACGACAAACCAAGCAACATTAAATATTTAATTCCTTTTTTTGTATTTTTGTTTGGTGGGGTTTTTTTGCAAAGCAACTCTTATTTACAATTATACAAAAAAAGTATTAAAAAAATGGTCCACAACCTTATTTTGGGCAGAGTTAGGGATAGCAATAAGAAAGTCTCATGTCATTACTCCTGCAGTTCATCTGGTTTTTTTCTTTTCAGAAGTGTTACCAGAACTCAAGAGCCAGGTTCCCATGCCCCAAAGCACAGATTATAAACATTGGCCATCTTGTGCTATGCAATTTTACCTCTAGACATATAAAATAGCTTTAGTTCAACAATCAATAAATAATTGCGTGTATTCTGAAGTAATATAGGCTTGAAAAATTAAACATTTGAAGGAATTTTGAGAGAGATTTTAGAACTGGAAAAAGAAATACTTAAGTCTTTTCAAGGCAAGTCTTGGAGCTTGCAGCATGAAGCAGTTTATGTTTGCACAGCAGTGCAGCTGGACCTGACTTTATAATACTTGGTAGATGGGGTTGCTGCTGTTGGTGTCCTGGGGAATCTGGGTGCAGTTGGTAGGAGAGGGGATTTGGGCTCCGCTCTCACTCAAGGTAGCTCCTTCTTGGGGTGAGCAGGGGTTGCCTTCAGCTCCACCTTCCACTGTGGGCAGCACTGGGCAGGTGGAATTATCTGTGGAAATCCTCTCCACAATGCTTGATAGACAATCCAGGCTGGAGACAACTGAACTCTTCCCATGTTTTGGATCTAAGGAAAGAGGGGGGAAAAAAAGCAATGAACCCAATGCGTAATTAATGCTAAGGGGAGGTAGTCCTTCCAGAGCACCAGCCTTGCATGGCTCTGAGCAGATAAAGATTCAATGGAAATATATACCAAATATATATTATTGAGAGATGCCACTCACTAAAAAAGCAGAGATAATATTTGAACTTGAAAAGTTAGAGAAGGGCCCATGCCTCAAAGTTTGGATGTGAACTACTACCTGCCTGAAGGAATTCGGAGCCAGAGTTTTGGTTCGCTAAAGAAAGGGGGTTGGCTGCTCTGGAGTCAAATGAGAACTTCTCCAAAGTTTGGATAAGATTTTGGGTGGGCCAGTCTGTTGCAAAGCAATTTAAAATCTGAAGCATTTTCAGGGATAAATATTCATGCCAAAGCATAGTGTAGGATTTATAATTATTACAGGAAATGCATGTGCAGGATTTCCCCACATCTGCAAACAGAATCATACGGAAACAGTTGGGGGGGGGGGGGAGGTGTCCTGTGTCATTGCCCACAGCTTGCTGGGGAGTTTTTCCTTCTGGAGTTTGCTGAGCATAAGTGACAGAAAGAGCAGGCAAAGTTTACTGAGAGTTTCTACCTTCATACACTTGTCTTGGGCATTAAGGCAAATACTCACCATTTGGTGATTCTGTGTAGTAGCTGCTGTCATAGCTATTCCTCCTGCGAGAGCTGCAAGAGGGTCCACTGTACTCTAACTGAAACCAGAAAACAATGGATGCAGCATGTCACCAGTTCAGAAGCAGAATTTTCACATCTCAGTTCATATTTCAGTCTTTGGTCTGTGCCCTAGCCCCAGTTCCTGGTGAATTTTCAGCTTCCCTGAATCAGGGAAAACAACATTTCTGGGAAGATACTAAATCCAGAATATTTTATATTATTGCAAGGATTTTTGCCATATCTGTACTCATGGAAGAAACATTCAAAACATTGTAATGAGGGATTGCTCTGTATCTTTGAATTATGGTACAGAACATTTGGTCCATGATTTAAGAGAGATGGTGGGGAAAGAACCTAACTCATAATATTTTAAAGGTTTTCCCCCACCAGTAATTTATTTCCATTGTCATTTCATATGGAAAACATCCTGCCTGGAATGGTTTATTTTCACCTTTGGTACTTTTCACACACACATAACGATAGGGATCCTACCACCAAAAGAGAATTCTGTATTTTGAGGAGGGATTCTGTACATAAATCCCTTCCTTCAAATATTCAGTTACAGAAAGGACCAGCCCCTTCTGAGAACTGCCCTCTGTCCCAATGTGTCTAAACATTTTATTGTGATTCCCAACTCAGAGGTATTCTGCGTTAGGATGTAGGAGAGGAGGCCAGGGCCAACCATAGCTGTACAATGAGATGATGAGATTCCCCCCCCGTGTCACTGCACCTGGCTCAGGAGCTTCCCTGCCCTCCAGTTCCCCTTATAAGGGTCAGAGAACATGGAACCCAAGACAGACATCTCCAGCCCTGCACTCCCAGGTGATCAGGAACCTCAGTGCCCCTATGTCCGCAGAGGGGTAACTCATAAGGACCCCAGATCTCCTTGCTGATATCTAAGTGTGCTAGCACCCACTGTGACTGAGGCCACAAAACAGCCCTGTCTCTCACCAACCCTCCTATGAATCCCACGTTTGTTTATGGCACAGCAGATCCTAGCTACTCGCCCCAGGTCTGTCTCTGCAGGGGTCAGAGATAAGAGCAACAGGCACAGGAGAATGGGGGGTCCCTGGCTCTCCTCTCCCAGAGAACCCATCCGACACTTTGCTCACGGGGGGGGCGGAGGGAAGGGTTGGAAGACGGACTCCCCGCCCAGAGGCGCCCCCACATCTCCCCTCCAAGGGACCAGGGTACATCGGAGCCCCCCCCGGATCAGGGTACAGGAGGGAGGTCACATCTCCCATCCCAGAGTCCGGGTACACGTGGGGACTCCCGTTTCTTTCCTAGGGGGCCGGCTCGGGGGGGGGGGGGGCTCCTTTCCCATCTCAGGGCCCGCAGGTCCTGGACGCCTCCGCGCCCAGGGATCTGGGGGCATCGCCGCCTCCCCGCCCCAGCACTCACCATGCCGTCGGAGCAGTTGGAGCGGGGGCTGGAGGCGTCCGACTCGCCGCTGTAGTGCTCCAGGCCCGGGTAGTAGCTGTCCTCCTGCTCCCGCAGCAGCGCCTGCAGGCTCTCGATGTAGCGGATGGCGTTGCGCAGGATCTCCACCTTGGGCAGGCGCTGGTTGGGGTTGGTGGAGGTGCAGCGCTTGAGCGTCTCGAACGCCTCGTTCACCTTGCTCAGGCGCCGGCGCTCGCGCATGGTGGCCGCCTTGCGGCGGTCGGCGTTGGTGGTCTTCCGCTTGCAGGCTTTGCAAGCCCACAGCAGGCAGCGGCCGGCCTGGTGGTGTCCGCTGGGCGCCCGGATGTGCTCGTCCTCGTGGTGGTGCGCGTGGTGGTGGGGGTGCTCCTCCGGCTTCAGCAGGCCGCCCACGTGCACCAGCCGCGGGTCCAGGTCCTCGAAGAAGTGCATGTCCGAGGTGTTGAAGCAGGGGTCATCGTAGAAGTCGTCGGCAGCCGAGAAGGAGCAGAGGGAGCCATCCGTTATCTCCATGGGGCCTAGCAAGTCCATGGGGGCAGCCGAGGGGCGGGGCGGGCAGGGGCAGAGCGTCCGGGGAACCCAGCCGAGCTTGAAGCGGGGAGATTATTTCCCAGCCGCCAGATGAATGTAGTTGAATGTCCCCCCCGAGTTTTAACAGAGCCGCTCTCACGCAACTGCCTCCAGTTAATTCGGAGAGAGACGCTTTCCTAGGCTTGGGCACAAGAGTTCTTCAGCTTTGGCTGGTGATTGTCTCCCTTCCCCAGTTCAGCTCAGCCTTGGCATGGCACTGAATTACCCTCCCCTGGTGCCCATCCGGATAGCACAATTTGTGACTCTTATTTATCCCGCAGCCTTGCTCGAGGGAGGGTGGGGATTCTTACAGGACGAGCTCCCTTTCACCTGCCGGCCAATCCCTTAGTCCCAAGGAGGCAGTGGCTGGGGTCTTGGACGGGGTGGGCAGGGAGGGGGGCGCGTCTGATTGGAGGGCAGCTGGAGCCCTTGTCAGGCAAAAGTTGTAGGAAACTTTCTGCAAATGTCAAACTGCAGCCAGAAAATAAGCGTCACAGTGGGATCATCTTTATTTTAACTCTTTTCTGCATGAGCGCTCCTGTTCTCACCCTTGTTCTAATGGTATTTAGGGGCTTACGTATTTATGCAAAGATTGTAGGTTATTATTGGTTTTTTTCATGTAAAGGCTTCTACATTAATAATACTGAAAAGAAAATAAACACAAACGGTTTATATTCAGTTTGTGATCTGGGCTCTTCCCTGCCGAGGCTTTGCTAAGCGCAAAAGATTTTTGCTGTTAAACCATTGACTACTGAGATAGAGAAATATATTTCTCATTTCTTGTATTGAACTTTGCAAAAGTTCTATTCCGTTCAGCGTTTAAGAAACAAGACAATAAAACAAGAGAACCAACTTATTGATAATTCCTTTAGTGGCAGGAATATACATACATTTAAATATATATCTTTCATGGTGGTAGGTGTATTGAGTCGGTGTTGCTTGTAAGTGAATTTTGTCCCTCTTCTAAATATATGAATAACCGTTTTTTTCGTTCAAATGGAAATAAAGTTTCGCGTTGCAGGTTGATATTTTTTCTTGTAATTTGTTTTTCAGGAAGTGCGAGTGATCTGAATGCTGTTTTTAGGATTACACCTATGCTCCCCCTCTCTTTCTCTCTCCAGCCTTTAGTTTCTCTCCTAGGAACCTAATATTTTCCCATCTAATCGTTTTCAAAAATGAAAAAAAAAAATTCTGTGTAATTTTGGATCTAGGAATCGGGTTCCGTTGATTTCAAGGAGTCCGAGAAACCGTCTGGAGGTAAAAAGGATTACTATATTATCTGCGTTTTTCCTTCTAAATAATTTTCTTTGATTGACTTAATTTGTGGTCTGATAGCAGAAAACATCGAATGGGTCGAAAACTTTCCACCTAGCCTTCACATCACATTAAACGGACGTGACTCCGTTGTAATAATAATGCCTTTTACCTTATGCCAGACCCTGCTCTGCCATGTCTCTGGCCAGATAATAATGCTTTTGAGTTTGATTTGTAAAAGATCCGCCTTTTCCTGGACACTGTGCCGACCAGCCTGGTGGCTGCCCACTTGTCATTTCCCCATTTCGAAAAGAGGAGATACTGCAATTGATCCTCGACTTCCATCTGAAGATGCAATGGATTTGTTCGTTACTGGCTCGGGTTTGCTTTTTACAGTGTGCAATGCTGTGGGAATAGGGACCAGGAATAAAAGCTTGTTTAAGAGAAAACTGGAGAGAGGGGACCGTTCAGTAAAGGAAATGTCTGTGTGGGGAGGAGAGGGAGGCGGTAGAGTGCGTGGTACTTTCAAACTGCATTCATCTGGCCTTGCCCATCGCTAACCTTCTCCCCCACCGCCAGAGGGTGGCTGTATGATTCATGGCCGTACATTAGACTAGCTCTAGATTCGTGTCCCACTGCAGCCTTTTGACCCAGAAAGGCGTGACGTGGGGTTTGTGGGATTCTGAGTCTAACCAGCAACTTGTCATTACGGATCACTGCAATTCTCGGACGTGGACTTGTTTGCAGAAAGAGGAGGCGGCGGCCACCACGCCTTTCCTTCCCTCCCAGTGTTTAATCCAGTCCCCTCTTTTTCTCCCCCCTCCCCTCCCGCGGACTTTTGATCAGACTGCCAGGATCTGTGCCCCTCGCTCCCAAACCCTCTCCAGGCTGATCAAGCGCGGGAGCGGAAACACCCGGAAAAACCAGGTGTAAAGCTAGAAGAGGGTGTGTTGTCGGGGGGAGAGAAGGGACGGGAAATGCCTGGCGCTGCGGGCAAGGGCCGTCGGTCCCGGGCGTTGATTGCTGCTCCCGCTCGGGCCCTGGAGTCGGAGCATCGCCGCTCGCCCCTGGAAGCTGCCTCGCCGCCAGCTCCTGGGCTCACTCCCGCCAAGTCCGGGGAAGGAGGGAGGCAGAAGAAAGCCAGGAGGGGAGCCAGACGCCAGCGAAGGAGCCAGCAGGTGGAGACAGAGCCTTGCCCAGCGGAGCCTTGGTCCTGCCGGGCCCGGCGCAGAAAGCCTCTTCCGCGGGGAGAGCTTGGTTAGAAACTTCCCCCGAGTCCCACCAGGCTAGCGGGCAGGGGGGGTTTCACCATCCATAAGCGGCCAACCAGGAAAGCTAGAAGCGTCCCCGACGGCACAGCTAGCCCGCCAGGGGGCGCCGCCGCCCTCTCCAGCGGTGTATGGCCCGCGGCGGCCGGAGCGTGTTGCAGCCCTCGCGTGTGGCGCTGCTCGTAACTGCAGAGGAAACCCGTGTCGTGGGGATCGCCCGGGGCGCGGGCAGCTTTGCAGGCGAGCGAAGAGACTCACCCTTTCACCCTGCCCATGGCGCCAGCTTCCCGGGGTGGGCGCGCCTTGCCGTGCCCCGAGCCCGCTGGCGCCGGGCAGCGTGTGCCGAGCCCAGGCAGAGCTATTGCAAGCGTGGCCAGCCGGGAGCCACGTCCAGACCGTACGGAACAGCTGTGTGCGTGGGTGGGGGAGTGCTGGAGCAGCACTGGAGGCCCCCTGTTGGAGTGGGAGACGTGTCCTAGCAGTGGTTAATTGCAGTCCTATATTTCAGGGCCAAATTGATTCCTCTAGTAAGCTTACTGCATTAGTACAGACGCCCCTTAAGAGAGTGAGTTCGCAACTATTTGAAGCTATCGCCTCAGTGTAATAGCGCAACAGCGGTGGTTGACATGGCCTGTTGTGTGTGGCATGTAGATTTGCACTCCACCTTACGGTTCACCTAAGAGCATCTGTTAGTAAAATACTTAGGGTAAGTCTACAACCTATTTCAGGATACTGGCTATCCTGCGTCTTTAGGGCAAGCCCGTTTTTTCAAGCTTGCTATATCAACCTCCCTGTAAACCTCTTTCTACAAGGAGTAAGGGGTGTTTCCGAATAGTGCTTTATTTTGAAATTTGGCACTGTGTAGACCGCGCCAAATGACTAAGTAAGCTGTTTCGAAATAGCATTGAAATAGGATACACAATTTGCGTAACTCAAATTGCATATCTTATTTCGAGTTCCAGTGGAGTGTAGACACACGTTAGGGAGAGAATCTGACACCTGTGTTCACTCATACTAAGTACTGTCTGGGCAGGGGGGGGGGGGGGGTGTACACTGCACCCTTAGCTCAAATAATCTACTCATTTTGAGCTATGCAAATTATGTAGCGTATTTTGAGTATATTTCAAGTCTACACAGCGCCAAATTTTGAAATAAATCACTATTCTCAAACGTCCCTTAATTGTCGTGGAACAAGGTTTACAGGGACATTAGAATAGCGTGCCTGTTATTTCAAAAGCTATTTTGAAATAATGGGCATGCTGTCAAGATGCAGATTAGTATTAGTATTAGTATCCTAAAATAGTGCCTCAGTGTAGATGTATCCTAGCTGTGCACATACCCCCAGACATTTCAGTGGTGCAGCGTCTGGAGTAAATTACTACTGAGATGAACAGAGTTGGCAGAATTTGGCCCTTAGAACAAAATGTTAGCACCAAACAAATCCAGGGCCAATTTCTCCTGCCTTTAACATCTACATTTCCACATTAAAGGCTATGTATGGGGCATCCAACCTACTTAATTAGCCCTATTAACATAGGTTAATTAGCAGATACGTTTTCTGTTATACAAGCAGTCCCCGGGTTACATGGATCCGACTTACATCGGATCCCTACTTACAAACGGGGTGAGGCAACCTCGCACTAGCTGCTTCCCCCCAGCAGACCAGGGAGACGCGGAGCGGCTTTTCTCAGCAGACACCTCAGCTTGAGAATAAAGGACTGAGGGAAGTGAGGTGTGGGAGAATAAAACTGAGCTCTGGAGAAATGTTTGGCTAGAGTTTCCCCTACAATATGTACCAGTTCCGACTTACATACAAATTCAACTTAAGAACAAACCTACAGTCCCTATCTTGTGCGTAACCCGGGGACTGCCTGTGTGTGTATATATATATATATATATATATGTCCCTTGGTTTCTGTTATTTCCACTCCAGTTCATCTGATGAAGTGAGTTTTGCTCATGAAATCTCATGGGTCTATATATTTTGGTTAGTCTTTAAGATGCCACAGGACTACTCATTGTTTTTAAAGTTACAGACTAACACAGCTAACCCTTTGAATCCCTTTACAGAGTTCATAATATATTGTTTAGAATGCATTGCTTGGGATTTAGAGTATAACTTATTTCTAGCTTTTTAGCTGATGTTAATTATTTTGGTTACTAATTTAGGAGTCTTTAATTTCTGCTTCCGTTTTAAAGGGGCCAATCCTGAAAAGACTTAACTTTTCACAGATAAAAATTCCCCACAGGGCTAGGGTACTTGCACAAGTGTTTGCAGTTATTATTAACTGGAATTTAATAACCTTGAATCCCAAAATAAACAAAATGATGGTAATTAAATTATAAATGAGTTTTTAAAACTGTTTAGGTGTGTCTGCTTGGAAGGGTACAACTGTGTATGTGTGTATTTGTCAGACCTCTAACATTGTTCATGACATAAAAGAATAACAAATATTTGAAATAGACACAACCCAAGTTCAACTCAGAACTTACTTTGCTGGTTTCATGGATTGGTTAGTTCTTTCCACTTTAGTGGAAAGTAATCCACCAATCAAGTAAGAGATTGTTGAGTTTTCACTAACATACTCAGCAATATTATGAGACAATGTTATATTTAATGTATTTTTGTGTGTATTTCAGAAGAAGTGAAATAATTTTAAAACGTCAGAAAACTGACAATAATGATATTGATCTAAGTAAGTTATTAATTTAATTCATCTGATGTAGCACATACACTATCGTTGACCTTGTCATGTTATGTACATCTGAAACTCCCATTGGCTTCAATGAAGGTTTTGGGTGGGCAAAGTGTTCAGGATTATGCCTTCAATGAACATTGGAACAAAAAGGATTCTAACTACAAGCAAGAGGTGATTCTTAGCCCACAACAGAGTAGTACTTAATAAAATATATATTTTTTAAAACAAGTCTAATCTGGCCTACAATTAGGTCCCTTTCTGCAGTTATAAACAGTGTGAAATCCTGGCTCCACTGAAGTCAAGGGCAA
Organism: Pelodiscus sinensis; assembly: GCF_052426305.1. Classification (NCBI taxonomy): domain Eukaryota; kingdom Metazoa; phylum Chordata; order Testudines; family Trionychidae; genus Pelodiscus; species Pelodiscus sinensis. Next base: position 113,531,263 of record NC_143056.1, on the reverse strand, counting down.
AGCTCATTTTGACTTCAGTGGGGCCTCTATTTCATGCATAGTACATAAAATTAAAATATTTACTGTGCTCCAATTCTGAATTCCTGCTCATACAACAATTCAATGTGATTCTTTATAAATTATTCATTTTAATTATCTCTTTATCTTTTTACTGTCTCTGCTCATCTGAAGAGTAGGTGTTGCCCACGAAAGCTCATATTTTTTTCTTAGTCTCTAACGTGCCACAGGACTACTTGTTCTTTTTAATTATGTAATGTCATTTTTCAACAGTTCCCACTTTTCCATCTGAAAAGTATTTATGCCTTTAAAGAGGAGATCTTCTGGTCAAATTGTACCTGCACCCCCAAAAATCTATTTTGTTTTAAACAGAAAACTTGATTAGGGTTAATATCATTCTGACTCTGTACTATCTCTTTCTGTCACTGTATCCCCAATGCTGAAAAGTGATATGTCCCAATGAGATCAGCTATTGACCACCCTAACACATTCATAATAATATATCCCAGCTGTTCCTAAGAGGCAAAGTAGCAAAATTGTGGAACTTTTTTTGTTTCAACCCTTTGCTACAGGGATTCTCAAGCACCAAAACAAAGCAAAAAAAAAAAATAAAAAAAAAAAAAAAAAATAAAAAACACCAGAAAGTTATTTTTCTGAAGTATTTTCCTAACAGTGAAAGAAAGTAAATATATACATTTTAATAATATTAGATGTGTAATAAATCATATTTATTTTGAATGAGAAATTGGGAAGAAGGGTGTTGTATTGCAATTATTAAGAGTGTGAGTTGGGGAGATAGGGCTGCTTGGTTCTTCTTCTGGCTATGTCAGATACTTACTAAATGACTGTATCAAAGCATCTAACTTTTTCTTTAATGTAGTTATCCCATTAGCAGAATGAGAATAACTTATAGCTGAAGAATATAAGAATGGCAATAGTGGGTCAGAACAAAGATTCATCTAGTCCAGTATCCTGTCTTCTGAGGATGGCCTGTGCCAGGTGGCCCAGAGGGAATGAAGAGAACAGGTAAATCACCAAGACTGTGTCTAGACTGGCAAGTTTTTCCGCAAAAGCAGCTGATTTTGTGGAAAAACTTGCCAGCTGTCTACACTGGCCACTTGAATTTCTGCAAGAACACTGACGATCTCATGTAAGAAATCAGTATTTCTTACGGAAATACTATGCTGCTCCCGTTCGGGCAAAAGTCCTTTTGAGCAAAAGCTTTTGCGCAAAAGGGCCAGTGTAGACAGCTCAGATTTGTTTTGTGCAAGAAAGCCCCGATCGCGAAAATAGTGATCGGGGTTCTTTTGCGCAAAAGCATGTCTAGATCGGCACGGACGCTTTTCTGCAAAAAGTGCTTTTGCGGAAAAGCGTCCGTGCCAATCTAGACGCTCTTTTCTGCAAATGTTTTTAACGGAAAACTTTTCTGTTAAAAGCATTTGCGGAAAATCATGCCAGTCTAGACATAGCCCAAGTGTAACCTGACACTTTAAGAGGGTTTCAGGGTCAAGCTCTAAACCTCTACCTTGTTCAGCCTACAAATAAAACTTTCTGGAGCTTGTGCAGCTAAACCGGGGTGGCCAACCCACGGCTTGCGAGCTGCATGTGGCTCTTCCCCCCTTAAAGTACAGCTCGCAAAGCCTCCCCTGCGACTCACGAAGCTGCCCCTGCACCCCTAGAAATGGTCCCCAGCCCCCAGCTCCCTGTGCTCACTGGAGCAGGGGAGCCGTCCAGTGCGGTGATTCAAAATGGTGTCACCAAGATGGCGGCGGCCGACGGGACCCTGATGTGGCCAAAAAGCCTTGTCTTTTAACAGGGCAGCGTTTTTGGTTTTTTTGCTCAACAAAAATTGCTCAAACAAAATAATTCTGGTGCAGCTCTTCTGATTTTTTCCGCTGCTGTTTCGGCTCTTTTCATTTAATGGGTTGGCTACTCCTGAGCTAAACTATGGGAGTTGTAGGCTGGGCAGCAATGATTGCTGGGAAAGGAAGCAGAAATATAAAGCATTCCCTTTCCTCACTAAGGGTACGTCTACACAGCAACATTATTTCAAAATAACTAATGTTATTTCAAAATAACTTAGTCCGCATCTACACAGCCGGCAGTTATTTTGAAATAATGTCGAAATACTGTCAAGCTGAAAGACTTCTTACTCCAACTCCTATAACGCTCATTGTATGAGGCGTAAGGGAAGTCCAAGGAAGAGTGCTCTATTTGGAAACAAGTACTGTGTAGATGCTCCCAATTTTGAAACAAGCTATTTCTAAATAAGGTACGCAATTGACATAGCTCAATTTGTGTAGCTTATTTCGAGTTAAGCCTTGCTGTGTAGCTGCACCCTAAGGTAGAGACTAGGGAGGTCTCTTGCAAGGGTACGTCCATGCTACAGAGGAAGATTGAAGCTGCCATTGTTGATCTTCCAGGGTTTGAATTAGCAATCTAGTTAAGACAGCTAATTTGAAGTGAGAGGGGCAATGCGGCTGATGCCGGTAACTCTGCTTTCATGAGGCGTAAGGCAAGTTGAAGGAAGAGTGTTTTTTCCTTCAATTTCTTGCAGTGTAAACAGCACCAAATGCCAAGTTAAGCTACTTCAATCTCAGCTATACAATTAACATAGCGAAAGTTGCGTATCTTAATTCGACTTTGTCCTGTAGTGTAGACATACCTTTGGTGGGTTATTCCAGCTGCACAGATCTTGGGTCTCTCCAATCAAAGGTCTTAGGAAGTTTTTGGAAGAATCTTGGGGAAAAGTCTCAATGGATGACAGGGCTGGTTAAAATACTGAGGATTTGGTGGTGTTTTGGGGCTATTAAGCCAGAGCCTGGGGAAAATCTGAAGGGAGCAGAAGCTATTAGTTGGTCACCACCAAAGGCCTATGGCTGAAGTCCAGTAGTAAAAAATGACACAAGAGTCCTTGGACTGTAAAACTGGATTAATTTTGGATTTGTTTTGTTGGACTTCCCTTTAGCCTGCAATGAGAAACGTTTTTGGAGTTGGCTAGGGGACTAAATTAGCCTTTCAAAATAGAAACTGGGTGAGCCTGCAACAGATTCTGGAAAGGTAAAAGACTCAAGCAGCATGGCAGTCTGGTTTTGGGAGATCTGTTCACAAACTACTTGAATGTTTTGTTTTTAACTGCAATATATTATTATTAGAGGAGTAATGTGGTTGTGTAAGTAGCAGTTATTTGTTATTTACAAAGGGCTTTTACAAAGTGACCATAATGGAATAAAATTTAATCTCTCTGTGATGGAAAAATGCCTCAGCAGCCCAACACTGTGGCATTTAATTTCAGAAAGGTGAAGTGCACAAAAATGAGGTTAGTTAAACAGAAATTAAAATGTACAATTACAAAAGTAAAATCCCTGCAAGCTGCATGAAAACTTTTCAAAGACACCACAATAGAGGCCCAACTTCAGTGTATACCCCAAATTAAAAGACACAATGAGAGAACTAAAAAAGTGCCACTGTGGTTTAACAGCCAAATAAAAGAAGTAGTGAGAGATAAAAAGACATATTTTAAAAAGTGGAAGTCAAATCCTTGTAAGGAAAATAGAAAAGAGCATAAACTCTGTCAAATTAAATGTAAAAATATAATAAGAAAAGCCAACAAGGAGTTTGGAGAACAGCTAGCCAAAAACTTTAAAATAGCAAAATGTTTTTATGTATATCAGAAGTAGGAAGCCTGCAAAATAACCAGTGGGGCCCTTGCACAGTCGAGATGCTTAAGGGTGCACTCAAAGACGAAAAAGTCATTGTGACGAGGCTAAATGAATTCTTTGATTCAGTCTTCACTGCTGAGGATGTTAGGGTGATTCCCAAACCTGAGCCATTCTTTTTAAGTGACTAATCTGAGGAATTGTCCCAGATAGAGGCATCATGAGAGTAGGTTTTGGAACTCATTGATAAACTTAACTGTAACAAGTCACTGGGACCAGATGACATTCACCCAAGAGTTCTGAAAGAACTCAAATATGAAATTGCGGAACTGTTAACTGTGGTTTGTAACCTATTCTTTAAATCAGCTTCTGTACCTAATGACTAGAAGATAGCTAACAGGATGCCAATATTTATAAAGAGTTCTAGAGGTGATCCTGGCAACGTCAGTAATGGACAAATTAGTTGAAAGTATAGTTAAGAATAGAATTGTCAGTCACATAGATGAACATAAATTGTTGGGGGAAGGTAAGGGGAAAACATTCCTTCCTAATCTACTAGAGTTCTTTGAGGAGGTCAACGAACATGTAGATGGGGGGACCCAGTGGATATAATGTATTTCCAGAAAGCCTTTGACAGTGTCCCCCACCAAAGGCTCTTAAGTAAAGGAAGTTGTCATGGGATTAGAGGGAAGGTCCTTTCATGGATTGATAACTGGTTAAAAGACAGGAAACAAAGGATAGGAATAAACAATAAGTTTTCAGTGTGGAGAGAGGTAACTAGTGGTGGCCCCAAGGGTTTGTCCTGGGACCAATCCTATTCAACATATTTATAAATGATCTATGGAAAGGGAGAAAGAGTGAGGTGGCAAAATTTGCAGATGATACCAAACTGCTCAAGATAGTTAAGACTAAAACAGACTGTGAAGTACTTCAAAAAGATCTCACCAAATTAAGTGATTGGGCAACAAAATGGCAAATGAAATTGAATATTGACAAATGTAAAATAATGCACATTGGAAAAAATAATCCCAACTATACATACAATATGATGGGGACTAATTTAGCTACAACTACTCAAGAGAGAGATCTTGGAGTCATTGTGGATAATTCTATGAAAACATCCACTCAGTGTGCAGCGGCAGTCAAAAAAGCAAACAGAGTGTTAAGAATCTTTAAAAAAGGGATAGAGAATAAGACAGAGACTATCTTATTGCCTCTATATAAAACCATTATATGCCCACATCTTGAATACTACAAACAGATGTGTTATCAAAAAAGTACTTCGCCTTATCTCACATATTGGCATTGGAAAAGTTTCAGAAAAGGGCAACAAAAATGATTAGGGGTTTGTTAGGGGTCCCATATGGAGCAAGATAGAAACGACATGGGCTTTTCAGCTTAGAAAAGAGAAAACTAAGGGAGGCATATGATAGAGGTCTATAAAATCATGACTGGTGTGAAAAAAGTGAATAAGGAAGAGTTATATAGTTGTTTCAATAATATAGGAACTAGGGGTCACCAAATGAATTTAATAGGCAGCAGGTTTAAAATAAAAGGAAGTTTTTCTTCATTCAGCACACAGTCAACCTGTGGTACTCCTTACCAGAGGATGTGGTGAAGACTAGGACTTTAACAGGGTTAAAAAAAGAGCTAGATAAATTCATTGTGGTGAAGGCCATCAATGGCTATTAGCCAGGATGGGTAGGAATGGTGTCCCTAGCCTCTGTTTGTCTATAAATAAATGACAGGAGAGGGATCATGTGATAATTACCCATTGTGTTCCCTCCCTCTGGGGCATGTGGCATTAGCCACTGATGGACAGTGTGATGCAGGGCTAGGTGGACCTTTGTTCTGACCCAGTATGGCTTTTCTTTAATTCTTGTGTTTGAATTTTGTTACCCATGCTTATAGTGAATGGAACTAGGGTTGCCAGATGGTTTCAACCAAAATACTGGAAACACTTGACATTACATCAAAATCTACATTACCTCTTATTTAGAAAATACCGGACATGTATATTTTCTCATTTATATTTTTTCAATTTGTTTCCTGAACAGAAAGCTCAAATACTGGACTATCCAGTTCAAAAACTGGACACCTGGCAACCCTAAATGGAACTCAGAGGAACTAATTATGGAATAAGGTACTGTTCAGTATGAGGGTACGTCTAGACTACCGCGTTTTGTCGACGGAAGTTTTGTCGACAGATACTGTCAACAAAACTTCCGTTGACAAAGAGCGTCCAGACACATTGAGTTCTGTCGACAAAGCAAGCTGCTTTGTCGACAGAACTCCGTAGTCTGGACGCAACGTTACAGGCAATAACACCTTCTGTCGACAGAGTTCTGTCGACAGAAGGTGTTATGCCTCGTAAAATGAGGTATACCAGCGTCGACAAAACTGCTGAGTTCTGTCGACGTTATGTCGACAGAACTCAGCGGTAGTGTAGATGCTGGTATAGTTTTGTCGACAAAAGTCCACTTTTGTCGACAAAACTAGGTAGTCTAGACACACCCTCAGTACGGGTATAGGAATCTGGCTCAGAGATGGCAATAGCCTTTTAATCATTGCAGCATCCTAGAAAATGATACCAAACATTGCCATTTACAATAGTGTTAGTACAGTGGTTTGTACCATTTTGGTGGAATACAGTAATGTTTATGGTAGAATGTAGAGAAAGTTATTTTTTCCACCAGAAGCTGAACAGTCCACAATAGAGCAATAGATGGGAGCGTGGGAAAATAAGTAAGATGGAATAAAGTGTTACCAAAATAAATACATGGCTAAAATGTCCATTTTGCAGAAATGGCACACTCTACAGTTGTGCACAGTGCAGCAGACTAAGTAACCTGGCTTAGGCATTTTGTTTCACATTTCACTTTGAAATGTTTCCACTTGACTGCAGTTTTCTGGAATTTTGTTTTCCTCCTTTTGTGTTCAGTTCTTCCATCTTTCATGACTATATTTTTGTAGCAGCTAAAGGGACAATTCTGATAGTAAAGCTGTAGTATGTATGCTTAAATCTTGCTTCTAGATACGTATTAGCATATATATCAGGAGAGAGCAATAATTTTTGATACATGGACCATGCTAATATTTTGGTAAGTGCTCAAGAGACACACTTCTCTATCAAGGGGACACAAGGTCTGGGACAGAGGTTGGGTGCAGAAGGGAGCTGGAGATAGGGAACTGGAGTTCAGAAGAGGGTGTGGGGTCTGAAAGGGAGTTTGAGTGAAGGAGGGGGTTGTGATCTGGAGCAGAGGCTTGGGATGTAGGGAGTTTGGGTGCTGGAGAGGATTCTGGCCTGAAGGAGGGATACATACAAAGGGGTCCAGGATCCAGGAGAGAGTTGTGACTTGAGGAAGAAGAGGGAGGTGTAGAGGGTTTTGAAGGTGGCCAGGGAGTTGGGGGAAGGGAGGGACTGGGGTGCTAGAGGAAGGCTCTGGCTAGGAGGCACATACCTAGATGGCTCCTGGCCAGCAGCCCTGCAGGATCCTGAGTCAGGTTTCCTGCCTGCTGCAGCACCAGGCTGGTCAAAATAGCTGGTTGCTCCCTGTGGCTGTCTGCTCCAAGCACCAGGGGGAAGGGAAGGATTCACGTGCTGCAGCCCCACTCCTACCAAAATCTCTCAGCTCCCACTGGCTGGTTTCTGTGAAGCCTCCTCCTCCCTCAGCACCCGGAGCAAAGAGCACAGGTAGTAGCCATCCATTTAAAGTGGTGTGGGGCTGTTCTGAAGCAGCTGGCTGCTCTGTGCCTGAGGGTGCCATCAGGGCAGCTCTGGGCCGGATTGGGCCGTCTGTGGGCCAGATCCAGTGGTCTGGCAGGCTGGAGCCAGCCAATGGGCCGTCACTTTCTCACCCCAATATATATAGTAAATTGAGAACAGCTTATCGACAAAGCTTATCTAGATCCTTTTATCTAGAATTTATCTTTTCCAAAGATCTTAGGAATATCACTGAGTATTAATAAAAACTTCAAAAACAGTTCAACTTATTGTGAGAGCAAAATTGAGTAGGCACTCCTGGGGTGGCCTGTATAAGTCATATGTACACTGGATATGTAACCCACACACCTTCTGGGTGTAATGTCCTGTCCCATCTAGTTGCACCGAGACCACTTACAGAGAGAACAATGAGTTTGCTCTTCAGCTGTAGCCAAGAGCAAAGAGCCAGCTGGCTTTTAGCTCATGCGGAGATGACCAGGGTCTGTGGGTATTACATTGAAGATGCAACATTGGACATTACAATTACCTGCCTAGAGTTAATTTGGTAAATTTAGTTGTGAAAAAGTAACAGCAGAATGTGTATGCAAGTTAATAAAGTTGCTTAGGCCTCAATCTAGCCAGCACACAACTGTTAATATCGTTGGTTACAATTGTGTAAATTGCCCTGGTGTCTACAGGGATGGCAAATAGGCGAGACCTTTGTGTTAAATCTTCTCTGAAGGACGGTTTGACACCTTGTGCATGTACATTCATTCCTTTTTCCAGACTATGATAAACCATACACAAAGTATGCCTGATGAGAGCTCATTTGAAAACACAATTTACTGATTATTGTCCTAATAAACTATGTGTGGCAATAGTGTATGTAAATTTAGCGATTCTGCTGTATACTACTAAAGACACAGAGTGAGGTCACAGAAGATCCCTTGGGGGTGCCTCCCTGAGTTCTGACAAGGCCACTGGCACTTACCTCCTTGCTCTCTGGAACTTCTCACCGCCTGGTCCTGCTGGGCCATCTCACCTGGTCTCCCCCAGTTGAGATCAATGCTTCTCCTCCACCCCCCCACCCTCCTCCCCCCCGGAGAAGCAAGGCAGACACTGAATCTCTTCAGGGCCAAGGAGAATGCGGTCTAGGGCCCTGCCTGCTGGGATAACACTCTCCAGCTGGGATCAGAACCTCAAAGGAATTATTTAGGTACGCCCCCTTTGACAATGAAAGGGAAAATGCACACACTGTTTGCTCCCCCAGGTAATAATTATTTATACTGGGTTTGATAGAAAATAAAAGTGATTTTATTAAGTATAAGCAGTAGGATTTAAGTGGTAATAAGTGAAAACAGGCAAAGTAGATTACAAACTCAAAATAACAAAAAATGCTTAGCTAATTCTACACTGAAACTTCAGTACAAGCTTGTTACAGATTCATTATAAACTCACTCTGAGCAGTTTCTTTTCCAGCTCAGCCTTCAAACCAGAAAAATCTCCTTTTCCCTGGGGCCTTTGGTTCATTCCCCTGAGTATGCCCATCAAACACCCAGCACTCCTATTTCCCTATTGTTTTTAAAGCTTCCCATCTTGCACGGGAAGTCACTGGCCAGTTGGGTTGGACATGTGATTTCCCCAGACCAATCACTGCTAAGACTTAAAAGAGAATGTTTAACAGTTGGTCATCAGGACAGTGAGAGTAACATCCGTGATGGCTTTCATTCACACATTTAAAAACCTTAAAGCATTCCACACAAGAGGGATATATACACCAAGATTAGATAAACAGATGCAGGGGATTCAAACATGGAGATTGATAGCTTACATGAAGCAGTTTGTCCCAAGCATCTTTGAGTTTTATGTAGATTTGTGTTCTTAAATCCATTTAATAAAGCAGTGGGAAACATGTTGAGTTTGAGGAAGAGTGACAAATGAGTGCCAGAGACAAAAGTCAGCTGATGCCTCTGCCATGTGTCAACAGAAATAAAATGGACTCTCACCTGGGTAAGTGGCCATTGTGAGAGAAAAGAGGATGAAGGCAAAAACTACATCTTGAAAAAGAAACAGCTTAGGGTTCCGGTCCACAGCCTTTTGCCTCCTGAGCCTCAGCTGGGATGAGTCTCAGACACCCCCAAATTATTCCTTTCTTTCTATTCATGGCATCAATGACCCTTGAAGAACAAAGCAGCATTGAACTAGGGGGGAGGAGGAGAAGAGACAGAGGGATTCTGAGTAAAAGGAATTCCGACTGCTGTAATGTGCAGTGAGAGATCTTTGCTTTAAATTCATTTAGTTTATTAAAGATTAGTTTTACTTTCTTGTAATCTGGTCTGACTTAGTCCTCATTACACATAATCACTTGATTTCTTGTAGTTAATAAACTTACATTAAACTAGTGTGTTTGGCAAACTGTATTTGGTGTAATAGGATTTCTGTATATCAACAAAATGGCAGACTTTATATGAGCCTGTATTGTCCATGATCATACAAGATGTTCTGTTTTGGGAAGATCTGGGTCTAGAAATGTGTTGATGTTGATCTGCCATGTCATTCAAGAGTAGCTGGCTGTATCATGCTTGCAGTATAATGGGGAAAAGTTGAATGCTGGAGGTGTATATCAACAGACCAGGTGTGGTGTGACAATTCTCACAGCACAGTAGTGTAAAAGGTATCCTATGTCAGAGAACTGAAGGGACACAACTGTTCATTGGTCCAGAAAGTACCCTGAGTAGCATGAGCAGTGCAGCAATTCAGCAATATGTTGTTCAGCTAGGAGGAGGAATTTCTGGTACACAAGTTTACTACTGATTCAGAGGGAGTTGAGCCATCCACCAATAGCCTTTGGCTGCGTCTAGACTGGTAAGATTTAGTGCAAATACTCTAAACGCAAGAGTTTTTGCATCAGAGTATTTGAGTAAGAGAGCGTCTATACTGCCATGTACCCTTGTGCAAAAGATTTGCTTTTGCGCAAAAGCATCCGTGCCAGTGTAGACGCTCTCTTGAGCAAGAACGCTCCAATGGCCATTTTAGCCATCGGGCTTTCTTGCGCAAGAAATTGATGTTACTGTCTACATTGGCCTCTTGCGCAAGAACACTTGCGCAAGAGGACTTATCCCTGAGTGGGAGCATCAGAGTATTTGCGCAAGAAGCACTGATTTCATACAGTAGAACGTCAGTGTTCTTGCGCAGATACTCATGGCCAGTGTAGACAGGTGGCAAGATTTTGCGCAAAAGTGGTTGCTTTTGCGCTAAATCTTGCCAACGTAGACACAGCCTTTGGCTACGTCTACACTGGCCCCTTTTCCGGAAGGGGCATGTTAATTTCACCTATCGTAGTAGGGAAATCCGCGGGGGATTTAAATATCCCCCGCGGCATTTAAATAAAAATGTCCGCCGCTTTTTTCCGGCTTTTAAAAAAGCTGGAAAAGAGCGTCTACACCGGCCCCGATCCTCCGGAAAAAGCGCCCTTTTCCGGAGGCTCTTATTCCTACTTCAAAGGAATAAGTAGGAATTTAAATCCCCCGCGGATTTCCCTACTACGATAGGTGAAATTAACATGCCCCTTCCGGAAAAGGGGCCAGTGTAGACGTAGCCTTTGAGTATAAGCAAAACAGATAAGTAGCCCAATAGAAGCAGTGGAATGCCATGTTCCTACAAATATGCACTCAGGATTTACCTGGTGTTGTTTGGGCCCTTAACTCAAATTCTGTTATTCTTCATTCAAATATAGATTCTGGGGTGTCCATGGTTGCAGGAGCAGAGTGCATGATCCTCAGCTGGGGGAGGGGGGACAGTCAAACTCTGCAACAGATAGTAGCTAGCTGTTCCTTTCTCCATCCCTGCCAGCCCAATGGAGTTATCCCATTTCTGGTGTTTGTTGCCCCCTTGTGGTCATTCTACAGTATATTTCCCTCCTATCAGACCCCTCCCTTTCCATTTTATTAGAAACTATCAAATTCCAGGCACATCCCATTGTCGTGGCACAACCAAACCCTGACCTTGCTTAAGTTATCATAAGAGGAAACTGCATACCAAATTTGGTGGTCCTACCTCTTACCATTTAGGTGAAGTTCTTGAACAAATGGTCTCAGACAGACATTTCTAAAATATTTAGTACAATAAATATGTACAAAACATTAATGTCCTTCATCTTGGAGAAATATAGAACTACAAATAACTTAAAAAGCAGTGTACTGAATAACTGTTTATTGTAACTTCTGTAGCAATTATAAGAATCATAACCCCCCCTTCATTTTAAAAAAAGTCTTAAAGATATCCATTTAATATTTACCAAAAACAGTAAAAATATTTAAAAATGAGTACATAATACAAGCTGTAATTGATATAATTTGTAACTCGAGTGTTGCTACACCCGTGGGCTTGAAGTAGTAACCCAAATACACGGGTTTAATCTTCAGCACCTCACCATAAAGTTGTTCCAGCACCATTTTATAATAGTAATTCTCATTTGTTTAACTATATAAACAGCTACAGTTTTCCCAGCATAGAAATTAGAAAATATTTTTTCTTTTAAAAACCTTATTGTAAAAAGAGCCCCTCCCTCTTTTAAGCTAAATAATCCAATCAACTGTTTTAAGATAAGAAAAAGCCAGAGTCTGAGTTTCCAAATAAATGATTGTTATTTTAGAGTAAGAGAATCTGAAAGGTTAAATGAACTTCAACATTCTATATCTAGGAGCCATAATGCCTACGATACACAGAGAAGCTATGTTATAGATTAGATTCTGTGATGCACTTTGGAAGAGGCACTGCACAGAATGCCCAGATGAGGAGGAAGAGTATAAAGGGGTGGTCAAGGAGCTTTAAATCACTATTGCATCTCCTGGATTTGAAGCCAAAGCATCTCTGTGCCTGACAACTTACATCAGCCTCTCCCGTGGCTGCCAACAGGCTGCTCCACAGACTAGGATGGTGCTTCAACTATTCCCCTTCTGCCTCTGATTTGCCCCTAGCATATCCTAGCAGAGCCTGTGAGGAGTGACAGCACTGGTTTGCATGCATTGGCCCTGTGCTACTTCTCTTCTGGGAGAATTCTTTTAGGGGCTGTTGCAACCTCTCTGCAATCTCTGTACGTGGCTGAAAAGGTGTGCATGGGGTACAGTGATGACTGGAATCTGTGTATCTGCTACTTTTAATCTCCTCCTGTAATCGTTCCATAAGGTAATCTCCAAGGTTGCCTCTGCCATCTTGGGAACACTCAAGCCTGCGAGCATTGGTCAGGAGGTCTCCCATCAACTTGATCTTCCGGATCTTGGGTTCAATAAATTGTTTAACAGTGCTTGCACTATGGGGGTCTGCATTTTCAATACTCAAGGCAAAAAGCTCTTCAAAATATCCTGTCACTGTTTTCCAGTGAACCAAAGCTACTTCAAGGGCCTTTACCACATTGGATACATGTTCACAGTTTGGTCTCTAGAAACAGAAAAAAGTAAGACAGAATTGTCAAAGTTACTATTATGTCCCTAAAACTCCTTGTCTTCCAAACAAGAAATGCATTGCAGGAGGATGTTGGGGTTTTGAAACTGCTTCTTCCATTTCTGTGCATTTAGTAAATCTTTTTTGGAGTCAGTGGTGAGATTCTGCCCCTTCCAGTGTGAACAACATGTTTCAAGTCAGGCAATAAGGGATTCAAATAACTGCAGCTAAAATGGAGGTGTATTCTCAAAACAAAAACAAAATACAAAAAACCCAAACCTCTGTGTGCACTATGGAAATGGAACATGTTACGTTTTTCAAGGTCACCTTTATTTACTCATAGCTGCTATAAATGAATGCTGTGAAAGGCAAATTATATTACACTGAACTGTTTATAGAACACTAGTTTAATACAGAAGTCTAAGGAGCCTGATTCTCCTTTAAACTTAAGATTTTACACATAATTTCACTTAACTAAAAAATTACTCTTGATTTATACTGCGTAAGAGACTAAAATCTGGCTTCGTCTCTTGGCCAAATTCTGTTATACCAGTATAAAACTGAAGTAACTACTGAGGTTAATGGAGTTGCTCTGGACTTGTACCATAGAAAATTGAGGTCAGAATCTGGCCCTCAGTTACAGAGTCAGGGCAAAAGTTCTGCAGAGCTATCTCTACCAGTGCAACAAACACCAGACTGACTAGGGTAGCAAAAAATATGAATGAGTGACCTCATTTTATCTTTAGCTAGAAAGATAAAAGATAAAAACCCTAGAGTCAGGGCAGCATGTCTAATAAATAAGTCTCGAAACAAGAGAATATATGTAAATATAATTTGGTAATTAAAATATTTGGAAAGCTAATAGCATATAGATCCAAAGGTTGGGAGTGGTGATAGATACACAACAGAAGTTTAGAGGAGTTTGCTGATTATGGAAGAGCAGATTGGTCTCCTGCTCACCTGGATGATTCTGGTACAGTAATGGCCTCCTCTTTCTTGTTGGTATTTCAGCATGGCCTCTGCAGCTTCCTTCTCTTCTTTAGCCTGCTGCCGGAAAAACTTTGAAAAGTTTGGTAGAGCCACGTCAGACTGATCAAAAACTTCACCCTACATATTTAAATAATAAAATGTACTGTTAGTTTGAAAGCCTGGAGTTGGGAGGAAAGGGGAAATTAATATCCAACAAAATACAGGTTAATCAGAGCTGATATTTAAAGAACAAAGGAAAACATTTTTGATAGGGCTTGTGCTTCTAACTGCCTTTGGCTCTTTAAAAAATTTCCACCTCACATATAGTAAATGGAAGTATGTTCAAACGTTTCTCCAGATCAGTAGCCTGTATCTTTTTTAAAATACACACGCCAGTCCTCCGAACATTAGACATGAGTCTATTGCATTGGTGACACTGTTTGCTTTGAGTGATATGCTTCTACAACTTCTAGTTTCAATGGGTTTTTGAATTTTGGGGAAAAAAACCCAGACAATTTCTGAAAGCCGTTTATCCGTAGGAAAAAGTATTCAGACCCTTTCACCATCACCATTAGCAGACCTAGAAGAACCTATATAGGGCACCAAAATCATGAGCTTCTCCTCCCCTGTCCATCAGAGATGACACATAAGAGAGGCCTACGGGAAGGGGCAAGTGCCTTAGATTGGCCTACCAGGGGTAGGGAGAGGGACTCCCACCTACTTCCCCTCCAGGCTCTCAGGCAGAAGTGGCTCCATTCCACTGCCCACCTGGCTGTTAGGGAGAGCTGCTAAACATGTTGTAGAAAGTCACACACCTTCCCCTATAGTTTGTGGCCCCAGTAAGTGGAAGCCTATGGTAGAGGGGAGGGTCTCCTTTGAGGGGCACTGGCCCAAAGGGCAGCACTGGATGATGCTGGGTAGATGAGAAATTAATTCAAGGCGGGGGAGAAGATCCCTCAAATCTGGGCACTGGTCCTGGGTTTGATACTGGATGATCCAGGGGGAAAGGGGTGAGAGATGCAGTCCATGGGAGGGGCAGCTGGTGAAGGGGGTGGTGCTGGAGGAGGGACTATAGAGGTGCCAGCAGGCTCAGGTAGTTGACTCAGTTTCATCTAAGAAGATGGGAGAAGAGTTTGAGGTGTCACCTTGAAATCTCTCAGATTCAGTAGGGCCAGCCCCATTGAGACATCCCTATACTCAGCTCTTGGATGAGAATTTGCAGACCCAGCATGCCTATCCCTTACTTCCCTACCAACAAAACATTAGCTTCTACAAGGATAATTAGCAAAAATACCATCGGATAGGAAGCAAAACATTGCACTATTGAAGAGGGGCCTCCATATGCTTCCAGCAATGGAGGGGAAACAAGCCATGGTGATTTGGGGGCTCTCCCTTCCACTGTGCTTTTAATGGCTCCAAAACTCATGCTATGGGAAGAAAACCGAGACATAGTTTCTATTGTGACTTTTGTATCTAAATTTGCCAAGTCAAATAGCTCTGATTCTCAACATTGCAATGCCTCTTTTTTTTAAGTCAGATTTTGCTTTATGCAGCAGTAGGGGTCTGCCATAATGGCCAGATGTTAGGCACTGGCAGCTGCAGTGTGGCTAGAGGCTGTCAGGACCAGCTTCTGTTTTCTACATTTTGTTCCTCCGGTTTCCCGGGCAACACCGGGTAAGTCCAGCTAGCAGTTATAGGAGAGAGACAGACAATCATTTACATAAAGCATGAACATTTCATTTTTATTTTCCAAGAAGAAAAACTTCATTGAGTTAAGGTTCCTAGCAAAGCCGGATAATGCTGCTTGTTATAAATATAAAAACATTATTGGATAAATTCAGCTCCTCTGAATTAATTTGTAGTAGGGGTGTTAAAATGTGTTTAGATAAATCTGTAACTGCTGAAATGTTTAACAGTTACACATGGTGATGAGGGACTTCAACTACCCAGATATATGTTGGGAAACTAACACAGCGGGACACAGACTATGCAATAAGTTCTTGGACTGCATTGAAGACAATTTTTTATTTCAGAAGGTTGAAAAAGCTACTACGGGGGAAGCAGTTCTAGACTTGATTTTAACAAATAGGGTGGAACTGGTGAAGAATTTGAAAGAGGAAGGCAGCTTGGGTGAAAGTAATCATGAAATCATAGAGTTCATTATTCCAAGGTATGGTAGAAGGGAGAACAGCAAATTAGAGACAATGGATTTCAGGAAGGCAGATTTTGGAAAGCTCAGAGAGCTGGTAGGTAAGATCCAATGGGAAGCAAGACTGAGGAGGAAAAACAACTGAAGAGAGTTGGCAGTTTTTCAAAGGGACATTGTGAAGGGCCCAAAAGCAAGCTATTCGACTGCGTAGGAAAGATAGAAAATATGGCAAAAGTCCACCTTGGATCAACCAGGAGATCTTGCATGATCTAAAAATAAAAAAGGAGTCATATAAAAAATGGAAACTAGGACAAATTACAAAGGATGAATATAAGCATACAATACAAGAATGCAGGGGCAAGATTAGAAAGGCAAAGGCACAAAACGAGCTCAAACTAGCTACAGGCATAAAGGGAAACAAGACGACATTGTATAAATATATTAGACGCAAGAGAAAGTCCAAGGACAGGGTAGGCCCATTGCCCAGTGACGAGGGGGAAACAGTAACAGGAAACTTGGAAATGGCAGAGATGCTTAATGACTTTTGTTTTGGTCTTCACTGAGAAGTTTGATGAAAGAATGCCTGACTTACTGAATGCTAGTGGGAAGGGGGGTAGGTTTAGAAGATAAAATAAAAAAAGAACAAATTAAAAATCACTTAGAAAAGTTAGATGTCTGCAAGTCACCAGGGCCTGATGAAATGCATCCTAGAATACTCAAGGAGCTGACAGAGGAGGTATCTGAGCCTTTAGCTATCATCTTTGAAAAATCATGGAAGACAGGAGAGATTCCATAAGACTGGAAAAGGGTAAATGTGGTACCCATCTATAAAAAGGGAAATAAGAACAACCCAGGAAACTACAGACCAGTCAGTTTAATTTCTGTGCCAGGAAAGATAATGGAGCAAGTAATTAAGGAAACCATCTGCAAACACTTGGAAGATAATAGGTGATAGGGAACAGCCAGCATGGATTTATAAAGAATAAATCATGTCAAACCAATCTGATAGCTTTCTTTGATAGGACAACAAGTCTTGTGGATAAGGGAGAAGCGGTGGACGTGGTATACCTAGACTTTAGTAAAGCATTTGGTACAGTCTCGCATGATATTCTTATCAATAAACTAGGAAAATACAACTTAGATGGGACTACTATAAGGTGGGTGCATAACTGGCTGGATAACCATTCCCAGAGAGTAGCTATTAACGGTTCACAATCCTGCTGGAAAGGAGTAACACCTGGGGTTCTGCAGGGGTCTGTTTTGGGACCCATTCTGTACAATATCTTTATCAACAATTTAGATATCAGCATAGAGAGTATGCTTATTAAGTTTGCAGATGATACCAAGCTTGGAGGGGTTGCAACTGCTTTGGAGGATAGGGTTATAATTCAAAATGATCTGGACAAACTGGAGAAATGATCTGAGGTAAACAGGATGAAGTTTAATAAGGACAAATGCAAAGTGCTCCACTTAGGAAGGAACAATCAGTTTCACACGTACAGAATGGGAAGCGACTGTCTAGGAAGGAGTACATCAGAAAGGATTCTAGGGGTTATAGTGGACCACAAGCTAAATATGAGTCAGCGGTGTAACACTGTTGCAAAAAAAAGCAGCCAACATGATTCTAGGATGCATTAACAGATGTGTTCTGAGCAAGACACGAGAAGTCATTCTTTTGCTCTACTCTGTGCTGATTAGGCCTCAGTTGGAGTATTGTGTCCAGTTCTGAGCACCACATTTCAAGAAAGATGTGGAGAAATTGGAGAAGGTTCAGAGAAGAGCAACAAGAATGATTAAAAGTCTAGAGAACATGACCTATGAAGGAAGACTAAAAGAATTGGACTTGGTTAGTTTGGAAAAGAGAAGATTGAGTGGGGACATGATAGCGGGTTTTCAGGTATCTAAAAGGGTGTCACGAGGAGGGAGAAAACTTGTTCTTCCTGACCTCTGAGGACAGAACAAGAAGCGATGGGCTTAAACTGCAGCAAGGGAGGTTTAGGTTGGACATTAGGAAAAAGTTCCTGTCAGGGTGGTTAAATACTGGAATAAATTGCCTAGGGAGGTTGTGGAATCTCCATCTCTGGAGGTATTAAGAGTAGGTTAGATACATGTCTATCAGGGATGATCTGGGTCCTGCCGTGAGGGCAGGGGACTGGATTCGATGACCTTTCGAGGTCCCTTACAGTCTTAGTATTCTATGATTCACATGTGGGAGGAGGCACTGTATCAGAGGCAGCAGCATGGGGGGAGGAGGGAAAGAGGAGAAAGGGAAGAATGACAGGCGAGTCTGCTCCCTGTGCATACTGACTCCACCTGCCCCCACCTGTGCTGCTGTGAGTCAGATCAATAAGCATTTTGTCTAAGGAGTGCAGCATGGGGCATGAGGTAGAGTGCTGATCATCTTTGTTCCTTAAGAACTGATAGATAGCTTTTTTGTAAAGTACACATTTCTTTAATATTTGATTTATCAGCAGCCTGATATGTTTGACCTGTCTGTTATGGGCTTTTGTTACTCAGAGTGAAACTAAAGACTTTTCTCTGGAAATCCAGGCATTAAATATTTTTAAATCCGTGTAAGACAGGCATATCAAACAGGCCTCTGACAGGCCGCATGCAGCCCGATCAAAATTTTCTGCAGCCAGCCACTACATTTTTATAAAAGAATAAAGTGCGGCCCACTGGCCACTCCAAGCACGTGGCCAAGTGCAGTTCACAGCTCGCCAACCGGCCACTCTGCCCACGGCACCGCAGTGACTGCTCACAACCAGCTGGTCCGCTTTGCACTGGGCACTCCAGCATGTGCTCACAGCTGGCCGTTGTACTCACACCGCCCCAGCGCCAAAGGAAGAAATGTGTGGCGGTGATCCAGGCATTAGGTTGGAGGGGAGAATTGGGGGGCGGGGGCGCTTGGCTCTGGGGGAGGCATTAGGTTAGGAGGGTCTGGGGGGTGCCTGGTTCTGGGGTAGAAAGGCGGCATTAGTTTGGGGGGCCTGGCTCGGGGGGAGGCACTAGGTTGGGGGCCTGGGAGTGCTTGTCTCTGGGGGGGCTCTGGGGAAGTGGAGGGGGATTAGGTTAGAACAGGGGTATGGCAGTGCCTGGCTCTGGGGGGGGGAGGGATATTTTGTTTTTTATTTATTTATTCCCAAATAAAATCACAACATGTATATTAATTTTATATCAATAAATGGGTCAATTTTTGCAATTGCATGATTATATATTTATGCAAAATCTCAAACTTAAAATATCTGAAATTTTCACAGAAGCCTGTACTATTTGATTAACCACTGTCTATACCTTTTTTTATTTCAACAAAATAAGTCTGTATCCTATAAAAAAATTAAAGTACCTTAAATGTATATTTAAATTAAAAATTATTTTATGGGGGCAAATAATTTTACACAAATTTTACTATATTATATTAAAACAAGGCCTGAAAAATTATAAAATATACCTAAAACATAATCTATAAAAATAAATAGATATGACTTTCCGATAGAAGTACATTTTCTTTGGTGGCCCTGAAAGCTATCAGTTTTCGTTTGTGTGGCCCTCAGTAGGCTTGGAGTTTGACATGCCTAATGTAAGACAATCCTACTTGCCGGTCTTCTAGTATCAGTGATGTTCACAGGAAAACGGACTATTCTTTCACTGATTCACCAACACAACCAGTTTTTGTCACACACAACCTCCAAATCTTCCAAATAATATAGCCCCAAACTGCTAGAATTCATTGTATGGAAAACTTGGTGCAGATCAGCTTACAAGCTTTGCAAAAGAGGCATGGCACTAATTTATTGTAGGATACAGGCAGTCCCCGGGTTACATGGATCCGACTTACATTGGATCCCTACTTACAAACGGGGTGAGGCAACCCCGCACTAGCTGCTTCCCCCCAGCAGACCAGGGAGACGCGAAGCTAGTGCCCCCCCCCAGCAAAGCAGGGAGACGCAGAGCGGCTTCTCTCAGCAGACACCTCAGCTTGAGAATAAAGGACTGAGGAAAGTGAGGTGTGAGAGAATAAAACTGAGCTCTGGAGAAATGTTTGGCTAGATATGTACCAGTATGTACCAGTTCTGACTTACATACAAATTCAACTTAGGAACAAACCTACAGTCCCTATCTTGTACGTAACCCGGGGACTGCCTGTAGTTTGGTCAGTGTATCTCTAGTGATTTTACTGGATTTGCACTAGTATAAAATTGGAGTAACAATGGTGGAACAGTCCCATGTATTTTTAGATTTAAGTACAAAAAATATCTCTTCAAATGCATTGAAGCCTACAATCAGCCATCCGACAGTTGTCAATATTAGGACAAAATAGTAAGATTAAATTAACAGAAGCTCAGAATGTATCATTCTTTTGCTTCTACTAATTGATTTGTTCTTCTTCAACTAGTGCTAATTTCAGCTGAAAACAGTGGATGAGAGCAAATTCTGGCCTGCTGTGAACTTTTGGGGGTATATATTTAGCACTCACTCTAGTAACTAAAATGCTGAGCTAGATCCTCAGTTGGTGCAAATTAGCTAACACAGAATATACTGTACAAAGTTAACCCTCTGTGAGAATCTACAGGTTGCATGTTTCTTGCAGATAATGGTCTTCCCTTTCCCCATCCTCAACCAGCCTTCACCAAAACCATCTAAACACTGATGCACTGAAAAACAACTGGAGATCCTGATGCTTTTATACACCCCTACATTTGAACTCCATACTTCCATTATAACTCCAGCAGCAAGATCAGTGCAGGGGTAAAACTGGGAGTATGTCTAGACTGCACGGGGTTTTCAGGATACTGGTGGTATCCCGAAAATACTCCACCGCGTCCAGGGAACATGCTTTCTCTTCTGCTTTTTTTTTTGCAGAAGGGAAGACATATTCTTCCAGAAGCCCTGTCTTCCGCCTTCCATAAAGAAGAAGGGAACTTCCGAAAGAGGAGGTTTTTTTCAGAAATTTGGCCCAGTGTAGACGGGCCAAATTTCAGAAAATCTTCTTCTGACAAAAGTATCGGTAAAAGGTACACAAATTGCAGAGCACAATTTACATACCTTCCCCAAAACCCATGGTAGTGTAGACATAGCCTGAGAGGGGGAGATTTAAGCTCTGGCTCGCTCCATAGAGTTTCATTATAATTGATGTCACTCTATGCAAGTTTCCATTTGTGTCTAAGGCCCTACATCCACAGGCTCTCCTACATTTAGCCCAAGCACTCCCAGGCATGGCTCCAAGGCACCATCACGTTGCTGACTGGGCGGTACACCTAACCCCCTACCTCTGCGCCAGGCAGCTTCAGATGGAGCGGGGAAGGGAAGAGGGTGCTGAAGAAAGCAATCGCGAGACGCTGTGTGTGTGTGTGGGGGGGGGGGGGGGGGCGATTTCTGACGCTGGGGGAAGGTGACGGGGTGGGCCTGAGGAAGGCGGGGGAAGCGGGGCAGCTCAGCTAAGCGGGGGAGGGGGAGAAGCGGAGGGCGGCCGCTGCCCGGAGGTCCCAGGGGGCAGCAGCTGCAGGGCGGGCAGCGCCGCCGCCTTACCAGCGCCTGGAGGCGGTAGGCGAGCTCCAGCATGGCGCTGGTGACCCCGCACAGCCCTTCCTCAACCGCCGCCGGGAAGTTCTGCCTCACGCGGCTGCCGAGCAACAGCTGGTGGCTGGGGCAGACGGGCAGGCTGCCCCGGCTCCTCTTCAGCCGCGGCTCGGCCATGGCGGGGCGGCCTGGGGCTCAGGCGGGGAAGCCCTCCTGGTAGGGCCCCGAGCGGCGCGCGGCGCCGCGCTCTATAAAGCCCGCGCGCGGGCGGGGCGCACCTGGCCGCACCCCCACCAGCGGCGCCTGGCCCGCCCCGGCGGCAGCTCGGGGTCCCGTCCAGACCTGCCTCGGCCTCCCGGGGGGGGGGGGCGCGCTCCGGCTGCTCAGGCGCAGGGCCCCGGGCGAGAGTTCGCAGCCGCCCTTCCCCCGTATTTGTACCGTTGCTACGTTCGAACCAGAGCGGGGCCTGAAGCGCATCGCTCACCGGGGGGGCGGCTCAGTTTCCATCCGCTCAGGCCTGTTTCGCTGGGGCCCAGATGAAAACAGAGCGGCCACTGGGAGAGGTTGGCTCCTGTTTCCTTCTTTGAATCCCCACCTTGGCCTGCTTTCACACCGACCACATAAATGGGAAGCATTTGAGTGCAATGTATCCTGAGTCGGCTATCAAAACGCATTTTCTAACGCTCCTGCCGACAGGATAGCTGTTTAAAACGAAGCCATATTTGTGCAGTGCTAAGATAAAATAAACTAACCAAAACACAAAACAATGGGGGTTAATCAAGTCTGTGATAGAACTGGGAGGGATTTTCAACTTGTGTAACAATGGTGTAGGCTCACTGACATCCACGGAGCTCTGTTGCGTCACAATAGTTGAGTATCTTCCCCATTATATAGGAGCCCATGTCCAAGGCTCATACTAGTGAAAGGATGTGTCTACACAGCAAAGTTATTTTGGAATAATGGCCATTATTCTGAAATAACTATGCGAGTGTCTACACAGCAATTCCGTTATTTTGAAATAATTTCAAAATAATGGATGGCTTATTCTGACTTCTGTAAACATCATTCTACGAGGAAGAACACTTATTACAGAATAGCCATTTGGAAATAAGACGTGTGTAGATGCTCCATTTCTGCTATTTCGAAATAGCCCCTCATCAGGGCCATTCTAAGTTATTCCTCCTAAGTTATTCCTTTAAATCTAGATCGCACATCTACATTAGGGAAGCCTGCCTCGGACTAATTTTGAGGCTTCCTTGCAGTGTAGACATGCTATTTCAGAATAACTATTCCAGAATAATTTATTCTGAAATAACTGTGCAGCATAGATGTAGCCAAACTGTGTATGCTTATATCTACAGCTGTGATTTTACAATAACATGCTGCAAGAAACAGCAGACTCAACATTCAAAATTTTCTTATTAAGTCTTGTCAAGATCACGCACGCACACATTTGTATTGAACATATAGCTAATAAACCTAATAATCCATCTATGGCAGAGTTTCCCAATTTTATTTGGCCACAGAACCCTTTTCAGCTTAAAAGAATTTCAAGGACCTCCGAGGGTTGCCAAGATAAAATTTGTCAAGCAAAAAAAAAAAAAAAAAAACCAAACCAAAACCGCTAGAATTGATTGTGCAAAAAACCCCCCTCTATTTAAGAGGGGGCAGGAGAGTATTGCATTCTCACTGAACCCTTACTTTCACTTTGCGGCACCTGGGGGTTCTGGAGAGCACCAATTGGGAAACACTTATCTATGGGATCCAACTAGGGTTGCCAGGTGTCCAAATTTGAACCAGACAGTTCAGTATTTAAGCTTTCTGTTTGGGAAACAAATTGAGAAAATATAAATGTCCAGTATTTTCTAAATAAGATGTAATGTAGATTGTGATGTAGTGTCAAGTGTGTCTGGTATTTTTGTTGAAACCATCTGGCAACCCTAGATCCAACCTATATTTGTTTTGTTTCTTTTTATTTAAAACTTGAGCAAAGTGGATAACAGAATTGCAAAAGACAGCAATCCCAACTAAACAGACAAGACACCTAAGGACATTATCCTTTGAGATATATTTCTCCACTGACACACACATGTACATACTTTCCTTTAATATCAAGGTATTTCTGGGACTAAAATGGCTGGTCTTAACTTGTGCAATCAGATATATTATAAGGACAAAGGTAATTTGTAAAAATGTGGAGAACCAATTGATTTAGTCTAATATATGTTTTGTCATCAGAATAACAGAATTAGTCCTTTAGTATGTGGTAATTCTCAAGCTATTGTCTGTTAATGTAACCCTATCTGGGCAGATTAAAATATCACTGATTTTTAATAAATGTCTAATTCTCTACTTTCTAGAATAGCTTTAAAAATATATATTTCTAGAGTAACAACTTCAGTTTACTTTATCATATATAATGATAGCTGCATCTCTGTATATTATTATAGGTAAACCCTTAAGTAACATGTGCAGAAGTCAATGAACTTGAAGCATGATTCATCTCAGTATCTTTCAAATATGATAATTTACTGTTCAGTGATTTTCTGTTTGATGAGCTTAATGTCACATTTTATTCTATGATTTTTCCATAGAATAAATCAGGTGATATATTAAATAAAATGCTACTCCCCCATAGTCTATTCATACATTTTCCATTGGTGTGAATTTTTATTCCATTGCACCTTCTAATTGTTATTACATATGACTACATGAGGCAGATCATACATAATTATAAGCCCTTGAATAGTCTTATAGAAGTCAATAAAATTATGTGCATGTAAAGTAAGTATGTGTTTAAATGTTTGCTAGATCCGAATAAGGGTAGATGCATACTTAAAATTTTTGTTAATGTAGAGGCACACCCAAATGTTATAGCTATGCCAACCTGACCCCAAGTGCAGATGTAGCTAGACTGACAGAAGCATTGACCTAGCTACTGTCATTTAGCCCTCGTCTACACAAGTGAGTTATTTATAAATAACCCTTATTAAGTCAAATGTACAAGTGGAGCGTCCACACTACAAAAGCTGTTATTTTGAAATAAGGGGTTGGTTATTTTGAAATCTGTACTCCTGCTTTTCTCAGGGAATAACACTAATTTTGAAATAGCATTAGTGTGGACAATCCAGTGCAGCTAATTCAAAATAATTGGCCTCTGTGGGTACATCTACAGTACTCTAAACTCGAAAAAAGATACACAATTTGCACTGCGGAAATTGCATATCTTATTTCAATTGTATTTCAGAATAACTTATTTTGAAATTTGGCACAACTACACAGCACCAAATTTCGAAATAACACACTATTTTGACACATCCTTTAGCCCTCGTGGAACAATGCCGCAATAGCGCATCCGTTATTTTGAAAAATATTTTGAAATAATGGGAGTGTTTAAAAGATGCAAGGTAGCTGTCTAGATGTACCCTGGAGGCCTCTCACAGCTGTAGCTCTGACTGCTCTGGCCAGGGGCAGCACAATATTGCGGGGCCTCCCCTTTGGAGAAAAAACAGAAAAAAGGGGTGTCCCGTATGCCCACTCCTCCAGTAGCCCTACACTGATCATGTGAGCTACCCCTTCCTCATCCCCTCTCCTAACACCTCCCTCTACACACCTGCCCTGCCTCTCTCCTCCTGGTGCTGGTCCCTCTCCTGCAGGTGTCTGCCCTTCTGCTTCATCCCCAGAATCCCCTGGCACCTGCACCTTCCCTTACCCCTGCACCCTCCTGGTGCCTCCCCCTTCCCTCACTGCCCCTGCGCCCTTTGCCCTCTTTTTCCCTGATGCCCCCCCCTCACCATCCTCTACTCCCATTCCCCTCATGCCCCTGTGCCCTCACATGCCTTGCTCCATCCCCACCTTCCTCACGCCCACCCCTCCTTTCAAGCCTTCTCCCAGCACCTCCCCCTCCCCCTTTAGCCCCCAATGCCCTTACCCTCTCCTCTCCCAGCATCACCCTGTCCTCCCTCTCACTAACACCTCCCCTCCTGCCCTTTTCCTCATTGTCTCCACTTGGCCCCCTGGCATTTGTCTCTCCTCCTCTTTCTTCTCCTGACCTGCCCCCTTCCCCTCAGCACAAGCCCCTTCCTCTGCCATCCACCTTCTTCCTTCCAGTGTGCAGGACAGCCGCGGCCCAGGTTCCAGGCCACGTGCCGAACTGTGCAGTGCAACGCTGGACCGCGCGGTTTTAAAGTCCCAGGTCGTGGCGTCATGCCATGCCACGCCCGGGCGTCTCCCCTCTCAGCTGTTGCACGGCGTTTCAGTACGCCGTGCATGCGCTCCCTCAACCCCACATGGCCCGTACTGGCCGGCACTGGGGAATTTCAAAAGTGCAGGGCTGCTGCGCCCCGCCACAACCCCCTCCATTCTCCCCCCCGCTTGAAAACCAGTCCTGGCTTGGAGTGCCCTGAGTGCCCACACTGGGCACATCACACCACTCGGCCATCAGCCCGGCTGCACTTGCCGCAGGCTGCCATCTGAGGAGAGGGGGCAATTGGGGGGCTGCAAGAGAGTTGTTCTTCACAAAGCAAAGAGTCAACCTGTGGAACTCCTTGCTGCAGGAGGCTGTGAAGGCTAGAACTAGAACAGAGTTTAAAGGGAAGTGAAATCAAGTCATGAAGGCTGGATCACCGGAGTGGTATTAGCCAGGGGGTAGGAGTGGTGTCGCTGCCCAAGGTTTGTGGAAGGCTGGAGAGGGATGGCACGAGACAAATGGCTTGGTCACTGTCTTCGGTCCATCCCCTCCAGGGTCCCTAGGGTTGGCCGCTGTCGGCAGACAGGCTAATGGGCTAGATGGACCTTTGGTCTGACCCAGGACGGCCATTGTAAGCTCAGGGCTCAGGGTCGGGGGTCTCAGTGGACCCCCTTGATTTTCATGCACACCTGCTCCTGGGTGGCCAGGCTGGCAGCTCTCCTGCCCAAGCCGGCCACTTTCCTGTGCCTAGTGCGGAGATCGTGGACAAGGTCCACGATGTCCGCACTAGCCCAGGTGGGTGCCCGCCTCTTGTGGTCCCGGGCAAGCTCCCGGGAGCCGCCAGCCTGGTCCCGGGAAGAGGGGGAGGGCTGGGGAGCATCGGGTGGCTGTCTCGATCCGTACCAGGTGCAGGGTCTGCTGGCTGGGTGCTGGCAGGCTTGCACCTGGCATGGGCACCGTAGCCAGCCCGTGCCCCTTTAAGTGGTCCAGGGCCGGGAGGGGGGCATAGAGTTTCCCTGGTGTTGGCCAGAGTGGCCACCAGGGAAACCTGGGGAGGGCTAGCCTCCCACTAATTCGAATTAAGGGTCTACACAGCCCTTAATTCGAACTAGCTAGTTCGAACTAGGCTTAATCGTCGTAAAATGAGGTTTACCTAGTTCGAACTAAGCGCTCCGCTAGTTCGAATTAAATTCGAACTAGCGGAGCGCTAGTGTAGCGCCTATTAAAGTTAGTTCGAACTAACATCCGTTAGTTCGAACTAACTTTGTAGTGTAGACATACCTTTATAGTCTTAGCCTTCACAATCTCCTCTGGTGAGGAGTTCCACAGGTTGACTGTGCGCTGTGTGAAGAACTTTTTTTTATTAGTTTTAAACCTGCTACCCATTAATTTCATTTGGTGTCCTCTAGTTCTTATATTATGGGAACAAGTACATAATTCACCCTCTCCACACCACTCATGATCTCTTCTTTTCTCAACTGAAAAGTCTCAGTCTCTTTAACCTCTCCTCATACGGGACCCGTTACAAACCTCTAATCATTTTAGTTGCTCTTTTCTGAACCTTTTCTAATGCCAAAATATCTTTTTTGAGGTGAGGAGACCACATCTGTACGCAGTATTCAAGATGTGGGTGTACTATAGTTTTATATAGGGGTAGTAAGATATTCTTTGTCTTATTTTCTATCCCTTTTTTAATAATTCCTTGCATCCTATTTGTTTTTTTGACTGCCGCTGCACACTGCGTGGATGTTTTTAGAGAACTATCCACGATAATTCTAAGATCTCTTTCCTGATTAGTTGTAGCTAAAATAGCCTCCACCATATTATATATATAGTTGGGGTTATTTTTTCCAGTATGCATCACTTTACACTTATCCACATTAAATTTCATTTGCCATTTTGTTGCCCAATCACTCAGTTTGGTGAGATCTTTCTGAAGTTCTTCACAGTCTGCTTTGGTCTTGACTATCTTGAACAGTTTAGCATCATTCACAAACTTTGCCACCTGACTGCTTACCCCTTTCTCTAGATTATTTATGAATAAGTTGAATAGGATTGCTTCTAGGACTGCACCAGAAAGCAGGATGCAGACATCTACAGCCAGATTGCCGCCAGCCTGGCCGACAAAGGGCATACCTGGACAAGATTCACATGAAAATAAAAGAGGTCTGACAGGTCTGCCACAAGGCCAGGGAGCAGAGCAGACACTCCAGGGTGGCACCACACACTTATTGGTACTTCTATCAGCTGGATGCCATCTTAGGAGGGGGGCCTGTCACCTCTCCTCCTCCCCTGTCCTTGTGGACACACCCATCGTCAGTCTCCAAGAAGGCTGGGTGGTGGAGGAGGAGAAGGCCAGCCAGGCAACCATGCCCACCAGCCAGGACCTGCTCCTCACTTTGCAGCCAATTCCCCCTCTCCCAACATGTTTCCCAGGCATCTGAGCAATCCAGGGAAAGCACTTCAGGTGAATTCTATACCTTTCCCTATCTACACATGGGGGCAGGCGACAGGCTGTGAGGGGCTGCACATTCCTCTCTCAGCCTACTAGGGTTGAGGGCTGCACAACAGTGAATGTGGGTGCCCATGGAGTGCCAGTCTGGAGCACTCAGCTCCATGAGGCTCTCACACAAGAACTTGGTTCCTGGAGAGGCCTGACTTACTTAGGCCTCCGTGGTGGGACACCTTCCCACGTCAAGCCACCACTAAGGAGGCTGGGATCATGGAACCACACAGCAGTGCCACACACAGCATCTGCTCCCGTTCAAGTGTGATGATGAGACTGATTCTATGCCTGAGAACCTGCCTGTGGGAGACAGAGGAGGGGAACCCAGTAGCACTCTCTCTGGCAAGTGGTCTCTGTCACCCACATGCACCTTCCCCAACACCTGCCCCCACCCCTCCAGCTGGCAGGAATGGAAGTTCTCTGTCTGTGGGAAGCCGCCAGTGCTGGACCCAGCATGTGTGGGACACCGAAGGAAGTCCAGCTGTCCCATCCCCCCCCTCACCTGCAGACTCCTCGCCTGGGCGGCACCTTTCCATGCCTGCTTGTCCCCAGGCTGTGCATGTAGCGATGCTCCCCTGTGACATCTATGCCTCTGAAGGAACGTGCCCACTGTCTAGGCAACACACGGCCTTGCTTGAAGGACATCGCCTTCGTCTGAACTGAGACCTTCAGTGTTGGCTCAGAGATTAGGGGTAGGCTTCATACACAGTGTCTCCTGAGGTGACTGCCCTTGACATGCTTCTTTACAACTGGGCCAGCTGCGAGCTTGGCACGTCTCCCACCTCCCACACCATCTTCCCTACTCCACGGGATCTGCTGGAGGAAACACACCCATGAAGACCTGATGTGGGAGGGACTTGAGGAAGAGTACCAGGAGCGGACCACTCACCAGGAGGAGTGCTGGGCTGACCGGGGACAACGGAAGGCCACTTGGGGCCCGCTGGCAAGCCAGCACAATGCCATGTGCTCCTCCCTCACCTCAGTGATGGAGTGCATGGTGTCCTGCATGGCGCGAGCCACCAGTCACCTCCCTACCCTTCTTCTCTCCCATGGCTGGGAGGTGGTGGGACCTCTCAGACATCCGAAGCCTCCCAACTATCTGGAGGCAGGCGCCACTCCCAGTCTCTTCCCTGTTATCTTATGTTTAGATATCTTGGGATTGTTCTGCAATAAAATACTAATTAATATAATGCACAGCTGCATATATAATAACCAGTTCAATGGGATTTTACATTCCTATCATACACGTGCTGTGTACATTTGATTTTGTCTGTTCTCGTGACTTTATTTTGTCATTGGCTGAGTGAAACTTAAACCCATCATTTGGAAATGGGAACTTAGTCATAGGCAGGGCTGCTGGAATAATTTTAATAGGGAGAGTGCTGAGAACAAAATGGTAAACCCTATCTGTAATGGAAACCACTTCAAGCCAGGCAGCGTGGTAGCACCCTCAGAACCCTTAATTCTAGTGCCACCTCTGGACAAGCAAATCCATATACTCAAAAGATATGAATTCACTAGTCTTGCCCCATTCCCTCTCTTTTTCCTTTGCTTTGAAAAGCAGAGAATAAGGTAACAGACTGCACCCCCAAGCTGTTTCTTTGATTGATTACATGATATGACTAGTGACATGAAAAGAACATTGGAAGTTGAGAGGATTACTGCCTAGCAAAACATCAGGAAAGAATTTCAGTCCTCTTTCAAGTAAAAGTGGTCATCAGCAAAATATGGTATGACAATGAGATGACCAGACCGGTATGACTAAGGCCTCAAGTGGAACTTACTGAGAAATATTTTTCTGTTATGTCATAAACTTTTGGGAAAGGCAAAAAGTTCAGAAAAGTTAACACCATATGCTTGTAATGCTGCAAACATCAGCATGTGCTAGCAATGTTAAGGAAATTGATGGTTTCTTTATGTTAGATTTTGATACTCTTGAAACTAGTGCTTTCATGCTCATTGGATCAATGGAAACAGATTTGTGCCTTAACTTTTGGACTGAAATGTGTTGAAACTAAGGGCTGTGCATGTGCATACACATAGGCTGTGTCTACACGGGCAAGTTATTCCGGAAAATCAGCCGTTTTCCGGAAAAACTTGCCAGCTGTCTACACTGGCCACTTGAATTTCCGGAAAAGCACTGATGATCTAATGTAAAATCATCAGTGCTTTTCCGGAAAAACTATGCTGCTCCCGTTCGGGCAAAAGTCTTTTTCCGGAAAACTGTTCCGGAAAAGGGCCAGTGTAGACAGCACAGTAGTGTTTTCCGCAAAAAAGCCCCTATCGCGAAAATGACGATCGGGGCTTTTTTGCGGAAAAGCGCGTCTAGATTGGCCACGGACGCTTTTCCGGGAAAAGTGCTTTTCCGGAAAAGCGTCCTGCCAATCTAGACGCGCTTTTCCAAAAATGCTTTTAATGGAAAACTTTTCCGTTAACAGCATTTCCGGAAAATCATGCCAGTGTAGATGTAGTCATAAGCTTTCCTTAGGGATGTAAAGAGTTAATCGGTTTACTAGTTACCTGCTAAGCATCTTACTGGGTGATGCTTATAGGTAATTGGTTAACTGAGGGCATGACAGGGCTGGAACAGACCTCCTCCCCGAATCAGATGTGTGGCTGCTGCAGCCTGGCTGGGCCCACTGCTCCAGCAAGGCCAAGCTGGGCTGGAGCATCCTCCTGCCTGTAGCGCAATGGGCCCGGCAGCAGCTCTCTGTTCATGTCATGCCACTGGTGGGGAGGGGAGTGGCTGTTCCAGCCCAGCAACGCTGAAGGAACCCCCCCCCACCTACATCACAATGGGTCTGGCCCAGTGTGGTTCTGCAAGCCCGCCCCGAGCAGCTCCTCTCCCACCTGGCCAGAGCAGCCAGGAAAACTTTAGACCCTACAAAACCACTCAGTCCTACTTCTTGTTCAGCAAATCACTCAACAAGTTTGTTTACATTTGCAGTAGATAATGCTGCCTGCTTTTTGTTTACATCACCTAAAAATCAGAACAGGTGTTTGCCTAGCACTGTTGTAGTGGGCATTATAAGAGATGTATGTGTAGGATGTGCCAAGTTGATGTGCATTAACAGACAGGAAGGTGAAATTACAATTGAAGGAAAAGCAGTGCAAGAGGTAGATCAGTTTGTATACTTGGGGAGTGTTATCAGCAAGAATTGGGGAACTGAAGAGGACATCAGTGCAAGAATAAGAAAGGCGCAACAAACTGTTGCCAAACTGCGACCAGTCTGGGGTACAAGAGCCATTTCAATAAGAACTAAACTATGTATTTTCAATTTCAATGTGAAATCAGTGCTGCTGTATGGCTCGGAGGCGTGGTGCGTTGTCCAGAGCAACACTAAAAGAATTCAGACATTTGTCAATAAATGACTTAGACACATTCTCCAGCTAAAGTGGTACGATAGAATGCCAAATGAAACCTTGTGGATCAGAACAAATCAGAAACCAATGAAGGTCCAGATTAAGAAAAGAAAAGGGCAATGGGCAGGCCACATTCTCCGTAAGGACTGTGAGGAATGTATCACTAGACAAGTGTTAGAATGGAATCCAAAGGGAAAGAGGAAAAGGGGACATCCCAAACAAACATGGCGAAGAAGCTGCCTGGATGAAGTAAAAGCATTAACATGGGATCAAATCAAGACTATCGCTAAGGATCACAAGAAATGGAGAATGATTGTGGAGGCCCTATGCTCCATTAGGAACCCAAAGGACTAATAGATAGATAGATAGGATGTGTTAAAGGTTCATATGTCCCTACATGTTTCAACTATCATTCAGAGGACGTGTCCACGCTGATGACATACTTTGCTTGATAACAATCCAAAGCAGTGTGGACCGATATGCATTCATTTTCAACATCCGAGTCAGATGCCACCAGTAGAAGGTTGATTTTCTTTTTGGATAGTTCGTTTTCTTAGTTTCCACATCTGAACGTTGCTCTTGAAGTGGGCATATGAATGTTTTGCGTATCTAGAAATCTGACACGCAAATACCTTGCTATGCCAGCTTCAAAAGTGCCATACTAAGGGCAGCTCTCACTTTTAGGCGGCATTGTAACTAAGAAGCCGGCAGCATTATCTCATCTAAATGTAAACAAACTTGTTTGTCTTAGGGTACGTATATAGGGTACGTCTACACAGTGGAGATATTTTGGGATACCAAGGCATCCCAAAATAGCTACCCCTGCATCTTAGAAATGCTCCAGTTAGTTTTAAATATTTTTGGAATAACGGGTGTGCTATTTCGCCATCACTGTAAGCCTCGTTGCACGAGAGTTAAAGAATGGCTCGAAATAGCGCGTTATTTTGAAACTTGGCTCTGTGTAGACAGTGCCAAATTTCAAAATAGCCTATTTCAAAAGACTTGAAATAAGCTACGCAATTTGCGTAGCACAAATTGCGGATCTTATTTTGAGTTTCGGGTAGTGTGTAAATGCACCCTTAGTGACTGGCTGAATAAGCAGTAGGACTGAATGGATTTGTAAGCGCTAAAGTTTTATATTGTTTTGTTTTGGAGTGCAGTTATGTAACAACAAGATCTATATTTGTAAATTCCATTTTCATGAGAAAAAGACTGCATTACAGTACTTGTATGAGGTGAATTGAAAAATACTATTTCTTTTGTTTATCATTTTTACAGTGCAAAAATTTGTAATAAAAATAATAAAAAGTGAGCACTGCACACTTTGTATTGTATAACTGAAATCAATATATTTGAATATGTAGAAAAACATCAAAAATAAAATTTCAATCGGTATTCTATTGCTTAATAGTGTGATTAAAACTGGTTACTCGCAATTATATTTTTTAGTTAATCACAAATTAACTGTGATTAATCAACATCCCCATTTTGTTACATGCCCACAGCATACATTGTGCTAATAAAAAATGACTCTCCCTTTTCCCCATCCACACATGCCTTTTTTCAAAAGAGCTCTTTCGGAAAAAGGTTTCTTCCTCATAGAAAGAGATTTACCGCTGTCGGGAAAACCCCTGCATTCTTTTGACTTTCGGTCGAAAGAACACAATTGCAGTGTGGATGTAAGTGTATTTTTTTCCGGAAAAACGGCCGCTTTTCCGGAAAAACTCTGCAGTGGAGACATACCCTCAGTCAATGGAGACATTCTTAAAAAAAAGAGGTGCTTTCTAATTATTGCAAACAAAACTAGGTTACACTAAATCATTAGAGAAAAGATGAAGGACTGGATGGCTGAGAATATTGGTACTGGAATATGGTGCTAGATTTGCTGTTCTAGCTGAGATTGCTTCAGCGGAGAAAATACATTTTGGGTTCTTGGAAAGCCCACTAGTAAGCAACTAGGGCAGCTAACAGGGAGTTTCATGAAAGGCAGGTGTTAGTAATGGGGGATTCAATCATAAGAAACATAGATAGCTGGGTTTTTGATGACCAGGAGAACCATATGGTGACTTGCCTACCTGGTGCTAAGGTTGCAGATTTCTCGAGACATCTAGAAAGACTTATGTGTAGTTCTGGGGAGGAGCTGCTGGTTGTGGTACATGTAGGTACCAGTGACATAGGGAAAGGTACGCAGAGGTTCTGGAGGCCAAATTTAGGCTGCTAGGAAAGAGATTGAAATCCAGGACCTCTATGGTACTGTTCTCTGAAATGCTACCAGTTCCACGCACAAGGCCAGGTAGGCGGGCAGAACTTCAGAGTCTCAATGCATGGATGAGATGATGCTGTAGGGAGGAAGGGTTTCGATTTATTAGGAACTGGGGAAACTTTTGGGAAAGGGGGAGCCTACACAGGAAGGATGGGCTCCACCTAAACCAAAATGGAACTAGACTGCTCGCACTTAACTTTAAAAAGGTCATAGAGCAGTTTTTAAACTAAGAGCTGGGGGAAAGCTGACCAGGGCTGGCCCACAACATTTTGGTACCTGAGGTGGGGAGCTCAAATGACGCCCCCATGCCACCTTTTCTCCTGCCTGCCTGGTATTTCTCTTGTGCCCTCCTTCCTCCAGCACAGCACTCCACCATCTCTGTGCATCTAGAGCAGAGAGAATACATATGCACCAGCAGCAGACACAATTTTCTACACTCTGGGTCCTAGTGGTGCCCCCCCACAGTCTGGCACCTGAGGCAGCCGACTCAGTTCACCTCATGGTAAGGCCAGCCCCGAAGCTGATGGGTACAGAGGAGCACATGGATCTGACAGAAACATCTCTTAGGGGAGGGTCTATTAATAGGGATTCTCTATGTTCTAGTCAGGAGGAGAAGATGGAAATATGGGTCAGATCAGATGAGACACAATCAAATGAAATAAGTCTAACACACCAGGAAAAATGGCAGACAAATAAATAGTGACAAATTTTTAAAGTGCTAATATACAAACACTTGAAGTCTAAATAATAAGATGGGTGCACTAGAGTGCCTCATTTTAAAGGAGGATATTGATATAATAGGCATCATGGAAACTTGGTGGAATGAGAACAATCAATGGGACGCAGTGATACCAGGGTACAAAATATATCAGAAGGATAGAACAGGTTGTGCTGGTGGGGGAATGGCACTATACATGAAACAAAATGTAGAATCAAATGAAGTAAAAATCTTAAATGAGCCAAAGTGTTCCACAGAATCTCTATGGATAATAATTCCATGCTCTAATAATAAGAATATAGCAGTAGGGATATATTATCAACCATCTGATCAGGACTGTGATAGTGACTATGAAATGCTAAGAGAGATTAGAGGAGCAATAAAAATACAAAACTCAATAACAGTGAAGGATTTCAACTATCCCCACACGTCACCTCAGGATGGGGTGCAGAGATAAAATTTCTTGATACTTTAAATGACTGCTTCTTACAGCAGCTGGTTCTGGAACCCAGAAGGGGAGAGGCTATTCTTGATTTAGTCCTAAGTGGAGTGCAGGATCTGGGCCAAAAAGTTAGTATAACTGTACCACTTGGAAATAGTGACCATAATGCAATAAAATGTAACATCCCTGTCATGGAAAAAACACCTCAGCAG
This sequence comes from Pelodiscus sinensis, assembly GCF_052426305.1. Lineage (NCBI taxonomy): Eukaryota > Metazoa > Chordata > Testudines > Trionychidae > Pelodiscus > Pelodiscus sinensis. Next base: position 113,496,131 of record NC_143056.1, on the reverse strand, counting down.
CCCAACACTGTGGCATTTAATTTCAGAAAGGGGAACTACACAAAAATGAGGTGGTTAGTTGAACAGAAATTAAAAGGTACAGTGACAAAAGTAAAATCTCTGCAAGCTGCATGGAAACTTTTCAAAGACACCACAATGGAGGACCAACTTAAATGTATACTCCAAATTAAAAAACACCGTAAAAGAACCAAAAAAGTGCCATTGTAGCTTAACAACCAAGTAAAAGAAGCAGTGACAGATAAAGACATCTTTTAAAAAGTGGAAGTTAAATCCTACTGTGTAAAAGAGAAAGGAGCATAAACTTTGTCAAATTAAGTGAAAAAATATAAGAGAAACCAAAAAAAGGAATTCGAAGAATAGCTAGCCAAAAACTCAAAAAGTAATAGCAAAATGTTTTTAAGTACATCAGAAGCAGGAAGCCAGCTAAACAACCAGTTAGGGCCCTTGGACGATCAAGATGCTCAAGGAACATTCAAAGATGATAACTCATTGCAGAGAAGCTAAATGAATTTTTTTCTTCAGTATTCATGGCTGAGGATATTGGGGAGATTCCCAAAGCTATGCCATTCTTTTTAGGTGACAAATCTGAGGAATTGTCCCAGATTGAGGTAAAATTGCGGAACTATTAACTGTGGTTTGTAACCTATCATTTAAATCGGCTTCCGTACCTAATGACGGGAAGATAGCTAACGTGATGCCAATATTTAAAAAGAGCTCTGGAGGTGATTCTGGCAATTACAGAGTGGTAAGTCTAATGTCAGTACCAGGCAAATTAGTTGAAACTATAGTAAAGAATAAAATTGTCAGACACATAGGTGAACATAATTTATTGAGGGAAAGTCAACATGGTTTCTGTAAAGGGAAATCATGCCTTACTAATCTGCTAGAGTTCTTTGAGAGCGTCAACAAACATGTGGATAAGGGGGATCCAGTGGATATAGTGTACTTAGATTTCCAGAAAGCCTTTGACAATGTCCCTCACCAAAGGCTCTTAAGTAAATTAAGTTGTCATGGGATAAGAGGGAAGGTCCTTTCATGGACTGATAACTTGTTAAAAGACAGGAAACAAAGGGTAGGAATAAATGATAAGTTTTCAGAGTGGAGAGAGGTAACTAGTGGGGTCCCCAAGGGTCTGTCCTGGGACCAATCCTATTCATCTTATTTATAAATGATCTACAGAAAGAGGTAAACAGTGAGGTGGCAAAATTTGCAGACGATACCAAGCTTCTCAAGGTAATTACAACCAAAGCAGACTATGAAGAGATTTAAAAAGATCTCAGCAAACTAAGTTTGGGACTTTTCATCTTGGAAAAGAGGAGAATAAGAGGTATATGATAGATGTCTATAAAATCATGACTGGTGTGGAAAAAGTAAATAAAGAAAAGTTATTTACTTATTCCCACAATATAACAGCTAGGGGTCACCAAATGAAATTAATAAGAAGCAGGTTTAAAACAAACAAAAGGAAGTTTTTCTTCACTCAGAGCACAGTCAACCTGTGGAACTCCTTGCCAGAGGATGTGGTGAAGACTAGAACTTTACCAGGGTTCAAATAAGAGCTAGGTACATTAATGGAGGTTAGGTCCATCCATGGCTGTTAGCTAGGATGGGTAGGGATGGTGTCGCTAGTCTCTGTTTGTCTGTAAATGAGTGAAAGGAAAGGTATCATGTGAGGATTACCTGTTGTGTTCCCTTGCTCTAGGACATCTGGTATTGGCCACTGTTGGTGGACGGGAGAGGCTAGATGGACCTTTGATCTGATCCATTATGACCATTTTTATGTTCTTATGCATAGCACATGACTCTGAGCAGGGTATTTTAAAGAACCACTGGAAAGTGTAAAGAAAAAAATGGTTTAGAAATGTCAAGAAAGACTAAGTCAGAATAAAAAGAAAAAAATTAATAAGCAGAGGAAAAAATAAGCAAACAAAACCCTCCCACAGTCTCTTGTAAAAATGGAAAACCAAGAAAAGCACTATGAAGGAAGTGGACTAGATTCTCAGCTGGTGTAAATAGCTCCCTTGAAGTCAACTGCATGGTGTTGATTTACATCAGATGAGGATCTAGCCCATGGTGTCCTTTATAAATCTATGATTCTCCACAGATACATCTATGATTCTCCACAGAGAGTATACCTCCTCTCTTCAAAAAGGCACCTGTTCGTGGTGGTGGTGATGATGGTGGTGCTGGATTAGTGCACACGCAGTCAGTCTGCTTGGTTCCAACCCTTTGGACCCCAAATGAACCCCAGCTGCTGCTCACCACAGCAGGTGTTTTGTACAGGCCCTGACAGCTGTTTGGATGCACATAGTTATGAGCAATAGGAGGGAGGAAGACCCTGAAAAGTGTACATCACATCAGCTGTCCTTTGGCTACCTCACTGCTCAGCCCAGCCTGAGGGAGGAGACAAGGGTATGCAGAGGAGCTCAGATTTGGGAACCCAGCACTCAGAATAGAACTCAACATTCTAGCATCTCCTTGTGGAAAGGGATGCTTAAAGAAAATACAAATAGAGGCAGTTGTACCGTGAAGCACATGCCTCATAGGCACAGCCTAAAGTAAGGGGCAGTGCAGAATTGCACAGCTTTGTGGAGAGCATTAGGATGCTTTCTTTCTATGGACTCCTCCTTGAATATTCTACATGCATTCTACTCCATTCTAGGATGCAGCCAATTCCCCTATTTCCTCTTCTACTTCCCCCTTTTCTCCCCTTCCCTTCCAACTGTGCCCTAGATCCTCTGTAATTTGGCTTCTTCCCTCTTTTCTCTAGTGAAATGGCTCTCCCCTAACTGTAACCAAACCTTGTTGCTTCTGATGCATTCAACACATCCCCAAGAGCCAGGCTATTCTATTGGTTTGCACCACAAAACCGTCACATACTTCCAGTTCTTAGAGCTAAATCCCAAGGTCCTTACTTTTTGTTGCTGTTTCGTGAATCCTCAGTTCTTACTCAAGCCTCCCATTGAATCCTTTGTAAGGACCGAGGAAATGCTGAGCAAGGACTTTTTCCAATGTCCTGACAGCAGAAGATTGTAAGAAGTAATTATTCAGGCCATATTTCATTACCACATGGCCCAGCCTAACTCAAGGAGAAAAACATTAATATTGAAGGCCTCTATTCATCAGGAAATAGGATTTCCGCAGGTGCAAAGTTGCAAATGCTCTGCATGCCTTTATGGCTTGGCACATAGCACTGCTAAATCCTGATTCAGGATTCAAGAATGTCTTGCGACCCCTGCCATGTAAACCACAGTGTGACTATGTTTGGAAGTTGGCCGTCACTGATGGCAGCAGGCAAGCATGGATGAAATCAGCAGCTTCTCTTCTGTGCTAAATAAGCCATATTTAACCTCTTAAGTATCCTAACTCAGTTCATACCATCTGTAACAAATATGTAGCTTTTTTCTGTAACAAGAGCTGACACACAGTTGATAAGAACCTGGACTCTCTTTTCTTGTCCCAGACACATGATCTAGGGTCTGGTGACAAAAGACCAGAGTCAGTAGCCATATTCTATATGTAGGATTACATCAAAAACTCTGGGTCAGAAGACTGTATTAATCTGATAATATTGTATATCAGCAAATGTTTTGTTTCACCATGGTCCATATTCTTATATTTGATTATAAGATTTTGGGGGCAAGAACTGTCCCTTTATTATGAAGCATTGGCCTCCAAGTACAATAGCATTATTATCCATTCATCCAAAGAAATGGGTCGTGCCCAGGAAAGCTCATGATATCATTTAAATGTTTTGTTAGTCTTTAAGGTGTTGCTAAACTATTTGTTGGTTTTTAAGTTTTTCCAGTTACAGATGAACTTGGCTACCCCTCTGAAGCATTATTATTGGTATTGATGATGATATTATAGATGGGGAAACTGAGGTAAAGAAACTAGGGGAGTTCATTGCTCAAGGCTGTTCAGGGAATCTGTGTCAGAATCCAGATTGCAGCTCAGGAAGTCTTGGCTCCCATACCTATGCTCAGGCCTCTAGACCATGCTTCTTTTACATACAGTTAGCCTCTTGGAAAGGACACCTGGCACCTATCTTCATTCTTAGGCATCCACAAATCTTTGAGACTCTATCCAAGGAGTATCTAAGACATGTTTGAAAATGGGACTTCAGTGCCTAAATTTACATAGGCACTTTTATCCATAGTCAAAAGGAGAGGTGGGAATGACAAACTCACTTTCTGGTGAGGAAATAAAGAAACATGGAATATGAGCTCACATATCATTAGTTCCCGGTCTGAAGGTAGGAAATGTAGGACTCTGTCCCAACTGCACATGTTTTCAGGGATCTGCAACAGAAAGAGTTTTACTTTGTCTGAGGTCCTCGTTAGGCTATGAGGAATCCTCAATCCAGTATCAAAAATATTAAAAGTGACCTTTACTGTATTGCCTACAATTAGCTCTCTGCCACTTGGAAAAACAATCATTAAGTGGTGAGTAAAAGCCGTGTCAGAAATAGAACTTGACAAAGTGGTAACACATAATTACACCGAGTGACATTCTTCACACCTGCTGTGGAGCATAACAGTAGCTGGCTGACTTAACCCGTGGCACTACAAGCAAAGCATTGTACTGTGACACAGCCCGGACACCGATTGAATTACACACTGATTAGGACTTCAGCTTCTCTCTGTCAGTGCGGACAATGAAGAATCAGAGAAGTGGACATTAGAGCTTTAGCAGGCCTTGTGCTCTCCAACTCAGGAGGATTAGTTTGTAAATGGTAAATTGTGTTGGGGCCAACAGCCACAAAGCTGCTGTGCGCTTTGCCCTTCTGCTGGCCCGAAGTGGGAGGTTTTGTGGAGAAAGAAACCCACCACCACAATCCGCATGGAAAATAGAGGTTATCCCCTTTCTCTCTCATATTCTCAGGAATAAAGCCTGGGCCAACATGCTTTTTGGAATGACTCTCGATACTATTTGCCACCCTTTTGTAAAAAGAGTTTGGGGCTAGATTCATCCCTGTGCTGCTGTTGGCAGAAGGGTAAAAGAGTTGCAGCTTTTGCCTCTCAAACACTAGGTCTACTGGGGGCTGGTCCAGTCTCCCTCATACACTAGGTCAATTCTCAAGGCTATTCTCAAGGCACCCCTCCTTCAATGGCTTGTGTGTGTCATTGTGGGTCACGTCAACTCCTATCACTCCTGCTCTACCTATAGCCAGCCTGGAATTCTCCCTGCAAAGGAGACTTGTTTGTAATTGGCACAGAACCAGCTGTCCAGATACTGTGTGCTATCTACTGGAGCTGGAGTGGACGGCTTTATTACTGCCTAATATCTCATTTGGATCCAGTCTAGCTGTACAAATGGAGCATAGGGTGAATACATCAGGTTTTCAATATCTGTATGTGATACTCAGTCTAAGGCATACATCCCATTAAATACCCTTTGCACTATTTTTTTTAGGGAAGTCAAATCCCAGGGGGAAGCACAGTTGCATGATTCCTTTCCTTGCCACATGAATGCAAGGCAGCTACTCTGCTTGTCCTATGTGTCTATTGTCTCTACATTTCCACTCCTTGCTTGTTGATAAACAAGAATCTAAACCAAAGGCAGGCATATGCCAGTACTCAATACTGCCATTTATCAAGTGGTGTCACGTTGCTGAATTGGAGGGAAGCAGCCAAATCGCTGCTGCACCCCTAGGTGGGGGTGTTGGCCCCAGAAATTGGTATGGGGGGAGCCATGTGGGGTATTGAATGGGAGATTATTGTTTGTTGATCTTATGTTCGCTATTTATGTGAGTGTATAATGTCTGTGTGTGTAGGTAGGAATCTGTAATCTGTGCGGAAGCTGAATATTTCTGTGAATGTGGTTAAGCATGGCTATGGACAGGCTGAGTAGCAAAGCCCTGTGGAACAATGGCTCTCAATAGGCTATGGACACACCCAAAGAATGGGATTTGTCACCTGAGGGCAGCCAGCAGGAAATATAGAGATTGGCCTCTGACCAGGTGACCTGCTGCATACAAGAAGAGGCCAGGAAGGAGTATAAAGAGGCCATGTGGTCGATGCCATTTTGTTCTCAGCTCAGCACTTCATCCCAGAGGCAGCACTGCAGGGATTGAAGAGCCCGGAAGACCTGTGAACCCATCCTGATCTCAGGATGTGCAATAAGAACTTTTAAACCAGCAGCTGCAACACCTCTGCTAGAGCCTGCATCGAGAACTGGGAAATTCGGTGCATGTAACGTACTGTACTTTAATAACCTTACTCTCATGCTTTTCTTTCTTGTGTTGATAAACCTTTAGTTTTAGATTCTAAAGGATTGGCCCAGCGTGATTTGTGGGTAAGATCCAGAGGGTAAATTGACCAGGGATCTGTGGCTGGTTTCTTGGAACCGGACAGGACTTGTTCGGGGTAGGTGGGATTGGGTGCTAGGACCCCCCACCTGTGTATAGGCCCGGGGCCATCTGGGGCACGGATATTGCTGGGGTGTCGGAGGGGTTTTGCTCGGGAGGCTTCAGGCAGGCAGCTGAAGCGCTCTGTGGGACTGGTTCGTGGCCTGTGTGGAGAGGTCGCCAGTCGGGGGCTGTAAGGAACCCCGGATTTGAGCAATTCGCCCTGAGCGGACGCCCTTAGCTGTGCCCAGACATGGCCCGGTCCGTCACAGTGGCGTAGTCGGCAGGATCCACAGATCTTGGTCAATTGAGCTTTGGGATCAGGACCCCACGCTGTCTAAATTTGATTTTTGATGTTGAGAGTTTGGTTGATTAAAGAGCCGCTGCGATGATCCCGGAATTATATGAGAGTCTGAGCAAAAGTGCTCTGAAGGATTTGTGCTTGGGGAGAGGCATTGCCTTTAGGAAAAGGGCCTCTAAACTAGATCTGGTAGTGTTGTTACTAACCAGAGATGTGGATGAAAAGGAGCAGAAGCAAGCCAAGGAGGCTGCTGAAAGAAGGCGGAAGGCAGATGAAGAAATTGCTAAGAGACAGAAGGAGATGGATCGGGAACTTGAGGAGAAAAAGGCAGAATATGCTGAGAGACAGAGGAGGGAAGAGGCAGAGCATGCGAAGAAGATGGCCCTAGCCAAGGAGGAAAATGCTAGACTTGACCTCCAGCTTAAGAGACTAAAAGAACAAGAGAGACTGTATCCTCCTGAAGGTTCAATGTATAACTCTGTGGGTATGGGGTATGCTTATGATATGGCAGACGTATTTTACCCAGCTGATGTGATGACCCAACCCCAAAGCATGTATGAATGCGAACCTTTTGTGTTACCTGTAGCTAACAGGGAGGTTTGGGAAGGGGGTGCATGTGGGTATGGAAAGTTTCCTGGAGCTGGTCAGTCTCCCTGTAACCAAGGGGAAAGTGTCTCTATATGTGAGCCTGTGGGTGAGGGCCTGTCTGATGCCTCAGAGGTGAGGCTGGAATCAGAACCAGGGCAAGAAGAGCCCAGAAATCAGGGAAATGTTTCTCTGGGGCAGCCTGGAGTGGCTGGCCAGAGTGAAGTTTTAGTTGAGGAGTTGGTGGCTGGTGAGGTTTGTGGAATTGAACCTGCACAAGCTGAAATTGAGTTGTGTGAAGCACAGTGTGTGCAAGCTGGCAATTTGGCTGGTGGAAGTAGCAGTAGGGCAGTAAAGGAAGCTGTCCCAGTGGCTAGCTGTATGCCTGAGATTAGCCAGGGGTGTTGGGACAAGGGAGAAGCTGTCTCTGGTTGTCTGGCTGTGTGTGGGGAAGAGTTTCTTCCTGTGTCTGAGGAAGGTGCCCCACAGCCTGTGAAGGCTGAGAGCAGTGTTGTGGTCCCAGAGTTGGGTCTGGATATGGCTAAGGCCCAGGAAGGGGGTGGCCCAAGGTTTGTGTCTGCTGGGGAGAGGGATGAGGTGACTCAGGCAGAGTCAGTCGGTGTTTTACCAGAACCCCAGAGACCAGACAGTGGTGACCCTGATATTGTGCCTGATGCTGCTGTGTTGCTGGCAGAGGGGGGAGCTACTCTGTGGGAGCAGAGAGACCCCTTAGCCCGGGCACAAGGAGAGAATGAGGGTGTGTTAACTCTGGTGCCTAATGATGGTATGGACGTTTACAGCCATCTAGAGAGTTGCACAGGGAGTGAAGGTGCTTCCGACCCTGTCTCTTGTGGGTCTGTCTGTGTGCCTGAGAGGGGATTGTCTGTGAATCCACCAGAGGGGCCAGAGATGACCCAGGGAGTAAGGGAATTGCAGGAGGAATTGGTTGTGGCTCAGCAGGGCAAGGCTGCTGCAGAGCCAGGGAAGGGTGAACTGCTGCTTAAGGAAGCTCATAGGGAGGAGAGTCCTGGCAGTGCTTGTAGCAAGCAGTTTGCTGTGACTGAGGGAGGTGACAGGGCCTTGCTGGGAGAAGGCATTCAGGAGAAAGCTCTGCCTGTAAACGGCAGCAGCTTCTTGTGTGAGGCACTTGTTTTGGTGCCTGACAGACAGAATTTGTCTGTTAGCAGTGACTCCAATGACTTGGGTTTAGGGAAACCCAGCGTGGATGGTGTTGGAGAAGTCTCAGAGGGACTGAGGGTTGTTCCAGATGAGGCAGGAACATCCAGAGAATTGGAGCAGGCTGCTAACCCAGTGACTGTGGGTGACCAGCTTGCTGGGAAGTCAGTGTGTGTGGGACAGGATTGTTCCCAGGTGAAGGAGGAGAGTGGGAAGTTAGTGTCTCAGATTCAGGAGAAGGACTGTGTAGCCAAGTATGCAGAGCAGAACAGCTGTGTGGTCACTCTCCCTAGGATGCAGGAGATGGCAGTTAAGCTCCCATCTCTGGACACGGTGGACACTCATACTCAATCAGGGAGGTTGATATCTGGTTCCATGTGGAAACAGAGGTTAGAGAGGGACAGAGGAGAGACTTGGGAATCTACAGCTCACTGCTGTTACCCCACTGAGTGGGGAAAGGGGGAGAATTCCAGGGCCATTGTGAGCCAGGGAGTCACGCCCAGCCAGCCCTTTGTCTTGGTCTGGCCAGAGGTTTCAGGCCTGGAGCCCAGAGGACAAGGGGGAGGGGCAGGACTTGTTTTGGCCAAGAAGATTTGCAGTTTAAACCTGAAGGGCCAAAACTGCAATGGTGTGGGGCCAGAGAAGTGGCCTGATGGAGAATTTCAGTATACACCTGAGATAGGATTGTTTTTGTTACTGATGTTAATTCTTGTAACCAATGTATTATTGTTGCAGAGAATTGTAACGGTATACAATGTGCATGATCTTATGAAAATACCATGTAATCTGTCTGGAGATGTACCAAACGACAGACGGTATGTAAGGGGACATTGTGATGTTGCTCTTTCATGGTTAACACTTGTAACTGGTTTTGGAACTTCTTACAGGACAAAAAGGGTTCCAGCCAGAAGGTCCTGTGTAAGAAGGAAACTGAGGCACACCACCATTTTGACGGGGGAGGCCTGTGATGCCCTCAGTGATGTTACTGGCATCACTTCCTGCATCAATTTTGCGTTGGGGGTGTCACGTTGCTGAATTGGAGGGAAGCAGCCAAATCGCTGCTGCACCCCTAGGTGGGGGTGTTGGCCCCAGAAATTGGTATGGGGGGAGCCATGTGGGGTATTGAATGGGAGATTATTGTTTGTTGATCTTATGTACGCTATTTATGTGAGTGTATAATGTCTGTGTGTGTAGGTAGGAATCTGTAATCTGTGTGGAAGCTGAATATTTCTGTGAATGTGGTTAAGCATGGCTATGGACAGGCTGAGTAGCAAAGCCCTGTGGAACAATGGCTCTCAATAGGCTATGGACACACCCAAAGAATGGGATTTGTCACCTGAGGGCAGCCAGCAGGAAATATAGAGATTGGCCTCTGACCAGGTGACCTGCTGCATACAAGAAGAGGCCAGGAAGGAGTATAAAGAGGCCATGTGGTCGATGCCATTTTGTTCTCAGCTCAGCACTTCATCCCAGAGGCAGCACTGCAGGGATTGAAGAGCCCGGAAGACCTGTGAACCCATCCTGATCTCAGGATGTGCAATAAGAACTTTTAAACCAGCAGCTGCAACATCTCTGCTAGAGCCTGCATCGAGAACTGGGAAATTCGGTGCATGTAACGTACTGTACTTTAATAACCTTACTCTCATGCTTTTCTTTCTTGTGTTGATAAACCTTTAGTTTTAGATTCTAAAGGATTGGCCCAGCGTGATTTGTGGGTAAGATCCAGAGGGTAAATTGACCAGGGATCTGTGGCTGGTTTCTTGGAACCGGACAGGACTTGTTCGGGGTAGGTGGGATTGGGTGCTAGGACCCCCCACCTGTGTATAGGCCCGGGGCCATCTGGGGCACGGATATTGCTGGGGTGTCGGAGGGGTTTTGCTCGGGAGGCTTCAGGCAGGCAGCTGAAGCACTCTGTGGGACTGGTTCGTGGCCTGTGTGGAGAGGTCGCCAGTCGGGGGCTGTAAGGAACCCCGGATTTGAGCAATTCGCCCTGAGCGGACGCCCTTAGCTGTGCCCAGACATGGCCCGGTCTGTCACAAGTGGTCCCACTTCCAACAGGTTGAAGCTTTCTTTTAAGTAAGGCCGAGATTTTCAAAGCAGCATTGGGAATGTGGACCAATTCCCATTAGGTTGAATTGGCCTTGGTAATTCAAATCTTGTTCACAGCTTTGAACAGTTCAGCCTAAAAAAAGCAAAGACAACCTTCTGAATATGACCGAGTGTAATGTTGCCTTCCAAATCTGTAAATAGAAACAGAATCATTAACCCTGTGAGGTATAACCACTCTTTGTTCAGCTTAATCTATGTTGACTCTGAAACTTAATGATGACATTCACATTGACAGTATTGTTTGTTAATTCACTGATGGCTATTTCAGCAGAAATAGTTAGATACTATTGGACTGGTAAGGCATGGTTAGTGTACCACTTTTTAAAATTCACCATATTTTCTGACTCCTAATCTCAATTAAGAAAAAATTCCTTACTCTTAAAGGTCAGATCAGTTTTACTACAAAATACCAGCTATTAGAAGGACTAGTACAAAGTATGTCATTTCTCCAAAAATACCACGGGTTTCAAAAATCTAGTTTAATCCCCGAAGTTTCCTAATGCTGCACAAGGTATGACTTTTTACAAAAAATCAGTTAAAACTACTCAATTGTAAATAAATTTAGCAGCTGCTTGACATGAGGGTTGGTCCTAAACCGCGAAAAAATTAAATTACTTTGAACATTCAGTGCCATGTTTAATTCTAAGGCTGCTGTCAAAAGCATATTTTAAAGAAAAACATTTAAAATTAGTTATCCACCAATACAGGTACCGATACAGGATTGACAGGGGTTAACGTCACTGACATCATGTCAGAACTTCACATTGTTTTAATGGTTATTAATGCTCTGCTGCTGGAAAACAGACGGTGCCAGCTGTCAGTTAGAACGTTACCTCTCCACTGGTGAGCCTCGGCCTACAGTTGGAATGGGGGAAGGGAGGACTGTTAGATTTTCTGAGCTGCCTGAACGCCAGCTCAGATGCAGTGTGTATGGGTGGGTGGGGAGCTGCATGGAGCCATTTACAGCTCCCTGATCCCATGCCACCTGGCCCTAGAATGAGCCAAACAGACATCTGCTATAGAGCCATGTTCTGAAGACAAAGGCAGTTTTTCCTAAGCCTGATCGTCATACACAATGTTTGGACAAAAACAGGACAGGAAATGCAAAGAATCATATTCTTCCATTGACTTCAGTGGACTTTAGTTTGGTCCCAGATGACTGTTAACTGTACCAGCCCTGAGTAGTTTATTATTTGCTTTCAGTGGTGATTGTCTCTGGGCACCAATAGGGAGAAGCAGAAATGGCAGACAGCAAAAAGGAAAAATTGAGAGGACAGGGGGAGGCAAAGAAACTTTGCAATGTCAGGATGATGATGAATATGGAGCAATTAATTAGCTTTGACTACACGACATTCATTATTCATCTAGATGTGCTTGTCCCGCAGCCCCATATGGAAGATGGCTATTACTTTGCATAATACCCTTTGAATTACATTCACCATTAAGGGAGTGAAACAGATACCCAAAGGTGCAACTCATCAGTGTATTATATCAAATTAAGAGAGGCACTTTTGGGCAGGCCGTGACAAACTCACATTTAAGGTGTAATTAGATTAGGCTTTAAACGTATTATTGTTTTCAGCAGAGTAACACAACTGAAAAAAGCTAAAAGCATTTAAGCTAGTAAAGGACTGTAAAAAAAAGAACTTTACTTTTTTCCCTGCAGCCTGGAACCAAAACAGGATTGCCCAGCTAGGATAAACTGGCATTGGCCTGCGAGTGGTGCAATTGATTGGATCATGGCAGCACTGGAACATGCTGAGAGCAGTTTTGATTCTTTAGAAGGAACAGGTTGGGGGGATCTGGCTAAGTAATTTAGGCTCACATTTGTCAAGACGTATTTTTAAATGATTTATGTAAATTGGAATTGGAAAAAAGCTCTGGTGTTGAGAGTCCTTCTGGAGAAGAGACCAATGATGGCTCTTATTGCTCTTGCTTTATTGAGAGTAAATATATACAGAGATATACCTATCTCATAAAGCTGAAAGAGGTCTTGAGAAATCATTGAGTCCAGTCCCCTGTCCTAACAGCAGGACCAAGTACCATCCCTAACAGATTTGCCCCAGAACCCTAAGTGACCCTTTCAAGGGCTGAACTCCCCACCCTAGGCTTAGCAGGATACTGCTCAAACCACTAAGCTATCCCTTCCTAACAGCCTACAAAACCTGCTTAGTGAGCTCTTCAAAGGAACTAGTTTATTTACAGCCATTCCCTGCTAGCAAAAAGACCCAGGAATATATTATATGGGTCATGGGCCAGAGGAACTATGGGTCTGGTTTTTACAGTTTTGTTAATCAAAGTAACTCAGAGGAGTTACTCCCAATTTACACTGTAGAAGAGAACTAGATCTTTTATAAAGAAACCAAGAATATTTAAAGTGACCGTCATTATTTACAACTAATTTTGGAAGGGGTGTTAAACTTCTTGCTATTGTCAGGCTTTGAGTATTATGGTGCGTCTACACAATACCCTAAACTCAAAATAAGATACGCAATTTGGAAATTGCGTATTTTATTTCAATTCTATTTCAACATAGCTTATTTTGAAATTTGGTGTGTCTACACTATGCCAAATTTCAAAATGACACACTCTTTTGAGACATCCCTTAATGCTCATGGAACGAGGGTTACAGGGATGCTGAATATTTCAAAATATTTCAAAATAACAGGCGGCTTGTTAAGAAGCAGGGTAGCTATTTCGGGATACCTCCGGTATCCCGAAATAGCCGATCAGTGTACACATAGCCTTAGAGAACAGGAGGCCCATCATCCCACATCTGCAGACTGCAGAATCTATTGCTAGCCACTGTACGGGTATGTCTACACTACAGTGTAATTCGAACTAACTTAGTTCGAATTAGTTAATTCGAACTAAGCTAATTCGAACTAACGCATCCAGACTAAAAAACTAGTTCAAATTAGCGTTTTGCTAATTCGAACTAGCATGTCCACATTAAGTGGACCCTTAGCCAGGGTTAAGAATGGCCGGAAGCAGTGCCGGCAGGGCATCAGATGAGGACTTAGAGCGTGGAGCTGCTGTCTCAGGCTAGCCGAGGGCTGTGCTTAAAGGGACCCGACCCCCATACCGGACAGACAGTTCTCAGGGGTGCCCCGCTTGCAAAGCAGTCCTGGCTTGGATTGCCCGGAGTACCCACACTGGGCACATCACAGCACTCGGCCATCAGACCGGCTGCACTTGCCGCAGGCTGCCATCTGGGGAGAGGGGACAATTGCGGGGCTGCAGGAGAGGTTCCACCCCCAGAAGCCCGCAGAGCCAGCCCAGTCCTCCCCATCGGGAGCTCGTACCCCATTCCTCCCTCACCTCCTTCCACTTACCCCTCCCTAGCCCCCCTTCCTGATGTACAAAATAAAGGACAATTGTGTTCAAAAATAGAATCTCTCTTTATTGAACAAAACTGGGGGAGACTGGGAAAAGGAGGTGGGAGAGGGGAAGAGAGAGGGTGGGAGAGGGGAGGGCAACTAAAATGATCAGAAGTTTGGAACAGGTCCCATATGGAGAGAGGCTAAAGAGACTGGGACTTTTCAGCTTAGAAAAGAGGAGATGGAGGGGGGATATGATAGAGGTCTATAAAAGCATGAGTGGGGTGGAGAGGGTGCATACAGAAAAGTTCTTCATTAGTTCCCATAATAGAAGGACTAGAGGACACCAAAGGAAAGGAATGGGTAGCAGGCTTCAAACTAGTAACAGAAAGTTGTTCTTCACAAAGAAAAGAGTCAACCTGTGGAACTCCTTGCTGCAGGAGGCTGTGAAGGCTAGAACTAGAACAGAGTTTAAAGAGAAGTGAGATAAAGTGATGGAGGTTGGGTTCATGGAGTGGTAGTAGCCAGGGGGTAGGAGTGGTATCCCTGCCCAAAGTTTGTGGAAGGCTGGAGAGGGATGGCACGAGACAAATGGCTTGGTCACTGTCTTCGGTCCATCCCCTCCAGGGTCCCTAGGTTTGGCCGCTGTCAGCAGACAGGCTACTGGGCTAGATGGACCTTTGGTCTGACCCAGGACGGCCATTGTAAGCTCAGGGCTCAGGATCAGGGATCTCAGTGGACCACCTTGATTTTCATACACACCTGCTCCTGGGTGGCCAGGCTGGCAGCTCTCCTGCCCTAGACGGCCACTTTCCTGTGCCCAGTGCGGAGGTCGTGGACGAGGTCCACGATGTCCGCACTAGACCAGGCGGGCGCCCGCCTCTTGCGGTCCCGGGCAAGCTCCCAGGAGCTGCCAGCCTGGTCCCAGGAAGAGGGGGAGGGCTGGGGGGCATTGGGTGGCTGGCTTGAGCCGTGCCAGGTGCAGGGTCTGCTAGCTAGGTGCTGGCAGGTAGCCAGCCCGTTCCCCTTTTAAGGGGTCCGGGGCTGGGAGGGGGGCATACAAGTTTCCCTGGTGTTGGCCAGAGTGGCCACCAGGGAAAGCTGGGGAGGGCTAGCCTCCCACTAGTTCGAATTAAGGGGCTACGCACCCCTTAATTCGAACTAGTAAGTTCGAACTAGGCTTAGTCCTCGTAGAATGAGGTTTACCTAGTTCGAACTAAGTGCTCCTCTAGTTCGAATTAAGTTCAAACTAGCGGAGCTCTTGTGTAGCGCCTATCAAAGTTAATTCGAACTAACGTCCGTTAGTTCGAATTAACTTTTTAGTGTAGACATACCCTAAGATACTAGATGTTGGTCTATATAGCATAATCTAATTCCTGTCTTTATATTGCTATGTTCCAATATACACTGAGGTAAATGAGAATCTGGGCTTAGTTAGGCCAAGGTTTTAGGAGCTAAATGAGGTCAATGTTCAGGTTTAGATTTAAAAGTGCTGATATTTAGTGAGTTATTCTTAGAAGATTTTGGCTGTTGGAAAGTTGTTCAGAAAAAGAAACCCCTTGAGATTTTGGATCTGACTTGCAATCCATGCCGCACAGATGGATTCTGATGCCAGGATTCAAATCACATGTCTCCAAAATTTAAACAGCTTAAAATCTCGGTAACAGTGTCCACCCAACTGTATATATTTAATTCCATTTACAGTCTGATAGCATAAAAACAGAGAATACATTTTAGTTTTTTTCGCCTATATGCAATAGAAACTTGAATTATTTATTGAGTTGTAGGTACCCTGAAATGTCTGGTGGTACTTTGCAATCACTCTACAATAACAACTTTTCATATAAGTAATTGTTAGTAACTTCAGACTGACTTGTCATATGGACTATTTAAAAAAATATTTTGTGAGGGTGAGATAAGCAACTGGCATCACTACTGAGAAATATATTTTAAAAGAAAAGACACAGGTGGTCTGGTCACATGGAGCCCACTAACTTTTAAAAAATCTTGCACATAAAACTGTAATAATAAATTACTATTGTGACATATAGCATCATGGCTGTACAGTCAACCCAGGTGATTAGATGCCTAAATGTCATCATTGTCACCTATGTTTAACTGGGCCACAAAATTAGAGAGAGGGAAGATTCTCCATTGCAGCTTTAAGGCACTTGCCTAAAATTCTTTGCAATAGCTTAATATTAAAACCTTAAACTGGATTGTTTACAGTCAAATTTTGATAAGTCTTTCATGAACCACTGAAGCCACGTCTTCACTATGCGGAAGATGGATGCTACTACAATTGATCTTCTGGGGTTAAATTTAGCAGGTTTAGTAAAGACTCCCGCTGTGTGGACAGCATGGAACCTCAATTTAAGATATATTGGCATCAGCTATGTAACATATCTTCATTCGACTTTCCACTGTAGTATAGACCAGGCCAGTATTACAAGTGGAGGTAACTATTCTTTTGCATTTAATTTTATAAGTCTTTTTTTCAGCAGCTAAGCTTAAGTATTCTAAATACAATATATTTGGAAGCAGACATGTTAATTTAACTCTTTCCTTCCCCTGATAAGAGTGACTAAATATTTACCAGGTTTGAATATGGAGGATATTCCAGGAATAATTTTAAAACTAAATAATCAAATTAACCTTCTTTGCCTCCAATCTAGGAAAAAGTATTATTTCAAACTTTAGCATTTGTGTTATTGACAAAACATATATCTGTAACTAAGCTATGACTAAAATGTATACAACCTAATTTTTAATGCCCATAAATTAGTTCAGTATCAAGTGGTTTGCTATGAGACAGGAAAGTGCTCTTTTTTTTGTTGAACCATTATTTGTGTATCTATATATTGGTAGTATACCTCAAAAGGTTTACTATACTTTAATGAGATGTGGATACAAATTACTTGACAATGAATTTTAAAACTACTAGGTCAAATCCCCAGCTGGTATAAAGCAGGGTGTCTCTGCTGAAGTAATGGGGTATGCTGATTTGTGTCTGCTAAGGATCTGGTCCATTATCTAAGGGTACGTCTACACTAGCCCCCAGATCGATCTAGGGAGGCTAATGAGGGCAACCGGAATTGCAAATCAAGCCCGAGATTTAAATATCCCTCGCTTGATTTGCATGTTCCCAGCCGGTCGCCATTTTAGAAATTGACTAGCTTGAAGTAACTGCCCGTGTCTACATGCGGCAGTGAAACGGGATTCCGTAATAAAGCCCCTAAATCTAATTAGGTGATAAACCTCATTCTACAAGGAATACCACCTAATTCGATTTAGGGCTTTATTCCGGAATCCCATTTCACTGCCGCGTGTAGACGCGGGCAGTTACTTCGGGTCAATCAATTTCTAAAATGGCGACCGGCCGGGAACATGCAAATCAAGCGCACAATATTTAAATCCCGGGCTTGATTTGCAATTCCGGTCGCCCTCATTAGCCTCCTTAGATCGATCTAGGGGGCTAGTGTAGATGTACCCTAAATGATTAAACATTGTATAAAAATTGTTTCAGTTCTACTTTAGAAGAAATAATTTAGGATGTTCTAATTGAGAGGAAATAAATAACTACATACTTACCTTCTGAGTACATGACATGTATAACAAGTTGTTACAAAAACCATGGCATCATTATTTGTATCATGTCAAATCAAGTGGTATGAAAAAATCTTTCAAGCTATCCTCTGACTTAGTTCTAAAATAAAATGAGCTAAACTAATTTTTTTAACCTTTCAATATAAATAAAATAATATACAGAGAAATTATTTTCCACTTATGTCTACTGCGTATCATGTTTTATAGGTAGGTGACACAGATATTATTGACATTTAAAATTTGATAACTAATAATATACGAAATATATAACTTCACTTACGAAACTTTTCTATATTCATAGGGCTGAACTCTCAGCCATACTTTCAAAGGATGCACTTGCAAATGTATACACATCTCATTATGCCCTGTTCCAGGAATTGCATCACCAGACCCACATATTTAATGTGCAACTGGACATGTGTTCTATGCCAACATCTGTCTTCTTTGCACATGCATATATCTGGGTTTGTATATGAATGAGTGTGCAACTGGGAATTTGGCCATTAGCATATTTGTTCGAGAACAAATATACTTATGCTTATTTCTGTGTATCAGTCACAAAATTTATGTGAGTACCATCAAATGTCCTCATATATGCATGACCATGTCAGCCTCTGGTTACAGCCATACACAATGTATAAAACTTAAACATTGATTCTCCATTAGCTCCAAGAAGGTCTGTGGCTGTGGCACCAAAGATTTCTAACTTCTAACCCTGATGCTGTATGTGAGGTTTGCACCTGCAGAACTGTTCCATAACCTTTTATTTTGATGAAAAGGAAAAGATCTAGCAAGGCATCCAGCGTGCTTGGAGCTACTATAAGGTGGGTGCATAACTGGTTGGATAAACATTCCCAGAGAGTAGTTATCAGTGGTTCACAGTCATGCTGAAAGGACATAATAAGTGGGGTTCTGCAAGGATCAGGTCTGGGACCAGTTCTGTCCAGTATTTCAATCAATGATTAAATAATGGCATGATTAGATAATCGCATAGAAATCACACTTATAATAAAGTCTGTGGATGATACCAAATGAGGCGGGGTTGCAAGTACTTTGGATGATAGTATTGTAATTCAAAATGATCTGGACAAACTAGAGAAAAGGTCTGAGGTAAATAGGATGAAATTCAGTCAGAACAAATGCAAAGTACACCACTTAGGAAAGAACAATCAGTTATATACCCAGGAAGCAGTACTGCAGAAAGGGATCTGGGGGATCTCAGTAGATCATAAGGTAGATATGAGTGACACTGTTGCAAAAAAAAAAATATTATTCTTGTATGTATTAGCAGGAATGTATTTATAGGAATGAGGTAAGCAAAAAATAGAAGTAATTCTCCTTTTCTTCTCTATGCTGAGTAGGTCTTATCTAGAACATTGTGTCCAGTTCTGAACACCACATTTCAGAAAATATGTGGACAAATTGGAAAAAGTTGAATGAAGAGCAACAAAAATGATTAAAACATACCCCTAGAATGGGGTATGGCTACACTAGCCCCCTAGTTAGAACTAGGGAAGCTAATGTAGGCATTCGAAATAGCAAATAAAGCCCAGGATTTAAATATCCTGGGCTTTACTTGCATGTTCTCATCTGGTCGCCATTTTGAAATTCCACTAGTCCAAAGTAACTGCCCACAGCTACACGCGGCAGTGAAATGGTAATTCAAACTAAGTCCTTAGTTCAAATTAACTGTTACTCCTCCTGGAATGAGTTCCAAATGAAACTAGAATGAATTGTAATGAAGCTCACTCACTATCTCACAAAATCAATGTATTTCTCCAGAGCCTATCCTCCTCTCTCACCCAAACCTATGCTCACTGCTTACCTTTAAAGTGTCTTCTCTGATGTGGGAAGAATGTGGCAGCTTACACGCTGTCTCCTGGTTTTATCTAGCTTTTCCAAGTGCTTGGAAAGTTGAATCCTCCTTTTTCCAAGTTTTTTTTTAAAGTAGTGGTTCATTTTAAGGTAGAAAAATGGGAGCTAAGCCTTTAATTCTGAATTTAAGGAGTTGAAGAAATATTCTCAGAATCATTTTTCTTTCTTGTAATGGCTATTAATTAACCCATAAAACTTGATTTATTCCCTCAAATTGCATGTGATGAAAGAAGTGATAATAAAAAAATCCAAAATCCAATTTATAATATCTGAACTGTTCTTTTGTAATATGTCTAACTACTTCTTAGCATTCAGAAACTTTGATTTTTCTCCCATGAGTCTTTCGTGATAGATTCATTAAGCATTGGGTCTGTCTCAGGTTTCAGGCATGCTGGTATTTGTCTCTAAAACTAGAAAGCCACTTGAGCATTAGTTACTAATCCTTTACTATGGTAAATATAAACAGTTTGTCTAGAAATTTCAGTTAAGTGACCAAAGTCATCTGGTGAGGATTTATTTAGCCGTGTATGTAATACAAATGCACAAAACAGATACTCTAGATCTTCTTATATGTCTTGGGCTAAATCCTGAGGCCCTTAGTTACTGAATGTCAGTTCTTCTACTGATGATGGAGCTTTCCTCAGTAAAGACTGAATAAAAATTAAGTAATGGCTTCATGATTTGGCCTGTTAGAATCATACAAAGCCCGTCAACAACCCACTGATATTATACAATCACAATAGCATATTTCCAATACTCTATCCGCATTACTTACATACCAAGCAGAACGCTATGTTCTTTCAAGCAGGAAGAGTGGAAGTTTCAAAAAGTACCTTAGTAGAGCTTAAAAAAATTAGTTAAATAAAATTTATTTGGGGACCTTTTCATTATTTTCTAAATTAAAAACCAAAAAAAAAAAAAATCCTTTTTTGTTGAAAAAATTGATTTTTCCCTACCGAAAAATTTTATGCAGGGAGGCGCGGGCCGGGGCCTTTTCGTCGGCCGCCCTCCCTCGCAGGGAGGCGCGGGCTGGGGCCTTTTCGTCGGCCGCCCTCCCTCGCAGGGAGGCGCGGGCCGGGGCCTTTTCGTCGGCCGCCCTCCCTCGCAGGGAGGCGCGGGCCGGGGCCACTTTGTCGGCCGCCCTCCCTCGCAGGGAGGCGCGGGCCGGGGCCTTTTCGTCGGCCGCCCTCCCTCGCAGGGAGGCGTGGGCCGGGGCCTTTTCGTCGGCCGCCCTCCCTCGCAGGGAGGCGCGGGCCGGGGCCACTTTTCGTCGGCCGCCCTCCCTCGCAGGGAGGCGCGGGCCGGGGCCACTTTTTCGGCCGCCCTCCCTCGCAGGGAGGCGCGGGCCGGGGCCACTTTGTCGGCCGCCCTCCCTCGCAGGGAGGCGCGGGCCGGGGCCTTTTCGTCGGCCGCCCTCCCTCGCAGGGAGGCGCGGGCCGGCGCCTTGTCGTCAACCGCCCTCCCTCGCAGGGAGGCGCGGGCCGGGGCCTTTTCGTCGGCCGCCCTCCCTCGCAGGGAGGCGCGGGCCGGGGCCTTTTCGTCGGCCGCCCTCCCTCGCAGGGAGGCGCGGGCCGGGGCCTTTTCGTCGGCCGCCCTCCCTCGCAAGGAGGCGCGGTCCGGGGCCACTTTGTCGGCCGCCCTCCGTCGCAGGGAGGCGCGAGCCGGGGCCTTTTCGTCGGCCGCCCTCCCTCGCAGGGAGGCGCGGGCCGGGGCCTTTTCGTCGGCCGCCCTCCCTCGCAGGGAGGCGCGGGCCGGGGCCGCTTCGTCGGCCGCCCTCCCTCGCAGGGAGGCGCGGGCCGGGGCCACTTTGTCGGCCGCCCTCCCTCGCAGGGAGGCGCGGGCCGGGGCCTTTTCGTCGGCCGCCCTCCCTCGCAGGGAGGCGCGGGCCGGGGCCTTTTCGTCGGCCGCCCTCCCTCGCAGGGAGGCGCGGGCCGGGGCCACTTTGTCAGCCGCCCTCCCTCGCAGGGAGGCGCGGGCCGGGGCCTTTTCTTCGGCCGCCCTCCCTCGCAGGGAGGCGCGGGCCGGGGCCTTTTCGTCGGCCGCCCTCCCTCGCAGGGAGGCGCGGGCCGGGGCCTTTTCGTCGGCCGCCCTCCCTCGCAGGGAGGCGCGGGCCGGCGCCTTGTCGTCGGCCGCCCTCCCTCGCAGGGAGGCGCGGGCCGGGGCCTTTTCGTCGGCCGCCCTCCCTCGCAGGGAGGCGCGGGCCGGGGCCTTTTCGTCGGCCGCCCTCCCTCGCAGGGAGGCGCGGGCCGGGGCCTTTTCGTCGGCCGCCCTCCCTCGCAAGGAGGCGCGGGCCGGGGCCACTTTGTCGGCCGCCCTCCCTCGCAGGGAGGCGCGAGCCGGGGCCTTTTCGTCGGCCGCCCTCCCTCGCAGGGAGGCGCGGGCCGGGGCCTTTTCGTCAGCCGCCCTCCCTCGCAGGGAGGCGCGGGCCGGGGCCGCTTCGTCAGCCGCCCTCCCTCGCAGGGAGGCGCGGGCCGGGGCCGCTTCGTCGGCCGCCCTCCCTCGCAGGGAGGCGCGGGCCGGGGCCTTTTCTTCGGCCGCCCTCCCTCGCAGGGAGGCGCGGGCCGGGGCCTTTTCGTCGGCCGCCCTCCCTCGCAGGGAGGCGCGGGCCGGGGCCTTTTCGTCGGCCGCCCTCCCTCGCAGGGAGGCGCGGGCCGGGGCCTTTTCGTCGGCCGCCCTCCCTCGCAAGGAGGCGCGGGCCGGGGCCTTTTCGTCGGCCGCCCTCCCTCGCAGGGAGGCGCGGGCCGGGGCCTTTTCGTCGGCCGCCCTCCCTCGCAGGGAGGCGCGGGCCGGGGCCTTTTCGTCGGCCGCCCTCCCTCGCAGGGAGGCGCGGGCCGGGGCCTTTTCGTCGGCCGCCCTCCCTCGCAGGGAGGCGCGGGCCGGGGCCTTTTCGTCGGCCGCCCTCCCTCGCAGGGAGGCGCGGGCCGGGGCCTTTTCGTCGGCCGCCCTCCCTCGCAGGGAGGCGCGGGCCGGGGCCTTTTCGTCGGCCGCCCTCCCTCGCAGGGAGGCGCGGGCCGGGGCCTTTTCGTCGGCCGCCCTCCCTCGCAGGGAGGCGCGGGCCGGGGCCTTTTCGTCGGCCGCCCTCCCTCGCAGGGAGGCGCGGGCCGGGGCCACTTTTTCGGCCGCCCTCCCTCGCAGGGAGGCGCGGGCCGGGGCCTTTTCGTCGGCCGCCCTCCCTCGCAGGGAGGCGCGGGCCGGGGCCTTTTCGTCGGCCGCCCTCCCTTGCAGGGAGGCGCGGGCCAGGGCCTTTTCGTCGGCCGCCCTCCCTCGCAAGGAGGCGCGGGCCGGGGCCACTTTGTCGGCCGCCCTCCCTCGCAGGGAGGCGCGGGCCGGGGCCACTTTGTCAGCCGCCCTCCCTCGCAGGGAGGCGCGGGCCGGGGCCTTTTCGTCGGCCGCCCTCCCTCGCAGGGAGGCGCGGGCCGGGGCCTTTTCGTCGGCCGCCCTCCCTCGCAGGGAGGCGCGGGCCGGGGCCACTTTGTCGGCCGCCCTCCCTCGCAGGGAGGCGCGGGCCGGGGCCTTTTCTTCGGCCGCCCTCCCTCGCAGGGAGGCGTGGGCCGGGGCCTTTTCGTCGGCCGCCCTCCCTCGCAGGGAGGCGCGGGCCGGGGCCTTTTCGTCGGCCGCCCTCCCTCGCAGGGAGGCGCGGGCCGGGGCCTTTTCGTCGGCCGCCCTCCCTCGCAGGGAGGCGCGGGCCGGGGCCTTTTCGTCGGCCGCCCTCCCTCGCAGGGAGGCGCGGGCCGGGGCCTTTTCGTCGGCCGCCCTCCCTCGCAGGGAGGCGCGGGCCGGGGCCACTTTGTCGGCCGCCCTCCCTCGCAGGGAGGCGCGGGCCGGGGCCTTTTCGTCGGCCGCCCTCCCTCGCAGGGAGGCGCGGGCCGGGGCCACTTTGTCGGCCGCCCTCCCTCGCAGGGAGGCGCGGGCCGGGGCCTTTTCGTCGGCCGCCCTCCCTCGCAGGGAGGCGCGGGCCGGGGCCTTTTCGTCGGCCGCCCTCCCTCGCAGGGAGGCGCGGGCCGGGGCCACTTTTCGTCGGCCGCCCTCCCTCGCAGGGAGGCGCGGGCCGGGGCCACTTTTTCGGCCGCCCTCCCTCGCAGGGAGGCGCGGGCCGGGGCCACTTTGTCGGCCGCCCTCCCTCGCAGGGAGGCGCGGGCCGGGGCCTTTTCGTCGGCCGCCCTCCCTCGCAGGGAGGCGCGGGCCGGCGCCTTGTCGTCAACCGCCCTCCCTCGCAGGGAGGCGCGGGCCGGGGCCTTTTCGTCGGCCGCCCTCCCTCGCAGGGAGGCGCGGGCCGGGGCCTTTTCGTCGGCCGCCCTCCCTCGCAGGGAGGCGCGGGCCGGGGCCTTTTCGTCGGCCGCCCTCCCTCGCAAGGAGGCGCGGGCCGGGGCCACTTTGTCGGCCGCCCTCCGTCGCAGGGAGGCGCGAGCCGGGGCCTTTTCGTCGGCCGCCCTCCCTCGCAGGGAGGCGCGGGCCGGGGCCGCTTCGTCGGCCGCCCTCCCTCGCAGGGAGGCGCGGGCCGGGGCCACTTTGTCGGCCGCCCTCCCTCGCAGGGAGGCGCGGGCCGGGGCCTTTTCGTCGGCCGCCCTCCCTCGCAGGGAGGCGCGGGCCGGGGCCTTTTCGTCGGCCGCCCTCCCTCGCAGGGAGGCGCGGGCCGGGGCCTTTTCGTCGGCCGCCCTCCCTCGCAGGGAGGCGCGGGCCGGGGCCACT
The DNA here is from genome assembly GCF_052426305.1 of Pelodiscus sinensis. Taxonomy (NCBI): domain Eukaryota; kingdom Metazoa; phylum Chordata; order Testudines; family Trionychidae; genus Pelodiscus; species Pelodiscus sinensis. Next base: position 113,472,121 of record NC_143056.1, on the reverse strand, counting down.
TTGTCAGCCGCCCTCCCTCGCAGGGAGGCGCGGGCCGGGGCCTTTTCTTCGGCCGCCCTCCCTCGCAGGGAGGCGCGGGCCGGGGCCTTTTCGTCGGCCGCCCTCCCTCGCAGGGAGGCGCGGGCCGGGGCCTTTTCGTCGGCCGCCCTCCCTCGCAGGGAGGCGCGGGCCGGGGCCACTTTTCGTCGGCCGCCCTCCCTCGCAGGGAGGCGCGGGCCGGGGCCACTTTTTCGGCCGCCCTCCCTCGCAGGGAGGCGCGGGCCGGGGCCACTTTGTCGGCCGCCCTCCCTCGCAGGGAGGCGCGGGCCGGGGCCTTTTCGTCGGCCGCCCTCCCTCGCAGGGAGGCGCGGGCCGGGGCCTTTTCGTCGGCCGCCCTCCCTCGCAGGGAGGCGCGGGCCGGGGCCTTTTCGTCGGCCGCCCTCCCTCGCAGGGAGGCGCGGGCCGGGGCCTTTTCGTCGGCCGCACTCCCTAGCAAGGAGGCGCGGGCCGGGGCCTTTTCGTCAGCCGCCCTCCCTCGCAGGGAGGCGCGGGCCGGGGCCGCTTCGTCGGCCGCCCTCCCTCGCAGGGAGGCGCGGGCCGGGGCCACTTTGTCGGCCGCCCTCCCTCGCAAGGAGGCGCGGGCCGGGGCCTTTTCGTCAGCCGCCCTCCCTCGCAGGGAGGCGCGGGCCGGGGCCACTTTTTCGGCCGCCCTCCCTCGCAGGGAGGCGCGGGCCGGGGCCACTTTGTCGGCCGCCCTCCCTCGCAGGGAGGCGCGGGCCGGGGCCTTTTCGTCGGCCGCCCTCCCTCGCAGGGAGGCGCGGGCCGGCGCCTTGTCGTCAACCGCCCTCCCTCGCAGGGAGGCGCGGGCCGGGGCCTTTTCGTCGGCCGCCCTCCCTCGCAGGGAGGCGCGGGCCGGGGCCTTTTCGTCGGCCGCCCTCCCTCGCAGGGAGGCGCGGGCCGGGGCCTTTTCGTCGGCCGCCCTCCCTCGCAAGGAGGCGCGGGCCGGGGCCACTTTGTCGGCCGCCCTCCGTCGCAGGGAGGCGCGAGCCGGGGCCTTTTCGTCGGCCGCCCTCCCTCGCAGGGAGGCGCGGGCCGGGGCCGCTTCGTCGGCCGCCCTCCCTCGCAGGGAGGCGCGGGCCGGGGCCACTTTGTCGGCCGCCCTCCCTCGCAGGGAGGCGCGGGCCGGGGCCTTTTCGTCGGCCGCCCTCCCTCGCAGGGAGGCGCGGGCCGGGGCCTTTTCGTCGGCCGCCCTCCCTCGCAGGGAGGCGCGGGCCGGGGCCTTTTCGTCGGCCGCCCTCCCTCGCAGGGAGGCGCGGGCCGGGGCCACTTTGTCAGCCGCCCTCCCTCGCAGGGAGGCGCGGGCCGGGGCCTTTTCTTCGGCCGCCCTCCCTCGCAGGGAGGCGCGGGCCGGGGCCTTTTCGTCGGCCGCCCTCCCTCGCAGGGAGGCGCGGGCCGGGGCCTTTTCGTCGGCCGCCCTCCCTCTCAGGGAGGCGCGGGCCGGGGCCACTTTTCGTCGGCCGCCCTCCCTCGCAGGGAGGCGCGGGCCGGGGCCACTTTTTCGGCCGCCCTCCCTCGCAGGGAGGCGCGGGCCGGGGCCACTTTGTCGGCCGCCCTCCCTCGCAGGGAGGCGCGGGCCGGGGCCTTTTCGTCGGCCGCCCTCCCTCGCAGGGAGGCGCGGGCCGGGGCCTTTTCGTCGGCCGCCCTCCCTCGCAGGGAGGCGCGGGCCGGGGCCTTTTCGTCGGCCGCCCTCCCTCGCAGGGAGGCGCGGGCCGGGGCCTTTTCGTCGGCCGCACTCCCTCGCAAGGAGGCGCGGGCCGGGGCCTTTTCGTCAGCCGCCCTCCCTCGCAGGGAGGCGCGGGCCGGGGCCGCTTCGTCGGCCGCCCTCCCTCGCAGGGAGGCGCGGGCCGGGGCCGTTTCGTCGGCCACCCTCCCTCGCAGGGAGGCGCGGGCCGGGGCCTTTTCGTCGGCCGCCCTCCCTCGCAGGGAGGCGCGGGCCGGGGCCTTTTCGTCGGCCGCCCTCCCTCGCAGGGAGGCGCGGGCCGGGGCCTTTTCGTCGGCCGCCCTCCCTCGCAGGGAGGCGCGGGCCGGGGCCTTTTCGTCGGCCGCCCTCCCTCGCAGGGAGGCGCGGGCCGGGGCCTTTTCGTCGGCCGCCCTCCCTCGCAGGGAGGCGCGGGCCGGGGCCACTTTGTCGGCCGCCCTCCCTCGCAGGGAGGCGCGGGCCGGGGCCTTTTCGTCGGCCGCCCTCCCTCGCAGGGAGGCGCGGGCCGGGGCCACTTTGTCGGCCGCCCTCCCTCGCAGGGAGGCGCGGGCCGGGGCCTTTTCGTCGGCCGCCCTCCCTCGCAGGGAGGCGCGGGCCGGGGCCACTTTTCGTCGGCCGCCCTCCCTCGCAGGGAGGCGCGGGCCGGGGCCACTTTTCGTCGGCCGCCCTCCCTCGCAGGGAGGCGCGGGCCGGGGCCACTTTGTCGGCCGCCCTCCCTCGCAGGGAGGCGCGGGCCGGGGCCTTTTCGTCGGCCGCCCTCCCTCGCAGGGAGGCGCGGGCCGGGGCCACTTTTCGTCGGCCGCCCTCCCTCGCAGGGAGGCGCGGGCCGGGGCCACTTTTTCGGCCGCCCTCCCTCGCAGGGAGGCGCGGGCCGGGGCCTTTTCGTCGGCCGCCCTCCCTCGCAGGGAGGCGCGGGCCGGCGCCTTGTCGTCAACCGCCCTCCCTCGCAGGGAGGCGCGGGCCGGGGCCTTTTCGTCGGCCGCCCTCCCTCGCAGGGAGGCGCGGGCCGGGGCCTTTTCGTCGGCCGCCCTCCCTCGCAGGGAGGCGCGGGCCGGGGCCTTTTCGTCGGCCGCCCTCCCTCGCAGGGAGGCGCGGGCCGGGGCCTTTTCGTCGGCCGCCCTCCCTCGCAGGGAGGCGCGGGCCGGGGCCTTTTCGTCGGCCGCCCTCCCTCGCAGGGAGGCGCGGGCCGGGGCCTTTTCGTCGGCCGCCCTCCCTCGCAGGGAGGCGCGGGCCGGGGCCACTTTGTCGGCCGCCCTCCCTCGCAGGGAGGCGCGGGCCGGGGCCTTTTCGTCGGCCGCCCTCCCTCGCAGGGAGGCGCGGGCCGGGGCCTTTTCGTCGGCCGCCCTCCCTCGCAGGGAGGCGCGGGCCGGGGCCTTTTCGTCGGCCGCCCTCCCTCGCAGGGAGGCGCGGGCCGGGGCCACTTTGTCGGCCGCCCTCCCTCGCAGGGAGGCGCGGGCCGGGGCCTTTTCGTCGGCCGCCCTCCCTCGCAGGGAGGCGCGGGCCGGGGCCTTTTCGTCGGCCGCCCTCCCTCGCAGGGAGGCGCGGGCCGGGGCCACTTTTTCGGCCGCCCTCCCTCGCAGGGAGGCGCGGGCCGGGGCCTTTTCTTCGGCCGCCCTCCCTCGCAGGGAGGCGTGGGCCGGGGCCTTTTCGTCGGCCGCCCTCCCTCGCAGGGAGGCGCGGGCCGGGGCCTTTTCGTCGGCCGCCCTCCCTCGCAGGGAGGCGCGGGCCGGGGCCTTTTCGTCGGCCGCCCTCCCTCGCAGGGAGGCGCGGGCCGGGGCCTTTTCGTCGGCCGCCCTCCCTCGCAGGGAGGCGCGGGCCGGGGCCTTTTCGTCGGCCGCCCTCCCTCGCAGGGAGGCGCGGGCCGGGGCCACTTTGTCGGCCGCCCTCCCTCGCAGGGAGGCGCGGGCCGGGGCCTTTTCGTCGGCCGCCCTCCCTCGCAGGGAGGCGCGGGCCGGGGCCACTTTGTCGGCCGCCCTCCCTCGCAGGGAGGCGCGGGCCGGGGCCTTTTCGTCGGCCGCCCTCCCTCGCAGGGAGGCGCGGGCCGGGGCCACTTTGTCGGCCGCCCTCCCTCGCAGGGAGGCGCGGGCCGGGGCCTTTTCGTCGGCCGCCCTCCCTCGCAGGGAGGCGCGGGCCGGGGCCTTTTCTTCGGCCGCCCTCCCTCGCAGGGAGGCGCGGGCCGGGGCCTTTTCTTCGGCCGCCCTCCCTCGCAGGGAGGCGTGGGCCGGGGCCTTTTCGTCGGCCGCCCTCCCTCGCAGGGAGGCGCGGGCCGGGGCCTTTTCGTCGGCCGCCCTCCCTCGCAGGGAGGCGCGGGCCGGGGCCTTTTCGTCGGCCGCCCTCCCTCGCAGGGAGGCGCGGGCCGGGGCCTTTTCGTCGGCCGCCCTCCCTCGCAGGGAGGCGCGGGCCGGGGCCTTTTCGTCGGCCGCCCTCCCTCGCAGGGAGGCGCGGGCCGGGGCCTTTTCGTCGGCCGCCCTCCCTCGCAAGGAGGCGCGGGCCGGGGCCACTTTGTCGGCCGCCCTCCCTCGCAGGGAGGCGCGGGCCGGGGCCTTTTCGTCGGCCGCCCTCCCTCGCAGGGAGGCGCGGGCCGGGGCCGCTTCGTCGGCCGCCCTCCCTCGCAGGGAGGCGCGGGCCGGGGCCACTTTGTCGGCCGCCCTCCCTCGCAGGGAGGCGCGGGCCGGGGCCTTTTCGTCGGCCGCCCTCCCTCGCAGGGAGGCGCGGGCCGGGGCCACTTTTTCGGCCGCCCTCCCTCGCAGGGAGGCGCGGGCCGGGGCCTTTTCGTCGGCCGCCCTCCCTCGCAGGGAGGCGCGGGCCGGGGCCACTTTGTTGGCCGCCCTCCCTCGCAGGGAGGCGCGGGCCGGGGCCTTTTCGTCGGCCGCCCTCCCTCGCAGGGAGGCGCGGGCCGGGGCCACTTTGTCGGCCGCCCTCCCTCGCAGGGAGGCGCGGGCCGGGGCCACTTTGTCGGCCGCCCTCCCTCGCAAGGAGGCGCGGGCCGGGGCCACTTTGTCGGCCGCCCTCCCTCGCAGGGAGGCGCGGGCCGGGGCCTTTTCGTCGGCCGCCCTCCCTCGCAGGGAGGCGCGGGCCGGGGCCTTTTCGTCGGCCGCCCTCCCTCGCAGGGAGGCGCGGGCCGGGGCCACTTTGTCGGCCGCCCTCCCTCGCAGGGAGGCGCGGGCCGGGGCCTTTTCGTCGGCCGCCCTCCCTCGCAAGGAGGCGCGGGCCGGGGCCACTTTGTCGGCCGCCCTCCCTCGCAGGGAGGCGCGGGCCGGGGCCTTTTCGTCGGCCGCCCTCCCTCGCAGGGAGGCGCGGGCCGGGGCCTTTTCGTCGGCCGCCCTCCCTCGCAGGGAGGCGCGGGCCGGGGCCACTTTGTCGGCCGCCCTCCCTCGCAGGGAGGCGCGGGCCGGGGCCTTTTCGTCGGCCGCCCTCCCTCGCAGGGAGGCGCGGGCCGGGGCCTTTTCGTCGGCCGCCCTCCCTCGCAAGGAGGCGCGGGCCGGGGCCACTTTGTCGGCCGCCCTCCCTCGCAGGGAGGCGCGGGCCGGGGCCTTTTCGTCGGCCGCCCTCCCTCGCAGGGAGGCGCTGGCCGGGTCCTTTTCGTCGGCCGCCCTCCCTCGCAGGGAGGCGCGGGCCGGGGCCTTTTCGTCGGCCGCCCTCCCTCACAGGGAGGCGCGGGCCGGGGCCTTTTCGTCGGCCGCCCTCCCTCGCAGGGAGGCGCGGGCCGGGGCCTTTTCGTCGGCCGCCCTCCCTCGCAGGGAGGCGCGGGCCGGGTCCTTTTCGTCGGCCGCCCTCCCTCGCAGGGAGGCGCGGGCCGGGGCCGCTTCGTCGGCCGCCCTCCCTCGCAGGGAGGCGCGGGCCGGGGCCACTTTGTCGGCCGCCCTCCCTCGCAGGGAGGCGCGGGCCGGGGCCTTTTCGTCGGCCGCCCTCCCTCGCAGGGAGGCGCGGGCCGGGGCCACTTTGTCGGCCGCCCTCCCTCGCAGGGAGGCGCGGGCCGGGGCCTTTTCGTCGGCCGCCCTCCCTCGCAGGGAGGCGCGGGCCGGGGCCTTTTCGTCGGCCGCCCTCCCTCGCAAGGAGGCGCGGGCCGGGGCCACTTTGTCGGCCGCCCTCCCTCGCAGGGAGGCGCGGGCCGGGGCCTTTTCGTCGGCCGCCCTCCCTCGCAGGGAGGCGCTGGCCGGGTCCTTTTCGTCGGCCGCCCTCCCTCGCAGGGAGGCGCGGGCCGGGGCCTTTTCGTCGGCCGCCCTCCCTCGCAGGGAGGCGCGGGCCGGGGCCTTTTCGTCGGCCGCCCTCCCTCGCAGGGAGGCGCGGGCCGGGGCCGCTTCGTCGGCCGCCCTCCCTCGCAGGGAGGCGCGGGCCGGGGCCGCTTTGTCGGCCGCCCTCCCTCGCAGGGAGGCGCGGGCCGGGGCCACTTTGTCGGCCGCCCTCCCTCGCAGGGAGGCGTGGGCCGGGGCCACTTTGTCGGCCGCCCTCCCTCGCAGGGAGGCGCGGGCCGGGGCCTTTTCGTCGGCCGCCCTCCCTCGCAGGGAGGCGCGGGCCGGGGCCTTTTCGTCGGCCGCCCTCCCTCGCAGGGAGGCGCGGGCCGGGGCCTTTTCGTCGGCCGCCCTCCCTCGCAGGGAGGCGCGGGCCGGGGCCACTTTGTCGGCCGCCCTCCCTCGCAGGGAGGCGCGGGCCGGGGCCACTTTGTCGGCCGCCCTCCCTCGCAGGGAGGCGCGGGCCGGGACCACTTTGTCGGCCGCCCTCCCTCGCAGGGAGGCGCGGGCCGGGGCCGCTTCGTCGGCCGCCCTCCCTCGCAGGGAGGCGCGGGCCGGGGCCTTTTCGTCGGCCGCCCTCCCTCGCAGGGAGGCGCGGGCCGGGGCCTTTTCGTCGGCCGCCCTCCCTCGCAGGGAGGCGCGGGCCGGGGCCTTTTCGTCGGCCGCCCTCCCTCGCAGGGAGGCACGGGCCGGGGCCTTTTCGTCGGCCGCCCTCCCTCGCAGGGAGGCGCGGGCAGGGGCCTTTTCGTCGGCCGCCCTCCCTCGCAGGGAGGCGCGGGCCGGGGCCACTTTGTCGGCCGCCCTCCCTCGCAAGGAGGCGCGGGCCGGGGCCACTTTGTCGGCCGCCCTCCCTCGCAGGGAGGCGCGGGCCGGGGCCTTTTCGTCGGCCGCCCTCCCTCGCAGGGAGGCGCGGGCCGGGGCCTTTTCGTCGGCCGCCCTCCCTCGCAGGGAGGCGCGGGCCGGGGCCACTTTGTCGGCCGCCCTCCCTCGCAGGGAGGCGCGGGCCGGGGCCTTTTCGTCGGCCGCCCTCCCTCGCAAGGAGGCGCGGGCCGGGGCCACTTTGTCGGCCGCCCTCCCTCGCAGGGAGGCGCGGGCCGGGGCCTTTTCGTCGGCCGCCCTCCCTCGCAGGGAGGCGCGGGCCGGGGCCTTTTCGTCGGCCGCCCTCCCTCGCAGGGAGGCGCGGGCCGGGGCCACTTTGTCGGCCGCCCTCCCTCGCAGGGAGGCGCGGGCCGGGGCCACTTTGTCGGCCGCCCTCCCTCGCAGGGAGGCGCGGGCCGGGGCCTTTTCGTCGGCCGCCCTCCCTCGCAAGGAGGCGCGGGCCGGGGCCACTTTGTCGGCCGCCCTCCCTCGCAGGGAGGCGCGGGCCGGGGCCTTTTCGTCGGCCGCCCTCCCTCGCAGGGAGGCGCGGGCCGGGGCCTTTTCGTCGGCCGCCCTCCCTCGCAGGGAGGCGCGGGCCGGGGCCACTTTGTCGGCCGCCCTCCCTCGCAGGGAGGCGCGGGCCGGGGCCTTTTCGTCGGCCGCCCTCCCTCGCAGGGAGGCGCGGGCCGGGGCCTTTTCGTCGGCCGCCCTCCCTCGCAAGGAGGCGCGGGCCGGGGCCACTTTGTCGGCCGCCCTCCCTCGCAGGGAGGCGCGGGCCGGGGCCTTTTCGTCGGCCGCCCTCCCTCGCAGGGAGGCGCTGGCCGGGTCCTTTTCGTCGGCCGCCCTCCCTCGCAGGGAGGCGCGGGCCGGGGCCTTTTCGTCGGCCGCCCTCCCTCACAGGGAGGCGCGGGCCGGGGCCTTTTCGTCGGCCGCCCTCCCTCGCAGGGAGGCGCGGGCCGGGGCCTTTTCGTCGGCCGCCCTCCCTCGCAGGGAGGCGCGGGCCGGGGCCTTTTCGTCGGCCGCCCTCCCTCGCAGGGAGGCGCGGGCCGGGGCCGCTTCGTCGGCCGCCCTCCCTCGCAGGGAGGCGCGGGCCGGGGCCACTTTGTCGGCCGCCCTCCCTCGCAGGGAGGCGCGGGCCGGGGCCTTTTCGTCGGCCGCCCTCCCTCGCAGGGAGGCGCGGGCCGGGGCCTTTTCGTCGGCCGCCCTCCCTCGCAGGGAGGCGCGGGCCGGGGCCACTTTGTCGGCCGCCCTCCCTCGCAGGGAGGCGCGGGCCGGGGCCTTTTCGTCGGCCGCCCTCCCTCGCAGGGAGGCGCGGGCCGGGGCCTTTTCGTCGGCCGCCCTCCCTCGCAAGGAGGCGCGGGCCGGGGCCACTTTGTCGGCCGCCCTCCCTCGCAGGGAGGCGCGGGCCGGGGCCTTTTCGTCGGCCGCCCTCCCTCGCAGGGAGGCGCTGGCCGGGTCCTTTTCGTCGGCCGCCCTCCCTCGCAGGGAGGCGCGGGCCGGGGCCTTTTCGTCGGCCGCCCTCCCTCACAGGGAGGCGCGGGCCGGGGCCTTTTCGTCGGCCGCCCTCCCTCGCAGGGAGGCGCGGGCCGGGGCCTTTTCGTCGGCCGCCCTCCCTCGCAGGGAGGCGCGGGCCGGGGCCGCTTCGTCGGCCGCCCTCCCTCGCAGGGAGGCGCGGGCCGGGGCCGCTTTGTCGGCCGCCCTCCCTCGCAGGGAGGCGCGGGCCGGGGCCACTTTGTCGGCCGCCCTCCCTCGCAGGGAGGCGTGGGCCGGGGCCACTTTTTCGGCCGCCCTCCCTCGCAGGGAGGCGCGGGCCGGGGCCTTTTCGTCGGCCGCCCTCCCTCGCAGGGAGGCGCGGGCCGGGGCCTTTTCGTCGGCCGCCCTCCCTCGCAGGGAGGCGCGGGCCGGGGCCTTTTCGTCGGCCGCCCTCCCTCGCAGGGAGGCGCGGGCCGGGGCCACTTTGTCGGCCGCCCTCCCTCGCAGGGAGGCGCGGGCCGGGGCCACTTTGTCGGCCGCCCTCCCTCGCAGGGAGGCGCGGGCCGGGACCACTTTGTCGGCCGCCCTCCCTCGCAGGGAGGCGCGGGCCGGGGCCGCTTCGCCGGCCGCCCTCCCTCGCAGGGAGGCGCGGGCCGGGGCCTTTTCGTCGGCCGCCCTCCCTCGCAGGGAGGCGCGGGCCGGGGCCTTTTCGTCGGCCGCCCTCCCTCGCAGGGAGGCGCGGGCCGGGGCCTTTTCGTCGGCCGCCCTCCCTCGCAGGGAGGCACGGGCCGGGGCCTTTTCGTCGGCCGCCCTCCCTCGCAGGGAGGCGCGGGCAGGGGCCTTTTCGTCGGCCGCCCTCCCTCGCAGGGAGGCGCGGGCCGGGGCCACTTTGTCGGCCGCCCTCCCTCGCAAGGAGGCGCGGGCCGGGGCCACTTTGTCGGCCGCCCTCCCTCGCAGGGAGGCGCGGGCCGGGGCCTTTTCGTCGGCCGCCCTCCCTCGCAGGGAGGCGCGGGCCGGGGCCTTTTCGTCGGCCGCCCTCCCTCGCAGGGAGGCGCGGGCCGGGGCCACTTTGTCGGCCGCCCTCCCTCGCAGGGAGGCGCGGGCCGGGGCCTTTTCGTCGGCCGCCCTCCCTCGCAAGGAGGCGCGGGCCGGGGCCACTTTGTCGGCCGCCCTCCCTCGCAGGGAGGCGCGGGCCGGGGCCTTTGCGTCGGCCGCCCTCCCTCGCAGGGAGGCGCGGGCCGGGGCCTTTTCGTCGGCCGCCCTCCCTCGCAGGGAGGCGCGGGCCGGGGCCACTTTGTCGGCCGCCCTCCCTCGCAGGGAGGCGCGGGCCGGGGCCTTTTCGTCGGCCGCCCTCCCTCGCAGGGAGGCGCGGGCCGGGGCCTTTTCGTCGGCCGCCCTCCCTCGCAAGGAGGCGCGGGCCGGGGCCACTTTGTCGGCCGCCCTCCCTCGCAGGGAGGCGCGGGCCGGGGCCTTTTCGTCGGCCGCCCTCCCTCGCAGGGAGGCGCGGGCCGGGGCCGCTTCGTCGGCCGCCCTCCCTCGCAGGGAGGCGCGGGCCGGGGCCACTTTGTCGGCCGCCCTCCCTCGCAGGGAGGCGCGGGCCGGGGCCTTTTCGTCGGCCGCCCTCCCTCGCAGGGAGGCGCGGGCCGGGGCCTTTTCGTCGGCCGCCCTCCCTCGCAGGGAGGCGCGGGCCGGGGCCACTTTGTCGGCCGCCCTCCCTCGCAGGGAGGCGCGGGCCGGGGCCTTTTCGTCGGCCGCCCTCCCTCGCAGGGAGGCGCGGGCCGGGGCCTTTTCGTCGGCCGCCCTCCCTCGCAAGGAGGCGCGGGCCGGGGCCACTTTGTCGGCCGCCCTCCCTCGCAGGGAGGCGCGGGCCGGGGCCTTTTCGTCGGCCGCCCTCCCTCGCAGGGAGGCGCTGGCCGGGTCCTTTTCGTCGGCCGCCCTCCCTCGCAGGGAGGCGCGGGCCGGGGCCTTTTCGTCGGCCGCCCTCCCTCACAGGGAGGCGCGGGCCGGGGCCTTTTCGTCGGCCGCCCTCCCTCGCAGGGAGGCGCGGGCCGGGGCCTTTTCGTCGGCCGCCCTCCCTCGCAGGGAGGCGCGGGCCGGGGCCGCTTCGTCGGCCGCCCTCCCTCGCAGGGAGGCGCGGGCCGGGGCCGCTTTGTCGGCCGCCCTCCCTCGCAGGGAGGCGCGGGCCGGGGCCACTTTGTCGGCCGCCCTCCCTCGCAGGGAGGCGTGGGCCGGGGCCACTTTTTCGGCCGCCCTCCCTCGCAGGGAGGCGCGGGCCGGGGCCTTTTCGTCGGCCGCCCTCCCTCGCAGGGAGGCGCGGGCCGGGGCCTTTTCGTCGGCCGCCCTCCCTCGCAGGGAGGCGCGGGCCGGGGCCTTTTCGTCGGCCGCCCTCCCTCGCAGGGAGGCGCGGGCCGGGGCCACTTTGTCGGCCGCCCTCCCTCGCAGGGAGGCGCGGGCCGGGGCCACTTTGTCGGCCGCCCTCCCTCGCAGGGAGGCGCGGGCCGGGACCACTTTGTCGGCCGCCCTCCCTCGCAGGGAGGCGCGGGCCGGGGCCGCTTCGTCGGCCGCCCTCCCTCGCAGGGAGGCGCGGGCCGGGGCCTTTTCGTCGGCCGCCCTCCCTCGCAGGGAGGCGCGGGCCGGGGCCTTTTCGTCGGCCGCCCTCCCTCGCAGGGAGGCACGGGCCGGGGCCTTTTCGTCGGCCGCCCTCCCTCGCAGGGAGGCACGGGCCGGGGCCTTTTCGTCGGCCGCCCTCCCTCGCAGGGAGGCGCGGGCAGGGGCCTTTTCGTCGGCCGCCCTCCCTCGCAGGGAGGCGCGGGCCGGGGCCTTTTCGTCGGCCGCCCTCCCTCGCAGGGAGGCACGGGCCGGGGCCTTTTCGTCGGCCGCCCTCCCTCGCAGGGAGGCGCGGGCCGGGGCCACTTTTTCGGCTGCCCTCCCTCGCAGGGAGGCGCGGGCCGGGGCCTTTTCGTCGGCCGCCCTCCCTCGCAGGGAGGCGCGGGCCGGGCCCTTTTCGTCGGCCGCCCTCCCTCGCAGGGAGGCACGGGCCGGGGCCTTTTCGTCGGCCGCCCTCCCTCGCAGGGAGGCGCGGGCCGGGGCCACTTTTTCGGCTGCCCTCCCTCGCAGGGAGGCGCGGGCCGGGGCCTTTTCGTCGGCCGCCCTCCCTCGCAGGGAGGCGCGGGCCGGGGCCACTTTGTCGGCCGCCCTCCCTCGCAGGGAGGCGCGGGCCGGGGCCTTTTCGTCGGCCGCCCTCCCTCGCAGGGAGGCGCGGGCCGGGGCCTTTTCGTCGGCCGCCCTCCCTCGCAGGGAGGCGCGGGCCGGGGCCTTTTCGTCGGCCGCCCTCCCTCGCAGGGAGGCGCGGGCCGGGGCCTTTTCGTCGGCCGCCCTCCCTCGCAGGGAGGCGTGGGCCGGGGCCTTTTCGTCGGCCGCCCTCCCTCGCAGGGAGGCGCGGACCGGGGCCGCTTCGTCGGCCGCACTCCCTCGCAGGGAGGCGCGGGCCGGGGCCACTTTGTCGGCCGCCCTCCCTCGCAGGGAGGCGCGGGCCGGGGCCACTTTGTCGGCCGCCCTCCCTCGCAGGGAGGCGCGGGCCGGGGCCACTTTGTCGGCCGCCCTCCCTCGCAGGGAGGCGCGGGCCGGGGCCGCTTCGTCGGCCGCCCTCCCTCGCAGGGAGGCGCGGGCCGGGGCCTTTTCGTCGGCCGCCCTCCCTCGCAGGGAGGCGCGGGCCGGGGCCTTTTCGTCGGCCGCCCTCCCTCGCAGGGAGGCGCGGGCCGGGGCCTTTTCGTCGGCCGCCCTCCCTCGCAGGGAGGCGCGGGCCGGCGCCTTGTCGTCAACCGCCCTCCCTCGCAGGGAGGCGCGGGCCGGGGCCTCTTCGTCGGCCGCCCTCCCTCGCAGGGAGGCGCGGGCCGGGGCCTTTTCGTCGGCCGCCCTCCCTCGCAGGGAGGCGCGGGCCGGGGCCTTTTCGTCGGCCGCCCTCCCTCGCAGGGAGGCGCGGGCCGGGGCCTTTTCGTCGGCCGCCCTCCCTCGCAGGGAGGCGCGGGCCGGCGCCTTGTCGTCAACCGCCCTCCCTCGCAGGGAGGCGCGGGCCGGGGCCTTTTCGTCGGCCGCCCTCCCTCGCAGGGAGGCGCGGGCCGGGGCCTTTTCGTCGGCCGCCCTCCCTCGCAGGGAGGCACGGGCCGGGGCCTTTTCGTCGGCCGCCCTCCCTCGCAAGGAGGCGCAGGCCGGGGCCTTTTCGTCGGCCGCCCTCCCTCGCAGGGAGGCGCGGGCAGGGGCCTTTTCGTCGGCCGCCCTCCCTCGCAGGGAGGCGCGGGCCGGGGCCTTTTCGTCGGCCGCCCTCCCTCGCAGGGAGGCGCGGGCCTGGGCCTTTTCGTCGGCCGCCCTCCCTCGCAGGGAGGCGCGGGCCGGGGCCGCTTCGTCGGCCGCCCTCCCTCGCAGGGAGGCGCGGGCCGGGGACTTTTCGTCGGCCGTCCTCCCTCGCAGGGAGGCGCGGGCCGGGGCCTTTTCGTCGGCCGCCCTCCCTCGCAGGGAGGCGCGGGCCTGGGCCTTTTCGTCGGCCGCCCTCCCTCGCAGGGAGGCGCGGGCCGGGGCCGCTTCGTCGGCCGCCCTCCCTCGCAGGGAGGCGCGGGCCGGGGACTTTTCGTCGGCCGTCCTCCCTCGCAGGGAGGCGCGGGCCGGGGCCTTTTCGTCGGCCGCCCTCCCTCGCAGGGAGGCGCGGGCCGGGGCCTATTCGAGGAGTAACGAGGAGTAACGGTAGTTCGGAATAGGAAGTCTAATCCGAACTACCTAGTTCGTGCCGCGTGTAGCCACTGGCACGGAGTCCGAACTAGCGAACATTTAATAATGGCGGTGCCCGGCAATATGCAAATGATGCCCGGGAAATTCAAATCCCGGGCTTCATTTGCAACTCCGGTTGCCTACATTAACCACCCTAGTTCGAACTAGGGAGATAGTGTAGACATACCCTCTCATCTTACCCAAAGTCTTCCAATGGTCTTTTCCCTTATTTCAGGCTGGTGTGATGAACAATCTTGCTGGTTTTTTACGTATGGTTGAATTCCTCGAACTTTTCTCACCTGCTGGTCCTTTCTGAGCATTTCATCTGCTTCCATGACTGTCCTCCAGTCATACAAGTTACCCCACCAAGTCTCTCTTCTTCCAATCACATTCTAGTTCCCATTCTTTCCTGTTTGTTTCCCAGACTTCTTCCGTTCATATACATGTACCTCAGATAACTAGCCAATTGTCTTTCTTTCTCTGTATGAATCATGAGTCTTTCTCTCTTCTGCCCTTCTTCTTATTTTTCCTTCTGGTATTCTACTTACTTCCCAAAGGCTTAGGTCTCCATCCCCTGGATAACCTAATTTAAAGGCCTCCTCACTAAGTTGGCAAGCCTGGCTGTGAAGATGATCTTCCCTCTCTTTGGGTTCGTCTACACTGGCCCCTTTTCCGGAAGGGGCATGTAAATTTCACCTATCGTAGTAGGGAAATCCACGGGGGATTTAAATATCCCCTGCGGCATTTAAATAAAAATGTCCGCCGCTTTTTTCCTACTTCGAAGTAGGAATAAGAGCCTCCGGAAAAGGGCGCTTTTTCCGGAGGATCGGGGCCAGTATAGACGCTCTTTTCCGGCTTTTTTAAAAGCCGGAAAAAAGCGGCGGACATTTTTATTTAAATGCCGCGGGGGATATTTAAATCCCCCGCGGATTTCCCTACTACGATAGGTGAAATTTACATGCCCCTTCCGGAAAAGGGGCCAGTGTAGACGTAGCCTTTGTGTTTTATATCCTGTCTCTTATTAACAATTCCTGGTACAACATCCCACGATCGAAGACTACAAAGCCCTCTCTCCATCCTCATTGTGGTCCCTTTCCCTCGCAAGACAGTGAAGCCTGAAGGATATAATCAAGTAGCTGCACTCATACACCATTGTAGGTCATTTCAGCTTGAGGGTCAAGGTGAAGTCCCTGCTGTTACCTTCTCTTTCAGTCTGGCACAGTCTGCAGGAAGCTGTAGAGTCTCAAGAACCTATCTATTTGGGTTTCAGTTAAGTTTTTTTTATTGTTATATGCACCAAAGCAAGCTCAGTTATGCACCATCAATACATACGTTTACCAGTTGTGGGTGATTGTGGGCTGTCTGCTTATCAGTTTGGTGGCATCTACATCTCTTCTGGAGGGCTGTTCAAGCATTTCGCTTCCAGGGAACACTCGTCAGAGAGTTCTTCACTTTTGCAGCTGCTTTGTCTTAGCACAGTTGCACTGCATGCTTCTAAGCAGTGCAATGAATTTCTTCAGAAAAGGCAGTGAGCATTTGCCAGTCTTACTCAGAGCTAGCATTCAACTTCACGATTAAACTAGTGACAATGTGCATAATATAAGCCTCCACTTTGTATTGTATGTTATTTCTTGCTTAAATAGAAATTCTGTATAAACTGTGTTGTATCACCAGGATTATTAATGACATCATCATCAAATACTTCTAAAATTGACTTTGACAGTGACTAGTTTATAAGGTGTATTGTATGTCCATGTATGCCAGAGATGTTGTGTTTTGCAAAGTTTTCATGTGTGTTGTCATTATGGATTTGCTGATGAGTCTGGCAAACCAAGCTCCTCCACTTTCACTATATAAATCCATTGACATCTTGAAAACTGTATGCCGTTCTGGGCACCCAGTCTCAAATAAGCTAATTTGAAATTGAAAAAGCAATAGAGACCAGTAACCAAAATGATTAAGGGCATGGAATGCGATTCCATATCAGGAGAGATGAAAAAAACATTTTCAAGTTGGAAAAAGATGACTGAGAGGGGCTGTAAAATCTTGGCTGATGTGAAGAAAGTGAATAAGGAAATGTTATATATCCTTTCTCTTAACCCAAAAACCAGGGGTTACTGAATTACATTAATAGGCATCAATTTAAAACTATCAAAAGAAAGTACTTCTTCAGACTGCACAGCCAGCTTTAGAAACTCCTTGTCAGAGGATGTTGTAAAGTCTAAAACTATCACAGAATTAAAAAAAGAACTAGGTAAGTTCATGTAAGCTTTGTCTGTTATGTTCATGATTAGCCAGGGTGGGCAGGGATGCAATAACATGCACTGACTGTTGAAAGTCTTTGTTGGCTAGAGGCTAGAAGCTAGAAGTGGACAACCAGGAATGGATCACTCAATGATTACCTGTTGTGTTCTTTCCCTTTGAAGCACCTGGTATTGGCCACTGTCAGAAGACAAGATACTGGACTACATGGATCATTGGTCTGAGCAGTGTGGCCATTCTTATGTAAGAATTAATTATTATAATTAAAATACGTAGTACAGGAACTCCTCAAGGTAATGACCTCTCCAGACAGAAAGTATGTGACAAAATGACCTTCACAAACTATACATTTTTAAAAACTTGGCCTACTAGGAAACATATGTGTTTCCCAGTCACAAATCAAACATTCTGAAGCCAAGTCACTAAAACATAGACCAAGAAACAAATGTCTCTTTAACATGTTAGAACAAGAAGCAATGGGCTTAAACTGCAGCAAGGGAGGTTTAGGTTGGACATTAGGGAAAAGTTCCTAACTGTCAGGTTAGTCAAACACTGGAAGAAATTGCCCAGGGAGGTTGTAGAATCTCCATCTCTGGCGATATTTAAGAGTAGGTTAGATAAATGTCTATCAGGGATGGTCTAGACAGTAATTGGTCCTGCCATGGGAGCAGGGGACTGGACTCAATGACCTCTCGAGGTCCCTTCCAGTCCTAGTATTCTATGATTCTATGTCCCTCCCTTCTTCCTACACCGTACCTCACACTTGTTGTCATTGATCAGCGGAGACAAAGATTTCAGACTTGCTTTCATGTGAGATCACCTCCCACCCCTGTGGATCTGGGGGCAGAAAGTACTTCACTCTTTCCTCCAGCTTTTTGCATTCACTCCGTCGCTCTGTCACCCATGGCCCTGCATTTTCAACTTCTGATGCCACCGGCTCAGATACAGTGCACCCTCTGCAAGTCAATATCTTAAGGCAGCACCAGTCATACAGGTGGGCCACCTACTACCATGAACTCCCAGGAAAGACAGGGGCCCGGGTACACTGCACTGCAGGACAGATATGTGCACTGCCAGATACTCATGGGGAGCAGTGTGCCAAACGACAAGTTTTCCCAGGGTGTCATTTTCCCTAAGGTTAGCTCTGCTGCAGGTTCCTCCCAGATCTCAGAGATTTCAGTTTTCAGTGGGCAAGCCCTTACTGATAGTGTGAACTGGGAAGTCTCTTCAAGAGAAACATTGTCTCACAACCAGATTCAGAACTTAGACCAGATTTTTAGAGAGTGCAGCTCTAATAGTCACTGTAGAGTTTAATCAAACATTAGTTTAAAAGAGGGGAGTGGGCAGGTAGGATAGTGCCTGTGACTCTTAGACAAAGTCTACACCAACAAGGAACACACAAGTTCGCCCTCCTCCCTTTCAATCACTTTCCACTGGGATCAGGCATCCAAATCGCTTGCTTAGCAAGCGCAGATCTGTTGCCCCCTTAGCAGTGAAAGAGGTCCTGGGGCTCAAGCAGTTAGGGTATGTCTACACTACCCTCCTAGTATCATTTAACGAGGAGTAACGAGGAAGCCTAGTTCGAACTACCTAGTTTGTGCCCCGTGTAGCCGCGCTGCACGGGGTTCGAACCAGCGGGGTTTTAAAAATGGCGGCTCCCCGCTTATGCAAATGAAGCCCGGGAAATTCAAATCCCGGGCTTCATTTGCAAGTGCAGTATGCCTACATTACCCCGCTAGTTCGAACTAGCGGGGTAGTGTAGACATACCCTTAGGTACTGTGCTCAGGCAGGTTTTTCATTTTATAACTGATGTGGGAACACAAGCTCCTGGGCCTATGTACTGCCAGACTTAGACATATGAAGGCTCATTGCAAGTAGAAGTTAAATGCCAGGGCTGAATAAATTAAATGAAAAAAACAAAACTGCATTGGTCATACAACTTACTCCAATGCAGAATCTTAGATTAGCGTCGATTAAACATGAGCAAGCTTTTCACTTTCATAATTGATGAGGGAAACGCATGTCCTGGGACTATGAACTGCCAAGCTTAGATATACCAAGGCTCAGTACCTGCAGAAGTTAAGTGCGAGGACTGGCCATCAATCAGAACAGGCTAAGTACAGTTCTGCTTCCCTCTACTCATACTATAAGTGGAACATTTCATTACCCCTGCTCTCAGTAAAGAGATTTTTAACTCAATACTGGCCAAAAGTGATCTCTTGGGCAACAAAGATCTGTCTGCTGGACACCTACCCAGAGTAGTTGTGTTTCTGTAAATACAGCCAGGTCCTAAAACCTTCCTCCCACCCTTTGGTTTATCACTAGCTGTCACAGGAGAGCTCCTTATAAATCATAATTTGAAAGTATTAGGTCGGACAATATCACTGAAATAATTGTGCCAATATTATCATAAAAAGCAAGAGCTGTGTGAAGAAGCTAATCTTTCATCGTACATTTCAAACTTATGTATTTTCAGGCATGTGTATTTTACCCTGCACATGCTTTAAAAGTGTATTAATGCTTCAGTTTCAATGGGGAAATTCAGGGAGATGAGGTCTTACATTTTCCCCAAAGAGGGAACATAGAGAAATCCCATTATGTAGGTTAAAGATGTCTTCACACATATAGCCAGGCTTATGTGAAGGCTGAGGACAGTAGCTCTGTACAGATAGGTACCAATGATATAGGGAATGGTAGGAGAGAGTTCCTGGAGTCCAAATTTAGGCTGCTAGGTACAAGATTGAAATCCATGACTTTCATGATAGCATTCTCTGAAATATTTCCAGTTCCACACTCTGGGCCAGTTAGGTAGGTAGAACTGAAGGGTCTTAATCTGTAGATGAGACAAAGATGTAGGGAGAAGGGGTTTCAACTTAACAGGAACTGGGGACCCTGGTGGGAGTTTTTCTTCCTTGCCAGAGGTTGCTGTGAAAGCCAAGGCACTAAGAATTTTTTAAAACCCCTAAATTCTGGGAGAGTGGATCCACCCATGTTATCTAGGATGGAAAGGGATGAAGCCCTTAGCCTCTGTTTGTCAGAAGATGGGAATGGGCAACAGGGAGGGAAAACTTAATGATTACCTGGTCTGGTCATTCTCTCGGAAGCACATGGCACTACCCAGTATGAGCACGCACTCTGAACCACCTGCCAGATGACACGGACCTGCCATTGACCACTGCCAGATGACACGATGCTGGATAGCTGGACCCTTGGTATGACAAATATGGCCCTTGTGTTCCAATGATCTTATGTTCTATTATTGTGTTGCCATGGTAAGCATGTTCTAGCATCTCTTGTACCCTAACTGAAATTCCCCAAATACACAGGCTCCGACAACATGGATACTGTTGCCCCCACAATAAAGATCCTGTCTACTGGACACGGTTGCCCTGGTGGCCAAGGCCTGAGCAGCAACCTTCCCTCCTCCTCAATCTCTTCTCCCCTTTCTGTGCTGGGACCCATTCAGACCGGAAGTGCGCAACCTCTGGCCCCTGGAGCCAGGGCTTTACACTTCCCATCTTAGCATTTAGGGGGCAGGTGGTGCTGCTGCTGCTGCCAATCAATGCTTGGCGAGTCCCCACCAGAGATAGGCAGAGAGACACTGGATGTGAGAGATTAGAATACCCCAGTGTGGGGAGCAGCTGTGCACCATGGCATGAGAGAGCATGGGGGCATCCCCTGCATTCCAGTACATGGGCTAGCATTGGAAGGAAGGTTTCTTATAAAATAATTAATTACAATAATAGAAATATTTACTACGGGAACTCCCTTCTCCAGATTGTGAGAATGTGACATTATGACCTTCACAAATGATGCATTTTCAAAAATTGGGCCTACTAGTCTAGATTTCCCAGTCACAAAACTAGCATTCTGGAGCCAAGACACTAAAACATAGTCCAACAAACAAATATTCCTTTAACATGTCCCTCCCTTCTCCCTCCACCATAGCCCACTCACAGTTGTTGGAATCGTCAGTGGAGATGAAGAATTCAGAGGTGCTTTCATGTAAGATCATGGGGGCAGGAGGTCTTTCATTCATTCCTCCCGCTGTTTGCCGTTTCCTCCATCACCAATAGCCCAGCATCACCAACTTCTGAAGCTACCTGCTACTGTGTTCTGTGTAAGTTGGTCTCTTGAAGCAGAGCTGACCTTAGGGGTGGGCCACCTACCTGGGTGACTGCCCAGGGAAGCCAGTGGCCAGGGTGAACTTGCAGCAGCACAAGGATAAGAACATAAGAATGGCCATACTGAGACAAACCAAAGGTCTATCTAGCACTGTATCCTGTCTTCTGACAGTGGCCCCAAAGCCGGGAGACCCAGAGGGAATGAAAAGAAGAGATAGTCATCAAGTGAGTCCTCTTCTGTCACCCATTCCTAGCATTTGACAAACAGATGCTAGTGACATTGTTCCTACCCATCCTGGTTGATAGCCCTTGATTGACCTACTCTCCATGAATTTATCTAGTTAGATCTGCAGTGACAGGGACCCACAGGGAAGCAAAAGTATAGTTTGCTCAGGTGCTCTTTTCCCTGACCACATTTTAGATGTACGAAGGCTCATCCCCAGTAGAAGTTAAGAGTTGGGACTGACCCTTGAATCAGAACAGGCTAAGTACAGTTCTGCGTCCTTCTACTCATACAATAAGCAGAACATTTCATTACCCCTGCTCTCAGTAAAGAGATTTGTAACTCAGTATTGGCCAAAAGTGATCTCTTGGGCAACAAAGATCTGTCTGCTGGACACCTACCCAGAATAGGTGTGTTCATCTAAATACAGCCTGATCCTAAAACCTTGCTCCGGCCCTTTGGTTTATCACTAGCTGTCACAGGAGAGCTCCTTATAAATCATAATTTGAAAGTATTCGGTTAGACAATATCACTGAAATAATTGTGCCAATATTATCATAAAAAGCAACAGCTGTGTGAAGAAGCTAATCTTTCATCGTACATTTCAAACTTATGTATTTTCAGGCATGTGTATTTTACCCTGCACATGCTTTAAAAGTGTATTAATGCTTCAGTTTCAATGGGGAAATTCAGGGAGATGAGGTCTTACATTTTCCCCAAAGAGGGAACATAGAGAAATCCCATTATGTAGGTTAAAGATGTCTTCACACATATAGCCAGGCTTATGTGAAGGCTGAGGACAGTAGCTCTGTACAGGTAGGTACCAATGATATAGGGAATGGTAGGAGAGAGTTCCTGGAGTCCAAATTTAGGCTGCTAGGTACAAGATCGAAATCCATGACTTTCATGGTAGCATTCTCTGAAATATTTCCAGTTCCACACTCTGGGCCAGTTAGGTACGTGGAACTGCAGGGTCTTAAACTGTAGATGAGACAAAGATGTAGGGAGAAGGGGTTTCAACTTAACAGGAACTGGGGACCCTGGTGGGAGTTTTTCTTCCTTGCCAGAGGTTGCTGTGAAAGCCAAGGCACTAAGAATTTTTTAAAACCCCTAAATTCTGGGAGCGTGGATCCACCCATGTTATCTAGGATGGGCAGGGATGAAGCCCTTAGCCTCTGTTTGTCAGAAGATGGGAATGGGCAACAGGGAGGGAAAACTTAATGATTACCTGGTCTGGTCATTCTCTCGGAAGCACATGGCACTACCCAGTATGAGCATGCACTCTGAACCACCTGCCAGATGACACGGACCTGCCGTTGACCACTGCCAGATGACACGATGCTGGATAGCTGGACCCTTGGTATGACAAATATGGCCCTTGTGTTCCAATGATCTTATGTTCTATTATTGTGTTGCCATGGTAAGCATGTTCTAGCATCTCTTGCACCCTAACTGAAATTCCCCAAATACACAGGCTCCGACAACATGGATACTGTTGCCCCCACAATAAAGATCCTGTCTACTGGACACGGTTGCCCTGGTGGCCAAGACCTGAGCAGCAACCTTCCCTCCTCCTCAATCTCTTCTCTCCTTTCTGTGCTGGGACCCATTCAGACCGGAAGTGCGCAACCTCTGGCCCCTGGAGCCAAGGCTTTACACTTCCCATCTTGGCATTTAGGGGGCAGGTGGTGCTGCTGCTGCTGCCAATCAATGCTTGGCGAGTCCCCGCCAGAGAGAGGCAGAGAGACACTGGATGTGAGAGATTAGAATACCCCAGTGTGGGGAGCAGCTGTGCACCATGGCATGAGAGAGCATGGGGGCATCCCCTGCATTCCAGTACATGGGCTAACATTGGAAGGAAGGTTTCTTATAAAATAATTAATTACAATAATAGAAATATTTACTACGGGAACTCCCTTCTCCAGATTGTGAGGATGTGACATTTTGACCTTCACAAATGATGCATTTTCAAAAATTGGGCCTACTAGTCTAGATTTCCCAGTCACAAAACTAGCATTCTGGAGCCAAGACACTAAAACATAGTCCAACAAACAAATATTCCTTTAACATGTCCCTCCCTTCTCCCTCCACCATAGCCCACTCACAGTTGTTGGAATCGTCAGTGGAGATGAAGAATTCAGAGGTGCTTTCATGTAAGATCATGGGGGCAGGAGGTCTTTCATTCATTCCTCCCGCTGTTTGCCGTTTCCTCCATCACCAATAGCCCAGCATCACCAACTTCTGAAGCTACCTGCTACTGTGTTCTGTGTAAGTTGGTCTCTTGAAGCAGAGCTGACCTTAGGGGTGGGCCACCCAACTGGGTGACTGCCCAGGGAAGCCAGTGGCCAGGGTGAACTTGCAGCAGCACAAGGATAAGAACATAAGAATGGCCATACTGAGACAAACCAAAGGTCTATCTAGCACTGTATCCTGTCTTCTGACAGTGGCCCCAAAGCCGGGAGACCCAGAGGGAATGAAAAGAAGAGATAGTCATCAAGTGAGTCCTCTTCTGTCACCCATTCCTAGCATTTGACAAACAGATGCTAGTGACATTGTTCCTACCCATCCTGGTTGATAGCCCTTGATTGACCTACTCTCCATGAATTTATCTAGTTAGATCTGCAGTGACAGGGACCCACAGGGAAGCAAAAGTATAGTTTGCTCAGGTGCTCTTTTCCCTGACCACATTTTAGATGTACGAAGGCTCATCCCCAGTAGAAGTTAAGAGTTGGGACTGACCCTTGAATCAGAACAGGCTAAGTACAGTTCTGCGTCCTTCTACTCATACAATAAGCAGAACATTTCATTACCCCTGCTCTCAGTAAAGAGATTTGTAACTCAGTATTGGCCAAAAGTGATCTCTTGGGCAACAAAGATCTGTCTGCTGGACACCTACCCAGAATAGGTGTGTTCATCTAAATACAGCCTGATCCTAAAACCTTGCTCCGGCCCTTTGGTTTATCACTAGCTGTCACAGGAGAGCTCCTTATAAATCATAATTTGAAAGTATTCGGTTAGACAATATCACTGAAATAATTGTGCCAATATTATCATAAAAAGCAACAGCTGTGTGAAGAAGCTAATCTTTCATCGTACATTTCAAACTTATGTATTTTCAGGCATGTGTATTTTACCCTGCACATGCTTTAAAAGTGTATTAATGCTTCAGTTTCAATGGGGAAATTCAGGGAGATGAGGTCTTACATTTTCCCCAAAGAGGGAACATAGAGAAATCCCATTATGTAGGTTAAAGATGTCTTCACACATATAGCCAGGCTTATGTGAAGGCTGAGGACAGTAGCTCTGTACAGGTAGGTACCAATGATATAGGGAATGGTAGGAGAGAGTTCCTGGAGTCCAAATTTAGGCTGCTAGGTACAAGATCGAAATCCATGACTTTCATGGTAGCATTCTCTGAAATATTTCCAGTTCCACACTCTGGGCCAGTTAGGTACGTGGAACTGCAGGGTCTTAAACTGTAGATGAGACAAAGATGTAGGGAGAAGGGGTTTCAACTTAACAGGAACTGGGGACCCTGGTGGGAGTTTTTCTTCCTTGCCAGAGGTTGCTGTGAAAGCCAAGGCACTAAGAATTTTTTAAAACCCCTAAATTCTGGGAGCGTGGATCCACCCATGTTATCTAGGATGGGCAGGGATGAAGCCCTTAGCCTCTGTTTGTCAGAAGATGGGAATGGGCAACAGGGAGGGAAAACTTAATGATTACCTGGTCTGGTCATTCTCTCGGAAGCACATGGCACTACCCAGTATGAGCATGCACTCTGAACCACCTGCCAGATGACACGGACCTGCCGTTGACCACTGCCAGATGACACGATGCTGGATAGCTGGACCCTTGGTATGACAAATATGGCCCTTGTGTTCCAATGATCTTATGTTCTATTATTGTGTTGCCATGGTAAGCATGTTCTAGCATCTCTTGCACCCTAACTGAAATTCCCCAAATACACAGGCTCCGACAACATGGATACTGTTGCCCCCACAATAAAGATCCTGTCTACTGGACACGGTTGCCCTGGTGGCCAAGACCTGAGCAGCAACCTTCCCTCCTCCTCAATCTCTTCTCTCCTTTCTGTGCTGGGACCCATTCAGACCGGAAGTGCGCAACCTCTGGCCCCTGGAGCCAAGGCTTTACACTTCCCATCTTGGCATTTAGGGGGCAGGTGGTGCTGCTGCTGCTGCCAATCAATGCTTGGCGAGTCCCCGCCAGAGAGAGGCAGAGAGACACTGGATGTGAGAGATTAGAATACCCCAGTGTGGGGAGCAGCTGTGCACCATGGCATGAGAGAGCATGGGGGCATCCCCTGCATTCCAGTACATGGGCTAACATTGGAAGGAAGGTTTCTTATAAAATAATTAATTACAATAATAGAAATATTTACTACGGGAACTCCCTTCTCCAGATTGTGAGGATGTGACATTTTGACCTTCACAAATGATGCATTTTCAAAAATTGGGCCTACTAGTCTAGATTTCCCAGTCACAAAACTAGCATTCTGGAGCCAAGACACTAAAACATAGTCCAACAAACAAATATTCCTTTAACATGTCCCTCCCTTCTCCCTCCACCATAGCCCACTCACAGTTGTTGGAATCGTCAGTGGAGATGAAGAATTCAGAGGTGCTTTCATGTAAGATCATGGGGGCAGGAGGTCTTTCATTCATTCCTCCCGCTGTTTGCCGTTTCCTCCATCACCAATAGCCCAGCATCACCAACTTCTGAAGCTACCTGCTACTGTGTTCTGTGTAAGTTGGTCTCTTGAAGCAGAGCTGACCTTAGGGGTGGGCCACCTACCTGGGTGACTGCCCAGGGAAGCCAGTGGCCAGGGTGAACTTGCAGCAGCACAAGGATAAGAACATAAGAATGGCCATACTGAGACAAACCAAAGGTCTATCTAGCACTGTATCCTGTCTTCTGACAGTGGCCCCAAAGCCGGGAGACCCAGAGGGAATGAAAAGAAGAGATAGTCATCAAGTGAGTCCTCTTCTGTCACCCATTCCTAGCATTTGACAAACAGATGCTAGTGACATTGTTCCTACCCATCCTGGTTGATAGCCCTTGATTGACCTACTCTCCATGAATTTATCTAGTTAGATCTGCAGTGACAGGGACCCACAGGGAAGCAAAAGTATAGTTTGCTCAGGTGCTCTTTTCCCTGACCACATTTTAGATGTACGAAGGCTCATCCCCAGTAGAAGTTAAGAGTTGGGACTGACCCTTGAATCAGAACAGGCTAAGTACAGTTCTGCGTCCTTCTACTCATACAATAAGCAGAACATTTCATTACCCCTGCTCTCAGTAAAGAGATTTGTAACTCAGTATTGGCCAAAAGTGATCTCTTGGGCAACAAAGATCTGTCTGCTGGACACCTACCCAGAATAGGTGTGTTCATCTAAATACAGCCTGATCCTAAAACCTTGCTCCGGCCCTTTGGTTTATCACTAGCTGTCACAGGAGAGCTCCTTATAAATCATAATTTGAAAGTATTCGGTTAGACAATATCACTGAAATAATTGTGCCAATATTATCATAAAAAGCAACAGCTGTGTGAAGAAGCTAATCTTTCATCGTACATTTCAAACTTATGTATTTTCAGGCATGTGTATTTTACCCTGCACATGCTTTAAAAGTGTATTAATGCTTCAGTTTCAATGGGGAAATTCAGGGAGATGAGGTCTTACATTTTCCCCAAAGAGGGAACATAGAGAAATCCCATTATGTAGGTTAAAGATGTCTTCACACATATAGCCAGGCTTATGTGAAGGCTGAGGACAGTAGCTCTGTACAGGTAGGTACCAATGATATAGGGAATGGTAGGAGAGAGTTCCTGGAGTCCAAATTTAGGCTGCTAGGTACAAGATCGAAATCCATGACTTTCATGGTAGCATTCTCTGAAATATTTCCAGTTCCACACTCTGGGCCAGTTAGGTACGTGGAACTGCAGGGTCTTAAACTGTAGATGAGACAAAGATGTAGGGAGAAGGGGTTTCAACTTAACAGGAACTGGGGACCCTGGTGGGAGTTTTTCTTCCTTGCCAGAGGTTGCTGTGAAAGCCAAGGCACTAAGAATTTTTTAAAACCCCTAAATTCTGGGAGCGTGGATCCACCCATGTTATCTAGGATGGGCAGGGATGAAGCCCTTAGCCTCTGTTTGTCAGAAGATGGGAATGGGCAACAGGGAGGGAAAACTTAATGATTACCTGGTCTGGTCATTCTCTCGGAAGCACATGGCACTACCCAGTATGAGCATGCACTCTGAACCACCTGCCAGATGACACGGACCTGCCGTTGACCACTGCCAGATGACACGATGCTGGATAGCTGGACCCTTGGTATGACAAATATGGCCCTTGTGTTCCAATGATCTTATGTTCTATTATTGTGTTGCCATGGTAAGCATGTTCTAGCATCTCTTGCACCCTAACTGAAATTCCCCAAATACACAGGCTCCGACAACATGGATACTGTTGCCCCCACAATAAAGATCCTGTCTACTGGACACGGTTGCCCTGGTGGCCAAGACCTGAGCAGCAACCTTCCCTCCTCCTCAATCTCTTCTCTCCTTTCTGTGCTGGGACCCATTCAGACCGGAAGTGCGCAACCTCTGGCCCCTGGAGCCAAGGCTTTACACTTCCCATCTTGGCATTTAGGGGGCAGGTGGTGCTGCTGCTGCTGCCAATCAATGCTTGGCGAGTCCCCGCCAGAGAGAGGCAGAGAGACACTGGATGTGAGAGATTAGAATACCCCAGTGTGGGGAGCAGCTGTGCACCATGGCATGAGAGAGCATGGGGGCATCCCCTGCATTCCAGTACATGGGCTAACATTGGAAGGAAGGTTTCTTATAAAATAATTAATTACAATAATAGAAATATTTACTACGGGAACTCCCTTCTCCAGATTGTGAGGATGTGACATTTTGACCTTCACAAATGATGCATTTTCAAAAATTGGGCCTACTAGTCTAGATTTCCCAGTCACAAAACTAGCATTCTGGAGCCAAGACACTAAAACATAGTCCAACAAACAAATATTCCTTTAACATGTCCCTCCCTTCTCCCTCCACCATAGCCCACTCACAGTTGTTGGAATCGTCAGTGGAGATGAAGAATTCAGAGGTGCTTTCATGTAAGATCATGGGGGCAGGAGGTCTTTCATTCATTCCTCCCGCTGTTTGCCGTTTCCTCCATCACCAATAGCCCAGCATCACCAACTTCTGAAGCTACCTGCTACTGTGTTCTGTGTAAGTTGGTCTCTTGAAGCAGAGCTGACCTTAGGGGTGGGCCACCTACCTGGGTGACTGCCCAGGGAAGCCAGTGGCCAGGGTGAACTTGCAGCAGCACAAGGATAAGAACATAAGAATGGCCATACTGAGACAAACCAAAGGTCTATCTAGCACTGTATCCTGTCTTCTGACAGTGGCCCCAAAGCCGGGAGACCCAGAGGGAATGAAAAGAAGAGATAGTCATCAAGTGAGTCCTCTTCTGTCACCCATTCCTAGCATTTGACAAACAGATGCTAGTGACATTGTTCCTACCCATCCTGGTTGATAGCCCTTGATTGACCTACTCTCCATGAATTTATCTAGTTAGATCTGCAGTGACAGGGACCCACAGGGAAGCAAAAGTATAGTTTGCTCAGGTGCTCTTTTCCCTGACCACATTTTAGATGTACGAAGGCTCATCCCCAGTAGAAGTTAAGAGTTGGGACTGACCCTTGAATCAGAACAGGCTAAGTACAGTTCTGCGTCCTTCTACTCATACAATAAGCAGAACATTTCATTACCCCTGCTCTCAGTAAAGAGATTTGTAACTCAGTATTGGCCAAAAGTGATCTCTTGGGCAACAAAGATCTGTCTGCTGGACACCTACCCAGAATAGGTGTGTTCATCTAAATACAGCCTGATCCTAAAACCTTGCTCCGGCCCTTTGGTTTATCACTAGCTGTCACAGGAGAGCTCCTTATAAATCATAATTTGAAAGTATTCGGTTAGACAATATCACTGAAATAATTGTGCCAATATTATCATAAAAAGCAACAGCTGTGTGAAGAAGCTAATCTTTCATCGTACATTTCAAACTTATGTATTTTCAGGCATGTGTATTTTACCCTGCACATGCTTTAAAAGTGTATTAATGCTTCAGTTTCAATGGGGAAATTCAGGGAGATGA
Organism: Pelodiscus sinensis; assembly: GCF_052426305.1. Taxonomy (NCBI): domain Eukaryota; kingdom Metazoa; phylum Chordata; order Testudines; family Trionychidae; genus Pelodiscus; species Pelodiscus sinensis. The sequence continues at coordinate 113,444,263 of NC_143056.1, read as the reverse complement.
GGTCTTACATTTTCCCCAAAGAGGGAACATAGAGAAATCCCATTATGTAGGTTAAAGATGTCTTCACACATATAGCCAGGCTTATGTGAAGGCTGAGGACAGTAGCTCTGTACAGGTAGGTACCAATGATATAGGGAATGGTAGGAGAGAGTTCCTGGAGTCCAAATTTAGGCTGCTAGGTACAAGATCGAAATCCATGACTTTCATGGTAGCATTCTCTGAAATATTTCCAGTTCCACACTCTGGGCCAGTTAGGTACGTGGAACTGCAGGGTCTTAAACTGTAGATGAGACAAAGATGTAGGGAGAAGGGGTTTCAACTTAACAGGAACTGGGGACCCTGGTGGGAGTTTTTCTTCCTTGCCAGAGGTTGCTGTGAAAGCCAAGGCACTAAGAATTTTTTAAAACCCCTAAATTCTGGGAGCGTGGATCCACCCATGTTATCTAGGATGGGCAGGGATGAAGCCCTTAGCCTCTGTTTGTCAGAAGATGGGAATGGGCAACAGGGAGGGAAAACTTAATGATTACCTGGTCTGGTCATTCTCTCGGAAGCACATGGCACTACCCAGTATGAGCATGCACTCTGAACCACCTGCCAGATGACACGGACCTGCCGTTGACCACTGCCAGATGACACGATGCTGGATAGCTGGACCCTTGGTATGACAAATATGGCCCTTGTGTTCCAATGATCTTATGTTCTATTATTGTGTTGCCATGGTAAGCATGTTCTAGCATCTCTTGCACCCTAACTGAAATTCCCCAAATACACAGGCTCCGACAACATGGATACTGTTGCCCCCACAATAAAGATCCTGTCTACTGGACACGGTTGCCCTGGTGGCCAAGACCTGAGCAGCAACCTTCCCTCCTCCTCAATCTCTTCTCTCCTTTCTGTGCTGGGACCCATTCAGACCGGAAGTGCGCAACCTCTGGCCCCTGGAGCCAAGGCTTTACACTTCCCATCTTGGCATTTAGGGGGCAGGTGGTGCTGCTGCTGCTGCCAATCAATGCTTGGCGAGTCCCCGCCAGAGAGAGGCAGAGAGACACTGGATGTGAGAGATTAGAATACCCCAGTGTGGGGAGCAGCTGTGCACCATGGCATGAGAGAGCATGGGGGCATCCCCTGCATTCCAGTACATGGGCTAACATTGGAAGGAAGGTTTCTTATAAAATAATTAATTACAATAATAGAAATATTTACTACGGGAACTCCCTTCTCCAGATTGTGAGGATGTGACATTTTGACCTTCACAAATGATGCATTTTCAAAAATTGGGCCTACTAGTCTAGATTTCCCAGTCACAAAACTAGCATTCTGGAGCCAAGACACTAAAACATAGTCCAACAAACAAATATTCCTTTAACATGTCCCTCCCTTCTCCCTCCACCATAGCCCACTCACAGTTGTTGGAATCGTCAGTGGAGATGAAGAATTCAGAGGTGCTTTCATGTAAGATCATGGGGGCAGGAGGTCTTTCATTCATTCCTCCCGCTGTTTGCCGTTTCCTCCATCACCAATAGCCCAGCATCACCAACTTCTGAAGCTACCTGCTACTGTGTTCTGTGTAAGTTGGTCTCTTGAAGCAGAGCTGACCTTAGGGGTGGGCCACCTACCTGGGTGACTGCCCAGGGAAGCCAGTGGCCAGGGTGAACTTGCAGCAGCACAAGGATAAGAACATAAGAATGGCCATACTGAGACAAACCAAAGGTCTATCTAGCACTGTATCCTGTCTTCTGACAGTGGCCCCAAAGCCGGGAGACCCAGAGGGAATGAAAAGAAGAGATAGTCATCAAGTGAGTCCTCTTCTGTCACCCATTCCTAGCATTTGACAAACAGATGCTAGTGACATTGTTCCTACCCATCCTGGTTGATAGCCCTTGATTGACCTACTCTCCATGAATTTATCTAGTTAGATCTGCAGTGACAGGGACCCACAGGGAAGCAAAAGTATAGTTTGCTCAGGTGCTCTTTTCCCTGACCACATTTTAGATGTACGAAGGCTCATCCCCAGTAGAAGTTAAGAGTTGGGACTGACCCTTGAATCAGAACAGGCTAAGTACAGTTCTGCGTCCTTCTACTCATACAATAAGCAGAACATTTCATTACCCCTGCTCTCAGTAAAGAGATTTGTAACTCAGTATTGGCCAAAAGTGATCTCTTGGGCAACAAAGATCTGTCTGCTGGACACCTACCCAGAATAGGTGTGTTCATCTAAATACAGCCTGATCCTAAAACCTTGCTCCGGCCCTTTGGTTTATCACTAGCTGTCACAGGAGAGCTCCTTATAAATCATAATTTGAAAGTATTCGGTTAGACAATATCACTGAAATAATTGTGCCAATATTATCATAAAAAGCAACAGCTGTGTGAAGAAGCTAATCTTTCATCGTACATTTCAAACTTATGTATTTTCAGGCATGTGTATTTTACCCTGCACATGCTTTAAAAGTGTATTAATGCTTCAGTTTCAATGGGGAAATTCAGGGAGATGAGGTCTTACATTTTCCCCAAAGAGGGAACATAGAGAAATCCCATTATGTAGGTTAAAGATGTCTTCACACATATAGCCAGGCTTATGTGAAGGCTGAGGACAGTAGCTCTGTACAGGTAGGTACCAATGATATAGGGAATGGTAGGAGAGAGTTCCTGGAGTCCAAATTTAGGCTGCTAGGTACAAGATCGAAATCCATGACTTTCATGGTAGCATTCTCTGAAATATTTCCAGTTCCACACTCTGGGCCAGTTAGGTACGTGGAACTGCAGGGTCTTAAACTGTAGATGAGACAAAGATGTAGGGAGAAGGGGTTTCAACTTAACAGGAACTGGGGACCCTGGTGGGAGTTTTTCTTCCTTGCCAGAGGTTGCTGTGAAAGCCAAGGCACTAAGAATTTTTTAAAACCCCTAAATTCTGGGAGCGTGGATCCACCCATGTTATCTAGGATGGGCAGGGATGAAGCCCTTAGCCTCTGTTTGTCAGAAGATGGGAATGGGCAACAGGGAGGGAAAACTTAATGATTACCTGGTCTGGTCATTCTCTCGGAAGCACATGGCACTACCCAGTATGAGCATGCACTCTGAACCACCTGCCAGATGACACGGACCTGCCGTTGACCACTGCCAGATGACACGATGCTGGATAGCTGGACCCTTGGTATGACAAATATGGCCCTTGTGTTCCAATGATCTTATGTTCTATTATTGTGTTGCCATGGTAAGCATGTTCTAGCATCTCTTGCACCCTAACTGAAATTCCCCAAATACACAGGCTCCGACAACATGGATACTGTTGCCCCCACAATAAAGATCCTGTCTACTGGACACGGTTGCCCTGGTGGCCAAGACCTGAGCAGCAACCTTCCCTCCTCCTCAATCTCTTCTCTCCTTTCTGTGCTGGGACCCATTCAGACCGGAAGTGCGCAACCTCTGGCCCCTGGAGCCAAGGCTTTACACTTCCCATCTTGGCATTTAGGGGGCAGGTGGTGCTGCTGCTGCTGCCAATCAATGCTTGGCGAGTCCCCGCCAGAGAGAGGCAGAGAGACACTGGATGTGAGAGATTAGAATACCCCAGTGTGGGGAGCAGCTGTGCACCATGGCATGAGAGAGCATGGGGGCATCCCCTGCATTCCAGTACATGGGCTAACATTGGAAGGAAGGTTTCTTATAAAATAATTAATTACAATAATAGAAATATTTACTACGGGAACTCCCTTCTCCAGATTGTGAGGATGTGACATTTTGACCTTCACAAATGATGCATTTTCAAAAATTGGGCCTACTAGTCTAGATTTCCCAGTCACAAAACTAGCATTCTGGAGCCAAGACACTAAAACATAGTCCAACAAACAAATATTCCTTTAACATGTCCCTCCCTTCTCCCTCCACCATAGCCCACTCACAGTTGTTGGAATCGTCAGTGGAGATGAAGAATTCAGAGGTGCTTTCATGTAAGATCATGGGGGCAGGAGGTCTTTCATTCATTCCTCCCGCTGTTTGCCGTTTCCTCCATCACCAATAGCCCAGCATCACCAACTTCTGAAGCTACCTGCTACTGTGTTCTGTGTAAGTTGGTCTCTTGAAGCAGAGCTGACCTTAGGGGTGGGCCACCTACCTGGGTGACTGCCCAGGGAAGCCAGTGGCCAGGGTGAACTTGCAGCAGCACAAGGATAAGAACATAAGAATGGCCATACTGAGACAAACCAAAGGTCTATCTAGCACTGTATCCTGTCTTCTGACAGTGGCCCCAAAGCCGGGAGACCCAGAGGGAATGAAAAGAAGAGATAGTCATCAAGTGAGTCCTCTTCTGTCACCCATTCCTAGCATTTGACAAACAGATGCTAGTGACATTGTTCCTACCCATCCTGGTTGATAGCCCTTGATTGACCTACTCTCCATGAATTTATCTAGTTAGATCTGCAGTGACAGGGACCCACAGGGAAGCAAAAGTATAGTTTGCTCAGGTGCTCTTTTCCCTGACCACATTTTAGATGTACGAAGGCTCATCCCCAGTAGAAGTTAAGAGTTGGGACTGACCCTTGAATCAGAACAGGCTAAGTACAGTTCTGCGTCCTTCTACTCATACAATAAGCAGAACATTTCATTACCCCTGCTCTCAGTAAAGAGATTTGTAACTCAGTATTGGCCAAAAGTGATCTCTTGGGCAACAAAGATCTGTCTGCTGGACACCTACCCAGAATAGGTGTGTTCATCTAAATACAGCCTGATCCTAAAACCTTGCTCCGGCCCTTTGGTTTATCACTAGCTGTCACAGGAGAGCTCCTTATAAATCATAATTTGAAAGTATTCGGTTAGACAATATCACTGAAATAATTGTGCCAATATTATCATAAAAAGCAACAGCTGTGTGAAGAAGCTAATCTTTCATCGTACATTTCAAACTTATGTATTTTCAGGCATGTGTATTTTACCCTGCACATGCTTTAAAAGTGTATTAATGCTTCAGTTTCAATGGGGAAATTCAGGGAGATGAGGTCTTACATTTTCCCCAAAGAGGGAACATAGAGAAATCCCATTATGTAGGTTAAAGATGTCTTCACACATATAGCCAGGCTTATGTGAAGGCTGAGGACAGTAGCTCTGTACAGGTAGGTACCAATGATATAGGGAATGGTAGGAGAGAGTTCCTGGAGTCCAAATTTAGGCTGCTAGGTACAAGATCGAAATCCATGACTTTCATGGTAGCATTCTCTGAAATATTTCCAGTTCCACACTCTGGGCCAGTTAGGTACGTGGAACTGCAGGGTCTTAAACTGTAGATGAGACAAAGATGTAGGGAGAAGGGGTTTCAACTTAACAGGAACTGGGGACCCTGGTGGGAGTTTTTCTTCCTTGCCAGAGGTTGCTGTGAAAGCCAAGGCACTAAGAATTTTTTAAAACCCCTAAATTCTGGGAGCGTGGATCCACCCATGTTATCTAGGATGGGCAGGGATGAAGCCCTTAGCCTCTGTTTGTCAGAAGATGGGAATGGGCAACAGGGAGGGAAAACTTAATGATTACCTGGTCTGGTCATTCTCTCGGAAGCACATGGCACTACCCAGTATGAGCATGCACTCTGAACCACCTGCCAGATGACACGGACCTGCCGTTGACCACTGCCAGATGACACGATGCTGGATAGCTGGACCCTTGGTATGACAAATATGGCCCTTGTGTTCCAATGATCTTATGTTCTATTATTGTGTTGCCATGGTAAGCATGTTCTAGCATCTCTTGCACCCTAACTGAAATTCCCCAAATACACAGGCTCCGACAACATGGATACTGTTGCCCCCACAATAAAGATCCTGTCTACTGGACACGGTTGCCCTGGTGGCCAAGACCTGAGCAGCAACCTTCCCTCCTCCTCAATCTCTTCTCTCCTTTCTGTGCTGGGACCCATTCAGACCGGAAGTGCGCAACCTCTGGCCCCTGGAGCCAAGGCTTTACACTTCCCATCTTGGCATTTAGGGGGCAGGTGGTGCTGCTGCTGCTGCCAATCAATGCTTGGCGAGTCCCCGCCAGAGAGAGGCAGAGAGACACTGGATGTGAGAGATTAGAATACCCCAGTGTGGGGAGCAGCTGTGCACCATGGCATGAGAGAGCATGGGGGCATCCCCTGCATTCCAGTACATGGGCTAACATTGGAAGGAAGGTTTCTTATAAAATAATTAATTACAATAATAGAAATATTTACTACGGGAACTCCCTTCTCCAGATTGTGAGGATGTGACATTTTGACCTTCACAAATGATGCATTTTCAAAAATTGGGCCTACTAGTCTAGATTTCCCAGTCACAAAACTAGCATTCTGGAGCCAAGACACTAAAACATAGTCCAACAAACAAATATTCCTTTAACATGTCCCTCCCTTCTCCCTCCACCATAGCCCACTCACAGTTGTTGGAATCGTCAGTGGAGATGAAGAATTCAGAGGTGCTTTCATGTAAGATCATGGGGGCAGGAGGTCTTTCATTCATTCCTCCCGCTGTTTGCCGTTTCCTCCATCACCAATAGCCCAGCATCACCAACTTCTGAAGCTACCTGCTACTGTGTTCTGTGTAAGTTGGTCTCTTGAAGCAGAGCTGACCTTAGGGGTGGGCCACCTACCTGGGTGACTGCCCAGGGAAGCCAGTGGCCAGGGTGAACTTGCAGCAGCACAAGGATAAGAACATAAGAATGGCCATACTGAGACAAACCAAAGGTCTATCTAGCACTGTATCCTGTCTTCTGACAGTGGCCCCAAAGCCGGGAGACCCAGAGGGAATGAAAAGAAGAGATAGTCATCAAGTGAGTCCTCTTCTGTCACCCATTCCTAGCATTTGACAAACAGATGCTAGTGACATTGTTCCTACCCATCCTGGTTGATAGCCCTTGATTGACCTACTCTCCATGAATTTATCTAGTTAGATCTGCAGTGACAGGGACCCACAGGGAAGCAAAAGTATAGTTTGCTCAGGTGCTCTTTTCCCTGACCACATTTTAGATGTACGAAGGCTCATCCCCAGTAGAAGTTAAGAGTTGGGACTGACCCTTGAATCAGAACAGGCTAAGTACAGTTCTGCGTCCTTCTACTCATACAATAAGCAGAACATTTCATTACCCCTGCTCTCAGTAAAGAGATTTGTAACTCAGTATTGGCCAAAAGTGATCTCTTGGGCAACAAAGATCTGTCTGCTGGACACCTACCCAGAATAGGTGTGTTCATCTAAATACAGCCTGATCCTAAAACCTTGCTCCGGCCCTTTGGTTTATCACTAGCTGTCACAGGAGAGCTCCTTATAAATCATAATTTGAAAGTATTCGGTTAGACAATATCACTGAAATAATTGTGCCAATATTATCATAAAAAGCAACAGCTGTGTGAAGAAGCTAATCTTTCATCGTACATTTCAAACTTATGTATTTTCAGGCATGTGTATTTTACCCTGCACATGCTTTAAAAGTGTATTAATGCTTCAGTTTCAATGGGGAAATTCAGGGAGATGAGGTCTTACATTTTCCCCAAAGAGGGAACATAGAGAAATCCCATTATGTAGGTTAAAGATGTCTTCACACATATAGCCAGGCTTATGTGAAGGCTGAGGACAGTAGCTCTGTACAGGTAGGTACCAATGATATAGGGAATGGTAGGAGAGAGTTCCTGGAGTCCAAATTTAGGCTGCTAGGTACAAGATCGAAATCCATGACTTTCATGGTAGCATTCTCTGAAATATTTCCAGTTCCACACTCTGGGCCAGTTAGGTACGTGGAACTGCAGGGTCTTAAACTGTAGATGAGACAAAGATGTAGGGAGAAGGGGTTTCAACTTAACAGGAACTGGGGACCCTGGTGGGAGTTTTTCTTCCTTGCCAGAGGTTGCTGTGAAAGCCAAGGCACTAAGAATTTTTTAAAACCCCTAAATTCTGGGAGCGTGGATCCACCCATGTTATCTAGGATGGGCAGGGATGAAGCCCTTAGCCTCTGTTTGTCAGAAGATGGGAATGGGCAACAGGGAGGGAAAACTTAATGATTACCTGGTCTGGTCATTCTCTCGGAAGCACATGGCACTACCCAGTATGAGCATGCACTCTGAACCACCTGCCAGATGACACGGACCTGCCGTTGACCACTGCCAGATGACACGATGCTGGATAGCTGGACCCTTGGTATGACAAATATGGCCCTTGTGTTCCAATGATCTTATGTTCTATTATTGTGTTGCCATGGTAAGCATGTTCTAGCATCTCTTGCACCCTAACTGAAATTCCCCAAATACACAGGCTCCGACAACATGGATACTGTTGCCCCCACAATAAAGATCCTGTCTACTGGACACGGTTGCCCTGGTGGCCAAGACCTGAGCAGCAACCTTCCCTCCTCCTCAATCTCTTCTCTCCTTTCTGTGCTGGGACCCATTCAGACCGGAAGTGCGCAACCTCTGGCCCCTGGAGCCAAGGCTTTACACTTCCCATCTTGGCATTTAGGGGGCAGGTGGTGCTGCTGCTGCTGCCAATCAATGCTTGGCGAGTCCCCGCCAGAGAGAGGCAGAGAGACACTGGATGTGAGAGATTAGAATACCCCAGTGTGGGGAGCAGCTGTGCACCATGGCATGAGAGAGCATGGGGGCATCCCCTGCATTCCAGTACATGGGCTAACATTGGAAGGAAGGTTTCTTATAAAATAATTAATTACAATAATAGAAATATTTACTACGGGAACTCCCTTCTCCAGATTGTGAGGATGTGACATTTTGACCTTCACAAATGATGCATTTTCAAAAATTGGGCCTACTAGTCTAGATTTCCCAGTCACAAAACTAGCATTCTGGAGCCAAGACACTAAAACATAGTCCAACAAACAAATATTCCTTTAACATGTCCCTCCCTTCTCCCTCCACCATAGCCCACTCACAGTTGTTGGAATCGTCAGTGGAGATGAAGAATTCAGAGGTGCTTTCATGTAAGATCATGGGGGCAGGAGGTCTTTCATTCATTCCTCCCGCTGTTTGCCGTTTCCTCCATCACCAATAGCCCAGCATCACCAACTTCTGAAGCTACCTGCTACTGTGTTCTGTGTAAGTTGGTCTCTTGAAGCAGAGCTGACCTTAGGGGTGGGCCACCTACCTGGGTGACTGCCCAGGGAAGCCAGTGGCCAGGGTGAACTTGCAGCAGCACAAGGATAAGAACATAAGAATGGCCATACTGAGACAAACCAAAGGTCTATCTAGCACTGTATCCTGTCTTCTGACAGTGGCCCCAAAGCCGGGAGACCCAGAGGGAATGAAAAGAAGAGATAGTCATCAAGTGAGTCCTCTTCTGTCACCCATTCCTAGCATTTGACAAACAGATGCTAGTGACATTGTTCCTACCCATCCTGGTTGATAGCCCTTGATTGACCTACTCTCCATGAATTTATCTAGTTAGATCTGCAGTGACAGGGACCCACAGGGAAGCAAAAGTATAGTTTGCTCAGGTGCTCTTTTCCCTGACCACATTTTAGATGTACGAAGGCTCATCCCCAGTAGAAGTTAAGAGTTGGGACTGACCCTTGAATCAGAACAGGCTAAGTACAGTTCTGCGTCCTTCTACTCATACAATAAGCAGAACATTTCATTACCCCTGCTCTCAGTAAAGAGATTTGTAACTCAGTATTGGCCAAAAGTGATCTCTTGGGCAACAAAGATCTGTCTGCTGGACACCTACCCAGAATAGGTGTGTTCATCTAAATACAGCCTGATCCTAAAACCTTGCTCCGGCCCTTTGGTTTATCACTAGCTGTCACAGGAGAGCTCCTTATAAATCATAATTTGAAAGTATTCGGTTAGACAATATCACTGAAATAATTGTGCCAATATTATCATAAAAAGCAACAGCTGTGTGAAGAAGCTAATCTTTCATCGTACATTTCAAACTTATGTATTTTCAGGCATGTGTATTTTACCCAGCACCTGCTTTTAAAGTGTATTAATGCTTCAGTTTCAATGGGGAAATTCAGGGAGATGAGGTCTTACATTTTCCCCAAAGAGGGAACATAGAGAAATCCCATTATGTAGGTTAAAGATGTCTTCACACATATAGCCAGGCTTATGTGAAGGCTGAGGACAGTAGCTCTGTACAGGTAGGTACCAATGATATAGGGAATGGTAGGAGAGAGTTCCTGGAGTCCAAATTTAGGCTGCTAGGTACAAGATCAAAATCCATGACTTTCATGGTAGCATTCTCTGAAATATTTCCAGTTCCACACTCTGGGCCAGTTAGGTACGTGGAACTGCAGGGTCTTAAACTGTAGATGAGACAAAGATGTAGGGAGAAGGGGTTTCAACTTAACAGGAACTGGGGACCCTGGTGGGAGTTTTTCTTCCTTGCCAGAGGTTGCTGTGAAAGCCAAGGCACTAAGAATTTTTTAAAACCCCTAAATTCTGGGAGCGTGGATCCACCCATGTTATCTAGGATGGGCAGGGATGAAGCCCTTAGCCTCTGTTTGTCAGAAGATGGGAATGGGCAACAGGGAGGGAAAACTTAATGATTACCTGGTCTGGTCATTCTCTCGGAAGCACATGGCACTACCCAGTATGAGCATGCACTCTGAACCACCTGCCAGATGACACGGACCTGCCGTTGACCACTGCCAGATGACACGATGCTGGATAGCTGGACCCTTGGTATGACAAATATGGCCCTTGTGTTCCAATGATCTTATGTTCTATTATTGTGTTGCCATGGTAAGCATGTTCTAGCATCTCTTGCACCCTAACTGAAATTCCCCAAATACACAGGCTCCGACAACATGGATACTGTTGCCCCCACAATAAAGATCCTGTCTACTGGACACGGTTGCCCTGGTGGCCAAGACCTGAGCAGCAACCTTCCCTCCTCCTCAATCTCTTCTCTCCTTTCTGTGCTGGGACCCATTCAGACCGGAAGTGCGCAACCTCTGGCCCCTGGAGCCAAGGCTTTACACTTCCCATCTTGGCATTTAGGGGGCAGGTGGTGCTGCTGCTGCTGCCAATCAATGCTTGGCGAGTCCCCGCCAGAGAGAGGCAGAGAGACACTGGATGTGAGAGATTAGAATACCCCAGTGTGGGGAGCAGCTGTGCACCATGGCATGAGAGAGCATGGGGGCATCCCCTGCATTCCAGTACATGGGCTAACATTGGAAGGAAGGTTTCTTATAAAATAATTAATTACAATAATAGAAATATTTACTACGGGAACTCCCTTCTCCAGATTGTGAGGATGTGACATTTTGACCTTCACAAATGATGCATTTTCAAAAATTGGGCCTACTAGTCTAGATTTCCCAGTCACAAAACTAGCATTCTGGAGCCAAGACACTAAAACATAGTCCAACAAACAAATATTCCTTTAACATGTCCCTCCCTTCTCCCTCCACCATAGCCCACTCACAGTTGTTGGAATCGTCAGTGGAGATGAAGAATTCAGAGGTGCTTTCATGTAAGATCATGGGGGCAGGAGGTCTTTCATTCATTCCTCCCGCTGTTTGCCGTTTCCTCCATCACCAATAGCCCAGCATCACCAACTTCTGAAGCTACCTGCTACTGTGTTCTGTGTAAGTTGGTCTCTTGAAGCAGAGCTGACCTTAGGGGTGGGCCACCTACCTGGGTGACTGCCCAGGGAAGCCAGTGGCCAGGGTGAACTTGCAGCAGCACAAGGATAAGAACATAAGAATGGCCATACTGAGACAAACCAAAGGTCTATCTAGCACTGTATCCTGTCTTCTGACAGTGGCCCCAAAGCCGGGAGACCCAGAGGGAATGAAAAGAAGAGATAGTCATCAAGTGAGTCCTCTTCTGTCACCCATTCCTAGCATTTGACAAACAGATGCTAGTGACATTGTTCCTACCCATCCTGGTTGATAGCCCTTGATTGACCTACTCTCCATGAATTTATCTAGTTAGATCTGCAGTGACAGGGACCCACAGGGAAGCAAAAGTATAGTTTGCTCAGGTGCTCTTTTCCCTGACCACATTTTAGATGTACGAAGGCTCATCCCCAGTAGAAGTTAAGAGTTGGGACTGACCCTTGAATCAGAACAGGCTAAGTACAGTTCTGCGTCCTTCTACTCATACAATAAGCAGAACATTTCATTACCCCTGCTCTCAGTAAAGAGATTTGTAACTCAGTATTGGCCAAAAGTGATCTCTTGGGCAACAAAGATCTGTCTGCTGGACACCTACCCAGAATAGGTGTGTTCATCTAAATACAGCCTGATCCTAAAACCTTGCTCCGGCCCTTTGGTTTATCACTAGCTGTCACAGGAGAGCTCCTTATAAATCATAATTTGAAAGTATTCGGTTAGACAATATCACTGAAATAATTGTGCCAATATTATCATAAAAAGCAACAGCTGTGTGAAGAAGCTAATCTTTCATCGTACATTTCAAACTTATGTATTTTCAGGCATGTGTATTTTACCCAGCACCTGCTTTTAAAGTGTATTAATGCTTCAGTTTCAATGGGGAAATTCAGGGAGATGAGGTCTTACATTTTCCCCAAAGAGGGAACATAGAGAAATCCCATTATGTAGGTTAAAGATGTCTTCACACATATAGCCAGGCTTATGTGAAGGCTGAGGACAGTAGCTCTGTACAGGTAGGTACCAATGATATAGGGAATGGTAGGAGAGAGTTCCTGGAGTCCAAATTTAGGCTGCTAGGTACAAGATCAAAATCCATGACTTTCATGGTAGCATTCTCTGAAATATTTCCAGTTCCACACTCTGGGCCAGTTAGGTACGTGGAACTGCAGGGTCTTAAACTGTAGATGAGACAAAGATGTAGGGAGAAGGGGTTTCAACTTAACAGGAACTGGGGACCCTGGTGGGAGTTTTTCTTCCTTGCCAGAGGTTGCTGTGAAAGCCAAGGCACTAAGAATTTTTTAAAACCCCTAAATTCTGGGAGCGTGGATCCACCCATGTTATCTAGGATGGGCAGGGATGAAGCCCTTAGCCTCTGTTTGTCAGAAGATGGGAATGGGCAACAGGGAGGGAAAACTTAATGATTACCTGGTCTGGTCATTCTCTCGGAAGCACATGGCACTACCCAGTATGAGCATGCACTCTGAACCACCTGCCAGATGACACGGACCTGCCGTTGACCACTGCCAGATGACACGATGCTGGATAGCTGGACCCTTGGTATGACAAATATGGCCCTTGTGTTCCAATGATCTTATGTTCTATTATTGTGTTGCCATGGTAAGCATGTTCTAGCATCTCTTGCACCCTAACTGAAATTCCCCAAATACACAGGCTCCGACAACATGGATACTGTTGCCCCCACAATAAAGATCCTGTCTACTGGACACGGTTGCCCTGGTGGCCAAGACCTGAGCAGCAACCTTCCCTCCTCCTCAATCTCTTCTCTCCTTTCTGTGCTGGGACCCATTCAGACCGGAAGTGCGCAACCTCTGGCCCCTGGAGCCAAGGCTTTACACTTCCCATCTTGGCATTTAGGGGGCAGGTGGTGCTGCTGCTGCTGCCAATCAATGCTTGGCGAGTCCCCGCCAGAGAGAGGCAGAGAGACACTGGATGTGAGAGATTAGAATACCCCAGTGTGGGGAGCAGCTGTGCACCATGGCATGAGAGAGCATGGGGGCATCCCCTGCATTCCAGTACATGGGCTAACATTGGAAGGAAGGTTTCTTATAAAATAATTAATTACAATAATAGAAATATTTACTACGGGAACTCCCTTCTCCAGATTGTGAGGATGTGACATTTTGACCTTCACAAATGATGCATTTTCAAAAATTGGGCCTACTAGTCTAGATTTCCCAGTCACAAAACTAGCATTCTGGAGCCAAGACACTAAAACATAGTCCAACAAACAAATATTCCTTTAACATGTCCCTCCCTTCTCCCTCCACCATAGCCCACTCACAGTTGTTGGAATCGTCAGTGGAGATGAAGAATTCAGAGGTGCTTTCATGTAAGATCATGGGGGCAGGAGGTCTTTCATTCATTCCTCCCGCTGTTTGCCGTTTCCTCCATCACCAATAGCCCAGCATCACCAACTTCTGAAGCTACCTGCTACTGTGTTCTGTGTAAGTTGGTCTCTTGAAGCAGAGCTGACCTTAGGGGTGGGCCACCTACCTGGGTGACTGCCCAGGGAAGCCAGTGGCCAGGGTGAACTTGCAGCAGCACAAGGATAAGAACATAAGAATGGCCATACTGAGACAAACCAAAGGTCTATCTAGCACTGTATCCTGTCTTCTGACAGTGGCCCCAAAGCCGGGAGACCCAGAGGGAATGAAAAGAAGAGATAGTCATCAAGTGAGTCCTCTTCTGTCACCCATTCCTAGCATTTGACAAACAGATGCTAGTGACATTGTTCCTACCCATCCTGGTTGATAGCCCTTGATTGACCTACTCTCCATGAATTTATCTAGTTAGATCTGCAGTGACAGGGACCCACAGGGAAGCAAAAGTATAGTTTGCTCAGGTGCTCTTTTCCCTGACCACATTTTAGATGTACGAAGGCTCATCCCCAGTAGAAGTTAAGAGTTGGGACTGACCCTTGAATCAGAACAGGCTAAGTACAGTTCTGCGTCCTTCTACTCATACAATAAGCAGAACATTTCATTACCCCTGCTCTCAGTAAAGAGATTTGTAACTCAGTATTGGCCAAAAGTGATCTCTTGGGCAACAAAGATCTGTCTGCTGGACACCTACCCAGAATAGGTGTGTTCATCTAAATACAGCCTGATCCTAAAACCTTGCTCCGGCCCTTTGGTTTATCACTAGCTGTCACAGGAGAGCTCCTTATAAATCATAATTTGAAAGTATTCGGTTAGACAATATCACTGAAATAATTGTGCCAATATTATCATAAAAAGCAACAGCTGTGTGAAGAAGCTAATCTTTCATCGTACATTTCAAACTTATGTATTTTCAGGCATGTGTATTTTACCCAGCACCTGCTTTTAAAGTGTATTAATGCTTCAGTTTCAATGGGGAAATTCAGGGAGATGAGGTCTTACATTTTCCCCAAAGAGGGAACATAGAGAAATCCCATTATGTAGGTTAAAGATGTCTTCACACATATAGCCAGGCTTATGTGAAGGCTGAGGACAGTAGCTCTGTACAGGTAGGTACCAATGATATAGGGAATGGTAGGAGAGAGTTCCTGGAGTCCAAATTTAGGCTGCTAGGTACAAGATCAAAATCCATGACTTTCATGGTAGCATTCTCTGAAATATTTCCAGTTCCACACTCTGGGCCAGTTAGGTAGGTGGAACTGCAGGGTCTTAAACTGTAGATGAGACAAAGATGTAGGGAGAAGGGGTTTCAACTTAACAGGAACTGGGGATCGTGGTGGGAGTTTTTCTTCCTTGCCAGAGGTTGCTGTGAAAGCCAAGGCACTAAGAATTTTTTAAAACCCCTAAATTCTGGGAGCGTGGATCCACCCATGTTATCTAGGATGGGCAGGGATGAAGCCCTTAGCCTCTGTTTGTCAGAAGATGGGAATGGGCAACAGGGAGGGAAAACTTAATGATTACCTGGTCTGGTCATTCTCTCGGAAGCACATGGTACTATCCAGTATGAGCATGCACTCTGAACCACCTGCCAGATGACACGGACCTGCCATTGACCACTGCCAGATGACACGATGCTGGATAGCTGGACCCTTGGTATGACAAATATGGCCCTTGTGTTCCAATGATCTTATGTTCTATTATTGTGTTGCCATGGTAAGCATGTTCTAGCATCTCTTGTACCCTAACTGAAATTCCCCAAATACACAGGCTCCGACAACATGGATACTGTTGCCCCCACAATAAAGATCCTGTCTACTGGACACGGTTGCCATGGTGGCCAAGGCCTGAGCAGCAACCTTCCCTCCTCCTCAATCTCTTCTCCCCTTTCTGTGCTGGGACCCATTCAGACCGGAAGTGCGCAACCTCTGGCCCCTGGAGCCAGGGCTTTACACTTCCCATCTTGGCATTTAGGGGGCAGGTCGTGCTGCTGCTGCCAATCAATGCTTGGCGAGTCCCCACCAGAGAGAGGCAGAGAGACACTGGATGTGAGAGATTAGAATACCCCAGTGTGGGGAGCAGCTGTGCACCATGGCATGAGAGAGCATGGGGGCATCCCTGCATTCCAGTACATGGGCTAGCATTGGAAGGAACGTTTCTTATAAAATAATTAATTACAATAATAGAAATATTTACTACGGGAACTCCCTTCTCCAGATTGTGAGGATGTGACATTATGACCTTCACAAATGATGCATTTTCCAAAATTGGGCCTACTAGTCTAGATTTCCCAGTCACAAAACTAGCATTCTGGAGCCAAGACACTAAAACATAGTCCAACAAACAAATATTCCTTTAACATGTCCCTCCCTTCTCTCTCCACCATAGCCCACTCACAGTTGTTGGAATTGTCAGTGGAGATGAAGAATTCAGAGGTGCTTTCATCTGAGATCATGGGGGCAGAAGGTCTTTCATTCATTCCTCCTGCTGTTTGCCGTTTCCTCCATCACCAATAGCCCAGCATCATCAACTTCTGAAGCTACCTGCTACTGTGTTCTGTGTAAGTTGGTCTCTTGAAGCAGAGCTGACCTTAGGGGTGGGCCACCTACCTGGGTGACTGCCCAGGGAAGCCAGTAGCCAGGGTAAACTTGCAGCAGCACAAGGATAAGAACATAAGAATGGCCATACTGAAACAAACCAAAGGTCTATCTAGCACTGTATCCTGTCTTCTGACAGTGGCCCCAAAGCCGGGAGACCCAGAGGGAATGAAAAGAAGAGATAGTCATCAAGTGAGTCCTTTTCTGTCACCCATTCCTAGCATTTGACAAACAGATGCTAGTGACATTGTTCCTACCCATCCTGGTTGATAGCCCTTGATTGACCTACTCTCCATGAATTATCTAGTTAGATCTTCAGTGACAGGGACCCACAGGGAAGCAAAAGTATAATTTCTACAGGTGCTCTTTTCCCTAACCACATTTTAGATGTACGAAGGCTCATCCCCAGTAGAAGTTAAGTGTTGGGACTGACTCTTGAATCAGAATAGGCTAAGTACAATTCTGCTGCCCTCTACTCATACTATAAGCGGAACGTTTTATTACCCCTGCTCTCAGTAAAGAGATTTGTAACTTAGTATTGGCCAAATGTGATCTCTTGAACAACAAAGATCTGTCTGCTGGACACCTACCCAGAGTAGGTATGTTCCTTTAAATACAGCCTGGCCCTATAACTTTCCTCTCTCCCTTTGTTTTATCACTAGCTTTCACAGGAGAGCTCACTCAGACCTTCCTTATAAATTATAATTTGAAAGTATTAGGTTGGACAATATTACTGACATATTTCTACCAATATTATCATAAAAGGCAACAGCTGTGTGAAGAAGCTGATCTTTGAACATATATTTCAAACTTTTGCAGTATCATGTATGTGTATTTTACACTGCATATTGCTTCTAAAATATGTATTAATGCTTCAATTCCAATGGCTAGAATTTTGAGGAAATGGGGTCATGCAGTCTCCTTAAAGAGGGAGTAGGGATAGAGAGGTTCCATTTTGAAGGTTGAAGTTGTCTTTACACATGTAGCCAGGCTTATGTGTGGGTAGGAGCCTTTTGCCATTTGCAGGTAGGACTAATGATATAGCGAATAGGCCCTGAAGGCTAAATTTAGATTGCTAGGTAAGAGACTGAAGTCCAGGGCTATCTGAAATTTTTCCAGGCCACAAGGAAATCTAATTGGACTGGTAGAACTGCAGAGTCATAAACTGTGGATGAGTCAATGATGGGGGAGCAGCAGAAATGTATTATCAATTGGGGACCCTGCTAGGAGCCTTTTGTTCCTTGCCAGAGGTTGCCTTTAAGTCTGACACATTAATAGGTGAGAATGTAAGTGTGAAGCCATGTAAGTAAGCTTATTGGTTATCCAAACTGCTACATGGCTGCACTTAGATCTCCGTCCGGTTCCTGGGGAGTCACCTACCAACCTGTCCTGCTCCCTTTGAATTTTTTAGCAGTTATGCAGTTAATGAATAACACGCATTTTAATATTTAAATAGAATTTTTAAAATTTAACCCCCCCCTCCCCCGAAATTCTTATAATGTGGATCCATCAACATTAGCCAGCATGGACAGGGATGATGCCCCTAGCCTCTGTCAGAAGCTGGGAATGGACAACCGGGGAGGAATATCTTGACGTTTACCTGGTCTGGTCATTCCCTCTGAAGCACCTGACATTGACCACTGCCAGATTACAGGATTCTGGGCTAGCTGGACCTTTGGTCTGACCAGTATGGCCCTTGTGTTCTCATGGTCTTATGTTCTATTACTGTGTTGCCATGGTAAGCACATTCCAGTATCTTTTGTAGCCTAACTGGAGTTCCCCAAATACACAGTTTCCAGAAGGACTGTTTCATGGATACTGTTGCCCCGACAATGAAGTTCTGGCATTCCCTGTCTCCTGGATACTGTTGCCATGGTAGCAGAGGCCTAAGGAACAACCTTCCCTCCTTCTCAATCTCCCTTTCCCCTTCCTGTGCTGGAACCCATGCAGACCAGGAGTGTGCAATCTCTGGTTCTGACAGCCAGAGAGCTGCACATCCTATCAAGGCATTTAGTGGGTGGGCACTGTTGCTGCTACTGGATAGAGGCAGAGAGATGCTATGTGTGGTACATTATAATGCCCCGATTCTGGGAGCAGACATGCGCTACAGCAGAAGAGAGCATGGGGGGAATCCCCAGCACTCAGATGCACAGGCGAATATCGGAGGGTGCACCTGCCATGCCTGCTGCACAGAATAGCAGGGGAGGGTGGATTTGCCACACTCTGGTGCACAGGCTATGATGGGAGAGGGATAGCCCGCTGCAGGGGGGAGGAGGGAAATTGAGCATGCCCTGATGTACAAGGTACATCAGGTAAGACCTGGGCTTAGACTCTGGGTGGTAAGAGGCATGGGATCCACCATGCCCCAGTGCATGGGGTACTGGGGAAGTGGAGACTGGCTGTGCCCCCTTGCATAGGATAGTAAAGGGGGGGATCTGATGCACCAGCTGCACAGAGTAGCAATGGGGAGGGGGTCTGAGCCCCTCAGTGCACTGTGTAGTATGGGAGGGTATGTCTACACTACAGAGTTAGTTCGAACTAACGGACGTTAGTTCGAACTAACTTTAATAGGCACTACACTAGCGCTCCGCTAGTTCGAATTTGAATCGAACTAACGGAGCGCTTAGTTCGAACTAGTTAAACCTCATTTTACGAGGATTAAGCCTAGTTCGAACTAGCTAGTTCGAATTAAGGGCTGTGTAGCCCCTTAATTCGAACTAGTGGGAGGCTAGCCCTCCCCAGCTATCCCTGGTGGCCACTCTGGCCAACACCAGGGAAACTCTACTGCCCCACTCCCGGCCCCGGACCTCTTAAAGGGGCACGGGCTGGCTACGGTGCCCGTGCCAGGTGCAAGCCTGCCAGCACCCAGCCAGCAGACCCTACACCTGGCACGGCACAGAGCCACCCACCCAATGTCCCCCAGCCCACCTCCTCTTCCCGGGACCAGGCTGGCGGCTCCCGGGAGCTTGCCCTGGATCGCAAGAGGCGGGCACCTTCCTGGGCTAGTGTGGACATCGTGGACCTCGTCCACGATCTCCGCACTAGGCACAGGAAAGTGGCCATCTAGAGCAGGCGAGCTGCCAGCCTGGCCACCCAGGAGCAGGTGTGCATGAAAATCAAGGTGGTCCACTGAGACCCACGACCCTGAGCTTACAATGGCCGTCCTGGGTCAGACCAAAGGTCCATCTAGCCCAGTAGCCTGTCTGCCGACAGTGGCCAACCCTAGGGACCCTGGAGGGGATGGACCGAAGACAGTGACCAAGCCATTTGTCTCGTGCCATCCCTCTCCAGCCTTCCACAAACTTTGGGCAGGGACACCACTCCTACCCCCTGGCTAAGACTACTCCATGGACCCAACCTCCATGACTTGATCTCACTTCCCTTTAAACTCTGTTCTAGTTGTAGCCTTCACAGCCTCCTGCAGCAAGGAGTTCCACAGGTTAACTATTTGCTTTGTCAAGAAGAACAACTTTCTCTTACTAGTTTCAAGCCTGCTACCCATTCCTTGCCTTTGGTGTCCTCTAGTCCTTCTTTATGGGAACTCAGGAAGAACTTTTCTGAATGCACCCTCTCCACCCAACCCCTGCTTTTAGAGACCTCTATCCTGTCCCCCCTCCATCTCCTCTTTTCTAAGCTGAACAGTCCCAGTCTCTGTAGCCTTTCTTCATCTGGGACCTGTTCCCAACCCCTGATCATGTTAGTTGCTCTCCCCTCTCCCAGCCTTTCTCTTCCCCTCTCCCACCTCCTTTTCCCAGTCTCCCCCAGTTTTGTTCAATAAAGACAGAGTCAATGTTGGAAGAAACGTTATCTTTATTTTGTACATCAATAAGAAGGGGGGCTAGGGAAGGGTAAGTGGAAGGAGGTGAGGGAGGAATGGGGTACGAGCCCCCGATGGGGAGGACTGGGCTGGCTCTGCGGGCTTCTGGGGGTGGAAGCTCTCCTGCAGCCCCCCAATTGCCCCCTCTCCCCAGATGGCAGCCTGCGGCAAGTGCAGCCGGGCTGATGGCCGAGTGCTGTGATGTGCCCAGTGTGGGTATTCCGGGCAATCCAAGCCAGAACTTCTTTGCATGCGGGGCACCCCTTAGAACTGTGTGTCTGGGGTGGGGGTCGGGACCCTTTAAGCGCAGCCCGCGGCTAGCCTGAGACAGCATCTCCATGCTCTAAGTCCTCCTCTTATGCCCTGCCGGCACTGCTTCCGGCCATCCTTAAGCCCTGTTCAGAGTCCACTCAATGTGGACTTGCTAGTTCGAATTAGCAAAACGCTAATTCAAACTAGTTTTTAGTTCTAGACGCGTTAGTTCGAATTAGCTTAGTTCGAATTAACTAATTCGAACTAAGTTAGTTCGAACTAGCGCTGTAGTGTAGACGTACCCGGAGAGAGTTGAAGACACTGCACCTGCTACATGGGCTAGTAGGGGAGGAGGGACTACGTTTGTCCCAGTGTATGAGAGCAGGGAAGGGGGACCAGCTGTCCCCCAGTGAATGGGACAACAGAAAAGGGGGTACCAGCTGTCCCCCTCCCACTGCAAGGGCAAGCAGGCAGGGTCCTCCAAAATATACAGCTCCATAGGGGCACCTGCCCCTCTGCACCCCTGTGTGATTATATGTGCATGGCTGCTGCAGGCCTTCTTCCTGCACCCTCCTGTGACATAGTGGGGGTGCTGTCTACTTTTGTAATCCTATATTCGCTCTGGTGTTGCATTCACTGTTTGTCTTATGGGGTCATATGTGATCCTGCTGTCCTATGCTATTCTGTAGTGATACTCTCTCTGTGTGTGCCTCAGTTTCCCCAGGCCCTGCAGCACTAGCTGCATGAGGACGGGGAGGGTGGGTGTGACTCACTGGGGAAGTATGTGCAGTCTCTCACATCCTGAGGCCCAGGTGACAGCACACAGTACCGTGGGCCTGGAAGGAGGACAATGGAGGAGGCTGGGCTGCCTGGGATGAGTGAGCAGTGGCTGTGAAGGTGAGGCAGTCTCAGCTGGGTAGGATGAGGAGAGCAGACTGGGAGCAGGAAAAGGGGGTTCAGGGCCCTTCCCCCCAAGAGGAATAAGGCTGCCTACCCTAGCTCCTGTGCTAACATCGATCCTAAGCTACATTGTGTCTCTGTGAACCAATAAACCTTCTGTTCCACCTGCTGACTGAGAGTCACATTTGGCTGTGGATGGGAGTGCAGGGTTGGGGGCTCCCTGGCACACTGTCACACCTCCCACACATGCTCCTCTCAGACAGAAGAGGGCCCCCTGCTGCCAGATGGCAGCAGAGAGGAGCCCCCCAATCTCCAGACACAAGAAAGCCCCCGAGTGATAGTAAAGGGTGGGGCAAGGGAAGTCCCAGTGCCCCAGCAGGAGCCGCATGCGGTAGGCAGGAGCCACAGGCAGCAGATGCTGGGGGAAGCACGTGGATCTCGACAGATGATGGGGTGGGGGTGCTGCAGGGAAGCCCTAGGCCCCAAGCCAGAACCACACACAGTGGGAGAGGAAGGAAAGCAGAACCTGGCAGAACCTGGGGGGAAGGCTCAGTTGCATAGGTCCCCATGATTTGTAAGGACAGCCCAGTGAGCACAGGAGGGAGGACCGAGCGTGGCTCGGTGTATGAGGAGGACAGGGAAGTTGGGAGATAGGCTGACCCCCAGTGCAGGGGAGGGAAACTGAGCATTCCCTGGTATATGAGGAGAGCAGTGAAGGGGGTAAGGTGGGGGCCACCTGACCTCTGGTGCAAGGGATGGCAGGGGAGCGGAACTGAGTGTAGCCCAGTGTATGAGGAGGGCAAAATATAGGGGGACTGTCAACAATCCAGTGCATGGGGTGGTGCAGGAGGGGGTCCTTGTGCAGCAGGCATATCCCAGAGAGCTAAAGGAACATCCTGATTGTTCAGGGCTTGGGTCCCTGGCTGGGAGTCAAATGAGCAACCCCCAGGGCAGAGTGGTCTCTCTGGAGGCTGCCTGTATGTAGCACTATTTATGTATCCCATTTCTAGGCTCAGAGGGGCCAGGAATGCCCCATCACAGTAGGTGCCACTTTGCCATGGAGACCAGGGAGGGGCTTGCAGGCAACCTCAGGGCTTGCTGTGCAGGAGTGCTGGGTTGCAAGGACCAAGGCAAAAAGTATTTACACTGTCCAGGTCTGGAAAGGAGGGGGAGAAGCAGGGATGGAGCACAAATCAGCAGATTCACAGTGCTCTACCAGTGCTGGGGGGCAGGAAGGAGGAATAGGCAGTGCAGGACTTTAACGCCACAGTGCACGAGAGGTGCATAGGGAAGGGGGGAAGACAGAAGAAGTGCAGGTTGCCCACCACTGATTTGCATGTTAACAGCCATGTTTAGATAATGTCTGCTCCACAGTGGCACAGCTACACGCTGGAGTGCACATCAGCAGAAGGAGCTTTCCTTGAATCTACCTTTCCAAGAGGTGGTAGCTAGATGAATCCTTCTATTGACCTAGCCATGTCTACACTGGAGGTTAAGTCGACTTAACTTCTGTGCTCAAGGCATGGCATTTGTCAGAGCTTTAGCTGGTACTTTATCCTGCCTTGATTCAGCTCCATCTCTGGGGTAGCTTGTGTTGGCTTCCCTACCCCTATCTGAGTAGGCTGGGTGTGGGTGGGTGTCGGGGGACAGGGGGAGACTAGAACCTATCACCCTGCCTTATCTTCCCTTCTTTCAATAGCAGCCAGCTCCATTTGGGGGGCTCCTTGTGCTGCCTGCCTAGCCACTACCTGAATGTCTACTTATTAAAGCTTAGGCACCCTACATTGCTCTGTCTTTTGCCTGGTCCCAGAGCCATGCATAGGGGTGAGAGACCCTCTCTTGGGATTCACTAATAGAATGCCTGCCCAAGTAGGTGCTATGCTGCCATGAGCTCTTCACAACAGCCAGCTGCCTTTGACTGCCTGGAGTTCATTCCCTCGGTTCTCTGCTGTCTTAAGGGGACCATTTATCACAACTGTCTGAGAGCACCTGGCACAACAGCTCCTGCCACTGCTCAAAGAAGCCTGGCTCTCCAGCCCCATGCCTTTGGGCTTAACATAGGAGGGGTGACTGCTTTTCTGGGAGAGAAAGTGGAATCCCTGTCAGAGCTGGGCCTGCTGCCTTCCTGCCACTACCTCCTCTTCCTTCCTTGGCAGAGGGGGTCACTTCTTTGCCTGCATTCCGTAGTTAGTACCCAGCCACTAACTGCACATACATGATCCCAGCATGACTGGGATGACCTAGGTTGGCCTGAGAGGCAGATGCTGCTCTTGGTGTCCTAAATTCTTAGTTCCTTGCTCCTCGGATCTAACTTTCAGTGATCTCAGGATAAGACCCTCCTGACGGTGCTTTCTCCTGGGCTCCTCTAGCTTTTGGGGTAATGTGCGAGATTGCCAGGGTCAAGCAATCGTGGGGGGATGTGGAAGTGCCGCCTGGATCCAGTGGAGAAGAGGACACCCCAGTTGTCAAATGGTGTAGAGAGCTCATCTCTGTCACTGCCCCTCTGGCTGGCAAATGACCATGCTGGCTTTCAGGAATTGCAAGGACCTCTGCTTCTGGCCTGTTCGGAGGGAAGGCTCGCATTAGAAGAGCACAAGAGCTGGGCCTTCCCTGAACACAGATCTCCAAAGAGAACCTTGGTTTGAAAACTGCTTTTCTCAAGATTTCGATTCCTTCCAACTTTCCCCCTTCATCAAACATCAGCAGGATTTCCCTGCCTTGACAGCTTAAAGGAAGCTCTAAGTTGGAGTCTTTCATGCTGCTCTAGAACATAGCCTCAGGCTGGCTCCCATGGAGCACCACTTTTTGTCAGTCTAATTGCTAGCCACAATTTACAGCTATTGGCTACATACCTTTGTGTTTTGCCTCTCCTTCCGTTGTCAGCCTAAGCTGTTAGGAGTTGATTTCATTTATTGAAAGCTGACAGTTTTCCTTGCTTAGCTTCAGCCCATGCTGCTGAATACTCTCCAGAGCCTTTGTACTCTTGCAGCACTTTCTTTTTCAATGCATCACATTATTACATCATTTTATAAAATATCTTTGATGATGAGCCTATGCCAAAGTGAATGTACTAACAGTAGGAGCAGCCACATGATAGATTAGAGGTACATAGTTTGTCATAATCCTTGCTTAGCTATATTTTCCAAAACCCATGTGAAATGCTCAGTTTTTGAAGACACTCCAGTTGTTTTACTATCCTTTTCCTCTTTTGGGTTTAACAGTTTCCCCAGTGAATGCTTGCATTGAGGAACACAAAAGAAAAAATGGTGTTTAGGCATGGACCTAATAGATTGAGAGATTCTTCTAACAAAGATTACTGTAAATTTAACCCTATGTGTGGGGTCCTTTGTTGATTTACTGGCATTTAATCTTATTAGTTGATACACCTGTTTGCATGAGACCTCTGACGACAGGACTGAAGTTCTATGTGGAGCAAATGAATTCCAGATTGTGCTTTGTCTTTACATCTCATTTTGTAAACAGATGGTAGTACTGTGTATCAAATTCAGTAAAGATATGTGGGACTCATGATGTTATCTGAATAAGAACTTTCCTTTCCTCAGCATTCATTCCTTCATTTCCTCTAAGAAAGTGTATTAATTAATAGATGCTTTAAACACATTTGACTAATCTCTGTTGTTCAGATGCCAGAACTCCCAATAGCGGTCCTTCCTTCTGATATCACAATGAAAAGTGGAGACTCTACATTACCTTTGTGCTGTACTTGCAGATAGCATGTTTTTCATTGCAACGTATTCATCTAATTATGGATTTTTAGTTCTGCTGCTTGTAAAAATAAACTATTTTGCTAAGAAGTACTTCTTTATAAAAAATCAAATCAGAGGGTGTGTCTAGACTACATGGCTCTGTTGATGGAGCCATGTAGATGAGTGTACTTGGCAAAGGGAAAAGAAGCGGCAATTTAAATGATCGCTGCTTCATTTACATCAAAATGGCTGCCGCGCTGTGCTGATCAGCTGTTTGTCGGCACAGCACGGTAGTCTAGACAGGGATCAGCTGACCCCAGAACCCTTTGTCATCAGATCCTGTAAGCCTTGCTTCATTTCCCTTTGCCGAGTACACTCATCTACATAGCTCCGTCGACTGAGCCATGTAGTCTAGACACCCAGAGTTACTGGGGAAGAGCGTGTGATCCAAGGAGAGAAGAAAGTACATTCATAGGTTCTGTGAACTGTACATCACCACAGTGGTTTTGAAAAGCCACGGAGAGAAATGTTATCAGTTAATATAACTCAGTAGGAAGCCTCAGAATGAGGCTAGATGTTGTACAAATAAATGACACAAAACTGCTCTTAAAGCAAGATACGCAGATTATATTTTTATTATTAAAGTAAGCCAACTACAACAGCAAACTTCCAGGAGATAAGATAAAATCTTGCCATAAATAATTTCTTATAACTATTTGCCTGAGCTCCCTTAAGTCAGCAATTTGACATAAGGCTGGCTTCAGTAAAATAATAAATCATAATCTGTTATAGCCTGCTCAAAGGGCAGTATCATGCCATTTACTTGAGGCTTGATCCAAAGTGCCCATGGACTTCAATGTGTGAAGAAATGGGACCTTGTCAAGGAGCCAATCTCATTTTTAACTCCTAGCAGAACTGTATTAACTAGTAACATTTCCCTCTGCCCTTTCTGTTACCAACCCCCTCTGGCCATTTTCTGTTCACTGAATCAATGAACATAGTTTCTTTCTGTCATTTCCTCAGAACATACATACATCTCTAGAAGCTTTGGTTTTATTTATTTATTTTACATAGTACATTTTAGCAAAAAGATTTTTGTCTTCACATTACTCACATTGCTTTCCATATGATAGACAATGCTTGGACTTATCTTCTGAGTACAGTTTGTGATTGTAACAGTTGCCTCATCATGACTGTCCCCATATACCTCACTCCACGCATTACAAAAAGCTCTCTTATTTTTTCTTCTGTTACACCAATCATTGTCTGAAATTGTCTAGTGGTATAATCAGTTTTCTTTGAAAGGTTTTACTTGTGTTTGTGTTAGATCACTAGCTTGACAGAATTTAACAGAATCTTTTATTGTAAGCTCTGATACTCTTAAGTTGTTCCCGCCCCTTTTTTTGTCCTATATTCCTATGACATTATGATCCTGAAACACAGAGAAGGTTAAATATTCTAAAAGGCAGAATTAGATTTTCAGGCTCAGACCAGTCACATGTGAATCACATGTCTTTCCTGTGCTGCCTTCTGTACCAGAATACATATGTCACAGATTTCACCTTTCTTGAGTGGATAATTTTCAGCTTTATGTTTAAATTTTTCAATAGTGCCCATTACTGTAATATGAGAGCATTTCAAAACACACCCATAAGGCAGGGAAATATAATCAGCCCCAATTTACAGATGGGGGAATTGATCAAGGTCAAGTACAAAAACTGAGGAAAAACTGGAACTATAATCTAGGTCAGGGATTTAACTATCTTTCCTCTTGCTACTTTGCTGTTCTCATATTTCACTATCTGTGATCATTTGCAGAACTAGAATGCAATGTATTTATAATGTGTGTGTGTGTATATATAACTTGAAGTTTTTAAGGTTGTATTTCTCACTAGTAAGAGCATTTATTTTTTACTCAATGTTGATGTGACTCCAAATGTTGAAAAATATAATTCAAAACTTTGCTAAAATTTTTTCCCAGCTCAGATCAATATTCCTGCACTGACAAGAAATGTTGTCTCAGTTGTGTGAAATATCTTAAAAAACTTGAAACTGAAAATTTGCAGAAAAAACTTGGGAGGTTTTTAACTGGCTAAAATTATAATTAGCTTACTTGAACATAAATTAAGTGGTGGTAGTTTCAGGACCCTTGTCATGGTCAGAACAATTTATTTGTTTTAAGCATGAACTTTTAATTAGATAAAAAATTAATAACAGTTTGACCATGTGGTTATGTAATATAATGGGATATTCCATAGGAATAGGATTAACCCAATCAAGGTAAGATATTGCATCATTTCCTGTAAGAATGACTCAGCAAAACCCTATGGGCTCGTCTACACTGGCCCCTTTTCCGGAAGGGGCATGTTAATTTCACCTATCGTAGTAGGGAAATCCGCGGGGGATTTAAATATCCCCCGCGGCATTTAAATAAAAATGTCCGCCGCTTTTTTCCGGCTTTTAAAAAAGCCGGAAAAGAGCGTCTACACTGGCCCCGATCCTCCGGAAAAAGCGCCCTTTTCCGGAGGCTCTTATTCCTTTAAAGTAGGAATAAGAGCCTCCGGAAAAGGGCGCTTTTTCCGGAGGATCGGGGCCAGTGTAGACGCTCTTTTCCGGCTTTTTTAAAAGCCGGAAAAAAGCGGCGGACATTTTTATTTAAATGCCGCGGGGGATATTTAAATCCCCCGCGGATTTCCCTACTACGATAGGTGAAATTAACATGCCCCTTCCGGAAAAGGGGCCAGTGTAGACGTAGCCTATAGGAATACATTGTAGCCCTCAGAAACAAATGGGACTTCTAGACAGGAAGTAGCTAGGGTTTATCCAAAGATCAGCTGAGAAAAATGCATAGGAATTCAATGGAGCCTATAGGAATGAATAGAAATGATGTAACCAGAGAGCAGTGTTGCATCATTTCCTGTCTAACTGGAGTTCATCTAAGGTTCAGCGAAGAAGCTCCATAGAAATACATGAGAGATGGGGATGATGCCTCATTTCCTGTTGACATAGAGCCAGCAAAAGCAGCAATCTTATTGACTGTCATAAATATGCTAATGAGCTCAGATCATATATAAAGGTAGCAGCTGACAGACTAATGCTGTGTAGGAGACAGGGACCAGCAAGAAAGTGGAATGGGTGCTAAAGACCTATAAAGAAGATGTCCGCAGAAGAAGCTACTTAGGAAGAAGCATCAGAGCCCTGCAAAGAAGAAGCTGTTTGCTAAAGCTCTTACTACAGAAGCAGAAGCAATCCATCCAATGTCCACAAGCAATGGTTGCTCCTGCCACTCACTCAGAAGGTGGCCTTCACAGCAGCTACTGCAGTATCTATCCAGTGAGTTTCCATCTTTCCTGCCAAAGGAGCCACTTTACCTCAGGATGAGGCAGCCCTGAGCATCCTAGCAGTCCACAACCAACCATGGGACAGTGCTCCCAAAATATCACTCATCAATATTGACAGATTATAAGGGCCATTATGGTGATGAGTCAGAGGGATTTTAAGAAGTCTTTGTAAATTAAGCTGTTCCTCTATTTTATCATCTTAGGGTATGTCTACATTGCATTCCTCTTTCGTGAGAGGAATGCAAATACAGCTGAGCGAAATTGCAAATGAAGAGCGGATTTGAATTTCTCGTGCTTCATTTTCATAATCGCATCTGGGTGCTATTTCAAAATACCCTAATTTGAAAAAAAGAAATGCCATCTAGATGCGGTTATTTTGAAAGAAAACCCTTCTTTCGAAACAAAATACAGGACTATGTAGCACTTTAAAGACTAACAAGATGGTTTATTAGATGATGAGCTTTCGTGGGCCAGACCCACTTCCTCAGATCAAATAATGGAAGAAAATAGTCACAACCATATATACCAAAGGATACAATTTAAAAAAAATGAACACACATGAAAAGGACAAATCATATTACAGAACAGAAGGGGGATGTGGGGGGGGGGGGGGGGGAAGGAAGGTGAATGCCAGTGAGTTAATGATATTAGAGGTGGGGAAGGGGAAATGTCTGTGAGTAAATAGTATTAGAGGTGATAATTGGGGAAGCTATCTTTGTAATGTGTAAGATAGTTGGGGTCTTTGTTAAGTCCAGTGTGGAGAGTGTCGAATTTTAGCATGAATGCCAGTTCAGAGGATTCCCTTTCAAGTGCAGATTTGAATGTCTTCTGAAGTAGGATGCAGGTTAGCAGGTCATTGAGACTGTGTCCTTTCTGGTTGAAATGACAAGCAACTGTTTTTTCTTTGTGATCCTGTCTAATGTCTGTTTTGTGGGCATTGATTCTTTGGTGAAGGGTCTGAGACGTTTGTCCAATGTACATAGCAGACGGACATTTTCGGCACATGATAGCATAAATTATATTTCTGGATGCACAGGAATATGTATTCTTGATCTTATAACTCACTTGGTTAGGCCCAATAATGGTATCAGCAGAGTGAAAATGTGGACAAAGCTGGCAACGGGGTTTCTTGCAAGGGAAAATACCAGGGTTGGTATTAGTGTGGTATGTCCTGTGGTTGTTGGTAAGAATCATCTTGAGGTTAGGTGGTTGTCTATAGGAGACTATGGGTCTGTCTCCCAGAGCTTCTTGGAGTTTAGTATCCTGTTCCAGTATAGGTCCTATAGACAACCACCTAACCTCAAGATGATTCTTACCAACAACCACAGGACATACCACACTAATACCAACCCTGGTACTTTCCCTTGCAACAAACCCCGCTGCCAGCTTTGTCCACATATTCACTCTGCTTACACCATTATTGGGCCTAACCAAGTGAGTTACAAGATCAAGAATACATATTCCTGCGCCTCCAGAAATATAATCTATGCTATCATGTGCCGAAAGTGTCCGTCTGCTATGTACATTGGACAAACGTCTCAGACCCTTCGCCAAAGAATCAATGCCCACAAAACAGACATTAGACAGGATCACAAAGAAAAAACAGTTGCTTGTCATTTCAACCAGAAAGGACACAGTCTCAATGACCTGCTAACCTGCATCCTACTTCAGAAGACATTCAAATCTGCACTTGAAAGGGAATCCTCTGAACTGGCATTCATGCTAAAATTTGACACTCTCCACACTGGACTTAACAAAGACCCCAACTATCTTACACATTACAAAGATAGCTTCCCCAATTATCACCTCTAATACTATTTACTCACAGACATTTCCCCTTCCCCACCTCTAATATCATTAACTCACTGGCATTCACCTTCCTTCCCCCCCCCCCCCCACATCCCCCTTCTGTTCTGTAATGTGATTTGTCCTTTTCATGTGTGTTCATTTTTTTTAAATTGTATCCTTTGGTATATATGGTTGTGACTATTTTCTTCCATTATTTGATCTGAGGAAGTGGGTCTGGCCCACGAAAGCTCATCATCTAATAAACCATCTTGTTAGTCTTTAAAGTGTTACATAGTTCTGTATTTTGTTTCAGCTACACCAGACTAACACGGCTACATCTCTATCACTGTTAATCTGATGGTCTTTGAAGAACCTACTATATTAAACACACAGTAAATTGCTACAGCTTGTTCTCAAGCATGCACATATAAGATGTTCAATTTGTAAATGTGTTCAGTACCGGAGAGGATTGTCTTCAAATGCTAACATGCCCTCATTCACATTTCCTTTCAATGACCACAGTATTAGGACCGGTGATATCTTAATATGTCCAAGTTAATCTTTGAACATTTGCTGTCTGTTGGCCAAATCCTTCTATACTGTAGGCATACTTGCTCTGTTGGTCTTAGGGATTCACCTGTACACATGTATCTGAGGATGGAATGTGACCTATAATTGATTATAAAATTATACATATCTTTGTAAATTGGTCAAATGGATTGGGTAGGTTAAAGAATTCCTTTTAGAGTATTTCAAGCAAATGTCTTTGGAAAAACTGAATTGAAATTGAGAATTTTTGGTTAACTGTTCGGTTATGCCGAGACTGCCAGATTTGCAGGCCAGTACAAGTGTCTTCTGTTGTTGTTTTGAATCTGCATGCAATGGGTTATCAAATGGCAGTAAAAGACTCATAAAACAGACAGTACCGTGATCTTGGCTTGTAAAGGTCAAGGAGGAGGTGGCTCATATTCTTCAGAGACCTCTTTTTGATTTTAAGTCCAGGCCGTAGAAACTACCCGCTAGCCAACAGTACCACTCCAGTCTGATCTATTGAACTTAAAACACATTTGATATGTATGATGGGGCTTACTACAAGGTCCTGCCACTCCACCTGAATAACTATAATGTGCTCATAAATCAGATGAGGACATTCCTCTGTGACACTCTTCTGCATGGCCTACTAAGCCTACGCCTGTGTTAGCCATCAACGCCTCTTACATAAACACATAGAGTACTCTAAAGTAGGGTCTTACAAAAGCACAAACAATACATTGGCAGAGAGAGGCCACACAAATTCAAGAGCTGCCAAGTGGAAACAAAAAAGCTCTTGAAGAGATATATATTCCTCACAGATACATACAGATAATAAACAATTCATCCTGGATTTCATTCCTCACAACATGGATGCAGAAACAACTCTCTTTCTTCCTCTTTCCTTTTCCCCTACATCCTAAAAAAGAAAGGAAAAAAAATGGAAATTAGGGACTTCAGCAAAATAATAGTGCAGGAAATTTCAAATGATCTGAGAGTTATTTGTAGGATAACTAATATTTTATATAAGCCTCAGTTTGTACAGTTCAGCATTTTCAATTTAAGTAATTTAAAAGGAAAGAACATCTCATTTGCATGCAACAGAGGTAATTGCTATTTTATTTTTTTTTTAAAAGGCCTGTGAGGCACTTGATGGAATTGATCCAGATAGAAGACCAGGAACCTAATTCAGCAAAGCACTTAAGTACATCTGTAAAGTTCAGTATATGCCTAGACTCACAGAAGTCAACAGGACTATTCAGATACTTAAAAGTTAAGTGTATGCTTTAGTGGATCCAGGGCCAGAAGAATTAACTCTTTATTCTTGAGTAAAAAGCTGTCTCCTTTTATTGATCTGAGCAAAGGATGTGCATCTGATTATGTGATAATGATGGAGCACATGTACCCAGATTTTACTCTAAACTGTGTAAGAATTCCATGATTTGGCCTTAAAATGATAAAAATTCTAACATATTTATGAAATAGTCTCACTTATAGGCTGTGTCTACATTGGCCCCTATTCCGTAATAGGGATGCAAATGTAGCACTTTGGAATAGGCAAATCCGCGGGGGATTTAAATATCCCCCGCGGCATTTGCATTAACATGGCTGCCGCTTTTTTCCGGCTTGTAGATAAGCCGGAGAAAAGCGCCAGTCTGGACGCGATCCTCCGGAAAATAAGCTCTTTTCCGGAGGATCTCTTATTCCTACTTGAAAGGAATAAGCTGGAAAAAAGCGGCAGCCATGTTAATGCAAATGCCGCGGGGGATATTTAAATCCCCCGCGGATTTGCCTATTCCAAATTGCTACATTTGCATCCCTATTACGGAATAGGGGCCAATATAGACACAGCCATATAGTCACCTCTCAAAGGAGTTATTAGCCCCTGCCTTTCTAGTTTATCTGCTCTTTAATTTAAACATATGCTTATACACGTACTAGAGCAATGATACAAAACCCAGCTCAGCAAGAGAGAAGTTAAGGAGCATCTGCATCACACACATACAGGAATGCCCCGCTCTTATAAAACCTCTGTGTTCACACTGGCCTGTGCTTTGATCCTAACCAGTAAGGAAAATGCTCCGAACGACAGCAGATGGAACACACACAGACAGAAGTCACTACAGGCCATAAACAACAGAAGTCCCTGCTGTATCTTTCATATGTGTTACAAATCACTGGAGACTGACAACATTAACAGGTGCCTTTAGAGATACACCCCACCAGCTGAATATTGACTTGTGGAGGTGGCCAGTGCTTGGAGGAGCAGGTAGGAAATGAGGAACAACCTTTGTATGGTGGGTGGTCTGCTTGTTATCTTGTTACAAATGGCTGAAATTCTCCACTTAAATGCCTCAGTGAACAACTGGGTGTCATAATGTAAGCATATGAACACATGAAAGGTGGGCCTACAGTATTTGAGACTAAAGAGTAGTACGGCTCCATGTCACTATACTCCTGAAGGGGCTCCTTCTGACTTTCAACTCCCATTGAAGTCAATGGCTCAGCACCTTGCAGGATCAAAACCCATTGGACCGGTGATATTGTTCTGCATAGAATTTTGGTACATCCAATAGATTGCAATTACATGTTTTCTGTAAGTACATTCCCTGATAAATAACTTGCCAAGTCATGAACTCCTTACTCAGATTTACTGTCCTTTGGTAAAGTCCTATCAATGTCAAACATGTGATTATAATTAAAAATTACCATGATGATATATTTCAGATGATACACTGAGTGGGACACAGAAGGAAATCTGGTGCAGTATTTATTTACTTTTCACATGTTTTAAAAAAATCAAAATAAGTTTTGAAGAGTGGCCCAGCTTGGCACAGGATGCCTCATTCCGTGTTTAGATCAACGGTTATAATGAACCTCTAAAATTTAGTGTCTAACACCCGGAAACAAGCATAATTCATTCCCACTCCATTCTACCACTTCTAATACACCCCAGGCATCTTTAACCCCTTCCAATATGCTCACAAAACAGCAGATAATGGCTCGGGCCTGAGCTGTAATAGAAGGGTCTGATATTTTGAGCTGAACTGTTACTGTCAGCTACAAAATAGAGGCTTTTATTCTTTGATGAAAATGTTGGCAACTTGGATTTAACTCTTGACATCGATATTTGCTTTCTGCCTTTGTTGTGTTTTGTTGCCAAAGAACAGGAATAGTTGTCTTCCTGAATGAAATCTAGGTATGGACTACAGAATTTGATCCAAAGAAACAAATCTGGATAGCTTCATTTGTCATTTCAATAGAGCTACATTTAGTTGATGTTAATTGAAGGTAGCAGAGATTTTAAACAAAAAGCCATGCAGCAGGCCAGATGCTGGGTTCCTGATTGGATGTCATGGCCTTTATTGCAGCGGACAAGCCTTTGGTCAGAGTAAATATTACTATAAGATTTTTACATCCACTAAAGCAAAGGCTGAAACAGCAACTTTAGACATGTATTGCCTGAGGTAGTGACTCATCACAGTGGTGCAGCTGTCACCTTAGCCAGTGATAG
Organism: Pelodiscus sinensis; assembly: GCF_052426305.1. NCBI lineage: Eukaryota > Metazoa > Chordata > Testudines > Trionychidae > Pelodiscus > Pelodiscus sinensis. The sequence goes on along the minus strand of NC_143056.1, from coordinate 113,409,843 downwards.
CACCTGCCACAATAGAAAAGTAACATTTAGGCTTAGAAGCCTTTTGAAAATGGACAGTCCTGTTTTTTTAAAAAATCAACCTTTATTTACACAGTGTTTTCCAAAGAGTAATTTACTTACGGTTCAGCACTGCATGTGCTGAGTACTATGGCTGATCTGGCAAAACACTTTAGAGTGTGCTTAAACTTTTTGTGTTAATGGGACTGCTTTTCTGCTTAAAGTTAAACACGTGCTGAAGTCTTTCTGGGATTGGAACCAGCGTGCACAATACCTAATAGATTTTTCTAGTTTCTAAGTTCATAGGCAGTCTTCAAGAAGGTTTAATTTGGACCCCTGGATCTGCATAATCATTTAACTCTGACAGATATGCATGCATTAAAAACCTCTCAGAATTAATCTGTCCAGAAGCAATTTTAAAATAAGTAACCCATGGGCATTTCCATGGATGTATGTTAGATGATTTACCATGTTGCAGTCAATAGATTCTTGACCAATTCTTTGGTAGAAAAAAAATCAAGATAGCAGAAGCAAAATATCCACTACAAAACAAAAACAATTTGCCCTTCTTTTCTTTTCAGAATAAAAAGCCTCTCTACTTTAGACACGACTCTCAGAATGAAAAGTTCAATACCACCACACTCCATCTAGACTGTGCTCCCCAACCCAGTGCATTGTTATACATTTATTTTAAACCAGAAAGAGAATTGGAATAATTTTTGTTAACAGGATCTGAAGGAATTCTATTTATTTATCTTGGACCTCTTTCACTTCATAAACAAAGCAATAAATCTCAGTTTCACCTATAATGCCACTGTCCAGACTCATCACCTGCTGAGACTGTGACAGTAACATGCACCTGTTTCAATCAGCAGGGCGCAGCTTTTTTTTTCCTCTGGAGATGATTGCCATGACAATCACCCAGAAGAATGCCTCTCGTCCTCATGCTTATATGACAGACCTAGAAACCTACTACAGTGTCATGAGTTTAAAAACACAGCTGGTTCTCAAATTATAATACTTCAATTCAGGGGTCAGTGCAGTAAAAGCAGAAACAGTTATGCTTTTAGCCATCAAAATGGCTATTTCTATGGCAAAAGAACTTTGTTCATTGTATATGAGTTCTGGCAATAATCTGTTTCTCTACTCTATAATACACACAGGCATTTTACCCTTTAAAGCCAACCTTGGATTAACAGTAGCATCCTGAAAATCAAAGGAATTTCTCTCCCTTAATTCAAACTTTGAGTAATTTTAAGCAGACTTGTTGTCCCATCCAATTGTTGGCTACTTTTTCAGTACTATAAAGAGATGCAGAGAAAACAGAACCATTTAGAGTTTGTAAAGAAGGGAATAAAATCAGTTTGGGACATGGGAGAGGCCACAATTCAAACATTTGTCTTTAAAGGAGTAATAGTACATCTAAGGGCCAGATTTCTACACCCACACAGAACCACCAAATTCATTGGCATTCTTCATGGCGCAGCATTGACACACTACCCATTGCAGGACTGCAACCTGAATCTCAACTATGTACTGATGTTTGTGTTACAGTCTGGGTATGTCTAGACTACATAGCTCTGTCGATGGAGCCATGTAAATGAGGTTTCTAGACATAGAGAAATGAAGCGGCGATTTAAATAATCGCTGCTTCATTTACATCAAAATGGCTGCCGCGCTGTGCCGATCAGCTGTTTGGCAGCACAGCGTGGTAGTCTGGACACTCCGCAGTCGACAAGGGAAGCCCTTTTTTCCCCTTCAACTTCCACTGAGCATACAGGTAACATTATTTTTTATTATAGATGTCATATCTTTTACTTTTTTGAAACTGAATTTCAGTCCATTATTTTCTGTCAGTGTTTCCATAAGAATATAAGAACAGCCATACTGGGTCAGAACAAAGGTCCATCTAACCCAGTAAGTATCCTGTCTTCTGACAGTAGCCAATGCTAGGTGCCCCCAGAGGCAATGAACAGAACAGGCTGTCATCAAGTTATTCCCCTCCCCTGTCACCCATCCCAGCCTCTGACAAACAGAGGGTAGGGACACCATTTCTACCTATTCTGGCTAATAGCCATTGATGGACCTAACCTCCATGAATCTATCTAGTTCTTTTTAGAACACTGTTAAAGTCCTGGCCTTCACAACATCCCCTGGCAACGAGTTCCAATATATATTATTAGGGTAATTACATTAAATAAATCCAACAACCTCTGTTACACTAGAAAAAAACCTTTGTAGTCTTTACAAATCTAGTATCCTTTTAAGCTCTAAAAATTTAATCTACAGGTTGAACCTTTATAAAGCAGGACTCTCTGGTCCAGCAACATCCATGATCCTGCAGAACCACAGATGTTCCAGGACCAGAGAGTCCTGGTGGAGAGCTGGTGACTGGGTTCCCCACAGCTAGGCTACTAGGTACAACCCAGCAGGGCTACCTGGCTGGACCAGGAGCTAGTACACAGGGAGCTGGGCTGCCCAGTGTAGCAGGGAAAGGTGTAGGGGGGCAAACCAGTCAGTGAGGCTGGTGGCTGGTTCAGATCAGGGTGGGCCAGTAGCAGAGGGAGCCAGATATGACCTCCCCTGGTCCGGCAAAATCTCTCATCTGGGACTGGTCAGGTCCCTAGGGTGCTGGACCAGGGAGATACAACCTGTACTATATATTTTAGAGAGTTTGTCTGTTTGATCAAGAACTCCGAAACAGTAAGAACTAGGACCACCAAATTCAGTACACAACTTCCTCTTATCGTAGCTTAAAGCAACATTAGGGTTTGGTTGTGCCAGGAAAACAGGATGTTCCTGAAATCAGATTATTTCTCATACAACCATACAGAAATAAGACAATCACCCAAAGCAAGTCCAGACCTAGCAGACTACATTTGGTGGTCCTAGCCCTTACAGTTTAGGTGGAGTTCATGATCAAACAGATACACAAACTCTCTAAAATATATAGCAGATTAAATAGAAAACTCAGAATACATACGTGAAGTAGACAGAAAAGAGAAATACAGGATTTTTTTTGTAATTAGTATGGTTTCAAAACATAATGGTACATATAGTTCATTTTATAAACTTAAAATAAGTTTAAAAGATCTTAATTGAGTTACGGACCTATGCAGTGCTGGATAATTATTCTAGTAAGATATAAAGGTGCTACACAACTGGAAGACTAACTGAGTAACAATATTTACATAGTAAGTGCAATGGAATAGTGCAGATAGACACAGGTATGGAAAGTCACGCTAGTGTAGCCTAGAGGTATAGCAACAATGAAATGCGATATGCTGGATCAACTCAAAGTCTGGGTTCCCAGTCTGGATAAGAGAAATGGTGACATATACTGAAAGGGAGTGAAGGTTTTGCTTGGTGTTTAGAGAATGAGATAAGGAGGATTAGCTGGTGGAAAACTAACTTGAAATTAACAAGTGTGTGACTGTGGATGGCAGGGTCAGGGAGAATAGAGGAAAAGGGGAGAAAGTTTGAAATAATCTGATCAGAAGCAGGGAGCTGTGTTGACAGATTATAAAAACCCAAGAGTGCCTAGGAGGGAAAAGAAATTTGAAGTGAAGTGAGTGGGAGGGGTTACTGACATCAAAATTAAAGTTTCCAGTAATAAGGAGAATAGGGAACTGAATCAGAGCACATGGGATTCAATGAAAAGACTCCCAGTTGCTTCAGTGGGCTACAGATCGGGGCTCAGAAAAAGGCAAATTGAAGGAAATAAGGAAATAAGATCAAGTAATTTGCATTATGTGGACCACAGATTCCGCAACATTCAGACATCACACTGGGAATAGAAAGACAGAAATAAAGTTTGGTAATGTCACCTGACCTTTCAAACCATAGCAGCAGCTTAGCAAGGGATTTGAATGTTTTCTGAAACAATGGTTGGAGGAGAGATAGCAGCATGTCTGATGGTGGTGAAGCATCCTCAGTTCAGGGTTGGGGAAGAAACCAGGATCCCACGATTGACATCGAGTGCTGCTAAATGCCTGGTGTTTTGCCAACAAGATGACTTTAATCTATAGTCTGAAAGAAGGCATCTAGGGGACTTGCTAGAAAATGCTAGAAACATGACAAGCCTCTCATTATGCACTACTGCTCAATGGGAAAATATAAATCACTCAAGTTTAGCGTTAAATAAAATATTGTCTAGTAAAATGAATTTGAAAGACTGCAACAGGGCTATACCCTACATTTATCACTTACTTTACTGTCATTTTCGAACATGTTTTCTCCCAATATCAAATATTTTAATATACATCTTAGTCACAAATTTCAGAATGGAAGATGCCTCTAGCAAGTGACACTTACATGAATTATGTTTGGACTAATAGCTAAGACATGTTAGAAAAATGCAAGAAATCAAATATGATTAAGGATATAGAAAAAATCTCCAAGTTTCTGGTTTTGTGATATTTTTTTATTGAATCACATTTTTTATTGTGAACTGCCAGTTAATTTTTTTGTTGTTGTTAAATTCTTTGTTTAAGCATAACTGTGACCAAAGAGAGGAATGCACTTGACAAGTGCAATAAAGCAACTGCTCAATGTTTATGGCAAGTGCTATACTTTTACACTATTAATTCAAATTGCCTGGAATCTTATAAAACTGAACAGTATAGGATTACTTACCTTGCTAGAACACAGTTGAAATGGATCACACTACAAAGTAGCACCCATTTCCCTATTAATTTTTAGGAGATATTCTTGAGGATATTCTTTGAGTACAAATACTAAAATTAATTCTGCATTGTTTGGTGATCCTAAAACTATTCCGACAAAACATAGTGTGCCAAATGATGTGTTTAAGTGGAGCATACAATATTGCAGAGGTGGACTGCAGTGCATAATAACCATTTGTTCGGGAGTTCTTTTAAACTAATGATTTTATCCCACTAGTTGTAGTAGCCTTTGTGATAGCATTAAGACTTAATTAACATCCTTATCCTTAGCACTTATATAAGTGGCCATAATGAAAGATAACTTTGAAAACTCTTAAAAAGTTTTGCAATGAGGCAGAAGAAATCCAGAACCAAAAAGGACAAATGTTTTCTCAAGCTTATATATAATTTTATTACTCAAAACTAACTGGTAACATTTGCTTCGAACGGGTCTTTCTATAGATTTTTGCGGTAAACTAACATTTTCAAAGGGCTTCATCTGCAAATAAATTATTTATATTGGTATTGCAAATTAAAGCTCCAATTTGCAAAGTACTTAAACACATGTTTAAGTTTTATAGACTTCATTGGGATTTAAGTTTGCACTTAAGTGATAAGTGCTTTACAGAATCTCGGCCTAAAATTCCAATATTAATGTTAAGTATTAAAAATCAGTGCTAGATTTTGAACTATATTCCAGTCAGTATCCTTTAACTGAGGTTCTGACATAAATAGTGATTGTGTAATGGGGCATCTTTGCGCTCCATTTTTATTATTACTAAATCAAACCCTGGAAGATCGATGTCCAGAGCATCCATCTCCAGATAGGTGTAGACCTGGTCTAAGCAAATATGACTTGGATGACCCTTGTTTAGCTTTCTTGTCCTTAGAGAATGGAGGTAAGAGTTGTACTAAAAGCTTTTATTTTAACAGAGGCAATTTGCTGACTGTTCTCCCCACATTAATTATGATTTATTTTCATTCAGTGATTTTTAAATAAAATGTGTAACTTTACAATTATATAAGGTATGGCCACCATTCTATCCATTTGCCATTAAGCCCTGGCTCAGTTCTCATTGAAGTCAATGGGAGTTTTGCTTCTGGCCCATGGGTGCCTTAGGATTCACAGAAAGGTCACTGTGTTTTTGAAAGCACTCTAGGGATGATGTTGACATTTTCCAGCTGTCTTGCTACATTATCCCTTGAACGTGGGAGGTAGGTTTTGTATTTTGGTTTTAGACTACACTATTCTTCAAAAACAAATGACATCCTTGGTGAGGTTTGGTAACTTTCTTCCTTTAAACAGTTCCAAAGTATACTTTTATTTTTAGAGGTTTTTTTTTTGGAAGGATTGGGCTTGAAATGACATAAATGAAAGAACTGTGTTTATGGCTGGGTGCAGATTCCTTTACCTCTCCATGTGCTTTCCCCTTCCCCAAGCTCATTGTAAGATGCTCTGCAGAGTGCAGGAGGAGAAGTTTATCACATGCTGTATATTATTCTGTAGCTAATGCCGGCTATAATTTCTTGCGCTCCGCTCACTAATCTCTTCCTCTCATGCATTATTTCCTGGTACAGCATTAGCAAGCCACATGCTGATCCACTGGTACTTCATGGATTTGGAAAATAATCCGTGGGCCCGCAATGATGTAAAACATTAAATATTGTTTTAAGTATTGAAGGCGCCATTCTGCCTACACGCTACTTAAGGTGGGCAGTGCGCCAGCATGTCTGCTGGCACACAGCTGAGAAACCGAGCATGCCCACTCACAGCACACAAAGCAAAGCCCAGGACAATAAGGCAAGAATGATGACAGACAGAAAGGGGCTGGTATGTTCATGTGCTGTTTGACCATTAGATCAGCTTTGGAAATGATACTGTCTAGAGGGCTAAGAGTTTCTTTCTACACTCCTGCCTTACTGCCTGCACCTGCACATCTAAGGGGGAGGAAAGAATGAAAGAACACTTTATTGCTCTTCCAAGGGCTCTTCAAAGTTATTTATCACATACCATTTTTGTACTAACTTTTTTAATACTTTGCAGTTGCAAAGTGAAAAGGGACCAGAACCAAGAAAAGACACATACAACCTGGTGTTATTTGACAGGCCCATGTTGCAAAAGGCAAAGAGGTTTCAGTTGTGTGAGTGTGTACTTGGAAAACCAAATGACCTAAGGAAGTTAAAAAGGCCTTATTGAATAGCTGCTGACTTGGATGCAATAGAAGTGGCCAAAAGAAACCAGAGGTGGTTTGACCACAGGACTGAGAGCTGGAAATTCCTGAATTCTAACCTTGCAACCTCTGTGACCTAGGGCAAGTCACACAGGGCCAGCTGGAGCTTTTGCACCCAGCCCTGAGCAAGAGGCAGTGAGGAAGCTGCAGCAACCCAGACCAGCCTCTGGGGGCACTGTATCTCAGCACCAACTCCAGGAGCCAGCACTTCTCCCGTGCTCTGGGGAAAAAGTGAGTTACTTCGTCCTTTCATCCCCTTTGTGTAGGTACGCAGGATTTTGTCTGGCAAACAGAGGAAGAGGCAACACCCTTCCTCACCCACTTGCTCACAGAAAGGCCTATTGGGCAAGTAGTCTCGCCTCTCTATGAACCAAAGCCTGGACTATGGCAAGAGTCACAGTTTGAGCACGGCCATCTAGGGGCCTAAGGGAGAAGGGGCTATTCCTGCTTTGTCATCCATGCTACAGAGTCAGGATTGTGACCATCCAAATTCTGTTACAGATTCAGGCCTGTGACAATAGACCTTCGTCTCTCCACACACAGGATGCAAGACAGCAATTCGTAACTACTCCCCCCAGAGGCCGTGATGATTAGTCAGGTAAAGGTGCTTTGAAAACGAGACAGAGTGAATGTAATTTCCTGGGGTGGGGCTGATACTCTAGCTGTTTGCAGGGGCACATTGAGCTTCTTTGGCCCCATTACCTCATGTTCCTTGTTCTCTTCCTCATGTCCCTTGGCCCGCACACAGCCTAAACCATGCTTAAAGATGTGTTGGACCCTTTCAGCAGCCTCCGTCAACTCAACCTCCTTCAAAATCATTGTGATTGATAAGACAACTGGTGCTGCTCCTAGGATGCCAACTTGCCCAATGCTGTGGTTTGCATCTTCTCTGATGTATTCTATATTCAGTGCATCTTCAGACAGCACTGAGAATCATCAGCTCATCTCAGAAACATCAGGGAAGCATCACTAGCTGTCTCAAAACTTAGGCTGGATTTGAGAAATAGGAGCTCTTGGAGGCACTGGGAAGTATTTCTTGGAAAGCTACGCAAGTTTTGGATTTTAGTCATTTGTAAAGGATAGCTCATCCAATCAGGAGATAGAAACAAAACCATGTGGCTGATGTTGGCTAGACTGTCTGGCCCAACAGGTAGTGATCAACGGCTCGATGTCAGGTTGGCGGTCGGTTTCTAGCGGAGTGCCCCAAGGATCTCTTCTAGGACCAGAGTTGTTCAACATCTTTATTAATGACCTGGATGAGGGGATGGATTGCACCCTCAGCAAGTTCACAGATGACACTTAGCTAGGGGGAGAGGTAGATACGCTGGAGGGCAGGGATAGGGTCAAGAGTGACCTGGACGGATTAGAGGATTAAGCCAAAGGAAATCTGATGAAGTTCAGCAAGGACAAGTGTACAGTCCTGCACTTGGGATGGAAAAATCACAAGCATTGTTACAGGCTGGGGACCGAATGGCTAAGTAGCAGTTCTGCAGAAAAGGACCCAGAGATTACAGTGCATGAGAAGCTGGATATGAGTCCACAGTGTGCCCTTGTAGCCAAGAAGGTGAATGGCATATTAGGGTGCATTAGGAGAAGCGTTGCCAGCAGATCCAGAGAAGTGATTATTCCCCTTTATTCGGCTCTGGTGAGGCCACATCTGGAGTATTATGTCCAGTTCTGGCCCCCCCTCCCCACTATAGAAATCACTCAGCTCCAATCCCAAATTGTGAATATTGTTAATCAAAGGAATACTTCCCGGGAACAGCTCTCAAGTAACCCACATCACATAAAAATCAAACAAACCAACAAAAAATAGGCAAAATTACAGTCCCCCTTTGCAGGAAAGTTTGGGGTAAGGGTGATAGTCACAAAATTGTTTGTTGTGAATTTTGTCTGCTTCTAATCAGTATTATAATTAATACAACAATCATCATGTAATATGTGTACACACACATATATTCCACATGTATAGAGCTGATATGTTTCAGGTGAATTGTAAAGATATAAGATGGATATTATCCATCTCTGATCACCTCTCCTACCCTTTTGACAACTGAGTCATTTTAACACCTGTGAAGAGCTTCCATTGTTTAAAAATCATAAAAGCAGTTTCTCTTCCTCTTTCCTCTAAATTAGCCATGCTCAGGGACATGGATGGGCAAGATTCAGGACTGGACCTGTGATTGATTTTCAGGATATAAAGAAGTGTTGCAGTTTAAGGTATGCCTGGGCTAGAAACAGGATTTTAATCCCCTCAGAAATGAGAAATGTTTCAGTTTCCTAAGGGGATTCGGCACCTGCTTCTAGCCCTATAAGAGCTCTAGAAAAAGGTTCATAACAATTATTATTAGTAATTGAACCCTGTTTAAGGCATATGTTCTTATTTCAGTCATGCCAGCTCACAAGTGACCGTCACATCCCATGCCTTTGCAAAGTTATTCTGCCTTAAGATGACTGAGGTTACCCTTAAGGTTTTCTGATGGAGAACAACTTGAATGAAGCTGGGGTACGCCAAAGAACAATGCATCTGTTGGAGCTGGAGGTGAGCCGAGTGGTACGGAGGGCATCATCAGTAGTTCTGTTGGCAATGTTTAGGGGGGAGAAATGCTGGTACCTTTCCCCTTAACTACTTATTTATACTGATGTAAGCTTAACATTCACTATCTAGAGGTTTTGTTGATTAATGTTCATTACAGAAGTTGATTCACCAGCATTTTGCAAATAGCATGTGCAAATCAGTTGTCTTCCCCCTTCACACCTTGCTTGGTCCCTGTTGTCCAGCCTGAGTGGCACAGATTTCAGGTCAACGGGTTTAGGACCCTCTTTTAGCTTGATCATTAAAACAGGTAACACAGGTATGTGTCTGGTGGACCTGTAACCCTCTGGTTCTTGTATATTGTGTCCCCCCCTTGTGGTCTATAGGGTATGTCAGTCTATTTCAGCCCTCAAATCAGGCTGGCTTCAGCTGTGTGGGGATTCATGCTTCTAGCTTGGGAGTTCCCCAGTGTTTTGTCCACAGTGTCCATGTCTGTAGCTACCCAAAGGTAAGGGAGATATTGTTATACTATTTTCTGTGTACATTACCTTTTAAATGCAAAGTATCAGTTTTCTTGTCTCTGGACTGAGTGTCATCTCAAGACACAGGTTCTTATGGAATAAAAGACTCATTATACCATTCTCTGAAGAGCTTGCTTCTTTCCTTGGCCCATTGCTTCTTCAGACTGACAGTACTTTTTTGCTTTTGTTGTACTGGAAAACATGACTGTGTATAACTGGAAACAATGTGGGAAAATTTTGAAAAAGTGCAAGATGATGAAATTCCACAGGATTGATGTGCTGCATAATGTTAAATGAACCAGGCAAATTCTCATCAATAAATATCATTTTCATGTCGTTTAATTTTTTCCCATTGTTTGCTGCAACAGGAAAGTACAGATTTCCCACATAATCACAAGAAACTTAGTTCCACCAACAGCAAGTAACCTTAAATTGGAGTGTACTGGATTACTCACAGCAGAAACATGGCTGTTATGTGCTGATTTTTCCATGTCTTGCTAAGGTCCATTTGTGGAGGCAGGATGAAAATGTGTGTGTCAAACTGTGAAAAAGATCTAGGCTGTACACAGTCTTATGGAATGTCTAGAGGTTTTATGGATTCCCACTTCTCTGCTTTCAGTTCCCTGACTCCTCTATTAGGCAGTGAAAACAAAAGGCACGAATTAGCTGTTGTTAATGAACTGTGTCATTCTTGCAAGATTTACTCATTCTTTTTATAGGACTAGGGCTGTATGTGTGTGTTGCAGAGAGAGGGAGATTTTTTTTCTTCACACAGAGAAAATCAATTTTGTACTCTATTTTCCATTTTAAATTGATTTTATTTTCTCCCATTGTTTCTATTTTATTTGCGTTTCATCTGCCTCCAAAAGTGGCATTCTTACAATGATTACATCAACTCTTCTGGCAACTAGGATGTTAGGGAACAGCACTCATGGGTCAAATCCAATGCCCAATGGAGTCAATGCGAGTCTTTTAATGGGGGTTGGATAAGACCCACAGTGGACGTCAGTGAGCACTGGATTAGGGTTGGTGTCAGTTCTCATTTACATTTTCCTAGCTAAAGTCTGCACCCATGATGTCAATGGGAATTTTGCTGTTGATGTCATTGGATTCAGGTGTAAATTATATGTAGTACAGCATGTTATAGTTAAGACCAAAGAATGGCAGACAGGGAGGAGAAAGGTGTTTGTTTTAGTTAGGTGTGCAGAGCAGAGATCTTAAGTGTGAACTAGAAAAAAAATCCACAGAAGTCACAGTTAATGGCAAGCAGATTTATATGTCTTGTTAGATTCTCAGCTCAGGGGCTGAGCCAATCGGACTGGAAGGAAGAGTAATACAAGATTTGGGGAGAGTTGTCATTGGTCTCAGCAGGGTGATAGAAATGGAAGACCAGGAAATGTGGCTTCTGTCAAGATTAGCTCCCAAAATCTGCTTGGCAACAGGTAAATCTTATTCCCACCTTCACTAACTGATGATGTCTAGGCAGGACCACTGAGAGGAGGGATAAAGGGGTCCAACTGCTCTGGGACCCTTTAAATTGCTGCCGGAGTGCCACACTGCACACTTTAGCCACAGCCCCACCCCTTCTGCCCAAGGCACAGCCCCTTTTGGAGTGTGGAGCAAAGCACCCCCGCCTTGCCCAGGGTCTTAGCAAGACTTTTGGCCCTGCTGTGTCTAGACCACCCTGGAGAGCCATGTAGCTCTAGAGATCACTGGAAGAGGAGCTCACAGGGACTTCTTAGGACAGAGAATGAGTCTTCTATATTTCTGTAGGCAGCCTGGCTGTGGACTGTAAGGTTAGGTCTACACTGCAACACTATTTTGAAATAACTAGCGCTATTCCGAAATAACATAGTCTGCATCTACACAGCAGGCAGTTATTTTGAAATAATGTCAAAATATTGGCAAGTTGGAGGACTTCTTACTTCAATTCCTGTAACCCTAATTGTACGAGGAGTAAGGGAAGTAGGAGAAAGAGAGCTCCATTTCGAAATAAGTGACGTGTAGACGCTCCCAATTTCGAAATAAGCTATTTTGAAATAAGATATGCAACTGACAGAGCTCAATTTGTATAGCTTATTTCAAGTTAGGCCTTGCAGTGTAGACACACAGTAAGAAAATACAAATCCATTGCTGAAGATTCAGGTGACACACTATCTTTTAGGATGCACTATAGACTAAAAATAGTCTCTGGGGAAGATCTGTAGGAAACAACTGTGTGTACAGACTTAGGATGGTAAGTACTAGTTGACTATTTGATAAGCAAATGCTTATCAGATAGTCAGTCGACTAGTCAGTCTCCCCTCCCCTTGCTGCCTATATCAGATAGAGGGAGCAAAGGGGAGGGAGAAGAGGGGGTACTTCAAAGTGGCAGCGCCGCACAGCTGGTCCCGGGATCCATGTGGTGCCGAGGCATTTCAAAGCAGCACCACAAGGAGCTGACCCCAGGATCCATGCGGCACTGCCCCTTAAGGGTTCCATGATGATGTTTCCCCAGCTGGGGACTCTTGTACATTTCAAAGCTGGCATGCCATGTGCAGCCCAGAGTCAGTGGGACTTCCCACTGGCCCTGGGCTGCATATGGAGTTCTGCATTCCTCCTTTGAAATGTACAAAAGCCCCCAAAATTGTCCAAGAGATTCATGAAAGAGAAGCCAAGGTATTTCACAGGGGCAGCACCACATGGAGCCTGGAGTCAGCTCCGTGCAGCGCATGCAGCGCTGCCCCTTTGAAATGCCACCACAGTGTTTCAAAACAGCAGCACTGCATGGAGCCCAGGGTCAGCTCGACTCCACAGTTGATCCTTGGCTCTGCGCGGCATTTCCAGGGAACCTAGGATCAGCTGGGGAAATGCCGTGTGGAACCTGGGGTCGGCTAGGGAGTCCCCAGTTGACCCTGGGCTCTGCGTGGCATTTCAAAGTGGCAGCACAGCATGGAGCCTGGGATCAGCAGGTGTCTCTCTGTCCCCCACTGGCCCCAGGATCCATGCTGGTGCTTCCCCCGCTGGGTACTCTTGTACATTTCAAAGCTAGCACATTGCATGCAGCCCAGAGTCAGTGGGACTTCCCGCTGGTCCCGGGCTGCACGTGGAGTTCTGCATTCCTCCTTTGAAATGCACAAGATCCCCAGTAGGGGCTCTTGTGCATTTCAAAGGAAGAATGCAAAAGTGCCTATTGATGGAAATTCCATCGACTACTTGACTAGTAAAATAACCATTAGTTAATATCCCTCATACAGACACAGGCATTAAGACAAAGGAGTATAAATGTTCTCCTGAAGCACTACAGTGATGATGCAGATGTTACAGATCAAGCTTCCCTTTCATGAATCTCCTTGCCATAAACAGCAGAGAGTGAAACTCTGTATAAGAAACTCTGTATAATTATGCTGATTATCCTACCATGTCTAGCTAATACATTTCAAGTGATATTTAAAATGCTTTGCTTTCTGCTTGTATTAAATGTGAATATTTATACACTAAGTAATTATGCATCATTTAGCTTGGACAGTTTTTGGGAGCGATTAATAAGATCCAAGTTCAGGGTGTCAATAAAATGGTCCAGGGTTTGACTCCCTCTTTAATGCTTTCTGAATAATCCTGAAACAGAATTCTGGCTTGTGTTCCAGCTGAAATTTCTGGGGAAAGGAAGGAGGTTAGTCAATGAGACAAGACACTAGACTGATTCAGAAAACCTGTGTTTTGTCGTTGACTTTGCTACTAATTTGCTGTGTAACCTTGGATAAGTCACTTCATTTCCAGCTCTATGCCAGTCTTGTCAATTTTGACTGTAAACTTCTAAGTATCAGCTGTTATCACATAGGGAATGAGAAGTCCTGGAGATCAAATTTAGGTTACTAGGTAAGAAATTAAAGTCCAGATCTCCCGTCACTGAAATGCTTCCAGTTCCACACACAGGGCCAGTTAGACATGCAGAACTGCAGGGTCTGAAGGCATGGATGAGGTGATGGTGTTCAGAGGGGGGACTTAGATTTATTAGGAACCTCTTGGAAAGGAGGACTCTGTATGGAAAGGAGGGATTCCACCTAAACCAAAACAGAACCTCCTGCAAGGAGGTTTAATGGTCGTTCGAATTAGGAGCTTTAATTTGAACTACCTAGTCCGTGCCACATAAAACAGCGGGCAGGTAGTTCCAACTATGGGTATTTTAAAATGGCGCCCGCCCAGGAACATGCAAATGAAGCCCGGGATATTTAAATCCCAGGTTTCATTTGCAAGTTCGAATGCCTACATTAGCCACCCGAGTTTGAACTAGGGCGGCAGTGTAGACATACCCTAGGTGTGGAGGAGTACTTGGTCTGGATAGAGAAATCCCTCAGGGGATGATTTATTAAAGGAGGTAGTCTATAGTCTAGTAAAAAGGAGAAAGTAGACATTGATAAACTATAGGTAGGAAATCAAGAGAAACAGTCAAACAAAAAAGTCCAATTCAATTACATCATGCGAAGGCAAGCATGTTGAGAAGGCCAAAAGTGTAACTGGATTCAAAGAGGAAATAGATAAATTCACGGCGGAAGGTCCATCAATGGCCATGATTTAGTAAAAGCAAAAGTCCTGGACAGGTTATGGGCAACACGCAAAAATTCACATCCAGTGATCTATCAATGACTTGTACTATATACCCCTGACTAAATCTTGTCTGAGGGCTGGGGGGTGCTGCTCTCGGGGGGGATGGCTTGGGGGGCAAAGAGGGCCACTCGCTGCTGTTCCCACTGCCCCTGGGACTAGAGCCATTCTATCTCTATCTCAGATGGCCCCAGGGCCACCTGCCAAGGGTAAAGAGGTGAAAGGTTAACCGGTTAACTGGTAAACATCACCCTTAATGGGTAATGCTTACTGGTTCTGGTTAATCAGTGGGGCTGGAACAGCTCTCCACCCACCGTGCAGCGGCCCAGGTGCATCGCAGAGCAGCATCTGTCCGTGGTGGCCAAGGGAGGGAGGCGCAGACCAGGGCTGCCTTGGCCAGGCTTATGGTGAGGAGCTGCTCCAGCCCAGCTGTGTGTGTGGTGGGGAACCTCTAGCCCACCCCTTTAATTGGTTAAACAGTTAAATTTCATGTTTAACTGGTTAACCAATTAAAAGGGATATTACATCCCTAGCCCAGGGCTGCCAAAGCAGCAGCTGGTATCGCTGGGCTGCCCACCTACTGGTGCCCTGGCCACCCCTCAATGCAGCCAGCTGTTTAGCCTGCAGAGCTGCTCCAGCAGTGGCCAGTGTGACTGTCTCCAAGGCCACCTGAGCACCTGGCCCTGGTGTCAGCCACACTGGCTGCTACAGAAGTGGTGGAAAGTCATGACTTCCATGATCTCCATGATGGATATGGAGCCGTAGCGGTTAGCCAAGACAGTCAGGGATGCAAGCCCATGTCCTGGGTGATCCTAAATCTCTGACTGCTAGAAAGCTGGGAGGGACTTGATGACAGGGATGGAGCACTAAAATTGCCTCACTCTGTTCACTCCTGCTGGAGCATCGGCCCCCAGCCACTGTTGGAAGATAGGTTATCTGGCTAGGACCACCATTGCTCTGACACAGCGTGACCATTATCACCTTCTTAAGCTCAGTGGGGCATGGACTGTATGTGTTTCTACAATGACCAGCCCAAAGGTGACCCACTGGGAGTAGCACTATGAGGAATCGCCTAAAATACAAATAAATCATAATGAAAGGAAGAAGAGTGTCATAGCAGTTGTATGTGTCTTGCCTCAGTGTCCTTTTACATAAGTGCAGGTTCTACAGGAGTGGCAGAAATGAGTACTTCAAGAGACAAAAAAAAAAAAAAAAAAACCAACTCCTTGAACTTCTCTTAGGGTATGTCTACACTACCCCCCTAGTTCGAACTAGGGGGGTAGTGTAGACATACCCTTAGTGTGTAACTGCAAACTTTAGTGTTCTAAAATATGGCTGTGGTACATCTGTCTGGTGCACAATAAAGTACATCTGCCTTACACCTAAAAAGAAGCCCTTTCTGAATTAATTGCCACTTGTCTGGGACACATAGGCAGTAGCCAAAATGGCCCAGAAGCATGGACTGATTTTTCATATCTGAACAGTTTCTATAATCTCAGTTTCATAATTTTGTATGGGCAGTAAGTGAATGAGAACATACCAGATTTCTGCAGATAGAAAAGGAAAGAACAGAGCAAATACAGAGTATGCATTTATGCAGTTTGGAGCTAAGAAAATTCCGGCAAAGTTTATCACAACCCATCCTAAACTTCTGTGCCATGCGGTGTTAAACAGCTGTTGTATGCTACACCAGAAGTGGTGGCTGGACTTTTTTGTGGTGGGTGACATGAGCCCATTTCTCTTATGAACTACAAGCAAAGTGTTATGAGACTTAGGGTATGTCTACACTACCCTCCTAGTTGGAACTAGGAGGGTAGTGTAGACATACCCTTATTTAGTTAATATTTATAAAGTGTGTTTTAGATCCTTGGATATAAGGTACAAGGGATGCGCCAAGTAATACAAATCAATCAGCTATTCCGTCTCAACTCTCATACACTGGGAGTAATGTGAAAAGAAGTTAGTAGTACATTCCTGAAACCTAAGTCAGACTTTGCTGAGATGTCAAAGAAGAGAAGCAGCATAAAGACTAGATGTGGGGGAAAGACAGATTCTTCCAGTCCAGCCTGTGATCCCCTTTACCTGCAAGCAACCACACAAGTCTGGTAATACATAGGAAAAGAAGACAAAGCTTTGAGCACTAATATCAACTTGCAAAGACCCAGACCAGTGTACTGTTCACTGAGAAACAAATGAGGCGAGTAATAGGGGGAATGGGAGAACAAGAGGCCTATTAACATTCATACTTTGTAAAGACTGAGAACGATCGCAAAAGACTAGAATCATACTGGCCTACCAAGGGTAGGGCAAGCAAACAAAGCATTTTGAGTAAGCGATCAATGAATGAAAACAGGCATGAATGAATGAAATCTTAACTAGATCATTCTAGAACACATCCTGAGACATCTATACATAGAGCATAACTCCACCCACCCCCGTTTTCATGTTTTCTCCTGGGTCTTTATTGGCCTGTCCACTTCATTATATTATCTTCAGCTTTTAGCCTTAATCTCTCCTAGGATATAATAGGACTGCGTAGAGACTGACAGTCCACCAAAGATCCATAAAGGAACGTGCCAGTGAATAGCAACAATCATGGAAGGTGTGAAATACCATGGTGTTTTGTTTTTACCCTGGGTAGTGGTGTAAGCCAAAAAGAACCCATACATCTGTAAAATGGTAGATATTGTAAGGGACGTTAAAATAATCCTCTATGATTAAAATTTGTCTAGTATAACATCCCAAACTTTAAGAGTCAGGGTAGCAATTTTAAATGGCATTTACATAAAGATTTGAGAATGAAATAACATACATTCTATACTTGCCTGCCCAACATGCTGAAATATCACCAAGATCTGTCTATGAAATACCTACCCAAAATGGCCCTGAGGATAGCTTGGTAGCAGGCCTAGAAAAGCTGGATCACTCTGCGTCCTTCTTGGAATCATCCTTTGAGGGGTTATTGCCTGCACCCTAAAAATAGTTCAAGTTTTTCTTATGTATATGGCTTTCTTAGAAGTTCAGACCCTAACAAATATGAGAGTGTCTCTGACTCATTAGAAATGATCGCAACATATCTGAAGATGAAAACTAAAGAAAAATCCCTTGGTTTGTAGAAAATGAACCTTGTACACCTTTATTGCATGCCTACCATATATATCTCTTTTCAGGGTTATTGCATATATAGTTTTTTTAAAAGCAAGTTTTTGTAATTGTTCACGTCCCCAGAAATTTCATTACAAAGCCATTTCTTTTATATATTTTTTTAAAAGTTTTGAGCCAGGGTAGATCTTTGGGGTGTTAGAGCACATTTGGAACACTCTGTTATCTATAATGGTTCTTCATGGTTCATAATAGCTGCTCTTTGTCTCGGCATTAACAGACCATAGTCTGTTAAACTATGGCCAACAGACCTGATACTAAGATGAGAATCAAATGGTCAATGTGATCATAATCTTACCTTTGACTCTCAGCCAACTTCATTCTAACGCTTCTCCCTAAGAGACTATTTTTCTGTGTTCCAGCCCATCTGTCATGCAACTTTCACACTCGGCACGACTTCCAACAATAAAATCATTTTCCACTGGATTAAGACTGTTGTGACAGCTTGGAAGCCTCCTGCTGGTTGGTGGGAAACCAAAATACTTTTTTAAAAAAGCCAGGAAGGTGGACACTGAAGAGAACATGGAGAGAAATTATGTTTCAAACAGATGTACTGACTGACAGACAAACACCCAGTCTTGTAGTGACGACTGTTTTCCTGCCCCCAGGGTTTTACTTAGGGAAGAGAATCAAAATGTGCAGGTTTATATTGAATTGAGTGTGAAAGCTGAAGGCAATCCTCCATTTGTGACCGAAGGGTTCAGTCCTGCCTCCGTTAATCTCAGAGCTTCCATTTACTTCTGTGGTATAGATTCAGATCCCAAGATGGCAGACTATTCTGCAGAGTTCACTGGAAGTTAATGATTGATGGGTGTTTTCGGTGTCCTAGCCTTCTGGACTATTCCTTTCCGGTCATTGTTGTGGACCTCTTCACTGACTTGCGTTTGTGTTTCCAGCATCCAACAACCCAAAACCCATGGCAATCAGAGTCTGTTGATGCTGTGTCAGTGGAGGCTGGAAACTTACATAACTGGCTGGGCAGAACTGACAGATGGAAGTGTTTGCTGAGCTCTGTTACTGAGCCAGAAACAGGGAAGGCAAGTTCTGAACACAGGGAATTGGTAAAACTGCCGATCTACACGGACATGCCTTTTTGGAGTTGAGGCGCAGCACCAAGTGTTGTAGCCAAGTTGCTGCCTTGTGCTGAGTTGAAATGACAGGTCACCATTCTGTTTCCTGCATTGGGGTGACAGTTAGAGCAGAGGCTCCATCTTCAAACTCTCTGAGAGTCTGATCCAAGACCTAGGGGACCCAATGAAAGTCTTTCCATTGACTTGTATGGGTTTAGATTCCGGGCTTTACTGTGCCCATTCAACATGACGTACAGTTTAGTCCATAGTGTGGCGAAGGCTTAAAAGCATCATGTTCACAATATCACAGCCTTCACTCGTGCAGGAAACTGCTAGCCCAGTCCTGTGCCCCTGGAATCAGTAGCAGGCCCTAAATGATAAGATACATTTTCCCAAAAGCATTCCCTGCAATGAAAAATCTGCTTCTTTCAGAGCTTCCTGTGTGGACTGTGGTTAGTGGTTTGCCTTGAATAAAAAGGAATATCATGGTACAATTGTCTTTACTTTAAATCTGGCTAGTCCTGACAACAGTGGATGCTTACAAAAGCACCCAGTCTTGTGGTAAATTCTGATTAGCCTGGCAAATAGCTGTTTCGAGACAATAAATGCAATGAAAATCCCAACTATCTTTCTCTTTTGCTGCCACTGTACAGCACGGGTAAGGTGGAGCTTGCTCTTCAACGTTTCTCCTGTGAGTCTGATACTTACTGACAAGTTGGTCTGAGAAAGCCCTAAAGGCTTTGCCACTGCCAACAATGTGCTTCGTGTCTCGTTTCATCTTTGACATGTATTGAGGGTTCCTTCTGGAATGTTACATACTTGCCCTGGTTCTCCACCCAACTGTGGGAAGGTAGAGCTGAGATTCATCACGTTGGAAGGAAATTTAGCAAATATCGGGGAACTGAATATAGTCTACGAAAAGGAAAAGAAAAAAAAAACACAGCATGTACTGGAGCTGTCAGACACTTGCCCATCTTTGCAAGCTCCGTATAAGGTCTATTTTTGAAGTGCACGGTCAGACAAGCTGCAGTGTAGGCCAGAACAGAGCATGGCTGCTCACACAGATTTGAGGCATTCACATAGCAGAAGAGGTTAAAGTAGGGTGGTGTGCTCCAGTGCGCCACTCTGGCTGAAGGAGGAGGTGTGGTGCGCTTTCAGCCGGGCTCCCAGGGCTCCCCTGAAGGTTGCCGTGCTAAGCAGCAGGCAAGTGAAAGGGGCTGGTTGGAGGCACACCCCATATCGGCCCAGGACTGCCCGCCTCTCCCCAGGCACGTTTAGGGAGGACAGGACTGCCTGAAGCCCCTCCCATTCCTACGGACCCTGACTCCTGCACCCTCCACATCCCCAAACCTGCTCTGAGCTCCCTCCAGAGTTACACATAACCAAACTTCTTGCCCTGAGCCACCCCACATTTATATCTCTTACAGATACTATTATATCATGCCCCCCCAAAGCCCTTAGCTCTAGGGGGAGAATAATACAACAGTGCCTGTAAGCAATTAAGTTACTTTCACCCCTGCTTAGCAAAAGGGACTTCCATGTATCATTCATTCTATCGTTGATCAGAGCAGTGGTTCATCTAGTCCAGTATCTTTTCACTGACCAGAACCAGATGCTTCAGAAGCTAGTGCAAGAAAGCCTGCAGTTGGTGGATATGGGATAATCTACCCTCTGTAAAGTTACCTAACTCAACCCCCAAAAAGCTTGGATTATGCCCTGAAGCATGATGGGTTTGCATCCATTCCACCTTTTTAAATTATTTATTATTATAGCCATATAAACGTCTAACATCTTTGAATCCTGCTAAGTTCTTGGTCTCAATGAGATTTTGTGGCAACAACTTCCACAGTTTTGAATGTAACATCTTCAACCCACAAACTCCAGAGTATAGAGCAATTTGTCAGTGTATCTGATGTTCAAGACAAGATTAAATATATATGCAACAAGGCTCTGGAGACACAACAGTGTCTAGCAGCAAAGATGGGTGGTTAAGATTTAGGATTAGGGCTAGATGAAATCTGCAAGAAGTTTGTGACAGTTTCCGAACCAGAACCTTATGAATTTAGTTTGCAGGAGCTGAAAGATAACTCACCTCAGCATATTTTGTTTTGTTTGTTTTTTTAAGGCTTTGAGCACATGAACTGAAAATTCCAAAGGGAGTCTGAGGTAATTCCGTCACAGGAGGGAATTCCTGTGATGGCAGAGGGCATGACAGTTGGAGAGAAGGGAGGTTTAGCTGGCATTCACCAGGTGCAGTTGCATGTGCAAAGCTCAGGCCGTGAATGTGAACCACTGAACACAGATTGACACTGCTGACTCTTTAAACTTCAAATCCAAGGTCGTGTTTGAATGGATTCCATATGAATACTTTGAACAGCTCTAGTCATGACTCCTGGCCGTCACGGAGTTGTTTTGCACCACTGGGCAAGTCACGTATATTCTCTGGTTGAAATCTAAGCCCCACTGAAATCAATGAAATTTCACCACTGCCTGCAAAGGAGCCAGGATTTCACAGTCTGTGCCTCTGGTCAAGTTTATACTGGCAAGTAAATTGGCTCCCAGCGGCATAACTTCTGAGGTGTCCAGACTGGCACTGTACTTACTGTGCACTAACTCTGCACTTGTTATGCTCTAGGTAAACCACCTCATCGAGAAGCACAGAGCTTGCTGCACTCTGGATAAAGCACTAGGGGCCCAGTATGGACACTCGGGCCTGGTCTACGCTAGACCAGGCAGGTCAGTTCAAGGTACACAGCTCCAGCTACAAAAATGCGTAGCTAGAGTTGGCTTACCGTTAGCTGAGCCGTGGCAGTGTCCACACAGTGGGAGGCTGACAAGAACACACGCTCCCATCAGCTTCCCAATCCCTTTCTTCAGCGGGACTTACACCGGTGAAGTCTGCTCTCAGGGTTCGATTTATGGGTCTACATTAGACCCGCTAAATCAAATGCTAGAAGATCGACCTCTGGAGGGTCCATCTTCTTGCTACTGTGGACATGCCCTTGAATTGTTTGCTCAGGAAATGGTCCATAACCCCTCAAGCCCCCTCTGCTCTGTGTTGGAACTTGCCTGTCTGCCTTGCAGTCATGTACGTATACCCTTTCAGAGCTCCATTTCCGACAGCCTGCATGTTGTGCTAATTGGTTCCTGGACACAGAGCAAATCATTCAGATGAAATGCTCATGCTGTTGTACACACAGGCAGGTATGTGTGTGTGTGTGTGTGTGTGTGTGTGTGTGTGTGTGTGAGAGAGAGAGAGAGAGAGAGAGAGAGAGAGAGAGAGAGATATTACTGTGCAAAGAGCTGGAGAGACAAGTAGGGAGGGGCTGAGATGTTTCCCCATCCCCCATCCTTGGGAGAGGTTGTCTCCTGCCGCTATTCGAACTTACAAGTCAGCATTCTGACATCCTCCAAAACACACTGTCTCCTCCACATCCCGCAAACACACACACTCCCTGTTGCATTCTCCCTCCTTCCCCTAACATCTATTGAAAAGCAGCTGTCCATGTAGAAGGATGAGCATGGAGCAACGGGATTGGGAAAG
Organism: Pelodiscus sinensis; assembly: GCF_052426305.1. Lineage (NCBI taxonomy): Eukaryota > Metazoa > Chordata > Testudines > Trionychidae > Pelodiscus > Pelodiscus sinensis. The sequence continues at coordinate 113,387,534 of NC_143056.1, read as the reverse complement.
TTGCATCATTTGATACTGACTGCCCCATGCGGCATTGCAAACCCTTTTCAAAGCATCCTACATCTAGTTGCATAGTGGGATAGAAACCACCGGTGCTTTTTTTGTGATGGTACTGTACGGTATGCAGTAGTGACACCTCCAGACGCAGTACCAGCACCTCCAGTCAGAGCTCAACAACTTTTCCCCTGGAATACCGGCATCTTTTTCTTTTACAAAAAAAGCACTGGGTACCACAATGCACTGCTGTCTGTGGCATTGCAAGAGCTGCTAATATGGACATGCTCCGCTATAACAAGGAGCACAGTGTGGACACACAACAGCAATTTCCCTGCCTCGATCCATGAGCAGCATTGTAACTACCAGCACTTTACATCTGTCAGTGTAGAACATGGCCTAAGTTTAACGGTCTGCAAAGTGGCATAATGTCTACACCCAGGGAGCTATCACACTTGGTGATTGCATTTGTAAAATGCATAGAAATCTTTTGAAGAAAGGCAAAATATAAGTGCCAAGCATTTTTAACATTACTGAATATTGTTCTTCCTGCTTTATGCATGGACTTGTTTTGCTGTGCATGGACTTGCAGTGGATTATCCAACTGGATATTTTCAACATCTAGTAGAACAGATGTGTGACCAAATCTTCTGGATTGCTTTGGAACTTTCAGCCAGTGCTTGCTGGTGAGTTGTTTTCCAAGAACAGAAGCACTGAACTAGCTAAAAATCTCTACTAATGAGCAGCAATGTTAATTGCCACCAGTCAGTTAATTACTGCAAATCCATAAAAAGTATGCAGCTCTTAAGTAATATGTTGAGAGTGTTCACAGCGGCACTGCAAATAAAAGAATTGGCATGTTCCCAAGCTTATTTTTCAATGATGCTACTTAAGAACATTGGATCCTGGCAATGGAATTTGTGGGAAATTGGAAGGGTTCTATAGGATTGGAGATAATTCCATAGGGTCACTACAGAACTTTCAATATTTTGCAGACTCTGTCACCTTAATTTCATGTGAAACCATTGCTCTCTCAGAGAAAGTATGAATTCAATTGTAATTATAATGATTTATATGAAGTGATGAAAAGCAAACATCCACCCAAGTGCCTAGTTAATTTATACTGGAAGTAATTGGACACACCCAATACAAAGCATAATGGAATTTTACCATGAACTGCACTGTTCTTTTCAGCTCAGTGGTCTTTTCCATCATGGGTTCCCAAACTGGGGGGCATGCCCCCCTGGAGTGTGTGTGAAGAAATTCCAGGGGGGGGGTGCAAGGCGACCCAGCCTTCCCCCCCATCAAGTTTTGCTGCCCTGTTCAGTTCCTTTTTTTTTTTTTTTTTTTTTTTTTTGCTCAATAAGTTTTGCTGCTATTTGGTGGGGAGGAGGGAAGAGGCCTGAGGGTTTTTCAAAAATCAAAAAGTGGGGCATGATGCCGAGAAGTTTGGGAAGCACTGTGTTAGATAATCCTGATAACACAGTCGCTCAAGGAGGCAGAGGTTGGAAATTGGATTAGTTAAAGTTAAAGGAAGTAATGAAATAATCCTTAGTAGCTTCTGAGTTTACTTGCTCTTTAAAGTTACTTACAGTATGTTGAATGGCCTCTGTTCAGCATCTCACTCATCTCACATATCCAATCATTTACAAAATTATGGAGGGATCTCATTGACGTTATTAATTGTTATTTGTATTGGAGTGGCTTCTAGCCACCCCAGCCAGGGGTTAGCAACTCCACTGTGCCAAGTGCTATACACATTCATTGGAAAGGCTGCTCTTCCTCCAGGGAACTTCTCTATCTGGAATAACAAAAAAATCATTTTCTATCTTGTACAGAACATGCCTCGGTTGAATAACAAGTAATAGTGTAAACATGGACCTCCTCAGCCACCGCAAAGGAGATCCGGTTATTCTGCTCTACATTTTATTCTAATGGAAAGTCAATGTGTTATATATCAGAAGGTCAATCATAAATACTAGAATAAAAGAAAAATAAAGCTAACAAATAATATTGAAGCTTCAGAGAGGTAGCTGAGTTAGTCTGTAACAGGAAAAACTTAAAAAACAACAAATAGTCTGGTAACACTTTTAAAGACTAACAAAATACGTAGATGGTCTCATGAGCTTTCATGGGAACAGCCCACTTCGGTCATCTGAAGAAGTGGGTTGTGTCCACAAAAGCTCATGAGACCATCCACGGCTGCGTCTAGACTCATGATTTTCCGCAAATGCTTTTAACGGAAAAGTTTTTCCATTAAAAGCATTTGCGGAAAAGAGCGTCTAGATTGGCACGGATGCTTTTGCGCAAAAGCACTTTTTGCGGAAAAGCATCTGTGCCAATCTAGACGTGGTTTTGCGCAAGAAAGCTCCAATCACCATTTTTGCCTAAGTCCTCCCCTGTCTACACTGGCCCTCTTGCGCAAATACATTTGCGCAAGAGGGCTTATCCCTGAGCGGGAGCATCATAGTATTTGCACAAGAACACTGATAATCTTACATTAGATTGTCAGTGTTCTTGTGCTAATTCAAGCAGCCAGTGTAGACAGCTGGCAAGTTTTTCCCTTTGCGGAAAAACTTGCCAGTCTAGACGCAGCCCAAATGTTTTGTTAGTCCTTAAAGCGCTACCAGACTGTGTGTTGTTTTTAGATAATACTGAAGTACCTTATGCTTTCTGCTGCCATCTACTGGATAGAATCACAAGTGCTCATCTGTGGGTGCCTTTTCAGGTCCCCATTGAACAAATTGCTCTGCTGTGCATTGATAGGGGGTATTTGATAGCAGCCTTTAGTTACCTGAAGTGGGGTTCTAAAGAGGGTGGAGAGAGGCTGTTCTCAGAGGTGATAGATGACCGAATGAGGAGCAATGGTCACAAGTTACAGTGGGAGAGGTCTAGGTTAGATATTAGAAAATACTATTTCACTAGGACCGTGGTGAAGCACTGGAATGGGTTACGTAGGGAGGCAGAGGAATCTCCTTCCCTAGAGGTTTTTAAGTCTCGGCTTGACAAAGCCCTGGCTGGGATGATTTCACTGGGATTGGACCTGCTTTTAGCAGAGGGTTCGACTTGATGTCCTCCTGAGGTCTCTTCCAACTCTAGGATTCTATGACAGAAGGACTCTCTGCATGGGGCGGGGCTGAGGATTAGGACCACAGTGCTAAAAGCTAGTGGAGGTTCTCATCTAGTTGAAGTAGAAGGTGCTTAAGACTCTTACAAGTTCCAAGCAGCCAGGGTATTCAGCACAGTGACAGCCATGAGTTCTATAGGCAGCCGGCTGAGTTACAATATTTCCCATTCCTCTAGCATGTTCCATTCAAGGATCTCAAAGTGCTTTACAAACTTCAGTTAATTAAGTTACAGCCCCACAAAGGTACAGCAGGGAAGCACTGTCTACATTTGGGGGGAAACAGTCACAGAGATACTGTGTTTGTGGCTGGCTGTAACGTGGCCATGCTGGAGAAATAGGCCTACATCATTCCACCACACCTGCATGCGACCTGACCGAATCATAGCATGGGGTACAAGGGAAAAGCCAGGGCAGCACAGCCAGTGTTGGCGCCTGTGAACAAACAGGTGAGACCCTAGACACATATCAGTCAGTGGTGCTGGGTGGACACAGGAAGAGTGTGCAAGGGGCCTTGTAGTAATGCATCATTTTCTCCACGATCCCAATGCAAGAGTGCACTGAAGCAAATGCATCTCAGAGGGCTATCTTGTGGCATTATCTCTCCCAGTCACTGCTCCTTGCTCAGGCTTATGCCTCATGGCACAAGCTTTAATTCCAACTCAGTCACACAAGATGTTGGCACATTGCTAGAACCAGAGCCTAGATCCTCTGAGTCCTCAGCTTTAAACATAGCTCACAGCCTACTTACAAGGTGTGAGAAATGATGAGTTATACCTTAAAAAGGAAATACTTTAAAATCAGTTCATCTCTCACTGATCTACCAAGAAGTGAGTTGAGAGTCCTGTGTTTCCCTGGCAAGGCATAAGGCCAGAATCGTCCCTCATCAGTGCTTACAGCTGAAACGGTTCAGGCAAGACAGTGAAATAGCTTTATCATCAGCCCATAGACAGCAAAGAATTCTCAAATCAGCTCCTGACAGGAAAATATAGGGGGGAGGAATTCAATTCCCCCAAATCCACTTTTAAAATCAAGATCATTAGATTCATAGGGGCAAGCTAATCAGCTAGTGTAAATTGGAGTAGCTTCACTTATAACGCCAATGTCCATGAGCTCAGGATGTGGCCACAGAGGGGCACGGCTTGTAGAGATTCTGGTTGCCTGGATCATGGGCTGCCTTCAGAAGCAGAACAGGCCATTGCACTCCCATCAGCTGTCTGTCGGTTGGAACATGGTTTCTTGCCCACTTGGGACAGGGCAAGAGCCACAATGGTGAATCCCAGGCATTATTCCTTCTAGAAACCTTTGCAGTTGTACTCAATGTCTGACAAACTTTTTGGTGTTTCTTTAACAGGGCTTCAAGGTGGAATTCCATGCCACTAGCTTTCAGATGACCCGTGTGCAATACATGAGTCTACTTCACAAGCTTTTACTTCACACTAACAGCTGCCTTAGTGTTGCAGAAATAAACTTTATAGCTTTGGCTGCATCCTGTTAGTTCAGCACATTATTAATATACCAGCAGCTTGTTATATTAGTTTCCCATGAAATACTGGCTCTGGGTTGGATCCCTTTCCATTACTTCCCATTTACCTGAGGTGCCCCTTCTCCCACATCCAGTACTTACATTAAAATCTGCATCTCAAGGAGCTTTCTTTGCAGTTGTCTAATGAAATATTAGCTGGCCCTATCAAAGAGAGAAATTGGATCAGACGTGAAAGAATCAACTTGATGGTCACCAGGTATATTTAGCTGCCGTGTCGTCTGACAATTTTATTGGTGAGAACTAGCGTCTTTTTGCTGCCATATCAAGCACCTCTAATGCTGGCAGTAATTTATTGCTTTCAAAGAAACAGCTGCTGAGTGGCCCTTCCTCTTTAGCGAGAAACTATTTGTGGAGGGGTAGATCTAGCCTTAAATATTATTCCCTTGCTAAAAAGAACACAAAACACTGCTGGGCTTGAATGAAAATTTACCAGGACTTATGCTGTATCAGAACAAAGTCTGGCAAACACATATCTTCCAGGGTGAGAAAGTACTGCACAGCAAGTAGCAGCAAGACAGATGCTTTATCAGATGGGTGTTTTAGTGGGTGACTCATCACATCATTCTCAAAACTACAAATGAACATGTTGCCTAAGGAGCTTGCAGACTAATGAAGCATGTAGCCTTTACATTTCAGCTCATGCTAGTTGAGCTTCATGTTCAACCATACCTCAGTTCACTGGGGTTCAGATCCGCTATGGTCCTGATGAAGCCGCTTGATTAAAAAGCCCTGTTACAACTTACATCAGTGCCATGCGCTGGGTGCTACTTGTGGAGGAAGCAATATGCCCTGGTTTTGTTTGGAAGCAGGGATGCTGACAGACTTGCCGGTGGGAGGGCTGTCTCTGCATTCCTGGAAGGGTCGGGGCCTAGGGAAGAAGGGGCAGGGCTTGGAGCAGCCAAGCCTCAGCACTGCCCAGAGTGAACCGTGTTGCCCCCCCTCCCAGGCAGCCCTCAGCCGCACAGTGCTCTAGCAGCAATTTAAAGAAACTGGGGCTCCAGCCTGGCCCTGGGGCAACTGCCATCTTTTGCCCCCCTTGTCAGTGGGCCTGTTCTGAAGTGTAGCTCTCAGATAGCAGAAGGCAAAAGGCTCTTGCCTATGCCAGTTTGCTGATCATTAGAATGGGTGCAGAAAAGATCTAAACTCTGACACTTGACCTGATTTTTCAACACACCAAACAATATTGTTGAGAAGTTGCTTCCTGAAGCTCTGTCTTGAGCAGACTGAGGCAATGCTGTTAAACTGAGGGAGGAACTGAAACATCTGGTCAGGTGTATATCTGCCCCTTTAATTGCGGGTGCATGGTTGTCATTTGCCTTTAGAATGGCCTGCGGGCATCCAGGAAGAGCTGAAAATGCAGCTTTTGACTTAAAGTCCCCAATGGCTTGGATTTCAGACACACTTCTGTAGCCATGACATCCTAGCTGAGCAGTGATCTGCAGAAGCACTCATGCTATTTCCGTGCTATAATATGATGAAGCTGGTGGGAAGATGTTCTCTGTAAGGCCGTGTCCAGACTCAGGGGTTTTTTCGGGAAAAGTAGCCTTTTCCCGAAAAAACTTCCCCTGCGTCCAGACTCAAGCCGCGTTCTTTCGAAATTATTTCGAAAGAACGCGGCTTTTCTTTCGATGGCGGTAAACCTCGTTTCACGAGGAAGAACGCCTTCTTTCGAAAGTTCCTCTTTCGAAAGAAGGCGTTCTTCAATGTAAATAGGGCTTCTTCAAAAGAGAGCATCCAGACTCGCTGGGTGCTCTCTTTCGAAAAAGCGGATTGCTCTTTCGAAAGATCCGCCTGCAGTCTAGACGCGATCTTTCGAAAGAGGCTCTTTCGAAAGATGCTTTCGAAAGAGCCTCTTTCGAAAGAAGCCTGCAGTCTAGACATAGCCTAAGGGGCCCTAGGCTCTGGAATGGCTTCCTGTCCCAGTCTGAAATAGCCTGAATTTGTTTACGTTTATGGGCTGTGACTAGCCTTTGAAAAGAGTGAGGGGAGTCTGAGCTATTGTCTGATAATATTTGGGGTGTCAGTCTTAGCATGTTTTAGACACGTGCATCTGTCTGTCCATCCATCTGTGAGTCTGCTCAAGAACTCCTCTTACATGGTAAGAGCTAGGACCACCACATTTGGTTTGCAGCTTCCCTCGTGTCTTAATTTAACAGCAAGGTCAGTGTTTGGTTGCGCTAGGATAGTGGGATGTGCATAGAAAGCAATTGGTTCATATCAAATGGGAAGGGAGGGGTGTGATAGCATGGACAGTTATATTCACGCATGACCAGAGGGGGGCAGCAAGCCCAGGGGATAGTTATACTCGCAAATGACCACAGGGGGGCAATAAGCACTCCAGTGAGCAACCACTGCCCCGGGGGACAACTGCTGGCCATTGTACAGCCCCCACCCTCCCTGCTCTACCCTGGGGAGCAACTGCTACCATTATACAGTCCCCACCACCCTGGGCTGGCCCTGGGGAGTGCCAGTGGGCAGCTTATTTTTATGCTATTGTCCTTTGTGTTTCATGCACTGTCAGTGCATTTAAGATGTTTCTACAGAGTTAGACACTGAAATAAATAAAAATTAATAATTAAACAACAGACTGAAGGAAGGAACTTTATGGAAGGTCAGTTAGAAGCGGATGTGGAGTAGATCCAAAACCTGTCCTTGGTTTCCTTTGTGGAACGACAATAAAGAACCAGAGATACAAGGTGTGTGATCAACTAGATCAACTTCTGTTGGTAAGAGACACAAGCTTTCCAGCGTACATAGAGCTCTTCTTCAGGTCTGGGTAACCAGATAGTATGTCACAGCTAAATACAGATTGTTTAGTATAAGAAGTTTACCTTGAAGGGTCACTTGAAATATGTGTTAAGTGTCCTATTAACATCCCTTGAGTTGGGGCTGGGACGAGGGGAGGGAGAAAAACGAGCCTGGAGGTTATAGATTGTTATAATAAGCCATAAATCCAGTATTTCTATTCAGTCCATAAGTTTTAGTGTCTAGCACAGATATCAATGCAAGCTCCCAGACTGATTTTCTGAAAGTGTTGTGCAGGTTTCCTGGGCCATCCCCACTAGTGCTAGTGCCCAACATAGCCCAGCACTATTGCCCCCCTCCTGGGGGTTGGGGCTGAAGCTATAGGGGAAAGAGGTTGCCAACTCTCCAGGACCAGATGCCATTTATGTAGTGACATCCAGTATGAGAGGTCTGGCAACTTGGAGCAGGACTAAGAGGGAGGTGTGGGCTGGAGGAGCAGCAGGCTTCTCTGCAGCTAGCCAGAGAAGCAGAGCTTTTAAGAGGAAAGCACCTCATCTCTCCAGCCACTTGCCACATGGCTGCTCCCTGCTCAGTTTTCCAGCCCACGAGGGCTGCTTACCTCTGCCTGCTGATTGGGGCCTTGGCGCTGAGCCCTGGGGGGAGAGGTGGGAGCAGCTAGAGGATGGGGTGGGGTGCTTCTAATTTCCATTAGTGTTTGCTCTTTCACTCCAGGGAATTATATATCTTCTTCCCCCTCACCAGGCCACTTTATGAACATTTATCATAGCATTAGCTTGATTTAGGACCCAGTCTTCATATAAAGCACCCACTGTTGCAAACAAGAGTAGTCTCTCTCTAAGGACTGCAGGATCAGAACTCAAATCCTTTAGTAATGAACTCATTTGTACTTCAGAGTATAATCCTTATATATGGTGCTTTCCACAGAACCCAAGGAGATGAATTTGAATGGGATTTGGGATCCTAATTCCCTTAGGCTCTGTGGAAATCTTAGCTTAGTTTTACAACTTGTGCATTTTGCTTGTTCTACCATATTTTTACATGCTTCATTTTTGGGGGGCAAATTTTCCACACTTTTTTGTTCTTAGTATATTTATGTTTTTGTAAATCCAAAGGTGGAACCGAACCTAGGGCCACTGGAGCTTAGTGCATAAACCTACAGCTTGAGCTAAAAGCCAGGTGGCTCTTAGCTAAGACCATAGAGAAAACACATTCTTCCTCTCTGTAAGTAGTCTAAATGCCACTACATGTGATAGTACACAAAAGCTAGATGCATTGCTTACATTGACCACTGCTGGTTTTCAGAAACTTTCCCATAATGCTCCACTGTGATAGTTAAATTGTGATACAAGGATACATGCTGCTAACCGAAGGAATATAGCGTGGACATGCAAAAGTGATTTAATTATTGTGGTGGCTGCCTATCAACATTACACTACAAATATGTCAGATTAAGTTTATTTACCCTTAGTTACACAGTTTGCCCATCCATTTTCCAATGTAAGCATGGCCTGAATCAATGCTTCCATTCCAGCTAGTGGAATGGGAAAGAAATCCTGGACATGTTTATGTAAATACAGTTCACTCAGTTTGCTTAGGCCTGCTAGAGAATTCAACTGTTAGAATGATGTTTTGTCCACTGTAACCACTTTGGCTGTTGGTCAAAACTGTGTTAACACTAAATGCAGGAATTGTAAGATAATGTCACCAATACTTGCACTTATTGGAGGAAGGCAGAAAAGTTAGACTGTGTTTTAACTCCATTCAAAGGAGACAAACTGTCAGTGTACAGAATCTCGGATGAACAAGGATTCCTCTGACAAAACTCTGAGTATCAACTAGGGGGAGAGCAGAACTCTGAATCAACAGGCTACATGCCCCCTCCACGTATGAGCTGTAAGACTGGTTCTTACAGCTGTTTCTCCCCCCACCCCATTCTAATGATAGGACTAGAACTATCTCCATAAGGAGTCTCTTATTATTTTAAAATTTATTCCAGCGGCTGCTGGAATTGTTTTGGCTGGTTTGTGCTTTGAGCCAAGAACTGAAATCACTGAGAAGCTGATATCACTGAGAGCTGAAATCACTAGGTTTGGCCCAGAGCCAAATCCATCACAAGGTCCGGAGGCGGCTAGCAGGAGCGGCAGCAGCAACAGGGCAGCAGGCAGAAGCATCAAATGGGCAACATTGCCCCATGTTCAGTGAGGGGAGACATCATGATGATGTATCTATGAACTCTGGGTCTGCACTGACTGGACAGAGCCGTGAGTGGGGTGTTTCAAGTGGGGGGGGAACCACACTATATGAGTTGGGGGTTGGACTACAGATCTTGAAGCAAAAGACTGCCCTATGGACTCTGGGGATGGTACCTTGCTTACAGTTTCTTTGATTATGTGTTTCCTTAGATTAATGTTATTAAACAGACTGTTTCCATCTCCAACTCAGTGCTTGTGAGAGTGGAAGAATCGCCTCTAAAGGCTCCCAGTAGGTAGGCTGAAATTTTCCCAGTTTACTAGGTGAGGGCTCGAGCCAGTTTGGTTACATTGTTGAAAGAAGCCCGAGATACTGAACCTGGCCCTTCTGCCGGTAGCAGTCGCAAGCCGGAAGGGTTACACCAGTTTCTTTCCTTCTGTTGTGTCTGCCCTCATTAATGTGATACAGGCAGAGAAGATGATTTTAGTTAAATGGTTTGATTACAATATTTACTTAGCAACTTAAAAATCATAGAAATTACAGAAAAATCAAATTACAGGTATACCACCTTAACAAGTCACTTGCCAGTCATCATAAGAGACTGCACCCTACTCATTTCAGGAAACTAATCCATCGATTGCAGTATCATTTTATCTGAATTTATATAGACCGCAAAAGGAAAAGGAGAATTTTCCAGTCTGTATTGTCTCAAAGTCTTCAAGGGTCAGAATAGATAAGAAAATGTTAAAAGCTTATAGGAAAATAAAGCTGAAGTAAAATAGAAAACAAAGAGAATGATTTTAAGAGAAGAATTTAAGAGAAACATAAAAATAGCTTTCTATTACTGTCTTTCAGGCCAGCATAACATTCCTTAAATAAACCAAATCAGCATAGTGCTAGGCAGATCATTATATGTCTTTGTCATGTGTTTTGTCTGTGTTTGATTTCCGTCATGAGGAACAGGTGCCTTAAGTAGCAAGAAGGCCAATGTATGCTGTGAGTTCCTTACAGCCTCTAAATTACAGTTTTGCTTCCTGTGCCATGACCTTAGGTCCTTGACCCACAACTGCAGCATATTTTCTGTGACTAACAGCTGTAATTCCCTAATTATCATGCTATGGTCTCCTGCTGCGCTGTAGGTTTTGTTACCAAGGAAGCAAACCAAGTTTTTTCCATTTTTCTACCCTTGCTCTATACGTTTCCAACTGCTGTAAATCCACCATTTGATGCAGCCCATCACTTGTATCTCTTATTCCAAGGCTCTAAACTCTCTCAAACACACTGTCCACACAAACATTTGTAGAAAGAGGAGAAAGCAGATCACATTAAGGTAGTTTATCTTTTGGAGAAAAAACCCATTAAGCAACTAGTTCAAAATTATCCATGACTGAAAAATGAATCATATAATGGAGTGAATTTCAAACTTTAGACTTGAGTGATACTGCAGGCCTGATTTTGTAACTTGTATGCAGTGCTACTGAACACAGCATCACTAAGCACACACTATTTGAGACATTAGCTGTAGAACCACCTTACTGGAAAAATAATTGGTACTGTCACATTAGGGAAAGCAAAGGCAAGCTGTGAAGAAGTAGTGTGGATGGAGTAAGGCTATGTATATAATTGTTCAGAGAATGACTGACAAGGTAATGAGATGGGTGTGTCATTTCTCCCAGTCTTCTCAATTCTTTGAGCTCTGTAAGAATGATCACATTTCCAGATGGAGGTGAGAACAGATCAACACTAATCTAGAGGATTAGACTCATACAGCCAATCTACAAAGTGACAGATAACAGTAACTAATCAGGAACTGTCATGGAAATACTGTGAGCACAACAGCAAAGGGCTTCATAACCAGTCAGTTATGAAGGAAAATATCTAATATTATAATGCTTGGTATTTATGAACAGTTTGAGTTGTTCATTAATTAATTACCACAACAGCCTTGTGAGATAGGTTCCTAGGTCAGCCCTGGTGTGGTCAGAATTTGGTTCATAACTGAATGTGTTTCTGAAGATTCCAGTGTACCAGTACATGACAAAGGGCCTCGTGCTTAGCTGAAGTTCTTACTCAGGAAAAAATCCCATTGCACTCAGTGGACTCTTTTAATGAGTGTGTAGTTCTCCCAGCTGGCCCATAGGAATTCATGTCTCAGTTCTGCCTTCAGCGGTTGACACCCATATTTCTCCATCTCCACACCATTCCTTCAAAGCAAATATAGAGCTTTAAGTGATGTGACATGGGGAGTGATCCATAACTTTCTGCTTGATCAGGTCACGTTAATCAACCGGTGCCTCAGTTTCTCTAGGTATAAATTGGAACTAGTAATGTTTACCCATGAGAACTATGGATGGAGAATGCTAAGTGCAAGGAGTTATTACACAGTGTGCTATGTATGTACTGGGTATCATTATCATTACATTTAACACGTGAGATAAATGTAGCCTGAGTTTTAGCAGTGGTGCAATGGGCAGTCACACTGGTCTAAATCAATGAAGCTCAGCTCATACTTCACAGAAGTTCAAATCCTGGTGTCACTGTAGTCATTAACTTCACTGGGGCCATGATGTGCTTTAATCCGTTCGTGAAGATAAAACCACCACATTGGAGACATTTCTGCTCATCCATGATCATGATGTGTTTGAAGAGAATTTTAGTAACACGTGCCGAAATCTTTCAAGATGTCAACAAAACTTTTGAAAATTCCTAAAAGCACAGCCCTAGTTGTTTTGTATTTTGGGATGAAGATTTAGGGTTTTTTCTGTGATCATTCATTAAATATAGCATACATAAAAATTGAAATATAATAACCTGCTCATGTCATTGCTGGATTTTATAGAAGTCTTGTTTGGAAAAATCTTGGTTTAATTGTAAACTGGATAATGCCTGTGACCTGTGGAGACCTGTAATATAGTCCAATAACCCAAATCACTCTTTCAGTTTAACAAACACGAAATGTGTTGGACCAAGGATTAAAAAAATAAGACCCCGATTCTGAAGCTAGAATCATGTGCATGGCCTTTTGCTGAAACTAGTTAGGCCATACATGGCTACAAGTGCTGTCTGCATAGTTCTCTGTAAAGGATGATGGGCTGTTTCAACAAAAGGGGAAATCTGTTCTAATCCTGCTATTCTTTTAGATATGACCCCACACAAGACAAAAAGGACGTCTTCATGAGGAAGAGCCACTTTCATTAGTGAAGGTTGCAAGAGCAGGTCCATGCTTTTCTTAATTCCCTGTGGTCTTTCTTTTGGACTAACCATATAGAATATTTACTTTAAAATCTCAGGCTAGGTCCTTTTTTGGTTCATGGTGCAAAAAGGAGGCATGAAAGAAGGTTGTTGGTTTTTTTTCAGTTGTTTGCTTTAAAGAGTTTATTCTGCTTATTATTTATGGTAGAAATTCAGGTTCTATCTAGTTTGAAAGAGTCTATGATAATTGGAAATCTAGTGACATAAGGAGATCATAAGAGTTAAGGGAGTAAACAGTGAACTGTTCAGAGGGAATTTTAAATAGACTGAATAACTCTTGGGTTTTGTGTTTATTTTTAACACCTATTAACATCAATGACTAATTAGCATTTTAGTGAAAGGGCAACTTTGGGGAAGATTCCACACTCTTTCCCCTTTAATCAAAGGTGTGAAAGAAAGATCACAGTAAACAGGCTCTAAAATTTCCAAAAAGTTCTCCAGCAAAACTAGGGAAAATGAGATGTGATGTTCCTCATATTTGAGGCAAAAAACAAGTAGGAAGATACACCCTAATACTGTTTAAAAAAAATCCCTTTAAACACAATAAAGAAGCAAACATTGGGTATACCCACAATTTTTTTCAGAAGTATTTGAAGGCATTTTTATCTTGTATTGAAAAAACCTATCATGGATTTATTTCCACAATGGTAAATTAATTAGCAATAACAGTGCCTTCATAGAAATGTGTGTGTATATATATATATATATATATATATATATATATATATATAGATTCTTAAGGAACAATTTGCTAATTGATGACTTTTAGACTCTCACTTGTAATCACTTTTCAAAAAAGTATCCAAATGAATGAAACTTGTTTTCATCACCAAGGTTTCAATGGATCAGTGTTGATGGGGAAGAAATGCTTGATGATAATTTGCCAGGATGACATCCATAAAGATGTGAAGCATCACTTCTGCAGGCCCCTTTTGTTATATGTATCTGTCTGTCTGAACTTGAAAATGTGAAGTACAATAAGAGAAAAGTTATTGTAGGGATGATGGAGAGCAATAAATCCTTCATCCTAGCTATTACCCACTGAGAGGGAAATACGGATATATCTACATAGCAGCATTATTTCAGAATAACTGACGTTATTCCAAAATAACATAGTGTGCACCTGTACTACAAACCATTATTTTGAAATAATGTCAAGCCAGAGGATTTCTTACTCCAACTCATGGTAACCCTCATTTCACAAGGAGTAAGGGAAGTTGAAGGAAGAGTATTCTTCTGTCAACATGCTGCTGAGTAGACAGTGCCAAAAACCAAGTTAAGCTATTTTGACTTATACTACACAGTTGACGTAGTTGAACTTGCATCGCTTAGTTAGACTTTTGCCCTGCTGTGTAGATGTGTCCCATGGACACACTTTTTTTTCCAAGTGAAATAGAGACAGAAGAGCTGAAGTGGTCTAAGTTTTTTTATACACAACACAGAGAAAGGCATTAACCACATTTTACAGTTTTTCCCCATAGGCATTAATAAGTATCTACTATTTAATAGGGACACTGATATTAATTTGAAGGTAAGACTTTGTATTCTAGAGATCCTGGGCCAAATCCAGATCCCTAGTCTCTACTCAAGGACAGAGGCTACCCAAGGACTGAGTCTACTGCTGTGCAGTTTTCATGGACTTAAAAGGGAAGCCTTGTACATACTCCATAGGGCATAATTTGGCTCTTCACTCTTAATCAAAGGAAACACTAGTTGGCTTTAATGGCGGTTTTTCATGGTGTCAAATTTGAAACCCAGATCTGAGGGTCTAGCCAAGCTGTATTTGGTGCAGGACCTGAGGAGTGTTTGGGATAGAGGAAGGTGACTCTAAAAGCTCCCTTGCCTCTCCAGCCTGATCTTCAGCCTGACCATGGATGTAAATTGCCCTGTGTGGAACTCAGACTAGCTTAAGGGCTCTTTTAAATTATGCCAGCCAGTGCAGTGCCCTGTGGTGGTTAGTTCCACACCAGACTCACTCAGTAATGGCCCCTGAACCGGATAGAGCTGGTTATGTTGTCTTTACATCACCAGCATTCCCCTCTGCATGCAGGGTATCCTGGGATGCTTCCTTAGGGCATGTCTATACTAGGAAATAGTTTTAAAATAAGTAAAATTGAAATAACTCTTAAAATAACAAAATCAAAATATCATGTCCCCGCTATAGGGGAGCATCAACATTACTCAGAATTATTTCAAAATAGCATGTCCACACTGATTGGAGCCTGCCTCGGATTTAGAGCTCCCAGACACACTCTGGTGAGGCACCAGTAGGGCGGACACTTCCTGTGGTTGCTTGGTCAGACATGCTGCGACATGTGCTTTCAGGGGCTCCTCTCTATGGTGGCATCTCACACACCACTCCATCCCTTGCAGGACACAAAAGGGCTGCAGTGTGCTCTGGTTGCCCTTGTGGACACCACAGAACTCACAACATGGAACCAGGGCTGTGGCAAAGCAGTGCTAGGCTCACAGGACTCGTGCTGTGCCTCATGGCGCAGTACTTGCAAGCTGCCTGCATGTTGCTCCAGCAGGACAAGAACAAGCCTGGACTGCAGGCCCTCATCGAGGTCCTGGTGCTCCTGTTGCTATGCATGCCCCTCAATCCCATGGATACCGTGCAATGCCGATTCTGGTGGAGGGAGACTAGTTTGGACTGGTGGGACCGCATCGTCCAGGAGCGATGGGACGACCAGCCATGGCTCCAGAACTTCCCCATGCAGAAGGCCACCTTCCTCAAACTCTGCAAGTGGCTCACCCCTGCCCTCAGGTGACAGGACCCAAAACTGAGACCCGCCATCCCTGTGCAGAATCGGGTTGCCATCGTCCTGTGGAAGCTCACCATACTGGACCACCACCTCTCTATCGGGAGCCAGTTCGGTGCAAGGAAATCAACAGTCGGGGCCGTGCTCACAAAAGAAGCAAAGGCCATCAACCATGCTATGGAGGGTTGTCACTGTGGGCAATAGGGATACCATCGTGGATGGCTTTGCCACTGTGGGCTTCTCTAATTGTGGGGGGTGGGCATAGACAGCACGCACGTCCCTATTCTGGCCCCCAACCACTGTGCCTTGGAATCCATAAACAGGAAGGAGTACTTCTCCATGGTGCTGCAGGCCCTCATGGATCATATAGGACGCTTCACTGACATCAGCTTCAGCTGGTCAAGGAAGGCGAACGACCCTCACATCTTTTGGAAGACATGCCTGTTCCAGACAGATAGATGCTGGCACTTTTTTCCCCTAACCACATCATCAGAGTGAGAAAAGTGGACATGCCCATCTGCATCCTGGGCGACATGGCTTACCCCTTGCTCACCTGGCTCATGAAGCCCTGAACGTGCAGGTTGGATCCCAAGAAGCACTTCAACACCAGACTAAGCAGATGCCTCATGGTCATCGAATATGTGTTCAGCCATTTAAAGGGGAAGTTCCGGAGTCTCCTCATGCATTTGGACCTCAGCAAGCAAAACATCCTCTTTGTGGTGGCAGCCTATTGTGTGCTCCACAACCTTTGAGAGAGCAAGGGGGAAAGTTTTTTTGCCAGGGAGGGGAGCAGAGGCTGAGCCACTGGCCAAGGCATATGGGCATCCAGACACCAGTGCCATTCAGAGAGCACATCAAGGGGCTGTGGTCATCAGAGAGGTGTTGAGGAAGAGTTTCGTCCAAGGCCTGCTGTGAGACTCTCCACTGTGCCTCTCCACATGGGGCCCCTGCATTCCGTCTGTCTTTCTTCCCCCAGCCGTCCCTTGCCACCATTCCCCCTCCCCTGCAGAGCAAATAAAAATGCCTTCTTTTGTGAAAAAACAAGGCTGTTTATTTGGGGGATATACAACAGGGGAGGGACTGGGTAAAGAAACTGGAATGAAGTGAGGACATGACCCTATGCAGGGTGCAGCACTACTGTGTTGTTCCATGACCCCAGACTCCTTGAGGTGGCTTGTCATGGGAAGGTGTCCCACCACAGAGGCTTGAGTAAGGCAAGCCTCTCCAGGAACCCTGTGAGAAGGCCCAAGGGGTTTCTGTGTGAGAGCATCATGCAGCTGAGTGCTTCAGACTGGTGCTTCATGTGCACACGTGTGCACAGGCTGTTGTCCAGCCCCAAGGCCAAATAGGCTGAGCAAGGAGCATGCAGCCTCTCACAGCCCGCCACCTGCCCCTGCATGTGTATAGGGAAAGTTATAGAAATCACCTGAAGTGCCTTTCCTGGGTTTGTCCAATGACTGGGAGACATCCTGGCAGGAGGGCAGGAGGACTTCCCCCAGGATGAGAAGAAGCTCCTGGCTGATGGGCATGATTGCCTGGCTGGCCTCCTCTTTCTCCTCCTTCTCATCCACAACCCCACCTTCATGGGGTGATCACCACTCCTCCCAGGATGACTGGTTGAACTAGTGGCATGTGTGCGGTGCCACCCTGGAGCATCCGCTCTGCTCCCTAGCCTTGTGGTAGGCTCACCAGACCTCCATGCAGACCTGGTCCAGGGTCTGGTTGTGGCCTTTGTAGTCCAGGCTGGTGGCAATCCTGGCATAGACTTTAGCATTCCTCTTTCTGGTGCAGAGATCCTAAAGGTTGGTCTCCTCCCTCCAGACCTCGATGAGGTCCTAGATCTCCACACCAGTCCAGGCTGGAGCTCTCCTGTGCCCCTGTCCAGTGGCAACCAAAGCAGCATCAGGAGTGCTGGCAACCATGGGAGGGTCTGAGGGAGTGTTGGGTCACTCCTGGCTCCATTGGGTCCTGCAGTGTAGCACGGGCTGGCAAAAACTGGCCATGTGCCACAAGCCCTTCTTCTGCAGCCTGGAGTTTTAAACTCCACAGGAGAAGGGGAGCAGTGGAGATGGCAGGAGTGGGCAGAGCGGTCAGAAGCGCTCCTGTGAGGGCCAATTATTTCAAATTAGCAGCATCAAATCATCCACACTAACACTATTTTGAAATAACAATTTTGAAATAAGATTTATTCCCTGAGGAAACCAGGAGTACAGATTTCAAAATAACCAGCCAGTTATTTTGAAATAACGGGCTTAGTAGTGTGGACACCCCCCTTATTATTTCAAAATAAGGGGGGTTGTTTCAAAATAACTCCCTAATATAGACCAAGGCTTAGAGCAGCTCTCCATTCCTTTTGTATTAGTCTAGCAGTGCAAAGGAACAAAGCCCAGGGGCCAGGGTATATCCCTGAGTAAGCATTCAACAGGATTCTGCTCATTTTTTATTACTGTCCACTAGAAAGCACAGAACTTATAACAATATAAAACTTCTTTTGGGTAAGAGCTATGCAGGAGCACAGAATAATGTGTACATCTTTTAAATAGTGTCTCATGTAAATTTCTCATGGAAAATAACCTTCCTATATGGCCTTGTATGGCTCAATAAGATTTGCTCTATCTTGTGAAATCTAAGCAAAACCTTAATATGGTTTGCTCCTGTATAGAAAGTTCTTTACCCACTGTTGTCTGACAAGCATGCAGGAGAACAAGTGATGGAGCTACCGACTTGATATTTATGGTAATACATGACTCGTTAGACTATATATCAAGAGCATGAAAGTGATGTCAGTGAATGCTAATGTCAGGGGTGAACTTAGCCATGGAATATTACCCCTTCCCTCCTAGCTAGTCCCTTCCTCCCCTCAGTACTGTGCTATCTTTTACAGTGCACCCTACTCACACACTAATTTCAGAATGCCAAGAGCAAGAATGTTACTAATGAAACGGGAGAGCAGGCAAACACACGTAGTTCTTGAGCTACAAAGGGAATAAAGTATTTAAAAATAATTAAAGATCATTCGGGGTAAGCAAATCCCCCCTGCTGTTTTGAGAAGTGTGGCGTTCTAACAGAGGCTATAACAGAGCTGGTTTATTTGCTGCCCTGACTTAGCAATCATCAGGAAGCCCTTCACCCCAAACTCATTTTCCTTACTTATGCTGTAGAAATCCTGAGCTGGCCTTGAAGGGAACAACGACGATTCTTCATCCAATCCACAGTAGGGAACTATCTTTCTTTTCTGACTAGTGCAAACAGATAGTGTACCCGAATTTCAGTAGGATTTGGAGTGCCTTGCTCTCTTAAGATTTTAGATGTTTCTGTAACTTTTGTTTTTTATGGATAGGGTTGTTAACCCTAAGCCAACCCCTTTTACCTCAGGGAGAGGTGGTCCAAATTTGTCTGGTGTCTATCCTTTGACCTGTCCAATTTGAGTGACCCTTCCAAGAACTGTGGCTTCCGCTGGCATAGCTCTCCAGGTCATGACACACACAAGCCACCTCACCACAACATGAAAGCGTGGAAGAAAAGGTCGCAACACTAGACAAAACTGTCTCGATGATTGGACTGAGCATCAATAAGGGAAAGACCAAGACAATGAGGATCAATCAGTCCAACACCACCATCACACTGAGAGGGGATGATCTGGAAGATGTGGAGCAGTTCAGCTACTTGGGGATTATTATGGGCACAGAGGAACAGATAAGGATATCAGTGCTAGGATAGGGAAAGCAACAGCTGCATTCATGACTCGTCGTCCCATATGGAGCTCACAATTAATATCTGCGAAGACGAAACTGCGGATCTTCAACACAAATGTGAAGAGTGTGCTCTTGTATGGATGAGAAACCTGGTGTACTAAAAAGTCTTTAAATAACAAGGTACAGACATTCATAAACAGAAGCCTGAGGTACATCCTTTGTATCAAATGGCAAGACTTTGTTACAAATGAGGAGCTTTGGAACAGAGCAGGGCAAAAACCACTTGACTTTCAAATCAAGAGAAGAAAGTGGGGATGGCTACGCCACACTCAGAAAACCATCATTCAGCATAGTCCATCAAGATCTCACATGGAACCCGCAAGGAAAACGCAAAAGAGGAAGACCTCGTACAACATGGAGAAGATCTGAGATTGAAGGACAACTGGGATACTCTTGGAGTCCACTAGAAGTTTTGTCTTGAGACAGAGTGAAGTGGAGGGGTCTTGTAGATGACCTATGCTCCACTTGGAGTACAAAGGTTTAGTAGCAGTAGTAGCAGCAGCAGCAGCAACCTTAAGTTTTTTTTTTTTAAAGAATTATAGCCAAAAGATAGCTGCTACTTTTAGAACATGAGTCAAAATACCTCACTGACCACTTAGACGTGATACCTCGTGAATTATGTGACTAGTCAAAACCAGCTCAACTTGACAGGAAAAAAGTCATGTGAAAATTCTCTAGAAAGTCTTGGGCATTCAGACAGACATTCAGATGTTGTCACTGGTCAGTTTCTAAATTGCGTAAGCTTTCCTCATATTTTTCCAAGCTTAAGAAATACATATTTTGATTTTTAAAAACCAAAAAGCAACATGACAATGGTCCACTCAAGTTTACTAACAAAATAACATACCTGAGTCAGCTACCTCCTAAACTGTGCCTGGATATCAATGATGTAACATGGCTGTTAATGGGGCCAGAATTAGGTCCTATTCTTCCAGTATTAGAGCAAGAGAATTGAGGTGCAGATTATCAGAGGTACCAAGGCCCATAATTCCCTCTGAGATATGTGCTTAAATATCTTTGAGGATTTGGGCCTGGGTGTCTCATTTTCAAATTGCCTAAATGCATATGGAAAGTTGTTAGTAGACCTAGATGCCCCTTCCTTGCGCTAAAAACTTACATGCACTGTGGTTGCCTCCTGCTTGAGTATTTTGATGAGGGCTCCCAGTGTCTTCTGGGAATACTCATGCAGGAACAACTGTAAGGGTGCATCTACACTGCATCATTTTTCTGGAAAAACAATACTTGCATCCACAATGCTATTGAGTTCTTTCAACAGAAAGTTGAAAGAACAGAGGGATTTTTCTGATGGTGGTAAACTTCATTCTACGAGGAAGAAGCCTTTTTCCAAAAACATTTTTCAGAAAAAGGTATGTGGATGCAGAAGAGGGAGTTCTTTCGAAAAAAAGAGTCCTCCAGGAAACACAGGTGCCCTGGTGGCCACTCCGTCCAGACTAATCACAACTTACATGCGAGATAGCGTTCAATCAATGTGGACACTATCTTTCGAAAAAGCACATCGCTTTTTCATTGCACTTTTGCTGTGTGGACGCTCTCTTCCAAAAGAAGCTTGAAGTATAGATGTACCCTAACTTACTTTTGGGGACTCTCATGCAATTGGAGATAATATAATAATAAAAACAAATAATAAAAACAGGGTGGACACACACACACACACACACACACACACACACACACACACACAGTCAGGAGATCGGTCGGCTGCATTCAGGCTTTCCATGGAGGCTATTATTAGCAGGAATCTGAATGATGGAACTCATGGCTGGTAAGTTGTATTCATAACTGCGATATTCAAGCTGTGTCAACTGGAGCAAAGTTACATGGAGATATTTTTACTTCTTAGTGGTTGGGCATCTGCTGCTCCACTAAAAAAGCACAGAATCATCTGTTGTGTGGGCCCCCTTAGTTACTTCCTAGTGCAAAGATACTGCATTAGTTTTGTTACAAGCACATAATTACAATATACCTATGTATCAGACATAATGTTGGTGTATGACAACTAATATATTGATTGGAGAGAAGATGAAAAGAAGTCCTCATTTTAAAATGCAGGCACGTTGTGTGTCAGATTAGTGGCTTGGCCCACAAGTAACTTTGAACCTAATGTGGCATGGAGCTTTCCCTGAGCTGAGATTCACTTTGCTAGTTGGTTCACATCCTGTACTAGGGGAAAAGACTTCATTACTTGAAGAAGACTACAGGTACCCATTTGTTACTTGCTACAAGGTGACGATAATTCATAGTAATGAATTTTTACTCATAAAAGACCCCAAATAGTCACTTTATAGCTCTGTCAATCACACCTATTCCTAAACTCATTAAATTAAACTGATTATCCACTCCAACTCCCTCGGGTATTTATTGAATTTCCGCTGTATACAATATGCTTACTGGTATCTTCAGCTTCCCATACAATATGAAAACAATATAACACCAACAATAATATATTTATCCAACATCTGCCTCAGACTACTACAGCATGAACAATAAAATCATAAATGTGCATCTAATCAATAAATAGAAGTCAGTCTTAATTGTCTGACCCAGCCTCTGCTTTAAATGAATTTATTTGATCATTTGCGGGGATACCATATATGAGAAGAAAGTATTTTCTTGCTTCTCTTATCTGTGAGGATAAAGCCTACACTGTGGTGAAACCTTGTTGTTTGGGAAAAAATGGATAAGAAAGGGGATAGGCCCTTAGCTTTCTTTCTGTATTATGGGATCTTTGAAACTATAGCCAGGGTAGCACTATAGAATATACATGTAACTACAAATAACAATGTTCAAAGGTCACAAATCTGACTTAAGTGTTGAAACTTTATCTTTACATCTACTAGGGCTAATTGAAAATTCCCCTGTCACAAATGGCCAATTAGTTTAAAAACAGAAATGTATCAATTTTGATGAAAATTTTATTTTATTTTAAATTTCCTTTTCTATTTCTATTTACTGTCTGTTTAAACATCACTTAAACCCTTGATATTGACTAAATGCATTTCTGCTGAACAATCTTATACCAATTAAACTACAATCTTTGTTCTTCACTATCATTAGGCTACAACAAGCTCCCAAAAGGCAATTCAGTAAAGTAGACATCATGTTTAAGCACAGATCTGGCATGCAGTTGGAACCAGTAAGGAAAAAATTCCCACTGATTTCAATGGGTACAGCACTGGGCCCTTAATAAATCACCCTTATTAAGGTACTGCATCATACTTAGGATAAAAATACTTCAGGATAAAAATACAGGGCCAGATCCATAGTTTGTGTAATTTGCACTAACTTAAATTAAAGTCAATGGAGCTTTTGATAGTTTACACTAAGTAAGGCTAGGACCCAGTGAGCTCTTCTTTTTTTGGAAAAATTGCTACATCTCCCAGTGATACAATGATTTAGGACTAGAATGTAACTAGTTGAGTCAGATAAGAAAAGTCAGGGAATAAAAATGTTCAGGATGTATTTATTCTCACTAAAACAGGAAAAAAATGTTTTTCCTTTCAGAAGGACGTGGAAATGAACTTGGTCCCAAATCTAACAGAATGCATGAATGCACCGATAGAATACTGATGCTATTTGTGTAAGCCTGCCACAGGGGAAAATTACCCTATTCTATTATTTCTGTGCCATACAGTATGTGTGTTATAATCATAATGTTTTGGTGTCATCTTCCTGGTGGACACTGAATTTGCTATACTTCATTGTCTTTGAGATAAATTCCTAGACCATCCTTTCTACCTGTAACTGACATCTGAATCTGGGTGAAAATGGTTAATATAATTTATTACTTAGGTAGCACTGAAGATGTACATGGCACTTTACAGAGTAGTGAAAGATGCCGTAATGTTAAGACAACATCTGGATCTAGAGCTTATCTACACAGTGCTTGTGGTCTGCCCCAGAAAGGTGTAAATTTTAGTACGAATTCACGTGTTGTGCACTAATTTGCCCTCATGGACCCTGTTGGTGTGAATTACGAGTTCCTAGTGTGCTTTAACGTGGTCCCATGTTAATGCACATTGTGTTTCAAAGAGTACTGTGTTCATGGCCCACACTAGCGGACACTAATGTACACCTCTCCAGTGCAGACTAAAGCACTTCTTTGGTAAGCTACTAAGATTATTGTTGGTCAGATTCAAACCCTACCCTTTGAAAGACAAATTTTCAGCATCTGGTTTTGTACCTAGAAAGGATTGATTTGCAGATGCAAATTAGGTTATTTTAACATCTCAGTATCTGCATGTCACCCCTAAATCAGGTACACAGATGAACAAGGGGCCTAAACCCGGTGCTCAAATTATTCCAGATGAAAACTGTAACTTGCAGGCACAAAAATGAGGACTTGGTTAGAATAAGACTCAGTGCATAGCCCTTATGATGAAAATTTGTTCCTGTTGTAGTTCTGTCTTTTTGCATAAGGAATTACTTCTATTATCACATGTGTTAATTGGTCCTGAGATCACTGTTTATAATTCTGAAATGGATTCTCTGTCCTTTACATTCCTTTAAAAACTGTATGTACGGATTGCTGATTTTACATTAACTTAAGGCTGGTACAAAGCCCACTCAAGCCATCAGGTCCTCATTGATTATGGAGGATACCAGATTTATAAAATTGAAATGCAATAGGCAAGATCCTCAGCTGATGGAAATCCACATGGCTGAACTGAAGTCAATGGAATGACAGAAGATCTGGCACAAGCTCTCCAAGCATCACTTTAGCCCTGCATCAGCTATCAAGATCAAATTTTCAAGAGAGCTCAGCTCCTGTTTATACAACCAATGCATATCCGGTTCTTTCTAAAGAAATCAGCCACAAATCTACCCATAAGTTTCATAAGGGGAGCTGATCCATAGCTGAGCTCTTGAAAATCTGGCCCCAATTGTGGGTGCTGAGCATTTGAAAATCTGGCCCTGTTTGTCTAGGAAACAAGCACAGTAGAGGTAGCAAAAGATACATTTACCCCAAGCTGCTTCTGTCCTGCAATGGAGAGACCCTCTCTAGGGTCAAACTGTAAATCAGCCAGCAACCATTCCAGTTACGACTGTAAGCTTTTCTTAAATTTAGGAACCTATCCACTTGGAAGTGGGGACAGTCATGATATAGTAAACAATTTCAGCCACTGGGAACCTGCTCTGCATTAAAACCAGTGACTTAGGGTGTCTCAGCATGGCAATCAGAAGGGAGATTGTAGCAGTGGAGGCATACTTGAACTAACTTTGATCTATCTGCAGCTTGAATAACAATGGTGGTAAAGCTATAGCAACGTGAGCTAGCTGCTTGAGTACCTACCAGAGTCCTGGGTAAAGCTGGATAGTTTATGCTGTCATGACTTCACTGCTCCTGTAATTTTAAGCTAGCTAAATCCAAACCAGCTCAGATATGTCTACACATGTGCTGCAGCCACCCCTCTGGCTGCAGTGTAGACATAAACTTAGACATAAATGGGTTTTCATCCCATGTCAACAATATTTCTATCTTTTTACCTAACACATTCTTTCTGAATTTTGGCTCCTTTCATAGAAGGAATTTAGACCTTATGTTTTACATCACATATCCATTGTAGCAGTCTAGTTTCTTAATTTTAATAATATCTATGTTTCTCCCCTAGCATAGCTGATATTAGATAATGCATTTCTTGTTTAAGATTTCTTTAGCAACCAAACAAGTTGTTAGTATAACTCAGAAGTTCTGACAAACTCAATTATTTTTTCAGTAAAAATCTTAAATGCAGAGATGTAATTATAACAATCTATGTAGCTCTTTTCATCAGTAGAAGTCATAGTGCTTTACAAAGGAGGTTAATCATCATTAGTCCAAATATGCCAATAGTGTTAGGTGCCTGACTACCCTAGATCATGTGGGCCATTAAGCCTATTTTACAAACTGGCACAGAATAGATAGCCAAAGTTTTCTGAATTGCAGGCCCTATCCATTAGGCAACACTGCCTCCTATAAGCAAATCCTCAATTACTACAATACAAAAGATTTTTTAAAATCTCCCTGCTTACACCTTTACTCCCATTGAATAGCATCTTATTCCACAAATGGCCTTATATAGTCAGACAGGAACTCCCCTCTCCCCCCCCGTAACATCCATCTTTGCTTGCCTGGAGCACACAAGGCATAGACAGAGCAGTAAGATCATCATAGTCTTTGAAGCCTTGACAGGAGACCCAGATATGCTGGCTGCTGTGAGCCTGGATGGCTGTAAACAGAGATACGCCAATCGCTGACCAAGAGGCTGCCGAGGAGTGCCCTTGACTGAAACCCATACTGATACAAACACACACTGTCCGGGGGGAGGAATCTCCCACCCCATAAAGAATGTCCAGTACTCACAATTTAGTTCTCTCTCTTACAAGTGTAAATTAAGTTGAAACTCCCTTGTAAGAACTGGCGTCACAAAGATGGACCAACACAATTTGGCATCTTAGATAAGAAAGAGAATACGGGCCCCTATGGGTATAAAGATGCGTCCAGCAACACACTAACTCTGAGCGTCAATCTACCATCTATCTGCTGGTCGGGTTAGGTGATTGGCCTCCCGAGGTTCCACGGGGACACCCACCTCGTATTCATCTTTCCTAGGAATTGAGGGACCGGCCCTGGCCTGATATGCTGGAGTCGAGAGGCACAGAAAGGGGTAAAAATTGTACCTGGATGTGGTCCTTTGTCTTAAGTGTACACATAGACTTAGAGCTCTTTAAAGATTAAGCTGTCACTTGGTACCATTATTTCTATTTTCTATCTTTATTTTCTTTGTAACCATTTTTAAGATCTATATTTGCTAGCAGTTAAGAAATAGAGCAATAGCCATTGTAACCATATGGTTTATAAGCTTGTTTAATAAACCTGTAACTGTTTAAGCTTTAACCTGACTCCTTCAGTTGCTGTAACAGAACCAAGCACAATTTAAAAGAACTCCAGCCGGTCATAAGGGACAGATACAGGCAGAGCTGGGCATTTGGATCGTGTTGCTTCCAGAAGACAGATCCGTTGGGGCATCTCTCAGCCTTCCCTAGGCTGCCTGCTGCGAAGGGATCATGTATCCTAGCAGTCAAAGTCTGAGGTATAGTAAGCTCTCCCTGTAAACTCTGGGGTGTCTGCCCGGACCATTGGCTGACACCTTATTAGTTTCAGAGGCCATATCTACACTAGGAAACTATTTCAAAATCACTAAATTTGACAATGCCCCATTGCACAAAAGTAAAATACCCTGCCCCCACTATGGAGAAGCCTTGAAAGTAGTCTGAGAATGTCTTGTGGATATGTTACCTCAACTTAGAGCCCCAAGAAGCACTGTGGATTAATTAGTTTGAATTACTCTGAGTAGTTCTAGTGGCACATTTACGCTATTTTGAAATAGTTATTTCAAAATTAGTGTTATTCCCCCCCACCCCAAAAAGCAGGTGTACAGATTTTGAAATAAGCGACCCCTTATTTCAAAATAACGGGCTTGGTAGTGTGGTTATTCTGTTTACAAATTCAACCTAAGGTGGGTTATTTCAAAATAAAGCCCTAGTGTAGAACAGGACAAAGATTTCTAGAACAGCTACTACTGAGAATGGATACCAGAATCTTACCCCAAAGCCTTTTTTGCCTTGCATCATTTAATGCCATCCACATTTAATGTCAGTTCCTCAGTTTCAGTGGGAAACTCTGCTTCAAAACTGATCACATGTTATGACCCTCTTTTTCTAACAACTGCACTCAGATTGTTTCTCAGCCTCAGGTATAATGTTCTTAAATCATCTATTTGGAAAATGTAGAGGCATTCGATTGAAATTTCACCTCTGGGCTTTGAATTCCCTGATCATCATGCAGTCTCCTGTCCATGGCTGGAACAAGCTGTACCCTGCATAATGTTTTTGGAGTTTGGCTGCAGTCTGATCATTCCAGACTGGCTCAATGAGAGAAGGGAATGGCAGGAATCTGGTGAGAGGATATGTATGCTCCACCAGGCTACTTGGTGGCAGCTCCGCAGGGACATTGTTTCTAAATATTTCACAAGGATAAACAGAGCTTAACTAACATTTTTCAATGACGTAGAGGCATGAGGATAAGCAAAAACACGTTTAATGTAACAGCTATTTGCATATAGTAACCAGAGTGCTAATGTCAAGGTGAGTCAGGAAATAGCGAGATTACTAGACTGTACTTGGGAGCACAACATGGGAATGTTGCAGTTAGCTAGCCTCTCCGTCATGCCCTTCATGGTTTGGGTCATAGATATATACTCCTGAAGGGCTAGGGACAAACCACTGTGAGCAATGGAACTGAGACTAGGGAACCTGCTGCTTCTGGAGGTCTGGCAGAACCCTCTAGTTAACTTGAATAGCAAAGGACAAGGATCATATTTGTTACTGTATCTTCTCTTTTCTTTCTTTTCCTATTACAAACTGATGTTTGTTTTCACCTTTGATGTTGCCAGGCACACAGAATTATTGACAGCAATAAGGTTTAAATAAGTTTAAACTTTAAAATGAACAAAAACTCTTCATCTCCCATTTCAGATTCACCATAGTGGGGACATGCTCTTTCGATTTTGTTATTTCAAAATAATTTCCTAATGTAGACATGCCCTTACTGAGTCAGCTTACTCCATGAGTTATCCTGTTTGAATTTCTCAAAGAATCCAGGGAAGCAGTTTCACTGTTTTATTTTGATCCTTAAAAAACCCAGAGCCTTGCAGGTTCTTCCCTCAAGAGTGCAGCCCAATAGACTCACCCTTCCAAGTCTGTCCTTTATGCCAGTAACTACAGAAATCAAAGTTTCCTGTCTCTTAACTCAGCTTCCCTAATAAAACACTCCACAGAGTCTCTCTTCTGTCCATTCAGTTTCTGCAGCAATTCCTCTCTGTAGTAACTCGAGTAGCAGTCCATTGGGAGCAGGCTCCAGAACCCCTCAGCTTTTGCAAGGGAAAGGAGCAGAGGGAGGTGTCCCAGTTCTCTTCTCAACTTCCTGTTGCCCTTTTTTAATAACTATCAGTAATTAAGTTCCAGCTGTTTCTCAGGTGCAGGTGGTGTGGCTAATCAGCCAGATGCAGGCCTCTAACCTAGAAGAATGGCATCCCTTGTACTTTCACATGTAGATAAGTGAGTCAAAATTAAAACAAAAATAGAAAAATGTTATCAAAACATTGTAGGCCTAATTTATCCACTCAGTTATTACACTTTCAAACACTGTCATGATTTCTACTAGCATGGAACCGGTCAAAGAATTAGATACTCACTTGTTTCTTTCTTTAATGTCTTTTGACTAATAGACATTGTCTTAGTTTACTGTTGGATATGTGGTAAGGCAGTCCTTAAAATCTGATTAAAATGAACTTACAAAATTATTTACATTAGGCAGAAATGTATTCTGATGGAAAGCCAAACGATTTCCTAGATCCGTCACTCCTTGCCAGTCACGGATAAGCCAGGTGCTAATCAGTGCAGTATTTCCACTTATGATCATAATTAATTTTAAAAAGTAGCACAGGGTTGAGGAAAGATAAGTCAATATATGTGCATTTGAGCTTTTAAATATACAACGCTCAGATATCTCACAGATAACTAGTGAGAATTTTTAATGTCCTCTGTTACATCAGCAAATCAGACCTATATTTAGACTGAAACTCATGGGGAGGAAAAAAATGACCAAATAACCAGGTTTTTTTTTGTTGGTAGTGGTTGTTCAATGAAGTGGGCCAAATTTTTAAAATGTATTAAAATTCCAACTTAAAAATAAAAGAACATGTTATTCCTTTTGTTATGGTAAGTAAAAAAAATACGAATAAAAATATACACAAGGATTTTTGGGAAAAAACAACATGCTTTCCAGTCTTCCAGGTATGTTATAAGGATCATCTTTTTGATAGGCAAGCACTTGATTTCTGAAATGGATTAAGTTTTGTATTGTGTCTAAAGATATGGCTAGGCCCAAATATAACTCAGAAAAAAAATGAACAAACAGTGTTTTGCCAGTTTTGCCATGTTTCTACATAGAAGAAATAAATTGAATTAACACCACATACTGGTATTCTTAAGATAGATTCTGACTGCAGAATACAAAAACAAGATAGTGGACATGCTAAATCAGGACACAGTAAAGCATTGGTTAAGATATTCCAATGCCAGTGCCTGTCTACAGCAAGTATTTGGCCACATGTGTTTGATGGGCCCCTTTCCAATGATAATTTAATTTATTTAATTAATTTATGAATTATATTTCCCCATCAGTGAATATTTATTGTCTAAACATTGTAGCTAGGGATGCATATTATAACCTCTGAATTTTGATCTCTAGTGCTCCAAGAATTGTAGTTATATTCTGCAAGTGAATTTTCGGGGAGCCTCAAAATTAGCTGGCGGCAGGCTCTGTTACTGGGGACTCGGTACATCAACTTAGAGCCCCATGAAGCACTGGAGAGTAATTGCTTTGAATGACTCTGGGAGTAGTTATTTTGAAATAGCAGCAGCGGAGCATCCATACTAAGGATATTGTGAAAGAACTATTTTGAAATAAGCATTATTCCCTGAGGAAAGCAAGAGTACAGATTTCAAAACAACAAGCCCGTTATTTCAAAATAATGGGCATGGTACGGTGGATGCTCTGCTTAATATTTCAAAATAAAAGGGGTTATTTCAAAATAACTCCCTAGTGTAAATCAGGACTAAGGAGAAAACCTGCTCTTGAAGGAGACGGGTGCTGTCACATAGGCCCCTCTCCTTTTACACTATTGTTTTGGAGATTCTACACCTGAATTTTGGTGAGGCTGAGGTGCTTATACCCTGTTTTACCCCATATTTTCCAGTCTTCTCATATTTTTAATCCACATAGTTTGTTTGTTTTTAAGACACTTCCCAATGTCTATGTGTTAATATTAGCACTGAGGAATCCACACAACCTGCTCCAAATGAATGGTCTGACTTGTTACACAGAGCCAGAATGATGGGCTGACAAGGGGCAGAGGTGCTAGGCAGGGTTTCTGACTGAGGGCAATCAGGAGCTATGGGCACATAATACACACGGGGAGAGTGGAGTGGGGAAAGAGGCTAGAATGGTAGCTTTATGCCATCACTGAGTCCTCTGGATTCTGGACTTCTCTAGCCCTAAAATGGACCCAGGCTGAGTCAGAACAACCAGAAAAGCTGTTTTAACCTAAGAAAGTTTTTCCAGGGCTGCTTGTGGGCTGTGCGGCACTCCAATATCCCAGTGATATCCGCTTTCCAGACTAAATCCCTCCTTTTCTTGTTCCTTCCTGGCACTCTCCATATATGCCATTTGCAAGGGGGAGCAGTGGGAAGGCACCTTACACTGGGGAGACACTGCTCCAGTACTGGCAGATTTTTCTTCCTCATTCCTTTGTTTTTTTAACAGCCTCTCTATGCCCCCATCACAGCAGAATATAAGGAAGGTTGAATTGGGAGAAGAATCAGCCTCTAAATGCTTATGCTAGGAAACCACATAAATATGCTGTAGTTCACGGACAGACAGAAGTAACTGTTTAAGAAGGAAGTGACTAAGCTATTAGTCTGAGGAGTAAAACTGCTGTCTCTAGTTATAAGGGAATAATTTTACTTGTAGTTCGTAGAGGGCATTTTGGCTTCTCTGTTTTAAATTAAATGTTTAACCTCAAGCTCCTGAAAATACATGAGAGACAATCCCTCTGTGCAGGACACCTGCTGTTTGAAACTTAATGGCTAACTCTCCCATTTGATATGGGCTTTAAAAGTTAAAATAAAAATCTCTTCTCATTGGTGTCCAAACATGTTCCATTGTTGGGTTTTATGCTGGACTTTGAATTTCATGGTTACACTCCTAATAGTCTGTTACATTAAGCTGTATTGTTTCATGGTGGGGAGCAGTAATGCCTGATGCCGTACAACAGAGATGGCATTGTACATCCTGATAAGTTGCAGTAAACAGCAGGGCAAACATGTGAGGCTAGCGTTTGGGCCTGGTCATAGGTAGGGTTGGCAGATGATTTCACCAAAAAAATACTGGACACATTGACATTACATCACAATCTACATTACACCTTATTTAGAAAATACTGGACATTTATATTCTCAATTTGTTCCCCTGAACAGAAAACTAAAATACTGGACTGTCCGGTTCAAAATTCCAATAATAGGCCTCTGACTTTTCAACCTTACTTGAAAATAAGTTCACTTGAATTCACTAGTGAGGGAGAAAACAGTATCATTCATTGTAAACCCTGGACCTTTCTACTTTTGATTCCCCCCGTCAGTGTTCCCATCTACCGCTATTTTTAGTATGTTAACTCAAGCTGAGTTAGCATGAGCTGGGAGGCACGCCAGCCCTGACCCAGAGGGTCCCCTTGCAGTGAAGTGAATTGGTGGCACATTAAAAGGACAGGATTCAACAAGAAGTGGAAACTTCCAGTGCCCTGACTGGTGCACAGTACAGCTCCACAAGAGGCAGGAGACTATCAAGCTCCAGGGAACAGTTGAGAACCTGACCTCGCATAGATCCTTCAGTTGCTTGCCCTCCGCAGGGGCACGTATGAAACACACCAAGCCACTCAGCCAAAAGACTGATGTCGTCCTCACAGAATGGCTCTGTAATAGCTGAATAACTATGTCAGGGATACTCCTTCCTTTCATCCCTCCCACGCACCTGCCTGTTGTCTAACCTAGTTCAGCTCCTGTTCAGACTAAACCACATGGCAAGTCTGGCAGACCTATGGAGAAAATTGATTTACAACTTCTTGCATTAGCCAAAGAAAACTAGCGAGAAATTTCATTAAAAGAATGAAAGAAAATGGTGCATTTAAAAAAAAATAAAATAAAAAAATAATAAAAAAAAACCCAAGAAAACAAATGTTCAGTATTTTCAATAAAAGATCCTAGCTCCCTTCAAACTAATTGTTTGTTTATTTAGTATTCGGGTCCACGAGGATTTGAGAACATGGAATGTATTTTCCTGGAGAGAGAGTTATTATGAAACGATGGACATCCATATGAATTCAGTTTTGTGTTACCCATAGATAATCTTTACTGAGGGCACATTATGAATGGTTCAGACAGCCTGATAAATAGCAAAAAAAGTTATAACAACAGGAGTCATATTAACTTGCTCCAACTATCAGACAGTGATACTTCAGAAAGTGGTGAATCAGAGGTTACAAGTGACTTAGGAAGGTCAAACTGTCAGTCAAAACACAGACACCAGCAACTAAGCAGCAGATCTGGACTATACAATTGCACAGCCAAAAGTCATCAGCACTCAGTTTGATACATGATCAGATTCTTGACTTATATAAGAAGTGCAAATTTTACAGATGTCATAAAATTATTTAGTTTGGTCACACTTGTGAGAAATTAAGGAAGGACTCCGCTAATACAGATGATTTGGAAATGTTATGGTAGATGGATTTCAATCTGCAAAATGCTGCTTGGTATAAGGACCTATTTTAATTATACATACACATTAAGGAGTTATAAATAAACTGCATTACTCATGAAAATTATCTAGACATCACTGTGTATGGCCCTATGAACATTTTTGCTCCATGTATAGAGAATCTTAAAAAAAAAAAGATATTAGATTGTGTTAAAAGGATAAAAAATAACACTGAAGTATTATAATCAGAGTTTAAAGCCAGAAAGGCTCAGCATATTATGAAGTCTAGCTTCCCATATATTCTAGGTCACCAACACCGTCCAGCATCTGCACATTAAACCCAACATTAAAAGTACTACAGCCCATGGGAGGCTAGCCTATTATATGCCACCCACAGCAATAAACAAAATGACTAAATGAGAGAGATAAATAATCATGCCCAGTGAGCTGACAGCCTCCGCAGGCCCCAGAGCAATGTGGGAGGGTGGGGCAGGTGGAGGGGATGGAGCCGGGGCCACCAGCCTTGTGGTGTGCCGCCCCCCACCCCTCAGAGCTGCACATAGCATGCAATACGGTGCTTTGGCAGAGATTTAAAGGACCCACCTCCTACCCATCAGCTGGCCTGATTCTG
Organism: Pelodiscus sinensis; assembly: GCF_052426305.1. Taxonomy (NCBI): domain Eukaryota; kingdom Metazoa; phylum Chordata; order Testudines; family Trionychidae; genus Pelodiscus; species Pelodiscus sinensis. Next base: position 113,354,139 of record NC_143056.1, on the reverse strand, counting down.
GCAAGTGACCTGCACCCACATGCTGCAGAAAAAGATGCCCCCAAATGAATGCTAATGCTGGACCACAGCTGATAGAGGAAGAACCTCCTAAACATGACCAGGGAGAACTAAATACAAAAGATGACTAGTAGGACTGATGAAGGGGCCAAAGATGGGGTAGGAAGTGGCCCAGAATACACCAAACGGCCTTCCCCTAAGCCAAATATTTGAGCTACCAGTCACAAGGTCCTGGATTGAAACCCAATGGTGCAGGTAGGACCTAGGCCTCCCTACACCTGACTCTCAGCATCGGGCACTACTGCCATTGACTCTCGCCACTGAGTGGTGCTGTAAAGGTTCAGGCTTCAATCTGAGTGCCAAGATCATCATAGGAGTTCTTTCCCACACCTGTTTATTTACATTCCTCTTTCTTGCACATGGGTCACCAGAATTGTACACAGTATTCCAAATGAGGCCCTACCAGCGCCTCTCTTCCTCTGTCTTCCAAAACTGACGAACACCCAGGCTGTGTCTACATTGGCACCCTTTTCCGGAAAAGGGATGCAGATTAGCCAAGTCGGAATTGCAAATGCAGCGGGGGATTTAAATATCCCCTGCTGCATTTGCATGAACATGGCTGCCGCTTTTTTCCGGCTCAGGGCTTTGCCGGTGAAAAGCGCCAGTCTTGACGGGATCTTTCGGAAAATAAAGCCTTTTCCGGAAGATCCCTTATTCCTGATTTTAAGAGGAATAAGGGACCTTTCGGAAAAGGCTTTATTTTCCAAAAGATCCCGTCTAGACTGGCGCTTTTCTCCGGCAAAACCCCGAGCCGGAAAAAAGCGGCAGCCATGTTCATGCAAATGCAGCAGGGGATATTTAAATCCCCCGCTGCATTTGCAATTCCGACTTGGCTAATCTGCACCCCTTTTCCGGAAAAGGGTGCCAATGTAGACATAGCCCCAGCTTATTGCAGAAATTCTTATTGTTAGTAAGTGCTTGATCTTGTGCTTTGTCCGGTTGAATTTCATCCCATTTCTATCGTTTTGATCTTCAAGGTCATCCAGATCTTTCAGAAAGCTATTCCAATCCTCTTCAGTATCGACTGTCTCCAATCTTCTTATCAAATTTAATTAGCACACTTATGGTGTGTCTACACTGCACACTAGTTCAAAATAAGCTCCACAATTTGAGCAACGCAAATTACTTATCTGATTTCTAGCTTATTTTGAGATAGCCTATTCTGAAATCTAAACAGTGCCAAATTTCATAACAGACCCTTTTCTGACAAATCTCATAATCCTCACGGAATGAGGTTTACGAGACATTGGAATAGCAAGCCCATTATTTTGATTGCATTTCGAAATAACGGGCATGCTGTGAAGACATGGAAAACTATTTCAGGATACCGGACATATCCCAAAATAGTGCCCACTGTCTAGAGGTAGCCTTTGGTTTGTGCCAAGATTATTAATAAAAATATTAACTAAGCTTGGTCTTAAAACCGATCCTTGAAGAACTTCACTAGTCAGCACCATCCACTGTGATAAAGCCCCTTTACCACTTACCTCTATGTCATGGGGCAGACCCATCACCAAAGCAACTCCAGCCAGCAGTCCTGGGAATGAGCTTGTTTGGTTTGCTGCATGCCTCACTCTAACTAGTGTCTCCCCGTATTTTTCTTTGACCACGGCATCCTCTTCATGACACTGCCCTCTGGCAGTGCCCACTCCAGTCTTTCTGCACCTCCCTCCAGCGGGGGGGGGGGGTGTTGTTTACTCCACTGCACACTCCAGGGTCCTGTCCTCCCTGGGGGCCCCCCAGTTCTTCTCCCAGGGAACTCCCAGTTCCCTTGCCTAAGTAACCCACTGTCAGTTTTCATCTAGCACCTGCCTTAGGGGCAAACTGCAGTCTGTAATGGCCACTCATCACTGGCAAAGGGGTGTGGACCTGCTGCCCCTGTCTGCAGCCCTAGTGGCTTCAGGCCTTGCCTCAAGCCCTGCAGCCTGGGAGCTTGCTTGGCCAGAGCTTCCCTAAGCACGGCTCTACTTCCAGGAAGCCTCCTGCTTCCCTGGCAGCCAGGTCCCTACTTCTCTCTGTCCAGAGCAGCTGTCAACTCTCCCCCTCCCTCCAGGAGCCCTTTTTAATATAGCCCCCCAGCTGGGCCCTCATTAGCCAGAACTGCCTCAGCTAGGGCTTCTCTGGCAGCCCTCACTCAGGGCTGGGGGGTTTTCCCTTAAAGGGCCAGTGCAGGCTAAATGCCCTGTGACACTCTAAGAACTTAATTATTCTCTCCTTCACCACTTGTTCAAAAAACTTTCATACTAATTAGATTAAATTAATAGGTCTATTGTTACCCAGATCATTCCACCCCCTCCATTCTTAAATGTAGATATGGCATTAACTATTCTCCAGTCGTAGGGTATAATCCCTTAATTCCTTGTTACTGAGCTAGCACTTTCTTAGTATTTTAAGATGGAAATTATCAATATTCTGAGTTGAGCACATTAAGTTCTTTAAATTATTTTTCCACCTCAGAAGCTGTAGCTTCAATTTCTAGACATTAATTTTCATGGGCCATACTGCCTTCAAGTACATATTCCATATTTTCATCCTCATTGAAAACTGAGGCAAAGTATTCATGTCATGTTTGGACTATGCATTATTTTTTAATCTCTTTCCCATCCATACTACAGTGCAAAATCTTCCTTCCTTTCTCATTCCTTTTTGCATATAATGAAAATATCTCCTTATTTTAATTTCTTTGGCAAAAGCTAATTCAACTCGACTCTTAGGAATTGTCACTTTATTCCTATATTTTCTGACCTTCGTAATGTAGCTTTCTTTGCTAATTATCCTTTTATCCATTCCCTGTAAATTCTCTACTTCCTTAATTTCTCTAAATACTGCCCTTTTGAAATAAAAAAATCATAGATGCCATCCTGGTTTTGATTATCCTTCCATTTAAACTGAAATCAACTCACGGTCATTGGATCCAATATCACTTCCTACGACTAGCTCTTTTATGTGTCCTCACTACTTACCAAAACCAAATCACAATTTGCATCACCTCTTGTTGGCTCAGTTTGCTTGATGAAGAAAACTGTCAACCTTACCATTATTAGCAGCATTTATTCTCCAAAATATATCCAAGAAGTTAGTCTCCCATTAGAATAATTCCCCAAAATTATTTCTCTCTCTAACAGAACACTATTCAGATCAGAGTCAGACTCTGGGAATCTATATAGACCCCTTAACCCTATCCCATCAGAACCTCTTTTACAATGCTTCCCCAAAGTGATTTGGGCCCACTCAGGATCTGTTTTGCCCATACTATCATTTTGTATTTCTCTACAATTTGCCACTTCATTGTACAAAGCAATCCCATGACCCTTCCTTTATTCCCATTTCCCTTCATACTTCTAGTCCCATCATGAGTGCTATTACACTACAGCCATGTCTCCACTTACCAGAGGATCAAGGCACTTCTGGGATTTGATTCAGTAGGTCTAGGAAAGACCTGCTAAATCAAATGCTGAGGGTGCTCCCTCGATGTCATGAAGAGTAAAGGAAGTCAATGGGAGCATTTCGCTCATCGACCTCGTGCTGAGGAGACGACATCAGGTTCAGCTTCAGGTATGTGGACTCCAGGTATGTTATTTATGTAGCTGGAGTTGAATACCTTAAGCCGACTTGCTCCACACAATATTGACTTGGCCTATGTTACTACAGTGTCTGGTGTTTCCTTTGTACTGCCACACATGCTTCATTTAAATCATTGCTATGGGGTGGGGTTGGGGATGAAAGGTTCAGTGTGCAGGCTGCCCTGGGAAGAGAGGACAACCTCATCCCTCTCTCATTGCAGCAACTTGGGGCCAGGTGAGACATACCCTTCAGGACCATTGCAGCTCCAGCAGGCACAGCCAGGAAGGGGTGCCTGTCCCTCCAACTAGGGCAGGTCCATCTGCCCCCTGCATTCCCCAGCCAGGGTGAGGAATGCAGCAAACTGTGCACATTCCCCTTGCTTCCTGATGAAGGAGAACAGCCAGTAATGTTCTCGTACAAATCAGGGCGGGGGGGAGAGTAGCTCCCCCCCCCCCCGCTCTTTCTAAAGGGCACCTGGAGGGTAGTAAGCTCAGGGGTAGACCTAAAAGGGGGGAAGTGTGCTCCTAGGTAGCCCCTTTCACCTGCCTAGCGATTCTGTCTCTTTTCTGTATGGTTTTATGAGAAGCAATTCCATTCCAGGCACATCCCATTTTCCTGGCACAGCCAAACCTTTACCTTGCTTTAAGTTATGGCAAGAGGAAGCTGTATGCTAAATTTGGTGGTCTTAGCTCTTACTGTTTAGGAGGAATCCTTGAACAAACAGAAAGACTCTCAAATATACAGTGGATAAAAAAAACTTTAAAAACAACAAATAGTCTGGTAGCATTTTAAAGACTAACAAAACATGTAGATAGTATCAGGAGCTTTCGTGGGCACAGCCCACTTCTTCAGATTGTCCAATGTGGGATTTCCTGAACCTTTCCTTTAAGCCCTCTGGCCTTCCTTCCTATTTCTGGGTGGCCCACTGTTATGATCCAGTGTGATAATTCTTTTGATTGCAACAATACTGTTTAACAAATAACAATATTCCATGTCACAAACTTTGGTGCCTATTATAATTTTACTGAAGATGATAGAACCACACAACATCTATTGCAACAATTCTGCAAGTGGATACAAGATCACACAAGTTATGAATTAGTTCTTTAAAACCAGTGAGTATTTAAGTGACCTACTGAGATGGGGTACTTGAACTAAAAGGTTATTAAGTTTTTAACAGAGGCAGCAAAAGAAGTTCATAAGGCCGAAATGGATATGTGGTCAGGCAAACTCATATATTTACCCAACTGCTGGAGTTAAACTTAATGCTGATAGATAGGCTCAGTGGATGAACCATGTAAATGTGGATTAATGGTTTTCAAACAAGGAACCTGGAGATTCAGGAAGGCAGTCAAAATATGCAATTTAACCATGAAGAATATTTATTTTTAATGATGTGATCTGTGGGAAGGAGAGAGACAATGCTAGTCTCAGAGGTCATGTTCAGTGTGGGGGAGTGGAGTGGCATGTGCATGTTCATGAATGTGACAATATGCCATCAACATATTTTCGAGATAAGACCACCAGTGCAAGATTCCTTGGGGCACTAAATAATGGACAACTGCCAATTGGCGGTCCTCTCCAAGAACACACTTTACGATTGAGAAACCTGCTCTTCGTTTCCAGCACCAGATGTATAAGGATTTCTGGTTGTTCTTCAGATATCCAACCAACACACACTAGTTCCTCTACATCTCATTTAGGGTACGTCTAGACTGTGAGGATCAATCAGAAAAAGATATACAAAATGTGCTCTGCGTTTTGCATATCTTTGTCCAATACTTTTGTCAGAAGAGGCTTTTCCAAAATTTGGCCAAATTTTGGAAAAAAAAACCTCTTTCAGAAGCCCCCTTCTTCCTCACGGAATGATGAATACAGGGGCTTCTGAAAGAGCATGTTTGCTCTTCGCAAAAAAAAAAAAAAAAGCGGAAGAGCAAACGCATTCCCTGGATGCAGCGGAGTTTTCTAGCCGTACCCTTAGGGTCTGATCCAACTCCCATTCAAGTCCATGGATAGACTCACATTGCTTTAATGGGTGTTGAATATGATTTTTATTTTCACAGAATTGATATACACCCTTTTGCGCACAGCCAGCTCAAGGCAAGCACTACTTCAACCGTTAGAATAAAAGTAGGCAGGCATTGTGACAGTACCTCTACACAGAAGTGACTTTCCCTTTCTGACCAGTGCTAGGGGGAAATCTGACAATTCAGAAATAAATTTTAGGGGAGGAAGAATTTTCAGTTTGTGTGGTCAAAAGGCATATGATCAGTAGGTGGGAAAATGGTCAAAGCAGCCTGAGTTTTTTCATGAGGTAGTGAAAAATCAGATTCAGGCTTGCTGCACACATTTCAATGAGTTTTATTTTTCAGGTCTGAGGTCCTGATCTTATTTCTTGATCCCTGGGTGGAGTTTATCATCCACATTCAGATCTTGCCTCCCTCACTGTCCCACCATCCCACAAAGCCTTTGGGAAACCTACTGACTACAGCAGGATTGTGTTAGGTGTACATCAGCACTGCCTTTATTGACCCTGTTTCTTAAATAGCAGGGAGTAGAGTGGCAACCATGGAGCTGCTGCATATAGACAAATATTCACATTGCACTCTCTCATTAAGGAACAAATCCAGAAGAGATTTGTGTGCACGGTTGGCATGTTTTAACAGCACTTAAAAAAAACGGACTGTTTTTAAGACTTTCTTCTCCCCATGGAATGGAGATGTTTTCATATTTCTAAGCTGCTTTCAGACATTGTTATTCATGCTGCAGAGAGCTAATGTTACACAGATGAACTGTCAAAACCAAAGCACTTCCCCAGCACACAAGCTGGGAACAATGAAAAGTTTTTAAAACAAGTTTTGTTTTGTTTTTCAGTGGAAAACACTAAATGTTCCTGTGGATGTTGCCATTATTTAATGGAAATTAAGACACTGAATAGTTCTAACTACCAAAACCAATTATGTACAATTGATTTGTTTCACATGCCCCATTAAATGATTTTAAAGTAGACATAAACGGACATTGAGGCATAATTCCACCTGAATGAATTTTCATAGCTCACATTTTTAAAACATTGTAGCTAATTCTTTGGCAAAATAAGAAAGTACTATTATTAATCTTGCATACTACACAACAGCCAGATTTAGCCATTGGCCAAGCAACCCATCTTTGTTTATTTTCCTCTGGGAAGTTCCTGAACATGGTTGGCCAATAACTGTGTTTTTTATTAATCAGAGATGAACATTCAATCTGCCTCTTTACAGTTTTACTTAGAGGGTTTTACATCCCTGACTAATAAAGCTACCTATGTTCCCTGGGTCAAACACCTAACCCTAAAGTGAAGGCACAGCTGGCTGGGCAGTTGCAGAGAGGTTCATGTGCACTGCAGAAGTGCCTTCTGTAGGCCTGTTTTAACAAGTCTCTTTTGGGGTGATCAGGCAGACAGTTCAGCAGAGGGGCCATGGAATTGTGTTTATGCACATCCATTGTCCTTACACAACCAACACAAAAGAGCTGCAGATGCTACTCCACTCTCTCTCCTGTTGGAGGACTAAAAGCCCCAACAGGAGAGAGAGCTGGTTTGTGTCACACCCTGGAGCTGGACTGAGGTTGTGAATTTATATCACTCCTCAGACTCTGTACTCAGGCACTATGTAGATGGTGTATTTCATTTTCTGTGCCCAAATTTGTGCAAGAAATCTTTTTTGTTCAAGCTCTGCTTCTGAGCATGGAAGTAGTTCTGCAAACTTATCTAATTCCTACTTTTCCTTTCCAAAGCTTATCCTATGAGAACAGACAAATGTGCAGCTCCTTACAGAAACAGCACAAACCACTGTCATAACACTGTCCTATGCTACAGTATTTGGGGCTCTTACAACAGTTTTCAAAGAACTATTGTTTAAATAGTGTTTATTGGGACTGCAGGCAGAATGAGTGATTGATTGAGAGTTGGTTCACTACTACCCTGTCCCAGATTTTATTTATCCAGCTCTACTTTAAATTTATAACCCTGCCACTTGGGAAATGTTGACTTTGCCCTTTTATTGTGATTTATGCTCACCCAAGCTCCTCCATATCATACCTTCCTCTGCCCACAAAAACTATGTTACTATTACCAATAAAAATAATCAGTGCTCATCCCCATATTTTGAGGATGTTACATTCCAGTCTGACATCTAGTAATTCCAGAGCATAGCTCGATGCACTTTACTGATGTCTATCACCACCAGAAGCAATTGAGATTTTCAAAGGGTCCCATGGGAGTTGTGTGCCCAATTCCCATGGAATTACAAAGTAAGTTGTGTACCTACTTCCTTAAGCTCCTTTGAAAATATTAGCCCTGATGGCAAGAGTTGGCATCCTCTTGTCTGGCCTTAGTGCACTTTCTGTTGCTGCACTTACCAGACATGATCACTAGAAGGACAATGACAATGGCTAGGTACATTACACTCCTTTTCCATGCATTATGTGAATCAGCTTTCCATGGACAGCCATTGTGGGATAACTGGGCCTGTCTTCTGTTGTTGGTTTCTCTTCAGTCATTCACTCCTTATTCTAGGTTCTCATTCTTACCCTCTTCAAGGCCATTCTGTGCTTCAGGTCACCTTCCAACTATTGCTACTTTATCTTTGCACTGGCTTTAAATATGTACCACCATTCACCCCTAGAGCTCTTCACACTCCTGCTGTGCCCCATTTCCTGTGCTGTGTGGTTTCCCAGCTTTCCATTTTATTAGCCAACTAGGAGGAGGGAAATTGTGGCTTTTTTTAATACCTACTTCTTAAATTGCATTTTTCATAAGTACACCCCAAATCAACAACATGGAGAAGATCTATTGAGATTGAAGGACAACATCTGGGGTACTCCTGGGGTACATCTAAACTACATGCCTCCGTCGACGGAGGCATGTAGATTAGCCAGATCGGCAGAGGGAAATGAAGCCGCAATTAAAATAATCGCGGCTTCATTTAAATTTAAATGGCTGCCCCGATCTGCCGATCAGCTGTTTGTCGGCAGATCGGGGCAGTCTGGACGTGCCGCGCCGACAAAGAAGCCTTTCTTGATCGGCACAGGTATGCCTCGTGAAACCAGGTTTACCTGTGCCGATCAAGAAAGGCTTCTTTGTCGGCGCGGCGCGTCCAGACTGCCCCGATCTGCCGACAAACAGCTGATCGGCAGAGCGGGGCAGCCATTTAAATTTAAATGAAGCCGTGATTATTTTAATCGTGGCTTCATTTCCCTCTGCCGATCTGGCTAATCTACATGCCTCCGTCGACGGAGGCATGTAGTCCAGACACACCCCTGGAGTCAGCTAGAAGGTTTTGTCTCAAGACAGAGTGAAGTGGAGGAGACTTGTAGATGATCTATGCTCCACTTGGAGTACAAGGGTGTAAGAAGAAGAAGACACCCCAAATTGCTTTGCAGAATAGTTACATTACTGACCTTGCATTAATGGACACAAATCAGATATTCAAAATGGTAACACCTATTGGGAAACATTTTAACCTGCCTGGGCACTAATGAATGGATCTCAAAGAGACCATACTATTAAAAAGCAATTTTAAAAACCAGCTGGAAAGAGAAGCCGCAGAAATTGCCTTCATCTGCAAATCTGACACCTTCAAACAGGGTCTGAACAAAGACCTGACCTGGATGGGAAGCTACATTCAACACCCTCATGACATCAAAAGTTAAGTGATGGGCACTTACATCCCACTCTATTAGCCTCATTTAGCACAGACTCTCTAAGGGTACGTCTACACTACAACGTTAATTCGAACTAACTTAGAAGGACATGACAATGGCTAGGTACATTACACTCCATTAGTTAATTCGAACTAAGCTAATTCGAACTAGCGCGTCCACATTAAGTGGACCCTGAACCAGGCTTAAGGATGGCCAGAAGCAGTGCCGGCAGGGCATCAGAGGAGGACTTAGAGCGTGGAGATGCTGTCTCAGGCTAGCTGAGGGTTGTGCTTAAAGGGTCCCGACCCCCACCCCAGACATACAGTTCTCAGGGGTGCCCCGCTTGCAAAGCAGTCCTGGCTTGGAGTGTCCTGAGTGCCCACACTGGGCACAAAACAGCACTCGGCCATCAGCCCAGCTGCACTTGCCGCAAGCTGCCATCTGGGGAGAAGGGGCAATTGGGGGGCTGCAGGAGAGCTTCAATCCCCAGAAGCCCGCAGAGCCAGCCCAGTACTCACCATCGGGGGTTCGTGCCCCATTCTTCCTTCACCTCCTTCCACTTACCCTTCCCTAGCCCCTCTTCTTGATGTACAAAATAAAGACAACGTGTCTTCCAAAATGGAATCTGTCTTTATTGAACAAAACTGAGGGAGACTGGGAAAAGGAGGTGGGAGAGGGGAAGAGAGGAGGGCAACTACAATGATGAGGGGTTTGGAACAGGTCCCATATGACGAGAGGCTAAAGAGACTGGGACTTTTCAGCTTAGAAAAGAGGAGATGGAGGGGGGATATGATAGAGGTCTATAAAAGCATGAGTGGGGTGGAGAGGATGCATACAGAAAAGTTCTTCATTAGTTCCCATAATAAAAGGACTAGGGGACACCAAAGGAAAGGAATGGGTAGCAGGCTTCAAACTAGTAACAGAAAGTTGTTCTTCACAAAGCAAAGAGTCAACCTGTGGAACTCCTTGCTGCAGGAGGCTGTGAAGGCTAGACCTGGAACAGAGTTTAAAGAGAAGTGAGATAAAGTCATGGAGGTTGGGTCAATGGAGTGCTATTAGCCAGGGGGTAGGAGTGGTATCCCTGCCCAAGGTTTGTGGAAGGCTGGAGAGGGATGGCATGAGACAAATGGCTTGGTCACTGTCTTCGGTCCATCCCCTCCAGGGTCCCTAGGTTTGGCCACTGTCGCAGACAGGCTACTGGGCTAGATGGACCTTTGGTCTGACCCAGGATGGCCATTGTAAGCTCAGGGCTCAGGGTCGGGGGTCTCAGTGGACCCCCTTGATTCTCTTGCACACCTGCTCCTGGGTGGCCAGGCTGGCAGCTCTCCTGCCCTAGCCGGCCACTTTCCTGTGCCTAGTGCGGAGATCGTGGACGAGGTCCACGATGTCCGCACTAGCCCAGGCGGGTGCCCGCCTCTTGCGGTCCCGGGCAAGCTCCCGGGAGCCGCCAGCCTGGTCCCGGGAAGAGGGGGAGGGCTGGGGGGCATCGGGTGGGTGGCTCGATCCGTGCGAGGTGCAGGGTCTGCTGGCTGGGTGCTGGCAGGCTTGCACCTGGCACGGGCACCGTAGCCAGCCCGTGGCCCTTTAAGGGGTCCGGGGCCAGGAGGGGGACAGTAGAGTTTCCCTGGTGTTGGCCAGAGTGGCCACCAGGGAAACCTGGGGAGGGCTAGCCTCCCACTAGTTCGAATTAAGGGGCTACACACCCCTTAATTCGAACTAGCTAATTCGAACTAGGCTTAATCCTCGTGGAATGAGGATTATCTAGTTCGAACTAAGCGCTCCGTTAGTTCGAATTAAATTCAAACTAACGGAGCGCTAGTGTAGCACCTATGTAAGTTAGTTCGAACTAACGTCTGTTAGTTCGAACTAACTTTGTAGTGTAGACATACCCTAAGGGTACGTCTACACTACAGCACTAATTCGAACTAACTTAGTTCGAATTAGTTAATTCGAACTAAGCTAATTCGAACTAACGCATCTAGAACTAAAAGCTAGTTCGAATTAGCCTTTTGCTAATTCGAACTAGCGCGTCCACACTGATTGGATGCAGGGGCGCATTTAAGGGCGGCTGAAACTGGCTCTGGCAGGGCATCAGGTCAGTAGTTGCTTTGTGTGGCTGCTGTCTGAGGCTATCTGAGGCTCGTGCTTAAAGGGACCCCCCTGGACAGCCGGTTCTCAGCTTTTCCTGCTTGCTTGCCAGCCTCGCCGAGGGACAGCAAGGCATTGGTCTCTGTGCCCGTCTGTGTCGGTGCTTCCCTTCGGGGACGCCGCCGCAGGTGGCAACATGGAGCCACAGCTCGCCCTGCACCTTCTGGTGCACTTTCTGGACTTGCTGCTGCAAGCCTGCCAGCAATGGCTTGAGGCTGCCTGGCACCACCTGGTGCACGTCAGCCCCCTGCCTCTCCGCCTGGCTGCCCTGGGGGCCGTGGAGGAGCCGCGGCAGCACCCCGGCACTGGCGTGCCCCGCCGCATCTGGCGTCTGGATACCAGCAGCGACTGGTGGGACCACATCGTCCTGGAGCGCTGGGAAGACCTACAGTGGACCCAGAACTTCAGGATGAGGAGGGACACCTTCCTGGAGCTCTGCGAGTGGCTCGCCCCTGCCCTGCGCAGAAGGGACACTCGCATGAGGCCTGCCATCCCCCTCTAGAAGCGGGTGGCCATCGCCCTCTGGAAGCTCTCCACGCCGGACAGCTACCGATCCGTCGGGAACCAGTTCGGCGTGGGGAGATCCACCGTCGGAGCGGTGCTCATGCAGGTATGGCACTCGTCAGCCACTGCGCCAGGGCGGGAGGGGGGCTGCAAGGAGGGGATGGGCCGCCCCAGGGCCAAAGGGGGGGCAGGAGGAGGTCTAAGCACCCCGCACCGGAGGGGTCGGTCTGTCCCGGCTGTACTACACGCCGCCAGGGGGGTTGCTTCCGGGAGTGGGGCGCGGGGCACTGCCAGGGCACGAATGCTCCCAGCCACCCGGGCACCCCACTGATTGGCGCTTTGCTGTGTCTCTCTCTGCAGGTGGTCAAGGCAATCAACCGGGTGCTGCTCCGCAGGGTGGTCCGCCTCGCTTCGCCCTCGGCTTCCCCAACTGCGGGGGGCCATCGACAGGACGCACATCCCCATCCGTGCCCCGGAACACCAAGCGTCCCGTTATGTGAACCGCAAGGGGTACTTCTCCATCCTCCTGCAGGCCGTGTGTGACCACCGGGGACAGTTCACGGACATTAATGTGGGCTGGTCCGGCAAAGCACACGACGCCCGGGTGTACCGCAACTCCTCCATGTGCCAGCGGCTGCAGGACGGGACCTTCTTCCCCGACCGCCACATCAGGGTTGGGGACGTGGACATGCCCGTGTGCCTGGTGGGGGATGCCACCTACCCACTGCAGCCGTGGCTGATGAAGCCCTACACAGGGCACCTCAATCCCTCCTGCCAGGCCTTCAATGCCAGGCTTACCAGGGCCCGCATCGTGGTGGAGGGGGCCTTCGGGCGACTGAAAGCCCGCTTTCGATGCCTCCTCACCCGTCTGGACCTGGCCGAGCACAACATCCCTCCCGTGGTGGCAGCATGTTGTGTGCTCCACAATTTATGTGAGAGAAAGGGGGAGGCTTTCCTGCCAGCCTGGATGGCTGAGGCTGACCGCATGGCTGGCCACTACGGTCAGCCCCGCACCGCCGCCATCCGGGAAGCCCAGCGGGGGGCCGTCCGGATCCGGGAAGCCCTGCGGGAGAGCTTCCTGGTGGAGGAGGAGGACTGACCTCTCCCTTGCATGCCCCACTGGGGCCTTCTTCCACCCTACCCCCCTTCCCCTTTCCCCTCCCTACCTACTGTCAAATAAAGACACCTGTTTTTCAAACAAAAACGTATGTTTATTTTACATAACTGGGGTGGGGGGAGGGAGGGAGTGAGGAGGGTGGGAGAGAGGAGAGGGAAACCTGGAACGAGGGAGCTGGAAGGGGAGGGAAGGGAGGAAGGGAAAGGAAAGCTCAGGGGTGGGGGTCCGGCTGCCTCTCCTGTCTCGCAACACTGCGGGTCCGGGGGCGTTGGTGGGGAATGGTTGTGGAGGGTGGGGCAGGAGGGACGGGGGGTGTGGAGGAAGCAGGAGCGGGAGCAGGAGGGGGAGCAGAGGGAGCAGGGGGAGGAGGAGGAGGAGCAGGGGGAGCAGGAGGGGGAGCAGAGGGAGCAGGGGGAGGAGGAGGAGAAGGAGGAGCAGGGGGAGCAGGAGGAATTGGGAAGCGGTCGAGCAGGCTCTGGAGGTGGTCTCGCAGGGCACGGCCCTGCTCCTCCAGTGCCTCCAAGCTTCTCCGGCGCAGCCTCAGGTCCTCCATGAACCGGAGGTGCCGCCTCTGGTACTACTCCTGGTTCCTGGCTCTCCTGCTTGCCCGGGCGCGGGCGGCTGCTGCAGGCGGGGTGGTGCACCCTGCAGTCCCAGGTGCTGAGGCTGTGGTGAAACAAGAACAGCGGTCAATTACCCCAGGGGCCCAGGTGTGTGAAACCCAGCTCCCCTCTGCAAGGCCAGGGCCCCTGCAGGATCCCCAGCTGCTGCTCCGTGGTGGGCAAGGCCAAGGCGCACGGTCCCGGGGCTCCCTCTCGCCCCAGCCCCCCGTACACGTAAGGGGAGCATGATGGTACTCACAGGTGGACGCCTCCCCAGCCTCGGACGACACAGGCGAGCGGCTCTGTGGGGTGCCTCGGGGGTCCCGGGTTCTGGGCAGGCTGCCGGCAGGCTCCTGGCTCTCGAAGCCCTCCTTCTCCTCCTCCTCCTCCTCCTGCTCCGTCTCTTGGAGCGGTCCCTCTGCCCCGGGGTCTATCACGTCCCGGGGGGCAGGGACGGCATGAGCCCCCAGGAGGTGGTCCAGAGCCAGAAAGTGGGGGCACGCCTCCGGGTCGGCCCCTGGCAGGCAGGCCCGGGAGTAGGACTGCCGCAGGTCCTTTATTTTGCAGCGCACCTGCTCCCGGCTGCGCTGATGGCCCCTGGCAGCCAGGCTGGCAGCCATGTGGCCGTAGACGGCCGCGTTCCTGTGGCTAGTGCGGAGATCGTGGACATTGGAGGCTTCCCCCCAAACCTCGATGAGGTCCACGATCTCTGCACTAGACCACGCAGGCGCCCGCCTCTTGTGGCCCCGGGCAGGGTCCTGGGAGCCGCCAGGCTGGCCCCGGGAAGAGGGGGAGGGCTGAGTGTCATCGGGAGGCTGGCTCATGGGTGTCAGCTGCTGGGTGTGCTGGCACAGGTGCTGGCAGCCTTGCAACTGGCACAAACTGTGTAGCCAGCCCGTGGCTCTTTAAGGGCTCCGGGGCCGGGAGGGGGTAGTAGAGTTTGCCTGGTGTTAGCCAGAGTGGCCACCAGGGCAAGCTGGGAAGGGCTAGCCTCCCACTAGTTCGAATTAAGGGTCTACACAGCCCTTAATTCGAACTAGTAAGTTCGAACTAGGCTAAATCCTTGTGGATTACCTAGTTTGAACTAAGCGCTCCGTTAGTTCGAATTAAATTCGAACTAACAGAGCGCTAGTGTAGTGCCTATGAAAGTTAGTTCGAACTAACGTCTGTTAGTTCGAACTAACTTTGTAGTGTAGACATACCCTAATTGACAAGATTTTTTTCTTTTCTCTTTCCCTCCCAATCCCCCTCTTTTTTGGGGGATTTATTTATTTGTACCTCTGCTCCCCTTGCTTCATTCTTCTGAAGAAGTGGGTTGTGCCCCCGAAAGCTCATGATACCAGCTACATTTTTTGTTCGTCTCTAAGGTGCTGCAGGACCATTCGTTAGTTTGTAAGTTTTTTCAGTTATAGACCCACACTGCTACTGCTCTGAGACTTTTAAATATCCATGAGCTGTAGGGATGTGCCCTTCTCCCCCATTTTACAGATGGCAATGAAGGCTCAGAACGTCTGAATGATTTATCCAGGGTCACATAGGAAATCTGTAGCTGACTTTGAAATTAAACACGGGTCTCCCACTGCCTAGGGTAATAGCCTAGCCCCTGGACCAACCTTACTTTCTGAACATTGCTTCTATGTGTTCTTGGCTCAGCTTGGATAAGGGAAAAAACCAATTCAGCTTTGGGGTTTTTTTTGGTGGAGCTAGAGTGAGGTGACTTTGATTATCACACCCAAAGTTGCTTACACAGCCTCTATTTACATCCTCTATTAAGATGTCCTCAGCTCAGAATGAAATAGGTTGGATTTCTCCAGTTCTCCTGGGTGTTTCATTCACATGTGCATGTTTCAAAGGGGTTTGTTAGGTCACATGACTTTACACTCTGCCTCACCTCAAGGACACTTGATATGTAGTAAATCTTCCAAACAAAGAGGTAAGTAATACTTTCTGTATGGACACTTCTGTATGGATTTCCTCTGAGATGTTTAATAAAACTCTTGATGGATATGGCCCAAATAATTGGACTGAAAATTACCACCTTTCTCTCAATGAAAGTTTACATATCTAATTAAGATTTTTTTATATATTTCTTTTTGGACAGTCTAAAACACTGCAGGGGTTTAACAGTTACTTTGATCTATAATAAACAATTAGAAGTGAGAATTAGGGAATTCTAAGGATGTCAGGCACTCTGGTTTTATTATGACACTTTAGATATGTCCAGTACTTTCCTCCCACAACCCAAATAGCTAAATTAGGCTTCATACAAGTATTTAAGAGTTGCCAGACTTCTGCAGACAACAGGGTGCATCAAATTTCACATCGTAACTTGCAAGAGTCATTGTGACTGCCCACTGTGTTCCTGATTCACCACTGTTAATTTAGTTTTGCACCAGGTGTTAGCTTTCTCCATTCACAGTTGTGGGGAACAAAATTCTTCCAACTGGAGGTTTATGAAGTGCTTTCTGAGTTGGTGGACAACACTAGTGTCCCTCCCTGTTGCTCATATTTTCGCAAACCTTTAACAGAATGAAATGAGTAGAAACAGGGTAAGCTTCTAATTCAGCAAATAGGTTTTTACATCTTTTGACCACCAAGGGGAAAATTAGATTTTAAACCCATGTTACCTTAAAAAGCAACTAAGTGCCAGTATTAAAATTATATAATATGCATTGTGCACAAAAAAAATAGATTACAACTTTTTTTTGCAGGGGCTGTGGCCTTCTGGAGAACTGAGGGAGCATGGCAGAGCAAATGGTTTTCACCTTGGGTAGTACTCTAAGGCTTCGTCTACACTGACAGTTTTGCTGGCAGTGAGTATGCAAATCAGGGGGATTAGCATATCACATGCCTCATTTGCATAATTTATGCACACTGTTTTTGCAGGGGGAAAAAAGTAGTGTGCACGGGGGTTTTTTGTGCAAAAACCCCGTTTTCCACAAAGTCCTTATTCCTCTTCCGGCAAAACCGGCAGTGTAGAAATAGTCTTATGGTACGTCTGCACAGCAGTGTTATTTCAGAATAACTCATGTTATTCTGAAATTACATAGTCCACGTCTACACAGCAAGCAGTTATTTGGACACAATGTCAAAATAATGCCCAGTCAGAGGACTTCTTACTCCAACTCCTGTAACCCTCATTTTTACAAGGAGTAAGAGAAGTTGGAGGACCGGTGCTCTTTCTTGAATTTCCTGCTGTGTAGACAGTGCCAAAAGCCGAAATAAACTACTTTGACTTAAGCAATGCAATTGACATAACCTAAGTTGCATAGCTTATTTCGGCATTAGCCCTGCTGTGTAGACGTGCCCTGAGTCTTTTCTTGTGCTAATAGGCGCTTACCAGGATTCTACATTGTGCTTGCAGTGTTGGAATTTTTCCTCAGCTCCTTGAGGTGCATTAATGTCCTTTAAACCCTCCCAGACTGGTGTATTGAGACAATATCGAGGGCAGAATTTATCCATGGTTTGTTAAGGAAAAATCTCTCTCATGGTAGTGAGAGCAACAGATGTATAGAAAGTCACCAGCCAAGTCAATTTATTTTTGGATAAACAATCTCGTCAAGGTTGCTCTGCTTGTGACTGACTCATGTCTTGTCCATGAGGACCATAAAGCCAAGTAATTATTATTGTTATGAAGCCATGAGTGTGTAGACACATACACTGGCATTCTTCTCAATTCTAAGAAGGAAACACACATTAGGAGCTCTACCATGTAGCTGTATTTTTCTACCCTGGTTGTTTAGAATATTTGGCTAGCAGATTACATGACAGCAACAGCATCTTTATGCCAAGAGGACCACAGTGGTAAAGAGTTGATGCAACAAAAGAACACTGTTCTGCCATTGCTAAAGAACTTGGCTAAATGAAATTGAAAAATGTTCACAATTTCAAACACTAATTTGATTCAGCAAGGAACAGTCGTCTGTTGTACAGAACAATACACAAGAATAGGGCTGGAGTGTGTTCGAGAAGTTCTGGAGGATAGCTGATACTTGATTGGTCTTAAAGCTCAACATTTTCAAGGCATCTTGCCTAGATGTACTTTTGTCTGGTTGTGAGTCATGGATTTTAACCACTCTGAGAGATTAAACAGCTTTGCAACCAGCTGCTATAGGCTGATACTTGGCATAAAGAAAGAGGATAAAGTTACGGTCTTAGAAGTTTATAGGAAAGCCAATAAATACCCTCTAACAACAATGATGCAATGATGGCAACTGAGATGCTTAGCACATGCCTTTAAGAAAAGATCCAGAGGGGGCTATAAACAAATATGTCTTGTGTACTGCTATTCATACAAAAAGCTAGAGGGGGTACCTTGCTTATTGGCCTGGCATTCTACTGCATCTGTCGTGTAGTCAAGCTGGAATGTCCACCATTTGTGTAACTGATCAAAAGAACTGCTTCCAACAGAGAACACGGAGAATTGTGGCTGTCTCTGAGTAACCTGCAGTTTAGTATATCACTAATGTGAATACTAAAAAGTATGGTATAACAATGGCTGGGTGGGCAGGGGATCAACATGAAGGATTAATAGAAAAAGAATTAATAGAAAATTATGCACAATAAGACCCCTACCCTAAAAGTGCAAAAAAGACACTGCTACAAGAAATCCATTAAGGAAGGTAATATTTTAAAAAATCCCCCATGCATGCAAAAGGGCACCACATGTTCCCCCCCTCCCTCACTATTAAACGGTATATTGTGGAGGAAAACATCACCTGAAGGTAGTCAGAACAACCTTGTACATAATTACTATACCTGAAACTCTGCACAAGTAGGCAGCAGATGTTTGGTGTCAACCTTTCGCTGTGTGTTTTCACAGGGTCATATATCTTTCTCCCCCCAGCAGTTACTGATTTTCAGAATCCAAACGTGGAAGAATAGGAAGACTTACCATAAAGTAAAAAAAAGAAAAATGTTGATTTTTGCTTAACTCCTTTGTCCTCATAACTGGTCTTCCAGTTAAGAAAATAAGAACTTTTCTAATTATGTTCAGGATCTTTTATCTCTGGATCAAGGGAGGTTTGCATTCAAAGACGACATGTGTTTGCACTCGGTGCCTGAAGGATAAAAGGATTTTTATGAAATATTGGCTCTATTTATAGTCTTTGTAATATAAGAGCTAGAGGAATCCTACATTATGCTCATCAGCCCAGTATCAGAGTATTGTATTGTTTTAAACACTATATTTGACTCAATTGAAATATTAGAACTAAAGACAACATACACCCGGTATTGCCAAACACAAACATTCAAAACCTATGAGTTGGGGCCTAAAAAAAGGCATTGAGTGCTAGTTTAAAAACTGTGACAATTAAAAAAAATGGGTTTCCATTCTTTTTACCTGCTGGTTTGTGTATTTTGGGATCGTGGTTTTAAACTTTCTCCAAAATCATGACAACTAGATGTTCCCATAATCATTTGACTTCAGGAAGTGGGGCTTTAAGAAAGTCACCTAATAGTATGAGGCTTGCAATAAAATTGTGACTTCGGAGCACTGTACACACTTTCTGGTTTTAGAGACAGGAAATGTAATAAGTCATGACTGTTTGTCTATTTCTCCACAGAATTCCTAATTTAAGTTTCCTTGAGGACTAGGTATGTTAGCCATTAAATTACTTATTTCCTGTTCTTTTTGCAGTTCAAGTACAATATTATCTAATTGTTTCCTCTCTCCTGCTATGTCTACACTAGAGGTTTTTTTTTTTGAAAAACTGACATTTTTCTGCAATTTCGTTCTTTCGAAAAAAAATCAAAAGAACAAAGGGTTTTTTCTGACATTGTTAAACCTCCTTCTATGAGGAAGAAGCCTTTTTCCGAAAGAGCTCTTTCGGAAAAGGCGTGTATAGATGGGGAACAGGGTGACTTGGTGGTCACTCTGTCGATAGTAATCACAGCTTACATGTGAAATAGCGTCCTCAGTGTGGACGCTATCTTTTGAAAAAGCAGACTGCTTTTTCGATGCACTTTGGCAGTGTGGACACTCTCTTTCAGAAGAAGTTTTTTCAGAAGATCTCTTCCGGAAAAACTTCTTCTGAAAGAAGCCTGCAGTCTAGACATAGCCTCCTTTATAGTTCACATTGCAACCTACACACAAGCCCCTTCCTGCTGTCACTGATCATTCAGAAAAAAATATTTAGTAAACATGAACTTTTAAATTCCAAACAGTTTTGATTTAGGACATGAAATAAATGTAAAGAAATCAATTCAATAGTATTAGGGAGAGAAAGTCACGAGGATATAATCTTCACAACTTCAGTAGTCTGGAAGAGAATTCCTTGTGTCTTTAGTTGTATGCTTGAATTTTAATATGCCTCATTTAGGAAATTAACACGCATTGACTTCAATGGGCTTTGGACCAGGGTCCATACTGATACATAATGTTCAATGTTCCGTGGGAAAATAATACATTGCAATGTAATGAAAGGAGAAAACTCTTCAGCATCAATTTCCAATATGATTAAGGCTGCTTAAAGAAATTGTACTGTGATAAACTGAAATCTCAGCTGCAAAGTAGTCTCTCTAGAAGGCACTGAAGTTCAGACTGGTTAATTCCAGCAGCCTTAGTTGCATTTGATGTTTATATAGGCCCGTGGTCCCCAACATTTTCATGCGCCCGCCAGGTGCTCGGGGCTGGCCTGGCCCCAGGCACATGGCGCGCGGCGCTTGCGGGGAGGGGGCGAGCGCCGCCCCCGGGCGCACGGCGCTTGCAGGGGGGCCACCCCCGGGCGCACGGCGCATGGGGGGGGCCGCCCCCGGGCGTGCGGCTATGAGGGGGGCCGCCCCCGGGTGCGCAAGTTTCCCCGCCCCCTGGCGCCCGGCGGGCGAACGGCCACGCCCCCTGGCGCCCGACAACCTGAAAAGGTTGGGGACCACTGATATAGGCATACACATACAGTAGCTCACAGAGAAGAAACGAGTGTCAACCTTTACCTGAGTGTAACAGACAATCAATATGCATCTGTAGTACATGAACTACTTCATTTTTAATGACTCAGTTTTGGGATGTCCATCTTGAGGCCAATAAAGGGGACTTGGTTTCCAGGAAACGTCTGACCCCATTCTCTGTAAATTAAGCTCTTTTAAAATGTTTCAAGTTGAGCACCTGTAACATTAAGGTTTATCCATTTCTAACTTAGGGTACGTCTACACTAGCTCATTAGTTCCAGCTAGGTAGGGTAATTAAGGCAAGTGGAGTTGCAAATGAAGCCCGGGATTTAAATATCCCGGGCTTCATTTGCATGTTCCCGGGCACCGCCATTTTTAAATCCCCCTTAGTCCGAACTCCGTGCCCACGGCTACACACGGCACAGAGTAGGTAGTTCGAATTAAAGATCCTAATTTGTGGAATGAGGAGTAACGGTAGTTCAAATTAGGATCTTTAATTCGAACTACCTACTCCATGCCGTGTGTAGCCGCGGGCACGGAGTTTGGACTAAGGGGGATTTAAAAATGGAGGCGCCTGGGAACATGCAAATGAAGCCTGGGATATTTAAATCCCGGGCTTCATTTGCAACTCCACTTGCCCTAATTACCCTACCTAGCTTGAACTAACGAGCTAGTGTAGACGTACCCTTAGAGATTTGGAAAACCAAGATGACCCAATGTCCAGCGTGATGGGACCAATACCATAGGAAAGTGAATAAGAATAAGCATAGCATCTGTGTGGCAGACTCTGAAGACTGCTCCCTTAACACAAATACCAGTAAGCAAAAATAGTTCTAAAGACTACTCTTGATGGTCCCTCCATGCAGAAGTACCGGTCCCAGCACTGACCCCTACAGAACCCCACTAGATACACACTCCCAGTTTGACAGCAAAGCATTGATAACTACTCTTCTAATCCAATCTTTCCATCATTTGTTCACCCACCATATAATCTAAATCCCTTTTCCCCAATTGAGTTATAAGAACATCACATAGGACAGTGTCAAAAACCTTACTACAATCAAGATATAGCATATCCATTGCTTCCCCCACTGATTAGGCTATTACTTATAACTCTACTTGAAGATTTATCCATTGTTGCCCAGGTCCTTCAGGGCTGGGGGCTGGCAGTGTGGGGGTGCAGGAATCAGAATGGGTAGTTGAGGAGAGGCTCAGGGCAGGTGCCCGGGGAGGTGGGGGATATAAGAGTGAGGGTTGGGGGGTGAAAAGGGGTTCACAGGGAGGGTTGAGTCCCACCCATTGAGACTCTCTCACCTCCCAACCTCCCCAGCCAGAAGGGGCCTTCAATCCCCCCCCCTCCAAGCCAATTCTCCTAAATTCTAAGCAATAAAATAATTTCTCCCCGTAGGACCTTACTTAGGAGTTCTGAATCTGTTATCCACTTAATTATTATTGTGAACTATTGTGACTGCTACTGCTACACAAACTTCTAGTTACAGCTAGAGTTCTAGAATTAAAAAAAAAAACTTTTCATCCTCCCTAACTACCTTGTCCTCTTACCTTGTAAGGTGTAATACCCCTTTTAAAAATAAACAGAAATGAGCCACCAGTAGGCCAGATTTAGCCAACCGTCCACCAAGTGAGCAATACTATACTCTGAGTGCCCCCACTGAAACCAGTGAAACTACTCAGAGTGAGATACTAGACAATATGAGTAAAGATGCCAGACTCTAATTAACTCAGCCATTTGTGTTTCTATGAACAGAAGGTGCTCCGTAGCAATTCTGTACAAAAGAGGAAAGTGAGTCAAGAATGCAGAGAATTGGTTATGGACAACAGAGGCGGTAACCCGCAGGTCACTTTGAAACTGGCTCGGATCATTAATGATTGAAAGACGTAGCCCTCTGACAGCTGTCTAAAGGGCTATGTGAAATGAATTGTTTTTCCACTGAAAGTTGTAGTAGGCAGGTGTCCACATCACAAAAATTACCACAACAGTTGTCACTGACACTCTTGCTGGTTGTCTCTCTACTGCAGAAATCACAGCAAAGAAGTTGTGGACTTGAGTGGTCATGGAGACGGCTGCATGGGTACAAGAAACTGCCCATTCCTTTCAGAAATTGCTCAGTGTTTATACCTATGTTGTGGTTAAAAGAGAAATGTATTTGCTTCTCCCATCAATTTAATATCTAACCTCCCCAACAAATAACTTTACAGTAGAAGATTGTGGCAAATCATTTACCAGACAGAGAAGAAATAGCTGGATACTGAAGAAAGAAGGGAGCATGTATTAGGGAATTGGGCAGAGGACAAGACTTGGACTGTTTGGAAAGAAACCCTTTGAAATGATGCTGCACTTGCTGACAAGATGAGGCAGTCTTATACATTAACGATAGCATGAATGACTGTTTGACTAAAGTGTTATTATACCCAAAGCACATTGTCTGTCTGTGTATATAATTCCAATCATCCGCTGAGGCAGCAGCAACCATATTGCACAGCTTGAAGGTGTTCACACGCCACATTGGTAAACAGAATAGGAACAACAGATTTAGGATGAAGACACTGGGCTGGGTTCAGAAAATCTATGCTATGCTGAAGACTTCCTGTGTGATATTCGACAAATCACTTAAGGCTGCATCCTGAAACTGGATCTGTGTGGGCTGTCTTCTTCACAGGGAGGCTGTGGCAGGAAACGGAGATCGGGAAAGGCAGATTGGGATCTTATTTTCTCCTTTGGGGCTCAGATTCACGAAGGTATTTTGGTGCCTAACACAGGCTGACTTTAATGGCCTAAGTATCTTTGTGAATCTGGGCTTCGGCCTGGCCTGAGCCTAGTCCAGTTCCTTAACTGGCCAACTGTCCTGTCTCTGCTGGTATGCTCTTGTATTGACAGAGTGGTCACACATCTAATTTCAAATTGCATGCACAATCAAGTGAATTTTAAATTCCAGCATCAAATGTTCCTGCCCAGACTGCCTGTACTCTCATCTAAGCAAAGAACTGTTACAGTGAAGCCACACAATTGTGTTGACTATTTGTGACTAATCTATAGAATTAATCATTCAAACCATATTCATTGAATATATTCAAACAGGATGAAATTCACACCTGTCCAAATCCCAGAGAACTAGGGCAAGGCCTATGCATGATTTAAGTGCTTAGCATAAAACCAATGGAGTGATTAAAATCACAGGTATGCTGGTTGTCTGGTCCCTGCACAAGGGTGAATTTCACCCATTACTAATGCATTTAAAGCAAGTTTGATCAGCTCTTACCTATTCATAAGCAAAAATAAAATGTTAAGCCCTGACCTTTTACTTTGATCCACTGGGGTTCTGCATTGGGGCAGGATCCAGATATATATTTGCTAAAATATGGGGGAGGGTGTTTTAAGATAACCAGAAGATAGTTACTGTTTATTGGTTGAAAATCTCTCTCAACACTAAATGAAATAACTTGCGGGGAGGGGTATCATCATCAGAAACTGGCATTTTCTCATACACTTTTTGCTGCCTCTTTCGTTTTCAGTCAAACAAAATAGGCATGGAAGCAAAATAATTTGCTTTCTTTTATAGTCAGTTAATTTGAAAACTATTTGCATCATGATGGTTTGTTCCCTCTTGGTTCTATTTCTGCCATATACTATCTTCTACTGAGATATTTACAATAAAGGCCCCAATTCTGCAGTTGACAGAGAATAGATGGAATGTTGCACCTGCTCACAGCTTGACTGGAGAGTTTTTTTTTCCCCACCCAAGATTTCTCCGTTATTGAAAATAGCAGTCAGGGACACCAGAAAAAGGCAAAACACAAATGATTAAAGTCAGTGAGTGGCTATGCATGGACAGTTGTCTGCCCATCAACTATCAATTGCAGCATTGGAGCCCTTAATGTGATAAAGAGAAGCTCAAGATGTAAAATACCACTGCTGGTGATATGTGTCCAAATTAGATGAACCTCTGTCACTGAGAAGATGGTTTATATAAAACAAGATTTCTTGTGACATTCATGATGGTGTCTGCTTCTAGATCAGAGGTGGGCAAAAGGGCCTCCGTGGGTGGATGTGGCTTGTGGCGGCCCTACTGTCCCCCAGGCCAATTAGGGCCTGGGGGCGGGAAAGCGTGTGAAGCATCCTCCCGCCCTGTCAGAACATGGTGCTTTGAAGCACCATGCACTGCTTGTAGGATGGGGGCAGAGTGCAGGAAGCTTTGCATGCTCTCCCGTACCCACACTCTATTTGGCCTAGGGGCAGGGGAGTGTGGGAAGTCTCCTCCCACTCTAGGGGCACGGGCACCTAGGGAGAATGTGGGGGGGGGAAGGCAGTCCCTCACCCCCAGACCAATCATTGTCTGGGGGTGGGGAATCTGGGAGTATCCTGGCCCCACCCCTTCCATTTTATGCCCCGTCCCTTCTGCTTGATGTTCTGCCCCTTCTTGTGTGGCCCAGGTCTACTTCAAAAATTTCTGGTGTGGCCCCTGGCAAAAAATGATTGGCCAACCCTGTTCTAGATGGACCAGAATTAGGAGGTGCAAAGAAGCACTGAAATGAGAAATGCAGTAGGGGATGGGGGTGGGGAGAGGGAAGTGAGGGGTGAAATCAGACATTTCTGAGCATCCAAAACTGTGCTTCAAATGTTAAGCAATGTCAATGTTAATGCCTCCAAAAAGGATCATCCATTTCTTAAAAGGGCAAAACAGAAGAAAGTATAATGGAAGTCAATGATTGCTAAGGATACTTAGCACAGCACTTTTAAAGTTACGCTCAGGTTCAGTCTGTTCAACAGGATTTACTACTGCATGGTTTTCTGCACAGAAGGGGGTTAATTTGAAGAAGGAAAGCACGGTGCCTTTAACTATTCAATAGTGGCTACTTTAGTTACACTCTGACTACTGCAGCTATTTGCTATTGTGGATGTCTCCCAGATAGCAGGGTGGCACAGGACCTCTTAACCTTTCAAAGGTCACTAAACCCATAGATTTATGAGACTGGAGTTAATAAAAGCTTGTTACAGGGGGGAGATAACATGTGCACAACTAGTATGACTAGTTTTTTCCCTCTCAATCGTTCCCAGACCTGAGGTTCTTAAATATTGTAAATATTGTTGTGTTCAAAATTTATTTTACATGTGCAATTAATCTGATGGTTAAAAAATGTCCACAGTTCATATATCCAGTTTGCAAAACATGTTGTAAAGTAACATATATAAAAATGCTGCTTAATGTCTACAGCATAGTATAGGGCAGGGCTGGGCAAAATACAGCCCGGGGGCTGGATCCGGCCCACCAAGCCACCAGATCTGGCCCGTGGACCACCCTGCAGGGAACCTCAGGCACACACAGTTACCATGGTTTAAAACACAATTCCTGCGGCTCTCTGCTCTGCGGGAAGGGGGGAAGCTTTGTGTGATCGTGTGATCCCAGCTCAATCTTCAGCACCTATTGGCCAGAAACAACTGGCCAAAAAGAACTGATCTCAGCCAATCTCTCAGCTCCTATTGGCTGGAAACAGCCAGCCAATTAGAGATGAGAGATTGGCCTGGGAAATGGGGTGGGGGCAGCACAAGCCTTCAGCTTATATTCTCAAAGGTCAATCTTTGTCCTGGGGCAGAGGAACTCACCATCTCTTGTTCTCCCTGGTTTTACATCCTCTTGTTAACTTTGTGTGTATATAGGGCTTCATAATGTTGTCTTATACATCTTAGCTTACATGCTGACTGAGAGATAGGTGACTAAACATCTTTTGTCTGGCAGAAAGCCTGTGTGTCAACTCTGCCTTGCTATGGACTTTAGGAATATATTTTCAGCATGCATACATAACTCCTTACATAGTATACGTACATATATTTCATGATACTGACAACAAGCATGGCCCAGGATTTCATTTGAAGCCTCACATGAACTTGTTGGTTAACCAGAAAGTACATATCAGGAGCAGGATATTCTTGTAATGTCCTTAGCCAGTTAGCATTGAGGCATTAATGCAGGGGTTGGGAACCTTTTTTGGGTAAAGAGAACACACAATTTAGAAGAACCCCCACAAACACACAAAAGAAATCACCCCTGACTAAGGAGAAAGATGCTCCCCACATTCCCTTCACACACCAGAGCCTAGTGGAGCACAAGCTAGTAGGCTGTGTGTGTTCCTGTCCCTCAGAGAGCCGGTAGAGGGCTGGAGCACCAGCATGGGCTCCCCAATGCTGAGAGGGAGCCTTGAGCCTCGAGGGCAGATTCAGGCAAGCCGAGGGCTGCATCCAGCCCCCAGGCCTTAGGTTCGCCACCCCTGAATTACTGGGTCACATTGTTATAATAGAACATCATAGTGATGGAGGAAGAAGCAATCTCTTTGGCAGCTAGGAAAGTTTTTAATATTGAGGTAAGGGCCTCAAAATGACTGGTCTCTTCCATCTCCTCCTGGTACACTAAGACTAAGGATCAATATCTTCTTGTTCATGTATTATGAGAATACACACTCCTACTTACCCTGTCAAACTTTGGTATGCCATCCATTATTTTATATACCCCTATCATATGTCTTTATTATTTATATGACAACAGTGCTTAAGTACCTCACTGAGATCAGGGCCTCATTGTATTAGGTGTAGTTCCATCCTATAATAGGAGACAGTCCTTGCTCTGAAGAGCTTGCAATCTAAATGGACATGACAAAGAAAGGAAACATCACTTTCTTCTTTTTTATACCTGACAGGCATCTGAGGCACAGACACATTAAACACTTCCCCAAGGCCACATAAGAAGTCAACGGCAGAACTAGGAATTGAACCCATATTTCCTGAGGTTTTACCTGCTGCCTCAACAAACAAGACCATGCATCCTCTTACAACTTGTTAGCCATTTCTGAACTACTTCTGGTATCTGTTTTCTGAGCTAAGATAACCGTGACTGAAAACAACAGTATCAGTGAGTATGAATGTATAGAATGTCATAATATTTCTGGGGTTGCATACATTATATAGCCTCAAATTTTATTTGTACATTGGACAAATGTTTTCATTAATCCATCCTTACTGGATCAAGGCCTTTTTCCTTCGTGGTTATTGCTAATGCAGAATGTTGTACAAGTGGTTCAAATTACTCCTTTCAAATGTGCACGGCCTTGCATTTTTAGCACTGAATTCAATGTGTTATCGTATTGTCCAGTCACTGTAGTTGTGTCATATCCCTCAGTCTTCTCTAGTCTTAAAAAAAAAAATCAAAATAATGGTTTTGCACCTTTCTCTTTTCCAAATCATTAATCCCAAAACCTGGCCTTGGGACACCCCGCTGTTCACTTTTGTTCCAGCATTGGGATTACTCCAAGGAGAAACAATTGCCCACATCCCTAAACATGGGGCAGAAAAAAGGTGGTATAGGAGCAATTACCCTGCTTCTTCACCAGCTGGGGATTCTCTCCCAGAGAGGGAGTACTCAGGCAAATAGATCCATTGGCTTTGCAGCTCCTTTTATGCCCAGTAGACCAGAACAAAGTGGCAGCAGCATGGCTTTAGTGGTTAGTAAGAACATCTCAAAATAGTAATACCTTATAGGCTATTTTAAATAATGCATTGTGAGGATTCAAGGACACCTGCAGCAAACAGGCCTATTTTCTCAGAATTCTCCCAAGATTTAGAACCTAAAAATGTAATTCAAATGACCTATTCCGTAGAAATATGCCAAATCCCTGTTCTGATAAGATCAAGATTCAAAGTCTGTAATCTTTATAGCTTTATTTTTCTTTTCAGAAAACATAGTGAATGCTATAGCACTAGGTATAGCCGTGGCTTTCTACAAGGGAAATCATATTTCACCTTTGTGTGGCTATATGTGTATTCACCTGTTAACCATGACCTGAAGAAAGCAGCGGACCATTGAGTACATAGTATCACTGGTATGTAGAGCAGATGCTCAAAACAGGGGATTTCAGGGACCAGATTTTGCTCTGACACTGTTTAAATCCAGAACAACTTCCATGCAATCAATTAGGTCATTCTAGATTTACACAAGTGTAATTAAGATCAGAGTTTGTCCCCATGACTATAGTACAGTACTGCTAAAGACAATGAGAAGGCTTGGTGCACAGCTAAATGCCAAGCCTCAGACAATGGGAGCCACATAACACAGTAAAAGTCAAAGATGCACACTTACTCAAAGGCTATGTCTAGACTACGTAGAATTTTCAAAAGAGAATACGCAAATTCCATAGGAATTTGCATATCTTCTTCTGATCTCACTTTTGAAAGAGGATCTTTTGAAAGTGAAAGTAGTCTGGACGTGTTTTTTACAGAAAAAACCCTTTTTCAAAAAAACCCCTCGCTCTTCCTTAAAAAAGGAGGTTTACATGTTTTTTTCGAAAAAGTGTTTTTTCCTGAAAAAAAAACCACGTCCAGACTACTTTCACTTTTGAAACAGCCTCTTTTGAAACTGAGATTGGAAGAAGAAATGCAAATTCCTATATAATTTGCATATCATCTTTCGAAAAAAAACCCCGTAGTTTAGATGTGCCCCAAATGATGGAATTCAGCTGCCTCTTTACATCATACTTCCCACCCATTGTGAAAGCTACTGTGGCCTGTCAAACTCTTGAGGTTCAGCATATTCAGCACAGCCATTTGTCAGAGGGTAGCAAGCAGGGCAATTGCTTCACACACCAGAGGTCCTGTCAGGGCTGTTCCCCACTCTGGCACTCTGAGTGCAGAAGGTGAGGACCTGCAAGAGAGCTTAAAAGCCTTGCACTGGTTACCAAAACTTCCCCGAGTCACAGATTCCTTGACTCTGAGAAACAAACAAACAAACAAACAAACAAACAAACAAACAAACAAACAAACAAACAAAGAAGTTGCCACCATCAAGTGATTTTATCCCTAAAACCAGGGGTGAACACTTGAACTCACCCAGGGGTACCCCACGCTCTTTTGCCCCAAAAGAGCTTGAAAAAAGAAAAGAGAAAAACAAGCTTCAGTTTCTGGTAGCTGACATCTCAGTCTGAGGCATGCAGATACATACAGACAGACTATCAAATCATTATCTTAAAAAATGATTTTTTTTATTACAAAACAAAAGTTAAACTTGGTAAAGCATATTTATTTGCTAGATGTTACAGAGCAACTAAGGAAAGCAAATTAAAACACAGAGGCTGATTTTTAGACTGCAAGCTTCTTTCGGAAGAAGCTTTTCTGGAAGAGATCTTCCGGAAATGCTTATTTCGAAAGGGAGCATCCACACAGCAAAAGCGCAACGAAAAAGCGATGTGCTTTTTTGCAAGATAGCGTCCACATTGATTGGACACTATCTCGCATTTAAGTTGTGATTAGTCTGGATGGAGTGGGTATCAGGGCACTTGTATTATTTTCTGGAGGCCTCTTCTTTCAAAAGAACTCCCTCTTCTGCATCCTCACACGCCTTTTTCCGAAAAAGCTTTTTTGGAAAAAGGCATCTTCCTCATAGAATGAGGTTTACTGCCGTCAGAAAAAAACCTCTGTTCTTTTGACCTTTTGTTGAAAGAACTCAATGGCAGTGTGGATATAAGTATTGTTTTTCCAGAAAACTACCATTTTTCTGGAAAAACGCTGTACTGTAAGCACACCCTGAGAAAAGTCTCTGGGCACAGTGCTAGATGGTAATTGGGGAGAGGAGGCATAGATTTATACAGAGCAGTTCCAACCAAACCACAAAATAAAGAGAAATTACCCTGAATACAACTAGATTTACTTTTCCCTTTACTTACTTTCAATTTTCTCTTTGTTCAGTCCACTCCCATGCCCCAAACATGGTAGTCCTGCCTGGGTTTAAATCATTCTGTGTTTCTCAACTCCTAGTTTTTCTCTCACACACAAAGAAAACAGGCAAGGAATCTATATCCAATTCAAATTTCAACCCTCTATTTTGATTGGTTCTCCCGGCACCCTGGCCAACACCTTTGCTAGCTACCTGAGCTTAACCCCTTAGTCGTCGGGTATTGGTCAGCACTCCTCCTGTCCATTACAGGGCCTCACCAGTGGGGCCCAACAGCTTCGCTGGGCCCATGGGCAAAGCAGGGAGGGCTCTGCTCTGCTCACCCCAGAAGGGGGGGGGCTTCAGGTGCAAGGGGCAGGGCAAGGGTGCAAGGGGTCAGTGTCAAAGCCTCTGCATTCAGCGCTGACTCCACCCCCAGAGAACGTGGCTTGAGCTTTGCTTAGGGCTTGAACATGGAGTCAAACAGTCCCCTTGGGCACTCTGATATGTCTTGCCACCCAGGTAAGTTAACCTTTGTGATAGACAGTTCCTTACACCAAAGATCACAGCAATATTTCGGTTACTTCCAGTCCCAAAACACCAATCACTTACCCCAGATAAACTGGACCATAGATTTCTCAAAGGCAATGCTTCTAGTCAATACTATAATAAACTAATGATTTATTATATAGGAAAAGGAAACAAGAATTATTTATATGGTTGAAGCAGGTACACATACAGTAAAACTCCAATTGTCCGGCATCCAGTGGTCTGGCACTCCTGATAGTCCGGCACCAACTGGAACCCGGAAGTGCTCCAGCCAGTCGGACAATTGAAGCTGCTCTGAGCCCCATAGGCGCTCGTGGCTGGGAAATGGAAGGGGAGAAGAGAAGGGGATTATACCCCTGTGATGGGTCTGCCAGACCTGCGCTGCGTCCGGCCAAGGGGTGGGGGCTGGGCGGGAAAGGGTGCAGCGAGGGGAGAACCCTCTGCCGTTTTGCAGGAAGGTGGGGGAAGACCCACACAGCCGCCAGCGACAGGCCAGCTGGGGAAACCCAGCTGCAGGCCTGCAAGTGGCAGCGGAGGAGAGGGGGTGAGAGCTAAGGGTATGTCTACACTACCCCGCTAGTTCGAACTAGCGGGGTAATGTAGGCATACTGCACGTGCAAATGAAGCCCGGGATTTGAATTTCCTGAGCTTCATTTGCATAAGCCGGGTGCCGCCATTTTTAAAACCCCGCTCGTTCGAACCCCGTGCAGCGCAGCTACACGGGGCACGGACTAGGTAGTTCGAACTAGGCTTCCTAGTTCGAACTACCGTTACTCCTCGTGGAATGCTAATTCGAACTAGCATGTCCACATTGAGTGGACCCTGAACCGAGGTTAAGGATGGCCAGAAGCAGTGCCGGCAGGGCATCAGATTAGGACTTAGAGTGTGGAGCTGCTGCTTCAGGCTAGCCGAGGGTCCTGACCCCCGCCCCGGACAGACAGTTCTCAGGGGTTCCCCACCTGCAAAGCAGTCCTGGCTTGGAGTGCCCTGAGTGCCCACACTCGGCACATCACAACACTCGGTCATCAGCCTGGCTGCACTTGCATCTGGGGGGGGGTGTCAATCGGGGGGCTGCAGGAGAGCTTCCACCCCGAGAAGCCCGCAGAGCCACTCCAGTCCTCCCCATCGGGGGCTCGTACCCCATTCCTCCCTCACGTCCTTCCACTTACCCCTCCCTAGACTCCCTTCCTGATGTACAAAATAACGGACATGTGTGCTCAAAAATAGAAACTCTCTTTATTGAACAAAACTCGGGGAGACTGGGAAAAGGAGGTGGGAGAGGGGAAGAGAGAGGCTGGGAGAGGGGAGGGCAACTAACATGATCAGGGATTGGGAACAGGTCCCAGATGAAGAGAGGCTACAGAGACTGGGACTGTTCAGCTTAGAAAAGAGGAGATGGAGCGGGGACAGAATAGAGGTCTCTAAAAGCAGGGGTTGGGTGGAGAGGGTGCATTCAGAAAAGTTCTTCCTGAGTTCCCATAAAGAAGGACTAGAGGACACTAAAGGAAAGGAATGGGTAGCAGGCTTCAAACTAGTAAGAGAAAGTTGTTCTTCAGAAAGCAAATAGTTAACCTGCGGAACTCCTTGCTGCAGGAGGCTGTGAAGGCTACAACTAGAACAGAGTTTAAAGGGAAGTGAGATCAAGTCATGGAGGTTGGGTCCATGGAGTAGTCTTAGCCAGGGGGTAGGAGTGGTGTCCCTGCCCAAAGTTTGTGGAAGGCTGGAGAGGGATGGCACGAGACAAATGGCTTGGTCACTGTCTTCGGTCCATCCCCTCCAGGGTCCCTAGGGTTGGCCGCTGTCGGCAGACAGGCTACTGGGCTAGATGGACCTTTGGTCTGACCCAGGGCGGCCATTGTAAGCTCAGGGCTCAGGGTCGGGGGTCTCAGTGGACCCCCTTGATTTTCATGCACACCTGCTCCTGGGTGGCCAGGCTGGCAGCTCTCCTGCCCTAGACGGCCACTTTCCTGTGCCTAGTGCGGAGATCGTGGACGAGGTCCACGATGTCCGCACTAGCCCAGGAAGGTGCCCGCCTCTTGCGGTCCAGGGCAAGCTCCCGGGAGCCGCCAGCCTGGTCCCGGGAAGAGGGGGTGGGCTGGGGGACATTGGGTGGGTGGCTTTGTGCCGTGCCAGGTGCAGGGTCTGCTGGCTGGGTGCTGGCAGGCTTGCACCTGGCACGGGCACCGTAGCCAGCCCGTGCCCCTTTAAGAGGTCCGGGGCCGGGAGGGGGGCATAGAGTTTCCCTGGTGTTGGCCAGAGTGGCCACCAGGGAAACCTGGGGAGGGCTAGCCTCCCACTAGTTCGAATTAAGGGGCTACACACCCCTTAATTCGAACTAGCTAGTTCGAACTAGGCTTAATCCTCGTAAAATGAGGTTTACCTAGTTCGAACTTAGCGCTCCGCTAGTTCGATTCAAATTCGAACTAGCGGAGCGCTAGTGTAGCGCCTATTAAAGTTAGTTCGAACTAAGGTCTGTTAGTTCGAACTAACTTTGTAGTGTAGACATACCCGAAGAAACTAAAGGGCTAGCTTAACAATTTCTACTGAAATGGTTTCTCAGTAGAAAATTAGGTTCCAATGAACGAAAAGTATTTGTTTTCTGCAGAAAATATTAAGGTTGTAAAAAGTTTTTTGGATGAAAATTGAAAACTTTTATTAAAGTTCAGTTTTTCCAATTGAAAAACAAAATTTGCCATAATTTTCGATTTTCCAACCAACTCCTAAGGCAGGTCTACACTGCAATAAAGCACTTGTGTCTGGCACATGTTAGCTGACTTGGGATCAAGGAGCTTTAAAATTGCAGTCTAGGGATGTATCTAGACTACATGGCTCTGTCGACGAAGCCATGTAGATGAGTTTATTAGACATAGCAAAATGAAGCGGTGATTTAAATAATCACTGCTTCATTTACATCAAAATGGCCGCCACACTGTGCCGATCAGCTGATTGTCGGCACAGCGCAGTAGTCTAGACGGGGATCAGCCGACCCCAGAACCCTTTGTCATCCGATCCTTTATGCCTCGTGAAATCGCTGCTTCATTTTGCTATGTCTAGTAAACTCATCTACATGGCTCCGTCGACGGAGCCATGTCGTCTAGACACGCCCTATATGTTTGGACTCCAGCAAAAGCCTGAGCTCTCTTGTACCGTCCCCTCTTGTGGTATCCAAGGGCTTGACTCTAACTGGAGCCAGAACATCTATACTGCAATATTATAGCTTTGCAGCCCAACCCCATGAGTCCAAGTCAGCTGAGCTGGACCAGCCAGTTGTGTTTTACTGCAAAGTAGAAATAACCTAAAGCCTGATAAGTGGAACATAATTACCCAGAATTTGGCTTTAATATACCCACTTGTGATCCTGAGCGATCAGGAACTAAATAATAGTATGAGCCCCATCTTTCAAACGCATAGAATTTGACATAATATGCCAAAATATGGAAGTCACCTATTATTTATATTTGCTGTAGCATCTAGAGCCCCAATCATGATGAGAAATCTATTGTGTTAGTGCTGTGCAAAAATATAGGGAATGGAGAATCCCTGACCTGGACACCTCTGGGATGAGTTATATTTCTGATGTCACTATTAAAACGCTTAGCAACACACTTTGTAATCATCTGTGGCTTCAGTTTTCAAACTTGGATGCTGGCATTAGAGGACCCATTCCCTGCGGAGCTTGACTATCCATGCACTGCCTGTAACTTTATCACAATTACCTGTTCCGGCACATCTACCTGGAGGGAATGCACATTCATCTTTTTTATTTTATACATACACACTCAAAACAATCTTGTTAGTCTTTAAAGTGCTACATAGTCCTGTATTTTGTTTCAGCTACACCAGACTAACACGGCTACATCTCTATCACTATTCAAAACAATAGTTGATATTAGGTCTTTTATGAAACATGCTGCTTCATTTCTCTGATCCCTTTCAAATTGCAGGGATTGTCATTGCATAGCCTGTTTCACTGAGGAAGCTGATTGTGATTTCTAACGCATCTCTGCCGGGTGCTAGACAGTAAGCTCTTGCTTGAATTGTAAGAGGGTATTTCCCTCCCCCCACCCTACAGTTCCTGGAATGGTGTTTACGGTCATCAGGCAGCTGGCCCCCCAGCTTTGGCATTTGACTGCTCTGGGCGTGCTCCGACAGATTTCAGCCAGCTCTCTCCTGACTGGCAAAGTGTGTCGTCATGCACACACTGCAGCTGTCTTTGGGATGAAGAAGCTACTTTTGGGGGTGCCAGCCAGTCTGACTGCTTTGCAACAAGAGATTGTCAGCATCCCCATGGCTCTTTTGGAGAGTGGAATTATTTTCCAAGTTACTGTAAAACAAAGTCCTTGTCTCATACGGTCTTGTCTTGTCCTTGGGCTGATTATGGCCCCATTGTAGTCAAACCTAGCACAGTAAATGAAAGACATTAAATGTTTGATTTGACCACTCTGACTCAGAATGAGTACTACCTTACTCCACTGAAATGGACGGGATACTTGAAGGGCAAAGTACTTCTCAGTGAGAGTGAAGGTGGCAGTTTTCGCTTTCTAACGCAGAACAAAGCATCTGCATCAGATCACAGGCCTGATTCTGCTCTCTGTTAGAAAGAAGTCATTAAAATGCAGGTATAACTAATTCTAAAACACAAACACCTAAGACATACATCACCAAGCCCACCAGCATAATTAGTAATCTCATCACCAGAGAGACCAACAACAGACATGGATATTGATATTGAAATAGCCCACCCTACAGCAGTGATCTCTAAGGGTATGTCTACACTACAAAGTTAATTCGAACTAACAGACGTTAGTTTGAATTAACTTTGATAGGCGCTACACTAGCGATCTGCTAGTTCGAACTTAATTCGAACTAGGTAAACCTCATTCTACGAGGACTAACGCCTAGTTCGAATTAACTAGTTCGAATTAAGGGCTGTGTAGCCACTTAATTCGAACTAGTGGGAGGCTAGCCCTCCCCAGCTTTCCCTGGTGGCCACTCTGGGCACCACCAGGGAAACTCTTCTGTCCCCCTCCCAGCCCCGGAGCCCTTAAAGGGGCACGGTCTGGCTACGGTGCCCATGCCAGGTGCAAGCCTGCCAGCACCCAGCCAGCAGACCCTGCACCTGGCATGACTCGAGCCAGCCACCCGCTGCCACCCAGCCCTCCGCCTCTTCCCGGGACCAGGCTGGCAGTTCCCGGGAGCCTGCCCGGGTCCGCAAGAGGTGGGTGGCCGCCTGGTCTAGTGCGAACATCGTGGACCTCATCCACGACCTCCGCACTAGGAACAGGAAAGTAGTCATCTAGGGCAGGATAGCTGCCAGCCTGGCCACCCAGAAGCAGGTTTGCATGAAAATCAAGGTGGTCCAGTGAGACCCTCGACACTGAGCCCTGAGCTTAGAATGGCCTTACTGGGTCAAACCAAAGGTTCATCTAGCCCAGTAGCCTGTCTGCCGACAGCGGCCAACACTAGGTACCCTGGAGGGGATGGACCGAAGACAATGGCCAAGCCATTTGTCTTGTGCCATCCATCTCCAGCCTTCCACAAACAGAGGCCAGGGACACCATTTCTACCCTCTGGCTAATACCACTCCATGGACCCAACCTCCATGACTTTATCTAACTTCTCTTTAAACTCTGTTCTAGTTCTAGCATTCACAGCCTCCTGCAGCAAGGAGTTCCACAGGTTGACTATTTGCTTTGTGAAGAAGAACTTTCTGTTATTAGTTTGAAGCCTGCTACCCATTCATTTCATTTGGTGTCCCCTAGTCCTTCTATCATGGGAACTAATGAAGGACTTTTCTTTATGCACCCTCTCCACACCACTCCTGCATTTATAGACTTCTATCATATCCCCCCTCAGTCTCCTCTTTTTCTAAGCTGAAAAGTCCCAGTCTCTTTAGCCTCTCTTCATATGGGACCTGTTCCAAACCCCTGATCATTTTAGTTGCCCTCCCCTCTCCCACCCTCTCTCACCTCCTTGTCCTAGTCTCCCCGAGTTTTGTTCAATAAAGAGAGTTTCTATTTTTGAACACACGTATCCTTTATTTTGTACATCAGGAAGGGGGGCTAGGGAGGGGCAAGTGGAAGGAGGTGAGGGAGGAATGGGGTACGAGCCCCCAGTGGGGAGGACTGGGGTGGTTCTGCGGGCTCCTCGGGGTGGAAGCTCTCCTGCAGCCCCCTGGTTGATCCCTCCCCGGATGGCAGCCTGCGGCAAGTGCAGCCGGGCTGATGGCCGAGTGCCATGATGTGCCGAGTGTGGGCACTCAGGGCAATCCAAGCCAGGACTGCTTTGCAAGCGGGGAACCCCTGAGAACGGTCTGTCCGGGGTGGAGGTCGGGTCCCTTTAAGCACAGCCCTCGGCTAGCCTGAGACAGCAGCTCCACACTCTAAGTCCTACTCTGATGCCCTGCCGGCACTGCTTCTGGCCATCCTTAACCCCGGTTCAGGGTCCACTCAATGTGGACATGCTAGTTCGAATTAGCAAAACGCTAATTCGAACTAGTTTTTCAGTCTGGATCCGTTAGTTCGAATTAGCTTAGTTCGAATTAACTAATTTGAACTAAGTTAGTTCGAATTAGCGCTGTTGTGTAGACGTACCCTGACCTTTTTAAGCACGAGATCACTTTTTTAATTTAAGTGCAGTCCAAGATCTACCTCAAATATAAATACCCTTGCCCCGCCTCCTTCCCGCCCCTTCTCTGATCCCGACCCCTGGTCACTCCATCCTCCCTCTCTTGCCTAGCCTCATTCACTTTCATTAGGCTGTGGCAGAGGGTTGGGACACAGGCTCTGGTCTTGTTTAAGGGATCTGTAGTGCGAGAGGGGCTCTGAGCTGCTCTTGGGGCAGGCAGTTGCGATGCAGGAGTGCTCAGGGCTACAGCAGGGGCTTGAGGTGTGGGGGCAGGGTTCACGACTGGGGTAGGGTTTCATGATGTGGGCTTCAGCTAGGCTCTGCTTACCTCAGGTGGCTCCTGGGTGGTGGTACAGTGGGGCTAAGGCAGGCTCACCCCTCTCCCGGCCCTGCACTGCTCCCAAAAGCAGCCAGCAAACTCCATCCCAAGTCCTGTTGTGCCCCCTCTCTGCTCTGTGGAGAAAGGATGCAGAGTGGGAGGGGTCACCTTGACATCAGCATCCTTCTTCTCCCTCCTTGCCCAGGCCAGAAAGCAGGAGGATCTCCAGGGGGAGGGGAAGCTCCAAGGCAAAGGGCAGGAAATGAGCAGCAGCAAGGGGAGGGACAGCTAAAGTACCTGCACTTGATAGCCTCTTGGCCAAACCAGTCAGGATCACCTGTCAGAGGCTCCAAGATCTACCAGTAGATCCCGATCGACTGGT
Source organism: Pelodiscus sinensis (assembly GCF_052426305.1). Taxonomy (NCBI): domain Eukaryota; kingdom Metazoa; phylum Chordata; order Testudines; family Trionychidae; genus Pelodiscus; species Pelodiscus sinensis. Next base: position 113,315,987 of record NC_143056.1, on the reverse strand, counting down.
TGGTGACCACTGCCCTACAGGTTAGGGTGGAGGCATGCTAATGGGATGAACTTGCTTCTCTGCTATCCTTTCTGTATCTAGTCTATAAATATGCACCCCTGAAGAATCTGGTGTTGTCAAAACCTCTGCATTTCTGCTAGTTGAATCTTCCATGTTAAACATTTTGAAAAGCAGTGCCTTGCTTAGTAAAGATATGTTGGTGCACAGGTGTTACCCAGAATGGCTGAGTTTCAGAGCACCTAGATTATGTCTACACTGGGACAAAAAAAAGTTCACAGCACTAAGTTTCAGAGCCCAGGTCAGCTGAGGCAGGTTGGGGTTGCAAGGCTATAAAACTGCAGTACAGACAATGGGGCTCGGGCTGTAGGGTAGGTTCTGAGACCCCGCAAAGGGGGGAAGGTTTCAGAGCCCTGGCTCCAGCCTGAGCTTCTATGCTGCAATTTCACAGCCCAAGTCCCGTGAGCCTGAGTCAGCTGACTTGAGCCATCTGTGGCCATGCCATGATTCCTATCCCAGTATGGACATACTCTTAGGTGCTTATAACCTATTGAAGGGCAATAGGACTTTGGCTCCTAAGTTACTTACATGCTTTTGACCATTTGTCTTCTTTGATTACGATCTCATAATAGTATGTAAAAATACAGGACCATCTCTTCAGACTATCGTAGCGCCAATAAGTTCAGTGGAGCTACTCTCAGAATGAAACCAGCTGAAGAAATGGTCTACAATTGTTTGGAAAATATGGAATTTTAACTGTTGTATATGGGAATCAGCTGCACACAGCAGACACCATGCAGTATCTTAAAACATTGATTTGCAAAAGCACCGTTTTCAAGTTCTAGGTGTAGATACACATATTTAAACTGCACTCATGTAACAGGAAAACAGATTATCTAAACTAGATTGACTTTAAACAGCAATCACTTACCAAGCAATTACAATGACTTCCCCTCATTTTTTCCCCCAATGGTCTTCAAGTCAAAGAAGACAGACATCAGTGTATCAAGAAAGTTAACAAGTTTGAACTATTCTGGAGGAAGAGGGCAGTCTGCCATTGACCCCCCAACATTTAAATTCAGGGGACTAGTAACTCAGGGCATGTCTACACTAGAAGTTATTTCGAAATAACTCCCCTTATTTCAAAGAAAAAAGGAGAGCATCCACACTATTAAACTCGTTATTTCAGGGCTTGTTATTTCAGAATAATAACTCCTGCTTGTGAAGAGGAATGGTGCTATTTCAAAATTGTTATTTCAGGAGTTATTTTGAAATAACTTATTTCAAAATAACTCTCTGGTGTAGACATGCCCTTAGTTGCCTCGTTACTTACAACCATACAGTATACAGGCAGTCCCCGGGTTACATACAAGATAAGAACTGTAGGTTTGTACTTACGTTGAATTTGTACTTAAGTCGGAACTGGCGTCCAGATTCAGCCGCTGCTGAAACTGATCAGCGCTGACTACAGGAAGCCCGAGGCAGAGTTTCTCTGCCCCGGGCTTCCTGGAATCAGCCGCTGATCAGTTTCAACAGCAGCTGAATCTGGACGCCTGGGACAGAGCAGCTGGGGCACTGCCGGGTTGGTCCAGTAGCGCCAAGTAGCGGCGCTGCGGGACCAACCGGCAGCACCCCAGCTGCTCTACCTTAGGTGTCCCCAAGTCAGCCGCTGCTGAAACTGATCAGCGGCTGATTCCAGGAAGCCCGGGGCAGAGCAACTCTGCCTTGGGCTTCCTGGAGTCAGCCGCTGGTCAGTTTCAGCAGCGGCTGACTTGGGGACGTCTGGGGCAGAGCAGCTGGGGTGCTGCCGGGTTGGTCCAGTAGCGCCAAGTAGCGGTGCTGCGGGACCAACCGGTAGCGCCCCAGCTGCTCTACCACAGGCGTCCATGAGAAAAGCCTGGTCTGCTGGGGGGGGGGGGTGTCCTAGCTGCGCCCCCCCCCCCCCCAGCAGACCATGGAGACGCGGGCGGTGGGACCGAGACGCACCGCGGTGCCGCCGTCCGGGTCCTCCACGGCTTTGCTCTGCGTCTCCCTGGTCTGTTGGGCGGGGGGGGGGGGCAGACGTGCTGCTCCACGGCGGGGGGGGGGGGCCAGACGGCTTTGCTCCCTGTCTCCCTGGTCTGCTGGGGGCCCCCCCCCCAGCAGACCAGGGAGATGCGGAGCAGCTTTTCTCGCCCCAGAGGACGCGGGCAGCGGGACCGCGGCACGTCTGGGCGGTTCCGCCGCCCACGTCCTCCGGGGCCAGAAAAGCCCCATTCGTAAGTATGGATCCGACGTAAGTCAGATCCGCGTAACTCGGGGACTGCCTGTAGTGTAGCAGGAGGGGTGTGCTACTCAGGTAACCAGAGACCAACCCATTTAGGACTTTATAAGTCAAAACTAACAGCTTAAGCTCCATACACTAACCACTGCATGTGCTACAGAGGTTGAGTTCACTGGAGGGATGGTCTATTGTACTTTAACTGAGATTGGACTTTATCCCACAGACTTTCTGGGGCCAGCCACATAAGCCATCTATGCTTCAGCTCCCCATTTGTATCCCTGTTTCCTTGCTTCCAATCTTTGTCTGCCTTGTCCATTTTGCTTGTAGGCTCTTTGAGGCAGGGATTGCATCTCATGATGTTTGTAACCAACTTGCACAAATGGGCCCCTAATCCCAGTTGTGCTACTGTACTATAAATAATAGTAATAATAACGCTGGCACAAGATGCTGCTTAATGACCCAGCAGCTGCATTCTGCACTGGCTGAAGTCTCTGAAATTGTCCTGAGGTTTCGCCCCCACAGGAAGGTATTACATTGGTTTAATCTCAAGGTGACAGAAAGCCCTCCTCTGGGAGGGAGGGAAAGATGTTCTGCCTCTTTCCTTTCCCCTGATAGGTCCATAAGGGGCTGGGGAAAGGGAAAGCAAGAATCACTGTGGTCCACTGCTGCTATCTATGCATCAAGGAGCAGCTTAGTGTGATACGTAGATTGTGAACATTGCGTAACCAATGACAAGCACACTTACTTATGGCCCTGTTTTAACACCATCATTTCTTCTTGTTGCTTGCTCCAATCTACCCACATTGTCTGCCTCTTGTTAGGACAAAGCATCAGCCAGTTCGCTTTCATCCAAAGCACACAAGACCTGAGGAAAGCTCTAAACTGAACCAGCTTTTGATGTACAAAGTGAAGTAGCGTCATACTAGAGAAGACACAGCAATCCCTTCGCACCTCAGCTTTTGCCTCAGCTCTCCACTGGCTACTAGACAAGTCGATAAGGCCCCATAAAAGAGTAACTGTGGGTAGAGCCCTGCAAATCTTCTGACATCTGCTTTATATTTGCGGGTATCCACATCCGCGGATGACTGTGTAGATATCCTCGGTTCATTTTTATGGGCACAGCCATGGATGCAGATACAAATTTTGTATCTAGAATCCTGCAAATCTGCAGATATCCACAGGTACCTTAGCAGCTACCCAACACTACTCACTTCACAGTGAAGAATTTAAGCCACTCATGGCTCTCCAACCCCAGATAATCACATCAGGCTGCCACCAAACCCTCATGGTCAAATGTATCGAAAAGAGCTGCTAGAGTTAAAAGAACCAGCCCGGGCATCTTACTTTTGTAATAAGGGAGGGTAGTGGGGTGTATGCAGGATAGTCACAATGGATCCTCTGTATATTCTTTCAGTGTATGAACAGTCACATCAAAACTATGTTAGTTTATTTCTTGGAATTGCATGCATAACGCATTGTATCTAACACATGGGTTTTGCCATGTGGGGGGTAAGCATTTGTTACATACAGTAAGAACTTACTAGAATCATATGTAAAGATCATACTGCTATTCGTGGCAGGCTGTCTTTCTGGGCTTTCATATGCATTGTTCTTATTTTTGCCAATGACTAGTATTGAACAAAGACTCTCTTTTTTCAGAGGGGAAATAAGGGGCAAATCTTTGTATCCATGCCAAGGGCAGAGTGTGTCTGCCTTATTTACTTTGCTGAAACCACTGGCATTCATGGGACCTTAACAGCTGGCTCTGATAATTTGCTTTAATTGAACAGGTTTACAGTCTCTCTTCACTGAACCAATTCTCCACATCACACGAGTTTGCATACCAAGGGGGGGAAAATGAAAATTTAAGAGGGTTGGCTAACAAGACCAATAAGCTCATTGTTTAAACAAGAGGCCAGTTGTTTGGGTACTTGAGTATTCTGTTCATAGAACATTAGACCCACATTAGGGACATCAGCCTAATCCATAGCTTGCTGCCAGGTGGAATAGAAATTAATCTTCTGCTTCACCCAGGGTATTAGTTGCGGTATTTTTAAAGGTTTACAACCAAGTGAGGCAAACTAGTGAAAGATTGTCTTTGTGGCTGAGGCTTGCGAGAACATGGTGATATGACTTTTCAGACATTTGTGTGTGTGTGTGTGTGTGGGGGGGTGTTCTACGCATGTACCCTGCAGGGATGAAAGGGTAAATGGAATGCCCTGTGTCAAGATTGGAACAGCCCAGACCACACTCAGCCCTTGTATGACTCCAGACACCAGGGAGGAATTTGATCCACTGTACAAATCTGGATTAAAAGTGCTCAGGGCCAGATTCTCAAAACAGAGGGGCAAGAAGGAGAAACGTGGCTTTAAACTGCTGCCGCCGCCATCGCCTTTAATCCCGGGGCTTGGTAGGGCCTGGGCTCATCAGTGGAGTGAAGGGTTCCCTGATTTGTGCTCAACTCTCTCCGGCCCCAAGGGGCTGTTCCAGCAGCTGAGCTTTGCTGCAGCGTAGACACACCTTGACCATCCCCACAAATGCTATATAAAGGTGCCGGAGAGTTGCCACAAACTTCCTTTTGCTGACCAGCAAAGTTGACTTTTTGCGCTACCAGAGCAGAGTGCAAAGAGACAGGCGTGGGTGCCGGAATCTGGCCTTTTATGTGTAACCATGTAATGCCGTTCTCTTTGCTTAATTACTCTTCAGTAAATCAACACAAAGCTGGGCAACTGCTGTGCAAGGGTCCCGCTTCCAGTGCTCCTCTCCGCAGGGCCAGAGGGCCAGGTGTAAACAATATTGTGTGTAGGAAGCTACCGCACAGAGTGATATCTACTCGAATTTACAGCACCTCTAAGAAGGTTAAGCGCCTCACTTCCATTAGAGTAAAATATAGTTAGAAGACTCACCTGCTTATGCTGCCCGGAGCTGGCGCCTGTGCCACGCACCCAGGAGCTGGCAGTTCTATGTGCTGCGTGCTCAGTGGCGGGGCCGCCCATGTGCTGCGCGACCGGGCCACGCCTGGGGCCGGGGCTGGCACAGACCTCGCGTCACATACCCGGGGGTGGGGTCGCCTAACCGCCGTGTACTCGGGCCGGCACTGACCATGTGCTGCGCTACTGGGGCCAGCACCAGCACCGCCAATGTGCTCAAGGGCTGGCTCCGCCCATGCACCATGTGCTTGGGGGTAGGGCCGGCCCCGATCACTCGGGCACACAGAAATGGCCCGGTGGGTGCCATGGCACCCATGGGCACCGCGTTGGGGACCACTGGTCTAGGGCAATCCCACACCTCTGGCAACACTGGAGAAATGCATAGACTGTGCACAGACAATCTTCAATAGGGCACAGCAAGTCCTTATCCCTGTGCTGGATCAGCATTGCAGGCTGGTGTGTGGAGAACACAGCCCTCACGAGCAGGGATTGTGACTCACCTCCACACAGGGAGTCCAGGCCTGTGGAACAAAGACCTTTTCCTTCCTCCCCATTTCTCACATGCCAACGCTAGCCACAATCTAACCACACTGCCAAATATGTTTCTTGCCGTGAGGGAAGTGCTTTGGCACTGAGTCATGACACTGAGGGAAATGGAATGTAGGCTGGAGAAAACCAACGAGCCCCCAAGCAAAGCTGAAGCACTGGCCAGCGGCTTCCTTCTTTTTCTCTTCCAGTAGCCATTTAGCCACTGCTGTTTAGCCACATCATGTTAATAGCACATTAGCACAATTAGTGAAGTTAGAGAACCTAGTGCTTCATCAGCCCCCAGGAGAAAGTGATGGCAGCAGTCAGTGAATACTGGAAGTAAGACCGTGAGACATGCATGACCAATAGGATCAGCAGAGCCCAAACTCTGAAAACATAACAATCAGATTTAGCATAAACGGTTTTCAGTTTTCTCACCAATCTTTACTGAAGAACTTCGGGTGTTTGTAAAAATTGCTTCCATCTTTACCAGTTTTTGTGAATCCACCTACAGGCATAGTTTGATGTGGGAGGAAAAATACTTTGCCTAGTCCTACCTAGTAGCCTTCATGAAAACTAGCTATGATTTTACTAACTTTCTTCCCCAAAAAAGGGGAATGTTTCTTTGGTTCCCTGTCCTCTCTTAATTATCAGGATCAAGCTACAATAACATAACAGAAGGGCATGTGACTAAAGGGGAGAATGAAGCCAGGTGCAAGTTGGACTGGTCAATATCCAAGCCCTTGGGACCTATTTGCCATATGACTCTGAGCAGATGACCAGTTTATTTCTCCCTGAGGCATCCTAGTTCAAACCCAAATAAACATGCTGTGAGAGAGTTACAGCCTTCTCTAAATGGCAATACCACAAAAGCCTTGTGATCCACACTCCTCCTGTCAGCATCCTGAAATGATGGGTGATTAATTACATTGTTTATCTACATTCCTCTGCCATATCTACCCCTACTGTCTATGGTGTCCTTTGCAGTGACTTCCTGCAAGGCGGTGCAGTAACTTATCTTTCACATGTTGAGGTGGAAGGTGGGTTCCCCTTCCTTATTCAGACACAGGCACCTGCCCGTTCATAGCATCTAGCCTAGAAACCAACAACCTGTGAATGACCTGCATCACAGAACTTTGCCTTTTATGGTTCTAAATGTAGGACTAATTCAGATTCTGTAACTCCCCACTCCACCACATATTTAAGGGTATGTCTACACTACAGCGCTAATTCGAACTAACTTAGTTCGAATTAGTTAATTCGAACAAAGCTAATTTGAACTAACGCATCCAGACTAAAAAACTAGTTCGAATTAGTGTTTTGCTAATTCGAACTAGCATGTCCACACAGAGTGGACCCTGAACCGGGGTTAAGGATGGCCGGAAGCAGTGCCGGCAGGGCATCAGAGGAGGACATAGAGCGTGGAGCTGCTATCTCAGGCTAGCCGAGGGCTGTGCATAAAGGGACCCGACCCCCACCCCGGACAGACAGTTCTCAGGGGTGCCCCGCTTGCAAAGCAGTCCTGGCTTGGATTGCCCGGAGTACCCACACTGGGCACATCACAGCACTCGGCCATCAGCCCGGCTGCACTTGCCGCAGGCTGCCATATGAGGAGAGGAGGCAATTGGGGGGCTGCAGGAGAGGTTCCACCCCCAGTAGCCAACAGATCCAGCCCAGTCCTCCCCATCGGGGGCTCGTACCCCATTCCTCCCTCACCTCCTTCCACTTACCCCTCCCTAGCCCCCCTTCCTGATGTACAAAATAAAGGACAATTGTGTTCAAAAATAGAATCTCTCTTTATTAACAAAACTGGGGGAGACTGGGAAAAGGAGGTGGGAGAGGGGAAGAGAGAGGGTGGGAGAGGGGAGGGCAACTACAATGATGAGAGGTTTGGAACAGGTCCCATATGAAAAGAGGCTAAAGAGACTGGGACTTTTCAGCTTAGAAAAGAGGAGATGGAGGGGGGATATGATAGAGGTCTATAAAAGCACGAGTGGGGTGGAGAGGGTGCATCAAGAAAAGTTCTTCATTAGTTCCCATAATAGAAGGACTAGAGGACACCAAAGGAAAGGAATGGGTAGCAGGCTTCAAACTAATAACAGAAAGTTCTTCTTCACAAAGCAAATAGTCAACCTGTGGAACTCCTTGCTGCAGGAAGCTGTGAAGGCTAGAACTAGAACAGAGTTTAAAGAGAAGTGAGATCAATTCATGGAGGTTGGGTCCATGGAGTGGTATTAGCCAGGGGATAGGAGTGGTGTCCCTGCCCGAAGTTTGTGGAAGGCTGGAGAGGAATGGCACGAGATAGATGGCTTGGTTACTGTCTTTGGTCCATCCCCTCCAGGGTCCCTAGGGTTGGCCACTGTCGGCAGACAGGCCACTGGGCTAGATGGACCTTTGGTCTGACCCAGTACGGCCATTCTAAGCTCAGGGCTCAGGGTCGGGGGTCTCAGTGGACCACCTTGATTCTCTTGCACACCTGCTCCTGGGTGGCCAGGCTGGCAGCTCTCCTGCCCTAGATGGCCACTTTCCTGTGCCTAGTGCGGAGGTCGTGGACAAGGTCCATGATGTCTGCACTGGACCAGGCGGGTGCCTGCCTCTTGCGGTCCTGGGCAAGCTCCCGGGAGCTGCCAGCCTGGTCCCAGGAAGAGGGGGAGGGCTGGGGGGCATCGGGTGGCTGGCTCGAGCCGTGCCAGGTGCAGGGTCTGTTGGCTGGGTGCTGGCAGGCTTGCACGTGGCACGGGCACCGTAGCCAGCCCGTGCCCCTTTAAGGGCTCCAGGGCCGGGAGGGGGGCAATAGAGTTTCCCTGGTGTTGGCCAGAGTGGCCACCAGGGAAAGCTGGGGAGGCCTAACCTCCCACTAGTTTGAATTAAGGGGGTACACACCCCTTAATTCGAACTAGTAAGTTCGAACTAGTCTCAGTCCTCGTAGAATGAGGTTTACCTAGTTCGAACTAAGCGCTCCGCTAGTTACAACTAAGTTACAATTAAGTTCAAACTAGCGGAGCGCTAGTGTAGTGCCTATCAAAGTTAATTCGAACTAACGTCTGTTAGTTCGAATTAACTTTGTAGTGTAGACATACCCTTAGGTAGCTTCTAGGATCACATACCCCTCTATAATATCAAAGGAGGGCCTGGAAGTTTCCAAAACCACTCAGGTCTTCATGAAGAGGGATCTTTGCACCAACGGATGAAGTGTTACTTCAGAGCTGAGAGAAATTTGTCTCAGATTCACATAGTCCACAGTATTTTGGATTACATTTATCAAAATCTCAAATTAGGTGCTCTGGAAAATTTTGGGGAAAATGCATAGCCCCTGTTTGTGTGCACCTCTCACAGAGGTTATTCGAATTATATATAATTATACATATAGCCTCACAGAATAACCTCTGTGAGAGGCGCACACAAATTACATATATGTATATATATATATTAGTGGCAGAGCTCCAGCTTTGCCTTGGGTCCTGCACTTCTGGACTGTTAGCATTTACCTCAAAGGCTTGCTGTGGCCCTCAATATAGCCTCTCACCCTTTACTAGAGGCAAGGGCCACAGCCTACTGAGCCACCTTCATCATAGTCAGTCAATGGGTTTGGGGTGAAACCCCTCATTAGTCCCAGCCTCTCCTCTCAGGGGTAGTCTCTGCAGTGGGTGTGGGGAAGGTTGTGGGGGAACCCAGCCCCATCTACTACTTCAGATTCCAGCCCACAGACCCTAAGGCAGTAGAACCGGCAGAGTTTTCTCCACTAGCAGCATTGCAGCCCTTCTCTGGGCCACTTTCCCAAACAACCCCTTCCATTACCTGACCATATTCTTGTTGCTCCTCTGCAGAACATTTCCTCACTTCCAGTCCTTGGCCTCTTTTGCCTTCCATGAAATAAAGCCTTTTAAACTGGCCCCAACAGGTCCTTAATGGGCCGCAGGTGTTTTGATTAGCCCGTCCCTCTTTTGCTTCAGGCATGCTCTTAATGGGCTCCAGTTGTGTGCCTGACTTAATTGCCATACAACTGCCTCTGCCCTGGACACTCAGGGTATGTCTACACTGCACAGTTATTTCAGAATAAGCTATACCGGAAGAGATTTTCTGGAAAAGCTTTTTTCGAAATAGCACATCTATACTGCAGGGAAGCCTCAAAATTAATCCGAGTCAGGCTTCCCTAATGTAGACGAGCTAGCTCGATTCAGAGCCCTAGGAGGAATAACTTAGAATGGCCCTGATGAGGGGCTATTTCAAAATAGCAGCAGTGGAGCATCTACACATGCCTTATTTTGAAATAGCTATTTTGGAATAGGCATTTTTCTTCGTAGAATGAGGTTTATAGAAGTCGGAATAAGCCGTCTGTTATTTCAAAATTATTTTGAAATAATGAAATTGCTGTGTAGACGCTCGCATAGTTATTTTGGAATAACAACATAACTTAACAACATAACTTTGCTGTGTAGACACACCTGCAGGGAACAGAAAACTATTTGTCCAGTGGCCAGTATATTTTCCTTTTATCAAGTGGTCTGGATCTGACCCAATATATTTCCTTACCACTGTGATTTCCACTCCATGCATCTGATGAAGTGTACCGGTAGTTCGGAATAGGAAGCCTAGTCCGAACTACCTAGTTCGAGCCCCGTGTAGCCGCGCTGCACGGGGTTCGAAGCAGCGGGGATTTAAAAATGGCGGCTCCCCGCTTATGCTAATGAAGCCCGGGAAATTCAAATCCCGGGCTTCATTAGCAAGTGCGGTATGCATACATTACCCCGCTAGTTTGAACTAGCGGGGTAGTGTAGACATATCCTTAGAGCACACATTTTCGGATGAATAATGACTGATTAGAGTAGACGTGCTATTTAGAGAGATTTACACAGAAGATTTTTCAAGCAGAAATTAAAATTCATGAAGCAATCAGAATTCACAGATACTTTAACCAGTGTCACCAAGTACTCACCGTTAAGACCATAAGAACAGATCAAACTCAGGGCTCATATCCATGAGAGTTTTTGGGCTACTTTTTTCTACTATTTAATCCTGTGATCACAAACACTTAGGGCTCCAGGTAACTCATGCGGCAGGCTCCAGAAAGGTGCAAGAGCTCACAGATTTCATTGAGACAGTCCCCTTACATCAATCCTAGGCCAGCATTCCTTGAAATTGTCTTAGCCAGCAGCCCAGGCTGTTCCCAAGCAAGGTAATCTGGGCCAATACTGTTTATTAAGCACAGAAAAATAGTCTTAAAAAAATTCACCTGTCCTGGGCCAGGCCTGCTTTCTTTCAGGTGGCACTGGCAATTCATACTCCCTGCAGAAGGACAGGGTTGAGCCTTTTCCTCTGAGTCAGCCAGCCAGCCCCTGAGCTGTCCTTCTCCTCTTTTTAATTGCCACCTTGTTCCCTGACAGGGAGTGCAAGTGTAACCTTGCAGGGCAAAGTAGGCCCACAGCAGCTCATTAACACTCCACAATATACCCAATCACAGAGCAGCTCTCAATGCCAGTAATTCTGGTTGGTTACATTTAGCTCTTTTGTTATAGGTCATCACTGCAATCATCACTGAGTTTCTCTTTGCATTTCAGATGAGCTTGAACCCGAGCCTCAAAGCAAAATTGCAGAGGCACCAACACAGGTGAACTGAAGTGGAAGTTCCCTGACAGAACTGAATGACCTGATTACAAGTAACCTGCCTTTGCCTAGTTCTGCCAAAAGCCTACTATCTCATTTTCACGTAAAATCATTTGAAGATTCAGAAAAGCAAAGGCCAGTGAATGGCTGGAAAAAGAGACTATAAAAGAGGTTGGTTTTGTCAAGATTTGATAATTTAGAAACATAGGAATTGCTGGAATGGATTAGCCCTTGTCTAATAGTCTGTCTCTGACTGGAGCAAAAACTAGATGGCTATGTCTAGACTGGCATGATTTTCCGCAAATGCTTTTAACAGAAAAGTTTTCCGTTAAAAGCATTTGCGGAAAAGAGCGTCTAGATTGGCACGGACGCTTTTCCGCAAAAGCACTTTTTGCGGAAAAGCGTCTGTGCCAATCTAGACACACTTTTCCGCAAAAAAGCCCCATTGCCATTTTTGTGATCATTTTTGTGATCGGGGCTTTTTTGTACAAACCAAATCTGAGCTGTCTACACTGGCCCTTTTGCGCAAAAGCTTTGCACAAAAGGACTTTTGCTCAAACGGGAGCAGCATAGCATTTCCGCAAGAAGCACTCGTTTCAGACAGTAGGAAGTCACTGTTCTTGCGGAAATTCAAGCGGCCAGTGTAGACAGCTGGCAAGTTTTTCCACAAAAGCAGCTCCTTTTGCGGAAAAACTTGCCAGTCTAGACACAGCCGTAGTGTCAGAGGAAGGAATAGAGAACCTCCCCACAAAGTAGATCTGTGATCTTTCCCCCATCCCTGTCCTGTCCCCATAAACAATTAGATATTGGCTATCAGTTTTAATAGTCCTTCTAAAATGTGTTAGAACTCGCATTTACATCAGAAGTGAGCATAAGAACGGCCATACTGGGTCAGACCAAAAGTCCATCTAGCCCAGTACCCTATCTGTCAACAGTGGCCAATGTCAGGTGCCCCCAGAGGGAATAAACAGAACAGGTAATCACAGGCCCAGCCAAAGGGTTTGTGGAACCCAAGGCAGGATGCTGGGAGCGGGACCCCAGGCCCAGCAGCCAGCCAGGCAGTGGCAAGCAGAGGGGCGGGGTTTTGTGATGGGCAAAAGGAGGCAAAAAGGCAGGGAGACAGCAGCCAGCTAGCCAACGGTCAAGCGGGGGGAGGGGGCAGGGTCTCAGCCTGTTCTGGCAGGTGGAAGTAGCACCAGCCGGGCCACTGTGATATGTTGAGCAAGTGGCAGAGCAGGAGGCAGAGCTATGCACATGAGTGCTGGCTTGCCTGAGCCAAGTTGCCGGGGTGAGCAGGCGGGCACCGGGCAGTGCGGGTCCCAAGGCAACAGCCTAGCTCGCCTTGCCCTAAGGCTAGGCCTAGGTAATCATCAAGTGATCCATCACCCGCCGCTCATTCCCAGCTTCTGACAAACTGAGGTTAGGGACACCATTCCTGCCCATCCTGGCTATGTGAGATTTGAACCTCCATGCACTGCATCTTCTTGCAGGCCAACAACTTAAAACTTCATCTATTCTGGTATCTAATATTGTGCATCTAATTTGCCAGCCATTCAAGGCTTGGTTACTGCATTCTGATTCATAATTCATTCAGGAACAAAAGGACGTTGAAATGACTTCTCAAAATATCAGATAGTTTACTTTACAAATCTTCTTCAACATATTGCTCAGTGGATGAGGTGGAAGGAAGGAACACAGACTACAGAGGGAGATTAAATGGAATGAAAATGATTAGATGAAACAGCTGTAGGGATCTCACTTTTGGCAACCGTGGCACAACCCTAATACCTAAATTCTAAGCACTCTTTAGTGTCAACCAACAAGAATAAAGGAGAATGGTGACTGATTTTCCAGCAAACGTCAAATGCACTGTGATTAGTCTAGGTAGGATGAAGGTTTTATGAGAGTGGCACCCTCTAGATATGGCACTAAGAGTCGGCCAACATTTCCATTATAAAACCCCAGTTTTCAATAGATTATAACATCACTGGAAAATTTTGCTCTGGGAGAGCATACTATACTGCGAAGCAACGTTGTTTAGTATTAAAAATGTTGCTTGAATCTGTCTGACTATTTTATAGCTGTTGAATCATTAAAAGAAAATTAGATTTCTTCTCTTGATAGCTAAAAAATACATGCCTTCTAAATGAAAGTCTAAATGAGATTTTCTAAATGAAAATTGGCAGTCAACTCAATGCTTAATCTCTTTGCACAGGACATACTTCTACCAATATTCTCTACATGTGTTTAAGAAACTTAGGGTACGTCTACACTAGCCCCCTATATCGATCTAGGGAGGCTAATGAGGGCGACCGAAATTGCAAATCAAGCCCAGGATTTAAATATCCCGCGCTTGATTTGCATGTCCCGGCCGGTCGCCATTTTAGAAATTGACGAGCCCGAAGTAAGTGCCCGCGTCTACACGCGGCAGTGAAACGGGATTCCGATTTAAAGCCCCTAAATTGAATTAGCTGGTAAACGTCATTGCAGGAGAAATACCTCATTAGCCTCCCTAGATCGATTTAGGGGGCTTGTGTAGACGTACCCTTAGTTAGGACCTGAGCTTAGACTAAAGTAGAAATCTGTGCAAGATATTCCTGTCTTGGAAAACCACTAAAAACAATGACATCAGAAACTTTTGTGGGTTTTCCCATATACTTGAGCAGTGGACCACCTGATTCACACATGATACATTTGTCAGACAGTGGTTAAGGCAAGTGAAAATGGCTGCTGCAGGGTTCAGTCTGGAAGAAAGAATTTTCATCAATCTCTGTGTGTTTGAGGATCTCTTTCCCTAAGTGTGAAATTTTTATGGACATCTGTGCAGCACAAGCACAGCATAATGTCCTAGGTATGCTGCCTCTGCTCCTTCGGAGACCCATGTTGGCAGGCTAGCCATCTTCATGCAGTTTACTGCCCATTTCCAACTACTTTTTAACCCTGGTGTGGTTAGGTTTTTTTTTCCCTAAAATGCATTTTGACTTTCAAATTACAAACTGGGGTTTCCCAGTCCTTCTCCACTTTCTTCCCAGCCCAACAATGACCATCTTCCAAACAGTATCTCTGATCCTACAAACCCAGGCATAGTTTTTCTGATGTGAGCTGTGCCATTAAGTTTATTGAAGACTGGACAAGGTTCTCCTCATCATTTCTTCCACATCCTACCTTCATTTGAAGGGGTTTCCAGGTTCAAACAAGGGGCAAGTTTAAAAGCCATCAAACTGCTCAACTCCCTGGAGAAACCAGCCTCCATCCCTGCAAATCCTGGGTCCACTCAGTGCTACTCTCCAGTCTCCTTCATGTCATTTATGTAGCCAGGAGTTATCTTCCTGTAAAATCCATACCTTATTTGGCAAGTGAGTGTGGTCTCCTGGATGTGGCATGAAACCAGCAGGTCTGGATTCTATTCCTGACTATGCCCTTGATTTGCTCTGTGATTTTGGGCAAGTCACTTAACTCATTGCCTATTTTGATCAGATGCTTTCTGGGGGCAGGAACTAGTTCTGTTTAGGTCTCCCTGCAGTGCCTCGCATAGTGGGAGCTCTTACCACTGGTATAAAGAACCAGCACTAACACTTGTTCATTTTTCCAGGATGGTAGAAATCCAAAAAGTACTTAGAAAGGAATGGTTGTTCCTGGATCCCACACCTTTTCTCCTTCTCCTGACATGCAGATACAGACTCCCATTATGGGGGAAAAGAGGGGGAGCAGTCATTGGAGATGGCTCCGTCCACATTCTGCACCTCCACCATTGGTCACGCACCTATAAAAGCTGTAGATCCCAGGCATCTGAGCAAACCTAATGCCAGCTTCCAAGAGAGCATGCTCTGCTTCAAACAACAACAAATGACACCCTCCAAATGAATGTAAACAACAAAATGCTTAATGTTAAGGTACATGTAAGAAGGAGAAAGCAAAGCTTGAATGAAACACTGATAAAAGTGCACAGTACTGCCCTGTGGAATTAATCATTCAAAGCAGACCCGCCAACAAAGGGGGCAAAGGGGACAACTGTCCCAGGGCCCAGTGATTCGGTGGCAATCAGGAGCCTCAGGCCCTTTCAGTCACCTCTGGAGTGCTGCACAGTATGCTCCTGCAGTGCGGAGACCTGCCTGCCCCGGCCCCAGTCCCACCCCTTCCATGCAAGGCCCTGCCCATGCTGCAAGCATGGAGCCAGGAGCTCCCCACCTTGCCCAGGGGCCCAAGAAGGCAGTTGGCTCCCCATGATTCAGAAAACTCCTACACATAGACAGATTCCAAATGAACTGTATCCACTCAGGAAAGAAGAGCTGTGCCTCATTGTGGGAAGCTTAGTTATGACCTTTACTCAGCATGTCGCAATGGTTTAGGCTGCATAAGGAAAGGATTAGATAATTCTGAAAATATGTAAATATAATTTCACAAATCAACAGTGTGCTCTACCTGGCATACAGTATTCAGTCTTGGGCAGCTCATCTGAAATAAAGATGGTTCAGAGGTAGATGACTAGAGTGAACAAAAGCATAGAAACTCTCCTCTGTGGAAAGCGATGCTTTCATTTACTGGAGAGTTGAATAGGAGGGAACAGGATTGTTAAGTATTCTATAGTCAGGGGCTCTCTTTATTCCTGTTTGTACAGCATCTATCACAATGGGCTCTTGATCCATGACTGGTACTACCACAGAGCAAATAACAAATAAGGAAAATAGAGAAGAGAGGTAAGCTGTAGCATGAGGAATTAAATAGAGGAGCTCAAGAATAAATTGATACTTAGTAAGCGTTAAATTGGGAGCAAGGTATATAACCCAGGATTTAGCACAGCATGTTATCCTGGTAGCTGGGCACCTTACAAAGTCTAAATATATACACACCCAAAGCAGTGGGAACCATCACACCTGGTAAGGAAGAAGAAAGAGTGTCATATAGTGGTTAGATTCCTAGCCTAGGACTTACAAGACCTGCTTCAAATCCTTGCCCTTCTGAAGTCACCTTAGCAAGTCATATAATTTCTCTCTGTCTCAGATTTCTATCAGCAAAATGGAAAGAATAGTACCTCACAAGGACAGAGCTTGTGAAGTGCTCAGATACGACAGTGACCAGGAGCCGATACTCTCCTGTGCTAGAGCCCCAGTCCTCCCTGAGGCCTTTCAGTGCTACCATAACATAAATTTTTCTTAATTTTAATATAGGGGGAAATATTCCTGGTTGGGAGGAGGGGAGCACTTGCTAAGGGATGGCACCATGAGAACCAGGAAGCTGCTTTGTATTGCTGTCTGGCTTCTTGTTTCCAGATTGATTTTGTAATGTCCAGTGGGGATTTGGGGGTTTCTGAAAAAAAAAGTGCATGTTTGAGAATACTAGGAAAGACATCAGCTTTGGCAACGCTAGCCCTCTCCTTTGCAACATTCCCATGAAAAGGCACCACATCTGTTTTTGGGCACAATGTCAAAATTGACTCCTAATTGTTGCTTAAAGTGAAGCAGAGTCCACAAAAGCCTCTATTGAGGATCCTTTTATTGACTGGGAACTGCTCTGATGTGGTCATGTTCCTAGAGGTCCTTTTCTAGAGAAACAAATACTGATGCTCAGAACGCCACATGATAAAGGGAGAAATATAAAAGCAGGAAATATGAACAAAATGTAATCTTGTCCCTTTTCTGATTTTGATGCCTTGCACCTTCCCTTTGTGTCACTCTGCACTGCAGAATATTCTGTATGTCCTTCATCAATCTTGTACTTGGTTACAGATGGAAAATATTATCTCTGGTTTACAAAACATGGCCCAGTTTCCTGTAACACAGCACAGGTTGGACAAATCTGTCATTTGAGCAGTGTGTCTATTCTGTGGCCAATTCTGTAATCTACAAGCAATGTGATCCTAAACAAGGAATCTCGTGTTAGCAGCCAAGCTTGGAAAATCCCTGTTTAGCATGATTGCTGCCAAAACTCTCTCACTTGTTAGAGACAAGCTAATTTGCAATCGGCAATTCTAGTCATTTTTTTTCATTTCAGCGTTTGTAACATTTCTCCTCCAGTCTGTGTCATGATGGCAAGATGGAGTCTGGTTACGAGGTACTGGACACTGATTTAAACCGAGCAACTTCTGTGAGTTACACGAATGGAGTGCAGTACAGTCTTTTAGTTTTTGTTTTGAAAACTGCAATTTGTGCAAATGCTTTGTTTCGCAGTGTTCGAAGAACCAGAGCCTTGAACCATATAAATATTTCAATAATAGATTCACCAGATTTGTAATCCCATTTTAGATCATTAGTCCATCCAGTCTATATCTTGTCTCAGCAGTGGCCATCCTAGAGAGGTTAACCCATGCCCTGCCCCCTTTGTTACACAATGCTGTGCAGAGGGAGAGAAAAATTCCTTTCTGACCCCTGAAACAATGAGCTTCTCCCATAACCATGAAGTTTGTTAGCCCTGTCTAGAATCTCAGAACTGTCTATCGATACAATAAGCTGCAAATATTAAACAAGTTGCAGGATTAGCTAGCACTTCTTCAAGTCTGGTTGCATTACAGGCAGTCCCCGGGTTACGTACAAGATAGGGACTGTAGGTTTGTTCTTAAGTTGAATCTGTATGTAAGTCGGAACTGGCGTCCAGATTCAGCCGCTGCTGAAACTGACCAGCGGCTGACTACAGGAAGCCCGAGGCAGAGTTGCTCTGCCCTGGGCTTCCTGGAATCAGCCGCTGATCAGTTTCAACAGGCTGAATCTGGATGCCAGTTCCGACTTACATACAGATTCAACTTAAGAACCCCAGGCGTCCCCAAGTCAGCTGCTGCTGAAACTGATCAGCGGCTGATTCCAGGAAGCCCGGGGCAGAGCAACTCTGCCTCAGGCTTCCTGTAGTCAGTGCTGGTCAGTTTCAGCAGCAGCTAAATCAGGACGCCTGGGGCAGAGCAGCTGGGGTGCTGCCGGGTTGGTCCGGAGCGGCGCTGCGGGACTAACCGGCAGCGCCCCAGCTGCTCTACCACAGGCGTCCGGAGAAAAGCTGGGTCTGCTGGGGGGGGGAGGGCGCACTAGCAGCGGCAGCGGACCGAGACGCACCGCGGTCCCGCTGCCTGGGTCCTCCGAGGCTTTGCTCCCCATCTCCCTGGTCTGCTGGTCTCCAGCAGACCAGCAGACCAGGGAGACGGAGAGTAAAGCCTCGGAGGACACCGGCAGCGGGACAGCTGCGGCGTGTCTGGGCTGTCCCGCTGCCCGCGTGCTCCGCGGCTTTGCTCAGCGTCTCCCTGGTCTGCGGGGGGGGGGGGGGGGGCTCCCTCCCCCCAGCAGACCAGGGAGATACGGAGCAGCTTTTCTTGCCCCGGAGGACGCGGGCGGCGGGACCACGGTGCATCTGGGCGTCCCGCCGCTCCCGTCCTCCGGGGCGAGAAAAACTCCGTTCGTAACTGCAAGAAAAACTCCGTTCGTAACTGCGGATCTGACATAAGTTGGATCCGCGTAACTCGGGGACTGCCTGTACTTCCTTTGCTATTTCGTTAGCAGGGCTAGCTACACGCTAATACCATTATGTGCTGTACCTCGTGGAAGTGCAGAATGCAAGTGCAAACTGGAGGAGTGGAGCCAGTGGTGCACCTGATTCTGTATTGTTTCATGAGCTTGAACTGTAAGCCTTCCTAACCCCCAAACAATTTAGCCAGTCCTATAAATTACAGCAACCCATCCCCAGCTGTCTATGAATGTCAGTTTTGCCCAAAATCTCTACAGTGCTATGTGTGTTGGCCATTATACGATCATGTTTCTCCAGCTCCAAATCTGCTCCTGGGCTTGCAAGGGGTCCTATATACAGCTTCTGCAGGAGCTTTATGCAGTATCTTCACTGGGGACTCTCCCCCACTCAGCCATGTGATTTTTTCCAAGATTTTGTTCTGCTGCCACAGCAGGGTACAGGAGGTAGTCCATGCCAGTAAGACGGGACCCTGCACTTTTCCTGCACTCCAATCCTTTAGCCCAGCCTGGTCTCCCCTCCTGCGCCCAAACTCCCAGGATATATCTACATTGAAGAGAGTTTTTTTTGAAAAAACAGCCATTTTCCCAAAAAAACTTCACTTATGTCCACACTGCAATCATGTTTTTCTGAAAGAAAATCGAAAGAACGGAGGGGTTTTTCCGACATTGGTAAACCTCTTCCTACAAGGAAGAAGCCATTTTGCAAAAGAGCTCTTTTGGAAAAAGGCGTATGTGGACAGGGAAGAGGGAGTTATTTCGAAAGAAGAGGAAAGAGGAAAAAGCACAGGTGCCCTGGTGACCATTCCGCCCATAGTAATCACAGCTTAAATGCAAGAGAGTGTCCATTCAGTGTGGACACTGTCAAAAAAGCCGATCACTTTTTTGATGTGCTTTTGCATTGCAGACGCTTTCTTCCGGAAAAGCTTCTTCCAAAAGAAGCCTTCAGTCTAGACATAGCCCCAGACTGATGTGAAACCACTAATAAAGATAACCTCTGTGGAACATGAACTAAGAAGTAGGCTGGGACTCTGACAAATGTGGGTGATCCAAGACCTGGACCAAGATCTTTATGTTGCTTTGAATTGTGTCTCATTCTAATTTAACTGGCCAAAAAAATTCACTTCCACTGTTTACCAGAACAGACTTTATAAAGTTCCCTTCTCCTGTGATCAGAGGTAATCTAAAAGCAACAATGGAAGCAAAGGGTTCGTTCTTCTGGCATAAATTCCTCTCCCCTCCCCCCCCCCTCCACGCACACACTTTTCATACTACCTCCTTCTGAGAGTCCTCAGTTTGTATACCCATTTCCCCGAGTTTTGCAGAAAACTCTTCACGAATCCATCTGATCTTCACACAGGCCTGACAACAGATGCAAACCCAGTTAGGCCTCGTCTACAGTAGGGAGTTATTTTGAAATAAGACATGGAGCATCCACACTACCAAAGTAAGAGGCTGGTTATTTCAAAATAACAGCTCTTGTTTTCCACAAGAAATAATGTTTATTTCAAAATAGCTATTTCGAAATAGCGGTAGTGTGGATGTTCTGCTGCTGCTATTTTGAAATAACTACTCCCCAGAGGCATTAAAAGTAATTACTCCCTAGTGCTTCCTAGGGCTGTATGTCAAGGTAGCACATCCACATTATGGGCACGTCTACACAGCAGGGTTTAACTCGAAATAAGCTACACAAATTGAGCTACATCAATTGCGTAGCTTATTTTGAAATAGCTATTTCAAATTTGGGCACGTCTACACAGCACTTATTTTGAAATAGAACACTCTTCCTTCGACTTCTTTTACTCCTCATACAATGAGGGTTACAGGAGTAGGAGTAAAAAGTCCTCCAACTTGATAGTATTTAGACAGTATTTCAAAATAACTGCCTGCTGCATAGACACAGAGGGTATGTCTACACTAGCCACCCTAGTTTGAACTAGGGTGGCTAATGTAGTCATTCAAACTTGCAAATGAAGCCCGGGATTAAAATATCGCGGGCTTTATTTGCATGTTCCCGGGCGCCGCCATTTTTAAATGCCCGGTAGTTCGAACTACCTGCCCGCGGCTACATGCAGCACGGGCTAGGTAGTTTGAATTAAAGCTCCTAATTCGAACTACCGTTACTCCTCATTGCAGGCCTATTCCCTCATTGCAGGAGGAGTAACGGTAGTTCGAATTAGGAGCTTTAATTCAAACTACCTAGCCCGTGCCGCATGTAGCCGCGGGCAGGTAGTTCAAACTACCGGGCATTTAAAAATGGCGGCGCCCGGGAACATGCAAATAAAGCCCGGGTAGTGTAGACATACCCAGAGAAAGTTATTTCAAAATTATACTAGTTATTTCTAAATAATGTTGCTGTGTAGACATAATTTCAAGGCTTCTCTGTAGGGTGGACACTCTGTAGTTGTTTTGGGAGTTATTATTTCAAAATAATTATTTTGAAATAATTTCCTAGTGTAGACATGCTCTTAAAAACACAGGTAAAAACCAGTGTTTTTGAATAAAATCCCACTACTGCAACCAGGGGAGGAGACTAAAAAATACCACACCAAAGCCAGAATGATATTGGAGCAGGATAGCAGATCACACATAAGGGGGAAGATCTGCAGCTTCAGGGGAGTCACATTAATTTATATCAGCTGAGGCTCTAGGCCATGAAATCTATTTGAGGTGATTGTTAAGGAAACAGATGGAAAGAGGGAACACACTGATTGACTTCCCAAGCAACCCTTTGGGGGTCTGCTTTTTGTTTTGTTTCAAATAATTATTTGTATTGAACATAAGAATGGATGTACTTGGTTATATCAAAGGTCCACCTAGCCCAGTATCCTGTTTTTCGACAGTGACCAATGCCAGGTGCCCCAGAGGGAATGAACAGAACAGGGAATCATCAAGTGATCCCTCCTCTGTGACCTATTCTCAGCTTCTGGCACACAGAGGGTAGGGACACCATCCCTGTTACAGCCATTGATGGCCCTATCCCCCATTAATTTATCTTGTTCTTTTTTGAACACTGTTAGGCTGTGTCTACACTGGGCCACTTATTCCGGAAAATCAGCCACTTTTCCGGAATAAGCTGCGAGCTGTCTACACTGGCCCTTGAATTTCCAGAAAAGCAACGACGCTCTACTGTACAAAATCAGCCGCTATTCCGGAAAAACTATTCTGCTCCTGCTCGGGCATAAGTCTTTATTCCGGAACACTGTTCCGGAAAAGGGCCAGTGTAGACAGCCCAGTAGTCTTTTCCGGAAAAAAGCCCCGATCGCGAAAATGGCGATCGGGGCTTTTTTCTGGAAAAGCACGTCTACATTGGCCACAGACGCTTTTCCGGAAAAAGGGCTTTTCCGGAAAAGCAGCCTGCCAATGTAGACGCTCCTTTTCCGGAAAAACTGAAAACAGTATAGTATTCCGTTTTAAGCATTTCCGGAAATTCATGCCAGTGTAGACACAACCTTAGAGTCTTGACCTTCTCAACATCCTCTAGCAGGGAGTGCCACAGGTTGACTATGCAGTGTATGAAAAAAATCTTTGTTTTAAACCAGCTGATTATTCATTTCATTTGGTGAACCCCAGTTCTTATGTCATGAAAAAGAGTAAATAATACTTCCATTTCTCCTTTCTCTACACCAGTCTTGATTTTATAGACCTCTATCCTATCCCCCTTAATTATCTCTTTTCCAAGCTGACAAATCCCAATCTTATTTCTCTCTCCTCATATGGTAGCCATTCCATGTCCTTTTCTGAACCTTTTCCAATATAGTTTTTTTGTGAATGGCTGACCACATCTGCACGCGGTATTCAGGATGTGGGTGCATCATGGATTTACATAGAGCAGTGGTTCTCAAAGGGTACATCTAAACTACATCCCTTTTTCAATAAAGGGATATAAATTAGGCTGTGTCTAAACTACACCCCTCTGTCAGCAGAGGGATGTAAATTAGACATATCAAAAATGCAAATGATGCAGGGATTTAAATATCCTGCACTTCATTTGCATAATGGTGGCCTCCACTTTTTTTTGAAAAGGGGCTTTTTGGGGGAATAAAAACCCGGCAGCTTAGACAGGTCATTTTTGACAGAAATGCCCCGCTTCGAAAGATCCTATACTCATTTTTTGAGGTTTACAGGATCTTTCAAAACGGGGCATTACTGTCAAAAATGCCCCGTCTTAACCACTTTTTTTTCCCCGAAAAGCCCTGTTTCGAAAAAAAGCCGCAGCCAGCATTATGTAAATGAAGTGCAGGAAATTCAAATCCCAGTTTCATTTACAATTCGATACATCTAATTTACATCCCTTTATCGAAAAAGGGGTGTAGTTTAGATGTACCCAGAGCATGGCCTGAGGACCACTAGTGGTCTGTGACTGTCTTGCAGGTAAGCCGCAGGCATGAGACTCAACCTCTCCCACCAACACTGTGGGGAGCCCATGCTGGTGCTCCAGCCACACATCCACCTGCAAGTCTAGAGCGCCAGCACAGGCTCCCCACAGTGGGGCAGGGAAGGGATCCCTGAGCCTTGTGGGACGGATCCAGCTTGTGGGTGAGAAAACGACTCATGCTGCCACTGCCTGCCATTCCCCTCCAGCTGGGGGAACAGCAGTGAATGGATGTTCTGTCTGGAGGCTTTCCCTGCTGTTCCCATTGGCCAAAATCCCACCCAATGGGAGCAGCAGGGAGCAGTGCCTGGGCACACAGAACCAAGCAAATGCCCTTTATACCCCTCATGCCAGACCCCGCACCTCCATCGCCCTCACACACACACCGTCCCACAGGTAGCCCACACCCCCATCCTGCTCCTGCATCCTCCATTCCAATTGCCCCCCCCCCGCTCTCAGACTGCTCCTACACCCTCCCTCCTGCACTTGCACCCCACCCCGTCCTACATCCATTTTGTCATCATAGATCAGGGGTGTCCAAACTTTTTTCAAAGAGGGCCAGATTTGGTGAAGTGAACATGCGTGAGGGCCGACCATTTTGCCTGACATTCTTTGAACCATTAAAATTAAATGCAAATTAACTATTTTATGCAAAGTTTATTGCAAACGGCATACTTTTCATTTCGTCACATGGATGACAAATCTAAACAGGTGTTAAATCACTCTGCCTTTCATATCTGAAGGCCAGATGAAAAAAAAATCCAGGAAGCTGAAATATATGTCAGGAACATTGTAAAGTACATTACATATTATTGGTAATAAAGGTTGTCTGTCAACTTTTAAGTTCAAAAAATATGAACAGGAACATAACACCAAGTATACATGTTGTGTCCAAATATATTTATAACTGATTTAGACCAACTGACATTAACTGAGATTTTACAATGTATTCATCTCAATACATATGGATTCGTTGGGGGCCATAAAAGATAGATATTGCCAAATTACCTGGGGGACCGTATTAAACCGGAACACGGGCCGCAATTGGCCCGCGGGCCGGACTTTGGACATGCCTGTCATAGATGGTTGGCTGATGATCCTTGGAAAGACTGACATTGAGCGGAGTAGGCTATGGGCCAAAAAGTTCGAGAACCACTGATATAGAGGCAATATGATTTTTTTGGTCTTATTAGCTATTTCTCTTAATGATTCCCAATTTTCCATTCACTCTTTAGATTGCTGCTGCACATTGAATGGATGATTTCAGAGAACGATTCACAATGATTCCACTCTTTCTTGTGTAGTAAAAGTTAATTTAGATCCTATCATTTTATATGCATGCCAGGGGTAAATATCATATGGTTCTAACTCCTGGTGATTCATTACTGTTTAGTTTATCAATTTGTTTCAAAACCTTCCTTGTATTTGTCACCTAAAAAGAATGGCTCAAGTTTGGGACTCTCCCTTATGTCCTCAGCTGAGACGACTGATGCAAAGAATTCATTTAGTTTCTCCACTATGACCTTATCGTCTTTGAATGCTTCTTAAGCATATCGACCATCCCATGGCCCCACTGGTTGTTTAGCAGGATTCCTGCTTCTGATGTACTTAAAAAATGGTTATTACTTTGAGTCTTTGGCTAACTATTCTTCACATTCTTTTTTTGCCTTCATAATTATATTTTTATACTGCAGTTACTAGTATAAAGCAGCTATACTGCTCCTTTCTATTTTATTCACTAGGATTTAACTTCCACTTTTAAAGGACACTGTTTTGTCTCTCATTGTCTCTTTTACTTTGTTGTTTAGCCACAGTGATGCTTTTTTTAGTTCTCTTATCATGCTTTTTAATTTGGTGAATATATTTAAGTTGAGCCTCTAGTATGGTGTCTTTAAAAAGTTTCCATGCACCTCGCAGGGATTTCATTTATTGGCACTATTTAACTTTTTCATTTATTGGCATTTATTTAACTAAAACAAAAAATTTTTTTTAAAAACGGTAGAAAGGAGAAAGCTGATGGGAGGAATTCACTTGGGCGTGCTCTGCACCTAAAACTTAAATCACTTTATCTATGTTGCTAGGAATATGAAAAATTCACAACTCTGAGAGGGTATGTCTACACTACCCCGCTAGTTCGAACTAGCGGGGTAATGTAGGCATACCGCAATTGCAAATGAAGCCCGGGATTTGAATTTCCCGGGCTTCATTTGCATAAGCGGAGCGCCGCCATTTTTAAATCCCCGCTCGTTCGAACCCCGTGCAGCGCGGCTACACGCGGCACGAACTAGGTAGTTCGAACTAGGCTTCCTAGTTCGAACTACTGTTACTCTTCGTGGAATGAGGAGTAACGGTAGTTCGAACTAGGAAGCCTAGTTCGAACTACCTAGTTCGTGCCGCGTGTAGCCGCGCGGCACGGGGTTCGAACGAGCGGGGATTTAAAAATGGCGGCGCCCCGCTTATGCAAATGAAGCCCGGGAAATTCAAATCCCAGGCTTCATTTGCAATTGCGGTATGCCTACATTACCCCGCTAGTTTGAACTAGCGGGGTAGTGTAGACATACCCAGATATACTTAAGCCAGCCAAAGTTTTCGTGTGGACATTGTGGGGCCGACAGAAGAATTCCATTAACCAATCTCCCATCTCTCAAGGTGCTGGATTAACTACGCCTATGTAAAAACCCTTTCTGTTGCTGTAACATGGGTCTACACTTGGGGTGGGCAATAAGCAGCCTGCAGGCCAGACATGTTTCACCAGGGCTAGCTCCTGGCAGGTATGACTGCTTGCAGCTCCTGTTGGCAGTAGATCGCCATTCCACATGGCCAATGGGAGCTGCAAGTGGCCTTAAATGTGGACGCACAAGTAAATAAAGCATCAAGCCTATTTGGGAATCATGTCAGTCTCTTGGATTAACGGGAAAAACAAAACAACTATGGCAAATGAATGCCCGTATGATAGATGAGAATCAGAAAGTGAAACTGATCCAGTTATCATATAGAAACATCTTCCAGGCTGAATTAAATGTAAATAACGAACTAATTGCATACACTGGAGAAAGTACAATGAATAATACTATCTTTTAAACATTCTTTCATTTGTTTTAATTTGGATCATAATTAGAAACAGAGCTCATTTGTTTTCTTAAGTATGATTTTTAACCCATAAATTTCTTCCATTATATTTTTGTTCAGTGGATTAAAACAATTTTTTTACAATTAGACACATGATTGATTCCATGTTACTATTAAAAACAAACAAAAATACCAACCAAAAAGCTGACCTGAATAAATGAAGATTCATAACATTTTAGTTGGTTGCAAAATTGTTCCATGTCCACTTTAGATAATGAAACAACTTTTCAAAGCTAATCCATATTTCACTTATCACATTTTCTATTTATTGCATTTGTTTCCAGTCCTGCCATATGGTCTTTTTCTAAATAAATGTACTATAGATTTGCTTCTTTTTCAGTGGATATTGATTGCTTTAATTGTTTAGAATTCCATATGCTATGCACGTGTGAAAGAGGTAGTGATTTTATTTCTGTATATGGTGTATGTTTCAGTGTTAAAACACCACTAATTACATGGGCATAAATTACATTTTTGCCTTATACATAAAAAAGAAATCCCACTTTGGTTTTATGTGACATTGCTACTTCAGACATTTTATATGGTGAGTTTTTTTTTCCCAAGGAAAAATTTACAAGTCACTTTTCCCCTGTAATTACTTCTTCCAGACAATGTCATATTATACATTTATTCCTCAATAACAAAGGGGCGTAAATAACCCATAACCATTAGGACTATAAAAATATGGCACAAGCACTACTTTAAAGTAATAGTTTAGTTGCAGTGCAGTTGTTCTTGTCAAAACAAACAACATAAATGCATGCTTCTCTTAGTAACACTAAATTCCAGTTTCACTTACCAATGCTTTATTAGTATTAATGAATGTAATTGCTTTATGCAATCACTTAAAATAATCGTAAGTCAGTTTAGAAAATCCATTGCCATATTAATAATGTTAACAAATTATTATAAATAATGCCAGATTTTCTACTGTAGGTAGGAGCACCATTGCAAAATGGGGAATAACTGATTAGGTGGTAGTATTGCTGACATTGTCTGGAAGGAGCATGGATTGGCTAAAAAGAACCCTATCAAGATACAGAGGTACTTCCACATTGTTTCTTTGGTCTCTTATACAACAGGATTTACTTTACGCTTTGTCTCAGCTTGATCCAAGCTGGCCCATAGGTAGGAATTTTGGGAAGAAGGGAGGGGTGCTTGTTTTTGTAAATGTGAACCCTCTACATAATGGGCCTGCAACCTATCACACCCTGCAACATAGAAAGCCTCCAAAGACAAGTCTAATATTACCTGTTTAAAAGTGTATCATTAGCATGACCCAGTGGTTAGTGTGATATCTCAGGACTTTTTGAGTCACAGAAACATAGGGCTAGAAGAGACTATAAAAAGGCATGAAGTCCAGCCCCACCCTGAGCAGAGGCAGGATCAAGTACACCAGCCCAACAGATATTTGTGCAACCTGTTTTTAAAAGTCTCTAGTGATGGAGATTCCACGTCCTCCCTTGGAAGCCTATTCCACAGCTTAACTACCTTTCTAGTTACCTCTAACCCAAATCTCTCCTGATGCCAATTAAGCCCAATGATGCCAACTGATGCCAATTAAGTCCAGTGCAACTTCTAATTTCAGTGAACATCAAAAACAGTTGATCACAGTCCTCTTTGTAATAGGCTGTACCCATGTGCCAACATGTCAGGTTTCCCCTCGGTCTGCTCTTCTCAAGACTTTACATGCCCAGGACTTTAAAAAATATGTTTTTCCTCGTAGATCAGATTTTCTAACCTCATTATTCTTGTTACTGTCCTCTGAACTCCCTCCAATTTGTCCTCATCTTTCCCAAACAGTGGCATCCAGAATTGGACACAGTCCTCCAGTTGAGACCTCATCAAAGTTGAACAGAGCAGGACAATTACCTTCCATGTGCTACATACAACATACACTCCTGAAAGACATTAGCCTTTTTAGCAACTGCCTCACATTATTGAGCTATATTCAATTTATGACCCACAGTAATCGCTAGTTCCTTGTCAGCAATACTACCACCTAATCAGTTATTCCCCATTTTGCAATGGTACCTTTGATTTTTTTTCCTTTCTAAGTGAAGTACTTTGCAGTTAACTACATTGAATTTTATCTCCAATTCTTGCCAATTTGTCAAAGTCATTTGACTTCTAATTCAGTTCTCCAAACTGCTTGCAACTCCACCCAGCCTTGGTGTCACCCAAACACTTTGTAAGCATACTCTCCACAATCCAACACAATACAAATAGTAAATAGTACAAGACCCAAAAGTGATCCCTGAAGAATCCTATTAGATACAACCTCGCATATTAACAGCAAACCATTGATAGCTACTCTTTGAATATGATCTTTCAACCTGTTTGTGTGTCTTCCTTTTGGTAATTCCATTTAGACCGCATTTCCCTAGTTGGTTTATGAGAATGCTATGTGGGACTGGATCAAAAACCTTACCAAACATCAAGGTATATAGTATTTATTGCTTCCCCCTCAACCCTGGTCCCCCAATCCCTGCATCTGCTCAGCCAGTAATACTGTCAAAGAAGGAAATTATGTTGGCTTGACATGATTTGTTCTTGACAAATCCATGTTCATTGTTCCTTGTAAACGTAATCATCATCCAGGTGCTTACAAACTAAGTGTTTAATAATTCGTTTCAATATCTTTCCAAGTATTGAAGTTAAGTTGCCTAGTCTATAATTGCCCAGGTCATCTATGTTTCCCTTTTTAAAGCTAGGTACTACATTTGCCCTTCTCCTATCTTTGGAGACTCACCAATCCTCCATGAGTTCTCAAAGGCAAATACTATTGGCTCTGAGACTGCTTCAGCTAGTTCTTTAAGTACTCTAGGATGAATTGAAAGATCAAAGGTCAGTTCCCTGGTTTGCCACAGTCTCCCTGTGTGATCTTGGGCAAGTTGCCTAGCCAACACAGGAGACGCATTTCACCTCAAATATTCCTGATGAAGTAGGGCTCAGATAAGTACCGTTGATAATTAGTGTTGTGAAATGAGTGGCTACATTATCACCACAGTGCTGGTCCAGCTGTACTGACGCGCAAGCAATGCAAATAAAATAAATTCCAGAATGTCATTCTTACAATCTTGCAAACTTGTATTTGAATAGCCTGGCTTAATATGTTTTCTTATTTGTAAGTGCAAAATACGGAGTATATAAATGAGCATTAGAGTGAGCTGAAAAGCTTTTACAATTGCAAAAGATTTCAAAATTTCTACATTGTTTCTATTCTTCAACTTTGAAATTGATGGTTTTTTAATCAAAAACATCAACATGCTTTCCAAAATTTGTCAGTAATTTCCTTCTGCCCCACCAAAAAAAAAAAAAAAAAGAGAAGCAGATTTGAATCAGTTTGTAAACATTTATGCTTAAGAGTCAGTTTGTTTTATGAAAACCCATTTGTTCAAAAATTTGACCAGCTCTGTGTATATTGCCTTTGTGTGATTTTGCATGTGCAAAAATGGCACATACAAAATTATCTGTTCAAATTCTGTATCTGGCCAATGTCTTATGCCACAAATGGATGCTGCCACGGTATTTCTGACCATGCAGGAGGCAAGCTGTACCAGTCAGGATCAAATGGATTCTGACACTCCAGAGATTTTACCATAGTGGAAAACTGATTAAGATTTCAGAGAATATAATGAGATGGACATTTAAATCTTTGGAACAAACAGTGGATAAAGACAGTGAAAGTAAAACAGATTGATTTGAAATAACTTTATTAGTTCAGAGGCGAACTGTTGCCTTGTATCTTCAATGTGACACTCAATTACATAAGGGGGCTGGAGAAGAGCAAAAAATAAATAAAAATCACAGGTTATTCAGGTGACTTAGCAATCTTCACAAACAACACACAGGAATGAACAAAGATGGAATGTTGGGGTATCTACTAGCAGGTTAATATCTCAAATGTTATGTAGGTGAAACTGCATCAGAAGATGGAAAGAAAAAAAAGTTAAGAAAACACTTTTTTTTTTAAATATAAAGAAGAAATAGATTTCTTGGAGCAAAAGTAGAGTGTTAGAAAGAAATACATACTTGACCACGTTGTTATGTGTGAATCATACTTTATTTACCAAATTATATCCTGATCCAAAGCCCATTTGAAACAATGGAAAGATTATCATTGATTTCACTGGGCTTTGGATCAAGCTCTGGGGAAACTAAACCCCTCTCCATGGAGTTCAACAGCTTGATTCCCACAGCCAACTGATAAGATATTTTCTGATGGATGGTTTTACAAAAAAAAATGTGTTGCTCTTGTCAGAGGGAACACTTACTTTGTAACATTCTCACTGTAGTATTGTCATACTTTTCATTGATACTTATGACAGGATGCACTAATTTCACTTTTTAATTTAAATAAAAGGAGAATGAAGGCTCTGGATACAGGAGCAAAAATAAAGGTGAGTGTTTTCACTTTTTAAAATGAAGAAAAACTCCACTTTAAGTCTAGAACTACTCCTAACTAATAATAGATTTAATGAAATCCATTGCTTGTCTAAAATAGATCTTCCTTTGAGCACACACCCTCAGCCTTTCCAGGAAGGCAAAATAGGAAGGATCTTAATCCAGTCAAGGAATGGAATTCCTGTGAGAAAGGTCACTGTTGGCGTATAGCATATGCTATAGCTTGCTGCGTACATTATCTCCAAGAGCATGTGAAACATTAGGCTGCAATACTACAAAGGCTTGCATACCTTTACTCAAAAGTAATCCCACTGAGGTAATCATTTCCCCAAGAACATCAATCATATTTGTTGAAGACATTATTAAATTATAGACAGATATCTTTAAATTATATAAAACCTGTTTTCTCTTTCGGAAGTCGTAGCTAATTTTCTAATGCTGCGGACTAGAAGAGAAAGGCTTGTCGGGTTTATCTTCCTGGAACAAAAAATGCACTCAACCACATGTGTCTGTGAACGAGGGCGTTCAAACTAGCAGCTTCTCTCTCAGTGATCATCACCTTGGTCATGAGTGAAATGCACTGCATCAGGATGTCTTTTTAAGAAAAAAACTACTAGTAGTTTGTAATTTACACGCATTAAGTTTTAAGTAAAATCTTCAGCAGTTTCTCAAAGTGACCGCGGGCCTGCTTTGGGAAAGCTGCTAGTGGGCCTACACCACTTTGTTTCCCTAAAGGGTCTGTAGCCACAGAACCTTGCAGCTCCCATTGGCTCTGGTTTGTGGTTTCCAGCCAAGGGAAGCCATGGGAAGTGGCAGCCCAAGCCATGAGGCTCAATGGCTAAGGACCATCTGGGTAAATAAAGTGGCCCTGGCCTCTAGTGGCTTTCCTAAAGCAGGCCTGCACCCCACTTTGAGGAACACCGGTCTACAGGAAAGATTCAATCAGGTAACTCAAGTTAAAATGACATCTCCCATAACCCCTGGGATTTTGCCTTGTGCTAGAGACCATGTTAGCTAACGCTATGTCTATGCAACAGAGGTACAGCTAGGGAACTGCAGCTGTGCTGCTGTAGAACAGACACTTGCTCTAGCAACAGAACGGTTTTTGCATCACTGGAGTTATTCATCCCCTTGGAGAGGCAGAGGTTAGGTCTGTGGAAGAATTCTTCCATTGAGTGAGCAGTGTCTATACAGGGGTTTAGGTCAGCTTCACTGTGTCTCAGGGGTATGGATTTTTTGCACTCATAGCAATGTAGCTATGTCAACCCAAGATTTAGGTATAGACCCGTCCTGATAGGAGGTAAACACACTCTTTTTTCCCTAGTGGAGACAAAGTCACAGAGACACACCACATAAGAAGCTCACCCATTAGCTGTTAAATACATTTTGTTAGTTGTTGATCAGTAAACTCATCCCACTACACAGTTGTCCAAATTGGAAACAAAAATCAATGGAACTGTATGTTTGTATCTTTCTCCTGTTTGGCTTGAAGATTCTCTTCTCCCATTTCAACATTATGACCGGCCTCTCTGCCTGTTTTCAATTTTTTTTTTAAAGTTGCCTCTTTATATGGTCTCTTTTAAAAATGCGATATTGAAGGCACCACAATGTAACAATTACTGGGATTTGAGTAAGTATAAAATCTCTCTCCATCTATGCTTCCATGACATAGGGAAGCTTTTAGTTCCTATCAACAGAAATGCAAAGAGAATTGTGTCAATGGGTATGTCTACACTGAAGAGTTTTTCCGGAAAAACGGCCATTTTTCCAGAAAAACAATACTTACATCCACACGTTTTTCTGACAGAAAGTCAAAAGAACGGAGGGGTTTTTCTGATGGCAGTAAACCTCATTCTACGAGGAAGAAGCTTTTTTCCATAAAAGCTTTTTCAGAAAAAGGCAAGTATGGATGCAGAAGAGAGTGTTTTTTCGAAAGAAGAGTCCTCCAGGAAAAAGCACAGGTGCGCTGGTAGCCACTCTGTCCACAGTAATCACATTAAATGCGATTTAGCGTCCAATCAATGTGGACACTATCTTTCGAAAAAGCACATCGCTTTTTCATTGCATTTTTCCTGGGTAGATGCTCTCTTTCGAAAAAAGTTTTTCCGGAAGATCTCTTCCAAAAAAGTTTCTTCCAAAAGAAGCCTGCAGTCTAGATATAGTCAATGAGAATCAGGCTTTTTTATAGCCAAATCTCTTTCCATAGTTCAAGGGCACAAGTTCTCTGAGAGCCAGGTTTCCAATTTTGAGTGCACTAGTCCTGATACAAGCTACTCTGATCCTTTCAAAATCTTCCTTAAGACCCAAAGGGCTGCTCCCGCATCACTGAAATGATCTGAAGCTTTTTTTCTATTGGTTTCAATGGACACGGGGTCAGGTCCGAGGAGAGGACGCCACAAGGTTAATGACATGTACCATAGCTCTCTCAAAGGATGCAGTAGCAAATACCTTGGAATCATTTGCAGCCTGCCAGAGCATCATTTGGACTAGCTTAAATATCTTTCACTTGCCTTCGTTTCCCATTCAGTCTGTAGGTCAATAAATGTCTTCTTTTCCCATTTAAATATTTGTGGAACATTACAATTTGCTCTTAAACAGTTGCAGTTTCGTTCGTAGGTAGCTACATTTCACTGATGGGTGGAACTATCCCAGTGTGTATGCTTATATAATAAAATGTTTTAAAAGATACTAAATAGAAGGAAAAACAAGAATGCTAAATAGAAAAAGTGCAGTCTCCAAATAGGCTAGTTCCAAATAAGGAAATTTGCTACAGCTTTAAACATCTGGGGAACAGAAACAAGTTTGACTCCCAAATTAGATTCACTGGATCTGATTCTTCTTTCATTTCCATCATTGTAATTCAGGAGTATTTCAGTTGAATTCAGTGTTTTTCTAGTAGAATTAGGTAAAAAGTACCAGTATGTTTTCCATAAAGAAACAGAAACCTCAGCTATAGATAACTGGTCAATCAAATCAGCATGTGAAGATGCCCAGAGCCATATATGCCATCAGTTGTAGGGGCTGGAACTAGGGGTACATCTAAACTACATGGCTCCATCGACGGAGCCATGTAGATTTGTTTTTTTGGCAAAGGCAAATGAAGCCACAATTTAAATGATCGCGGCTTCATTTAAATTTACATGGCTGCCGCGCTGAGCCGACAAACAGCTGATCAGCTGTTTGTCGGCTCAAGCGCAGCAGCCATGTAAATTTAAATGAAGCCGCGATCATTTAAATCGCGGCTTCATTTGCCTTTGCCTATCTGTCTAATCTACATGGCTCCATCGATGGAGCCATGTAGTCTAGACACAACCTAGGTGTGTTGTGCATGCAACAGCATCCCCTGGCTTCAAGGGGTTTCCATCAAGTACAGGGTTTACAGTTTGGTTCAATGTCTCTCAGCAAACCCACTATACAAATTGTTCCAGCACCTCTGCCATCAGCCAACAGTGAGCATATCTCAGCTCCCTCTTAGCACAGCTCCTAACATCAAAAAATATTTTCCTTGTCGGGCTGAAAGTACCATAGAGCAACGAGAGATGTAATTGGCATAAGTTTGTGGATCCCTGCAGCCCCAGCCTGTTTAAACTAAGAAAACAACAGCTACAAGGTAACGGACATTTCTGATTAAGATGTTAACAAAACCAAGGTCACTACATCAGCATAGCATCCTTTATGCTTGAGGGCAGGTGGGTATGAATCAGTACAACATGCCCCCTTCATCCTGACCCTTCTCTCTTCCTGACATCCTGGGCTCCTTCCTCTGGTTTCAGATCCTGGATTCTTTGGGGCAAAATTCTCTCTTCTAAGGTTAGCCTGAGCCACGTGGCTGAATGAGTGTGTGTGTGTGTGCATGTTTCCCTCCTACCAGTTAGTTGAAAGTCACTGGCATTGCTCAGTGGCCATTATTCCATCCTAAATCTAGTGTAAGCTCTCCATCCACCATCAGAGCATCTCCCCCATCTCTCCAGGTGGCATTGGGAAGAATGGGAGGATTCATGTAGCCACAATTCCTAACGGAGTAATGTGAATAAATAGGACCTAGAAGTTCAGTCCTGCAAAGTGGGGAGCATCCTGCATTGCTACTGATCTCAGTGGGGGACAATGACCCTGAACCTCTCGAGAGAGTGTTCAGCACCTAGCAAGATTAAGCTCCAACATTCCATTGCCTGAAATTCTCCTCACATACGGTGGTAGATACAGGCTCTTTTGGAACAAATATTATTGATTGTTCAGACATAAAGTTGATAATGTTGTTATATGAACAGACTAGACTAAATACTTCTCTTGGGGGCCCTTGGTAATGTTTCCATGATGCATTCCATCTGGACAGGTCAAAGGTAATTTAGGCTGTGATTTTCAATGTTGTCAAAAGTATTTTGATGATCACGGGTGATTTTGAAATTCTAGACAGCAACACTCTGGTGTCCTGCTCCCTAGCAGGGTCTTCAGCCCCAAGTTAGACATCCACGGGGAACGCAAAGGCACCTACGAAAGGCAACCTTAGGAGACAGCAAGCTGAGAGAGGAGCCCCTAAACTAGCCAAAAGAGAAACACAGAATCTTAGGGCCCAAATTCAGAGATAGTTAGGTGCCTAATCCCCATAGATCTGGGCTTTAGGCCCCTGATTAGCGAGGCACAGGTGCCTCCTTCTGCTTGGGATTCTCAACCATGAGCCATTTCCTGGGATTAGGCACCCAAACCAGTTAGCATCTTAGGTTGTCAATGGGACTTGTGCTCCTAAATCACTTAGGCACTTTTGAAAACCAGACCTGATGTTTTTAATTTCATGCTGATGCAAATAAATCTAGAAGCACTCATTTCTTGGCTGACGGGCTTTTTCTGCTTTGAAATCTACATATATTTCATTAGTGAGACAAGGTGGGTAAGGGAATATCTTTTGCTGGATGAACTTCTGTTGCAAAGAGAGATGAGCTTTGGAATTTACACAGAATTCATCTTTAGGTCTGTGTGAGCTTCAAAGTTTGTCTCTGACCAGCAGAAGCTTTTCCAGTAAAAAGATATTACTTCACCCACCTTGTCTTTCTAATATCCTGGGGTATGTCTACACTTGCACCCTCTTTCGAGAGAGGGATACAAATGAAGACATTCAAAATTGCAAATGAAGCCAGGATTTAAGAATCCTGCACTTCATTTGCATATTCACGTTATGGAACTATTTCAAAATAGCGCTACTTTGAAATAACCGATGCTTTTAAGATGCGGTTATTTCGAGAGAAAACCTTTGTCTCTAAGTAACCCTTATTCCTCATACAATGAAGTTTACCAGTTATTTTGAGAGATGGGTTTTCTCTCAAAATAACCACGTCTTAACAGCATCTGTTATTTCAAAATAGCACCATAATGCAAATATGCAAATGAAGCGTGGGATATTTAAATCTTGGCTTCATTTGCAATTTTGAATGTCTTCATTTGCATCCCTCTCTTGAAAGAGGGTACAAGTGTAGACATACCCCATGGTTACCATAACACTGAATATATATATTATATATGAAGTGACCAAAACAACTAGAAAAGTTAGAAATTTCAATGGCATTTTAAAAATTTAGTTAATTCTGAGATCATTTTGTCTTTACACAGCAGAAATGGGATTTTAGTTTCTGCTGGCCTGTTACAACTTTTATTTCCAAAGAAAAGGCTCCATGTTTAAAATTATGTCACAATTTAAAAACAATTCCTTGCCTTATTTTCATCCATTTACCTTCTTTCTCCACAGAACGTAGATCAGAAAAGCCACCGGAGGTGAGCAACTGGGATCAGGAACTATTGAGTGGAGACTTCAGCCAGATGTTTCCATAATGCATACAGTGAATGCAGTCTGAAGATGTTTGGGTATCTGGAGAGCTGTGATCAGTACTGATCAGCTATGAACTGTGCACATCCTTGTAGATTTATATTGCTCCCTTTCCCCAGCTGTTTGTTTTCTTTATCCATGTCTCAAGCCTTGTCTTTCAGATTGTAAGATCTTTTAGCACATTTGCAGGGGAGTAGGTCACGTGTTTAGACACTAGGAGTGTGTCTACCCAGCACCCTAAACTTGAAATAAGATTCACAATTCAAATTGCATATCTTATTTCAATTGTATTTTGAAATAGCTCATTTTGAAATTTGGCGTGTCTACACAGCACCAAATTTCAAAATAACATACTATTTTGACACATCCCTTAACCCTTGTGGAACGAGGGTTACAGAGATGCCAAAATAGTGCGCCAGTTATTTAGACAATATGTCGAAATAAAGGGCATGTTTAAAAGACGTGGGGTAACTATTTCGGGATACCTCTGGTATAGATCATATGGCTCCTGATCTCTAGTCCAGTGAAATACATGGGGAGATGCCTATTGATTCCTGCAGTGTTTGAATCAAGCCAATGAGAAACATACATACAAACTAATAGCATCCCTAAGAAAAGACGTTAAAAGGGCTCATTGCTTACAGATATGACAAGGTGTAGTTGAGATAATGGAATCATCACCATCACTGACAGCTCACCAAATTGCCAACTGTGTTACAGAGACTGAGGAAACAGCTCACCTCAGAACGTTCTAGTTTAATCAGTTTATCTAAAGCACCAAAGCTATTTAATCCAATTGCTCTATGTGGACTACAACTTTACTCCCGTCTTACAGATCCATCCTGAGCATGGACAATACAATGTGATGTTTGATAAGGGGATGGCACCCTGGATGGCTCTGCCTGCACGCACCACTCAGCCCTTCCTCAGCGCCTCCCTCCAATCGCCGGGCACAACTATGCTGGTGGGCCAATGAATTCACGTAGCATCCGACAGGCAGTGGGTGGAAGGAGCTCGCTGCAGCCAACAGCAAAATGAGGCCCTGCAGGGAATTTCCCCTTCCCCCTACACAGGGTTTAAACTTAATTTTAAAGGTAAGAAGCTTGGGCCTCAGCTTGTGTAAAATGGCACAGCTCCATTGAGTTCAGCGGGGCTATCCTGATTTACACCAACTTCAGCCTCGTCTAAATACAAAATCAACAGCATAGTTAAAGTAGGTACATACAATCTCCCTAATGCGGACAAAGCCATGCTGGTGTAAAAGTGCTTTGGTATAGTTTATTTCCATACAGGTAGGGGGATAGTCTAAATTATAGCAATATAGATTACAGCCGCTCTCCGAGTTACGAACGAGTTACAGACCAAACACTTGGCCGTAACTCGATCTGTTCGTAACTCGGACCCCATTGAGTTACACGTGACTGTGCTGTTCATAAGCGCGGGTCGCGTTCGTAACTCGTGGACCACCTTTACGACCGCTCCATGGGAGCTTTGGTCGTAAGTGCGAATGGTCGTAACTCAACTGTTTGCAACTCAGGGAGCAGCTGTATTATAAAAAGAGAGGTGTCCGTCGTGCTATCTGTCACAGAGAACATTTGAGAAGACTTGAGAGGTTTCTAGGGAGAGGCCAGCACCCAGCCCCACCTGCAGCGATGCCCTCTATGCTGAGGCCCCACTCTCACCATGATGAGGAGGAGGAGCAACGTACCGAGTGTATGTGCATCCCCCACCATCACGGGTAATAGAAGAGCATGCATGCACCCCAGCATCCCTGGGAGCAGCGGAGAGGAAAAAGGCCACATGCACATGCCCCACCACCACCACGAGGAGGGGAAGAGCATACGTGCACCTCAGCATCTCCAAGGCAGTGGGGAAGGAAGAAGCCCCACGGCCCGAACCAGCTGAAACCTTCCCAGCCCCGGGAGCTGGGGGAAGGGAAGAGACCATATGCACGTGCCCCACCACCACCATGGGGAGGGGAAGAGCATGCACATCCCCCAGCATCCCCGGAGCAGTGGGGAGGGAGGAGGCCTCGTGTACATCTACCGTCACAACAGGGTGGGTCATGCTAGTACTACTAATAATACTTTGCTCTTATACAGCACTTTTCATTAGTAGATGTCAGTGCTTCAGACGAGGAGGTATGATTATCTGTCTGCCACAAATGGAGAAATTGAGGCACAGAGCAGAGAAATGACTTGCCTAAGGTCACCTGCAGGCCAGTGACAGAGCTTGGAATAGGATCCAGGTATTCTGAGTTCTAATCCAATGGTCTGCCCGCTTGACAGCACTGACTCTCACTTTGTACTGGTATAATTGTGTCCATACTAAGAGACTGAAATGGTATTCCATAGATAAATTACTCCCTAAGGGTACGTCTACACTAGCCCCCTAGTTCAAACTAGGGAGGCTAATGAGGGCGACTGAAATTGCTAATGAAGAGCAGGATTTAAATATCCCATGCTTGATTAGCATAATCCCAGCCGGTCGCCATTTTGGAAACTGATTAACCCGAAGTAACTGCCCGCGTCTACACGTGGCAGGGAAGCGGGATTCTGAGATAAACCCCTTAGTTCAAATTAACTGTTAAACCTCATTCCATGAGGAGTAACAGTTAATTCGAACTAAGGGGTTTATCTCAGAATCTTGCTTCTCTGCCGCGTGTAGACGTGGGCAGTTACTTCGGGCTAGTCAGTTTCCAAAAATGGCGACCGGCTGGGATTATGCTAATCAAGCACGGGATATTTAAATCCCGTGCTTCATTAGCAATTTTGGTCACCTTCATTAGCCTCCCTAGTTCAAACTAGGGGGCTAGTGTAGACGTACCCTAACTGAACTAGTCAATGAGCAGTCCTGTGATACCTTAGAGACTAACAAATATATACAAATAAAAATATATAGAATCATGAGCTTTCATGGGCAAAATGTACTTCATCAAAAGAATTGGAGTGGAAATATCCAAGTGGGGAACCTCACACAAGTGAGAAGCAAAAAGGAAAAAACAAACTCTCACTGATATGGCCCTGACTGAGAAGGAGAAAGGTACTCCCTACATTTTCCTCACACACTAGAGTCTAGAGGGAACCTGGCTAGTAGATTTTGTTTGTGTGTGCTCCAGCCCCACGGTGGGACAGCAAGGGGAGCTGGATTGCTAGCATGGCTCCCCAATGCTGGGGGATGGGGGAGCGCCAGGCCTCAGGGGCCAAATCCAGGCAAAATGGGGGCTGTGTCTGGCCTCCGGGCCTTAAGTTCCCCACCCCTGCATTATGGTCTAGTCTCTCAAAGATCCCTATTCCCATGCCAAACAGCATCAGCAGCATATATCTCTAGTAATGGTAACCTGTACTGATGTGTATTTGGGTGAGAGGGAAAATCTCAAGCTGCAAACCATCAGGAGCTGTCAACAACCTCAACAAATCTCAGAGACATCTGTGGCTTATCAAGCAAGCAGC
This sequence comes from Pelodiscus sinensis, assembly GCF_052426305.1. NCBI lineage: Eukaryota > Metazoa > Chordata > Testudines > Trionychidae > Pelodiscus > Pelodiscus sinensis. Next base: position 113,276,048 of record NC_143056.1, on the reverse strand, counting down.
ATTTTTTCCTACATTAATCTCCACTAGGCCTGCCCCAGCTTTCGTTTCAAAAGGCTTGGCATTATATCTTTTAAAAAATGCTTGATTTCTTCAGATGCAGCTGGTTCAGAGGACTGTCTTTGAAATCCGAGCATGTCTGACATGCTTGTTGCAAGCAGCTTGCAAAGCAAGGGACAGTCTAATTACTGAAAAAGGGGTTTCTTTGGTTCTCTTAAATGAGCTAGGCTGGGAGGGGTTTTTCATCATCTTCCCTTTCCTTTGTAAGCCATCTAAAGGGGGGAAGGCTGCTTCTAAGTGGCTGTTAAAGAGGTTTGATCTGGATGCAGCACACACGTGCCAACCACCCTCCACCCATCAATTTACTCAGCAGAGCTTGTAAAACAATGACATTATTTCCTAAGAGGTCTTTGTTTTGTCTCTAACGGTGTCATCTCATTTTGCAAACCAACACCGTGCTGTCAGACAGACAATGTGACTGGAATGGCCCACTGTTCTTAGTAGCATACCAGGGGTGAGCAATAATTTTTGATGGGGGAGAGGGGGCTCCAAGAATTTGGAAAGTGGTCAAGGACCACACTCATCCCTAGGTCTGGGATGGAGGTTGGGTGCAGAAAAAGAGTTTGCAGTAAGAGATTAGGGTGCAGGAGAGGGTGTGGGGTCTGGGAGGGAGTATGGGTGAAGGATGCAGTTGTGACCTAGAGAAGGGGACTGGGGTGCAGGAAGGGGAGGAAGGGTTTGGGCTGTGACCTAGGAAAGGAGGGGACTTGGGGCAGAAGACTGGGGAGCAGCAGGGGGTGCAGGGGTTTGGGCTGTGACCTGGGGCAAGGGAATGGGGTACAGGATCTGTGAGGGAATGTGGATGGAGGAGTGGGGGGCAGAAGATTTGGGTTGTGACCTGGGGCAGGTAATTGGAGTGCAGGATCTGGGAGGGGATATGGATGCAGGGGGCAGAGGGTTTATATTATGTGCGGTGGGCTCTGGCTGGGAGACTTACCTGCTTGACTCCCAGCCAGCAACCTTCTGAAGCAGACTCCCTGCCTGCCCCGCCCTCTCACAGGCTGCAGAGGCCATGTCATTTTTGAACAGCTATGAGCCTGTGGGGGGGAGGGTATTTCACAAGCACAAGCTGCCTATGGACAACCGGTAGCTCCTATTGGTTGGAAACCAGCCAATGGGATTGTGCAGGGGGCATAGGCAGTACATGAAGCCTCCTTCCTCCACTCCCAGGCTCACAGATGTTCAAACAAAGCCCCTCAGCAGCTTTTCTCAGCAGCGTGTGGAGAGCAGGGTTCCCCGATGTGTCCGTAGGGTGGATCTGGAGGCCCACGAAGGATATTTTGCCCAGGCCTGATCCAGCGTCTTAAACTGACATATATTGGTCTCCCAGGCCTACAAATGCATTTTAAGAATAAGCTCAGAATTAAAAGGGTCCTTGATCACTGTCAATACTCAGTGCTGCAGCCTCCTCCTCCTCGGCCTCCCCAATCTCACTTGCCAGTCCATGCATGATGTGGCAGCTAAAATCATCTTCCTAACCTAAGCACCTTGGTCTGTCCATAATGGCTCCTCCTTTTCCACTTCTTTTCATTGGGAGCCCAGATCCAGCCCTTTTACATAGGCAAAAGAGCCCTAAAAGCCCAAGTTCCAGCAGAGTTAAGAAAGATCCTCCCTCCCTCCTACTTTAGACACTTCCCTTTGCCATCCTCCCTCAACTCTGTGCTGTATCTTTTAGAGGCTCAGTACATAAGTCTTACCCCTTGTCTAAGGCTCCTCATAACTCTGCCCTTGCCTGCATGCCAGCCCCAGGGCCAGATATTCAGCTAGTGTAAACAGAGGCAGCACTATTGAAACAACTGAAGTGAAACCCTTTCCCAACAGCTGAAGATCTGGTTTGTAATGTAATTCTTTGCTGCTTCCAGACACAGACTCTTGGTTTTTTTCCTATGCAAGCAATGCTCTCCTACCAGTAGACCATGACTCCTTACTTCACTGGGATCCTTCCCCTTGGATTACATCTACACTGCCTACAGGAAATGAGGCAATGACCACCATGATGTGTATTATAAAATAAGTGCTCAATGAGCGGAAGCAAGAAGCTGCGTGTATCTTTGCTGAACACCACTATTGCTGTGTCTGTCCATTTTCCTTCACCCCATCCCTTCCTAGCATGGCATATACACACATCAGCTTGCAAGCACCATAGGCTAGGGACCAAAGATGTCCTTAGGATTTATGGGGCCCCATGCAATACTATTAAACCCAGGCCTCTATGTCCAACAGCAGCCAGGAGGACAACAATTTGAGATTTCATAATATTCAGCAACCCACTTATGAAATATTTTTTAAAACCAAATTTCAAACTACGGTCCATAGACCACCACGGTAAATTCAGAAGCTGTTTGTGTACCTTGGGGTTGGCAAATGGCTGTTAAATGACTTCATTGCCATTTGAATTGCTCTTTCACAGGTTCAATGTTTTGCTAATAGCCCTGGAAGGCTTTTTCACTTTTAGGTGAACTAGATCTTCTCTGGAGGAAGCACAGCCATAGAACATAGGACAGGAAGAGGTGGGTGGGTGGTCATTAAAACCCCGTGGTGCCCCAAATTTTCAGGTACCCTATGCAGCTGGGTATTCTGCGTATGGGTAAGAATGGCCCTGGCAGGGACTGGGTCATCCTATAAATGTAGTTAAGCACCTAGCATTCACAGACACTGTATTATGTTATAATTTACGAACAAATGCTAATGGCCTAACAAAAATATTCTGTCAGTTTAAGCATCCAGCTTTCTATTTTTCAACTACAGTGACTGTATCCAATGCTACATTTTTCCATTCTTCTCCCTCCCCACTCCCATTCTCTCTCTCTTCAGTACATAAATTTGGTAATTGTGCCAGTAGGGTAACCCAAAAGAAGTGGGGCAACATAAGGGAGTGCCAAGCAAGCATTGCTATGCAGTGCAGACAAGGCAACTCAGCCTAGTTCGAATCATCACTGCTAGTCCAGTCTTGGGATGCTGTTGTCTTGGATGTGTTTCCCCCTTTTTCTCTGAGAGTCTTGCTTTAACATTACACGTGAACTCATTTCACTCCACTCAAACTTTTCCCTAACCGGGGGTGCTTGCCCAATTTGTCAAGTGGGGGGAGCTGAGAGCCACTGAATCAAACTGTACACCCTGCATATAACAGAAACCATTTCAAGCCAAAGGGTGCGCCCTCACTCCCAGCAGCCCTAATTCCAGCACCTATGTCCCTAACTTTGAGATTCGTCTTTGGCCACATCACATGAATTATCCTGGGCTCAGCTACTGTCCTTTCATAGGTTTTAGGGATTAATCTGACCTACATACACACATCATCTAGGGTATGTCTACACTACCCCGCTAGTTCGAACTAGCGGGGTAATGTAGGCATACCACACTTGCAAATGAAGCCCGGGATTTGAATTTCCCGGGCTTCATTTGCATAAACCGGGCGCCGCCATTTTAAAATCCCGGCTAGTTTGAACCCCGTGCCGCGCGGCTACACACGGCACGGACTAGCTAGTTCAGATTAGGCTTCCTAATCCGAACTAGCTGTACTCCCCATTCCACGAGGAGTACAGCTAGTTCGGATTAGAAGTCTAATCCGAACTAGCTACTCCGTGCCGCGTGTAGCCGCGCGGCACGGGGTTCGAACTAGCCGGGATTTTAAAATGGCGGTGCCCGGCTTATGCAAATGAAGCCCAGGGAAATTCAAATCCCGGGCTTCATTTGCAAGTGCGGTATGCCTACATTACCCTCCTAGTTCGAATTAGGAGAGTAGTGTAGACATACCCCCTGTGATTCCTGCATCTTTCCCAACAGCTTGTATCTGAAACAAAGAATCTCTTTTCTGAAAGACATTTAGCACTTTATTCTTACTTACGTTTAAGATGCCTTTAAGGATTTTTTCAATGCTACAGTGGTTTAAAGCAAATGTCAATCTGTGCTCAGGTTCAGGCATCCTTTACACAACCAGAGCAGTGTAAATTAGCCTTTGTGTGAATGAAAACCTGGTCCCCAAGGTCTTAATTTGGTTGGTAGCTTTCAATTTGCCCTTTATTAATACATAGAGGAGGTTGCCAGCCTCCTTTATGAATGTAAAGTACAAGAAAAAGGATGGCAGTGATCAGCACAGATGAAAGAAAAAGGCTAATGGTGTTTATAGTTATAGCCCTTCTTCCAAGTCTGTTCCAGCTGTCTCAAAGTAGAGTGATATAAAACACATAAGTTCATTGTATTTCCAAGAGCGTCTCCATATGCTTTCATATCACATTAAAAATGTCAAAATATATTTATGTCTGAAGCATGCATGCCACAAAAGGATCAGAATGTTTTTTCAAAGTTCAGAATGCACAGTCCATCACTCTACTAAATCCTGTTTGTCACAAGTTGGTCAGATGCTGTGTTACAAATATGTCAAACCAAGTCATTCTCCTTAGTTAGCACAGTGGAGCCCTGCAATTCAAATTCACTTTGGTTAAAAAAATGGACATAGAACCACAGAAATGTAGAATTAGAAGTGATCTCCATAGGTCATCTAGTCCAGTCCCCTGCACTGAGGGAAGATTAAGTATCATTTCTAGACCATCTCTGAGTGTGACAGATGTTTATTTAAGTAACCTGTTCTTTAAAATCTCCAGTGATGGAGATTCCATAAGCAATTTGTTCTAGTAATCAACTATCCTTACAGGTAGGAAGTTTTTTCCTCATGCCTAACCTAAATCTCCCATGCTGCATTTTAAGACCAGTATTTCTTACCCTAACTTCAGTAGTTAAGGAGAACAACTTATCACTCTCTGCTTTTATAACAACCTTTGACATATCTGAAGACTTATAGCCCTCAGTCTTCTTTTCTATGATTAAACAAACTTTTTTTTCAATCTTTTCTCTTAGGCCATTGTTTTCTAATTCTTTAATCATTTTTGTTCCCCTCCTCTGGACACGTCTAGACTACACGGCTCCGTCAACGGAGCCATGTAGATTTGTTTACTCGGCAAAGGGAAATGAAGCGGCGATTTAAATAATCACAGCTTCATTTAAATTAAAATGGCTGCCGTGCTGTGCCGATCAGCTGTTTGGCAGCACAGCGCTGTAGTCTGGACGCTCTGTGGTCGACATCAAAGGCATTTGTTGACCTCCCCGGTAAACCTCATCCCACGAGGCATAATGGGGAGGTCGACAAATGCCTTTGATGTCGACCGCGGAGCGTCCAGACTATAGCGCTGTGCCATTTTAATTAAATGGAGCGGCGATTATTTAAATCGCTGCTTCATTTCCCTTTGCCTACAACCCTAATTTACATGGCTCTGTCGACAGAGCCATGTAGTCTAGATGTGCCCTCTGGTATGTCCACTTCTTTCTCATAGTGTGGCACCCAGAACTGAACATAAAACTCCAGTTTAGGCCTTTTCAGTAATGAGTAGAGTAGAAGTATCACTTTTTTTTTCATAGAATAGTAGAACTGAAAGGGACCTCTAGAGGTCATTGAGTCCTGTCCCCTGCCCTTATGGCAGGACCAAGCACTGTCTAAGTCATCTCTGATAGATTTCTATCCAACCTACTCTTAAATGTCTCCAGTGATGGAGATTCCACAATCCCCTATGCAATTTATTCTAGTGTTTAACCACCCTGACAGTTAAGAAGTTTTTTCCAATGTCCAACCTAAGCCCATTGCTTCTTGTTCTATCCTCAGAGGCTAAGGAGAAAAAAAAATTTCCCTCCTCCTTGTGACAGCCTTTTAGATTCTTGAAAATCACTATAATATCCCCTCTCAGTCTTCTCCTTTACAAACTAAACAAACATAGTTCTTTCAGTCTTCCTACATAGGTCATGTTCTCTAGACCTTTAATCATTCTTGTTGTTCTTCTCTGGACCTTCTCTAATTTCTCCACATCTTTCTGGAACCTGCAGGCAAGATGGAGAAGATGCAGCTGCCTTTAATATTCTTCTTGCCAATATTCTTCCTTTGTCCAAGCTGCCCAGCACATGGCCAGGAAGCCTTAAAGTTCTCCCCACAGCCATGCCTCTACATGTCTTGCTCAGTTGTAAGGCATAGCTCTTGCCTTCTCTCCTCTCAATGAATCAGTTGCATAGCTGATGGTCCTTAATGGGCCATCAAGTAGGCTAGGCAGTGCCTTACCAAGCTGTCTGGGTGTGTGACTCAGAAGCACAGAACAAGTTTTTATATACAGACATACATATCCATAACACAAAATACAGAGGGTAGGGAAGCAGAGAGATGGCCCCTACCAGCCGGGGGGAGAGAGAGGACCCCTGCCAGCCAAGGGGAGAGAGACAGCCTTTACTGGATGGGTCCCGCCCACCCTGAGTCCCCTCTTCATCCCCAACCCTGTCTCACATGCTCCCAGCCTCCTGCTATGCCCCCCCCAAACACACACACGCCAAGGCCCTGGCCTGACCATTGCACCCTCCACACGACCAGGACCCAGGCAATGCTGGGTAAGTCTTCTAGTGCTAACATATAAACAAGATTATTATAATTGGCAAATTATAACATGCTTGTAGATGCATTACATGGCCTATCTGGCACACTTCATAACAATATTGTAGAATGGCAATTCTTAATGTTCTAAATGTCCCCCAAATCCATACAGCATCACAGATGGCTCATCATGCATGTACATACCCTCCTCCAGCAAAGGGTGGACAAAATCGGTGGTGGTCACCTTCTCAGTAACATTGCCTAAGCAAGGAAGACTAGGACCAGGGCAGTAGCTGATGAAGTCACCTGAAAACATCCACTCAGTGTGCAGTGGCAGTCAAAAAAGCAAATAGAATCATTAAAAAAAGGGATAGAGAATAAGACAGAAAATATCTTATTGCCTCTATATAAAGCCATGGTATGCTCACATCTTGAATACTGCGTACAGTCGCTCCTTCACAAAAAAGATATATTGGCATTGGAAAAGGTTCAGAAAAGAGCAACAAAAATGATCAGGGGTTTGGAACGGGTCCCATATGAAGAGAGATTAAAAAGACTTGGACTTTTCATCTTAGAAAAGAGGAGACTAAGGGGAGGACATGACAGAGGTCTATAAAATCATGACTGATGTGGAAAAAGTGAACAAGAAAAAGTTATTTACTTATTCCCACAATATAAGAACTAGGGGTCACCAAATGAAATTAATAGGCAGCAGGTTTAAAACAAACAAAAGGAAGGGTTTTTTTTTTCACTCAGCACACAGTCAACCTCTGGAACGCCTTGCCAGAGGATGTGGTGAAGGCTAGTACTTTAACAAGGTTAAAAAAAGAACTAGCTAGATTAATGGAGGTTAGGTCCATTAATGGCTATTAGCCAGGATGGGTAGGAATGGTGTCCCTAGCCTCTGTTTCTCTGGAGGTGGGTGACAAGGGAGGAATTACTTGTGGTGTTCCCTCCCGCTAGGACATCTAATATTGGCCACTGTCGGCAGACAGGATACTTGGCTAGATGGACCACTGGTCTGATCCAGTATGGCCATTCTTATGTACCAGGTGATGTCCAACTAATTCTCAAAATGACAAGAGCATGTTTTAGGGTACAGAACTACACTGAAGCATCAGGGTAGGTAAGTATAATTTTAGCCTGTGGGTAAACTACATAAAGTATTGTCCAATATAGGAATTTAAATAGGACTCCAAAGTCAAAGTAGAGACTGTGCTCAGTAGTGCATCAATTTTAAAAACACTCTTACAACACTTAATTTTTTTCACTGGCGCTTAAATACCACAATGATAGGTGTCTGAAATGTTGAACATTCTTCTGCTAGTTTTATACCCCATAACAAAATGGATACTGAAGCCAATGCCATTATATCAGCATTACTATTGTTACCTGCACTGGCCAGACTAAATACTAACAACACTGTGTTGGCTGTCTAGATGTGCCCTTAAAGAGAGATTATAATCTCACATATATAGGTGTAAATCAGAAGGCACCTGAATCTCTTGGGTTGCTGCCCAAGTGCTCATCTTACAGGGAACACTGCAATGGAGTCACTTCAATGTAAAATCAAGGCAAGTTAGAATATAATCTGGCTCTTACTGTACTACAGTGTACACCTTTCTATATACTACTACAGTGGAAACCAATCATCTTTAATTTGGAGGGAAAAAGTCAGATTATGGACTAGAGTCTCACCTAGTCAAATTGGCATAGCTCCAGAGAAATCAATTATACCAGCTCAGGATCTGGTTTGTAAATCCCAGATTGTTTGCAGCTTGCCCGGTGCCTACATGAGGTTGCTGCCTTTGTTCTGTTCAAATTTTACCCCTCTTTCATAAAGTATACAGTAATATGAAACCTGATAATGGGCAGATGGATGGAGAGTTATGATCACTGCCCTTAATTGGCTAAGGATTACATTTTATTATTTTTGTTACCTAGTCTCCCCTGCCATCTCCACCTCAGCCTGTTTCTTTATCTCATCCACCTGTTATGTCTTGTCTGCTAGACTAATATCACTGGAGTGGGGACTGGCACTTCCCAAACATTTATAAAGTACCTAGCACAATGGTGTCTGATCTACTTGGCCACTAACATCAGAAGTTTATTTTTTAATTAAAAATAATAACCTGAGCAGAGAACACTTTCATTCTGTTCTATATGCAGATGTTTCCACCACGCTGAGTTCTGTGTGGATTTTAATCGGGATTTCTTTGTTAGGTAAACACTTATAAGCAGTATTATCTTCTTCAATGTGTTTTATATTTTTCAGTTTGGATCCATCTCTGAGAAGTTTGTTTTGTTCCTGGGCTTCTCCTCTTAGAGCTTGATCCAAACCCCACTGAAGTCAATCAGAATCTTTCCACTGATTTCAGCAGATTTTTGATCGGGCCTAGGTTGCATGAGCTGCCTCCAGTGTGCAGTGAATCCAGTCATCAAGATGTAGACGCCTCAGGAATACAAGTCTGTGTGAGATGCTAAACAACAAGCTAGTTATAGATTAACGGTTAATATAGCTAAATATATTAATCAATTGGCATCTCCACTATTGCATTGCAGCACCCATGAGTATAACATCAAGAAGGTTTGTTTGCACTTTAAGTAACCAGAGATGTGATTTAACACTGATGGTAAAAGCTGATAGACATTATGACTATCCCACAAACCAAGGGTTATATACAGGTAAGGCAGTTTACTGAAAGACGTTTTAATTTCCCATTTGAAACACCCTATCCACATACCAAGGGGGTGCAGTTTGGACATGCTTGTAAAGCTTTATTATTGACTTAAAAGATTTTTTTTTTAAAATCATACATTTGGTCATGTCACCCAGACTTTACATGTCTCCATTCTACCAGCTGATTTAAAGACCAAAAGGTGATGGGATGTTTTAGTTTTTAAAAGCCTTCTCTTTCTCCACGCTCATGCTACCAACAGTAGCACTGCCATGCTCTAGCAAATTTTCCACCTCTGCTACTTTCACAAGAGAATTTGTGGGTAAACCACAGAAAAATAAACTGAAACATGTTTCATTTACATTTCATATGTTAGCAGACTTGCAGCTAGATCAGATCTGGGTAGGTCTGTTTCTAGTTGAAGAGAGTCTCCTCACAACACATTGGCAGCCTCTCCAACTAGTAACACTTCATCTAGCCATCAAGCTGTCTGCTATTAGTTTCAGACTGTTGCTACTCTTTTTTATTTTTATTTTTGTAGCAATTACATATAAGGAACATTCTTTAACATTAGAAGATTTAAACTGCTTGTGCACAGCTTCATCAACATCACTGTTCTAAGCCTTGCATTTTCAAAACTTTTCCTACCAGTCACAGCATGTAACCTGTTTTTTGCTTTCCTTGATTAGGTCTGCATAAGACACAGGGAAACTCCTCTGCTGTTCTTAGCAGACTTATGTTTGTGATGTGTTTGTCTGCTCTTTCCACACAGTACCTTTCCTTGCCTCTTGGTCTGTTAAAACCCTTTCCAGGAGACATGACTATTCCAAAAGAGGGAAAGACGTTTTGAGATGTCAGAGAAATGTGCAGCTCAGAGTTCATTCTGTACAGTACCTTTATATTATTACTGCTGGAAGAATGCCGTTACATACTGTAATTTTGAATTGTTGAACGCCTGCAGAACTGGAGTGCTGAAGAATTCCAGTGGACTTGTACCAGCACAAGATTCCAAATGACTCGTAACAAGGATTTTTACTGTCATTTTCATTTTGAAAAGCCTTCCTTTTATGGACTAAACATCAGCCATGTCAAGTTGAGATAAGTGAAGGACACAAACAAAGCTTCATGTATCTTTAAAATACATTTGTGCATGTGTTCAATTGTAATGACCTCAGTTTGTGGTCTGTATTTCATAAATTGTATAGGCACCATGGTTCAGTGGCTACGTGACTAGTAGAAAGCAAGACAGTTTCACAAATTAGATCTTTCTTCATAGTGTTCTTTCCCTGATATTATAACCCAGAGATGCCTGACACAGTCAAGACCAGTGCGGGTCAACTTCAAAGGGGCTCGCTATTGACACACAAATTCCATATCACCTCAGAGATTCTATGTGCCAATTTCTTCAATAATTAGGTTCTACAAGCAGAGATGTGAAATTATTATTTTAATATTAGGCTTCCTTTTATCTTTGAATGAGACCATTTGTTTTGGCACTGGCAAGGCAAACCTTAATAAACTGATTGGCAAACAGTATGTTTAGCAATGAAAATGATACCCGGGCAGGGATTATAACATAAGCAATAAAAGGGAATCGAGAGATTTAGGAAAGGATATGATTTATAATGACTTTAAGGAGGATAAGCTTCTACATCTGTGATTGTCTGATTGTATAATATTTTTAATTGATTATCAGAGCTAATAGGTTTATTGTTTCATGTGAATAAAAGCTTTTATTTTGATTTTCATTTGCTTTTATTTTACAGTCTGTATTGGCATGGATACTTTTTGTAAGTTTTGGCTTTATCATGTTGTATTCATTCCATGATCTGGGACACCTAAATTAGGTTAGGAGGCAGGCAGGGAAAGAAGGAGAATCTGAAGATACACCTGTTATTCTCCACTCTAGTGTTGTTTCTTTCCCTCTTCTTTCCCCCCTTGAGTTTTAGGAGGAAAACAGTATAATTGTTAAGAGTGAATTTCCTTAATGTTTGCTGACCAAGTCCCCCTGTAATTGGCCACCCCTTAATTCCGCTGTCTTCCCTTTCCTATCCTTTTTCCAGCTGGGCTTTGCTACAGCTTCTCTTCAAAATTAATGTATGGTCCTCCTCTTCTGAGCTTTCAACCCAGGAATCAGTTATTTGAGGATGATGAAAGCAGAGCCCAAGGTAACATCAAGGGGTACATGGGAAAAGTATCCTTTGACCCACCAAAAGACAAGCATGTACCTCTGTGGCAGGCCTGAACTTTTAGCAGAATTGGCCAAATACATTGCAGAGAATATCCGTTGCAAAGTTAGGCTGCATTTCAGGAAAATACTTAAGTATGAGGTTAAATCTCATGTATATTGTGAAAGTCTCCTAAAAGTCAGTGAGTCTTAAGTGAATATGAATGGATTTAAGCAAATACTAAAGGGCTTTGGTGAAGCCCCTTTGAACTTTTTTCCATATATTAATCATTTACAAACCAACCCTAATTTCAGTTTATGTATTCATTATCTGTAGGGCTGGTCAAAAAATGAAATCTCAATTCTGGAGGAAATTTTGACATTTTAGGAAGATGATCAACTTAAAGAAAGGACAAAATGTCCCACAAAACAAACATTTTGAAAAATTTGATTCGGGATCAAGAAAACATCTTAGTTAAATAAGGTAAAAATGTGCTGTTTTATTAATTTTATCTGGATGTTTATATTTCATTAAATATTAAATATGTATTAGATGCATATTACATTTCTTTTAATATAATTATATTTATATACTTTAAAAGTTTAATATTTTAATTCAGTATAAATCCAAATGAAATTAGTCAAAATGATTAAAATTTAAATTAAACTTTCTTACCAAATGTCTATTTCAATATGATTTATGTTTCCACAAACTATTTCAATTTTGACAAAATGACATTGTTCAATAGAACATTTTTTCCACTGAAAGTTTCCCAACCAGCTCTAATTACTCATCATTTGTTAGAAATACTTACATTTTCATTAGATCAGAGAGAGAGAGAGAGTGAAAAAGAGGTTAGGGCATTTCCCGAGGTTGAAGTGCCTGCTCTAAATCAGCCAGAATGGGGATGTGAAGCTGAGTTTCTCATACCTGCTGTGAGTACTCCAACCACTGGGCCGTATGAGGAGGCTTTTAGGATGTGGGGGGAGGGGGGTGAAAGGCTGATCTAGCTAAGCCACCCAGTTCAGGGCTGTGAATCCTGAGTGAAGGGAAGTACCCCCCTTGGGCTCAGTTAGGCACCTAACTCCCTTTGAAAGGAAGGGCTTAAGTCATACCCCAAGCTGAAAGTAAGCCAGTGCACCCTGGTGTGGCACACCTGTAAGAGACTGGCCACCAAGGACAAGGGCCCTGGGTGCTGCTGCTCAGCCCTGGTGCTTGCGTTCATGGGCAGCATGGTTCTTGCTGCCCCAGACACACCCAGGGATCCGGCAGCCGGGCAGCGTGGTAGCCATACGCCCTCTGAGCTACACACACACACAATCCTCTCCCCTCAGCCTCTCCCCCCCCCCGCAAATCCCCTGACTTGAGGCCCCTCCCACACCCCACAACCCTCTGCTCTGACTCCTGCACCCCTATATCTGCCAAACCCTCCATGCTCATGCCCTAACACCTCCCCCCAACCTCCTACACTGACTCCTGCACCCTGCCGCATCCCTCCCCTGAGTCCCAAGCACTCCATCCCATACTTACATTTCTTACAGGTACTGTCCTATCAAAATACACTGCCCACCCCATCCACTGCCCCGACTCCCTCCAAGAGGCGGGGAGGTTGCAATGCAACAATACCTGAAAGAAATGTAAGTTACATTCACCCCAGCATACTCCTCTCCTATTGGCTAGTTTAGGCAGCTCCCCCTGCTCTGCTGTCTGATTTTTGTGAATCCCATTCTCTCTCTGGTGCCTAACTCCCCTTCACACACTGTTTTGGGAGCTTGGGCACTTAACTTGGGGACGAAGACTCAATTAGACAGTAAGGCACCTAAACGTTAGGCCTTGCAATGCTCTGTCTACATACAAGTGTTACAGCAGTACAGGCGATAGGACTGCAGCTACACTGCTATAGCATAGCCCAGTGGTCCCCAACCATTAGAGGCTGTCGGGCACCAGGGGGCGTGGCCGTTCGCCTGCCAGGCACCAGAGGGCAGGGACACTTGCGCGCCTGGGGGCGGGGGCAGGGCCCCCCTATAGCTGAGGGGCGGGGGGCGTCCCCCCCCCCCATGTGCCGCGCGCCCAGAGCGTGGGCAGCCAATCTGCGGCACTCCCGGGGCCAGCACTCACCGTGCGCCACGCGCCCAGGGCCGGCTCCGGCACCATGCATGTGCCACGTGCCCGGGGCCAGGCCAGCCCCGAGCACTTGGCGGGCGCACACAAATGACCCCACGGGCGCCATGGCACCGTGTTGGGGACCACTGGCATAGCCCTGGACACTAAAGCCATACAGGCCAATGTGGGAGGGGCAAAGGGGGAGGGCAAACGCACAAGGGCCCAGAAGCTCAGACCCCATCCTTTTAAATAGCACTGTTGTAGCAACATGGCAGCAGCTGCCCAGAGCCCCAGAGCTGGGCTCCACAGAACAGCAGGATGGGAGGGACCCCCTGAGCTCAGATAGCAGAGCAGGGAATGGGGGGGACTGGCAGAGGTGCAGCTGGGGGAAGAAGCTCCCTGCCCCTTGATGTGTTGTCCTGGGGCTGGAATTCCTGTTGGTAGGCCTGACTACAGTAAAAGAAGGGGTTTCTCCATCACTTTAGTAAATTCCACCCCTCCCCCCCCGCTTTCCCTTTGAGATGAAGTCCATCACGCAAGCTGCATCTACAGCGCAGTGGGGGAGGGGGGAGATCAACCTATGTCCAGGGAGCTGACATCCTCCATGGATCCCGGGACAGAGCCCTGAGCAGAAGGGGCAAGGCCTGGGCAGCCAGCCCTCAGCACTGTCAGAGCACATTGAACTGTGCTCCGATAGTGTTTTTAAAAAGCCCAGGGCTCCTGCACTAGCAGCCAGAGCACCAGGTTCTGGGGCAACTGCCCCTTTTGCCACCTCCTCTCCTACCCACTCACCACCCCCAGTCAGCAGGCCTGCCTATATCTCATAGCGTGTGAAATGTTTTGCAGGAGTGGGTGCAGGCTCTGGGGGAGTCTGGGTTCAGGAGAGGGTTCTGACCTAGCACAGCAGTGCAAGAGGGGGAGATTGGGTGTGGGGGGGGAGTATGGTTGTGACCTGGGACAGGGGTGCAGAGGGGTAAGATGAAGGAGTGGGTAGTGACATGGGGCACAGGGTTGGGAGGAGTGCCAGGTGCAGGCTCTCGCCAAGTGAGACTCACTGTAGGTAGCTCCCAGATGGCAGCCCAGTGGGAGTCTCAGGCAGGCTCCCTGGCTGCACACGCATCTCAAAGCAGCTGGATGCTGGGGCCAGCACATGTGCCTGTGTGTTGCGCACCCTTTTGGGCAAAGGCAGTGTTCGTGGGTGTGCACTGTACAGAGACACACATGCTGGTCCCAGCAACCAGTTGTTTTGAGCAGCGTGTGTGGCCATGGCAGTCAGGGAGCCTGCCTGAGGGGGTGCCTACACCGCACCTCTGGCTCGAAATACGCTACACAATTTGAGCTAAGCAAATTGCGTAGCTTATTTTGAGTCAATTTTGAAATAGCTTATTTTGAAATTTGGCCCTGTCTACACAGCAGTTATTTCAAAATAAATAACTATTCCGAAACGTCCCTTACTCCCCGTGGAATGAGGTTTACAGGGACGTCGGAATAGCGAGCCTGTTATATTTCAAAATAACGGGCATGCTAAAAAGATGTAAACTAGCTCTTTTGGGACACCTCCGGTATCCTGAAATAGCACTGCAGTGTAGGTGTAGCCTGAAAGTCCCACTGGGCGGTGGCGGGCCACATCCAAATGTTTGGTGGGCTGGATTCAGCCTGCAGGACGTATTCCCCCCCCCCCCCCCGCGCGTTCTAGGGGATTTAAGCACATGCCTAAAGAGGAATGTTTGTGTGTTTTCCAGAACAGTAGCTTTACTTTGGTTTAGTAGCATCATACTCTATGAGAAATTCCACTGACTGCAGTAGTATTGCACATGAAGTGAAGTACCAATGAATTTGAATGAGGATATAAGAAACTGGACCCTAATAACTTGCCTGGTTTTACCCAGGAAAGCTCTGCCAGCAGCAAGAGCAGAACTGACATCACCTGTTATTTTAGCATGAGCAACTGCAGATTAATAATTTAAGAACTGGAAAAGAGGCTCTGTACTGCTTAATCTGATTTCAATTCAGCTCAGCATGTAAACACACACTTACGTTCCATTGACTTCAACAGGACAAAGGTCTTTGCTGAATTGGAGCTATACATGTGTTATTATAATAATCCATGGATTAACCTATGCTCTACTAGTTGAAAATCTAAAGTTAGATCAAGCATCTGTATATTTTATAAGCAGCATCACTGATGCTCAGCCAGTCAGACTCATAATTAGAGCACCTGACTGGCAAAGTCATCAATTTTAGTATCAGTAATACACAGCCAGCTAAAATAGCACAAGTCAAAAAGTTCACTGTGTACTCCCCATGGACTGACAGAGGCCTTATGTTATACAATTCGGCTCTGACCCAAGTCGATGACTTAACGGAAATTTTTCCACAGAATCTGATGGACTTTGGATCAGGCCCTGAGTGAGCATACACCAGGGCTTCTCCATATGCGGCCCACGGTGCAGTTTGGGTTTACACAAGGCTCAACATGCGGCCCGGAGGTGGAAGCCAAAACAAAAAAGTAGTCAATAGAATGGTCTTCTGTTGATACATGTTTTAGTGGTCAAATTCCTGGAGTTTCGCTGCTCATTAAAAGTGCTGTCATATGTGTAGAAATTGGGTGAATATTATATTTCATTAATACCAGCAGAACTGACTGAAACAGGGCCTTTGTGTTGTGTAGTCTTGCCTTAATCTCTGACAATGGTCAGCATGAAAAGCTATTTGCATATATTTGTATATATATTTGAATGTATATGCAACCACACTTAAGTTGCAGCTCTCAGCATGTGCTGTGAGTATCATTGTGGCCCAAAGTGGAGTACCCCTGGCATATACTTTGTCTCTCTGGAGCTATCATGGGAAGACTGCAAATACTAAAGTAATGTTATCTGAGACAACTGAAAAGTTTAAGGGCAACCACAGTTTCCCTTTTTAAACAAAAATGGCCTAAACTGTTCTTGATGCTAAGGATCACTTTATTTATTTATTGTTGCTATTCAGTTTAAGGTTCCCTTATTTAAGCCCCAAGAGGAAGTGGTGATTTTGATCTGACTGTATAAGTTCAGAGAACTATTCTGTTCCAGCCACTAAATGGTGGCAGATATGCAGCTCCAAGAGTAGGCACTTGTCAGAAAGGCTTAACAGAAAATTTAGCATTTCCCACTTTTCAACAGACTTTAGTATTGGGGAGGAAAAGGCAGAAACTTCAATACTGCCTCAGTTCTACTAATGAAATAAAGAGCTACATGAAATTAGAACCCAGGTTGGCTCTTGTGAAGTTGCTGTACATAAAGACAAAAACTGTTTGATGGCTTCTGCTTGTAATTTGCAATCAAACATTGTTTATCTAAGGGTTAAAGATTCAGGATTTTATTCAAAGCTCACTGACATCAATGGGAATCAGCTGAGGAACTTCAGTCAACAATGGATCATGACACATTGTGCTTATTCAGTAGAAATGAAGAATTCACTTTCCTTTCCCATTTTTCTCACCCTATTTCCCTTCCAACCCAACACACTCCTTCATAGAAATGTGCTTGTTATTATTTCTACAAAATGTCTAACCCGAAGAGATCCTTCAGGGAAGAAAGTATTTGATCTGAGGAAGTGGGTCTGGCCCACGAAAGCTCATCATCTAATAAACCATCTTGTTAGTCTTTAAAGTGCTACATTGTCCTGCATTTTGGAAGAAAGTATATCCAGGTAAAATGGAAAAAGTTCTCCACCTCAAATCTTGAAATGCTTAGCTAGAGAAACACAGTAGAGGATCTGCTCCTGCTCCCATTGACTTCAGAGAGAGCACAGAAGTAAGCAGACTGAAGTAACAGCTGGCATAAAAAATATTTTGATTGATATTCATAAATCTCACAGATAAACCTAGTTGTCAAGAAGCAGTTCACCTGTTTTCCTTTATATCAGTTTAACAGATATTCAAACCTATACAGTTACTATTGTCATCCTTTAGGTATGTGATACTGTGTTGATCTTTTTTAACTTTGTTAGTATTGGTAAAATACTCCCAAGCCAAACTCATCCTGGAATTCTTGTACAGAGTCTCCAGCCATGGTGATGAAAATGGAGGTCATCACAGAATGGAAAAGACTCTGTATAGCACCTCCATACAGTCCCTCATCTCAGATATGCGCAGGATTTGGTGGTGATGGGGACTTCAACTGTCCAGATATACAGGGCTCAACAAATCATGTAATCTACTCGCCTATGGCGAGTAGATTACAAGCCAGCACAGCTGGCGCTGCGCGATCTGCGCATGCGCAGCTCACAGAACCACACAGCTGGCGATCAAGGATCACCGCTGCTTGGCAAGCCCTGCATATATATGTTGGGAAACTAACACAGCAGGGCACAGACTATCCAACAAGTTCTTGGACTGCATTGAAGACAAATTTTTATTTCAGAAAGTTATAAAAGCTACTGGGAGGAAGCTGTTCTAGATTTGATTTTAACAAATAGGGAGGAACTGGTTGAGAATTTGAAAGTGGAAGGCAGCTTGGGTGAAAGTGATCATGAAATCATAGAGTTCATGATTCTAAGGAATGGTAGAAGGGAGAACAGCAAAATAGAGACAATGGATTTCAAGAAGGCAGATTTTGGTAAGCTCAGAGAGCTGGTAGGTAAGGTCCCATGGGAAGCAAGACTAAGGGGAAAAACAACTGAAGAGAGTTGGCAGTTTTTCAAAGGGACATTGTTAAGGGGCCAAAAGCAAGCTACTCCACTGCATAGGAAAGCTAGAAAGTATTGCAAAAGACTGCCTTGGCTTAACCAGGAGATCTTGCATGATCTAAAAATAAAAAAGGAGTCATATAAAATGTGGAAACTAGGACAAATTACAAAGGATGAATATAAGCAAATAATACAGATATGCAGGGGCAAGATTAGAAAGGCAAAGGCACAAAATGAGCTCAAACTAGCTACAGACATAAAAGGAAACAAAAAGACATTCTATAAATATATTAGAAGGAAGAGGAAGACCAAGGTCAGGGTAGGCCCACTGCTTAGTGAAGAGGGAGAAACAGAACCAGGAAACTTGGAAATGGCAGAAATGCTAACTGACTTCTTTGTTTCGGTCTTCACCAATAAGTCTGATGAAGGAATGCCTAACATAGTGAATGCTAGTGGGAAGGGAGTAGGTTTAGAAGATAAAATAAAAAAAGAACAAATTAAAAATCACTTAGAAAGGTTTGATGTCTGCAAGCCACCAGGGCCTGATGAAATGCATCATAGAATACTCAAGGAGCTGATAGAGGAGGTAACTGAGCCTTTAGCTATCAACTTTGAAAAATCATGGAAGATGGGAGAGATTCCAGAAGATTGGAAAAGGGCAAATATAGTGACCATCTATAAAAAGGGAAATAAGAACAACCCAGGAAACTACAGTCAGTTTAACTTCTGTGCCAGGAAAGATAATGGAGCAAATAATTAAGGAATTCATCTGCAAACAGCTGGAAATAATAACGTGATAGGTAACAGCCAGCATGCATTTGTAAAGAACAAATCATGTCAAACCAATCTGATAGCTTTCTTTTATAGGATAATGAGTCTTGTGGATAAGGGAGAAGCGGTGGACGTGGTATACCTAGACTTTAGTAAGGCATTTGATATGGTCTTGCATGATATTCTTATCAATAAACTAGGCAAATACAACTTAGATGGGACTACTACAAGGTGGGTGCATAACTGGCTGGATAACCATTCTCAGAGAGTAGTTATTAATGGTTTACAATCCTGCTGGAAAGGCATAACAAGTGAGGTTCCACAGGGGTCTGTTTTGGCATCGGTTCTGTTCAATGTCTTCATCAACAATTTAGATATTGGCATAGAGAATAAGATTATTAGGTTTGCAGATGATACAAAGCTGGGAGGGGTTGCAACTGCTTTGAAGGGTAGGGTCATAATTCAAAATGATCTGGACAAACTGGAGAAATGGTCTGAGGTAAATAGGGTGACGTTTAATAAGGACAAATGAATGCAAAGTGCTCCACTTAGGAAGGAACAATCAGTCTCACACATACAAAATGGGAAGTGACTATCTAGGGAGGAGTACCACAGAAAGGGATCTAGGGGTCATAGTGGACCACAAGCTAAATAACCTAAACTCATAAGCTAATTTCCCCCTCTCTTGAATAATTAAGGTGATTACTGAGCAATATGAAAATTATACAGACAGATCAATGATACTCATTCTTTATTTTTATATTACATTCAGTTTAATATGTTCTGTCCCCAAATGGTCATTTTCATTGTACCACAGATATTTGTCCAGCCTCTACGTAGTTAGAGTGTAGAAGACAATTCTTCAAGAAGATGGAAGTTTTGGTACGGGCAGGCAGCTAATGACCATGAACTACATAAGCTCTGATTCAGGAAAGTAGCCCTATTCAGGATAGTGTTTGAGCAGTTGCTTAACATTAAACATGTGTTTAACTGAAACAGGACATACATTTCAAAGTTAATATCCCATCAGGAGGAATGGAATAGCTTGCACCACTCAGAACAGTTGTTTTGGGTGGTTTTCAAACTCAGGCACAAATCACTACATGCTATATACTCAGAACTGTCCACGGCTGAACTATCTGCAGCTATAAAAAGGTAGACATTTTTAACAAATGTTTAGATTCTGGAGGACAATTTCAGGGCAAGATGACTATTCTGTATCATATTCTGAAGCCTAGGAGCCATTAATCTATAGAATAAAATTAAATGGCAAGTCAGCCTTTAAAGATTATTTTTAAAACAGCAAATATATTCTGAAGAAATTATGTGGGTTTTAAGAGTTCAAAAAAAAAAAGATGCTACAGGGATGTTTTGCAAAAATGTGGTTACTGGTGGCATGGTATTTTGATAACTTGTCTCATGTTTAGCTGTAGGTTCCCTTTTAGCAGAATGAGTGACTTCACAGGCCAGATTTTCAAAAGTGCTAATTTGCTATTTAGGTAACTTTTCCTACTGGAAATTGAGCACTACTGAAATCCAGAATCAAATTTTGGATGCTGCACACTTCTGAAACTTGAGTTATACAAAAAAATACTAAATAAAAAGGGATGGAAATGATCTGAGAGCAGAATGGTTCTCAACTCTGTTTCAGATTTCATTGTGGCAAAGAAGCCAGTTTAGGACTTCCCTACACTGAAAGTTTTCCCACTTTAAATATACCAATACATTTTTATTTTACTAGTATAAAGTTAAATGTTGACAAGCCCTTTGATTTCTCAGGATTTTTAAAAGATGCTAATTAAAACCATTGTTGTTAAAATGGTGTTAAGAGTTTGAGTGTGTTAAGTCTAATGAAAGCATACTTTCTCCCCCTGCCCCTTCACAAATCCTTTGAAATCTTTCGTGTTTTTTTTAAAAAGCAAATAAATCTTTGCATCCTCTGGTTGAGGAAGACATTTGTAGGCAAAATCTTCTGAATGCTTGCTGCTCTCACTAAAACTGGCTAAGAAGGGAGATTTTGATTTGACATCTTCATGATGATGAATTCTCTAGAGAAGACTGAGATTTCACAGTGCTCACCTTACACACACTAGTGCTGATCCACTGCTTTGTGACACTATTTCAGTCACAGATGTCACACAGGGAGTCCGTGCCATCAGAAACCCAGTCTGATCAAACATCTGACCTTTTTGTGGTGCATGGAAATGCAATACCTGCCTAAGTGAAGTCTTTGGCCTCCCTATGATACCCGGTATAAAACCATTATCATAAACAAACCCAAAACAAACTTCATAAGCTGCATCTTGCTCAACCTCAAAATGGCACTTCAGCAACATATACAGAAAAATAAAAATGTTGGTAATAAAGAATGTGAAAAGCATGCACCAAATATATATGCAGGGGGAAAAAGTGATACAAAGGGGCAAACTGACTTTCAATGTGCACATGTACTGCTCATTGGCCCCCAAGAGCAGACAACATGCAGAAGCTTCAAAGTGGACTGTATTATTACTACTGATGGTCAACTCTTTTTATTCTAACTTAGAAACTTTTCATTAAAAAGATATCTAAAGAAATGGCACAGTTTCACTGCTTTATAGATCATTCCTAATTATTATTAATATGAGCCAGTCTCGACAGTATGACCAGAAAGAACACAGTTCCTGCCTCAGAAATCCTATAGTCCAAAGTAAAGAGCCAAATTCTGGACTAATTTATACCTTGTACAATGTTATTTACTGCTGTGGGACATTGTGGCTACATCTACACTGCAGAGCTATTTTGGGATACCGGAAGTCAAAACAAGCTTTCTTTGATAGAATAACGAGTCTTGTGGATAAGGGAGAAGTGGTGGATGTGGTATACCTAGACTTTAGTAAGGCATTTGATACAGTCGCACATGATCTTCTTATCAATAAATTAGGCAAATACAAATTACATGGGGCTATTATAAGGTGGGTGCATAAATGGCTGGATAACCATTCTCACAGAGTAGTTATTAACGGTTCACAATCTTGCTGGAAGGGCATAACAAGTGGAATTCCACAGGGGTCTGTTTTAGGACCGGTTCTGTTCAGTATCTTCATCAACAATTTAGATATTGGCATAGAGAGTACGCTTATTAAGTTTGCAGATGATACCAAGCTGGGAGGGGTTGCAACTGCTTTGGAAGATAGGGTCATAATTCAAAATGATCTGGACAAACTGGAGAAATGGTCTGAGGTAAATAGGATGAAGTTTAATGAGGACAAATGCAAAATACTACACTTAGGAAGGAACAATCCATTTCACACATACAGAGAGAGAGAAGTGACTGTGTAGGAAGTAGTAGTGCAGAAAGGGATCTAGAGGTCATAGTGGACCACAAGCTAAATCAGAGTCAACAATGTGATGCTGCTGCAAAAAAAGCAAACATGATTCTGGGATGCATTAACAGGAGTGGTATGAGCAAGACACAAAAATTCATTCTTCCACTCTACTCTGCACTGATCAGGTCTCAGCTGGAGTACTGTGTCCACTTCTGGGCACCACATTTCAAGACAGATGTGGAGAAATTGGAGAAGGTCCAGAGAAGAGCAACAAGAATGATTAAAGATCTAGAGAACATGGCCTATGAATGAAGACTGAATGAATTGGGCTTGTTTACTTTGGAAAAGAGAAGAGCGAGAGGGGACATGATAGCAGTTTTCAGGAATTTAAAAGGGTGTCACAAGGAAGAGGGAGAAAAATTGTTCTCCTTAGCCTCTGAGAACAAGATAAGAAGCAATGGGCTGATACTGCAGCAAGGGAGGGTTAGGTTGGACATTAGGAAAAACTTCCTAATTGTCAGGGTGGTTAAACACTGGAATAAATTGCCTAGGGAGGCTGTGGAATCTTCATCTCTAGAGATATTTAAGAGCAGGTTAGATAGACATCTATCAGAGATGGTCTAGACAGTACTAGGTCCTGCTGTGAGGGCAGAGGACTGGACTCAATGACCTCTCGAGGTCCCTTCCAGTTCTAGAGTTCTATGATTCTATGAAGTATCCCAAAATAGCTATTCCACATCTTTTGAGCAGCCCGTTATTTTGAAATATAATGGGTTTGCTATTTCGACATCCCCGTATACCTTGGTCCACGAGGATTAAGGGATGTTTCAGAATAGTGCTTTATTTCAAAATTTGGTGCTGTGTAGACTATAAGCTATTTTGAAATTACCTTGAAATAAACTACGCAAATTACGTAGCTTTATTTGAGGTAAGGGTGCAGTGTGAATGCACTCTGCATGGACACACATTTACATTGCAGGTTGGTGGCCCAAGGAACCTAATTTGAATATAATACTTCTTGACAAATGCTTTACAAATAGCATCCAATTAATCAGTCAATTTCTCTAACTGATAATTGTTTTCTAACCTAAATGGATGAAACATACAACTAGTCCAACACACACTTTTTGTCTTCTTAAATGACTACATCTCCTCATGCATGGACTCTGCTTTTCTCCATTTCTACACTGGAGACTAGTCAGTATAAACCCTGAGCATTACATATATAAAACCATGAGGAACTGGGCATACTAAACAGTACTGGGAGTTTTTAGAGAGTTTAAATGACAACTGGAGTTACAGCAGAGCAGATATAGAAGAATGAGCTGTGTGGCTTGATAGTATTTCAATACATGGAGTAATTACCTACTTTTGATGGTTCCTTTGGACTGCCTCATAAGTCATTAGAGCTGGCAGATTCCCTCCAGCAATTTTCTGAATCTATGGCATTTGGGCCCCAATCTAGCAAAACAGTTAAGCGCATGTGCTTAAAACGATTTAATCGCAGAGCTGAAGGGACTTTGAGAGATCATCAAGTCCAGTCCCCTGTCCTCACAGCAGGACCAAGCACTTTCTAGATCATCCCTGACAGGTGTCTGTCCAACTTGTTCTTAAATATCTCCAGTGATGGAAATTCCACAACCCCCCTAGGCAACTTATTCCAGTGTTTAATCACCCTGACAGGCAGGAAGTTTTTCCTGACATCAAACCTAAACCTCACTTGCTGCAATTTAAGCCCATTAAAAGTCCTGTTGAAGTCTATGAGCTTAAGTGCTGGATCAGGACAGTATACTATAAGGCTATGTCTAGACTGCAAGCCTCTTTCGAAAAAGAGCGTCTAGACTGCAAGCGGAACTTTCGAAAAAGCAAGCCGCTTTTTCAAAAGAAAGCAGCGAGTGAGTCTGGATGCTCTCTTTCTAAAAAGCCCTGTTGGCATTCAAGAACGCCTTTTTTCGAAAGAGCACTTTTGAAAAAAGGCTTTCTTCCTCGTGAAATGAGGTTTACCGCCGTTGAAAGAAAAGCCGCGTTCTTTCGATTTAATTTCGAAAGAACACGGCTGTAGTCTAGACGCAGGTGAAGTTTTTTAAAAAAAGGCTACTTTTTTTGAAAAAAACCCTGAGTCTGGACACAGCCTAAATGTAAATAGCATCAAAGGAAGTTTAGAATGATCCTGAATTACTTTTGATGTTTAAGATTACTTTATCATTCAAAACATCTCCTGCAGTATCAGTTTCATGACTTTGCAACTTTTGGGTAAAAACGTTTTTAAGTGTAAATGGAGATTAAGTATAGAGCTAGAATGAATGAAGGACATACTTTATAAATGATGGATTGTACAGTGGGAAAATATCAGTTCCACTAACGCTAGTGGGAGTTTTGCTATTTACTTCAGTAGGACCATAATTTACCCAAAATGTATAAGAGCATCTAATCTCAAGCACTTTGGGCTAGGATCACTGCAGAGCTGGAACTTAATTTTGCAGTGCAAGTCTTACTTTTCAACACTGGATGGAGCAATTCCCCTGGACTTTTTTGAATATACCACATGAGAATATATAGTTATGATGCAGAAAGCTGGAGAAAGCTACAATTTATCACTTTGCTCTTTGATGCATTACAAAACGAAAACATCCACTTTGGAAAAAAAAATCAGGCAATTTCTATACAAGGATTTAGAAGCCTAAGGCTAGCATCCTATTTTTGAAAATCTTGGCCCTAAATACTAAAAATGGATTAAACTTAGAGGTGTCACTGGACTTTTGCTGTCCTTATGAAAGCATTGGATTTAAAGAGTGATGGGGTCTAATTCTTCTCTCACACAAATTCTACCCTGAGGCATCTCCATCTCCTGCTGCATCCCAGGAGAAGTGATAAACAGAACCAGGTTTGGGTTTCTTTACTTGCAGTAACATTTAGAATATTTTTCACTTTGGCATGTTTGAGAAAATCATGAACACTGGGGGGGAGGAGGGTGCAAATTTACATAGGAGTGTTTCAAAAATGGAGTGGTCTAATGGACCAGCAATGGGATATATAACACATTTCACGTGAAATATTGCCTCCAATCTTATTTAAGTTACAGGTTACCAGAGAAATGTTAGAGCCACTGTTTCAAAGGCTTTTAAAAAGATTCCACTGTAATCAGTATACTGGCAAGTTACAACTATGGCAGCAGCAGTTGGGTAGCTGGCTTACTTTTCAATCCTTTAATCTTAGCTTGGTTATATCAGACAATGCTGTCAACAAATGCCATCCCATAAAAGGTGGGCATTCTCACTTTCCATGATTAGAGCTTAAGCCTACTCATCATGGACTTCCTGAGCGATAATCAGAGTTGGGCAAACAGTCAAGTTTTCATGGTGACATTTTGTAAACTGCAGTCAAAGCTTCAGCAATACAGTGTACCCAATAGGTAGGAGAGACTGAGAATTTATTATGATCTAGCAAATATCAGCCTGGATCCTGCAGGTAAGGCCCTTTTGCTAAGAGAAAAAAGTATTTTTTCTCGTGAAACAGTGCTGGGGAAATAAATCTTTCTTTTGGTAAAGTGGAAGAATCCCCTTTCATAACAGAAAGGTTTGGTTTGGTTCTAATGATGAGCACATAGATGACACAGTATTTCTGGCCAAACATCCAAAGAACCTGTAGGCATTCCCTGGGGGTGGAGGCACAGCGTGTTTAAATATCTGCACCAGTTTTACTGAGAATGCCAAAAGCTTTGCAGTTAGGACAGTACTGGGAAAGGGGGAACAGTCTGTCAAGTTAAAGGAGCTATTTCAAAGAAAACCCTCCTAAAAAGGGGGATATATTCTGCTTGCATCTCATCAGTTGAAACAAAAGGCTCCCGTTCAGTGAAACTTTTCAGTAACATTCACTCAACTGATTTAGGGATAAATTCTATTCATTTAATCTGATGGAACTCCACACACTACATATACCTTTTAGTGGCAGATAGATTTAAAAAAAGTTAAGCCTTTTTTTTTTAAAGCTGTTGAATTTGGGATCTGTGTAAATAAAATCAGAAGAGCCTTCCTGTAAATTCATTATCCCCTTCCAAACTCTAACACAATGGGTCATATCCGCAGCTGGTGTAAATCAAAGTTGCTTTATTGAAGCCAGCTGAGTGCCTAGACAATGTTGCCTCTAATCTTTTCCATCCGTGTATGGATTTTTTCCACCCATGTGGAAAATTAAATTTATTATGTGCACTGGGGCATGTTGTGGATGTGCACTACCAGTAGCAATACATGCCACCAGCTGTGGGCACTCTGCTCATCAGTTGGATGGCATTGGAATTGCTCCTGAGCAGCTACACAAGCACTGAGCTTACAGGAACCACTGGGCCTAGCCATAGAAACCAATGAAGTTGGTGAGCACATGCAGTTGCAACTGAGTTAACAGTATGTAGGATGTGTACCTGAGGTAAATTGGCCGTTCAGTGGATGCAGATCAAATTATTTAAGCCATTCCAGACAGAACACTTAGGATACGTCTAAACTACATGGCTCCGTCGACGAAGCCATGTAGATTTGTTGTTTTGGCAAAGGCAAATGAAGCCGCGATTTAAATGATCGCGGCTTCATTTAAATTTCCATGGCTGCCGCACTGAGCCGACAAACAGCTGATCAGCTGTTTGTCCGCCCAGCGCGCTAGTCTGGACACTCCCCTCCCGACATCAAAGCCCTTTGTCGGCAGTCCCGGTAAACCTCATCCCACGAGGAATAACGGGGCTGCCGACAAAGGGCTTTGATGTCGGCAGGGGAGCGTCCAGACTAGCGCGCTGAGCGGACAAACAGCTGATCAGCTGTTTGTCAGCTCAGCGCGGCAGCTATGTAAATTTAAATGAAGCCGCGATCATTTGAATCGCGGCTTCATTTGCCTTTGCCTATGTGTCTAACGACAGAGGCATGTAGTCTAGACACAGCCCTAGTGTCCATGAAGGATACAATTCATGCCTGCCTGTGAATGGAAGAGGTTTATCCATCTTATGCAATATCTTTTTCAACGTCCATCTTTCCTCACTCCGATTTTGCTGTGCACTGCAAATATCCTGTCTCAAGTTTCTTAACTCTGGAAATATTCCCCACCAACGTTTTTCTTCTAAAGTCCTTACACATTTAAAGGGAACCTTCATTCATCTGGAAACAAATTTGAAACAAATTCTGTCACTATTTGAAGCAAACACTCCTTTACTATTGGTCTTAAATGTTTCAATCGCCCTCTGCTTGGGAAAATGCTCAATAAAACATATACCTAACAAGTTTTTTTATTGTTCATATGTCTCATGAGGTCACTGTTGGGGGGTGTAATAATCAATAGGTTTGGAATGGCCTTTTTGCATTGGTGGTTAAGGATTCAGCCACAGCAGACATTGCCCTTGGACATGTTTTTTCCTTTTGTTTTGTAGTTTGGGATGACAGGGTCTGGTTGAGACCAGTATTATGTTTTGACATATATAACCTTGCTCTCTCTCTGTTCTGTAGCCTAGGAAACCAGATAAGTATAGGGCTGCTCTACCTTGTTGTGACTCTTGCTTATCCTCATTGGATCTGCATAACATCTTTAGGGTCAACTTCCTTGTAATCTCTGATTTGTTAGCTTGTAATATAAAAGTGTTGATTTAATTAGAAAGTCTGTAAATAGTAATTAGGGGTGGGTATAATTGTATTCATTATTTGCTTATTAATATTCATAGTATGGGAGTTAACATTACTAAATAAGGCTTTAGGAAAAGTAGTGATAGACATGTGAATTAACGTACTAAAATAGATAAAAGATTTTGACTACTGCCAGGTTGTTGCCACTCAGACATTGTGTTGAATGTCCGAGGTAAATATGCATAGGAAATAAAGCTGTCCCTTTTACCCCATCCGCTCCTGGGTCGCCTGTTTCTTCTCCAACAGTCAGTACTGAACTCATATCCCTAGAGAATATCAAGCTGCACCCATAGTCTTTTGGACAAGAAATATATCTGAGGTCCTGACCTGCAGAAGGCCCATGAGAAGATTTAACCCCAATGCCCTGGTTTAAACACAGTTGCCATAACATCCCGCCATCCTAACATTTCTCAGTCGTGAGAATTCAAATTAATTACACTTCACTTTCCATCCTAAATTGTTAGGTAGCATTGCTGGGTGCTCCTAATTAGCTTCTGCCTTTGGCCCCGGAAACCAAACACTTCAGTGGTGATGAAATGGTCCTTGGGTGTAAAAGGCCAGATTCCTGCGGGAGGATCGCCTGATATGGGGAAATGGTGTAAGGGGAATGAAACTTACATTTGATTTGGAAATTAGAAGCTTTGCACTGGATGAGCTGAAACAAATTGCTGTTATGGGAAACAGGCTATTCTTGTCTGGCTGCCGCCCTGGCACATTCTCTTTTCCAGAAACCAAGCTCCATGTTACTGTGTAACAAAAGTAAATAATGACTCATTAAGTGTTCCTATGAAGAAAAGCTGAAGGCTTGCTCCACTGAAAAGAATCTGCACTAGGAAACTTGATAATGTCACCAACTCCAGCGGCAAACATTACTTGCAGAATTTATGGAACTCCTCTCTACATCAAATAGCCCGCAGTGTGCTGGAAGCATGGCCCCATATGGTTATGTGGTGTGTTCTTACTATTAAGCAAAACTTAGATTTTGATAGGCAGATTTCTCTGAAGAAAAGGGAATCTCCACATTATCTGTCTGCAAAGATAGCTTGAAAGGATCGCCCAAAGGTATAAACAGAACAGATCCTCTTGCAGTAGGGGATATATTTTAAAGACAGGTTCAGTTTCAGAAAGTTCCATTTTAATGCTGCCTGAATTTGACTGACTGTTTTGAGTCAAAATCTGTTCTTGTTAACACTGCGGTAGATCAGGTGTATCTATCTTATCTGAGCCTCATTACCATAGAATCTAAGCATCTCTCACTATGTATCTGTAGTCAACACTCCTGTGAGTTAGGGACATGTTCTTGTCCCCATTTAACAGGCGGGAAACGGAGGCAGAGAGTGGCTAAGTGACTGGCCCAGGGTCACAGAAGAAGTCTGGTATGGAGGAAGGAGTTAGGGTTACTTCTGCTAAACTTGGTAAGTCTCAACTCGGTGTTTGCTTAACCCAGGCCAACCCTATCTCGTCTTCCACTTTGTCCACCACTTGCATCCTGTCGGATATGTACATGGAAAACTCTCTGGGGGTAGGGATGGTCTTCTTTGTTATTTGCTTGCACATGGTCTAACATAATGAGGCCCTGCTTTTTGACTGAAATTCCCCAGTGCCAGCCTAATAGAAAATGGTAAGTAATAGAAACTAGTGGGAACCAGCATGAGAACAGAATCAGGCCTTTTTATGCATTGCTACCACTGACTAAATGTTTGAATACATATCCACACTATTGTAAATGGTGGGGTGTCCAGCTCTGGAATGCGGGTTCAATCAGTTATCAGAGATGAGGCCCGATTCAAAGTTCAGCTCTGTTTTTTGACTCTGGATAACTTTTGCTAAACTCAACATATTCAGATTTGCAGTTTTGCTCTGTGATCAGCTCTGCTTTCTACCTCTTCTGTAAAATATATTTGATTTTCATATAATAGATATTTAAAATAGATGTTCAAAGTATTGCTTTTTACTGTAGATTTATAACCAAATTGAATCTTCAGAAACCCTCCCTCCTCCACACTTTTTCTTATTTGCTTTAAGATCATTCTCAGACAGCCTCACAAATACCTCTTCTAGGTTCCCAAGGTGTTCTTCATCTCTGTCTCCTATGATTAGTATGCCATCCAAACACCACCCATGCAAGAATACCCTGTAATACCTGGTCTGTAGCACTCTGCCAAACAGCAGGTGCAGATGCTATTCCAAACACTAGTTTATCATCTTGAAATGCGCCTTTGTATGTTATGTGAAGTATTTTCACAATTATCATAATATTTAATCTCCATTTATAGACAGGCTTGGGCTAGATGTGTCCTGGAGAAACTCCTGTCACCATCTAATGAAGCAATCGCTCACAAGTGCCCCTTTATGGTCAAGTGTGGGTGCCTGCACACTCTCAGTTGATGTGCCTCTTCTGCATCTCTGTCCTGTGGCTGAGTCACACACCAAGGCTGCGTCTAGACTGGCATGATTTTGCGTAAATACTTTTAACTGAAAAGTTTTTCTGTTAAAAGTATTTGCGCAAGAGAGCATCTATACTGGCATGTGCCTTTGCGCAAAAGATTTGTTTTTGCACAAAAGCATCCGTACCAGTGTAGACGCTCTCTTGCGCAAGAAATTAACGTGGCTGTCTACACTGACCCTCTTGCGCAAGAGGGCTTATCCCTGAGCGGGAGCATCAGAGTATTTATGCAAGAACCACTGATTTTGTACATTACAAAGTCAGTGTTCTTGCGCAAATACTCGCGGCCAGTGTAGACGGGCGGCAAGATTTTGCGTAAAAACAGCCGCTTTTGTACAAAATCATGCTGGTCTAGATGCAGCCCATGTGTGAACAACCACCGCCTTACAGGATTTACCTTTAACAGGGGTCCATCTCCAAGCCCATTTGCTTAGCCTGTTCGCCACTCAGATGGAGAACAGTGTCCCTAGGGCTTCCCCTCCTGGAAACAGCTTCCTCGTCCTTGTCAGGGCTTTATCTCAGAGGCCCAGTATAGTCCATCAGCCTCACTAAGCTCACCGCACAGAGTTGCCCACAGTGCTGCTGCTCCTTTATAAGCCAGTCTCCACACCTTGAGGTCTTCAGCGGTACTGACTACTGTGTGGTCCTGCAGCTCCTTTTCTAGGGCCTTCCTGGCCCCTGTGTGGCTTCAGAGAAAGTGGCCACACTAGCCTGCTTGGAAGACTACTCTATTGTCTTTTTGGGGCAGGACCACAAGGCCTCTGATGGGGAGGGGGACGACTCAGGTCTTGTCTACCATGTTGCAGGCAAATGCACAATTTGTTTTAGGTAAAGAATATTGAGTCACTTGCAGTCCTGACAGTCCTATTCTTTGGAACAACTGGCACTTTGGGTGCTCCATTAAGTCCATCTAACCTCAGATACAAATTCCAGAATCCTGTAAGTGCTGAAATTCTGCCTTTAGGATTATATTGTAAAAGGTCCTGGAAACATTTTGCTAAATTGTGCAATTGCTCTCTCTTCAAGCATAATTTTTACTTTCATATGTTTTAAGGCTCTGATGTAATCCTGAGACACATCAGCTGCCTTGTCCACAAAAATTCAGCTAATTTTAGTTTTGCAGTTGAGTTCCTAATTTCTTTTTAAACTTACAGACATTTTACCCTGTGTCAGTACAGCTGAATCTGTGTCAGCTGTTCTCTATAAAACAGTGCATGATAGTTTGCTAGAGATTTAGCTGCTGCTTACAGTTCTGGTGAGTGCAGATTTCCCCTGTATGTTTTAGAAGCACTGAGGTTCTATGCAGTTTCATCTCTCTAAGCAGTCTTTGATACCTCTGCTGTAAGAATACAGAAACAGTAGACCCTGTATCAAACCCCTCCCCCATTTAAATTTTACTCCAACTTGGAAAAAAAATCCACATTCATTTGTTGTTTAAATTAAACTCAAGAGCTACAAAGAAGCTATAGAAATCCCAGTAGACTATGTGATCAGCTACATACTGATACATCTGCAATCCCATGGCAGTATGTGCTCTAATTTCTTGCCTTTCTTTCCTTTTCTACAGGGTTTTTTTCTGGAACCAACTATCATCTGCACTGTGTGACTGTTTCCCACAATGAAAGCACACACTTGGGTGTTGGCCATGCTGTGCCTCTGGCTTGACCCTCAGTTTATTTGTTGCCAAGATCACATCATGCTGTTGCAGATTCCTGGTATCTTAAGCAGCTGTCTCCATTGATGCAGCAGTTTCTAGTGAATATTTTAAGGTTAAATCAGCCTCAGTCACCAGCTAGTTTTGGATTGCTTCATTTTGCATAGTGCACACTCACTGGTCCCTTAAGTTAGCCCAGAAGCTCTGCAGAATGGCAATGATCTGTTAGGGTATGTCTACACTGCAAGCTTCTTTCGGAATACGTTTTTCCAGAAGCTATCTTCCAGAAAAGATATCTGATATCCCTGTTCTCAGGGCAATAAGGCCTAGTGGTCACTGTCACCAAATGAGCAGGTTACTCAGTGCTATTGGCCGAGTTTCCTTTTCAGTTTCACTAGGTCTTTGCAGTCACTTGGCTTTCTGTCATGAGGATTCTATTTTGTTGCCCGTGCTGTGTCTTTTGCACTTTACACAGTATGTAAAATACGAAGGAACAAGATGGGCATGGGAGGATATGTTCCAAGTAATCATATTTATGAGGTATTGTCACAGGGTGGGTACACCCAGCCCACTCAGAGGCAGGGGGGTAGGCCGTTAAGGCCCCTCAAAGAGTGCTCCACCTCATGTGCATCTCAGTCCTTTCGGCTCAGGCCCAATCACTGCACCCTGTCTCCCACAATGTAGTCCTGCCTAGTGGCCACAGACAGTAAAACTCCCCTTCTCAACAGGTAGCGGGGCCCAGTGGCCACAGTCCCTTCCCTCAGGGCCATAAGGCCTAGTGGCCTGTATCAATAATTAGTCCGTTCCCTTAGGGCAGTGAGGCCTCGCGGCCTAAGTCCATAGTAACATTGCCTGTTCTCAGGGCAATAAGGCCTAGTGGTCACTGTCACTAATCACTGTTGTGGCGCGCCCCCCCTCCCCCGGGATTAATGGGGTGGGGTAGGGAGACTGGGCCCTCCTTCTCCACTGGGTCCCTGCCCAGGTCCCTGCTAGTGGTGGGCTTGTCCCACCACTAGCTCAGTGGGGAATCCCCAAAACATCTTGGGGATTTATCTCCCTGCCCTAGGCTACTTCCTACCAACCAGACTCACAGCAGTTGGCATCTTCAGCACTTTTGTCTAAACTGGTGGCTTCTCGGGCCATTCCCCACTGACTGGCCTCCGCGGTTCGGTCTGTCCACAGCTCTTCCTCCAGAGCTCTGGCAGCAGCCCCTGCTCCCGAAGAGACCTACTAACTTCAAGTCTAAGGATTCATAGTAACTGGCAAAATCTGTCAGATGAGTTAAGGAGTTGATTATGAGTGGGGAATGAAGTACAGGTTGGACCTCACTGGTCCAGCACCCTCAGGGCCTGAGCAGTCCCGGATGAGGGAATTTGCTGGACCAGGTCCTGCCTCCAGCCCCCTCAGACTGCGGCCCCTCCCTGCCATCAGCTCCTTCAGCCCTGCTGCCGGCCAGGTGACACAGCTGCCCAGGCCCCTCTACCATAGCTGCTGTCACAGCACCACTGCCACCATGACAGCCGTGGCCCTCGCCTTGCCACCACAGCACCGTTCCTGCTGTCGGATGGCACGCCACCCCGACTGAGCTGCCACCCTGCCACGGCCCCAAATGGGATTTCCCTTCTGGGCTGCCACAGCCTGGCCTTCCTGCCAGTGTGCTTTGTCCCCACTGCTAGGCTGGCACTCATGGGCTTCCTCTGCCATGCTACCAGGGCCCCACTACTGCTGCCAGTCTGAGTGCCTGGCCCTGCTACCACCAGCCTTGCCTTTCCCGGGCTCTCAGCTGCTGGTCCTCCCACCCTGGGGCTCTCTCATTCAGCAGTACTGCCAGACAAGAGAGTCCCGGATCAAGGAGGTGCAACCTGTCGTGAATATTTGAAACTCTTTTAGATAAGGGACTTTCAGGGGGAGGGGAAATGATCTTTGCTGTGTGGAAAGAAAATTCATCAATAACACTGAGTGATAATTTAGGGTGTTCAAGACCAAGAGACATCTATACATTAACACCGTGGAATAAAAACCATGCTTGGGGGTGGTGCGTGGTTAAACTGGAAGACTGCTGTGTAAACATTCCAACAGGCCCCTCTTAATGGACACTGCCAGACAGAAATGATTGATAGGTGATTGCTATTATTGGTTTGTTTTCAAAGACAACCTTTTAAGACACCATCAGACTATAACCCAATTCATTCCAGTGTAATAAGGCTTTATGACATGCAAAGGAGAGGAGAAAGAGAGCACATCCATCTGAAATACAGTGTATTCCAAGACATTCCCCAGTCCATGCTAGTACCCATGTTCCCTGTAAGCTGTGTGCTTGGGCAACCAATCAGGAGAGATTCGAATGCTGCCCAGCTGGTTATAGCCCGCAGCCAGCAGCACATGTTTCTATTGGTGGTGCACATCTGCATATGCTTTGGTAAGCATAGTAAAATTTATTCTGCACATGGATAGAAAAAAGTAGAGGGAACATTGGCCAGCGTAGTTAGCCAATGAAAAAAATCATGCTTTGACGACCAAGTCCTGAAATAACAGAGCCCAACCAAGGGCTCAATCTTATAACCCTTATTCTGATACAGAGTGCTCACCCTTGTTGATAAGCCTGTTGA
This sequence comes from Pelodiscus sinensis, assembly GCF_052426305.1. NCBI lineage: Eukaryota > Metazoa > Chordata > Testudines > Trionychidae > Pelodiscus > Pelodiscus sinensis. The sequence continues at coordinate 113,241,520 of NC_143056.1, read as the reverse complement.
TTTCTACCCATGAGGACTACTTGCATGAGAAAAACGTGCATGATTCAGGCTTTCCGGATCAGGCCCAATTTAGTCTTCTCCAATTTAGTTTGCTTCCACGTATCAAGTCTTAGACATGGCTGAGAGCATTTCTGTGGCAAAAAAAAAAAAAGCCTGGCTAATAGAAGTTGCGGGACACAATGTATGCCCATGTTGCGTAATTCTTGTCAGCGCTACCTCTGCACCATGTGGGAGAGTGCCTTTGTCACTGCTTTCATTCAGTTTCACTCAATTACAGAGTATTCTTTCCCTCAGCACACAGGCAGATGGAAACTGATGCCTAGAATCTGAAGCTCATTCTTTTTTATTGAGATCATATCAAGCCTGTTTCCCAAAACAATCCAGCTTTGTTGGAATATATACAGAATAAAGACACTTGTTGTTTGTGTCCTGTTTTCACTGTCATACATCCTACCACAGAAGTAAAAGGCAGGTACCTAAGAACTAAATGCCCTCCTACGTTACACTTCCATTTAAGTGAATGAAGTTATGACAGTTCACTCCCGCTAAGGCTTTGCTTCTTAGCATATTCTGCTGGTATGCATTGGTTGTTTCAAAGGAGTTGTGCCAATTTATCCTAGTAGAGAAGTTGACCCAGTGTGGCTCTGTCAATTCGAGGAAATAAAGAATGGCATTTAAACATAGTTGATAAGGACAGCTAAGAACATCAAACTTCGCAACATTAAAAAAACCAACCAGCATGCAAATATCTCTATTAAGGGTCCCCTCAAAGATTGTTGCAAAGATTGACCAGTCAGACAGGAAATCCCTAACTTTCATCTGTAGGTTGCTATTTAGGTTAAGCTAAATCCTTCTGGAAGAATGCAGTATATACTTTAGGTATGTATCTATATACTTAGATGCAGAAAGAACTTCCAACCCCCAGGAATCCTGCATTCCTCTTCTTTCAGTAAGCTATCACTCACGTAAAGTGTAAGAGAAACCAGCTAAGCCCACGGGGGGGATAGAACTATTTTAAGTAATAGCGTCTGACACCAGAGGAGCATGAAATTCAGTCCTGCCATAACTGAAATGCCTAACCCCCTCAAAAAAAAAGTTTATAATCTGAACTTTTCCAATGGCTTTACAGATTGTGAAGTGGAGAACCTGGCTTGCTACTTTAGATATCAATAAATTAGCCACAGAGACAAGTCAATTTGTTTAAATTGTATTTTGCCTAAGGATATGGCGGTGACATGAGTTATTTCATATCTTGGCAGGTTGATTGTAGTCGGCATGAAGGTACCTGATTTACCACTGCATGGTTGGTGGAGACTACTGCTGAATGTTTCATATGAAGCTACAGGAGCACCAGGAGAAGTGTTCTGATATTTGCAGAGATTAGAGCTGCCAGTATCACAGTTGTGTGTGCACATGTATCTCACACAGACCTGGGTCCGATATTTAAATGAAATATTTAGAAAGGGAAAATTACAATAATTCTTGGCACTCAAACAGACATTGGACCAAGCTGAAATTCTACTAAGGCTACTTTGCATCACTCTGGTGGCATAAAGCTCCCTTAAAGCATCTGTACGGGAATTGGTCTACAAGATCTAGACCATTATTTTAGCTTTTTCTGTTTTTCCCTCACCACCATCCCACGCTCTTACGAAAGATTGGAACAACACTCGATACAAATTAAGACCAGTATCACACTTGACAGACTACCAAGAGAAAACAAGCCAGCCATTTAATAAGAATAGCCCACCAAGAAAGACCAGCATCACACTTGACGGACTACCAAGAGAAAACAAGCCAGCCATTTAATAAGAATAGCCCACCAAAAGACCCTCCTGATCAAGCCACCTTCTGCCCTAGTGCACAAACATTTGGCAGACCACTGGTTTGTAACCTATCATTTAAATCAGCATCTGTACCCAACGACTGGAAGATAGCTAACGTAACGCCAATATTTAAAAAGGGCTTTAGAGGCGATCCTGGCAATTACAGACCCGTAAGTCTAATGTCAGTACCAGGCAAATTAGTTGAAACAATAGTAAAGAATAAAATTGTCAGACACATAGAAGAACATAATTTGTTGGGCAAAAGTCAACATGGTTTCTGTAAAGGGAAATCATGTCTTACTAATCTATTAGTAAGGGGGATCCAGTAGATAAAGTATACTTAGATTTCCAGAAAGCCTTTGACAAGGTCCCTCACCAAAGGCTCTTATGTAAATTAAGTTGTCATGGGATAAGAGGGAAGATCCTTTCATGGACTGAGAACTGGTTAAAAGACAGGAAACAAATGGTAGGAATAAATGATAAATTTTCAGAATGGAGAGGGGTAACTAGTGGTGTTCCCCAAGGGTCAGTCCTAGGACCAATCCTATTCAACATATTCATAAATGATCTGAAAAAAGGGGTAAGCAGTGAGGTGGCAAAGTTTGTAGATGATACTAAACTGCTCAAAGGTAGTTAAGACCAAAGCAGACTGTGAAGAACTTCAAAAAGATCTCACCAAACTAAGTGACAGGGCAACAAAATGGCAAATGAAATTTAATGTGGATAAATGTAAAGTAATTCACATTGGGAAAAATAACCCCAACTATACATATAATATGATAGGGGCTAATTTAGCTACAACTAATCAGGAAAGAGATCTTGGAGTCATCGTGGATACTTCTCTGAAGACGTCCACGCAGTGTGCAGCGGCAGTCAAAAAAGCAAACAGGATGTTAGGAATCATTTAAAAAGGGATAGAAAATAAGATGGAGACTATCTTATTGCCCTTATATAAATCCATGGTACGCTCACATCTGGAATATTGAGTACTGATGTGGTCTCCTCATCTCAAAAAAGATATACTGGCATTAGAAAAGATTCAGAGAAGGGCAACTAAAATGACTAGGGGTTTGGAATGGGTCCCATATGAAGAGAGATTAAAGGGACTGGGACTTTTCAGCTTGGAAAAGAGGAGACTAAGGGGGGATATGAAAGAGGTATATAAAAGCATGAGTGGTGTGGAGAAAGTGAATAAGGAAAACTTATTTACTTGTTCCCATAATATAAGAACTAGGGGCCAACAAATGAAATTAATGGGCAGCAGGTTTAAAACAAATAAAAGGACGTTTTTCTTCACACAGCGCATAGTCATTCTGTGGAACTCCTTGCCTGAGGAGGCTGTGAAGGCTAGGACTATAACAGGGTTTAAAAGAGAACTACAGTAAACTTCCAATAATACAGCACCTTTAGGACCCAGGGGGTGCCGGATTATCAAATATGCCGGAGTACCAGAAGGGGTCTATGAGGGGTCGGGGGGGGGTTGGGGGTCGGTGGGGAACTGCAGAGTGCGGCGCTGCAGGACCAACCTGGCAGCACCCCAGCTGCTCTGCCCCTGGCTTTCCCAAGTTAGCCGCTGCTGAACCTGACCAGCGGCTGACTTGGGGAAGCCAGGGGCAGAGCAGCTGGGGTGCTGTCAGGTTGGTCCCACAGCGCCACCCCTCACCTGAGTGGCGCTGCGGGACCAACTCGGCAGCACTCCAGCTGCTCTGTCCCCGGCTTCCCCAAGTCAGCAGCTGGTCAGTTTCAGCAGCAGCGGACTTGGGGAAGCTGGGGCAGAGTAGCTGGGGTGCTCTGCCCCAGGGCTTCCCCAAGTCCACCACTGCTGAAACTGTGACAACGGGGGCAGAGCAGCTCCAGTTGTCTGGCTGGCTGGAGCACTTCCGGGTTCCAGTTGGTGGCGGATTATCAGGAGTGCCAGACCACTGGATGCTGGACAAATTTGGAGGTTAAGTGCATAAATAGCTATTAGCCTGTATGGGTAAGGAATGGTGTCCCCAGCCTCTGTTTGTCAGAGGGTGGAGATGGATGGCAGGAGAGAAATCTCTTCATCATTACCTGTTCGATTCACTCCCTCTGGGGCACCTGGCATTGGCCACTGTCGGCAGACAGAGTACTGGACTGGATGGACCTTTGGTCTGAGTGACCCAGTATGGCCATTCTTATGTTCTTAAGTCAACAGATGTTTTGCTGTTGGACTTCAAGGAAGCAGGATCAGGCCCAAGGTTACAGGGCAAGCTTGTGTCAAGCCAAAAAGGGAAACCAAACTTCCTTTCACCTAGGCCTGTCCTTTAACCCCTTGTGTTATTCCCCACCATTTAACACATAATATTCACTCAATACATGGGGGAATATATTCAGATTGGTGCACAGGGCTCTGTTACAGGCAGTCCCCGGGTTACGTACAAGATAGGGACTGTAGGTTTGTTCTTAAGTTGAATCTGTATGTAAGTCGGAACTGGCGTCCAGATTCAGCCGCTGCTGAAACTGACCGCCAGTTCTGACTTACATACAGATTCAACTTAAGAACCCCAAGCGTCCCCAAGTCAGCTGCTGCTGAAACTGATCAGTGGCTGATTCCAGGAAGCCTGGGGCAGAGCAACTCTGCCTTGGGCTTCCTGTAGTCAGCGCTGGTCAGTTTCAGCAGCGGCTGACTTGGGGACGCCTGGGGCAGAGCAGCTGGGGTGCTGCTGGGTTGCTCCAGTAGTACTGCTCCTCACTCCTTGGTGCTACTGGACCAACCCAGCAGCACCCCAGCTGCTCTGCCCCAGGCGTCCTGATTCAGCCACTGCTGAAACTGACCAGCAGCGGCTGAATCAGGACCTGGGGCAGAGCAGCTGGGGTGCTGCCGGGTTGGTCCAGTAGTGCCCAGAGCGACGCTGCAGGACCAATCGGCAGCGCCCCAGCTGCTCTGCCCCAGGGTCCACAACAAAAGCCTGGTCTGCTGGGGGGGGGCACACTAGCTGCGCCCCCCCCCCCCAGCAGACCAGGGACACGGGGAGCAGAGCCGCAGCGGCAACGGGGTGCCGCGCCTCTGAGGCTTTGCTCCGGCAAAGTCTCAGAGGCGCGGGACCCCGCCGCGGCTGCGGCTTCAGTCCCGGTGCCTGTGGTCTGCTGGGGACCGTCTCCAGCAGACCAGGGGCACCGGGACTGAAGCCGCAGCAGCGGCGGGTTCCCGCGCTTCTGAGACTTTCAGAGCAAAGCCTCAGAAGCGCGGGAACCCGCCGCTGCTGCGGCTTCAGTCCCGGTGCCCCTGGTCTGCTGGAGACTGTCTCCAGCAGACCAGGGGCACCGGGAGCAGCTTATGAACGGGGCTTTCTCGCCCCGGAGCTCGCAGGCAGCAATCCACCACCTCGACCTCCGGGGCGAGAAAGCCCTGTTCGTAAGTGCGGATCCGACATAAGTCGGATCTGCGTAAGTCGGGGACTGCCTGTATTCACAAATTCAACACACTGTTTAACAATGGACGTGATCTTTATACTCCATACTAGGAATATCAAAGATACATCATGCTAAAAATGTTCCCCATTATAAATAATACTTATTAGACATGCAGCTAGAATAAAACTGTAGTTTACTTCAGAGCTATATTCAGCTGATGTATAGATCATGAGTCACTGAGCTTGCTTTTATAAAATGAATGTGCAGTTACTGGAAGACAGAGGGACGGGCCCTCAGATGGCATATATAGTCAAATCTATTGAGGTAAAGGGCACTGTGACAAAGGATACAATTGGTCCTTATCCTTTGGGATGCTATTCATAAAATCATGTAAAATCATTGTACTGAATTTTTCTTTTATATGTAATTGTTCTCAAACTACAGCTATTCAGCTAGAGAAAGAATAAGCTCAGTGCGAAAATAGAGTTAAGCATATTTAAAAAAATGTTTCCTCCAAAATGAATGAGGGTCAGAATTAATTTGCTATCCGGAACAAATCTATAGACAATAGAATTTGGAGAGTAGGGATGATCAATTCTTTCAGTCAATCAACATACAAGAAATGTACGCATTGGGTCACAGAAACAGTCTGTTGTTCTAATACCCAACATCCAGCCTTCCCCACCATATTCACATGTCAGTCAAATGACTAATAGGGTTAATGCTGCCAATAAAAAGCAGCATACTGCTGAAGACAGATGATTAGCACAACAGGAAATGTTCATTTTACTGTCTCTGTGCTGTGTGTAATTCATTGAGATTTCTACCAGTGCCATTCAAATGAGACTTTAAAAACTTCATGTCTGACAGGTGAAAGGATAGGGAAGGTAAAGAAAGATTCTCCTGTTTGTTAGGGACAAAAAAGGCCTTCTTGCATTCATATTGACATTCAGATGTCTTTCAAAGTATGCTGTAAATTCAAGTGAACATTAGCTGAATATCGATATTGATATTCGTTCCTTTGAAAGTTGAGACATAAGAAAGACGAGAAGTGTAACACAAACTGCAGATATGTAGAGATTATAAGTGATGAAACAACCCAGAAGTCTACACCACAGTTCAACGGCCCCTTAGTCTAAGCCCCATGAAGCCAAGTCAGCTGACATAGGCCAGCCGTGGTTTTTAGCTGCACTGTGGACATACCGTGACCAATTCACCCTCTTTTTTAAATTTCCACAAATGCAAAGGGGAGAAATAAAACAGGGGGTTTATTTCCCAAGAGCTGTTTTTAATCATCCCCTTTTCTTTCCAAAGCTCCGCCCTTTTTATATCTGTGTTTTGTTCCCTTGTTCCTCTATGTGCAAGTTGAGAGTTTAACATCAGATGGAAGGTGGTGTAATGGGAAATTCTCTTATGGATGTAACTAGTGTGGGTTAAAAAAAACAAAACTAAAAACCAAAAACCTACCAAATGGAAAGAAACCAAACCCTCAACCCCTTTTCTCCAAAAGGCAATCAGAAGAATTCTCTACTCCTGATCACACTTGTAGAAAGAATTTTTAATTGTTTACTTTTTTAGCCTCTTCTGTTAAATAACTGTAGTGAGAAATCATATGTTAAAATGAATCATGATGGTTTTCTATTTGTGTAGAGAATTTAACAGTACTTTTGCTGGGAAGAGCAATATGATCTTTGATTCTGAGAAATTATTTTAAGTGGAGGCTCTTAGGCCCTGGACACTGGAATGGTACCTCTGCTCTGGAACACAGAAGCCATTATGAAAATGCAAAGCAGTTGGTCAGCATCATATGCATAAAACAGCACCTACATTGCAAACCTCTAAAATGACATACAACACTAAGGGTATGTCTACACTACAAAGTTCATTCGAAGTAATGGGCGTTAGTTCGAATTAACTTTGATAGGCGCCTCACTAGTGCTCCGCTAGTTCGAACTTAATTCAAACTAGCGGAGCGCTTAGTTCGAACTAGGTAAACCTCATTCCACGAGGACTAAGCCTAGTTCGAACTTACTAGTTGGAATTAAGGGGTGTGTAGCCCCTTAATTCGAACTAGTGGGAGGCTAGCCCTCCCCAGGTTTCCCTGGTGGCAACTCTGGCCAACACCAGGGAAACTCTACTGCCCCCCTCCCGGCCCCGGACCCCTTAAAGGGGCACGGGCTGGCTACGGTGCCCGTGCCAGGTGCAAGCCTGCCAGCACCCAGCCAGCAGACCCTGCACCTGGCATGCCTCGAGCCAGCCACCCGATGCCCCAAGCCCTCCCCCTCTTCCCGGGACCAGGCTGGCGGCTCCCGGGAGCTTGCCCGGGACCGTAAGAGGCGGGCACTCGCCTGATCTAATGCGGACATCGTGGACCTTGTCCACGACCTCCGCACTAAGCACAGGAAAGTGTCCATCTAGGGCAGGAGAGCTGCCAGCCTGGCCACCCAGGAGCAGGTGTGCATGAAAATCAAGGTGGTCCACTGAGACCCCCGACCGTGAGCCCTGAGCTTAGAATGGCCGTACTGGGTCAGACCAAAGGTCCATCTAGCCCAGTAGCCTGTCTGCCGACAGCGGCCAACCCTGGGGACCCTGGAGGGGATGGACCGAAGACAGTGTCCAAGCCATTTGTCTCGTGCCATCCCTCTCCAGCCTTCCACAAACTTTGGGCAGGGACACCACTCCTACCCCATGGCTAATAGCACTCCATGGACCCAACCTCCATGAATTGATCTAACGTCTCTTTAAACTCTGTTCTAGTTCTAGCCTTCACAGCTTCCTGCAGCAAGGAGTTCCACAGGTTGACTCTTTGCTTTGTGAAGAACAACTTTCTGTTACTAGTTTGAAGCCTGCTACTCATTCCTTTCCTTTGGTGTCCTCTAGTATTTCTATTATGGGAACTAATGAAGAACTTTTCTTGATGCACCCTCTCCACCCCACTCATGCTTTTATAGACCTCTATCCTATCCCCCCTCAGTCTCCTCTCTTCTAAACTGAAAAGTCCCAGTCTCTTTAGCCTCTCTTCATATGGGACCTGTTCCAAACCTCTGATCATTTTAGTTGCCCTCCCCTCTCCCACCCTCTCTCTTCTCCTCTCCCACCTCCTTTTCCCAGTCTCCCTGAGTTTTGTTCAATAAAGAGAGATTCTATTTTTTACCACACGTTTTCTTTATTTTGTACATCAGGAAGGGGGGCTAGGGAAGGGTAAGTGGAAGGAGGTGAGGGGGGAATGGGGTACGAGCCCCTGATGGGGAGGACTGGGCTGGCTCTGCGGGCTTCTGGGGGTGGAAGCTCTCCTGCAGCCCCCCAATTGCTCTCTCTCCCCAGATGACAGCCTGCGGCAAGTGCAGCCAGTCTGATGGCCGAGTGCTGTGATGTGCCCAGTGTGGGCACTCAGGGCACTACAAGCCAGGACTGCTTTGCAAGCGGGGCACCCCTGAGAACTGTCTGTCCAGGTTGGGGGTCGGGTCCCTTTAAGCACAGCCCTCGGCTAGCCTGAGACAGCAGCTCCATGCTCTAAGTCCTCATCTGATGCCCTGCCGGCACTGCTTCCGGCCATTCTTAAGCATGGTTCAGGGTCCACTTAATGTGGACATGCTAGTTCGAATTAACAAAACGCTAATTCGAACTAGTTTTTTAGTCTGGATGCGTTAGTTCAAATTAGCTTAGTTCGAATTAACTAATTCGAACTAAGTTAGTTCGAATTAGCGCTGTAGTATAGACATACCCTAACATAAAGTGAAGGTCATTCATGGTCGGCACTGAATACACACACACACACACTCCATTACTGTCAAATCTCTCCTCCTCGCGCCCGTCTATGAGCAGATGTCCCTGCTAACCAGAATTGTGTCTGTCTCACTGCAAGACCCCAAAACAATTTGGACTTTTAATTTGCTTCTCCAAATCAAGTTTTGCCCTGTTTGTATTTGCTCCAAGCAGTTTTGTGATAGGAATGCATGTATCACTCCATGGCAGGAATAGATTGACCTACTTCCATAGGAGCAAATTCTGTCTGCAATTACATCTATCTTCATGGTCCTCTGGAATGATGCAGCCTTTTGATGGAATTTATTAACCTAACCTACAAAATTCCATTGCAATGTTTTAACTCCTTATTAACTGCTGCAAGGTGGTTTGACAGTTCTAGAGAAGAAACATTCTAAAAGATTTTTGGAGTAATTTTTATAGAATCCTATTGGCCTTACACCAGTTTAGTAATAGAATATTTCCCATGCATCTCATTGCTGTCAAGCTGGCACCAGTAGGGTTGCTTTGGTGGAAATAAGACCAGTTTGTGGCCTGTATTGTGCTAATCAGTCCTCCTCTGGGGTTGCATAACACAAAATAACTATTTACAAGAAGATAGCAAAGACAATGAACAAACATGACTAAGGCTTCTCCATCTAAAGTCTGCGATACTTTCTAATGAAACCCGTTTCCCTGGCTCAGAACTCAAAGAATAAACATCCCTTGCCTTTTGGACACCCTTCCTTGTGAGGGAAATTTCCATTAGTAGGACATTAGTAGAGTATGTTCCTTGGCTGCCTCCCATTTTCAGATAAGTGTTACTTGCTGGTTAGCTAGAGTCTCAGAGGCGGGACTAAGCAACAGTACCACTAGCTCTTACAGTTTTCTTCCTTCACTACCTATTCAAAGCTTGAGAATGCAGGGGGGTTATCAGGAAGGTGAAAGCGCAATTGGAATTGCAATTTGCAAGGGATGTGAAGGATAACAAGAAAGGTTTCTATAGGCATGTTAGCAAGAAGAAGGTGATCAGAGAGGGTGTGGGACACCTACTGGATGAGGGCAATGACAGATGATGTGGGGAAAGCTGAAGTACTTAATGCATTCCTTGCCTCTGTCTTCACGGACAAGGTCAGCTCCCAGACGAATGCGCTAAGTGACACAATAATGGGACGAAGGTGGACAGCCTTTGGTGGGAAAAGAACAGGTTAGGAACTACTTACAAAAGCTAAACGTACATAAATCCATGGGTCCAGACTTAATACATACGAGGATACTGAGGGAGTTGGAAAATGTCATTGTGGAGCCTTTGGCCATTATCTTTGAACAGTCGTGGAGATCAGGAGAGATCTCGGATGATTGGAAAATGGCAAATGTAGTGCCCATCTTTAAGAAAGGGAAGGACGACGACCCAGGGAACTATAGGCCAGTCAGTCTTACCTCAGTCCCTGGAAAAATCATGGAGGGGATCCTCAAGGAATCCATTTTGAAGCACTTGGAAGATGGGAAGGTGATCAAGAATAGTCAGCATGGATTCATGAAGGGCAAGTCGTGCCTGACCAATCTGATTAGCTTCTATGATGAGGTAACTGGCTTTGTGGATATGGGGAAGTCAATGGATGTGATATACCTTGACTTTAGCAAGGCTTTTGATACGGTCTCCCACCATATTCTTGCCAGCAAGTTAAGGGAAAGTGGATTGGATAAATGGACGATAAGATGGATAGAAAGCTGGCTGGAAGGTCGGGCCCAGCGGGTAGTGATCAACGGCTCGATGTCAGGATGGCACTCAGTTTCTAGCGGAGTGCCCCAAGGTTCGGTTCTGGGACCGGTTTTGTTCAACATCTTTATTAATGACCTGGATGAGGAGATGGATTGCACCCTCGGTAAGTTTGTGGATGACACTAAGCTAGGTAGACATGCTGGAGGGCAGGGATAGAGTCCAGAGTGACTTAGACAAATTGGAGGATTGGGCCACAAGAAATCTGATGAGGTTCAACAAGGACATGTGCAGAGTTCTGCACTTGGGATGGAAGAATCCCAAACATTGTTATAGGCGGGAGACCAATTGGCTAAGTAGCAGTTCTACAGAAAAGGACCTGGGGATTACAGTGGATGAGAAGCTGGACATGAGTCAACAGTGTGCCTTTGTAGCCAAGAAGGCTAATGGCATATTAGGTTGCATTAAGAGGAGCATTGCCAGTCGATCTAGAGATGTGATTATTCCTCTTTACTTGGCTCTGGTGAGGCCACATCTGGAGAATTGTGTCCAGTTCTGGGCCTCCATTTACATGAAGGATGTGGATGCATTGAAGAGGGTCCAGCAGAGAGGCAACCAAAATGATTAGGGGGCTGGAACATATGACCTACGAGGAGAGGCTGAGGGAGTTGGGTCTATTTAGTCTGCAGAAGAGAAGAGTGAGGGGGGATTTGATAGCAGCCTTCAACTTCCTGAAGGGAGGTTCCAAAGAGGCTGGAGAAAGGCTGTTCACAGTAGTGATGGATGGCAGAACAAGGAACAATGGTCTCAAGTTGTGGTGGGAGAGGTCCAGGATGGATATTAGGAAAAACTATTTCACTAGGAGGGTGGTAAAGCACTGGAATGGGTTACCTAGGGAAGTAGTAGAGTCTCCATTCCTAGAGGTGTTTAAGTCTTGGCTTGACAAAGTCCTGGCTGGGTTGATTTAATTGGGATTGGTCCTGTCTTGGGCAGGGGGCTGGACTTGATGACCTTCTAATGTCTCTTCCAGCTCTATGGATCTATGAAAGCAGTAGTTCTGTCCATGAATAATGAATCATGAAAGCAGTCAATGGGACTAGAAAACAGAGTCAATACTTATCTTGACTTGTCAAATGTCCCTGCCCTAATGTTATCTTAGCACAACTGCACAGTTTATGAGCATGGAAATCAAGATAAGCTCTAATTTTACTGAAGCTAGAATTTACAGTGTTAGGGCCTGATCCTGCTCACGTGGAGGTCAAAGGCAAAACTCCCACTCATTTCTATAGAAGCAGGCTGAGAGCCCTACCTTCCCAAGTTAAATCTCGAAATTAACTGACTTAGTCACTATCCTTCCTAGGATTTAACCCAAAGTTAGTGCTATGAAACTGCTTGTTTCAAATAAATTAATTGGTATTTCAGTTTGTAACCCCCCAAGGAGATTACCTAGATTCCTGGGGTTCTGTCTGCTGGCAGCTCAGGGAGAGGCACGCTGTTCCTGGCAGGGAGGGGGAGCCAAGGCAAACTCAGAGTCTGCCCAGCAACAAATAGGGAGTGAGATGCCCCTCCCAGAGGTACCTCCAACGTAGCACCCCTATCCACCCGATTACCTTCTTAAATGCCACTCTGCCTACAGGTTTCGGTGGACAGGCTGAGTTCTTCTGGGTCCTGCCACCCACTCAGCAGGCTGTATCTTCTTTCTTTTTTCCTATGAATTTATTTGGTGGTGCCTTCACCCCCCTCACTCCTTCCTGGCAGGGTCACCAGGGCAGTTTGGTAGGAAAATTCTACCACAGGGTAATCCCCACTTAGTTACCCCACTTACTCCAGACTTCAAAAAATAACACAAACACATACAATATATTCAACACAATACAGGCAGTCCCCCGGGTTACGTACAAGATAGGAACTGTAGGTTTGTTCTTAAGTTGAATTTGTATGTAAGTCGGAACTGGTACATATTTGGGGGGGGGGGACAGGGATCTGGAGTTAGGTGGAAAAGACCCTGATTCTCATACAACTTCCTTATTCTAAGAAAAACATATACTGTTTTGATATGAAGGTTTTTTTGGTTGATATTTTAATTAAAAATTGATCATAAGTTTCAGTGTTTCATGCTATATCCAAATCTTCCTTTTGGGGTACCTGAAAGATCCCAGTTATTCATTTAATAGTCAGAATCTTTGTTTTTTATAACTAAAAAAAGTTTATTCAATGCATATTACTGTTCCAAATAGAATTTGCTACAGATGGTTCAGTGAAATGGGTATTAAGTGTAATCAATAGTCATTGGAGAGCACAGTGAAATATTGATACAATCAAAGCTGTTGTTGTATTCTGCTAAGCAGAAAATGGAAATCCCTTCCTGTGAAGTGTGTGTGTGAATTTATCCACAGGATTAATTTTAAAGAAAAATTCTGTGTTGGGAACAGGAGTTTAGCCACAGGTGGGTCCTCATTGTCCACTCACCCACTTTGCAACTAGACCCATCCCCTCGGGGCTTACCCTGCTCCGCTCCAGCCAGGGTGTGGGGTTGGGACTTATCCCCTCTTCCCTTCTGTCCTGCTCCTCCCCATTCTTGCCCACCCAAACCACTGGGTAATTTTTCAGCTTCACCTCTGCCAGGCTGGAAGGGACTTGTTAATTTCACGTGACGCTAACAAGATACTTGCAGCTCTAGTGCTGAAGAGGGAAAGAGCTGTTGCTCCCAAGGTGGGGGCTGTGTTGGGCCTTTCCTCCATCAGGGACAGGGAAGGAGATGGAAGTTGACATCAGGTCCTGGCTGGCCTTGGGATAGGGACCCTCAAATCCCACACACCCAGGGGGGGAAAGGGGCTCATTGGCACAGCCTGGGCACTGGTCTATTGACTCTGCCCCACCTCTCGCCTCTGCAGCGCATCAGCTCTTGCATCACGTCCAGGGTATTCTAAGGGAGAGCCAAGGCCCCAGGAGCAGCAGAGCCTGGTTGTAACTCCCCGCTTCCTGCATTGGAGGTGAGTGACCTCTGAGCTGGCCCCTGACCAGCTGCACAGGCTGCAGGGCCCGCAGCGGCAGGGCTGGGGGCTGGCAGTGACCCCTGGGTAGGGCAGAGTCAGAGCCGGGCCTGAGCAGGGTGGCCAGGTGTCCGGTTTGGAACCAGACAGGCCAGAATTTGAGCTCTCGGGATGTCTACACTACAGCACTAATTCGAACTAAATTTGAATTAGTTTATTTGAACTAAGCTAATTCGAATTAGTGCATCTAGACCTAAAAACTAATTCAAATTAGCGTTTTGCTAATTCAAAATAGCATGTTCACATTGAGTGGACCCTGAACCGAAGTTAAGGCTGGCAGTGCCGGCAGGGCATCAGGTTAGGACTTAGAGTGTGGAGCTGTGCTTAAAGGGACTCGACCACCACTCCGGACAGACAGTTCTCAGGGTTCCCCGCTTGCTTGTCTACCTCGATGAGGGACAGCAAAGCGGTCCTGTCTTGGAGTGCCCTGAGTGCCCACACTCAGCACATCACAGCACTCGGCCATCAGCCCGGCTGCACTTGCCGCAGGCTGCCATACGGGGGGGTTAATCGGGGGGCTGTCAGGATCCAGGAGGCCCTGCAGAAGGGCTTCCACCCCGAGGAGCCTGCAGAGCCACCCAGTCTTCCCCATCGGGTGCTCATGCCCCATTCCTCCCTCATCTCCTTCCACTTACCCTTCCCTAGCCCCCCTTCCTGATGTAAAATATAAAAGACACGTGTGTTCAAAAATAGAAACTCTCTTTATTTAACAAACTGGGGGGGGGGGGGAATTAATCTCTGGGGAGACTGGGAAAAGGAGGTGGGAGAGGGGAAGAGAGAGGGTGGGAGAGGGGAGGTGGAAATCTGGGAAGAGGGAGCTGGAAGGGGGAAGCCAGGGAAAGAAGGAGGAAGGGAAGTATAGAACTATGGTACGCCATATCTTCAGTACTGTGTACAGATGTGGTCTCCTCGCCTCAAAAAAGATATTTTGGCCTTGGAAAGGGTTCAGAAAGGGCAACTACAATGATTAGGGGTTTGGAACAGGTCCCATATGAAGAGAGGCTAAAGAGACTGGGACTTTTGAGCTTAGAAAAGAGGAGACTGAGGGGGGATATGATAGAGGTCTATAAAATCATGAGTGGTGTGCAGAGGGTGCATACAGAAAAGTCCTTCATTAGTTCCCACAATAGAAGGACTAGAGGACACCAAATGAAATGAATGGACAGCAGGTTTAAAACTAATAAAAGGAAGTTCTTCTTCATACAGCACATAGTCAATCTGTGGAACTCCTTGCCACAGGAGGCTGTGATGGCTAGAACTATAATAGAGTTTAAAGAGAAGTTAGATAAATTCATGGAGGTTGGGTCCATGGAGTGCTATTAGCCAGGGGGTATGAATGGTGTCCCTAGCCTCTGTGAAAGGCTGGAGATGGATGGCCAATCTAGAAATGTTTATTTTCAGTGTTCCAGTTTGGCCCAGGGTCAAATAGAGATACATAACTCCTTACTTCTAGCTTAGGGTAGCTAGGTTTTCCAATCTGTTGCTAAGTCCATCTTTACTTCATACCATGTATCTTCTGAGTATGTAGCTCCAGCAAGACACAACTAAATGTGGGTATGTCTACACAGCAAAGTTAATTTGAAATAACAGCTGTTATTTCGAATTAACTTTAATAGCATCTATACATGCAAATCGCTATTTCGAAATTAATTCGAAATAGTAGAGCACTTATTTCTAATTTGGTAAACCTCATTCTACGAGGAATAACACCAAACCCGAAATAGCTATTTTGAATTAAGTGCTGTGTAGACACTTAATTTGAAATTGGGGGCCTCCAGCCCTTCCCAGGGAGCCCTGGCGGCCACTCTTGGCACAACCAGGAAAACTCCTCTCCTATCCCCCAGCCCAGGGGCCCTTAAAGGCGTAGAGCCTGGCTACTGTGCATATGCGAGCCAAAGGCCTGCCTGAAGAGAGCCAGCACTGTCAGCCCCGCATCCAGTGGCCCCATCATGAGCCGGGTAACCAGTGCCAGCCCGGTGTCCCCTGCCAGTTCCCCAGCTACCAGTGGCCAGCCAGGGGTCGTAGACGGCACGCGCACGCCTGGACTGGTGCGGAGATCATGGACCTCATTGAGGTTTGGGGGGAGGCTCCCAATATCCATGATCTCCACACCAGGCGGAAGAACGTAACCGTCTATGGCCAAATAGTGGCCACCATGGCCAGAAAGTACCACAGGCGCACCCAGGAGCAGGTGTGCTTCAATATAAAGGAGCGGCAGCAGGCATACGCCAGGGCCACCAGGGGTGACGTCGCAGCAGGGGCTGACACCTATCCCTACTTTCCCGCCCTCGACCACATCCTGGGGGGCGGAACAGTCTGCACCACCCTGGGGGGCAGCAAGCCGGGACCAGAGGGCCCTGACCCGGGTGCGGCAGAGGGGCCAGCACGGAGGGTGCCATGCCAGCAGGACCCCTGAGCTGTCCCAGCACCGGAGTCAGCAGGGTTGTCAGGGGAGGCCACACCAGGTAAATGCCATCACTGTCCCCTACCCGGGGGAAGGGCGGGGAGGGAGACCAGGGACCGTGCACATTGGCCATGCCTCCCACGGATCACGCAGCCACCTGTACACGTGTGGGCACATGCCATGCCACCCTTGGGCAGGTGGCTCCAGCTGTGTGCCACACAGGGGCCATGGCCCAATAGTCACACAGGTGTGTGAAGAGACCTGACATGCTCCCGACCCTGGAGCGGGACCCAGCAGGATGCCCTCCCTTCACACGCCCCCTCTACACAGAGGGAGGGGACATCTCCCCTGCCACCTCGGCTGCACTATACACGGCACAGAGGCATGGGTGCGGTCTTGGGGCAGCTCCCACTCCCGGGGAGAGCCAGACATCCTGACCATGGCCTCTCTGCAAGCACGTCGGCTCTGACGGTGCAGGGCATGGTCGTCCTCACCTCGCAGGGGGTGCTGGGCATCATCCACTGTGTCCCCAGGGAGAACGGACCACTCCCCTTCTTTCTCCACAGCCGCACCAGCTGCATGTGCAGGGCGCACCACCCCACCCGGGACAGCTTCCCGTACCCAAGGGCTCCTCCGGACCACCAGCACGCAACAGGGGTACCGGGACCAGCACCTGGGGGCCCCGTGAGCCCTGCACCGCACCATCCAGGGCTGGGTGCTAGAGGACCTGCAGCTCCACCAGGAGCAGCTTGCCCAGGGCCGTGCCATGTGCTCACACCTGCAGGCCCTGGTGCAGAGCGTGCTGCCCCATGTTGCCCCAGTGCCTGCGGCCCCTCCCCCCAGCTATTGTTCCTCCTCCCACTCCTGTCCCCTCTCCTACCTCTCCCTCCTCAACCTCCACACCCTCCTCCTCAATCTCCCTACCCCCCACCTCAACCTCCGTACCCTTCTCCCCATCCCCCCTGGGGACGCTGAGGACCCCTTCTCTGAGGTGCTGGGAGGCAGTTGGCCCAGTGAGACCCCCACCCCTGAGAGCTGAGCTTTCCCTCCTCCTTCTTCCCCTCGCTTCCCCCTTCCAGCTCCCTCCTCCAAGAGTTCCCCTCCCCTCTCCCGCCACCCTTCCCCAGTCTCCCCAGAGTTTTGTACGATAAACCCAGTTCATATTTTTGAACATATGTGTCTTTTATTTGACATCAGGAAGGGGGGGCTAGAGAGGGGTCAGTGGGAGGACATGAGGGAGGAATGGGGCACGAGCCCCCAGGGAGGAGGACTGGGGAAGCTCTTAGTGCTCCTCGGGGTGGACGCTCTACCGCAAGGCCTCCTGGATCCTGACAGCCCCCGCTGGACCCCCTAGATGGCAGCCTGCAGAGAGTGCAGCCAGGCTGATGGCAACGACCCCACGGGACGCACCGGCATGCCCAGGGGCAGCTCTGGCTCCATGTGACCGAGTGCTTTGCTGTCCCTCCTCACCAAGGTAGACAAGGCAGCAGGGTACCCTGATAACTGTCTGTCTGGGGTGGGGCTAGGGTCCCTTTAAGCAGGGAGCTCAGTTAGCCTCAGGCAGCAGTCTCACACATTAAGTCCTAACCTGATGCCCTGCCAGCACTGGTTCCAGCCAGCCTTAGCTTCAGTTCAGGGTCCACTCAGTGTGGACGGGCTATTTCGAAATAGCAAAATGCTATTTCAAAATAGTTTTTGTGTATAGATGTGTTATTTCAAATTATCTTATTTCGAATTAACTATTTTGAAATAAGATAATTCGAAATAGCACTGTAGTGTAGACATACCCCGTGAGAAGTGAGAGAAAATTTTCTCTATGCTCTCGACCAGTGTTTCTCAACCAGTGGTACGAGTACCCTTAGGGGTATTCAAGAGAAGTTTAGGGGGTACGTCAACACAACTGAAATTTTGAAAAAATTGAATTTTTGTTTTAAGTTTTACAGCGGTCTATTATTTTTTTACTTTTTACACCCAAAAATTGAATCACCTGCCTGGCTAAGATTAAGTTGTTTAAACAAATGTGTTGCAATGGTAGAAAAAGAAATTGTGTCTGAAAACTGTAGGTACTGGGGGTACTTATATTTTTTAAAGGGGGTACTTTATAAAAAAAGGTTGAGAAACACTGCTCTAGATACGAAGTCTTGCCCTTAATCTGTTGAGTAAGTGGCATGGGATGTGTTATGCAGATGTTCTGCCCCTAGGGAGCCTGAAAACCAAGAAATGTTATACTTGCACTCAAAACCAGACTGGACTGGTGCTCTATCCAGACTGGACTGGTGCCTTAGTGTATGTCTAAATTGCACTGTTATTTTGAGATAACTAGCGTTATTTCGAAATAACAATGTGAGTGTCTACACAGCCATTCTGTTATTTAAAAATAATTTTGAAATAACAGACAGTGTATGCCGAAATCTGTAAGCCTCATTCTACGAGGCATAACGCCTATTCCAAAATAGCTATTTGGAAATAAGGCATGTGTAGACGTTTTACTGCTGCTATTTTGAAATAGCCCCTCATCAGGGCCATTCTAAGTTATTTCTCCTGGGGCTCTAAATCGAGATAGCACTTCTACACTAGGGAAGCCTGCCTTGGACTTATTTTGAGGCTTCCTTGCAGTGTAGGAGTGCTATTTCGGAATAACTATTCCAGAATAGCTATTTCAAAATAAGCGTGCAGTGTAAACGTACCCTTAGAAAGGTACTCAATGCCATGTTTATGCATGGTGCCCGGTATGATCAAGATCAAAGGAAGCCTCCAGGTACTTTCATTAAAAGCTGTGTAAAACATGGCTGAAGAGAGAAACGGGATAAGGAAAAACCCCAGACTGACATCTTGCTGTGTGCCGTTGCATAAGCCACAGGGCAGCAGTCAGGACACTTGTAGGAGGGAACTCCTTGATAGACAAGGTGTCACCTTGGGAAACCCTCAGTGCCAACTGGCAGAGGACCCAGTGCGTTGTAACTTGTATCAGGCCTGACAACATCTGTTTACATTATGTATGATATCTAAATGTCATGTAACAACTAGCAGCATGCTGGGCCTGAAAATCTTTGCATGAGGTACGTACGAATCATGTACAAAGTTACATATGTGTGGGCCTGCTGACAGAAGGCAGGGGAGAGGGGCAATTGCCCTGGGACCTGGCCATTCAAAAGAGTTTCTACTGCATCAGTGGCAGCAGATGGAGCCCTGGGCCCTTGAAATCGCCACCAAAGTCCCTGCATGGCAAACTCCAGACAATGCTAAGCACTGGCGGGTGGAGTGCAGTGCAGTCCAGGCATTTTGTTTTTGTCTTTTGTTGTAAACTGTTAATGCTGATTTTTTTATAAAAACACTCAGCAAATTTCACCAATACAATGATACCAGGGGGCTGTGCCCCCTGCTCGCTATGCTACCCCCTCTCTCAAGAGGTGGGTGTCTGTATGGGGGGAGGGTGTCTGGCCAGAGGGTAGGGACAGGTTGGGGATAGGAGTCTGGCCATGGGAGGATGCAGGAGCAGGCTAGGGGCAGGTGTCTGGCCAGGGAGCAGGAGCAGGCTGGGGGTGCAGGGTCTTGGTGGAGCGGGTATGTGAGGGGGCTGGGGTGTGAAGTCTTGGCAGGGTGGTGAGTGAGTGGGTGGGCTGGGGGCATGGGGTCTTGGCGGAGGTGATGTGTGAGAGGGCTGTGAATGTGGGGTCTCAGCAGGGCAGTGAGTGAGTGGGCTGGGGCTGTGCTGGGAGCCCATGATGGGGCTCCAGCCTGCTCCTCCCTCCGCCCCGCCCCCCCCCCCCCAAGATTGAAGCGCCAGCTTCCTGCCATGGCAGGGAGGGAGAAAAATCTCAAGATTCTCCGCATGCTGCTGCTTTCCCTCAACTGGGGGAGAGCGAAGGGAAGCGGCAGTATGCAGGGAGCCTTGGGATTTTCTCCCCTGTCCACCCTCTCTCAGGAAGCCGGTGCTGGCTCTTCAACCTCACAGAGGGCAAGGCTGTAGAAATTCTACAGCCTTGCCCTAGAATTATGGTGTAAGAGGGACCTGGGGGTGCGCAGTCTCGGCTAGCAGCTGAGTGAGGGGGCTGAGGGTGCAGCAGGGCAGGGATTGAGCAGACTGGGGATGTGGGGTCTCAGCTAGGGGGGTGTCAGCCGACAGTCAGGGCAGTGTGTGTGTGTGTGTGTGACCAAGAAAAGGTTTAACACATGTGTCTTTACCACTAGGACCAGGGTCCCATCGCGGAGGGCAGCCAACATACGCCCCAGAGTTTATAGGAAGAGCTTATTACATCTCAGATTTCAACTGCTAGGATACAGGACCCCTTCGCAGCGGGCAGTCTAGGGAAGACAGAGATGCCCCAACGGATCTGTCTTCTGGAAGCAACACGATCCAAATGCCCAGCTCTTCCTATATCTGTCCCTTATGACCGGCTGAAGTTCTTTTAAATTGTGCTTGGTTCTGTTACAGCAACTGAAGGAGTCAGGTTAAAGCTTAAACAGTTACAGGTTTATTAAACAAGCTTATAAATCATATAGTTACAATGGCTATTGCTCTATTTCTTAACTGCTAGCAAATATAGATCTTAAAAATGGTTACAAAGAAAATAAAGATAGAAAATAGAAATAATGGTACCAAGTGACAGCTTAATCTTTAAAGAGCTCTAAGTCTATGTGTACACTTAAGACAAAGGACCACATGCAGGTACAATTTTTACCCCCTTCTGTGCCTCTCGACTCCAGTGGGTCAAGCCAGGGCCAGTCCCTCAATTCCTAGGAAAGATGAATATGAGGTGGGCGTCCCCGTGGAACCTCGGGAGGTCAAACACCTAACCCGATCAGCAGATACATGGTAGATTGACACTCAGAGTAAATGTGCTGCTGGACCCATCTTTATACCCATAGGGGCCCGTATCCTATGAGGAGTAACGGTAGTTCGGACTAGAAAGCCTAGTCCGAACTACCTAGTCCGTGTAGCCGCACGGCACGGCGTCCGCACTAGCGGACATTTAAAAATGGCAGCGCCCGGCTTTATGCAAATAAAGCCCGGGAAATTCAAATCCCAGGCTTCATTTGCAACTCTGGTTGCCTACATTACCACCCTAGCTCAAACTAGGGTGGTAGTGTAGACATACCCTAAGATGCTAAATTATACTGGTCCATCTTTGTGACGCCAGTTCTTACAAGGAAGTTTCAATTTAATTTACACTTGCAAGAGAGATAGCTAAATTGTGAGCACTGGCCTTTTTTTTTTTTTTACTTGGCGGGAGATTCCTCCCCCCCCGCAGACGGCTGTGTGTTCATATCGATATGGGTTTCAGTCAAGGGCACTCCTCGGAAGCCTCTTGGTCAGCAATTGGCGTATCTCTGTTTACAGCCATTCAGGGTCACAGCAGACTGCATATCCGGGCCTTCTGTTCAAGGCTTTCTGCTCTGTGTGCCCTGTATGCTCCATGCAAGCAAAAATGGATGTTACAGGGGGGTTCCTGTCTGGCTACAGGGGGCAAGTGAGGGAGTTGAGGGTGGCATGAGGAGGGCCTGCAGCAAGTAGGGCTCCTGAGGAAGGTGACAGTCAGTGTGAAAGGCAGGGATGGGTATTCTGGGCTTGGTCCGCCCAGCAGCAATGGTAGTGTGGCACGAGGTGGGTCTTCAGGCTGCAGGGGAAGAGGCCAGTCAATGTGGAAGGTGGTTGGTGCCAGGGGGTGGGGGCAGGAGCTGGTAGTGGCCTAAGATTGATCCCCCTGTGGGGAAGGAATGTAAGGGCCAGAGGAGCTGAGGTCATGGAGATGTGATGACATCACTGTTGTCCCACCAGAAATTTTATATATGTGAGAGAGAGAGAGAGAGAGATTCTGAAAAGCTGCTATGAAACAGGATTGATCAAAAACTCATTTGAGTGATAGATAATTACATTCATCAAATTGATATGTCCATGTGTGTGTGAAGGCAAGGGGCAAAGGACAAAAACACTTTCTCTATTGCACATTTACACCAATAATGAATTTGACTGAGAGTACCACTTATAGTATTTCTGATGCTTCAGGAGAATCAAAGGGTTACATTAAACTTTGATCATCATATTTCTATATTTTACTGCAGTCAGTTTCTCCCAGTCCAGTATGTTAATTAAGATGCATTTAAATAAATGTGATTTTAATTGAATTTTGGAAGAAACTCTGGCAACAGTTTTGCAGGACAGGTACACCCCTCAGGTCTTCAGTCAGTTTCATTCATGAAGGATGTTCATCATTTTATCTACTATCACTTAAAAAAAAAGAATAAAACATAACTATTCTCTTCTCACAAGCAAGAGAAAGTGAATTATGTAAGCATATTTAAAAGTGACCTGGGTGGAAGTGCATCCTACTTGAGCAGAGTTTAGGTTTCTGCATTGAACTGGAACATTTTTCTGTCTTCAGTGTTTGAGTATCAGTCTGGAAACTTGAGAAGGTTTTTGAAAGATGAATTTACTGTGAAATTAACTCATCAGAAAAATAAACCTAAAGAGTGCTTATCATAATGTATTTTCCTCTTGATAAAGGCATGTAGCTTCTTATTGTCTAATTTAAGAGTTTTTAAAATGAAATTATCTTAATAAAAAGTTGATGAAATAATTTAATAGAAATATTGCTTTAAAAACCCTACAATTTTTGAAACCCTGGTTCTGGAAAGGTATAAAAATGAGACAGGACATTTCATGCACCAGAGTATGGAAGGACATAATAGCCAGATAAAGCTTTCAAATAAAGCAATATAAATTTAGAGCAAATCTATTGACATATATTGACATGATCCAACAAACTAAATTTGGATCATTGATAAATATCTTGTATGGTGTCAGGGGGTTCACACCCCAGTGTGCCTCAGTGCCCCCTGACTGTCTTCATATAGCCCCTCTCAGGGCAGAATACAGTCTGTATGGGTTGCTCATCATAGGCATTTGGGCTTATCTCCGCAGCCCCGCTTACCTAAGCCAGGCTGTAACCTGCCTCCAAGCCTGGGCCTTGTCTCCAGCCCCTCATCAGGGTAGCCTTAGCTGGCCTTCTTCCAGCTCTTGCTGGCTATCCCCAGCAGGTCTCCCTCCTGGGAGCTCCTGCTTCCTCCACAGTCAGCCCTTCACCGATCTCTCTCTCCTTCCCCCTTGAGCAACCTGGGCTTCTCTATATATACGTGCCAGCTGTGCTCCTACTCACCCTAATGGGTTCAGCTGGCTTCTACCAGCCACTCGTGCAGTCCTGGATCTTTGCCAGCTGGGCTCTCTCTAGTCTTAACTAGCTCCCGCTGGTCTCCTTTCTGTTAGCCCCAGCTCCGGGCCGGAGTCCTGGTGTTAAAGGGCCAGTGCAGGGCAGGCGCCCTGTCACATATGGGTAATTGAAATTCATGTTCTACACACATGTTCATCCACCAAGCCTTTCACTGTCATACCCCCTCCTGCAGCCCAGTCCCCTACCCTAAACTCCATTCTGCACCCAACCTCCGTCCCAGACCCTGGCACCCCCTTCCATAGAAGGGTCTGGCCCTTGACCACTTACCAAAATTTTGGAGTGCCCCCCAAAAAAATTGCTGCCCACCCCTTTTCTACACAGAAGTAAATTTATGGATTTTGGGGTTTACTAGCAATTCTGAAAAAACAAATGAAAAAAGTTTTGGGTTGAATAAAAAAAAAGAGTTACATTTTTATTGAATAAAAAAGTTGAATTTTGGGTCAAATAAAAGGTTGTGCCAAAACTGAAACCGTTGCTTTTCATTTGACAATTTACAATATTATTCATTTTATTTAAATAAAAACAAAGTAAATTTTGAAACAAAAAGATTCACCCACCTCTAGTTCTACACTCCTATATATTCCATGCTTCATTGAAAGAATTCCTACTATTCATTACAAAGACAGAAACCTTTAAAAAAAGTATTTCCTCCATCAACTTATGGATAAATCAGCCCCCTCATTAATGACCCAAAAGCTTCCATTGGCAATGGTGCTGTTTTGCTGCTTCAGGTTATGTTGGGAGTCCACAAAGGGGGTGTAAGTCTCATGCAAGGCAGGTCCTATGTGGCACTGCAGAGGGGGGAAAGGAAATGGATAACCCAGAAGGTGGGGGTGGGGCATGGCCAAAGAATGCACTGCTCTATAAATCATTCTGTACATTGTAGTCGAAACTACTTCAACATCCCACTTTCCAAACATATCGCTGCCTACCACCTACGTTGGCTACTTAACCTAAGTAGGTGGGCTAGTGGTCCTGGGCTAATGGTTTGGTCTATAGTGTCTTACAGTGATCAAATTCACTAAACAAACAAACAAACAAACAAAAAGCCTCTCTCTTACAATAAGCAGATGAAATATTATCCATCAACAAACGGAGGCATTCTCATTTAACAATTTGCAAGCTCCTGCACTTGCTCCCAGGGTCTGCTTCTGAGCAACCCACTATCACTCTGGATGGGGAAAAGTTGTAGCCTTATTTACACACTACAAGGTTACAAGACATCTTGTTAGGGAAACTTCTAATTGCCATGAACTCTCTAGTCATTCACAAATCATTTCCACCGTATTGTGCTACCAGTAAATCCATAGCTATAAGACATTGCCACACATGAAGTGGCATGGGTATTAATTAGTTCTACCTCATACTCCAGTCACCAACAGCACAGCCTGGCTTCCTAGAATGGAACAGCCAGATGTTTTATTTGACACACATTAGAATTCCATGGATCAATACTATATGTTCTCCACATCCATCCTGTCTGGCTTGTAGTCACCAAACCATAGTGACTTTGTCATGACCTAGTCATTGTACTGCTCTGCAAGTGGTCTGAGATGATCCTTGAATCTATCAGAGTGCCATCTGCCAATTACACTAATGCCACACTTTGGAAAGCCAACTGTACATCTAGACTGCAAAGTTTTTCTGGGATACCAGAGGTATCCTGAAAAAGCTCTGCCACATCCAAGGAACGCGTCTACTTTAAAAAAAAAAAATCAGAAAAGCAGACACGTTTTTTCGGCATCCCTGCAAACCTCGTTCTACGAGGAAGAAGGGATGTTCCAAAAGAGTGATGAGGAGTCCTGTGGCACCTTATAGACTAACAGATTTATTGGAGCATAAGCTTTCGTGGGCAAAGATCCACTTCATCAGATGAGCAGTGTAGTCGGGCCAAATGTCGGAAAAGCCTCTTTTGGAAGAAAAGCAGAAAAAGATACATATCTTTTTCCAACTTTTCTTTGTAGTCTAGACACAGCCTTAGCTGAGATGGCTGCTGCTACTACTGGAATGTGTGACAGTCTGTCCAAATCTTGCTTGCTACAGACATCTCTGTGATAGTTGAACCAAAATGATTTTGCTGATGTGGAATCTGTATGTGTTTCTTCCACTTCGTATACTGGGATATCATTTATATTTCAGCAAAGTGAGTGCCAAAGGGCTACAAAGTATTTCTCACTGTCAAGGGTGGAGAATTCTGATTTGGTAGCACTTGACATCTACTTTATATAATGTGTAAATGATTACATCAGATGGATGATACTTCAGGACCAAATCCACTTTGCTCTCATGGAAAAATTTTGGTTTCATTCCTATTGAATTATACATAGAGATTATGTTAAATGTTATTCAATTTAACAGAGAATTTTAATGTTCCTATAGTTTTTTTAATCCTTGTATATAATAAAGTAGTAAATTTCTGTCAAATTATATAGAAAAGTTGAAAAAAGTATAGAAATATTATTTTTTATTCAGTTATATTTGAGTTTTATAGAAAAGAAAACTTAATCGAAAACTTTCCCTACCAGGCCTCTTTTTCTGTTGTGATCCTTACATATCTACAACAACACGTGGTTTTAAAACACACACACGCACGCGCACACATACAGAGTCCTTGCTTAGGTACATCCCACACTAAAATCAGTAGGAGTTTGCTTGATTAAGGTCTAACTCAAAATAGCAGGATTTGGCCTTTCGTTGCTATAGATGGAAGTTGCCATTAAAACTGACAATAAAAGTCAACATTTACAAGAGATTCTACAAGTTATCAACACTACTTCCTATTCTAAATAAGGAAGGGGCAGATGATGTTTCAAGTATTGTGCAGAAACTTCTCAGATGATGGCTTTTTTAGAGTAATAACTTACTTGCTTCCTTTTATATTAAAAAGTATTGTACTAATAACTTTCATTTTACTAGAAGAACTCATCCACCTTGATTATGACCCTATATTTCTTCAATAATGGGCATTTGTGCACTCAAATTGGGTTTGTGGGCTTGAAAATGCCTGCCTGTTTGTGCAGTTACCCAAATCTGGAGTCTTGTGCAATACCTGTGCATTTGTAGAGACCAACCGAAAATCAATCAATCAATGCTTCAGGCATCAGGAGATGGGATTTAAATTTCTGTGTGTCACAGACTTCCTATGTGCCCATAGGCAAGTCACTTAATATCCTTGTGTCAATTTCTCATTTGTAAAATGTTGATAACACTTCTTTTCTCTTACCTTCGGTCTATTTAGCGTGCAAGTGCCTCAGGGCATAGAATGACTCTTTACATGCTTGTTAGTGCATACTAGGCTGGATTCTCTATAAAAGGTACAGCATTAACTGAGGTAGATGTTCATATAGACATTGCTGCCACCATTTCATTGCTACCTTGTTAATAAGCTCAATTAACAAATTTCATATTTCCCCCCTCACTAGTGTTGTATCAGTTGTGACTTTGAATGCAGATGAAACAACATAATTAGATTAAACAGACATCAACATGTCAGTTGCCATGGGTACAAGCTCCAAGGCCTGTCAGATGAATAGCCATTTTTAAAGCTACAGAGAAGGAATTCCACTTAATTGCTACTATGAAAGCATCTCATCTGATGAATTTGTTAGTCTCTAAAGTGCCACAGAACTATTCCTTGTTATAGAATTAAGTTATTACTGTCTTTAGAGCTTGATGTATAAACACCAGTTTAAGTCTTTACTTAAAAAAGTTCAGGTAAAGTTAAAAATAACTTTTTATACCTTTGGATCCATCTAGACTGTAGGGTTGTTGGGTTTTTTTTTTTTGAAAAATGGCCATTTTTCTGAAAAAACATCACGTCCACATGGCTATTGCATTCTTTTGAAAGAAAATCAAAAGAAAGCAGGGGTTTTTCCGACATTGGTAAATCTCATTCTACGAGGAAGAATGCCTTTTCTGAAAGAGCTCTTTCAGAAAAAGGTGTGTGTAGATGCAGAAGAGGAAGTTTTTTTTCCGAAAGAAGAGGCCTCCAGCAAAAACCCCAGGTACCCTGGTGGCCATTCCGCCCATACCAATCACAGCTTATATGCGAGAGAGTGTCCAATGAGTGTGGACGTTCTCTTTTGAAAAAGCAGATTGCTTTTTCGATGCACTTTTGAAGTGCGGATGCTCTCTTTTGGAAGAAGTTTTTTTGGAAGATCTCTTCCGAAAAAGCTTTTTTTGAAAGAAGCCTGCAGTCTAGATGTACCCTAGTAAGTAAATGGAAATGAATGTTGTTTGTGTACCCATTCCCTTGAGGGCACAAATTAATATTATTTCCACAGAGGTCATCATGATAACATTTCCCACCTATTAAAATGAATAATTTTTATGTAAAAAGAGATCAGTTTAAGTGTAATTAAACTGGCCTGAGAATACTACCCTGTCCTAGATTTGCTGTAAATATTTATGGGGAAGATTTTCAAAGATACAAATTGTTAGGCACCCAGCTCCCACTGATGCCTTTTGTCGTTGAAAATCTTCCCATCACTAGTAAAAGAATCCTAAATACACCCTATTGTAGATTGTAGGCCACATTCTGCACTCATATGCATGTGTGACTCTTACTATATTCAAAGTCAAAATTTGATCTCTTTTATTAATATAGTTGTTAGAGTAAAACACTAATACCAAATTCCTGCTCTATTTATTTGGCAGAATACATGGTACTAAAACTCAAAAATTAGCCTTACTCCAGAACAGGCACAACACATTCATTCTGGAGAGAAGGCCAAATTACATTTTTAATTCTGATCTGTGCACTAGATCTTACAGCATTAAGGCTACATATGCCCTCATTAAATGGTGGAGCTCCCATTGATAACAATGGTTGTTTGCGAGAATATGAATTACAGAACATGGACTCTATGTAGTTATCAACTTACAGAGCAATTGTTTTCAGACAGTGGTCTGCACATCCCTGAGGGTCTACAGACAATGTCTAAAGGGTCTGTGAAAGGTGCTTATGAAAATAAAGCTTCAGATCTTAGGAAGGGCATTATGTTATTCTTATCAGAAATATTGGACTACCTCCACCTACAGGTCAAAACCCAGAAGTGGTGTCTTTACTACAGAAGCCCACAGTTTGGCACAACACAAGTGGGTGTGGGTGCCGAACATGCACAACATTTGTAGTTTAATTCTTTTCCATCAGTTTTCAGTCTAAGACAGGTGTCTGCAGACCAGAAAGTGAATTTCCAAGGAATGCACAACTCCATTGGAAATTGTTTAGGAGTCCACAAAGGTTGAAAATCATTGTTATAGAAGGTGAAATGGGGGAAAAAAATATGCTGGCCACTATTAGGTCCACTGCTATTTCTGGCCTTTGTTTGCCTATCTGCACAAGCATTTACCAATTTTGTATATGATTGCACTGGCTGTGTACAAAATATGGTATATATGCATCAGATGCAAGTGTGAACTTCTGAGACCTGTTTAAAAAAAACTGTCCGCAGGCTCAGGAGGACAACATTGCATTAGTTACACTTGGAAGGTTGTTGTCATAATAAGCATAAGGACTAGAAACGTATATTTCTTTTTGACAGCATTTGAATCTGTCATGGAGCAGGGAATGAATCTACCTCCGATGGGATACACCTGACTCCTGGGCAAGGCGACTGAAATAACTGTTCTAATTAGAGCTATTTTAGCTTGGGAGGTATCCAAAACTGATCTGGGAGCATACATCCATTAAGCCCCTTTGAGAATCCCAAACCTTATAACTGGGAGTCCAACTCTGCAAACCTGCCAGATGGTGAGAAGTGATATACAGACTCTGTGAAGTAGTCTCATTAGGGATGGCTCACATTGTAAGGTATTCTTAGTGTGAGTAATGCTGGCAGAATTTGGCACCAAATATAATTACATGTATTGGGTTTCAAAAACCCATCTGCCCTCTTATTAAATTAACCCAATGCCTTAGTATTAATTTTGTTAAAAATCAGCCTTAATTTCTATCACTACATCAGTTATCCAAATTCCAGTATAGATGATTATCAATATACAAAGGGATATGAATCAGATCTACCTACAATGAAAGAATCATACTAGGTAGTTCAACATCAATGTTAAAACTAGGGCTGTCAAGCAATTAAAATTAATCTTGATTTATCAACCTATTAATAGAATTCCATTTATTTACATATTCTGGGATGTTTTCTACATATTTCAAATATATTTATTTCAATTACAACACAAAACAGTGTACGATGCTCACTTTATTTTTTTTTATTTCAAATACTTGCACGTAAAAAGACAGGTGACATTGTGAAAAAGAAGACGGCAGCATTATCTCCTGCAAACTGTAATCAAACTTGTATTCTGCATGATTAACTGAACAAGAATAGGACTGAGTGGACTTGTAGGATCTAATGTTTTAGATTTTTATTTTTGAATGCATTTTTGTACTTAATTCTACATTTATAAGTTACAATGTAGTGAGAAAATGTAATACTTATGAGGTGAATTGAAAAATGCTATTTCTTTTGTTTATCATTTACAGTGCACATATTTGCATTCAAAAATATAAAATGAGCACTGTAAACTTTGTATTGTGTTGTTATAGAAATCAATATATTTAAAATTTAGAAAAACATCCAAACACATTTAATGAAATTCACTTGGTATACTATTGAATACCAGTTGACAGCCCTAGTTAAAACCACACTTTCTAGCAGAATGTTAATATATCCTCTGTAGCTGTCATAAACAATGGTGTACTTCATTTTTTCTGTGGTAAAGGTTTTTTCAGCTACAGTTTGACCCTCATGGAGTTTAAACAGCAGCAAATGGTTCAAGGCATGACTGTATTTATGCTAATAGTTCCATTGAAAATGGAGCCATTGAAAATAATCAGGCATTTACCTAGAAATTGATTGAGTGTGTGCAAGGTCATGAAATGCAGTGAACCTGGGGGTGACAATGCCCTGGTGTATCTTGAACTGTGCTCACACCTTCAAAATGGAACTCACATGCCAATGTCTGCAAAGTCATGCATTGGAAATAATTAGGTCATTAAGGGATATACTCTAAAACCCATTGAAGTCTTCCTGTCAGGATGAGTTGCTTCTACATTTGAATGGAGATGTCCAGAAACTCTGTTTCATAACAAGTTAATTCTGTCAGCTTCAAGGTACTGTTAGTTTTCTTCTGTCATATTACTTGAGAGCTTCATTTAATCCAGATCCTTCAAGAAACAGGGTAGTTGTGGGATTTACTAATTTAGGGGCAAAAACATCCTGCTTTAAACTCTGCTAGCCCTGGTCTATACGAAGACCTTATTCCAAAATAACACCCCCCCCCCCCCCCAGTTCAAATTTGTAAGTGGTCATCCAGAGTACCAGGCCCATTATTTCAAAATAATGGGCTGCAGAATTCAAATGCTGTATCCTGCTTTTTATGAGGAGTAATGCTAGTTCTGAAATAACATTAGTGTGGATGTTCCGGTGCCACTAATTCAAATTTATTGTTCTCTGGGTGGCCTCCTGCAGCTCCCCAGACTGCTTCCTAGGGCTCTAAGTCAAGGTAGTGCATTCACGTTCACTGCTCCTGCCTCAGACTAATTTCGATGTTTCCCATAGTGAAGATATGCTAGTTCGAATTTGCTAAAATCAGGAGTTCTTAAATCAAATTTAATAATTTTGAAATTGTTTCCAAGTGTAGACACTGTGTTAATGTAAATGAGCTGATCTCAGTAGAGTTAAGCCAGAGGTGAATTTGGCCCATTGTCTTTTAAACTCCCACTCAGCAACACCTTTTACAATTGTGGTGCTTAAAAATTCAGTAGGAAAGAAAATTCCTCAGGAAGGTTACCCTATTGAAAAGTATCTTTGCTTCTGAATCCAATCCAAACTGACTATTAAAATGCAAGCAAAATTAACAATCCTGAAGTTTGGGAGCCTGCAAAAAACTCACAGCAAGATGTTTCCCCCTAACTAACTTTCCCCAGCCACATTTCTTGCTACTGTCATGGTCCTTGCATTACAGCAGTGGCCCAAAGATGCATTCATACAACAAAGCAATTAGCTGTGAGGCCCTGTATCACTAATGAACAGTGAACTGCATGGGAGGTTCGGTATATGCATTCCCCTTCCCACTTGATTTGTTCAATTGTACCTAGGTATTATTATTGCTATTTAATTTTTCTCCTAGGAGTTGATTATATATTCTTCTGCTTGGAGTCCCTTGGGATCTTTCTTCAGCTATGTTCCCTTCCCAGGCTACATGCGAGCAGTGTAGGTAGGCATGCAAAGATAGCACTGTCCAGTCCCCATGATAGGTCAGAGAAGCTGCACAGCTGCTCTAATTTATATTAGACGGTATATGGCTTAAGAGGTTGCTTAGCATTTAGGGATCCCCTAAGAAATCATCCATTCTCTGCTGAAACTGGTATTTCAGTTCAAAGTAGCATGGGCTGCACAAAGCAGCTCTAGATGACCAACACATCTGAATCACTAAAAATTTCTTCTGCTGATTGAAGTAACTGAAGAGCAGGTGTGCTCAATTAGCATGGAATTAATCACAGCAACTTGTGAGTTGCCATGAAATAATGTGAGGTTTTATAGAGTGAATCGAATCTCAGGGGATTACTACTTCTGCATGAGCCAGGAATAGCCATTGCCTGGTTTAAACCTCTGCACAAAACAATAGCTATAACAGGGTTGGTATAAACTAGTTCTGCTATCTAAATCCATAGCTAGGCTGGATAGCAATTAGCTGCCTAATAATCAGGAAGAACTTTACCATTTCTCAGAAGCCAGTGAATATAACTCAATTGCCAACTAGGAAAGAGCAGAAGCAGAGAATTGGTTTAGTGGATACTGTTACCTCCCAGCATTGGCTACTGCAGAGAATAGATAGGACAGTTCTCCTCTAATCATTGTATAGAAAGAAAAACAAGGCATCTTTGGCAGGGAATGCTGAATTTTAATGGTGCCCATTTTACCTAAGTATTTGCCATGTACAGCATCAACTTTGATTTAGTTCCTGTTCCAATTCTTTGAGAATTTACTTGCCAAAGTGTCAAAGGGAAATGCATACACACATGCACAGAAATTTGGAGAAAAATCAGATCCAGACCATCACATCAGTATAGCTCACCCCGACTACAAGGCTAACAGCAAAGGGTATCAAGTGCAGATAGCTGGGAGCAGTCAATATTGCTTGTACAGTGCACTATTAGTTACTTTCAACTTCTGTGTTCTAAAGAGTTTGATTAGTTCTCCAACTGACATCAAACCTTAGGATATGCACTGTCATGGATTAAATATTAAGGCGGGATAGTAAAGAATTAAAAGATCTGAAGTAGTATTTTTTTCTTAAATAAAATCTGTATTAGCCTTAATTTAATTTATCAAGATAATAAAAGCCAACAAGATTTATTTTGGCAGCATGGAAGAGTTTGGAATAATTTAACTAATCTGATTTCAATAAAACACAGAATTGAAAGTACAGCTGTTGAACCTTTATGGTTTGTAAATCTCTGGAATTATATAAAAAATTTCCTGACTACCATTAGCATAATTTGGGAAAGAATATTCTTTAAAACCTAATCAATTATAGTTGCCAAAAATCTCATAGTATTTTAAAGCACAGATAATTTGTGCTGAAATTCACACCTCAACTTTCACAAGCAGTCTCTAATTTGTCCCTTTGCTATTTAAAAATAATCTAGATCACAAGTTGTGTGAGGGGAGGGTTCAAAAGAAAAAGTGTTGCTAAGGTGATGTTTTATTCAGCCCATTCATAGAATTTTCTGAATAAATACATTCAGAAACTATTGTTTTGCTTTTTGTGGAGAGCCCAAAATATACAGTGACAAATACTGAATATAAGAAAAGCTAAAATACATACATCTAATTACACACTTCTGCTTTCCATGCCTTCACTTCTTTCTGCACAATCCCCATCTTACAACTGCATGCAGAAATGCATTTCCTTTATAGCAGCTTTGAAACAGTCTTCACAGTTTATCTTTACACTTAATTCTTTGCAGCTGTTGCTGACTGCAGACTGTACATGCAAGTAACAGTATGAGGGACTCCGACTGTACAACCAGAATACTATAGAATCATTTTGTCATTTCTACCTCTCCCCACTTAATCCCCTCTGCTGGCCATGATCCAATGAGTGCCTCGTGAAAAACAGATGGCAGTAACCGATATCTTTCGTAACTGTGGCCAGTTAATAGCTCAGGATAACAGTGAGATAAGGAGTAGGCAAGCTAGAGTTCTTGAGGCCAGCTGCTGCTGTTTTAACCCTTCGTAGGGCTAAACAGGGTGGGGTTCAGGAGTTGCATGAATCAAATTGTTTGCAAGACTTGTGATAAATGTGAATTTCAGTTCTGGTGTCTTACTATCTTCTTTATTCCAGGGCATTCTTAACTCGAATGATTAACACTTAACTCTTAGCACATTCCATCCAAGGATCTTAAAGTCTATAAAACCCCCCATGAGATAGATAATTGTTGTTCAATTTACCCATCTGTAAACCAGGAACAAAGTTAAATGACTTGGCCCATGTCATACAGAGGTTTAGGACCAGATTCTGATATCAGTTATTGGTACAAATCCAGAGTGACCTGAATTAAGTCAATGGATTTACCTCTGCAACAAAGGAATGGGTGAGTCACCAATGCCCCTCAGCTCCACTGTCAAATAGCTAACCACCCAGTGGTTAGATGCACCTGGGATACAAGAGACCCAGGTTCTCACACTTTGAGAAGGAATTCCATCTTGGATCTGAGAAGACTTTCCAACAAGGAATGGTTAGTTGACGTGAGCAAATACCAGCCCACAGGCCAGATCTGGTCTGCTAGAGTTAGCTTTTGGTGGGTTCCTACCACTATATTTAGCTGCACCACCGCAGATACAGGGGACCACAGTTCCTGTTGGCCATGGATCGCGGTTCCTAGCCCATGGTAGCTGCGGGAAGTGGTGTTCCGGTCCACTCCACTTCTTGCCGCTCCCATTGGTTGGGAATGGTGATTCATGGCAAATGGAAGCTGCGATTGCCAATACCTGTGGCTGTGCAGGTAAATATAGCGGCAGCAGCCTGCCAGGGGCTAATCCTGGTGAACCACCACCATGTTATCTAGAGTTTAAGAAAAAACCTCTGTCTGACCCCTTTCCAATCAGAAAGGGAATTTCATGGCAATATCATTATTTAAAAAAATGAAAAGCTCTATCAAAGTTAAAACATCATCCACAAAGCTCCACTACCGTCCTGTCTAATGTGCAGGGAAAGCAGTGACCGAGTCCAAGTGAAACCCCCTCTCCAAGCAAAGATCACCATGAGCATAAACATTCATTACTAGCTAACCCATTCAAAGTTTATTCTGATCATATATATAGTAGCCCAGTGTCAGAGTCTGTAACACCAAAATGCTGGCTGTTCCCTCTGGGAGG
This sequence comes from Pelodiscus sinensis, assembly GCF_052426305.1. NCBI lineage: Eukaryota > Metazoa > Chordata > Testudines > Trionychidae > Pelodiscus > Pelodiscus sinensis. Next base: position 113,206,764 of record NC_143056.1, on the reverse strand, counting down.
CCCGTGCTGCATGAGGAGTGCAGGGCCCAAACGGCTGCTTGTGCCACTTACTCCCCCGCGGCGGCCCGGCTGAGCAGCGCAGAAGTCAGCCATGCACCACGGTGGGAGGTGAAGGGGGACGGGGTGGTGACGTGCGGTATGACAACGGCTCCGTGCCCTGCCTCCTGGCCGTGAATGTCATCGCCCCCCCCCCCCCTTCGCCTCTCGCTATGGCACTCGGCTGACTTCTGCACTGCTCAGCCAGGCCGCCGCGTGGGAGCAAGCGGCACAAGCGACCGTTTGGGCTCCGCACCCCCTATGCAGCATGGGGAGTGCAGAGCCCAAACGGCCATTTGGGCTCCGCAGTCCCCTGAGAGAGAGGCAGGAGGGGGAGGAGAAGTGAAAGAGAGAGAGAGATGGAATGAGAGACCAAAGGCTCAGGAGAGAAGACCGACGTGGAGGAGAGACCTGAAAATCCTGTCTTATGACAGGCTAATTGGCTAGTTAGGGATAAAAAGACATTTTGTTAAGACAAAAAAGATGAAGGAATAAATATGTAAGAATCAGCCAATTTAGTCCAAAGGTGGTCTCTTGCCAGGTTATTCTACCTATTTTAGTGGTTTGGGTTTAATCATCATGTTCTCACTCACAAGTGGCCTTAGTGAAATCACAGGATAGGATAGATTATTCTCATTACAAGTATACATTTAATATATGTGTAAATTCCTCTTTCATCCAGCAGCTATCTTCTCACATGCAGTCTCACTTACCATTGTTTTCCTGAGCTTCTGCTCAGAGATGGTATGACTTCACAACTGTAGAATCTGCTGTACAGGAGAAGGTCTGATAGAAATATTATAGGAGAAACACAGACATTTCCAGGAAATCTTGCCAAAGCTGTTGAACAATGCTAAGAATTTTTGTTTTCAATTAGTGTAGCTAGCCAGTGTAGTTTAGGATGTATTGTCTGTGGTTGTCTAACAGTTACTATAGCCGTCATGTATCCAAGGTTTTCTTGATGATAAAAGATGACAGATGTAAAGGTTTCAGAGGAGTAGACGAGTTAGTCTGTAACAGGAAAAACTTAAAACACAACAAATTGTCTAGTAGCACCTTAAAGACTAACAAAACATGTAGAGGGTATCGTTAGCTTTCATGGGCACAACCCACTTCTTCAGATGACCGAACACTCTGGTCATCTGAAGAAGTGGGTTGTGCCCACAAAAGCTCATGATACCATTTACATGTCCATTCTCTGGACTACGTACAGTTTAGACCAATGTTTTGGGTAAAACCTCTTGGTACATGGATGTCTGTTGGCCCTGCTAATAGTAAGACACATTCAGTTCCAGTTCCTTTCTCCCAAGGAAGACTAAACTCAGCTGACACATTTACCACAAATAGTCCACTTGTAGCATATCAGATATATTATTTCTGTTCTTTCCTTCCTATCTACCTTGCTTGTCACCTTTCCTTGTCCACTTCTTCCCTTCAGCCAGAGTGACGAGTAAATTGAACAGTGGCTGCAAAAATTCAGGATGTAAAATTTCTCTCAGCTAACTGATCTGCAGAAGGAGAGCTGCCTTTTACAAAATGAGTGTGCATGTTAGTAAATTCAGTGCTTTTTGTGTAGCAGCATCAGTTAAACTAGAGGAGAATGCTTACTTTTCTAGGCTCAGATGTCAAAAGAGGGCTTCCTAAATTGTGTCTGAACACACTAACATGCGAATCCTGGTGCTCTGGCAAATCACCACAATTAGGCTATGTCTACACTGTGCATTGTTGCGCAAGAAGATATGCAAGTAAGGCATGGCGATGAATATCGTCGTGCCTCATCTGCATAATTAATGGGCCACCATTTTTGTGGAAGGGGCTTTTGTGTAAGAAGGAGCTGTCTACACTGCTCCTTCTTGTGCAAAAAACCCCTCTTGTGCAGGAGCTGTTCTGTTGCTTATTGCGCAGGAGCCATTCTTCCTGAAAAGAGGGGGTTTTTGCGCAAGGAGCAGTGTAGACAGCTCCTTCTTGCACAAAAGCCCCTTCTGCAAAAATGGTGGCTCATTAGGTATGCAAATTAGGCACAGCAGTATTCATTGCCACACCTCATTTGCATATCTTGTGCAACAATGCACAGTGTAGACATAGTGTTAGGGTGTGTCTAGACTACAGGTTTTTTTTAAAGGTCTTTTTTCGAAAAAATTTCCTCTGCATCTAGACTTCAGCCAAGTTCTTTCGAAAGTAAATCGAAAGAATGCAGCAGTTTTTTTTATTGTGGTAAACCTCATTTTACGAGGAATGCTGCCTTTTTTCAAAAGTACTTTCAAAAAAGGCGCTATTGAATGCAAACTGCTTTTTCAAAAGACAGCATCTAGACTTTTTTTTTTTTTGAAAAAGTGGCTCTTTTTTCAAAAATCTGCTTGTAGTCTAGATGCTCTTTTTCGAAAGAGGCTTGTAGTCTAGACGTAGCCTTATTGTGGTACATTCTGGAATATTTTTCCCCTCTTCGGATACATCTGGGATAGATTACTACAAACAGGATTCTGGATTAGATGTGTTATTCTTTCTTGGCAGTTCCCTCTACTTCTATAACTAGCAATATATTTTTAAATATATTAATACATGTAAATGTTGCAAAATCATCCATAATAAAATTTCTATGCTTGGCTGCATCTAGACTAGCAAGTTTTTCCGCAAAAGTGGCTACTTTTGCAGAAAAACCTGCCAGCTGTCTACACTGGCCACTTGAATTTGTGCAAGAACACTGACGATCTAATGTATGATCGTCAGTGTTTTTGCCAAATACAATGACTCTCCCACTCGGGAAAAAGCCCTCTTGCACAAATGCTTTTGCACAAGAGGGCCAGTGTAGACAACTGAGAACCGTTTTGTGCAAAAAAGACCTGATGGCAAAAATGGTGATCGGAGCTTTCTTGTGCAAAACCGCGTCTAGATTGGCACGAACGCTTTTCCGCAAAAAGTGCTTTTGCGCAAAAGTGTCCGTGCCAATATAGACGCTCTTTTCCACAAATACTTTTAACGGAAAAACTTTTCCATTAAAAGCATTTGCGGAAAATCATGCCAGTCTAGACGCAGCCATTGTGTTGTCTAAGAATGAAATTAGGTGTCTGGCAACAGTGAATACAGTACAGTCCACTCAGTGTGGAAAGCCACTTTCTTGAAATGTTTTCCTGGGAACCAGTTTACCGTGGGGAAAATAGCTGCTCCCTTACTCAGACAATATTGGCAGAATTTCTAGGCAATGAAGACACATTTGGCAATTCCAAAGGAATAAATGGCAGTAGACACATGTACAGGTCAATTCTTTTAATACGGATGTTGCCATGTAAAGATTGAAAGTAAAATGAAATCCAGTGATAACATTTTAATTTGAAGGCCAGAAAGGATCATTGTGGTCATTTAGTCCGACCTCCTGCATAACACAATGCAAAAACCTGCACTGAAAAGGTTACATTTGTATGTGGTAACTAAGTCTTTTCAGACTGTTTTTTTCAAAATGACTTCTCCCAATCTCCAAAAACAAACGTTATTGCTACGTAAGGCCATTTTACTATACATTCATATTGAGTTTTGTTACATAAACTCACAGTAGTAAACTAGCAGAAGACAGAAAAAAAACCCCACCCCCACCCATCAAATCCAGAAGACAAAATGCTTTAATTTATTTTGAAAGTTGCCACGTGACAAAAAAAATCCAGTTTCCTCATGTAGAAAAGTTAAGCACTAAGAAGCAAGGAAACTAAGTTTAGATAAATACTGCAAGTTCACATGATGACAAACTGTCCAACCCTACTTTTTTCTTGAGAACAGGCAGCTGTACATCCACGCCCCCCCCCCCCCCCCCCAGAAAGCCCCACCTAGTATTGTTCTGATGGCCTCCTGTGCCTCTATTGCTTTGTGAGACTGGATAGCACCTGCACCTCCTTGCCACCCACATGTAGATAACCTCTCTCTCTCTCTCTCGCTCTGACTGGCTACCTCTCATCCATCCACCTCATCTAAACTGGAGGCCCCACACAAGCCCATCCCTCTGAAGATATTACCTCCTACACGGGCCCCATATATTCTCTGTCTTACCATCAAGGCCTTTCATCCAACCAGCTTCAAACACTGCACCCTCCCACCACTCCCTCCTCGTCGGCCATTCCCACCAACACTTTTCAAACATATCCCTTCTAGATCCCCACCCCCAAGCAGCTTCTCTCCCCCATAGCTGGACTTGATGTTCACCCGCACAGCGTGCTGTACCCTTCCTGAACTAGGTGTGACAATGAACAAGAGCTTCTTTGCCACAGACAACTGCAGCACTGAGCAGATTCCATTTCCTGCAGCGGCAGCAAGACCCATTGCACCCACAGCAGACATAGGAAGCAGCTAGACCTTCTCTAGAATCCTCTTGCCCCCCCACCCCAAAGTTGCAGTGTCAGTTACATGGCTCAGGAACACGTGGAGGGAGAGGATTGCCAGGTCTCCCTCAAGCCCATGGAAGGAGAAAAGTGTTGAGTCTGTGGAGGCAGGTAGGAAGGGCTGCAGAACATTTAAGGTCCGGGCACAGCCAGGAAGAGAGGATGAGTTGTAGGAAGAGGTTGGAGAAATTAGCTATGAGCATGGTGGTCTCAATATCTGAAGCCACCACCCCTGCCAGGCAATGTTAGTTCACAGCTAGCCCCCAAGCTAGAGGAAATAGTAGAGTTCCAAGTCATGAGTCTGATCCCAAAATCACCACAAATAAGATGCATGTTTAATATCAGACTTCTTTTTTGAAATGTAAAATGTATCAATATATTATGATTTTTCACTCCACCTTATGCTCCTGAGATAGACTTCAGTCGTTTCTCTCTTACTATATTAGATTTGTCATGTGAGTAGTATGGTAAGACTATAATATGGATGGTGATGGATGGGTAAGACTAAAATACGGATGGCTAGATAGAGTGGTCCCTTGGGACATAGAAGACCAAGAGTCAATTTCACCTTCTTCCCTATGGCAAGCCACTTAGCCTCTTTGTGCCTCAGTTCCCCCTTCGCAAAATGCCCTCTTTCACTTGGGTATTTTGAGAATAAAAACACTAATAATGGAGTTATTAACTCAGACACTACAGTAATGAGGTCTGAATAAGGAACATAAATACTAGATCATAGGAGGAAAATGCAAGGTATGCAAATGCATGATAATGTAAAGAGGGGGAGATTTCAAGGAGTATGAATAATGTAGAATCATAGGACTGGAAGGGACCTCAAGAGGCCAGTTAGTCTAGTACCCTGCACTCCTGGCAAACCTAAGTACAGGCAGTCCCCGGGTTATGTACAAGATAGGGACTATAGGTTTGTTCTTAAGTTGAATTTGTATGTAAGTCAGAACTGGCTCCAGATTCAGCCGCTGCTGCTGAAACTGACCAGGGGCTGACTACAGGAAGCTGGAGGCACAATTGCTCTGCCCCCAGCTTCCTGGAATCAGCCACTGATCAGTTTCAACAGCAGCTTAATCTCGAGACTGGGACAGAACAGCTGGGCTGCCAGGTAGGTCCCTGCAGGACCAACCCGGCAGCACCCCAGCTGCTCTACCCCAGGGTCCACAACAAAAGCCTGGTCTGCTGGGGGGGGGGGGTGCACACTAGCTGTGCCCCCCTCCCAGCAGACCAGGGACATGGGGAGCAAAACCGCAGCGGCGGCAGGGTGCCGCGCCTCTGAGACTTTGCTTTGGCAAAGCCTCAGAGGCATGGGACCCCGCCGCCACTGCGGCTTTGCTCCCGTTGCCTCTGGTCTGCTGGAGATGGTCCCCAGCAGACATGGGGCACCCGGAGCAGCTTTTCTCGCCATGGAGGTCGAGGTGGCGGGACCCTGCGCTCTGGGCGGTCCCGCTGCCTGCGAGGTCCGGGGCGAGAAAGCCCCGTTCATAAGTGCGGATCTGACGTAAGTCGGATCCGCGTAACTCGGGGACTGCCTGTATTATCTAGACCACCCTGATAGATGTTTGTCTCACCAGCTTCTAAATATCCTCATCACTGGGTATTCCAAAACCTCCCTAGGCAATTTATTCCTGTGTTTAACCAACTTGACATTTAGGAAGTTTTTCCCAATGTGCATCCTAAACCACCTTTGCTGCAATTTAAGCCCATTGTTTCTGTCCTATCTTCATAGTTCAAGGAGAACAATGTCTCCTTCTGGTAACAACCTTTTAGGACTCCTTAGACTTCTTTTCCAGACTAAACAAATCCATTTTTTCCAATCTTCCCTCATAGGACTTTTTTTTATTTTTCCACTTTTTCCCTTGAACTGTGGCACCCAGAACTGAACACGATGCTCCAGCTGAGGCCTTAGCACAGACTAGAGCAGGAGAATTGCTTCTTGTATCTTGCTTACAACACTCCCGCCAATGCATCCCACACTGATGGTTGCTTTTTTGGAAACAGTGTTACACCATTGACTCATTTTATTGATGATCCACTATGACTCCTCCCTCCCTTTCTGCAGTACTCCTTCCTTGGCAGTCATTTTCCAAACATCTCATATCAACATTTTCAGTGATGTTGAAAAGGCATTAAAACTGTTAAAGAATTCACCACCTCCCCATCTCTCTTGTGCTGTCATTTACAATGAAAAAGCGATGAGGAGTCCTTTGGCACCTTATAGACTAAGGCTATGTCTACACTAACCCCCTAGTTCAAACTAGGGAGGCTAATATAGGCATTCAAAGTTGCAAATCAAGCCCAGGATTTAAATATCCCGCGCTTGATTTGCATCTTCCCAGCCGGTCGCCATTTTTGAAATTTACAAGTCTGGACTAACTGCCTGCATCTACACGCAGCAAGGAACCAGTATTTTGAATTAAAGCCCTAAATCGAACTACCTGTTATTCCACCTGCAAGGACTTTTTTGATTTTGTCCACTCCTGTAAGGAGGTTAAACAGGTAGTTTGATTTAGGGGCTTTAATTCAAAATACCGGGTCTTTGCCATGTGTAGACGTGGGCAGTTAGTCCAGACTTGTAAATTTCAAAAAACGGCGACCAGCCGGGAAGATGCAAATCAAGTGCAGGATATTTAAATCCCAGGCTTGATTTGCAACTTTGAATGCCTACATTAGCCTCCCTAGTTCAAACTAGGGGGCTAGTGTAGACATACCCTAACAGATTTATTGGAGCATAAGCTTTTGTGGACAAAGACCCACTTCATCAGATGACATGCATCTGCCCACGAAAGCTTATGCTCCAATAAGTCTGTTAGTCTAGCCACAGGACTCCTCGTCGCTTTTGCAGATTCAGACTAACACAGCTACCCCTCTGATATTTGACAACTAAGAAACTCAGAGGCATTCCACTGCTTGAAGTTCTTTTCAGGTGATGGAATTCTGTGTTTTGCTGTTCCAATGCACTAGGTACAGACCTGGGACATTAAAATTTCTCCTGCCTGGCATTTAAAAAAAAAAAGGGCTTGGTTTTGTTTCACAGGAACTCAGTGTTATTCAGTGGAAGCCATCCTGTAGGAGTAGTGGAATGTTAGAGTTCTAGGACTCCAAAGACATATAAAAGTGTCTTTGCCAAGAGATGCAAAAATATCCAGTTGCCAGAGTTAGCTAGTTGTCAGACACCCACCACCAGCCCATGCCAGGCTCGCAGAACTTGGCCTGTGGGGTTATTTAATTGCAGTGTAGATTTCTTGACTCCAGTTGCAGCCCAATCCCTGGGACCCCACCTTCCAGGATCTATAGCCCAAGCCCAGAGGTCTTTGTAGCCATGAAATGCCCCTCCCCCCAGCTCAAGCCACACACACGGGAGTCAGCAGGTATGGGCTAGTGACAGTTGTCTAATTACACTGTAGACAAACCTGCAGGGGGAGTCACATTTCCATGAGATCTTTTTCTTGCAACAGAATTCAAGGTGTGCAACCATATTCCAGCATGGTGTAAGAGAGCATCTCCACAGCAATTCAGCTGGATCAGGACTGAATTTGGTCTCTGATTTCTGATGAAATTCCCACTTGTCTTATTCTTCATGTTCAGGGCATAAAATACAATGGTTCTCAGAAGGCTGAATTCTGCTCCTGCTCAAGTACATCAGAATGCCTCCTTTAACTTTAAAATGGGAGCAAGATTAGACCGTTAGCCAATAATTCTTTATAAAAAAAAATCTGTAAAGAACACGGCAGAGATTGAAGCATGAGACCTTAAAAGTCTGAGATGTACTGTAGTTTTCTCCTCTCATATCCAGTTTTAGGTTATACATTTACACTGCAGGGAAGTTCAGCCCAGGGATGTAACAACTTGTCATTAAAATTATGGAGCTAAATTCCCCAGTCCTTACTCAGGTACAAGATCCACTCATTACAGTTTCAGTCAGATAAAGCCAATAGGAGTTTTGCCTGGGTGCCGACTGCAGAACCAGGTCCATTAGACCTACATCAGCAATGGGAGAGCAATTGGGATCTGATGCTTTATCGTGCAAGGATTGTAATGATTATACATTTTCTAATCCTCCTTCCTTCTGGCGAAACAATAGGTTTACTATGACTTTATAGCCACTGTATGTCAATCAGTTGGGTTTCTATCACCAACATTCTTTCCTTACCACTGACACGTTGCTTCCACTTGGCCATAAGCCGTGCAGTAAACCCTTTCGTGCTGTGTAGTTTGATTCAGACCATACAAACACCCTGCTCACGTGCCCTTCTTGCCTGAGCAGAAGGCTGCGGTTGAACATCTTGTTTTTTCATTTGCTATAGACATTTGTTCTTGCAGCTGACCATATGCAGGAGAATTTGCTTGTGTTCCAGAAAAGGACAGCTGCACCACAAATTACCTTAAACCTCCTTGCTTCAGGGATTAGCTGGGTACAGTGAAGTGTGTGTATCTGAGGGCAGGGGTATTTTCTAACCATAAACACAGTTTTTAACCTTTTATTTACCAGAGAGAGTTAAACTCAGAAGTGTAGACAGTTTTGTTATCAATCACTTCTGGCTGGTACTATATATGGATTTAAGATGGCCACCCTTAGGCCAAGCATTAGATCCCTTCTCTGGTCTATTTCTTTAGCCTCTTTCTTGCTTCCAGGTGGATTAACCCTTTCTCAGAAGAGCCTTTCACAAGCTTCCCACATTTGGAAAGAACACACAAGTCTTTGGGACTCTGGCTATGGAAGATTGGGATCTTTTAACCTCCCTCCTTAACCACCAAGCCTTCATGAGAAGGTACCAGCAGGGATGCCGACAGACTTGCAGGGCCCCTAGCCAAGATGGAGGAGGGCTGGCTGGTTCCACTGTTCCCCAAAAGAGGTGGGGTCTCCAGCAGAAGGGGCAAGGGCAGGGGCAATCAGCCCTTAGAGCTGCCTGGAACATGCCATGTGGCGCTCCAGTAGCCATTTAAAGGGCCAGGAGTCCCTGGCCCTGAATCAATCAGCTCTGGAGCAAAATCCCCCTTTGCCTCCCCCTCTTGGCAGGCTTGGGTACCAGTTTCTTCTTTTTAGGGTCTTACTAAACCATCATTGGGAGTCTTTCCCCTAGCATCCTTGACCACTGTGCATAGGTCTGCCAATTAGCTCTCTTGCCTGTCAGAGGACACTTCCAATGCAGACACCTCAGGCCCCACTATGTGTATAGCCTCCTGCCTCTACTCACAGCTCTCAATGCATGAAGGATGACCAAAAAAATCTTCCTTTAGTTTCAAATGCAAATAGGAAGGAATATTGGTAGAGCAGACACACCCTTTTCCTCTCCTGAAGCGTATCCCTTCAGTAGCATTCCAGAAGCAAAGAATTAACCTCAAGCACTCACTCTTGGTAGGCAAATTATCATCCCTTTTAAAACAGAATAAACCTGCCTGTGATACAGCCAAGAATCAAACTCAGAACACTGGAGGCCTACACCAGCACCTTGAGCATCAAACACACCTTTTCAGAAGTACTTGAGCAATTTGAAGAGAGCCACATTCTTGCCTCACTCTAACATACTCTCCCATGAAAATCCCTATGCTAGTATCCCATCTTCTCCTGGCTTTAGTACGATTTACTTGGCTTTGGGTAGTACTGTCACTAGGTTGGTACAGCCATCCTCCTCTAGAGGCAGGCCACATGCTGCAAGGTCCTGTGAGTGGGGCTTAACTCCATGTCACTTGCTAATCTAGGTCCTCATCATCCCCACTACCTAACCAAACTGGCCAGGAAGCCAGAGTCCACACAGGGTCACACAGCCTAGTGGCCAGAGTCAATAACTGAGGTGGTGGTGGTATAGGGTGACCCAGCCCCACCCTCTCCACTGGGTCCCAACCCAGGACCCTTCTAGTAGCCACCAGGTCGATGGGACTCCCACTGAAACATGCCAAGCTGCTCCGGTAAGGCAACATTGCCCCCACAAAATCTCCTGAGTCACTTCCTACCTGACTCTGTGTCTTTCTAGTTCTGGGTTCTTCATTTCCCCCCTCTTGGTGGCACCCCAGCCAACACATTTGCATAAGTTTTCCCTTGGCTGGTGTTGGCATCCTGATGTACAAGCAGTTTTTCCTCAGGCACTCATATGGTATTCCCTTCTCCATCCAGTCATCCCAGACTGATTTCTCTGCAGGCCTTTATACCTAGCCTCCATTTGGCGCATGCCCAGGGGAACTGAGGGGACAGGGTCTCCTCAGCCAGGTGAGCAGGGTTAACTCCTGCTGTCTCAGTGTGGGATCGGTACCCCTCCCCTCCCATCACAATTACCCTGCACACCTTCTCATCTCCTCTGTTACAAAATTAACGTCACAGATAAACACCAGAAGGAATGGCTTCAGTGGCTTTCCATCTAGCAGTCGTGTTGCCCATTTTCCCGGCCACTCAAAAGTTCTAGATAGCCTGTTGTATTTTAAGCAAAATGCAGGACAATGTAGCACTTTAAAGACTAACAAGATGGTTTATTAGATGATGAGCTTTCGTGGGCCAGACCCACTTCCTCAGATCAAATAGTGGAAGAAAATAGTCAAAACCATATATACCAAAGGATACAATTAAAAAAATGAACACATATAGTGAGGGCTTCACAGCAAATAACATTTTGAAACATGCTACCTCATTTTGAGAGATATCTAGCTGCAAATCAACCATGCAAAAGCAAAAAGGAACTTGGAAAATGATATGGAATTATTCCCTGAGTGTAGAGTTCTTTCTTCTAATAGCAAGTTTTAAAGTATTTTGCAGATTGAACTAAATATTTATACCTCATTTCATCCAGGATTAACCAGCCATTGGCGGAGTTTTCATTTACGACTGGATAATTGCTTAACAGTTTGGAAACACCTGCCAGCTAATTAGAATGCAAAGATACACTTGTATGATAAGAAATAAAAAAAGTCAGTTCAGCTAATTGTGATTTTCTCCAGTTCGCTCTGATGAGTTAGTACTTTGGTAAGCACAAGTCTAATTGGCTCATTGTCATGGTGCATGAAATAGCACCCCAGCCAGATGTGCAAAGTGGCAGAAAGGGCTGACAGCTGAACACCCTCCTGCCCAGCAATTAAAGGCTAGCTTGTGAGTTTAAGCCAGTTTTGGCCTGGAGAAGGTGCGGTACCATTTGTCTCCTGGCCTCCCAAGGAAACAGGTTGCGCATGAGTATGCAGCCAGATTGCATCTCTTCCCTGACTCCTTTGGGGGCACTTTGTTCCCTCAGTGCATCCCACTGGTGCAGTTTTTGCTCCCTTAAATTCTGTGTCTGGCTCTTATGAGTCCTCTGCAACAGGCCAGGAATAGAAACCAGACACCAGCCAGGGCTACAGCTCAGCAGTTCCAGACAGTTTCTCATTTTCAGAGGTTTTCAGTCTGTCTTTCTACCATGCCAATCACCACTGCAGCTAGGCTAGCTGGGAGTGTTTCACTGAGCCCATTCGATTGTGTTGTCTTGAGTCAATTCAATTTGTGATAAAATGATTCTTCCTTTTTCCAATGCAGCATTTAAGGGAAACACCTTTATTTTTTTCTTCTCCCTATTCTACCCTCCTGACCAATGACAAGCCCCAGAAAGATGGCTCAGTCTATTCATGCCTTTGTTGTACTGTTAATAAGGGAGCCAAATAAAGTGAGTCTGAGTCAGGTGGCACAGAGAATTCTAGATGATTTTAAACATAATGATGGACTGAAAATCCTGACTCATCCAGGCACTACTGAGTGCTGCCAAATGATCCATCATGTACATGGAAGTATGTGCCTGGGACCAGTTTCCCATCAAGCAGCAAAAGCAACTGGAGACCCCTGGCACCAAAGGGTCAGCCCAGAGAACCTATGGCATCCATTACAGCTGGGGCCCAGAACAGCTAGCACACCCCATTTAAGAGTAGGCTTTGAAATAGAGGGTGTTGAGCTAACACACAGGAATGAAGTTCAAGACAAGAGCAAATTTCAGATTTTTCACCTATGCCTTAAGATGAATGAATAGCCAGGTTTTTTGGATGCAGACCTTGCCAGAGTTACTCAGAAGTCTCTGTAGCAGAGAGGAGGTATAGATCCTGACAGAAAACATGGCATGCACACATTTGCAGTCAAATGTATTATTCTGTGCTTGTTCTTGTGGATCATTTCAGCAGAGAAACTGGGACTGTATTTTTAAGAGTGATATTTTTCTAATCTGGAGGGGTTGCCTTTGAATAGGATGTTTAAAGGAACTATAGGAATTACATTTGTGACCTCTCAACTTTGCTAGCATCCCTTTAAAATGTAGTTTTGTTGCAATAAAGTACTTTATAAAAAACCCATGTAGATGGTATCATGAGCTTTTGTGGGCAAAACCCACTTCTTCAAATGTTTCCTGAGTTTTCCCCATGAAAGCTCATGATCCCATCTACATGTTTTGTTAGTCTTTAAAGTGCTACCAGACTATTTGTTGTTTTTTAAGTTTTTCCTGTTACAGACTAACTCATCTACCCCTCTGAAGCATTTGCTTTCTGTGTGTGTAATAAGAGCCAAATTAGGGGCATGGGCGGGGGGAGGACAGTTACTACTTTTTACTTGAATTAGCATGGCAAAACTCACACTGCTATGAGAGAGGGGGTTGAATCCAGTTCTGGCTCTCGCATCACTAACAACATAGTTGACAAAGTTCTATGGCAGAGTTAAATTTTGTCTTTAAATCACCTGTACAATCCCTGACAGAAAAACTAGGAGACAATGGGGTTTAGATCAATGTAACTGAGGAAAATATTTTTTTTCTACATAGTTTTCATTACTAGTGATGCACAAGCCGCCCTTGAGAAAAGCAAAACAAACCTCTATAAACCTGACTTTAGATTATATTTGCAAGGCTGTCAATTAGAAACAAGAATTCCTTTTTACTGTATAATGGATACACTTGAACTGGAATCAGTTAGCCCCTATAAACTATGCTATTTTTACAGTCACATTTCAGATTATCACTGTGTGAAAATATCAATCTAAACAAAGACCAGGCTTTTTCATAAGAAATCACTCGACAGAAATCCATAATTTGTATCAGTCTAATTTCTTCCCATGTCTGGTATTTAAAGTAAAAGAGAGTTTCAGGCAATAGGAAGCAGTCATTTTTACAATAGAAAAACAGAGTTATGAACACCTCAGGATTGGAGGTTGATTATAACTTTGAAATATTCATAACTCTTAATCAAACCGTTCTTTCAAAAGTTTACAACTGAACATTGACTTGGTACAGCTTTGAAATTTAATGATGCAGAAGAAAAATGCTGCTTTTAAACATCTAAATTGAAATGAAGCAAGCACAGAAAGTTTCCTTATCCTGTCAAATTTTTTAAACTTTCCCTTTATTTTTTTAGTTTACATTTAACACAGTACTGTACTGTACAGTAGTTGCTTTTTTTTTTTGCCTCTGTTGCTGCCTGTTTGCATATTTCCAGTTTGAAATAGTGTGGATTTGTCCAGTCAATTCATAACTCTGGTATTGGTAACTCTGTTGTTTTGCTGTAAGTATAAAGAGAAAAGTAATACACAAACATGTCTCTGACCTTCATGAGACAGGGCTCCCCCTACTGGTTTGCTCTAGAAATTCCTTTGTGGATTTGCAGATTTGCTTTGAGTGCTTCAGAAAGCTGGAGAGGACAGGAAGTTTGTAATGTCCCTGTAACATAATAAAATAATACTGTGGCTTTACACTTCAGCAAGGAGCACTCCATGAAAAGGCAGGTTTAAGCAGCTGGGCGGTTATGGACATACCAACGTTGATTCCAAAGGAACCTGTGGGAAGCAAAGGACAGGTTTTTTTTAATATATAATATTTGTAATACACCCAGCAGTTTGGTTTTGCTTTTTCTTTTGTTAAAAATTGGGGAGGAAAATGGGAAACAGTTTTCAACTATCTTGGGGTTTGGATCTCACTGGACACTGGAAAAGCCTTTGCGGGATGATATTTCAGATGTCTATTTCATTAATAAGCCACATAATGGAAGCAGGACTTGGGGATATATCGATCTCTATATTCTATAGGCATATAGGCATGGAAACCGAATGATCTTCTCCATAGTTAAGCTTCCCTTATAAATCTCTATTTTAGCCTTTTCCCCATAGGTTTGGCTTGGAAAATTGATTTAGCTTGAAAATTTCCTTTTCTAAAGGAAAAGAAATTGTTTCTGCCAAGTTTAAAGAAAGTTCAGAAAACTGCTTGAGCAATGGGTTACTAAAAAAAAATTAAAAATCACATCTTGAGTGTGAGATGCAGACTTTGGCCAATTACTACCTCTGCTGGCAGACAGCAGGAAAGGTCCACTCCCTAGGAGAGGGAAGACTCTTTTTCTCTTTCTTTTCCCTGCTCTACCCTACTGCTGGCACAGAAAGAAACACTCACTACTAAGGCCCAGGACAGTCTCTCCCCATCCCTTGCCCCCGAATATATAGCCCTTCCTTTACCACTGGCTCTGAAGCATTGGGCTTCACTCTGGCCATCCACAGCATTGTCTCAATGGGGTCCCCTCAAAGGCAACAGAGTGTAGATACTGCTTTACATCTCCACTGCTGCAATCTGCGATAACCAGCAAGGGGCACAGAGTAACATTTTCAGCTCCTTGTAGCACTATCTTCCCTTCATGGTTACCCTTGACACTGAGGAGAGGAAGGATCTGGGGGCAGTACAATTGTTCACGACCTTCGATGCATGGGGAAGGAACAATCAGGATTTTCACATCTGTCAGAGCTTCATTTGGCATCATCCTCTACCACAGCAAGAGCACTCATGAGATCCCAGGGTGGGGAAGGGTGACATCATTAGGAATAAGAAAAAAGGATGGAGAATCCCTATGCTCATTATTTGCTTTCAAATGGTACTTGTAGAAGACACAAGTGCCAGAATTCTCCATCCGTAGGATCAACCACCCACCCACAAAACATTTATGATATTATCTTCTCTCTCTCCATTTCTAAATCCAAACAGCTCACCTCAAACATGTTTACAGCACACGCATTATTTATGTATTAAACAGCTTTGCCAGCAAGTGATCTGGCTGCTGGAGGGGGAGGGCGGAAGATTAGTGTTGAAAGAGTTAAAGAGTTTATTGTGCTTCTACACATTTTAAGAGATCATCTTTCAACAATGGCAGTAAAATCAGCATGTAGCCTTAATTTTCTATGGTTGAACCTTGAACGTGAATCATTATATTACAATGTAGTTATTGATTTCAACAGGAAGAGGATTAAGTCCAGAAAATCAGGTTAGGAACCCGAAACTGGACTGAAGAAAATGGAATTTTTCTGGTGCTAAAAACCTCTTAGGTTATGCAAAATACATTAAAATTTTAGACATGACATTGGACCATTTAGAAAATATTCTTAGTATCTCAGAAAATAGCAGTTGAGACAAGATAGAGGAACTGAAGAATCTGACTAGTTCTTTGTGTCAAAAATTGAATAAAATAATATCTATACACATATATTGGCTGCCATTTAAAAGTCCTTATTTGTCAACTGTTATCTCTTAGAGTTCTTACAAGTACCACATTTTTCCATGTTCTTACAACAGGAAACAGTGATCAGTAGGCAAATGTTGAGTTTTTCATGGCAAGCACTGTAGATAGTAATTACATGTAAAACATTACCAATTGAAAACAGAGTCTTCTAATGGAAATGCCAGGCAAACTTAACTACACATGTTAGAACTTACTCTGTCTTGTGAGGACATCATATGGCAATGAGTTGAGTGTACAGTACACATTTTAGTCCTATATTCATCTATTGTATCAGTTATAATTAATTTTCCATCATTATTACAGAGGGAGCTGGTAGAACCACCTATAGTTAAGTTTGCCTGACACTTCTAATATCTGTAGAGCTGAGTGAATAATTTTTGTTTGCTGATATAACAGAAAAATATTAAAATATTCATAACTTTTTTTACTAAACCAAGAGTAAAAACAAAATATTTTTTTGCCTTGACCAAAATGTGTTGTTCAACCTTAATTAATCATTTTGTTTAGCTTCTAGGTTTTTAAAAACTACTTTAAAATTAAATTGAAGTAAAATTCAAAATGAAAAGTCATTTCCAGTTGAAGTGTTTGAATTTTTTCCTGAATTTGTTGCCCACTCCAGCTGAAACAATTTGACAAGTTCAGCACAAAACCGCATTTTTATGTGTGTGAATAAGTTTCAGATAAAATTTCATCCAGGTTTAATTCAGTGACTTATAACTGTGGCCAGATATAAACCTTTTGGGCTGAAGTTGTTCAGGCTGGGTGTCTGCCTCATTCCGTCAGTCTAAATATTTCTACTTGAAAGTTTCAACTAACACAGATCATCCATTTCTGATAATATGATTAAGAAAAATACATTATTTTGTGCATATTACAAAAAATTCTCACAGCCATTTCATTGAGAAGATGTAGTGTCCCACTGCTTTGGAACAGGGATACGCCTTTTGCTGTTTTATGTTTTAAAAAAAATCACCCAAATTTGGCAACGTTATAGATCTCTGGAAAAAATATCAGCTCTCTCCCTCTCAGCTCCTATACACCAACAGGACTGCACATGATCTACCCTTACAGTACAGCTGAGCATATGCCAGGCCAGAGCCCCAAGGACTGGACTGGATTTTTCTTGCAATTGCTTGCCCTAGCTTTTAGGAGCCCTTGTGCCAGGCACCTGAACAAAGAGACTAAAGGCAGTTTTTCCTGTATTCTCAATGCTCCTCTTGCTGGCACTCCAGCAGCTTGAAGGAGAAGGAACCAAGTGATTGGAATGCAGAAGAAGTGAGAAATAGTGGGGAGAGTGGGTGTGGACTGCAGGAACTGTGGGGTGGGGGAGATTAGATAAGGCAGGGAGAAAGGCAAGTGCTCTGCAGTAGAGAATTAGGTAGGATAACAGAGGGAGAGGAGTGGGAGCCAAGGCTTGGGGGGATACATGATGATGCGCAAAGTGGGGGGTGACAGGAGGCCAGAGAATGTGTCCAAAGTGAGAAGGACAAGCAAGGGTGGAGAACTGAGATCAGAAGCAAAGGAAAGAGGGTTGAAATTAACCAGAAGAGAAGTTTAGCAGGAGATGGGATGAGGGGTGGAGAGGAGTAGAAAAGTCAGGAGCCAGTGAGGGCAGCTAGGAGCAGAGACACAGGTTGGGTTAATAGGGGAAGGACAGTCTATTACCTATTAGAACAGGGGACTGCAGCTTATGGATCTCAAGCCAAATATGGCTCAATGTGGAACCAAATGTGGCTCTTTTGTCATTCCCAAAATGCATGCAACTTTTAAAATTAAAATGAAAAATTCAAAAATTTTAAAACGTGTAATTATTCATGTAGCATGAATGAACCTCAAATTGACTAATTATGATGTAAACATCAAAGAAATGTGCAAAAAGATGCAGCAGCAGAAGTCCCATTAAATAAAGTCTGAGTACAATGTTTCATTTATGTTGTTATTAATCATCATGTCAATTATCAATAATATTACATTGTATATTTTCAGTCATACAAATGGGCATTCTTATCTGACTCTTTGTTGACCACTTGTTCTGAAGTTTGATGTAGTTTGGCGCTTTGGATTGAAAATGTTGCTGAGCCCTGTACTAGAGCAAACCCACTTCAAAAACCTGGTATTGGCCCAAGGAGCCCTGACTCTACATTCATCCAAGATATCAGTGGATCCAGTGCAAAGAGCTGGGGCAAAATTGTCGAGGGGAAAAAAAAAAGGACTGTCCCTTTTGCCCCTTTAAAAGGAGCGCCTGGTCGTGTTTGGTCGAGGGAAAAAAAACTCTACCCCTTTAAGAAAAAGCATTTAAATGTGTTTAGAGGCTTTTTGGCCTCATCAAGCTCCCCCCAGCCAACTCCAACTTTAATTCTATACCTTTAATTCTTTAATGACTGCACTGGACAGCTCCCCTGCCCAAGTCAGCACAGGGAGCTGGGATGAGACGGCCGTTTTTGGGGGTGCAGGGACGGCTTACAGGACACAGGGGAGGCTTTGCAAGCTGCACCCGGGAGGAGGGAGGGGAGGAGAAGAGCCACATGCGGCTCTCGAGCTTCGGGCTGACCACGGCTGAGCAAGAGGAACAAGGAGGGACGAAGAAGAAAGGTGACAGTAAAAAGAGTACAATTACAAAAGCTAACCATCTGCATAAAAACAACTTAAAAATAATGAATAGTCTAGCAGCACCTTAAAGACTAACAAAACATGTAGATGGTATCATGAGTTTTCATGGGCACAACCCACTTCTTCAGATGAATGGAGTATAAGAAGTCCAGCTCCAAGAATAAATAGGGGATACAGGGGGAGCAAGGAAAAAAATAGTGAATTAGAGTGTTCAAGTTACAGGAAGCTGATGGAGAAGATGCAAATTGTTCTTAAGTATCCACTGTTAGTTGGTTAAATCATCAGGATGTGGAAGGTAGTGTGCTAGCCAGGTAATGTCTTTATTCATACCTTTTTGATGGCTCAGTTGATTATTCCAAAACATGTAAACAAACACACACATACACATGTGTATTTCAATAACCAGTGTGTGTGAGTGTGAGTGTGAGTGTGAGAGAGAGAGAGAGAGAGAGAGACGAACGAACCACTGCCTGCTTCTGGTTTTGTTTTATATTTTAAATCTCTGTGCTGTGTGTGCCTACATAATTTAAAAAAAAAAATTTTTTAAAGAATCTCTGTTGGCTGGCTATCTATTTGATTCTGTTGGACCTGGTTACATGAACCTGGGACTTAAAACAAAGATTTGTAAGTTGGCTCTGGTGCCGGATATGCACCTGGCATCACTTCCCAATCTGTCCCCAGGCACCTCTCACTCAAGTAATTAAGGCAGGATTTTGACTTAATTCCACATATGAGACGCACATCTTAAATGTTCTTGATGAGGATTTTCTTAAAAGGGAGAACAGCCGTATCTTATTTTAAATAATATGTGGTAAACATCTTAAATTATTTTGAACTTCAAATGACATTAGTAAAAATAGACTGGGTGAGCGATGAGTGAGTCATGTACTTGGTAAACACGTAACTCATCTAGGTTTCTACTGCAGCCATCTAGATCGTAAGTTAACTGTATCAGAGAAGAGCAGAGGAAATTCACAAAACTGTAACAAGACAAGGTCCTCTCTGACAAACCTCTGGCTTTGATTTGAAGAAGATTTTAGATTAATGGAGGGGGTTGATTTCATAGCTGAACACACCACCACATGAAGAAATACGCACTTTATCCCTTTAATTGTTCGCTTTCATTTTGGGTGCTTCCATTTTACTGACAAATCTAACATTCAAAATTATAGGATTTGCCAGAAAAAGTTTATGGCGTGTGCTATGGTATCCCTTCCAAATCTCAGCTAATATCAGGATCCCACAGTGGCAGATACTGTGCACATAGAATTAGGGTTGGAAGAGACCTCAGGAGATCATCAAGTCCAACCCCCTGCTAAAAGCAGGGCCAATCCCAACTAAATCATCCCACCCAGGGTTTTGTCAAGATGGGACTTAAAAACCTCTAAGGATGGAGATTCCACCACCTCCCTAGGTAACCCATCCCAGTGTTTCACCCCTGCTCTATAGCTTGATCCGTGAACTTTCTTCTCCCTCTGCTGATTGCCTTCCCCCAACTTCTTTCTCCCCCCTCAACCTCATTCTCTCTGCTTTCTATGCACCCCACCTTCGAAGTCCTCCTTTCTCTGCCTGCACATCTCTCTGCCCTTTCTTCCCTGCTATCTTTTATCCTACGCTCCTGCAAACTCATCCTTTTTTATCATTACCTCAAGTGTTCCTATTACCACTGCTGGGACTTTGCCTTTTTAACATGAGCCTTTCACACACCTGACCCTTCACCTGGTGTTGGTGAGCTCTTCTGGGCTGAGTAGCTTCCTAAATGTCTGTACCTCACTTCTCAGCATTACCATTCAAAATAAATAGTGATAAATGCATCCCGCTAAGAGGCATATTTCACTCTCCTGTCTCACTTTGTGCAGGTCCTGGTTCAATAAACAGCCTCTCCATCAATGGGTCTATTAATCAGCAGCATTCTGTGGCAATGCTCTGGCCTTGCCCCGATGGCCCTTGGCTGGTAGGTGGAGATCATATGCTTCTGAGGATCACTGAGACCCTCCAGACATCCTCTTGCAACTTACTACGGGGGAGGTATAGTTCAGTGGTTTGAGAATTAGCCTGCTAAACCCAGGGTTGTGAGCTCAATCCTTGAAGGGGCCATGAAGGGTTCTGGGGCAAATCTGTCAGGGATGGTACTTGGTCTTACAATGAGGGCAAGGAATGGGACTCAATGACCTCTCAAGGTCCATCTCCATTTATTATTACTAGAGCTAAGGGTCAAGGCTTATTGAGCCATCAGACCAAAGGATTGGGGTGAAGCTCTTCCATAGTCCTGGTCTTCCCACTCTAGGGCACACTCTGTAAGGGTGTGAGGAATGTTTGGGGGGGGGGGAACCAGGCCCATCCACTCCTCCAGGTTCCATGCCAGAGACCCTAAGCATTTCAGTCTTGCAGCCTTTCCCTGGACCACTTCCCCAAACTCTCCCCACCCCACCCACGAGTACTTTCACCCTGGGAGCTGCGTCTGTCCTGCTGCTGCACAACACACTTCCCTCCTTGCAAGCCTCGGCTCTCTGACCGCACACCTCTCACTCTCAACCCTTAGCTTTTCTCCTCCTGTCTCCCTTTCCTGAAGGGAAGCGTTTTAAACTAGCCCCAGCAGGCCTTAATGGGCAGCAGGTGCAGTATATACCTGCTGCTTCAGGCATGCTCTTAATTGGCCCCAATTGCCTGCCTGCTTTGATTACATGGCCAGTTCACTCAGGCTGTCTCTACACTGCACCTCTTTTCCGGAAAAGGGATGCAGATTAGACACTTCGGAATTGCAAATCCACGGGGGATTTAAATATCCCCCGCGGCATTTGCATTTACATGGCTGCCGCTTTTTTCCGGCTTGGGGATAAGCCGGAGAAAAGCGCCAGTCTAGACGCGATTCTCCAGAAAATAATCCCTTTTCCAGAGGATTACTTATTCCTTGGGCTTATTTTCCGGAGAATCGCTTCTAGACTGGCGCTTTTCTCCGGCTTATCCCCAAGCCGGAAAAAAGCGGCAGCCATGTAAATGCAAATGCCGCAGGGGATATTTAAATCCCCCGCGGATTTGCAATTCCGACTCGTCTCATTAGCATCCCTTTTCCAGAATGTAGACATAGCCTCAGGCAATGGGAAAGTATTTACCCAGTTCCCTCTACATTTGCCCTCCACTAAACTATGGTAGCCAGCTGCTCTGAATCTGTCACATCACAGAACAAGCTGGAACTCCTCTTGGGAAAGGATAGCAGAATTTGTCCCATGACAAGGAATTATTATAGAGTTACTGGCTTTCTTTCAACTTCTGATTCCGAAGTGATCAGTAGGATTTTGGATTGAAAATTTCAGGCAGCTTTCATTTTGTGCGTGTGTGAAATATTTCTATGCTATGTCTAGCTTTAACCAGTGCCTGTAGCCCCCAGCAAATTCATGACCTGCTAATGCAATTTAGAAAGAAAAAGGGCGAGATAAAGAATACTTCCTGATGAGATTTCAAATAGTCAAAAAACTATCTGGGTAGGTCTACACTTGCTCCCTAGTTCGAACTAGGGATGCAAATGTAGGCGACTGAAATTGCTAATGAAGCGGGGATTTAAATATCCCATGCTTCATTAGCATGATCTCACTCCACTCAACAGCTGTTTCAAAAGTGAAAGTGTGCACCGGGACGCGTTAGTTTGAACCAAACCCTTTGGTTCGAACTAACGTTACTCCTCAATAAATGAGTAACATTACTCCAAAAAATGAGGAGTAATGTTAGTTTGAACCAAGGGGTTTGGTTCAAACTAACGTGTCCCGGCACGCACTTTCACTTTCAAAACAGCTGTTAAGTGGAGTAACACGCCGACGAGATCATGCTAATGAAGCGGGGATTTAAAAGTAATTTCAGTCACATACATTTACATGCCTAGTTCGAACTAGGGAGCAAGTGTAGATGTACCCAAAGTTAATATGCAATTTCCTCCCAGAAATAATAATGATTGATCTCGTCATATAATGCAAATAGCTAAGGTTATTTCAGTCAGTTACTAAAATAAATGTACCAATAGGGGAAAACTTTCTTCCCAGAGAAAACTATGTTTATATCCAGCAGCAGATTTGATTTTAAAAATAGCAATAATAATTCCATTGTTTTTAAATCAAGAAATTGTTGATACTTGACAAAGTCAGAGACAAACATCTCAGTTGAATATTTATTGTGTATTAAAAATATAATGGGAGATATTGCAAAGCCAGAGAAAACATCTTGATTAGACATTGCAGACTGGCAGATTTCATAACCTCAGTAGAATTGTTTAACAGTGGACGTGGTCCTGCATTGGACAAAATGGCATTTTTTACTTTACGTGTTCATAGCAAACACCATCCCAAGAGTGACAATTTCAGAAAAATCAATATTATATCAAAGAGTCCAGCAGAAATGCTACCCTAATTTCAATTTGGAGAAACGTCTAATTCTTGAGGCTTATGAGATTTCACTCACTAACTCCACAGTTCAATGGATTAACTCAAGTGAGTTGATTAAAACCTTATTTCCATTACCTAGCCAATATTTCCAATAACTGTTTCCCATAGACTACTATCAGAGATCACTGATGGTCCTTTGTTAAACAACATTACTACAAGCCATCTAGGTTACGAATGCTCAGCCCTATCAAATTGCATAGACACGTGGGGCATGTCTACACTAGGAAATAATTTCAAAATAAGTGAAATAGAAATAATAACTCCTGAAATAACAAAATCGAAATAGCGTGTCCTCACTATGGGGGAGCATCGAAATTACTCAGAATCATTTTGAAATAGCACATCCACACTGACTGGAGCCTGCATCAGACTTAGAACCCCCAGAAGCACTTCCTGTGGCTCTTTGGTCAGGCAAACTCCGATGCGCTCTTTCAGGGGCTCCTCTCTATGGCTGCATCTCACAAGCCACTCCTCCACTGCCTCCCCCTTTGTGGGACACCCAATGGAAGCAGTGCGCTCTGCTTGCCATTGCAGACACCACAGCACTCACAACATGAAGCCAGAGCTGCTGCGAAGCAGTGTCAGGTTCTTGGGCCTCGTGATGCGTCTCATGGTGCAGTTCATCCAGACTGCCCACATGCTGCTCCAGTAGGAGGGCAACCAGCCTGGACCAGAGGCCCTCATCACCCAGGTCCTGGTGCCCT
Organism: Pelodiscus sinensis; assembly: GCF_052426305.1. NCBI lineage: Eukaryota > Metazoa > Chordata > Testudines > Trionychidae > Pelodiscus > Pelodiscus sinensis. Next base: position 113,183,127 of record NC_143056.1, on the reverse strand, counting down.
GCTGATGCAAATGCCCCTCAGTCCCCTGGACACAGTCAAATGCCGCTTCTGGCAGAAGGAGACCAGTTCGGACTGGCCATCCCCGTGCAGAAGCATGCCGGACAGCTACTGCTCCATCAGGAACCAGTTCGGCATGGGGAAATCCACAGTCGGGGCCATGCTTCTGCGAGTAGTCAAGGCCATCAACCACATGCTGCTACAGAGGGTCGTCTCTCTGAGGAACGTTGACAGCATCGTTGATGGCTTTGCTGCCATGGGCTTCCCCAACTTCGGGTGGCCATAGATGGTATCCCTATCCTGACTCCCGACCACTGTGCCTCAGACTACATCAACAGGAAGAGGTGCTTCTCCATGGCGCTGCATGCCCTCATGTATCACAAGGGGTGCTTCACTGACATCAACACTGGCCACTTGGGAAAGGCACACGAAACCCGCATCTTCCGGAAATCCTGCCTGTTCTAAAAGATACATGCCAGCACTTTTCCCCAGACCACACAATCAGGTCAGGGACATGGACATGCCCGTCTGCATTCTGGGTGACACAGCCTACCCCTTGCTTCCCTGGCTTAAGAAGCTCTATATGGGCAGCTCGGACCCCACCAAGGAGTACTTCAACACCAGGCTGAGCAGGTGCTGCGTGATTGTGGAGTGTGCGTTCAGCCGCTTAAAGGGGAGGTTCAGGATTCCCCCCATCCCCCGGGACCTCAGTAAGTGCCACATCCCCTTCTCGTGTCATGTGCTCCACAACCTCTGTGAGAGCAAGGAGGAGACTTTCTTTCCAGGGAGGGGAACAGAGGCTGAGTGGTTGGTCAGGGCTTATTATCAGCCAGACACTAGTGCCATCTAACAAGCACATCGAGGGGCTATGCTCACCAGGGAGGGTTTAAGGGAGAGTTTCAGCCTGTAGCAGGGCAGCTGCCCTGTACTGGCCCTTTAAGAGCCCAACCCCAGCCTGAAGCAGGCCCGGGAAGTTCAGCCCAGCTGGGCGGCGTTGGCCAATTAAGGCCCAGCTGGGAGCTATAAAAGGGAAGGGCTGCTTCAGCCAAGGCAGTGTGAGCCTGGCTGCCGAGGGAGCAGGACGCTCTCTGGAGCTAGGGCAGGGCTAGAGAGTCAGGCTGGGCCAGGACGCTTGGACAGCCAACCGGCCAGCCTGCTAGGCCTGCGGCAAGGCGGGGAGCCTGGCTGCCGAGGGAGCAGGACGCTCTCTGGAGCTAGGGCAGGGCTAGAGAGTTAGGCTGGGCTAGGGCGCTCGGACAGCCAGCCGGCCAGCCTGCTAGGCCTGCAGACAGGCCCGCTGGAGAGACACCAATCCCCCGGAAGGGGGGCTCAGAGCGAGTGACTTGGGCACTGCCGGAGGGCAGTGTGGCGAAGAGAGCAACGCGACTAGAAGATGCGAGAGGGGAAACGCCCCGTGAGCGGAGGCCTGTGCGGGCGGAATGGACTGATTCCGGGGACAGATGACGGACCCCCGCTACGGTGGTGAGTGACCCCCTCACAGATGGTGGAGAATGTGGGTACTTGAAAATACGCGACCCCGGCCCTGACGTAAGGGCTCCGCGTGTGCCTCAGTGGACCCTAGTACAAAAAAAAAAAAAAAAAAAAACCCACGCAAAGAGAGAGAAGTTTGCGGGGTTCCCTCCTCCCCTCTCGGCGAGCTCGGGCGGGAGGGCCATGGAGGGAGAAGCAATGCCCGAAGGACTGACTAAGGGGCGACAGCCACCCGTGAAGCTTCGAGCCCAACGATTGGCAGCGCAGCTCCTACAACAGCAGAGGCTGGTACAGCAGCTGGACGCCCAGTACCGCCAGGCTCTTCAGGAGGTGGCGGAGCAGGATCCGGCCGGTATGGGGGCCACCCTGACTCCCCCGGCTAGCTCCCCCTCCCTGACTACGGGGGGACCCGCGGGGGACCCCGCGTTGTTTGCCCTCCTCGACTCGGGATGCAGCCAGACACTTATCCGCCCCGATGTACTGCCTGACACCGCGACGCCCGAGGGGGAGCTGCAGCTGCGGTGCGTCCATGGGGATGTGAAGACCTATCCTCAGGTCCGGCTCCCCTTGATGGTGCGGGGAGTCACCCGAATGATGCGAGTGGGCGTGGTGCCGCACCTGCCATACCCTATGGTGCTGGGTCGCGACTGGCCAGGTCTTACAGCTCTCATTAAAGACTCACCGGCGCCGACCGAGGCCCGCGTGGAACTCCTGGGGGAGGAACTCCAGGCAGTCCGACCGCAGGGGTCGCTCGACAGGGAAGGCCCCGCCGAGCGCGACGCATCTGACCTGGCCGACCCAGGGCGCTCAGACACGGAGGACGTGCCGGTCGTGCTGGACTCGGCGGATTTTCCCCGTGACCAGCGGGAGGATCCCACCCTGCGGGAGGCCTACGTCCAGCTCGCTGCTGTTGATGGGACGGTGGTGGATCCACAGAGGGCGGCACACTGGCCCCGGTTTGAGCTACGAGCCGACCGGCTCTACCGGGTTGGGCGGAACCCGCAGACGCAGGAAGAAGAGGCCCAGTTGTTGGTACCCCGGGCCCATCGACGAGCCGTGCTGAGGTTGGCGCACGACCTTCCCGCCGCCGGGCACCTTGGGCATGAGAAGACCCTGGCCCGAGTCTTGGCCCGCTTCTTCTGGCCTGGGGTGTACCAAGAGGTCAAAGACTACTGCCAGTCATGTCCAGCCTGCCAGCTCGCCGCCGCTCCCGGGGTGCCGAAGGCTCCCCTCGTCCCTTTGCCCGTGGTAGGGACCCCCTTCGAAAGGATTGCCTTGGACATAGTGGGGCCCTTTCCACGGAGCGCGGCTGGATTTCGATATATTTTAACGATCATGGACTATGCAACCCGGTTCCCTGAGGCCGTTCCCCTTCGAAACACCCGTGCCCGCACGATCGCGAATGAGTTGGTGAGGATTTTTGCCTGGGTGGGGCTACCTCGGGAACTACTGACAGACCAAGGAACGAACTTTACATCCCGGTTGCTGCGTCAGGTCTGCGACCTCCTGGGTATTCACAAGCTACAGACCTCCGTCTACCACCCCCAAACCGACGGGCTGGTAGAGCGGTTCAACCGCACCCTGAAGGGGATGCTGAGAAGATTCCCTCCACCGGACATGAAGCACTGGGACCAGCTCATCCCCTTGCTCTTGATGGCGGTGCGAGAGGTGCCACAGGCCTCCACTCGATTTTCCCCCTTCGAGCTCCTGTACGGCAGACGACCTCGTGGCGTCCTCGATCTGGTTAGAGAGACCTGGGAACGGACCCCCTCCTCCGCCGTCGGGCTGCTGCAGTACGTACTCCGACTTCAGGAGAGACTCACGCAGGTGGGGGCCTTGGCTCAAGAGAACCTACAGGCGGCCCAGCGAGCGCAGGAGCGAGGGTATAACCAGGGAGCCCAGGAAAGAGTGTTTGAACCCGGGGATCGGGTGCTGCTGTTACTCCCCTCAGAGGAGTCAAAGTTGCTGGCCCGCTGGCAGGGGCCGTATGAGGTCTCCCGACGAGTGGGCCCAGTCACATATGAGGTTCATCAGCCGGACCGGCAAAGGAAAAAACAAATATACCATGTGAACCTCCTCAAACCTTGGCGAGAGCGAGAAGGCATGTTGGTCGCGCCCTACCCGTCGGAGCCCGTGTTAGGTCCTAGGGTCCCTGACGCCAAGGAGGAGGAGGAGACACCCCAGCTCGCGGACACCCTGTCACAGAACCAACGGCGCGCAGCCCAGGTGCTTGTCGAAACCTTCGCCAGGACCTTTACCTCGCGGCCGGGCCGAACCTCGGCGATAACACACACCATCCGAACTCCACCCGGGCAGGTCGTGCGGGAGGGAAACAGACCTCTTCCCCGACGGATGCGTGACGTCGTGGAACAAGAGGTCCGCACCATGTTGGAGTTGGGGGTGATCGAGCGATCCCGAAGTGAGTGGAGGAGCCCGATCGTGTTGGTCCCTAAACCAGATGGAAGCATTAGGTTTTGCATCGACTTTCGAAAGGTAAACGCAATATCGAAGTTTGACGCCTATCCGATGCCACGGACGGATGAGCTGCTGGAGCGCCTGGGAAAAGCCAAGTTCATAACAACCCTCGACCTGACTAAGGGCTATTGGCAAATCCCGCTGGATCGGGAGTCCCGGGAGAAGACAGCTTTCACCACCCCGTCCGGGCTTTTCCACTTCGTGCGCATGCCGTTCGGCCTCCATGGGGCACCCGCCACCTTCCAGCGGATGATGGATCGCCTGCTCGCCCCGCATCTGGAATATGCCGCAGCTTACCTGGATGACGTGGTCATCTACGGGCGCGACTGGGAGGACCACATAAACCAAGTGGCGGCAGTACTACGAACGCTCCGCGATGCGGGTCTCACGGCCAACCCCAAAAAGTGTAAAATCGGCGCGCAAGAGACCACCTATTTAGGTTATCATTTGGGGCGCGGCTTAGTCCGGCCCCTGGTGGGGAAGGTAGAGGCCATCCGAAATTACCCCATACCAACCACGAAAAGGAAGGTCCGACAATTCCTGGGCCTGGCGGGGTATTACCGCCGATTTGTCCCCCAATTTGCTAGCATAGCAGCGCCGCTCACCACTCTGCTCACGAAGGACAAACCCCAGAGAGTGAGGTGGAACACAGAGTGTGACGCGGCTTTTCAACAACTGAAAGACGCCCTGTGTAGCGAGCCCGTTTTGCTTAGCCCAGACTTCGATAAACCATTTTGTCTTCAGACAGATGCCTCCGCCACGGGACTGGGCGCCGTACTCTCCCAGGAGGTCGATGGAGAAGAGCACCCGGTGGTCTTTATTAGCCGTAAGCTCTTTCCCCGAGAACGCCAGTACTCAGTAATAGAAAGAGAGGCCCTGGCTATCAAATGGGCGGTTGAAGCCCTAAGGTACTACCTGCTCGGGGGTGAGTTTACGCTATGGACAGACCATGCCCCGTTAAAGTGGCTACAGACTATGCGGGACACCAATAGCCGCCTCATGAGGTGGTATTTAGCCCTTCAACCCTATGTATTCTCCATACGCCACAGGGCGGGCAAGGCCAACGCCAATGCGGACGCCTTGTCCCGCCTGGCCGAGGAGTCGGGATCCAATCCCGAGGTGGGGGACCTGGACTTGGGGGGGAGGGCAAGTAGCAGGGCGGACTGGCCGCCCACTGAACCAGAGGAGGAGGAACCCCTCAGGACACCCGGGTGGGTGGAGGCGGACCCCACCCCGTCACCTGACCGGAACCCCGAGGGCGGGGCGGGGAGGATAAGAAGACGGCGGGAGAGGGCAGTCAGGGCCCGACCGCTGGGGGAGCGGGAGGCAGACCCCGAACTCCTGCCTGCGGAGGCCCGGGCGGGGCTGCCCCCGGCTGGGTTCCTGGAGGCCGACCGAAACTTCCCAGAGTGGGGTACGGGGGCCTGGCCCCAACCAGCGGCAGAAGCACCCCTGGACCCCGAGGACGAGCCCGACGGGCTGGACCAGCTCGATCCCCGATGGGTGCTGGAGCGCTGTGGCCGAATCACCGGCGGGACCTCGCAGGACCCAACCCTAGACCCCTGGAGTGGGCCGCCCGGACCCTACTAGGATGACTGGCACAGCTCGACAGCCCGACAGGCCCGCAGAGGCTACAGGTACCCGGAAAGGGAGGGGGGAAGAAGGGGCCCAGGGATCGCTCAGGCGGAGAACCTCCACGGCCAACAAGTCCGGACTGAGCCAATTGCAGCGACACGGCTGCACTCAGGGTCCCTGGGCCGGGGCGCAGAGAGATGGGTGGGCCTGCGCCCCCACCCCCTCCCCTCCCCGCCTTCCCCCCGGCGGGGCCATCCCGGGTCCACTCCGGAGGAGGACTTGATAGGGACGCATGGAACTGCGGCCCTGCCTCGTAGCGGGACGGGGCTGGGACTTCTGAAACAGGGCGGGCAGCAGGGAACCACCCCCCCCCCCCCCCGGGAGATAGTTAAGGGGGAGGGTGTGTAGCAGGGCAGCTGCCCTGTACTGGCCCTTTAAGAGCCCAACCCCAGCCTGAAGCAGGCCCGGGAAGTTCAGCCCAGCTGGGCGGCGTTGGCCAATTAAGGCCCAGCTGGGAGCTATAAAAGGGAAGGGCTGCTTCAGCCAAGGCAGTGTGAGCCTGGCTGCCGAGGGAGCAGGACGCTCTCTGGAGCTAGGGCAGGGCTAGAGAGTCAGGCTGGGCCAGGACGCTTGGACAGCCAACCGGCCAGCCTGCTAGGCCTGCGGCAAGGCGGGGAGCCTGGCTGCCGAGGGAGCAGGACGCTCTCTGGAGCTAGGGCAGGGCTAGAGAGTTAGGCTGGGCTAGGGCGCTCGGACAGCCAGCCGGCCAGCCTGCTAGGCCTGCAGACAGGCCCGCTGGAGAGACACCAATCCCCCGGAAGGGGGGCTCAGAGCGAGTGACTTGGGCACTGCCGGAGGGCAGTGTGGCGAAGAGAGCAACGCGACTAGAAGATGCGAGAGGGGAAACGCCCCGTGAGCGGAGGCCTGTGCGGGCGGAATGGACTGATTCCGGGGACAGATGACGGACCCCCGCTATGGTGGTGAGTGACCCCCTCACACAGCCAAAGCCAGCTGTGGGTCTCTCCCCTGTGCCTCTCTACAAGGGGCCTCTGCATTCCCTCTGTGTCCCTTTCCATCCTCACCCCTCTCCCTTCCCCTGCCCTCCCGTCCCACCTCCCCCCAAGCAAATAAAAAAGCCTTTTAAAAAACTGTTTATTTGGGGATATACAACAGGGGAGGGACTGGGGAAAGAACCTGAAATGGGGGAGGAGTGTGAAGGGGGAGCTCAGGGCTGGGACTGGCACTTGCCTCAGTCAGCTTGGGAGGCTTCAGCTGCCTTAGAGGTCCCACTGCTTTGTGTTCTGGGGCCCTGGGGACCCTGGGGGGCTAGGTGGGGAAGTCATGTGGGGAGGGAGGTGGCTGGTGCCCCATCCCATGCACAAGGCCATGCACTCCATCATCAATGTGAGGGTTTGTCTACACTTGCAGCCTATTTCGGAATAGGGCTGCAAATATAGGCATTTGGAATTGCAAATCAAGCCCGGGATTTAAATATCCCGCGCTTGATTTGCATCTTCCTGGCCGGGTGCCATTTTTGAAATTTACAAGCCCGGAATAACTGCCTACGTCTACTTGTGGCAGTGAAATGGGCGTTTGAAATAAAGCCCTATTTCAAACTATCTGTTAAACCTCATTGAAGGAGGAATAACAGGTAGTTCGAACTAGGGCTTTATTTCGAACGCCCATTTCACAGCCACATGTAGACGTGGGAAGTTATTCCTGGCTTGTAAATTTAAAAAAATGGTGCCCGGCTGGGAAGACGCAAATCAAGCGTGGGATATTTAAATCCCGGGCTTGATTTGCAATTCTGAATGCCTATATTTGCAGCCCTATTCCGAAATAGGTTGGGAAGGTGCCAGCTGGTCCCAGGTGTCCTTCCCCTGCTCCTAGTCAGCCTGGGCTCCTCCCGGTCAGCTTTGCACTCCTCCCATAGCTCCTCATCAAGCTCCCAGTCAAGGGACTGGAGGCAGGCCATTGGCTGCCTCATGAGGGCTTCCCAGGTGCATTTCCTCCTGCAGATCCCATGGAGACAGGAAGATGGTGTGGGAGGTGGTGGATGCACCAAGCTTGCAACTGGCTCAGCTGTGAAGAAAAGTGACAAGGGCAGTTATCCCAGGAGACACTGTGTATGAAGCCTGGCTCTAATCTCTGAGCCAACACTGAAGGCCTCAATTCAGACGATGGTGATGTGCTTCAAGCAAGGCCACCTGTTGCCTTGACAGCAGGCACTTTCCTGCAGGGGCATGGATATCTCAGGGGAACATCCCCACACACCAGGGACAAGCAGGCATGGGAAGGTGCTGGCCAGGCTAGGAGCCTGCAGACGGGAGGAGGGGACAGGGTGGCTCAGCTTCCTTCTGTGTCCTGCACATGCCAGGTCCAGTACTGGTGGCATCCCGCAAAGAGAGAACTTCTATCCCTGACTGCTGGAGTGGGGAGTGTTGGGGGTGGTATGTGTGAGAGGCAGATGCCACTTGCCAGAGAGAGTGCCACTGGTGTCCCCTCTTCCTCCCTCTGGCAGGTTCCCATGCAAGGGATTGGTCTCCATGCATTGCTATGCATGACCAGTAGTGGATGCTGAACGAGTGCAGGCCTGTGTGGCACTGCTGTGTGGTTCCATGACCCCAGACTCCTTAGTGGTGGCTTGTCGTGGAAAGGTGTCCCAGCATAGAGGCCGGAATAATGCAAACCTCTCCGGGAACATTGTGAGAAGGAGCGAGGGGTTCCTATGTGAGAGAGTCATGGGGCTAAGTGCTCTGGACTGGCACTCAATGTGCATACACATGCACAAGCTGCTGTGCTGCCACCAATAGGCCGAGTGAGGGGTGTGCAGCCCACCACCTGCTCCTGCGTGTAGGTAGGGAAAGTTATAGAACTCACCTGAAGTGCCTTCCCTAGGCTTGTCCGATGCCTGGGAGACATCCGGTGGGAGGAAGGGCAGAGGGGGGGAGAAGGACTGACTCCAGGGTGAGGAGCAGGTCCTAGCTTGTGGGCATGCCTCCCTTGTGGAGGCATGTCCTGACTGGACTTAAAGATGGCTGGAGGGAGGTGACTGGCCCGCCTCCCAGGATGGCATCAAGGTGCTGATAGAAGTGGCACAAATGTGGTGCCCCCAGAGGATCTGCTCTGCTCCTAGGCCCTGTTGCAGGCCTGCTGGAGCTCTTTTATTTTCATCCAGATCTACCTGAGGGTCTGGGAATGGCCTTTGTCAGCCAGGCTACATGTCGGTATTGCACTTTCTGGTGCAAAGATCCTGGAGGTTGGTCTCCTTGCCCCAGACCTTAATGCAGTCCATGCTCTCCACACCAGTCCAGACCAGTGCTCTCCTGCATCCCTGGCCAGTGGCAGCCGAGGGTGCTGCAGTAGTGTTGGCAGCTGTCGGGGGCTCAGAGGGAGTGCTGAGGTCGCTCATGGCTCTGTCAGCTCCTGATGAATAGCACGGGGCTTGCCAAGCTGGCCACATTCCACAAGCCCTTCTCTAGCAGCCTGCTGCTTTAAGCTCCGCAGGAGAAGGGGAGCAGCGGAGCTGGCAGGTGTGGCCAGAGCAGCCACAAGTGCAGCTGTGAGAGGCCTCTGGAGGCCAATTATTTTGAATTAGCTGCACAGGATGGTCCACACTGACACTATTTTGAAACAACAGTTTTGAAATAAGCATTATTCCCCGAGGAGAACAGGAGCACAGATTTAGAAATAACCAGCCCATTATTTCGAAATAACAGGCTTGGTAGTGTGGATGCTCCACTTGTTATTTTGAAATAAGGGGGCATGGGGAGAAATCCTGCCCCACTGAAGCCAGTGGTAAAACCCCCTTGCAAAGATTAACAGCAGCTCCTGCTAGGCAAAGTGTTAAGGTCTTTCCAAAGATAAATTAACAATAAAGTTAATTAAAATCTTATTGTCTTTGGATTATCATAGTATGACATGGTGTTATTCATCTAGATTAGAAGGCTGCCAAAAATCCACCTACCCCTCTTAAGTGGTGTATCTCTTGATGGATAAGAACACTTCTGGGCCAGGTCCAAATAATGAGGCAAAGGAATTGTGGATGTAGGACAGCTTCCAGGCAAGTGAATTCCACTCTCTCCCATCAGTGCAGCTCCACTCACAGAGCCCAGACATCTGGGGATTTATGAAAGGGGGGGTGACTTCTGTCCAGAGAGTGTATTGCTAAACATGTGTAACGGTGCACTGTCCTTAAATTATATGGCTCCAATTAAATAGTAGGGCTAAAGGAGGCAACTGTGGAGTTTGAATAACTATTGGCAATCAAGTGTGAAGTGGAGCATCTGAAAAACATTGCCACATTTTGGAAACACATTGCCCTTATTTGATAGCACAGTATAAGCACCAAACTATTTGGTTTTAAAAGCCATGGTAAATTTGTGAATGAAACTGTGCAAGAAGGATTTAATAAGAGATCCACAGCAAGTGTTCAGTGCTCTAGATGTTGCCTGCCACCAGGGTAGCATGAAATCATTTGATAATTACACCATGGCCAAGCAGGATTAGTGTACCATAAAAATATAGGGCTGCATTATTTTTATTTATATAACAGATGGATCTAAAAGAGAGGCTTTTAAATGAATGCAACGTCATGACAGTGTTGACAGATGATTTCAAAGTGCTACAAGATGGTCAAGCCAAAAACCTAAGAATGTTTCCATTTCCCTTTTTCTTCTCTCCAGGAGAAAAAAGCAGAGAAACAAATATTGAATAATGGCATGGATTCCATCCGGGGGATTGGTGAGGTACTGTATTTCTGGGGCTCTGTGTATGTTGATCTTTATGTTTTCTTCCACTTGTCATCTGTCTTATATATTACCTAAGATAGCTCCTATTATCATTGCATCTGATTTCCTCATTACATTTAGTATATTTATCTTCACCACACACCAGTGAGATAAGGATATAAAAGTACGGAATGCTACTAGAACTGCAGCAAGGGCTACACGTCAATTCTGGAAGTAGAATGGTAATATTTGAAGAAATCTGTGTAAAAACATAGAGGCTTGAGATGTGTGTTAAAGCAAGGAGAGCTTGTGCTTAATAATTCCATTATTTTATTCCTAATGTGTGTAACTGGTGTATTACACTGGTCCCGGAGCTGCCTCCTTTCAAGACAGCAGTGAATCTTTCTGACCTATGCAGCCATACTCTACAACAGCTCCTCCAGACTCAAGCTCCAAATTTCATATCTGAAGCTGTGTATCTGAACTTTCTTAATGTTTAGATGCATTCAATCAGATCTATCAATATGTTGAGCAGCAGGTCTTCATAAACAGGCATTTATCAGGGAAAACTGCACTGCCGTCTGTCTGCCATTTTAGTTTATCCCTAAAAACTCACCCTTTTCTACAATTACCTATAGATCACAGCAACATCTACTGGTTGAACTTCATAACTGCATGAAAATGTTACACAGTCTCTATCCTCTCTGTTAAGTTGTTTGAATCTACACCTGAAGTAATTTTGCTGAGTCCATGCAGATCAGAAGTAGTGAGCGGCTGCTTTTGCACAAAAACTTGCCAGCTGTCTACACTGGCCACTTGATTTTGCGCAAAAGCACTGATGTTCTAACTGTCCGAAATCAGTGCTTCTTGCGCAAATGCTTTGACGTTTCCGTTTGGGCAAAAGCCCTTTTCCGGAAATGTTTTTGCGCAAGACGGCCAGTGTAGACAGCTAAAAACTGTTTTGTGCAAAAAAGCCCCGAGGGTGAAAATAGCGATCGGGGCTTTCTTGCGCAAAACTGCGTCTAGATTGGCATGGACGCTTTTCCGCAAAAAGTGCTTTTGCGGAAAAGCGTCCGTGCCAATCTAGACGCTCTTTTCCGCAAATGCTTTTAACAGAAAAACTTTTCTGTTAAAACCATTTGCGGAAAATCATGCCAGTCTAGACGTAGCCAATGAGTGTTACTGGTTTTATTTAGCTATGATTCCTGTTCGAGTCAGCACATTGGTAACAACCCCACCAAGAAAGCAGGGGCAATGCATAGTTATCATGGCACTCCCCCTTAAGGAATTTCAGCTATTCAGTCAGATAGTTAGTTAATGGCCATCTCTTTTAAAGGGAGAACAGACTGCAGATGTCCTATCTAGTTACCCCTCAGAAAAAACTTGTGAAAATGCAAATCCCTAAGGACATCACCCTGCACACATCCAGACTAGAGATCAAGCCTTATTAGACTTCTTCATGCCATCATTTCAAAAGGTACTTGTCTGCCTTTCCCTCTTTAGGAAGCAAGAAGTCAACAATACAGCTGTCAGTAGGGAATATGGTTCAGAAAACACAGCTGTGGGATTAAATAGGAGAGACCACAAGCAAGCGTGCTTTTTTTTAAAAGTATTATTATTCAAAATGCTCTTCACTCCACATTTTGCATTATACGATCAGATTTGTGTATTGGTCAGCAAATATAATTTTATTTAAATGTCTCTGCCACATAATAATGGAACTAGCACGTGAGCAATTTACTGGACAAATCTCACATTGCCAGGTGTCTGGGCTAAAGTCAGACTTCAGAAATACACTGAATTCAAAAATTCTCATGTCCCATGGATGAAGTTGATGTTCACTAATGTTGAAGTTCTGCGGACAGAATTTGATTTTGGTCATGACATGAAAAATGACCAGAAAAGGGCCAACATGTAGAGAAATTTCTATGCTTCTGCATGCTTCATGTGAGATACCTTTAAAAGGGTTTGATTTTGAAAGGATAGATGGCCAGCTTTTTCTGAAAATACAACCCCTTTAAAGATCGGGTATCCAAAAACTAAAGCATCCCAAATCACTAATTACCTCTCGAGATTTAGGCCAATGTCTGTATAATATAAAGCACATGAAGAACTTTGGAATCCACACACCTTCTAAACATCAACAGGCTTATATGCCAAAGTCCTTTTATACTAAATTGTCTGTAGTGACCTCAGATTTTTCTGTTCGCAGGAGGATGCAAAGATTATTAAAAAATAATGTTGTCATTTTCCTTCAGATTCATTGTTTATGAATAACTATACAGGAAGTCCCCCGGTTACGTACAAGATAGGGACTGTAGGTTTGTTCTTAAGTTGAATCTGTATGTAAGTCGGAACTGGCGTCAGCCGCTGCTGAAACTGATCAGTTTCAACCGCGGCTGAATCTGGACGCCAGTTCTGACTTACATACAGATTCAACTTAAGAAACCCAGGCGTCCCCAAGTCAGCTGCTGCTGAAACTGATCAGCGGCTGATTCCAGGAAGCCTGGGGCAGAGCAACTCTGCCTCGGGCTTCCTGTAGTCAGCCGCTGGTCAGTTTCAGCAGTGGCTGACTTGGGGACGCCTGGGGCAGAGCAGCTGGGGTGCTGCTGGGTTGCTCCAAAAGCACATCTCTTGCGCGAAAGCACATGCCAGTGTAGATGCTCTCTTCTGGAAGAGTTTTTGCAGAAGAAAACTTCCACAAAAGAGTATTTGCGTGAGAACACACCAGTGTAGATGTAGTTTAGAGAAGAGGTAAGGCTACAACAGTGAAAGACCACAAAGTGTTGAAAATTGGTGCTTATTCATCCTTTTTGGCTCCTTTTTGCTTTTATTTCTTATGCTAATTTCATATTTTCAAATTTGGGGCAGAATTGGCCATTTTTTCTCTTATTATATGGTACAAATATAGAGCATGGTACATGCAGCACTGAGGCCCGCACTGCTTTGAGCTAACAAGAAAAGAGAAAGGAAAAGCATCTGTGGGGGGATTTACTGTTGATAATAGGATAAAGGTGGCTTCCGATGTCAAGCCACAGCTACCATGGATCTTTCCGTTTGCTTTTCTCGGCGTAAGCCGCATGTTTACAAAATCGGACACAGGAACTTAGCACGACATTTATTACTTTGCTTTGTCTAAACAAGGGGAAGAGATGACAGAAAGTTCGATTCCTGTTTACAGATGTGCTCAGATTTTGAGCTTTTACTGTAGCTGTAGCATCTCTCAGATTTTAATTCCCTTTCTCAGTTCCTTTAACTGCAGATCTTTAGACAGCCAGTGCTGTTCCAGTTCCTTTTATGACTTCGTCCTGCACTACTGAAGGCAATGGGCATTTTGGCATTGAATTCAATTGGATCAGAATTGGGCCTTCAGTCACCCCACTTTTTTAACACTGAAGGCTTAGTGATCACCATTTCATAGCTAGTAGATGTGTCCCTTGATGGAGAAAGGCAATTTTCCTTTGTCTATCAATGTTTCTTCTTTGCCACTAGATGTTAAGTGAGGGTGTATGATCTTGAGGTGGAAGCACTTGCTGTGCAAAGGTTTTTCTAGGAAAGTCACTTTTCTTACCTGTGATTCAATTCCCACTCTTCTGTTTCTCTGTTGTATTGACTGCTTGCAATCTGTATCTGTCTTACATATTTGGAAAGTAGATATGTAGGGCAGGGAATGTTCCACTACAATGGAAGTTAAAAAGAATTGCTCCATCCTTAATAAGTGAAGCATTAAAGGAATTGATTGTACTACTGTACTGTTGTATTGAAAGAATGTTTCTCTGTTTGTTTCGGGTAGCATTTACTCATTATAATAATTCAATATTGTTTCACAGTTTGGGAATAATTTATTTTTGAAGGAACTATTCAAAGATAGGTCCATCACAGACAGCTTTGTCTCTCTAGAATACGGGACCATCTATTGCTGAGGATCAGGGGACAAGTCATCTTATGATATGAGTGAGAAGCAAGGATTTATTTTTATTTTGAATAAAATGTGAAATTTTTGAAATCTGAATTTTTTGGGATGAAAATATGTTTGAACAATTTAGAACAGGAAGAAAGCATTTTCATGAAAGTGTTGTTTAAAAACAGAATTTAAACTCTTCTCTTCTACAGCTTGGTATCAGACCATCAGACGCTTGGACTATTAATATTAGCTTCAGTAAAAAAATAAATAAATTGTGAGTACTTTTGAAACAAAAATGTAAGTACATATGCTATAAAGTTAAGCAGTTGTTGATATTAATAAGAAAAGAAGTAGTAACAAAATAAGCCTTCCTGTTGTTTATTAGATTTTATAGGAATGACATGTACAGCATATAAAAAGTATAAAATAGCAAAATAACAAAAATGTTCATGTGATGAATGTTTTGTTAAAACCATTCATTGGATTAACAGCAAAAACCAGCTTTTTACAATTTATTATGCAACAATACACTTCTAGTTTTTAGTTCCTAAGCTTAAAATCTTAGCAGCTCTTGTAGCTTTACTTCTTAAAATTAAAGCAATTGGAATTTTACTGTGTTCAGATGGCATGGTGAGGGTTGGTGAACAAAATATTTGGTTTTGTTATATCAAAAATATCAATTACTGCAAGTTTTAAAAGCAATTTTGTGAACATTGTACTTGGTAATTTGAACATTTTGCAACACAAAAAATATCATTGGACATAGGAAGTCAATTTTTATTGACTTATAATTTCTCTTTGTTAAAATATACATGGGACCAATTATAATTTTGATTTTCTTTTGTCTTTATGAAAATGGCATATTCTTAAAAAGGTCACAGCTCAGTGTAAAGTTGATTCTCCTAAATAAACAGTATAAGACACATTTAACTTGTGGTATGCTTTAGAAGACAAGGGTTTGTTTAGATAAAGTGCATCTATATAACTGTAATGGGAAATTTATTTTTTCATTGATAAACTTGTATGTTTTCAGTTTACATCATACAGTGGATATGTTGGATAAATCTAATACCTATATCTAAACTGGATAACCTAAAAAAATCTGTATTTCTTCTACATTACACATCTAACATAATGGCTTAATACTACAATGTAAAATACATTAGAAAAATCAAAACTTATTACCAGGGAATATTATATATACAATTACCAGTTTTGAAAATCTTCTCTGGTAAAAATTTCTATAATTTAATTACTCATGCATGCCCTATTTGCAATATCAATTTGATTTAAACTGAATATTTTTTAATATCGTCCATATAATGTTCTTCCATAGTCATCAAGCACTATTGTGACACGCTTAAGATCTTATACCACTGCCAAGACAGCTTATATATTAGGTATTTAAAACAGTTTTGGGTGGCTTTCAAAGAATGGATCAAACCTCCAGAAATAAAATATAAAGCATTATTCCTCTGATTGTCTCTTTTCAAGGAAATCTCTTTCCTTTTTATGTTGGCACATATCACAAGAACTCTTGAGATGATTCCCAGAAGTGAACATTATAATAATTTTAGAAAGGGATGATGCAAATCCATTATTTCGAAATGCAGAAGAGTCCAAAACAGCTATGCTTCTTAATATTAAACAATGATACTATTCAGTGGATGGATAACTTACTTTCTAAGGAAAAGATGTAAAAGATATCTTTATCATACTGAGAATAATTGTATATCTTCCAAAGAGTGACTCACTGGGTGCTCTTTTTGTAATGCTGTCTCAAGACCATTGGCAAGAACAGTCTGTAGGTTCTTGGATTGAATAGTTGACCCATGTTGAGTTGCCACTGCAGTACAATTGCACAGTTCGTCTTTGTAACCCAAGTTCCCTGCAGCATTTGCAGAATCTTGCATATGTGTTGATGTTGTAGTTATAAATGCTAGCAGAAGGGCATTTTCCATCACATGAAACAATGTTTACCTGTTAAATGAACATTTTAAAAGGATCATTGCTTTTAAATGACTAAAACACCCTAATTTGGGATTTTCAGACGCCAAAGGAAATTTAATGGAAGCTCAACGGCAAACTACCTTATACTCCTTTTAAAACCTCATCCAATGTGAATAATAATATGATTCAGCGAGGCCCACATTTTATTCTCACGGACATCAATAGGAATTTTTCCATTGATTTCCAAAAGACTGATTGGGTCAGCAAGCAACATACTCAGCTCCAACAACATGATTTCTGAGGTTTCATTTCGAAGACTTCACAATATTAATTTGGCCGATGCACAACAATGGCTATTTCTTTGCTACATTAGGGAGCAATGTTCTGGAAAAGAAATACTCCCTAGGAAAACTGAAGAACTTTACTCCAATACTGGAGCAGGCACTTACTATAACATTCCCTGCGTGATTCCTTTGTGTCCATGGGCCATCCCTTCTATTCTGAACTGGAAGGGACCTTGAGAGGCCATCAAGTCCAGTTCCCTGCCCTCATAGCATCAACCAGATGATCCCTGACAGGTGTCTGTCTGACCTGCTCTTGAATATCTCCAGTAATGGAGATTCCACAATTTTGCTAGGAAATTTATTCCAGTGTTAAACCACTGACAGTTAGGAAGTTTTTCCTAATGTCCAAACTAAACCTCCAATGTTGGATTTTAAGTCCATTGCTTCTTGTCCTATCATCAGAGGTTAAAGAGAATATTTTTTCTCCCTCCTTCTTGGAGCAACCTTTAAGATATCATGTCCCTACCCAGTCTTCTCTTTTCCAAACTAAATAAACCCAATTCTTTCAGTCTTTCCTCATAGGTTGTGGTGTTTTATCTCCTATAAAGTGCTATACACCTTCAATTCCTATTAACTTCAGTAGTAGACAAATGCTCAATGCTTTGCAGATTTGAATCTGTATTTCCCATTCTAAAGATACAGCATAAGTGGTATTTGAGATACTACTGCATTGTAACGAATAGTAAATATTGACTTTTTAAACTGATGACCACTGCACGTGAGCCACTGCAGATCTGTCTGTGATACAGGCCAATTTCAGCCCTTATGCTGAGTCAGAAAGAGAATGCATACAATGACAGAGTTAAATTCCCATCATGTCTTTTCTCATTTCCACCTTTCCTTATTTTTTCCATTGAAACAAATTATGATAGTTACTTACGGGTGTGTTACTTCTGCAGTCATTCTTGCGGATAGTCATTCTAACAGTCACTTTTTTACAAAATTTCCCATCTTCTTTACCTGCAAAATGTACATTGATTGTAAAATAATAGCTAATAATTCTAAATATTTCAGAAATAGCAACATTCCTATAAGTGTGATGGGCTAAAAGGATACCAAAAAAAAAAAAAAAAAGATATAAAGAGTATACCACAACATATACCAAAATCTCTTTGACAAAGCTATATAAACTGTAATTTGTATTTAAATTTTGGTTTTAAAATCTATAATTACAATATTTGATGTAATTTCCACTGTATCTTATGCATTCAACTATATTTCCAATGCATTTATTCCATATATATACATTTTTAAGGACAAAATCCATAAACCACTTAAGCAGTATTATAGCCTCTGTCATTCTGAAAATGCATTACTTCTAGTACATTGTTTTCTGAACATGAAATGAAGTAACCATTCCTTTGAGAAGACTATTGATGGTACTTTTAAATACATTTTCTGCCTTATAATTGTTTGATAGTTTTATTTCATCAAGGTTGCAACTTTTGGTAATAAACACCTTACAACACAGGAATTTGCCAACTACGAAGGGCTTAGGAGAAGCTCTGTGTTTTCATACTTTCTGTGTAAAGAAACAGAAAAGCATCCCTTAATAACAAGATAAAATACTCAATTCCAATTTGATCCGTATTTTAATTTTTACTAAAAAGATACAAAACATGTAGATATATTTTAAAATATCTATTTATACACACACACACACGCACGCACACACTGAACAAAGTGTTAAACATAATTAAAGGGGGGAATATTGAATAGTTGAAGAAGAGCTAGATCACGCAGCAAGCTGAGTCATTTCAGGAATGAACTAATAGCATCTGAATGCAAAAAAAAAAAAAAAAAAAAGATCTTCCTGCTGGAGAACCCACATCACAAAGAAGATCTATAAGAGAAATCACACGTCCCTTCTATTTGTTGGACTATTGTAGTTTTATGGCACCTATACTGTGTTATTTACAGAGTCATATTATAGAATGCTTAGGTCTAAATACATAAACAGATTTTGACACCTAACTGCCACTTTAGGTGCCTAAACCCAAAATTTACCTCCGAGCCCCAGCCCAGCAGTCATATAACTATTAGAACATAAATTTCCACAGTAGTGAAATTTCCAATGAAAGGTCCCCATGGCACCTAAAAATCTACCGGCAAGCATACACACAGCCACCTAAATCCTGACTCCTGGCTCCTATTTCATAACTAAGACCTGGAAATTAGGTAATCACTAAACCTAATCCAGGAGGCATTCTCAGAGAGTCGGACCTACACAAAATACAACAGCTGGAGGGGTGCTTGGTGTACCTCTTGTAACAGGGGTGGCAATAACCAGCCCATGGGCAAGACATGGTTTGCCATGATTAAACACTGGTGGGCTGCCAGACACTTTGTTTACCTGAGCGTCCATCGGTATGGCTGCTCCCAGCGGCTGCGATTCACTATTCCCTGACAATGGGAGTTGCAGGAAATGGCATGGGCCAGCCACTATAACCATGAAAAGACCCAAGCCCTGTTACAATGACTATTTTGGTTATACAAAATAAATAGCTTCAACAAGAGAGACTGAGACAGGGCCACCTCAGAATATCCCATAGCTCAGTGGTTAAGGCAGGGATCTCAAACTCTTGACCCACGGGCCAATCCCTGCCACAGCAAGTGACCAATCTGGCCCAGGACTCTTTGTGAGTAGGGGGGGCAGGGCTGTCGATTATTGGCCCTCCAAACCCCATCCCTTCCTGCCATCGTCCCGCCCTCTCCCTCCCATGGCAACCCGCCCTCCAAGAATCACTGGGGCAACCTCTCGCAGTGCGGTGGCAGCGGTCAAGCCCCTGCACACTCCCCTTGATGGCAGGAGCCATGAGGGAAATGGAGCACATTGAGCAGACTCACTTGCTCCATTTCCTCACAGCTCTTGCCATCACCAGGTGTCGTTATCCATGCTGTTTCCTGGAGCTCCCATTGGTTGGCAACTGCGATCCATGGCTAATGGGAGCTTCAATTGCCCATACCTGCGGAAGCACAGGTAAATATAACAGTAGAGGCACACCAGAGGTTAATCCTGGTGAACTGCCACTGTTTTATTGCCCAACCATGAACTAGCCCTTAGGCCTCATAATACTCTCATCTTATACATCAATGCTGCCTTTCATCTCAAAACTCAGGATAAAACTCTTAATATTATTATTCACAGGAAAAGAAAGACAAATTTGGTTTGCCCAAAATCATGGTTTATGTCATGGCAAAGACGGGGTTAGAATATGAATCCTAGTGCTCAGTTATGTGCTCTCACCACTAGGAAATACTTCTTCTTTAAGAAATGCAAATTTAAGTTTTGAAAGACAATTGACACCAAGTACAGCAGGGTTTTTTAGAATGTGGATTTTTTTCTAAGAGGATTATTTCCTCCTCTTCATTTTCCAGTAGAAAATAGCTATTGACTACTGTAAAAGAATCAATACATTGTATCGTGGGTAGGATAAAAACACATTGAATAGGCATGCAATTAGCCCACTAGGACTGTCAAACAGAGAAGAGATAAAACAACATTTTAAAAAGAAACAACTCACCGTTATTTATTTTGTCTGCAAGGAAGTGGTCACTGACCAAATGAATAATATCCCAAAATCGCCAGTTATATTCTTGCCCTTTGTTTCTCTTAGCACACAGTAGTTGATGCTCAGGATGGGAAATTCTTGAGATATAATTATGGCTATGAGTTAATCTTGGCTGCTCTGCAAGTGTGACACTTCTTGGGAACAAGTACAGAATGCAGTGTATTTGCATGCATGTGTTGATGGTTCTTAGTAACACTTATTGACAGACATACATAGTTTTCCTTCAAACAACTTTCATATATATAGCATATGACATTGTAGGTAACTATATGTACTGTAATGAGATTGCTTTGTATATTTTGTTTGGTTGAAACACGATGTTTGAGTGCCTCCAATAGATTCATGGGTCCTCTGTAACTATATATACTATAATATGTACTGTAACATTACTGAGGGCCACATTCTGCTCATTTATCTGGGTATGAC
Organism: Pelodiscus sinensis; assembly: GCF_052426305.1. Classification (NCBI taxonomy): domain Eukaryota; kingdom Metazoa; phylum Chordata; order Testudines; family Trionychidae; genus Pelodiscus; species Pelodiscus sinensis. The sequence continues at coordinate 113,162,663 of NC_143056.1, read as the reverse complement.
TACAGATGAATGACACAGACATCAGTAGAATTTTTCCAGACTGACATCAGTGTAATTTGGTGCAGAATCTGGCCTTCAGTGAAGTTACAGCACATATCATCATGTATATAGTTACAGTCAATCCTTTGTTAGGTAGCAAAGTGTACTTGTGTTTTCACAAGATGCAAGTAGTGAAGATTGGCATTAATTCCATGTGTTGTAAGGCAGATTTTTACCATTGTTACTGTCTGTCTCCAATTATTATGGTATATATTTCCCATAGACTGTCCTGATTACAATATACTAGAAAATATGAGCTGCTTCTTGAACATATGCCACTAAATGCCATATAATCTTCTAAAGAGTTATTTGAATAGCAAGCTTTAATGGGCAAAGCAATTAGTCTTTATGTTCTACAGCAGTGGTGCGCAACCCATGGGTCGCAACCCCCAAGGGGGTCACAGATGTCTTCCTGGGGGATTGCCATAGCGGTGGGCATAAGCCCCAGCCGCCTGGATCTAAGTGCCGTGGGGCCACCAATGGCTGGGCCAGCCCCTGGCTGGCCAGATTTAAGCGCCGTGCCGCCACACTGCTCAAATTACCTTGGGGGTCACAACAGAGTACAATAAAATATGGGGGTCGTGGTTGAAAAAAGGTTGTGCACCACTGTTCTACAGCACTATAAACAATAGGATTAGTCAACTTTTTAAATGTAGCAAAACACATGCAGCAAACTAAACACTATGCAAATGCTTACTACCAACAGTACATTGTTGGCTAACAACAATGCACTGCCCATACAGTGCATAAAGAAAAAACAAAAACAAAACACAGGTGAGCCATTCTGAACAATAAGAAGTTAATACTATGGTGCAGCTTTTAAACATGATTTGATGACATGAGGCCTGATGCTCCTATCAGGGAGTACATCGTTGGAAATCAACAATGGTGCTGGTTGACTTGTTGCTACTGATTTCCAATAAAAAGTACCTGCATTACAGGTAGCCCTAGCTGTAGGAGGGCCTGGGCTAACAGGAAATGGGAACAACAATGACATTCTGGAACCTGGTAAAAATATTACATTTTGAACAAGTTACACATAAAAGAAATGGGGTCCCTCTATCCTTAGTCAACATTTTATGGTCAGACCCACTCATGTTTGAAAAGGGTACTTAGAAAAAGGAAAATAACTGAAAATGTAATTATGTTGTCTATGATACAGTAGTTATTAAATATAAAACATCTTGAAAATAAAAGTAAGGGTAGGAGGAACTGAATATTGCTTAGATACTTGTGATTTGTTTTTAGTTAGTATTCACCCCTCATTTACCTTAATTGTAACTCCGATGACCTCAGTGAAACATTCGATTTTATTAAAGGACAATGTTTAAACTACAGTTTTACTACAAAAATTAAAGAGCAAAATCACAGTGACTCATCAGGACACGGTATTTCAAATGAAGACAAGATGCTAGTGACCTTATTCATTAAATGTCTTCTGATGTTATGACTGATCATGAAATTCTTATTACTACAAGTTTTTACATTCAATCTGGGCCATATGATTTTACAGTAAATGCTGGATCAACAAGCTTATACAGATATAAAAATCGGTTGCATTAAAATACTAATTATGAATTTATTTTTATCCACTGAAAAATATGAACAAATATTACACATTGTACATGCAAATGTCAAAAGATGTGGCATTATTTGCTGGCTAGATTTTGTTTCAAAAAATTAAGCCCTGAAGGAATGGTTCTGTTTTGCCTAAGTCTACAACATTTTAGCCTTTCTGGAAATATAATATCAAGTGATTTTACCAGTCATCAAGAAACAACATGGCTTTTTTTTAAAGGCTTGTGAAAAGACTGCTTGTCCATTAGCTGACTTAAATGACAGCAAGTGACCTGAGATATAAGGTCAGGGGAGAGAAGGGCAGTTGGAAAGATTGATTAGAGTACAGAGCTGGGGGGGGGGGAGGGGGGAACGTATTTCAGAACCAGGGACAAGTGTCTGTAACAGATTTCTGACATGCAAAGGATAGAGCCCATCAAGACAAAAGACACCAAGAGCCTTTTTCCTCTTCCCCTAGTTAACAATAATGTTGGCAGAAGAATCTGATCTTCCCTACAGTGCTTTCCAGCCACCACTACCCCAGAACTGTAATAGTTAGAAACACAAGGAACCTTATCCAGCTATCCAACTCCTGCTGTAGCAGCTCTTCAGCTGGTAACTCCTGTGCGGGAAGAGAAAAGGATTGAAATCCAAGGAGGGCAGTACAGGGAGGCAACGAAGTAACCTTCTGCCACTACCAAAGATTTCTGTGTTTCTCTTCCATGGAGCAGGTTTGTGGCTCCTTCATTCTCCCCCATCAGCACCCCGAGCCCCGGCACACTTAATCCCGGCTATCATCAGAATTGATTATGCTGATGTGTGGGACTCTCATTTCTCTTCTTCTATGTAGGTCTGGTAGTACCATTTGCTATTGTGGTTGCCTGACATCCCATAACACCACCTTATTCTCAGTTGCCTATAACTTTGCCAAACATTAATGATTTGTACTGCATTTGCCTTGCCAGGTGTCTGTGTCAGCCTGAAGGTTTTTTTGAAATATTGAGACAAAAAGTTCAATGATTTCTGAGAATGGAGCTAAAGAAAAATACCTGGTTTTGCCCATGTTAAAAGGTCTACTGACATTTTTTTAAAAGGCTCTAAAAATCCTCAGGCTTTGGGTGAGAAGGTCAAAATTTGGCAGGGCAGTGGCCTTTGGCTATCCTGATGAAAATCTGCTTGCATCTGGTTGTTTTAAGCCTTTGAAAAACTGCAGTTCCCACATAGCAAAGCTTGCTTAGATTTTTGTGGCTGAATTCCCTCAGGATTCCAGCCACATGAGGCAGGACTTCCTTTGCAATTGCAGCTCTGTGCTGCTACAGGCCGTGCTGAGTCTGGGTACAGTCACCAAACTGAGAGCAGGGGGACAATCTCTCCTATGCTCTCAATGACCTTCCCCTGCTGGGCTCAGGCAATGTCGAGGAAGAATCTGCCTGATTTTAATATGGCAGGGACAAGAGCCCAATCTGCATGAGAGGCAGGAAAAGTGGATTGGGACAAGGATCCTCGAGAGGATGCGGGTGGAAACTGATGCTAGCAGAGAAGGGGAGAGGAAAAGTGGTACTGGGACAGAAAGGGAGATAAGGACTGGGATTTGGAGCCTGCTGAGACGACTGGGTTTAGGAGGGTAGAATGGAACGGAAATCCAGGGAGGTGAGATGGGGACTGTTTGGACAGGGGAACCAGTAGGAGTGAGAATGAGATCAGATGAGTAGCCAGGGAGGGTGACTGGAATTGAGAGCTAGTGGAGTGAGAGTGATGGAGGTGAGGGGGGAGTGGAGACAGACCTGACAAAGACACAAAGTGTGTGAGGAGAACTGGGTTTGTCTGGGCAGAGAGACTGGGACAAGAGGATGGGGGAATGAACACAGAGTGAATAAAGAACGAGGGAGGGAATGAGTCAGTGGTGATTGGAAACAGCTGCTAAAGGTCAGGATGGTGGGGGGGCGGGAGAGAAAGAGAGAGATCACACCAGGGGTCAGGATAGGGGTGGAGCAGGGAGATGGACTGGCTGGGCAAAGATCCTGGGGACTAGAGCTGGAATTTAGAAGTGGCTGGGTAAGGCGCCTGAGATTGGAGGCCAGAGACTGTATGGGGAGTCCATATGGATGAGACTAGGACTTGCCGGGCAAGGAGACCGAGACTGGACTGAGGAGCCTGAGGAGCGGAGGCAGAGACTGCCAAGGTTTGGAGAACATGACTGGGAGGAGCAGTGTGATGCAGGGAAGACAAGACAGGGACAGGTTGGAGGGGAGGTGGCTGAAGGGATCAAGCTTGGGGGAATGGTCAAAAGAGTCTGTGCCCTCTGGAGTACACTCCCCTCCAGAGCCTATAATGGAATCCACAATTCCTGGGGCTCACCATTTCTGAGAATGGAGCTAGGGTCTGAGCCCCAGTGGCAAAGCATCCCACCCCCTCTAGTGATGGTCCACACACAGAAGATGACAATCTACTGTGTAGTTCAAGAGCAGAGATCTAGGTGGTAGCTCCAAAGGTTTCAAGCCTGCTGTGTCGATATGATGCCATACAATGGAATTGCTAATAACCTTCCATTCCGGCTCTGGAGAGGCGTGTGCTCCAGGGGGCACAGACTCTTCGGCTCAGTTGCTGGGGGTACCTTTCCCAGATCTGAAGAAGAGCTCTGTGTGGCTCTGAAGCTTGCCTCATCCTCAGAAACTGGTTCAGTAAAACACACTTCCTCTCATACCCTGTGAAGACACTATGGTGTTCTTCAGAATGTATTCTGGACAATTTAGCTAAGTATGCAGCTTCGTTAAAAGTCAATTACTTCAAAATTCTGTGAATTTACAATTTCCATTGCATCCTTAAAACCTGTTCCTAACAAACTGAATGAGATGCTTTGCAATAAATGTGTGGTACTGTTAAATTATAACATGTAATTGTGCTCTAGAGAAAGAAGACTTGAGAATTCTCGGATACTGTGCTGATCTATGAGATCATGTAAGCATGAATGAGCTGAGTGTTGTTAAATGGAATTCATGTAGTCATGGGAAAATCTCTTTTTATTGCCTTATCTCAGGGCTAGAATTAATTGTATTTAACTGCTATCCTGTAAAATATAAATACCACCAGATTTCCCTCTCCTCTTTTTTAATCAATAATTTTCCTTCTCAGAAAAACAGATAATTAGTTTCTAATTTAAAAAAAAGCAAAGTAAGGATAGAGAAAAAGAGATCAAATGTTTATGTTTATATAGTAAAATCTAAAATAACCCTACATAATATAAATCAACACCATGTTTGGAGGGAAACATTACTGTTTATTGTAATATTTCTTATGTCCCTGTAAGCAATTACATGTGATACAGACAGTTAGCTAATGTTTGTGCAGTACCTTTCATATGTGTAGTCCCCTTACTAAAGGGGCCTCTGTTTTATTCTGAAAAGACCCTGTGTGCTACAATCCAGACTACAATTCCCATGAGCCCTTGGAACAAAAGAGGTAGGAGGGACTCTTGTGAGAGAGAGGAGGCTCTCTCCATGTGCTTGAAGAAGAGGCCTAGCAGTCTGGGACTCTGCCTTGCAGTTTGGAACCAAAGGGGGAGCCAGGCTGCTGCCAAGGACATTGACCCAGTGCAGGGGCTGTTGGAGTGCAGCTTTTACATGCCTGTTGGAACTGGGAGTTAGCAGGCTGCTTCCTATAGGCACAGCATGAGGCAGTAAGTTTGGGCCTTGCTGGAAGGGTGCTGCCTGGGACAGAGCTGCTGTTTAGCCTGGACCAAATCCTCACTACAGCTGCAACATCAGCGCGCCAATGCAAGCAAGTGTCTGGGACTGAGTCTAAGGGTGTGCACGCTCTGGGGTGGAGTAACTGTTGTCTAGTTATATAAGCTTCAGTTATTGTTATGTGTTTTGTTAATGCTATTCCTTGCTAATCTGTTAATCCCTGTTTAGTTAAGTAAAGATGGTTTATTTTAAAGTATTCTATTAGATGTATATGATTTGTAGTTGTTCTGGAGTTAGATCCAGCTTTATGTTGGAATGAGTATATTCCTGGAGGCTCTCAAGGCACCAGTGTGTGTACAAGGCCAGCCAGGTGGAGGCACCACCACTTTACATTCATTGCCAGCAAGGGACTGCAGCAAGGGGGTGGATAGGGCTTTCCCCAGCTAAACACCATCACCACTGGGGTACTCAGGATCTCTTTTGGGTTAAAACACCAGGTGCCCAGGCACACCTGTGAGTGTGACCTGCTCCCCAGTAACCCGGGGAGGAAAAAGGGGGTTACATATGTAACGTACCATTGAAGTGAAAGAGATGCTTTACACACCTTAGAAGTCACTGCCTTAAGTTTCATGATTGTATTCTACCTTCCAAGCAGTTGGGGAACTTTACTGAAGCAGAAAGAAAAAATATTTATTCTTCAAAATAAAGATTAAAGCTTCTAAGATATAGAACATTTCTTTCACTTCTGTTGTACTTTACATGTGCAAGGTGCTGCATAAACGTTAGCCAACTGAGTCTCTCGATGTTCTGGGGTGTTTGCTTGCTTAAACACTACTGTGAGGGTGATCCTCTTCATTTTAAAGATGAAAAAGCAGAGATAGAAAAGGCAATGGCCATATTATGCCAACCTGGCTCACGTGGATTATTAGTTCAACACCTTAGTCCACAAGTAGTTGAATTCATTTCTGTGGAGCTACTAGATGTGTGTGGCACTGTGCAGTGTCAGTAAAGTGGAGAGCTCAGGGTAGATTTTAGGATTTGCTATCTTCTAACCTGTTAATCAGCCTCCCAAGATATACAGTCTCTCATAACGGTAATCTACATAGCACATGACTCCTCAAACTCCATTTTAGTCTAGTCATTTGCATATGAATTGTAAAATAAGTTTAAATAATATTTGCTATAAACATCCATTTATTTTACCCATATTCAAATTTATATTCATTTAATTTTTTTCTGGAATGAAGAGAGGATTTAAAAATTATGTTAAAGGAAACACAGAGAGTTTTATTAAATGGTTGTGACTTACAAGTTCAGGCAAGAATACCTGAACAGATAAGAAACTGATCTGGAAGGATTAAAACAGAATTAAACATGCATTTGCAGATTAATTTAGAGAAGACTGATGCACTTCAAAACCATTAGGCCAAGTCCTAACGTCATTAGAGTCCATGGCAAACTATGGCATTGGATTTCATAAGTAAAATATTAGACAATACAATAGAGCTTGGGTCTGATCTCACTCCATTAGTTCCAGTCAATATAATCCTGAAAAGTACTAGAAAAGTCATCTTTCTTCTAGGATCAATGAGGTCAGAATCAAGCCATCATTCAACAGTAAGCCAGACTTGCTCCTACTACAATCACATTAAAATGGACTTTTTTGATTCCTGATTCACTCACATGTTTTGCAGCATCCGTCTAGAAAGGGCACGACATAACCTCCAACCTAAACAAAAACCAAAAACATCAGAATAATTTCTTTATCATAGCACCTACATATCAGTGTTATTGGACATGGCTTCCTTTGTTCTATACAGATCTACAATTCCATGCAGCCTCACTACTTTCAACGGGTGTGGATTAGAGAAGAAATTGACCTTAGATGATCTAACTTGAGTCTGTTAACACATGTGAATATATTCAGTGGCTGTCATTAAATATCATCATTCACCAATAGTTACCTCAGTGGTACCCGAACAGAATTCAGAACAGAAAACAACAGTGGGATCTCAGATTTTACCATGTGATTCTTGAACTTCACACATTCTTTATAGACCACAATTATAGTCACAGAAAATTAATCTTGAGTTAGTTCTCATAAAAAAGAATTCTCTGTTCAACAAAAGGCCCACTCTAGCCATAGCTCACTGACTATGACATCATAAAACGAAGCACCAATTGAAACAATGTAGCCCAGAAGCCACAGGTACCTCTCCAAATGTGGGTCTCCATCAGGTCTCTCACAAGGTGATCACTGACAAAACATTGAAACTTTCTGGCTGTCAAAAATTCCAAAAGATGAAAGAAGGAAGAAGACTTTTCTACTAAATTTATTTTGCTCTTAACCCTCTTTGCTCTTCCAATATTGCCATTTTAGGAGCTATAACAGAAAGTATCTTCTACCTATTGTGCCCCTTCCTATCAGCTAGGAAGAGGTATTACAGGTGCACAGTTCCTTTAAGACCCTTCCATTCACACCTCACCACACAATTGGGAGAAAACTATACAAGATCATTCCCTACAGTACATTTCCTTGGGTATGTCTACACTACCCCGCTAATCCGAACTAGCGGGGTAATGTATGCATACCGCACTTGCTAATGAAGCCCGGGATTTGAATTTCCCGGGCTTCATTAGCATAAGCGGGGAGCCGCCATTTTTAAATCCGCGCTGCTTCGAACCCCGTGTAGCGCGGCTACACGGGGCTCGAACTAGGTAGTTCGGACTAGGGTGCCTATTCCGAACTACCGGTACACCTCGTTTCACGAGGAGTAACGGTAGTTCGGAATAGGACCCTAGTCCGAACTACCTAGTTCGAGCCCCGTGTAGCCGCGCTACACGGGGTTCGAAGCAGTGGGGATTTAAAAATGGCGGCTCCCCGCTTATGCTAATGAAGCCCGGGAAATTCAAATCCCGGGCTTCATTAGCAAGTGCGGTATGCATACATTACCCCGCTAGTTCGAACTAGCGGGGTAGTGTAGACATACCCCTAGTTACTTTGTCCAGCCTAGTTTTATACATTCATGGTCTCCCCTCCTTTGTAAAACTATAAATCACAGCCTCATACATCTTGCTATAGGATGATTTTCCTGATATGCAACCTAAATTTTCCATCATTTTTATGCTAAATTGCCATATACGGTACAGCAGTTAGAAAAGAGAAGTCTATGACTCAGTGCCCCAAGCAGCCAGTACTCCAATTCTCCATCTGGGAGCCGACTAACAATAGCTTACCTGGGACCCATGAAATCCAGCTCCACCGTGAGGCTTCAGCCCTGGGGACTGATTGACAGAGTCCCAGAGTGACTGAATGACCCACTGGCCCCACTTAAGCCAACAGCAGGAACAGGAAGCTGTCTGAGCACCTGGGTTCCACTGTGCTCTAGACTGCGTGTTTCCTGCTCCTGTCTTGATTTCCTGGCTCCTGAGCTGGCTTAACAAATGGCAAATTATTTGTGGTTCCTCATCTCCAGTTTGTCTTCTGCCTCTGAACCTCTGCTTTGATGACCAGAGTAACTCTTGGCTCCTGTCTTCTGGCTATTGACTCTAGCTCTGACTAGGTCTAGTTGCCCATGACCTAACCATGACAATGATTAACCAAGAAGTGCCTGCAGGTTTGGACAGCTGTGTCAGGCTAAGCTTATTGTTACAAACTTGCTTGAAAGGGGGATACATCCTCTCAGAATATGCAGTGTCCATTACAGTTTTGTAGCCCAGATGGCTTGCTGACCCAGAAAATATGTAAAGTTTTTGTATAGTTAGAGCACTTAGTGCAGTCACAATTTTGTTTTGAAGGATCTAAGTTGAAACTATAATGTTTCCCCTTCTTGAGAGGATTAGAGGATTTAGAGCAGGCAAAAATAAAACTTCAAATGCAAATGAAAACCATGATGACAAAATAAACTCTAAACACTGACCTTCACACATTCAGTTTCGTTAAATGGTGGGCAGCTGATGGAAGATGTAATTAAAACAGGTCCTACTGCTGTGGTTGTGCAGTCATACTTGACACAGTTTGAAATCCAAGAGGTACCAGGCTGTATAAAAATTGTAAAATGTCACCATTACCAGAGCTTGGAACAAGACGTGATATTTTTATTTTTGAAAACAATTGCAATTAAACACAATCACAGCTGAATTAATGCAAACATACTTCCTGCAAAAATACAACTTAAATAGAACTTTAAAGCACAAAATTGTAGTGAAGATCACTCAAAAGTGTATTGTGATCTATTTCTGTGATACAGAAAAGAGCCTATTTTCTGTTTGGTTATACTTTTTTTTAAGAATCATCAATTCATTCTCTATTGTTAAAACATAAATAAAGCCAAATATGTCCCTCAATACACCTGGAAACTTACTTTAAAATTGGAGACTGTTCCATTGCTGAAAGTATGGACACAAGATACATTCTTACAGTGACCACAGCATGTTGTTAAATCTTTTGGAGGCTCATACACTTGATTCTGCAAAAATCAAACATGTTAGTCCTGCTATATAATAAGAGAGAGAGAGAGAGTAGATATTATAACTGTTTTTAACATCTAGATACCATGCCATGGGTTAGATTTTTCAGGATGGTATGACATTTTCAGAATTATTATTTTAAATTTCAGTATACAGCTTATATGCTCAGTTTTAAAAGATGTTGAGGGAGCTTGATCCAGCTTTCATAGCCATCAATGAGAAGAGACTGACTTTGAGAGATGAATTGGGCCCTTTGCAATTTTTAAATAGTGCATGTAACTGCTCATCCAATATTCAATGTGCATTGTAATCAATAGGTATTCAGGAAAATTCATATACTAAAGACATGGAGAAAGTTTTTTGCTGTGAATTAATTCACAGTATTTTGTACAAAGACAAGATGACACTTCGAATGTGTGTGGAGGACAGGAGGATACACAGTCCATTTTTACAGGATTTCCAGTCAAGTTTTTCTTAATTTTTATAAATATTCAGTGAGAGCCAATTTCTCGTTGGCATTTATGCACCAAAGAAGCAAAGGAGAAAGGAGAGGAGAAAGCTGGGTAGACATGTTCTATTTCTTCTCTATGAATTTATATCTCTCATCATTAGTGTTACACACAAGTATTGGCTCTTCTGAAACCAGAGATGTGCCCCAATTCTGATCACCCTTGCATTCTGTGGAAACTCAGATCCTTGTCTGAACTTTCAAGCTTGCTCCTACTTCAATACTATTACTACTACGACTACTACTACTAAAAACCTATATAAGCATCTCTGAGGAAGTTCAGCTCCAAATGTGGATCTGAACATTGTGGCAAAGGCTAATCCCAACTCATAGCATGGCTGTTCCACGTGTGCTCTATGAGTACAACTGAAAGGAGTTGTTCTGGGGAGAAGTCTAGGGTTGAAAAGTTAAATCTGCTTAATTCACCATGCATATGCTGTGATCCATCTAGTCTATATATCCCCAACTCATGTAGGTTACTTTTGCAAAAAATAGTGTACACAGGAAAGCGCTGCAGAGGCCTAGGACAGCCATCATAAAAGCACTGAGTTTGCAGTGTTAATTGGAGCCAGATTTTGACTTTGAGTTTGCATTATTATTAATAGTACATGGTTTTAAACAGAAGAGGTGCCCTAGACCGTTAAGGAAGGAGCTCATCATTGGTTAATCTCATTACCCCGTTCCTATTAATATTATCTGTTAACCAAAGAAAACTCATAGTTTATCCAACATTACCGAACACAATATGAATGTCTAAATTTCTGAATTTCTTACAGCTTCACACTTGATGACACAGTTTATCCAGGAGATATTTATCCGATAGTATTTGGTGGCAGGATCAATCATGTTTGTACAATAAGAAGTGTGGCAAATGCCATCCGGTGTGCGTTCCACAACTGTCTGTCCAGGATGCAGTACTCCTCTCTCGTTATTCAGACACACCTTGTCTCTCACTGCAACAGTATATACAATGATACAACACACTCACACCAATCACTTTGGTTTTACAGCTAAGCAAAACGGAATGTTTATTACAGAGTAACCTGCGTGACAAAGGCTAATGTGGTGTTTGATATCTCTTTTTTTAAAAAATGGGGAGTCAGATCCTCAACTGAAGGAAATTGGCATGGCTCCATTGACTTCAATACAGCAATACCAATTTACATTAGCTGAGAACTTAGCCCTATAGCTTTAATAAGAATCTTTAACTGCATTCATGACAGTCCCAAAACTGTACCTACAAAAGTCATGCCTGAGATGTAGAAATGGATAGAATATTCCATTAATAGGAGCCTTAAAATGACTATAGGCAAAAGGTGATACATTCAGTGCTTAATTTATCCCAGGGATAACTAAGAGCGAGACCCAGGACTTCTAGGATCAGCTGTTCATAGCCCCGGCACCACTGGTTATGAAAGCAAAAACAATGCTTGAACGCCAGTACCTAATTGGTTAAACCCCTGCACATCTTTCATTACACATTATGCACTACATAAGCTCCTCTGGCTGTGTACATCTGGGTGAAAGAGAAACACCTTGAAATGTATACCGTGGAGAAGAAATGCTGACATACAATCTTATTAAAGGCCATATCCAATGTGCTTCACACATATTGCAGACTGGAGATCTGCAGGAACTGAAAGCAGAGACTGTGACGGCACGTCAGGGACCCCCCCCCCCCCCGATCCTGCACCCCCGTAGTAGCCAGAACAGACTCCGCCATCCAGTAGAATAGAGAGGGTTTATTGCTTCTCCAGGATACAGCACAACATAGACGTGATGCCAGGGTGCCTCAGACCCCTTAGGGTAGGGGGTCCACGAGGAGTAACGGTAGTTCAAATTAAGATCTTTAATTCGAACTACCTACTCCGTGCCATGTGTAGCAGTGGGCACAGACTTCGGACTAAGGGGGATATAAAAATGGCGGTGCCTGGGAACATGCAAATGAAGCCCGGGATATTTAAATCCTGGGCTTCATTTGCAACTCCGCTTGCCCTAATTATCCTACCTAGCTCAAACTAACGAGCTAGTGTAGACATACCCTAACAGATTGTGTTTCGTGGGCAGTAGTGTGCTTTGCATCTGCCCTGTTTCTCTTTGAAACCGGACTGGATCAAAGTGAATTAACAAACAGTTAATGCATGTCAGCTGGGCGAATGCAGGCAGTAGTGCATGGCAGGCTAGCACAGGGTAGAATCACTCCTCAGCTTGCCAAGAACAAAATGTTTGTGTAGACACATACCTAGACTAGTAAGAACAACATGTCTTTGCCACAGGACAAATTGACTCTGTCCAGACAGGCACACACACCTGCAACCCCTTTGTAGTGGCTCACTGAATTCCTGCTCCTCAGAGCAGCATTACTTTGAGACCCTTCTGGCCCCATTTCTGAGATTGATTCTGCACAGCATTGAGCACTGCACATGTTTAGCTTGCAGTGCCTGGGCAGTGATCTCATACGGGATCAAGGAAACTACTCCAGGGCTTATGAATCTACTTTACATGTTTTGCTAGGCTGAGGCTAGTGCTCAGTGCTGCAGAACTGAATCCTGTGAGGGGAATCATGTTGCTAAATCAGCTGTTCATCCACATCTCATACTGCCTCCAGGCAATGCCCCCGAATGCCCTAGCTGGCTTGCCTGCTGTAAGAATTCCAGATACCCAACTATCCAGTTAGTGAGAGACCCTAACATATTCCCTCCGCATCTTCTACCTCATCCCACAACCGTAGGGGTACGTCTAGACTACATGCCAATGTCCCCAGAAGCATATAGATTAGGCTACCAGGCATAGGAAAACGAAGCGGCGATTTAAATAATCGCTGCTTCATTTAAATGTACATGGCTGCTGCGCTGAGCCGACAAACTGCTGATCAGCTGTTTGTCGGCTCAGCGCAGTAATCTGGACGCGCGGGTGTTGACATCAAAGGCATTTGTCGACCACCCAGGTATGCCTCAGAAGTGAATGGATGGTCCCTAATAGGTGGTCCCCCCCTTAGCACTGTTGGGATACATCTTTGATGCAAACTCTTTTCCTACTTACCACACTTGTACTTAGTACAGCCACAAACATTCTCTTTGCTGTTCTGAAACTGTTCATCTATCTGCAGCTTCTCCCCCTATCCATACAAAAGAAAAAGAGATTAAGTGATGTCACAAATAAGTGTTTGTCTGATTTTTCTCCTTTAAATTTTCACTTCAGGGCTAAGTAGCACAGTTAACACACTAACCTGGAATCTTTGTATCCGCAAGTCATCTAGAAACTGTGACTTACTACACATTTGTTTACTTTTCCAAATTGAGAATGATTATAACTGTCAGTATAAGAAGAGTTTGAAACTGAAGTGGAAAGGCTATGGCAGATCAAGACTGAAATGCAGTGTCACACCTCTTAAGGGAAGTCTGCCTACTGTATGAGCCATGTCTTTAGCTGAGAGAACTCCATTGATGTGAATGGAATTACACCAACAGGGAATATGGTCCTACATTTTACTTTGGCCAATTTTCTTTCCTATATACTAAGATTAGTTAATTCACCCCTTCCTTTCCTCATTCCAGATGTCTAAAAATAGCTTTATTGTTAGCTTTTTCTAAATAGTTTCAGCTTTAGCTTTTTCTAAATAGTTTCAGAGGAGTAGCCATGTTAGTCTGTATCTGCAATAACAACAACGAGTCTTGTGGTACCTCTAAATAGTTAACTATATTTCATGGAGAGAAAAATACTATTTCTACCATTATGATGCCAAATTACATTTATCGTTGATTATTCCAAGGATAATATATTTTTCTGGATAAAATATTCATTCTGAATTCAAAATGTATTCATCCAGCAAAGTAATTAAGCATATGCCGAATCCTACGCACAAGAGCAGAATTCACACAAACAGTTCTAATGAAACATGATTAAGTGGTTTGCTGAATCAGAGCCTGATGTTTAAATATACTGACATATTCATCATGACAGGAAAGTGTTAAAATAATTAATGATAAGTTAAGTGTTTAATTTCTGATAGAATAAAGACCACTGATGTGTGCATGCAATTTCTGGGTAGGTACATTTCAAAGCAGGATTTGATCCTAAAAGAAAAAAAGCAAACTGATATGTGCTAGTCATTTTAGTTTGCTTATTTTTTCTCTCAGATTTTAAACCGGTGTGTCCAATTGCAATTGAAATGTTCATGACTAACATTTCAGCTATATTATGCCATAATTATTTAATATAATCTATCTATCGACTAACATTTAAAATGGGGAGAAAGTTACAGAAGTTCATCATAATTTACTGATGCTTTAAATATTTTTGCTAAGAAAATTCTAAAATAATTCATTTTAACAACAGAGATTCCATACCAGTTTGCACTGAGGTTTAGTGATTGTGTCACATGCACACTCTAAAATAAAACAGAAAAACAGACATTATTATTCAGAAAAGTATCTTTCCATTTGCATCAAAACAAAACAGTGTCAGAGACCAGAAACTCTAGAGGTCCTGCAGACTTTTGAAACATATCTCCTGCTGAATCCAATACTCTGGAGACAAAACTGCACACGGCATCTGTTCTAGCCTGATTCCCAATCCTAAATAAATGGATCCCACAAACCATTTTATCACTTATTTTATGATCTCCCTGAAATAACAGCAACACCAACAAAAAAGGTAGATCAAGAAATTCCTTGCTTTGCTCTGGCTACTCCCCATTTCATCTGCACACCAACCCCTCTCTATGGGAGACGTATCCAAAAGAGCCTGTACCCTCAGCCAGTTACCAGCTGAATAAGTGATTATTTTATAGCCTCCAAGCTAAAAGGCCACAGATCTTGCCAGATCAATAGGATCTAAGAGTTAAAATGAAAACAGATCATTTTACCACATGTCCGATATGGACAGCACTTTTCTGGGCTCCAAACTTCCACCAACGACATCCCCAGTGCACACTGAAATTCATGGCAACGGTAGGTTTCACAAACTAAAAAGAAAGAAAAAAATACCTTCAACATGCAATTCTAAATTTTTTGTAAATGAACAGAAACAGGAATCACAGGAAATGAACTGCTCACTCATGACAAGCTCCGGAGAATATCTAGCTTGTAAAAATTGTTGACCAAGATGAAATGCTAGATAGCAGTTGATAGATATATAAAAGGTAACCACTCAGGGACGAGAGTATTGCGTTTATATTTGTTTTATAATGTTCTGAGTTAATCAATTTAATCTCTATTGTTTAGTGCCAGGAAAGACCAGTACCCATCCATGACATAGATGCGTAGATGCAGCTTTATGAATACAGTAGTTTAATCATTGAAAGAGTACAGGTTTAGCATTAGAGAGAACAGATCATATGCCAAACAGGAAAGATATATCTAATCCACCACTTATGGCACTGAATATTTATTACTCAGAAGTTTGGTGCAGTGACTCTAATACATTCATTTCAGAATCATGAAAAAAAGTCAAATTAACTTACCACACTGATATGCAGGGCAACATCTATCTGTAGTGTTGCCATCCACAGTAAGCACTTCTCCTTCCTGACATTTTGGTATCTGATCAGAGCAAACCCCGCATGCTGAGGAAGACAAAGATTTAAATGCAAGAAAGGAAGAGAACTGAAAATGTCAATGAAATACAGCACACAAGAACTAACTGTATTTTTTCTGCAGTCATTCAGCTGTCTTACAGCATCTTCAATCTGCCTGAACTTAGGTACCGCATACCCTCGCTATAACAAACCCCTAGAAATGCAATCCATTTATTCATTTCTAAACAGCAGCAATTTGTTTGTTATAGTGAAAAAGACCTGCCCTAGGGGGAGGGGCAAGTTTACATCCTCCAGGCCTGTAGTGGGAGCTGACCGTAGAGCTACAGCCGGGGCAGACAGTTCTTAGCCCCCTATCGTGGCCCCAGGGCCAGAGACGCTCTCAGTGGAGCTCCAGGTGGGATCTAGAGACCAGGTTCACTATGGCTCAAGGTTCATACTTATGAAAGGCTTTGTATCAAGTGTGTCCTGTATCTCTGGTTCCCAACAAAAAGCCTGTTTCATCTGCTTACTTGAACTTGCAGCAAAATCACAATTTTTGATTCCACAAGCATTTCTAGTTGAGAAATTGATTACTTCAATCACAGATAGGACAATGGATGGTGAAGGAAGGAGTGCCATACTGAATACACAGCTTCCATGCTCACAGAGCAAGCACAGAAAGCTGTCAACAATGAAAATGACTTTGATCCAAATCTATGGAAGGTAGTACCCAGGTGGTAGTCCTTACTGAAACCCCAGCTATTTACAAGGCTTTCTTTAGTTCATTAAAGGTTGCATGCAGACTGCCAGGCCAGGAGATTCACCCCCTGTGCTCCACTGAAATTAGGAGAGTGCAAAATGAGAGAATATGCTTGAGGGACACATATAGGACAGTTTGCAGGCTATACAGCAAAGATCTTTACCACTGCAAGTGGAAACCTTGCAGGATCTCAAGAGTGCTATTTTATTATTGATCTACACCACTGGTTTTCAAACATATTTGATCGGTCCCCCCTTCTTTGTGTCTCTAGTGATTTTTGTACCCCACTTCCCCCTTCCACAAGTACATATACTTAGGCCCACCGACTTGTGGGGCAAAGAGGGCAGCTGCACTGTGACCTGGCAATTCAAAAGAGCCTGGGGCTTCTGGCCACCACTGCCACAGGGGCAACAGTGTCCAGAGCCCCAGGACCTTCAATTGCTGCTGGAGCACCATGCGGCATGCTTCAAGCAGCTCTCAGGGCCGGCTAGCGGGTATGGAGCCCTGTGCTGTGTGCTCCATGTGGGGCTGAAGGCTGGCTCCCCCAGCCCTACCCCTCCAGCCCGAGGCTCCACCCCTTCTGGGAGCACAGAGCCAGGCCTACCCACCTTGCCCAGGGGCCTAGTAAGTCTGTCAGCCCTCCTGTGTGTACCACCACCCAGTTCTGAAGAAGCACTGAAATCCAGGTGGCAAGGTGAACAGTGATACCCACCAATACCTCTTTTCAGAACACACTCAGTGCCCTATTGCCACCCTTACTTCTATGCTGTCATTGCCGCCGCAGCAGGGCTGACAGGTGGAGCCCTGCCACCTCCAGGTGAGGGAATGGGGAGGAGAGTCCAAGTCCAGATAGCAGAGCTCAAGCTGTTCTCTTTATAGGTACCTCCCAAGTGTGCACAGCCTTTCCGCATGAGCCCACCCACCCAGGGCTGGCAGCAAGAGCTCTTTACAAAAAAGCACACAGTTCATGCCTCCCTTGACACATTCCTGCCCCTCCCTTGGGAAGCCCACTCTAGGCCAGCCTTCAGTCCCCCTTCCATGGAATCCCCAGTCCTGCTAGAACAGGGTATGTCTACACTACCCCGCTAGTTCGAACTAGCGGGTAATGTATGCATACCGAACGTGCTAATGAAGCCCGGGATTTGAATTTCCCGGGCTTCATTAGCATAAAGCCGGCTCCGCCATTTTTAAAAGCCGGCTTGTTCGAACCTCGTGCCGCGCGGCTACACGCGGCACGGGCTAGATAGTTCGAACTACGTAGTTGTTCCGAACTATCTGTACACCTCATTCCACGAGGCGTACAGATAGTTCGGAACAACTACGTAGTTCGAACTATCTAGCCCGTGCCGCGTGTAGCCGCGCGGCCCGGGGTTCGAACAAGCCGGCTTTTAAAAATGGCGGAGCCGGCTTTATGCTAATGAAGCCCGGGAAATTCAAATCCCGGGCTTCATTAGCACGTTCGGTATGCATACATTACCCCTCTAGTTCGAACTAGCGGGGTAGTGTAGACATACCCACAGTGTTTCCCAAACTGTGGGCCGCGGCCTGGTACTGGGCCGCGGCCTGGTACCGGGCCGCTGGAAAAAATAGCGGGCCTCAGCATGGCTGGTGGCTGCCGGCAGGGCCGGCCTTAGGCCAATTCGGGTCCCACTCCCCTGAACCCGGAAGTGCTGTCGAGTTACAGAGCTAGGGGCCCTGCTCCACCGATATGTGGAGCTGAGTCTCTTTCCCACTCTGCCTGGAGCGGGCCCGGGCCCAGGCCCCGGCCTCAGCCCCCGTGTGCGTCCTCCCACCCCACCCCCAGAGCGTCCCCGCTGTGCGCGGCTCCTCCTCACCGCCTGCTGCTGCCCATGTGTGGTGTTGCACGTGGGCGGGGAAGACGCCCGGGGGGGGTTACATGATGTCACGGCCTGGGATTTTAAAACTCTTCGGAGGCACGTGGCGGGGCCACGCTGCCTCCAGGGCCAGCCTCCGGGGCCTGAGCGTAGCCTCCGGCCCCACAATGTGGAAGGCAGAAGGTAGGGAACGGGCTTGGGCGGCGAGGTGGTGGCAGCGGCAGCAGCGGGGGCAGAGGGGAAGGCACCAAGGGAAAGGGTGCAGGAGAGAGAGACAAATGCCAGGGGGCCAAGTGCAGACAATGCGGGAAAGGGCAGGAGGGGAGGTGTCATTGGGAGAGGGGACAGGGTGATGCTGGGAGAGGAGAAGAGAGGGGAAGGGCATTGGGGGCTGGAGGAGGAGGTGCTGGGAGAAGGCTTGATAGAAGGGGTGGGCATGAGGAAGGCCAGGATGGAGCAAGTCATGTGTGAGGGCACAGAGGGGCATGAGAGGAATGGGGCAGAGCGTGGTGAGGGGGTGGGTATTAGGGAAAAAGGGGGAAGGGGCAGTAAGGACAGGGGGAGGCACCAGGAGGGTGCAGGACTAAGGGAAGGTGCAGGTGCCAGGAGATTCTGGGGTGAGGAGGAGGGGAGAGCTGGCCACTGGAAGCAGCACTGGACGGGAGAATCGGGGCAGGCTGGGGAGTCTGGGAGGCTGGTGGAAGCAGGGCTGCCGGGGGCTGCGAGGTTGGGGGCAGGAGAGAAGTGGCTGCTGGAAGGAGGGCTGTACGCGGGCAGCGGGGCTGGCCAAGGGAGATTGGGAGGAGAAGCGGGGGAGAACTGGCTGCCTGGGAAGGGGTTGGGGGGAGTGGGGCTGGCCAGAGGCGCAGTGGGGAGAGCCGGAGGGAGGAATGAATCGGCTTGTGGGGAGTGGGACTAACCCGGCCATATGTAGATCTTGGGGCGCTGCCCCCGTTCTCCCCTCCCCCCCCCCGCAAAGCATGAGTTAGTCCGGCCCGGGGATTCTATTGTCCCCCCGCACGCACACCTCTCGAGTAGTTGCGAACTGTCTGGCTGGTAGACACACTCATGCAGCCTGAGCACATTTACCAGCCAGGCAGTTCGAAACTACAAACTGATACATCTAATAATAATACAACTTACCTAATGAGAAAATACCAGACATTTTATATGTCTGGTATTTTCTCAGTTTGTTTTTTATGTGTTTATATTTTTGGGCTGCAAAAAAGGGTTCCAACTAAAGTAAAAAGTTTGGGAAACCCTGGTCTAACCAGTTTTCTGTCTGTCTTACAGCCCATTTATCCAATCCATATTCCTTAACTTGCTGGCAAGAATATTGTGGATGACTGTATCAAAAGCTTTGCTAAAGCTGGCACTAGGGGTTTTGGGAGGACCAGAAACAACTTATTTGAATATTCATCATTTGATTAATGAATATGCAAATATGCAAATGAACATTACCGGTCCTCCAAAAGTTTGTGAATGGATTTACTGGTCCCCGTGTCAAAAAGTTTGGGAACCCCTGTGCTAGAACATCATGCAGGGCTGCTGTGCAGCTCCCCACAAAATCCACATGGGATGGCATCTGTCATTTCACTTCTCCTATACACGCAACAAACAGCTTTTAGCTTGCTTCTGGGCTTTATACAGTTGTGTTGGGTGACCTGCTGTGGCCTTAAATCATAAATTATTATCTGGTTACCCATGGCTCCATGCTAACATGTACAGCGGCATTAAGTGAAGTTATCATACCACATATATAAGATATGCAGCAGGTGCTCTCCACACGAGCAGCAATCAGTGTTTGGTCTTCTCGGCAGGTCTGGCTCTGCTCCACCGGTTCACACTTGGATGGGTCACATTCTAAAATAAGCACAAAACTATTTTTGTTCAATGTGAAGTGTTGAGCAAAATTATAGCACTCCCCTTCCCCTGTGAGAACAAAGGGGGAAAGCATCATCAAGGCCATGCTAATCTCAGCACTATCCATCTATGAGTTTAGATTCACAAAATAATAAACCAAAAGGCTCCCTTTGGGTAAATACAGCACAGAGGAAGGTAAGTAGGCAACCAAGTCAGGCAAACTGAGTGCAGAAAAGAGAGTGCATGCCTAGGAACAATTTTGGCCTCTTCTTCCCTATGACTGGGAGGAGGAGAGCAGCTGAGTGAGGGTCCCTGAGCCATCTGGCCTCTGGAGGAACATCACAGAGTGTATGTCTACACTACAGCGTTAATTCAAGTTAACTTAATTCAAATTAACTATTTTGAATTCAGCTAATTCAAAATAACGCATCTATACACAAAAACTATTTCTAAATAGCGTTTTGCTATTTCGAAAAAGCACGTCCACACTGAGTGGACCCTGAACCGAAGTTAAGGCTGGCTGGAACCAGTGCCAGTAGAGCATCAGGTTAGGACTCAGTGTGTGGGGCTGCTGCTTGAGGCTATCTGAGCTCCACGCTTAAAGGGACCCTACCCTCATCCCGGACAGACAGTTCTCAGGGTTCACCGCTTGCTTGTCTACCTCAATGAGGGACAGCAAAGCAGTCCTGTTTTGGAGTGCCCTGAGTGCACTTGGGACACCACAGCACTCGGCCACATGAAGCCAGAGCTGCCCCTGGGCATGCCGGTGCGTCTTGTGGGCTCATTGCCATCAACCCGGCTGCACTTGCTGCAGGCTGCCATCCGGAGGTCCATCGGGGGGCTGTCAGGATCTCGAAGGCCCTGCGGGAGAGCATCCATCCTAAGGAGCCCTCAGAGCTACCCCGGTCCTCCCCACGGGGGGCTCATGCCCCATTCCTCCCTCACGTCCTTCCACTTACCCCTCCCTAGCCCCGCTTCCTGATGTCAAACAAAAGACACGTATGTTCAAAAAGAGAAACTGGGTTTATTGAACAAAACTTGGGGGAGGGGGAAATGAACCTCTGGGGAGACTGGGAAAAGGAGATGGGAGAGGGGAAGAGAGAGGGTGGGAGAGGGGAGGGGGAAACCTGGGAGGAGGGAGCTGGAAGAGGGAAGCAAGGGGAAGAAGGGGGAGGGGAAGCTCAGGGCTCAGAGTTGGGCGGGGGGGGTCTCGCCAGACCAACTTGATTTTCATGCAAACCTGCTCCTGGGTTCGCATGTGGCCTTTGGTGGCCAGGCTGGCAGCTATCCTGCCATAGATGGCCGTGTTCCTCCTTCTAGTGAGGAGATCACGGAAGTTGGGGGCATCCCCCCAAACCTGAATAAGGTTCATGATCTCCACCCTGGACCATGAAGTTGCCTGCCTTCTCCAACCCCTGTCAGGCTCCTGGGAGCTGGCAGACTGCTCCTAGGGAGCGGTGGAGGGCTGGCTGCCAGTGGCTTGCTGGCTCATGTTTTGGGGCCACTGGGTCAGGGGCCCAGGTGGCCACTGCCGGCTCTTGGCTGGCAGGCTTGGAGCTGGCACAGTAACTATGGCCAGGGTCTACCCATTTAATGGATCTGGGGCTGGGGAAGAGGAGAGTAAGTTTTCCTGGTTGTGCCCAGAGTGGCCACCACGGCTCCCTGGGAAGGGCTGGAGGCCCCCTGTTTCGAATTAAGTGTCTACACAGCACTTAATTCAAAATAGCTATTTCGAATTTGGCATTACGCCTTGTAGAGTGAGGTTTACCAAATTTGAATTAAGGGCTCCGCTATTTCGAATTAATTTCAAAATAGTGGTTTGCATATATAGACGCTATTAAAGTTAATTCGAAATAACAGCTGTTATTTCGAATTAACTTTGCAGTATAGACATACCCAGACAGAATAGCTCAAGAGGCAGCACATTTACCAGCACTTCTTACACTAGAACTAAGGAAGGAGCTGTGTGTGTTAACATCAATGCCTGCTTCCAGGCACCAGCAGGCAGAGAGGCGACCATAGTCTTGCAACCCCAAATCCTGGGGACATACCCATTAAGATCAGAGGGCATGTTACTTATGGCCTTGCCCAGCACTCCACAGAGTGTTTGGTTACATTTCTGCCCGAACCTTTCACAGAAGGTTACTCTGCCAGTTCACCTGCTCAAGGTGAACTAGTACCCTGGGTTTTTGAGTGAAAGCGAGCACTGCACACAAGTCATAATGATGATGTCTGCTCTGACATATTTTTCCAGTGAAATTCAATCCATTTTTGCAAATGATTTTGTTTCACCCCAACATTTTCACACAGTGAAATCCTGCAGGACCCTCTGTAGCACATAAGATTGAATATTACAAAATACTGTTATGAAACAGACATTTTTGCCAAAAATAGTCCTGCTGTATGCTTTTATTTCATCATAAGATACCTACCACAAGTGTAATTGGGACAACAGGAATCTTCACGATAGTAGGTGACTATCTTTTCCAAGCCCTTACATTCAGGGATAAAGGAGTCACAAAAGCTCTGATTACAAACTATTTAAAAAAGCATAGAAAAAAGAAATTAGGATATTCTATGATATTCAGCAGAGGTCTCTTATGTTAAGTCGAAAACATCAAGTTGTTCATTGATAAAAATCCAAAATAATAATAAAGCGTGCACAAAAAGGCTGAGTGGGATTTTCAAGAAGTGCTGAGCATTAGCCGAACTCTCATGGAAAATCGACTGAGCACTTGTGAACATCCAACCAGCCACTATAAGAATTGTACCGCATGACAAACCAGCTCTCACCATTCTGCCCTCCAAAATAGTATTATGTAGTATATGAATAAACCACAGCACAAAGGAAGTGGGATATGCCAGAAAGGAAACCTCATACATTTATATACTTTGTTAAGGATACTTACTGCAAATCTTTTGAGGACAACAGGTTTGATCATCAGGAACAATCAGGGCCATTTCCCCAAAGCGCTGACAGTCTACATCATGAATATCTGAGCAGTTGTATTCCACAGGAATAATGGTCTCATTGTCAACACATTTGTGCATGCAGCATCCACTAAGGGAGGTTTTCCAAATCTCCCCGACTGCATGGGGTGCTCCCAAACTGTCTGTGCAGGCTAAATTATTGCAATAGAAGACAGAAATTGTTAATGTTTCAGAGCTGAGTACTCCTGAGCCAGGCAGATATCCTCTGGTGGTTCTACCTGCAGCAAGACTGCCTCCAACATCACCTCACTCCCACTAAGACCAGTGGTTATATTCTGCTATCTAGTGAATAACTACTGTGTTATGGATATGGTATACATTCTGAAAGTACTTTAGCGTTGCAAAATAGACTCCTTTAGCAGTGTACTAGGCTGAAAAGGGGACTGAGAAAAGCCTAACATGCTTAGACTACTGGAAGTTTGTTTTACACACTACATTTCAGGTACATGTAAATTACTTATATGAATTAAATTCCTTATATGGTCAGAAGGAGGCTATTTTTTGGTTCACTTGGTAGAGCCTGGACCACAAGAGCACTCATTTGAGCATCGGCTTCCATCGTGTGCAAGACCTCACATTGCCTCTGCCCAGCATCCAGATAGGGAATACCACTAATTAGTGAGGCCTGTGGTCATCACTTGAGAGGCGGCAGGAATAAAAAAGGGCGATTAATACCCACCACATTTCTCTTCTGTAATGCAGAGGGCAGAGTGAGCCCGGTGAAGAAGGGTCCCTTCAGAACAGACGCAGCCTTCTGTCAGCACTGAGCAGGGCTCCAAATCCAGAGGAGAGGGCTCACCATTCTGACACGTACTTGGAACGTCACAGGCAGCTATACAGGCCTGGTAGGTGGTGCCTTCAGAGCAGGGGAAGGCTAACAGAGCAATAAAACACTTAAAACAGACCCCATTTTGAAGCTCTATAACACATAAGGCTCTTGTCTGGTACAGAAGGGTACAAACAGGACTGTGTGAAATTCCTATCTGTTACATTGCTATGCATTGCTCAGCTCCTATATGCAGTCTGAAGTGATCAACAAATCTGCACTGCATTGTCAAGAGCAAACTTTGAAAACAATGTAATTCATTTTCTCTCCCACATAACATTCTTTTCCAAAGTCAATAGCTAGCCTTTTGGGGGGAAGTAGGGGAGAGCCAGAGAAACAACCCCAACACACAATTTCTTCCCCTTCATAAACCAGTTCACATCTGTAAAATGTGTAAACATGCAGGTTATCTTTACATATATTTATATAGAAATGTTTGAATATTTTCCAGAGGCAATGAAATGGCAAATATATTGATTACTGTAGCATCTGGCAAACCTTTATCAATTACAGCAAGTTGCATATGCAGGCAACCAAACTTAACACCTTTACACCCAAATTATTGTGAATGGGACAACTGCTGTGCTCCCATACTTAGTAGCTACTAACATTAATGATTATGTTTGTGGTATTAGTACTGTCTTTTGTATCCACTTCTTTGCTTTTGCGAGTTCTTCTCTTTTAACAGCAGTAAATATGGTTACATGGGGCATAGGCCTGGGCAGGTGGTTTAATGACACAACATAGTCTCTATATTATGCCTTCTCACTTTGATGAAGTTCTGTCTGCAGAACACCTAAAATGAGATCCTCAGCTGGTGAAATTGGTGCTTCAGTTTCCACAAATTTACAGCAGCCGGGGATCTGAATTATTTTTTTTTTTTTAAAAAAAAGCTCAAATCTTCTATTTTCTCTCACAGTAAAAAACAACGTGCTTGCTTTAGTCATACCTCTTGAAAGCCTTAGGAGAATGTTACTCTTCTTTCACGTAAAATGGCTATTTAGAGGTTTATCTGTGCTAATTTATAAAGTGAGATATTTTATTAAATGAGTGTTGTGGAAGGCCTTTGTCCTGCAGCCAATAGCACATGGCATTGAAGGGAGAGGTTTTTCATAATGGTCAGTTTCATAGCCCTAATGATTTTATGATTATTGTGGGTATATATTTCCTAAACAATCTATAATGGCAGGGGTACTAATGTCATACATGAAGGGGCTTCTAGAAATGTGTTGCTATCTTCTTGGTCTGAGAGCTGTGGGGAAAAGGCACAGTTTTGAAAAGCTGCGTTATGGCCCTGCAGTGTGGTTAGCACAGAGTGCAGTGTGCTCAGTAACTCCCGTGTGTGATTGTGATGACAAGTAATTCGCACAAAGTTGCTAACTGGAATGATGGCTATGATGGGAGATCAGAATCCAGTTCCCAGAGGGAGTGTTTGGTCAGGAATGGGGAAGTTTCCAATTAAAACAAATAATCCTAAGGGTTAGTAGTAGTAGAAGAGGGAGTTTATCTTACTCAGTTCAACACCACCAAAAATCCTCATGATACCCCACAGGAAATATCTCTCATGCCCCCTATGATCACAGAAATCCGAACTCTTAAAAACCAGATCACAACACATCTCTGTCTAGCAATTAGAAAATATGAAGAAAACTTCACTATTTTTGCATATGCACACCCAGCAGAGGTCACTATGATATAATAATAAAAGAGTGATGTCTCTTCATAAAGTATCAAATACTTGAGTATATTTCCAGACTTATTCTGTGAACTCTATTGTAAAGTAATGTTTTGCTTGCAAGAGCAAAACCAGTGAAGCAAGTTACCGGAAGTACAATTTGCCCTCTCGTTGATTTTCTAAACACAGACTATTTTATCATATGTGCCTGTATGAAAGATTTTTATTTGATTTCCAAATATTGTGTATATTGTTCTTCCTATATAAAAATATCACATATGGTATGGTGTGAGAGGCACTGTTTTCTTGTCTACTGGGATCATGTTCCATCCACAGAATCACTCCTGTTCAAATAACCACTCTAAACATTGACACCCCAGTAAATATTCCATATTACCCTTCTTCTATCTAATCAGACCCCAGTTCCCTGTCTGGTTTATCATTCTCCTGGGCCATGCATTCCCTCATCGACAGCACCTTTACATGGTAACTGTAATCCAAACCAGTATAGTCATACTGGTACATACCAACCAAATTTCTCTGTGAGGCATTCTTTAATACTATTTATGAAATATTTATCTAGGATCCCCTTCATTCTCTGGTTAGCGCTCTTTACTTTCCAAATGCCCTCTTATTGCTGCAGTCCTTTCTGTAGCCAAAGAAGGCTGGGTGCAGCTATCTTCAAAGCTCTTTAGTGTGAATCTGAACACAGACCAGACAGGAGCACTCCAGAGCAGCACAATAAGAATCCCTTCCATTGTTCCCTTTCTCCTGCAGCTAGCTAAGCATGTTGCTACCTGTCTTTGGTCTAGCTTCTGTTCCAATTCCAGATGATAGATCATTCACTAGTGCGGCACCTGAGCACTTAAGCTAGAACTCCGATCCTAAATGTATTTGTGATTCTGCAAAACAGGCAGATCAGCTGATGCACACCATACTAAAACGCATTGCATCATCTTAGACTTGCAGTAACTCATGTTCTGAGGCATGCTTTCTCTCTCCTGCACATGCAATCCCCCATAGGACAAAGTACTTACCGCAGTATTCTGAACTTCTCCACTCTATGCAGATATTAAATTTGTTACACATAGCCACATAGGAAGCAAGTGCCACACATGGATTCTGAGTGTATTCCACATCTCGGACCCACAGGTCACAGAACAGCTCAGGTGGAACCTGATAAATAATAAATATATGTGTTACTATTGCACTGTGAATGTACCTTCGTACAGTACTGCAATAGGGGGAATGTGTCCACCACTTCGGGGAACCGATCAAACCTATGACCTACTGACAGGGAAATCACAAGGTCTGCCCATCTGGACTGATGGTACAGAAGAGGCATTGGGCTTGCCTGCCTTCCTGAGTAAATGAAGAGGATTTATTTTCCAAGGGCATCTTAAAATGAAGGCTCCTGATTGCAAAGAGACTGCAGGGAACTCTTAGTTTCCCTGACCGAAGTCATTCAGGATGCTTAGGGCAAAAGCTAATACTATTCTTCTCAATGGAAGGCATAATCACTCTAGACATAATCTTGTGTACTCCGTTCTCTGTTTCTCTTCCTACATATTTATTTACACGTTAGCCTCTCATCTAGCATCACCCTCCTATTTCATATGTGAGAATGCAGGGATCTAGGTTTAATCTCCTTTACAGAAAGACACCTAAAATAAGGTGACCAGAATTTGAAAATGCGCAAGGAGGACATGGAGTTGACAAAAAAAACATACTTGTATATTAGGGTTGCCAGATGGACAGCCGGTATTTTTTGGTTGAGCAAAAAAAAAAAGACAATTTTTTCAAACGAGGACAAAAGGAGGACATAATTATTGGGGGAGGACAAGCCCCTCAAAAGGAGGACGTCTGGTCACCTTACCTAAAAGCAATGGTAAGTTTCCAGTGCCTGCTCCTGGCTGACTAGGGGAGAATCCAAAGTAATCAGTAACCGGAAGAGAGCTGGGAAGAATGGCAGATGGAGGCACAAATCGGCATGTTACCTACAGCTGTCAGTGGTTTTTCAGTATCTTTCTACCTTGTCAATGATCTCCCTCCATCTTTGGCAAAACTATGTTTTTATCTAGGTGCTCTGTGTGTTTCTTATTTGCTTTAAATTGGTGGCAAGTGGGCCTATTATGGAACAGATGGATTGGAAGGGCAGAGGGAGTTCAGCTACCAGCCTTGAGCATACACAATTATTGTTCTTATCAATAATATTAGCTATTATGAACAATATTAATGGCGTTATTTTATAATATTGCATATTATGTTATTTAATATTTATATTATTAATATTACTCCAAATTAACATTAAACCTGTATGCAGGCCTGCCAATGAGGAAGAAAGTGCAAAGCACGCAGCTGCCCTCGGATCCAGCGATATAAAAAGGACCAGATCTCCTGGTTGCTGCCACTATGGCAGCTGCCAGAGTCACGGGTGGCACTAAAGGGCTTGCTGGGGAGGCTAGCCCTTAGCCCCACCCCTTCTACCTGAGACCCTGAGTCAGCCTTCCCCCTCCCCCCCGACCTGGCCCAGGGCCCAGCAAAGTCTGGCTGCCCTGCCCATATGACAATTGCTGATTTAGAATGTCAGCTGTATAATGCACATCTCGTATTGAAGAGCTCCATTCTTAATTCTAACCTGAAACAAATTGAGAGGCATAATCCAATGCACATACACCACTCATGAAATCTACAATGCATTATTGCATTTAGCTACATTAAAAACATTGTATCAAATACATATAAATCTATCAAAATTAAATCTAATACAGCAAGCCTCTGAATTAGGTAACTTACATAAGGATGGCAGCTACTGAAGGTCTGATTCAACACCAAGCTGAAACACTTTGAACAGTCCAAAATAGAACAATTAGTTTCCTGGTGCCTGTCTTCTCCAACATACTTTAATGTGTCTGGCACCTGCCAGGTGTCTATAAAATTCGATGGTGCATCAGTTTTGCTTAAAATTGTTCTGTTGGGTAGCATCAAGTCATTGGCTGAGCGTCCGTCACAGAAACCTGCGTATGATCATAGTAAAATATATATTAGGACTGCTGTGGGCTGGGCATCCATTACCTTGATGCATGACTGAAGTACAAATAAATTATCTACTTTTCTGATTAAAATCAATACCGGTAAATGCAGGGTTTGTCTACAGTCAATAAAAGAGCTGTGGGCATAGCTATACCTGGCCCAGGCCGACACTTCAGTTTTACAGCTGAGGCTTTTGGGCTATAAAATTTCAGAATACATATTTGGGTTCAGCCTGGAACCCCAACTGAGACTGTTCCTCCATGCTGGGAGGGTCTCAGAGCTCTGAGCCCAAATAACTACATGGCAATTTCATGGCCTTGCAGTGTAAGCCAAGACCTGAGCTGTGAGACTTGTTGCTGTGGATCTTTTATCACAGTGTAGATATACCCCCAGCATTTAATTATTTACACAGCATATCAGTATCAGAGTTCCACAAAATGTGACAGGGTATTTAGTGGGACCAAAAGGCACAACTATTCATCCTCATGCAAGTGAAGAAAAGTGAAAGTAAGGAAGAGAAATGTTATCTCAGAAATGTTTGATTCAAAGGACTGAATCAAAAAGGGATTCTTAGTAAGACAAAGTTGCTCAGTGTACCAGAAGTGGGTGAAAGTAGATTTACTGCATCGAGAGCTTTCCGAAGGAATTCTATGCCTAAAAGTCCTTGGGTAATAAGGAGCATAACAACTTCTCACAATCGTTTGATGTTTATAGTCTCACAAACCCCTGCGAAGTAAGGAAGTATTGTAAGCATTCCTCATGATCCTCTTGGCAAAGACATCAGAGGAGGAATTCTCTCACCCATACAGAGGGTGCAACATGTGCCCTGCTCTGCCGCTAGTGAACTCTACTACTATTTGCTGGCAGTTAATACTACTGCCACTCACATGAGACCTAAGAGCTACACAAGGATGTTAGTAGACAACTGGGACTAAAGTCTTGTCCACCTCTGTGGAAAGGTGGAAGAGGAAGAGCCCTCTACAGTCTGGCCAGTTTACCATAATGTATTGTAGCTCGAAGTGGGCTTCTGCCTCTATCACATAGACCATCCATCCTCAATATAACTGACAAGCTCTGTGCAGGAGAGAATCACGCCTGGAATGGCACAAAAGTTGAACGGGAGGGATGCATTGATCCATAGGAAGAGCTATTTAGGGCAGTTCATAGAATGAGTGCCCATGGTCCAAGCTCTCAATTTCATATAAACTGAGCAAAAATTCAATTAGGACACAAAGCAGCTCTCTGTTTACCCAACAACGCAAAAAGTGTTAGTGTCATTGTCGTAGGAGAAGGAGTACCCATCAAATGCCTAGACATACTTATCTGACATTGTATCAACTTTTACACACACCCTTCCAAAACAAGCTGCTACTTCTGGGCTGAAATGAACATTAAGAAATAGCACATCAAAGTGTAACTTTTACCCCCCCTCAAGACATTAATATCACTCATCAGCTGAAAAGAATCTGTCTTTTCTACAATGTTCAGAAGGCAACATCACATTTCATTTCTGTTTAAAGCGAATATAGTTGGTAACTTTGAAAAAGGGCAATATTGTGGCAAGAGGGAAAAATTAGGGCAATGTAGTCTGGTAAATATAGAATGGCTGGGTGCGCCATCGATCACCTCTGAAGCCTATTTTCAAGCCCATCAACTATAATAACAAAAAGATGGACAAATCCACCATCCCTTTTTTCTAGGAAGCACTGTGTATTGCAAATGGCTTTTAGAAAGTTCCATTTTCTCAGTTTCTGCACTCATATGATGAATTAGTTTCAAAGAGATTTGTCCAGTAATTCACGAGGAATCCAATCCTCTCTCAGTGAAAGGAAAATTGGCTCAATTGTATCATTTTTTCACCAATTCGTGGGCCAGATTCTTCTCCCACTGAAATCACTGGCAAAACACCTATTGATATCATTGGTAAGAACAGAAAGCTTTTATAAGTTACAAATAGTTCATGGTGGACACTTATTTCTGACTGAAGCTTTTGTCAGCTTAAGGAGGCCTTGTGAGGAGACAGAGCTTATGAAACAAAATGGGATGAATATGATGAGATTGATGCGAGTTACTTTCAATAGGATTGTTGCCCCATCTGGCAAGTCACTCCCACCATCACACCTTGCACAGAGGGGGGTACATCTAGATTACATCCCTCTTTCAAAAGAGGAATGTAAATTAGGCGCTTCGAAATTGCAAATGAAGCTGGGATTTGAATTTCCTGTGCTTCATTTGCATAATCATGTAATGGCACTCTTTTGAAAAAGCACTGTTTCGAAAGTAAAACCACCGTCTAGACATGGTTCTTTCGAAAAGAAAAGGCTTTTTTGAAAGATCCTATAAACCTAATTTAAGGTGAAGCCTTCCCTTTTCAAAAGAATTGTGTCTAGACTGCGGTTTTACTTTTGAAACAGCGCTTTTTCAAAAGAGCGCCATTACATGATTATGCAAATGAAGCACAGGAAACTCAAATCCCAGCTTCATTTGCAATTTCGAAGTGCCTAATTTACATCTCTCTGTCGAAAGAGGAATGTAATCTAGACACAGCCATGGGGAGTAACTCCCACTGTAAAGGACATTTTTCAAACGAAAGGTTGAAGCCTCACTGAGGTGCTGAGTGGGCACTCTGTCTCATCTCGGTTCTGCCAGGCTGTGTGGCTATGAAACACTGATGTAATTCAGACTCGGCCTTGTCCCTCATCCCATAACCAGCAGTCCATGTCAGGGAGGCTTGGGTATGAAAGTGGGTCCTCTGTATCCTGTGTTGCAGTGTCGTTTCCCTGCTCCCACAGGAGAACTGGAAATGCAGCTTTCTGCAGCAGACTGAAAGATCTAACCAGAGTATAGAGGCAGCTCATTCCATGGTGACCCCTCTAAAATCTGAAACAGTTGCAGGCACCCGTATTCCTCTCTCCTTCAGGCAACAGTACTGCATACACCCTCATGATCTTCCCCAAACCCATGATGTCTCACTACATACAATTTGTTTGGGAGGGGAATCAGAGAATTTATTATCTAAACTCCCTATTGACCAATTTCCTACTGTCTATTACAGAACTTATTCCAAGATGGATAATTTCTGCCATCAAGCAGGAGCACCAAATAGCTCCTCTGTGTGGGTTAAGCGGTCATTTCAGAAGCCATACAGGCAAATCTGCCAGGAAAATATGGAGCAACCCTGCGCAGAAGTAAGGCTTGACGCACCAGTTTAGAAAGAACACCTAAATATCTTGCAATGCTGTTCACAAGCAGGGTGCATTGGAAATGTATTGCTCAGCTCCAGGATTCTCTGAGATAGCAATCAGGCAAGTTAGACAAAGAAATCCTTCAGGCTAAATCTAATCCTAGGCTTAATGGATCATTTTATCTTTATCTTCTTGATTCTTTTTATTCTAAGTAAGATGGACATTAAAAAAGGATTAGGACTAAGTCAGAAAAAAAAGGAAGAAAAAAGCTCACAACAAAGTGAACATAATAATCAAATTTATATAGATATTAAATTCAAGCTCTCCTACTCTGCATGGGGCATGCTACTGTCGGTAGGACATGGAACTTGACTGAGCTATCATTAGTATTTGATACTATGCTACACATATTTGCCCTTTCTGAAATTGGCAAGACAAAGCAGTGATGAACTTTATATTCCTGGTTTCAAGCTCTGCTTTACAGCAGAAGATAATTCAAGAGTCAGAGTGGAGGTTTATATCAATGAATATAATGCTATAGACCTAACATATCCATGCTACTTCCAGAAAGAATGAAACCCTGTATACGTATTGTAGAGATGTAATAGTGATCATAATTTAAATGATCATAAGTTATTAGCCTCTGTGTGTGTGTGTTACATATTGATAAATACAACTCTAAAATAATTGAGCAACAAGGTCAATCTAGAGTTGATCTATGAATTTAATAGCTATCTCTCCCATGAAATAAATGTAATCCTTTGGAAAATGAAAATAGCAGTATTTTTTATCAGATGGACAGCAAACACTAAATCTATAAATGACCTCATTTGACACCAAGGGTGGCTTACTGTAAGACACATTTCATGCTTATGACTGGGCTATTTACTTGGACATTACTTCAGTGTTTGTGCCTGTGATTCAAATAAACCTAAATCCAAAGGCATAATTGCAAAAAAAGAAAATGATAGCACTTCATAGCTGGGCATCAACCAGCATTGCACCAATGAACACAGTTAGCAGTTTTATATTTACACGATATTAATATTTTAATTATATATATATATTCTGTTTTAAAAAAATTAAGCTGCCTCGAATATTTTAAATAGCAAGCCGGGGTAAAAATATTTTAAATAAATAAATAAATAAATATATTAATATTCACAACTAGCTAAACTGCTCTAGCTGAACTGCTCTCCATACTGATACCTGTAAGTCTGAACCTACTAAGGATACTATTTGTAGCCAGAAAAAAGCTTCTCCCCTCTTCAGCAGAGCATATGAACATATGAATGCTTACAATACCCTTTACTTACCACATAGTCCCAAGGCTTTTGGCTCACTGGTTGTATTTGACTTTATGATCAACACACCGGTACTGTGAAACCACTGAATCCTGATATTGGTTGGTGTCTCAATTAGGTACATGAAGCCAGTATCCTCAATTTTAAATCCATATTTTCTAACCGTAGGCCAGGCATATCTTGAATTTACAGTTATCTAAAAAGATGGTATAAACAAAGGCACAGCAGTAATTTGAATGCCTCCTTCTACAGGAAGCTATTCTTTCACTTTTACTATTCAAAACTTGGCAGTTGACATAACAAACTTTGACCATTTGAACACAAAGGCAGGCCACGAGGGGACTGAAATGAAAATGTTTGATCCTTTTCAAACAGTTTTTGAGTCCCTAAGTTCCTTTCCTATAATGCCGGCAACATATCTGATATAGTGTGGTGTGAGCAGGCCTGCGGAGCGGGGGAGGGGAGAGGGAAAGAGGGCAGTTGCCCATGACACAACACTTCTAACAGGCCCAGGGCTTCCAGCGCAGTGAAGTGCTGTGCCCGGTACCCCAGGCCCTTTAAATCACCACTGGAATACCATGCGGCATACTTTGGGTAGCTCTAAGAGTTGGGGGACAGGGCAGCGTGGTGAGTTCCGGCCAGCCCTGCCCCTTCTACACGAGGCCCGCACCTTCCAGGAGCACCGAGCCATGCCCTGCCCCTGTACCATGTTGGCTCCCCTGGGTATGAGTCCCAGTTTCAAAACTAACTTTTCATATCTGGGTTTCTTCTTTTAAAAAATATATTTTGAAAGTCTATACACAAGAAAAAAACCTCCTTGTTAGTTAATGATGAAATGACCATCCTATCACCCATCTAACCAACAGAATGGAATATTTCAGATGATAAAATACTACAGTTTTATATAGAAATGTTTTCAGTAATAAGAATAAAACAGAGAAAATTACATGACAGATAAAATTGTTTCTAAATGAAATAAGATGTTCAAAATTTCACACACACTTATCTTCAAGGGAGATAACTGGATACCACCAGGGCAGTGAAATGTGTCCATCATGATTGTTAAAGGGGAGTATTATACAGGACACAAGCATAAATTACAAATGATTAATGGCTCTCTTGCTCTGTGCTCCTGTTCATAAATAGACCCACATATTTTAATCTGTTCAATTTTACAAGTTACTTTCACAATTTCAAACCGTTAATATATAGAAACTCCATTGTGCTGGCAGAGAAGAAGACCAATGAGCTAGTGTATAATCCCCATTCGGAGGTACCAGACATTTTCTGACAATTGTCAATAATTAAAATCAGAAATAACCAGCACCTTATTTCGCACCTTATGCAACTATCTATAATGTCCAAAAGTTTCAGAGGGGTAGCCGAGTTAGTCTGTAACAGGAAAAACTTAAAAGACAACAAATAGTCTGGTAGCACTTTAAAGAATAACAAAACATGTAGATGGTATCATGAGCTTTCATGGGCACAGCCCACTTCTTCAGATGATGGGTCATCTGAAGACGAAGGCTGTGCCCATAAAAGCTCATGATACCATCTACATGCTTTGTTACTCTTTAAAGCGCTACAAGATTATATGTTGTCTTTTAAGTTTTATCTGTAATGTGTAGGAGAAATAATTGTGCCATCATGTTGAACAACATATAGTGGAGGTATCATCTTGCCAGTATCAAAACATTCTTGGGATTTCTAAACACTATAGTTGACAATTTCCTAACTCCAAAAGAGTTATAGCCAATATGGGGGAACTAAAAGTTAATGGTAGTTTAGGTGCAAATGTTCATACTAAAATAAAATGATACAAAATTAACAGGTCACACATTAAATGGATTAATAACTGGCTAACTCATAGGTCTCCAGTGGGGTCCTGTGGGGGTTAATTCTTAGCAATACAGTATTTATCATTATTATCAATGAGCTGAAGGAGAACATCAAATCATCACTAATAAAGTTTTCAGGTGACACAAAAACTGGGAAACAGGTCACTGAATCAGAACAATTTAAAATGGCTTGGTAGACTGGATGGGAGCAAACAATATGAATTTTAATGTAGCTAAATGTAAATATGTAAATCTGACAACAAAGAAATTAAGCCATACTTACCAGATGGGGGATTCTAACATGGGAAGCAATGGCACTTTAAAATTGGGTGAACAAGAGCTCCCACAATGGGCAAAAGAGCTAATGTGATCTTGGGATGCATAAACAGGGGACTCTTCAGTAGGAGTAGAGAGGTTATTTTACCTCTGTATTTGACAAGGATGTGGCCATTGCTGGAATACTATGTTCAGGTCTGGTGCCCACAATTCAAGAAGCATGTTGATAAGTTGGAGAGGGTTCAATGGGGAGTCATGAGAATGATTAAAACATTAGAAAACATGCCCTATAGTAACAGTCATGGAGTTCATTGTATTTAACTTAAAGAGAAAGTCAAAGGGTGAGTTATGACAGTCCCTAAGTAGCTACTTGGGGAGTAACTGTCCATGACAATGTCAATCTGGCAGAGAAAGGCGTAACACTATTCAATGGCTAGAAGTTAAAACTAGACACATTCAGGCTGGAAATAAGACACACATTTTTAACTATATGTGTCATTAACCTCTGAACAGTTTACCAAGGATAGTGGTGGATTCTGCATCACTGACAATTTTTAAATCAAGATTGCATTATTTTTTTAAAAAACCCATGAATTATTTTGGAGATATTTTATGGCAGAGGTGAGGAAACATTTTTGGGTCAGGGACCACTGACTCACAGAGAAATCTGGTAGGGGCCGCACACACATGAGAAGCAAATGAAAAACCAAACAAAAACACTCCTCTCTGATTGAGAAGGAGAAAGAGACTCCCCACATTCCTCTTGCACACCAGAGCTTATGGCAGGCCCAGGCTAATAGATTCTGTGTGCTCTAGCCCCACAGTGGAGGGCTGGAGTGCTGGGGGGAGCCCTAAGCCTCAGGGGTCAGCAACAGACAATCGGGGGGCCACATCCAGCCCCCAGGCCTGAGATTCCCCACCCTTGTTCTATGGTCTGTAGTGTGCAGCCGATCAGATTAGCTCAAAATGACCTTTGAATATCTGGCTCTATTAAGAGGGAAGTAAAATAGTATATAAATAGCAAGAACCAACCAAATAAATCAACAAACAAAAAAACCCCTTAAAACTTACTTTTCTGTTTATACGATCAACAGTGATTTGGTTTGACAAATAGGTTAAATTCAGCATTGCCAGGCACAGCGAAGTCAAGTTTAGGTGATCCTGCAGAGAAAGCAAAATTTGTGAATCTCAGTTAAGATGGGAATAATTTATATGCTAATTATGTACTATTTTTTGGTAATGGGACAGTAGGGGCATTTTTGTATTTCAGTTTTTGAAAGAGGAACACATCTGCTGAATGAAGTTTATACAAATTAACTAAGAACTCTTTCTTTAAATGAGCTATGTTTGTGGGGTAATACTCATTTGAATAACATTGATTTAAAATGTCTACATTAAATGTGTCAATTCATTATGTTCTGGAAATCTGTATTAAGCCATCACATTTTTAAAAAGCTGAAATACAAAAGGTTAAAACATAGCAACAACACAAATTAGGGGCAAGGAGAAGAATCACATGAAGAGGAATTGAAAAGATTCAAACTGTTTACCTTTGGGTAGACACAAATATGAGAGGGAAAGATCAATATACAGAAAATTGCAAGTTTTCCACAAAAGTCATATCAGGAATGTATGCATAATTCTATTCACTCTCTTGTAACATAAGAATTACAGATATTCGATGCAATAAATAAGTAGCAAATTCAAACACATTAAAATACTTTTTCACACAATACATAATTAGCCAGTGGAACTCATTGGTACAAGCTATCATTGAGTGTGAAGGATAGTTTGAAGGATTTACAAATGAGCCAGACATTTATATGGATAATGAGAATATCCAATTATACTAGTAAAGACTGGGAAGGAAACACAAAGAATTTGGGAAGATGTACAAATTCTCATGTTTCACGCCATAAACCAATGTCTAGACTATTGGGGATTGGGAGAGAACTATTCTGGTGAGCAGGGCGGGGAGAAAGTTATCCTGTAACTGCTTACTTCAGGGTTTCTTCTCTGAAACAGCTGGCACAGCCTCTTTAAGAGATTAAATACTGGAATAGATGGACTGCTGGTCTGATCTAGTCTGGCAATTCTTATGAACCATCATCTTTGAAGTTTGAGTCTGGCAATTTAGTAATGCAGAAGTTTCTGAATTAAGCTGTTGAGATTCCTATATCGTAGTAAGTTGGTAGGCTGTGCTAGTCTGCAAATATATGATAGGGTGAAAGCCCAAAGGGAGTTCAGGTGTTAATTATCACCCTGCAAGACTTTATATAACAGAACACAGAGGGGATCACTATAGTCTGTTAAATTCTAAGGACAGGAGTTTCCCAACCAAAAAAAGTCATATAAAGAAAGATACATAACGTTGGTGTTTACTAAGGTTATGTCTACAAAGCAGGACTAAAGCCAAAATAAGCGACGCAACTTGAGCAACGTCAATTGTGTAGAGTAAGTCGAAATAGCTTATTTTGGCTACACAGCCTGAAGTCCGAGAAAGAGCACTCTACCTCCAACTTCCCTTACTCCTTGTAAAATAAGGGTTACAGGAGTCAGAGTAGGAAATCCCCCAGCTCGACATTATTTTGACATTTTGTTGAAATAACTGCTTGTTGTGTGTAGATGCGGACAATGTTATTGACGTTATTCTGAAATAACACTGCTGTATAGACGTACCTTTCGTGAGACATTATAGACCTGGTTATTTGCGTGTTTGAGACATATGTGTAATCATTTAACCTCTCCATGTTTCAGTTTTGCCATCTACAGTATGAAGTTAATACTGATGAATCAGTAATCTTGCAATAAGGTCATACATTAATACAATAAGGTGAAAAAGCACTATACTCTTTTAATTAGAGATATTTAAAATTACACATTTTGATCATTTGTAATGAAAAATTCCATATTATTTTATATATAAGTATACAAAACTAAAACTTATATACTTGTATTCATGCTACTATTTAACCTTGTCTAGCAATCAACGTCGTAAAGAATAAAAATAGAGTTAGTTACCATATTGGTATTTCTGCAGTCAAGGATATGGATAGTTATAGTTTCATCTTGTGTTTGGCTAACAATGTAGGATGCCTCTTTAAATAAAGCCAGATGATTCCCATCAAAGGTTACAAAGCTCAGATCAGAGAAAAAAGTACAGCGACCTAATTTAAAAAAAAAGGCATTTCCTAACTTATTTCATTGTTTCGGTAAGCAACATAATGCATGCAAATAAAATATCATAAATGTTTATATTATTTACCCTGCTCTAAGGTTTTACTAACTCAGCAAAACATTTTTGGCCATTTTTGTCCCCACTTAGCTGTCACTTAACTACAAATGGACAATAATGACCTACATTCTGCAGGTTTCAGGGGGAGCCTCTTGCAAGCATCAAGAATAGAATCTGATTCATGTGACCAGACGCAATCTTGTAGATTTTCATGACTCACAAGATACTAAAAGTTATGGAAGGTAAGAGTTATTTTGGACCTTGAGTTGCTTCTCTTTCTACTCATGCTCCTGAATGGAGAGTTGTGATGGAAACCAGTCCTACTGCTAAAGTATTTCTGCTTCAAAAAGCAAAGAGTTCTAATTTCAGTAACTACAAATAAAAAAACCCTGAGTAGTCATTTGCATAGCTTGTCCTTGTATCAATTCTTTGCCATTATGTACCTAACTCTGTTCCCATTAAAGCCAATGGAAGTTTTGCCTTTGACTTCAGTAGAAGTAGAATTAGGCTTCTATGCTCTATTAAGCAATGAGCAAGCATGAGAAGGTATATATAAACTCCATCTTCTATTCTTACTCCAGAAAAACAGAAAATTTAATTCTCAATCTGCTTATAAATTTAATAATTTGTTCCATTCATTCAGTTTTACAAGTACTGCTGGATAAAACTTACATGCACATTCCCATTTGGGGCAGCATTTGTCACCATTGATCTGAACAGCAAGCCCGAGAACCCCACAGCTGGGCTGAGTTGCATTGTAAGGGCAGTTCTGTGACTTGTTAACTTGGATTAGTTGTCCATCCAGGCAAATGTGTTTTATGCACTCACTCTCTGTGGTTGGCTAAGGCATATTTAAAAGACACAGGTTACCATTCTTACCAACCTAAAGACACAACATTACAGCATGCTAACTGAAAAGACAAGTAGGACTGATTTTCAGATACACTGGACACTCAGAAACCCCAGGGTAGCCAAAGGAAGCTAGTTTAGCACCTCAGAAAAGCAGGCCATGTGCAAAAATGATACAAAACCATGGTTCTGCTCTAAATTCCAGAACAGTATTATTAAATTTAGACAATACATCAGGCAGAAATAGAGAATAAAATAGAGAAATAGAGAACAGAGCTTAAGAAAGAAGATTACAAGGATCCTAGAGATGGCAAAGGTAGCTAAGTGAGTTTAAGGAACAGTCATTACAGAAAGCAATGGACCAAAAGTATACCGAGTAATGTATAATGCTACAGGGTGCCAAAGGTATCCAATGAAAAAAATCACCTCTTTTGGATTGCAGTAAGTATGAAATCCATTAACTGCAAAGGGATTCCTCTAGATTTACCCACATGTAACTGAGATAAGAATCTAACCCCATAGTTTGATAGATATTTTTAATACTGAATACAAAACCATATGGCCCATCAATAACTATTTCAGCACTAGTTATAAGGGAACATATCCATACATAAATCTACATTCCTGTCTATTTACAGATGGGCAGAGAGATAACCATGAACAATGTTACTCACTACACAAGTTTGGAGTGTTGCTGTCTCTCTAGATGGCATGAAAACTGATGCTGTGACTCCTGAGATAGCTTCAGCTGTTGTTAGCCCACCAGAATACTCTGTGGCAGACTCATAAAGTGGTTTGGTAGCATTTGGGTGTGTTGGCATCATTAACAATGAAATCATTGAGGGTGTGTGGACCTCAGTCACAGATGTTGTCCCAGGTTTCGGAGTTAGAATAGTGGTGCCTGATGGTGTGGCACTAGAAAAGGCAGTTTTTTGCTCAGAGGATGAATATATGGTAGACAAAACTGATACACCTAGTTTATGAGGCATAACCGTTGTATTTGTGAAATATGGAGAATGAAGTGTCTGTGTTATTTTTAAGGTCGGGGTGACAAAATCAGTGATGCTTGAAGTATGAACCGTCTGTGGTCTTGTAACCAGCTCTGGCCCTGCAGGTTCAGCTGTTTCTGAGGCAACGGCTTTGTCTGTTTCTGAAGGAACAGAAAAATATGTTGGCTTCCCTGAAAACAAAGAGGTGGTGAGGGCTTCTCTTATCGCTGCTGAAGTAGCTGATGCTGTAGTGATGTTTAAACTACTTACTGATGATGGTGCTAAAACAGTGGTTGTTCTCACAGAGCGTGCTGTAGCTGGTAACACTGTTCCTACTTGGAACATGGAACTGTAGGAAGTGGTTGAAAGTGGCACATGCTTAGACAACACCACAGTCTTCTCTGTAGCACTTTTGCCCACTGATGTAGACGTTGTTGAAATCACTGGAGTTAAAAGAGTGCCTGCTAATGACTCCTCCTCCATTGTGGTGGGAGTGCTTGATGTTTCTGACAGAAAACGTGATGTAGATGTTATCTTTGATAAAGGAAATATGGATATAGAGGCTGTAGATAGCTGTCTAGGAACTAGGGGTTCAGTCACTGCTGACTGCTTTGTGGATTCAAAACTGAAATCTGGCTTTTGGGCTGGAAATGACAGAAATTCCTTTTTCATTGTAGCTAATGGTCTTGTACTGACAGTCAAGTCCATTTCTTTTCTGGTTAAGGTTGGGAATTTTGTCTGCAAAGATGAGGCCGTTCCTGGTACATAAGTCAGTGAAAGTGTATCAGATAAGGGTGACACTTTTTCAGTAGTCAAAAGAACTTTTTCTGGAACTACTGAGGTAGGAGAGAATGTTGAAATAGCTACCTCAGGTAGTGAAGCAGTTAGGAATGGGTACAGGGTAGCAAATTCTCCTAGAGATTGTGTTGTGCTAAAGAGATCTTTTGGATGAGTAGTGGTGGTCAAAATTTCCACTGGAGGCTGGTATGTTGTGGCACTTTCTTTGCTTGCCAAGTAAAGTTTGGAAGTTGAAGGAACATGTTCTATTGCCAGTTTGGTAGCGAAATGTGGTTTAGATGACTCCTCTCTGGTCTGTATAGAAACCATTTCTGCTGATGAAGTTTGAGCTGAGAAAGTACCTCCTGAAGTTGTAGCAGAAGAGTAATCTTTGACTAATGATACTGGAGTTGTAGATGCTATTTGTTTTACTGTTTCTGTGATGTTTTTAGTTGGAGGCGCTAAGATGGTGGATACTGTTTTAGTATCTACTGGGGGCTTTGTAGTTGCTGGCTCCTTAGGTATCTTTTGTGTTAAAGTGTGTGGAGAAACTGATGTCTCTGCCAGATATTGAGTGGCAGAGAACATGTGAGGTGACTTTGTTAATGGAAGTATAACAGAAGTGGACAAAGTTGACCTTTCTTTGGCTGCTGTCACTTTTTTACTAGTTATTAGTCTACTGCTGAATTCAGAATATGGGGATAATGTGGCATCAGTAATATTTAAAGTGACTTTTGCTGGCAATTCATCAGGAGATAGTGCTTTTAATGAACTTGGTTGGTCTGCTATAGTGGATAAAGTTGAGGTAGTCAAATGTGGAGTCTTTCCTTCTGCTGGAAAAGTAGATTTTAGTATTGTTGTTTTGGGATATAAAATACTGGTTGTTATAATAGCAGCTTCAGATGATGTACGCACAGAACTACTAGCTATCGTTGATACCTGAGTTCTAAATGTGGACAGTGGAATTTGGGAACTTGCTGGTGAGGAAGCAAATGTTGTTGGCTTTCTGGCATGTACACTAGTAATTGTTTCTGTTTGTGATTCATCGGGAGGGACAATCATCCTTGTTGTTTTAGTCTCATTAAGAAGAGTATGTGGAGATTCAGTGATGAATGTTGTTTGTATTGATTCCAATTTTTTAGTAGCCAGTGGAATTGTAGGGACCAAATCCATGATTTCTTTTGCAAAAGCCGATGTTTTTGTTGCTGATGTGGTCGTTCTAATGGTGTCGGATGCAATGCTCATTGTTGTTGTATTTAGAAACAGAGGTGATTTGTATTCAGTAGATGTTCTTTGAGAGGATGTGGTTGGCTTTGTGGGCAAAGGAGGAGCTCTGGCACTCTGAGATGAAACAGGGTATGTAGTGAGTAAAGTAGTCAGCGTTTCTGTCATATTTAGAACTATGAATGGATATTTAGTCGTTGATGCTGTCTGCAAAGTTTCTTTGGATGCTGTTAAAGCTGGAGAAGCAGCACTTATATCTGATAGTGAAGGCCTTTTTGTAGGAAGAGTGCTGAGTTTTACAGTTGAAGCTGAACTAGAAAAATATGAACTTGATAGATGCTCCCCACTCGTTGTTTGTATTATTTCTTTCTTATCAGTTGTAAATAGGAAGCCAGTTATTCCTGATGATGATGACATCTCTTTAATTTGCAGAGCTGTTGTCCTTGCATCATGAGTGGCGGCAAGGAATACCCCTGTACTACCTGTCAAGTACTGAACCATATCTGTAGGAATTTCAGTAATCGACAGTGTTACAGGTAACAGTGGAATAGGGTGTGTAGGTGGTGGAAAAAATGTGGTCTTTATTCTTTCTTTGGTAAAAACTACTGTTCCTTTTGTTGTTTCTGAAGTGGTTGGTGGCAAAAATGATGTTTCAGTGACATTAGCTAATGTGAAAAAAGTTTGCTCTGTACTCAGTTTTGTTTCCTCTGAAGTTCTTGTCTGATTTGCTGTTGGTGCGTAAGTAGAGAATTCCAAAGATGGTGACACAGTAGATTTGGTGAAATATGTAGTTGTTTTTTCTGTGTCTGATACAAAGGAAGGGGCTGTAGTTTCTTCTGGTTTTAGTTTGGTTTCCACTGTGGGACGTATCCTAGTGCCTATTTCTGAGATTTCTGTTATTGCTGAAGTTGTGACTGGTGATTCTGTTACTCTTACTATTGATGATGTTCCAGTAAAAATAAAAGTAGAAATTGGTTTTCCTACTGTTTTAGTGATTTCAGTCACTGCATGTGTTGCAGTTGCAGACTGAGGCTCCGTACCATGAAATACCTTAGCAGTAGTACTACTGATTGCTTGTATACCTGCAGAGATTTCTGTAGTGGCCGAAATTGTTGATGGAAAAACATCAAGTACTGAAGGCAAGCTTGCATTAGATTTTGGTGATACAGACATTGCAATAGTGCTTCTGCCAGATAATGTAGTTTCAGTTGAATATGTCGAAACATTTAGTGATATTTTTGTGTCTTTTGTTTCAGGTATAGGAGATGAGGTTATTATTTTACTCAAAACAGCTGCATCCGAGACACTGAAAGCACTAGAAGTTACATGTGAAAGAGTGGGTGTTTTCATTGTGGATAGTGAAGGTTGAACATCAACTGCAGGCTCAATGCCTAAAACCAGACAAAAATAAATGTTAGTTCATGAATATTTATTATTAGAATTATTAGTGGTGGCAGGGATCCAATTAAGTAATCTATTTCCTATCTTTTTATGTTTTTGTAGGGAAAGTTTATACTGAAAGATTTGTTTTCTTTATAACTTGCCTTAGATTTTAGAAAAAATAAATGTTTTCACTGAAAAGCATGTTAAATGATAATTCACAATTTACAAATGGGGGCATCTAAAGTTGCATATGTAAAAACTGCCTTTGGTCACATAAGTAAGTATTCTAATTTTCACTGATATTAACTCAGTATATTGCAG
Organism: Pelodiscus sinensis; assembly: GCF_052426305.1. Taxonomy (NCBI): domain Eukaryota; kingdom Metazoa; phylum Chordata; order Testudines; family Trionychidae; genus Pelodiscus; species Pelodiscus sinensis. The sequence goes on along the minus strand of NC_143056.1, from coordinate 113,118,524 downwards.
GGGTTCGCATCTCTGAAAAAAATCAAGCCATTTATGTGGGTTGCTAAATATGGACTGAAATGTCTAACTGTAGGCACCCATGTTTGAAAGTTCTGGCTACACCACTTTAGGTAGCTAGTAATGCCATAAATTAAATATCAAATTAAATGTAATAAAATGAAAATGTTTGAACATACAATCTTCAAAATAAACACATCTCTGAGTGACTTCATCCAACACCATATGGGGAGGACACATGGGGACACATCCTTCCACTCTAAAAGAGAAGCACAGTTACATACTAAGTATTTCATTTTAGAAAAGCAGTCTACATTCCTGAATAACCTGAGGCATAGAATCCTGAGAATGGACCTTTCTAATGCTCATCAGCTCAGGAAATTTCTTCGGGGATGTGAATGACACCATTTCCATTCCTGCAGATCTGAGCTAAGATGTGAACTATGTGTCTCTCTAACTTTGGAATGAAGGTTGGTCCTTCCAATGATAAAGACTTTCATTTAGAAGTGTCAGAGAGCCAATGCCCTCTGGAACAAAATGGTGTTCAATAGCTTTGTTAGGGACAGATGCAGTTACTGCAATGCTGTCATGAGAGGAGCAGAACCAGCGCTATTTGACATCAACTGACTATCACATCATTTCAATTATACTCTTAATTTAGAATACTCACTATCTTGAAAGAGGCAGCAAATCTGATAAATTCTAGTTTCTGGCTATGGGCACCTGTTTACTGCCATTCAAGGACATCACATTAATGTAGCTGCTGCAATAGTTACAATTCCACTCTATGACTTCCTCCTCCACTGAACTTTGATAAGTTAATACAATACCACAGCACTGAACTATATCCAGTGCCGTATATACTTACCATACTATATAAATATTACTAAAATTATGTACTTTTATTCTAGAGAAATATAGGTACTTACTTTGGTACATCCTGACAGTTTTGTCCCAAAGGGTCTCTGCATGTTTTGAAACAAGGGCTTCTACACGCATCATAACGCCACTCACATGTAGAATGGGCTGGGAACTTAAATTTGGCATCTGGAAGAACACATAATTTATTATACAGAGACATATGTATATACCAATATACATATGTACACATATATATTTAATTATACATACACATATACACACTCTAGGGTGAAACAAAAAACAGGACTATGTAGCACTTTAAAGACTAACAAGATGGTTTATTAGGTGATGAGCTTTCGTGGGCCAGACCCACTTCCTCAGATCAAATTGTGGAAGAAAATAGGCATGACCATATATACCAAAGGGATACAATCAAAAAAAGTGAACACATATAAAAAGGACAAATCAAATTTCAGAACAGAGCGGGGATGAGGGGAGGAGAGGTAAATGTCTGTGAGCTAATTATATCATTACAAAGATAGCTTCCCCAATTATCACCTCTAATATCATTAGCTCACAGACATTTACCTCTCTCCCCCATCCCCCTTCTGTTCTGAAATCTGATTTGTCCTTTTTATATGTGTTCACTTTTTTTGATTGTATCCCCTTTGGTATATATGGTCATGCCTATTTTCTTCCACAATTTGATCTGAGGAAGTGGGTCTGGCCCACGAAAGCTCATCACCTAATAAATCATCTTGTTAGTCTTTGAAGTGCTACTTAGTCCTGTTTTTTGTTTCAGCGAGACTAGACTAACACAGCTACGTCTCTATTACTACTCTAGGGTGGGCACACTTAAAAGGTTCATTTTGGTTCTACACATCTATTTCTGGAAAAATCTCTGACAATTTTTATGCCATGCAGTAGAAACTGTGACAACATTCTAATTAACATACTGGCATCTGTTTTCTAGTGCATACTAAAACAATGAAGATTCACAGTGCAACAAGTATTGACAAACAGTTCAGAAGAATTTTTAAAACAATCCTCACAAACGAATAAACTATTTAACTTTTCTACTAACTCTTAGAATTTAATTGAGATTACCTATCTCTGAGAACTGGAAAGGACCTGTCCAGTCTCCTGCTTTCACAGCAGGACAAAGTACCATCCCTGACAGATTTTTGCCCTAAATAGCCTCCTCAAGGATTGAACTCAGATCCCTAGGTTTAGAAGGCCAATACTCAAATCACTGAGCTATCCCTCCCCCTTTTGCTGAACTGCTGTAGATTTTCAGTGGAGAAACAACATGGCACCAATGTGAGTAATGTTGTTCACTGGTCTCATTACTATGAAGGACTTATAAGAACATGCCATTTTATTTAATGTGCTACTTTTATGATATTTTGAAAATAGATTGCATCAGAAAGAGACATTTATTTGGCATGCAAAATTAGCCAATATAAGATTTCCAGAAGGTTTGTACAATGCAACTGCTTTTATTTTTGAGAGAAAAAAATAAACTCCATTTCACACAAGCAAATAATCAGAAATCATTAAATTTAAAAAAAAATACAAGACTAATGGTTGACCTTTTCAGAAACAGTAAAAAGTCAACATTTTAAAAGAGGACTATAACTGAATCAGAGAATACTTTTCGGGCTCGAATGATAGGTGACCCTTAGCGTGAGAAGCCATTAAGATATATGCAGGAGTATGGTCTACATTTCTCCTATTTAAAATGACCAAGAATCACTCCGGATCTTGCAAAACTACAATCAGAGTTCCCATATCACCTAAAATGGGGTGTCCTGATAAATTAAATCAATAGTATGGTGAATTTTAAAAAATCACCTGTATCACCATAGTAATGTCTTTGTGGGACAGCGTTTATTAAAAGGTATTAAAATCACAAAATTGAAATATAATTAGTGAATGCAGGTAGAGAAAGTATGAAACTTTTGCACAGGAGCAAGAGAAGGAATTTGGGAAACTTTCATCAATAAGTTGTGCTGCCACAATTTTAATTAAATAATGCTGTCAATTCATAGAAGGAAATCTTAAGAAAACAAATAAAGGGGGAAGTATAAACCAGCCACCTCAGCTCAGTGTGTGCGTGCATGTGTGTGCATATATACACACAAAGATTATTTAAAGCCAATGCTTAATTTGTGTGGGGGCTTGCCAGGCTGAGCCCTTTAACCTCTGTTCTTGGCAGCTCATAGCCCCAGCAATTCTGAGTTTGCTCCATTCAAGGGCAGACTGGCCCAGTGGGATACTGGGAATTTCCCGGTGGGCCGTCATCCAGTGGGCCATCGTGTCCGCACGTCATTGCCCTCACTCCGAGTAGCTTCGCATCTGCGCTGAATGCGGCACACAGAGCCCAACGCTCCGCCTGCACCGCGTGCCGGACATGATGCAGGGAAAGGGGGCGGGGCTTGAGGGGCACGCAGGGGTGATGTCATGGGGAGGGCTGTTCTCAACCCATTTCCCGGGCCTATTTTGATTGCCAGTATGCTCTTGGCTGCATTAGATAGGAAACTTTTAAAAAAATAATTGCTTGAGCCCTGGCACCTCCTTCATTCCAAACTGAGCATTTTTTCCAGTTCTCCTTTCTGTTTGCCTGATTCTGCTGTATCCATTTGTGTGCTAATCCCAAGGACAATGTTAGATTAGCATCCAGGCTTCTCAAAGCTCCGGCAAACTCCAACAACTACAGGGAATCAAAAATGTATCCAGGAATCTGCATATCACTGCAGTGTCCTAGCCCAAGGCTCTGTTCTCTGGTTGCACTGGCAGTGGGAGTAGGGTAAGTGCATTATATGAGCCTCTCTGTTGTCTCTATGCCATCAGCCAGTGGTTTTCAAATGAGGGATCACAACCCAGTACTGGGTTGTGGAATGTCAGGCACTGGGTGTCGTTGCTGCAGAGTGAGCAGTAGGGTTGCTAAGGCAGGCTACCTGCCCCTACCCTGGCACCGCAAGTTTGGCTCCTAGGCGGGGGGGGGGGGGGGGGAGAGTACATTTGGCTCTACATACTGCCCCTGCCCTGAGCATTACCTCACACCCCCATTGGCTGAGAACCTGCGGTTGGCTGCTTCTGTGGCGCAGCATTGTTTGCGATGCCAGAAGAGGCAGGAAGCTGCCTTAACCCCTGTGCTGCTCCACTGACTGAGAGCCGTTCACGGTAAACCCCTCCTGCCCCAGCTCTAGCCCCCCACCCAAGCCAGAGTCCCCTCCTATACTCCAAAGCTCTCATCCTCAGACCCACCTCAGAGCTCACACTTTCATCGAATTATGTTGGGCCGCAGGCATCAACCATTTTCTTCCACTGGGTCACGAGAAAACCTTGGCCAAAAGCGGGTCACCCTTCCATTAGTGCAATCCTTCCTTAGCACATTAAACTGGACACCAGGCCCGATAATGCCCCCGGCGCAACCTGGCGTAGAGTAGCTCTACTGCACAGGCTGTTTTAGTGATGAGGAGGCAACGTTTGTTACTTGAAAATATATTTTGCTACAGCATATAGTTGTATTTTATAGATACAACCATACGCAGGGACTCCTGCCCCCCCAAAAAGTACTGATCTTTGCTTGAGTGAAGATTGAAGTTTCAGGGTCTTTAATGTACTGCTATTTTACACCTGTTCAGAGGCATACAATCATTTTCCAAAGTACTTCAGATTTTTTTTCTCTCTTCAGCCTAGACATATCTTCACTGATGGGTAGGGAATATATTATTACAAGCAATACAACCCCCTTCTAGCTAGATACAAGTAATAATTCTCACAGCACAGAAGAAAATAAGTAAACCCAAGTTTTTGAATCTTCCGCATTTTCTACACTAAAAATATATCTGTTGCCATCTAGTGTTATCCTCTAGCATTACCAGTCCGTACAATATCCCTGAATTCTTATTTCTATGAAAAACACTGGTTTTGTTGTTACTAAGTTACATATTCTATATATTATTACATATTCTATACGTTATGTGTGTCCTGTTCCAGTGGAAGAAGCTGCCATGGCTTAAATCTGATAGTGATGGGAGAAGAGGGAATTCTTTACATACAATTCTCAATAACAAGTAGATTTTTTTATATTTTATGTAAACAGAGTTGATATGCAGGCAGGAGCCCGGAGGTGGAAGGATATATGGCATAGGGACATACCATATATGGATAATATGAGGAGATTATAAAGGATTATTTGCACATGGAAAAAAAGGTCTCTCTCACACTGGCTTCATACATTAATTTCTTGCTTTATGGAAATGTCCTGCACTTGGAATATCCTGTCCTTCAAACCATTTCCCCTGCTAACAGTTTTACATGTCCACAGTTAGAATTAATAAAATACAATAGATATTCCTAACCCTGCAAAGAGTGTCCTTGTGGACTCAATAACCTGCCATTGTTAGTCTTTATGCAACATATGGGCCACAATAACTTCCTTCATCCAAACACAAGAGAAGTAGACAGACAAGGTATGTGCTTGAAATATTCCATGAAAACAGTAACCACAATTGGAGAAAATACCTTTAAAATGCTGTTATTTCCTTTTCCCCAGAATATGTATCTATTTTCGCCTGTGTTTGTGCAATTTCTAATTCCGAAATGGGACAGCCATTGGCACTCTTATGAAATTATTAGGAGGTCTAGATGACTGAGTAGTTATTTCTGCATATTTCACAGTACTTTTTTCTCAAACCACTCACAACATTTTATAACACCACAGAGACCAGTAGGGGGAATAGTAACACGCATGCTTTTCTCCCAAATAGCCTTACGTTAAGCATTTAGTTGAGACACCTATACAAACATATATTAATATCATGCATCTCACCCTTCAATTCAACCTACCATCAAAATATTGGATTCCTTTTTAAAATACAACATAGGAATGACACTGAATGTTGGGCCCTCATGAAGGACTCCAGAGGAGTAAGTCAATCAACAGAATCATGGGGTGGGGAAAATTCAATGAGGCAGGTGCACCAAATCAAAGCAGGTGACTAGCACACAGCACCATATTCCAGTAGCATTCTTGCTAGTCAGACTACCTACCCCCCACTTAACAACATAAATTCCAAGCTTTATACATGATCTATTACAGTGAAACCAAACAGTTTATTTCTCCAGACCAAGTCATCTGGGACTAACAGGCTGATGTTAGACTCTTGCCCCAAGCAAAATAAAGGGATAATTATTAAATTTTCAAAGTATTGCATGCTTTCCCTATCTGTAAAATCTGGAGAACTGAGAACTTGAGGGCAGGTGGCAAGTGCTCCATAGTCACAATGTTTTCAAACAGGATCTAGTAACACAGGGGTGCAGGTCTATGAGTTTTGTTCTCCATTTTTTCCAAAATCACGGGTAGGTAATGAGTGGTTATGAATGTTGCTGAGTAAACAATTAGCAAAGAAAACTTGTGTGGCCACTAGAGAGTTTCCATTCTAGTCAGGGAATTTCAGACAAATGAGAATGTCAAACTTAGTAAAGTTAGATTTTTGTGTATAAATTACAAAAGGAGTGCATCTAATCACTTATGTGAGCTACTAAAATGCCTCCAGAGGGATAGATGAGACAAAGGATATACCTTCCAATGATCAGAAAGTAATACTATACTTATCCCTTGGGAGAAAACGAGATTAATGCAAAAAGCTGCAGGGGAGTAGAGTACCAGAAGGAGATTTTGTACCAAAATCTGTAGTGTAAAATGCTAATTGTGGTGTAAAAGGCAAACACACACTTAGTTAATCATATTGTGAGTAGCACTAGTGCAGAAGTGTTGAGGGGAATCCTAGGACTGGAAGGGACCTTGCAAATCATCTAGTCCCATCCCTTGCACTCATGGCGGGACTAAGAATTATTTAGACCATCCCTGACAGGTCCATGTATCTATGTTCTTGTACGAGGTCCCACCAGTGTAATATGTGAGCATTCCTCCTTCATTGTGCACACCGGACAAAAGACAGTGCAGTCCTGTGCACATATTCAAAGGGGACAAGTCATTTCCCACCTGAAACACAACTCATACAATGGGACAATCACACAAGGGGAAAAGCAGGATACATGATCCTAATGGATGATGTAGCCTGTGCAACCCTTGTCTCCTGCATAGCCTGAGGCTCAGAGAAGGATTAGGACTCCTTGAGGCTTAGCTTTCTAGTGCTCCAACTAGGATGGTGCAAATTCACCACTCCCTTTATTCATCGTAATGCCACTGGATGGGATTCCTACTAGACTAGTGTGTTAACTTGCACATTCAGATCAGATGGCTTCTAAATATAACATCACTTCAGCCAATTTGTATCATAAGCTACAAATCATATTTTGGGAGTTCTTGTGCCTTAAGATTTATTAGTGTCATTTCCAAATGAGCACCATAAATTCTCTATCAGGTCTTTTCCCTGAGCAGCTCATGTTGCAACTTGAGGAGCTTCATGATTCCTTGCCAGGCACATCACAACTTTCTGATGAAGTCCATCCTAATTTGCTTTCTATCCAGTGAAATGATAGATCCTTTACAGAATAATGAGTTATTATCTGGATGACAATTCTTCCAGTTTACGAATTAAGCAAGCCCGTGTTTCTACTACCTGAAGAACAGCTGAGCATGTCAGTAAATCAATCGCATGTTAGGATAGAAATTTCTAATGTGAATCTGGGCATACATATACTTTGCAAAAAAGAAATGATATTTTTTCAAACCCCCTATTTAGCATGGTCAGCTGTTTGGGTACTGGAAAAATACTATGTCCTTTATATACTAGGCCATGGGTGGACAGATCGCTGCCACTATATTGATCTGCGCCTCTGCAGGTATCGGCAGTTGCAGCTCCTGTGGGCAGCAGATCACTTTTCCCGGCTAATGGGAGTGGTGGGACGCAGCATAGATTGAGACACTGCTTCCCGAAGCTCCTATTGGCTGGGAATGGTTACCAGTGGCCAATGGGAGATGCGATCGCCCATACCTGTGGAGGAGCAGGTAAATATAGTGGTGAGAGCTCACTAGAGGCTTACCCTGGAAGACCAGATCTGGCCTGTGGGCGGGTATTTGCCCACCCTGCATTAGGCCCTAGGTTTTCACATATTAATGCCTTCCTGACTTTTGATACAATCTGCTAGTGTTGGTTTTCACTTTCTTCTTAGAATCCAGACAGTGATAGTCATTACTATCAACTTAAAAAAGCAATTCAACACTGATCCACCACTTAGATTGGCTAGCTCTACAGATACATGCTTAGGAGCATGAAACTATCTACTCACATGTAAGTTCCAACCACCTGCACTCATGTATTTTAAATTCTTGCACTGCAGCACGAAGGCACATGCCACTGGCAGAATGAATTGCTTGCCCACTCAAAATATAATCAACCGCAAAACATAGTTATCTAGATCCCAGGTATCATTGCCTTAAGTACCTCACAGTTGATAATGGGATGTTTGAGGCATATACTGTTGCTATCCCCACAGATTAATCTCTTCATGATTATTCAGACAAATTCAGGATGTGAAATGCCCATTTGTGATATTAGTAGCAGAAGGTTATGACACCAATATGAAGACACCAATATGAAGACAGCTTGCTGCTGTCAGATGCTGAGAACCTGCAGTTCTCATTAACTTACTTGGGATTTGCAGGTACATAGTAGCTCCCTCAGCATCAGACCCCAGAATAATGATCACTTGGACTTAAACAAAACAGAAAAGCTCAGTGTAAACTCAAGGACACCTCAATATGACTTATAAAAAGGACATTTAAAAGAATGCCTTTTACAGAGGGATATCTTCCATTGTTTTATTCAGTGGTCTGTGATACTGAGTTTGTTTCCCAGACCTGAAGAAAAGCTCTGTGTAGACACAAAATCTAGCCTCTTTCCCCAACAGAAGTTTGTCTAATAAAAGATAATACTTTACCCATCTTGTCATACAGAAGGAAACAAAGATAAATGAAGTGCACACTGATTATCAAAATGTACATACAATCTAAGTATGAAAGACGCTTTCATCAAAAAGAAAGAAATTCTGTATCTTAAAAATCAATTTAATTTTCAGTTATACAACATCCTTTCTTGGTGTACAAGATACACAATCATTAAAATAAACTAAGGAAATCCAATACTTGTCTCAAATATAAATCTTCACTGACTGTATCGCATGCCTATGTCTTAGAAGTTATTAAAATTATGATTGGCAAAAGTAACAAATGTTTATCAAAGTAAAATTCTATGCATTCAGCAAAAGTCTAGCACTCTGTTCTTCTGAATGCTATACTGGGCTTTGCTGCAGAATTTCCATATGAGCTTAGACAAACCACTTAAATTCTCCATCCCTCACTTCGCTTATCAGTAAAATGAGGATATTACCACTTTGAGCACATGGATATTAGGTAGTTACACACATAAGTTAGTAAAATGCTTTTAGATGCTCAGATGAAAAACTATTTGTCAGAAATTGCAGTGCCTTATCAAGAACAAACGTTTGAAGGACACAATAAATATATCTGTAAAAAGATCATGATTTCCTCATATTTATTTGTTATTCAAAAGATTCACATGTATTGTTCTATGGATTGATTGTTATCATTTGATATTTGATCTGTGCACTTACATATGATTGGTTAGGAAATCTTACTGTTACTCAATTGGATGTGCATACATGCACCGCTAGTCCAAACTGTAGCACGTGCAAATTTAAAGTTTGTTTCCCCATGAACATTTTTGCACAGGATATTAAAATTCAATGAACAACATGATCACTCAGACATTTGCAGGAATAGGAGCGGCTGACGAGCACGACTGAAGCAACTTGATTTACAAATTCACTTGGTCGGTTGTGAAAAATGTATTGCAGTACTTCATCACATGTGTTATTTATATCCAATGCATTTCAGTACTTCAGTATTTATTGCTATGCAACTAGAAGGAGTGACTCTTTGGCAGACTTCAGACAAATATGTATGTATCTATTGCAGTGGCAATTGGGTCATTAAAAATTCTTCCTTCTGAATGTGCGTCATAAAACATGAAGAGGATTCATGAAGAGTTTTCTGGCCAAGAGATTTAGAAGGCCTATTATTCTGCTCCCAGTATTTACCCTCTGGTTCCTCAGGAATAGCAGTTCTCAGTTGGAAAGTTTCTGATCTAATATGCAAAGCATTTACAATAGTCAGCAGGAAACTCAATCTGCCTTTGCCTCTGCTCTCTGGAGCCGGTGTAACTTTTCCATTAACTTAAACAAATGCTGCTATATTTTTAGACCATGTAATTACCCTACATCAGCAGACTGAGCCCTGTGAAAGTACACTGGAGAAAGATTCGAGCCCTATGTTTCTCTACTTATAAAACTCTGAAACCCAAACCTTCGGATGTGGTGATTAATGAAATGCCTCTTGATCATTTGATCTGATCCCACTTGCTGAGGTAAATTGTTTCAGTTTTCCATTGACATAGATAGGATTTTTTGGCATAATGACTGGAGGGCAAAAACTTCACACTTGAAAAGACATACAACTCGGCGTTAGTGCATGACCACTGAGAATTGTAGCACTTTTTAAACTTTCTTCATTCCCCCCTCAAAGATCAAGGAAACATTTTTGTTATGTCCAAAAAGAGGCCTTTGCTTGAGATGTTTTACGAACATTGTGGTAATAGCATTAGCTGCATATACTCTGCCATTCAAAACTTCAGCAGCTCTGTGATTAAAGGCATTTGTCAGGAGGCAACAGGCATTTGGCAATGACAAAATCTGTCATTTTTCATGAAGTTGGAGTGTGCCAGTCAACAGCTGCATTAGGCTGTCATCATAATGTACCGCAAAGACATGGGCAGATTCACAATGCCACCATTAACACTTTAATTCAATGTTTTGATAACAGGGTGCTCCATAAGGCATACAGTTGGTCTCTTCTGTCATATAAGTCAGTGCCTGTTTCAGATCTGTCTGTGCTTAACAGTAGGGATTTATAATGGTAACTGTACAACAGACAAATGATGCCTCACTTGCTGCAATATTTCATTTTCCTCCTTTGCTTGAAAAGGCTATTTCAGAGACAGAATATGAAGGACTGGTATCACATATTTGCACTGGAGGGGTATCTATGAACATACTCCTACCGCAGCAGTAAGCACGTTACTGATCCATTTAAAATGATAGCACAAAAATCTTTACTGTATGAAAAATAATGTACATTTTTAATGACTTTTGAATACCACACAAGCCTTCATGTTGAGGAAGCAATAATTGCCACTGAGGGCCATAAAGAATGTCTAGATTAAAAATATTCAATATAACTGATTTGGATCAAGGCAAGGCGATGCTGAACGAAATGTTAGCTTATGAACACACTGGTATATTTTATTTTGCAGGTAATATGGCTTTTTATCTCTTGGTAAGTTTTTATAAGGCCCCGCCTCACTATAGTATATAACAGGAGCTCCCAAGTATTTAAAAACAAACAGATAACAAAAATCATCAGGAAAAATAGGTTGATTTTTATGGGCTTTATTGTTTGTTTCCTATCAGTTTTTGTGGGAGTAATTTCCATAGTCTAGATCCAGCTCTGAAGGTCTCATAACCCCTGTGTTCATGGTCCCTGCTCTTTAAGAGTTCCATTTTTCCATTACAATATAGATGTAATGGGAGGTCAATGTCACAGAGAACAAGGTGATCTCTTGGGTAATTAGGCCCAGTTCCATGGAAAGCTTTGAATATCAAGATGGAGACCATGAACTGAATTCCACTCAGTGTGGAACTAGTGCAGAGAGCACAGCACAAGATGGATGTGTTCATAAAAACCTGCATTGCTGAGAACTCAGGAAACTGCATTTTGTACCTTCTGAAGATATTTTCGGGGTATGGAGCTGAAAGGGCTTGTGACTTTGACTAAGCAGTTTGCACATTAAGTCATATTAAGGAAGTTACTAATGTAAAGTGACCGTATTTTCAAAATAAAAATGGGGACAGTGATAGCTCCAACCACAGAGGGAAAATAGAAGGGTAGCAACTACAAGGAGCAGAATTATACCTCACATTAAAAAAAAAGGTAGAATCAAGAGAAAAACATCATAACCAGCCAGGGCTGAACTTAAGTGAATTCTGTCCCATCCATTAAAAAATTGCAGTTCTCATTATTTGTTACATCACATTGCATCTATATTTATACTAAGTACAAATGTTTAAAAATACTTTGTCTGCCTTGAATTGTTCTTTTGTCTTTCCCGTCACTCTATTATTTTCTTCTACTATGTTTTTACCATGTTTTCTTGTGTCTTTTCCACTCATCATAATTTTTTACAGTATGTAATCTTTGTTTTTCATTCTCTTTTTTCCCCTGTATTGGGTTCTCTTCCTCCTCCTGAGTATCCAGGCTCTTACCCCTCTCCTTTCAACACTCCTTCCCTCTCAGCTCCCCTTCCCAGTCACTGTACTATCTCTGTCATCTTCTCTCATCTTCCTTCTTTCTGTTTTTCCCACCAAAAACTCTCTCATACATTTTTGCGCCCTCAGAAATCTCAACAATCTTAAAAATCTGTTCCTGACATTTTGGTTATCAAATCCAGGCCCTTCACATGTATACAGCACAGAGACTGCAACAGTTTCACTGTATTACTGGATCTTTATCTTCTTAATAATCACCTATAGATATATGGGCCCCAATGGGAAATCTGTCTCTGTCCCTCCCACTCCCTGTGCCAAATTCCACAATATGGTGGCTGAAGCACTAAAAAAGGGATGACATCATAAAAGCCAGCACCTCTGTGAGATTCCCCACTGGGTATGGAAGGGGATAGAGGAACAGGTTTTCCTTTATTGGTTTTCGTCATAGCTGGCTATAACGAATGGGTTACTTGGCTGATACTTCCAGAATAGAATGACTGTCAGGGACTGTAGGATGGGATCAACTGGACGGAAGGTTCGCCATTCCCTATGGCAATCACAAGGCAGAAAAAAGGGTAAGACCTCCAAACGCTGTTCTCCCAGTGACATCTCCAAACAGTCTTTCCACTCTCTAACTCCCCTGAAGCAGCGCCATTTTTATGTACTGTTATTTGGGGCAGCCTTTGTGTCCATTTGCTTGAGCTCCCTACTCCCCTGCACACCATGAAAGGAGCACATTGCTTCCACATTTCTTTCTGCACTGGACTGAGCAGCCTCAGAACCAAATGAGTTGGCATATAGCTAGGTCATGCAAGGGATTACTGCCACATAACACAGAGCCTTTCATGCACAGCTCTGTGAAAAAGCAATTGGGTCAATGGGCATTAAGGGCTCTTAGCATCTATCAGATAATCAGACCCATTAAGCTTTAAGTGAATTTTTTCCTCTTTGGTTTTATCCACATCCTTAGAGCTTAAGTGATCAATAAATAACTCCTGCAAAGAAAATCATGGTGGTGGGGAAAATAAAACATTTACATTTCTTTGTAAGGACCATTTAGCTTTTTCACAGGAATTCCCTCTACATTACAAGTGATGCTTCATTCTTTATGCTTACCTTTCCACGGGAATAAAATCATTGTAGGTACATTTGATATGGACATGAATCCAGGCTCTAGATCCAAATGCCCTCCATGTTTTTGGGAAGTGTGGGGGAAGAAGAAGGAGTTTGAATTCAGGATCTCAATTTTACATTTGAGGCCCATATATAATTTACAAAATGGCAGTACAAAATAAAAGAAACAACTACAGAGTGATTATCTTCTTCCTCTTCTGAAATACTGTGTTCTTTAAAGTGCCATTGTTATGTACTTGAGTCTTGGCCAGCAGCTCTGAACAGAAGCCTTTTTAGTCCCTGGAATAGGAGCAATGCTGTAGAGATCTATTGTCAGAGACTCATACACAAAAAGGACACTAATCACTACCATGGTAAGACCTAGACTTTCATTGAAAACTTGTCAAAAAATTTCCAATGAAACTTTTTTCCAACCAAAATTGGGGTTTCAACAAATGAAACATTTTCCTCCATTTTTTTAAATTTTTAATTGAAAAAAAATCAATAAATCCTCTAAATTTCTACAGAAAAAAGTTTTCTACAGAAAAAAAATCTGAACAGCACTACTCTACATTATCATTCAGATTGTACTGATTTAGGCTTCATGAACCAGGTTGTATTTCAGTGTATTTACTGTGATATTAGAGTCATATCAGCACAAACAACTCTCTGCAAAAATCAATTCAGGAACCTTTATGCAAAAAATTAAATAAGAAGATTCCTTAACCTCGAATTATTGGGAAAAGAAAAATATTTCTTCCAGGGAACCTCATCATGGTGTCTCTTTACTGCATCCTTCTAGATTCACCATCACTATAATCATTACCACAATCTGGTTCTCATTCCTTCAGCTGCTTTATTTTCACTTTTTTTTAAAATCTGATGTCTATATGTGTTTTATTATATCCCACTCTGCAAATAGATCTCTTTATTCCACTTTTCTCTATTGCAAGTTTGACTCTATGAAATCATGGGTATTTTACAAGCTGTTGAACATAAGTGAAATAAACTTCCCCTCTGCTACCATTACTATATCACATGCTCCCTTAAATTTCATTTTATGTTTCCCCATTGTTTATAATGTCAAATGACCCTTATTCTTCTTATTATTTACACTAGTTTTGTGCTAGTGTAACTCCATAAATTTCAATAGAGTTATTCCTTACTTGCAGAATAGAAGTGAGGAAGAAGAATCAGACCAAAAATTAGCAGTTATACCAGTGTAAATCTGAGTAATTCCATTCTAAAGATTTACGGCTGGATGTTTCAGAGGAGGGCAGAACATGACCCACAAAGCTCTCCCTTTCAAAATGTGGTTAAAGTAGTTAATTATGGTTTGTAAAATACAAATTTTAGTACCTACCTACAAGTTTAAAAAGAGCAGACTGTCTGAATGCCTCTGAATGCTGGTATTTCAAAAGAGTAATTGAGGAAGCTGAAATGTGGATGAAGGATCCTGGCTTTGCAAATGATTCAAAGGAACTGTATCCTGGGAGCCATGTGTTCTTGTGGATGGCAAAGGTTGATCTGTTATGGAACTCTTCACTTTCTTCCCATTTGGAAAGAAGCAGGGTACCATTGGAAGCCAAATGAAGAAAATAATTTGGCCTATCAGCTGTTTCAAATGAAACCAAGTTGGGATCTGAAAAAAAACCACAACACAATCACTGAACTAAGCAGAACAAGCCAGATTTACCTTTGGTGTAACATCACTGAAGTCAATACCATTGGAATCCACAGTAAGGATGAATTTGGCCCAGTTGTTTTAAGGAAAAATATTTAATATTCACACAGGTTGCTGCCTTACCTCACACTGAATACCTTGCTGTCCCAATAATTTGGCATGACTGTTATGCATGGTAAGGTGCTTGTCACAAGGAGGGTATAGTAATCTAGCCCACAGTGAGCATATAACTTCAGTTTACTCCCTCTGTTAGCCTTACATGTATCCAAAGTTAAAGCTCAAAAGCTTAATTATTCATTTAAAATGAAGTAACTCAAATGCATTTTACATTCAGCTTATAGGATCATGTTTTTCAGTTTCAAAGCAGCCAGCTCTCCAGTCATCCTCAGGACAAATAACATTAAAAACAGATCTGGAATATTCCTGTCTTTAGTAGCAGCTCTACTGTCACAACCTTATACAGGCTGACCAGTGTTTTACCCCTAAAACAGTCTCCTTGATTTCAAGCTAATTTCCTTTGGACCACTTGCAGAATAAGGTACTGCTCAATGAAAGAGCTGAGTCTATTATGAGCACCTGTTGTTAACAGTATTGCTTCATTTTATTTTTCTGTAAACTGTGGTATTCTGTTTAAAATAACCATAGAACTACTGTAAAATCAACTATCCCCTGAGGACTGGATAATATTTCTTTTAAAATAAGGCACAGAGAACAAATAATCTCTATTAAACAGATGTTTTATTATGCTTTGTACCATGGTTCTGGAGCACCACTTATCTTCCAACGATGACAACATTTATTTATTTGAAAAATAGAATTGCATGGAAGAAAGTATCTTTTCTAATACTGGCAACAGCAGATATACTGGCAATGAGATTAATATCACCTATTGCAAGGTAGAGAAGCTTTTTTGGGTCAGAAGCCGCAAAGAAAACTCAGTCAGGGGCTGCACACAAGTGAGAAGTCAAAAAAACAAAAAACAAAACAAAAACCAAACTCTCGCTGATGTGGCCCCTGACTGAGAAGGAGAAAGACACTCCCCTTACACACTAGAGCACAGTGGGATCTAGGCTAGTAGATTTTGTGTGCCCAGTCCCTTAGTAGGTCTGGATTCCCCAGTGCTAGGAGGGAAGCCCTGAGTGTCGGGGGCTGGATCCAGGCAAGCCAGGGGCCGCATCTGGCCCCTGGGCCTGCAGTTCCCCACCCCGACCTATTGTGTATACAAGTGTTACTTTGTTACCAAAAACTCCCAGTCTTCTTTTGTCACTTGTCTGAAGCTAACAAAATTAAAATTATTTTTCCTGAGATACAATTTATTTATAAAAACAACAAAGAATCCTGTAGCACCTTAAAGGACTAACAGATTTATTTGGGAACAAGCTTTCGTGGGTGAAAACTACTTCAAAAGAGGCACTAAAAGCTTATGCCCAAATAAATCTGTTAGAGTATGTCTACACTGCATTCCTCGTTCAAGCGAGTAATGCAAATGCAGCTGAGCAAAATTGCAAATGAAGCACGGATTTGAATTTCCTGCACTTCATTTGCATAATCGCATCCAGGCACTATTTCAAATATCTTATTTTGAAAAAAGAAATGCTGTCTAGACCTGGTTATTTTGAAAGAAAACCCTTCTTTCGAAATTACCCTTTCACCTTATAAAATGAAGTTTAAGGGTAATTTCGAAAGAAGGGTTTTCTTTCGAAATAACCGTGTCTAGACAGCATTTCTTTTTTCGAAATAGGGTATTTCGAAATAGTGCCTGGACACGATTATGCAAATGAAGCATGGGAAATTCAAATCTGTGCATCATTTGCGATTTCGCTCAGCTACATTTGCATTCCTCTCTCAAAAGAGGAATGCAGTGTAGACATACCGTTAGTCTTTAAGGTGCCTCAGGACTCCTTGTTGTCTTTGTAGATACAGACTAATACAGCTATCCCTTTGAGACTTATCTAATTTATAAAATTACATCTATGTGGCTGCTCTGGATAATCACAAAGGAAATGGCAAAATAAATGGGCTGATGATGCAAAGAAAGAGTTATATCAATTTTGTAGGCTTCTCCAAGGCCAGATGACTAAATGACATCCTATTAGTGTTATAATGGAGTCTGCACATCCTGGTAGGCATGGCAAAACCCAAGTAGAAGAAATTTGTACATAGCTGGAAAAGGAGACAGACCCTTTCTCCCAAATCAAAGACAGCATACGAGGCCCTAGTACATCAAAACTGAGATTCCTGCTACAGGCTAAGAACACATGTAACAGCTCTGGCCCTCTGCATTCTCCAATATGTAACATTGGGACAGTTCTACACTGGGACCAAACTCACTAGTTAGAACCTCAGTCAACCCATAATGCCCCTTTCTATGGTCTCACATGAAAAGCTACCAAAGAACATTGATTCACGGCTAGCAAGAGGTGCAGAGTCTGTGCCAAGCTTTCTAGGAACCTGATCAGCCATTTCTGGTGCATCTTAAGTTAAGGAGCATTAAAATATTTATTATAACCAACTTTCCTGACAGGAAATGGGATGCACAAATAACTGCAGTATTTCACCAACATCCTAAAATACTGAAAATATTTTTTAAAAATCCTGCATGCTCCTCTGAAGGGGTAGAGGGCCTCTTTGTCAGCCAAACTGGTGAAATTCTGGTATGAAAAGGCAAGCAAGATTTGAGGAGGTCACTCAGGAGATGTGCTATTCCTGTGCAAGGAGAGGCTCTGCTTCCAGATGGCTCCCTCCAGGACAGAGGAAATGAGAGGTGGCTGAGCAAGGAGTGAGCTGAAGCATCTGTTGTTACATCAATCCTTCCAATCATCTCCATCCCTCTCTCCTGCCATCGAGCACATTGGTCATATGGAGTTTACAATGTTGTTTTGAAAAATAAAAGTATCTATTTATAACCCTGGAATCATCCAATTAAAACACACTGACTGCCGCAGTTGGCTGACATGGTTACAATTTAGAATCAGCAGATAGCTACAGAGCAAACATCTGTGGGCAATTTTGCCCTCAGGTGCAGGACTATATTCAAGGGCAGAATTTGTTATGTGTGTTCGCTACCCCCTCAGTCTTTATCTGTATTTATTTTAAGGTTACAGCGACTTTACCATGTGCTTTAGGCTTATACCATCCTGAAGTCAGCATAAAGTTCACAGCTACTCCTGGAACTAAATCTTCTGCTCTTGCTGGGAAAACATAACCACCCAACAGTTTGGCTGCCATCGTGACTTCTCCATCCAAGTAGCTGACCAGTTTGTAGGGACCCTTTCCTAGAACTGTGGAGAGAGAAGCCAAAATTTACTTTCATGATGAGTGTCACAAATGCTTGAACTCTCATATATTACCTTAGGCAATGATGTAGTGGCAAATTAAACAAGAACAACTCCAGCCTGACAACTACTCCAGATTCCATGTGCTAAACTGAAATGGTAGTGCCTCACAAAGCAATCCTACCCTTCCAAAAACAGAAACAAAATCCAAACAATACTTCCACCTAGTAGCAGTAATTAGCACAAAATTTACAACTTCATTTCTTAAATGTTTGTGAAAACTTTCCCTTTTCCTCCATGCCACCATATTACTCTAGGTTTCATTTTTAATTCAGTTCAACTAACGTAAAATGTAGCTGACTCCTGCGGACAATAATCTTGCAAGAAGTAGAACTAGATAATTAGCATGATCCTTGCAGGCTTTAGACTATATAGATAGACATGTATAATAAGACTGAACATATTTAGGCTTTGTAGATTTCTGTCAGTAAATGATAAACATCGATTTCACTGCACCCCTAATTTTACTTTGCTACAGCCAGGGATCATTAGACTCATTTTCATAGATTATAAAGTCTGAAGGAACAGTTGTGATAATCGAGTCTTGCCTCTTGCATAAATCAGACGGCCTTCTCCCAAAAAATTCTTGTTTGAACAAAAGCATGTCTGTTGGAAAGACATCCAATCTTGATTTTAAAAATTTCCAGTGATGGAGACTACCAGAATCCTTGGTAAATTTTTCCAATGGTTAAATTACATAGAGCTGAGAAAATACGAGATATTTCATTTTCCTGGCAATTCCAAAAAATTAGAGAGAAAAATCAGGTCCGATTTGAGAGTTTAAAAAAATTGAGAGTTAAAAAAAAAATAATGTGGGGGAACAAAACTTTAAATTTCATTAAAAGCTAAATAGTTTGTTTCAATTTGGCTAATTTTCAAACATATGTGTTTGCTTTTCATAAAATTAAAGGAAATTTTGAAACAAAGTCATTTCAAAACAAACATTTGAAGCATCTTCCCTTGAAAATACAACATGACAAATATTTGGAATTTTTGGTTTAGGGTTTTTTCATCTGAAACAATTCAATGAAACTGACAGGTATTTACAGATTGCTTTGGAGTGACTGAATCTGCATTTTCAACTGAAAAAAGTTTCAGACTAAAAGTTCCCCCATCCCTAGTAATTTTCTCTGGCCTTTTCATATGATGAGTAAGGGCAGTAGAGAGTCATGAGGGGGAAGGAAAAGGAAATAAGGAAATTTGTGTGCAGCCATCTTGGTCTTGTTAACAAGAGAGCAAGAGTCAGGCTAAGTCTGTGGCCTGACAACGAGAGATCTGTAATTAGATGCTGCCTTTGCCTCTCACCTCCATACGGAGATAAGGATAGAAAGCTGACTCTGGCAGGGACCTTGAGATAAGGAGCATCTGGGTGGAACTAAAATAACTGTTAGCCATTGGTGTTTGTAATGGGAAGGAGACTAATTGTTATTATATCTAATGGACAGTATATAAACTGCTTCATAATTGCTTGTATTTGAAGATCTGCCTCGGAGGGGGAGGGAGGCTTCCCCCTCCCCGTCTGAACCAGTTTTTCTCTTGCTGCAGCTCGTAATAAAACTGCCTCTGGCTACTTGTTGCTTACAAACGCAGAGTGAGGACAATGTTTTCTTCCACTGTCAGAAGTAACCTCGCCTACTGAAGGCCCCATCCAACCTCTCTCTGAAGAGCTGGCTCCATTTCAAGTCCAATGCAATGTCCAAATACTACAGTACAAACTATCTCTAGAGAAACAAACTTCTTCACAGATACAACAGCCAGATGTGGAAGGTACTCTGAACCATGAATATTGTTCGGATCAGATTGTTTTAGTTAGTTCAGTTGCTTGTTCGTGGCTATCTCTTGAAAGTAACTCCCTCTTGAGGCTACCCAGGGAAATGCCAATGGGAGACTAGATCATTTTAATGACTGCAAACATTTCACATATCATTTTAAGAGAATACTGTTGTCCTTAGAGCTAAATACCAGTCATTTTTACGAATCTTTAGAGGTAACTAGTTATTTCAGTAAATTTATTCCAGATTATTCTGTGCCTTTCATAAAATAATGGATTTTTTAGGCTCAGGTATATGCAAGTCCGTTGTTTTTAGCGTATGAAACAGTACTGAGGAACCTCTTATTATATGGAATGGTTAACTTGTATAACAGAAGGAAACAAGTCTGTTTCAAAACTGGGGATTCCATTGAACAAAATTAGCTGTCGCTTGTGTATTTTCCATATATTTTTCTCTCTCTCTTCTTCCCTCGATCTCTTGTTCACATTTTCTTTTATCAATAATACCTTTCAGTGTTTTATAAGAGATATTGCTATTAAACCTATTATCACTTAATAATGTAGTAAACTAGTCCTTTTCTAGCTGTTTTTATGAATAAGCTATAGATGGACCTAAACCAAAATGATGAACATCCCTAAACTTTGGAGTTGAATTCATTTCCACAACACAATAGTTTTCACTGGTTACATTCTTTTAAACCACATAATCAGCTATGATAATATCGTGATTGGCTGGCAAAATTCAATTGGATAAAATATGTCATTAGTTATTTAATGAACACTTACTTATTTATGATCTCCAAAGATTTCCATAGACAGACAGACAGACAGACAGACAGATATATAGATAGATTAGAGTGTGATAGTTTGTGTGTCTATCTGCGAGTCCATCTGTTTAAGAACTCCTCCTAAATGGTAAGAACAAGGGCCACCAAATTTGGTGTGCAGCTTCCTCTTCTTCCAACTTACAGAAAAGCCCTTGGTGACTGGGGAGGAGGCTGGAGGGGAAGGAAGGCTCGTGGTGGCTGACGGAGGGGGTTGGAGGGAGAATGGAGGGGTTGGGGTGAGAGAAAATGTACCTGGTGGCTAGGGAAGGACTGGAGGGAAAAAAGGCTTCTGGCGGCCAAGGGAGTTGTGAGGAGAGAACAGGCACATTTCAGATGGGACACACACACCAGGATCCCACCATCACCCCAACCCTTTCTCTCATACACTCCCCGCCCCCAGCCTCCTGCACCCTCACATCCCCAAGGCCAAACCCTGAGTCCTGCACACACACACACACACACACACCCCACTGCCAGCCCTGTCCTAAAGGACCTGGGCAAAAAAAAATTATATATTGATGAAGTAGGTCTATGTTCAATATGAAGTAGATTCCATGATTACTAGTTCTTGGAAACAATACAGAAAACCTGCAATACAGTAACCTGAACAGTAAAACAATATAGTTTTTGCAACTTCCATTTCTTTTCATGAACCAGGATCCAAATTTCCATTTATACACCACATTAAAATGCTTTCTTGCTTTCTCATCAACTCTTCATTACTGTAGGACTTACCTTTATTGAAATATTCACAGTCATAAGCTAAAAAAATAGAAAGGAAAGAAATGCTTAGCTACGGAAATTTTGCAGATTTGAAATTTAGATTAAAAACAAGTTTTCCTTTAACACACTAATGAAGGAACAAATGAAAGCTGTTCAAACTCAACGCCGGCTAAATTAGATTTTACACAAAATGTTACTCTTTAGCAAAGCATTTATTATAACATTTGAGGGGGAAAGCACTTCACTCTGAGCAGTCATTGCAAACACTTACAGTTATCTGTTTGTGACCTCTAGTGGTCAAGACTCAGATTTACGATTTTTCCTTGACACTGAAATGTGTGTGTACAATCTACAATGTCAAAAACTATCATGTAGCATCCCCATTCTACGAGGCTCCCTATGCAACCTTAGGCTAGCTCACATAACCGCTCTGTGCCTCCATTCTCAGTCAAAATGTGCAAATGTTTCCTTTTTGCCACCCTTTGTGTGATCCTTCGGTTGTTTGTCAGAATAAGATCCAACGTATAGACTGGTAATATGCTGGGCCCACTACTTCATTAAGAAAAAACTTACGACACACTCTGGGGGATCTCCAGTCTACTATGACTCCATGCTGGCAGCATTGATGTGCATACACCGATACACTTGTACAGAAACATTCACAATCACCTCCTTGGTTGCAACCACATGTGTCTGTCAAGCAATTTGAATAAAACCAGGTGACATCAACCTGAAGAATATAAATGTTATTGTAATAATAGTGAATAAGTCACAGACTTTGACAAGTGATCTCAATGCAGACCTATCAGACTTCGACAATTTTCACAAATAATTCTTAAAAATATGACAGGTGTTACACTAAGTGTCTGCCTAAAACATAAAGCATCCTCATATCATGAGAAACTTGTACACCGTTTAGAGGTACAACTGAATTAATCAGTGATGCACAGGAATCAGTTCAGCAATAAGTTGTCTTGAACTATGGGGTGGAGTAACTGTTTCTGCTGTCTTGAACTATGGGATGGGGTAACTGTTTACTTGTAATTTAAACTTTAATTAGCTAAAAAACTAAAAACATTAATTTCTGCAAATTAACCATAAATAAATAAACTTAGCAAGCTTGTTAAGAACCACTGGACACATCATTTAATAAGTAATCAAATGTGGTGCAATTATTTCTCTGTTCTTCGGACAATTTCATAAAAATAATTTTGTGATTTTTCCTCTCTCATAGTAATGAAGTCGTATTGTGTGTGATCAAATGTACAAGAAAAGTCAGTTATTTCCAGTGCTAAGTTTGCCCATTGAAAAATTTTAATGTGCTCTCTGCATAGGTCTACACTTCTGGAATATTTAGAACCCAGTGCAAAACAAAGTTTAATGGACCTAACCGCATGGAGAATGTTACTTTTGCATCATTATATTTGCACTAGCTAAAATTATATTATCACCCCAACCTGGGTCTTAGCTCTTGTCTATGAAAAAAATCATCTTTCTCCCTATGTACCATTAAAACAACTGAGACAAGCAGAAGGCCTCTAAGCATAGGCCAGGGTCATTAATTGTCCCTAGATTTGAATATCTTGGGGCAGGGTGTACTTTTCCACCAGAGCCCAGGCTGTGGACTGTCAGGACAATTTGTAAGGTTCATTTTATTTCTTTTGGCTTTTGCTTGAGGAGATTTATTTAATTGATTCTAGGGTGTAAGTCTTCAGGGTTCACGTCGCTCTGCAACGTGCTGTACTTATTTAAATAGACTCAGAAAACGTGTCTGATAGGTGGCTGTTATTAAATATGTATGTAAATAAAATAATCCAGCAGGTAGCTATACGAGTGCACATGTAATGGGTAGATGGAAGAGAGGATTAGACTCTATGAGCCCCATGTGGCTCCCTTTACTCTTCAGTTTTAAAGGGACTAAAATGAGGTACAGGTTGGACCTTGCTGGTCCGGCACCCTCGGGACCTAACTGGTCCCAAACAAGGGGATTTGCAGGACCAGGGAAGGTCCCTCCCCTCGTGGCCGTGCTGCCACCGGGCTAGGGCTCCAGTCTGCCCCCACTGCTACCTCAGTCCCCCGGGGTTCTCTCTAGCCCCGATACTGCCGGGGCATGGAGCACCATGACCAGAGCTGCGCAACCAGGGCAGAGCTCTGAAGCTGCCTGGCTCTGCAGCTGCGGTGGAGGGATGGAGCTGGACCTCCATGGCCCAGGCCAGAGCCCATGGCTGCCGCTGGAGCTGGGGCTGGAGTTCCCCAGCCGCTGGAGCCATAACACGGCTGGAGCTTAGTGGTTAGATATGAGGCTAGAGCTCTCTGGCCAGAACCAGAAGTCCATGGATGCAGCCAGGCTAGAGCTCCCCGGCTGCTGCGACCAGGAGCTTTGCTGGGGCCAGAACTCCCTATCATGCCGTCCGTTCTTCCCCCACACACGCTGGGCTCCCGGCTGAGTCACTTTACAGCACTCCTGCCTTGCCACCAGGCCACCCTCCTCCTGGGCTCTGTGGTTCAGAAACATCCGTGGACCATGTTGGACCAAGGATGTCTCTGGACTAGGGAGTCCCGGTGAAGGGAGGTACAACCTGTACTAGTGAATGAAAGATGCACACTCAAGCCCTCAAGTATAGCTGGTTAGTTGAATGTGTCCAGGTGAACTGGAGATCAGCTGAGAGCATGTGATCATTATGAATGATGTAACTAAGCAAGTACTGATGCATCAGGATCAGAACAGATATGGGTCACATTTTCTCTGTCTCATTAGAAAGGACCAGAATTTAAAGTGGTTTCTTTTTAGTCATAAAACCAGAACTTCACATAATTTTATTTGTCATCACTACTCACCACTGGATGGCAAGCTTCGAACATTTCACTTAATAGTATCCCACATTCCTTCTTGGCAAAGGGCTCTCTAAGAGGGTTCAAGCTGCATGGATTTCGAATGTCAGAGCTGTCAACACACTACACCAGAAAGCAAAATTGTCATCCCCCAGACATGTTTCGCAACCACTGTGTTATCTGAACTTTCAAAACTTAACTTTTTCTTTAAAAAAGACATGTGAGCACAAATCAAATGCACCATTTCTAAAGCACTCACTGTAGGAGTAAAGACGCTTTCAGACTTATTAATAGAGGAAGGTAAATTTGAGAAGAAGAAACAGCCCAGTGTGTAGAAATATTTCACTGGTTCTGAGAGAGAAAAGGGGGGAGCCACAGTTGTACACATTGACTTTGTTGCGGTTGAAGCCTTACTCACATAAGCAGTCCTGTTTGCATGAAAGATTACTCATATAACCAGGCATTGGGTTTTTCCATTATTTAAAAGTTTAATTGTACTTTTGAATAGCAAACTCAGAATTGCATATGTATTTAGTAATGTGTGGTTTCTTTCTGGTAAGCTAAATACTCAACATTAATTAATTTAAAATAAATACGTATATAGATACTGCATATGAAATAGTTAAAATACACAATTTATAATTACAGCTTTGCTATAGTACAAAAGATGGGAATATTTTAGAGTGATGTTCCTCTACATGTTTCTATTACTCTTCGAGCAATACACTGAATTGAAGGAAAAACTGCATTGCATTTAGAATAAATATAAAACAGAATATTACACATCAATCCTCCATGTATTGGTGCATTAGGAAGAAAAAAAATCCCTGTCCTTTTTTTCCTTGTTTCACTTTAATTAATTATTACAACAAGGTCAGTAGACATTGTAAACAAAATAATCCAACAGATAGCATCTGAGCTGGGATTTCAGGAATGGAATTTTTGGTTCCAAAGCTGATGAGCCATGAAGTGTTACACAACAAGTATTTACTAACAAAGCCATTCTTGTTATTAGTTACCTCTACAGCTGACCAGCTACTTCCAAACTCTTGAGGGTTTGTTAACTCAAAATTTTCTGGCGTTCTCATTTCATTTATTGTTTTCAAGTCAAAATTTCCACATAATCCTGTCAGTTCACCCTAAAAAAAGTATATGTATTAGTTAGTGCTATTAACCTTACCCATTATTAAGTTTGCCTGTCATTTCCTATTATAAGCACCTATTTTCAGGTACTTATAATTTTGCCAAACTTCAGTTATTTAATTCTGGCAGCTGTGTTTGATAGATCTTCTAGTCTACTCTCTGAACCATGGTCAGATAGTTATGTTAGTCTTGCAATATTCTACAAATGACTTTAGGTGAGATGATCCTCTACTTACCTGCCACTGAGGTCCAGTCTGTATGTGAATAGTTGTTCTCTGGTCCCACAGAATGGTGATGTGTTCATTAGGAAAATGGACAAGTGTGAAAAATCCAGCTTTCCATAAATGTATTTTTTGTAGTTTGTCTATATAACTAGATGGACTCTGTTCAAAATAAAATAAGTCATTTTGTAAGTAAAGTCTTTAAAGGGCATCTGCTTGCCAGGATGCAAACTACATCAATAACATGAATGATGGGGATGATTTAAAAAATTAGTCCCAATACTGAGTGCTTATCCCAGAGGACTACATGTACAGAGGATTTTTACCATGATTAATGCTGGATTTGTTGTGGATTACCTGCTTTATATGTTTTTAAGTGTTTGGGGTTTTTTTCTGTACAAACATTTATGACTTTTCACATTTTCAAGTTCAACGTAGTGAGACAAGGGTTTGACTGAACAGAATAAAATGCTGACCAAATGCCATAGAACTGTGATTGTCTGACGCTGGTAGTCTTTTCATCTTCCTCATATTACCACAAGGACAGAAATAGGATTTGGAAATTTAACACTGAAAATTGCACAGACATTTAGTGCATCATAAATTGCAGTCAGTATTTAGTGTGGTCAAAAAGAGCCAGTGCCCAGAAATAAGAGATCTGGGAGTTTGTTGATGGGTCTCAGGCCTATGGGAAAATGGGAGACCTGAAGTCTCCATAGGAGAGTCAAGGAACATTTTGTCCCCTTTGGTGGGGGAGGGTTAGAAGATTCAGCAGAACAAGATGAATCATAGGGGTAGATAATTACAGGCTTTATGACAGGAGCCCTTTAAATCCCACCGTGAATCCACTTAAATGCCCGTCATAGGAAGCTGAGGTAGCTTGCACCAAAAAGGGGCAATAAGTTAGGGTATATCTACACTACCACCCTAGTTCGAACTAGGGTGGATAATGTAGGCAACCGAAGTTGCAAATGAAGCCCGGGATTTGAATTTCCCGGGCTTCATTTGCATCTTGCCGGCGCCGCCATTTTTAAATGTCCGCTAGTTTGGACTCCGTGCCCGCGGCTACACGCGGCACGGACTAGGTAGTTCAGATTAGGCTTCCTATTCCGAACTACCGTTACTCCTCGTTCCACATTCCTCGTTCCACAAGAAGTAACAGTAGTTCGGACTACCTAGTTCGAACTAGGATGGTAGTGTAGACATACCCTTAAATAAGGTTGCAACCTGCCACTTAAAGTCCATCCCTTTTTTAGTTCTCATGCATTTGCATCTCCCAATCAACAGTGTTAATGGCAAAACTTCTACTGATCTAAATGGGGCCAGGATTTCACCCATATATTTTAATGTCAGAAACTAGCATTATAATCTTCAGTCTGACATTCTGCATAACACAGGCCCTAGATTTCACCCAATGATTACAATGAACTAGCATTTTAAAATGATTTACTGTACAGGCAGTCCCCGGGTTACATACAAGATAGGGACTGTAGGTTTGTTCTTAAGTTGAATCTGTATGTAAGTCGGAACTGGCGTCCAGATTCAGCCACTGCTGAAACTGATCAGTTTCAACAGCGGCTGAATCTGGACGCCACTTCTGACTTACATACAGATTCAACTTAAGAACCCCAGGCATCCCCAAGACAGCTGCTGCTGAAACTGATCAGCGGCTGATTCCAGGAAGCTCGGGGCAGGGGTTTCCTGTAGTCAGCCACTGGTCAGTTTCAGCAGCGGCTGACTTGGGGATGCCTGGGGCAGAGCAGCTGGGGTGCTGCTGGGTTGGTCCAGTAGCGCCGCCGCTCCTCGGCGCTACTGGACCAACCCAGCAGCACCCAAGCTGCTCTGCCCCAGGCGTCCTGATTCAGCCGCTGCTGAAACTGACCAGCAGTGGCTGAATCAGGACGCCTGGGGCAGAGCAGCTGGGGTGCTGCCGGGTTGGTCCAGTAGCGCCCAGAGCGGCGCTACGGGACCAACCGGCAGCACCCCAGCTGCTGTACCACAGGCGTCCGGAGCAAAGCCGCGGAGCACGGGGGCAGCGGGACAGCCCAGACGCGCCGTGGCTGTCCTGCTGCCCTCGGGCTCCGCGGCTTTCCTCTGCTTTGCTCCCCGTCTCCCTGGTCTGCAGACCAGGGAGACAGGGAGCAAAGCAGAGGAAAGCTGCAGAGCACGCTGGCAGCGGACAGCCCAGACACGTCTGGGCTGTCCGCTGCCCGTGTGTTCCGCGGCTTTGCTCCTCGTCCCCCTGGTCTGCAGACCAGGGGGACAGGGAGCAAAGCAAAGCAAAGCCAAGGAGCACGCGGGCAGCGGACAGCCCAGACGTGTCTGGGCTGTCTGCTGCCCGCGTGCTCCGCTGCTTTGCTTCCTCTCCCTGGTCTGCTGGAGACCAGGGAGACGGCCCCGTTCGTAACTGCGGATCCGACATAAGTCGGATCCGCGTAACTCGGGGACTGCCTGTATAAGAACATTTGCTGTATAAAAGTTTCAAGCATTTGCAGGTTAATTAGTATAGCTGTTTTAAGTGTATATAAACAAGATGATCCAGTCCAAAATATACATTTTCCCCTTTTTGCAGAGCTAAAAAGTGAAACTTACTGGATTTCCAGTGTCATCATCAAATATTATAAAAGATTTTCCAACGTTAATGGAAAGATACTTTCTGCAAATTATTCCAGTATTAAAGCAGTTTACGTTTTCTGTAATGACTGAAAAACTAGTAACTGAAGTGCTCTGTAGGAAAAAAAAACAAAAACCATATATAAACTGAATCAATAATGTTATAGTTCTGCATGATTTTTTTCTTTAGCAATACCTCAATGTGCTACAAGTCTATATGACCCTAGTCACTCCCGTGTTCACTCCCTACATATGACATCAATAATTGTACAAAATATGCCTTTTACAAAACATATGTCATGCTAATAATATGCTGGTTATTAATATAACTGTAAAATGCACGTGTTAACCTTATATGATTAATTATTAATTCTCTGTATCATGTTACAAAAACATGAAAGTAGCCTACCCTAGATAAACAGGCCTGTCATCCATAAAGGAATATGTTTACCTCAATTTAAATACTATTAGTAAACGAAGCCATGGAGTTAAACCAACAAGGGTTATCTAGAACCTGAACTCAAGATACAGAGAATTAACATAGTTCCTGCACTCTAGAGAGACACAGGAGACTGAATCCCAAGGAGGCTTTCCTGACTTGTAAGGCAAAGGCAATTCCTTTCGTAATATAAGAGAAAGAGAGAGACTCCATATTTGTCCTTCACTCTAAGGAAACCAAGGAACCAAGCAATTTGATCTCTTTGATGGGTCCTGGCTAGCTCAGCCAGTGAAGAACTGGAAGGGAGGCTGTGGGTAAAAGAAACAATCTTGAACAAAGACTGGATTAGGGATGTAAAATTCTGTTTAATTGGGTAACTGGTTGTACATTATGTTTAATCGGTTAACTGATTAAAGGGGAGGTGAGTAAGGGAGTGATGGAGTGCCCCACCACCCCACTGTGGACAAGGGCTGTGGCGGGGGAGCCTGGCCAGGCCCACCACGGACAGGAGCTCCTCCAGCTGTCTGGTCAGAGCAGCCCCTGCATGAGGAAGAGGTGGGCAGGTGGGCCAAGCCTGCCACAGACAGAGGCGGATCTGGCAAGCTTGAGCAGCCCCTGTCTGTGGTGGGCCCCATGGTACCTTTATCTCTTTTTCGTGGTATTACTTAAGCCATGCTCCTTTGTTAATAATCTCATATGATTTAATTATAAGTTAACGGAGCCGCATACGTTCAGTTAAACGAGTGCTTATAATAAGCTGACAAGTTGAAATGTTACACTAATACTTTTTCTGTGAGTTTCTGTGGAGAGATAGTCTGGTCCCTGCAATAGGATTATTTGGGGGCCAATTCAGGGCTGGAAGGGTATTAAGGTCAGCCTGCACAAAGTAACCAATTTGGGCAAAGTCAGGTGGAGGCTTATGAGCTGTTGGTAAGTTGCTGGGGTCAGAGCCCTGGATCAAAGCTGCACAGCCACCCAGGATTACAAATCAGATGTGGACTGAACCCCTTACTGGCCCAAGTGAACCTCAAAACATTCTAACTCTCAAAACATTCTAACTAACAAATAGTACAAGGTTTTAGCATCAACAAAGTTCATACAGTGACAGGTGAAACATCAATATAAGATACAGGTAAGCAAGAAGTAGAATGGAAGAGGAATTATACTCTGATGTCGTAGAAGCCTGGAAAGCCTCAGGCCTTGTCTACTTTCATTTGTTTCCCTAAATATGACTGTAAATTTTGTCTTTTTTTCCTGACTATATATTTTGTTCAACGTTGGAAATAATTTTCATTATAATGTTAATCATGCAAATGAAATAACAATGTGATATTACATAAAGTGAAGATTTTTTTTAAAGTAGCAAAAAAAAATCTTTCCAAGGTTTGCAAATTGCAGACATTCCCCCTATTTATATTTTTATCCAAATTTGGGGAGACTTTAAAGAAAAGATTCTCACCTTAACTAGATGAACCTTACAACCTCCAATGAAGTCAAATGTGAGTCCATCAAATGTCCTGTAATGCCGATCCCCATAGACTGTACACATTGAAGGACAGGGATGAAAGGTGCATTGAAATGACCCATGCTGGCAAATACTGAAAATGTATGATCAATAATGTAGTACCACATGTAGAAACTGACAAATAAATCATAGTTATTTTACTGATCATTTTTCAAAGTTAGAAATATTAATAAAAAGAAAAATCAGTAAAAAAAACATTTCTACAAAGTGTTAGGAGTGGAGTTAGATTGTGTACTGAAATGTTATATAGAAATGGTATCAATAAAAACCACCCTGAAAAATATTCTGCATGTTGATTTGATACAGTTTGCATTTACATACATTCAACAGTATGTTGAATCTGTAGGATCCATAGTGTATCAGACACTGGCATTTCTTATATTGAACCAGTAGAAAAATATTATCTCTGCTATCAATTTAATACGTTACATAGTATTAAAAATATTTTTGTTAATTTATTTGAACCCAAATGTTAAAATAAAATTACTGAACATGACATACCAGAATATGGGGTGAAAATATACTCCAGAACAGCAAAGCAAAACAGGAAAATAACTAAACATTTATAAGGGAGATTCTAACATGAGATTAAACAGCCAGATAGATTTCTGCTTACCAGGTATAACAGGAAGAAATGACTTTGTCACCTGGGAAGTATTCCTTTCCTTTCCATGAACACGGGCATTCTCCTGGCTCAAAGCATGTATCACCATGTTTAACAAGGCTGTCAAAAACATCAAGTATACATCCAATGCAAATATATTTTTTCAGATCACCTATACGTTTATAAATCTTTTCATTGCCCTTTAAATAATTTGTAATTAATTACACAACATTTTTCTTTTTTAAAAGCAGCAGCAATATTTTAAATCCATTTGAGAACTGAAAATACATTTTATTTTGTTCCTAATACAGGTTGAACCTCTCGAGTCTAGCACTTTCTAATTTCATTTAGCCGGATGTCCACTTATCATGGGTCAAGTTTCCTATAGTCCCATAAAGTTTGTTTACAGCTACCAGTCCTGACTCTCAGTGTTCTGTGCTGTTATTTAGCACTAATTTACCCTAAATGTCTTCTAAGAGCCCAGTAAACAGTGGAAGTGTTGGTAATGCTGCTAGGCAATATTGACCTTCCGTGTTTCGGCAAATTCTCTGGTTCAGCACTAGTCAGGTCCCAAGAGTGCTGGACTAGAAAGTTTCCACCTGAACAAGTTTTTTGCCAGTACTTCACATTTACATTCATAGTTATCTGACTATTTCAGCCTTAATTAAAATTAAACAGTGGAATGGGATATTAAACTCTAACTCTGCAAAGAATTATTATAGAGGCATAGATTTTAAAGTCAGGAGGGACCATTAGACCAATGATCTAGAATGACCTACTGTATAACACCAGCCATAAAATTCCATCCAGTTACCTTTGTATTAAGCCCAAATAACTTGTGCTTGACTAAAGCGTATTTTCCAAAAAAGCACCAAATCTTTTTTTGAAGACATCAAGAAATGAAGATTTCACTATATCTTTTGGCAGTTTGTTCCAGTGGTTAAACCACTCACTGTTAAAAAAAATTGCCCCTTACTTCTAATTTGAATTTGTCTGATTTTAACTTTGATCCACTGGTTCTTATGTTTTTTCTGGCAGATTAAAAAGCTTGTGGATACCCAGAATTTTCTCCTCACACATGCTTATGCACTGCAAGTAGCCCCATTTCCTCCAAATAAAAGATAAATGATAAATGAAAAGTTAGAACAGAATAACAATTCTTCAACAACATAATATGAGTGGACATTTTTTCTTGTGCAATTTAATGCACCATTTGATGATGGAAATTTTAAAAAGTCACAATGGCACATTAATGAAATTTCAGAAATTTCAGTTGCCACTGGCGAGAAACAGATTTACAGAATGAGAAAGTTTTTTAAATGTGAACCCTTCCTACAATTGTAGGAAGTAGACTCTCAGTTGTAAACTTTATGACTCCAGCTTGCATTGATTTCTACTTTTGCACACCCTTATCTCTGTGCAGTCTCTTCTGACCATAAATAAAAAATAGTGGAGAAAAACATGACAATTAAGTAGAAAAGGTGAGATGGATCCCTTGAAAGCCCCATAACATCTAAACTTATCTTTTTTTATTAAAAAAGCACCAAGTTTTGCCATTGACTGCCTTTGGGCAAGAAATAACAGTATTGCTGCCGGGCGGTTGTTGGCTTCTTTAAAAAGCTTATGTAAGTAGTTTTTAAGAATACAAGTTCTCTGCTACAATGTATGCAGAGAATTTCCCTGAGAAAACTCACTAGACTAGTCCAAATTACTCAGAAATGTCATATCTGTTGGTCATTGCAATGTGTGTATGCCAGAGGATCTGAGACAGGGGAGCAGCTCATCACTGACAGTCAGATCCTGGACAAACTGGTTGGTGCCACTATTTTATCTCTGCAGGAACCCAAAGGAAAAATTAATTTATTGCATCAATTGCGTTCATCCCAGCGTTTGTATTAGGATTTTGTAAACTAAGTTCTGTGACTATAACCTAGAGCTCAATGCAATATAATTTAAAATAAAAAACAATAACAATAACTTTACCACTCTGGAGCTCTTTTGCTGGGAACATAAGTAACAGCATCAGGAAAACAAGAAAACAATAAACTAAAAGATTTTATTTTGCTTGAAAGCATTTGAAATGTCCTTTGTAAGTTATACCCATTGCAAGTTTTCTGTCACTTCTTGTACAGTTTAACTACAAGACCACAATTCCCACTGATTTACGGTACAAACTGAATAGGCCACATTCAGAGAGAAAGAACATCACATTGACAAGCTAAGACCAAATGCAAGGTTCATCTCTGTAATACTACACTGGATAAAATAAGTGATAACAGCTCGCTCTCTTGCAAAGCCAGAGAACTAGATTGATTTCAACGATCTAAGAATTCATAACAATATGCAATTTAGATACCTAGAACTTTTCTTTTTCTTTTGAAGTATCAGATGTTATTTTTAACACCTATGTTTAATGTGCAACCCAAAGACCAGTGTGAAGGGTACACTTATTTCTAACTTCAAACTCAACCTGTACTGAATCAAATTCATTGCCACCTTATTAGGTTCCTATGGTTTTGATCAATTTCAATCACATACCTTGCAGATATTTAAATAACATTCATGAGGTGGAGGGGAGAATTATTAGAAGCAAAAATGACATTTTTGAGCGAGTAAAAGGATTAACGGATAAAAGCTTCTTTACTCTCACCAAGCTCAAGTACCTGGGCTTGAGAAGTATAGAATCATCTCCATGGGCTGCACTGGCAAGAGAGTCACATCAAGGTCATTACCACAGTGTTGGGTCTTCTGTAACCTCAGTGCCTAGTGCACTCACTTCTTCTTGCTATGCAAAGCCATATGGCCAGTGATATTCCCTGACCCAACTCATGAACCTGTGAGTGGGGCTTCTCTCACCCCTCTGCAAACTCCTCAGATTTTGTCCTCAGTGCAGAGGCAGTGTCAAGAGGGAAGAAAACTGCAAACACCAATTATTATGAGCATACTCCAAAGACATAAATAAGCTCCTGACTAGCTGACAAGAAAAAGAGATGTACAACTAAACTGATGTGTCCTGTGCTTATTATTGGTATTACTGCAGCATCTAGTGGACCCACTGTAGAGGATACAGTGGCTGGCCTAGTAGAGTTAATTTGTTCCTAGAGCATGTTTATGCAGGCAGAATTATGCTATTGAAACATTAAGTGTCATGGCACTTTAGTCAACTTTTATTTATTCACTGACAGCATTGCCAAATGTCAGGCATCTTGCACAACACATTCCATTTGAAATCTGTAATAGGGGGAGACTCAGTTCTTGTCTGCCTCTTAGCCATTGGGTGTAGTACCAGAGTCCTTTTTTGCTTGTGGCACTCCCTGAGGGTTGGAAGCTAACCGTGGTAGGTTTTCAGTGGCTTGGCCCTCTGATCAAGTCATGAAGTCCAAATGAACCCCTGCCAGGGTATCAAAGAATCCAAAAACTAACAGTATGTTTGCCTGCACTAAGGTCTTCAGCCCTGCACTAAGGTCTTCAGTCTATGCCTCTTGACCTTACATATTCAATTATTTTTCTAGCTCCCAAAGAAAGCTTGTCCCCTTCTTGATTTTTCTCCATTTTACCTATCGCCAGTAGGGGAACCTTGGCCTGCCAACAACTTCGCCTTGCATATTTACTGTGGTCTCTATCGTCAGAGCTATGGAAGGGCAGTTCTGAATTTCAACAGCCTGTGGCTCAATCCATCTTTCTGTTGCAGTGGTTGCACTCTGCATGACTCCAAGCCTCTTTTCCGGATGGCTGCTTCAGCCTTCAAGCTTTTCAGATCTTTTACTTTAGCCATGCTAGACTTTAGCCCCAGTTAGACCTCAAGCAGCACTCTCGTCAACCTTTTTCTATTCCACTGGGAGTTGGATTTGTTGGGTAGCCATAAAAGCTACTACAATTACTATAGCCTCCTCAATAGGAAACGCAGGCACCGTAATGGTGGATGTCAATGCTAAAGCTCCGGGGGGTAGCCAAATTAGTCTGCAGAGGATAAACTTAAAAAACAACAAATAGTCTATAAAGAGCTACCAGACCAACAAAACATGTAGATAGTGTTATGAGCTTTCGTGGGCACAGCCCACTTCTTCAGATGACTGGAGTTTTGAGTTTAGGTTGTGCGGACCCAAAATTTAAAAAAAAATGAAAAATGGGTCTGCACATCCTAAACTCAAAACTCCGGTCATCTGAAGTAGTAGGCTGTGCCCACAAAAGCTCATGATACCATCTACATGTTTTGTTGGTCTGGTAGCACTTTATAGACTATTTGTTGTTTTTAAAGCTTGTCAATACTAAGTCTTTTACTGGATCATCACTCTTACGCCATGTTCCTGGGTACCTGAATGCTTACTCCATTCTTCTGTGGGGAGTCAAGCTTCCTGGTCAACTTTCATGATACTTTATTCCTCAGTGCTCATGCTTTGGAGCTTATCACACTTCTCTGCCCTTTCCTGGACCATCAGCCTCAGTCCTCTCAGTTCCTTCATTTGATCCAGGAGGTGGTAGTTGGCTCAGATAATTCCTGCTGTCTTATGAGCATCTCCCCACTTAGCTAGTGTGCTCCAAATTTACACCTCAACTTGTTGTGCACTAACTGTTCATCCAAATAAGCTCTCAGAAAGTTAGCAACTGCTCAGGAGTGTTTCTTGTGTGGAAATTGTGTTGATTAAACACACTGAGCTGAATTTTGTCTTTACAAACAAGCCACACTTGCCTTTGTGAAAATGGCCTGTGTGTAAACTGAGGGTAGAATTCAGCCCAGAGTTTAGTCAGTCAGGATTTCAGTGAGGGGAAGGTGTCCGAGAGAGAATAACATTAGATTCTCCTGACCAGTGAATGTCTTTCCATTATCATATAATTAATCCAAAAATGAATCATCCTTTTCTTTTGTGAATGTGTGTAAATGTAGATATGCCAGATGGAATATTCTTGGTTTGTGTCGTTTTCACCTGTTGCACAGCAGAATAACAAATTGTCTGCTAAATGACCGACTTCATTTCATGGTTGAAGTAGTTTCCAACAAGGGGGACAATTCAACAAAAGTGAGCGGATCAGTAGACTCACTCATCTTTGCCAGTTAATAAATAGCAGCTGCTTTTTGGATAGAGATCAAAAAGCTGCCTGCTTTGTACTTTGCACAATGTTAGCATGAGAACCATCTGAACAGTAATATGCATATCAAAAGACATATAACCATGTATTGGCTTGTCTGGCTCATGGTTCTCAACTGTACTTGGAGAGGGGAAAAAAGTAAAACAGCTGTAGCTATAAGAACTGTAATATAATATATAAATTGTACTTCCTTTGTCCAGCACCCTTGGGACCTGACTCATCCCAAACCAGGGAATCTGCCGCACAGGAGGAGGTCAATGCCAGCCCCTCTATTGCTGCCGGTTGTGAGGTTCCACTCCAGTGACAGCAAAGGGACCAGCACTGACTGAGTGGGAACTGGGTGTGTGTAGGGGGGTGCACTCAGGGAAAGGGTGACTGTGGAGCCCTGTGGTCGGAGGCCAAGAGCATCGTCCCACAGGAGCACACTGAGCCCCGCAGCAGCAGAGCTGCGCTCCCAAGCCCCCAACTCCAGCCATGGGGCTGCTCCTGGCTCCCGGCCACCAGGCTCCATGGCCTCCCTGCCTCTTCCCCAAATGTTCCTCCCTTCATCCCCCCCGGTTAATGCCAGCCTCTCTGCTGCCACCGGCCTCCAAGCGGAGACTGGGGGTGCTTGGGGAAACAGGCAGGATGGCTGCAGAGACCGGCAGGGCTGCACCCCTGGCCTGCAGCTGTAGAGCTCCACAGCCACTCTGCCTCTTCCCCTGAGAGCCCCCCCCCCCCATCCCCTGCTCCTCATCTTCCGCTCCCTGTATTTGAGTGGAATCTCTGGAAGGGAAGAGGAATAGTTATTGAGCATGAGGCCCATTTTTCCCTGTGAGTGGTCTAGCCCAGAAGCACCCTCAAGGATGATGGTCCACAGATGTTGCCAGACTATGGCAGTTTAGACTATAGAAAATGTACATATCTCTCTGTCTCTGTCTCTCAAAAATAGGCATCTGAAACGCATGCTACATGTACGGCCACTCAGAAATCAAATGGTATGGGTGGAAGGGTTTCACTTCATGTTGAATCTAAATCCTGAGGTAGGGGGTTGATTTGATTGCCGTTGGATGTCTGTGTATGAAAGAGAAAAGGTGCAGCTGCACCACAGAAGCACACACAGAGAAGACAGGAGAAAGCTAAGGAGAAACAAAGAACAGCATAATTCTGAGAAAAAAAGCTAAGAGAACTTTTGTCTAAATTGCTGGCTGGAAAGATATTTGGAACTCTGCAGAGAAACTGCCTCCTCCTGTTTGATACAGGGCATCCCCATTATAAGTCGCCCTGGTATACATCCGTTCCGCACGGAAGTCATTGAGACTTGTAGGAACTGATACATTATGGCTATGTCTAGACTGCAAGCCTCTTTCGAAAAAGAGTGTCTAGAGTACAACCAGTACTTTCGAAAAAGCAAGTCACTTTTTCAAAAGAGAGCACCCAGGCAGTCAGTTTGAATTGCATAGCACCTTTTTTCAAAAGAGCACTTTTAAAAAAATGTGTTCTGCCTTGTAAAACAAGGTTTTCCGTGGTCGAAAAAATTGCCGTGTTCTTTCAATTTACTTTCAAAAGAACGCAGCAGCAGTCTAGATGCAGGGCAAGTTTTTTTTAAAAAAAACCTGTAGTTTAGACACACCTTTTAAGTCCTCCCATTCTCTGCTTGAGCTGAAAAAAAAATATTTTTTGCACAAATGGAAGTCATCTGCAGGGGAAAAAATTCCCTGCTTTAAGTTGTTTCTTTATAAGACCATGTTTTTTGGTACATATCTTGGACTTATAGCAACAACGGTCTCTAGTGCTGAGTTCAGGAAACAGGACCATTTCTTTATACATAAAAAAGGACTGAACCAAAGAAATAACTTTATTCTGTTACCAATTTCTCCATCTTATGGAAACAACATGCTAGACTTTCCACTTTGGCTAAATGCTGCAGTCAAAAGGGATATCGCTATCAGGAATTATAACAATATTATAAAGTACTGTGGCGGTAGAAATTAAAAATTCAACATTTACAGTTCTCTCTCAGTAACACAGATATAGTATGTTTCTACACTCACAATGGGAAAGAAATATGGCTTCTCAAATTTCAATGTGTTAAGTTTTGGTAAACATTAATTTAAATGGTGATCACGGTAATAAGTTTTTAAAAAGTGTAACCTGAAAATGAAAACAATGCATTTCAAAGTCTCAAAATGTCATGAGTAGGGAATACAGTGTAATGGCAAGTCTTTTCTCTGATATATTGTATGTACTTTCTAGAGTCATTAGCACCACTTTAGCACTTCCAGTGGGAAAGAGGTTGCTTAGATACACCTGACATTTTGGGGAGATCCAGAAGCACAGTACCATGTCAGAGCAGCAAATATATACAGCAAACTGTATGAGAAACAATTTACTTTTGCTTCTTTAAATATAACACTAGAGGCACCATTCAGTCTCAAGGAAACAAAACGAATTATCCTTTATGTGCCCTTCCTTGTCTCAATAGTGTACTATGTTTTCATTCTCCTATGACAATACCCTTGAAAAACTGAAGTCAATGCCAGTAAACAGCACTTCACCAGTATAAATAGCAGATCTAGAAGCACCTAAGTGGATGTGGTACTTCCACAGATGTTGATTCAGCCTATGTAATAGCATAATGCTTTCATGGGTAGGTCATGGAATGCAGAGCCAAACACACCTCCAACACTTAGGCAGACAATTATACACTTCTCCTGAGGAATTCAAGTATTTATTAGAGATCATCCCATGTCTCTGTTAAACCTAAACAAACAACGAGGGGAGAAAGATTAATAAGGATGAATCACCTGCTAGTTTTCAGGGTACCCATTAACAAGAAAGAATATTGTGTATTGTTTTTAGTTTTTTCACATTAAGAATATAAAACAATGCTCTTTTCTTAAATCCTGTGTAAATAAAACACATGAGTAATTTAGAAAAGAAGATACTTTAACATGTATCTATAGGACAAAAGAGCTAAGAAGATGTATGGCTTAAGTGACACATATATGATCACCTATATTTGTCATAAAAGGTGACTTTATAAAATGCTGAAGATCAAATTACACTCCTCCAACATGGTTAAATTTATCTGGCCATAGATCGAGTCATTTTTAAAATTACATTAAATGCATTGTTTACTTTGTGCAAATTAAAAAGTGATGAGTTCTCTTTTTTAAAAAAACCTTTCAGGAATTAATTTAAGCTTCTTACACGTTATTTGATCTAATATGCCACCTGTTTATTACAAAAATACAATAAGAAGCAATTTCTCATTTTGGGGGGTGGGAGGGAAGCAGGCTCAATATTTCTGGATGAATTTCAGCATCTCATTATGGTTGGAATGCTGCAATTTACAGTTTACTTAATATCTTTTCCAGGACTCCAATTTATAAGAGCAAGCCTCTAAGAAAAAATGTTCTCAATTGGACAACTTTGCCCAATGTTAACCATCTATTCTAAAAATTTTCAGAGGGGTAGCCGAGTGAGTCTGTAACAGGAAAAACTTAAACAACGAATAGTCTCGTAGCACCTTAAAGAGTAACAAAACATGTAGATGGTATCATTAGCTATAGTGGGCACAACCCACCTCTTCAGATGACTGGGGTATTAGAAGTCCAGATTCAAGAATAAATAAGACAAGGGAGCAGGGAAGGGGGGTGGGGGCGAAGAGAGAGACAGTGAGTAGATGGTTCAAGTAGTTAGAAGGAGTTGATAAGAACAATTGGCACCACCATTGTTTGTTTGGTTGGTCTAGTTATTAGGATGTGGAAGATAGTGTACAAGCCAGCTGAAGTCCCTGTTCATACCATTTGCATAAGAATTAAACTTGTAAATTAAGTTAAATTCCAATCCTCCCTGTGTATTTGACTTGTGGAACTGGCCTGAAACACAGTAACTTGGAGATCCATCTATATACTAAGAAAAAGATTTCTCCAGAACCATTTTAAACACATCTCCAGTTGGCTTTGCCATAGTAGAAAGCATTGCATGAACTGCATTCCAATCTTGACTGGGAAAAAAAAAAAGCAACCCCCTTACTATTGTTTAACAGATAAAAAAAGTGTGATTGGAAAACACTAAGGTCAAAGCATAGTACCATGAAACCATATAACATCTTACTGATTTTATGTCTAGGTGCAAGACAAGTCAGGAAAATAATGGTTTAGGGATTTATACTACCAAGAAAAAATATTCCAAGTTGGCTTCTTGTTCTGTGCAAGTGCCATCTATTGTCAGCTGCATTAAGGCTGGCTTTAACCAACATTTGACTAAATCATTTTGTGGATTATTCCCTGAGGACATGATTGAATGGTCAAAGGTTATTGGACCTGGTTTTTATCTTTTTTACACTGGTGTGAAGCTGGTGGATATAACATCTACTTTCCATTTAGCTTTAATGTGGGAACACTAACTACCCTTCATTTAGAGAGAGATCTGGAAAAAAAATGGACACACAAAACACAAGCTACTTTTTAAAGGGGGAAATCTCAAGGATACAGTTTCACCTTGTCCATCTCTGTGGGTGAGGCCCCTTAAAATAGACACCAAGCTAGAAAGCTGCAGGCATGATTCATTTAGAGTACAAATGTAAATATTTAACAGTCTTATCTCTTGCATATTTAAAAATATGATTTACTTCAGTTTTACAGATAATTATTGCCTGTTTCCAAACATAAAAAGACAGTCTGTTCTATGTTTCTAGAAATACTATTAGTGTCTCTCTCCCTTAAATAAAGTCAGCTATAGCAGTGCTGGGATCACACAATGAAAGGTCCTTCTTTACCCCAACATACTCTGTAAAAACTAAGATTTGTCCAACCACTGGGTCCTTTGCAGTTAGTCTAGGCTTACTATGGAGAGACAGAGTTTAGTACTGACATGATGTCCTATAACACTACATACCTATTGCAATAATGACACCTTCCTCACATATAGTGATTTACACTGGTAGGTCTCAAAGTGTTTTACAAAAGAGGTCAATATCATTATCTACATTTTCTAAATGGTGCAACAGAAATATAGAGAGATGAAATAACATGCCTACAAAAGACACAACAACAGGCCAGTCAAAGAGTTGGGAATAGAAACCAGTTCTCCTGAGTCCTAGCCCAGTAGTCTATCTACTAGGCAACACTAATTCCTCTTTGTGTAGATTAGATATCAATATACATCGGTGTAGATTTCTAGGCTTAATTCTGCACAAAAGCTATGCCTCTTAATGAAAGAGGATCACAACAACAAGGCCATTCTTGAAGGACTGGTACAGAAAGAAAAGCAAAAGAATCACAGGCAGACTGAGATTCTTAACTGCAAATAATGGTACACTTTATCCAGAATATTCAGGAGTTCTATCAAGTAATAGCATGATCAGGACAAAAAAATGACACAGATTCTAGAATCAGATGTTTCACTTTCCTTTTTTGATAGAGAATCCCAACCATTTGCAGGATCTCATTCAGAGAAGTCATTCCCATTAATCCTTCCAGCATCATTTTAGTAACATAGTAGACCTCTAGCTGGTCAGCAAATAGCACAGAACTAAGAAAGAATCAGTTCAATACCATATGATTAGAACCAAAGTCATAGTATGGGAAAGGAAGGGGTAGCAGGTAGTTGCAATAAAACAATATTACAATGATGCACAGCTTTGCATGAACATAAATCACAATTTGCCACCAGCTTCCAAGATATGGGGCTGAGGTTTTCCACTTGTGTTGCTTAATTGTGAGATGGTATATTATGGTCCTATCAGGAACCATGATAATATAATTATTATTAGCAGGAGTTGAGACACAGCTCATTTTTGGGGAAAAAAAAGATTGATCCCAAGATCAGTGGCATGGAGAAATAACGTATGGACTATCATTACAATGGGGGGAAAATGACAGGTAACTTTATTCAAGAATCAAGCATATTTCAGGATGTCTGGTTAGCAGTTTTGGAGCTTGAACAAAATAAAATACAGATAATGATGAGACTGATCAAGCACAGAGGGATGCTGTAAAGGTGACTATTCAGCAAAAGCTGTGCAGGGCAGATGATTCCCATTATGAGGGGACACAAACAGCAGCTGATTGACTTAAATGATGCATAAAGGGAATAGGCTTCTGGAAGATCTAATAAATAGGTGTAATAGAAGAAAAGAAGATGGGGTGATATTATGGACAATGTATTCGGCAAACTATTGACTACACCTTCTACACTGTGTTTATATTATTGCCATCAGAAGGCCTGAAGTCCTCTTGATTATTTGCAGGTTAAATAAAATGAAATTAGTATGCAAGGTACATGGACATTGTTTTATGACTATGGATAAGATTAATTGTACTACATAGACATGTAAATTTATTAGGTTAAAGTTATGAAGAGTAAACAGTTATATAGCTCACCAGTGTAATTAATGATAAAAGTTATAAATAACTTATGCTCCTTGCTGATCTTGCCAATATGAAATAGTAGAAAATGGACAGTCAAAAAGCAATCTAGGGTGGGACTATCCTTAGAGTCAGTTCTCTGTCCTGGAAGACATGTGCATGTGCTCTCTCTTATGAGTACATGCTTATTTTAAATACTGAATTACCTATAAAGTGTTTCACAAAGCTCACCTGTAAGGAAGAGTGAAAACATTCTTTATAAAGCAATGCCTTTCTTTTTTGTCTTATTTTCACAGTGTCAGTAGGGAACAGAAAACAAAGACCAGAGAGTATCTTCTCTATTTAAAGCCTTCATCTTATTCAGTTTATAACAGTGGAGGTGTGCTTGTTCTCTATTTAAATCCTTAAGTGCTGACAGCCTCTGATATATTTAATCGAGAAAAAAAATGAGTTGAAATATTTAATTGACACAGGTATCTGAAATACCTGAGTCAAATGATTGGGGGTATGCATCTTATCCATAATAATCTACTCAATTATACATGCTCCAGGCAGTAAGTCCTACTGACTATATTGCACAGCTATTTGGTTAATAGAGAGGTTAGAAATTTCTTGAAATACAGTAATTATGATCATGCCTCTGAATGAGCTTGGATCTACAGTCCTAAGTAAAATAACAGTAACTCCTCTGACATGTTTGCATATTAAAAACAAAACAAAATAACGTCCGTCCTCACCACACACACACACACATTACAATTTCTCTTTGCTTCATCTGAAGGCCCCTCTATTAAAAAGATGTGTAAGTAGCTTCTTAGGCAATGTGGATATTTCTCTTCACCTGAAGCTGTTTTCATATCTGCCCTTTATAGTACAAGTTATACACCAGGGGTAGGCAGTAAGCCACATGCAGCTCGCCAGTGTCCTAATCCAGGCTGCTCCCGCAGTTCCCATTGGCCGGGAACAGTGAACCGGCTGAATGGGAGCTTCACGCAGCCATACCTGTGGAAGTGCAGGTAAATAAAGTGCTAGCAACCCACCAGGGGCTAACCACGGTGAACCCCTGCCAGCCCATGGTCCAGTTATTGCCCACCACTGTTATACACCAAGGTGCATAAGACTGATCATGACACCATAAGGTAGTAGTGTTCATCCCCTTTGACCTAAGGGCCAAACATACTATTTCAAAAAGATCAAGGAGTTACAATCAAAAGTCTATTAACAGGAATTCCCCTAGCACAGGGGAAGCTGTAATAGGTGCAAAGGCAGAGTAGCCAGTTCCTCCATTGCCCCATAGCTCTCAGTGCAATGGGGCATAGTGAGGAGGAAGCATGGGGCATGTCAGGAACCAGAAGATGGCAGAAGTTAGAGGACCTCCCTCATTCTAATCTGTGATGTGTCAGGAAAACAGGTAGCCATTGTATCTTTGATTCTCGCCTTCTCCTCTATGCTCCGACTGCCTTGGATAGCTGTGGGATGGAGGGAAATCATCCTTTGTTAGAGGCTTCCTTATGAGTATCTATCCTGGCCCCACTGGCGCATCAACAGCCCAGCAGGCAATAGACAAGCCAGCGCTATTCATGAATTAAAAAGGAGGAGTGCTTATATAAAAAAAATATGTGCAACATGTTCAGAGAGAAACTGGAGAAACAGAGTACATCAACAAGCACAAAGAGCGAGGGGAAGCTTCCTTTGTTCCACAGACCTCTTATCAGTGATCAGGAATTCACTTAACATATTCGGTACATGGAGATTGTATCTGCATGAGTGGAAATTCTGCCTGAGAAATGACTAAATGATATACCCAGTGTAGGTTGGAAAGAAGAATTCTGCTCTTCTGAAGTCATAAAGCAGCTGTCCATAGGGGAACTTCCTATTCACAGGAAATGAGAATACTGAATGAATGGACATCTCTAAATGAGAGAGGAGCAAAAATTACTGCAAAAGTAAATACACAATTTACCTTTATTTAAGTCTGCTGTG
Source organism: Pelodiscus sinensis (assembly GCF_052426305.1). Lineage (NCBI taxonomy): Eukaryota > Metazoa > Chordata > Testudines > Trionychidae > Pelodiscus > Pelodiscus sinensis. Next base: position 113,074,030 of record NC_143056.1, on the reverse strand, counting down.
TGCCATATTGGAAAATGAATTGGAAGATTAAACTCTGGCTATGTACAAAAAGCTGTTTTAGGAGAAAATGAAGGACTAAACTAGGTCAAGTTTCTTTGCAATACAAAGGCTGTCTGTCTAAGAAAGAAGAAATGATTGTATGCAAAGCATGATGATGGCCTCTTTGTTACATTAATATCATTAGCCAATTCCTGGGCATGCACAAACACAAAAGTTGCCCTCTCATATAAATAGGCACTGAAATTCCAGTTAATTGTCAAGTTGCATTCTGAGAAAATCCACTTATAAATAATTATTCATGCTTTAAGGCCCATACTTCCTGAGGCTAAAGCACCTGATGCCAGAGGAAAATATGAGAAGTTTTTTCAATAAACCAGTTGATCACTTATCTCATAGACAAGAGGAGGAATCCATTTAAAGTTAAAGCTTTCTTTTTTCAGTGATGATTATGAATCTGACCCATCCAATGCCTGTTCAAGTCAATGGAAAGTTTGCAATGGATGAGGGTCAAAAGTGTATTATGTTAAACTGGTACATTTGGCAGCAGAGTACAAAAACATACAATTGCTTTCTGCCTTTATGTTCTGATTAAAGCCCATATAAAATTGCTAGGTTATGCTAGGTGATATTTTCTCTTTAGCAAACAAACAGTATTTTAAGTTTGAAGCATCACAGTAAATTGTGTTATGAACAGGACACTATTTTCCATCATGTGACAGAGCATGGATGTTCAAAAATATACAAATAACCCGAGAGAAAATCCTGATGTTCTGAGACTGTATTAGGTAGTTTGGATGAAATAATTCTTATAAAAGGAAGAGGACTTAAGTTTTCCAATGAAACACAAGGTATGGCAACATTACATAGGTTATATTCCTGGTGCAATTTTCCTCCCCCATCATACTTTTAAAAAGTGGGAAGTGGGGGGGAGTTGTTTCATATTGTGCTAACAGTACAAAAATTCATTCTGCGCTAACAGTAACTGATGGGGATACTGAAAATACAGCTACTTTATACTAAACTACTCTCATTTTATACAATTTTGTATAAAATCTATAAAATTTTAAATAGTACAATCTTAGATTGTACTATTTGATCAAGAGCTCTAACAAAATATATTCTGAGCACAACAGAGAAGGACTCCAAGCAGGGGTGGCCTGAGGCGGGCTGCGGCAGCTGGCGCCCCAGGTGGAATGCGCAATCGGCGCCCCCGCCTACACAGCCCTCAATGGTGTGACGTCATCATTGGGCATCCCGGGCGCCCTACTCACGGGCCGCCCCTGACTCCTAGAACTAGTGATGTGACATTCTTGCCTGCCTACTAGGTTATAAAATTATTTTTATATAATATTAACGTTGGAAATATATATAATGTTTGGGAAAATGGTCTTAAAACTCAACCAAATGTGTATTGTATTTGAATCTTCAGGGACTTTCAAGTAGTCATTACGCTTAGGGGTTCTCTATTAATGGTGGTATTTATTACAGCTAGTGCTTAGTATTTTCTTTTCTTCGGGTGTGTGAAAGAATGAGGGAAACCAGTGAGGCTGAATCTGACCTGTGCCATCATACCATAATCAAAGAATAATAGACATATAGGGATGTAATGTAATGGGGCTCAACATGTTATCTAGTCCATTTCCCTGAGCTGAAGTAGGACCATAATAATTTGGATTAGAATTCTCATCAGACACACTTCTACATCATCTTTACCTACCAGATTTCAGTAACACAATTCAGTCATAATCACTGAAATGTTAAGGTTCACAGGCTTGGACAAAATAACAGAAATAGCAATTTTAGTAAAAAAAGGAAAGTATCTAATCTTTCATGCTTGTAAATGTATGTCTTGGATTGCAACACAGCCTTAAGAACAACCCCATTCCTTCCAAAAGTGACTTCAACTACAAATATCATATGTATGTAATATATGATCACTTCAGAAGAATATATAAAGAAACCTCAGATATGATGGGCATGCATAATTGTAGGCATGCCAACAGCACTCTATAATATGCACACATTACTAAAGATATATCTCTAATAATTTAATTTTTTCCTGGGAATAACTGATACTGGGATTACTGTTTACAATCCCAAACCATGATACTTGAAGATCACATTATGTATTTAATCTTTAAATTTCAGATATTTCATTAATTTTGTAAAACAACAGCCACATAAACACACACTGCAACCATAACAGATAATGAATAAATGCCAGTGGGTAGATGAATAATGGTTTTGTGAAAAAAGATGCAAGGCATTTAAAATAAGTAAATAAATATATCTGGTGTCATGTAAAATTCTATATCTGTATTGTGAGAACCATAACAAAACTCAGCATTCATACCAGAAGAAATGAATGATACTGACAGTTTCAAATTACCTCCTTAATGGAAGGTATTTAATACATCTCTATTATTTTTTCAAACTTAATGAAATCTCCTTTCTTTTTGCATAGTGACTTTTCAATATTTAACGACAAAACAACTACATTCAGACAAAGTACAGAGAAGCCTTGGGAGAAATCCTACCTATTATTTAGCATTAACTTGGTTTATCAATAAAGACTGAAAAGCCCTCACATATTTACTGTTGTCAGACTGAGTTGGTAACATGTATGGATTTATTTAATTCCTGGACTATGACACATTATCATGCCATAAGACATTAAAGTAGTTGTAAATTAAAAAGACACTGATACCGTCAAAAGACAAAAGATAGTGATTCCTCCTTGCTGTCAGAGCTCATACTTAATTTTTGTGTTCAATAATCTCCTTGTTTGAAGGCTTTGTCTTATGTGGGTTTTTTTTTTTTCTTTTGTCCAGGTCAAAGGTATACAGTTCCCATCTATTTGCCCCTTCAGAGAGTTAGCTGCTTAATAAGACTAAAGGTCTGTGTCACATATTTAACATTCATCCACTCCCTCTACAAGGTCAGAAGAGGATCACTGCCTTTTTACTGATATTTAGATTAATTTACCTTCATGAGATCTTGTCTCCTAACCTCTGTTTGCTGCACTAGAGCAGGGGTTTCAAACTCCTAGGCCCAGTCTCAGCCAGAGTGACTGCACAATCTGACCTAGGACTCAAAGCAGGCTTAGTGGAAGAAGTATATCCATTACCGACTTCCAAACCCCGTGCCCTCCCACCATTGCCCTGTCTTCTCCTCCCCGAGGAGCTGCAAGGAAGCAGTGCTGTCGTGGGGAGTGCAAAGGGGGTGAGGGCGTTACTTCAGCTACCATGCAGCGTAAGGCCCCCCAACGATCTCCAAAGCCATGTGTTTGGGAGATGAGATGCTATGAAGTGGAGCGGGTAGGGCAATGGTAGGAAGGGATTGGGTTTGGGGGCCGGTAACAGACAGTTCCTCTCCCCCCCCACCACCACCACAATCGCTCCGTCCAGGATTTTGAGACACATGCATTAGAGGAAACTCAATGTTCAGTGAATAGTTATGTGTTCCAAAAGGTCCCTTCCAGTATAAAGAAAAATGATTCTGACCCCAAAAGTAGTCTCAGTCTATATACTGTTCCTCGGCTATTACAGGGAAAGAAAATTCCAAAAATTGATATTTGTGTCTTTATCTTTAATTTTCAGGTGTGTGCATTTGTTCACCATATATTTTTAGGTAAACTAGATTGTCTCAAAATTCTATAAAATTAAGCTCATCTGTTTGCCATTTTAACTAAGACTGAATGGCTTAATATGGTCAGTAGGTGTTATTTTAAGGATAATTATAACTATCATGTCTACAAATCTTATTTTTTTTCTTTTTTTATTGATGACCAATAACTGCTTCAGTTTTTGGACTTTAGGAAACAATCGTTATTCAAAAGCTAATCAGGGTTACTAAATCAGCACTCTTATTTAAATACGGAAGTATCAGAAGGAATTATAACAAAATAATTTTGGGGACCGTTTTTCAAAGAGAGCAGGGTGCTTTATTCAGATCAACATTCAATTTCATCATTCAGGTCAAATGTTCTGGCTCAGTTTATATAAAGTGTAATACAGTTGAACCTCTCTAGACTGGCACACACTGGTCCAGCAACATCTGTGGTCTGGCATGATTTCAGTTAGCCAGATGTCCACTTATAATGGGTGTGGTCGAGTCTCCTGTAGTCCTATAAAGTTTATTTACAGTCACCAATCCCGGCTTTCAGTGTGCTGTTCTGTTATTTAGCTCTAATTTCCCCTAAATGTCTTCTAAGAACCCCATAAACTGTGGAAGTGTTGGTAATGCTGTTAGACAATATTGACCTTCCATGGTTCGACAAATTCTCTGGTTCGGCACCAGTCAGAGTGCTGAACTTGTACAAATTTAAGAACGTTACATTGATACATCTGCCAAAAAATAAGCATATTACAAACACTACTTTATCTAATTCACATAACAATGTTCACTCTCCAGCTATCCTGGTAAGCTCAGCTGAGCAGCAGTAGAGATACTGGGCCAATAATTTTGGGAGCCCAACTTTACACAGATGAAATGGGTTTTATCCACAAAAAAGCTCATGATTCTATATATTTTTGTTAGTCTCTAAAGTGCTACAGGACTACTTTTTTTTCCACGTCACACACTACATCTTAGTATTCGGATCTGGTGATCACCCAAGGCTCTAAATGACTTCATCTGGAGATATTTCTACATCTAAGAGGATACACCCAGGTGCAGAACAGAACCGTATCAATCAGTAACTTTTAAAGCAAGTGTAAAGATTTTCCTGAACTCCACAGAATATTCCAGCTATAGCTCATGCCAACTGCAATCTGATATACGGATCTAGTTTTAATAACTGATTCACTGAGGCAAGACAGTAGAATTAATGTCCTGTCAGCTTTCATCTGCATTTACTGTATGCTCCACTAAATCAAAGAAGTTTCTCTGGCCCAAAATTGAAGGTAAACTCTCTCCATAGCTTTTCTCTACAAGAAAAGGGGGCCTCGATATGTTTAAGTGTTGATGAGTCAAAGTTATTCTCTTATTCATCAGAATAGAAAAGAAAAAAATATATTACTAACATATTAAGTACTAACGTGGTTCAGACGGTTCCATTTCCTGTCACAGAAATAACTGCAGAAAACTTTTCTGTCCATAAATAATTTGACAACATAGATGGACTTCACGTCTACCTGCTGCAGTATTGTGTCTTGCTGACATCCAGAATTGCCAATGAACTCTAAGTCTTCCTATCTGCCCAAGTATTCATTTTTGGCACCTAAGACTCATTACATATGATCTACTGTAAAGTAGGATTTTGTGCCCATATTTCAGCTCAACTGACTTATTGCAGAAAGATAGCACCTTCCTTTGCCAACTTCCCAACTCAACCCATTTTCCTCCCCCAGCAAATACTACACCGTACGCCTGTAGGCAGGCACCATAAAAAGCTTCTTTTCTAACAGACCTGGAGGAATGCAAATGGAGACCATGCACACACATCAACTATGAATGCAATGTAGTGAAAGAAGTGTTGAAATCGCAGTGTGTCTTGACTTTGCACACGTAATTTGGAGAACATGCCTCTGCTTACCAAGATTAAAGATAGATTAATTTTCAAAAACCCAGCTTCCAAGGCAGCATCAACGGAGATTTCTGGTGCCACACTGAGTCAGCTAAAGTGACACAAGCCACTGAGAGCATTACAAATGAGGTGCCCATTTCCTTTTGACTATTTATATGAATGTCTCCAGTGTAAGAGGCCAAAACACAAGCCGTTGCAGCCAGGTTGAATTTCATAAGAAAAAATTAGTAGGGTGCAGAAACTGGTTTTGCTGTCCCACAAGGGGTTCACAGAAATTATATGTAACCTCAGGGACTGTAACAGGTTGGAAGTATTTCCCTGAGACACCTGCTAATCAGGATCCAGCAGTACATTTTTGATAGAAAAAATTTGACATATTTCTGTCAATTCTACTTTATCAATACAGTCTTATATTTTTCAGTGCAACTCCTACTCCAAGTGACATCATTTTATAACTCTGTCCCATTGTGAACCCATCCTGTGCACTGAATGAGGCAGGGATCCTGTGGAAAAAATACTGTGTGATATGCATTTTCATTTTCCCACTCCACTCTACTGTGGGGAAGGTTTAAAAAAAAAAACACTTCACCTTCGCTAATCTGCTGGTGAGGAAAAAATTCCTTCCCAACCCCCCTGAAAAGGAGCAGCCAGCTCAGCATCCAGATCAGATCTGGACAAAAGCTACCATTCCACCAGTTCCATAGGTAGAAGGGGGACTACTGCTCTTCCTGGTCCACATGAAACAGGGCTTTTCCTGAACAACACAAACTTATATAATTCCCCATCTCTTCCAGTCACCAGAGGTGAGGGCAGAGGGGAGTGAGGTGGACCAGCATTTCCCATACTGATCTGGTCTGCAGCTGCAGCAGAAAGTCACTTCCTGGCCCTTAAAGGGACATGCACCTTTCCCAACAAGCCAGACAATGATTCCCCCCGCTTAATGTGCAGAGAAACCATTTCAAATGTAGACAAGCCTTGTTTCCCATTGGAATCTAATGGAATTTGGGTACTAAGTGCTAATCATGCCCTTCAGAATCTCCACCTTTGTCTCTATAACAGCTTTCCCTCACAAACCAATGCAGCATATCTGATGCCAAAAATATATAACACGTTTGCTAGCACAGGATCAGCATAAGCCCTGGCTATGTTTGCAAACCCATCTGGCCTCATCTTTATTATGCGGTATTAGATATTTGACATCACTCATCCATCTGGGCTCTCCAGAGGAACATGCCTTTTGGCTGGCGAGTCCTTAAAAACAGAATTTTTTCCCCTTGACATCAGAAGTTCTCTGAGTAGTAAGTGCTGTGTTTTTCACCACTATAAAAGCAACACAAAGCAATTCACTATTTGACTTTTCCTACCAAGAGGACAGCAATGATGGGCAACCGTAGGCTAGTGAGGGAGCCGTGTGAGTGGCTCTCCTTCATTTCAGTGGCGTAATCGAGACAGTCTCCTGAGAGAGGATAGTTTAGCAATTGTGTTTGTGTACTTAGAATCTGCAGGGTGTGCCAATCAAACCTTAGCAGCACTTCGATTGGATGCAGAGGGAAAGCCCAGCTCCCACAGTCAATGTGCTCTGTAATCAGCACACACATCACTTCACATGCCCTTCCTTTACATGCGTGTCACTTTAGTAAAAACTGCCTGGAAACCAGCAGAATCTGGTATTTCTACATGAGCAACAGGTAAACAAAATATCTCCTGGGCTACACACACAACCCTCTTGGGTTCCTCTGCCCACTCTGGAGTATAGCCATCGTTGCTGGTGCAATGAAAGGCATGGGTGCTTTGGACTTACCCTTGTGGACAAACACATCCTGAAAGACAAGGAAGATGTGCGGAGAAGGTGAGATTTAGCAGCTGATTCTCACAGGTTCTCTCTCTGCTAAGCTCCATATTAGCTCGTGGATTACTACAGTTAACATAGATCTGGCCCTCTGGGCAGCCTTGTACTGGAAAACAAAATAGCACAGACATTCATCATTCCTGAAGCTTCAAATTTAGTAGAAAGCTTTGAAAATTAATAAGTGCTGATTTAAAGCAGAAATTAATTTGACCAGTCATGGGGATGGTTTCATCTATAATTCCTGGTCAGATAGTTAACGCCATATAGTCACTGTGAGTCTGATTCAATTGGAAAAGAAAGGGACAAAGATTAATGTATTCTAATGAACCTCAGCACTGCTCCCTCCAAGTTCAGCAGCTAGGCCGGAGAACGTTCCATAATCCCTCAAGCACAGCAACGGGCAATACTACATGCAGCACAAGAGGTTCTGGCTCAGAACGGAGCCAAAGGGCTACATGTGAGCAGGAGCTGGGAGCTAGCTGTGGTGGGAATGGTGGTTGACAGGTAGCCTGAGAGCTGGGAATGAAGATTGGGCTGAGATTCCCCTATTGCTGGCAGGGATTCAATGACAGGCAGAGCAAGAACACAGGGTTGAATTATGCCTGGGTTATTTTTATTGTTTATTTCTGGCAGCCCTAACAAAGGAATCCTCTGTTACTAGAGCTGTGCAAGTGTTTGGGGGAAATCAAGGGATAAATCCTGGAGAATCCAGCACTTAGAGCATCTACAGTGCTTGCCTTCAGACTCTGAGTGTGGCAGCAGACAGCTAGGAGACTGCTGTATCCCGCACTGTTTGCAGTGACAACCTGCACTATGATTCCTTAGACTAGAGAGTCAAGAATCAGCAGTTTCAAAACCAACTGAAACATCCTGCACCTCACAGCAAGTTAGTCTTTTAGGGTTCATCTACACAGCACCCTTAGCTCAAAATAAGCTATGCAACTTGCACTACACAAATTGCATAGCTTATTTTGAGTGTATATTTATACAGCTTATTTTGTAATTTGGCGCTGTCTATACAGCACCAATTTCAAAATAACTTGCTATTCCGAAATGCCCCTTAACCCTCGTGGAAGGAGGGTTACCAGGACATTGGAATAAGCCACCCGTTATTTCTAAATCTGTTTTGAAATAACAGGCTGCTTCAATAGATATGGAATAGCTATTTCGGGATACTTCTGGTATCCCGAAATAGCTCTGCAGTGGAGATGTACCCTATGATGTGAAATGAAATGGAAAATTTTCACAAAGCCCAGCCCCTAACAATCTCAGGATCTACTTGTCAGAGTAAAGACACTATAGCACAAGAAGTTATTGTTATTAATCCTACACATCATTATAATTCTTGTGATATCTATGCTACTCTGAGAAGAAAGTAAAATGGATGGTACAGAAATAGTACTTAACTAGAACTGTGAGGGGAACAAAATGTCAGTTAGTAAAAACATTGGAAATGTCCAGTTTTTCCAACATTTTGAGAGACAAAACTGGGACTATGTTTGCTCCATGTGAGGAACTGTTGTTTACATTACATAATGAATTTAGGTTGAATTATCAACTGGAAAACAATCTGCTATATTAAAATATTGATAAAACGCAAATCTTCACAGGTAGCTTCTATTGTTTTATTCTAACCCTAATTTTAGCTATACCATAGGATACATTTCTAATGTAAGGCTCCAGTCCTGCCAACTGATGATTTGCATGGGCCTTTATGCCCTCACGGTGTCCCTCTATAATGAATGAGACAAACAGGAGGATCTGTTTAAGTCATCTCTTTTCCATGTCTTAGTGAGTCTTTTTCACTTACCAATGTTGTTCTTGCAACTCATCATCCCATTTTTGCAATGGCTGCAACAAAAACATATTAAGCTGCAATTATATTAAGCTGTAATTAAAATCAATAAAGTGTGAAATATTACCATTAATCTAGAATTGAAAAAATGTTCAAAATATTACTCAAAATAAAATAATTATATAAATATGTGCACATAAATATAACCAATAAGGGACTTTGTGTTGTCTTATTCAGAAGGTTCCTAATGTATGTGCACTAACAAAGTTTCAGTCTATATATGTGCTTACATATGTATTAAAAGAATAGAACAGTCCTTGTAACAAACAAACATTATTTAGTACAAATGCTAAGTTTAAAGAATAGAGCCCATGGAGGACTAACACAAAAATATTACTATATTACTAGGTCCAGTCCCATGGATAGAGCCCGGTGTGGACACACAGTTTGTATTCACATCCGTAGCCACAAAAACGAGCCACAGATTTCCACATCCATATCCATGAATGAGGATACCAATCGATATGTGCAGATTTGCAGGGCTCTACCCATGGATATAAATGGGAATTTTATCACTGACTACTATGACAGTAAAAACAAACCTTCTATATGAAACAGTGTATCATACACATCTTACATTAAAATATGTTACTACAATATAAAAACAAACACACACACATAGATCTGTAGCAAGCTATTCATTAGACTTCAATTATGGTAAGAGAAAGCCCCTCCTAAATAGAGTGAATAGTTACTCTTTACAAAACAACTACTGTAAATATTAATTCAATTGATTTTTCTCACTAGAAGCCCAAAAAACTGCTGAAGAGTAGACTAATGAATGAAATGAAATCCCAAAAGTCTCCAAAGATAGCTCAGAGCCCTGCCAGTCCAATAAGATAAAATGGTGTCCTATACAAAATAAAATCATTAGACTTCATCTCCCCAGCCCTACCATCACACGCTACTACACAAAATTCATTCAAGGCTGAAACACAATGAAAAAGGAAAATAAATCCCAGAAAAAGTTAGTAACTACAACTATTAATTTTTCCAGACTCTCAGCCTATGTATATTCCTCTTTTTTTCCAACGCAAGCAAAGCTCATAGGCAGCATTACCATGCTGCTGCTACTTCTTAACTGTTCCTAACCTAGCTCATTAAATAAATGTCCAGTACAGAATATTTCACTGGATTTTCAATTCACACCTGACTTTTATTAAGACTTTTATGAATAAAGGTTTCAATTACAATGTGTCAGAAGAGTGGGGGGAGGGGCTCATATGCCAAGCTTTCAGCATCAGAGGGACTGAAGAAAAACACAACCACTTACAGTATTCCCTTACTACTAAGAAAATAATAATAATTGAAGTCAGTATTTCCCACTGTTTTGTATGTGCATACCCCAAAGAGGCAACATGCGACTAACTGGGGTGATACAGAATAGTCACAGTGAAAGCTTCCTCTCACATTACAGCATTAGCAATAATTGCAGCAAACATTATGCAAAGCAGCATTACAGACTGTGGCACTATCTGTACCTGTCTAACTCCAGCCAAAACAGTCTACTACTTGATGAAACAGTAGCAAATTTGATAGTGACTCAGTATTGGTCCTAATTCAGATACTGTGCTTTATTGATGGAGAATTTCAGCCAATGAATTTCATTACTATTCACATATTCTTCTGAGAGAGTTGTGGTCTCTTCATTTCACCTCTGCTAAGCAGCCAATAAACAAAATATCAAAAATGCCTCTGCCTGTACTACTGCCAATTTAATATTATAGCTGGAGCTACATATGTTTTGCACAATTATCCAAATGCATTAAAAGTACGGGCTCTGTCTTAAGGAACTTGCAATCTAACTCAGAGAGAAAAATATGGAAAAACGGTACAAGATGGAAGGGGAGGGTGTTTTTGTGGATGTGGGAGAGTATCACACTGAGTGGGGTTTTAAAGAAGGAGTTAGAAAAAAAAGACAGGAAGAGCACTTAGCAGAAAGTTAATGATAAGAGCCTGTTTCAAGCATAAAAGGAACACAAATCTAAAAGTGGGAGAAGACCAAGGGAACAATTAGAACAAAGAGAATTGGATGAGCCTGTTAAAGACCCTGATTTTTAGCAAGTACATAGCAGTAGTAAACATATTCAGTTCTGTTTTGCAGTTTTCTTAGTGATCAACCACGTAAATAGACACTATTACTCTAGAATGTCTCTTGGATCTGACCAGTTCTTCTAGACCCTCTGTCCATATAGTAACTCATACACAAGAAAGTCTCTGCATTCAATTGACATGCATAAATCCATGTTAAAATGTTGCTAGAAGAAACCATGACAAACCAGGAGACAAGCAAGAGAATCTTACAACTCTCTAAGGGTATGTCTACACTACCCTCCTAGTTCGAAGGCATACCACACTTGCAAATGAAGCCCGGGATTTGAATTTCCCGGGCTTCATTTGCATAAGCGGGGAGCCGCCATTTTTAAATCCCCGCTGGTTCGAACCCCGTGTAGCGCGGCTACACGGGGCTCGAACTAGGTAGTTCGGACTAGGATTCCTATTCCGAACTACCTAGTTCGAGCCCCGTGTAGCCGCGCTACACGGGGTTCGAACCAGCGGGGATTTAAAAATGGCGGCTCCCCGCTTATGCAAATGAAGCCCGGGAAATTCAAATCCCGGGCTTCATTTGCAAGTGCGGTATGCCTACATTACCCCGCTAGTTCGAACTAGCGGGGTAGTGTAGACATATCCTAAGAAGTCTACTCATAATGTGTTGTAAAATCCACTACTCATAGTCCAATATGCTACATTTAACAAGATGCTTCTAGTTAAAATACAAGGGTCCACATCACTGATGCAACGTCACTGAAGTCAACAGAGAGATGAATTTGAACTTAGAACTTAAAAATTTCAGTCAGCGGAACTCAGCTGTCTGATAATTCCAGTATGTGCACAGAGTGGCAAATCCTGAGTAGGAAATATTCATGTCCAGAAGGCTCCCTCAGGTAGTGCACCTCACCACTACATTCTGCACCCTCCTGTCTTTTGCATGCATAGCAGAAATGGCCCAGCTCTGTGCCAGGATACACTCCTCATTGGCATGAAGTCAGAGGCAGTATTGGCCCCCAAAATGAAGACAGACTTAGTCAAAGAACAGTTTAAATATTTATCTGGGTCAGTGTGTTTGCTGGTGTGCAAGCGTGCATGAGAAGGCTTGGCAAGCATTCACACTACGCTATGGAGTTTCTGCCAGTATCGATGCCTCATCAGGTAAATGGGAAATCAGACTTCAAAAATTAACTCGTGTTTTATTAACCAGCCAGGCTTTTTCAGAGACAAAGCAATCTGTTCTGCCTGTAAATAAATGACATGAAAATAAAACAGGATGTTTGAGGTTGCTGAAATTTGGCCATGCCCTAATTTACCTTTTCTAGGTAAAATTAATGGGTGAAAAGGACACATCTGGTAGCATTCAGAATAATTCAAAAAGTTTTCATATTCAAGGTTATGAATATATTGGGAATCAAAGGGCAACTGTGGGAAGGAAAATAACATACACCTTGATGGGGAGAGGCATTCACTGCTCTTGAGTTATAGTTTACAGTTAACCAACTTCAGCGGCTCAGGAATACAGGCCCCCTGCTCACTAGCCTTCATCTGTGGCAGGATGGGAACTCTGCCTCCACATTACTTCCCTGATCCCAAGTGAGTTCAGCAAGGATCCAGTCCAGCAAGACTGAAAGAGGAAAGCCAGGATGGGGTGGAGCTCAATCAAGGTTCTCTGCACCATTAATGTGCACACTTTTCTACTCTGTTGTGGAGCCCACTTACAGGAGATGAAGGATAAGCACAGCAGGGAGAAACATGGATTCCACAGGAAGAGTGCTGTCCAAAGATAGGCAGAAAGTCATGGACATTTCAAAGTTAGTTTATACATTTCACACTGAGAGACAAAATAGGATAGGGTGAATGACTTGATAGAGACATAAGGAGAAAAAAAAACTAAACAAGGTGCATGCCCTACCATTTGCCCAAAGATGTGATGATATTTTCTCCAGGTGGATATTCAATTCCTTGAAAATAACAAGGGCACTCATTCCTACGGAGGAGAAAAACAAATAATTGTGATCATATGGAAACATGTACATAACAAATTAGAAGACAGATATGAAGGAGAAAAAAATTTCACACTGACCATTAATTACTGCCATTCTAAAAGCTGGTGATCTTATTCTGAATGGCATATTGGACAAAATCCTTAACATGTTATTGTTATTAAAGGGCATTGAGATGTGGCACCCTGAAAGTAAGGTCAGCAACTTTCTGACCTTATCTTCTATGCAAAGGTCATATAATCGGTAGCAATGTGAAAAAAATCTGAAGTAGCTACTTAAGATAAAAAGAGAAGTGATAATAATCCATGATGACTTTATTATTCTAGGATCTTTTTAAAAATCATAAATTACCATTTTTTTAAAAGGAAGCAAATCTCGACAGCCCACTGCATGGAAAAGCTGGAACACAGTCACAGAGAATGCCACGAGAGAGATACATGAGGCCACCACTTTTCCTTACATATAAAATGTGTACAGCTGTATGGAAAGAGATACAGCTGGAGCAGAGGGGAGAGCCATTCTGCCCTACATATTCTCTCTCCTAACCCCATGTTCATCAGGAATTAGTTAATACTTTATTAAGTGAAATTAAGTATCCCTTTTGTTTTCTGTGACTCTGATCAGAAGACAGATTCTGGGGTTCCCAGGTGGCCATTGTTTGTTGGTGAACGATAGACCCCATGGAAGGTAAGATTCTTTATGCATCCAATTAGAAATCCATGAAAACCTAGGACTGCAATCATGTACATTCCTGACTTCCATTTGTTTTTTATGGCCCTAATTCCCCAAACTGTGACTTTTCTATATTTCAGCATGTAACAGGGCAGCTGCCCTGTACTGGCCCCTTAAGAGCCAAACCCCAGCCTGGAGCAGCCCCGGGGAGTTCAGCCCAGCTGGGCGGCGATGGCCAATTAAGGCCCAGCTGGGGGCTATAAAAGGGCAGGGCTGCTTCAGCCAAGGCAGTGTGAGCCTGGCTGCCGAGGGAGCAGGACGCTCTCTGGGGCTAGGGCAGGGCTAGAGAGTCAGGCTGGGCCAGGATGCTTGGACAGCCAACCGGCCAGCCTGCTAGGCCTGCGGCAAGGGTGTGAGCCTGGCTGCCGAGGGAGCAGGACGCTCTCTGGGGCTAGGGCAGGGCTAGAGAGTCAGGCTGGGCCAGGACGCTTGGACAGCCAACCGGCCAGCCTGCTAGGCCTGCGGCAAGGGTGTGAGCCTGGCTGCCGAGGGAGCAGGACGCTCTCTGGAGCTAGGGCAGGGCTAGAGAGTTAGGCTGGGCCAGGGTGCTCGGACAGCCAACCGGCCAGCCTGCTAGGCCTGCGGACAGGCCTGCTGGAGAGACACCAAACCCCCGGAAGGGGGGCTCAGAGCGAGTGACTTGGGCACTGCCAGAGGGCAGTGTAGTGAAGAGAGCAACGCGACCAGAAGATTCCGGAGGGGAAACGCCACGTGAGCGGAGGCCTGTGCGGGCGGAATGGACTGATTCTGGGGACAGACGACGGACCCCCGCTACGGTGGTGAGTGACCCCCTCACACAGCAATAGAGAGGCTTAAATACTGCACGTGTTCTCAGCAGCCACCTGTATTATTGTTTTACACTCCATTGGTGAAATCCTGGCTCCACTGACATCAGCTGGAGTCAGTGGGAGCCATGAGGCTCTATGGCTACAGACTCTTTAGGTAAACAAAGCACCATGGGCCCATTAGCTTTCTCAAAGAAGGCCCACATTGAGAAACACTGGACTAGGATTTTACTAGGGCTGACAATTAGCACACATTAATCGCAGGTGTTTTGCATGGAGCCCAAAATCAGCACAATGCTGCCCCTCTGAAATGCCGCCACCATGGCGCTTCAAAGGGGCAGAGCAACACAGAGCCCAGGGTCAGCTGGGGCCCCAGATGACCCCCAGCTCCATGCAGCACCGCCCCTTTGAAACGCTGCCATGGCATTTCAAAGGGGCAGCACAGTGCAGAACCCGGGATCCACTGTGCGGCACTGCCTCTTTGAAATGCCACCACATTGTTTCAAAAGGGTAGCACAACACAAAGCCCGGGATTAGTACTATACACTTTGTATTCTGTGTTGTAACTGAAGTAAATATATTTGAAGATGTAGAAAACATCCAAAAAATGTTTAAATAGATAGTATTCTTATTATTGTTTAACAGCACGATTAATCGGGATGAATTGTTTTAATCGCTTGACAGTCTTAGATTATACTCGAAGGCTATGTCTACCCTGGCATGATCTTGTGCCGGAGATATGCAAATGCGGCTAAGCGTGGACTATCGCCCCGCCTCATTTGCATATCTAATGAGCAGCCATTTTTGCAGAAGAGGCACTTGCACCAGAAGGAGCTGTCTACACTGTCCTTTCTTGTGCAAGAAAAACCCTCTTGTGCAATGCCGCTATGCTGATTATTTTCAGGAATAACGGCATTGCGCAAGAGGGCTTTTCTTGTGCAAGAAGGGGCAGTGTAGGCTCCTTCTGGCACAAGAGCCTTTTCTGCAAAAATGGCGGCTCATGAGATATGCAAATGAGGCTGGGCGATATTCCACACTTAGCCTCATTTGCATATCTCTGGCGCAAGATCACACCAGTGTAGATGTAGCCTATATGCTTTTTTATGCTCAAAAAATATATGGCAGTATGATCCCAGCTGCATCAGTGTAAATAATGAGTAACACATTTGAAGTCAAATCTGGTCAAGAGTCACCAAATATTGTCAGCAGTCATTTATTTAGATGAATAAAAGAACTGAAAACGCACAATTTTGTTATAGCTGATAAATAAAACAGGATACAGCACAGCATTGCCTGTCTGTATGTCTGTCTATCTAGGTACTGCTGCTCTTCACGATAGTATTTGACTGCTTTCCACATCAAATCACCAAAGCTAGCAAAGTCTGTACCCTTATCTTGCTGATGTTCAAAAACACCCAGCATGTGAAGAGTGATCATCATCGATACCATGTTAAAAGACCTGGCGCTTTAAAATTTCAGCTTTGCATGGGGGTGGTCTGCTCTGCAGGGTAAATTTTATTGAACAACAAAAAGATCCCATAAATAAGGCACTCCCATCCTGAAGGGCAGATGAAGTATGAAGGCACCAGAACTATATGTGGAATTACTTGAAATTCAGTGGAGAGAAAAAATATAAAAACTGTCTTAGGAAAGAATATTTTTTTCCTTGCTTTCCCCATTGCTAAGAACTGGCCTTTCAAACTAGCACATCAAACTGGATAGGCTGAGTTTAAGAGTCAAAGGATTGTAAACCTCCTCATTAACACGATTCTATGTGATGCTGAAAGTCTGCTAGATCTAGGGGAGATGTATATTGTTCTACAGAATACAAAAAAGCCACTCGTAGTTTCTAACCTCTCTTTGATTTGACAATATAAAAGTTCACATTTAAAGTGGTACTTACTGTCAGTGATGCAAGCTATACCTACCTCTGTACACATCTTTCAGTCTTGCTGTTCAAATACATTCCAACAGGACAAGCACAACCTTCAACACAATCACTGCTGCATGTCTCTGGCATTGAAAATGTTTGGCAGGTTTGACCACAGGTAGATATGCAGGTACTGTACTCCTTTGTGTCTTCACATGAAAGAGCTATCCAAATGAAATAGATCTCTCTAATTACAGTGCAAGAGATTCAAATACACTCCAATCTCATAAGTCTTTTTAGGGCAACACATTTTCTGATAAAACTTCATTATTTCTTGGCTCCCTGTTGCATTAAAATTGCTATTATAACACCACAGGATATAAATTACACAGTTGTATAGCCAATGTCAATCCAATTAAGCCAGTACATTTAATCCAGATTTATCCTGGTGTAACTGAACAGACTCTGGGCTTTTGTGTCTTTATAACTCTCAGCATGTTTGGCTCTCAAATGAGTGAGCAGTGCACATCTTAAACAAAAACATAATGAGGTATCCGAGGAAAATGTTGGTGTTTTACAACTGTAGAGTCACACAATCTGAAATTTTGTTTACATGCCCCACAAGACAATAGTCAGGGACACATGCAGTCTAGGGTAGTTCCACTAACTGAGGGATTGAGTACCATTACCAGAGACTCAGGTTCTTAAAGAATTGTTGGAGGATTTCACATCTTTCAAATGTGGATTTCTGCTGCCATGCACAGCTATGATATCAACACATTAATTCATAAATGAACTGGGTGTTAAAATTACATGGAATTCTGACAACTGCTGTTTCCTAATATCCAAAAGAGAAAATCTAATGTATTTTGAACTGGCACCAATCCCACCTTCTCACACAGTATACCTAGAATCGGAGAGAATTGATTCGGAATGCCATTCACAGTGAATGGACAACATATGGACAGAATCCTCAAATTCAGTGCATAGTGGCTGAAAGCAAACCAGCCTCTTGAGTATACACAAAATTTCAATATAAACTAACTCCAAAGGGATCATCCTCCACATTCTCATAAGCCATGAGTCTGAAGACACTTAAAGGAAGCTGGCTGTTGAGATTGGTGGGAAAGAGGAGTTAATGAAGCCTATGAAAACATTCCCCACCAATGTTTGTGGAGCCTATCCAAACTCCATCTTAGGAGAAGTTCAAGTGGTTTTGAGTCATTTCATATGTAAAGGCAGCGGGTCCACTATCAGCAACTCTCTGTACCACTAGATCAAGGGTCTCAAACACCCAGCCCGCGAGCCAAACCCAAACAGAGCAATTGCACAATCCGGACTGGAGTCTCCGCAGGACAGGAGGGGGAGCCTGTCTGTTACTGTTCCCCAAGCACCACTTCTTGCTGCTGCTGCCCCACTTCTCCCCCTCACCCCCACTGCCAGCCTGGACGCAGCTTTGGTGATCTCCTGGGGGGCCTGGCACCGCATCGCAGCAGTGGCTGGGACCTCCGCACTCTCTGCAGTGGCAAGAGCCTCAGGGAAGCGGCGCATTCAGTGGGAGCATTCACTCTGCAGCACTCCACTTCCCTGTGGCTCGTGCTACCTCAGGGAATGTAGGGAAGCCTGACCTCCAGGATCACCCTCTCCAGCTCCCCACCCCCAGTGATCCCCAAAGCCACATCTCTGGGGACTGGGTGCACGGGGGGAGAAGAGGACAGGGCGGTGGTGGGAAGGGGTGGGGCTTGAAGGACAGTAATGAACAGGCTGCCCACCCCTGCACAGCAGCACTCCCAGGCCAGATTGCACAATTCCTCCAGCTGGGGATGGCCCATAGGCTGGGAGTTTAAGTTCTCTGCACTAGACATTCAAATCTAAATAGAAAATTCACTAATTTGGGGACATCTGCACACGCTTACCCTTCTTCGTGGATTTAAATCCCAACACCACCACTGCACAGGATATCCGCACTGCCTGTACTCTAACGTCACCTAAGAGAAGGTTCCAGTGATTGCTGAGGAGGTGGATGCAGAGAGGGCTGGGAACTATCTAAACAGGAACTGCTAAGCTACCCCGTAGGAATAGGTTCACTTTCAACTCCAATCAGAGAGTCATATTGTGAACCTTATAAAAAAATCCAGAGCCCCACTCTGAGTACAGAGAACCAGAAGCCATTTACCCATCCCATGAACTGCACCAATACAGACCTTTGGGATGAGATATTCAAAGCAGTTTAGGAGATTGAGATACACAGAAATAATGGAAGATGTGTCTAGATTCCCTAGCCTGCTTTGAAAACATCTCAGCCTTGGACTCTCAGAAAAAATAGTTACCTTCTCACAACTGTTCTTTTTCAAGATGTGCTGTTGGTGTCCATTCCAATCAGGTGTGTGCGTGCACACACTCATGCTTGCCAGAAGTTTATTTTCTGCAGCAGCTACCTGTAAGGTCAGCCTAGACATCCCCTGGAGTTGCACCCTCATAGCACCTGAAATAAAGCTTTGCTGACCCATCCCCTTTTCAGTTCCTTCTTTCCAGCTGCTCCGACAGAAGGGAAGAGGAATGGGTGTTGGAATGAACATGAACAACACATATTAAAGAACAACAGTTGTGAGTAGGTAAGTAACTATTCTTCTCTTTTTCGAGTGCTTGATCATGTGCATTCCAATCCAGTGACTCTCAGACCCACGTTCAGGTGTCAAAGTCTTGCACCAATTGGAACACGGCTCACGCAAATGCTGCATCTCCTCTGGCCTGATGGGTGATTGCATAATCCTTCGCAAAAGTGTGGATGGAGGATGAGGTCCCCGCTCTGCAGATTTAATGAGCAGGGATCTGTGCCAGGAATTTTGTGGAGCAGGCCTGTGTCCTGGTGGACAGCGCAGTGCGTGGAGCTGCAGGCATTTCTGCAGGATTGTAGCATTCACAAACATAGGACGCTGTCCAAGATGAAATGCACTGATGATACAGGGCTGGCCTTTCATTCCATCTGCCACAGCTATGAATAACTAGACCGACTTTCTGAACAGTTTCGTTTTCTCTATGTAAAAGGCCAGTGCCCTGTGGACATCCAGAGAATGGAGCTTTTGTTCTTGGCTGCTAGAATGCAACCTGGGGTGGAATATCAGCAGAAAGTTGTCCTGGGTCACGTGGAGCTGCGACTACAATGTTAAGATCCTGAATTCAGATATCCTTCCGTCCAAAGTTATTGCTACCAGGAATGCCCGCTTGTTAGAAAGGTAGAACAGGGAGCATGTCACGAATGGTTTAAATGGCAGTCCCCTCAACCTAGAAAGGACTACGTTGAGGTCCCAGGCAGGGAAGGGGCTGGCAGATTTGAAGGTAAAGTCTGTTGAGTTCTTTTAGGAACCAATCTACCATAGGATTTGCACACACTGAGCAGTCCTGCACAGCTGGGTAAAAGGCTGATATGGCCCCTAAGTGCACCCATATTGATGAAGATGAAAGTCCTTGGTGCTTCAGATGGAGGAGGTATCCAGAAGGAGCAGCACTGAGGCCAGCATCAGGGACAAACCATGTTGCACTGATCAGACTGAAAATCTCTTCCACTTCGTGAGGTAAGTGGCCCTCCTAGAGGGTTTCCTGTTGCCAAGGAGGATTTATCTGACCTGGTCTCAGCAGGAACACTCCATTGGGTTCAGCCATTGACCATCCATGCTATGCGGGGCAACAACTCGAAGTTCGGATGTTGGAGGTGACCATGGTCTTGTGTCTGAAGGGGTACGTCTAGACTACCGCGTTTTGTCGACGGAAGTTTTGTCGACAGATACTGTCGACAAAACTTCCGTCGACAATTTGCGTCCAGACATATGGAGTTCTGTCAACAAAGCAAGCCGCTTTGTCGACAGAACTCCGTAGTCTGGACACAACGTTACAGGCAATAACACCTTCTGTCGACAGAGTTCTGTCGACAGAAAGTGTTATGCCTCGTAAAATGAGGTATACCAGCGTCGACAAAACCGCGGAGTTCTGTCGACGTTATGTCGACAGAACTCCACGGTAGTGTAGACGCTGGTATTGTTTTGTCGACAAAAGTCCACTTTTGTCGACAAAACTAGGTAGTCTAGACACACCCTAAGTCTAGCAAGAGAGGTTGGGTCACCATGGCTTCCACGGACATGTCTAAGAGGGAAGTGTACCAGTGCTGATGGGGACAAGCTAGTGCTATCACTATAACTTGAGCTATTCCCTCTGGATCTGGAGGAGTAACTTGCGGACAAGTGGTATGGGAGGAAAGGCATAAAGGAGATGACCTTACCATAGAAGGAGAAATGTATCTATGCTGGAGCTTGGGCAGTAGTTCTGAAAAGAGTGAAACTGCTGACAATGCCTTTGGTGTTGAAGGGGGAATAGGTCGATTTGGGGAAACCCCGATTTCTGGAAGACTGAATTTGCGACGTCTAAGTGAAGGGACCATTTGCACCCAGGAAATGACCTGCTGAGCTGGTCCACTAGCTTGTTCTGTATCCCAGAGAGGTCCCATGCTTGCAAGTGTAGTGTACATTTTACACAGAAGTCCCAGAGCGCGAACAGGGGAGAGGAGTGTGTTTGTTGATCTAGAACATTTCTGTTGGATTGTTCATCTGTGTTCCCTCTAAGCTGCGGGGCAGCACAGCTTCACAGGTGATTAATCAGCCCCACTCAGTCAGTCAGCTCCCTGCACAGAGCCCTGAGCCTCTGAATGGGCAGGGGTGATTAATCACCCGTGAAGCTGTGCTGCCCTTCAGCTTAGAGGGAACACTGCTCTCCATCATAACTGCTATGCAGTGCCCTGTTTGGTGTGCCTGGAAGGTCTGCCTTGCAAGGCACACCACTCTCAGCTCTCTGACAGTGTGTCCTGAGGTCTCTCAGAGGGGCTCCCCATCCTAAGTCTGACAAGCCATCATGGCAGGCTCCTCTCCAAAAGGAGGAGACAGGAGGATGGGACTCATGCCAGTGACATCTGTCTGGGTGGGGAGAATGGTACCATTAAATGCAGCAGCTCTTGCAATGCGCTGAAAGCCTCCAGCATCAAGGGAAAGTGCAGCTCCTAGCGTTGCATCAGTGGCCGAGAGTCCAGACATAACCGCCCATCCCCACTGGGGATGACCTGCAGCGGCGGTGAGGCTGCACTAGCATGGCATGACTCAGATCTCACAGGGGCTGATTCCTTAGGCCTCGCAGTGGAATATCATTCTCTGTCTGGCCTCTTCTTTTTCAGTGGCACCAGTGCCTGGGAGCGGTTCTTGCTTGCTTGCTTGCGGCACATGTACTCAAACAGTGCCACGAGGCCCTGTCCTTTCCTGGTACCAGCCAGGCTGACATGCCAGGGCGCTCCATGCTGAGGGAGAGGTACTCGACACAGAGTCCCATCAACCCTGGCTCAGACTCCATTAGCAAAACCTTCAGGCATTGATTTCTATCCTTTCATATTCAGGGCTGGAGTTTTACAGATGGCACAACAATCTTGCTGGTGACCCCCTCCTAAGTACAACACGAACAGTGGAGATCTCTTCTGGGCATATACATGATGCAGGTTTCACAGGGTTTGAAGCCCAGAGACCCAGATATGCTACAGAGTTGAGACATGTGGGAGACAACAACTCTCCCCAAAAGGTAGTCTAACTCCAAACTATGCACTAACCACAATTCATGCTAGCAAGAAAGAACTCTAGAAAAGGATGATTGCTATGCTTGTAGAGTGTTGGGAAATTCCAGCTACCATCCCTGACAGAAAGATGGAATCGAGGAGGGGTGTGGGTTAGCAGGGCTTTATACTGAGTGCCCTCCAAAGGGTGCTCAGGATAGCTGTTAGGGGAAAAATCTTCTGGCTACTGTGCACACACACACTCCTTATTGGAATGCACATGAACAAGCAATCAAAAAATATATATGATGATGTGTGAGTGGGAGAACAGAGTTATGAGTGACTTGATAAATGACAGCATTTATTCTGATTTGGTGAGAAAAGGACTTTTGTCCTAGTACCATGTATAACAAGAATGGAGTATAATTCATGGGCCCCATATATGAAATAGGCAACATTCCATTTAGCTTGCTCACTGCCATGCATAAAACCTGACATTAAAACATTAGTCCGAAATGAAAGCCAACTTACCACAGTCTGGGATGCTAGATCTAAAATCTATTATTACTCCATGTCTTCGGCATTGATGAGCATAATTGGCTAAAGCAGAGCACAAACAAATCTGCCCACATTTGCAGGTGTCCCTTCTACATTGCTCAAAATAGGAAACAGGACTCAGATAGGTGTGACACGCAGCAAAGAGTTCTTTTGTAATGATGCTACAAGCTTCTGCTGCATAAGAGGCTGTTAAGGCAACATATTAAAAAAAATTTTAGTTCCAAAACTATTAACGCTTGTTAGCGTTTTTACGGGAGGAAGTAGTGTTGTTTATTAAAACAGAGTATAGCAGGAAATTTATGAACATATTTTACTCTATAGTAGATGTATATGTGCAACTTCCATTGCTGTCAATAGGAGCTGCACTGATTGCTGAAGAAGCAGTTAGGTCTGAATCAGGGGTAGGCAATAATTTTTTGCTGGAGGCCACTTAAAAAATGTCTGAAGTGGCCGCGAGCCCCACCCCGGGGACTCAGGTGAAAGGGGAGGGGCGGGGCAGGGCTGGGATACTTCCAGGTTCTCCACCCCCAGACCATGATTGGTCTGGGGGTAGAGGGGCACCTTTGCCAGCCTGCCCCCTCGCCCTTCCCTTTAGGTGTCTGAGCACATGCCCCAGGCTGGGAGGAGACTTCCCACTCTCCCCTGCCCCCAGGCCAATCAAGGCCTGGGGACAAGGGAGCGTGCAAAACTTCCTACGTTCTGTCCCCACCCTGCACGGTGTTTAAAAGCGCCACGCACTCCTGGCAGGGTGGGAGGAGGCTTCACGTGCTCCCCTGCCCCCAAGCCAATCAGGGCCCAGGGGTAGGGGAGTGCATGAAATCTTCTCCTGCCTTGCCAGGAGTGCATGGTGCTTTTAAGTGTTGCGCGCTGCTCGCAGGGCGGGGATAGAGTGGAGGAAACTTCACATGCTCCCCCACCCCCAGGCTCTGATTGGTCTGGGGGTAGAGGAGCACGCAAAGCCTCCTCCAACCATATCAGAGCGCCTGGCAATTCCAAGCACCACGTGCTCCTGGCTTTGCACACTCCCCCCACCCCCAGACCGAAATTGGCCTGGAGCGGGAGAGTGGTAGGGCCTCTGTGGGCCGGATGTACCTGCTTGGTGAGCTGGATCCAGCCTGCGGAGGCCCTTTAGCCCATCCCTGGTCTGAATCCATAAAGGCACTTAGGCACTGTGATGCTGAGCTTGGAAAAAACACAGGATAACACTGATATCCACAAAGCCTACACTAGCCAATGGAAGGTGCTAATGAGAAGGATGTGTCCTAAACCTGTCCGACCCTGTCACAGAAATAAGCACCAAGTCTAGGCTACAGGGAGATGCCTATTTATGCTAGTCATCCACCAAAAGAAACCCTCCCCACTCCCAGAGTCAAGCAGCTTGCACGCCCAAGTCATTTCTTGTGAGCATGAGCTAGGCAACCTGCCTCACTCCACATAAAATCATAGGGGGAGGAGAAGGTAGTGGTAGCTGCTTAACACTGCACAAAGTGGATGGTGCTTATGGTACCCAGTTTATAACATAAATCCCAGTGGTTAGAGCACTCACCTGATCTGTGGGAGGCCCAGCCCTCCCTGCTGCCTAAACCATGAAAAGGATTTGAACAGCCATTTCCTGCTACTTAGGGGAGGGCTGTAACCACAGAGCTAGAGGATATTCTGGTGTGTTGCTCCCAGAATCTTTCCCGTTGAAGCTACATAGTTGTTGGAGCAGTGGAACTGGACCCTGGCTTTGCTGCACCCCAGATGAGAGCTCTAACCACTGTGCTAAAAGTTATAGGGTTGGCATCAGCAGCACATCCATTTCAAATGCGACCAAATCCAGCAGGCAGCTTCCGAGTACACCTATAGGATCAAAGCCTGCACGTGAGTTAGACAGACAAACGCCTCTTCCCCTGCAGTCTGTAACTTGCTCTGGAGCTTAGGGGTCAGAGAGGTACCTGGCAGCCTAGGGTAAGGCAGTAGTGCACGTGTCCAGAGACAGAAGCATAGGTGCCTACAGAATTAGGCAATAGCCAAGCAGTTATGTGGTTCACAGTGAAGCTAAAACTGGGACTTAGATACCTAAGAACTTTGTGGATCTGGGCCTTGGTGGATTTATCTATCAGCATCTGGAATCAAGTGTACTAATGCACTAAAAATAGCTGTTTAGCTTTTGTGACTTGGGCTCAGAGGTCCAAGCAGAATGAAACATGTTGGTGTCAGACAAATAATGACGGATCCTCATTGCTCACCTGCCTGTAAGTGGATATCACAAGGGTCCACAGGTGAATGATCATACCCAGAGGCACATGCCGATGAAGTTTTCCAAGAGTTCCCAAACAGCTGAGGAGTGCTTTCAGGGACTCCTACTGGAGATCTTTTGAAAGGCAAAGGTCAGTCACTGAAAAGGTCACAAATTCACAACATAACCCCTCACCGGCACCACAGTCCACAAAGATATTGTTCAGCATCCCTCTCTCACTGCATAGCTCTCTCAGGCCCAACCCAGCAGGATAGGAGCTGCAGCCTGCATCTCTGCACGCACGCACGCACACACAGACACACACACCGTGACCCAACCCCTCCCCACCCTGACCCCAAACAGCAGACAGAAGGCTAGAAAGGAAAGAGGGGAGCTGACCAGGAGCCTGTAGATTTCAGGAAGGGAAAGGGCAGGAAGGGGGCACGTGAGACCCAGTATCATTTTCCCTAGATGGGAAGTGAGAGCAGAACTGGCCTTGAAAATCTGTGGCTATGTTTGCCCAGCTGTCAAACATGCACAGCTGGCCCATGCAAGCAGGCGTAGGCTCAAGGGGCTCATACTGAGGGGCTGTAAAACTGAGGATATGCACTTTATATCCATGGGTCTCCTCATCCGCAGATGTGGATGCAGGTATCTATTGCTCAGTTTTGCGGATATAGATGCAGATGCGGATAAAACTGTGTATCTGTGCAGGGTCCTAGCCATAACCACACACATCCACCCTCACTTGAGTCTCTCCCCTATATGATCTCTGCATGCTCACCATTGGGCATCACGCAATAATTCACAAATCAGAATTTTAATGAAAACTAAATGAAGCAAATCAACTAGGTTCGCAACCTGCTACTGGTTAATTAGGGATGCACAGGGGGTTGTGGGTAAACCACGGTACCAAGTCTAAAAATTGCACTGTAGACACTGGAGATTGGGCCAGAGCCCAGGCTCTGAGACCTGCCCCCTTGACTGGGTTTGAGAGCCCAGGATCCAGCCTGAGCACCTACACAGCAACTGTTAGTCCCATAGATAGAGCCCCACAAGCCCAACTCAGCTGACCCGGACAAGCCATGGCTGCACCACAGGTGTTTTACTGCCAAGCAGATGTACACTAAGAGACTGCATAACCAGACCATTTGCTTCACACACTGAGCAAGCCCCTTAAACACATTATGATTTGTCAATTATGGTTTTATACTTAAACGTTGTAATCTGCCCAGTATGGTGCAGCTGTCACATTTCAACCATTTGTCACCCAGGGTATGTCTACACTACAGCGATAATTCGAACTAAATTAGTTCGAATTAGTTAATTCGAACTAAGCTAATTCGAACTAACGCATCCAGACTAAAAAACTAGTTCGAATCAGCGTTTTGCTAATTCGAACTAGCATATCCACATTAAGTGGACCCTGAACCGGGGTTAAGGATGGCCGGAAGCAGTGCCGGCAGGGCATCAGGCTACTGGGCTAGATGGACCTTTGGTCTGACCCAGTACGGCCATTCTAAGTTCAGGGCTCAGGGTCGGGGGTCTCAGTGGACCATCTTGATTTTCATGCAAACCTACTCCTGGGTGGCCAGGCTGGCAGCTCTCCTGCCCTAGATGGCCGCTTTCCTGTGCCTAGTGCGGAGGTCATGGATGAGGTCCACAATGTCCGCACTGGACCAGGCAGGTGCCCGCCTCTTGCGATCCTGGGCAAGCTCCCGGGAGCCACCAGCCTGGTCCTGGAAAGAGGGGGAGGGCTGGGGGGCATCGGGTGGCTGGCTCGAGCCGTGCCAGGTGCAGGGTCTGCTAGCTGGGTGCTGGCAGGCTTGCACCTGGCACGGGCATCGTAGCCAGCCCATGCTCCTTTAAGGGCTCCGGGGCCGAGAGGGGGGCATAGAGTTTCCCTGGTGTTGGCCAGAGTGGCCACCAGGGAAAGCTGGGGAGGGGTAGCCTCCCACTAGTTCAAATTAAGGGGCTACACACCCCTTAATTCCAACTAGTAAGTTCGAACTAGGCTTAGTCCTTGTAGAATGAGGTTTACCTAGTTCGAACTAAGCGCTCTGCTAGTTCGAATTAAGTTCGAACTAGCAGAGCGCTAGTGTAGCGCCTATCAAAGTTAATTCGAACTAACGTCTGTTAGTTCGAATTAACTTTGTAATGTAGACATACCCCTATACGGATGGTGTGTGAGAGGGTACGTCTACACTACAGCGCTAGTTCGAACTAACTTAGTTCGAATTAGTTAATTCGAACTAAGCTAGTTCGAACTAGCGCATCTAGAACTAAAAACTAGTTCGAACTAGCGTTTTGCTAGTTCGAACTAGCGCGTCCACACTGATTGGACGCAGGGGGGCATTTAAGGGCAGCTGAAACCGGTTCTGGCAGGGCATCAGGTCAGCAGTTGCTTTGTGTGGCTGCTGTCTGAGGCTATCTGAGGCTCGTGCTTAAAGGGACCCCCCCTGGACAGCCGGTTCTCAGCTTTTCCTGCTTGCTTGCCAACCTCGCCGAGGGACAGCAAAGCGTCGGTCTCTGTGCCCGTCTGTGTCGGTGCTTCCCTTCGGGGGGGCCGCCGCAGGTGGCAACATGGAGCCACGGCTCGCCCTGCACCTTCTGGTGCACGTTCTGGACTTGCTGCTGCAAGCCTGCCAGCAATGGCTCGAAGCTGCCTGGCACCACCTGGGGAACGTCAGCCCCCTGCCTCTCCGCCTGGCCGCCCTGGGGGCCGTGGAGGAGCCGCGGCGGCGCCCCGGCACCGGCGTGCCCCGCCGCATCTGGCGTCTGGACACCAGCAGCGACTGGTGGGACCGCATCGTCCTGGAGCACTGGGACGACCGACAGTGGACCCAGAACTTTAGGATGAGGAGGGACACCTTCCTGGAGCTCTGCGAGTGGCTCGCCCCTGCCCTGCAAAGAAGGGACACTCGCATGAGGCCCGCCATCCCCCTCCAGAAGCGGGTGGCCATCGCCCTCTGGAAGCTCTCCACGCCGGACAGCTACCGATCCGTCGGGAACCAGTTCGGCGTGGGGAGATCCACTGTCGGAGCAGTGCTCATGCAGGTACGGCGCTCGTCGGCCACCGAGCCGGGGGGGAGGGGGGCTGCGAGGAGGGGATGGGCCGCCCCAGGGACAAAGGGGGGGGCGGGAGGAGGCGAAAGCGCCCCGCACCGGAGGGGTCGGGCTGTCCCGGCCGTACTACACGCCGCCAGGGGGGTTGCTTCCGGGAGTGGGGCGCGGGGCACTGCCAGGGCACGCACGCTCCCAGCCACCCGGGCGCCCCACTGATTGACGCTTTGCTGTGTCTCTCTCCGCAGGTGGTCAAGGCCATCAACCGGGTGCTGCTCCGCAGGGTGGTCCGCCTCGCCGACCCGGATGCCGTCATCCGGGGATTCGGCGCCCTCGGCTTCCCCAACTGCGGGGGGGCCATCGACGGGACGCACATCCCCATCCGTGCCCCGGAACACCAGGCGTCCCGGTACGTGAACCGCAAGGGGTACTTCTCCGTCATCCTGCAGGCCGTATGTGACCACCGGGGACAGTTGACGGACATAAATGTGGGCTGGTCCGGCAAAGCACACGACGCCCGGGTGTACCGGAACTCCTCCGTGTGCCAGCGGCTGCAGGACGGGACCTTCTTCCCCGACCGCCACATCAGGGTCGGGGACGTGGACATGCCCGTCTGCCTGGTGGGGGATGCCGCCTACCCACTGCAGCCCTGGCTCATGAAGCCCTACACGGGACACCTCAATCCCTCCCGCCAGGCCTTCAATAACAGGCTGAGCAGGGCCCGCATCGTGGTGGAGGGGGCCTTCGGGCGACTGAAAGCCCGCTTTCGATGCCTCCTCACCCGTCTGGACCTGGCCGAGCACAACATCCCTCCCGTGGTGGCGGCATGTTGTGTGCTCCACAATTTGTGTGAGCGGAAGGGGGAGGCTTTCTTGCCAGCCTGGATGGCTGAGGCTGACCGCATGGCTGGACACTACGGTCAGCCCCGCACCGCCGCCGTCCGGGAAGCCCAGCGGGGGGCCATCCGGATCCGGGAAGCCCTGCGGGAGAGCTTCCAGGTGGAGGAGGAGGAGGACTGACCTCTCCCTGCATGCCCCACCGGGGCCTTCTTCCACCCTACCCCCCCCTTCCCCTTTCCCCTCCCTACCTACTGTCAAATAAAGACACCTGTTTTTCAAACAAAAACGTATGTTTATTTCAGAGAACTGGGGTGGGGGAGGGAGGAATGAAGGTGGGAGAAGGGAGGGGGAAACCTGGGACGAGGGAGCTGGAAGGGGAGGGGAGGGAAGGGAGGAAGGGAAAGGAAAGCTCAGGGGTGGGAGTCTGGGTGCCTCTCCCGTCTCGCCACACTGCGGGTCCGGGGGCGTCGGTGGGGAATGGTTGTGGAGGGGGGGGCAGAGAGGACAGGGGGTGTGGAGGAAGCAGGAGCGGAAGCAGGAGGAGCAGGAGGAGCAGGGGGAGCAAGAGGGGGAGCAAGAGGGGGAGCAAGAGGGGGAGCAAGAGGGGGAGCAGGGGGAGCAAGAGGGGGAGCAAGAGGGGGAGCAGGGGGAGGAGGAAATGGAAAGCGGTCGAGCAGGCTCTGGAGGTGGCCTCGCAGGGCACGGCCCTGCTCCTCCAGGGCCTCCAGACTCCTCTGGCGCAGCCTGAGGTCCTCCTGGACCCAGTGGTCCTGGAGACGGAGCTGTCGGTCCAGGAACCGGAGATGCCGCCTCTGGTAGTCCTCCTGGTTCCTGGCTGTCCTGCTTGCCCGGGCGCGGGCGGCTGCTGCAGGCGGGGTGGTGCGCCCTGCAGGCCCCGGTGCTGCAGCTGTGGTGCAAGAAGACCAGCGGTCAATTACCCCAGGGGCCCAGGTGTGTGAAACCCAGCTCCCCTCTGCAAGGCCAGGGCCCCTGCAGGATCCCCAGCTGCTGCTCCGTAGTGGGCAAGGCCCAGGCGCACGGTCCCGGGGCTCCCTCTCGCCCCAGCCCCCCGTACACATAAGGGGAACACGAGGGTACTCACAGGTGGATGCCTCCCCGGCCTCTGATGATGCAGGCGAGCGGCTCTGTGGGGTGCCTCGGGGGTCCCGGGTCCTGGGAAGGCTGGCAGCAGGCTCCTGGCTCTCAGAGCCCTCTTGCTCCTCCTCGGTGTCCAGGAGCGGTCCCTCTGCCCCGGGGTCAATCACGTCCCGGGGGGCAGGGACGGCATGAGGCCCCAGGATGCGGTCCAGGGCATGGAAGTGGGGGCAGGCCTCCGGGTCAGCCCCTGGCAGGCAGGCCCGGGAGTAGGACTGCCGCAAGTCTTTAATCTTGCAGCGCACCTGCTCCCGGCTGCGCTGGTGGCCCCTGGCGGCCAGGCTGGCAGCCATGCGTCCATAGACGGCCGCGTTCCGGTGGCTAGTGCGGAGATCGTGGACATTTGAGGCTTCCCCCCAAACCTCGATGAGGTCCACGATCTCCGCACTTGACCAGGCGGGCGCCCGCCTTTTGCGCCCCCGGGCAGGCTCCCGGGAGCCGCCAGGCTGGTCGTGGGGAGCAGTGGAGGGCTGGGAGCCCTCGGATGGCTGGCTCATTGTGTGGCAGGTGCAGGCTGTGCAGGCACGGGTGCTGGCAGCCTTGCAACTGGCACAAAGTGAGTAGCCAGCCCGTGGCCCTTTAAGGGCTCCGGGGCCGGGAGGGGGGCAATAGAGTTTCCCTGGTGTTGGCCAGAGTGGCCACCAGGGAAACCTGGGAAGCCTTAGCCTCCCACTAGTTCGAACTAAAGGGCTACACAGCCCTTAGTTCGAACTAGCTAGTTCGAACTAGGCGTTAGTCCTCGTAAAATGAGGTTTACCTAGTTCGAACTAAGCGCTCCGTTAGTTCGAATTAAGTTCGAACTAACGGAGCGCTAGTGTAGCGCATAGGAAAGTTAGTTCGAACTAACGTCCGTTAGTTCGAACTAACTTTCTAGTGTAGACATACCCTTACAGATCAGATGGTTTGGAAAATGAAAGGTGTGTTGCAAACATCTGGTGTTTGTCAATTAAACTTTTAAGAATGTAAGAATATCTTGGCATCTTGTAAATGCAGTTGGCAAATGTATAGTACATCCCAGTGTGATCTAGGCCTTGTTACCTGATGATTCCTTGTATCTTTAAAATAAAGCGTAGAGCTAGTTGGGAAAAATAATTCTAAAAGTTTTCAATGAAATTAGGGACATTTATGTGTGAAAAAAGGTTTGCATTTTTCTACCAGCTTTAATAGAAAGTATTCTTTTTTTTTTCTTTCTGATAGATCAGAAGAATGTCCCTATCATCTACTTTTTGCTACCCCTTTCTGTTCAGTTGACCCTCTCCTTATTCTTTTCCCTTCATTTTCTCCCTGCTCAGTAGACTGT
Source organism: Pelodiscus sinensis (assembly GCF_052426305.1). NCBI lineage: Eukaryota > Metazoa > Chordata > Testudines > Trionychidae > Pelodiscus > Pelodiscus sinensis. Next base: position 113,042,637 of record NC_143056.1, on the reverse strand, counting down.
TTCTTCATCCTGAAGACACTTCACTGTGCTGGGTCTGCAAAACTACACACTGACTTCAGAGCAAAACTGACCAGATTTTACTATGTTTCACTGGGAGGCTCATGCAACTCTAAGGCATTCACAGCAGAGGGAAGATCAAACAACAGGCAAATTCATTTTGAAATCTACTGCTGGGCTGCAAAACTCAGCACAATGGGGACTCTGTTGGAGAAAGGAGATTAGAATGGTAGTGGGAGAAGGATCTGAAAAGAGATAAGAAAAGGCTCACAAGGAAGCAGAAGAAAGTCCTTCAGGAGAGAGACATTTTCAGGCACAAGATTCCAAATAAAGTACGCCTAGGAACTACCGGTTGGACCTCCCCGGTCCGGTACCCTTGGGACCTGACTGGTCCTGAATCATGGATTTTGCCAGACCAGGGGAGGTCATTTCTGGCCCACCTCCTGCCAACCCCAGTCCCTGCCTTGCCCCCTCTCATGGTTCCCCCACAACCCAGCTGAGCCATGTGCCAGCTCACAGTCCCCACAGCCCTGCTGAGCTGCACACAGGCTCCCACTCCCCCACCCCACACATCACACCAGCCCCCCCATCTCCCACAGCATGTGGGGTCTCTTTGATCCTGGAACCAGACCAGAGAGTTCTGGTTTATAAAGGTGCAATCCGTACTAGGATTTGTTTATATTCTAATGAATTTTATATGATTATTTTCATTACAAAAGACATGAACATCAATGTGGTTTATAGTGTCTTAAAGGTTTCCCCTTCTAGAAAACCAAAACCAACTTCTCAGTTCCAGAATTCTGAGGGAGAAGAAGGGGAAATATGAAGTCAAATTATTGGTATCTGTCCAAGAAACTTCAGCATGTATATTTTCTATACCACTCTACACATATGAAAAAAATAATGTAATCGGCCATACAAAAAGTCATCCTGCATGTTCTCATTGAAGGTTCCACAAAGGCCCACAGTATCATCCTTCCATCGGTCATCAACTTGAAGATAGAGCCTTAGCCCCTGCCTGTCATACAGTATCTGTAGTCCAATGCGAGACTTTATTTGCAAAAACACAGAGGAGAGCTTCCTTATTTCAAAATAATCTGGTGGGGAAGGTAAGAGGGGGAAAAAAGGTAAGTTGAAAGAAAATGAAAATTTGTTAAGAACCTAGTCCTACTTTCAATAATGAATTTTATTTTATGTCACTTATATTTTCCATATTCTGAATCTAAAAGAGCAACAGTGATTTATCATATGAGGATAGGATGGCTTTTACTGTCTCATGAGCTTGATACAGTCTCTCAAGTTTTGTAAAAACACATCAAAGGATCACTGGCAACTTCATAAAGAGTAAGTAGCATCAAATAGTTTTAAAAATACATTTTTTTCAGATAATCAGCTGTATGCAGGTGACATCATCATAACAGCGGCAGTCTACTGCATGAAGCATAGACATTTTGGACAATTCCCATGAACCCTGATCCTGCAAGATGCTGAGTGCCCTTAGGCTCTCACTGAAGTCACAGAGATTCTTACAGGATGGGGCTTTGATTTAATATGCAATATATTAAAAATGCACTGGATTGAGGCAAGAAAATACAAAACCCAAACTTAAGACAAAACTCCTCTGCTGGGTTTCAGCAGCCATATGCTATGTAAAGGAGAGCTAGAATTCCCACTAATATTGCTATGTGTTCTGTGTAAGTAAGGAGACAAGTCAGAATTAAGACACATAATGAAGACTGGGGAGAATTTTGCTTATAGGACACAATTAAAGACCCTTGTAGTCTGAATGATAGACTTTGGGCCTGCCACTGGTACAGTATACTTTATCTTCATGTGAAAGGCTTCTGGCATAGTACTAAAAATTAATCAAGGCATGAAATACCATGACAATTAGTTAGTGAAACACCAATGGATGCCATCCTATGGGGAATTAGCAATGTGCCAAAAGGCAAAAACATAATTCATACACATGGTTTTTAAAGTACTGCTTTGGTGCTTGCTATGCATTATTTACTTAGGTATTTATTATTCCTTACCATCCGAATAGGGCAGGCTAATTTTGTACTGATCATATATCAAAACATCTCCTGAATGAGTCAGAGTCACTTGCCTCTTGGGATCCTGATTAAGAATAAGACTGACTGATTGGATACATGATCCATCTTGGTTCTGCAAATAGGAGTAAGAGAAACATTTTGAGTTGGGTTAAATGTTAAGACAGAAGTATGTAGAAAGGAAAATTGTAAATAATTTTCAATTGTATTTTCTATAGAGAAATGTATGTGTCAAATACTGTACATAATTTCAAAGTTCAATTCAAAACAAAATTAGTAATGAGATATTTAAGTATAGATGTTTAAACACACTTCTAACATGCTAGACAAATAAAACTCAAAAGTATGAGACAGAAAAACAACTATAGGAAAATCTTTTTATAGGGCCTGATACAGAGTCCTTTGCAATCAATGGGACATTATAGTAACTTCAGTAGACTTTAGATCAGACTCATTTATTTTCAGAAAAATGTAACTGAAAGTTGATGCTTGTAAATAAAATTACATTATCATATTATAATGCAAAGAAACAATTTGAGTCAATCGTTCCATTTAAATTTAAATGCTTTTTTTCATATTAAAATGTTTAAAAACAACTTTGAACCTAGAATGCTTTTGAAAGTAACAATAATAGAGGATACATATAAAAAGATGGTCCATGGTGTACGTGATTTTAAAGTATATTTGCACTCACTCTTGCCCAGGCAAGAGATCTGAAATCCATTGGCCTACCCTATTTGCCATGTTATACAAGCAATCCTCTTATCTAACAGGTTAAAATTAATCTCAGAACCACTCTGCAGATTCACAGGCAACAGCACTTGGCTGACACATGCCAACTGTGCCACTATATCCAACCACATGCTTACTGAACTAAGGCAGTGATAAGAATGACATAGCCAGGACTTCAGATAGGAGAATACCTGGGAATTGTATTAGTTCCTTATGAACACTTGTTAAGGGCACATCTTCACTTGCCATGCCAGAGCTCATTCTTCTAGAATTCAATTTAGCGGGTCTAGGTAAGACCCATAAATCAAACACTGAGGGTAGCTCCAGCCAATGCCAGTACTCCTGGCATTGGTGAGGAGTAAGGGAAGCTGAAAGAAACATTTGCTCCCATCAGCTTCCCTCTGTGAAGATGGTGCCAACCTCAGCTTAAGGTAAGATGACTTCAGCTACGTATTTTACATAACTGATGTTGCGTTCCCTAACCAGACCTTCCAGGTGTAGTGTAGACCTCGCCTAAATCTTACATCAAAGGAAGGAACCAAAAAAATTATTCTAAAACAATCTAATCAACTCCTGGTAACTCCAGGAGAGTTGAACAGGTAATCATCAAGCAATCCCACTCTGTCACCCATTCCTAGACTCTGATAAACAGAGGGTAGGGACATCATTCCTAGCCATCCTGGCTAATAGCCATTGATTGAGCTATCCTCCATGAATATATCTAGTTCTTTTTGAGCCATGTAAAGACCTGGTCTTCACAACATCCTTTGGCAAGGAGTTCCACATTTTGATTCTGCATAGAGTGAAGAAATACTTCCTTTTGTTTATTTTAAACCTGCTACATATTAATTTCATTTGGTGACTCCTAGTGTTATGGGAACAAATAAATAACTTTTCCCTATTCACTTTCTCCACACCAGTCATGATTTTATAGACCTATATCATATCCTCCCTTAATCTACTCTTTTCTAAGATGAAAAGTCCCAGTCTTTTTATCTTTCTTCATATGGCAGCCATTCCAAACTCCTAATCATTTTTGTTTATCTTTTCTGAACTTTTTCCAGTACTAAGACATCTTTTTTTGAGATGAGACAACCACATCTGTATGCAGTATTCAAGATGTGGGTGTACCATAGATTTATACAGAGACAATAAGTCTCTATCTTATTCTCTATCCCTTTTTAAATGATTCTTAACATTCTGTTTGCTTTTCTGATTGCTGCTACATATTGAATGGATGTTTTCAGAGAACTATCCATAATCACTCTAAGATCTCTCTCTTGAATGGTAATAGCTAATTTAGTCCCCATCACTTTGTATGTATAATTGGATTATGTTTTCCAATGTGTATTACTTTGCATTTATCAGCATTAAAATTCTTTAGTCATTTTGTTGCACAGTCACCTAGTTTTATGAGATTAATGATATAAAAAGGCACCAATAGATCTAAATAATTAGCCTTTGCATTGTAAGTAACCGATAGGGGTCTGCAGCAGAATCTTGATTCAGAGAATTGTGTTAAATCTAAGCAAGGAATAGAAACATGCCATGTGCCGTAAAGGAGAAAATGAACCAACACTGTTCAAAGTTCATACTTAAGCTGCAGTAAAATAAGTGCTCTGAAATTGAAAGACCAATAATTATTCCATGAAAAAAATTACACAAAATTTTAAAATAACTAATAAAGATGACTACATTGTAAGCAGCTCATGAATTCTTTGTGAAGAGAAAAAATAGGCAAAATTCATCAAGTAAATTATTTACTGAACATTGTTCTCAAAATTCTATTGTGCAATTTTGTAACTGGTCAGGATTTATTAAAAATAATTTTTTTATTTGGTCACAGGGTTTTCAGGGTTTCTGATAAGCTGTTTTGGAGCTGTAGTATGGATGGATAGTCAGAAAACCTTTCCCAGACGTGCAGCCTTTCATTTTGGACTTCAAAATATGTGCTTTTGGCATAAATACGGTCGAAAGGAGGTAGTTCTATGCTCATGCAGTGTACACCTGTGGCTTGTTAGCAATGGCCTTTGCAGTGTGAAAGATTCCCATGATTCAAACTAGACATGCAAAACCTACCTGGCCCGCATTTTATAAAGTTCGTACAAAGAAACATAGCCAGATGAAGAAACTAGATGGTGTAAGAAAAACCCTAAAGCAAGTAGTGAAACCACTTGTTACCTCAATCAAGTATTGAGGCACTTCATATTCCAGCATGTTTTATATTACAGGAGGGTAAACTACAACTAGATACTACACCAAACAGGTGGAAGGCAATATGAGTTCAAGATTCACTGAACACTGAATTTTTCCAGTGTATCACAGTTACAGACACATGTGCTAAATAACTTGGCAACAATCCACACAGATGATTCAATAGCTATTAGAGCTTCCAGACAAGTACCTCTGTCTTTGTGAATAGCTGAACCCAGTTAGCCTCCTATTCAAAGACACAACATTGGGAAAGGAGAAAGAAATGCTTGATAAGTCAAACAGAACTAACAGACTTGTTGGAATAAAATTCGGCAACTGGTACTTTTGTAACCAGATAAAACCCTAGAAAATGTACTGTAGGGGCCAATGTTGCATTGGAAAAGGGAACGGAAGGGAATGGAAAAGATCTCAGTTTGGTTCTGCTGCTTGTCAGTAATTTATATCACCCCTTTTGTGAGCACAGATTATTTCACTCTCTGCACTGACTCAGTGAACTGCATGGGGTGTACTGGGATCAGCAGAACTGAGATTTTGTGCCTTCCCCACCCATTTAAACAGGAAGGGAAGTTGCACCCCACAGATGCCACTGTCCCCCAGTGTAAACTCTGACATGTTTGTTAATTTTTTTCTTAATGTATCATCATGCATGAATTTTCATAGAAATGTCTTCTGCAACAGAACACAACACCAAAGAGAGATGTTTGAAACCCCAGCCCTCCCACATCCCCAAGCCCCTGCCCTGACTCCTGCACCCCCCACACTAAGGATATGTATAATCCCATTTAATTAATGGGTTAATTGGTTAAACATTATGTTTAAGTGGTTAACTGATTAAACGGGGGCAGATGGGGACTGAACCAGCCTCATCTGAGTAGCACCCAACCGTGGCAGGCCCAGCCCAGGAGCACTAAGGATGGGGTCTGCTCTAGCAGGGTTGGAGCACCCTCCATCTGCCGCAGGTCCCACAGGGCTGGAGCAGCCTCCTGGAGCAGGGTGATGCTTACTAGTAAACAGTGAACCATTCACATCCCTACCCCACAGCCACAGCTCTGAAGCACCTGAACAATGCCAAGTAAATCTTGTAGTAGAGACTTATGCTGGACATACATCTGCACACCCAAAACCATGCCTCTGAAAAAGCAAACTAGATGCCGGTGCATGTAAAGGCTGGCTTTCCACGCACACTTCAGTATTTTTACATGTTATGTAAAAGCCTGACAGGCTTCTTCACAGGCTTCTTCCCTCTTGTTTATAAGAGTAACTATCATCCAATCAAGAAACTGACACAATGCCATGTTGCTTATGTGACAATTAAACTAACCAATAGGACTAGAACCCTCAATATCAAGTATTGAATTATCATCATTAATTCTTTGTGACATATCCAGAATTCACAAATAGCAGCAAAAGCTTTATCAAATTATTTCAAATTAAAAAATCTGGCATAATGATACAGTCTCAACGAGCAGAAAAAGAGGCTTAATTCATAAAAGGGCTTGTCTAGACTACATCCCTCTGTCGAAAGAGGGATGTAAATGAGCCCCATTGAAAGTGCAAATGAAGCAGGGATTTGAATTTCCCACGCTTCATTTGCATAACCGTGTCACAGAGGTCTTTCGAAAAAGGGTATTTTGAAAGTGAAACTGCAGTCTAGACATGGTTCTTTTGAAAAAAAACCCTTTTTCAAAAGAACTAGACTGCAGTTTTATTTTCGAAATACCCTTTTTCGAAAGACCGGTGTGACATGATTATGCAAATGAAGTGCACGATATTTAAATCCCCACTTCATTTGCACTTTCGATCTTCCTCATTTACATCCCTCGTTCGAAAGGGATGTAGTCTAGACGTAGCTCAAGTTATGATTTGCCATTTACTGTTTGTTCAGCTGTAAATGTGTAACTCAACACACATATCACCTTCTTACAATCCAACTTGCAACTAGATCAGTGATGGGCAATAAGCAGCCAGCGGGCCGGATACGGTTCATCAGGGTTACCCTCTTGGGGGCTACCAGACGCTTTATTTATCTGCACATCTGCAGGCAGAGTCACCCACAGCTTCCATTGGCTGTGGTTTGCCATTCTGTCCAATGGGAGCTGCAGGTGAGGGCCAGAATACTGCTTCCCCGCAGCTCCCATTGGCTGGGAACAGCGAACTGTGGTCAATGGATGCAGTGAGCGGCCATGCTTGTGGATGCAGAGATAAAACAACTGGTGGCCTGCCAGGGGCTAACCCTGGCAAACCATGTCTGGCCCCTGGGCCACTTTTTGCCCACCCTGACTTAGATCCTCGCACTTCAATGGAATTCTGCTGGTTACTAAGCCCACCCATACAGAGCTCACTGCAGGGGCCATGATTGTAAACAGAGCAAAGAAGCAATTTGAAAACAATGTGTGTTAAACATTCTGCCTTGAAAGAATAGAGCTTTGCAGTGCAGAAAACTACCGGTGGAAAGAAATGAATGGAATATTCCTGCTAGTGTAGTACTGGTACCGGGTAAGTGTGTTTCAGTGATAGTTAAAGTTGATGCAGTAAAAGCAAGCAGTCTCTCCCTTTAAAATTATACTGTTTTGATCTTTGAGAATTCTCTCTTCCTACTTTTAAACTTTTTTTTATTAAGACAAGTTAATGCATTGCATGACCAAGTAGCTTACTCCCCTTACATAACACAAGAACCTAGGGCTACCTAATGAAATTAATAGGTATCAGATTTAAAACAAACAAAAGGAAGTACTTCTTTACACAATGCACATCCAACCAACAGAACTCATTGCCAGGGGGATATTGTGAAGGCCAAATATATAACTGGGTTTTAAAAAGAATTGGGTAAGTGCATGGAGGATAGGTCCATTAATAACTATTACCCAAGATGCTCAGGAATGCATCAACATGTTCTGGGTGTTCATCGCCTCTGATTGCCGGAGGCTGGAAATAGATGACAGGGGATGGATTTCTTAATGATTCCCTTTTCTATTAATCCCTCTGGGTATGTCTACACTACAGCGCTAATTCGAACTAAGCTAATTCGAATTAGCGCAGCTAGACTTAAAAACTAGTTCGAATTAGCGTTTTGCTAATTCGAACTAGCATGTCCACACAGAGTGGACCCTGAACAGAGGTTAAGGATGGCCGGAAGCAGTGCCGGCAGGTCATCAGATGAGGATTTAGAGCATGGAGCTGCTGTCTCAGGCTAGCCGAGGGCTGTGCTTAAAGGGACCCGACCCCCACCCCGGACAGACAGTTCTCAGGGTTCCCCGCTTGCAAAGCAGTCCTGGCTTGGAGTGCCCTGAGTGCCCACACATGGAACATCACAGCACTCGGCCATCACCCCGGCTGCACTTGCCACAGGCTGCCATCCAGGAGGAGGGAGCAATCGGGGGGCTGCAGGAGAACTTCCACCCCGAGAAGCCCGCAGAGCCAGCCCAGTCCTCCCCATCGGGGGCGCGTACCCCATTCCTCCCTCACCTCCTTCCACTTACCCTTCTCTAGCCCCACTTCCTGATGTACAAAATAAAGAAAACGTGTGTTCAAAAATATAATCTCTCTTTATTGAACAAAACTGGGGGAGACTGGGAAAAGGAGGTGGGAGAGGGGAAGAGAGAGGCTGGGAGAGGGCAGGGCAACTAAAATGATCAGGGGTTTGGAACAGGTCTCATATGAAGAGAGGCTAAAGAGACTGGGACTTTTCAGCTTAGAGAAGAGGAGACGGAGGGGGGACAGGATAGAGGTCTATAAAAGCATGAGTGGTGTGGAGAGGGTGCATAAAGAAAAGTTCTCCATTAGTTTCCATAATAGAAGGACTAGAGGACACCAAAGGAAAGGAATGGGTAGCAGGCTTCAAACTAGTAACAGAAAGTTCTTCTTCACAAAGCAAAGAGTCAACCTGTGGAACTCCTTGCTGGAGGAGGCTGTGAAAGCTAGAACTAGAACAGAGGTTAAAGAGAAGTTAGATCAAGTCATGGAGGTTGGGTCCATGGAGTGGTATTAGCCAGGGGGTAGAAATGGTGTCCCTGCCCAAAGTTTGTGGAAGGCTGGAGATAGATGGCACGAAACAAATGGCTTGGTCACTGTCTTTGGTCCATCCCCTCCAGGGTATCTAGGGTTGGCTGCTATCGGCAGACAGGCTACTGGACTAGATGGACCTTTGGTCTGACCCAGTACGGCCATTCTAAGCTCAGGGCTCAGGGTCGGGGGTCTCAGTGGACCATCTTGATTTTCATGCAAACCTGCTCCTGGGTGGCCAGGCTGGCAGCTCTCCTGCCCTAGACGGCCACTTTCCTGTGCCTAGTGCGGAGTTCGTGGAGGAGGTCCACGATGTCTGCACTAGACCAGGCGGGTGCCCGCCTCTTGCGGTCCTGGCCAGGCTCCCGAGAGCCGCCAGCCTGGTCCCAGGAAGAGGCGGAGGGCTGGGGGGCATCGGGTGACTGGCTCATGGTGTGCCAGGTGCAGGGTCTGCTGGCTGGGTGCTGGCAGGCTTGCACCCGGCATGGGCACCGTAGCCAGCCCGTGCCCCTTTAAGGGCTCCGGGGCCGGGAGGGAGGCATACAAGTTTTCCTGGTGGTGCCCAGAGTGGCCACCAGGGAAAGCTGGGGAGGGCTAGCCTCCCACTAGTTCGAATTAAGGGGCTACACACCCCTTAATTCCAACTAGTAAGTTCGAACTAGGCTTAGTCCTCGTGCAATGAGGTTTACCTAGTTCGAACTAAGCGCTCCGCTAGTTCGAATTAAGTTCGAACTAGCGGAGCCCTAGTGTAGCGCCTATGAAAGTTCATTCGAACTAACATCCGTTAGTTCGAATTAACTTTGTAGTGTAGACTTACCCTCTGAGACACCTGGCATTGGCCATTCTCAGAAAACTGGATCCTGAGCTAGTTGGTCCATTGATCTGACCCAGGATGGCTCTTCTTATTGGTGAAAATAAATTCATAATGTTTCACATGAAAATGGCTGTACCACAAAATCATTGGGTATATTATCAGAGACTGGCTGAGCAGTTGGCCCTAAGCTTGCAAATAATACCTACCAGCTTCTATGTATAACAAACGATAGCCATGTAATGAGTTAATATTTATTAACTATCGAACATTGTTCTGCAGAAACTTTGCAATCTCCACCAAAGATTCTATAGAAGAAATTTTACCTGACAATAATTCTCTGTCTCAGTGAATTGTTTCTTTCATAACTTTCCCTCAGCCAACTATCAGCAGGAGTTTTCACATGAACTGCTTTCTTTCCCACTAGACACTTAACAAAAATTCTTATATTCAGAATCCCTCATCATACAAACTACAAAGCCGGTGATGTTGTCACTTGAAACTCAGATAAGGTTAAGCTGTGCTGATCAGTTTCCTGATTCTTTTTCCAAAAAGTGCTTAAACAAAATTTCACATCATTCTGAAACCACTTGTTGCCTGATGACTATTTATGTCACCAGCTCTATGGCGCTAGATGACTGGTGTCTTTGTGATTCAAAGGGCTGGAATCTCTACAGGTATTTTCTTTCTTCATTTTTTAATCTGTTTGAATGTGATGGGACTGATCAGTAAAAAAAAATGTAACATTAAAAAAAAGAACCGAAAGTCTCAGCCACTGAGAAATAAGAGCATCTATAACATACATATTTTGGATTCCCTATTCAGATTTATTTCTTATGAGAGAAATAGATGATGGATGTTCTCTAGGTATAAAACAGTTTATCTGTCAAGCAGTGGTCACATATTTAACCAGCTTAATAGATCCTTCACATCTTTACTCTGATGGTGTCTGGATTAACTTCAGTGAAAAGTTACTCTTGATTTATACCACATATGCCCTGATTTTCCACTGGCCTATAATTTCAGAACCTCTCTGCTCACTTATACCTGCAATAGATTAATGCCCATTTTGGACTCATGGAGACATATCCTTTGATCTGGATTCAGCACAAGACTTCATGAACTACGTGACAGTGATCCTGATCTTGTTTGTGGTTGTGGATCCCAACATATCCCAGAATGGCCTGATGGATGCTCCAGGTTATACCTGGATGCTTACTGCCCCAAAATGTTATTCTGGGACCTTGAAAACATCAGAGCACAGAGATAAATTAGATGCCGCCACCCCAGTGCCTGAGATCAAGAAGAGGGTGATGGTAGAATGACTGTATGCAATCTGAGGATTACCCCAGAGGACTAGACACATCAACATTATGATCACATTACAATGCAGAAGAAGCAGAAAGCCACCAAAGCAAGAAAGGCCCAAGTTCTTCTTTATGTTGCACAGAAGCAAACTAGGGAAGAATAAGGTCCATAATAAGCATCTTGCATGTTTTCATAACAGAAACATGAACCAAGACCTTCATTGTGTATTGGCAGCATATTTAAAAAGCATCTCCCTCTAGCCAAAATAGCATAAACTGGCCTAAATTGCCTCAGCTTTTGTACCTTGCTGGGGAGCATGTGTTATAAGTTTCTTTTTATGTCCCAATACACTCCCCACTCTCAATATAGAGCTTAAGTTGTAGTAACTTACATAAGAACACAAGAATGGCCATACTGGGTCAGACCAAAGGTCCATCTAGCCCAGTAGCCCGTCTGCCGACAGTGACCAGCACCAGGTGCCCCGGAGGGAGTGGACCGAAGACAATGATAAAGCAAACAGAGGCCATTCCTACCCCTTGGCTAATAGCCTTTTATGGACCTAACCTCCATGAATTTATCTAGCTTCTCTTTAAACTCTGTTATAGTTCTAGCCTTCACAGCCTCCTGTGGCAAGGAGTTCCACAGGTTGACTACATGTTGTGTGAAGAAGAACTTCTGCTTATTAGTTTTAAACCTGCTACCCATTAATTTCATTTGGTGTCCTCTAGTCCTTATATTATGGGAATTAATGAATAACTTTTCTTTATTCACCCTCTCCACACCACTCATGATCAGTTTCAAATAGAAAGTGAAGAAGAATACTATAAATAAATAGAGTTATGGAGGGAAACAGAGCACAGAGGATCTGATTTTGATCTCATTCAAAGTTACTTAGGGGAAAATCCAGAGGACTGTAAGTTTTGAGGTTAAATGACTGTCGTTGGACAGCGCCAGCACATTAGGGGAACTATCAGAATACAAATAGCAAATAATAATAAAGTCTGCAATTTACATAAATTTCAGAGGAATCAGCAGAGTTGCCACTCATTTAAACTAGTTATGTGTGATCATAATCGGACTCAGAATGTAATTACCCAAGTTGGAATTTGGCCAGGACACAAAGTTTAACCTGTTTTACTCTCAGAGCAGGTAGCCAGCACTTCAGTTTCTAATCTCAGAAATTTTGTACCTGTTACTGTCGGCAAGTACACCCTAAACTTTATGCAGCTTTTCCAAACACCACAGGAAGAACACAAAATAAGAAGCCCTTACCAAAAGCACTGAAATTGGTTACCAAACACTATTACCAATATGTTATGTATGCTATGTCCTTATAGCAAACACAGAGAGAGAAGAGCCCACCACACCCAGAAGCATCCAAGAAAATCAGATACCAACATCTAGTTTCCAGAGTAAGCTTATCTTTTCTATTTTTCCCCCTCATCCAGGGCCGGATCCAATATCCATTAAAATCAGTAGGAGGCTTTTGACTAACATTAATGGTTCCTGGATCAAGGTCTAGTTCTTCCTTTCTCTAGACCAGAAATATGAGTCTTTCTTGCTAATCCACCTAAAAAAATCTATTTTAATGCCTTTAAAATTAAAAAAAAAAGAAAATCATTGCTACAGTCTAATTTTTTAAATTTTACACTGCAGTTGGTTTTGGATTTTTTTTTCCATACCGAATACATTTTTCTGACTCCAGTAACAGAAAATAGAAAGATATAAGATGTAATTAGAAAGCACGAAGCCTTACCTGTCCACAAGGAGCATTTTGTAGAGACACTGTAAACTTGCCAGATCTGTGGCTTTTTGCCAGAATATATTGGCATGGAGCTTGGAAAGTGTATTTGCGTCCATCAAATGTCATGAAGTTAATGTCTCCTGAGACAGAGCATTCAGCTGATATTTAGAAAAAAAAATAAAAAGATAAAGTCCTTTATTACATAGCAAAAGTGTATCTTGTAAATACTCTACAACTTTTGTTATTGCTGTAAGATTCAAATGCTCTGGTATGGATCGAACAACTTTAATGACTGATTAACAATGTAATTTATGTACTGTACTCAAGTATTAGTAAGCTTCAGAGGGGTAGCCGAGCTAGTCTATAATCAGAAAAACTTAAAAAACAATTAATAGTCTTGCAGCACCATAAAGACTAAGGGTATGTCTACACTACCCCCCTAGTTCGAACTAGGGGGGGTAATGTAGTCATACGGAGTTGCAAATGAAGCCCGGGATTTGAATTTCCCGGGCTTCATTTGCATAAAGTTGGCCGGCACCATTTTTAAATGCCGGCTAGTGGAACGAGGTGTACAGCTAGTTCGGATTAGGAAGCCTAATCCGAACTAGCTAGTTCGTGCCGCGTGTAGCCGCGCGGCACGCAGTCCGAACTAGCCGGCATTTAAAAATGGCACCGGCTGGCTTTATGCAAATGAAGCCCGGGAAATTCAAATCCCGGGCTTCATTTGCAACTCCGTATGACTACATTACCCCCCCTAGTTCGAACTAGGGGGGTAGTGTAGACATACCCTAACAAAACATGTAGATGGTATCATGAGCTTTTTTGGGCACAACCCACTTCTTCAGATCAAGTGTTAGTGACGAGGAATGCATTAACCATCCCCCTTGTAAAAAAGCAGGTAGAATATGAACATTTGATCTTAGAAATTCTCATGGGATCTACCGCAAACTAAGACTGTGAATATTGAATGACTGCTCTACGAATTTGTCAGGCTGTTAACTGTAAGTTCAATACCAGAGTGGCGAGCATTGCAGAAAACTGTAAGACAAGTGAATAACTGGATGTGTAAAACTTGGTTTCTTGATTATTTTTATTACTTTATATATTATTCTACACAAAAAATTGTGTTAAAGGCCCCCTGAGGTTGTAAAGTCAAGCATTCAAACATTAAACACCAGCATTAAGATAAGATTATCTGTTTCACAAATTTGGGGTTTTTTTTCTTTCATTAAAGAAAAATTAAAATCTCTGACACCAGGACAATCCCTACTGCCTTATTTCAAATTTTTGCTCCAAAGCAAGAGATTAACAATGAAACAAATATAATAATGTGCTTTATGTGGTCAAAACTATGACTTTTTATAATGGAAAGTGTTGATCAACATAAATTAAAGATGGTGGGACCAGCCCTGCCTATAATGATGCTAAACTAATGTACTGCGAAGACCATTATTTAGCTAAACTAGAGGACTGCGCCCTGTGCTCGCTATGCTCTGGACAGAATTTGGCCTTAAGTAACTGTTGGCTATTATAAAATAACATTTTTGAAGTTATGAGATATCTGACCTCAGATCCTTTACACATACCTGGACAGGTAAGATTTGTGCAAGTCCACTTTCCTTCAATACAAGTACTGAAAGAAAAATCAAAAGTTGCATATTAAAAAAAAAATTCAAAGGTTGTCTATCAGTTCCACTTCCTGGTTTTCTGCTCCATGGAAACAACACCAAAGGAGGAAGTGGAGAAGAGGGTACTGCAATAGCAGCAGGTGGCCAGACTTAGATATTGTGGGCAATGGTTGGACTTGCTCATAAGTGGAGAGAGTGCTGAAAGAAGTTCCAGCTGTTTCCTTGCCCATGAAATCTAAGATTAGTTTTACTTTTCTCTCATTAGTGGTCATTATAAAAAACTAGTGATGAATGAACCTCAAAAGGTTAAGGAGCTTTAATTTGGATCAAATCACTTGAAAAATGTGGCTGTTTATCCAGACTTTACTTGAACTTTTTGGATGTGCTTGATACAGAAGTTCAGGTCAATTCCTTTTGTTTTAATCTGAACTTGATCCCCTCTCCTTATTACTTAGGTAAAAAACATGGAACAATCCTGTTAATAAAAGGACTGTAGTTTAATTGAAACCTTTGAGTCAGTTTTGTGACCACAAGGCACAGCTAGGGGACACTCATCTACTGCACTCCAGAAGCAGCTCCATTATTATGAGCCAGATATTAACGAGCAGATATTCTGCTCCCTGTTGAAGCAGTTTAGCAGCTCCCCCACTTGCTGCCTAATAGATTGCAGAAGGAGGGGAGTAGCTCTGGCTGTGCCAGGGGTGAGTAGTGGGCAGCAGACCTATTGGTCAGAGACAGAGTCCACAGTCATAAGACAAGAGGTCAAGCATCAGCTCTAGGAAATTTCTAGATTCAAAGCCATGTTGACAACACTACAAAAATTAAACAAGGACATCTGCGACTATCTTAAAGTATAAAACAAGATGTCTGACAATTACCTTGAGTTTCTACAGTTTATCTAAACTTGGGTTTGAGCTAATTTTTTTCTCATAGTATTAAATTGACAAACCTCCACTGAAGCCCACAGAACTGTGCCAAGTTACATCAACAGAAAATCATACTCGATTATGTACCAAATTTCTCAGTTTATTTCATTTGTTAACATTTATCTGCTCAATTTTTCTGATCTGCCTTTTTATAAGTGGAAAGAAAAGTGCATTCACTGTCCCTTCTTAATCACACAAAATACATTATATACAAATTGACTATTTTTAGAAAGATAAGGGATTTAAGAAAGGGTTTGTTTTTGTCTCATGATCAAATTATTAAATCAAGTATGGAGTATAAAAAGGGAAGTAACTAACCAGTTATTGCACTCCTCATAAACCACTGATCCTGCTTTATAGAAACTTCCATGATAATCACAAGGGCATTCTGTAGGCTTGACACATAATTTGTTTTCATAAATTAGACCTAGAAAGAATAATTCAACATGAAATAAATGTGAATGAGCTTCATTAATGGTGACTGGCACTTTGTCTGTCTAACTATAAAACAGACATCCCTGTAGAGAAAATATTTTAGTATAATTTGAAGTTTCTTTCATCTTGAAAAACAAAATTATTAAAAATATTAGCTTCAATCCCTTGATTGTTGGTGATACACTGAAGTCACTGAGGGGTGCTGGTTAAAATTTAGTATCTTTGAAAGTCACACTGCTTATGGATCTGAGAACATAATGTCAAGCACCCACTGACATCTTGGCTTTTAGTCAGACATTTTATTCATTGGTTGCTGAATATTTTGTTCATTTAATAACTAACTTAAATTATAACTATTCTAGTACCAGAACCCATAGCACTATAGCCCACTGGAAACTAAGCAGCTAACAGAGATGATTGCACTTACATGCCATTACTGAGAATTACTGAGAAGCATCTCTTTTAAGATTCATGGAGTATCACTGTTACGTTTGATCTGTCCCCTTCCAGACAGCATTACATACTCAATAACGGGCAGTGGCAAATGGACAATAGGGACAAAATTTTGCCGTTAGATATGTGTTCAAGGCTGACTTAAGAAACAGATTCTATACCAATAGGGACACATCTTGGATCCCAGCTCTCAGCACAAGCAGAATCTCAGCTTTCATTAAAAAAGCCAATAATATGTATGGGTATGTCTACACTACCCTCCTAATTCGAACTAGGAGGGTAATGTAGGCATACCACACTTGCAAATGAAGCCCGGGATTTGAATTTCCCGGGCTTCATTTGCATAAGCCGGGCGCCGCCATTTTTAAATCCCGGCTGGTTCGAACCCCGTACCGCGCGGCTACACGCGGCATGAACTAGGTAGTTCGGACTAGGCCCTAGGACGGGGTTCGAACCAGCCGGGATTTAAAAATGGCGGCGCCCGGCTTATACAAATGAAGCCCGGGAAATTCAAATCCCGGGCTTCATTTGCAAGTGCGGTATGCCTACATTACCCCGCTAGTTCAAACTAGCGGGGTAGTGTAGACATACCCTATATTTCTAGCCTTTATGGTTGCAAAAGAGAGCTTGAAATTGTGACTTGAGTGTAACCAATGCCATGATGTCTGCCTAAGTGCACAGACAGCATCTAGCAGAGAGATGACCAGCAGCCACTAGAACCAGGGAGGAAGATGCCTAGCTCCAAAACCAATACAGAAGCAAACCAGTGCCTCTCATGCAGGGGTGGATCTCTGTTGCTCCTGTTGTAGAGTGGTTCCATCTGATTACTTGTTGCATTCAGTACCGGGGAGAAGAGCTCCTCCTGTTGAGGTAGCAGCCATGGTGAGTCCCCCATGCAAGTATGTGCCCAGATCCCCAGATTGCCTCCTCAGTCTGGTTCCCATTTAGTTTTTCCAAGGCTTACACACATATTGGAAGGCAAATTTTGGCCATAGGATAAAACAAGTTTGAGAAATAAGGCTGTGTTACCATCTGGACAGTAGCATCCATCGACACAGGGAAGTTCACTGTCAATACACTGTGTTTTTTGCTGACATGAAACTGGGCAACAGTCGATACATTCATTGTAGATTAAATGTTCTTCACAGGTAATAACTGAAAAATGAAACAAGCTGAGAAATGAAAAGGCATTATGCTACCACCTCAGTGGAAGATAATATGATTCATACTTTTTCATATATTTTACTTTTTAAACTATCAAATCTGATGTTCTGAATTGTGAAGGTTTATCCAAGTGCTACCTGAATAAGCAATTTTTACATTTCAAAAATCAAACAAGTATTAAACGACATCGGAGACAGCAAGTTTACAATAGATAAGATGCACAATCTTCTGAAAAATACCGGCAATATTTCTAGCAGGATGATACATTTTAAATATTTAAGGTTATTAAAGAACATATGCTTCATAATTTATGACAGTCTTTTATATGGAATCTGGCATAATGAACATTCCTTAAATGCAGATTAAATGTGCAAAAATTAGAAGTAGTGAAGTTCATATAGCACTGAAGTGCAGCCAGTTCTATGTTGCCTGTGAAAGACACATTGAACCATAATAGGAAGAAAGACATGCAGATCTATCTCATCAAAGTTCAGCTATAGGGAAATATTCAGAGTATGTGAACAACATACATACCACATTGCTGAAAGTGTGTCCGCCACATATGAAGGGGTTTTCCTGCATGAGCACAGGCCCTGGCATATTCAGTTAATGCTCGACACCAAGTTGAATTATCAGCTGCTGACCTTATACAAATAAAAAATGGGCATGACCTTAATTTCTCCCTATCATCATATAAATATGCATCCATAACTTCATAAATATTTCATTCTCTTGCATTGTTTCAACAATATATATGCTCAGGTATTTGAATTTATATTAATAAGTAATAACATTTCAAAATACTCTGTTAGTTAAACAACCTAAAGGTCTTAAATGAATAAAACATGTTACCCCACTTGGGAGAGTACTTGCCTCATTCTGATTTTAATTATACTCATATAAATCAAGAACAACGCCAGTATAATCAATAGCAATGCAAAAGTAATGAAAGTGAGAGGAGAATCAGTTCTTGATTTTTAACAAAGAGAAGAAATTCTCTCAGAAAAATTAAGATGAAGGGAACAAGAGGAAAACATTATGAGGGCCATCATGGTATAGGATGCAAATGACTGCCTTTGCCCAGCAATCTTGCATTTTAAATTATAGTCAGAACAATTCAGACAAACAATGCATCAGGTTGCCAGATGACAGACTAATCTTCAGAGAATGTAGAGGGTGTTTTTTTTTAATCATTGATTTTTTTGTTATTGGACTAACATGTTTATGGAAGTTTTTTTGTATATGCTTATTCATTCAGCAATCCTGTGCTATTAGAATACAACATACTGAATACAGCATATAATGTGCAGTAAAGTACAGACACACTTGAAGACAGATAAATTGGGTAATTTAAAACTACGTGAAAGTTATTGGATCTGAGGCATTTCTCATTTAAACCAGAGTAACAGACTAATTCCACTGACGTCTGCGATAGTACATGGGTATAAAAGCAGGCCCATTTTATTTCATCACAAAAACTGTTAAATACAAAGAGTTATGCAGAAAGAGGCATTCACTGAAGCGTCAGAAACGTGTTCTGGAGAAGAAAATGTCATTACCAGCTTTTCAATTATCAAAAAATGCTTACTTACATGCAGAGGTCATTGGTGCAGCTGGCCATGTAAGGAAAAGGACTCACATAATCATGACACTGTTCAAATGGGGGCCACCGTAGTGTGTTACACAGAGCATATGCCTTCTAAAAAGAAAGATTGCTGAAGTGAAAGGAATATTCTTAAAAACATAATCAGCATAGCACCCAGTGCAAAAGCAAAACATGTGGAGCATTCAGGCTAGGAAACAGTTTCTTCTCAGCAACTGAAAATGGTTTGTAGCACATTGCTCCCCATCAGGGCTAGCAAGAGAGGGAGAAAAAGGGAGGGGGATTGTACCAGGGCCTTAGCTCAGATCTCCTCCTCACACCACCCAAAGAACCCCACCTTAAACTCAGGATGAAGAAAGGGGGAAGCCAACATGATGTACCAGGGCCCCAAATTTCTCTCTATAAGGCTGCTCTCCAGCCTAAGTTTATCACAATATTGACTCCTCAGTGCTATCTGTTATTGTCTGTATAATCACAGGACATGAACCATGACGAGAACCTTTGACTCTGTGTTAGAGCTGATTCTGAATGCATTCAAACTCCGGTCATATGAAGAAGTGGGCTGTGCCCACAAAAACTCATGCTACCGTCTAAATGTTTTGTTAGTCTATAAAGTGCTACCAGACTTTTTTTTTTCTGTACAAACTAACTCAGCTACCCCCTGAAACTTCAAAGTTTAAGTCAGTGAGTTTAAAAGGGCCAGCAAACCTCTCTCAAATATTCCTTCAGGCTTTACAGTACACAGTACTCTTTGGTCAATACAGCCTGGTTCTGTCAGACTAGTGAGCAAGTTCCGGCATATCCTTGCTGAAGACACCCAGCCTACAGGTTAATTCAAATACACAATACAATGCATCACAATAAAAATGTAACCTCTCAAGTCATGTCACTGGCTTCTGGTGCAAAATATTTCATCTTGGAGGGCTTCCCCATAACACATCATTTAGAGGGGGAAATACTGGAATTTGGGTAGGTAAAGAGATGACAGCTAAGCCCTTATTGTTGCCATCTATGATGCACTTTCATTTCTGTTTTCTTAAGGGTTATTTCTTGCAGTTCTTTTTCAGAAAAAAATAATTTTACTAAAGGAGTCCAGGATTGGCCCTTTGGTGTGCTGCGGTTCACTTGTATAACTGAAAAAATATTGCTCAAGAATGTCACAGAGCTTTTCTTCCTTGGTTACAGAGATGAAATTTTGGTCCCCTGTGGTGAGAGAAATGCTGAAATCTCTTTAAGTAATTGTTTTGGCACCAGATCTAGAAGAATCTGCTGGCCTTCTTGCCAGGGTGCAGGTTCTGTTATGAGAAGACAGCAGAAAGTGCCAGAAGATTAAGGACTACCGGTAAATTAGAAACATAAAGAGAAGGCAGATGATAAAAGCACATTAAAGATCCACTCCATTTAGCAGCCGAACCCCTTTCAAATTATGCAGAGTCAGTGTCTTTGGGGCAATGTCCAGTCAAAAATATGCACCTTGGAACTAGATGACACCAACTAAAGAACATCAACATAAAGTTCATCCCTGGTACTAAAGCTTATTGACTAAATCCTGCACTCTCAGTACTAAGGGAAAAGAGATGGTAGAACAAGCCATGCTCCCCCAACCCAGCACTGTTACCGCCTTGCACAGAAGTAAGAAGGTAGAATCAGGTAGCAAAGTAGGCTGCAGTGAACAGTGAGTAGGGAGAGCGAGGAGTCCTGTTCCACACCACAACATTCCTTCAGCAAAGGGCACATGAGGCAGCAGCTCTACTCTCCCTTAGTGGTCAAGACTGTACAGGAATGACGGACATTCTCCTCATTAATTTTGATTCAAACCTGTAAAGAGTCTTGGCTTTGGGTCAAGCAGGGCGGCTCATAGTTAAGAGAATTATCCCAGTCAGGAGAGCCCAGTGGACGATTTTCCCTCCAGCTCTCTACAAACTCTGCAATGTCTTCAGTCAATTTTCCTAAGAAATATACACAAATATTAAAGCATCAGTTTGATACAGAACAATAATTGGTACATTTGCATAGCCTGTTCCGCCCCAACCTCAGATCTTAACAACCATGTCAACAGTGTGACTCTCTTTAAGAGCTGGGTCAGCCCCTCTTGTGACTATCTAGTGGCCTCCCACCTAAGGCTGCAAGGTAAGATGATAGCCTGAAGGTCCTTCTAATGACCAGCAAGACCTCAGCTAGTTAGGAGGTCTTTTTGTAGGTCCTGGAGCTCAGGAAATAGCCCCTCTAGCTGGTGTCTCTCAGGCAAATGACCTGAAAAGTGAGCTGCAGGAATCAGGAAGCCTTAATCCTACCATGGATTAAGAGAAAGAACCAAGTGGCATGGAACATATAGAACTCCCAGGAAGGTGATCTGGAGACTGAGAATAACAAGGAGTCCCTGGGTCCAGGTAAGGAGTTAGAATGTCAAAGGCAGGCGAGTGGGAAAGCCTGCAGGAACTACTTCCCATGTTCAGCAGAGGAAATATTTTATATGGGTATTTTGCCTATACTTTTGCTTTAACCAATAAATTGTGTCACGAGGCAAGGGCTGAAACTGATTCTGACTCAGCATTCATTCTTCCTCTAGCTGGGTGATGGTAATTTAAAGAGCCAGCTGGGAGAAGGCAGCTGCAGGCTACACTCTGCAATAAGGCACTAAACTTGAAAGCCCACTTTACAGGCATGGAAATAGTATCTTCGTTTTTATTTTTGGAGATAATGGGACACAAAGAGCTTAAGGGCAATAATTTCAAAAATGACTAATGATTTAAACTTGACACACTTCAAACTGACTTGATTTTCCAAAAGTAATATACACCCACGTCAGAGAATGTAGACCTTAGAGGGTGTCTCATATCGGGTACTGAGGGTCTGAAATCACTAGTGAAAAATCTTGGTTTAAATTAAATGCCATACTATTTGAATTGGTGGTGTTTTCCTTTCATTATGTGTGGAAGTTTAATTATATATTGACTTACACCCCTCCTCATAAATAGTAGTAGTGCTTCAGGCTGCCAGAGACTCCTGTGTAAACTTACACAGAAGCGTACACAGGAGGAAAAACTATCAAAACTAAAAACCTACCTACTTTTTAGATTCCTACACCCCCAAGTATGAATAGAGCTCTAGCTGGGTGCTCCATCTAAATGTTTGGTTTATTTTGAAAAGGCCCCTAATCCTGGAGACCATATTCAACCCAAATCTCTTTACAGATAACACATGACAGAAGTACTACAATATCTTATTTTTATTTCAAACACAGGTCTACTTTTAAAGACAATTAAGATTACCATCACAACTACATTGAAAGAAATTACTTTTTGAAAAGTAAGGTGAACTGTAGCAAACTTATATTACACCACAACACATAAATATAAATACTCACCATAACTCGTCTCAAGATCATCCTGCAGTACAGCATTGTTGTTTCCGCATAACCCACGTGTTTTGTCCAAATAGTCTGGCGTCAATTTAATATAGACTGCAGATGTACCATCCCAAGCCAGAGTGAAGGCATACTGGTGTCTAACTAGGATGTACTCAGCTAGTTTTTGGATATGTACATTCCCTATAGCACGGGGTAATTGTATTCTGTGTGGCAAGTATAGTAAAAGACAAAAGAGCAAAGAATTTTTATATTTAAAATGAAAAAAAAATCTCCATGTAAAGGAATTATTACTCAGTGATTTAATGTCTTCCTTATATATTTGAGAGAAACTGTGCTTTGAGTAACTCTGATGTAAATCTGGAGTAATTCAACAGAAAGCAGGGAAGTAATATCAGATTTGCATCCAGCTCCAATCATGAATACGGAAATGTTAGCCTCTAATACCTCACGACAGTTTAAATGTCATTCTCCTAGTGCACGATTTTGTAAAATGCAAAAATGTTGCCATCAATATGCATGATATATTTGCCTTTTAGCTGCCAATAAATGGTGCTGTGTATATCCACACAGATGTAAACAATGTCATGAGAACTGATTCACTATAAAAACAAAACATTCTACAATAAACATGAATATAATTACCCAAGTCCTTTGTAGGTGACCTCACTGCTCAACTTTATTTCTTCATCTCCAGAAAAGAATAGGCTAATCGACCTTTCACAAGAATAGGATGAAGATTTGCATTCTGGATCATTGTTAACCTGCCAAATAATATTATTGAGAAGTTATACTTTTAATAACATTATCCACATTCCCTATGCTACCCAACTAATATGTTATGCTCCAATCATAAGTTTTAGCAATGATCTCAAAGGATAGTTTGGTCTCCATGTCTTCAGTCCTGAGTTTCCCCAAGACTGCCACAAAACATGATAGACAGCACTGCAGTTACACTACTGTAGCATTGTATAGCCTATGAAAAGAGTTTTTCCCCATTACTGTAGTAAATCCACACCCTCAAGAGATATTAGATAGGTTGATGGAAGAATTCTTCCATCAACCTAGCTCTGTGGTTCTCAACTGGTGGTCCATGGTGACTTTTTCAGTGGTCCACAGGAACACTGTCCAAAGTCACATGGCATGAGCAGGTGCTGCCATTAGATTGTTTTATGCCGTGTTCACAAGCACACGGTGCGTCATCCATAGCATCACCTAGGACGCAACTGCTTTGTGTTGCCAGTAACTTCTGTCTGAGGCTCTGAGCGTCAGTGTAGTTGCCGCCGTCGTGCTGAGTGGTTGCTGTGTCGTTCGTCCTGTGCTACATGTGCTGTTTTACAGGTTTGGTGTAGTTTTTTTATAATGGCAACGACAGAAAGAAATGTCAAACGCACGTATTCAGAGAACTACATCAAATTCGGCTTCACTTGTCAAGAAAAAGAAGGCGTGGATTTGCCTCAATGTGTTATTTGTTTCAAAGTCTTGGGGAATGACTCAATGAAGTCGGCTAAGCTGAAACTCTATCTCGAAAAGTGTCACCCCAAATTGTTGCAAAAGGATGAAGATTATTGTGAGTGGCAGTTATCAGGTCTGAAACAGCAGTGCCTCAACTCAATAAGTGCATTCTACAATAAGACAAGCAATGCAGTGCATGCTTCCTACATTATTGCATACAAAGTTGTACAGGCCAAGAATCCTCATACCATTGCATACCCTGTGCAAATGAGATGGTGCGGCTTGTTCTTGGCGAGGAAGCAGCAAGGAAGCTGAATGATAAATCTGTCTCTAACGACAAGGTATCGAGATGGATAAATGAGATATCACAGAACATCAGTGAACAAGTTGTGGATCAAATAAAGAAGTCTCCATTGTTTGCCATACAATTGGATGAATTGACCAATGTCATATTGTGCTCTCAGCACGATATGTGGTTGAGGGAGACTTCAAAGACAAGTTTCTTTTTTGTAAGACTTTTGATACCACCAAAAAAGGCTCAGGATGTGATGGAAATTGTTAACAATTTCTTTGAAGTACATGGTCTGGATTGGGTAAATCTTGTGTCTGTCACCATGTTGGGCTCAAGATCGGGCTTCCAAACGCTGGTGAAACTGCACGCTTCAATGGTAACCGGAGTTCATTGCTTCATTCATAGGGAAGCTTTGACATCAAAAACATTGTCTAATCAACTGAATACTGTTTTCAAAGGGTCAGTGAAAGTGGTGAATCACATCAAATCATTGGCTCTGAACACCAGGCTCTTTCAAAAGATTTTGCCTAGACATGGGTTCCGACTTTGATGTGTTGCTGTTCTACACTTCTGCATGGTGGTTGTCAGCAGGGAACGTACTCAGAGTTTTTCAGTTGAGAGAGGAGTTGGGTTTATTTCTCCAGGATCAAGGGAAAGAGGAATTCCAAAATGTGATGACGCAGTCAAATTTAGAACTTGCGTATCTTGTCAATATTTTTGGAATCTTGAACAAACTGAATCTTCAGCTGCATTGAAAGGTGCAAATCTGTTCTCTAACCAAAGCATCATCAAGGCTTTTCTTGATAAATTGGAACTCTGGATCATAAGAGTTGAAGGTAATAATTTGGTTCAATTTCCATATGTGGATGCCATGCTCGGGGAAAAGGAAGCCATTCGGACACAAATTCATTTATGGAAGCTACAAGATGAATTCCAACGATACTTTCCGGAGGTGGGCAGGACTAGGGATGGATTATCTTTCATCAGGAATCCGTTTACGACTGATGTTAATAGTGTTCCAAAGGATCTGCAGGAGGAACTCTTGGATCTGAAAAATGATTTTGTGGTTCAAGACATATACCAGCAGTCTGCCATAGAGAAATTTTGGGCCAGCGTGACCAGGAGTTACCCAAATCTGTCAGCAGATGCAGTCAGATTTCTTTTGCCATTTGCATCAACTTATATGAGAGAGACTGGATTTTCGTGTTTGTTGCACGTTAAGTCCAAACAGAGGAATCGACTTGCAGTGGAAAACGATATTCATTGTGCATTATCAAGTACCACTCCAAACACTGAGAAGCTTGTCAGTGAGAAGAGAATCCAAAAATCTGTTAGTAAGAAATAAATTTCAAACCAAAATGTTCGTTGTCTGCTCTTTTTTATCATGTCAAAAAGGAGGTAGTCCACGAAAATGTTTTGATTGGCCTGGTGGTCCGTGCACTGAAACGAGTTGAGAACTACTGATCTAACTGCATCTACAGTAGGAGTTAAACCAACTTAATTACATTCCAAAGGGTGCAAAATGTTTCATGACCCTGAGCACCCTAGTCTAAGTTTCAGAGGTAGACCAGGCCTAATTTGACTATCAACTTCTCTCCAGACTCTGAGACTATACATATGCAAAGAATGTCTATGTGCAAAGCCATTTTTACTTCTGATGTAATGCTAATAATAGGAACTGGTGATTACAGAAGTTGCAGCTGACAAAATGACTTGGTAAAATTACTATTTTCTCTAGTGTGTAGCCATTGGAAACAACAGCAATGCACTAACACAGGACAAAAATATAGCAGTGACATACCTATGGGGAAAGGAGACCAAGGGCTGGAAAAATTGGTAAAGCATATATGAAGAGAGATCAAATCAAAGATACAGGAAAAACAGAATAAATTAGTAACAGAAATGTAGCCATGTTAGTCTGGTGTAGCTGAAGCAAAATGCAGGACTATGTAGCACTTTAAAGACTAACAGGATGGTTTATTAGATGATGAGCTTTCGTGGGCCAGACCCACTTCCTCAGATCAAATAGTGGAAGAAAATAGCCACAACCATATATACCAAAGGATACAATTAAAAAAATGAACACATATGAAAAGGACAAATCACATTTCAGAACAGAAGGGAGATGCGGGGGGGGGGGCAGAAGGAAGGTGAATGCCAGTGAGTTAATGATATTAGGGGTGGGGAAAGGTAGATGTGTGTGAGCTAATGGTATTAGAGGTGATAATTGGGGAAGCTATCTTTGTAATGGGTAAAGTAGTTGGGGTCTTTGTTCAATCCCCCCCGGAGAGTGTCAAATTTTAGCACGAATGACAGTTCAGAGAATTCCCTTTCAAGTGCAGATGTATGTCATTCATGCTAAAATTCGACACTCTCCAGGGGGATTGAACAAAGACCCCAACTACCTTACCCATTACAAAGATAGCTTCCCCAATTATCACCTCTAATCACCTCTAATTATCACCTGCCCCATTACTAGGGCCATCCTGCTGCCGCCGGGAATTCCAGTCACCTGCCTTCACCAGCCCTGCTTCAGCCAGGGGTTGCCCAGTGGAGGCTAACAGTCACCCCAGATTCGCTGTCACTGGAGGTTTCCTGGGGTTCCTGGCCAAGGCTACCCAGCGGCGGGGAGGAATTCCCTGGCTAAGGCTGAGACTCCCCAGCCACGTGGCCCCACTACTGACAGGGGTTCCCTGGCATGGGCGGGAGATCTCAGGCTGCCACCTGGCCCCATTGATGCTGGGGGTTCCCTGGCTGGGGCTCCCTGGCCACCACCTGGCCCCGTTGATGCTGGGGGTTCCCTGGCTGGGGATGGGGCTCCCTGGCTGGGGGTATCAGGCCAGGGCAGAGGCTCCCCAGACACCACTTGGCCCATCTGGGGCTCCCCTAGCCCATGCGTTGCTCCAGGGCTCTTTAGTCCAGAAAAATCCCTGGCCCTGCCAGACCACAGCTGTTGCTGGACCAGAGAGTCATGGATTTGGGAGATTCAACCTGTGCAGTTATATTGTAGGACTTAAAATAAGTTTGATTATTTGGTGTTATGTAACCTTATACCATGGTGAGTACTACAACTGGAAATTGTGGAACTCACTGAGCTGGGCCATATATGAGTGCGTGGGATTGTAACCTGGCAGATTGTGCTGTTGTTCTTCCATTCAATTGCACCCACAGAAATCATGACTCTAACAACCCCAAATCTGAGTGGTATTTGTGACCCCATGCACCAGGTCACATCACGCAGAGTGGGGAGCCAGACTCAGATCCCGCTCCCAAGACAAAAGCTGCCACTGTGGGATGAGTGCAGGGCGAGCTCACTTTCCAGACACCGCAACCCCCATCCCAGAACCTACACACACATATACAGACACACACGGCGATGCTAAGGAAGAGAGTGCTGCTGTGCTGGTCAGTGCCCTTCTTGACTATGTCCAAGAAGACTTTAGTATCCTGCTCCCTATTGAACTGGGTGCCTCATCCACCTGTGGTGTTCACCACCTCACCTGATTATGCCTGAATAAGCCAATGCCATTGACAACCTTGTAACATGTCTACAGATCATTTTCCCACTTTAAACGCATAAGTTATTTGTATGCCAATAACAGTATGAAACTGAATTTAAAAAGCAGTATCCCACCTGTATAGAGAAACTCTGTTCATCTATTTCATTCTGTCTCACAAGAACATAGGTTGATTTCCCAGAGAAATAGTAGTAGAGTCCATCAAAGGTTTCAAAATGGTATTGACCCCACGTACGGCATATGTTATCCCTTTCAGCACCTGTGTTGTACACTAGGCAGACAAAATGAGAAAAATTTGAATAGCATTAACTTTTTTTTTTTGACCAAACAGTAATGTTTAAAAAACACTGTTGCAGGACACCTGCAACACTCAGAGTGGAAGAGATATGAGCTAACATTTTCAACTCTTTAGTTATGTGTTAGCAAACCCCAAGGCGAGCAGGAAAGCAGGCAGTGGCCAGGAGTTGTGCAACTCCAGCTCTGCTAGTGTACTGGCTGTCCACAGAACAGGGAGTAATGGTGAGCTTTGATGTATTTTGGCAAAGGTCTCCATGTGGCTGTGGAGCCTGTGTATTCTTAACCTCGCCCTGAACAGACTGTACTGCTATACAGATTTTTTTTTCCCTACGCACCTGTCTGGCATCTTGATCCAGTGGCATTAAATCGACTGCAGTCACAGAGCCCTCTGTGCACACATTCACCTCCATTAAAGCACATGAATCCACCTAAGTAAAGACACAAAGCATATTCAAAACTAAGTGTGATAAGAATTTACATTTACAAGGCCCAATTCTACCACTGGATGTAACTTGCATGTGGCCAGCGGGTACTGGCTATGCACCTGAAGGCTGGATGGGCTAACATATTTCAACCTGAAGGGTCCCAAAGAGCTGCACAAACAATATTCATACAGGAATAATATGACTATTTGAATGCATACACCTGTGACGATTTCAGCCAAATGAACACACTAAAATTAGAACATGCCAAAATCACCAGGAATGCATATATTCTGATAACAAAGGCACCCTGAGGTGCTTATACCCATCTATCATTGTAGTATCGGGGAGTCAACACAAGGATGGCAGCATACCTTAGTATCTAAGGGTACGTCTACACTACAGCACTAATTCGAACTAACTTAGTTCGAATTAGTTAATTCGAACTAAGCTAATTCGAACTAACACATCTAGAACTAAAAACTAGTTCGAATTAGCGTTTTGCTAATTCGAACTAGCGCGTCCACACTGATTGGACACAGGGGCGCATTTAAGGGCGGCTGAAACTGGTTCTGGCAGGGCATCAGGTCAGTAATTGCGTTGTGTGGCTGCTGTCTGAGGCTATCTGAGGCTCATGCTTAAAGGGACCCCCCTGGACAGCCGGTTCTCAGCTTTTCCTGCTTGCTTGCCAACCTCGCCGAGGGACAGCAAAGCATTGGTCTCTGTGCCCATCTGTGTCGGTGCTTCCCTTCGGGGATGCAGCCACAGGTGGCAACATGGAGCCAGAGCTCGCCCTGCACCTTCTGGTGCACTTTCTGGACTTGCTGCTGCAAGCCTGCCAGCAATGGCTCGAGGCTGCCTGGCACCACCTGGTGCACGTCAGCCCCCTGCCTCTCCACCTGGCTGCCCTGGGGGCCGTGGAGGAGCCGCGGCGGCGCCTTGGCACCGGCGTGCCCCGCCGCATCTGGCGTCTGGACACCAGCAGCGATTGGTGGGACCGCATCATCCTGGAGTGCTGGGAAGACCGACAGTGGACCCAGAACTTCAGGATGAGGAGGGACACCTTCCTGGGGCTCTGCGTGTGGCTCGCCCCTGCTCTGCGCAGAAGGGACACTTGCATGAGGCCCGCCATCCCCCTCCAGAAGCGGGTGGCCATCGCCCTCTGGAAGCTCTCCACGCCGGACAGCTACCGATCCGTTGGGAGAGGGGAGGGGGAAACCTGGGAGGAGGGAGCTGGAAGGGGAGGGAAGGGAGGAAGGGAAAGGAAAGCTCAGGGGTGGGGGTCCGGCTGCCTCTCCTGTCTCACAACACTGCGGGTCCGGGGGCGTCGGTGGGGAATGGTTGTGAAGGGTGGGGCAGGAGGGACGGGGGGTGTGGAGGAAGCAGGAGCGGGAGCAGGAGGGGGAACAGGAGGGGGAGCAGGGGGTGCAGGAGGGAGAGCCGGAGCAGGAGGAATTGGGAAGCGGTCAAGCAGGCTCTGGAAGAGGCCTCGCAGGGCACGGCCCTGCTCCTCCAGTGCCTCCAAGCTCCTCCGGCGCAGCCTCAGGTCCTCCTGGACCCAGTGCTCCTGGATACGGAGCTGTTTCTCCATGAACCGGAGGTGCCGCCTCTGGTACTCCTCCTGGTTCCTGGCTCTCCTGCTGGCCCGGGTGCGGACGGCTGCTGCAGGCAGGGTGGTGCGCCCTGCAGTCCCAGGTGCTGCGGCTGTGGTGAAACAAGAACAGCGGTCAATTACCCCAGGGGCCCAGGTGTGTGAAACCCAGCTCCCCTCTGCAAGGCCTGGGCCCCTGCAGGATCCCCAGCTGCTGCTCCGTGGTGGGCAAGGCCCAGGCGCACGGTCCCTGGGCTCCCTCTCGCCCCAGCCCCCCGAACACATAAGGGGAGCACGATGGTACTCACATGTGGACGCCTCCCCGGCCTCGGACGACACAGGCGAGCGGCTCTGTGGGGTGCCTCGGGGGTCCCGGGTCGTGGGCAGGCTGCCGGCAGGCTCCTGGCTCTCGGACTCCTCCTTCTCCTCCTCCTCTTCCTCCGTGTCTGGGAGCGGTCCCTCTGCCCCGGGGTCTATCCCGTCCCGGGGGGCAGGGACGGCATGAGCCCCCAGGAGGCGGTCCAGAGCCAGAAAGTGGGGGCACGCCTCCGGGTTGGCCCCTGGCAGGCAGGCCCGGGAGTAGGACTGCCGCAGGTCCTTGATCTTGCAGCGCACCTGCTCCCGGCTGCGCTGATGGCCCCTGGCAGCCAGGCTGGCAGCCATGTGGCCGTAGACAGCCGCGTTCCTGTGGCTAGTGCGGAGATCGTGGACATTGGAGGCTTCCCCCCAAACCTCGATGAGGTCCACGATCTCTGCACTAGACCACGCGGGCGCCCGCCTCTTGCGGCCCCGTGCAGAGTCCTGGGAGCCGCCAGGCTGGTCCCGGGAAGAGGGGGAGGGCTGGGTGTCATCGGGTGGCTGGCTCATGGGTGTCAGCTGCTGGGTGTGCTGGCACTGGTGCTGGCAGCCTTGCAACTGGCACAAACTGTGTAGCCAGCCCGTGGCCCTTTAAGGGCTCCGGGGCCGGGCAGTAGAGTTTGCCTGGTGTTGGCCAGAGTGGCCACCAGGGCAAGCTGGGAAGGGCTAGCCTCCCACTAGTTCGAATTAAGGGTCTACACAGCCCTTAATTCGAACTAGTAAATTCGAACTAGGCTTAATCCTCGTGGAATGAGGATTACCTAGTTCGAACTAAGCGCTCCGTTAGTTCGAATTAAATTCGAACTACCGGAGCGTTAGTATAGCGCCTATGAAAGTTAGTTCGAACTAACTTTGTAGTGTAAACATACCCTAAAAGACCCCTGAATGCTAAAATGAATGAAGAGCTAAGTCAGCCCTGCCAAAATTCAAACTTGTTACTCCATCAAGTCCTGCTGTTTCTAACTTCCAGGCCATTCCTTCTGATAACTTGCAAGGGTACCAGTCACAAATCAATCTTACAAATATAGAACTGAATCAGATGCTTTCATTTCATAGTGATACTCTCCAGCTTTCCAGTGTGAAATATTTCTATCCACAAAGTGCAATGAACCTACAGTATAGAAAGCAGAAACATTTTTATTTGTAATGACGATTTTGTTTTACCCAAAGGAGATCTCTATTGGAATCTTTTGGGACAAATGTCCAATTATTAAGTAATGGAAACACAAGAAACATGCATTTAACTACCTAATTAGCATTTTGAAATGCAAGTTAGGGTGTGGGGGAGGGAGGATAGTTGCATGGGCATTTTGATGGGTTTGTCTGTTTAGTCTGTCTTTATCCTTTAAAGTTTGAGCCTGCTTGAAGGATCACTCTGATTTTTAGTAACTATACGTAACTCCAATTACAAATCTGTCAGTTTTATCTGCACAAGTATACAAAGTAGAAATACAGACTATAGTATCTGGAGAAAAAAAGCTTTACACATAAAAATATATCTATTATTGTCATTTAAAGTCTGGCGTGAAGCAGGCAAGTTGAACTTTGAATAAAGTAACTTCATGTAGGTACAGCATTTGGATTTGGACGTTTTTATTTTATTTTTTTCCTCTAAAATATTTTTTCATAGAAGCTTTTTTGTGCTCACACACAGAGAGAGAGAACTTGTGCAAGTTAGATGTATGGTTTGTTTTTCAAGAATTTTGCTCACACACAATTCTTGAAAAACAAGCTATACATATAGCTCACTTAAGTTCCATACTGAAACACAGTACAAAGTCAAGATTTCACTGGAAATAGATACTCTTTTCTTCTGCATCTAGGGACTATTAATGTTTGAAATTTCAAATCACAATCAATAGCATAGAGTGAAACCATGGGTGGCAATTCATTTCAGGCTTTTGAAAGAGACAGCTGTTATTTAAAGTCTGAACTTTTGCTACACTTAGAAAGATACTAATATGAAGCCCAACCCTGCAAACCCATGTGAAAATAGTGTGATTGGTTTCAATGGGCTTGGGCTTGTGAGTGGGGCTTCAAATATTTGCACTCATGTTTTATGATGCCACGTCATCTTCCATGCATTATGTTTCGTTCCAAATACTGGCATTCACTGCACACAGTTATAAAAAACACAATGACAACCATAAGCACATTCTAAACTATTTTACTAGAATGACTGAATTCAATTTCCTTGAAATTAATTTTAAGGTCACAAATCAGAGTGCTTTGACAAGCTAAGAGAGGAAAATTCACTGGATATATTTGTATTGCTTTATTAAGGCTATCTTTAGCAAGACAGCAAGCTACAGACTTCAGCAAGAGTAATTTACTAGTAAATTTAATTTCAAATGCTGTTTTCCTGCCTAATTTCCTGTCCTCAACTAGAAGTTCCTTGTATTGATATTTTTCAATACCGATTTTATACAAACACCTGCTTTAGCAGGTGCCTAGTTTGTTCAGCCAGCCCTGGAGATCTTCAGTACAAATATCATTATAGAGACGTTGAGCCATATAGTTTTTTCTGCTAAAACTTTAATTGCACCAAGAAAAAATAATCTGAAGTAAAGCATCCTGTGAGAGTGATCCTGTCAAAAGTATCTATAGATTCAACAGTGAACAGAAATTAAGCAATCATGAGATTCTATCATTTACATGTTTTGTTAGTCTTTAAGTTCTACCAGACCATTTGTTGTTTGCTAATTAATGGTCTTTATCTGCCTCTTTTGACTATAGTGTAGGGTATGTCTACACTATAAAGTTAATTTGAAATAACAGCAGTTATTTCGAATTAACTTTAATAGTGTCTACATAGCCAAACCGCTATTTCAAAATAAATTTGAAATAGCAGAGCGCTTATTTCAGATTTGGTAAACCTCATTCTACGAGGAGTAACGCCAAATTTGAAATAGCTATTTTGAATTAAGTGCTGTGTAGACACTTAATTCGAAATAGGGGGCCTCCAGCCCTTCCCAGGGAGCTATGGTGGCCACTCTGGGCACAACCAGGAAAACTTACTCTCCTCTCCCCCAGCCCTGGAGCCATTAAGAGGGTAGACCCTGGCCACAGAGCCTGTGCCAGCTCCAAGCCTGCCAGCCCAGAGCCAGCAGTGGCCCCAAAACATGAGCCAGCAAGCACTGGTAGCCAGCCCTCCACCGCTCCCCAGGAGCAGTCTGCCAGCTCCCAGGAGACTGACAGGGGCTGGAGAAGGCGGGCGCCTTCCTGGTCCAGGGTGGAGATCATGGACCTTATTCAGGTTTGGGGAGGATGCCCCAACTTCCATGATCTCAGCCCTAGACGGAGGAACACAGCCATCTATGGTAGGATAGCTGCCAACCTGGCCACCAAAGGCCACATGCGAACCCAGGAGCAGATTTGCATGAAAGTCAGGTTGGTCCAGAGAGACCCCCAACTCTGAGCTCTGAGCTTCCCCTCCCCCTTCTTCCCCTTGTTTCCCCCTTCCAGCTCCCTCCTCCCAGGTTTCCCCCACCCCTCTCCCACCCTCTCTCTTCCCCTCTCCCACCTCCTTTTCCCAGTCATCCCAGAGGCTCATCCCCCTTCCCCCCCCACCCCATTTTGTTCAATAAACCCAGTTTCTATTTTTGAACATACATGTCTTTTATTTGACATCAGGAACGGGGGCTCGGGAGAGGTAAGTGGAAGCACATGAGGGAGGAATGGGGCACGAGCCCCAGGTGGGGAGGACCGGGGTAGCTCTGAGGGCTCCTGGGGGTGGACGCTCTTCCTCAGGGCATCCTGGATCCTGACAGTCCCCCAATGGACCCCCCGGATGGCAGCCTGCAGCAAGTGCAGCCGGGATGATGGCAATGACCCCACAAGATTCACCGGCATGCCCAGAGGCAGCTCTGGCTTCATGTGGCCGAGTGCTGTGGTGTCCAGAGTGTGGGCACTCAGGGCACTCCAAGACAGGACTGCTTTGCTGTCCCTCATCGAGGTACACCAGCAAGCAGAGAACCTTGAGAACTGTCTGTCCGGGGTGGGAGTAGGATCCCTTTAAACACGGAGCTCAGGTAGCCTCAGGCAGCAGCCCCACACACTAAGTCCTAACCTGATGCCCTGCCGGCACTGGTTCCTGCCAGCCTTAACTTCGGTTCAGGGTCCACTCAGTGTGCACGCGCTATTTCGAAATAGCATTTTGCTATTTCGAAATAATTTTTGTGTATAGATGTGTTATTTTGAATTAGCTTAATTCGAATTAACTATTTCGAATTAAGTTAATTCGAAATAGCACTGTAGTGTAGACATACCCTTAGGTACCTATAGACTACTTGTTTTTCCTATTACATTCCAGCTGGACTTTCCTCTTGATATTTTTTACCCACTGCCTCTTCTTGTTCCCACTTCTCCCATTTTTTTCTCTTCCACCTCCCTCCCTTTACTCCTATTTATTTTCTCTCCCATTTTTTTCTCTTCCACCTCCCTCCCTTTACTCCTATTTATTTTGGTCCTGAATATCTAACACTCTGGTCATCTGAAGAAGTGAGCTGTGCCCACAAAAGCTCATGATACCATCTACATATTTTATTAGTCTTTAGAGTGGCACCAGACTATTTGTTGTTTTTTAAGTTTATCCTGTACAGACTAACTTGGCTACCCCCTGAATTTTCTACACTTTTATAGACATTTTCACGAACTTGTTTGAAGGTTTTTGCTTTATTAAGGTGAGTAAATAATCGTTTTCACAATTATTTAAGTCTGTGTTGATTGTAACAAGCTTTTCCAAGCTGTAAAACCATTTAGAAAGGCCACCTGGAAAACAAAACTAAAAAAAACCCAATTGCTAGTAGGCACCCTATTAAACCACCACTTCTCTCTCAGTCCATAAGAAATCACACTTTTGATACCAAATCAGTGCCACAGCACTGGTTTACTATAATGTTATGTAGAACTGAACTATATTTTCGATCTATTTTGAGATGTTGGCCACTCAAACTGATCAACAGAAGTGGAGAATTTGCATCAATTATATATTGACTCATGGTAGTTCAAACAAACATTTTGCCTAAGTTCACTTTTTTATCTAAAATAGTAAATCACTTCTTTAGAAAATGTGTTCCTGCATACATCATTTAAAGCATTAGTCACTCAACTGTATTGTATACTTCTGTTTTTAGTAAAAGGTTGCTCACTTGGTACTGAGGAATAATCGTGACTCTATAATGAAAAACCTACACCACACAATGCTGCATAATCATATCTAATTATTCTTGATTTTCTGATGTGAGTGCACAATTGGATATTGGAAAGTTCTGACATTTTAATTTTCAGCTTAATAAGGAAGCAGAACTTTTCTGGTCACCTCAGCTCTTATTAGCCTGCATTACTACCAAATTCTGAGATGAAGGGGACAATGCAGAATTAAGAAATTCCCAACAATACTGTATACATTTTGCATTTCTGTAGCCCACTGAAATCCCTTAAACCTTGAGCTTTTCAAACTGTTGCAATTGTACACAGCTGTTAAGACAATGACATGATGAATAATGGACAGTATTTAAAAAGCCATTATTTTAGCACTGGTATTTAATTCTACTCTGTCCTGAGAAGATCTGTACTTTGTGACACTCTTGTGAAAGAAGTTTATTAAATTCATTACTTGATAAAACCTTATTCTATATAAAATTTATTGATTTAACTTTATTATTTGTCGCAACAATCTTGCTTTATTTTATTTTCCATAATTCTGTAATGTAGTTTAAAGTGTCTGACTTCAGAATTAGCCTACATTTTCATTGGCTAAACTAGGAATCCAATAAACTGCAAAAATCTGGATATGGTTAGCCTTATTCTTTACTTTCATTTTATGGCCTTTGGATGTAACTGTCCAGTAATGGTGCAAGTTCTCATTTCTCTCTTGTTCTTTGCATTTTAGCAAATGAAGATGAAAAAGTCTGTCACTCAGGTGCATCTAGTTTTTCTTCTTCAGCTTCTAAGGGTATGTCTACACTACCCCGCTAGTTCGAACTAGCGGGGTAATGTAGGCATACCGCACTTGCAAATGAAGCCCGGGATTTTAATTTCCCGGGCTTCATTTGCATAAGCCAGCCGGCGCCATTTTTAAATGCCGGCTTGTTCGAACCCCGTGCCGCGCGGCTACACGCGGCACGGGCTAGATAGTTCGAACTAGCAAGCCATTCCGAACTATCTGTACGCCTCGTGGAACGAGGTGTACAGATAGTTCGGAATGGCTTGCTAGTTCGAACTATCTAGCCCGTGCCGCGTGTAGCCGCGCGGCACGGGGTTCGAACAAGCCGGCATTTAAAAATGGCGCCGGCCGGCTTATGCAAATGAAGCCCGGGAAATTCAAATCCCGGGCTTCATTTGCAAGTGCGGTATGCCTACATTACCACTCTAGTTCGAACTAGCGGGGTAGTGTAGACATACCCTAAGATGCACAAGAGTAGAATTTTATTTGTTCACACACACCCTCCTCACCTATTGCCCACAAGTCTCCAGTTAACTATAGTCTTTCCCACTCCTGTGGGATAACTAGAGTTCTGCAGGAGCACAGGACAGTTCCTGAACATGCTATATTGCAAGGCCTATATCTTCTATAGCAAAGTTGGCCTAAAATATACAAGTCCAGTGTTCCCTGTAAGCTGGGTGTTTATGTGATCACTCAGGAGAAATTCAAATGCCACCTAGCTGATTATCAGAGCGCCACCAAGGCATGTGCCCTACCAAAAGAAACAAATAAACAAAAACAACACTGGGGTTTTGTTGTTGTTCTTGTTTCTATTGGTAGAGCACATGCCTCAGGGCATATAAAAAAAATGATTCCACACACTGATGGAAAAAATCCACCCGTGTATAGAAAAGCTTAGAGGGAACACTGTTACAAGTCCTTCAGATTCAGCAGCATTTCATAGAGCAGGGAAGTTCTAGTAAATTAAATATAAAAAATGCACTAATCCCATGTTTATGTTCAAAAATTAATTTTATATTAGTGCTAGGCATTCAGAATGTCAGGTTTTTTAACTCAAAACAAAAAATTGCATTGGGTGGAGCAAGCTGATGTCAAACCTCTTTACTTTGTGGTCTCCCTCTATGTGGGACAGACTGTCATCTTGAATCTCAAAGCATAGGAACCTGCTTGGCAGAGTTTGACAGTCTCCCAATTCACCACAGCTTCTTGGGTACAGGCAGTCCCTGGGTTACATCAATCTGACTTACGTCGGATCCCTAGTTACAAATGGGGGGCGCAGCTAGTGCGAGGTGCCTCCCCCACTGTCGCCACCTCCGGCGGCGCGTGGGGCGCTTCCCCCCAGCAGACCAGGGAGATGCGGAGCTAGCGCCCCCCCCCCCCCCCAGCAGACCAGGGAGACGCGGAGCGGCTTTTCTCGTCGCGGAGGACGCGGGTCTGCTGGAGAGAACAAGACACCAGCCAAAAGGGGGCACCCCAGAGCGGAAAAATTAATTTCCTAGGGAACAGCAGGAACAGCAGGCAATGAGACCCATTGTGTTACAGTCCCCACCTTGGGAACAACAGCTCTTTCCCTCTTCAGCACTAGAGCTGCAAGTATCTTGTTAGCGTCACGTGAAATTAACAAGTCCTTTCCAGCCTGGCAGAGGTGAAACTGAAAAATTCCCAGTGGTGTGGGTGGGCAAGAATGGGGAGAAGCAGGACAGAAGGGAAGAGGGGATAAGCCCCAACCCCACACCCTGGCTAGAGCGGAGCAGGGTAAGCCCCGAGAGGATTGGTCTGGTTGCAAAGTGTGTGAGTGGACAATGAGGACCTACCTGTGGCTAAACTCCTGTTCCCAACACAGAATTTTTCTTTAAAATTAATCCTGTGGACAAATTCACACACACACTTCACAGGAAGGGATTTCCATTTTCTGCTCAGCAGAATACAACAACAGCTTTGATTGTATCAATATTTCATTGTGCTCTCCAATGACTATTGATTACACCTAATACCCATTTCACTGAACCATCTGTAGCAAATTCTATTTGGAACAGTAATATGCATTGAATAAACATTTTTTAGTTATAAAAAACAAAGATTCTGACTATTAAATGAATAACTGGGATCTTTTAGGTACCCCGAAAGGAAGATTTGGATATAACATGAAACACTGAAACTTATGATTAATTTTTAATTAAAATATCAACCAAAAAAACCTTCATATCAAAACTGTGTCTACACTGGGCCACTTATTCCGGAAAAGCAGTCGCTTTTCCGGAATAAGCTGCGAGCTGTCTACACTGGCCCCTTGAATTTCCGGAAAAGCAGTGATGATTTACTGTAAAATTGTCAGTGTTTTTCCAGAAAAACTATGCTGCTCCCGCTAGGGCAAAAGTACTTTTTCCGGAAAACTGTTCCGGAAAAGGGCCAGTGTAGACAGCCCAGTAGTCTTTTCCGGAAAAAAGCCCCGATCGCGAAAATGACGATCGGGGCTTTTTTGTGGAAAAGTGCGTCTACATTGGCCACGGACGCTTTTCCAGAAAAAGGGCTTTTCCGGAAAAGCATCCTGCCAATGTAGACACTCTTTTTCCGGAAATACTTATAATGGGAAAACTGTCCCGTTTTAAGCATTTCCGGAAAAAGGTGCCAGTGTAGACGTAGCCTATGTGTTTTTCTTAGAATAAGGAAGTTGTATGAGAATCAGGGTCTTTTCCACCTAACTCCAGCTCCCTGTCCCCCCGCCCCCCCCCAAAATATGTGCCAGTTCCAACTTACATACAAATTCAACTTAAGAACAAACCTACAGTCCCTATCTTATACATAACCCGGGGACTGCCTGTATATGCCTGGCTCAGCGCACCACCCCCTTCCACCTCCACAAAGTCAGAAAGTGAATCAGGATATCTGTTTCGAGTAATGGGGTGAGTTGATCCCCTGACTGGGAGAGAGCCTGGTGGGCCTCAGCTGGTATCGAGGATGGGGATATCCCTTTCCAGAATCAGCAACTTCTCCCACCTCCTTAAGGGTTGCCCCTCCAACCCGGCCAGAAGAAGGGGTCCTGGACCACTGGATGGAGGAGTCCCACTATGTCCACCAACAATGCCCCAAGAGAGTTCCAATTCCGGGGTAAGCCATGGTTGGAGGCAGACCAACCACCAGGGGCTCTTTGCATTTCCCTGCTGTTAAAGAAACTTCCTTGTGGAGGGTAGGCCTTCACATCCCCATGCATGAACAGTAACATGACAGTACCCTGAGTTGGGCCACAGTTAAACACCGCTGTACTTTGTACCAGTGTCTGGGCACAGCCTGAAACTACTACTCCCATCACTTCTCTTCCATTTATCCACAGCGGAAAGGTTAGCTTTGCTGGGCCCCAGGGTGTGCTCATACTTGCAAAGTCCCAAAGTTACATTCCATGTATGGACCAGTGCTCAGAATGGCCATACATGAAACACCAGCCCTGATCACAGTACCATTTGGGGTACCTGGACAGTCTGAGCATGATTGGTCTCCCCCAAGTTCTGGGCCAGGCAAGGGCCCTGGATGGCCTCGAAGGTGGCAGTGATCTCCCAAACTGCAGTGCAGGTAAACAGTTCGGGCCAGGCAAGGGCCCTGGATGGCCTCGAAGGTGGCAGTGATCTCCCAAACTGCAGTGCAGGTAAACAGTTCTAAGATTCCTGGTTTGGGAAACCCTGGGAACTTGGAATGCTCAAGCTCTCCAGAGCTCTGGTAAGATTGGAAAGATGCCAACATCTCTTATGAAACACGGATTCTTGGGCAGTTTCATCCATCAGAGACATGAGGATTTTGGTTCCAGCCAACCCTGAAAGGGGTATTATTTTGGCAGCTAGGTAGTTCTTGGCAGTCTTGGTAACTAGTCTTGGTAGCTAGGTAGGTCTCCAGGAGCTGTATGGCCTCTATCGTAATGTCAGGCTGATTCTGTAACACCCCCGGGAGGTACCGCTCCCTGCCAGAAGCACTGCCAGAATATTTCCTCTGACATATCTAGGGTGTCGAAGATCATTGCTCCTGGGCAGTGGTGGACTTCAAAGGGCAGTATGCAGTCTGTACTACTCCAGTTAAATGCGGGGCCAGAACTGCAGCTCAGTGGCCCTGAGACCAATTCAAGCATCTCTAAGGGTAGGTCTAGACTACAAGCCTCTTTCAAAAGACAGCGTCTAGCCTACAAACAGATTTAGAGAGTCTAGACACTCTTTTTCGAAAAAGCAGTTTGCATTCAATAACGTCTTTTTCGAAAGATTTACTTTAGAAAGAACGCGGTTGCAGTCTAGACGCAGGTGAAGTTTTTTCGAAAAAAGGTTACTTTTTTCGGAACCCCCCCTGTAGTCTGGACACACCCTTAAAGCCTAGGGATCATGAGGCCCCATTTTGGCAAGCTGGAGAGGGGCAGGGTTAGGCAGCTCTGCTGGAGCAGTGAGTCACAAAAGGGAGGCCACCTGCTGGACCAGATGTTGCTGGGCTGCAAATTTGCAAACTAGCTGCTACTGCTGCATGGCCATCTGCTGCAGAAGTTGCTGCTGTTGCTCTTGGTGGATATTTTGCTCAACCATCCATTTCAGCAGCTGTT
This sequence comes from Pelodiscus sinensis, assembly GCF_052426305.1. Classification (NCBI taxonomy): domain Eukaryota; kingdom Metazoa; phylum Chordata; order Testudines; family Trionychidae; genus Pelodiscus; species Pelodiscus sinensis. The sequence continues at coordinate 113,001,750 of NC_143056.1, read as the reverse complement.
CAATCTCCACTCAAAAGTTTGTCCTAGGGGTTTCTTCACCTTATCTCTCTCTTTGTTGTTGTTTTAATTCCCTTCAGCACGGACTAGGGTGATTCCTGCTTTCTCCACCACTGTGACACCTTCAGTGTCCATGCAGCCTAGTGGCTAGGTCGTTGGTTAGGGGCTGAAGGGGGACCTGCCCCTCCTTTTCTCCCAGCCCTGGCTCAGTGTCCTGAGTTGCTCACACCCCTAAACAGGGGAGATGGGTCTTGCCCCAGCCATGAGGATGGTCCTGAACCATTCCTTATATAAATACTTTAATTTGGGGGTGGCCTTGCTAGTTCACTTCCGCACAGTGGGGAAAATCTCTTTGCCTCCAGTAGCTGTGTAAGCAGGCAAGTTGCATTGGTGCCTTCAGGCAGGCACACAGAGAGTGCCTGCCCCTTTACCAGTCAGCCCCTAACTGAACAAGGCTCCCTTCTTTTCTCCCACTCTAGGCCTGGCACTGGCTGCAGGTTTAATGGGGCGGCGCTAGCTGAAAAGCTTTTATTTAACCATCGCTGTGCCTGGAAGACATCTCTCTGCTCCTTCACACTTGTGTTAAAAACTACAACCTGCCTATTCTTCATTGGAGCCTGCCTTGATAACGCTGTTTACCCAAATGACAGACACTGAAGTGGGTGTAGCTGGCATATGAGCAGCAACACTGTCGAGCCATACTTGAATTAATGAGTACACAGGGAGGTATATCTCATGAGATTTTACTTTGTATTGGTAAAGAACACATTTTTTTCCTAGTGAAGATGCACCTTCTATGTGTTTTAACTGCACAAGTATAATACAGGTGATCACCACCATCCTAAAGTCTGTCAAAATCTGCAGCCAAAAACTACCATCTTTTTTCACTTGGGGTTTTAGTTAAAATTCCCTAATCACATCAACAACTCATTTATCATTCCTGATCATTTGAGTAAATATTTTTCACCCACGTTTTGGGTTTTGGAATAGAAAAAAAATATCTGTTGTATTGACACCACAGTCACTCCCCTGTGTATGGATTATAGTTTTGGTTTCCCAGTTTCCTCCCCTAATTTATAGTCCCTGCATCTGTCTTATTTTTTTAGTCATGTTCTCGAGTAGCCTCAGTCTGTCATTCTTTATCAAGCTGCATAAGAGGGTTGGTCCAGTGTTTTTCTGAACGAAAAGGAATATTCAGGGTACAATTGCTACACCACTACGCTTCCAGGCAGTTCTGAGGCTGCTTACTTATATTTCCAGATAGCTGATGTCTTCTAATCCCAATCCTTCTTTCAATACCAACACCAAGACCCTTATAAGAAGAAATATTAGTGTTTATTTGATCATCTTCATGTTTAGTGTATTAGTGTACTATTCTCTGTTGTCTTATTATAGTTCAACTTTTAAAAACAAGGGTTTTCTTTAATACAAATCACTTTTGATTTCTAGCCTAGTTCTTATTTTTGTGACTACTCCATACAGGACCAGGGGCCATACCCCTAATTATTGGGATTGCCAGAACTTGATTTTTTTTATGGTTTTAAATATTTTGAACGTGTTATTCAGTTTTTAAATTTATTTAAATTTTCACAGTTGTATGAAATTATGGGGGATCAGATAATTAATTATGTAGATGTTGAGATTCAAAAAATTAAAGCTTTAGCTGTCAAAATGTAAATCACTTTTTAGTCTGAAATCAAACCATTTCTCAAACAGCATTTTTCTTACTATGCCAACCTGTACATTTTGATCAATGGAAATATTTTGTCAGATTGTGTGCAGACAGTGAAATTGATGCTTACTGATATTTACCAGTAAGAGTTACCTTGCACCTAGAAATCAGGTCAGAACCCATTACGGTAAGTGCTATAGAAACATTTGTTCCATTTTTTTGTTTTAATTCCCTGTCTAAGATTTAATACTCATATCAAACTATTTCATGAGTTATCCATTACTCTTCTTAGTCAAAAAGAAAAGTAGCTTACTGGGTGGTTCACATTTCATACTACGAAATCGTCTTTCCCAGGATGAGGATGTTGAAGTAGATGAAGAGATAGAAACTGAAGTTCCAGGCTCCTTTACAAAAAACAAGGAAAAAACTCATTTAAGCAATTATATTATTGTTTGGTCAAGCTATTTTTCATCGCTTAAAATCCATTAGTAAATTCTGGCCTTTTTTAATAGGATTCATATGTAGATAATGATGCTGAGTAATCAAATAGATTAGGGCCATTATGTCATCTACTTTTTAGCAGGGTTAAAGGATTTTAAATAGATTGGAACAAAGGTTTCTTATAAAAGAACCCAGAGCACATTATGTTCAGTTATTATTCTAGTTAAAAACAAAAATAAGAAGACATAGCTTACAGCTTCCAAAATACCAATGTGAGCTCCAGAAACTATATTCACACACTCCTCCTTTCCCCTTTTCCTAGCAGTTTACAGCCTCTGCATTCTAATGTTTTTATATAACAAAGGCATTTACTGCAAATGTTTTCCTTATTTGGAAATTCTGATCACCAAATGAGAAAGCACAAGAAAGGAAAACCTACAAATTTACTTGTGCAAAATCCTTAGCCACTGCATGTGTGCTGAACTCCTAAAATAAAATAATCCTTAATAACAGAATATAGTTATGCAAGGTCTTTTCTTAAGATAAACATGTATTCCAGTCTAAAGGTCATGGCCTGATCTAAAATCCACTGAAGTTAATGGGAGCCTTTCAATCAACTTCAGTAAACTCTGGGTCTAGCCCTAAAGGTATCTCATCGTCTCTGTCTCTCTCTGTAAATTTGTGGTCAGGTTCTCTTCTTGTGTTCTCTTTTTCCTGAATACTTCTGCAGTCATTTCTACTGGGCAGCTAATCTTTCTATATTATCTTGGTTTCCCCTCAGTCTATGTTTTCAGTGTTACTATGAGTTAGATACCTCTAGATTCTGTATCCTTCCTTTTCTCAATAAATTACCTTTCTGGCTCCCATTGATACTAGTCCATTTCACATGTATTCTTCTTTGATGGAATTCCCATTGCTCCACATTTTTCTTACTTTTAGATTTCTTGTAATATTTTTTGCATTATTTCAATATTAATCTCTTCAATTTCTTTCTTCCCCCAGATTGCATTCTGTCCTCTCATCAAGTAACTTAACCATTGATACCCCTGGCTCCCAACTTCCATAGTGGACATCTGTATCACATAACCTTGAATTTGAAATGGAGTTGGTCTAGTCCTAGTCTAACAATAGAAGCTTGTGCCAGCACTTTAAAAACAGTTTAGGATCACAGTCTAACCTTTCAGCCCTGGCCTTCTTTAATCTAACAGTCTCCAGAAAAGTTAAAGAGGCAACATTATTTAGGACCAAAGCAGTTGCAACTACAGTCATATATTATGCATTTAAATTTTCATAACTTCTTGCAAATGCAAAGTCTTGAAGATGTACAGGCAAATATAATCTGCATATATTGTGGTTTAGTATTTGCCCAATTTATAGGGAAAATCAAAACTAATATTTTTGTATATATAAATATGAAAAATGCAGATACAGTTTTATCTATTTGTATTTGAAGATGTGGCTTCTAGTGTCTAGATTCCAATGTAATATATGGTTAACAAAGGACTGTCTATATCAGGAGAACCGGGCCCAGGGGCCACGTACGGCCCCCAGCTTGACTTGGTTCTGGCCCCCAAGTCTCAGGGTCCTGTCCCCCACGCAGTATAGGGGAGCCAGTACTGGCACTCCAGCCTCCTCCCTCCCCCCACACACTGCCCCACTGCAGGGCTGATGAACACAAACATCTACTAGCATGGGCCCTCCTAAGCTCTGCTGTGCGAGAGGAATGTGGGGAGTGTCTTTCTCCTTCTCAGTCAGGGGCTACATCTCTGAGGGGTTTTTTTCCTCATTTGTGCGCATCTCCGTACTGATTTTTCTGTGGGTGAGTGGCTTTTGACCCAAAAAAGGTTCCCCGCCCCTGGTCTATATTAAATGGGACTGTCAGATAACATAATAACAGATGCAGTATCAGTGCCTGTAATACAATAAAACTAGATAGCCATCTTCAGAAATATTATTTAAAAACTAATTTTCTGTAGAACTTTGTAAAAGAAACAAGATTCAAAATGACCAATTTTTTTTCTATTTTCTACTGCAACCCAGTACAAATATGGACTGTTTTCATATCAGCTCTTGTAGAAAGTGTGCTTTAATGCACCCAGGGCCATTAGATTTTTTCAAAATTTTATGAAATACATAGAGCATCAATCCCTGTAAAATGTATCAAACACTACATTTCAAGGCAGATGTGAGCACCAAACAAAGGCATTCACCAAACAGAAAATTTTCTAAAATAGGAAGTCACTTCTGCCTTGACTGCAAGCAGTTAAGAGTAATACAGAAGGAAGGACAGTAACAGCATAGAACGATGATCAAGGATTTTTAAAGTCATTAAGAGTTTCATCACCCCCCCCTTGTTCAAAGTATCAAACTGCAACCACTAACAAAAGAGTAGAACTTCTTAGACAAATAAGAATTCAAGTGATTATTTTTATTTCATAATTCAAGTGATTATTTTTATTTCACAAAGTGCCAGTTATGTTTCAGAGTTATGTGCTCTTCTGTAATATAAAAATGTAGCTCATCATTCATTTGACATAAAGTTACCTGGTATGTCTTAACAATTTCCAGTTTCTTTGTTCCAGTACTAACAGGAAGTAACACTAGTTAACATTTTTCACATTGGTTCATCAAAACCAGAAATTAATTATATTTATAAGTGTCCTCTCCATCAGAGTCAGAGTCAGATCCAGCTACATTTATCTCTTGAAACTTTAATTTGGTCTTTGTCTTAAAAGATTATTTTGAAAAGGAATGTATTCTAAATACAGGCAGTCCCCAAGTTACATACAAGATAGGGACTGTAGGTTTGTTCTTAAGTTGAATCTGTATGTAAGTCAGAACTGGCATCAGCCGCTGCTGAAACTGATCAGTTTCAACCACGGCTGAATCTGGATGCCAGTTCTGACTTACATACAGATTCAACTTAAGAAACCCAGGCGTCCCCAAGTCAGTTGCTGCTGAAACTGATCAGTGACTGATTCCAGGAAGGCTGGGGCAGAGCAACTCTGCCTCGGGCTTCCTGTAGTCAGCCGCTGGTCAGTTTCAGCAGCGGCTGACTTGGGGACGCCTGGGGCAGAGCACCCCAGCTGCTCTGCCCCAGGCGTCCTGATTCAGCCGCTGCTGAAACTGACCAGCAGCGGCTGAATCAGGACGCCTGGGGCAGAGCAGCTGGGGTGCTGCCGGGTTGGTCCGGAGCGGCGCTGCGGGACCAACCTGGCAGCCCCCAGCTGCTCTACCCCAGGGGTAGGCAAGAAAAGCCTGGTCTGCTGGGGGGGGGCACTAGCTGCTCCCCCCCCCCAGCAGACCAGGGAGACAGGAGCAAAGCCACGGAGCACGCCCGCAGTGGGACAGCCCAAGCGCGCCTGGGCTGTCCTGCTGCGGGCATGCTCCAAGGCTTTGCTCCTGTCCCCCTGGTCTGCTGGGGGGGTCCAGCAAAGCCGCCTGGGCGCCTTTGCTCGGGTGTCCCTGGTCTGCTGGGGAGAGGGGGTCCAGCGGCTTTTCTGGACCACCCCCAGCAGACCAGGGGGACAGGAGCAAAGCCGCCCAGGCGGCGGGAGTCCCGCTGCCTGGGCGGCTTTGCTCCGGGGCAAACGAGCAAAGCCGCCCAGGCAGCGGGAATCCCGCCGCCTGGGCGGCTTTGCTCGGGTGTCCCTGGTCTGCTGGGGGGGTCCAGCGGCTTTGCTGGACCCCCCCCCCCAGCAGACCAGGGAGACCGGGAGAAGCTTTTCTCACCCCGGAGGACACGGGTGGCGACCCGCCGCCCGTGAGCTCCGGGGCGAGAAAAGCCCCGTTTGTAAGTGCGGATCTGACATAAGTCAGATCCTCGTAAGTCTGGGACTGCCTGTACACATTACCACCCTAAACACTTGTATTCTATTCACTCATTTATTCTAGATCAAAAGAACAATCTGAAATAGCAGTTCTTGCAGTTTTCTCATTTCCGTAATCTTTTTACATGTAAATATGGCACGATTTTAATAAGAGAAAACTACTATGCATATTACTCATGTTGTCAGCTTGTGTATAATCTGTCTGGAAGCTATATTTAATATGTGTTGTCAACTTTGGAAAAATTATATTATTCATTAATGTAATGAAAAATAGTGACTGGGCATCAAAATGGCATTCTGTGTTGATGAATGCAAAGTAAAGAACATTGTAAAACATAATCTTAATAATATATACTAAATTATGGGGTCTAAATTAGTTGTTAGCAGTCAAGAAAGAGATGTTGGCATCATGGTGGATAGTTCTCTGAAAACATCTGCTCAATGTGCAATAGCAGTAAAAAAAAAAAGTTAGTCACCTGTAGAAACCGTTTCATATTTAGCTAGAAGCCATTCTGTATAACAAAAGCCATTTCAGTTTCTTGTGTCTGCACGTATACTAGAGAGAGTGAACTGGCCTTCACCGAGGTGGGGAGAGGCCAGAAGGATGCGCTGTTGGAATGTGTTAATGAACTATTTTGAGCTGAAGCTCGAACTCCCTCTAAACCTGTTTCTTCCTCTGCTGATAATAGTTCCTCTTTGAAGTTTGCTTTGATTTCTTGCCCTGACGTCAGACTTGTTTGGTTAAGGGTATAAAATACTAGGATTGATTGTATTAGCCAGCCTCACTGGGCCCAGCTCTGCTGGGACCACATTTGGCTCACTTTGCTTTTATTGGCCAATAAAACTGTCTGTTTAGCTGCATAAACTGAGTGAGGCTTTTGCCTCGACAAACCTTAGGAACCACTAGGAAAGAGAGAGATAAGACAGAAAATATGAGAATGCAACTATAAAAATCCATGATATGGTCGAACAGGATATAGCTTGAACACTACATGCAGTTTTGGTCACCCCATCTCAAAAGGGATATCTCGGGATTGGAAACAAAGAAGGGAAACAGAAAGAATCATGGTTATAGAACAGAATCCATATGAGGAGAGATATAAAAGATGAGGAGTGCTCAACTCAGAAAAGAGACAACTTGGACAGGTTATGATAGAGATCTATAAAATCATGAATGGTGTGAAGAAAGTGGATATGAAGAGTTGTTATTCCTTCATATAACACAAGTACCGGGGATCTCCCAGTGAAATTAATAGGCAGCCAATGTAAAACAAATATAAATCAGTACTTCTTCACACAAGGCAAAGTCAATCTGTGGAGCTTGTTGCCAGAGGATGTACGAAGGCCCAAACATATATCTGGTTTCAAAAAAAGAACAAGAGAAGTTCATAGAGGATAGGTCCACTAATGGCTACTTGCCGAAATGGTCAGGGGTGCAAACCCCATGCTTTGGATATTCCTAGAGAGCTCACTGCCAGAAACTGGACTTGATGACAGACGATGGATCGCTCATTTAATTGCCCTGTTCTGTTCATTTCCTGTCCAAGCATCTGGTAACAGCCAGTGTTGGCAGGAAAGATACTGGGCTACACGGATCATTGGTCTGATCCAATATGGCCATTCTTATATTCTTAAATATATTTAATTAAATCAAAACAAATATGCCCACATAAAATGACATTAAAATTTGGTGAACTTTATTATTTACAATGTCTCATGCTTAAGAATTTTAAAGTTCAAATCCTTTTAACTGTTTTGTAACATAGTTTTAGAAGACTCAAAAGAAAATGACTACTGTTTTTATCACAAGTTAATCAGTGCTTCTATTTCAATAATTAAATGCTTACTGTAAATAACTTTTTAAAATATACCAAATATATACAGTATTTCCCACAAAAAGTTGAACTGGATGACTTAGGATCAGTAGTTGTCACAGAAGGCAACAAAGAGCCAGTTACTGTTTCCTTTCTTTGTAAAGAAAGCCTTTGACTTTATCTGTGTTTGACTTAATTACCTGTTTGTGGTTGTGTAGCATATTTCTCTCTCCACTGAACTTTTCCAGAAACAAACAGTGGAGAGAAAGAGGAAACAGAACCATATTCTCTTCTGGGAACCTGATTAAAGGGTGAAAAAGGGGAATTTTTCCCCCTAATCAAAGACAAAAGGATATGTAAAGTAATAAGGGAAATTGCACTTCAGCAGTAAGCTAACAGAATATTATTCTGTTGCCAGAGTAAAATACATACAAAAATCAGTATTGATTTATTAAAATCTAATTGTGTTAGCTCCTAGCTTGTATTTAATATTGCTATTAGCTAACATAACTGTTTTACATTAGTAACAAAGGGCCCAGATCCACCCATTCTGGGACACAGCTCAATTCCCACTGAACTGAGCACACTCTGCACCCTATAAGCTTATGTTCTAAAGGCTGAAGGAGCCCATTTTCCCCAGAAATTCTAAATGTGTCCAATAGTTATTAATAAAAGGTTTTAACTGCCGTTTATCTTTTTCTCTTGGTTCAATTATTAACATTCTGCTGTTATGGCTGCAACAGAGAAAGAGACTTTTCATGCTGCTAGAAATGTTTCAAGTACAAAAGGAAAGTCTATAGACTCCAGATTTGAGCTAAATTAACTTTAGTTTAATTGTGCTTATATTTTGTGTTTGATATCTATGTTTATCAGTCTTCTTAAAATTAATCAAATACGAGAAAACGTTTCAAGTGTACTGACTGATGGCACCTTAGCGAATAAAGTATTACACAGAATTCAAAGTATATATACGTTTTCTAAGGCTAGCCTCATTTGATATATGATAATACTCTTCCCTATGCAGTGCTCATTAATAGAATCCTGCAAATTTGCATATATTCGCTTTATATTTGTGAATATCTGGATCTGCAGATATGGATTTTTTTTTTTGTGGATGTGGATATAAATTTTGTAGCTAGAACCCTGCAAATTTTAAGATATCCACTTTATATTCACAGTTATCTGCAACCACAGATGTGCATACGGATATCCAAGGATTTTTGCAGATGCTGATGTGGATACCAAATTAGCATCCAAGCAGGGCTCTACTCATTAATCCTTGAAGCACTGACTTGTATGAAATATTGCGAAAGACCATCAATTAAATATGCTCAGTGGAAGAATCATAAAGTGTGATTTTTGAGCACACATTATTGATTCCGTTTTTAAAAACCAATATTCATCTACAGCTCCCATTAATTTCCACCTTATAAAATCTTTGTCTTTCTAGCTAGCTATGTCAAACTATGTGCTAAAGGACTACAGCAGAATTTCCCATCATTCCAGATTAGAAACACAACCAGAAATAGTGCTGTTAAACACCATTTTAAGGATTTCTTACATTTAAGCATTAGTCCATGTACCTGTTCTTTCTAATACTGTTTGTGCATTTCTTTCCCTTCTCCCCCATCAACCCATCTTTCAATAAACCACAAAAAGGACCAAAGAGTAATAAATATTGTTATAGACAATCAGAGCTTACTACAGGCCAACTTTTCCAGTATAGTTGGCTGTCACAGTCGGACCAGAAAACTGAGTGTGTATCCCACATCAGGACACTTTTATAAGAAGGCAGGATGGAAAAGAAGCACTGCCCAAGCTCACAGTGAGTGGACTCCTTCCTCTTACATCTCCATAGCTATTCTCGGCCTGAGCAGCACCTGTGCACCAGCATGCACAGAAGGTCTCCCCCAGGTGAGTGGCTGCGCCTCACCTACCTCCCTTGCTGGTGCAGTGGGATCTCCTTTCCGCAGTCCTGCACTGCTGCCGTTCCTGGGGAAGAGAAGAACAAGGCTGGGTCTGTTCGGCCCAGGTAATCTGCACCTTCACTACTCATGCATAACACAGCACTTCAAACCTACAGGGCAGCAGTAGCTGTTCTCAAGCTCCAAAAGCTACTCCGGGGGGATTACACCAACGTCACTCACACTGCGCCCACCGCCAGCTTCTACAGGTGCTGCAGCCACAGGCCTGGCCCACGTAAGCCACTGAGCCCACCATGTCACTCACAGGAATTTAGGCTGCTCAGCACTTCCCTTATTAAGAACAGCTGTACAGCGTGAGGAGTGCACAGGGCAAGGAACAAGAGTGCTGGGACAATCTGTCTAGTGGGAACTGCTGAGAGCCACTGAACCAAACTGTAAACCCTGAATATGATGGACACCACTTCAGTCTAGGGGTACTGCAGCCCACTCCCCTCCCCCACCTCTACGTTTGCTCCAGCTACGCTGTTCCCTGAACAAGGGTCTCCTTCTCTAGGAGCTTTTGTAACCCTACCCCCCCCCCCCCCCGCAGTGCAAGAAGGGGGTTTCCCATCTGCTCTTCAGAGCAGGCTCCCACTGTCCATGCAGGGGCGGGGGTCGAAGCCAGAGGCAGGAAGGGAGGTTGCAATAGGAGCCCCCTGAAGCTGCTCGGGTGGGCGCAAGGGAAAAGACACCCAGGTTGGGCGCCCAGCGCCCTGGGCGGGAGATGATAAGGAGTCTCTTACCTGGGACGCAGGGGGTCCCCGCCCGGCGCCAGCTGCGCCCCTGCGCTCCATGCGGACAAGGCTGTAAGACAGTAGCCGGGGTCAGCTAGAGCGCGGCATCCTCCCGCCCCACAGCAGACGCACCGGCTCCCCCCGAACTACCGCCCCCTTTGCACCTGTTGCGCCTTCCCGCAGGGCCGCGTGCGCCCGGGGCTGCCCTGCCGCGCCTCCCCCGCGGAAAGACAGCCCGCCGCGCGCTAAAGTCGGGGATACCCGCGGAGCGCCCCTCCCCGCCTGAGGCGCAGCTCACCTAGGCAGAGCCAGGCACAGGCGAGCGAAGCGCAGAGAAGCCACTTAGGCTGGCCGCGGGGCTCCATCCGGGCGGGCTGAGCGGGAGGCTGCGCTGCAAGGCAGGTCGGTCCGCCGGCTCCCTACCTGCACATCGCAGCGCGCCCGAGCGCACGGCCGGGCGGAGGAAAGCGCGGGGCTGACAGACTCCCGCCTTCGCTCTCCCCACCACTGCTCCCTTCTCCAAGGCTCAACCTCGCTCAGCTGCCCCCCAGGCCTGGGCCGCTGGGGCTCCTCCCCTCATCAGCATAATCCCGCCGCTATCAAAGACCCCCCAATTGGTCCCACCCCCTTCGTCGAATCACTTGATACCTCAAGGGCACGTCTAACCCGTACAGTGACTTGGGAGTCTAGCCTCATCCCTTGTCAGTGCACCCAAACTAAACTGGCCTTGTTTACCAGGAAAACCACCTGATTGTTTTTTCCTAACTACCAGCCAGACAAACACAACCAAGGGCTTGAAAATATTTGTTCTGTCTTGCGAAGTCCCAGAAATAAAGAGTCTGCCACTAACATTTGAGTATGGAGGAAGAGCTCGTTCTCACACAACAGCATTGGCTTTACAGTCCTACACCTGGACTAGAACATTTAGTTTTGCTACCAAGGTCAGCAGATAAGATTCCAAACTATTCTAGAAGGGTTGGAAGGGACTTCTAGAGGTCATCTAATGGTGATGAGGTTACATTGCAATATTAAGTACACATTGGGGTGGCTATAGTTTTGGCATCTTCTTCATAATTTAAATCAAATAGACATAAAACAACTCTGTTGAGAAAAAAAAATATTTTATGTATTTCTGTGACCATAACTGCACTGCAGGTAAAGATTCAAAGAAAGGCAACAAAGTTGATCTAGACTAGCATGTGGGATGGCTTCCATATGAAGGGAGACTAAAAACACTAAGGCTGTTTTGGCTTAGAGGAGGGACAGCAAAGGGGAAATATGGTAAGAGGTCTGTTAAATCAGGAATGGTGTGGAAAAAATGAATAGAGCAGTGTTAGACAAAATTGATAGCCAGCAATGTTTAACAAGAAAACGAGGAAGTGCTAAATCACATGGCTCAAATTAACCTGTGGAACTCATTGGCACAGGATGTTGATGGTCTAACATGTAATTGTGTTTAAAAAAAAAGAATTAACGTGCATGGAAGATAGGTTTCACGAGGCATAAGGGATCGGTCGGCAAAGGCTTTCCTTGTCGACCGATCTCCGTCTTGGCAGTCGGTTTGTGCCGACAAACAGCTGAGCCGGCACAACGCGACGGCCATTTTTATTCTAATGAAGCAGGGGATATTTAAATCCTTGCTTAATTGACTATGTCGGTATGTCTAATTTACACGCCTTTGTCAGCAGAGGCATGTAGTGTAGACATACCCATAATGGCTATTCGCCATAATGGTCAGAAATACAACACCACATTCAAGGCAACCTTAAACCAGTGGTTTCCAAATACCGGGCTGCGGACTGCTGACTGCCGGGCTTGGCACACTACCAGGCCATGCCTATGGGGCTGTTCACGGCTGCTCTGGGGCTGAAGCTGGCTGCTGTGTGGCATCTCAGGAGACTGGGGTGTACCGGGTGGCTGCTACAGCTGAAGCCAGCTGTTCGTGGCAGTTCTGGGGGCTAAGGCTCAGGTTAACCCCAGCCCTTTGAGCTGACACACAGCAGCTGGCTTCAACTCCAGCAACCGCTGGAAGCCAGCTGTTTGAGGCAGCTGTAGGGCTGAAGCCAGCTGCTGTGCACCTGGCAGGCAGCTGCTTCAGCTGAAGCCAACTGTTCACAGCAGCTTTAGAGACCTGGGCTGTAAATTTCAAAGACATATGCAAAAAGATGCAGCAGCAGCAGAAGTCCCATTAAATAAAGTGTGTGAGTACAATGTTTAATTTATGCTATTATTAATCAGCATGTCAATTATCAATAATATTATGTCGTATATTTTCAGTCATACAAATGGGCATTCTTATTTGGCTCTTTGTTGACCAATTGTTCTGAATTTTGATGTAGTTTGGCTCTTTGGTTTGAAAAGGTTGCAGACCCTGCTGAATGGGATGGTGCCAAAATTTCAGGTGGGTTAATAGCTTTTAGACTGCTTTTGAATACTGGAACAAAAAGCCCTAGCTCATGTCATCTGCTTGATTACAGTTCAAACAAAGTTTACGTAGGTGTTAATGGCTTAAGATAAGAAAGGAAAGGATTTTTTAATGGAATTTTTTTAGTGTTGAAGATATCTGCAAACTCTGATCTTAATAACTGTATGCAAATATGCAAATGCAATGTTACCAGTCCACCAAAAGTTTGTGAATGGGTTTGCCGGTCCGTGGTATAAAAAAGGTTGGGAACCGCTGCCTTAAACCACTGACTTCCAGAAGCTAGAAGGAGAAGAAAATGATAGATCATTCCAGTTGCCTTTTTCAGTACATTCCTTCTGCAGCTCTGATATTGCAGTATGATATTGCATATTGTCAGGAGACAAGATACTGGACTAGATGGAAAATTAGTCTGAAATATGACAGTTCTTATGTTCTGAAGAATGTTTCCATCTTCTATATATGTTATTTAAAAACATTATAGGGTGCTTTGATTCTAGCAGTACAGAGAGAGATTTCACGAAATCTTTTCTGAAACTTCTTTTGTATAAACAATATCAAAGTGTGAGTACAGTCTAGTGGTCAAAAAGGACTCAAAGTCCAGTTGTATGGATTCTTTTCTCATTCTGCTGTACAGTTACTCTAATGACATCGTGTAGGGCCTGATTTTGCACCTGATTTCATAGCAGGGGCCTGGCTACTAAAAGTTCATTGCAAGAATTGAGGCTTTTAGGGCTCATACTTACTCCTATTGAAATCAATGATATTTTTGCCACCGGTTTTAATAGGAACAAGAGCAGGCCCTTAGTTATTCCTTCCAGGATCCAAGGGACTATGAAGTTTAAATCAATGAATACCTGCATAGGTGCTGGATCTAGAAGTGGGGGAAGGGTGAGGGGAGGGAGCTGCAACACCCTCTGGCTTGAATGGTTTACATTATATACAAGGTTTAAAGTTTGATTCAATGGCTCTTGCCATGCTCCACCCCAAAGCAATACACACTAAATATCTATAGAACACATCAAGATTCTCCGATCTGGCACTAGAGATGCAAGGTACTAGAGAAGTGGAAAGTATTGTTAAAGACAAACACATAGAAATATTGAACACTTCCTTGTTTTGAGCTATCAAGCCCCTGATAATCATTTTAATTCCTTATGTGCACATTCAAGGGTTTCTATGGACTTTTGAAATTAGTAAAAACTTCCAATTAGCTATAGATATCCAACAGCAGGAACAAAAACAACTGAACAACCACCAAAATCCACTCCGATATACCATACATGTTTATAAATGTATACTCTACATATAATCATGAGCAATGATGGACCAAACCTACAGCCGGACTATATGCAAAATTTCTGGGACAAGAATTTTGCAGACAAATTGCAGGAGCCCTAATTAAACAAAAGGCCACAATTAAACAAAAGCCTTGCACTGTGCCCTAATACTAACCAAAATAAAAGGCAAAACAGAGTAAGTTACAAGAAGATAAAACCTTAAATCTTACTTGGAAGGATGCCAGCATTGTCCTCTGGCAAACAGTGGGAAATGCATTCCAGAATCATTAAGAATGGTGACTGAATGATGGCATTTCTGCTATCCATCCTTTCTGGTCAACAGTTCTGTTCCTACTGATGTCAGGTGCCATAGGTAAAGGCAAGTACCGTACAAATAGATGAACACGCAAAGAAGTCTTTCTACAAGAGAGTCCAATCACCAGAGCTTTCCTTCATTTCACAATAAGGGCCTGTTTGAAATCTTAACTGAAGCCAAACTCCCATTGAAGGCAGCAGCCACAACAGGACTACAAAATTAAATCTTGTCAGAGAGGAGATGGAAAAGTTACATGTAAAACCTGAACACCTGAATCTAACAAAAACCAAATAGGTGTTTCAAAAGAGCTGGATTCAAGCAAAAACAAGTCATATTTGTAGCATATTCCATATATGGATGGCTAAGTAGTCAGATAAATCCTCTATGAATAAAGAATTGTATATTTGTGTTCTGGAAGTTTTCTATAAAGCTCACACTAACTAAATGGATAACATATCAGCACATGATATACATACAAACACATCAGCTTCTCAGAAATATTTTTAAAAAGTAAAGAGAAAAAGATACAACAAGCATCTGCTACTAAATGACTATTTAAAGCTGGAGCTGTTTGGCTTTGCCAAATTTAAATTTAGGTCTATCCTCAGGAATGCATAATTGAGGAGGAAGAAGTCCCTATAAGAAAAAAAACCCATACTACAGAAAGAGAATAAAGAGAAGAAATAAATGAAGGTATGGTGGGTTTTGTGTTTTACTCATCCATCTCCATTTTCTCCCACACAGATATGTGGGTACATTCAGGAAAATGGTTCTGTTGATGAATTTTCTTACAGGTTATTCCTATTCATTGTCTGTTTCATACTGAGAAATTCCTAATATTTCAGAAATATTTGGCAGCATCATAACTCTGAAATAATTCTGAAAGTCTGATGCCTTTCCCCTCTACAGCCACACACAAAAATTCACAGAAGCTAGAGCTGGCCATGGCTAACTCAAACACTAGACACAGCGGCTGAGAACTGAGAAGGATCTATCACTATCAGCTTCAAGAAAGTGTTACCAGCTCCTAGCAAGTACTCCTAAGTGCTTACTAGATGGATTACTTATGCTAGTATCATATAAAAGTTTCATAGCTGCAAATGTATCTTTGACTGTCAAAGTGAGAAAGGGAGAAAGAATTGCTGAAAGAACAGATCATAGGCAGGACTAAACTGATATTACTGACTTCCACAGCCTTGTGTAACCCTACTCCTTTCTTACTGTAAACTCACACGTTTGAGCTTCATCCCTCTCATTGCTTCTGTGTGGAAATACTTTTCACACTCACTTCCCACTTTCTCCTACCTCTTACTTCCTTCTCACTTCTTTAGCCCATCTTTCCCTCCTTCCTATATCACTCTTTCTGATGCCTTCTCTCTCTGTTTACCTCCCTCTCTATTCTATCCCTCTTCCATCTGCTGTCTCCTCCCTCCCCTTCATTCTTCAGGTTTGCATATCTTATAACAGAAGCTTTGCAGGCTGCCAGTGCCAGGTGAGAACTGTCTCAAATGAAAAGAGTCCTTTTCTGACTGCTTTAGGAAGTCTGTTAACAGTAAGTCATTAAAAAGATTTTTTTTCTCCCTTTGTAATTTGTTCCTGTGGATTGTGTTTCTTGCTGTTGCAAGTGTTTCATTTCTTCTGAAATGATGGAAAGTAGATGGCATTCTTGATGAAAACATCATCAATCTGTGGACACTGGGGAGACAAAATGAGAAAGACAGGAAAATATTCCTCCTCTTTAATTTCTACATAATTATTTATGAATAATCCCAAATATGTATTTTAGGCTGTACTCTGTCTTCAGTCCAAAGCAAGACTGTATATTCAACATGGCCTCCCATTGGTCCACAAAGCATACTGCCTTTGATTCTACTGACATCAATGGGAATTATGAAAACAGATGAAAAGTAAAAGGATCCTGTTGACACGGACAAAATAGATAATGCAATCCTTTTTTGGAACAACTATAAAAGTATGCAAGGGTTTTTTTCACTGAAAGCTTGTTGCTGGTTGTGAGTAGAAGGGACAGCATTGTCTATTTTTTCTAAACGATCAACAGTCTCTGAATAGAAAGCCCATTTAAATGTCTAAATGTGTTATATTTGTTCTGAAATATGAATTTCTGCCCCAAAACTAGCAAGGGAAAATGATTGCATCACATTTTTAATATGGTCTATATTTGAAATAATGGAACCTTCAGAACCGTGGCATAACTTACCAGATCTCAAGCATGCTGTTACAGAAGGTGGGATGTGTTTGTGGACTTGTATATTGTATATGTATTTCATATGCTTATGCACAGAATAACATGACATCTGTGTACCAGAACAGACCAATAGTCCATCAAGTAAATTATCCTGTCTTCAGTGAGAGCTATACCAGATGCTCCAGAGATGGTGGACCTAATTCTGCACAGGGAGCTTTCTAACTTCATGTGAAACATGAAAGAAGTTATCAATTTTATCCTTCAAATTTATTTACATATTCTTCTTACAAGAAGATTCACCTCCATAATATCTTTCAGCTGTGAGTTCTGCAGATAAGTTATACATTATGTAAAAATAAAATAACCCAAACCTTTAAAAAGTATGACCTTTAAATTTCAAGTGCTTCGCCCTACCCCATTAAATGGCATGGTAAAGCCAGTGGGTGTTCCCATCTGGCCCTCTTAGTACCCTTCATTTTATCTTATGTATGTTAGAGACAAAGAAAAGGCAAGATTATGTATATTGTGCTTGGAGGGAGTAGACTTTAAGTACACCTTTGGTGCTGGCAGTTCCTACAGAAAGGAGATAGGGGGTTTGAATTATGGAAGCATCTCTGCTATAACAATGATTTCTGAAATGGTGCTAAATATGTTTTTGCCCTTGTCCACAGTTAAAATTAAAAAGTGTTCAGCTGCTCCCATTGCTGACACTCAGTGTCAGCACTGGGTAATTTTTTTTTCCGTCATCTTGACAAGGCTTTGAGGCCATTGGCACAGTCAGATAATATACAGAAAGAAGTAGATTCGGCTAGCTTTCATTTACCAATAGGCAATTTGGCATTATCAGCTGGAAGGACTTAAGAGTAATTTCTAAAAGAGATGGCTGAGTAAATGTGTTCCCCCATAAGATGAATTTGACTGGTTCTCATTCCTTCCAGCTTGCATAAAGTGTTTTTTGTTTGATCAAATTATATGTTTATGCAAAATGCTATTCTGTCTACAGGAGGAAGCAAGTAGATTATAAGTTCGGTTCTCTTTGTATTTACATGTGTCAATCAGGAATAGCTCTGTTAAAGTTATTGGAGTTACCCTGTTGTAGTCCCAGTGGAAGAGAGAGAAGAATAAATGATACTAACAAGGAAATTACCTAGAATTAGATCAGCCCGAGAGGACAGAAGCAGATTTGGGTTAGGTCACACTGGCCTGCTTCTGATCCCAACTGGGTAATGGAGCTATACTGACGGGGTGCGTGCGTGGGCGGGGAGGCATGAACGGCTGCAAGCAAGATTGAAATCAGGCCATCTGATTTCAGATACATAGTGTTTACAAATAATTTGCTAGCATAATTACTTCACTTTTCATTCACTATTACTATGTGGCAGGCGTCACATTTGAGTGAGATGGAACTAAAATATATCACACATCTATTTCTGCATTGAAAATACCTGGCATAAAAGTTTTTGTACTGAAATACCATGTTAATCACTTCTTAAGTTAGATGCTACTTGCCAGGGTGTTGCAGTACATGCTATCAGTTTACTTGGGAATAGATTTTCAAAATATGTAGGCCTCCCCAAGGAGGCAGAGAGCACCTAGTGATATGTACAACAGTGCCTAAGCTGGTTAAGCACTTAATTCCCACTAAAATCATTTATCTGGCACAATCCTACGTTAATACCTTGCTCCTGCATACATAAGTAGTCTAATTGAAGGCATTGGACCTACTTGTGTGCCTAAAGTTAAGTATGAGAGAGACAAGGTGGGGGAGTTAATACCTTTTATTGGACCAACTTCTGTGGCTGGAAGGTACACATTTTTTAGCTACATAAAGCCCTTCTTCATGTTTGGAAAAGGAAGTAGAATGCCTGAGCTAAATACAAGTTAGGATTGATTGTTAAGGACAAGAAGGAAGACATATTGGAGGCAATCACTTGAAATGAAGGAAGCAATTGCAATCTCTGTGTAGTTTGAAAACTTGTTTCCATCAGAGAAATTGATCTAATAAAGGATATTACTCACATACCTCATCTCTCTTATTTCCCAGTGCTAACAAAGCTACAATACTGCAATAAAGATAAGGATGTACATTTTTTGTTTCACTCGAGGTTTTGGCTAGTGATAATAGACCCATCATCTCCTATGCTCCTAAAGCCTAACTTTTTCTAGTCCTGTCCTGTCCCCTCCAGCCTGGTCCTGGCCCAGTCCTCTTCTCCTCTCCACATTCCTGTCTCAGAGTCTCTCTTCAGGCTCCAGGTCTGTCTGTTTCAGTCTTCCTCTCACTTTATATGCCAGACACCCTCTCCACCATCCTCATGCAATCTCAGTCTTACACCACTCTCTTCACCCAAGTCAGTCTCTTATGTTCCTTACCTGAGGCACCCCTTCTTGTCTGATTGCAGTCCTTCCTCTGGCTTCCAGTCCTAGTCTCTGCTGCCCAGCTCCTTGTCTAGACTCAGTTTCTCCCAATCTGGTCTCTGCTTACCCCCACCCCAGCTCCCAGTCTCTATGCCCAGACAGTTCCAGTCTGTCTTTTGCCCAACCCCACCCACTCATGAAAACTCCATACCAGTGCCTCCGCTCCAAGCTCTATGTCCCAGTCTACTCCCTTAACCAGGTCTGCTTCTTGTGTCTTCTGCATTCAGTTCAGGCAGCTTTCTTCTCTACACTGGGTGAGTATCAGCAGGGCACAAGATAGACTGCACTCAGTCCTATGCTCAGCACTACATCAGTTTTCATTAACTGAGAGAAGCAATAGCAGGGAAGTTCTTCTCTGCTCCTACTGCTATGAGATGGTGCATGTTCAGTTCAGGGAGAATCTTCACAGGATTAGCCACCAAACTCCCAAAGCCTCTAATGAGTATGTGTTCCAGGGCTTATAACTAGCCCTGATTTGGGTGACTTTTCATGGGAACACTACAAGGTGCAACTTTTCTTGCCAAATGTAAAGTCTTTACTCCAAAGCACAGAGATGCTAGGCTATGTCTACACTCACGACTTCTTGCGTAAGAAATATGCAAATGAGGATAAGCGTGGAATATCGCCGAGCATCATTTGCATACCTAATGAGCCACCATTTTTGCAGAAGAGGCCTCTTGTGCCAGAAGGAGCTGTCTACGCTGCCCCTTCTTCCGCAAGAAAAACCCTCTTGCACAATGCTGCTATGCTGATTATTTTCAGGAATAACAGTGAAAATGAAAGGCAACCTTGACTATAAGCAGTGTCACTAGTTCTATCTATAATATAAACTGCATCAAATATTTTGTCTACTACATGTTGAACCTCTCTAGTCTGGCACCCTCGGGACCTGACCGGTGCTGAACCAGAATATTTGCCGGACCACAGGAGGTCAATATTGTCTACTAGCATTACCAATACCTCCACTGCTTACTGGGATGTTAGAAAACATTTAAGAGTAAATTAAAGCTAAATAACAGCACAGAACACTGAGAGCTGGGATTGGTGGCTGTAAACAAACTTTATGGAACAGTGGGAAATGTGGCCACACCCATGATAAGTGGATATCCAGCTAACTAAAATCATGCCAGACCCAGATGTTGCTGGACCAGAGAGTGCTGGATTAGAGAGGTTGAAGCTGTATTTGTGTGCATTTGCTCTTAATTCAGCTCTGTGTTGTCTTTTCTTAGGGTCAGGCTCTTATTTATGTTCAGGAAAATGTGTCTCTACTAAAGATGTGTGGATAAACTGAATATAATTAGTAACAATCCTAGGCCCATATCCTCTGCCATGCTAGTGTTTTGCTGGTGTAATGAGGCAGAAGAAAGCATCAGGAAGCCAGTTCCAGGTTTTACCCCAGCCAGGTTTAAATTCAGCCAACTTTTAACATCACCGGTAAATTATCTGCCAGGTATACACTCTCTCTCTCTCTCTCTCTCCCTCTTTCTTTCAATGCTGAGGAAGTGATGCAGGAGCCAACTCTGTGCCTGTGGGAGATTTTCCCCAAACCAGGGGAAATCTCAGCTAGTGAGATGCAGTCTTCTTTCCTTCTCCTTTTCCTTCTAGAATAATGCAAAGTATCTGCCGTGAGGACCAGGATTTTGACCTAGTCTTCTCTTGGTCTGCAGTTTATTCCAGTTAGTACAGTATACGTTATATTTACACAATTTGTATGCATACAGCACATTTCAAAATATATAAGTACAACATTTGTTTTTAAGAAAAATAGATTTTGGAAACCATCTAATTGAGGTTTCGTTTATTTTCATTGTGTCATGCCCCATCACCACTCCGGCTGTCCTTATGGCTAATATATTTATAATCACATAACTTCCCTGTAACATTGTTTTATAGAAGTGCATTGTATTAGTCATATTTATTAAGGAAACAAATGTGTATTGCTGAAAAACCATGAAAACTTTAAGTGGGACTGGGTTGAACATAAAGGATGGAGAGGTGAGGCTATTATCATATCTACCTCAGTTTTTCCCACTGTAGCTAGGAATTGTATCTGGGGCCTGCTGAAGTCAACAGAAAACTTGCTATTATCTTAAATGAGCCTCTAATTGGGCTCCTGACTAGAGACCCAAACTTTCTTTCCAAAATCCCAGAGGCACACTTAAGCTGCTACATAATTTAATTCACATGAGTAATCATTGGAACTGCTCATGTGTACAGGGATCACTGTCATAATTAAGATTAAACCTATGGCTGCTGCAAAAACTTAGTCCTAAAGGAGGGACTAAAAGAATAGCAAACAAATATCTAAATTTCCTTGTTTTAGCAGGTGTATTTTTATAGTTTGTTATAACAGTGCATCTGATTTGTATTGAGAGGATACAAGAAAAGTCATTTCAATTATGCCACAGGGCTTATGACTTGCTCTTTTCAGATGAAAAGTTGTTTGACAGTCCAAAATATTATGCATCCATAAACATTATTATTGGGGTCACCAGTGCTTTACAAACTATCAACCAGATTGTGCAAGGTGCTGAGCCTCTTCGCTCTAGTGTGGTCAAGGAGAGTTGCACTCAATAATGTAGTCTAAAAGGCATACCAAGAATGCCATGATTTAAATTTCAAACTGTAAATTGTCGGTTTATTTGGTTTTTTTTAAGGCTGCATTGACTAATGATTTCTACAACAACAAATGGTCCTGCAGCACCTTAGAGACTAACAAAAATATAGATGGTATCATCAGCTTTCGTGGGTACAACCCACTTCTTCAGATGAATGGAGTTAAGAAGTGCAGGGTACAAATAAATAGCAGACAAAGAGAGGGGATGGGGAGGGAAAGAGAAGGTGCTGCAGGACTATTTGTTGTTTGCACAGGCTACCCCTCTGAAACTTTTAAAAACAACGAGTAGTTCTGTAACACCTTGGAGACTAACATATATATCAGTGTTTCTCAAAGTGGTCTGCAAAACCACACTGAGAAACCTGTTAACTGGCTGCAACAGTTTGTTTACTTACCTGTGCCACAGCCACAGAGCCTTGCAGCTTCTAGTGGCTCCATATTACCATTTGCAGCCAAGTGGAGTAGTGGAAAGTGGCACGGGCTGGGCCACTACTTCCCACGGCTCCCCTTGGCTGCAAACAGCAAAATGGAACGAATAGGAGCCATGAGACTCTATAGTTGCAGCACCAGTAAGTAAAAAAAAACTGGTGTGGCCAGTTAACAGGTTTCTCAGTGTGGTTTTGCAGACCACTTTGAGAAACACTGATATATAAAACTTAAAAAACAATGGCCCTACAGCATCACAGAGACTAACAAAGAATATAGATGCTATCGTGAGGTTTCGTGGGCACAACCCACTTCTTCAGAAGAATGGAGCAAGGAGTGCAACCAGTTCATGTCTTTGTTCAGATGTGTCTGAATGGACATGAACTGGATGGGCTGCTTTATTCAACACCCTAAAGACATGGAAACCAAAGTATAGTACTTAGAGCCCACTCAATTAGCCTCATTTAGCACAGACTCTCTAACTGACAAGATTTTTTTCCCTTCTTTTTCTCTCCCCATCCCCTCTTTTTCTGCAATTTATTTGTACCTCTGGACCCCTTGCTCCATCCTTCTGAAGAAGTGGGTTGTGCCCATGAAAGTTCATAATACCAGCTACATTTTTTGTTTGTCTTTAAGGTGCTGCAGGACTATTCAGTGCATGATTTTTTTTTCAGTTTCAGACTCGCACGGACTATATGAGGGTATGTCTACACTACCCCCCTAGTTCGAACTAGGGGGGGTAATGTAGTCATACGGAGTTGCAAATGAAGCCCGGGATTTGAATTTCCCGGGCTTCATTTGCATAAAGCCTGCCGGTGCCATTTTTAAATGCCGGCTAGTTCGGACCCCTAATCCGAACTAGCCGGAACTAGGGGGGTAGTGTAGACATACCCTATGAGATTATATATGGTATTTTTCTTTAAACCCAGGATAAATACTGAAGACACTTCAGCTTTCAATTAAAAAAAGTTTTTTCGCCTTTGTACTTAGAAAGAAAAGCTTGAATAAGAACATAAGAATGGCCGTACTGGGTCAGACCAAAGGTCCATCTAGCCCAGTAGCCTGTCTGCCGACAGTGGCCAGCACCAGGTGCCCCAGAGGGGGTGGACCAAAGACAATGATCAAGTGATTTATCTGCTGTCATCCTTCTCCAGCCTCTGACAAACAGAGGCCAGGGACACCATTTCTACCCCCTGGCTAATAAACTTTTATGGACCTAACCTCCATGAAATTATCTAGCTTCTCTTTAAACTCTGTTATAGTCCTAGCCTTCACAGCCTCCTCTGGCAAGGAGTTCCACAGGTTGACTACGCGCTGTGTGAAGAAGAACTTCCTTTTATTAGTTTTAAACCTGCTACCCATTAACATCATTTGCTGTCCTCTAGTTCTTCTATTATGGGAACTAATAAATAACTTTTCTTTATTCACCCTCTCCACACCACTCATGATTTTATAGACCTCTATCACATCCCCCCTTAGTCTCCTCTTTTCTAAACTGAAAAGTCCCAGTTGCTTTAGCCTCTCTTCATATGGGACCCGTTCCAAATCATTTTAGTTGTCCTTTTCCGAACCCTTTCTAAGGGGGCGGGGATGGGCAGTACTCAAGATGTGGGCATACCATAGTTTTATACAGGGGCAGTAAGGATACCTGAAGCTGCCTGTTGCCTGCCCTTTTGTCTCCACTCTGCTCATCTGAGGAAGAGGCCTTTGCCCAGGAAAGCTCATGATAACTGTGTGTGTGTGTGTGTATATGGATAGACATAGATATATACACCCTCTCTCTCTCTCTCTCTCTCTCTCTATATATATATATATATATGTAGTGCGTGTGTGTATTTTTATATCTATAGATATATACACACACACTATATAGAGAGATACAGATAGATAAATATATAGATATAGATAGTGTGTGTTTATAGATATATATATAGATATATGCATACACTAGAGATAGAGATAGTGTGTGTATATATATAATATAGTGTGCTGTGCATATATATAAAAAATCACGAGCTTTTTCCACAGAAGAGCAGGCAAGTGGGCTCGGTGCCCGCCCTGGCCTGGGAGCTGAGAATAACTAAGTTACAGAAATGGGGTAACAGGGGATGCGGGAGCTGAGCTTCAGCGCCTCATCTATCTGCGAGCCGAGCCAAGGCGAGCTCTGCACTTTCGCTTTGCTTCCCGCGTGCCCGCGGTTACCTGGCGGGGAGGAGGAGCTGGCCGGGAGCCGGGACTGAAGGTGGCAGCACCGGCCGCGCCGCTCCCTCTAGCGCCGGGCCCAGCCTCTGCACCACTCGCACCAGGCGGCGCCGCGGCAGCTGGCCGCGAGCTGGGAACAAGCGCGAGGGCAGCCGCAGCCCGAGCCCCCCATTGGCATGGAGCGGAAGGTGGCCAGGGAGTTCAGGCACAAGGTAAGCGGGCAGCGCGCTGCCCTTCGCTAGCGGGGCTCTCTCCCCCGCTCAGTGGCTGCAGTGGTGGCGGGAGAGGCGAGAGGACATTTTGCTGGGACTATGGACTCTTGGTATCAATTAACCCGGATCCCGAGGAGAGGGCGAAGTGCCTGTGGTATCCCGGGGGAGAAAACCTCTCCTGGCAGGGCTGGAACTTCGCTCCCGGGCAGGACTCCTAGTTCACGGCAGCAAGTTGTCCGCCTCCATCTTCTGTCTAGTGAATTTGACCCGGATTCCCGGGCTCCTAGATCGGGGCGGTGTAAACCCAACAGGAGCGCTGCACTGTTGGTTTGATGGATGATGTCACTGGCAATACACAATATGCCCAATGAAGAGCAGAGGAGACTTTTAAAGTTGCTTAAAAACCCTTTGGGAGAAAAAAATGTGTCCCTTGGAATGAGAGTTGGCAGGACTCCATTTATTCAACAAAAGCTGGTTTGTTTCCTCCACCGAATCATACCACATCTATCTATACCAGACGGTTCATAATGAGGACATAAACCCAGGCCCAAAAGCCCAAGTCCAAATAATGGCCATTTGCAGTAACCAGTAGTAAATATTCAAAATAAATTCTATTTGGTCTTTACATCTGTGTGTCCAGTCAGCCATGTGCAAATATTCCTTATGGTCTAGCAATTCAATTTGCATGACCTGTAAGGTTGTAATCTACCCCCACAAATGCTCATTCCGCAAGGCCCATATTGGCATGTGTACAAGTCTGCTTTTGAAAAATTGAGTCTTGTATCTGAGTTCAGCCTTAAGCAGCTACTTATCCTTCAAGTTTCCAGTACAGTTCAACTTTTAAAGATCTTCTCTGTCATTTTTGCAGATCCCCTTCATAGATTTTTAAGAGAGGATATGTGTTAAATTATATAAAATTGTAATGAAAGTTTTAATGAATAGTCTGTTAGAATGAGGTAGCAGAACCACAAAGAAGCTCCTATAGGCAAATAAAAAATAAGGCTCTGAATATATTTTGATATTTAAATATCCAAACAATTACAAATGTCTAATAATTTGTCTTGTTTATTTATCATAGTCTCTAACTCTGTGTTGGACCAGGCAACCTATCTGATAGGCCTGTATCTCTGAGGCAATAATTATGGTTTTGGACATTGGACCTATTCCTCTTCATGTTGGCAATAATTTATAAATTATCCTGCTCACCCATTTTCATGCAAATAATCTTTACTCTCAACATAGGTCAGCGAAAGTAAATAGGATGAATATGAGTGTAACAACTACCCACCTAATTGTAGAGTTTCAGGATAAGACCCTTTGTTTAAACGGTTAAAATAGTCTGGTTTAGTGATGGAGTAATATTAGTTTTAATCTGTTTTGCATCTGTCATTTTCAATGTTTATTCTTCTTGAGTTAGAACAATAAAATATGCACTTAAACAGGTTCTGTGTGTCCTATCAATCAAATGAAATTTGCATTTGATTAATCAGGTCTTTGTTTCTACCATGCGAAAACTCTAAGTATAAATTATTTCCCAGTGTATTGACTAGTGCTTGAGTCTCTAATTCTTCTCAAAAGCCAGGATAAACAACTGGACTCTGCAGTATGCCTTGGAAGTTTATCCATACTGTATTTCACTTGCATTAATATCATATAGCTCTGATATTTCACAATATTTTTCTATGGATAAATACATTTTGACTGACTTCTAGATTACTATGCATATATAATTAAAATATTTTGTGAGCGACTCATTTTATTAATTATGCAAATTAAAGACAAAGAAATATCATGGATTTAAATAGTGTGAAAACACACAATTACACAAGGAAAATATTTACTTGCTGATAGGAGAGGATTCAAAGTTACACAGCTGCAGTAAGGATGCCCTGAAATGATAAGTATATGGTATTTCTGTACTAACAGATCCTATTTTGTGACTATGCCAATAATATTTTATTTCTTAATGAAAGTGTCTGCATTTATTTTTCAAAGTATTCTTTGTAACTACAACAACGTAATGTAAACTCTGAGACACGTGATTGATCCTGTAACATTTGACCCTTTGAGTAATAGCTTATAGATACCCTTATACAAGAGACGGTTCTAATTAACTTATGTTAAAAAATCAAGCCACAGTTGTTCATTGTACTATGATTCCTTAGAATTGATTTGTTATCCAATTTATCTGAATTTAGAAAGGGCAGGAAATGTCACACTGTTTATTATTGGTTTGTTTGGAATCTCTTCCTGGCTTAGTGGTACATTTATTGAAGTTCATTTAGGGGAAAAAAACAAATTTGCATATGCCATGGCATGTTTATATTTATATAAAGTATCTTTCTGTCTCTGCATCAGTCTACTAATAATGCATCTGATTTTTTTAAACCTGTAATGGTTGCACTGGTAGTAACAGGAAGTCTAGAATAGATTAGATGAATGGTCAAAAATCCTGCCTTTGACAGTGACCAGTATTAGATGCTTCTGAGAGGGAAAAACCTCCAATAATGGACAAATATAGAACAATTTGCTTCTAGGGAAAGTGTTTTCCTGATGCCTGCCAGAGGTTGGCTTACTCCCTGGAGTTCAAGGGTTTACATTCCTTTTGGTTTGTTTAGTGTTTAGTGTAACTGTGGGTGTTTTCTTTGTCCATATAAATGTCTGATACTCTTTAATCCTAGGTTTTTGGCTTCAGTGATATCTTGTAATAGTAAGTTCCATTGACTAAATGTGCAACATGACAACAGTGTTTCCTTTTATCAGTTTTAAATTTGCTTCCTTTTAATTTCACAGAATTTCTTCTTGGTTTTGTATTTTAAAAGTGTAAATTGGAGTATTCATCTGGCCTCCTCTGTACTATTTGTTCTCTATAATTCTGCCTTAAATCTCTGATTCAGTTACTTTAGTGAATTAACCAATTCCAGTCTGTTCAATCTCTTTCCATATGGAAATTTTTCCATGCCTTCAGGTTTCACCATCTCTGTCTGTGAATTCTTTCTGTCTGCTATATCCTTTTGAGATTGCTTAAGCATATAAATCAACAGCATGTACTTATCTATACAATGCCATTATAACATTATCAGTATTTTCCTTATGCATCCTTACATGTTGTTTATTTGGGTTTGTTGACTTCCCTGGTTTTCACTGAGCTAATGTTTATATCAATAAACACTATGGCTGCGTCTAGACTGGCTCGATTTTGCGGAAATACTTTTAACTGAAAAGTTTTTCCGTTAAAAGTATTTCCGCAAAAGAGCGTCTAGATTGGCACGGATGCTTTTGCGCAAAAAGTGCTTTTGCCTAAAAGCATCCGTGCCCAGTATAGACGCGCTTTTGTGCAAGAAAGCTCCGATCAGGCTTTCTTGCGCAAAAAATTAAGGTGCCTGTCTACACTGGCCCTCTTGTGCAAGTATTCTTGCGTAAGAGGGCTTATCCCTGAGTGGGAGCGTCAAAGTATTTGCGCAAGAAGCACTGAATTCTTACATTAGAACGTCAGTGCTCTTGCGCAAATTCAAGCAGCCAGTGTAGACAGCTGGCAAAATATTGCCAGTCTAGACACACCCTATGGGTTGAGTTATTGTAATATCCCACTCTTTCTCACCACCCAGTGAAAAACTTCCTTTCATTCATTGGTTACTGGTTAAAAGAGAGGAAATAAAGGGTAGGTATAAATCATCAGTTTTCAGAATGGAGAGAGGTGTCCCTGAGAGGTTTGTTCTGGTATCAGTCCTATTAAACATTTGATCCTAAATGATCTGAAAAAAAGGGGTAAACACAGAGGTGGCAAAGTTTGCAAGTGATACAAAACTACTGAAGATCGTTAAATCCCAGGCCAACGGTGAAGAGCTACAAAAGGATCTCACAAAACTGAATGACTGGGCAACAAAATGGCAGATGAAATTCAATGTTGATAAATGCGCAAAGTAATGCACACTGAAAAATATGCTCCTAACTATACATATAAAATCCATGGTATGCTCACATCTTGAATCCTGCATCCAAATGTAGTAACCCCATCCTCAAAAAAGCTATATTGGAATTGGAAAAGGTTCAGAAAGGGACAACAAAAAATATTTGGGATATGAGGAGAGATTGATAAGACTGGGATTTCTCAGTTTGGGAAAGAGACGAGTGGGAGGAATATGATAGAGGTCTATAAATTTCTGATGGGGGTGGAGAAAGTAAATAAGGAAGTGCTATTTACTCCTCATAACACAAGAACTAGGGATCACCCAATGAAATCAATAAGCAGCAGGTTTAAATCAAACAAAAGTAAGTATTTTTTTCCACAGAACTTGCAATCAGTGTTCCCGCTAAAATTTTCCATCCATAAGAGGAGCGAGTTTTGGCTTGTGCACCAATATTGAGGTCATATGCGCTTATTCAGATGTGTGCCACCGTTGCACCCATCAATTACTAACAAATATATTCATATATAAAATTTGAAATTTTAGGGAGGAAAGAATACTAAAACAGCCCTTTCCCAGTCACAAAGAATAAAAAGAGCTGTTAAATCATCACTTTCACCCACACATCTTTATTATTAAGGCTGACCCTAAGTGTCAATGTACTGTATTTGTCCCACAATCTGCTTATTGACCACCCCCCTGCACTATGTGATTTGTCACCACACACACTATGGAAGGCCTTACAGTCATTCTGAAGGAAATGGGTGCTTCCTAACCAATGAATCTGTAACTAATGAATTGTGATGGTTGTTTAACTCTAAAAAATTTAGCTAAGATCAGATAGAGGAAACTTGGAAGGAAAAGATGGAGTTACACATTGCTAAAATACAGAAGTTATCAAAGCACAGGCCAAAAGAGATCTCAGCTGCAAAAAATACCCCCAAGCTTGGTCAGAGCTTAAAAATACAAAAGAATAGCAGTTTAAAAATGTAAGCAACTTAAATGTCATTTTTTCATAACTTGCAATTTACACACATGCCCCCAAAGCTCTTTGAAAGTCATTTTTAAAACAAAAAAGTTCAAAACTTCAGCTAGTAAGAAAGTTAAAAATATTTAGTCTCTCAATAAAAATAGCAAGGGACCTCAAATTTTAAAAAAATACTTAAAGATATATATATATACCTAAAATAAATCAGCTTTTTAAAAATGTCACTAAAAATCCATTCAAATATTTTATTCAAGGTTGCAAAACTGACCTCTATTCTTTATCTGGCAGTGAGCATCTACAGACAGCCGTAACTTTGTTACTTAACTCTTCAAGTGTCCTGATGCTTTCACAAAGTTTAATTTTTCCCCATAATTGATTAATATTAAATATAAAATAAGTGAAAATAAAAAGAGAAACCCAAAATAAATACCCTAAATACCTGTGAATAATAAATCAACTAAAACAATATAAATGATCATTAAAATAAAATTTTTAAATAATTATAGGCATTCCTATAAAATACAAAAAATAATACTTCTTACTTAAAATCTTTTAAAACCTCATAAAAGGCCACCCAGCTAGGTGGTTTACAAACAAAAACGAATCAAGCACACACACACACACACACACACACACACAATCAATAAAGCCCAACTATTAAACTCCTTTTCAAAATAGGGGTGTGAATGGTTAACATCACCCTGCTGGGTGATGCTTACTACTTACAATAACTGGTGGGTTGCTCCAGCTCTGTGGGGCCTGACACGCCACAGACAGGCATGCTCCTGTCTGGCAGGATCAGCCTCCACCTTAGCTAGGGCCACACAGCTTCTGGCTCTGGCCCTGGCCGGGACCGCCAGAAGAGCCGCTGACAGCCGCTTGCAACGTGGCTCCAGCTCTGTCCGCAGCCAGGGCCACCAGAGTAGCTGCTGCCCGCCACACAGCCTGCAGCTCCAGCCTTGGGGAAGCTAGGGCCAGGGCCACGTTGTGGCTGGATTGCTGTTTCTGGGGTGGGGCACCTGCCTACCATACGGCCCCACCACAGAGTGACTGAGCAGCCACTGTGCTGCTCTTTTGAGGAGGTGGACAGGAGGCAAAATTTTGGTGTGCGCCTATGCAGGCGCACACCTTAGAGGGAACCCTGCTTGCAGTCAACCTGAGGAACTCCTTGTCAGAAGATGTTGTGAAAGCCAAGACTATAACAGGGTTAAAAAAAAACTAGATAAACTTATGGAGGATAGGTCCATAAACGGCTATTAGCCTGGTTGGGCAGGGATGGTATCCCCTGGCCTCTGTTTTCCAGAAGCTGAGAATGGGCATCAGGTGATGAGTCACTTGATGATTACAAGAAGGTAGGAAGATAGGCTACTGGGCTAGATGGACTGTTGACTTTCCCTCTTAAAAGCAAGGAAATGTAAATTTATGTGTCCCCTCTCCATCATGACCAAACACCCACACAAAACATTTTCTACTTCCTGTCTTCATATGTCCTATCTCCAACAGATAAGGAAACATACGTTATATATAATAGAAAATATTAATTACAATCTCAGCATCATTAGGAAATATTCAGGATGAACATATGTGCACAAGTGTGTAGTGTGTGTTATATGATTGTGGGGGAAGTTTGAGCTGAACACTGTACTGAGGAGAAGGAACATGTAGTGTGTTTCTTTCTCCATTGACGTTCTTTGTGAAGATGCAAAATCATTCACTCAGTGAAAATGGGATATGGGGAAATTAGGGTAATGAAAAGATTAAAAACTGTGTTTAGCAAAATCTATGGCCAGACAGTGTAGCCTCAAGAGAGGGAGAGTGGCGAGGGGAACTCTTTTCTAAAGTTTTTTTTATTAGGCTGATATTGTCTTCTGCTGCTTCTTATATCTGTTTTTGTTTGCAATAAAATGTTGTTTTACAGCAGCAAATAAAAGCAAATCATCTATTTAATGTTCTTAACAGATTTAGAGTAGATATCCTGTACCTAAGCCAAAAAGCAATCAACCATCCACAAGAGTCTCACATTTAAAGAGCCAACAGCACAACTACAATTTTCTTACCTTTTTGTAGTATTCGGAAAGTCAGAAATATATTGTTGCTGTTTTCTTTTGTTTCAGCATCACTTTTAGCATTCCAGCATGTCTTTATTACTCTCATTACTGCAGTTGAAGTATAATCTATTTTGCCTTTTGGTATGCAGTAAACGAAAAGATCTCATTCATGCTGGTGTTAATCATAACCCATAAGTCAGAAGAGTTTAAAAGTATGGAACAGGATTAGGTGAGATTAGAATGTGGTTTATAAGATCTCTTAACCCATAGAAGTGGCACTGTTCCATTTAAGAAATTAATGGCAATGGTGAATCATCATCAGGTGAGCATGAATTTATAATGCAGTGTGGTTGCTATAAGAGAACAGTGCTGCCCTTGAATATATAAGCAGGGGAATATCTAGTAGAAGTAGTAAGTTTTGTTGTTGTTTCCCTGGATATAACGAGAGGGACACTATTAATGACATGCTGTGCCCAATTGTGGTCTCATGTTTTTAAACGGAATATTGGAAAAATTGGAAAAGATCCAGAAAAGAACTGGAGAAATTATTTGAATTGTGGAAAAATTGCCTTTATAGTGAGAGGCTAAAGGTCTATCTGATTAGCTTATCAAACAGGCTGTTAGGTAGAGCATAGTTTATAAGTACCTACATGAGGAAGAGATTTCTGGTAGCAGAAGGCTCTTCAAGTTTACAGACAAAGGCATTACAAGAGCCAATGGATGGAAGCTGAAGTTAGACAAGTTCAGATGAGAAATAAGGGTAGGGTTGCCAGGAGTCCAGTATTCACCCAGACAGTCCAGTATTTTTGCTTCCTGTCCGGTAAAAAAAATCAGAGAATACCGGACACCTGAGATGACCGGTATTTTCTGTTCTTTTTTCCCTGGCCAGGAGGTGAAAATGCCGGACTTCTGGCAACCCTACAAACACTCAGCATCTGGCCTCCCCTCAACCCCCCCGGCTCCCAACACACCCAGCCCCCTAACCTCAGAATCCATGCTTACCTGGTTCCGCAAGTCTGCCGGCACAAAATGGCTGCCGACTAAGGGGAATGGGTCTTAGAGCTCAACCGCTCTCCTGTTCCTATCCCTGCACTTACTCTTAAAGGGGACATGCTGTTATAATGCTGTTTTATTTAATTTTTTTTTTGCTTAATAAGTCTTGGAGTCCTTTTTTTTTTTTTTTTTTTTTTTTTTTCACTCAACAACTTTGCTTCCCTCCCCTCCTTGTTTTTCCTTCAACATAATTTTTTCCCGTTTTTTTTTTTTTTTTTGAGTGGGGGGGGTCAGTATTTTTGTTTCAACCATCTGGCAACACTAAATAAGGGACAGATTCAACATCTGGCAGAGGGGCTGGAGCCTGCCAGGGTTGGTGGCCTGGCTGTCTGGCCAGCAGCCCAGGCACGGCCGAGGCTGAAAGGTACAAGGAGGTCATGGCTGGTGGTAGGGGCCCAGACTGGGCCAAAACAGAGCTGGCAACGGGGAGGAGCGGTAGGCTGGGGGAGCCAGTGGCTGTGGGGCCTTCCCTGATCTGGTAAATTCCTTCATTGACTGGCCCAAGGGTGCTGGAGCATGGAGGTTCAACCTGTATACAGGCAGTCCCCGGGTTACGTACAAGATAGGGACTGTAGGTTTGTTCTTAAGTTGAATTTGTATGTAAGTCGGAACTGGTACATACTGTAGGGGAAACTCTACCCAAACATTTCTCCAGAGCTCAGTTTTATTCTCCCACACCTCACTTCCCTCAGTCCTCTATTCTCAAGCTGAGGTGTCTGCTGAGAAAAGCCGCTCCGTGTCTCCCTGGTCTGCTGTGGGGGGTGCTAGCTTCGTGTCTCCTTGATCTGCTGGGGTGAAGCAGCTAGTGCGGGATTGCCTCACCCTGTTTGTAAGTAGGGATCCGATGTAAGTCGGATCCATGTAACCCGGGGACTGCCTGTATTGCTTGTTTTATGTGAGAAGTCAGAGTAGATTATCATAATGCATCCTTCAGGACTTGCAATATATGGTTCCCTATTCCACCTCTCAAGTGTCTTCAATGTTTTTCTCAGGATTAGATTGGTATGAAATATCAGTATTTGTGTTACTGGGCTGAATCCATTCTGGGAAGAGTCCCTAGACCCGTTGTGATAGGCAGTACCAAAGAGCTTACAACATAAGCGAATGATAAGAGACAACAGATGGATACAACAGTCCACTGAGTGGGGGAGGCAAGGCTGCTGGAAAATTATTACGTTGAATGGAATACACTGCAGTTTCAGCCCATAGGCTGATGAGTTGTCAATACGAGTTTTTTGCAGGAGAGAACATTTTTAAAGATTGTATCAGTGATGGCTTTGTAGATTTTTATGGAAAGTTTCTGCCATGTATAAGAGGTAGTATCTGACAGCGCAATGCAATGTTGTAGGGGAAATTTTCATGAGCAGACTCTGCAGGCAAGTATTATTAGGATGGTTTTGAGTGTATCAGTAGACTTTCATAGATTCAAGGCCAGAATGGATCATTAATAGGTAGTGCAGAAACCTGCAGCCATTAACATCTTAAAGGTGAAGAAAAAGTGGCTTATGTTTGTAGTGCAAAAGTGGAAACTAGTGGAGGGTTATCGATTAGGAGGGGCAAGGTGACACAGTCTGAGCATTAGGCCAAGAAAATGATCTTAGAAACAGCATTTTGAATAGACTGGACCTTTGGCAGACCAGGTCAAGGTCAGAAAGAAAGAGGTCCAGGTCATCAAGTCATGAAATGGTGAAGGTTTTTATGAGAATGTTGGTGGAATGGACAGAGAGAAAAGGCTGTATGTTGTGTGAGAAGAAACAGCAAAATTGAGACACTCTGTTCTTCCCTCCCACTGTTGAAAACTAGGAAGAGTTGGGAACATGGCAACCCTTCCTAAAACTAAACATGTGGTGGCTACAACTTCATGGCTAGATGGTGCAGATTTCAGTTCTTCTTTAAAAAAAAAACTTTGATGGATAATGTCAATGTTTATATATACAGATTTTTTTTCAATTTGTATCAAATTTAAATTTTCACAGTTGTGGGAAACTGTGAGAGATGGACAATATGGAGGGTCTAACAATAATGACATTTGATGTTGAGAATAAAAAAGTTAAAGCTTTGTCACATTTAAAACACAAATTGTCAACATCACATTTCAAATATACAAAGTAAATACCTCTTAAATCAAACTCTCGTAAATTCTCAAGAAGCATTTTCCTTTTTTTAACCTACGGGCAAATTTCAGTTATTGTCAATGGAAATATTTTTCCTTCAGCTTGTTTATATGGCAAAATTTGACATTACTTGACATTTACTGACCATCAAGCCAACCCATGATGCACAACATATTGTGTATGTAACATGCATATCATTTTTACTGGGGTGTCCTCCACTCAGACAGGAAGAAGGGTTGCTGTTTGGATTTTAGGTCTGTAGAAAGAATTTATTAGTGGTTTGGATGTATTGCTCAAGAGTCTTAAGCATCCTTCTTTGGCACCTTAGAAGCAGTAGCTAGGTTCATTGTACCAGATTTTGTGTTGAATTTACAGCTACTGTACAAAGTATTGGAGGTCAGTGTGTTTGCGTAAGTGCAGATCCATGGAGATTTTGGTTCATTGTATACCACCAAATAGAATGCAACCATGTTATTAGATTTTTACACATATTTTCTTTCCTGAATTCTGAAGTTCACTGTAGCAATTTCTTATTTATGCTATCAGTCACACAATCTTGCTCTGTGCATAAGTGTCTAACTTTTAATTGTGCAGTAAATGTTTTGTTGAAAGGGAAAAAAGCTACGTATAATCAATTATATATGAAATCATGCTGGTTTTGGAGGGCAAGACGAGATTTATAATGCAGAGTGAAGCATTAATTTAACTTAAATGTAATGCAAAGATATTGTAAATATAGAATAAAATGAATATGCTCATTCGCTTTTGCCCTTGGACTTTGTCTCAGTAACTTTGCCTTTACCTTAGCTGTAAATTATGCTTTTATAAAAATTTATCTTCTCCAAAAGCAAAATTTCTGTGATGCAATCTGTCAGAGAGGAGGCCAGTGTGTTTCCATGGGTCTCACAAAAGACAGAAATTGCCATGTGACAGATCTGAATTTTTGTAAAATTTTATTTTAGTGTAGTTAGCAAAGTGGAAGCCTTGTAATCTGACCCAACTTTAAGTGAATGCACTGTTACAGAGTGCGGAAGTAATGAATAGCAAGCAGCCAGCTCTGTCAGAGTACCAGAGCCAAAAGGAAGAATCTAGGCTAGTGGGTAGTTTACCTCACAGTATATGAAAGATGCAAACATCAGAACTTTAAAGGCTCTAAACTTATATTGTAGTTACCTTGAATGTGACGTTGCTTGTGAAAGCATGTGCTATATTGATGAATGGCCAAAAAGGTTTCTGAAAATATTTATTCAGCAATACAGTCGTTACCAGGTAAGATAACGCTTGTGATATTACAGCATGTTGCAATGCACTGCCAAATGGATTACTAACACTCAAAATCTGTGGTGACAAGTTTGGGACATAGCTGTCAATCCTTTAGTATTTTAAAAAAATTCCTCTTTGCTTTAGGTTCCAAATTCTGAAGCCATATTGACTTTTTAGGATGTTATTTGTGTATTAGATTACTTTTCCCATTGAAATCATTGTCCCTTTGCTCAGGAATTTGTGAAAGTCTTGTACATTTAACATTTATGGTTATTTAGTCATAGAATTAAAAGTATGCCTTTATATTTTCAGGTTGACTTGCTTATTGACAATGAAGCAGAGAAGGATTACCTTTATGATGTGCTACGGATGTACCACCAGTAAGCTTGAACTTCCGACTTTTTCAAAAGCAGTTATAGAACCATTGCATTTTTATTTAAAGATTAAACAGCTAAGATCTAATGTAAATAATAATCCTATTTGTAGTCCATAGAAAGCTATCTGAAGTAATAATTCCTAGTATTATTTAACACAGTCATATATTTACATAATTCAGCACATAAGAAATGAGCATGGTTTTAAGTTAGATCATTAAGTCTGTTTTGTTCTTGGTTTCTTAGCAGTTGCATAAATACATGAAAGATGATCGTTCCATAATAGGAAAAAATTGTGGGCATTTTTATAAGAAAAGTAAAATTGTTTGACTAGTTAAGTTGCTTATTTGATTTAATTTTTAGATTCACTTCTTGTTATAAATCTCTTCAATGTGCAAAAATACTTTGGACTGTTTTAGTAGAAAGACTTAATAAATTCTATCTGGATATTTTTCCCCTGCACATTCCAGTGTTTGGTTGTTTTTCTGTAACATACCAACAAAAATATCAGTTACAAGATATCAGGTCAGTTATTCATTCCAGTTATACCAGTGTAAATCAATGGAATTCTGTGTGTATTAATGTCAGTGCAACTGAGGGCAGAATCTAGGCCACTGTTTCTTAAAGAAGACGAGATTATTTTTTTCCACACTTCATAGCTGAATACTTCTGATGAACATTGTTTCCATTCATATCTTAATTAATAGCATCTCAGCGGAGTGAAATGTAGAAGTTTCCAAATTTCCATGTGGTCTTTGTACTGAGCTACCGTTTTGTATGCCCTCCTCAGCTGCATATCCGATTCAGTTTCACTGAGGTCTTTCTAATTGCCTTTCCATTCATAAAGCATCGCCTGTTGCTTGTGAAACCAGTATGAAACAGTAGCTATTAATTATTTAAAACTTTCTTGCATTTACAAAATTAACAGATATCGCCACCATAAACTTTTCCCCACAAATTCAGAAATTAGCACTGAGATTTTCGTTAAAATATTAAATGCTGCTATTGAGGTTTATTGAATGATTTTAACTTTTTTATTTATTATGAAGCACTGTAGTAAAAAAAGTAAGAAAAATATATTGTGGCCAAGACCTTGGATTTGTTTCTCTGAATACTCTTTTCAAATAAGTTTAAATATTTGGGGATAAAATCTCATTATTGTGTGTGTTAGTTGTTATTAATATTAATGGGTTACATGCACATCAAGGGATGTAATATTCCAGGGAATCTAAATGCTGTGATGACAGATACCTTACAGTGTATTGGCAGATATGGGCCACATTCTGTTGTCTGTTGTGCTGGAGCAACTCTACTGAAGCCAAAGGAGTTGTTCCAGATTCACACTGGTGTGACATGACAACATAATCTGGCCTCTATGTTTGTCTCAAAATTGATAAAGTTAGTAACAACATCTCTTAGGTAAAACCAAATGAAAATAAGAAGTTTTCTGTTCACACAGGTTACAACTGTATTTTATATAGCTGGTTTATAGGTGGTTTCACTGTCACTCAATTTCACATTTTGTGTTGAGTTCAAATGAGCTGGAAATTCAAACAAATTTAGTTGCAGCTGCTCAGTTCCATGTGGCTTTTTGGGATTGCAACTATACATCTATTTCCTGAATCCATGGAGAGAAGAAGTTTGCTAAAATGTGGCCCAGGTTCACTAAAAAGGTTTGCACATGTGGACCAAATTCCAGACTTGAATTGAAATCTAAAACCTGATGAGGAGGTTTTCCTGATTTTGAATGTCATGACCAAAAATTTACATAGGTTTGCTGTAGGGATGTGAAGGTTAATCGTTTAGCATGATACTGGTTCCAGTGAACTGTGGGAATCATGACCGGAGCAGTCCCTGTCCGTGGTGGGCTTGGGTGCCCCACAGGCAAGGGCTACTCCAGCATCCGGAGCAGCCTCTGTCCTTCCCCGCCACACACACACAAACACACCCGCACCCTCTCTAATAGGCTAACCAGTTAAACATAGGCTGTGTCTAGACTGCATCCCTTTTCCGTAAAAGGGACGCAAATTAGACATATCGCAATTGCAAATGAAGCGGGGATTTAAATCTCCCCTGCTTCATTAGCATAAAAATGGCTGCCGCTTTTTTCCGGCTCGGAGCTTTGCTGGAAAAAAGCGCCAGTCTAGATGCAGATCTTTTGGAAAATAAAGCCTTTTCCGAAAGATCTCTTATCCCTCTTAAAATGGATATCCCTTAAAATGGATATCTTAAAATGAGGGATAAGGGATCTTTCGGAAAAGGCTTTATTTTCCGAAAGATCTGCAAAGCTCCGAGCCGGAAAAAAGCGGCAGCCATTTTTATGCTAATGAAGCGGGGGAGATTTAAATCCCCGCTTCATTTGCAATTGCGATATGTCTAATTTGCATCCCTTTTCCGTAAAAGGGATGCAGTCTAGACACAGCCATAATGTTTAATCAGTTAACCAATTAAACAGGATTTTACATCCCTAGTCTGCTGTTGGTATGTCTGAGAAGAAAAATAAAGGTGTCTTCCTTATAGTATTGACAAGACATTAACAGACTGAAGAATTACACAGAAAATGTGGACATGAGTTTACTTGAATTAGAAAAATATGTTTACACTCTCTTTAGTCCTATTTTCTCAATATATTTTTTATAGATCCATGAATCTTCCTGTACTGGTAGGGGACTTAAAGCTTGTGATTAATGAACCAAGTAGATTACCACTGTTTGATGCCATCCGTCCCCTTATCCCATTAAAACATCAGGTGGAATACGATCAACTGACACCTAAACGATCAAGGTATGTATAGATCTACGTACACTTGCAGGAATTCCAGATTTCAAAGTAATGTATTCAGTCACCTTTTGATTAGTAAAGTATCTACATCCTGTAAGTACTATCTTAGATAGAGTTCTTTAGAGACTAAATTTTTTGTTTGGGCTGAAATGTGTCCACTGAAAATATTAGTCTCGCATTCTCTTTTTCATGTCGAAGCAGTAAGTAAAAATGCTTAACATGAAGCTTCAGTTGTCACAGCTTGTTATGTTGCTGGTCACTAAGATACATTCCACTTTTATAGAAAACTAAAGGAAGTGAGGCTGGATCGTATGCACCCTGAAGGGCTTGGAATAAGTGTGCGAGGAGGTCTGGAATTTACTTGTGGCCTCTTTATCTCCCAACTAATTAAAGGTGGACAAGCAGACAATGTTGGGCTTCAGGTAAGAAAACACATTCTTGGTCATACTACTGCAACAAGCTCTCTTATTATAATCCGAGGAAAGAATCCAGTCAAAAATGTTCTTTAACCTCCTTATGCAACTGTCACAAAGGAACTTGTGCTTCTAAGTCTTTTTTCCATTTTTTTAATCAAACTCATGAAATGTGATAAATCAGCTAGCCTATTAAAATTCTCCTTTTCCTTCCACC
Organism: Pelodiscus sinensis; assembly: GCF_052426305.1. Lineage (NCBI taxonomy): Eukaryota > Metazoa > Chordata > Testudines > Trionychidae > Pelodiscus > Pelodiscus sinensis. Next base: position 112,962,043 of record NC_143056.1, on the reverse strand, counting down.
CCTTATTGCTATGTAAACTAAAAATTCTTTTCATGTTTGATTGTGTTTGCCAGTTCTGAAGAGTGGCATAAAAGGAGGATTCTGTGATGCACCAGCATTCATGCTTTATACCCAGAAATATTGAAATGTAAAATACATTCCACAGAAGATCTTCTCTAGCTGGAAAACACAAGCACCTTCCCATTTGCCAAAAGCTTTACAAATATAGGCTAGAACACTTAAAATAAAGGCTAAATGATGAAAATCAGGAATAACAATTAAAAATGAAAATTTCATTTAGTGGGGAAATAATTTATTACGTTTAATTAGATTTTAATTTTAAATTACATTTATATCTTTTGTTTAATATTGTAGTAATGACTAAAAGCAATAACCTGGTTGGAACCCAAATGCCAAATGCACTAGGTACTATAAAAACATAATAATAGCTTCTTCTATAGATAAATTCCTAGGATACATAATGCAGTAAGAACAGCTCTTCTGAAGACATAAAATACTGATGTGGTGATTTAGGGGAAAATACCAAAAGAAGGGTAGAAAAATGTGCATCGTTTCTTGTTCTTCCTCCTAGTTCACACACATATCTTAATTGGGCAAAAAAGAAAAATTGAAAATGAAAATGAAAATTCCTGTTGAGCTATATGCTGGACCTCTTTTTATCAGAAATAAGAATGCTTAACCTATCTAACTGAAAGGGAAAGTAGACAGGGCTAATGTTTGTGAATAGGATGGAGTGTTGCTGATTTAATTAGCCTGGCTAAATTTGATTATGTGCGAAATAAACTTCTGAATGTGTTGGCTCCTAAGAATTGTATTTAATATTTTCCCAAAGTGCATCATATTAGGTATGTCTTACTTTGATATTTATATTTAAATTGAATTAAAAAGTGCATTTTCTAACAACCCCCTTCCGCTTCTGAAGATTTGTGCGCATTACCAGATAAATAGACACAAGTGGTCTAATTCCTGAGATGCCAGCTCATTTCAATTAATTCACACAGAGACTTTATGTTTTAAGATTTAAACAAATGTTCACAACTACATATATATCCATCTAATGAACTAGAGTCACTGTTAGATTAATCCCCAGTACTGGGGATCCATTTTTAATAGAGAGTGATTCTGTTCCAAGGCCTTGTTTTGGTATAAGTTTTATATAACTTCTCCTTCCTGGTGAGTTCCAAAGAAAAATTTGCCAAGAGGTAAAAGCTTGAGACACACACATATTGTGGACTGTGGTCATCAACAACTCGCTTTTCATCAGGAATTTTCTAGGAGAAGAACACCAGAAACAGATCTTTAGTGTATCATTCAGAAACTAACCATATGTGCTGCTCTGGAGATTTGGAAAGGGGAGCATGAATAGATGGTATATTCTCAACCTGTGGTCAGTTCACTAGGGCTGTGTCTAGACTGCATCCCTTTTCTGTAAAAGGGATGCAAATTAGACACATCGCAATTGCAAATGAAGCGGGGATTTAAATCCCCCTGCTTCATTTGTATAAACATGGCTGCCGCTTTTTTCCGGCTCGGAGCTTTGCCGGAAAAAAGCGCCAGTCTAGATGCAGATCTTTCAGAAAATAAAGCCTTTTCTGAAAGATTCCTTATTCCTTATTTTAAGAGAAATAAGGGATCTTTCGGAAAAGGCTTTATTTTCCGAAAGATCCGCGTCTAGACTGGCGCTTTTTTTCGGCAAACCTCCGAGCCGGAAAAAAGCGGCAGCCATGTTTATGCAAATGAAGCGGGGGGATTTAAATCCCTGCTTCATTTGCAATTGCGATGTGTCTAATTTGCATCCCTTTTATGGAAAAGGGATGCAGTCTAGACACAGCCTAGAGGTATTCTCATTCTTATATTCATTCATTGCAAGAAGAGAGAAAACAAGAAAAAGGGCAGTCCCATATATATCTGGAAGATACCAATGTGATTGAAAAGTTATGGACATAACAGGAAAAGTAAAAGTTGTTGGACTAAGCACATATGGACTAAGCACATAGTGCTGCTAATTTGTTTGTCTCCTGCTTACCATTTGTCTCAAACCAATACCAGACATTTGATGCAGTCTAGGTAAAGGTTGTTTTTGGCCAACCTTGATTCAGAAATGCACTCAGATGATGTGCTCTTGAAGAACAAAGGTTGTTAAGGCAACCCATCCGCTCTTCTTGGTGAAAGTGCGAGTGGGAAGGACAATGGTAGTTTCTTCTAATATTTGATTGCCTTAGCATTCCACATCGATAAGAGACAATGAATGAGTCTTCCCAGGAGCTCTGAGCCAGGTTTTACCAAGCACACAACAATTCAGATCTCCATTTGTGTTTCTCAGACAAAGGCAAAAGTGTGAACAAAGAAAAAAAATTCCAGAATATTTTACTGTGACTGTGTTAATTTTAGATAATATGTATTAATATGAATGGGTAGTGTTTTGCTGCTCACCTAACTGTCTGGCTTGGGTTTGTTGATATGTGGTGTTAAGGATCAGCTTAAGGTGCCTCCCTAATAGGGAGCAGTAGCCACTTTCTAAAACTAAGTGAATAAGGAGAGTTGACAGGCAGTTCATTGTTCTAAATTGCTGTCTCATGGTAAAGCCAACTGCTTCTGAAATTTCACCCTTCTGCATTATTTAGCTAAATCTCTACACTTTTTTTATTCCAAAAATGTAGTCTGAGAAAAGATTTAACGAGCTTTTATCATAAAATCAATTTTAGCCCCAGATTTTTTTAATTCTTTTCACATGACAATTATTCCTTGAAGCGGTTACTGCATTTCTAAATGATTGTTTAGTCAAGGAATTTGAAACATTTGAAGTTTTGACCTTTTTACTACAATTTTATAATTTTTTTTTCTGAATGAAGAGCACTTAGCTCTTTCGGGTGTGTCTACACTGCACCCTGAGCTCGAAATAAGCTACGCAATTTGAGCTACGCAAAATTGTGTAGCTTGTTTAGAGTTGGTTTTAAAATAGAGCGCTATCCTGAAATGTCCCGTAATCCTCTTGGAACGAGGTTTACAGGGATGTCGGAATAGAGCACTAGTTATTTTGAAAAATATTTCAAAATAACAGGCACACTGTCAAGATGCGAAAAATACCATTTCAGGATACTGGAAGTATCCTGAAATAGTGCCACTGTCTAGTACCCTTTATGTTTTAATGTTTCTTCTCTGTATTGTGCTGCTTTGTCAGATTCTCATATCTATGAGGAGTCTCTTGAAAAGAAAGGGTTTGAGAATGGTAATAATGTTGAAAAGGGAAGCAATATACAAAAACAGAAGCATGAAATGAATGACGTGACTGTGTGTCTTATTTTAATGATGATGCAAGTGCTCTTTCTTGAAACATAAAGGCAAAATAAAGTTCTTATCTAATTTGATGAAATTATAGATTTTATTAGGAATTTTTCTACAGTGCATTGGTTATGTGAACAAATACATGGAATATACTATACAGCCCTAATTTCCATTACTTTGAACCTTGAAAAACATTTAATTTTACATGCAAAACATTCTCACTTGGATTATGGTAATAGAGAAGGAGACTAGTTTAAAACTGAAAACCTGGACAGATATCCCATCATTACATCATCTCTTTAGTGATACATGCGACATGCTATGTGTTTGTAATAATTAGGCTTAATGGCACAAAAACTCGTCTGGTATCAGTCTTAATTCTGAACTTCCTTGTGCTGGTAGTTTTAAGTCAGGGCTTTTGTGTTATTACTAGAATGGCAAGAGCCATTCTGAGAACCCAGAAGGAGCTGTTGCTTTTGGGTTCACCAGAGTGTGACTTAACCTCATAAAGAAGTAGGCTAGCCTTTCAGTATCCTGAAACTCTGCTATTGATCTCAAACATGTAAGGATTCAAAATAGATGGAAGGAAGTTGAATTAAAACAGAAGCAAATAGCAAACTAACATAATGACATAAGAAAGTAAAGGCATGTTGAAATGAGTGCACAGGTTCACCCTCCACACACATTCACCCTTTCAAAAAGCATTTAAATAGTTCTCTGTGTGGGAGGTATTGTGCCCTCTTGGTTTGCAGACATAACTTCCACCAATGTTAAGAATAATAGACATGTTTTGACTGGAGTCTATTAATAGATTTTATGGTCAGAAGGGACCATTTTGACTGTCTGGTGTGATCTCTTGAATAACAGGCTAAAGGAATGTATCCACCACTTTTGCATTAAGCCCAGTGACTTGCAAAGGAACCAGTGCATATCTTTTAAGAAAGACATCCAGTCTTGATTTGAAGATTTCAAGTCGTGAAATAACCAAAGCACGGCAATGCCTTGGTGATTCCCTCTTTTTTCCAGGTCATAACCACTACACTGGGGAAAGACCACAATATGGTTATTTGTCTCCTAACACATTCAGTTTCACAAAAGCAGATTAACTAACTAATAGTACACATTAGCCCTGCTAGATACAATCTGTTAAAATGGCTCAATTTCAGTTCTAGAGTAAGCAATGACTGAAAAGTGTTTGACTGAAAAGTTTTTGATATTTTAACTCATAACTGGTTAATTATGAATTATAATTAAGTGGTGCTATAATATGGATTCTTGAAGCATGTATTTCAGAGCTGTTACTTTAAACTCAGTAAAAAGGCCTGCCTTATTAGGTTTGGAGAACATAAGAACATAAGAACATATGTAGGATTTTGTTTGTTTCATTGGTTGGTTGGGCTCTTTTTGAGACTATGAATCAATTTAAACTGAGGTCTTGTTGATGCTGTGGATTTGTAATGGGATAGTGAAGACTTTTTTTCTCTAGGTCACTGATTTTGATTTGACCACAGCCACCGGTGACTGAAAATTGTTACTATTTGATGGCAATTTTGTGGTATGTGAGAAAAAGAGTTGGTGAAGCCTCTAAATCAGTGGAAGGCAGTCCGCGGTCCCCACCACTGCTCTATAGCATGAAAACCATCATCAAAATTGGGACTGCAGAGCTTTGTTTACAATCTGATCAGAGATGCCAAGGACAGAATATGCATGGAAAGTGAACTACTTTCTCCCTTACAATTGGTCCTTATACATCTGGGTTGGAACACACATTGGTCAGGGTTATCACTCTTCTTGAGTTAAGCACAACAGAGGGCTCAAGGAGATGTAACTTCACATCACCTTTGGTCTAGGAGCAGCTAGGGGCCAAGTTGGTCAGATTAAAGTACCTTAAGGACTGCCCTCGTTTAGGCCTGGTCCAGCAGCCAGGAATAGCTGGATCCTAAGGAGTCTCCAGCTTTTAGGAACATGCCTCATATTGTGCATTGTCTGAGGAGCCTGGAGATCTGAAAATGCGACTGAAGACAAGGAGGACCCCTCCAACCAACCTTTACCAGGGATGGCAGTTAAATTAGAGGAAAATAAACCAGAAGTGCTCTCAGAAACTTGGTGGACCAGTAGTGCCTGAAGTGGTAGAAAATCTGTCGAGAGCAGCATGTCAGGCAGTGTGTCCAGTAGAGCAAGAGTAGAAAAAGGCTAAGAGGCTAGTCAGCTTGTCCAGGAGAAAAGGAAACCAAATAACAAAGGGATAGACGGTAGGAGAGGAAAACTAGGCAAGGGGATAGAATGTTCAGAAGAGAGAAGGAAAAGGAGAGCGGGCAGCATAGAAGTGTGTGAAGAGGAAGGGAGAGGAACAGAACAAATAGGAAGGGGGGGGGAGATAGTGTGATTAACCTTCTCCTACAACAGACATTAATTATACCAATGCAAAAATTACATGTAAACCATATGTTCCATTAACAACAGCTTAAAATTCATGATTTCCTTTCCTTTCAGTGTAAGCAACTACTAACAGGAGAGAAGGTGATCTGCATGATTGCCAATGGGAAAGGACAATTCCTTTATTATTGCAGCTGGTTGAAATTTTTCATTTGAAATTTTTTGTAACAAAAAGTGGCTATGAAGCAGAATGGCCTGCTCCTTTAAGAACCAGGAGGCCTTGGACTAACCAGCCCTATGAGTGAGCCAGTTAGCAGCATCTGAGATTAAGGGGCAGAAATAATTGGGGTCAGGTGATAGTGTGACACACTTGACCTCATAAAAGGATAGATAACTTAATTTCTGGGAAGTAACACAGGGAATAAGTTGGGCTTCTGTGAAAGGTCCTGATACAGGACTCCAAAAAAGTCTCCTGTGGGTCAGTGGCCTATCCCAGAGGAAGGAAACTTAAAAATATCCCAGAGGGGCGGCTGAGGAGACTGAACTCCAAGAGTGATCCAGCCAGAGGGATGAGCTTTAAGGTGCTACTAGACTATTTGTTGTTTAAGTTTTTCCTGTTACAGACTAACTCGGCTACCCCTCTGAAGCTTCTGAATTTCTGAGAGAGTCAGAAAACCTTTGTGATGAGAAACTGAAGCAGGGAGCACCTACAGTGCTGTGCTCATCCATCAGGGAGTGATAGAAGGCAAATATGCTCTGTGACAGGCTGTTTCATCACAATGGAAACTTCTGCAAGAAATATTGCATTCCAATGAGATTTTTCAGGTTTTTCTTCAAAAAAAGTTGAAGTTGCTGGGAACTGACAAATGTGGGGCTTTCAACTGCCAAAACCAAGATATGACAGGATGGCCTGCCCCTTTTGGGCCAGCCAGCCCCATTCAATTAGCCCTGCCCTGCCACATGTGGACAAGGTGTGGGACTTAAGAGGAAGAAAGCCTAGTAGCAGGATGATGACTGGGGAGGTGTGCAGGTGAATTGCTCCTTCCTGAGAGCTGAAGTCCTTTGTGGCAAGCTGGCTGAGGAGATTCAGGGAGTCTCTCCACTGGAAAATGTGACGGAATACAGGTGTCTTTTAGGTCTCTTGTGGCAAGTGGCTGAAAAAAGAGCCCAAGTCAGCCTGGGACCAGAGTTCAGTGAAAATGGCTAAGATTTACCTGAGAATATAGAGGACACCCAGCACTGACGAGGGACAAAGAGGACTTTTCACAGATTTTAGTGAGGAGACTGTTAGAGGAACCTTAGAGTCAAGGTCAATAAGAAGTGTGCCCTCATTGAGGGGAAGAAGAAGAATTTACAGGTCCAAGTGTAAGGTCTGTGGACAATGATACCCTGGAAGGAGTGGACTACACATGACTTAGGCTAGGCCTACACTAAAAGTGAACGTTGAATCAAGATACGCAACTTGAGCTACATTAAGTACGTAGCTGGAGTCGATGTACCTTGTTTCGAGTTTCCCCGCCGTCCCCACAGCAGATGCTGAAGGGAGCAAACACTCCTGTCAGTTTCCCATTCTCCTTGCAGAAGCAGGGCTACCGGCAGCCGGTGGGGGCACCCTCTGAGTTCTATTTAGCAAGTCTCAACTAGACTCACTAAATCAAACTCAGGAAGATCAATTGTGGTAGCGTCGATCTTCTGTTTAGTGAAGACATGGTTTTAGACAAAGCAGCCAGGAGGGCATTGGCAATTAGGTAGAGATGTAGAAAACCAAAGGGAACTAAAGCAAAGCTGCTGCTGTGCCTCACTGCCTTGCAAGGGGGTGTTTTGGGACAGTAAGCTGTGTAATGGAAGGTTTTCAGTTTTAAAATGACAAAAAATTGACATTTTCATTTTTGTTGCTTTTTTTTTCTTTGAATGAAAGCATTGTTTGATCAGAGCTATCTACCACGCTATGTTTCACCTCACGGAAAAAATCCTAGAATTCCTGCTTTGGTTATTTTTCAGCATGATTCACCAGCTCGCTAGTGAAATAATGAAAACAGATCTTCTGTGTTTTAGTTAATCTGCAGCTTAAATGTGGTGTAATCATGTTTTAAAAATATACCACTGAGAGCTGAGCTTTGCATATGTTAGGTATAATGGTAGTTATACAGCTAATAACCTTAGCCATACTGATTAAAGAGAGGGATTTAGGTCTTTGAAAGAATTATCAGGATACAATTACTTGATATAATTTCTAATTATCCAAAGTTAGGTATGAACTCATGTTGACTATAACAGCTATAAGGTAAGTCTGTGCAATCACTATATAACATCAGTATGCACTCTGGACTGCGCTGAATATAAAAATGCTCTCTAAAACCAAAATAAAAATTAAGTTCCCTCTGTCTCATGCTGCTTAATCTAGAAGAGTTCTGCTTCTAGTGCTTGTGACTCACAGAGCTGGCCTACACTCAGACTTGCATCAAAATAACAAAAGGGGTGAATTTAAAATCAATTTAGTTATTTTGGTACATGTTTAGGATTAAGCACTGATCCTTTGAAAATTCCACTTGCTTCCCCATAAATAAAGATTTTGTTTGTCCAGTAGGTGGAGCAAGCACATCAGTTAATAGTTTTGCATAGACAAGATTTGTTCCATTCTGTGGTAAAAACATCTTTATTTCCCTAAGGAGTCCTATAATTTGATGTGTGAGATTGTCCTTTTCATTTTTTATATATTTCTGATGTTCTACTGTATCATCAAATCAATGTAAAAAAAAAGCAGTACTGAGAAGATTGAGTCAATTACGCTCAGTCTGTTAGTCTTAGTTTATGCTATCGTTATTGTATAGCATAAGAACCGCTATACGGGGTCAAACCAAAGGTCTATGTAGCCCATATCCTGTCTACTGATCCTGCCAGTGCCAGGTCCACCAGAGGAAATAAACAGAACCAGAGATCAAGTGATCCATTCCCTGTTGCCAATTTTCACCTTCTGATAAACAGAGGCTAGTGCAGGGGTGAGCAATAAGCGATCGGTGGGCCAGACACGGTTTGCACTGGGAGCTGCAGGAAGCAGTGTGGGCTGAGCAAGTGTTTCTCAACCTTTTTTTATAAAGTACCCCTTTAAAAAAATATATAAGTACCCGCAGTACCTACAGTTTTCAGACACACACACAAATTTTCTACCATTGCTACACATTTGTTTAAACAACTTAATTGTAGCCAGGCGGGTGATGAAATTTTTGGGTGCAAAAAATAAAAAAATAATAAAGCGCTGTAAAACTTAAAACAAAAATTCAGTTTTCTCCAAATTTCAGTTGTGTTGACGTACCCCCCCCCCCCCCCAGACCTCTCTCAAGTACCCCTAAGGGTACTTGTACCACTGGTTGAGAAACACTGGTCTGAGCTACCACTTCCCATACTTCTAATTGGCTGGGAAGGGTGAACTACAGCCAAGGGGAGGTGCGAGCAGCCATACCCTGCAGAAGTGCAGGAAAATATAGTGTGTGGAGTCCCACCAAGAGCTAATCCTGGCGAACTGTGTCCAGCCCGTGGGCAGCTTATTGCCCACCCCGGGGCTAAGAACACCTCCCTAGCCATCCTGCCTAATAGCCATTGATGGGCCTGTCCTCCATGTATGTATCTATTTCCTTTCTGAACTGTTTTGTAGCCTTGGCCTTCACAACATCCTCTGGAAAAAAGTTCCCACGGGTTGACTGTACGTTGTGTGAAGAAAGACTTCCTTTGGTTTGTTTTAAACCCGCTGCCTATTGAATTCATTTGGTGACCCTTTAGTCATGTCCCCCTTAGTCATTTCTTCCCCAAGCTGAAAAGTCCCAGTATTATAGATCTCTTCTCATCTGGAAGCCATCCCATACCCCTAATCATTTTGTTGCCCTTTTCTGAACCTTTTCCAATTTCAGTATAGCATTTCTTGAAGTATTGGGGCATAAGCTTTTGTGATTAAAAATCACTCCAATGCACCTGACAAAAGCTTATGGACAAATAAATCTGTTAGTCTTTAAGATGCCACAGGACTCCTCGTTGTTTTTACAGATACAAACTGACACGGCTACCCCTCTGAGATTTATTGATGGTCACTTGCATGCCCTCCTAACTTGCAGATTAGTTTGCAGTTGCCTAATGGGACAGTGTTAATGGAGGGCATGCATAGAAGTGGTCCAGGAATCAAACAGAGGAAAATTCTTTACACTCCATTATCCTTGAAATTAGCCATAGTAGATGTGTTTCAGTGTGAATAAGCATGATGAAACCCATGTTTGGATGCATAAGCAAGAAAGGTAGAGAATTGTGCAGGACACTTTCTGCAGGATTTGCAGCTCTGTGAGCCGGGAGCCAAGAGAAGTGGGTGGTGATTCAGTGAAGTAAAACAGTGAACAACAGATGAAGGATATAGTGAAATCTGAATTAGTACACTGCATAATAGCCACAATAGAGCCAAGACAACTTGATGACTGCTAAAATTCAGAAAAAGGGTGGATGTGATTCAGTAGCAATTGATCATGTTCACATAGCTCTGCATTAGTGATAGAGGTGGCTGAATATTTTTCCATAGAATGGTTTTCTAGTGGAAAATGCTGTTTAGCTGAAATAAAAACTTTTTGCGAAAACATTTGACTCAGATCAAATTTTGTTTGAAAAAAATTTCAAAAGAAGTTTTCTGATAAGGTTAAAATGTTCTGTTTTGATCATATAAGAACAAAACATTTTGACATTTTTATTCAAAACAACTTTGTTGATTTAAAATGTATTTTATTATATTATGAAATTCTTATTTAACATCATATATATAGTAGCCCAATGTCTGTGACTCTGCAATGCTGAAACGCTGTCTGTTCCCTCTGGGCGGTGCCGTTGCCTCCCCCCATGGCACTCGGCTGACTTCTGCGCCACTCAGCTGGGCTGCCGTGCGGGAGCGAGCAGTGCAAGTGGCTGTTTGGGGTCCGCACTCTCCATGCAGCATGGTGCGCGTGGGACTCAAACAGCTGCTTGTGCAGCTTGCTCCCGCATGGCGGCCTGGCTGAGCAGCCCAGAAGTCAGCCGAGCGCCATGGGGGGAGGCAACAGCGCCACCCAGAGGGAACAGCCAGGGGGCGGGACCTGGAAGAGAGAGAGAAACCATTTGTGCTGCTTGCTCCCACGTGGCAGCCTGGCTGAGTGGTGCAGAAGTCAGCCAAGTGCCACGGCAGGCGGCGAAGGGGAACAGGGCGGTGACATACACGCCCAGGAGGCAGGGCCTGGATGAGCGCGCATCCCTGACGGAGACAGAGGAGAGCGGAGAGAGATTGAGAGGCAGGAGGGGGAGAAGAGAAAGAGAGAAATGGAGCGGAGAGAGAGTGAGAGAGACGCAGCAGCAGGAGGAGAAGAGAAAGGGAAAGTGAGAGGCAGGAGGGAGAGAAGAGAAAGAGAGCTGGAGAGAGAGGCAGAAGGTGGTGAAGGAGAGCTGAGGGGAAGAGGGGGCAGTAGGAGGAGGAGAGAGAGAGAGAGAGAGATGGAGCAAGAGACTGGAGGCTCAGGAGAGAAGACCGACGTGAAGGAGAGACCTGAAAATCCCATCTTATGATGGGCTAATTGGCTAGTTATAATATAAAAATTGAAATAAAAAATAATGTTGTCAGAACTAACTGTTTCAATTGATCCAAAACAAACAACATTTGAGAGAGTAGGGATTTTATTTTATAGGAAATTTGTGAAAAAGTTTTCTCTTCATTCTAATTAGGAACAAAAATAAATTTCAACATGTCAGAATCAGCACTCCAAATCACCCACTCCTGGAAAGAAAAGGAAGACCAAAGCTGTCAATTCCATGAGTTGAATCTCAGTTTGTTACACCTCCCAGTGACGGTGGTGGGACTGAGGAGAAGACCAGGATCAGGGGACAGAGAAGTTGTGTACAAGTTACTTTAGAGAGGACCGGGGAATCTAGCTGGGCACTTGCAAAGAGCAAGTGGCTCTGTTAAGAACCCCAGCCCCCAGTCCACCAGCTTGTTAGCCTCATGGGATGTAAGCCTTTCCATGGGTTCTATCTCCTAATGGGGTAAAATGCAAAGTCAGAATTTGTGTTATTCTTAGGCCTACTCTACACTGTAATGGGCCATTGATCTAAGTTACACAACTGTAGCTACATGAATCACGTAGCTGAAGTTGATGTACTTAGATCTGCTTACAGCAGTGTTTTTGCTGTGGTGAGTCAATGGCAGATGCTCTCCTGCTTCTTGTTCAGGTGGATTTGCCAGGAGAGTGCTCAGTGATTAATTTATCAGGTCTATACTAGATGCCATAAATCAAACTCATTGGATCAATCGCTGCCCATCCATCTAGTGGGTAGTATAGACATGTCCTTGATAACAGTGACTTCAACTGAGTTTTGCTTAGGGATAACCAGGGGAGTGTGCTATATAGAGTAGCTGCTCCCTGGCTGGCCTTCCTCCAGTTTACTTTTTATAAATTACAGTGAAAGCTTTGTTATCAGTCACACTGTTAACTAGAAAACTTTGTTAACTAGCATTGCCCCCAGCCACAATACTGCCATGTCTTCAGCCGTACATGCCTGTCCGGCCAGCCATTGCGGGACTTCTGACAGACCTTTCCAGCTGATAGTAGCAGCAGGACCCTCCTTCTCACTCGACCTGCCTCGAGCTGCCAGGAGCTAGATCTGCCAGTGGGGGCAGGGACAGAGCAGTAAACTTTGTTATCCGGCACATTCAGTTAACCAGCAACCCTCATTCCCCACGAGTGCTGGATAACAAAGCTTTCACGGTGGGTATGTCTAGATTACATGCCTCTGCCGACAGAGGCATGTAAAATAGGCTACCCGACATAATCAATGAAGCTGGGATTTAAATATCCCCGGCTTCATGAAAATAAAAATGGCCGCCACACTGTGCCGGCTCAGCTGATCGCTGGCACAGTGTGCAAGTCAAGATGTGGATCAGTTGACAAGGGAAGCCTTTGTTGACCGCTCCATTATGCCTTGTGGAACAAAGTTTACAGGAGTGGTCGACAAAGGCTTCCCTTGTCTACTGATCTGAGTCTTGACTCATGTGCTGTGCCAACGATCAGCTGAGCTGGCACAGCGTGGTGGCCATTTTTATTTTAATGAAGCCGGGGATATTTAAATCCCAGCTTAATTGACTATGTCGGGTAGCCTATTTTACATGCCTCTGTCGACAGAGGCATGTAATCTAGACAAACCCTGTATGTGCATGCAGGTGCCTATGCAGGCTTAGGGAACAGAAGGGAACATGTTTTGTAGCCAGGAGCGGTCCGAGGCAGGCTGTGGCAGCTGACGCCCCAGGTGGAACGCGCGATTGGCACCCCGGCCTGGACAGTCATCGGTGGAGTGACGTCATCATCGGGCGTCCTGGGCGCCCCATGATGTCATCATGGGGCGCCCCATTGAAGGCGGTACCTTAGGCGACGGCTGAGTTGGCCTATAGTCACGGGCTGCCCCTGCTTGTAGCTGGTGGTAATCTTCCCTCCATGATTTTTTACCACGTTTGGCTAAGTTTTCTGTTTCTTTGCTTCTTTCTATACTTTGTGGCAAATGGGACAATACAGCCTACAAGACTGCAACAGGGTTGAAATCTCACCTCCTCAAGAAGAATAAACGCAGAAGGAGGAGTTTGCTATGCTGATTACATGTATCGTCTAATGGCATTTCCGTGTGTGATTTTCTTGACTAATCCAGATGGCCTGAGAAACAAGAGCGTTTATATCCATGGTGCATTCGTCTCATTACATTAACAAGCACTGTGCAACAACCATAACTGATAAGAAGTTATGTTCAAAACGGGGCTACAGTCCACTGAAAGAATGCATTGTTCTCAGACATATAATCAAGCCCTGCTCATCTGATCAAATTTGGTTGGTAACCATCAAAAGCAGAGAAGATATTTATAATCAACTTCAGGAAAATATAAAGGCAAATTTGGATTTGGGATCAATTTAAATAAAATACTGCATACAATGATGCTTTTGTTTCATAAAACCCACGTAACAAAACCTTTGACCTGTACAAACCAGTCTGCATCATCTTTCATGAGACATTTTTCTGAAAAAATATTTAGCATTCTGGCCTTTACATATCATTTTACAACCGATCTCAATTAAAGAAATCTTACTCTGGACTTTACTTGAGACTCTAGAGGTATTCAGAGTATTCTGCTGTCTATCTAAATCATTTCTTTTCCTAGCCACATGACCTCTGCATCAAGGAGATTGTCAGTTTACACAAGTTGCTTTGAGAATTTTCTACACTGATCTCTTTGTAAATAAATCAAATAACAGATTTTAATTCTGTTTCTTACTTCTAAGGTTGGAGATGAGATAGTTCGGATAAATGGATACTCCATCGCTTCATGCACTCATGAAGAGGTAATAAATCTCATCCGCACAAAGAAAATAGTGTCCATAAAAGTAAGACGTAAGTAATGCAAAATTCACATTGACAGAGAGAATGCTTTGTTAGCTAATTCATGATCTTCAGGAAGATTTATTTGACATATTTTCTTTTGCAGATGTCGGCATGATACCTGTCAAAAGGTAAACCTAGTGAGGTGCTTTCCTAAATTAATAATCAATGTTCAAATTGGATTGTTCATTTCCTCTTAATCTCTTATCTACCATTCATATCCTTCAAAGCTGATAATGGCCAATTTTACCAATTATTAAAATGCTACACGTTGGCTAATCTGGCAGGAGACTGCCTCATTTGATGCATGAGATTCCTGTCTGAAATAAGCACGCTTATCTTTTTGCGTTATCAGTGGAATCAGTCTTGAACTCATGCAAATTCTATCACCAAATTCACTTAGCAGAGTACTCCAGGGTCCTTGCATTTTCCTAACTTTCAAGGGTTCTCTTTTAGAAGCTGCCTCTGACTAAAGCTAGCTGAAGTTTTGATGATGACTTTTGTAGAAAATTTGAATTTCAGTGGTGGGTTTGGGAATAACTGAAATTTTTTGATAAAAATGTTTAAGTTTTTTGAGAGATTTTTTGACTCACTGTATAACAGGTTAAGCTTTTTTTATTTCTCTAAAAACATTTCCAAAAGCCAATAATTTTTTCAAAAAGTTTGCTAAATTATGTACAGGGTCTTTTAAAAACAGTTCTACTTTCATCTGCATTAATGTATATTATTGCATATTTACCTGAAGTTCTTTTGACTACAAAATCAATATAAATCTTTATCAATAGCACCTATATTTATGTTTGGATGCAAAATATAAAGCTGAGTTGAGGCCACATTCAATGTACTCATAATTTTTAAATCATTTTCCTCATAGTTAACTATTTTGCATTTTGGTTAATTGATTTGTTTTATTCTAGCTCGCCCGATGAGCCTCTGAAGTGGCAATTTGTGGATCAATTTGTGTCAGATTCTGGGGTAAGACACCAAATATTTAGCTCTCTGGGAACATTTCATGATTTTTAATTTACTTTGTCCCCTTCTGCACTTATCTTTTTGAGTGATTTATGGTCAAAACACCTGGTAAGTGAAATCTGAAACAACTGTTAATGTCCTCCTACAGGGCTCATATATAGCCTTATCCCTTTTCTACCTTGGTCAGTAGAAGTAGCTTCCATTATCTTCAATGGGACCTGGATGAGGTTGATAGTTCTAAAACATAGCTAAATAGCATCACTTAATTTTTTTAGAGTAACTTGCGATTTTGATTGTCTTCACTTGTGGGTGCCCAAATTGAGATGGCTTTTAAAGGAGCCTGCATTTTCAGAAGGCATATGCTCAGCCTTTATGAAAATCAGCCCTTTTGGGAGGTCTCAAATTAACGCCCAATGTCACTAATTACTCCTGGAAAATTTAGACTTTTGTACATTTTTGTTCAGATGTTCTGGTGATGATAGGACAAGAAATAATGGGCTTAAACTGGATCAAAGGAGGTTTAGGTTGGACATTAGGAAGAACTTCCCAACTGTCAGGGTGGTTAAATATGGGAATAAATTGCCTAGGGAGTTTGTGGAATCTCCATCAATGGAGATATTTAAGATCAAGTTGGGTAGACATCTATAAAGGATGATTTAGATGGTGGTCCGGCTGTGAGGGCTGGGGACTAGACTTGATGATCTCTCAAGTTCTCTTCCGGTTCTGTGATTCTATGAGCACTTGGTAAATAGACTGTTACAGTTTAGCAGACAAATATGAAAATAAAAAGCTCTAAAATCAGTAATACAGAAAATGTGATAGAAATTTTTCTCTTACGTCCTTGCTTTACTTTTTTTCCACTTTCCTTATGAGATGTATTTCATCTATTGTGAAAATCCTCGCTGAATAAATAAGGAGTTAAATTCAGTGCTGGAACAATGTGTTTGAAGTAATTTTATTTGCTCCTCCCACTGGGGCTGAATGTGGACTACATGACAGTGTAACTTAGAAATATGTAGGGTGAAATCATGATTAATTGAAATCAGTGGAATTTTTACTATTGGCTTCAGTGGAGCCAGGATTTCTCCTGTACTCTTTTTCTCTTTCTTTTGCTATAGGAAGGAAAATACAGTGTTGCTGGACTTGCTTCATCTGTAGGAAGGGACAATAAAGAGAAGAAAGTCTTCATTAGTTTGATTGGTTCAAAGGGCATGGGATGCAGGTGAGTGGATGAGTCCCATTTAATATTGCTTGGAAAAAACAGTAGTAGTTTGTGGAGTGAGAAATGCAGCATGGGTTTTGTTTGCATTCCTAATTGTGTAGTGTCAAAGATGTGATATCTTTGCACAAAGTGCTGTTTTAACATAAAATACTGCAGCATAAATGTCTACTTGCCAGATTCTGAACCTCCAGTTAGATGCATCTTTAAGTCACTACAGAAGAATTACTGTTGATCTGCATTTAACCATGTTCAAAATGGGAAAGTGTGACCAGCTTATTTCATAAAAGACACATAGGACATGGTGTAGGAACTTTTTTCCTTTTAGTCTCCTTTAAATCAAAATAAAAGAATTATTTTTTATTGAGAATGTATGTGTCAAAGGGTAAAATTTTAATAAGCACTTACATGACTTAGGCTAGCAACTAAATTAGGGTATGTCTACACTGCCACCCTAGTTCGAACTAGGGTGGCTAATGTAGGCATTCGAAGTTGCAAATGAAGCCCGGGATTTAAATATCCCGGGCTTCATTTGCATCTTGCCGGGCGCCGTCATTTTTAAATCCCCCTTAGTGCGGACTCCGTGCTCGCGGCTATACGCGGCACGGAGTAGGTAGTTCAAATTAGGCTCTCTAATTCGAACTACCGGTACACCTTGCTCCACGAGAAGTAACGGTAGTTCGAATTAGAGAGCCTAATTCGAACTACCTACTCCGTGCCGCATGTAGCTGCGGGCACGGAGTCTGCACTAAGGGGGATTTAAAAATGGCGGCGCCCGGCAAGATGCAAATGAAGCCCGGGATATTTAAATCCCGGGCTTCATTTGCAACTTCGAATGCCTACATTAGCCTCCCTAGTTCAAATTAGGGTGGCAGTGTAGACATACCCTTATTTAGGTGCATAAGGCCAGGTTTTATTAAAAGGTATCTACACCTCTAAAGATAAGATACAGATAAGTGCCTGGCGAAATTTTCAAAAGTTTCTGAGTGCCATTTATTTCATTGTCCTGCTTCAGAGTCACACTGCCATTCAAATTTGGCCCAATTGCCCCTCCTTCTGTCTTTCAGAGCTAAGCAGGACACAGAGCATCTCTTAGCAAGCAGGCTACATGCCTTGGAAGAATGTACCATAGCCATAACTTTAAAAACTGTGGCTGCAACTTTTGAACCAAAAAAAAAAAAATCACAGCTTTCTTGCAGCATTCTTCATAACGTTACTCATTTTTTCCAAAGATCTCCATCCTCATTTTGGCACTAGAATTATTCACTTGGTCTCAATTTACTCTTTTTAAAAAAATGACTTAAACAATGAAAATAGGGCACTTTTATTCACTACCCACATACTTGCACTGAAAAACAAAAGGTCTACATTAAAACGTATATCGTTATTTTAGTGCAAGTTTGTGTGCAGACCAGCTCTTAGCCAGAGCGGTACCATACCTAATATATTTTAATATTCTCTTCTATGCTCTTATGTAATAAATACACTCAACTGTTTGTAACGCTTAAGGGCATGCCTACACTTTAAGCTGGGGGATGCTCAAGGAGAAATATTCATGTGAGCTCTGTTCAAGCTAGTGTACTAAAAATAGGGTGTAGCCATAGTGGCAGAAGCTACCCTGAGTATGTGCTGGGGGTCTCATATGAGAACATACTCAGGGCAATTATCACTTGAGCTCTGCACATTGCCACAGGCCTCCTGTTTTTAGCACACTTAGCTCAATCAGAGCTAGTGTGGGTATGTCTCCTTGAGCTGGGAATTACATCCCCAGCTTGTAGTGTACACATATCCTGACAAATATTGTTCAGGGATCACCTGTCAAATTAAGAAGAATCGGTTTTTATTATTGGGGGTACAGGGCCATAGTGAAGAGGGGAAGGGGAACAGTTGGCCCTGAGTGCCATGCTAGGGGTGAGCCAATTTAGTCCCCTTCCACTGTCCCTATCATCCCTCAGCTCGCCTGCTCCTCCTCCACCCACCGCCGCCGGCTGGAGCTTCCTCCCCGCCCCCAAACTCTGCCCCCAGCCCCACCTTCTTCCATCTCTGCCAGGGGGGAGGGTTAGTGTGTGTGGGGGCCTGGCCCCACACTGGAGGGGTGTGGAAAGATGCGGTACAAACTCCCCCCCTTCCTCCCAGGGTCAGATTCAGCCATGCACCAGGTTTGGGGCCACGCAGCAGGGAGAGGCACAAATTTTGCTTTTGCCCCCAGGTGCATAACACCCTCACTATGCCTCTGGGGGGGGATCATTAACTGCTGCTGCTTTACATATGAGGTATAATAGATCGTGAGCTATACATTCTTAATTTTTTAAATTCTGGTAGCAACAGTCATGGGGTTTGTCTTTCATTCCCCATAAAAATGGCTCTGTAATTAGAACATAATATTTATTTTTAAAAGAACCATCCCATTCTATGAGTGTGATTTACAAAATTTAAAACAGAGAATTAGAAAGAATGATAATATAAGGTGTTATGTCAAAGCATTGCACAGATGGAAAAAGTCAGCAAAAAATAAATGTCTATTATAACTGGGCATGATTCTCCTTTTATTTATACTTGTGTAAATCAGGAGCAACTCTGAAATCAGTGGAGTTACCCAAATATAAATCAGTTGTCAGTGAGGAATCAGGTCCACCATGTAGACGTAGTGTAACCATTTATGCTTTATCATATTCCCTTAAATGTACCATATACCTATAATAAAATACCCATGGGCCATGAAGCCTTTTTATGGTGCATGGAAGTAATTTTTATGGTATCATGTGGAGTTGCTACTCTATTAATTCAAAGTGTTCTTTGTTTTTCTTGGTTTATTTTTAGGAAACAGTGCAGACTTTATGGGGGGCTATTTAAAACATTGAATATGGTAATTTCTCCAGCTTGTTCTATTCTAATTAGTAATAGACATTAAAGGATTGTAGGAGGAAAATATCATATTACTTCATATTTTTGGTTATTGTACTTTTTATTGTTTAGAAAAAACATTGTGTTCTTTTTACTGTTCCATATATTACTATGTAAAGAAAGATGCCTTCTGCCATATGAACTCTGGGCCAGATTACAAAGAAATGTTTAGATGTCCTAACATACAGCTACACACTAATGGAATTTTCCAAATCGCTGTAATTTATTAGACCCCTAACTCCCATTGACTTTGCCTGTCTGCATCTAAATAACTATGTAAATCTGTTCCTTTATGTCTTTTGTACTTATCTTTATTCAGAAGATCTCTGTATCTTTGCTTAGCTAGAGCTGTAAGATAAAATACCATTTCCATGCAATGTGCATTCACATTGTGCTGACCAGCATTACATTTCTGTGCACACTTCAAGGTTTCATTTGCTGCCCAGATGTTGAACAACTTCAAGCAAATCGTTAAGGGAATAAAGCGGGGTGCAGACTTAGAAAGATAGGTATAGCATCTGCCTGATGCTGGAGAATCAGCAGTCAGACAGCATGCTTCAGAAAACTTTGCTTTTTGTGGGCTACATGTTTTTCTAATTGCAACTTGAGGATTTTTATCCTGGAAGTATGGGATAGAGAAGGTTTCCTAGGTTTGACTCCCTATTGATCTGGTCCATCGTTCTGAAGAACGGTATTATGTGGTACATGGTTGAGTGACAGTGTACATCTTCTGAATACCCTGAATGAAGAGGTGAACAATTACTTGTTCACTAACATGTTTTATATAGAATAGCTGCTCACCTGGCATAGACTGATAGAGCTCCATTGACCTCAGTGCTAATTTATATCAGTTAAGGATCTGGCTAAAAATATTTTTATCAGTACAGGTAGAAATTCTCTAGTTGGGCACTCTCTGGTCAGGCAACATCCATGGTCATTCATGATTTTAGTTATTCAGATGTCCACTTATCATGGGTGTGGCCAAGATTCCCGCAGTCCCATAAAGTTTGATTGCAGTCCTGACTCTGTGTTTTGTAGCTCTTAATTTACCCTTCACTGTCTTTTAAGAGCCCAGTAAGCTGTGGAAGTGTTGGTAATGCTACTAGACAATACTGACCTCCCATAGTTCAGCAAACTCTCTGGTTCAGCACTGGTCAGGTCCCGAGACTAGAGCGGTTCAACATATATTAGCTATGGCAGGATATGCTGTAGTGATAACATTCAATCCAGTGAGACATATCCCTAGCTGATGTAATTTAACAAAGTTCCCCTGATTTCAGTGAGCAATGGTGAGTTATACAAACTGAGGCTGTGGCCCAATGAGCTTTTCAAAAATCAGTGAGAAATAGAGGAAGCAAATATCAAGAAATACCTAACCTCGAAGCAGACAGTGGTTCAGCAAGTGTGATGTCATCTTCATATTATCTTCTATCGTTTTGTTTTCTCTGCTTACTCCAGCATTTCCAGTGGTCCAACGCAAAAACCAGGCATTTTTATCAGCAATATTAAACCAGGCTCCATTTCTGCTGAGGTGGGACTGGAGGTGAGTGTATTATGCTCCAAGTGAGATGTTATAATTTTATTTTTTAGTAATTTTGCACAGTGATGTGGGATCCATTGGTGAATTCCTTTGTGGTAACCTTTTTCAGTGGGAGGGGGAAAAAGTATAGGGAAACTCTTAACCAAGAATTATACATTATGTTTAATTTATTTCTTCTAGATTGGTGATCAGATTGTTGAAGTAAATGGAGTGGATTTTACTATTGTGGACCATAAAGAGGTGGGAAAAGAGTTTTCTATTTAGCCCCAGTATTGTATTTAAATTAAGTGTCCTATGTATGGAGAGCTCCCAGAAATTGTGTAATTTCTGCCTTAGCCTTGTCTCCAAAAGTGCTGATGCCCAGGTAATGCCATCTTTTTAGGGCTGGGAACTTATAAATTCAGATTGGGATTTTCAAATGGATTTATGGAAGGTTTAGCCACTCAGCTCTCATTGAAAAAAAATTCAGTAGTCTACTTAAAAATCACAGCCTAGCTCACTTCCCAACTTTCCTGTGCAGCAAAGTGGAGATGGGGTGGGAGGGAGCAGAGGTAGGGCTGGAGGGGAGCTCAATCTCTTTATCTGATCAAAAAGATCAAGAGATGAGTTGGTGATAAGTACCACCGTGATGAGCAAATACTGGATACTAAAGGGCTCTTTCGCCTGGTGGAGAAAAGCATAGCAAGAGCCAATAGCTAGAAGATAATGCCAGACAAATTCAAGCTCGGAACGAGAATCACATTTTTAACACTGGTGGTATTTCCCCAAGGAAGTGGTGAATTCTTCATCTCCTGTTGTCTTCAAATCAAGACTTGGATGCCTTTCTGGACAAGATACTTTAGACAAACAAAGAATAGTTCTGCAGCCTCTTAGAGACTAACAAAAAATGTCGATGGTATCATGAGCTTTCCTGGGTACAACCCACTTCATTGTGCCCAAGAAGGCTCATGCTACCATCTATGTTTTTTGTTAGTTTCTAAGGTGCTGCAGAACTATTTGTTGTTGTTTTTAAAGTTTTTTTTTTCAGTTACAGGCTAATACAGCTACCCCTCTGAAACTTTTAGACAAACAAGTTATCTGGCTCAATACAGGGGCAATTGGATGAAATTCTGTGGCCTGTGTTATGCATGAGGTCAGAAAAGATGATCTAATGGTCCCTTCTGACCTTGAAATCTATGAAACTCTGAGCAGGGAAACTATACTACTTTATTTTGTTTCTTCTTTAAATGTGTAACATTTTTACACTCAAACTGACATTTTCACTTTGTTTTTGTAGGCTGTCAGAGTGCTAAAAAGCAGTCGAACCCTAACAATCTCTGTTGTAGCAGGAGCTGTAAGTAATGAACCCATCAAAGTAGAAGCCATGTGAAAAATTAAATAGACACTGTTGTCGATAATAAATAATACAATAGTCTTGGTTTCAACATAACTTCGTGTTCCCCTGTTGAATCCCTGATCCAAAGCCAATTAAAATCAACAGGAACCTTCCCATACACTTCAATAGTCTTTGGCTCCAAGTCTCTAAAAGAGCCTGATAATAAAAATCAAATGCATTTTTGCAAGCAGAGAGTACAGCTAAAACACTAAATCAAATTAATAGCAAGAGAATGGGTCAGATGTTGCACTCGTACCAGTGTAAATCTACTGAAGTCAGTAACATCAGGTGCTCTCTCACTCTGGTGTAGATCACAAGTAAATTTGCTGAAGGCAGTGGTAAAAAACTAGTGCATGTGACCTCCATGGCAGCCTGCTGACAGGGGGGCAGTGGCGATTCAAAGAAGCCTAGGGCTCCTGGCTGCCGGCACTGCTATTGCAGCAGAGGTGGCAGCTGGTGCCCCAGGCCCTTTAAATCATTAAGTGCCAGAGCGCCATGCCACGCTGCATTCTGGGTGATGTGGAGGACGGCTGCTACTGGCCCCACCCCTTATGCCTGAGGAACTGCCCCTTCCAGGAGAGTGGTGCTAGCTAGCTCTCCCCCCTCGCCTTCATGGGCCACATGTTCTAGACTACTGAGGATGCTTTGTGCTGTTTTATTGCCTTTTAAGCCAGCTTCATTGATCCATTGAGAAGTCTCAGTTTCGGAAATCCTCTGCTAGTGCAGAACTACAATAATGACTCCTATGTTACTTCTCATTGTAGGAGAAAGAGGATGCAACCAGTATCCCCCTCTTCCTGGTCATCCCTGGGGTGGAGCAGCCCTTAGTGGCTGCATAGCCAATGTAAAACAGATCAAGCCACAGGCTTTTCTTCTTTATGCTGAGGACCAGGCCAGGAGCTTGACAGCCCCAAGGTCAGGGTACTGAAAGCCACCTTTGCACTCCTTGCTCCAGAGCTGTGCTGAGGTCTGCTGGGATACAGACAGGACTTAAGCCAGTTCATATCTAATCCTCGGTATGGTCTCTGCATTTGCTTTGCACTGCTACATTTGGCCAAGCTAGCATAGCTTGGAATAGTTTTTTAACTATTTGTTTGAGAATTGTGCAAAGTATTCGCTAGCAGCAAACAGTGGGACTCTGCGCCTGTTCCCATGTACTTACCAATGGCAAAAACATTGATGTAAGTGAGTACAAGATTGAGTCATGAGTCAAACTGCCTCCCACTCAAGAAAGGTACATTTTCGTAAATGAATTATCATGCTGAAACAAGAAAGATAATTGGATAGGAGCCAACATATTTTTCCCCCCTTTCCCCTTAGAAATAGATGAAGTATTTAGGAGTCTCTAACTCCCAGGCCAGTTATTTCCTTCTGTAAATATATTGCATTGGAAATAAATTCAGTCCTTTGTTTCATAGTGTGCCACTTCTAATGTTTGTACAAGAGTATTGCATTCCTTTAGGGCTTGATCCAAAGTCTACTGATATTGGAATATTTCCATTGACTTGGATAGGATTGGAGTTATTGTTCTACTGTTTAAACTAGTTGGTTCTCAAACATTTTCTGTCACGCTCCCCTTACCAGTAATAGAATCCATCGGTGCCCCCTCAGGAGCCACAGCCAAGAACTGTGGCCAGGGGCCGAGCCGCAACTGGGGAGTTGTGGTGAGGACGCAGAGCAGGACGCAGAACCAAGGTCAGGACTGGGAGCCAGGGGCTGCAGAGGAGCTGGGCCAGAGCATGGCTGGATACTCCCTCCCTAACCCCATGGGGGCTGGCCCAGGCCCCTCCATGGCTCCCTGAATGTTCCTCCTTGCCCCGCTAGGGGGGGCCTGCCCCACAGTGTGAGGACCTCTGGTTTAAACCCTTTTAGAGTAAACTTTAGGGCCCCATACAATACAATACTGATGTAACCTGCAGATCAAATGCAGGATATCACCCTTAATATTTACTTGTAACCAGTTCTTGCACAGCTAAAATAAATAAGGAAAACAACATCTAGTACAGTATCTAAGGGCTAATGTTCATAGCATAAACATTCAATGCAATAAATCATATTCTTTGGCTGTTTACATGCCTTTGATAACAACAGAAACCAGTTATTGCTGATATTCTTCATTCCCAAGAGCATTATTACCTTTGCACAGTTATACAAAACAACATTCAACAAATCAGAGTACCAAACTAAAATGTTTTTTTGCCATTTCAGGACTTGAAAAGTTTGTTCTGTTTTTTTCTCAGTCTCTCCATTGACATAATTTTGAAGAACAGCACTTAGGTGAATGATTGTTTGAGGGAGGACTAAAAGAGGATAGTTATGAGGGCAAAGCCAAAAAATGGTTCATATGGAAATGAACTGATGTGTCCAAAGACATCAAAGGGCAGCTGTGCATGGTCAGTGCCCAACTGAACAAACAAATATGCATGAGGAAATGCAGGTTTTTGCAAATATAGATGGCACATAGTGTTAACATTTGGCCCATTGCATAATCAAATTTTACTCTCACTGGTCATAAAATCACAAAAAACCTTGGAAATTAGAGATGGGACGGGAGGAACTATTAGATTAGTCACCTCAATCCCCTACCAGCATAAGCATGTACACAATTAAAATGCAGTCCACTTTGGAGTGTATCATACTTCCTGGAGCATAGTAGGGTGAAATCCATCTGTTGTATAACTACTCTCTGAACATATTTCCGATATTTAGCCTTTAGTATTTGGCCATGCACAGTGGGGAATAGGCTTTATGCTCTGCTTCATGCAAAATGATTTTGCATAAAATATTCTCATGAAAGCTAAAAAGCTATTTTAGATGTACACTTCTAAACTCTCTGATGTTTTAAGCACTGGAAATATTTATGAATAACCAGAAAGTACATGTCATTTGTAGGAGAACCAGATACTCTCTATGGGTATGTCTACTCTACCCCTCTAGTTCAAACTAAGGGGGGGTAATGTAGTCATGCGGAGTTGCAAATGAAGCTC
This sequence comes from Pelodiscus sinensis, assembly GCF_052426305.1. NCBI lineage: Eukaryota > Metazoa > Chordata > Testudines > Trionychidae > Pelodiscus > Pelodiscus sinensis. The sequence goes on along the minus strand of NC_143056.1, from coordinate 112,936,970 downwards.
GGGATTTGAATTTCCCGGGCTTCATTTGCATAAAGTCGGCCGGTGCCATTTTTAAATGCCGGCTAGTTCGGACCCCATGCCGCGCGGCTACACGCGGCACGGATTAGCTAGTTCGGATTAGTTCCACGAGGCATAGGGTCCGAACTAGCCGGCATTTAAAAATAGCGCCGGACGGCTTTATGCAAATGGAGCCCAGGAAATTCAAATCCCGGGCTTCATTTGCAACTCCGTATGACTACATTACCCCCCCTAGTTCGAACTAGGGGGGTAGTGTAGACATACCCTATATAATTAACTTAGGCCAGGTCTACACTATGCCAGACATTTGACTCAAGATACGTAAATCCAGCTACGAGAACTGCATAGCTAGAGTCAACATACCCTAAACTGAATTTCTGGGGTGGCCTCACTATGGGAGGTCGATGAGAGAAATGGGGTGTGTGTATATTTATGCATTATAGGTACAGTCTTTTAGAATTAAAATACTAAAGGTTTCATTCACCATGGAGACCCAAATGCACAATAGATTTATTGTTGTTTAGTTGTATTGTGATACTGTCTAGGGCCCCTGTGCCCTTTTATCCTAGGCACAGAACAAACAAATACAAAAAATGGTCTCTGCCCCAAAAAGCTTACAGAGCAAGTATAAGATGAGACAGTAGGTTGATACAATGGACAGCAAGAGGCATCACATTGTAGCAATGACAAGAAACAGATCCTTATGAACAGCAGTGTTCACAGCATACTTCTCCTGTGTCATCTCTAGTTATGAATTAAATGCTATAATCAATTACATGTGTCTGGCTAGCTTTCCGTGCTTGGTTTCCATTTAATTTTTCTACGTATAGAAGGAAGCAATTAATCCTCATTTGAAAGATCAGGCCATCAAACATTTATGGATAGTAGCCTCATCTGAAGACATGGGGATTTATACAAATAACTCACTTTTATCCTACTAAATATAATCATCCAGTGGCCTTGTAAACTTCATTTAAATAAGCATTCCTGTCTGGATTCTCAACAGCCGGGTCTGGGGCGTAAGGAGCTAGTTACATCTAGTACTGGAGGTGTGTCAGCCGACGGTCAGGGCAGTAAGTCCCTTATGACCGGCTGAAGTTCTTTTAAATTGTGCTTGGTTCTGTTACAGCAACTGAAGGAGTCAGGTTAAAGCTTAAACAGTTACTATTTTATTGTTACAGGGTAAACTTAGCTGTTAAATGCTACTACTGTGTTACAGATAACACAGACACTACAAAGGACAGGACAGAAATTACACTAATAAGTCACTTACAGGTACCATGAAACCCTTTGGTTCTCTGAGCTCTTATTAAATGCATGCAAAATAGACACATAGCAGGTATATATTCTCACCCCTGCGTTCCAGACTTGGCGTGGCCAGCGTCTTTCTCTCAATCCCTCGGGAAGAAGTAGGGCGAGGTTGGGCGTCCCACAGACCTCGGGAGACAATCAATACCTGCCAGCAGGTATAGATGATTGGAGCTCAAATGGGGTGGGCTGCTGAACCTCTTTTATACCCCTTGGGTCATGTAGGCTTCTTCCTGGGCTCAAGTGGCCAATTAGGAAAAATGGCTTTGAATGCCAAGTTTCCCACGAAGGGTGCAAAGCATAATTTACACCTGGGAAAATGCAGACAATGGGCACCTCTGGTATGTGATGGGCGAAGATTCCTCTCCTGGGACAGTGCAGGCGTGTCAATTACTGGTACTAGCCATCAGGGCGACGGGAGGCCCCAGGTCGTCAGCTAGCCCATTTACTGTCTGGTTTCTGTTTATGGTACAGTCAGGGACAGGCAGCAAACCTGTGTTCCCAGGGCATCAAAGGCTGACTGCCTTTCTCTTGCTCTCTGGGGGGGGGGGGGGGGGGGAAACAAGATGGGGCTCGTGGAAAAACAAGATGGGGTTTTTGTGTCTGGCTACATTCCACCCCCTTGACACGCCTCACTATGTCCCAGAACGCAAGATGGCGGTGATGCCAGCACCCTTTGCCCTCCTTGGAGGAAGCTAAAATCGCCCTATCAGCAGGGTCTGATCAGATAATTTGGATCAAGGGATTGATTAGGATCGCTTCCCAACGCCATATACCAGATTTGTGCAGAGGAGGTAGCAGTGTACACAAAATGCCTAACAATACATAGAAGCATGCAGTAAGCAATTACAACAAGTAAAATGGTTAATATAGTATTTACAATAGAGTGAAGGAAGGGAGTTAACGAAAGTCCTAGGTGTTGGGCTAGACAATCTAGCCATGAGGCTTTACATTTTTAGTTACAGCATGTCTTATCCCATAGCGTTTGTTGCCACTTCCCTTGCCTCCCCCCTTGACCTCCCCCCAGAGTTATTTAGAGGATTGCGGTAGTCGCTGTCATCGAACCATACCGGTCCCCATCGGAAGATGTCACTTTGTTTCACCAGTCATTTGGGCTGACAGGGACAAACTCGATTCCCAGTCCAGTAGAGGAGTCAAGTAAGGTGTTCTGGTACAGCAGTAGCAGTTGGGATGAGGAAGAAGACCATGGCGAGTTGGAGTACCATGTCTCATTTCAATAGTCTGTAACTAACAACAGTGGTTGCAAGCGCTACAACAGCAAGCGATATATATATACAAAAAGTTCATGGTGGTTTCCCGGATCCACACCAGCATTGGGAGGGATCCATCCCACTGGAGCACTGTTTAGGGCTATTGCCTCAGTTTCCTGTAATAAAACATAAGGTTTGCCGGTCTTGGATACAATCCAAGCCTCAGTGATGGTTATTGGTGTTAGCCCAGCATCTGCAGTTGTCCAGACTCCTTTTCCCTTATAGGAGTGCAGTACATGGGTTTGTGTCCCCAAATTGGGGTGTTGGGACAAGGGCTATTAAGTGGTTTAGTCCCATGATCGTAGACAACCCTGTTGTCCATCGGGTTGGGTAAGCAAAACCAATTCTTGAAACAATTTCTACTCCAGTTAAAACATACTCCCACCCTTGCTTACTGCTGGGCGGTGGACCAATATAATCTACTTGCCAGGTTGCCCATAGCATTTTTCCATCTCTTAGCCTGGCAAATCATTGCCCTTCTGTTATATGTTTCCTTGAGTTCAGCACATACGGTGCAAGCTTGTACCAGATCTTTGGCTTGTTTGTGGGTGATAGGCCACCCCCTGGCATGTGCCTGCCGCACCAGCTCATCACTTTCTGTGTGTCCCAAGGTTTCATGTAGCCAAATGTACAGGCGTTCCCAATCCACCTGGACAGCAAAAATTTGTACTGCTGCATCTGCTAGGTTATTTAGCTATGCAGCTAGAGTATTATTCTTTTGGACACATGACTTATGCTTAAGGCATGTGGGGTTGCATGCTGGTATATCCATTTCCAATATTCCAATCTCCAAACCGGCTTTCCTATTTCCCAGTTATTTATCCACTGGGTGGCTCCAGCCCATATAGCACAGGAGTTAGTATAAGTCTGCTGAGACAGCAGCAGCCTTCTCTGTCCACTTTCCTTTGAAGCCAAAAGTGTTATCAAGTCAGCCTTGAAAAAAAAACCAGTTAAGTTTCAAAGCTTGAATTTCTAAACTAATAATTTGGTTTCTAGAAAGTTAAATGTCCTTAACAGTTGAATGCCCAACACAAGCACTAACTAATTTGTGCCTTGTCTGTTTGCAATTTTAAGCAAGAGGACATTATCCAAAACAAAATAAACTAGTTAATTTGAAATCCACAAAATAGTTACAATATATAGAGCTCATTCCTTTATGCAGTTAACCATTTAAGTTTCAGTAGAATTCTTAATTTTCCTTTGCAGATTTAACAAAGGTGTCCATAGACAAAATGTTTACATTTGATTGTTTCTTTGCATAGATCGTTTGCACAGTGCTTAAGGAAGAGGCTGCAAAGAAACAAGGTGTCATTTTAAAACAAGATTTCCCTTCACATATTACTACCATTGCTTAATCCCTTCCACACTCCCATGGAGTCCACCTTTTATCTTCACATTCCCTCAAATCACTTGCTTTGTCCTTTCAAAGAAAATGTTTTTCATTCCTAGTAACTTTCCAATGTCTGCTCTACTTTCCTTATTCCTTCAACTCTGCCCATAGGGCTCCAAACCTTTTTGCCTTCCCCTTCTTATGGTCCATCCTAATTCCTGCTAAATGACTTTTTACAATGACACATGTTTGTTTACTATTAATTTGGTAAGGAGGGTGAGCTTGTTTACTAAGCCTCATACCTCCTGGTTCTTTTCTTAAACATATTCCTGAGGGAAGAAAAACAAAAAAATAAATAAATCTGAGAGTTGCTTTAACTCTCAGCACCCATCCTTAAGGGAATTTAGCTCTGTCTGGGTACTGAGGGACATGCATTTCTACCTCTCCACTTCTGCAGCAGAGGCTTTTACATTTTTGCAGTTTCATATTTGTATTCTTATATTCAGTTAATTTTGAAGAACACCTCATTACAGGTTTTTCCATAGAAGACAAAAGCTGCAGCTGTTTCCCTCTCCTTTGAAGTTGAGGGTTTACATATCCACAAAGTTAGTCAATTTGTCTTCTAGGTCTGAAATTGTATGGATAGCAATTAACACTTGATCAGACCAAGGGCTATGCCCAAACCTTTGCAAGATTTTGTTCAAAAGGGGTAACATCTTTTACAAATGCCAATTTTTTAGTCTTCTCTCTGCCTTCTTAAAAGACTGCTTACATTTAAACTTTTCCTAGTATACCCAACCTCCTATTTCTTTCTTTCTTTCTTTTTTTCTGGAGGGCTACAATTTGAACTTTCTGATATTAGGTAGTTTGCTAATCAAACTTAGCTATTACCTGCAAAGCTTCTTTGTGCTGCCAGCTAGGGCATTTGCACCACAAAGGAAATCACAACCTGGTGTGGCTCCTGGAGCTTTCACAGCATTTTAGTCTGTTTGCAGTTTTTTTTTTTTACTCATTCTATAGTTTACAGGAAAATGTGCAATCTTTGTTTACAACACTACTTAGCCACATTAAACTTTGCATATAGTGCAACTCTTTCTTTATGCTTACAGTTTTCCTGTACTTTCATTAAACAACTTGGACTAAAAGTAAACCAAACCAATTTGTTTTAAACCTACAAACAAACAAGATTACTGGACCTTAAAACTTCATATTATTTACACTATATATATATATATCTACACACAGATACACATACATTCTCTCTGAACCTTTCTTACACTATTTCTACATAGCTGTACAACAATTACATTCCCTTTTTATTCAATGGGGTAGTTCAGTTCCAATAGAACCCCCTCTCTTTAGAGTTCTTTTAGCAGTCTCTCTAATCAAATGTACAGATTTGAATCAAATTTGCCTGGATTATTTACAGACATTCCTTTGGAAAAAGGGCCCATTTTTCCTTCAGAATGACTGTAAAGAAACCACAGTTTTCTATCTACACCATTTTAGCATTTGCACAACTGCATTTGCTCTCCATTCTCTGCAGAGTTTAAATTCTCTGATTCTCTTTTCTTAAAACACTTTCTTATCTCTAAAATAAAAACTGGCCTTGTTTCAGATATTACTCTTGTAAGTATGCTTAAGGGTTTAGATTTCTAGTACTTACTGCCTTTTTTTTCAGTTCTACCACAAGGCTTTCAATCTTATCTGTTACCTGCCTGCTTGTCTGGGCCTGATCCTGTTTTCCTTTTCTGCCTGCTTGCCTGGGCCTGATCCTGTTTTCCTTGCTAAATGGAAAGTGGCTCCTTTCCACAGACTCAGGCTTTGTCCCATTCTTTAGTTTGCAGGCAGTTCTATACTTACAGAACTGTACCCACAACTCCTCAGGATTTCCCCAATCCTTTTCTAACATTTCTCTATCCCATTTTGGGTTGCCCCAACCTTCCTGGGCAAACCCTTTCTCTATACCACTAAAATCCATGTCTATCATGACAGGCTTCATGTTGCTGTATGTGAACCAGTAGCACAATCCTGCCGACTACGCCAATTCTGTCAGCCGACGGTCAGGGCAGTAAGTCCCTTATGACCGGCTGAAGTTCTTTTAAATTGTGCTTGGTTCTGTTACAGCAACTGAAGGAGTCAGGTTAAAGCTTAAACAGTTACTATTTTATTGTTACAGGGTAAACTTAGCTGTTAAATGCTACTACTGTGTTACAGATAACACAGACACTACAAAGGACAGGACAGAAATTACACTAATAAGTCACTTACAGGTACCATGAAACCCTTTGGTTCTCTGAGCTCTTATTAAATGCATGCAAAATAGACACATAGCAGGTATATATTCTCACCCCTGCGTTCCAGACTTGGCGTGGCCAGCGTCTTTCTCTCAATCCCTCGGGAAGAAGTAGGGCGAGGTTGGGCGTCCCACAGACCTCGGGAGACAATCAATACCTGCCAGCAGGTATAGATGATTGGAGCTCAAATGGGGTGGGCTGCTGAACCTCTTTTATACCCCTTGGGTCATGTAGGCTTCTTCCTGGGCTCAAGTGGCCAATTAGGAAAAATGGCTTTGAATGCCAAGTTTCCCACGAAGGGTGCAAAGCATAATTTACACCTGGGAAAATGCAGACAATGGGCACCTCTGGTATGTGATGGGCGAAGATTCCTCTCCTGGGACAGTGCAGGCGTGTCAATTACTGGTACTAGCCATCAGGGCGACGGGAGGCCCCAGGTCGTCAGCTAGCCCATTTACTGTCTGGTTTCTGTTTATGGTACAGTCAGGGACAGGCAGCAAACCTGTGTTCCCAGGGCATCAAAGGCTGACTGCCTTTCTCTTGCTCTCTGGGGGGGGGGGGGGGAAACAAGATGGGGCTCGTGGAAAAACAAGATGGGGTTTTTGTGTCTGGCTACAAGGTGCTATGGACCTATTCTAACTTTTATGCCATTGGCATTAGGTTCTTTATGTAGTGGATCTTTGCTCTGCTACACCTTACCTCTGCCCCTGGCATGCCATGTGTCATGACACACACCCTGTTATAGGGGTGAGGGGAAGCTGTCGCAGGAGCTATGGTAAATTCTCTACTGGCTGTTTGTTCTCCAGACCCCATTTACTTTGAGCCTGAGTGAAATGGAGACTCCAGCTCTCGTAATTAATATGTATTTTTCATTGAAGCAATCCCAGACTTTGACTATTCAAGAGCACACAGATTCAAGGCAACTGCACCTGTATTTCCCTCTGTGGTCCACCAAAGGTACTCACTTTAGGCTCCCCACTCTTAGCCATCACCTCTCCTGGGCAGAGATCCATGTCTCACTCTTTTCTGATCAGGATTTTTAAGGCTGCACAGCTCTCTGGTTTACAATGAACTATCTCCCTCAAACCTGTATGTGTGCTAAAACCGTACCAGAGGTCAGCCATCAGATATGTGGTCAAAAATAGGTCAGGTTCTTCCAACCATTCTGCAAAGACTAGAAGGTCCCCAGGATAGCAGGCCCTGTGTCTGGGATCAGAAAGAAGGCGCTGAGTCAGTTTAAACTCAAGTTACTTGCCCAAAAGTCTTTTCTTTGCCTGTTGGTCTCTGAAGAACCTAGTTTGAACGAGCCTATGCAATTCTGCCCAGAGCTGGTTTCTCTCAAGGCAGGGTTACAATCTGGCTGATTTATCTTAACCGCAGCTACTGTTTCTAGTTCCTGGAAGATCTGTCCCCTGGAGTAGAGCACAATCCTGTTTAACCAGCCATTTAAAGCAATTAAACAAAACATTTAAAACAATTAGCCTAACAGACACAGTTTGGGGTTGCAATGTTTGTCATATCTCCCCCCAGATAGGTTGCACGCACTCCTCATAATACAGGGCTGGGCAAAATACAGCCCGGGGGGACGGATCTGGCCTGCCAAGCCTCTGGATCAGGCCCATGGACCACCCTGCCGGGTTTAAAGTGCTTTGTGTGATCTCCCAGCCCCAGTCCATTCCTCAGCTCCTATTGGTTGGAAACAGTGAACCAATTGGAGCTGAGAGATTGGCTGAGGGATGGGAGCAACGCAAGCCTTTCCCCTCTCCTGGAGCTGAGAGCCACGTGGAGGGAGCAGCCTGAAGTTTCAAGTAGTCTGGGCTGCAGCAGGAAGAGAGTCCAGCCTGCCTTGGGGGTACTGCAAGGCTGCTGGCTGGGAGACACTTAGGTAAGCACCTGCAGGGGTGGACTGATACTGGGAATTTTCTGGTGGGCCGTCATGTCCGCATGCCGTTGCCCCTCACTCTGAGTGGCTCCGCGTCCACTCTGTATGCGGCATGCAGAGTCCGACCCGCCACCTGCGCTGCATGCTGGACATGACGCAGGGGGCAGGGCTTGAGGGGCACGCAGGGGTGATGTCATGGGGAGGGCCATTCTCAACCCATTTCCCGGTCCTATTTTGATTGCCAGTATGCTCCTGAGCGCCTGCCAGTCAAAGCCTGCTTCTGGCACCCCTGCCCCTCCTGCCCCCCAACTCTCTTCCGTAGGTCACCATCGAAACCCTCTGCACCCCCCTGCCCCAGGTCACAACCCCCTCCCAGACCCTGTACCTCCCTCCAACACCCCTCCCCCAGGCCAGAATCCTCTCCTACACCCAAACACCCTCTCAGACCCCACACCATCTCCTGCATCCCAGTCCCTTACCCCATACGCCCTTCTGCACCCAACCTCCATCTTAGACCCCACATCTCCTCCACAAAAAAGTGCAGCCCTTGACCACTTCCCAAAATCTTGGAGTGGCCCCCCCCACCAAAAATTATTGCCCACCCCTGTCATAATACATAATCTTAATACAATTAGAATTTTTCATTGACTTTGCAGGAGTTACTATAGGATGATAGGAGTTACTATAGGGAACTTTTCCTGGGTGTCTGGCTGGTGAGTCTTGCCCACATGCTCAGGGTTCAGCTGATCGCCATATTTGGGGTTGGGAAGAAATTTTCCTCCAGGGTAGATTGGCTGAGGCCCTGGAGGTTTTTCGCCTTCCTCTGTAGCGTGGGGCACGGATCATTGCTGGAGGATTCTCCGCATCTTGGGGGTCTTTAAACCATCATTTGAAGGCTTCAATATCTGAGATATAGGTGAGAGGATTATTCCAGGAGTGGGTGGGTGAGATTCTGTAGCCTGCATTGTGCAGGAGGTCAGACTAGATGATCATAACGGTCCCTTCTGACCTTAGACTCATAAGTTGTGTCTAGACTGGCCAGTTTTTCTGGAAAATCAGCCACTTTTCTGGAAAAACTTGCCAGCTGTCTACACTGGCCGCTTGAATTCCGCAAAAGCACTGACTTCATACTGTCTGAAATCAGTGCTTTTTGCGGAAATACTATGCTGCTCCCATTCGGGCAAAAGTCCCTTTTGCGCAAAACTTTTGCGCAAAAGGGCCAGTGTAGACAGCTCAGATTTTTTTTCTCGCAAAAAAGCCCTGATCGTGAAAATGGCAGTCGGGGCTTTTTTGCGCAAAAACGCGTCTAGATTGGCCACGCAAAAACACGTCTAGATTGGCACATCACAGATTGGGACCCACATCCCTTACAGACCAGACACCTTGGATCATTGCTATCTGGAAACAGTGTTACAGGAGTTGTTAGTTGGTAGATGTGAGGGGAGGAAGCAATGAAATGTACATTTCTGGTAGCAGCTTTGGAGGTGGGTGGGTTGTGTTTTTAGGGGAAATAAATTAATTGGATTTCTCGTGACAAATGTGTTTTTATGCTGTGATTGCAGGGGAGAGAGCTGTTCATGACTGAGGCAGAAAAGCAGCGAGAGGCAAGTCTTCACGAGCAGGAGCGCCAGGAGTTAATGCACCAGAAGCGGCTTGCATTAGAGACTAACAAAATCCTCAAAGAACAGCAAGAGAAAGAGAGACTGTAAGTGCTTTGGCTGGAGGGAGGTTTGCTCAACTTTGATTTGGATTGGAATGGGCATTAATGACTATGAAATAATTGCGAGGACACTCTTGATTAACGCAAACTCTTTAGTTGCTGAAAGGGTGGTCCTCCAATCCCCTTTTCTGTTGGGGCTGTAACTTCAGAGCTAAGATTTTTCTGGACTCATTGCCTCAAGGAAAGTGTCAGCGGCACACAGACATGGATAAGCATCAGGTAACAAATGGGGATTATTGGTATTTTGCAGATATCAAACCTGAATCCAAATATTCCATCCATTATGGAGGGAGGGAACCAGCAGCTTCAGAAGATAATGGGTATGAAGACTCCCTGGCGCCTATCCCTGCCTGACAATGGAAAACTACAAGGGGAGGGAGTAGGAAAAGATGATCTGACTAGCAAGAGAAGGAGGGTGCACGGGCATGGTAGGGTCAGCAAAGGTCGGAGGAAGAAGCCACACTGTAAAGTCAGCAGACCCAGCCATCTGCAGCGGAATCAAATCTGGGATCTCTGGAGCTTAGTGCATGAGCCTCTACAACACAAGCAAAAAGCCGGCTGGCTCTTAGCTAAGCCTGCAGAGCAAACTAATTATTCTCTCCGTAAGTGGTCTCAGTGCCACTAGATGGGAAGTACATCACACCCAGAAGGTGTGTGTGTCACAGCAGCAAGTGAGACTGCTTTGGAGTACCACAGTAGGGAGAAATGGGATAGCTGGGTCATATTAAAGTGCTCACAACCACACAGAGCAAGCTGGCTGAGTACTGGAAGCCCAAGCTTTTTTTAAAGGATCTAAGTCATACAAAGAAACTCTCAGAACAACTGTCTCTGCAGACATGCTATTGTAGGCAAACTGGTTGTTTTCAAACACTCCCATTTAGCTTTACCGAGGTCTTGAAAGTATCTGGGCACAAAATTCTTCCCATGTAAAATTCAGTTCAGTGACATCAGGGACAATTTCTGCCCATAAAATGTTTCTCAGTAAAACACATTGTGGCAAGGTCAGCCTCCCTCCTGAAACCCTGACCCCGGTTCCGTCCACTACCCCACACTTTGAGGGCTGCAGCAGGGTCCTTGCCTGCAGAGTTTTTATCCCTGGGCCTTCCTGGCCCTCAGCATAAAGGAGTGTGTATTGGGCTGAAGCCCTGGGCTAGTCACAGCTGACCGGGAAGCCCTCTTCTAGCCCTGTGGGGGTAGGGAGCCCTCCAACATTCCCTACTCCACACCTCACCTCACCTCACCTCCCCTCCCCCTGTAGCCTTTAGCAGGCCGGTGGTTCCTCCGCTCTGAGTCTTCTTATCACTGGGTCCTTTACTCCTCTCCATGCTCCTTCTCACTCTCTCTCCCCCTCACTGTCCTAGGGAAGACTTTTTAAAGAGGCCCTATGGCAGCCTGATTCAGCTCTCCTGGCTCTTAATTAATTTGCAGCTGCCCTGTCTCAGCTGCCCTTTTTCCCTTTTAACAGGCCTTTTGACCTTCCTGGTCACAACATATATTGCTGTCATCAGCATGTATGGTTTTGGAGAAACTCTTTGTGCGACATCCTCAGCATACTTGCAGGAGAAAAGGAGTGAACACGAGAGGTTTTTCTCTCACTTTTCTGCAGCTGCAGTACATCTCACATGATCATCAGTGCACTCTGGCAGTAAAAAATCTTTGTGTTTCTCCCCCACTTCTCCAGGGAGCTAGCCAGTGAAAAGGGCATGGAGAGGAAACTGGGCCAAGACACTCCCTCAATGATCCAGAGTTGAATTAACATACCAATGGGAGCAGCTAGATCCATCCTCCTGAATAGTTTTGATTGCTTATCCCTATGCATGAGAAGCAGCCTCAAGAAAGCATGCACTTTCATAGAATACTGTTTCTGGTGTTCCTCGAGGGAAATCCACATCTATTGAAGCAGCCCGTTATTTCAAAATAGATTTCAAAATAATGGGTGGCTTATTCCGACATCCTGGTAACCCCCTTCCATGAGGCTTAAGGGCAATTCTAGAATAGCGAGTTATTTTGATATTTGGCACTGTGAAGACAGCACTAAAATACGAAATAAACTGTTTCAAAATAGCATCAAAATAAGCTATGCAATTTGTGCTACAATAGCTTATTTCAATCTAAGGGTGCTGTGTAGATGCAACCAAAGAGTCCAGGTTTGATCTGTTCTTATTTTAAATAAAACAACAGATGGTCTGAACTGGACAGGAGAACCATATGAACGCAATACTGATCATGTGATTTACTGACATAGCAGTTCACAGTTGCTGAAAGGAGAAACACAAATGCAACAGTGATACTCCAATTGCTTCATTCTGTTGTTCTTCTCCAGCACATCTCCTCTTTGTGTATCCCTGTCCTCCTCTACTTTGTTCCTGAAATGTGAAATATCATATCCTGCTAACTCCTGTTATTTTAGAGTAGGTCTACACTGCAATAAAAAACCCCACAGCACTGAGTCTCAGAGCCTGGGTTAGCTGACTTGGATTTGCCAGGCTTGGGAGGCGGGACTAAAAACAGCAAGGTAGACATTCAGGCTCAGGCTCAAGACCTCTCCTGTGAAAAGAGAGGGTCTCTGAGCCCAAACATCTACATTGCAGTTTTATAGCCTGAGCCTTGCAAGTCAGTCAGCTGATACAAATTAGCTACAGCTGTGTCATAGGGCTTCTGTTGCAGTGTAGACATACCCTTCGGCTGTGTCTAGACTGGCCAGTTTTTCCGGAAAATCAGCCGCTTTTCCGGAAAAACTTGCCAACTGTCTACACTGGCCGCTTGAATTTCCGGAAAAGCACTGACGTTCTCATGTAAGATCGTCAGTGCTTTTCCGGAAATACTATGCTGCTCCCATTCGGGCAAAAGTTTTTTTCTGAAAGACTTTTGCGCAAAAGGGCCAGTGTAGACAGCACAGTACTGTTTTCCGCAAAAAAGCCCTGATCGCAAAAATGGTGATAGGGGCTTTTTTGTGGAAAAGCGCATCTAGATTGGCCACGGACGCTTTTCCGCAAAAAGTGCTTTTGCGGAACAGTGTCCTGCCAATCTAGACGCTCTTTTCCAAAAATGCTTTTAATGGAAAATTTTTCCGTTAAAAGCATTTTCGGAAAATCATGCCCGTGTAGACGTAGCCTTCGAGTCTTCTGTCTTTTTCCACTTAGGCCCAGGAGAGTGGGAAGAACATGTGTACTCCTGGACTACCTTCTTTCCTTTCATTTGCTCTTCCCAATGAAATAAAAGTACAGGTTACATTCTTTCCTTCCTTCCTTGTTTGTCTTTTCTTGCAAAAACTTGTACTTTCTAATTTTTCACCTGCTCTGTTCAAATTCTTCTAATTTGGACACTGTTTCTAATGTGCTCTCAACAGCACAGGCTGTAAATTAAGCATAGCAAAGTTAATAAAAATAGTGGGATTTGGCATGTGACCAGAGTCTCACTGCACGCTGAGAAATTTAATTTAAGATATGCAGCTCCAGCTATGAGAATTGAGTAGCTGGAGCCCATGTTCTTTAAACTGAATTTATAGGGTGCAGAAACTCCCGTCAGCTATAGTACAGGGGTTGCTGCGGGTGCCCTCAGCATTCAATTTAACAGGCCCTTACTAGGGATTTCAGTGGTTAACCAGTAAGCATCACCGGTGGTTACCTGGCAGCCTGGCTGGGCCCAATGCACTGCGCTGTAGGTGAGGAATACTGTTGGCGAAGTCGCACCAGCCCAGCAGGAGCAGCCCCTGGCCGGGCCCTCCCCACCCCTGTTTAAGCAGTTAACCGTTAAACATAACATTGAACTGGTTAACTGATTACATGGGATTTTACATGCCTGCTCCTTACTAGACCTGCTAAATCAAACCCTGGAAGATTGATCTCCGGAGTATCAATCTCCGCATAAGTATAGACAAGGTCTTAGAAGGGTGTGGAGTCCTAGGGTCTATGCCGCCTGTTGATCTCTTTCCATACCTTGTGTCATCCGTCACCTTTTTCCTATTGACTAGAGACAGATGAGTCCTCTCCACTTCCAGTTGTGCATGTTTACCTAGGAAACTTCAAGAGTGCAGAGTGGCTGGGGGGGTCCCACTGCAGAGGCTGCTCCAGTCCCCCCTGGTTAACCACTCAAACAATTAAAATTATATCATTTAACTGATTAACTTTTGTAATGGGTATTTGGGGGAGGGATAGCTCAGTGGTTTGAGCATTAGCCTGCTAAACCCAGGTTTATGAGTTCAATCCTTGTGGAGGCCATTTAAAGATTTGGGGCAAAAATTTGTTGGGGATGGTACTTGGTCCTGCTGTGAAGGCAGGGGACTGGACTTGATAACCTTTCTAGGTCTGCAATCTCCATTAATTTTATTTTAATTTTACATTCATTATATGGATGTTATATTTTCATGTATTTCCTTGAAAATCTCTTCTCATCTTTCTCTCACTTTAATTTTGTGGCAAAGTATATAGTCTGTGAGCGTGTCCTTTTCTTTAGCAAAGTGGCTATGTGAATTCAATCTGTACCTACACTTCAGAGCCATCACTTGGGCCTCGTGGGCCATTCAGTTTCCCTGGATTTCAGTTAGCTGGGCAGAAACTATTCCTCCACACTTGAAGTGGGACATCAGTGAGCCCCGTCACCACAATAACATCGCCCAGTGCCTAGTTGTCACTCTGCTGGGCGGTCAGACTCCATCCCATCACAGAGAGGATGGTTGGACCATTACAGAATGCACTAAGAAGTTATCTTCAAGGGTCAACATGGCTTCTGAATTTAGAGAAATGATATGATGTGTTGCCCTATGGAGACCATAGGAAATCATTGAGCAGTTGTGATTAGGGCTAGGAATCTTGAAGACTCCTTTTTTAACCTTTGGAAATTCATGTTTCAGATTCTCCCAGTGCATATTGGTTCTATCTCTCATATATATTTTATTTTACACTAGTATCTGCATGACAACTTTTTTTTCTCTAAATTCAATTTGCTTTATATTATAGAAGGAAACTGGAGATTTCTCAAAAGGCTGCAGAAGAAGAAGAAAGATACCGTAAAGAAATTGAACAGTACGTAATCATTTTCCTCCTGTGCTGTATATGTTGTATAACAACACATGTGAAGAGAAGTTAAATTCCAGAGCTTTTCAAAAAAAATTGGCCAAGTTTCTCCCCAGCAGAAAATGGGCAGTTTTATCAAAATGGAATTTTTCACAGGAAATGCCTGTTTTCAATGAAAAAATTAGGATTCAATGAAAATTGATTTTTTTCAAGATTTGAGTGACTGAAAACAAAAAAATTGAACAGTCAGGTGAAAAAGTTCAGTTAAAACTTTGTATTTTTGCCCAAGCATCTAAAATATTTCAATTTTCCACAAACCAGACCTTTATAGAAAAAATGTTGATGAAAAGGAAACAATTTTTCATTTTCAAGGAAAAGATGGGCAAAGTTAAAAAAGATCAACCTTTCTTTATTTGCTCTAATAGATACCTTTTATACCAGAATGAAATTTACCTTCAGGACTATAAAGGTGCATCTACACTGCAGGGCTTAAATCAAAATAAGTTACACAAATTGAGCTACGTCAATTTTGAAATAGCTTATTTTGAAATAGGGAGTGTCTACACAGAATTTATTTCAAAAATAGAGCACTCGTCCTCTGACTTCCCTTATTCCTCATACAATGAGGAAGTAAGAAGTCCTCCAGCTTGACAGTATTTTGACACTATTTTGAAATAGCTACCTGCTGTGTGGACACGGACTAAGTTTTTTGAGAGTAGCGCTAGTTACAGTAAAACTCCGATAGTCTGGCATCCAACTGTTCGGCACTCCCGATACTCCGGCATCAAAATGCCAAGCGCCCCTGACCAGCTGTTTAAAAAGCCTGCCGCTCAGCACACATGCTGGCTGTAACCAGATGGAGCATAAGGTTGGGGGTGGGGGAGTGGGATCGTGTTACAATATGGAGAAGAGCGTTTTGCTTCAGCGAAGGGGAAAGGGGAGGGGAGGAGAGGGGGAGGAGGATCAGGTTACAGCACGGAGGAGACGGGAAGAGGAAAGGGGAGGGGAGAGGGAGGGAGATTGTGTCCTGGCCAGCTGTTAAACCGTGCAGCTGTACCGGACCTCCTGATTCTCCGGCAAATCTGATAATCCGGCACACCTAGGTCCAAAAGGTGCTGGATTATCGGAAGTCTACTGTAGTTTGAAATAGGGTTGCAATGTAGACATATCCTGAGGGTGCTGTTTTAAGCAGCTAATAATAATTACAAATATAGTTGATAAAAAATGTTCCTTCTGGCTGGCTGACATATCTTGGAAATCTCTGACAATTCTGCAACATCCTTGTGATTTCTCAAAATTGTTGATGACAGTTTCCTAGAAGTGTTGCATCCAACACCGGATAATTCTCTATTAGAGCTCACCTTAGTAGATAAAGAGGAAATGATCACAGCACTAAAAGTTAGTGGTTGGCAAGGTACAGGTTGTGCCTTCCTGATCTGGCATCCTCAGGATCTTACCAGTCCTGAACAAGGGAATTTGCTGGACCAGGGGAGGTCAGTGCTGGTCCCTCTTCTGCTGCTGGCTGTGTGGCTCCTTTCCAGCAGAGGTTGGCATTGAGGGGATGAGAGTGCACTCAGAGGAAGAAGCAGGTTGGTTGCACTCCTGGTCTCCAACTCTGCAGCTCCACAGCCACCCTTCCTCTTCCCAAACGCCCACGCCCCCTCTCCGCCCCAGTCCTATCTTCCTTCCTGAGCTCAAATGCCAGAAATGAGCTATTTGTGGTACTCCATAAAGTGGAGTGCCGGAGAGGAGTTGCTGAGCACAGGGCCAGCTTTCTCCTGTCAGTGCTCCAGCTTAGGAGCACCCATAAGGATGCTGGACCATAGATGTTGTCAGATAAAGGAACTCTTGGCTATAGAGGTCCAACTTTTACCTGTGATCATGACTGGCTTGTATTAGTTGTATGCAAACAATAGAGTCCAAAGCAGTAATATTATGTAATGGATTCTTTTATCAGAGCCTGTTTTACAAAGCTGAAAATAGCTATGAGCCACAGCAGCTGGGAGAAAAAACTTAATTACAGAAATGTAAATGATCATTAGAACTGTGTTAAAACATTTTATTACATGCTCAAAAACCCACAACTGAGAGAGAAGGTTACATGGGTTAGAAAAACAGCCTGAATAGTTGAAAGCAGCAATAAAAATTAAAAGGTACTCTATAACACATGGGTGGAGGAGAAAGAGGAAGCTGAATACAATAAGTCAGAAGCTAGAAATAGTGGGAAATTGGTAAGGGAATCAAAAGAACTCGAAGAAAAATCCATGGCTAGCAGAGTTAAGGACAACAAGAATGAAATGAACTCTAGCAATGATGTTGATCTATTAGATGTAAATGGCAGAATTGTCAATAATAATGCAAAAAGGCAGAAGTTTCTGTAAATATTTCTGTTTTGTATATTAAAAAAGTAGGTTAATGATGTATTCATGTCTGAGGAGCAGGTAGTAGAGTACAAAATAGTCTCCATTTTAAAGTGACTAAGAAGGATGCTAGACATCAGCTGCTAAAGTACTTCTGGATAACTTGTATCCAAGACTTTTAAAAGTGCTGGCCAAGAGACACTTTGGAGTGGGCTTATGACTTTTAGTAAATCTTGAAGCAGTGAGGAAGTTCCAGAGGTCTCAAAGATATCTATTGGGGTGTCAGTATATATAAATAGTTGAATGGGGTGATCTGAGAAACTATTGTCTTATCAAGTTGACTTCCATCCAGTGCAAAACAATAGAGTGGCTGACACAGAATTTGATTCATACAAAGTTAAAGGATGGTATATAACTAACACCAACACTGATTTGATTTGTAAAAAAGACCTTGTTTTTGAGGAGATTAAAAATTTGGTTGGCAAAGATGACAGCGTTAATGGAATATATTTAGACCTTTGTAAGGCATTTGACTGAATACCAGATGATATTTTGATTAAGAAACTAGATTGATATAAAATCAACATGGCATATATTGGATGAATTAAATACTGATTCCCTGAGAAGTCTGAAAATATAATTGTAAATAGGGAATCATCAAGCAGGTGTGTTTCTAGAGAGGCCCGAGTGAGTCACTTCTTGGTTTTATGCTATTTAACATTTTTATCAGTGGTCTGAAAGAAAATATAACTTTATTACTACAGGTTGGACTTCCCTGGTCTGGCTCCCTTGGGTTGGACTTCCCTGGTCCTGGACAAGGGAGTTTTCTGGACCAGGGAAAGTTTGATGTGCATGGGTGACACCAGCCTCGGCACTGGGCTCCTCTACCCAGCTACTGGACACCACTGTCCTCATCCCCCTGGTTGTGGCAGCCCTGTGGGTTCTCACAGCTCCACCAGCTGTGGACTCTGTAGCCCCCACTTCCTGCCTCACAGGCTATAAGCTCAGCTCACCCCCTTTCTCCCCCCCCACCCCCCCCGCCATGGACTCCAGTAGCCCAGCCAGCTGCAAGCTCCCCCTCCAGCTTCTCAGCATAGTCAGCCTCAAGCTCTAGTACCCTGTGGGCCCCACTGGCCCCACCATCCAGCTCTGCTCCCAGCTTCTGGCAACCTCTGTGCTGGGGCACTTTAGTCCAGCAACATCTGTGGTCTTGCTGGACCACAGATGTTGGAGGAGCAGAGAATCAAAGACCACAGAGGTTCAACCCTGTAGTAAAACTCACAAACGACACAGAGATTGGGGGGGCGGGAGTAAATAACAAGAGATCAGATCACTGAGCAATGGGAACACTTGGGAATCTGAGCACAATCTAGATATGTAGGATTCAGTATAGACTAAGGTAAGGTTGTACATCTAGGGACAAAGAACGTTAGGCCTGCCTTACAGCATGGGAAACTTTATCCTAGAAAGCAGTGACTGAAAAAGACTTGGGGGTTAGGGGATAACGAGATGGATCTGAGCTTGCAGCTAAACAATGCTGTAGGTAAGAGGGCTAATGTGATCTTTGGATGTAAACGGGGCTATCACTAGGAGGAGGGAAATTACCTCTGTATTTGGTATTGGTGCAACTGTTAGTAGTATACTGTGTCTAGTTCTAGTGTCCGCACTTCAAGGAGGATATTGAAAAATGGGGGGGGGGATTCAGAGAAGAGATATGAATGATTATAGGAAGAGAAAATATGCCTTATAATGAGAGACTGAACATATTTAGATTATCAAAAGAAAGATTTAGACTATCAAAAGAAAAGTGACTGGTCAGTTTATAAGGAACTGCATGGCAAACAAAAATTTGATGATAGAAGGCTCATTGTCCTAGCAGACAAAACTATAACTAGATTAAATGGCTAGAAATTGAATCTAGACACATATAGACTAGAAATAAGGTGCACATTTATAACCATGAAGGTAATTAACGATTGCAGCAACATATCAAGGACTGTGATGGCTCCTTCATCACTGGAAATTTGTAAATCAAGAGCAGATGCTTTTCTAAAAGAGATGTTCTGTAATTACAAACCACAACTCTTGGACTTGAAGCAGGAATTAATTTAAGTCCTATGGTTTGCATTATGCAAGAGGCCAGAATAGATTATTATAATGTTCCCCTCAGGACTTAAAATGTATGAAATAACCAGGCTTTCTGGCAAACCATCCATTAACAGTGCTAAAGAGCTAGTTGGACATAACTATAAATGTAATTTAAATATTGTACATTTAGAACTGGAGGGGGGAAAGTCCAAAGAGTCATCATGTGGTTCACTGTTTCATGTTCCTTACCAAAATTGTTCAGAAGAGAAAGTTAATAAATTATATGACAGTTGGTATGAAATTGCTAAATTAGGGTTGGAGGTTTCATATTCCATATTTGTTCTGATGCAGCTTTTCTGTAACTCTAATTTATTCTGAAATATTCAGACACCTTTGTTCTGTCACATTAAACCACTTTCCACATGCATCATCTTCTTAGACTTCTTTTGACCTACCTACATTAAAGGATGGAATCTTCCAGAATGGACAGGGCATCACAGGACTCTCTGAATCAGTCATGGCATGTTGGATGTGGAACAAAGTACATTTCTGCAGCTGCTGCATGGCTCATGGGGAATCAGAGCAGCTTCTGGCAACCTCAGGACTGGGGTACCAAAATGCACACCATACACACACCAGCCATTCCCATACTGGATTCTGTGTTAGCACAGGGATGACTTCCATCTATAATGTTTTCCCATTCTCATTCCTGGAGAGATGGGGCATTCTCAATTTGTTGTACTCTATTGAACATATTGCCGCAATAACAGGGAAGGATGCTGCACGAGCAAACGAAAAACTCCTTTTCCAAAGTCAGCCTGTCTGCCTCACTGTCACGATGACTTACGTTGGTATCTGCTGTCATCTCTGTGATTTTACAAGCTAATGGCCCCTGTGATTCAACAAGACAGAGTTGATAAAACAGTAGAGAGCAGGAGGATGGAAAGAGTCATATCAAGAGGATTAGAGGGTTACTCAGCTAAAACTGTGGTCCCCGTGATGGAGCAAAAATTGTTTCATAAACAGAAAGAAAATTAAATCCTTATGATTCATGTCTTTTAATTGCTCTGGAAAATGTGGTTCCTAACATTGTTTATTTGACACGGAATGCTAGTAGCAGCAGCAGTGGCCATATATTGTGTTAAATTCTCCATCATCAATCTAGATATTTTTTGTCTCGAGGCACCCAATGTATAGCAAGGTTAGTTCTGACCCTTGCTCAGGTTAAATGGGAGCCTCCCCTGTACATCCTCATTTAACGCTTCCAATTCCGTTTTACTGGCATCGTTCACACACCTCTGCTTGGAAATTAAGAAAAATAATTAATTTGTCATTTTACATAAGTTATATTTTTGAGTGAGTATTTTGAGAAATACTTTTTTCTATATTTATTTAGGATAACAGCGGAGGAAGAGAAATTTAAAAAGGAATGGGAAGAAGATTGGAGACCAAAAGAGCCACCTAAGTCTGTAAAAACAGTAACTGCGGAAGTACATCCAGCCCCTGCTCCTAAACACAAAAGTAAGTGACTGGTTCCGTCCTAGTCAGTGGGGAAGACCTTGTTTCCTTCAGGGTAAATTGGGAATTGTTTTTTCATAATATTACAGATCTCAGTGTGGTTCCCCTTTTTACCTCATGGAATCCTCAGTTTACGCTATCACTTCTATCTCCTCATTTCCTTCCTCCTTTGTTTCTTTAGTAGATTTAAAGGGAGTTGCCCATGACCAACTTGAAGCTGATGACATGGATGGAGGGCTCACAAAGCAGAACAAACAGGTTTGCTCCTCAGCCTTGCCTTCCTATCCTGATTCAGACTCTTCCTACATTTTGTTTCCTCCTGATAGCCAGACTTGACACTAGACTGAACACTTTTTATTCTTGCTGTTCTCAGTTGCTAGGGCAAGGCCCACAGTCTGTTGGATGGTAAATGCTAGCACAGAGCTCAGAATATATATTGCTAGTGTTGCATCCTATAAAAATGTGGATGATATGAACTCTTGTATCATCAACTGATGTGTGTGTATATAAGTAATAGAGTTACTGAATATCCTTTATATTATCCTACAGTATGTTTCTGAACTTTATGAACTTGGCTTTAAGAAAAAAAATTTTAAGAAGAAAAGTATTTCATAAAGGAAATGAAAGGTTTTGTTGTTTCCTTAAATGTGCCAAGGTTGGATGTGTGTGGATCACTGAATTATTTTCATTCAATATATTATTGCTAATGAATTGTTACAATTAATATAAAGCAATAGGTATGAAAACTTGCTTCTAAAAAGAGTGAAAAGGACTGTAAAAATTTTTTGTGACCCTTGGTTGTTGCATCTGTTACACATAAAAAGTGTGTCAATAAGGTAAATATGTCATTAAATGTATAGATGTTGCTTTTTGATTGAATCTGATAAAGGACCTATCATTTAATACAATACCACAATGCATACATTTAACACCATCATCATTTTGCCTTCAAATATCTTGTAACTAATTGTGTGTGGACCTGGGTTGATCAGTTAGATTTTTCTCCAGCAAATATTTTTCCTTTGCTTTTTTTTATAGCTTTTGGATGGTTTTATCGGTATGAAGGGAAATTTCCCACAATTCGCAAGGTACTGAGTGTGTAGATATAAATGAAAATTTGCTGTGGGTTTTGCATGTGAAATCACTCCTTTCTCTCCTCTGTATTTTTTAAAATAATTTGTATAGTAATGTACATTTATTTCTAAGCATGACAATACATGACTGACTATCTTACTTCCCATGGATTCAAATGCTTTCTCCTCTAATATGTGCAATCAGGTTTCTTTGGAGTGCATCTGGAGGGCTAGATCTTTGAAGTACTAAGTGCTCTCAACTTCCACTGATGGCAGTGGGAATTGATAGCTAGCTGTACATTTCAAGAGGTGTTCAACACATGGGAATACCGGACAAATGGGGTGCTCCCTTTAGCAAATCTTATGCTCTTCATAAGCCTTTGAAATAGTGCTTAAAAGGGAGATTTTCAGAGGCAAAATATCAATGGGAATCGAAGCTTACCTTCCATTTGTGCCTTTGAAAATTTACCAGGAAGTGCAGGCTTATGTGGTGAATAGGCCTTTGAACAGAAATGAGTTTGATGCATAATGAAAGAAAACAATCAAAATGGACTTTTAAAATTTGGTAAACAAGATAGTCTATTTTAAGTATAATCTCTAAAGCACACAGTGGGTGTTTCAAATAATATTCTATTCTTTCTGGTACATTCTTCTTTTCTTTTTCAGTATCTTTTGCTACTATTATGAATGTTATGTTACAGATGTCTACCAGGATGATCAAAACCAATTAGGGACTTAATGGTAGAGCCTGAACTAGATCCTGCATTACTTGTATATCCATTCATTTAGACTTTTGGGAGTGCAAGAAAGTCAGGATCACAGCCTGGACTTATCAGCTTTATCCATCACAGTCACCATTTAAAGGGTCATCATTTCCCCTGGGGCACAATTATTTCTCTATGAATAGGACAGGAAATGTTCACAACATCTCAGATACCACTTTGCATTGTTGGTTAACATTGATTTCTCTGTGCTAAGCACCATGTGAACTCAGGACTGTATCTCTGCTCTAGCCAACATTCATACAGTAGATTATATGTTGGAAAATGTAAGTGTCTGTGTGATAGAAGTGCAAATTGGTTATTTTGTATAATTAGATGCTTTTCACCTCTACATGCTTAAAAGTTCTGAAAGCACTTGAAGATATTAAAGGGCTAATATAACTACCATTAAAATCTATGGACACTATAAACTAAATGCTTGGAAAATTTTGTTTTTAATTTAAACCATTTTTATTTATTTAAAATAGTTCAGCCCACACAAAACCAACACACCAGTTTTTAAAAAAGAAATTAACTTCCTATTAAAAACATTTTTAGTATGGAGCAAATTGCAAAGAGTGAATTATGACTCCATTAAAAAGTGATATGTGGAAGGGATGACTCAGGCCCTGTGGAATTTGATGTGAGCTATAGGTAAATGCATTCAGCTAAAATTAATGGGAACATATTGCTATTCTACAGCGCTATTATCCAGAGTGCTCAGTATGAGTCTTCATCTACAGTTATAAAACGTTAGCATTTATCACAAGAACTTGCCTATATTTATCTTTCTTCGTAAAGAATGAAGTAATGTGCCAAGTGAATGGGATGTAAACAGTAACTAGCTCTAAATAAAACATAAAAATGTTTGTAATGCAAACTAAGCCCCAAGGCTAAAGCATAGGCAATAGAAATTAGGTGTTTGATGCTATGAAATCACAGCATAGTCATTCTATCTCCTAGGGTTAATTTTGGCAATAATAGCCAAATAATTGTGAAGCAGATGTAATACAACCTCACTGATTGCAACACTGCAAAGTTCTAATCACTAGCATGGCAGGGCAGATATTTTTTACCAGCAAGAAATGTCTGTCTGTCTGTGAGTTGCTACATTTCACTCCAATATTGCTGGGCTGATAAATAATCCTGTTATGCAGAAAATGATTGTACCATGGTTGTCACTGTGCCCTGGATTCACCAAGCCAGAATGAAGAGCCATTGGTGGAAAAGAGGAACAGCTCAAACTCCTTCTTCAGTGTGCTGTGTGTCCTCTAACAACCAGGGCTGGAGCTCAGCCTCTCACCTCACTGGCAGTCTTTACAAAACCAGTCAGCTCCTCTTCACTGTGTTTTGGGCATGGGGAAACTGGAGTACGCAGGCTATCCTCCTTCTCCGACTGCTTGGCTTCAGGGTGACGGTCACTGTAATTAGGGTCCTTAGTTGCATAGTTGTAAAGAAAAAACAAAAGCTCCTACATGTAACTTTTATGACTGCTTTGTACAGTGTTAGCACATCTTTAAGTGGTCATGCGCGTGAGTACATCTAACAGCCCTAGATGCCTGTTGGCCATCTCTAAAATTCAGACACGCCATCTCCTTAGTATGCTGCGTTGGTGCAGTTTAGATGCACTGATCTAAAAGCCTTTTCTTTGCAATTGCTAATTCTGTCTTTCCTAATGCATGTTATGCAGTGTTTTGGATGTGTTTTGCGAAAAGGGAAAGATTTACTTCTATGTGTGAATACATGGGCACTTATGTTAAAACCATCATTTTAAGATGCAATTAATGACAAACAGAAGGGTGAGAAATGAAGTCTTTGTGTTAGACTATGAATGTTGTAACTCTTACTTATAAGTTCAGCATACCTATACGGTGAAATTTCATAGGAGAGGGGGAAAGTATTTAACAGTGCCAACATTGTATGATCCTTAAATGATGTGTAGGCATCCTGTTTGCCTTCTGCATAAGAACAAATTTCAGACAAAATGACGAGGGCTGATGAATTGTTTTAAAAATAGCCACCACCTTTATATACATGGAGCCAGCAGCTAATTTTTCAGGGCAAGTTTTCATGTGTCTAAAGGCTCAATCAAGTTCAGAGTTTTGCAGTGTGTTTAGCCAATGTAAAACATGCACACTACTATCTTGTGTAATTTAAAAAAAAATCCCAGAAAGGGAAAGAGAGAAAGAAATTGAAGAGTGACAGCCTGTGTGAACAGAAGAAGTGTAAAAAGGAACTGGAGTTTGAGCAAAAACTTGCCAAAGAAAAAGAAGAGATGTTAGAAAAAGAAAAACAGCTGAAAATCAACCGGCTTGTACAAGAGGTATGTTGTGATAAGCATTGGATTATATTTCTTCTTATGATTTTCCTCTATTTCATCATAGTTTCCTTCTGCAGGCAAGACTCTAATAAAGCGTGTCTGGGACACAGTTCTGTGAGGAATTTGAGCACGTGTCTAAGAATAAACGTGTAGTCTCATTGACTTAAAATTTATGGTACCATAAGTACATTGCTGGGGTAGGCCCTTGCCTTGTCTGTGGACAGTGATATCTCATGGGTTATTTAAAATAACAGATTATAGATATACCTGGTAACATGTGAAGCATACTAAATTTATGTTGAGATCAGTGCCCACCTTTTTCCTTATTCATATTTTTATTACCAAAAAAACCCCAAATTATTTGCAAAAATAATATTTGTAGAGCAGAAATTCAGTGCAAGACATAGAAAATAAAGAATTACTAAAAATAAAAGAAAAAACATGACTTGTGCAAATAAAGAAAATATTTAAATAATTGAGGTGATGAAACATAGTACTGTACTATGTTGGGTGTAAAATTAAAATGGGGCTGAGATCTTTTCAAACAAGCGTCCGTAAACATAGATATGAGAAACAAACTAAAATAAAAGGAAATGTTGGAGGGGGAGTATTTTGGAGAAATGTTATTAACTCTTTACATGTCGAAAGGACAAAGGGACAAATTATTTGGTGGTATAGTGCTCTTGGATTCAATGGGGTTAGGCTAATAGAGAGTTTATTCCAATGTATTAAATGCTTAAATAACACAAGATAGCAAAATATACACTAGTCTGTTGCTAAAGGATAACAGAGAACCCTACTCTGAGTTTCCTTATTCACAAGAGCAGCTCTTCCTCAGATGGGTAGTCCTACTGGTTTAAAGACTACTCAGGTGGGATATTTAGGAGCTTTCAAGGATCGGTCTAATGGAAGGCAGTTAAATAGAAAATGACTCATGAGAACATAATTGTTTTTTGCAGAAAGTATTTTAAAGTTAAATACATTTTATATCTTCTAATTTTGTACGTGGTGTAACCTCATTACCCTTTTTTCTATGCCATGGCCATATGGCTAAGGTATCTGAGACAGAGCGAGAAGACTTGGAGGAATCAGAAAAGGTTCAGCACTGGGTGGAAAGACTTTGTCAGACACGGTTAGAGCAGATCTCCTCTGTGGAGAATGATTCTCCTGAGGTAAAAGAAAACTCTTGCTTCTCTTTCCACTCAACTGTGATCTGTAAATGACTTTTGCATGTTTTATATGCAGGCAGGGAGTTTTATTGGGTGTGAACGAGAAGAACCTGTCCCATTCTTCCCTTTTTCAACCGTTAAGATTAATGGTATTTTGCATTTGACATTCTGCACATTTTTAGGGCGCTATCTTGTTTGGGAAATGCATTACCATTGGCCAACGTGACCACATAATATGCCCTGAAAAGCAGCATGACCACCTGACAGTTCTGTATTCTCTTAGCTGACCCTGCAAGATCGGCTAGAATGGCTTTTGCTAGCCATATTAAAACTGGAGGCTATGGAGACTTTACCACCCGTAATAATGGTGCCTTCCAGGCAAGAGCATTTCAGGATGGAATCACTGCTATTCAAGATCTTGAATACATCCCAGAACTATGCTACAAAGAGGAATAACAAAGGGCCAAATCATGTCTTCACTTGACAATATGCAGGAGAAGGGGACAAAAGCTGAGGGAACTCTACAAGAGTTACTTAATAAACATTCACATCCTCCCCTCAAAGGGAGGACATTGAAGAAAGGGAGCACACAGAGGAAGGTTTGTGGCCTTATAAATCCAGAGAGATTTTCCCACCCTCCTGCTTTTCTGGCTCCTCTCCGAGTACAGCTGTTTCAGGAGGAATGCAGCTCCCTGAATTCACTTGGGAATGAACAATAGCAGCTGCAGAGGGGACCCATGGTGATCTCCTTCTTGGATAATTTTTAGCATCAGCAGAAAGCAGATGGTCCTCTGCTCCTCCTGGCCCTGTGCCCAAAGCCAGATGACTCTCCAATAGAAGAGTTACTTGAGGAGAGGGATATGTTTCTGCAGAGATTCCTCACACCATCTGCACTCACTAGCTGCAGTCTGGTGGATCACACTTTCAGTGGTGGAAATGAAGATACTACGGCCAAACTCTTAGACATATATTCAGAGTGATGCTGCTCAGAACTGTTTACTAGCTCACTGCTGTATTTATGCTGCCACTAATTACTTTATTATTATAAAACTACTTGAGGAGATAAGCTACTATAAATCAAGAGGACAGGTTGATTCTGAGGGATTAACCTGTCTGAGCTATTTACAGCCTTGTACTATTATGTGTTATTATTATATCCGTAAAATTGGCAGCAGTTTCCAAGGGTTAGAGAGCAGCCAATGAGATGTCTTTTCTTAGGTTGTAGAGCTACTCATTGATATCATGAGATTTAGTTCAGACTCATTATGGATAATTCAGCTATAAAAATCAGATCAAACAAGACTGGAATAAATATTTTGGTTTTGATAGGGGTAACTCAAGCCTCCTTAATTGTTCCTCTGGAGTGTGGACAAAATAGTGGATACAAAAATACTGATTGAATTTACTTTTACAAACATTTTAACATGATCCATGACAAATGACTACCAGGGACATTTAGACCACATTCATATAAAATCCCTTCTCCGCTCCCCCAAATCTGGATTCATGTACTCCCTTGTGCGGAGGATCTAGTTCCTGTCTTGTCTCCTATGGAATTCCTAAGCCCAGCAAGGATTCAAGCTCTGCTTGGGTTACCTGCATTGTCTACTCTAAGCTCTGTGGAGATGTGCTTGAACACCAAACTCCTAGAAACTAAATCGCACACTCCCCTGCCTCCCACATGTGTGCCCCGCCATTGCACATCCAGCTTCCACTCACCGGCACATCCAACACCACCATCATCACATACGCTGTCCAAGTGGATGTACTCCCAGAACTGCTTATCAAACACTCGGGACTCTGGCCGTTGTTAGGTTGGCTGGGGTACTTGATCTCTGAATTCCTTAGCACTCTATTTTTTCCCTCTTTAAACTTCAGTGCTGTTTATTTGCAACCTTTACTCCGGATTCATGTTTTCTCCCCAATCTGCAAAACTGCTTAAATAATTTTTTAGTATTTTGGGAGCTGCGTGTAAAGTGCTGTCCTTTTACACAAGCCACTTTTGCAATGAGTATTTCTTGTTTTCCATTTGTTTTGCTTTTTGTCTGTTTTTTTATATCCCCAGCCCAGCAATTAAATACTGTATTTCTATTAATTTTATTTTTAAAAAGCAAGGGTAAGTGCTTTTTGTGCACAAAAGGGCTCCAGGAAAAAGTTGTGAATATGGGTTTTTTTAATAGGAACCCAAGACCTTACAGTACTACATTAATTATAGCTTGTAGTGTTGTGTTACTTGCCTTTAGTTTGTTCAGGTCCCTTACAGATAGGTGCACAGTTAAGGAAGATCTCTGTTGTCATTATGTTAGTTGGCTAGTGGACGAACTTCTGCTTCTCCTTCTGCTACATCGATGAGGAGGTTTGCAGGTGGTCTGCAGCTTCACACCACAGACCTTGATGATATTAACCTGGATGATGTTGATAAGCCTACAAAACGCATAGCACCTCTCCCTCCACCACCTCACGCAACTTCTGCAACGTCAGCAGCTCACCCACTTTCTTCACCACATGTCCCATCTTCAAGATGTCCAGCCCCCACAGCTTCTTCAGGTTCACGGGTGACTTTATCATCATCCACTGGGATGCATCCTCCTGCACCTCCTCTCCCTGCCTCCTTACCCAGTCAACCCACTGGATCTCTCTGTGTACCACCCATGCTCTTAGAAGAAAGAGTGGGAATCCAGTGTTACCATTCTTCTGGCCCTACAGAGTCCTTACATGGCTGGGAAACAAAAAATTACAGAGGAAGATCTACTTTTGGACCCATTAGCTCTCAGAATAATGACCACACCTATTTATCAAGTCCAAAGGTATAAATGTATTGCATTCTCCTCTCATTGAACATACATCATTCTTATTAGTGATGTATACCAATAGCAGGTGGAGAATACAACTTGTGTGTTTGCTGTGCATGATGTTCCAGATCTTCTGCATGCAAATATCTTGTGTGGAATGAATTCATAAATAGCATATTTTATACTTGGCCAATATTACCATATAGCACATCATATTTTAAGTACAAAGAAATCATGTGACCTATTTAACTCTATTTGCACAGAAAAAAAAACATGACTTAAATTTGATCCTGAATTGTTTTGCTCAATGAAAGTAGTGGACAGAAAACACTATGTTGAAGTCCAGTACAGTATTCAGAAATTTGAACTCTTAACTGATCACCAATAGTAATCATTTTATGGGAACAAGCCTAAAAGTTCTCACTCCAAATCTGAGGACTGTCTCTTTTTATTAATTAGTTTTCCAGGAAAATACACTAATTGTCCCTTATTACAAACTCAATAGATATATTCCACAAAAAGATCTTCTATACTGAATATTTTAAAAATTTAATATATTTAATTCCATTATTCAGAAGAAATATTTCTGCGACTTAATCATGCCAGTGTTTTGCTTTATTAAGGACTATCATGTCTGGCACATACTCAAATCTTTGTAATAAAAGCTCTTTCTGCAGATATTTTATACTAGTTTCAAACAGTTCAGCTGTGACCTTTTGGGTAGTTTGCATGTTTTTCTGCATGGATTCATTGCATTGTGTGCTGTGGTTTTCTGCAAGATCATTTGGAATAATAATAATACTATGTTGTGGGTATCGCAGCTGAGTAGGAGTAGGACACATGGGCAGAGGACTAAAATAGTTTATTAGTTCTCTGCAAAAATGTTCAGATTATTTCTATTTAAAGGATCATTTTAGAAGAGTGAATTATGATTTTTTGATTAAGGAGGGGAGTCAATAAACTTGGCTTGTAATCAGATTTCAAAAACACTTTAGTTTCTCTGGAATTAGAATGCAGCTATACCTTTTTATGGACAATAGATTTTCTCAATGTGTTCTAAATCCATGGTTTTCAAACTTTTTGGGTTCAGGACCCATTTATAAAGGTTTATGACCTGTCACAACCCTTAAATATTCTGGGATGGTTTCTAAATCCATATTAGGCATCTAAATAAGGCTACATCTAGACAGGAGCGCTATGTCAGAATACTGGAAGTATCCCAAAATAGCTATTCCTCATCTTTAAAGATGCCCATTATTTTGAAATAACGGGCACGCTATTCCAGCATCCCTGTAGCCCTCATTCCACGAGGGTTAAGGGACTTGTCAGAATAGCGATTTATTTTTAAATTTGGCGCTATGTAAACAGCACCAAATTTTGAAATAAGTTATTTTGAAGTTGCCTCAAAATAAGCTATGCAATTTGCAGTACAGGAAAGGGTACTGTGTAGACACACCATAAGTTACCTTATCTTCAAAAGTGTTAAGCACACACCAGCTGCCATCAAACTCAATGAAGTGTAGATATGAGAGATTTTAGCGCTTAATAAAATATTAATATTGAGCCAATCTTATGCTACTGTATGTATGTAAACCCCTTGTTTTATCATCTTCAGAGTTTCACATCAAATTCTGGCCTAGCTGTATGTCTCAGTTACTAAAGAGGGATAGACTATTCCACTCTGCCTGTTGAGATGGGTTTAATTCCTTCTTCTTAAGTACTAGACACTATCAGAGACATAATGGTAGAACACATGGTCCTTGGGTTTGATCCAGTTTAGTTCAGAATGTGGCCTGGTGTGCCTGTTCCTTTTTAAATAGCTTAGTGCATATTATGGGGGCTAAACCTGACTAGCGGTACATTTACACTGCAAGCTTCTTTCGGAATAAGTTTTTCAGAAGATACCTTCTGGAAAAGCTTATTTTGAAATAGAGCGTCCACACTACAGTGAAGCCTCAAAATTAGTCCAAGCAGGCTCCCATAATGTGGATGCTCTATCTTGACTTAGAGCCCCAGGAGCCACTGGGGAGGAATAACTTTAGAATGGCCCTGGTGAGGAGCTATTTCAACATAGCAGCAGTGGAGCGTATACACACACACCTTATTTCAAAAAAGCTTTTTTGGAAAAGGGCTTATTCCTTGTGGAATGAGGTTTACCACTGTCGGAAAAAGCCATCCGTTATTTCAACTTTCTGTCGAAATAATGGAATTGAAGTGTGGACACTAGTATTGTTTTTCTGTTATTCCAGAAAAATGGTGCAGTGTAGATGCGTCTTAGGTTACTTCCAGTCAACTGAATAAATCTGATTTTATATTCTAGATCTTGTTTGTTAGACCAGCCAAAGTTGACAAAAAACAAAGTTTTATTATACTGG
The DNA here is from genome assembly GCF_052426305.1 of Pelodiscus sinensis. Classification (NCBI taxonomy): domain Eukaryota; kingdom Metazoa; phylum Chordata; order Testudines; family Trionychidae; genus Pelodiscus; species Pelodiscus sinensis. The sequence continues at coordinate 112,905,673 of NC_143056.1, read as the reverse complement.
TCTCTTAAACAGACTTTTTAAATTTTATACAAATAGATTTCTAAATCTTTTCAGCATCAATAACTTTCTTCACCATGGCCATTTAATTGCAAGTTCTGCCAGATGCTTGCCAGTGCTGAAGGAGTGAAATTACTTGTCAACTATTATTAGCTATCAACTGTTTGTTTGCTGATGTGGCATGAATTGATTTGAGCATCCAAGTAAGATTAGTAGATATGCAGTATACCTCAATGAAGCTATTATTATTTAGGGTCTAAGAAACAACTCCCGTGTTGGCAAAATATCATCTGCATCAAGCAATCCACTGGTATGTTATAAACTTCTAATAATTTATAGTTTTATGAACTTCCAATATAATCCCATGTCAAGGAATTTGAAAAGGGAGTGATTTCAAATAGGTGCAGGATCTGATTTCTCCTCTTGAAATATGACCATCATATCTTTAGATTGAGGTGTGTAAGGCAAGTCATTCCATGTATAAGATACTTGGTAATATCACCCTCCATGTACCAATTAGCAAACCAAAGTCCTAAGAGTATAAAAGACTTTCTCAACAATGAGTCTTCACATTTCAAAAGTGTCAGAAATATAGGCTTGAAGCATGCATATTACATGTACAATATTTATTCTATGTACCGTCTATTCGTATTTCTGTCAGGGAGACCTACAACATCATTACAAGCCTATGTTTTTTAAATGCCATTTGGGAGAGCATAAAAGCTGAAAAACACGTCAATATAACCAGTCTTAAACAGTTTTACTGAAAGTATATGTAGACATTGGGTCATATTAGAAGGGATACACACTAAGGCTGAGTCTACACTATCAGGTTTTATCGGAAAAAGCTACGCAAATTGTGCTCGGCAATTTGCATAGCTTTTTCCGATTGTTTTTCCGGAAGAGGCTTTTCCTCCATTTGGCCCCATCTAGACAGGGCCAAATGGAGGGAAAGTCTCCTCTTTTGGAGGAGCCCTTATTCCTCATGAAATGAGGAATACAGGGCTCCCCAAACTAGCACGTTTGCTATCAACTGTTATTAGCTATCAACTGTTTGTTTGCTCATGTGACATGAATTGATTTGCGCATCTGAAATCAGATTAGTTGATATGCAGTACACCTCAATGTACTTCCGTGAAAAAAAGCAGAAGAGCAGACGTGTTCCCTGGACACCGCGGGGGTTTTCCGGGTTAATCCCGGAAAACCCCCCGCAGCGTAGACATAGCCTAAGAAAAGATATAACTCCCAGTTCCAGTAGCATGCAAGTATTATGTTGGTGGAAGCTATTTTTAAATTTCTTCCTATAAAAGCTTCACAAACTGTTAAGTCCCCTATGTTCCATGATGCAATGCAAACATAGTTGCTAGTTGCAGTGAATAAATGCTGAAAAAACACTCGTCCAGTTTGACAGACAGATATATGGGGGGGGGAACCCTTGGGTTATATTTTTAAAGGCTGTTATGGATTTAACCATGTACTGTATAGCACCGGAGTGGAGAATGTGTAGAATGGGAAAAGATGTTGGAGAACCTTTTCATCCTCCTGTGGAACAAGACAAGGATCCCTATATATGCACAGGAGTGAGCTTGGGGGAAGACCTAGCTGATGCATTGGCCCTTCTAATATACCTACAGAAAACATGATCTGAGGATTATTGATATATTTAGTCCACTAGATAGGCATATCCATATGTTATCCACAGCAGTATGTGCTAGCTGGCAGATGCTGGGACACACGTTTCTTTGCTCAGCTTGATCCAACTACAGACATTTGATCTCTATGTACCCTCAGATTCTTATGAGACCATTTAATCAATGTTAGCAAAAGATTGTGTGTTGGTAAACACTACACTACTCCAAGGAATTCCCTAGTGTCTTCCCTAGTGACATAGCTCCAAAACTTTTCTCTGCATTCTAAAAAATACTCTTTTTTACTGTAAAAATGAGATTGTGTACCCAAGTTACTGGAATTATTCAGATCATTTCCATAGTAACATCTTGTACTACATACGTGATACCATCATGTTTCCTATGAGAAATGTCAACCAGAGTGTACTGGGAGTTGTTGGAGCTGAGTCAGAATCTAACCCAGAGGGCTCAGTCCTGAACTCTCTATTCAGACCAAACTCTCATTGACGTCAGTGGGAGTTTTGCCGGAGTAAGGAGTGTAGGATAAGGCACGTAATTTGTATATGTCAAATTATTAACTCTGAAATGCCTCAGGGTATGGACAGTAATTCATAGGGCAAATGGACTAATTACTGTGGCTAACTTGATCTTAGCCCAAGATAAGTGATATTTTAAATTCATTCTGCTGATACTATTATTGGACCTAACCAAGTGAGTTATAAGATCAAGAACACATATTCCTGCGCATCCAGAAATATAATCTATGCTATCATGTGCCGAAAGTGTCCGTCTGCTATGTACATTGGACAAACATCTCAGACACTTCGCCAAAGGATTAATGCCCACAAAACAGATATCAGACAAGATCACAAAGAGAAAACAGTTTCTTGCCATTTTAACCAGAAAGGACACTCTCTCAATGACTTAACCACCTGCATTCTGCTACAAAGACCTTTTACATCTGCACTTGAAAGGGAATCCTCTGAACTGTCATTCATGTTAAAATTCAACACTTTCCAAAAAGGACTCAACAAACATTTGAACTATCTCACCCATTACCAAGATAGTTTCCCCAATTATCACCTCTAATACCATTAACTCACAAACATCCCACTCTCCCTACCTCTAATATCATCAATTCACAGACACTTACCTTCCTTCCTTCCTTCCTTCCCCCCCCCCTCCGCATCCCCCTCCTGTTCTGCAATGTGATTTGTCCTTTTCATATTTGTTCATTTTTTTTAATTGTATCCTTTGGTATATATGGTTGTGACTACTTTCTTCCACTATTTGATCTGAGGAAGTGGGTCTGGCCCATGAAAGCTCATCATCTAATAAACCATCTTGTTAGTCTTTAAAGTGCTACATTGTCCTGCATTTTGATATTTTAAATGGTTCTAATAGAATAATAATAAATTACAGGTCTGGTGAATTTCATTTTAGAAAATCAGTTGAGCTACCTGACTCCTGTATCTTTAACAGTATCACAATTCCAGTTTAGGTTCTCTGTCTCATTATATTCATTGTTTTTTAGCATAAGTTCTTTAGCTCATTAATCAGTTCACTGCCTCTATGGGATAAATGCTAAATGCAAGGATAAAATTTTCTTTCATCCATCTGAAGTCATGGTTTAAGGAAGAGACTCAATTATTTAGATACACCAGGAATGACATTGTGTTTTGTCTTATTATCATTATAGATCAGTTAATAAAATACTTGTGACAGCTTTCTGTGATACTAGTGGCAATAAATTCATAGCAATGAAGTGATACATATGGTGGTATCTCTAATATGATTGGTTTGCACAAACTGCATTATCTGTAATTTTCTTAAATTGAACCCCAATAGCAATTTGCTCCAAGCCCACCTACCCAGCGCCGGCCAGGGGTATCTATAGTCTCTAAGCCAGTCATGCTGCAGCCTGATCCTAATTTTATGGTCAGGTCAACGACCAGACCAGAGGCCCTGGTAAGTCTTTTCTAATATTATTTTTTGAGTGTGGTAAAGCTGAAGAAAAATATTTCTTGTTGAATTGACTTTAAAGAGTCAAAGTTTGTCCTTTTGGTCTCTTAAATAACCTATATTGAATTGTTCTGAATAATCTGACTATGGTATGTGTTAAAGGTCTCAGTGTAGCTTTCTAAATAACAGTCTCTCTTCTCTCACAGAAAAGCATTTGGGGGAATTTTTAATGTAGTTTTATTTTATACACAGCTTTGATTTTATCATTTTTGCATTCATTAATCCAAAAAGTAAAATTTGCTATAAGTAGCAAGATTGTCAATGTTAATTTTTGCCTTCATAAGGAAACATAAATATATCATTTATATAAATTTCAGATTCTTCCCAAGGAAAATGTATACTTTGTTAATGTTAAATTATATCCTACAATAGACTGATGTTGTGATTGTCCCCTTAAGTATTATGCATGTGGATTTTTTTCACACCTGTTTCCAGTGTAAATGAAGATGTATTGTGCTACTGATGAAAGTCTTAGAGTACATCTAAACTACATGCCTCTGTTGGCAGAGACATGTAGATTTGTTTGTTCAGCAAAGGTAAATGAAGCCGCGATTTAAATGATCGCGGCTTCATTTACATTTACATGGCTGCCGCGCTGAGCCGACAAACAGCTGATCAGCTGTTTGTCGGCTCGCCGCTAGACTGGACGTTCCGCCTGTCGACATCAAAGCCCTTTGTCGGCAGCCCCGGTAAACCTCATTCCACGAGGAATAACGGGGCTGCCGACAAAGGGCTTTGATGTCGACAGGGGGAACGTCCAGACTAGCGCGCGAGCCGACAAACAGCTGATCAGCTGTTTGTCGGCTCAGTGCGGCAGCCATGTAAATGTAAATGAAGCCACGATCATTTAAATCGCGGCTTCATTTGCCTTTGCTGATCTGTCTAATCTACATGCCTCTGCCGACAGAGGCATGTAGTCTAGACACAGCCTTAGAATGAAAGGGTTTAGGCTAAATCTTGCACTGCTCCCTGGAATTTTGTTGTTTTAGTGACTACATAGTTTGGCCTTTTGGGAGCATAATAGATCATTAGTAATTTGGAAAATAAGGACAATCTTTAAATCTTTACTCAGGAAAAATTATCATTAAGTCAATGGAGGTTCTGTCTGAGTAAGAATCAATGGCCTAGATTTGTGACCATTAGCAGCAGCTATTTACTAGAACAATCGCATTGACTACATTTTTTGAATGGATGCAATTTTGCCTATACGTGAGTGAGGCTAGTGTGATAGGCTATGATCCAATACCCACAGATGTCAATAAAAAGCATTTTTATTGGTGAAAAATAAATTGCATCCACAATTAAAAATCTTGAATTACAAGCCTGTGTTATGAATTCCAGTGTCCTAAAAATTAACTTCCTTATTATCAACAATTGCCATTTATTAAAATATTCAGAACGTTTTGCTTTAATAAGATAGTGATTCTTGTTCCTCTGTTTTCAACATTACAGTGAAAACAGATACCGTTTAATTATCAGTTTTTGTCAGACACGTTCAGTCTAGAACTGCCTTATTATACATGTTCTCAAATTACTATATGCAAAGAGAGCTGATTTTTACAAGATCAATATTAATTCCTGCCTATGCATCAGGAAGCAGGACTGTGTCTTTTAATAATGGGTAAAAAGACCCTGAATATAGCTATTTCATTTAATTATACACACAAACATTTCATTTTAGTTTGGAATGAATGAAATAATTCAATCATTTACCAGCATCCCAAGCAATTTGAATTTGCTCATGAAAAAAGACCAAAATGATAGTCCAGAGTTAATGTAATTTAACTTCTGAAGAAAATGTGACATAAATTGTAAAACCATCGCTTTGCAAAAAGCATAGTATCCTATTACATATCTATTGCTTACAATTAGTCTTGAAGAATTAGAAACAAGAATCACCTCCAGAGAAAACTTTGTCATGACTTGTTATGCATATACATATGTTTTCCAGATCACAAAGCTGTTATAATGTTGCAGGTGTGAATCTCCTTTATTCTAAAATTGCTTTATATTATTAGTTGAGAATTCATGGATATGGGAGCAAATGTTCTTCTGATATGATTTTCAAAGCAAATTATTTTATAAATTGCATTTGTAATTCCACATTATAACTTCCTATTGTGACTTAGTCATGGTTGTGTGTCCACAGGTAAGGTTGAAGTACATTGTAAAGTGGGTTTTAATATTTAAAGAGTGTAATCAAGAGGGAGCAGGCAGAGTTTACTCCAGCATCTCTCCTAAAAAGTCTTTAAAAATCATATAAATTTGTTTCACATTGAGGGAATCCTGTTTGTCATCCTTTCTGATTTACAGATTCAGGAACAGAACTAAGTCAGCAGCCTCTTCAATTAAATCACCAAAGGCAAAATACCTGTCCTTTGCTAGTGCCTTACTATATTTTCTTGCACATTGACCTAGAAAGCTTCTCTCATCCTGATTCTATATATGGTACAACCTACCCTACGTCCACCCACCTTGTTTCTATCTAAGATAAAAAGTTGTGCAAATCAGTCATTGGAGAATGGTTTTTGAGGTATTCATTGAATTGTGATCTGACTGTTAAAAAGAGGTTTGGATTTGAGCGAAGGAAACTATTCACTAGGCAGCCCATAAAAGCAAGAAAATAAAACGCCCAACTGAGGAACAAATGTCTTCCAGTAAGCAAGGGAAGAGTCTTCCAAGCAGAAGAAGCTGTCTCTCTATCTATTCTTATTTAAGTCATCAGCTATGCCTACACTGCTTTAAAAATCTGCAGCACCAAGTCTCAGAAGTCTGGTCAATTGATTTGGGCTTGGACTGAGGGGCTAAAAATTGCATTGTGGACATTTGGGCTCAGGCTGGTTTCTGCTCCAGCCCAAACATCTACACTGCAATTTCTAGCTCCAGAGCCTGAGCCCTGTGAGCCCAAGTCAGCTGATCTGAGCTGTGCCCAGATCTTTTATTGCCACGTCACTGTATCTTTCATATTAACTGGATTCGCCCAGAAAATCCAAGTCTTCCATCTACCTCAAGAATAATTCAATTACTGCAGTTGATGGATGGAGAAATACATGTGAATGTAAATCGTGAGAGTAGGCTTCAGTGCCCATATATGGCCAAATGCAGTGGGAAAATTCTGCCTCTGCTGTGCTATAGAGCCTACAGCAACAACTTCTGGAGGAGCAGCACACAATTGGGCACAGAGAACTCTGGTGTGTTGTTGCAATGAAAAACAGTACTGGGAATAATCCATAGTCAAAACCTCATATTTGAGGAGAGCTGCAGGACTATGTCTCCACCTCCCTTAAGCAAGAGGCTTTTCCGAAATTTAGCCTGTCTATATTGGGCCAAATTTCAGAAAAACTTCCTCTTTCGGAAGAGCCATTCTTCCTCGTGAAATGAGGAAGACAGGACTTCCGAAAGAGCGCGTCTGTTCTTCCACAAAAAAATGTCGGAAGAGCAGACGCATTCCCTGGACGTAGCAGAGTTTTTCTGGGATACCTCTGGTATCTCTGAAAAATGCTATGCTCTAGACATAGCCTTAGCCTCTGAGGGGGACATTCTTAAAAGAAGACTCAAGTCTCTTCCCCTAATTTAGTAGATTTTTTTCATTATGTTTTATCACAAAATCTTTGTAATGTCACATTGCACTCAGTGTGAAATTATTCCAAACTATAGACTTTTTTATTAGCATGCATATCGTACTCTGAGCATAAAATCAGTAAGGATTGTACTGAGTTCAGGAAAATATAGAAACTACCATATTAACACTCATATTGGACCCTCATAATCTTACAGCTATTTCCATATTGCAGTTATGGTGACCCAAATACACATATTTTAAAATAGCTATACACTATATAGGTGTTGCCGTCTAACAGACCCCAGATTTAAACACTGAAAATAGATAGCAACACCAACAATAAAAAGACACAAATGCCACAAAGTGTCAGTAAATTATTTAGTACTTTGAACAAGTGGTGCAAGTAAGTGACATATGTTCTGAACATTCAAAGTTTTTACATTTTGAACATTTTCATGCATTTTCCTACCTCGTTCTCTGGAACAGATGTAGCGTCTTCCCTGTTTCTTAGGTTCTGGATCAGTATCCAACCCACAAAATGCTACTTTCCTAGAAGCTTGAAGCAAGGGTGCATAATTTAATTGGGGTCAACATATTTGAATACATTTTGCATCATTATTTTCATGACACTAAATCTATTACAAGTATGCACACAAAATCCGTGCTAACAGGTTGTCTTCATCATAGTTTGAGAATACTTAAAAAAAAAAAAACAAGGTAATGGTTTGCCTGTGATGTTTTACTTAAATTTGAATATGATTGGGGACTAAAAGAACTTGTAAGTATAGAGCTTTCATTATCCTCATTGGCTAACACTGAGGAGGAAGTGTAACAGACCTCATTCTTTTTTTAGTGATTTTTTGCTACACAAAATCCTACAAAAAGTGGAAATGTGGTCATATTGAAAAGAAGGAGTATAAAAAAACAGCACAGATATGCAGGGACAAAACAAAGGCTAAGGCAAAAAAAAAATGTTACAATTAGTCCCTGGCAAGAGACATAAAAGGCAACAAGAAGAGGTTCTTTAAATACATTAGGAGCAAGAGAAAAATGAAGGAAAGTGTAGGTCCTCTGTTTAGTGGGGAAGGAGAGCTTATAACTTGATGACATCAAGAAAGATAAGGTGCTTAATGCCTATTTTACATCAGTCTTTGCTAAAAAGGTCAATGATGACCAGATACTCAATGCAATTCATTTTGACAACCGAAGGAAGGAATGCAAGCCAGATTAGGGAAAGTTAAAGGATATTTAAATAAGTTTGAGATATTCAAGTTGTCAGTGCTATTGAAATTCACCCAAGAATACATAAGGAAATAGGTAAATCAATCTCATCATGTAGTGGCTTGCTGTCAGATGGGGAGGGCGTACCTAATGGAGTCACACAGAGGTCTGTTCTGCGTCTGGTACTGTTCACTATTTTCATTAATGATTTGGATAATGAACTAGAGGGTGTGTTTATTCAATGTGCAGATTACGCCAAGATAGGTGGGATTGCAAGCATTTTGGACAGCAGATTTAAAATTCAAAATGACCCTGACACATTGGAGAATTGGTCTGAATTCAACAAGATTAATTTCAATAAAGACAAGTGCAAAGTACTTCACCTAAGGAGGAAAAAATTGAATGCACAGGTACAAAATGGGGAATAACTGTCTAGCAGGTAGCACTGCAAGCAAAGAATCTGGGGATTATAGTAGATCACAGTGTGAATGAGTCATCGTGCTGCAGCTACAAAATAGGCTAGTATGATTCTGGGGTGCATTAACAGGCATATTGTCTGTAACACAGCAGGTAATTATCCCACTCTACTCGATGAGTGTGAGGCCTCAACTGGACTACTGAGTGCAAGTTTGAGCACCACAGTTTAGGGAAGTTGAGAACAAATTGGAAGGAGTCCAGAAGAGAGTGACAAAAATGATAAAAGAAAACCTGAGCTATGAAGAAAGATTTTAAAAAACTAGATTTGTTTGGTCTTGAGAAAAGAAAACAAGGAGGAGAACTAAATTTTGGAAGACTCTTATTCGGGCTTGTTATAGAGAAGCCCATGATCAATTGTTCTCTATGTCCACTGAAGGTAAGATAAGAATTAATGGGCTTAATCTGCAGCAAGGGAGATTTACATTCGATTTGAGAAAAGTCTTTATAAAGTAGGTAAACTCTGGAACAGGTTTCCAAGGGAGGTCATGGAGTCCTCCTTTATGGAAGCTTTAAATAAAAACTCAGACAAACATCTGCCAAGGATGGTCTAGGTTTACTTGATTCTGCCACAGTGCAGTGCCTCCCCTAGCCATCTCTTCAGCACTGGCTGGCCTACACTATCCAGAACTCTGGTGGTGACTTAAAGGACCATGATAGCAGTAGTGACAGCTGGGCACCCCAGTCCTCTTTAAATCACCAGGCCCTGGGACAGCTAACCCTTTTGCTCCTAGTTGGCAGCCCTGTGTATGAGTTTGTGAAAAACCACAAGTAGGATCATAAAAGCAAGGTGGAAAGATTGACCTCATCTAGTTTGGGAATACTTAATATATGAAGAGGCACAGATTTAGCATGAAAAATTTTATTTGCATTTTTGTGTCAGAAAGACACTAAAGCATTAGTTGGTTAAATCTCATTTAACCAATAACAAGTGCTGCTAAGCAATCCAATCGAGGTAAAATAGAATAAGGACAGCGCACCTGCTTGACTTGCTCCTGTGAATAACCTTAAGTAGGTCAATGGGTTTCTTCATTTAAGTAAAATAAGCAGCATTGGTTCTTAGTAGAATTCTTCCCCAGAAACAGACCTCAGAATTCCGTGCATAGATTGAAATAATTTATCAAGCAAAAACATTTGAAGAACACCCCCACCCAGGGAGAAACCCTTCATCACCAATTACCAGTTCCTCAGAAGAATTTTATCGTCAGTGGATTTCAACCTGCAAGATGGGTGATGGCAAAGAGGACTTTTAAGATACTCTGTTGTCATTCACTTGTACATTTTCTGAACATTGGCCAAGTTCATTGCATTAAAAGGATTTCCACTGACTTGAGTGGGAATTGCATAGTATAGACTCAGCAGGTCACTAGGAAAATTTAGGGATGAGAATGAAGCATGATAAACAAAATGATTTTCAGAAATTTCATTACATGGAAATGTCCATTAATTATTTACTTAATGGATTTAGTACTACTAAATGTAAGATTGAGTCAGACCCTTTATAAATGACAAGGATGAGGAGAGAGAGGTTGGTTGATCTTTATTTACAGAACAAAATTAATGTTTGCTTTGGCAATTTTCTTTCTTTTGCAGCCAAAAGAGATGTTTAAAAGGATGGTGGTTTACAATTCATCATTTAGATCTAACAAAAAACAAGTAAAATAACATTTTTCCCTCTTTATTTGTGTGGTACCTTTTTGCTTTGACTGTTCATAGATGATAACCTTTTCTTTGTCTCTCTTCTTTTTAATGACCAACTTTTCAGACCAAAGATGCACTACAGCCCTATTGCATGGAATCTATTACTCATTATAATCTTTCAGTGTATGCATGTGATCCTAATGTGTGTATATCGCCTAAATAGATGCTATATAGAAATGAGAATAAATACCATAGGATGAATTCTCTCTGAAGCTACTCATTTACTCACTGATAGTTTTAGAGGAGATTGGGCATGGATAACCAACGTCAGATTTTTAAAAATAGTCAATTATCAGACATTCCAGTGTTGGTTGTTTCTCTTTGTTTCACACTCTGTTGTGCATCAGTTGTAAAAAATGTATTATTCTAGAGCAAATAACTAACTGGCACAGCATTATCATTGATTGACTAGTTTTTTAACTGAAATCATTGGAACCAAAGATGGAAAATATCTATTAAATCATCTAGTCCAGCCTTTTTCCACTATGGGATTGGTCCCCATCACACTACTTCTAGTGCTTCTGTCCAATTTTAAATAAACCAAGTAATGAGATTCCTTTGGAAACCTATTGCATGGTCTAATACAGCTTGGTCACAATTCACTATGATGAAATAATTCCTGATTATTGCTTAATATGAGGGAAAAAATGTGTATTTCTTTGTTGCTGCTGTTAAATGCGCTAGGTCATGCACAAAGGACCTTGAGTATTGCCAGTTATGTTAGGTTCCTTGCCATGTTCTATGGATTCAGGGCCAGCAGTGCAGAGCAAATCATAACTGTTTTCTTTGATTTTTAGTAGTTTTATGTCTTTCTTGACAAGCATGGACTTTTTTTTAAAAAGTATGAAAATGTTTTATTGATAATTTTTGTTGGAGAACAAGAGTTCCCTCTAAGCTACATGGCAGCACAGCCCCGCAGCTGCTTAATGAGCCTACCCTGCCAGGGGCTCAGGACTCTTTCACTTACATAGAGCTGTTTGGCGGGAGGGAGAGGCACTTCTCCCTCAGTGACAGTAGCAACTCCCTGCGGAGGTCAGAGCAGAGAGCTTCTCCCAGATAAAAGGGAACAATCCAGTTTCAATGCAGTATAGTATATATAATCAGGAAACTGAAAACTATCGGTGTTGGAAAAGTTAACACTATGCATTATGTGTTCTCAGGAAAATGGAAACTTAGGGGCATGTGTATTTGATTCAGAGCTGTTGTGGTTTTGTAAGTGCTGTGAAACTAATAAACACTTTGAAAAGTTGTTAAATGTGACAAATCCCTTCAGTCCATAGCAAGCAGGACAATCATGCTGTAACAAATGAGTTTTTATCTCTGATTATAATGTTCTATTGACCAGACTTTGGCATGCACTTTTCTATTTTATTACTCCTCTCCAGATGAGGTGGTGACTAGAAAAATGGAGAAGGAGTTAGAATTAAACAGCATATTCTTTGGCGTGGTGAACATGTAAAAATCACTAATTTCTTCCTTTAGGATTTTTAAAATGCATAGATCCTCAGATTCATAACATATGAAGGGCCAGACTGCAATTGGATCCATGGGTATGTCTAGACTACATGGCTCAGTCGACGGAGCCATGTAGATTTGTTTATTGGGCAAAGGGAAATGACTGCCGCGCTGAGCCGGCAAACAGCTGATCACCGGTAAACCTCATCCCACAAGGAATTACGGGGCGGTCGACAAAGGGCTTTCATGTTGACAGTGGAGCATCCAGACTAGCGCGCTGAGCCGACAAACAGCTGATCATCTGTTTGTCGGCTCAGCGCGGCAGCCATTTAAATTTAAATGAAGCGGCAATTATTTAAATCGCCGCTTCATTTCCCTTTGCCTACAACCCTAATCTACCTGGCTCCGTCGATGGAGCCATGTAGTCTAGACACAGCCCATATGTATGGATCTCTGCAGCCATGCAGTACACCAGTAATTTTAGTGGGCCTCCACAAGGTTGCAAAAACCTACATATAAAAATCCATGTACAGGATCACAACCACAGTGTAAGTTCCTTTATTCCTTGAACCTCCCTAACATGCCAGTGTAATCAGTTTTGGATGAGCAAGGAATACTGGATTGATCTCCACTCAGGCAACAAGAAGTCAGACTCTGGGGATGATTGCTACTGAATGATAGTATCATAATCTGTTTGTATAACCTTAGCATATTCAGAAAACTTACTCATTTTTTTTTTACTTAAGTTTAGTTTTCCCTGGTTGTACTGGTGTTTTGAGGTTTTTGTTTATTTGTTGTTATTTTTTTAAATTGTTTGGTTGAGGCTAATTATGTAGGATGAGATTTCAGTGGCTAACTCCCATTGCTTAGTCTTTTTGCAAATTTCAGCCTTATGTTTCATCTAGAAGTCTAGGCAAATGGCTGCTTGGGCTAACAATTACTTCTGGAGTCAATTTCTGTTCACAGTTGCATGCATTCAATCCCATGAACCCAAAGTGCGGTTGCATGTTTAGTAAATGAACAGACTTTGATCAACTACCTGGGTAACATTTTTAGGCTAATAGTTTACTTACAGAAAACAGCAGTTTGGGGTCAATTGAAACTATGTGCAAATTTGTGTCAAGTTCTCAGAACAGTTTTGAGTGAACCGAAAAAGTCAAAATGTGTTAGTAATATCGAAGCGAAACATTTTATTTTGATTTTTCAGGCGTTTTCATGAAAGAAAAGGAGGATTAAGAGTCAGCAAATGTGCATGGTGGGGATCGATGATTATAAATTGACACTATGAAAAGCAGCGGATAGGCAATGAGCCAGGGAAAGAGAGTGAGAATAATTCTACCACCTACAAATTAGGGGAGTCCCCTAGGATTTGGGAGACACAAGTTCAATTCTGTGCTCTAGTGACACTTATTCTTTCTGAAAATTGGAACTGTGTCAAGAGGAGAGATGGAGAAAGTCCATACCAGAGTATGGGCAATAAGCCCATAGCTCAGTGGTGAGGGCACTCTCCTGCAGCATGGAAGAGCCATGCAGCAATTGCTTCTCCAGATTAAGGGAGGGGTAGAATTGAACACTGGTGTCCTACACCTCAGAGGAGTGCCCTCATAAGGAAGACACCACCACTTCCTTCTCCTCATACAGTAATTTGGAGACTCTACGCCTCCTTTTCTCTCTCTTTTTTGGTCAAAATGCCCGAAACTGAAATGTTGTTATTGAATGAAACCTTTTGTGTTGACTTTTAACTTTTTGAGGAATTTTTAACTTTTTCAGCTGACCTAGAGTTTTTGAAAAATGTCAGTTTCAGTTTGACCCAGTACAAAACTTCAGAGATATATTTTGGAATTGCCAGTGAACCAAACCATCCATTTATTATTCATTCTACCTTGTAATTCTCTGAGAGGTGATGAGTATTTTCCCCAAAGAGGCACTTCTGTAAACTATGGGAAGGATTGGGGCTTTGGTTTCTTTTTTTCTTGGTTTTGCCAGTTGACTGGAATATTGGCTCTCTCTTGAATATGCAGCGTTCATAGCACTGAATACACTGAGAGTGACTGTGGTGCCATTTTTTCTGCAAATATTTAATATATTTCAAAGAATGTATGCTTTCTTTGTGTGCATATTAGATCCAGATTGTATCTTTGTGTTCAAAAGTAGCTAACTAGCTAGTCATGCTGTTATTTTAAATGTATTTTCCCAAGAACATTTTCTTCTGGGGTAACATCTGTTTTTCATGAGGTTGGCCTGTGGCTAGGAAAGGGCTTGTGACTTGAGCTTGATTACATAACAAAGCCGTGATTCTGACCAATTAGAACTCCTTGCTCCAGGGAGTTTGCTCCAATACTATTGTTGCCTAGTTTAGGCCTGGCCTCCTAAAATCAGATACATAAATCAACTATTCAAAATTGGTGGTTCACCTGGGTCAGTTTAGTTTCTATTTTCATTGTAAGCTTTACAATCATAATGATAGGAAATCACAATATTAATGTATCTGGTATCTAACATGTTGTCTAAGTGCATGAATACAATTTTAAGGGTCAAATTCTAGCTCCGTTGAAATGTATGGTAAATCTCCTGTTGACTTCACTGCAGCAAGGATTTCATCTCCTAAGATTTTAATTGAACATGCTTAGCACTCAGTGAGCTTGCTGTTAACTAAAAGATTTAGCAAGACCTCCCCATAGCCCTTTCACCTAATGCATCATCCTGTCATGGAAAAGCCTCTGCTAATGGACAGGATCTGGCTATGTATGCTGAAGGTTTACTTCTATTGGAGCAGAGGGAACAGAGTAGTGGGATTGCAGAGTAAGAAACACTTAGTGCCATAGACTCTGCATGAGAAACTCTGCTAAACAAGAGCACAGTGACACTAGCGAAATCTGAAGCAGTCTTCAGTTGTAGCCCTGAGCATGGTGCACTTCAGTAATCCATGTTGGGGTGAAATTCCCCTGAGGTGTGGACTCTGGTAAGGTCACAATTGCTTTGACAGACTCCGAATGACAAAAGCACTCTTGGTTATTGCTGCAACATGGGCATTTAAGAGCAGCCAAGAAGGCAACAACTTTTGGCAAGACATTATATTGTCACCTCTATTCAATAAAATGGAGGTTGAGGCTGATGGGAGATTGAGATGCCAAGCCAGATGAGTGAGAATGATCATTAAGCATGACAGCCCTTGTGTGTGCCTACTGTCTCTTCACCTACCCTGTCAATGACCCAGGCTCCCACTATCAGTTTTCCCATCCCCAAATCTCCATAGCTCCAAATGATGGCAACTTAAAATGATCACAGAAGGGTTGCTGCTGCCAGAGCTGCGTGAACAAGTAAAGTTCTCCATGCTGCAAAAGTTATCAATGCAACAACTTCCCCCTTCCAAAGAGAATTAAGGCAGAACTTTCGTAAACCTCAAACCCACACTGCTCACTCAGCAGTTCACAACCAACTACCTATCCATGCAGGATCCACAGAGTGCCCACCTCTGCAAGAATGATAGTTTATCATGTTTTCTACCCTCTGGTGCTGTGCTTAAAGTAATGGGCTTGTGTCCGAAAACTAAAAAGGCTGAGGATCCCATAAAATTTTAAAATAAACCCATCTCAACATAACTCTTACTCTGCCACCGCAGTCAACAAAAACAAACCCAGAAGCATACCCATCTTCAGTCCCACAGCAGCCTCCTCATTTTATCACCTTCCCCACCAGTGTGTCATGAGAGTAAAACCAAAAATGATCAAACACCTATTTCCACTATGGCACTAATATGAGTAGTCCCAGAAACTTTGCTGATGGTAGGGACAAATGGAAGAGGTTTGTAGAGGACTTAGCTACATGCACACTGAGCCACTGCTCCTGATAATAGAGCACCGGATTCTGCCAGCTTTAGTCATGCCAAGCAGTGCCTTACTCTCTGAGCGGTCCCATCATAGATACAGTGAGATTAAGGGAGGCAGAAAATGGTTCATAATGCTCACCATATAGAGCCTAAGAGGCATTTGTCATCCTCACACGCACATAATTCCTGTCATCTTGAACACTTCTCAGAATGGTGGCTTGTAATTGTGCCAACCCAAAATGCCATCCTGAACCCTCTTGTCTGGCCTTCAGACAACTGCTCTGAGGTCATCATCAAAAATACGCTCCCCCCAGACCAGAACACTCAAAGCAGTACAAGACCTGCAAGAACAAAAGATGCAAAACCTAGGATATGTCTACACATCAAAGTTATTTCGAAATAACTTTACTAGTGTCTACACAGCCAAACCGCTATTTCAAAATTAATTTGAAATAGTGCAGCACTTATTTCGAATTTGGTAAACCTCATTCCATGAGGAATAATGCCAAATTCGAAATAGCTATTTCAAAATAAGTGCTGTGTAGACACTTATATCGAAATAGGGGGCCTCCAACCTTCCCAGGATGCCCTGCTGTCCACTCCAGCCTCAACCAAGAACACTCCTCTCCTTCCCCCCTCCCCAGAGCCCTTAAAGGGGTAGACTCTGGCCACAGTGCCTGTGCCAGCTCCAAGCCTGCCAGCCCAGAGCCAGCAGTCACTGACCCTGACCCAGTGGCCTCAAAATATGAGCCAGCAAGCCACTGGCAGCCAGCCGTCCACCACTTCCCACGAGCTGTCTGCCAGGGCCCAAAGAAGGCGGGCACCTTCCTGGTCCAGGGTGGAGATCATGGACCTTATTCAGGTTTGGGGGGGATGCCCCAAATGTCCATAATCTCCACATTAGACAGAGGAACGCAGCCACCTATGGCAGGATAGCTGCCAGACTGGCCATCAAAGGCCATATGCGAACCCAAGAGCAGGTTTGCATGAAAATTAAGTTGGTTCGGCGAGAACCCTAACCCTGAGCTTCCCCTACCCTTGCTTCCCCCTTCTAGCTCCCTCCTCCCAAGTTTCCCCCTCCCCTCTTCCACCCTCTCTCTTCTCCTCTCCTGCCTCCTTTCCCCAGTCTCACCAGAGTTTCATTCCTCCCCCCTCCCCAGCTTTGTTAAATAAAGAGAGTTTGTGTCCATGAAAATACATGTATTTTATTTGACATCAGGAAGGGGGGTTAGGGAGGGGTAAGTGGAAGGACGTCAGGGAGGAATGAGGCACAAGCCTCCAGTGGGGTAGACCAGGGAGGCTCTTAGTGCTCCTCAGGGTGGAAGTTCTCCCGCAGGGCCTCCTGGATACTGACAACCCCCCTGATGGACCTCCCAGGTGGCATCCTGCAGAAAGTGCAGCCAGGCTCGCACCACGCAGCCACGAGAAGCTCCAGAGTGCCCAGGGGCAGTTCTGGCTCCATGCTGTAGAGTGCTGTGGTTCCCAAGTGAGGGCAACCAGAGCACGCAAAGACAAAATGCTTTCTTGTCCCTCATGGAGGTAGACAAGCAAGCAGGGAAAGCTGACAACCAGCTGTCTGGGGGGGGGCCCTTTAAGCACAGGCCTCAGATAGCCTCAGGAAGCAGCCACACAAAATAACTCCTGATCTGGTTCCGGCCGGCCTTAAATGAGATTCACTCAGTGTGGACATGCTATTTTGAAATAGCAAAACGCTATTTCGAAATGCATTTTGTGTGTAGACGCATTATTTTGATTTAACTATTTCAAAATAAGATATTTCAAAATAACGCTGTAGTGTAGACATATCCCTACAGACATATCTCCACTGATATAGTGATCAACACCCTCCACAACACATCTTCCAAGTTCCGGGGTCCTAAACATGCCTATCGCAACATGTGTTGTACTTCTTCTACTGCATGAAATCCCCCAATAAGTACTGTGTGTGTGAAACCAGACAATCACTATGCTCTAGTATTAACTCACACAGGAAGATGATAGAAGACAAAAACACTCTTTATCACCTGTGGGTGAACACTTTTCTACATCTCATCCATCAGTTCTCATCCTCAAAGGAAATCTACACAACACTTCCAAAAGATGAAGCAGAGAATTTAAATTCATAATTTTACTAGCCACTAAAAATCGCAGACTGAATAGAGACACTGGATTTATGGCTTATTACAACAATCTATAATCCACTAACTCCCATTTTTGTCCTGTGACTACAGCAGTGTTAACAGGTCACATCCCCTTGAATTGTCCCTTAGGTTAGCATCAGTAGTTAGCACATATTCTGTCTGTTAGAGGTTGTATTTAGCTAGGACACTCTGGCTTGGTCTACACTTACAAGTTTAAAGCGTACGAGCACCAGCCTGGTTCACACAGTCACTTTACAGCGCTGTAACTGGCTGCGCTTAGGGGACTGTTTTTTCACACCCCTGTGCCCGAAAGTTACAGTGCTGTAAAGTGCCAATGTAGGCTTAGCCTCTCAGAACCTTCCCAAACTGGAAGAAGAGCACCATCTGGCTCAAAAGCTTGTCTCTCTCACCAAGAGAAGCTTCAGGGTCCAATTAAAGCTATTTCCTCACCCACCTGGGTGCTCTAACATCCTATAGTAAGGCTTTTAAATATCTTTGGCTGGAAGAATATCAGTGACCTGTATGTCTTTCTCCATGTTACGTTCTCACCATCTTTTGTAGTTGAGTTTTCACACTAGTAAACTTGATGGGATTTTGTGTGTGTGAGAGCTGCCTAAAATTAAGCATTTTTTTTTATTTCCAGGGCTTCCAGAAGTATGTGGAAGATTTTGACCCCTACACAATGGTAAGGAGAAGATACAATTATGCCACATACATTACAATTAAATGATATGGGTTGCATATAATGCTTGATTTGTGATGTGCCTATACAGCACCTTTTGAGAGCAGAGATAGTTCTGCTAAAGAAACAGATGATCCTTAGTAGACTAGCATTCTGTTCTAGCTATAGCTCTGATTTAGCAGAAGTGCACACCAGGGCCGTCCTTAGGATATCTGAGGCCCTACGCAGTGCTATTAAACTGGTGCCCTTATGCCTGATGGAAGCCCGGTGTGCGTGAAGTGATGATCGTTTTTAGAGATGTGATTTTATAATCCTCAGCAACACACTAATTAAATATTTTAAAGCAAATTTTAAACTAACTTGCAGCAGACTACCACAGTATGTTCAGAAACTGACAGCATATACCAGGGTTGGTAAATGCCTGGTTGTGTCATTGCCATTTGAAGGGCTCTTTCACAGGTTCAGTGCTCTGCTAAGAGCTCTGTTGGTTTTTTTCACTTTTAAGTTAATTAGCTCCTCTGTGGAGGAAGCAGAGCCACAGACCAGCAGAAGGGACAAGTGGGGGAGCATTAAGACCCTGTGGTGCCCCAGATTTGCGGGTGCTTTGTGCAGCTGCATATTCTGTGGATGGATGAGGACCTTCCCTTGTAAACTACTGTTTCATCTGAGTTATTCACGCAGCTCCTTTTTAGATATTTTTTGGAAACGACTAATG
The DNA here is from genome assembly GCF_052426305.1 of Pelodiscus sinensis. Classification (NCBI taxonomy): domain Eukaryota; kingdom Metazoa; phylum Chordata; order Testudines; family Trionychidae; genus Pelodiscus; species Pelodiscus sinensis. The sequence continues at coordinate 112,886,246 of NC_143056.1, read as the reverse complement.
GATGTGTCTTTTGATTAGTTTTCAGCAGATCAGATTATGGGGAAAGATGTGCGGCTGTTACGTATTAAAAAGGTAACTCCATGAGAGGGCAGAGACATTTTGTGGGTCAGGAGGGCTCTTGATTTTTCAGAGTACACAGAGTTTACCCTTGATGAATCTCCTGTATATTGCAGCTTTGGGGGACCCCTCTGACAAATCACAGGCAATTTGGATGGAGAGGAGAAGACAACACAGTGCTTTCCATCTCAGCCTCCTTCTATATTGCTCAGCTTGTCCTCAGCTCCCTGATAGCCTTCCCCACCCTATACATTTCCATGCTAAAATCCCCATAGCACCCTCAGTAGCATTATGAGTCAATAGAATTATGACTATCTAAAAAAAATCACTGCAGCATTTTGATGCTAACAAAAAAATAGACCTGAATAGATTGATTATTTAGTTGTAGCTTTCGATTTTAAGTCATTCTGGATAACTTGCACTTATCCAGCACTCTCAAGAGACAAACGATCTTTCTTTCCAATTTTCTTCTTTTGCTACAAGCATGCTCAAATTGTAACGAGTCATGCATTTTTACTAAAGTCGTGGCCTTGTTTTGTTTCGTTGCTGTTCTTTACCCATTTCAGCACAACTGTAGTCATTCTTGGACCTCTTTGATGACATAATATGAAACAATTATGTCCATTACCATTCCCTTTTCTGAACTAATTTGAAGCTGACCAAGATTATCAAAAGGGATTAGTGATTTTGTGTGCCCAATTTCAGACACCCTAAAGAGACCTGATTTTCAAAAGATGCTGAAACCTAGGCCTTTCCTGTATGGCTCAAGCTGCTCACACAAAGGATGAGGCACTCAAAATCACTGAGCTTATTAAAATCTTGAACGCTGATACTACCACAGAGTGTACCATAATCCTTCAGCTATTATGAGCATAGTGCTAGTTACTGGAATGGTGAAAGGATCAGGCCCCTACTGATGTTTGTAGCATAGGTGAACTAAAACATTTTTCTTTAATAGGAAGGATCATTAGATCTTGCAGTAGAGGGAGGCATTGATTCACCAATTGGAAAAATTGTAGTGTCTGCTATCTATGAAGGTGGTGCCGCAGACAAACATGGTGAGTAACCAGGGAGAAGTCAGGGGGATTTTGAACCCAATTCTAAAGCACTCCAGGTTTACACTTTCTTCATGACTGTGCTTGATGCCTGTTGGCACCTGAGAAATACCTGAGGCAGATTCAGTCCCCTGTAGTTTCATGTTCAGAGCCACTTCAGAATTATCTTCAGTGAAAATAATTGAAACAAGCCAGATGTTCTGGAAGGATTCCACAAAGCAGAAAGAAAAAACCACAGCTGCTGTCATTTTTGCAGTAGCGGCAGCAGAAGGCTGGGAATTGGGGTAGAGGAGGAAGACAGAAAGCTACCTCATTATTACTAGCCCAGTTCTGTTACTCTTACAACGTGTATAAGTAATCTCATTAAATTCAAAGGTAGCGGAGTCTGGCCCTAGATGATTATTTCAAGAATTATGTAAATAGGAGTTCTGCGTACTAAGGGGCTGCAAGATAGACAAAGGTTAACAGAAAAATATTATCTTTCCCATTTTAGAGACGGGGTGGGTTATTCTTGTGTGATTCAGAGAAGAAGGCAGCTCAGAGAGAACACTTAGGGTTTGTCTTCACTACAGGCAGTCCCCAGGTTACATGGATCCGACTTACATCAGATCCCTACTTACAAACGGGGTGAGGCAACCCCGCACTAGCTGCTTCCCCCCAGCAGACCAGGGAGACGCAAAGCTAGCACCCCCTCCCCAGCAGACCAGGGAGACGTGGAGCGGCTTTTCTCAGCAGACACCTCAGCTTGAATAAAGGACTGAGGGAAGTGAGGTGTGGGAGAATAAAACTGAGCTCTGGAGAAATGTTTGGCTAGAGTTTCCCCTACAATATGTACCAGTTCTGACTTACATACAAATTCAACTTAAGAACAAACCTACAGTCCCTATCTTGTACGTAACCCGGGGACTGCCTGTATTGTGCTAATTGACACCGCCACAGCATGTCTGATGAAGATGCGCTGTATCGATGGGACAGTGCTCTCCCATTGATGTAATTAATCCACCTCAGTGAGAGGCAGATGTTATGTCAGAAGGAGAGAGTCTCCTGCCGACAGTGCGGTATAAATACTGCTTTCACTCAATGTAACTTATGTTGCTGGAGTGGGAAGTTCACACCCCTGAGTGACATTAATTGCATCAACTTAAGCAGTAATATAGACAAGCCCATGGTCTTCTGTTCTATATGGAATTCACTCTCCAGCAGAATCAGGGCCATCCTTAGGAACTAAACAGTCCTGCAGTGACTTCAGCAGCAAGGTGTAAATAAGGGCAAAATTTAGCTAAGTACCTATAATACCTTTAGCTGCAGTATCTAAGACAATTCACTATCAGCAAGTTTGATATGTTCCCCTTAAAGTTACCACTGTGTGAACATAAGCAGAGACTGATTATCCCTTATTGGCCACAACCAACAGCAGGAGAATGTTATACTGCCCCAGCACCTACAGCTTTTGCTTAATTTTATTTACAACAAGCCACCTTCTCTGCACAACTGCGAGTGTACACCTGGGCATCTGGAAAGAGTTTCAGGCTAATTTGCACAGGGATGTTTTTTTGAATGTGCATGAAACGGAGACATCTGGGAGGGAAACCTGTGGCAGAAATGATTTTGTTGATACATATTTTTGTCCTGTCTTTGCTTCATCAGGAGGCATAGTGAAAGGGGATGAAATAATGGCTGTGAATGGCAAGATTTTAGTTGATGTGACGCTGACAGAAGCCCAGACAACTCTAACCAAAGCCTGGAATGTGGGTGGGGTAAGTGAAAGGATGCATCTCTGCCTTCTCCCCCTCTCCACCTGAGAGGAACACAGCAACCACATGAGTCATTTGGCTTGGTTTCTGCCCTGGGTATTCCAGAGTCTCTCCAAGATGTTCATGTTGAGGATGAATTGGGAATTGTCAAGGGCTTTATCGCAACATCATAGCTTTTCTCTAATCCTTCACAAAGGATGCACAGAAACTCCCACTTTGGCTACCATTAAAATCTTCTAAACAAGAACGATATCAAGTGTTAAAATTGGCCAGTACAAGGCATAAGTGATCATCCTAGAAGTGTGATACACAGCAGCAGAGAAAATATTTGTGTTGAGATGTAATTCAGAATTAACCAGCTTTTTGTTCAAATCTTCCTCAGATTTTTTTAGACTAACTTCAGCCAGTATCAAATAGATCTTTTACCTATTGCCCTTTTCCCTCATAGCAGTGGATTCCTCCATCACTCTTTCTGTGATATTGCTGTGTTGGTACAGTAGCCTTTCCTCTGCATCTCCTGCTATGTGGAATATCCTCTGACACATTGACTTCCCGTCTATGAGATTGCTTGGATGTGTCTGAGGGCAGCATTTGTCCCATTTATGTTTAGTCCTCACCCTCAAAGGGTCATGTGAAGGGAGACAGAATTAAGTGGCTGCTTAAGTCTCTCCTAATGATAATACATTCCTTTTACAGGATTGGATTGACTTGGTCATTGCAGTGTCTCCTCCAAAGGAATATGATGATGAAATGTAAGTGTACAAATTCTGTTTCCCCAACAGTTAAATAGCTAGAAACAACAATCTAGCTAGTTTGCCTTTTTATCATACAGATAATGTTACTAAGGAATGCTTCCTTATTTTAACTGTAATCCACATGCTCTTTTGTATTCATGGTTATTAATTGTCTTCCTCCTAGATGTAATTATACAGGCAGTCCCCGGGTTACGTACAAGATAGGGACTGTAGGTTTGTTCTTAAGTTGAATCTGTATGTAAGTCGGAACTGGCGTCCAGATTCAGCCGCTGCTGAAACTGACCGCCAGTTCTGACTTACATACAGAATCAATTTAAGAACCCCAAGCATCCCCAAGTCAGCTGCTGCTGAAACTGATCAGCAGCTGATTCCAGGAAGCCCGGGACAGAGCAACTCTGCCTCGGGCTTCCTGTAGTCAGCGCTGGTCAGTTTCAGCAGCGGCTAAATCAGGACGCCTGGGGCAGAGCAGCTGGGGTGCTGCTGGGTTGCTCCAGTAGCGCCGCTCCTCGGCACTACTGGACCAACCCAGCAGCACCCCATCTGCTCTGCCCCAGGCGTCCTGATTCAGCCGCTGCTGAAACTGACCAGCAGTGGCTGAATCAGGACCAGAGCAGCTGGGGTGCTGCTGGGTTGGTCCAGTAGCGCCCAGAGTGGCGCTGCGGGACCAACCGGCAGCACCCCAGCTGCTCTGCCACAGGTGTCCGGAGAAAAGCTTAGTCTGCTGGGGGGGGAGGGGGCGTACTAGCTGCGCCCCCCCCCCCACCCCAGCAGACCAGGAAGACATGGGCGGCGGACCGAGATGCACCGCGGTCCCGCCGCCTGGGTCCTCCGCGGCTTTGCTCCCTGTCTCCCTGGTCTGCTGGAGACCAGCAGACCAGGGAGACGGGGAGCAAAGCCTCTGAGGACGCCGGCAGCGGGACAGCCGCGGGGCGTCTGGGCTGTCCCGCTGCCGGCTTCCCCCGCGGCTTTGCAAAGCCTCGGGGAAGCCGGCAGCGGAGCAGCCCAAGCGTGCCTGGGCTGCCCCGCTGCCCGAGCCCCTCCGCGGCTTTGCTCTGCGTCTTCCTGGTCTGCAGACCAGGGAGACGCAGAGAAAGCCCCAGAGTACACGGGCGGCAGGACCGCGAGGTCTCGCAGTCCGTGTACTCGGGGCAGCCTCGTTCGTAACTGCGGATCCGACATAAGTCGGATCCGCGTAAGTTGGGGACTGCCTGTACACTGTAAACATCCTCCTTCAAGCCTGAAGATTTAATTATATTTTTTATTGAACTGTAACTACTATATTTGGCTAATTAAATAAATTAGACATTCATTAATTACTTAGGACAGGGTACTTTTTTTATAAAGTACCCCTTTTTCAAAACAAAATTATAAGTACTCCCAGTACCTACAGTTTTCAGACACACACATTTTTTTTCTAGCATTGCAACACATTTGTTTAAACAACTTAATTGTAGCCGGGCAGATGATGAAATTTTTGCATGTAAAAAATACAAAAATAATAAAGCGCTGTAAAACTTAAAACAAAAATTAGTTTTCTCCAAATTTCAGTTGTGTTGATGTACCCCCCAGACTTCTCAATTCGTACCACTGGTTGAAAAACACTGACTTAAGGTAGTAAACCTAATCTACCTGGTCTTCAGTAAAGCATTTTATTCAGTTCAAAGCGTAGACAGTCCTGTAGGCTTCCAAGAACCTTAGTGAATATTACAAATATCTAAACAATGAGACAGTGGGAAAATAATCAGTATATAACATTAAGCAAAGGACCATGTGAGTTAAAACCAAGTAGGCACACTACATTGATACCAGTTGCTTAATTTCAGAAAGATATGTTCAAAACCAGAGCCTTTTTTTCTAACTTGTCCTAAGGAAACATATTTGCAGATGCACTTACGCCTAATACACTTGTAGTGGGAAGTTATACAATTCTTATTAAGCCTGATTCCCATTGCCTACATAGGCCCAGGTCCTCAAGTGGTATAAATCACTAAGGCTATGTCTAGACTGCAGGCTTCTTTCGAAAGAGCATCTTTCGAAAGATCGCGTCTAGACAGCAGGCGGATCTTTCGAAAGAAAAATCCGCTTTTTCGAAAGAGAGCACCCAGCGAGTCTGGATGCTCTCTTTCGAAGACGGCCTCTTTACATTGAAGAACGCCTTCCTTCGAAAGAGGAACTTTCGAAGGAAGGCGTTCTTCCTCGTGAAACAAGGTTTACCGCCATCGAAAGAAAAGCCGCGTTCTTTCGAAATAATTTCGAAAGAACGCGGCTTGAGTCTGGATGCAGGGGAAGTTTTTTCGGGAAAAGGCTACTTTTCCCGAAAAAACCCCTGAGTCTGGACACGGCCATAGTTGCACTGACTGGAGCAGAGCTACACTATTTGGCTGCATCTAGACTGGCAAGTTTTTGCGCAAAAGCAGCTGCTTTTGCACAAAACCTTGCCAGCTGTCTACACTGGCCGCTTGATTTTGCGCAAAAGCACTGATGTTCTACTGTCTGAAATCAGTGCTTCTTGTACAAATGCTTTGATGTTCCCGTTTGGGCAAAAGCCCTTTTCCGGAAATGTTTTTGCCAGTTTAGACAGCTAAAAACTATTTTGCGCAAAAAAGCCCTGATGGTGAAAATGGCGATCGGGGCTTTCTTGTGCAAAACCGCGTCTAGATTGGCACGAATGCTTTTCCGCAAAAAGTGCTTTTGCGGAAAAGCGTCCGTGCCAATCTAGACGCTCTTTTCCACAAATGCTTTTAACAGAAAAACTTTTCCGTTAATAGCATTTGCAGAAAATCATGCCAGTTTAGACGTAGCCCTTGACTTTACACCATCTGGGGATCTGACCCAGAAACAGCAGTAAAACTGTTTAATGCCTATACACATGCCAGCAAGCAGGGAAATAACTTTCAGCCTTACTGTGTGCTTTCATATCCTGTACAGCTAGCTGTACTACTCCCTCATGAGTATCTGGGAGCAGAATTTGGCCCTGTAATTGACTAGATTCTCACCTGATACAAATCAGTATAGTTCCACTGACTTCAATGGAGATACATTGGTTTTTGCCACCTATAGGTTTGGCCCTGCGTGAAGGACTGACAGTTTTCACTGTTTTTTCCTGATAATGAATTTTGTCAGATCAACACAAGCAGCACGTTTAAAGGGCCAAACTTTCAGATGTCCTGAGCATCCCAGTTCCAGCTGAAGTCAGTGGGAGCTGTAGGTGTTTGCAACAATGAAGATCAGATCCTTAATCTGTGTTGAAAAATGGCATTGTTGAACAGAGTAACTCCGGGTATGTCTACACTACCCCGCTAGTTCGAACTAGCGGGGTAATGTATGCATACCGAACTTGCTAATGAAGCCCGGGATTTGAATTTCCCGGGCTTCATTAGCATAAAGCCGGCTCCGCCATTTTTAAAAGCCGGCTAGTGCGAACCCCGTGCCGCGCGGCTATACGCGGCACGGGCTAGATAGTTCAGACTAGCTAGCTATTCCGAACTATCTGTACGCCTCATGGAATGAGGTGTACAGATAGTTCGGACTAGCTAGCTAGTCCGAACTACCTAGCCCGTGCCGCGTGTAGCCGCGCGGCACGGGGTTCGCACTAGCCGGCTTTTAAAAATGGCGGAGCCGGCTTTATACTAATGAAGCCCGGGAAATTCAAATCCCGGGCTTCATTAGCAAGTTCGGTATGCATACATTACCCCGCTAGTTCGAACTAGCGGGGTAGTGTAGACATACCCTCCAAGATTTGTATCATTATCAGCCTCATGAGCATGTGCATGTGGTGGCAAAACAGTCAAGAGGCATAGGGATAAAATGAGAATGGACAAAAGCCTAGCAGAGCTGAACTGTGCAAAGAAAATTAAAACCAATAGGAAAAGGTTCTTTAGCCATACAAATAAAAAAGAAAACCTGGAAAGAAATGGGACCACTAAGTACTGAGGACTAGGCAGAGATTGAAGATAATCTTTGTACGGCCTCACATTCAATGGCAGTTAAGCACCTAGGGTACATCTAGATAGCGGCACTATTTCGGGATACTTCCAGTATCCCGAAATAGCTATTCCGTATCTTTTAAACAAGCCCATTATTTTGAAATAGCTTTCAAAATAACAGGCTCACTATTCTGACATCCCTGTAAACCTCATTCCACAAGGATTAAGGAATGTTTCAGAATAGCACTCTATTTGAAAATTTGGCATTGTGTAGACAGCACCAAATTTCGAAATAAGCTATTTCAAAATATACTTGAAATAAGCAACACAATTTACGTAGCTTATTTCAAGCTACAGGTGCAGTGTAGATACACCCCTAGATACCTTTTGAGGGTCTGGGCCTAGGTCATTACAAAGATCCAGAAGCCAGTGACGGACTGAATCTAAGGGGAAACTGAGGCACTAGCAGGGTCCAGTGCCTGGTACGGAGGGGCCTAGCTACCCTTGTTCTAGGCTATTCCTAAAGACACAGTCTAGCCCTATGCAGATTTCATTTTTATCTGAGGCTATGGGCGTGACTGAATCCACTTAACTAATAGGCAATAAACAAGTTAGAGGCTTATCTAGAATCCCATAAAATAACATATCTAAGGTGTTAAAAGTAGGTTCATCTTCCAGAGGCAGGTACAATGAGAATTGATGGAGTGATGGTTCTTTGTTTAGGGAAAAATTCTACCTTCCCTAAACAAAGTGGAGCACATTATATGTTATTGATGGCAGCAAACAAGTTTCTTCAAGGAAAAAGAGGTGCAGGAAACAGACATAATGCTTCATGCTGAAAGAAACTATTTTTCTATTTAATACATCAGTCACTCTCATTAAATGCCTGTTGTACAGTCAGACCCACCAAGGTTCTGTTATGGTAAACTGGAGTTGATATTTGTTTGACATCAATATGATCACTTGTACGTTAAGGTACCTCTGCTTAGTCTCTTTTTTTCTCTTCGTCTTTGGATTAGTTATCATACTTTCCATCATAAAACAAACACTTGCATGTGCACACACACATGGTATGTCTGAACTGCTCCCTTACCTCGAAATAAGCTATGCCATTTTGAAAATTTTGAGATAAAGCGCTAGTCCGACAAGTCCGAAGAATTACCCTTAACTGCTTTTCAAAGTGTAAACTCTCGGTGTGCATTTTTTCTATGGTTTCTGTAAATATGGTTACAGGCCCTTGAAAGATCTAAAGTGAGTAAGATTCTCGTGTAGGTTTGCATGAAGGTTTTGTGGTCTTACTCTATGTGGTTAGATAAAATGCAAACCAAAATCAGTCAATTGTGATTTTGTTTTTTTATATAGTCTTATCACAGACTCATAAAGATGCAATCTAGCTAACTCTTTCTTTTCTATTTATTGCAGGACATTTTTTTAAAGTAAAGAAGGCAAAGATGAGGAAACTAGATGCCCTGAGAAAAGCTGATGATATCAAATCATTCTTCTCTCATATAAAGTAGATATTGAATTTTGACTGTAGAGAGAACTCAAGTGGATTAGAGAGAAGCCTTATATTTAGGCTCTTTGGGCAGTTTATCTTATCTCATGATCTTCTCATAGATCCACTTGTTGCTCTGGTTATAGGAGAAAAATAATTTCTGAGAAATGTTGCCAATTCAAAATAGTTTATTCTGTAAAATCTATTTTTATAAGGTTTAAGGGCCAAATTTCAAAGCCAGCCTTTAGAAATGCAGCTGTAATTTGCCTAGAAATTGACATCAGTATATGCAAATGAAGGGCTAGAAATCATATACTTTCTCACATGCAGTTTCATAAGCTGGCTTTGGGCAGGGGTCTGGCATTTTTACCCTATATATTGTATTTTTCTATTGAAGTAGGAGGGGATCAGTGTTTGTAATTCCTACTTACATTAATAACAATTATCCTTGTAAATCACATAGATCCCAGTTCTGCCTCCCTTACACACACTGGCTGTGTCTACACTGGGCCACTTATTCCGGAAAATCAGCTGCTTTTCCAGAATAAGCTGCGAGCTGTCTACACTGGCCCTTGAATTTCCGGCAAAGCAACGATGCTCTACTGTACAAAATCTGCCGCTATTCTGGAAAAACTGTTCTGCTCCCGCTCGGGCATAAGTCCTTATTCCGGAACACTGTTCTGGAAAAGGGTCAGTGTAGACAGCCCAGTAGTCTTTTCCGGAAAAAAGCCCCAATCGCGAAAATGGCGATCGGGGCTCTTTTCCAGAAAAGCGCTTCTACATTGGCCACAGACACTTTTCCGGAAAAAGGGCTTTTCCAGAAAAGCAGCCTGCCAATGTAGATGCTCCTTTTCCAGAAAAACTGAAAACGGAATAGTATTCTGTTTTAAGCATTTCCGGAAATTCATGCCAGTGTAGACACAGCCCTCACGTGAAATTTGCCACTTTTCAGAAGACCTAGACTTATTTTGAATGCTTGGGGGCTAGGCTTAATTGGTGCACAGCATTTGTGCTGGTTCTTTGTAAATAGGGCTATGTCTACACTATGGGGGTTTATCCCGGAAAATCTCCTCCGCTTCCAGGGAACGTGTCTGCTCTTCCGTCTTTTTTTTTTTTTTTTTTTTTTTTTTTTTTGCAGACACACTCTTTCAGAAGCCCCATCTTCCTCCTTCCCCAAGGAAGAAGGGCTCTTCTGAAAGAGAAGGATTTTCCAAAATTTGGCCCAATATAGATGGGCCAAATTTCAGAAAAGCCTCTTCCAAAAAAAAATCAGAAAAAGTTACACAAATTGTTGGTCACAAATTGCATACCTTTTTCCGATAGATCATTGTAGTGTAGACATAGACTAGGTGAGTTTCATCCATTGAGTAATATCTTTTGTCAGCAAGGATGCCCAGAGATGTCAATGCACTTGCTCAGAGTGAGGTACTATTCAGACTCAGTATTGGTTTCAACCAGGCTATCAGATATCAATGGGTGAAGAGACCCAGTTAAGGATACCCCTACACGTGTGATTAATACCCAAGATACTATTACTGTTAAGGGTGCAGGATCACACCCAAAATATAACCTCATATTATCAGTGACTCTGCGTCTTACGGTTAATGAATGTCCTTTAGATTGTAGTAACTGACCTGATTTTAAAAGAAACTGTCTGATAAAATTGGCCTTTTTAGAATTTATTCTGAATCTCTTTTAAAGACATTATAGATTTGTAGTAAAAGTTCATCTTGCCTTCCATAAATTAAAAAAAATGTACAGAGATCTAAGCAGCTTTTAATTTCACAGACATTTAAAAAACTAGAAAATCAAGATGAAATTAACTGGTTTTGTCAATTAAATAATTTCTTAAATAGGTGCAAAATCTTATCAAATTCAACACTCTGTTAAGACTAATAACATAGAGGCCTGACCCACGATGGGGTACATTGATTTAGTTATATAGCACAGTCAGACCCTGTATCATCTAAACATTCCATTACATCAGCTTTCAGAAGACACCTAATATGAAAAATTGCATATATTCTTATCTGTGTATTGCATTTCATATTGTCTTTAAGATTTTTCTTTCTCATTTACTAAGAGCTGAAGCCTATAGATTGTGCATACATGGTATCCCCACTGGGAAGTTTATCTGTTCAAGGCATATGGGATTGGACTCTAAATGTATAACATGACAAAGTAACAACATATTAATTCCAAGTTGAATCATTATGGTATACCACTGTTTGCATTGAGATCCTGACATGTGAGCTGATCTCTTTGGTTTCAGATGCAGTAATCTATCAGTAAGCCAATTTATATGTCTGGGTAAGATACATGTTAAACCTTAAAAATCACTCTTATGCGACTAAATAGAACAAGAATAAAAATTTTTGTGCCAAACAGAAGAACTCCTGTTTGTTTGCTGCACCCATGTGTTGGGGGCGGGAGGACTAATAGCAGGTAACAGCTTTCTGCCGAAGATAGTTTTTTCTAAGCCAATCTTTCCAATCTGCTTTGTAGCAAAACAAAAATACTTCAAGGGATTAGGGGGGACGGTGCTTGATGGAGCAGTAATAGCCCCTTACCAGATTTTCAAATATGCTCAGCTGCTTGGGGGCATGCTACAGAGTTCAGCTGCTCCCTGTTACTTCCTCTCCCAGTGTTGTGAGTCCCTGCCAAATGGAACGACCCAAGCACAGCATCAGCGGGCCAAGAGGGAAGAATGCAGCATAGCATCCTCCCCTTCCTGCCCTAGCTTCCCACTTGCCACATATTTCTACCTCTGCACTGTCTAGTGAAAAGTATCATGCAGCCTACAGACCCTATCAAAAGTAGAGCCTTCAGTGCACCCTCGGTGTGTCCTATGACACATCTGCAGCATGTAGAGGAGTGGTATACTGAGACTGAGGCCCCACTTGTGATTAGTGCCCAATTGTGCTGGGCCCTATACAGACATGTGAGAGAGACCCCAAGAATGAACAGTCTAAGTAGACAAGACCAGACAGTGTGAGAGAGAGGAAATATCTCCATTCTTTTTTTCAGATGTGAGACTGAGGCATAGAGAATTAGTGAACAAGGTTACCTGGGAAGTCGGTTGCAGAACTATCAAGTGAACCCAAAGGAAAGTTCTTTACCATAAGGCCCATATGTTCTCTTCCCTTCTACCCAACCAGCTGATTTATTCAGACCTACCTTTGAATGCACAAGAGGCAGCTGAGAAAACAGCATATATCTGAGAGGGTGGTATAGTGCCATCCATCACTGGTGTTTGTGCATTGATCTCTCGAAAGAGGAATTGTATCTGCTAGTTCTGATTCAATATCAAGGTGACAGCACCACTGCAGGGAACCTAGCATGGGGGGACTCAAAAGAAGTTGAAATGTCTGTTTTTAACAATTGGGCATATAGAGTTTTCTTCTTCTTCATTCTAGCTTTCGCAAATGTAGGAGCGGAATCATTTCTTCACCTCTTCTAGCCATCCAACACCCCATGCTAAAGATCCTAAGCTATAAATGAGTAGTTTTCAAGCAATTTCAAGCTTTATGCAGTATTTTTCAAGTAGCTGAAATGAGCCAAAGGCTCCATTTGAACTGCCATCATATTGTTTCCTGGCTGATGTAATAGGTTTTACATAATCACATATCTCGTATTGGGGGATTCCTGCCCTTTTATAGATGGATTTAACCAGTCAGCAGAGGACTGCTGTAAGTTTAATGGGACTTTCTCTTTTATCCATTTGGGATACTGTGCTTTTTTTAAGGGTATGGAAATTCTGATCAGATATATTGTACAGTGGCAGGACTGAGTATCACACAGACAATATCATGTATGTGTCTGACTGTCTTTAAGATAAAAGACACAGAGGTCAGCCATGTTAGTCAGTAACTAAAAAAAACTTAAAAAACAATGAATGGTCCTGTAGCATCTTAGGGTACGTCTAAATTACATGGCTCCATCGACGGAGCCATGTAGATGTGTTGTTTTGGCAAAGTCAAATGAAGCCACGATTTAAATGATCGCAGCTTCATTTAAATTTACATGGCTGCCGCACTGAGCCAACAAACAGCTGATCAGCTGTTTGTCCGCTCGGCGCGCTAGTCTGGATGCTCCCCTGCCGACATCAAAGCCCTTTGTTGGCAGCCCCGGTAAACCTCATCCCACGAGGAATAACGGGGCTGCCGACAAAGGGCTTTGATGTCCGCAGGGGAGCGTCCAGACTAGCGCGCTGAGCGGACAAACAGCTGATCAGCTGTTTGTCGGCTCAGCGCGGCAGCCATGTAAATTTAAATGAAGCCGCGATCATTTAAATCGCGACTTCATTTGACTTTGCCTATGTGTCTAATCTACATGCCTCTGACGACAGAGGCATGTAGTCTAGACACAGCCTTAGAAACTAACGAAAAATATATACGAGGGTAAGTAAAAAAGTATCTGCAATGTATTTATTAAAATTAACACAACAGCAATACAGAAACTCATAAGTGTATCATTTTTCAACATGGTTCCCCTGCTTTTCAACACACTTGGTCCAGCATCGCACAAGCTTTTGAATGCCTTCAGAAAAAAATGATTTGGCCAGGCAGCAAGCCATGTATGCACCGCCTCGTTCAAATCATGGTCACTGGCAAAATGACTGCCTCTTAAAGCATCTTTGAGGGGTCTCTCTGACGTTTGCTTTCCAGCTCATAGTGGTGGATCCACAGTTCATCACCAGTGACAGTGCGACTCAAAAAAGTGTCCCCTTCCTCATGATACCAGTTCAAAAGGAGGTTACAAATGTCCAAACGGTTATGTCTGTGCTGTTCTGTGAGTTGTTTGGGAACCTACCTTGCACAAACTGTACTGAAGCGAAGTTTGTGGTGTATGATTTCATAGGCAAAACTGTGACTAATCTGCAGTTGGTTTGCCACTTCATCAACATCAATGTTTCAGTAGTCGATGTGGATGGGCGCTCTGATCATTCTTCGTCAGTGACACTTGTTTGGCCATTTTTGAACATGTCAATCCATTCGTACACGCTTCGCTGTGGCAAAACACTGTCACCGTACTGTGTTGCTAGTCTTTGATGAATTTCCACACCTATTACACCTTCAGCCCACAAAAATCGAATCACTGCACGCTACTCTTCGGTGCATGTGGTAAGCAGAGCAGCCATGTTGACCCCACTAGTGGTGAAAGACATCTGAACGGTCAAGGCCAAATATGTCACTACAATATAGGGAGGTTCCGTGTTTATGGTTGCATGCGAATTCAGCAGTTGGGCCAATTTCAAAAAAAAGATATGAACGCTTTGCAGATACTTTTTGACTTACCCTCGTAGATAGTATCATGAGCTTTCATGAGCACAACCCACTTCTTCAGATGAATCACGAAAGCTCATATACTATCTATATATTTTTGTTAGGCTCTAAGGTGCTACAGGACTATTCATAGTTTTTTTAAGTCTTTAGCATAAACTTCTTTCTCTTAAAGGTACATTTCTAGTTTCTCAGAGCTGTTTGTTTGGTTACGGCTGTTAAGACTACTATCACTCTCTATGGGATAATAATCCAGGGAATGATTTTCTCAGGACAGCTAGCATTCATTCTTACTCTCTAAGGAATTTCCTGGCCCTGCTAGTCACAGCTGTCTCCAGCTCACCCTTGCAATCTCTGAGCTGAAGCATGAATTGTAGGAGTGACTTGTGACTTCTACATCTGCATTGTGTGTGTTTGTGCACAGGGAAAGTAGGTGATGTCTTATGCATAGAAGGCATAAAACTTTGCAAGACAGGGGACACTTTCTCTGTTATGAGTTTGTATAGCACTCAGCAGTAAGGGCCATGAGGCACTACCACAACACAAATATTTTTAAAGCACAGTTTAGCTATAGTTTTTGAGCATGACATGCATTCTCCTTTGAATATGCTTTTCAAAGAGGTCATGCCTGTAACTTTGAATTAAGTTGCACTTTGCAAACAGTGGGATCAACTGTAAGTTTTCCCCATTGCCCTGAACTAAGGTTGTGTCACCCTGGAGGACCTTTATGGCTGCCTGATTCTCAAAGTAGCCACACGGTGGCTATATTATCTGACAGCTGATGTGCGTGGTCCCCTACAAGACTATTTGTCAGCTGTGAACTGTCAAAGCAGTGCCAAGGCAGTTGCTACAGAAGCCAGCTCTAGCCACTCTACATTAAAGGAGAGTTCCTGACCACCTGATAATTGTCAGCTGGGCTGATGTAGCCAGACTGACTTCTTTGCACCACTCAGGCAGCACAAAGGGGCTGGCACCAGAGCTGAGGATCTGACCTGCTATTTTTCTTTTTCAGAAGGAACTGATCTTTAGATGCACCAGGTTTGTGACCCAAAAGTCCTCCTTTGTCCCTGTTCTCAGCCATGTTCTGGGTGTCTTCCTTTCTTACAGAAAGGATTTTCTGTTTGCCAGAATCCTCACGAGGAGGTTTGCCTTCTGGAGAAATTGGAAAGAGCTATTTACTTAGAGGCACTTCCATCTGCCAAGGGATCAATGCTCATTTTTGTGCAGAGGATGCTGAAATGATAGTGCTGTTTTAATGAATTGTGTTTTTCACTAACAAGTTTGGGTGCCCAGAAAAATGCCCCTCCCACAATGTTTCCATTTATTTTTATTCTGTTTTCCCATCTTTGTGTGTGTGTGTCTCTTCTCTCTCTTTTCTCTACCCACCCACCTTTCTGGGTTTCTTCTCTCCCTTTCTCTTTCTGTCTCTTTTTTACTGTTTATGTTCCTTGTTTACTAGGTTAAGATTTGTTCCTGCTCCCAACTAAGTTAATGAGAGGTTAGCCATTGACTTCAATACCACCAGAGCAGATAGTTAGAACCAGACTCATACAACCCAGACTCCCTTACAGAAGTTCAAACATAGGCATTGGCTCTGTGGATGCTCAGAGGCTCAAGCAGCATGGATTAAAAACAGGGGGTGCTCAAAACTCAGGGAGCTGCTGTTATAGAGGCTCTGGGGCAGGCTGCAATTAGCTCTTCAGTGGCTTGCCCTCTGCCCCATCAGTTCTTCTTTGGTTGTCCTACAAATGGACTGTTTCCCATCTTCATGGCAGATTAGCTGTTGAGCAGACCTGCCCTGCCACTTGCTTCTCACTGCTCCCTCTTCCCCTCACTGCCCTGAAGAAGGTAGAGGAGAATGTGTGGTGGGGAGGAGACAGAGTAGCTGCAGGAAGAGGTGGAGTGGGGCCATGGCCTATGGGCAGAGCCGGGGTGGAGCACCCACTGGCAAACCAAAAGTCAGCACTTATGACCTCGTAACACAAACCTGTATGGAATTTTCAAAACTGAAGTTATTTAAGAGCATAAGCCCTATTGACTTTCAGGGATTTGTGCTCCGAAATCATGTGAGGTGCTTTTGAAAATTCTATCCCCATCCAATTTTTGTTTGTTCCACAACATTGCCAAGGAATTAACGTAAGAAAAACAATATCTGTCTTTGAGAGACGTGCAAAAATATATTGCACTCTTGTGCGCCCTCTGCTGGAACACTGTAGGCAAAATACTCTGTTCCCAGAGCAGTGTCAACTTAGAGCAGTCTTATGCGTTCAGGGGCTATGAACATTTGGAGTAAATTATTGGCAATATAGTCCTGCCCTTTTCAGCTTTCATTGCAGCATGACTGACATAGAAGAGAAAAACAGCTAAGTGGAAAAGGAAATGGGAAAGCCACTTACAAGATTCTAAATAAAGGGAAGCAAGGCAAAAAGGAAAAGTATAAAAAATACCTCTTTGAAATGTAAGCTATGTTCACTATTGAAGGGCTCATGAGACCAGAAGCAAAACATAAACATGACCATAGATCTGTGTTTTCAGATGCATCCTAAAATACTGTTAGTGTATCAAACAAGGAAAATAATTTGTATACATTATTAACTTGTAATTCGTGCACTACAGACTAGCAGCTGCTGGATACCTAAATGCTAGCATTAAATTTTGACTGTTTAGCTACTTGGAGAAAATGCAGCATCTGATCCACTGCAGTTCTATGTAGGCTTATTATGCAGTATTGGAAAAACCTTAATCCTAAATATTGAGGATATCACTTGTGGGAGATACAGATTTGAAGGATTATTTATAGTGGTACACAATCAAAGCTAGAATGTGCTTCCTATTTACAAGGCAACAGTCATACCCTGTGACTGACAAGGCCCTGATCCAGCAAAGCACATACTTAACTTTGAGTCCATCAACCAGTCTCAATCAAGTCAATTTACTTGAATAGGACTATGCATGTGCTTAAGTGCTTTATTGGTTCAGGGCTGAAAGTCCGAGGCCACAGTCTATTAAGCCATCAAGTGCTTATTAAAGAAAGTAAGTGACAGTTATTTAAATTTTAAGTGAAAACAGAAAATGAGCTGAAATTTAAACTGAATGTTTTAAAAAATTTTCTTTCCCTCCCCTCACCTTCCCTATTTCCTCTCACTACTTCCCTTCAAACAAGACAGCAAGACTTTTCATCCTCAAACAGTTGCAATGGGATTTTACTTCTACAGTGCTTAAAAGTGAATTTAGGAGGAAGAGACTGGGTCAAAAACCACTGACCTTTAAGGAACGGGAGCAGGACAGAAATCAAAAGATTTCTTTGTTTTAAACTTCTTTTTTAAACAAAGATGCACTTGCAGTAACTTTTAGAATCCTTTTTGAGGGCTTTTTTTCTTCCATACTTTCTGACAGTTTTGAGCCTGTATCTTGGTTTCTGACAAACAGTTTGAGAGTTCTGAACCCAGGTTCTAGCCAGAGCAGATGATTTTAACTAGGGCAGCATGAAAATGTTTCATCAAACTGACAGAATATTTGAAAGAGGGGTTGAGTGACAATTATTGTAGAAAGTGTCTGCTTTCTGGGGAAATTTTTGATTTTTTTCATCAAAAAACTGAACACCTTCAAACTAAAAATTTTTCGGTTTTGTTTGTTTGTTTTAACAAAAAAGAGTTCAAAATATTCATGGGAAGGTAGGGGGCATTTTCTGACCAGCTATAATAGCTACTGGGGGTAGAAAGACTTGCTTAGTCTCCATAAAGTTATTCACAAATAATTGCTTCTGGAAATCCTTAAATTCTAGTTCAAAATGGCTGTTGGCCAGATAGAACAGGGGTTTGCCAACTGTGCAAAGATAATGCAAATCACACAGCCCCCAACCACAGCACAAGCAATGAACTATATAACTGGGGTGAAAACTTGTGAGCTACTAAGTCCATTCTAGTTCAATGACTTATAATATAATCATTCTGTCCTGCATATAGATAATAATGAACAGTTAAATGAAGAGAAAGAGACAGGATGAGTGTGAGATTCAGAATTTTTATAACTTTCAGAGGGGTAGCTGTGTTAATCTGTTACAGCAAAAACAATGCGGACTCCTGTGGCACTTTAAAGACTAACACATTTATTTGGTTATAAGCTTTCGTGGGCTGGAACCCTTTTATCAGATATGCATAGTCTTAGCAATAGTCTTCGTCAGATGGAATTTTATTTGTAATATGATTCTAATATCCATCACTGTAGTATTTGGGTATCATTGACCCAGAATAGAAGGGTTTATCTGGGTAAAAAGGGATGTGGCCATCATTTCTCTATGATCTGGTGATCCCTGGTTGCTAAAATGGACCATTGGGTTCACAAGCAATTGGGGATAAGTGAGGGCAGCCATGGCTACCTCGTGGTCAGAGCAGCATAAAGGCGGTTTGTAATCACCTGTGCTTCCCCACACATTTTGGCCAGAGCAAAATGAACTAATGCTGTCAGCATACTTCTGGCACACATGAGAAAGTCATCACCCCTCATTGCTGTCCAGATGAACACAGTATGATCTTGCTGTCTTCACCATCCTGCTGTGACACTGGAGATGAGAAACAGACTATACAGGCAAAACTCCTTCCCCAGCTGAACCTTGGAACATTTCACATTCTGACAGCTAAACACATGCATGCAGAAAATTTCCACCGACCCTTGTGTCACCTTCTTATCACAGAGTCCTGCTCTTTTAAAAGTACAGTGCTCTATTAATTCTGTAAACATACAGGCTCCATTCTCCCCAGAGCTTTTAGTGAGGGATATTTAGGAATCTCTTGAAAAGACCAATTTGATTTTACAGAGAGATGGAGTTTGCTGAAGGTAGGTCTGCAGAATCATGCTTGGGCACCACTCTCAAACCCATGACCAAGAAAATACATCCATGCTAATAGAAGTTAGAAGGAAATAGACCCTGTATATATAGTTACAGTGAGCCTGGGGAAAGCACTTTGACACAGGCAATTTACAGGCCCCAGAAAGACACAATTGGAGCCAAATGCACTTACAAAACTGGAGCAAGATCCGAATTTGAAATTTGCACCATTCACATGAGCATCTGAAAATCTCACCGCAATTTCAGATATGCCAGCAGGATGTTTGCATCTGCACTGTGCTTACTAGCCTTTTGCTGAAGATACAGGTTGCTGCCTATAATCCCTGGGTATCTTGCCTAAGAAGCCTGGGGCACTGAAAATCGTATGGCTTGAATCACAGAATACTAGAACTGGAAGGGACCTTGAGAGATCATCAAGTCCAGTCCCCTGCCCTCGCGGCAGAAACAAGCACCATCTCATACCTGACAGACGTTTGTCTAACCTGCTCTTAAAAATCCCCAATGACAGAGATTCCACAACCTCTCTAGGCAATTTACTCCTGTGCTTAAGCACCCTGACAGGAAGTATTTCCTAATGTCCAACCTAAACCTCCCATGCTGCAAATGCTTGCAGGAGAGACTCAGCTTTTATAAATTACACCATAAATTCTGGCTAACGCATTTTTCTTAAGCCTTAGGAATTGGCCTCTTAGTGCCATTTGTTATAAAATTCAGCGTGATTCTCATTTACACTGCATGCAATTACATTATCACCTTGCCTTACTGCCTCTTTATACTGACAGAGCAGGAAAGGGACCTTTGTGTAAATGAGAATCAGGCCCGTCATCTTTACTGAAATTACTGAAAGAAACATGTCTGAAGCATCAGCATCAACAAGTAAAAATGGACTGTTGGAAACTCTTCTAGGAACAAAGGATAGCGGAAAAAGCAATGAATGTGTCTGTGGAGATTCAATTTAAGAGATCTGTCAGACAGTTCATTATGGGAAATAGTGTTACAGTCAGGAAAAAGGACTTACATGTGTACGGCTTTGATCATTTCTCAGGGGAAAGGGAGACTATCTGCTTCACAGGAATAATCAGACAAACCCCATTTCCTTATTATTGCAACTTGCACTGTTAGGCTGTGTCCAGACTCAGGGGTTTTTTCGGGAAAAGTAGCCTTTTTCCGAAAAAACTTCACCTGCGTCTAGACTGCAGCCGCGTTCTTTCGAAATTAAATCGAAAGAACGCAGCTTTTCTTTCGACGGCGGTAAACCTCATTTCACGAGGAAGAACGCCTTCTTTCGAAAGTGCTTCTTTCGAAAGAAGGCGTTCTTGAATTTAAATAGGGCTTCTTCGAAAGAGAGCATCCAGACTCACTGGGTGCTTTCTTTCGAAAAAGCGGCTTGCTCTTTCGAAAGTTCCGCGTGCAGTCTAGACGCTCTCTTTCGAAAGAGGATCTTGCAGTCTAGACATAGCCTTAGGGTGCATCTACACTGTACCTGGAGCTCGAAATAAGCTATACAATTTGAGCTTCACAAATTGCGTAGCTTATTTAGAATCAATTTTGAAATAGCTTATTTCAAAATTTGGCGCTGTCTACACAGCACTTATTTCAAAATAAACCACTATTCCTAAATGTCCCTTACTCCTTCTGGTATGAGGCTTACAGGAAGTCAGAATAGAAAGCCCGTTATATTTTGAAATAATGAGCATGCTGAAAAGATGCGGAATAGCTATTTTGGGATAGCTCTGGTAGGCCGCGGAGTAAACGCAGCCTTAAAGAACCTGGACTGTGAAGAAAAAAAACATTTTAGAAACCTACAACCCACACAAAACTGTTCATTCTGACACTTAAAAAAATGTTAAGTTTGTTTTTTTCTTATCGCATCACTCATAGAAGATTCTGCAAGTGCTTTACAAGTGTTAGTTAAAGAAACAGAATAGTGATAGAAATGTAGCCGTGTTAGTCTGGGGTAGCTGAAGCAAAATGCAGGACAATGTAGCACTTTAAAGACTAACCAGATGGTTTATTAGATGATGAGCTTTCATGGGCCAGACCCACTTCCTCAGATCAAATAGTGGAAGAAAATAGTCACAACCATATATACCATTTTTTTTTAATTGTATCCTTTGGTATATATGGTTGTGACTATTTTCTTCCACTATTTGATCTGAGGAAGTGGGTCTGGCCCACGAAAGCTTATCATCTAATAAACCATCTGGTTAGTCTTTAAAGTGCTACATTGTCCTGCATTTTGCTTAAAGAAACAGTTGTTAGTACTGTTGTTGTTATCAATATACTGGGATTTCATTGTCCTGGGCATTGTACAAACATATTGAATATATCCCCATAAGCAAATGCTTTTTAAAACAAGTTTTTATAGTGCTTAATATTCATAAAAATGTTTCCATTATTTTATTTCGAAGTCCTTTAGACACAGTTGTTAAGAAACAAATTATTCCTCTACACTGACTAAGGGTGTGTCTACACTTGCACTTGATCGAAAAAACTTGAGTCATTCACGGGGTGCTTAACTCCTCCCTGCCATGAACAACAACGTTTTGCCAGCAGGGGAAAGTGTGAGCACTGCTTTGACAGTAGAACTGCTCTCCTGCTGACAAAGCGAAACCCTCTCATTTGTTTTTTAATTGTTTCTATCTGCTGTATAATTAATTTTGCTAGGTATAAATCATTTCAGATGGTGGGATATAATTGGTTAGGGAATTATGTTACAACATTTTAGGATGGTTAGTAATGTATTTTCTTTAACAACCTTACTCTCCATCTTTTCTTTCTTTTATTAATAAACCTTTAGATTTTAGATTCTAAAAGATTGGCCCAGTGTGATCTTGTGAGTAAGATCCAGAGTGTGAATTGACTGGGAACTGTGGCTGGTTCTTTGGGACTGGAAAGACCTGTTCGGGGTAGGTGAGATTGAGTTCTATAACCCCTCACTTGTGTGTTAGGCCCAGGGTTGATTGTGACACAGGGAGAGCTGGGGTGTCAAAGGGGATTTGCTCATGAGGCTTCCTGCTAGCCGGACTGGCAGCTGAAGCGCTCGGTGTAACTGATTCATGGCCTCTTTGGGAATGGCCTCTGGTCAGGGGCTGTAAGAAGCCCTGAGTTTGAGCAATTTGCCCTGAGCGGACTCCTTTAGTGGTGCCCGGACCCAGCCCGATCCGTCATAAATTCACTCTATATCTAAAACTCCTACTCTCCAAATCCCAATGGTTTGTGAAAATGAATTTGCTATATATACACATCTGCAGTGTCTCAAAGGGTAAATTAGTGTCTCTAATGAACTGCAGATTAAAAATGATATGTAAAACACTATGTAAAATAAGATCTAATCCTACAGGCTGAGGATTTCAAAGGAGTCTAGAAAATGAGGCATCTCATTGTCAATGATTTTGCAATGGCAGTTGTGTGCTTTATTCTCTTTGGCCTCTGGAAACCTCAGCCACAGTCCCTTTGTAGCCTAAGATACTGAAACTAAGATTAATTATGCCTATGGTAGGACTGCAGCACTACCGCCATAAAGTAATATTCATTGTTGATACAATAACCACTGCAGGAAAGACAAAACTGGAATGTTCAGGGTAAAACTTTTTTGTGAAAACTTGTAATCCTGTTCCTTTTAAATTGTCTGCATTGTGATTTTTAGAGCTACATGAAACACCAGGTTTTCATTTTGTGACCTATCTGGTTAAACATTGAAAAGTTTTGCAGAGTAAAAGAAAAAACCCCTCACTCAACTGCAATACTTCCTGCTTTCTTTTTCACAAGTATTTGCATAATTCTGGCAATTAATGGCACAGTTACAGTACACAATGGAACCGTACTTGGGATCTCTGGAGCTTAGTGCATGAGCTTCTACCGCGTGAACTAAAAGCCAACTATCTGTTAGCAAAGTCTGTAGAGCAGGCTCGTTATTCTCTCGTTATGTGGTTTTGGTACAGCACACCCACAAGGTGTGTGGGTTAAATAATGCCATCAAATGAACCAAGAACAGCTTGATAGTTCAATTATTTCAATAGTATATTAATTTACGAGAGAATACAGGTGTGGGTAAGAGGAAATGAGAGGTTAGTTGAGATCACTTTATATTAAATGCTTTAGTTCTGAATTTTCACATATGCCCTGAGATGGGGTGTCTGCCTCACACTGGCCCTTTAAGGGTTAAAACCCAGCAGCTGAGGCAGAGACAGCCAGTTAGGGCCCAGCTGGGACTGTATAAATAAGGGCTCGTGGAGGGGTGGAGATTGATTCTATCTTGCTCCAGTTGTGGAGCAGAAGGGACCTAGCTGCTAGGGAGGCTTCCTAATTTAGAGTAGGGCTGGGGAAGCTCTGGCCAGGCAAGCTGCCTGGCTTCAAGGCCTGAAGCAAGGCCTGAGTGTATCAGGGAGGCAGCAGGTCCATGCCCCTTGCCAATTATGAAAAGCTATTTCAGACTGCAGTTTGCCTGTGAGGCAGGGGGTAGATGAAAACTGGCAGTAGAGTCACTGAGGGAAGGTGGGCATAGGGAGTTGGGAGGACTCCAGAATGTGGGGGGCACTATGGCAGGGCAGTACTCAGAGGGGAGGATGCCATAGTGTGGGAGAGACGTGGATCCTAATGCAACGTGGTAGAGCCCTTAACAGTTAACAGGTGAGACATTGTCCAGAAGGGGATGCTCCAGCACTGAAGAGTTAATTCCTGAGTGACCAGCAGGAGGCGCTGTGGTGGTGAGTCCCACACCCTGTTATATGTCCATCTGTTTTGTTGCCCAACTGGAAACACAGGGGGCTTAATTTTCAAAGATGCTGAGCCTCTGCAAAGTCCATGGAAATCAATGAGGGCACAGGCATGATCAACATAAGATATCTCACTCTGGACTTCTGCCTCTTTCCTGAAGAAAATAGACAAATGGGGGGGGACCCCTCTGTGGGGCTATTATGTGGGGATCAAATGTACATATGAAGGAGGGGGGAGATCATTGTTGAAAGGAACCCTGAAGGTGCAGGCAGGCTAAAGAGCATCCAAAATACCTTTAAGTCATCTTATTGGAGGAAAGGACCTGCAACTCTCCAACCTACCAGTCAGTTGCCTTGCTGACATGATTTACTTGTTAGTCACATTTTAAAAGCTGAAAATCTGCATGAACTACTTACACAAGCAACTGGTTTGCTTGATTGGACCTTGTTTGTATCCAGGAGTTTGTACAGACCCATCTCTAGTGAGAAAGCATTTGCCTTGTTGCCACATAACTTGCAGGCATGTCTTTTGCTATCTACTGCCAGTTGTATCAGTGCCTAAATAACTATACAAAAAAACAAGCTTTTCCCAGATGGCTCCTGCCCAGTTTAAGCATTTTAAGGATGTCACAACTCTGGCTGGACTGAACTTGGAAAGTAGCCTTCAGTACAGGAGGTATTCCAAAATAAACTGAAGAACATTGTGCAAATTAGGATATTTTCCTGGTAGCTACTGCCTAAATTTTCTATTCTGTGTTGGATCAGGATCTATACTCTTTACCATCATGTAATCATAGTCCTATACACATCTAAAATGGCAAGGAAGGGACACTCAAAGGAGAGAAGGTGTGACAGCACTGTGTCTATGCTTTACCTGGAGTATAGTGAAGAAGGACCAATTGTTTTGTAAGCCATCACTAAAATTGTAGGACCTGTTTGCAGAACAGTTCTTTCATTTGGTGGGGCACTATCACACAGCTTCATTTTGAAAATAGATTTTACATTTTCTACCAACATGGTGCCCCTCTTCAACATATTTCTAAATGTCAACTACTGAATGCATGCAGTTCTGCTGGCATGTCAAGAATCTTTTTTCTGATATCAGAGACTTAACTACAAATTCATGGGGAAATAGATATTTACTTACACTAGTTTGCATATATTGTAAGGTCAGATGGGTATTGGTATATAATAATATATTATGATGTTCTTAATGCCAGATCATCCGGTGATATAAATCAGTGCTTTATTGAAATCAATAAAGCTACAATGACTTAACAGATGTGGAGGCCTTAGACCATAGTCCTTCTAATGCAAGGTTAATGAAATATAGAACACAAATAAAATGTTATTACAAAATACCATTGAATGTTGCTGTCTGTTTCATAATTTTGTGCTACAGACTAAAATTAGCATGCTACATGCATTGAGAGAAGAACTGTGCTGTTAGATTGGCTTTATAATTGACTTACCAGTTCTTTTATGTCTTTTTCATAGAAAAACTTCTGTTTTGGAAAAATATACTACGTGATCATTTAAGTAATCCTTTTAGGGCTAGATCCAAGCTCCATTGAGACTGTTTACTGACTTCAACAGGCATTGAAAATGGCTCTTAGAATGTGACTGGGTGAGGACTGTACAAGAGGGAGAATGCACAAACGCTATTTGCTTGGTTGCAAAACCATATATGTCAGGTGTACTGAACAGGCTGTGTGTCAAGGCAAATAATGGCAATTTAGTTTTGAATAGAATGGCATAGAATAGTTTAAAAAAATAGATCTAACTTTGATCTCACAAACACTTGAATTCATTTGGTTTCCATAAAGATAGGCATAGAAATAAGTCCGAGGAGAATGACTCACTGAATCTTAGATTTTTAATTTGGAATATATACCAAATAATGGAAATGTAGCCCATTTACTTTATACAGTTTGAGTATCTGAGTTTCATCACAGTAACTTTCAACACAAATAGCAGTAAATTATGCAACTATTCACAGCTATGTTTTTGTATAATGTAAACAAAATCCTGTAAAGAATCCCTCTCTTGTAGAATTGGTAACCAGAACACTCACACAAATAGATTTAACTAATGGAGCATCTAAAAATGTATTCTGTGAACCCCTTATTCCTTTTCCAACTGAGCCTGGGTCATATATTCTTGCTTTGAAGGTACACATGTGTACTCATCCCAGTTGAAATACTGAGTTGATTATTGTGTTCAAAGCGAGACAGTTTGATTTGAGAAAGATTGCAAAATGTTTGTCGTGGTTAAGTAACACTTTCTCTTACATTCTGGAAAGCCCTATTGTTTTTGCATTCATGATAGGTCAAGGTGTACCTCAGTATGAGAAGCATTTGTGGTATACCCCTCAGAAGAAGTGCCAAGGCTAATCAGAAACATTACAGGAGTGGGGGGGAGGAAATACAGTTTACACATCAGCGATGGGCAGCAACATGATTCAAGAAGCAGTCTTATTTTCAAGAAGACACAGATGGAAAAGGGGCATGAATGGATCCGCAACCCATTTACTCCCACACATCAATGTAAAATACAGAGGTATAACAAATTTCAGACACCAGTCCCACTCTTTTAATGCAAAAAAAAATGCCATCAACCATAGCAAAGATCATGTGTTTCCTTTCCTTCTAAAGCAGGCTGACTTACTCATAAGACCTTAATTCATTTTTAATGAAGGTCACAAATTGTAAATGGATCAAATTATTATTTATTTAGGATGAATATGCAACCCTACTAACCTCTGTTTGTATGCTGTTATGGATATCCGGCTTTGTTACAATAGCAATGCATTACACAGTTCTTAGATTGACAGTTCACTTGTTTTGTTATCCAATATTTTCTATCAAATAATGAAATAGCACCTTTTGCTGTTGAGCAATAAGGATTTTGATTTGTGATTTCCTTAGAAAGGAAATTTGTCATTAGATACTCACACACAGTTCCCCTTCGAATGAACTGCTGTTCACCTCTGCATTGGAGAGAAGATTTTCTCCCAAAGTATAAATCGTATCAAATATTTATCAAGCCTGTATGAGTCCACTGCAGAAAGGATGTGTTCAGGACCTGCAAATCCCATAACTTGAGCAGAAGTTGCCGATGATGATTTCCTCACAGGCCTTGGTCCTTGGAACACTCCAAAATCCCACATCCACATTTTTCCAACTTGGGTGCCTGATATTAGATACCTAAATAAATGGCCTTATTTTTCAAATGATTGTAAGCTGTGGCTGTGCGGTGCTTTTGAAAAATGGGGTCACTTATTTGTGTCCAATTATGTATTTAAGTGCCAACCAAACAAAAACCCTGAATAATGATCCATATTACTTACACCTTTTGATGATTTTTATGCTATAGAACCACTTCTGATATTTGGTATTTGTGAGAAAAAGCAGAGAGGTGCCCACATACAACAGCTAAACTAAGTGGTAAGGAACAATTTAAAAAAAAAAAAAAGCAGGGAGCAATTGTGAACACTGTCATTTAAATGCTGCATGTTTTCTGATCTCCTGGAAACAAACTTAGCAATAGAGTATTACATTCAGGTATTAAGAAAGTTAAATCCATTATGTTTACAACATTGGTAAACAAATTCAAATTCCAATTAGATATAAAGATGATTGTCTTATGTGAAGACCCTATTCATTACCTGTTTGAAATTCAATTTCAAAACCTCTGGCAACCTCCGTAGCATTGCTTGCTAAGCAAAATTTATATTAAGCTATCAAATGTGTTGCTTGCTGTCCAGATCTTGGTCCTTTATTGAATAGCTGTAGTCATCGTCTTCCTGTGAAAAGATGGAAGGAAGATAGCATTGTGGAAATAAGGAAGTGGGGGGGAGAGGGATTCTGTAGAAGTTCTGAGGAAAAATTAGGCAATAGCTATTGTATGGGAAAATACTACCGGGTTTGTTTCATTAAACCCACAAGAACTGGACTCTGGAGATCTGTAGTTACCATACTGCTCCTTTACTATTCCTTGGGTAGGGGCGGATAAGAATGCCGCAGGGCCCAGGGTAGCACAACTTCGCGCATGCGCCACAGCCAACAGGAATTAGCGCATGCGTGGGGCCTATTGAAGTGCGGGGCCCAAGGCAGCCACCCCACTCACCCTGCCCTATATCCGCCACTGCCTCTGGGGCATTCATCAGCTAACCTTCCTATTACCACAAGGCTTAATAAAAGTCTTGCAAGGCAACTTCAAATGAAAAGCTTACCTATTTGGGGCCAATGAAATCAAAGAGTGCCATCTTATCATAGGCCTAAACTGTGAACACTTTTGACCCAAGTTGGTGAGCAACTATTTCCACATTCTCTACTGAAGCCAAAGGGATTACTTGCATGACCCATTGCTCACCATTAGGAGTAAAGGGTTCAGAATCTGGCCTACAGCTGTCTAGCATTCTCTAATATGCTTACGTAATACCCATGCTTATGTAAGTGCCACTAATGATACCTGTTAAATACCAAGGAAACAATAGAACCTGTAACCATTTCTGAGGTTGGGGGGGAAGAATACCACTTGATACATTAGTGATAGAAATGTAGCCATGTTAGTCTGGTGTAGCTGAAACAAAAAACAGGACTATGTAGCACTTTAAAAACTAACAAGATGGTTTATTAGGTGATGAGATTTGTGGGCCAGACCCACTTCCTCAGATCAAATAGTGGAAGAAAATTGTCACAACCATATATACCAAAGTATACAATTTAAAAAAAATGAACACATGAAAAGGACAAATCAAATTTCAGAACAGAAGGGGATTGGGGGGGGGGGAGGTAAATGTCTGTGAGCTAATGATATTAGAGATGATAATTGGGGAAGCTATGTTTGTAATGGGTAAGATAATTAGTCTTTGTTCAAACTTAGGCGTAAAGTGTCAAATTTAAGCATGAATGACAGTTCAGAGGATTCTTTCAAGTGTAGTCTTAAAAGGTCTTTGAAGCAGGATGTAGGTAATCCTGCATTGGGCTGGAGAGGTACCCCTGAGTAGCAATAATAAAAGCTTACCAAGGTTTCTGACTTGCACATTTTCTAGGGGTGAGACTGTAGGTTCCTCACCTCTCTACTGAGGCTGCCAATACACTAACTGAAATGGTGGTTCTATAATGTATGGGCCTGGATTGAGACCACTAACTTCAGACATCCATATTGGTGATTTCTCTCTTCTGGATTTAAACCAATTGAATGATTCATTCCTGGGCCATACATATTGCTGCTGCAGAGTATTCTGTGAAATGTCTATGCTTCAAGAACTACAGTATCTTGATTGGTACTTTTAGCATATGAAAACGGACAGGTGATTTAGAGACTAGACTGGGGTTTGAGATTTGAGTTTAATTCCCAGTTCTGCCACAAACTGACTGACTTTGGACAAGTCACTCAATCTCTCTGTGCCTTCATTCCTCATCTGTAAAATAGAATAATAATTCCCCTCCTCTTGCTCTTGTCGATTTTTCTTTTTCTCTTCAGAGCAGTATTTTAAGTGTGTTGTATATAGAAATAAGTATATTTTAAAAAGTTGGAAAATAAACATACGTGATTGGCCTGGATTTTATACTTTCTAAATGTAACCAATATGGGCTCTTTCATCTGCTAGCTCTCTAAGATTAATCTCTTGTCCAAATGAACCCCATAAATGAGAGGTTTCATAAAGGGAGAGTTGCTTTCTTTTCCTTCTCACCTCTGCTGCAGATCAATAAAATAAACACAATGCAAGTACAGCATCTTGCATGTATAATAACAAAAATGTCTGGATCTGCCCTCTGAGACATTCTGCCCTGTCTGTGACCTTGACCATTCAGGGGCATGATCCTTCAAATCAAGCCAGAAGAATCAGGAAGTAGTTCTCTGTGGCCTTGTTTATACTTACCTGGAGAACAATTTTCCAAAGATCCATCTTCCAGGGTTCGATAGTGGGTCTAGTAAGTACCCACTAAATTTAACACTGACGGTACCCTCATCAACGCTGGTATTCCACAGAGTCATGAGGAGTAAGGGAAGTCAACAGGAGAGTTCCTGCCATCTGCCTCCCACACTGGGGCTGCTGCAAAAATGTGAGGTATGTAGGCTCCAGCTATCTATTCTTGCATCCTTTAAATCTAATTTCTCCCCCACTGTAGACTTGGCCTGTAAGAGCACAGTATTTACTACTAAGTTTTTGTGCCAATGAAAAAAGATTTGGCAGATGGAATGTATCCTGCATCAATTGCTTTTTGAAGCATAAAACACGTGCCAGAATACATATGACACAATTTACTTGTTTTTCAGCTTTTAAAATGTGACTATCTGCATGAACTACTCACACAAGCAACTGGTTTGCTTGATTGGACCTTGTTTGTATCCAGGGGTTTGTACAGACCCATCTCTAATGAGAAACCATTTGCCTTCCACAGTAGCTGTTAAAATTAAATCAAATTCTCATCAGGTATTTTGATACTTTATATTTTCATAGGCCCTGATCTAAAGCCTATGATTGATTAAGAATTTAAATTGCATATGGAATTATTTCAGATGGAAATAGCCAAGAGAGTAAATTGAGTAACACCAGTTTCAGATATGATTATACTCATTTAGAAATCTGCAGTGGGCTCAGGGTGTGAAGTAGATTTAGTCTAATTATATCATTCATTTGGTGGAGAAATAAAACCCAAGAACTGATAAGGATATAAATATCATAAAATATGTAGTCCATTACACTTGCCTAGGTCCCTGGCATTGCTAACACTCTGCTGTTTTAGTATAGAGAATGAATGAAATGCTTTTGCTGACAGTATGCAAGATGCTAAACATCCTGTATCCAAGGTGCCTGAGGCTGTCTACACTACAAGTTTTCTTGGCAAAAAATATGCTAATGAGGGACTCATTTGCATGAGTTGCAATCTCTTTTGCATATTTTATGACTATCTGGTTTTGCACAAAACAAGCAGTTTTTGCTCCAAAACAAGCATTTTCTTTTTGCGCAAAAAAACCTTTTTTTACAAAATCCTTATGCCCCAAAAAAGGAGGTAAATCTCCTTTTTTGAGTACAGGATCTTTTGAAAAAGGGATCTTTCAGAAATAAAACCCTATCTAAACTACCATTTTTCTATCAAAAAGCTCCGTGTTGAAAAAAACCCGTGGCCTCCATTATGCAAATGAATCGTGGGAAAGTTAAATCCCGGCTTCATTTGCAACTTCAAACTGTCTAATTTACATCCCTTTTTCGAGAAAAGGGATATAGTCTACACATACCCCTAGAGAAGTGTCTGTACCTTGACAAAATGTACCTGTACCTTTACATCTCAACAGAAGTTAACTCCTGAATGCAGACTCCATCACTAGTTCTCCACTGCCTGCACCTGGATTTAAGTTCTTCCATTCTGATTTGGCATTATCTTACCTGCATGGGTATAAGTGATAGTAGGGGATAGTGGAAGAACAGGCCTCTGGTCACTCTACCCCTAAAAGTCTCCCATCCCTAGAAGGGATCCTTTCACATCAGGCAGGAGCAATACTATCAGGCTACCAGGAGGATGTTTACACTGATGCCGTATGAGGTCTCCCGATAATAAATAGAGGATGTTAGGCATCAATTTTCAAAGCCACTTAGGGAACTGAGTGACTAATTTTCATGGGAAATGAGCGTCCATCTTTTAGGCATCTCCGAAATTCCCACCCTTAGCTGCCACAAAACAGCTTTCCTTTTAAAAAAAAAATGCTTATGGCAAAATAAACGCTGTTCTGAAACTTAGCCGTTTTCTCACATTTTTGCTTCACACTAAAAATTTGGAAACTTGATCTTGAGAAGGGTGTTCTCATGAAATAACTGCATCTACACCCCGTTTTGTATTTTGAAATAGCGCCATATCACAAATAGGCAAATGAAGCATGAGATATTTAAATCACGGCTTCATTTGCAATTTTGAATGTCTTCATTTGCATCCCTTTCTCAAGAGGGTGGAAGTGTAAAACTCTCAACTGTTTCAGAATAACACTAGTTATTTCAAAATAATGTTGCTGTGTAGATGAACCCTTAATGACCGACAGAAAAGAGATGGAGAAGAGTAACATGGTGATAAGGTTAAGTGAAGTAGCCGGGTTTGTCTATTTCAGCAAAAACAAAGTCCTGTGGCACCTCTAAGACTAATACATTTATTTGGGTATAAGTCTTCATGGGCTGGAACTCACTTCCTCAAATACTGTGGTCATGTCTACAATGGCGCGATCTCGCGCAGAAGTGGCTGCTCTTGCACAAAAACTTGCTGCCTGTCTACACTGGCCGCATGTTCTTGCGCAAATAAACTGACATTCTAATGTATGAAATCAGGGCTTCTTGCGCCAGAACTCTGATGCTCCTGCTCAGGAATAAGCCCTTTTGCGCAATTGTTCTTACACAAGAGGCCAGTGTAGACAGGCAACATGAATTTCTTGTGCAAGAAAGCCTTATGGTTAAAATGGCCCTCAGAGCTTTCTTGCGCAAGAGAGTGTCTACACGGGCATAGATGTGCTTGCGCAAAAGCACATCTCTTGCGGAAATGCACATGCCAGTATAGACACTCTCTTCTGGAAGAGTTTTTGCAGAAGAACTCTTCTGCAAAAATTGCTTGAGAATGCGCCAGTGTAGAGGTAGTGAATGTGTTAGTATTTGAGGTGCCACAGGCCTGCTTGCTGATTATGGTGTTGCGGGCAGAATGACAACCTCCATTAAAAGGCTGGTTACAGACTGGAGAGGAGTGGAGTGGGCTGCCTCCTCCCCAACCCCGATCTGAGCGCCTGGGGGAGGAAGGGTCTGAGAGTGCTGGGTAGGGAAGGGGACGATGATCTCTCCAGGGCTCGTTGTACTTTCCCTGGGGAATCTGCGCTTTCTTGGCCCCGGGGAGACGAGGACTTAACGCTTCCCCGAGAGCATTGCCGGAGGAAAGGCCAAGGTGAACGCATCAACCCAGCCACGCCCCACTCCCCGCCTGCCCTGGAAAGCGCGCGGGGGAGGGAATGGGGCGAGCCTGCTGCCCCTGCCTCCTCAGCAGACGGGGGAAGGAAGGCGGCTCCTTTAAGACCGGATCAGCAGCAGGCTCTACGCTCCCGCAGCAGCAGCTGGGGCGAAGCCGCCTTCTCTGGATGCTGCCGGCTGCGATGCTGCCGCCAGCTGTGCCCGTGGTCCGCAGCCTGCTCGTCCTGCCGCCGTCCTAGCGGCTCGGAGCGGGGCAGCAGCGGGCCCGGCCTCATCCCCCCTCCGGCCTGGCCAGGCGCGCGGAAACCCTCTCCCCGGCCAGGGGACCCGCGCAGCAGCCGGCGGCCCCTCGTCCCATGCCGCGCGCGCTGGGGCCGGAGCTGGGGCGCGGCGCGAGCGACCCCCGGTGATGCTGGGGAGGGAGGCGCGGCCCGCCCCGAGCCCAGCAGCCCCCGCCGCCTATGTGTGTGGGGGGAGGCGCCCCCCTCCCTCGGCCCGCCCCGCTGCGCGCCGCGTCCCCGCTCCTCCACCACCATGTCCTTGGCTTTCTGCGGCAGCGAGAACAACTCGGCTGCCTACAACGTGGCCAAGGGGGTGCTCAACAACGGCTGCTTCGTGGACGCGCTCAACGTGGTGCCGCACGTCTTCCTGCTCTTCATCACCTTCCCCATCCTCTTCATAGGTGAGTGCGGCCCCGCCTGGGCTGCGCCGGAGCGGGGGGGAGGTGCGCGTGGGCCGGGGGGGGGGATTTTCCCGGGAGCCCACTAGCTCTCCAGCCTGGTCTGCTCCATCTCTCCCGGCAGGGAGCCTATGCTCGCCTCCGCCGTGGCATCGCCTCTCGATGGAGTCCTCCCTGCTCCTTGCATTGCTGTAGACACACCCTTCCCCCCAGGGCATTCCCCTGGGTTGTGGGGCGCTAGCGTGGGGTCTGATCATCCGGCACATGGCTCAGGGGCACAGATCCGAAGGCTGCCTGGGAGGGAGGCCCCGGACGTTACTTCCAGGTGTTGAGTTGCTTCTGAGTGAGTGGTTTGCAGTCGCTCCTTCCAGACTGATCGGAGAAAATGGGAGAGCAAATTTCCTGGTGGGAAAATCTTTCCTGACTAATTACACGCGCCGGTGCGCTTTTCAGAAGCCCTGAGTCTCCTAAGTGTCGGGTTCAAGTCAAAGGGAGTGAGACTATTACTACAAAAGAGTCTGGGGTCCTTCCTGCTGAACTTTTTTGAAAATCCCAGGTCACTGTAGATTAGCAGCATTTTCACTCAAAGCACTCATGTTAACACAAAAAACAACAAATGGTCTGGTAGCACTTTATAGACTAACAAAACATGTAGATGGTATCTACATAGGGGAGAAGGAAAAAAAGGAAGGGAGTGGGAAACCCCTATTTATTTTGGGTCTGCACATCCCCTAAATTCCCCTATTTATTTTGGGTCTGCACTCCTAAGCTCAAAACTCCAGTCATCTGAAGAAGTGGGCTGTGCCCACTAAAGCTCATGATACCATCTACATGTTTTGTTAGTCTATAAAGTGCTACCAGACCACTTGTTGTTGTTTGTTTTTTAAGTTTATCCTATACAGACTAACTCGGCTACCCCCTGAAGCATGTTTAACACAGTTTAGGTGACAGAAAAGGACACCCTTAAATGTTTAATTAAAGACACTTTAATGAATTAGCCACTGTTTTCCAATGCACCAGAAGAGCCTGTGGTACCACAGTGTAACTAATCGAGCTGTCAGTACCTGTATAATTGTTTATCTCTGAACTAAACAGTTTAAACATTAATAGCTAAAACGTTAAATGTTTAAGGTAATATTGACTTACCTTAGCATGACTTATCAATCAAGCTATCATTTCCCCTCCTATTGTTATATTAATTATTAAGGGAGAATGCTTCCATTTACAAAAGTAGCTCAAATTTGCCTGTAATAAAGGGGACTTTGGAAAATCATATGGCCTACAAGAACTAGCCTGCTTTATGCAGGCAAAACTCCTCTTGAATTCCATTAAGTTAGTGGATGTTTTCCCCATGTAAGGATTGAGTAGAAAGTGCATAAAGGTTTCATGGCTTTGTCTTGTGGGCTTTCCAAGCTAAGAAAATAATAGAACACGTTTATTGCTAAAAGCCAGTTTTACTGTTTTAAAGCAAGATGATTTCATATTGTGAAATAATACAGCCATTTATTCAAAGTTAACTTAGATGTGCAATAATACCAGGCATCATTCTGGGGTTACCAGTAGGTG
Organism: Pelodiscus sinensis; assembly: GCF_052426305.1. Taxonomy (NCBI): domain Eukaryota; kingdom Metazoa; phylum Chordata; order Testudines; family Trionychidae; genus Pelodiscus; species Pelodiscus sinensis. Next base: position 112,851,160 of record NC_143056.1, on the reverse strand, counting down.
CCCCTGTGGTGTGATACACTGCTTCAGTACTGGAACGATGAGTTCCTATTCTACATAAATGTATAAGTTAAGGAAGTTAGTCTGGTTCCTGGGGGGTGTTTGTCTATTGCACACAACCACAATAAAATGTGTTGAAACTGGGGTCCTTTGAGGAGCTGTTTAGCGAGAAATCTATGCGGCCAAATTCCATACTATACCATAGTATTTCATTTGCTTAATAATTAAATATTCTGACTGTAACTTTCTAAAGTAACCAGTGATATTTGTGAGCAAAAATGCTTGACTAAAACAAAATAACTTTTTGAAATTTATACTTTTTTCCCTAAATTGATAAAATGGTGCAGAATTTGATTATACAGGCAGTCCCCGGGTTACGTACAAGATAGGGACTGTAGGTTTGTTCTTAAGTTGAATCTGTATGTAAGTCGGAACTGGCGTCAGCCGCTGCTGAAACTGATCAGTTTCAACCACGGCTGAATCTGGATGCCAGTTCTGACTTACATACAGATTCAACTTAAGAAACCCAGGCGTCCCCAAGTCAGCTGCTGCTGAAACTGATCAGCAGCTAATTCCAGGAAGCCTGGGGCAGAGCAACTCTGCCTCCAGCTTCCTGTAGTCAGCCGCTGGTCAGTTTCAGCAGCGGCTGACTTGGGGACGCCTGGGGCAGAGCAGCTGGGGTGCTGCTGGGTTGCTCCAGTAGCGCGGCTCCTCGGCTCTACTGGAGCAACCCGGCAGCACCCCAGCTGCTCTGCCCCAGGCGTCCTGATTCAGCCGCTGCTGAAACTGACCAGCAGCGGCTGAATCAGGACGCCTGGGGCAGAGCAGCTGGGGTGCTGCCGGGTTGCTCCGGAGCGGCGCTGCAGGACCAACCCAGCAGCCCCCAGCTGCTCTATCCCAGGGGTAGGCAAGAAAAGCCTGGTCTGCTGGGGAGGGGGGGCACTAGCTGCACCCCCTACCCCAGCAGACCAGGGAGACGGGGGTGGCGGGACTGCCCAAGTCCTCCACGGCTTTGCTCCGTCTCCCTGGTCTTCTGACCTGGGAGACGCGGAGCAAAGCCGCAGAGCACGCGGGCAGCGGGACAGCCCAAGCGCCCTGGGTTGTCCCGTTGCGGGCGTGCTCCAAGGCTTTGCTCCCCATCTCTCTGCAGACCAGGGAGATGGAGAGCAAAGCCTTGGAGCACGCCCACAGTGGGACAGCCCAGGCGCGCTTGGGCTGTCCCGCTGCGGGCGTGCTCCGCGGCTTTTCTCCCCGTTTCCCTGGTCTGCAGCGAGGAGCAAAGCCTTGGAGCACGCCTGCAGCGGAACAGCAAAGCCGCTGGACCCCCCCCAGCAGACCAGGGAAACCAGAGCAAAGCTGCCACCTGGGCGGCTTTGCTCATTTGTCCGGGAGCAAAGCTGCCCAGGCGGCGGGACACCCGCCGCCTGGGCGGCTTCGCTCCTGTCCCCCTGGTCTGCTGGGGGGTCCAGCAAAGCCGCAGGACCCCCCCCCCCCCCCAGCAGACAAGGGACACCAGAGCAAAGCCGCCGCCTGGGTGGCTTTGCTCCTGGGCAAACGAGCAAAGCCGCCCAGCTGGCGGCTTTGCTCGGGTGTCCCTGGTCTGCTGGGGGGGTCCAGCGGCTTTGCTGGACCCCCCCAGCAGACCAGGGAGACCGGGAGAAGCTTTTCTCGCCCCGGAGGACACGGGTGGTGACCCGCCGCCTGTGAGCTCCAGGGCGAGAAAAGCCCCGTTCGTAAGTGCGGATCCGATATAAGTCGGATCCACGTAAGTCGGGGACTGCCTGTATAGTAAAAATACTGGAATTTTAAAAACTTTGGTTATAAATATTTAATATGTAAAATTATTTGGAGTCAGGTTATTAAATTGACTGGGAGATTGTTATATATTCTGTGTGGTTTTTGGCTTATATTTCATAATAAAGTTGTTATTCGATAAGTCTCCAATCTTGGAAATGCTTAACTATATTCATAAAGTTACTTGCATGAATGGTCTCATTGATTTCAGTGGGTTGATTCGTGTGAGTAAAGGTATAAACTTGCATGTGTTCATAGGCTCAAGGTCTCAATGTGTCACTGATTTCCCCCCCCCCCCCTTTATACTCGGGGCCCTGTGTTGTACTCTTTTTACAACTAAAACATCCTCTATAGATCTGGGAAGTTTTTGGTGTACAACAAATGTAGGATCAGTCCCAATGCCATATTTTTACGGTGTAGCTACACAGTGAAATTCCACACTTACATTGTCCAGCTCAGTTATTTTTCTCTTTCAAATTGAAAAGCAAAGGGGTAGGTTAACATTTTTAGTTTAGAACATTTTCTGGTGAAGGGGTTACAGTTGCGCATACAAATCCTCATGATGATTCTGCTTTTACATTTAGGATGGGGAAGTCAGAGTTCCAAAGTTCATATACATCATAGCACTTGGCTTCATTTTCCCGGCCACAATTTACGTTGGATCTTGACTTTCATCCTTTTGTTTGTACTGGTGTGTGAAATAGCAGAGGGCATAGTATCAGATGGGTAAGTGGATGCATTGTTCTTCTTGATAACACCAACTATCTTGAAAGGGTTTCAAAGTAAGTACAATCCTGTCTAAATTTCATCTAAGCCAATTGGCTTGTTATAAACATGTAATCTATATTCATGGTGATTAATCTACAGACCTTGTATCAGAAATTCCATAGACCTTGCCAAGTATGTGCACAAATAAAAATGGCCTGGCCCTGAATAATTTTTTGTGATGCTTTAATGACACGTCCTAAGGATCTAATCCCACAGTCCTTGCTCAGACAAAACTCCCATGTACAGGATTAGGTAAGATCATAAGTGTTCCTCCATGAGCCAAGTTCTGCTTGCTTTCTTCAAAGGCTTGTTGGATCTGATTGTCTTCTCTCACGTTTTATACTGGAATAACTCCATTGACTTCAACAGAGTAATTACTGGTGTATTTCCAATGTGTGTGGGAGAACAGTCAAGTCCATTGCCTTCTTGCCTTCAGCACAGCTACTCCCATTACTACAGTGAACAGGAATTGGTCCCATTAAGCTGAAATACAAATAGAATTAAACATAAACTGGTTCTGTTCCAGTTGAACTCCGTGGGTGACTTTATCCATTCATTGGGAACAAGATTCAGACTAGACTAATATACTAACATACATATTCTTATTTAATTCTACCATTCCTTTACCTGTGACCTTACATTTAGCATAAGTGCGTATGTAATACATTTCTTAATTCAATATTGCTTTATGGTACCAATAGTTAATTTGTTTTTTCATTACCATAATAGAGTGAAAGTATATATGTATAAACTTCATGTACTGTAATCCAAGTTTAATTAAATTAGGTATCTCTGTAACAACTTTGCCCATCTGTAGAGTAGGAATAATACTTGCCCAACTCTGTAAAACCCATTAGGATTCTTACATAAAAGGTACTTTAATTAAGTTTATTATTAAATTATATATTTATCTTCTCTCAAATACACTTTAAACAGGAAATTCCTCAGCTCCCAGAAGGTATTTTAGAAAGAGCTTTTCTAAAACAACTGATTGGGGAGTTAGTAGGAACTTTCTTAAACTGACCCAGAACATTGTCGCTGAATAATAAGTGCTGCTTGATGAGAATCAAAACTCCTAACCGTACTGGGGGCATGCCAGCCCACAATCACATCTCTGGAGCACTCAGCAGCTTAGCAAGTTGTTCTGTGAATAAAAACAGATTTTGTTCCTGTAATGAAGAGACTCATCAGCTTCTTAAAATCAAAACAGCTCTTGCTATTAAAAGTCCTCTTGATAGTAATAGGATTGTCAAAGGCTTTGGCAACCAGCAATAGACCTATGCTACTGTGTTACAAAAATGGCTTAGTGATATGCTTATATAGTAGAATTCTGTCGCTTGCTTCTGTTTGTGAGTTATAGCAAATTACCTACTACTCCTACATATTATCTGCTAAAACTTGGAATAACTGAGGAACTCTACAAAAATCTGGATTAAAAATATGTGATCCCTAAAATATTGATTTCTCATTTTTGGCAGTTCTACCCTGCTGTACAAAAATCTGGCTTTATTTATTTAGTGACCTAGAGGTATCCATACACAGGTCTTGTATACCAGTAGACATTATGGGTGTGTCTAGACTACATGCCTCCTTCGACGGAGGCATGTAGATTAGCCAGATCGGAAGAGGGAAATGAAGCCGCGATTAAAATAATCGCGGCTTCATTTAAACTTAAATGGCTGCCCCGATCTGCCGATCAGCTGTTTGTCGGCAGATCGGGGGAGTCTGGACGCGATGCCCCGACAAAGAAGCCTTTCTTCATCGACACAGGTAAGCCTCGTGAAACCAGGCTTACCTGTGTCGATGAAGAAAGGCTTCTTTGTCGGGGCATCGCGTCCAGACTCCCCCGATCTGCCGACAAACAGCTGATCGGCAGATCGGGGCAGCCATTTAAATTTAAATGAAGCCGCGATTATTTTAATCGCGGCTTCATTTCCCTCTTCCGATCTGGCTAATCTACATGCCTCCGTCGAAGGAGGCATGTAGTCTAGACACACCCTATTTGTCATCAAACAGGGCATATGAGCCAAAAATTGCACATGTGTCCTCACTTATGTCTCTACGTGGAGATTTCCTCAGATTATTCCTTTGGGGGGTAGGATTTTTGTTCAACCCATGTAGACCCAATGAGTGAGAGTGGTTTGTCCTTCCCCTCCCACCACCATCACAATGCCCTGTACAATCTCTTAGGACACAACCATTGCACACTCAGCTCCAGGGACTTCTGTAGCATCTTCAGCTCTAACAGTAACACTCTCTTTTCATCCCACCCCTACTCCCATCTGCACACCTTCCACTGCCACCAGATTCCCTATATAAGGGACAGGCAGAAATAGCAGGAGAAGCAATAATTCTCAGCTGGCTTTTCTACAAGGCAAGGGAGTGAAGGAATACATCCTGCTGACTCTCTGGGTACGTCTATGCTGCAGAGGAAGATCGAAGCTGCTGCTGTCGATTTTTTTTTTTTTTTTTTTTCCCTGGGTTTGAATTAGCAGTCTAGTTAAGACAGCTAATTTGAAGAGCGAGGGGCACTCCGGTCAATGCCGGTAACCCTGCTTTCACGAGGACTAAGGGAAGTGTGTTCTTCCTACAACTTCCTGAAGTTTAGACAGCACCAAAAGCCAAGTTAAGCTACTTCGACTTCAGCTACACAATTACTGTTTCTGAAGTTGTGTATCTTAATTTGACTTTGTCCTGCAGTGTAGATGTACCCTCCCATTATTGGATTGTTCACAAACTTCCCACCTTATGTGTCCCTCTCTGACATGAGCCAGGCTGAATTGCAGCCCTTGTTTTTTGGGGAGCACTGAAACTGTTTTGTCCTTACTACATTAAGTGGGGGAAAAAGCAAGTGGGACTATGGCTCACTCAACTATCCACCAGCCAGCAGAAACAACTGACCAAGCATAGAAGAGTAAGCTACACCCACATTGCAATTCTGCCTTACATACAATGCAGGACTGTGTCTTCAAGGCAAATTCTAATTCCATGGTTATTTGCTTTCTTGAAAATGGAATGTACAATTTCACTGTACACGCACAACCTGACAAATATTTATAACTGAAATGTATAGATAAGCAAAGTAAGAAAAATGCTGCTTGAGAATTTGAGAGTTTGATTTTAAGGATATTTGCACTGCATATTTTGATGTGTGAATTTTGGAAATATGTTTTAATGGTTAGAAAGCTTTAACCTTTTGAATCCGTATCTACTATTCTTAAATAATTGTCTGATCTTTCTCCATAATTTCCCACAACTGGGAAAACTTAAACTGATGATAATGCTGAAAAGCCATAATTTTGCACAATTGTGAAACTTAAATGGTTAAAAAAGAGAATTCTTTAAAGTAAACATTTTAATTATTTAAAAAGATTCAAATTCTGCCAACCTAATAAGTAACAAGAGACCTGAATAACTGGCAATTAAACCAGTGTATAATTGAATATATGACTAAACTTTATTTAGGGGTGGGTAACTTTTTGTGTGTTTATTTTACATCTAATACATATTTTTTCAAATTTATATTTTCCAAGGGTTTCAGAATCCCGTCACTTGCACCTGTACATGCCAGCTGGGATGGCATTCTTGGCAGCCATCACATCTGTTGTTTACTATCATAACATCGAAACATCAAATTTTCCAAAGTTATTAATAGGTATGTTCCACAATACCGAAAACGGTGTATGTGTGAGTATTGTTGCTCTTGTGTTATCGGTTAATTCTGTAACTAAGATTGGATAAGTTCTGACAGTAACTTACACTCTTGTGTGGCTATGTTTTTGCTTGTTATTGGATTGATTCAGATATGTTTTGCTCTCCTGGTTCCCATTATCAAACTTCAGTTCAAACAATATATGCTATTTTTATGCAACCTAAGCTTTCCACTGCATTCAACTTCTGTGAGGTGCATAACGTCAACTGTGTGGAAAGTTCTTGGCTGCATCGGGACACGTGTTTTTGTACTTCAGATAGTGGAAGAGATTTGCAACTGTTACAAATGTAGTCTCAAAAGCCAAAGTGCTGACTAAACCTGCTTACTTAATGTAATGCATAATATAAAACAGTATATACAACTTCCACTATTTGATCTGAGGAAGTGGATCTGGCCCACGAAAGCTCATCATCTAATAAACCATCTTGTTAGTCTTTAAAGTGCTACATAGTCCTGCATTTTATACAACTAGAATAATCTAAAAGGGCTTTAAACAATATAAAAGTGGGTGTAATCTAAAATGTGGGCAGCATCAGAGGAAATTGATGCTGGCATCGAACTTCAGCACTTTAACCTTTCTGCGCCTCTGTTTCCTTTTTAGTAAAACTCATCTGTAAACTGCTTTCAGATCTCTTGCATGGGAGGTATTGTATGAGGACTAAGCATTACAAAAATATTATGTATCTTAATGTGGGAAAAGGGTACATACAGTATATTAAGCAGCTACAGAAAAGACACTCACTGTTGGCAACTTTATACACATGTAGAGTGCACTATATAATGTATAGCAGTGGATTTCAAAGAAAGCCTTCATGGAAAAGGTGTGTGTGTGAGAATTTAATCTCAAACTGCAAAAGGTTTGAAAGTGCTCCCTACTTATTTACACATTTCCTGGCTCCCTGCTATGGCTGCAGGCATACAGTGAGGAGTTCACTCCTACACATGGTCCCCGCAAATAGTGTCTCTGAGTTCTAATTCTTCACTTTTTTTTTTTTTTTTTTTTTGCAACATGGTTTTCATGCTGCAGAGCTTGCATTCTATATATCTGATTCCTATGCCTATGTTTCACAAACATTTTTAATGCATTGTTGTATCTTCCCACTAGGAACAGATTAGTCCTCTTACTGTCTGTTATAGTGCAAAAACAGTATGGGAGGGATTATTTCTTCTTGCATAGAGGTGTTTAATATGGGCTGTCAGGAGCTATGAATTACCATTTTTCTGTATCATAGGAGGCAAATTTTCAATTGCTAACTTCCCACGAATCTTGAGAACATCACAGAGAGAATCTGTCTGAGAGAGCGCTGCATTTTGGGGATGCTCCGTAGCTACTATTTCAATTTTCATTTAGTCTTAGTGAATTCTTTTATCATGGCAGATTTCTCTTTTTAAAATTACATTTTGTTATCGTAATGTTTCAGGGATATTGAAAATTTAAGAGTCCCTTGTAATGAAATAACATAATTCAATATCAGCTACAAACCCTCTGGAGCAGGCTTTCCACACAAGGACTCTGATAGAAAGGCACACTGTGAACTAACTGATTTTGTAGATGTGACTAGCAGTTTTCATTTCCTCAAAGATTGGATGCCCAGCTAGAGGAGCTATAAAGATGCTTAAGTGCTCACCTTATGGGGAGCGGGGGAAGAGAACACAAAAATGGCCATACTGGCTCAGACCAAAGGTCCACCTAGCCTAGTATTCTGTCTTCTGACAGTGGCTAAGGTCAGGGAATGAACAGAACAATCACCTAGTGATCCATTCCCTGTTATCCATTCCCAGGTTCTGGCAAAACAGTCTTGGGACACCACCTCTAGCCCTTTTATTGTATCTCAGGTTGGGCATCTAAAATTCCTAGTCTCTTTTTTTAAAATAATGGCTTAAATTTATATCTCCCCTTCCCCCCCCCCCCCCCCCCCCCGGCATTTTATTTATTTGTTTCACCTGTTTGTGTACACAACCTGTTGTTATATCTCAGCAGTGGATCCATATGATGCTCATAAGCAGCACATGGAGTAGGTTGTACAGTTCAGCATCCATATTAAAATTGATTTTCTCCTACATAAACTCCATAGCTGGGTGGAAATCAGTAACAAAGTGTTTTGTTTTTAGTGGTATTGGAGCTCAGAGGGAAAGCTGAAAGTATAGAGGATGGAGAGGGAATGCTGTAGGAGTTAAGTGCTTTAAATTGCTGTCTTGATCCTTTGCTAGCAATAACTCAAATCCATATCCTCTCATTCATTTTTAATCTTAATTCCCTTTGTAATTTCATGGTGAGTTCTGCTTAGAATAGGATGCAGTCATGGGGCCCACCTGTTTTCCCATGGCCATTGCAAAGTGGACAGTTTTGTCTTTTAAAAGTGTGTAACACCAGGTGAATGTTTTAAAACCTGGACATCTTAAAGGACCATGGCAGAAGTACAATTCAGAACACCCAAATCCAAACGGGTGAGCAACTGACTGGCTGCCATGTATTGTATTGCAAAGCTCAATCCTCTCTGCTGCTTACTGGATTTTGCAGTCCTAATGTCAGTGGGAATTTTGCAACAGCGTGGGAATAAGTCCATGGGACTCTGTCTCGTTCTTAGTACTCTCCATCCATGATGTCCAGCCCTGCTCTAGAAACACAACAGTTGTTGTAATATTTTATTCAGTAAAGGCTGACATTATTTTCTTTCTGCTGGCCAAGCCACGGTCTGCACTGCATCTTTTTCCAGAGCACCAGAAATGGGTAGAAGATAGAACACTTTTTTTATCATTTAAATTATTCTGAAATTGGGTCGAAGAGCCTGCTTTTCTTCATGTCTAACTATCAGGAGGTAGAGGGAGAAAGGCTATTCAGAGATTGGAACACAACTCCAGTATCATCTTCCATGGGACACGGCTCCATACATCCTTACCACTGCTCCTGCCACAATATTTTTCTCCGTACGTTGCCTATAGAATCTTCATTTGGCAATCTGCCAAAGAGACTATCCAGTGATTTAGTAGGGCAAGGAAGGGAGATATATTTCATAGAAGGTGCTTACACAGGATCAGTAGAGATGGGAAAGAAACTGCTACATCCTGGGTTTGCTCAACATGTTTGAGCAGCTCTCCCACTCCTAGGATCAAGTTCTACTCGGTTTCATCTCTGCAAACTTTCTGAAGGCAGTGGGGTTGTACAGATGTAACCCAAATCAGAGTTTGGCCAAGAGCCTTTTTTTACTTATCATAATAAAATGTATGTCATTGGAAGCAGGCAGCATTCACTACCCGCTCTACAAATGCAGTCCACCCAGTATGTAAAGTACAAACTCCTTTCTCTTCCTGAGGTTTGAGTAATTGGTAAAGCAGACGGAGATAATATAAAAATCCATTCAAATCTTCTCCCCAGGCTTGGCTGCCCATAGGTTTCCTCTGTGAGGAATGCTGTGCCCCCACTGTAGATAACCTTTCTACCTCCCTTAAGACCCAGCTGGGGTAATGAGGCACTTGCTTTGTGAGTCAGGAAAAGCCATTTTCCTTTTTTCTTAGCAGGCTAGACACCCGCTAGCAAGACGGGGTGTTTCAGGCAAACACTGCCAGCTTGTCACTATCATAAAAGGAATTAAATCACATTGATTTTTCCCCCATATTTTATAATTCAGTGCTTAATAATGTTGCTCTGCTTTCACAATTCCTCTGTTGTACTTCAGTGGCTTAACAACCAAGTAAAAGAAGCGGTGTCAGATAAAAAGAGATCTTTTAAAAAATGGAAGTCAAATCCCAGTGAGGAAAATAGAAAGGAGCATAAACTTTGTCAAATTCAGTGTAAAAATATAATAAGAAAAGCCAAAAAGGAGTTTGGAGAACAGCTAGCCAAAAACTCAAATAGTAATAGCAAAATGTTTTTAAGTACATCAGAAGCAGGAAGCTGGCTAAACAACCAGTGGGGCTCTTAAAATGATCAAGATGCTAAAGGAGCACTCAAAGATGATAGGCATTGTGGAGAAGCTAAATTAATTCTTTGTTTCAGTCTTCACGGCTGAGGATATTGGGGAGATTCCCAAACTTGAGCCATTCTTTTTAGGTGACAGATCTGATGAATTGTCCCAGATTGAGGTGTCATTAGAGGAGGTTTTGGAACAAATTGATAAACTTAACAGTAACAAGTCACCAGGACCAGATGGCATTCACCTGAGAGTTCTGAAAGAACTCAAATGGGAAATTGCAGAACTATTAATTGTGGTTGGTAACCTATCTTTTAAATCAGCTTCCGTACCTAATGACTGGAAGATAGCTAATGTGACGCCAATATTTAAAAAGGGATCTAGAGGTGATCCTGGCAATTATAGACCAGTAAGTCTAACATCAGTACTAGGTAAATTAGTTGAAACAATAGTAAAGAACAAAATTGTCAGACATCTAGATGATCACAATTTTGGAGTGAGAGGAAGTTAAAATGGTTTCTGTAAAGGGAAATCATGCTTTACTAATCTGCTAGTTTTTTTTGTGGGGGTCAAAAAACATGTGGACAAGGGATATAGTATACTTAGATTTCCAGAAAGCCTTTGATAAGATCCCTTGGAAAAGGTTCAGAAAAGGGCAACAAAAATGAGTAGGGGTTTGGAACGGGTCCCATATGAAGAGAGGTTAAAAAGACTTGGGCTTTTCTGCTTAGAAAAGAGGAGACTAAGGGGAGATATAATAGAGGTCTATAAAATCATGAGTGGTGTGGCAAAAGTGAACAAGGACAAGTTATTTACTTATTCCCACAATATAAGAACCAGGGGGTCACCAAATGAAATTAATAGGCAGCAGGTTTAACACAAACAAAAGGAAGTTTTTCTTCACTCAGTGCATAGTCAACCTCTGGAACTCCTTTCCAGAGGATGTGGGTGAAGGCTAGAACTTTAACAGGGTTCAAAAAAGAACTAGATAGATTCATGGAAGTTAGGTCCATCAATGGCTATTAGCCAGGATGGATAGGAATGGTGTCCCTAGCCTCTGTTTCTCTTGAGATGGGTGACAGGGGAGGGATCACATGAGGATTACATGTTGTGTTCTCTTGCCTTTGGGCATCTGGTATTGGCCACTGTCGACAGACAGGATACTGGGCTGGATGGACTGTTGGTCTGACCCAGTATGGCCATTCTTATGTTAAATCACTGTTAATGTAGTACAGATTAGCCATTTTATACATAATCCCATCCCCAAAGGGACCTTATATTATGTTTTTGTGAAGTACCTAGCACATACCTCCTATCGGAGTAATAGTAATCATCATAATTAATAAACCATTGAAGCAGTGGTTTTCAGAGGACCCTAAGGGAGTCTTCTGTGAAAGTCAGAGCCTAAACAGTTAACAAACCAAAAGATAATGAAATTACTAGATCACTTTCTAATCATCAGATGTGGGTTGAGTTTTGGGTTGGTTTTGTTTTGCTGTCATTGCTGCAACCTAATGAGACATGAGAAAAAATGAATTTTAAAAAATACCTTCTCTATATATTCAACTGCACAAATTCATCATTAGCAGATATTAGACCATTGTCCTACTTTCAATTTTAATTGTAACCACATTGGTTGACAGTATAAGGCTAGGTGATTTTTTGCAAATGAGCACATTAAAGAAATGTTACATGAGAACGGCTATACTGGGTTGGACCAAAGATCCATCTAACCCAGTACTCCGTATCTCCTGACAGTGGCCAGTGCCAGGTGCCCCCGAAGGAGTGAACAGAACCGGTAATGATCAAGTGATTCCTCCCCTGTCACCCATTCCCAGCTTCTGACAAACAGAGTCTAGGGAAACCATAGGTGCATCCTGGCTAGTAGCCATTGATGGACTTATCCTCCATGAATTTGTCTATTTCTTTTTGAACTCCATTATAGTCTTGGTCTTTACAACATCCTCTAGTAAAGAGTTCCACAGGTTGACTGTGCTTTTGTGAAGAAATACTTCCTTTTGTTTGTTTTAAACCTGCTACCCATTAATTTAATTTGGTGACCTCTTGTTCTTTTGTATTGTGAGAAGGAGTAAATAGCACTTCCTTATTTACTTTCTCTATGTAAGCGGGGGAATGGTCCCGCTCTTGTGGGGAACTTTCCTGGCTTCTATACACCCTGGTGAAATGAACCAGCGAAAGGATCCGAGTCCCCGCTCCTACTTCCTTTACCCCACGGCTCCCTGAGCCTGAGGGCTCCCCCTCCACTCTCCTGAGTAGCAGAGCCCTTGAAACCCCAACAAGGCTGGGCCCAGGTTTCCTGGGGCTTAATCCCTGACCTTGTAGTCACTAGGGGCAGGAGTTAGGGTGTCCCCACTCCGAGGTGCTCTCTTTACACTGCAGGCCTTCTTGGCCCAGTGATCACTTCATAAGGTTCAAAGCAAATACAATTTATTAAACAACAACGGATTAAAGAGAATAGAATAAGAAACAATGAGAATGGTTAAATGAGAACACACAGCCCTGCTCTGTAGCACAGGGACATCAACACAGCAGTCTGCAGAGTGTAAGGACAGTTCACAGTCTCTTCCTTAGAAGCCCTAGAAGTGCTGCAAGGGGCTGCAGGCTGGACACACTTGCACTGGCAGTGACCACACAGCCTCAGTCTCTAAGTGGCCAGACCCCTCTCCCAGTCCAGAGCCTTTCCCCACACTTTGCAGATCCCAATAGCTCACCACATCCAGCTGCAGGCTGTGCTGCTTGGCCAGTTCCAGCTCCTTGTGTTGTTTCTCTGTTCCTTTTGGCTTTCTGAGCACTGCCAGTCTGCTGCTCAACACCAGGGTCTGCACTGCTTGGCCTGTCTGTGTCTGGTTCTGTCGCTGCAGGACTTCTTCTTGTACTCCTCTTTCAGCTCTCTGTCTTTGCAGGACCTCTTCTGCACACAGCTTGTTTGTTCAGAGCCAGAGCCAGAACAATCCCCACTTACAACCTGTCAGTCAGGCTGAGCTGGAGTGTTGACTGCTTTCCATTGTCTCTGGGGTCTGTCAGTCTCATGAACCCTTCCCCTTCTGAAGCTGGTAAACCAAAAAACTCCCACAGAGTTTTAGTAAGGGGTAACAGTCCCCTTACATCTACACCCATCATGATTTTAGAGACCTCAATCATATCCCTTTAGTTGTCTCTTTTCCAAACTGAAAGGTCCCCGTCTTTTAATCTCCCTTCATATGAAAGCCATTCCATACCTCTAATCTTTTTTGTTGCCCTTTTTCTGAATTTTTTTTCAATTCCTATTTGTCTTTTTTGAGATAGGGCAACCACATCTGCATTCAGTAATCAAGATATGGGAGTATTGTGGATGTATATAGAGGCAATGTGATATTTTTTGTATTATCTATCCATTTCATACTGATTCCCAATATTCTGTTTTCTTTTTTGACTGCTGCTGCAGATTGAGCAGATGTTTTCAGAGAACTCTCCACAATGAAATGTTTGAAATTATTGGTTTACTGAAGTATCAACCCCCTGCATTGCAGCATGGCCATGAAGTAATGTATCTTTGGAGTATTTAAAGTAAACAAATTATTTGGGAGCCATGTACAAATTTATAAGTTCATTATAAGTTTTACAATGCATTTACCCTGAGAGTAATTAAGAGAGATCTTTTACTGATAGACTTATTAAATCTAATTTAATTTCTCATTAAGTAAATTAATAAAGCCCCAATTCATCAATAGGATCCACATGAATGGTCCCTTATTCCCATTAAGTGTACCAGTGATGCTCCACCCAGGGGCATAGTCTGCACAGATGAGATTGCAGGGTCAGGCCCTAAACTTGCAAACAGTTCCTAGAGGATAACAGATGGAATTCTGGGGCTTATCGGGCTTGACCCAAAGTCTACTGAAATCCACAGAAAACTGGACAACACCAGTGGGAATTTTCTTAAGGCCCAGAGGGAACTAATCAGGCCAGATTTGGTTACTTTTTGTGTTGCAGAATGTGAACACAGTACAGATACAGTCTTTAAGATTACAAATTGGAGTGCCACATTAATAAATGTATTTGTCTTGTTTTGGAAAACATTAGGTATAGTCTATGTAAATTGAAAACCATTTCTTTTTTCCAATATTTCAGACTAAAGTATGGTATGTGATCACAAAAAACAGGCATTTATCTTTACAGGTTTAAAAACCAAATTTAATAACAGAAATAAGTTTTGGGTGGCATTTGAAGTTTTCCAAGTAGGGAGCATTATTTGGGAAGGCAGAGAGGAAAGTTGTTTGATTTTAATTAATTGCATGCTAGCTCATTTGAATTCATAACAGAAGGGCTATTTCCCTTCCCCTGACAGTAATCTGTTTCACTAATTACTGTCATTACTTGGCTTTTAGTCTCATACTTTATTCCCTCAGTATTAGATTATTGTCTTGTAAAATGAAGCAGCCTTCCTATTTCCCCTAAAAAAAATGGCAAATGCGCTGTGCTTCTCTAAACAGACACAGTGCAGTTCATTAATCACCACGTACTTAAGTGTCCAGTTTTGCAGATCCCAGGGGCATGTAACTCTCTGTGGAATGTGGGCATTCAGCAAATGGATGAACCAATACATGAAGATGTGAGAAAATGTGAATACAGAAGAATTGAGTTGAGGAAGACTAGCAAGGAAAGATGGACCAGGTTCAGTTCCCAACTCTGCCATAGATTTCCTGTGTGCTTTTAGGCAAGCAATTTCATCTCTCTGGGTATTTCTACACTGAAATTAAGAACCCACAGCTAGCCCATGCCAGATGACTCCACTCACAAGGCTTGGGCTGTTTAACTGCAAGTGCAGAGATATTCAGGCTCATGCTAGAGCACAGGCTGTGGGACCCTGAGTGTTGGGAGAGTTTTAGCTGAAGCCTAAGCCCAAACATCTGCACAGCCATGAAACAGCCCCTTTGCCTGAGCCCAAGTCAGCTGGCACAAGCCAGCCACTGGTGTCTAACTGCACTATAGACATGCCCTCTGCCTTAGCCCCATTTTATATGTGGGGAAACCATAATGTTTTCTTTCCCCACTCCTTTCTGTGGCTTGTCTATTTAGATGGAAAGTTCTTAGTGGCAGAGACAGTTTCTCACCCTGAGTTTATACAACCCGTTATTTCAGGGTGTTAGATTTAGAACCTTCTGAGATTGCACAGCTGACCTGCTCCAGTAAAATACAAGATTTCTACTTGTAAAGAACTGCGATAGGAAGCGAATGATGCAACTAAGAAGAGTGGTCAGATAGACTTGTACTTTAATTCCGGAGGGTATGTCTACACTTGCCCCCTAGTTCGGACTAGGGAGCCAAATGAAGCATACTGAAGTTGCTAATGAAGTGTGGGATTTAAATATCCCGTACTTGATTAGCATAGTCACAGCCGGTCACCTGATTTAACTTGCCATGTGTAGATGTGGTAATTCGAGGGAAGGGTTTTGGATCGGACTAACTATTACTCCTTGTGCAATGAGGATTGGAGACCATGGGCCAGATCACAGCCCCCCAGGTTCTGTTAATGCATGGATTTGAGTCCTCATCCCTCGCCCCTTTCCGTGATATGAGTGCCTTGTCCTCATGTAGGTTTCTTAAGATTTGCATAGATACCCTGTGGACCACTCAGTTCTGAGGAAGCCTCACAGTTGATTTTGCCTGAGATGGTGACAACCTGTCCCCTCTTCCCCAGCCTTGCAATAGGAGAATTGGCAAGAACTCTGCAAAGGGTTACTCTCAGCATTTTCTTCTCCTTATGGTTCTGTCAGAGGGAACAAACCAATCTGATATTATTATAAATATAAAAACAAATGCGGGGATGAGTCCCCTTCTTATTCAGTTAATGAATCCAGTTGATTTCAGTGACACTACTCCCAGCAGAAGCTGCTCGTGGTATGAGGAATGACATGGAACAAACTCCAAAATGATGTTTGTGTCACCAGAGCCTCTTGGTGAAAATTGTTATCTATAGATGGCTGCAGCCTGAGTACACTTGGCTAGGAAGTACTCTACAATCAGTCCATACTCTACAAAAGTTGTAGCTTTCTACTCAAACTCCATTCTCCTTCTTTTGTTTGCTTGTGTATTTTGTGTTCCACACTATGTTGTATGGAATGTGCATAGTACATAAAGGGTGGGAGAAGCAGTGGTTTTAGGGGAAACTTTTTTCTCAGGTGTGTTCGATGGCTTTTATCTTTCATATCAAGTGGTGTTCCACATAAGTATGGAAAGCAAAATTTCTAAGTCCATGTCCAAACTAAACTCCTTTGGATTCCTCAGCATCCAAAAGCTTCAGGGTTGGGCCCCAGGGCCTCCCCCCTCTAAAGCAGCACCATTCCCTTGGAAGGAATTCTATGGACATGGGTTCACAAGCAGATGAAAAATTCCACGAGCAGAGTTTCCTCCTTCAAGATTTTTCATGGTCTCACAAACCTAATGGGAGCTGGATCAGACCCAGACTTCATCCTGTTATTCACATGATTGGAAATTAAATTGGTTGCCATTTTGACAGGAGAAAGAGTGCTGTCCGGTATTGTGCATGCTTGTCATTTCACTTTTTCATCTCCATTTAACAAAGTCTTCTAATTTTGTCTAAAATAGTTTTTTCCACAATCAGTGCTGACTTATGTATGTTTGTTTGTTTGTTTATTGGCAGCCTTGTTGTTCTACTGGACCTTAGCTTTTATAACCAAAACCATCAAATTTGTAAAGTTCTGTGATAATGGGGTTGGATTTTCTCAGCTTCGATTTTGCCTTACGGGACTTCTGGTTATTCTATATGGAATGCTGCTAGCTGTAGAAATTAATGTCATCAGGGTTAGGGTAAGTTACATTTCCAGGTAATTCTCATTTCTGTTTTTTCCTTTTATTTTTCCCAGCTGCTTAATGTAAAATATCTTTCCTAGATGAGTTACAGAAATCAGCCTGAAATAGACCTGTTTGAAAACCAAACACCCAATAGTGTGATGAGGCTAAATTCATCTTAATTGCAAACTCCTTTCACTCCATTACATTGACAGTTCAGGGTGAATTTCCTGACCCAGTGCACATAGCAATGAATTAAACTAGACATGAGGGGAAAGTTGCCTGCTTATAGGCATTCAAGAGAACATACAGCGTAGACCAGACAACAGGAAGTTAAATATTAATCTCTCAACTGACAAATACTGTGTCATCTCATGAAATAACAGGACTAAGCTGTGACACAGACAGGACCTTCCTTATAAATGTTTTTTAATATGGCTTTGTAATGGAATGAAGTTTCATTAGCTAGGAAATGTAAGAACCACAAGGGAGACTAAGCAATAGACAATCCTTTCCATGGCTTATTTTATGGTGTTGGGGTTTTTTTTTATTTCATATTTATTTCACATAAATAATTGAAAGATAACACTTTTTACACTTGACTTGAATGAACCAATAAAGTATCATTATTCCAAGCTTCGAGGCGTGAAATGCCTCACTTCAGATAACTAAGAATATGAATGCCATTTTGCTTCTGAATGTAACACGAGGAATTATAGTTTTTAATCAAGAGTTATGTATAATGTTCAGTTTTTTACTCTTGTTGCTTTGTTGGAAAAAAAAATCCCTCCAACAGCAGCTAAGAGCGAAAATTTTATTGTAAAGGATTACTGGACAGAATCTCTAATAAAATCCTTTTTAGACATGAAAGTTGAAAGCTAGTAGTGAGAGGTCATCTTCACTGCTCCCAGATTTGGCTGTTTTCGGGGAAGAAGAAAAATCGCACCAGTAAACTGAAACTAGGTGAAATAAGGTCTACTTATCTACATAGAATTATTGTTGCTGAATATGTTGCTTCAGTCCACCAAGTCACAGATATTTTGAAGCCCTGAATGGATCTCCTACAAAAAATTATCCTCATAAATATGTCCGTTAGAGAGAAGGGAAAAAACAAAACACGTTGACTAAATTCTCCTCTCATTTGCACCCATTTAACCTTGTTGATTTTTTTTTTCTGGTGTTGTATGGGATTTAATTAAAAACTAAATTTGGATCCATATTACTTTACAAAATTAACTACAACACTACAGCATATTAAAGTTCATGTTGTTAAATATTGTAAGAGCAAGTGATGGACCATTTCATGTAATCGGTGTCTCATCAAAACTCCCTAGTGATGGTACTGCAAGATAGCCTTAAATGTGGTACATAGTACAAGAACTTTGATCCTTGCAACATGAAACTTCATAGACTAGGTCAGGACTGGGCAAAATACGGCCCATGGGTTGGCTCTAGCCCACCAAGATGTTGGATCTGGCCCATGGACACAGTGCGGGAACTCGGACAGGCTCCCTGCCTGCTCCCCACATACACACTGAGAAAGCATCTGCTGCAGAGCCCTGTCTGAACAGCTGCGAGCCTGGGGCTTGGAGAGGAGGGGAAGCTTCACACACTGCCCCCACCCCCAGCACAATCCTGTTGGCTGATTTCTGGCCAATGGGAGCTGCCCATCTTCCCTTAGGCTCGGAGCTATTCACAGCTCACATGGCCACTGCAGCAAGTACAGGGGCAGGGCAGGTAGGGAGTCTGCTTGAGAAGACTGCTGGCTGGGAGTCAAGCATGTAAGTCTCCCTTCCAGACCCTGCCCCCCAATCTCCTTCCCCACATCACAACCCAAATTCCTGCCCCTTCTCCTCTCCTCTTTCCCCCCCCCCTCCGCAATCCTGCCCCAGGTCACAACCCCCTCCTTCACCCAAACTCCTTTCCAGGCCCCACATGCTCTCCTGCACCCCAATCTCTTACCACAAGCTCCCTTCTGCACGCAACCACCCTCTCAGACCCTGCACCTCCTCCATTAATATCATGGAAGAGTGTAGCCCTTGACCACTTTCCAAATTCTTGGAATGGACCCCCATCAAAAACTATTGCCCATGCTGGTCTAGGGGCCTGGTCTTTCTCTCATTTGTCAGTGGAAATATTTAACTGTAATGGCTTTCTGTGAAAACTTTGCAAGGGATGGGGAGAAAGGGAAGACAGCCTGTGCAGTGTGTAACATTGAACAGACTAATCTTCAGTAAAGACTTGACCATAAAATACTGGAAATATTAATTGGCCTTCAATCTATTTTCTCAGCCCAATATTTAATTCATAAGCAAAATACGATATTTGTTTGAGCTTCCTTCAGGGCTTGAATATTTTTCTCCCTTTTTAGGCTGAAATTTTCAAAGTAATATAAGGAAATTTGGTGCCTAAATTTGACTGAAATTCAGTAGGAGTGGGGAGCCTAATTTCATTAGCCTGTTTCAGTGGTTCTCAAACCTTTTGGCCTATGGCCCACCCTGCTCAACATAAATCTTTCCGCTGACCACCAGCCAATCACCTATGATGAGTGCAAGAAGCAGTGGAGGTGCAAGATCTGGGCAGAAGAGAGGGCGCAGGAGCGGGCTGAGGGTAGGGATCTGGGCTGATAGGGGTCTAGGCCAGAAGGAAGGGGAGCGGCAGCACGCAGAATTGCTTACTCCCCCCACAAGCCGGATCCATCCCGCAAGGTTCAGGGTTCCCTTCCGCCTAGCATGGAGCCTGTGTGGGTGCTCTAGCCTTGAGGTGGAGGAATGGGGGGCTGGAGTGCCAGAGTGGGCTCCCAACAGCGAGGGCGGGGGGGACCTGAGTGCCAAGCCCACAGCCCACCTGCAAGATGGGACCAATAGTGATCCTTGGACTGCATTTTAAGAGCCGTCTATCTGCAAATCTAAGCTGTACACATAGGGGCTGTCCCACCTGAGCAAGGAGCACATTCCACATGGATTTGTGGGTTTCTTTTTTCTTTTCCATGCACTTGAAGTGATTCTTTGTGGATTTTTGGATTTCAGAGATACGTTTTCTTCAAAACTCCCAAAGAGGTTAAGCCCCCCGAGGATCTTCAGGATCTTGGAGTTCGGTTCTTACAGCCCTTTGTGAATTTGCTGTCCAAAGGCACATACTGGTGGATGAATACATTCATCAAGACTGCCCATAAGAAGCCAATAGACTTGAAAGCCATAGGAAAGCTGCCTATTGCCATGAGAGCTCTGACAAATTTCATTCGCCTTAATGAGGCTTTTGAAGCACAAAAGGTATGAGGGATAAAAAAGGAGTGGGATTGTCTATGGATGTTTCTGGGGTTTAAAACATCTTATTGCTTTTTTGATACTAACACTGTAAAGTCATAGAAAAATATAAAAGTGAAAACATAGTGGTGTAGGTATTTAGAGCCTGGTTTGCATAAATTCAAGCATGCAGCTGGGTGCCTAATGTGTATGTGCACTTTCTTCACTTATAGTGCCTGTGCTTGATTATGTCCAGATATTCATGAAAAGGGCTCTTTGCATGTGCAAATGTTTGGTGCAGGTTTGTGTGTACAATTTTGGAAATTGGGTGGTGGTTTGCACAACTCTGGATTATGCTTTTCGGAAGACTAATACCTCGCTTTGTAATAAGAACCTGACAACAGTTTAACTAGTCTTATAGGGACCTTTCTACACTAATTTTTATTGAGATCAGTGGGAGTTTTCCTGAAAAAGAGTTTGGGATTGACCCTGAAGTGAGCTACCTTGGTGGTCTTCATTTCAGACCATCTCATGCCTCTTATGTATGTGTGGTGTTCTAAGTAGTAAGGAGACTCCTTCCCCATTTGTCTGTAGCCTGTTTAAGGTCAACATTCCAGTTTTGAGCTCAATGGAGAGCAAGAACTGCTTCTCCCCTACTCCTATGGTATCCAATAAGGGCAAGGGACTAAGTCAATACACCCCATGTGCCAGTGGGAAAACTGAGAAGAATTCGACCTGTCTCTGACAGAAGACCTCATTGCTCTTTATAAAGCAATGTAACTTATGCCAGTTTCACTGTTCACTATGGGCAATTTGCACACATTTCCCCTGTATATTTTAACACAAAATGGCTTTTAATGTAATACTACATCACAGAACCATTGTGTTGATGTTCCTAAATCAAATTGGCATAAGTAGGTTTTGTGGCTACTCACCCTTCGTTCTCCTGTTTGTTTAGAGAAATTTTCCCTGTAATTTAGCAGAACATAGCTGCTTGAAAAATTTCCAATGGAAAGTTTTTTGTGGCTACTCACCCTTCGTTCTCCTGTTTGTTTAGAGAAATTTTCCCTGTAATTTAGCAGAACATAGCTGCTTGAAAAATTTCCAATGGAAAGTTTTGCAATCAAAAATGTTTGCTTTGATGAAATTGAAACTGCACTGAAATAAAATGACTTGAACAAAATTTTGTTTTGGGAAAACATCATAATGAAGCTTTCCATTTCATCCTTATCAAAATGCTGCTTATTACGCTTTCCTACATTTTTTTTTTTTTCAAAATGTGGTTGTCCAATTTTTTTGCATGTTTAGCAATTTTTACTAAAATTAAGAGGTCTGAATTGAAATGAAACCATTTTATTTGAAAATCATTTGTGGCAAACCGCATTTCATGGGACATTTTTTACATTTTATCCTTCAGAATGAAAATAAACTTTTTGGACTTTCCCATGAAACAGAACTGTGGTTTAGAGCCCTGCAAACTCAGATGTCTACTTACTGTATGCAGATACCTGCAGCTCATTTTTGCAGATATGGTTATGGATGCAGATACAAATTTTGTATCTGTGCAGGGCTCTATTGTGGTTCCCTCGCAGTTCAGTCGTGAGGATAGTGCTATCAAGTCAGTACTCTTGGGATTAGAACTTCATTTTTTAAATGTAAAATATCAATTGCATTTACTTGTTGTCATGTTTTATATACATTTTTTTTTTTTTAAATTCTGAACAGAACAAAAGGTCTCCATACCCACAAGGATCCAAGTCAATTTGGTGTGCTCTCTGCTGTGCATTTGGGAGACCACTAGTTCTCAGCAGCACTTTCCGTGTTCTGGCTGACTTGCTTGGGTTTGCTGGCCCACTCTGTATCTCTGGGATCGTTCACCATGTTGGAAAAGGAAATAACACCATCCGTCCGCAGGTACTACCTAGAATATCTTAACTGAGAGGCCGGAGGGGGGAGGGGAGAATATGGCCCATAAGAGTCTCCATCATGCTGCCTGCCTGCTTTGCGCTCCGAGCAGCTCAGGAAGAGGCTTTGTATGCTGCACCCACCCCTAGTAAAATGTTGCAGCTCCCATTGGCTAGAAACTGGCCAATCAGAGCTGCCTGTTTGTAGGACAGGCAGAGTATGAGGGTATGTCTACACTACCCCCTAGTTCGAACTAGGGGGGGTAATGTAGTCATACGGAGTTGCAAATGAAGCCCGGGAAAATCAAACGAGGTGGAACGAGGTGTACAGCTAGTTTGGATTAGGAAGCCTAATCCGAACTAACTAGTCCGTGCCGCGTGTAGCCGCGTGGCATGGGGTCCGACCTAGCCGGCATTTAAAAATGGCGCCGGCCGGCTTTATGCAAATGAAGCCCGGGAAATTCAAATCCCGGGCTTCATTTGCAACTCCATATGACTACATTACCCCCCCTAGTTCGAACTAGGGGGGTAGTGTAGACATACCCTGAAGTACTCCTCCCTCTCCAGGCTCACAGCATTCAGTCAGCTATGAATGGTCCCTACAATCAGTGAAGGGGCATGGAAGACAGTGACACTGGTTGAGGAACCAGCCGGGCTGCTGGCTGGGAGCTGCCCAAGTATCTCCTGGCCAGAGCCTGCCTTTGGCATCCAGTCCCTCCCACCCACTATTCCAGCATTTCCCAAACTATGGTCCGCAGCCCGTTACCGGGCCGCAGGAAAAAAAATACCGGGCCTCAACATGGTTGCCTGGGTATTCTGGGCTCCCCGGAGTGCCCACATGGCACCGGGTCTGCCAAGCCCTTGGCCAGCCTGGGCATAACCTGCAGCCCGATGTTCTGGCTCCCGGCAGAAGCATAGCTAGGGGAGGTCAGGAGCAGGGGGGGAGGGGAGGAGGAGGGGAGAGCCGGCCACCGGAAGCAGCACTGGACAGGCGAATCAGGGCTGGCTTTGGAGATTTGGGGTGGGGGTCAGCTGGCAGAAGCAGAGCTGGCCGGGGGGCAGGAGGCTGGCCAGGAGATTGGGAGGAGGAGTAGGGGAGAAGCAGCTGCTGGAAGCAGGGCTTGTCTGGGGCATGGGAGCTGGCTGGGAGAGATTGGGGGGGGCAGCGGAAGCAGGGCTGCCGGGGGAGGTGAGGTCAGGGGTAGGGAGCTGGCTGAGGAAGATGGAGGGCGGGGAGAGAAGCGGCAGCCGGAAGCAGGGCTGGACGCAGGCAGTGGGGCTGGCTAAGGGAGATTGGGAGGAGAAGTGGGGGAGAACTGGCTGTCTGGGAGGGGGTTGGGGGAAGTTTAAACTAGATGGGTTTATGAAGGGGATGGTTTGATGAGATAACGTGATCTTGGTAACTAACTGACCGTTCATTATCAGTGGGAAATAGGTCAATGGAGGGATGATAGGAGTTACTATAGAGAACTTTCTGGGTGTCTGGCTGGTGAGTCTTGCCCACATGCTCAGGGTTTAGCTGATCGCCATATTTGGGGTCGGGAAGGAATTTTCCTCCAGGGTAGATTGGCAGAGGCCCTGGAGGTTTTTTGCCTTCCTCTGTAGCATGGGGCACAGATCACAGCTGGAGGATTCTCTGCATCTTGGGGTCTTCAAAGTATTTGAAGGCTTCCATATCTGAGATATAGGTGAGAGGATTATTCTAGGAGAGGGTGGGTGAGATTCTGTGGCCTGCACTGTGCAGGGGGTCAGACTAGATGATCATAATGGTCCCTTCTGACCTTAAAGTCTATGAGTCTATAAGTGGGGCTGACCAGAGGCTCAGTGGGGGGAGTGGGACTGACTCGGCCATATGTAGATCTTGGGACGCTGTCCCCCACCCCCGCAAAGCACGAGTGAGTCCAGCCTGGGGATTGTATTGTGCCCCCCACACACACCCTCGAGTAGTTGTGAACTGGCTGGCTGGTAGACACACTCATGCAGCTTGAGCATATTTAGCAGCCAGGCAGTTTGAAACTACAAACTGATACATCTAGTAATAATGAAACGTACCTAATGAGAAAATACCAGACATTTTATATATCTGGTATTTTCTCAGTTTGTTTTTTACATGTTCATATTTTTGGGCTGCAAAAAACAGTACTGAAAAAAAAGGGTTCCAATTAAAGTAAAAAGTTTGGGAAACCCTGGTCTAACCAACTTTCTGTCTGTCTTACACTCCATTTATCCAATCCATATTCTTTAACTTGCTGGCAAGAATATTGTGGGTGACCATATCAAAAGCTTTTCTAAAGCTGGCACTGGGGGCTTTGGGAGGACCAGAAACAACTTATTTGAATATTCATAATTTGATTAATGAATATGCAGATGAATGTTACCAGTCCTCCAAAAGTTTGTGAATGGATTTACTGGTCCCCGTGTCAAAAAATTTGGGAACCCCTGCACTATTCCTTTCCTGCACTCCTACGCCATGTAACCCAAACCGTCTGCACCCCTACTCCTATTCCAATAAACCCTCCAAACCATGCACCTCAATTCCCTGCTCCCAAGTCACAACCCAAATCCCTGCACCCCCCCCCCTCCTTCACTCCTGCCCCAGGTCACAATCCCCTCCTTCACCCAAGGTCCCTCCTGCATGCCAATCCCTTACCCCAAGGTCTCTTCTGCACCCAACCTCCATCCCAAACCCCACACCTCCATTAATATGAAAGAATGCAGCCCTTGACCATTTTCCAAATTCTTTGAGTGCCCCCCATTACAATTTATTTCCCACTCCTGATTAAGTGCCTAATCCAAAAACTACTGAAATAAATTGGAATATCTCTGTTGACATCAATGGGCTTTGGACTAGGCCCTAAGTGACAATATGTCGGTTGGCTTCTGACATATACAGAAAACTACTATGAAGTGAATTTTTAGTTACTCATTTGGAATTACTTTTCATTATTTATTGCCATTATTTATACATTTATAGTGCCAAAAATGTACTGGGTACTCTCCACACACATAAGAAGTCAAGGCCTTAATTCAGGAAAACATCCCTATTCATGACTGTGTTTAAGCATATTCATAAGTCCCACTGAAGGAGTTAAGTGTATGCTTGAAGTTAAGCATTTAACTACGTGCTTTCCCTAACTGGAGTCTCTATGCCTGCCTGGAAGAGCTGATGCTCCAAAAGGGAGAAGTTTATTTTTAAGGATTAGGTCCAACTTTCAGTTTCTGATAATGTGAGCTGTTTTAGAGGACTGAAACAGCAGCCGACTTTTATCATAAAAGTAAAGGCCAGGGTAATTGAGCTATGACAAAGAGTTTCCATCAGAGTCTTGAGGGAGCTCATCTTTAAAAGGTCAGCCATAAGAAACTTAGAGGATGCTATCCAAGGGAATAATAGCCAAGAAAAAAATACTTTCTTCTTGGCTATTCTCAGGAACAAAAGCACAAAAAGCATTTTCTCATTTACAGAGTCAAGCTGGGTTGGTACCATTCCTAGGACAGAATCATTTTTTTTTCTTGTAAGAGCCTGATTTAAATCCCATTGACTTTAATGCACTTTGGATCAGGTCCGAAAGTAAGTTTTAAAATGTGTTGGAGGAGGACATTTTTTGACAACAATTTTAAACTTAGAAACATTCATGTATTTAACAATATTCCTTTGTCTCATGGACCTTATCCCAATATTTGGGAATAATACAAACTGAATCAGTGGAAAGCAGTAAAATAGTAGCCATTGCAAATGAAAATAATGGACTCTTTAAAGCAAATATTGATATTACTGCAAATTGAGAATCATCTGCTTGGAGTGAAGGCACTTACTCATTCTACTCTAGTTTACTTTTTCTAACTAGGGATGTTAAATTTCATTTAATCAGCTAATCGAGTAGTCAATGGAATTTCCATCGACTACTTGATTAATTGATGAGTGGGGAGGGGGATCTGCAGAGCTGCAGCGGGGTTAGCACCCACCTGGCTCTTATTACATTTAAAAGGCAGAGGTGTAGCAGGGGACTGGATGCAAACCAGGAATCAGCTGTCAAGGCTCATGCTTGCTTTCAGACGCTGCACCTCTGCTTTAAAAGTATTTAAAAGGCAGAGGCACAGTGGGGAACCAGGCATGAGCCGGGACAGCTGATTTCCAGCTCGCGCCCTGCGAGATAATGCTGGGGTGGGCAACCGGCTTTTAAGCCAGCTCCCCCCAGCACTGAATCACGCTCCCCCTCCCCCTTGCTGCCTCGGAGAGGAAAGGCGGGGGGAGGGAAGTGACTAGTTGAGTAGTCACTCAACTAGCTAGGGTTGCCAGGTGTCTGGTTTTGAACTGGACAGTCCAGTATTTGAGCTTGTGATGTAATGTCAAGTGTGTCCGGTATTTTTGGTGAAACCATCTGGCAACCCTACAACTAGCTGCTTACATACCTGCTTCTAACAGGTTTCAACTAATGATCCTGCTCACTAGAAATCTCAACACTGGCACTGATAAACTCTGAATGAAATCCAATCCTGGATATCTTGGTATCTTGATGTCTTGGCATGATCACTGAGTGCAAGGGCCAATGTTCCCTCTAATTTTTTGCTATCCATGTGTAGAATAAATTATTTGTGCACTGATGCATATCCAAATGTGCACCACCAGAAGAAACATATGCTGCTGGCTGTGAGTACTCTGCTAATTAGCTGAGCAGCATTTGAATTTCTCCTGGGGGAGTGGCCGCCCAAGTGCTCAGCTTACAGGGTACACTGCTCAGGACTGTTCTAAATTATGCCAGTTAGGAATCATTGGAATGCAATGCTCTCTGGCCATGCCCCCTTCTCTGTCCAGTGGAAAGGGAAGTGCAAAATGTGAGGGAGTGGCATACAACTGGCTATGCTAGCTTTATTCCAGCTGGGGATTCCCTCACTGTGTGGGTATGTCCATTTAAGGTAGTTTTAAAGCCCCTTTTTGCCACTGTACATAAATCAAGACCTAGCATGAGACTTTTAATGTGGTGGTAGTGAAATAAGGGGGAATTATTGAGAATCTTTCTCCAAAAATGTAGTGAACAGAATTAAACACGTTTGTTTTGCAAAAGCATATGGAGTTTTCAACATCAACAATCAAGAGCATAGATACCTTTTTGGGAGACAAGAGAGGAACTAGAATTTTTTTAAAAAAAACCTCTATTGTGTTTACACTGATTATTGTAGTATGGACAGTGTTTCCTGATAACGATCCTTTTCAGTCCAGGAGGGGTATAATCTTCTGCAGGTCTCAGCTGCTTTGAAGTTTCTATCTTTCCCTGAGTAACTGCAGGCTCTTAGTAACAGACTCTGGCTCCTTTCTTCCGTTCCTGAGAAGTGTCTTAGCATATCCTAAACTCATAACTCCAGTCATCTGAAGAAGTGGGCTGTGCCCATGAAAGCTCACAATACCATCTACATGTTTTGTTAGTCTATAAAGTACTACCAGACCATTTGTTGTTGTTTGTTTTTTAAGTTTATCCTGTACAGACTAACGCGGCTACCCCGTGAAGCTTCAGTAAACAGGGTTTCGTCTCACCTGTCTGCTTCTGCCATGCTTTCTACAGCCAGACTGGTTGATTGTTTCCCTTCTATTTCTTGTGAAGGACATTGATCCTTTTTCTCTCACTGTATGCACAAGAATGCCTGCTCCCCTCTTTCTTGAGAAACCTGGATTAGGCCCAGACAGCTGCCGCTTTTTTGGAACTGACTCCCAGAACTTTCTGTTTGGTTCATCTCTTCTTCCCTCCCCATCCATGAATTCTGTGTTGTCTTTTCACAAAGGGAGGAGGTTTTCATTGTGGAACCCGTGGTTCTCTGGCTGTCCTTTTGCAGCATCTCACTCCCACCCCCTCATCAAAGAGCTTTAGTTGCTCTTTTGCCTTGTCAGAGTTTTGAATGAGAGGGGGTAATTTAAGCAGAATATGAAGAAATTCGTTTTCTGGTTTAATTGACAGTTCAGGTATACCCCATCTAGTCCATAGTTCACTTTTTGTCTGTCTATTATATATTTTGAAGTTTGTGGATTTGTTTGTGCAAAATAGTCATATTTTGGGATTACTTACAGATACCAAATTTTGTATAAACAATCCTTCCACTTTTATTAGCTGAATGCACTACTTTTTACACCAGAATATCCTGGGTGAAAGGTTTAAATAATTATTTTTGTTTTTCATCAGAAAAAAAATCATGACTATTATGATTTGATTGTAATTTTGTGAATGCTAGTTGCTTAGTCAACTGTCATTTTAGTGCAAATAAAATTTTTACTGTTACAAATCACACGATAATTCAAATTAGTTACAGAAAGAATAGTGGAAGCTTTATGAGTTTCTGATTCAAATTTACTATGTATGGTAATTACTGAATAAAATGAATAATGTTTGAAGTTGAAATTTTACACATTTAAAACTGTTCCTTTACTTCCCTTTTGCACGCACATTAATACTAAATTCTATTACATATATTTAATTTCTTGAACTTTCCTATAAGTGTAATCTATGCATAATAACTTTGCCCAATCAACAACAGGCCTCACCTGCTAGTTATTAATAAAAGTGGAACCAAAGCTTGTTTTCTCAAACTTAGAGCTTCTTTTATTTGTTAATGCAATCATTAAACTTTTTTGGGTGGTTGGGGGTTAGAGCCTGGCTTTCACATAACTTTGCTGCCAATATTGTAATTAGACTTCAACTGTGAAAATTGCTTTCAACTCTTGCAAAATAACAAGAAATGTCTTGCTAACAGATGCCTACGTTTCTAATTCAAGCTGCACGTAAAGAAGCCAATATACTTAAAGAAACCTGTGTGTGCCTAGATCTGTTCTGAAAAAGCTTTTATATGTGATTGTCCTTGCAATAGGAACAGAGCTGGCACTAGGCATAAGAAGACAAAGCAACTGATTAGGACCGTAAGCAGCTCAAGGGAACCCCTCTATTCGCTTTTCAGTAAAAGAGCTTGCCTATTTTAGTACTGGGGGAAGGATGCCCCAATAGGCTAGCACTGAATAGGAAACATCTTTATTTGTGATGAGTCACAGGATAAATACTCTTATTAATAATTTTGCTTCTGGGAGTGTTGTAGCAGTTGGAAAATAAAGATCTTCATAAGAATGTCTTTTAAAAGGTATTGCCATAAAGAGGGAGGGGCAGATTCTGATCTCAGTTTCAACAGGACAGATTTAGATTACCTCTAGGAGAAGTCAATAGGTCTGATTCTCTATTGGCTTGGAATGACTCCACATATATGCTGAGGAAACTGATCAATATTTGGCCCAATCTGTAATACAAAACTTCAATTACAAACCCAACAACTCTAGCAACTGTTCAGGGTTGATACGTTCAAAAATTAAGTATGCAGGGTATTTGGGAGAAGTTAGAGGCTATAGTTAAGGTTTTGAATTATCCTGTGAGTGATACAAAAACCTGCAACACACCAGTATCTCATGAAGGCAGAAAGAAGCTCTCTGTAGTGATGCATAGTCTTCCATTATCAGTTGAAATAAACTGTATGTGCATTAGAGTGCAGCTACAAGATGCTCCATAACTTGACATTTCTTTGCTTTAAAGAACTAGCACTGTGTAAAAAAAAAACTTAACCATTGCTAATCATCTCTTTCAAACAAAATTTTCCTGTATAAAATTGTGTATAATATGCCTGTTGAAAACCTTAGACTCTGACATGGACACTTAATATTCTTACCAGACTATCCACAATTCTCCCTATATAAATTTTACTATAAACAAATTGTAAGAGCAATCAGAAGATACTAATCCTAGGGAAGCTTTAAGGTAAGCAGCTGTATTTGCTGTATCTCTTAAGCTCTCAGAAAGAGAGACTGAATATCTGTGATCTCAGATCATATGGATATTACAGGCAGTATAAGAAGTACGTTTGGCAGTTACAGGTCTGTAATTTTATAAATTCTATTAGGCTTTTCATGTTTGTTTGTAACTCTAGTATCAGAACATAAGAACAGCCATATTGGGTCAGACCAATGGCCAGTCTAGTCCAGTATCCTGTCTGCCGACAGTGGCCAATAGTATATACCCCAGAGCGAGGGAAAACAACAGGTAATCCTCACGTGATCCCTCCCCGGTCACCCATTTCCAGACAAAAGTATTTACTGCACCTCCTGGAATGTTCTTGTGATATTCAGCTTCTATGTACCTCAGTCATCTAGCATTGAAGAAAAGAGCCTGATGATGTGACAACCTGTTTGGTTTGATTCTTCCACTCTGAGTTAACATTAATAATCATAGATAAAGTAACAAAAGCATATAATACAGTAAAATCACAAAAACATGAAAAAATCCTAAAAGTTATGTCTAGATACAGCAAAGTGCGGTGCACTTTGGTACTAATCCAACAAAGCACTTACGCATGTGCTTAAATTTAAGTCAGTGGAACTTAATTTGCCTAAGTGCTTTGCTGGATCAGGGCCGTAGCATTCAGCATATTTCTGGATGGAGTCCATTGATATCCGAAACTCCCTATGTTTAGCCTGGGGTCCTCTTTTGTTTTTTAAACATGATTGTGGGTTAGTATTCCAAGGATGCTGTGAAGGCCATAAGTGATTTTAAGTAGTTGTATTTCAATAGGTGCATTTACAGGGTTATGTAATGCCCCTTTGGAAAACAAAAACCCAGATTCTCTGTTGGTGTAACTCCAGAAGCAGAGATCCATTGAGTTACATCAGCAGAGAATTTGGCTGAGTGCCTAAAAAGAAAATTCTGCATGGCAGAAAAGCTGCCAAAATTCTACCAGATTCTGCCCATATACAAACATGGATCACATTACAGGCAGTCCCCGGGTTACGTACAAGATAGGGATTGTAGGTTTGTTCTTAAGTTGAATTTGTATGTAAGTTGGAACTGGTACATATTGTAGGGGAAACTCTAGCCAAACATTTCTCCAGAGCTCAGTTTTATTCTCCCACACCTCACTTCCCTCAGTCCTTTATTCTCAAGCTGAGGTGTCTGCTGAGAAAAGCCACTCCGCGTCTCCCTGGTCTGCTGGGGGGGAGCGGGCGCTAGCTTCGCGTCTCCCTGATCTGCTGGGGGGAAGCAGCTAGTACGGGGTTGCCTCAACCCGTTTGTAAGTAGGGATCCGATGTAAGGACTGCCTGTATACAGATGTGACTAGGGAGAAGCTTGGAGAGCCATACTTCAGAAACACCGAGTTTATTGTTAATCTGACCTCTTGAGGGGATTTTTTTTGGGGGGGGAGGCATAGATTTCAGCATCTTTTGTTAATTCAAGATACCTCATTTAGCTTTCAAAGAACACAATAGTCTCCTTCTAGTTTTTCATCTGGAATACATCGCCCTTCTGCCTAACAGGGAATACTGCTATATGAAGCATATGCATATTTGTGATTAGAAATCATCACAGTCTAAAAGATGATAAAGTCACACTGGGTCAACAATGTGTGATAGTATAAATACAGGGCTGCAAGAGAGACCTGTGAGATCAGTAACATACATCTTGTTGATAAACATTCAACTCCATAAAATATCTATGGGGATTTTAAAAGGAATACATGGGATTAGTCCCATGACTGTTTCATGTAAGTGGCAGTACTATCTTGATATAAAGGACCAGCTATCGTTAACATTCACAAACTTTTAATTAGATTTTCACTTACTGTCTACAGTGTGTATGGCTAGGGAAAAGAAAAAATAGAGAAGACTCGTGCTTAACATTTCATAACCCTCTAATTAAAGAATTCCAATAAAACTTCAATCTTTTAAAACAGAATCGAAGACTGACCTTTCTTTTATACATTTAGAAAACCAAAACAATTTTGTTCTAGTTCTTTGATTAGAGGATTTTGAAATTTGAAATGAAAGGTCAGTCTTAGCATCTAACTGCTTTAAAGATTTATTTTCAATATAAATGCACATATGTGTCAAATTAGTGCTTAATACAAATCCGCACTGCACCAAAATCTCTATTTGGTAAACTGTTCTATTTCTTGAAAGCCAGAACAAATATTACCAAGAAGTATATGTAAGATGCCACTAATAGTGCAACCCTCCAGAGCGAAATTGCACTCTTTGATGTACTTTAGCACAAGCTGCAAGCTTTATATCTCACTATTGCACTGAGACATAGTGTCTTCTTGCCACCATTTTAGGATCTTTGTCAAGAGTTATGCCCTAAAGTATAGATCTGTAAGTTGGTGTTACTTTGCTCTGTTGATAGGACTTTTTTAGTGTTACAGAGATGTAAAGCCACCTTAATTTTATGTGAGATTAAAAAGAGGTGTGCAATCAAGTATTGCTCAGATAATATCTCAGTCTCCTGGGAAAGGGGTAACTGGATGGAATGATTTTCACTGGTGCAAACAAATCTTTCAAATCACCACTGTAAATGATACCATTTTTTCTAGAAGAAAATTTGCTTGCTCTGCAAAGCAACCTAACATTGCAGTAATACAATACTTCAGTTTCCATTTTTCACCAGAAACTTTTTGTCAAGACATTCTCTAAGAAAATTTATACCAGCATTTTCTTTACATTACAATATTTGGTGGGGGAGTTACGTTCAGTAATAAACATCTGTTGACAGAGCATATAGAGCTAGATGCTCGCTACAGGAACTCAAGTGGTCACTTTTGCACAATCTGTGCAGTGCATTTTGGGACCAGCACCAATTTCTCTATTGGTGGTAGCCTTCATTCTTCCTTTGTCATTTATTTTGAGTGTTAATTTGGGATGGACTGGAGGGGAGGAAAAGTTAAAGGTAGAATGGAGTGTGATATTCTCAAAGCCACACACAAACAAAATTTAATTTTGGGTTTCGTTATCAACTCATAACACAGCCTAGGTTTCATCAGAAGATTAACTAATGTTCATTAAGCTTTTAACCAAATATGGGGCCATTTTGTTGTTGTTATATCCAAAATGTAGAAATTACATTTGACTGAGGATCATGTTCAGGATTGGGGTTGTTTGAAAATGATCTGATGTGAACCCATGAGAAAAGGAAGCAAAGAACATGTTCTCACTGTGAGTTGGCTTAAACTTTTGTCAGTGCTTCTTTGAACTCAATCACCCTCCTCACTTTAGTTGTAAACTCAGTTCGGATTCAGATTGTCAGCACTTACATATAAAATGACCAGCGTTCTAACTCTCTCAACGTTTAAACTCTGGAGTCGGTGGAATCAGACCCTTTATGTTTTATTCTTCACTCGGATAAAAGATGTCCTAAAAAAATACAGAAGATGGTACAGCACAGGGTTCACATAAGAGCATGAGAATAGCCATACTGAGTCGACCAAAGGTCCATCTAGCCCAGAAGCCTGTCTTCTGACAGTGGCCAATGCCAGATGCCCCAGAGGGAGTGAACAAAACAGGGAATCATCAAGTGATACCTCCCCTGTCACCCATTTCCAGCTTTTGATAAACAGAGACTAGAGACTAGAGACAACGTTCCTGCCCATCCTGGCTAATAGCAGTTGGTGGACCTATCCTTTGTGAATATATATATATATATATATATATATATATACATATACACATACAGGCAGTCCCCGACTTACGCGGATCCGACTTATGTCGGATCCGCACTTACGAATGGGGCTTTTCTTGCCCCGGAGCTCACGGGCGGCGGGACCGCCCAGAGCGCAGCGGTCTCGCCACCGCGTCCTCTGGGGTGAGAAAAGCTGCTCTGGGTCTCCCTGGTGTGCTGGGGGGGACCCCCCAGCACAGCAGGGAGACCCGAGCAAAGCCGCACAGGCGGCGGGACCCCGCTGCCTGTGCGGCTTTGCTCCTTTGCCCCGGAGCAAAGCCGCAGAGGCGGGGGACCCCGCCGCCTGTGCGGCTTTGCTCGGGTCTCCCTGCTGTGCTGGGGGGGACTCCCCCAGCACAGCAGGGAGACAGGAGCAAAGCCGCAGAGGCGGCGGGACCTCTGCGCCTCCTCGGCATTGCTCGGGTCTCCCTGGTCTGCTGGGGGGGGGAAGGGGCGCAGCTAGTGCGCCGCCCCCCTCCCCCGCAGCAGACCAGGCTTTTGTTGCGGGATGCCAGGGGTAGAGCAGGTGGGGTGCTGCCGGGTTGGTTCTGCGGGGACCTACCTGGCAGTGCCCCAGCTGTTCTGTCCCAGGAGTCCAGATTCAGCCGCTGTTGAAACTGATCA
The DNA here is from genome assembly GCF_052426305.1 of Pelodiscus sinensis. Lineage (NCBI taxonomy): Eukaryota > Metazoa > Chordata > Testudines > Trionychidae > Pelodiscus > Pelodiscus sinensis. The sequence goes on along the minus strand of NC_143056.1, from coordinate 112,816,888 downwards.
GCGGCTGATTCCAGGAAGCCGGGGGCAGAGCAACTCTGCCTAGGGCTTCCTGTAGTCAGCCGCTGATCAGTTTCAGCAGCGGCTGAATCTGGAGCCAGTTCCGACTTACATACAAATTCAACTTAAGAACAAACCTATAGTCCCTATCTTGTACGTAACCCGGGGACTGCCTGTAGTTCTCTTTTAAACCCTGTTAAATACCTGGCTTCATAGTATCCTCTGGCAAGGAGATGGACAGGTTGCCTGTGATTTGTGTGAAGAAATACTCCCTCTTGTTTGTTTTAAACCTGCTACCTATTAATTTCATTTGGTGACCCCTAGTTCTTGTGTTATGGGGGCACGTAAATAATTTTTCCTTATTTACTTTCTCCATACCAGTCATGATTTTAAGGACTTCTATCATATCCCCTCCCCCACGCCTTAGTCTCCTCTTATCTAAACTGAAACGTCCCAGTTTTAACAGTCTCTTTTCACATGGCAGTTGTTCCAAACCCCACGTCATTTTTGTTGCCCTTTTCTGAAACTTCTCCAATATCAAAATACCTTTTTTCAGATGAGGTGACCACATCTGCATGCAGTATTCAAGATGTGAGCATACCATGGATTTATATAGCGGCAATATGGTATTCTCTGTCTTACTCTCTATCTCTTTTCAAATTATTCCTAACTTTGTTACAGACTTACTTGTTCACTCTGGCTATGTCTACACAGCAGCATTATTTCAGAATAACTGACATTGTTCCAAAATAACATAGCAGTTATTTCGACATAATGTCAAAACAGTGTTGAGCTAGGGGACGACTTACTCTGACTCTATAATCCTCATTGTACGAGGAGTAAAGGAAATCAGAGAAAGAGTGCTCTAACTCACACTTCCTGTTGTAGACAGCACCAAAAGCCGAAATAAGCTATTTCGACATAAGCTATGCAGTTGACGTAACTCAAGTTGCATAGCTTATTTCAGCTTTAGCCCTGCTGCATAGATGTGCCCTCTCAGAATAAACCAGAATTAGAAAACCTCTCCAGCAAAGCCACATTATCTCAAATAATAATTTGGAAACAATCTCTCCTCACTTTAGGTAACATTCACAGAAGATCAGCTTGATGCCTCACTTAGGTCCCACATTAGATCTTAAAATGTAAGCTGATGCATAGGCCTTCTGAATAAGTGAAATTTTGGCCTTTGTGCTTTACATAATTTCCATGGACAAAGCTAGTAGTAAGAATAGGGCAAAGCCCTTAATAATAACGCAAAGTAATTCAGTTCAGTTCAATATCAGGCTCCATGTCAAACGTGTCAGGGGATGTTTGTGTCTATAATTTTCTTAGTAGCCTCTCTGCATTTCCTGGAGTGAATGGATTTTTTCCTGTTTTATCCTTACTATATAATATCAGTATCTCATACCACCCTTTCACCATTATTCAGAAAGGCTCACTTCTCTGTGAACCTTTATGCAACATCTGGAAAAGGAAGAACTTTGGATTCTTGCATTTCCTACGTGTTTTGCGCTCTGGGTAGTTTCAGTGCTTATCCCATAAACTTGTGGTGGCAATAGATGTTGACAAAGGGTTCTGAGGTACTTTCCTCAGACTGGTAAATCCTACCTAGCTATGAGCCTTGAGGTTTGCAAGTCCTTATATAGAGTGCAGGAAGAAACACAAGACTTAGCATTCCCGTTTGAGTGTGAGCAGAGACTACACATGCACATATGTAAAGTTAAATCTAGGCATGGTCCTCTGTAGTAAATGGAAGAAGTTCTGCAGCCATCTGTATGCCAAATCCTTTATTTTCAAGAACACAAGGTTAAATGGGTTCTAGTTTGGGATAGAAAATGAGCAAGTCTGAGGAGACTTGGGTGTAAAAGCTCTTTTCAACATGTTAATGATGGATTTAGCCACATGTTCACCAACTCCCAAGTATTATTCTCGCTACTAGGCACAAATAATCTACACTGTATGCATAACACTCTGTACCTTCATTGTGTAGGGTGATGCTTTCCATGCCAAGCTGTGGGACTTGGGTGTTAATTTCCCTTCTATGGATTTTCACACGACTTTGAGTTTGCTGCTACAGTTCCCCCTCCAAAGAATTAGAATGGAACTCAGTTACTTAAAATACAAAGTTGTAACATCATAAATAATTTTGGACTTCAATTTATCCTGTCAGTATAGTGTCTGTGTGTGTTGGCACTACCTTAGAATAATGTGAAATCTATAAAATTATGGATAATTAAAAAACTATATCCCATTTACCATAATTTCATAACTATAATTGATGGGTATGTAGCATGATAGTTCAAAAAAATTTCTACTTGGCATGTGTTCAGCAAAACAAGTATCCCCAAACATTTTCTGTGTCCTAGTGATATGACCTTGGAGATGCCATCTGGTTGAACACACTTTCAGTGGGATTTATTCTTGATATGGATTAAAAAGCAAAATTAGAACCATTTCATGCAATTTCCTTATCTGTTCTCTAGCTTAGCTACTAAAGCATTTTGACAATTGAAGTGAAGAACTGATGCCATTATTCTTTTATTGCCCTTAACTTTGGCATCATCCTTTCCCCACTATTCAAAGTGATACTATCAAGTATCAAATGAACTGGGAAGGTTAAGCACACACATTAAGGTACTAAAACACGTGACTAACTTTAGGCATGTGAGTGGTTCCTGTGATTTCAATAGGAGTAATTCAATGTTTAAATTTGGGTCTGTGCTAAAGTACCTTGATGAATTGGGACCTGCAAATTGTTTCTAAAAATGCTTAATACAGTTTATCAGCAAAGTAGTTAACCTGTCATGAATTCTGTTAGCTCACTGTTCATTGATACAGCTCTCCATTCTATGGAAACAGCCATTTCCAATCTAACAGGGCTATCAATTGGCTTGGCTTTCTCACTGAAGTCAAAGATTTTATGGCCGATACATGCAATCTATAATAACATATGAATAATTGAATGAAGTGGCTCTAATATTGGTTGAACCCCATTATGAGCTAAGGTAAACCTTGTCCAAAGTGGTCTGTATTTTTGTCACAGAGATTTGACTCTATAGCAATCAATCAAAATAATGCATTTCTGCTAGATTAGAAGTCTGTTGATTTTAATACTTGTGTCTCTTGAATGATGATAAATGGCCTAATATTTCTTTTGCTGGAGCAACAGAAATTGTTCTTCTGACATTCGTTTTTATTGTGGAAAATGGTTTGTGGTTGTATGGGATTTTTTTCAGGAGCTTGGGACTTCTCAGTAAATATTCCAGGCTCTTGTGAATAGTCCACTACTATATTCCATAAGTACTCTGTGACTTCAGTGGAACTATTCATGTGACAAGTAAGGAAATGGAGGGCAAAGCTTTTTGTTACTTGTGGAAAATTGAGCTCAGCCTCAGTATGAATCTCAATACTCTGTAGTCCATGAATACCCTCTGTAAGATATGTCATGTCACTAGGAGACAGAATGGCTAAGAGTTCTTCACTCATTCAAATCCAGCCTAGGTCAGTGCTAAGTGAAAGTCCTTGCCATCTGATAGCTGTTGAGCTTGGCCAATGTTTAATGAATTATTTGGCCTCAGTCCAATTCCCAGTGCACAGGTGTCCACAGTACAAAAAGGCAATGGACATTTGGTACAGATTAGTCACTTCATTGACAGTTGCAGCAGAGATGCCAAGAATGGTATGTGGCCAGAGGCTGAACTATCTTCTTACCATGGTAAGGAGTTCTGTGGAGTGAAAGTTGAAGATTGCTGGCAGGGGACTGTGTTAGGAAGTTTGCCCTGCCATTGCATGAAACAGAAGATTTGCTACTGATTATCCTCAGCGCTAGAAACTCTCTCGCACACAATTTCTGGATATTGGCCCTTAGTCTGCAAGATAACTGAGCATGTGCCTAATTTTAAGCTTTAGAATAGGCCTGCTTAAGTCAGTTAAATTACTCATGTTTCAGTACCTTGCTGAAACATTGCCTGTTTAAAAAGTAAGAATATAAGAGCCATATACTGGTGTCAGCCAACGGTCAGGGCAGTGAGTGGTGTGTGTGTGTGTGTATACTATACACCCGAGACTTCAACTGCTGAGACCGGGGTCCCTTGCAGTGGGCAAACTGGAAGAGGTTGATGGGCACCCCAATAAGTGTACAGGAAGAGCTTATTACACTTCAGATTTTAGCTGCTAGAATCTGTGATTCCTTCGCAGCGGGCAGCCTCGGGGAGGCTGAGAAGTGCCCCAACGGATTTTGCCACCTGGGTGTGACACAAATCCAAACGCCCAAGCTCTTCCTATACTGTCCCTAAATGACCGGCTGAAGTTCTTTTTAAATTGTGCCTGGTACTGTTACAGCAACTGACGGAGTCAGGTTAAAACTTAAACATTTACAGGTTTATTGAGGAAGCTTATAAATCATATGGTTGCAATGGCTATTGTTCTATTTCTTAACCGCTGACATATATATATATATATATAAAGAGAGAGAGAGAGAGTTACGAAGAAGATAAAGATAGAAAATAATGGTACCAAATGACAGCTTAATCTTTAAAGAGCTCTATTCTATGCATGCACTATAACAAAAGACACATACAGGTACAATTTTTACCCCCTTCTGCGTCACTCGATCCCAGCGTGTCAGGCCAGGATCGGTCCCTCAATTCCTCCGAAAGACGAAAATACGAGGTGGGCGTCCCCGTGGAACCTTGGGAGGTCAAACACCTAACCCGACCAGCAGGTAGAGGGCAGATTGACACTCAAAAGAGAGTGTGCTGCTGTACCACCTTATATACCCGTTGGGTCACGTATTTTCTCTTTCTTATCTGTAATGCCAAATGGTGCTGGTCTGTCTTTTGTGAGACCAGCTCTTACAAGGGAGTTGTGAACTTAATTTACTCTTGTAAGAGAGAGTTGAGAGGATTAAATTGGAAGTACTGGACATTCTTTTTCTCAGTGGGAATTTCCTCTCCCAGGGACTGTGTGTGTTCGAATCAACATGGGTGCCAGCCGGACACTTCTTGCAGCCTCGAGCTCAGTTTATTTCCTTAATCGTTTCTCAGAGTCAGAGAAACTCGCATATCCTGGTCTCGCATCAAAGCAGATCAAAGCTTAATGGCTATGCTGATTTTCTTATTGTTCCTACTCTGTATACAGACATCTCAGAGGGCAAGCAAGATTGTTTGAGATGGGGGGGGCTGTCTGGCTACAACTGGGTCAGAACAATGGTCCATCTAGCCCAGTATCCTGTCTCTGATAGTGGCTAGTTATAGAGCAGTGGTCTCCAACCTTTTTACACCCAAGATCACTTTTTAAGTCTCAGAACAGGTGAAGATCTACTGCCCCACCCCTTTCTTGAAGCCCCGCCCTCTCTATTCTCCTGTCCATCACTTGCTATCCCCAGCCCTTATACACTCTGTTAAACAGTTTGTTTTTAATTCATGCTATTTAAATGTCAAATGAAGCATTTACAATTATACATTTTGTTCTCTGCTATTTTGTAAATCTAAAATCAAGTATTGATCATTATATATTTTTTCTTCCAATAACGAAGTCTGTGTGACACCTGTGACTGAACAGTATCTGCCAGTGTCTTGAAGTCTGGGTTGTAGTCTGAGATTGCTAGTCGTATACAGTCCATCAGATGGGCCTCTGTGATCCTGCACTCAGCCTGGGAAGCTTGCTCCAGCACAGCTGGAGCTAGACGCAGCCTCCCTGGGCTGAGCGCAGGGCAGCCAGGCTGGAGGGAAGAGAAGTGGCTGCCCGGCCAGCTGGCCATGGTGCTCAGCCAGGGTGCACCAAGCTCCACGTGGGCAGGCGCAGAGGAGAAGCCGCCGATCAGCTGGAGCACGGGGCAGCCACTTTCAGCTGAAAGCCACAGTCAGCTTGCTGGGGTGTTTCAGCCCTCCCGACCTCCCAGCTCCCACCATTCCTCGCAGCTACTCACCTGTGTTGTTGCTCGGTGAGTAGCTGCTCCTCAAATGAGGAAATCTAATGTAAATGTACTGTGCAGGCATGCAGTTCAGAGAGGGCTCAAGAGCTACTCTTAGAGCCCCTGAGATCTACTGGTAGATCGTGATCTACTCGTTGGTGACCATGGTTATAGCGGCTTCCTTATTCACATTCTCCATTCCATTAATGATTGTAGAGCCTTCTATCATATCCCCATTCAGTCATCTTTTGTCTAAACTGAACAGACCCTCTTGTCTTTTTTTTTTTTTATTCTTTCATCATATGGAAGCTGTTTATTTTCTGTGCAGGGAAGGGCAACATTTCCAATTCTAGATATCTTCGTTGACATGTGATCAGAATTGCAATATTCAAGGTGTAGCCATATTATGGATTTATATAGTGGTGGTATAATATTTTCTGTTCTAGTATCTATCCATTTCTAGTCTATTAGCTTTTTTTCATTGCTGTGGATGTTTTCAGGGAACTATCCAAGATGACTCCAAGATTTTTCCTGAGTGGTAAAAGCTAATTTAGATCCCATTATTGTGTCTGTGGTGTTGGGATTATTTTTGCAATATGCATAATTTTGCATTTTTAATATTGAATGTCAGCTGCCATTTTGTCACCCAGTTTAGTGAGATCCAGTCCCCAGTTGTTAATAAACCTAAAACCTTTCTCCCTACACCATTGCCTCAGCCATGCATTAAGATCCTGAAGTTCTGCCTACCTTCTTTCCCCTTTATGTGGAACCTGCAGCATTTGAATGTTACCAGAGAGCTGCTGGCCTTTAATTTGTTATCTAGCAGCCTAAATTTGCCCTCCAGGATCCTACCTTTTCCTATATCATGTGAGATATGCAACCTTTAGTTTTGGCAGTCAATTTATCACATGGTTTACCCAGTTATCACAAACCCAACTATCTATATTTCTAATAATTTTAAAACTCCCCTTATTGTTAACTAGCTCTTGTTAATAATGCGGGTTCCCTCCCAAGCAGAAAGAGGAAACCACGACATCATCTGGAAGGAAGGTCCCAGCTACAGGATTGATTCCCTCTATGCCAGTTTGATGTTCTCCTTTCCCAAGACTTTCATCCAATTTGACAGTACATTGGCTGTCAGACTGAGGGTGAGACCGTTCTGTTGTGTCTCTGAAAGACACACAACTGTGACTCAGCTATGTACATCTCTGTGTCCTCCATTTCAGCCACTTTGGCTTCAAGAACCTGTATAGCTATTTGAGGACCATGATCTGCTTTCATTATATGCATATACCACCTGTCCACAAGGCAAGCAATCGAACATGCTTTTTTGGTGCAATAAACTGGATAGGCCTCACTCTGCTTCTAGACATCTGCCTGAATTATTTTCCTCTTGGAGCATTTTTATTTGGGGGGGGGGGAGAAGGGTGCTTGTTTGTCTGTTGGGTTGGTGAGGGATTATTGGCCTCAGATCACAGCATATTTGTTAGGTGTATATTCTTTGTGCATTCCCTCTCTAAACCCCTTACAAAGCTTCCCTGTTTGCTAGCTTCTCTGGCTGCTTAGGTGCTGGTTTCTTAACTCTGTTCTCTCTGTTAGTTTCAATGGATTCCTCAGAAGTTTAGGGGTATCTATGGATTTCTGATATTCCAACAAATTCTGCTGGATATAATTTTTAGGTTAAATAAAAATAGCTAATTCTTGTGATTGCAAAGCTAGACATCACAGTCTGATGCAAAACACCACTGTCTTCCTGAGTCATGAGACTGACAGTATTGGGTCAGCTTTGAAACAACTTCCCAACACATAAATTGAACTATTCAGACATGAGTTGTACAAAACTAAGCATGATTGAAAAAAATCCAATTAAATCTGTTTTCTAACTTTCTTTTCATTACAGATTAAAATTCTTGGTGTCTTCTTTATTTCCTCTCAAGAATTCCTAGCCAATGCTTATGTTTTGGCAGTCCTCCTGTTTTTTGCCCTTCTTTTGCAAAGGACAATTCTCCAGGCATCATACTATGTCGCCATCGAAACGGGAATTAACTTGAGAGGAGCAATTCAGGTACCCAGAATGCTAATAAGTAACATGTCTGCATGGGGAAAAGTCTTAATATACGGATGGGCTTTGCAATGTGCCTCAAAGGTCAAGAAATTCAAAGGTTTTTTTTTGTTTGTTTGTTTGTTTTTTTATTAATTGGGGAAGTAAATTCCGAAGTTGGTGCCAAACAGAACCTGTAAAAGATACAACAACAGAATGTAAAGGGCCCATCAAATTTTTACCTGAATTTTTGTCCGCAGAGAAATTTTTAAAACATTACAGATTTACTCTAAAAATACTCACTGAGAGTAGTCAGACCTATGCTATGTTCTGGAATAGACCTATGATTTGGTGGTGAATTAAAAAAATCCTCACATGAATTCAGCATGTTGACTGAGAATAGTATACACAAGCCATAATAACGTTATGCTCTTTCAAGAATTCCATAGTTGAACATATTGATTTTAAATGATAAGTAACATGTAAACTGATCATTTCTAGATAGTAAGGTTGAATGTGCCTTAGAGGGATATAGATTTTAAAGCTTACCAGAGCGCTTCTAAAAACTGATTATATAAACAATGAATTATTTAAAGTATCCCTTAAATGTGTATGGAACTTAAGGACAGATTCTTCTACCACCATCTCATTTTGTTGTGTTTTATTGCAAAAAATAGTGCCATTAAAATCAGTAGGACAGCTTCAAAATACATTACTAATCAACATGAATGATGATGGCAGAACTAGGCCCATACATATTATATAACAGTAAACACTGCATCAGAATGACTTTATTTGCTACACATTGTTCCACAGTTAGGAAAACTCTAGCAGTAAATGGAATAATGAAGTGTGATGTTATAAGGTAATGTTGCCAGATACACTGTTCAAAACATACCCTAAGGGCACGTCTAGACTACGCACGGCTTCCAAAAGAAGATATACAAATTCTAGTCGAATTTGCATATCTTCTTCCATTTTTTTTTTCCTGGAAGAGGCTTTTCTGATATTTGGCCCGTCTTCTACATGGGGCCAAATATTGGGGAGGGGGGGAAACCTCTTTCAAAAGCCCTCTTATTCCTCCTAAAAGGATGTTTACAGGGGGGCTTTTGAAAGAGGGTTTTTTTTCTGATATTTGGCCCCATGTAAACGGGCCAAATATCGAAAAATCCTCTTCTGGGGGGGAAAAAATGGAAGAAGATATGCAAATTTACATATCTTCTTTCGGAAGCTGCCCGTAAGAGATGGGAGGAGTCATCCTAATAAATATCCTATCCATTCAAATACACTAAGAACCAACAGGAGTCCTTGTAATAAATGGATACGCTCATTAGCTGCCTAATTATTGAATCCACTCCTGCTCGTCCAATTCCAAATTCCTCTTAGATGCCAGATCTCTGGATTCATTCCATCACTATTGTCCTGGTTACAGCTGATAAGAAAATTTCTGTGAAAACAACTTTCGATGAAAAATGTGAGAGGAAATCACAAATGTTTTTATCAACCTGTTCTTCTGCTTCTTACCTTGTTTTCTTCCTTTGTCCTCTTTTTTGAGCTGCTCCCAATGCTCCAGATAACTCTGAAAGATACTTAAAATATAGTTGTGAGAAAGTGATACAAAATTCCATAAAAAGTTGCTGGAAATGAATTCACCTGCCAAACACCCTTTCCAGATAGTTGTCCCAAGTTAAGATTCTTGTTCCCTGTGCTATATGTTACACAAAGGTCTGGTGCACTATGAAATTCTGTCATCATTCCAATGAAGAGCTTTTAGCAAACATCCTGGTGGTAGGAGAATGAAGGGTAGCAATTGCCTTGTCATCTTCCAGCCATATGAGGTTGTTGGAGAAGTTCTCTTTGTCCTACAGTTTCTCCGTTTCCTGACAACTTTTCATCTCCTTTCCTCCCTCATACGAATGTGCACCTGCTCTTAAATGACGTAATCCCTTCTGACTGAAGACTGGCAACTGAATCAGTGTGGTCTGGGTGCCTTTTATCAAATGAAAGTCTCATGAACAGCCATGAAGCAAAGCTGTGAAGCTTCGGTACCTAAATTGCAAACCAACTAGAGAAAAGAGCTTCTCAAATATTGCATATTATTTATTCTCTGAATCATGGAGCCTGATTCTTCCCTCATTTCACAATAGCTTTTAATTAAAGGGAGAATCTGATCTACTATGCTATTTGTGAAGTGGTGATTCTCCTTTTAATTAAAAACTATTGTGAAGTGAGGAGAGAATTAGGCGCCATGATTCAGAGAATAATTAATATGCAGTATTTGAGAAGTACTTTTCATCAGATTCTTCGCAATTTGTGAAGTTTTGGGTTTCTGAATTGTGAATCTAGAGCTAAATTTGCAGACCTCACATTGTGAAGTTCAGCACATCAAAACAGTTCTGGGTCAAGCTAGAACCGAAACACTGAAGAAAGAGCAGCATACGTGCTGTAGACAGCATCAGCGTTCTTTTCAGTTTCATGCAGTCGCTGTGATCCTTGCCATTAGGTCCTCAGGATCTGTGAGACTTCAATTCCTACAGGTGGCACTTGCCTTCTTAGTAGGGAGTATTCAGCAAAATGTTATGACTCTGATCACACAGAGGTTTCCATGAGTGTTACCACAGGAATGGAAAACAGGTGGTTTGAAGATTTTAAGTCCCTTATGAAGGATTTATTCATCCATCCCTTGCATGTATGCACACACAACTCCCATTGAAGTTCGCAGTAGTTTTTGTTAAAAGTATGCAGAAATAAGTATGTAGAACTGAAGTATTCTTTTATTTGTAATTTGAGAGTTTGTTTTGTGGATGTTTGCTAAGGCTTTTTGCCCACCTTTGCTGCATTTGTCTTCCAAATAACAAATCTGATTTTATTTTAAGATCGGCCCTTCATGTGGTAGCAGCTCCAAAACACAGACGCCCATCAATGTTAACGGTAGTGTAACGTAGTCCAAGCATCGAGAGTTTTCTCTGAACATGAAATTTAATGTTCTAATTTCTAGACGAAAATATACAACAAGATTATGCAACTGTCAACCTCCAACATGTCTATGGGGGAAATGACTGCAGGCCAGATTTGTAACCTGGTTGCCATAGATACAAACCAGCTGATGTGGTTCTTCTTTCTCTGCCCTAACCTTTGGGCTATGCCCGTGCAGGTAAGAACATTGAATATCTGTATGTTATTTATGTACCTAACCAACAGTGATCATTCTCTCATGAATTTGATTAAAGCAGAGAAAACAAGAAGATAGGAATGTGTTTAACAAAAGTAAGAATAAAAGAAGGTTGTCACTTACCTATGAGGTCATACATTTCCTTAAAACTATGTAGGTGGTGTTTAAAATAGCGTGTATTTGGACAGTATTGTAGAATTCTATTGAGAAATAACCCCTGAAGTGCTGCCAAACTGACAGGTTTGTGCAACAAATACCATTAGGTGCTACCCCTTGTCTAATTTATATTACATGGATGTGCTTGTTAACCTTTCATAAGCTGTTTTCAAGTACATATTAAACATTAGTCTTGAATATTAATTCTCATGAACTAGGAAACAGCACTGGCCATCAGGTGTGTTGAACAGATGGGCCCTGCATATACTTCCCACCAAATCCCTCCCAGAACACCTCATTCCAGCCTGACTCCTCTGCTATTTTAGTCCAGAATCGCTGTCAATCAGGGAGTGCCAATGTCATGTCAAACGGCACTGTATTTTGTTCTGCTCTTTCATAGTGGATACGTTTAACAGGAATTAGGGCAGACCATTAAATTTGTATATGAAAATATGATTTGATATCTTGTCCTGAGGATAATACACTATTCTTATTCTTAGAAATATCCTTTGGGATCATTACCTCCCCCCCTTTTTTTTAATAAACAATTCTTTCCTCTGTTGTTTAATTCCAGATAGACCAAATGAAAATCTGGAAGTTGTTTTTACATTGTTTTTACATTGTTTTGGCTGCCCATTTGGCCTAATTTGTTACAGTGTCTAGCCTAGCCAAAAGCTACAGTGTATATACACAATGTATTATGTGGGCATGTGGTAATAATAATTTCAAGTGACTGTGGCTGTTGTTTTATACAGGCACCTTTTTATTGTGTCTTTCCAGTCAAAGTGTAACCAACTGGCAGCAAATCCCCATCACAACTCATGCTCATGAGATTGCACAGCTTCACTTGCTACATGAAATCAGTTTGCTACTTTATCCTCTCCCGTTTCCTTGCTTTGGTCTATATACATATTCATCCCTGGCTTTTCACTCTTTATTTCTGTTTGTACTGTAGCTCTTAATTGCCTAGATGTGCAGACTTTATGCATGTGTAATGCCCATTGAAATCAGGCTTGCTTGCATCAGGACTTTAAGATGAGGAAAGCATGAAAGTCCTGGGTATTTTACCCATTAAAACAGAGAGTGTGTGTAAATTCCTTAGTTTGGAAAAGTCAATAATTATAAAAATAATAGAAACCTCCCAGACTCCAATTGGGAATTTCCAGGGGAGGCTCATAGTACTATAGTGTCTCTGGAAATTATTTCATCTGATATTAATATAGCAGCTCCAAATGTATTTCTTGGACTGCCTTTTTTGTTTGTTTTTTCCAAGAATGCCCACCGACAAATATAAATACACAACAGTGAAAGAGACAACCGACTCTAAAGTAACTTGCTGCTTTTACATAGACAGTTCAGTTTCAAATACATCAGTGACATCTTTGGACTGTTTACACAGCAAAGGTATTCTGCGAGCAGAACTACATTTGGGGTCATATGGGTAATCTGATAGACTACCTCCACCCCTCTGACTAACTCAGATTTTTCTAAGCTTCATGATGATTAATTCTGTGCTGAGCAGGTATAATTTCCATGAGGGCATGTGCATTAGGGGTATTGCTGATCTGAACACGCATATGTTGATAATGTAAATCTCCACTGTGCTGTGAGGCAATAAGGCTTCTGTATCCAAAAAAAGCATGCAATACAAGTCCAGTGAATAAGGTACTTGGCTGGAAGGCAAAGGACATGGCTTCTGTTCCTGGTGCTGCTGCTGAAACCGTTGGCGAGCCACTTACCTTCTCTGTTCTTGTATGTCTGCATCTGTAAAATCAGAGCAGAGCAACGATGCTTGTGCCCTATTTTATAAAGCACTTGGAGATCTATTATTCAGCTTCTCTGGAATTTTAATTTGCAGTAAAATGCAGCTGTTTTATCCTCCTGGCTTTACAGACTTTCATTTTACAGGGAATGGATAGTAATTTGCAATTCAATATTTTGAAAACTACAAGGACAAAAACGTAAACAAACAATATAAGGTCTGCAAAGCTCAAAAAAGTCTGTTCCTAACTTCATGCCTAGATCTGAACAAGTAGTAAAATGTAATGCAAATAACCCATTACAGTATTTATAAAATGTGTTTTAAAAGAATATTACACAAGTTATCTTACATTTTAGTGAGCCTATAAGTAAAGCTCTGCTTGTGGAGAAAATGTATGTTTCATGTGAGAATTATTGCCATAAATGGAAGTTTTAGGTGCAAATTAAGGGCATGGTAAAGACCCCAACACAACAGTAATACTTTGGACTCCCCATCAAATCTTTTTTCCTATCTTCTTTTGTCACTTGCGCAACTCTCAATTCAGAACTGAAACAGCAGTAGCAAAGTTTGTCACTCAGAAAAATAGAGGGACTTCTTAATGGGCTAGATGTAAAGAAAGAAAATGTTATTTCTAGAGCTGGTTAGGGAATTACTGATTAAACATTTTTCATCAGAAAATGCAGATTTATTAAGTGGGCTTCTTAGATTCAGGTTGGAATTGAAAGTGTTTGAATGTGTCTAGAATAGCCATTAGCCATAATAGTCAGAGGTCAGGAAGTTAAGGCAGTAACCTTGGAATATGGGTGACTGCTCTGTCCTGGTTGAATGCCTTAACCATTGGCCATTGGTGTGTATGTCAGAGAGAGAGAGATGGAACACACACATATCTCAACTGTGGACCAAAACTAATGTTGAAACCTCAAAACTTTTCACAGACTAAAACTCTTGTTTTCTCATTTGCCGTTTCATGATAATTGTTGCCAGCATCTGGACTACAGCAATAAATAAATGTGTGATGTTGTATAGAAAATGAATTGGGTTGAATGAGAGGATTGAATCAAACAATTATCTGAGTGAGCAAGGCAATGAGTTCTTCATTGAACCCATTTCCCTCTAATGCTGTTCAGAAATTATATTTAACACTCCGTGATGGAAGTGAGGAAATGTCAAGTAACATTACTTCATGTGTTACTAACTGAATATTGTTAGAGAGCTGTGTGGAGAGAAAGAAGTGATGTTGTTCTGGTTGAGGTGGCTTTATTTCTTCACTTGCAATCCAATTAATCATCCTTTCTTGAACTGCCTGGAGAATGTTCATGATTTGAAATATCTAATGTGTTACCATATGCTTTCTGTTGTCATTCTAATAATATTAGTGCTTGATTGAAGCTGTTCTCAGCCATGACATGAGCTAGAACAGGAGGAATTCTGGGTGACTAAGTGGCAAAACTCCCAGGGTATGTCTACACTACCCCGCTAGTTCGAACTAGGGGGGTAATGTAGGCATACCGCACTTGCAAATGGAGCCCGGGATTTGAATTTCCCGGGCTTCATTTGCATAAGCGGGGAGCCGCCATTTTTAAAACCCCGCTGGTTCGAACCCCGTGCAGCGCGGCTACACGCGGCACGAACTAGGTAGTTCGAACTAGGCTTCCTAGTTCGAACTACCGTTACTCCTCGTGAAATGAGGCTCCAGAAGAAGCTATATCAGACCTCAGATGTCAAGTTAATGCATGAGAATTGAAAATAATCTCTGTTGGCACAAAAGAGAGGCTGGGGATGCAGAAATAAGACTAAAGTACAAGGTGTAAACAAATTACAAAGTAGCAGCTATCTGCTAGGGGCAGGTCTACATCTGGTGTAAATGGCTGCAGCTTCGCTGGGCTCTTCTTTCTCTAATTTCTGGTTTCAATTTGAAAGTAACTGTCCATTAGGCAGTATAATTGATGGATTGGTTATTTTACAGATACATTTATTTCAGTATTAATTCTGGTGTGAATGTACTTCTAACAAGTATAAAGGGTACTTTCTATTGCTATTCCTTAATCCCCTTCCTAAATGGAAATAACTATAGCAAAGTTACTGATATAACTGCATCCATACTAAGTAGTATGTTTTTCTTTGACTATACTAGCATCGTTAAAACAGTACAACTTTCTAGGGTAGAAAAGGTCTAAGTTGTGTAAGTATGATATTTTCACCAAAACAAAGCTTTGAACTTATGTTGGTGCTGGAACACTGAAGTCCCTTGTTATTATAGAAATAACTAAGAACATGGTCATTTTTGGTGGGAGTGGAAATCAGAGGGAAGGCGAGAGAGAGAGAGAGAGAGAGAGCATATGTCTTAGGTATGTAAAATCCCACTTAATTGGTTAACTGGCCAGTGGAGAGCTGCTCCAGTCCCCACCAGTTAACCTTTCACATCCCTGATCTGTGTGCCCATGTGCATGCATGGATATTGTTTCCAGCAACATTTGTGAGGACAATTACAACTGAAAGTCAGTGTACTGAAAAGATGGTGACAGGCTTGTTGTTTATTGTTTAAAAAAATCTGGATGTCTGGGCATTATGTCTATTTGCTGTAGAGTTATTCTGCAGCAAACACACACAGTGAATTGTATACAGATAAAAAGGCCCTGATGAAGGCACTAGGGATGTTAGATAGCAGGTAAGAGAATAGTCCACTAACCACATGAAATCTTAGTGGTTAGTCAGCTATTCTATAGTCCCCAGCAGTGGGACTGGCATACAGTGCAATCCAGCCCCATTCTCGGACAGCCCCCTGAAGCCCCGCACTGCTGCCTATGTATCAGAGACAGCAGTACGGGGTGCCAGGTGGGAGCCAGTCTGTAAGAGATGCTAATTTAAAAACCAGCTCCACTCATGGTCCGGCTGCTTGCCACTCTGCGCTGCTGCCTCTGAAACTGAGGCAGCAGTGCAGGGTGGCAGCAGAGCCCCTGTCCACGGGGAGTATGAGTTCCCCACAGACAGAAGCTGCTGGAGGGAAGGGGTTGGGGGAGGCTGCCATGAAGCAGCCCATCTGTAGCGAGCCTGGGCCCCCTGCAGGCAGGAGCTGCTTCATGGCAGCATCTCCTGCCCCCCCCCCCTTGCACTGCTGCTTCTGATAGAGGCAGCAACATGGGGGGGGGGCGGAGCGGTAAGCTGCTTTTAAGCCGGCTTCCCCAGCACCGGCTCCTGCTGTCTTCCCCACTCTCCCCCCTTCGCCCCCCTCCCAATACAGAGGCAGCAGCGGGATTGCGATTAGTCGAGAAGATTAACCGGTAAGTCTAGGCTTCTCAGTTAATCATCTACTTGGTCACATCCCTAGAAGCAACTTTGAGACAAATAGAATGTTCTGTGTCTTTAATAAAAACATACAAGGACTGATTCTCAGTTCACCATGGTTCTTTTTATAGTAGTCTGGCAGTGCTAGGGGGCTGTAATTTGGGCATAAATTTCATTTTACAGTTCCAAGTCAATGTCACAGGTCCACAATGTAACTGAGAGGCTCATTTTGTTGTGATTTGTGTAGTATACAACCAGTTAGCTTTTGAAACTATTGTGTCCAATATTGGTCAGTGGGGACTTTCCTATTAACCTAGAAAAAGTATATCTACATTCAAATGCTCTGTTATCCCACAATGTTCTGCAACAAATCAGGGTAATTCCTGTGCTGTTTTTGTAGCACACTGGGTACACCAGGCTATCAAAATCAATGAATTCTGCATCATGTTTGTCGCCTCCTCTCTGCAATGCCTTTGCCTCACATCCGTTGCTTTCCCTAACAATACAGCATAAGCACTTTCATGGATGCTCAAAAAAGTCTTCTAATAAAAAATTGAACAAACAAAAATTATTTAATACAAATTAATTTTACTATAGAGACATTTAATCAACATTTTAGTCATTTTTATGAATGTTATCACTTCTCCTGGCTCAGAAGATTTATGCCTTTATATATTTTTCTAAAAGTGTACTGATTATGAGCCTTATCCTAGGTCCAACTGAAATGAATGGGAGTTTTGCTACTGCTTTCAGTAGCTGCCTATTTCAAGCCTACTAAAGTCAATAGAAAGATTCTCATTGACTTCAATGGGCTTTGAATGATGCAGTATTAGTTCCTGTAAGAACTTTTACCTTTCTGCTATTGGTATCTTTCCTTGTCTGTGGAAAATCCCCCATCCTTAAACCCCATGAATCATGGGAAGGATCATCAGTAGTCAAAAAAAGAAAAAAAAACAAAATGTTAAGAAACATTTTAAAAAAGGGATAGAGAATAAGAAAGAGAATATCTTATTGCCCCATATAAATCCATAGTATACCCACATAAATACTGCACGCAGATGTGGCCACCTCCTATCAAAAAAAGGTACCTTGGAATTGGAAAAAGTTCAGAAAAGGGCAACAAAAATTATTAGGGGTACAGAGTGGATGCCAAAAAAGGAGAGATTAATAAGACTGGGACTTTTCAGTTTAGAAAAGAGAAGACTAAGGGGGCATAGGGTAGAGGTTTATAAAATCATGACTGGTGTGGAGAATGTAAATAAGGAAAAGTTATTTACTTGCTCTCATAACAAAAGAACTAGGGGTCACCAAATGAAATTAATAGGCAGAAGGTTTAAAACAAACAAAAGGAAGTATTTATTCACATAATGCACAGTCAACCTGTGGAACCTCTGGAAGACCAGGACCTTAACAGTATTCAAAAAAGAACTACATAAATTCTTGGGGGATATTAGGTTACTCAATGACTATTAGCCAGGATGGGAAGAATGGTGTCCCTAGCCTCTGTTTGTCAGAAGCTGGTAATGAGCGACAGGGGATAGATCACTTGATGATTACTTGGTCTATTCATTCTGTCTTGGGCATGTGGCATTCGCCAATGTCAGAAGACAGGATTCTGGGCTAAATGAACCTTTGGTCTGACCCAGTATTGCTGTTCTTGTGTTCTAGTCATATTTTAAATCAAACATACTTTACTTTTAAAACCACACAAATGGCAGTTACCTGCTGGTTCTAATTATGTTCCATCCTCATAAAATATTCAAGATTCTAGATTTCTTTCATCTGTAAGAGAATCAGTCATAGTAATGAGTTTCTTGGTCATTGTAAATTGTCATAAATATCCCAGTCCTGGGCAAATAAAAGCTTTGAGGTTTTGCTTAAAGGAAAGTTCTGTAAAGTTTCATTACAGTATTTAAAACAAAACAAAACACAGTTATCAGGAAATTGTGATATAACTACTTGCTAATGATCAGCTATCCTTTGAACTGGCTGAGGTCAATGACTTGTTATCTTTTAGAGAGAGACAAAGTGGATGAGAGAATATCTTTTGTTGGCTTAACTGATGTTGTTTCACCTCCCACCCCTTATTTCTCTAATACCTTGGGACTAATGCAGCTACAGAGGTGCATAGTTACTGTTTCTCTATTAATGGTTATGTGGTGTCTGATATCATAAGGGTTAGAATTCATTGTAATAAAATGAATGGGTTTTATAAAAGAACCCATTTTGTTTAAGTAGCAGAAGGTTCCATTCCCAGAATCAGTAGATTCCCGTGAAAACTGCATGAACTTTGGAAGTCCACAAATGTTAGAGCTGTCTGCTTCAACTCCCTTTGCCTTTGCACTAGCTTCATGAACTTACAGGATTTCTGGCCTTAGTTGGAGTTGTGCTGACAGGCTCCTCCTCGCAGAAGGTTCTGTGCCATGCTCACAGCCTTCAAAGCCACTTTGTTAGATGGGCGGTTCTGCCCCTTAGTGGTTTAGGACCTCCTCCTACAAACAGCTCCATGCAAGAAATTGACATTGAGGTCTTCAGTGGCATTTCTGTGTTGAAACAAACCCTACTAAAGTCAGTGAAAAGAATCCTACTGACTTCAGTGTGCTATGGATCAGGCCCATGGAAGACTTGTAAAATCAAATCCTTATGGCTTCAAACAGTATGTAGAGTGTATTTCAATTAATATTTAACTTTTGTTCCTAGGGGATTCCCATCCAGGATGTACTATTCCTCCCTTATTCCTTTCATTACACTGAATTTTCCTAAGTAAACATTGCAAATTTTTAAAAGTACTTATTGTCCACTTTAATACCTTTTAAATAATCTGCTGAGGTGAACCAAAGGATTATTCAGGGTAAAAATGGCTTCAGAGAGTCAAAGGAAGCTTTGCAGTAACCCATTGAATAAATGCAAATTGTAGTGGGCAAAGTAAAGAATTTGTTTTCCTTTTCACACGCATGTTTAATTAGAATTAATAATGATTTGGAAGTTATGGACTTAGTCTGGATCCTACTCTCCTAATGTCAATGTAATTCTGACATCAGTGGAGGTTATCCATGTAAACATTATAGGAGTGAGCCCATACAGCTCATTAAACAAAATATTAGGGAAATTACCAAACTATATTTTTAACTAACTAATGGGAAATGTTACATGAAATTGACTTTCTAATCTTATGTCATATGCCCTGCTTTTATGTGAAAAGTTAGAGTTTAGTTTACATAATCTGTGATGTGCAGCATATCAGTAGCCTGAATTGCGCACACATTTGAATGTTAGTACCTCATTACTGGAAATGCCTTGCCTGATGGGTTACGTTTATAGTGATGTTTAGAAGATCGAAGGGCAAAATATTCCCTCTCCACTCTATGCTGCAGTTTTATATCTCTGCAACATAGACCAGCAATGAGCATTTTGTCCTTTTTCTGTTTCTTAAGGAACTGTGTGTTTGACACAAAGAGATCATGAAACATCACACAAATTTACTGCAGTGTTTATTTGAGGTGAAGATTCTCAGTGGTATGAATTCTCCAATGATTTTGTTCCTTATTTATTTGTGCATTATAATGTACTGTGTGGCATTTGTCTTTAGCAATGCCATTGCTTCACAGTAAAATATCCTGCTCTTTACTTTACATTCAAAATGAATAAAATATCAACAGTATTTTTAACATCCTTTGACGCTGATCTCCATTTTGGGACACTGCCACTCTTACGTATGTGTAAGTCCCAATGAACGAAACTAGGCTTTTTCCATGTGTCATGACCTGAAAGATTGAGACCAGACATAGAGCTGTAGATGTTTCCTTATTTTAAACAGTGGGGACCTTAAATCTGCCAAAAATTGTGACAAAAATATGTGCGGGTACAATAAAGTACACATCATGGCATCCAGTCACCAAGGAGGGAAAAGGTTATAGTTACTTTCAACAGCATGGTGAGAAATATTAAATGAAAAGCTGGTAAGCTATAATTATTATTACATTAAATTTCTGGTGCTTTGTTGCTCTCTCTTTCTGTACCAGGGAGTCCATGCAGTACAGAACTGTACAGCAAGATTTTCTACACGTATTGCAATCTGGGATTAAAAACACACAACCCATCAGTTGAAGGAGACCCTCCCTCCTCCGCTCCCCCCCCTTTTTTGAGAGAGAGAGAGAGAGAGAGTCACACTGGAAGTCCATATTTTTCCCACGCCAAGCTGTGCTTTTTCTGCTAGTAGTAAATGAATGAAATTCTGAGCAAAGTAAATTGACCATCATTTGGTTTGGTTTGGTTTGGGGTTGGGGGAGAGGATTGTACTTCACCTCTATGCCTCCAATTTTTGTTCACAGCACATGCTTTCCTTGGAGAGTGCATAGCTGCGATTTAGATTTTAAATACTTCGTGTGTTGAGTTAATAATGCAGTCTGTGAAGTAGAACTTTTGGAATTGTACATAAAACCCTGAGGTAGGCTTTGTCATAATCAATGTCCTTTTAGCACACATTCCAGGAGCATTTATAGCCTTTACTGCCTGCTTATTCTTTGCTGTGCATATACAATGAGGTAATTCCTTGTCTTTCTATCTCTTCATCAGATTATTGCAGGTGTTGTTCTGCTCTACTACCTGCTTGGAATCAGTGCCTTAATTGGAGCAGTAGTGATCATAGTGCTTGCACCTGTCCAGTACTTTGTGGCAACAAAACTTTCCCAGGCCCAAAGAAGCACATTAGTAAGTATCTTCAAACACAGTGAATCAACCTCTGATATTTATTCATTCATCTCCATTTTGGATTGCAAAGCCAAGCCTATGATATTGGCCAAATATTGCCTCTCTGAGATTGGTAACATTATAGTATGTCAAAGAAAGGCTGAGAAAGTAAC
Organism: Pelodiscus sinensis; assembly: GCF_052426305.1. Classification (NCBI taxonomy): domain Eukaryota; kingdom Metazoa; phylum Chordata; order Testudines; family Trionychidae; genus Pelodiscus; species Pelodiscus sinensis. The sequence continues at coordinate 112,795,699 of NC_143056.1, read as the reverse complement.
GAAAAGACAAGCAGCAAGGACGCCATTTGTCTTAGGTTTAGTTTCTCGGACTTGAGCACCTTCCTGCACCCAAAAGCCTTCATTCCTGGCCCCATAAACTGAATTTCTGGGATAGTTCCACTGTGGGAGGTCAACTTCCCTAACTCCTCATGACTCCAAGGAGTACCAAGGTAAACAGTGGACACCCTCAGCATTTGATTTAGTGGGTCCTTACTAGACCTGCTAAATCAAACTCTTGAAGACCGACCTTCAAAGCATTGATCTTTCTGGAAGATCAGGTTTATAGACAAGGATTTAGAGGGGGAAAAAAAGAAATAAGAAACAACATGTGTTCACTTTAATATATCATAGTCTGTGTGACTTTTAAATTACCATGTAAAAATATTTATTTCAGAGTGTCAACAATTATTGAGTTTTACTTTATTTACACAGTGAACATTCTTAGCATACCAATATTCTAGAAGTCATGCCAACCTCTAAGTGGGACTAAAAGTGGGACTTTGTGCTCCTATGTCACCCGGACATTTTTGAAAATCACACTCCTAGAAAGGGAAAAGTGAATAGACAAAGCTAGTGAAGATTTTATTGACTGATGAGTGTCTACAACCTGTGAGGAACTGCAAGTGGTTTACATAGTGACATGGATTCTCGTTCTAAAGAGACAGGTGATCTAATAATTCTCCTTAAATTAATTTGCCTGTAATCATTGCAGGAATATTCCAATGAGAGACTGAAGAAAACAAATGAGATGCTTCGGGGCATTAAACTCCTTAAACTCTATGCCTGGGAGCACATCTTTCACAGTAGTGTGGAGGAAACCCGGCAAAAGGAAATGACCAGCCTCAAGGCCTTTGCCCTCTATACCTCCATATCTAGTAAGTTGCTTCCTTTATCACACTGGTGAGCTCATGCACAGCTATATTGTTACCTCCTAAGGAGTTTACTGTTTCTCAGATGGTGTAGATCTTGCAGCATTAGGGCCTGATCCCTTACTCCTTATTATGCAGGCAGATCTTCCCTTTAATTCAATAGTGTTTTGCTTGTATGAGGTGTATGCAAGTGGGCCCTGAATAATTAAGTCTTTAGTGGGTTCAATAAATGAAATATCTTGAAAATGTGTCCATTCCAGTTATCCGTTGAACTTTCTCTTTTACAGAATGTGGATTTGGAGGTCAGAGTGAAGGACAAATAGCAGCCTGGGGGAATTGAGTGCTGAGTAGCCTCCCTCGTCTGACTGTCAATACTCCCCAACCCTGACTAGCATCATTGGTGGGGGTTGACAGATTTGCCAAACCTCTGAGCAAGTGGGGGGGGAGGGGACATCTCTGCATTCCAGGAAGGGGCAGAGCCTTGGGTAGAAGGGGCAGGGATCCATCAGCACCACCAGGAGCACATTGCAGTGTGGCACACCTCTCCCCCACCCCCCTGGCAGCCCTCCAAGACACCCATTGTGGGTGCTTTGGTAGCAATTTAAAGGGCCTGAAATTCTGGTCACTGCCACTGTTACAATAGCGGCGGTGGCAGCCAGGAGTCCCAGGCCTTTTTGAATTGCTGGGCCCTGGGGCAGTTACCTTCTTTGCCGCCCTTTTCTATACCCTCTCCTCTTGTTGGCGGGCCTGAGATTCACTTTCTGGTTTTCCAGTCTTGGGCCTCACCAGAATGGAGAGTGACTGACGTGATGCTTTTGTGGTGTGTGCACATTAAACTAGCCTTTGCATGTGGGTCTGCAGATTGGAAAAGTCACCACAATTCCTTGTTCAGCCCCCCTAATCCAGGTTTATCTGAACTTCAAACAACAAAACCATTTGTAAGCAAGCAGGACTGATTTAAGGCCTGATGCTGCACTGTAATGCACTGGTGAAGAAGCCTGCTTCTGCAGCACTTCCAGTACTTCTTTGAGAAAAGAAGAAGTCTGTATTGCTGCCTGTAGGACAGTAAAAAAACAACAACACCATACTAGAGTTGGGAAGTTTCAAAGGCAAAGCAGAGATACTTGATTTTATTCGTTATAGCGCAGTGTCTTGATGTACATCATTTACGGTTGTAAAAAATGCCTCTAGCTTCAGACTAGGAGTAACTGCCCAGTTGCTGCTTTATTTGTGGCTGTGACTTGTGTTTCGTATTTTTCCTATGAACAATTGACAGCTCATAACAGTAGAAAAGCACTGCAAAAGGCCCTTTTTGACTTGTGTTTCTATTTTCAATGTGATTGTGCAGTGTGTTGTATCCCAGTACCTTGTATCAAGCAATATACACCTCGACGGTGAAGCTTCAGAAGAGAAAGATATCACAGGGGAAAGCACTTAAACTGTGGCTCCTTACCTAGATGGTTTCATTATGAAACTGTAATGATTCTCAGCAGGATTCTAGCATTCTGTAGACCCATGGGCACCAACTGGTCGATCTTGACCAGTCGATTGTGAGGCGTTTGGGGGCCCCCCATTTCCCCTCACCCCCGAGAAGTCCCACTACCCACCTCAAGTGTAAATGGAGGTAGTGCCGTCTTCCTGCGGGGTGGACAGAAGTCCTGCAGCTACGCACCACTTCCGGGGGCTCTGGAAGTGCACTGGCTGCTCCCCTCCCTCGGGTCTGTGGCATGTCGGAACTTGTGGGGGGGTGCCCAGAGGAGGCACGTGCTGAGGCTTCCCTCCTCTGCGGGAAGGAGAGTTGACCCTGGAGGAGGCAGCTTGGGGTCTTCGACCCCAGAGGAGGCACACGCAGGGGCTTCCCTGCTCCATGGGAGGGGGAGTTGGCCCCGGAGGAGGCGCGCATTCCTCTGCGGGGGGTGGGGGGAGAGGAGTCCTGGGAGGATGCTGGTGCAGGGGACTCCCTGCCCCCACTGGCACCCTGTCCCCTGCTGCAGAACCCTGTCCCCTTCACCCCTCCCCCGGCACCCTGTCATCTTTCCCCTGTGCCCTCTGCAGAAACCTGCCCCCACCCCAGCATTCTGTCCCCTCCCCCAGCACCCACTAGCACCCTTCCCAAGTACCATGTCTCCTGCTCCCTCCAGCACAGTTGGGGCCACATTAGTGAGGCCTGGGGGGTTTTGGGAGGAGGTGTGTTTTTGTTCGTTTGTTTTTGCATCTCCCTTGTGTGGCCCCAACTGACTTTTCTGTGGGTCACTGACTCCCTGACTTAAAACAGGTTCCCTGACCTTCTCATAAATAAAGACAATGCAAAAACTTTGTGTGTTTGATATAGTATTTCATTTAAAAATGAAGCCTGGTCAACAAACCCCCAATTGGGGCCAAGCCCCCATCTGGCCGCAGCATTACAACACTCCTGCACGCCCCTCCCAGATGCTAGATCTGAGCCTATCATACACTGGAACCCCCTGCCCTGAGCCCCTCACATACCCCAACCCAAAATTCTGCACCCTCACATCCACAAGCCTGTGACTTAGTAGCCCAACACTCCATCTGACCCCAACACTGCCTGGCCTGGAGCCCCCTCCCGGAGCCAGCATCCCATTCTCCACCTCCTCCTGCATCCAGATTTCCTCCCAGAGCTTGTACCTCTCACCCCTTCCCATACCCAAATCCCTCATTCCCACCCCAGAGCCCACACATCTTGTCTCAACCCAGTGAGGGTACGGCTAGACTGCAGGAGTTTTTCCAGGATTCTAGAGAGATCCTAAAAAAACTCCTCCGCATCCAGGGATGCATTTGTTCTTCTGCTTTTTTTTAGTGGAAGAGCAAACATCGTCTTTTGGTAACCCCTATATTCCTCGTTCTACGAGGAATAAGGGGGATTCCAAAAGAAGGGGGTTTTCTAACATTTAGTCCAGTCTTCACAGGCCAAATGTTGGAAAAACCTCTTCCTACATAAAAATTGGGGGGAAAAGTGGCAGTGTAGAGTGTATAAGGACTGGAGATAGCAAGTGATGGAGAGGAGGACAATAGAGAAGGCGGGGCTTCAAGGAAGGGGTGGAGTCTTGGGGGAAGGATGGGGTGGTAGATCTTTGCTTGTTCTGAGATTTAGAAAGTGATCTTGGGTGTTAAAAGGTTGGAGACCACTGCTGTAGACAGGTGAAGCTGAGGGACCCTAAGCAGTTTTCAGCATTCCAGTTCATTTCCTCATCAGTCTTACTTCATCTCTTAGCCTTCTGTAAAGCATTTACTCTCCCTTTGAATTGAGCTTAGCCAAGCCTACAAGTGAAGAGGATGTAAAAGGTTCCTATGACCTCATGTCAGGAGTATCTGTGCCTTTGCTACTTTCATTTAGGCCAGATTTACACTACAGCTTACATAAGTAACCTACGTTGCTCAGGGGTGTGAAAAGTCTGCATCCCAGAGTGATGCCGTTATGGCCACTTTGACAGTGCTGTATTGATGAGAGAGCTTCCTTTAACACAGTTACAGTCTCTCATGGAGGTGGATTAACTGTGTCGATGGAGGGTGGCACATATGGGGATTGTAAAATTACAGAACGTATATTTTTCTCAAAATAGGTATCAATAGAATGCTAGGCATAACAAACATTGGATCTACTGTCTGGATTCCATACATCATTTACAACTACTCTTTATTTACTATTCACATCCATAAGTGAAAACTTGCCACACAAAACCTCATTGTTTTGAAGTAATAGTGTAAAAATACAAGTGTGTGATAATAAAAATTAGGTCCAAAAATGATTAAATCAGTTATACCTTATTAAGAATTACAAAAGTGACTCAAAACAGCATAGAAAAATAGAACTATTCTGGCATTAACTAGGTGGCAATAAACCTGATGGAGACTCTCAGGATGCGTCTACGCTGCACCCTTACCTTGAAATAAGGTACGCAATTTGTGCTACGCAAATTGCATAGTTCCTTTCGGGGTAATTTCAAAATAAAGCGCTATTCCAAAATATCCCTTAACCCTCCTGGAATGAGGGTTACGGGGACGCTGGAATAGCGCACCTGTTATTTCAAAATCTATTTCAAAATAGCAGGCGTGCTCAAAAGATGTGGAATGGCTATTTTGAGATACTTCCAGTATCCCAAAACAGCACCGCAATCTAGACATAGCCTTGGATATTGTCCTGGCAGTACAAATTAATTGGAAATTAATTTTGCTGAGTTTTGCACACACCAGATCAGAATGGATAACTTTACCATATCAGTCTGCCTATCAAAATTTCTGAAGTACCCATCTCTAGTATATAAAACATTGGTATTTGTATACCTGATATCACCATATTTCACCACCTGAAAATGTGGTGATATTGCATCATGGTTCATCTTCACTCTCTCTTTATATATGAAGCTGTCATTGCACGTGTAAGATTTTATTTTTAAAAGTAAAGAGGAAAGGGTGAGGGAGGTGATGTTGAAGGTATTTTTTTGTCATTGGGCAAGAGGAAGGATAGACAGACATTTTTTAATTTGCAGGGAACTACAGTGAATGCAGCAGGCACCTTCTTGGAAATAGGCTCTTGCCCTCTATTTGATTAATTGCCTCCTGTCAGAATCCAACCAGTGGGAACAGCTTGGCAGTGATTAAAAAAAAAAAAAAAAAAAAGAATGATTCAGAAAAAAGAGAAATTTCCTTCATTTTATCTTTTATTTTAAATGTAAACTTTGAATTTTCCAGGCTTGTTTAAGGAGAAATATAATTTTCCTTTTTTTAAAGTCCCTAATTATTGGTCAATATTTACAATTTAATTCTAGCTTTTGCCTAGAAATATATATATATACAGTGTTCATTCATTCAAACACACTAAGAATTAGAGCAACATTAATATGGCACATACATTTTAAACATATAAAACATGCAAAAATGGAGTACATTTCAGAATTCAGTAAAGATCTTTTTTAATGTATGAAAACAGGAAGGATAATCTATCAATGTCTAAGAGCACATCTAATCCTTCTCGGAGGTTATGTCCAAAAAAGGACAGTCAAGGAGTCAGCCAAAACTATTTGAGGGTCAAATGAGGACATTCCACAGGAGAAGATAAAATAACTTGGGAACATTTTTACTGTCTGAATGTTGACTGGGCCCGGTGAGAGGAAAAGTCATACATGGATATAAATAAAAATTGAGGTTAACCTCTTTCTTTAGTGTTACAAAACTACTGGTATTTTCCTAGGATAGATGCAATGAGGTATCTTTTATAATATGTTTAGGCTTGGAAGAAGAGGATTTTTATTGGTAAATATCAGTAAACATTGACGTCACTGTGCCCACGTGAACTGAAGAAATAAAATAATTGAAATTTACAGACAGACAAAGAAAGAAAATACTTGAGAACTTCTTAGAGTTTGATTTTAGGATATTTGCTTTATATATTATGACAGGCGATGTTGACAGTTTAGGTTTTAACTGTTATAAACCTTTAAACTTTTATCTACATTTCTGCTGTCATTAAATAATTACTGTATGACCTCCTTTAATTTCCTGTATCTGTGAAAATTTAAATAAATATTGAAAAATATTTAGAACCCATAATATTGAACTATGAAAATTTAAATTCATAACTGAAAAAATGTTTAAATATAGATTCTGACTCAGACCAGTGGTCCTTCTAGCCCAGTATCCTGTCTCTGGCAGTAGTCTGTGCCAGATGCTTTAGAGAGAAAGAACAGAACAGGACAATTTTCAAGTGATTAATGCCCTGTCATCCAGTCTAGGCTTCTGGCAATTGGAGGTTTAAAGACACCTGGAACATGGGTTTGATTCCATGACCATCTTGGCTAATAGCCATTGGTGGATTTGTCTTCCGTGAACTTATCTAGTTGTTTTTGAGCCCATTTATACTTTTGCCTTCAACAGCCCATAATAATGAGTTGCACAGCTTGCTGGTGTGTTGTTTGAAGTACTTCTTTTGTTTGTTTGAAATCTACTGTTTGATATAAAAGTGCCTGCTTCGTCAGGTGACAATTCAAGTAGCATGTGAAGGGTTAACTAGCACTTCCCTAATTCATGACTTGATAAACCAAAATCATATCCCCACTAAGTCATCTCCCTTGTAAGCTATACAGTCCCAGTCTTCTGAATGTTTCCACACCCCCAACTCATTTTTCTGTACCTTTTCCAATTCTAAGGCATCTTTTTTTAAGATGGGATGACCATCATGGATTTTTATAGTGACATTATGATATTTTCTGTTTTATTATTGATCCCTTTCCTAGTAGTTTGTAACATGGTTACCTTTTTTTTGACTGCTACTGAACAATGAGTGAAAGTTTTAAGAAAACTCTCCATGGTTGACACCAAAATCTCTTTGAGTGGTAACAGCTAATTTAGACCTCATCATTTAGTACAACTGAATTTCATCTGGTATTTTGTCAGCTAACCACCCAGTTTAATGTGACACCTTTGTAGCTCTTTGTAGTGAGCTTAAGACTTTAATTAACTCTCTTGAATAATTTTGTGTCATCTGTAAATTTTGTCCTCTTTTCCATATTGTTTATGAATATGTTGAATGTCACAGGTCCATGTACAGATCCTTAGGAGACCTCACTATTTACTTCTCTCCATTTTAAAAAACTGACCTCTCAGTCTTACACTTTGTTTCCTATCTTTTAACCAGGTACTGATCCATTAAAGGGGCCCTCTTATCTCATGACTGCATAATTTGCCTGTGAGCCTATAAGAGGGGATCTTGTCATAGGTTTTCTAAAAGTCCAAGTACTCTGTATCAACTGGATGACTCTTGTCCATGTGTTTGTTGGTACGCTCAAACAATTATGATAAATTGGGGAGGTGTGATTTCCCTTAACAAAAGCCTTTTTGATTCTTTCCCAACATACCATGTTTATCTATGTGTCTGATGGTTTTGTTCTTTACTGTAGTTTCAACCAGTGGCTGGTGCTGAAATTTATGCTTATTGGGCTGTAATTGCCAGAATCACCTCTGGAGGGTTTTTTTTAATTGGCGTTATGTAAGCTACTCTTTAGTCATCAGGTACAGAAATTGATGTAAGCAATATGCTACATACCACAGTGAGTAGCTATGCAATTTCATATTTGAATTTCTTTAGAACTCTTGGATGAATATGGTCTGGTCCTGGTGACTTCTTAGTGTTTGTTGCAACTCCTCCTCTATGGACAATTCAGTCTGGAATAGCGGCAGGGAATCCTGTGGCACCTTATAGACTATAACTGAAGTGTAGGAGCATAAGCTTTCATGGGCAAAGACCCACTTCGTCAGATGCATACAGTCTGGAATAGTTCTTCAGATTTGTCACCTAAAAAGGATATGGTTTCCATATTTCAGATCCTGTGAAACAAAGACTGATGTAAAGAGTCCTTGAGTGCTCCTTTAGCACCATGATCATGCGGTGGCCCCACTAACTGTTTGGCAAGCTTCCTGCTTCTGATATTTGCTCTTCAAATTTTTTGTTTGCCTTATTATACTTTTACATTTGACTTGCCAGAGTTTATTCTCCTTTCTAAGATTTGACTTCCCGTTTTGAAAGGATGCCTTTTTCCCTCTAACCACCTCTTTTACTCTGTAGGGTAGCTATGGTGGCATTTTTTGGTCCTCTAACTTTTTGTAGGGGGTATTTATATTTTGAATTTAAAAATATCTATTATGATGCTTTTAAATTGTCTTCATTCAGTTTGCAGGCAGTTCCTCTGCAAATGTTCCTTTGAATTTTCATTTAACTAACTTATTTTTTGTGTAGTTCCTCTTTATGAAGTTAAATGCTACTGTGGTAGGTTTCTTTGGAATTTTCCCCCCTACATTATGATCGCTTTTACTAAGCAGGTCCGCGGCATTCAACTCTTGGATAAGATCCTGTGCTCCACTTACGATTAAATCAGGAGTTGCCTCTTTCCTTGTGGGACTCCAAGAAACGTCATTTAATGTGTAGAAATATTGTCTCTGCATCCCTTCCAAAAGTGACATATACCCAGTAAGTCTGAGAATAGCTGAAATCCCCCATTATTGTTGCAGTTCTGCCTTTGTAGTCTCTCTAATCTTGAGAATTTCATTATCGCTGTCTCTGTTCTGGTCAGGCGGTAGATGGAATATTCCTATTCTCTAATTATTCAAGTGTGGAATTTCTATTCATAGAAATTCATTTAAGATTTTTACTTTATTTGACTCTTTGATTTCTTTCACATATATATAGTGCCATTTCATGACCATCATTCCTATATATTTCTGTACCCTGATTACTGTAGTTCCACCAAGTTTCTATGGTGCCCCTTATATCAATATCCTCACTTAATGCCAAGTAGGGTTGCTGATGGATGGGGGTGTAGAGAGAAAGCAATGGGGGCAGTTGCCTAAGGGCCCAGTGCAGCATGGTCCGGGTGTAGGATTGCCAAGTGTCCGGTTTTGAACCAGACAGTCCAATATTTGAGCTTTCTGTTCGGGAAACAAATTGAGAAAATATAAATGAGAAAATATAAGTGTCCAGTATTTTCTAATAATGTAGATTGTGATGTAATATCTGGCAGCCATATCTGGGTGGTGCTGAGAGCTGGCTGCCTCCAGCCCACCTCTCTCACACACACATGGCCCCGGGCCTGGTGAAGTCTGTCATCTAGTATTTAGACTTCTAGTGTTTGTATATAAGCATTTCTGCATTTTGTCAATATTCAATTTCTTGCCTTCACGAGTTTATATTTAAATGGGACTTTTTTATGTGTGACTGTTCCTCACTAGTTGTACTTTACCAACTGCTTCCCAGTCCTCTTTATTAGGATATAGATTTCCCACTCTGATAAATTCATCCCTAATATGCTGAATGCCCTTCTGAAGAGATTTACGAAAGTGCTATGTTCTGTAATGACAACAAGAAAATGTTTTTCCCATTTTTGTGGGTTAACTGTTGCACAGAGGGACCTGAGGAAAAGCTCTGTCTATGCTTGAAAGATTGTGTCTCTCGCCAGCAGAAGTTTGTCCAGTTAAAGATGTTCCTTGTCTTTCTAATACCCTGGGACCAACATGGCTGCAACAACAACACTACATATTGCACAGATTGCATAGCTGCATAAATCCCAGGCCTTACCACTAGTGGGTGCAGGAAACTTGAGAACGAAATTCTTAATTAGATCAGTGGCTCATTAAAACAATTTACTGGCATATATATACAGATGACCTATATGTGACCTTTCTGAGATTACCTCTTGCTACAATATGAGAGACATTTAATTTAGGGGGAAGATTTGCTTTTTCTTATTTTTTCAAAAGATTTTAAATTTTTCTCTCTCAATTATATTTAGATAGAGAAATAAGATTGGGTAAAACTAAAGCTCATATAAATGGGTTTAGATAAAGGGGTGAAGTGGCTTGTGATATGATCACAACTGACTCTGACATGAACAAGCAAGGTTCTTTCTGTGCTTACAAACAGATAATTAGTAATTATGTAGAGGAGTTAGTTCATATTCATGTCCAGTCTGAAAGTGGACCCCAGCCAGAAGCCATACATTCTTTCCAGTCCCCAACCATCTGCACTTAATAACCTGGCCATATTGGGGAAATCAGTGACACTGTGCCGCAGGAGGGACTGTACAGCTAGAGGACAGAGCGTAAGTTCATTATTTATATTGTAACAGCACCTGTAGGCCCCATCATATTTAGTCACTGTATAAATATATATATCAAGAGACTGTCCCCATCCCAAAGAGATTTCAATCAAAAAGGACATATTATCCTTGCCTCCCAAATGGAGAATGAATCACAGAGAGTCAAGTGATTTGCTTAAGGTCATAGAGGAAGTCAGTGGTAGAGTTTGGAATAGAGGATAGGTGTTCTGAAGCCCAGACTACTGCCTTAATCACAGGAATATCTTTTCCCCCATTATCAGCTCTATCCCAGTTGTCAGGGATCTGCAGGTCAGATCTTGGAATGTTGACCTAAGCAGCCCCATTCTTTTCCTTTTCTTTTAATTCACAAACCCTGACTCATTGAAGAGATTATTTTTAAAAATCAGTATAAAAACCTGACACTCATCCCAACCCACCTCCCCTTTCCTTCTTATTTTTTTAATCAAAGGGAAAGCCTAGTCCTGCAATTTTAAATGATTCTTTCCTGAAATAGCAAAATAAGATGGGCCAAATCCATTCCTGGAGAACACAGGGAGCAATTCAGTTGAATCCAGAGATTGATTTGATCCTTCAGCAGTAACTTCACAGATAACTCTTGTTGCAAAATAATCCTGTTACTGTAATCATGACTGTAATTATTTTGGAATGTTACTCATTGGAGGATATGTCAATAATGGCACAGTTGCTACCTGTTGCATCAAAAGAGTACAAAGAGGGGGAAAAACACACTGTACTCCTCCTTGACAGTGCAATGCAATGTATAAGACAATAATTATTTATATAGTGGTTTGTTGGGTGTTATGTATTTTGACAATCTGGTGTGCAATATAATGTTGGCCCTATTAAAAATACAAATGTACTGCTTGCTGTAGTTAATTTTTCCACAATATTTGTGACATGCCATGGTAAAGTCAAATACGAGTTTATATTATGTACTAGTTATATTGTAAATATTTTGACCTCTCAGTACAAACTATCTAAATAATGATGCATGTTTTCTTTCACAGTTTTCATGAACGCAGCAATACCAATTGCAGCTGTACTTACAGTAAGTATGAATTTTTCTAAAAAGGCATGTTTACAAGCTATGTCTACCAGATTTCCTTAAAGTGAAGGTTGGTAGAAACAAAACTAAGATGTACCAAATGCTACATCAGAAAGATCTGATTCCACTTGCTTTTGCTAATTTAAAAAGAATTGCGTAATGGAGTTATTAAATATTACTGGCCTAGGGGCTAAAAGGGTAAGCTGTCAACATGATATATCTTTCTTTTTAGTAAGGCTTTTGACACACAGTCCCACATTACATCCTCATAAGCAAACTGGGGAAAGTTGGTCAGGATGAAATTACTGTAAGATGGGCTCAAAACTATTTAAAATGCCATATTCAAAGAACACTTAGCATATCTGGCTGTTAAACTGGGAGGACAGATCCTTCTTTGGGAGTGGGAGGTCCTGCAAGGGTCAATCCATGAATCATATTTTCATTGAATGATTTGGATAATGGCAAGGAGAATATGCTTATAATATTTGTGTATGACCCAAAGCTGGAAAGGTTGCAGGCATTTTGGAAGACAGTATTAGAATTCAAAAGCAACTTGATAAATTGGAAAATGGGTCTGAAATCAACAAGATGAAGTTCATCTTGAAAGGCATTTTTGTCATTATAACCTCTAACCCTGCTTAGAACAAGCTGAATGATTGTAAACTCACTGGTATCTTGTCTGCACTTGAGCTCTGCATAGGACTAAAACCCATGGAGCTAAAATGATGAAAGTACAATTGGGAGACATTTTAAGCTCGGTTTAAACCAGGCCTAGAGGGGAGAAAGCCCTTATTGATTTTCAGGTTGAGGAATAATTACTGAGCTCATGCAATAAATATCAGAAAATAGAATCCCGGAGGGACTTTGCCTGAATATGAGTAGATTGAAAACTGTGCAAGCAGCTCAGAACATGGCTCACTTTGCATCATTGTTCAGGTTAGATGGTGTAAGATGACTTAAAGTGTCATTCTAGCAAAGTTTATTTTTTTCATAGTCATAAATGATCTCATCATTAAATGTTCCCATTAAAGCCTATATGGGTCCTGCCTGCTTGTTAGTTTATTTATTTGTTCCTGGGGCTCAATTCTCTCCCCTTGCATAGGTGCTTAGGGGACAGGAGGAGGTGAGAAAGAAGTGCAAGGCACGCCCTAATCTTTTTCATTTACTGCACAGTGGCAAAGCACCATTCCAATCCCTGTGGCTGGAGCGCTAGGACTGCTCCTTTACAGCACCCCTCACAATTTACCACAGCCCTCAGTTTTGTCTCCCGCACACATACTGGCCTGTGGAGCTGGCCAAGTGCCTAAGGGAGCCAACTGCATCATTCAAGTGACAGAGCTGAGTTCATTTTCCTCTGGTCACTGCAGAACTATGGAAGGGATAATATCTCTTGGACACAACCCCTCCCAAAGCTCCTGATATGATTAGGTGGCTCCATACTAGCCCCTGTGTGTACCAGTGGTTACATTTTATAGTCTGACCCTTAGTGCACTTCTTTCTTTCTGCTTCTCACAAAACCAAAACTATGCCTCTTGCCAGTGGATGAGAAGAATCACAACGACATGAAACCAAAAGCTGAGACCATAAACATCTTCTTATAGAACTGAGGTATAAATGGCAAATCGCAACCGATGCATAATGACAGCCAGGAGGAGCTCTGCAGTGATGGGTTACAGGATGTTTCCCATTTAAAACAATAAAACAAGACTGAGAATACAGTGCCGTGTGAAATGTTTTCTCTGCTTCCTTTAAGACTGTCATTCATTGTGTCATTGTAGACGTTTGTGGTTCATGCCCACCTGACTGGAAATGCTGACTTCTCCCCATCCGTGGCCTTTGCCTCGCTCTCCCTCTTTCACATTCTTGTCACCCCACTGTTCCTGCTCTCCAGTGTAGTCAGATCGACTGTCAAAGCTTTGGTCAGGTAAGAGTTGTGGGATGTAACCAGTTTTTGAGAGAACCCATTGTTCAATGTGCAGTTCAAAAAAATGCTGTGGTTATTTTCCACCATGATTTGGAAATTGCTTTCCAGCATAGGCGTGCACACGGGGTGTGCCGGGTGTGCCCAGGCACACCCTAATGTTTCCAAGGGGGCGTGAGTGAAGGAGCGCCTCTTTGGCACTCTGGGGAATGGCCGCCACGCTGGGTTTGCTGCACATGTGCGGCCAAAACCAACAGGTCTTAGTACCCCACGGAAAGAGGCAGCAGGGACGCAGCAACATCACCCGGCCGCCCCATCAAGTGAGGTGAGTTTAAACCCCGGGCGGGAGGGTGGCGGGGTGCCCTGGGCAGGGGATCGGGTGCAATGCAGACGGCCCGGGGGGTGGCCGGGGTCAGGGGCAGTGTGGCTGGCCTCAGAGAGGGAGGGGCTGGGGTCGGGGGCAGCGCGGCTGGCCTCGGGGAACAGGGGAGGGGCTCGGGGGCAGCGCGGCTGGCCTCGGGGAACAGAGGGGAGGGGGTTGTGGGCAGCGCTGCTGGCCGAGGGGAGGGGGGGGGTCGGGGGCAGCGCGGCTGGCCGAGGGGCGGGGAGGGGGGGGCCGGGGTCGGAGGCAGCGCGGCTGGCCCCGGGAAGGGGGGGGCGGGACCGGGGGCAGTGCGGCTGGCCCCCGCCCTCCCCCAGAGCTGCTTCCCATCCCCGCTTCCCATCCTCTCTTGCCCCCCGGCCACTCTCTTGCCCCCCGGCCAGTCCCTGCCCCCCAGCCAGTCCCTCTTCCATCCTTTCCCCCCAGCCCAAGATCAAGTGTGTCCCTTTTTTGGGGGGAAGGTCTACCTGTCAACTCTACGAGTCGGACCCGGTGCAGGCACCAAGTGATGGGGACTGCTGAAACTTTGGAACCAGAGACTGCGGGGTGGGGGTTTGTGGCCCAAAAGGGGGCTGAGAAACCTAAGAAAGACAGAGTAGGGGGAGCACCAGAAGGGTGACAGTCAGGGCGACCCTAGAACTCTGTTACACACCAGTTGGCAGCTGCTGGAAGAGGAGGGAAAAATAGGGGGTAAGGGTCAGAGAGGAAGGGGCTTGTGCTGAGGACAGGGAGGCAGGTCAGGAGAAGAAAGGGAAAGGCACCAAGGGACTGGGTGTAGGAGAGAGACAAGTACCAGGGGGCCAAGTGGAGACAATGAGGAAAAGGGCAGGAGGGGAGGTGTCAGTGAGAGGGGGGGACAGGATGATGCTAGGAGAGGAGAGGGGAAAGGCTTTGGGGGCTAGAGGGGAGAAGGAGAGGTGCTGGGAGAAGGCTTGAAAGAAGAAGTGGGCATGAGGAAGGTGGAGATGGAGCAAGGCACATATGAGGGCACAGAGGGGCATGAGGGGAACAGGGGCAGAGGGTGGTGAGGGGATGGGCATCAGGGAAAAAGAAGGCAAAAGGAACGGGGGCAGTGAGGGAAGGGGGAGGCAACAGGAGGCTGCAGGGGTAAGGGAAGGCGCAGGTGCCAGGTGATTCCGGGGAGTGAAGCAGAAGGGCAGACACCTGCAGGGGAGGGACCAGCACCAGAGGAGAGAGGCGAGGGAGGTGTTAGGAGAGGGGATGAAGAGGGTAGCTCACATGATCAGAGTGGGGCTACTGAAGGAGTAGGCACAGGGCAGGAGAGAGAGGCTGGTGGAAGAGGGCAGGTCTCAGGAAGGCTGAGGGCAGTGAGGAGGGCAGGAGTCAGGACAGCAGAGGTGGGTGAGGGGTTGGGGGGCAGCAGGCACCAGGGGAGCTGATGGAGCAAGTGGAGGAAACAGAGCAGCAGAAGGGAAAGGTAGAGGTTCATAAGATATTTATTAATAACTTGGGTGCCACAGTGGCACATCCAAACATGCCACAAACTCAGTACTGGTGCACACCACAAAATTTATTGTGCTCATGGGAGGAAACTCTTAAAGGGAACACTTTCCCCAGCCTCTCCACCCCCCGAGTTAATGTCACACACATTGGGTTAATGCAATTGCAGGATAGTTGCATGAGGGGGGTTTGGTGAGGGCCAAACTAATCCCTATTGGTAAGAGGATGGTGAAAAAAGTCTTTGGGGGGGAGGGTGTCACATGACACCTTTTATTTCTGGTCATGTGTTCATATTGCCCCAAAAGTGTTACCTCCAGAGGCTTGCCTAATGGGGGTCAAAGAGTACATTTTTAAAAAATTCCTTGGGTGCACACCCTAATGAAATGTGCTGTGCATGCCTATGCTTTCCAGCCTCTTACCTTAAATGTGTTACCATATTCTGCAATGCGGGCCAGATTCTCAGAATCAGGTGGAATGATGCTAACTAACCTGGCCCTGAAGCCATTTACACAAGCAGAGAATTTGGCCCTCTGTGTTTTGAGCTGATGGTGACTGCAATGCATAAGGATTTATCTGTTAGTAAATTATTGTATGGTCTACAGTATAGATTTTGTGGTGTAAAATTAATAATAATGTGTGTATTTTATTCTGTGCTCTTTGCGGGTGTATAGAAACAGGAAATCTCATTTAAGGTTTATCTTTTAAAAATTGACTCTACATCCCTCTCCCACATACAAAATATGTGGAAGAGAACAAAATAATCAAAAGATCATGTGAATATAAATGTGTATCACTTGGGCTGCATTCTTTTCCCCGATTTTGGCTATAAGTCCAGGGAGAATTAGATATTAGCAGGAAAAGCTCTGTGATAAAAGAGTTTAAATAAAAATTCTGAAGTCAACAGGGAAAAATTTGAGTGAATAAATTCTCAGTCTGGACCAGATGAATATCCTTCTCTTAATGAATGTACATAACAAGTGTCAAAGTCCAAGTTCCCCTGAGCCAATGGCACATCAGGCTAATGCAGTTAAGACACATCAGTTTCAAAGCCAACTGTCTGCAAGATTGTTGTGGCCAGCAATAGTAATAGCAGAATTAACACTTCCATCTTTAATAGGCCAAATTCCCATTCATTTCAGTGGTCGTTTTGTCTGACCAAGGACTGCAGGGTTTCATTAAATAACTCTAAGCACATATTCCTCTACAAAGTGCTTTATAAACATTAATTCATATTTTCTACTCTTTATAACATCACATATAGTTCTCTAAGGCCTTTCCAAAACTAGAGGCTGGATTTTGTCTTCTGCGTAATCTTATTTGCGCTATGCTACTAGTGCAAAGGGGATTTAAACAGAGAGCTGAGGATTCCTCCAATATGGCACACTCATCCAGCAATGTGAAGCTAGCATAGCCAGCTCTATGTGCATCCTTCCTTCCATGTGCCTGAGGGCAGTATCTGGAATAGAGCACTCGGCAGCAATTCCCAGCTGGGGCAGCAAACCAGAAGGGACTACTACAAGCTGGACGTATGGCCTGCATAGAATCTGTCTCTGGCTGATGGAAATTCCAATGGCCCTTATTGCTCCCCACCCACTTGTTCAGGCACAGTTAATGATTCCACTATGGAACTTTTCACAGTGTAAACAGTTAGTGGCATAGTTACCTCAGGATGGGGTTTCTTTTCATGCACAAATGATTCAAACAGAGTCAGGCATAGAATTAAAGGCGAGAAAGGACCACCAGATTATCTAGTCCGTCCTCCTATCTATCACAGGCCACTGACACCCGCACAGTTAAATTTCATGCAATTGAAATTAGACCAAAGTGTGTGAGCCTTCAGAAGGCTCCATTATTACGTTCTATAGGCAGAGAATAGAAGGAACTGAGGCTTGTCAGTGCTGGAGGGCCATGCCGACAATGGCAGGGAATTGATTAAATAAGAATAAGACCCAGATAGCCATGTCACTCTTGTTAGCAGTGCCCTTGGCTAGTATTTGGTTGCCTTCTTTCTATCAAGTGATTGCCTTGTTATTTGGGGTGTAGCTAGGACTGCCTGGCTTAGACTACATCAGTGATTTTCAAGCTTTTTTTTTTTTCTCATGACCCAGTTGAAGAAAATTGCTATGCTCATGACCCAACATAATTTGACTAAAGTGTGGGTTACAGAGTAGAGCTGAGGATGAGAGCTTCAGGTGTAGGGATGGATCAGGGCTGGGACAGGAGGGGCTTTGAGCAGCTCCTGGTTAGCAGTGCAGCGGGAGTGCTAAGGCAGCTTCCTGCCTGCCCTGGCATTGCAGATCATGCTGCACCCCAGAAGCAGCCAGCAGCAGGTTTTAGTCCATGGGAGTGCATAGCTAGTGCTCAGGACAGGACCATTGCATGGAGTCCTGTGCACTCTTCTGCCCCCATCCCTGACCTGGGAACTGGGCCTGCTGCTGGCTGGTTCGGGGGCACAGCACAGTCTGCAGTGCCAGGATGGGCAGGTAGCTGCCTTAACATCCCCTCTGGTCACCCTGCAGCTACAAGACCCAGTGCCTGACATTCCACGACCTAATACTTGGTCACGACCTATAGTTTGAAAACATTACATAATCATGTTCTCATCTTCCTTCCTCCCTGCTGTCTATATGTTTAAAAAAAATCTCAGGGTCTGTTGTTCTGTTACTTGTGGAAACACCACTTCAGAGTGCACACAACTCAGTTGTGTGTGCTGAAATTTTTCCTTGCTGTTTCATATTTCTACTAATGAACGTCTTATCAATATGATCAGGTAAAGGTAACTTAACCTGATAGAGTGTAAAACTTAAAAAACAACAAATAGTCTGGTAGCACCTTAAAGACTAGCAAAACATGTAGATGGTAACATGAGCTTTCGTGGGCACAACCCACTTCTTCAGGTCATCTGAAGAAGTGGGTTGTGCCCACGAAAGCTCATGTTACCATCTACATGTTTTGCTAGTCTTTAAGGTGCTACCAAACTATTTGTTATTTTTTAAGTTTTTCCTGTTACAGACTAACTTGGCTACCCCTCTGAAGCTTCTGATAGAGTGTGTATATGGCTTTCTTGAGTCTCCGAGATAACCTGGCCGCTAAACAAACACCACTGGGGTTTGGTAGTAGTCAGCAGCTGAAAACCCCCCCTGATGAAGTGAAGTAAAATATGTTCCAGGAGTGGGACCAGCCTATAAGGAACACCAACTGGGACAACATTGCAGTAATATTGGTTCTTCACACTTCCTTTTCACAGCTTCTGGCATGTGAACATTGGCCAGAACATTTATTACCAGATGACCTACAGGATAATGTAGCCTCTCTAATAACCTTGACAGCTTTTTTGATTCTTCAGCTAGTGTCCGAATTAAAAGCATCACAGTGGACTTCACTGACACTGTCGAAACAAGTGTCAATTAAATTCATATTCGGGCCAGTCCAGCTGAAAAAGAGTTTCAGGGCTTTTGTACCATAGAGGATCTATAAAACTTGCAGGTTAAGTAGCCTGGAAGGGTATTTATGATTCATAAAAGGAATTATCCCCTAGTGGCAGAAAGGCCACTGAGAAGGTGAGGAATTCAGAAACCTCTGTTTGAATCTGCATGGTGCTTGATATAAAAATAAAACCAAGCAGCTGACTGATACACTGCTACAAGGTGGAGGAGGCAGAAAGGGTGAAGGGGATAGCCGTGCAACTTTTCCTCACTGTGGGGTTTAGTTCAGGTTGGATCTCCCTAGTCAGGCACCCCCTGGACCTGAACAGTCTTGAACGAGGGAGTTTGACGGTCCAGAGGAGGTTCGTTCCAGTCCGTCTACCCAGCTCTGCTCCTATTCCCTGCTGCCAGACCCACAGCTGCCCCCTCTGCCCTCCAGCTTGCCTCCACTTCCAGTCCTTCTGCCTCACAACTCTCGGTCGCCGGGGCTCTCTGGTTCAGGAGCATCTGTGGTTCGGAGCATCTGATATAGTGAGGTTCAGCTTGTAGAAACATGGTATTTGGTATGTGAGTGGGATTCCTGTGAAGCCACATGTGCAATTAGCGCTGCAACAATCATAGCCTAACCCACATGTCCAATCTGAGGGTCAAAAATCTCCCTAAGTGGAGATAGCTGAAATCCAGAAACGATCAATTCAGCTTGCGAAACTGATGAGTCAGCCCCAGTGGTGTAACATGTACACATTTAGTACTTAAAAGCATGTAACTGCCTAGCGCTGCTGGAAACAAGCTATCATCTTTAACAAAGTGTTTTCTCACAATATTAAGTTACTATATTTGACAGAATGTGCAGCTGCAGCAGTAGGAAGAGAAGGAGACTAAGCTGATGGTTAGGAATTGTCTTACAGCTAGAAGACTTGTCTCATGGTCTGAGGTAACACTGTTGACCTTCAAAGTGCCTCCATCTTAATGCACATTCTAAGCAGGAGGGGAGAGGACAAAACAGAGAGTGATGCTGTGACATGACTTTACATGGATATATAGGGGAGAAAAACATGCTTGGAGCCTCCCACCCTTCCTTCCCAGTGCAGCTGCACAAGGGCCTGGCCTGTCTGCAGTCTCTACCCATGGGGGAGCATGGGAACTGCACAGCTCCAGAGAGACACAGCACTCTAAAGGGGCCATACACCTCCCCCTGTCTTCTGTATCCATCTACAGAGCAGGCCAATCTCCCCGAGTAAAAAGATAGCGTTCTTCTAAAGCAGGGTTTCCCAGCCTATGGGTTGGGACCCAAATATGGGTCACCATTACATTTCAAAAGGGTCGCCAGGTGTCGCCCCAGGTGGCTCTTAAGGAGCCATTCACACATTTTTTTGAATTGCCCTGGGTTACCAAGTGTTCCTGAATTGTCAAAATGGGTCCCCATCTGCAAAAGGTTGGGAACTGCTGTTCTAAAGAGTGATGCAGCATTGGTAGTCTATGTACTCATGGGGTAGGCCTTCTGGGGATGGGATTATGTATGTTCTCTCCCTGACTTTCCTAAGGAGAGTTGGCATACAGATTCGCCCCCGCTTCTACACAGGACACTAGTTAAAGCTGCAGTTTGACCCATCCCAGTCAGGTAGAAAATCTCTAGTAGATCATCTGGTGCAACCTGCTGAAACAGGACTGTTCCCAATACTGTTTTCTATTGCTTTGTCCAGTTTAGACACATAAATATCAACAGTGTGTCCGTGTCTCTTTTATTGGTCAAATAGGTCTCCCTATTGTGAACTGTTATGCTGTTAACACAGCTGTGAGCAAAATTCAGCCCCTAGGCCATATACGTCCCCCCAGCATTTTGATCCAGCCTGCGCCTGCCCCTGAAACAGGGAGCAGTGCTGCTCAAAACAGCTCACTGCTTCCTGTGGTTCTCTGTGTTGCAGGTAGGGAGGGAAGGGTTCAATGTGCTATCTCCTGTCTCCAGCAAAATCTCTTAAATTCCTATTGGCCAGTTTCTGGCCAATAGGAACAGATAGATTTTGCTGGGGACACGTGCAGAGCCAGCCAGTGGTCTGGAGCTGCTGGGAGGAAGCCTGCCTGAGAGTGCAGCTGTCTGGGAGCGGCTCAGGTAAGTGCCTCCTGGCCAGAACCTGCCTCTGGCACCCACCCCCTCCCACCTTCCAACCCCCTAAGCCCTTTCCTAAATCTTTCCCTAGGCCAGAGTCCTCTCCTGCACCCATACTCCCTACCAGACCCTGCACCCCAATCTCCTGCCCAAAGTCACACAACCCCCCTCCTTCACCCAAACTCCCTCTCAGATCCCACACCCTCTCCTGCACCCCAGTCCCCTACCCCGAGCTCCTTTCTACACCCAACCTCTGTCCCAGACCCCGTACCCCTTCCGTGGAAAAATGAGGCCCTTGACCACTTACGAAATTCTTAGAGAGGCCAAAAATTATTGCTTACCCATGTATTAACATTGTTACTCCTAGTTAAATCCCTTTGCCTCACATTAGATAATTAATTCCCCTCTTTGGTTTTTAAATTGTTCAGACGTTTGAAGACACTAAGCCAGATTTATTCCTTCTGATCAGGCAAGCCATGGCATCAGTCCCTTGGTCACAAGAGCGGTGCCCTGGGTTGACAGGTGCATGTGTGCTGACATTAGAACCCAGCAACCACCTCTCTATTGGAAAGGGTCTGGGCAGGGGCAGCTGTGCAGGAAATATGTCCAAGGCAGCCACAGATGAACTGATTCAGAACCTCAAACCTGTGAGAATAGCTCCAGTGGAGCCCTTAAAAGAAACTAAAGCTAACCTTCCAAGGAGGAACTTGCAGTGAGCAAGGGTGGAATACTGCCTGGTGCTGTCCACACCAAGGGCCCCCCCCAGCATGGCACATTGAGGTGCAGTGTGCACCTCACAACGATAATGTGACACAGTCTGTCTGTCTCCCCCCATTTACTCCTATTCAACAAAAATAAAATTGTAATCAGTTATTTCAGTCCTCCTTCATAAATCGGTAGCTCCAGCACCTCCTCATTATGGTTGCTGCTATTTGAGTTCCTTCCCTTTCTCTCAGTCTTTTTGGTACTAAGTTGTTCAGGATTTAAACCATTATTTTAGTACTGCAGAATTGATTTGCCAGGTATCTCAGCAGTTTATATGAATGGACATTGCAAAACATGTGGGCTGTGTCTAGACTGGCCAGTTTTTCTGGAAAATCAGCTGCTTTTCTGGAAAAACTTGCCAGCTGTCTACACTGGCCGCTTGAATTTCCGCAAAAGCACTGATGATCTCATGTAAGATTGTCACTGTTCTTGCGGAAATACTATGCTGCTCCCATTCGGGCAAAAGTCCTTTTGCGCAAAACTTTTGCGCAAAAGGGCCAGTGTAGACAGCCCAGATTTGTTTTCCGCAAAAAAGCCCCGATCGCGAAAATGGCAATCGGGGCTTTTTTGCGCAAAAGCACGTCTAGATTGGCACAGACGCTTTTCCACGAAAAGTACTTTTGCGGAAAAACGTCCATGCCAACCTAGACATTCTGTTCCGAAAATGCTTTTAACGGAAAACTTGTCCATTAAAAGCATTTCCGGAAAATCATGCCAGTCTGGACGTAGCTGTGCAGATACATCATGGGCTGTGATAAGATAGTTTAGCTGCCTAACAAACTGCATGTTAAATATTCTTGGAGTGTTTTATTCATGCTTCTTTAATGCTGGTCTCCCGGACACTTTTTACATTTTGTTTGTTAGGCAGGGCTGTCTTTGTACACATACTGGGACAGATTCATCCTTAGTGCCACAGTGGGCTAAATTCTTCTCTGAAACTAACAAGGTCAATCTGGCCCATTGAGAGAGCCTATTCTACTTCCAAGGTCCTAATTCTTTGTCAATTTATTCAGACCAAATTGTGTGGCACTGCATTAATTTAAGTGACCTATTAATGGTTTTGCTTCAGCATGTGGCATCAGAAGTGAGCTGTGATTAGGATTAAACTCTATTTCACTATTTCAGCTAAAGAAATATTTTGTCCTAATTTCTCCTTCCTACACACTGATGGTATATGTAGAGGAAGGACCCAAAAAGTATCCGAAATAATTATTAAAAACTCACTGATCGTACTAGAAAACACTGCACCGTTTTTAAATTTCAGTGCAGAAATGTCTCTTACCTCATATTATATAGAGAACAAATGTATAACCACCCAGTAAACTGAACAGTTAGGGCAGTGCAGTTGGTATCCTCGAATGAACATTGCATTGATTAAACATTTTGCATTCTACTTTCTGCCTGATCCCTTTTTTCTGCTTTTCAGTGTGCAGAAACTCAGTGAATTTTTGTCAAGTGAAGAAATTGGAGAAGAGTATGATAAATGTCCGGTGCCAAGAAGTGCAGACAACCACAGCAAATACCAGGTGGTTGTAAGTAATAATGTTCAGTTGTACAATGTGTGGGTGGACTGATTTACTCCCCTGGATTAATTCCTTGCAGATCACTCCAATAATCTTGTTGTCTTCTTACTAATTAATGGCTGCAATTGCAAAAGCTCATCTTAATAGCCCCTGTTTCCTAGAGATCATAACAGGAGCATTTTTAAGGCACTCTTCCGACCCCATCACCATTCACTATGTATTTCTGTTTTCCTGATCTTGCACAGCCACTCAAAGTTGTTAACCGTAAGAGGCCTGCCAGAGAAGACTGGAACAATTACAGCTCTCACATGAGAAGACCTGTTAACATCACAGAAGGAGATGATTTTTGTGTAAAGGTGATACTAAGGTCACTCTTTCTAATAATGCTGTTACTAAATTTGACTAATAATCATTCTTAAACTCCTGCAGCAGGGTGCCAAGTAAAAAAATTAATGGATAATCTAGAGCTGCCACACACTAATTCCACTCAAAGAAACCAAAGTCAAAGAGTAATTTTTATCCCTGCTGTTTCCTAAAGAAGCTGTTGCTGTCCATTTTGCTTTAAGTAAAGAAGATTGCTGAATTTATTTTCAATTGATTGTCTTTCATAGTTGTGTATAAGTCCTCCTTAAAACTCCTTCAGCATGTCTTCATCTCATGTGTTTTTGAATAACTAGTCCTGACCTCGAAACAAAAACCTCCAGTGTCTCAAAAGAAAGGATGAGAGGCACCCAATCCACTTCAAAGATGGATGTGTCTGACTTGCTATAGAACTGTCTGGCAGTAACAAATGTTGATGGCTATTATAATGGTGGAGTTATTTATTTAGCCTGCCTGCTACAGCATGCGTGTCCCTGATGCAGCAAAATGAGTGATATCTATGCCAGTTCATTTACTACTGAAGGGACTAAGTAGGATAACGAGTTAGCGCATTGGCTGTTTCAACTATTGGAGTGTGAGAGGGAAACCCTCACTCCAGTTAAAGCCCTGAAACGTTACCCTACAATAATTTTTAAAAGGAGTAAAGAAAGGATCCGATAAATCCAGTTAAGGGAAAAATTACCTGAAAACTTGGCAGAGAATTGTACATAAGAAACATGAAACAAAATAAGAAGAGGGATTTTTTTGGCAGCAATACTTTAATTTTGACTTGGAAGATGTATTATGTGGAAAAATTTGTAAGCCTACTCTACTTGGGGCTCTGACTGCAGTGCTATATAAAGAGTGCCATTCAGGGGTCCAAGGCTCGTGCACCATTTAAGTGATACATAGGCCTTGTGCTTGTCATCTGCACAGGGATGAATGACACCCCTATTTTGCATGCCAATATATTCCTACTACTTAAGGTATAGGAAACCCACAAGATCAGCTGCAGAATTTTCTGTAAAATTTCTCACATAAAGGTTGACACCTGCATCTAAAGCAGTGTTTCTTAAACTTTTCAAGACCGAGGAACACCAAACAATAATTGTATTTTATGGGGAACACCAAGGATTTTTTGTTTGGGGTGGGGGGGAAGGTTGGGGGAAAAAGGGTCGGGGAAAAGTTATTGAGCCCCCCAAAAAAAAGTCACCTGCCCATTTAAGGGTGGCCATTTTAAATTCTGCTGTTCTCCGTGGCACACCTCCGACTACCTTGCAGCACACTGGTGTGCCGTGGAACACAGTTTAAGAAACACTGACCTAAAGAGCTGGTTAAATAATTTTTCCAAATTTCATCAGAATTGTTTCACAAAATAATTAAAAAGCTTTTCACCATTTCCCAATCAGCTCTCTTACTCACATGGGTGCAGAGTATCATGCACAGTAAGAGAGGCCCTTTTTTGAAAATCAAGCGCTGAAAGAAAGCCACCACTTTACTACTTTGAGAAGAGGCAACCTTCAGTTCCATGTCCAATTTAAGAAAGACAACAGATATTTCTCTCATACATTGAAAACACACAGGTGTTCCCTGAAGCTGGATATTTTTTTTTTCATTTTTCATTTCTCAACATATTGCCATAGATCACAAATGGATTTTTCACCTGGACACCTGACGGATCTCCGACGCTGTCCAACATTGATATCAGAATCCCTCAAGGTACAAAGCCACAGCAGACAGACACACAGAATAATATGTTCAGCAAATGTCTGAGAATCAGAACCTTAAATATGCTTCCCATTATCCCAGGTCAATTAACAATGATCGTAGGACAGGTGGGCTGTGGTAAGTCATCACTCTTGCTAGCAACACTTGGGGAGATGCAGAAGATTTCTGGGAACGTATTCTGGAACAGGTAACATTAAATAAAGTTTTTGTGTTTGTACTGAACGATGATACTAAGTCAGAAAATTGCCAGATTCTACCCCCATAGGGGGAGGGATAGCTCAGTGGTTTGAGCTTTAGCTAGTCACACCCAGGGTTGTGAGCTCAATCCTTGAGGGAGCCATTTAGGGATCTGGGGCAAATCTGTCAGGAATGGTACTTGGTCCTGCTGTGAAGGCAGGGGACTAGACATGATGACCTTTCAAGGTCCCTTCCAGTTCTAGGAGATAGGCATATCTCCATCCATATTTTTTACTTATATTCACATGTGCACAGTTCTTGTGAATTCAGGGAATGTTGTGGATACATTTCTAAATGGAGGATTTAGTCCTATAGGTCACCATGTCTCATCTGCGGTCTCAAATCATAGATATTGGATACACAGCAAGATGCTCTGGATTCTTCTCTGATGTTCCTGGTCTGCTTTGTGGGCCATGGTGGGGAGCATAGTCTTGTCCATATGCCCTTTTCCAGGGGGCAAAGAATAAATTGTTCCTGTGCTCCAGCGAGGGCAGGCTTCACTTGTCTCTGATTTTGTAAGGGCAGTTCAGAGAGCACTGCTCTCCAAAACCTGAATAAGGGACAATTGCAGCCTGGTCTTCAAATATCAAGTCAAATTTCAAGTAATGTACTGAGTAATGTACTATATATTTTACTTTTATAAGATTTTCAATAATGTTCCACTCTCTCAGCTCATTGTCAGATAAATGTGTGCAAACAGGAAGCAGAATGGGCTTTTTCAGTTTTACTGGCTGCACTGTGTCATGAGACTGATACAATTGCTTGCCTGAAGTTTATGGACCAGTGGTAGAGAAATCTAGCATATGTAAACACGGCTTCTTGCAGCTGACTGGGAATTAAGGAACAACCATGAAATTACAGTGCAAATCTCTGCACTCTGATCTGCTAATAATGATTCTCAGCCAATTCATGAACATGGATTTTGCATACTGCACTCTTTCAGAGAAGAATCTGTGCAAGTTGTTATGCAAATCAGACCCTCCGCCCACATCAGAGTGCACAGTATTTTCATAATTGATGGTAATATGTAGCTCAAAGTGCTTTACAAAGGAGGTAAATACCATTATTTCCATTTTACACATGGGGAAACTGAGGCATGAGTAGGTGATGTGAGTTGCCCAGGGTCCCCCAGCAGATTGTTGGCAGAACCAATAGTAGAAAGCGAGTCTCCTGAGTCTTAGTCCAGTGTTCTATTAGGCCACCTAGCTTTGGAGAGAAACCCGAGTGTAATCATAAGAAAGTTTATGTATCAGCAGCTGTGTGGCATCCTATACTCTGATTAGCTGAAAAACCAACATTTCAGTTAAGATGTAAATATTTTGTTTAAAAATCCTCTCATTGAGAAATGTCATGGTAACCGATTCTAAACAAAAGCAGACACAATCACGTGACATTACCAGAGCGTATTTATGAATAGCACTGACTCGCTGGGGAAATACATGCTCAACAACAGTGTAAAAGGGGCAGGACCATCGTTCCCACTGAGGCGCACGCCTGCATGGCCGCGGACTTCAACTTCTTTTCCCACCCACCTCCTGTGGAGAGCCGTACAGCAGCACTCACACACCAGGTGGCTGCTCCGGCAAGAGGAGCCAGCTGAGCCTGCACGGTGAGGGAGCCACTGGGGCAGGGGGGAGGGACTGGCCATGTGATGGGGGTGGGAGAGTCCTGCTCTGGTGGCCAGGAACGGGACATGCCATATGGCTGGGGATGGGGCAGGGTCTGCCCCAGCAGCTGGAAACAGGACATGCCGCATGGCGGGGGAAAGGAGATGGTTTCTGCCCCAGCGGCTGGGGACGTGTGTGTGTTAATAAATTGGGTGCCATAGTGGCACACATCCACACTAGCGTACATGACCTAAATATTGGTCCACAAGCCAAAACTCACTCCGCTCATGGTCAGAAAATCTCAAAGGGAACACAGGTCAGGACTGGCTTGAGTTTCTTTTCTCTCATTGTGCCAAAGTGTGACAGGTTCAAATCCAGCAGCGATCACATTTGCTTTGCTGTCACATGCACGTACAGGAGCTTCCAACTGCAACAACTTTGGCACTGTTCCTACGGGCTGTACTAGGGCAAGATTCTTTTCTCATCTTTCAGAACTACAGTCTGTAGTACTCCCGTGGACTTCAGTTACACATAAACTGTGTACACAGGCAGTATACCGACCAGATGGGGGCTTCGCGGATTTGATAAAACAGCCCCAGTTTCTGGCAAGGCAGATTATACAGTTCTTATCTAATAATCATCACAATTCACTATCCTAGCTCAGCCATTAGTATGTGCCACCAGGATCAGTATGGTCTTTGCTACTGTACAGGGCAATTCAGTAACTCGCCTTACAAAATAACTGTTAATTCCATCTCTCCAGATTTTTTCCCCCAAGGACACTGCTATAATGAAATTGGAAGGCATCTCCTTCATATATTTTTAAAGAGAAATGTGAGATTACCATTGATTTCAATGGGAGTTAAGTGCTTAGGCACTTTTGAAACACCACCTAAGCATCTGTCTGCATCTTTAGGTGCCTAAATAGCTTTTTAGAATTTGGCCTTAGATGCAGTGGTCACTATCAGAAGTGAAATAAAATGTCTTCTAATTAAGGTGCCATAAATATGCAGAAGAGTGGGGATCGAGAGCTAAAGCAAGGGGAAGAACACTGAAGACAGAAAGGAAAGCAAAAAGAAGATGGAATTTGGGGGAATGTAACCCTAAGACCAGCCATACGGGGTCAGATCAAAGGTCCATCTAGCCCAGTATCCTGTCTGCTGACAAGGGCCAGTTCCAGATGCGTCAGTGGGCAAATATTAAATGATCCAGTCCTAGCCTCTGACAGTCAGAAGTGTAGGGACACCCATGGAGTTGCATCCTTGACCCTATTGGTTAATAGCCATTGATAGGCCCATGGGTGGTGTTAGGTGAAGCCAGGGCTTGGGAACGATAGTCCTGGATGCAGCCAGCTCCTTCCGCCTGAGGCTTCGCATCCCCGCCTGCTGCCCCCTTCCCCTGCCAGAGTCCACCCTCTCCAGCACTAGAGGGGTCTCATGGGCGGGCGGGCAGCAAGACTCCTAGTTCGAGCGGGGAGCAGCAGGCAAGCAGGCACCTGAGTGGGTCCCACAGCACTGCAGGTGGACAGGCAACATGGCGCCCAGCTCTAGTGGCACTGAGTGGTGCAATCACTGGCTTCAGCTGCCTGGAGTCCTTGTTTGCAGACCGACCCCAATAGCCACAGCCTGGGGCAAGGCTCTGGAGGCCTCCCAAAATTGGAGGGCTGGGGGTCCTCCTCTTGAGTTGGGGAGCAGTCCCCTGGCAGTGCCCTAGGCCACCCCACACAAGGTATTTGGAGTGATCCAAGTGCCTGCCTGCGCAACTTTCCCTGCTTCAGCTCTAGGAGAGGCCCGGGAGCTGCAGCCTGGCCTTGATAAGAACCAGACAGCTAGCTATAGGAAGCCACTGGGAACCCTCCGCCTTCCAGAGATGCAGGGGTGGAAAGAGGAATTTGCAGAGGCAGCTCCTGGCTGTTTTCAGGCCCCCTGCCACTTGAGCCAGTGGCAGGGACACCACAGCTGCCTGGGCTCCCCAGCAGGACTCCATTTTCAAACTGTGTGAGGGATAGGGCCCCTTGCTCCCTCCACCCATTCTGGCTCCACTGGCCTTCACACATTCCCTGGGAAAGTGTTGCATTGGATATCTATGTTTTATGTGCAAAAGTACTTCCTTGTGTTTAAAACAAATCTGATGCCTATGAATTTAATTGGGTGAACCTTAGTTCTTGTGTTATGTGAAGGGATAAATAACATTTCCATATCACTTTCCCACACCATTTGTGATTTTATAGACCTCTGTCTTATCCCTTATTTGTCTGCATCCTAAGCTAAACCGTTCCACTCTTTACACTATCTCCTCAAATGGAAGCTGTTCCATACGCCTAATCATTTTTGGTGTCCTTCTCTGTACTTTTTTCAATTCTGATAGATTGTTTTTTGGAGATGAAGCAAACCAGCAGTGGTATGTAGTATACAAGGTGTGGGCATGCTATGGATTTTTATTATGGCATTATGATATTTTTTCTTATTATCTATCACTTTCCTAATGTCTCCTAACATCCTGTTAGCTTTTTTTTTTTTTTTTTTTTTTTTTTTGACTGTCACTGCACATTGGACAGATGTTATCAGAGAACATTTGCTCAGTACTCTACAGAAACACAGAGCAGGGACCTATCTGACTCTGAGAGGGTCTATGCTGCCCCTCACACAGGGTACGTCTAAACTACATGCCTATGTCGGCAGAGGCATGTAGATTTGTTTGTTCAGCAAAGGCAAATGAAGCCGCGATTTAAATGATCATTCCACGAGGAATAACGGGGCTGCCGACAAAGGGCTTTGATGTCGACAGGGGGAACATCCAGACTAGCGCGCGAGCCGACAAACAGCTGATCAGCTGTTTGTCGGCTCAGTGCGGCAGCCATGTAAATGTAAATGAAGCCGCGATCATTTAAATCGCGGCTTCATTTGCCTTTGCTGATCTGTCTAATCTACATGCCTCTGCCGACAGAGGCATGTAGTCTAGACACAGCCACAGAGAGATACAATCCCTTCCTGTCCTATCCAATGAAGAGGACTTTGCAGACTGTATAATCCTTCTCCTAGCCCACTCCACAGGCTGACATAGGGGAGTGAGGCTATGTCCCCTCTTCCTTGGCCCCTTTTGGGAGTGATGTTTGCTGCAGGGACTGTCCCCTGTCCTTGTGCAGAACATGGATGGGATGCAGAAGACTTTCAATATATCAGGCTTTTCTTGGTTTCAATAACGAATGTATTGCTGTTGAATACAGTTACTTTGCATTGAGATTCATGGGCTTTTGGACAGGAAAACGCAGTGGGATTTATTTTTGATTGTGTGTTGAATACAATGTAGGTTAATTGTGTGTAGGAGGAAGTTTTTTAGTACAAGCATAGAACCAATACAATAACACATTGGCAAACGCTGAGGAATTCTGTACTCAATTAAATTTTAGGTATCATGATTGACTTATTATCGACTAACTTTTCAAAGGGAACATAACCATGTGCCTGCACAAACTTGCATATGTTAGCACAGGTTGAATAGTTAGGTAGCTCCTGTTAAAGCACTACAGTTGTGCTCCTTCCTACTTTTATGTGGCTATCCCTATTGGACGCAAACGTTGATTTCCAATCTTCTCACTTGACCTGAAATTAGCATGATTAATAAATGGCACGGTACATTTATAGATATCCTATATTGCTGTGTCACAACAACTTGGTTTTTAGATGGCTTGATACATTTGAAAATAGCCCAGGCAGTAATCTTCTGTCCTTTACACACACCTACGTACGTACACACACCTCCAAAGAACAGTGTTAACTCTGGCTAGAAAGACATGCCTATTATAGAACAGTGTGGGTTGCAAGCCTCAAGTGATAGTCAGAGCTGAATGAGCTGACTGTGAGAGAAAAACTGCTGGTCACAAATTCCCTTTTTTATGACTGCTAAAACAAAGTGCAATTTCTGTAGAAAAAACAGATGTTGCTGTCTTCAAACAGCCACAGCCTGTGATATACAGTGTTTGCAGTCTACACACAAAGTGGAATTTAATTGTTATTCTTTCTGGGGCAGATTGCTCACATTTACTTAAGTAAACCATCTCTGTCTGCTTTTTATTTGTGATGCAGCAGTACTCCCGACAGCGAGACAGGGGAAGATGTCAGGTATGGTATTATATGTGCTTGCTGGTCTTTCTACTTCCTACTAAAACAATCACAGGGAAAGGAACCAAAGGGGAATTCATCTTGTAAAACTATTAAATTCTACTAGAGAGTGTTTTTAAAAGTAATTGGGGCTTGTGCTCTTGTGCCCCTGAGGGTAAAAAATTCAAAAGCGCCTAAATGACTTAGGCTCCTAAATCACTTAAGTGCTTTCACAAATCCCAGTGTAAATTCCTAAATCAGATTATTTCCTAGTTCTGCATTTTCATGACTAATCAGCACTTTCAGCACTATCACTCTAAACGTCTCATTTGTTACTGCAATCTTTCACTTTTAACCTTCTCTTGTGACCTGCATCTTGTTTTGAGATTTTTATTTTCACATCCTATGTGTGAAATTAAAAAAAAAATGTGGGGAGTACACATTAGTCCATGCCTTGGTTTGGCATGTGGACATGGAGATCACATTTTCCTTCTACCAATTTTAGAGGAGAGTTTCAGCTTAGATTTTTGAAGCAGGCATCGCTATGTTTGGCACGTTAGCCTGGCATGCAAACATCAAGAATGGCAAGCCTTGAATGGGTGACAGTTCTGTCAAATTATGGGCGAAATCCTTGCCCTATTAAAATCAATGAGACCTTCCCATTGATTTCAGCAGAGCCTGGATTTTACCCTCAGGCCTTGTCTACACTACACCAGGAATCGATTTATCATGTCTGCTCAGATACAATAAATCAATCTCCAAATGCACTCCCATCGATGCTGATACACCACCAAGATGAAAAGAGTAGCCAGCATCAACAGGAGAGCAACCCCCACTAACCTTACCTCATTCAAGGCACCACGGTGAGTTTGTTGGCTTCAGCTCTATTTGCAGAGTTGAAGTAGATCAACAGTGCCCATTAGTGTATACGAGGCCTAACTCTCCCTACACTGTATATCCGTAGCTGACCCAAATGTCTTCCTGCATCTCTGAAGCATTAACTACTCCGTTTTCTCTTATTTTTGGATCCTCGTGCTCCTATTCACTATTGTTTTGCTTAGTTCTCAAGTTTGTCTCCCAATCCATTAAGTTAAGTATCTTTGACTATGCTTTCTTCCCACCTAACTATGCATTTGATAAATCCCTTTGACAAGATCTGATTCCTGACCTATAGTATACGTCCCTCTTACTCCCTGAAGTTCCTTGACAGCCCCTTTATCTGCAATTCCTTATACTTACCTCCTGCATCTGATTTCACGTTTTCTGTTCTCCTTACGTGTTTCTCATTGTCAAATAACTAATCATTCTTTGCTGAATAAGGGGCTATCAGTTGACTGCTTATGAAGAGACTGAAGTCAAATGGCTTGCTGATTCTTTATTGGTTTGCATTACATTAAATTAATACCTTAGTTATTTTATTATTTGTGTCATAATCCGTGATACTAAAAATGCAGCCAGGACAATGAAAATAATCTAATAAACAGGCCACTGATAAAATGTAGTCAAAATTACTGTTGAACAAATTTAGTGTGCACCATTTGTTATATTAGCTATAATATATGCTCATTTTAGCACTAAATTTTCAAATTATTAGAAGTAATTCGTGTATCCTTAGCCTTACTAACAACAAGAGGAATAACTGTACATTTCATTCAGGATGTAAGACTTTTTTTTATAAATTTGTGCATTTGTAATGTCTATGGATATTGATATTTACATATAAATAGAGCTCCTTGTGTTTGAGGAGGCTTTTCAGCATAAAACTGAACTTATTTGTTACTCTTTCTACTACATATGTTTTGTTAAAAGTTCTTATCTTCCTTTGTGATTGCATTTTGAGTTTTTAAACAGCATGTGAATTCCTTATACATTGTATTTGCACTAAAGGCAAAATTCTGCTCTGATTCATGTTTGTGTAACTCCACTAAAATCAGAGTGACTGGATGGAGAATTGAGAGCAGAATTTAACTCCGTATGAATTCCCGAATTATATGACATACAGAAAAATAGTTACAGTACCTTACAATTATAAATGCCCTGTTCCTGCAGCATTGGACACCTTTGTGTGCAGTTCTCATTTCCATCAGCTGTTTTTAAAAATGTGTAAATAATCCAGACTTTGCATGCATGTTTTTGTGTCTGAAATTGAAAAATATCCTAAATGTACAATAGGGCACACCTTCTGCAATCTTTATGCAACATCCTGTGGGATAAATGGGAATTTTGTGTGTAAGAAGTCTGCAAAAGTATGGAGGAGATGCACTCCATTGTCTGATAGTTGCATCTGTACAAGAATGATTTACGGTATCTGCATTAAATCAAAATTGAGAAACTTAAAAAAGATTCTAAAATTTTTATGAGGGGATTAATTAAGGCAACATATATAATAGTGTAATATACTTAGCATTTCCTCAATTACTGTTAAGGGCATGCAGCTTTTCCCAAGCCTAGATGACAGTTTCTCTGATAAATTTCCCTATCATAAATGTCCAAAAAAAAACCAGTGTTGTATTACTAAGGAGATTTACCTCTGAACAGCTATAGTTGTGATACTATATTTGGAATGTTAACCATAAAAAGGCGATATAACTTATTTAGTTTCACATTTTTACAATTAGAATATTTTAATTTGCCTGGCAAGATGTCTGCAGATAAAAAAAACACAAAAAAACTTCTCTCTTGGTTTTTGCAGCCCAGAGAAGGAAACTGCCGTTGACACGGAAGTCAGGTAGGGTACTTTAAAACCTAATTCGCAAAAACATGGGTATCTTATGAATGAGTAGCAACTACTTTGCCTCCTGAGAAATCATATTGAATTTTTTTACTTCCTGTGCAGCTGCTGCAAGCTTTAGAACAGATGAAAACAAACAGAAAAGCAATTAAGCGTGTAGACATTTTTAGATAAATTAGACAATGACCTTAATGGATATTTCTGCGTATTCATAGGTGGTGCATTAGCATTCTACTTCCCTGAGATGTGAGTCAGACTTGGGGGAGAGAGGGGGCATAGATTCATTTTATTTTTTGTAAAAATGAAAGAGTGGCACAGATTGGCATAAAGATGAATGTAGAACATATGTTCTTCCTTCATATCTGCCAGGGCACTTTTGTGCGCACTTGTAATGTTTTTGCTGATCAGTAGTAGACATTCATGAATTGTGCAAAAACTCAGGAAACATGGTTCCAGAAACACAATAAAGGGTTTGAAATGGGTAGATAGCTCACCAGTTCTAATATTTTTAAATGTTTTATTTATTTATTTTTTGTTTGCTCAGATTTGGTGTCCTAAATGTACCAGAGCCAGCAAGGGCGGGAAATGCATGTAGTCGACACGTTGGCATCCTTAACTTCAACCCCCCTAAAATAACCGTATGACTCCCCTGCAACTCCCTTTAAGTAAGAACTCCCAGTTTGAGAAGTGCTG
Source organism: Pelodiscus sinensis (assembly GCF_052426305.1). Taxonomy (NCBI): domain Eukaryota; kingdom Metazoa; phylum Chordata; order Testudines; family Trionychidae; genus Pelodiscus; species Pelodiscus sinensis. Next base: position 112,761,119 of record NC_143056.1, on the reverse strand, counting down.
GTATCCCACTGAAACCAGTATACTGTAGGGTAAACGCACAGAAAAAGACTAGATTTCATGGGGCAAAAAGACCAGATTTCACAGTACATGATGCATTTTTTTAATGTGGTGGAGCCCTACCTATAATACATGCACTGATTTCCTCTAAAAATTATACATAAACTTCTCACACTGTCATGATTATGAGGGTTAGCCAGCATCCTGGGGATTAAGAGGTTAACTACACCTAGACAGGTGGAGTGGCCAATAGGAATGCAGGTAGGACTTTCAAACTGGGACAAAGGAATTTGGGTTTTTCCCTCTTTTGTCTCTGAGAGTTCCTCTGCAGCTACAGAGAGGGACAAACATGTCTCTCTCTCTCCAAGAAACAATTCTTCACTTTCTGTAAGTAGGGTAAAGTTTAGATAAATTCATTAGGTTTTATTGTTTTAAGGGTTGAATAGGGGACCTGATATCTGGCTTAAGCTTAACCTTCTGTCTGCCCTCCCTGAAGCAGCCCAGAAAACAAAAGAAAAAAAAACGAGAAAAAAACTGCAAAGCTTGCCACTCAAAAGAAAAACCTGTGTCCTTTTAAAAATCCTGGGTTCTCAAAATAATCTCACTGCTATGCCACCATGTCATGGCTCCTTTCCCACTCTGGCATGATAAATGCAGAAGTGGGGGCCAGCAAGTGTACCCCAAAGCCTTATCTACCAGACTTTGGTATAAAGCTTCCCCCAAAATCTTAAAACCCTAGATTTTGGGAATAAAACTTCCGCTGCCACCACCCAAATATTAATAATGAGATTAGGGGAAAGATCATTGGGAAATCTCACCCCTATAATAAAAATCAGGGCACACAATTAACTAATACCAGGTTAATAATAAGAAAAGAAAAACTTTTATTATTACAACAGTATTCCTGTTGCAAGCATAATGATTAGATGGGAAGATAACAAAATATACTCATGGAGGAATTACACCATTGGCTAGATCTTAGTTAAAAAGAAAAGCCAAACATCTCTTAAGCAGTGCCAGATATCAGGTCCCATACCCCACCCTTAAAACAATAAAACCTAACGAATTTATCTAAACTTTACCCTACTTACAGAAAGTGAAGAATTGTTTCTTGGAGAGAGAGAGACATGTTTGTCCCTCTCTGTAGCTGCAGAGGAACTCTCAGAGACAAAAGAGGGAAAAACCCAAATTCCTTTGTCCCAGTTTGAAAGTCCTACCTGCATTCCTATTGGCCACTCCACCTAGCTAGGTGTAGTTAACCCCTTAATCACCAGGCTGCTGGCTAACCCTCATAATCATAGAGATGTAGCCGTGTTAGTCTGGTCTAGCTGAAACAAAAAACAGAAGTATGTAGCACTTTAAAGACTAACAAGATGGTTTATTAGGTGATGAGCTTTCGTGGGCCAGACCCACTTCCTCAGATATTGATAAATATCTGATCAATATCTGAGGAAGTGGGTCTGGCCCACGAAAGCTCATCACCTAATAAACCATCTTGTTAGTCTTTAAAGTGCTACTTACTTCTGCCTTTTGTTTCCTCATAATCATGATACACTCATGTAACTAGTGGTTTCTTTTTGAGTTATGACTGAATGCCGGTGATGAGTTTGACCTAGGAGCAGAGCGTTTTTGAGTTGTCATTTCACCTGTGAGCCAGGAATATTCATCAAACATAATTAAAATTTCTACTGAGCGCATGCATTTTGTATTCAGAAGTGATGTCTGAAATGTGGTGTTATCCCTTTGGGGCAGCATCATACTCTCAGGTCATTCAAAAAACTTGCGTTTCCTACAAATTTCTAGGCATGTCTGGTGTTTAGACTTGACAGAAGATATGGGCAGATGGCCTGAATTTCTAATAAGCAAGATGCCCAGTACACGATCAGCACATTATTTGTATTGCATTTATGTCCAGCAAGAGGAGGAATGATGAAATGGCTGCTCTAGCAGACAAAGATGGTAAACAGGGGGAGGGAGGCAACATTTTTAAAAGGAAAAAATATATTTAATGCAAATAAAACATAACAGGCCAAATCTTGCTAATCTTCCTTTGGGGAGCATTCTCATTGAAACTGCCTGAGGAAGGCCACTAAGAGGTCTGTACCTTGAATTTATCCAAAGATGTCTGAGCTACATATCTGGGAATTAAGGTCTTGATACTACAAGGCACTTAGGGTGTGTCTAGACTACATGCCTCCGTCGACGGAGGCATGTAGATTAGCCAGATCGGAAGAGGGAAATGAAGCCGCGATTAAAATAATCGCGGCTTCATTTAAATTTAAATGGCTGCCCCGATCTGCCGATCAGCTGTTTGTCGGCAGATCGGGGCAGTCTGGACGCGATGCGCCGACAAAGAAGCCTTTCTTGATCGACACAGGTATGCCTCGTGAAACCAGGTTTACCTGTGTCGATCAAGAAAGGCTTCTTTGTCGGCGCATCGCATCCAGACAGCCCCGATCTGCCGACAAACAGCTGATCGGCAGATCGGGGCAGCCATTTAAATTTAAATGAAGCCGCGATTATTTTAATCGCGGCTTCATTTCCCTCTTCCGATCTGGCTAATCTACATGCCTCCGTCGACGGAGGCATGTAGTCTAGACACACCCTTAGAGTCCTCCACTTGCATTAGTCAGTACAGTGAAGCTGACCCTGCACTGAGGTAACCTCCTACTCCATAATGAAGGAGGCACCTACTCTGGTCTATCACTAGGGAGAAATCTCTTGTAACCATGCTTCTGAAATACTGGGGAGTGGGAGAAGCACAGAATCAGGCCTTCCGTGATAATGACTTTGGTGTAATCTCTGAGACCTGCAGATTCTTGAGGCTGACCCTACCCTATTTGTTCTAAACAATCCATTTGGTAGGACAAAATGGGCACAACTCCCCACGAGGAATCTATCAGAGTCTTCCTTACTACTAGCCCCTTCCTGGTTTTGTATGGTATAGGCAGCCTGACCCAAAAATATTTTACTTTGAAAAATACTAATGTCTCCAAAGAGCTATTATTGTGTTGGAAAAATAGTGTGGTGGTGGTGGTTGTTATTTGAACTCTTTAAATATGCTTTTTCAGAATATCCCTGTTGTAATATAATATATTTTCCCTTGTGATAACAGTCTGTCAGTTGTTATACACTTTCTATTAAGCTTTCACAGCAATGCTGTCCCGGATTTCCTTGCTGTTACTGGTTTACCTCACAGCATCCACATTACTCAAGCAGACCATGCTGTTCACTTTATCCTAAACTTATGTCAAAGAAGAAAATTAATTAGGGAACAAATATGTTTTCCCACTCAAAACCTTTGTTAGGAAAACAATGGCAATATGCAGTAGGGAGTTCTAATTCTATAACATTTCTTTGGTGAAAGATGTGATGTGTGGAAAACTCATTTGCCGTAATGATGGGAAATAGAAAGGAAGCATTAGTGAAGACTCATTACCAGATTCTGCATTATGTGTGTGTTTGGGTTTATTGCACTAACAAGGTGGGAATACCTGTTTTTCCAGGAAAAGAGGATCAGTGGCATATGCCTCACAGAAACCATGGCTGCTGAATGCTACTGTGGAAGAGAATATCACTTTTGAAAGCCCCTTCAACAAACAAAGGTAACAAGTTTCAGCCTGTTGCCAGTAAAAGGAAGGAAAGATTAAGTACCTTTCAGACTTCATGGCTAAGGTCAAAGTCTCCTCCTTGGTTACCTGATTCACCAATAATGGTGCCTTGATACGATGCACTACATGGGCAAGAGGCCCAGGGATCTACTTTTCGCCAGCAGTCCTGTGTTGGCAGCAGATGTACTACTGCTAGCTGTCTGCAAGAGGGAACTTGTAGCCATGCAGATAGTGTTCAATGGACATATGTTCCTGAGAGAAGGGAGAGTCTTCCACTCAGCAAGCTTGATGGCTATGGGCCAAATTCTGTTCTCAAACACTTTGATTTCATTCTGGTGTAACGGGGAGCAGAATTAGGTGTAATTTATCTGCTCCTATATGCGACAGACACAGGAGCCGAATTCTGATCCTGCTTGTTACTAGTTTAATTCTATTGACTTCAGTGGAGATAATCCAGATTTATACTGGCAAGAGCAAACTCAAAATTGGTCCCGATGCATTCAGTCACATCTGCTCTGATGGTGTACCTCCTCTCCTCCTGACTCTGGGAGGGGTTTGGATCCAAGAGCTGTAGCTGAGCACCTTGGCTTCCGCGGGAGTTGCATTTGTGTGGAGGAGAGGTGATTCTTTCTTCCCTCCCCCCTAAAAAAACTATGTTACACGTCTATAAAGCTGAGACTCTGGTACTAAAGTTCCTCATTTCATTGAAAAAGAATCCAGTGTTTGTCAGATTACCAAAGTAAGTGTCCAATCATAACATTGTTTCAGCTAACTGACCTTCCGTAGAGATACACATGCCATTACTGATGTTTATTATTCAGTCTTGAAGCACCATTGTACAAGAAAACTGTGAAAATTCCTTATAATTTCCCAGGTACATTACATTGTATTTACCCATATTTTATGCTTCCTGAGCCAGCATCTCCGCTGTGTACTGTCTTCTCATATTTGTATCATTTGCAACTTCAGGTCACTACTCTGGTCACTATCAGGGTTACAGTCTTTCAGATTGTCTGTTGCACTTTATATAATGCTGTGTTGAGGTAGGAAGCAGGTATGCTTGCAAAAGTAATTACTAGACCCATTCTGTGTTTTCTGAAAGGAGAGCATTAAGCAAACACTCCAGCCCCAGGTCTCGGGCCATCTGTTGTGTGAGCGACTGACCATATGTTTCTGAGGCATAAATTTACAAACTGCTCCTTCAGCCAGATTTATGTATTTTGATCCATTTGTTGTGAAAGTGTATGTATAATGAAAGGTCAGCTGACTTCAGAACATATGGAGATCCACCAAAAAATTCATTTTATGAACTTTGTTCCTTCCAAAGAATATCTATGTTTGACCTACGTTAAATAGACCAAAATAATGCTTATACATAAACTCTCTTGTAAGTTGATCTTAAAAATTTGAGATATTACTGAAGATAAATGGAACTTTTGTTCTTTACCTGGGCAAATCAGATGATCTTTGAGCTCCATTTTCTTACAGGCTGGAGTACAGTTTGGCATTGAATCTCTACTGTTAGTGATTCTAATCACAAAGGAAGGGAAAAACCAGGAAAAAAAGCTAGTTAAGAATTAAAAATAGTTTGAGTAGGGTTTTTTATTTGAAGGGTTCTTGCTAAGTGCTCAGTTGCAACATTTTTGTTTCCAAATGACTGTTTTTCATTGCCCAGAAAATTAAGTAGTAACATTATGGGCCCCAAATTCTGCTTAGATTTACACCCCATGCAACTATTGACTCCAGCAATAAATTTGGCCCGGTGGTGTCTGAACTTAGGCCAGGTCTACAGTAGGGAATAAATTCAAATTTAAGATACACAACTCCAGCTACGTAATTAACGTAGCTGGAGTTGATGTACCTTGATTTGAAGTTGGGCACTATCCCCACAGTGGGAGGTCAACAGGAGAAACACTCCTGTCTACTTCCCTTACTCCCTGCGAGGAGTAGGAGTACCAGCATTGACATGAGCCTCATCATGTTCGATTTTAGCAGATCCTTATTAGACCCACTAAATCAAATGCCAGAAGATTGACCTCCAGAGTGTTGATACGCTGGTAAATATAGATGTAGCCTTAGTAATGTTGTCTTAGAATCATAGAATCCTAGAGCTGGAAGAGACCTTAGGAGGTCATCAAGTCCAGTCCCCTGTCCAAAACAGGATCAACCCCAACTAAATCATCCCAGCCAGGGCTTTGTCAAGCCAGCACTTGAAAACCTCTAGGGTTGGAGATTTCACCAATTCCCTAGGTAACCCATTCCAGTGCTTCACCACCCTTCTAGTGAAATAGTTTTTCCTAATATCCAACCTAGATGTCCCTACTGCAACTTGTTACCATTGCTCCTTATTCTGCCATCCATCACTACTGAGAACAGCCTCCCTCCATCCTCTTGTGTCTTGTGTCCCCTCATTTTTGCCACCAGTTGCCCTGTTCTCTAACTTGGCTGCTAGACATTCATTTGGGTTCCAGCCTATGAAGAAGTTAAATAAACTTAATTAGAGACTAACCAAAAAGCGTAGATAGCATCATGAGCTTTCGTGGGCACTACTCACTTTTTTTTATTAGAAGAAGTGGGTTGTGCCCACAAAAGCTTATGATACCATCTATATTTTTTTCTTAGTCTCTAAGCACCATTTGTTATTTTTTAAGTTTTTTTTAATTACAGACTACCATGGCTATGCCTCTGAGACTTTTAAACGTAATTAAAATTAATAGAACAATCTCATTTGATTGAATGAGATCTTTACAAGTACCCTGTTAACTTGAAACCTAAAAAATGCTTAAAGTGAGTTAAAATAGTTTCAGGTGCCTCACCTGTACCTGAGTAGAGCTGGATGGAAATTTTTCAGGGAAACAGCTGCTCAACAGAAAAGGTGATTTTTTTTTGCATGAACATTTCTTGGGCCAGAGCACAAATTCTGATCAAAATGAGGGAGAAACTCCAGAATAGAATATCAGAATCAAGCAGAGCAGGGAATTGAGTTACTGGGCTATTGGCTATTCTGGGGTCTCTCTGGCTGGCTGTTATTCATATGTTTCCTATTACTTCTTTTGGGCTCTGGTGAAAAATTGGCGACGGTCTCCATTTTGTTCCAGCATGGAATGGAGGAAAAAAATGTAATCTTGAAAATTTTGGAAGACAAGAAAACTGTTTCCCATCCATCTCTACTCCTGAGTTCTTCTCCCAGTTTTGTTGGCTATACAATCACATTACATATGTGAACAGAGAAAATACAACAGAAAAATCTATAATATTATACAGGTTGGCCCTCCTTCGTCTGGCACCCCTGGGACCTGATTGGTCCAGAACAAGGGGTCCTTCCCAACGTGGCCCATGCTGCTCCTGGCTGTAGGACTCCACCCAAGTCCCACTACTGCCTGACCGGCCATGACTCCCCAGGCTGGAGCTCTGGGGCTCTGCAGCTGCCTCAGGTTCTGGCACTCCCTGTTGCACCCCCGTCCCTCAACACAGGGCTCCTGGCTGAGTCGCCCCCCCCACTTCTGCCCTGCAACCGGCCTCTGTATACCTGGACTCTGAAGTCCAGGAACATCCGTGATTCTGCCGAACTACGTATGTTGCTGGACCAGTTAAGGGAGGTACAACCTGTCTTACATATAATAATACCATGGGTTTTTTCTGTTGTTTGAGAGAGAACCACACAAACAGAAGAAATTAAGGCCCTGATTCTGCAAACAAGAGAAACCCATGCCTGCTCTATTTTTAGCATTTAAATATTTTAATTGATTTGGGGAGTTGGCCTAAGGTGCTTCACTAGCTAAAATGGTATTTACTTGATTATGATTGAAAGGGGCTCCATTAGAACAATTATTGCCTAACAAACACCTTTTCCACCGTGTGACTTTTTACAGCTGGTTAATCTTTGCTTCTGTGCAGGTAGATAGTGCGTATCTCTGGCAATATCTCTGTGGATTTTGCATTATCTTTTTTGTTTCCACAGGTACAAAGCAGTAATTGATGCTTGCTCCCTTCAGCCTGATATTGACATTCTTCCTCATGGAGACCAAACCCAGATTGGAGAAAGGGTCAGTAACCATCTACTGGATTTGTTTTTGTGTTTTTTCTTTAAATCGTTTCAGTACTTTAGTTGCCAAATAAATCTTTGAGTTAAATAGACTTTTGGATCATTAGTCTGAAAGCTCACTGTTTGGTAAATACAAGAACATTGCCGTTTGTGTGAAATGTGCTGGTTTAAATGCCCTGCTATCAGAATGTTTTATTAGTCTGACAGTCACTATCTAAAATATCAGTGCCCAAGCTTCACTCTTCGTAGCTTGGTCTCTATGGATAGGCATATAATAAAAATAAAACTTTACAGTTTTAGAGCACCTGCCATCTGAAGGTGTCACATAATTAACAAACATTCATAAATTAAGCCTTGCTACACCTTGGAGAAATAGGAAAATGCTAATACACTGCAGTTGAAGAAATAAAGGCACAGAGGGTATGTCTAGACTGCATCCCTCTGTCAGCAGAGGAATGTAGATTAGGCAAGTCGACATTGCAAATGAGGCAGGGTTTTAACTATCCCGTGCCTAATTTGCATAAAAATTTCCACCACGTTTTGCCAACTCAGAACTTTGTCGGCCTAGAGGGGGATCTGTCGAGAAAGAAAGCCTTTTTCGACAGATCCTGTAAACCTCCTTTCAGGAGGCATAAGGGATCTGTCGAAAAAGGCTTTCTTTCTTGACGGATCTCCCTCTAGACTGCTGCTTTTTGCCAACAAAGTGCTGAGTCGGCAAAACGCGGTGGACATTTTTATGCAAATTAGGCACGGGATATTTAAATCCCTGCCTCATTTGTGATGTTGACCTGCCTAATCTGCATCCCTCTGCTGACAGAGGGATGCAGTCTAGACATACCAAGAGAGAGAAAGTTATTTGCTCCAAGTTGTGAAATATACCTGTGATACAAGGTGGGTGAGGTAATATCTTTTATTTGACCAATTTCTGTTTGTATAAAAGAGACAAGCTTTTGAGCAACACAAAGCTCTTTTTCAGAGACACTCTTCTTCCTCCTTTTTTTTTAAGAGGAAAACTGGAACATCTCTGCAAGTCAATGTAATCTGCATTGCAGTTACATTTGATCAATAGCAATGAAAGCATCAACAATTTTACAGCTGTGTACGGTTTAACTCAGAATTCATAAGCAAGAGAGTTCCAGATTTCAAGGCAACTGGTCTGCTCCTTTCCCACATGAACAGGAGAGCTGCATTTTCAAAAGGATGTGACTGGGTTCTTACAGTCTAGGATGTTTTCTCTGCACAAGCTTCTAACAAAGCAAAGTTTGAGTACTCTGATCTTAAAGCTGGGACAGAAAGTTTTATAATAAATTTATTAAAAGAAATAATTTGTTTACTTCCAGGGTATTAATCTTTCTGGAGGACAGCGCCAGCGCATCAGTGTGGCAAGAGCACTTTACCAGCAGACAAGTGTTGTGTTTCTGGTGAGTAGACACCATTATGTCTACTACATTGCAGCAACAAATATAATCATAGAATGTCTAATGGATATCATGTCACATTCTGCCTCACTGAACTAGAGGGCAAGTAGCAAATGAAATGCACACTACTTTATCTTAAATTTGTTATAGCTAGCATGCAGTGCTGAGATCCTCAAGTGACAGGCCCCTCATATAGACCACAGATAGATCTTAGGATAAAAAATATAAGCAGAAATCACGGATTTGACACTTCCAGGTATGTTTATACATATCTCCCTGCCTGGGTAGACAGGCTCAAGTTAGTGCACTTATAAAAATAGTAGTGTAGATGTCACAGCATAGATGGCAGCATGCGATAGCTGCCTAAGTCCAATTCCCTCTGACTCCTGGATTTCTGCTTGAATGGCTGACCCATGCTGTCATCAGTGCCACAACATCCACACCACTGTTTTTAGACTGCTAGCTTGAGGAGAGCTAACGTGTCTGCCTGCCCTTGGTGTCACATTCCCAGCTGCAATGTAGACATACCCTCAGTTTCTATTTCAAATGTTGCTTTGACCACTGCATTTATTTTTGATACTTCACTGTTGTATGTAAGCTGGTACACTTCAAATACGGCAATATTTGTAAAAATTCCTAAGTTCTCATCCATAAAATTAATACTGTCCTGTGTCTAAGGCATCTCTCTTCTTCATGGAAACAAGCTCTCTGCCCATCCTGAACTGTTCTCTGCATATTTTACCCTAACCCCAGTGGAGCTACTGTGGGAAGAGTGGAGTGGGATTATGTCCTTGAATGAGCATGAGGAAAACTCAAGTAATCCCCCGCACATCCATGCATACTAATGGGTTTATTGACTCTCCTGGCTGATAGTTTCCCTTTCAAGCTCAGCCTTCAAGTATAGGACCCCTTTAAAGTTCTATGTACCTGACTGTTAGCCAGCCAGACATGATGTGGAGTCAGGAAGGTGCTACATATCAGATAACATTCATAGGAGCCTAGGACGCAGATTCACAGGCCAGTCCCTATGAGCAGTTCACACTGCAATTACAAGAATGCATGAAAGCCCTTTCAAAACCTGAGTTGCTCTTTCTCAGCAGTGAATATAGCACAAGGAGAGATGCATAGTCTGGGCAAGTGTTGCAGTGGAGCGGGGCCAATATTGGGCCAGTATACCACAAAGAGTATAGCATTGTATATGTGACAGAATACACACAAAAAGTGTGGCTAAGGAAGTTTATTGGGTTTGATCCAAATCCATAGAGCAAGAGAATTCAGCATTTCACCTGACAACTTCATAGATATGTTTAAAAACTGCTCAGAGGTTTGTCTGTATGATTTCCATGTGCTTTACTTGGAATTGTGTGACTAAAACTCCATGCAAAGATTTTAGAATATATTCTTCGTCGGGGGTAAGGATGTTGTAACATATGTGTGACAATACCTTGTCAGTTGTCACCACTGAATTTCCTTCATTTTTTACCCTTCATTTTATTACATTCTGATTTATTACGTCCAGCCCCTAATCTGGTAATGGTCACAGATCCAAAAGACTGTGGGCACGAACAAGTTAACTTTTACTTCATGCCCCTACAAGACATGGAGCACAACACACTAGTGTGCTCTACAGCTCATGCTCCAGTAAAGTGCACTGCGGTGCTCATTCCAATATAGCAACATCTGAAGGGTGCAGGTAACAAACTGACCGTTACCCTAAGGCTCAGTAAATCAGAGCACAAGTCTAGCTAAAATTACCATCTTTCAAATTAGTCATTGGAGAAAGATAATTCACACTTTGTTGCCATCTACGTGAGAATTGCCTGACACTGCAATGTTTTGATTTACTGCTAATCTCCTCTTCCCTTATGTTGTCTGTCTTGAACTAACTGATTTTACTGAAGACAGCCCTATTGTTCAAATATATTACTTCCATTAAATCTGTAAAGGCTGGGCTGCAGCAATACAGCATGTACTTAATCTCGTTTCCTGTGGCTAGGATGATCCATTTTCTGCACTGGATATCCACTTGAGTGACCATCTTATGCAGGAAGGGATCCTGAAAATGCTAAGAGAAGACAAGAGAACCATTATCCTGGTGACTCACAAACTACAGTACCTGCCTCATGCTGACTGGGTAAGAAAGCTGCCACCATTTTTAATGAGAAAATCAACAGGGACTTGTAAACATCTACTGCTACAAACTAAACATTACTGAAAATAATCTTCATGCAGCAAAGGACTGCTTAAAGGGAATGTGCTTTATTAATATTTTCAGAGTTAACTAGTGTCTGGCGTTCCTTTTAATTTTTGGATTCCCTACTTAAAACACCTAAAGGGACTTGATTCTTAGAGGATAGGGATGTAAAATCCTATTTAATTAGTTAACCGGTTAAATGTTATATTTAACAAGGGAGTGCTGCAGGTGAGAGCATCCCGCCTGCAGCACACCTGGGCCGGGCCTACTATGGACAAGGTCTGCTCCAGCCAGGATGGAGCACCCCCCACCCACCCACAGCAGGCCCCGTGGGGCTGGAGCAGCCCCCAGTGGTCAGCTGTAACAGGCAAACCTCACCTGTTAAGAGTGAGACTTATTAGTTAACCATTTAAGCATTAACATTCCTATTAGAATAGGTTATTTCAAAGTGGAGGCAACCATTTGCTCAGGCCCCACAGTACATCAAGCTTCGACGATATAAATAAACAATGATAAAATGCAAATGAATAAACTTGATTATCCAGTGCCCAGCACTTTGTGTGGTCAGTGGCATCTGTGCAAAAGGGGTATAAAATATTCAGAATGATAGTGTTGCTACCCCCTTTGCACAAGGGGTGATGAGTGCCCCAGGTAAAAGGCATTGGTCAATAAGACCATGCATGCCTAATTCTGTTCTTTCTATGCTACTACAGAGTCACTGAATAAGTAAGAGCAGAACTTGACTCATTCCCTGTTCCCATGACAGCCTGCAGAGAATTATGATGATGATGATGGTGATGATGATGATTCCATTTCAACAGTGGGGTTAATGGTCTTGCCAAAGTCATATAGCAAGACAATAGCAGGGGAATAAAGTGCCTGAGTTCTCGCTCTTTCTCTCTCTTCACACACACACAGGCATGCATGCCCCTATAACACCGTCAGCACCCCTTCTGCATCTTATCACAGTCCTCACATTCCGCCCGGTACAGTGAGATCCTAATTCTCAAAGGGGCACGTGGGCATTTTTGTAATGCAAATGTTAGTCATCTGTCATGTTACATAATTTCTGTGCCCAAACTTGTTCTCAGTTCATTAGCTCATGCCACCTCTTTAAATTAATAATAAAAATTAGTAAACCAAGCATAGGATTTTTTTAAGGGAAATATGCATTTGTAATAAAACAAGAGAGATCCTGAGAATTTGTTGCCTTTCAACTCTGTGGGGAGCTTTTTTCTGCTGAGTAGCCTCAATGGCTATTCTCATTTCACTTTTTTTTAATATTTCAGTCTGTGAGAACTAAAAAGATGTCTTTTTAGAAAAAAAATCATTTTATGCAATAAGATGACATCAGCTAAATGTAGCTTTTAGGGAATTGTGCTGCAGCTGAATCATTTTCAGGTAATAGGCCATATCATTGAGCCACATCACACCTAGCAGTATCTCATGCTAGCTAGAGCTGATGGTGCTTGAAACATAATACCTGCCATCCTACAAATAGAGCAAGAAATAGATGTAGTTATGGTGTGTACATGCTGCACATGTTCAAAGCAAATGACTCCCTGATCTAAGGGCAGATCCTGGTTTTCAAAGGCTGCTAGAGAGAAGGGGGAATGTTCTGTTTTATTTGGAAATAACAAATGCTACCTGTGGATGAGGAGCCCAGACTCCCAGCAAACTTTGTGTGAGTTTATACCCTAAATTTGCTTACTCCGTTCAAGTGGAATTCATGTTTGGAGGGATGAACATAAGTGGTTCCATCCTGCCCCTCAATAAATCCCTTTGTGTCACTCTACTATAAAGCAGTGTTACTCAAAGCGGTCCGTAAAACCACTTTGAGAATGCTGCTAACTGGCTGCCCTGGTTTGTTTACTTACCGGCACCGTGGCCATGTAGCCTCATAGCTTCTATTGACTCCATTTCACCATTTGCAGCCAAGGAATGGGAGAGAAATGCAGAAGTTAGGGCCTGAGCATAATGTGCTTTGTTGATCATGGATCAGTAGAGCCATGTATGAAGAACCATTCCTGAGCAGTCCAATTTAAAACAGATGAGGCTGATCTGATTTATTCTGGTAACTGAAAGAAACCCTAGCCAGTCCCAGGATTGGAAGGAACAAAGCACTGGCATAAGCCCCCTAATGGTTCGCCATGCTAAGTTCAGGCATGCACATCAGAGGATTGAACCAGTGTTATCCCTATTGGAATTTCAGCTGAAGATTCTGGGGATTGCAGCTGTGAATAAGATCCCCATACCTTCTGCCGATGATAGCTGTTGTGAAGTATTTGGGGCCATAGCTAGAGTAAAAAGTGACTGCCTCCCTGAGGAAGGGCAAGGTGCGTGCTTCTCTGAAAGAAGGGAAAGAGGAGCAGCTGAGGAAGGGATAGCATTTCATAGCCCACTCTGATGTGGCAATGACAGAGTCTAGGATTTGCTAAAACGGGGGAAAGCCTTCCTTTATGTACTCATGTTGTCTGTATTGATCTATGGAATAGTATGGGGTTTTTTTAAAAAAAATTGTACAGTGCCCAGTTCACTGGATGGGAGCTCCATAAATATAGCCAACTATTTTCTTTGTATTCTTAACTCCTTAGATTATTGCAATGAAGGATGGTACCATACAAAGAGAAGGGACACTCAAGGACATTCAGAAATCTGAGTCTGAGCTATTTGAACACTGGAAAACACTGATGAATAGACAGGACCAAGAATTGGAGAAGGTTGATTATGTGTTTTTTCTCAGCATCTTACAAATTTATTCCTATATGGTGAATCATTTTAAATTGACAATTTTAGTACCACATAAAGTGTGTGTTTGAATTTAACTCAAATGAACTTTCTTCCATTTATTAAGACAAAAACCTTACAGCTGGATTATCACATTTTCTCTATACTATGTATTACCTTCATCCACCCTTTTCAGGGAAACCCCATAGGGAATTTTCATGCATGAGGAGTATAGAATTGGACTATTAAGTATAGAGGTAAATAGAGTTAATAACATGTATAGGAATCGTTATCCTGCAAATGTAAATGTTGCTAAATTTACCCATTGCACTGATTTTAATTAAAAAAAATCTTACTTAACAGCTACGAATGAAGAGTAACCTAGACCTTGTTAATTATAATATTATGAGGTAGGAAGATCTAGCATCTTTGAAACTATAGTTCTTACTCAGGCAAGTGCTTTCTTCAGTGGGAGATTTGCCTGTGTGAGAACTACAGAATCAGCCCTCATAGATGTATGGAATTCATGCCCTGACTTTCACTGTTTCCGGGGAGTGTCATTTGTATTCCCTCTCTGTGGTCTACTCCATGAGTACCCAGTCAGGTTTTCAGGACTCTAGCCATGAATTGAATCTGGGAGGACCTGGGCCCATGTCCCACTCTCTTCTGACCTGGCGGGGAGGTGGGGGTTTTAATGCTGCATAGCCCCTTGCTTTACACTGCAAATCCCTGGCAAGCTAGTCTGCCTAATGACAAGGACCTTTACAAATGCTGTGAACTGTGCATTGTCAACAGTTGTAAGTTACCCCATAGCTTTTTCAGCAATACCTTATATCTTAAAAGAATTGCAAAGAGAACATAATAAATACACAGGTTTAAACACCCACTAAACACAACAGGGAACATCCATCAGGCCTATGAGATCCTACTAATCCAAAGGCCTTCCAAGCCAATCAAGGCCCCACAGAGAAAAGATTATATCCATTTGCTGGCACAGAAAGGTCTTATGCAGTGCAGGCTCAGCTTTTTCTACCAAAAGTCTCAGTTTCTGCTCAATTTGAACCAGTATAAGAAAGACACACCAGGAAGTGGTACAATTCAGGAGTTGTTTATAGTTTCAGAGACTAACTTTAATCACCACTCTCACTTTTTTTTCTTCAGTTCCAAGAGGAACTGTAGTACCCCTCTCCCATGTAATAGAACTTAATCACAACTAAAACATTCATAGATTTAATACAGTTAGGGTTGCCAGCTTTGGTAAATTTCATTGCATGACATAATCTTTAATTAAAAAATTAATCCTTAATTCCTAGAGAGTCCAAGACAATCATGGAAACTTGGTAACCCTAAATACAATGGTCCTCCAAAGTACTGCGTGTGGTTTCACTGGCTGTCATACTGACACTAATGTCATTTGCATGATTTGGCCTTTTGGATTTAAAAATAGATGGCACATAAAATGTTCATAATAGCCCGTTGTAATCCTCTCCCTTCCTTTTTACTGACCCAGTGATTTGAAAATATATTTTGTGACATCTGTAAGTTTTAAAAAACATTATCGAGCAAAGCCATGTAACTTTTCCTGCTTCTAGGAGACTATAATTGAAAGAAAAACTGGTTTGGAGAGGAAGAATCATCGGAGGACCAGGTACTCCCGAGAAACTTTGCTAAAAGATGATGAAGAGGATGAAGGTAAAGTAATATTTCTGAGAGACCCTGAGACTCAGTGCTGTCTGCATTGTTATTTTACAGTTCAAATTCTTTTCAATAGAATCATTCCACAATACTCCAGATGTGGCTCACCAGTGCAGAATAAAGGGAATAATCATTTCTCTAGATCTGCTAGCAATGCTTCTTCTACTGCACCCCAATATGCCATTAGTCTTCTTAACTACAAGGATGCACTGGTCACTCATATCCAGCTTCTCATCCACTGCAATCCGTGTATATTAAAGTATTTGAATGTTTAGTTGACATACCTACCTGATTGGTTAGGGGGAAATTTTCTACAATGCCCACAAATCTTACTGTCCACATTTTAATTTATTAGCCGTTATTTAGGAAACTTATGTTTCATCAATCTAATTTTAGGTGAGCCTAAAAAGCCATAATAATGTAACATGCATGTACCCCTGCTATATCTTTTATGGTGATAGACTGCTGAAGAGTCATGCAAAGGTTATATTTTCTTCTGGGTTACAAAGATTAAATTATTCCAAGCATGTATAACTCATGGCATCTTGAAACAAATTTTTAGTACCTTTTTTAATAATTTGAACAACATCTGAATGTTAGGGAATGGATGAATTAAAGATGAATAGCTAGTGCGAGCTGAATCTACAGACCTGTACACAGCCTGGGAATACCACTTTGTGGGTTTTACTAGAAAAGAAAATCACTGTTGTAATTCATTATTATCAAGAAAATCTTGAACCAATAAACTATAAATGACACGGATATGCTGGTGTACAGAGACTGGTTACTGAGGGCTAATTTTTCCTTCACTTATATCCATGCAATTATACTGACCCCAAAGGAGTAGTGCTGGTAAGGAGGAGGAGATAATTTCACACTAAAACTGTACTCTGTTCAGTAAGCTAAGCATGATGCCCATGTATAAAGATGTAAGTGCTCTTTTACTCACTTTCTCTTCCCTCTTATATTAAGTTAAAGCACCTCTCTTCAGTTTCAGACTGTGTGACGCCCACCCCACCCTTCATCTCTGCCTTTATTGTCTGTACACAAATTCCCTTTTCTTATGGTCCACCTCTTTTTCAATCTTGACTGCACTCTTATGCTACTACTCCTATCTTACACTTCACTCCATCTCATGAAGTCTCTTAGGTTTGGAATATTTCCTAAGTGCCCACTCTGCTCCTTCAGAAACAACTCTGATTTCCTGCTGGTTCTGTGAGGAATATTTGCAATAATAATCACCCTGCAATTGTGAGAGTTCTGCACTGCATTTTACTTGTTCCTTTAGAATACAATTTGTTGATGTATTTGCTTGCCCTATTTAGCCCATGAGACAGATATTTACAGCATTGTGCTTGAAATTCAGAAAAGCTCCTAAGCACCAACATAGGGATTTTGCTGAATTGTAGCTTACATAAATAATGCATCAGAAAAAGTGACAACAGTCACATTTACGAAAAAGTCATGGCATGTACAACAGTCTTGAATTGTCTTTTTATTTTGCAATTTGGCACCAGCCATTTGATATTGAAGAAATTAATCTTAAAGATTTTCAGTACAATGTTACTATCCAAAAGTTATTTTTTCACTGATTACAGAAGAAATAACAGAAAGTGATGATGATGACAACCTATCTTCTGTGCTGCATCAGAGAGCAAAGATGCCTTGGAGAGCCTGCGGGAAGTACCTCAGCTCAGCAGGGATTCTGCTCTTGCCACTACTGGTCCTTTCACAGTTGTTGAAACACACTGTTATGGTGGCTATTGACTATTGGCTTGCAATATGGACCTCCAATGTCATTTCTGCAAAGATTGAGCTAGAACAAAAGAATTGTTCTGTGTGCCAGGTACCGTATTTTTAAGTCAGTTCTTTTATTTGACAAATATCTCCCAGTACTAACTTGTGCTTGATCAGTGGCATGCAATGTGGTATATTCCTACTAAAATGTACAACACAAACTGTAGTTTTAAATGATTAAAATATTAAAAATAACATTTTGCTTCTGTTTCTTCTTAGGAATTTAATCATTCTCACTATTCAAAGGTGTTCAGCATCCTCTGCTGCCTTGGGATTATACTGTGCCTTGTCACATCAATAGCAGTGGAGTGGACTGGCCTAAAAGTTGCCAAAAAACTACATTATTGTCTGCTGAATAAAATTATTTTGGCACCAATGAGGTACTACTTCAATTCTAATGCAAGCAGTAGTGCAGTGCAGGGACTTGATATTCTTTATTTCAAGGCAGCCTTTCCTGTGAAGTGCCATTCAGAAGTTACTATGAATAAAAATGTTTTGAAGTGGTGCTTGGGAAAGCAAGAGACACTACACATTTTATGCTATCAAAATGCTACCTTCTGAGTCAACAGATTGATTTCGCAGCACCCAGGGCCAGATTAAAGGGGGGACTAGCCAGGCAGCTGCCCGGGGCGCCAAACTATGGGGGGCACCTGATGGCACCTGTAAGACGCGGTGCCCCTTAGAGCTGCCATCAGGCGCTATGCGCCTGGGGCCAGGGTCCGCGCAGTGCCTGATGGCAGCTGTAAGGGGCACCATGCGGCCTCCGGAGCCGGGCGCATAGCACCTGATGGCAGCTCTAAGGGGTGCAACGCAATGGGAAGGCAGGGCTGCGCATGCGCCCTGCACTCAGGGGTGGAGCCGCGCATGCGTCGCACGCCCGCTGCCCGGGGCACAGGAATGGCTCGAGCCAGTCCTGCCCGTATCTGCTCCAATTAAGTTTTTATTTCTTTTTACTCTTTTTTGCTGTCAGTGAGCTGCAGATTCTATTCCATGATATTTATCATCAGTGGAAAAATGTGCTGTGGTGTAAGTTTTTACACCAAAGCAATTCTGTTGGAGATAACAGAATGGAAGAAGTATCACCAACAGTGTTATTAAAGATAGTGGGATTGCACAGGTGTTGCTGGGGTCCTAATTTGGCTTTTATATCTTTTTTTTTTTTCTGATGATGACATACAAGAAGGAAAGAACCCAGTTTGACTGTCAGAACTCAGGATGGGCCTGGCAGTCAGAAAAATATTGTTTTATTTGCAAGCTGAATACGTTTGATAAGGAAGTTTATTGAGGGACAATAAGCATGGAACTCTGTGTTACTATTTTTGCAAACTTTTCAGAATAGATCCTCACTTTAAAATGAACTCTAATGATAGAATCTTCATTTAATCTTTACATATGCATGCTCAATGGATATAACATAAAATTAACACTGAAGAGAAATAAGCTCTAATAGAGTTAATCTTTCTCTTCATCTTTTAAAAAACATTCAAAATTACTTTATATTTCTTTTCTTTCTGTACTTAAAGAAAGGTCTCAATGTCTTTGGTGGATTGTAACCTAAAATATACATCTCTCTAGGGCAGTGGTCTCCAACCTTACACCCAAGATCACTTTTTTAATGACAGAACAAGCCAAGATCTACCACCCCATCCTTCCCACAAGGCCCCACCCCTTCCTTGAAGCCCCCCCCCACCCTCTCTATTCTCCTCCTCTCCATTACTTGCTATCCCCAACCCTTATACTGCTTCTTTTTTTTTTCAATTCTTCTGTAGGTAGAGGTTTTTCCAACATTTGGCCTGTCTAGACTGGACCAAATGTCAAAAAACCCCTTCTTTTGGAAGCCTCCTTATTCCTAGTGGAAAGAGGAATACAGGGGTTATCGAACGAGCATGTTTCCTCTTCCACTAAAAAAAGTGGAAGAACAAATGCATCCCTGGATGCAGAAGAGCTTTTCTGGGATATCTCTGGAATCCTGAAAAACTCCTGCAGTCTAGCCGTACCCTCACTGGGTTGAGACAGGATGTGTAGGCTCTGGGGTGGAAATGAGGGATTTGGGTGTGGGAAGGGGTGAGAGGCGCAAGCTCTGGGATGAAATCTGGAAGCAGGAGGAGGTGGAGAAGGGCATGCTGGCTCCGGGAGGGGGCTCCAGGCCAGGAAGTGTTGGGGTCAGATGGAGTGTTGGGGTACTAAGTCACAGGCTTGTGGATGTGAGGGTGCAGAAATTTGGGTTGGGGTATGTGAGGGGCTCAGGGCAGGGGGTTCCAGATCTAAGGTCTGGGGGGGCATGCAGGAGTGTTATGATGCTGTGGCCAGATGGGGGCTTGGCCCCAATTGGGGGTTTGTTGGCCAGGCTTCATTTTCAAATAAAATACTATATCAAACACAAAAAGTTTCTGCATTGACTTTATTTATGAGAAGGGCAGGGAGCCTGTTTTGAGTCAGGGGCCACTGACCCACAGAAAAGTCAGTTGGGGCCACACAAGTGAGATTCAAAAAAAATACTGCCTCCAAACCCCTCCCCCCAAAAGCCTCACTAATGTGGCCCCAACAGTGCTGGTGGGAGCAGGGGTCATGATACTGGGAAAGGGTGCTAGTGGGTGCTGGGGCAGGGGACAGCGTGCCAGTGGGGACAAAGTTCTGCAGCTGGGGAGGGGGAACAGGGTGCTGGGAGGGCAGGGCATAGGGTGCTGAGGCAGGGGACAAGGTGCCAGTGGGGACAGAGTTCTGTGGCTGGGGTCAGGGGAGAGGGAACAGGGTGCCAGTGGGGACAGAATTCTGTGGCAGGGGACAGGATACCAGTGGGGGCAGAGAGTCCCCTGCACCCACCTCCTCCCAGAGCTCCCCCTCCCTCCCCGCAGAGGAAGGAAGCCCTGTCACACGCCTCCTCCGAGGCCGGTGCGCGCCTCCCACAGAGCAGGGAAGCCCCTGTTGCGTGACCCCTCCAGGCCTAACTCCCCCCTCCCGCAGAGCAGAGAAGCCCGCGCATGCACCCCCTCCAGGGCTGACACCCCCCCACACACACACACACACACACCCGTGGAGGAAGAAGTCCCGTCGAACACCTACTCCGGGGCCGGCGTGAGCTTCCCGCAGAGCAGGGAAGCCCCCGTCGCGTGCCCCCTCGGAGCCCAACTCCCCCCTCCCACAGAGAAGGGAAGTCCCAGCGCACGCCTCTGGGGACTCCCCCGGTAAGTTCCCAGCATGCCACAGACCTGGGGCAAGGAAGCAGCCAGTGCATTTCCGGAACCCCTGGAAGTGACGCGCAGCTGCAGGACTTCCATCCACCCCCAGGAAGCTGCCACTACCTCCATTGTTGCTGGAGGTAGGTAGTGGGGCTTCTTGGGGGTGGGCAGAAATGGAGGGCCCGGAATGCCACACAATCGAATGGTCGATCGTCAGTCGATCACAATTGACGGGTCGGTGACCACGGCCCTAGAGTAATCTTGCTGTCATGTACCCACAATAGTTTCAGGTCAATTAAAATGTCATTTGTCCTTCTACACTGACATTTTTTCACTACTTTATGCTGCTTTTCCAAGAAACATTAATATGACCTTATAAAATGCGTGTGTGTGTATGCATGCACATGCATGGGGAAGTCCTGTGAAGTCTGGAGGGATGATATATAGTGCTAAGACACAATTATTCCTTCATTATGCCTGTTTTTGAATGTAGTATGTTTGGGCTGACTTCAGCACAACAGGGACTATAGGCCTATTACTCATTTCCCACTATTATCAGTAGATTTCTATTTGTTTCAGCTCAGTACAGAGCTCAAGAGAAATGGAGGGAAGCATGAAAGTATTTTAAAGGCTTCTCATGTGTTAACTTTATGACCTTTCCTATTTACTGTTCATTTTAGATTTTTTGAAACAACACCACTGGGAAGCATCTTGAACAGATTTTCAGCTGATTGCAACACCATTGACCAGGTACAGAGACTAAATCAATCCATTCTCCAAAAATTCATGCCAGTTTTTCCCATCATCTTCAGCTCAGAAAAATACACTGCCTGAAGGCATCAATCTCGTGTTGATGGACTAAACTTAATTTAGCTATAACTGATCTGGGAATTTTGTTGCATTTGGAATGCTTTTTATATTTGTTTTCAGTATTATTTGCCATCCTCAGAAAAGGGGAATCGTGTTCTTAAAATGCATTATGAAATATTTGGGCGTTTCAGATGCTAAAGGGTCTTGGGGTATGTCTACACTACAAAGTTAGTTCGAACTAACGGACGTTAGTTCAAACTAACTTTCATAGGCGCTACACTAGCACTCCATTAGTTCGAATTTAATTCGAACTAACGAAGCGCTTAGTTCGAACTAGGTAATCCTCATTCCACGAGGATTAAGCCTAGTTCGAACTAGCTAGTTCGAATAAAGGGGTGTGTAGCCCCTTAATTCGAACTAGTGGGAGGCTAGCCCTCCCCAGGTTTCCCTGGTGGCCACTCTGGCCAACACCAGGGAAACTCGTCTGCCCCCCTCCCGGCCCTGGACCCCTTAAAGGGGCACGGGCTGGCTACGGTGCCCGTGCCAGGTGTAAGCCTGCCAGCACCCAGCCAGCAGACCCTGCACCTGGCACGGATCGAGCCACCCACCCGATGCCCCCCAGCCCTCCCCCTCTTCCCGGGACCAGGCTGGCGGCTCCCGGGAGCTTGCCCGGGACCGCAAGAGGCGGGCACCCACCTGGGCTAGTGCGGACATCGTGGACCTCGTCCACGATCTCCGCACTAGGCACAGGAAAGTGGCCGGCTAGGGCAGGAGAGCTGCCAGCCTGGCCACCCAGGAGCAGGTGTGCAAGAGAATCAAGGGGGTCCACTGAGACCCCCGACCCTGAGCCCTGAGCTTACAATGGCCGTCCTGGGTCAGACCAAAAACCATCTAGCCCAGTAGCCTGTCTGCCGACAGCAGCCAACCCTAGGAACCCTGGAGGGGATGGACCGAAGACAGTGACCAAGCCATTTGTCTCGTGCCATCCCTCTCCAGCCTTCCACAAACTTTGGGCAGGGACACCACTCCTACCCCCTGGCTAATACCACTCCATGGACCCAACCTCCATGACTTGATCTCACTTCCCTTTAAACTCTGTTCCAGTTCTAGCCTTCAAAGCCTCCTGCAGCAAGGAGTTCCACAGGTTGACTATTTGCTTTGTGAAGAAGAACTTTCTGTTACTAGTTTGAAGCCTGCTACCCATTCCTTTCCTTTGGTGTCCTCTAGTCCTTCTTTATGGGAACTAATGAAGAACTTTTCTGTATGCACCGTCTCCACCCAACTCCTGCTTTTAGACCTCTATCCTGTCCCCCTCCGTCTCCTCTTTTCTAAGCTGAAAAGTCCCAGTCTCTTTAGCCTCTCTTCATATGGGACCTGTTCCCAACCCCTGATCATTTTAGTTGCCCTCCCCTCTCCCAGCCTCTCTCTTCCACCTCCTTTTCCCAGTCTCCCCCAGTTTTGTTCAATAAAGACAGATTCCATTTTGGAAGACATGTTATCTTTATTTTGTACATCAAGAAGAGGGGCTAGGGAAGGGTAAGTGGAAGGAGGTGAGGGAGGAATGGGGCACGAGCCCCCGATGGGGAGGACTGGGCTGGCTCTGCGGGCTTCTGGGGGTGGAAGCTCTCCTGCAGCCCCCCAATTGCCCTCTCTCCCCAGATGGCAGCCTGCGGCAAGTGCAGCCAGGCTGATGGCCGAGTGCTGTGATGTGCCCAGTGTGGGTAGTCCGGGCACTCCAAGCCAGGACTGGTTTGCAGGCGGGGCACTCCTGAGAACTGTCTGTCCGGGGTGGGGATCGGGACCCTTTAAGCACAGCCCTCGGCTAGCCTGAGACAGCACTCCACGCTCTAAGTCCTCCTCTGATGCCCTGCCGGCACTGCTTCCGGCCATCCTTAACCTCTGTTCAGGGTCCACTTAATGTGGACATGCTAGTTCGAATTAGCAAAACGCTAATTCGAACTAGTTTTTTAGTCTGGATCCGTTAGTTCGAATTAGCTTAGTTCGAATTAAGTAATTCGAACTAAGTTAGTTCGAATTAACGTTGTAGTGTAGACGTACCCTTGGAGATTTGTTTGTTTGTTTGTTTGTTCATTCTATAAAGAAATGCAAAGGGATACAATATTGTCCTATGGTTGGAGCACTTGCACCAGAATTAACTAAAAGATGCTTAAAACACCTTCCACAAAAGAGGGTACATATGAGAGCCAGAGACCTTGGAGCTCACTGGTTATTAACCTCAACTCTATTGCTGTGCAATCAGTGAATGCCTGTAGAGAAGCCCCATGGAAATACCGCCAGGTTTCCCCAGAATCCCCCAGTCAGTTCAGAAATACTAACTTTCAAAGTTATGGTAATCTTTTGTTTGTGAATGGGAGGAGGAGGAAGATAAGATGTTGACTTGTATATTACTCATTTGTTTGCATTTTCTTTGATTTTTAATGCACTTTATTCATCTAGCACATTCCTGCGACTCTGGAATGCCTGAGCCGGTCCACATTGCTGTGTGTATCCGCTCTTGCTGTAATCTCCTACGTCACGCCAATGTTTCTCATTGCCCTGCTTCCTCTTGCTATCATATGTTACTTCATCCAGAAATATTTTCGAGTGGCATCACGGTAAGATCATTGACTGGCCTCATTCTGGTATTGGAAACATACTCTGAAATTCATGTCATGGTACCTGGGAACAGAGAGTTTAAAACTGGGCTCTGCCAAAGCTGTATCCCTTCATGAAAGCAGAGTCAGGTCTCTCACAGGAAAATGTATCATTTTACAGATGCATTATTAATAACTATTAAATTAGAATTTCTGAGGGGCAAAAAAGTTTGTTTGCATCATTAAATCAATGACCTGGCCAGAATTCACATTCCACAGAACAAGGGCCAAATTCTAGCTTCTCTAATGGACTGGGACTAAGCATTGGGAGAAGCATGAAGATATAGCAGCAAAAGCAGAAATGGACAAAGGTATTTAGGCTGGCCAGGGCAGATGGAAATGAAAAGTTGAGGGATCAGTGAGGTAAACTGAGGGATGGAGCTTGCTCCGCATCAGTACCACTGTTGCCTCCAAAAGATGCAGCATGCCCTCCTACTCTCAGTTGCTACTAGATGCCAACAGGCCCATAAAGGGTTGGGAGATCTCAACAATATCCAAGTCTCTGGCTTTGTCCCTTTCAAGCCGTGTACAGCCACCCTCCGCAGAGTGTTCAGGGTGCTAGTGAGTGTTCTGCCTGGACCCTGCATATGTGCACACACTGAGAAGGGGGTACTTGCGTCCTCTCCCATCTCCTGCAGGACTAAACAGCTCTTCATAGATCATTAATGCCCACATCTATTTGGTGGTTGCTAAATAATGTAGCAGAAATTCATTTGCTGATATTCATTTGAGATTGTTGAAGCCGAAAGGGCATGTCAGAAACAAATCATTCCACTTGAGAAATTGGAAGGTGCGTGTGGAACTGTAGTGCAGTCAGACATCCCAGGGTGCCAGCACTGTGTGTTTGAGTTTAGTAAGAACAATCCTCCTGCTTCTCTAGGCACATCTGTTTTATTGCAAGAGTCCCACTTGCAATATCCCAGAGTGTTTGCATGTGAAATTCTGCCATTTTAGGCTCACTGGCATGAGACTCTGCTCTGCAAATGTTCCATTTTACTCCCCCACACGCTCCCTGTATTTCAAAGGGATCATTATACTGTTAAAACTAAATTTCTTTTTAAAATCATTTCCAGGGACCTGCAACAGTTAGATGACAGCACTCAGTTACCATTACTTTGCCATTTTTCAGAGACGGTGGAAGGTTTAACCACTATACGAGCTTTCAGGTATATTTTTGAGGGGGAAAAATTGTTTGGAAATGCATGAACTGTAAGATATATATCATGAACGAAACGTGCAGCCTGGCTTTAACTGAGCACCCATTTTTGCACCTGTGGTTTTGTAGGTGCAGATCATTATGGTCTGGGTCACTTAGAAGTAACCTGACTGCATCAGTAAACGGACTTCTTAGACATTTAAGTGACCTACAATGTGGATGGCAATAATTTCAGGGTGACAACATTGCACCCCAATTATTTGATCCACACTTGCAAGAATGGAGGCTGATGGCTACAAATCTGGCCATTTCTGAAGAATTTAAATAACACGGCAGTCTTTCATGTCCTTGCTTGGGTGACTAGTCTTTGCTCATAAAATCTACTAAGACCTCCAGAAACAGCTGAGGAAGATCTAATAACACACCTGAGCTGTCCTTCTGTATTACAGATGTAAATACAGAAACATTTACAAAGCCAGCTGACCCTCTTCCAAGACCCTGTATCATCTATACATACACATGTTGCAGGTTCACATTGCTGCTGACAACTTGCTTTTGGAATTCTATAATTCTTTGTGGTCATTCCTGTACAATGTAACGTTTCATTTGCATAATTGTATAATACTTTTCATGCACAAAGTTATGAGCCCTTAGGGTCTTGTGCATTTAATGTCTATTCTTTTGGGTTTTACTTTTTTATGAACAGAAAAAAATTAGATCAAAAACATATTGCCTGTATTTAATTATGTTTGTATTTAAATTGTCCCAGTCAGGCTCGGAAGTTCATAGCTCAATGACAGTACAATAGGCTGGCATTCTCCTGCTGTTTGGCTGGAAGCACCATAGTAACAGAAGAGCAGCATGGCATTTTTCAGTATTAATATTTATGCTTATGCTTGTTGTCTGTTTAAATGCCAAGAGTCTTCTCTTGTTTATTAGTATGTATTCCTCTGTGTGCACCATTAGGGAAATGTATTACTGTGCTCTGTTTCTAATCCTCGCTTTTCTCTCTGTCTCTTATCCCAATCCTCTTCTACTCTGGCAGAGATCAAGAGAGATTTTGTGACCATTCGTGCTGCACTGCTTCCGATTTTGCTACAATAAATCACACTTAATAATATCGCACTGATACTCTCAGTTGTTTAGAACACTCCCTTAGGATTCACTCCCACTCTCCATAAAATGAATTGTTCCAGAAAATCCTCTTAATTTAGAGAGCCTCGTGTTTTCTGTTTCATCAGCTTGAAATCCCAAGCTAACTGATGGATCTTTGACCCAAGCAGCGGGAGACATTCAGTAGGTTTTGTATTCCATGCTGAGCTTCTGTGTCAACTTGAATCGTGGCTATTTTTAGGAGTACACTGCTTTTCAGCTACATACTGAATAGAGCAGTGGCATTTGGAGTTTAGGCTTCAAAGCTTGAGCAAAGTACCCAACCTCTGCGTTTCTAAAAATAAAACGGTAGTACAGGAGTGCATGGTCTGACCTAAGTAATACAGAAAATGTAAACAAGGATTTCCCCAAGGAAGGGTTTCATCTTAGGGACAATTTCTGTAATGAGATTCTAGGAAAATTGTAGCACTCTAATGACAAATTGTACTCATCTGCAATTCTACCTCCTGCTGGTCCCCCACGTATTCCTCTGCTGGCTGCACAGCCCCAGAATTCCTAGCGCTTTATATTGTCATAACCACTGGATAATTTGTGAATAGCCTGGACATTTTAATAGAGTGACTGTGACTTTTTTAAGAAGTTTTTTTACATGTAGTTACTTTTTAACCTGTACCTCGCAGGGGACCCGGGAATGTTTGTACAGCTGCTGCCCAAGTTACGAACAAGTTACGGACCAACACTTGATCCGTAACTCGAAGTGTTCGTAACTCGGATCCCATAGAGTTACATGGCGACCATGCTGTTCGTAAGCGCGGATCGCCGTTTGTAACTCGGATCTGCATTTCCGACCACTTTGGTCATAAGTTCGGATGGTTGTAAATGGAGGTGGTCGTAACTCGGGGAGCAGCTGTAATTGACATATAATAGAACTTCAGTAATACTTGTACTTTATAATTTGTACAAAACACTGGCTCTCCCTCTCTCTTCGGGTCTGTGTAATGATTTGATAACAGAACTATATTTTATAACCAAGGCTTCATTACTTGTCCAAAATATTTTACACTCCATTTACTAGTATTAGTAACAAATACTCACCTGAAGCTATCAAAATAAATGTACAAAGTGCATGTTTTGGTATATTACCTGGCTGATTTGAGTACTAATTAAGACCCTGATCCTACATGCACAATAATGGGCAGAAGCTTCCACACGGCGCCCCATTGACATTATTGCAGGATCAATGCCTAATGCAGAAGTTTCACTAACTAACAAATGTTCTAGTTGTTCGTGCAAGTCAGTGTGGTTGTATAATAGTAAATTTAAAATAAACCTTCTGTATTTAACGGCCTTTGTGTTCTTTGGCTGGCTTATTCAGAAGCAAGAAAAATTGGTTTATGATTGTAGTATTTTAGTGATTGTAGTAGTTCAATAGCTTGCACAATGTACTAGGCATTGTCCATGCACACATTAAGACACAATCCCTAACGCACTTGACCCTGTGGAGTGTTGATCCGTGGCAGAGGCTCCTACGCACTACTGCTATATAAATAGCAAATGACTGCTCAGTTTTTATATGGGCAGGTGAAAAGAGGAGTTTTGTTTTTCTATAGAGCTAATCCTTCTTTCACTTGCTCACTCTCTCTTGTGCACATGCATGCATGTTTTCTCTGACTCTGACCTTTATTCTATATTTCATTCCACCTTCCTCACTGCTGCCATGAAATGACTAGCCAGAATTTGTTGTCATTTATAAATTATAGTTTTAATATGAACTGCCCAGCCAGCCAGTGTTAGTCCCGGGTTCACATACAAAATGTCAGCTCAAGTTTAAGCAGGCCGCAAAATCTTATTTGTTCCTAAAGAAAGAATGTTGTGCTGAGGGATGATTGCATATGGCCATGTTGTAGGAACTTGGGAGGTTCCAGTTATTGAACTGTTGAGTGATGCAGACCTTTAACAGTAAAGTTTTATCTAAACCTAGAAACTGTGGCAGTGTGCTGCAACTTTTACAGCTCCACAATTTGGGCAAGCAAACGCTGTTAAAGTGTGTCTAGTATGTGCATACCAATATCTGGTATCCAAATTAATAGGCCCATAAAATGCCATTTTTTTTTAACTCTCCTAAGACACGCACTGATTCCTTGCTGTGCCATTTCTGTTTTGAAGGTATGAAGCCCGATTCCGACAGAAGCTTCTTGAATATACAGATTCCAACAATATCGCTTCCCTTTTTCTTACAGCTGCCAATCGCTGGCTGGAAGTCCGCATGGCAAGTACATTACTCTGTGTGTGAATAGGGTTCATGCTTCACTCTGATCCTGGCACTCCATTGATGCATATGAGAGTTATCTAGCCTTATACCTCTCCCTTGTATATGTCTGTTTGAAGGTACCCAGTTGATGAAAATCGAGTGGGGTGCACAAGGGGAGGAATTCTTTCCGCTGTTATTCCAGAGCTGGAATAGGATGCATGACCCTTTTTTTGCTCCCTTGTGTGGGGAGGAATGATCAGATCAATAGATCCTCTGTATGTGCTGCCTATCCATATCCCCCTGTGTGGCTCAGTGCACCTTGGCTTCATCTGTCCAGCTACCCCTGCTGAGGTTCCACTGGGTGAGGTGCTTTCTGCACTGGTAGCGTGTGTGAGGATTTGGGCCTAAATCCTTCCTCGGGTTCCATACCTTAGTGTGTTTCTCTGCTTGGTCCTGCTGTGGGGGTTGGGGGACTGGACTCGATGACCTCTCAAGGTCCCTTCCAATTCTATGATTCTATGTTTTAGTGAATAAGCTGTTCTAATATATGGCACTGTGGTTATAACTGAATCTGTACGAGGCTTTATATCAGTATAACTACTTCAGTAAAACATCACACACCTAACTGAAATAGTTATAGTGGTACAAAAACTACATGTAATCCAAGCTAATTTAAGATTAGATGGGGAAACAACAGTGGATGCAACCAACAACAGCAAGAAGTGGGCGGGGCGGGAGACAACACAAATGGGAGTGAACAGGTCAGTTATGTCCACAGGTTCATTGAAATATTCTGTCTGTATTTCAGTCATAGCAATGGAAAGGGTTTATTGTTTCAAACTGAACTTATCAAAACCACTTGCATGGTCTCTATAGTGATGGATCTTATTCGAATTCCTGCAGGAGTACATTGGAGCATGTGTGGTTCTCATAGCAGCTGTGACTTCTATTACCAATTCCTTGTACAATCACCTCTCTTCAGGACTTGTGGGTTTAGGACTAACCTATGCTCTTATGGTAAGTTAAATCATGAGTCTTCCCCTACACACAATAATTTTCTTGTCTCTAGGGCATGAAGATGGGAAGGACAGAAGGTGCTATATGCACATCCATATTGGAAAGCTGTAAAACACTGGAATATACCTTAACTTCAGATCAGATAATAAGTGATATGTTTTTGTGAAGCATATTCTTTTCTGAGTTACTAAATCCCATGTATGTGGTATATATTACAGTTATTAATAAACATATAAAAATGTTATTCTAACTGAAAAATCACTAATTTACTCATCATTGTGCTGCAATCTCATTCTAGAGGTTGAAGCTTTTTTTAAAAGAAAAGTTATGTCTCTCTTTCTTTAGCTATTATTTTTTCATATATTGGCATGTTGCACAATAGGATATTTAACTTCCAACCAGTCTTGCCACCCTGTTAACGTGCACCAGAAGTTTCTATCAGTGATCCAGCTTATTAAGACCACGTACTTAAATAAAACTTCACAGAAACCATTAAAAGCTGTCCTGGAGGAACTGAAGTGCTTGGTGACCTGTTGGTGTTATGGTGTTTCTTTCCCAGTACTTCATATTAGCGAAACATGTGAAATGTATTTATTTTTATTATTACAGGTGTCAAATTACCTGAACTGGATGGTTCGTAACCTGGCTGATATGGAGATCCAGCTGGGAGCAGTGAAAAGGATCAATGGCCTTCTAAAAACGGAAGCTGAAAACTACGAAGGGCTCCTTTGTGAGTGTGGTATTGGATCACTTGAGAAAAGAACTTGTTAAATATTTAATGATTGACAGTGAATTTTCATAAATAACTTATTAAAGCATTTAATGAATCGGTGAATTGACCACAAGTAGGTTTTTATTCTCTGGGTACAGCTCCTTCACAGATTCCTCAGAACTGGCCTGACAGAGGTGAGATCCAAATACAGAACCTGAGTGTCCGGTATGACAGCAACCTAAAGCCAGTCCTGAAGCATGTCAGTGCTCACATCGATCCAGGGCAAAAGGTAAAAAAGCAGAGATGATTTTTGAAATTATTCTTTTCCCAATCATACCAGCCACCTTGTAATAGAAACCACAGAATGATGAGATGATACAAAAGCATTTTTTATTAACAATTTCCCATTTTTTTTCCTATATCAAATTTTTCCTCCTCCAAAATAATGTACAATGGTCCCTTTATATTGGTTTCTTTACACTTTTGCTCTAGTGCCTTCAAAAATGTGTACTGTTACAGTGATTTATAGTGCCTCTCAATCTCCTGGAGCACTGCTGTGGGACACAGAGTCCCAAAATAAGGCACACTGACCCTTGCAATGTGAGAGATACACTCCCGTCATGCCCAGATGGCTTCCATGCCCTGTCCCTTCATTGGTCATCTCTCCCCACTTGTCCCTTTCCCCTCAATCTTCTTTCCCCTCCTTAATCTCGTGTGTCTGTGTCCATCATGCAATTAGACGCTCCCACCCAGACATACTCCTGCTGGGTGTATAAGCTTAGTAAGGTGTTGCTGGCAGCACTAGCCATGCCTCCTTGTTCGCCATGAGGTTTCCCTCTGACCCATTGTGCCTTTGCATCCCCGTGGAGGGCCAGTCAAAAATCTAACCCTCTATGTCCACTTCTCTTTTAAATGACAAAAGGGTGAAAATATGGCCCCAGGAGAAGACAATTCATTTTTGTCATTGACTTCAGATAAAACCAGAATTTCACCCCACGATGTCTGTTGCAAGTGCCTGGTAGAGATATTTCTGTGGCCTATTCATTTAATGTTCTACTCCTCTTTCTGCTAGATCGGAATCTGTGGCAGAACAGGCAGTGGGAAATCCTCCTTCTCTCTTGCCTTTTTCAGAATGGTTGACACCTTTGAAGGTAGGCTCACACCTGTGCCCTCCAGTCAGGGGTAGCTCAAAGCAACTTTGAACCTTCTTCCTCTGGTACTAGCAGCCGTGAATTACAAAGGCCATAAAACTGCTAGGCATTGTTGTTAGACTTACTCCACGTAAGGGACCATCTATCTCTCATCAGTTACTGCCATGTTGATAGCCCAGGTCAATATAACATCTTATTCAACTTGATCAGTGTTTTCTAACACCATGAGTTGCGTCAGGCAGGTGTTTCCACTAAAAATAGAAAAGGACTTTTAAATATGTATTTTTAAAAAATCCATATTCTCTGTCAATATTGATTTCATATAGGGCCTGAGCCTGCTCCTTTTAAAGTCAATGGCAAAATTCCCATTGACTTCAGAGGGAACAAGATAAGCCTTTAATTACAGTTATTTCTAAAAATAGACTTGCAAATCAGGTTGAGAGGGAGACTATTACTGCGTCAATTAGATCTTTTCTTAAGCATTTACTGGCATTCATTACATAGCTAGAAAAAGGTGCAGAGGCAGCATGTTTCCATCTCCAGCACAAATTAGCAAGCAGAGTGTTTATTAGTGGCAGAGAGGGTTGGAAAGACATGCTATAGTGCAAGTGAATCCAAAGACAGAGCTGTTCAGGGCTCTAAGGATAAACTGGAGCTTTTGCTACCCACTCTGTCTAAACAGATGATTACTTTGCTCCAACATTTACAAAACTGTTACCCTACTCCACTGCAAAATCCCTTCCCACAACTGCACAATGCTGTGACCTCTTTTGGGAGGCAATATTTCTAGGGCTGATGTGTAAGAATAGCAAATACTGCCTCCTGGATGTACTGTGAGTACAAAGGCAACGTGGGGAATTGTCATATGCACCTGTCTGAGTTACATGTGTCTGTTTCAACCCATCTGGAAATAATAGCCATCCCCACTGACTACACTTGGCAGAGAAAGCCAAGCAGGGGAGAAAGCATAGAGGGCATAGGGAGATATGTGCTAAAGCTGGAGAAGCACACTGCTTGTGCTCCATGCCCTGCTCTAGAGTTTCACAAGCAAACTCTTCATGTAATTTTCACCTTGGGGAGCAGAGGGGAGAAAAGAAGGAAGGAAAGGACAGATGGATGAATGTTTGTCATATCACTTCATGCACTTTTGGAAGACATGCCACTGAGATGGAAGGGCTAAAAGACCCTGAAGAGAACTGGACAGAATTGGATCCCCCCACAGACAATTCACGGACGGCACACAGAGTGTGAGCCTTGGTGGCTTGGAGGGAAGCAGTTTCACCCTGCACTTGCACTCCTGGTGGAAGCGTTGGGGTGTGCGTATTCATGTAACCCAGAAACTGTATGGCCCAGTCAAATGCATCTTGACTCCTTTAGAATCTGTTAAGAGAAAAAAATGTTTCTGAAGAAAAAGGCAACTTAGCTTCATTCATAAAATCATCGATTAGGGTTGGAAGAGACCTCGGGAGAGGGGGAGTCATTCTCAAGTATCTCTATGATGTTGCGCTAAATCAATATTGGATGATTTATTCTGGATTATGAGACATTCTGCAAATTAGATATATAATTATTGGTGTGGCTTTTCTCACTGTTCAGAACTAACTTCCCCTCTGACTCCTCCCTGGCCTCTCTCCATGCATCCCTTCAAGGTGCTAGGCTTCTAGCCTGTTGTGGGCTGGAAGCCCCCTGTTTCCCACATTCAGAGTGGCCCACATTCATACAGTCTGATTATTCAGCAGGTCTGACTAGGTGCAGCTACCTGCCAGTGGGAGCCGTGACCAGGTCTATTCAGTGTTCCACTACTGCACAGTGAGAGAAAAGGGAGCTGAACGCAATAAAAGGTTTACACACATTCCTCCCTGACCTAAATCTTAAGTAGGCTGAGCTAAACCCAGATATCGGTGAGAGTCCTGGGGAGCAGACTAAAACCCTACAGATTGGAGGATGGTTTTTCAGTCTTCTCAACACGCTCATTCCCTGTGCTTCAGGGACTGCCTCTTTATCCTTCTTAAAAGTTCTTTGTTCCAGTTTGCTACCTGTGTTCCTGCCCCACCTTTGCCAAGCCAGACTGTTGAGCTCAGTATAGCTGGATGTAAAACTTCAAAATGTGTGACATTGTCCTTTAAGTATGGTCAATAGGGCTGTCTGAAGCTAATGTTCCCTTTCCTGTGTGTCTAACCTCTGCTTGAATTAATCCCTTGTAATCATACAACAAATATCACAATAATCAACAAACAAACAGAAGGGATATATATAATTATAGTTATAAAACATAAAGGCATCTCCCATTATTTAGTCTCAAGGGAACTGCCCTTGCTGCTTAGAGGTAGCTCATTTAACTGGTGAATGAAGTAAAAAGTAGCCCATGGGTTAGTCTTGCCTGCTTCTCTGTAATATAATGCAAACTAAAATCAAGTTGTTTTGAACATTCTAACAGACTCTCAACGTTCTTTTGAATAGGGAGGATTATCATTGATGGCATAGACATCGCAAAGCTCCCTTTACAGACACTAAGATCCAGGCTGTCAATCATTCTCCAAGATCCTATTTTGTTCAGCGGCACAATCCGGTAAGCACCAAGCACAAACTACAAGAAGCAGTCAGGGTTTATGTTATCACCGAGTAATTTTTTTCACAGAGCAGCAGCAAATTATGTAGTTCAGGGGCCTCCTGCTCCACTTCACCTAATGAAAAGAGGGGAGCATCATCTTTGCTGTGTGCTCCTTCCCATGTGCCCCTCAGAGCCCTTCTACAGCAACTGCACCTACTTCACAGGTTGGGAAGGGTGCTCATTAAGGTGGAACCTGGGACTAGTCACTGTCAGTGATCTGAGCTGACTTCTGCTGGCTAACCCCCGGACCCTGATGGTAGCAGAAGACTGTGCGACTGGCATTAAGCAACCCTTTACAGGTGAAGTGGGGAAGGCATAGGCAACGGGGATAGCCGTGGCCCATAAGAAAGGAGGGGACCCAGGGAAGCTGTACAAATGGGGTTCAAGTTCTGTTGGTTTGGAGCTTAGTGCTCTGTTAGGGTTCCAGGACCTTTCCCCTTTTCCTCCTCCATGAGGTTCAAAACCTTTTCCTAGGTGGGGAAGATGAAATGGAAACTCAGAAAAGAGAACTTCAGCGTTTCCAAGAAATTCATCCCCTTCTATGACATTTCCCACGAAAAGGATAGCCTGACCCTGAATAAAGAATTACGTTGCTTATGTTGGCTAGTCTGGGCACCAAAGGAATTAGAGCAGTTTCATGTATAATGATTTATAAGCAGCTGAAGTTTGCCTATATCATCTATAAAAAAAAATGGGACTTGGACAGACTATTTCCTACACTCACTTGAATACAGTGTGAATCGTTTATATCAGAAGATAAAATGACAATATATATTTGTTTTGTTTGTTTACTTATTCAGGGTTTTATTTAGGCAAACATTGGACATTAACCAGGTATACAGTAGAGGTAACAAGTAAACCAAAGATTGCATTTGCTGCTGTGAGTCTCTTATTCCTGGATAATATTATATTTTAAGCAGCATGATAGGATACGAAAGGGATTAGCACTTGTCGCTGCCTATTTTGGGTGATAATAGGCTAAGGATGCACTCTGAGTGGTTGATAACAACTGTTGAGTACTTTATGGCTACTGTTGTGGTGATGCCTTTTTGTGTTTCATAATTCAGCATGATATTGGTCATTCTGTGTGTCACACTCTGGTATTGTAAAAATGAAAAGGGGGTTTTAACCACATATGGGGTGTGTCTAGACTACATGCCTCCGTCGACGGAGGCATGTAGATTAGCCAGATCGGAAGAGGGAAATGAAGCCGCGATTAAAATAATCGCGGCTTCATTTAAATTTAAATGGCTGCCCCGCTCTGCCGATCAGCTGTTTGTCGGCAGATCGGGGCAGTCTGGACGCGCCGCGCCGACAAAGAAGCCTTTCTTGATCGGCACACGTAAACCTGGTTTCACGAGGCATACCTGTGCCGATCAAGAAAGGCTTCTTTGTCGGCACGGCGCGTCCAGACTGCCCCGATCTGCCGACAAACAGCTGATCGGCAGAGCGGGGCAGCCATTTAAATTTAAATGAAGCCGCGATTATTTTAATCGCGGCTTCATTTCCCTCTGCCGATCTGGCTAATCTACATGCCTCCGTCGACGGAGGCATGTAGTTTAGACGTACCCATACATATAAAAGTGTGTGTGTGAATTTGGTGTTGTAATTCACTTTTAATTGCATTTAATCCTAGATTTAACCTGGATCCAGAAAAGAAATGCACAGACAGCATGCTTTGGGAAGCCTTGGAAATAGCACAACTCAAACATGTGGTGAAAGCACTACCAGGGGGACTAGGTAATACCTCCTTTCTTTGGGAAATGTTCAGTTCATTTACATTTAACATTTAGTTAGTAACTTACATCAAAATGGCTGTTACTATTGCAATTTAGGATTATGCAGGCTGGCCCAAGGTTTTTTGGGACTTTGTATGAAGTCAGACTGATGTGCTAGGACCCAACTCCCTTGCCTGTTTTACCCTTCGCCTGGGTAAACATATAAATGACTGCCTATGAGATGCCAATTTAACCCATATTGAGCTCAATGGCAAAACTCCCTTCAACTTTAACACAGCCAGATTTTTACTCTTTATCTACAGTCCTATGGCCGGTGGCATACCCTCTATGAATGCCACGTATGCATTGCAAACCCCAGAAATAATTTCTAAAAGAATATGAAGAACCTGATGAATGATGTTTGTGGAACAGTTGCTTCCAGCCCCCAAACCACAAGAAGTACACAGTTTTGTAGAACAAAACTGAAACCTCCACACAGCATGGAGGTCGCATGCAAATGTAAAATTGCATATCTTATTTTAAAAAGTCATGGTACACCCATGACAGTGACAAATAAGTCTAGTATATGCAAATAGATATAAAGGTAATTGAGGTATAAAGGAGTTTGCAAATGGAAACATCAGATAACTTAATCCCCTGGTCTACACTAGGAGATAAATTCGAATTAAGTTACACAACTTCAGCTACTTTGACTTAAGCTACTCAATTAATGTATCTTAAATCGAATTTTGGTACTGTCCACACTTTGGGAAGTCAAAGGGAGCACGCTCACCCTTCGACTTCCTTTACTTCTTGTAGAAGCAGGACTACCAGCATCAACAGGATCACCCCCTCAGTCCGAATTAGCGTGTCTTCACTAGACCTGCTAATTCGAACCCTGGAAAATTGACTGCAGCCGCATTGATCTTATCTGTAGTGTAAACATAGTCTTAGGGAAAATGATTCTCTTGTGTAATCGAAAAAAGATGGACACACAAGCTGGCAGTGGGATATAATGCCCCAAGCCATACACACAATTAGAGAAAGACACTGTTTCTGGAAATA
Source organism: Pelodiscus sinensis (assembly GCF_052426305.1). Classification (NCBI taxonomy): domain Eukaryota; kingdom Metazoa; phylum Chordata; order Testudines; family Trionychidae; genus Pelodiscus; species Pelodiscus sinensis. Next base: position 112,724,198 of record NC_143056.1, on the reverse strand, counting down.
AAATGAGCCTAGCAATCCACATGCATAATAGATTCAAAGAATACAGTATGGTTGGAGTGGTACTATGAAAAGATACACTAGAAAGAGAGATACAACCTGTCACATAAACATGTTAAAATAATGTTAGTATTCATGAAATTGTTTGAATGCTGCACTGTGTGGTGATATGTGCTGGAAGGCAGCATTTCCCCCAGATTATTTTTCTCTTGAAAGAGCAATGCTTTTGAACTTCTTTGGGGAAGGAAGGGGGGAGAGTTAAGTCTCCTTTAGAATTCCAGCATTTCTTGTAAGCTACTTTCACTGTTGCAAATGCATTTAAGTACTTGAGATGAGAGCAGTACTCAGACACATCAAATAAATCTTAGAATAGGAAAATGCATGTGTGCTGACTGAAATGTACAAAACAAAATACAGGACTATGTAGCACTTTAAAAACTAACAAGATGGTTTATTAGATGATGAGCTTTTGTGGGCCAGACCCACTTCCTCAGATCAAATAGTGGAAGAAAATAGTCACAACCATATATACCAAAGGATACAATTTAAAAAAATGAACACATACGAAAAGGACAAATCACATTTCAGAACAGAAGGGGGATGCGGGGAGGGAGGGGGGAAGGAAGGTAAATGTCTGTGAGTTAATGATATTAGAGGTGGGGAAAGGTAAATCTATATCCTTTTCTGCTGTCCTTTTGATGAATAGTAACATACTTCACGAGTACTCCTGCTGAAACCAATGGTACTACTCCATGTGAATAAAGATGGCAGAATTGGGGGTCACCCGCAAATTTATTATCTTAAAAATTCTTAACGCAAGTATATCTTACTTTGTCAACATGCTCTCTGTGCTCCCCTCCCCCCGCAGCAGCCTAAATATTACTTTTGTTATCCAGAGGCCATAGTCACAGAAGGTGGAGAAAATTTTAGCCAGGGGCAAAGACAGCTGTTCTGCTTAGCACGGGCATTTGTGCGGAAGACAAGTATCTTCATCATGGATGAAGCCACAGCATCTATTGACATGGCAACGGTGAGTTCGAGTTTCAAGGTTTTTTTTATATTACAAGTGCTTTTTCAGCGAAAGGAGCCACATTGTTGTTAGTAACCAGAGATGAAACATATGTGAAATAATCCTACTTAACGTGTAAACACAAGATTCCTTGCAAGAGTGTTTACAAACTGTCCCCATCATACATATTGAACCATATATGAAAGTCACTGTTAATTAGTCTGACAAACCTATCTAACCAGAGTCCCTCAAACACTTCTATGTAAAATTGAAGCAGTGGTACAAATGTTTTTCATTGACAGTTCAGTTTCCTAAAGTAAATACATCTTCAGAGCCTCAGCTATGGCAGTCAGGGGAGGACAAAATTGACTGGCAATGTTATGCCTCCCACTTGTACTAACCAAGCATAAGAAGTTTCTTGGGAATGCTGCAGCATAATGAAGGGGACAGGTGATGATGTTTTCACCCTGCAGGTGGCTTAAAATAAGGTCAATTACAGGCAGTCCCCGAGTTATGCGGATCCGACTTATGTCGGATCCGCAGTTACGAACGGGGCCCGTCTCCCTGGTCTCCAGCAGACCAGGGAGAGGAAGCAAAGCGGCGGAGCACGCGGGCAGCGGACAGCCCAGATGCGCGTCTGGGCTGTCCGCTGCCCGCGTGTTCTGCCGCTTTGCTCCCTGTCCCCCTGGTCTGCAGACCAGGGAGACGGGGAGCAAAGCAGAGCAAAACCACGGAGCCCGAGGGCAGCAGGGCAGCCACGGCGCAACTGGGCTGTCCCGCTGCCCCCGTGCTCCTCAGCTTTGCTCCGGACGCCTGTGGTACAGCAGCTGGGGCGCTGCCAGTTGGTCCCGTAGCGCCGCTCTGGGCGCTACTGGACCAACCCGGCAGCACCGCAGCTGCTCTGCCCCAGGCGCCCTGATTCAGCCACTGCTGGTCAGTTTCAGCAGCGGCTGAATCAGGACGCCTGGGGCAGAGCAGCTTGGGTGCTGCTGGGTTGGTCCAGTAGCACCAAGGAGGATAAACTGCACACCAGTACTACCCACCTGTGTTAGCCAAATAAAATAGAATGTTCTAAGATGCTTTGTCCTCAGTTACGTTAATCTCTTTTATCAAAGGTTGTCATAAAGTATGCTGAGCTCCTCAGAAGATGCTAAATAAGTTCAGAATATTATTATAATGGTTTATTATAGTAGTAACAAATCTTTAGTACTGGTTGGTGTAATTTACTGCTCTGTAGAGTCTTGAAACTGTGGTGCTGAGGGCCAAGTTATCAGTTATTCACCAACCTTTTAAAACACATAGAATTGTGATGTATTAAGCAAGCAGTCCATTCACTGGGGCATGTGTATCTTAGGAAAAGATAATATGAAGATAATAATTCTAATGATGTAGCCTGCTGAGCATGGTCTGCACGAATGTGTTTACCCATTGCTTTTATGTTTATGAATAGTGTGATGATAGCTAAGTATTTTAACACGGTCTTAAAGACCTACTCTGCTGGTGAACCGGCCAGGTATATCTAGCAAAACACACATCCCAGTGCTACCAACAGTACCGAGTGTTTTGTAACATTCTATTGCTTTCAGCAGGACAGAAAACATGCTCAGCACAGAGGCCAGCATAGAACAGGACTGGCAGCAAAGATAATTTAAAACATAGTCCTCAACTTTCAAACAGTCATAGTAATAATTACCCTTCTTTGTAAAGTGCTTTGGGGTCTGCAGAGATAAAGGACTATGTAAGAGAGAAGTAACATGGTGCTTGGTCCTACCATAAATAAGGAATTGAAATACTGCAGGGAACCTCCCGCCCCTTGCATTTTGATGTAAATCAAATAGAAAGGGGTAGATGGTCTACTCTAGATGGTGCTTGGTCATGAGTGCAGGGGACTGGACTTAAACTCTCAAGGTTCCTTCCTGTTCTATGATTCTTGAACCACTTTAATCTGGCAACCCTGGGAAACAGTATATGCCGGATGAAAGATTTTGCCACTGTGAGGTCTGGGCATGAGGGGATGGGGAGGGGCATTTACCTGCTGCCCCACACATAAGGGCACAGGTGGCTCCACACTCCCCACTGCTATAGGAACAGTGGGAAAAAGCCTAAGGGAAGCGGCTCTGCAGGCCACTTGCCACCTGGGAGGAAGGAAAATGGCAGCGTGCAAAGCCACTTCCTCCTCCATATTACGGGCGTTCTCGGATTAGGGACGTTCAGGGTATGGAGGTTCAAGTGTGGTAGTATCATATTTCTGTACATTGTGGTTGCTTAGTACCTCAGGCCATGTCTATATTAGATGATTACTTCAAATTTACTAAGTTCAACTTCTGGGCACCTGATTTTAAAAATTCGAAGTTCCATGTCCTCATTACGGAGAAGAATCGAATGTAGTCCAAGGCAGGCTTCGTTAATGTGGACACGCTACCTCAGACTCAGAGCCCCAGGGAGCACTGTGGGGAGCTGCAGGCGGCCTCCTGGAGGCCATTTAGTTTGAAATAGTGGCACCGGAGTGTCCACACTAAGTCTTTCAGATTTATTTCAGATTTACAAGTTTAGGAATAGCATTATTCCTCATGAAAAGCAGGACTACAGGGTTCGAATTCCATGGCCTCTTATTCCAGAATAATGGGCATGGTAGTGTGGATGCATCGCTAACAAATTTGACCTTGCAGGGGGTTATTTCGGACTAAAGTCCTAGTGTAGACCAGGCCTCACAGAATTAAGCCCATTCTAGATGATCATTCTAGAATACTTCAGCATGCTGTTAATTGCTGATATTTTTATATCTGTAAAACTATATAGTATTAATTGTTTCGCACTTGGTTTTTTTATGCCTATCACTGTAGAATCTGTCATTTAAAAAATAATAAATATTGTTCCTTTATTCAGGAGAACATTCTTCAAAAGGTTGTAATGACTGCATTTGCTGACCGTACTGTGGTAACCATAGCAGTAAGTACATTCCATGTGGATTCTTCAAATGCATGTATTTGAAATGTAAAACAATGCATCATGTCCTTTGTTTACTTCTCTAAATTCTCTGGTCTGTTGCATTCTAATATAGCAGGGTATGTCTACACTAGCCCCCTAGTTCGAACTAGAAAGGCTAATGTAGGGTTTCGAAGTTGCAATTGAAGCCCGGGATTTAAGTATCCCGGGCTTTATTTGCATCTTCCCATCCGGGTGCCATTTTTAAATCCCCTTCGTCCAAACTAACTGACCGCGGCTACGCGTGGCAGTCAAACATTAACTCGAACTAAGTCCTTAGTTCGAGTTAACTGTTACACTTCGTGGAATGAGGTGTAACAGTTAACATTCCACGAGGTGTAACAGTTAACTCGAACTAAGGACTTAGTTCGAGTTAACATTTGACTGCCGCGTGTAGCCGCGGGCAGTTAGTTCGGACTAAGGGGATTTAAAAATGGCGCCCGGACGGGAAGATGCAAATAAAGCCTGGGATATTTAAATCCCGGGCTTCATTTGCAACTTCGAATGCCTACATTAGCCTCCCTAGTTCGAACTAGGGGGCTAGTATAGACATACCCGCACTTATTTAATTAAAAATTACATTCATTTTCCATTTAAACCATTTATAAAGTAGTTTATATATTTGTATTTTAAATATTTAACATGCAAACCTGAACTGTTTTCCACAATGGTAATTGCTATTGTCTTCAAAGGGCCACATATAAGGATATTGTATCTATATTGTCTATATTCTGTCATTTATTTTAGACCAAATTCAACTATTGTCTGACTCCACGTACTTCAATTGTACACGCCTATCAGCCCTTATTAACTCATGATACTTTAAGAACAAAAATGGCAATATAGCACTTTGTTGTTGGATAAGCTAAACAAAGAAATAAGCATGTTAGCAGCTTTCAAAAATACTATTTGGTTTTGTTAAATGTAATCACATTTGTTAGTCAGTGTATTCTTAAAATGATCACGAACAGTAATAACTAGAATTAGTTAATAAAGATAAGACTTGAACTGAACCAAAAAAAAATGTACTTGACAGACATGTCATTACTGATAAATATCTTTCAGTCCTTTATTTTCTAAAAATAAATATGCCTTTAGGCAATGAAATAAGAGGTCATTATATATTTTAAAAAATGTTAAAGCTATATTCTGATTCACATTGTGTATAAATAAAAGTCAGGAAATTCATAGTCAGAGTTACCTGGCCTTCTTGCATGTAATATTATGTATTAGTGTGCACACTATTATTTTATACATATCAAATGTGTCTAATAAACTGTAGGAATCATAATTTAGAACTTCATGGCTTCTCTACGTTTTCAAGTAGTGTTATACTGATTTTTTTGCAGTCAGCTTCCTTGTTTTGTTTGGGAATGTGTGGAGGGGAGGGCTTTTTGGCTTTCTTTGTATTTTTTTTAAAAGTTGCCAGTACACACACATTTTTATTAGCCTCTGGGTTCGCTAAGATTTTTTTTAATACAAAATGAATGCACAATTATTTTTAAATAAGCTTTTTATTACAACCCCTATTGTAAATGTAATTCCAGCTGCTACATTTGCTTTAGAAACACAATTGGCTTAATAAAGATGAAGTGAAAAGCATATGTGTGTCCACACTTAGTTATCTCAAAATACTGTGAAATACTGCGAAAATGCATCCGTAGCCCTGATCCAGCAGGTGACTGCAAGGGGAAAGTGTCCCAGGCTTGCACAAAGCTCCGTTGACTTTATTAATGAGTACAGGGATCCACACCCAGGGAGTCCGTTTCAGGACTGGGGCCTAAATATACATACATAATTGGCATAGTAATGAGATTTCACTAAATTGGATTGTCATCTCTCTCAAGCTTGAACTTTGATAGGAACACTGATTTCTAGAAGTCTGTCTTATCTTGCACAGTTATATTCAGTACACTGAACTTGTTTTTCATTTGTTTACTTTACAGCACAGGGTACACACTATTCTGAATGCAGATTTAGTCATTGTAATGAAGAGAGGGGTTATTTTAGAGTATGACAAACCTGAGGTTCTGTTGGAGCAAGAAGACAGTGTGTTTGCTTCTTTTGTACAAGCTGATAAATAACAGGATAAAATGAAGCCTTTCAAAGTGCAATTGTATTAATCGTTTTCTAATTATGTAAATTACCTGTAAATAAAATATTGATTATTTCATAATAAAAGACTGAGTTTTCTTCCATTCTTGAACTAACCTGAGTGAATCTCTGTTAACTGTTAATTAATTACCCATGTTCATTTCCTTTTGTTTGCTGAATTTTTTTGCTACTTAGGAATACTGAATTGAGTGATTTGAGATGAATACTTAGCTGAAATGTGGCATAATGTATTGCAAATATGAACAACTGACACACAGTTTGTTTTATTACAGTACTAATAATGAAACCTCGGCTGATAATTATTTCATTACTAATTTTTTTTTCTTGGGAATAGCAGGTGCAACTCTAAGGAAACTGCTCTCTCTCCATATTTACAGCAATAACCACTTTGTCTCAAAAGTTGCAATCCCAACTCCCTGCTAAGAAATGGTTCTAGAAACTAAAGTGGCTTGGGGCGAGAAAGAGATACTTCACAGCCTTAAGGTGTCAGGTAGTCATGCCAGGTGCCCTTGTGAGACTATTTTCCTATTTGCAGTATATATTGAAACAATAAATTTTCAACACAGCTCCTTTTCTACCATCACAAAGATCAGGATAGGATAGGTAGTCAGCATGAAATATGAAAAAAATATGCAACTGTGCAGTAAAAATGGTAGAAATTAATAAACTGCTGGTGTCTCACAGTTTGGATGTAGAGGAATGCTTCAGATCTATAATTCACTGGGGCAGTTGTAATACCCGCATTTTTTTGTCAGGATCTGGTTATCCAATACACCCCCACAATGATATTGTGTAATTCACTCTTGCAAGTGGACCTTTGTTATGCCATAGATAATGCTAATTTTATCCCTATTCTGTATACCACAAAGTACTAGCCTAGACAATAGATAAGAAGTGCATCAAAGGTGGTTTGTTTTTGTTTTGTTTTTAAAGCATTGATCTCCTTGGCCTACCGCTCTCTGAGGCTATTAATAATTCCCTTTCTTTCTTTATAAAATATACTGTTACTCGCTGATGCTGATCTTGTTCCCTTGGCTTCTGCTATACTACATTGCATCCAGTAAGCATCTTTGGTCATTAGCCAGGCCCCTTATTCTCACTCAAGCTATCTAGCTTCAGTCTGTATTGAACTGTGCTATCTAGAGATGTAGCCAAAATCTTGGATCCAAAGACCCCTCCCAAACTCTGAAGACGTTCAGAATCTGCCCAGGATTTTGAGCCAAACTTCAGAGCTTCTTTCACAGCCCTATTGCTAACCCTGCTCCCATAACAGGTCAAAGCAAAACCATGATCTCTCTACGTCTAGACAGCGGTGCTATTTTGGGATACCGGAAGTATTCTGAAATAGCTATTCCGCATCTTTAAATGCTCCTGATATTTCGAAAGAGATTTCAAGATAACAGGCACTCTATTCCGACATCCCTGTAACCCTCATTCCACGAGGGTTAAGGGACATTAAATAAGCTATTTCGAAATTAGATCGAAATAAGACACACAATTTGCATAGCTCATATTGCACATCTTATTTCGACCTTCAGATACAGTGTAGATGTACCCTGAAGGACCCAAACTTCTGGATATTTTAAATCTAGATCTGAATTTTGAAATTCAGCCTCCTCTCTGGAATTATTAATTCATAAGATGAGATCAGAAAGACTTTGAAAGTACTTTACTCACACAAATGGAGTGAGCCTGGGACAGCAAGAGAAGAGTATTCCTTTTCTCTTGCCCCCTTCTAAGTATATTCAAGAAATGTATTGGGTGTCTCTTCTGAGACATCGTGTGCTTTGCTGATGCTCCCCCTTTGCTATTTTAACACTCTATTGATCAGCATGAACTAAAACACCACCTCCCAGCACTCTGTCTTTCTAGTCTACTAGTCTATATGGGTATGTCTACACAGCAGTGTTATTTCAGATATAACATAGGGTGCATCTACGCTGCAAGCTGTTACTTCGACATAATGTCAAGCTGGAGGACTTCTTACTCTGACTCCTGTAACCCTCATTTCACGAGGAGTAAGGGAAGTTGAAGGAAGAGTGTTCTTCCTTCAACTTCCTGCTGTGTAGACAGAGCCAAAAGCCGAAATAAGCCATTTCGACTTAAGGTACACAATTGACATAGCTGAAGTTGCATAGCTTTATTCAACTTTAGCCCTGCTGTGTAGACATGCCCTGTAAGTCCTCATTCTGTCTTCGTAAGTGTAGTGTCTGAACACATTACAATAATGAATTTAGTGGTGAGGCACATTCTGCAGGCCAGACATGCCCGGGGACATCCAGATGGAGTAATGTACTACATTGTCATTTTCAAAAGACTTAGTTTTCTGCAACCAGCCATCTCAAAGGTATCATGGGATATTTTTCATGCACTTCCAGCGCCTCAGTGGGGAGCAGGAAAAACTGAAAACCATTTATGTTGCTTAAGTGGAGGGTTACAAATTCCACTATGCAGCTTGCAAGTTTAGATATTGTCTTTTTGCAGCATTGGCGTGTTATTTGTACATTGCATATAAAATGGCATTAACCGAATAATGAGAATATACAACTCCTAGCGCTGGGGACAGTAAAAACAGAGGTACAATACAGTTACATAAATAAAATATCAGATCTGTCATTGCCACCCACATACAGAGAGATACAAATCAAGCACCAGAAAACATCTCCCTTCCCAAAAAACTTGGTAGCAAGGAGAACTTCAAAAAATTCAGCTGCCAAATTACCAGTAGTTTGGTAGTAGTATCACAGAATATGCAGCATCTATATTTGCTATCACATGTGCCTAATGTGGAGAAGAGACTGAAATAAAATAAGATTTCTCTGATAAAACTGTCAGTGTGAGGGCATTCTAAATGGCTTCTGGATTTCACAGAGGAACTTCACATAAAAGTCAGAGTTGACAGTTGCCTCTGATTCAGAGCAATAATTTCCTTCTGAGTAGCTTGCTGGTGAGTGAATGAATGTGTGACCCTAGGCCTGATTAAATAAATGCCATTTCAGATTAATAGACTTAGCCTGTCCAATCCCCCAGCACTCTATATTTTATCTGAGAGAAATACTACTCCCATATCTAAGGCCAAATCCTAAGGGTTTCAAAGGATCTTTACTCCCATGAGGTTAAAATCCTGAGGCTGGTCAGGCACATGCAGTGACCGATAGAGTGGCTGGTTTGCTTTTAGAGCTATGGCGCTCTAGAAGAGATAGGAAGCTCACTGCCCTTGAGAGATTTATTAATGCATGAGACATCGGCATGTTAGCCCCCTAACACTAAATTATTGTGCATACCGTGGGCAGTCTGATGCCCTATCACCATTCTTTTCCTTGGGAGGAGTTTATTTAACTCAAAGGCTACTGTGCAGAAGGAGACCTACCACTTCTCAATCCATTTGCCTATCTTTGGGCATGGAGACTGGGATATTATGCTGTTTCTGGAATCTGCTGAGTTGCAGAGTTAGGATTTGTCCTATAGCATTGCAATAGGGAACTGCTATTATTAAAACACTGATTTTTGTAACATTTAATTCTGTTTCAAGAGAGGGTATATCACTGTCTAGTGGACAAGAGGGAATCAGGACACCTAGGGGGACATTCTGGCTCCACCGATGTCAGGATAATGTAACTATCAGAGACTTACATTTTATTCCCAGTTCTGCTAATGATTTACTTTAGAACACGCTCTCTGCCTCAGTTTACCCATCTGTAAAACTACACTGATAATACTTGCTGACCTCATGGGTTGTTGCAAGGCTCAGTTCCTGTTTTGAATCACTTTGTGGTCCTTGGACAAAAGATCTAATGTAAGTGCAAATTAAACAGTAATAGTACCAAGATTCCCACAAGAAATGATTCAGCAAGACAAAAAAATGTATAAAAATATGAAATACATTTTGTAGGAGCAAAAGGTCTGTTATCCCATCTCTGTTCAATTTGTCAACTTTCAGGCTGAGGGTTTGTTCCTGTGAGCTCAGTAAAGTCTTATTTGTCCTACATCACTTAACACAAAAACAGGTAGGCTCATAAAGAACTGGCACCTTTTTTTTTCCCTTCTAAGTATCTGTTATATGATCCATAGAGACTCTTTATGCTGCTATTTTAATGCTTCATCAAAAGTCACTGGTTTTCTTGTCCCAGGCTGAAGTTACGTGCACAGACAACCAGTGCTGGAGGGAGAGGAGTCCAGGGTAAGTGGGCAAGTGACAACCTTCATATGTGATGGATGTTGAAATCTTGTCATATCTGTAATAGGGATGTAATAGTGTAGTTGATTAACCAATAAGCAAAAGCTTATAGGTTAATGCTATAGACTACACACATGTCCCTTCCCCCAGCCAGTAAATTTTTTAGCAGGCTGGCCAGCAGCCCAGCTCAGTCCTGGTTTGCGCCGGGTCTGGGGCCTACCCCTGCTGCGGCTCAGCATCTAAAGTTTATTAGAAACTGGATGGGCAGGCAGCCTGGCTCAGTCCTGCCTTGTGCAGTGTCTGGTACCTACCCCGGCTGCGGCTCTGCATTTAAAGTGTATTAGGAGCCAGGCGGGCTAGGAGCCTGGCTCAGTTCCAATTCACGTCAGGTCCGGGAACTCAGACCCCCCCATTTTCCCAGACAGGAGCTGCTGCCACTCCATGTTGTTGCCTCTGTATCAGAGGCAGCAGTGTGGGGCAACAGGCAGCCAGTCCACAAGGGAGCTGGTTTTTATACTGGCTCCCCTCATGGACCAGCTCCCATCTGGCACCTCGTGCTGCTGCCTCTGGTACAGAGGCACCAGTGCAGAGTGGCAGAGGGCTCCTCAGGAGTGGGGTCGGAGTGCACTGACTGCCAGCGTCATCCCTGGCGACTGTAGAATAGTTGAGTAACCAATAAGAATTCAGGAGTTTAATCAACTATTCAATTAACTGATATTTAACATCCCTAAGCTGCAATACTGAGAATTCCTGAAATGAAAGTAGAAAGCCAGCTCTTCCATGATAGTGCAGCTCATGTCAGGGCTGGCTCAAGACCAAATGGCACCCCAAGCAAGGAGTGGCTTCAGTGCCTGCTCCCCTCCCACCTCACCATTTGTTAAACCTTTGAATACCTTATTTTTATTGCAGTAGTAGCCCATCTCACCCTGAGTCTGGCATCCCATGCTGTCATCTGGCCCTGGCTTATGTTACCCTATTTCAAAGATCCACTGCTAGTTTATTGTCCAAGGCATTGAAATTAGTGCACTAGTGAGCAGCCTTCCTTTTGACAGGATAATTTTAAGACAAATGGTGTCAGGCATTTTTTCCCCCTTTTCCAGTTTCACTTCAAGTGAATGTAATTGCTGCCCTCTGGAGGACAGTGGAAAGAATAAGAGAATGATTTCGTGATCGATTGATCTCAACAAAGGCCTGATTGGCTAGTGCCCCAGCACCTTAGTATAATTTGGGAATTTACAGCTATGTAAAGTGACTATAAAACATTACCAAGTACACACAAACATTTTACATGCCCTATGCTTTTCATCTGCTATAAGTGGTGGACTTTGGAGTTCAGCATGAAAATACCTGCAAGAAAAATAAAGTGAATAAGAAAAAATAAAATCATCTTTGGCTCAAAGCACAACCCACAGAACCAGGGTACCACAGTATTTCACCATCATTTTTGTGTTAGATATCAAAAAGAATGAAAGCAGCCCCAGAATGGGGAAGAGAACCAGAGAATATTGAAAAGCTAGCCTCCCAAAGGACTATATCATTCTAAAAAATATGTTTGGATATGTGAGTGTAACTGTTTATATATCATATTTTAAATAAACTATCCAGGTAAAATTAATATTTTAATTTGAGAATCTGGAATGATATGGTTTGTTCCAGGCTGAGCGTGTACTCACCAATTATCATTCTAAAATCAGTAGTTAGTCCAAAAGAACATTAGATGTGGAAATTGCATCATTCATTTCAACCTCAAACCCTGTTTGGCTCCCACCCACTAATTTCCTTTATAGTATTGCTACAGTATCCAGTAAATCAAGCCCATAACAATTTAGATTTGATGGTAGAACAACACACACTTCCCTCCGAGATTTGACTGATCCAGCCTACCTCCCAACATTGCTCTTTATGCAGGGCAAAATTATTCTTTTTGTGCATACTCTTTCATAACATTAACACAAAAAAAAGACACGCAGGCTGGAAATGCTGGTAAATGAAAGCAATTCAATCTTTTCACCATTTACTAGGCACAAACATAAAACATTATACTTATTTATTGCTTATATTCAACAGTGACCTTTAACGAAACTGCTGACTATACACGCTGGAAAAATCATTCCAGATTCTGTAGTTAAATAATGCACATTCTCCTGGTTGCACATGGGGTGTGAGTACATATACACACAAACACAAGTCCTAGTTTCTTTGTTACCTCCGATAGCAATTTTAATATCTCTTGACATGAATATAAAGTATAACGTTTATTTAAAATGCATGTGGGCTAGGATGAAGACTCTTTCCTTCCTTTCCCTTCCACTGCATTTGCAGGATCTAGCCAACAAACAGTTGTTTGCTTTCAGGTGCCTTCCTGCTATGGTTCATATCTCCTCCACCTGTGATACTGGAGCACTGACTCCTAGCTTTAGAAAACCCTTTATTTGCTTTATTATCTGTGCATTCAGTAAACTTTCTTGAAAAGGTTTATGAATAAACAAATAATACTAAAAAAATCAATTAATGCAGTTTTAAATAGTTTTGATTTTGATTGTATTTACATGCCTGTATTTACATGCTAGTATTTAAACATGGACCTTAAGTGCTTTGCCAGACCAGGGCCTCTAAACAAAGTTTCTCTCCGTTATCCAGCTGAATAAGCTGATTCTTAAATGCACCCTTTCCTACTATTTAAATAAAAATTCCAATGCAGCCTCTTCTGAATTTTCTTTAAATAGCTCTTTGTAAAGTAAACTTTATTAGGTGTCATGTCCTCAACACAAGTTAGACAAACAATCATATTTTTAAAAAACAGACGCCACAGGTAAAATAATCCTCAAATTGCTCTCCATCTTGAACACCACTAAAGAAACAAAGATAATTAATTAACTGTAATGTAAATATTTATGGGACCTACACACCAGCATGCCCTGTGCCACAGATATAGCTAAAAGATGTATCTGTTGATGTATCACATGGATCAGCAACCAGAAGTTGCAAATTTCTGTAGGTTTATGCCATATTCAGCTAAAGCAATATTGTAACTTAATCAAAATGTCAAAAGTTGTTTTTAATTGTACAAGATGCAATGGTTGAAGTGGATATGGGAAAAAAGACTGATTTCCCAATAAGCTTAAGTGGGATTCAAAGAATCATGGTACTACAATGATCTTAATATTTAGGCCAGGGGTTCTCAAACTTGTGATACCTCGACCCCCCACTCAGTTGCTTGTGACCCCCCTTTCCATTGCTGCAACCAGCCTCTCAGTTGCTCACAACCCCCCTCTAATTTGTTTGCGATACCCCTCTAAGTTGCTCGCGACCCCTGGGGGATCGGGACCCACAGTTTGAGAAAGGCTGATCTAGGCTATAAATGAATATGCCAAGTAACCTTTGCTAACGTCTGCATTATCCCAATCTGTTCTGTCCCTGATATGAACCTGCGTACCTAGTGCAACAATTTGACAAGTAACCTCTCCCTGGATAAACCTGCCAAAGCTCCCTGCAAAAAATATATATATAATCTTGCCATGTTCCGCCGCTAAAAGGAAACAGCCCTTGGACAGAACAAAGGGGACTTTGAGAACAGCGGCAGAATGGCACTAGGAGCAGGGCCAAGCCACCCCGTTAGTGACTGACTAGCAGTGCCCAGCAATGCACAAGGATGGGATTATTTTAGGAGACCACTAAGCTCACCCCCGCCAGAACCGTTGGCCATGGCCGGAGCCTGTTCCCGGGGAAAAGCCAGTCGCATCTGGTGGCATTAGAGCCCCCGCCATTCACTAGGGTCCCTTCCCCGCCCATTATTTACTCGGCTTCATTTGCATCGGGCTGAGGAGCGGGCCAGGGGCCGATTTCCCTTCTGCCGAGGGCGGCGTGTGCGCGGGGAGCGCTCTGTACGGCAGCTGTCCAAGCAGCCGAGCCGAGCCGAGCCGAGCCGCGGCACCTGCACGGCTCTGCCCCCCCGGCGCCTTTCTGCGGCCCCTGCCCGCCTCGTGACCCCGCCTCCCCCGCCACCTGAGCGGGCAGCGCTGGCGCCCCGGCGCCCCCTGCCGCCGCTCAGCAGCGCCCGCGGGCTGAGCGCGCCGCTCCCCTTCCCAGCTGCCCCGCACGGGGGGCGGCGGCGGTGGCAGCGGGAGCTCCCTGCCTGCGGCGCCGGGCCCGGCGCGAAGCCCCCGCACTGGCGAGAGCCGGAGCCGGGCAGCCGATGCCTCCCGGGGGCCTCTCGCCACCCTCCCTCGCGGCGGCCGGGGCGGTGATTGGCGTGAGCAGCTGCGGCTCGCCCAGCACGGGGCGGCGGGGGAAGCCCGGCGGGCTGAGCGCAGGCGGCCGGGCAGGAGCGGCGGGCGGCATGGGGCACTGCTGAGCGCCGCGCGGGAGCCATGCTGTCCAGGAAAGGGATCATCCCCGAGGAGTACGTGCTGACCCGCCTGGCCGAGGATGTCCCGGACCACGCCCGCTACCGCGCCCGGGAGCGCAGGGCCCGCTTCGTGGGCAAGAACGGCACCTGCAACGTGGCCCACAAGAACATCCGCGAGCAGGGCCGCTTCCTGCAGGACGTCTTCACCACGCTGGTGGACCTCAAGTGGCCGCACACGCTCATCATCTTCACCATGACCTTCCTGTGCAGCTGGCTGCTCTTCGGCATGACCTGGTGGCTCATCGCCTTCGCCCACGGGGACCTGGACCACAGCACCCAGCTGCTGGCCGGGACCGGGGAGGAGGCGGGCGGCTTCGTGCCCTGCGTGACCAGCATCCACTCCTTCACCTCCGCCTTCCTCTTCTCCATCGAGGTGCAGGTGACCATCGGCTTCGGCGGCCGCATGGTGACCGAGGAGTGCCCGGCCGCCATCCTGGTGCTGATC
Organism: Pelodiscus sinensis; assembly: GCF_052426305.1. Lineage (NCBI taxonomy): Eukaryota > Metazoa > Chordata > Testudines > Trionychidae > Pelodiscus > Pelodiscus sinensis. The sequence goes on along the minus strand of NC_143056.1, from coordinate 112,709,062 downwards.
GTGCAGAACATCGTGGGGCTGGTGATCAACGCCATCATGCTGGGCTGCATCTTCATGAAGACGGCCCAAGCGCACCGCCGGGCAGAGACGCTCATCTTCAGCAAGCACGCGGTGATCGCCCTGCGGGAGGGCAAGCTTTGCTTCATGCTGCGGGTGGGCGACCTGCGCAAGAGCATGATCATCAGCGCCACCATCAGCATGCAGGTGGTGAAAAAGACCACCAGCGTGGAGGGCGAGGTGGTGCCCCTCAACCAGATCGACATCCAGATGGAGAACCCGGTGGGGGGCAACAGCATCTTCTTGGTCTCCCCGCTCATCATCTACCATGTGATAGACAAAAACAGCCCCCTCTACGACATCTCCCCCCTGCACCTTCACCACCACGAGGACCTGGAAATCATTGTCATCTTAGAAGGGGTGGTGGAGACCACTGGTATCACCACCCAAGCCAGGACCTCTTACCTGGCTGATGAAATCCTCTGGGGCCAAAGGTTTGTGCCCATCGTGGCAGAGGAAGACGGTAGATACTCGGTGGACTACTCTAAGTTTGGCAACACAGTGAAAGTGCCCACCCCTTCTTGCACTGCCAGGCAGCTGGAGGAAGACAGGAGCATCATAGACTCCATCCCGTTGTCACCTAAAGTCACCAGCAGGAAGAGATCTATCAAGTTAAAGCCCAAATTCAGCATAACTGATGAGCCTTCCTGACACTGTTTTGAGGAAAGATGCAATAGCTAAGAACACTTGAGGTGGCCTCTTATTTTACTTAGCCAGGTTGGTAGCACAAGTTGTGTGTAGTATTATTTATTGCAGGGTAAATTAAAGTTAATTTTATTTTTTTAAAGGTGTCTGACATTTTAGGTAACATTGGGCATGGGGAAATTTTTATTTGATTGCTTGTAATTTCAGTTCAGACCGTCTTGTTTATTTGCATGATCGTTTTGGATTGATTCAGCCACACTGAAGAATGCCTTTTCTTGACAAGTAAATTTATCTGTAGCCTAGCAGGTTGCATTATTTATGGTTTGCAATGCCTCTCATAAAGTTGATGTTTTTAAACTGGTTTTATAAACATAAACATAATCAGAACACAGGCAGAAGGTCTTCAATAATAATTATTAAAGTTAAATGGAGTTTAATAACAAAAAGACAATGCAGTAAAATTTGCACCAAAAGTTCAGATATGAAGGTTTCTATTTAGGTTATGGTGCTTTATGTCTACAAGAAATAAACTTACAGATTTATTTAGTCCATACTGTATGTTTGAATCTTTTGATTACAAAAGCAATATGAAGTGCATGCCTTTATGCATTTTAAAACCCATTTACAAGATAAATATTTAATATACATTTCTAATAGTGAATGATGCAACTATTGCTCTTAAAGAATAGCAGGTATTAATTGCTATGATGTGAGTGAAATGTGTTGTACATAGGAAGAAATTAAATATATTAAGTGGCTGTATTTAAGCAAACAAAAAAAATCAAACCACAAAAGACACTTGAGAAAAATTCATCTCCCAGTTCTGCACATCAGAATAAATGCCATCAAATAAGAAGGAAATTAAATACAATCAGAGATCTTATGTAGAAAGTCATTGTCCCAAATTACACTGAACAGTATTGGCATGCATTCAGCAACACCTTTTTTTCAGGTTTAAAATGATATTAGTGTAATTCATGATCATGGAGGGGAGGGACTTACAGGACAATGCAGTCCTGGGTGCCATGTCACCTTTGTTTCCTTTTCATTTAGGGTCTAAGCCTGAATTCCCTTCATGTCTTAAATTCTCCTTGCTATGTTGGCTTTGTGTGTGCTGTTAATGTAGGATCAGGCACTTAATGGGAAACAGATTATCCATATTCACATAATAAATTCACTCAGTTTACAAATAGAAGAGTCCCTATTAGCCTGATCCTGTAAATCCTCTACATGAGGAACGCATACACCCTCCCCCCCTTAATAAAAATAGCATTTTCCTGTGTGGAAGATTTGCAGTATAGGACCCTGATATAGCAATTTGCACTATATTTATAAAAACAGTATGTTTACAATACCAAAAACTGCCATTGAAGTTCAAGGGGATTTTGACTAAGCCCAGCAGGGACTGGGCCCACGCTGGTGACAGAAATTACATACTAGTGATATTTCATGAGAAGCTGTGTGAGGTTACTTTACATTACATTACTGTCTTTTATTCAAAAGAGTTTCAGAGTGACCACTCTTTGGCTCTTATGCACTAACAAGATAACCTGGGAAACAATAAGTGTTAGCATTGCTCTGGTCAGTGTTTTAGTCTTGTCAGTACTGTAACACATTAATGCAAGCAATGGTTAAAAGGGAAAAGGAAAGTTTCATATTCACTAAATAAGAATCTATGATAAAATGAAATGCAATTCCAGAGATAAAATCTCAGTCTAGTTTAAAATATAGAAAATACAATTTATATTAATAGTTCCCAGTAAGCTGAGCACTTGGGTGCTGACCCAGAAGAAATTTAAATGCCACCCACCTGATTTGCAGAGCACCCAGAGTGTCCACAGCTGGCAGCATGTGTTTCTACTGTTGGTTCACATCCACACATGCCTGAAGCACATAACAAAATTTATTCCACACATGGATGGGAAAAATTAGCGGGAATACTGATAGTTAGCAAATTAAGGCTTGCACTGCCAGCTAAATGAATGCTTAGGAGCATGTAAATATGTGTCTGATTTTCCCAAGGTTTAACAAATTGTTTTTATTATTTGTACAGTACTAAAAATATACCAGGTGTTTCACAATGAGAAGACAAAGGTAAAAAAAAAACAAATGCTACAATTTAAAAAAAAAGGAAAGGTCTAAAAAATTTTCTGGTGGTTATTACCTTCTTTAAATGAAATTTAATTGCAATGCTATTTGCCTATCCTCTAATTACTGACTCTGTGCCTTTCTGCTATTCAAAGGTAATTCTGCATGTAGTTCTGCGTGTTTCTCCTAGGTGCAGGAGGAAGACATATGCTCTTTTGAAAATTTACTCTGCTGTTTACCCCATGTCACTATCTTATCAGCATGATATTATAAAATGCATAGATAAAATTACCAGAGGAATTTCAAATTACCTGAAAGGTCATTGTCTTTTCTCTAGTCTCTGTAGTGCCTTGTATCAGTATATAAGAGGTACTTTCAGATGTTTACTGGAAATTGGAAACTGTATTGCACTAACATGCTTTTTAAGATTTGGCCTAGGTGAGAAGCAATTTAAGCCACACTACCATGCAAGTGCCCATGATTTTTCTTCCCTCAGGGGAATCTCTGTTGCTCAGGCTACATGGATTCTCTTTGTTTTCTGTGAGATGAGGAGGGTTTTCTGGGAGAAGGAGCTTGCTGTTAACTGAACAGTTTTCAGGACTATCTTTTGTGTATCTTTGTAAGAAAACCTCCTAGTTTTCTCCTGTGTTGGATTAACAGATCCAAAGAAAGGAACCTCAAAGAAGAGAATGGAAAAGAAAGAAATCACAATATAAAGGTTTCTGTGACTTTAACCAAGACTTTGTGAATTTAACCAAGAGTTTCATGAATTCAACCAAGAGCATTGGCTTCCCGCCACAGCCCGGGTTAAATTCTCTTCTGTGGTGGATTTAAACACCTAAAAAAGAAATTTCAGAGTAAAAGTAATGGGGAAAAAGCTAAATGTTTAAAAGTGCCTCAGGACATTAAACATTGCCATCAACTATTATTTACAATGGGATTTGAAAATACTCAGAAGCTGAAGCTTTGCATAAGTTTGGGTGTATAGTGACCAAACACATTCTTTTGAGTGATCCAGTTAGTTTTAGTGGTAGCATTCTGTATGGCAGGGCTGCTCCACTGTGGGGGCAACAGAGATACTCACAGCCAGTGCTTTTTTTGTGATGGTACAGCCCAGTATGCAGTACTGGCACCTCCCGACGCAGTACCGGCACCTTCAGTCAGAGCTCAACAACTTTTCCTCTGGTATACTGGCACTTTTTTTTTTTAAACAAAAAAACCCACTGCTCTCAGCACACGCTGAGGGCGGCAATTTAAGTGTGGCTGCATATACATGCAAATATATGCAAATAGCTTATTTCACAATGAGGGGCATGAATACAAGAATTAGGGCAAGACTACACAACACACAGGCTGCATTTATGTCAGTTCTGCTGATATAAATAAAATGCAATATTTACCCAAGTCCCACCTATATGTCAGCACTTTTAATGAGCAATGCTAGTCCAGGAATTTAACGACTAAAACGCATATCAACAGAAGACCACTATATTGACTACTTTTTTGTTTTGGCTCCCTCCTGGGGGCCACAAACAAACAGGCTGCGGGCTGCATGTGGCCCACAGGCTGCATGTTGAATAGCCCTGCTGTATGGAAAAAAATTAATCTTAGCATGAAGCAAAATGACTTCTTTTATAGCTGTATTCCACAATGAATGGGGGTTTGAACTCTCCTAGAGACCCCTGCATATCTAATGGGAGTAATCCCTAGCACTAGCAAGTACCCTGAAGTTGCCCATTAATAATTATTAAGTTATGAGACGCTCACAGTTTATGCTCTATTTGGCAATATTGAGTAGGGTGGATTAAACTCTTTGAATGGTGAAAGAAAGGATCCCATTCTGCAAACATGTACATGAGCAGACTTACCTAGCATTGCCCAGATCTTTCAGGGCAGGGGGCTGATGGTGTGGGGGGTGCAGAAGTCAGGGCAGAGCCTTGTGGATGTGGGGGGAGGGGAGCAGTAGGCTGGGGATGGGGAAGTGGGCGTGAGGGCTGGGGGGTGAGGATCCCATCTGACATGGGTGTTTTCTCTCCACACAGCCCCCTCCCAAGCTGCCAGGGGCATTTTCTCTCCCTAAGCCTCCAGAGACGCTTTCTCTCCTCTAATCCCTCCCCAGTTGCCAGAGGCTTTTTCTCTTCCCCTAGCTCCTGACCTCCCCCCCAGCTCCCAGCTGCCAACTTCCTGGTGCTGTGGCCAAGGGCCGGGGAGAGGAAAAGTTTGCTCACAGGCAAGATGGCAGAGCCTCAGCCCTTGGTGGTATGCCTTCCCCAAATGGACACTACAGGATAGCTCTGCCTGCAGTCTCAGGTTGCGTCTACACAGTACCTGAAACTCAAAAGTCTATTTTGAAATGCAGTGCTATTTCGCGCCATCCCTTACTGCTCGTACTATGAGGTTTAAAGGGGTGGCAAAATAGCGCGTCCGCTGTATTTTGAATTGGCAGACGTGTTCAAAAATGCGGGGGAGCTATTTCAGGATACCTCTGGTATCCCGAAATAACTTTGCTGTGTAGACATACCCTCACTGCCTCCTGTGACCACTCTCCTATCATATCCCTCCAAATAGCAGCCCCTCCCTTTGCATGTTATAGAAAACTGTCCCTCTCCCAGAGGCTTCCCGTTCTCCTGTCACAATCAAACTCCAATCTTCTTTTAAAGTAGAAGATGAAGTTACCTATCAAATTTGTTGGCCCTAGCTCTTACCATTTAGGAGGCGTTCTTGAACAAATGGACTCTCAGACATAGACACTCATATATGTATAGTAAAAAGGAGGCGTAGAAGATTCACCCTAACAGGATTATTAAAAAAACAGGGGGATCATGTTAATATGTAATTAGAAGGCTAGTCAAAGTATTGGTCACAGTTTTAACATAATTTTTAGTCACCATTAATGAGAATAATAAGCCCTGTTGTGCCACATATTTTATGCAGGGCTCCCCGTTGGAATCAATGGGCATTACAATAGCATTATAGAGCCCAAGATTATTAATAAATGGCCCTACCCCAAAGCACTAATGGACAGCAAGTCATATTAATTTATATAGCATAAAACACAACAAAATGTCAATATTATAACTGCAAAAAGTAATTAAAAATAAAAGTAAACTCAGGCAGATGCAAGTGGCTGCTGGGGATAAGGGAAGGGCCAATAGCAATTATAGAACATTTATTTTTAAAATACTTCTTTAAAAGACTATGATATGGGTGGGGAGGGGAGAGAAGAAATGAGACAGATATCAGTGAGGAATACGGGTCATGCCTTAGCTGCCACCCCAGCATATGATCTAACCTAAATTGGGATGACTGAATACCAAAGGGATGAATGAGCTGATCAAGAGATAGGAGGAGGATCCAGATAAAAGCCAAATCCTACAGACTGTGATGGGCTTTGATTTTGCATTGGCCTGGCTGATTTTAATAGGACTGGCATGACTTTAATAGGAGTCATGCAGGCCAGAGGTAATAAGGTCATAAGTGCTCAATCCAGTGGCTAAATGCACTGCTGCATTCTGCACAAGTTGCATGTGACAGAGAATCCCTACTAGACATCTTGCTGAGAGGGAACTGCAATAGTTAAGTCTCATGATTGGCTATTTATTTGTAGTTCATAACGTAATGCTAGTTATTAATCAACAGAGTGTGCATTGAAAGTTACAATTGTTTCTTTATTCCCTATCCCCCCCAATTCCTCCTTTTCACACACACAAACACATGCTGTATAAGTGTTGTAGGGCTGCTGGTGCAGATTTGATTTTGTTGTGGAAAGGAGCATCCTAAGAATTGCAGAGATTAGAAGCAGAAAAAAACACTCTGGCTACATCTAGACTGGCATGATTTTCTAGAAATGCTTTTAACAGAAAAGTTTTCCGTTAAACGCATTTTCGGAACAGAGCGTCTAGATTGGCACGGACGCTTTTCCGCAAAAGCACTTTTTGCGGAAAAGCGTCCATGCCAATCTAGCCGCGCTTTTCTGCAAAAAAAGCCCCGATCGCCATTTTCGCCATTGGGGCTTTTTTGTGGAAAACAAAGCTGAGCTGTCTACACTGGCCTTTTTGCGTAAAAGTTTTGCGCAAAAGGACTTTTGCCCGAACAGGAGCAGCATAGTATTTCTGCAAGAACACTGACAATCTTACATGAGATCGTCAGTGCTTTTGTGGAAATTCAAGCAGCCAGTGTAGACAGCTAGCAAGTTTTTCTGGAAAAGCGGCTGATTTTCTGGAAAAACTGGCCAGTCTAGACACAGCCTCTGTGAAATATCAAGCCTCTTAAGGGTCACTGATTCTTATTAATAAAACTTAAAATATCAGTAGCCTGTTAATAGCAATTGGATGCTAATAAGATACAACGATTCATCTTGTTTTGTTCATGTTGCAGTGCATTGTGGGAGGGAGTGCTGTGGACACTGGGGAACAGGCAAGTGAGAGTTGTTAATCCTGGGTTGTAGTCCCATGTAAATTACTTACGCATTTGGTGCCTCTACTGAAGCTTTAGTCTTGCAAGCTTATCTGCCAGGTGAACTCTGTGTTCTACCCAGAGCCCATTGCCACGTTGCTACAAGGGTCCACGCAGATCATAAGAGTGTAGAAGTGGGGCCTTAACCACTCTTTGCCTCCGTTAACATATCTGTAAAATGGTAATAACCATTGTCATGTATCTGCCTGGGTGTTTAAACCCCAGTTATCACCATCCTGTCTGAGCACTTGCGCACCTCATACTGGTGTTTTGAGGCTTCGCTGATGCTCATAAAGGGGTCTGTGATTATTGGGTGAAAGCCCCACTCAATTATTAATTAGTATATGCAGTGCGGTAGTGGCTACAGACCCCAGTCGGGACAGGTCTCTAGTGTGCCAAGGGCTGCACACACATATAATGAAAAGAGGACCCTGCTCAAAAGTATTTACATGCCAAGTTTGAGACAGAAGACGAGAGTTGGATACAATGAACAAAGGGAGCACAAGGTAATGGTGAGTCAGTTATAATTAGGGTATACACAGCAGCCATAGCATATCAGCTGCCTAACCATTGTCAGGTAGTTTGTGGGTATCACAGCAAGGGGCGGGAAGGGGGTTCAGAAAAACACAGTACTGGATTTGTGGATTTTTATGAGTTGCCTCTAGAACTGAAAAGAATTATTAGTAATGTTGGAGTTAGAGGTTGGACAAATGTGAAGTCTCTGCAGCTGCATGTCCTAGAGGCAGTGTGATGACTCCACTAAGGAGTAAATCTGCCACTCTTCTAACCCGCTGGTGGTTGCCAAGACAATCAGGTTCTATCTCAGTGTGGGGAATGATTGCAGAGAAAGGTAGGGAGTCTGAGAGTGGTGGGAAGGAATGTCAAAAAGCAGATAGAGAGCCAGTGGGACAGGATAAAGGGAGCTGTTCCTTGCTAGCTGGGCTGTGATGACTGAACTAAGGAAGAGAGGCATCACTGTCTAGTGGTTAGGGCAATAACTTAGGACTATGCCAGATTCCCTGCTCTGCCACAGATTTCATGAGTGACCTTGCACAAGTCACTTAGTCATTCAGTGGTATTTTAATTCCCTAGCTGTGACACTGAAATTTTAGTGCCCCTTGCTGCATAGGAGTGTCATGAACATAGATACATAAAAGAGTGTAAAACACTCATGTAATATGTTAATGGAGGGAAGGAGCCTAAGATCAGAAATTCCCTAATGGCAGCTTGTGACTGACTCATCCGCTGAAAACCAGCAACATTTAACCTTCACAGTGTGAATGACTAAATCGCAGATGCCTGACTCCATGAAATCCAATTTCACTAGCAATGGAAACTGACCTGCTGCCAGTCCCTGAAACTGAAGGTAAGAATCAGCGATTCCCCTGTAGTGACCCTTTGTGTGTTGTCTGTCCTCAGCAGCTAATAGAATGGGGCTGGGAACAACAGGAAGATGAATACAATGAGTGCTGCCAGCTCTGTGGTGGGTAAGTGGGATAGGAGGGGTTTTTACATGCCATGGCATTTCCCTTCCATGCCCCCTCCTCCCTTTCAGTGCCACACTTGTGCTCCTCTACAATTTGCAGGATCAACGAAGGAACCACAATCAGTGGTGCTCTGTGCATTTTGACCTCACATGCTGGGTTCCATTCAGGCAGGTATAACTGACCGAGCAGAACAACAGGCCTGATACGAAGCTGATCATAATCAATAGAAAGACTCTCATTGACTTCAGTGGGCTTTGGATCAGATCCAAAGGGTCTAACCTAGAACATAAGAACTGCTGTACTTGGTCAGACCAAAGGTCCATCCAGCCCAGTAGCCTGTCTGCCGACAGCAGCCATCACCAGGTGCCCCAGAGAGGGTGGACCAAAGACAATGATCAAGCGATTTGTCTCCTGCCATCCTTCTCAAGCCTCTGACAAACAGAGGCCAGGGACACCATTTCTATCCCCTGGCTAATAGCCTTTTATGGACCTAACCTCCATGAAATTATCTAGCTTCTCTTTAAACTCTGTTATAGTCCTAGCCTTCACAGCCTCCTCTGGCAAGGAGTTCCACAGGTTGACTACACACTGTGCGAAGAAGAACTTCCTTTTATTAGTTTTAAACCTGCTACCCATTAATTTCATTTGGTGTCCTCTAGTTCTTCTATTATAGGAACTAATAAATAACTTTTCTTTACCCACCCTCTCCACACCACTCATGATTTTATATACCTCTATCATATCCCCCCTCAGTCTCCTCTTTTCTAAACTGAAAAGTCCCAGTCGCTTTAACCTCTCTTCATATGGGACCCGTTCCAAACCCCTAATCATTTTAGTTGCCCTTTTCAGAACCCTTTCCAAGGCCAAAATATCTTTTTTGAGGTGAGGAGACCACATCTGTACACAGTATTCAAGATGCTGGCGTACCATAGTTTTATACAGGGGCAGTATATAATCTCACTGAGCTCAGTGGTGAGAAGGATTTATCCCAAAAACAGAGCAAACTGAGGGGCCAGAGCTGCAGTCCTTACTCAAGGAAAACTTCCATCGAGATCAATGAGAACTTTGCCTGAGAAAAGACTAGGAATACACTTCAGTAGTTAGGTCCTACAAGATTATGTGACGTGTGTTCAAAATGTCTGGTGGGTGTTTTGTTCACAGTCTGTAACAAATGACACTGTGTACTATTTTTTGATTTAGGAACAGGAGAAAGATACGTGATACAAACCTCTGCGCCCTCGCCCAAGCTGTGCTATTAAAAGAGCAGAAGACATTCTTGAGAGTGTCTAGATATTACCATCTCGCAGTATGCAGCATGCAGCTCTGGCTCACCGTGACGTTTTCAAATCACTCAGAGGCTGAAACACAACGCTTTAAAAAGCTGTCACCTGTGAGTCTGCAAAGACAGACTTAGAGGAATGTCCCAAGGTGGAGCATTTTCAGTCTCTCTTCATCCCATTTCCTGTTTCCCTCCTGACACACCTTCTAATAATGAGTTCAGCCCATTCAAATATCCATGCTTACCCATAGACAATAAATCTGAGGGCTGGGCTCCACGTTTCCTGCCTGCCAAGGAGCTGCAGGTTTAGGTGACCCAGTCCTGGCCTGGGCTGTAGCCTGTATCTTGCCAATCAGAGCTCACTTCTCCAGTTCTGACTAGTGCCTTTCCAGTCTGGGAGAGGAAAGCCAAAGGACACTCCTCTCCTACCCCACCCCTGGACTGGGCTCTGAGGAAAACTGCACTCTTCCCAGAAAGCCAAAGGAGCTCCCAATGGGACACTGGTTGTGGAAAGCAAGAGACACAGACCCTTCCTTTGACCTGTTTTTGTCAGCCTAGCTCTCTTCCTGAAGCCTGAAGGGGCAGCATCTGCTGCAGTCACCTCAGAAAGAGAAAAAGAGCTGAGGGAGACAGTCTCCCCAAAGATCAAATGCAGCCTGGGAATTGCATAGACACATTTTAGTAAGCAGAGATACATTTTCCTGTAGTGGTTTGGTAGGGATAGGGCCTGCAGCAGAGAAACACACATAGGCTGAGCATTTGGGAAACCCGTGGCCAAATCCCAAAGATTGCAGCAGCTGTACAAAATTCCCCTCCCTCAATCTGCCAACATGGCTGGCCTGGTTTCCTTGGTACCATTGGCTCCCAGGGCTGTGACGCCACGGCCTGGGACTATAAAACCGCGCGGCCCAGCATTGCACCGCATGGTTCGGCACATGGCCTGAAGCCTGAGCCGAGGCCGCAGCCGCCCTGCACACTGGATGGCAGAAGGTGGATGGCAGAGGAAGGGGCTTGTGCTGAGGGGAAGGGGGCAGGTCAGGAGAAGAAAGGGAAAGAGAGACAAATGCCAGGGGTCCAAGTGGAGACAATGAGGAAAAGGGCAGGAGGGGAGGTGTTAGCGGGAGGGGGGACAGGGTGATGCTGGGAGAGGAGAGGGTAAGGGCATTGGGGGCTAAAGCGGGAAGGGGGAGGTGTGTGAAGGCTTGAAAGGAGGGGTGGGCGTGAGGAAGGTGGGGATGGAGCAAGGCATGTGAGGGCACAGGGGCATGAGGGGAATGGAGGCAGAGGGTGGTGAGGGGGTAGGCATCAGGGAAAAAGAGGGCAAAGGGCGCAGGGGCAGTGAGGGAAGGGGGAGGCACCAGGAGGGTGCAGGGGTAAGGGAAGGTGCAGGTGCCAGGGTATTCTGGGGGTGAAGCAGAAGGGCAGACACGTGCAGAGGAGGGACCAGCACCAGGAGGAGAGAGGCAGGGCAGGTGTGTAGAGGGAGGTGTTAGGAGAGGGGATGAGGAGGGGGTAGCTCACATGATCAGTGTGGGGCTACTGGAGGAGTGGGCACATGGGGAAGACCCTTTTTTCTGTTTTTTCTCCAAAGGGGGGGCCCCGCGATATTGTGCTTCCCTGGGCCCTGCAAAACTCTCGTCCGCCCCTGGTTGCAACCTTACTATGCTCATAACATTAAATGTGCTGTCTCCATTTTCTACAGAGGTTCCTGGGCAGACATTTTCTGCTGCTATGTTGCATAAGGTCTTCTCCTTGTTGCTAATTATTTTAATTTCCTTTGGAAACAAGTTGACCATTGGTTGAGTTGTGCAGAGATAAAGGTTCTATTACTGTTATCGTCATCATGAATACTGTGACTCTTCAATTGTGTTAATGCACATTGAACTCACACTTTACCTAAATGTCTGATATGTTTAATGCTCATTACAGGATTTTTTTTTGTTTTTTTATTTTTTTGCTAATCTAGTAAATTGTTTCCAGAACTAAGATAACATTAATGAATATTATTTAGAAGATAAATAGCATTTGTGATCATTAGGACTCTAGTATTTTGTTATTTTCTGCTCTTTGTAAATAAGCATCTATGAAATTAAGAGTCTCTCAGATTTAGAGCATGTCTGGCAATTGAAACTGTCACTGCAAGTCTGAGGATTGTGTAATGAAAACTTCACCTGGCTAACACCATGGAGATTATAAAAAATAGACTGGAATCCTCCATCCCATTTCCCATAGCAGGTGGGATCCTGCTGGCCAAGTAAAGGAGAGGCACTGCGTTACTGGGAGCTCATCTGAGAGGTAAGGATTTATGTGAGCTCCTTTTCCTCTCCCAAAACACTCTCTAATTTGCTTCTCTGAAGAAGAGGTGAGACACTTGATTCACTGAGACAGCTGTCCTGAGGATCAATCTGTGGCAATGAGGGGTTACCCCTATCCACTATTACTCAACCTGCCCTGAGGACAGGGTAGTCAACAGCCTGCGTGGACCCCTAGGCAAGGTTTTGGGGGTGAGTCTGTGCTCCCAGAAGGGATGGGGTGGAAGGAGCAGGACCTGGGCAGCCAGCCCCCTGTGCTGTGCCCTCCCCAGCTCTCAGAGCCGCATGGTGCATGCAGCGTGGTGCTCTGGTGATGATTTAAAGGGCCCAAGACTCTGGCCACCACCACTGCTGTCGCACCCTTTGAATCTCTGGGCTCCCGGGCACGTGTTCCTTATTGATGTGAATATTTAACCAGGTAATTGGTGGAGGCTGGCGAGCAGGGGGTTACTTCAGCCCCACAAGGGGCCCATCGTGGACAGGGGCTGCTTTGGCCAGGCTGGAGCAGCCCCTGTGTGAGGCGGGGCCCGAGCACCCTGCAGGCAGGGGTTGCTCCAACAGCCCGGCTGGCAGGCAGGGACCCCCTCACCTATTGCCCTTTGATCAGTTAAACAATATGTTTAACCAGTTAACCAGTTAAACAGGTTGTTATGTCCCTACTGTCCTGTTTGCCAGACCGGCCTGAGGAATCCCTGGCATAGTACTGTCCTTTTACATGTCTATTTTTAGAGGCTGGCTAGCCTGAGTGGCTACAAACCATGTGTGGCTTAAAAATAATTCAGCAGAGAGCGTCTCAGTGCTAACTCTTAAGGCTTTGCCCAATAGCACCTCTCTTAGATACAAAATCATTTCCTGGGATACACTATTCCATGCTGATGACACTATGGTTAGGTTTGCTCGCATGTTACAGTTTGGAGTGAAGCTTTATCGAGAAAATGTGTCCAAATAACCTTTCTGCTGTTAAAGGCTGTATGCCCTTTTGCTGTCAATAAGGAGACACTGTTAAACTGTTCTGAAGGAGCTGGTACATGCCAATCTCTGACCCAAAGTGATATTTCTGGGCAAAATGCTGCCACCTCCTAGCTTCCCCTCCGGCAGTTTGCCAATGTCCTTGAATAAGAAGGGAAGAAAGGGACCAGAAATAAAGCTGTGTGTCAACAAATGGCATGTGCCAGCCACTTCAGAACAGTCTAATGGCCTGGGGGGTGAGTCCCTGGCATGCCAATTACTTTCTCACAGCTATTCAAAGCCAATTCCATACTTCAGGAGCATTTGCAAAATGGAAAATGGGGTGGCAGGTGATATATGAGGTCAGGTTGCACAGAAATAAAGCTTCAGGTCAGGGAGTGGCCTTTGCCACTACTTCAGAACAGATTAATAGTGGCAGACGTATGTCTCTTGAGGTATCCCTGTAAATTAGTTGTCAGTTATATACCCCCAGATGTCAGTTACTTATTGCAAGTGTGAGGCAGTTACACCACCATGTGGGACTGGGGTCTTGTTTGCATGGATGTTGTTACACCATACAGTAGCATTTATTTTGGTGAAATTTCTAAAACACAAACGTACATCACTGTCTTCTTATGGCCTTTGAATAAAGGAGTGGGCTTGAGGAACCAGCTTCACTAGCCTTAGGACTCCAGCAGTGTCTGGCAAACTCACTCCTGCCCGCTCTCCTCCCAGACACTGCCCCACCCACTCCTGCTCCCCCTCCAGGCAGGATTCGGGGGCAGAGAAGGACCAGGGTCCTAATCATGCAGGTCTTGGAGAATCCTCAGGCTCAGGACCCCAATGACTTTGCCCCCATGTCTCCTTTGTCAAGGGGCAACCAAAGTTTTACGTCATCCCTTCCTTATCTGCAGGCTGGAGCCTGCTGCTGATACACTGGAGCAGCCCAATAGCTGGCAACTCTGCTGGCCCAGGTCAGGGGCAGTGATGGGGCAAAGCAATTTCTCCTTCATTTTCCTCCCTTGGACATCTGCCCCAACAAGGCAACGCCCCAGGCAGGAGATGGGAGCCAGCAGGTGACTGCTGTGACTACATGAAGCAGTGACAGACAACCACCCGCAGTTCAGTGCCCCTACGGCAGGGCCTGTGAATGACCAGTCCAGCCTGGGCTCTCCGGGTCTTAATCCCCACTGCACATCTGGAATTGAATCACAAAGGCTGGCATACTTGTCTCCATGGTTGGAGCCTGTAACTCGGTGGCTGGTCTGATACAGAGGGGATGAACTGAACTATTGCTACCACTAGGAATATTAAGAATCGATTTGCAGCCATACTTGTGGCTTTTTTTAGCTGTTTGAGTGTTTATATCATAGGCTCCCGCCCACCCTCTTCAGAATGTCTTTTTTGCTGTTTACTAAATAGCCTCCTTCATCAGAGAGCAATATTCAATTGATTTCACTTAACTGATTGCCACTTTCTCCACATTCACAGGTAGGATTTGGTAAAAAACACTTGTCCACAAGCAGTGCACTGGGAATTCTTAATTTTTACAAGTGACTAACGCTCTTCCGTATCCCCATTGCCCCCAAAATCCCTCCTGTAACACTCTGTAAAGTCAATGTTTCCATCTGTTGGAATCTCAGAATTCTTACTAAAGCAAAAGTGCTTTCAATTACTGCCATGCCAGGCAGTTGGCGGAAGACATTCTTTCCAAAAATTATTAAAAAGAGATTGTCAATGTAGCTGATACCCGTTCCTGACAAACTCCATTAGGAACTATGTCTAAAACTGCACAAACACACTGAGAGAGCCTCTAGTTTTATTACTCGGCTTGGTAGCAAAAAGTAAATGCAGTGTTGTTTGCTGCCAGACAAACAAATGTTAATTTTAAGCAACATTGGTCATGCTAAATGTATAACATGGCCCTTAAATGTCAAATCAGAATGTTGTGCTGATTTGCGTAACCATTTGACATTGAGTTAGCCTCACTGAATGATGAATTTTCTTAGAAATCAAGCATAGCATTTAGCAGGCTGTTTTATTGATGGAGTTGCAATGAATAGAATACATTTATGAACACAAATGCAATCATAATTTAGAAAGGCTCTAGCAATAATTACTACAATTAAGTGAAACTGAATAATGCAAGACCAGACAGCAATATTTGTGGCAAAAACAAAAGTTCTATGAAGTCGTCTTTAAATGACAGTGCTTTATATCTTAATGAACTACATTTACGGATTCATTTAATCTACATGTTGGGTTGTGTGAATCCAACTATTTCAAGTGCAACATGCACTGCATGCTTTTCAGTACACTAAAACTCCAGGACAGATCAGATCTGAAGTCTTCTGGAGTCAGCCACTAGTCTGAGCTGCTGACAAATCTTCTGCCAAACTAGTCGGTTTTAAAAATGAAAGTTAGCAAAGAAATGGTCCTAAGCACTGCAAATTGTCAGTGCCTGCTGTTCAGATGGGAATTGCCAGGCTGCACAAGTCAAGAGGGAGTGGCCAACTTGCAAAACTAAATTACCACCACTAATGACGTGTCTGAACTGTGCAAGACTGCGCTGCAGAATGCATCTTTTCCCTCTTGAGGATTTCAGGCCCTGATTTTGAAGTCAATACAAGCATCTGAATCCAGGCTTCCGGGTGAAATCCAGCCCCCTTTGATGTCTGTGGGATTTCTGCTATTGATTTCAATAGAGCCAGAAATGCACCCTCAGAGTTTAGCACTGTGCAGATTATCGGGCTAAGAAGAAGGTGCAGGAGATACATGAAGTTCCTTCTGTCACATGGAAGAAGCATCTGTCAGTGTTCAACACGTGACATGCTGCAAGATGTAGTCTCTTTCCCTCCCGGCTTTCCCAGCCTAGCTACCCATGTCACCTTTTCATGGACACCTTTCTGAGCATGCTCTCCGGGTAGCTGTGCAATGCTTCCCAGAGGTACCCAGGCTTTTGAGGCATGTCCCTACCACGTGCCTTTCAGGCAAGGAAGCCTTGTGTGCATCTCCTGTGAGTCAGTTCCCCAGCATTGCCAGCTCCTGCAACGCAAGCCCCGCCTTCAGGCCCTGCTCTCTCTTCTAACCCCCAAGTCCTCCAGTGTCTCTCTAGCCCAGCAGTGGGCAATAATTTTTGCAGGGGGCCACTTCACAAATGTTGGTACCTGGTCATGGGCTGGCTCTTCCTCTCCCCCCTGCCTGTGGAAGGGGTGGGGCCTTGGGTAGAAAGAGTGGGGCTGGGGTTTACAGAAAAAGACAGTGTGTGTGAGTGTGAGAGATGCTTTGTGGGTCTAAGGCCCTGTCACCCCAGAGTCTGCATTAAAGACAACCCTGCTCTTTTTAGCCAGAGCATGAGTTTAACCAGTGTGCCAGCCTCTGCTAAGCAAGACAGCTCCAGCCCCAGCAGTGCAGGGCATGCACACCAAGTAAACCAGGGGCTACACATAGCTCAGGAGCTGATAGCACTGGGCAAGGCAGGCGGTGCGGGGAGGATGGGGACACTGTGAGTGCAGGCTGCGGGGAGGATGAGGCCAGAGGAGCTGATTATTCTCCCTGCGTGTGGGGCTCCCCCAGAATGTCCCAGAAAAAGATGGTGTGAGCTGCATCCCGGGTGCACCAGCCTGGACACTGCCAGGGATGCCTGTTGGCCCCACTTAGTGGGCTCCCACTCCAAGGGCAAAGCGCAAGAAGGGGGTGGATGCCACTCCCTTCCCCCTCTCCTTCCACCTCAGGCCCTCTCCAGCCTCCTTTCTGGGGGATGCTGCCATGATATTCTGCTAGTAAGAGCATGGACCCTAGGAAGGGGGGAGAGCTGCGGGGCGGGGGGAAGAGCATTTGTGGGCTTTCCTGCCCCCAGAGCAATCGGGACTTGGGGACAGGGGAGCACACAAAGTCTCCCCCACCCCCTGCTAGGGGTGTGCAGCACCTAGAAGGAACTGCCAGACATTTTGAACAGCTGGCAGCTTCCTGTAGGTGCTATGCACCCCTGGCAGGGGGCAGAGATTTCACATGCTCCCTCACCACTAGGCCAAGCGGGACTGGAGGACGGGGGAATGCACGAAGTCATTCGCTGTTCAAATCAGCTATTGGCTCCTTCTAGGCACCGCACCCCACCAGTGCAGACGGAAGGGGGGCAAGCCTGTTCCATTCAAGCTCCCATCAGTGCTGTGGCTAGTGGTGGCACTGGCTTCTGAGCTGAGTGACCTGCCAGTGGCCACTGCTCTGCTGCCAGCCAGCTCAAAGGGCAGTGCCACCAGCAGCAGCAGTGCAATACAACACCATGCCACTCTTCCTTCTGTGCTTCTGCTGGCAGTGGCGCTGCCTCCAAGCTAGGGGCCAGACAGTGGCCACTGCTCTCCAAGCACCCAGCTTGGAAGGTCAGGAGAAATCACCGGCATTTTTAACATTTCCAAAATGTGCCTTGAGGAAGACCTGAGGACCAAAAAAGAGGCCATGTCTGGGAAAACCTGGACAGCTAGTGACCCTACTCACAACCTCCCCTCACTCACCGTGTGACCCTGTTGGGAGACCCAGCTTGACAGAGGCTGCACTTGGAGATTCCCCAATGACCCTGAGGGCCAACGCAGTGAAAAGTGTCTGGCAGACCATTTCCCAGTGGGTTATAGATTCTCAGGGCTCTTTTTCCCCGTAATGGTCAGCACTTGATGGAAGTCTCCATCAGAATGGTCTGGCCAGGTTTTGAACACCAAGTGGGGGTCTCTGATTCATTGTATTTACTGATTCCTTTCATGCCAGTGTCATGGATTAAGGGCACTGGCAGCCCAAGCTCAGGTGAAAAGGGCACAAGGAAGAGGCCCTATTGATCTTCTCATGTCATCAGTAGGTCCATATGGTCGGGTATAGCCTCTGTCTCATGTCTGTTCCTTGCATGGCAGATACCATCATCAACTGCCCTTGCCCTGTTTATAAACTTCAAAGATCCTTGCAACTTGGCCAGCCAGCAGCTTCTATTTCAAGGTTGGCAGCAACAACAAACCCTCTCCCTGGGTTTAAATTTTCAAATTCTGGCCCACTGTGGTCGGTCCGTTCCTGGTTCTGAGATTTCAGCAGGTTCTCCCACAACAAAACTGGCAGTTTTCCCTGTGATGGATACTGTGGGGCTGCCTCCCATAAAATAGTGCCAATGGGGGTAAGAGGCAGCGTGGGATCAGCCAGCGTTGGTGACAGGGATATGAGCCCTCCGGCCAGTTCACCAAGTTCCAGATTCACAGAGTGCAACAGAATGTACAGTCCAGCATCTCCCCCAAAGGAAATGGTCTGTAGCCCTCTGGCTCCTGTGAATGGCTCAGGGTTTATTGTGTCTCTCCCCTCTCCTCCTTCCCAAAAGAGAGAAAAGATGTCTGAGTTCAATGGTTAGTGTGGGAGCCTGGGTCTTCTCACTCCACTGGGCATATGGCCACATGCCTCCCCCATGATCCTCCAGGTGGTAGAGCAAAGGGTTCTGGAGTCTTAGGCAAAGGCTGCCTGCTCTCAGGCCCAGGGCATCTGCTATGGCAGACTTTCTCCTACAGCCAGGCCACCTGCTGCACCTTTCTTCAGCATCTCCCCGAGTCAGGCTCTCATTCTCTGTTGGCCCAGTGTGGGGTTCCACACTCCATCAGAGCATCCTAAAGGGGGCCTAGCCCCTGCAGTGCCAAGGACACCTGGCAAAAGGGTGGGATGGAATGGAACTGGTACATCACCTTGGACATGAGTTCTCTTGTCTCAAGAGAACAAGGACCTGTCAGAGACTTAGCTGTCCCCAGGAATCAGGGAGGGTTCATGGCACATGGCACCCTGGGATAGACGCTATTCTTCTCTAGTGACCTCCAGTGCCAGACACCCTCCACCCTGTTGCAGGAGGAGCTCCTACCTCCATTCCCTCCCACTCTCTATGACAGCTGTTCCTTAGCAGCTTCTCTGTGACAGATTTCTCTGTCTAGTTTTGGTGGCTCTGTTCTTCCATTCCCACTCGGTTGCATACCTGACCCAACAGAATAGCAGAGCTCCCTACAGGGGGTGGAGTAACCTTGCTGCCTGGGGAGAGGGGGTTGATCCTAAGCTGAACAGGAGGAGGAGAGACAGACTCATCCTCCAGCTGGGGTCATAGGAGAGAGAATCATTTCTTTAATGTTCCCTTTACCTGTTTTCTCTGTATCACTGTAGCAGGGTGGTTACCCCACTCCAGGCATAAAAAGGGTTAAAAAACCTTGAGAGAGGGTTGTAGCTAGGGGGCCAATCATGAGAGACCTTGTGGCAGTCAATCAGAGCCCAGGAGGAGTGTATAAAAGAAGACTGGTCAAGCTGAGTACAGTGTCACTTCAACTCTGGAGGGAGAACTATCTAGCTGCCTGCTAGCCCATCTTCCATAGACAGAGCAGTGCTGGGGAAAGGCAGGATGAGCCAGAGGAAATTCAGCTTTAGTAGGCCCAGGCTGAGGCCCATTGACAGGAGCTTGAGAGATACTAGGGCTGCAGGGAGGCAGTCCGGGTAGGGCAGGGCACCCTAAGTCCACACCCCCTTACTTATGATGAGTGGCCATGTCAGACTGTAGTTTGCTCCTGAGGTAAGGGGCTAGTTGATGACTGGCAGTGGGGTCACACTGAGGCCAGGCGGGTATAGGAGGCTGGGGGGGTCTCTGAGTGGGAGACTCCAGAGAGTGGGGGCACTGCTGTGGGGCAGTACTTAGAGGGAAGGGCACCACCGTGTGGGAAGGACGTAGCTCCTAACACAGGTTGGCAGGGCCATTAACAGGGAACAGCAGGCGCAACAACAGCTGGAAGAGGGCACTCAGGTGTTGAGCAGCGCTAATTCTCAGAGTGACCAGCAGGAGTCGCTGTGCTGGTGAGTTGCACCATGTTACAGTCACTTTTCTATTGAGTTCTATTTCTCAGCTGGGTTTCTTACCTGTAGCGTAACAGCAGTTTGTAAAGCCACTTAAATCCTGTCCCTGACCAGCCAGCTGATGTCCTTGGCTGGGTCAGTGATGCGCAGTCACAGTTAAGCCACCAACTTTCTTAGTTTGGGGAATGGTGCTGAGTTCTAATGGAAGGAGAGAGAGAGGCCTCCATCAGCCTTCTCCTGTCATGTCCCAATCTCCCCTGGGTCTTATTTCCCCAAGTCTCTCTTCAGGGAGGCACTGGGGGAGAGGAGCTAGAGCTAAACCCTCAGCTCCTTCTGCCCCAAAAGGATCCTGGAGCAAAGAGATGTGGCAGAGCCCTCCATGAGGGCTTGCACCCCCAGCTGCTCCCGGATAACAAGAAGGGATCTAAGGCTAGGCATGAATGAGGCTGGAGCAGGCATTGGAACACTGTCCCCTTTAAGACCCATCTCTGGGGAAGGGAGCAAAGAGGAGATAAAGGAAAAGAGTTAGAAAAAGAGTACCATATTTTAGCAAATATACCCTGCACCCAAATATAACCCTGCACCCGAATATACCCCACGGTTTTTGCTATTTCAGTAAAAAAAATCTTGTATACCCTGCGCACAAGTATAACCCGTGGGGTATACAAGATTGTGCTGGGGGTATATTTAGAGTGCAGGGGTATATTTATGGTGTGAGGTGTTAGGCTCCCAGCCCGCAACTGAACAATGCAGGGAAACTTACAAGGGGCGCAGCAGCCGGGAACGCTCCGGAGCCGGGGCAGAGGCATCCCCAGCAGAGGCGCAAGGTGGGCGGCTCCCAGCCCAGGCTGACAAAGGGAAGGAGCCCAGAGCAAGTAGCTCAGCAGCCAGCAGAAGTGGTGGGAGTCTGCAGGTGGCCACAGCTCATAGGAGCGGGGCCAGGGCATGGTGCTTGTTGCTCGTTGCTCCTACACGATCCAGCTGAGCTCCCTTCCCTGCCTGCAACCGCCGCATGCCGGATCCGCTGCGCGCTCGCATGTTGCTCCCGGGCCAGCGCCTGCCCCGCCACCATGAACCATGTCCCAGCCCAGGAGCAACAAGCAAGAGCGCAGCGGATCCAGCATGCAGCGGCAGCTACAGGCAGGGAAGGGTGCCTGGCTGGATCATGCAGGAGCAACGAGCAACAAGCACCATGCCCCGGTCCTGCTCCTGTGAGTCGTGGCCGCCTGCAGACTCCCGACACGGCTGCTGGCCGCCGAGCAACTTACTCCGGGCTCCTTCCCTTTGTCAGCCCGGGCTGGGAGCCTCCCGCCTTGCGCCTCTGCTGGGGATGCCTCTGCCCCGGCTCTGGAGCATTCCCGGCTGCTGCGCCCCTTGTAAGTTTCCCCGTGTTGTTAGGTAGCGGGCTGGGCAATGGTAGTGAAAGGGTAGGGGAGAGGGGATCCTCTTCCGTCAAGTAAAAAAAACTCTATATACTGAGTGCACGAGTATAGCCCATGGTGGCGTGCAGGGTTTGTAAAAACAAATATAACACGCGGGTTAGATTCACTAAAAGACGGTATAAGGCTGGGCTAAAAAATTTAAAACACATAAAAAAGACTATCAGGTAAGAGAAACAAAGGCCAATGTTACCTCATGGCCTTTCTCTGTCACCTTCCAGTAGCAGTAAGGAACCTCCTGAGATAGGCCATTCACAGTGCACTGTACTAGCTGATGGGCCATTAGCCCTGTCTGGTTTTTCCATTATAGTCCCTGAAAGGATAGCTGTGGGAGTGGCCCAAAGCAGCATATAGGGAACACAGATATACAGGTCCTCACTTCAGCTACAAAAATGATACAAGTGGGATAATCATTTTCAGCAAATCATAACCTTTCCAGTGATATCTTACATGAGCCATCTTGCATAAAGTGAATCTGTTATGTCATTCATTTCATAAGCATATTTTCATGAAGCATATGGTCACACCATCCTTTATTAATTATTATGCATAGAATTGACCCAGGTGATCTCTGTAAACTCTATAACCCCGCCTTCCTCCTCTCCCCCTCCCCTCCGGTGCCTTCTGCCAAGTGGCATCAAGAGATTCCTGTAACGCTAGCTGGTCCTTTCAATCTGGGAGCAAGAGCCAGCTCTGTCTCAACAGAACAATTCTGTCCTTATCAGTTACTGACTAAAACTCTCCCCTACTCTTTCAGCTAGTGAGTGCTTAGCTCTTTTTATGTTTTCTCTCTTAACCTGGGTTGGAAACCAGCAACTCAAGAGACAGAGTGGGTGGGAAAATAGATCCAAAGGCAAAGGGGTAGAGATTGGCAGTAGACAGGAAATAATGAATGCCTGGGGATGCAAAGAGAGTAGGGATAAGATGAGCAAATTTCTCAGGTGGGTTGTAGATTGGTAAGAATTCACTGACAGGTCAGTGGTTTGTGAATTGCTCATCAAATTCTCTAAAATGATTTTTGTTTTTTTACATTGTATATTAAAACCAAACAAACCAAAACCCCAATTAAAAAAAAAGTTCCTATTTTTTTGTCTTGATGAAAATGTATTTTATTTAAGGATTCACTCCACTGTTAAAACCATTTTCCTTTGTTCTCACAGAGGTTTATTACAGTCTTTGGCTGAGAAATCAAAGTAAATAATGGGGAATAAGTAATAATTTCAGGATGGGGGAAAGTGGCCTAGATAACTTCAGGCCTTGTGGAAGCTCTTGAGTCCTGAATAGTCCATATTTTCTTAAGCCCTGGTTTTCATGAGTAGTGTATCCGGATACGATGATAAAGTTTTAATTCCCGAAAGAAGTTTAGTTTTGTTTGTTTTTTAAATGGGGTAACTGTTCACTGAACCCTTGAAACACTGAAATAGAATTGCTGTTTGGCCATATTCTTCACTGAAGGGAGATTAGGCAAGTTTTAAAATGTATGAATCCTCAAGAGAGTCCTCATCGTTAAAAACCTCGCATCTCATCTTACATTCTTTGTCCTGTTCTTCAGGTTTAAAAGTCACAGAAGAATTAAAACCAGATTCATCCTCACAGTCTGTGTTCTCTATTCCATCTTCAATGAGGTATTTCCCCTTAAACCAGGAAACACAAGTACTGTCTGCAGTCCTTCCAGGTATAAAACAGCGAAGTGTCACATCCTCACCAGCCTTTGGGTTGCTAGTAGTGCACTCTATCTTCAGGGTGTTAATCTCTTGACTGATGAGTCCAGGGCCTAAAGATAGATACAATTAACAGAAAAAGAAAATTACAAATAAAGGCCTCAGCACCAGGGCCATTTCATTCATCAGCTGCATTCACTGATTAGGACGTGTTCTGCTGCTAGGTATATGTTTTCCATGTCACTGCTATCTTTTATTGTTATATTAATGTGATGGAGTGTGAACCCAAGAGGGGCCTTGAATGGGCTATGGTGGGCCTGAGAGGCCAATTATGTTAGCTGGCTGCACCCAGAGGGACCCAGGCTTAACTGATCATGACGCCCCGCTGGGCAGGAACAAGCTAGTTAGTATAAGGAGGCAATCTGTCGCAAAAAAGGGACTGGCTGGCTGCAGGATGAAGATGGGAAAGAACTGGAGCGGGGTTAGGTTGGGCAGGGCTGGGGGTGTATGCTGACATCTGGACGAAGGTGGCAAGACTGGACTGTAAGAGCAGGTTGGATGGAAGGCTGTGGCTGATCTCTGACAGGAGGTTGAGCATTGAAACTGACAAGGAGCTGGGGGGAGCTGCCTTGACCTATGAAGAAGCAGCAACGGGAAATAAGGGATGTCTCAGATCAGAACAAAGGACTAGCTATATCAGGTTTTAACAAAGAAATGCATACCAAGGAAAACAAACACAGGATAAAAGCCAATGTTTTATCATTGTCAAATCAGTGATAACAGGAAATGGTTAACCCTCTGAAAGTGGCAGAATGGATACAGCTAAGCAGGGGTGGCATACAATGAGCTAAACGAATGCAGGTCAAAGAGATCTACTGACTGAATGTAATATAAGGGGCAAGCTGAGAAGTCGTCTTAAAAATTGTAACTTCAGGGGAAGTAGAAGTGACTTTTAAACTGCCTGAATTCCTGATGGAAGCAAGAGTGGGTAATACGGAGTACTGCTAGCGTTGTCTGAGTGTGACATCCAAATGAGTATTATCAGAAGTAATGTATTGTTTGTTAAAGAGCTACTTAAGAGGAGGAAGAAAAACAGCCACCTATGGCTCCGTGCATAACCTTTAAAAGTGGGATACAATCCAATGAGGTATCAATCTTGCTCAATTAAACCAAACCACCCATGCAGTGCTATAACTGTCAAAAGAATGGACATGCAGGAGCTATTTGTAAGGGGACAATAAGGAGCAATGAAAATACAGGAAATCACTCAGGGTATGTCTACACTACAGCGCTAATTCGAACTAACTTAGTTCGAATTAGTTAATTCGAACTAAGCTAATTCGAATTAGCGCAGCTAGACCTAAAAACTAGTTCGAATTAGCATTTTGCTAATTCGAACTAGCATGTCCACATTGAGTGGACCCTGAACAGAGGTTAAGGATGGCCGGAAGCAGTGCTGGCAGGGCATCAGATGAGGACTTAGAGTGTGGAGCTGCTGTCTCAGGCAAGCCGAGGGCTGTGCTTAAAGGGACCCGACCCCCACCCCGGACAGACAGTTCTCAGGGGTGCCCCGCTTGCAAAGCAGTCCTGGCTTGGATTGTCCGGAGTACCCACACTGGGCACATCACAGCACTCGGCCATCAGACTGGCTGCACTTGCCGCAGGCTGCCATCTGGGGAGAGGGGATAATGGGGGGGCTGCAGGAGAGGTTCCACCCGCAGAAGCCCGCAGAGCCAGCCCAGTCCTCCCCATCGGGGGCTCGTACCCCATTCCTCCCTCACCTCCTTCCACTTACCCCTCCCTAGCCCCCCTTCCTGATGTACAAATAAATGAGGCATTCCAGAGAATTTCCAGGTATGGAAATGATTGGGGATTAAAATTCTTGCAAAAACAAAAGGAATGCTTTTAACCAGGAAGGAAATTTGGAGGAGCGGGGAGGAGAGGATTGGACATTTATTTATGATAAAAAAATGCGGCTAGTTAAAAAGCTTATTTCCTAGAAGTGTTTGATAGCTTGATATATATTTACTTTGACAGGTTTTGACTGGTCACATAGATAACAAAAAGTAGCTTACTTAAACATAAGAATGGCCATACGGGGTCAGACCAAAGGTCCATGTAGGTCAGTATCCTGTCTGCCGACATGGGCCAATACCGGATGCCCCGGAGGGAATGAACAGAACAGGTAATCCTCACGTGACCCCTTCCCTGTCCCCCATTCCCAGCTTCTGACAGAGGCTACGGGCACCATTTCTACCCATCCTGGATAATAGCCATTGATGGGCCTGTCCTCTATGAATTTAAAAGTGTAGCTGGAAACAAATGGGGTGCAGATAAGAAGTACTGATGATGGTGTACAGAGCATTGATAACATCTGTTTGGACTGAAGAGCCCAAGCTTTTGGTTCAGCCTTAAAAACAACTCATAGAAACCTGGAACTACTCCTCAGGTCCAAGTTCTGAGACTGGCATGTGGAGCAATGAGAACACCAGTGTGTGTGCTGCAGATGGCCAATGGAAAAGCACCTGTAAATCTAAAGATGAAACTATTATATCAAACTTTTGGGGCAAAGGTAAAATGAAATCATGAAAAAAAAAGTGCACAACAGATTTATGAAGCTCATTGTGAGCCTAGTAGACAAAATTATATGGATCGTCACCGGCGTCCTCATATTATAAGCAGGGCTCGCCGAACTGCAGCGAGCCCCGCTTGCCAGCCACGCTGTCCAGCGATCTGCGCATGTGCAGATCATTCTGTGCACGCGCAGATCGCCCAAACCCAGCTCTTCCGGGTTGCAATCTACTTGCCACGGGTGAGTAGATTGCATTATTTGTTGAGCCCTGATTATAAGGGTCAAAAATTGAGTGAACTAAAAAAGTTTAGCCATAGGAAATTAAATTACAGCTGAGCAGTTATTCCACCATTTGTAGATTTGGAGACGTATGAAAAAAATGAAGGAAAGTAAAATAACATTATGAACAATGAAATTTCAAAATGTATTTACGAAAAATGGGGGCTGCTTTGACCATCTGTACAGACGGCTCAAAAGATGACAGCGCATATAGAATGGAAACAGGCCTGTATATGTTCCTAGACTATGAACCCAGAAATCTAAAAAGGCTATCAAATTATGTGACTGCTATGATGGCTAACCCAGTGAGGATAAGGTTGGCACTAACCTGGCTAAGAGATGTGTGACCAGCTGCAGTTGTAATTTTACCTGATTCCTGTCAGGTGCTATGACAATCAGAACAGGGACTTGGGAAAGCAGAAATGACATAAGTGAAATAATTATCCTAACTACAAAAATAATGCAAGGAAGAATTTGTGTAACAATAGGATGAATTTCAGTACATACTGGAATGCCTGGAAATGAGGTGACTGACAAAACAGCAAAACATGCTCTGAAAAATGCATAGGTAGATATTTAGATACCGTTAAGTGGACAGGGATTTAAAAGTGTGACCATGAGGAGCCTGCTAAGGCATGGCAGGAACTATGGACCAAGAAAATGAAACGGCAAAAGGTTCTATGATGTAGGCTCAACAATAAAAGTCATGCATGGGGAAAGTCATGATAGAAAAAGTGAAGTAGTCAATTTTAGAATGTCAGCTGGTTGTGCCTTAAATGATAAGTTAAGCTTATTAAAAAGACATAAAGAGGGATGTGTAATTGTGTTAAAAACCACAGAAACTGTTGATCATGTTCTATGGCATTGTGGGCAATATTCCATAGGAAAAAAAGTTTATTTATGAAACACTGAGTTGGAATTAAAGACTTTTTCTAAAGGGATTAATGAGAATGTCAGGGAAATTGAATATTGGGGGGAAAAAACCACCCTGGCTAAATTTCCTTACGTAAACAAGACTGAATGACTGTAACATGCGGGAGAGGGGGGAAGTTGGCTAAAAATTAACAAAATACAGGCAGTCCCCGGGTTACATGGATCCGACTTACATCAGATCCCTACTTACAAACGGGGTGAGGCAACCCCGCACTAGCTGCTTCCCCCCAGCAGACCAGGGAGACGCGAAGCTAGCGCCCCCCCCTCCCAGCCCCAGCAGACCAGGGAGACACGGAGCGGCTTTTCTCAGCAGACACCTCAGCTTGAGAATAAAGGACTGAGGGAAGTGAGGTGTGGGAGAATAAAACTGAGCTCTGGAGAAATGTTTGGCTAGAGTTTCCCCTACAATATGTACCAGTTCCAACTTACATACAAATTCAACTTAAGAACAAACCTACAGTCCCTGTCTTGTACGTAACCCGGGGACTGCCTGTAAGTGGCTGTCATCTTTTTTGGTGCAGCAACCTCATCATATAAAACGAAGACAAAGAAGGGGCACTGCCAGGTGAGAGAGCCTGCAGCCACCCTCTGGGAACAGAGCAATGGTAGGAGGAAGCCCAGTGACAAAGCAGCAACCTTGACTGAAAAGAAAAGACTGGCAAGCAGCTAGAGAGGTGGTAGCCACTGGGTTGGAGCAGGCTCTTGTGTGCAAGAGAGAAGGTTCAACTTACAGAGTTTGTGGGGGAGATGGCCTGAGAATAAAAGGCTGGATAGGAAGGAGCCCAAGGAAACCCCAGAAAGGAGTGGAACTCAACAGACTTGATTAGTGGTTATAGTTTCCTTGGGCTGGAATCCAGTGTAATGGGAGGGCCCAAGTGGTGTAAATCAAGATATGGGGGAAAGGACACTGGAAAGCCTTAAGAAAAAGGTTTGAAGCCCAAGGGCTTAGAGTTGGAGCCCAAGACCTTCCTGTGCGTACTCAGAACTACTTTATGTCCAGCTTTCCATTATTCTGGAAGTAATCATGATGTGGCCAGTGGGCCGAGCTATGGGAAGAGAGCCCAGACACTGAGCAACCAACGGCAAGGTACCATCTCGGGAAAGAGCCATTATGTCCAGGCTGGACATAAGGAGGTAATCCTGAGGTGACTCAACCCCTTCACAATTAATTAACGGAAAACAAAGTGCCATAGGTTCAATGCATCCCTAAGCAGGTTCTATTTGTGGAGTTTCGAGCGGATTATTCCTCCAGCTGGAAGTGAGGAGTGGTGAGTGTGCTACCTCCCTGTGTGGGACAAAAAGGGGTTTCCCTCCCCAAATCCCAGGACTCTTGTGAATATGCTGGAAGCCAGACCGATCCACATGGAAACCCTGTGCATTCATATTCCCTCTCTGGGCTTCTTCAACTATCCTGCCTGCCATGAACCCCAGAATCCCCCTCAGACACACTCAAAGGGGTTCCATGGCTGAAAGGGCTCTGTGCAAGTTAGCATTTTTCCTGTTGATTCTTTCTATACAGGGTTGAGCTACAACCATTCTGCCTGCCCCAATGCACACATCCCTGATTCCACACCCACAAGAGAAATGGGAGGGTGGTGCCATACAGGCAGCCCTGTGGCCTTCTCACATCTCTCACTAAACTTTCCATCACCTGTATCTGAGGAGGACAAGGTGATGGATTGTACCATTGATATTAGAAGGAGAATCTGCCTTAGTCTGATGTAAAACTCACTCAGTGTGTGGTTCTGATTTGCAGTCAGAGTGGCTATATCTCCAGTGCTGGTAGAAGAACCTGTAAAGCAGGAAGAAATACTATGTTATCTAAAATAAGCATACATTTATCATCAGGTTAACATATCAGCAGGAAAACACACAATTATACACATTACAAAATGTTGCATGTTTCCATGGCATCCTTATAAACATGTTCCCATCCCCTGTTATTTAAAACATCTGTTTTCATAGTCACTGTCGGAAGGCCTGATCCAAACTCCTCTGAACTCAACAGAAGCCTTTTCATTGACTTCAGTAGGCTTTGGATCCAGCAGATTTCACTTATTTTTTCTGATCATTTAAACAAGCCAAGTATTGAACATGAGCATTTTCAAAAGATCTGTCTCCATTTTAATGATTATTTCACTAACAGGCCATTTTCTCTATGAAGCTAGCTAAGAAAGTGGATACAGATGGTTTGAGAAACCTGGACTACATTCAGAAATGAGTCTTCCCTGGCAACAAATTGTACACGGAGCCTTATACAGAGACTCAAGCTTATTTAGGGGCAGACCCTGATGTCTTTACTCATGCTGAGTTGTCCTGGCAGCACATTTTTAAAGTATGTAGGTGCCTATAGATGAATAGTATTTAAGTGCCTAAATACTCTCACAATCGGTCCCTTCCTTCAATTCCACTCAGATCAATGTATTTGTGGAGTCAGGGGCTACCCAGTCTAAAACTGGCCCTGTGATGGAGTGCACCTGCACTCTGGGGCTCCCCGTAGGAGGCCACACTACTCTGCCAAACCCTGCCCCAGGAAACAGCCAAGTGATACAGAAAGGAATAGTGATGGTGGGTGCTCCAAACCTGCCAAGAGCGGCTGCATGCAAGCAGCCAATCAGAACAGAGCAGACTCAAATAAAAGGACATGTGTAGAGCTGTAAAAGGTACGTTCCTTGCTAGGAACGGAGAAGGGGGCTGTGCTCTGACTACAAGAGTTCGAGGAGGAACCAGAGTTTGTTTCTTGCTGCATTAAGGGGCCAAGTAGGAAAAGACCTAAACAAGAAATGGCAGCCATCTAAAATCAAACTTATAGCTGCTCTTTATAGTGTCTCTAGGTTGGCCTGGGTTTTCCCTGCCACCACAGTGGCATAAATACCGAGAAGGGGACCAAACTTATTTGAGACCCAAAACTAAGGCCTCAAAGCCCGGGCTGATCGGCCTTGCAATGGCAATAGGACTGATCATTTATAGGACTCTTTACTATCCTGGAAGTGGTTCATCTGGACTCTGTGGCTCAGCCCGAGGACCAAATTAGAGAAGATCTACTCAGGCCAGCCAGCAGCTTGCCGGAGGCACGAGGATGAGAAATGACTGCAGACCCACACTCAGCCGCTAGCAGTGCCTAAGAGGAGAGTGGCTCCCATTACAGACCCTTTGTTAAAAAATCTGACTTACCACCAAGTTTCAATATAAACATTTTCTCTGTGCAGGAGTTTGTTGATGGATGAATAATCTCACATCTGAACATTTTTCCATCATCAGATGCATCAATAGTAAATTGAACTTTTATTGTACAGAAACATAAACCATTTTTTCCAGTTGAAGTGTCTGTCTTATAGTTGTTGTCTGTAGGTAACTTAAGCCACTCTTTATACCATGCAACTTTTATATTTTCAGGTGCGAAATCTGATATGGAAACTTCAAGACAGACAGTCTCATTGACCTTGGGTGATGTTGGTGTTGCTCTAATCTCAGAAACAACAGGAGATTTTGCTAAAATAGAAAGATATTTTCCATTAGAAACACAGTACAGTAAAATAGCTCTGGACACTATCAAAGAGATTATCATGAAAATTAACCAGCAAAAGAGAGACTATGCAAACTCTTTTTGGGGGGGAGGGGGCAGGGTTTGATCCTGCATAAGGCCATGCTCACAGTACTCTGCCAAATAAGCACAGATTAAAAGTCCAACGCAGAACAGAGAAAGCCAGGAAATCCGATCCTGCATGAATGAGTTCTGACATCAAATCACTTCTCTCCAGTAGCACGAGTAAGGCCAAAGAGTGGCATGTAATTGAATACTAGAGATGTTAAAAAGTAGGTAATTATAACTGCATAGCCACTGAAAATTTCAGCTGTTACATGGTTACACACATCTTCAGTGTGGGGCGGCAAGCCAGCTTCCCAGGAGCTGGTGCGTGCTGGGAGCCAACTTTTAAGTCTGCTGCTGGCACACACCAGCTGCCACCCCATCCTGCTGCCTCTGATGTAGAGGCAGCAGGGTGGGGCAGCAGCTAGTTCCCCGGGAGCACTCGGTGCACACCAGGAGCAGACTTATAAGCCAGCTCCTAACATGTACCTGCTCCTGCCTGCAGCCCCAGTCCCGGGAGCACAAAGTGGCAGACAGCTCCCTGGGGGTTTGGGCAAGAGTCTGCATGTAACCATTCACAGTAACTGTTATCCTATTGCATCCTTATTGAATACATGTGTCAGGAACACCCATCCACAATCCTTATCCCACTCCCTTCAGAAGGGGGAGGCAGAGACTCTAAGGGTAGGTCTGCCTTGCAGTTAGGCAGCCACAGCAGACCCATGTCAGCTAACTCAAGCTTGTGGGGCTGAGGCTATGGGACTATAAAAGTGCAGCATGGATCTTGAGATTCAGCCTGGATCCCGGGTTCTAGGTCCTCCCTTTCTCGCAGCACCCCAGAACCCAGGCTCCAGCCAAAGTCCAAAGATCTACATCACAGCTTTACAGCCCCACATCCCAAGCTCCATGAGCCTGCATTAGCTGACACAGACCATTTACAGACAAGATACATGTTAGGAGACTTAGAAAGAGACACACCCCTTTCTTTCAACACATTTTCTTGGTAGGAGGGAAGCCCAGATCCGTCTCAAATTTGGAATTTTAAATGTCAACTTTAAGCTTTAGCCTGGGTCATTTCTAACTTGCGCCCGTGTGAATCAATGCATAAGGTCCCAGAGGCAAAAAGTCCCTTGGAGTGGTGTGCTCTGTAGGAGGAGTTCTATGGACTGCTGCTAAACCAAAAGTAGCCAGGAGTGGGATATCATCCAGGGGACAGACTAACAAAGGTTTTCAGTCTTTAACGATGCTTAGTTGGATTGATGAATGCATCTGGCAGGGTTAGTGCCCAACTCCCCCTAAAAAGCAACTGGAATTAGGCAGTAATATCATCTAAGTGCTTTGTGTAAATCTTACTAGATTCCTAGCTGCATTTGTGGCACACCTTTGAAACTCTAGCCGTAAGTCTTTTCAGCATACTCTGTCTGTTGGATGCCCATGCAATCAGGATTGGGGCCTAAATGGTACCTGGCAAAATATAAACAGGAAAAGCAGTAGCCAGGCCAATCTCACTGTTTTTAGGAGATATAATGTACACCCTCCTGCACCAGGGTTGGTGGATCTGGCCCTCTGCCTGTAAAACAAAAATACTTTTTTCCCCCTCAAGCTCTAACAATCATTGTTCTATCCTGGGCTCACAGACTTCTTATACATATTCTTACACATACCTGGGAGTTTTAGGTACACATTTTTTGTAATGGGCTTTGTCAGAGTCTTGTGTATCACCCTTAAGCCAATCTTTTTGCCGTAATCTAGAGCAGTGGGTATTAGCTGAAGATCAGAAGATGTGTAGAAACGGCCCCCGGAATCCTGCTTTGGCTCTTGTACTGATGAACCCTTCTTGATCTCACTATTCTCCTGAAACCAATGGACTTGAATATCGCTGGGATAAAAATCCATGATTTTGCAGGTAAGGGAGAGGGGTTTTCCATACTCTGCATCATGTGGACTAAGAACAAGATCTGTAACTCTTGGAAAATCTGCAAAAAAAAGGTTGAAATATATTATATCTGCATAAACAAAATTAATATTTAAGAAGGTACTACTATTATTTGTATTAGTGTTTAATATATACGGGAGGAGAGTAAGGAGAATTATGTAAAATAAACCATGAACTTGATAGCGAATGGATCCAATACACCCAAATGTAAAACAAAGGGTCAGAGTTAAGAAAGTGACTGTGCAGTTAGTAGTTTTGACATATTACAAAAATAATCTTGCATCACCCCTAAATACACGTATATAATTGGCCAAGGGAAGTGAGGTCCTACACCTAGTGTAATGACAATTCTCTGGTTTTGTCTGGATATAATACAAGAACTCTTAAATGCTGCATCTGCTCAATTCCAAAATTTCGGGGAATGATACAGACATCAGTGGGCAGAATGCTATTGATTTTGGTGAAAAATGGAAAATCGGAAAGGGGATGCATGAAGATGTCTGTGCTAACCAGATAATGGCACCCAACAGTGTCAGACATTTATCTAACTGTCTATAGCTTCAATGATCAGTTGTTGGCACCCATTAACTCATTCCAGCCTGATACTCCACCACCACCTAAGTCCTGCCCATCTTCCCAAGAAAGTTTAATATGATGACACCCTGAATGTCTTATGTCCCAGACAGAATGGGCAGAATAACAAAAACATAAAAATGGTGAGAGGGGAATAAAGTGGCCCCCAGAGCTGCTGGCATGGAGTGGAAGAGGGGAGTAGGGAGCGAGAAAGAGTGAGGGTACACCCAGAGCCTTTGGAATGGGAAAATGGGGGATTTCAGAAGGGGAGAAAATGGAGAGAACCATGGGGAAGGGTGAATGGAGGGAGATTGTATGGGGAGATTGTGGTAGAGAATGGAGTGATGCAAGGGGGCCCTGGTGTGTGCAATAGCTTGGCCTACACAAAGTTGTGAAGTTTGACCCCCTAATTTATATACATCTCAATAACTGTTCAGCTAGTGAGCTTTTCCACAAAATAGTTCCTCTATTGCTTTCTAGTAGAGCTCCAGTTACTTCAAAAAAACACAAAGGACACATTCCACAACTACTGAGAATTCTGTTTTCTCACTGCTGCTCATGAATGTTTCAAGCTTTCAATAGTCTCTTAAGCCTGAGATTTTCAAATTTACTTAAGGTGTTTAGACACCTACTTCCCATTAAAAAGTTAATGGCAATGAAGTATCCAAATCCTCTCAGTGGTTTTGAGACTCTGAACCTAAATCTTTTTTTTTAACTGATTGTGCAAGATAGGGAAAAAACACATTGGTGTGTTATTGTAGGGTTGCTTGTGAGAAATCTGTTGGATATTGATACTTGGACAGGTATGTGTTCTACTTGATTAAAACACTGTGGCTGTGTCTAGACTGGCAAGTTTTTCCACAAAATCATCTGATTTTGCAGAAAAACTTGCCAGCTGTCTACACTGGCCGTTTGAATTTCCGCAAGAACACTGACGATCTCATGTAAGATTGTCAGTGTTCTTGCGGAAATACTGTGCTGCTCCCGTTCGGGCAAAAGCCCTCTTGTGCAAATCATTTGCGCAAGAGGGCCAGTATAAATAGCACAGTACTGTTTTCCGCAAAAAAGCCCCGATCGTAAAAATGGCCATCAGGGCTTTTTTGCGGAAAAATGCGTCTAGATTGGCCACGGACGCTTTTCCGCAAAAAGTGCTGTTGCGGAAAAGCATCCTGCCAATCTAGACATGCTTTTCCGAAAATGCTTTTAACGGAAAACTTTTCCGTTAAAAGCATTTTCGGAAAATCATGCCAGTGTAGACGTAGCCTGTGTTCTATTCTACCATCTACATACAAAGGGAAGGGAACAAAATCTGGTGGAGTCAGATGGGGTGGGGAAGAGGGCAGGAACAACATTTCAACTGCATGCTTACTCCTTATCCTCACACCACAATTCAGCTTAGTGGGGTAAGGAACTTTAGCCAGGGAGGAGATATGCTGGGGCTAAAATAGCCAGGAGAGAAGCACCACACAGTGTTCCTTCTGAGCAACTAACCAAACATCTACAGGCATCCAAACAGCATCAACTTCTGCTCTAGACCTGTGCCATTCCCATAAAGTATTAAGAAGACAAAAAGGGAGAACAGGAGTCCCTTGCACAAAGAAACAGACGATTAAATAGTCACCTTTTAACATGAGGGGATGGGACCGTCTTATAGTTTTGTCGCAATGGCTGACTTCAATAAAGAACTCTGTTGTATGGTCCGCAGGTTCAGCTGTAAATGTTACTTGACTTTCTTGGTGGTACAGATTTGTTGCTGCATCCAGCTGAGGATCCTGTGTTTTAACTGCAGCCTTAATGAATTCTTCAAACCCTCTCAACCAGCGCACTTGACACTGCTCTGGGTAGTAATCTCTCACCTGGCAAGATAACATGACAGCTTTCCCGTTCTCAGGGGTACAGGGCTCACATACAATGTTAGAGACATTTGGAGTAAATACTGCAAATAAAACAATAAGGGACAAGTACAATGATTAGGGGGATGAGAGAAAACAGAAGCAAAAGCACAGACCCTGCTGTGTTTCTATTCATTAGAGACATTCACAGTAGTGTTCCCATAGACAACAAAGATTTTAACAACTGCATGTGAGTAACAGAAGAGTAAGGAGAAAAATAGCAGATGAAAATGAGAATAAAACTGAGAGGGAGAGATAAGAGACTCCAAATGATCCAGTACTGTAAGAAATAGCATGTTCTGTCAGAAACAGAAGTGTTACCTCTATGGAAGTCTGTTTCATTATTTGGCATCTTGTTTTATATATAATATACAGTAGATTTCCCAGAGGAATGCTTCAGAAAGTAAAATATGCCACATTTCTATACAGTAGCCTACACATATCCCCAACCTCCCTGAGGTCTGTACATGCAAAGTTTCAGTTATCAGTCTGGGATTAGAAAAGAAATGTTGGTAACTTAAACAAACACTGAATTTTAAAGAAAACTCTGGGGAAGGGGTTTGTTCTTGGTTTTCTTTTTTAGACAGTAAAAGTATAAAACGTGATCCTGAACTTACATGCTCAATTTTTAGGTAAGATCTGCAGTGATTTCAAAGGGCATTTTGCCTACATAAGGAGTGTAAGATTTGGCCTAGAGATAAGACAGTAAGGCCTTGTCTGAGAAAAAACATGGTATATTTGGGGTTTTTACATGTGTAAAAATCCATATTTTAATATGTTAGCTCACTGAGATGACGCCAAAGCTCCTACTTATTAAAATTACAACTGTCTTGTCTACCACAGGATTTTAAACAGTATATTAACATGTAAAAATATACCCCTCTTCCTACTGGGAATGTGGCCTTTTGATGAAATTCACCTCGTGCAGAGATCTAGCAGCTCTAGGTCTATACAACAGTTACAGTCTTCATTCTACTAAAAGAATAGCTTGAGGAATAACTTACTCAAATTTTCCAGCTTCCAAAAAGATTCTTTGTACTGGTGTGAGCCTTTAAGTTTAGCTTTACATATGAATCTCTTTCCTATATCCCCAACTGTAAGGTGTAATTTTAAGCTGCTGGTGCAGAAGAAAAGTCCATCTGTCCCCGTTTCCACCTTGCTAATGAAGGGTTCCTCTGGCACTTGATCATTGTCTTTATACCAAACCAATTCAATTGTTTTAGGGAAGAAAGAATGAATTCTGCAAGTCAAAGTTATAGACTCATCTGGTCTTGGCACATCTGTAGAACACAGGACTGGATCCAGCACTGGCATGGCTAGACAGGAAAACAATGAGATTTGCACATAAAACAGGAATCGGCTTTTAAAAATGTGATTATCAGCACATGACCAATCCTGTAAGATACTGAGCACCATCTACTCCAACACATAAATCGATGGGGCTGGGAGATGCTGAGCATCTTGCAGGAGGCCTTATGTTCAGATTCTTCCATCACATCCATCCCATTGCTATCTTCAGACTTAACACTCAGCATACATGAGTATCTACTGAACAAACTTTAGAGGCCCCAAATTAAATTTGTAGACCAGTGTTCAAATTGGGATTGGGAATGACCCAAACCCTTCATGTACCACAATGTCACACCTCTCCTGTCAGAATTTGCTGTAAACTCATGAACACAAATTAGCCTTTCCCCACATGGGAGACAGGGAGTAATCACTGCTGACATTTTCATAGAGTTCTCATGCTAGGGGCAACTCATAAAATTTCAGCTACTGAGGTTTTACAAAGGCAAACACATTTTCCTAAGTTTCATAACTCACTCAAATACTATGGCACAGTAGGCCAAATAAAATACCAAGCTCAGGTACATCTAAAAGTGAACTTAAAAGATAATCACAAAATAAATGTAAAAAAGTTTTAAATCAAGACTCTGCAACTTTCTACATGTATTTGCAAGTGACATTTTTTATGTTTATTTAGGAAAAAGTTACCCCACGGCCCACAAAAATTCTTTTGGACATATATCAGTATTGCATATTGAGCTGAAAGCAGACATTATATATGGCTACCTCTAACTTTAGGCAGAAAGTTCCTTCATTCATGCATTTTATCTATAACTACACATGATAATACATCTGTTTTTCTAAGCAGTCAATCAATTTGAGAAAGCATGACTAGACCCAACGTGCTAAATTTCAGGAGCAGACACAAAAGATCAATTAAGCTACAAAGAACTTGAAAGCAAGAATGTAATGTTAAGGTCTACAGGAAAAAATAATTCTCTATCTAAACCTGCCCAGAACTGAAAATGTTATGCCAATCTATCTTAAGCAGCTAAACTCACCCATGTTGACACAGTAGAAAAGTTCTGCTGTATGGTGCCAAAATACGGACATCTCTGGTTTTAAATGAGAGCTAGTAATCTACTCTGATTAAAGAAGCCACTTTAATTTTAACATGTCAAAGACCATGTCCTCTATGGGTGCCTTGCCAGCATGATGCACAGGCCAATATGTTTCCAAGGCAAACATCACTGCATCTCTATTGGTATCTTGACTCTACGTATATCTCAAGTGTAACCTTTAAGTTTTCTAAGGCAAAATTTTCATATCTTCTGAATACTTAAAATGGTCTCTCATTCTCAAATACACGTTTCCCTAGTTTTCATTTGGGATTCTTGGAAACACCATGTGACTTTACAAGTTCTGCAGAAAATGTGAGATGATGCCTAAGAATTCTGTCCTGAGACAGTAACATTACCACACAGGTTACTATCATCAACACCATGTATCAATAACTAAAGCCACAGATCATCTAGGAAAGGGACTTTAGGGCACAGCAAATAGTGCTTAAACATCAGAAACATAGTCTCAAAATGGCATGAATTGAAAAGGGAAAGTGAAATACTGAAATTTTCTATCAGCTGGCTTAGCATTGTGAAGATACAATAGTCATTTGGGCTGTGTCTAGACTACATGCCTCTGTCGGCAGAGGCATGTAGATTAGGGTTGTAGGCAAAGGCAAATGAAGCCACGATTTAAATGATCGCGGCTTCATTTACATTTACATGGCTGCCGCGCTGAGCCGACAAACAGCTGATCGGCTGTTTGTCAGCTCGCCGTTAGTCTGGACGTCCCCCCTGTCGACATCAAAGCCCTTTGTCAGCAGCCCCGTTATTCCTCGTGGGATGAGGTTTACTGGGGCTGCCGACAAAGGGCTTTGATGTCGACAGGGGGAACGTCCAGACTAGCGGCGAGCCGAAAAACAGCTGATCAGCTGTTTGTCGGCTCAGCGCGGCAGCCATGTAAATGTAAATGAAGCCGCGATCATTTAAATCGTGGCTTCATTTACCTTTGCTGAACAAACAAATCTACATGCCTCTGCCGACAGAGGCATGTAGTGTAGACGTACCCTTTGAGAAGAAATATTTTATTATAATGACAGCTAAGAAACTGTCAACAAAAACAATTACCAAATTATTCAAGATAATTAGATCCAAAGCTGATTGCAAAGAGTTACAAAGGGATCTCAGAAAACCAGGTGACTGGATAACAAAATGGCAGATAATATTCAACATTGAAAAATGCAAAGTAATGTAATCTGTAAAAAAAAAAAATACGGGTCTAAATTTGTTGTTACCACTCCAGAAAGAGATCTTGCAGTCCTTAGGGACAGCTCTCTGAAATCTTCAACTCAATGCATAGCAGTGATAAAAAAAACCTAACAGATTATTAGGAAGTACCTGGAAAGGGATAGAAAATAAGATGGAAAATATTACAATGCCACTACATAAAACCATATTGTGCCCAAGCCTTGAATACTGTATCCAGTTCTGGTTGCCCCATTACAAAAAGGATACAATGTAATTGGAAAAAGTTCAGAGAATAGCAACAAAGATGATCAGCTATAGAACAGCTTTCATGCAAGAGGAGACTACTAAAAGATTAGGCCTGCTCATCTTAGAAAAGAGATAATAAGAGAGAACATGATAGAGGTCTATAAAATCTTGAACAGTATGGAAAAAGTGAACAGAGAAGTGTTATTTTATCCTATCTCACAATAAAAGTACCAGGGATCATCTGATGACAATATAGGCAGCAAATTTAATACAAGAAAGAGGAAGTACTTTTTTGGTCAATACATGGTTAACCTGTGGAACTCAGGACATGGAATGCTGTGATGGCCAAAGGTATAACTAGGTTAAAATAAGAACTAGATAAGTTCATGGAGAATAGGTCCATTAAGGGCTATTTGCTAAGACGGTCAGACACACAATCCCACACTCTGGCTGTCCCTAAACTCTCAGAAACTAGGAAGGGAAAACAGCTGGATCACTCTAATATCACCCTGTTCTATACACTCCTGCTGAAGCTCTGGTCCTGGCCACTGCAGGAGACAGGATACTGAACTGGATGGAGCATTGGTCTGACTCAGTGCAAGTTCCTAGATTCTTACTCTCGACTGTGTCTGAACTTGAAGAAGCTCAATGCTGCATACTGCAAAGCACTCTGCTTACCTATGACCTTCAGTTGTGTTGTTTGAACAGCAGGACGTGGCTGAAGAGCCTCGTGTGTCACTTCAAGAGAAAGCTCTGCCTTGTCAAGTTCATGCAGGTCTGGAGTTATTCGAATGGTACATGGAACTTCAAAAGTGCCATTATCTAGTGACCTCAAACATATCTTAAATTGAAAAGTCTTTGACATAGTCAGGAGAGCAGCATTTTCCCCATTTTGTTCAATGTCACCCTTTTCACTGTTCCAATGATAAATTCTCTCCTTTTGTTTTTGTTGATACTTTTTTAGAAAAAAATCCACAGTTAAAGGTTTTGGACGAAAGCTGGAAATCTGACAATGCAAAAAAGCATCTTCCAAATGTTTCATTTCCACATTCCCTATGAATGCTATTACTGTTGGTGGAACTGCAAGGAAAAAATATGTTAGTTTTCTTATGCACCACGTGGTCATTCTTCACAAACTAAAAAGTTAACTGCACTTTTTCTATTTCTGCTGCATACATTGCTCTGTATTTCTATATGCTAGAACAGCGGTTCTCACACTTTATGTCCTTTAGACCACCTGGCTCGATGTAAATCTTTCTGCTGACCACCAGCTGCTAATGGAAATGCACTGTTAATTACATAATTACGCCTGAGCCATTTTACTAGTGCTGCAGCTAGGGAGAATGGTTTAATTTAAATTATTAAACAGATTAAGCATTTTACTTTCTTATGTTAGTTTATCAAACTTTATCTTCTTATAAATATTTCCAAAAGTTTGTTTGTTTGTCCTGAAAGATCTCAGAAACGGTAAGAGCTACAAACACCAAATTTTGCACAGCTACTACTG
This sequence comes from Pelodiscus sinensis, assembly GCF_052426305.1. Lineage (NCBI taxonomy): Eukaryota > Metazoa > Chordata > Testudines > Trionychidae > Pelodiscus > Pelodiscus sinensis. Next base: position 112,668,722 of record NC_143056.1, on the reverse strand, counting down.
ATTTCCTAACTTAAATAACGGGATTGGTTATATCTCGAAATTGGTTCCCCTGGTTCCTCCAGAGCCCCAATTGGGCCCACTGATAATTAGCTTTTAGTAGCACTTGATCATAGAAACACAAAATTTTGCACAGATACTACTGATTTCCTCACTTAAATAACTGAATTGGTAATATCTCGAAATCGGTTCCCCCAGAGTCCCAATTGGGCCACTAATTCACTTTTAGTAGTGCCTGATCATAGGCATTTGCTGGACTCTTCTGTTAAGCGTGTCACATAAACTGCAACTACGAGATCCTTTCCCTATGATAACAGAACAAGTATTTCCAATAAAATATGTTATGTTAACATAATTTACCTAGTTCATTTACCACACCTTTTGTTATTAAGAAATGTGTTAAATGTAAATGCGTTTTGTAAACACATCACTAGCTATGTTAATTACTTAAAGTAATATATAAGAGAAAAGTATTTCCAATAAAATATGCTATGTTAATGTCATTGACGTAGTTCATTCATCACACCTTTTACTATATTTTCCCCTAGCAACGCTGGGTATTTCTGCTAGTTTTAAAAAAAGTAAAATATTAATTTATGTCCAACATAAAAGGTTTCAATATTTCCTTTATTTATGGCAGGGGTGGGGAACCTTTTTTGGATCGGGGGCTATTAAGCCACAGAAAAATCAGTTGGGGACCACACAAGTGAGAAGCGAAAAAACTCCAAAACCGCTCAACCCTCACTGATGTGGCCCCCAACTGAGACACCTCGCTCCTCTGGGGCTTCAGCCCCACACAGCGAGGGAAGGGACAGGGAGGACTGAGGTTCAGGGTTTCCCATAGGCAAGATTTTCTTTTCTGGGGTTCTGGAGATAGTTGGTTTTATGGACTCCCTTATTTTCTGGGGTGGGAACAAAAATGAGGTGTTCACTGTGTGGGATTGGGCTGCCAGTGAGTGGGATAGGGATGGGGTGCAGGATCTGGGAGAGAGATGGCGTGCAGAATGGGGAGAGGTTGCAAAGTCTGGGTGGGAGGTAGGATATAGAAGCAGGCTGAGAGAAGGGTGTCTGGCCAGGAGGAGGGAGCAGGCGCAAGGGAGGGTGTCGGAGCAAGCTGAGAGTGTGGGGTCTTGGTGGAGGGAGGGGAGTGAGTGAGAGGGATTGGGGTGCAGATGTGTGGCCATGAGGGGGGGATGCTTACCTGGCTTCATGCCCCCTTGCAGTGGGGAGAGCCTATGGGGAGCACACTGCCATTCCCCCAGCAGGGTGGGGAAGGTGAGGGAGCTCAGCCCCTCCCCCACTATTGCAGTGGGGAGCCCATGCAGTTGCGAGGCTGCAACACCAGCTCTGGAGTCCCGCTTGGAGGGGGAGGAGGGAGAAGGTGAAGAAAGCCCCAACCATCCCCGCCAGACTTGGCTCGTGGAGAGTGGCAGAGCGCGAGGCGGGGATGGGCAGGAGAAGAGAGAGCGGCAGCACACAGAGCAGACCTGCTGAGCCTGCATGCACCCCGCCTCAGCCGAGCCCTGTACGGCCCCCTGCCGGGGCTGAGGCGGCAACTCTAAGGCCCCAAGGCCCAGGAGTGGTTCCACCAGATTTTGCCTCTGATCTGCCTTGTCTCGTCTTCCCTCCTATCCCTTCCACTGCCCCACCCACAAAGGCCCATGACCCTGCTGCTCTTTGCAACTTTCCCAGAGGGCCCAATGGGGTTGGAAACTCTCTGCCTCACCCATGTTACACAGGCCAGGAATCACAGCTTGTTTCAGGTGGAGCCCCTGGTTTAGCCTCGCTCCTGGGCAGCCCCCTAGCACCAGCCATTCCTGGCAGTGGCCATCGCTGTGACAAACAAGCAACCCAGAGACAGTGGGGCAGGGATGGCAGGGGCTCACTAGGCAGCAGCCACACTGTGCTGGAACTCAGGGAATGCTGCCATGTGAGCTGTAGCCACCAACGAGGGGCCGTCGGTGGGGCTGGGCTGCTGTTGGGAGACATCATGCTTGCCCAGGCCAGCAGGGGAGCAAGCAGCCAGGCCCCGGCCCACAGGGTGGTGGTTAGAGCAACGCCATTTTGGACCGTCCTTCCCGCAGACAGGCAGCTGCAGACCACTAGTGGTCTGTGGACCACACTCTGAGAACCACTGTGCCAGAGTACTGTGCTTATCAAAACTAATTATCTTTACCAATGCTGTATTTTTTAATATACTGTACATTTGAGTTCCCTTGATTGAAATGGCCCAGTTGTTGTTTCCTATCCACAGTCCTTGCCAGATAAGTGACTATATGGCCAAACACATACTGCCTTCAAATTTTCAGTCTTTCCATGAACTTTTTCATGGAAGATTATCAGAGCAAGAGTTACATCTTCCTTTTTATGTGTGTGTCAGTATTCTTTTTCTTTACAATTAGTACCAACTAACGCTCATAATATTGTTAAAAGTTATCACTTTAAGTTTGTTCCAATTCTACTGATGCTGAGTTTGTATGTGGAAGATTTCAATATGACACTCTCAGCTAATAAATTAATACCAGTTAACTTTGAAGAGCAAATCCTTTTGTGAAAGTATATGAAGGCAGAGCATTTCTTACAAAGCCTGTCACTTCTCATGATTGATAGCATATCAATCACATATTCCAATTTGCTACAAATGTTTTTGTCAAATACAAAACGACCCCTAATTTTTTTCCCCAAAGGGCTTCAGAAAACATTTAGTGAAAATGGGGATTTGGAGATATAGGGGAACAAAAGCATGGTGTGCTTTTGGGAGACTAGACTAACCATCAATTAACTGATAGCTGAATAAAGAGCATTCTGATAAACTGTTCCTTGTTAGTTTGTCACTAGCGCTAAGTTTAGAATTCTAATATTCAGAAGGGCTTATTAGTTTCCATGAAGATATCATTAGTACAGTACACCTTTAAATCTATGTACTTACTTTTCTTAAAACGCTTATTGTACACGTAGGTACTTACACCAAGCACAATAATACAGGCTATTATTGTTCCAATGACTGCTCCAATTATACTGTTCAAATCTGACTTCGGGGCTGTGAATGAAAAAACAAAGAAAATATAGATGATTCTCTGCTTGCTTATATTTAACACACAAAAAATTAGTGACAAAATATCTTCTTTCATTTCCTTCCTGAATGTTTGAAATGTCATATGGAAGTTAAAGTAGGGCCAAAATTATTGTCCATTGAACTACTAAAGAGACCACAGAATAAATGCCAGGTATGTTTGGCTATGGCCAATCAGAGCATTCAAAGAGACCACTAAGGGTACTGAAATGCCCATTTAAAACATGTTTTCATACTTCCAAGGATGACGACAACAAAAATGTGTTGTCATGCATAGTAGGATTAAGAAAAGCCTTTGGTTAAAGACAGGTCTGGATCAACTCAGTGAGCTGAAAGAGATACTAAAACACTGTCATCTCTTCCTGCCACCAGAAATACATGCCCAGTAAGAAGGTGCACCTGGAACACCTCTAATTTCCAAAAATGTCAGTGGTGCAAACATGTTTCAACTGCTTCTTTTCACAGCACTAGCTTTCCTTCTCCTCTCAGTACATTTCTGGCTGGCCTATCAGCAGGCTAGCTGTTTCTCTGACTGTCATTGCATGGCCTGCTTTCCTGCCCAGCTCTCGCTCTTAAGTGACACTAGCTATTACTGCAGCCCAAGGATAACAAAAGGTTAACGTGATTCAACTTCTCCTAAAAGAGGTATAGCCACAGCATTCTGAAACACATGACATGTTGAAGGAAAGGGTGTAAGACCCTAAAGGGGGTGGATACCTGTGACAGTCAAGGTGATGTTGAGAAGTAACTTGGCAGGCAATGTTACATGACTCACGATACAGCTATATATATTTCCATTATCTTGCAAAGATGGTTGCAACCTTAATTTACTAGTGACATTAAATGTGCCATCTTTGTTTTCTACAGAGGCTCCTGTACAGATATCCTCTGCTGCTACATGATGGTCCTGGTTGTTCCTTGAAATCTTCTTCCACTTAATGTCAACTGAATTTGGATAGAATTTATTGACTTCACACGACAGGGTCCTTTCCTTCTCGCTTTCTATTGTAACTTCTTTTGGAAACACGTTGACAGTTGGTTGAGCTGTATGGAGAGAAAAGTTAGATGATAGTTATAAACATAGCTATGCCGAGACTTTAATAGTATTAGTTTTGTTGTAGCACACCCATTACCCGAATGTCTGATATATGCAATGTTTCATTGGGTTTTTCTCTCCTAATCTAGTCATGTTTTCTCATAAACATGAACATAGTAGGGAATATTACCTGGAAGATAAACAGCACTACTTTTCATTAGGACTTTGGTGATATTCTTGTTCTCTGCTCTTTGTAAATAAAATATATACAGAATTATTACAGCCTCGCAGATTCAGAGCATGCCTGGATGTTGAAAATGTCACTGCAAGGCTAAAGTTTGAATAATGAAAATGACAGTGAATGAGGAATAGGGAGTATACTCTCTCAAAGGCACCTAAAATGGAGAAATATAGAAACTACCCCAAAGATCTTAGCTTAATGAAGATTGCTAATTTTCAGGTAAGTTCCCTAGATAGGGTATGCTGTACTTGTCACACTCCTGAAGTTACTACTGCCAACTTACTCAATTTCTTGGGCTATTCCACTGATCATGCAATGCCCACACCTCCACAGAAGCTTAGTGGGGTGAATAAAATGGTACAACTATGCTGCACTCTTATATTCAACTCTTCTGCTTTCAGGTTCCTATCACACAGTATGTAGAATATGCCATAATATAATCACTTACCAACTACCTGTAAAATAGATGTTCCATGAGCCTCAGAAGGGGTGACAATAACAGAACACTTATATATTCCCGCATCCTTAAACTGTATCTGCGGAAGAGAGAGTGCAGCATTTCCTCTTTTCAGGTAACTGTCAGACATGCTGGCTCCTTTTCTAAAGGGAATATGCTCTCCAGTATGAAATATGAATATTTTTGTTTCAGTGTCTGCATTGTCTGTCTTATAGTACCAGGTAACTCCCACCTTCTTGATATCCAGTTCCGGTGTATCATACCCAGAGATGTTGCATGATACGAAGATATTATCATTCAGTGACACTATCAACGGTTCACTTTTCATAAGCACTTGAAGATTTTCTTCAAAATAGAAAATGTTTATTTGGAGCAATACATCCAATAAAAGTTCTTTTTAAAGGAGTTATTAATTCAAGGATCATTCAGTATTTTAGTAGCCTGTTTCCTTACCCGCAATTCACCAATTCTTTCTTATAGAATAATTTAAGTTTAGGACCAAAAGGGACCTCAATAGGTCATCTCATCTAGCCCCTCCAGTCAGGGTTAAGGTCACATTTATACTTACGCGCCAGAGATTGATCTTCTGGCATTCAATTTAGCGGGTCTAGTTAAGACTCGCTAAATCGAATGCTGAGGGCACGTCTGATCTGCAAAGGGAAGCTGGTGGGAACATTTGCTCCCATCAACTTTCCACTGTGAAGACGGTGCCAAGCTCGGCTTAAGATATGCCGACTCCAGCTACATTGTTTACATAGCTGGAGTTGCATACCTTAAACCAACCTTCCAGGTGTAGAGTAGACCTGGCCTAAAGAATAAGACCATTCCTGACGGATGTGTATTTGTATAACTTGTTCTTAATCTACAATAACAGACATTCCACTATCTCCCTCGGCAATTTGTTCCTATGTTTAACTACACCAACCGAGTTTTTCCTAATGTACAACCTAAACCTCTTTTGCTGAAGTTTAAGCTCATTGCTTCTTGTCCTATCCTTGGAGGGTAAGAACGATTTGTCATCTTCTTCCTTGTAACAATCTTTATGTACTTTAAAATGTATCATGCGCCCTCATTCTTCTTTTCTTCAGACTAAAACCCAAGTTTTTAAATCATCCCTCTCAAGTCATGTTTTCTAGTACTTTTTTATTGCTCTCTTCTGGACTTCTCCCATTTGTTCACATTTTTCCTGAAATGTAGTTCCCAGAACTGGACCCATTACTCTAGTTGAGGCCTTATCGACATAGCGTAGAGTGGTAGAATTACTACTTGGGACTTGCTTACAACACACCTGCTAATACATTCCAGAATGATGTTCGCTTTTTTTGCAAGTGTTACACTTGTGAACCACTAACCCCCACATCTCTTTCCAAAGTATTCCTTCCTAAGCAGTCCTTTCCTCTTTTGTATAGCGCGATTGATTTTTCCTTCCTAAGTGACGTACTTCGCATTTGTCCTTCTTGAAGTACATCCTGTTTATTTCAAACCACTTCTCCAATTTGTTCTGATAATTTTCAATTTTAGTCATAACTTCCAAAACACTTGCAACCCCTCCCACAAAGTTTATAAGTGTACTCTCCATGTGATTATCTAAATAGTTTATGAAGATACTGAACTGGACCCAGGACCAATCCCTGTGGGATCCCACTCAATATGCCCTGCGAGCTTAACTCTGAAACTTGATAACTACTCTCTAGGGCCTGGTCTACGCTACAGCAGGAGGTTGAAGTAAGATATGCAACTCCAGCTACATTAATTACATAGCTGAAGTCAACGTATCTTGAATCGCATTTCCACACCATTCACACAGTGAGAGGCTGACAAGAGTGAACACTTCCTCTGCTTCCCTTATTCCTTGTGAGGAGCAGCTGTACCTGTGCAGGCTGGAGATGCCCTCAGCATTTGAGTTACGGATCTATACTACACCTGTTCAATCAAACGCCAGAGGATCAAACGCCAGAGGACCTCTGGAGTGTCCATCCGCCAGTAAGTATACATGTGGCCTGGGAGCACTTTTCCAACCAAATATGCACTCATGATTTAGTAGCTCTATCTCAGCTTTATTTGCCTAGTTTATTTATGAGAAGTTCATACAAGATATTATCAAAAGCCTTACAAAGGTCAAGATATACCACATCTATTGCTTCTCTCCATCCACGAGGCTTGTTACCATTTCAAAGAAAGCTATTAGGTTGGTTTGACAAATCCTTGTTATCAGTTAGCACCTTATTATTTTCTAGTTGTTTGCCAACTGATTGCTTTATTATTTATTCCATTATCTTTCTGGGTACTGAAATTAAGCTGACTGATCTGTAGTTCCCCAGGTTGCTCTTCTTCCCCTTTTTACAGACCTGCCTTATAGCTGCCCTCTTGAAAATATTTAACTTGGCAAAGTAATTTTAAACTTGTTCTTTCTAAGGAATGTAAAATCCCATTTAATTGGTTAACCAGGAAATGGCTTAAACGAAGTGGCAGGTGTCCCCTCCCATACCAACCTGTGCCTCACTTCCTCTCCGCCCCCCCCTCCCCACAGCCCCATTTGTGATTTCCTCTCTCCCCACCCCCACCGCAGTCAATGCAGCCCCTGCCTCTGGCAGGCCAGGGCACCCCGCAGGCAGGGGCTGCTCCGCCCCAGCCAAAACAGCCCGTCCCTTGCGGGTCCCCCTCGGGGGATTTGGCTTCTGGCCGGGTTGATGCATTCGCGGCTGGCGCGCCTGTTTACACAGCAAAGGGCCGGGGAACCCCCCAGCCCCGGGCGACACGGAACTTTGACAGGGCGCTGCCCCCCAGGCAAGCGGCACCCGGAGCAAAGCCACCAGCTCCCGCACAGCGACGGGGGTGCCTCGCTCCAAGCCCTCCCGCACGGCCGCACGGAGCCCGAGTCCTGCAGGGCTGGCGCCTCTGCGGGCTCAGGGCGGCGCAGACCCGGGCCCCTTTGCTGGGGGGCACCCGCCGCTCGACCCCCCTCCTGTCCCGGGAGGGAGTCCCGGCCGCCCCCGCTGACCTGCCAGCTGCAGCGCGCCGGCGAGACCCAGCAGCAGCAGGCACCGCGGCCCAGCGCACGCCATGGCCCGCGGGGTCGAGAGTCGCCTTGCCCGCCCCGGGCCTGCCGCGACCCGTTTCGCTTTCGCATTCGCTTTTCCCTGTCCATGGCCCCAAGAAAGCGCGCGGTGCCTGTCTCCTGGGGCGGGGGGGCAGCAGCACGGCTCGGGCTACCCCCGGCTGTCTTGCCTTTGGGGGTGCCCCGCGCAAACACTAGGCAGGGGACAAGTCCTTTTTAAAAACGCGGCCCAAGAGCACCCGCTCCCTCCATCCCTGCCCTAAACACATGGGAAACCTAGGAGCAATGGGCCCCCAAGAGATAGGACGGAATCTGGAAGCCTCTCTGGGAGAGGAAACCATTGTCCAAAATTAGACAAAAAGCAACAAATGGTCTGGTAGCACTTTATAGACCAGTGGTCCCCAACCTTTGAAGGTTGCTGGGCGCCAGGGGGCGGGCCCCCCCATATCAGTGTGCCCGGGGGCGGGGCCACCTCCAAGAGCCGCACGCCCGGGGCCGGTGTCCCCCCCCCCCCAAGCGCCGCGCGCCCGGGGCCAGCGCCCCCCCCAAGTGTCACGCACCCAGGGCCGGTGCCCCCCCCCTCCAAGCGCTGCACGCCCGGGGCCGGAGCTCCCCTCAAGTGCTGCGCGCCCGGGGCCGGTGCCTCCTCCAAGCGCCGCGCGCCCAGAGCGCGGGCGGCCAATTCGCGGCGCTCCTGGGGTCGGCTCCGGCACCATGCGTGCGCCACGTGCCCGGGGCCAGGCCAGCCCCGAGCACTTGGCAGGCAAACACGAATGCCCCCGCAGGCGCCATGGCGCCAGCGGGTACCGTGTTGGGGACCACTGTTATAGACTAACAAAACTAAATACCATCTACGTGGTTTGTTAGTCTATAAAGTGCTTCCAGACCATCTTTTGATTTTTCCTGTACAGACTACCTGGGCTACCCCCTGAAGCTTCAAAAAAGACAGGAGTCAAAAAATGTGGGGGGGGGGGGGGAGGGGAAGGGTAGCATGGAAAAAATAAAAATAATGCACCAATTGCATAAGGCAAGTTAATTGGCAAATAGATGTGTAGTTACCATTGATTTAATAGGAAAAACTTTAAAAACAACAAATAGACCAGTAGCACCTTCAAGACTAACAAAACATGTCTTTTTTTGTTTTGTTAGTCTTTAAGGTGCTACTGGTCTATTTGTTGTTTTTTAAGTTTTTTCTGTTACGGACTAACTCAGCTACCCCCTGAAGATTTATTTAATACTCAGCCAGTTACACTCATCAGCAAAAAACAAAATCTCAGCACACCTTTCCATTACTTTTGAATATTAACAGGCCATAGATTCACCTGGTTTGAGGAACAACTGTAAATCAGACATTTCACCACTGTTGCATAAGATCACCAGCAATAACATGTATGTTTTGGGTAGCATGAGAAAACTCATTCTGAAGAATGGCAGTTTCTCTCTGTTGGATGGAGATATCTGATACCTTGTTTGGGCTGCAGCTTAATCACAGATAACTCACCCAAGTAACTACAAAATTAATCAGGATTTTAAAAATTAATCACAATAATACCAATTGAAATGTAAATTAAATATTTTGATGTTTTTCTATATTTTCAAATATATTGGCTTTTATTATAACAAAATAAAAGTGTACAGTGCTCACTTTATATTATTTTTATTACATGTTTTTGCACTGTAAAAATGGTAAAAGAAATTGTATTTTTCAATTCACCTCATATAAGTATTGTGCAACTTACAAACACAGATTTTTTTCTTTTGTAACTGCACTCAAAAATAAAACAATGTAAAACTTTCTTGTTCAGACAATAACAAAAGATAGCCATGCTTTTTTACATTTACAGGAGATAATGCTGGTGTCTTCTTATTTACAATGGCACGTAAAAGTGAGAAGAGGCAGAGCTCGACAAGTTATAGAAAACCCTACTCACCAGAAAAAAAAAGGACTCGGCACCCCCACCACGTGACCCCCACCGCGCAGATGCGCGCCACCCAGAGAATGGGACAACCAGGATGGCATGTTTACTTCTGTGACAGGGCGGGGCACTTACTTATTTATAACTATTTTGTCAAAAGAACATCTGAAAACTAAAATATTTTATCAAAACACCAAAATATTTAGATTTTGAAATGCCATCATGGTGGCTCCTAGGAGTTGTTGTTCAGGTTGCCTTATTTTCCTATTTTTCCTCTGGCTCACGTTCCCAGCCATACTTCAAGTCTCATTATATGCTGCTGCCATGAGACTACCAAGTACACTGCTTCCCCTCACCAATGGAGTTCAACGCGTGAGCCTTCCCTCTAGAGGAGCATGAGGCACCTGACCTGCAGCTCCCATAATGTACTCTAGAAGCATTTAAAAATGGAAATATCTGACAAATTCCAAAATATTTCACTTCTGAATTTTGGCCAAATACTTCAATTTTATGACAAAAAGTTAGGGTTTTGGTATTTTTTGTCAGCATTTTCTTGTAAAGGGATGGGGAAGGAGAGAGAGATTCCCTGGTCCCAGCTAAGGTGTGAACTTGAGATTTCCACTGCCATCTTCCACTAGTGTATGAAATTTCCTTCCCAACTTTCTTTCAACTCTGTGTCTGGGTTTTGCGCAGATGTTCAGGTCACTTCTTATTTGATCTGAACCATTCTCCTATCCCTTATTGTTATGAGGAGTGACATCCATAGCATTTGTTTGCTGCCTCATAATAAATATCATTCTGGTTAGCAGTTTAAAGCAGAGTTTCTCAAAGTGGTCCGCAAAACCTGTTCACTGGCCACTCCAGTGTGTTTAAAGTGGTTTTGGGGACCACTTTGAGAAACTCTGGTTTAAAGAAACTGAATAGTTGTTCATTGAACTCTAGAAAGTCAGGGATAGAATTTCTGTTTGTTGTCTACCATCTTCACTGAATGCAGATCATCCGAGTTTTTAAATGCTACGTTTCTTCTAGGGGTCCATCTTCAGTATCGGCCTCTCATCTGACTTTGCATTCTTTACCCTGTTCTTCAGCTTTTGAAAGTCATGGAGGAGATTAAATACACCTTCACAATCAGCATTTTCTATTCCTTCGCCAATGGAATTGGTGAATTTTAACTTTTCCCTTAAATCAGGAAACTTGTCATCTGCGGTCCTTCCATATATAAAACAGTGAAGTTTCAAATCCTCACAAGACTTTGGGTTACTTGTAATGCCCTCTGTTTTTACAAACCTGACAAGCCCTTTCCTCTGCAAGCCCTTTGTCTCTTGACTAGAGGGGCTAGGGCCTGAAAAGATATAGTTGTCATGAAACAGGATTACAAATAACTATATAATGATAAGGTCTCAGAAGGACCTTCATTAATCATCTACATTTGCTGTATGTTATGTTTTGATGCTCAAGGTGTAATTTTACATATTCATTTTTTCTCTTCATATATGACTGCTGTCTTTTAAACTTACACAAATAAACAGGGGGGTTAGAGCCCCAAATTTCCCATCTCATGGATGTGCTGTAGTTTGAATCCATCCATGAGGAAGCCTTGTCTGGTCATCCCCCTTCTCTGGTCCTGTGGGCATCTCCAGCTGCCCTGCCAGGGAGCCCCAAATCCCTCCCTGCTACCCTCAAATGGTTTCTCAAGCATGAAGAGGCCCTACACAAAGTATTATTGATCAACATTAATTTTTGTGTCAGTTCTTAATACATAGATTTGATAGCATAATAAGGCACAGCTTCTCCAGCTATGCCCCTTCCAAGCAAAAGAATCCTTGACCCCACAGGGAGACTTTCATGGGCATGGAGGAGGGGATGACTGCCTTCTCTCAATTCTCCCAGTAGGCTTTCCATCCCTGAATCCGTAGAAGAAAAGGGCTATTGCTATGAGATGGGGCTCTGCAGTTTATCTCTGTTCTAGGTATGACACTTGTTTATGGTTTTTTGTAGTACTCATTTACAGTCAGAGTAGGTATTTGTTTATGGCTAGTTGAGAAATGTCTAAAGGGGAAAGCAAATACCATGTTACCTATAATATTAAGCATACATTTGTACTGTGAGTAATTAACATATCAATTGGAAAGCACACTATGTAAATTATATGCATTACAAAACTTGTATCACTCCATGGCATCCTTATCAATATGTTCTCATCCCTGTTAGTCAATACTGCTCTGATTTCATATTCACTCACAGGGCACATCTGTTTTGCAGCAAATAACTTCCTGTTTCATTTATCCCCTTAAACCTTTTAAACAAGCCATTTTTAATAGGATTATTTTGAGAGGTCCTCTTTTCATTTTAGTGATTTAAAAATATAAACAAGCCCTTTCCTCTGCAAAGTTTTGGGATCTGTATTATAAGTTCGGGAAGGTAGCTAACTGGTGCATAGCACAGAGAGCAGAAGGTGCACTAGATTTTTGGAACTGAACTTCCCAAGGTAGTAAATACTACATTCATATTTATATATTGATTCAGATAGGTGTAGGGCCAGATTCTGACACCCTTCTCTCATGTTAAGTAGTGCCTTATCCCACAAGTAGCAATGGGAATACTCAGAGCAAGGGTATGTCTACACTACCCCGCTAGTTCGAACTAGCGGGGTAATGTATGCATACCGCACTTGCTAATGAAGCCCGGGATTTGAATTTCCCGGGCTTCATTAGCATAAGCGGGGAGCCGCCATTTTTAAATCCCCGCTGCTTCGAACCCCGTGTAGCGCGGCTACACGGGGCTCGAACTAGGTAGTTCGGAATAGGCACCCTAGTCCGAACTACCTAGTTCGAGCCCCGTGTAGCCGCGCTACACGGGGTTCGAAGCAGCGGGGATTTAAAAATGGCGGCTCCCCGCTTATGCTAATGAAGCCCGGGAAATTCAAATCCCGGGCTTCATTAGCAAGTGCGGTATGCATACATTACCCCGCTAGTTCGAACTAGCGGGGTAGTGTAGACATACCCCCAGGTACTACTCATTAGGAGAAAGGATGGTAGAGTCTGATTTTTAAGAATTAACCAGTTTAGCTCACCTCTGAGTTTCAAAACAAAGGCTTTCTCTCTACAGGAGTGAGTTGTTGGATGAGTGACCTCATATTTGATCATTCTCTCTAACTGCATTTGAAGTAAATTGTCTTTTACTTGTAGAAATGTGAATTGTTTGTGACTTGGTTTTTATCAGATGACTTTACCCACAGTCAGATCAGGCAGATTTTCTATCATTAGGTGCAAAGTTCAATATGGAAACTTGAGACAGCATCATTAATGTTGGGCAGTGCAGGTGTCACTGTTTGCTCAGAAATGGCAAGAGGCTTGGCTAAGTGGGAGAGAAAGGGTTTCTGTAAAAGGACAGTGAAGTAGAAATTTCTGGAAATTAAACAGGGTGATTATCAAGCAGACTAACAAGCAATAGTCTGCACCTGCTTCCTATATGTCATGAGCCACTAGGCTTGATCCTGCCCAGGGCAAGTGCAGAGTACTGCACGGATTAAACAGCGTACAGGGGGCTCTGATTCTGCATTGTCACCAAAAAACTCTTGTGTGTAAGCAGGGGTAAAGCAGGGAGGGATGTTTGTGACTAAAAGAACGTGAGGACTATGATTAAACCCTTTACTCCTCATGCATTTCCATTCTCAGCCTGTCCCAAAATCTATTCTAGCTTGACAGAAACGGCACCTGCTGTCTTCCAGGAGCAGAAAAGAATCTCCTCCTCCCCTCCCGAAAAGATATCCTGTTGGGATATAGCTAATAATAAAAATGATTATTTAATTTAATTTATATATATATATATATATATATATATATATATATATATATATATATATATATATACATACATACTGGACTTGCCTAGTGCTTTACGTGAACAGATATTAAAGCTCTTTGCCAGGGACGGTTAACATGATTATACTCCTATTATGGATGAGGATGGAGGAGACCTGGAAGAAAGCATTTTAACTTTTAATGTGTTCTAAGGGGTGGAAATGCCAACCCTTCCCTCGCTAGGAGTTCAAATTTCTAGAAAAAGGCAAACTCTCTGGGTTAAATGTAGCCTAGGGTTAACATACACACAGAGCAGAAAATCCACTCATGGAAAAGAGGCAGAAGGCTGAGGTAGCAATAGAGGTTTCTGCTATCCCAAAGGGAGCCAATGTTCCCAAGGAAGGCAGCAAGGTGGAGGCATAACTTGATCTCTGATTCAAGACTTCTCCATAGCAGTGTACACCTCTGGGAGCCAAATAGATAAAATCTCAATTTGCCTGTGCCAGAAAATATAAAATAGGAACATTAATAGCAGCAACAATTTCAGGCCACACCAAAGATGACTTGACTCTGCTCATCATATATATAGTAGCTCAGTGTCTGAGAGTCTGTAACGCTGAAATGCAGGCTGTTCCCTCTGGGTGGCCTGTGCTGCATGGGGAGTGCGGGGCCCAAACGGCCGCTTGCACCGCTTTCTCCCCCATGGTGACCTGGCTGAGCGGCACAGAAGTCAGCAGAGAACAACGGCGGGAGGAGAAGGGGGGCGTGGCGGTGATGTACAGCATGACAGAGGCTCCAGGCCCTGCCCCCTGGCCGTGAACGTCACCGCCCCGCCCCGCCCCCCTTCGCCTCCTGCCGTGGCGCTCGGCTGACTTCTGCGCCGCTCAGCCAGGCCGCCGCGTAGAAGCAAGTGGCGCAAGCAACCATTTGGGCTCCACACCCCTCATGTAGCACAGGGAGTGCGGTGCCCAAATGGCCATTTGGGCTCCATGGTCCCCTGTGTGAGAGGCAGGAGGGGGAGGAGAAGAGAAAGAGAGAGAGACAGAGAGAGGCAGGAGGTAGAGGAGAGCTGAGGGACAGGGGAAGGGGGAGGCAGTATGAGGAGAAGAGAGAGAGATGGAGCGAGGGACCGGAGGCTCAGGAGAGTAGACAGACGTGGAGGAGAGACCTGAAAATCCCATCTTATGATGGGCTATTTGGCTAGCTATAACAGAGTACCTGACGTCTTTGTACTTAATCCTAAAATCAAGTGTCGGTAAAATTGTTACACATACCTGGGAATTTTTATTTCCTCACCCTTTTTTTTAACTGGGTTTTATCAGAGTCCTATGCTTCACTATGAAACCCATATGTCTTCCATAATCCAGAGCAGGGAGGTGTTAATCGAATATCAGACACAGAAAAATCCATTTGCATTAGGGATGTAAAAATCTGTTTAATTGGCTAAATGTTTAAACTTACTGTAATGCTATGGCTCATGGGTTTTAACTAAAGCCTTAGTGAATTCTTCAAAGCCTCTCATCCAGCACACCTGACACTGTTCTGGATCATAACCTGTCACTGGCAAGATAATGTGACAGCTCCCCTCCTCTCAGGGATATGGGGCTCACATACAAGAATGATATAGAACAATCATTTTGTAAACAGTGTTCACCCATAGGTGACACAAGACCAAACACTCATAATTTTCCTGTGATAGTTCATTTGTGAGGCCTGGCCTACCCTAGCCTCCAAGGGAACCTGCGTAACACTTTGAAAAGACAAGCCTGGGAGACTAAGTTCATTGCTCTGCTAGATGCTAAACATCTTGGACTGAACGGAGACATTGAATTCATGACTTACTATGACAATCTGTAACTGATTAACCTCCTCTTTTTGTCCTATGACTGCAAAGGTGTTCAGGGGCCCCTCTACCTTGAATGGCCCCTTACAACACATGCTAAGTGCTTACTCTAAATAGTCAGTTCCCCCTTGTGTCTTGGCTGGGAATACTTTCCCCAGCCCTAAAGGAGAGCTTTAGAGTAGCTGGAAAGCTTGTCTCTCAGCAACTGAGTGGGTCTAATACTGGGGTTCTCAAACTTCATTGCAACATGACCCGCTTCTGACAACAAAAATAACCAAATCCTGAGCCCACCCAAGCCCCATTACCCCAGTTGGGGGAGAGAGGGGGAGGGGAGGAGTCCAAACCCCCATCAGTGCTCTGGGCTGAGGGACCAAAGTTGAATCTCAAGGGCTTTATTTCCTGGCAAGGGGCCTGCAACCTAAGCCCTGCCATCAGGACTGAAACCCTTGGGCTTTGGCCCTGTGGCTTGGTCTTACGCCCGAGCAAATCTAAGCCAGCCCTGGCTACCCCATTCAAAGGGAATCATGACCCATTTGGGTGGCCCAACCCACCATTTGAGAACTGCTGGTCTAATAAGTTGTTTCACCTGCCTTGTCTCTCAAAAGTAATGTAAGCTCTCACCTAGCAGGACCGCTCCTACATGTGGCATTATTTCCTAAGGTTGTATCTTGTTTTTTCCCCCCTTAATCTTCTCTTGGCACTAAGTACAGTAGCGCTTTCTGATTTACTCTTTTAAGTGACGATTGGATATTCAGAGATTGTGTACAACTAACTTGCAGGGGTTGCTGTCATTGTGTTAGATCATATTTGTACTTGTCAGGTACTTTGTTCACCTGTATTTCATCCTAGAAAATATCCAACCAGGATAACTTTTACTTTGGCCTCCCAGCCATCCTTTTGCTTGTTCTGGCTGCCTTGGCTTTCTGCCCTTCTGCAGTGCGTCTCCTGTTAGCAAGGCGGACTTTCCTAGAACTGGGTTCTTTGATGTTTTGTGTAATGAGTCCTCTCCCTTGACTAATAAATTACAAACACAAGCCAAAGATATTGTTACTGCCAGGTTCAGACACCATCCTACACCTTTCTGTGCCTAGTCACTCCAATTCTAATTGGAAGCAAGGCCATTTTTACCAATACAGTGCACAGCCACATGGGATGCTACGAAGTTTTGGGCACTAACGCCTCTAGTTCCATGGTGCCCTAGATAGCTGTGTGCTGCATAAGGGACTGAGCTGGTTCTAGTGGTCAGCCACATCTCCTGGTCACCTGCACCCATCTCTGTGGGTTGGGTAGGGCCTCGGACACCCCACACTTTCTCTACATGTCATAATCCTAGCTGGGGGATGTGGTGCCAGCAGCAGAGGTTGGGCCCAGCGCTACACTTGCTGGCAGGGGGAGGCAGAGCAACCTGGCCACCACCTGCCCTGCTCTGCCGCCTTCCATCCGCATCACTCCACTTCCCACCACCAGTGAGTGCAGAGGGTGTTTCCATGCCTTCCTCTGAGCGCCCTGCTCCAGGCAATGTGCCTGCATAGGGCTCCAACATTCCTAGGAAGAGCCCTGAGTGGAAACCCCAGAGTGGGTGGCCACAGGGCCACATAAAGAGCTTACAGAAAGTTTTGATCTTAGTAAGAGCTAAAATGTTTTCCTTTGCCTCTTCTTGTGATTGCAAATGCAATACCCAGCAAAACCAGCACCCAGGTGTTGCAGGCTCTTGTACAAAGGAACAACCATGCTAGGTTAGACCAAAGGTCCATCTAGCCCAGTATTCTGTCTTCTGACAGTGACCAGATTAATCCTTTAGTTCCTGCCTCATGCCTGGGGCCCTTTTGGTTAGCCCACAAAGAAGATCCATGAAGAAGCATGACACATGACCATCAAGCACATAGCAATGCCAAAGTCACAAGCCTGGAGGAGAAAGAGCCTCACTCAGTTTCCCTCCCTGCCCCATGTGCCCTTTGCCAAGGAAAAGCCAAAGTTGGGGCCCAATCCTTTACCCACCACCTACCTTATGGGACCCTCCCTTACTGGGCTGGAGCCCGCTGCTGAGACACAGGAGCAGGCAGCAGCTCCCCCTGGGGGAGCCCACTCCTGACGCTGTGCTCTGAGGCAGGGCTGGTGGCTCTGCTGGCTTGCGTCGGGGACATGATGGGGCTAAGTGGTTTCCCCTTCATCTTCACTTGTCCCAGTAAGGCAGCACCCCAGGCAGGGGACAGAAGCCAGCTAGAGTTGCCAACTTTCTCACTAGGACGGCATTAACGTCAATGATCCAGTCGGGAACAGTTGGCAACCCTAGAGCCAGCAGCTGGCTGTTATGACAATACCGGGCAGTGACAGGGCTGCAGGCACGGAGCAACCGCCCACAGTTCAGGCCCCTAAGGCAAGGCCTGTGAAAGGTACCAGCCTGGCCCGAGCGCTCTGTGTCTGTGTAGGTATTAATCCCCACTCTTCACCTAGGGAATTGAACCATAAAGACCAGCATGCTCATCTCTGTTCAGAAACGTAGGTGTTGTCATTCAGTGGCTGGTCTGACACAGCAGTAGTTCAGCACATATGCACCAGAGGGTGTCCAAAATAGATTTTTCAGCCTTAACTGTAACTTTTCTAGCAGTTGTGGCTTTACATCAGATTCTCAGCTGTTAGGTCCTTTCTGTTGACTAACTTGCCTCCTTCATCAAGAGAGGCAAATAACGTGCAAGTTATTTCCTTTGACTCCCTTTGTCATCCACTCCACTTTCACAGGCACAATTTCGTAGAAAGGAAACACTAGATATCTTGCTTTCAGTTGTTTCAATTTAATCCAATTAAAATCTAATCTATACAAAGTGTGAGGGGGGCAACCATTTTTTTCTACAAATATTGCACTGGAGGATATGAATTTTTACAACAACCACCAACCTATCCTTTTTCTTTTTCCCCCACACCTCTGTCCCCCAAAATAAAGTAAAATAAAAATATGAAACTCGATGTTTACATCCTTTAGAGTATTGGAATTTGTGCCAAAACCAAGTTGCATTACATTTTCTTTTAATGGCTTTTAAGACATAATAAAACCTAATACGCCTTAAAGTAGTGGTATCTATGACATTTCAATCCCTGGTACATCTTTGAAAAGCTAGAATGAGACACCTTATCGCTTTCTATTTTCTCATTTAGCTCCATTCTTCATTCATACCTATGATCTTGAAATGCTTCTCAGAAATCAGTACCATGGTGATAACATTTTCAGTTGAGATATATGCTTGAAGTAGGTAATACTTTTTAGTCAGCCCCATGCATGAGAGAGCATCCCCAATAAAAATTCAATTCAAGAAACAGCAGAAATTAAAGTAGCAAGCTCCAAGTCAATCAAACATTGTGTTTATGGGCATTGTTTCAGGCTCCCAGCACAACCTCTTTCTAAGCAAAGGATTCCTGGCAGAGTGAGAACTTGGAGCAAAGTATCATTTTATCTTGTTTTTACAAAAAATACTTTAGCGAATTTAGTATGGGAAAACAGCGCCAGACTGACTGCTCTTTAACCCAAGAAAAGGTGCTATATGGGCAGCAGTAGGACAAGCTTTTTCATGTATACCTTACTAATATGCCAAACTCTGACCTGAAGGGTAACTTTTTGAGAGCAAATTCAGTCTCTATGTCCATTCACTCCTTGATCTCTTTGCAAACAGCAAAAAAGGGGCTCATTAAGGTAAATTTTTGTGCAATGTAAACCATTGTCCATTAGCAAGTTAATTAACATCATGAACATTTTAGATCAAGCAGTTTTCAGTAGGTGAGCTTTGACTAGAGCTGGATTTGATTCAACAATTGAGAGAGGGGAAAATGGCCTGTTTCCTGTAAACTTTTATATCTTTTTTTTTTAAAGTCTATTTATGTAAAGAAGGTAAATAGCTAACACTGTATAACAAGAAAACTGATGACGACAGCAGACCCACAGGAGTTGATGGGACCATGTGCACTGCTTTACTGGCAGGTGGGAGCTCACCCTGCTGGCTGGCATAGAGTGATGCAGCTGCAAGATAAAACCATTGAGAGATTTTTGCATGCAGAAAAATGGTGACCCCACAACAAAGCGACAAACAAAAATTTGGGCTCTCCCTGCATCATTGCGTCAAGGGAGTCACAACTGCAGTGGCAGACACAAAGGTACGGAAGCATCTACGTTTAGCACTTAGATACCACTGTGTTTATTTATACCTAGATGATTGAGGGTTGGAAAAAAAAAATTGCTGCACACCTACATAACACCCATCTTTCCAAGACACAAAAATAAGACATTATTATAATCAGATCATCGGATATCCGATCATAACTACATAGATACTGCCCTTCAAATAGGGTTTGACCAGTGGTGTAATATTGGCCATTTACCCTAAACACGAGAAAAATCTAGTTTGAGTGAAGCAGTGATTAAGCTTAGAGCAAGCTGTGGTGGAGTGGGGGTGCTGTCTGCTCTGTGACCCGGGGTCCACCTGCGCTGTGATGTGAGATTCTCACTGACTCTCCCAAATGTGTATTAACCTAGACACCCAGGCTCAGCCTCCCAGGGAGGGAGACAAAGGGAGGAAGGCGGAGACCAACACCTGGCTGGGGGGCAGGGCTGGAAGAGAGTTTTAGTTTCTGTCTGGAATTATGGAGAAAGCAGCCTAAACTAGGGGGCTGAGATTTAGGAGCCCAGTCTCCCCCATCTCAAGGGGGGTTGAGGCATCTTAGGCCTGGCCCTGTAACTGGATTACATCTATGATGTGCTGTATCCTGGAGAAGGAATAAACTCCCTCTATTCTACTGGCTGGTGGAGTCTGTTTGTGCCACTACAGGGGTGCAGGAGTCGGAGGAACCCCGACGCGCCATCACATATGCGTCTCCAGGGTGCAGGTATGAACTGTGGCAAATCTCATTTTAATGCTCATGTAAAAAGAGGTCTGTATTTCATTGTACCCAATATACTGATTTGGTGAGGACTGTAAACAACTATGATGGCAAAGACTTAACAAAGAGGACCTATTATTACTTGTATTACAGTTGTGCCGAGGGCCCTCAGACAAGGATTACAGTGCCTTCATTTTGGGTGTTATGCGAACTTACGACTGGATCTCTCGTCTAGAATAAAATCCATGTGGAGGAGGGAATAAACCTTTTCAAGTTTCTCCTTGTCAATCCTTTTTGAACAGTTTGGTTGAACTACACCTTCGAAGAATCAGCTTACCCACCCAATGCCAGGATCGTCCATTGAAGAAGGTCCTGTGCTAAATCTAGGGTCCCAGTGCCCTTTCCTTGTGTCCTGCCCTGCTACTGTGACTCTATTGGATCTGGTTACAACTGCCCAGGCCT
Organism: Pelodiscus sinensis; assembly: GCF_052426305.1. Lineage (NCBI taxonomy): Eukaryota > Metazoa > Chordata > Testudines > Trionychidae > Pelodiscus > Pelodiscus sinensis. Next base: position 112,647,970 of record NC_143056.1, on the reverse strand, counting down.
CTTTTATGGGTGGATTCCTAGCAAGAGGTTGGAACTGCAGAAATGTAATTCAGTTCCTGATTTTATTATTATTATTATTATTATTGGTCCAAACTGCCGTAAAAGTAACAAAGAAAGACCAAAGACCTTAATGGATTGATTTGATGAAAGGTTTAAAATGATCTATATCTTGAGCAAACTATGCAGAGATGAGGAGAGGGGAGAAAGCTACCACTGCTAGAACAGTGTCACTGACCAGGAGAAAAGGATATGTGGCCTAAAAACAACTAAGGTGAAATGGAGGGGGGAAAAATCAAAACTGATCATTAGGAAAATTATCCTGACAAGCAAGTTCTATTAGGCCATGTGGAATTGTTTCCCATGGAAAGACATAAGTTATTTAAAACTAAATTGGAGAGGAGGAATATGGTCCATCCTGCAGGAAGAAATCTGCATTAGCAGAGGGGTAGAGGATATCTAATCTCTAATGCTACTAAACAAATGTCTGAAAGTTCTTCTGTGGAAAAACTGCTTCAACTGCTTTGCGCATCTTTCCTTCTCTAGTTAGTATGGCACATGCTAGCATGGATCTCTCTAGAACAGAGACTGACTTTGTTTTATTTAAAAGCTGACCCTTTCCACATCGTCACATTGTTGGCAGGTAGCTATAGAACGGGAAGGAAATCTGAATGACCCTGATTAGAGGAAGGGATGTGCTGATGTCTAAAATCAGCGCTAGCTTTCTACAAGGAGAAAATAACATTGATGTTAAAGAGACTGAGTGTGGGCTTTATGATGCTTCCTTTAGGTCTGAAATACACATTGGATCTTTTTCCACATCTTAGCAAAATTCACAGGTAAAACAAATAATTTCTTGTAAAAGCTTGGATTAGTACCAAACAGGCTTCAAGCTAATACCAAAAATATACAGTCATGACATGTGCCTGTTCAGGAAATTTCATAAAATGATACTGGTTATTGTAAAACCAATGAGCACTAACTTTGTGAAACCACTGAGACTCTTAGCAGTCAATGTCATGTCTGGAAAAAGTTTTGAAACATACTGTGGGTTTTGAAAGGAAGATTTTACCACAAGAGGTAGGATAATTTGCTCACACACACAAAAAGACAGAGTCCTTTTCTACTTCTCACAATATTTTTTTTCCATCAACCAAAAAACCCCCCCATTTTAATAGCTTGCAAAATGCTTAGAGCCTCTAGATGATAATGAAAGAAAGAAGGATGAGAATAAGGACTTAATAGCCAGTCTGCAGGATGAGCACCCAGCTACTACACTGTTCATCTTAACAATGAGGAAGGTTCAAATCAATGCCCCTTAAGTACAGTATTCTGTCTGAAGGCTTATAGTGAAGTTCATAGGTATCTGTAAACATGAGATGCATTCACTGTTCCAGAAGTCTTTGCTGCAGATTTCTAAAAGTACAGATTTCCTGAATGTTAATCAAAGCAGCTTTTGTTTTTATTTGGTCTCAAAGGAGAAGAGGGTTAGCATTATTGGAAACTGTAGACCTCATTTCATGGAACTAAATTCTGCTGTTGGAAAGTGTTTTGGTATGAGATAGGATTTAGCTGGATCTCTAGTCCAGTTCCTTACTTCTTCAGAAAGCAAGTTTCTGATTAATGCCTAATAACGATTGGTAATAAGGACTTCTATGCTCCAGGTACTGAGCTGTTGGAAATTTGCTCAAAGAAAATGGAGAGATGCTGCCTTTTTGTTACTACTTCCATTCCTCCCATGCATCCTTCCTGCTCGCTTTTTAGCCTGTAGAATCTCCTTATCATCTTTTGTACTGATGTATTGAAGATTAAATTCATCTCATTTAAACATCAGTTGAATTTGAATTGTAAAGCTGTAACATTCCCAATGACTTAACTAGCAAGTGAAGAAAGTGGGCAGTTCATATTTCACTCTGATTCTAAGTCCCCCATCCCACCCCCCAAAATAATAAAGGTGGTATAAAGTTGAGGCACAAGTGGTTAAGGGTGAATTTGAACGTGATCACTTCCAGCGGCTGCTTCTTGAACTGGTATGTGTCCTGGCGGTAAAGGCTGATCACCTGCAAGATGGTTTTGTGCATTTCCAACTGGGTGTTCTCCAGCTGTAAAACAAAAATAAGGAACTGTGTCAATTTCTTAAATAAACTGATCCCAAACTAGCAAAACCTCTAAAAGAAAATAAGATTCCAGTGTAGGTATTCCTGCAATGTGTTTACTGTAAATAAACTATTTAGATATTGATGTGTGATTATTAGGTTTCATAACAGTACAAGTTGAACCTCTCTGGTCTGGGACTCTCTGGTCCAGGAACATCCACGGTTCAGCAGGATCATGGATGTTGTTGGATCAGAGAACCCCTGGACCAGAGACCCCCAGTGTCAGGAAGTGGAGCCAATCTGGCAGCCCATAGCAGGGAAGCCCAGATGGTGGGCCAGGAGCCAGGAAAAGAGCCTGGGGAGAACCCAAGGCTTGAACTTCCCTGGTCCAGCAAACTCCCTTGTTCAAGACCACTCAGGTCCTGAGAGGGCTGTATCAGGGAAATCCAACCTGTATTAACAAGTGTGTTATGGTGCAGCCTAGAAGTTGGTTTATTCTCACTTTTGTTGTTGTTGTTGTTGTTGTCTTTTCCCCTGCTGGCCCAACAATGGGATTGATATGGATTCAGGAGTTAGGTTCATTCATGCCCTCCCCCTCCCACATACCACAAGGATGAATAAATCAGAAGCAGAAAATTTTAAAATGCAAAAGGTAAGGGGAACTTCTACAGCAAACGCAGCCCAATAGAGAGGTTTTTGTTTAAACGATATAGGAAATTTACTATAGAGCTGAGAGATTATATTAGCAAACTCTAAATGTATTAAGCACAGGATTCAGAATCTCCAAAATTGTGTTTTACCTTAATTTAATGTAGGTTAAATCTTCTGTACCTGTACTTAGCAAACCACAGGAATGCCCAGTGCTAGTTACCAAAGGGCACTAATTCTGATCATGGATACCTAACTATATGCACCTTTGTATCTTGCAAAGCTAACGATGATGGATAATTGACAAGGTGGAAGTCACAAATCCGTTCAACTTTCTCTTCACTAGATGGAAATCAGATTTTGTTGAAAAGGTCATTTCTGATGTAGGCATCCACACTGAAATCTTAATGTCTCCAAAGAAATGTCTTGTCACTTGTTTTGACATTTCATAGCATTTGTATGAAATGGAACATGAGCCAGAATAGAAAAATCAGGTTAGAGACTTTGTATAAATATTTTAGTCAGCAGTGCATGATGAAAAATCTAGAAAAAGCAGTATCAGAATGACAGGGATTATCCTGGACATCTCAGAGGACTGGCGAGATCCCAGTGGACTCATGAAGATCAAACATAACTACCTTCATGAAGAGAAATAAAAGAGGACTTGAGAAATTACAGACCAGGGAGGATATTGGAACAAACTATTAAGCAATCAATTTCTAAGTAACTAGAGGAAAATAGGGTTATAAGGAAAAGCCAACATGGATTTGTCACGAACAAATCATGCTGAACCAATCCCATTTCCTCCTTTCATAGGGTTGCTGGCACAGCGGATGTGGGAGAACTGTAGATGATGTATGTCTTGATTTTAGTAAGGCTTTGACAGATTGTCACATGCTTTTCTCATAAGAAAACTAGGGAAATGCTGTTGTCTGGAAAAAATACTATAAGGGAGGTGCAAAACTGATTGAAAGACTCAGAGTATTATCAGTGAATCACAGTCTAATTGGGAGAATGTACCTAGTGGAGGTCCCACAGAAGTCTGTCTGTCCTGGATATATTCATTTAATTACTAGGAGAGTAAGCTTATAAAATGCAAAATCCCACCCACCCTGGGAGTGACCAGCCAATCAACACAGGGTAAGAGACTTCTGAAGGTAGGGAGAGGGTGGGGGTTCTTGAGTGGACTAACGGATATGAAACCGAGCTGGGAAGGGTTGCAAGTACTTCGGAGGATAGGATTAGAATTCAAAAGGACCTTGACAAATTGGAGAATTGATCTGTAATCAACAAGACGAAATTCAATAAAGACAAATGTAAAATACTTGGGAAGACAAAATCAAATACACACCTATAAAATGGGAAATAATTGGCTATTTGGAAGTACCACTGAAAACCATTTGGGTGTTGCAATAGATCACAAACTAAATGATCCCACAATGTAATAGTTATGAAAAAAAAATCTCATTGTGGGGTGTATGAACATAAGTGTCATGTCATATGTATGGGAGGTAACTGCTGATTTACGCAGCACTGGTGAGGCCTCAGCTGGAATACTACGTATAGTTCTGAGTGCCACAATTTAGGAAAGATGTGGCCAGTTGGGAGTCCAGAGGAAACCCCCCCCGCCCCCCAAACAAAAACAAAAACAAAACAAAACAAAAAACCCAGGTGTAGAAAGCCTGACCTGTAGGGGAAAAAAATTGGGCATGTTTAGTCTGGAGAATAAAAGACTGAGTGGGGGCCTACTAGCAATCTTGAAATACGTTAAGGTTGATGCCAAGAGGATAGTGAACAGCTGTCCTCCACATGCACTGAATAGGTAGGCCAATAATTAATTGGCTTAATATGCAGCATGGAAGATTTAGGTTCCATTTTAGGAAAATCTTTGTAATGGTAATTACTGATAAGCACTGGAATATGTTTCCAAAGGAGGTTGCAGAAAAATCCCCATCTTTGGAGAATCATAACAATCTGGAGTTGCAGTGAAAAAAATGTTAGCTCATTCAGTTCATCTCCCTATCAATACAGGATTAAAGGGGTCACTGTTAAGTTTCTGTCTCGGGAAGGGGATTTAAAACTAAGATATGAAGATGGGGTCTTGTCAGTGTCTTCAATAGTATAAAAATTTCCCTACACGACTTTTTTTCCCCTCTGTGTGGTTATGAAACTTACTATTTCCTTAAGATTTCTTTTAAAATTAAATTGTTGCAGCAAGTGTTTTTTTTTAAATAGCCACAGTGTCTATTGAATGATCTGCTTGCAAATAAATTAGTGCATGTGTGTAGACACACAAAATAAACCATAATTGGGACTCGTGTGTTTTGAAGTAACTCCTTGCTGTGGCACTCCATTTTCACAAGGAAGAATACTAAGTGTATATCTACACAAAGATAAATTATCTGTGTCACGGCCATGGTTGGCCCAGCTGCAGCTAGCCTGGCTCAACTGACTTGGGCTCATGGAGCTTGGGATGTGGAGCTAAAAATTGCTGTGGGTGTGAGCTTGCAGGGTCTCAGAGCTAGGGCTCCAGCCCAGGCCCAAACATTTACACAGCATTTTTTTTTCAGCCCCACACCCAGAGTCCTGAAAGCTCAAATCAGCTGTCCTGGGATAGCTGTGGGAGGTATTATTTTTATCTCTGTATAGATGTACCCTAAGGGTACACCTACATTTCAGCCACTATAACCAAACAACAATGCTGTTGCAGCAGTGGGGCTGCAGTGCAATAGTGAACACACTCTCTACATGAACCAAAGAAAATTTTATGCAGGTTGCACTTCCTGGTCCAGCACTCTCGGGACTGGTCACCAGGGAATTTGCCAGACCAGGGGAGGTCAATGCTGGCTGCAGCTGTCCTAGCTGGGAGGCTCCACTCCAGCAGCAGTGCAGGGGGAGGGTAGGTGGGCAGTACTGATGGAGTAGGGATGCGGGTGGGGCTTGGGGGAAGAGCAGAGCCCAGTGGCTGGGGACTGGGAGTGCAGCCCCACAGCTGGTGGTGGAACCCCACAGCCGCCAGGCTGAGATCCTGGTACCTGGTGGCTAGTCATGGGGCTCCATTCCAGGTCCGTGGCCTCAGTGCTCCACAGCCTCCCCGTCTCTTCCTCAATCCCTGCTTCTTCCCTGAGGTTGAATGGGGCAAATCAGCTATATGGAAGTGCTGGGTGGGTGGAGGAGGAGTTGCTAAGCAGAGGGCTCCTGGATTTTCCCTGTGAGTGCTTGAGCCACAGAGCACCTATGGATGCTGGATTTGCTAGATGAGGAAAGTCCAAATTCTAGAGGTTCAACCTGTATTAAACTCATTAATCCACCTCAAACAGGTGGCAGCTTGGCTGACAGAAAAATTCTTTTGTCAACCTAGCTGTATCCACAGGGGAGAGAGAGGTCATCCTCACTAGAAAGTGCAACATAGTTGGGCTCTAATTTTTACATGTAGCCCTGGCCTAAGAGAATTAATCTATGTCCTCACACCAAAAAACCAAAACCAACCCCTTAAACAGGTTTTTGGTAAGTGATCTTATGACATCTTTATAAGGCCTACTAGGTCTTGAACCCAGGAATAGGAAGCTGACAGGCAGCACTCTGTTGCCACTAAGCAGCAATAAGTGGCTTGAATTCCACTGCCCATGACCCACGGTGGATACAGTCTAGGGATGTAGAATCTCATTTAAAGTGTTAACTGGTTAAACTGCATGTTTAACCAGATAACCTGCCCATCATGCCACGAGTGGGAGGGTGCTCCACTTGGGCTGGGCAGCAATTAACCGGTTACCCCAGTAAGCATGTCAGTAAGGCAATAATTATCAGTTGACCGTTTGACCCTTTATCCCTAATACAATCCAGAGGAAGCTCTACATCAAGGAGTCTGACAATCAGCAGCTGCATGGCTCCCCACCCTTTATATAGTCCATGAATTGCCCAGGTAACAGTGTGGATCTCACGTAGTTGGATCTCATTTAGTTTCTGCTCCCTTTCTTTGACCCTAGCTTGATTTACACTTCGCCTCCTGACTTGGACTCTGAAACCTGATTCTGACGCTTGGTATCAATCCTAATGCGGAATTTGATTCTGAACATTGTTGTTCCTCTGACTCCAGCTTGACCCTGTTCTGACCCTTGATCCTGACACTTTTGCCAGCTCTTTCAAATGTCTGATTTGGTAGCAAAAGTCTGCATGGCCTAGTTTATGCAACTTGAATCAATTATTTGTGTACTGGAGCAAAAGCACATGCACGCACGTGCCCCAAAATTGCAAGGATGAGAGCAGTCTATCCAAATTACATTATAAACACACAACAACATGCAGAATTTCTTCTTGGATTATTAGCTGTTTCCACACATTTGTTTCCCTCTGAAACCTTCTGATTATGTGGTTCATCATCATGATTCTTTGGAGATTAGATTAATTTGCCCTTCTGAAATGTCACCTTAACAAGGGTAAAGTGAACCTTTGATCCATAAACAAACACCAACAGCCAATTTTTGAAAATGGGAACTCCTGAGTGAACTTTACTCCTAAACGTGTCCACTATCTCCTCACCTTCCCTTGAATAACATCAGTTATCATAAATGACTGGAAACCTTAGGGATGTGATCAGATTTCTTTTTCTCTCTGCTTTCCTTTTGCTGAAGTCAAGGATATGGCAAATTAATTGCACTAGCTACATGGTTTTCACCAAAATTATCTTGATTAACTAATACCGGGGACACACAGTCCAGTAAGCATTTAAAATATTTGTAATTGATTTTTGAAGGAAATCTGTTTTATGCCAAAACACACACAGAACTTGGTATAAGTGGTTTGTACTTACTCTAATAACGGTGTCAGCATCAGCATCTCTAATTGCCTAATTGCCAGCAGCATCTCTGACTAAACCCTCGAGTTTCACTGGATTGTGGAGATAAAATTGTACACTTTCTGCATGTTTGAGATGTTTTAATCAGTTAAACTAGGTTACACAAATTCCAATGAAGTCAGGGACATTATTCTAAATTTCCTTAGATGTTCAGAAACACCACTTTTTATCTTTCTTAACCCTACTTTCCATTTTGTCTGTGCTCTGCTAGTTTCTCCTCCTACTATATACAGTATTTTATCAGGGTGAATGAGAATTCCATGTTAATGGAACAAACATTCCTAATTTTATGGATAATCATAAGTAACAGTGAACAGAACTCTACAGAGAATATTGTGCATGGAAACAGTGATAAGTGACATTTCATCTTCAATTACAGTTACTGTTCACTTATGAGTCAACAGTGTGATGCTGCTGCAAAAAAAGCAAATATGATTCTAGGTTGTATCAACAGGTGTGTTGTAAGCAAAACTCGTGAAGTCATTCTGCCGCTCTACTCTGCACTAGTTAGGCCTCAGCTGGAGTACTGTGTCCAGTTCTGGGTGCCACATTTCAAGAAAGATGTGGAGAAATTGGAAAGGGTACAGAGAAGAGCGACAAGAATGATTAAAGGTCTAGAGAACATGACCTATGAAGCCAGGCTTCATGAACTGGGCTTGTTTAGTTTGGAAAAAAGAAGATTAAGGGGGGATATGATAGCGGTTTTCAAATATCTAAAAGGGTGTCACAAGGAGGAAGGAAAAAATTTGTTCCTCTTGGTTTCTGAGGACAGGACAAGGAGTAACGGGCTTAAAGTGCAGCAAGGGAGGTTTAGATTGGACATTAGGAAAAAATTCCTAATTGTCAGGGTGGTCAAATATTGGAATAAATTCCCAAGGGAGGTGGTGGAATCTCCCTCTCTGGAGATATTTAAGAACAGGTTAGATAGACATCTGTCAGGGATGGTGTAGACAGAGCTTTGTCCTGCCTTGAGGGCGGGGAGCTGGACTCGATGACCTCTCGAGGTCCCTTCCAGTCCTATGATTCTATGATTTTCACTTGGTTTGATGTTTGCCCTATTAATGGATAATCACATTGCATAATACAGACCAGGGAGACTTTCACTGGAAAACAAGACGATGAAAAGAGTACTAAGTTGCCACAAAACTCCTTCATTATGGCTATTAGAGATGTGAATGGATAATTGGTTACCCAGTAAGGATCACAGTTACTGGATGATGCTTACCAAGTAAGTTACCCAGTGACCCCCTACTGGGCCCACCTCGCAAGGGGGTAGGACTTCAGAGCCAGCAGCCCCTCACACTGAGGTTGGTAGAGCTACTGGCCCCACCCCATGCTGGAGATTGCTACAGCTGGACAGGAGCAGTCGTCTGCCCAGGATCCTGCTTAATCTGTTAAGTTAAACCTAATGTTTAACTGGTGGTTAACTGATTAAATGGGATTTTACATCTCTAGTGCTATTTGCATAAATTACACAGGAGACATGTTGCTCTACTACTATTTTTCTGTTTATAGGATATGCAAAAAATCAGACTGCTCATTTAGAGTGAATTACATAGAAGAGGAAAAGAGTTTGAGTACTGAGAACCAGGCACTTATGAAAAACATAGTTAACTGTGCCAGCATAAATAGCAAGTGACAGTTAAGAATTCAGTACAGCATGGAATAGTCCTTTGAATTACTTTCCTATATATAGGGTTTTGGCATCTTAAGAGAGTCAGAGATGAGAGAGGACCATTATCTCCAATATATTGTAGGCCCTCCCACAACACCACCTATCCACTAAACCTAACAATCTGTTGTTCCATTCAGAACTTCAGAAATCAAAATGATCCTCAAGTTATGCTTTAATTTTAGTTACTCACTGAATTGAATGGCTTAGCAACTGAACTGCAGCATATTTAAGACTGAACTATAATAATTAAAGCTGGGAGTGAAGACGTTTGAGCATCCTCTGTTAGCCCTGCAGTAGTAGTTAATCAAAGAACAGCTGCTATTCAAAGAGCTGTCAGGACCCAGACCAAGGCTCCTTGGGGCTTGAGATATATGCTACACACTGCATGCGTCATACTGATCTAGTGATGCTCCAATATGGAAGCTAACAAAACCATGTTGATTTCAGTCCCATTCAGGAATAAATGTGTTTGAGGTATGTTGGAAGTGCAAGATACGTTCAAAGCAGAAAACAGAAATCTACTGACAAGTGTTCGTTACCGGTCAGTTTCTCTGCTATGACATGTGCATCAATTTACAACTGGGTTTGTTCTTCTCAATGTGAACAGGAAGCAGTTAGTCATGGGCTGTACTATGTGAAGAACCAACCTGCCATGATCATCCACAATGCCTTACCTGCTATCAGTGTGATTTCCTAAATTACCTGTGTGGCTTGGGAGTCCTCAGGACTTGTGCCCCTAAGTGTTACAGGTGCTTTTAAAAGTCCCACTTTGACTAACTACTTGCTTAAGAGAATTTTCAGAGTTCTTCAACAGAAGGACATGACTCAGGGAAAAGCATGCAACCCATGTGTCAGATTTGGATATATGCTTCTGAAACAGAAAGGTTTTTCCAGCTCTTAAGAAATAGCATAAAACATTAAAAATAAAATTATACCCAAGTGGTTGGCCATGATCTTTTCAAAAGTTAAGTAGACCAACTTTGGCAAAAAAGAGGTGTGATAATAGGAACCTAAAGTTCTAACTTCCTACTAGAAAACAGTGGGACTTATTTGCATAGGAGGGCAGAGCTAAATTGTGTAGCACAATTTCACATACAATCATTGTGGATCTGAAGCCCATTGTCTTTAATGAACCACAGCCTGCACATGCAAATTATATACCATGCACACATGAATAAACACTGCAAATGAGCCTCAAATGCTATTCCCTCCTCTGAGAAGTGTTATAGGGAACGTTTCTTTATTTTACTATTTTCACATTATCTTTTCCAATTTTTCAAACTCTTGCAAATATGAATTTCCAGGTATTAATGACACTCATACCTAAACAAATTTGCCCCTTTTGTATAGTCAGCTATGCCAGTTGACTTTGGTGACAAACCTATTTTTATTCTTTATCTTTCAAGTCCTGCAAAGTCAGGCCAGCCAAGAAAGACTGAGCTGGGTTTTATTCTGGCTTACACATCAGCACTGCTAATTAAATTCAGATTGCTGAATTCTTACATGCGAAAATATGCATGCCAGTTTAATGTTCAGATTCCAAGCTAAGTTTCCATGTCTGGGAATTATGGAGTGGAGGGGGAGATGATACTTTTTTTACTTAGAAAAATGAGTGTTCTGAATTGAAACTGGGACTATATAAACATGCCAATTGCATCATATCATTATGAATTTTTTCAGAAAAATCATACTTTACACTATAAGAATAACTTCAGCAAATTTAAAACAAGATCCTTATGTACAGATACAAAAGCTAGCTAACTGTCATCTATGCTAGATGACTGCTCTATTTTACCTCTGGATCTTTAATATGATAGAGATTTTTTTCAAATCAGTCTATGGGAATCAAGAACCCGTCATTAATTGAATGAATTTTACATTGTTTAAAGTGTCCCTCTCCTGTTGCATATCCCTCAAATAAAAAATCAGAGTTGTATGTTCAAACAAGATCTCTATTTGGTTTGCAGAATAGGGGGAGAGGTGAGAAGGGAGGGGTGGGGGGAGAAAGGCACATGGGCAATACAGGGACCCCTTGTGGAGAGCATAGGGGGGAAAGTCTTACAGCAGGCTTGGCTAAAACTGCCCCCTCAAGGCCTCCCGGATGAACACAACCCCCTGATGTGCTCTCCTGATGGCAGTGGTGTCCAGCAACTTGTAAGCCCTGCCCAGTCACTCAGCCTCTGCCTCCCACTCTGGCAGGAAAGTCTCCCCCTTCCTGTCAAATATGTTGTGGAGCACACAGCAGGCTGCCACCATGTAGGGGCTGTTGTGATTGCTGAGATCCAGGCAGGTAAGGAAACTTCTGAACCTCCCCTTTTAGGTGGCCGAAGGCACACTTAACCACCATGCGGCACCTGCTGAGCATTGAAGTGCTCCTTGGTGAGGTCCAGGCTGCCCATGTAGGGCTTCATCAGCCAGGGGAGCAAGGGGTAGACTGCATTGCACAAGATGCACATGGGCATGTCCATGTCCCTGACTATGATGGTGCGGTCAGGGAAAGAAGTGCCAGACTGCATCTTCTGGAACAGGCTTGTGTTCTGGAATATGTGGGTGTCGTGCGCCTTCCCCAACCACCCAATGTAAATGTCTGTGAGCCGTCCCTTGTGGTCCACTAGGACCTGCAGCACCATGGAGAAGTACCCTTCCTGTTGATATGGTCTGAGGCATGGTGGTTGGGGGCCAGGATGGGGATGTGGGTGCTGTCTATGGCCCTCCCACAGTTGGAGACACCCATAGTGGCAAAGCCATTAACAATGGAATCAACGGTCCCCAGGGTGATGACCCTCTGCAGCAATATGGCGTTGATGGCCTTGACTACTTGCATGAGCATGGCTCTGACCGTAGATTTCCCCAAGCCAAACTGGTCCCCCCCCCCGGTCCCATGAAGCAGTAGCTGTCTAGCACAGCGAACTTCCAGAGGGTGATGACGACGTGCTTCTGCATGGGGATGGCGGGTCTCATGCGGGTGTCCCGTCATCCTAGGGCACAGGCGAGACACTCGCAGAGCTCCAAGAAGTTCCGCATGCAGAAGTTCTGGAGCCACTGCTGGTCATCCCATCACCGCAGGACAATGCAATCCCACCAGTCAGAACTGCTCTCCCTCTGCCAGAAGCAGCATTCCATGGTGTGCAGGAGATAGAGGGTCATTTGCTACATCAGGAGTGCCAGAGCCTAGGTGAAGAGGCCCTCGGATCTGGGCTGGGGATCAGCGTCCTGAAGGAGCACATGGGCAGTGTGGATAAACTGTGCCATGAGCTGCAGCATGAGGCCTGAGAGCCTGGCACTGCTTTACGGCAGCTCCGGCCACTTGTTGTCGGTGCTGTGGCATCCACAAGGGCAACAGGAGCACATAATGTGAGTTTGATGTCCCATGTGGGGCGAGGCAGTGGAGGAAAGGCATGTGAGATGCGGCTGTAGAGAGGAGCCCCTTTAAGGGCGTGTTTGAACTAGCCTCTGCAAGGAGCTACAGGAAGTCTCCACCCTCCTTGTCCCCCTCCTGGGGTGCTTCCGGGGGTTCAAAATGCAATGTAGGCTCCAATCAGTGTGGATGCACTACAGGCTGTCCCCGGGTTACATGGATCCGACTTACATCGGATCCCTACTTACAAAGGGGGTGAGGCAACCCCGCACTAGCTGCTTCCCCCCAGCAGACCAGGGAGATGCGAAGCTAGCGCCCCCCCCCCCCCAGCAGACCAGGGAGACGTGGAGCGGCTTTTCTCAGTAGACACCTCAGCTTGAGAATAAAGGACTGAGGGAAGTGAGGTGTGGGAGAATAAAACTGAGCTCTGGAGAAATGTTTGGCTAGAGTTTCCCCTACAATATGTACCAGTTCCAACTTACATACAAATTCAACTTAAGAACAAACCTACAGTCCCTATCTTGGACGTAACCCAGGGACTGCCTGTATTTCAAAATAATTCTGCGCCATTTAGATGCTGCCTTGTATAGTGGATGTGCTATTTCAAAATAATTATTTTGGGAGTTATTATTTTGAAATTTCCTAGAGTAGGCATGCCCTTCCTGTTCTACCTTCAACAGACATGGAGAACAGTTCCTCTTCATAACAGCCCTTAAAACTATTATTGGGTTCTCTCCTTCAATTTCCCTCCCTCTCTGCCCCTCCCCCCAAATACAAATGCTCAGTTTAAAAAAAAAAATCCACAAAGGTCCAGTTTTCTAAACCTTCTATCATTTTCTTTGTTCTCTGAACTCTCTCTAATTTGTCTGCATCTTAAGGATGTCAAACAGTTAACTGGTAAACTTATTGGTAAGCATGAGGCTTACTGGTACACTTACAGGTTAATCCAGTGGTTCCCAACCTTTTTTATGCTGCAGACCAGCAAACCCACTCTCAAACGTTTGGCAGACCAGTAACATTTTATTTGCACATTTGCATATTCATTATGCAACCAATGTATCTCCCAGATTTCAGGGGACTGGAAGGCCACAACACATGCTCACTTTGAAATGAGGCAAATCCCATCTCTAAAACCACATCATTGAAACGCTGCAAAAATGAACTCCAGCTTTTCCAGGGAGGTTATTAGGCAATCTGATATTTATTAAGTTTAGTGATATTTTAATGATGTACTTTGAGCTCAAGATCATTTTACTTTAAGAAGAAAGTATTGAAGTTTTCTAAAGAAAGCTCAGCAATTTTCCCTGAAATGGGTGTCTGCAGACAAGATATTCTTATAATTTCACCAGAAAGATAAGAGCAGTTAAACCACTTTTGAAATGGGATTTTAGGATTTAAAAGTTTATGTCCATAATGCAATAACATTTACATACGTGGCTGGAATTTCAGTTCTTCAGCTGGTCCTGATAAAGGACTTCCTTGCTGTAGCCTCTTCTGTTCCATCTGTTGTACAACCTGATTCAGGTGGGGAGAATAAAAAACAAGGAGGGGTCTGAGAACTCACTGGCATCAGCTTTACCTTCCATAAGTCAATGCTCTTTATATATTAGGGCTGTCAATTGACCTGCGTTAACACCTGCGATTAACTCAGGACCGGATTAATGCGTTAAAAAAATTAACACATTAATCACAGGCATTAATGCTGTGCTGCCTCTTTGAAGTGCCAGAGCAGCACTTCAAAGGGGCATTGCACCACAGAGCCGGGGACTCCAGCTGACTCCATTTCAACTGCATGGAGCCCAGGGTTAGCTGAGGACTCCAAAGGGGAGTTGCATGCAATTAATTACAATGAAATTTTTAATCGCTTGACAGCCCTAGTATATATTCTTGTTACATGTGATCTTCACCAGTGGAAAAACTGAGGTCATCTGATGTAATCTAAAATCATAGGTTGTATCTTGCTGTAGGGAAAATGAGTCACATGAAGCCCTCATGGCTCATATGCTGCCCAAAGGGGCAATGACTCCAGAGGTAGTACCTCTTCGCTTTTTTAAAATTCAGAGAAAGGCTTTACAAATGTGAGAAATCCTCCTACTACAATGACAGCACCTGTTGAAGTTCTTGTTTCTGAGCCTGAAGCTGGTCATGCTGTCTCTGTAACTCTTCCTTCTGTTTTTGAAGATCTTCTGCCTTCTTCTTGAGTTCATCTTCCTGCTGCAAAATATGTGATTCAAATTCCTTCAGCTCACTTTCTGAGAAGAGCTGCTGTTGATCCAATGTCTGCAAGAAAATAAGAGAACAAAGAAACTTCACACCAGAATAATGACAATATAACTCACAAAGAGAAATTAGTAATCTTCACAATGCTATGACTACTAGCTGGACTCTAAAATTCACTACTACAGAACATTTTGGCTTGGAACATTTGGAGCATTACTTCTAAAAGTATATGGTAATGTGAAGGAATTCATCACTGCCACTTGTGAGATGGCTTAAATCCTGCTCAAAATTTCAGATGAGGTGGAAAAATTCACCTTGTCTGCTTCTGACTGATTTCCATCCAAGGAAATCCATAGCCAAAATGCTTGTTTTTGGTTTTAAAGGCTTGTGCAAGCCAACAGGCTTTCAGATAATCCATATGAAGGCACAAGACCTATGCAATTTATGTTCTTAAACACCTAGATTATATTTTATTTAGCTAACACCTCTAACCACAGCACACAGGCACATACGAAGGAGGAGGAAAAATGAGAAGTCAGAGACAAACATGCCACTTAGATTCTGATTAGACTGGTCACAGTACAGTATGTTCCATGTGGAACATGCTATTATTACCTCCCAGCTATCTGGCTCCAAAAATTCTTTTTTCTCTGTAGCCCTGAGGAATTCTTGTAAAGTTACTAACCGGTCCTTGTTGACATCAATCTATTTAAAGCAAAAACAAAATATAATCCATTTTGAGCAATACAAGAGACTTTGGGGGAGGGGTTGAATTTACATTTATAAGGTAACAGTCATGTAATTGTATTTTCATGTTAAACCAGACCAATTTCACTTTCAAGTGCAAAACTGCAACTTTTTCACTGATTCTTCCTGACACCTAGTACAAGTTAACAAAATTGGCATAAAAATAGAAATGATCTTATATTTCAAGATTTCTAAACTAAATAATATTCTGCATGTGCTGAGTAATAAAGGAATCAACAAGATACAAATACCTTTTCCTGAGAGAATATTTCACAATTTGTTTTGTTAGTGCAAATTTAGCAAGAATAATACTGGGAGGGCAAAAAGGCCAATTCTCAGGCTGCCTGAAAACATGCTAGAAAATTTCAGTTGGTTTCCAGTCTGCTTTCCTTTCCAAATGTTTGCTTTAGGACAGTCTCTCATTGGAATGTCTCACTAAGACATTAATGTAGGATTAGGTTAAACACAGTGTTATGTTTTTGAGCTGTCCCAACTGCAAGCCAGGATTTGGAACAAATCTATTATCTTGATATCTAGGATTCAGTTCTCTTGGCCTTTCAATTCCAAAAGAAGCTCTCCCTAAAAGCTGACTGAAAACTTGCTGCTAATAACTGCGATCCATCCTAATCTTCCATGTTAGGAGGAAATTAAAGTAGCAGGAAACCAGTTGAATGGCCCCAGAATAACCTCTTCTGGTCCTCCCTCTGACTAATCTAGCACCTCAACTCTTCCCACCTCAACACTCATGGGTAGTGTCTGTAAGAATGAATGTTGGCACTCATCGCTCTCAGATCAGACTCCTTGTGGAAGTGGGGGAAGGGCTGGATACATGTAAGAAGGCACTGACACAATTGCTGTTTGCACATGTAGCTGTTTTGAGAGACCTAACAGGCCGGCTAAGGGAGCAGCCCAGAGGACAGCCCTGTGCTACTCCAGGCCCCAGGATATACAGGAAATATCAGTGGATCCTGGGACATATGTAGAGCTCTCCACGTCTATTCCAAGCACGATTCTTCTGGAACTCCGTATAAGTGAGAATATGGATTTTTCCAAGCAGTTTCAGCCATCTAGCTTCTTTTCTGAGAGAGGACAAGATATTGCCTGGCATTGCAGCATTGTGTACTTTGAATTATTGTATGCCTGTGAAGCAGTACTGTGAAGCAGTAAAATGGGCAACATTTCCCTCTGCTGTACCTGGGCAATCTTGCTGACTTCAATAGGATTGCACAGGTACAACAGAGCAGGATTTGGCCAACTCTGTTAACCTTCAGACCACACCTCATTCATAACATGCTCTCTCATTCTTAGCCTTTCTTCTTCCATTTCCACCATGTCATCCTCTTCATTTTTGGGGTCATATACTTTCTCCAGCTGAAAATACATGAAATAAAAATTAGCTGGAAGAAAGGGCTGCTTATTCAGAATACAGCCCATTTGAGACTATGTAAAATATTGCTTTAAAAACAAAACTTGGCCAATTTGAACCAGTCCTGATACTGATATGCTTTTGCACTACATTTAGCGGAGGCACTACAGACAGTAAATCCAATGGGAAATGATTGCTTTAGGTAAAGCAACTTATTTTAGCATGATTTTTTAAGCAGAATATGAGACTTTCAATGGCATACAGTGAAGCCTGGTGCTATTTCAAGTGGAGTCCTGTAATGTCTGCTACGTAGGCTTATACTTTAAATTCATAGGGAAATCTAGACGCTGATCCAGTGACTGCCTTAGTGCAGGTGAGGAGCCCAACTGACTTCAATGGACCACCATGTGGGCACAGAGATATGACCATATAAAGTCAATTGCAGGTCCTGGGCATAAATCTGGCGCTGAATCCAGTAGGCATTTAAGTGGTATCTTGTGTGTGTACTGTTGTTCTGAGTTCCTTAATCTGCATTGGCTACCTTTAATTTTGGGACGGATTTTTCAGGTTATGACTTTAATTTACAAAGCAGTAAGTGTTGGCACATACCCATCTAAAGACTATCTCCCTGTGCCATACTGGAACCCTACTGGTATGACAGAGGAGGCTACAGGCAAGGTGCTTTCTGTGAGGGCTCTGCACTTTCAAATTCGGTTCAGAATAAACGGAATTTGTTAACTCTGAGGTTATGTTATCAGGCCCATGTCTTCTAACTGGCTCATGGTAGGGACACAAATGGCTTTTTTTTAATTAAGCAGTTTAAAATGTCTTGTTCTGAGACAAGACATGCTGAAAAACCAAAAGTCTATTTATTCTACTTGAACTCAGCATGATGGCGCTCCTCACAGTAGTGTCTATCACCGATGTATATATCCTCACATCCTGTAGACAAGTAGCAACATCCCCTATTTTCACAGAAGAGGGAGTAAGGCCCAGGTCCTCAAACTTACTTAGGTACCAAACTTCCTTTGAAATCGATGGCAGTCAAGCACCTAAATACTTTTGAGAATTTTCTGGACCTAAGTGACTTTATCCCAAATCACAAAAGAGAATCTGTGGCAGAGCAAGATATTTGAACTGCCTTCTACCTTAATCACTAACCCTTTGTTTCTCTCACTCAATGGTGTATTGAATAATTTTAATGTGTCGAGGTCACTCAGACCTGGAGATGAATGTTCTTGTTCATAGTCTAAATCAAAATAAAATAAATAAGGCTATGTCTGCATGGCAGTGCTATTTTGGGATACTGGAGGTATCCTGAAATAGCTATTCCGTGTCTTTTGAGCGCACCCATTATTTCGAAATATAACGGGCTTGCTATTCGACGTCCCTGTAAACCTCATTCCATGAGGAGTAAGGGACGTTTCAGAATAGTGATTTATTTCAAAATAAGTGAAATAATATTGAAATAAGATATGCAATTTGAGCTATGCAAATTGCTTATCTTATTTCAAGCTGTGGTGCAGTGTAGACGCACCCTAAATGTCCATTTAGAAAGACAGGGAAAGCATCAACGCATTGAATGATCTGAAATAGTCTCCTTTTTACCTCTTTAGTAAACAGGGCCTCTAATTCTTGCTCATCCAAGAAGCCATCATTATTGACATCTATAAAAGTATAAGAGTTGATAATGTAAATACAGAAAATTATGAATAAAGTAGTTCACAGTGGGTCAAATAAGCAGATGCCAGCATAGAGTCTAGAATGGATTAACCTCTGTACCTAATAAAATGTTGGGTACAGAATATGACTTGGAGATTATTCCACTTAACATTAAATCAGGCTGGGGTTGATCTGCACTAGATTTCTGGCGACTAAAACATCTAAAATTAAAAGAAACTGATACTAACAGGTCATAATGAGGCTACTCTAGGCCCCGTGTCTTTTGTGGGATTTATTATTTTCAAATTTCACGTAGAAGTCCAAAAATTGGTATTCTCAAGACTTTCTTATTCTATACACTATAATCTCTTTGCAATGTTCCTTAGTGTGCTTTAACACAGTACGTTTCAAAACAGAGCTATGCTAAAGTGTATGTGGGAACCTTTACAGGAATCTGTGTAGATCCTGACTGTGCACAGCAGTCTTCACTCCTGCTCTGTGTAAACAGACCCTTAGCTACAAGTAATAAGTTCTAGTGATTTCCTAGAGTCTTTTGGATAAACACAGATTTAATTTTGGGGGCAGTTTGTGTGGTGTTGGTGTTCATTGGTTAAAACATAAAATAAGGATACCCAGGCTATTCTCTCACTAAGATATTGCTCAACATGAGAAAAGGTAGCTGAATCTGGAGAAGTTTGGCTAACTGTATGGAAGCTTTTCCAAGCAAATTCTAGAGTTCTGTTGGTGAATATAACAATATTCCATTGGACCCAGTTTAGAATGAGCTTGGAAAGGCATGCAAAAAGGAAATGTACAAAATATTTAACTGTGGATCAGTAACTCATGCTTCAGGCTGTGATGGTAGTCACGGGGGTCACAGTAGTCCAGGATTCTGTACTTCACCAGACATCTGTAACTTCTTCAACTGCAGCTGTCAGCAGCTGGGGCTGGAGATGGGACTGTGGCCCACTGCTCTGCAACTAGGGCTGCATGGCTGGAACCAGGACCCAGCAGGCCATGCCCTGCAACTTAGGGATGGGGGAGAAGAGGTGTGTTCAGACTGTACACCCTTGTCCAACAGCTGTGGCCAGCTCAGGAATGGAGGCTGTGTGTTCCCTGTGACTGCGTCACTCATTGTGTCCCAATCTCACAGCTCCCACCAGGGGCTGAAATGGGGACCAGTCATGTGCCCCAGCCTGCAGTTTTGCTGGGACCTACAGCCAGGCCCATGCACCCCACCCCATCAAAGTGTTCCAAGGCCATGTGCTGTGCTCCCACAATTGCAGCTGGAGTTTGGTAGGACTGCAGCCAGGGCTGTGCGCCCCGTCTCCCAACTTCAGAGCCAGGGTTGCGTATCACCTCTGGCTGTGCCCCTGGGTGCATCCCAGCCCTTCAGCTTGTGCTGGGGTCTGCAGCTGGGGCCACACACTCCTGCCTGGTGGCTGCAACAGATATTGAAATCCTTAGGATTTCTCAGAGCTGCGGTCTGGTCTTGACAGGGCTGGATCCAGACCTTGCCACATCGGTGGTGGGAGATCTGCCTGTCTGTCCCCCCTAGGAGACTCCATTCCTTATGTATTCCCTTGTATATTAAAAATGTACACACTTGGACTGAAGTGGAGATGAACGTAGGAGATAGCTGTGTAGAGAGTCTCTGGGTTAAGCTAAAAGGGGTAAAAAACGAGGGTGATATCATCCTAGGAGTCTACTACAGGCCACCTAGCCAGGTGGAAGAGGTGGATGAGGCCTTTTTTAAACAATTAACAAAACTATCCAAAGCTCAAGATTTGGTGGTGATGGGGGACTTCAACTATCCAGACATATGTTGGGAAACTAACACAGTGGGGCACAGGCTATCCAATAAGTTTCTGGACTGCATTGGAGACAACTTTCTGTTTCAGAAGGTTGAAAAAGCTACCAGAGGAGAAGCTGTTCTGGATTTGGTTTTAACAAATAGGGAGGAACTAGTTGAGAACTTGAAAGTGGAAGACAGTATAGGGGACAGTGATCATGAAATAATAGAGTTCATGATCTTAAGGAAAGGTAGAAGGGAGACCAGCACAACTGAGGTAATGGATTTCAGGAAGGCAGATTTTGATAAGCTCAGAGAACTTGTAGGTAAGGTCCCATGGGAAGCAAGACTGAAGGGAAGAACAACTGCGAAATTGACTTAGCCGCAGAGCGGCTGTTCTCCGATCCCCGGTCTCCCTGATTCACCGGAGGGAGAGGGACCGCTGGCAGGGAGCGGGCAGGGGAGGCTTTTTAGTTAGTTTAGAGCAGTGGGCACACTTGCTTGGGACATGAGACTCCCCCAAGCAACGAAAACAGAGAGTATGCCCATCAGAAGCAGGCATTGCCTCCTTACATTGTCCGCACCGCTTAAAGCCGGGTGATCCGGACATGGCAGTGAAACTGACCAGGAAAGCGCTTCAGCGCGCAACTGACTAAAGCTCTTCTGTTTCCTTTTTAACTAACTAAACAAAGACTAATAACTAACTAACTAACTAACAGTAAAGGTCAAACTATTTACAGACTAGTGGTTTTTTTTTTTTTTTTTCCAGAGAAAAAGGCAAGCGACCGAAGAGAGATCGCAGTTTCCGTCAGCAACCGAGGACGGTTGAGAGGAACTGGCGGGGGGGCCGAGCCGCGATCGTTGGAAAGGGCGCGAACGACCAGCAGCGCAGGGAGCATGCGCGGCCCGGCCCGGTATGGCTCTGAAATCTTCCGATCAGTGGCGCCGGGACGGACCCGACACCTAGAGTGGAGCACCCACGGGGCCACTCGAAGAAGAACTTGTAGGTAAGGTCCCATGGGAAGCAAGACTGAAGGGAAAAACAACTGAGGAGAGTTGGAAGTATTTCAAAGGGACGTTGTTAAGGGCCCAAAAGCAAACAATTCCGCTGTGTAGGAAAGATAGAAAATATGGCAAAAGACCAGCTTGGCTTAACAAGGAGATCTTGCATGATCTCAAAATAAAAAAGGAGTCATATAAAAATGGAAACTAGGACAAATAACAAAGGATGAATATAGGCAGGCAACACGGGAATGCAGGGGCAAGATTAGAAAGGCAAAGGCACAAAATGAGATCAAACTAGCTACAGGCATAAAAGGAAACAAGAAGACCTTTTATAAATACATTAAAAGCAAGAGGAAGACCAAGGACAGGGTAGGCCCACTGCTCAGTGAGGAGGGAGAAGCAGTAACAGGAAACTTGGAAATGGCGGAGATGCTCAATGACTTCTTTGTTTCGGTCTTCACCGAGAAGTCTGGAGGTGTGCCTAACATAGTGAATACAAGCAGAGAGAGGGTAAGTTTAGAAGATAGGATACACAAAGAACAAGTTAAAAATCACTTAGGAAAGTTAGATGTCAGCAAGTCACCAGGTCCCGATGAAATGCATCCCAGGATACTCAAGGAGCTGATAGAGGAGGTATCTGAGCCTTTAGCTATGATTTTTGAAAAATCATGGCAGACAGGGGAGAGTCCAGAAGACTGGAAAAGAGCAAATATTGTGCCCATCTATAAAAAGGGGAATAAGAACAACCCAGGAAACTACAGACTGGTCAGTTTAACGTCAGTCCCAGGGAAGATAATGGAGCAGGTAATTAAGGAAATCGTATGCAAACACTTGGAAGGTAATAAAGTGATAGGGAATAGCCAGCATGGGTTTGTGAAGAACAAGTCATGCCATACTAATCTGATAGCTTTCTTTGATAGGATAACGAGCCTTGTGGATAAGGGAGAAGCGGTGGATGTTATATACCTAGACTTTAGTAAGGCATTTGATACGGTCTCGCATGATATTCTTATTGATAAACTAGGCAAATATAACTTAGATAGGGCCACGATAAGGTGGGTGCATAATTGGCTGGATAACCGTAGTCAGAGAGTTGTTGTTAACGGTGCTAAATCCTGCTGGAAAGGGATAACAAGTGGAGTTCCGCAAGGGTCTGTTTTGGGACCCGTACTGTTCAATATATTCATCAATGACGTAGATATTGGGATAGAGAGTACGCTTATTAAGTTTGCAGATGATACCAAACTGGGTGGGGTTGCGACTTCTTTGGAGGATAGGGACATAATTCAAAATGACCGTAGCAAGTTAGAGAAATGGTCAGAGGTAAACAGGATGAGGTTTAATAAAGAGAAATGCAAAGTGCTCCACTTAGGAAGGAACAATCAGTTCCATACATACAAGATGGGAAGCGACTGTCTAGGAAGGAGCATGGCGGAAAGGGATCTAGGGGTCATAGTGGACCACAAGTTGAATATGAGTCAACAGTGTGATGCTGTTGCAAAAAAAGCAAATATGATTCTAGGTTTTATCAACAGGTGTGTTGTAAGCAAAACTCGTGAAGTCATTCTGCCGCTCTACTCTGCACTAGTTAGGCCTCAGCTGGAGTACTGTGTCCAGTTCTGGGCGCCACATTTCAAGAAAGATGTGGAGAAATTGGAAAGGGTACAGAGAAGAGCGACAAGAATGATTAAAGGTTTAGAGAACATGACCTATGAAGCCAGGCTTCATGAACTGGGCTTGTTTAGTTTGGAAAAAAAGAAGATTAAGGGGGGACATGATAGCGGTTTTCAAATATCTAAAAGGGTGTCACAAGGAGGAAGGAGAAAATTTGTTCCTCTTGGTTACTGAGGACAGGACAAGGAGTAATGGGCTTAAAGTGCAGCAGGGGAGGTTTAGATTGGATATCAGGAAAAAATTCCTAACTGTCAGGGTGGTCAAATATTGGAATAAATTGCCAAGGGAGGTGGTGGAATCTCCCTCTCTGGAGATATTTAAGAACTGGTTAGATAGACATCTGTCAGGGATGGTGTAGACGGAGCTTGGTCCTGCCTTGAGGGCGGAGGGCTGGACTCGATGACCTCTCGAGGTCCCTTCCAGTCCTATTATTCTATGATTCTGTGACACTCTATTCCTCCTCCCTACCTAGCTCTGACTCCAGTTATTTTTAGTAAAGTTACAGACAGATCACAGGCTCTGTGAATTTCTGTATTGTCTGTGACTTTTTTAAATTACAAATAACCACAAATCTTAGCCTTATTCATGCTATATGACCATCCATGATACTTTAATGGTTGAGAGACTGTCTAGTCCTGTGGTCCCCAACACGGTGCATGCGCCCGCCAGGTGCTCGGGGCTGGCCTGGCCCCGGGCACATGGCGCGACGCTTGCGGGAAGCGTCGGCCCCGGGTGCGCGGCGCTTGCGGGGGGGGGGGGGAGTGCCGGCAGGGGGAGGGGGAAGCGCCGGCCCCGGGCGCGTGGCTATGGGGGGGGGGCCCGGCCCCGGCCCCGCGGCGCTTGCAGTGGGGAAGGGGGAAGCGCCGGCCCCGGGCGCGCGGCGCTTGCAGTGGGGAAGGGGGAAGCGCCGGCCCCGGGCGCGCGGCGCTTGCAGGGGGGAGGGGGAAGCGCCGGCCCCGGGCGCGCGGCGCTTGCGGGGTGTTTGCGGGGGGCCCCGGCCCCCCGGGCGCATGGCTATGGGGGGGGCCCCGGCCCCGGGCAAGTGGCTATGGGGGGGGGCGCGCCCCCGGGCAAGTGGCTATGGGGGGGGAGCCGCCCCCGGGCGCGCAAGTGTCCCCGCCCTCTGGCGCCCGGCGGGCGAACGGCCACGCCCCCTGGCGCCCGACAACCTCAAAAGGTTGGGGACCACTGGTCTAGTCTAATTCAAATAAATGTTTATATATTATTGTAAATTAGTTGCATCAGAGAACTTGTATGTTTATTTTCAATGGCAAAAGCTGGCTATTTCTGTTCTGGTAAAACTGACCAAAAAGAAGAAGCAATACTGCTCTACTTAGATTCCTAGAGAGAAACAAAATCTCATACTTTTTTGAATGTGAAGCAGGGTGGAATTGCATAGGAATTTAATATACTCCTAAACCAGGATGTTAAAAGGTCAGACATTCAGTTCAGAACTACCTTGCGTCAGCTGGAGCTGGCATGAGTTTCAGCTTATGCATTTTTCCCCCTTGTGAACTATGTCTCAAAACCAAACCTAGTTTTCGCCACTTGTTCAGCCCTTCATTAAACTATTAGCACAATGCCAGGCACATCCAGCTGCACAAGTAAGGACACATAATGCACTTTAGAAATCAGCTGCCGTAGAGCACATTATCCCACCAGACAATGACCGTCATGGTCCTTTAAATAAAACTGCCTCTAATATTTTTGGTTTCTACAGCCAGAACCTGAAATAGTAGCAGAGAGGTATAAACTTTGCCTGTGATCTTAATAGGGTGTTCAATTTTAAGCAGCATTGCAAACCCATAACTTTAATCATTTAGCTGCTTCACCACAGAAGGACCATTACACCATCTCACTCTCATTCAATAAACAGAGTGCCAGTCATCTTACTGTCTCTGGAAAGAGACAGAGAAGTGGGCTTCTTCTCTGAAACCTACTGCCACATATCATTAATACACTCCTGTTGGAGATACTTGAGATTTTTCAAGATTAATATAGTGAATGTTTATATTGTTCCATTTGAGTGTGCAGCAGTTCAATAATACATGTACTCATTGTGGTGCTAATCGCTCTTGCATGAACAGTTTGAACTGGAAAAGACTGCTGATTCGCTCTTCTGTCCTTTGGGTTTCATCCAAATAGCTTGTGTGACCAGACTCTTTCTTGCATGATCCTTTTGCTTGGAAAGAGTTATCTTCTATTGAGAATCACTTGACTTGTATCTTTTAAACTAAATCTAATCTCTTACCATGTAACTTGAAAAACGTCTTTGGATCAAAGTCATTAGGATCCAGCCCATCCGACTCCTCCCACACCTCTTTCAGTTGGTCTTTGCTTCCCTGTAGATTGGTTACAAATAGAAATCATTCAAAGTAAGGGTATGTCATTTTATTGCACTAATTTGGAGTTAAAGTTGCTCAAAAAGGCTTTTCAAAAACCTTCAAAATGGCCCTGTTTTATAGGTCTGATCCAAACGCCACAGAAATCAATGGCAGTCTCTTTCTGTTGTTTTCAGTGTGGTCTAAGTCAGGTTCTACATTGTCACAAGACAGGGGGGTTGAGAGTGCCATGGAGTGGCATGCTCAGCCTCTGGGGAAAAGGAACACCTGGAATCACTCTAAATACAAGTTCTGAACAAGTGAATTTCAATCTTCTTGCCCAGAGGGAAGGGAGCTGTAATATGGGGATTTGCAGGGTAAGCATGAGCGGGGCAAAGTTAATCCTGAATAATCTGTTTTATGTGCTAGCATTTTGCCAGTATATCACATAACTGTGTACCAAACACAGCAAAGATTACAGGCAGTAGAGTGGGATTTTCTAAAGTGCTCAGCATAGGTTTCTCTTTGCTTCCATTGAACATGGTGATAAAAGCCTCACTGATTTCAATGAGAAGCAGAGTTTACGATTTTTTAAAAAATCCTATCCTCAGAGTATTAGTCTCTATTCCCCATTTTAATGCTGATCATTTGTGAATGAACAAGGTGTTATCCAGGCCTATTTTAAGCCTTTGCTCTGTGATTTCTCTTGCAGAGTAAGAAATGTGTCAATACTGTATCCTTACAGGATGATTCACTTTGGGGTGATCGCCATGCTTTTTCTTCATTTCCTCATATTTGGCTTCCTCCTCATGTCTCTTCTCCTCATCCAGTGTTCTTAAATATTCTCTCCTTTCATGTTCCTTCATCATCTCATATTTCTTAAATTCATCATGGCGTGTCTTGTCATAGTTTTCCAGGTCACTTGTAGCCTGCAAGTAAAAACATGCTTATGTTAAGAAGACTGTATTGCTTTAAAGTGTGAATGCCTGGCCATATTTCCATTGCTTTACCAAACACAAAGTAAACTAATTGGGCATCCTCTTTCAACAAAATGCCGTGTAATATCTGTTTCCTCCTCCCCCCACACCTGTTCAGCAAAACCAATCCGTGTCTTCGATGTAATGTTCTTGGAATCCACTGAATTGCATTCTTCACCCATGCATTGGTAAGAGGGGGTAGTAAGGCATCTTTGCTCTTCTGTATAGGCCTTTACACTGGGCCATTACTCTCCATCCCAACAGATGAGCAAAGACTGGAGAATTGGCATAGTTTTGACTCCATTCTCCCTGTGAAGATGCATCCAGCTTAAGGTCAGCACAGTGCACTTCCTCTCAGGAGCTAAGTGGTGGTAGGGGGGCACAGGATATAACACATGGGAAGGAGATTAATTATTTTAACCTAAGGGCTAATGTTGATACAAGAACAAATGGATATAAACTGGCCATTGGCAAGTATAGGCTTGAAATGAGACAGAGCTTTCTAACCATCAGAAGAATGAAGTGCTGGAACAGCTTTCTAAAAGAAGTAATGAGGGGCAAAGACCTAACTTGTTTCTAGGCTGAGCTTGATACATTTATGGAGATGGTATGATGAGACTGCTTATAATGGCAGATGGCCTATCAACAATTGCCAATAGCAAGTAACTCCAATGGCTGAAAATGAGGCACTAGATGGGGAGGGCTCTGAGTTATTACAGATAGTCCTTTCCCAGGTGTCTGGTTGGTAGATCTTGCCCACATGCTCAGGGTCTAAATGATTGCCATATTTAGGGATGGGAAAGCATTCCCCCCAGGTCAGATTGGCCCTCCTCTGTAGCATGGGGGAGGGGTCACTTGCTGGTATGATCTAGAGTAAGTAGTGGATTTCCTGTAACTTGAAGTCTTTATATCAAGATTTAAGGACTTCAGTAACTCAGCCAGAGATTATAGGCCTACTGCAGAAGTGGGTGGGTCAGGTTCTGTGGCCTGTGATGTGCAGGTGGTCAGACTAGATGGTCATAATGGTTCCTTCTGGAAAGTCGTAGACTTTAAGGTCAGATTGTCCATTACCCAGGGTTTATGGCAACTCTGCAATCTAACTCTTAATCTGTAACTATAGCTCACTTTAAATACTATGAGTGAAAATGGATAATATTTGGAGGTTTATGTTGAGGCTCATCTATATTCAGAATTATTTCCTAATACCTATTTAGCTTCATGTTGGACATTTACTCCAGAATGAGTGCTTTATTATGATCCACTTAAAATAGCAAATGCTAGTGTTATCACTGCTGGTGTTTATTCCAGGATACAAATGTCTATGGTTTACCTTGCTGTTTAATGAACAAATATATAAAGTGATGTGTCAGGAATGGTTTAGGTAGTACTAGTCCTGTGATGAGTGCAAGGGACTAGATTAGATGACCTAGAATTTAAAGATACGTGAATTAATGTGAGCTAATTGCTAATTAACTTGAGTTAAAACAAGACCACATGCTAGTCTAGATATACCTTTATGGGGGCTAGTAGTTAATGTAGACTTGCTTATGCTTGAAAACAGTTTGCAGCTGGTTAGTTTTCAGGGTTTTATGTTAATGTATTTAATGGTATTAAAGGAAGTTTGGCAGTCTCATGCTGTCCCCTAAAGGATATTCATATTATGATGCTACCTTTCCAGTTATTTAGAATTCATTTCCAAAATGTCCCATGTTTATCAAAGCAATTAAGAAGAAATTGCCATCTATACCCAATTTTTCACTATTGGAAAAAAGCCAAACTGCAGCTCACTGATGTGTCAGCTGAGCAAGAACCACATATGAGATTGATATTTACTTAATTTCTACCATACCTATTGTTCAGTAAGTGCCCATTAAGCAACTTTTAATATTGATATCTGAAATTGAGTGGTGGTGTGGCATTGCAACTTGCCATACATAGGGTGACCATATTTCCCTATGATGAATACGGGATACCGGGCTGGGGGGGAGGAGGGGGAAGGAGTTGCAGAGCTCCCAAAGGGGAGGAGGTGCTGCTGCTGGTGCTCGGGGCTTAAGTCCTGGTGGGGAGGCAGAAGCCACAAGCACTCAGGGCTTCAGTCCTGCAGCAGGAAGGTGAGGTGGGAAGCCACCAGCGCTCAAGGCTTCAGCCCCACAATGGTGGGAGGGTGCAACTGCTGGCGCTCGGAGCTTCAGCCCTGCAGGGGGCGGGGGTAAGGGGAGATGCTGGCACTCAGGGCTTCAGTGCTGCAGGAGGGAGCTGCCAGCACTTGGGGCCCCAGCAGCTGAAGCTCCGAGTGCTGGTGTCTCCACACCCACTCTGACCCGCTGCAGGGATGTAGTTCATCCCTGCAGCATGCAGGGTGGGGAGGGCAGCCATCGGTACTTGAGGCTTCAGCCGCTGAAGCCCAGAATGCTGGCAGCTACCCCTCTTTCCCTGCCACACTGCAGGGTAAATACAAGACAATGTACCTTTTTTTTTTTTTTTTTTTTTTTTTTAAAGTCGGGATGCCGTGAAGAAGTCTTAAATAAGGGACAGTCCTGGTAAAAATGGAATGGATGGTCACCCTAGCCATACATAAGGCAGGTCCAAAAATCTATATGGCCATTTTGAGAAGGGCAATTGTTATCTCACTTTAAAAAGTCATCATGTGACAAGCTTAAAGTCATTTAGGTATAAAATACAGTTTAAAATAGTCTACAGGCATAATGTGCATCTGTCAAAACTGCACTGAATTTATATGCCCTTGACAAGTCATGTTCTGTTCCCACAGCTGCTCACTTTCACACAAGAATGAGACTGTTTAGAGGATGCTACCTGAAAAATTAACAGCTTTTGTGGCAAACACCTGCCAATGGTATAGAAGTTTTCCAATGTACAATGGACCCAAGTTCCTTAAAAATTAAGATCTGGTTATATTTACATAAAATTGGCATAGATAAAGTAAAAGGATTTGCTTTCACTGCAGAGAAATACACGGTCAATCATAGCAAGTGAACATCTACAATATTATATATGTAACACTTACTGCTTTGATCAACATATCTAAATCTTTTGATTCAAACGTGTCAGGATTGTGGTGGTTGAGATGTTCAAACTGTTTAAGGAGAGCTTGATGGTCTATGCCAGTGTCTGAAAGAACAAGGTAAAAAATGTTTTTAAAACATTATTTTGAACATAAAACATCAAACAAGTTTGAAAGAGTTCTGGAAGTTAAAAGCTTTCAAGCACAAGCTTGTGATATGCGAATATTTGAGGCACCTTGGGGACTGGATAGTTATTTGCAATTGATTAAAGAAAAGCAACATTTCTAGATTAGTGTTACTTAAGGAAGATTGGTGAGGTTCATTGAGCCTCTAGGACAGGGGTGATGAATCTGGCCCTCCACTTAGTTTGATCCATCTGCAGCAAGTCTCTATGGTGCAGGCTGGAACCCCCACCCTGCTGCAAGTATGTAGCATGAGTGCCAGCTCCCGCCACCCTGAGCCTCAGTACTCTCCTTCTAGACAGGATTTGGGGGGGAGGGGGTTGTGCTTCTCATTGGGAGCCAGGTCAGTGAGTGATTTTTCTGTGGGCCAATGGCTCCTAAGCATAAAAAGGTTCCCCTCCTGCTCTAGCAATTTGGACAGCACTCCTTCTACAACATGCAGAAACCAAAGCAGGTTTCACAAGCATTTCAAGCTTCACAATTAAGAGGAGACACTGCACTACTTCTAATTCATGCAAACAACTGGTAAAACAAATAAAGCAGGTGATTCTACAATTGTGATGGACTCAGTTGGAGTGCCAAATTGTTGACCAACATCATCCAGCTAAACTAACTTTATAGAGCTGATTTCTTGATGCCTTATATCAGGGTGGGGAACCTCAGGTCCTAGGGCTCAGGACTCCACCACAGCACTGGGGAGCCTGCTGCCCCACTATGGGCAGAATGTGGGGTGTGTCTTTCTCCTTCTCAGTTAGGGACCATGTCAGTGACAGGATTTGCTTCTCACATGTGTGCGGCCCCCGACTGATTTTTTTCCCCTGTGAGTCAGTGGCCCCTAACCCAAGAAGAGGTCTCCACCCCTGCCTTACACCTTGCAAAGTCACCTATATCGGCCCAAAGTGAATGTGAAACAATACCAAATCAGAATAGTAGCAGTTCAGATTCCTTTTGAACTAACTACAAGGCAGTGTGAAGACAGTCCTGTGTCCAATTAAGAGGCTGCAAACATTTCTCCCTCCCCTCTGTAGAGGCCATTTCCAGTGATATAAAGCATGCAAGTACTGTAACAGCATCAAACACTTCTATGCTGCCAGAGTTTTTCAAATGGTACTATGATTTGTCACTACAACCATACAATACTCTAGACCATTAATACCTTGGACACATCCATTCTGTTAAGACAGATATGACCGTTATGTCCAGTGATTCTAGAAGGCTATTAGGTTTGTTTGTTTTTTTTAAAAATTGGGCATCTTGTCAGAATGGCTTCCCTCCCCCTACTTCTCCCTCCCTTCCCCCGCCCAAGGAAATGTTTGATCTATGTAGGAGACTGCAGGACAAATTTTCCTTCAACTTGTTACCCTTTAGTAAGCTAGTCTTCTCACATCTGTACTATTTTCTTTTTTAAATCATCAAAGGCCAGCAAACTGTGGCCAGTGCATATTTTAACTACCATTCCTCCACTGTCAGATCATAACTTGTTCCTAAATGCATTCTCTGATGAATGACTGTTATAAAGCATTTTTAAAATGCAGAATTAAAATTTAATGTTCCATATCCCTGCTAGTTACAGACAAAAGGTTATTGTTTGATAATTTAAAAATGAAATAGTGTAAAAATACATCTGTTTAGGGACATGTGAGTACCTTATTACTGTAGTACAGGTTGAACCTCTCTAGTCCAGCACACTCTGGTCCAGCAACATCCATGGTCTGGCATGATTTTAGTTAGCCAGATGCACACTTATCTGGGAGTGGCCAAGTTTCTTGTGGTCACGAAGTTTGTTTACAGCCACCATTCCTGGCTCTCAGTGTTCTGTGCTGTTACTTAGCTCTAATTTACGCCTAAATGTCTAAGAGCCCAGTAAGCAGTAGAATTGTTTGGTAATACTGCTAGGCAATATTGACCTACTATAGTTCAGCAAATTCCCTGGTTCTACATAGGGATGTAATAGTGTAGTCAATTAAATGATAAGCAAAAGCTTATAGGTTAATGCTACAGACTACATGCATTTCCCACCCTCTCCTTCCCACTGTAAATTTTTTAGCAGGCTGGCCAGCAGCCTGGCTCAGTACTGACCTGCAACGGGTTCAGGACCTAACTCCGCTGCGGCCCTGTATTTAAAGTTTATTAGGAACCAGGTGGGCAGGCAGCGTGGCTCAGTTGTGGCTCATGCTGGGTCTGGGAGCTCAGATCCCTGCCTAAACAGGGGCTCCTGCCACCCCGCACTGCTGCCCCTTTATCAGAGGCAGCAGCACAGGGTGACAGGCAGCCCGTCCACGACGGGAGCTGGTACAGAGGTAGCAGTACAGAGTGGCAGGGGGCTCCTTGGGAGTGGAGCCCAAGCGCACTGGCTGCTGGCCCTGCCCTCAGGGACTACAGAATAATCGTGTAACTGATAAGAATTAATGAGGTTACTTGACTATTCAATTAATCAATATTTAACATCCCTAGTTCAACACCAGTCAGGTTCGGAGGGTGCTGAACTAGAGAGGTATAACCTGTATAAGCAGCTCACATTTTTATTGTATCTTTCCTCTGAAGTTGGGAAGTACTATCACTCACATTTTACAGCTGGGCAACTGAGGCAGAGAGTAACTCAAGTTATACAGATACTATATATGTAATGGTGATAGCATTGTGACAAACTGCATTCCACATGATGCATAAAGTAATACGTGGATTCTGTATGTACAGCATAGGAATTGGGTAATATCCCATTAAATAATGAGTCGTTAAGAGACCCTGACTTTTTTCCATGTTACAGAAACTATCAAAGCCTTACTAAAGATGCATTGTGTGTATGGAATTAGATTTTGCATATAGTTAATATGCATGATTATGTGAACTCTTATGCCTATGTGGTTCCTTCACACACACACAAAAAAGGCCTGACTACTTCAGATGTGTGCTAATTTATCTTTTCCAGGACCACTGCTAACAAATCTTCAAGCAGCTAAAAACAGACACTACTTTTTCAGGCATACTGTCAGAAAAATATGTCCTTGTATCCACATATACACAACTGTTGAACTCTCTCTAGACTAATCTGATGTGTAGCACAGGAAATATTCTGTTCTGAATGAGAGTTTTAAGGCTCAAGATCTTGTAGGGCTAGACTTGAGAGTAACACGTCTATCCCAAATTAATGCTAAGACCTTTATTAATCCTGGATTTTCCTCACTCTCCCAGGGTATGTCTACACTACCCTCCTAGTTCGAACTAGAAGGGTAATGTAGGCATACCGCACTTGCAAATGAAGCCCGGGATTTGAATTTCCCAGGCTTCATTTGCATAAGCAGGGAGCCGCCATTTTTAAAACCCCGCTGGCTCGAACCCCGTGCAGCGCGGCTACACGGGGCACGAACTAGGTAGATGGAACTAGGAATGAGGAGTAACGGTAGTTCGAACTAGGAAGCCTAGTTCGAACTACCTAGTTCGTGCCCCGTGTAGCCATGCTGCACGGGGTTCGAACCAGCGGGGTTTTAAAAATGGCGGCTCCCCGCTTATGCAAATGAAGCCCGGGAAATTCAAATCCCGGGCTTCATTTGCAAGTGCGGTATGCCTACATTACCCCACTAGTTCGAACTAGCGGGGTAGTGTAGACATACCCCCAGTGACAGCGCAAAGCCCCCAGAAAGATACCCTGACAGGGCATCTCAGGAAATCCCAAGATACTGTAAAGTCAGCATGATTAAGGGTGGCAGAGGAAGGATAGGGAATACCTAAAGGGCCATATGCTCCACTAATTCCCAGCAGGCACAAAGGCTCAGTGCCACAAAGGGATTTTGGCATTGTGAGCATGTAAAGCATGCCAATGCTGAACCTCAAGTCACGGACAACACTGATCCAAAAAGCCTGAGTTGAGCACCTAGAGTCCCTATACAGTAAATGGGGAAAGATAGGCACTTAAAAATGTGGTGGGTTTTGTTTTTAAAGCTAGCATGCAAGGCAGCTCCCCATCTAAACTAGCCAGTTGGAAATACTGATGAGACGGGGTGTATTAAACCAGTCCACTCTTGGAGATAGGCACCTGAATCTAGTTGCAGGAAGGAACCTAGCTCTGTTTGCACTCCCCAGCTGGAAACCCTTCCTTATGCACAGTGGAACAGCTTCAACAGGAGAGACTGAAAGAGCCCACATCAGAATGCCCTGGTTAGCACCCTCAGAGGAGTAGAAGATCCCTATGCAAATCTTCTGTTCACTGCTCCTTTAAGTGGGGGAATTGAAGCCGAGTCTCTCACGTCCCAGGCGAGTGCTCTAGACATAGGGCTAAAAGGTATAAGACCATCACCTCTTCCTCTTCTGACAGTTGTGTGTGGAGTGAGGTGTCTACCTCAGCTGTCTGACTCCAGAAATATTAGTTGCTGGGCCAGAGAGAGCTTGGTGATTAGGATTAGGTGATTTGGCAGGGTAAGAGATCCAGGATGCATCTACACAGCAGGGCTTAATCTGAAATAAGATACACAAATTGAGCTACATCAACTGTGTCGCTTATTTCAAAATAGCTTATTTAGCAATACAGCACATTTCAAAATAGAGCACTCTTCCTCTGACTTCCCTTATTCCTCATGCAGTAAGGATTACAGGAATTGGAGTAAGAAGTCCTCCAGCATGACAGTATTTTGACATTATTTCGACATAACTGCCTGCTGTATAGATGCAGACTAAGTTATTTTGAAATAATGCTAGATATTTCAAAATAATGTTGCTGTGTAGATGTAACTCAAGAGTCCAATAGTGCCCTGTTCTAGTTGCTGCATCTGAGGTGGGAATGGAACCCGTATTTCCCACATGCTAGGTGAGACAGTGGGCCCAAAGTTACCTGGACAGTATTAGCACCACCATAACCACAACTGGAATCCAATCTGGAAGGCAATCTCTGGGCATACCTACCCAATCTAGCCCTACCACACAGTAAATGGGTGAATGTTTATCTTCTACTGATTCGTGTATTACAATGCACTTTAGGTACCCAAGGGCAGTGTGCATGCCTGGAAGCAGAAATATAAGCATCCAGGGAGCTCTTATTCAGACAACAAGCACTGAGTGAGTTTAGACGCCGATGGCGTTTGGTGGGAACCAACAGGGAGCCTTGTGGATTGTAGTGGTGCCTAAAACATGTGCATGAGTCTCAATGTCTAGGGGTTAAGGGATAAATTTACAAAGGAATTTAGGAGCCTAGCAAATCACTGGGACTCAGCCTGAGTTCAGCACCTAAGCTCTCTATACAATGAACAAAGAGTAGCTCCTCAGAATGGAATTCACAAAAGCCAGTCACTAGGTGGTGCCTCCACTAAAACAGCCAGTGGGAGATGCCACAATGCCAAAAGGTAAGCGGGCCTTAGGCACCCAAGACAGTGCCTCCTTTTACTTGGGATTCTCTGCTGCAACTCCTCTCTTATGGCTAGTCAACGCTACTGACTAAGCTGCTGTAACACTGCATCCTCTATAAGTGACATCAGTTACACTGGTGCTATGTGGGCAGGAGACGACATATTCCCACCAACACTGCTTCTGACTCTCCTGAAGGTGAACTAATTATGATGAGGGAAACAACTCTTCTGTCTGCAGAGCAGGTCTTCACCAGATGGGCTACAGCAATGCATGGAGTATGGCAATGTAAGCTTGCTGTTGGTGATGGGTGCCTATGATGATTTGTGCAGGAGGGAGCTTAGGCATCTGGATGCTTAGCATGGCACTGCCTGGCAGGGCACCTGCAGTTCTTATTGACTTCAGTGGAATTTGTGCATGTTCAACACTTCCAAAAATTGGGAATCTAAAATTAGATACACTGGTCAAATTTTTCAAACCTAAAGTTAGAGATCTAAATACAAGAAATGCTGCAATCGGAGATCAAGGCTCCATTGGAGGCAGGGGCAGATGAGTGTTTTGTGCATCCCCTAGGCTAAACAAAGTGGGAGTCACTCCTCACCCGTTCTACCCCTTCCCAGTGTGCCCGTAGGGAAGTGAGGTTTGAGAATGGAGGCTTGCCTAACTCTGCCAGCACTGAAGTGGGGAATAGGGTTAGGCTATGGGGGCTCCCCAGCAGAAGCACCAGGTGGGCAGAGTGGGTCAGGGTGAGGGGGCACCCATTTTCCAGGGTCTCACACTTGGCCAGGGCACTTGAACATGGGCTTTGTTGGCCTAGTGACTAGTCCACCATTGGAAAAAGCAGAATAAATACAGTCCTTATCCAAAGATATTTGGCTTTTTCCTGACATTACACAATTCCCTCAATCTGCCCACCTTCCCCACAATACTAAACTGTCAGTATTTTAGTGCCACTGTGGTATAAGAATACAAGTTTAGATTGATTCACTGCCCACTGAAGTCACTGCGAGTCTTTCCACTGACTTGATGAGTAACTGGATCAGGCCCCTATAACATTGAAATCTGCACAGAAAAATTACACAGCAATTTTATTTAAACTAACCAGAACATTTTGGAAAATATTGTTAGCAGATCTTGCAAGTCATCACCAGAAATTCTGTGCTTGTGAATACAATTTTTTTCAGAAAGATACCTACAGTAAAAGGTTTTCATCAAGTCTTTCTGGTCTTTTTTTTTAACTTTATATGTTGCATGTTAGAATTAAATTGTGCAGTGTTGGGCAAGGTAAGGAGGCAACACCTCCTGCCAAGCAAATTGACAGTAACTGTACTTGCTGGAAACTTGGGTACTTTTTTTCTAAATATAAAGACCTACTGAGTGTAGATTGCAGTGTAGCATTAACAATACTATAATTATGGATGAGAGAACTTTCATTCCAAAACCCTGTTCATGGTGCTTAGGACTGCAACAACAAAATATTATCCTTTGAGCGGAGTTTCTCATAAGCCTAAAATTAATTTCGGCAGAGAAGTTTCAAAGAAAGAGAGCCACTTTTGAGCCAGTTATAAAAACCAGTTAACACCTTTTAAAAAAATGATTGTTCTAAATCCACAAAGAGACAAAGGTGTTTAACACTTAATTTTTACAAAAGACAGGACTATGAAGCACTGTAAAGTCTAACAAGATGGTTTATTAGGTGATGAGCTTTCGTGGGCCAGACCCACTTCCTCAGATCAAATTGTGGAAGAAAATTGGCACAATCATATATACCAAAGGGATACAATAAAAAAAAGTGCACACACAAAATTGACAAATCAGATTTTAGAACAGAGGGGAGGTGAGTGTCTATGAGATTATCTCAGACACTAACCTCCCCCCCCCCACCCTCTTCCCCTCTGTTCTAAAATCTGATTTGTCAATGTTATGTGTTCACTTTTTTTTTTTTAATTGTATCCCTTTGATATATATGGTCATGCCAATTTTCTTCCACAATTTGATCTGAGGAAGTGGGTCTGGCCCACAAAAGCTCATCACCTAATAAACCATCTTGCTAGTCTTTAAAATGCTGCATAGTCCTGTCCTTTGTTTCAGCAAGACCAGACTAACACGGCTACATCTCTATTACCTAATTTTTAGGTTCCCTGGCACCCAAGGGTATTCTCACCCCCAAGTAAGGCACCCAGGCTCCCTGTACCATGCATGGGGACCGTTAGGTTCCTAAAGATGGTATTCATATAAGCCAGCGCATGCTGAGCAGAGTGCTACCTAAGCTAACCAGTAGGAAACGTCAAGGAGAGGGGTAACACCTTTCAAAGGTAGCAAGGCACCTATCTCTGCTTGGTGCCACACAGCTGCTCCTGGAGCTCAGGTCAAGTCAATCCTTTCTCTTTCTCGAGGGCAGGTAGCTGTGGACATGACCCCAATCTGTTATAAACAACAACCCAATGGTTCAATGGAGCAGGTAGTGGAACATGGGTTTCCTGCATCCCAGGTGAATATCTAAGCCATCAGGCTTCAGCATCTATCTTTCTCTGTCTGTCCCTGTGAATGCCAGTCTTAGGGGATTCTCCTGGGTGCGTAGAGCCCCAAGTTCAAGTCCCTGCTCCAAATAAGGCACAAAGAGGAGGTGAAAACTGGTCTCTTACAGCACTCTGTGGGTGCCCTAATCCCACACACTAATTCCTGATCTGATCTCCCATGCTGTCTTTTGCGCAGGTGATGCATCCTCTGAGCTTGTCTTATTGGATCAGGCCCAGCAGGAAAGACAGGCAGGGAACAGTTTAAGAATCATACTGGGTCTTAGGCATGCAACAGGGAGCTGAGCTGCATCAGGAGTTAGGTAGCTGAGTTCATGTCCACCAGTGGAAACGTAGGCACCATGGACGTCTAAATGTTGAGCTAAGTGACTAGCTCATGTTGTTTTGTACTTGGGGGAAATCTCTAAACAGTTTAACTGATTAAATTCAACCCAGCCAAGCTGCTAGACTACAGTGAAGGATGTGGACAGTGAGACGTTAGGGGAAATCATTGTCTGAGAAACAGTTATAAAAGCATCTAAAAGTCCCATTGTCAGAATCAGTTGCTTCTCTTCTCCCCAGTTTCCTAGAAGGCCAATTCCCTATATCTTCCATCTGAGGAGTATGAAAAGGGAACCTTCTTACCATTCCAACTCAGTTTAATCAATACTGCTGATTAGCACCAGTGAGATCAAAAATGGCGAATTCTAGGCACCCATCTGTTAATTCTCTCTGAATTATACTTTGTATTCTTACCTTGAAAGGAATCCATTTTAGCTTTAATTAGCATCCTTAACCTTGCCACTTCTTGTCTTTTCAGTTCATCCAACCTTGTTCTCACATGATGGCTTACTAAGTCTAGCTCTTTGCTTAGCTTTCCACTCTGTTAAAATAAACAATGATCTATAAAGACAAACATGTTGTAGTTTTCAGATACCCACCAGATGTGGGTTGTAAGACTCCACTCATGGTAGTCACCGCCCATTCTGAAGATCTTATAAAAACCATAAATATCTCAAACATTGCTCGGAGAAAATATTGACTTTGTAAATTTATGAAAATGGAAGTCAGGGCAAGGTACTGAAAGACTGTTTAAACTGCCTTTTTTTTTTTTTTTTTTAAAGTTGATGTTCCAAATACCATAATTAAATCAGACCCCTGAAGTAGAGCTATGTATCTGTATAGAAAGTGACCATGCTGTAGAACAGCTATTCTCATCATGTGATCCACAGAGACCTGCAGACCAACATAGCAATGTGGGCACCACTCTCTTGCTGAAGACTGTAACAGCTATAGGGAAGAATCAGCACAAAAGCAGCCACCTGAGGGTGCTATAAGAATGCATCTGAGGATTGTTACCAATCTCCAGGGACTGTGCAAGGAATGGAGCGGAGCCAAGAGCCATCAGAATCTAGGATAGGGCTGGGCAATAAGTTGCTCGTGGACCAGATGCCGTTTGCCAGGATTAGACCCTGGTGGGCTGCCAGACACTTTATTTACCTGTATATCTGCAGGTGCAGCTCCCATTGGCCATGGTTCACCATTCCCAACCAATGGGAGCTGTGGGAAGCAGTGGTCCGGCCTGCATAGCTTCCCTCAGCTCCCATTGGCCATTCCTGCAGATGTTTGTGTAAATTTAGTGCTGGCGGCCCACCAGGCGCTAACTTTGGCAACCCACATCTGGTCCGCAGGCCACTTATTGCCCACCCCTGCTCCAGCAGCAGCATCAGAGCTTTGCATCAAAGGGAATGCAAGACAAATAGAAACTTGGAGCTCTCCGATCCCCAGTCTCACCATGCATTTGCAGGCCAGGTTTCCTCCCTCGCTACCCAAATCCAGCACTCATAATAGAATGTGAAGCATCCATCTGGGCCTCAGGATTGGGGAAGGGCAGAGGAGGAGTGAATATGACCTAAGGTGGTAAGTAACAGCAGGAGAAGGGAGAGCACCAAGACCATGCTTGGCATGGTACCTGAAGTAGGAGTGCTGAGAAAAGAAGAGAACCACAGTTTAATCTTTTTTATTCTTCCCAAATACTATCACTTTAGCACAAAACTTGAAAGCAGTGTGTTGTCCTCAACTCCTAGTGTCTTCAAGGTCAGGCTTTTTTGTGTTTCTCTCCCTCCTCCACTCTTTCATGTCATTAAATGTATATGTGGCACATTGCTTCCACCTGAGCAGGCAGAAAAGCCTCTGCTGTTGGCTCACTAGTACTTTGAATTAGTTGGCAGGCAACAAAGTGAGAGCAATGCTAAGAACTAGTGAACACTATGCTGTTCATTTTGAATTTCAAAGAATTCTTAAGGCTTTGCTTTCCATTTTGCAGGATACAGTGAATAACTGTTTCCCAGAAGCAGGTTATCTGCATATAATTGTTCTATTAGTAATTAGGTAGCAAATTACAACTTCTTGGGAGACTGATATGGTACAATATCTTTAGAAAACAGGACATCTGTCCTGTAACTGCAGAGATAAAGATCTCTTTAAAGAGTAATTTAAAAAGTGTACAATCTAATGAGAAAAGCAATATTAAATAAAATTAAGAGGCATGGAAAAATATAAACATGCTAACACCTCAAATTATTATTGATATGTAGCTGTCTACCCTTGTCTTGATTAGTTTTGGTTGATCTTTGCACATACCTTTATTTCCTCTATATCAGCAGTTTGAAGTTTCTCTCTGAAATGTTTATCTGTTTCTAGGACATCTATCACTTGCTTGAGATATTCATCATAATAAAGCCCAGTATCCTTTAGGAAAAAAGTTTGAGATTAGAAAAAAAAAAATGCCTCCTAATGTTTTCACTTTCATATAAATGAAAGGATTTAATCTAATCCCACATCTGAGTAATACTGAGCATAATACACTGATTCAGTATATCGGTAACACGATATGAATTTCTTTGCTTTTGTTGGTTTGCACAATTATCATTTACACAAGCTCCCAAACCTGTTCCCTACTGTACTTCTGAGAGGGAGGTACTAAATGTCTGGATGAATCATTGTCTTCATTGCGATAGTGTGAACTAGGGATGTTAAAAATGGTTTAATATGGTAACCGTGTAAACACTAAATAATTCTCAGTGATTACATGCACTGCAAGCTCTGAAGTATAAAGCCTATTTTTATACTGCAGCAAAGCCTCCCCGGGAATGGTGCTGCCAGCCCTTGCTTGCCTTGCTCCAGGGGAGGATGCTTTGCTGCCTTCCCATAGTAAAGCCACCTCCCCAGAAGCTGAGTTTGACAGATACCAATAAACATCAGCTTATCAGTTACACTGTTAAACTCTAACATCCCTAGTGTGAACTCACTCCACAGTAAGTTAATTTAACTATAGATAAGTCAATCACAACTCCATTAGACAAAAGGAGTTTTGAAATAGATGCCTGCTGGAGTGTGTTACAGTTTGAGAGTCATGCATGGTTGGTGGCAGATTGTTGAGAATGAAATCTGTCTTTGAGGAAAGGGGTGAATTAGGCATGTGAATGCTTCATGGGCAGACAGCAGTATTGGGGGGGGGAGGAGAGGGATTAATTGGGAGGATGGTGCACTGTGTACTGTACTCTGCAGGTCCCTTGCTCTTGAGGTCTGGAGGTGGGGATTTGGGAAAGTTAGGGTGTAGGAATTAATTGCACTGGGAAAGAACAGCACTGCTGACTCCCAATTACAGGGGACGGGGAAGTCTGCAGATTGATAGAAATGGATCAGGGCCCCCTGCCTATATAAATATGTTAAGGGGGAGCCTCTCTAGGTGATTTTGTCCCAGGCTTGGCATCCCCATATGAACTGCCCTGGCATCAGGCTATATTAATGTCCATTGTGTTTTCCCCTGTGAGGTTGGGGCAAATAATCCAGAGGAATCTAGCCCGCTAGAGCTGAACCGTGTGGATACAGAACTGCCCCCTTCCAAGAGTTCATGTTCAGCAGCAGGACTTCACTTGGTGCTCTGAACAGCAATATTATTGTGTAATAACTGAACGCTCTTACATGCACTTTGTTTCCTAGCATCTCCATTTTGCACTTTGGCAAACATTGTCACAGTGATCATTATTTGACATGGCTATTCATTGCATTTTGCTACTAGGAAAATGGTTTGTGAAAATCATCCAGTGTTTCCTTGGTTTAACCCTCTTCCATTCTCTGTGGAGCTCCAGCTTTCTTCCTGCCCAAGATGACTGAGAGCAACTTCCTTTTGTAGCCCATTAATGACACAGTTAGCTGGGAGGAGTTGTGCAATAGGCAATTCCTCCCAGCAGGAGCTTTGGCATTGCCACTGCTACCTCCCCAGCCCTACCACATCAGAGAGCAACAGATCTGAACTAGTTATTGAACCCTGAATATGAACACACTATATGGAAAGGTGAAATACCACTAGCTTCCCACTGGAGTACAGCACCAACAAAGTTAAATATTATTTATTAGAGCACCTCAGAGGACCAGTCATGGACAAATCTCAAGATTAAAAAAAAAAAAAAAAAAATCAATGAGCTTGTTAATGGATAAAAATACTGCCAATCAGTACAAAGTATTAATAAAATACCTTTCATTTACTTACTGGGGTTTCTATTTTAGCTCCTTCTACATGGGGCTCCCCTTGCACTTTTGTCTTGTCTACGTCTATAGGCACTGCTTCCAAATTAATTAGGAGACATATCACCAGCAGAACACACTGTTGTGGTAGGATGGATCTCCACCTCATCTGAAACAACATCATCATCACTCACTGGAGCTAGATTTTAAACAGAAATAAAGTAGGTTATTGGACAGTATAAACACATTCATATTAACACCAGCAATAATTCTACTCATTATACAGTATAAAGCCATTAAGAGACACTAGAGCCTAAAAGGATTAAACAAATACTACTCAAGGGTTATTTTAAAATTAACAGATTAATAATTAGACTTCGCTAGACTGTCCAAACAGTACACTGCTAGCACAGGCAATGTAGCCAGTACCCTAGCCACAGAGAAGTCAAAGATTACCCATATGTGAATTATTAT
Source organism: Pelodiscus sinensis (assembly GCF_052426305.1). Taxonomy (NCBI): domain Eukaryota; kingdom Metazoa; phylum Chordata; order Testudines; family Trionychidae; genus Pelodiscus; species Pelodiscus sinensis. The sequence goes on along the minus strand of NC_143056.1, from coordinate 112,605,518 downwards.
TTTGTCTTCATATAAACATATATAAGCCTATCAGTAATTCTACAGAATGTTTTGGGCAGAGATAAAATTTAGGATATATGCACTAATTTAGATGTTCAAAATCCTGTACAATCATCCATTAGTGTGAAAGATAATATGATCCAGATTACTCAAGGTGAAATCAATGGCAAGATTCCCAGTGATTATAATGGGAACAGGAAAGTTGTATAGAACTTGCCTTTTTTTGGAACCAAGATTCTCCTCTGACTACTCTATCTTCAAAAGAAGTCACCAGACAGTTCCAGAATCTGGTGATATAGAGAAGCCTTTAAACTTATGGACTGTTAATGTCCACAACAACTTTATAGCAGTGGTGGGCAACCTGTGGCCCACTAAGGTTCTGTATGACCCACAAGACATTTTATTTAACGCTGCTCATGCACAGTAGTTTTAGCATTTCTACTCCTTTCAGGGGATGGATTAGTAACAGATGAGAAAATATCTGCATGCTCCTTTGCGAGGTCAATGATGTAGATAATTCTCAGAAAATAGCTAAAACTTTCCAATGAGGTGCCATGCACGTGTAATTAGCTTAGGTATGTCAAAAAAGATGTAGTAATATATAATAAATGTACTGTGAACCAAACCAAAATAAGTGTACTCCCTACCAGGGCAATTTTTGTATAAATCCTTTAACTAGCCATGCAGAGAATTCTATCACAAAGTATTTAGATTCAATGACTGCAAATCTTTGAGATGAATAGAGCATGCAGTGCCAGTTTTCTTGGATGTATAATGAAGTAGAAAAGCAGGGGACCTTTGCTCTTTTGTCTGATTTTAGCAGATCCTCAGTATCTGGCAAGAGTTGCTCTTGATGCCACTAACCATGCACTGAATTGTGTTATTTTCAGTGTTAGCACTATGGGCAAAGTAGATAAGATCATTCCTATAAAAAAAATCTGACGTTATTTGCTAGAATCAGGTTAATTTCTAGCCTCACCAGAGAGTTGGTGACTTCTCTGTGGCCTGCAATGACCCTATACAGTTGATGTGTGAGGCTGTTCACTGTTGTAAATATTTTTAGAAGTCTGAAGTGTCCTTATCAAAAACAAAAACAAAAAAATGCAGGAATTAAGATTATATTTTTTTAAACATTTGGTCTAGCTTTACAATTGCAACAATACACAGATTCATTTTCAGGATTTTGTTGACAATTAATAATATAGTCAGTAATTTACACTGTAAATTTGAGGTAAATCTGATGGTAGAGTAGACAAGGATGAGTATTTGTTAGGGATGTGAAGGTTTAAGTGGTAAGCCTCACCATTAACGGTTGTGCATGTAAAAACATTCATTAAAATATAATCCTTAAATTTGTGGAAATTGTTCAGCTTTTAAGAATCTGAAATATATTCATAGTTTTTCAGATTAGATATTTAGTCTGCGTGGGATGTTCAAAATTAGGAGCACAAGGAGACTTGAATTCCTAAGCAAATAGTGATAGAAATGTAGCCTTGTTAGTCTGGACAGTCCTGTTTTAAGCAAATTAGGTGTTCTTAAAAATTCCACCCTCTGATTAAGTATTATCTGATAAGATACTGGAATGTGATCTAATCCTTCCTGTATTTGTCTCATCTACCTGACACAATGCAGTACTTTCAAAACTAGGTTATCAAAAGTAGGCGCAAATTGCTGGGTCTGACCTTTTTGCTTTTTGGGTAGCTATTGCAGCATTCCAATGATAGTATATCTTGCTTGGTTCAACAGAAGATATTACCCACCCACCTTATCTCTCTAATATCCTGGGGACCAACGTGGCTACAGATACATTGCATATACAATGGATAGTGTGCTAGTTTAGCCTAAACAAGAACTTGCTGATATGGGGAAGAGTTAAAATTACCGAGTAGCTGAAATTGATGGACAAAAAAATTAATATGTAAATTGCCACTGACTTTGCAAAACTCTTTAAGTTTTAACCGCGGGGTTTATGATGTTTCCTGGGGGAACCCAAGGCTGTGAGAACCTTGATACCACCTGGCTTCAGCACAAGTAAGCCTTGTTTGTGCCTGCCATGAATCCGCTCCCCTAATGCACCAACTACAGGCAACACAAGCATTCACCTCTAGGCCTATGCAGGCCCTCCTGTCTGCTTCTAGTCTACAGGTGAGCTACATGCACACTCCAACTCCAAGCATCTCTCTCTGAGGATCTAGCCCCTGTTCCACTGGACTCTGTCAGTTTTCAGATTCATTGCTTCCAAAGAAGCAGTACCCTCAGGTTAGTTACTTAACTAACTTCCTCACTTAACATACAGCACACAGACATGGTTACAGTGAACATGAGTAAAGGTTTTATTTAGCAAGGTATAGAAATGCAATTAGAAGTATTGGAAACAAATGCTCACCCAGAAAATAAAAATTGTAACAAGCATTCTAGAACTCAGATTCTCTTAACTAAATACTTTCCTGTCTCAGAACCATGCTCTGTAAGTCCTTACAGCAGTTTACAGCCAGGCTTGACTGCATCCCTCAGTTCACAAGTCAAAAAACAGGACTATATAGCACTTTAAAGATTAACAAGATGGTTTATTAGGTGATGAGCTTTCGTGGGCCAGACCCACTTCCTCAGATCAAATAGTGGAAGAAAATTGGCACAATCATATATACCAAAGGATAAAATCAAAAAAATGAACACATATGAAAAGGACAAATCAAATTTCAGAACAGAAGGGGGATGAGGAAGGGAGGTAAATGTCTGTGAGCTAATGATATTAGAGGTGATAATTGGGGAAGCTATCTTTGTAATGGGTAAGATAATTAATGTCTTTGTTTAGACCTAGGTGATAAGTGTCGAATTTAAGTATGAATGACAGTTCAGAGAATTCTCTTTCAAGTCTGGTGTGAAAAGGTCTTTGAAGCAGGATGCAGGTAATCATATGTGTTCATTTTTTTGATTGTATCCTTTGTATGGTTGTGTCAATTTTCTTCCACTATTTGATCTGAGGAAGTGGGTCTGGCCCACGAAAGCTCATCACCCAATAAACCATCTTGTTAATCTTTAAAGTGCTACCTAGTCCTGTTTTTTGCTTCAGCTACACCAGACTAACACGGCTACTTTTCTATCACTGTTTCACAAGTCAAACATAGTTAGCTTGCCTTTTCAGTGAAAGATTCAGGGTGTACCTCTGTACCTCCAGACATATACCAGAAATCTACTGTCTTTACTCTGAAAGAGGGAGATCCAAACTCTTTGAGTGTTTGGCTCAGGCATCCAGTGTGACACACAGTGCCAAGTAAACACATGACCAGATAGATGCTTTTATTACCTCATGCTTGAAAGGAACCTGAGACATATTACCTCCTGGTTATCAGCCTTAAAAACATAATTTTCAGTACAAACAACTCCTTAAATATTATCCATTTTGCAATGATTATGATGACTGGTGGGCTGATGGTTCTCAAAAGAGACCTCAAACACATCACCCTTTGCATATATTGGACACAGTGGATCCCTATAAAATGCTATGCAACCTTTGAGTAGCAAGAGGTTCCTGGGTCACAGTTTCCAGAATATATTGAAGGAACCCAGCTGCTCTCACAAACTGTTGTACATTTAAAATACTAGTCAAACGTGATTTCTAAAATAGCAAATATTATTAACCTGATCACAACAGTCACCAGATTCTGACGCATCTTGGCATAAGATTATATTTATCAAATTGTGCATGCAAAAATGGATGACTAAGTTACAAGTCAGTCTTTACACAGTCTTTACTGTGAGTCACTGAAACAACTCTACAATGCAACACTTAACAAAAGAGGTAAAATAAGATGATGACAACCTTTGATATTGAGTAAAGATATTAGGCAAAAGGACAGAGCTATTCTTCATAGAATCATAGGACTAGAAAGGGCCTTGAGAAAATGTTAATGTCTTGAGAAGATGTAATGGAGTAGATGGCATACAGTGCATATTTACAGTTTTTTTTTTTTAACAAACAATAAATGAACAAAATGGATATATTTACACTAACAACATTGGTTTTGTGGATCTTTGGTCTCAAATACACAGATCTCAACAGCTGAGAGATCAATGCAAACCAAAAATTCTTACAATCAGAAATGACTTTGATTTAGGGATGTGAAAAGTTAATTGGTTACCATCACCCTAAATGGGTGATGCTTACCACTTCTGATTAACCAGTAACTCGTGGGTGCTGGAGCAGCACCCTGCCTGTCCACAGTGGGCCTAGACAGCCCCACAGGCAGGGACTGCTCCAGCATCCAGAAAAGTCTCTGTTCGCGGGGAGACTAGGCCTGCCGCAGACATAGGCTGGTCTGGCGGGGACTGGGAGCCGGTGACAGCTCCAGCACAGGGCTGGGGACAGGACACTCACTGGCTGGGGGCTGCTCCAGATGGGCTGGAGCAATCCCCAGCCCAGATCCTGCTGTAGCTGGTTAACCAGATAAGCGTTCAGTTAACCTACTATTTAACCAATTAGCTGATTAACTGGGATTTTACTTCTCTAATTTTAATAACCTCAACTTATGAGACTGTGGGAGACAAGCTTAGAAATAAATATTTAATTTTCTTTAAAGAAATAAACCTCCATTACACTCAGTGATATCCTTCAGCATATTCTTGTTTAGTACACAAATATAAGCTTGTTTATTTTCATTTTTTTAAAGTTTATTTTCATTTTTGCTGTTCAGATTTAGATCATCTTTGTACCATGACCTATTACCAAAGGGGAACATAAAGGATGATCACCAACTTCTGTCAAGTCTCATTTCATCCAGTATACAGGGCGTCCCCACTATAAGTCCTCACGGTATACATCCGTTCTGCACTTAAGTCATTGATGCTTGCATTAGAAGTCCTCCCATTTCTCACTCTTAGTGGCGCAAAAAAAAACCCCAACTTGATCAAATGGAAGTCAGCCACAGGAAAAAAATTCCCCACTTTAAGTTCTTTTGCTATAAGTCCAAGTTTTTTGGAATTTTTTTTGGACTTATAGTGAGGACAGCCTGTATATGCACGTACCAGTTGGAAACTGTTAGAGTAAAAAGCAGTTAGTTTTGACTCTCGTTCTTCGCTTATGAAGAAATCATATAATTGTCTATGGTAAAAAAAAAAAATACACGTACAAGTCTGTCAATTCATGAACAGCGTAGACAGAAAATCAATTACATTCCAATCTTTAGTCACTGATAAGGAAATATATGAATACTTGATTTTTGTCAGCAAGCATATTTCATATTCTTGAAATTAAAGTTATCTTCTAGATTTAAAATGCTTTATATTTGTGTAATTTGTCATGTTAGTCACCAAATTTGCATTCAAATCTGGAATTACTGTACAATAAAGCAATCAACTGGCAATATGAATGTCATTTAGAAAAGTATGCCAAAAAGGTGAAATAGTTTTACTACCTCTAAAGAGTCAGCATGATATTGAGGTCAAATACCAAAAATCCTATTCTGTAATATTTAATTTTAGGATTGTAATACTTTCCACATGAACTAACAGATTCACTGAATAAAGATTTCTTCTTGGAAAGCTAGTTACAAAAGTAATGGTATAAAATTTTACAAATATTAAAGTCCATAAAGACACCAAATACTCTGTTTTCATTGAAAACTAAACACTCTTCCAGGCATTAAGTCACAGGAGAATGTTTACAAAAATCTAGAATGAAATCTAAAATAATGAGGGATTCAGCAGAAAAAACTGATAATGCAAAAAAAAATTTTTTTAGGAAAAGAAGATTAATTAGACTGCATATTACAGCACTCTTGAATCCTGCTCCCGCTGAAGTAAATGACAGTCTCTCCTTTTGACTTCAATAGGAATTGATCTTTTAGATTGTCAAGAACTGTAGCCTGTGGAAGATCACCACTAAACATTCTCAGGTACTGCAAAGTATGTTTCAGTGACTTACATAGCAAAAAAAAAAAACCTCTGTAGGATTATATTTTAAACATGAAATATTGAAATTATCAAGCCTAAAAATTTCCTTTTGAGAGTTGGTTAACAATTGGAAAACAGCTCCAATTCTAATCTCTTGGAAAAAGTAATGCTCAAAGCCAAGTTCTCAAAAACTGAGGCTCACAAATATTTTATAACAACATTTGTGTACACAGTGATGGCAACATGTGTAAACCTGGCAGTTGAATAGCAAAGACCACAACTGAATGCCAAAGCATCCTAACTGGCATTTTTTATGAGCACTTTTGCCAGATTGCCTTTGCAATCCTAATAAATGTGTACATAGATCCAGGCTTACAAGACACACAAATGAGCTTCTTCACTAGAAAACTTGATCTCTAACTGCTTCATCTGATGTGAGAGCAATAAAGCACAGCTAGCAATGCCAGCCATATGGGTTGTATGCAAAACCATGCTATGATTTCCTACTTTATTACTGTATTTTGGAGATGAGCATGATCTGATGCATATAAAATCCAAGAGATGTGACAGACAGGTAGTAAATCTGCTTAATGGTCTTCTGTTTTGAGCTCAGTTTATTTAATGACCCCTTCAGTAGCCTTGAGCAACTCTTAGGCTCAGATCTAGAAAGGGACGTAGGCATCCAACTCCCCACTCACGGCACCTCAGCACAAAATTTAAGAACCCTTAAGATTCTCAAATCCTCTGCTCACCGGACCTGTAGATATCTAAAATCCCTTGACAGCTACAATTTCATCATAAAAGTCCCTTAAGCATGTAAATTTCTGCCACTGAGCATAGCTGCCACTAGGGATGTAAAAAGTCATTTAAAAATGTAACCGTGTAACCTCTAAAAATCCTAACAGTTACACATGCTGCAGGTTCTGCAGCATAAAACTTAAATAAACTGCTGGCCCTGCTGCTGGGGAGGCTTCACTGAGGGCTCTGTGGCTGGCTCCTGGATACCAGTGTGTAACTTGCCGTGAGTGGGCCTGCCACAGACAGAGGCTGTTTTAGCTGGCTGGTCAAAGGGATCCCTTCCTCTGCATGGGCCCTGTGGGGCTGGAGCAGCCCTCCACCTGGGGCAGGCAGGAAACTGCTCCAGCTCCTACCAGTTAATGGGTGAGACTTACTGGTTCTGGTTAAGAGTGAGGCTTAACCATTTACACCCCTAGTTGCAATATACCTCACAACCAAGCAGAAAGAACATGCCTTGTTCGGTTTGCAAAGCAAACATACATTGACAACACTATACATATACAATTTTGATGACAATAGTTCAACACTGTCATGATCATGAGGGATGGCCAGCAACCTGGGAATTAAGGGATTAACTATACCCAAGCCAGGTAGCAGTCTGCCAATGAAATCCCTATCTTCATTTTTAAACTGGGACAAAGGAATTTTTGGTTTTTCCCCTTCTTTGTCCCTGGACAGTTTTTCTCCAGATACTGAGGGAGACAGACATTTCTCTCTCTCCAAGAAAAGACTTTTCACTATCTGTAAGTAGGGTAAAGTTTAGATAAATCTGTTCGGTTTTATTGTTTGGGAACGGCAATCTGATGTCTATGCATTTAAAAATGGGTTTTTCTCTCCTTTGTACCTAAGTTTTCGCCCATGGTGGAACTCCCCCATGAGTTTATTAATTGGTGACTTTTCCATCTGGTCATTATGCTTGTAACAGGAGTATTGTGTTCATACTAAAAGTTCTTTCTCTTTCTTTTTTTATTAACCTGGTATTGGTTAATTTGTGTGTGTCCTGGTTTTACTTTAGGGCTGAGGTTTCCCAAGTGATCTCTTCCCTGGTTTCCTTATCATTACTTGGATGGTGGCAGCAGATTTTTATCCTCAAAATCTAGGTTTTTAAGATTTTTGGGGGAAGCTTTATACCAAAACCTAGAAAGATAAGGTTTTGGGGTACTTTTGCGGGCCCCCACTTCTGTATTCATCATGCCAGAGTGGGGATTCAGCCTTGACAAACACTTTAGTATTTGGCAAAACTTCATCAGATGTTGCTAGGAGATACTGTTGAGCATCACAGACACATGAACATCTGGGACAGGATAAATAAACAAATGAGCCTTGTTTACCATTTAAACCTATAGCATAAAGTGCATGGCATGACAGCACTTTACATATAGGGCCTGACCCTGAACCCTTACTCATGTGCTGGTACACTTTATCCTCATAAGGGTCAATCCTGCAAATCTTTACTCACTTCTTTCTTCTCGGCACTGATCCCTTGGAATAGCAATGGTACCATTTCATTACTTTAAGAAAGTCACCAAATATCTGCCTCCAAGTGACTTTCCTATTATTTCTTTAGAATAAGCCACAACGTACCTATGAGGTTGCTTCATTAATTGAGAGGAAAAAATGCGTACTTGGATCACGTAATGCTTTGCTTTGAACAATTCAAGCAAGTTATTTTTATTTCCTCCTAGGAGAGGTAGTCCAGAAAAACTGAGGATTCTCCACACAGGAACACTCAGGAAAGTTAATCTGAATTCACTAAATTAAATTAAGGCCAAGTTCATTCTGAAAATGAGTGTCCATGCAGACTTGGAATGCAATTTAACTACTCGCATCTTAACTGAATTTAGACTAACAATCCTAACATCCCTGTGTAGACAAGCCCTGACTCTCACTGCAGTGTTTAAAATGTGCTTATCCTCTTGGGGCCAATTACTGATTTAAGTATCCAATTGAATTCAATTAGCTGGATCTAGAGTTCTGACTTGAACAAAACTCGTATTGTCTTCAAAATCTGTTATTTTGAAAACTTCTTAGATTTGTCTTGGTATCTTGACACAGATATATTCCTAGAACAATTTGTATTTCCCCTAAAAGGTTGTACAATGCAATCATTCAGCAAGCACTAACATACAGAACAATTTCATTTCACATCTAGTTTAAATCAAATATAACACCGAAACACACAATCTTCAGAACCACAATCTGAATCTTTCAGTTCCAATATATAACCATATTCTCAGTATCACACTTGAACACAAAGTGAACTCTGAGCTCAAGGACTTGATTACAGCGGACACTGTTCTAATACGATAGACTCTTTAATTCTTCCGGTGTCCTTTAAATTGTTCACTGTAACAGACAAATCCAGGTGCCACTCAAGTTAATGTGAGTTTTGCCATCAATAGGAGGATATGGCACCTACTCTACAATGACTTTGAGGAAAGGAAAGCAGTTCCACAGCCAAAATGCTCCCATAAAGTATGTCTATATAGGGATGTATATACACGTTATTTACTATGTATATTAAAAGAGCTTCTGGGATATTTATTTTGGCTACTGAGCAAACAAATAAAAAGATAAGTACAAGACCTCACTAGGCAAACATCTTTATTGTACAGAAGTTCACACTGATAAGGACTTTTAAGTTAACAATGAATTACATTATCTTTCTTTATTAAAACGTTTGTTCAGTCAACATATCACTAGAAATATGGGTCAATATTTTCACATCTGTGATATGTAAAACAAGTTTGTGATAGAGCCAAATTTTTCACTTTTATCTATATAACTACAATGATTGCAATAGAATTGTATGGAGGTATCTGAGGTCTAGAATGTATAAAAATTCTAAATATTTTATTATAGCATTTTATATTAGCTAATGTTTTATATTCAGAAACACTACGGTCAATTTGTTGACATGTTCCCTTAAAATATCTTATTTTAAATGACTAAGAGCCCAGATTTTGGTTTTGTACACAATTCGTGCACCAAGGTAAAGATGACCTATCAGCTGCGTAACAGCATCAAACTACAACAAGTTTATCCTGTCTGCTTTTGTACTGGATGTTAAAACTGCTTTTTAATGAAACCCTCCATTCAGTAACTAAATTAGAGACATAAATTAAAGGAATAATGCTCAATGCTAATGAAAGTCATGTACAGACCAAAATGTGGGAGAATGCAATCCTTAATTTAGTGTTCCCTTGCTTTTGTGGGTTTGTGATATTGTTTAAACATAATTTTGTATGTTCATATCCCTTATTTTTATAATAGACAATTTTGAATGACTTATTTGATTCCTTAGAAGTTTCACATACAAATGGGCAAATCTAGCCCTTACTCTAAATGCAGAGATTCTGTACAGTACAACTAGGACGGTTCTGCTGCATAATGCAGGCACTGCCTGTGTGGTTCCTTGCTTTGAGCAAGTTCCTTACATGGTAGCTTACAGAATGGGGGGGGGAGGGGAGGCAGTGGGGCAGAAATGTCCATCTCTATGTGGATTTTCTCCTCATCTTATGTGGGGGATTGCGTTAGGGCCAGAAGAACTATTCCAGAAATTGGGCCTGAGAACTTTAGGGAAAGGGTGGGGAACCTTTTTTGAGTCAGGGACTGCTCCTAAAAAATCAGGGTGGCTTCAGAGTGAGAAGCAAGACATTCTCCTCACATACCAGATCTTTGAGGGGCTCAGGTGTATAGATTTTGTGTGCTCCAGCCCCATGGAAAGACAGTGTTGGGCTGGAGCATCAGCACAGGCTCCCAAAGCTGGGGCCAGATCAAGGCAAACCAGGGACTGCATCTGGCCCCTAGATCCCAAGTTCTCCACCCTGCTTTCAGGCATAGTTCCTCAGCAGCTCTATAACTTTGGAAGTAAGAGTCTTCCCCATTCCTGCCTGTCGTCTAGGCTGGGGATCTATGCCATAATAGTGGCATTACCAAGGCCACACCAGGATCATTTTGATTATTAATTTATTTCTTTAAAGTAAATTACCTTCATATCTCATTCAGTGTCTTACCTAGTATGATGTATTAAGCTTGAAAATAGTGGATGCCAGCCTTTCCCATGTGTAATATCGACATCACAGTTCCAATGTAAATCCCATCCACCCACACTGAAATATCAGAGACCAAACTCTTGTGAAAGCCACACAGTTGTGTTCTTGTGAAAGTTTGAAAAGAAACTGACATTTCATAGACACAATTAAACTTTCTCGTGTGATATTTGCATACTTTGTTAGCCGTACACTACACAACATTCTACCTTAGCTGCTCACAACACTTTTGTAAGTTGTAGTGATTAGGATCATTACTCTATAAAATAGTTTTTTTAAGAGCAGCAGTAGCAGCAGCAGCTCTGGAGATTCTTGGTTCCTGGAAAACCACAACCCTCACTCTGATGGCACAATAAACCGTCAAGCAACCGTCTGCTGCTGCAAGGTAAGCAACCATCCTTCCACTATGTTAAAACTAGCTCTGGTTACACACACGCAAAGCCATGGGTTGCTCAAGTGTCATTTCTTCAGACCTATTTCTTCAATGGGGCCTGCATAGATGAGTAAGGATAATTTGTATTTGAGCAGGAGGGATCAATCCCCAAGAATATCTGCTAGTTATCTAATATTTCCCTGCTACTCTGAAAAGTCACATTATCTGACATGTACTAAAATTTCTCTTTTATCCAGCCTATTTTGGATAATTGAGCTTGTTACATACTGACACAATATGATATACAGTATATGCAACAATTTTCTGGTCCTGCGGTAGCCTTGGCTGTGCTCAGCTGTACTGCAGAGCAGGAGTTTGACCATGAAGGTTAAATAGTGAATATTGTACTGTCAACAGGTAACAAGATAATCATCTATTATTTCTGATATTTAGTAGCACACCAAGGCAGGCAGAGTTTTTTTAAGCACTATCAACTCTTTTCCTCAACTTGTAGGAGAAGAGGAAAAGGAGTTTTGTGGAGCATCACATACATTGAAATCCATGCAAGGCAGGTTAGCCCACTGCATGATTGCTCTCTTTCAGTTCTGTAGCTCTCCCTCCCGGGCTGGGGCTGTCACTGCCTTCCTGGGGGAACCCACACCTCAAGTGAGCGGATCTCACTACGTTTGACTGAGCTTCAACCTACATTTTCCTTTTGCCCCTGCCAGCCCCCTTCCCACCCCTTCAGGGCGCCTGGGCTACTACCGCTCCGGCCCAGGCATTCACCCCCTCCAGCTCCCCATGGAGGGCATCCCGGCCCCATCCTTTGGGCGCACCGCACCTCCTCCCCTAGTAACCTACCTAGGCACCTGCTGGCGGGCAGATCGCGCGTGGGGGCTGGTCTCCGCCCCTGCTTGCCCGGGACCCGGGTGCCCAGAGGCAGGCGGACCCAGGCGAGCCCGGGCACCTCACCTTTCTCTCTCGCGGGCCCCACCGGGCAAGACCCGGCGCTGCGCGTCTGCTGCGGTGGAGCAGCCTTCGGACACCTCCCAGCGCCGCTCGGGCAGGCACCGCGCCGGGCCGGGCTCCGCAGCCGCTACTGACAGCGCCACCAGAAGCCTCCCGCTCGCCGTTGCCTCTCCTGCACCCCCAGCAGCAGCAGCGCCAGCTCTCCGGCAGACCCCGCTGCGGTTCCTATGGCAATACGTCCCGCCTCTGGGGCAGCGCGGATTGGCGGGGGCTGACCCCCGTCTGGTCATCGCGTAGGGTGCTGATTGGGCGGCCTCAGGGCCGCGGGTTAGGTTGCGCGGGCGGGAAGACAGGTTTCAAGGAGGGTTGAGGCGAGAAGGTACGTGGCGGCGCCGGCTCAGGGGGGTGGAGCTCGTTCACCTCTCGGCTGCGCGGCGGGGCGGGGCGGGGCGGGGCTGCCCGCCCGCGGGCTGAGAGGTGGCAGCGCGGCTGGAGTCGTGGCTCGTGCTCCGGCCCCTTCCCCTTCCCCGGGCGCCTGAGCCCGAGACCCCGGTCCCGCTACCGCGGGCGGAGCCTGGACAGCGCCTGCCGGGGCGTGCCCCTTGTCCTGGGAGCGCAGCGGGGGGAGCCCGGGGGCGAGGCGTTGCTGGGTACAAGCTGCTCTGACACTTGCATTGGCTGCCTTCGGCAGGGCTGTGCGCTTTCCAAGTCTCTGCCCTTTGGTCCAGTCCTCTGGGGGGGTTAAACCTCCCCCCGTGTCGATGTCTGTGCAGGGTGCTGAGGTGGGTTTTTAAGTCTGTTTTTAAAACAAAGGAGGCCTTGGGAATCCGAAACACCTTGAACTGGGTTCCAACGTGTAGGAGTCTTACGGCTTGGAAACTGCCAAGTGTCGCTATGGAAGCGGTTCCCTCCTCCCAAGTTTGAGAAGCACTTTTCCGAATAGTAGACTTGTCAGGGCACAGCAGAGAGAAAGGACTGTCCCGGAGCACAGTGGTGTTTTGTGTTCCAGGACTTTAGAGTTGCTGGAGAAGATTTTTTTAGGGAGGTGGGGGAGCTATATTAGTGTGTTCTTTGCATTCATGAGAATGCTGTTGCATCTATTATAAAGTTCCCCAAAGATGTAAACAGTGAATTCCTGCCACTGCATTTTCTCTCCCCTAACTCGAGAAGTGATTCCATGGTAAATGCAGTGGCAAATAAGTATTTTCCCCATTGAGTATAGTTAGCATTTGTCAGTGTTTTGGCACTCCGAGTGCCAAAGGTTGGGGCCAACATGAGACCTTAAAAATACCTTGCCTCTATAGGCTTCTGCTTAAAAGCTCCTCAAGGTTACAGATTCCCTTACCTTGGGAGGTAGCTGCCACCACCAAGGGTACGGCTAGACTGCAAGTTTTTGTTGGAAAAAGGTACACAAAATGCACTCTGCAAGAAGTCCCAACTTCCCACTTGGAACCGCCATAGCTAGGAGCTGCTGCAGCCAGGGCCCGCCCCACCGGCACCAGTCCTGCCATGGCTCCAGCCCCCCTTTGTCTCTGCGCCGCCCATTCGCCATGCCAACCCTGCTCCCCTGCACCCTGGACCCCCTACTCTCCCTCTTCCCTGTGACCCTTTGGCTCTGTGCTGCCCTTGCACCCTGTTCCCGCCGATCTCTGCCTCCCCAGCTCTCTGCTGCCCGTTCCCTGCACTGCCCCTAGACCCCGATCCCTCTGCCGCTGCCGTTCCCTGTGTCCCATTACCCATGCCTCCACCGCACCCTGCTCCCCCTGATCCCTGCATCCCTCTGGCTCTGTGCCTCCCATTCCCCGCGCCACCCCCGTGCGCCCCCACTGTTCCCTGCACCCCTCTGGCTATGTGCTGTCCCTGCACCCTGCTCCCCCTGTGGGTCGGGAGTGAAGGGAGCTTGTCCATAGGAAGGGGCTGGACAGGGCAGGGAAAAGGCTGCTGTGACCCAGCAGGGAGTGAAAGGGGGAGTTCATTTGAAGCACCTTTGCCTTTATGGAAAAAAACAAATGAAAATGCTATTTGCTATTTATAGGGCTAAAATGTCGGGACAAAAACAAACAAAAAAAACCCACTGCAAAATGCAAACGTGTAAAAGACAACAAAAAAGGGGGGGACGGCCAAAAAATGTTTTGCTTAGGGCAGCAAAAAACCTAGAGCTGGCCCTGGGGGAGGGGAAGGGGCTGGGCTGGGCTGGTATGTGGGGAAGGGAGGAGTGGGGAGGAGAGGGAAAAAATATGGGGAAGGCGCTTGTGCTGAGGGGAGGAGGTCAGGAGAAGAAGAAGAAGAAAGGGGAAGGTACCAAGGGACAGGGGTACAGGAGAGACAAATGCCAGGGGGCCAAGTGCAGACAATGAGGAAAAGGGCAGGAGGGGAGGTGTCAGTGGGAGGGGGGACAGGGTGATGCTGGGAGAGGAGAGGGTAAGGGCACTGGAGGTTAGAGGGGGAGGAGGAGGTGCTGGAAGAAGGCTTGAAAGAAGGGGTGGGCATGAGGAAGTCTGGGATGGAGCAAGGCATCTGTGAGGGCACAGGGGCATGAGGGGAACAGGGGCAGAAGGTGGTGAGGGGGTGGGTATCAGGGAAAAAGAGCAAAGGGGGCAGGGGCAGTGAGGGAAGGGGGAGGCATCAGGAGGGTGCAGGTGCCAAAGGATTCTGGGGATGAAGCAGAAGGGCAGACACCTGCAGGGGTGGGACCAGCACCAGAGGAGAGAGGCAGGGCAGGTGTGTAGAGGGAGGTTTTAGGAGAGGGGATGAGGAGGGGTAGCTCACATGATCAGAGTGGGGCTACTGGAGGAGTGGGCACAGGGGGGAGAGAAGGGCTGGTGGAAGGGGGCAGGTCTCAGGAAGGCTGAGGTCAGTGAGAGGGGCAAGAGTCAGGGTGAGGGGTTGGGGGCCAGCAGGCACCAGGGGAGCTGATGAGCAAGGGGAGGAGACATGGTAGCAGAGAGAAAAGGTAGGGGTTTATAAGATATTTATTAATAACTTATAACTTATTAGTAATTACTGTTCTTATTCTTATTAGGAATTTATGCCGTTAAAAAACACTTTTTGTGGAGGGTGGCAAGTCCCTTTTTTGTCTGGCGAGTAGGGTTTTCCATAATTTGTTGACCCCTGCAAATGAGTCTAAGCGTGGAATATCGCCGAGCCTCATTTGCATACTTAATGAGCCGCCATTTTTGCAGAAGAGGCTCTTGTGCTAGAAAGAGCCGTCTATACTGCCCCTTCTTGTGCAAGAAAAACCCTCTTGCGCAATGCCATTATTCCTGAAAATAATCAGCGTAGCGGCATTGCGCAAGAGAGCTTTCTTGTGCAAGAAGGGGCAGTGTAGACAGCTCCTTCTAGCGCAAGAGCCTCTTCCGCAAAAATGGCGGCTCATTAGGTATGCAAATGAGGCTTGGTGATATTCCACACTTAGCCTCATTTGCATACTTCTGGCGCAACAACCCGCCAGTGTAGACATAGCTGCAGTGTGAATGTTGTTGGTAATCAAGGTTTCTGCTCACAGGGAGTTTGGTTTTAAGCATTTTAGAAAGAGAGTGACCTTTTGAGGATCGATTAGATATAACTTTGATGCAAAATGTCATTTATTGAAAGAACCACATCTGTTCTATTTTCTAAACAATGGCACATCAACCATACCTCACTCTTTCTAGATTTTTTCATCCTCTTTACCAATCACGTCTTAAGAACAATAGCCGAATTTGTTGCACCGCTGATTTTTTTTTCTTTATTCAAAATTTAATTCCGAAGCTTCAGCTGGCATTGGAACTAGGGATGTAAAATCAGGTTTAAATAGTTAACCGGTGGAGGGAGGAGCAGCTCCCTGCCTAACATGCGCGGGGGCTGCTCCGTCCAGGCTGAAGCACATCCTGCCAACAGTGGGCCCTGCAGAGCTGGACAGCCCCCTTCAGAAAATTGCTCCAACCCCCATCAGTTAATCATAAGCATCACTAAGCATCACCCACTAAGATTGATGCTTACCGGTTAACCAGTCACATCCCTAATTGAAACTTTTTAACCCAGCCTGATATTCTCTTCTGTCTGACTTCCCAAACAGAGGAAGAACTCTGCCTAAGCTCAAAAGCTTGCTGCTTTCATCAACAGAAATTGGTCCAGTAAAAGATATTACCTCATTGACCATGTATGTCTGAAACTCAGATGTTATCTGTACAAACCCAGTCTCTACAAGCCTTGGATGGTCTGGTTATTTTCCTTTGGAAGATTTCTGGGATACTTGTGATGCCAAAGAGGAGGCAACAATAGCAATATCTTTCAAATGACACCGTCTTGACTTTGTCTTTATGGAGGAAGAGTTTCAGGGGGGTAGTCATGTTAATCTGTATCTCTAAAAACAATGAGGATCCTATGGCACCTTACGGTGCATCTAC
This sequence comes from Pelodiscus sinensis, assembly GCF_052426305.1. NCBI lineage: Eukaryota > Metazoa > Chordata > Testudines > Trionychidae > Pelodiscus > Pelodiscus sinensis. Next base: position 112,589,046 of record NC_143056.1, on the reverse strand, counting down.
ACAGCACCCTTACCTCAAAATAAGCAATGCAATTTGCGCTATGCAAATTACATAGCTTATTTCGAGGTAATTTCACAATAAGGTGCTATTCTGACAGGTCCCTTAACCCTCGTGGAATGAGCGTTACAGGTACACCGGAATAGCATGCCCGTTATTTTGAAATATATATAGAAATAACAGGTGCATTTAAAGATACAGAATTGTTATTTCAGGATACTTTCGGTATCCCAAAATAGACCTGCTGTCTTGACGTAGCCTTAAGAGACTGACAGGTTTATTAGGGCATAAGCTTTCATGGGTAAAACCCACTTCATCAGATGAATTGGAGTGGAGTTTAGAAAGACCTGGGTATATATTAGAACAACAAAAAGAAAGAGGGTGCTTATGTAAATGAGGCTAATGAAGTTAGGGTGGAAGTGGTTACTTCACAACGGTTGATGTGGATATCAAGAGAGAGGAAATTGCTTTTTTGTGCATTAACCAGTTAAGATCCTTATTCAGTCCTCTAAGTTGATAGTATTGAATTTGCAATGAATTCCAGTTCAGCTGTCTCCCTTTGTAATTGGGGTTTGAAATTATTTTCTAGAAGGATGGCTACTTTTAAATCCATTACTGAATGTCCAGGAAGGCTAAAGTGTTCCCCTAGAGGTTTATGCATATTGCCATTCCTGATGTCTGATTTGTGTCCATTTATCCTTTGGTGTTGAGACTCTCTGGTTTGGCCAATATATATGGCAGCGGAGCATTGCTGGCACTTGATGGCATACATCGCGTTAGTGGGTGTTCAGGTATGGCTTGTATGGTTAAGTCCTATATGATGGTGTCACTTTGTATAGATGTGTGGACAGAGTTAACAGTGGGGTTTGTTGCAGGGATAGGTTCCTGGGTAAGTGTTTCCGTGGTGTGTTGTGTGGCTGCTTGTGAGTATTTGCTTCAGACTGCGGGATTGTCTTCCAAGGTCTGTGAGAGTTTAGAGATCGTTTTCCAGGATAGGTTGTAGATTGTCAGTGATGGGCTGGAGGGGTTTCAGCTGTTATTTTCCTTTTTGGGCCTTTCCTGAAGTAGGTGACTTCTGAGTATTCGTCTGGCTGTCAATATGTTTCTTCACTTCCCCAGGTGTGTATTTAAGTATTAAGAATGCTTGATAAAGATCCAGTAGGTGTTTGTCTCTGTCAAAGGGATTGGGGCAGATGCGGTTATATCTTAGGGCTTGTAGATGTTGGATCACGTGATGTGTCCTGGATAAAAGCTAGAGACACGTAGGTAAGAATAGAGGTCAATAGGCTTCCAGTAGAGGGTGGTGGTTGTGACCATCATTTATTTGTACTATAGTATCCAGAAAGTGGATCTCTTGTGTGGACTGTTCCAGGCTGAGGTTGATAGTAGGATGAAAATTGTTGAAATCCCAATGGAATTCTTCAAGGGCCTCCTGCCTGTGGGTCCATATGACGAAGCTGTCATCAATGTAGTGTAAGCAGAGTAGTGGTGCTAAGGCATGGGAGATGAAGAAACGTTCTAGGGTATCTGCGTGGCCCTACAATATGCCAACATTTTTATGGCTGATACAGAACATTTCCTCAGTTCCCTCAAGATATATTGTTAATTTAAAATTTAGAAGAAAAAGTTGATGGGAGAAAGGGGAATTAAAGATATAGCTCTAATTTTGGGGTAAAGATTTCATATTAAAAAAACAGATACATTTCACATAAAAAGATTACGAAAAGCAAATGAGCAAATCTGAGTTTGATCTGAATTGTTCTTTTTTATTTGACTCATTTTCTAAGGGAAGACACATGCAGAATTAGCATATTTTTTCTTTAAGAGTTATAGGAGTCTGAATTTATTAGCTGCTGAACTATATAGGAAGGTAGGAATTTAGGTTCCAATTCAATAAAGCATTTAAGTGCATGTTTAGGTCCATCCCTATTGAGCAAAACCCGTAGATGCATTCATTCTGAGCATATGCTTAAATTCCTTTAAGAATATGCTTCATCTCAAAGCACGTACCTAAATCCCTTGTTGAATAGTAATAGATTGCTGAATCAGGGTTTTATATCTTTAGGTTAGTAGTAGGAATTCAGAAGAGAAGTCTTACTTGATAATTACAGCTGTAATTATCAAGTAAGACTTCTCTTCTGAATTCCTACTACTAACCTAAAGATATAAAACCCTGATTCAGCAATCTATTATTTAAAAAGACATAAATAATCAGTTTTATTTTTATGCTCAGGAGGATTATTATTACATATATTTTATACCATATATGTACATTATGCTTTACACGCATAAAAAAGACATATTCCTGATTTTAAAGAGTTTACAGTATAAATAAGGGATGTATTCAGGAGGAAGTAGGTGAAAGATTATTAATTGTAAGGAGAGCTTGGCGGTATTTAAAGGGTGAAAGAGAGTGATTGTTCCATGCACGTTAGAGGCAGTCTGACAAAAATCACAAAATAGGAGTGGGGAAAGCAGACAAAGGGAGCAGTAAAATTAAGGGATTAAGAAGAGGATGAAGTATAAAAGTGAGATTAGGAAGATTGAGAACAGAGACCCAGATTCGTGTGAGTTTATGTAGGGCCTTCTGTGTGAGGATAAGAAACTTGAAGGGAAGTGGTAAGAAACAGGAACTCAATGAAAAATTCAGAGACCATGTTAATTCAGAGAGAAAGAAGTAAACATTAGTACTTTTTCAGCCTTTTCATGTTCATTAACAGAAACATTGTCCTAAAAAAAAGTTCAGGGTGAAAGGATATCCAGTGCTGGTACATTTCATAGTAACACCCCCGCCCCCCCCCCCCCCCCCCACACACAAACACCCCAAAACAACAGAAATAAGAGAATCATAAATGTTAAACTAAAAGAAAATACAGCCCTTCAGTTTTCACATACATTTTTCTTTTATTTGTTCTTGGATTATTTTTATTAAATTGTCTCCAGGTTGCCAGGAGTTCAGACCGTGCCACTGTCACTATCAGTGGGGGAATTCAGATATTTCTTGGAAGGGCAAATTCTAGTCTTTGCCTCCAGAATCTCTGCTCTTTCATTCTCCACATGTCCCCCATCTCACCCCTTCCTCCTCTTACAGGAACTCCAGGTTTCCCTCAGCCAGGGCACCTCCGCTCTTTCTTACCACACACTGCGTGAGCTGGTGCTTCCAGGAGTCAAGTTCTTAACTAACAATTCCTCTGGGCTCTGTCGTACAGGAACAAACACCCCTTGTGTCAAGTCAGAACACCGGTTAGTGAAATTTGACTTGAACGTTTGTCTGGATGACTGGGTGGCTGGGTCAGATTTCAGTGGCATTGCAATCACACAATTACCCATTACAAAGATAGCTTCCCCCCCCCCCATCCGCCTTCTGTTCTGAAATTTGATTTGTCTTTTTCATATGTGTTCATTTTTTTAATTGTATCCTTGGTTGTGACAATTTTCTTCCACTATTTGATCTGAGGAAGTGGGTCTGGCCCACGAAAGCTCATCACCTAATAAACCATCTTGTTAGTCTTTAAAGTGCTACATAGTCCTGTTTTTTGTTTCAGCTACACCAGACTAACACGGCTACATTTCTATCACACAACCAGAGTGATTCTACAAACCACTCTGGTAGCAGCAGTACTGATTTAGTACAAGACCAATGCTTAAAAGTGTTTGTGCCAAGGCCCATGTGACTCAACAGCCTATGGAACTTTGAACAAGTGCAAAAAACTTTGGGCAGGGGGGCCACGAGGCAGTGTGCAAACTGGCACCGTGGTGCTCATAAAGGAATTGGATGGTACCTGAACATCAGGCTAGGGATACATTGCTATCATAATTATAGATTTAACTAAAACCAAAAATCTACTGTGCATATTTTAAAAGGTGCAGCACTTTCTTCTAAAATGGGTTGTGGTAGGGTTGCCAAAACTCCAGAATTGGCCTGAAGTCTCCAGGGAAGTCCAAGAGGAAAAAGAATTGTAAACAGTTGGCATTTTTTCAAAAAGACATTGGTAAGGGCACAAAACCAAACTATTCCACTGCATAGAAAATATGACAAGAGACCACTCTGACTTAACCAGGCGATATTAAATGAGCTAAAAATAAAAAAAGGAGTCCTACAAAAAGTAGAAACTAGGTCAAATTGCAAAGGATGAATATAAGCAACACAAGAATATAGGAGCAAAATTAGAAAGGCCATCACACAAAACGAGCTGAAACTAAGTAGAGACAAAGGGTAACAAGAAAACATTCTACAAATACACTATAGGCAAGAATAAGACCAAGGATGGGCTAGGCCCATTACTCAATGAAGAGGGAAAAACAGTAACAGAAAATGTAGAAATGGCAGAGGTGCTTAATGACTGCTTTGTTTCAGTTTTCACCAAGGATGTTGATGGTGAGTGGACACCTAACAGAGTGAATGCCAGTTAATATTGGGTACGTTCAGAAGCTAATGTAGGAAAAGAGCAAGTTAAAAATTACTTAGACAAGTTAGATGTCTGTCAGTTACCAGGACCTGATGAAATGCATCCTAGAATTCTCAAGGAGCTGACAGAAGAGATATCTGAGCCAACAGCTATTATCTTGGAAAAGTGATAAAATGCAAGAGAGATTCCAGAAGCCTGGAAAAGGGCAGATATAGTGCCCATCTATAAAAAAGGAGATAAGGACAAACAGAGGAATTACAGACGAGTGAGCTTAACTTCTTTACCAGGAAAAATAATGGATCATATAATTAAGTAATCCATTTCCAAACATCCATAAGATAATGTGATAAGTAACAGCATGGATTTGTAAAGAATAAATCCTGTCAAACCAACTTGATATCCTCCTTTGATAAGATAACAAATCTTATGAATAAGGAGGAAGCAGTAGATAAGCCCAGGCTTATTGGTTAATCGTTTACACAACTATATGCTAACGTTCCTAGCTCCTGGCTGAAATCAAGAGCGGCTAGGTTAGAATCAGAGCTCCTGAGATACTGGTTCATTTTGGAAAGACGAGAACTGCAGCAGCAAATGCAAAACACAAATGTGAGCAGTCACCTTCCTTGGCTTACTCTTCTCCCCCTCACTAGCCAGACAAAAGCTGTGTATGCTGCTGTTCCTCTCTGGGCTCTCCCATACTCCCACAGGTTCAGTCACACTGATAGATAATGCATTTCACTTCTCTCCCCCATTCCCACAGGGCTGGCTATTCTTTGCTCTACCAACAGAAATGCAAAGGTGTATCTGGCATGCCCAATAGCAGGGCGGGGACCTTCTGCAACATTTTTTTCAAATTCACTGGGACGTACAGACTAAGGGAGTAGAGGGTAGGGAAGGAAGTTCAGAAAATAATTGCTGCAGATTTCCTTATTATCTGACCTCTTTCTCACAGGATAACATTGCTATGTTACAAAGCTGGGAGGAACAAGCCCCAGTTGATTCTAATAGACATCAAGCTTCTCATGCAGCGGAAGGGGCTGCTGCCTCATGCACATTCAAGTTAGCCTGGCTCTGGGGCTACGTCTACACTGGCCAGTCTTGCATAAGAACATATGCAAATGAGGCGTGGCAATGAATATCACTGCCTCATTTGCATACTTAATAAGCCACCATTTGCGCAAGGGGCTTTTGCGCAAGGAGCAGTCTACACTGCTCCTTGTGCAAAAAATCTCCCTCTTGCGCAAGAGCCGTTCTACCTGAAAATAAGTGGCAGAATGGCTCTTGCGCAAAAGGGAGTTTTAGCGCAAAATGGCGGCTCATTCAGTATGCAAATGAGGTGTGGCAATATTCATCGCTGCACCTCATTTGCATATGTTCTTGCACAAGACTGGCCAGTGTAGATGTAGCCTGGATGTTTCAATGCTACACTACAAGAGCAGGTGAGCTAACAAATGACCACCTGTGGTCTTTCCTTGTTGTCAAGAAACAAACATGAGGTGTCACACCACAAACATTTCTTATAATTTCCCATTCTTTTTCAGCTCTCCAATTTTTGGGTGAATGGTAATACGCCGGTGGCCATCTATTCTTCCATTTAGTCTCACTTGTCTGTGAGAGTCTTTCCTTTGACTACAATGGGCTTTGGGTCAGGTTACTAAGGAGGGCTCATAAAGGCTATGTCTACACTGCTGGGGGGGGCGGATTTGGCAGAAGATATGCAAATCATGCTCTCATTTGCATATCTTCTGCCAATTCTTCTTGCAGAAGAGGTTTTGCTGCTAAAAAGCCCATGTAGACGCGGCCATTTGTGGGGAAAAAAACCCTTTTTCGAAACATCCTAATTTTTAACTTCTGTTTACTTATACTTTAATATTTCTGAGGATGGCAGGATCTCACAAAGTTGAGTATCATTAGTGAATATCATGGAGGTGATGTTTATACTCTCAAATCCTTAGAGCAACACACTAGGAATCTCCTACCAATCCTTTATGTTTTGGTCATGTCAAAGCAGATATTGATCAATGTGATAATAAAGAAATTGTCTAAATAAATAGATTGGGCTACTGTTTTTTATTTAATTGACTGTGGACTATTGATTCAGTAGAAATCTGGCAATTCTATTTTTGCTCATTTTTCCCAGCCCAGATGAGCCCATGGCATTATTCATTGCTTTAGCCTCATATCTTCACTGTTGTTTGTTTTTTCAGTAACTCATTAACTTTTAAACATTACTGGAAAAAAACAACTCATTCTCCTCTTCAGAATTTGTACCATAAGATATTTTAAAAATAACAATAATTGCAAGGCTAAGCGGATTTTATTAATCTGTACTAAAGATAGTGTACAAACTATCAAACTTGTGTTAAAGCTCCAAAACTGACAGCTCAGGATTTGGAATTGAAAATATCTTGCTGTTGATTGTTCTAAATTTACAAATAAACTGAAAATATGGCTTTAATTGGTGTTTGTTAAATTTTTCTTTATGTAAGAATTAAGGAACACTGTTTCTGTCAGTTAATTTCTACATTATCTCCTGCAAAAAACAAACAAAAAAAAACAATCACCAAGAGTTTTCAGGTATCTAAGTAGCCTCTGGAATGGAATTATAGTTAAAGCTGCCCCCTCACCACCAAAATCTGAAATGGTGCCCCTGCCGAAAGTGTGGTCTTTTAATTTTGTACCGTGTAGAAATTATCCTAGGCGGGGAACTAATTCCTTCATGTATAGCTTCAGCTCATTGACAAGTATCCATTTTAGATCAATTCAAACAAGGGAAAGCATGCATTTCACATCAAGAAGCCCCTTACAGAGCTTTTCCAGACATAGTATATTACACAAGTACCTTGTTTTGTTTAATGTGCCATCCAATATGTTTGTTGGAAATGTTTACTTTGAAAGTTGATATTGAAAATCATTCATAAATTGCTGTTCATAGTTGCTTTCAATAGATGTGCTCACCAAGAATAAGAGATTGGAAGATATATTCGTGGGTTTTTGTATAACCAAGGATAGAGGAAATAGTGTTTGGAAAAAACACATTGTGTCTTTTGCTGTAAATGTTATTACTTTGTCCCTGAAAAATAAGCTGAGTGTACTAACTGAATAGCAGTGTTTACTTATGTAATTTGAGCTGCATCCTCCCAACCCAATCCCCTTTCCCTCTTCTCCCCTCCCTTCCCCAGAGCCAAACACCTCCCCTCCCTGCTGTAACCCAGTCCCCTTTCTCCCCCAACCTTATGTCCCAGTCCCAACAGACACCACCGCTTGAAACGCAATCCCCACCTTTTCCATTATTTTCAATGGGAAAATTGACCCCGCATAACACGTTTTCACTTAACACGATTATTTTCTGAAACATATCTATAGTGTTAAATGAGGAATTACTCTATATAATCCTCTGTACCTGCAGAGGTGGGGATGAATATTGTTATTTAGCTGCATATATTCCTTTAATACTATTTTCTGAGGTTTTAAAGAACTTTCTCAGCAAAAATTATCCACAGTTGATTATCACTCTTTTTAGTAGATAAAATATAACCATAAGACCTCCAGGTCTGAGGCAAAACTCCCTTTGAAGTAAGGACTGCAGAACTGGTCTCATTACTACATCTAAATGAGGAAACTTCTCTCTTATGTACATCAGAATATTCTGTCTTCTCTAACAGTAAAGTTGGTAAGAAGGCCATATTTTTGATAATTTTGTTACTTATTCATTTGAGATGTTGCAAACTCAAATTGAATATTTATCTAATTTTTGCAAATCTCCAGCTGTGAGAACAGTCCAAAGAATTCATCCCTATACATATAACGATAAAGATGGCCACACAGTTTAAAGATGATTCCTAACATGCTTTCACTAATAGCTTTACCTCAGTTGGCGTATCTGCCTGCCTTTTGCCATTAGGTGAGCAGTACTCTTGTAATGGTGGTATTAGTCATCCTCTCAGCATTTTCCAGTCAGCATATATCTCATTCTTCACTCCCCTTTCCCCCATGCATATTCAATTCAAAGCAAAATTTAGTATTCTTTTTTTACTGCTGCATGAGTGTTTCCTCATGAGTAACGGTGTTTGATAGTATTAAGAGGCTTTGTGTTGACCCTGAAAAAACGAGGCAAGTTAGATGCAGGATGTAATACCAGGTGGAAAAATAAGTCAATGCTTATATAAGAAACACTTTGTTCAAGAAATCCACCAGTGGATTAATGGCCTTATAGTCATTATGCTCAAGAAGCTTACATAATTTTCAAACTAGCCTGACATTTGAAAGGGGATTCAAAGATCTAGAGGATATATTAAGTCATTCAGGGACAGTAAATGTGAAGGGGGTATTTAGGAAAAGCAAACATGAGAGCAGATTGTGAACTATGACACTTGGATTCTATTGCTGATTCTGTGACCGTGAACAGATCGTATATTAGCTGATTTTTCAGAAGCATGTGATCCACAGTTCTGAAATCAGGCCATTAACCTCTCTCGGCCTCACTCTGTACTGAGAATAATATTGCTTACTTCACATTTGTGCTGTGTGGCTTTACTAATTAAAGTTTGTAAAGCCATTTGAAATCATCAGTTGGAAAGTGCAGTACAACTGCAAAGCACTGTCACTGGCAAAGAGAAGTAAAGTCTTGTACTCCCATGGGTAACATTTCTTTGTTAGTAGATGATATCTTTCAAAAACTACATCTGATCAGTTCCAGGATTTCATGGAATGTTCTATCTAGGCACTAATGTGCAAAACCCTATTGATTTTGGTGAAAACTGGAAAAGTCTAATTTCCACTAACACCACCATTTTGTCACTCTGGGACAAAGCAGTGATCTTAGGGCAGCGGTTTCCGACCTTTTTATACCCAAGATTACTTTAAGAATTTAAGGGCAATCCAAAATCCCTTCCCTGTCCCCTCCAAATCCTCCCCACATCTGTTGCTTGGTCTACCCCACCCTCAATCACTTTTACTGGGTTAGGGTAGGGGGTTGGGTTTTGAGAGGGGGATTAGGGTGCAGAAGAGGATATGGGTGCAGGCTCTGGAGGGAGATGAGGGCTTGGGGTTCAGTAGGGGGAGTAGGGTGCTAGCTCTTCGGAGGGGGCTCAGGGCTGGGACACGAGATGTTGGTTCAGAGGTGGGCAGGGCAGGGACAGGTACTTTGGGTTCAGGAGTGGATTTGGGGCAGGGTTGGGCAAAATATGACCTGCAGACCGGATCGGCCTTGCTAAGTCACCAGATTTGGCCTACGAGAGCCTCAGCCAGCTCTCTACCTGCCCTTCCCCTGCTCAGCATTCAGGAAAGCTGGCTGCAGGGCCATGTGCTTCTGTTAATACTGAAAGCCTGGGACAGGGAGTGAAAGGCTTCTCACACTGCTCCCGCCCCCATTAGCTCCCACCCAGGTAAGGTCTACCAGACAGAGCCTGCCTCTGGAGCCCCAGCCTCTCCCTCCCCCAACCCTCTGCCCCCCACTGTAGCCCTACCCCATGTAACCCAAACCTTCAGCACTCTTGTTCCATCCCAGACACAGCATCCCTTCCTACACCCCTCCTCAGGTGACAACCCCATCCCAGACCATGCACCCCTATCCACTATCCCTGGTCACAGCCCAAATCCCTGAACCCCCTCCTGCACACCTTCCCCGGGTTACAATCCCCTCCCAGATCCTGCATCTCCTTCTGCACTCCTGCCCCAGGTTATGATTCCCTCCCAGACCCTGCGCTCTCTCCTCCTATACCCCTCTCCTGCACCCATGTCCCTCCCAGACCCTGCACCCCAATCCCTCTGTCCCAGGTCACAACCCAAGCCCCTGTACCCCTATCCCAGGTCACACTCCCCTTCCAGACCCTGCAGCCCACCCAGTTCACTGCCCCAAGACACAACCCCCTCCTTTACCCAAACTCCCTCCCAGATCCCAATCCCTTACTCCAAGCTCCCTTCTGCTCCCAATCTCCATCCCAGACTCCTGTACCTCTTTCATTAATATAATGGAAGAGTGCAGCCCTTGACCACTTACCAGATTCTTGTAATGGCCCCCATCAAAAAATATTGCCCACCCCTGATTTAGGGTGCAGGAGGGGGTATGTGCGCTTGCTCTGGGAGGAGGGTCAGTGTTGGGACAGGGAGTTGAGGTGCAGGAAGGGGCATGGGGTGCTGGCTCTGAGAGGGCTCTCAGTTGAGGTGGGGTTTGGGGGTCCTGGCTCTGGTAGGAGGGGCAGGGGTGTGGAATGCTGGCTCTGCAAGCAGGTTCAGGGCTAGGACTTGGGGTACAGGAGGGAGTGCAGGGTGCTGACTCTAGAAGGTGGCAGGAGTGGGGAGGAATTCAGGAGGGGATGCAGTGGGTTAGGGCTGGGGCAGGGGAACAGAAGGGGGCGGGTCTCTGGGAGGGGGCTCAGGGCTGCAGTGCAGCCTCCCACAGGGCGGCACTGGCTCCCAAATGGTGGCACTTACCACTGGTATCTCCAGGTTGGCATCACATCTAGGCCGAGGCAGACTCTCTGCCTGCCTTGGCCCAACGCTACAGCCCTGTGCGGATACCAGTGTCTACCCACAGATAGACATAGGTATCCACTGGTCCACAGGGCTCTGCTCTCAATACAATTAACCTATATAAGCAACAAAGCAATATAATCCTGTATTCTATTATATATCCACCCTAGAAGATTTACCTAGCATTGCTTGGGTCCTTAACTCAATTCATCATTGTTTTTCTGCAGGCTGCCTCAGTGAAAGAGGACTACTCCAGCCCTCTCTCACTGCAGCAGCTTGGGGACCAGTGAGACGCGCCTGTCCATGGCTGCTGCAGCTCCAGTGAGCACAGCCAGGGTAGGGGTACATGTGCCCCAGCTGGGGCAAGTCCAGGTTCACTTGTTCCTTGTGCTCCCCCAGCCAGTGTGAGGAATGCGGAAAACTGCACTTTCTCCTTGCTCCCTGACGAAGAGGAACAGCCAGCAATGTTCCTGTATGAATCGGGGAGGGCGGGGAAGGGGAGAAGGGAGCTTCAGTCCCCCTCACCATCCATGAAGGGTGCCTGGGGGGTGGGGAAACTTGGGGCTGAGTGTCAGCCGACGGTCAGGGCTCCCTATATCTGTCCCTTAAGACCGGCTGAAGTTCTTTTAAATTGTGCCTGGTTCTGTTACAGCAACTGAAGGAGTCAGGTTAAAACTTAAACAGTTACAGGTTTATTAAAGAAGCTTATAAATCATATGGTTACAATAGCTATTGCTCTATTTCTTAACTACTAGCAAAGTATAGATCTTAAAAATGGTTACAAAGAAGATAAAGATAGAAAAATAGAAATAATGGTACCAAGTAACAGCTTACTCTTTCTATGTGTACACTTAAGACAGAGGACCACATCCAGGTACAATTTTTACCCCCTTCTGTGCCTCTCGACTCCAGCATGTCAGGCCAGGGCCGGTCCCTCAATTCCTAGGAAAGACGAAAATACGAGGTGGGCGTCCCCATAGAACCTCAGGAGGTCAAACACCTAACCCGACCAGCAGGTAGAGGGTAGAATGACACTCAAAGTGAGTGTGTGCTGGACCTATCTTATATACCCATTGGGTCACGTATTTTCTCTTTCTTATCTGTCATGCCAAATGGGGCTGGTCTGTCTTTTGTGAGACCAGTTCTTACAAGGGAGTTGTGAACTTAATTTACACTTGTAAGAGAGAATTGAGATGATTAAATTGGAAGTACTGGGGATTCTTTTCTCAGTGGGAAATTCCTCTCCCAGGGACTGTGTGTGTGTTCGAATCATCATGGGTGCCAGCCGGGGGCAGTTCTCGCAGCCTCGAGGCCAGCTTATTGACTTAATCGCTCTCTCTCCACATATCTGTTTTTTCAGCTTCTCAGGATCAGATGAGCCAGCATAGACTATGCTGATTTTACTGCTCCTTCTCTGCCCTGTATGCTTCAGAGAGGCAAATAAGATGGATGAGATGGGGAGGGGGGAGTCTGTCTGGCTGCACTGAGGCAGTCCTGGACGGGGGTGGGAGTGCCACCTGTCAGCCCCTTACACCTGCCTGATGATTCTGTCTCTTTTCTGGATGGTTTTATGAGAAGCAATCCCATTCCGGGCACATCCCATTTTCTTGGCACAACCAAATCCTGATCTTGTTTTAAGGCATGATAAGAGGAAGGTGTATACTGAATTTAGTGTTTCTAGCTCTTACTGTTTAGGAGTTCTTGAACAGACAGACAGACGCTCTCAAATAGTCAGTAAATATGTACCTTTATCTGATGTAGCATGTTTTCCGAGGTGGTTTTGTGCTATAGTTGGGGTAAGAGAAAAGTCCTATATTTTCCTGACTTACAGCAACTAAGCAGAGCACTAAATCTTGGTGAGCAAAATTACAAAGAACTGGAGGTGCTTTTTCTTCTGGGATATTTTGTTTTCTAATATAAAACGAGTCAGAGAAATTTAAAATGTTGACTAAGCATGGACATTTCAGTGGCTTGCTATCTGAATCCTGCTCCTAGGGGTATCAGAGGTCTGAAGGCCATAGCACCATCCTTATAAGTGTTGTCTTCGTTGTTGTCAAGCAGAGAATATTTGGTGTCTGTGCTGAATTGAAACCTAGTGATTCTGTTGATTATAAACCTAATGGAATGTTAAGCATGTCCCCTCACTTCCCCCATTCATTATGGTACTAGGATTTAACTGCTAGGAAAAGAACACTGTATCCATAGCAACATGGAGACCAACATTTTAACTTTTCAGCACATTAAAAAGTCAATGATTTCCCTGTTAGCCAAAGACAAATCCAGAGTCCTGTGCCCAGTCCAAGTAGCTGAAGTAGGATCTGGACAGAAATGTGGGATAGAGAAGAAAGATACTCACTGCCAGTTACAGAGCAGCTCCATGACCACTCTGCTGAGACAATCGCCTAACTTGGCCCAACATTGTCTCAAGCTGGGCATTCAAAATTAGGAGACATGTCTGAAAATGTTGGTCGTCACTGTTGTCTCTTATTCCCCATCTGTACAATAGGGATAATAATACTTACATTTTTAAACTCTTTGACATCCTTGCATAAAAGGGGTGTTATAAGTTGAAAGGAGCCACAGTGGGGTCCAAAGCAGTGACACACTGCTTCCCAGGAGGGCTCAGACCAGCGGTGTGTAGCTGCCCGGGGGGGCCCAGAGTTGTGGTTGCAAAGCTGCTGAAGAGGGTCAAGAGCTCCGGTGTGTGGCTGCCCAGGAAAACCGAGAGCTTTGGTGCACAGCTGCCCAGCAGGGCGAGGGAAATAACTCGTGTTATTTTGAAGTAACAAGGTGAGCGTTTACACAGCAAGCGCATTATTTTGAAATAATTTCGAAGTAACAGGCTTCATATTCTGAAATCTGTAACCGTCATTTCACGAGGAATAACGTCTTTTTCAAAATAGTTATTTCAAAATAGGGTGTGTGTAGACAGTGCAGCTGTGGTTATTTCAGAGTAAGTGGTCTCCAGGGGTTCTCACGGCTGCCCTGGTGGCCACCCTGTCCATGCTCATCAGCACTCTATAGTTCCCCTTCCCCTGCAGCCCTTAAAGGTGCCACTCCAGGGGAAAGAGTTTGTGGCATGACACGAGCCCTGCTAACACTGTGCCACACAGCAACACTCTGCTCTGTCATCCCTGCTGCCATGGCAGACAACAGCGTTACATCTGAGTCCCCCATAGCTGCCATAACAGCTGCAGCCCTTGCCCGTGGGTGAAAGAAGGGCCCCATCCTAGTCAGGTGTGGAGATCCTGGATCTCATTGAGGTCTGGGGAGAGGAGGCAAACTTCCAGGATCTCCACACCAGGAATCTCCAGGAATGTGGACATTTATGGCTGGATGGCCAAGAGCCTGGGCCAGAAGGGCCACATGAGCACACAGGAGTAGGCGCGCATGAAAGTAAAGGTGCTGAGGCAGGCCTACACAAAGGCCAGGGAGCTGAGCTCCTGTTCTGGGGAGCACCCCCCTCCTGCTCATATTTCAAGCAGCTCCACTGCATCCTGGGAATGGGGTCAATCCCTTCCCTTCCCCTCCCCCAACTTGTTGTGGACTCTGAGCTGGAGACGCCTGCCATCAGCCTCCCAGAGGGCAGGGCTGTGGATGAAGAGGAGGCGAAGGAGCTAGCAAGTCAGCCTGTTCCTGGAGCCGGTACCCCCCTCCGAGGATGTCACTCAGGACTCGGACGAAGCTGGGGAAGGCCCTTCAGGTGAGTTCCATTACTTCCCCTAGACATACACAGGGAGGAGGTGATGGGCGGTGAGGGGCTGTTAACTCCTCGCTCAACCTTCTCAGTCTGGTGATTACACAGTAGCCTGCGCATGTGGGGGCACATAGAGCACCAGACTGGAGCATACAGCCGCAGTGAGGCTGCCACAAAGGAACCAACCTTGTGCTCCTGCTCACAGGGTTTCTGGAGAGGCCTGCCTTACTCCCAACCCTGGGATGAGACACCTTCCCACCCTGAGCCACCACTAAGGAGGATGGGGTCATGGACACAGACAGCAGTGCCATACACAGCACAGGCTCATGCCTGCACTACTGAGGCAGCATCCATGCCTGGGCAAGTGCAGCGAGGTGGAGGACACAGAGCCCCTGCCAGGGGAGCCTGCTGGAAGAGAGAAAGAAGAGGAAACCCCAGTACCACCCTCTCCGGGAAGGGGCGTCTGCCAGTCACACACACCTCCCCCAACATCCACCTCTCCCTCCTCCACAGGGCAGGGATAGAAGTCCTCTCCTGTGGGACACTGCCACTGCCAGACCCAGCGTGTGTATGGCACAGAGGGAAGGTAGGCTGCCCCATTGCTTTAATCCCACATCTGGGCTCCTGGCCTGGCCAGCACCTTCTCATGCCTGCTTGTCCCTGGGACATGAGGGTAGCAATGCTCCCCTGGGACATCTGTGCCCGTGCAGGAAAGTGCCCGATGTCTAGGCCACAGATGGCCTTTCTCAAAGCGCATCGCCTTTTTCTGAACCAAGACCTTTCAGTGTTGGCTCACGCACTAGGGCTAGGCTCCAGGCACCCTGTCTGCTGGGCTGACTGCCCTTCTCACTTTTTTTCACAGCTGGACCAGCTGAAAGTGGGCTCAAGACAGAGCTCCCGCATCAGCCTCCAGACCCCTTGAGAACTGCAGATGCCAGCGACCCTGGGCAGACCTTGAGTGGGAGCACATTGCCTATGTGCCCAGAAGTGGTCTGTGGAGTGGCAGGGCTGGAGCCGTGCTGCACCACCTGGCAGGAGTTGTCGCAGCAGGCCCGGAGCATGTGCATGGCATACATTGCTACCATTGACCGCCTGGTGGCCACCATTGAGCAGTCCAGTAGCTGCCCCTCCCCGCTCCTGCTCCCACCCTCTGGCTTCTCCCCTTAGCTCCCCCAGGACCATGGTGGGTCATGCACACGAGGCAGTGGGACCACTCGAGGCAAGCACCAGTTCCAGCTCCATCCCTGAGCCCTTCCTCCCCCTTCCAACTCCCTCCTTCCACCTCCCAGGTTCTTTCCCCAGTTATATTTACCCTAATTTAAAAAAAAAATCAGTTTTTTGGTCCAAAACATAAAGTCTGGTTTATTGTTTCTGCAGGAGAAGGGAGTGGGAGAGGAGAGGGGATGGGAGAGGTGGTGGAGGAAAGGCACAGAGAGGTACTGCAGAGACCCCTTGTGGGGAGGCCCAAGGAGAGTGTCATAACTGGTCCTGGCTGAAACTCTCCCTCAAGGGTTCCCAGATGCCCACAGCCCCTTGATGGGCCTGCTGGATGGCAGCCATGTGCAGCTGCTGGAAGGCCCTTTTGAGCTGCTCAGCCTCTGCCCCCTCCCTGCCAGGAATGTCTTCCCTTTTGTCTCACATATATTGTGCAGGACACAGCAGGCTGCCACAACTTGGGGAACATTCTGCTTGCAGAGGTCCAGCCAGGTGAGGAGACAACGGAACCTCACTTTGAGGTGGCCAAAGGAGCCATCCACAATAATGCAGGTCTTGCTGAGCCTGCCGTTGAAACGTTCTTTGCTGTGGTCCAGGTGACTAGTATAGGGCTTCAATCTGGTTGTCAGTGATGCTGCCAAGTCATCTAAAGATGCCGTTTCATATTTTACGACAGTGCAAGCAATTTACAACTTTTTTAGTGCTTCCACACACCGTTGGGCAGTCTTGAAGAAGCATCTTGAACAAAAACTCTCACTAAAAACTCTAAGTCAAACTAGATGGGAAAGCAGGATAGATGGTATTAGACCATTCCGATATTCATCAGGAGAGATTTACGATGCACTATTTGAAATAAGCCGGGACTTGTCGTATGATCCTTCATTTCGACATGAAGCTCAAACATTGGCTCAGAAAATGATGCAGTTTCAATTTTCATGTTGCATGGCAATTTGGCATAATATTCTAAATCAAATTAATTTGGCCAGCAAAGTTATGCAGAACATAACCATAGACATATCCAAGGCAAAGACGATTTTGAATAAAATGCTGAAATATTTTAAAAAATACCTTTCCGATGAAGGATTTGAAGAAACTGTCAAAGAAGCAACAATAGCAGAGGATTTTGATTTTGAGCCGACGTTCGCACCTCAACAATTCATTTGTCCTTGAAAAAAAACAAGACAGTTGTGTTATGAGGCTCATGATGATCCTATTCTTGATCCAAAAGAAAGGTTTAAAGTTGAATGTTTCTATTGTATTTTGGATGTAGCTATAACTTCCATTGAAGAAAGATTTTATCAGTTGCATGGTCTTTGTGAAACTTTTGAATTTTTATACGATATTGGAAATATTAAAAATCAGTTTTCTAAAGAAGACCTCATGAAGCACTGCCAGGACCTACATTTAGCGTTCAGTACTGATAATGCTGCTGACATTGATGGAGTAGAATTGTATGATGAATTAATAGCTTTATCTGAGCTAATAAGTCCTAAAACTTCTCCTCTGAAAGTATTAGAATTCATAGCAAGAAATGATTTTTCACTCCAAATACTGCTATAGCATTACGCATTCTTTTAACATTATCAGTATCAGTGGCTTCTGGTGAGCACAGTTTCTCAAAACTGAAATTACTAAAAAATTACTTGAGGTCCACCATGTCTCAAAATCATTTGTCAGGACTCGCATTAATTTCAGTTGAAAGTACTACTGCAAAAAAATTAGATTTTACTGAATTATTAAAAGGCTATGCAAGCATAAAAACCAGAAAAATTCAGTTCGTATAAATTCTTTTAATTTATGAGAAACTGGGCGCACCGGAAGACACTAATGTTTTTCATTACAATGTATAGTTGAACCCAAATTGTTTGTAATTGTGATTTTGTTAAAATTAAATGAGTACACTAGTAGGAAATTGTTTTATTTCACTAACTACAAATTTTCTGTTTTCATTTTTTAAAATTTTAAATGGTTAAAAAAAAAATTGCAAAGTGCAAACATGTAATCCAACAAAAAAAGTGTGTGTGGGGGGGGGTGAGGGGGAGTGGCCAAAATTTTTTTTCCTTAGGGCAGCAAAAAACCTAGGGCCGGCCCTGAGTGTAGATGTACTGACAGTGAAATGTCTCTTTAACTTCAACCATTCCACTTACCGGTACAGGCAGTCCCCGACTTACGCGGATCCGACTTACGTCGGATCCGCACTTACGAACGGGGCTTTCTCGCCCCGGAAGTCGGGGCGAGAAAGCCCCGTTCATAAGCTGCTCCGGTTCCCCTGGTCTGCTGGAGACCGTCTCCAGCAGACCAGGGGCACCGGGCGGGTTCCCGTGCTTCTGAGGCTTTGCCAGAGCAAAGCCTCAGAGGCGCGGGGGAACCGCCGCTGCTGCCACTTCAATCTGGGTGCCTGTGGTCTGCTGGGGACCGTCCCCAGCAGACCACAGGCTCCCGGACTGAAGCCGCAGCTGCGGGGGGGGGGGTCCCGCGCCTCTGAGGCTTTGCCAGAGCAAAGCCTCAGAGGCGCGGGACCCCTCCGCGGCTGCGGCTTCAGTCCGGGAGCCTGTGGTCTGCTGGGGACGGTCCCCAGCAGACCACAGGCACCCAGATTGAAGCGGCAGCAGGGGCAGGGTCCCTCCCTCTGAGGCTTTGCCAGAGCAAAGCCTCAGAGGCTCTGCTCCCCGTGTCCCTGGTCTGCTGGGGAGGGGGGGGCGCAGCTAGTGTGCTCCCCCCCCCCCAGCAGACCAGGCTTTTGTTTTGGACTCTGGGGCAGAGCAGCTGGGGCGCTGCCGATTGGTCCTGCAGCGCCCGCTCTGGGCACTACTGGACCAACCCGGCAGCACCCCAGCTGCTCTGCCCCAGGTCCTGATTCAGCCCTGCTGGTCAGTTTCAGCAGCGGCTGAATCAGGACCCTGGGGCAGAGCAGATGGGGTGCTGCTAGGTTGGTCCAGTAGCACCCAGGAGCGGAGCTACTGGAGCAACCCAGCAGCACCCCAGCTGCTCTGCCCCAGGCGTCCCCAAGTCAGCTTCTGCTGAAACTGACCAGCGCTGACTACAGGAAGCCCCAGGCAGAGTTGCTCTGCCCCGGGCTTCCTGGAATCAGCTGCTGATCAGTTTCAGCAGCAGCTGACTTGGGGACGCCTGGGGTTCTTAAGTTGATTCTGTATGTAAGTCAGAACTGGCGGTCAGTTTCAGCAGTGTCTGAATCTGGACGCCAGTTCCGACTTACATACAGATTCAACTTAAGAACAAACCTACAGTCCCTATCTTGTACGTAACCCGGGGACTGCCTGTAGTTACAATCATTTTAACTATGCTAAATAGTTATTCTCCCTCCTTCATTCTCTTGCTGTCACTACTTTGTCCCTTATCTTAAAATCCATCATTGTTAATTCCTTTTGCAAATTAAAAAAAAATAGACATTTATTTTACTTCATTGTTTTAAAAACACACCTCCACCCTGAACCTCTGCTCACTTTTACGATAGTGATTGAGATCATGTCTTCCCTTGGAGACACTGGTGACTGGAGAACTAGTGAAAATAAGACAGCAGAAGAGCCAAGAAATCAGAAACTGTGTAACTGAGATGGGAAGGGATTTTTAATTAGATTGCTCAAAACTCTGTTCTTGTTAACACCTGTTTCATTTTAGTGACTATAATTTTATAACAAATACAATGCACATACTCTAAGACTTCCAGGAAATTCTCCAGAAAAAAAACCATGGAAGATGTTGTTCCTCATACCTGCAACGTTGAATTGTGGTGTTCGGAATTTCATCCAGTGTAGAAATTATATTCTTAAAGAGCCTTTAAGTAAGGACTACCTTTGTAAATCTCTGTGGTTGTTATCTGCTAAAGTTGATTACTCCTCTGGTTAGCATTTTTATTAACTATTTGTTGCATGAAAGTTATCTGAAAAAGCAAATAAAGTAAAAATCCTTATGGTATGGATTATTATAATTCAAACTATACCAATTAACAGGTTGTTGTAAAACAAATGAATATAATATATTCCATTATTTCTGTTTATCACTAAGTGCCAGTTTATTAAGCCTCTGAGTTAACTGTTGTGTTAAATATGTATAATCGATATTGAATATCTGCTGTTCGTCCTATCTTTCCATACTGTGCTTTATTGTTGAATAAAGAATGTGCATGTACTTAGCAAATAAAAGATTTACCCACAGGAATACTTTAAAAAAGGATTCTTTTAAATCTACCTTCATTTGAATTCACTGTCACTCTTCATTGCATAAGCAGAATGCTGTTTTTCTGCTCAATAGTATATATTTTATATTGGCCAACCCAAGTCCTCATTTTTATAGTTTTGATGGAATAAGTACCATTGGAGACAGATTGTACTGACAGTGAAAAAGATACACCGTTTGTTGCATAGCAATGAGACTGTAACAAGATGTAATCTCAGCCTAATCTCCTCTTCCAGGTCAACAAGCAATATGGCATTAAAACTGCAAACCACCCTCTAAAACCCCACAATAATATAGTAACAGCAGCACTCTCTTGAATAAATACTTGTAGGTGTAAGTGGCCAGCATTTAAACCTGACAAGCACACATGTTTCAGAATGCAAAAATTACTCAAGAAAAGGCATTCAGAGACAATAAACCAAGAAAACATCCTGAAAGTCATACAGACATATTTTTGATAAAGTAATACAATTTTCTGGAGTCCAAAATGAACTTGTCTCCCCCTGGTGGAATTAGATTAAAATGTTTTAAGAGTTCTTAAAAAAAATCATAAGTGAAGCTTTTATAATAGATCTTATTAAATGTGCAGACAGGTTTTAAATCAGGAATGAGCAAACTTTTTGATGTGAGGGTCACATATCAGTATGGAAATGGTATGGCAGGCCACAAATGCTCAGGAAATTGGGGGTTAGGGGTGACAGTTCTAGCTGGGGGTGTAGGCTCTGGAGTGGGGCCAGAAATGAGGAGTTGAGAGTGAGGGAGGGGCTCCAGGCTAGAGCAGGGTCTGAGATATGGGAAAGGGTGAGGGCTCTACCTGGAGGTGTTTGCTCTGGGGTGGGGCCAGGCACAAGGAGTTTGGGATGAAGAATGGTGCTCTGGGCAGTAAGGCCAGACTAACTCTTCTGTGGGTCTGGAGCTACTAGTTTTTGTGGGGTCCCATAAGTTCTGGGGTGGGGCCAAAAATTAGGAGAACAGTGTGTGTGAGTGGGCTTCTTGTTGAAGCAGCAGGGTGGGTGCAGCATCGGAGGCAGTGAAGGCTTCAACGGGGATGAGGAGGAGGCATTTGGGGAGCAGTGGACACAGGCTATAGTTAAGGGATTTGGAGTGTAAGAGGGGGCTCAGACAGGAGGTTGGGTGCAGAAGGCAGCTGGGAGTGAGGGAGTTCAAATATGGGAGGAAGCTGGGCAGGGTGTGGGGGTACAGGTGCTTACCTGGGGCAGTTCCTGTTTAGCGGTGGTGGGGAACAGGTGGCTCTGCATGGCCCATGCTCACTTGTAGGAACACACCCCACTGCACAGCTCCCATTGGTTGGGAATTGGGCCAATGGGAGCTTCTGGGGGCCAAGGTTGCAGGCAATGCAGAGCTGGGACAGAGCTTCCTGGTGTGGGCTCGTTGTGGCAAAGTAACTCCGAGAAGGTGGGGAAAAGGAAGAATGGCAGCACACAGAGCTGCCTCCCTCCCAGTTAGGCAGAGGTGGCGGGATGTGCAGCATACAGGGCCTTTAGTGGCTGCAATCCTATCCTTAATTTAGCCCTGATGGGCAGAAACCAAGTAGTAGGAGGGGAGTCAAGGCTGGGGCTGGGGCTGGGGTACAAGAAGGAGCCAAGAGTGCAGGTGTGGGTGGCACTTACCTCAAGCAGCTTCCAGAAGCAGCAGCACATATCTCCCCTCCAGCTCCTATGCAGAGGAATGGCCAGGTAGCTCTGCATGCTGCTCCGTCTGCAGGTGCTACCCACACAGCTCCCATTGGTCACAGTACCCAGCCAATGGGAACTGCAGGGCCAATAATTGGAGTGGGGGCAGCATGCAGAGGCCCCTCCCCCACCGCCTCATCAGCTGTCCCTACATGGAAGAGCCAGAGGAGAGCTATATCACTACTTCCGGGAGCTGTGAGTGGGAGCTTAGGGTCACATTAAAAGATTTTATGAGCTGGATGCAACCCATGGGCCTAGTGTGTCCACATCAGTTTTAATCCTGCTCACATTAAACTCTTGAATAGTTCCAGCAAGAGTAATATAAGAAAGAGTTAATTGCAACTCTTGTGCCATTTTAGCTAATAATTGTCAAGTGCCTTTGAAGTTTTTTCTTAACATGCAATTATTCAATCATCTATAAAGCTAATTATCTCAAAGGTAAAATAACTTTACATATGTTGAAGATGTTTAACTATTAGCCCAAATGTAAATGGCTCTTATAGTTTCCCTGAACAAGGTCCTGATTCTGCATGCAGATGAGTAACTTTCCTCATATGAATAGTCTGTTGATAAAAGTAAAACAGTAAATTTTAGTTAGTTATTGAAAATTAAGATTTTCTCCTTCTTCATATGCTGTGTATATAGTACAAACTAAGAACCAAATTGCACCAAATCCTTATTCTTCAAAAAATCAGTATCGGGTCAGCTACTCAGCTCCAAATCAGAATAGCTCTATGGATCTAACCCCTATTTTTAAAGCAGTTATTCCCAACCACTGTTCCATATATTAGTTTTAGGATTTTATGACTGGCATGCTAAGATCATAGAATCATAGAATCATAGAAGGCAGGATCAAGCTCCGTCTACACCATCCCTGACAGATGTCTATCTAACCTGTTCTTAAATATCTCCAGAGAGGGAGATTCCACCACCTCCCTTGGCAATTTATTCCAATATTTGACCACCCTGACAGTTAGGAATTTTTTCCTAATGTCCAATCTAAACCTCCCCTGCTGCACTTTAAGCCCATTACTCCTTGTCCTGTCCTCAGAAACCAAGAGGAACAAATTTTCGCCTTCCTCCTTGTGACACCCTTTTAGATATTTGAAAACCGCTATCATGTCCCCCCTTAATCTTCTTTTTTCCAAACTAAACAAGCCCAGTTCATGAAGCCTGGCTTCATAGGTCATGTTCTCTAAACCTTTAATCATTCTTGTCGCTCTTCTCTGTACCCTTTCCAATTTCTCCACATCTTTCTTGAAATGTGGCGCCCAGAACTGGACACAGTACTCCAGCTGAGGCCTAACTAGTGCAGAGTAGAGCGGCAGAATGACTTCACGAGTTTTGCTTACAACACACCTGTTGATACAACCTAGAATCATATTTGCTTTTTTTGCAACAGCGTCACACTGTTGACTCATATTCAACTTGTGGTCCACTATGACCCCTAGATCCCTTTCCGCCATGCTCCTTCCTAGACAGTCGCTTCCCATCTTGTATGTATGGAACTGATTGTTCCTTCCTAAGTGGAGCACTTTGCATTTCTCTTTATTAAACCTCATCCTGTTTACCTCTGACCATTTCTCTAACTTGCTAAGGTCATTTTGAATTATGTCCCTATCCTCCAAAGAAGTAGCAACCCCACCCAGTTTGGTATCATCTGCAAACTTAATAAGCGTACTCTCTATCCCAATATCTACATCATTGATGAAGATATTGAACAGTACGGGTCCCAAAACAGACCCTTGCGGAACTCCACTTGTTATCCCTTTCCAGCAGGATTTAGCACCGTTAACAACAACTCTCTGACTACGGTTATCCAGCCAATTATGCACCCACCTTATCGTGGCCCTATCTAAGTTATATTTGCCTAGTTTATCAATAAGAATATCATGCGAGACCGTATCAAATGCCTTACTAAAGTCTAGGTATATGACATCCACCGCTTCTCCCTTATCCACAAGGCTCGTTATCTTATCAAAGAAAGCTATCAGATTAGTTTGGCATGACTTGTTCTTCACAAACCCATGCTGGCTATTCCCTATCACTTTATTACCTTCCAAGTGTTTGCATATGATTTCCTTAATTACCTGCTCCATTATCTTCCCTGGGACAGACGTTAAACTGACCGGTCTGTAGTTTCCTGGGTTGTTCTTATTCCCCTTTTTATAGATGGGCACAATATTTGCCCTTTTCCAGTCTTCTGGAATCTCCCCTGTCTGCCATGATTTTTCAAAGATCATAGCTAAAGGCTCAGATACCTCCTCTATCAGCTCCTTGAGTATCCTGGGATGCATTTCATCAGGACCTGGTGACTTGCTGACATCTAACTTTCCTAAGTGATTTTTAACTTGTTCTTTGTGTATCCTATCTTCTAAACTTACCCTCTCTCTGCTTGTATTCACTACGTTAGGCACACCTCCAGACTTCTCGGTGAAGACCGAAACAAAGAAGTCATTGAGCATCTCCGCCATTTCCAAGTTCCCTGTTACTGCTTCTCCCTCCTCACTAAGCAGTGGGCCTACCCTGTCCTTGGTCTTCCTCTTGCTTTTAATGTATTTATAAAAGGTCTTCTTGTTTCCCTTTATGCCTGTAGCTAGTTTGATCTCATTTTGTGCCTTTGCCTTTCTAATCTTGCCCCTGCATTCCCGTGTTACTTGCCTATATTCATCCTTTGTTAGTTGTCCTAGTTTCCATTTTTTATGAGACTCCTTTTTTATTTTGAGATCATGCAAGATCTCCTTGTTAAGCCAAGCTGGTCTTTTGCCATATTTTCTATCTTTCCTACACAGCGGAATTGTTTGCTTTTGGGCCCTTAACAACGTCCCTTTGAAATACTTCCAACTCTCCTCAGTTGTTTTTCCCTTCAGTCTTGCTTCCCATGGGACCTTACCTACAAGTTCTCTGAGCTTATCAAAATCTGCCTTCCTGAAATCCATAACCTCAATTGTGCTGGTCTCCCTTCTACCTTTCCTTAAGATCATGAACTCTATTATTTCGTGATCACTGTCCCCTATTCTGTCTTCCACTTTCAAGTTCTCAACTAGTTCCTCCCTATTTGTTAAAACCAAATCCAGAACAGCTTCTCCTCTGGTAGCTTTTTCAACCTTCTGAAACAGAAAGTTGTCTCCAATGCAGTCCAGAAACTTATTGGATAGCCTGTGCCTCGCTGTGTTAGTTTCCCAACATATGTCTGGATAGTTGAAGTCCCCCATCACCACCAAATCTTGGGCTTTGGATAGTTTTGTTAATTGTTTAAAAAAGGCCTCATCCACCTCTTCCACCTGGCTAGGTGGCCTGTAGTAGACTCCTAGCATGATATCACCCTCGTTTTTTACCCCTTTTAGCTTAACCCATAGACTCTCTACACAGCTATCTCCTACGTTCATCTCCACTTCAGTCCAAGTGTGTACATTTTTAATATACAAGGCAACCCCTCCTCCCTTTTTTCCCTGTCTGTCCTTCCTGAGGAAGCCGTACCCTTCCATACCAACATTCCAATCATGCGTCCCATCCCACCAGGTTTCTGTAATACCAATGATATCATAGTTGTATTTATTGGTTAGCAATTCCAGTTCTTCCTGCTTATTACCCATACTTTTCGCATTTGTATATAGGCATCTAAGATACTGATTTGATCTTGCCTCCCTGTTGTGCCCTGACCCTCTTTTCTCCTTGCCATTATAGGCCGTAGTCCCCCCCATTTCCAACCCATCTCCCAGTCCCGCACATGCAGCACTTACCTGTGGGCTTTGCTCACCTGCCCCCGTCGAACCTAGTTTAAAGCCCTCCTCACAAGGTTAGACAGTCTGTGTCCAAACAAGGCCTTCCCGCTCCTGGAAAGGTGAACTCCATCTCCGCCAAGCAGTCCCTCCTGGAAGAGCACCCCGTGATCAAGGAAGCCGAATCCCTCCTGGCGACACCATCGTCGCAGCCAGGCATTCACCTCCAGGATGCACCTCTCTCTGCCCGGGCCCCTACCTTTGACAGAAAGGATTGAAGAGAATACCACCTGCGCTCCAAACTCTTTCACCCGTACTCCCAAAGCCCTGTAGTCACACTTGATCCGCTCAGTGTCACACCTGGCAGTATCATTTGTGCCCACGTGGATGAGTAGCATGGGGTAGTAGTCAGAGGGCCGGATAATCCTCGACAATGCCTCTGTAACATCTCGGATACGGGCCCCTGGCAGACAGCATACCTCTCGAGATGAGCTGTCAGGGCGACAGATGGGTGCCTCCGTTCCCCTCAGAAGAGAGTCTCCAACCACCACTACCCTACGTTTCCTCCTCGCAGTGGTGGCAGGAGACTGCTCAACCTTGGTGGTGCAAGGCCTGGTCTCTTCCACTGTGGGGGGTGACTCCTTGTCTCCTGCAGAAAGTAAAGTGTAACGGTTATGTAACAACACAGTGGGAGGGTTAGGAGCAGGGGTGGAACACTGCCTGCTGCCGGAAGTAACCAGCTGCCAGTGCTCACCCTGCACCACTGCCTCCTCCATAAGTAGCTGGTCAACAATCCCACATCCTAGGACAGTGACCTCCGTGGACTCCACAGGAATACTGTCCAGGAATTCCTCATGGCTTCAAATGCTCCTCAGCCTGGCCACCTCCTCCTGTAGCTCTCCCACCTGCTGCCTGAGAGATTCCACCAGCAGGCACCTTTCACAATGGTTGTCTTCCCCAGCCTGGAGATCACTCAGTGGGAATTGCAAGCCACAAATACAGCAAGACCACACCAGGACCTGGGTAGAGGCATCCATGCTCAGGTTCTCTGTCTGGATACAGGCACAGGTGGAGGAGACAGGAGAAGTACTGGCACAAGCGCTTCGGGTCTTCATCACCATCAGTCACTCCCTCTGCCCAACTCCCTCTTCAACTCCCCTGTCTGCAGTCCCCTGGTCGCACTGCTCTGGCTTTTTAAAGCCTGCTTGCCTAGGTCAGGCCTGCCCCCTTCTGAGTCACACAGGGGAAGGCTGAGCCTGAGGCTAATCAGAGGCCTATTCCTATATTATAGTAAAATTCCTACAGATTTTGGTAGGAAAAGGTTTAGGCCCTTAATGATTACTGTGTGTGACGCCCCACGCCGCTCAGCGACGTCTGTCCCGAGGGCTTTCCACTGTTCTATGGCTCCAAGTTCCTCAGTTTCCACTATTTGCGAGCTTATCTTCGTTTTCCCTCTCCCTAGCAAGGCGGGAGGGGAAGGGGGGCCCGGGCCCACCCACTCTCACGGGCCCCAGCCCAAGGCCCTAAGGGTTCTGGCCCAATAGTCCCAAACCTGGCTGACGAGGTGCGAACCCGTAACTCGTCAGCCCACCAGTCACTCCTGACTCTGCCCTGGGCTGCTTCCTTCCCCTCCGGCTCCAGCGCTCCCTGGCCCCGCTGCCCGTTCCGGCCGCTTACCGGGCTGGGTGGGGCTGCCGTTGGGTTGCTCCTCCACTCGGCGTGGCACTCCTCTTGGCCCCTCCGCTTCCCCCTTTCCTCGGGGCTACGGGGCCATTTTAAAGTTGGCGCCGGGGTCGCGGCCCTGGCGTCCTGTGGCAGTCCCGCCCCTCGCGCCAGGGCGTCCTCTCGTTGCCGGGGCGACGTGGTCCTTGTCTCCCGGGCGCCCGGGTGACGTCATCCGGGGCGCCTGGGGCCGGCGCTCCCTGTGCTGCCGCCGAACAGCGCGGGCAGCGGTGGGCGGCGCATGGCCTCCCGCTATACAGCGCGGCTGGGACGGGGGCCTCCGCCGCGAGCGGGGCCGCCCCGTCACACTGTGTTTCCAGTACCAACTTCCTATTTGGTAAAGTACAGTTTAACTCACAATGGTGTTTGAACTTAATTTCATCTTTTAATAGAAGGGTAGCTCACAATACAAATAATAGAGCTAAGATGTTGGTCAGATAAACTGACAGAGTTACCTGAATAGGTTGTGAATAGCTGTTTAAATGACAGTAAGGAGTAACTTTGTAGAGGTTGTATTTGTTCCCTATTTTAATATCTTCATATAAGTTTAAAATATTTTTGTTATATACATATTTTGTCTTCGTGCACTGGGCATTCATAAAAGTTTTATTGTTTATCTTTAATATTGTAAGAAGAAAGACATTTGCCAAAGTTACCAATCGTTACACTATTCACATAAATAGTTGCACAATGTTATTTGTCTTTTTAAAACATTTATGCTGGTATTCCTCTCTGAAAACACTGCAGTGAAATAACCCTGGGTATGTCTACACTACAAAGTTAATTTGAACTAACGGTCTGATGGCCGAGTGCTGTGATGTGCCCAGTGTGGGCACTCAGGGCACTCCACGCCAGGACTGCTTTGCAAGCGGGGCACCCCTGAGAACTGTCTGTCCGGGGTGGGGGTCGGGTCCCTTAAAGCACAGCCCTTGGCTAGCCTGAGGCAGCAGCTCCACGCTCTAAGTCCTCATCTGATGCCCTGCCGGCACTGCTTCCGACCATCCTTAACCCCGGTTCAGGGTCCACTTAATGTGGACATGCTAGTTCGAATTAGCTAATTTTTAATTAGTTAATTTAAAAAATTAACTAATTCGAACTAAATTAGTTCGAATTAGCGCTGTAGTGTAGACATACCCCCTGAAACTATATTAAACTAACCATGGGTGTAAGCCAAACTATCAGATCCAAACATAGGCGTGAAGAGATCGGAAACCAAACTTGGATCCTGGTATGAATTTCACAGCTACTCCCACATATATAAGGGACAAAAAAGAGGGGTCCACATAAAAACACTCCTAGAATTTGGACAGTTTTGTTTTTAAAAGTACAGCTCTGAATTTGGAGCTAGAACCATTTGTATTGTTAACCAAGGACTTGTCTACACTATGGAGAAGATCGACACTGCCGCAGTCGATCTTCTGGGGTTCAAATTCACAGGTCTAGGAAGCCCTGCTGGTGTAAGATATTCAACTCCAGCTACATTAATTCGAACTGAGAGAGTGCTCCCATCAGTGCCAGTAGTCCAGCTCCTCACGAGGAATAAGTGAAGTGAACAGGAGCGTTTGCTCCCATCAACCTTCCACTGTGTGGATGGCGCCAAAAGGCGATTTAAGATACTTTGACTGCAGCTATATAATTAATGTAGCTGGAGTTGCATAACTTACGTCAGCTTTCCCCTTTAGTGTAAACCAGATCCAAGAGAACTAATGCCATATACCAAGAAGGTATTCCATCAATTTAGTGGGCATTGGAGCATACCCTATAAGCTTAATATACTTTTCTGAGAAATTAGTTTGAGGCTCTGGCCATGGAGCTGCAGCCCTGGCTGCAGCCAGGGAGCTCTGGCCTCAGCAGCAGTGAAAATAGCAGCAGCTAGAGAGCTCCAGGGGGCTGGGCTAGAGCCATAGCCGGGGGAAGAGGTGGGGAGAGCAGTGATTTAGCCATGAGAGGAGGGACCTCCCATGCTCTGGCAAATCCCATCCTTCAGTACTGGTCAGGTCCCAAGGGTGCTGGACGAGGGAGATCCAACCTGTAGTGACAAGGATATGAGTGTAGCAGTGGCAGAGATATGAAAATTTCTCCATTAATTAATTAAAATGTTTGTAGTTACAGAAGTTTGTTAGTATATGTTGTGAATTCTAAATTTTTGTTTACTAAAGGATAAACCTTCATTTCCAATCTATCTGCCATACAAACCTACCCTTACAAAACATAGGCTTGAAAAAGGATCTCTGAAAATGTACAGGGCAATTTAGATACTTTATCAGTGTATCACTGATAGCATGTACAGAGACAAAATTGTGACACTGGTTGTACATGTGTACAGTATTTAAATATTCGCCTTAGTGATTTCCTGTATCATAAATACTTTAACGGTGACATCGTTCTTTCACCCAGGGCACAGAGAGGTAATTATAATTATGCCTTCATAAACAAAGCTGAGAGCTGTGTCAACATTCCTCTCATCAGCTCAAATAAGTCTGGGATAACTTTGTCCTACCTAAAAGCTGGGTTTATACCAAGTAGTTACCATTCTAGAGGCAGAGCCACTTGCTTGGGTCCACTCATCATGTGAAAGTTTGGCTATTCAAAAAAGATGTATTGGTGTCATAACATCTTACGTATAAGAGAACCCCAAATTAGACTAATAATGCATAGGAAACTCGTTCCAAAAGCTGGATGAGAGTTCAATTAGGCTACGTCTAGACTGGCATGATTTTCCGGAAATGCTTTTAATGGAAAAGTTTTCTGTTTAAAGCATTTTCGGAAAAGAGCGTCTAAATTGGCACGGACGCTTTTCCACAAAAGCACTTTTTGCGGAAAAGCGTCCGTGGCCAATTGCAAAAAAGCCCCCATCGCCATTTTCGCAATCGGGGCTTTTTTGCGCAAAACAAATCTTAGCTGTCTACACTGGCCCTTTTGCGCAAAAGGACTTTTGCCCGAACTGGAGCACCATAGTATTTCCACAAAAAGCACTGATTTCTTACAGTAGGAAGTCAGTGCTTTTGCGGAAATTCAAGCGGCCAGCTGGCAAGTTTTTCTGGAAAAGCGGCTGATTTTCCGGAAAAACTGGCCAGTCTAGACACAGCCTTAGAGTATCTCAAATGGTACAAAGGCAGCGGGTGTAAATTGTGCAAATTTAATGTGGATGTAACTGAGAAACTATAACCATCACACATTGCTATTATTATAGAGGTTTTTTTTCAAGCAAATAAAAGAAAGGAGGGGCTATTTTATAGTATAAAAGGTGATCAGTACTTACATACCATAATGATGGGCACTTTAGGAATGCATGGAAATAGAATAGTAGACAGGTAACTAGATATGGGATAAAAAAAAATGTAGGCTGAAAATCAGGAAACTTTCCTGACAGCAAGAACCAATACATTAGACAGAAATAATTTCCCAAGAAAGGTCACAGAATCCCTACTGCTTATGACATTTAAACTAGACTTAGAAATAGACATGATAATAGACTGAAGATAATAATTCTGCATTGGTCCGTGAAATAGACTAAATTACCAAATTAGTTCCTTTCTGTCTCTCATTTCTATGACTCATATTTGGTCCAGTCCCAGGGAGTCATATTTTAGGTAAAGCACCTTAATAGTGTTTTACAGCTATAGGAATTAAAAATCCAATCATGCAAGCCACCAAAAGTAGTTATGAATGAAGAGCATTTTCACTGTCAAACCTAAAGATCTTAATCTTATAGCAAAGGTCCCATTGATTTTAATGGTATGAACAGAGCCTAGCTGATTAATCCTTACAATAAACAGTCAGATATTGCCATGATGAATGCCAATATAAAAACGTAGAGAAGTCTATTACAGGAAGCAATATATGTAATTTCTTCATGAACTGAACAATTTACTGACAGTTTTTCATATGCTGTCTGACCTGGGTTATATATTTTGTTATTTTGGGGGTCTCCAGAAATGTCAAAAGTTTTTCATTATCTGAATGAAATATCAATAGTCACAGTGAGTTGTTTTATTGTGAGTGACAAATCCTGGAATGTCGAGAACCTGGTGTCATTTTTTATTGGTAAATTTTTACAAACTGTAGTCTAAACATGATATTTTTGTTACAGTACATATAATTCATTTCATTTATTAGATATTATGAGATGTTGTAATTACCTAAACAGTGTGTAAAATGCCATATGTAATATTTTTTAACATACAAAACACAATTTGTACTTTTCAGAGATCACTGAAACAACATTTTTGACAGTTCAGCATTCCAAAAGTTGGTTATTTGGGGGTTATGATATAGATTGTAAAATTACAGTAATTGAATATGTATTTAATAAAAGATGTCCCTGATTACATTATAGCCTTTTTCATTGACAAATGATGAAATAGTTACTTCTGCTATTAAAAATCGCAAGCTATGTCCTACTCTACTTTACTATCGTCATTCCAAACCTTTGTTTGCTTTGTTTTCTCTTTCTCAGAAAGCACACTCAGTACCCTTCCTCCAGAGCATGTGATAAAGGAAGTTCACTGTATTTGCACTGAATTGCAGCCCCAGAGAAGGATGTTTGTTGTGCAAGATTTCAGTAATTCTGAACATTCTTATTTAGATCAGAGAATAAGAAAAGGAAATTATGATGAGTAGCACCTCCCCCTCAAATCTCTCAATTCATTTTGATGGCAATATATAACTTTTTAAATAATATATATATATACACAGCCTGGTCAAACATTTGTAGATTAAATTGCATTGAAAGCAGTCTTTAAAATAGGTCCATATTGATGAAGTGTGTTTTTCCACCAAATATTTAAAATCTCCCTCATGATATCTTCCACATTAGAACTGACACATCCTGACTATCCATGGTGTTTGTGCAATACAATAGTCATTTTCCTGCCTGTGCAGCTCATTGTTGGGTCAGACTAAAATTCTCACAAGTCTTGAGCGGTGCCCACATTCACACATTATTCATGCTGGTGACGAAAAGGACTTTTGTCCCAGATAGGGCCCCTTTAAGAGGGCTCCCAAACTGAGTGGCATTGTGACCTGGTGTCCAGGGCTGCACTGCCACTCAGGGCTGGTCCATTGGCAATGCACTGATGAGATGGCTTCAAAACTTTACTTAATAAACTTTGGCCCAACATCTCCTTGGCGGGCCAAACCTGGTTGATGCTAACATGACCCTTAAAGCAAGAGTAGTTCAGGTGTGCATAGTTGGGAGATAAACATTTTGGCTACGTCTACACTGCAGGCTTATTGCGCCAGAAGCCTTTTGCACAAAAACTTCTTGTGCAAGAGCACATCCACACCTCAAAGCATATCGTAAAAGTGATATGCTTTTGTGCAAGAGAGCGTCCACACTGCATGGACGCTCTTGTGCAAGAAAGCTCTGATGGGCATTCACAGAATGGCCATCAGAGCACCTGTGCATTTTCCCATAGCATTCACACTTGCCTTTTTGCACAGTAGCTGTAACACAAAAGGGAGTTATGCCTCATAGAAGGAGGTTTACCTACACCAGCAAAAGGCTTCTGTTGTGCCATTTTACTGCTGATTTACTTGCACAAAAGCACATTTGAGGTGTGGACCGCTGTAGGTTTTGCACAAAAACCTTGCAGTGTAGACGTAGCCGCTGGCCAGATCTTTGTCACTACAAAATACACAGGTTGCTGCCTAGTGTGGCTCGAGCCAGACCTGGCCCTGCTGAGCTGAAAGGTGGAATGGGGCGCCTCCCTAAATCACCACTGGGCTGGGTCTAGGCTAAAAGAGGAAGTTGGGGCTGACCGCCCTTTCACTTCCCTGCAATGCTGGGAGCCACGGGCCAAAGATCAAGTGACTCACTCCCCCACCTCCCAATCACAGCCACGCACAGTGACGTAACAATAACAACGTAGGCGCGGACTATGAGCTCAGCTTTCCGCAACAGGCCACGCTCCGCCCCCGCGCTCATCACCCGTCTTAGAGTAGCCCCGCCCCCTGCCCGGCTCCTCAGCACCCGGCCCCCTCCTCAGCCGGAAGTGAGCGCACGGCGGCGGGCTCAGCTCCACAGTGACATTCTCCGCAGCGGCGGCGGCGCAGTGACTGGAAATGGCTGCTCCCGCGGAGCAGCGGCGCCGTGAGGTGAGAGCGGGGCCGGCAGCCGGGGCGCGCTGGGCGGGTCTCTCCGCGCCGCCGCTGCTTCTCCCAGTATCCAGGGCGCCCGGGGTCGCCCTTCCCATGGGGGGCTCTGTCCTCACCCCCCCCCTGCGCCCTCCGGCCTGGCCGCGGCATCGCCGCCCTCCCTGGCCACTGCTCGGGCGCCTTGTCCGGCGCTAAGGACGGGGGACGGGCGGGCGCCGGGGAGCAGCCTTGATTCCGCTCCAGCCCGTGTCCCTGCGAGGCGACAGGGACTGGCCATGTCGGCAGCTCTCCCAAGGCTCGGGCCTTCTGCGCCCTTGGGGCCCCTCGGTCCCCGGGGGCGCTGGGTCGAGCAGATCCTGGGACACCGTCGAGTGGCTTTCCGCTTCGCCGGCGAGGGCTGGGCCGGGGGCGCTGCGGGGCTTCCTAGCCCAGTTAGTCCCAGGTCTGCAGCCGTCGCTCTAACTTGCTTTTCCTCTACTTTGGGTTCAAATGTGCCCTGGGGGTGCCGTGGGGTGACCGTTCATCAACTGTCGTGTAAAAATGTTTACTAATTTAGTCCTGTTTAATGGTTTTGTTTCAAGCGGCGGAATAACGAGTCTTCTAATTTCAAAAACTGTATTTGAAAGGTGGTGTAAAATTTTGCATTTCTATAGTGCCCTTCACGCCAAAGGATCTGGTTGCATTTCAAAGAGTGCATATATATGCCGCCAGTGATTCCACTTTGGGTGGAGTCAACTTATAGGTGTCAACAGGTATATAGTGCCTTAGTGGACAACTGTGAAGTCAAGAAAAACTTTGACCCTGTCTGCTGATTCACATATGTATCTTTATGTAAAGTGCCATCCCCCTCTAATGCTAGTGTAGGGTATATGTGATCTCAGTTGTCATTTATAATACCCACAAAAGTTAAACTGCACTTAACTTGGTTTATTATCTTGGATGGTTGAGGCGCTTAACTGATCACTTGTTGATATTTGACCCTGTTCTTCCAGCTAAGTTAAGCATTTCAACTCTGATTCTTAAATCACTAATTTATTTCTTTGTAAAGTGTTTTTTTTTACATGTAATCACTTTCCACTTTGACTTAGATGAAGGTACTATTATGTATTGTAAAGTCTTTTTCTTTATTGAAGCCATAATAAGAAAATATAAAACATGCATCTGGGTTTTGGAGGGGGTTTTGGTAGTATTAACATTTTGAAGACTCTGCAGGTCTTGGGGAGGAGAGATGAGTGCATAAGACAATAGCAAGAAAATACCCATAAGGGGGAAATAAGATATGGAAGGTGGAAGAAATGAAAAATCATCTTAGTAATGTTAATAAACAATGTGTTTAATGTGCTCTCATAATAAAGTGAAATGAAAGTGATGCTGTTTTGCTGACTACAGATTTAAGGTGTAAAAATAACTAATGTACTTGGGTTGAGGAGACAGCTTCTTGAAAATAGAACAAATGAGGCCATGTCTATACTAAACTGAGGATCTATGCGTTGGAGGCTAATCAAATTCTGAGTGTGCCACTGGCCACTCCAGAACTACTTATAGTTGCTAGGAGTAAGGAAAGTCAGGAAAGAATTTCTCCCATTGACTTCTGCTGTGGGACTGCCCTAGAAAATTGATGCAAGGTACATCGACTTCAGCTACGTAGTTCATGTAGCTGGAGTTGCATATCTTGCAATGATTTTCTCCTCCAGTATAGGAAAATAACTGGAAATCCTAACATTTGCCAAGGAGACTTCTGCAACTCCTCTTCAGAATGTACCATGTGTAGCAGTCATGAGCGAAATCCTAAAGAAAATGGAAGGGAAGGGTGAACCAAAGGGAAGAAATTAACTTACAAAAAGGGGAGTACTTTGTGATCCACTAGTAATGCTTAGTACAAGTTCAGTTCCTCATTCTGTCAGAGGCAGTTTGCTTTTCTATGTAATACTTCATCACTCTATCTGATGCAGATTAGATGTGAAAGAGAGGTTTCTGTGATGGCTTTGGGGAGAAAATGACCTGATAAACCAGTTTAAGCTTCTCTCCAATAAAATGGAGAAGGGTAGAGGAGCAGTCCTAGGCAGGAGAAACTGAAACTAACCGCGGGGGGGGGGGGGAAGCAAGAATAAAGAAATGATGGTGCAAGGAAAATGCAGTGGTTTAAAAAAAGCTCTGAAAAGTTAGACCCAGAGAAACAACAAAATCAGTGCTTTGCTTTTAAAGTGGTGAACTGATCAATTTTGTGTTGATTTAAATTTTGTTGGTGGTAGTTTTTAAAGGAGCATGATCAGCACCAAAATTGTATGTCATTCCGAAAATCTGCTGTCAATTGTAAATAACACCAAGGAAAAAAATCACAGTAAAGAGATTAGACAATAAACTCTTTCCCCCCAGTTGGCTTACA
Source organism: Pelodiscus sinensis (assembly GCF_052426305.1). Taxonomy (NCBI): domain Eukaryota; kingdom Metazoa; phylum Chordata; order Testudines; family Trionychidae; genus Pelodiscus; species Pelodiscus sinensis. The sequence continues at coordinate 112,553,434 of NC_143056.1, read as the reverse complement.
TTGTGAACTTGAAATGCTTTATATAGTGAGTTTTAGATCAGTTGTGGTTTCATTAATTATTGATCTTGCTAATGGATTGCCTATGGCAGTGTTTCTCAATCTGTGGTACCAGAACCCCTGAGAGAAGTCTGAGGGGTACATCAACACAACTGAAATGTGAAGAAATGTGGAGTTTTTGTTTGGTTTTACAGAGCTTTATTATTTTTGTACTTTTTACATCCAAAAATTTTATCACCCGTCTGGCTATGATTAAGTGGTTTAACAAGTGTGTTACAATGGTAGGGGGAAAAAGCTTGCGTCTGAAAACTGTAGGTATTGGAGGTGCTTTATTTTATTTATTTATTTATTATTTATACACACACACACACACACACACACACACACACACACACACACACACACGGCTCGACAAATAATGCAATCTACTCACCCATGGCAAGTAGATTGCAACCAGGAAGAGCTGGGTTCGGGTGATCTGTGTATGCGTAGATCGCCAGACAGCGCAGCTGACGAGCAGGGCTCGTCATGGTTCGGCGAGCCGTGTGTGTGTATATGTGTGTATTTATCTAATTTTTTTTTTGAAAAAGGGGTACTTTATTTTTTTTTTAAAAAAAAGGTTGAGAAACCTTGGTCTGCCATGATTTCTGTGTCCTTAGGGAGCACCATTGTTGATGGGGCTCAGCCAGGCATAAGGGTTCATCTGCTACAAATCAACAAAAATGTAGGTGCAGAGTCTGTCATTTTCTCTTTTTGTGTGGGACTTCTAACAGTAATCAAGAAGCAAACAGCTTATGTAGGAAAATGTGGCTGTAAAACCTCAAATTGGCAGCAGTCATTGGAAGCAGACATAATACCTGAAACCAGGACTTGACAAACGGCGGCGAAATCTACTCGCCAGGCCCGCACTGTGCATGCGCAAGACCTGCATTATTCATGCGTGCACTGCCAGTGAACGGGGCGACCGGCTGAAATCTACTCGCCATTGACGAGTAGAAACAGCAATTTGTTGAGCTCTGTCTGAAACTTCATTTAACATACTCTTTTCTTTAAATTGATTTACCCCATGTGACATAGTGGGGACTGTATTCATTCTTATATCTCTGTATTTTCACTGTTTTGTTGTATGTGATTCTACTATCTTGTGCTGTTCCGTAGTAACTCTGTGTGTGCGTGCCTCAGTTTCCCTAGGCATTGCAACACTATTTGCATGAGACGGGGAAGGCTGGGCATTACTCATTGTGGAAGTATGTTCATGTCTCTCACGTCCTGAGGACTGGGTGACAGCAGATAAGAGCTTGGGTCTGGGAATCAGAACAAAGGAGGGGGTGGGGCTGTCTAGAGGGTTGTGACCAGTTGCTGGGTGGTTTAGGGAGAAGGGAGTCTAGCTGGCGTGGTGGCACAGGGGCTGGGCCGGGCCGGGCTCCCATCCCCAAGATGGATTGTACTGAATACTCCTGGTTCCTATAAGTGTAACAAGTCTGTATTACACTGTGTTCCTGTCAGCAAATAAACCTATTCTACTTGCTGGCTGAGAGTCACATCTGGCTGCGTATGGGGATGCAGGGTCTGGTGACTCCCCCATACGCTGACACCGCGTGTTGGAGATAGTTAAAATTAAAATACTATCTATTGAGCCCATGTGCTTACAAACTTTGTATCTGTGTCTACGATCTACATACGTGATCTGCTCATAGATGCATCTATCAATCAATAGATATGAAGCACAACTATAGATTTTCAGGTCTATAGATATCTACCATCAATAACTAACTTGGTGCAATTGATTTTTTTTTTTTGTTCTACTGTCCCTTTTCTGTTCCCCATTCTGACAGTGTGATCCTTTAAATGCTGTCTGAATGTAGTAAACTGAGATTTGAAATTCTCTAAGTCCTGCAATCTATGATATCACTGAACACCAGTCAGAAAGGTACCTTGAAATGCAATATTAGCTCTGTTTTTTAGGGGTGTGCACCTATAAACCTTTAGAAAATATTTAAGGACCACTTATAAAGAATTAACAAATCTTGATGTAGTAAGGTTTGTCTTTTCTTTAGTATTTCAACCCCCCCCCCCCCCCCCCGGTAAAATGCATTAGTTTTAAAATTTAACCTACTGGAGTGGAAGAGAAGTTTATTTGAGTTTTGAGTGACTATCTTTTAGTAACTATGATTGGTGCAGAATTTACTAGTATTCAACTTTTATTGGGGAAAGTACAGCAAAGTTAAAACAACTTGTTAAAGAATATAAATCAGATGCTGTATGCATGTGTAGATCTACTTAACAAATTGCTGTACCTATATTAAACAATGGAGGGGTAGCTGAGTTTTCAGGTTGCCGGGCGCCAGGGGGCGGGGCCGTTCGCCCGCCGGGCGCCAGGGGGCCCGGGGCCGGCGCTCCCCCCGTAAGCGCCGCGGGGCAAAGGCCGGGGCCGGCGCCGGGGCCAGGACACGCGCGGCGCCCCAGGGGGCGGGGCCAAGGCTGGCGCCGGCACTGGCACACATGGCGCACCTGGGGCCGGGACCGGCCATGCGCCCAGGGCTGGCACCTGCCAGCCCAGATTGCTCCGCGGGTGAATGTAAAGAGCCCGGCGGGTGCCATGGCGCCCGCGGGCACCGGGTTGGGGACCACGGATATAGATGGTATCATGAGCTTTCTTGGGCATAGCCCACTTCTTCGGATGACAGGAAACACTCTGGTCATTTTGGTGGGCTGTACCCATGAAAGCTCATAATATCATCTACATGTTTGTTAGTCTTTAAAGTGATACCAGACATATTAAAGAATGAGGAAATGGATTTTTAGCTACTTGGCAAGGCATTTATTTATCCTTCACTACTCAATGACATCAGCCAGTTAACACAACACTCTTTGTACCTTTTTATACATCAGAAAGGGTGGTTATGGTATCAGTTATTGCACGAAAGCACAGAAGTCTGGACTCTACGTTTGGCAAGGAAATGGAGGAAATATTAGCTAAATGTAATGATGAAATCTGCACATTCTGAAAATGATTTGGAATCAAATGTTGGCTTTTCAAAGTGCACATAATGAAATTTTTGTGGGGAAAGCTTATCCACAATATCCTAATAATAAGGGGGGGAAGGAGGGAGGGAGTGCTATAAAACTTGGAAGCATCTGGTATGCAGTATTGTGTTGTTCTAAGTAATCAATTGTTAATATTGTAATTCATCTCAAATCCTAAATAGATGGGGATGAAGAAAGTTTGTTTGCATGTTTCATACAACTGTCGGTATTGCCAGTGTTTGGCATTAAAAAAAAAAGTCTAGTGCTTATCATACCGTGCAGATTTCATAAACTACAAATGGGAAGGCACTATGAGGCCTAGGGCATTTTGCAATAGGATATACTGACCTCTGTTTAGATACAGATGTTAGTACTGAACTGGTGTAAATTTGAGTTCATACCATACAGGTTTCAAGATTGGTTGAGAAATGGCAGACAAAGTACAAAGCCTGGTAAACATAATAAATTACCTGCTCTTGTCCTTAAAGTGATCTCTATACGGATGTAGAAGTGGTAATCTCGAGGCTCTGAGGCTTCTGCTGACAAATCTGTCAGTGACAAATAGTGCCAGTGCAGAAAAATCTTTGTCTAAAGGGACTGAAAGTCCGCACCATTCATAAGGCTAATCTTTTAATATTTAACACCAATCTGTGTACATCAACAGTGCACTTGTTTTAATTGTCAGAAGTTAGTAACCAACAATACTGTTTGGCACTTAGATAAATACAGAACCAAATCACTGGGTAGAATCTGCTAATTGCAGTTGAAGCACTGTGTAAATTTCTGTCTGAGGGATGCTGTCTTCTGGAGCAAGTAGAAATAATTTGCCTATTACAACAGAATCTGCCTTGGCCACCGTGGTGGCAGTGCACTACCACAAAGCTATACATATATTCAGGACTGGCTCACAATATTGTCTGTAAGTTGTGTAGCCTGCTGACTTTTCAGTGTATTTATATTATGATGGAATATATACATACATGGTGCCTCACAGTACTGTCGAAGAACAGAACTGCTATGTAAAAGGACAGGTAGATACAATCAAGGACCAGTGTACTCTGCAGCAAGACTTGTGCAGATTAAAGGTGTCAAAAAATCTTCAAAAACTGTAAATGGAATTTTTAAAGACCTTTGCTATGTAAGGATTTCTCTTTAGCTAAAATTTCATGCAATTCTGTTACCACTAGTCCAGCACCACTAGTGGTAGAATTAATGGGACCACTGGAGTGGACAGGACAGTGTCATTCATGTTCTACTTGGAGCAGGTCTTCAGTACATGGCCACCAGCACCTTGTCTGTAGCATTATTGCCATTGGTTCTGAATCAACAATAATGGGGGGGGGGGGGGGGAATATTAGCAGATGACCAAAATGTTATGAGTAAGGCCAGGCATGTATTATTGCGTCAGATTACTGTTGAGAACATTTTCTTTGTGGCCATAAAAAAGGCTAGAGAGGAGCTTGGATAGAAGAATCTGAATAGAATAGAGATTTAACTGCAGAAAGCTTGGATGCTTGAGTACAATTCTGTTCCAAAGAATGGATTCTCAAATCAGTTTTCCAACTGTGAAACTGCAGAGTGTGTGGGATTCTAGAATAGTACATCAGAGGGAGGATGTAATGGAGGAAATGGTGACTAGTGAGAACTTTGTTTATAATACTTAGTAGAACATGGGTTTTCAGAAGGCCTTTAAGTGAGAGGGGGTGACATGCTGTGTTACAATCATAAGGGTGGCAAGGAAGCACCCACTGCCTGGGAGTGAGTGAAACACAAGAGGAGCAGTAGTGTGTGGAACCAAAGAAAAAGTTAAAATTTGTGTTTGTCAAGCAGAGCTGATGTAACCCCCTCTTTCTTTCCTGGATTACTCGGGAGCAGGCCACACTCACCTGTGTGCCTGATTTTTTTCCTTTAATAATAAAGGATATCCTGAGTACCTAGTGGTGATGTTGTATAGTTGCAGGGTTCCCTATCCACCCCTTTGCTGCAGCCCCTTGCTCCTAAAGGAATACACAGTGGTGGTGCCTCCACCTGGCTGGCGCTTGTCACGAGAATCACAGGTCCAATGATGCATACCCAAGGGGGGAAGGACAGAACCAGGTGGACAGTGTTATCAAATACAAAATATTTATTTATGACAGTGGTGAATTTATAGTATTTATTCTAAGATTTTTAATAGACCGTGTTAATAATGAATTTACAGGCAGTCCCCGGGTTACGTACAAGATAGGGACTGTAGGTTTGTTCTTAAGTTGAATCTGTATGTAAGTCGGAACTGGCGTCCAGATTCAGACACTGCTGAAACTGACCGCCAGTTCTGACTTACATACAGAATCAACTTAAGAACCCCAGGCGTCCCCAAGTCAGCTGCTGCTGAAACTGATCAGCAGCTGATTCCAGGAAGCCCGGGGCAGAGCAACTCTGCCTGGGGCTTCCTGTAGTCAGCGCTGGTCAGTTTCAGCAGAAGCTGACTTGGGGACGCCTGGGGCAGAGCAGCTGGGGTGCTGCTGGGTTGCTCCAGTAGCGCCGCTCCTCCGGTGCTACTGGACCAACCCAGCAGCACCCCATCTGCTCTGCCCCAGGCGTCCTGATTCAGCAGCTGCTGAAACTGACCAGCAGTGGCTGAATCAGGACCTGGGGCAGAGCAGCTGGGGTGCTGCCGGGTTGGTCCAGTAGTGCCCAGAGCGGGCGCTGCAGGACCAATCGGCAGTGCCCCAGCTGCTCTGCCCCAGAGTCCGAAACAAAAGCCTGGTCTGCTGGGGGGGGGGGGGAGCACACTAGCTGCGCCCCCCCCCCCACAGCAGACCAGGGACACGGGGAGCAGAGCCGCAGCGGCAGCGGGGTGCTGCGCCTCTGAGGCTTTGCTCTGGCAAAGCCTCAGAAGCGCGGGAACCCACCCGATGCCCCTGGTCTGCTGGAGACGGTCTCCAGCAGACCAGGGGCACCGGAGCAGCTTACGAACGGGGCTTTCTCGCCCCGACCTCCGGGGCGAGAGAGCCCCGTTCGTAAGTGCGGATCCGACGTAAGTCGGGGACTGCCTGTACAGTATTTATTATATTTATTCTATGATTTCTAGTTAAACGTGTCAGAGATATAAGGATGGGAATGGCAAGGGGAATAGTCTCTAGTCTAAATATTCAGCTATACTAATTAAATAACAGTGATAACTACAAACTCTATGTACTACCCAAAACAACTACAACACTAAGCTTATACAACCAGAAAAAATCAAATCATACATACCAACTTACACAGCACACGGAACATTTCACAGATATCGGTTCAGGAGCGAAGGCCTTGGTTATGCCCGAGAGTCGGGGGAGGTGGCTGGTCGGTTGATCAGGCCGGCAGCTCTTTGAAATATACGAGAAGGCACACGCACGGTGGTACGTGTGTTGCAAAGACCTCCTAGAATGAACTGTGCGATGGGTATTTATCCCCAAATCTGCACATCGCTTTCCCGTGCTTGCGTATTACCATATATGGCCCAATGGTCACCAAGTGGGGGGGTCTGTGTCCCAGGGGTTGGGCTGAAACTCTGCAGGTAAGCCCCGCAGGTCTCATGCCAAGGTGATGGGTGGGAGAGTCTGAGGCTATTTTTCCCCTTTTCACACCTTCCCTTTTTCTAAAGGCAATGGTATGCAGGAAGCGTGTGGCCGGTTTCTCCCAAGGAGTACTGCAGCCCACTATAGCAAGAGCGGCCTGGTCAAACTTTTTTATTGGGGGGGCAGTTTCTTTTCTCTAACAGCGCTGTATATACTCAATGGTGTGCCTTGGGAGTCTCCAAGAATAAACTTATTCCAGTAATAATCTGGACCTAACTTCAAGACAACAATTATAAATAATATACATATGATTGAATAAATTAGAATGAACATACCTTTATTTAACCACTTAAAAAAATAGGGTTTAACAGAATAAAATTAATAAAATCAATTAAAGTACACAAATAAATGAAACGTATCTATCTGTCATTTACACTGCCACCATTTATCCCACCCCAGAGGGTGCAGTTCTGTGAATCTGAGTCCCAGACACTTGTTTTTATGGGTGTGCTAAGAAGGTCTGAAGCTAAGTGGAGACAGCACTGTGCAGGTCGTGTGTGTGTCATTGTAGAGAAACTAAGTGAATGCTTTGCTCTTCATAGCTGAAGATGTTAGGGAGATTCCCAAGCCTGAGCCATTCTTTTAGATGTCAAATCTAAAGAATTATCCCTGATTGAGGTGTCATTAGAGGAGGTTTTGGAACATGATCGTTAACATCCCTATTAGGCACTATGATAATTAAGAACAAAACAACCATAGAGACTTTAATCCCCAAACCTCCAAAAACATATTTGACATTTATCTTCAAGAAATTTGCATTTTGTGTATCAAGGCATTACTTTAAAGTTGGAAAATGGGCCTATGTGTTGTCATCACTGTTTAGTGCTGGAATATTTAGAACCTAATAGGTGTTCAGATTGCTGATAGCTGTAAAGTTTATCTTACAGAATGTCAGATGACAATGTACACTGTGCTTGAATATATTGTTGTGCACCGTCACTGAAGTGGATGTCTATAAATAACAGGTTAAATGAAATTGTGATCTATACCTCATTTTGGGACAGGAAATTGCTGTCCAGCTGTGCTTAAGTAGATCAAGAATGCTAAGTGTAGCATGAGCAGATTGTCTGATTTCCTCTGCTTGAAGTAATAGGATTTCTCTGTAGAAAAACATCCTTGTGGTTCCAGATAAGAAATTAATTGTGATTTGAGGAGTTGTTTCAATTTTAGAAGTGGCATTTTTTCAAAATGTTAAACCTTAATTATAAATTCACTCCTAATATTTGCACTAGTGACATTGCTATTAAATGTTGTATGCTGTGTTACAACATATTATATTCTATAGGCCTATCAAAACCAGAAAATTGTAACTTAGGGAATATGTTGCTCCTGCCTTGTTGCTTTTTGTGTAACAGATGAAATGTTACCTTACCTCACAGTTTCCTCACAACTTTAATACTGATATAGCTTTTAAAATGACTTTCTAATAATTTTAATAAAATGATTTACTAGGAGATCATATTGAATAGACAAGTGTCTTAATGTCTGATGCAAGCGTTTTGTATTGCTTGGCAGGAATACTCAGTTTGGAGCCATGAAAATGAAGGTTGCATAATAGTTGGCAGATGTATAGCCTACTAAATCCAATCAAATAGCATCACTCTTGCTGTCAATAAATGTATTCACTTTGATTGCTAAAGACAGATTAATTCAGCTCTGTCAGCTGGAGTAAAAAGAGCAATATAATTTTTGGATGTCGTTCAGTGTGACGTGCTTTCATATGCTGTTTTTGGGCTATATCTGTCTTTTTGTCCTTTGGGCTCCTAATGGAGAATAGGGCCTCCACAGTCATTCTCCATCTCTTTGGGCTATAGCAGAAACAAAACACATTATTTGGGTCTTCTGTGTTCCTTCCTCTTAGATAGTAACATGCAGCTCAATATTCCTTTCTCCTTTTTGAGTGGAAAGGAGCAAAAAACCTGCAGTCTTGAAGTAGAGGATCCATTTGATCCATCCTTCCTCTGACCCCACAGAAATCCTTATCTGAGTGGTTCACCTGACTTAGATTTTGTGGGTGGAGACTGGGGTCAGAGGAGGCATAGTTTCAGCCCATAGTTTGAGCCCATCAGTTATTAGGGAACTGAGAGTGTAGTCATTTAAATGGATAACCTATAAGCTTGGGTTACCCAAATGGTTACACGTGGCTCCCAGTCTAGCTACCAGAGAGCTAGTACTCAGTGAGAGCCAGCTTTAAAGCTGGCATCTGGCTGCAGAAGAGCAGCCTGCCACTCTGTGCTGCTGCCTCTGTATCAGAGGAAACAATGTGGGGCAGCAGGCAACTCCCCAGGAGCAAAGTGGGAGGTGGCTGCCACCCTGTGCTGCTGCCTCTGATACAGAAACAGCAGCATGGGATGGCAGTCAGTGTGCCCCAGGAGTTGGATTAATAGTTGACTCCTGGCATACACTGCTGCTTTGTGTGTAACTGGTGAAATTTTCAGCAGTTACACACTTTCCAAATCATACTTTTTAACTCTGAAGTTGCCCTCAGATGACCCTGCTCCTACTTCTTCACTGTCTTTTTTTTGGGGTGGGAATGTGTGTGGGTTCCCCCCCCCCCTTGGAAGATTGGAAGTGGGGTGACCATAAAAAGTTAGAACTGGGTTGTGGGATGGCAGCTGATATAACTCCTGGAAGTGGAGCAAGGAAACAAAGAAACCAGTCAGGTATTGGTCTTGTATTTTTAATCAGACTTGATGGTTATAGCGATTTGTAAATAGAACTGTATCATTGTCCATTGGTTGTATTTCTATATTATCCCCATCACCTGTGAAGGATACATCAAATACAACCCAGACATATGTTGACATAATTGATACTAATATATAGAAAGGATGTAAAGAAGTAGTTGACGATCTGATTAACTGGTAAGCCTAGGCTTATTGGTTAATTTTGTCAACTACTCACATTTCCTCCTCTCTTACTGCCTCTGTTTCAGATGCTGCAAGGAGGAGCTGGTGGGGGAGGAGGGGAAGAGGAGGTAGCAGGCTTAAAAGGCAGCAGCACGGGTGGGGGGGGAGAGCAGCCTCTCTCCACAGGGAATTCGGACCCCCTGCAGACAGGGGTTGCTGTTGGAGCAGCTTCTGTCCACAGGTCACTGCAGACAGGGTGCTTCGTGGCAGCGCAGGGAGGCAAGGGTTTCCCAGGGAGTGGGGCTGGAGCACACTGGCTGTTGGCCTCATGTGTGGGAACTTTAGAATAGTTGAGCAACTGCTAAGAATTCATATGGCTATTGTATTACCCACTAAGTAACATCCCTAATACATAGATAGAGGTAGTTCAACTTCAGATTGCAGGGGAAAATTAGCAAAGTGGAAAAGGGTAATTGTCAGATATTTTTCAAATAAAATATTGCAAACAAGCAAATTAAAAAAAATCAGGAAGTATTTGACCTATGCCATTTAAGTATTTGGATGGAGGATTATGCTCTTGAAGGCGAACAGGTGAACTACCTAGCTTAGAACTACATTTTAATGGTGTTGACTGCAGTATATTGCAATAGCTGAAATCAGAGCAACGATTTTGAGTCTTTCGAGGTTACTTCAGCACTCCGGAGACACGATTGAAACCAGTTACACCTAGATATTCGCTGGGCCCAGACCTTCCAATGAATTTCTGTCCTCATAAAGATCTTTCCTGAATTTGTAACACAAGATCAGTAACAATGTGTGTATTTCTCCTTTCTCTTGTCCCTAGGGTTTGAATTTAAATGTAATGCTGCTGTGCTTTGCAAATGTTGCAGAAGTTTAACTAGTTACTCTGAATTGTCTTCTGAATTTGATAAACTACAGTTTCAGGCATTTTTGCTCTGGTATTTAAGAAATTTTGGCAGATGTTGTACGGTCCACATTCACAACCAAATTACACAGCTTGTTTTGTATTAGCTGAAATTGAGAGCATTAGCTGTGATACATTAATCACATGTCTTTAACATTAAAATGCTGGCGCACATGAAATCAAGTCCTGTTATATCTATATCAGTCCTAGCAAGTGCATTTGTTTTTAATCAATTATAAAATTGCAGTCCATTTATAGCCAGTGATACAGAATCTGAGAACAGATTTAGACATTTGGCTTGGCTTTCTAAATGCTCTAAGGACAAGCCTTAAATGTTATGATCAAACTGAGCATGTGTGCAATGACAGAATGTCTGCTTGGTAAAAATAAAACTAAAAACTGATTTTCACTAATCTACTTCTAACTACTGAATCCGATCCTTCCTTGATTATCCGATGTCTTCTGTCAATGAAAGTACAAGCAGTCCCCGAGTACAGGCCCCCCCCCCCCCCCAGCAGACCAGGGAAACAGGGAGCAAAGCCTCAGAGGACGCTGGCAGCGGGACAGCCGTGGCGCGTCTGGGCTGTCACGCTGCCCGCGTGCTCCGCAGCTTTGCTCCCCATCTCCCTGGTCTGCTGGGGGGAGCCCACCTCCAGCAGACCAGGGAGACACGGAGCAAAGCCGCGGAGGATGCGGGCGGGACCGCGGCTCGTCTCGGCGGTCCCGCCACCCGCGTCTCCCTGGTCTGCTGGGGGGGGGGGGCTCAGCTAGTGCGCGCCCCCCCCCCCCTCCCAGCAGACCAGGCTTTTCTCGCCGACGATGCCTGGGGTAGAGCAGCTACCGGCTTCCCCGAGGCATTGCAAAGCCGCGGGGGAGCTCGGGCAGCAGGGCAGCCAAGGCACGCCTGGGCTGCCCCGCTGCCCGAGCCCCTCCGCGGCTTTGCTCCACGTCTTCCTGGTCTGCAGACCAGGGAGACGCGGAGAAAGCCCCGGAATACATGGGCGTCAGGACCGCGAGGTCCCGCAGTCCGTGTCCTCCGGGGCGAGCCCCGTTCGTAACTGTGGATCCGACGTAAGTCAGGGACTGCCTGTAGTCAACTACCCAGTAAACCTAGGCTTATCAGGTAGTTGAGTCAAGTACTCTCATTCTTCCCCTCCCTTTTGCCATTCTCCCTTCCCCCTGTTGCCTCTAATATAAATCAGGAGCCGGTGCTGGGGGGGTGATAGCTTAAAAGCTTGTTCCCCCCAGGACTGTCTCCGTGGTGCTGCTTTGCCCCCGCTATCAGAGGCAGCAGTGTGGAGGGGTCAAAGGAGGTTGCTTTAGTAGCATCCCTATCCATGGTGGGTCTCAGTTTCCCACAAGCCTTGCTCGTGCTGTGTCCAGGAGCTACCCCCGCTGCAGCTCTGAAGGTAAATGTAGCTGTGCTGCCTGCATGCCTGACTCTTACTACATTTAAATTGCAGAGCTGCAGTGGAGGTAATTCCTTCTAAGCCGCTTCCCTTATTCACTAATTGTGTGGTTGATACAATTTGTATCGACTACATGATTACCCAGTTACTCACCTCTTAACATCTTTGGTCTGAATAGGAATGAACACAAAGGAACAATATTCCTGCACTAGTACATTAATGGGTGTTGAGGGCAAATTAGTTTTTGAGTTCAACCTAAACTCTCTCTGAAAGAAATAGCTACAGGTTCTATAAGGTTTGGAGGCAGCCAAATACAAATTTTAAATCTCGGCTTTCAATTCTATTGTGGTTTAAACCCAGCTCAGTATGTTAATCTGTTGACCTGCACCTTGCATATCTATGCACAGTGCATGTGAAGCCCTACTGTTTCAGAATAGCAGTATATTGTATTCATTTTTCACTCACTTTCCACTGGAATATACAGCTATGTAAGGTGCAAAGCAGTGGGGAACTGACCCAAGTATTTTTGTAGCATGTGTTTTTTATAGAGTAAGGGTCTAAAATTCTTGGGCCATGGTCATTCTCACCTGAAGCAATTCCACAATTTGGCCTGAGAGTCTTGGCGAGGGAGGGGATGGGGGGAAGGAAGGCTGTCTGTTACCATCCCTAAGTCCTTTCCTGCCATTGCGCTACCCTCTCCCCCATGGCATCATGTCCCCTAAGGATGTGGCTTTAGGGATCACTGGGGTGGGAGCCAGGCACTACGTGTCAACAGTTGTCAAGCCCCCTGCACTTTCTGTGGCAAAACCTATCGTTTTGTCCACCATTTTATATTAAGCCTACAGGGTCAAAGAGGACTGGACACCTGGGCTATCTGCATCTGTGACTTGGACTTTCTTCTCTTTACCCATCAGCTCTTACAATAAACAAGCTGGTATTTGTGCTTAGCGATGCTTTGCTTGGGTTAAAGTTATTAAAATGTGGTTTGCCTATGTGTTATGACTTAGTTTTTCAACTAAAAAGATATGAATTTGCTTTTATAAGGTTTATAAGCTTTAACATGTGCATGAAACTAAGATGATTAGTGATAGGCATAACTAACTTCTTTGTTTTGGGGAATGAAAATTGGTTTCAAGGATTATAGAACATAGATTCTTTGTTGGAGATAAAGAAAGACATTCTTTTTTTCCATATGGATTTTTGCTCTATATCACTCTCCTTTCCTCCACAGAAGTAATTATGAATGTAAGAAGATTAATCCCATAAAGAGCTGTTAATATATAGATGTGAAACCAATTATTGATTTACAGACTTTTCATTGACAAGTAATGGAAATGTTATACAGTAAACTTCCAATAATCTGGCACCTTTAGGATCGGGGGTGTGTGTGTGCTGGATTATCAGATATGCCGGAGTACTGGAAGGGGGGCTATGAAGGGTCTGGTGGGGAGTGGAGTCGGCGGGGAACTGTGCAGCGTGGGAGAGGGCGGCGCTGCGGGACCAACCCGGCAGCACCCCAGCTGCTCTGCCCCCGGCTTCCCCAAGTCAGCCACTGGTCAGTTTCAGCAGCAGCGGACTTGGGGAAGCCAGGGACAGAGCAGCTCCCAATTGTCTGGCTGGCTGGAGCACTTCCGGGTTCCAGTTGGTGCCGGACTATCAGGAGAGCGGACCACTGGATGCCAGACAATTGGAGTTTGTAGTGTTTGTATGTAGTGTTTGCAAGTTGTCTGCAATACTTGTTTATTTATGAAGTACTCTTTTATGTTAATCTCAATTCAAAAGTAAGTCAACTGTAAGTTCTGAGTCAGGGACAACCTTGTATGTACAATGTTTCCATACATTTGCAGACTCTACAGCAATTATAAATAATTGATGTTCCTCACCAAAACTAGTCTTCCAGGGGTGCTGCCTTGGGAGCCAAAGATGATACGTGTTCTCAGTCCTTAACTGAAGATTGAGGGTATATAGAATCTTTGATTTCTTTTCTCCAGAATGTTAGTCATTGAGGATACATAGATGTAATAAAAGCCAAAAGCAGAGTTGTAAACAACTGCATTAAAAATCTCTTCCTGTTTCCTCCATTACCTGAAGAAGGCTCAGCATGCACTCTTCTGGCTTATGATTTTATTGCAGTAGTTGTCATCTGGACTCCCCTTATATGGAAAATTGACTACTGATTTAACTTTTTTTTTTAAACAAAAAAATTCATGTAAACTTTGTATATCATAAAGAACCAAAACAAGAAAAGTCCAATTTTTGTTTCTCTCTGCAGATTGTTATATAGTTTATTAAGGTGCTTATTGCTCTTCATGTAGAGGACATGTTTTACATGAACTTCACTCATGTTTTGTATAACCAGTCTGCAGAAACTCATTATTTATTATTTTTATCTTGCCATATAACATGCATACTAGCTCAGCAGCTCTTGGTGAAAGGTTTTTAGCTCTTAGTCAGCAGCAAGTTTCCCGTGTGTAACAGCCATGGAGGAATAAGGTATATTATGTTGAATACTGAAAATTCAGACACAAGACTAGCGTCCTCTTGGCAGTCTACTGTACAATAATGATGTTTTTAAAATTTTCATTTTATTAATTAGTGCTGGGAAGCAGTGTCTAATAGTTTGACGTGGGATTGTGGATCAAACTGCCATGCCACTGATTCTCTTTGGCCTGGACAGTCATTTAGTGTATCTACCTTCATTTATGTAATGAGGAATAATGTCTACATATTTTATATTGCGCTTATAGGAATTGAATATAAATATATCTTGTAACTAGGTATGTTGCTATATGTAACAAAGCATTTTCTAAATGCTTAAAAGTAAGATGAAACTCTTCCAAAGGATGTGAAATCTTTCATGAGTTTAGCATTGCTAATGATGATATATCTGACGTATGGTATCCTGTGATCATCCATTTGATGTGTCCTTATTGCCTGGTTAAACTTACTGGTGGTAAACTGGAGGAGTTTCTTTTGGAGTGTGCATCAGGAGCACCATCTATTTTTGGTACACAGGGTCCCTCAGTACACTTGTGAGGCAGGGAACTTTTCCCCATCTTACAGATGGCAAACGAAGGCACAAAGAGTATATGACTTGTCTAAAGTATCTCGGATTTCCTGATTTGAAACACAGTCTAAGTTTTTGCCCAACTACTCAACTATAGCATTGACTTCCAGTCAAAACATGACTGCTCTTAACATAACATAGAACTGATTAGAAATCTAGAAAATATGGTCTGTTGAAATGTAAATCTTTTAATTTACATTTTATAGTGTAAACTGTTTTTATGTACTTTGTATAATTTTGTGCATATCTAATGTTTTGGGGTTCTCTTTTCAGGTCTACTGAAACTATTCTCAAAGTCAAGGGCCAAAGATCATTAGGAAGAAGGGATCTTTAAATGTACGTCTGCTTTCACGTTATGGCTCAGCTATCCAGTAGCAATGGACTTAAACAGCGCTCATCTCCTTCTTTGGGAACTGCAAGGACAAAAGATGTGGACAAAGAAGAGGCATTGCAGATGGAAGCTGAGGCATTAGCTAAAATGCAAAAGGAAAGAGTGGTAATTGGTAATAAGCAAACTTCTGAATCTTCAAGCAGCACCAGACAAAAAGCACAAACTCATAATAAACTGGACCATGATCTCATGGCATTTCCAGAGTCTGTTGCCAAAAAAAGGGTGGAAGATAAACTAAGCACGGTTGATGTAGACAAAATGACTCCTGCTGAATTAGAGAAATTGCTGCTAGATGAAAGTTTTGAATCTAGTGACTTACCTGCATTACCAGCAACTCCTGTTCTGAGCCCATCATTTTCTTCACCGTTTTATATTAGGCCTACTGGTCAAAGAGGACTGTGGACACCTGGGCTACCTGGGCCTGTGACTTGCACTTTACCCCCTCCTTATCCATCAGCTTCTTATAGTAAACAAGCTGGCGTATTTCAGAATGGCTTCCACCTAAGCATGTCCACCTATCAATCTACAGAACCTGTTTATCTTAGTCTTCCAGGGCGGTCCCAGTACATTTCATACCCATTGGTGACTACTATTCCTTTCCATCCACGAGGAAGCCTGCCCATGTATCCTCCAACACTGACCCCAGAAATGGCAAAAGTATTTGACAAAATAGCCAGCACCTCAGAATTCTTGAAAAATGGGAAATCCAGCACTGACTTAGAGATGAGTGGTTTTAAGTCTGTAGTACCTAACCTGTCAACCTCAGAAAACTCCAGTGATATCAGTAAATTTGATTGGCTGGACTTGGATCCTCTAAGTAAACCAAAAGTGGATAATGTGGAGTTCTTGTGTAATGCAGAAGATGATGCAAAGGTGACATTGAGTACAGTTGCAGAAGATCCATGGGAGGCTGTTCTTCTAGAAGAAAAATTGCTAGTAACATGTCATTGTGAAAGAACAGTGAATGGGAAATCCACTTCTGGGGCAACTGTTACAAGAAGCCACTCTTTAAACATTCGAGCAACTCAGCTTGCAAAATTACAGGGCCAAACACCACAGGTATAATCTATAATTCTTGAAATGGCATTGCTAAACTTTCTAATACTGATTATAATATCTTGCAAGAGATTTAAATATAAATTTGCACCTATGTTGTTATCGGCAGGGATAAATCTTCAAATGAAACAGTAGTCACTGGATTGTTGTATATAATTTTGATGAATTTTGGAATAGTCAGGATCACTCTAAAGAGCAGTACTAACTCAGTCTAGTCAATTTTAAGTGCTATCTCCTGAGAAATATTCCTGGTTCATTGAAAAAACTGTGAAAAGCATTTGTTAACTTTGTGATCCCATCAGTAAAAGAAAGCGTGATTCTGGGTGTTTAAAGAAAAAGTTAGTTTATCTGTGGTGACTTGTAGTCCTTGGATTTTTTAATATTCCATACATTTATGAAGATTAATTTAATATGAGGGGCATCTGGTATATAAATGTTAATTTTTATTAACTCTATATATTAACAATACACATTAGGGATGTAAGTGAGTTGTAAGCAACTACTTGAGTAATCGACTATTCACATTTCCTCCCTCCCCCTGTTGCTACCTCTGTATCAGAGGCAGCGGGGGGAAGAAGCAAGAGCTGGTGCTGCCTCTCTCCCCATGCTGCTGCCTCTGATACTTTAAATGCAGAGCTGCAGCAGGGGAAGGTTCCAGACCCAGTGCAATCTGGGGCTGAGCCAGGCTGCTGGCCAGCTTGCTAAAAAAATGACTGTCCGAGTTAAGGGGGGAATGCATGTAATCTATAGCATTAACCGATAAGCTTTTGCTAATCAGTTAATTGACTACACTGTTACATCCCTATTAGGAAGGCACATGACTTCAATACAAAGAAATTGAAAAGCTGTTCATCTTTCAGAAAGGGCAGGATGCAGATACACAGAATAATGAATTGTGTAGAGAACATGTATAGGAAGCTTTTGTTATCCTTGCCCTATCTTATAACATCCGAAAGGTGGTAAATTCATAACTGACAAATGTTTCCCTACATTGTATAACTAGACTATGGAACTCATGATCACAGGATGCTGAAACCAAGATCTTCCCAAGATTTAGAAGGAACCAAATGTTTACAGGGACAAGAACAACCAAAGTTGTTAATATATAAAGAAAAATATTGGAAAAATATTGGAAATGATAGAAAACCTTATGCTTCAAGCCTTAAAACTGTTTTGTTAGGAATTATCATGAGCAGGGATGTAACAGTTTAAATGGTTAACGGATAAGCATAATCTTATTGGTTACCGTAAAGGTTACACACTGGCTCCTGGACCCACTCCTGGGGAGCCAGCTACCACCCTGCACCATGTAACAGCTAAGATTTTTCATGGTTACCTAATTAACTGCTTTTTAATATCCCTAATCATGATCCCTAATATATTGTGCTCAGTGTATGAGACAATGGTGTAGGGAGGAGGACATTAATGTGTGGATGAGATGATGGTATAGGGAGGAAGAGTTTAGTTTTATAAGGAACTGGCGAACCTTTTGGGATAGAGAGCGCCTATACAGGAAGGATGGACTGCACCTAAACCAAAGGGGATGCAGACTGCTGGCACTTAACATTAAAAAGGTTGCAGAGCAGTTTTTAAACTAAGAGATGGGGGAAAGCCGATTGGTGCAGAGGAGCACGTGGATTGGACAGAGACTTCTCTTAGAGGAGAGTCTATTGGTAGAGATTCTCTAGGTTTTAGTCAGAAGGAGAGAATGGAAGAGGATAAAGTATGGGCCAAATCAGACGAGAAACATTCACATATAAAAGAATGACACATCAGAAAAGGGCAGACAAATAATCAGTGACAAGTTTTTAAAGTGTTTGGACACAAGTGCTGGAAGTCTAAATAATAAGATGGGTGAACTAGAGTGCCTCGTATTGAAGGAGGATATTAGTATAAAAGGCATCACAGAAACCTGGTGAAACGAGGACAATCAATGGGGGACAATCGTACTGGAGTACAAAATATATGGGAAGGACAGAACAGGTTGTGTGGGTTGGGGATTGGCACTATATGTGAAAGAAAATGTAGAATCAAATGAAGTAAAAATCTTAAATGAATCAAAACGTTTCATAAAATCTCCATGGATAGTAATTCCATGCTCTACTAAGAATATAGCACTAGAGATAGATTATCAGCCACCTGACCAGGACAGTTATAGTGACTATGAAATGCTAAGGGAGATTAGAGAGGCTATCAAAATAAAAAACTCAATAATAGTAGGGGATTTCAGTTATCCCCATATTGACTGGGTACATGTCACTTCAGGATGAAATGCAAAGATAAAATGTCTCGATACTGCTTCTTGAAGCAGCTGGTACAGGAACCCACAAGGGAAGAGGCAATTCTCGATTTAGTCCTGAGTGAAGTGCAGGATCTGGTCCAAGAGGTAACTATAACAGGACCGCTGGGAAATAGTGACCATAATATAACAACATTTAACATTCCTGTGGTGGGAAGAACACCTCAGCAGCCCAACAGTGTGGCATTTAATTTCAGAAAGGGGATCTCTGCAAAAATTAGGAGGTTAAACAGAAATTAAAAGCTACAGTGACAAAAGTAAAATCCCTGCAAGCTGCATGGAAACTTTTCAAAGACACCATAATAGAGGCCCAACTTAAATGTATACTCCAAATTAAAAAACACAGTAAAAGAACTAAAAAAGAACCACTGTGGCTTAACAATTATGTGTAAGAAGCAGTGAGAGATAAAAAGGCATCTTTTAAAAAGTGGAAGTCAAATCCTAGTGACTAAAATAGAAAGGAGCATAAACACTGCCAAATTAAGTGTAAACATGTAATAAGAAAAGCCAAAAAGGAGTTGGAAGAACAGCTAGCCAAAAACTCAAAGTAATAAAATATTTAAGTACTTCAGAAGTAGTAAACTACCAGTGGGGCCCCTGGACGATTGAGATACAAAAAGATCCCTTAAAGACGATAAAGTCATTGCGGAGAAACTAAATGAATTATTTGCTTCAGTCTACACGGCTGAGGATGTTAGATTCCCAAATCCGAGCTGTCCTTTGTAGGTGACAAATCTGAAGAATTGTCACAGATTGAAGTGTCATTAGAGGAGGTTTTGGAATTGATAAACTTAACAGTAACAAGTCACTGGTGCCAGATGGCATTCACCTAAGAGTTCAACTCAAATTGAAATTGCAGAACAACTAACTATGGCTTGTAACCTGTCCTTTAAATCAGCTTCTGTACCCAATGACTGGAAGATAGCTAATGTAACACCAATATTTAAAAAGGGCTCTAGAGGCGATACTGGCCATTACAGACCAATTAATCTAACATAAGAACCGGGCAAATTAGTTGAAACAATAGTAAAGAATAAAATTGTCAGACACATAGAAGAACATAATTTGTTGGGCAAAAGTCAACATGGTTTCTGTAAAGGGAAATCATGTCTTACTAATCTATTAGAGTTCTTTGAAAGGGTCAACAGACATGGTGGACAACGGGGATCCAGTAGATATAGTATACTTAGATTTCCAGAAAGCCTTTGACAAGGTCCCTCACCAAAGGCTCTTATGTAAATTAAGTTGTCATGGGATAAGAGGGAAGATCCTTTCATGGATTGAAAACTGGTTAAAAGACCGGAAACAAAGGGTAGGAATAAATAGTAAATTTTCAGAATGGAGAGGAGTAACTAGTGGTGTTCCCCAAGGGTCAGTCCTGGGACCAATGCTATTCAACTTATTCATAAATGATCTGGAGAAAGGGTTAAATAGTGAGGTGGCAAAGTTTGCAGATTATACTAAACTACTCAAGATAGTTAAGACCAAAGCAGACTGTGAGGAACTTCAGAAAGATCTCACAAAACTAAGTGATTTGGCAACAAAATGTCAAATGAAATTTAGTGTGGATAAATGTAAAGTAATGCACATTGGGGAAAAATAATCCCAACTATACATACAATATGATGGGGACTCCTTTAGCTACAACTACTCACAAGCGAGATCTTGGAGTCATCGTGAATAGTTCTCTGAAGACGTCCACGCAGTGTGCAGCAGCAGTCAAAAAAGGCAAACAGGATGTTAGGAATCTTTAAAAAAAGGGATAGAGAATCAGACGGAGAATATCTTATTGCCTTTATATAAATCCATGGTACACCCGCATCTTGAATACCGCATACAAATATGGTCTCCTCATCTATATATATATATATATATATATATACATACATACACACACACACACACACACACACATATACACACACACACACACTGGCATTAGAAAAAGTTCAGAAAAGGGCAATTAAAATGATTAGGGTTTTGGAACAGGTCCCATATGAAGAGAGATTAAAGAGACTAGGACTTTTCATCTTAGAAAAGAGGAGACTAAGGGGGGATATGATAGAGGTATATAAAATCATGAGCGGTATGGCGAAACTGAATAAGGAAAAGTTATTTACTTATTCCCACAATATAAGAACTAGAGGCCACCAAATGAAATTAATGGGCAGCAGCTTTAAAACAAATAAAAGGAAGTTCTTCTTCACACAGCACACAGTCATCCTGTGGAACTCCTTGCCTGAAGAGGCTGTGATGTCTAGGACTATAACAAGGTTTTAAAAGGAGCTTAGAGAAATTCATGGAGGTTAAGTCCATTCATGGCTGTTAGGCAGGACGGGTAAGGAATGGTGTACCTTGCCTTTGTTTGTCAGCGGGTGGAGATGGATGGCAGGGGAGAGATTGCTTGATCATTACCTGTTTGGTTCACTCCCTCTGGGACACCTGGCATTGGCTACTGTCAGCAGACAGGATACTGGGCTGGATGGATCTTTGGTCTGACCCAGTATGGCTGTTCTTATGAGACCTACTTCCCATACCCCATCTGCCTACTGTGGGGTGTCTTGTAAGGACATAATAGTGTAAACAAATAAATGGTTAACCGATGATCCTGTGCTCATCAAGGAGACAGCAAAGTGTGTGTGTGTGGGGGGGGGGGGGGGGGAGGGTGACTCCATGGGAGTCGGTACTTGTGGGGAACCAGCTTAGATAATCATTATAAAGCAAATATATTTCTAAATATGCTCCATAAAATCTAAGCATTTGCTTATCGGATATTTTGACTAATCAGCTAATTGATATCCCCCCCCTTTGCCGTCTCTGAGATAGAGGCAGCAAAGCAGGGGGGAGGGAGAAGGGGTACTGCAAACAGCAGCACCGCACAGGTTTTGAAACCTGCTGTGGACTCTTGTGCATTTCAAAGAAGGCACTCCGTGTGCAGCCTGGGTGGTACACGGAGTTCCGCATTCCTCCTTTGAAATGTACAAGAGCCCCAGTAAGGGCTCTTGTACACTTTAAAGAAGGAATGCGGAAGTCCATTGACCAGTGTTTCTTGACCTTTCTTTTTTTTTTTTTTTAAATAAAGTACCCTTTAAAAAAAAAAAAAAAAAAAAGCTGAATTAATTTAGCTGAAGGGCTACAGTCTATTTTCGTCTCTAGTAACTATAGCTGCTTAAAACCAGTTCAGCTGAAGTTGTTGGTTTATATAGTCCCTTTTTGAGGTAGTAGGTAAACAGTTTAGTTTGTGATAAAATGTTTCCAAACTCAGTTTACAAAATAAACTGTTGATTAAAAAAAAGCCCCAGTACCTACAGTTTTCAGACACACACACTTTTTTTTTCTACGATTGCAACACATTTGTTTAAAACAACGTAACCATAGCCGGGCGGGTGATTGAAATTTTTGGATGCAAAAATAATAAAACGCTGTAAAACATAAAACAAAACAAAAGTTCAGTTTTCTCCAAATTTCAGTTGTGTTGACATATTCCCCTACCCACAGACTTCTCTTGAGTACTTGTACCGCTGATTGAGAAACACTACTAGTCAATTGTTTCTCTGCTAGTCAATTGTCAGCTAGTCAATTTAACCACATTTTAACATTCTTATATCAGATGTCATTCCAGCCATGCTATTATGATCTGTGATAAATCAGTTGTACTTGTGTGACGTAGTGGGGGGAACTGCTAACTCACTGGCTACTGTCTGTAGCACCACCAAGCAAGACAGGCGATGAGTCATTATGCAAAGAGGGTATCTCAACCTGTCTGACCAGCTACCCCCCATGGAGAAGAACAAAGGAAGGTGGAATGCTGTCCTGGCTGGGGGGGGCAGGGCTGGAGGAGAGTTAGTTTCTGTCTGGGAGCATGGAGGAAGCAGCCTTAGCAACAGGCTGGGGGATTTGGAAGCCGGACCCCTCCCCCCCATATCAAGGGGGCTGAGGCATCCTAGGCCTGCCCTGTAACCTGGTGACATCTGTGCTGTGCTGTATTCTGGAGAGGCAATAAACTCCCTCTGTTCTACCGGATGGTGGAGTCTGTTCGTGCCCTTTCGGGGATGCAGGAGGCGGGGGACCCCAACGCGCCGTCACAACTTGTAAATTGGATCAGTGTTTTGATATAAAATCTCCTAAGAGAACTTGTGGTGCTACAGGAAGTTTGACTCCTTTTATTTGCAGTTTTCTTTCAGCCATTACTGAACCAGTACTCAGAGTTTTAGCAATGCTTTGCTGGAGGAGGTGCCATCTTTTGGAGAATACATAAAATGAATGTTTTAATCACTGGTGATATTTTTTACATAGAAATGGACTTTTTATCCTAGTCAAACTTCCCCTTGTCACTACAGAACATCCCCCTACAGCTCCAGTGGGGGTAAGGTATTGTTTGCTACCTTAAACAGTTTGTATAGTGTTACACAAGTGGCAATGTTGCATCACAGGCATATCTGTATTTCAATATTGGAAGTGATTCCTGTGTACAGTACAGCTTGAATTGAAAGGTATTGTCTAAATGTAAGAATACTTTTTTAAAAAACTTTGGTTCTGGTAGAATCTTATTGGGTAGTGTTTCTCATAACATTTCCTTCTGTTCTTGGAGGATTAAGTGAAGCACTTGACCTTCTAAATCTATGCTGTGATATCCTTGACTTGAATTTAACTGTTTCCTGTCTTGCAGTTTGCGTGATATAAATTGAGCCTTTATCAAGAGTTAGCCTTCCTTTTAGTATGCTGACTTCCTGTTTCATTGTGTATGGCTTGGTGTTGTGTGGTGTTGACTTGACCACCTAACTTGTAGTCAACATGTAGTGGACATGCATCTGATGAAGTGGGTCTTTGCCCACGAAATCTTATGCTCTGATACAACTATTAGTCTATAAGGTGCCACAGGACTTTTCGTTGTTTTTGCAGATTCAGACTAACACGGCTACCCCTCTGTTTTTGTTCAGTTTAATTTAGCTGAAGGGCTACAGTCTATTTTCGTCTCTAGTAACTATAGCTGCTTAAAACCAGTTCAGCTGAAGTTGTTGGTTTATATAGTCCCTTTTTGAGGTAGTAGGTAAACAGTTTAGTTTGTGATAAAATGTTTCCAAACTCAGTTTACAAAATAAACTGTTGATTAAAAAAATATAAACAAAACTGCTATGGGCTTCTCTACATGGGACAGCAAAATGAATTAGAGGGGCATGAGTGTCCAACACACTAGTGAGTAAGAAATAACTGGTTTGTATGTATAGACACGGTTATCGTAAACTAAAAGTTCTCTAGTGCAAACTAACATAGTGTATAACATGTTTAGAAATTATAACCCTTTGGTACACATTGTTTCACCACACAGGCAAGCATTTTGACATACAATTTGGAGCATTAGAAACTTTTTGGGTTAGATCAGGCAAGTTTGGATCACTGCATCTCTACTCTGTATATATGTTAAGCTGCACATTTCAGTGTAGTATGAATTCATATGCTCAGTCAGGATTGAATGAGCAGCTGTTTCCAATTGAATAGATTAATTGGAAATGAGTGATTTCACTCAAGATGCAATATTTGAATATAAGTATGAAATTGACTTGCTGAAGATAAACTTAAAATTGTCCATAGTACAGGCAATTGAACTGTTTCTACATGTATTGCAGGCTTTTTCATGGTATCTTAAAACTTGAGTATGCAATGTGAAGCATGACACATTTTCAAATGAGCAATACTACATACAATGAAGACTTCATACTCTGCCTGTGTAAACTGTACCCAAGACTGATATAACTAGGCCAGAGATGCTTACTCCAATGCCAGGGTAATCTTCTAATTGTATAACAATGATTATACTATTTCCCATTCATGATAACAGAGAAAATTGGGTGTGTTTGAAGGAAGGATGATGGTGCTAGGATAGCCCCTTGCCACTTTTGGCTGCATTTCAATCCTCTAGGGTTGTTTGCAGTCAAGTTTAAGTTAGAGCAGCTCTTAGGCCAGGTCTACATTAATGAGTAAAGTTGAAACAAGATATGCAACTTCAGCTATATTAAGTATGTAGCTGCAGTTGACATACCTTGATTTGAATTTCCTCACCATTTCTGCAGCAGGAGGCTAACAGGAGCAAATGCTCCCGTTGGTGGCCAGTACTCCTGCGAGGAGAATGGGAAGACAATGGGGGTTTGGATCCACTAAATCAAACTCCAGAAATCAATAGTGGCAGTGTTGATTTTCCCTGGAGTGAAGATGGCCTTAACTATACCAGCGTAAACCTACTGCAGGATCAAGACAATATAAAGTTTTAAGTTGTTAGTTATGTGAATGCATTTATATCTTGACCTGCTTTCTATAAAGATCTGCCTTGCCCCAATCCTAAAGGCTTAAAAATGGCTTGGAAATTACATAATCAATGTAAGTAATTAAAAGCTAGCAGACAAAGCATTCAGTAAGACAGCTGAAAGATTGGCATCATGTGTACGCTTTTTCTGTCCCGTGGAAAGGTAACTGGAATGTTTGAAATTTCACTGAAGAGTATTAGTCATTACTTCTAGCTCCGATAGGACTGCCTCAATCCAGACATGTCAGAGATACCTCTACAGGCCATATCTCCTTTTGGTAATGTGAAGTTTGCTCTCTTGTGATATACGTGAGAGCTGTAGACACACATTCGCTTAGTATTTAATTGTGCTGGTCCAGCATATTCCTATGAACTTTGTATGTCTTAATAGCCACCAGATGGTAAGTTTGTCAAACCAACAATCTAGCAGTGAAAAGGTTAAGTTACTGCTTCTAGTTCCTTTCCTTTATTTGTTTTAATTACAAGTTGAAACTCTCTTAACCGGGATTCTATGGTCTAGCAACATCCATGGTCTGGCAAGATGTTGCAGGTCCAGAGATTCCTAGTAGGGGGCCAGTGGCATGGATCCCTGCAGGGTTGGCAGGGCAATGGGCTGCCCCCAGCGAGCTGATGTCAGGGCTGCCCAGTGCGCGGCAGCAGGGTTGGGAGACCTGGCGCATGGCTGCCCAGCAGGACCCAGGGCCACAGCATGGCACATGTGACTAGCCAATGGGGTTGGCACGGCAGTGGGGCCAGCAGGAAGTGGGGAGCTGGTCAGTGGACGGGCCAGTGGCAGGGGTCCAGAAATAACCTCCCCTGCTCCAGCAAAATATCCCATCCTGGACCAGTCAGGTCCTGAAGGTGCCAGGCCAGGGAGGTCCAATGTGTAGTGTATAGGAGAATGATACAGTCTACACGATGGCTCTATGTTTTGAGGTACTTTAGCAGTTTTCAGCTTAAAATTAATTGGAACTGTAACATAAATATCTTGCAAAAAAGTATCAAAGGAAAAATAAATGACTCCTCAAAACCATCCTAGCAGGTAAAGCTTTGAAAACTACCATGTTTAGTGGTAGTGTAACATGTCTGAAGTTTAATGTGTGTTCAAGTATTTCTTTAGATGTACCTTTCCAATGCTTGAAACATATACAAAAGTTACTAGCTGCCCTGGTGTGACCTTCCCTGCCTGCACCTCTTTCATAAGGCATCTCTTCCTCAAAAGCCTTGAAAAAGATGAGACTTATAGAATGGAAAAATCAAATGTGCTCTGTCTGGTCCTGAGTTCCTGGGTTGTGGAATTCCGTTGTGTGCACTGTTTCGAGCCCCCTCAAATTTAAATGAAGGCTCCGAGTTGGGCACTTTATGTGATTTTTGCCTACTTTTACTTTAGAAAGGGAAAGGCATTGTTTAAGGCAGTGGTTCTCACTATGTGTATGGCTTGTCACAACACAGTAAATGTGAGGGTGGAGGCTGTGGGGTGGCTTTGGATGGATCCTGCCCACTGCTCACACTACAGTGAGTTCCAATATTGTGAGACTAGCTGGACTTGATTGTCTGCTCTGGGCATTGTAACCTCCAGGATTGTAGTGCCACTAAGATTTGGCTCTGACCCACTAATTGGACCAGCTATGTGTGAGTGGAGTTGTGATCATGCTCTTGGAGTTAGTCATGATTGCTGGGCCAAATCTTAGTAGCACTGGAACACTGGAGATTGCAGTGCCTGGATCAAGGAAGTAAGCCCAGCCAGCCCCATAGGACAGGAGCTGCCACATGATCCTTTGAAACATTCTGGAGTTCTGATCAATGTGTTGAGAAACCCTGGGCTAAGATCCACAGTATCTTGTTAGGTGAAACTTCCAACTAGTTCTTTGGTTAAGTCCTTTGAATTTGGAGAATTAAATTCCCTTCAAGGGATCTCAGACACAAATAATCCTCCCACCCTTGCAAATCTTATTGTTTGGTTGGTGAGGGTGGCTGAAAACATCATGGTATGGGAATTGCATATATTAAAGAAGATTGAGGCCCTTGTGCTCCCACAGTATGCCAACAAATATGGAAGAAAGTGTTGAAGTCTGAATTGCTGAGGATTGCAGTCAGCCATTATTTATGGTCGGATTTCATATGAGTCATTTGAACTTTTTCCATCCCTGAGATCTAGTTTAATGACACCCACAATGCCCTTTAACATAGCTAGTCACCACAGGCTTCTCACTGTTACTCAAACCAGAAAGGATCCTGAAAAAGGGTAGCAGTCTTGTTTTATGCACCACATTGTATTCAGAAGATGCTCTATCATGAAGGAAAACTTTTGAATGCATCGACAGCTGACACACAGTATTAGGATCAGTAATTGGAAGTGACACCACAAAATCAAATTACCAGTACAGGCAGTCCCCGGGTTACGTCCAAGATAGGGACTGTAGGTTTGTTCTTAAGTTGAATTTGTATGTATGTCGGAACATGTACATATTGTAGGGGAAACTCTAGCCAAACATTTCTCCAGAGCTCAGTTTTATTCTCCCACACCTCGCTTCCCTCAGTCCTTTATTCTCAAGCTGAGGTGTCTGCTGAGAAAAGCCGCTCTGCGTCTCCCTGGTCTGCTGTGGGGGGGGGGGGGGGTGCTAGCTTCGCGTCTCCCTGGTCTGCTGGGGGGAAGCAGCCAGTGCGGGGTTGCCTCACCCCGTTTGTAAGTAGGGATCCGATGTAAGTCGGATCCATGTAACCCGGGGACTACCTGTACTTGATACAGAGAACCAAATCTCCCATCTTGTTGAAAACTGATAGCAAGGTGGTAATGGCTACTACAATAAATACTATAACCATACTTTTTACTCTGGGTGTCCCTAATTCAGAAACACCTGTGGACCCTGGCATGTGAAGGTGGAGGCAGCTCTGTGCGCTGCTGCTCCCTGTCCCTCTCAGCTAGGGGAAGGGCAGAACAGTGATTTGCTCTGCTGGATGCTATTCCCCACTGCTCCCATAGTGGAAGGGGGTGTGGTATATGGGAGCAGTTGGGGACATGGGGCTCCAGGTAGATTGCCATACTTCAATCCTCCTCACTCCTTCTCTGGCTTGGGAAAATCTTTAATCCTGTAGACCCTTTTTCTCCAGAGTTGCTGGATTAAAGAGGTTCAAGTGTATATGAAAAGCTGCATTCTCCATTAAAATAAAGCCAGTGGAGATGTGTGTATGTTGCAGTGCTCACTACAATAATACTTGTTTACAAGTATGGCTTGGCTTTGCAGTGGAACTTCTGGATGTTTTAGTTTGGGATTAACACACTAAATAATATGAGAAGTGTTTCATGTGGAGATAGCTGTTGAGCAAAAATTCCTTGCTGTATAATAGAACAGCATATTGCATCCACAGAAGCATAGATGCTTACACAGGCAATGCCTATACACACTGATAACAGTAACCCAATAGATTAGTCAGTTAAACAGGACTGGCCTATTTATTGGCACGTAACATTCACCATTGAATATCAATTGTGCACAAGATGTACACAGTGTTTATAGTGAGTGAAACATTCTAGTGCTATGGCATGACTGACAAAACCCTGTGGTTTAAATTGGAAGCAAAAGTATGATTATCATATTTGACCCAGTTATTTTAATGATGGCAGAAAGCTCTAAACCTAAAAATGTGTAATCCCAGTAAAATGGGTAATGTCAACATAATATATTTATACATAAAATAGAATTGTATTTAAATAGCTTTATCTGGCACAGCAAATGTACATTTTTACTGAGATAAACTTCAGGTTTTTGGACATCAAGTTAACTAATAGCAGCTGTCAAAATGTTTGCAAGTTATTACATGAATACAAAATATTGCACTGATTTCTGAAATAAACTCACTGTTATTTTATTCAGAACTTAATACCACGAAAAGATACTTGTAGTTTAGATCTTAAAAGGTTAGGATAGACATCATAAAATTAGAACTATCTATGATTACCATGAAGGATTAAACAGTAGTGTTTCAGCTTTTTTAAGAGTAACTATAGATATTCAACTTCTTCCCATTCTGTTGCCTGAAATATTGAGAGAGGAGGTGATGAGCAAACAGTCTTTTGTATTGCCATAAATAGTATGGTACTTATTTACTTTTGAGAGTGTGCCTGGTTAAGAGTTGGTCTTACTAGTACCGTCCTTAAATTCCTAGTGACCTATTTTACACCCGATCTTCCAACATTTCTATCACATAATCAAGAACTAGTATTAATAACTTAGATATTCACCTCACATCAGGCTGGAAGTGGTAATGCCATTGTAGCTAGCTTGAGAGCTGAACTTGTTTCAAAAAGGTTCAGAAGCCTAAATTAGTATGTCTTGCCTTTTTCGGTTCTATTAATGCTGCTTAACCAGTACAAAGAATACTTATATATCACCCTAAAATTTCCTGCTAGGAAGGCCAACGTACCTTTCTGCATCAAGGCTATCTCAGGTAAAGGAGAGTTATAGCATATTTCTTTAGTTGGGAACAGCCAAAGACTATCCTTCTGAGTAGACTGCTTTCCATTGGTTCAAGTTTAGAACATCCCCCAGATTGCTGGAACAGAGAATAAGAAATCTTTAATTGGTGGATTCTAAGCTCCTTTCTTCTTCCATGTGCTTGTTCTCCCTTCCTTCCCTCAGGCCTCTGTGGGAAAGAAACCATTCTTTGCTTCAGGTTGCTTTTAGTAGGCTCAGATATAACTCAAGCTTCTGTCATGCTCTTTCTAGGACAGTGCCATGGGGGAGCAGGCAATGGAGCCACCAGGTCTGTTGCTATTCTTTTTCCTCAAAGCCTGGCTTACCAGTTAATCATCTCAACTCCTTGCATTTCCCCCCCTTGCTGCCTGTGTTTCATGGGTAGCTGGTGTGGGGGGAGGAACTAGTGCTGGGGGAAGCAAGTTTAATAGCCGGTTCTCCCCAGCACCGGGTCTGCGGTGCCACCTGCTCCCCTACCTGTGCTGCTGCCTCTGTCTGAGGCAGCAGCATGGGGTGGTAGCAGGGGAGGCTACTTGAAGGAAGCCTCTGCCTGTGACAGCAGCCCTGTCTGTGGGGAGGGTCCGAGCCCCTCATGGACAGGGGCTGCTCTGCATCCCTACAGCACCCCACACTACTGCCTCTGATAGAGGCAACAGTGCGGGGTGACGGGGTTCCCCGGAGTGTCTGCCAGCTCTGCCCTTGGACTATCGAATAGTCAAGTAAGCAATAGGAATGAATGTGGTTACTTACCTATCAGTTAATTCAATAGCCATCATCCCTAACATGTGCCCAGTATGAAAATTATTGAACTGGGAAGTGACAGCAGTTACTCATAGGGTTGCCAGATGGTTTCCCAAAAAATATTGAACACACTAAAAAAACAAAAAACAAAACAAAACAGCGCAACAAGCATAAATATCAAACACACGTGCTAAACATTTGTCAAGCCAAAAAAAAACCAAACAACCCATCACAACTATGCTTAATACTGAATGGGAACTTTATTATAAACAATCAACAGACTATATCATATATTTTGACTACATGAACCTTCCAGCCACTTCCCTTGGCCCCGCCTCCCCAGCCACTCCCTTAACCCCCACCAGTCTTCCGTTGGGTGCCCAGCCGGAAAAGCAGAAAATACCAGACATTGTACATGTCCAGTATTTTCTTAATTTTTTACTGGACAGAGGCTGCAAAAACCAGACTGTCCAGTTGAATACCAGACACCTGGCAACCCTGGTTACTCAGAGCTTCTGGCTTGCATCTGGCCTGCAGAAGGGATGTTTGATATCATATAATTGAATAGTCATGTAACCGCATGAAATTTTAGCAGTGACACGACTATTTGATAGTCCCCGGGGGCGAAGCTAGCAGCCAGCACACTCCAGTCCCTCTGATATCCCACGCTGCTGCCTCTGTATCAATGCAGCAGCGTAGGGTGGCAGGCAAAGGCTGGCCCATGAAGGGAGTGAGTTTAAAAAACCATCTCCCTGTGCAGATTAGCTGCCTGCTGCCCTGGCTGTAGCCTCTGATATAGAGGCAGCAGCGCAGGGTGGCAGCAGCCTCAGTCTGCAGGGGGTCTGAACTCCCCACAGACAGAGGTTACTGCTGCGGAGCAGCCTCTATTGGTGGGGAGTTCGGACCCCCGCGGAAAAGGCTTGCTGTGCTGCTGCTTATGTGAGGCAGCAATGTGGGACAGTTGGGAGCTGAGGGAAATGTGTGTAGCCAACAAAATAAGCCTGGGCTTACTGGTTAATCATGTAGTTGTCCACACAATGACATTCCTAGCCTGCAGTGAGGCTTTCATCTCCCCATCTTAGAAGTGACCAGTTGAATCAAGCACTTTAATTTAAAAATTGCTGGAAATATATCAGAATTTTCCAAACATGATTGCCATCAGAGACTGCATTATGGAGTCACAAGTCACAGCTGTATCATTGCTGTGGGTTCAAGGGTTGCATTAAAGCTCATGCAGAGTACTGCAAGTTACTGATTTATGAGAACTGCCATTCTTGTTACAACCATTTACTCATATCCATTTTGCCTCTCTGACTGACCAAGTGGAAGTTGTACCCTGATGTAAGTTGTCCTGTCTTGGCATCCCTTTCCTTAATAAAATGGGATAGAAAGTACAAGCCGGGCAATAATTGTGTAGTATCTTTTGATCTGGGAACTTGGTGCTATATTGGAGAGTTAGCTGTCACGTATCTTGAATATAAACAGCTGTCTAAGCCGGATTCCATGCTTCGATGAGTATTTCCTTTTCAGCTCTGGTAATTGAAACCAATTTGATCATAACCGGAAATATTAATTTTTGTACTACATATATATACTAATACTGTAAATTCTCATGTCATGTAACTGAAATATAGTTGTCAAACATTACTTTGCTTTTGAGATCTGACTAGTGATTTGAAAGTTTTTAGGAGTGTGTTTTCAACCTGTTTAAAGTTCTGTTTTATTCTTTAATTGTAGCAAGACAATGGGACCACTAGCCTGGCAACAGACAATGTACTTCTCCAAGATACTGAAGGGCAGAATCAAGAGCTGGCAGCTTTTTGTCAAGCAGTTACAAAGTAAGAAGTCACTGATTGTAAATTAACTCTCAGATAATTAATTTTGTAGCTATACGGCAGTCAAAATGTGTAAGGTAATTTTGTTTTTTGTGGACTGGATTACCTCAGAGTCACGGTTTGCTTTAAAACTATACTTAAGATCTTGAATATATTGTATTATTTTTAGGGATGTATATGTGTCTGAAAATGCATCCAATTAGCCAGCTAGTATTTGAATACTTTGTTCACTCTTGTTGTTCCACCTCAAAAGTGCTGAAGCAGACCATAGAAAAGGTCAAGAGAAAAATAATAAAAATAACTAGAGGCATGGAATACCACTCTTCAGACCAGGGAGAGCTTTCTTTTGAGATTGGAAAGCACCTAGCATGTTATAACAATGTAAGATTTGTTTGTGTATTTAAATATATTAAAATATTAGGAATATTTAAATATTAGGAATATTTAATTGAAATGAAATTAAGATCTAAAATGCACAAAAAATAATGAATGAGGGAGGTTGTCAGTTGGCTGCTGTTCACTTTCTCAGAATGCAGAAAGGGGGTATATCCAATGAAATAAAAAGGTAACTTTGAAACCAATAAAATACTTTTGAAAACTCACAATTAACTTGTAGAACTCACTGCACCAAGGTACTGAGACAAAATTGAATATTGGATAGGAATACAAACATTTCAGAATTAGTTACATTTAAAATTGTATATGCATCTGTATGTCAGATTAAAAACTTAAACTACTAAGAGCTCTCCTTTATGCTGCCATATAAGGGATATCTTCTTTTTCTTTCAAGCACATGTTAATTGCTGTCAGGAGGTACCGGATGCTTAACTATGTGGACCATTATAGACCAATATAATTCTTCTATTCTTAATGGCTGTGTCTTCATTGTGAGTCTCCCCCCACCCAGTAGAAAATATGCTAAGGAGGGACTCATTAGCATATTTTCTGATGGAAAAAACTCAGTGAAGACACAACGTGTGTGTGTGTGTGTGTGTATATAATGTAAGCAAAAATTTTAAATTTTGTCCCTAGCTTATCTCCTTTTCATTGCTGATTTATTTAAATTTCAGTGTTTGAAATAATTGGATTTAAACAGTACACATCAGATAAAACAGGAGTTCCAAAGACTAAATAATGTATTGTGTGTTGAAGATTTGTATTCCAAAAAATATTGCATTTAACTAATTAATTAAAATTAGTTGTCTTATGTAGGTGCTACAGTATAACTTACTCTCTCAGATTATTGTAACTTAAAGTTAAACATGGAAATTCAGAATATTGTAAAAATACCAAGCTATGTATAGATGAGCTTAACATGTGAAAGTTGTCTTTTGCTCCAGCCTACATTCTAAATTTGAACTGGTTGCTCATCTATTTAGTATGGGAAGTTTTGGAGTGCAGAAAGTGGATGTCAGATGTTTCTGTAGCAACATCTTAAGACTATAAAAGCATTTTCAGCTGCTTGTTGAGTTTTGGTATGATCCAAAACTGCATTGCTGTGCAAAACAGAAGAAGGACTTGAGCATAGAATAAACGCATAAATGAAAACCCTCTTTGTTTGCAGATTGAGGACCAAGTTTCCCTATAACAGCCAGGATACAAATCCAGGCTTTGTGCTGAGTCCAGTGATGCTGCAAAGAAATATAAATGGGGAGAATGCCAGTATCAAGGTTTCTATAGAAATTGAAGGATTTCAACAGCCAGTAATATTTACATGTGATGGTAAGTGTTTTCATCTCATAGTTCAGTTCACATTTGCAGTTCAATAGGCTGACTCGTTAAAAATTAATAACCCTTTGCATTCTGAATGAGTTCTGAAAATACTAATGATAAATATTGAGATGGCTCATTTATTCTAGGCATTTACTTTTCTGGTAGTTGCAGCTTTCTCATGGAAAATTTGCCTTTTGAGCCTTTCTCAGCCTAGTTGCGAATTAAATTTTGCTTTAATTTGAATATATTTGTAAACACTGAAACAAAGATATTCAGATTCCTGAAACAGCTTTGAAAGATGATCTACAGCTTCAGAGAGATCCTTGCATCATTTCATATTCTGTTCAGACTTTTTGTGACCATAAGCAGTAGAGAGTTTGATTTAAATCAAGTGCTTAGATTCTGGAGCACACAATGACAATGTCCACAAAATTATGGGATTAAGCAAGTCCCTTGCAGACCGGCAAAATTCAATCATAAATACTGCTCTGGGAATTCAATTCTAACCTGTCTTGAAGAACAAGGCAGAGGTTATATTCTTTTCAGGGATAAGACTGTGCACTTTATTAAAACTCACCTGTAAAGGTTCTACTACCTACTAGTAATCTTTGGTAAAGAAGTTAGGTGACAACTGCTTTTATCTGCCTTACCTGAACAAGTAGGAGATGCTGAATTGCATGTGGAAGGAAGGAAATCTCAGACATCTGAGCAGCTAAAAATCTTCTTTGCTCTGAGGGCTAGTTGTCTCCCAACACACCTTGATGATCTAGTCTGACAAATAATATAAGTCGTATGCCATTTGAACTCAGTCTCTCCTCATGATACTGAATGTCTTCATTTGATGCTGCTACTGACAAAGATAGCAGGGGCCCAGTCTTATGAAGAGCTGAGAACTATCTAAGGGCAAGTATCCCACACGTTCCAGGAAGCAGTCAAAGCACGTGGTTTGACTGCCTCTGTAAAAGAAATGATAGAAGTTAGGGACAACGCTACCAGTACTATGCTTTCCAAACAGTTATGTCGTTATTTTGTGTATCTTCTGCCAGAGGCACCGAGATTGATGCCCCCGTTATATGAGACAAATTCAAAGTGGTCCTCTGAGGACGATACAGAGCACAAAGCCTTACTGTACATTCAGAATCCCTTAGAAAAAGGTTATTCTATGAAATGCTGCAGCTTACCAACTACACTTACCTTACAAGAAACTGCTGTTGAAGAGGATGATGTTTCTCTAGGCGAACATAAATGGCTGTACAAGACGATGCTTTTGCAGCTAAATGAAGAACCGAGAGAAGCCTTTGATATTATTCAACATACGATGAATAACACTCACAACTGCTGCTTCTTTGGGCATTACAGAAAGCTCTGTAGTTAATGTGCTTTCAGACCCATTCAGATAAAATACAGTGTGTGTGTGTGTGTGTGTGTGTGTGTGTGTGTGTGTACACACACATACATATAGAGGAGAATGTTGCCTGCTTCTGTTATATAAAAAAAAATCTAGGTAGAGTAAGCAATTAAAACTGTCAGTAGAGATGTACAGTAATTTATATTTACTGTTAGATGATGTGGGGGTTTTTTTTGTTTTTGTTTTTTTTAACAGTGAGCTCTCCTGTTGAGCTTATAATAATGCAGGCACTTTGCTGGGTACATGATGACTTGAATGAAGTGAACATTAGCAGCTATATCTTGAAAGTCTGTGGTCAAGAAGAAGTTCTACAGAAGTAAGCAAACTTAATTTTTATTGTTTAATTGTCAGTCAGGACACGGTTACTAGAAAATCTATCCATTCCATGTGTAAAAGTAAATCTGCAAAATTGAGTTTAGTGAATATTATTTTTTGAATATTATATTTTTTCCTTTATAGTAGGGGGCAGTGGGGAAGAAGTATGTGCATATGTCCTATGTCTCTGCAGATTCATTAATCTGAAAACAGGCTTTTCTTTTCTGGCATGTATTAATTAGGCATTTGTGCTCTATTGAATCCATACAATGATCGGGTTCCTGTTTCTGTTAATTCCACTTACCTCATGAGAGTAATCTTGCAAAAGTTGCAGTAGTCTTTGAGCTTCTTCTAGCTTGGTTAAACTAGCTGTTGGGTGAGAGACTGAATTGGACGTGATAGTGAATAGAATTTAAAGCTGCTTGAGTACCACCATTCTGCATTTCAAAACTGTTAGGTACATCTTTGCCTGTTCATTTTTAGGTCTCAGTATGAGAGCTTTTCATTGCACTGAATTCACTTTTTAACTTTTATATAAATCACATTGTACTTCAGTAGGGCTAGTTTTCTCATACAGATTCATTCTTATCTGAACTTCCTATTTTCTTTGCTTTCTTCATTAGATATTGGTGTTGATGGATGAAGTGTTGATTTAAGAGACAGGCTGTCATAAGGGATTATCCAAAGCTGATACTGCTTCAAGTTCAGGAATAGTTAACTTCTGGATTTGGAAGATGGCATTGTAATCCTGTTTCCACTAAGGCTGTGATCACAATGGTAGACTCTGATGAATTGCAAATCTTTTCATGTGCTGGGTCTTAGTATAGAAACTGAAGTGATGTTACATCAGCTGTTTTGGGGGTTTAGCCCCTTCTACTAAAAATAAGTAGAGAGTGGGATTGCACTATGGGCTAGGAGGCATGCTTCTCAAAATTCAAGCCACATTTGCTTTATTGATGGTAAATTCTAGTCATTTGTGTATATTTTCTGACACTTGTGAAAATTTGGTTGGTGTCTCCTCCCCTCTCCTGTTCTGCCTTTAACAGGATTTAGGCCTATTCCTAAATTGCCTTCTCTCCTCTCTTGAGTCTGGTGTATGGGTTTTTCCTCTCCTCTCTCCCCATCCTGACCTTTTTTCTTCTGGATACTCTTTCAAATATAAGGTGGAACACACTTGGAAAACATATGTAGTATTTTTCTAATCTATCATAGATGAGTAGTATTTGGGCTGTTGCTGGAAAAACCCTCATTACACAGGAGAAAACTAGGGGGAAATTAAACTAGGGGGTTAAAGAATCTCTGGCATTGAGTGATATGAGTGGGGTTCTCAAATTCTTTATGGATAAAAAAATTAAGCAAATTCTTTCAGAGTCTTCACATCTGCAGTATCCCATTTCTCTTTTTGGATAAGAATTTTTTAAAACCCTTCTGTTTATATGGGGATGTGTTTTCTGTTTTAACATGTGCACATATGCTGGGATCCCTTATCTTTGAAAGTGAAGGGAACCAAGATGACTTGAAAAATTTCTTAGAAATCTCTTTCCCTCATTTAAATTCTGTATTGAATGAAAAGGCTTCTCTGGTCTTTGACGACAGTGAAAGAAGAGCATAGTTTTCAGCTGCTATTCAGCTCTCAGCAATCTGGTAAATGAATCTGCAGGCACAGAAGGAATTAATGTTTTTTTAAACTAGAATTACGGTGGACTCTTAAATACTTAATTTGGAATTGGCAATTGACCATGCATTCTACTGGGTTTCTGTAATGTGTTAAATTTTCAGACTGCTTTGCTTCTGTGGCAGAACCAGTTTTAATCCTCTTTAATGGCTGAAAATTCTGAATAGTGATTCTGACACATTCTGCAGGACCAATGCTGAATCAATACATTACTGTCTAATTTAGATCTTGGACTTTCAAAGTGTTTCTAAAGGATGAGGAGGACCCAGACTGGGCTATCTTGAATATTTGAGTGCTGTTTGAAAAAACATTTATTGCATATTTTGAAATGTCAGGTAACTACAGCATTCATTTATTTAACAGTAAGCACTGTGTAGGAAGTCATGAATACATTCAGAACTGTCGAAAATGGGATTCAGAGATTAAACTGCAGCTCTTGACCCATAGCGTAGTATGCAGAGATCTGGCACGAACAGTAAGTATAAATTATACTCCCAATTACAATAATCCTGATTTTTATATTGGTGTGTGAGTGTGAGTGTGAGAAAGTAACTTTTTGTTTTGGCAGGGCAAACAAGGGGGAATATACAGTCAAATAGATAAAAACTTCATAAAGGATATACAAATTAATATAATTCCTTAAACTTCTAAATTGGACTTTGAAAGCATCACAAAATATAGTAATGGTTTTATGCTCTTTATATGCTTGCTAACATGATTAAAGGGGATGGAAGTGTTGGCCAGTGTTAGCGAACTGATTGAATTATAACTTTGTCACATGAGTAACAGACCAGTTTATTCTAGGGATGTAAGAGTGTAGTAATTTAAACAGGTAACTGATATGCATGAGCTTATTGGTTACCTACAGTGGCTAGACACATCTCCTGGTCTGGCTCCTAGTGAATCACCTGCTACATGCAGTGAGTCAGCTTAAAAGCCAGTTCCCTGTGCTCAGCGGCTCTCTGGGAGCAGGGTGGCAGGCTAAAGCTGGTGCTCACCGGGAGCTGGCTCCCAGCATCCACTGGATCTTGGGGAGATGGCTGCTGCCCCATGTGTAACAATGTAACCACTAAAAATTTCAGCAGATACACAGTTAATTAGATACATGCATTTAAATGTCGCTTGCTCATGCACATCACTGTGGCTAGGGCTACACTAACCTTCTTCCGGAAAAGCTTATGCAAATGAAGTGTGGGGTGGAATATTGCCATGCTTCCTTTGCATAATTAATTAGCAGCTGCTTTTGCACAAGAGGCTTTTGTGCAAAAAGGAGCTGAGTAGACGGCTCCTTTTTGCGCAAAAGCCCCATCTTGCGCAAGAGCCATTCTTCCTCATTTTTTCCTCTGAATCAAGGAACTAAATTAAAATGCATATGGATCACTGTTCCATTTTAAATTACCTTTTCAGGTGGGAATTGATGTTTTGTGTGGAAGGGAGCAGAGAAGGGGCTTATCTTTCCCTCTGAGTTGGGACGCTTCGCTCCTTCCGAGAAAGCAGTACAGTACTATTGACTTAGGCTGATTAATGATTGCAGAGATTAGCTAATTACACAAACAGCAGCCACTTGTAGGATTCCACTTTGGACAGGTCATGAACAAATGAATACTAAACTCGCTTTCATGAAAAGTAGATTCTACGGCCTCAAATCCAATTGTTTCATGGAAAATCTGTTCCAGAATGTCTTGCAATTTTTGGCTTATATTTCTAGAAGGAAAACTCTTTTCTGGCTAAAGCATACAACAAAGGAGAGATCTGGGCTCTCGTGTGACTCTTCAAAAAATGGAGACAGAGAGGAGTCAATCTGTTTCCTTCCTTTAAAAGATGTCAAGGTTCAGTTTGTTTTCAGAGTGCTTTAGGACTTCAGATGGAAGATATTGTGTAGTGGGAGCTACACTTTGCAATCAGTGAGAATTGAGTGGTTCACTTACGTAGGTGCACGTTGGTTCACTTACTTAGGGGCTTAAATTAAGGATCTTAAAGAGCGATTATTTGGATACTTGTTAGTCGATACAATTTTTATCATCGACATGATTAGTCAATAAGGGGGCCACTCTGCAGAACCACAGCAGGGATAGCTCCCAAAGCCAGCATGAGCTGGGACTGAGCAGTCCCGGCTCATGCTGGCTCTGGACCACTGCAGCTTTACGTATTAAATGTCATAAGAGTCTGACTCTTACTGCATTTAAAATGGCAGAGATGCAGTGATTTGAAGCTGGTGTGAGTGGGGACAGCTCAGTCCTGGCTTGCTCCAGCTCCGGGAGCCACCTGCATTATGGCTCTGCATTTTAAATGTAGAGACTCTGCTGCAGTGCAGGTGACTCCCAGAGCTGGCGTGAGCCAGGACTGAGCAGTCCTAGCTCGAGCTGGACTGAGCAGTCCCGGCTCACACCAGCTGTGGGACTGCTACGTCTTTGCATTTTAAATGTAGTAAGAGTCAGATGGCTCTTACTACATTTAAAATGTAGACGTGCAATGGTCCCAGACCAGCACAAGCCAGCACTGCTCGGTCTCAGTTTGCAGGTAGGGGCTTCTGCTGGAACAGCCTCTCCTATTCCCCTCTCTCTTCCTCTCCCCCACCTTTGGTAGAGATGGTGCTAGGGGAAACCAGCTTTTAAGCCAGCTCCTCACAGCATCGACTTCTGTCCCCTCCCCGCCATTGCTGCCTCTCATACAGAGGCAGCAAGGGGGGGAATGAGTAGTCGAGTTCTCCGCTCACTCGACTGCACGTATTCATCCTTAGCTTAAATATGGATTTAGCAACATAACTTTAGGTATCCATTTTTTAGTATCTCGGGCCCTGTTTTTTTTTTTAACAAAATACTGTATCTAAAATTTGTTAACATTTATAATTTGAGAGAAGTGTTTTTTTATGTCAGATACTATCTCCTTTCCTCCCTCCTTCCCCTCCCCCCCATTAGTCTCTCATTAGTTCAAAGAGAAACTTAGTTTCCTGTTATAAGGCCAGAGAGTTGCTTTACAGTAAAAGGAATCAAGGAGGATAGTGGGGAGTTGATTGAAATTACTCATGTTTTTCTCATTACTAGGAAGAAGATGATAGGACTCCTACAAATTTAACAAAACACCTCCACAAAATAGAAAACCCTTTCAGAGAAATTATTTCAAGGTAACCATATGTAATTTACATCCTTTGTGATCAAGTGCTCATCTGCTGTATTTGCCTTTAATGAGAAGGTGGTATAGTATGAACGTCACTCGTGTACAGTAATTAATCCTGTATTCCAGGCATTCTGTTGAGGAGCTCCTAAAATCTTACCATATGCACACTGACATGATTCTTAAAAATGAGGTAAGATTTTTTTAATCTTCATCTTAAGCAAGATTTAGTACAGCTCTAAGAATGACCTTGTAGTCTCCATGTGCATCTGAACTGAGCTTATTTTATTGAGAGTTACAAAAACACTAATAATGACATTTCAAAAAGTAAGAACTAAGAGAATCTTTTAGTTCTCCCTGTTAAAACCAGATCCCTAGTTCTAGGGTTTCAGAGATCTTTCTATCTTTCTTCCCCATCAGATACAATTAAAATATTTGGATCATCTAACTGTACAGGTAAATGAGATATTGCGTGCCAGTTAACTTTATCCTCGAAAATGCTAAAATGTATATCCTAAAGGAATAAGTTCAGGAATTACTCTTTTGTATAAGAGTCATGTTTTTCTTATAAACTCTCTGTAGGTAGCAGTCTTTAAACAGGAAACTTAATCAAAATTGAGAATTTTGTACTCAAATCCTACAGTTTCTTTTTGTTTACTAAGATTAGCTTGTATTTCTCCAGGAATGCGTAGTCTAAACAATCTTTTGCTTAACAGGAAACTTTGTTAGAATCTTAATCTACCATAGTGCTTACTCTATCACCTTAATGATTTTAGTGTTGTAACTCTAATCTATTGCTAGTGCTTTTACATATGCTCATCGCTAATGTTGAATTCTCAGTGATATTGTTGCAGTGCTATACTGGAATATTGTTTCTTGATGCAGTGTGGTTGTGTTTTAGCTGTCTTGTTGCTGCTTTAGTTTGCTCACTTGAGTGAGATGAGGTGAACAAGAGGAAGCTAAGAAGAGTATCAAGATCTAGTATCCAAATTTTTGGCTTTCATAACCTTACTATGGGTGGCAGTACCTTTTTCAGGAGCATGACTGGATCCAAATATAATTGAGCCGGTAAAGAAATCAGTGGGGTTATATGTAAGAACATTGGTAGCATCTTCAGCTCAGAATATGAAATCCAGGAATGTGTAAGCAATAGGGCTGCAGTTATTCAACTTCGTTATATTACTTTTATATTTGACAGAAAACCACAGGCTGTACTTAGTTTTGCTATTTTCATCATTTTGAAATCCTTTTAGTTCTCTCAGTTTTTAAGAATCTGACAGGGTGTGCATATGCCACATTGGTCCAGAAGGGGGTTAATACACTGTGAGTGGAGAAAGTCCCATCCCCCCCAGCCCTACTGGGCAGCTTGTATAAAAGGGAGCTACTCAGTTGATTCTGGGCTGAAGAATGGAGAGGGAGGACCTGTGGCAGGAGCTCCACAGGTAAACTAACCACAAATCCTGACAGCAGGAGCTAGAGACCTAGGAAACTGGAACATGTCTTCTGGGCTAGCAGAGCCCTGGGAGTGGCTTATGCTATGGAGCCTGAGGACCCAGAAACCTCATGGATTGCTTCTCCCTCTCCCCCACCACACCAGGGCTGCCACCTTTGTAGCGATGGTTCCCTTGGTACTGGCCATTAGGCTGCGCTCCCTTGGGATGACATACTGACTTAAGTCACTGACAGATAAGGAGCTGTAATAGCTGTATCCACATTAGAGAAGTAAAATCCCATTTAATTGGTTAACTGGTTAAATGTTAAGTTTAATTGGTTAATAGATTAACTGGGGGACACCTGGGCCAGGCCTGCCTCATACAAGGGCAGTTCCACCTGGGCTGGAACACCCCCTGCCCACTCCAGCTCTCAATGGTTAACAGTAAGTGGTGAGGTGAAGCTAACTGATTAACAGCCTTAGTCCACATGGCTTGGTGACCTCTTTCTTGGGACCGAGTGTGCGTATACTGCCATAGAGTCTTTAAACGGTATTAATATTTGGCATGGTTCTTTTTGTCTTCCTGAGTTTGAACAAATTGCTTTAGGCATTGCCAGATCATTAATTCCATCACCAATGTAAATATTTTTATGTTCAAGTAGCTTGTTTTATATCTATTTATAGCATGGTAAGTGGATTCCATATTGGTACATAAAATATCTCACTATTCACGTAAAAGTATCAGGAAATTATTACGTTAACTTTCTGAATTTAGATGCAAAACATTTGTAAATGACTCTCACAAGTTTGTGCTCTTAAATATTTAAGGAATAAACAATGACTTTGAGCTTATAAGTAACTAACAAAAGCATTTCCTAGCTATACATGATTTCCTTAAGGATAAAAAGAATGAAAATTTGAGAATCTTTATAAAAGAAATCCGTTTCTGTAAGCATTTCTAGAACTCTTTGTGTTTAAAACTGTCATTTTTGGGTTGTTGCAGATATGTATGTCACTCAGGTGCATGCATACCTAACACAGAGCTGGAAAATTTTGCTTTACAGTACCCACTAGGGTGGTGCGCACATAGTCTCAAGCATAGCTGTTCAAGAACAGAGCTTCCCCAATGCCCTCAGTTCATTTTCATTGCCAGCAGCTTGAGTCAGAGAATCCCATGTGGTATCTCACCTCAAATTTTAGTTCGAATTTTCGCTTGATATTTTTTAAATAGTACCCTTTTTAAAGTAGTACTCTTAGCTGTAGATTGGCTTCAAAGTCAAACTTTGCTTTAGTAAGTTTACGCAAGTTTCAAACCTTTAAGTCTGGTACCAACATCAGTTTAGACACCAATCATATTGACCCCCCCCCCCCCCCCCCCCTTTCCCACCATTAGGCTTTTCAAACAGTAGCAGATTAAATCTGACTCTTTGTTCCAGATTAGATACCAGACTGCTCAGCTAGTCTGGTGTTTCTAGATCTGGTATCTGTATGAACACTGAGGAATCGGTGGTTGTTGCCAGTTCCCTCTTTGGCTTTGAAGGCAGTTTTAGCTTCTGCAGGCCCAGTATGAGGCAGATACAGTACAGGCAGTCCCCGGGTTACGTACAAGATAGGGACTGTAGGTTTGTTCTTAAGTTGAATTTGTATGTAAGTCGGAACTGGTACATATTGTAGGGGAAACTCTAGCCAAACGTTTCTCCAGAGCTCAGTTTTATTCTCCCACACCTCACTTCCCTCAGTCCTTTAT
The DNA here is from genome assembly GCF_052426305.1 of Pelodiscus sinensis. Lineage (NCBI taxonomy): Eukaryota > Metazoa > Chordata > Testudines > Trionychidae > Pelodiscus > Pelodiscus sinensis. The sequence goes on along the minus strand of NC_143056.1, from coordinate 112,510,056 downwards.
TCTCAAGCTGAGGTGTCTGCTGAGAAAAGCCACTTGGCGTCTCCCTGGTCTGCTGGGGGGAAGCAGCTAGTGCGGGGTTGCCTGACCCCGTTTGCCAGTAGGGATTCGATGTAAGTCGGATCCATGTAACCCGGGGACTGCCTGTACAAGCCTTTCTGGTGCTACGTGTTCTGGCGTTACATGTTGCCTCTGATGCAGGTGGTACTCCACATAGTATCTGCTGTGCCATAGTTGGTTCCAATGCAGCACCTGTACTGGGCTTCAGATGAGTCAGAATATGCGATGGCTCCATTGGGGTGGCTCCTCCCTTCTGTCAGTGTGGAAGGGGCCTCATGTTCTTGCTCAGTGATATTCTGCCTGTCCTTCCCTATCCAGGTACAAAGATTGTAATGAGCGTTGGAAATGACAGAAACTTAAGCACTGTCCGTATCAATGCTATGTCAGTGGGAGACATTTTAACGCCGACACAGCTTCCACCTCTTGCAGAGCTGGACTGATTAGATCCGTGGGAGAGCTCTCTCCCATTGTCATAGAGCATCTTCACCAGATGTGCTATAGCAGTGGAGCTTCAGTGGATGTAGTGCTTCTTGGACCCCTTGGGATGTTTCTTCGTCTTCAAGGTCACCATCATCCTCAGTTCATTCTAGAGCAGGGGTCAGCAAGATGTAACTTATTCACTTCTATTTATGGGTCTGTGTGCCATTGATACTTTTTAAAGTCAATAATAGTCTTACTTGCATGTACAACTCGACTGTGTAATGCTGTATTAATCAGCTGCCTCGGTCTGTTGATGGAGTGCTCAGAGGAACAAAGCTCCCTGCACTTGGTCAAGGACTGTACAGCAGCTGGCAGCCAAGGAGCAAGTTAATAAGGGGTGGGGTCTGGGGGGACACATGGGCTTCCGCACGCCCCCAGCTGAGGAGAACTTTCACACCTTCCTGCCAGGGACCCAGGTGTCCAGCGGCTAACGTGGCTTTGGGGTAGGGGGACCTTCCACGCATTTTCCTCTCCCCTCAGCTGCCATCACCCAGCCCTGGAGCCACAGCCCAGGCAGCACTCACCCTCTAGCAGGGGCCCAGTGGCGACAGTGCTGGCTGCTGGGCATGACTTCAGCGCTGTCTTTAACCCACCCGTTGGGGGCACCATGAGTCAGAAGGAGGCGAACAGCCAGGAGTGCAGAGGCTTGCAGGGCTGAGGCTGCACACCAGGGTGGAGAGCAGTGGGCTGGAGGAAGTGGGGATGAGACTCCAGGCAAAGGCAGCAGAGGGGCTGGAAGGTAGTTCTGTACCCCCTGACCTCTTCCGAAGCAGCAAACAATGCCCTGAGCAAGCCCTCTTCTCCCCATGGCCACCGCACTCCAGCCTAGGTTCCAGCCTGCCTCCAAGTGCCCAGCTGCTATGCTCCAGCCTAACCTGCTGTCAGGATAGAGGGAAGGCACCAGCCTCTCATGTACCATGAGCCCCATGCAGCCTAATCTACAACCTCCCCGCCTGCCTCCCCAGAGCTGGTGTGCTGCAGCCTCATGTCTGCCTGCTGGCTGCAAGGCTCTGGCAGCAGTGTGGGCTCCCTGCTGCATGTGGGAGAAGGGTGGGGCCGAGCATGTGCCACTCAAAATCCTCTTGCTTGTCATTTATGGCACACGTGCTGTATGTTGCCAACCCCTGTTCTAGAGCATGGTCACTGAACCCCCATGCTGTCTCACCGCCTGACCCTTGAACTGCAAAATGCGATTGCTGCCTCTAAGCTGACCTAATCTGAGCCTGATTTCAGTAGCAAGCATTGTCACAGCAGGCTCCTGTGGCTCTGCTGCCTTATCTTCACAGTATTTTTGTCCTCTGCTGGAGGACTTCGTCATATCAAGATCTCCTGAGGTGAAAGACTATAGCCGGAAGCATTTAGGCAGAGTTAGTTCAGGAGACTATTCATAAGATGGTAGATATTCTCCAGTCATCTCCTCCGAAAAGGAAAGCTCTCGTTTATAAATAAAGGGGTTTTGGCATTCAAAAAGACTTTTTGGCATAACTCAGTGTCCTTACTACCTGCTGTGAAGCATTTTGATGAGAGATATTGCATCCCTCTTCAGGGTTTTAATTTCCTTTGCTCGCATCCAGACCCAATTCTCTTTTATAAACTTGAATCTAAACATTTAGACTTCATCTATACCAGGAAGGAAAACTTATTCAGCAGTCATCTACCATTGTGCATTTGTTTGAACAGGAACTGTTACTAAAATATGACTCTGTAAATTGAGAGGCTGTTAAAATTTACAGACAAGGGATGAGTTTAAGGCTTTAATTGCAGAAGGCTGTGTGGTGGCCACAACATAACTGCAATCTGCACTGAATATGGCTGACACCACAGTTACAACAATAGGAACTTTATTCTAGAACTTGGTCATAGTTCCAAATGTCCAGTGGGGGCACAGAGGACTTGCCTTTTGTTGGATTTTTATTTTAAGAACTCTGGTTATACGATAAGTTATTACAATCAACAACAGTCACAATACTGGTAGTGTTCTCAGTGGTAATTTTTGGCATTCAGCTTATTCTGGTAACAAGAAATACCCAGTTAGACAGAGAGAGAGAGAGAAAGCGTCAGGAGACGGCCTGGTTTCAACTTCAGTTAGCATGACCAAAGCTGATGGAGGGTAGGCTGTTGATTTGACTATCCTGTTGAGTGCAATATACCAGTTTTCACAGGGGTGAACAAAAGGGCTCTGTGGGCTGGATCTAGCCCGCCAATCAGGTTGATTCAGCCTGCAGAGGCCCTGCCACTCCCCTGCCCCCAGGCCAATCAGGGCTTCGGGGCCAGGAAGCAAGCAAAGTCTCCTCCTGCCCTACCAGGAGCGTGTGGCACTTCTAAGTGCTGCGTACTACTGGCAGAGCAGGAGGAGACTTAGCGTGTTTCCCCACCCTCAAGCCCTCATTGGCCTGGGGGCAAAAAGGGGAGCGTGTGAAGTCTCCTCCCACCGCCAGGGGCATCGGTACCTAGGGGAACCTCTGGGAAGGGGCAAAGACTTCACTCGCTCCCCACTGCCAGACCAACCATAGTCTGTGGGTAGGGAAGGAGGGAAGTGTCCTGGCCCCACCTCTTCCGCTTGAGGCCTAGCCCCTTCCAGTGCAGCCCAGGGCCACTTCAAAAATTTCTGAGGTGGCCCCTGGTAAAAAATTATTGCCCGCCCCTAAGGTATCGACTTGTGGACCAGATCCATGCCATTTGGAGACACAGTCCCGCTTTACAGTGATTGCGAAAGAACCACAGGCAGATGTATTCTAAGCACTGTAGGATGAGGTTACAATATCCAATTCCTTTCTGTCCTTCTCTTTCACTTTTCAGGGATCCCCCTCATGAGTTATTTCTACTATTGCAGATCCAGATTGTTTGCATTTTGGGAGCCCCAGAAGACTCTCCCCTTCAGCATTGGTGAAATAAGGGATTCTGCTCTAGTTTATTTCTGAGAGGGCTTGAGACTGATGCTGGACCTTCAGAAATATGAGATTCTGTATGCTAATCTTAGCTGCAATTCTCCATGCAAATAGCTGGAGCCAGAGCAAAATGGCTGGTTTGCTGCCCTCAGTCTTCAGGATGCCTATTTCCAGTTGTCTATTTCCAGTTGTCTATTTCCAGTTGTCTATTTCCAGTTGTCTATTTCCAGTTGTCTATTTCCAGTTGTCTATTTCGCATCCAGACCCAATTCTCTTTTATAAACTTGAATCTAAACATTTAGACTTCATCTAAACTTGAGAAGTTTGAAATTTGTGGTGGTAGACAAGGTGTTCATTATAAGTTAAAGTGTTTGCGCCACAGGCCTGACCATGCCGGAGCCCCTGCCTGAAGTGTGGCACAGCAGATCTGGCCGGGCCACAGGTTAACCCATTACCTCCCTAGTCAACATCAGTACACAGTTCTCCCCTTTGGTCTGTCATCAACTCTGTGTGTTTATCAAATGCATGGTGATAGTACCAGCCTATCTTAGGAGGCTATAATTCACTTGTTTCTTTACCTGGACAATTGATTACTGAGGGGAAAATTCAAAGTATAGGTCCTCCATGATATCCCATTCATGCTGTCTTTTTTTGGTCCAGGAAGGCTGGTTTTGAACATAAGGTCAATATTAATTCCAGCACAAAGAATCCAGTTCATTGGACCCTGCTAAACTCCAAATATGAGGCCTTTTCTATTTAACAGACCATTTCAAACAATTTGTCACCTACCCAGTCCTTCTGTTCTAACCCTTCAACAACTATCCTTGTATACCTGAAATTACTAGATCATATGGCTGTGTACAGTTGTTCCCCGACTTACGACCACCTTGACTTACGAACATCCACACTTACGACCAACCTTGCGGCAGCACGTTGTGTTTGCGTGTCTGCGGTCAGGCAGCGTGTTTACGTTTCATTCCCTCACAGTATTTTCAGTGTTTGCTTGTGGCCATCATGTCAAGTAAAAGAAAAAGAGCTAGTGATAAGGGGGGGTGAGAAAAGAAAGAGAAAAACTATTGATTTGGAAAAGAAAATAACAATAGAGAGTCAATATGAAGGGGGTCAAACAGTGTCCTTCATGTCGCGTAAGTTAGGGCTATCAAAATCCACTATCAGCACCATTATAAAGGATAGCGATCGCATTTGTGAAGCAGTGAAAGGGTCTGCTCCCATGAAATCAAAAATTCTAACAAAGGAAAGAGCAGGTCCCAATATGGAAATGGAAAAACTCTTAGTGCTTTGGATGGAAGACCAAATTGAAAAACGCACACCATTAAGTCTCATGACAATACAAGCTAAGGCTCATAGTCTTTTTGATGACTTAAAGAAAAAGGAGGGGTATGACTATGACTAAACTTTCAATGCTAGTCACAGTTGATTCAACGCTTTCAAGATGCATGCAAATCTTCATAATGTGAAATTAAGTGGGGAGGCAGCCAGTGCTGATTTGAAAGCAGCAGAACCTTTCATAGAAGAATTGAATAAGCTGATAAAAGAAGGAAATTATTTTCCAGAACAGGTCTTTAATGTTGATGAGACAGGTCTCTTTTGGAAGAAAATGCCCGAACGTACCTACATACATAAAGAAGCAAAAACTATGCCTGGTTATAAGGCTTTCAAAGATTGTTTAACAGTCTTGTTAGGAGGCAATGTTTCTGGGTATAAATTGAAACCCCTCTTGATTTATCGCTCTGAAAACCCTAGAGCTTTCAAGAATATCAGCAAGGCTACTTTACCGGTCCATTATCGCACTAATAAGAAAGCCTGGATGACTCTTGCACTTTTTGATGATTGGTTCACGAACTGCTTCATCCCTGAAGTCAAGTCATATTTTCTGGAGAAAGGAATTCCTTTCCAAATTTTGCTTATTTTGGATAATGCTCCAGGTCACTCAATACCTCAATGACTTACATTCCGACGTGAAAGTGGTGTTTCTGCCTCCCAACACCACATCTATTCTCCAACCCATGGACCATGGGGCCATAGCTGCTTTCAAAGCATATTATCTTCGCAACACATTTGCAAAGGCAGTACATAAGAACATAAAAATGGCCGTACTGGGTCAGACCAAAGGTCCATCTAGCCCAGTAGCCTGTCTGCCAACAGTGGCCAGCACCAGGTGCCCCAGAGTGGGTGGACCGAAGACAATGATCAAGCAATTTGTCTCCTGCCATCCTTCTCCAGCCTCTGACGAACAGAGGCCAGGGACACCATTTCTATCCCCGGCTAATGGCCTTTTATGTACCTAACCTCCATGAACTTATCTAGCTGCCACAGAATACAAAAACGGCAAAACATTATGTGAATTTTGGAAGGACTACAACATTCTGCATTGCATAAGGAACATTGCTGCAGGGTGGGAAGAAGTTACTCCACAATGTATGAATGGCATATGAAAGAAAATCCTAAAAAGATTTGTGAACTGTTTCAAAGGGGTTGAAAAAGAAAAGGCACTGGAAGACATTTCTAATAACATTGTACAGCTGGCGAAAGAAGTGGCTCTGGAAATGGATAATGAAGACATACACCAACTGCTTGAGGATGTTGGGGAGGAGCTGAGCAATGAAGATTTAATGCAGCTTGAGGCGGAGAGGGTAGCAGAGGAAGAGAGACAAACAGCCCAAGAAGAAGAAGCCCCCAAAAACTTTGTGATGAAAGAAATGGCTGCAGCTTTCAGCAAAATAAATGAAGGAATGCAAATGTTTGAAAAAATGGACCCTAATGTTGCAAGATTCTCAAAGGTGGATCGTTTAATTCAGGATGCCCTGGCTTGCTATAAGGAAATTTATAACGAGAAGAAAAAATAAATTGTCCAGTCCAAAATGGATATATTTTTAAAGAAAACCCCCAGCAGTGATGCCTCCCATGCTGAACCAATGCCTTCTACAAGCAAAGGAACTGCTGAAATAGAATCTGTTGATGATGTTCTTACTGTAGTTTTTTTATTCCTCCGATTCCTCATACAGTAATGTGAATTGAATTAATTGGATTTAAATTACTGCATTGTGTGTTGTATTTCATGTTCATCTTTATTAAATAAAGTTTGCTGTTGCTGCAGTAGTGTTGTTGTTTTTTTCGTGTGTTTCTATTTTTCTTTGATTGCTGTGTTGTTCGTGCTTGGTTACGATTCTAGTGCTTTGTATGGGGTATTTCCGACTTACAAACAAATCGAGTTACGACCAGCTATTCAGAATGTAACCTGTTCGTAAATTGGGGAATGCCTGTACTCTTTTAACCCAGCATGCAACTTTGTCCTCTTCAATCCTGGTGAAGTTGGGCTCTCTCCCAAGTTCTGTTACTGGACAGAGTTGTCCAAATGTCACAGATGATCTTGCAGTCCTATAATGGAGGACAGATCAGAACAACGTATAATGAAGGTGATTCTTATCTCCAATTGCCACCAACCAGAACTATAGTTCTCTCTCCACAATAAGTTGGAGCTGGAGCTGTGAATCTAGGCACATTGGAAGTTCCCTGTTTATGAACAGAACAGTAAGTTTCCCTTCCTATCAGTGTATTGGAGTTTCAAGCACTTTACACTGTGTGGTGGGCCATTCAGACTTTGATCAAGGTCACAGAGGATCACATACTTACCAACCTTACCATTGCAGTGTATTAAGTGAAAAAGTAGGGACGCACCTGCTCCAAACACCTGTCATGCAGCAATAGTTTTGGCACTTTTTCATCTAGCAAGAAATTCCCCCAGCTACACACTTATTGGATGCATGGAATCAGTTGTCTGATCACCTCAGCAGGAATTTCTGGAGAACCATGCATGGTCCTTGAAGAGCACCATTCAGAGGTCCATCTTCAGAGGATGGGTACTCCAGTGATCAATCGGTTTGCCACAAAAGACAAGAAGTTCAGTCAGTTTTGCTCTTGAGCAGATTTTGCTCCAGGCTCCTTAGGCAACACTTTACATTTGAAGTAGGGAGTGGTGCTAATGTAGGCCTTCCTCTCCTAATCTCCTTTATCTTGGGTTATTCTCAAATGGAAATTGGATGATGTCAAACTGACACTCATTGCACCAATTTGGCTCAGTCCATTTTGGCTTTCCAGCCTTCACAGTTTCTGTTCAATCTCCCAGATTTCTTACAGTCCTTCCTGACTTACTGATGAAAAAACCACTGTTAGATGTGTATTCCAAAACCAACCCTCCACCCCCTCTGCATCAGAGACTCAAGGTTTGGCTTTCAGTGTGAATGAGTTGTGGGGAGTCATGGCAGCACTGCCCAGAAATACTCCTGGAAGAGGCTATAAGGAATCAAAAAGGGGGGGGGGGGGGTTGCCATGATGGGTACTGCTAGGCAAAGTTCTCTAGCTTCAGCATGCTGGGTGTGCACACATCTGAGTGGGTTACATGTCTGCACCCACATCCTGAAGAATATTTTTCCCTTTAAAGAAAATATAGCTTTTGTGACTGTGAAATGAGTTAGAAAACCTTCTTTCTTTGGCAAGAACGGGAGAAGTCTCCTCTTTGACAAAATACTCTTGTTGGCTATTTGCCTTTTAACCAAACTGTTCTCATAGTACAATCTTCAGTAGCTTTACCCATAGATTCCTACCAAATACTCCTACTTAAGGCAAAAATCACAATAAGTTAACTTTCAAACATGATCAATAAAAAACACTAACACAGCATAGAAGTTATACATGTTATGTATTCCTAAGATTGGGCAATCAGGCTTCTAGGTGATGAATATGATGAGTACATACCTATGACCATGGAGAGGTATAATTGTTCTTCACACCTGTTGAGCCTGTCAGTCAAGGGAGAGCTCAGCTTTCCTAAGTGTTTCTTTAACTTGAATACTTCATTGAATAAAATAAACCACCCAAAAACATGTATAAGTAGTGATAGATATTTCTTAACTTATAAAGGCGGATTTTTAATAAGCTGCAATTATAACTTATGAATAATCACTTTGCACCAATACTAAGGTTCATCCCTTATGTACCTGGCTCTCAGTTCCTCATCACCACATGTCATAGGGCTTCTCATATTTCTTTTACCCATCTTCTGGAAGTAAGATGTACTGCAAATCAGAGATGTAAAATCCTGTGTAACTGGTTAAACATTAAGTTTAACTAGTTGGGCTGGAGCAGCCAACCCCAGCTATGGACGGCGGCTGCTTTGCCAGCAGTGGGCTGCATGGGGCTGGAGCAGCCCCGCCAGTTAACCGTAACCAGTAATCCTCACCTGTTAACAATTAACTTCCCTCCTGCAAATAAACTCAATTGAGTGCTCTTAAATGCTAAAACATACCAGTTTGTTAAATTGTTCATTTATGGTTTGCGTTTATGGACTTTTCCTTTATTTAACTGTTAATAACTTATCCAAATACAGTAAAACTCCATTGGTCCGGCATCCAATGCTTCGGCACTCCTGATGGTCCGGCACCATCAGGAACCCGGAAGTGCTCTGGCTGCCAGACAATTGGAGCTGCTCTGCGCCGGTCTTTCCCGATTCAGCTGCTGCTGAAACTGACCAGCGGCTGATTCCTGGAAGCCGGGGGCAGAGCAACTCTGCCCCGGGCTTCCTGGAGTCAGTCGCTGATCAGTTTCAGCAGCAGCTGACTTGGGGACGCCTGGGGCAGAGCAGCTGAGGTGCTGCCGGGTTGGTCCCATAGCGCCCGCCCCTCGGCACTGCAGGACCAACCCAGCAGCACCCCAGCTGCTCTGTCCCAGGCGTCCCCAAGAGCAGCTGGGGTGCTGCCAGGTTGGTCTTGCAGCGCCGAAGGGCGGCGCTACTGGACCAATCCGGCAGCACCCCAGCTGCTCTGCCCCATGAGTCCCCCGATTCAGCCACTGCTGAAACTGTGGCATCTCCCCCACCCCAGACCCCTCATAGCCCCCCCCCCCTTCTGATAGTCCGGCACATCTGATAATCTGGCACCCCCTGGGTCCTAAAGGTGCCAGATTATCGGAAGTTTACTGTAGATTTAATGTTGTCCTCCCATGTTCTGTTGATGTAAAAATCCTTTGATTTAAAATAGGACTCAAGCCTGAAAAACACAATTATTCTGAAGCAAGGAGGTATTGAAGTATCTTGTCAGGAATTCTTAATACCCTGTGCTGTATAAAAAGCTACATCAAAAGACCCTTAGGGCTGCAAAGTAGAAAAACTCCTGAAGTTGGGAAATCGCACCATTAACATTGCCTGCATTACCATAACGCTGTCTCTGTGTGTGTCAGCAATCTTCAGTTATCTGTTGTCCTTTGACTCGTCCCTCTAATCTTTTTTTGGACTGCAGCAATCTCAATTTCTGTAAACAAAATAAAAAATCTTCCTTTCTTTCTTTGTGTACTTCTCTCACTAGAACCAACATAAAGCAGTAGATCAAGTAATCAAGGTTGTAAGAAAAATCTGTTACACATTGGATGGAGTAGAAACTCAAGCAATAACAGACTCTGTAAAGAAGCTAAGGAGGGCTGTTAATCTTCCAAGGCATAAAAGCACTGAGGTAAGCATGTTTATCATGTGAACTTGAACAGACTGTGTAAATGGCATTGTGTAGCTTTATACTAAATACTGATAAAAGTATCATTTCAAAAATATTTATAAATGAGGTTTCAATTAGAATTGTTTTTTAAAAACAAAGTTTAAAGGGGTGCCTCAACATTGTGAAAGGTGTGATTTTAAAAATTCTTTTTTCAGTCTATTCAAAGTAATATTTAATTGATGGTAAACTCTTGGAATCTTTTCCTATTTAAGTAGCCTTGGCTTTTAAAAAGCTTTTGAAATTACTTCAAGCTTTGGTAACTTTACATATTGTGCACATATTATGTACTAACCTGAGATTGTGCTGTGTTGACTTGTCCCTGACAGTGGGCACACTAAATTCAACTGAAACTTTAATGGTTAGTTCATGCCCCTTCTGCGAAGAACTGCAGTGATAGAAACTTGTCTTCCTTTCATACAAGCCTATAATCAGTGTCTTTGTCTGTAATGTGTAAATTACCTGTTGCACTTAAACTGTCTTATCTGAATATTCAGAGACTTCAGTCTAGATCCAAATGTGCTCCTAAATTATGCTAATTTGTGTATTTTCACACGTTACACAGTCAGCCTATAGAACGCCTTGTCAGAGGATGCTCTATAGGCCAGGACTTCAACGTGGCACAAAAAAAGAGCTAAATAAATTCATGGGTGATAAGTCCATCAATGGCTATCAGCCAGGATGAGCAAGGAGGGTGTTCCTAGCCTCTGTTTGTCTGAAGCTGAGTATGGGTGACAGGGTGGAACACTTGATGATTACCTGTTCTGTTCATTGCCTCTGAGGCACCTGGCATTGGCCACTGTCGGAAGATAGGATACTGGGCCAGGTGAACCATTGGTCTGACCTAGTATGGGAATTCTTATGTTTTTAGGCAAATTCTCATACTAAAATTGCTTTAATTGCGTAGTTTGTTTCAATGAAGATGGTAAACTTTTTCACAAGGTCTGACTTAGCTATATCAAAAGGTGATATTCATTAGAGGAAACCTTTTGTCAGAAAAGAATAAAACACTTCCATAAATATAAAAATCATACTTTTACAGAGCGGTGTGCCCTCTGTTGTCCCACCATGCTAATATCATACTATGTCCTAATTTCCTTGGTTCACATTGTGTTGATGGTAGTATTTGTAAAGCTGCCTGCAGTGACTCAGGAGCCTGTTGGCCAATCTCAAGGAAGATGGTTGGGAAGCAGGGCACAAAAACCAAATTGGTTGAGATCTATGCTTAGATTTTACCAGCCAGTTACCAAATATAAGCTTCTCAGACACTATACCAGCCTACCCAGAGAGTCACAGACAGTCCCCTTCAGACTGCTTCTGAAAAGTAAAAGTAAAATTTGGCATGGAAATGCAGAAAATCTTCATTAAAAATGTCTGAGCCCCATACAGAGGGGGAACCCTCAATGTTCTAAAGCTTGCTGGAGCAATTTCTTAAAACCCTGACTGAGGGGTATAAGCTCTGGAGAGAGCGTGGGTGCAGAAGGGGGCTTCAGGCAGAGACAAACGCTCTTGCGGAGCCTGCACTCCTTACTCCTGCACCTAAACTCTTTGCCCCAACCTGGAGCCCCCCTCCTGTATGCAAACTTACTTCCACAGTCCACCTCCTCTTATACCCAAAATCTTTCTTGGAACCTGAACCTCCTCCTTGCACCCCAGCCTTGAGCCCCCTCCTGCCCCAGCCAGGTGATAGTGAGTGAGAGTGGGGGAGAGTGAACATGAGTGGGTAGGGCTTTGGGGAAGGGGCCTGGTAGACTGAGTTGCCCTTAAATTCAAAAAATGATCTGGGGTGTGTAAAGGTTGGAGACCACTGGTGTAGATACTAGCTGTATGGTAAAGATACCTCTGACAGGATACACTTTAAAAAAGTTTGGTGCTTCCTAAGGATGTTAAAGACTAGTCGACTAGTCAATCTCTCTCTCTCTTCTCCTCTCTCCTTTTCCCCCTGCCTCTATCAGATAGAGGCAGGAAGGGGATACTTCAAAGCAGTAGTGCTGCACAGCTGATCCCGGGATCAGCTGTGCGGCGCTGCTGCATTTCTCAAAGGGTGAGAGGCTGTTCAAAGGGCAGCACCCCACTGTTGATCCTGCGCTCTGCGCACCATTTCTGCAGAACCCAGGATCAGCTGACCCCGGGCTCCGCATGGCATTTCAAATGTAGAGCAGCATGGAGCCCGAGGTCAGCAGGGGACTCTTGTACATTTCAAAGCTGGCATATGGCATGCAGCCTAGAGTCAGTGGGACTTCTCTGCTGTCCCTGGGCTGCAGGCAGAGTTCCACATTCCTCTTGAGCCCGACTAGGGCTCTTGTACATTTCAAAGGAGGAATGAGGAAGTGCCTATCAAATAGTTGAGTAGTCGATGGAAATTCCTCGACTAGTAAAATAACCAATAGTTAACATCCCTAGTGCTTCCTAGATGTATAAGCTCATGCTTAGCACTCACTACATTTGTTGCATAGTTTGAGAAATGAATTCTGATATCTAATGTCTTTGCTATTTCAGACGTGGAATATTGACTATAACAGTCTGTTCCTCTGTGTAACTGATCTGTATACTACCGTTGTGTTTGCATAGTCCCTTGGTGTAAATTAGGGTATCCTCAGCACTACGGATTTATTCCAACTTCAAACGGTCCTGTGATGGCTAATTGACTATGGCTTGTCAAAACACTTTTGCTCTGGTTTTGACCACTGATTGAGTCCTCAAATATTCACGTGTTCGCTTTTACGGAATTTTTGTGCTAGAGAAGTGCCAAAGGGTCTCAAATGAGAACTAAAATCTGGCCCAGTGGTTCAGGTAATCATAATGGCTGTGTCTACACTGGCCGCCTATTACGGAATAGGCATGCAAATGTAGCACTTTGGAAGAGGCAAATCCGTGGGGGATTTAAATATCCCCCGCGGCATTTGCATTTTCATGGCCGCCGCTTTTTTCCGGCTTGGAGATAAGCCGGAGAAAAGCGTCCAGACTGGCAAGTAGGAATAAGAGATCCTCCGGAATAGGGCTTTTCAGTCTGGACGCTTTTCTCCGGCTTATCTCCAAGCCGGAAAAAAGCGGTGGCTATGAAAATGCAAATGCCGCGGGGGATATTTAAATCCCCCGCGGATTTGCCTCTTCCAAAGTGCTACATTTGCATGCCTATTCCGTAATAGGGGCCAATGTAGATGTAGCCTTAGTGCTTAAAACGACAAAGCATGGGATTGAGAGAAATGGCAAGTGAAGGTTATTTGGATGTAAGCTGTTAATGTTTTTCTGAAATTTGCCATAATTTACTGTGCAGGTGTCCTTAAAGCCTGGTGATGATACAAGCACCAGTTCAGCTGGTAAGTCAAGCATTTAATCTTATTTCAGAATTGCTTTCAAATAGTTGTTTTAGGAACATGCTCATTAAAGCTGTATTATAATCTAGGTTCATTGCAGCCTGAAAACCCTGTGCAAGTGAGCATAGACCAGTTGACAGCAGCAGTCTATGCCCTTCTTCACCTCCACTTAAACTCAGGCTGCAGTAGCAGTAATTCTGCAACAAAAACCAGAAGCATTAAGGAAGCATGGACTGCTACAGAGCACCTGCAGTTCACAATATTTGCTGCTCATGGAATTCATGCTGGTTGGGTGTCAAAGTGAGTATTTTATTAAACAAATGTCTTTTTACAAATCAGTTATCTGTCTTGTTCTTCCTGGTTCAACATACTCACTCTTTCTTTGTAGCTATGAAAAATATTACTTGGTTTGCTCGCTGACCCATAATGGAAAAGATCTGTTTAAACCTGTTCAATCGAAGAAGGTTGGCACATACAAAAATTTCTTCTATCTGATTAAATGGGATGAACTGTGAGTAATTTTAATACTTCAGCTCCTTGATTAAAATATTTCTGTATCTTTAATTACAGTATTTTCTAACAATACTTGGATATTGAATAGAAATAGTAGCTCTTATGTAACTTTCTGTTGCCCTCCTTTGTAAATTTAAACTTTCTGTGATCATATCTGACATATGTTGTCTATATTAGAGCAGCACTTTATCCTGCTGATTTTGAGAGTGGGGGCGGGGGGAGGGAAGGAACATTTGTTTTCCGCTTAAATGCTGATTTGTTAACATTTATAAACTGCTGGGAGTCTCACATTGGGGAGGAGGAGGAACCCTACCTTGTGAATACAATTTGCAGGTATAAAGCTAAAAACTGGGGAAAAGGCTTCAATTATGATCCAAGTATCTAGAGAGAGAAACTTGTTACACTGTTGTAAGTACTCTGGAAAGCCTTTCTGCAGCCTAGGGGTTGCCAGTTTGCTTTCTCACTGGGTCTCCCGCTGGGTCCCGGAGCATCGGAGCCCCCAGCGCAGCAAGGAGCTGCTGCCCCCATCACTCCCTAGGTCAGCCCTGGCCCTACTCAGGTGGCCTGGAGGGGGGCCAAGAGGCTGGGGGGCAGATAAGCTGGGGATGAAGAGGCCAGGGCTGGCTACAACCAGGGAGGGCAGTGGGGGGCTGACAGGCTGGGGGAGCTGGGAGGGAGGCCAGGGCTGGATGCAACTGGGGTGGGGGCCAGAGGAAGAGTGGGGGTGCCAGAGGCTGGGGGGAGGGATGGGCTGGCTGCGGCTGGGGATGGGCTGGGGCAAGAGCCCTGGTGTGGGGGGGGACCCAGAAGCCAGGGCTGTGGCTGGGTGTGGGGGAAGGCTGGGGCTGGCACGGCCCCCAGCTGCCGGGGGGAATGTCGGGCTTGCTTACCCCAAAGATGGGGGTTGGCGAGTGTAGCGAGAATACTTCAATACTTTTTTTCTGTCCATTGAATTTTATTAGTTTTTGCCAAGATTTGAAGGTTCTACATTGTGTGCCATTTCAGTATATGTAAATGCTTTAATGAAACAGCACTTCATTTGGATGAAAGGACCTATTGTCTCACAGTTTGTTTTTAATATTAAGCTTAGAAAAGTAGAGGGTGGTAAATCAATTCTGTGGCCCCTGAAATGAGCAGAAAAAGTGGGAAAATGAATTACACTTACTAGTCCAGCTCCTTGAAAAGACCATGTAAATTTGTACAAGAAATCTTGTCCTTTAAGAGGTTCTTTTGAAGCTGGATATGATGCAGGATTGTTGCCTTGTACCTTTCAGAAATTGTGATTAACACTAGAGACTTGACGAAGGAGATGTGCATATTAACATTCAACACTAATTCACATCCTTTTGGGAACAAAAAGCGTCAGCGTATATTGTAACTTTAAAGATTCTAATCCTTTATCTTTTCTTACTAGTTGATTGTTCACAAATATTCTTTTCTTTTACAGAATCATTTTCCCCATCCAGATTTCACAGTTGCCATTGGAATCTGTCTTGTGTCTTACTCTGTTTGGAATATTAAATCAAAGTAGTGGAAGTTCACCTGATTCAAATAAACAGAGAAAGGGACCAGAGATGTTGGGTGAAGTTTCTTTACCTCTTTTCGATTTTAGACGGTAAGTAGCCAAAATGTGTTTAATGACTTGGGTGTATGAAGGAATTTAGATGATCCCCACAAGTGCAGAGGCTGCTTCTTTGCCACTTTTTAGTAGACTGATAAAAGTAAGACTGGCACACCATGCTGCGTGGGAAGTTACTCTTAATTAGAATTCTATATACTGCTGATCCTTCACATTTGTTTATAAGATGTTTCTATTCAAAGGGCTCTGCTTTCTGCTAACAGACTGATGAGCTAGTAGGGTTGGAATGATAGGCTGTTTGTATTATATTGATAATCAAGGAATGTTCATATTTCACCCAGTTTGCATGGTAGTTTTCTCAAATAGAGACCATGGTAGATAGCAGTATTGTGGAGTGGCAGTAGTTTGTAGCATAGTGGCAGTGCATCCTTGAGGTAGTCCATTGACATCCAGCATAGGATCTGGTGCACAGCCTATGTATGTAAGTGTTCCCAAGTGTTACTGTCCAGACATATACTTCTTTCTCCATTAGTTGAGTACATTTGATAGGAGGGGAGAGAACAGCAATTAGTGAGCAGTATCTAGGCATTTGACTAGAAGGTGTGAAAGGCAGACAAGTTAACTAGGTATGTGTTAGGTAGCTGAGGTATAACAATGTGTGTTAAATAGACTTGGTAAGAGAGCAGAGCAACTTGCTCATTGAGCTCTCACAAGGATGCACACACAAGCGTTGGTCCAACCATATGGTGCCAGTTACACCATGCAGCACAGCATAGAAGCAAGAGCTACAAGGCCAGTAAAACAGATACCACAGAACAGCAACCTCTCTGAACAAATGCTTAGCATGTCGAGAGAGAGAGAGAGAGAGAGAGTGAGAGTGACTGACTCCCTCAATGAGACATTTTTAGTTTTGGGGACTTCATTTTGCTTTCTCACAGGCCTGCAATCTCTCAGTATAATTTCTCTCAATTTAGTGCAGCTAAAATCCATTGCCTTGCTCAGCAGGAGTTGATTCAAAATTAAAGAGCTCTTTAAAGAAGTTTTTGGAACTGTATGTCATTAAGAGAAACTCAGTTCTTGCGGTGCTCTTAAATGGAGATTGATGGAAAAGAGAGATGCTCTTGCATCTGGGACTCTTTTACATTCGTTCTGTGAAATTCTATTTTTAATAGCCTAGAAAGCAATACGTTTCTTCTAGTCTCAAGTCTTTACATAATAGCAACATCTGGTCTAGTTACACTGGTATACATATTTTAAAAAGATAAATCAAATCAAACTTAGAGCTAAGAAAATCAAGTACAATGTCTGTACTCATTTCTACTAAAAAAATTAATTGTATGGATAGAATTGATTCATACTAATTAATACACTAATGCAGGACACTAATTTCTGTAAGATGCTTATGCAGCTGTCAATGATTATGAAAACTCTTAAGCAAAACAAATAGGGTATGTCTACACTACAGAGCTAGTTCGAACTAACGGAGGTTAGTTCGAACTAACTTTGATAGGCGCTACACTAGCGCTCCGCTAGTTCGAACTTAATTCGAACTAGCGGAGCGCTTAGTTCGAACTAGGTAAACCTCATTTTACGAGGATTAAGCCTAGTTCGAACTAGCTAGTTCAAATTAAGGGCTGTGTAGACCCTTAATTCGAACTAGTGGGGGGCTAGTCCTCCCCAGGTTTCCCTGGTGGCCACTCTGGCCAACACCAGGGAAACTCTATGCCCCCCTCCCAGCCCTGGACCCCTTAAAGGGGCACGGGCTGGCTACGGTGCCCGTGCCAGGTGCAAGCCTGCCAGCACCCAGCCAGCAGACCCTGCACCTGGCACGGCTCGAGCCAGCCACCCGATGCCCCCCAGCTCTTCCCCTCTTCCCGGGACCAGGCTGGCGGCTCCCGGGAGCTTGCCCGGACCGCAAGAGGCGGGCACCCGCCTGGGCTAGTGCGGACATCGTGGACCTCGTCCACGATCTCCACACTAGGCACAGGAAAGTGGCCGGCTTGGGCAGGAGAGCTGCCAGCCTGGCCACCCAGGAGCAGGTGTGCAAGAGAATCAAGGGGGTCCACTGAGACCCCCGACCCTGAGACCTGAGCTTAGAATGGCCGTCCTGGGTCAGACCAAAGGTCCATCTAGCCCAGTAGCCTGTCTGCCAACAGCGGCCAACCCTAGGGACCCTGGAGGGGATGGACCAAAGACAGTGACCAAGCCATTTGTCTCGTGCCATCCCTCTCCAGCCTTCCACAAACCTTGGGCAAGGACTCCACTCCTACCCCCTGGCTAATAGCACTCCATGGACCCAACTTCCATTAATTGATCTCACTTCCCTTTAAACTCTGTTCTAGTTCTAGCCTTCACAGCCTCCTGCAGCAAGGAGTTCCACAGGTTGACTCTTTGCTTTGTGAAGAAGAACTTTCTGTTGTTAGTTTGAAGCCTGCTACCCATTCCTTTCCTTTGGTGTCCTCTAGTCCTTCTTTATGGGAACTAATGAAGAACTTTTCTTGATGCACCGTCTCCACCCAACTCCTGCTTTTAGAGACCTCTATCCTATCCCCCCTCGGTCTCCTCTTTTTTAAGCTGAGAAGTCCCAGTCTCTTTAGCCTCTCTTCATATGGGACCTGTTCCCAACCCCTGATCATTGTAGTTGCCCTCCCCTCTCCCAGCCTCTCTCTTCCCCTCTCCCACCTCCTTTTCCCAGTCTCCCCCAGTTTTGTTCAATAAAGACAGATTCCATTTTTAACACAATTGTCCTTTATTTTGTACATCAGGAAGGGGGGCTAGGGAAGGGTAAGTGGAAGGAGGTGAGGGAGGAATGGGGTACGAGCCCCCGATGGGGAGGACTAGGCTGGCTTTGCGGGCTTCTGGGGGTGGAAGCTCTCCTGCAGCCCCCCAATTGCCCGCTCTCCCCAGATGGCAGCCTGCGGCAAGTGTAGCCAGTCTGATGGCTGAGTGCTGTGATGTGCCCAGTGTGGGTACTCCGGGCACTCCAAGCCAGGACTGGTTTTCAAGCGGGGCACCCCGAGAACTGTCTGTCCGGGGTGGGGGTCGGGTCCCTTTAAGCACAGCCCTCGGCTAGCCTGAGACAGCAGCTCCACGCTCTAAGTCCTCCTCTGATGCCCTGCCGGCACTGCTTCCAGCCATCCTTAAGCCCTGTTCAGGGTCCACTTAATGTGGACATGCTAGTTTGAATTAGCAAAACGCTAATTCGAACTAGTTTTTAGTTCTAGACGCTTTAGTTCAAATTAGCTTAGTTTGAATTAACTAATTCGAACTAAGTTAGTTCGAACTAACTCTGTAGTGTAGACATACCCATATAGTTTGCAAGTAGCAAATATTACTTTTATCACTTTTCATTGGCTATTATCCAGGATGGGTGGGAATGGTGTCCCTAGCCTTTATCTGTAAATGGGTGACAGGGAAGGGATCACATGAGGATTACCTGTTGAGTTACTTCCCTTTGGGATATCTGGTATTGGCCACTGTCAGTAGACAGAATACTGAGCTAGATGGACCTTTGGTCTGACCCAGTATGGCCGTTCTTATGTTCTTATCCTTTCCACATTAGCAAAAGTTTACTGGTTCACTAATTTACATTCGGCAATTAGACAAACTAACTGAATGCTTTCCAGTTTCAAAGTCACATAACAGCGATTTCTCTGTTGTAGGCGGTGAAACAGTTGTGAGACCTAAGTACAGGAGTCCCCCGACTTGCAACGCAATCCGTTCCCAGGGAAGCGTCGCAAGTTGGGGACATCGTAACTCGAATCCTTATTTATGATAGGCGCTGTGTGCCATTGTAAATGCAGGCCGAGGACGTAAGTTGGGGGGTTTTGGCCCCTTCCACAACTACAAAAATGGTTGTAAGTGTGGAGTGTTGGAACTCGAGTGGTCGCAAGTTGGGGGCCTCCTGTAAAATAATCTGAGGTTGGTTTAAAGGAAAGTATAAACTGTTAGGGTATGCTTTTAAAGGACAGTTCTTATGTACCAGTAACGTGTTCCCTCTGCACATTCATGCCTGTTCAACAGTGCTGAATTCTTCTTGCAAAGGACTTGACAGTATAGATCTGAGGGCATTAGTACAGTTAATACTAGACACAAAACTACTTTAGCAAGTAAATCTTCAGTCCCTAGTTCTTGATCTGGATACTTGACACTGAACTGAGTGATAAGCTCAAGGACCTGATACTGTCTAAGAAGGACATAGCTATATCTAGTGCAATGCTACCATAGTCTTAGTCATGGGCTATAGTCTAAAAATGAATACTGGACTTGCACAGAGCCAGTTTTTAACCAACTAGATGACCCTTAACCATGAGGAGGGTTTTTGAGGCAACCCTCATGGTCTTTGATTCAGACAGTGATTTTTTTCCCTTAAATAAATCCTTTCTTTAAGACTGTTGCTTTTGAGTTAAAATATAACTATAAACAAAAGTAGGTATGAAAGGGCAGAGTTAAAAAACCTAAGGGAAGCATTTTGAACATTGAATTTTAAACTTTTGGCTGTTAAACAGAAACTGTTGAAAGCAATTGGGGCCACTTGGAACCCTCCATGAGGGCAGGGTAAGTGGCCAATAGTGCTCTCTAGGAAGTTCCAGAGGTGAGAATATTCAGAGGCGTCCTGGAAGAAGAATCAAAAGATTCTTTACCAGACTTAATTCAAATCTGGGTTATAGGATTTAAAATCACTTATACAGGGTGTAGGAAGTGCAGTTAAAGGCATGTCAGGATAAAGTGGTAAATGTTTAAAAGCTTTGCATCATTGACAAATTGGCCCAGATCCAGACTGTCCTAGAGGAAGCTGATGAGTGAGGATGCAGTCACCTTGGTGCTCTGCTGATCCTGAGCTGTCCTGCACCACACTAGTCTACAGGCACAGCTTGAAGCAGCTTGCTGACTTCTTCAGCTTACCCTTAAGGTTGCTGACAAAGGTGTATGTCTACACTGTAATAAAACACCTGTGGCTGTCCTGGGTTAGCTGACTCAGGCTTGCAGGGTTTGGGCTATAAAATTGCAGTATAGACAATTGGACTCTGGCTGCGCTGCCATTTTTTAGCTCCGGAGCTCAAACCAGCTGACCTGGACTGTGATACTTGGTGTGGCAGCTGTTTTATCACAGCATAGACCTACTCTGATACCATTCTAGCAGCTGGAAATCTCTGCAGCACAGGAATTCAAACTGCAGCACCGTTCATGAGGGGACGATGCATTAGAGTGATTGTGTGCTACCTGAGGAGCCCTTATTGTTAAGGACACAACTGCCATTAAACAGCTGAGGAGCTGGAGTCCTGTGAGCATGCATCGAAGTTTTACCAAATAGGACAGTACTTGTATACACCTGAACATCAAGTTGTCAGTTTAATTGTATCTTAATGTTGTGCTAGTTGGAGAGAATCCTATCAACAATGTAAAGAGCAGAGATGGATACTTCACTGGTGAAAACTATTTCAGCTCCCGGAAGCACAAGGATCTGAAAGAATGTTGTGCCGAATTTGGGTGAATAACATGCATACGCTGGATGTAGAAATGTCAGTCTCTGCTAGCCGTGGATTACTACAGTTGAATGCAGGCCAGGGTACTTGAGGACACAAGCCAAATACTCCAGCTGCATTTTCATATAACATCAATAACAAAGGGATCTAAAAATTGCTGCTAACTAGAACACTGAAGAATCTAAGGTCATTACTGTGCTGTGAGACTCTGAAGCCAGATTGGAAGCACTTGTGATGAAGTGAGGGTTTGGAATAGATACAGCTCTCCCATTTTTGCTACCACATAAGGGTACTACAAAGAATACTGTGTACTCTTTAAAAAGGACTAGATCTGTGTTCATTTGTTCTTCAGTGGCACCATATAATTAGATGCATGGTTTTGTTGCTGGTTTTGTTTTGTTGTATTATGAGCATTATATTAATAAAGACTGCCTCTTCTCCTCCTGTTCTTTGTCCCAGCTGCTTTCCATCAACATACTGAAGGCTTGATGGTCTCCTGAATTAATTAATTTTTAATTCATGAAATTAAACTGGATTGACTGAATAATTATTTTAGACTACTTGAGGCAGGAATGATCTGTTCTGTACAATGCACAACACACTGTCAGATCTCTGAGATCTTGGAGTCATTGTAGATAGTTCTCTGAAAACATCCACTCAGTGTGCAGCAGCAGTCAGTAAAGAAAGCAATGTTAGGAATCATTAAGGAAGGGTTAGAGAATAAGACAGAGAATACCTTGTTGCATCTATAAAAATCCATGGTAACACACATTTTGAATACTGTGTGCAGATGTAGCTGCCTCATCCCAAAAGACACATCTTGGAATTGGAAAAAGTTAAGAAAAGGGCAACGGACATGATTAAGGGTATGGAATGGCTGCCATATGAGGAGAGATTAATAAAACAGGACTGTTCATCTTAGAAAAGACAAGACTAAGGGGGGGATATGATAGAGGCCTATAAAATCATGGTTGATGTGGAACAAATAGGAAAGGTTATTTATTTGTTCTTGTAACACAAGAACTTAGGAGTCACCAAATGACATTAATAGGTAGCAAACAAACCCACAACAAAAGGAGGTATTTCTTCACACAACATATAGTCAACCTGTGGAGCTCCTTGCCTAAGGATGTAGTGAAGACCAGGACTTTAACAGGGTTCAAAAAAGAACAAGATGAATTCATGAAGGACAGGTCCATCAATGGCTATTAGCCAGGTGGTGCAGGAATGGTGTCCCTAGCCTCTGTTTCTCAGAAGCTGGGAATAGGCAAGAGGGGGTGAATCACTTGATGATATCTGTTATGTTCATTCCCCCTCGGGCATCTGGCATTGATCACTGTCAGAGGACAGGGTACTAGGCTAGACGGACCTTCGGTTTGACCTAGTAATGTAATTCTTATGTAAACCTAGAATTGCAGTGACGCATACTAATTATAATTGGTTAGTAGTAATGTGAAGCTATTAGCAAATTTTGCATCTGCAGTTACACCAATTGTATGTGGTTTGATAAAATCATAGATTCTAGAGATGAAAAATCCCTAGTCCTACCCCCTTGTTGGTGTAGGATTGCCGCTTGTAGAATATATTGATTTTGTCTGAAATCTTTAGTCGCCCCACATGGGCAACCTGTGTTCCATGTTATTTGTCTGGGGGAGGGGGGTGGAGTTTAGTCAAGTCTACTATTTCAGTACTGAACTGCCTCTGCAGGCTTAGAGTTGCTTGCAGATGTAAGTATTTTGAGAACTTAGAAAATAAATATGGGAGATAAATGAACATGCAGAAGAAAAAATTATTAGTAGTGATCATATTCATTGTTTTGGCTGCTCAGAATCATAATTGCCTACAAATGGCATGCTTTCCCACATTGTCTGAGTCCGAAAGCTTAATATAGAATATCTCTGGAATAAAAAAGCTTTCTCTTTCAAGGAATGTTATCATTTGTTACTTGTTCTCAAGTGAGAGCAGGCCATCTATATTCTGAGACGAAATTTTTGCCATTATAGTAAACCTATTGATAGTCCATTTAAATTATGCAGATAAAGCAAATTAATGTTTCATATTTTGTGAGTTACCATTATTTTCTCATAGGTGTTTGATCTGTTTTCCAGATTTTGATGTTTTTCACTAACTTTTTGAGGAGTAGGCACAAGATGTAGTGACTGAAATATTGTGTGCTTTTTTCTCTTTGTTTTCTTAGTTTGTTAACTTGCGGAACTAAGTTGTTACACCTTTGGACTTCATCACATGTGATTCCTGCATCAGCAACTACCCATAAAAGAGGAAATCTCATGGAAAGAATAGTACTGCAGGTAGTATTTTTTTTTCCTGATTTTCAGTTAAGTGTTTTGTTTTGAATGCTGTAAGCAAGAATTTTGTCGTCAGAAATAGATTGATATTGCTGAGGGCGGGGGGAAAGCCTCTTCACTCTGCAGGCAATAGTAGGTGATGCCAAACCAAAATAATAATATAAAAACAGTGATCATTGACCCCTGATGCAGTAGTTCAGTGTTCAGGAAGCTTTTCAGCTTTCTGAAAGCTTTTTAAAATGGCCTTCTGTTTTAATTTTTCAGGTTGATTTTCCCTCTCTGGCTTTTGATATTGTATACAAAGTGCCTCAAGCTGCAACCGGTTTGGTACATCGTTCAGTAGAAACTTTGGAAAAAAATGTAAAGGAGCGTCTTCTTGCTATTCTTGCTAAAGATGGCACCCTCGGGTATGTTCATCTATTTGTGTGATTTTATCTTTTTACATGTAAGCAACTCTGTGGAGAGGGAAATAAATACATAATGTGTCCTCCTTACTAAAGGCTGACAGTTTACAGCCAAATATGCTCCCTTTCCTTTACACAAATGAGACTTGTGTGCTTGGATTTAGGTGTGCAGTTCTCATTTTTGAAGTTTCAGTAAAACTGACAAAAAGGGACCAAATTTTTATTTATTTAGTAAGTTAACTTTTACAGAACAGTTAATACGTTTCAAAATCACTGGGAGAAATTAGGATATTGTAGGAGGCAGTCTTCCTGTCATCTGTGCTGAACTAACATTGAAGTATGGCATTTGGAACATTGCCCTGTTCAATTTCTGGTGAAACTTAAAGCAATAAAGTTGTAATTGCTTTGAGCAACAATCTCCCATTTCTGCAGCACCTTCCTGACTACCTTCTTGAAATGTTTAGGTTGTATTCAGTCTCAGAGGTAGATGAAGTGACTTACCGGTATGTCCCTTTGGCAACTGCTTTGGTTTTCTTCAGAGTAACAATAATTGTTATAAACTAAACTGTTGTTTGGACTATCTGCAGGCTATCAAAGGGAGATAAAGAGTTTTTGTGGGAGAAGCGACATTATTGCCATGGACATGAAAACAGCCTTCCAAAAATATTAGCTAGTGCCCCACACTGGGACTGGGGAAGTCTGCCTGAGATATACTCACTGCTTCAGCAGTGGCCTCCACTACCTCCTTTGACTGCACTGGAACTACTAGATTCAAAGTAAGTGAACTCTATGAATTATAGAAAGAAAAGCACAATTTACCGGTTTTGTAGGGTACTGAAAAATATATTTTAAATGATTTCCACTGCATTCTGTAATTTTTTTACAAGCTATGGTCTCCATTGATTTAAATTATCTCCTTGACACTCATGGTTAGCAGTAGCTATTAAACAGATTTATCATTTAAAAAGTGCACATAAAAGGTTTGGTTACCAATAGAAGACTTCTGAACGATGATTCATAGGAGGATTGAATTTTCTTGTTTTGTAAAATATAGCCTACATTTTTATATCAAAAACCTCCTCAGCTTTTGTCTGTCTTTCAAAAGCTGATTTAATTTCTGATTAAACTCAGCCAAATCAATGTCCTACTGTGATGTTACAAGAGTAGACTGACCTCAAATCTATCCCTTTAATATGAGATTAAGGGTTTGCTATTTAAGATAGGTGCTAAAATAATAGTTAGAGATGGGCATCCCTGCACCTCAGTATGTACATGCTTTTGTATGTAGAGGGCCTGATATTAGGGGGCATGCAAGAACTATTACAATAAAAAAGTTAGCTCCTGAGACTTGGTGTTTCATGCATGTCTCTGCTGATAAAAACAAGTAATGTACTTGTGATGCTTTTGTAGGTTTGCAGATCAGAAAGTACGAACCACAGCTGTGAACTGGATTGAGGCAATAAGTGATGATGAGTTGACAGATTTTCTTCCCCAATTTGTGCAGGTGACATTTATTGCTTACCCTTTTGTTCATTTTCCAATATTAGAACTCTTAAAATTATTTTTGGTGCTTAGTACCCAAAATATACAGTTGGGTGCTTTTTATTAGTGTTACCATAGATACAGGGAGGTGCTATATATAATTTTAAATAACCCAGTATGTAAACTAAGCAATTTAAGTAAAACAAAAAGAATTATACTAGCACTTTCTATATACGTGTGACACATCTATGTACAACTTTATTTTTACTTTTTATATAAAAGGCAAACACACAATGAAACAAAATATAAATTCGCATATAATGAAACTAGCATCTCCAGCATTTGCCATGTGTTACCAGTAGAGCCTTAAACTTGTTTTATCTTTCATATTAAGCCAGCCAACCTTTCAGGTTTCTGTTGCAATACTAAGGTTGTTTTTCCCCCCATTTTTCTTTGACTGAGAGGGTCCTGTAAAGCGTTAAACCACTTGAAGTAATTCCTCCAAAGTTAATTTTATTTCTTAACATGTGTTTCTAGAATTGAGTTGAAACAGACCAATTGTCCTATCTTTGCATGAATTCTTGAGCATAGCTGCTGAAAGAAGGAACTGAGACACACTGGTAGCTGTTTATCATATAATCAAGGGAGATCAGTTTTACACCTTGTATCTTTTTCAATCTTTAATTCTTTTTCTATCCATATTATCTAAGTGTGGAGTTAATCTGTGCCTCCAGATCAAGGCCATCTCATAGTAGTATGAGAAGAGAGTAATGATGGCCTCTTACAATATAAAACACAAAAATGTAGAAATGGCAAGTGGGGTGGGTTTGGTTTTGTTTGCTTTTGTCTCAAACCAGACAGATATGTATACAGAGCCACTGGAGAGGGAAACACCACAATAAGATGAATTGGAAACGCTAAACAATAGAGATACAATTTAAGGGTCTTGTGTGACAAACCAGGCAGTCTTATATCCCATATAAATTGCATAAGTTTATTTATTGAGCAGAAAGCAAAGGAGTGAACTTAAAAGGCAATAGGTTAATGACAAGGTACATTTGGGCAGATATTTATTTTGACAGTTTGAAGTTTTCTGAGTAGGGGTGGGGGCACAAAATGTCATCTTACAGCCTTGATAATTTATTGTAATATATAGTCCATATTTATGAAACATACCCTTCAGGTGTCTGTGTTAAATTTAGTTTTTCAGTCATCTAACTTTTACCTATTTTCAATAATACTCAGATCTCATGGGTTTATTCTGCTCTGGACCCTTCAAGATCCTTTGGCCATCACTGCACTTTAAATTGTATAGGTATCCCCCCTTCTCCCCGCCCTCCCGAAACAACTAAAGGGAATGTTTAATCCAATCCAGTAGTTGTCAAAAAATTTTCTAATGACCCAGTTGAAGAAAATTGTTGTCAGTGATCCGTAATTTGATTAGAGTGTGGGTTCAGGGTGGGGCTGAGGATGAAAGTTTGGGGTGTAGGAAGGGGCTGCAGCTTAGGGAGGACAGGAGGGACTTACCGTGAGCAGCCCCCCGGTCACTGGTGCAGCAGGGGGTGCTAAGGCAGGCACTATATGCTCTTCCCCCACCTAGGGGCCAGGTCTCATGCTGGCCACTTCTTGGGCACAACACAGTCTGCAGTGCCAGGGCTGGCAAGTAGCCTGCCTTTAGCAGTTCCACTGATCACCTGATCACCCTGCAGCAATGTGACCCAGTGCCTGACATTCCATGACCCTGTACTGAGTCACAACCTGTAGTTTGAAATCCACTGATCTAATCTAAAAATTGACTAATTTTCTTGCATTTAGGCATTGAAGTATGAAACCTACCTAGACAGCTCTTTATTCAGATTCATTTTGACCCGGGCATTAGGAAATATTCGAATAGCACACTATATGTATTGGTAAGAACATTTCTTTCATTATATAAGTACAGTAATATTGATGTCTTCAGAACAAAGTAATATGCTGTCTAAATACTACATTTTCTTTCGTGAGTGATAGATCAATGAATGTTACATCAGGTTGGGGTTATGTGCAAAAGATAGTGTTCCTTTTAAGGAGACCAAATGAATCCACAGGAATCAAACACACAAATATCAAAATTGTGTTACTTTCTGTAAATCAGTAACTGTATGTATGTGTGTGCATGCTCAGCGCTGTGCAATGTCACTTAACAGACTTTTTAAAAAGGGTTTGCTATTTAACTCATCCAAAATGTTCCCTTTAGAGAGGAAATAGTAGTTTTTCCTACAAAATAGTAACTTAAATATCTGCTATTTCAGGCTTCTGAAGGATACCCTACATGATGCAAAGTTTGGGGTAAAGTATGAGCATATTCTTGGTGCCTTCCTCTCAGTCTGTGGGAAAGGGCTAAGGGAAGAGCTGGAGAAGCAGACCAGAATGGTACAGCTTTTGGGAGTGATAGCAGAAAAAGTAAAACAAACAAGTGGATCTTCTAGACAGGTGCGTAAGCTTAACTTTTAATATTATGTGTTACGGGGGATACATCTGACTTAAATTTTAAAGCTGAGCAAATTTACTTTGAAATTCAGTACAGCCCTGTATAAAAGTATAGTAAGATGTGTTTCAACAGAATAATTATTAAAAAATCAACACATTTTGGTAATCACTAGTCTTCAACTGTTAACCAGAGCTGTGTGGGAGGAGTGGTTGCGAGAGGAAATAGCAATGGAATAAATTGATATTTCTACAGAATTTGGCCCCATTTGGCCTTGCTAGCTCTATATAATTTTATAGACCGAGGTGGTAGCATTTATCAGTATGGACAAATTTCACGTGGATGGTATTAGGGCTGTATTGATGTGGTTATGTTTTTTGAATAAATAAAATAGAAATGATTACTGTGATCATTTAAAATCCTATGGTACTCTTCAGGAATTAGGGCATTGGCTGTGCTATTCTGCATAATTACTTTGCTTGTCAGAAATTTCCCTGTAGATATTTTAATGGATGAGTGTCAGTTTTGCATTTTTGCTTCTCAGGTTGTCCTGCAAAGTGGTATGGAACGTATACAGTCCTTTTTCATAAAGAAGAAATGCCGTTTACCCCTCAATCCCAGCCTTGTAGCAAAAGAATTAAATGTCAAGGTACAGTATGGAAAGATTTTTAAATCAACATTGCATGCTTGCAATTCCTGGAAATGCTCAACCTGTAGAAAGGAATACTTCATATATATATATATGAGAAGTGTTACATTGGTGGGGAAACTTTTATTAAAAAAGAGCCTTTAGAACCAGACAATAAAATTAATTGAGCAGAGAGACGACAGTTATGGCAATATTTAGTGTACAGCCAGACCAAGGCCTGACTTAAGGATGACCTTTACTAATTTTCTGCTTCATCAGAACCCAGTGGAGCTTTCGTTATTTAGCAGCAGGGACCTGGTCCTACATGAAAATCATAAAACGTTGTGCAATAACAGAAGAAAATTCATAGAATCCTAGGATTGGAAGAGACCTCAGGAGTTCGAGTCCAGCCCCCTGCCCAAAGCAGGACCAACCCCAACTAAATCATCCCAGCCAGTGCTTTGTTAAAACCTGTAGGGATGGAGATTCCTCCACCACCACCTTAGGTAACCCATTCCAGTACTTCACCACCCTCCTAGTGAAATAGTTTTTCCTAATACACAACCTAGACCTCCCCCACTGTAACTTGAGACCATTGCTCCTCGTTGTGCCATCCGTCACTACTGAGAATAGCCCCAATCCCTCTGCCTCTCCTCATAGGTCATGTGCTCCAGCTTCCTAATCATTTTGTTTGCCCTCTGCTGGACCCTCTCCAATGTGTCCACATCCTTTCGATAGTCCGGGGGTCGAGAACTGGACACAATACTCCAGATGTGGCCTCATCACTGCCAAATAAAAGGGAATAATAACTTCTCTAGGTCTGCTGGCAATGCTTCTCCTGATGCACCCCAGCATGCCATTAACCTTCTTGGCTACAAGGACACACTGTTGACTCATATCCAGCTTCTCATCCACTGTAATGCCCAGGTCCTTTTCTGCTGAACTGTTTAGCCATTTGGTCCCCAGCCTGTAACAGTGCTTGGGATTCTTCCATCCCAAGGGCAGGACTCTGCACTTGTCCTTGTTGAACCTCATCAGATGTGGCCCAATCCTCACTCTGGACCCTATCCCTGCACTCAAAGCATGTGAATCGACCAGTTAGACTGCTACCAGCTATGGTCAAAGGAAAACAATGTACAAGACTGGCTGTTAATATTTTGAAGGATATATTGTGATGGAACTAGGCAGCTGTGTGACAATGTGATCCTCAGATACTCAATGGTAGGGAGGCAAAGGTGGTTTTATGCAACTGGGAAGGCTAGTTAGTGGGTTGTTGAAGGGAGGGGATACATGCTCAACAGCAAAATATGTGCAAGGTCCAACAGTCTTCAAAGCCTTTGAAGCACAAATTGCATACACCATATTGCATGCTTAATAGTACAACATTTACACACTGCGTACTATATATTAAGGTGGTAAAATAGGTTATAATTCCATTCCCTTATGAGGCTGAAAGTATAAATGCAAGCAGAATGCTGGCTGGGACAAGAAAACACTCAAGTTCTGAATTGCATGCTGCGAAAAGAGGACCGATCTCAGAAATTGTATAAGCTTTAACATTTCTGACACTTAAATAGAAAACCAGCAAACTAGAATTTGGGGGAGGAAGCTGCTGTTACAAGATTCTAGTGAGTGTGGGGGAGACAAATGGCAAGCTGTAAAACTGTTGAATAAATTAATATCAAAGCATGCTTGCATGTACTGAACGTTGGTCCTAATCTCTACGAGGGACCTGGTGGAGAAGGTGTATTGAAGGAACCACATTTACATAATCAGTAGAAAGTAGGAAGCTGACACAGGAGAAAACTCTAAATTTGTATTCTCTTCATATCTCAAACTTACAGTTCAGGGGCAGTAATAAATTCAACTTGGAATAGCTGCTTCAGTTAGACTGTCTATCCCCTCTTTTTTTATTTATTTCGTTTTAGAAAATATCCTATCTTGCCATACTGGCATGTATACAAAAAAAGTTAAGGGGTTCCTGGCCACAGTAAGCAGATGTATTACCCACTATTTCCTTGCTGAAAGCCTGAATACCTGCATGGACTTTATGCCATTTGTTGTCAAACTGATGGTAAAGGGAGTAAATCCCATAATCCTGGTGCAAATGGAGACTGCTCTGTCTCTCTAGTCCATAGATGTTCAGATGTAGTAGTTTTTGTCTAAAGGCCCAGACTATCCAAGATGTTGTGAAAGCATCTGGGGAGAGGCATGGGTGTGTTTTCCTTGGGGCATGTTTATCCCACCAAAATCAGGATAATAGATGTGTCCATCATATAAGGCCACCAAGAGGGAGGGGCAAAAAGAGCAGCGCAAGTGGCATTGCAACCTGACACAGTCACCGCACCATGCACTGGTATTTGTGTGGCATTGTGACCCTGCCTGATAGGTTGCAACACCTAGAGCCAGGAAGCTGAGCCTAGCTCTCTGGACCAGGATCCAGTGTTGCAGGGAGCTGAGCCTAGCTCTCTGGACCAGGAGCCAGTGTTGCTTGCATGGGGCAAGCAGTCTGACACCCCACTTAAGGGCCCCCCAAAAGCTCTCTGCAGCCCTGCAACTATATATTGGGAAATAGAATGCAGACTTCTGGAAAATGCTGAACATTTCATGATTCCAAACTGCAGAACAATCTATTTAATTTTTTTTAAATTTATTTCAAGTTCTATATAAATATTACTGGCGTATTTTAATATGTATGCCAATAAAATGTTATGGTAATTATTTGTAGAAGACATTGTTAGGGAAGAGGCCGAGTGACCAAAATGAGGAATGTAGTCATTACTATTAATTAGCAGGCATGTCAGAACTGAGCATTCAATAGATAAGTATTTGGAAGATTAAACTCCATTCCAATGTATTAGACTTATAGAGTGGTGAATCAGGGAGGAATGAAACATTTTAATTTTTAAATATATAGGTCAGATATGAG
Organism: Pelodiscus sinensis; assembly: GCF_052426305.1. Lineage (NCBI taxonomy): Eukaryota > Metazoa > Chordata > Testudines > Trionychidae > Pelodiscus > Pelodiscus sinensis. Next base: position 112,478,960 of record NC_143056.1, on the reverse strand, counting down.
TGATTAAATATTGTCATCACAATTTAAAAATCTTAGACTCACAAAAGCACCAAAATTTAGTTACTGGCTGTCTGATGCTCTCAGGAATGGGTGTTTGAGATCAAGCACACTATAGACTCTACTCTGTGATATATTGCCAATTCATTGATCTCAGAATCTGCACTGTTCATAGGATGGGCAAACATTCCAAATATTAGAAACTTTGAGGCATGCTAGCAATTTTAAAACTCATCTGCAAACTATTAGTATTCTATCGGATTTGAAAGCCAACAGTGTTATCAGTCACTATCCTGCTAATGATTAAACTGTAATGTACTTGCAGGCATGTTCCTTCTTCAATTCTAATGCAGTACCACTAAAAGTTACATTGGTGAATGCAGATCCTCTGGGAGAAGAAATTAATGTTATGTTTAAAGTAAGCCTTTTTTTTTCTGTTCTACTGGAGGAAAGCTATGGGGTTTTGATAGCTGATACTAACAAAACTAGCCCACTTTGTCACATTTTTATGCTGTTTGATACATCTTGAATCTGCTCTTTATATTTAGAAAGTAAACTGACTTAAGTAACAAGAATGAATGAAAATAGCTTACGCCACAGGAGTGATTAACATTTGTAGAAGGCTGAAAACTTTTGTAACTACATAACTCCCCTTGCGGTCATATTTTAATGCTTTACAATCTTTAATGTATTTTATCTTCACAACAGTACCACCCTGTGAATTAGGATAATACTGTTAGACCATTTTACAGATGGGAAATTGAGGCAGATACACTGTCTCTATGGAATCGAATCTAATCTATCTAGATAAACTGACTGTCCCACAATCACACCTTGTCCATAGTGGAGCTAGGCATTGAAACCCTTTTCCAAGGCCAAGTCTAGCACGCTAACCATTAGACCAGCTTACCTCTTCCCCACCTATTCTTGAAGTGAAAATGTAAGATTAAAAAAAAATACTGTGATCATCTTTCAAGGGCTTACTGAGATATTTGAGGTATATTGTATAACCTGAATATCAGTATTTTATGTATGCGGGCTTCATTATGGCCCATCATTTACCCTTTCTCTACACTTAATAGCAGATGAAACAAGTCATTCTCAGTGTAAGAAAAAGTATATTCTTCTTCGAGTGGCCCCGTGGGTGCTCCACTCTAGGTTTCGGGTCCCGTCCCGGCGCCGCGGCTCAGAGAATTTTCATAGCTGTGTCCCGCCAGCCCGCGCATGCGCGCTCCTTCAAAGCGCCGTTCGCGCCGTTGATCAGCCGCGCGCAGGCTGGCAACCGCCAGTTCCTCTCAACTGCCTCAGGTCGCGGTCGGAGCTCCCTCTATTGTTAGATCTATGTTTCTCATTAGCATTATTAGTTCGTTTTTTCTCAGTGTAAATAGTTACTTTTAGGGTTAGTCATGTTCAAGTTCTACAGTTCTGTTAAAAAAAAAAAAAAAAAAAAAAAGTTTTTCTCTTCAGATCAACTCCGTTAGCACTACGGCTAAGCACTAAAGAAAGCTGAAATTGACAAACAGCAAAAAGACAGAGATTGCCTAGGTCGGCATCCAGCCACTCTCTTCGGCTCCTAACAATGCCGGGATCCCCTGGTTTTAAGAAATGTTCAGTTTGCCGCGAAGCTATGCCGGCGGCTGATGGCCATGACGCTTGCATAAGGTGCCTGGGTGAATCGCACGTTCCTCAAAAGTGCACCCATTGCTGCAAGCTTACGCCCAGAGCCCGCAGAGAGCGGGAATTAAAGCTCTGGATGATGTCGTTTGACAAGGCGCTGCAACCTGATCCGATACCCTTTTCAGCCTCAGCAAAAACTTCTGAGTCTAAGAGGAGAGCGGCTTCTCCCAGACCGGTGACTTCAAAGAGGGCAAAGCCATCCCTGGCTCGCTCCCTCCCTCCGGCAGCCTCAAGGGTTTCGGCAGCCTCCAAATTGACCCCCGCGGGGTCCTGCTGCTCTACTGACCCCGGTGATAGGGGATCGCAAACGCCGAGGGCTCGGGCTGCTTCAGTGCTGGCATCGGCTTCAGCTTCGCCGGCTGGCGGTACAGCACTAATGCTGAAATTGACAAGCCAGCCGGTGCTGGGTTCAGAGGCATCAACGTCAGCGGTGCGGGCTCCAGCGGCACCACTTGTGACGGCACCGGCGTTGGCGGCACCGGACCCAGCCGTGCACATTCCTGACATGGCGCCACCGGCAAATTTAATGACGTCGGCACCGAGCACTCTATCAGCACCGACAGCAGAGCAGCTACAGCTGATCTCCCCGGCACCGCTCTGTTTTCACTCTGTGCAGAGCTCCCCAGTTGCCATGGAAACTGACAGTGCCTCAATACCTAGGAAAGCTCTATCAAAGACTCATGGGAGGGACAGATCTGCCTCCCCAGTTTTCTCACCAGGACCATCTCCAGCGCCACCAAGGTGTACGCGGTATCGAGACTATAGTGTCTCTCCGATCCATGTTGCATACAGGCAGCGTGATTATAGAGACACAGTATATCTAGAAGCAAAGCGATCTCATTCACAATCTCGTTCACCGGGTCGGTCATCTAGATATGGGTCCTCTAGATGCTCTCCATGCCACGTCTATTACATTCAACACAGTAGTGCACGTTTGTCGCGTCATTCTTCTCCGTCACGTTCTGAGCACTACTACGGGCACTACTATCGCTCGTGCGACGGCGGTACCCACCATGAACATATATTATCTTCACTTAGGGTATCATCCTGCAACTGCCGCTCACCAGTCACACAACAGTTAACCTCACCTCCTCCATCGACAAGCCAATCTGTCCAACAGGATCATTCCGAGCTGGAAGAAGGACAGCTGTCTGACACAGAGGACCCCAAGCCAGAAACCTCTCCAGCGGACTGCGCATCTTCCTCACCAGATGAGGCAGTCTGTCCAGGTGAATTGTCTCCACCGGACGATCTAAAACAATTCCAAGACCTGTTTAAACGAGTAGCAGGTACGCAGGAAATACAGCTGGCAGTTGTTCCGGTGAAGACACACCGTCTCTTAAAGAACCTCCGTCCACAGCAGCGTGCAAGGATCGCCTTACCAATTGACGAAGCGATCATGGAAGTGGCGGCCGAGATATGGCAAACGCCAACTTCAGTTACTCCTACCAGTAAAAAGGCCGACAAGAAATACTTTGTGCCGGCAAAAGGGTTAGATTTTCTATTCAATCACCCTCAGCCCAATTCGTTAGTGGTTGACGCAGCACAGTGAAGGACCAAAGCACCACAGTACAAAAATGCGCTCCCTGATAAAGACAATAAGAAGTTGGATATATTTGGTAGGAAGGTCTATTCTTCAGCCACACTTCTATTACGTATTGCAAACTACTCGGCTCATTTATCAAACCACAATTTTGATAATTATTCAAAGCTAGCGGAATTATTACATCATCTTCCTGACGCAAAGAAACCTCTACTAAAAGTGATAGTACAGGAAGGATATGCAGCATGTAGCACGGCATTGCAGATTGCAATGGACGTGGCCGACACAGCAGCACGGGCCACAGCTACGGGTATCGCAATGAGGAGATCATCATGGCTTTCATCTGCGGCAGCACCAAAGGAGCTGCAAAGTAAAGTTGAAGATCTCCCCTTTGATAAGCTTAAGCTTTTCGCAGCAAATACTGACGAAGTCCTCCATTCAGGCAAGTATTCTTGTGCCACCCTACGTACATTGGGGATGTACACGCCCAATTTTAAGCTTAGGCGCTATTACCCTTATCAGAGAAGGTACGATTTTAATTTTCCCAGGCAACAGACACGCATGTCGGATAATCAGCGTCCTAGGCAACGTCCTCAGCGGAAACGGCCCCAACAAAATCGTGCAGTCAATCAATCTTCAACAAAACAGCAGATTTGACTCCCCCGTCGAGGTTGCAAGCACGCTTCCCTTGGTCAATGCAGAAAACGAAACTCCTCATGTCTTCCACCATCGACTGAAATCATATCACCACCAGTGGTCCAACATCACCACAGACAGATGGGTACTAGAAGTGGTAAAGTACAACCTCTCAATTCCTTTTCTCTCCATTCCCCCTTCCACCCCACCCACCCCGTCCCTTTTCAGGGACCCTTCTCGCGAGCAACTGCTGAAACAAGAAGTTCTTCGCTTACTCGCAATCAGGGCAATAGAGAGAGTACCCAAACAATTTTGGGGAAAAGGTTTTTATTCCCGATATTTTCTCACTCCGAAGAAATCGGGAGGCTGGAGACCCATCTTAGACCTTCGAAGGTTAAACCGCCACCTTCGAAAATGCCGATTCAAGATGGTGACCTTATCAACTATCATTCCGTCATTGAACAAGGGAGATGGGCTTGCAGTCCTTGACCTGGAGGATGCTTATTTCCACGTTGCTATTCACGTGGCTCACAGACGTTTTCTTCGGTTCCAATTAGGGAACGAACATTTTCAGTACCGGGTTCTACTGTTTGGATTGGCGTGCGTCCCCCGGGTCTTCACCAAAACTATAGCCATAGTGGTGGCTCATTTACGCAGGACGGGAGTGACAATATTCCCTTATTTGGACGACTGTCTAATCAGGGGCTCAACATATGTGGAGGCATGTCATATGGTGCAGACAGTGTCCAGCAAGTTTGCATCCCTGGGCCTCCTCATAAATGTAAAAAGTCATTATTAATTCCGTGCCAAGACCTGGTTTTTATAGGTGCACGGCTCGACTCAACTGTGGCACGGGCATACCTACCGTTGGAGCGTTTTGTGGCGATTCAAGACCTTGTACATACTGTCACGCATACTCCGACAATTCCTACACGCGCCTGTTGACAACTGATGGGCCACATGGTGGCTTCCACCGTAGTCGTACAAAACGCAAGGTTACATTTTCGTTGCCTCCAGCATTGGTTGGCCATGGTTTACAGTCTGGCAAAAGGCAGTATCCACAGACTGGTGGTGGTACCCCAACATGTTCAAGAGTCTATTCAGTGGTTGGCCAAACCGGGCAATCTCCTCACGGGCATCCCATTTCATCGTCCGCAGCCTACAAGACAGATAACTACAGATGCTTCCCTCACAGGCTGGGGGGCGCACATGGACAACCTGACGATTCAGGGTCGCTGGTCAACTCAAGAAATGATGTTACACATAAACATACTCGAGTTGCGGGCGGTACGACATGCTTGCAAGCATTTTCAGTCCCACATACGGGATACAGCTACCAGAATCATGACGGACAACATGGCAACTATGTTCTATGTCAACAGGCAGGGAGGTGCCCGATCTCGTTCTCTATGTGCGGAGGTGGTCCGGTTATGGAATTGGTGTATTCACAACAACACCATCCTAGTAGCATTCTACCTTCTGGGTACCGACAACTTAGTAGCGGACTCACTCAGCAGACGTTTTCCCCACGACCACGAGTGGGAACTCTGCACAGAGGTTTTAAACCATATATTTGTGCGGTGGGGGTTTCTGACAATAGACTTGTTTGCCACAGAAAACAACATGAAATGCCCCACCTATTGTTCGAGAGCGGGAATAGGACGTCAGTCAGTAGGAGACGCCTTCCTTCTCCACGGGGGACGGATGCTGTTTTATGCTTTTCCCCCAGTCGTTCTAATACCCAAGGTTCTCGAGAAAATCAGCATAGAGGGGGCTCGAGTAACTCTTATAGCCCCAGCATGGGCTCATCAACTTTGGTTCTCAATGCTCCATCAGATGTCGGTAAGGGCACCGTACCCCCCTACCTCTCCTTCCAAATCTCTTGACCCAGGACAACGGATCTCTGCGCCATCCGAAACCCGAGACTCTACACCTCACAGCATGGATGCTCATTGGTTTAGCAGTTTCAAACAGTGTTGTTCCCAGCGGGTCAAGAAGGTGTTGATACATAGCAGGAAAGATTCTACACGAGCTATTTATATAGCTAAGTGGTCCAGATTCCAGGCATGGTGTGCGGTTAACAACATGGACCCCTATTCCACACCTTTACCTCGTATATTAGAGTACATTTTGCAACTCCAGGATAATGGACTGGCCATAGCTTCCCTACGGGTGCATTTGGCAGCGATTAATGCCTTTCATCACATGGACGACTCCTTCTCTATATTCGCACACCCTACTACGAAAAGATTCCTAAAGGGGCTTGCGAACCTCAACCCACCCCGCAGACCCCCTCCACCGTCGTGTAATCTGGATTTAGTATTGGAAGCTCTATCTCATCCTCCCTTTGAGCCTCTAGCCACTATTCTGTTACACGTACTTACCACCAAGCTTTTGTTTCTCCTAGCCCTTACTTCAGCTCGTAGGGTCAGTGAGATAGCAGTGTTCATGGCTTCGTCTCCCTATACAGTTTTTTCTAAAGACTTTGAGAGCTCACCCAGCGTTTATTCCAAAGGTTTCATCTGTGTTTCACATTAATGAACCAGTGGTTCTTCTTCGGGTAGTCCCCGTGGGTGCTCCACTTCTGGTGTCGGGCTGGTCCCGGCGCCGCAAATCGGAGCTTTACAGAGCTGTGTGTGTGGTCGGGCAGCGCGCGTGCACTCTCGTTTCGCGCCTTTCATCTACCGCGCGCTGCCCGGCTCCCGCCAGTTCTTCTCATCCGCCTTGGGTCGCAGACGGAGCTTCCCCACTTTCTCTTCAAATTTCCCCGTTCTTCCCTTCGGCTGCTTGCCGTGGGGAAATTTCATAGTTTTAAATGTTAAAATACATAGCGCGTCTAGCCCCGTTGGCAGACGCGGTTTAAAAAAAAAAAAAAAAAAAGGAAAAGAGAAAGAAAAAACCGAGTAAGAGCAGTGCTACATATATAGTGTTGGCGTTTTTTTCTGTTGCCTGCTCCGGTTACCAAAAAAAAAAAAAAAAAAAAAAGACAAAGGAAATAAAATTTGGATAAAGTAAACAGAAGGAAACTAACTCAGAGAAGCTGGGGACGCATACAAGCGGCTGCACTTAGCCGGCGGTAACGTTCAGTCCCCACAATTCAAAATGCCGGGCTCCCCCGGCTTCAAAAAATGTGAAGGCTGTGCTGAACCAATGCCGGTGTCAGATGGTCACTCGGCTTGCATTCGCTGCCTTGGGGAGACTCACATCCCCCAGAAGTGCTCCCACTGTGCCAGCCTAACGACTAGAGCCCGCAAGGAGCGGGAACGTCGCCTGAAGGAGATCCTGTTTGATAAGGCTCTCATGCCTTCCACTGCCTCAGGATCCTCTGCCTCGGACCCCACCACTGATAAGCGGAAGGCTCCTTCTGAGGCTTTGTCCTCATCAAAAAAGAGGAAAGCCTCTCCTGCTCACTCCCTGCCAGCTGCTCCGCAGTCGCGGGCAAGCGCAGGTGACAAGCCGGGCACTTCTCGTTCGAGGGTAACCCGTGCTCCGTCAGTGAATAAGCCGGCCGGCACTTCAGAGTCTCGTCAGCCCCCTGCTCGGGATCCTCACCCGGCACCGGGGCTTCTTAAAGAGACAGACGCAGCGGCTCCAGTTGGTGCCGGCTGCTGAAGGGCTTTTAACCACGGCCCCCCACAGGGAGCTGTCCTCAGCACCGGCAGGGGATCAGCGTGCCCATACTCAGATGTCTGCTTCACAGCCCTTAACCCTTCACTCTCCAGGCTCTACACAGCCAGCAGCATCAACACAAAGATCAAATGCCCAGGGAATCTCTCAGAGTACCTCGCCAAGGTCTCACCACGAGCCATCCCCTTACCGTTGTGCCTCTACGCACCACGCAAGAGACCATGGGCGTTATTACCACCGCAGTCTCTCATCTCGTCACTATTATGATAGAGAGCGTAGCTGTTCACACCAGAGATATTCCAGATCTCCTTCTCCTGCGAGACGCTCACGATCACCAACTCATTCATCTAGAAGTGCATATTACGTCAGGTATGACAGCACTAGATCTTCTAGACGCTTGTCCCCTGCAAGGTCTGGCCGGCACTATACCCATCGTTATAGACCGGACTATATTGAATCATCTCATCGCAGTCACTCTCGATCTCATCGCAGGTCTCCATGTTCCTGTAGGTCAGTTAGTCCACGCTCTGGCCGCTCGGAGATGTCCAAACGTTCTCCGCTACGACGCCCTGTATCTTCTCGTTCCCCCACGCATTGTTCACGAATGTCAGACCTAGAGGAAGGGCAACTCTCGGAAGCTGATCCGGATATGTCCCCTAATACCAGTTCACCACAGCCCTCTAGGGATGAACCGTTGTCTATGAGCGAGAAGTCACCACCGGACGATCTTAGGGAATTCCAAGACCTGTTTAAACGTGTGGCGCAATCCCAGGAAGTGCAGCTCACTGAATCTCAAGCTAAACAGCATAAGTTGTTTAAGAATCTGCACCCTAAACAACAGAGAAAGATTGCACTCCCGGTAGATGAAGCCATCTTAGAAGTGGCACAGGATATCTGGCAGACGCCAACGTCGATACCGCCCACTAATAAGAAAATTGATAAGAAGTATTTTGTCTCATCCAAAGGTCTGGATTTTCTTTTCAATCACCCCCAGCCGAATTCCCTGATAGTGGATGCGGTTCGTCACAAGAACAAAATGCCCCAATTTAAGAATTCCCTACCGGATAGGGAGACAAAGAAATTGGACCACTTTGGTCGGAAAGCTTACTCCTCCTCAACCTTGCTACTGAGGGTCGCCAATTATGCTGCTCTGCTATCGAACCATAACTTTGATAATTACTCTAAGTTACCGGAACTTATGCAGCACCTCCCTGACAGTAAGAAGTCTCTCCTTAGATCGGTTGTCCAGGAAGGTTTCACCGCATGTAGGACAGCCCTTCAGATAGCCGCGGACATTGCCGACACAGCCGCTCGAGCGATGGCAACAGGCATTGCGATGAGGAGAGCTTCCTGGCTATTGTCAGCGGGAGCCCCTAAGGAGTTGAACTCCAAAGTGGAAGATTTACCCTTTGATTGCCAGAAGTTGTTTGCTTCTACTACCGATGAGATCCTCCATTCTGGCAAGGACTCTCGTATGACCCTCCGTTCTCTGGGGATGTACACGTCACCTTTTAAACGCAGACGATACTACCCCTTCCAGAGGAGATATGATTTTTTCCCCTATAAGCAGCAGCAGCAGCATCAGCAACAGCAGCGTGGATCCGACCAGCCTAGATTCAGACAGCGCCCTCAGCGCAAACGTCAACAACAGAACCGCTCTGCTGCTCGGCCTTCCCAGAAGCAGCAGGTTTGACTTCCGTGCAGAGGACGCGAACATATCTCCACCGGTCAACACTCTAAAGCCTGCAATCACCACCACCACCTTATTCCACCACCGCCTGAGGCCATTTCTTCATCAATGGGCCACCATTACCTCGGACCGATGGGTTCTAGAGGTCATATCATCGGGCCTGACAATCCCGTTCGCATCAATCCCTCCTACCACTCCTCCCACCCCATCCCTTCTCAGGGACCCGTCTCATGGGGCCGCTCTTCGAGAAGAGGTTCTTCACCTACTCGAGATTGGAGCCATAGAGAGAGTACCCGACGAATTTCGAGGCAAAGGGTTCTACTCCAGGTATTTCCTGGTTCCCAAAAAGTCCGGCGGGTGGAGACCCATCCTCGATCTGAGGGGTCTCAACCGTTTTATCCGAAAGCAGCGCTTCAAAATGACCACCCTGGCCAAAATCATGCCAGCTCTAAACAAAGGAGATTGGTTCGCAGTCCTGGATTTGCAAGACGCATATTTCCATGTAACGATTCACATAGCGCACAGGCGTTTTCTCAGATTCGTAGTGGGCGACGATCATTTTCAATACAGGGTCCTGCCTTTCGGCCTCATTTCGGCCCCAAGGGTGTTCTCCAAGACACTAGCGGTAGTGGCTGCCCATCTTCGAAGGATAGGAGTCGTTATCTTCCCCTACCTCGACGATTGCCTCATCAAGGCACGCACCCAGTTAGAGGCTCAGCACATGGTAGTCGCAACTCAGGAGTTGTTCGACTCCCTCGGCCTTATCGTGAACACTCAAAAATCACGCCCACTACCAACACAGATTTTAAACTTCATAGGAGCGCGTCTCGACTCCCAGTCGGAAAGAGTCCACCTTCCACTCGAGCGTTTTCAAGTAATGCAAGACCTGATAAAAACAGTCTTGCAAGCTCCAATGCTCCCGGTACGCGTGTGTCTACAGCTTCTGGGACATATGGCTTCCACAACAATCATAGTGCGCCATTCAAGGCTACACCTCAGGTGTCTGCAGCATTGGCTAAGCACGGTTTACAAGCCTATGGACCACAGCATCCGCAAGACTGTGGTACTTCCAGTACATGTCAAGGACTCCCTAGTATGGTGGACGAATCACAAGAACATGCTGTCAGGAGTCCCCTTCCATGCACCACAACCGTCACGAGAGATAACCACAGACGCTTCTCTCATCGGCTGGGGTGCCCACATGGGCACAAAAACAGTTCAGGGTCGTTGGTCCACGATGGAGATGATGCTCCATATCAATCTTCTCGAGCTTCGGGCCGTGTTTCATGCCTGCAAACACTTCAAGGTATACATGAGAGGTACTGTCACCAGAATTCTCACGGACAATGTAGTGGCAATGTACTACATAAACAGACAGGGGGGTGCCCGATCCCGTTCACTTTGCGCAGAGGCGATCCGCCTCTGGAAATGGTGCATTCGAAACAACATCTCTATAGTCGCGTCATACTTACCGGGTGTGAGCAATACCACAGCGGATGCACTGAGCAGGTATTTCCCCCAGGACCACGAGTGGGTGATCCGCACAGATGTCATCTTAACTCTCTTCCATCAGTGGGGGTTTCCGGTGATAGATCTCTTCGCAACACATGCCAACGCGAAATGCACAGCTTACTGTTCCAGAGCGGGAGTGGGACCTCACTCTCTGGGAGACGCATTCCTCCTTCACTGGGGCACATCACTCTTGTATGCATTCCCCCCTGTGGTACTCATTCCCAGAGTACTCGAGAAGATTGTGATGGACAGGGCCCGAGTGATACTTATAGCCCCAGCATGGCCCAGGCAGCCATGGTACTCGACCCTTCGGCAGCTCTCTGTACGAGCACCGCGCCGACTACCTTGCCTACCGGACTTGCTGACACAACAGAGAGGCTCCCTGCGTCACCCAAAGCTGGATACTCTGCACCTCACTGCATGGATGGTACATGGTTCAGCGAGTCCGAGAATCTTTGTTCGGACCAGGTGAAGCGTGTTCTCCTGCACAGCAGGAGAGATTCCACCAGGAAAACTTACCTGTCAAAGTGGTCCAGATTTGTACGATGGTGTGCTCCTAAACTCCTGGATCCCTTGCTTTCGCCGATGCATGTATTATTGGACTATGTCCTCCAGCTGCAGGCAACCGGACTAGCCATTTCATCACTTAAGGTCCATATAGCGGCGATAGCTGCCTTTCACTACCCCGTTGAAGGCAAGTCAGTTTTTTCTCACCCCATGATGGCTAGATTTCTCAGAGGATTGGCTAACCTCAACCCACCACGGAGGCCTCCGCCACCTGCATGGAGTCTTGACCTGGTACTTGATGTCCTCACTAGGCCACCGTTTGAACCGTTGGCCACGGTACCACTACCGATGCTTACAATGAAGGTACTCTTTCTTCTGGCCATAACATCAGCACGCAGGGTGAGCGAGTTATCCGCACTAATGTCAACACCTCCCTATACAGTCTTCAACCCGGAATCAGTGATACTGAGGTCTCATCCAGCCTTTCTACCTAAAGTCTGTACGGAATTTCACATAAACGAACCAATCGTTCTGCCATGTTTCTACCCAAAACCGCATGCATCTCAGCGAGACGCTCTCCTGCATACGCTTGATGTCCGTAGAGCTCTGGCTTTCTATATAGACAGAACCCGTGCTTTACGTAAGACAGACCGCCTCTTCATTTCAACATCGGGGCCTTCTAGGGGCAAGTTCTTATCCGCCCAGCGCATTTCCAAACTGGTTGTCTCTTGTATTACGACGTGCTATACTATTCGTAAGAAGTCTCTCACCTCGCAACCTAGAGCTCACTCAACACGAGCAGTTGCTGCGTCTACAGCTTTCGTGAAAGGTGTCCCTCTTCGTGACATCTGCCGTGCTGCGACTTGGTCTTCAAATTCTACCTTCTCAAGACATTATGCAATTGTTCAGCACTTCGCCTCTGACTCAGCAGTAGCCTTGGCAGTGTTGCCTGCTGCTCAGAATACCGATTCCGAAACACACGTTTAGCCGAGATTACTGCTTCGGAGTCACCAGAAGTGGAGCACCCACGGGGACTACCCGAAGAAGAAAAGGAAGTTACTCACTTCGTGCAGTAATGATCGTTCTTCGAGGTGTGTCCCCGTGGGTGCTCCACGACCCGCCCTCCTCCCTGCTTCGGAATCTTGTCTTTCTGTCTTTCAGATAGGCGGTGAGACGAACTGGCGGGAGCCGGGCAGCGCGCGGTAGATGAAAGGCGCGAAACGAGAGTGCACGCGCGCTGCCCGACCACACACACAGCTCTGTAAAGCTCCGATTTGCGGCGCCGGGACCAGCCCGACACCAGAAGTGGAGCACCCACGGGGACACACCTCGAAGAACGATCGTTACTGCACGAAGTGAGTAACTTCCTTTTCTTCCATGCTTCTTCCCTAAACCCCATGCCTCAGTGCAAGAAGCAATATGGCATACGCTGGATGTAAGGAGAGCCTTGGCATTCTACATCGATAGAACGCGAGACTTTAGGAAAACGGACCGTTTAATAGTGTCATTGGCAAACCGTTCTAGAGGCCAACCATTGACCTCCCAACGTATTTCGAGACTTATCGTTTCATGCATATCTATGTGCCATTCTATACGAGGGAAACCTCTGCCAAACCCTCCAAAGGCCCACTCCACCAGAGCGGTTTCCACTACTACGGCCTTCCTGAAGGGAGTTCCGTTCCGGGACATTTGCAGGGCAGCGACATGGTCCTCTAATGTCACTTTTATGAGACATTATGCTATAGTTGATCAGTTTGCTTCGGACTCTTCGGTAGCTACGGCAGTACTTAGTCGTGATCATAAAGCCTAATTTCGGAGCGCTCTGGACTCTCTTTAGGTACTGCTCCAGAGTCACCAAGAGTGGAGCACCCACGGGGCCACTCAAAGAAGAAAAAGAAGTTACTCACCCTGTGAAGTAACGATTGTTCTTCAAGATGTGCCCCGTGGGTGCTCCATGACCCGCCCTTCCTCCCCGCTCTGGTTTTCTTCTTCTCTCTTTCAGATGAGCGGATGAGAGGAACTGGCGGTTGCCAGCCTGCGCGCGGCTGATCAAAGGCGCGAACGGCGCTTTGAAGGAGCGCGCATGCGCGGGCTGGCGGGACATGGCTATGAAAATTCTCCGAGCTGCGGTGCCGGGACGGGACCCAACACCTAGAGTGGAGTACCCATGGGGCACATCTCAAAGAACAATCGTTACTTCACAGGGTAACTTCTTTTTTAGTTCATTGTTCATGATATCCTTTCTCTGCTTGCTTTTATTTAAGGTTGGAGAAGATCTGCGACAAGATATGTTGGCTTTACAGATGATAAAGATTATGGACAAAATCTGGCTGCAGGGGGGACTGGACCTGCGGATGGTTCTCTTCAAGTGTCTCTCAACTGGAAAAGATAGAGGTGCAGTAGCCAGATAGACACTTCTCGGTGTTTTTCCCTGCAGAAAGGGAGTACGATACATTTATGCACAGTGGCAAACCCATAGGTTGCTCGTGGATGGCAGATATGTGTAAGAATGCGAGCAATAGGCACCCAGAAAAACTAGAGCAAGATTACTTTACCAGTGTTAATTGTATTGTGCAACTAAACTGACTGAAATCACGAATAATCTGCTCCCACTTGCTAGAGATACACTTCTGCTCTTGACCACTGAGTCCCTTGTGGTCCTTGCAGTTAGAGATCAGTGGAACAAAAAACAAACCAAAATAAAACAAACACAAATTAGATACTTCACTATGGCAGGAAAAACAGTGGAGAAAAACATAATTGAGAAGAAATGATAGAAAGCAGTAGCAATGCTAATTCTGGTACCCTATTTGATACTTTCAGAGATGTATTTAGGTCAAAATTGATCTGTTAAAATGTTTGTAGCCACTGTCATCACGGCAGTCCCTCAGAAGGAATAATTTAACTCTGAAAGAAATATGAAAATCAATACTTGTGTACCTATATGAATACTTTGTTTTTAAAAAAGCGATTTAAAAAAAAATCCATTTAATTTTACACCACATACTCTACTACATTTACCCAGGAATGAGGCAGCCTTTTCTTCTACACTTATTTTGACTGGCCACGATTCACAATACAGTAAATGCCTTGATGTTTAAATACAGGATGTTAAGTAGCGATTAATTTACTCGTCTAGTAGTCAATGGAATTTCCATCGACTACTCAACTAGTCGATAAGTACTTCCGCGATCCGCCTTTGAAATGTACAAGACCCCATTGTGCATTTCAGAGTTGGAACGCTGCATGGAGCCCGGGCTCTACACGGGCTTTTGTGCCTTTCAAAGCAGAAGCTCCTGCATAAAGCCTGGGGTCAGCGGGAGACACCGAGTCCTGCGCTAGCCCAGGCTACATGCTGCACTGCTGCTCTGAAATGCACAAGAGCCCCTGCTGGGGACTTGTACATTTCAAAGCTGGCACACTGCATGGAGACTGGGGTTCACTGAGGACTCCCCAGCTGACCCGGGGCTCCTTTTTGTGCAAGAGTTCTTGCCCAGAAAGGTGTGTGTGGATGGGTAACGGGGTTTTTTTTGCACAGAAACAGGAAAGAGGAAAAAGCACAGGTGCCCTGGTAGCCATTCAGTGGATAGCTATCAGCGCTTTCGTTTGAGAGAGTATCCATGCAGCGTGGACTCTCTCTTGTGCAAGAAGTTTTTGCGGAAGATCTCTTCCGCCAAAAGCTTCTTGCGCAAGAAGCCTGTAGTGTAGACCTAGCCTGAAAGAAAAATGGAAACTCTGTAACTGACTTATGCCTGCTGCTTCCTCTCCTCCACAAAACAACCTGCTATTCAAATAGGGATTATTTCCCACTTTGTGGTTTAGCTATAGGAGCTCTTATTTTTTTAATAGTCATTTTCTACTAAATAAAGCCCCTTGTAGCTTCACACATTGGGAACTTTGTATTTCTTTAGAAATAAGTCAACTTGGAGCCTTTTCTACTCAAGCACTCGATTTATACTACAGAGCTAATCACCTAAATTACTTATGGTGCAGTGAGATGTTATACAGTCATTAGATAATGATTATATCTAATGCTAGTTTAACACAAATTGCATAATTTGCAGCTGATAGCAGGTAACTCCTATTGTGACTCCAAAAACTATTTGCCACACTTTAACTGATGATCATAATAACACAAGCCTAATTTGGCTATATATATTTTGTAGTATACATTGTAAAATTGCCTGCAGAGAGATAGGTGACAAAGTTCACAGGTTTTTTTTTACTGCTTGTAACTGGGATTGGATCCTACATTTTAAAATCAAATGTCTTCAAGAAACTCAATATCAAATGAGGTAGTGGAGAATATAATGTAAAAAAAACCTGTAAACCAGAGCATTCTTTCTCTCATGTGTGCACTCCCCCTCTATATATAACACATAATTTAATTTTTATATAAAGGAATGGTGGAGCTTGTTCCAGCTTCAGATACTCTTAGGAAAATTCAAGTGGAATATGGAGTGACAGGATCTTTTAAAGACAAGCCACTTGCAGAATGGCTGCGAAAGTATAATCCTACAGAAGAAGAATATGAAAAGGTAATTTCCATAATCTTCTTTTAACGTGATTAACATTTTAAGTTACAGGAGAATATAACTCTTATTCTGCCACTAAGTTTTCTAACAATCTTTGTTTTATACTGTTTGGAAAGTTGAATTTTCTGTACTGTATGTATTTCAGAAAACAATCAAAATTGACTGTAGAAGTGTAAAAGGAGTCTTTTAGAAACAGGAGTTTAATGTTTAGAATTCATTTCAGAAATGTCTATGGAAGTATCTCCTAAAATGTAATAAATCTTTCATTCCAAAATTAAAAATAGGGAAAAGCATGATATTCAGGACTTGTTTAGACTTAATTGTGTAGTGTGGACAAGTCAACAAACAGCCACAACAATAATCAAAGCAATGCTTGCTCCTTGATTTGGTGGGGCACATCCTCACAAGGAGTGCTTCCACCAACTGCTGTGGGGCTTTGTGGGACACTGGCAGCTGGATCCCAGCACTCCTGGGGCCTCACTACCCTAGCTCTGGCAGCTCAAACTGGCAGCTTGGCATGGGATTCACAGCTGTACCCTGATGCCTGGCTGATGGCTCCATTTGTCAGAGCTGGAGGTGTGGGGAAGGCTCTGTCAGCCCTGAATAGGGCTGACAGCCAACAGGCAATGTAAGCAATGCAGTGTTTACATGGACAATGCAGTACCCTAACTACCTCAGTGTAAGTACCACGCCTCCCATGGAAGTGAAGTTATGACTGACTCCAGTAGGAGGCACATTGTAGTGCACATGTTCACATAATTAGGTTGATCTAACTCTTTAGTGTAGACCTGGTTTTGGGTTTAATCATGGGTTAGGAGATACAGCCCCCTTATATTGCATCTGAAGGAGAAGCAACACTTCAGTTTTACCAGGCAGGGATATGCAGATTTGGTAAACAAAGCAGAAGAAAAGGACAAAATGTTTATCTCTGAATGACCTTTTCTCTACCTTATCTTCCTCCTTATTCTCACCCCGCCTCTCCCAAAAAAAACCCCAACAAATTTCTTTTCCCCTTAGCAGTACAGCCTATAGATTAGAATGTTGCCTAAATGAATAGCTTCTCAAGTAGTCTGAGGGAAGCTTAAGAGATGTCAGCTGCCCAGAGCCACATCCCTGTTGTAAGAAGTGAACCCCAAATGAATGATAAATTGAAGTACATTTTCCCCCCATTAGTAGATTCGTTCTGATATCATTATTTTTGCTGATTTCAGGCTTCAGAAAACTTCATCTATTCTTGTGCAGGATGCTGTGTAGCCACTTACATATTGGGAATCTGTGACCGTCACAATGATAACATAATGCTTCGAACCACGGGACATATGTTTCATATTGACTTTGGAAAGTTTTTGGGCCATGCACAGATGTTTGGTAGTTTTAAAAGGTATTTTCTACAGCTTTGCATTTGAGAATGCAAGCAACTTCCTTTTTGCATTTTTCCCCACATTCTGATAAACATTCTGATAAGTAGTCTTTATGCAAACTTAGCATTGTCTTCATCGAGCACCTGGGTGTGTGGATCTCTCAGGTGGGATGCAGAGCGTTCTTTCTAGGAGGTCAGACAGGCTCTCCTATTTCCCCACACGAGCATAAAGGGTGGGGTGACCCAAACTGCCAGTTCCATGTAGGGATGTTAAATTCAGATTAATTAACTAATCAGATAGTCGGTTGGATTTCCATCGACTATTCAGTTAGTTAAGGGAGCCTTCACCTTTGAACTGTATCAAGAGCCATGCTACAGTTCAAAAGCAGAAGCCCTGCAGGGAGTGCGGGGCCAGCGGGGGACTGGCCTCAGGCTCCCTACTGTGCCTAAGCCTTTGAAATATACAATAGCCCTAGTGGGCTCTTGTACATTTCAAAAGGAAGCCCTGCAGGGAGCGCAGGACCATCAGGTGAGTCCCCCACTGGCCCCGCACTCTCTGCAGGGCTTTCTGCTTTCTATACGTTCAGGAATATCACTAAACATTTTGGAACCACGAAATTCTAAAATTAGGTTAAAGTAGCTTTTAACTGTTGAGATGGTTTGGGAAACTTCAACTGTGACCCCAGCTACTGTATCATAGTTCTGATTACCAAGGAATATCTTTGTATAACTTGTGGCATAGCTACTCTGTGCTGTTCTGGAAGGCATACAATTTTATATTGCATGATGGAGTACCTTAAACTTTATCAGGAGTTGAATGAGTTAAGGTGAGAACTTAGGGGTGTTATCTGCTGTACATTTTGGAGTATGGAAGAAGTAAATGGCTCTGTCTAGGTCACAGACCAATGGTGAATGAGAACTTTTTCCTATAATGGATATAGAGGATGAGTTGAAACATCCAACTTTCTGGCAGTCAGCATATGGATGAGATGAAGGGGAAAAGAATTCATGTTTGGATGGATGGATGGATCATTCTTATGTGCTGGATGGTATTAAATACTAGTGTGGTATTTTGATCAGGATAGTATTTAAGTTTGAAAGTCTGAAAATTGGTAACTAAGGTTCCATAAAAATAAATTTCTAATTCCCTGACCTGTGAATGTTTTAAATATAGTAGATTTACAATTACGACTTCAACTCTAGTTTAAAGATCTTTTTGGCTGGGAATTAATATTTTCTGCTGTTACCTGGTCAAAGTAAAACTTTGTATTAATGAACTACTGGATTTGATTACTTTGGAGAGAATATTCTCCCCTTTGAAACTGACAGTTACATTAGTATTGGCACAAATGGCTAATACCCAGTGAGTGAAACTGGCCTGCTTCCTGCAAGTACAGTGATTAATATACGTAGTTCTAGCTCTTGA
Source organism: Pelodiscus sinensis (assembly GCF_052426305.1). NCBI lineage: Eukaryota > Metazoa > Chordata > Testudines > Trionychidae > Pelodiscus > Pelodiscus sinensis. The sequence continues at coordinate 112,460,450 of NC_143056.1, read as the reverse complement.
AAAAATGCTGTTTTTAGAGTAGTAATTGCATTTAGCAAATTGCAACTGGAAGTGCATGAAAGTCCAAGAAACAGTCATGGGAATAAACTCTGTATAATTTGCTTTTTTTAAACAGGGATCGAGCACCTTTTGTGCTAACATCAGATATGGCCTATGTCATTAATGGTGGTGAAAAATCTACTATTCGTTTTCAGTTGTTTGTGGATCTCTGCTGCCAAGCTTACAATTTGATCAGAAAACAAGCAAACCTTTTCCTTAACCTGCTTTCACTGGTAATAGTTTTATTGCATATAATGTTCTTGTGATTTAACTGTGCATTTTAGTGAGTTCATGCCTAGGAGTTGCAGCTTGTGACAAACCCAGTTTATATAAAAATATAAATTGTTGGCATATATACTTTAAAAGTTCTTCTAAATATGTGCAGCTACAAACCAGAAATTTAGCAATGTTCCTGTGAAAATACTGGGGGCATTTGCTACTGACATGTTTCCCTTAATTTTTGCATTGTGAAAATTAAAATTGTGTGTAAAATTCCTCATACTACAGAGCTATAACTAAAGTAACTGCTAAATATTAAGAATTCAAATACTAATTTTTCTTCAACTCTGATATTAACTAACACAAAATGTGGTGGTGGGAGTAGTTGTTAATAGTATTAATATTTAATAGTAGTACCCAGATGCTCCATCAAATTTTGGGCTGAAATTTTGGGCCTTAGTATTTTAATTATTGAAATGTAGAAATATGTTTGATGCTATTGTTACATTGGAAAGAAAATAACTTGTGTCTGCTATAGATGCTTGCTTCCGGATTACCAGAACTTACTGGAGTTCAAGACTTAAAATATGTCCAAGATGCTCTTCAGCCCCAAACTACAGATGCAGAAGCTACAATTTTCTTTACAAGGTACTAGACAAGTGAAACAAAGAAAATACATAAACTCACCATTTTTTTCCATTGAAAGCTCTGGACTATGGCACTAAAAAAACAGAGCCACTGAAATATTTATGGCTTATAAAAGTTCAGTATTTTTGAAGATATCCTCTCTAATTAGGTCAGGTCTACACTGATGGAGAAAATTGATGTAAGATTCACAATGCCAACTATGCTAATTGTGTAGCTGTAGTAGACCGTACCTTACTTTGAATTTTTTTCCCCTTGGATGGCCCCACTGCAGGAGGCCAATGGGATAATCGTTCCCATCAATTTCCCTTATTTCTTGTGACTGTGAGGAGTACCATGATTGACGGGGGAACCATCAGTGTTGAATTTAGCAGTTAAATCGATAGACCCGCTAACTCGAACGCTGGAAGATTGACCACAGCAGCCTCAATCTCTACGACAGTGAAGCCAAGTCCTTATTAAGCAAAATGCTAGTGTTATCTATCACTAATTGAAATCAGAACATAACTTCAGTTTCTCAAATGCTTAAATGTTGGGCTAAAATGTTGAACCTGTTGGATATTTTTTTTTAAATAACACTGAAAATTTTAAAAAATGCTGGTAGTGTAGTGGTAGCTTAACAGCTTTATTCATCAGGAAACAATTCCCTAAATTGATTTCATAGCGAATATGGCTCTTATAAAGTTGTTTACAGTAGGAACCCTCTTGTTGTAAAGCCTCATCTTCAAAGAATAACTTCCAGTGGAACTGCAGTTTCTTGTATTTTGGAAACAGCTCAGAAATCTAATTATAAATATTTTTACTGTATACAGTTTTCATGAAGTGAACTACTGCAGTGGTTCTCAACCAGGGGCCTGGGGCCCTCTGATGGGCTGCAAGCAGGACCAGTTTAACACTCACTGGGGCCCAGGGCACAAAACCTAAGCCCCCCACTGCATGGAATTGAAGCCCCCCAAGGCTGTACCCAAAACCTGAACACTGTAGCTGTGGCACTGGGGGTTGCAGGCAATTGCTTTGCTTGTTATCCCCTAACACTGGCCCTGGCTTTTATATTTCTGATAAGCAGCTTTTGTGGTACAACTGGGCTGTGGAGTATTCATAGCATTGAGGGGGGGGATGAGGCTCGGGGAAAAAAATTGAGAATCCCTGAACTATGCGGTCTCTTACAGTGTATCATTCATTGATTCATTAACTAAGGCTGTGTCTAGACTATATCCCTCTTTCGACAGAGGGATGTAAATTACACACTTCGAAATTGCAAATGAAGCGGGGATTTAAATATCCCGTGCTTCGTTTGCATAATCCCATAATGGCGCTCTTTCGAGCAGGCACCATTTCGAAAGTAAAACCGTGGTTTAGACACGGTTCTCTCAAACAGCAGGCTTTTTCGAAAGATCCTGTATTCCGTTTTCGACAGAACCGCATCTAGACCGCGGTTTTACTTTCAAAATAAGTGCTGTGTAGACGCACCCTATTTTGAAATAAGCTACGCAGTTGACACAACTCAACTTGCATAGCTTATTTCGAGTTAAGCCTTGCAGTGTAGAAGCACCCAAAATATCCCAGTAAATGCAGAAACATTGTTATGTCCAGGGCTCAGCAAATCAGTGAATCTACTCGCCCAGGGCGAGTAGATTTCAGCCGGTCGTCCTGTTCACCGGCGACGCGCGCATGCACAATGCGGGTTTTGTGCATGCACAGTGCAGGGCTGGCAAGTAGGTTTTGCCGCGATTTTTCAAGCCCTGGTTATGTCAATGGACCAGTGAGCATGTGTCCTTTTGCCTTGGTAAGGATTTGATACGTTTTAGAACTTGGAAGTTAAGCTGGATAATAACATTGGAATGTGTGCGCCGAATATGGAATTGTGCTCTAGCATTTGAAATTACTTTCTTTTTTTATAGGCTGATTGAATCCAGTTTGGGAAGTGTTGCCACAAAGTTTAATTTCTTCATTCACAGTCTGGCTCACCTACGTTTTTCAGGCCTACCTTCCAATGATGAGCCCATTCTCTCATTTTCTCCCAAAACATATTCTCTTAGACAAGATGGTCGAATCAAGGAAGTGTCTGTGTTCACGTACCAAAAGAGGTACAACCCAGATAAACATTATGTAAGTGTGTAGATTTTATTCCAGTTTGTAAAAACTCACTGGGCTTGCGGCCATCTTCATACTTCCTCTCCACCATTCCCTTTATTTCCATATTCCCCTCATCTAAATAAATTAATCTTTTATCAACAGACAAGCGGTCTGTGCCCCCAAAAGTGTTTAAAAAAAAAAGGCAGAACTTATCTGTATTTCTAAATGGGCTTAATTCATTTGTTTCTTTCAGCTGTCTCTTCACCGACCAAGCATAGAAATGTAATATTATAGCATGCATAATTAGCCAAGCATTATCACCAGGAAACTAAGAGTTAAGATTTAATGTGTTGAACCAAAAAAAGTACAGTTAGTCACTGTCCGGGTAGCTGTAGTAACACTTCACAATAACAGTATGATAATGGCATTTATTATTTGTGGACCCAGATTAGATTAAATTGTTACCATTAGATAGTGTGTACAGTTATGTACTGCAGTGCCCTGGCTACTTTTCCATACCTTAATGTGTTTAACTCTGAATTTCTAGTTTATAGTAAAATACGTAAAAAATCACTGTGTTCCTCTTGGAATATAGCTGCTCTGCCAGTCTGCTCAGTCTTTCACTTGTGGCTGAGTCTAAAGGCAACAAGCACTGGAATCTACCACTCCAAAATTGGTGGACTCAAGCCACGGATTTTGAACATGTTGGGCAGGCTATGATGTCAAGAACCCCACAATCTGAAAAAATAGGTTTATATTTGCAACTTTCAATTGAAAATAGTAGAACTAGGCAAATCTGACATCAGAATTGTTCACTTTCTAAAGCTAATGTTACATTTTTGTACCTCTGTATAGCACTCTAGTTTAGAATACTGGTCTAGGCTGTTGTCCTAATTATTTCCTCTAAATACATATATTTCATCTAGTCAAAATGACATGAATTATTCTGTAAGCCATGGGGCAGATTCACCAGCTGGAGAAGATAAAATAAAGCCCACTCTATGGTTTGGTGCAAAGCTCTTAACCTTGTTTCTGGCTTTATCATCACAAAAGGATTCAAATCAAGCAAAGCAATTAAAAATGCTTGGCACCAGCCACTAGAGGCCTTTCTAGATTTCAGCAAGCTAGGAGTGGGTACAATATCCCCTCTTTCCCCCAGTAGCTTTTTTCTGGCCTATTCCTCATGGAGTGGCTTCCTTCAGGATCTTACCTAACCCCTCATATGCCCCTGGTGAGGCTGGAGTCTCTGTCTCTGTATGTGTATATATATAGTAGCCCAGTGTCTGAGAGTCTGTAACGCTGAAATGCTGGCTGTTCCCTCTGGGCGGCCCGTGCTGCATGGGGAGTGCGGGGCCCAGAGGGCCGCTTGCTCCCCTGCGGCGGCCCGGCTGAGCAGCGCAGAAGTCAGCCAAGCGCCACAGCAGGAGGTGAAGGGGGTGGGGCGGTGACATGCGGCGTATGATTAGTGCTGAAATCAAAAAAGGAAGAAAGATAAACTTACTGGGAAAAGGCTCATTTGTAGTAGAACTTCCTTAATTTATGACTGATTAATTCAAGCTAGGAAAAGAAGTGAGAAAATATTAGTTTACTTCATCAATCTTGCAGCACTTTGACACACACTGTCTAAATAAACTGTCATTTATAATATACTAATGAAGCCACTGTTGTATATCTTACTACTAGTAAAACTTCAAAAAGTGGTGTAAAACTTCAGAGTCTCAGTAAGAATTATCAAATTGCTGGATTAGTGACACTACTGACTTCCTAAGGAAACTACAAAACATCGATAACCTCCCCAATAATACCATCCTTGCCACCATGGATGTAGAAGCTCTATATACCAACATCCCACATGAAGATGGATTACAAGCAATTAGAAACACTATCCCAGAGGACACTACTGCCAACCTGATAGCAGACCTATGTAACTTTGTTCTCACCCACAATTATTTCCAGTTTGAGAACAACTTATACCTCCAGATCAGCGGCACAGCCATGGGTACACGCATGGCCCCACAGTATGCTAACATCTTTATGGCTGACCTAGAACAACGTTTCCTCAACTCCCGTCCCCTTTCACCCCTCCTCTACCTACGGTACATCGATGACATCTTTATGATCTGGACACATGGCCAAGAAACACTGGAGATATTCCACAGAGATTTCAACAACCTACACCCCACCATCAACCTCAGCCTGGACCATTCTACACGAGAGATCCACTTCCTGGACACCACCGTACAAATCAACAATGGAAAATTAGACACCACTCTCTACAGAAAACCCACCGACTCATACAGTTACCTACATGCATCCAGCTCCCATCCAGAACACACCACACGATCCATCGTCTATAGCCAAGCCCTTCGATACAACCGCATCTGCTCTAACCCCACTGACAGAGACCAGAAGCTTCAGGATCTCTACCAAGCATTTATAAATCTCAACTACCCACCCAGAGAAATAAAAAAGCAAATTGAAAGAGCCAGACGAATACCTAGAAACCATCTACTTCAAGACAGACCCAAGAAAACCAACAATAGAACACCACTTGTCATCACCTACAACCCCCAACTAAAACCTGTCCAACACATTATCAATAAACTACAGCCTATATTGGAACAGGATACCATACTCAAAGAGGCTCTGGGAGACAGACCCATAGTCTCCTATAGACAACCACCTAACCTCAAGATGATTCTTACCAACCACCACAGGACATACCACACTAATACCAACCCTGGTACCTTCCCTTGCAACAAACCCCGTTGCCAGCTTTGTCCACATATTCATTCTGCTGATACCATTATTGGACCTAACCAAGTGAGTTATAAGATCAAGAACACATATTCCTGCGCATCCAGAAATATAATCTGCTATCATATGCCGAAAGTGTCCGTCTGCTATGTACATTGGACAAACATCTCAGACACTTCGCCAAAGGATTAATGCCCACAAAACAGATATCAGACAAGATCACAAAGAGAAAACAGTTTCTTGCCACTTTAACCAGAAAGGACACTCTCTAAATGACTTAGCCACCTGCATTCTGCTACAAAGACCTTTTACATCTGCACTTGAAAGGGAATCCTCTGAACTGTCATTCATGTTAAAATTCGACACTTACGACCAGGGACTTAACAAGACTTTGAACTTTCTCACCCATTACCAAGACAGTTTCCCCAATTATCACCTGTAATACCATTAACTCACAAACATCCCACTCTCCCTACCTTTAATATCAGCAATTCACAGACACTTACCTTCCTTCCTCCCCCTTCCCACCCCCCCGCATCCCCCTTCTGTTCTGCAATGTGATTTGTCCTTTTCATATTTGTTCATTTTTTTAATTGTATCCTTTGGTATATATGGTTGTGACTACTTTCTTCCACTATTTGATCTGAGGAAGTGGGTCTGGCCCACGAAAGCTCATCATCTAATAAACCATCTTGTTAGTCTTTAAAGTGCTACATTGTCCTGCATTTTGCTGGATTAGTGAGGGTTTTTGGTATTCTTTGATCTAACCAGACAAACTTTTGGAGTTATTTCTTTTAGTTTACTAAATTACAACCAGATTTCCAAACTGCAAACCCTTGACACTATGAACATCTTCCTATTGACAAATCCAGTCCTAATTCTGCCATTCTTTTTGCTCTTACCTGTCCCTTCTCCGCAAGCATGTAAGGTAACTTTCTTAACCTGTTAGACAACCTATTTATTGTCATCTTTGTTATCCTATGTCTTGATGATGATATTGCACATGGTGTTATGAATGTTTTTTTTGTATATTTATATATCCTGTTCTACATGTGCTGTAGCCTATCCTTTTAATACAATCTAATAACTGGTTTTTCTCTGTACTGGTCTCTGTTCATTGTTTTTTATCTTGTCTCCCTGTAATCTTTCTTTCATTTTTATGATCATAAGCATTCACATAATGAACATAAGAACATAAGAACGGCCGTACTGGGTCAGACCAAAGGTCTATCTAGCCCAGTATCCTGTCTACCGACAGTGGCCAGCACCAGGTACCCCAGAGAGGGTTGACCGAAGACAATGATCAAGCGATTTGTCTCCTGCCATCAATAGCCTGGATGATGGTTTCCTTTAGAACGTACTCTCTAGCTTGTTTTATTGCTGCATACTGATAAAACTGCCTTTGTAGAGCCCTGTGCTGATTCAGAATTTGTATTCGCATCCAATCCAAAAACATGCTCTGTGGAAATCTGCAGATTTGCCAAATTACGTGTTTTTAAAATGTTGACTCATTGAGAATCTGAGCTGTGTTGTTTACTCTGCTGTTGTCTTGTTTCATTCTGCTAAAAACTGCCACGGGACCTCTGCATACAAGAGATTTTGCCCACCTGATAGAAGACTAAACTCACAGCTATATTAAAACTGGCTTAGTGTACAAAGCAAGTCCTGGTGTGGAATCTGAATCCTGTCTAGAAGGGTGCAGTAACTACTGAGTCACAATGATGCTGTTCTCTTTGTCTGTATGTGCTAGCATATATAGATTTTATATTACAAACTGATCACATTTAATGTCCTTTAAAGACATGAGGAACATTTAAAATATATATCTAATAAAACTATTAGCCTTAGAATGTAAATATTGCACAGAAAAATCTTGGTGGAAACACAGCTGCTATTGATTAATGGCTTTTAAATATTTTATTTTTATTGGCAGATCTATGCGGTCAGAGTCTTGAGAGAGGGACAAGTTGAACCAACATTTGTCTTCCGGACATTTGATGAGTTTCAGGAACTTCACAACAAACTCAGTATTCGCTTTCCTCTTTGGAGGTTACCAGGGTACGTTCCTAATTAAGATGCCTCCAGTCCTTTATGTAAATAAAGGAATTTTATATTAAATTTTCTTTCTCTTGAGTTTTCCAGTGTTGTCATAAGTGTTAAAAGGGGAAGCTATCACCCTTCATTCTTTTGGGCTCACATCCAGAAACGTATCTAATCCTGGATGATAGCAAAAATAGCCACCCTCTCTTTGAAGATATCATGCTTGCTGCAAAGAGTTACTGCCATTTGGGTGTCAACCATTTCCAGGATGCCCTGATAGAATTGGAATAAAAATTTGCAAAGGATGTACTTCTTTCCATCCCTCTTACCAGGGCTCGCCAAGTGGCAGCGAGCTCTGCTCACCAGCTGCGCAGAACCGCACGCTGCACATGCGCTGACCACGCTGCGTCGGCCTAAAATCTACTCACCACGGGCGAGTAGATTACGTTAATTGTCGAGCCCTGCCTGTTACAAATCCACCCTAATTTGGCCAAGGTATAAACTTTTGAAAAATCAGTTTGTATATGGTCAGTGGAGACTACTTATATTTTGGCAGCTAAATTCCCCCAAAGACTTTGTCCAGTCCGTAAGTGATCAGGACTTCCGCTGCAATTGCTGCTATGGGCTGTACCAGGGCTGGTTATGAGAGCAAGGAGCCTGTCTCCCCTGTGCTCTGATGCCCTTGTTAGAATAAGGCCTCATGGAAGAAGAAGCCATTTGATTTGAGAAAAGAGATGTGGGTGGTAAATTGACGTAAACTCCCTAGACCTCTATCTGTGAAGCCCAATGTGCCACTGTCTCATCCCACTGTGGTGCTGGTCCACATACAAGATGATAACCTGTCAGTCAACCTGCTGTTAATTACTTCCTTAGCTCAAGTGACAGTGATTTGTGTGAGAGATCTCAAGGTTCTAACTCTGCTGATGGTCTGTGGGTTGATATGACACATCATGGAACTTCTGTCTTCAGTTAGCTTTTTTTAAAAACATAGGTGGCTACGTATTACAGAGTATAACTGTTAAAGTTGCAAAGTCAAGCATTCAAAGTTAGGCTGTGTTAGAATTAAGGAGGACTAGGTAACCTTAACTTGGCTTGGGTATATGCATTAGGGATGTAAAATGTGTCTATTTAGGTAAACATGTAACCGCTGAAAATTTCAGCAGTTAAACGTTTATCTGCAGGGAGAGATGGCTCCCATGGAGTCACCAGCCTGCCCTGCGCTGCTGCCTCTATATCAGGAGTCGTGTGGAAGGTACATCTGAGACAGTGTGATCACATACAGGTTGAATCTCTAGTCTTGCACACTCTGGTCTGGCAACATTCGTGGTCCGGTATGATTGTTTGGTAGCCGGATGTCCACTTATCATGGGTGTGGCCAAGTTTGTCAGTTCCATAAAGTTTTACAGCCACCAGTCCTGGCTCTTGGTGTTCTGTGCTACTGCTTAGCTCTAATTTGCCCCTACAAGTCTTTTAAGAGCCCAGTACACAGAGAAAGTGTTGATAATGCTGCTAGACCAGCAGTTCCCAACTGCCAGGTCACGGCTTGCTGCTAGGATGTGCTGCTAGGATGTGGCTGCTAGGATGTTGGAACTCAAGCTGGCTTTTCCTGGCAGTTCCAGCAGCCCTGGTGGCTCAGCAGGCAGCAGGAGGAAGTGCCTCCCTCCCGTCTCCCCACTTCATGCTTGAGGAGGGAGGGGGCATGAAGGAGGGAGGTGCACGTGCCACAACCGCTGCTCCCCCTGCCTGTGCAGCCGCTTTTGCCAGCAGCAGGAGGCGGCGGAGCAGAAGGTGTTTCTCCTCCCCCGCCACCCAGGTGGCCACTTTTGTCAGTGGCAGCGCTGGGGCTGAGGTGGCGACAGGAGGAGATGGAGTAGGAGGTGCCTCCCTCCCCTGGTAATGGTGGAGGGTCAGGGCTCTGTGCTCGCCTCCACCCATGGGTGTGCAAGATGTACTTGGGGAAGGAGGGGGCACAAAGGAGGAGGGCTACTCTCCCTGCTCACATGGTGGTAATGGCCACGCTCCCTAGAGGAGGCAGCCTCGCTCTGGGGAATGCAGGATTGTGATGGGGGCAAAGTGATGATGGGTGAGGGCATGGTGGAATCACAGGGCAAGAGGGTGTTGGCATGGGCTGTAGGGGTCACACGTTAAAGGGTCAAAGAGCATGGGGGTTAGGAGTGAGGGGTCCAAGGGTGTTAGTCACTGGGGAGCAAGAGGTTGTGTTGGGGCTAGGCAGATGTGGAACATTTTATTTGCATATTCATTATTTGTATAATGTTACTGATCAACCAAATGTTTGTGAATGGGTTTGCCAATCTGCGGCCTTAAAAAAAAGATTGGGAACCCCTGTGCTAGACAATACTAACCTCCAGTGGCTCGGCAATTCTCTGGTTCAGCACCAGTCAGATCCTGAGGGTGCTGGACTAGAGAGATTCAACCTGTACTTCAAAGACTGCACCACAACTCGTATACCCACAGGACCTGAATGAAATTTTCACAAGGCAGCCTTGATTCTGGCACAGCAGAGTGCCTGGCTTTGCAGCCTTGTTGTTTGAATGTATTTTTGTGTGTAATATTGAATACAGCAAATGTAATGGTGTGATCGATCATAAGGCAAATCCACTAGTGTGCCCTGTCTTAAATCATGACGACTTTGCCAATAATACATTTAGCACAACGTAGGATTTAAGTTGTATGTAAGTCTTAACTTAAATCAGTAAAATTAGCAACAAAATGCATCTTGTCATTCTCTTGCAGCTTTCCTAATAAGATGGTTTTGGGAAGAACCCACATAAAGGATGTAGCAGCTAGAAGAAAAGTAGAGCTGAACAGCTACATACAGAGTTTGATGAACAGTTCAGCAGAGGTGTCTGAGGTGAATGCTCAGAGCATTTAAAGAAAACTAGTTCAAACTCTCATCTTTTTAGTACATGTTAAACTAATGTGTAACCTTTTTCCCAAATGCAGTGTGACCTTGTTTATACATTTTTTCACCCTCTACTCCGTGATGACAAAGCTGAAGGAATAGATGGAATAGCTAAGCCTACTGGTAGGAACACACATTTTTGGGGGGGCAAAGTGCTAAATTGGATGACTGTAATATAACATGAAAAACTTAAAAGTACATTAGTACTGCACAGTATAAAATCCATCTTTTAATTTATTCCAGTTTAATCATTTTCCCTTCATGAAAAAATCAGTCTTCATATCAAATTTAAGTCTTTACTTTGCAAATATCTTTGGGGTAAAATCCTACACACCATATAGCTTCAGAGCAATCAAAATAGGGTGTGCATATAAATGAGACTGGTTTTTAATGCTTTTATTAATCAGATCAAATATACTGCAGTGCTCTCGCTCTCTAATCCCAGACCTTGCCAATTCTGGAGGTAAAAACTTCCTGGCACATTGATAAAACTGAAAAGAAAAAAAGGAAGTGATGTTGGCATAAGTCTTGTTAGTTTTCGGTACATTTAATTAGTACAGTGGTACTGATGGAAAATTGTGTGCATATTTTCAGATGCAAGTCCATCAAGTCCTACCTCGGGCAAAGTAGGAGGAGAAGTAAAGTTGTGTATCTCATATAGAAATGGCACTCTGTTTATCATGGTGATGCACATAAAAGACCTGGTGAGTGAAGAAAGTGAGTGACTGACACAGTATGTTTTTGGTGTGTGTATATGAGAGACAGAATGGGGGTCTCCTTAAACACTTTGTATTCAATTAGTCTGATTATCAGCAGTTGCTCTTGGTAGGTAATTGAGGTGAAAATAGACACTAAATCCATTTATTTGGAAGGAAAGACACTGAAATAAACACATTAAAATAGAATGAAGACTAATTGTACGCGGTGTTTGCAGGTTACTGAAGATGGTGCAGATCCAAATCCTTATGTAAAAACATACTTGCTTCCAGATGCAAACAAAACATCTAAATGCAAAACCAGAATCACACGAAAAACAAGGAACCCAACATTCAATGAAATGGTAAGAAAAATCCGTTAACTGGTAAAGATTCCATAACTTTTTCTTAAAAACATGCTGGTAGATATAGTTTATTTGAAAGCCTGGTAAATAATTCCTTTCACACACATCATAGTAAATTGATTGTGCCTCCCAAAAGCTTTATACATTACACATCTGAACACTCCTGTTCCAGATATATTCTCCCCTGCTTCTTACCTCATAATCCAATAAAGATGAATATGTAATCAAGCCATTACAATTAAGGAATAGCTTAAATGTAGTAAAACAGATTTCTCAAAGTAAAAGATCATTAACTTTTGGCAGGGGGGGGAGGGGAGATGAGAATCATAGAACCAAATATTGATTGGCATATTCTAATTTGATTTCACAAAATACATTGGCCATCAACCGTATCTCTTGTTGCTCTTTCTGGTTGCTCTGAACTGACTGGATTTAGCAGTTATACCACAGCTGTCTAGCATATAACCACCCCCTTCTTACAGAGGATATCTAAGATGCAGTCTTGCCTAGTCTCACAAAGTTAGTAGCAAATCCAGGAGAGCAACCCAGGAGCCCATCTATAAATCTGCTTGCTTTAACCAGCAGTCCTTATGATTTGTTTGGACATTTAACAAATTGTCTGAGCTTTCATTGGCTATGTATTGTTTTTCATAGCTTGTGTACAGTGGATACAGTAAGGAGTCATTAAAGCAGAAGGACCTACAGCTAAGTGTACTCAGCGCAGAATCGTTGCGTGAGAACGTCTTCCTGGGTGGAGTTACACTGCCCCTAAAGGATTTTAACTTGAGCAAGGAGACTGTTAACTGGTATCGGCTGACGGCTGTACCACATCTTAACCTCTACAGCAGACAATAACAAAGTGAAACAACTCTGTTCACTTGTGCTTTGTGCATTTTTTCTTACTTGAAAATAACTGGAACATTTTTAAATGAGACATGTGTTGGACCAACCTTCACCTAGCTGAAATCACAGGATTTCTAGAAACCACCTGTTTTATTCGTATGTGATAATATCCAAGCATTAATGTAAATTAATTTTGTAATCATAGTACTTGCGGGTAACTAAGTTTTAAATCATGCCTGGAATATTCAGATAGTTTATTCTGGCTTTACTGTATCAATTCAACCACATTTTAATCACTTGCCCTGTGGATGTAGTACAACTATTCTTTTGTTATCTGTGTTACATTATATATGGCAAGTTGCTGTAGAATGTCAGAGGAAAGATTGTGGGGGTAATGGTGACATACCGACTATTCACCATTCATTGGTGCAGCAGTGATCGGTAAAATATCAGTGGTTGCACAGACTGTCAGATTTGCAATTAGATAGAACAACTAGAAAAATGTTTCGTTAAATACTTCTGAAACATTTATCTGAATGAGTGCCCATAATGGAAGTTGTACATAGTGGTGCCTTACCTTTTAATGCAAATACTACTTATACCTCGTTTCTGAAATTTAAAAATATTTACCTGTTAGCCAGGTTTAACAAGCTCTTGTTTTCTAGATGTAGTTTGAGTTTTATACCAGCTATCTGAGTAAGATTAGTCAATCAGTTTAAGTGAAATCCTCTGTGCAAGTCATTGATTTACAAACTTTGAAGACAGGTTGCTTCTGGTAGCATGTGTATGTGTGGTCTTCCAGAATTTTAAAACCCTTCTTAATATCAAGGATTTCAGCAGTGCAGTCAGCAAATGCATTAGCCATTAATCTAGCAACTTGAATTCAACTATCAGGTCCCAAATGGTATTTGCACATGAGAAAATACCCTACCCTACAACTTCAGTAATTGATTTCCCCTATTTGAAAAACATAGGACTGCAACAGCAGATACGTTCCAGGTCAGAAATTATTTCATTGCAGATATACTTGGCTGAGACTAGTATTGTCAGTTCCTCACCTCTTGTAAAAATAGCTCTATTGATAAATTTTTATTCATGTATATGATACAGTATGTAAAATATCATAGGGTACAAATACAATTGACTATCTCGTATATGAGAGTAGTTACTGAGTGTGGCTGCATTATATATGTATAGATTTCTGATTCACCTAACAGTTTAATGAAGACCATAGTCATTTCTTTTTGAATAAAGCCGTGTGAAGACTGTGTAAATCGCACAATATAGTTTTTAGCACTATTTTAGAAACACACTTTTAGTGAAGGCTGATAGTGATAAACTACAGTACTGATTGTCACTAGCAAGGAAAGTAAAATATGCAGTGAAGAAGAGATGGGACACAAAACTGACAATCTATTTTATTTGCTCTTTAGATTCCACACACCCACATACACGCACACAAGTAGAATGAGCACACCTCTTTCTTACCCAGAAGAGCAAAGTACAATTGAAAGATAACACTTAAATCTTTGGTGCCTAAAACATTCATTGTCCAATTTCTTAGGCAAAATTACAATACATCTCAGAATGTCTTTCTGAATGTTAAACTTAGTTGTGACTAATGGGAGCTGGTTAAAATAAAATCCAAAATCCCAGTTTTATTAGCTATCCTGTGCATAATTTTTCATTTGGTATATAGCATGTAAATAGTAACATAGTATATATAACTAACTAGATTTTATTTCCTGCTCACTTGATGCTTTTGAGACTTATTCCATTCCATCATCAAAACCACAAGTCACTTAGACACAGGAAAGTAGACTACTGTTTTTGTGAAACGTTCCATTGTTAAATAAATTGAAAGCAATACATACTGCCTTTTTGCAGTGTTATTACAGCACAGTGTCTTACAGCACAAAATGTAAGTAGAAATCTAATGCTCTTTTTAAATGATTTTGTAACAGTTGTCTGGTCTTTGATTAGAAAATATATCGTACTGTATGATTGCATTTGTCCTGACCTCTGGTTAATAGCGTTCTTCATAGCTCAACTGATTTCTGTGCCTTTCGCTCCCTTTTACAAAACTCACGTCAGCTAAAGCTTTTTAGGCTCATAATTTTGTCTGTAAAATCTAGTCTTGGGTCCTCACCAAAATATTAAGAGGAACAGCACTGAGTTTGCAGCTCTTTGCACTATTCTTGGTGGGTTATAAAAAAATCAGTGGTCAATATTTTTGATAAATTGTTAATCTTTTATTAAAGGAGAAATAAAAGTGTGAAAGGGGAACATATTAAAATTGGGAAATTTGCCAGTACACTCATTTGGTGTTCCAAAACAAATATAGTCTCAACAGAGTTTTATACCTTATTGGATCTAGTAAAAAGATTGCATTTTATGCAACATATGTGGCCTGCAGCCAGAAATAGAATTGTCTCTAAGGAGCATATGTTTTGATATTTGAAAATAACAGCTTGCTATAAGAACAGTTACCACCTCATTTTCTCTACTAAATAACCTAACCTAGGTTGCACTGATGTTTTTATTACTGCCTTTTTATGATCTATGAGTACCTATATGCAGAGGCATGTGCAATCTTTGATAAAAAGTTCTCATTTCTCTATTTTTAAAAAAGGTTGTGTTGATATCTCAGTATTTTGCCTTAAAGTAATTGCTCTTTCTAGGATTCTAATGATTTTTTTTCAAATTAATCTTATTTCTGGTATTGCAGGATATGCATGTTACATAGAAGGGGAAAATGTTTGAGCAATATTGCACCATTCTTGTAATCCACGGGAAATTAATGTCCTTGTATTTACTCTCAAACTGTGATCAAACTAGTGTAAATATTTCAGATGGTAACGCTCATGGGGAGCAGATATGGTTGTTTGCCTCACACTGTCCACACATCTGTAAGAACCAAATATTTCAATTATTATACTGATAGCTAATAAAAATGTACAATATTGCCATCAAAACCCTGCCTGTAATTAATGGGTTAAACATGACTCCATAACTGTCCTACAATTACATTAAATACTATTCTGGGATAAAGAACTTCTGCTGTCTCTCTTCTCTTCCACCTCTACTCAAAACAGAAATCTCT
This sequence comes from Pelodiscus sinensis, assembly GCF_052426305.1. Taxonomy (NCBI): domain Eukaryota; kingdom Metazoa; phylum Chordata; order Testudines; family Trionychidae; genus Pelodiscus; species Pelodiscus sinensis. The sequence goes on along the minus strand of NC_143056.1, from coordinate 112,444,745 downwards.
GAAGCCAAACTCTACCATAAGATGTGTACAACTTCATTTGAAAGCCGAAAAGTCTACGTGTGTCAAGATAGAACTTAAGTATTCAAAATTTCCAGTGCTGCATCATGCATGTTTGAATATAAAGCTAAAAGTCAGCATATGATTAGTATTTAAGCCTAATAGTGAACTTTGTAAACATCCTTTCAATGTATAGGATTTAAGCCAGATATTTTTCATGGCCTATGGTTCCCCTATTCATATTCTGTCAAATTGAGGGGTAAAGTTCCTTCCCTCACTTTGAAACATCAGCACAATGATAATCCCATCAAATTATCATATTTGTGTCCAAGTATAATCCAAAACACTTACTGCTGTAGATGGAGGCAGGGCTGGAATCATACTTAGAAGAAGCCCTTAAGAAAAAGATAATATAGAAAAGTGCTGAAGTAGCAGCTTTGTGGTCAACAAAAATATTAGCTTTCCTCAGGATACTGAAAAACCTAAACTCTAGCCACAGCTATTAAATCTTGAGATAATGCACTGGCAATCACTAGCAAAAACCAGAGACTACAGAAATAGTTAGAAATGGTGTATTTATATATCTCATATAATCAATATCACTTAATTCAGGAATGAATTTTCCATTTTTTACATATGAAAGTGTGATTCTTAATGTTTCTTCTCCCTTCAACCTAACGCTCTTAAAGAAATCCTAGCTTTAAGGCTTGCTTTTAGGGAGAGGTTTTTTTAAACCCATATCCAATTAGCCACTCAGATCAATGGAATGTGGTTAATTATGATTTATCCTTACTAGATTAGACATTCAGCAAATAATGAAGAAAATAACTACAGGTTGGACCTCTCTGACCTGGCACCCTCAGGAGCTGACTGGTCCCAAAAACGGAATTTGCCAGGCCAGAGATGTCCCCTTCCACTGGCCCCCTAGCCCACTGCTAGACTGTGCTGCCACAGCTGTCAGGCCTTTTGCCACTGGGGCTCCCAGCCAGGACTCCCTGGTCCAGGAACATCTATGGTCCATTGCTGGACCAGAGTCCAGGTTTTGGGAGGTCTAGCTTGTAGCATTAATGACTTTCCTCTGAAGGCTTCATCTTTTTCAGTACGTGCCTCCTTTTGAAAGTCACATTTGCACCAAGTTTTTTCTGAAAGAATCCTAGTATCCTAGGATACAACCTTAACGTTGTAGGACTAAAGTACAATTTTCAAGCAGATACACAAATTAAACTATTCAAGGACTTATCTCCAGGAGTTAGAACTGCAATAACACAATTTTTAAAGTGCCAATGCTTTTTTAGATGGGGATAATAGGAATAAGATAGTACAGATGCAGCTGTCAGTCTCAACTACCCATACCAAATGGAGCACTGCAACCTGGTGAACATGCTGAGATGTTCTGAGCAAAGCACCTGCTGGAATACCATGAGTAAGTTGTGCATAGCCTATCTGATGCTGCATTTGATGGGAAAAGGTTCCTTCCTGTCATGAGGATAGTGCACTGTTAACGACAAAGCTCAGTGCCTTACAAGGAAAAAATGAACCATGTCACATACTCTATCCTTCGGCATATGAAACTTACAAATTGTTGGAAAGGATCAAGATTCAAAGAGTTTAGTCAATGCCTGTAACAATGTCACCAGGACAAAATAAGGGATGTAGAAAGTAATTTTTAAAAGTAACTAAGTGGTTACCTGCGTTGTGGACTCTGCACTATAACGCTTAACTTTATGTTACAGAGCTGGCAGTGAAGACTCCTTCCAGGGTCAGTGGGGAGTTGCTCCAGCTCATATTGGTTAATGGGAACCAGTAAGCCTCACTCATTAAGGGTAGGGATTACTGGTTAAGCTTTTACATCCCTAGACAAAATCTTAGGATAAAATAGCCACTTTTATACATCAAATAACAAGGCATGTGCGATACTTCTCTAGAGCAGGGTACTCAACCTTGAAAGCCCCGGAGGCCACAATGATACTCACTGCACATGTGAAGGGCTGCAACTGAAGTGTGGTTGCATATAACATGCAGATATATATGCAAATAGCTTTTCACACTGACAGCCATCAATACAAAGATTAAGGCAAGACTACACACCACGCAGACCCCATTTAAGTCTGCTGATATTAATAAAATGCAAGTGTTACCTGATTCCCACCCATATGACAGTACTTTTAATGAGCAATGACACTCCAGGAATTGTACTACTAAAACGCATATCAACAGAAGACTGTTCTATTGACTCGCCATTGTAGAGCATGTTCCCAGTGGTTCAAAGGACCCCATCTGTGGGCCATGTGTTAAGCCCCATGTAAACCCCAAATGGGCTTCATGCGACCCGCGAGCTGTGTGTTGAGTTGCTCTGCTCTAGAACATACATTAATGGTAAGGAAAACATTGCTTCACAGGTTAGGACAGTTGTGCTACTTTTTATTAGGTGAGAAAAACCTGTACCCTCACCTGTGCCTACTCTTGAGCAGAGAGGTTACATATGCACATGACCTCATTTTTGCTGTGATATTCCTCTCTTGTAGGCTGTTTACTCAACTATTGCATCTTACCCTAGCTCCGTGGTCACCAACCGGTCAATCGTGATCGACTGGTCGATCGCAAGGCCTCAATCAGTCGATCGTGAGGTGTTCAAACCCCCATAACCTCTTCACCCCGAGAAGCCCCACTACCTACCTCCAGCGAAAATGGAGGTAATGCTGGCTTCCTGCGGGATGGACGGAAGTCCTGCAGCTTCACGCCACTTCTGGGTGTTCCGGAAGTGTGCTGAATGCTCCCTTCCCTAAGTTCTTTGGCAGGCCGGGAACTTGCCTGGGGGGAGTCCCCGGAGGAGGCACGTGGTGGCTTCCCTGCACCACGGGAGGGGGAATTTGGCCCCAGAGGGGGCGCGTGCGGGGGCTTCTCTGCGCCGCAGGCTGGGTAGTTGGCCCTGGAGGAGGCATGTGCGGGGGCTTTCCTCCTCTCCCGGGTGGGGTGGGGGAGAGTCCTAAGAGGAGGCTGGGGGTGGGGATTCCCTGCCCCCACTGGCACCCTGTCCCCTGCTGCAGAACCCTCTGCCCTCCCCCCAGCTGCAGAACCCTGCTCCCACCCCAGCATTCTTGTCCCCTGCCCCAGCACCCACTAGCACCCTTCCCCAGTACCATGTCTCCTGCTCCCTCCAGCACAGTTGGGGCCACATTAGTGAGACTTGGGAGCTTTTTGGGAGAAGTTTTTATTTATTATTTTTTTTATTTTTTTTTTTGCATCTCCTGTGTTTTCCCAACTGACTTTTCTGTGGGACGGTGAGCCCCTGGCCCAAAACAGGTTCCCTGCCCTTCTCATAAATAAAGACAATGTAGAAACTTTTTGTGTTTAACATAGTATTTTATTTAAAAATGAAGGCTGGCCAAAAAAAATACCAGTTGTGGCCAACCCCCCATCTGGCCACAGCATTGTCACACTCCTCCAAACTCTAGACCTGAGCCTATCATACGCTGAAACCCCCTGCCCTGAGCCCCTCACAGACCCCAACCCAAATGCCTGCTTAGTACTGCAACCCTTCATCTGACCCCAACACTCCCCAGACTGGAGCTCCTGCCTCAACCCAGCATCCCCTTTCTTCACCTGGAGCTCCTGCCTCAACCCAACATCCTTTCCTCACCTCCTCCTGCTTCCAGATTTCCTCCCAGAGCTTGCGCCTCTCACCCCTTCCCACACCCAAATCCCTCATTTTCACCCCAGAGCCCACACATCTTGTCTCAACCCAGTGAGCAGGGGTCGACAAATTATGGAAAACCCTACTCGCCAGACAAAAAAGGGACTCGCCACCCTCCCTCACAAAAAGTGTTTTTTAATAGCATACATTCCTAATAAAAAGAACAGTAATTACTAATAAGTTATTAATAAATATCACCCAGGTTATTAATAAGTATCTTATAAACCCCTACCTTTTCTCTCTGCTGCCATGTCTCATCTCCTTGCTTCATCAGCTCCCCTGGTGCCTGCTGCCTCCCAACTCCTCATCCTCTGCCGTCCTGACTCCTGCCCTTCTCACGGTCCTCAGCCTTCCTGCGACCTGCCCCCTCCGCTAGTCCTTCTCTCCGCCTTGTGCCCACTCCTCCAGTAGCCCCACTCTGATCGTGTGAGCTACCCCTCCTCATCCCCTCTCCTAAAACCTCCCTCTACACACCTGCCCTGCCTCTCTCCTCTGGTGCTGGTGCAGGTGCCACCCCAGCAGGTGTCTGCCCTTCTGCTTCACCCCCAGAATCCCCTGGCACCTGCACCCTCCTGGTGCATCCCCCTTCCCTCACTGCCCCTGCCCCTGCCCCCTTTGCCCTCTTTTTCCCCTGATACCCATCCCCTTCACCACCCTTTGCTCCCATTACTCTCATGCCTGTGCCCTCACAGATGCCTTGCTCCATCCCTGCCTTCCTCATGCCCACCCCTTCTTTCAAGCCTTCTCCCAGCACCTCCCCCTCCCCCTCTCTTCTCCCAGCATCACCCTGTCCCCCCTCCCACTAACACCTCCTCTCCTGCCCTTTTCCTCATTGTCTGCACTTGGCCCCCTGGCATTTGTCTCTCCTGCACCCCTGTCCCTTGGTGCCTTCCCCTTTCTTCTTCTTCTCCTGACCTCCTCCCCTCCTCTCCCCTCCCCTCCGCACAAGCCCCTTCCACATATTTTTCCCCTCCCCTCCCCACAGCCCAGCCCCTCCTCCTCCCCAGGGGCCAGCTCTAGGTTTTTTGCTGCCTCAAGCAAAACATTTCCCCTCCCCCCTTTGTTGTTCTTTTACATGTTTGCATTTTGCAGTGGGTTTTTTTTTGTTTTTCTTTTTTGTCCCGGCATTTTAGCCCTATAAATAGCAAATAGCATTTTCATTTTTTTTTTCCATAAAGGCAAAGGTACTTCAAGTGAACTCCCCCTTTCACTCCCTGCTGGGTCACAGCAGCCTTTTCCCTGCCCTGTGCAGCCCCTTCCTATGGGCAAGCACCCTTCATTCCTGACCGACAGGGGGAGCAGGGTACAGGGACAGTACATAGCCAAAGGGGTGCAGGGAACAGTGGGGGAGTACAGGGGTGGAGCGGGGAACGGGAGGCACAGAGCCAGAAGGATGCAGGGATCGGGGGTAGCAGGGTGCGATGGAGGCACGGGGAATGGGATACGAGGAACGGGAGGGGCAGAGAGATCAGGGTCTAGGGGCAGTGCAGGGAACGGGCAGCACAGAGCTGGGGGGAGCAGGGTGCGATGGAGGCACGGGGAATGGGATGCGGGGAACGGGAGGGGCAGAGGGATCAGGCTGTAGGGGCAGTGCAGGGAATGGGCAGAACAGAGCTGGGGGCAGGGATCGGGGGGAGCAGGGTGTGGGGTATAAGGGCGGCGCAGAGCCAAAGGGTTGCAGGGAAGACGGAGAGCAGGGAGTCTGGGGTGCAGGGGAGGCGTGGGAAACGGGCAGCACGGAGACAAAGGGGGGCTGGAGGCATGGCAGGACTGGAGCTGGCGGGGCGGGCCCTGGCTGTGCCGCGCGCCACAGCCAGCTCCCAGGGACACGCGCCCAGAGCCGAGCTGCCGCGGCCCTTCAAAATCAGCGGGGCCAGGTCACACCAGCATCCTGGCATCCCGCCCTGCCTCCTCGTGCCGGAGCTGCATGCAGGCAGCCTGGTGGGAAGAATCACTGTACTTCCCTCTTCCCATTGGCGCTGTGCTTTTCCGCCAGCTGACGGATCAGATGGGGCCACGCCGCCCATAGTGCGGGCTTCGGCCAGCCCGTCACAACGGTTAGGGTTAGGGTTATTAACCATTATTCCACAAGGAATAAGGGGGATTCCAAAATAAGGGGTTTTTCTAACATTTGGTCCAGTCTAGACAGGCCAAATATTGGAAAAACCTCTACCTACAGAAGAATTGGGGAAAAAAGTAGCAGTGTAGAGTGTATAAGGGCTGGGGATAGCAAGTGATAGAGAGGAGGAGAATAGAGAGGGCGGGGCTTCAAGGAAGGGGTGGGGTCTTGGGGGAAGGGTGGGGCAGTAGGTCTTTGCATGTTCTGAGATTTAAAAAGGGACCTTGGGTGTAAAAAGGTTGGAGACCACTGCCCTAGCTGCATAGGTGAACACTAGGGCACTGTTTCCCAATTGTATTTGGCCACGGAACCCTTTTAAACTCGAAAGAATTTCACAGAACCCCTAATAACAGTCTTATATCTGGAGCAGGGTGTCAGAGCAAGCTGGGAATGTGGGGTCTTGGTGGGGGGAAGGGAGCGAGGGTGATTTGGGTGCGGGGTCTGGGCACGAGGGGGAATGCTTACTTAGCTTGGCACCCTGCTGCAGCAGGGAAAGCTGTGCTCTTGTTCCCCCAGCAGGGGGGCGGGAGAGGGAGCTCAGTCTTCTCCTCTCCTCCTCCCTCCCCCCATGTAGTGGGGATCTTAACACGGCCTGGTCCCGCCGCCCACCTCCTCCGGGGCGAGAAAAGCTGCTCCCCATCTCCCTGGTCTGCTGGGGGAGCCAGCTGATCTGGAAGCGCCGCGGGTCCGGCCCCGGGTCCTCCGCCGCTTTGCTCAGCGTCTCCCTGGTCTGCTGGGGGGGGACGCAGCTAGTGCCCCCCCCAGCAGACCAGGGAGACGTGGAGCAAAGCCCGGGGCCTGTGGTAGAGCACCAACCCGGCAGCACCCCAGCTGCTCTGCCCCAGGAGTCCTGATTCAGCCACTGCTGATCAGTTTTAGCAGCGGCTGAATTAGGACGTCTGGGGCAGAGCAGCTGGGGTGCTGCTGGGTTGGTCCAGTAGCGCTGAGGAGTGGCCGCGCTACTAGACCAACCCAGCAGCACCCCAGCTGCTCTGCCCCAGGCGTCCCCAAGTCAGCCGCTGCTGAAACTGACCAGCGGCTGACTCCAGGAAGCCCGAGGCAGAGTTGCAGCTGACTTGGGGCCGCCTGGGTTTCTTAAGTTGAATCTGTATGTAAGTCAGAACTGGCATCCAGATTCAGCCGCTGTTGAAACTGATCAGTTTCAGCAGCGGCTGACGCCAGTTCCGACTTACATACAGATTCAACTTAAGAACAAATCTACAGTCCCTATCTTGTACGTAACCCGGGGACTGCCTGTACAAGGGAGAGAGGGGGGCAGCGCATGGGGGGCAGTGAGCCTGACCATCCCCCAAGGAGGGTGGCAGAGCCCGAGTGCATCCCGAGGGGAGAGCAGAGCCCCAGCCGAGTTCTGCGCAGCCCCTGCCGGGGCGCAGGCCACAGTTTAAAAATGCCACGGTCCAGGAGCGCTACTTGGTGCCTTGGACCTGCCCATCCCTCTCCTCCCAGCAGCAGTGGCTGCTGTACTAAGCCATTGCCGGCCCACGAAGAGGAGGAGGCTGCGCGGACCCACGGTGCAGGGTCAGTCCTGCTGGGTGGGGCAGCTGCAGGGGATGGGGGAGGGGCCAGAGGCGCAGGGCCGGTGCCACTTGTGAAAGAGGCTGGTTTGAGCCCCGGCTCCACTGGCACCGAGACACGTTACGGGGATGGGGCGCCCGAGCGTCTAGTTCCCCATTGGGGGGGGGGGGTTGTGCCTTGGGCCGCCGGTGGCCGCAGCCCCCGCCCGCCTGGAGTGCGAGCCTGGAGCGGGCTGGCCAAGGGCACCGCGCAGAGCGGACGGCGGGCCCGGCTGTGCAGGCAGCAGGAAGAGGCGGGGACGGCACCGTGTAGACACGATTAACGGATAAACCGGATTTACCGGCTCATCCCCGCTGGGAGAGGGTCGCTCACTCGGGAAGGGGCGGGGGGAGCCAGATTTTAAGCCAGCTCTCCCTGCGCGCTGGCCCCGCCCCCACTCGTAGGGAGCCGGCCTGAAGGAGGCAGCAGCGGCGGAGGGGGCGGGGGAGGCTGTCGCAACAGCGGCCCGGCGCGTGCGGCGGCGCCTCTCTCCCCGCCGCGGCCAGCAGTGGGAATGGCCCTGCCCCCAGCCCGCGCGCCAGTTCAGCCCCGGTGTATGCTGGGATTTCTCAGCAGGCCTCGGCAGCGCCAGCTGGGAGCCGGAGGCCTGTCGTGCCGCGGTGCACGCCGGGATTCCTAGTCCTCCGCCTTCGGCTGAGGGGGACCGCCGCTCTGGTTGGCCAGCGCGCGGACGGGGCGGGAGTCGCGAGCTGACGTCTCTTCCGGCGGAAGGGGTGAGCCACGGCCCCCGCCTCCTGGTCTCTCTTTCGCTGCCCGGCGCCATCATGGGTCGCATGCACGCTCCGGGGTAAGCGGCGGCGGCGGCGCCGCGCTTGTTCCCCGGGGGCCCCGCGTGGGGTCGGGGTGGGCAGCGCGAGGCCGGTTCCCTGCGCGGGGCTGCGTCTCGCCTTCGGCCCCGCGGCGCCGGGGGCACGTGCCGGGCTCGCACCGCGGGTCCTGCGTCGCGCTCAGCCCCCCGGCCGGCGCCGCCGCTGCTGCGGGAATTAGCGCGCGCGCGCCTGCCCTGCGGCCCCTCCCTCCCCCCCGCAAGAGCCTCGTGTGAGGGCAGCCGCCGGTGTCCCGCTCGGGCCGCCACAGGCCGGGCTCGGAGCGGCGAGGCCGATCGCTGCGGGCCGGGGCATAGAGGCCAAGGGGGAGCCTGCCCAGGAGGAGACGCGGCAGGCGCTAAGAGCGGGCTCGGCATGGGGAGGTACCAACCCCGGGGGTTGCCGCCTTGCAGGTGTCGCCCGGGTGCCCGGGGGTTTCTGTGTGGAGCGTTTTCCATTCAGCGCCCTGTGCCTCTCTCTCAAACAGGAAGGGCCTGTCCCAGTCAGCCTTGCCCTATCGACGCAGTGTGCCCACAGTAAGTAAATCGCTAGCGTGCTTGGTACATTAACTCTTGCACCAGTGGTTTGAATCGAGCTGGTGTGTTCAGTGTTAAATGATCTGATTGTCCCACATGCTCCCAGTTTGGGGGATGCGTTTCATGCCCCCTCCCCATACAAACATAACTTGAAAACAAAGCATAGCTTGCAGTACCTATTTACCTACATGAGTTTCATGTGCAGACAGGTAGCTTGGTGCCCAAATTTTGCTGATTTGGCTGAGGATTGTAGAGTTAGTCAGTAGAAAGTTAGAGTCTACAACTTAGTGGCTGTTCCTTTTGCTTGAAAAGAGTTTGTGGTCTCTTAAGACATGTCTGTGCATGGACATAGGAAACTTAACTAAAGGTATGAATTTAAAGCACATGAACTACTTGTACAAATGCTTTCAGATGTAGTGGCCTTGGTTGACTTCAGCTTAATTTACTTATGCAACAAATCTAAAGTGAACTAAGGCCACTGTACATCTGAAAGAGCAGTCTCTCGGGTTAAATGTGCTCTAAGTTGGTATCTTCAGTTGATTAGAGTTAACTTTCCTGACTATCCTGTAAGAATGATCTTTGCTATGAATACAACAATGAGGTGAGCCCTCCAGTGCTGCTACTAGAGCAGTCTTCCCTCAAGAAAATCTGGAAGTCAGTTTGAAATGTTATTCATTTAATAAAATATATTCTTATTAAAAACTGTTTTCCTTTTCAAGTTATTTTAAGTGATGTTTATACAGGCCTTGAAATCTACTGGACCCAAATTTACATTACTTGTTTGTATGAGACAAGTTTGTATGACCAATCAGACAGTAAAACCAACTAACTACCAGGGACTGTAACTGAAAATCCAGTTGCAGAGACATTTCATTGGTGTTACAAATTTGAGTCCATTTAATTCTATTTAGGTTTTCTTATTAGATTGTTGTGGAACATCTTTACTTTACGTTTTGTCCGTTTAGTGTTCTAGTCACGGAGACAATCTTTACTTCAGACCAAAAAATGCCTTTTAATAATTCACTCTCCAGAACCATTTCTATATCACTTCTGACATGGAGTTTTACCAGAATTGTTTTTTTAGCATGTCCCCATGTGCAACATAGTCATAGTAGTTGAACTGCTGCAATGGGTTTTGTAATAAGTCCTTGTGATTGTTTCATTACTGTTATTTTTTGCCAGCCCAAGTTAGGGATGTAAAATCCCATTTAATTGGTTAAACTGGGGGGTGGTGCAGAAGGGGCATTCAAGCCCAGCCAGAGTAGCCCTTGCCTGTGACACACCCAGGCTCACCAGGGACAGAGGCTACTCTAGCCCCCACCAATTGGTAAGCATCACATAGTAAGGGTGATGCTTACTGGTTAAGCTTTCAAATCCCTAGTTCAAGTTTCATTTCTGCTTTTGGGTACCACAAAACAACGTATCTCCAGCTTCTAGGGATTGTGGATTGCTCGTGTGGATGTGCGCTTCTAATGATTAGCGCTGTTCCATGCGTTCCACTAGTGAAACATGGTAGGAGTATCGCCTTTATAGTGCATGTCTGCAAATGAATACAGAAATGTGCATATCCCCTTCCTAATATTTAATAGATTTACTGGATTTCAAAAATATTAGTTGTAGCTTCTTCTATGTAATCTATATTCATCCATTTTTTCTAGTGGTTAAAACTTACGTCTGATGATGTAAAAGAGCAGATCTATAAACTCGCTAAGAAAGGTCTGACTCCCTCACAGATCGGTAAGTTTTCTGAACTTTTATAAAGAATGGATTTTTAAACATCAAATCTGGGTTTAATTTTATTTTTGCCAAAACTTTTTGCTGACATTGGATAACTTAATGTGAAACCTTAATGTCTGTTTTGATTTTTTTCCCTGTTTATCATATGGGAGATCTGGGGAGTTAAGTAAAATTAATTGTTAAAGTGCTTTGGGGTCCAGAAGTTCTGTTGCTCTGGTAAGATGTCTCACTGTGATGATTGTTTTCCAACCATTCGCAGTTTCCACCGGAAAGGTCTTCCTTAATGTTGGGTTAGCCTTCCTTGGATGTCTGAGTGAGCCTCTGATACAGTATTGTAGGATTGTTAATAAGATTTTCTTGGCATAAAGTATATAAATTTTAATTCCAGGTGTAATCCTAAGGGACTCTCATGGTGTTGCCCAAGTTCGTTTTGTCACTGGCAACAAAATCTTAAGGATCCTTAAGTCCAAGGGACTTGCCCCAGACCTTCCAGAGGATCTGTATCACTTGATCAAGAAGGCTGTTGCTGTCCGTAAACATCTTGAGAGAAACAGAAAGGTAAACTTTAATTGTCACTCAAAGACCTTAGTCAAAGAGTGAAAAAGGTTTTTACCAAGATAAAAGTGCTTTAGGAACTTAAGCTAAACCTAGAAGAGTCTTGGGATTAATTAAAATTTCAATAAACAAATGAAGTATATAAATAGCAATGCTGTTGCAGCTTCATTTGTGAATTTTGGAGAGGGAACTTGGAGACTGTTCTGAAATTGCTATACATATTTGAAATAATACTACATATAATATACAAAGTGCAGATCAGTTTTCAATGCTAAGTATGTGTTTTCTGATCTTTATTTGACTGGTAACCGATGTCTAGGCAGAGATTTTCAGTGTTCTTCAGGAAATGTTGGCCATTACTTCATCTCAGTAAAATTTAAAGGGTACAGTTGATAGACTCGTATTGCTTATAAAACAATACCATTTTGGACTTCCCTGCCTTATACTTAAGTCTGGTTCATGAGTCAAAGAGCAGGATCAAACTCAGAGTGGGGATACTGTGGCCCTTTACAATTGCTGTGGGAAATACACAAATACTTTCTCTTTCACCAAAGCTTGTTTTAAGTGTAGCTAGATCTCTTTGGGTGTTATAATGGGAATTTCTTGATTCCTTTCCTTGCTAAGGATAAAGATGCCAAATTTCGTCTGATTCTGATTGAGAGCAGAATTCACAGGCTGGCTCGCTACTACAAGACCAAGAGAGTACTTCCACCCAACTGGAAGTAGTAAGTGTTCTTTTTGTTTCCAACCTGGAAGTCCAACAAGACTAGTTGACAGTGGAATTGAATCCCCCCACCCTCATTCTAGGGGGAAACACTGAGATAACACACGCACACCCCTGAATAAGGAAGCAAAGCGGTGCCTGCTTCCAAACTTGACTAGGTTTGAAAATCTAGTAAACATGTGGTCTGATATAGTGACCAGCAGCAGCTAGAGGAGCGTACATACAGAAAACCCCCACCTTATGATGGCCTGAGTTGCGACCAACCACTCCCCCCCCCCCCCCCCCCCCCCCCCCCGGGCATTTACGACCACTTTTGTAAGTGCAGAAGGGGCAGAAACCCTCCAACTTGCATCCTTGGCCCACATTTATGACAGCACATGGTGCCTATCGTAAATGCAGGTTTGAATTACGGTGCCCCTGACTTGCGATGCTTCCCCAGGAACCGATCGCATCGCAAGTTGGGGGCTGCTTGTAAACTGCAATCTACTGTACCTTATTTATTTAAAATTTGTCCTTTTCTGTGGTTCCCGCTTCACTTTAATTGCTTGGGTCAGATTGCTCACTATAGTGATCGATCAACCATTTGCAATTTCCACCAGAGAGGTTTTCCTTGGTGTTGGCTAAACTTTCCTTCACTAAGTTAGCTCCTATAATTCTGAAAAGCCTAATTTCAGCTAGCTAAGCTGTTCTTTGCTCCAGTCAAATACAGAAAAGTTTATTTGCAGCAAAGTTTGAAGTTGCTGCTGCATTGACAGCATCCAAATTAGAGGAAAGTAATTACTTTTTTTTTTTTTTTTTTTTCAGTGAGTCTTCCACGGCCTCTGCTTTGGTTGCATAGGAGTTCACTCTTTTTACTGAAAGAATAAAGTCATATTAAAGACTTGTGCTGTCTTCTAAATTGTGTGGATGTTTCATTAAATGCTAAGCTTTGCAAAACTGGGTATAAAGTATGTCTGCATATATCTATAAGGATATTAAAAAAATAGCGGTATGTGTAATACTTTGGATCACATTTGGAGGGGGTATGCAATGAACTGCATACCAGTTCAACATAGTTGCACTTCAGAATGTTCTCACTGAAGCCTGTGCACAACCTGATCTGTGACTGACAGTTGCTGCTGAACATCCAGTTTCTGAATTTTGTCTTTACCTTGAGGTGCTATTGTAAAACCACGTTTTCTAAATTGTGGCAGGAAGGAGAAACAAGTAAACCATTTCCTTTTTCTGGTGAGGCAAATTCAAATTGAACTGCTGTGTTTCAGTCTGGGGGAAAAAGTTGGAAATACAGTGGTTGAATCCAGCCCTTTTAGAATGCCAATCAAACATTATTTGCTGTTGCAGTGCTTTACAGATGGGTATGTTCTTATGTAGAGCTTATGTTGCAGTGTGAAAAGACATGGTAATAGATGCACGCTTTCCCATTTGTTAGAACTTCATAATATCCATAACTGATGGCTCCTGTATTATTTTGCAGAGCTACGATTCCCTTGCTCTTAGCACTACCTGAGTCTGGAGGGTCTGTGTTTAAATAACCCGCTAACAGAAGAAAATATATATAATTGCAGTTGTACAAGAATAGTGTGTCTGATCTATCTGTGTTGTAATAGAGTAAGAGAACTAGCTAGCTGTAATCCTGCTTGAGTCTTATGCCACTAAAATCTGTCCTTTGCCCTTTTTAAAAAAGCGGGCTTTCAAATCACTTTTGGCAGGTTAGTTTTAAAATATTTTGGTTAGACACCTTGATGAAGAGCAAAGATTGTGCTCCCTTAGGCTTTCTGTACATATAAGGCAGAATTTCTTGCCTTAAATGTTAAATCTAGTATCCTTTTTTACATGAAGGCCAAGGGAGGCTTGCAAGCTTCAACAAAGCAATCCTTACCTGTTGTAAATTGGGCTTTGTTGGAATAACTGATTTCAGAGGCAAGCTCTTACTAGAGAGGCCTCCTTTCTCAGTGGTGTTTCTCCTCTTGGCTTAGAATACTATCCTAGGACTGGCTGCCAAGACCCTGCAGTTCCTGGAGTGCCAAGGCCACTGTCTGTCACACTGACCTGTATCATCTCATTTCCTTGTAGTCACCAATCTGTATTTCTCTGTTTATTGACTTACACATTGCACCATAAGCATGTTGGGCAGGATCTGTGTGTTTTACGTTTGTACAGTCTGCCTTGCACATGGGGAACCTGCACTGTGATTGGACCGGGGTGAGTAACAAAGCTGTGACTAGCATTCAGTCTGGAGCAGAATGCTTCCTCTCTCTTCCCCCCCCCTCCCCCCCCCCATTCCCCTCCATGGTACTCCTGCTTTTAACACGCACCACCACCACCACCACCACTTCCCCCCTCCCCCCCACCCCTATCCTGTGTAATTAGGGACAGGTCATGGACTTCCATTAACTTTTGTTTATTACCTGTGACAATCAGAGAGAGGAGTGTCCTCATTAAATAGAAGCTGGGGTATATCGGGCTGGGAGTGCTCTCTTCCACACTAAGACTATGTCTACACTCGCGGCATCTTGTGCAAGAAGTCTTGTGCAAGAAAATGTCCACACTGCCATGTGTGAGCTGTGCTTTTGCACAAGCTGCTCCCATGGCAGTGTGGACGCTCTCTTGCGGAAGAAAGCTCCAACGGCCATTTTAGCCATAGGGCTTTCTTGTGCAAGAAATCCCTGCCGAGCGTCCACACTGCCCTCTTCTGCAAGAGCTCCTGTGCAAGAGGGTTTACACCTGTTAAAAAAGAGCCTAGCTGTTGCGCAATAAGCCCTTTTACCATGCCGTACTTTAAATTTCCTTGCACAAGAGTAGGCGGGCAGTATAGGCGCTCTGCGGCTTCTTGTGCAAGAACGGCCATACTTGCGCAAGAAGCCGCGAGTGTAGACAGCCTCTGGGATTGCCTTCACTGCTGAGTTGACCTGCCTCCCATTTATACAACCACCACCCATAAGTGGGCTTTACTTGTCTGGGGCTATAGGCTAAAACCTATTTTCAGTTGGGATGGTAAGCTGCCAGCTTGAAGTGAGGAGACACACTTCATAGCCTGCCAACACCAGCCCACAACTTCCATATTTCTATGACACAGCCAGAAACAGGTCCTCTTAACAATTCAGTGGGAAAGAATCGTACAGCACTGTAACATAGTGCAGAACGGCATGGGACAGACCCTCAAGGCCTACTGACCTCCTGGGGTAAGAGCAGCACCCATGTGGACATACGTACCTTCATGTGGCCTTGGGAAAAGGATGGTTAATTTCTTCCAAAGCATCAAGTATCCACCTCTGCTGAGCATTCCTGGAGCAATAGTGTACAGTGACAGCATGGTGATTTATCAGCACCTTTACAGGCTAGGGATGTTAAAATGTGTTTACTTGTGTAAAAGCTAGCCAAAAACTCAAAGTAATAGTTAAATGTTTAAGTAAATCAGAAGCAGGAAGCCTGGTAAACAACCAGTGGGGCCCTTGGACAATCAAGATGCTAAAGGAGCACTCAAAGATGATAAAGTCATAGCAAAGAAGCTAAATTAATTCTTTGCTTCAGTCTTCATGGCTGAGGGTACTGGGGAGATTCCCAAACCTGAGCCATTCTTTATCTGAGGAATTGTCCTAGATTGAGATCATTAGAGGTGGTTTTGGAACAAATTGATAAACTTAACAAGTCACTGGGACCAGATGACATTCACCCAAGAATTTTGAAAGCACTCAAATAGGAACTTGCAGTACTATTAACTCTGGTTTGTAATCTATCCTTTAAATCAGCTTGGCTGTGTCTAGACTGGCAAGTTTTTCTGCAAAATCATGTGATTTTGTGGAAAAACTTGCCAGCTATCTACGCTGGCAGCTTGAATTTCTGGAAAAGCACTGATGATCTCATGTAAAATCGTCAGTGCTTTTCCGGAAATACTATGCTGCTCCCGTTTGGGCAAAAGTCTTTTTCCGAAAGACTTTTGCGCAAAAGGGCCAGTGTAAACAGCACAGTAGTGTTTTCTGCAAAAAAGCCCCGATCACGAAAATGGCGATCGGGGCTTTTTTGCGGAAAAGCGTCCATGGCCAATCTAGACGCGCTTTTCCGAAAATGCTTTTAATGGAAAATTTTTCCGTTAAAAGCATTTTCGGAAAATCATGCCAGTGTAGACATAGTCCTCCTGTACCTAATGACTGGAAGATAGCTAACATGATGCCAATATTTAAAAACGGCTCTAGAGATGATACTGGCCATTTCAGATTGGGAAGTCTAATGTCAGTACTGGGCAAATTAGTTGAAACTATAGTAAATAAAATTGTCAGACACATGGATGAATATAATTTGTTGGGGGAAAGCCAACATGGTTTCTGTAAAGAGAAATCATGCCTTATCTACTTAGAGGGGTCAACAAATGTGTGGACAGGGGGGATCCAGTGGATATAGTATACTTAGAGTTCCAGAAAACCTTTGACAAGGTCCCTCACCAAAGGCTCTTAAATAAGTTGTCATGGGATAAGAGGGAAGGTCCTTTTGTGGATTGATAACTGGTTAAAAGACAGGACACAAAAGGGTAGGAATAAATGGTAAGTTTTCCAAATAACTAGTGGGGTGCCTCAAGGGTCTGTCCTGCAGCCCATCCTATTCAAATTATTTGTAAATGATCTAGAGAGAGTGGTAAACAGTGAGGTGGCAAAATTTACTTAGTGCACAGTCAACCTGTGGAATGCCTTGCCAGAGGATGTGTTAAAGACTAGGACTTTAAAAGTTAAAAAGAGAGAGAGAGACATTAATGGATCTAACTTCCATGAATCTATTAGCCAGGATGGGTAGGAATGGTGTCCCTAGCCTCTTTCTTTGCAGGTGGATGACAGGGGAGGGATCATATGAGGATTGCCTGTTGTGATCCCTCCCTCTGAGGCATCTGGTATTGGCCACTGTCAGCAGAAAGGATACTGGGCTAGATGGATCGTTGATCTGACCCAGTACGGCTGTTCTTATGTGGAAACTTGTATCTGCTGAAATTTTCAGCTGATGTGCGGCGCGTGTACAGCCAGGAGCCAGTGCTCAGCAGGAGCTGGCTTTAATGCTTTAATGCCAGCTCCCTGCAAGCACCAGCTCCTGCCCTCCCTTGCTGCCTCTGTATCAGGTGGGGAGGGGTGTTTCAGTCAGCTGAGCAGGGGCCACAATGCACAGGGAATGGTTACTTACCTGTAACTGTTGTTGTTTGAGATGTGTTGCTCATGTCCATTCGAATTAGGTGTGTGCACCATGTGCACTGTGTCTTCCAGAGCATTTTCCCTAGCGGTACCTGTAGTGACAGCAGGGTGCTCCCTGGAGTGGCGCCACCATGGCGGGGCATGAATACCCCTGTTGGCGCTCCCCCACCTCAGTTCCTTCTTGTCGGACTCTCCGACGAAGGGAAGGTAGGGGGAGAATCGAATGGACATGAGCAACACATCTCGAAGAACAACAGTTACAGGTAAGTAACTGTTCTTTTCTTCTTCGAGTGGTTGCTCATGTCCATTCAAATTAGATGACTTCCAAGCCAGCCCCACTTCAAGGAGGAGGGGTCGGAGCACTCAGAAAGAGAAGTCCACGAAAGTTGAACAATCCAAACAAATTTATTTAACTAAGCAAACAGAAAAAACTGTAGAAAAGTGCAATGTGGTACAGAAAAAAACAAACATATTTACAATACAGAACTGAGGACTGCAGAGCCCAGTCCTGCGTCCTCCTTGGCTTGCTGTGCCAGCGCATAATGTGGGAGTTATGTAAAGGTATGGATCGACGATCATGTGGCCGCCCTGCAGATTTCAGTGATTGGAACCTGCACCCCAAAAGCTACACAGGACACCTGTGCCCTGGTGGCATATGCTGTAACCTGGGGCAGGACCTTCCCGGCCAGGGCATAACACTCTCTGATACACTCTGAGACCCAATTGGACAACCTCTGGGTCGATATGGGGAGCCCTTTCTTGCTGTCGCTGACAGAATGAATAAACAATTGTGTGGACTTGCGAAAGGGTTTAGTCCTATCAATATAAAAAGCTAGCGCATGTCTAGCATCCAGGGAATGGAGCACTTGCTCATTAGGGGAGGCATGGGGCTGTGGAAAGAAAACCGGGAGGTACATTTCTTGGGACAAATGGAATGGTGACACCACCTTGGGAGAAAGGCCGGATGAGGGCGGAGCCTCACATTGTCAGAAAACACTAGGTAGGGCGGGTTTACAGTTAATGCCCTCAGCTCGGAGACCCTGCGAGCTGATGTAATGGCCACAATGAACGCAACCTTCATAGAGAGGTGCTTCAAAGAGATGTGGCCAGTGGGTCAAAGGGGGGCGACACAAGTCTAGACAACACGAGGTTAAGGTCCCAAGGGGGTCTAACCGAAGGGTACAACTTATCCAAACCCTTAATGAACCTTTTGACCACAGGGTCAGAAAACAGAGAGACTCCAGCCAAACCAACATGGAAGGCAGAGAGAGATGCCACATGGACTTTGATAGAGGAGGCAGAGAGGCCACCAGACCTAAGCTCAAAAAGGTAGTCCAGAATGGACAAGATGGGTGCACTCCCCTTCCGGACATCCAAGACAAGAACCGCCGCCACTTGGCTGCATATAACCGCCTTGTAGATGGTTTCCTACTACTTAGGAGCACCATCTGAACCTCCTGGGAATAGTCTGTTTCTGGCTGGGTCAGCCACGGATAAACGTGGCTGTTAGATGGAGAGAGCTGAGATTCGGGTGAACCATGAGGCCCCCGTCCCAAGGCTGGGTCAGGAGATCCCAAACCGGTGGGAGCGTTATAGGATCCTCGATGAGCATATCCACCAGGATAGGGAACCAGAACTGCCTGGGCCACCAAGGGGCTATCAGGATGACCATGGACCTGAAGGTCTTGACCCTGGTCAGAACCCTGGGAATTAGGGGAAACGGAGGGAAAGCATAGAGGATGCCCGCCAGCCACGGCACGGTTATAGCATCCCCCCTGGAGTGTTCCCCCAGCCCCAACAGGGAGCAGTAACTCTAGCACTTGGTGTTGCCTGCCAAGGCAAACAGGTCTACTAGGGGACAACCCCACCTGAGGAAGACCTGACGAAGAGCCAAATCCTTGAGAGACCATTCGTGGGCTCCAAAGGACCTGCTCAGAGCATCGGCCAGCAAGTTTTTGCACCCCGGCAGGTACTCTGCCTGCAAAACTATGTTGTGCGCTACGCACAGGTCCCAGAGGCATAGAGCCTCGTGGCAGAGGAGAGGCGACCGGGCTCTCCCCTGTCTGTAGAGGAAAAACACAGCTGCCGTGTTGTCCAGGCGGACCAGGACAGAGCGGCGAGACAGCTTCGACAGGAAGGTCTCGCAGGCTCTCCTGACTACCCTGAGCTCCCGGCCATTTATGTGCAGAGCCCACTCTACAGGGGACCACAAACCCTGGGTTCTGTGACACCCCAGATGTGCTCCCCAACCTAAGTCGGAAGCATCTATGACCAGTGTAAGCGACAGAGGAGGTGCAGTGAACGGAACCCCGCTGCACACCACCGCCTCCTGGGTTCACCATTGTAAGGAGGCTATCACCACCGGAGGCACTGTGAGAACCATGTCCCGGGGACCCCTGGACTGGTTGAATGCCCTTGCCAACCAGGCTTGTAGAGGCCTGAGCCTCATTGGAGCATGGCATACCACATACGTACATGCCGCCATGTGTCCCAGTAGCCTCGAGCAGACTCGGATGGTTGTGATGGGGTACTGGGTTAACTTGGAGACCACTATGGACAGAAACCTGGTTCTGGGGAGAAGTGCTCTCACCAGCCTGGCATCCAGGAGGGCACCTATGAATTTGAGGTGCTGAAAGGGAATCAACGATGACTTTTCCTCATTTAGCATGAGTCCTAGCCTTACGAAGAGGGCCCTTGTGAGGGAAACATGGGCCTTCACTTGGTTGTAGGAAAGACCACAAATCAGCCAGTCATCTTTGTACAGAAAGACGTGTACCCCTTTTTAGTGGAGGAACGCCACTACGACCGCCATGCATTTTGTAAAAACCTTTGGTGCTGTTGAAAGGCCGAATGGGAGCACTGTAAATTGAAAGTGGCATCGGGAAACAATAAAAAGGAGAAACCTCCTGTGGCTGGGTCTTATTGCCACATGGAAGTAAGCATCCTTGAGATCGAGAGTTGCGTACCAGTCTCCTAACTTCAAAACCGGGATAACAGAGGCCAGGGTTACCATTCTAAACTTGGATTTCACCACCGTCTTCTTGAGGTCCCTGAGATCTAAGATGGGATGAACCCCACCCTTGGGTTTTGGGACAACGAAATACCGGGAGTAAAACCCCTTGCCCTTCAGATGTGAAGGGACCCTCTCCACGGCTCCCTTTTCAAGGAGCGCTAACACCTCCTGACGGAGGATGCCTTTGTGAGAGGTGTCCCTGAAAAGGGACAGGGCGGGTGGGTTGGAAGGGAGTGAGACCAGGAAGGGGATGGTATAGCCATTTCTGACTATTTTTAGAACCCAGGCGTTGGTGATTTCTGCCCAGGCGTGGGCAAACCAGGATAACCTGGCCCCAAATGGGGGGCTAGGGTGGGAGGCTGGTGCGCGACTCTCTAGCAGCCCATCAAAAATGGTGCTTGGGCTGCTGGGAGGAGCCTTGACCAACCCCACAGGGGTTGTCCCCTCTTGGGCAACGTTGACAACACCTTGCGGACGAGGGGCCCGCAGCCGCCCCCGCACTCCCACTGGGGGCATGAGGACGGCGTCTCCAGTAATCCTCACGGGGGACCTGGGACTGCGTTCTCCCCTGCTGTCTGTAGGGCAGCTGATGACGCTGAGGGACCGGCGTGTGAATCCCCAAGAACCGGAGAGTAGATCTCGTGTCCTTAAGCATATGGAGCCTGGAGTCCGTGTGCTCCGAAAACAACGCTTTGCCATCAAAAGACAGGTCCTGGATCGTGGTTTGGACATGCGGAGATATTCCAGACACCTGCAGCCAGGCACCAAGGCGCATAACTACACCTGACGCCATGGTGCAGGCAGCAGAGTCAACAGTGTCCAGGGAAGCCTGAAGGGCCATGCGGGCGATGGTTCTGCCCTCCAAAGTCATGGCCACAAACTCCTGACGGGCCTCGGCAGGGAGCTTATCCTTAAACTTATCCACCGCCTGCCATGTATTATAAGCATATCGACTCAGCATCGCTTGCTGGTTAGCAATGCGGAGTTGCACCCCCCAGTAGCATACACCTTACGGCCCATCAGGTCAAGGCGTTTGGGCTCCCTAGCCTTCAGGGATGGCCCCAGCTGGGGAAGCCTCTCCTTTTGAGCCGCAGCCTGAACGACCAAGGACCCCGGAACAGGTTGGGAGTACAAGTGTTCGTGCCCTGACTGGGGAACATAATAGCGCCTCTCGACTCCCTTTAAGGTAGGAGCCAAGGTCGCCGGTGTCTGCCATAGGGTATTAGTAATCTTGGCCACGGTTTTATTAAGTGGCAAAGCCAAGCGGGCGGGGGGCATCGTCAGAGAGGATATCAATCATGGGGTCCGTGTCCTCCATTACTGGCTCCACTGTGACACCCAGATTGGAGGCCAGACGCCTAAGTAGATCCTGATGCACTCGAGCATCCATAGTAGGCAATGCCGGTGCGGGATTCACCAAGGCTTCATCAGGAGATGAAGATGATAATGACTTCTGGATCGGTACCAGATCTAGCGCAGGGCCCGGTTGAGGAGACGGCTGGGCAGGCAGCACCCTTTGCGGAAGCAGCTCCGGCACCGAGGCTTGTGGCCCAGCAGCAGCATCTGTACTAACCGACCTCTGGGGGGAAGGAAGGGGTTGTGACAGCGATGCCTACAGTTGCGCTTGGTGCCCCGAGACACCGGACACCACAGAGGACGGCACAGGCCCCTGCCACTGGTGGTAAGCCCATGGTGTCCAGAAGGGCCATTGTGGTTGAGGTGGCCAAGTCTGATGCACATGCAAATGATCATGCCGGTGCTGGGAACAGGATCTATGACTCGAGGAAGCTCCCGAGGACTCCGACCTGAATGAGGCCGCATCAGTATCCGACGAGTAGTCAGATTCATGCCAGGGAGGTGCAGATGACAAATGCCTTGCCACCAAGGGGGGGGCAAACCTGGCCATAGACTCGGGTTTGCCCACGTGTGTGCGATGAGGGCGTGCGGGAAGACAAGTCCTGGTGCTGGGAGGAGAGCCGGTTGCGGCACCGGTAGGACAGGTCCCAGTGCTGGGAGTGGAGCCGGTGCCGGGAAGACAGGTCCCAGTGCTGGTTGTGGTGCCGGCACGGTGCATGGCTGTGCTGTCGAAGTCGGTATCGGTTGCGAGACAAACCTCGAAGAGACTGATGTTACTAGTGATGGCGGCACTGGCATGGCCCACGCGGTTGGTGCCGGTGCCTGTAATGGTGCCGAAACCTGCGGTGTAGGCCCGACTTGGACTACCGGCTCAGAGACCTACCACGGGACGTTCTTGATCTCTTTGGTGCCGGGGAGTGAGAACTGTGCTCAGCCCTTGGTACCGATGCCCGTTCTCGAGATGGTGCACTGCGCACCGCAGAGTGTCCAGTCGGTGCTGGCTGTAAAGCTGCCTCCATGAGGAGAAGCTTTAAACAAGAGTCTCTCTCCCTCTCCCTCTTAGTGCACGGTTTAAACAACTTGCAGATCTTACAGGCGTCTGTAAAGTGGCCCTCACCCAGACACTTCAGACAACTATTGTGAGAGTCTCCTTTGGGCATTAACTTCGCGCAGATAGCGCACGCCTTAAAGCCTTGCGGCCCTGGTATCCTCACCCCTGAAGGGGGAGAAGAAAAAGCAAAGAGACACTAACTATCTAACTAATTGAACTATTTACAACACTAAGAGAAACGGGAACCATTAACTGCTCTAACAGACTATCACGGGCGGTAAGAAGGAACTGAGGTGGGGGAGCTCCAGCAGGGGTACTTATGCCCCACCATGGTGGCGCCACTCCAGGGGGCGCCCTACCAGCGCTACGGGTATCGCTAGGGAAAACGCTCTGGAAGATGCGGTGCATGTGGTGCGCACACCTAATTCGAATGGACATAAGCAACCACTTGAAGAAGAACTGGATTTAAAGACCACTCCCCATGTGTACCTCCCTCCCCCGTGCTGCTGTCTCTGTGGGGCAGGTGGCTCGCGGAGCCAGCACACACAAGCCCATGAGTACCAGGTACCAGCTCCCACACATCCCCTTGCCTCTGATACAGAGATAGCGGGAGGCGGGGGGGAGGTGGTGCATGGAATCGTTAAGATTAACCGATAAACCCAGGCTTATCAGTTAATTATGTAAACGGCTGTACGCTAACCCCGTAATTACATGCAGCTGTACATCTGAGTCTTGGAACATAATTTCTCATTATTACCGCCTATGCCAAATTTCAAGACATCAGGTTGCAGCTGCTAACAGTCCGACCTGGAATGGTAGGTCCTACATCCCCAGGAATAAATACACATGCATAATTCCTGTAGTCATTTAGAGAGAGGATGTGGGAACAAATGGGGAGAGATTAGTGCTCTGCATAAGGGGCTGGAAGGAAAGGAAGCCTCCGGCTAGTTAATGTTCACAGGATGCTCTAAGGATTTAAAGTGCTGTTTGAATACTAAGTATATATTATTATCCTGAAGGATTTTGTGGTATGCGATTGTTTATTTTGTGATGCCTTCCTATAAAAGATAAATAACAGGGAGCAATTGCTCAGCTCATGAGAACCACATTTAATCTTTGCAAAACTACAATTGCCCAGAACTTTATTTTTAAGTCCTCCCATAAAATATGGATGACTTTGTATCACATAATTTATTTCAAGGAAACACAAATGAAGATTATCTCAGTGATAAATCATTGCTGCCACTATAGTGCTGAAAATATTAAACGTTGGGCCTGGAAAGCAAAAAACAAAACACTACCTCTCAGCACATTTATGACTGTAACAATCAGAGAGGGCAGAAGCAGATTAATGATGTTTAGAAACAACATTCTGCTCCTCTGGTTTCTATGGAAAATACAGAAGTTGGCGAATGTGTTCTCAGTCACAGTTTCTAGCTACTTGCAGTCTTCAGCTTCAAATCTCACTGTATGTGAATTAGTCCTAAATTACAAAATGTATATAAAACCTATCTTGTTCATTCTCTAGGGAGAAGGAAAGAATGACTTAGTCTTGTTCTTCATAGCTAATAAAAAAGGAATAAATATGCCCATCTGCAAATCTTTTTGATGATGATTAGAGCTGTGAATATCCTTGAGCAGATCTGTGATTTGGCTCCTCCTAGCAGTACTTTGAGATGGAGGGCATCTGATTAGTCAGTTTTTTCACTGTTAATGCCACTGTTACAGCAAGCAGTGTAGTTAAAAAACATTGCACGTGTTTCCTGGATTCAAGGACCTGCTCCCACTTCCATTGAAGTAAATAGCACAATTCCCACTAAATTCACAGAGAGGAAGATTGGGCTTCCAAGCGCTCAGCATTGCTGGTGGGTTTGGTCTGAGCCAATGCAGCTGCACATTCATGCAGCTGTTTTGTTTCCTTTTAAATGCTGAAATCAATGAGTGAAACATTTGCTCTGTTGCTGGGCAGTCCCTTGCAATAAGTCTGCATAATCTGCATGATAATACATTGCCTTACCATAGTAACCTGCAACCACTGCATGCTGGGGCAACAGAAAATGGTTCAGCAAAATTCACAGTACAAGTGGGATGGTGGCAAATTGCTCATTCCCCTTTTATTCTTCTGCAGGATTTTTTGAAAAGCTTTGAGTCTCAGGAGCTAAGCATTTTTTCCCCTTCCTCCCCACTGTGAGAGAACTTTTTCTTCCAGAGCAAGTTGGAAGGCTATAATACTGTAATGAACAGTGTGTTGACTAGTGCAGGCTCTTTCCTTTCATCAGCAGGATTTATTAAAGACATCAATCAGCCCAGGTCAAGTAACTGGAGTTATATACATATAAAAGGTTAATGCAGTAAAAGGCAGTGCCACACATACCAGAGACAACTGTAAATAGTCTGACTAATACAGAATTATTAGGGGATAGCTAGCTAAATGAGTACTATTCAGTATTTAGGACAAATGGAAGTGAAGCATGCCTTGTTACATCTACCCATCAGCCTGAGATATAGTGTGGCAACTAATTACTGCTGGCTTTGCCTGGAGGGAGTGTCATACTTACATTAAAAAAAGTTTCCTGCATTTTCTAGCAAATATCTTTGGAGTGGTTTTATGGGCTAATATTTTATTCTCTTTGATGCTGCTTACTTACAACTCTTGTCTGGGTAAGAGTTCTCATTCTTCAGACGGAAGAAAGGGCTTCCAAGCAGGGTGGTTGGAGACAGGCCTCTTTTATGGTTCCTGCAGATTCTCATAATGAAGATTAGTAATTTGCATAGATCCCTTAACACCAGGTTACTAAGGCTAATATCCTATGTGGGAAAAACCATCACCTGATCTGCAGTGGTGGGATGTATAATAGCCATAAAAAAAGTTCAGGTTAACTGAATAGTTAGATGGTTCCAGAGAATGAGTTCCAGTTTGGCTGATATTGGTAAGCTGAGATTTGGATAAGCATTCCCAAATTTTGAGGGAAGTGTGGGAAACCACAAAGACTTTAAGCAAGTGAGTCTATTAAAGATAGACACCTGGGTTATAGCCAGCATTTCGGTATGCGGAATTCAGACACGAGGAAACCTGACTCTTGGGCACAATGCTTTGTCCAAAACAAAATTCCACTCCCATCCTTGCTCCCCTTTGTGAAACAGCCTAAACAAACTAAGACTGAAAATTGTGAACCTTTTAGACATTGCAGTTATAATACTTAGCACTAAATATAGCATATTTCATTCAGAGAGCTCAAAACACATTGCAAAAGAAGGTAAGTCTGGTTCCCTCTCATTTACAGATGGGAAGGGGGCAAACAGGGCAAAAAGATTAGCACAAGCAGAGCCAGGAATAGCAGGTGCCTGCTTTTAAGCTTTCCCTCACTGTTTTTATATCAGTGCAGCTCCTCTCCTTTAATTGGTATAACTCCTGATTTATACGTGTGAGACCAGACTCAGGCTTTGGCTCTCCGGGCTTTCAGGCCAGTGCCTAAACCTTGCCTCCCAAACAATACTTTTGCACTATGTCTACACTGCAGTATTCTTGTGCAAGAACTGTTTTGTGCAAGAGTTCTTGTGCAAAAGGTCTTCCACAAGAGCATGTCCACACTGCCATGTGCTTTTGCACAAAAGCGTCCATGGCAGTGTGGACGCTCTCTTGCACAAGAAAGCTCTGATGGCCATTTTAGCCATAGGGGTTTCTTGCGCAAGAAAATCATGTTGCCTATCTTCACTGCCTTCTAGTGGAAGAGCTCTTGTGCAAGAGGACTTATTCCTCATGAGGAGAGGAATAACTCTTCCGGAAGAAGCCAAGGTTTCCGACGCTTTACTGTAAATTTACTTGCGCAAGAACACGCATGCAGTGTAGACACCCGGCAAAAAGCCTGCAGTGTAGATGTAGCCCAGCTGTATTACCTTATTGGCTAATAATAGTGCTTCTGTAATGAGAGTCAACCAAGGCTCTCAAAAGACTTTACAATCATTACCTAATAAAGCTTCCGGGCATCCCTGTGAAGTAGGTAGAATGAATTTAGATGTTACTCTAGCCATGACTATAATGCAACCACTTGGGTTTGGATGCAGCAGTTATTAAGCACCGTGTCCATGAGTAAATATTTGCTGGATTGAATCCTTCGTTCTGAGAGTGCTGCCTTTGAATTTTGCATCCTTAGCCTTGCAGTGTATTTTTCTCTCTCTACTTTCATTTGGCTGGGTGCTAAATGTACACAAATGATAGCTCCATACAAAAACAGTATGTCAATTAGCAAAATACTCGGTTTTGTCTACAGTTAATAAAAAGGGGAAAAATACAAACACAAAATGCTGAAGGATAATAATATCTGTGTCTGTTCAAATTAGCCTGTCTAATTTAGCACAGAATTACTTTTTAATTTTACAACCAGAAGAGTAGCAGGGTACTTATCTGGAAGCACTAAGGGCATCTTACTAAACAGAGGTTAGCCCTAAACTCTGTCATAAGCACAGGAGGTTGTCTTTTTTAAATTTATTATGCAACTGTGCAAAGATTGTGACATGCTTCCCAGAAATTAATCCTGTTACCCCCTTTTAAGTAAATTGGTTATTTTGCCTCTCCATTATTAGCTCAGTTTCACACTTTTTTCTGTAGAATGGGCTGTGTCTGAGTCTGAGTTTCCAATGCTAACAGACCCTTAAAAAAACTGTTACCTGTGTATGTACTGGTTACCTGTGTATGTAAAGGGAAACTCCTACTGATATTCCCGGGAACCTCCAAGGTCAGGTCCTTAATAGATTTTAGTTCCCTGCAAAGGAGTTTTTTGTTAAAACGGTTTTTGGGGCGGCAGAGTGACTACCAAAAAGCCACTGCACTAGGATTTAGAGGACTTGGGTTTCATTCCCAGCTCTGTCATTGGATGGCTGATTGACCTTAGGCAAGTCTTCATTTTCCTTGTCTGTTTCTCCTCCTGCAAAATGGGGATAACCACACTGCTCATCTTTGTAGGGAACTGTGAGATCTCTGGATGAAAAGTGCTATGTAAGAGCTTGGTTCTACTATTACGTAGTTGCGTGTCTGAATGCATTAAATAGTCCTTTGATGTTTGTCAGGCAAACATAGATGAAGTTGTGTAAGGGGGCAACACACCCAGAAATGGGAGATGCCATGAGAGGCATGAAATGTTCTCCTTATGCCCCTGCGTGGGCTACCCATGTTACCGGTCAGACTATGGGCAAGTGCAGTCACTGTCGCACGCTCCCCTTCTAAGTGGGCTTGCAGTGGCTAAGAGAGGACTGAGCCATAGCCTCGCTCTCCAGAACACTAGCCAGGATCACTACACTGCTGTGGTGAGGGGAATTAGATGCAGTAGGAAGATGGCAGGCTCAGTTAACTTCCTCCATAGAGTAACAGGAGCCAGGGATAAAACCGAGTCTCAATTTGGAGCAAGCTCTTTCAGCTACCCTTATTCAGGGTTAACTGCACAGTGCCTGTCTAACCCACTAATCTTGTCCGTACATATACTGCTCTGAGGAAAGTCACAAATCAGGTCACTTAAAACAGAAATTGGGAGCCTTGGCTGTGGTATATTTGAGCTACTTCAGTGGTTAGTATTGTCACCTCTTGACTGATACGATATCTTTTGAAATTGTTTAAATTTATAAATATGACCCAGTAAAACCCCAAGGGTATGTCTACACTACAATGTTAGTTCGAACTAATGGGCGTTAGTTCGAACTAACATTCATAGCTGCTACACTAGCGCTCCGCTAGTTCGAATTTGAATCAAACTAGCGGAGCGCTTAGTTCGAACTAGGTAAACCTCATTTTACGAGGATTAAGCCTAGTTCGAACTAGCTAGTTCGAATTAAGGGGTGTGTAGCCCCTTAATTCGAACTAGTGGGAGGCTAGCACTCCCCAGGTTTCCCTGGTGGCCACTCTGGCCAACACCAGGGAAACTCTATGCCCCCGTCCCGTCCCCGGACCCCTTAAAGGGGCACGGGCTGGCTACGGTGCCCGTGCCAGGTGCAAGCCTGCCAGCACCCAGCCAGCAGACCCTGCACCTGGCACGGCACAGAGCCACCCACCCGATGTCCCCCAGCCCACCCCCTCTTCCCGGGACCAGGCTGGCGGCTCCCGGGAGCTTGCCCTGGACCGCAAGAGGCAGGCACCTTCCTGGGCTAGTGCGGACATCGTGGACCTCGTCCACGATCTCCGCACTAGGCACAGGAAAGTGGCCATCTAGGGCAGGAGAGCTGCCAGCCTGGCCACCCAGGAGCAGGTGTGCATGAAAATCAAGGGGGTCCACAGAGACCGCCGACCCTGAGCCCTGAGCTTACAATGGCCGTCCTGGGTCAGACCAAAGGTCCATCTAGCCCAGTAGCCTGTCTGCTGACAGCGGCCAACCCTAGGGACCCTGGAGGGGATGGACCGAAGACAGTGACCAAGCCATTTGTCTCGTGCCATCCCTCTCCAGCCTTCCACAAACTTTGGGCAGGGACACCACTCCTACCCCCTGGCTAATACCACTCCATGGACCCAACCTCCATGACTTGATCTCACTTCCCTTTAAACTCTGTTCTAGTTGTAGCCTTCACAGCCTCCTGCAGCAAGGAGTTCCACAGGTTAACTATTTGCTTTGTGAAGAACAGCTTTCTCTTACTAGTTTGAAGCCTATTACCCATTCCTTTCCTTTGGTGTCCTCTAGTCCTTCTTTATGGGAACTCATGAAGAACTTTTCTGAATGCACCCTCTCCATCCAACCCCTGCTTTTAGAGACCTCTATCCTGTCCCCCCTCCGTCTCCTCTTTTCTAAGCTGAACAGTCCCAGTCTCTGTAGCCTCTCTTCATCTGGGACCTGTTCCCAACCCCTGATCATGTTAGTTGCCCTCCCCTCTCCCAGACTTTCTCTTCCCCTCTCCCACCTCCTTTTCCCAGTCTCCCCCAGTTTTGTTCAATAAAGATAGAGTCAGTGTTGGAAGAAACGTTATCTTTATTTTGTACATCAATAAGAAGGGGGGGTAGGGAAGGGTAAGTGGAAGGAGGTGAGGGAGGAATGGGGTACGAGCCCCCGATGGGGAGGACTGGGCTGGCTCTGCGGGCTTCTGGGGGTGGAAGCTCTCCTGCAGCCCCCCAATTGCCCCCTCTCCCCAGATGGCAGCCTGCGGCAAGTGCAGCCGGGCTGATGGCCGAGTGCTGTGATGTGCCCAGTGTGGGTACTCCGGGCACTCCAAGCCAGGACTGGTTTTCAAGTGGGGCACCCCTTAGAACTGTCTGTCCGGGGTGGGGGTCGGGTCCCTTTAAGCGCAGCCCTCGGCTAGCCTGAGACAGCATCTCCACGCTCTAAGTCCTCCTCTGATGACCTGCCAGCACTGCTTCCGGCCATCCTTAAGCCCTGTTCAGAGTCCACTCAATGTGGACTTGCTAGTTCGAATTAGCAAAACGCTAATTCGAACTAGTTTGTTAGTCTGGATCCGTTAGTTCGAATTAGCTTAGTTCGAATTAACTAATTCGAACTAAGTTAGTTCGAATTAGCGCTGTAGTGTAGACATACCCCCAGTTAATAGCCTTATACAGATAGTTCCTCTCAGAGCCTATGCAGAGCCTGTGGCTGCTTCAGGTCTCTATAGAAATGTGCAGCTTATCTGTCCTCCATCTCTAGCCAACAGCAATCACACACCAACTGCAGCTGTGCGATACACGTCTGAGGGTCACAAGCGTGTACCAATGATTCTATTTCAGACCAAAATGATTTGGTTGCCCTTCAACCCTGCTTCTGAGCTAATCCACAGATCAGCTAATAGGGCTGATTACAACGTGTGAAGCATTCATCCCTTGCAGCAGCCGAGAGCACTTCAATGAAACAATATTACTTGAGCAACACGCTCACGTCTTTCTGCAGGGTTGTTTTGGACTTAAGGAGCAGTTAGAATTTTTTTTTCTTCTCCCTACCCAAACTGAACAAGTTCTAGCTATTTCTGGTCTGCAAGTGATTGTGCTCAAAAGTGTCCTACTGCAGATAGTGAGACTATCTAAAAATAAAACAGATGTATGTGTCCAGAACGATGCACAACCCTTGGATATAGAGAAGTGGAGTGCTGTTTATGTAAACAAGAGTTTGACTGGATAAGTACCTCTCTCTTTCTGGGAAAACAAAAACATACCTTTCATTCTCTGGAACTACATGCAGTTGCTCAAATGTCTATTATTCATGCCATTTAGGCATCATTTTCAAAGAGTTGCATGAGGGGATCCTACTCTTAAGTGTAGGCAAGTATTAAAGAATACTTAAAATAAGAATAGGTCTAAGTCTTCAGACCCAATTATGTAAACTAAGTAATTATTCTTTGCATGTGCATAACACTTGTTAATTTGCGGGTCTGAGATTGCTTAAGCATATGCTTAATTCTAAGCATATGAGCCAGTCCAATTGAAGACAATTCTTTGCACTGAAATCAGACTTAAAGATTTAGAATATTATCCCAGTTTTATACATGGGGAAAACAGGCATTGGAGAGGAGACTGTGACTTGCTCAGGTTGCACTCTAAGCTTTGCTTTAACCACTAGCCATGGTGTCTGCAGTGCAGAGTCTAACTGTGCAAACCTCTAATACCAAGGGGTTTCACAGCAGAAATCCTGCTTTAAAATACTATTGTCTTCATTAAGGTGGAGAGAGAACAAAGGTCCTGTTGGTGTTTTTCTTGGGTCTTACAGATCCTAAGGTTATTCCTGCCTGCCACTTTTCTTCTATCTGCTGTAGAACAGCTCCTAACCTTCATTGGGCTGTGTGTGAAGTGTCAAATACAAGGTCTAATACTGCTCTCCTTACCTATGGTTGAAACAAAATACAGGACTATTGGTAGCACTTTAAAGACTAACAAGATGGTTTATTAGGTGATGAGCTTTCATGGGCCAGACCCACTTCCTCAGATCAAATAGTGGAAGAAAATTGTCACAACCATATACCAAAGGATACAATTTAAAAAAATGAACACGGAACAGAAGGGGGGTGGGGGGGGGGAGGTAAATGTCTGTGAGCTAATGATATTAGAGGTGATAATTGGGGAAGCTATCTTTGTAATGGGTAAGGTAATTAGATTCCTTATTCAGACTCAGGCATAAAGTGTCAAATTTAAGCATGAATAACAGTTCAGAGGATTCTCTTTCAAGTGCAGTCTTAAAAGGCTTTTGAAGCAGGATGCAGGTAATTAAGTCGTTGAGACAGTGTCCTTTCTGGTTGAAATGGCAAGAAACTGTTTTTGCTTTGTGATCCTGTCTAATATCTGTTTTGTGGGCATTGATCCTTTGGCGAAGTGTCTGAGACATTTGTCCAATGTACATAGCAGACGGACACTTTCGGCACATGATGGCAGAAATTATATTTCTGAATGTGCAGGAATATGTGTTCTTGATCTTATAACTCACTTGGTTAGGTCCAATAATAGTATCAGCAGAGTGAATATGTGAACAAAGCTGGCTACGGGGTTTGTTGCGAGGGAAGGTACCAGGGTTGGTATTAGTGTGGTACTCTCCCAGATCCTGTACCCACTGCTACAACCCTCTCCCAGGACAAAACTCACCCCTTATTCCCTCCCAGGACCAGCACCCTAACCCCTTGTCCACGGTCACAACCTCCTACTGCACCTAAATTCCCTCTCAGACCCCACACCCTCTCCTGTACTCCAATCCCCTACCCCAAGCTCCCCTCTGCATCCAACCTCCATTCCAAACCCCGCACTCCTCCATAGAGAAGTGCAGCCCTTGACCACTTTCCAAAATGTTGGTGTGGCCTCTGATCAAAAATGATTGCCCACCCCTGCTCTCCCAGTATTTAATGTTCATAGACACAAGTCACAAACCCCATTTATCATGCAGAGTCCAGAGTTCCATCTCAGTATTTCCCTTTTAATCCTTCTCATTCATGGTCTAAAGTATTAACTCTCTGGAGGAAAAAAAATGTTGTTTAAGGAGATTGGGAGCAAAGCTACTTTCCTGAATTATATTTTTATAACTAGCTAGTAATTTTTTTCATGGCCAGATATTACAGCCTATCAGAGGATGGCTAGCTTGTTAAAGTGCTTCAGGCCCAGCCTCACCTGTGATGGACCATCTAGTAGTTCCTCCACACTCCACCTGAGACTGATCAGTTGCATATCACATGATTATAAAAGTTAGCAGGGTGGCTCAGCTGAATGCAGAGTGCTGGTTCTAGTCTTATACTAGGGTGGATTGACACTTCAGCAATCTAGCCACTGGCCGTCAATTTATCGTGTCTGCTGTAGAAGCTATACATCAACCTCTGAGAGCTCTCCACTTGATGCTGGTACTCCACCATGATGAGAAGAGTAGGCCATGTCAATGGGAGAGCTGCACCCACCGACCTTAGGGCTTGCCAGGCACTTCAGCTACACTATTTGTGTAGCTGAAGTAGATCAACCGTGCAGGTAAATGTAGACAAGGCTTTGGTAAGGAGGTTTCTATAGAAGACCCTGAGATAGTATATGATGAAGGTATGCATGGTACATCTAACTTTATAGTAAGGCATTTGATAAAGTCTTGCATGACCTTCTCATTAACAAACTAGGAAAATGCAACCTACATGGAGCTACTATAAGGTGGGTGCATAACTGGTGGGATAACCATTTCCGGAGAGTTCATGGTCATGCTGAAAGGGCATAATGAGTGGGGTTCCACGGGGTCCAGTTCTAGGTCCAGTTCCATTCACTATTCCAATCAATGATTTAGATAATGACATAGAGTTATAACATTTGTGGATGATACAAAGGTGGGAGGGGTTGCAAGTGCTTTGGAGGAGAAGGTGAAAATTCAAAATGTTCTGGACAAAGTGGAGAAACTGAGGTAAATAGGATGAAATTCAACAAGAACAAAAGCAAAATACTCTGCTTAGGAAGGAACAATCAGTTGTGCACACACAAAATGGGAAATTAATGGTGAGGAAGGAGTGCTGTGGAGCGGGATCTGGGGGTCATAGTGGGCCAAAATCTAAATATGAGTCAACAGTGTGACACTGTTTGGGGGAGGGGAGGACAAGCAAACATTTTGGGGCGCATTAGCAGCAGTGTTGTAAGAAAGAAATGATAAGTAATTCTTCTCTACTCTGCGCTGATTAGGCCTCAATTGGAGTATTGTGTCCAGCTCTGGGCACCACATTTCAGGAAAAACATGGACAAATGGGAAAAGTCACAAGAAGTGCAACAAAAATGATTAAAGGTCTAAAAAACATGAGCTATGAGAGAAGACTGAAAGAATTGGGATTGTTTATTCTGGAAACAAAGAAGACCGAGAAGAGAGATGATAAGAGTGATCTTCCTTCAACTTCCTTCTGTGTAGACAGCACCAAAAGCCGAATTAATCTATTTCAACGTCAGCTACGCA
This sequence comes from Pelodiscus sinensis, assembly GCF_052426305.1. Lineage (NCBI taxonomy): Eukaryota > Metazoa > Chordata > Testudines > Trionychidae > Pelodiscus > Pelodiscus sinensis. Next base: position 112,411,039 of record NC_143056.1, on the reverse strand, counting down.
ATTGATGTAGCTGAAGTTGCGTAGTTTAATTTGACTTTTTCCCTGCTGTGTAGATGTGCCCCCGCTGTGAAACCAGTGCCACTACTGCCAGCAGTAGTGCAGAAGCAAGGATTGCAGCATTGCAAATTCCCTGCCATCCCCTCCCCCAAATTTAAATTCTATGACAATGAAATTGACAAAAATGGACCACAGATTTGTTAGGGCCCTAATCATAAGAACTGGCAATGCTGAATCAGAGTCTAAGCCAAAAGCAGGCCTATAGTTCTAAAGTCTATGAAATTGTTCTACAGAACATCTGTTTTACAGGCAGTATTGCTGCTTGAATTAATCTTATTGCCAACCTTTTTAACCTAATGCTGAAACAGATGCAACTCCCTGAATTAAATCAGTATAAAAGGTTGTCTGGAGTCCAATATATGTGATATTAATGGCTCTGTATGAGTGTAAGTATTGTCATCCCAAATGTACTATTCATTTTACTAAATCCTTCCCTACACAGTAATTAATCTTAAGATGATGTTCTGATTTATCAGGAATTGTGATAATGGTGGTATAGCAACAAGATCTAAAATGAAAAGAGACTATGTGTAAAGAAGAGAGTGATACTAAGGTACCACAAATATCTGTGGACGTTATCAATTCTAGTGCTATTGTGCAGCCAGGGACACTGGACTCAGAAAGAGGATAGGCTGGTTAAAAATCTTAGGCTATGTCTACACTGCAGGCTTCTTGCTCAAGAACTGTTTTGCACAAGAGTTCTTGTGCAAGAGCACATCCACACTGCCATGTGCTTTTGCGCAAGAACATCCATGGCAGTGTGGATGCTCTCTCGCGCAAGAAAGCTCTGATGGCGCAAGAAAGCTCTGTTGGCCGTCCACACTGCCTTCTTGCGCAAGAGGGCTTATTCCTTGTGGGGAGAGGAATAACTCTTGCACAAGAAGCCCTCCATTCCAATGCTTTACTGTAAATTTTTTTTGCGCAAGAACGTGCGTGCAGTGTAGACGCTCTACAAGTTTTTGTGCAAGAACAGTCATTCTTGCTCAAAAAGTCTGCAGTGTAGATGTAGCCTTAGGTTTTATCTACACTATAGATGGGACCAATGCACTGGATGTAGCACAGGGGTGTCAAGCTTGATTTACCTTAGGGCCAGTGCCAGTTCTCAGCTCTTCCTAGCCTGACAGTGGGCACCCCCCTCCGGCAGAGCTCTTGGGGGGAGGAGGATGGGGAGAGACTGACTTCATGAAATCACAGATAAAAATACATTTGGAGATCTTTGGCATGTGGTGTTTGAGGTCTTTGGCCGAACTTGGGTTTGGCTGAACTTTGAAATTATCTCAATTTTCTCCACCAACCTTTCAAGGGTCCTTCCAGCTCTAGGAGATAGGCAATCTCCATTAATTTAATTTATGGGCTGAAGAAGCAGGTCAGCTCAGGTGGCTCCCTGACCAATGCAGTTCACATCACAGTGGAGGCAGCCAGCGTGGCTTCCTGGACCACATGGTGCCCTCTGCAACCAGGAATATGTAGGTGTTGAGGCCTGGGTGCAGCTATGTACGTGGGGGAGTTCCTGCGTGCTACCTGCCCTCCCACTGCCTGGCAGTGGAGTGGGCCTAATTTAAGTAGCTTTTTAAACTATTTCCTGGGACAGATTGGAGAAGTGCTCTGGAGGTCCTTGGCCTATGGACCAGGAGTTTGAGACTTCAGCTTTAACGGGTCTAGTGAAGAACCACAGCTCACTCTCCATTTGACCCCTGTACTCTACCTCTGATGATAAAAGTTTAGTAAGTGAATGGAAGAGTTTCTCTTGTTGAGCCCTCTGTGGTGTAGACCTCATGGTAACTTCACCTAAGGTAGGTCGACTCTAGCTAGGTTATTCACAAAGTTGGAGTTACTACCTTAGGTCAACTTATTGTGGTAGTGTAGACTTAGCGTTAGTTTCTTAATGGCACTGTGAAGCCACCTCACTAGTGCTCGATACAAAGCTCACTGAGGTTAACGGAAAGTCTCCCATTAACTTCAATGGACTCTGCATCAGGCCCTAGTGACCTAACCCTAGAGCAGTGGTCTCTAATCTTTTTAAACACGAGATCACTTTTTTGTATTTAATTGCAATCCAGGATCTACCTCAAACCCAAATACCTTTGCCCCACCTCCTTTGTGCCCCTTCTCCGAGGGCCCACCCCTGCTCATTCCATCCTCCCTCCCTCTCTCTCTTCCTCTCCCCCCCCCATCATCCCTCTCTTTCATCAGGCAGGGGCAGAGTGTTGGGGAACAGGCTCTGGTCTTGGGCTAAGGGATTTGGAGTGTGAGCTGAGCCTGGAGCAGGAGTTGGAGTGTAGGAGGGAGTTCAGGGTACAGGCTCTCTAAGGGTATGTCTACACTACCCCCCTAGTTCGAACTAGGGGGGTAATGTATGCATACCGAACTTGCTAATGAAGCCCAAGATTTGAATTTCCCGGGCTTCATTAGCATAAAGCCGGCGCCGCCATTTTTAAAAGCCGGCTAGTGCGAACCCCGTGCCGCGCGGCTACACGCGGCATGGACTAGATAGTTTGGATTAGGCTTCTAATCTGAACTATCTGTACACCTCGTTCCAAACTACCTAGTCCGTGCTGCGCGGCTACACGCGGCACGGACTAAGTAGTTTGGACTAGGCTTCACAGGGAGTAACGGTAGTTCGGAATAGGAAGCCTAGTCTGAACTACCTAGTCCGTGCCGCGTGTAGCCGCACGGCACGGAGTCCGCACTAGCGGACATTTAAAAATGGCGGCGCCCGGCGAGATGCAAATGAAGCCCGGGAAATTCAAATCCCGGGCTTCATTTGCAACTCCGGTTGCCTACATTACCACCCTAGTTCGAACTAGGGTGGTAGTGTAGACATACCCTCAGGTTTGAATTAGGAGTAGGGAGCAGTTACCTGAGGGGGACTACAGGATCTAGTCACAAAATGACTATTGGAGTGCCCAGATTTTTTCCAACAGAAAATCCCACCAGCATTTGAAAAATAATTGATGAAAACTTTCTGGTAAATTTTGCTGACTGATTTCATTGTTGTCAAAGTCTCAACTTAACCCCAGAAGTCATCTCTACATGTGAAATGCTTCTTTTAGCTGTTACCTTTTCAGGGCCATAGTTTCCAAAGAAACCTCTACATTTGTACTATCCAGCTATGACTTTGCTTGAGCAAATGGCATTTCATGAATACAGTCACTTTAACTTCCCAAAAGGAATAATGTACCATTTCCATGTAGATTCTGATATAATTGGGAATCCAAACTCCTCTCCCCAAAAATGTTGGGTACACAAATGCAGGCACAAAAAAGTAGAGCTCTAGTTGAGATCCATCCAGTCCTTACTATTTAGTGAGACCTTCAGCCAGTCCATTCTTCATTCTTGCCACTGTTCCTATTGTTCTCATTGTTCTTGTTTAATGAGATAATCCACATCTCATTTATTTCACAGATCACTGGGTACCACACACTTTATTAAGGCATTTCTGTGTTCTTCATGTCAATTCAGCTCTTTAGCAGTCCTTCTCTCTCCTATAAAGAAAATAGAGCTGCTAGTGTATTTTACAGTTGACCATTTCTAAGAAGCATTGGCATTTGTCTGTGTGTATATGTGAACAGTGGGGGTTTTTTTTGTTTACATTTTGGTTACATGTGTTAACTGAGTTAATTTAAGTGATTCTCAGAAACAGAAAACCACAGCAGCTTCTCTTCTGCCAAAAAGGTCACCTCTCTTGTGCAAGCAATAATACAACTACTTTGCTTGATGCCAGGAATCCAGGGAAGAGGAACTTCTCTGAGAAGAGTTACCATTCCTTTGAGTATTTTACAAGGAAGCTGGAGAGCCTTGCTGACATCTTGTGCTTGTGTTAGCTGCTTAAACGAAGCACATGAGATCTTTTATAGGGGAAAAGGCAGTACGCCGCATTTCTTGAGAATACAACAATTGCATATGCTTTTCAATCATACACACACACACACAGTCTTGCCAGACGATATCATAGTTACCAGTCCAGAGTCTGTATCAATATAGTGGCCAGCTAGATTGAACACAGGGGGGAGCAGGGCCTTTGTTGGTCGATCAATCCGATGCTTCTGTGGATTTGTTGGCAAGACAAACCCAACATTCCATAGCAAAGCACCCTGCTTTTATAATCTTTTTCTCTGTTGAAATCTATGTATTCTGCTGTGTCATTCTGTGACCGGAAAGTTATCTTTTTGATGTCAGTGTTCCCAAAACACTTTCCAAGGCTCATCCTGTAATCAATCATCTTTCGAGGATGCCTGCTTGCTTCAAGGTTCATCGATCTGCCAATATCCAATCATCCTATGAGTTGGGTTATGCATCGATGGTTATGGATGGCTCCTCTGCAGCCAGGTTGTCTCATCTTCACCCACGCTTGCGACCTCTCCTTTTATGGCCATCTGGTTCTGAGAAATAGCCTTGCACCTTATCTCGACACATTCATACCCCTTTCACACACATAAGTAATGTTACAAAGACTTTCAAGGCTATGCGGCACATCAACATCTGTATTGATTAGACAGAGGTGTCGTAAATCAAGCAATTAAGGCCTCAGCCTTTAACATTCTTGTAGCCTTCATTACCACAGACACAATATGAGATCCTGTCTCTTTATTTACTAAAACTTTAAAACAAGGAACTATAGAAGATATATACTTAACTAAAGGATTTGACTTACTACAATATTAAATATGATTATATCTATTACCTTACATTACTAAACCTAAAATACAAATATAAAAAAGAAGAAATAGCTTTCAATCCTAACACTTGCATAGTATCTTTTGAATCTTCATTGAACCTTGTGCTGTGCACACCTTCCTCAAACATGAATTTAAATAGAACCTGTCCCTCAGTTCTTCCAGGCACTTTAAGTTGTGCTCTTTATGCCAATGTTTTCTCTATTCACCTTGGATTTTGTCAGTGTAATATGCAGGGCTCCATCTGCCCTGCAATTTTGCAGGCATAACATTTACCAGGCTATTTGCCCTGTGCTGAACAATCATGGTCCAAGGACTAAGCTACCATTTAAAAAACCCCAGCATTCATACTTGTAGAGAAAACATGGTATTTACTATTCTACACATATGTTTTATCACCAGGAGCTGCCCTAGATGAGCTGCCGACAACTGGCACCCTAGGTGAAACACATGATCAGCACCCTTGCCTCCAAAGCCCTCAACGGCCCTTTTTCTTGGCACCCTAGGCGACCACCTACATCGTCTGTATTGACGGGCTGCCACTGTTTATCACTGGAATCTGTGGACAAGGTGAAACACTAGTTCTGGGAGGTGTGAATTGCCTAGGATTGCTAACTCTGGAAGTGTAACCATATTGATATTTAAATTGTCGTTCTGAATTTTGCATTGATGATCTATTAGAAACATCCAGTTCAAGTTCTTATCCTGACTTCCCAAACTGTCTACCAGGGCTGTCCAACTGTCTTTCACCAGCAGCCAGGTTTCCCATGACAAAAATCTTAAATGCAGTGTAAAATAAATTAATTGGCACAGACTCTTTCAGGACTGGGTCTATTGTTTTGTATAAAGTAACTGCAATCTAGTTCTAGGCAATTTCCCCCAGGGACCTATTCTTGTAAATTACATCAGTGATTAATGGCATCTGTATGGAAGGAAGGAACAATTCTTTCTCACTTGCAGCTTTATACCAAATCTGTTACCTTTCTTAATTCATTTCTTCCATCAACTGTAGTAGGACACAGGATAAATAAATGCTTCAACTTCCTGTAATTAAAAAAAATCCACTTTTTCAGAATGACCCATTTTTAAAAATAGCTGAAGCTTGTTTATTGGTCTTTTGGGGTTTTTTTTTGTTTTTGTTTTTTGGAGCTTGGCATTAATCAAGAAAAGTCATTAGACCATTATGCAAGTGATTGACTCAGCAAAATTATATCTTATCTTGTCAAAGTGTTAACATTATAATATGATTAAAAGACATTCTTTTGCCTTAAATCTAAGTTAAATTTGCCCCTTTTGAGACATGCAAAACAAAGCTCTAAGGCTATGGCTACACGATCAACTCTGGTTGATGCAAGTTACATTGGTATGCAGCCACTCATATTTACGTATCACTTGGGTACATGTGTACTTATGTCAGTGCTGTGCATACTCACCAAGAGTGCACACTCGGCAATGTAAAGTGTGATGCACAATGAGTAAGTATCTGTTTCCCAATTGCTACTGCCCAAAGCAATGCCTTTTGGGAAACTTATGCACTATGGTGTGGGGTAGGAATGACCTATGGGAGATAGGGTCAAAAAAATTAACACTACCCTTGGGCTACGTCTACATTGGCAAGATTTTGCGCAAATACTTTTAACGCAAGAGTTTTTGTGTTAAAGTATTTGCGCAAGAAAGCATCTACACTGACATGTGCTTTTGCGCAAGAGATGTGCTTGTGTGCAAAAGCATCCTTGCCAGTGTAGATGCTCTCTTGTGCAAGAAAGCTCCGATGGCCATTTTAGCCATCGGGCTTTCTTGCGCAAGAAATTCATGTTGCCTGTCTACACTGGCCTCTTGCGCAAGAACACTTGTGCAAGAGGGCTTATTCCTGAGCAGGAACGTCATAGTTCTTGCACAAGAAGCACTGATTTTTTACATTAGAACGTCAGTGTTCTTGTGCAAGAACTCGCGGACAGTGTAGACAGGTGGCAAGTTTTTGCGCAAAAACGGCCGCTTTTGCGCAAAATCTTGCCAACGTAGACACAGCCTTGGAGTACATGTATCATCATCCTTTCTAATAACTCAAGTTGTAAACACACCAAAATGTATAGCTCCTCTTTAAGATGCTAAACAAATCTATGAGTTAATGTGATGGGGTGTACCTGAAGCAGTCAACAAGGGCTATTTGGCTGATACAGCCACCACCCCCACCACCCTGCTGGGCATGCTCTGGCTGGAGAATCAGTATAAAGGTCAGTAGAGCAGCTCAGTCAAGACTGACCACCATGGAGGATAGAGCTGCTGCCAGAGCTTTGGAAGAAGAGTGGCACATGGATGGAGCTGGGGAAGGCAGCCAGTTGAGAGAAGCCCTCAGCCTGAACAAGACCAGAAAGGAAGCCAACACCACGGAGGCTGGTAGGGAGGGGAGGTAGTAGCCCAGGGTGGGGAGGTAATAATCCCAGAGAGCTCAGTATGTTGTGGGTGGATTCCCCACTGAACTAATGGTGGGACCCACCCACAGACAGGGTCCTCGGTTGGGACCTGGTGGAGGGGGAGGACCTGGGTCTCCCCACCCCAACCCTCCCACCCCCTAAAGGAAGAGGCACTACTGCTGTGATTATGGACTGGGATCGCTAGGCCTTACTGCCCTGGAACAGGGAGTTGTTGATATAGACTTTGGCTACCTTATTGCCTCATGAACTGGGGGTTGCTACTGACTTGGGCCACTGGGCCATATTGCCCTGAGAACAGGGGGTTGTACTGACTTGGGCTGCCAGACCTTATGGCCTCGCGAACAGCGGGGTTGTTTTGGACCCTGGCTCTTTTTGCCTGGAACAGCAGCAGTGCATGACAGGGACCAAGTAGCTGACTGGGAATTACCCACCCCTAAGCCTTCCCTTCCTCCCCCCTACAACCTTCCAATCTCCTGACTCCCCATATCCTCTCCAAGGAGTTGTATCAATGACTGTCATGAAACTGAAACAAAAAACAGGACTATGTAGCACTTTAAAGACTAACAAGATGGTTTATTAGGTGATGAGCTTTCGTGGGCCACTTCCTCAGATCAAATAGAGAAAGAAAATTGTAACAACCATATATACCAAAGGATACAATTTAAAAAAATGAACACATATGAAAAGGACAAATCAAATTTCAGAACAGAAGGGAGATGGGGGGAGGGAGGTAAATGTCTGTGAGCTAATGATATCAGAGGTGATAATTGGGGAAGCTATCTTTGTAATGGGTAAGATAATTAGAGTCTTTATTCAAACTTAGGTGTAACGTGTCGAATTTAAGCATGAATGACAGTTCAGAGGATTCTCTTTCAAATGTAGTCTTAAAAGGCCTTTGAAGCAGGATGCAGGTAATCAAGTCGTTGAGACAATGTCCTTTCTGGTTGAAATGACAAGAAACTGTTTTTTCTTTGTGATCCTGTCTAATATCTGTTTTGTGGGCATTGATCCTTTGGCGAAGTGTCTGAGACGTTTGTCCATTGTACATAGCAGATCTATTTGTGCTTTTACATCTAAAGAAAACCGACAAATCTTTGGGCTGTCCATTGTGTAAACATCACCTGTGCTTATTCCAACCGCTCTTTCTAGAAACCTGGGCCAGATTTTTAAGATATATTTAAGTGCATAATGGGATTTTCAGAAGCTCCTAAGTGCCTAACTCCTATTGAAATCACTGGGAATTACTTAGGTAGGTGCTTCTGAAAATACCACAAGATGCCTAAATAGCTTTAAAAATTGGTCTTTGGTTTCCTCAGCTTTTTCAGTTTGGACAATGCTCTAGTGAGAGGACATAAATGTCCTATGTTTCCAACTGAGGAAAAAATATTAACAGTTGGTTGAACAAAGGCAGAAATGACATCAACTTTTTAAATCACACTGTCTGCCAAATCTAGGCCCTGATTCAGCAAGACGCTTGAGCATGCAAGTTGTTTTATGCATGATAGTAATTCCCTGAAGTCAGTGGGGCTGTTTCTAGGTTTAACTGATAAATGTGCTTAAGTAACTTGCTGAATCAAAGCCATGGTGTGAGAGAAAAAGAGAGAGTGATTTAATTGTTCCCTAGCCAGTGAGGTCAACTTTCCATATTCTACATACAGAGATCAGGAAAATGAGGAAGTGACTGAATTACAAATGATACACTCATTCAAAATAAGTATTTAGAAACAGATTGACTCTTCACTCTGCTGTGATAAAGTTGCCTCAGGAATTGGCTGGAAAAGAGAATTCTGACTGTTAGTAGCAGTGTTTTTCCAGAAAAGCCTGATATAAGTGCTGTAGTAAGAAAGATTAGCTGAATACTTAACACCTGTGAAGTTAAAGCCTTGTGATCTCTCTTATTTATGCTACATTTCAGCAGCCATATTTATTGGCAAGTGTTGGTTTGCATAGTTCTCTCACCAATCAGGATGTTTTATAGTCTAGCATTGTAGCTCTTAGTGAAGATAAATATTTCACTTTAAGAGTTTGCCACAAGAGAGCAGTGTTGATGTTATAAGCTGAAGCAGTGTGCCTCATCTTTTTCTTCCACCAAAACATGGAAATGAATATATTGCAAGTGAAAATCTGATTTAGTATAACAAAATGTTCTGAACTCAACAGATTAAAGACTAAACCTAAGGAATGGTGTTTAATTTTTGATGCTATTTCTCTTGGAGGTATATTGGAAATAAGTTTGGGATTGTCTTTTCATTTTTAATAGCTTATACAATTCATTGTTTCACCCTTATACAACATATACAATTGTTTGCTATATATAGGCTAAATATTGCTCTTACAGTGGGGCAATTTTGTTGAAGCTAATGGGATTTTATGGGTGTAAATAAGAGTATAATGGGGGAACATGCTATGATGCCAGATTTTCAAAAATGCTAAACTTCACTAGGAGTTACGGATGCTCAGCTTTGAAAATTAGGAAAATGATATTAATTTATATACAGGTTTAAATCCTGACTGTCTTGATTTGCAAAAACACTCAAGAACATCAATAGTACATCAATTTATTGGGAATTTTGTATAAATAAGCATACAGCATTTGCACAAATACATTGCATTAGTATAAATGGCTTGTGTGTGTCTTGTGTTGGTGAGGATCACAAATACTGAGCCACTACATATATTCATCCCTCAAAGATACAACTTTTGTGTCTTCAAGGTAGAAACTGAGTTCTCACAGAATAATGAGAACTATAGAAAAAACACACCCCAGCATACTCTCTCCCACCAAGCTGGAAATCACAGATGTGGTATTACTTGAAAAGATAAATCCATTTAGTCATTAAACTTTCAATATTTTCCACAACAGTGCTTAATGTGACTTCTTTATTGGTGTAAATGCTGGGGAGTTTCTCTGATGTAATGAAGGTAATTTGTTCCTCAGAAGAATTTTGCTACTCTATACCATGAATCTGTATCTCAAATTTATCAATTCTCACAAGCAAAAACTGATAATTCATTATTGCAAGAGTGAATAGAATGCCTTATCAATAAAAACAAATTGTTCTGTAACCTAACACTTGCTTATAAAACAGATATTGGACATGTTTCTTGCCTTGAAAATGTAGAGCCTGAGTTGCTGAGCACCCACACTTCCCAATTACTTCACTTCAAATGATAAATACTCAACATCCACGTGACTCAAGACTAAACAAAACACACTCACGTTCCAGGATGGCAATTTCAACAAGTGAGGATGAGGGGAAGATAGGAAGGATCACTTGGGGAAGGTGGGTTTGAAGGAGAGCTGTGAGATTGCTTGGCATATAAAGTTAAAACGCATGACAGCGGGGTAGAAAATAATTATGGGACAAATTGCAGGCATGGTGCTCATGAAGTTGGTGGAGTTATAGAGCATTTGGCTCAGGGGGTAGATCAATAAGAGCACTGGGAAGAGAACAGAAGAGAGGCTGTGGAACATGGAAAGGAATAAACTACAGAGGAGAAGAGAGTTTAGGGGAGGAGAGGGTAAACATTCTGTAGGAGCCCAAATAAAGTGCAGGCTGAACTGGACAACCAGTTTGGCATATCTAAAACGGATTTGGATGTCTGACTTAACTTTCTTATTTAAATGTGCAAATTATTTTATCTACAAAGCATTCAACTTTCTATGTGCTATCATTACTGGAATGACTTGCATGCTACATCAAGAACCAATCATATCTTCTGTACTTGAGTACAAACTGTTTTTTTTTAAACTGATAAGTTAGGGTAGCATAATACGTTTGTGCATGCCTGAAATGCCTATATTTAATCTCTAGTGGCTGTATTTTCTCTTGGGCTTGGTCTACATTAGACCAGGCTAGTCAGTTTAAGGTACACAGCTCCAGCTATGAAAAATGCATAGCTGGAGTTGGCGTACCTTAAGCTGAGCCATGGCACCATCTACACAGTGGGAGGCCAATGGGAGCGTGCACTCCCGTTGGCTTCCCTTACTCCTTGTGGAACAAAGAGTACCAGTTGCCACCACTGGCTGCCCTCAGTGTTTGATTTACAGGTCTATACTAGACCCGTTAAATCGAATGCTAGAAGATCAACCTCTAGAGGATTGATCTTTTCACAAATGTAGACATGCCCTTGAAGTTTTATTCTCAGTCTGAATAAATGTTGTACAAACAAACTGAATAGGGTTTTAAGCAAGGAAGAGGTATAGGGACTATAAACCATATTATTAAAGGAGATTGTTCTGTTTGATCTAATACCTGACAGTTTTTCTAAGGGTATATTGATCATAATTTCACATGCCAAGGTTTTCATTTCTACATATGGAAATTATATGTGTGATGCAAAGGCAGGAACTGTACCTTTCATCTATACCTCTGAATATGGATTGCTTTGAAATTAAATCAGATTTCCTTGTTGATTATAGCTATAAGCAATAATCCTATATTTAATTTACATTTTAGGCATATAATCTAATATGTAAGTAATGGTTTTTTCTAGAGACTTACAGTCTTGTTTCCATTCCATTCATACTCAGAAGGACAGGGATGAAATATTATCTCGGTTTGACATATTAATACAGAAACCAGTGCTCCGAATAAAATCTTTAGTGTAGCATTCTAACAATGACAACAGCAACCCCTACAGAATGCAGGTAGAAACAGTGATTTACAGCCACAGCTCTGTGTAATGTTTGGATTTCACAGAATGCTTTTGGTTAAATTGAAGCTTAATTCTAAACACCTATTTTTAACATGCATTATAAAACTTAACCAGAAATCTAAAATGGTCATGAAATTTAATATATTCTGTCGGGTAATTTTCTGGCTTTGCAAGACTTTTGTAAAAGGCTATTAAATCTATTTACACGATGTCTGAATACAGCCTATGATTTTAGATTAGTTGTTAGGCTACTCATCCACTAATAAATCAAGCTGAGTTCTTGATTTATCGTGAAATGCTATCATTGGGGAACATCTTGTAGTTTTGTTACTAGCATATGAAGTTAAGTTTAACTTGAGGAGATCAGTCCTTTGCTTTTCATCAGCTGACAATAATTGGTAATGTCTGTGTGAAGTATGAGATTACAGGAATGGTGTTGCTGCTTTTTTATTTAGAAGATGAAGAGTTCCTGAAACTTTTTGGTTGAGAAAGAACTGTTCATTACCCCACAATCTTTACATCTTTTCCATCTGAAACAGTAGAGGTAGCAAAAGCCAAATTATCAAACACGGTGGCTTTAATAGGCTTATAAATCCTGCACTTGGTACAGAAAATGATATTGATTGGCTGATTTGGGGATCCAAATGAAACTCTCTATTGTGACAGGCTTGAATGCAGCCTCAACCTCTCCTGTCCGAGTAGCCTGACCCTGCAGTGTGGAGTGAACAGTGCCAAGAATGGATTTCATGCCTGGTACACCCACCATTATATCTTTGAAAAGAGCAAGTGTCCTAACCAAAGACCAGGCCACATGACTAAGATTCCATTCACAAGGTGGGGTGGCACAGTTTGTCTCAGCTCCCTTGGCAATGCTTGCTTTTCAGACATACAGGCTTGCTGCCACCTCTGTGAGTTTAGAGTTTTCTGAGTGTTGCAGAGACTTTTCAGGGGAAGATAAATAAAATAAAAATTAATTTTGTAGATAGTGATAAACTCAGAATCAACCTTTTTTTCCCCTCAGCTATGTGTTACTACTTTTTAAAAATTCAAATTTTTTAATATTTTTTTCAAAATGATCTTACTATTTTCCCCTCACCACACTTTGAGAGAGTGAAGGAGGAACTGAACTTAATCTCTTTCCCTAATTAAGAGCACAATCTACATGTGCTGAATTAGTCTGTTCACAATTGAATTGATGGAATAGTGATGAAATACCTCCCTGGGGCATGATTTCAGATACTTATCAAAATTCTGTCATTTCCCTCGCTGACATACATTCTGACACTCCCTCCCAGAGGTGAAAGTAACTTGCATTTCTGGCAGGTATTGTTGTATTGCATACCCCTGAAGGGGGCGGGCTCAGGGCAGGGAGTGTGTGGGGGTTGTGATACAATAGTATCTGTAAGAAATATGTGTGGAGTGGAGGGTGCAGAACAGGGGATGGGAAGGATGGAAGGTGCAGAAGTGAGGTGTTCAGGTGCAAGGAGAGGCTCAGGGCAGAGAGCTGGGTCATGTGGGGGAAGTTCAGGGGGCAAGGGTACCATTTAAGGAGGGAAGTGGGGGCTGCAGGTCCCCCACTCCAAGATTTGTACCTGGACGCTGTCTGCTCTTTCCCCTCCTTCATGGAAGCTCATGTGGGTCACTCACTCCTCAGTTCCCTCCCCACTCTCCTCCCTGGCCAGGAGGGAGAAGAATGCACACACATTGTATGCTTTTCTTCCGATACCTGACGGAAAGGGGAACAGCAAGCAGCATCCCCATATGAATCTCATGAGTTTGTATGTGTCTGACTTCCCTAAATGGTGCCCTCAGGGCTGGAGCAATCCTGGACTGGCGGGGGACCACATCCCCAGTCAGCCCCTTTAGCCTACCCGCCTGGTGCTTAGTGCAGCAACTTGCAGGAAGCCCCAGGAGCCCAGCTGGGAGTGACCTACTCCACCTCCTGTAGCTGAGTGCCCCAGCCGCCTGGCTCCTTCTTGCTGGAGCAGTACATTGGCTTGCTTTCACTTTACTCTGCTCCCTCCTCACCAGTGTATCTTCCCCAATAAATCTGGACTCCTCAAGTTGTAATAGTATGGCAGGGGCTACACTTCATGGTGAACAATTTGCCTCTGGAAGTATTTGATGCTAACTTCTAGTTTTTTATTTTATGGCCCAATGTCCATTAAATCCAAGATGCTGGTATCTGCTGGGAATAGGTTACCCTAACTTTTTAGCTGTGAGATGAAATTGTTACTCACCTTGTGCAGTAACATCTGTTCTTTGAGATGTGTGTCCCTGTGGGTGCTCCACTGAAGGTGTTGGGCTCGTCCCGGCACCGCAAACCGGAGAGTTTTTGCCACCAGTAGCCCCATCCGGAGGACCGCGCATGCGCAGAAGTGCCTCGCGTCTTTTCTGCGTTGAGTGGTCCGACGCGCCAGTTCCTCCTAGCCGGAACATCTGTAAGATACAAACATAAGAGTTCCGAAGCAGGGAGCAGGTCGGGTCGTGGAGCACCCATGGGGACACACATCTCGAAGAACAGATGTTACTGCACAAGGTGAGTAACAATTTCTTCTTCTTCGAGTGATGTCCCCGTGGGTGCTCCACTGAAGGTGAGTAGGAAGCAGTAGCCCAAACAGAGACGTCGTGCTTCGGAATTATCTGTGCACAGAAGAGAGAACTGCTTGAGCGACTGCTATGTCTGTAGTCCTGAAGCGATCCAGGGCATAATGCCTAGCAAACGTGGACGAAGATGACCAAGTAGCCACACGGCATATGTCCCGCAGGGGAACATTCTTCAGGGATGCAATGGAAGTGGACATGCTCCTAGTCGAGTGTGCTTTTGGTCTATAGGGCAGGGGTCTGCCGCAGACAGTGTAACAGCGAGTGATGCAATTCACAATATGTGAGGAGATACGTTGCGAGGAGATCTGTTGGCCTTTAGAGCGGGTTGCCAGGGATAGTAGTAGGTGTGAGGACTTTCGAAAAGAGCACGTGCTGTCCAAGTAGAATGCGAGCGCTCACCTGATGTCTAATGTGTGCCAGCGTGCCTCCTCGGGGTTAGTGTGTGGTTTTGGAAAGAAAATGGGAAAAACCATGGGCTCGTTGACGTGGAATGGTAAATTGACTTTTGGCAAGAAGGCTGGGTGACAGCGTAAAGTGACCCCCTGTTGGGTGAATAACGTATACGGAGGATCGGCGGAAAGTGCTGCGAGTTCAGAAACGTGGCAGGCCGATGTGATTGCCAGGAGAAAGGCGACCTTAGTGGTGAGAGTCTGCATGTCACAAGTTGCCAGCGGTTCAAATGGTGGCCGAGTAAGAGTGTCCAACACCAAGGCAAGGTCCCAGGGCTCAGGAGTGGGCCTGTATTTTGGGTAAAGGTTGGTAATTCCCTTCATGAACCTCTTCGCTAGTGGATGTGCAAAGACAGAAGATCCGTCTACGGGAGAATGGAAAGCTGAGATTGTAACCTTAAGTGAAGTTATCGCCAAGCTCTGTGAGCATAAGTAGAGCATATAGTCCAGGATGGATTGTATAGGTGCCCTTCGAGGGTCCGTGTCCTGTGAGTGGCACCACGTCTGGAAGCGCCGCCACTTGTAGAGGTAAGATCTCCTGGTGGATTGGCGCCTGCTTTGTATGAGGACTTCTCTGACTGCTTGGGAACAGGTTAATTCCGGTCTTTGGAGCCAGTCAGGAGCCATGCTGTTAGGTGCAGCCGGTTGACACTGGGGTGGAGAAGGATGCCATGCTGCTGGGAGAGGAGGTTGGGCCGCTGCGGGAGCTGGAGCAGCTGAGAGCTCGACATGTGCATAAGTTGCGGCAGCCAAGTCTGATGGGGCCAAAAGGGAGCGACCATGATTACTGTTGCTGCGTCTGCCAGTATCTTCTCTATCACCCGAGGAATGAGGGGAATTGGGGGAAAGGCGTATAGAAGACGGTACTTCCCCCAATGAAGAAGAAAGGCATCTCCTATCGATCCGCTGCCTATGCCAGCCCTCGAGCAGTAAGAACGGCATTTCTTGTTGTCTCGAGTGGCAAAGAGGTCCACTTGCGGGTGGCCCCATAGATGGAAGAGGCCACGGACTACCTCGTCGAGGAGCTCCCATTCGTGTTGGGAGTGGAAAGATCTGCTCAGTGTGTCCGCAATAGTATTGCTCTTGCCCAGTAGGTAAGCAGCTTTGAGCGTGATGCCGTGGCGAATTGCCCAGTTCCAAAGGCGTATTGATTCTGCACACAGGGTTCTGGATCTGGCTCCGCCCTGGCGATTGATATAGTATATGGTGCAGATGTTGTCCATAAGAATCTGTACTGAGGCACCTTGGATGTGATGAACAAAGTGATGGCATGCATTGAAAACTGCTCTGAGCTCCAGAAAGTTTATGTGGAGTAGGGCTTCTTGGTAAGACCATAGACCTTGGACCTGATGTTGTAGCATGTGAGCACCCCAGCCCATGAGGGATGCGTCGGTGGTAATTTGTAGAGATGGAGCTGGAGCACGGAATGGGACACCCACAAGTACCTTGGTCGGATTGAGCCACCACGTCAGTGAGTCTTTGACGCAAGCGGGGATGGATGCCAGCTTGTGTATATCGATGATGCCGGGAGTGTATACCATCTGGAGCCAGTGCTGCAGACACCGCATGCGGAGACGCGAATGTGCGACGATATACGTCGTAGAAGCCATATGACCTAATAACTTCAGGCACGTGAGGAACGGGACCGGCGGAGCGGTGCGCAGGACATTCACTAGGTCTCGGATGGCGTGGGCCCTGTCCATGGGTAAGTATGCCCTGGCGGTTATAGAGTCTATCCTGGCCCCAATGAACTCGATGGACTGGGACGGAATCAGAGACGATTTTGGAAGGTTGATTACCAGTCCTAGAGCTTCGAAGATGTCTCTCGCGATGGTAACTGCAGTTCCAATCTGTTGCATAGAAGGGGCCCTGAGTAGACAATCATCGAGATAGGGGAAGATGGTGATGCCAGTGCGACGGAGGTATGCGGCTACAACTGCTAGGGTCTTTGAGAATACCCTGGGAGCCGCAGAAAGACCGAAAGGAAGTACGGCATATTGGTAGTGGTCGGTGCCTAGGGTAAAACGTAGAAATCTCCTGTGTACCGGACGGACGGAGATATGAAAGTACGCGTCTTGGAGATCGAGGGACGTGAACTAATCCCCTTGATGTAGTGATGGTATGATGGAACCCAGAGTAACCATTTTGAATTTTTGCTTCCGTAGGTAGCGGTTGAGGCCACGAAGGTCTAAAATTGGTCTCCAGCCGCCGGACTTCTTTTGCGTGAGAAAGTACCGGGAGTGGAAGTCATTGCCTCTGAAGTGGGAAGGAACCTCCTCCACTGCCCCGGTAGTAAGTAGGCGCGTGACCTCCTGGCGCAGTAGAAAGTCGTGAGGGGGTCCCTGAAAAGGGACGGGGATGGAGGGTTGGGGGGGGGGAAGGTGGTGAAGGGGATGGCGAGGCCGGAAGTGACTATCTCCCTGACCCAACGGTCCGTGGTGATGGCGAACCAACGGCAGTAGTAGGGCCTCAGGCGGTACTGGAATAACTTGGTTACCTGCGGGTAGGGTTCCAACAAGGGTATGGCGCGCAGTCCCTTGACAAGGGCGTCAAACCTGCTGTCGAGGTTGTTGTTGGTTGTGCGGCTTATTGGGTGGTTGGCGCCGTCGCTGAGGGCGCTGCCTCTGCCTGTGTTGCTCGTATGGTCTAAAGCGTTGGGCAGTATAGGAGGAGGAGGGCCTCTGCCTGTTGTAGGGCCAAGCTCTCTTGCATCTGAAAGGCGGGGTATACATGCCAAGGGTTCTCAACATAGTTCGGGAATCCTTTCCCGAATGGAACACTTGATCGGTGTTCTGTGCAAACAACGAGGCACGGTCAAAGGGAAGGTCCTCTACCTTGGGTTGTAGGCCTTTGGGCACGGATGCCAGGTGTAGCCAAGAGGCACGTCGCATGATGATAGACGTCGCCGTGGTGCGAGAAGCGGAATCAAGAGAGAGCTGGAGTGCGGTGTGGGCCGCTGTATAGCCCTCCTACACGATGGATTTTAGTACCTCTCTCTTGGACTCCGGTAAATGATGTATGAGGGGAGCCAGCTTAGAGTAGTTGTCGAAATTGTGGTTAGCGAGCTGGGCGGAGTAGTTGGCCATTCTCAGGGTGGCCGTAGCAGACGAATAGACCTTCCTGCCGAGGAGGTCCAGACGCTTCGCCTCCTTGTCCGCCGCCGAATTTCTAGATTGTGTAGACTTTGCCTTTTGTTGGGCAGCTTCAACGACGATAGAGTTGGGGGCGGGATGGGTGAAAAGAAATTCCGCATCCTTTGCATCAATAAAGTATTTCCTATCCGTGCGCTTGTTTGTAGGGGGCGCGGATGCTGGCGTCTGCCAGATGTCGTTGGAGATTTAGAGGATTGCTGCATTGAAAGGAAGGGCCAGCTTTGATTTGCTGGATTGTTGAAGGTTCCTAAGGAGCGCGTGCTGCTTCTGGGGTGCTTCCGAAGCATGTAGATTCTGGGAATAGGCGACCCTTTTAAAAAGCTCATGAAATTGTTTATAATTATCCCCCAGAGAGGGCTCATCATTAAAAACCGCATCATCTGGGGAGGAGGAGGAGAGGTCTGTCGGGGAACCCATAGGTTGTTGGTCTGTTACCGGGGATTGAGGAGCGCCTCCATGTGAAGCGTCACCGGTGGGCGTTGGAGGGCGCTGCGCTGGTGGGATGGAGTCTTGGGTTTCTGGCTGTGGTGAATATGATCGACGCTCTTGCGGAGGCGAGGGTTGTGAGAGCCTTGTGGGAGAGCGTGAGCAGTCACGATAGTGCGATGTGTCTCGCTGGCGGTGATAATCATGGTGCGAGTAGGCAGGTGAATGTGAGGTGGTGCTCCTGCGATGGTGATAATACGCGCGGGAGGGTGATCGTGGAGATCGTGAGCGACAGGAATAGTGAGATGGAGACCTCGAATAGTATGAGTAGCGGTAGCGAGGTGAGAAGGACAGTCTCGAGGATTGCTGGTAGTGTCGAGAGGGAGAATGACTGCAGTAATGTCGTCCCCTGTGATGAGGTGAGAGAGAAGGCTCAGGAGAGAAGACTGCTCTGCCCGGGCTGGAGGAAGGTGTACGGACGTGGTGTGTTTTTCTCTGTGCCTTAGTTGGAATACTCTTAGGTGTAGGAGCCATTGAGACTGGGCTACCCTGGACTGATATGATCGAGACAGAATCGGATCCATCCCCTAAGAGGTGTGGCGACCTTGGCACCGAGGTTGGGGATGGCGGTGCCATATCCCCTCCTGATGCACCAATTTGTTGGGCCGTGGGAGCCGGCTCCGCAGAGGTTGGTGCGAGAGAGCTGTGCTGGTGTTCGCTCTGACGTGTGGGTTGCTCCCCAGTCTTTGAATGAGTCTTTGAATGGGCTGGTCTCGACACCGATTGCTTTCTCGGCGCTGGGTCAGATCGGCGCGCCTCCTGATCTCTCGGCACCGGGCTAGCTATCGGTGCCGTTTTAGCTGATGGCGCGGTGCCGCCCGTCGGTGCTGACTCCACCCTCACCGGCAGGTGCTTTGACGGTGCCGGTCGAAGCCCCGGTGCCGCGGGCGCTGTGGTGGCAAGCGGTGCCGCGTGGAGGCTCGGTGCCATAGATGACGGTGCCGACTCCGGGCGCACTGTCGGTGCCGGTGGTCCGGAAAGCGTGGGACTAGGGGCCGATGTACTGCGGGCTTTAGGTGCCTTATCCGCTCCCTGTCTGGGAGGGAAGCCCGATGAGCTCTGTGCTTCTCCTGCACTTACGCTCCTAGAAGAGCGGAGCTTTTTCCATCCTGAGACTTACGTGGGACTGAAGCCTCCCGTTGCTCAGTTGACGGGGGTTGGAGCGCTTTAGTAAAAAGCAACATCTTTGGCGCATTTCTCTGTCACGCCTAGCCCGAGTGGTTAGCTTCGAGCAGTGACTGCATTTTTGTGGGATATGGCCTTCTCCCAGACAGTGGATGCAGCGGGAGTGGCCGTCTGAGGCAGGCATAGGGTCGGCGCAAGAGGCGCACTTCTTGAAGCCCAGAGAGTCAGGCATGACCACGGCACTAGAGGGGCCGGTCGGTAGAGACCTAGGAAGGCCGTTAATTCTAACTTTAACTTTTTTTTTTTTTTTTAAAAACAACTAACACACTAACTAGATAAAGCTAATAATACAGGGAAGGGGCTAACTGGGAATAGAACTAGTAATAATAATAATAATCTTAATTCTCCTCAGAAAAGGAGGAGCATGTTCTAACTCCATCTGCGACCGTGGACGGTTAGGAGGAACTGGCGCGTCAGACCGCTCAACGCAGAAAAGAGCGCGAACGGCGCGAGGCACTTCTGCGCATGCGCGGTCCTCCCGAGGGGGCTACTGCTGGCAAAAACTCTCCGGTTTGCGGCGCCGGGACGAGCCCGACACCTTCAGTGTAGCACCCACGGGGACATCACTCGAAGAAGAACTAGAAACTTTTAACCAGTCCTCGTGCCTCCTGTTTCATGATTATTTCAGAAACACCTCAGAAAACATTAGTTAACAAACAAACGAACTTACCCTGAATTTCTGAAAGCAGTTGTTCCAAACAATGCTTTATCAGTGTCATGGTTGGTGTAATATCTAGGAGTGTCCTTGAATTGGTTCCTGATTATACCAATTTAATGAAGTCATAAAATACATTTGTTTGCAGTGGAGTTGTATTTGCCTCGGTCCCAGGATATTAGAGAGACAGGGTGAGTGAGATAATCTCTCTTATTGACTAAGTTCTGCTGGTGAAAGAGACAAGCTTTTGAGCCTCAAGTTAGACTTGAAGAAGCTTCCATCTTGCATCAACGACAGTTGGTCCAATAAAATATTACCTCACTCATCTTATGAAATATGCTTGGCTTTCTGAAAAACTTGTGAAGTTCTCCTCTTGCACTACATGATGCTATATGCAACCTTTTAGTCAAGCTGAGTACTTCTGTAGCTGATCAAGAATAAGTCTCCTGGGTGAGAGAGCAACCTTATATTTTTATCCTTCAGAATGCAAGGCGTGGGATTCAAGGGAAGGGAATTCAGAATTTTGAATTTTATTTTTTGAATTTTATTATTTGCCTCCACAGTATTTTTAGATTTCTAAGTAGACCTAGTGGAAAAAACTAGTGGTGTCTAGAAACAGCCATGTAGCAAGCCTGCTCATAGTCCTCTTGTAACTGGAACTCAGTGTAAGTCCATTTACGATAGAAGTGGGCCTGAGCTCTGAAGTCCTAATCCAGATCAGAACTCTTCCAAGGCTTTGATGGTGTTTTGACTTGTGGCTTTGGTTCAGCCTCATCTATAATGTATTATTATTATGCTAATACCTTGAGGTCCCAGCTAAGATTAGGGCTTCACTGGTACATGCTGCACATTAATTGAGTGTCCCTTCTCCAAGAAGCTTACACTCTAAATGGACAAGACAGGCAAAGAGTACACTTATTTTCCCTGTGGCCTTTACAGATGTAGAACTGAGGCAAAGATACTGAGTTGGTCAGTCACACTGAAAGTCTGTGGGCGCTGTGAATTGAATCCAGATGTCCATTTCAGTGCTTTAACCATCAGAGCTCGTACTTGTATTTATTTTATTGCAAACATTGGTGAAAGAGTAGGAAGGGGGAGTAACTTTTGAGAGTTTTAGTCTTTGAGATATTTGGCAGTTCTTTTAACTTGCTCCCTCTTGCAGCTACTTCCAGGACTAGATTTCACTTGTATCAAATACTGGCCCCAGTGTTACACAAAGATGTCTTGAAAAATGACAGATGAAGCAAGAACAGAAGTTTTCTACCTGTCATTCCATCCTTTTTGGCAATACGATAATTTAGTTCACTCACCTAAACAATGGTTTTAACGTAGTGAGCAGTCATTAGGGTGCCAATTCTTTGTTGCCACAGGCCTTTATATGAGAATAACCTGAACACTGAGGCAGTAAAGCAGTTTCCCCTGGTGAATATCACTGGTACAGAGGACCTCTCCACAGGGGCAAAGGCAGCTTCAGTGACTCACCATTCCTACTACATGCTGGGGTGAAGGCCTTGGGGCATGTTAGAGGGAGGAGGTGGTATGGCTGTGGGGAGACCTAGCTATTCTGTGGCTGTCAACACTGACAAGAGACTCCCCCGGGACCTACGAGGAGCTGGCTCTACCCGCTACCCCGGAAGGGGCGGGATCTCAGACATAAGGGGCAGGGATGGGCTAGCTGCACCCAACCAGCCCTTCAGTGCCACCAGGGCCGCAGGACACTCACCACGAGGGGGGTCCAGATGCAATTTAAAGGCCTTAGCTGCTGCTGAAGTAGCAGCAGTAGCTGAGCGCCTGAGTCCCTTTTAAATTACTTGGCCCTAGGACAGCTGCATCTTCTTCCCCTCCTGTCAGTTGCCCTGGTGGCTGTAAAAGGCCAATAAGGATCGTGACAGCCAGGTGCAAGTTAGTGCAGCCTTTAGGGCCGATAACCACTGGAGGCTAAGCCAGTTCCAAAAAACCAAAGCATTGTGGAGAAGCTGCCCTCCACTGTGTCCTTTTGCCAACCATGCTGCTGACATAGCAATGAATTCCCTACCAAGCCATCAGGATATGAGTGAGGAAGTAATAAAGGTTACATGTCTCACTCTGGTATCTCTTTCTTTGCCACTTTTGGCAGAGATTAAACACAACCTCAGACAACTGGTTTCTGCTCATAGTCTTAAGAGAGCGGGGTTTATTTTTAAATCTGTTTAGTGTTGAAGGCTTTACTTGTTTTTCAGTAGTGTGTTTTCCATTGTTGCTTTTGTCATCACACCCGTTGTCACTGAGACTGGTTTGCCAGGGTTGTAGGAACAGGAGCATAGCGCACTAGTAACGTGAATTACGCTTACCCATCAAAGACAACATTTAGAATGTTAGGCACAAATGCTTGATCTATGGTCTGGAACAGACACATTTCAGACAGGGGTGGGCAATAATTTTGATGGGGGGAGGCACTCCAAGAATTTTGAAAGGTGTCAAGGGCTGCACTCTTCCATGATATTAATGGAGAAGGTGTGGGGTCTGGGATGGAGGTTGGGTACAGAAGGGAGCTTGGGGTAAGGGACTGGGGTGTAGGAGAGGGTGCAGGGGTTTGGGCTGTGATCATAGGCAGGCAGGGGATGTGACTTGGGACAAGGTTCTGGGGTGCAGGAGGGAGTGCAGGGATTTAGGTTGTGACTGAGGGCAGGAAGGAGTTGTGGCCTTGGGTAGGGGACTGGAGTACAGGGGTTTGAGTTGGTGACTGGGGTACAGGAGGGGGTGCAGGGGTTTGGGTTGTGACCTGGGGCATGGGATTGGCGTGTAGGATCTGGGAGGACATATGGGTGCAGGAGAGGGGCAGAGGATTTGGTTTATGTGAGGTAAGGGACAGAAGTGGGGGGCAGAGGTGTGGGGGGCAGAGGTGTGGGGAGGAGGATCTGGGTCAGCCAGTGGGATTGTGTGGGGGTAGGAGCAGCACACAAAGCCTCTCCCCCTACTCTCCCAGACTTGCAGCTGTTCAAAGATAAACAGCCCTGCAGCTGCTTTTCTCAGTGGTGTTTGGGTGGGTAGGGCAGGCAGGCAGGGAGCCTGCCTGAGGCTCCCCTCTGCATCCATGGGCCAGATCCAGCAGTTTGGCAGGCCAGATCCGGCCCACAGGTCGTATTTTCCCCAACCCTGCTTTAAGAGGTCACCTCAGATTGCTGGCTGCATTGTTGGTGAGGGTGAATTCCTCTCTATTTTACCAATGTAAATTCGGGGTAAATCCATTGAACTTGAGTGGAATTTGGCCCAGAATATCTGCTTGCTTAGTGTCTCAAGGAGTATAAAAAGAACACTGTGTATAATACCTGCAAGGTAACAGACTTAAAACTGTGAGCTCTGTATAGTTTCAAAAAGGACGGTTCATTTATCACATTGGTATTTAACTTTTCCAGAAGCTAATGTCATGGATGTTAAGAAATACAATCAATTCATGCCATGTTTACCAGCAGGCAAACTGATTTAATTTCAATAAATTGGCCTGGATAAGTAGGAACAGCAGGAAACCTTGGAGCTGATTAGCATGGAAGGCAAGTATCCACATCGGAAGGTGGCTGGTACCCAAAATGAATTCACAGTAGCTCTATTAAAGAGGCAGTGAAAACTTGGAGATACCCTCTGGGACGGTCACAGATAGGACTACCTTACTTGTAACTTAAGATTCCTATGGTTCTTGTAGAAATGTCCCTTCCTCTTCCTATTAATTAATTCTGCAATTACATCTCTTTAATCTACAGTAAAAATGACAGCCATGTTTTCTAAATCCGACAACTCTACACCCTTACTCATTTCCCTGGCGGTCTTTGGGGGAGATCCCATAGCTCACCCTGCTCTCTAGGCTCCTTAATGTGCCTTTCAAATATCATGTAACTAGGCCTCATGAGGTAAGATATTACTGTAAAGGCAGTTAGTCCTCTTTAACCCCGTCCTCCTTAACCTAAGCTTGTAACAACC
This sequence comes from Pelodiscus sinensis, assembly GCF_052426305.1. NCBI lineage: Eukaryota > Metazoa > Chordata > Testudines > Trionychidae > Pelodiscus > Pelodiscus sinensis. The sequence goes on along the minus strand of NC_143056.1, from coordinate 112,386,724 downwards.
CATATGTGTCAGTGCTTTGTTTTGCCTATAGAGAATTACTAATTGTGCTGAGCAGTGCTCATGTGAACAGAATACATTTCTGAAGGGATTATACTGAAATCACCCAACTTTTTCTCCTGGAGATGTAAGCAAGATTTAAAATGAGGTATCTGGAAGTGGAAGTAAATCAATTTATTTACTGCATTTTTGTATTATGCACAGGAAACACTTTAAAAAAACAAAGGGGGCTGTATCTACACTGGGCCACTTATTCCGGAAAATCAGCCGCTTTTCCGGAATAAGCTGCGAACTGTCTACCTTGGCCCTTGAATTTCCGGAAAAGCAACGACGCTCTACTGTACAAAATCAGCCGCTATTCCGGAAAAACTATTCTGCTCCCGCTCGGGCATAAGTCCTTATTCCGGAACACCGTTCCGGAAAAGGGCCAGTGTAGACAGCCCAGTAGTCTTTTCCGGAAAAAGCCCCGATCGCGAAAATGGTGATTGGGGCTCTTTTCCGGAAAAGCGCGTCTACATTGGCCACAAATGCTTTTCTGGAAAAAGGGCTTTTCCGGAAAAGCAGCCTTCCAATGTAGACGCTCCTTTTCTGGAAAAACTGAAAACGGAATAGTATTCCATTTTAATCAGTTCCGGAAATTCATGCCAGTGTAGACACAGCCAGGGGGAATTCCCTGGGCACCATCCTCCTCATGTCTGTACCTCATGCCCTAGTTTCCGATGGATGTCCTAATTTTTCATTCCAGCCTGATATAGCTGAAACCTGTCCATTGTCCCAATTCCAGTAAAATAATGCTTTTTCACTTTTATATAGCATCTTTCAGCTGAGGTACTTGCAGCATGTTATACATGATAATAAAGCCTCTTTATGCCACTAGGAGATGGAGGTAGGAGGTCACTTCACCTGCTTCTTCAGTGAAATGTAGTAGCTATTTAATTACAGCCAGTGATGGCTAGAGTCAGGAAGTGTAGAATACTACAGTGGTTTTCAAACGATGGGTCGTGACCCAGTACTGGGTTGTGGAATGTCAGATACTGGGTCTCAGTAATGCAGGGGATCAGGTGACTGGTGGGAATGTTAAGGGAGATGGGCGTAGCAGGCCCAGCTCCTGGGGGTGGGAAGGAAAAGAGCGCACAGGGCTCCACACACTGCCCCTGCCCTGAGCACTTGCTCCCATTGACTGGGAACCTGCTACTGGCTGTATCTAGGGCACAGTATGGTCTGTGGGGCCAGGAGGGGCAGGAAGCCTGCCTTAGCACCCCTGCTGCACTGCTGACTAGGAGCTGCTCAAGGTAAGTCTCTCCTGTCCCAGCCCTGATCCCCACCCCTGCCAAAAGCCAGAGCCCCCTCCTGCATTCCAAAGCTCTCATCCTCAGCCCCACCATGGAGCCCACTCTAGTCATATTATGTTGGGTCATGGGCATCAACAATTTTTCTTCAACTGGGTCATGAGAAAAAAAAGTTTGAAAATCTCTGGAATACTACTGTGAAACCTTTGTTATCCAGCACTCTGTTAATCAGAAAACTTTGGCTGTCATGGGGCAGACAGGCCCCACACTGAAGGGCAAGGGGTAGCCCAGGCCCAGCTGGCTGAAAAGGCCCCTCCCCTCCAGCCCTGCCGGGCATGCACCCAGCAGAGCCTGGGTATAAAAGCAGAGGGAGCCCTGCAGACAGGGAGGCTGCAGGTTGAGGGAGTAGAGCAGGCTGGTCTGGTGTTTCTGCAGCATCTGAGACCATAGTCGCCGCCCGTGCCTGACCCGGAGGCAGAGCCAGCAGCCGCCAACCCCAGGGAGGCAGGAGCGCACCCTCAACTCTGACGGCCGTCCCGGCAAGTACTGACTCGGAGGCGAATAGGCCCCAGGGAAACCAGGGCATGGTAGGAAGCAGCCCAGGGCAAAGGACTAACAGTGCGGCTTGGTGTGTATTGGCTGGATTCCCCACCGAGCAGGCAGGAGCCATAGTCCCTGCCTAAAGGGCCCTGGGCTGGGACCCAGTGGAGTGGGAGGGCCCGGGTCCCTCTACTGCCCATTTTCCCTACCCTGGATAATCAACCCCTGGTCCAGGAGAGGCTTCTCTGGGCGGCTAGGCCTCCAAAGCCATATTTACCCTGATAGAGAGGCATGGACTCTATGCTGGGACTGTTAGTGCCGTGTATGCCCGGATCTAGGGACCCGAGTGGGCGAGGCCTTAAGGGGGGGTGCACCCCACGCTAGGGGTATACCCCACGCTAGGGGTGTACCCCGTGACACCAGCATTGCCCCCCAGCCACAATACTGTCACACCTCCAGGCACACAGGCCTGGCTTGGTTTACCATGATTAGCTTAACAATTTTTTATTTAAGAAGTACTAATCATCTTTAACTCAAAAAAGAAATGTGAGACCAACTGCCTCACACTATAACACTACTAATATTAAAAACTTGAGTTTTACTATTATTGTTCATTGGTTTTGCGTAGGTTGATGGGGACCCTCAGACAACCAGAATTGTTATATAACTGGAACGCCCTAATCCCCGAGCATGCCGGATAACACAGGTTTTACTGTATATAGAACAATATGAGAGGGATGGATGTGAGAAGAATGTAAGCAGAATGTAACCCTTTGAGTTGGAGTTTAGCCAAGTGCACAAGACTTTGTCTTTGTATCTTATCTGAGAGACTGTATCTCTAGCAATACAGTGTGTGTTCTCTGAACACTAGGTTGGGTCAAAAACTTAGAGCAGAAAGTACTGCCTAGAAAATCAAGTTCCTGCAGCACCCATTTGTTCCTTGGTGTTTTCTTTTCAAAGTACTGACTCAGTATGACCATCACAAACATCACCACTTCCCTTTCGCAGGGCAAGGTACACTCCTTTGACCTTGCCTTGTATAACAATCATAGCAACCTGTCTGTGCGTGTATGATATAAAACCAGACACTTTACTACCCATATTTCTGCCCCTGGGCAGATGACAGAGCACAAGCAAGCTAGATGGGAGTCCGGTTGCTTAATGCACTACTTGAAGGCAGTCAGGTACTGTAACGATGAAGAGAATGGTATAAGAACCTACACAGAATGCTAGAGCGGACTGGTTCACAGTACAAGGTGGTTTGATTATAGGTAATTGGAATACTTGCCAACCTTCCATTACCCAGTGTTCTGCTATCCTTGTGCTATTGAGTTGAACTGGAAACCTAGCTAGGAAGGCCTGGCTCCTCCCCAGTGAACTCTTGTGCAGTTTAGCCCATCAACATAAAAATCTCACATGAATTTCTGTGCCTCCCTTGCTCCAGAGTCCATAGAATGCAATAATTCAAAGGGTAAAATCAAACTGGAGTCACCTCTGGGCAGCAAGCTCATGTTTAAAGTTAGGCGGCACAGTCTGATAGGAAGTGGAAGATAAGAAAATTGACAATGTACCTAGCGAAATTCTACCCTATCTCGCAATATGCCAGTAACAAATTAACTTAACCCATCAATCTGCACCCTTGTTGAAAAATCCTCCTATCTACTGTCAGTGATAAATGTCCCCAACTCCAAAGCTGTCAAAATCCACTTGCATCCCCTACTTCCTCTGACAATATTAAGTGAGGGGCCCTTCTTTTCTCTTCTGTGCTCACGCCCACATAATTTATGTATTGAAGAATTTTCTTCGACAGTATTTCAGTAACAATCTTTTGAGTGAAATCCTGAAAGCATTCCCAAATTCTCCCATGTCAGAGCTACCATGCTCGTGGCTGTAAAACAACTTGATTCACATTCTCAAGAACAACTCCTCTCATTGGGCCAGAGGTTTTGTTAAGAAACAGGAGATGTTCTCTCTTGTAGTCTCCTAGAAACTAATCAAATTATATCTGCATAATTCCCAGCCAGCCAGAGTTCTGTGTTAAGGGAAGAAGAAGGCTGACACTTTAGGTATGAGAGCAATGTAACCTGCTTTCTTTCAGATTGCTCAAAAAATAGAGAGTGAAATCTGTTATTCTAAGATATAGCCTCTTATGATAGCCACAGCACATCATAAAATCTTAGCCTTCACAATCTAACTAACCACCCGAAGGTCCAAATTACTGTTCACAAAATCCTAGTAAAACATGGTGGCTCCTAATAGGATTCCCCAGGTCAGAGAGGTTTTGCTGGAGAGAACCATGCAATAGACTCCTAAGAGGTTAGAGCCCCACTACACTTCCCTATCTATTGTCGATGGATTGTCTTGGTGCTGTCCTGACCACGTAGCTCAGTTTAGTCTTGACTGCATAGACAGGATCAAATGGTTTCTGAACACTTTACCAAACTGTATAGCTTTGGGACTATATTCACCCAAGATTGAACAGGGATTGGTAAATGGCCACCTGTAGTCTAGCTGGTATTTACTTTTGGAGTGATGTCACTGTCTTCACTCTTTTGGTGTTGCTGTGGTGGCAGCTTAAAGATGTGTCCTGCCCTGGCCATGCTCTCCCCTAGCCAGCACAATGCATTTTTTGATCCATGCTGGTGTGACTAATTGGGAATTGTAATATTTTTATGATTCCTAAATGTGCTTCAATTTTCATTGTGCTTCACATAGAGTGTAAAGAGTTGAAAAGCTGCTTTTGGGGCAAAGCAGGAGACATGAAGTTTTATGTCACTTAACTGTCTGTGTTGGTATGAATGGTTCTTAAAGGACTGGCTGAAGCCAACACATATGAATGGAGGAACTAGAAAGAGAACAGAACACCCAGTGGCCAGAATGTTGACAATTAGCAACCAACAGCCAAGAGGAAGATTTCCCCTCACCCCTTGGCAGAGAAGCAGAGCAAAATTCCTACCTGGAGAACAAAGGGCAGTGGAATCAAGTGCTGGCCTTTAAGAATGAAAGAGGCATTGATTTGGGATTAAGGAAAATGGGACTGAGACAGTGAGAGAAGGCTAAGATGGCTTCAAGAGCAGAATGGCTCAAGGAAGCCCAGAATAGACATTGGTCAAACTAAACACTACCTTAATCTTTGCCTGTTTTTGCTTATGTGTGGATTTTCAGATTCTACTAATACATTGTTGCATTATTTTGAAAAAAGCTGCTAGACATCTCTGCAAATCCTCATCGAGAGCATTGTTCTGAAGGGTACAGTACAAGACTCCTGAAGGGCTTTGAACTAACAGAAAAGAGCCACTGAGAGCAAGACAGGAATTGTTAATGCCCAAAGGCTCAGCTTCAGAGTCTCGGAGGCCGTGGGTAGGCCACTGTTGAATTGTGAATTGCCACACTAAAGGGTCACTCCCAAGGGACTGGTTATAGGCTGAGGCATAGACCAGAATCTATGGATCTGCTACAGCTGGCTCACTAAGTCTTTCTGGGTATGTCTACACTACAGCGCTAATTCGAACTAACTTAGTTTGAATTAGTTAATTCGAACTAAGCTAATTCGAATTAGCACAGCTAGACTTAAAAACTAGTTCGAATTAGCGTTTTGCTAATTCGAACTAGCATGTCCACACAGAGTGGACCCTGAACAGAGGATAAGGATGGCCGGAAGCAGTGCCGGCAGGGCATCAGATGAGGACTTAGAGCGTGGAGCTGCTGTCTCAGGCTAGCTGAGGGCTGTGCTTAAAGGGACCCGACCCCCACCCCGGACAGACAGTTCTCAGGGTTCCCCACTTGCAAAGCAGTCCTGGCTTGGAGTGCCCTGAGTGCCCACACTCGGCACATCACAGCACTCGGCCATCACCCCGGCTGCACTTGCCGCAGGCTGCCATCCGGGGGGAAGGGGCAATCGGGGGGCTGCAGGAGAACTTCCACCCCGAGAAGCCTGCAGAGCCAGCCCAGTCCTCCCCATCGGGGGCGCGTACCCCATTCCTCCCTCACCTCCTTCCTCTTACCCTTCCCTAGCCCCCCTTCCTGATGTACAAAATAAAGAAAACGTGTGTTCAAAAATAGAATCTCTCTTTATTGAACAAAACTGGGGGAGACTGGGAAAAAGAGGTGGGAGAGGGGAAGAGAGAGGCTGAGAGAGGGGAGGGCAACTAAAATGATCAGGGGTTTGGAACAGGTCCCATATGAAGAGAGGCTAAAGAGACTGGGACTTTTCAGCTAAGAGAAGAGGAGTGGAGGGGGATATGATAGAGGTCTATACAAGCAAGAGTGGTGTGGAGAGGGTGCATAAAGAAAAGTTTTCCATTAGTTCCCATAATAGAAGGACTAGAGGACACCAAAGGAAAGGAATGGGTAGCAGGCTTCAAACTAGTAACAGAAAGTTCTTCTTCACAAAGCAAAGAGTCAACCTGTGGAACTCCTTGCTGCAGGAGGCTGTGAAGGCTAGAACTAGAACAGAGTTTAAAGAGAAGTGAGATCAAGTCATGGAGGTTGGGTCCATGAAGTGCTATTAGCCAGGGGGTAGAAATGGTGTCCCTGCCCAAAGTTTGTGGAAGGCTGGAGATGGACGGCATGAGACAAATGGCTTGGTCACTGTCTTTGGTCCATCCCCTCCAGGGTACCTAGGGTCGGCTGCTGTCGGCAGACAGGCTACTGGACTAGATGGACCTTTGGTCTGACCCAGTACGGCCATTCTAAGCTCAGGGCTCAGGTTCAGGGGTCTCAGTGGACCACCTTGATTTTCATGCACACCTGCTTCTGGGTGGCCAGGCTGGCAGCTATTCTGCCCTAGACGGCCACTTTCCTGTGCCTAGTGCGGAGTTCGTGGACGAGGTCCACGATGTCTGCACTAGACCAGGCAGGTGCCCGCCTCTTGCAGTCCTGGCCAGGCTCCCAAGAGCCGCCAGCCTGGTCCTGGGAAGAGGTGGAGGGCTGGCTGGGTGCTGGCAGGCTTGCACCTGGCACGGGCACCATAGCCAGCCCATGCCCCTTTAAGGGCTCCGGGGCCGGGAGGAGGGCATACGAGTTTCCCTGGTGGTGCCCAGAGTGGCCACCAGGGAAAGCTGGGGAGGGCTAGCCTCCCACTAGTTCGAATGAAGGGCCTACACAGCCCTTAATTCGAACTAGTAAGTTCGAACTAGGCTTAGTCCTCGTGCAATGAAGTTTACCTAGTTCGAACTAAGCGCTCCGCTAGTTCGAATTAAGTTTGAACTAGTGGAGCGCTAGTGTAGCGCCTATCAAAGTTAATTCGAACTAACGTCCGTTAGTTCAAATTAACTTTGTAGTGTAGACATACCCTCTATGTGGCTGTGACCACCTATTACCACCATTGCCACAACCTATTCTGGTATACTTCCTGCTTCTGGGGACTGCTGCAAGAGTCTGCCATGTGTAGTAAATCTGGATCCTGGTCTGTACAAAAAGTTTTGATAATGCAGTTAGAACATGATTTGATGCCATCTACACAGGTAAGACCAAACTATGCTATAGAATAATACAATCCCTAACATGGCAGAGTTGTCTAAGTTCATGGATCCTGTAGGTCAATTTGATCAGTGCAGTTCAGAAAGGTGTGGGAATCTTTTCCCCATGATATTCGTGGAACATCAAGAGCATGAAGGTGTTCGTGGGAAATGAGTGGAGAGAGACCCTGGGGCTGAAATAAAGGCAATGTGATAAGAATGAGTAGTCTGAGTTGATAATATGTTTGAGCCTTCTTTCATTGGTATTTTAAATTAAAATATTAGACCAACATCTAGTAGAATCAAAAAATTAAAGGTCTCCCCAAATAAAAATGGCATTGATTTGAGGTGAAAGTTCCTAAAAACGGTGCCAACATTCCCTCCACATTTCTACTGTGTCTGCTAGTCAAAGTATTATTTTAATACATTTTAACAGTGGGATTTTTCTGCTTATTTGTTTTGTTTTGAGCTTAATAACCCCCCCCCCCCTACTGTTCTGTCTTTATTTGGCAGTGTTCTAGCTGAACCAAAGGCCTTCACAAATTCAATTTTTGGCTCTTTTATCCTTAGTACAAATACCATTTTCCTCATAATTCATGCATGACCTTCTTTACAAAATTATTTGGTGGGCAGAAAGCCCCAAATGCTTGTTATAAATGTATCCATGACTCAGTGCCATTCAACACGATACAATTCCATTTATTTTCTTTCTTTATTGGTGAAACAGAAGTATGCTTAATCCTCTCAATAGCCTCATATTTGTGATGTGCCAACATCTTTAAATTGTTCTGCTCAGTATTTCAGAAACTATTAGAAAGATGCATATTAGACATTTCAAGTTGTTGAGTTGGCAAATGTTTATTCTAAGTGGATTTTGATTCTGAGGGGAATATCAAAGGGATTTGAACTGGTTCTTTGCTGTGTGCCTTGCATGTTAATTTTGTGTGGTGGTGGTTTGGCAGAGACAACAAATATGTCAATGAAACTGTTTTATTAGATGAAAAATGTCACTAGATACAATTCAAAATGTTTGGCAAAGGAATTTTTTTAATGGACAAACATGATAAATAGTCCATACACAACCATACATTTATTTTCTACCCACACAAAAATAGTGTTATTCCACTCCATAGATATGACAAATGGTAGGCAGCCAGACTAAAGCTAAAGAAAGCTGCATTCAGATTTTTATTATTATTTGAGATTTGAAAGATGACTTTACAGAAATGTTTCACTTGAGTGAAGAATGCTACAGTGGAGGCTTTTTCCCCTTTCAGATTAGGCAGCAAAAATTTTGCTTTTTCATGATAGCTGTTCATGAACAGCTAAAGAACTAGAGTTAACAAATATTGTAATACCTCCCTCTGATTTGTAGAATGTCTCCGGTCACAAGTTTTTAGGGTGTATAAACAGTTTTAATTGTGTGTGGTAATGGGTATTTTTGGTGTTTTTGAGGGTTTTTTAGAATTAATCAATTTTTCCACTTGAAGTTTACAAACATACTATTTTAGCTTGCCAAATATTGTATAACCCTGGGCTGAAAATTTGCCACATCACACTTCATTCTGAGTGTACAAGGAGGGCTGCAGCTACACCACTATAGCATTGTAGCATAGACTAGTGGTTTCCTACCTACCATAAAATCTTGAGTATAATGCGCACCTATGTATAATGCGCATCTGCCTTTTAAAGGTCAAAATTCTTGAATAAACTAAACTCTTATCTATAATGTGCACCCCATTATACTCAAGATTTTAAGGTATGCATAGGAAGGAAGGGTCCCCTGCCCAGCTGAGCTCGCACCTGCCGGGGGAGCCTCCCTTGCTCAGCTGCCAGCGTGCTGAGCTCGTGCCTGCCGGGGGAGCCTCCTCCGCTCAGCTGCCGGGGGAGCCTCCCCCGCTCAGCTGTCTGCACGCCAAGCTCACGCCTGCCAGCCCAGCCTATGCCTGACCCCTTCCCCACCCAGCTCGTGCCTGCAGAGGGTGAATTTAAAACTTTTTTAAAACACCTCCTATGGATAATGCGCACTCCGACTTTGACGTTAAAAAAAAATGGGAAAAAAAGTGCGCACTATACTCGCAACTTTTCGGTATTTTATGCCAGTATCTGGCAAACCCATTCACAAACTTTTGGCAGACTGGTAAGGGGTAGTTACTCACTTCATGTAGTAATGATGGTTCTTCGAGATGTGTCCCCATGGGTGCTCCACTCTAGGCGTGAGGTCCATCCCGGTGCTGCTGGTCGGAGGCTTTTTAGCAGCCGTAGTTGGCCACATCACACATGCGCAGTAGCCGGCATGCGCTGTTCATGCCCTTTCCAACATTGTGCAGTCCGGCCCCTCGCCAGTTCCTCTCACCGCTTGGCATCTGTAACGAGAAACAAGAGATGACCCAGAGCGGGGAGGAGAGAGGGATGTGGAGCATCCACGGGGACACATCTCGAAGAACCATCATTACTACACGAAGGTGAGTAACTTCCCCTTCTTCAAGTGGTCTCCGTGGGTGCTCCACTCTTGGCTACTGCTTTACAGTCACCTAGAAAGCACCCTGGGTCAGTGATCTTTTGCAGTAGAGAGAACTGCTGATGCCACTGCAGAATCTGCAGCGCAACGACACACTATTGCATAGTGACGTATAAAAGAAGAACTGGAGGACCACGTGGCAGCTTGACAAATATCACTAAGAGGCACCTCCTGGGCGAAAGCCATGGAGGTCGCTACTGCATTAGTAGAGTGTACAATCAGCTGAGACATAAGGGGTCTGTTTCGCAATGCATGGCACTTCGTAATACAAACAGTAATGAGTTTGGCGATGCATTGACTAGAGAGCGCGTTGCCTTTGGAACGAGGTGCGATAGATACTAATAGTCTGTCCGTCTCCATGAACGGGTTCTATCTATATAAAGAGAAAGGGCTCGATGTACGTCGAATGTGTGTAGCAAGGCATCATTAGTTGATGAATGAGGCTTTGGATAGAATGAAGCAAGAACAATGGGTTCGTTAATATGAAAAGAAGAACAGTTCTACATTTCGCGTTGTCGGTGGTGGTGAAGAGATCTACAAGGGGTGTTCCCCACTTGCAAAACACGTGATGTAGTATATCTGTCCTTATTTCCCACTCATGATCTAAGGGAAAGCGTCTGCTCAGAGTCCGCAATTACATTGTTGATGCCAGGTTAGTAAGACGTTGTTATGGTGACGTTGTTCCGTATGCACCAATTCCAGAGTCTCACCGCTTCAGTGCAAAGGGAGCGTGATCTTGCTCCTCCCTGCTGTTTATGTAGTACATTGCTGATACATTGTCTGTCAGGACTCTGACTGACATGCCTCTCAGATGCGGAAGGAAGTGTCTGCATGCATGAAAGATGGCTCTTAGTTCTAACAGATTGATATGAAGACATCTTTCATTGGGGAGCCACTTGCCTTGTATGCGCTCATTGTTCATGTGAGCGCCCCACCCAATGAGCGAAGCATCTGTTGTTATCTGGACAGACAGCTATGGCCGATGAAACGGGACTCCCATTCTGACATTTTGTGTGTTTGCCCACCAGCATAGGGACATACGAACGTGAGGTGGAGGAGATACTATTCTGTGGATGCTGTGTTTCGCGGGTGCGTATACAGTTGCTAACCAATGCTGTAGAGCTCTGAAGTGTAGCCGCACATGCGGAACTACAAAAGTGGTCGCAGCCATGTGGCCTAGGAGCTTCAGACAGGTGTGTACCGAAATTGTTGGCGCCTTGTTGAGTACGTTGACTAGATGTTGAATCACCTGGAATCTGTCTAGTGGTAGGTAGCCCCTCGCCGTAAGTGAATCGAGGACTGCCCCTATGAATTTTATGCTTTGCGTTGGATTTAGTGTTGATTTCTGCTCGTTCACTATGAGTCGGAGGGAGTCAAAAGTCCATTGGACTAGAGAGAGCATGCATGCAGCCTCCTGTTGCGACATCGCCTTGATCAAACAGTCTTCCAGATAGGGGAAGATAACAACCTGGAAATGATGAAGATGTGCTGCAACGACAGCGAGAGTCTTTGAGAAAACTCTTGGGGCTGATGCCAGCCCGAACGGTAGGACGCGATATTGGAAATGCTCGCTGCTTATCACAAATAGCAGGAATAGTCTGTGTGCTGGATGTACGCTTATATGAAAATAAGTGTCCTGCAAGTCCAGGGCAGTGAACCAATCATTGGCGTCTAGAGATGGAATAATTGTGGTAAGAGTTACCATCTTGAAACGCTGTTTGCGGAGGTAGCGATTCAGATCGCGGAGATCGAGGATGGATCTCCAACCGCCTGTTTTCTTTTGTGTCAGGAAGTACCGTGAAAAAACCCCTCTTCCTTTGAACTTGTCTGGAACCCTCTCTATTGCCCCGATGGCAAGTAGACGATAGGCCTCTTGTTGTAGGAGGGTTTCCTGAGATGGGTCCCTGAAAAGGGACGGGACTGGTGGGAGGAAGAGAAGTGAAGGGGAAGGTGAAACCTTTTCTTATGACTTCCAATATCCATTTGTCAGATGTTATCGGGGCCCATTGGTGGTAATAGGACCGTAGATGATGGTGAAAAATGGGTTTGGCGGTGACGGTGTTTACAACAGTGATTCCTCAATGGAGGAGTCAAACTTGCTGTTTGGATGTTGATGGATTCGCTGGACGAGGTGGTTGGGGACGCCTGCGTTGCGGCCTCTGCTTAGGGTGCATATGATCAAAGGGATGGTTCTGCTGTCTATTGGATCAAAAATCATATCGACGCTGGTAAGGGAAGTATCTCCTACATCAGAACAGGGGAACATACATTCTGAGTGTGCGTAATGTTGTTCGCGAGTCTTTGTCTGTGTGAAGGACCTCATCTATTTTCTCTGCGAACAATTTGAGCCTGTCAAAAGGAAGGTCCTCCACTTTGGCTTGCAAGTCTTTGGGCGCACCTACTCTTGCTAGCCATGAAGCCCTTCTCATAGATAGAGCAGTTGCTACAGTCTGAGCTGCCGTGTCTGCAATGTCCACAGCAATTTGAAGGCCCGCCCTTGAGCAAGCATAACACTCCTGAACAATTGCTCATAGTAACATTTTGTCGGCATCGGGAATTCTTTGTGCCATCTCTGTTAATTTAGCGATGTTGTCAAAGCTGTAATTAGACAACAGCGCCACGTAATTCGCAATGAGGAGGAGCAATGTGGACGAAGAATATACTTTATATCCAAAGATGTCAGTTTTTTGGCCTCTTTATCCACTCCCATACTCTTTACCTGCGGGTTCTTAGCTCTTTGCAGGGCTATGTCCACCACCAACGAATTTGGCTGGGGGTGGGTGCGGAGGAATTCCAAGCCCTTCCATGGAATGAAGTACCTCTTTTCGGCTCGCTTCGACGTCGGTGTGGTCGATGCTGGAGTATGCCAGATTTCTGAGGCTGACTCCAAGATTGCCTCATCAATAGGAAGAGCCACTCTGGATTGTTGCCTTGGGTGCAGATTCTTTAGCAGCTTATACTGCTTAGTCTGCACCTCTGACAGTTGGACGTCTTGTGATTCTGCAACCCATTTAAAAAGGTCTTGGAATTCCCGCATGTCATCTGGGGGAGAGGTATCCCCCGCGAAGACGGCTTCGTCTGGGGATGAGGAAGAAAGGTCAGCCAGGGGAGGTTCTTGTGACTGATCATCAGTATCTGAAATCTGCCCTTCCTCTGGCTTGGATACTTGTGCTGGGAGCGGAGGGGCGTTCCCAGTGTGTCTCGGAGATAGAGCTCTCTGTTGGGAATGAGCAGGTGGTGAACATTGTCTGCTGGAAGATAAACGACAGCAGCAAGAGTGAGAGCATGATCTGCTGTACGTGTGGGATGTACGATCAGCGCTATAATAGTGATGTGCATATTCCGGTGATGTTCTTCTAGAGGAATAATTACTGCCATGCCTGCTCTGATAGGATCTAGTCGGAGAATGTGTGGGAGACTGAGACCTGTATGATGAGGTCGGTGATGAGGTGAAGCATGCCTGTACACATGCGTGGAACGGGGCTTCGAGTATCGCCTTGGTGAACGAGGACTGTGATGGTGTCGAAGCTCAACCTCAGAATGAGACCTCCCACACGGCGAGTGGCATAATGGAGGTGATGGAAACAGTGCTGGTGAGAATACTGGTGATGGCGACAGTGAAGGGGTTCTCGGCACTGATTTCCTAGCTCCTTTTGTGGGGACTGTGATGTTACGTACTTCCCCCATAGGTGGTAGTCATTATCATCCGTCAATAGTATCGGAGAATGTGAAGTGGGGGAAGATGGAGAACTTATGTCCCGCTCTGGAACGGATGCTGCTGTAGGTTGGAGGCACTTCTGCAGCGCCGCAAGTGGTGCCGACTCTCGGAGCTCATGCGGTGCCGACTCCGATGCCTTAAGAAGGCATGCCTTGGGCTCTATCCTCGGCTCTGCCGCATTGCAGTGCGTCGGTGCCGGAGCCGACACTGCCCTCAGGGGGCTCGGTGCCCTTCGAGGTGCTGGTTCCCTGGGGCTTCTCAGGGCTGTGTCCGGTGCTGGATCATCTGCACCTTGCGGCCCCGAGGCTGGTGCCATGTCAGTTTGTTTTAGCGACAGTGTCTGCGGTGCCGATCGCCTGTGTTCCAAAGACGCCACCATTTTGCCAGCCTTAGATCTGGATGATTGTGCTGGCGCCGATTTTGAGCACATTAGTAGTGTAGGTGCTGCGGGACTAGCCCATGCCCCAGCCCTAGCAGGCTGCCGGATGACCCCCTAAGTGCCCGGTTGTTCTTCTGGGCAGGTGAGTGGTGGAGAAGGAGCGGGTGGGCGAGGCTTTCTTCTTTTTTGAGGCCAACACTGCAGGTGATAGCGCTCTTCTTTTTTGTACCGCTGCTGAATCCTGAGGGGTAGTATCAGAAGGCTGTAGAGCCTTATCAAAGAGTATCAGCTTGAGTCGCATGTCCCTATCTTTGCGCGCTCTTGCAGTTAACTTAGAACAGTGAACACACTTTTGAGGGACATGGGATTCCCCCAGGCAACGAATACACGCGGCGTGACCGTCTGATGCCAGCATAGCGTCCTTACACTGGGCACATTTCTTAAATCCCAGTGACCCAGGCATATTTGATCCCGAAGATTGGGATTCTATAAACAGACTAACAATATAATAATACTATTAACTAACCATCAAACAGAGTAGAAGAATTTTTTTTAATAACACACTAATTAACTAAGTATCTAAAGAACTATGAATATGAAATAGCAAGATTTAAACTTTCTTTGTAGAACGGCCTTCTCTGTGAGGAGAGGTAACGGAGCTCCTCCAGCAACTGAGGACGGTTGAGAGGAACTGGCAAGGGGCCGGACTGTGTGACATTGGAAAGGGGGTAAATGGCGTGCGCGGTCCAGCCGACTACAGCTGCTAAAAAGCCTCCGACCAGCAGCGCCAGGATGGACCCGACACCTAGAGTGGAGCACCCACGGGAACCACTCAAAGAAGAATGTTATATTTGCATATTCAATATGCAAATGAATATGCAAATAAAATATTACTCGTCTGCCAAAAGCCCCAGACCCTTCCAGTGACAGCCCTAACCTCTAGAGCTGCCACCCCTCCACTATCCCCCAGCGCCAGCCACTGATCTGAGTCCCCTGCACACAGCCTCCCCCATGCCAGCCTCCCACGCTCAGAGCCCTCAGTGTCAGTCCCCTACCCCTTAAAGCCCCCCCACCAGACCCCTTCATGCCAGCTTCCTGTTTCCAGAGCCCCACTGCATCTAACCCCCCTAGTCTCCCCAGTGCCACCCCACTGGTCCCCACTATTAGCCCCATGCCAGAGCCCCCCAGTGCCATCCCTTGTCCCCGTTGAGGGTGTGTGCAAAGTGACAGGTGACATGGTCATCCTATCCTCTAAGCACCACCCCTGCTCTGCCCCACCTCTTCCTGCTCCAGTCCGTCCTTGGAGTGACATGACCCAGGAGACTAATAGGAGGCCTGGTGCCACTAAGCTAGCAACAGGGATTGGACTGGCCCTGCACTCACCACAAATGCACGGGAAGTAGAGTGACACAGCTCCAGCCTGCTGCACTCCCCCAACCCTGGCTCCCAAAATGGGCTGGGTGCTCTACTTCCTGCAGCTCCTGCCACTGATGGTGACTGCTGAGGCCGGTCCAGTCCCTGCTGCTTGCACCAGGCCCTTCTCTTTCCCACCCCTGGTAATCTCCCAGGCTGCCCTGAGCCCTGTTGGACTCTCAAAGTTTCAGGCTTGGGGAGGCAACCACAACCATCGTATGGATGGGATGGCTCTGGATATGGTCAAAGTGATGGGCTAGAAAGTTAACCTTTGCAGCAGCACTCTGAATAGGTGCGAGCAGAGCTACACTGCATTTGTAAAGGCCAGAGAGAAGGAAAATGCAGTAATTCAGTAACTGAGATGCAAGATAATGAGAATTTGGATGAGAGCTTTTGCTGTGTGGACTTATAAGAAAGGGAGTATTTTCTTGATCCTTTGTCCTTGGAGAAGGAAACCTATCACATACAGTGGCTCCTCCATACCATAGTCAAACCATACCTCTTTGTTTCACACAGCAACTAAAATCACAACTGATATGGAGAAGTTTGTGCAAAATAGGAGTGAGAAAGTATGATGCAGCTTCTCTTCTTTTCTGAGGTCCACCATGCCTTTCTGTGAACCATTTCTTCTTTGCGTTGGAGGGGTCCATCTGGTACTTGCGTGTATATTTGCACCATGTCTATAAACAAAAATTGAACCAATTTAACTATCTTGGTTTAAAAATTGATTTAGTTAAATAGGTGAAATATTTCTTGGTATAAATGTTCTTAAGTTCATTGAGGAAGTTCTATTGATTTATCCAAATCAACAAGGTGTCCAGTGGCACTTTGAAGACTAACAAATGTATTAGGGTATTGGAGAATAAGCTTTCATAAGCTACAATTCACTTCCTCAGAAGCTGAAGAACGAAAGATGGACAGACAGACAAAGATGGGAGAGTGACATCTGTGCCAAATCAGTTTCTAAACTAATTTTCTTAAACTGATACGTTTTTGTGTAAATAATGTAAACCTTTAAGAGGTAAACTCCCTTAAGACTAAGGTTTCTAAGTAAAATTTTGTTCAGCCTTTGAGGAATCTCTTTAGGCTCCTGATTTCCTGGTTCCTTAAGCAGGTTGTGAAAATGTCTATGTGCACTACTTTGGCAGAAAAAGAGCATAGAAACAGTTGAGACTTGTCAGCAGAAATTCAAATTAGCTAAGAGGACGGTACAGAAAATGTAGCTTCCGTTTGAGCATTTTACAAAATAGGAGATTTTCCAAATTAAGTAAAATCAATGTTTATAATTTTGATTACATTATTAATACATTTAAGCAAACAGGGAATATTACTTTTAAAGTTCCTCTACTTTCCTATGACATCAGATGTAGGACAAGGAATGCAGCTCCTCTGCATGATCACAAAAGCTCCTTTCTCTTTGATTAAGTACTCTGTGCAGTCGGGGTCATAATTATACCACAAACCTCATCAGATAAGATTATACTATTGCCACTTAATATTGTACCAAGATGTATTTCAGTGATTATTCAGCACATCCAATCAGCTTGAATGTTAAATTGTAAAGAACTTAGAAGAAATACTGCATACAAAATCATGGCTTGAAGAGATATTACAGGACCCTCTCAAGCACAATAGATGCAAAGTGTCAGAGCTTGAAACACAGAGGTTTTCTCTCTCAATTTTCCTGCATCTTGTAATGTTTCTTACACCTGTGAAAAGTGGGTATAACACTATACCATTCTGATTGTTCCTTCTCCACATGGCTGAGTACTGCTGTGCTCAGAGTAACTACTTTAGTAGCTAATTTGGTCCTAGAGTCTGTGGAGGAAGCATAGGAAGGACCGAGAGGCATCACTTGCTGCTGCCTCTCCAGGCAACAGAACCTCTTATAGTCTGCCACTGGAATAAGCTGTATGGTGCAAGCTCCTATGGATGCTGTTTGAACTTAGTGTCCTGAAGGGATTTGGTTGCAATAGTGAAGAAGAGTAGCTGGCAGGCCCACTCCCTCTCTCTTTGCTGTTACCTCCCTTGGAACAGGCGTCTTTTATATATTACATCTGCCATTTGGTTTTCTTTTTTTATTTTGAAGTTCAGTATGAGTGTATCTACACTGCACCCGGAGCTCGAAATAAGCTATGCAATTTGACATATACAAAATTTCAAGTACATTTCAAAATAGCTTATTTAGAAAGGTGGCGCTGTCTACATAGCACTTATTTTGAAATAAACCGCTATTTTGAAATGTCCCTTACTCCTCGTGGAATGAGGTTTATAGGGATGTCGGAATAGCGAGCAAGTTACATTTAGAAATAACGGGTGCGCTCAAAAGACATGGAATAGCTATTTCGGGATATATCCAGTATCCTGAAATAGCACTGCCATATAGACATAGCCTATCTTACATTTGTTTCTTAAATTTGGATACAAGTAATAAGTCATCCTACAATGGTACAAAGATGGCCAAGATGACGTAATAGGTCTTTTTCATTTTTGTCTCTAATTTAATGAATAAACTTTGCAAACACTGCAATAAGAAACTTTGGATAATAATGATTATTTGGTTTGGCATTCACTATAATATACCATTAACCATGATCAAATATTTTGACATTAATATAGTGGTAAATAAACTTGCCAATCATTAAAAAAATGAAAATAATTTTGGGACCCAATCCTGTTACCATTAGGACTTCAGTAGGAAGATAACTGAACCCTGATGCCACAAACTCTTGTGTATATGCTTTAACCTTGACTTCACTGATATGAGTACTAGTAGTTTCACTGAAAGTAACTGAGCTCATGACAGCAATTTAAGCACATGTATAAGGATCAGGCCATTACTTTGGAGGTTCTGATAGATAATTCAAAAGACCTAATCATCCTCTACATAGTATAAATGAGACAAACATATAACGCATATCTCAGTGTGACATCTTGGTTCAGGTAATACTAGAGCAGGGCGCACAAGACCTGGGGTTTATTTTTGGTTGACACTGACCACCTATGTAACTTTGGACAAGTCGCTTTATTTCTGTGCCAGTTTCTCCATCTCTGAGGCCAGTAATACAAACCCACATTTTTAAAGTGCTTAGGGTATGCCTACACTAGCCCCCTAGTTCGAACTAGGAAGGCTAATGTAGGCATTCGAAGTTGCAAATTAAGCCCGGGATTTAAATATCCCGGGCTTTATTTGCATGTTCCCGGCCGGTAGCCATTTTGAAATTATACTAGCCCGAAGTAACTGCCCGTGGCTACACGCGGCAGTGAAACGGTAATTTGAACTAAGTCCTTAGTTCAAATTAACTGTTACTCCTCCTTTTCACTGCTGCGTGTAGCCACGGGCAGTTATTTCGGGCTAGTGGAATTTCAAAATGGTGACCAGCTGGGACCATGCAAATAAAGCCCGGGATATTTAAATCCCGGGCTTCATTTGCAACTTCGAATGCCTACATTAGCCTCCCTAGTTCGAACTAGGGGGCCAGTGTAGACATACCCTTAGAGATTTATGGTTGAAAAATGCTAAGTATTTTTTCTGAGTATAGGTTAGATCCAGAAGTACTCCAAAGTTTTTCATACCAGATCATCCCTGTTCATAGAAGAATCTTAATTGCCATTTGTATCTTCCTATCCTTTTTTGAGGAGTAACGTTAGTTCGAACCAAGGGGGTTGGTTCGAACTAACGCATCCCGGCGCGCACTTCCTGGTTTGAATCAGCTGTGATTCGATCTAGCGTGCCGGCGAGCTCATGCTAATGAAGCGCGGGGTATTTAAATCTCTGCTTAATTAGCAATTTCAAATGCCTGCATTTGCATCCCTAGTTCAAACTAGGATGCAAGTGTAGACATACCCATAGAGAATAAGACAGAGAACATCTTATTGTTTCTATATAAAACCATGGTATGCCCACATCTTGAATACTGTGTACAAATGTGGTCTCCTCATCTCAAAAAAGATATATTGGCATTGGAAAAGGTTCAGAAAAGGGCAACAAAAATGATTAGGGATTTGGAATGGGTCCCATATGAAGAGGTTTAAAAGACTTGGACTTTTCAGCTTAGAAAAGAGGAGACTAAGGGGAGATATGATAGAGGTCTATAAAATCATGACTGGTGGGGGAAAAAGTGAATAAGGAAAAGTTATTTACTTATTCCCACAATGTAGGACCTCAAGGTCACCAAATGAAATTAATAGGCAGCAGGTTTAAAACAAACAAAAGGAAGTTTTTCTTCACTCAGCGCACAGTCAACCTGTGGAACTCCTTGCCAGAGGATGTGGTGAAGACTAGGACTTTAAAAGGGTTCAGAAAAGAGAGAGAGAGCCATTGGTGGACCAATGAATCTATTAGCTAGGATGGGTAGGAATGGTGTCCCTAGCCTCTGTTTGTCTGGAAATGGGTGACAGGAGAGGGATCATGTGAGGATTACCTGTTGTTCCCTCTCTCTGGGGCATCTCATAATGGCCCCTGTCAGAAGACAGGATACTGGGCTAGATGGACCTTTGATCTGACCCAGTATGGCCGTTCTTTTGTAACATATACACACACCCTTAAGTTAGAAAGGCTATTAATGGGTCATCTTTCCAATGCGCTCACATATAGCTTCTTTGACCTAGCAGTCTCCTCCATTACCACCATTGTAAACAGCATAATGCTTTGCATTTGGATAGTGGTTTTTAATCTAAGGACTTCAGAGCTTAACAGTTATTCATTACATGTCAGAACACTACTCTGGAGTAGATAAGTAAATGATATTAGAAATATTGATTTGAAACCCTGTTGCTTTGCCAAATGATGTGCAGTTTTTATGTACCCTACATGTGGCCAGTTCCATTAGGTAGTTGACATGTTCAGACGGGAAAGTGAAAACATGGCTCATTATGCTTTGAATTTGGCTAAACCAATGAAGATTATATGTAGTTCACTCTCTTGAGACAGAGGACATGCTACTGCACTGCTTGCAACTGAATGTGTTAAGAAAGCTACACTTTTTCAAACATAGGGTCAGAATTCAGTGGAAAAAAGGTACTTGTGATAGCAAACTTGTGCTTTCATAATAATTCAGGTGCTAGCACAATATAGAATGATTATACTATTAGCCATATATCAACTCATGCTATTTAATGCATTTCCAGAATATGTTTATTGCCATATTGATACATAGTGCTCCTTGGCTGTGTCTAGACTGGCAAGTTTTTCTGCAAAAGCAACTGCTTTTGCAGAAAAACTTGCCAGCTGTCTACACTGGCTGCCTGAATTTCCGCAAGAACACTGACGATCTCATGTAAGAAATCAGTGCTTCTTGCGGAAATACTATGCTGCTCCCGTTCGGGCAAAAGTCCTTTTGTGCAAAAGCTTTTGCGCAAAAGGGCCACTGTAGACAGCTCAGATTTGTTTTGCGCAAAAAAGCCCCGATCGCGAAAATGGCGGTCGGGGCTTTCTTTCGCAAAACTGCGTCTAGATTGGCACGGACGCTTTTCCGCAAAAAGTGCGTTTGCAGAAAAGTGTCCATGCCAATCTAAACACTCTTTTCCGCAAATGCTTTTAACGGAAAACTTTTCTGTTAAAAGCATTTGCGGAAAATCATGCCAGTCTAGACGTAGGCCTTCAGTATAGATGTCTTTTTTTCCTGTTGTAAAGCAGTGCTTCACTGCAGACTATTATAATCCTACATTTAGAGAGGGCTGTTTTTATTCTTAAACCTTAAGAGAAGGTAGAAACCAAAAGAATGGATACTTCAGGGAATTTGTGGTAGGATATTAAAGAGTTTTACTCCTAAATATCCAGATTGAATGTGACCCAACTTGTGAGCTAGTGAAGGCTTTTTTGTTGTTGTTGGATGTTCATAATCTTGAGAAATAAATTTAGTGGTCTCAGTCCAGGATACCCATCAAAAATCACCAGAATTGGTACTTTTTCTGGTAGTCTCACACTGAGGCCAAGGAATCAATGAACATGAAGAATTAATTAGATATACACTCCTATAAGCTGGTCCCACATTGGTGGAGCAGTCAGTGGAAGCCTATACTGCCACAATCTATGAAGTAACTGTTCTGTGAATTAGAGAACCTATCTCTAGAGAGGTCAGGCTATTGTTGTCAAGAAACATAAATTCACTCAAGGAAAAAAATTAAAGAATTTTCTTCAAAACTGCTACAACTGCAAAGAATAAATCTAATTAGCCACTGGTTTTCGTACTTTTAGAAAGCCTATATAACAGCATCATTGTTAACATCAGTTCCTTCGTCACTCTTTAAAAAGGGCAGAGCTGTTGGTATAAGATAAAAAGTGACACTTTTAATTTTTGTTTGGATCCAGCAGCAACAACAAAAGTAGAATTAATAGCAATAATGACTTTGGGCCAACACATTTCCTGGGAAATTAGTCAGTAGCTGGAGAGAATAGCCTAAAGCAGAACTTGTAATTTTGTTATTAGTCCGTAGGAAATGCCTGAGGATTCTGTTATTAATAGAGAAAAATTGTTCTGAAGTTCCACTTGAGAATTTACACATTCTTTGCATATTTGTATGTAATAGGAAGGGGTCTTTGTGGTAATTTTTCAAGGTCTTTATTTTCACCAAATCACAACATGTCCTTAACCAAACCTGAGCCAAATACATTATGCAGGATTTTTTTTTCTTTTTAAAATGAGTGCTGTTCTGGCAATGTCTCCACAAGAAAAATATGGCAGAAAATGAGCAAAACACCCACATAATTATTGTTGACAGAACACCAGCTGTAATTTTACCAAGTATAACCCAGCAATATATTGTTACTGAAACAATTATTTTAAAAGTACTTAGTTCCCAAAAGAACTGTACAGTCATTTTGCTTGAGAAACAAATGGGCTGCGTGTAGACAGGCAAGTTTTTCCACAAAAGCAGCCGCTTTTGCGCAAAAACTTGCCAGCTGTCTGCACTGTCTGCTTGATTTTGTGCAAAAGCACTGACGTTCTACTGTCTGAAATCAGTGCTTCTTGTGCAAATACTTTGACATTCCCGTTCGGGCAAAAGCACTTTTCTGGAAATGTTTTGGCGCAAGAGGGCCAGTGTAGACAGCTAAAAACTGTTTTGCGCAAAAAAGCCCTGATGGCAAAAATGGTGATCAGGGCTTTCTTGCGCAAAACCACGTCTAGATTGGCACAGACGCTTTTCTGCAAAAAGTGCTTTTGTGGAAAAGCGTCCGTGCCGATCTAGACGCTCTTTTCCGCAAATGCTTTTAACAGAAAATCTTTTCCGATAAAAGCATTTCTAGAAAATCATGCCAGTCTAGATGTAGCCATGATGTAAAAGACAACTGCTGGACTATAATGATGTGGGAGTAATTTTTGCTAAGTTTCTAAAGATAAATTAGAATTAGTTTTATTACATTTTTCACTTTGATTAACGCTATAACTGAAAGAATCAAGGTATAAATCTGAATTAAAAGGAATTGTAAGAGCTCCTAAGAAATATAATACTTTACAAAGCAGTCTGTTAAAAGGCTATATAATGCAGAGTAAAAAAGACAAGTTTAACCTTGTATTACAGTATAAAATACATTACTTTGCTTTGTTGTCATCTGTATTTAGTCTGGTTAACTATTAAAATTGGATTTCAGAGAACTGTGTAATTAAGAAGTAGTAATGAATGTATAATCAACATAGATTATTACTGCATTGATTGAGATATCTAATTATAAAAACAGCTTACAGTAAAACAATTTGGAGTCTTGTGAGAGTCTTAACTATTACAGAAAGCAACAATTAAGGGAAATCAATGCAGGAAGGGAGATGAATTGAACGGGGTACAGCAATTTTCCAGTGTATATGAAAAATATGATATCCTGTTAAAATATAAATATCCCCAATATTCTCCCTCAATTGCATAGTAACTTCTAACATAGAATTAAAAATGCAAATTATCACATGAGATTCTGACTGTTGTGAACTGGATGATTCACATATAACCAAAAGGTTATTATCCACCAGAGGCTAGAGGAAAAAAATGAAAAAGTTCTGGAAGAGAAAGTAGTGCTATTTTAATTGAAGGAAAATTCTTAATTTTTATTTTAATTCCCATAAAACAATACCAAAATTTCATAGAAACTGCAGGTATTTGTGCTCATTATTAAGATGACAGGACTGTTTAGCTGTTTCAAATGCCTATATTGTAAAAGGAGGAATGAAAAGGTTTGACATACATATGTGCATTAAATTACACAACAGTGCTTTGCACCGATGACCTATTCGATTATAAAGTAAGCTGAGATGCAGAATCTATTTTTGACCTATTATGTGAAGGGCCACCTACATAGAGGAATGGAGAATATATCAGAATGTTTCTATTCACCCTTCTGTTATAGTCTGATTCAATAGTCCAGTTATAGGCAACAATTTCTAGAGTTCTCCTACACAACATCAGAAAGGATCCCCTTTTCTAACATTATTTAGCACTATGACCAAAAATGGCCATCTAGGTTATTACTCAATAGATCACTGGTATTTAAAATACCATTATTCTATTATTTTTGTGACTAGTGGCCAAGCAATAGAGATATTTAGCCAAATTCAATCTTAGTGTAAAAAAACAAAATTCCATTAATTTCAGTTAGGTTCATCAATTTAGATTTATATTAGGGATGATATTTTCAACTGAACTGAACCGTTTTAAAATATTGCATTGATTTGCTTAGGTAGACTGTGGAGTTCAGATAAGCCCTGAGTAACGATTCAGTGTAATTGTGCTGTCTCAGGATACAACCAGAGACCAGTGTAGACCTTGCCTTAGTCCCTTCTTCCCTCTTTTCAAGGGCAGGAGAACCCATACCAGTCTGCACATCTTGACCTTTTGAAAGTTTTCTAACTTTTTTGTTTGAGCTCATCATATCAAAACAAATTAGCCTGCAAATTCGAAGGTGCTAGTGCTTCAGTTTGTGGGCACGGGCACAACAGTCTGCCTATACAGAACCAATTGTAGACCAGGGCTTATATGTATTTTGTTGTTAGTTTTGCTGTGGAGAGGTTCCTCATTGTTACATTGTGGGGTTAAAAATTGGAATTTTACAAAGATCAATAATATACAAAAATTGTGATGAGATAAGTGCACATACCCTACATTAAGATAGGCAGGGAAGGGGTAAACTAAGCATGTATTAGACCAAGGTGATAAAGAAGAAGCAATAAGAACATAACATAAGAACGGCCGTACTGGGTCAGACCAAAGGTCCTTCTAGCCCAGTATCCTGTCTACCGACAGTGGCCAGCACCAGGTGCCCCAGAGAGGGTGGACCGAAGACAATGATCAAGCGATTTGTCTCCTGCCATCTCTCTCCAGCCTCTGACAAACAGAGGCCAAGGACACCATTTTATCCCCTGGCTAATAGCCTTTTATGGACCTAACCTCCATGGAATTATCTAGCTTCTCTTTAAACTCTATTATAGTCCTAGCCTTCACAGCCTCCTCTGGCAAGGAGTTCCACAGGTTGACTACATGCTGTGTGAAGAACTTTCTTTTATTCGTTTTAAACCTGCTACCCATTAATTTCATTTGGTGACCTCTAGTTCTTCTATTTAGGGAACTAATAAATAACTTTTCTTTATCGGCCCTCTCCATACCATTCATGATTTTATAGACCTCTATCATATCCCCCTCCCAGTCTCCTTTTTTCTAAACTGAAAAGTCCCAGTCGCTTTAACCTCTCCTCACATGGGACCCATTCCAAACCCCTAATCATTTTAGTTGCCTTTTTCTGAACCCTTTCCAAGGCCAAAATATCTTTTTTGAGGTGAGGAGACCACATCTGTACACAGTATTCAAGATGTGGGCATACCATAGTTTTATACAGGGGCAGTAAGATATTCTGTGTCTTATTTTCTATCCCTTTCCTAATAATTCCTAGCATCCTATTTGCCTTTTTGACCGCCGCTGCACACTGCGTGGAAGTTTTCAGAGAACTGTCCACGATAACTCCACGATCCCTTTCCTGATTTGTCGTAGCCAATTTAGCCCCCATCATACTGTACGTATAGTTGGGGTTATTTTTTCCGATGTGCATTACTTTACACTTATCCACATTAAATTTCATTTGCCATTTTGCTGCCCAATCACTGAGTTTGGTGAGATCATCTTGGAGTCCCTCACAGTCTCCTTCTGTCTTGACTATCCTAAACAGTTTTGTATCATCTGCAAACTTTACTACCTCACTGCTTACCCCTTTCTCCAGATCATTTATGAATAAGTTGAAAAGGATTGGTCTCAGGACTGACCTTTGGGGGACACTACTAATTACCCCTCTCCAATCTGAAAATTTACCATTTATTCCTACCCTTTGTTTCCTGTCTTTTAACCAGTTCTCAATCCAAGAAAGGACCTTTCCTCTTATCCCATGGCCATGTAATTTACACAAGAGCCTTTGGTGAGGGACCTTGTCAAAGGCTTTCTGAAAATCCAAGTATACTATATCTACTGGATCCCCTTTATCCGCATGCTTGTTAACCCCTTCAGAGAACTCTAATAGATTAGTAAGACAGGATTTCCCTTTACAGAAACCATGCTGACTTTTGTCCAACAAATTATGTTCTTCTACATGCTTCACAATTTTATTCTTTACTATTGTTTTGACTAATTTGCCCGGTACTGAAGTTAGACTTACCGGTCTGTAATTGCCAGGATCGCCTCTAGAGCCTTTTTTAAATATTGGTGTCACGTTGGCTACCTTCCAGTCATTAGGTATAGAAGCCGATTTAAAGGATAGGTTACAAACTACAGATAATAGCTCCGCAGTTTCCCATTTGAGTTATTTTAGAACCCTTGGATGAATGCCATCCGGTCCCGGAGATTTGTTAACATTAAGTTTTTCTATTTGTTCCAAAACCTCCTTTAATGACACTTCTATCTGGGACAGTTCCTCAGATTCACCACCCACAAAGGACGGTGCAGATTCGGGAATCTCCCCAACGTCCTCAGTCGTGAAGACTGAAGCAAAGAAATCATTTAGTTTCTCTGCAATGGCTTTATCGTCCTTGATTGCTCCTTTTATAGCTCGATCATCTAGGGGACCCACAGGTTTTTTAGCAGGCTTCCTAATGTACTTAAAATGTACTTAAACATTTTGTTATTTCTTTTTGAGTTTTTGGCTAGCTGTTCCTCAAAATCTTTTTTTGCTTTTCTTATTACATTTTTACACTTGATTTGACAGTCCTTGCATCCAGTCCCCAGGCCTTAGGTTCCCCACCCCTGCTTTACAGCCCGTAAAGAAGCTCTTTAGGGTTGAATCAGATCAGGAAATAGGGAGAAACTAGGAAATTGACAATCTTGCATATATTATATTTCATCAGGGCACCCAAAATAACCGTTGAATTATGAAGTTGTCTCTCTTTTCTTCACAGTTTTTCTTGTTGCTTGTTATTACTTGAATGAGGCTGAAGCAGCTTCAGTTCTGACTCCATGCAGATTGGGTTAAAAAGGAGCACTGTCTTTACTTCTTGCCATTCAAAGCTATTGCCTGGATCAAATTCATACAGAGTTGTTTTATTGTATATAAAAGGCTAAGGCTATGTTTACACTGGCAGCTTTTTGCACAAGAACAGCAAAAACTTGCCTGCTGCCTTTATAAAACGTTTATTAAATCTGTAAATACAGATTTTTTTTTGAAAGAAAAGTAGTCCTAGGATACTTTGGTATGTAAAAGTTGCATAAATTATCAGTGCGATGTGTTGTGAAGTAGAAAAATACTTTTATTACCAGAATTGGAATGCATAATTAATTTTTAACTGTGAAATATGTTTGTGGTGGTGTAATTATATCTAAATATACTATTTTCATTATATGTATTATATTTTTAGCAGCAAATTACACCTTAGTGTTTTTGTAGTCCATAATGTTGTAATGAACATATTAGAAAACCAGAGCTGAATTACTTTATTAGGAAATCAACTAGAAATTAATTTTGATTTATAAGTATAGTTTTGCTGCAGAGTTCAAGAGAACAAAGTTAAAGTTGTGTGAGCAGTCCAAGTGATAATGAATGATGAAGAACTATATCGTAATGGGGAACTACCTGCATATTTTAAACTTTAATTTCGAATTTTAATATCCAAATTGTTTTTTAAAGGTGGAAGAGTTTTGTAAAGAAGGCATAATTATATAGAGAATATTAGCTGAACTCTATTAAAACAGACAAGTTTAATATTAACACTTAATTTTTTTTGTTACTCTTTTTAGTCTAAAAAATTATTTAGTGTTTTTCTTGACTTTAAGGAAATATTCCTGTTCTAGGAGGAGGAGTTTGAATTTGATGGCCACCATGAATAGAGATGGAAAATGCCACAGCGAAAGCAGTTTCAGTCGTTACAATCTCTCTGATCTGAGTAGTATACTATCATTTAGATCAACTGGGTGTTGATTTGATGAGTATGAATATTATCCTTATACAATATCTGCTATTCCCAGCGTCTTCCTCACTGCCTATCAGGAATTAGAGAGCAATTAAATTTGTTAATATTCTTTCCAGAAAAATGAATATTTTTTTTCAGACGTTTGGATTCTCCTACGTATAAACTGACGTATTGTATGAGCCCTACTAATTTTAAGATAAAATTGTAGCATTATAAGGTGTGACCCTGCTCCCACTGAAGTCTATGGCAAAACTTCCAACCTTTTGGCAATATGAAAGTCAGAATTCCTTCCTTCCTTCCTTCCATTCCCACTGACTCCTGTGATCCAATTGAATAGAACATTGTATTATAAATTAGAAATGGGTTTTATTCCCAGCTATGGCATTGCCCAGATTAGGCAATAAGTTGTAAGCACTTCACCAAGGCTAGCCTGTGGTGGGCCACCAGCACTTTATTTACCTGCACATCTGCAGCTACGGCTGCTTGCAGCTCCCGGGTCTCTGTTGGCCACGGTTTGCCATTCCTGTCCAGAGGAAGCTACAGGAAACAGTGTCTCGGTCTGTGCCAATTCCCACAGCTCCACTGTCCAGGAACAGTGAGCCACAGCCAATCGAAGCTGCAAGCAGCCATACCTGCGGCTGCACAGGTAAATAAAGCATCGGCGACCTGCCACTGGCTTATTTCCTATGCTTGATTTAAGTCAATAGGAATCTGTACTGACACCAATGGTCTTTCAATCAGGCCTTTGTAATTCAAAGGGAAACATTTGCCTTTAAGTTATATATTACAATAAATTTTCTTAACATGTCTGAAAACTAGGTGGTATATTTGTATGATTTTATTGAAAAAACCTGTTCGCACTGGGAAAATGACGATAATTAAAAACACTCATATAAAAACAACTGAAATTAAAGTGTATAAGTGCATGTACCTGAACTACATCAACTGAATCATGTAGAAGTCTTTCATCACTTACCTAATGTTAGAAAAGAGATAGAACTGAACTCCACAGAACTGAATCACAGCAGCAAGGTCAGTGTGATGTACATTGGTGTGTTGGAAATATTTCTTTAGGAGGAGGCGGTGAAAATAGGCTCCCAGATTTTAAAAAAATGTTTTAAATTAAAAAAAAAACTATTTTTTTTTAAAGTTCAAGAATTTGTAAAGCTGACTTAAGAAGAATGGTTATGTAATGCTTGGTTTATTGCTGATCTAGGAGTAAGGATATATATGATCCTCCCAATTTTAATATCCAAATTGGAAGGTGTTATCATTGAGAGAGAGGAATTATAAGCTGTAGTTCATGAAGGCATAACTGGGAGTAACTGAAAAAATGTAAATCTACAGAAGAGGAAACAATCTTGCATGAGATTCATAGGAATTTTTCATTTTCTGCAACTGTGACTCAAACCATCGGAAAGATGTTCATCTCTAAAGTGCTAAACAAGGTGTAAAAATCCATTCTATGTTCTTCCTTTTTCAGTAGAATCTAGCTTACTTTCCAATATCTTTCCAATTTTAAAGTTCTTAGGACCCAATTTCTCCCTAGTCTTTATCTTGTGTGGTTATTTGCACCAACATAAAATTAGTATGCAAAAACTGTAACACAATAGAATGGTATGGTTGTGTTTTACGTCCACTGTGCAGGTGTATATATAGATGTTCAAAATACAAGATAATGGAGAAGCAGATTAGAACAGGTTTCAATAATGTCAAGTTCATCTCAGCTCTACATCTTTCCCTAGAGGACTCAATTTGCTGTACCTAGGTCTTTTAGATGAGATCTTGAAAACAGACATCTGTGTGCACTGGGTGTAAAGATCCCAGTGCATTTTAATAAAAGGAGGTTTGACCTAGTATCCGTAGCTAATTTCCCCCCTTCCTCAACGTTATGTGTGGTGTGTGCATTTTAAACCCTACAGTGACTATATTACAAGTTTTGCATAGAGGAAGCACTGTGAAATAAAAGGTGCCATATAAATTATTTAAAAATTTTGCTTCAGTATAGCCACCGGTTGCTGACAAGATAGCAATTAATCTCCATCAACCTGTTGTCCTCTGCATCAAAGGCCTACACTGACTAATACTGAGAAATAAGCAGAGGAAGGAATTATAAAATTGCTATATTTAGTCCTCCCCATTTGTTTCCTGCATGTACCTGATTTCATTGCATAGCGTTCTCCCCTGGCAGGGGCCACAAGGCAAACTTTTTTTGTGCTGGGAAATGAGGAATTTAGTGAATGAGGAGGGAACAGAGCATGCAAGCTCGGATCGGGGTGTGTGTGTCAGACACAGTGTATCCCATCTCTGGTGCCCACTGGCACTGAGGAAGAAGAGGTGGGAGAGAACAGCCAGCGCTGACCAGCTGGCGTTACTTCACGGCAGTCAGGGGAGGTGCGCCGGCCCGTGTCCCCATCTCCCCCATGAGCGTGGGAGCATTTCAGTCGCGTTGGCGGGAATGAGGCTCATTGAGCCCGGCTCAATGCGGGGAAGGACTCAGAAGCGGGGCGCCCAGGGAGCGGAGCGGCTCCCGGCTGGGGGCGGATCAGTCCCGTTGTCTCTGCAGCCGGCTGCCCAGGGAAGAGGGAGCCGCTCTCGGCCCTACAGCCAGGGACCGGCCAGCCACCCTTCTCCGGGGAGCGGGCAGAGCTCAGCCTGCGCCTTTCCCAGCCGGAGGCGGTGGCGCTGCTGAGCAGAGCCGGGCACTGGGCGCCGCCAGCCGCTCGCCCGCGCTCCCCTTGGCACCCCCTCCCCGGCCGGCCGGCTGGCTGTGCGCACGGCGAACATGGCGGCGGCGGAGGCGGTGGGGCGGGACACTCTACCTGAGCACTGGTCCTATGGCGTCTGCAGGGACGGCCGGGTCTTCTTCATCGAGTAAGGCGCGGGGGTGTGTGGGGCGCGGGAGGGGTGGTCTGGCGCGGGCTGCCCCTCCCCGCCCGTCACTAACAGGTGCCTGTTTTCCGCTTCTCCCGCCAGTGACCTGACCCGCGCCACTACTTGGCTGCACCCTCGCACCGCGGAGCCCGTCAACTCCGGCCACATGATCCGCTCAGGTGGGTGCCCGGGGTGTCGGGCGGGAGCAGCGGGTAACGACCGTTGGGCGGCCGGGGGTTCGCGCGCCCTCTCTCCCCTGCAGGGCACCAAGTTCTCACCTCCCCCCCCCGCCCTTTGCTCTGCCCCCAGATCTGCCCCGCGGCTGGGAGGAGGGCTTCTCTGAAGAGGGAGCCAGCTACTTCATCGAGTGAGTATCGCGCTCCCGCCGGCGCTGCGGCCCCCGGCGATTATTCGGAGCTGGGGGGAGAGGGGGAGTTGCAGGTTTCACGGCTCCCGCCCGCAGGGGGGTGGTCGGTTCCTGCGTGTGTGAAATGGTTCCCGCAGCCCTGCGCTTGGCTCCTGTTTAATGATTAGCGGCAGGGAAAGCGAAAACGAATGGGGGTTGGGGGCTGGGAAAGGATCAAGGACCCGGGCGGGAGGTGCAAACCCAGGGTCTCCAGCTTTGTCCCGCTCTGGCTTCCCCCTCCCTCGCGGGGCGCTGCTCTGTTTGTTTTGCCCCCGCGAGCAGCAACAAAGTTTCACCTGACGGGGGTAGGGGGGAGGAAGTTACTCTCCGTGGTGTTTACACTGCGCGGTGGGGGCAGCCGGCGCTCTCCCTTGCTGCGCTGGAGTCGCGAGCGGTGCCTGCAACTTGGCTGCCTGCTCGGCTCCTGCTGAATGGAGCGTGTTTGGGGCTGCACCGCAGCAACCAGGCGAGGGCTACAAACAATGCTGCATGAATGAACTGGCGGCTCTTTAAATCCTAGTGGGCTTTAGTGATAGAAATGTAGCCGTGTTAGTCTGGATCTGAGGAAGTGGGTCTGGCCCACGAAAGCTCATCATCTAATAAACCATCTTGTTAGTCTTTAAAGTGCTACATTGTCCTGCATTTTGCTTGAGTGGGCTTTAGTCACTAATGCGGGGAACGGTTAAAAAAAACCCCAACCTGAGACGTATTTTCAGGGTGCTTCTGCTAAGAGATTGATACATTACAGTACAAGTGGTGTGTAAATAAACCCTTGTAGCTTTAGGCTGGTAATAAGTATATAGATAAGTATTGCAAGGGGAAGAAAGTGGCCTGGTGTTCCGGCTTACATTGAAGAACACACTGGGATAATTTTGTCTATATTTCCATATACCAGGCTCCCTGCCATCCTGAACCTGATAATGGATTTGTCGTTAATATCTACGCTGATCATGTACAGTATTTACATTGCTTCAGGGGGTAGCCGAATTAGTCTGTACAGGAAAAAACAACAAATGGTCTGATAGCACTTCATAGATTAACAAAACATGTACATGGTATCATGAGGTTTTGTGGGCACAGCCCACTTCTTCAGATGACTGAAGTCTTTTGAAAATCTGAAGAAGTGGGCTGTGCCCAGGAAACCTCATGATACCATCTACATGTTTTGTTAGTCTATAAAGTGCTACCAGACTATTTGTAGTATTTGCATAGTTTTTTTCCCCCTCAACCCCACAACCCTATTTATTTCTTCACCTTTTAAATCTATGTTTTAAAATCTTTGGGAGTGAGCATGTTAAAATGAATAAACTAGAACAGTTGTGGCAGTGTAATAAAAAGGAGAACTGTTATGTCCTAAAAGAAACAAACCCTTAGCCCCTTAGAGACTTTAAAGAAGGATAACTTGCACAGGGGAAATGTCCATTCAACAAAACTTGATCTTCTTTCAAAGCTGTGGTGTAGCATTACCAGTCACTTCCTGCAAACATTCAGGATGTAGGACTGTTTAATAATAAGTGATCCATTTCCCATTTTGGGCTATGTAGGTGAAATAGTTCAGTGTTAATAGGATCCCATGGCTACTATGTGCTGAGTATCAGAGCTTGCAGCAGAAGTGAAATACTAAGAGATTGACAATCTAATAACACAATATACCTTCAAACTCCTAGGAGTAAATGAAGATTTTAACCCATAAAATGAAGTCATTTGGAAATTTCTGAGTTTGTGTGCTTGTGGACAAATGGAGTGGTTTCTGTGTCCTGTGGAAAAAATAGCTGCTTTTTTTTTTTAAGTTACATGTTACTGGCTCTTGTTTCAATTGACTAACTTGTAATGGGAGTTGTCAACTGAAAAAGATTGTTGGGCTAGGAAATATCAAGTTGATTATTGTCATGTTGCATGTTTTATGGGTTTCCTGGATGATGATGTGTTTTTTGGGGTGTTCCCAGAAAACCAGTTATTGTTTTATTTGTGCAGCATATGAACTTTCAGTTCATGTACTTGGATTTGATATTTATGAGATGTCCTTATCACTTCGCATTCTTCAGAATGTATTGGAAAATTGAGCACTTGATATGTTGGCATTTCTTGAAAAACTCTTGCTATATAGAAATTTGTTGTCTTCTGTCCTTCTACCTATGTGGTGATATATGGAGCCTAGCAAGCTTAAGAGATTTGTAGAAGTTGTCATTCTGAACCCGCTGTGATTTAGGAAGAGAGAAATAATTAGTGTTTCTTGATTGTCATTCCATTACAAGAGGTTCTTTTCACTTTGCCTGTGCAGACTGCCATGGTACCTAGAAAGTTATAAAACTTGGGGTGTCTATTCCAAGAAACTTCTCCTGAACTTCACAGTGTATTCATACTTTTTTTAAAGTTTAATTTTAGAATATGTTGTACAGGCAGTCCCCGAGTTACGCGGATCCGACTTATGTCGGATCCGCAGTTACGAACGGGGCCCTTCCTCTTCCTGGTCTCCAGCAGACCAGGGAGAGGAAGCAAAGCGGCGGAACACGCGGGCAGGGCTGTCCGCTGCCCACGTGCTCCGCGGC
Organism: Pelodiscus sinensis; assembly: GCF_052426305.1. Classification (NCBI taxonomy): domain Eukaryota; kingdom Metazoa; phylum Chordata; order Testudines; family Trionychidae; genus Pelodiscus; species Pelodiscus sinensis. The sequence continues at coordinate 112,353,208 of NC_143056.1, read as the reverse complement.
TTGGCTCTGCTTTGCACTGCTTTGCCCCCCCCCCATCCCCCTGGTCTGCAGACCAGGGAGACGGGGGGGGGGCAAAGCAGAGCCAAGCCGCGAAGCGCGCGGCCAGCTGACAGCCCAGACGCGTCTGGGCTGTCAGCTGGCCGTGCGCTCCGCGGCTTGGCTCTGCTTTGCCCCCCCCCGTCCCCCTGGTCTGCAGACCAGAGGGACGGGGGGGGGGGCAAAGCGGAGCAAAGCAGAGCCAAGCCGCGGAGCACGTGGGCAGCGGACAGCCCTGTCCGCTGCCCGCGTGTTCCGCCGCTTTGCTCCCCGTCCCCCTGGTCTGCAGACCAGGGGGACGGGGAGCAAAGCAGAGCAAAGCCACGGAGCCCGAGGGCAGCAGGACAGCCACAGCGTGTCTGGGCTGTCCCGCTGCCCCCGTGCTCCGCGGCTTTGCTCCGGACACCTGTGGTACAGCAGCTGGGGCGTTGCCAGTTGGTCCCGTAGTGCCGCTCTGGGCGCTACTGGACCAACCGGGCAGCACCCCAGCTGCTCTGCCCCAGGCGTCCTGATTCAGCCACTGCTGGTCAGTTTCAGCAGCTGAATCAGGACACCTGGGGCAGAGCAGCTTGGGTGCTGCTGGGTTGATCCAGTAGCGCCGAGGAGCGGCGGCGCTACTGGACCAACCCAGCAGCACCCCAGCTGCTCTGCCCAGGTGTCCCCAAGTCAGCCGCTGCTGAAACTGACCAGTGGCTGACTACAGGGCTTCCTGGAATCAGCCACTGATCAGTTTCAGCAGCAGCTGACTTGGGGATGCCTGGGGTTCTTAAGTTGAATCTGTATGTAAGTCAGAACTGGCGTCCAGATTCAGCCGCTGTTGAAACTGATCAGTTTCAGCAGCGGCTGAATCTGGACGCCAGTTCCGACTTACATACAGATTCAACTTAAGAACAAACCTACAGTCCCTATCTTGTACGTAACCAGGGGCCTGCCTGTACTTGCATTCTCCTTCATATGCATTATTTCTCTCTATAATGTAGTTGTATTGAACACTTGTCTGCTAATTTTAAGTGTTAACTTTATAAAGGAACACATTCAAAATAGGGCTGTCAAGGCTGAAATACGGTACTAAGAAGGCAAAACTTTGATGCAAAAGGAAGGACACACTTTTTACTGTTTAACTCTGTTTATGGTCTATTTTTCCATGGGGCAAAATGCACTGATTCTAAAGGCTTCATTTGATGGTGATGACTTTTTAAAGGGACTCCAATGTGCTTCATTATTTAAAAGCCTTGAGAATTCTTTGACAAAAATTAGTTACAGATATATGTATATTTGACGAATCAGCTAGAGATGTATAATTGATTTCTTTTTTCAGAAGAAAAAGGAAAGTATATCTCAAGATGTGTGCCTCCTTCCAACTCTTTACTTTTAAGATAGGATTATCCTTTTCTGGTTTTAGAATTGTCATTTTTTCTTGTTTAATCAACTAAAATTACTATACTGAGTGGAAATGAACTCTAGCAAATGATGAAATTAGATTCTTTCTTGACAAGATAATTCTTTATGCAATATTTATTTTGACTCTCAATTAGAATATCAGTAGATGAACTTTTTTTTGTAGGACAATTATTGAAATACAACAAAAATTCAAGTGTTTCAATGTAAGTATTTCCTCTGTACTATTGTTTAAATGAATACCTGTTAGTTAACAACCACACTTAGTAGGTTTATATTTAAAATGAGAAAATTGAAAATAATCTTTTTATCTATTACAGTACCCGTTTAAAACATTTTATTTCATATAGACTTTCAACCCTTCTTCGCCTAGTTCCTTAAAATGTCAATCTATTCAAGTTTTTTGAGGAATACAAATATTGGTAACATTAAGCAAACTCCTTAAAGCAAAACTCAGACCAAGCAACTAGACTCTCAAGCCTATTTTAAACATTTCTATAAACTAAGTAGCAATAATAATGGGTCTAACCTAATGTGAATCAAAATTGGATTGCACTTTCTAAGTTTAAAGCTTTCTTGAGTTGAATTTTTGATTGAAGGAAGAAAACTGTCTGTGAACCTGATTAATATTTTTCCTCTCATGGAGTCATTGAATGCTGACTTGTGAAATAAAAATCAAATCAGTTGACAAGATGCCTTTCTAAAATGCTGAAAAGACTTGATTTATTAGTGTATGGCTCACCTACATCAATATCAGATCAAGGAAACAAATCTTTTGAACACATTTATTCTTTTAAATTCTGCCTGAAAAAAATTGATTCAACACAAGTTTTATGGTGAAAAATTGAAACAATTATTTAACCTATTGCATTTATATTGCTCTGATTTTTTGAAGACTGAACACACAGGCTACGTCTACACTGGCCCCTTTTCTGAAAGGGGCATGCTAATTTTACAGGTTGTAATAGTGAAATCCGCGGGGGATTTAAATATCCCCCACGGCATTTAAATAAAAATGTCTGCCGCTTTTTTCTGGCTTTTAGAAAAGCCGGAAAAGAGTGTCTACACTGGCCCCGATCCTCCGGAAAAAAGCCCTTTTCCGGAGGATCTCTTATTCCTACTTTGAAGTAAGAATAAGAGATCCTCCGGAAAAGGGCTTTTTTCCGGAGGATCGGGGCCAGTGTAGACGCTCTCTTCCGGCTTTTCTAAAAGCCGGAAAAAAGCGGTGGACATTTTTATTTAAATGCCGCGGGGGATATTTAAATCCCCCGCGGATTTCCCTATTACGACCTGTAAAATTAGCATGCCCCTTTCGGAAAAGGGGCCAGTGTAGACGTAGCCACAGAGAATACAGTGATTAGGGTCACAGAGCAGTGTGCTACTTTTAGAGATGCATAGATTGAGAAGTGATACTAGAATTTGTGTTCTTTGCCTGGAGGCATCATGGTGGGTGGACCTATGAGTCTAGGAGAGCAGAATATAGTATAAATTGGCTTTATTTTCTATTCTCTAGTGGTTGGTTGTAGCCTTAGGCACAGTTGCTTTCCATCTAGTCATTATAGAAAGAATACTGGATTGATGAGTGAGTGCAGCTGTAATAGAAGTGAGTGAAAGCACTGTTGATCTGTTAATCTAGCTCAGAGTGGTTTCAGACAGTTTAGTTACTGGCACATATTGGTGAATTGGCTTGATAAACTCCTTGCTTTGGGAGAAAATAAGGTGAATACAGGGAAAATACTGAAACAAGTGATTTTACTCTCTCTCTCTCTCTCTCTGTACACATCTTTTTTAGTATGTGATCATTAGGTTACTGCTTCCACTAAACATCTAAAGGAGTGTTAAGCTGAATGAGAAACAGAAGTTATGTAAACTTTATGCTTACATTGCCTTTTTATAGTTTATTAAAATAATTGAGAGGTATATCTATGTAAAATACTCTACCCTGCCAAGCAGTCTTGTTCAGATAATTGTAACAGGGCTTTATCTGCCTGTGGCAATATAGAAAAACTTATGTAACATATCAGAAGAAAGTGTACTACATTATTAAAATGATGAAACTTTGACAGTTGTAGTCCATAGAACTGATTTTAATGGCAATAGTATGTTCAAAGGCAGTTTTGGTATTTAGAAAACTAAGTTAACTGGAAATCAGTGCTTAAAATAGCTCAAGATATTTCATTGATTTGTTTTAAGCAATGTCTCTCATCTATGGCTCATGTAACAACTTTTACTCTTCTTTGGGGATGAAAGATCAGAATAGAGATGTATTTGCATTCATTGATTACAACGATGGTGTTGTTTTTAATGCGTATTCAGTGTTTTCCTATGTATTGAAAGATGCGCTATTCATATTTTCAAGCGTTTTAAAAACACATGGCTCTTACTAAATATTACACACACAAATTAGTTTAAAAAACGTTAGGAAGAAACGCAGTAACCACCTTATCGTCATACTATATAACAAACAGAAGCAAATCAAGGAGAACCTCTCAACATTAGAAACTCTCATAAAAAAAAAACAAGCTTCCACACACACTTCCTCTTTTCCAGGCTTTACTAAAACTCAGTAAACTACCTACAAGGATTACTTCATCTCCCTGCAGAAGAAAAAGGACAATAAGCTATCCAAACTCCTTCACACCTCAGGATATCTCATTCCCAATACTTTCAACTCACCTAGCAACACTGTCAACCTGTGCAACCACACTCTTAACCCAGCAGAGGAATTTGTCCTATCTCAAGGATGCTCCTTCTGCCTCACCACCCCTACGAATAAAATTCAGTCCTGTGGAGATCTGTAAGCCAATTTTCGCCACCTCCGCCTAAAGGAATATTTCCAACACACCGATGTACAACACCCTGACCTTGTAACTTCCCCCTGCCAATCCCACCAGAGGAAGGCTTCTATGTGGACCCCCTATTAATGGTTATAACAAGAGTCTTGACTTCTACATCGATTGCTTCTGCAAATGTGCACGGGCTTACATTGTCAACAAACAATATCATATAACCTCAATCATGCAGGACGCAATGCTATACATAGCTTCAAAAACAATTCTAACATCATAATCAAAGAGGCTGACAAAGGGGATGCTGTAGTCATGAACAGAACAGATTATGAGCAGAAGGTGACCAGACAACTCATCAACACCAGATTCTACAAGCTTCTCTCCTGTAATCCCACTAAAGAATACCAAAAAACCCTAAAACAACTGCTCATGAAGCTCCCTGATGCTGCTCAGGACCAAATTTACACTAACACCCACATTATCCCCAACCAGGAGTTTTCTATCTGCTACTCAAGGTACACAAACCTGGAAATCATGGATGACCCATTATCTCAAGCATTGTCATACTTACAACAGGATTATCTGGCTATATTGACTCTCTCCATAGACCCTATGCTACCAGCACTCCTAGCTATCTTTGAGACGCCACTGACTTCCTGAGGAAACTACAAAACATCAGTAATCTTCCTGAAAACAGCATCCTGGTCACCATGGACATAGAAGCTCTTTATACCAACATGCCACATGAAGACGGATTACAGGCTATCACAGGGGTGTGCAATAATTTTTGTCTGGGGGCCACTTAAAAAAAATTTTTTTTTTGAAGTGGCCCCGGGCTGCCCCAGAAGGCGTGGGGCCAGGATGTTTCTGGGCTACCCCACCCACAGACCCTGATTGGCGTGAGGGTGGGGGAGCGCGCGAAGTGCTGTGTGCTCCTCGTAGGGTCGGATCATGGTGAAGGAAGCTTCACTTGAAAAGCCACACTTCAAAGTGCTATGCCCTCTTCACAGGGTGGGAGGAGGCTTTGCATGCTCCCCTCACCCCCAGGCCAGTTAGGGCCTGGGGGTAGAGGAACAGGGCAAAGTTTCCTCTGCCCTCTCCCTTCCCCCCCCGTCCTGCGCGAGCGTACAGCACTTTGTAGTGTTGCGTGCTCCTCACAGAGCGGGGGGAGGGAGGGCAGAGCAGAGCAGAGGAAACGTTGCACACTTATCCCATCCCCAGGCCTATCAGGGCTTGGGATCAGGGGAGCGCGTGATGTGTCTTACCGCTCTGCGAGTAGCTTATGGCACTTCAAAGTGCTGTGTGGTCCTGCCAGGGCGGGAGGAAGTTTCGCGCACTCTCCTGTCCCCAGGCTCTAATTGGCCTGGGGGTGAGGGAGCGACAGGCCTCCGTGGGCTGAATCAACCAGCTTGGCGGGCTTAATCTGGCCCTCAGAGGCCCTTTTGCCCACTCCTGGGAACACCATCCCCAATGACAGCACTGCATACCTGGTTACAGAGCTCTGCGGCTTTGTCCTCACCCACAGCTACTTCTGATTCGGAGACAATTTGTATCTTCAAGTTAGCGGTACACTCATGGGCACCTGCATGGCCCCACAATATGCTAACATCTTTATGGCTGACCTTGAACAACGTTTCCTCAGCTCTTGACCCCTATCACTCTTACTCTACTTACGTTACATTGATGATATCATCATCATATGGACCCATGGGAAAGAGACCCTTTGAAGAATTTCACAGGGATTTCAACAACTTTTACCCCACCATCAACCTCAGTCTGGATCAATCCACATGAGAGATCTATTTCCTTGACACTATAGTACAATTAAATGATGGACAGATTTCCACCACCCTATAGTGGAAACCTACCGACCGCTACACTTACCTTCATGCCTCTAGCTTCCATCCCAGACACATTTCTCAATCTATTATATACATCCAAGCCCTAAGATACAACCAGATTTACTCCAATCCCACAGACCAAGACAAACACCTACAGGATCTATATAGAGCATTCTTAAGGGTACGTCTAGACTACATGCCTCTGTCACCAGTGGCATGTAGATTAGGCTACCAGACATAGTAAAACCTCCTGGGATGAGGTTTACCTGAGTGGTCAACAAATACCTTTGATGTCGACACCCGCGCGTCCAGACTATCGCACTGAGCCGACAAACAGCTGATCAGCTGTTTGTTGGCTCAGCATGGCAGCTATGTAAATTTAAATGAAGCGGCGATTATTTAAATCGCCGCTTCATTTTACTATGTCTGTTAGCCTAATCTACATGCCTCTGGCGACAGAGGCATGTAGTCTAGACGTACCCTAAGACTGAAATGCTCACTCGGAGAAGTGAAAAAATAGATCAACAGAGCCAAAAAAATACCCAGACATGAACTACTTCAGGACAGGCCAAGAAGGGAAAACAGAATGCCACTTGTCATCACCAATAGCCCACAACTTAAACCCCTGTTTCTGTGTGTTGCCTCTTCAGATATCTGATTTGTATCCATTAATTCTTTCCCATAGAGACGGTCCAGTTTGGCCAGTATACGTTGCAGTGGGGCATTGCTGGTATTTGATGGCATAGATCGTATTAGTGGATGTGCAGTTAGATGAGCCCCTGATGTAGTGGCTGATGTGGTTGGGTCCAGTGATGAAATCACTTGTGTAGATGTTTGGACAGAGTTGCTTATTAGAGGGGTGGGTTCCTGGATGATTATGATGGAGGTATGTTGCGTGGTTATTAGAATTTGTTTGAGGTTACAGGCTTGTCTTTAGGCGAAGATTGGCTTTCTCCTTCTCTTGCCCCCCAGGCCTGTGAAAGTGAGGGGTCATTTTCCAGGATAGTTTGTAGATTGTTGATAATGCGTTGGAGGGGTTTAAATTGTGGGCTATAGGTGATGACAAGTGGAATTCAGTTTATCTTCTTGGCCTATCTTGAAGTAGTTCATGTCTGGGTACTCTTCTGGGTCTGTTGATCTGTGTTTTCAAATTACAAATTAGGGATGTTAACTATTGTATGTTTCTATAAACATGTGACTACTGGAATTTTTGGTAGTTACACTTTTATGCGTTGGGGGAGGGAAGATGGGAGCTTGTGGAGAGGCAGCAGTGTGGGGGAGGGGCCAGGTGACTGCATAGAAGCTGGTGCTGCCTCTGTGGGGTGGGTGGCTCTGTGGAGCTGGCAATGGGTAGAGAGCCTGTTTAAAAGCCAACTCCCCATGTGTATTGGCTCCTCCTGCCTCCTCCTCTTGCTGCCTCTGATACAGAGGCAGTGGGTGCGGGGGCATGTAGTTGTGAGGATTAACTGATAAGACCAGGATTATTAGTTAGCTTGTAGTCAGTTGCATGATTAACATCCGTATTATAAATATATCCATGAGATAAATGCACTTGAATAGCACAGAATTTTCTGATTTATATGTGGTTTACTTTAACTGGTCTGATCAAGGAGATTGCTATTCTGTTTATGGTAACTCTAGGATGCCCAGTGCTATGTAAACTGAGGTATGCACACTGTGCTTTGCATCTCTGGCTAATGTGGTAATTTTGAGTAACTCTGCTTAGATTATTATATTAAAATCTGATCTCAGAGCAAAGTGAGCAGCCAATTTTTAAGGTATGATAGAAATATAAAAAACTACAAAACTGAGTTATTGGCTTTTGCAAATCTACAGATTTCTTTCAATATGGAATATGTTATACACATTGTGAAATGGACTTCTGCTTCTCAATCTTTGTAGTACCAGATGTTCTGCCAATCTTTGTAGTGCCAGATGACAATGGTAATAGGTAACCAAAAATTGAGACAAATGTAATAAAGTTTTAACAGATTACATTGGCATCCTGTTGAGCTACTGTTTTTTGTACTTAAGTGTGTACTATGCAGTTTTAACCTCTGAATACCTGGCTTCAAAAAAAAGAGGGGTCTTATTCTATGTCTATAGCAGTAAAACCTATTGCACCTAATTTACCAGAATGATCAGTTATGTTTGAGAGTTGAATTGTCCCCGAGACGCTTCATGGATGTGCTTTCGGTTGGTCAGTAAAGCAACATTTTTTTCATACTTGCCTTTACGTGAGATGCCATAATAGTGGGTGTTTGGATGGGAAAATAGGATTGACAAAAGTTAGAAGAAAAACACTTCCTGTAAAATTAAAGGATATTTTGTTCAGAGCCATGTTCACAGGCCTGGAAAGTTACATCAACAATAAACACCCAATTACAAAATTATTCTTACTAACAGGATTAGAGAGTGGCTTTCTTAGACATTTCTTAGAAGTCATGTGCTTCTCACTGATGATTTACCAGGACTGTTTTCATGATCAGTTATCATTGTCTGGTGTTCAGTTACCTGGATCACTAAGAAAATAAAAGTTAATGGTTTAAATCAGCAAATGATATCCAATAAATGAACAGATTTGTCTCACTGTGTATACATTCCCATGTCTATTTAGGTAGGGAATCCCTCCCTCTCCCCCCCCCCCCCCCCCGAGTCAATGGGTCAGTTGCTGTGTCAGTTGCTTCCTAATATGAAGATTTGCTGCTTATTTCAGGATCCAAGATAATTATCTTGTTAAATAAAGCAGTAACATGTCTTTATTTTCTTTTCACCAAGAACATTTTGTTTCCAGCAGAGATAGCTTATGCTGCTTGTGTACCTGAAGTTGAATTAAACCTTGGGCATTTAAAGATCTGTTTTGTTTGTACTTTATTATTTTGGTACTTTGTCTGCTGCTTTTGCCCAAACATACTTGCTAGTGATAGTTTATTTTCAGGTAGCTACATTCTGACTTAATCTAACTTGTACAATAATATGTATGCTATCTGTATTTTAAAATGGTGGCTTTTTTATATAATTTAAACAAGAGCATCATTGAGTAGGCCATGTTGGCAAGATCAAATAAAGCAAAATCAATCTAATTTTATACTTTGGTCTAGTAGATGAGGGCAAGCAGCAGATGTGATGTCTTGATTTTTATTAAGGCTTTTGAAACATGACATTCTCATAAGCAAACTTGGGAGATGTGATTCTTAGGATAAATTTTGATGGCCTTAGAGTACAGCTCCCATTGGCTGCAGATTGCCGTCATAATGATGGACATCTTTTTTTGGCCTAAGGCAGTAGTGGACAATAACCGGCCCGTGGGCCAGACACGACTCTTCAGGATTAGTCCCTGATTACAGCAATGCAGCCATTTACCTTGCCTATTCAAGTATGGACTCTGGAAGCTCCTGTTGGCCACAGATGGCCATTCCCAGTTAATGGTAGGAAACTGGCAGACAGCCAGGGTTAGCCCCTGTAGAACTGCTGCTGTCTTATTGCCCATCTTTGGTTTAGGGTGTAAAATAATTGCAGAGTGGTTAAGTCAGGTGTGATGGAGGTTGTGGTGATGAAGATATGCCTGTTAAATGCATCACAATCTTATTAGCTAGCATGCAGATAGATTATCCCAATGTTTTTTGCATGTTCTAGTTCTGAGAATTTGAAAAGTAAGCATTGCATGTTAGAAGTGTAATATGAAGAACATAAGTCAAATGAATATCTCACTGCAGCCCCAAATCAAATAATGTATGGTTCATCTGCTTTGAATTTTTCCTAATTTTAACAACAGCTGTGGAGGTCCTGTGCAGTGTTCCCTCTAAGCTGCATTGCAGCACAGCTTCACAGGTGATTGATCAGCTTCACCCAGTCAGAGGCTCAGGGCTCCATGCCAGGAGCTGAGTGACTGGGCAGGACTGACTAATCACCTGTGAAGCAGTTGCACAGCTTAGAGGGAACACTGGTCCTGTTCTCTCACCTCTTCTGTATCCTCCTTTTACAAATTGTGTTGTTAATACCCAGTTATCTCCAAGTACAGTATCTGTCCAGTTTATTGGATTTGTGTGAAATCTTATTGAATTGAAGACTCTGCACTTGAATGCTGTAATGAATTTCTGCATTTAATAAGACAAATGCAATATAAAAAGCACTGGTGTATTTCTTCATCTTAATCAATGTCCTGTGTAATGTGTGGCAGACCTGACCTAAAAGCTCTGACGAGACTTCTAAATTTTGCAGCATAGTTGTATGGCAGCTTGGGAGATCAGAGACCTCTTCAAGTACATTAAGAAATTGAGACTTGAATTGCATTAATTTTATGTATTGTTTAGTCAGTACAGCTGTCTCTGAACCAATTAACTTGATAGTCAATTTATGTTGACCTTTGGTTTTCTGTGTGCTACATATATTTGTACCGACAATGCTTAACTGCATTATAAAAATGTTCAGGAGGAAGACTGAAAATTAGCACCTTTGAAGTCATGGGAAGCAATTTAGGGTTGTGGGTTAATTGTATTAGTTGGATGTGTCCATTAGAATTTAAATGGATGCCTTGAGTTTGAGTTAACATCCTGTTTAGATAAATAGGACAGCTTACACTTAAAGCTATTATTTCAGAGCACTGGATATTTAAAAGGTAAGGCACTATTCCAATTTTCACTCTTTTCCTATTTTTAAAGGTTTCTTTGCAAACATAAAGGCTAGAAATCTAATTTCTCTTTATTTAGGCCTATGTATATTTACAAGTGTAACTGCTATGCCAGTTTTGTTAAATCAGTGCAACTTGCTTGAAGCCATGATCTTAGAGTCTAATGGAAAATGCAGAGTCTTACTAAAAATGTGGCAAATTCCTTAATGTGCAGAATTCATAGAATCATAGAGCTGGAAGAGACCTTAAATGGCCATCAAGTCCAGCCCCCAGCCCAAGGCAGGACCAATCCCAATTAAATCAACCTTAAGGTCCTGACAATATGTACAATATTTTGTATTTAAAATGTTGTACAAATATTAATTAAGCTCCACAAATATATTTGATCCAATTAACTCAAGGGCAGTCAGTGTTTCTAACGCATCATCTTCCCAAATATGTCCCACAATATAAAAATATTTGTGGCTTACTTTAGAGTGATCTCTGGTGCAAACAGTGAACATTTTGTACCCTGGAACAAACGTTTGGGGAGTATCCAGACTAATGTATACAAACGTATTCATGGGTTTTTAAAACCCCAAACAAAAAAAAATTAATGTAAACAGACTTTGTGAGGGAGATTATTACCTCCCTCTGAAAGGTAATATCAATTAGAACAGCTATGTGTTCATGGGGAAAAAAAGTCTTCAGCTGAAGAAAATGACTTTGACTCAGAATTGAAACAACTCTGTTGATTTGAGATAAATGTTTAGTTGCAGCGGGGAGATGCTTTTTTGATTAAACTAAACTGGCACAAGAAGGTCTTTCACTAAGAGCAAGGAACTAACAGTATGGTGACCATATTTTCTGAACCAAAAATGGGGACACATGATATAATGGCTCTACCATCAACCAAATGTTAGCCATGCCCCATACCCATTAGGCCTGTGCCACAGGAAGTCCCACCCCTGGGGGTAGCACTTCTGGGGTCAAGATGGACACATGACTGGAAGTAAATGATGTCCTGTGACCCGTCTAAGAACTCTCCCACTGTTCCCTATCAGAAGGGATGGGTTTGGGCCCCATAGGACCACCCCAAGTGCAGATTTGACCAATTTGGGGGCATTCCGGGGCAGAGTGATTGTCCAGAAGTGGGTAGTGTGACCCCTCTAAGAACTGCTCTCACCACCCTTTACCAATCAGGATGGGTTTAGGCCCCAGAGGAGGTGCTGGTGTGCTCTGTGGAGGGGATGTGTTGTCTGTGTATGGGCAGGGTGTATATGACATATACAGGGTGTACCAGCAGTGCCTGTTGGTAGTGTGTGTGTGCGCATGTGTGTGTAGGGTTGCCAGGTGTCTGGTTTTGAACAGGACAGTCCAGTATTTGAGCTTTCTGTTCAGGAAACAAATTGAAAAAATATAAATGATAAAATATAAATGGCCGGTATTTTCTAAATAAGATGTAATGTAGATTGTGATGTCAAGTGTGTCCCGTATTTTTGTTGAAACCATCTGGCAACCCTATGTGCATGTAGATTCTGATGGCACTGTGTGTTGGGGGAGAGTGTGTGGAAATGGTGAAGTGTGTAGTGGCAGGATGTCTGGGAATGTGGGTGTGCTAGTGGTGCTGTGTGTGGTAGTGCTGTGGGTAGGGGTATGGAGGTTGGGCTCTCTGCACCTCAGAAAACATGCCAATGGAGTTTTTGGGGTAAACAGCATTTAATGAAAAATATCTACACAAAGATTCTAAGATTGCCCAGGATCACTGGAGAGCCTATAAACCAGATACATTTTTTGATAAGTTAACCTTCTAACTTTTTCAAATAAGCTTACAAAGGTAAAATGGTTTACAGTTCATTTCTTCCCTGTAGTATTTCATGCCTAATAACTATAGAAACAAGTCCACGATGAACCTATTTAAACTTGTGTCTGTATTTCCATTATCAATCCATGTATACAGGGTTCAAAGTCTGGCCATAAAACATAAGCCTATCTATTTTACACAGACTTTTCCTTACTGAGTATTCAGTAAGGCAGTTTACCAGATCTTAAGTGAGAAGTGATAGAATATACAGTCATGATGCACCTTACTCTAATCAATTCCAAAACACAAGTATAATAGAGTCCCGTGGTTCCCAACCTTTTTTATACCGCGGACCGGCAAACTCATTAAAAAATCTTTTGGCGGATTGGCAGACACATTTGTGTATTCATTACTGTAAATAATGAATGTGCATATTAATTATGGTGATTAATTTTAAGCTGTCACGTGATATTTTGCTGCCTGCCTGCCAGCCATGTGGTTTCTCCGGTCCCGGCCAGCTGGAGCAACTGCCCGCCTGCTCACCACATGGTTCCTCTGGCCCTGGCCAGTTGGAGCAGCTGCCAGCCCGCCCGCCAGCCACGAGGTTCCTCCAGCCCGGAGCAGCCACCTACCCGCCAGCCATGCTGTTCCTCCAGTCCTGGGCTGCTGGAGTAGCCGCTCGCCAGCCACATGGTTTCTTCGGCCCCAGCCAGCTGGAGCAGATGCCCACCTGACAGCCAGCCATGAAGTTCCTTTGGCCCCAGCCAGTCGGAGAAGCTGCCAGCCCTCCCACCAATCACGTGGTTCCTCCAGCCCCAGCAGACTGAGCATGCCTCCCACCATGCTGCTGCATGGCTCTGCTTAGGAGATGGGTGGGGTAGAAATTTCCTTTGCGCGCACAAGCGTGCAACTGAGAGGGAACTACGGTGCCTGGCATGTGGCCCCGTGCTGTCACTTACCGGCCTGGGCACACACCCGATTACCTCTGGACCCCATGAGGCTTCTGGCCTTCAACCTGGCTTGTGGTGCCTTTATGCCTGGGTTTTTGCTGCAGCTTGCCTGGGGCAGGCATTGCATATCCTCTTCCTCAAGCAATCAGCCCCACTTGAGCTGAGCAGAGTTACTGTTTTATATCTGTGCAACTGGAGCATGCCCATAAAGTGAAAGTGGTGGAGCTTTCTCAGTCCTCAGAACAATGTTAACCTTCTCCCGCCCAGTGACCCTGTCCTAGTCCGTTATTCATTGAAGAGAATAATATGCACCTATCTTGTTACACTAAATGGAATTACCCAGACACTTCAACTTGAACACATTAGATAGGTCAACCAACCAACCAACCAAAAACCCCAAACAAGTCAAGGAAATGTTTTCAGTGATTACAAGAAATGAGGCATAAAAATCAGAAATAGTCACAAAAAACTTACTGGTGCCTATCAACAAAGTGCATAAGATTCAGAGCGAGATATTCTCACCACATGCTTTCTGCAGTCTGTCTGACAAAATTTTTTAGGTCAGGACTTCCCCCAGAATTCAATGGCTGCTTCCATTGTATCTGCAGGTGCAGGAATGCAGCGAGCAGAGGGAGAGAGAGGTGTTCCTTGGGGATGTTTGATCCTTTTTCATAGTTTCAGTATCCCATTAGAAAAACGTTTCTAGCTGAGACCTAGGACATACGGAAGGATATTCCCTGCTGGCCTCCCCTCATTTGAACATCCTTTGTCTTCCCTCCATGCTTCATGACTCTGTTTACTGCTTCAATGCAAATTAAGGCAAGCATGCATTCCTTTGCTTAGGACAGAACTGTTTGCCAGTTTCTGTTTCGGAATTGCTGAGTGGTTTGCAAAAAACACGTTATCAAGAGAGCACCGACGAACACATATTTTTAAATGGTACCTCAAAAAGCATTCCTTGTATGAACATTTATTGCAGTCATGTGTAGGTTGTGAACATGGATAGATTCTATCACAGATGCATGCTTTACTTTAATACAGCAGCACTGAGATTAATTTATAATAAAACAAGAATAAACATTAATAAAGAACAGAGATTTTAAGTCATATTAAGGAAAGATAGTAGAAGCAGACAATGATAGAAATAATAAAAAATAGAAATAACATGAATGCTTCAGAAAGAATGCATGTTACCTTTAGAGGCTCCAAACCAAGGCCTGTCTAAAGCAGTTTTCTCACCTAACTCTACTTCTCAACGTCACCGACCCACATGGGTGCAAAGAGTGCTGACCACCTTATTCTCTCTGTGATGAATAACCAAATTGTCTTTTGCTTTTCTTTCTATTTCCCAAAGTTTGTTTTTATCACCAGAGTCAGGGTGAACCTCTGAGGCTAAATCTCCAGCGTGTTCTCATGTTAGTTTGTTTCACCTGTTCACCTCTGATGTGATTGAATTGCTTTGCAACGTAAGCATCACTGTACTCAATTTATGTTAGAGAGAGGGAGATAACTGTCCTTCCTCTTGTCTGGAAGAAAACCTGTTTCTCCCTTTGTTTGGTTACAGACTCTAAAGCATAGAGTCAGTAACCACATTTCCTTATATAATGTTAATACACACATTTCCTAGTATTAATGACTGGTTGTTACCATTTTCGCAGAAGAGGCTCTTGCGCAAGAAGGAGCTGTCTACACTGATTATTTTCAGGAATAACAGCATTGCGCAAGAGGGTTTTTCTTGTGCAAGAAGGGACAGCTCCTTCTTGTGCAAGAGCCTCTTCCGCGAAAATGGTGGCTCATTAGATATGCAAAAGAAGCTTGGCGATATTCCACGCTTAGCCTCATTTGCATAGCTCTTGCGCAAGATCACGCCAGTGTAGACATAGCCATTGTGTTTTGAGAACTTGTGTGTTAGAGTTAATAAAATTTGAAAATTAAAAAAAAGTTTAAGGATAGCTGTCAGCTGGCAACTTAGGAGACTGCTGCAGTTGCAAGTGTGAAACATTTACGTAACATTTAAGATTTGGTTAATAAAATAGAAGCGCTACTGTGTTTGTGTGTGATTTATTTTTTACCATTTCTAATGTACTGATACTGCATCTTCAACTCGACCCAGGGAATGAGTATTATATACTATTTCCTAAATTAATAATAAAAATCAGGTTATCTAAAAAAAGACACAAAGGATACCCTCTTCAATGTTGTAAAATGCTGCACTGTGCTGTAAATCAACATGTTTTAGTGATTAGATTTGCACCATTGTTTAAGAAATATGTGAAGAAGTATCAGTTGGAAACTTGATTTAAATTAATCCACCCTGTGTTAGAATCATGTGATGGTCATGTGACCAGGTGCAACATATAAGGGAAGCCTATGGCTCAATACAGGGAGACGTATGGGAGCAGAATGGCTGGTTGGGTTGGTTCACAGTAGCTCTCCAGGAACAACAGATTTAAGCATGAGCTCCTACTCACCAGCTTCCTGAATAATTTTGGGTTTCTGCCAAGTTGTCTGAACTAGCATCAGTTGCATGAAAATGCACGAAGAAAGTTCTGTTAATGAATGTGCTCAAACTGGTTTAGCTTTGAAGGTGCAAAGCTTCTTCCCCTTTCTCATTACAGCACAGAAATTTGGTGCCTGAAAATCCCGGAGTATAGGATCTTTCTAGATGGTGGTTTTACTTTCAAAAAGATCTTTTTCGAAAGACCGTGTGCCACCATTATGCAAATGAAGCACAGGAAATTCAAATCCCAGCTTCATTTGCAAAGTCAATCTGTCTAATATACATCCCTCTTTTGAAAGAGGGATGTAGTTTAGACATAGCCTATGAAAAATAACTTAAAACCGTATAACAGGCATTTGGTGTTTTTCCCTATAACAATTAGGGATGTGAGCGTGTAGTCGAGTACACAGTTAATCGATGAGCCTGGGCTCATTGGTTAACCCTCTTGGTTACACACAGCCCTCCCTACAGCCTCTGTATCAGAGGTGGGGAGGAGGGGGTGGAAGGAGTGGGGAGGAGAGGAAAGGCCAGAGCTGGAAGCCAGTGCACATGGAGAGCTGGCTTTGAAGTTAGCTCCTGCTGAGCTAATTGCCCCTTAACACTGACAGAAGCTGGAGGAGGGGGAGGAATGGGAACTGGAGCTCACATACAATGGCTCCCGCCTCCCTCCCCCCTGTTTAAACATGTATTGCTAAAAATTTCAGCAGATACACATTTTAACATCCCTAATAACAATATTTTATGTTTTAGAGTTCAGTTATGAATATGAAAATAGATAAATATGCTATTAAATATTTCACTTGCGATAACTGAAAGTTGACATTTCAATTCAAGCTGAAAGTTACCCTTGAAAGTTGTGTGAAAATAATATTTATATACTGAAAACTACAAAAAATAGGCAATGTGCATATATATTTAGTTACTTGATTTTATTTTAATGTTTGTCTCCTTTTATATTTTTTGACTGATGTATTGGACTGTTTGACTGGCCTGACATTTTCTAACTTACTTAATTATAACTGAGCATTCTGAAACAATTGAACTTATTTCTGTTGAATTCAAATCTTTGTGTAAATGTCAGAATAAACTTTTTTTATTACATAAGAATCCATCTGGTCAGTTCTGACAACCAAGAATAGCCACATGCAGTGATGAAATAATATTGTAGATTAGCTGTCTTTTTTAGGTCCAGCATTATTTTAAAACATTATTGTAATTAACATTTTGAAAAGCTTTGATTAAAACCATGTGAGTGCAAAATACACTATTTTATTCAAATGGCTTTGAATAGACTTCAATAAAAAAAAGAGGAAATATCTCTGGAATTGCTAGATTAATTATATATAGATATATACACACCCCAACACACATCACAATTTGTATTAGATTTTATATTTTTTATGAAGTGTAATTTATTATTATACTTAATGATTGTGAGAATTTCTATAAAAAACACAAATCTAATTATAACTCTAGTTGTGAGCCTGATTAGTCTTTAGAGACTTTCTGACCACTTGGATGTTGTATATAGGTTGTTGTTTTTTTAAATAGTTGATTAATACTATGGGAGATTATTGATGAATCCAGCATAAAAAAGCAGTAGTTTTGGGAAAGGAACTTGGACTTAAATTTATTTAAACGTCAGTGCTCATCAGTGCTTTTGAATGTGTTCTTAAGATGGTGTGCTAAATTTAATATAAACATACCTGTAAATGTTAAAAGTATATTGAGAATTTGGAATGTGAAGTGATTATGTATTCTAGTTGCAGCACAGTTCTGTTGGATGAAGTCACATCTTTCTTTTAATATAGTCTTCCCAAAATTGTACTTTTTTATACAAAATTTTATTGCTCGAATTGTAAAGCTCGCATTAACGTGCAAAATTACTCTCTTAAAACAGTTGCTCTTCTAAAAAACAACTGCAGCCTGATACTTGTTCATCATATAACGAGCAGTTTAGCAAAATGTCTTTAGCTTCATTCTCTCAATTTTCCTGTTTTTACACTAGCAAGAATGGGCTCTAATAGGCTTTTCTCTAATAATGTACTTCTGAGTTGTCTTGATATCACCCTGGTCTAATGTTTTGAAATACATACTTAAATGTCTTTTTTGTTTCTGAACAGAAATGGTACTAAATTTGTATCTTAAAGGTTTCTCTAAGTTACAGAAATAAATAATTGTGATACTGTAATCTGGATTCCACAAAGTCATCTCTGCATGTTCTTCCCTAGGATATCCTAAGCTTATTGAATGCTCTGTGAAGAGAGCCAGTGTGGCACTAATAATTTTCTTACATAGTGAAGTAATCTGGATGCTAGTTTCTAATAATGTTGTTCAGTCAGATTTGGCATAGTTCACTGTGGAATGCGTTCTTTCTGCTGTTGGTGTAAAAACTATATTGAGAAGCACATTTCTGAGTTTATTGTGCTGTCTCTTTATGAGAATAATGCCCTTTTGTACCATGATCTACTAGTTTTTATGATTTGTTTGCTGTCTGTTATCTTGACAGCTATTATTAAATGCAGCTATGCAACAATTTTATTATGAAAAATGCAACAATACATACCTATAATGCATATGCTTTCAAAGAAGAAATGACAGATGACTGAATGGATGCTGAAAAAGGATTTTCTGAACAAATTCTCTAGGTGGATACTTTGAGCACATTTTCCCTAATTAATTTGCTATATAATTTTAAGGCTGTTGCTGAATTCACAACCCTTAATTGCACTTAATATTACAATGCATTTGCTGTTGTATAATTTATCTTTAACTTGCTTTTCTCATTTACTAAGAACATGTTTTTCAGTCATTAGGAAGGATGTGTTAGCTCTAAAAGTTAGTCCTTAAAAGTGCAATGAAGAACTTTTCCTATGTTTACCCACGAGTGTCTATAAAAGACTAGTGATAGAAATGTAGCTGTGTTAGTCTGGTCTAGCTGAAACAAAAAACAGGACCATTTAGCACTTTAAAGACTAACCAGATGCTTTATTAGGTGATTGCCCACGAAAGCTCATTACCTAATAAACCATTTTGTTAGTCTTTAAAGTGCTACATAGTCCTATAAAAGACTAGTTTTCTTTGTAGCTTGTTCTATAATTTCATGTGGATGTGTTTCATACTTTACATTGGTTTATGGTATACTGTACAAGGTATGTCTTTGCTGGAAAAAAAGTGTTCCTAACTGTGTTTAAAATAGCAGTGAAGACCAGGCAAATTGGGTTTTTAAGTTGTTAGCATCTGGAATTAACACCTGTAAGAAAGCATGAACTTGAGCAGCTAACCCCAAGTTTAAAACCAAGATGTCTTCACTGCTGTTCTAATCTGAATTACTTAACAAGTGAAGAATAAACTTTTTTTTCTAAGTAAAGGTATACCTAGGGTCAAAAATTTGAGGAAAGCTGCCTGATCCCCAAATACAGTATTTTTTTTAAAACAGGAAAGCTGTTTCAGAGAGAAAACAAATGTGCAGGCAAAGTATTTGTAGGCTGTGGCTGACTTTTTCAGGTCAGATTTGTGAAGATATGTTTACCTAAAAATTGTTAGCGCAGTTGGCTGTAACTTAGCCTACATTTGGAAGCCACGATAGAAGCTTAGTTTGGACTGTGTCAGAGACAGAATTACTCTCAACATAAATGTGCCTCTTGGTCAGTGCTGAGTAACAGTTGAGTTAGTGTAAAGATGCTTGCACTTCTGTTGTTTATAGAACGTATATGTAGGTAAATACAGAACAGCCAATCCGGCATCTTTCATAAACACTTAATATGTCAAGGCCTGAAATTATTGTAAATCTTTTTTTTAGAAAAGCTAAAAAAAAAAAAAAAAACCCAAACCCCACAAAATGAGGGGGCTGTGTGTTGATGAATCATTTGTTTCAAAATAAATTCTGGAACCTTCATAATTAAAACAAATTCTTGGAAATTAGAGATAACTCTGGGCATTGCTAAATCTAAAAGTCCTTGGCAAGTAAACCAGACAAACCATGCTCAACATGACTTTTTTTTAGCTCTTTTGACTGTATTATGGGACCTGATTATATTAGTAGATACTGTCTATGAGTAGACATGGAATCTATATCAATAAACATCAGACTTGTGGAACAGATATACCAGATATGGGGTACTCCTACTCTCAATTTGTCAAATATTTACTGAGATACTATCAGTAATAAATCACCCTAATCAGGACATATCTAGACAATAAAAAAGCAGATTCTAGAAAAGTTTTATAAAGAAACTTACCTTGTGTTGACTCAAACTTTTATAAAGCCCTTGGCTGTCACTGTGACAGTCAGAGTGTAGGCTTAGTTTTTCTTAACTTCATTTAAGACAGTGAATGGCTGCTGATTGCAGTGCTCATGTATACTTGTAAAAATGTGATGTATTAAATGCTTCTTGATAGATTCAAGATGACCTTTCCATTAAAAAGTGGGATGGAAACATAATTTTAAACTTTTATATATAATGTATTGTATTCTATCAAATACAGATTGAACATCTCAAATATAGCACTCTCTGATCTGGCAACCAGAGGGTCCCGGCAGCCAGGAGTGAAGACCAGCTGGGAATCCTATTTGTGTCTGAGATTTTAATGGCCCCAAAGTCCTCATGTCTTCTGGGTGCCTAACAGAATTAGGGATGTTAAAATGCTTTTTTATTTTATTTTATTTTATTTTATTTTTTTTTAATTTAAACACATAACTGCTGAATTTTTCAGCGGTGACACGTTTACATGTGTGGGCAGCTCCTGCAGAGCTGCTCCTCCCTTCCTGCACTGCTGCCTCTGTATCAATATGTCTGACTAGCTGTTGGTAAGCCTTTGACTAGTCATTGTTTTCCTAACCCAGGGTACTGACATGGAAGAGAGCGTTACTCAAACAAATGAATTTGACCTCTCTTTTCTTTTTAAGGTCTAGGGCAGTGGTCTCCAACCTTTTTAAGCATGAGATCACTTTTTGAATTTAAATACAATCCAAGATCTACCTCACCAGGGCCGGCCCGAGCCATTCGTGCGCCCTGGGAGTGCGGCCCTGCACCCGGCGCATGCGTGGCCCCGCTGGCGCCTGGTCTGGCAACCCCGCGCATCGCTCCTTACAATGGGGCACCCTGGGCGGTAGCCCGGTCAGCCCGTAGCTTGGTCCAGTTCTGTACCTCACACCCAAATACCCTTGGCCCCACCTCCTTTGTGCCCCTTCTCCGAGGCCCCACCTCTGCTCACTCCATCCTCTCTCCCTCCCCCATCTCCCTCACTTTCACTAGACTGCGTCAGAGGGTTGGATGCAGGCTCTGGTCTTGGATTAAGGGATTTGGAGTGTGAGAGGCTCTGAATTGAGCTTGGGGCAGGCAGTTGGGGTACCGGAGAGCATTTGGATGCAGGGGTGGTCGGGAATAGGTAGGGACTTGGGATGCAGGAGGGGGTTCACGACTGGAGTAGGATTTCAGGATTTGGGCTCCAGCTGGGCATTGCTTACCTCAGGTGGCTCCTGGGTGATGGTGCAGTGGGCCTAAAGCAGGCTCACCCTTGTTCTGGCTCTGCACCCACTCACAAAAGCAGCCAGCAAACTCCCTCTATCTCAAGCCCTGTTGTGCCCCCTTCTCTGCTCTGTGGAGATAGGATACAGAGGAAGAGAGGGGGCACTCTGACATCAGCATCCCCCCACTCCTTCCCTCCCCTGTCCAGCAAGCAGGACGCTCCTGAGGGGAACAGCTCCAGCTCAAAGGGCAGGAGATGCGCAGCAGTCAGGAGAGCGGCAGCTGAAGTGCCGGCACTTGATAGCCTCTTGGGCAAACCAGTCAGTATCACCTGTTAGAGGCTCAGAGGATCCCGATCTACTGATTGGTGACCACTCGTCTGGGGGAGGGAAATATAGAATGCCAAATAATGGCGCACACAGCTTAATGTTTGACCAAAAGCAGCACTTTGCTTGAAAAAATTCTATTGTTATTTAAAAGAATATTTTCAAAACAAGTTGTTGCCTGAGCTCAAACCCCATCTTAGATCACTACACCTCCAATATTTTTTAAAATTCTCACATTAGATGATTTCCTTTTGCATTTGTTCATCTTAGATGTCAAAACTAGTTATGCTTCTTTTTTTAATTGGCTGTGCTTTACAGTTCTCCTGCAATAGTACAATGCTTCAGTGTTTGGGTTGTAAATACTTATAATGATATTCAATTAAAAAAGTAAATACTTTCCAGTGAAATTGAGTCATATACATGTTTCTCTTTTGCAGTGTTAAATCCACATTTGGGGCTCTCAAATGAGAATGAGTTTATTGTAATTGAAGTGCTTAAATTTAAAAAGGAATTCTGATGAGTTTTACAGTTTTACTATGCGTACATTTTTGATGCAGCATTTGTCCACATGTTTTCACTGTGGTTTAAATGCCTTGAGTACAATAGTGAATTTGTATAAACTTGAGGTTAATTTATTCATTCATACCTATAAATAAGGTTTAGAGCTAAGTCTATTGTTATAATCTGTTTTCTTCACACACGCCCACTCTCATGGATAAATGCCTGGATTTCCTATGTAAGGAATGCCTGTGAGGCAGAGCTTCTGGAGTCCTTTGTCCATAAAATTATATACAAGGATTGGGTTTATGGGGATGGGAGTATGAAAGAGATAACACAGGAAAAACTGAGGCTTACACACATGCCTCTTCTAGACTGGGCAACTAGAGGCAACTGCAGGGCCACATTGCAGTAGGGAAACTTGAGATCCCACATGTATTTCCCTCTCATTTCAAGAAATGAGGAAGGAGGAGGGACTGACTCCTCTTCAGAGTCAGCTAGTGATGCTCTAGACAGAGAGAGAGATTACTGACCAAAACCCCACAACTGGCTTCTCATTTGTGTTAAGCACAATACTTTCTAACTGCTAAATCAAACAGAGAACAGGAATCCTACAAAGTTGCAAAACAATTTTTGCTGTCTTTGGTGTATCTAAACTTTTATTAAAAGTGATATTATTTTAGAGAGGCTTTTTTAAGCCATATTAAATTTGTTTAACACAAAGGATTAGTGAAAATATTGCTTTTCTAGCTATTAAAGAAAAACAGATAATGTAAAATGATTAATCTCTTCAGATTTATGATGGCTTTTGAAAGCAATTGTTTGAAGTTTAAAGTCAATATCTTATCCTGAATTAAGTTCCTTTTACAAAGTTCAAGGAAATCTTAGATCCGTGGCAATCTATGATAAAAATTCATTTGTGGATATAAGAAACTCAGGGTTACACTATTTACTTTTCCCGTTTGTCACGTCCTTTGTAAATTAGTTTTTAACAAACGTTAAGAACTATTCTGAAGCTAATCAGTTCAGCAACCTGGTATACTGGATAACATCAACCACTAATGAGTACTGGGCAGAGATAGAGTAAGATCATGATTGTGCAATCTAACTCTACATGATCCCCTGGATAAAGAAATCCAGTAAGCCAAAATCAACATATAATCACCCATTTATAAAACCACAATAGAAACTTGGAAATTTTATTTAGAAAGCTAAGTTCCGTACCCATCACCCTCTAGCACCTGCAGTAGATAATAAAAATGTAACCCCAAGAAAAGCCTAGAAAATTTTGACATTTGGGAATTTATAGGTCTACCAACATTTGGTATACTCAGTACATTTAGATGACTTGATGAAATAATTTATAAAAGACACCAAAACTCCAGGATATCTATACCTTCAATGGGACATTTTTCAACCCACTGAAAAATGGCAAACCTAATACAAAATTGATGGAATTTGAAAAAATACTACAACCATGAAAATGCAAAGGCTTACTTCCCATTCCATACAGAGTAATCTGTAACCATTACTGTACTGAGAAGAAAATCGCTGTGGAAAATGGAAAGCTGATGCAGGCATAGACTCCAAAACAGAAATGGGAGAATATGACACAATAGTTCCTACACCTAAATAAACACAATAAAAGAAAATTACATGAAAATTGTTTATCCATGGTACTTGTATCTCTTTAAAATTTACCACATTGATAGCATAGGAACAGTGAAATGCCTGAGAGAATGCAACCCAATGAATAGATTTCTTCATATGTGGTGGAAATGCTCCTAATTAAGAAGAGATGGGGGAGGAAGTTCCCCAGAGCTAACAGCTCTTCATGGATTTTTTTGGTAGAACTTGATATTTCCTTTAACACTCCTGATTCCCATTACCCACTTTAAAAACATTCAGGATTTTATTGGGAATCATTAGCATCCATTGTACTTTTTACAGGATTTCAATGATTTATCAAGTCAGCTCAATTTTATATAATATAGTGAGTGATGTATTTTTGCAGTTCATATTTTTTTTCACTAATGGTAGAGAAGTGACACGAGTTTTCTGTACATTTTTGTTAAATTCACTAATTTGTTTTCCAAGTGTTTGTGTTGCCTTAAACACTAATTAAGAACTCTATTCATACTATGTAAAGTACAGGCGGCATTTACAATCAATCATAAACCAAGGGTTCTCTTAATGCTGTTCCAGTTTTTCAGACTCTTTGCGAGGCACATACTGTCAGACATGTTGACTGACTAGATTAATCCCCAAATACTAATGAATTGTTTCAAATAGAAACTTTGAAATGTGATCTTCCTTTAGTATAGCTTATGGTACTTTTGGCAATACTAGAGTATTGCCAAAAGCGTTTTGGCTAGCCAAATGGTAAGCTGTTACTAAATTTAAATTAATGTTAACTTTTCCATATTTTTCTTGAGAAGCACCACTTTGTGTGAGGGGCTAAAAATACGAATCTGAAAAGTTTTTAATCTTAGTGCAATTTCATAGTCGAAACACTTTGTAAAATAAGATTGTCCGTTATAAATGGGCAACATAAAAAAATAAACATGCCTGTGAGGTGTAGCAGGAATTCAAGAAAAATATGTAAAAAAGTTTTGGGAATAGTTAAGGATTTTGTTTGCTTAACAGAGCATTGAACGATATCAATATCTAATTGTATCGTATTAACTTGACAATACAGTTGAAACTGCATAACACCTTTCATGCCTTGTGTAATGTAGTAAAGTGAAATTTTTTAAGGACGACTCTGATGGTTTTGTATGCTTTGAGATACAGATATTGTCTGTATAGCACAGTATGTCAACCCCAGGACTGCAGTCTAGATTTGGGTTATCTGAATGTATCAAAGAGTTGCATGAGAGGTTGGGGCTGGGAATACCTGTGGCGTCTGGATTTAAGGATGTTAAGGTCTAGTCAACTATCTGATAAGCAAATGCTTATCGGATAGTCAGTCAATTAGTCAATTCTCCCTCCCCCTTGCTGCCTCTATCAGATAGAGGCAGCAAAGGGCGATGGGGAGGGGAGAAGGGATACTTCAAAGCAGCAGCACTCGGCTCAGCTGTGCAGCGCTGCCACTTTGTAACCCCAACGTGGTGTATCAAAGGGGCAGCGTCCCACAGCTGAGCCCGGGAACGGAAGCTGTGTTCAAAGGGGCAGCGCTGTGGAGCCTGAAGTCAGCTGGGGACTCCCCAGCTGACTCCGGGTTCCCCGCAACATTTCCCCACAACCTGGGTTCCTCTGAAATGCCGCCGAGGCTACTGACTGGAAATGGCAGATGTGGGGAAAGTGCAAGCCATTTAAATTAGGGATGTTAAATTGCAATTAGTCAATCGAATAGTTGATGCAATTTTGCATCGACTGTTTGACTAGTCATTAGGGCGCCTCTGCCTTTGAAGTGTAGAAACTGCCCTAGGGCTGTTGCTACACTTTAAAGGCAAAAGCACCATGTGGACCCTGGGGGTGCACGCCAAGATTTTGGAAAGTGATTGAGGGCCACACTCTTCCATTATATTAATGGAGGAGATGCAGACTCTGGGATGGAGGTTGGGTGCAGAAGGGAGCTTGGGATAAGGGATTGGGGTGCAGGTGGGAGAATGGAGTCTGGGAGGGAGTTTGCGTGAAGGAGACGGTTGTGGCCTAGGGCAGGGGACAGGAGGACAGGGGTTTGGCATGTGACCTAGGGTAGGAGGGGATTGTGATCTGGGGCAGGTGATTGGGGTGCCAGATCTGGGAGGGAGTATTGAAGCAAGAGGGAGGCAAAGGGTTTGGATATGTTTATTGTGGGGCAGCGGGTTGGGGAAGGGAGAGGCTGGGGAGCCAGAGGCAAGCTCTGGCCAGAAGACTTACCAGCCAGCAGCCAAAACAGCATACCTGTCGGCAGAGCTAAGCCTTGCAGAGCTTAAAACATTTCCCTGACAGCCAGACAGCCTGCCTGGCCATGTGCTTGTGTGAATAACTGAGCCAAGGAGAGGGGGCATGGTTCTTCTTGGCTTCCTGTTATTCAAACAGGCAGCTCCCATAAACCTATCATTGGGATTGTGCTGGCGGTAGGGGTAGCTCCTGAATCTTTCCCTCCTCTCTAGTTTTGAAACCAGAAATGGGGCTCAGCAACCATGTTTCTGAGCAGGCTGTGGGGCAAGCAGGGGAGCCTGCCTGGTGCTCCCCGCTGTCTCTGTGGGTTGGGATCCGGTAGCGTGGTGGACCAGATCCGGCCCGCAGGCCGTGTTTTACCCAGGTCTGCTAAAGCAGCACAGCTATGCCACTTTAGTGTTTTTAAGTGCAGACAGACCACTTGTCTTAAACCAAACACTTTGCAAGTGCACAACTAATTATGTGCTCCTCATTTTCTGTGCCCACCTAGATAATTTACAACCTCAATGTTCTTTTTAATCAGCTTTTTTCTTTTATACTCTAAATTGCAGCTCTGTTGTGGGTTAAGTTGAATGGGATTGTGGCATGTACCTTCACCTACTTTTAAAAGCAAAGACCATAACTGTATTACTCTTATAACCAAGAATTCCTTGTGAGTTGGTGCCACATTCATCTGTTAAATCATTAGCCCAGCAAATCTATTTTTTCTTTTACTCCATTATATGTTTTGTTTCTGCCATGGAACATTTATCAGTGACTTATCTGAACTTTTAAATTGTGCGTATATAGCTTTAAGATTTCAGTGGCTGTATGTTGGCTTTGTGCCAAATTTATTAACTTTTCAGAGCATATGATTTTTAAAGACTCTGCTGTAGTTTCTTTCATACATAAACGTGAATGTGTTTTGTATTATTCCTAGGGATTGACTTAAAAAATAAATATTATACCGAGGCTTTATTTTTTTCTCCAATTCGTCAAAAGGCTTGTATTAATGTTTTTCACAGTACCTTTAAAAAGAAGCCTGCTTAAATTTCTTAAAGGTTGTGGGGTGTGTTAATGCTCTGTTAGAACATGTATTTTATATTTGCAGTGTGAAAATACCAGTTTTAATTTTTGTTATAAGATTTTCTAAATTTCTGTAGTGTTGTCTGACTGAAATTTGTTCCTTTTGTGCTGACAATAAAGTGCAGTGCAATAATGTCATCAGTGGAAGACTGAGATGTGCATACCAATACTATGACAACAACTTGTTTTTTTCATTTTTGTGTCTGTAGGCAGTGTATTTAGGTTTACACAATGGCAACGCTGTTGAAATGCCACTTATTCTTGATAATCAGAGTCCCCCTCTTCCTTTTTTAAGTGAAGGCTTTTTTAAATTTTAAAACAGATGTCTTGTTTTTGATAAATTACACTAATAACTAAAACAAAGTTATTTCTATAGATTTCCCAACTGTGACCAAGTGGACAAAATAAGAGAGCTGAGTGAGACTTTAATGCTTGATTAAGAAGCTGTATTAATGGATCTTAAACAGAAACATAACTTGATGATATTTGATATGCATTTATACAGGTTTTTTTATAATATGATGTTAATAAAATTAGAAGGTCAGCTATTACAATGCTTGCTCACTTGCCTAAAGGCTGTGAAACTGTTCCAATAATGTTTCACAATAGTAGTTTAAAATGGCATATCTATTTTAAAAAGTACAGGTTGAACCTCTCAAATCTGGGGGACTCTGGCTTGGCGACATCTGGCAGGACCCCAAATATTGCTGGACCAGAGAACCTTGGCAGCTAGGACTGGGGGCCAGCTGGGCATCTGGTGACTGGGAGCCCTGGCTTGGGGTTGGGCAGCGGAGATGGGGCTGGCTGCACAGGAGCCAGGGCAGTGACTGGGAAGTTAGAGCTGAGGGAGCCCTGCCGGATCAGGAGCAGCTGGGCTGGTGACCGGGAGCGGGCCAACGGACTGGAGAGGAACCTTGGAGCATGGCCATTGGCCAGCAGGAGAACATTGACCTGCTCTCGTCCTGCAAACTCCCTGGTTTGGGAACATTCAGGGAGGTCCAACCTGTAGTGTTATTAGTTTAAACAGATATTTAAAAATTCTTGACTCTTCAGAAGAATTTTTGGAGACATTTTTTCCTAGTCTTCTTGAGATGGATGATGGAGTTGTTTAAGCATTCCATATAGCTAGCTAATTAACTCTCCATTAACATAACTATTCATTGTGTAACCTCAGCCCTGGGGCAAGGCTTAAGCCTTCTCTCTGTTATCTGTGGCTTGGAGTGGCTTCGCCCCTCTCATCTCAGGGTTAGGGTCTTGAGTTGTATATTTTGGCATGTGGTGCCTCCATCCAAGAGTAACTCTCATAGTGCCTGGAACACCATGCGTTCTGTCCCTTAAGAAAATGTTTACTGCTAAGTAGTATACTAAAAGTGTAATCTAAGACACAAGGAACAAAATAAATGTCACAAGCTCCAGAGTAACAATACGATAACTAGGAGATCTTTTATTAGGCATAAGGAATAAGGGGTAAAGGACAAGCAAAGAATAAGAGTACCTCAAATAAAAAAATGGGAATAATACCTTAAATCCTCTACCTATCAACTTTTACAGTGGGCCCAAACTACTCCGTTTCCCCTCTTAGTGCCTAGGTAGGCAGATTGTGAGTTTAAAAATCAGTTCCTTACTGGGTGGTGCAGCACTGTAATTGTGTGGATGAAAATGCACAAAGGCAATAGATATGGGATGTTGTACCAGATCTTCACCCCTATAAGGGTAATGGCATCCTGAGGCTCCCTGGTCTAGAGTCTAACAGAAAATTAGGCTGGCATTTTTTGTTGGACCTGGAATTAATTTCCCAATCTACTGGTTTACTGGTCTCTTCTGGGATGACACCCTTCAAAAATCCAGTAACTCACAAAATAGTTTTAAATTTCCCTTTGGATAAAAATGGAAAATTTAATCAGGGACTCCCAGACTTCAATACTACTTTTTCTGTATCAATACAACAGCTAGTTGTAGCATTTATAATTGAACACTTCTTTACCCTCTAAATTTTAGATGGTTGAAAAATGTATTGAGAGATGTGTGGTCAAGAGAATCATAAACCACAAGTTTAACATTTTACTTAACTATTCTCTGACCCACTATTTGCTATTGTAGGTAATCCAGACACTCTACATACTTATGTCAGATATGACCTTATTACATGTATAGCACCTCCACATTCTTCTCTCTGTTCAAATTCAAAGTCTTCTTGCCATCTTTTCTGTTGTGATGGTAGATATAGCTTGAGAGGTATGGAGAAGATTTTGAGTTGAGAGTTTATTCCAAGTTTCATATTTCTTGGATGAGAAAGTAGTGTCTGCATTTAAGCATATATAGGGATTACAGGCAGTCCCCGGGTTACGTACAAGATAGGGACTATAGGTTTGTTCTTAAGTTGAATTTGTATGTAAGTCGGAACTGGCTCCAGATTCAGCTGCTGCCACTGAAATTGATCAGGGGCTGACTACAGGAAGCTGGAGGCAGATTTGCTCTGCCCCCAGCTTCCTGGAATCAGCCTGATCAGTTTCAACAGCTGCTGAATCTGGAGCCTGGGACAGAACAGCTGGGGCGCTGCCCGGTAGGCTCCCACAGGACCAACCTGGCAGCACCCCAGCTGCTCTACCCGAGGCGTCCCGCAACAAAAGCCTGGTCTGCTGGGGGGGGGGCCCGCACTAACTGCGCCCCTTCCCCCCCCCCCCCAGCAGACCAGGGAGACCCGAGCAAAGCCGCACAGGCGGAGGGACCCCGCTGCCCGTGCGGCTTTGCTCCTGTCTCCCTGGTCTGCTGGGGGGGTCCAGCAAAGCCACTGGACCCCCCCCAGCAGACCAGGGACACCCGAGCAAAGCCGCCGCCTGGGCGGCTTTGCTCGTTTGGCCGGGAGCAAAGCCGCCCAGGCAGCGGGACCCCCGCTGCCTGGGCGGCTTTGCTCCTGTCCCCCTGGTCTGCTGGGGGGGGGGATCCAGCGGCTTTGCTGGACCCCCCCAGCAGACCAGGGAGACCGGGAGAAGCTTTTCTCGCCTGGGAGGACACGGGCGGCGAGTCGCCGCCCATGAGCTCCGGGGCGAGAAAAGCCTCGTTCGTAAGTGCGGCTCCGACGTAAGTTGGATCCGCGTAAGTCAGGGACTGCCTGTACGAACAAAACATTGTAATTTAGGTTTATACATTTAAAAAAATCTCTGAGAAATCAAAAGTAAAATGAGCTTTTTATGAGGTAGTGCTGTGAACTTTAGTATCATTATTTTAGGACCTCACTATCTTTAATGACTTTATCCTAGGACAACCAAGTAAAGTAGGGAAATGGAAACTCTTCTTTGCTTTGGCATTTTCAGTTTTATATTCTCTTGTCGCATAGTTGACTCTTCTTCTCAACCACCTTCTAAATGAAGGGAGTATGTTTTGGTGTGTGGCAAGCTATTTCTGTGTTTGAAAGTCTGTGCTTTTAAAAACCAGACAAAAATGTTTGTTTTTCTTTTTGTAAACAAAAAATATAAAAGCATCCATTCAAATTTACTGGTCTAGTGGGAGGATGTGACTTGTACGGAGACATTACATACATTCCATTTCATGTGATGTAACTGGTGATATTTAACTCAGCGTTGTCACTGTTTTACTTAACAATGATTTGATAGACCAGCTTGCTCAAAGACATGTACAATGAAGATGATGGCAAATATATTTTACTAAATTGTGGAAAAGAGATGTCATGGTACAGAATAGGTTTGTGCCATAACTGCATGTTTTCCAGATGTTTTAGAACTAGGGCTGTCACTTGATTTGTGTTAATGCCTGTGATTAACGCAAGCAGGATTAATGCATTAATTTTTTTAATGCATTAATCGCAGGTGTTAATGCTGCGCTGCCCTTTTGAAGCGCCGCTCCCATGCTTCAAAGGAGCAGCACATTAGGAAAGTGGGATCAACTAGAGTGCCCAGCTGATCCTGGGATCCACCTTGCCCTGCCCCTTTGAAGTGCCAGCGCTGCATTTCAAAGGGGCAGCTGCACAGAGCCAGGGGGATCAGCTGAGGACTCCAGCTGATACAGGGCTTCCGCACTGCTACCCCTTTGAAATGCCACTGCAGCATTTTAAAGGGGCAGCACGTGTGATTAATCGCAATTACATTTTTTAATCGCTTGACAGCCCTATTCAGCACTAAACCTAATTATGAGGAAAAACACTTGTAAATGTGTCAGAAAGCAGAAAGTTTACTTGACTAGTCTGAGATCCTGATGAGCAGTTTAAATGATCAAATTGAATACTTTGCTCTGTCTGTCTTCTTTCATGCACTCAGCCATGCTAAAGCGACGAGGAGTCCTGTGGCACCTTATAGACTAACTGAAGTGTAGGAGCATAAGCTTTCGTGGGCAAAGACCCACTTCGTCAGATGCATGTCACGTAGCATGTCAGCCATGCTACATCACCATTATTCAGTACTACTGCCTGTTGCTATTATTTCATAGGTTCAACATTAGGAAAAGAGCTTTATATTTTTTTAAAGTTTACTGATTTCATAAACGCTTTTACTGTTAAGTCGGTTTTTAAAAAGAAGTGAGTTTGCTACTTACTTTTAGATGTTATATTTGATGATATCCCGTGATAACCATTCTCAGAGAGTAGTTATTAAGGCTATGTCTACACTGGCATGATCTTGCGCAAGAACTCTTTTGCAGAAGAGTTCTTGTGCTAAACCTCTTCCAGAAGAGAGCGTCTACACTGGCATGTGCCTTTGCTCAAGAGATGTGCTTTGCACAAGAGCATACATGCCAGTGTAGACTCTCTTTTGCGCAAGAAAGCTCTGATGGCCATTTTAACCATAGGGCTTTCTTTCGCAAGAAATTCATGTTGCTTGACTACAGTGGCCAGTTGCGCAAGAACAGTTGCTCAAGAGGGCTTATTCCTAAGCGGGAGCATCAGAGTTCTTGCGCAAGAAGCACTGATTTCATATGTCAGTGTACTTGCGCAAGAACTCGCGGCCAGTGTGGACAGGCAGCAAGTTTTTGCGCAAAAGTGGCCGCTTTTGTGCAAGGTTGCGCCAATGTAGACACAGCCTAACAGTTTACAATCCTGCTGGAAGGGCATAACAAGTGGGGTTCAGCAGGGGTCTGTTTTGGGACTGGTTCTGTTCAATATCTTAATCAGTGTATTAGATGACAGCATAGAGAGTACACTTATTAAGTTTGCAGATGGTACTAAGCTGGGAGGGGTTCCAAGTGATTTGGAGCAGCAGTTCCTAACTGCCCGTCTGCGGCACACTGGCAAGCCATGCCCCCAGCTGCTAATGAGACCCACCTGCTGGGGTTTGCCATGCAGCAGCAAGGTCAATGGTCTGGTGGACAACCGGGTCTGGAGTCGGGGCTGCAGTGAGGCTGTCCCTACTAGGACAGCCCCTCACCATGGCCCCAGTTCTAGCTCCGGCAACTGCTATGTGGTCCAGCTGGCGGGACCGCATGATGGGCAGCTGCAATGCTCGGCCGGGCCAAGCACCGCAGCAGGGGCCTGGCTGCCATGGCGCTCAGCTGGAGCCTGGCACACTGCGGGCTCCGTGCAGCCCTCTTGCTGCAAAGGGAAGCACTCTGCGCTCAGGTGGTAGGTGGGAGTCCGCAGCAGGGCTAGCTGAGGGGGTGGTGCAGGCACAGGTATTCTGAGGTATTCTAGTGCTGGGGAGCTCTAGGGGCAGGGGCTCTTAAGTGGTGGGGGGCTGACACTGAGGGGCACCATGACATCCAGAATGAGGAGCTGGCACTAGTGGGCTCTGGGGCTGGAACTAGTGAGGGACCTGGGGACAGGGCTAATACTGGGGGCTGGCATGGGAGAGCCTGAGGGGATTGGATGCAGTGGGGCTCTGGAAAGAGATTGGCACTGAGGCATTTGGGGCACGGGGGCTGGCACTAGGGAACTCTGAGGGCGAGAGGCTGGCGCTAGGGTGGTTGGGTGCAGCGGACTCGGTAGTCAGTGGCTGGCACTGGGGGGGTAGTGGAGGGGTGAGGGGCACTGGGGGCTCTGGGACCCGAGGCTTTTTATACCACAAACTGGCAAACGCATTCACAGTATAAAAAAAAGGTTGGGAACCACTGCTTTGGAGGATCGGGTCAAAATTCAAAATGATCTGGACAAACTAGAGAAATGGTCTGAGGTAAATAAGATGAAGTTTAATAAGGACAAATGCAAACTACTCCACTTAGGAAGCAACAATCAGTTTCACACATACAGAATGGAAAGTGATTGTCTAGTACAGTGTTTCTCAACCTTTTTTTTTTTTATAAAGTACCCCCTTTAAAAATATTATAAGTACCTAGAGTTTTCACACATTTTTTTCTACCATTGCAACACATTTGTTTAAACAACTTAATCACAGCTGGGTGGGCAATGAAATTTTTGGGTGTAAAAAGTACAAAAATAATAGGCTGTAAAACTTAAAACAAAAATTCAGTTTTCTCCAAATTTCAGTTGTTGATGTACCCCTCCGCAGACTTCTTTCAGGTACTCCTAAGGGTACTCATACCACTGGTTGAGAAACACTGGAACGGGTGGGGAACCTCAGGTCCGGGGACCAGATGTGGCCCCAGGCTTACCTGGATCTGGCCCCTGAGGCTCAGTGCCCCTCCCGGCATTAGAGAGCATGTGCTAACACTCCAGCCCCCCCGCCCTCTTTGCTGCCCCACCACAGGCCCGGAGCACCCACAATCTACTAAGCTGAGCCTGCTAGGTTTGGTATGAGAGGGGAATGTGGGGAGTCTCTCTCCTTCTCAGTTGGGAACCACATGAGTGAGGTGTTTTGTTTTTGTTTGTTGGCTTCTTACTTGTGTGTGGCCCCTGATTGATTTTTCTGTGGGTCAGCAACCCCTGACCCATAAAAGGTTCCCCACCTTGGTCTAGAAGAATTTCTGTAAAAAAAAAAGTTCTAGGGGTTTTAGTGGACCACAAGTTAAACATGAGTCAACAGTGTGATACTGTGGCAAAAAAAGCAAATGAGATCCTGGAAGGCATTAGCAGGAATGTTGTGAACTAGACATGAGAAGTCATTCTTCTGCTCTACTTTGTGCTGATTAGGCCCCAACTGGAGTACTGTGTCCAGTTCTGGGCACCACATTTCAAGAAAGATGTGGAGAAATTGGAGAAGGTCCAGAGAAGAGTGACAAACAGTGGCGGATATAGGGCAGGGCAAACGGGGCGGCCGCCCCGTGCCTCAAGAAGCGCCGCGCATGCGCATAGCGCCACCGCGCATGTGCCGTGTCAAAGGGGGGGCCCTGCGAGATTGTGCTGCCCCGGGCCCTGCAAAATCCTCATCTGCCCCGATGACAAAAGTGATAAAAGATCTACAAAACATGACCTATGAGGGAAGATTGAAAGAATTGGGCTTGTTTAGTTTGGAAAGGAAAAGACAGAGGGTACATGATAGTGGTTTTCAAGTATCTAAAAGGGTGTTACAAGGAGGAGGGAGGAAAAATTGTTCTCCTTGGCCTCTGATGATAGGACAAGAAGCAATGGGCTTAAACTGCAGCAAGGGAGATTTAGGCTGGACATTAGGAAAAACTTTCTAACTGTCAGAGTGGTTAAACACTGGAATAAATTGCCTAGGAAGGTTGTGGAATCTCCGTGTCTGGAGATATTTAAGAGCAGGTTGGATAGACATCTATCAGGGATGATCTAGAGTGCATGGTCCTGCCATGAGGGCAGGGGAGTGGACTTGATGACCTCTCTAAGTCCCTTTCAGTTTTAGGATTCTGTGATTACTTAATTCAACCAATTGAGAGCTTACGGACAACAGATTTTTCTGTGGATAATTGAACTAGCTTGAAACATTCATCTGAGAGGCTTTAATAGTTTTTTTTAATGATGGTAAGTGGTGAGTAATTCTGTTGTTGAAAAATTTCAGTACTGATAACTAATAACCCTTAAAGCTTTTTGAGACATATTTAAAATATGTAGAGTTGACTAATGGTTGATTGTGGTGGTAATATAGCTGCAGAGCCCTGTTGACCACAGATTTCCTCTAAGAACTCCAGCAAATCAATTAAGTGTAGATTCTTCCTTGAGAAGAATTCACTAATGATTATATTCTGTGGTCACAGTGAGAGGTGACAGAAAATGTGGACACCATGCTAGCTATGACTCAGAAATGGTAAAATAGGAAAGAATACTAATACTTATGTGGAGGGTGTGATTTTTAAATGTATTACAGAACAGGCACTTGTCCTTAGACTCTTGCTTTTACCCTCAAACACTTCACACTAAAGGTGTGATTATTAGTCTTTCACAAATCACACCATGCATCTTTTCTGTTGGGAATTTTGTCTTAAACATACAAGTCAAATGCAAGATTGGAATGAATTCTAATAGATGTCTTAAAAATGACTATTTAAAAATATTTTTGGATAGGTTTAGCCAAAATTAAATTTCAAAAAATGCCATTAGCACAAATTATGAAACTGTTTTCTGACTGCATTTTAAAGAATAAATCTTATGATGCAGAGTCCAGGAAAGTACTCAGCATAGTCATAAAATAGTATTCTGAGTTCATGAAAAATCCAAAGAGATCCGTGCTCAATTTGACTGGAGAAAGTAATGACATTGAAAAGAATCCGTAATTAAAGTTAAAAAAAATCAGTGCTTATTTTGCTGAAACATTGTGGATTATTAAAAATAGCAATTGCAAAAACCTTTTCCAATTATTCATAGTTTACTTCTTGCACTTTTTGGTTTGGATAATAAAAAATAGACTATTTTTATTTTTGTTTCCTCATTTATGGTTTGCGTTCTGTGTCCCAGTTGGAGAAGTGGATCTCTGTTCATGATAGAGTAACCAAGTGGAGCAAAGAAAAGGACTAGAAAGACTAAATCTGTGAGAAGCTTTTGTGAACTGTAGAAGGGAAACTTTCTCAAATATTTCCCCTATTATAACTATTTTCAGCTTTCAATCTCTGACATAAAGTCTGACATACTCTTTTATTTCTCTTCTTTAATAGAGTAAGATTTGGGGGTCTTATATGGATGAACCTCCACACTTCAAGAGTTCAGGATCCAGAATGGAAGTTAGATAAAAAATTTTCAGGGGCTGATCAACTTTGCATTCCATCTGTAATGCATTTAAAACAGGGGTGGCCAACCTGTTACAGACGAAGAGCCAAAATAGTGGTGGATACAGTGCAAAGAGCTGAGGGGGGAAAAAAGTTGTTGAGCAAAAAAACCAAGAAAAAGCGCTGCTCCCCTTTCATTTCAACCAGAAAGGACACAGTCTTAATGACCTGCTAACCTGCATCCTACTTCAGAAGACATTCAAATCTGCACTTGAAAGGGAATCCTCTGAACTGGCATTCATGCTAAAATTCGACACCCTCCGCACCGGACTTAATAAAGACCCCAACTATCTTACACATTACAAAGATAGCTTCCCCAATTATCACCTCTAATACTATTAACTCACAGACATTTCCCCTTCCCCACCTCTAATATCATTAACTCACTGGCATTCACCTTCCTTCCCCCCCCTCCCCCCATCCCCCTTCTGTTCTGTAATGTGATTTGTCCTTTTCATGTGTGTTCATTTTTTTTAAATTGTATCCTTTGGTATATATGGTTGTGACTGTTTTCTTCCATTATTTGATCTGAGGAAGTGGGTCTGGCCCACGAAAGCTCATCATCTAATAAACCATCTTGTTAGTCTTTAAAGTGCTACATTGTCCTGCATTTTGCTTCAAGGAAAGAAAGGTTAGAGCAGGGGACCGTGACAAGAGCCGCGGGTGCGGGAGTCGCAATTTTTCCTTTGAAGAGCTCCATGTGGCTCGCAAGCCGCAGGTTGGCCACCCAGGGGCGGCCCTAGACTAGCTGCCAGCAAATGGCACCCTAGGCGAACCATGCAATCGTTGCCCCTTTCCCCCCAACCCCAAGGGCAGATATAGGCTGAGTTTTTTTTGGTTCTGTGGCTGGGGACAGGGGGCTGGGGCTGGAGTTCTCTGGCTGGTGAGAGGGAACAGGGTGCCCGTATGGGGAGAGAGTCCCCTGCATCCGCCTCCTCTCAGGATTCCACCCCCCCCCCCCCCGAGGGAAGCTGGCACATGCCTCTCCTGGGGCGACACCCCGTCCCGCGGCACAGGGGAAGCCGGCACATGCCTCCCCCAGGGCAGTGGTAATGCTGCTGGACAATATTGACCTCCTGTGGTCCAGCAAATTCTCTAGTTCAGCACTGGTCAGGTCTCGAGGGTGCTGCATTAGAGACGTTCAGCCCGTAACAGATTCTGTGGGCATTACATTACGCTTCATGCCTTTTTGGGTCTGCAAGGAATTTTCCCTTCACTGCCAGAATATCCTGTGAAGTATGGTGTATATGTGACTCTTTTTTTCCTGCCTTCTCAGCAGAAAACGTGGACTGGTTGCTAGGTTAAGCTGCAAAATAACTTTTGTTGTATTTTGGGAGGTGTCCAGTATTGGCAATAGTTCAGTAGGAGTTTCCAAATTAAACCGGGATTGGAAGCAGATTAGGAGGAAAGCATCCCATAAAGAAAGTGCAGAATGATTTTGGGGCTTAAACTGTTATATAAAGGAGACATCCTCTTTTCTACACCTCCTTAACCCTCATATTGAAAGGAACGGGTTGGGGCCCAGCAACAGCTTTGGGATCAGATTACCAGGCTGTGGGGCTGATGACAGCCTCCATCAGGTGGAACGGATGACAAAGGATGGATGAGCTGTCTTGGACAACTCATTGCAGAATATCAGAGGGGTTGCCGTGTTAGTCTGAATCTGCAAAAGCGACGAGGAGTCCTGTGGCACCTTATAGACTAACTGAAGTGTAGGAGCATAAGCTTTCGTGGGCAAAGACCCACTTCATCAGATGCAGAATAGTTTCCCAATGAGTGACTGACTACAATTGTGGCCTCCTTAAATCACATTACTGATATCTTGTCTTCCTGCTATGTCTGGTTACACGGAACTGTTTCTTGGATTAACAGGAATCCTCATATAGCCAACCTGAGTCAGGTAACCCCTGTGATTGCTACTCACTTTGAGACCAACAAGACCAAGAGAAACTGGGGTCAGAACCGTAAATTGCTGGTGTCTCTCATAGTGCCTGAAAGAGCTGAATGCACGTCTAGATAGATTTAGTGCACTATTGCTGATATAAAAAAAAATTATTTTGTCTTTTGAATGTAATGAGCTGACGCTTGGTTATGGATGTGATGTGACATACTTGAAAAAAGCCTCATATAATGTCTTACTTGTTTTTTAATGTATTAAGAAATTGACCAGGAAATTAGTATTTCAGGATTCAAATTAGACTAAACAGTTCTCAGACTGTGGTTCAGGACCTCATTTTAATGGAGTTGACAGGGTTGGCTTAGATTTTCTGGCACTTGAGGCCAAAGCCCAGCCCTACCCCGCATAGCGGAGCTCAGGTTACAGGCTTTGTGTCTGGACCCACTGTGCTGGGCTTGGGATTTAATCTTCGCCCATCTGGAGCAGCAGTACTCAGCTGGCTCAGGCTTCCGGTTCCCCCCTCCTGGAGTGATGTAGTAAATTTTGTCATCAGAGTAAAGTCACAGCACAAAGAAGATGGGGTAAAAATAACTTAAATTTCTTACTGGACTGTCTTGTGGCATGTATCTTCTTAGGAGGCTTTTAAAATTACTTTCTAGTGTAAATTGTGCACCTGACACGACAGACTAATTTAATAAGGGTGGGGAGATTGTACCAATCTGTTTATATACTGAATAATAAAACTGCTTTATTTCAGCAGAGGATCCACCTTTAGCATCTCTGAGTGAGGCCCAGACAGTACGGTTATGTCACATCAGACCAGAAGTGAAGCTATTTCACCTGACAAGAAGTAAAAACTGAAATGGCAGCAGTATATGGGACTCTGTAAATAGCTCCTTAATTGCTCTTTAAATAGCTCCAGTCTCTGCCAGCTCTTTAAATAGGCCCCTGCTGATTCTCTAAATATCCCCCTTGCTGTCTTTCATGCAGCTCAGCCAGCTCTTACGGGAGCTGCGCACTAGGGCACACCTCCCTGCTTTCACCTCTGAATGAAGTTTGAAAAATTTCCTGTTCTACTTCAGTAGAAGTAGTTTACTGCTTTGCTAAATTGCAGTAGAAGCAATCTAGTATTTATACCTTATTTATCTACTGAATGTATTGATCTAGAGGTATGGTAATTATTAGTATAAATATATATTATTAAAAGGACTCTTTGTATTTCAGCAACAATAGCACAATGCCATGATTTTGTATAGAATTTTTTGACATATGGCAGTAATTTCACCATCAGACTCTTTGTTCAGAATATAAACTAATTTTAAAAATGTTTCCTTTTTCTCAGAAGTATTTGTATAATTTGTCAGGTAGTATTAAATTTACAGATGACGTGATCCATGAAGTTACGGAGTGCATAGAGGGCAGGAGATCAAACCAAGTGAATTTTCCTAATTAAATGTCTACCTATTCAGGACATATGTATACTGCTAAGCTTTTTCACCAAGAGGCAGCTATAGGCAACAAAACAGCTGAGGTGTACACACAACAAAGCCACTTTTTGTGATGAAACTCCTCTGCTGAAGTGCTTTAATAAAACCACCTTGAAGAAAATCATAAGGCTTTTTGTGCAAAGGTTTTATGGCAGGGGTGTCCAAACTTTTTTCAAAGAGGGCCAGATTTGATGAAGTGAACATGCATGAGGGCCGACCATTTTGCCTGACATTCTTTGAACCATTAAAATTAAATGCAAATTAACTATTTTATGCAAAGTTTATTGCAAACGGCATACTTTTCATTTCGTCACATGGATGACAAATCTAAACAGGTGTTAAATCACTCTGCCTTTCATATCTGAAGGCCAGATGAAAAGAAAATCCAGGAAGCTGAAATATATGTCAGGAACATTGTAAAGTACATTACATATTATTGGTAATAAAGGTTGTCTGTCAACTTTTAAGTTCAAAAAATATGAACAGGAACATAACACCAAGTATACATGTTGTGTCCAAATATATTTATAACTGATTTAGACCAACTGACATTAACTGAGATTTTACAATGTATTCATCTCAATACATATGGATTCGTTGGGGGCCATAAAAGATAGATATTGCCAAATTACCTGTGGGGCCGTATTAAACCAGAACACGGGCCG
Organism: Pelodiscus sinensis; assembly: GCF_052426305.1. NCBI lineage: Eukaryota > Metazoa > Chordata > Testudines > Trionychidae > Pelodiscus > Pelodiscus sinensis. The sequence continues at coordinate 112,312,924 of NC_143056.1, read as the reverse complement.
CAATTGGCCCGCAGGCCGGACTTTGGACATGCCTGTTTTATGGCCATAATGTCAGAATAGACATCATGCTTGATTTTAACAATGTTTTTGGCCTCTGGAAGGTGTCCTACAATGCACATCCTGACTGCTCTTGTCAACAGTTTCAACTTCAGTCCTGCTGGCAGGTTAATAATCTTTTCAAGCTACAGAAATTTTGAAATTTGTTTTCCTGTTATTTTGGCATGGCTTGATCTCACTTCACATTTTCCTAGCTGACCATATTGACTCCATGCAGCAGTCTCCCACTTGAAGCAATTCAGACTACTGGATCTAATAAATGTTTGGGGACAGGAGTCTGTCTAGTCCCAGGTGAGTTCCAGCCATAGGAATTTCAATACCTGCAGTCAGAAAAGGACTATGATTGGGACACACTGCAGTGTAGAGCAAAGGTGAAGGAGCTGAGCCACATGTACCAGGAGGCGAGAGAGGCAAACCGCTCTTCCTAAAAAACCGAGACTTATGTGGTTTTTTGAAAAAGTTTTTCCTGAAACGCGCCCCCCCCCCAGGTCCAGACTACTTTCACTTTCGAAAAACCCACTTTTGAAAAAGTGATTGGAAGAAGGATATGCAAATTAGTGCCAAATTTGTATATCTCCTTTTGAAAAAAACATGTAGTCTAGACATGCCCTTTAAGAGAATTTGTATCTGGCTGCTCGAAATCAGCAGCCATGCATTCTGCCGCAGCAATCCACCTCTGAATAAACTTTTTGCCCTTCCCTTCGCAAATAATATGTAGTGTGACATGTGGCTTTGACTAGTGTTCCCTTTAACATTTCTTGGGCAAGTTGAAATTTGTGTAACATTAATATTGAGGTACAGGCAGTCCCCGGGTTACGTACAAGATAGGGACTGTAGGTTTGTTCTTAAGTTGAATCTGTATGTAAGTCGGAACTGGCGTCCAGATTCAGCCGCTGCTGAAACTGACCGCCAGTTCTGACTTACATACAGATTCAACTTAAGAACCCCAAGTCAGCTGCTGCTGAAACTGATCAGCAGCTGATTCCAGGAAGCCCGGGGCAGAGCAACTCTGCCTCGGGCTTCCTTTAGTCAGCGCTGGTCAGTTTCAGCAACTGCTGTCTTGGGGACGTCTGGGGCAGAGCAGCTGGGGTGCTGCTGGGTTGCTCCAGTAGCACCGCTCCTCGGCGCTACTGGACCAACCCAGCAGCACCCCAGCTGCTCTGCCCCAGGGTCCACAACAAAAGCCTGGTCTGCTGGGGGGGGGGGGAGGCACACTAGCTGCGCGCCCCCCCCCCCCCCAGCAGACCAGGGACACAGGGAGCAAAGCGGCAGCGGGGGGTGCCTCGCCTCTGAGGCTTTGCTCTGGCACGGGATCGCTTTGCTCCCGGTGCCCCTGGTTTGCTGGAGATGGTCCCCAGCAGACCAGGGGCACCGGGAGCAAACCCGCAGCTCTGGCAAAGCCTCAGAAGCGTGGGAACCCGCCGCTGCTGCGGGTTTGCTCGCGGTGCCCCTGGTCTGCTGGGGACCGTCTCCAGCAGACCAGGGGCACTGCGAGCAAACCCGCCGGGGCTGCGGCTTTGCTCCCGATGCCCCTGGTCTGCTGGAGACGGTCCCCAGCAGACCAGGGGCACCGGGAGCAGCTTTTCTCGCCCCGGAGGTCGAGGTGGCTGACCGCTGCCTGTGAGCTCCGGGGCGAGAAAGCCCTGTTCGTAAGTGCGGATCCAACGTAAGTCGGATCCGCGTAAGTCGGGGACTGCCTGTAGTGTGTGGATGTGCACCACCACTACAAATAAAAAACCTAGATATAAATATATAATTTAAACAGTCCATAGGCAGGGAAGAAGAGGATAGTTAACAAGGAAGGGTGCTTACAATGTTTATTTAATATGAAATCAGATTAACACTACTCTCGGAACACATGTATCATCTTTTCTAACAACTCAAGCTAGTAAACACACCAGAATGCATTCCATCCACAAATAGTTCATCTTAAAGATGCTAAACAAATCTGAGTCAACTAGAAATAGTCATGCTTTCCTTGCAAATGCTAATACAATATTTACTGACACTAGAAAGGAGAGTAAAAGTCGTTCACTCAGGCTCTCTGGGGAATGGTTAGGATCCATGCTATACAAATACATGTGAAGCAGAGACCTCTAAAAACAGATACAAATTTTCCTGGTTTGAAACTTTTACCTTGTATCAACTCAAAATGTAGATGCCCCAGAGCAAATTAATACATGGCTTCAGGGTTTGTAGACAGATCCATATTTCAAAGAGCTTGCAAATAGGGTTTCATCCTACAAAACAAGTAGCATGACTCCTAGTACTTGCTGCTTCTGACTAATAAGAGCCAGAACTCTACTACAGCAAAGATTTGGATCTACTGCAATACAGTATACCATGTATTAATTAGTAACACAGGATTTTTTAAAAAAATCATTAAGATCAGAGTTTTAGGGCACGTCTCTACACAGCAGGACTTAACTTGAAATAAGCTATGCAAATTGAGCTACGTCAATTGCATCGCTTATTTCAAAATTGGGAGTGTCTACACAGCACTTATTTCGAAATAGAGCACTCTTCCTCGGACTTCCCTTACTCCTGGTACAATGAGGGTTACAGGAGTCGGAGTAAGAAGTCCTCCAGCTTGACAGTATTTTGACATCTCAAAATAACTGCCTTCTGTGTAGACACGGACTAAGTTATTTCAGAATAATGCTAGTTATTTCGTATGAATGTTGCTGTGTAGACATATCCTTAGATATCTGCAACACTCCAAAATAATCCTGTAATTTCTTACCTTAAGCCATTAACATATATGTAAACACACACACCGTGCAGTCTGCTTCTCCCCCAACCCAGCCAGCCAGAGAGGACTCCCACCTGGATTGCAGCAAGTGAGTCAGGACACCCTAGACAAACTCCCCCCTTCTTCCACCTTACTGCACAGATGCCAGCACCCGCCCATTCCCTCTTTCCCCCATCTACCTCTGTGCAGTCTGCTCCCAGCCCAGTGGGGGTTCTGGGATAAAATCCTGATTCTCAGTGTTGCAGGCGCCAGCAGCCTTGCTGGGAGTTACAGGACACAGCACAAACAAACTTTCCACCCTTCCCCCACCTCACCCCAGGACATACAGCACAATCTCTTCACTTCCATCTCACACTAATGCCAGCACCCACATATTCCCTATTGCCCCCACTATGGCTGACCCGCAGCCTGAGTTAGCCTCTCCCAGAGTGACTACACCTGGGATGGAGGACAAAAAGAGCACTCCTGCAGAGGGATGTGCTAGAGAGGTTGACCAGGAGCGCAGTACAAAATGCACAAGGTCTCCCGGTGATGCTCTGCACCTGAACAATAAAAGATCTCCGGGCAAGGAGGCAAACAGCGCTTGCCCTGAACAGGGGCAGCATAAAGCGGGTTAAGGGATCCTGCTCAAAGAGAGCCAAAGCAAAGCATGGAGCCGCTGGCCAAGCTTCAGGCTTTCCTCAAAACAAACCTGCGATACTGCAGGAGAAGCCGGTACCACCAACAAAGAGGGCAGGCAGGCTGCAAAGCAGCGGAATGCCGCGCATGGACAGACTAGCGGTACCATCGGTACCGGTGCACCTAAGACTGCCAAATACACAGATACCTCCAGTAAGGGTAGGCTATACGGAGATGCCACCACTGCCCCCAGTACTGAGGTACATGACAGAAGCTGATCTCTTGGTACCGTTGGTACCATGCTCACCACTATTCAGTACCGACATCACACCAAGGTCTAGAGCTTCTGTCCTGTAATTCACACTAGCATCACTCAGACCAGTGAGGTTCAGCCATGATGGCAAGGAAGAAATAAGAGGCCAAAGCAGAGTGCCTCAATACGTTGCAACACAACAACAGCAACCCTAGAATTTGCAGATGTCACAATGGATACTCACAATGCTCCCACCACAGTGGTCCTATTGGGACCTGTGGGCACCTTACAGAAGCCAACAACCACAACTACAACAAACTCTCCAGGTACCAAGGGCTCAGTCAGCTGACGCGAACGTGCGGGGATGCGCTAACTACAGCTCGGCCAATCCTGACAGTGAGGCATTGACGGAGGAAGGGATACCTTATCCCTCCTAATACATCATGCTCCGTGATGGTTGACCACACTCTACCCATGTCACCAATCAGAGGTGAAGACTGTAGAAAGTTTCAAGACCTGTTCCGCAGGCTAGCGGACACCCTGGAGATACAACTCTTGGATGTGATGCAGATCAAACACAAGCTGACCAGCATACTTAACTTACCTCAGCACACCAAATTGGCTCCGCCGATGAATGAGGCATTAATGAACCCGGTTTGCTTGCTTGCTACTCCGCTTTTCAATGAAACTAGCTCTTCTCATAGTGATAACGTCAGCCAGGAGAGTGGGAGAGATAGTGGCACTCATGGTGGACCTGCTGTACATGATGTTCCACAAGGACAAGGTCATCCTTAGAACCCACCTGAAATTCGTGCCCAAGATACCTACCTCATTCCATTGTAACGAACCAATATACTTACCTGTGTTCTTCCTAAAACCACATGAGGACAGCAAGCAAGTAGTGCTGCACACGTTGGATGTATGCTGGGCATTAACCTTTTACCTTGAATGCACAAGAGACTTCAGACGCACTCCCAGACTCTTGGTATTGTGTGCGGACAGGTCCAGAGGACAACCTGTCTCCAAACAACGAATATACAAATGGATTTCTATATGCATACTGCTGACTTACACTCAGAAACACAGACAGCCGCCAATGGCTATACGGGCACATTCCATGAGAGCAGTATCTACCACAACTGCTTTCCTCAAGGGTTTTCCCAATGACATCATTTGTAGCTGTGGCGTAGTGAGGAGGGGCAGTTGCCTCCTGGCGCCACGCTGGGGGGGGTGCCAATTTAGTCCCCTTCTGCTCCCCTGTTATCCGTCGGCTTGCCTGCTCCTCCTTCTCCTGCCCGCTGCCAGACATTTAACATTCCTACATGTAACCTGAGACTTGAAGTTTATCTAATACAATTACTTCTGCCACACAGCGTTTAAGTACAGTACATTTACAAAAATTGAAGTTAGTCCATAGTATCCTGGAAATAGCAGAGTAAGCCCAGTACAAAAGTATCTAGACTTTACCAGATTGATTTGTAAATAAGCTTAATAAGTAGGAATATGAAACAAGAATATGCAAATCCATTCAGAAAATTGTCTGAACACCCTTTTGAGTTTCTGTTAAGTGAAATGTGCTACTGTTGTTTATTTCCCATCAGCTCAGAAGTTTTGAAAGGTATAATAAATGATAATGCCTTAAATAAAAATCAACTTTTATTTCAAAATACCAGAAATAATTGCAGTTTAGCAAAAGCTAATATGAATGATTAACTTTTGATTTTTGGGAAAAAATGCAGCCTTTTGTAGAGTAATCTTTTTAATGGGTCCTCACTCTTTCAAGAAAGATATGACTCCAAAATCTGGCCATGTTTAATGTTATATGATGTGTCCTTTGATTTGGTTGTCTTGAAATCTCTGATATTTGGTCTTCTGGCTTATATACCTTGTCTTTTACAGGCTGAAGAAAACATTCCCTTATTAATCTAAAGTATTATGGTGGTAAATGTCTTTATAATTGTATATAATAATTTAATTTAGAATTATACGTAAAGCTTTTATGGCTTTATTTGATATGCTATAAAGATAATTCTAATAGAGATACGCTGTTCTTAAAATTGAAAGCCTCTGGGTAAGAAGTAAACATAGTTAATGATGTATAACTAACCAGAGGGCTGAAAATCTATGGATACCCAGAAACCCACATCTGTTTGTGGATCAGATGTAGAAACAATTTTTGTATCTGAACAGGGTTTTATAAATTGCAGTGGCCAGTTAGGGATGTTACATGATGTTTATTTTAGTAACCATGTAGCTGCAAAAAAAACCCCAAATTTATCTGTTACACGGTTACTAAAATACTTGCTGGGATGGGGCTGGTAGCTAGTGTGCTTCTGGCTCCAGTCTCACTCCTCGGGAGCTCCCTGCCACCCTCTGCTGCTGATAGAGGCAGGAGCATGGAGCAGCAGCAGCCCCTGTCTGCGGGGAGCCTGAGGTCCCTGCAGACAGAGGCTGCTCTGGCATCCTACCTCCTCCCTCCCTGCACTGCTGCCTTTGATACACAGGCAGCAGTGTGGGGTAGAGAGGGTAGGCGGCTCTGTGGAGCTGGTGCTTGGGCGGAGCCAGCTTTTATGCTGGCTCTCACAAGCATTGGTTCTCGCCTTCCCTTCCCCATGCTGCTGCCTCTGAAAAGCCTGCTTACCGCATGTACCAGTTCCCATCTGCCCCCCTCACCATCCATACTGCTGCCTCTCTAGTCTCTGTGGGAGGCAGTCGGTGGGGGGGAAGCAGGTGGCTCTGTGGGAACCAGCATGCCAGGGAGCCGGCTTAAAAGCTGGCTCCCCATGGGCACCTGCTCCCATCTCTTCTTCCCCACCTTGCTGCCTCTATATGAGAGGCAGCAAGCGAGGAGTTGAGTGTAGTCATTAGGATTAACTGATAAGCCCAGCCTTATCAGCTATTTAAATGACTATACTGTAACATCCCTAATAATTATTGCATTATAGTTTTTATTTGGAGTTTGAAAATATTTAAGTATCACAATATTGAGCATTGTTTCTTCATTGGATTAATATATACTCTCTAAAGTGAAATCTATATGAATTTTTACTGAGATGAAGTAAATGGCTGCTTGTTGGATGTATTTTTAGTAGGCTTCTGAATGCCAAGAGATATAGAAACTGTTGTTGCATTGCTGGTTTGGTTTTAATGTAGGAGATAATTCTCATTTTGGAAATTAATATGTCATTTTTATAAGTACTAAAGCTAAGAAATTGTAAAGTATTCATATTTAAAACACTCAATATCTAAAAGCTATTTTTTTTCCTGATGTGCTTAAGCCTTACTAAAGGAGCTCCAAAATCAGATACATTTTTATACCTGCCCCTCTGCCATGATGCCCATAAATGATCAACCACTTAATAGTCTCTTGAGGGGCACAGGAGGAGACTTGGGACTTCAATGACTTTGCTAACGAGCTAAGAAGACAGGGGAGCTAATTTCTTCAAAACTCACTAAAGGGAGTGAGAAGTATTCATAATGTAATTCTAATGGATTTAATAAACTGAGAAGCTTGTAGAGTAATCAAAGCCCCTTTGTAAAACCATGATACCTTTCATACAACTTCAACATTATGAAGAATCGTTATGAGAGTTGAGCAATTTAAAACTTGCTTTATGTCAGGTTTTGTAAAATCCCATTTAATCAGTTAACCTTTTTATCTCCTACTTCTTTTACTAGGTTAAGCTTTGGTGGCACTTTTTTGGTTCTCCTGGGGTTTTTTTTTTCATTTGGATTATGCATTTAAGTTGTACCTCAATTATGTTGTGTTTGAAAAATTCCCATGCATCTTTCAAGGATTTTACTTTTGGCATTGTATCTTTTAATTTCTGTTTATCTATCCTCATTTTTGTGTAGTTCCCTTTTCTGAAATTAAATGCCATAGAATTGGGCTGCTGTGGTGCGTTTGCCATTACAGGGATGTTGCATTTCAGTATATTATAATCATGATCACTATTTCCAAGTGGTACAGCTATATTCACCTCTTGAACCAGATCCTGTGCTCCAGTCAGGACTAATTCAAGGAGAACTAAATCCTCTATTCTTTGGGTTCCTGAACCAGCTGCTCTAAGAAGCAGTCATTTAAGGTGTCAGGAAACTTTATCTGTGCTTCCTGTCGTGAGTTGACTTGTACCCAGTTATTATGGGCATAGTTGAAATCCCCTATTATTGAGTTTTTTCACAATCACTATCCTGATCAGGTGGCTGGTAACATATGCCTACTTCTATGTTCATATTATTAGAGCACGGGATTACTATCCATAAAGATTCTGTGGAACAGTTTGGTTCATTTATGATTCTTACTTCATTGGATTCTATATTCCTTTCACATATATTGCCACTCTCCCGCCAGCATGACCTGTTCTGTCCTTCCAATATAGTAATACTACGGTATAAAATATGTCTAATTGATTATACTCATTCTGTAAAGTTTCTGTGATGCCTATTATATCAGATCTTACCCATATTTTATTACATTATCCTCTTTACGAGGACATAGTGAATTTCTATTAATAGACCTTCCCTGCAGGGATGTCTCTGTCTGATCCAGCCATGGCCATCTCTCGTGGTTCGTGAGCCACATGCGGCTCTTCCCCTCCCCCCTTAAAGTGCGGCTCGCAAAGCCTCCCCCATGGCTCACGAAGCCGCCCCTGGCTCCGTGTGCTCACCGGGTGCTGGGAAGCTATCTGGTGTGGCGAAGCAAAATGGCGACATCCGATGGGAGTCTGATGTGGCCAAAAAGCCAACCTGAGGGTTTTTTTTAAAGGGGCAGTGTCTTTCTTTGTTTTGTTTTTTGTTTTGCTAGACAACATTTCCCCCCCAGCTCTTTGCGCTATATGCACAACTTTTTTGGCTCTTTGCTTGTAATGGGTTGGCCACCCTGGTCTCATCCATGTGTACCTCTGCACCTGTTGGCGTTCCTCCAGCCCTTATTTTAAAAAATTGTTCTGCAGCTTTTTAAATTTTAAGTGCCAGCAGTCTGGTTTCATTTTGGTTTAGGTGATTTGCGCTTCACCAGGTCACTGTGAATAGTGATGTTTTATCTTACTCCTGAAAATCTGTTCCTACCCCTAATATCTGGGCGGTTTGTGCAATAACATAGTTCATTAGACCTCCAACTTCTATCTGTGGGCCATGACTACTATTCACTGAATATATGGTAAATTAGTTGCTTCAGATAGGACTGCTAAAGCTCTTGTCAATTTTTTTTTAACAAAGAAAATGGGTTACAAGTTGAGAGGAGGGAAAATCAAGCCGAAGAGCAGCTCACTGTACTTCTATTTTTGCAGGCACACAGATTAGATTAGAGTTCAACAGTGGGTCTTTTGTTGCATGCTCATGTCTGTAATTAAAACAGTGGAATGTAATAATGCTTTTACTGAGCTAATTCAGCTTCACTAAATTGATTTGTTACTGATTTTGGTTTAAATTGTGTGGATTTTATCTCCCATAACCATGTTGGGTCTTGTTTATAGAATTTGATTCAGCATTGCTTGCTGTCATTCTCATAAACATAAGATAATTCTGGTGTGTTGTGTGGGAGCAGGAGACAAATTCATAGACAAGCCCATGATTCAGCAATCTTGTATTTTATAAAATTAAAATTTATTTTCATTATGTAATCTGTCTCAAGAAATATGACTCTTCAAATTCTCATTCATGTTTATTAGTAAAGACAGCTCTCACCACATGTAAGATGCAAATGCAAATTAATTAGCTTAATGACATTTTTGAGACCAGATTCCATGAATGGTTTTCAGTATGCTGTGCCTTAGGTGATTAGGTCAAATGTTTGATACTATAGAGGAAACCATTACTACTACTCCATTACCTTTCTCTAAATGGATCCCTTCTCAGTTTATGGAATTGATTTAACTTTTTAAGGTAATAGAGTCAAAAGTTGTAGTTAATCGTAGTAGATTTTGTAAATTTAGTGTGTGTATTTTTGTTTTGGTTTTAGTTGAAACAGAATTTTCAAGTTTTCCTCTTGAGTGGGTTGCGATGAAGAGAGCTCCCTTTTTCCTTCATTATCTATTTTTAATAGGCTATTGCTTTTAACTACTTTACTTTTAGATTCCATTCATGTGCTCTGTCAGCTAAACATAAGGCACTTTTAAAAGTATTTGATGCTGTTGAGGTGACAAGATCCCATCATACATACATAGACAAGTACCTGGCCATAAGTGCTTGATGTTTACAGGTTGGTATCCCACTGATCTATGAATTTGATGCTGTGACCATTTGGCTAGATAATTAAAAAGTACAGTCTGTCTTGGAGGCACTTTTGTCATAATTTTGTTTCTAGAAATCCATGTGGGGGGGGTTCTTTCATAGTTAAGATTGCATCCTTTTCCAGCATATATCAAGGAACAGAAAGGTTGTAATCCAAATGGAGGGTTATAAGTAATACCACCTATCACCTGGGGGAAATTATGAATTTAAGACTAGTAATTTTTCTGTTAAAGTAAAGGATTTACCATTTTCTTGATTTATATTTTCTGTTCACTACTGAGAGGCATGGGGATAACCTTGGAGGCTTCATACTTTGTTTTAAAAAAAAACACATTTGCTATGGAAATGAGATGAAATTGTGCTTCTGACTCATCAATCAGAGCTCGTGGATTTCATGGATCTGCAGATGAGAGAATGGAGGGTATTAAAGCAGGAGTCTGTGGGTAGAAGCCATCACTCTTAAAGGAGATGAGTTTTGGTTTAAACTATTTTGTCTTCATGTGATTTGCTATATGATTGTTTGTACTGGGAGCAGACACACTGATAATGGTTGATTTTGTTTTAGCCTAGTAAATGCAACTACTGTGTCCCTTCCCCATCTACTATCTATTTGAGAGAGTCTTTGTTGAAGAACTCCTCCTAACTGGTAAGAACTAGGACCACCAAATTATCATAACTTAGAGCAAGGTAAAGGTTTGGTTGAGGGATATAAAATCCCAGTTAATCAGTTCCCACACCCCCACACTGAGGCAGGGCTGCTGCCAGTTCCCAGTCCCCGCACTGGGGCTTAGTCTGGCTCTGTTGGCTCCCAGCCCCCACTTGAGCAGACCCTGTCCACAGCAAGTTTGGATTCCCTGCGGACAGAGGCTACTCCTGTCTACAGGGCTCCCCACGGACTGGAGCTGCTCTGGACGAGAGGCGCTCCTGTCCGCGGCAGGCCCTTGTGGGCCTGGAGCAGCCTGTTGTGGGCAGGGAGCTGTTCCAGACCCCTGTTACTGGTTAACTAGAACTGGTAAGCATTACCCATTCAGGGAGCAAGGTAAAGGGCACAGTTTGATGGATTCCTCACTCTGGATGGGGAGTGCAGAGGGTAGATGGACCTGGACCTGCACCCTTCCCCTGACTATTCCTGATGGAGCTGCGGCAGCTATGGAGAGGCACTTCTTGCTTGGTCCTAGGCTGTTGTGGTCAGAGAAAGCTGGGGTAGTCCTTTCTCCCAGGGCAGCCTGCATACTGAACCCCTCATCCCCAATCCTTTTAACCAAAGCAGTGATTTAAATGAAGCACATTTATTTTCATTTTATTTTCCAAAAAACAATACATTAATTGACTTAAGGACCTGAGCAATGTGAAGTAATTGGGATAATGTGAGCACCTTAAAATTTAACAAGCTATTCATTTGAATTTCCCAGATCTTGGGTAAAAGTCTCAATTTACCAGTTCCTGCAGATAGATAATTACCTTGCTGTAATAAACAAAACATTAAAAAAAATCATTTGCCCTGCATGGTAGGTGCCTCCACAGACTGATACCTCAGAGGGCAAAATGTTCTGCAGTCTGACACTGGCTTTGTCTGAATAAACTCATTTCATAATGTTGGTCTATGGCTATGCAGTAATTGGCAGTGGTGTTTAGTGAATGAATAAAAAGCTAGTAGAGAAATACTTAGGTGGTAGTTTGAGGAAAAAGACAACAATTAGTTTACAACTAATTTAAATACTTTCAGGAGCAGTTTTATTCTTTACTGTTGTGCTTGAACATGAGGGTGGATATGTTACCACTAAAACACAATTCTGGATGGCTTATACTGCCATCATGAGGAGATCTCTAAAATATGATTAACTTCCTGTTTACAGAGGCATTTATTCTCTCAAAACCCATTCAGTATCAACTAAGTAAAAAGGCAGAAGCTACTATATTTAAAATTTCTTGAACAAATCTGCATAGTTAATAGCATACTCCAAATTAAAAGTAATTGCAAAAAGGGATCATTTTAGAATCTTCGAAGCCCAGGTACTTGGCAAATGTAAGGTGAAATGAAAGAGAATCCTTGTGTACATGGCTTTGGGATGCTGATGCTTTCCTGTCTGTAAAGAGAAACTTCCAAGTTTTCAATAAGCTTTTGTTTTGTGTGTGAGGTTTCTAAGAAAAGAGGTATAAGAATACCTTTGAATTTTTCCAGTAGATAAAACAGTGGCATTCAAGTCAGAGAACAAAAATTCTTCCAAAATAACCATAAGAACGGCCATACTGGGTCAGACAAAAGATCTACGTTGCCCAGTATCCTGTCTTCCGACAGTGGCCAATACCAGATGCCCCAGAGGGAGGGAACATAACCAGTGTACTTAGAGTTTGGATGTGGTATTTGTTGATATTTTCGAATATTCCACTTCATGCTTAGGAGCTTCAGTAATGGTTGACAAGGGGAAAATACATATGGGGAATATTAAAACTAAATTACAGTATTAATGATTTTGGCATATTTGGTAAGAGTACACTAATACTTTGGGACAAAAATTTGAAAACCACACTAAATATGGGGTTATACAGCAGTGGTCTCTGATGTTGGATTGGCATTCTGTTTATACCATAATCCCCTGAGGTTGTGAATTTCACAAGTTAATTCTTTGTTGTTTAATGTGTTATATGTATTATTTTGTTCCTTTTAGTTGTCTTTTTTCCCTTTTTATTGCATGTCAGGAATGCCAAAAAACTTTTCATACCTTATTCCCTTTTCTATACAATTCACATATCTCTGTTTTCTCTTTCTAAATTAAACTAGGGGGCTGTGCCCTCTGCTCTCTATGCTTGCCAACCCCCCTCTCTCTGGGGGTAGGTGTCTGGTCAGGGGAGAGGATGCAGGAGTAGGCTGGGGGTGTTAGGTCTTGGTGGAAGGGGTACATGAGAGATCTGGGAGTGCAGGGTCTAGGCAGAGTGATGAGTGAGGGGAGTGGGAGTGTCGGGTCTCAGCAAAGGGTGTGTGTGAGGGAGCTTGGAAGTGTGGGGCATCAGCTGAGGGAGAGTGTGACAGGATGGTGGTATTGGGAGCAGGGAGGGTGTGCCAGCTCGTGGCTCCTGCCTCCCCCCTCCCCAGAGCATTTGGGGAGAGAGGGTGGGGTTCCTCCCCCCCCACGAGTGGGGGAGGGTGCACAATCCCCACCTCCAGGATGGGGGAGGCCACGCAGCTCTTGCCCCACAGCACCGAGGAGGCAGGGCAGCTGAGGGGAGGGAGGGTGGTGGGAGGCAATGATATGTGGTGAAGTCACTCTGTCATCCCCAGGAAAATGAGAGAGAGAGAGAGAGAGAGAGAGAATATAACTATAGAATGCTAATAAACTAACGTCCCAAAATCTGTTTATATGAAACGCTATTCTCTCTTAACAAAATAAAACAAATGTACAAAAAACCCTTAAATCCCCAACCAAATTTCTACATTTTGATTGCTATTTTGGAATCTATTCTGTTCTAACATCCTTTTAAGATGATGTGGCCAAAATGAAAACAAATAATTGAAAATTGAACAAATCAACATATGTAACACGTGCTCAGATTTTGTTTTAAAGAACATTGCCAATGCAGTTCTCGTGTTTTTAAAATGTAATTTTCATTCACCTTAGGTAGTTTCAAAGTTACATCCATTTCTTTGCTGATTACAGGCAGTCCCCGGGTTACGTACAAGATAGGGACTGTAGGTTTGTTCTTAAGTTGAATTTGTGTGTAAGTCGGAACTGGCGTCCAGATTCAGCCACTATTGAAACTGACCAGCAGCGGCTGAATCGGACACACCTGGGGCAGAGCAGCTGGGGTGCTGCCGGGTTGGTCCAGTAGCACCGAGGAGCGGCAGCGCCCCAGCTGCTCTACCCCAGGTGTCGGCGAGAAAAGCCTGGTCTGCTGGGGGGGGGGGGAGCGCACTAGCTGCCCCCCCCCCCCCCGCAAACCCGGGAGACACGGAGCAGCTTTTCTCGCCGCGGAGAATGCGGGCGGCAAGACTGCGGCGCATCTGGGCGGTCTTGCTGCCCGCGTCCTCCGTGGCGAGAAAAGCCCCGTTCGTATGTAGGGATCCGACGTAAGTCAGATCCACGTAACTCGGGGACTGCCTGTATTTCTGTTTTGGTCATATGAGAGAGAGGCAATTCTGTCCCTTCTCCTTTGTATTTGGCTTCTGACTTTTTTTCTTTTTTTAAAGAGTAAATCACTGAATCGTGTAATATATTATTAAGCTTTTCAATTGTGAAACTTTTGTATGACTCTGTTTTAAGGTTTTATGTTTCTGGCCTCTCAGGTTTACATAATAAATGACAAGAAAACATGTATGAGATATACAGGGAACCAATGATACTCAGAGCTACTTCTGGGAGCTATGCCAGTGATTTGACAACACGTGTGTTCTAAAATAGCTGTGGTATGTTTGTGCCTAGACATAGTTTAAAAAAACTTGTTTAATCTTGTTTTATTTGATTTGTCTAACTATGCATACTTTTATCAATTGATAGTGATAGAGATGCAGCCGTGTTAGTCTGGTCTAGCTGAAACAAAGAACAGAACTATGTAGCACTTTAAAGACTAACAAGATGGTTTATTAGGTGATGAGCTTTTGTGGGCCAGACCCACTTCCTCAGACCAATATGTGGAAGAAAATTGGCACAATCATATATAACAAAGTGATACAATCAAAAAAAGAACACATGTGAAATTAACAAATCAAATTTTAGAACAGAGTGGGGGTGAGGGCGTAAGGTTTGTGTCTGTGAGATACTGACATAGGGGTGATAATAGGGGAAGTTTCTGTGAGGTAATGACATTAGGGGGTGATAATTGGGGAAGCTATCTTGGTAATGGGTGAGATAATTAGAGTCTTTGTTTAGACCCATACATAAAGTGCCAAATTTAAGCCTGAATGACAATTCTGAAACTTCTCGTTGAAGTCTGGAGTTAAAGTCTCTTTGAAGCAATATACATGTTTTAAGGTTATTGAGGGAATGGTCAGTCTGGCTGAAATAGCAAGCAACAGCTTTCTCTCTGTGAGAGAGTCTTATGTCTGTTTTGTATGCATTGATTCTTTGGTGAAGTGTCTGAGAAGTTTGTCCAATGTACATAGCAGGCGGACACTTTAGGCACATGATGGCATAAATTATATTTCTGGATGAACAGGAATATGTCTTTTTGATTTTGTAATAGGCATGGTTAAGTCCAATAATGGTGTCAGCAGAGTAAATATTTGGACAAAGCTGGCACCAGGGTTTATTGCAAGGGAAGGTTCCAGGGTTGGTATTAGTGTGGTATGTCCTGTAGTTGTAGATAAGAATCATCCTGAGGTTAGGTGGTTGTCTATAGGAGACTATGGGTCTGTCTCCCAGAGCCTCTCAGAGGGTAGTATCCTGTTCCAGTATAGGTTGTAGTTTATTGATAATGCATTGGACAGGTTTAAGTTGGGGGCTATAGGTGATGACAAGTGGTGTTCTATTGTTGGTTTTCCTGGGTCTGTCTTGAAGTAGATGGTTTCTGGGTATTCGTCTGGCTCTTTAAATTTGTTTTTTTTATTTCTCCGGGTGGGTAATTGAAGTTTATAAATGCTTGGTAGAAAACCTGAAGTTTCTGGTCTCTGTCAGTGGGACTAGAGCCGATGCGATTGTATCTGAGGGCTTGGCTACAGACGATGGATTGTATGGTGTGTCCTGGTTGGGAGCTGGAGGCATGTAGGTAACTGTATGAGTCAGTGGTTTTCTGTAGAGTGGTGTCTAATTTAGCATTGGTGATTTGTACTGTGGTGTTCAGGAAATGGATCTCGTGTAGAATGGTCCAGGCTGAGATTGATGGTGGGGTGTAGGTTGTTAAAGTCTTTGTGGAATGCATCCAGTGTTTCTTGGCCAGGGGTCCAGATTATAAAGATGTCATCAATGTAGCGTAAGTAGAGAAGAGGTAAAAGGGGACGGGATCTGAGGACATCGTTCTAAGTCAGCCATAAAGATGTTACCCGTACTATGTGGGTACTGAGCAGACCTGGTAGCAGACCTGTGTAACTTTGTTCTCACCCACAATTATTTCCAATTTGGGGACAACTTATACCTCCAGATCAGCGGCACAGCCATGGTGTAGCCAGACAGACACCCCCCCCCCCCAATCTCATCCATCTTATTTGCCTCTCTGAAGCATACAGGGCAGAGAAGGAGCAGTAAAATCAGCATAGTCTATGCTGGCTCATCTGATCCTGAGGAGCTGAAAACAGATATGTGGAGAGAGAGCGATTAAGGCAATCAGCATAGCCATTAAGCTTTGATCTGCTTTGATGCAAGATCAGGATATGCGAGTCTGCCCCGGCTGGCACCCATGTTGATTCGAACACACACACAGTCCCTGGGAGAGGAATTTCCCACTGAGAAAAGAATCCCCAGTAATTCCAATTTAGTTATCTCTCTTACAAGTGTAAATTAAGTTCACAACTCCCTTGTAAGAACTGGTCTCACAAAAGACAGACCAGCATCATTTGGCATGACAGATAAGAAAGAGAAATACGTGACCCCATGAGTATAAAAGATAGGTCCAGCACACACTCACTTTGAGTGTCATTCTACCCTCTACCTGCTAGTCGGGTTAGGTGTTTGACCTCCCGAGGTTCTATGGGGACGCCCACCTCGTATTTTCGTCTTTCCTAGGAATTGAGGGACCGGCCCTGGCCTGACATGCTGGAGTCGAGAGGCACAGAAGGGGGTAAAAATTGTACCTGGAAGTGGTCCTCTGTCTTAAGTGTACACATAGAAAGAGTAAGCTGTTACTTGGTACCATTATTTCTATTTTTCTATCTTTATCTTCTTTGTAACCATTTTTTAAGATCTATATTTTGCTAGTAGTTAAGAAATAGAACAATAGCCATTGCAACCATATGATTTATAAGCTTCCTCAAATAAACCTGTAACTGTTTAAGTTTTAACCTGACTCCTTCAGTTGCTGTAACAGAACCAGACACAATTTAAAAGAACGTCAGCCGGTCTTAAGGGACAGATATAGGGAGCCCTGACCGTCGGCTGACATGTGGGTACCCGCATGGCCCCACAGTACGCTAACATCCTAGTCTACCCATCTGTAAGAAAGGGGAATTATTTTGTACTGATTGGCTGTAAAATTTTTATAATCGAGATATAATTTCTTTAGTACATGTCCATTATCTGAAACTGCAAATAGGGTATCAAGTGATTTCCCCCTCCCCCTTCCATTATTTGATAATTTGCCAATGTGAAAGAAATTGAACAATTAGACTTTACCGGTACCAAAAGCATGACATATATTTACATTTTGCTGGTGGTTATTAGAGAAGAGAAAGTTGCCTTCCACTCTGCAAGCCTGATTGGAGTGGAGAACCAAGTAATGAGTTGCTGAAGTTGCCCTGAATCAGACTTTATGTAATCAAAGCTCTTGCTTCTCTTAATGATGGCTTTGAGTCTAAGGCAGCAATTGTAAGTGTTTGGTGGAGTTGGATTTTCTCATGTTTAGTAAAGTTGATGCTTCCATATTCATTTTTGTTACAACATTCAACTGTTTTTTTTATCTGAGGGTTTACTCTGTTTTTTTTTGTTTGGGGACAATGTGCTTTAGTAGATTTTTTTTTTTTTTTTAATTAGCTAATAGGAGTTAGGGCTTTTGACTGTTCTAGTATTACTATTCAGTAATACTCAGACTGAAGCTCTCAAGACACAAGAGGCTCTTCATCATGTCTCTTGCACCTTTTTGCACAGGGCTGCTGACAGAATTGGGGGATTGATGTTTGGCTTCTGGAAGGGGCAGGGTCTCGGCCAGAGGTGGCAGGTTTGGCGCTAACCTCCCACATCTAGCCCTTTAGTGCTACCCAGCCCGTGCTGTCTGAGGCTCCAGGGACAATTTAAAAGGTCAGCGACTCTGGCTGCTGTTGCTTCCGCAGTAACAGCGGCAGCAGCCCAGGCCCTTTTAAATTACTGGGACATGAGGCAGCTGTCCCTTTTACCTCCTCCTGTGGGTGGCCCTGTCCTTGCAGCATGATACTAAAGTACTGTACTGTGTAATTATTAAGCCAAGCTGTGTTATTAACCAAGCAGGATACTTTTATTATGTTATTAACCAATTGTAATAAATAAATACAGTAATGATATTTGGGCATCATTTTGCAGTGATAATTAGAGAGAGAGAAGGTAAATAAAACAGTATATTCAAAATATTGTGGCTCGTTTGGGTAATGCTGATTGCTAATTTGGCTCCTGAACCACTGAGATGTGAGTATCACTGGTCTAGATACATTTTAAATTCAAAACCTGGCCTGAGAACTGTTGTGCAAACATATATGTGCCATAAACTAATTTAAGTTCCTATTTAATTCTCATTTCTCATATAAAACTGTTGGATTTTTGTGTGAACACAAGAATTGTATAATCTCAATCTAAGTATTAAAAAAATGTTCATGCCGGATGACATGGTGATATCATCATGTCACCAGCGTTGCCCTGCCCCCGCAGGTGTTCTGCTCCAGGCAGCTCCTCTGGCCCCCATCCCTTCTTCCTGGAGCTCCTGGGGAAGGGGCAGCCTCTTCCCTCTCCACTTTCTGGTGCTCCGGGGAGGTAGGAGACACACAGCCTCTTTGGTGGTACTTGTGCCCCAGCTGTGTATGCTGCACCCTGACCCTGCTCACCCAAGTCCTGGGGCAGTGGTGAATCCATGCCTGTCTTAGGTGCCAGGGGGGAGTTTTAAACATGTTTGCAGCAGGGAGGGTTCATGGTATGATCCCCACTCTCCTAAGTTGAGACTCTGCACCCCCACTTACACATACCTCCCAAGCCAAGACCCCACATCCTCAGCCTGCTCACTCACTGTTCTGCTGAGACCCTGCACCCCCAGCCCCCTCATGCATGCCCTCTACCAGGACCCTACACCCCCAGCCCTTTCACTCACACCCTCCATGGAGACCCTGGACCCCCAGCCCCCTCACTCACTGCCCCAAAGCTGAGGCCCCGCACCTTCACCCTTTCCCCTGGCCAGGCACATACTCCCAGCCTACTCTTGCCCCCTCCTTTGCTTGGCATCCTCCTTCCCTCCAGACACCTACCCCCAGCCCGCTCCTGCGCCCTCCACTCTGGCTAGACACACATCCCCAGAGAGAGGAGAATTGGTGAGTGTAGCTCTCATGCTCTTTGACTGTGAAAGCCGCTGAAGAGAGGGGGGTTGGTGAGCATAGCAAGCAGGGGGCTCTGCCCCCTAGTCTCCCATAAATATTAAAAATGTGTAGTAAATTTGTTTGGGTAAAATGCGTGTCAATACAGAGGACTTCGAAAAAGCTTAGAAGTTGCTTGAAAGTAGGGATGTAAAATCCTGTTTAATTAGTTAACCAGTTAAACAGCATGGTTAACCGATTTAATGAGGGCAGGTAGGAGTTGTTCTGGCCACCAGTTAACCATAACTGGTAAGCATTACTTGATAAGGTAAGTATTAACTTATGGGTCAGAATTCCTTACAGATAATAGTTTAACCGTTTCAGAAGGGTAGCCGTGTTAGTCTGTAACTAAAAAACTTTAGAAAATAACCAATAGTCTTGCAGCACCTTAGAGACTAGACTTTAAGTTTTTTCAGATAATAGTTTATAATAGACATTTCAACTCATTCTAACTGTCACAGTGGGAACAACTGCTATAAAACTAAATGAGATTACCACTTGCATTTCTCTCAATATTCTGAAGTGTTAGAGAATATTAAATAATAGCCTTTAATGTTCGTGGAAATGACAAACCAAAATGCATTTCAGTTATTGAAGTTTCAGTATATGTGAGAAGACAGTGCTTTGCTCTTCATTCAGGTTATATTGCTGAAGCTGAAAATATGTCTATTCTCAGTTTTAGCACGTAATTTCTAAATTTGCAGTCTAAGCCCAATACTTGCTATTTTTTCCATCTTATAGCATTACCTAGTTTTGTTGATTGCATATTGTGCGCTCATGCTACGGTTATGATTCTTTACATTCTTCTTTGAGTGCTTGCTCGATTCCCAGTAGGTATATGCACACTGTATGCAGAGTAGTCAGAAAGTTTTCCCCCCTAAAAGTACCTGTTGGGTTGGTTTTGGAACCCCCAGAGTTGCGCCTTCATGGGATTGTATATAGATCCCTGCTGATCTGCCATCTCTTCATTTCCTTCTTACTGTCAGTGAGCCATCAAATCACCTCTTCTCTTGCTAAAACAAGCAATTACTCTGATAGACACTTTTTTTTGTTGCACCTGTAAATAATGGAAAACTTAATATTAATTGGTTCAAGTAATTCTTAGTTTAGATACATTTCAGTCGGAGCTTCACCCCACCATATTTCCCCTTCTCAGAATTGAGGCGTGCCTCAGTCTCAAAAGTTCAAACCATGTGGGTTCTGAATTCAACAGATCTGTCTTAACCTGCAAGTAGACTTGTATCCCAAAACTGTCAACGTTTTGGAGAAGAGAGAGAGAGGAAGAGAGAGAGAGAGAAATTGAGCATTGTCTTTTTAATGACTGTGCTTCACTGCCAAATACTTATTAGTGTGTTCTTGTGGCTTGCTAACAATGTGAGTGGTCAGTGACTGATCGAGGCTGATGGTTGCAGTAGTTGCTTCTAAACAGCAGATACTATTACAAACTATTATTATAGGTATATATTTTATGAACACATTATTTGTTTTTAGTCAGCTGGAAGTTAGTCTTAGACACACTGTCAAATTTGATCTATTCTATGTTTTAGTAGGTGATGTCTGAGAGATCTGCTCTTTAAAGCAACAAGAATAATTTTGTATAGCCCTTTATTAATACCCTGCCAATTCTTTTTCTTTCGTTATTATAGCTCTTATAGATCCCTTTAAATGTGAGCTGTTTATTTAATCTTACATTTTTATAAGCCTGTTTTGTTTGAGAATATGTTTAAAAGTTATGTTTTTTTATCTTGAGTTATTAGGACATCTCATGGATATTTTTGGCATATACTTCTGAATGCTGTTGGCTTCTTATAGCAGTTACATTCCAAGCTTGTTCAAGCTTTTATAGAAGGTTAGAAAATTGGGATTTCTCGTTGTAGAGTTTGCTGTGAGGTTGATTGTCTATTATCCTTTTAGAATTAATATTTCTGCTACATTCTGTTGTGAAAGTATGTAACTGTTAAAATAGGTAAAATTCCCTTCCCCAATTAGTTTTAGAAAATAATTGGATTCATCCAGTGATGATATGAAGCTCAGGTACAAAGTTCAAGTTATAAATGGTTCCAGGGAATTAAGTTTAGCTATTTCTTATAATTTATCAAACATAGTATTTTTATGCAGTTTACTTCTTTAAGTCAAGAGTGATGATATGAGATTTTTTTCAGTTATTGTAAGTGTGAATTTTTATGTCCTTATGCTTGATATGATGCTTCTGAATATGTTTAGATCATGTTATTGGTTATGTTTTTAATAAAAAGTCAATATATTATTGCCAAATTAGAGAAATTTTCCACATCATTGCAATTTTTTTCTTAAAGGATTACTTCTGGAAGATTATAACTTCTTGGTTTCTAGGAATATTGCTAAGTTTTGCTGTTACAGACTTTTTTGCATTCTAAAAAATGTTTAGTAGTATGCTTATAGCTAAATATGAGAGAAAATATATTGTATGTTGCCAATTATTTCTTAGTTATAAGATTGATTTGTAGTCCATTTAAAGGTGTGACTTATTGTATAAAACATGAACTATTTTAGTATAATAGAATATTAAAGGATACCAAAGTGGTATTTGGGCAATTAATTTATCAATTAATTATTCTTTTTTCTCAAATCAAAGAAATGTGCCCAAGAATATACCAGAAATAATTATAAATTCAATTTAAAGCAGCACGGAATGCAATGGTTAATCAGTAAAGGCTTTCAGCCTGGAGCCTGAAATTTTTCATATTTTGGGGAATAAAATAATTGTAATTCATTTTCCATTGTTCTCTCATGCTCACTTTTATCTATTAAGTTTAAATATTCGATTATGACATTTAAAAGTTTAAGACTAAAAACATGGAACAAATGTAAGTATCATAAATGCAGCCATATACCTGTTTGTTTAAATAAAAGAAAAATGTCCTTAGAAAAAGAGACATGATGCACTCTGAATCAAACTGTGTATTTTGTTTTATAGTCTTGAATGCAAAAAAGAGAGTGAGGAGAACCCCCAAAACAAAATAAGTTCTAGTAGGTAAAATACATCATCAGGGTGTAAATTTTAGTGACTTGAATGAATTTACATTGTGGGTGAGTTTATCCCATTGCTTTTAATGTTAAAACTAAATAGGCTCAGATTACTATATACAAAGAAATACACAGAATTTTTAAAATAGGGGTGAATTTACTAACTTTTCTTTTAACTAAGATTTATATTCTTCATTTTCAAACTGACCTTGAGTATATTCTTATATGTCTGAGCCAAACCGTGGCGGTACTAAAAATATTTTATCAAGAATATTTCAGATTGTTTGTAGAAAGAGATGTTAATTGAATGTCAGCCAGCTCTGTTTAGAAAGTCTTAATAAGGGAAAGATTATTTTGAAAGTACTCTCATTATCACTGCATTGACTTTGAGTTTATTAGTAAGCCTTATCTTTCCCATTACTCCTGCTCTGTTTTCCTAATACAGCATTTAAATTATGATAAATGTAAAGGCAAAATGAGGGAATTTTGATCTTAAGACAGATAACAATCCAGATATACTGTACATTGACATAATTTAAAATAAATTATATATAAGATCATGTTATAACTGCCTTCAACATGTACAAGTCTGAAAATGTTGTTCTTATCAGGGTCCTGAACACAAAACCCTGGCCTCTAAATGTAATAAGATATTATGTGAGAATAGTGGTCTCTTGAGAAAACTGCCTTTCAGTTTTTCTTGGAGGTCAAAAATAGACTTCAGTTTTACCAAAATACAACCGCATTGTGTACGTATTATATATAATTAAATTAATTAAGGAAAGGATGTAAGTACAGTAACCAAAATACAGTTTGGAAATTTAGTATAGTATTAGATTGTCTTGCAATATTAAAGGCAGCATTAATTAATATTGCAGTGTGGCAAGAAAAGACAGGTACTTTCTGGTAGTTTAGATTTCAGTAACCTTAATCTGGAAGTGAGGAAGCCAGAAAAGTCTCCTAGATTCCCAGTAATATATAATTATATTGCATCAGTTGTCTTTAACAGATAGTTTCTGTCTGTAGTCACACAATGTAATGATATATCTCCTTTGTTTTGAAAGTATCAGTCCCTGAAGATTAAACACCCAATTTCATCCTTCAATTTTAAAGATTTAGATTTGTTCTTTGTTCAGTTAACTCTTGACTTGATCAATCTGTATATCTTCCCAGTATAATTAGTCCTCATGTAGGATAAAGCAGATCAGTCCAATTTCAAGCTGTTTGTATTTACATGGGTGTTGGGTGCTGTGTTTTCCTAAATACAAAGAAAAAAACCCCAATTTTTAGTTCAGATATATATCTGAGATTTTAAAAATGAATAAAGACAAATATTTCATGAGGAGAGGTAATGGTGATGTGATGCCATATTTTTACAATGCCTCCACAATAGAACTCCTCTTCAGGGGTCCATAAAAAGATATTGGAAAAAAACACAGCATTAAGTTTTTTTTTTCTTTTTTTGTTATATTCATTCTGGGCCTCTCCAAATTCTGCTGAAGTCTGTAATCCTAAATTTTGAAACTTGGTACAATGTTAACATCCAAATCTTTCTATTTGAATGTTGAAATGGGCACTTAAATGCCCAAAATAAGTATTGGGGATTTGTAAATGCCAAAATGCACATTTGGATGTCTGAAGGTACTGATATTTGACAGCTGCAATTGTAAATATGCCAATTATTATCAAACAATTGAGTTGAAACCTATATGGTTAAAAGTTATTTAGACCTTAAATGTCTTCAAATCACCAGGGCTTCATGAAATGCATTCAAGAATACTCTAGTTGTTGACTAAGGTGATATCTGAGCTAGTACGTATTATCTTTGAAAAGTAATGAAGATGGGAAAGGTTTCAGAAGATGCAGAAAGGAGCAAATATAGTACTCATTTTTAAATTACAGACCATGAGCTTAACTTATGTACTAGGAAAAATAATAGAGCAAAAAATCAAGGAATCAATTTGCAAACATATATAGAAGATAGCCTGATAAGAACTGTCATGGATTTGTCAAGAAGAAATCATGTGAAACCAACCTGATAGCTCTCTTTGATGGGATAATGAGCTTTATGGATGGGGGGAAAGCAGTAGAAGTGGTGTATCTAGACTTTTAGTAAGGATTTTGATAGTCTCTCACAACCTTTTCATTAGCAAACTAGGGAAATACAACACAGATGGAGCTACTATAAACTGAGTGCATAACTGATTGTATTACCATTACCAGAGAGTAGTTACTAGTGGTTCATAATCATACTGGAAGGGCATAATGAGCTGGGTTTTGCATGAATCAGTTCTGGGACCAGTGCTGTTCAAAATCTTCATCAGTGATTTAGATAATGACATCGAGAGTACACTTAAAGTTTGTGGATGGTACCAAGCTGGGAGAGGTTGAAGGTGTTTTGGAGGACAGGATTATAGTTCAAAATGATCTGGACACACTGGAGAAATAATGAGAGGTAAATAAGATGAAATTAAATAAGGACAAATGCAAAGTACTCCACTTAGGAAGGAACAGTCAATTGCACACAACAAAATAGGAAATGGCATCGTAGGAAGGAGTACTGAGTAGGGATATAAATTACTATAATGTTCAGTGGATTGTCGTTTCAAATGATATTTCACAAGGCACATTATGTACAAACTTTATCATATTCTTGTAAAAAATGGTGACCATAATAGTATATACCAGGGGTCAGCAACCTTTCCGAAATGGTGTGCCAAAATTTAACCCTCCTGCCCTGGGCTGAGCCACTGTCCTGGAAGACGGGGAAGGGCTCTCTCTACCACACGCTCTGCTTGGTCTCCTTTCCTGGCTCTGCTCCAGCTTTTCTTGTGGGGAGGAGAGGAGCAGTGCATGTGCGTGTGCTTCCCCGGAAGCTGGATGGGGCACGGAGCATCAGGGCTTCCCATGCCCCTTGCAGGAAATTGGTTCTGGCTTTAATTTTGTGGGGGGCACACTGCTGGATCACCAGTATGGGCTAGGGTGGCTCGCAGGGGATTCAGGGAAATGGGCAAGGCAGCCCTGCTGAGGTGGGCTCCTGTGGGGGTCCAGTCCATGGTGCCCTCATCTTCCTGTCGGGGGCCAATGTGGCTTTGGAGTAGGGGACCCCCCCATGCATTTTTTTTCTTTCCCCTAAGCCGATGCTACTTAGCCCCAGAGTTACATCCCAGGCAGCACTTGCCCTCTAGTGGGGGCCTGGTGATGGCAGTGCTGGTGGCTGTGTGACACTTGAGTGCTGTCTTTAGCCCACCTGCTGGGGGCACCATGAGGCAGAAAGGGAGGTGAGTGGAGTGGGGAGTGCCAAGGCTGCAGGGCTGGGGCTGTGAACAGGGCAGAGAACATGGGTTGGAGGAGATGGGGATAGAACTCCCAGGCAACGGCGGCGGAAGGGCTGGAAGGCAGTTCTGCACCCTCACCCTCCTCCAAACCAGGAAAACAGTGCCCTGGCCTGCCCCTATAGAGTTCCCCACTTCTCCGTGCAGCCTAGCCACCCCTGGAGAAGCCCTGCTCAGCCATATAACCTGGATGCCCCTGGAGCAGCCCCACCCTCAGAGCAGCCCCACTCATCCATGTGGGCTGACTGCCCCCAAAGCAGCTGCCTGCCATGCAGCCCTTCCAGGTGATTCATGTGGCTGCCATGGAACAGGAACCAGGGGGGGAGGGGGCGTGGTAAGGCTGCCCCAGCAGGGACAGCCTTGCCACTGCCTGGCTCCAGTTTTGGCACACAGGACAATCATCCGTCATGCAGCCCCACTGGCCGAACCATGTACCATTCAAAATTGGCTCTCATGCTGTACATTTGCATATACTATCGGTCACTGGTATATACTATCATATTGTCTAATGCTATTGACTGCCTGCATGTAAGAGAATGGAGCCTTATAACAAAATCTCCAGAACATTGTATGTTTCAGTAATTGAACTGAGATAACACAGCTGCAATCTTACAGTACTTCTATCCATTTTGGTACCTGTTGTACTATAGTCATGTGATGTCATCCATGACTTCTGTCTTTTTTTCCCTTTCTGTTTCTCCTTTGCTGTTGACTATGTGCTCACCTGAAAACAAAAGTCATATAAGGTCATTTGTCAGAGCATCGGACTAGGAGTCAAGAGTCATAGCTTGCTCTGCTATTAACTTGTGATATAAACTATGTCAATTTACTTAAGTTTATGTCAGTAAAGTTTTGGCTTCATTGGTGCTATCAATGGTCTAAGCCGCAACTGCAGCATAACATTCACCACCCTGACTCAAGTTTCTATCTGTAAAATGAGGACAATACGCTATATCTTTACTTCTCTGTAAGTGTTTCTAAGATTCTCTGCTAAAAGTTGCTATAAATGTGGGGGTATTAGTAACACTTCCTCTGGGTAGGAAAAACCACCCCAAACCGTAAGTCACCATTTGCCCCCTCCCCATTTCTACCCCTTCTCTCAGCAAGAGAGGGGTTTGCTGGTGCAACCCAGGAGATAGCTCCCTGTCACTCCAGTCTGTTAGCCACCCTAGACAAACTTCTCAAGACTTTGCCAGCCCATAATTTTCCTTGTAGGTTAACACTGTGTACTCCATTTCCCAAATGTCCCAGAATCATCCCTCTGTAATATACATCCCCAGTCACCAGACACTCACAGAAATTGCCACGTTCACTATTTGCAATGAGACACCATACACACAGCCCGTTCGTTTTGTTTGTTTTTGGGTCAGCTGAGGTTTCTCACTTGACTTAATATTACAGCACTGAGATTAATTGATAAGAAAAGTATTAATATGTTTGTTAATAAAAAACAGTGATTTAAGGGATGCTGAATCGGTTTCGTGGAAAATTTGTTTCAATAAAACAAAAGTATACTATACTTCTAAGAGACTAAGCATAATTTTAGCTGGTTACACTTCCACTTTAACAGTTTTTCACTTGTAGAGCCCTTTGGCATGGCTTACTCATTTTCAGTCAAATGATAAGATTATTCATGAATCAGCCCATTCTGTCGAGTGGTTCTCAGCAAAATTGAATATTGAAATGTCACTTTTCTTTATAGTTTTCAAAGCATATTGTCTTTGCTTCTAAAGTCAGGAGTCAGTATTCCCATGCTGATTTCACTGTCTTCCCATGCTGATTTCACATCCCCAGTCTGTTTTTTCCTGTTGACTTGTATGCAAATATAGTTTTTGTTGTATCGTGTTTCACAATGCTCCATTTACATTACAGAGAGGAAAATAAATATTTTTTCTCCTGTATGGAAATAAATCGCTCTCTTTGGTTACAGGCTTTAAAACATACAATCAGTAAGTGTGCACAATATCTTATCGAGTGTTAATACATACATTTTGCAGCGATATTAATGTCCAGTGTGTTGTCCATTTTCATTTAATTCCTTAAAAAACATACTTTCTTCTTCGAGTAGTGTCCCCATGGGTGCTCCACTGTTGGTATCGGGTCATCCCGGCGCCACAGATCGGAGTTTTCCATTAGCAGTGGTTGGCTGGACCACACATGTGTAGCACGTGCTTAGTGCCATTCTCATCCTTTTGAGGTCTCGTGTGATCCGGCTCCTGCCAGTTCATAGAATCATAGAGCTGGAAGAGACCTCAGGAGGTCATCAAGTCCAGCCCCCTGCCCAAGGCAGGACCAATCTCAACTAAATCAACCCAGCCAGGACTTTGTCAAGCAGAGACTTAAAAACCTCTAGGGATGGAGATTCCACCACCTCCCTAGGTAACCCATTCCAGTGCTTCACTACCCTCCTAGTGAAATAGTTTTTCCTAATACACAACCTAGACCTCCCCCACTGTAACTTGAGAACATAGCTCTTTCTTCTGCCATCTGTCTCTACTGAGAACAGCCTTTCTTCATCCTCTTTGGAACCTCCCTTTAGGAAGTTGAAGGCTTATATCAAATCCCCCTTCACTCTTTTCTTCTGCAGACTAAACAAACCCAAATCCCTCAGCCTCTTCTCATAGGTCATGTGTTCCAGCCCCCTCATCATTTTGGTTGCCCTCTGCTGGACCCTCTCCAATGCATCCACATCCTTTCTATAGTGGGGAGCCCAGAACAATACACAATACTCCATATGTGGCCTCACCAGAGCCGAATAAAGGGGAATAATCACTTCTCTAGACTTGCTGGCAATGCTCCTCCTAATGCAATCTAATATGCCATTAGCTTTATTGGCTACAAAGGCACACTGTTGACTCATATCTAGCTTCTCATCCACTGTAATCCCCAGGTCCTTTTCTGCAGAACTGCTACTAAGCCAGTTGGTTCCCAGTCTGTAACAGTGTTTGGGATTCTTCCGTCCCAAGTGCAGGACTCTACACTTGTCCTTGTTGAACCTCATCAGATTTTGTTTGGCCCAGTTCTCTAATCCAGGCATTTGGGGGGCCGCATGCAGCTCAATCGAAATTTTTTGCAGCCCACCAGAACATTTTTAAAAAAGAATGAAGTGTGGCCTGCTGGCCGCTCAGAATATATGGCCGAGTGCCTGCTCATGGCCGGCCGGGCCGCTCTGCGCATGCGCTTGTGGCCGGCTGGGCACTCTAGCAGGTGCTCACAGCTGGCCGCTGTGCTCATGCTACCCCAGTGCCTTAGGCGGCAATGTCAACTCCGGGACCCAGGTATTAGGTTGGGGGTGGGGGCCTTGGAGAGCCTGGCTCTGGGGGAGAAGGGAGGCATTAGTTTTGGGGGGGCTGGGAGTGCCTGGCTCTGGGGCAGGAGAGAGGCATTAGGTTTGGGGGGCTAGCTCTGGGGAAGTGGAGGGGGATTGGGTTAGAATGGGGGTATGGGAGTGCCTGGCTCTGGGAGAGAGGAAGGGGTTATTTTGTTTGTTTATTCCCAAATAAAATTACAAAACGTATATTTTATATCAATAGTCAATTTTTTGCAATTCCATGAATAATTTATATCATCATGCAAAATCTCAAACTTACAAAGTATCTGAAATTTTCACAGAAGCCTGTTCTATTTGATTAACCATGGTCTATACTTGTTTTTTTTCAACAAAACAAGTTATGTATCATATACAAAATCTAAAAGTACCTTAAATTTATATTTAAATTATGTAAAATTAATTTTAAAATTATTTAATATGAGCAAATAATTTTACACATCAAATTATTGTAATATTATAAAATATACCTGAAACATAATCTATAAGAATAAATAACTACAACTTTCCAACAAAGTACATTTTCTTTGGTGGCCCTAGGGTTGCCAGGTGTCCGGTATTGGTGCCTTCTGCCTAGCACCTAAAATGCACACTTTTTTTTCCTCAACAAACCATCTGGGAACCGTAGGTTGCCCTTGAAGCTATCATTTTTCATTTGTGCGGCCCTCAGTAGGCTTTGAGTTTGACATGCCTGCTCTAATTTGTCAAGGTCGCTCTGGACCCTATCCCTGCCCTCCAGCGTATCTATCTCTCCTCTCCTTCTTTACCACCCCAGCTTGCAGACCGAGAAAGACTCTTCCCATGAATGATTCTAGTGAGACAAGAAATTCACTTTTACTGTTATATATAGTTATTACTTCAGTCAGTTTTTCATTTGTCATTTACAGTTATCCTGTTTTAAAAAAAAGTTGGGTTTTTTCCCTCCTATTAGAGGTGGGATAGGGAAACGAGTCTCAGGATATTTTTATTTGACAAATCGCTGAAGCCTTCAGAGCTAGACTGTCATGCTTTGAGAAAAGAAAAACGGAGAGCTTCCTCTCCCACCATGGCTCCTGCCCACAAAAGAGCTTTGCCAGCTTGTTCCCTACTACCAGCCTCAACAAGCAGGATACTTGTTGGAGAAACTGGGGCGTTGTGAAACTGTGACTTAAAATGGCCTCAGAGCCAAAACCAAGGCACAGACCATCTGCGGTACCGGCACCAGTGGCACCGATCCGACATTAGGCACCGCCAGCTGTGCCGTCCACAGCACCTACATCAACGGTGCTGTGTGAAGTGACTCATTCGGCACTGACGCAGTTGCCACAGACATTGGCATTGAGGCAACCGGTGCAGACTCCCCACCGTTGTATTTGGCGCAGACGTCGGCATCTACGCAACTAGCATAGACATCGGCACCTATGTACCTGGTTCAAACATCGGTACCAATGCACTCAATGGCGTCATCGGAGGGCAGTATAGAACGCCCGGCACTGGAGAGAATGATTACTTCCTCGGTATCAAGCAAAGCATCCGAGAAATCACAGAGAATGCGCAAAATTAGCCCAGAACCACCTCAGTTTTTATGAGCACCATCATCACGCTCATCTTCAATACACTCTCCTGGGATGCAAACCTCTACAGTCAGCCAGGGCAGACACTTCAGACCGGTGTCCAATCTTTCCCACATACCACAACAACCTTACAGGAGGCACAGTTCTGTGTCTCCTCCTTCATCATCAAGGGGATCTTTCAGATCATTACACTCTCCAGTCTCTCTCCTGATACATACCATCATGAGCACCAAATAACTGAACCTTCACCACGATACCACTCTCCCAACAGATGGGAGTATAGACATCATAGACATTCATACCACTACGACTGTTCCGATCAATGGTCAACTCACTGTCATCACCAAAAACATATAGCAGCCTCCATGCTGTAGGAAGTAGCCACCTACGTGTGAATATTCTCCTTCTATCTACAAACTAGAACCTACAACATCTTCCTCAAGAGCACACCATCAATCCAAACCTGAGGCAGAAGAACAGCAGCCAGACATCTCACTGATGGACCACTAATCATCATCTCCTGATGAAGCAGTTATTCCCGGTGATCAGTCACCACCTGATGACCTGAAACAGTTTCAGGAACTTTTCAAGAGAGTGGCTGCTAGTCAGGAGATCCAACTTTCCGAGGTTTGGGAAAACCAACATCGCTGTCTTAAAAATCTACAGCTGTCACAATGCTCAAAAATCGCCATTCCTATAGACGAAGCTATTATGGAGGCCGCTGATGAGATATGGCATACTCTATCATCAATACCTCCAACAAATAAGCGAGTGGACAGAAATGATTTCATTCCGCCTAAAGGCACTGAATTTTTATTTTCCCACCCGTAACCTAATTCCTTAGTTGTGGATGCAGCTCAGCAAAGGGCTAAATTTGCGGAATATAAAAATAATCTCGCAGACAAAGAGAGTAAGCATCTTTGGGCGTAAGATGTACTCATCATCAACCTTACTCCTTCGAATAGCAAGCTATGCAGCGTTACTTTCTATGCATAATTTTGACAATTACACTAAGCTTCTTTGATCGAGCATTTACCAGACTAAAAAAAAAAAGGTCCTGAAATCCATCATGCAAGAGGGATATACCTCATCACAAATCTCTCTGCAGTTAGCCCTAGACATAGCTGATACAGCAGCCCAAGCTACCGCAACATCTGTAATAGTGAGAAGGGCCTCATGGCTTCAGGCAGCCGCAGTTCCTTGTGAACTGCACACAAAAATGGAAGATCTTCCATTAATAAAGAAAAACTATTCTCCGGGAAGACGGATGAAGTATTACACTCTAGTAAAAATTCGAGAACTACCCTTCACACTTTGGGTATGTACACTCTGCCGTACCAATGTAGAAGGTATGTGCCGTACCAAAGAGACAGAGAGCTCTCATACCAGAGATACCAACATAGAGATTTGACCAGTCTAGACCACGACAACATCCACAAAAGAGACGGCCTCAGAACAGCCGTAACCCAAACCAGCAATCTAACAAACAGCAGGTTTGACTCCCACATCGACGTCTTGTAAAACCTACCCTTGCTAGGTCACCAAGATCATTCTACCTCAACTTTTCACCATTGGCTAAGACCATATTACTTCCACTGGGCCGCTATCACAAGAGATCGTTGGGTCCTAGACATTGTATTGTCAGGTTACACCATCCCATTTATAGCTTTACCTCTCACCTCCCTAACATCCCCATCCCTCTTCAGGGACCCTTCTCACGAGGACCTACTACAAAAGGAGGTATACCGTCTTTTAGACATTGGTGCGGTAGAGACGGTACCAGAAAAGTTCAGGAACAGAGGCTTTTATTACCATTATTTTCTCAAACAAAAAAGACTGGTGGCTGGAGACCTATTCTGGACCTTTGCAGATAAAACCGATACTTTCGGAAATAACGATTCAAGATAGTTACCCTAGCATCTATAATCCCAGCATTAGAACACGGGGACTGGTTCGCAGCCCTCAACCTGCAAGATGCTTGCTTCCATATTACCATACACCCTGTGCATAGACGGTTTCTACATTTCGTGGTCGGATCAGAGGAATCACAGTGGTGGTACTTACGGACAATGTATCCACAATGTACTATATAAATCGACAAGCTTCCATTCCCTAAGCACCAAGGCAATTTGATTATGGAATTGGTGCATCCTCAATGCGGTTACCATAACAGCTTCCTACCTACCTTGTACCAGCAATGTACTTGTAGATTCCCATAGCAGGCATTTTGCTCCAGACCACAACTGGGAACTTCATCCACGCATTCTTTGGCTATTTTCAACTGCTGGGGTTAGCCATGGATAGACCTCTTTGCCTCCTCCAAGAACACAAAATGCCAACAATATTTTTCCAGGGCCAGCATAGGTCCTGGATTGCTGGAGGACTCTCTTCTCCTCCATTGGAGTGGCACCCTCTTATATGCCTTTCCTCCCATACCACTCATTTCCAGAGTTCTCGAGAAATCAACAGGGATGGAGCAACAGTCATTCTCATATCCGCATTTTGGCACGACAAATGTGGTTTCCCTATCTCTATCAGATGTCTCCTTAACCACCCTATCATCTGCCTGTGCATCCTGATCTCCTAATGCAAAACAACGAGACTCTAATCCACCCTCAACCCAATATGCTATGGTTGACGTCATGGCTCATTGTTGGTTATGGGAAGATTATCTCTCCTGTTCGGACAGAGTGAGAGATGTGCTACTGCATAGCAGAAAATGATCTACTAGATCCACTTACCTTCAATAGTGGTGCAGGTTCTTTTCCTTGTGCATTGAGAAGTGAATAGATCCATGCATGGCACCTTTACACGTCATTTTGGATTGTATCCTACAACTGAAAGGAACAGGTTTAGTCCTGGTGTCTTTGAAAGTACACCTGGCAGCTATTACTACGTTCCACAGATCAATTGATGATTTTTCTATATTTGCACACTCTTATCACCAGGAGGTTCCTCAAAGGCATATCCAACTTGTACCCTCCACGGAGGCTACCACCACCAACATGGAACGTGGAGCTGGTTATCAGTACTCTTACCTGTGCTCTCTTCGAACCAATGGCAACCGCTCCACTTTCAGTCATGGTGCTCAAAGTTATAGTTCTGCTGGCTATTACCTCCACTCGCAGAGTTGGAGAAATAGCAGCCATAATGGCAGTACCACCATTTACTGTCTTCAGTAAGGACAAAGTGATATTACATCCACACCCATCATTCATCCCTAAGGCTTGTTCAGATTGCCACATAAACGGGACGGTTGTACTCCCATCGTTCTATCCGAGACCACACAGGAGTAGTTGTGATGCTATGCTTCATTCACTAGATGTGTGTAGATCACTTGCCTTCTACAGAACCCGAGCTTTTTGTAAATCAGACAGACGACTAATTTCAGTATTGGAACACTTAAGGGGGCATCCCCTCTCATCTCAATGAATCTCAAAACTTATTGTGACTTGCATTAGACAATGCTACCCTCTACAAAATAAGCCACAACCAGAGACACTTACAGCTCATTCTACAAGAGCTGTAGCAACTTCTACAGCCTTCCTGTTTGGAGTCCCTCTTAAAGATATTTGTCGAGCAGCCACATGGTTCACTAACGATACCTTTTTGAAACATTACGCAGTTTGTCACACCTTATCTACTGATACTGCGATAGTATCTGCTGTGCTCTCGACTGTGAATAAACCATGACTTCGTTGCCTGCCATATATTCAGGTACTGCTACACAGTCACCAACAGTGGAGTACCCATGGGGACACTACTTGAAGAAGAAGAAGAGGAAGTTACTCACCTCAGTCAAGTAACAGTTCTTTGAGATGTATGTCCCCGTGGGTGCTCCACTCCCCGCCCTCCTCCCCGCTTTGTAGTCTCTTCTTATATCTTTCAGATACCAAGATGGACTTGAGGAACTGGTGGGAGCCGGACCACGCAGTACATCAAAAGGGCATGAATGGCGCTAAGCACGTGCTGCACATGCATGGTCAGGCCAATCACTGCTAATGGAAAACTCCGATCTGTGGCATCGGGACAACCCAACACCAACAGTGTAGCACCCACGGGGACACAAATCTTGAAGACCCGTCATTATTGAACCGAGGTAACTTCCTCTTATAGATTAATACTATAACAGCAAGGATTTAGGTGTAGTGAGTGTAGTAAGTCACCGATGTAGTAAGTTAGGATTTACTGTCCTTTACTGAACCACTAAGTATATGTACGTCATAATAATGGACTGACTCAATCAGTGAAAGGGCCCAGTGCCCCCAGATCAGACAGACTGTCATCCCAAGACACCACTTTATATGCACGTACAAACAAGTTACATATCAGGTTACCACTGACAGGGTAACACTGTCAGGTTACCACCCTATGATGCTGTACCACCCTCTGATGCTATTTGTACCAGCAATGTACTTGTGGATCCCCATAGTAGGCATTTTGCTCCCACCCGTCATCCTGTACTTTGTGGTTTGATTAGATCATCTCTATCCATCATGGTGTCATTTTGGACCCTTTCCTGAACCTGGGTCTGTATCTGTGGGGAGTGTGGGTGCTAAGGTCTTCTTTAATGAGCTCTTGGTACCATCGTTTTGGAATGTGCTTTCAACTTCTGATCAGTACTAATTACTTTTCTACATCTGGACCTTTTACCAATTAATATTTTTCGCTCTCAGCCCTGTTTGTGCCAAGTTTTGTGAGCAGAGGCCTTCCTCTTGCTCGCAGCTTAGCTTTGCTTCATATTAGCCAAGTGTTGTCCATTGTTAGCTAGGCCTCAGGCCTCAAACCAGACCTGTGCTACATGGGTTATTTTTTTTCCAGACCTCATCTTATACAGTAAGTTTCATGCCTGTTAGGTATGAACCACCAATGGGCTGTTATGTCTCCGTATTCCATGATTTGTCATTTTTCAACTTGAATGAACAGTTAAAGTATACAGGGAAAATATGTTTACCTATGATTAGCAATGGCAAAAATGTTTTTGTCCTTACCGCTTGCCTTTGTGCTTTTTCATACCATTAATGGTACAGAAGAACTTCATCTAAGAAAACTGCAATGAAGCAGTCACAGCAGGATTGAAAACTCTAAGGACTGATTATGCCTTTACACATGTAAAGACCACCTACATAGATAATAGTTTTCAGGACTGGATATTTTAATGCCTTTGTTTGAGAAACTGTATGACTGGAAATAATAATACCATGCCTGCCAGTTGTGAAAGTGAACTTTCTTTAAATAGGGTTTAGGATAAAGTCAATCTCTTTAACAGATAGGTTCCACTTAGCAAAACTGTATACTTTTTATTACCAAGATTGGAATAGGCTTCAAATGAAATGGAATTTATGGAGTCAAGAGAATTTAATTTGTAATCATATCAGATACTATGCCTCTTAAAGAAGATTCTTTTTTCTCAAGTAAACAATCAGTTTAGAAGGAATATGGAAATTGCCATTGCCATTCTGCATCAGACACTTAATTCATCTAGTGCAGTATTCTGTTGACAACTTTAATTAGCATGAGATATCTCAGAGGAACAGGAAACTGAGCAGTAGGCAGATGTGGGATAATCTGCTTCTTGAGTGAGTTGTCTCCTAACTCCTAATTGTGAGAGGTGATCTTAGGCTCCAAAGCATGAAAATGTATATCCCATGAATAAGGCACTCTCAAATTCATGACCATGAAAAACACATCATGGACCAGGAAATCTGATCTCCCCCTGTGAAATATAATCTCTTGTGTGCTTTTAACCTACACTACACTGTTTTCACAGGAGAGACCAGAGTTTCTCAGGTTGTGGGTCCTGACCCAAAAAAGAGTTGCAGGAGGTCACAATGAATAAGAGGTGGTGGCTACTGTCTGTGAGTCCAGCTCTGAAGTCACAGCTGTTGTCCATTGCAGCAAAGTTAGAATGACAGGATATGATACTGCTGTCATTTCTTCTGTGCTTCTTTCAGAGCTGGGTGGCAGCAGGGTAGTAGCCGCAGACTGAGGGCCCTGCTCTGGAGACTCAGACAGTAGCCACTGCTCTCCAGGTGCCCAACTCTGAAGGCCACTACCTGCAGCAATGCAGAGATAAGGGCAGCATTACTACAGTGCTCTGCAATTACTTGGTGACCCCTCCCCACAGAGCCTTGATGGGCCAGGATCCTATAATGATAATTCAGATTTAAATAGCTAAAATAATGAAATTTTCAATTTTAAAAATACTATGACTGTGAAATTGACCAAAATAGACCATTAATTTGGTAGGCCCTGCCCATAAAGCTTCTTTTTGATTTTTAATGTTTTCTGTGATAGCTTCTAGATATTCTTGATTTGCACACACATTTCCAATTCCTCTTTTTGTCTTGATGAGTTCTGGGCTTCAAATACATCCTCTGATAATGAGTTTCACAGTCTTAATTATGCATTCTGTGAGAGACTATTTCCTTTGATCAGTTTTGAATTTGCGACCTTTCAGTTTTATTGAATGACCCAGTAGTTTTGTATTTTTGAGACAGTGAGAATAGAATTTCCCAATCTTCTCAATGCCATTTGTTGTTCTATATGCTTTAGTAATGTTTCCTTTTGAAAGTAAGTAATCTTGATCTTTCCAATCTCTCTTCACAAGGATTTTACTATGCCTCCTAGTTATATTTGTTGCTGGTCTCTTGATCCTCCTCTAATTTTGAAAAATCCTTTTTGAGATACCACTGACCAATATTGAACACAGTATTTTAGATGAGAGTGAATTCCTGATCTCTCGAATAGTGTTATAAGTTCTTTGATTCTTCATTCCATTCTTTATCCATCTTAACATTTAATGTACTCTTTTTTACAGTAGCTTGACATAAAGCCTATATTTTCATTGAGCTGTTTTAAATGATGATATAGCCTCTTCTTAAGCTGGTGCAGTTAATTTAAACCCTAGTAAGATGGTACCATTTTTTCCCTTCTATGTGTTAGAGATGTAAAAGATTGAGCATTAACTGGTTACTTGGTAAGTATTAGATTTACGGTCGAGATCCCAGATGACTAGAACAGTTCCCTGCCCACGGCGTTGTGGGGCCCCGGCTGACTGAAACAGTCCCCCACCCATGGCGGGCTAGCCAGACTGCACCTAAACAGTTAACCATTTAAACGGTTACAACTGCATAATTTAACTGTTTAACATTTTTATTAATATTTACATCCCTACTATATGTGCTGTTACTCAGTTTTAAACTGTTTTAAAAATTAGTTTGCTAATTACATTACTGATCTGTAATTCCTGAGATCCTCTCCCCCCCCCCCGCCAACCCTGTCATGGACTCAGAGGTTGTGCCCGTACTGTCCCTGGGAGGAATGGCCTCCAGTATGACCAACGTTCTCTTGAGATTAAGGTCCTCTGCCTCCTGGAACCACACCTCTTTGAGACTTGAGCACACCTCTCTCTAGCCATGGGCCCCCTCGGGGAGTTCACTTGCTCTGGATCCGCAGTGCTTCCACTCACAGAGGGAATAATGCAGCCCTGTTCTCTGGATCTGAGCAACTTTCAGCCAGTGCACAACAGGAGAGTTTATGGATCATCTGCACACAATATAGGCTGTGGTCTTCCTCAGCATGGTACGTGTATGTATCCCCTAGACCCCTCCTTCAGCCAAGCCTCTGGTATTCCTGGCCTAACAGCTCCTCCTTCATCCTTTGTCTTCTGTTGAGGTAAACAGAATCTCCTCTCTGCCTCTCCTCGCATCCATCCTTTGTTCCCCCCTGGCTGGAACCAGGTGGGCAGGAAAGGTATTGGGACCCTTACTGAATGAGGGAGGTAATCTAGTGACAGATGATGTACGAAAAGCTGAAGTACTCAATGCTTTCTTTGCCTCTGTCTTCACAGAAAAGGTCAGCTCCCAAGTTGGGAGATTTCAACTTTCCAGATATAGACTGGAGAACAAGTGCTAGTAATATTAATAGGACTCAGATTTTCCTAGATGTGATAGCTGATGAATTCCTTCATCAAGTAGTTGCTGAACCAACAAGGGGGGATGCTATTTTAGATTTGGTTTTGGTGAGTAGCGAGGACCTCATAGATGAAATGGTTGTAGGAGACAACCTTGGCTCGAGTGATCATGAGCTAATTCAGTTTAAATTAAATGGAAGGATAAACAAAAATAAATCTGAGACTAGGGTTTTTGATTTCAAAAGGGCTAACTTTAGTAAATTAAGGAAATTCGTTAGGGAAGTTGATTGGACTAAAGAAATTATGGATCTTAAGGTGGAGGAGGCCTGGAATTATTTTAAGTTAAAGTTACAGAAGCTGTCAGAAGCCTGTATCCCTAGAAAAGGGAAAAAATGTATAGGCAGGTGTGTTAGACCAAGCTGGATGAGCAAGCATCTCAGAGAGGTGATTAAGAAAAAGCAGAAAGCATATAAGGAGTGGAAAATGGGAGGGATCAGTAAAGAAAGCTACCTTATTGAGGTTAGAGCATGTAGGGATAAAATGAGAGAGGCTAAAAGTCAGGTAGAGTTGGACCTTGCAAAGGGAATTAAAACCAATAGTAAAAAGTTTTATAGCCATATAAATAGGAAAAAAACAAAAAAAGAATAAGTAGGACCATTAATTACTAAGGATGGAGTGGAGGTTAAGGATAACCTAGGAATGGCCCAATATTTGAACAAATACTTTGCTTCAGTCTTTAATGAGGCTAATGAAGATCTTAGGGATAATGGTAAGTTAACAAATGGGACTGAGGATAAGGAGGTAGATATTACCATATCCGAGGTGAAAGCAAACTTGAACAGCTTAATGGGAGTAAATCGGGGGGCCCAGATGGTTTTCATCCAAGAATATTGAAGGAACTGGCACATGAACTTGCAAGTCCATTAGCAAAATTTTTTAATAAATCTCTAAACTCAGGGGTTGTACCATTTGACTGGAGAATTGCTAATATAGTTCCGATTTTTAAGAAAGGGGAAAAAAAGCGACCCGGGTAACTATAGGCCTGTTAGTTTGACATCTGTAGTATGTAAGATCCTGGAAAAAATTTTGAAGGAGAAAGTAGTTAGAGACATTGAGACTAATGGCAATTGGGACAAATTACAACATGGTTTTACAAAAGGTAGATCGTGCCAAACCAACCTGATCTCCTTTTTTGAGAAAGTAACAGATTTTTTAGATAAAGGAAATGCAGAGGATCTAATCTACCTCGACTTTAGTAAAGCATTTGATACAGTACCACATGGGGAATTATTGGTTAAATTGGAAAAGATAGGGATTAATATGAAAGTTGAGAGGTGGATAAGCAACTGGTTAAAGGGGAGACTACAGCAGGTCATATTGAAAGGTGAACTGTCAGGTTGGAGGAAGGTTATCAGTTCCTCAGGGATCAGTTTTGGGGCCAATTTTATTTAATCTTTTTATTGCTGATCTTGGCACCAAAAGTGGAAGTATTCTAATAAAATTTGCTGGTGACACAAAGTTGGGAGCTATTGCCAATTCAGAAAAGGATCGGGATATCATACAGGAAGATCTGGATGATCTTGTAAATTGGAGTGATAGCAATAGGATGAAATTTAATAATGAGAAGTGTAAGGTTATGCATTTAGGGATTAATAACAAGAATTTTAGTTATAAGCTGGGGACACATCAGTTGGAAGTAACGGAGGAGGAGAAGGACCTCGGAGTCCTGGTTGATTATAGAATGACTATGAGCCGCCATTGTGACATGGCTGTGAAAAAGGCTAATACGATCTTGGGATGTATTAGGCGAGGTATTTCCAGCAGGGATAAGGAGGTGTTAGTTCCATTATACAAGGCATTGGTGAGACCCCATTTGGAATACTGTGTGCAGTTCTGGTCTCCCATGTTTAAGAAGGATGAATTCAAACTGGAACAGGTACCAAGAAGGGTGATCTGAGGAATGGAAAACCTGTCTTATGAAAGGAGACTCAAGGATCTTGGCTTGTTTACTTTAACCAAAAGAAGGCTGAGGGGGGACATGATTGCACTTTTTAAATATATTAGAGGGATAAATACCAGGGAGGGAGAGGAATTATTTAAGTTTAATACCAATGTGGACACAAGAACAAATGGATATAAGCTGGCTAGTAGGAAGTTTAGACTTGAGATTAGACGAAGGTTTCTAACCATTAGGGGAGTGAAGTTCTGGAACGGCCTTCCAAGGGAAGTAGTGGGGGCAAAAGATCTATCTGGTTTCAAGATTAAACTAGATGGGTTTATGAAGGGGATGGTTTGATGAGATAACATGATCTTGGTAACTAATTGACCATTCATTATCAGTGGGAAATAGGTCAATGGAGGGATGATAGGAGTTACTATAGAGAACTTTCTGGGTGTCTGGCTGATGAGTCTTGCCCACATGCTCAGGGTTTAGCTGATCGCCATATTTGGGGTCGGGAAGGAATTTTCCTCCAGGGTAGATTGGCAGAGGCCCTGAAGGTTTTTCGCCTTCCTCTGTAGCATGGGGTACAGATCACAGCTAGAGGATTCTCTGCATCTTGGGGTCTTCAAAGTATTTGAAGGCTTCAATATCTGAGATATAGGTGAGAGGATTATTCTAGGAGGGGTGGGTGAGATTTTGTGGCCTGCATTGTGCAGGGGGTCAGACTAGATGATCATAATGGTCCCTTCCGAACTTAAAGTCTATGAGGTTTATGTACTAGGCAGCACATTATGTGGAGGAAGTGGGCAGCCCTCAGTGGAGAAAAAACTGTTTAAGAACTATTTAGAAAAGCTGGACATCTGAGGGTACTAAGGGAGTTGGCTGATGTGATTGCAGAGCCATTGCTCATTATCTTTGAAAACTCATGGCAGTTGGGGGAGATTGCAGACAATGGAAAAGGTGACTGTAGTGTCTATCGTTAAAAAAGAGAAGAAGAATCATGGGAACTACAGCCAGGTCAGCCTCACCTCAGTCCCTGGAAAAATCACAGACCATCATCCTCAAATAATTCAGTTGGAAGCACTTGGAAGAGAGGAAGGTGAACAGGAATAGTCAACATAGATTCACCAAGGGCAAGTCATGCCTGACCAACCCGATTACCTTTTATGGCAAGGTAACTGGATCTGTATATGGGGAAGGGTTGGACATGATATACTTTGACTTTAGCAAAGCTTTTGATATGGTCTTCCACAGTATTCTTACCAGCAAGTTAAAGAAGTATGCATTAGATAAATGGACTGTAAGGTGGATAGAAAGCTGGCTAGATCATTGGGCTCAACCGGTAGTGATCAATGGCTCAATGTCTGATTGGTGGTCATTATCAAGCAGAGTGCCCACTGGGTCAGTTCTGGGCTGTTTTTTCCTCAACATCTTTATTAATGACCTGGATCATACCCTCAGCAAGTTTTCAGATGACACTTAGCTCGGGGGAGAAGCAGAGGTACATTGGGGGGTAGGGATAAAGTCCAGAGTGACCTAGACAAAGAGGAGGTTTGGGCCAAAAGAGATGTGATGAGGTTCAACAAGGTGAAGTGCAGAGTCCTGCACTTGGGACGTAAGAATCCCAAGCACTGCTATAGGCTGGGGACTGACAGGCTAACCAGCCGTTCAGCAGAAAAGGACTAGAGATTACAGTGAATGAGAAGCTGGATATGAGTCAACAGTGTGCTCTTGTAGCAAAAAAGACTAACAGCATATTAGGGTGCGGAACAATGCCAGCAGATCTAGAGAAGTGATTATTCCCCTTGATTCAGCACTGGTGAGTCTACATCTGGAGTATTGTGTCCAATTCTGGGCCCCCCATTAGAGGAAGCATGTGGACGCATTGGAGAAAGTCCAGTGGAGGACAACAAAAAATAATTAGGGATCTGGAGCACATGAATTATGAGGAGAGGTTGAGGGATTTAGGCTTATTAAGTCTACAGAAAAGATGAGTGGAGGAGGGGGTTTGATAGCAGTCTTCAACTACTTGAAGGAGGGTTCCAAAAAGGATTGAGAGGGGCTGTTCTCGGTGACAGATGACAAAACAAGGAGCAATGGTCTCAAGTTGCAATGGGGGAGGTTTAGGTTAGATATTAAGGAAAATTCTTTCACTAGGAGGATGGTTAAGTACTGGAATGGGCTTAAGTACTAAGGAAGTGTGGAACCTCCATCCCTAAAGGTTTTAAAATCCCATCTTGACACAGCCCTATTTTAGCTGGGATTGGGTCTGCTTTTAGCAGGAGGTTGGACTCGACCTCCTGAGGACCAGAAGCGGCCTGAGGCTGGCTGAAGCAGCTGGTGCCCGAGGTGGAAGGTGCAATTGGTGCCCCCACCTGCATGGCCGTCAATGGTCGTGATGTAATCACGGGGCGCCCGGCGTCCCGTGACGTCATCATTGGGCACCCGGGCTGGCAGCGCCCTAGGCAACTGCCTAGTTTGCCTAGGCTCATGGGCCACCCCTGCTGAGGACTCTTGCAATCCTATGATTCTATAAAGCTTTTTAAAATTGTTAGTGTACAGCTTTAGCTGCACTCTAGTCCAGGGATGTTAAGTAGTGTTTAATTAGCTAATCGAGTAGTTGATGGAGTTTTCATTGGCTACTTGATTAGTCAATAAGGAGGGATGCTCGCTACCCCTACTGTGGCTCTGCAGTTTAAATGTAGTAGGAGCTCGGGGTGCTGCGTGCAGCTCTGGGCTAGCTGGGACTCTCTCGCTAACCCCAGGCTCCATGTGGCACTGCCGCTTTGAAATACCGCATGGAGTCTGAGTCTGGATTCCCTGTGGTGTTTCAAAGCGGCAGTGCCACCGCATGGAGCTTGGGGTCAGCACTTGGAAATGCCGCAGGGAGCATGGAGCCAGCAAGGGACTGTTTGAGTCCTCCGCTGGACCTGTGTTCTCTGCAGTGCTTTCGCCCTTGAAGTGTTGCCACAGTTGGGTCTGTTGCCACACTTTAAGGTTGCCTCCGCCTTTGTCGTCTAATTGAATACTTGATGCCAGTTGCATCAACTATTTGATTAGACAATGAATCTAAATTTAACATCCCTAGTTCTGAAAGAAGTCAAGTTCTGCCTCATCATGTGCATATCATGAAGGGCTGGAAATACTGGGCAGATGAGAAATCACCAAAGATGATATTCAAGAAATTCATTAATAAAGTTGTGCAAGATTAGAAGAAACCAAGAATGGAGAACGTGTAGTCCTTCATATTAGGCTTAAGTATCCAACTTTAATTTGTGTAATGATTTTAAAAGATAAACTCAATCTAATAAAATGGTCAAAATGTTACCATTTTTATTATGAAAAAACCATCAAATGGTCTGGTAGCACTTTATAGACTAACAAAACATGTAGATGGTATCATGAGCTTTTGTGGGCACAGCCTACTTCTTCAGATGACCGGAGTTATGAGTAGGGGATATGAAAACTGGAAATAAATAGGAGAGGGGAAGAGAAAGGAAAAAGGAAGGGGGGGGTGGGAGTCGGAACAAGGCATCATTAAGTATCTGGAGAATGGGTACTTAAACCTAAGCAGATAAAGATCAAAGTCAATAGATAGATTGCAGAGACAGGAAGGATACCGTTCAGAAAGCTTCAGTGGTAGAGTCCCCACTAGCCTATATCCCGATTGAGTCCATTAGCATGTGAATTGAATTTGTGGCTATACTGTAATTCCAAGCTTTCCCTGTGGATTTGGCTTGAAGAGCTGGCTTGTGTCAAGACTGCCACTTGCAGGTCTGTCAGAGTGTGGTTAGGCAAGCATAAATGTTCTCCAGTTGGTTTTTGTGTGTTCCTTTTACGTATATCCTATTTGTGTCCATTGATTCTTTCCCATAGAGATCGTCCAGTTTGTCCAATATATATAGCAGAGGGGCACTGTTGGCATTTGATGGCATAGATCAAATTACTTGATGTACAGTCAAATGACCCTTTGATTTTGTGGCTTATGTTGTTTGCTCCAGTGATGAATTTGTTAGTGTAGATATGTGGGCAGAGTTGGCATCTTTTTTGGTTGCTGGGCTGAGTTCCTGAAGGCTTATGATGTGGTTGTGTGGCATGGTTATCAGAAAGAATGCATTTCAGGTTAGGGGGTTGTCTGTAAGCAAGAATAGATTTTTCTCCTAAGGCCTCTGAGAGTGAGGGATCATTTTCCAAGATGGGTTGTAGATTGTGTATATGTGTTGGAGGGGTCTGAGTTGTGGACAGGGCCAGCCTTAGGCCGATTTGACCGATTTCGGTCGAATTGGGCCCCGCGCCCCTGAACCCGGAAGTGCAGGACAGCATTACAATTCAGAGCCGGGGGCCCAGCAATATGTGGAGCTGGGTCTCTCCCCCGGCTTTGCCTCGATGCCCCCTGCTGGCTCCCCCGTGCGTTCTCCCACCCCGCCCCCAGAGCATCCTCCTCAGCCCCGCACCGTCCCTGCCGTGCGTGGCTCAGTGCGGCTCCCCCTCGCCGGCTGCTGCTGCTGCTGTGTGCATTGCAGGTGGGCGGGGGAGGACGCCTGGGCGTGATGTGACTCCGGCTCTGCAACGTGTAGGGCCAAGTTCAGACAATGAGGGAAAGGGCAGGAGGGGAGGTGTCAGTGGGAGGGGGGACAGAGTGATGCTGTGAGAAATGAGGGGGGAAGGGCATTTGGGGCTAGAGGGGCAGGGGGAGGTGCTGGGAGAAGGCTTGAAAGGAGGGGTGGGCATGAGAGAGGTGGGGATGGAGCAAATCATGTGTGAGGGCACAGAGGGGGCGGGCATCAGGGAAAAAGGAGGTCGGGGCA
The DNA here is from genome assembly GCF_052426305.1 of Pelodiscus sinensis. Taxonomy (NCBI): domain Eukaryota; kingdom Metazoa; phylum Chordata; order Testudines; family Trionychidae; genus Pelodiscus; species Pelodiscus sinensis. The sequence goes on along the minus strand of NC_143056.1, from coordinate 112,267,954 downwards.
GTGAGGGAAGGGGGAGACACCAGGAGGGTGCAGGGCTAAGGGAAGGTGCAGGTGCCAGAGGATTCTGGAGGTGAAGCAGAAGAGCAGACACCTGGGGAGGGACCAGCACCAGAGGAGAGAGGCAGAGCAGGTGTGTAGAGGGAGGTGTTAGAAGACGGGTAGCTCACATGATCAGAGTGGGGCTACTGGAGGAGTGGGCACGGGGGGGGGGAGAGAAGGGCTGGTTGGAGGAGGGAGCAGGTTGCAGGAGGGCTGAGGGCAGTGAGAAGGGCAGGAGTCAGGACAGCAGAGAAGGGTGAGGAGTTGGGGGGCAGCAGGCACCAGGGGAGCTAATGGAGCAAGGAGAGGAGACATGGCAGCAGAGAGAAAAGGTAAAAGTTTATCAAATATTTAGTAATAACTTGGTATGCTGCCCACGGCCAGTTTGTTAGTGCCTCGCGGTGCAGTTTGGGTTTATGTGGGGATTAACACGTGGCCGGTGAGTGGGAGCCAAAACAAAAAAGTAGTCAGTGTAATGACCTTCTGTTGATATGCGTTTTAGTAGTTAAATTCTTGGATGGTCATTGCTCATGAAAAGTGCTGTCACCTGGGTAGAAATCGGGTAAATATTGCATTTTTATTAATATCAGCAGAACTGACTTAAATGGGGCATTGTTTTGTGTAGTCTTGCCTTAATCTTTGTATTCATGCCTGTCAGTGTGAGAGAACCTATTTGTATATATTTGCTTGCATATGCAACCACACTTAAGTTGAGGCCCTCAGCATGTTCTGTAAGTATCAGTGTGGCCCTTGGGGCTTCCAAAGTTGAGTTGCCCTAGCTCATCCCTGACAGGTGTCTGTCTAACCTGGTCTCCAGTGATGGAGATTCCACAATCTCACTAGGCAATTTATTCCATTGTTTAACCACCCTGACAGGCAGGAAGGTTTTCCTGATGTCCAACCTAAACCTCCCTTGCTGCAATTTAGGCCCTCTTGTGCAATGCCGTTACAGGCATTGCACAAGAGGTTTTTTCTTGCTCAAGAAGGGGCAGTGTAGACAGCTCCTTCTTGAGCAAGAGCCTCTTCTGCAAAAATGGCGGCTCATTAGATATGCAAATGAGGCTCGGCAATATTCCATGCTTAGCCTCATTTGCATAGCTCTGGCGCAAGATCATGCCACTTTAGACATAGCCCTAGTGTTTTTCTAAAGGCCTGGAGTCAATCGATTATGTAGGAATCTGAGCTTGCATTTAAAAAAAATTCTCTATTTCTGGGCCTTACAGCTAAGGAGGAAAGCTTTAAAACATGCACCCTAAATACTCAAGAAACAAAAGGCCAATACAAATCCAACATGTTTTATTTTAAAAAAAAATTATGATTTGTATTGTGTATTCCTTGTGATTTTTGGGTTGGCAATACTGCTCTTTGATTGGTAAATTTAGAGAGGTCTCTCCCTTCAGTTTCCCTTTCCACCCTCCTTTTTTGTCACAGGTCATGAGAGAATCATAGAGACAATGGAGAGTAGGGTGAGTCCATGACTATGGTTTATGATTGGTCAGGGTGACTGACTATTATCAGCCAGTGGTCTGAATGAGCTATCTACTGCCATCTGTTAATCAACTGTAGGAAAAGGCTTCATGAACAGACTTTATTTATATAGACATACCTACTTTGCCACAGAGATCAGTAGACAAAATTGCTGTGTCAAGGTGATCAATTTTGGCTCTTTTGGGTTGAAATTCACTTAAGACTTGGAGCTGGGAGAATGAAATGTTGTTATCCATATTGTATGATTAAAAGGTAAAAGACCTGAATTTAATATGATCTGGCTTAGGGTTTACCATAACTTGAACACTAAGCAGAGGATAGTGAGTCACATCTAAGTGAAAGTCACAGAAGATGGAAACAGGTTTTATTTCTGGTGGTGTAGAGTCTATTCGGGAGTCCTCAATTATATCTGACACTTTACATCCAGTGTTTAAAGGCAGAGCTGACTAGAATCAATTAAGAGTCCTTGTCTTGTCTCAGTGATCGCTTGAGCAAAAATCATTGATAAAATCTTGTGTGGACTGACCTTGGACTCAACATGCAGGCAATGTGTTGAAGGGCAGTGCAAAGGAGGCAATGGTGGGGCGGTACCATATTACCTAGTGAAATCATTGGTGCTGAAATCACTAAGGACTGGAATTTGACCACAGAACTGACATTTTCTTAACAGACTCAATTTTTGCTATTTAAAAAGTAAATCAATGTAACAGAAAACTGCAGTGCTCTCTGGTAACTTTTTAAAAATCAAACTTTAAACTTTATTGAAAAAATTGGATAGTTTGCAATTGAAAATATTTGACCTATACTTAAGGCAACTGATTTAATTTTGTGTAAAATTTTGCATAATAAAGGATGTCATTTTTTTAAAAATGTTCAACTATATTGATATACATTTTGATCAGATCTACTTCTGATGTGATATTTGTGTGTGGGTTTGTTGTGGTGTTTTTTTTGTTTGTTTTTTTGTTTTTATTGGTAGGACCCCGCCAAAACTGTTTGAATTGGGCTCCACACTTCCTAAAGCCGGCCCTGGTTGTGGACTGTAGGTAACAACAAGAGGAGTTCTGTTTTTGGGTCTGTCTTGAAGTAGTTCTTGTCTGGGTGTTTTTTTGACTCTGTCAATTTGTTTTTTCACTTCCCCAGGTGCGTATTTCAGTTTTATGAATGCTCTATTTTTACTGTGGTGTACTATATAACCTCACCCTCGTGGTCTCACCCATTCTCAGCTCTTACCCGCCTATAAATTCAGACATTCTTCCTAATTTGAATTGCAGAGGAAAGCACTGGATACTGAAGATTGGTTAGGTGAAATTTGGAAATCTTTAACTTTACATTTTGAGATGAATAAGAAAACAAACATCTTAAAATTGATCTCAGTGAAATTCAACAAATTTGTTCTGAAATTTAGAGTTTTTAGGATACAGTGCACACTTTTTTTTTTCCCTTTGAAGGTTATCTTTAAATATTTCCTTGAGTGTTTGCAAACCAAACTGCACCATTTTCCTGGTCTAAAGTAATTTAAAGTAAACAAAAATGAAAGTTGATTCTTTTTCTTATTTCCAAGATGAGGGAAGTGTAAAGAAAACAAATAGTAAATCATGATTTAGATGTTTAAAATTCTCCTTTCAGTAATCTTCAGTATTTTTACTAGCATATATATGGACACTTTTTTTTGTAACGTTAGTGTCTTTTAAAAATTATACTACGATTAAAATCCACATTAATCCTCCATTTTGACTTACTGGAAGGGCAAAACTAAAAAATGCTATGTATGGTTTAAATGTCTTCAGCATAAGCTTTTTGATACTAGAATGTAGAGGCTTTCTGTAACACTGAATTGGTCATATATTTTCCCCTGTTTTGTATTCAGTTTTCATCTCTTCCTCTTAAGAGGAAAACACACACAAGAAAACCCTCTTGAATATTACTTTGTGTATATGCTCATTTACCTAAGAATTTTTCTAGTATGATTTGAAAAAATTAAAAAAAAAACCCCAACACTGTATCTTTTAGCTGAGTTGCCAGAATAGTGGAATACATTTTCTTTTTAGCACAGGGGTAGTCTGTCATATTACTCATATTACTATAATACAATGTGATGTTGATTGAAGATGATTGATAAAATAACTATGAATTGTAGGTTTCTGTTGAAATGATTCTTTCTGAGAATTTTGTAATAAAGATTCAAGGTCATATCGTAGATCTTGTATGCATTTCCAAGGGAGTTCTTGTCATGGGACTAAAATCATGTTTCCCCTGCAGTCTTGATCTTCATTAGCTGATAGAAGGGATTTGCAGCATTGGCAATAAGTTCTGCTGGTTGCTGGCTGACTGCCAAACCAAGGCTGCCGTTTCAGACAGCAGGTCTCTTTTTTTTCTCTCTCTCTCTCTCCAGCGTTACATGTGCCGTCTTTACAAGAAGCTTGCACTGTAGGATTTTATTTCTGGTTAGAAATGAGACACTCGTCTCTCTTTTTTTTTTTTTTTTTAAAGAAGATGAATACGTTTGTAATTTTGTGTCATGTGATGACGTGAGGGTGTTGGCTTTTAGGAATCTCACTATTGAGGAAGAAGTAGTCTGATATGCAGTCAAAATTTTAAGACCTTTGAATATGCACATTGTTTCTCTTCAGTTAGCTTCTGAACAAGTGTACAGATGGATGTTTGTACTTAAGTCTTTGGTAAGGAATAAGGAAACACTTTAAGTGGATACAATACATGAAGGCAATGGGTAGTCAGCTGCTATTTTCAAACTCAGTTCCTAAACCAGGATATCCTTTTTACCAGGTGTTAGACAGGTATGTACATGTTTTCAGTTTTCATTCTGTTAATATTCTTATGTAAAAATGTACAAAGGTGTCTGTCTTGCTAGTAGAAATTTTAATGGTCGGTTGGTGGACTGAAAATGTGTTTAAATTAGAGAAATAAGGAAATGAAATAAATTAATTACATGTGTTTTGTCTATGCCTGATTTAAGATTGAGTTTTCAAAATGTTTTATTTTAAGCAAGAAGTTTATTTTATTCATTAGGATTTTATCTGAAGTCTTGTGATTTCACTAAATGTGTTGAAATCAATGAGTCTTCAAGAAATGAAATTGTAATCATAGAAATTTTTTTCTAATTGGTTCATGTTTTTGGCTAATTTATTTTCAAGATCAATTTCAGTGTTGTTAAGAATTGGAATGTGATGCACAGATTTCTCGCAAATATTGTTTGATCACATGAAACAATTACTTATTGAATCACTCTTCTGCTAAATAAATAACTTTAGTTTATTCATGTTTGTTATGCTTATAAAATCAGACTTTACAAAATGTGTATATGTAAAAAGATGATTGCTGTTTTTCATAAGACTTATGATGTACACGAGTCAAATGTGTGACAAAAGTAAACCTGAATCAGTTTTACCTTTTTCACAATGTCTGAAAATAACTTTTGTTTCAGATATTGTAAGATTCTATGAAAGTGAAAGAATCGAAGTTTAAAAGGTCACTATATTGCTATTCGTGTTACTAAAGACTGCAACATACCACCGAATAATTGGAGTAAATGTGTTGCAGTCTCAACCTTTGGTAGTTGAAATACCTCAGGTTTCTGGCACACCTTTCTCAAGGAATGCACTATCTTTGTGTCTGGTTGAAGTTCCTGTTTTTGATGGTTCAAGAATGACCAAAAAAAGTGAAAACCTCAGTGGAGTCAGGTGTTTGTATTATTACTCATAGTTTTGTAATGTATTTGAAGAATGATGTAAGAGAATAAGTTAATAATTAATGTGTTCATAGGAAGAAAATGTACCTAGCAAACAGTATTTGTAAAATGTTTGTGCATACAGTGGTTTCTGTTAGTTTCATAAGGAATAACCAAATAGCATTTACAAGCAGAAAACTACTTAATGTGTGACTCTGTGTATTAAATAGGAAGCAGAAAGACTTAAAGACTTGGTGTTGATTTATCTACACTACAGCTCACTTTGGCCTGATGATGATGATGATGTTTTATTTTTTGTTTTAATACAAAATGGAAGTATTAAAATGGAAGTGACTGTCTAGGAAGGAATACTGCAGAAAAGAATGTAGGGGTCACACTGTGACATTGTTTCAAAAAAAGTAGATATAATTCTGGGATAGATGAACAGGAGTGTTGTAAGCAAGACACGAGAAATAATTCTTCCCTCTACTTTGCGCTGATTAGACCTCAGCTGGAGTATTGTGTCCAGTTCTGAGTGCCACATTTCAGGAAAGATGTGAAGAAATTGGAGAAGGCCCAGAGAAGAGCAACAAAAATGATAAAAGTCTAGAAAACAAGACCTATGAGGGAAGATTGAAATAATTGTGTTTGTTTAATTTGGAAAAGAGAGACCAAGAGGGGACAAGATAGCAGTTTTCAAGTACCTAAAAGAGTATTACAAGGAGGAGGGAGAAAAATTATTCTCCTTAATATCTGATGATAAGAGAAGAAGCAAATTTAAACAAGGGTGGTTTATATTGGACAATAGGAAAAAATTCCTGTCCGGATAGTTAAACACAGAAATAAATTGTCTTTGGAGGTTGTGAAATCTCCATCATTGGGCATACTTAAAAGCAGGTTAGCTAAATATCTATCAGGTATGGTGTAGATGGTGCTTGGTCTTGCCATGAATGCAGGGGACTGTACTTGATGACCTCTCAAGGTCCCTTCTAATACTAATACTTTATGATTCTGTGTCAGTATATATAGGTACTGCAACTTTGCTCCTGCTAGCTTAGAATGATGTAGTACCAGTGTAGACATTGTGGGTTACTTGCACCAGCTTTTGGTTGTCTTTGCTACTAATTTCATGGCTCCAGAGCTAGGTTCAGTTGAGGGTTCTAGCTAGAGCCCAGCTGCACTTCATGCTGCACCTGTAGGACTCGTTTCTCCCTGCTCCAAGCCAGAGAGTTCCCACTGTGTTCCCTGTTCTGCGGCAGGGTGCATCAGCCAGACTACTGGCTCCCCGCAGCAGCTGCCATTCTCTTGGAGCAGAGAGCTGAGAGTCTAGGCGGGACAGCTGGGCTCCTGGCAGGAAGTTGGGGGCAGACTGGCTCCCAGCGAAAAGCTGTGTGTAGAGTTGAGAGCCCCAGCTCTTAGCATCTCACACTTCTTAGGTTGGCGGAAGTGCTCCAGGTGAGGATGTACATCACCAACAAAAGGAGGGCAAGGGTGGATATGAACCACCTCAATAATTATTATGGTTGTAAGATGACCTAACGTAGGTTGACTTAAGTTTGTGGTGTAGAAGACATATCCATAAACACAACATCTAAGGTGTTCTGGTGGGCTGAATTTTTGCCCCTCTTGCTGTCCCAGCAGAAAATCACTTAGCACTACAATCTTTTTTGTTAAAGGTGCCAGTAAGATTTAACACTAGAACCACTGCTAATCTCTAAGGCCGCATTAGTGGCTGCTGGTGGGCTTTCAATATCCTCACTGCTGTTTTGGGCCCCGCTAGCATGAGTCTGTTTTCCTGGGCTGGGAAGCTTGCTCCTAACTGGAGTGCAGACAGATGTTCTGCCTGATTTGACAGGACTTAGGCTTTCCAAGTCTCTTCTAGGCTATTTATATCATTTTCAGAGAGGATGCAGTTCTGTTTCCACTCAGACTGTCAAAGTGGGGTTTGGGTTGTATCTTAAGGATTGTTATACTGGGTCAGACCTGTGGTCCATCTAACTCTGTATCCTTTGTTGCTAACAGTGGCCAGTGCCTGATGCTTCAGAGTCAATGAACAGAACATGTTAGCCAGAAAACTAATGTAGCACTTTAAAGACTAACAAGATGGTTTATTAGATGATGAGCTTTCGTGGGCCAGACCCACTTCCTCAGATCAAATAGTGGAAGAAAATAGTCACAACCATATATGCCAAAGGATACAATTAAAAAAAGAACACATATGAAAAGGACAAATCAAAGAAGACACTACTGACTTCCTAAGGAAACTACAAAACATCGATAACCTCCCCAATAACACCATCCTTGCCACCATGGATGTAGAAGCTCTATACACCATCATCCCGCATGAAGACGGATTACAAGGAATTAGAAACACTATCCCAGAGGACACCACTGCCAACCTGATAGCAGACCTATGTAACTTTGTTCTTACCCACAATTATTTCCAGTTTGAGAACAACGTATACCTCCAGATCAGCGGCACAGCCATGGGGTACACGCATGGCCCCACAGTATGCTAACATCTTTATGGCTGACCTAGAACAACGTTTCCTCAACTCCAGTCCCCTTTTACCCCTTCTCTACTTACCCTCCATCGATGACATCTTTATGATCTGGACACATGGCCTAGAAACACTGGAGACGTTCCACAGAGATTTGAACAACCTACACCCCACTATCAACCTCAGCCTGGACCATTCCACATGAGAGATCCATTTCCTGGATACCACAGTACAAATCAACAATGGAAAATTAGAGACCACCCTCTACAGAAAACCCACTGACTCATACAGTTACCTACATGCTTCAAGTTCCCATCCAACACACACCATACGATCCATCATCTATAGCCAAGCCCTTTGATACAACCGCATCTGTTCTAATCCCACTGACAGAGACCAGAAACTTCAGGATCTCTACCAAGCATTTATAAACCTCAACTACCCACCCGGAGAAATAAAATAGCAAATTGAAAGAGCCAGACGAATACCTAGAAACCATCTACTTCAAGACAGACACAAGAAAACCAACAATAGAACACCACTTGTCATCACCTACAGTCACCAACTTAAACCTGTCCAACACATTATCAATAAACTACAGCCTATACTGGAACAGGATACCATACTCCAAGAGGCTCTGGGAGACAGACCGATAGTCTCCTATAGACAACCACCTAACCTCAAGATGATTCTTAGCAACAACCACAGGACATACCACACTACCACCAACCCTGGTACCTTCCCTTGCAACAAACCCCGTTGCCAGCTTTGTCCACATATTCACTCTGCTGATACCATTACTGGACCTAACCAAGTGAGTTATAAGATCAAGAACACATATTCCTGCGCATCCAGAAATATAATTTATCCTATCATGTGCCGAAAGTGTCCATCTGCTTTGTACATTGGACAAACGTCTCAGACACTTGGCCAAAGGATCAATGCCCACAAAACAGATATTAGACAGGATCACAAAGAAAAAACAGTTTCTTGCCATGTCAACCAGAAAGGACATTGTTTCAACGACTTAATTACCTGCATCCTGCTTCAGAAGCCTTTTAAATCTGCACTTGAAAGGGAATCCTCAACTGTCATTCATGCTAAAATTCGACACTCTACGCGGGGGGCTCAGCAAAGACTCTGGCTATCTTACCCATTACAAAGATAACCTCCCCAATTATCACCTCTAATACCATTAGCTCACAGACATTTACCTTCCCCCCCCCCCCGCATTCCCCTTTTGTTCTGAAATTTGATTTGTCCTTTTCATATGTGTTCATTTTTTTTAAATGGTATCCTTTGGTATATATGGTTGTGACTATTTTCTTCCACTATTTGATCTGAGGAAGTGGGTCTGGCCCACGAAAGCTCATCATCTAATAAACCATCTTGTTAGTCTTTAAAGTGCTACATAGTCCTGTATTTTGTTTCAGCTACACCAGACTAACACAGCTACATATTTATCAGAAAACTAATGATTCTTCTTCGAGTGATGTCCCCGTTGGTGCTCCACTGTAGGTGCTTGGCTTGCTCCGGCGCCGCAAAATGAAGACTTTTCTGATAGCAGTACCCAGCTGGGCCGCGTATGCACTGCGGCGCCTTGTGGCCTTCGCGCCCTTTTGAGTGAGTGCACGGTCCGTCCCCTGCCAGTTCCTCTCAATCACCTCAGGCTGTAGAAGGAGTGAACTGGTCTCTTCAACTCTCTCTCCTTGTCGTGAGATCTTCCTTGTTCTAGTTTTTAATAGTCATTCTTAGTACCCCGTGCCTTTCCTATATTCTGCCCTAATAAATAAATAAATAAATAAATAAATATTAAAAAAATAAAACCTCAGAGCTCTCTCGCGTACCTCTGCTCTCCCTAAGCCCCCCTCTAGTTGTACATAGTTATATATCTTAGGATAGACTTAGCTTTTTCTTCATTCGTTTTAAAAAAAAACCCAAAGAATTGAAATGCCGTCGTCGCCCGATTTTAAAAAGTGCGACACTTGCCGGGATTCAATGTCTTCCTCGGATGGTTATTCCTCCTGCATCTGCTGCCTGGGAGAGGTCCATGTCCCCCAGAAGTGCCCGAAGGGACAGGGAAATGCGGCTTCAGATGACTTTATTCGATAAAGCCTTTCAGCTGCCGCACCCAGAGTCAGCTTCAGGACATTAGCCCCCAAAATGGAAGGCTTTGTCCCCTACAGCCGTTTTGCCTAAGAAACCACGAGCGTCACCAACAAGGTCCTTACGGGCAACTACATTCAGCAGGATTAGCACTGGGGATAAGCCGGGCATTTCAGGCATGGTGAAGCTGCGTTTAAAGATGTCTGCGGCACTGAAAACCAAGAAGCTGGCAGAAGCAGCACCAACAGTGGTACCGAGAGTTGCCTTGGCACTGCCCACCTCCAAACCTCTGGCACCGAACGTTGTCTCGGTATTCAGGGCATCATCGGCACCAGCAGCAGGGCCATCTGCACGGGCGGCCATTACTACTTCTGACTGCCATGTGGCACCAAAGGACGTGGCACCATCAACAGTGGCACCGCCCCTGCCCATGCTAGGCACCGGGGTCTCGGCACCGACCACTCCCCCACGTCGAAGTCACTCCCACTCGCTAGTATTCTTGCCAGCACCATCTCTCTCTCCACTGGCCCAGCGATCCCCAAGTCCTTACAGGGATACCCACTGCAGATCGTCATACTCTCCACAATGGTTACCATCCCCCTTCCTCGCATCTTACAGTGACCACCGGTGACATCAATACCGCCATCTTTCCACCTCTCCAGCCTCCTCTAGAGCTTCTCATATCCGCTCTCATTCTCCTCACACTCCTCACATCCATCACTGGGAGCATGTTCGACCTATTTACTTGGACAGACGCTCACCATTGGACGTACTCTACCACCGTGACGACCTTTACCATCGTGACTCACATAGCAGATATTCATATTACTACAGGTCTAGTTCTCACGGAAGATCATATTGTGACTGTGTATCTTCCAGGCATTCACCAACTCCAGCTCCCCCTACTCCAACAGGACAACCAGCATCCCCTCACCTGTTTACTGAGGAGCAGCCACCAGAGGTGTCCCCTGTTGACTCTTCTTCCCCAGATGAAGCCCTTATTCCTGAAGACATCTCTCCACCGGATGACTTGTGACAGTTTCAAGAACTCTTTAAACACATTGCAGTCAGCCAGGAGATACCGTTGGATGAGATAAAAGACAAACAGCATAGTCTTTTAAAAAATCTTCAGCATCAGCATAGACCGAGACTAGCCATTCCTCTAGATGAAGCTATCTTAGAGATTGCCGAGGAAATCTGGCAAACCCCAGCATCAGCACCACCGACCAGCAAGAAAGCCGACAGAAAGTACTTTGTCCCTCCCAAGGGAATGGAATTTCTCTTCACCCATTCCCAGCCTAACTCCTTAGTAGTTGACACGGCCCAGCAGAGGCTTAAGACACCATGGTATAAACACGTCTTGTCAGCCAAAGATACAAAGAGACTCAATTTACTGGGCAGAAAGGTCTATACTTCGGCAACATATATGCTCAGGATTGCTAATTACACAGCACATCTCTCCAACCATGTGTTTGACACATTTGCAAGGTTGATTCCACTGGTGGACCACCTGCCATACTCTAAAAGGCCCATATTAAAATCGGTGGTTCAGGAGGGCTATACATCAGCAAGAACGGCCCTCCAGATAGCCATGGATTTGGCAGATACAGCAGCCTGTTCTACTGCCACAGCGGTAGTCATGCGAAGCGTATCTTGCCTCCAAGTAGCGGGAGTCCCCAAAGACTTACAAAATAAAGTCAAAGACTTGTCATTCAACAGGGACAAGCTGTTCGCTGAGAAGACTGATAGCATGTTGCACTCTTCTAAAGATTCCCGCACAACTCTCAGGACATTGGGTATGTATACCCCATATCGGAGACAACAATACACCCCTTATCAGCGACGATATGACTAGCCATATGTCAGACTACAGTGGCAACAGCAGCAACAAAGAACATTTGACCACCAATGCACACGCCAAAGACCTCAGAGGCGGTGAAACATAGGCAACCATATGCAGACCCCATCAAACAACAAGCAGCAGGTTTGATACCTTGGTCGGAGGTACACAGACAGTCTCCTACAGCAGCGGCAGTCACCACAGCCTACTTTTCCATCAACGTCTAAGCTATTTTACCACCAATGGGCCATAATCACTATGGACAAATGGGTGTTGGAAATTATATAGTCAGGATACTCCATCCCCTTTCTTGCCATTCCTCCCAGTACCCCTCCCACTCGGTCCCTCTTCAGGGACCCATCTCACGAAGCCCTGCTACTCATCGAAGTCAACCATCTGCTTTCTTTAGGGGGAATAGAATTGGTCCCGGACGACTTAAAGGGCAAGGGGTTTTACTCCCATTATTTTCTCACCCAGAAAAAGTCAGAAGGATCTCCGCTACTAGATCTCCATTGTTTGAACAAATTCCTATGGAAACAATGGTTCAAGATGCTGACACTTGCTGCTATAATTCCCACGTTGGATCGTGACGACTGGTTTGCTGCCCTTGACCGCCAAGATGCATATTTTCATGTGTCAATCCATCCAGCGCACAGAAGATTCTTACGATTCCCTGTCGGCAGAGATCATTACCAGAACAAAGTCCTGCCATTCGGCCTCTCGTCCACCCCAGAGTATTCTCGAAAATCCTGGCGGTAGTGGCGGCATACCTCCGATGACGAGGAATAATCATATTCCCGTACCTGCCTGAAGGTCATGTGGCATGTGGCCGCCACCCCTTACGTGGTACGCTACGCCAGACTGCGTTTCCGCAGTCTCCAGTACTGGCTAGCACTAGTGTATAATTATGCCAAACACGACCTTCACAGATTGGTAACTTCTCCAGAATCCGTCCTTCAATCACTCACCTGGTTGACGAGTCACAAAAATCTTCTTACTGGTGTACCCTTTCGTCAACAGCAACCACAGCACCACCGTCGCCTCCTTCTTAGGCTGTGGGGCACACATGGGTATGATGTCCACACAGGGCCGATAGTCAACATCAGAGACACGACTCCATATAAACCTCCTGGAGCTACGGGTGATTTTCAATGCCTGCAAGCACTTCCACGAGCATATCCATGATACCACAGTAAGAATCCTCACAGACAATGTGGCGGCTATGTATTACGTGAACCATCAAGGTGGAGCCCGCTCCCGCTCCCTGTGTGTGGAGTCAATCTGGTTTTGGAAATGGTGCATTTGCCATGGAATAACACCTGTGGCATCCTACTTACCCGGAACTACGAATGTCACAGCAGATTTTCTCAGCAGACACTTCGCCATGGAGCACGAGTGGGAACTACACGATGGGATCCTCCACATCCTTTTCCAACGTTGGGATCGGAACAGCAGGAACCTCCCTTGGCTGGATCTTTTCGGCCTAACACACCCTTTTCCCCTGCGCCACCGTGGGTGCAAATGTGTCCTAGCCAGAGAGGAGTGACGATGGATATCACTCCTTGCAAGTGTGCCTCCCACAACCCCAATATCTAATATGAGTGGACCCTGGCGTACTGGTCTGAAGGACTCCTGCACTCTGCCACTCAGATGGGCAGCCCTGAGCAAAGCCAGAGGTAGCCCTTAAGTAACCTACTGTTACCAGGCAGACTATGATCACATGTCTGCGTAATATATGCCATCATGTGCCAACAATGCCCCACTGCTATATACATCGGCCAAACAGGACAGTCCCTACGTAAAAGAATCAATGGACACAAATCTGATATTAGGAATGGCAACATACAAAAACCTGTAGGGGAACACTTCAATCTTCCTGGACACACAATTGCAGATCTAAAAGTAGCCATCCTGCAGCAAAAAAACTTCAGGACCAGACTTCAAAGAGAAACTGCTGAGCTACAGTTCATCTTTAAGTTTGACACAATCAACTCTGGATTAAACAAAGACTGTGAATGGCTTGCTAACTACAAAAGCAGCTTCTATTCTCTTGGAATTCACACCTCCAGATCAGCTGCTAGAAGTGGGCCTCATCCTCCTTGATTGGATCCACCTGGTCATCTCCAGCCTGATCCTGGCCTGCATATTTATTCCTGCCTCTGGAAATTTCCACTACATGCATCTGACGAAGTGGGTCTTTGCCCACGAAAGCTTATGCTCCTACACTTCAGTTAGTCTATAAGGTGCCACAGGACTCCTCGTCGCTTTTGCAGATTCAGACTAACACGGCTACCCCTCTGATACATGTCTGCTAGGTTTCCCACCAAAACACAAAGTGCGGAAAAAAGAGGGAGAAGAAGGGTGGCCAAAATGGAGTCCCTGTTGTCGTTGGGCTCTTAAAATGGCGTCTGTGTCCAAGATGGCGTCAAAGAGAATTTTAACCGTACAAACGGCAGTTATTTGGGGCGGCCTGGGCTTATAGGCAAACTCGGCAGCCACCTAGGGCACCAAGTAAAATCGGGCGCCAAATTCCCTGCCACTACGCCTCCTCCTTCCCCTAACACCTGGCTTTGGCCCCGGAGTAGGAGTGTGGTGGCTTCCCTGTGCTGAAGGAGGGGTGAGTCGGCCCTGGAGGAGGAGCGTGGGGAGTTGGCCCCAGGGGAGGCGGTGCGTGGGGGTTCCCTGTGCCTTGGGAGTGGGAGTCGGCCCCGGGGGAGGCACGCGCCAGCTTCCCCTGCTCTGTGGGAGGGGGGGGTCAGCCCTGGGAGAGGCATGTGCGGGGGTTCTCTGTGCTGCAGGAGGGGGGGTCGCCCCGGGAGAGGCGCATGTTGGCTTCCCTCGGGGGGGGGGGGAATCCTGGGAGGAGGCGGGTGCAGGGGACCCTCTCCCCCCATTGGCACCCACTCCCCATCCACAGCCCCCCCCCCCTCCCCAGCCACAGCCCCCCTCCCCAGCCCCAGATCTCCAGCCCTCCCCCCCCCCCCGACCTCTTCTTCCCGCAGCCACAGATCCAAAAACCTCAGCCTATATCTGCACTTGGGGTTGGGAGGGGCGGGGCGCCGCCGATTGCATGGTTCGCCTAGGGCGCCAGTTGCTGGCAGATAGTCTAGGGCCGCCCCTGCAGTTATTCAGTAATCTATCCCATCATCCAGTACTTCTGATAGTCAGATGTTTAAGGATATCCAGAGCAGGGTTGTATCCCTGACTATGTTGTCTAATAGCCTTTGATTAGTCTCCAGACTAATCTTGTATTTTTTTGAACCCCTTTAAATTTTTCTTCAAACATCCCTCAGCAATGAATTCCACGGGCTCTATGTTGTTTGAAGTACTCCCTTGTGTTTTTTTAAATCTGCAGCCTATTAATTTAATTGTGTTATATGAATTAGTAAATACAATTTTCTTCACTTTTTCCACACCATGATTTTTCAGATCTCTATCATACCTCCCCTTAGTCATCTTTCGAAGATGAACAGTCCCAGCCTTTTTAATCTGTCCTTATAATGAAGCTATTCCATAATATTAATTACTTTTGTTGCTCTTTTCTGTACTTCCCCCAATTGTAATGTATCTTTTTTGAGAATGAGTGACCAGAATTGCATCCAGTATTCAAGGTGTGGATGTAGAATGGATTTATATAGTGACATGATAATTGTTTTATTAAATATCCTCTTCCTAACGATTGAAAAATATTCTGGTAACTTTTTTGACGGCTGCTGCCCATTGAGCAGATGTTTTCAAAGACTTACCCTTGATGACTCCCAGTGCAGTTTTATGTGGTAGACTCATAGATTCTTAATCAGACATAAATTCTCTGTGAAGCAGCCATCTCACAATATGACAGCACATTCTATTAAGAGTTCAGTCCATATGTATAGTTCCACTGGAGGAATTCCGATAACAGAAATTCATAGATCTGCAACTTGGTCTTCCATCCATACGTTTGTCATGCATTACACTTACCTGCTTCTAGAGATGATGATGTCCTCTGAACTGCTTTTAATTTTGCTTTCTCAGAACCCACCTCCTTGTTCAGTTACGTACTGCTTGGGAGTTTGTTATGGTGGAGGACCCATATGGACATTTACTCAAAGAACAGGTTACTTAAATTACAGTAACATGAGTTCTTCTAGATATTTTATCCTTATTAGTGTTCTGTCTTTTTACCTTCAGCTACGAAGGCTGTGCTTCATGGTCAACAAGGATCTGACTGGCAGCTGTCCTCACGTAAAGGAATGAGTGCTGCTTTGTACAGTCACTGGCCTGTGGATGTTGCTTTGCATTCTCTGGTCAAGATTGCATGGCTGTGTGTGTGTGTTGTGGTGAAACACTATAGGGACAAAGCATTTCAGAGAATTCAAATTACTGTAAGGTCAATAACTTCTCCTTTGCCAATATTTACATATTTCAATAGCTAGGATAAAAATATATTCACTGTGTGTACATGTGCACAAGAGAGGAAACTACATAACCTTTGTACATTTTTGGATGCTTAAGTGTACCCTCCCCTATACACATTTTCTAAATAACTTTTGGGCATGCATGAGAAACAAAGCTATGGAGAAGTTTTGTGCTTGCTAGTATAAATGAAGGAGACATTTGCTGGTAGGAAGGCCTATGTATTAAAGGAAGGGAACTGAAAAAATAGCGTATGTTGCACAGCATTTGTCTAGTAAACTGTAAAATCTAACTGGTAAAAACTGAGTGCAATGTGATCAGAACAAAAATATCAAATAGTAGTATAAGATTTGCATGCAATGATTTCCAGCTTGTCTTTTAGAACTATATACATTTAAAAAGTCAAATTTAAAGAAAAACCATACTAAACTTTGGAAATGGGGACATACACTAAAACAGCAGAGGAATAATTTGCTTTCACAACCGTTTTTCATAGGGAGCGTCTTACAGATGCTGTTTGCTAGTTTGCAATAATATCAGTGAATCATAGAAAGCAATCAAAATATATTGTAATAGATTTTGATGTGTAAATGTATTTTATTCTCCTAAATAATTCTATATAAATGAGTATGGTTTTATAGATGTATAAGCATTTTAATACAGATTGAACCTCTCTAGTCTGGCATTCTCTGGTCTGGCAACATCCATGGTCCGGCATGATTTTAGTTAGCCCGATGTCCACTTATCCTGGTTGTGGCCAAGTTTCCTTTGATCCCATAAAGTTTGTTTACAGCCACCAGTCCTGGCTCCTACTATTCTGTGCTGTTATTACATATGACATATCTGTGTATGATGTAATTTAATCAGGTTGCAGCCAGTGTGCAGATTTATAATGGCCTTTCGTTCAAATATGGTATGACTTCTATGAATTGTTCATTTCATGTTACATAAAGCTGTAATTAGTTTTCAGTAGAATTGAGAGCACCTGTAGCTACTTGTCAGTTGTTGTTGTTTTAAATATTGTAGGAATAAATTGTAATGAGAAGGGAAATTGGAATATGAAAGAAGTGTGAACATAATTTTACTATAATCAAGATTTTGCCTGCAAAATAAATTCTGAAATAGTTGCAAAATGTGGCTCCTATGTCTTAAATCTTAACTACGTAACTACTTGCGTACACAGCACAAAATCATCTGGGTTTCTTGGTTTTCTGTTAAAGCCCTGTATTTTCGCACTGAACAAATATATAATATTAATGGAAGCTTCTCCATAGTTAGAGGTTCTATTTTTGGAGGTTGATTTTTTTTTTTTACAGTTTTTAAAAATTTTATTTAGTTGGCCAAAAATCAGGAATTTTTTAGGCTTCCGCTTTATATATACTGTAATAAGTAAAGTATATTCTATATTTTGCTCATTACAGCAAAGCATACTGTGTACTGTAATGAAAAATATTTGTAGATTTCCCAAATTAACTTTAATGTAGTAATGTTTCAAAAAGTACTATGTTAAAGCACATAAGGTAACCTTTATTGACATCAGTAAGGTCTATACAGACCAATTAACATGCAATGTGCAAGTACCCTTTAGAAATCACATCACTGTGTCTTCATTACTTGTTCCATGTGTAAACACATCCTTAGATACAAGTAACCATTGCCGTTGTCATTCTGTTCTTTTTGGGATAAACACCAATTTTATTTTTTAAACGAGGGAGTTATAGATGTTTATCTGTTAAAAATCTAAAATAAAAAACTCTGTTTATACCTATATTTCCTTGCTGATAATCCTTAATTCTGTCTTGGAAGGACCAACTATAGGTGAAGAAGTTGAGTTGCTGGGTCTATAAAGTCTTAGACACCTTTGCTGATATTTGGACTTCCAAATGACTAAAGGAAATTAATTGCAATATTCACAAGATTAAGACATTATAATGATTAATTACAATTTGAATTACAATATTAATCACACATTGGGGAGTTTTAGCTTACTGAAGGGGTAAGATTTTATCTCAGAAAGTTGTTATTCTGGAGATGGGAGGAGTGAGAGTCGAGAAGGGTGAATTTTTGATGGTGCTCTTGTTGGATTAGGTTTCAAGGTTTGCAAGGCTTGCCTCCTTTCCAAAGAGGAAGAAAGTTTCATCTTTGAAATCTGCTCTCAGTGTCCAGGGAAGATGGGAAAGTAAGCAATGGCTTGTATAGAAGGAAGGCTTGGGAGGACAGGAGAGGGCAACGAGGAAGGCTGTGGGTGGGGTGGGGTGTGCCATCAACCACTTGACCAGGAGAAGGGTTAGGGATGTGTCTTGCTGCTTCTGAAAGTGTGGTTTCTGTATTGAGCTCACCAGGTTCATCTCCTTTGACTGAACTGTGTGGGCTCTCTTCATCTGAGCAAGCCCTTGTTTGTAATGGAGAGTGCGTTTTACCTCAGGGACTTGGCATAAGGCAGGGAAGGAGAAATTGATGCAGGGAGGCTGAGTTCACCAGGCTCTGTTCTGTATGGATACCCCAGGAGTTAGGGACCAGCCAGAGGCAATGGGACATGGCTGTGAGTATGTGGAAGGGAGAGGGTGTCAGTCTCCAGAGAAGTGGCCCATTGAGGGGGCCATAGGACATGGTGGGGTCAGGATCCCTTCCCCTTTACCAGGGCATATCTGGGAGCCATTTCCTCTTTTCACCTCTCCTCTTTCTTTCTTGTTCTCTGGAAGTGGATTGGTTTATTGCGCTTTACTGGACACTGTCCCATCTCCGCACAGCTGATTCCTATAGGTATACAATTAATGTAATTAAAATTAACACATTAATTTTGTTTCTAGTTAATTGCAGGCATTTGCTGCAATTGACAGCCGTAGCTGATATTACTTGTAATTTTTGTGATGTGGAGACCATCATTAGTAAGTGCATTGATAACAATAACATTTCATGGAGGCCTAACTGATCCACCTGCCTTTCCCACCCCTGTCCTGCTGCCTCTGATAGGCAGAAGTTTGGAGAGTGAAGGGGGCAGGCAGGAGCTGATATGCATGGGGAGACAGCTTTTAAGGTGGCTCTCCACATGTACCAGCTCCATGGACATATGTGCCCCCCTTTGCTGCCTCCTACAGGGGCAGTGAGGGGGCAGGCAAGAGCTGTTGCTGGAGACAGCCTGCTTAAAAGCCAGCTCCCCCCCATCACTGGTTCCGCAGAGCTCTGCTGCTGCCCCGTGCTGCTGCCTCTGACCCAGTATGGCCGTTCTTGTGTTCTTATGACTTGTTTTTCAAAGGGCAGGCGCTTAACACTTCTGAAAATCAGATTCCTCTAAGGTGTTGGAAATTGAGCACACAAAAATCAATAGTCTTTCTTGGTCTAACAGCTATTCCTGCAGCATTTCAGGACAATTCCAAGCCTGTGTCTCTTTTTCATCCATACATCTTGCCTCCTTCAACTCTGCAGTGTGTTTCCTGTGGATTCTGCTACATCTCTCTCTCTCTCTCTCTCTCTCTCTCTAGAGAGAGAGAGAGAGAGAGAGAGAGAGAGAGAGAGAGAAAAAAAAAATCTGTATGGGTGTTCAAATGCAGTTTTACTCTCAATATGTATATGTCCATAACTAAAGAATACTGTTGTTTTAATTATTCTAACAGCATCTCTTCATATATAGCCATATAGTTGTATTGTTCACCTGGTGATGTTGACAGTATCCTCTGGAACAATCAAGCATCAACTCCATTATATATTTTTAAGTTTTTAAGTATAAAACTATAGTTTTCAAACAAGTTACAAATAAAATAGCCATGTGTTAAATTTAAGATTCTTTAAAAAATGTGCAGTGTAATAGTTCTTTAACTTAATTGTGTGTGCCTCCTTATTTATTTGTACTCTATCAAAATCTAAGCAGAACTGGTCATTTTGTAAACACAATACAAGGAACATATTTTTCTGTAGATCTGTTCCCTCATGCTTGTTTAAGAATAGAAGATGCCAGAATCTGCAAATATTTCTTAGTTGAACCTTGGGGTATAGATTACTTGTTTAAAATAAAACCATTATAATGGTTTCCCCTAAGTGTCCTGTTTTATGACCTACCTTAATGTTCCAAATATTCCTGGAATATTACTGCCTGAAAAGCTATACCATATGAAGACATCAGCTGAAAATAATGGCAAAATATGAAATTATCAAACTGCATCTATCTACCAGCCAGTTAAAGCAAATCATTCTGATGTGCTTAGATTAAATAGTTGCTGTCATTCATGTATGGTATTATCCCTAAGGGAAAACTATACCGATACTTCTTCCTGTCATCCCTTTGTATGCTTTTATGATGGAACTGAAAACATTTTGCAATCTCAGGGCCAGACTCTGCATATTTTCACCCACAAATAGTTTGGTTAAAGTCTGTGGGAGTGCTTTCTTAAGATTTTGCAGGATCCTGCATTTAAGATTTGGAAAACGGGTGAACTAATTCAACTTTTTAAAAGATGTATACATACAATATGTTTAAAACATAAATATTTAAAAGCAAGCTTTCTTTAATTGTCTCCTTCCCCTGCCCTCTTTCACATTTGACATGGTTTGGGGCAAAGGATACAGTAGTACAACAGTCCTCAGTTTTGCATGAATTCATTGGTAATTAAAAATTCTGTGGTGATATTCATTTAGACATATGAGTTCCTGACTAACATTTTAGGTTTCAACATCATAAACATATTTCTGAAATATACTTTGTATTGGTGTCAGAAGAATTTTAACAGCCATCTTAAAATTTAGATTCACAAAAATGTTTGGTAAACAGGCAATGTTAAATGTTAATTTGTGAAAAGCTATAAAGAACATAACAGTAGGGGAGGAAATGGTGGTAATGTGTATGTGGCGAGGTTATTCTAGAAATCTTAAATTAGTATTTGCTGCCTTTTCATTCAGGGTAACATTTTGGTAAATGTTTTCATTCCAACTGTCAGTAGAGTGAATAGAAGTAATTAAAATCCCCGTTCCTTTTTTTACTCAAGGAAAGCTTTTTGTTGTTGTTGTCATGGTGACTCTTGAGTGACAGCTTGAAAGTGAGTAATTGCTTCTGAAAGCTTTATTATACACATTTAAAATGTTTCAGAAAGATTTGCAGGACAAAATTGCACACTTCCTTAATGGACTTTTAAAATTCTTTATGTATAGAGGAAAACTGTCTTGATAGCGGTTTTGGTGCAGCAATTTTTTGAGTAATTGTGTCTGAAATACCATTGCTAATTGCTTCATCTTAAAAAAATACAGCGCATGGTCTCATGAAGACCAAATGGATAATTAGGAACTGCTAGTTGATAAATCATTAAAAATTTTCAGCTCTCTAAGTGCCTTACATGGATTTGATTTTCTTCTCACAGCTTTTCCTTTTTTACAGTTAAGCACAATTCCTTGTTTTATGAAATGCAATGTTATACTTTTTGTACTTGACTTCTGCATTGCATTTATAGCACTATGAGGACCAGAACATGTTTTTAAACGTAGAGATTTTACTGTGTAACGTATCAGAAGCTTTTTATTGAAAAAGGTTGGCTTATTGCAGTGGTTCTCTAAGTGTGGTCTGCCGACCACTAGTGGTCCACTACTGTCTTGTAGATGGGCCGCGGGCTTGGGGCACAGCCACCCCCGTAGCAGGGAGCCCCTGCTGGTGCTACAGCCCCATCCTCCCCACTCCCACAAGAATAGAGTGCCAGCGCTGGCTTCCTCTTATGGGTGGAGGGGGAACGTTGAGCCTCACAGGCCTCATCTGGCTCGCGGGGGAAGGAAGTGGCTCCGCGTGCTGCCACTTCTCCTCCCCCGGCTAGGCAAATGGCAGTGCAGGAAATAGCTCACCTGGATGCTCTTCTTGCTGCTCCCAAGTGGCCAGAATCCAGGCCAATGGAAACAGCAAGGGGGCAGTGCCTGGGAGAGGTGGGGCACATGGAGCCAGGTAAGAGCCCTCATCCTCCTAATACTCCCATCACCCTCATGCAACCACCTTTCCATCCAGACCGCCTAACCGCAGCCCATTCCTGTACCCAACCTCCCAGCCAGACCTCCTCCAACCCATTCCTGCACCCATTTCCCTCTCAGGCACCTCCCTTCCTGCTGATATGCTGCATCCCCATCCCACTCCTGCACCCTCCATTCTGCCCAGATCTCGCACCCGTACCAGCACCCCATCTCCTGCCCAGGCTCCCCACTCTCAGCCTGCTCCTGTATTTTTTGAGGAGTAACGTTAGTTCGAACCAAGGGGTTTGGTTCGAATTACTGCGTCCCGGAGCGCACTTCTTGGTTCAAATCAGCTGTTGAGTGGAGTAACGCTCAGGCGAGATTATGCTAATGAAGAACAGGATATTTAAATCCCCCCTTTATTAGAAATTTCGGTTGCCTACATTTGCATCCCTAACTCGGACTAAGGAGCAAGTGTAGATGTACCCAGACATAAGGAACAAGTGTGAAACAAGTTCTGCTGAGCATGTGTGATGACACTTTTCCACAATTTGTTAAACAGGACTGATTTTCTTGAAGACAATAATAGTTCTTGTATTCTATTACCAAAGTTTTGTGTCTGCATAATTAAGATTTTTGGGAGTTTCTTAATTGTTTTCAAATATATTAGAGCTACTTTCTCTCATATAAACACTTTTTAGAACCATGGTCCCCAACACGGTGCCCGCGGGCGCTATGGCGCCTGTGGGGGCATTTCAATGCGTCCGCCAGGTGCTCGGGGCTGGCCTGGCCCTGGGCACATGGCGCACGGGCGCTTGCGGGGGGAGCGCGCTTGGTGGGGGGAGCGCCGGGCGCGCGGCACTCGGCGGGGGTGGCAGGGGAGAGCGCCGGCCCCGGGCATGCGGCGGGGGGGAGCGCTGGCCCCAGGCGCGCGGTGCTCGTCGGGGGGGGGGGGAAGGGCCGGCCCCGGGCGCATGGCACTTGGCAGGGGGAGTGCAGCACTCGGTGGGGGGGGGGGGCGCCGGCCCCAGGCGCGCGGCGCTCGGCGGGGGGGGGGGGGGGGGGGTGCCGGGCCCAGGCGCGCGGCACTCGGCGGGGGGAGCACCGCCCCCGGGCGCGCGGCCCTTGGAGGGGGGGGAGTGCCAGCCCCGGGCGCGCGGCACTCGGTGGGGAGGGGAGTGCAGCACTCGGCGGGGGGGGGGGGGGGGAGCGCCGGGTGCGCGGCGGGGGGAGCGCCGGCCCCGGGCGCGCGGCACTCGGCGGGGGGAGCGCCGCCCTTGGAGGAGGCCCCACCCCTGGGCGCGCGACTGGGGGGGGGCCCGCCCCTGGGCATGTGGCAAGGGGGGGGCCCGCCCCCGGGTGCGCAAGTGTCCCCGCCCCCTGGCGCCCGGCGGGCAAACGGCCCCGCCCCCTGGCGCCCGACAACCTCAAAAGGTTGGGGACCACTGTTTTAGAAGAATTGGGTGCTATTGGTGTGTATTTCGAGAGCATACAAAACAAGAGATATTGAGATGATTTAATATGATTTACCTACTTTTTTCTTTGACTGGTCATTAAGTAGAGAAGGGAAAAGAGGAAACAAAAGGGCCATTTATCAAAGTTGCCATCACCCATAACAAAATTACAAGGAAACTGGTTGTGAGAAACAGGCCTGTTGATGTAGGGAAGTTGGGGAAGAGGGAAACTGCCTCAGGGTCCAGTGATTCAAAAGGGCCTGGGGCTCCCAGCTTCAACTACAGCAGTGATCATAGCCACAAGCCCTTTGAATAGCCAGTAGAGCGCTGTGTAATTCTAAGGGCTGGGAGAGGCACACCACTGTCTGGGCGATGCTGAGGGCTGGCTACTCCAGCCCTGCCCCTTCCAACTGCAGCCAGCCCCCCCCCCCCCCAATCTTGCCCGGGGGCCTGGCGAGGATGTCACCTTCAGGTAAGTGGAGAATATGCTAATTCTGCTGTGTGTGCTAGGACTCCAAAAGAGAATGGAACCATGCTATGCCTTCCCTTTCATATTGATTAGCGTAGAATGCTGCAGCTGCACAGCAAGTTCTTGATAGTTTTTCACTAATAAGATTTTGAGGAAAACAGAGGAAAATGCTAAGGAAACCTATAGGATAAGTGCAAATTAAACATTAAACTATGTCCTATCTAGGGATGTAAGTGACTAGTCGACTATCCAATAAGCATATGCTCAACTTGTTGCTGCCTCTGTCGGAAGGCGGGGGGGGGGGGGAGAAGGGGGAGCTGGTGCTGGGGGGAGCCAGCTTAACAGCGGGTTTTCTCCCTCTCCCCCAACACCAGCTCCGCAGGGCGGCAGGAGAGGCAGAGGAGTAATGGGGGACTGGGCATGAGCCGAAACAACTGATGCCCAGCTTGTGCCCAGTCCCTCCCTGCAACACTTGTGCTTTTTAAATGTATTAAGAGCCACCAGGCTCCTACTACATTTAAAAGGCTGAAGTGCAGCGGGGGGACTGGGTGCGAACAGGAAATCAGCTGTCCCAGCTTGCGTCTGGTCCCCCTGCTGCGCTTCAGCCTTTTGCATGGCAGCTCTTAATACATATAGAAAGCACAAAAGCAGCAAGGGGGACCAGAAATGAGCTGGAAAAACTGATTCCCAGCTTGCGCCCAGTCCCCCCGCTGTGCTTCAGCTTTTTAAATATATTAAGAGCCTAGTGGCTCTTAATACATAGAAAAGGCTGAGCTGAAGCAGGGTAGCTCCCGGGGCCAGGAGCTAACCCTGCTGCAGCTCTGCAGTTTTCTCCCTCTTATCAACTAGTCGATGGAAATTACATAGACTATAGATTAGCTGATTAAATGCCATTTAACATTTAGCATGTCCACATGAGCAGCTCTTACAATAATAGAATACTAGAACTAGAAGGGACCTTGAGAGATCAAGTTCAGTCCACTGCTCTCATGCCAGGACCAAGCACCATCAGCCTTGATAGATATTTATCTAACCTACTCTAAAAGATCTCCACTGATGGAGATCCCACAACTTCTCTAGGCAATTTATTCCAGTGTTTAATTACCCTGACTGTTAAGGAAGTTTTCCCTAATGTCCAGCCTAAACCTCCCTTGCTGCAGTTTAAGCCCATTGCTTCTTGTCCTATCATCAGACGTAAAGGAGAAGAATTGAATCCATTAATTTTTAGATCAGCTTGAAAATTATTTACCGTGTTTAAAGTTCTGAATATTTTCAAGTCTTTTAAAATGTCTTTTCTAAAGTGCTACTTTTTGGATCATTAGCTTATTTCAAAGTTCTTAGATATAGAATTATGAATAGATCTCAATGATAGAAGTTATGCTAAAACATCGGATAACACCTAAGTATTTATATTCATAAGTTTAGTTTTTTGGTATTGAAGTAGAGGAAGATCACAATGTCTTCTGTGTGTGTGTAGGTGTTGGAGAAAAATTGCATTCAGATTCTGGGCTTATCTGCAGCTCCCTTAGCAGGGAAGAACAGTGGGAACTCAGGGAACAGAGAAAGCCAGGTGAGGAAGCTGAAGAGTAGCAAAAGCACTTATCTGCCTTTTCTAGCTGATGGATCTAATGTTCCCAAATGCAAGAATGGTGAAAATATTAAGACTGAAAATATACAACTTAATATTATTAATAATTGACATGATTAATAATAACATAAATGAAACATTGTACTCAGGTGCTACGTCTAGACTGGCATGATTTTCCGGAAATGCTTTTAATGGAAAAGTTTTCCATTAAAAGCATTTTCAGAACAGAGCATCTAGATTGGCACGGACACTTTTCCCACAAAAGCACTTTTTGCGGAAAAGCGTCCGTGACAATCTAGATGCGCTTTTCCGTAAAAAAGCCCCGATCACCATTTTCGCAATCGGGGCTTTTTTGCGGAAAACAAATCTGAGCTGTCTATACTGGCCCTTTTGTGCAAAAATTTTGCGCAAAAGGACTTTTGCCCGAACGGGAGCAGCATAGAGGAGGTTTTGGAACAAATAGACAAACTTAATATTAACAAATCTCCGGGACCGGATGGCATTCATCCAAGGGTTCTAAAAGAACTCAAATGGGAAATTGCTGAGCTATTATCTGTGGTATGTAACCTATCCTTTAAATCAGCTTCCGTACCTAATGACTGGAAGGTAGCCAACGTGACACCAATATTTAAAAAGGGCTCTAGAGACAATCCTGGCAGTTACAGACTGGTAAGTCTAATTTCAGTACCGGGAAAACTAATCGAAACAATAGTAAAGAATAAAATTGTGAAGCATGGACCTTTGGTCTGACCCAGTACGGCCGTTCTTATGTTCTTATGTAGCATAGTATTTCTGCAAGAACATTGATAATCTTACATGAGATCGTCAGTGCTTTGGCGGAAATTCAAGTGGCCAGTGTAGACAGCTGGCAAGTTTTTCCAGAAAAGTGGCTGATTTTCCGGAAAAACTGGTCAGCGAGGGACTTTATTTAATGGGACTTCTGGTGCTTTATCTTTTCACACATTTCTTTGAAGTTTACGTCGTAACTGGTCAAATCCAGCTTCATGCATGCGTTGAGGCTGTCTTCTGTGAATCTTATGATGGGAGTTGGGGATGTGGAGCTGCAGCAGTTTGGGTTGGGCATATGAAGGGCCCAGGGCAAGGGGGTTGGGTGTGTGATGGGCTCAGGGCACAGGTTTGGGGTGTGAGTGGTGCAGGAGTGTTATGACAAGGGACTGGAGATGTGGGGGTGCAAAAGTTTGGAGATGAGCGGCTCAGGGCAGAGGGTTCAGGTGTATGATGAGCTCCGGGTTAAAATATATGGAAATATACTTATCTCATAGAACTGGAAGGGACCTTGAGAGGTCATTGAGTCCAGTCCCTTGCCCTCATGGCAGGACCAAGTGCCATTCTTGACAGATTTGCCCCAGATCTCTAAATGGCCCCCTCGAGGACTGAACTCTCAAAAAAACTGAGCTATCCCTCCCCCCCCCCATTGAACATGTGGGGGGTGCAGGAGTGGTACGATGCTGGGGCCAGATGGGGGCTGAGCCCCAAATGGGGGCTCGTTGGCTAGGTTTCATTTTGAAATAAAGTAAAATATTATGTCCAACACAAAAGGTTTCAACATTATCTTTACATATGGTAGAGGTTGGAAATGTTTTTTGGGTCAGGGCCACAGCCCCACAGAAAAATCAGTGGGGAACCACACAAGTGAGAAACAAACAAAAAAACCAACCCCTTCAAAAACCTCCAACTCTCACTGATGTGGCCCTCAACTGAGACACTTCACTCCCTGGTACTCCAGCCCATGGGAGGACTGAGGTTCTCAGGTTAACTCAGGCCAGATTAACTCTTCATGGGTTCCAGGGTTAGTGGATTTTGTGGGCCCCCTCAGGCTCTGGGGTAGGGCCAAAAATGAGGGATTCAGTGTGCAGGACAGATCCTCCAGTGAGTGGGATAGGGATGAGGGTGCAGAATCTGGGTGGGAGCTAGGGTACAGGAGCAAGTTGGGGGTAGGTGTCTGGCCAAGGCAGGAGAGAGCAGGAGAAGGGTGCTAGTGGGTGTCTGGCTAGGGGGCAGGAGCAGAGTACTGGTGTGTGTCTGGGCAGGGGAGAGGGGGCAGGAGCAGGGTGCTGGTGGGTGTCTGGACAGAGGAGTGGAGGCAGGAGCAGGGTGCTGGTGGGTGACTGGAGAAGGGACAGGAGCAGTTTGGCTGGTACCTGCTGGTCTCCAGGGATGAGTATCTCTTGGCAGGACTTCAGATAGCTCTAGAAGAAGTGCACATGCCTCTCCTTTAGGAAATCCAGCCATTCCTCATCCCCAAATGAAGGATCCTCTGCCGCCATCTCCCCTCCCCACAGCACCTGCATACTCAATGTGCAGCACCACCACATCCGGCATACTCGGGTGTGCACTCTCTGGTGATCATCAGGCAGGGGGAGGCTATGCAGCTCTTGTGTCGTGCCTCCCCGGAGCATGGCAGGGATATTAGGAAGCACATGCTTTGCTGTGGGGAGGGGAGGAGCAGTGCATGTGCACTTCCACACCAGATCCAGCTTGAGGGGATCTTCGGGCCTTCCCCCTGCTGCAGGCACTGGCTCCAATCTTGTGGGGGACACGCTGCTGGATCACTAGCACAGGCTCCTCATTGCAGAGGAGGGACCGAGGGGATGGGGCTGAGCTTGAGTTGTCAGCCATATTTGGTTCCTAAGTGAGCCATATATGGATTGCAAGCCATTAGGTTGCCAACCCCTGGTTTAGGTTCAGCCAATGCCATGTATCCAAAATACCTGTGCCAAACAACTGCCTCTGCTGCCATTGCCACATTCTCCAATGTTCCTCCTGTATTCGTTATGCCTCATTGCCCCTGTCTCTCTCACCACTGCTAAATACTCATTACTCTCCTCATTTGTACTTGAAATGAAAAACTACAGAAATTACTTGAAAATGAACTGTGAAAAGCCATCAAAAGCCTTAGCTCTGGTCCTGTTTTACAGAGTTCTGTCATGCCTTATAATATGAAACCAACTTTAGTTCCTGTTACACATTCATTTAGCTTCTAGACAGGGTCTTCATTATTTGTGTGTTAATTTTTTTTATAAGTATGAGTTATAGTATGCTATTGTGGCCCAGAGGACAGAACACTGGCTGGGTCTCAGGAATTCTGATTTATTCCTGGCTCTGCTACTGGTCTGCTGAATGATGCTGGACAAGTGATCTTCTCTTCCCTGTGACTTAGTTTTCCACCTCTGTAAAATAAAGATAATGAGACTGCCCTGTTCTATAAAGTGCATTGAGATCTATGAATTAAAATTGTAAAATAATCAATATGCTGTGTGTAATTTAAAAAACTTCTACAGTAAGTTACTTTTAAAAAGATCAGGAGAATTACCATGCTTCTTTTTTAGAAGAAACCTTACAGTTTTTAGGTTAAAAAAATGAAAAAGTGTGTATTTTCTAATAATACTAATATTATACTTGAAATCATATGCTTTTCTATATATATTTTCTTCAGTGTCTTGTTTTGATTTTGACTAATGACTAAAAGAGAAGAAAAAAGGTGTAGAATCATAGTCAGTATAGAATTTGGGTTATAGGAAATAGTTACTCTGTGGGCTTAGCTACAGCGAATGTGAACAAACTATCAGTCTCTTTACAAGCTTCAGGGGGTAGCCAAGTTAGTCTGTACAGGATAAACTTAAAAAACAACAAATAGTCTGGTAGAACTTTAAAGACTAACAAAACATGTAAATCTACATGTTTTGTTAGTCTTTAAAGTTCTACCAGACTATTTGTTGTTTTTTACATCTCTTTATAGTAATGCTCCAAGTCAGGACTAGAGTATTTCCCTTCCCCCAAACCAAAGTTTTGAAAGATAAGTAAGTGTTTACATTCATGACAACTGTCTGCTTTACCTCCAAATCTCTTTCTTGTTTCTGAGGCATGTGGAATCAAGGAAGATTTTTTTTTCCCAATGTACAATAAAGGATCGATTTTTTTTTCAATACTTGAAAATTTATCATTTATTATGCTTCCTAATGTATGTCAAAAGTTTTGGATCTCCTTTAAAATACTTTAAAACAGATAATATTGTAGAGTTCTCGTATCGTGATTCTGCAAAGTGCTGAAGTTCACTTTTAGCTATTTCTAAAGTTGAGTGATGTGAATGCTTCTCAAAATTAAATCTAAATTGAAGATATTTTAGCACATTTTGACTCACTCACTCTGTAGTACTTTCCCCTAATATTTTAGTTTAATTACCATGAACTGTTATCATTTTTCACTGCTCTTTCTTCTAATTGAAATGCACAGACTCTACCAGGAGATCTACAATACAATCAACTTTAACAAGAATATATACAGATGATCTATGCAAACATTTTACAGACCAGTGTACTACAGTCAGTGTATTATTGACTGAGTCCCATGTGGTTTCAGTGAGACAATTATGTAGGAGTGATATATAGCCCCAAATATGTGTAGCATAGTGTAAAATTACCTAGCCTGTTAGTTTTATTGGATTCAGTCTAAACATGCCTAGATGAAGGAAAAACTGAATGAACTCCAAGGCTTCATTGCTTTCTCAACAGATAGAAGAAATAGATGTAAGTAATCTGGCTATAGAAACTTGTAACACTGTATTTAGCCTATGCTCTGTAATTGTGATGAATATCATTGAGTACGATAGTTTTCTAATTGGTACCTTAGATTTTCAAGTTTCAGACTGGTAGCCATGTTATTAGTCTGGTTCAGCAAAAACAACGAGAAGTCCTGTGGCACCTTAAAGATTAACAATCTTGTTAGTTTTTAAGATGCCGCAGGATTCCTTTTCTATTTTTATTTTTTAAGATTTTCAGATAATTATGCAGTAGTTTCAAGTAGTGTTGTCAAGGAACCAGGCAAGTCAAACTTATGAGGATCTAGACAGACTCATTAAATTTCACTAATTAAGTGTTATATGAAACTGTCCCTTAAAGATAAATCTTGTTGTATATAATTGTCTTAGACAGGTTGGACCTTTCTGGTCTGTCACCCTTGGGATCTGACTGGTCCCAAACAAGAGAGTTTGTCAGACCAGGAGAGGTCAATATTGGCCCCCTTCTACAGTCCTCCAGGCTCTCCTAGGGGGCTGCCAGCGTTCTGGCCTCCGGCCTTGGCAATACTCCTGGTCCTGGCCACCGGCCTTGCCAGCTGGCCTCCCACAATGCTCCTGGCCACTGGCTCTGTTTCTTGGCCACCAGCCCTGCTCCTAGCCCTGGCCGTGCTTCTGGCTGGGCCACTGGCTCAATCTTGTACCCAGCCGCTGGCCTCCTCTGCTGGCCCTGCTCCTGGACTTGGCTGTTTTCCTGGCTGCTGGCTTCTAGCCCTGTCCACACACTTGACCTCAGACACCAGGTGCCAGCCCCGACCAGGCTTCTAGTCACTGCCGACCATTCTACCAGACCATGGATGTTGCCTGACCAGAGTGTCTCGGATCAGTGAGGTCTTACCTGTATCTATTCGTTGGTATGCAGAGTAATGAAAAGGAAACCCAAAGAAACATTTTTCTCTCAAACCCATCAAGAGGTAGTTACAGAACAATTGGTTTCTTATACATGCTCTTTTATTTATATATATATATATATATATATATATATATATATATATATATATAAAAGGCACCTTGCATTTTAATGTAGATTTTTTTTCCAGAAGTACTTCCAGAAGTACTTTACTTTATACCCTGAGGTATATTTTGTCTTTTATACATGCCTGCACAGATTCTTTAACAATAGGAAGAATTCTGTTTTTTTTTAAAGTTGAGACTATATCTGCAATGTAAAGTAGATCAGTTACATTCATATGCATCATTTTAGTTTTCATTTCTTGTAACAGTCTTCCAGAGAGACTGCTAAGCAACAGAAATGCTCCCTTGTCTTGTAGCTGAGGATGTTGCTTTTTCTGTTGTCAGTTTTGCTCTGTAGCTTCGGAACGAGTCAATTTCTAATGATAGGCAGAACACTGCCAGTGGCTCACTGCCCTGGTTTGAAGTATTGTGCAGACTCTTGACTTATAGTCAAGTAAAACAGGTATTAATAACAGCAGACTTTTAATTCTGTTTTCAAACATTCACTCATAAAAGCTAGACATGAATTTCATAATCCTGTACTGACTTGTTTCCACTGGTTTTAATGAGAAAATGAATCTTCTGTCTGAGTCAAGATAGTACAGGTTGGTCGTTCCTGGTCCAGCACCTTCAGGGCCTCACCAGTCCCAAATGAGGGAGTTTGATGGACTAGGGGAGGTGAGTCCTCTACTGATGGACTTTGGTCTCTTCCAGGGTCCATCAGTAGACCCTCTGGACCCCATCCTCCACCCAGCTCCCCTGCCAGCCTGGCCACCAACCATGCTCCACTCCTGGCCATTGGCTGGAGTCTGCTGCTGGCCCGACTGCAAGCTGTGGGCTCCCTGCCACTGGCCTCAGCCAGGCTCTGTTGCCCATCCTGCCCCACCCCTTGACTCTGTGCCCCCAGCTGCCAGGCTCCAAACTCCTGGCTGGACACTGTTACTGGTCAAGCCCTGGCCCCAGCTCCAACCGCTGTCCTCAGTGCCTCCAGCCAGATTC
The DNA here is from genome assembly GCF_052426305.1 of Pelodiscus sinensis. Taxonomy (NCBI): domain Eukaryota; kingdom Metazoa; phylum Chordata; order Testudines; family Trionychidae; genus Pelodiscus; species Pelodiscus sinensis. The sequence goes on along the minus strand of NC_143056.1, from coordinate 112,235,920 downwards.
TGCTATTGGTCTGGCCCTGGCTGGGCGCCGCTGCCGGTCCAGCCCTTGTCCTACCCGCAGTCTTTTTCTTCCAATTGCCAGCCACGGTCCTTCTCACAGCCACTGGACTCCCAGCCACTGGTGCTCTCTTGTGCAGGGGCTCAGAGAGGTTCAACCTGAATCATTATTCAGAATAGCACTTAAAAATTAAGCAACAGTTAAACATGTGTTTACATGCTATACCAAATAGTGATGAACTTAACCATATGTGTAAATGTTCTCCTGAATCAAGGGTCTTTGTATCTGAGAGCAATGAAATGAAAAATCTTGTAAGTAAGAATTCCTAAATTCTTTGTCCTGAAGTGACTCTCTTTTATTTTTTAAATATAATTTCATCTATTTGTGGTGAGTGGTCGCAATTAAGCAAACCGCCCCCTTCCCTTGGGTTCGCTAGGACTGTGCAGAGCTCGGGTCTGCCCCCTTGCTTACCTGGGAAGTCATCAATAAATTTAGACCAAGTACCAATATGTGTTTTAATGAATGACCATAACTTTATTGATGTTGCCACTTAATGAATAACAAAGTTAAAAGACAAATGCTAAGAATTAAAAGAAAATGAATAAAAAAGAAAAATTCAAAAAGCAAATTGTTTCTGCTAGTGTGATTACAAGGATACTTAGTGACGTCTGCTAACTCGTTATCTAGTTTTTTAATTTCTTCTAGATTTTTTTTTTTAAAAACTGCAACTGAGGATCCTCGATCTTATAGCTTATCAAGATTATTTTGTTTTTCTTGATTTGATTTTTTGACACTTTGTCAGATTTTTTGACTCTTTTTGTTAGATTTTTCAGAGTCTTTTGTTAAGTTTTTTGACTCACGTGATCAGGTGTAGCAGCGTCTCTCTACTGGCCAGGGAGAGGATGACGAATGCTGTTACGATGCCTGCCTCGGTATGGACCTCCTGCCTCTTGTCGTTAGAGAGCAGCATGTGAGTTCAGTTTCCAGAATGAGTTGTAGATGATGAGGTACCTGCAGTCGTTACTGCAGGGTATTTATGGCCTGATCTCTCATTGTCTATTCAATTCTGTGGTTAATTTGAGATGCAAATAATTTTTTTCTCTTAAAGGCTAGCGAATTAGCTGAGGATCTTGTAATTAAGATGCAAGGAATTTTTTCTACTTGCACCAAATTTGGTGTGTTACTCAAGAGTTAGTAAATGAGATGAAGCTCTTGTAATTAAGATGCAAGGAATTTTTTCTACTTGCACCAAATTCGGTGTGTTACTCAAGAGCTAGAGACTCAGGTGAGGATTTTTACTCTTACAAATTTTACTGCTTATCCTAACTTATCATGTTTCCTAACACATTTCCTAATACACTCCTTCTTAACAGCAAAAAGACAAAATTCATGTAGTCTGTGGTTAGGCTATTTCCTCTTAAACATAACTGTCTGTGCTTTTGCTATAGAATTAATTTTAAAGAGCTGCTAAGCATACATGACACTATTGTACAACAACTTTTACCACTGTGTGTGTAAAACTAAAGCACAGTCTTGAAGTATATACTTACAAAAAAAAACCCATTATTGAATTCCAATAAAAATGATGATAAAATAGGGAATAAATTGATCTCATTGTCTCACAAGAATGCATAGCTGTGACTCTAGAAACCATTATAGCTCAGGATATGAATCTCATCCTTTAATGAGCACACAGTAAAAGATGTTTTTTAAAATAGTAATTTATTATTAAATTTAAAACTTGTAATAATGTTCTAAATGGTTTCATGCATAAATTATGAGGTACATATTGTTGGAGTGTTTCTGAAGACGTGTGTCTTGCAAACACAGTATGAATTAATGTGCACAACACAATAACTTTCTCGTGTCATGTTGTTTAAATGTCAAATGCACCATTCCAGCAGCTAGAAGTAACAAGTGTTCTTCATTCCATGAATGACAAAAGCAGAGTTGATTAGGAGGAATGGAAATAAAATTGCTGCTGAGATCTTCATCTTACTCTTCTTAGTATTTTCTTCTTTCCATCTCAATGATGACATCCATTCACCTATTTGTCCCTTATTCTTACTTCATATAATGTGAAGTTACTTTTTGCTTTTCATTACACCAAGGTAAAGAAATAGGCAGCGTGCCAAAATTAGTACTTTACATAATGAAGTTCATTTGATTTAACGTGCCAGTTTATTTGACACAATGAAAAGCTTATTTATTTTTCCTGACCTTCTGTAATCCCTTTAATCTAGTATTAAAACAACATCTGCATTTTGCATCTAACCCCCAAGGACATATTCTGCTTGCTTTTCTAATTTGCACTATGACATTAACTTTCACAGGATAACTTTCTGGAAGAAAGGAAGCAGAATGCAGCCTTTCATTTTTACGTTTCTGTTGATTTTTAGTGTAAAACTAAATCAACTAGATCTTAGAAATGATTTTTATTTCGTTGAATTCAAACAGCAAGATCTCAATTTTTACTAGAAATGGTCAGAATACTCTTTAAAAGACATTTACTTTAATCTAAAATAAAACTTATTTTCCACTAGAGGCCATATGGTCAACCTAACATTGAGTTTTTCATTAGACTTTGCATCTTCAGCCTAAATTGAATCTTTGGTGAGTGAAACCTCGGAAGATGATGCAATCTGTTTGAATAAAATATATTTATTTTACATATAGATAAATTTAGGATTGGGATTGATAGTACAAAAGGTTTCTTCCTTCCTAAATAACATTTTTTTCTCTGAAGTAGGTTCAGCCTAACTAAGGTTAATTTCAAAAGCAGATACTACCGGCTGTAGCTGAAAATTGTGCTTGTAGTAGAGGAAAATCTTAGCACAACCAAATCTTTTGAATTTATTTTAAAATTAATTAAAATGAACAAGAACAGTTAAGGAGGAAAATCCTTAACTCCCCATCATTCTTGGACGTAATCTCACTAAGGGTACGTCTAGACTACATGCCTCTGGCGACAGAGGCATGTAGATTAGACTACCCGGCATTGGAAAATGAAGCAGCGATTTAAATAATAGCCGCTTCATTTAAATTTACATGGCTGCCGCGCTGAGCCGATCAGATGTTTGTTGGCTCAGCGCAGTAGTCTGGACGTTCCGTGGTCGACATCAAAGGCATTTGTTGACCTCCCAGGTATGCTTCCTGGGATGAGGCATACCTGGGAGGTCGACAAATGCCTTTGATGTCGACCGCGTAGCGTCCAGACTACCGCGCTGAGCTGACAAACAGCTGGTCGGCTCAGCGCGGCAGCCATGTAAATTTAAATGAAGCGGTGATTATTTAAATTGCTGCTTCATTTTCTATGCCGGGTAGTCTAATCTACATGCCTCTGTCGCCAGAGGCATGTAGTCTAGACGAACCCTAAGTTCCTTTGGTCACTAATTTCTGGTCTGTGTGTCATATCAGCCTGACTTGGAGTCTTTACCCAATGATACTGCTTTTTTAATTTTTAGATCATTTTATTAAAATATATTCAATCATCAGACTAATATTGATAATAGTGTCTAATTTCCAAAGTAAGACCGCTTACTGGCACATGAGAGAATGACAGCTAATATAGTTCTGTACCAAGTATTCAGGGCTCAACTCTTATAGGCCTTACACAGGCTAAACTCTCAGTCTAGGTCTACACTAGAGGATAAGTTTGATTTAATATATGCAGCTCCAACTACATTTAATTATGTATCTGGAATTGAAGTATCTTAAATTGCATTTTGGCACCGTCCACAAAGTGGGAGGTCGATAGGAGCACACTCTCCCTGCAAATTCCTTTACTCCTTGTAGGAGCAGGAGTACAAGGGCCAGTAGGAGCATCCTGTCAGTTCGAATTAGCGTGTCTTCACTAGACCTGCTAATTTGAACCCCAGAAGATTGACTGAGGCAGCTTCGATCTTCTCTGTAGTGTATATAAGCCTTCATTCAAGTCAGTGATGTGTACTATACAATGAGGCCAGAGTAAGGCATGCAGGATACAGGATCAGGTCACAGGTCGCTTAAGCATGCCAAAATGGTGGGTGCTACCTCTACTTCCTTTGTTAGGATAGATTCCCCTTTTCTGTTCAAGCTGTTCATGTTAAAATAGTGAAAAAGTAATTATATTTGTTGCAGAATTTGAGTGATATTTGTACATGAACACTGTTTAAAGTATTATAACTTCAAGTAATAAACTATAATATGTAATTTCTAAGATGCTAGGTAAAACCTAGATAGTGTCTATATTACCCTTCATAAGGGGAATATATTGTCATGTTTTCTGCTAGATTGTGTCTTGTTAGGAAAAATGTCCTGTTTCTGAATTCTCTCATGAAATATTCTGCATTGGTTGTACAATTGGGTCTTCACATGTCACACTTTGTGATAAATGACTATTGCCACCTGTGATCTTTCTGAATTGCACTTGCCATCTCTTAACACTGCTCATCTCATGATTTAATTTAGATTTTAAAATAAAATGTTATTGAAGAAATTGCACTAGGATGATGGTGTCTGGGGCAATTGAATAGAGAAACAAGGTTCCTCCCAGTGATCCTGTAGTCAGGTGGTTAAACTTCACATGCAAATGCTGAGTCAAGCAAGCAGTTGGGTTCTGTTAGCACCAGCCAGCTATAAAATAAGTGCAACTCTTTCTTTGGCAGAGGGAGCTAGGATTTCTGTCAAAAAATCTGCTAAGACAAAGCGTAGCAATAGCCAAGCTTGGAGAGGAAGTTTAGGCTGATGATAAATTAATAAATCCAAATCTCATGAAAGGGTAAATTTGAACTTCATAATATATTTTCATTCTGTTCATAGAAGGGTGTTTACACTGATAAATTTCGGCTTATATACACTACAGAGCTATGTCATGTTGTTCAGTGTTTCACATTACAGCAAACAACTCTGCTTTGTAATTAAGAAGAAAAACAAAAATAAAACCCTACACATTTCAAATGGAAAAAATAATTGGCACTGGAATTTTTAAAAAATTAGGAATGAAGAAGACCATTATCTATTAAGATATAAATTCTAAGAGCAAGAGAATTCCTAGAGCAAGATCTCCTGAATAACTTTATCAGACAGCAACTTACCTCATTTGGGCAGACGCACACTTTTTTTTTCTAACTGCTTTCAATTCTAACTACTTCCTTCTTTTTAAAGATCATACCCTGTAGGTGATTTAACTGGGTGATCAAAATTTTCCCTTTTGGCCTTGAAATTTGAAGAATATTTATTATTTAATTATGTGTCAATAGTACATAGAAATTTCAACTTTTGCTAGTCACTGTTACAAACAAAGTAAGAGACAGTGCCTTCTTGAAAGAGCTTACAATCCAAATACATAATACAAAGTGTGGGAATTAAACAAATGGAGAAATGATGCACAGAGAAATTAAGTTGCTTGGCAAGGTGACATAGGAACTCTATAGTAGGACTGAGAATTGAACTAAGATCTGCTGAGTAATAGCCCAGTATCTGAGGAACAAGATTATCTTTATTCTGTATTTATATAGCATATGCTCGATTATGTGCTTTTCAGGAAAGTAGGGAAAAAAGCTTGCTTCATCAAATCAATACAGCAGTTCAAGGTGTGACTTCAGCTTGGGTAGGCATACCTTTGCTTGCTTTCATCTAGTGAGCATTTCTAAAAATAGCATTGACAACATGTGGCATGGACCTTGGCGTGGTTTGTACAAGCCCTCTGAGAACCGAGCACATTCTCATGTTGTTAACTCATGCAGGGGTTGATGCTGCAATACCATCACTATTATTGTTAGTGACGTAGCAAGATTAAAGACAGCACAGGTATTCCTTGCCTACCTCCAATTTAGAGCATCAACATACCCAAACAAGTTATTAATTAAATCCTTCATCCTTTTTGCTTTTCCATATGGGTGCGAACCTGTGTCTGTGTAGTTCCTCATTGAAGTCAGTGGCACTCTGCATGGGTGCATATGTAGGACAGGTCCTGATCTTGCAAGCAAAGCAAATCAGGAATCATTGAAATATATCATTGAATTAAATTAAACTCTGAAAGAAAATAATTACATCATTGATTTTTAAAGCAGAATTTCTCATTGACTCTGAATTCTGCTAAAATCAACACATTTGGGCTTTATAATATTAACTGTACAGGCAGTCCCCGGGTTACGTACAAGATAGGGACTGTAGGTTTGTTCTTAAGTTGAATCTGTATGTAAGTCGGAACTGGCGTCCAGATTCAGCCGCTGCTGAAACTGACCGCCAGTTCTGACTTACATACAGATTCAACTTAAGAACCCCAAGTCAGCTGCTGCTGAAGCTGATCAGCCGCTGATTCCAGGAAGCCCGGGGCAGAGCAACTGTTCTTCGGGCTTCCTGTAGTCAGCGCTGGTCAGTTTCAGCAATGGCTGACTTGGGGACGTCTGGGGCAGAGCAGTTGGGGTGCTGCTGGGTTGCTCCAGTAGCACTGCTCCTCGGCGCTACTGGACCAACCCAGCAGCACCCCAGCTGCTCTGCCCCAGGAGTCCTGATTCAGCCGCTGCTGAAACTGACCAGCAGCGGCTGAATCAGGACGCCTGGGGCAGAGCAGTTGGGGTGCTGCCGGGTTGGTCCAGTAGTGCCCAGAGCGGCGCTGTGGGACCAACCGGCAGCGCCCCAGCTGCTCTGCCCCAGGGTCCACAACAAAAGCCTGGTCTGCTGGGGGGGGCACACTAGCTGCGCCCCCCCCCAGCAGACCAGGGACACAGGGAGCAAAGCGGGAGAGGGGGGGAGGGTGCCTCGCCTCTGAGGCTTTGCTCTGGCGCTGGACCGCTTTGCTCCCGGTGCCCCTGGTTTGCTGGAGACAGTCCCCAGCAGTCCAGGGGCACCGGGAGCAAACCCGCAGCCGCAGCGACACCGCGAGCAAACCCGCAGCAGCAAAGCCTCAGAAGTGCGGGAACCCACTGCTGCTGCGGGTTCGCTCGCGGTGTCCCTGGTCTGCTGGAGACGGTCCTCAGCAGACCAGGGGCACCGGGAGCAGCTTTTCTCGCCCCGGAGCTCGAGGTGGCTGACCGCTGCCTGTGAGCTCCGGGGCGAGAAAACCCCGTTCGTAAGTGCGGATCCGACATAAGTCGGATCCGCGTAAGTCAGGGACTGCCTGTACTTGTTACAAGTGTGGATCATTTTCAGTATCAGTTTAACGGATGAGTTTACTACTTTACATTGTATGATTAAACATAAGTTGTCAGCACATTTTTATTATATTACATAAATGTGACCAGCAAATGTTCAGAGTGATGACCTTGATATGTGCCTATAGCTAACTAATTGAAGTAAAAATGGGATTGTAGCTGAAATTAAATTAGCACTCACATAGAAGAGAAGCCTCAGTGAGGCTTCTCAATCCTTGAGATGCTAAGAAAGGATACACAGGATTTAGCTAGTTAGTACCCAGCCACTTTAATATGAGAGATTCTCCATCTAGAAATATTGTTATAGTATTATGTAAATGGTTTGGGTCCCAGAGGAAAGTGAATATCAAAGTCACAGCCCAATAGCAATTTTGTGTGTATGCAATGATTTCTAATAGCCTAGACTTACTTCAGAGATGCAGAATTCAAGCAGAGGGAATGACAGACTGAGTGATGGCAAATTAATCATGTTACTGCTTGTAACAGCTTGGGAAAATAGCAAGGATGTTTGAAGGAGAGATTAGTTGCAAGAATTACAGGTTATCTGCTTTTCATTTAATAGAATCTATATAGCTAACTGAAGGATAGTTATGCAAGTTACATGTAGTAAAGAGTCAGTGGCATGTTCTACTCTGAAGATGATTAGTAAAAATGTCTGGTTCCAGCTGCTGAAAGTTCAAAGGAATGAATTCTTGAGTAAACCTGTATTGTTTTTGGTGTTACCGAGACATGAGTTGAAGTTTTGTATAATGTTCAATATAAGATTTATTGAGTCTTCTGATTTATAATCAGGCATGTCAAACTTAAGCAGTAGCTCAAACCATTTGAATTTTATAATGCAATAGCTTTTGAGTGATTGCTCATGAGGCTCAGTATGCACACTCATTGGAAGGTTTTTCCCTTAGCAGTATCCATCAAGTTAACTGTGTGGCCCCCTAGAATTGCTAGTCAGAGGCTCAGGGCTCCCTGCATGGAGCTGACTGACTGGGAGGGGCTGATTAATCAACTGTGAAGCTGTGATGCCCCACAGCTTAGAGGGAAAACTGATCACAATCCTCTTTGGACCAAGGTCAGGGCCGTCAAAGTAAACTTCAGAAATGCGCCTAGGGATGGAGCATCAGCCAAAATCCTGTATCTTTGTCCTCAGTTTGGGAACCATCCCTCTTCTACTGGGCCTCGGTCCAGATCTCCAAAGATCACTGGGTCCTGAGCATGGTAGAGGTGGGATATTCTATTCAGTTCTCTGCCTACCAACCCTCCCTCCCCCACCTTCCCTCTCCCTCTTCAATGACCCTTCTCTTGAGCACCTTGTTGATTAGGAGGCACTGGGGGCAATAGAGGAGGTTCCTCAGTAGTTCAGGGACAGGGCTTTTGGCTTCCGATATTTCCTTATCCCCAAGGCCAAAGGTGGGCTGAGGCCCATTCTGGACCTTCAAAACCTCAATGTGTTCATAAGAAAGTTCAAGTTTTGTATGGTCTTCCTGGTTGCCATTGTACCCTTCCTAGATATGCCACCCTCCACTTGAATGATGTATACTTCCATATCTCAAATATCCCAGCACACAGGAGGTTTGTTGTCAACAGTCCACTGCTATGAATTCACTGTGCTATTGTTTGGCCTCTCCATGGCCCCACACCTCTTCACAAAGTGCTTGGCAGTTGTGACAACCTCTCTGCTCATATGTCAGGTACAAGTTTTCTTGTATCTGGATTGGCTCATCAAGGACCAATCACAGGAACAAGTTCTCAACTATGTGGCACTGACGTGAGCCACATTCACCAAACTGGGATTCATTCTGAATGTACCCAAGTCCATGTTGATCCTTATGCAAAAGATACTTCATTGTGGCTCTCCTGGACTCTGTGCCTGTAAAAGCATACATGCCTGAGTCCTATTTTCACATTATCAGAAATCTTATCATTAGGCTCCAGAAGTTCACCACCTCAGCAAGGAATGGCATGAGGCTTCTCGGGTGCATGGAAGTCTGCACATTTATTGTGCAGCATGCTGGGATGTGCCTTTGCCCCCTTCAGGCTTGGTTCATCATGGTGTACAAGCCCCACAGAGACCCACAAGACAGTTGGGTCACACTTCCCACCTCAGTTCTTGGATCTTTCATGTGCTCTAGAAGCTTGTATGTGCATGTTTGTTTATATGGAGGAAGAAAGTCTCATTCCCCTCTCACAGAGCCAGAAAAGGAGTTGTACGGATGGGATTTTATACTTATACCCGTGGGCAAGTTGAAAGGCTAGAAAGAACTTCTTTGCACACTTCTGGTCTGAGGGATTTTTGAGACATTGTATAAAGATGTGGGCAGCCCCTGTGTGGCCCATCTTGGCTCTGGTGTTATGCCCCCACCTTAATTTTCTCTGAATGGGTAGCAGTAGCTATGTTTTAAGAACTCAATACACATGAACACAAATAGCATGGCCTGTTTTGAATAAGGCTTCAGGACAGTGGGGATGTAAAATCCCTGTTAATCAATTAACCAGTTAAACCGTAAGTTTAACAAGTTAACTGGGTTCCTGCTCCCATTAGGGTTGCCACGTGTCTGGTTTTGAACCAGAGAGTCCAGTATTTAAGCTTTCTGTTCAGGAAACAAATTGAGTACAGGCAGTCCCCAGGTTACGTACAAGATAGGGACTGTAGGTTTGTTCTTAAGTTGAATTTGTACATAAGTCGGAACTGGCGTCCAGATTCAGCCGCTGCTGAAACTGACCAGCGGCTGACTACAGGAAGCCCGACGCAGAGTTTCTCTGCCCCGGGCTTCCTGGAATCAGCCGCTGATCAGTTTCAACAGCTGCTGAATCTGGACGCCTGGGACAGAGCAGCTGGGGTGCTGCCGGGTTGGTCCAGTAGTGCCGAGGAGTGCCCCAGCTGCTCTACCACAGGCGTCGGCAAGAAAAGCCTGGTATGCTAGGGTGGGGGGGCCGCACTAGCTGCGCCCCCCCCCCCCAGCAGACCAGGGAGACGCAGGCGGCGGGACCACCGAGACGCGCCGCGGTCCCGCCGCCTGCATCCTCTGCGGCTTTGCTCCGCGCCTCCCTGGTCTGCTGCCCCCCCCCAGTAGACCAGGCAGACGCAGAGCAGCTTTTCTCGCCCCGGAGGACGCGGGCAGCGGGACCGCGGCGTGTCTGGGCCGTCGTGCCGCCCGCGTCCTCCGGGGCGAGAAAAGCCCCGTTCGTAAGTACGGATCCAACATAAGTCGGATCCGCGTAACCCGGGGACTGCCTGTAAATATAAATGAGAAAATATAAATGTCTGGGATTTTCTAAATAAGATGTAATGTAGATTGTGATGTAATGTCAAGTGTGTCTGGTATTTTTGTTGAAACCATCAGCAACCCTAGCTCCCATCCCTGCCCTTCCCTCTGCATATGGCACTGCAGCTGCTGGCATCCATCCATCTCCTTCTCTCTCCCTCCCCCTCCCGCCTTGGGGCTGCTGGCTGTTACCGCCCCCCCTCCCCCAGCGCAAGGGAGGGTATTCTGTTCCTGGCTCCCCTGCATGCGGGGTGGCCAGCTTCTGCTCCCAGCCACTGTGGGGCTGAAGCAGCGGGCTCGGTTACCTGTTCACATCCCTATAGTACAGGAGCAGTTACAACAGTCATAATATTCTCCCTCTGGAGCCTAGTTCAGAGCTCCCAGGCTTCAAGTCCATTAAACAAGCTCCGTGAGTATAATTTAGGCTGGTCCTCTGGAGCCAGAGTAAAACTACCATGTATTGCAGTCTGCATGCTTTCTGCTTTCCTCTTTTGCTAGCTTTCTTCTCCTGTTATAAAGGTCAGGCCCGGGGTGAGGCAGAATCTCCTTGATTATTCCCCAGGCTGTGTGAATTGTAGATTCTAGCCTATCCCTTAAAGGGGGTAGTATTCTCCTTCACACACTAGATCTGTGTAATCATCTTGTAGTATGCATCTATATTTGTTGTCCTCAAACTGTGTCTGAGCCAGCCAGTTTGACACTAGGTGATGTTCTGGAAATGAAGACACCCATTATGTGATGGCTCTGGATATGCCATGACCCTCTTCAGAACCTTAACCTTGAGCACCAGCTCTCTGCTCCCAGGTGAATTTTACATGTGTGTGTGCGCGCGTGCGTGAGCGTATATGTAGTATCAAGAGATAATACTTGAGAACACACGAGGACTACAAAAGATATCTTTTAACATGTCTGTCCCTACTTCCAGAAATTAAATGGCATAAACAAATATATATGACCATAATGGAAACTATAGACATGAATTATTGATCCTATTATGAAGACATTATTCTGAAACTGTCTAATGATGGGCTGGATTTTTTTTTGAGAAAATGTGGTTATTTCAATCAGCAGAATCAATTAACAATTAACATTTGATGAAGAAATCCATCTGTTAATGTATCATTAAAATCTTGTTTAAATTACTCATATTTTTAAAATAACTTGGATTTCTGAGCTGAGTAAAGCAATGAATTCTTCATTATTATCTGCAATAAATGAAAATGCCGCACTGGAACTACTCATTCACATCTTGTAGAATGAAGTGAGGAATGGTGAAATCACTAGAGATGTTGCTCAGTATGCTGTAGTACTTCCATGAAATTCATGTTCTGCTTTTTTAATCAGTCATTTTATTCTCTGTGTGAGATTATGGCAATGTTTATATGTTATGTTTGCATAGGAGAATGTCAGAGGGTATGTCTACACTACCCTCCTAGTTCGAACTAGGAGGGTAATGTAGGCATACCGCACTTGCAAATGAAGCCCGGGATTTGAATTTCCCGGGCTTCATTTGCATAAGCGGGGAGCCGCCATTTTTAAAACCCCGCTGGTTCGAACCCCGTGCAGCGCGGCTACACGGGGCTCGAACGAGGTGTACCGGTAGTTCGGAATAGGAATCCTAGTTCGAACTACCTAGTTCAAGCCCTGTGTAGCCGCGCTGCACTGGGTTCGAACCAGCGGGGTTTTAAAAATGGCGGCTCCCCGCTTCTGCAAATGAAGCCCGGGAAATTCAAATCCCGGGCTTCATTTGCAAGTGCGGTATGCCTACATTACCCCGCTAGTTCGAACTAGCGGGGTAGTGTAGACATACCCAGAGAAAATACTTCATGTTAATTCTGTTGCAGTGTTTCTGTGAAATGTTTGGAAAGGTCTGAGGAAACTACAATTTTTCTCTCTCTGCATGACCTGAGGCTCTGTAGAAATTCTCCACTCTTTTATGCAATTAGATTGTTAAACTTCAACCTACAGGGATAATTTTCCTCTCAGAGTTGGTCTCTGTACTTGTTTTGATTAAGATCATTGGCATTTGATTAAGATCATTTTAGCTTGACTATTACATATAGTATTAAAGAAGACATTTCTGGATACCAAGGATCATAATTTAACCAGCCAGAATTTGGTGGAGTCTACAGATTTGGTGGACTCTACAGATTTACTAGACTAGAGCATGAGCTTTGTGTTAATGAGGCTAAACCAGTCAGGGTAGATGTGGCTCACTTATAGCAGTTGATGGGGTGTGAGAATACCAAGAGAGGAAAAATTGCTTTTATAGTGAGATTACCCATCTAAATCCTTATTCAGTCCCAGTTTGATTGTATTAAATTTACAAATCAACTGCAGTTCTGCTGTTTCTCTTTGTAATCTGGTTTTGAAGGGTGTGTTTGTTTTTTGTAGAAGGATGGCTACTTTTAAATCCATTACTGAGTGTCCAGGGAGGTTCAAATGTTCTCCTACTGGTTTATGTATATTTCCTTTCTTGATGTCTGATTGGTGTCCATTTATCCTCTGTGTCAGAGATTGGCTGGTTTGGCCAATATACATTGCAGAGGGGCATTGCTGGCACTAATGGCACATATCTTGTTAGTATATGTACAGGTGGATAAGCCTCTTGGATGATGTGACTTATATGTGTAAGCGGGGGAATGGTCCCGCTCTTGTGGGGAACTTTCCTGGCTTCTATACACCCCGGTGAAATGAACCAGCGAAAGGATCTGAGTCCCCGCTCCCACTTCCTTTACCCCACGGCTCCCTGATCCTGAGGGCTCCCCCTCCACTCTCCTGAGTAGCAGAGCCCTTGAAACCCCAACAAGGCTGGGCCCAGGTTTCCTGGGGCTTAATCCCTGACCTTGTAGTCACTAGGGGTAGGAGTTAGGGTGTCCCCACTCCGAGGTGCTCTCTTTACTGCAGCCTTCTTGGCCCAGTGATCACTTCATAAGGTTCAAAGCAAATACAATTTATTAAACATCAACTGATTAAAGAGAATAGAATAAGAAACAATGAGAATGGTTAAATGAGAACACACAGCCCTGCTCTGTAGCACAGGCACATCAACACAGCAGTCTGCAGAGTGTAAGGACAGTTCACAGTCTCTTCCTTAGAAGCCCTGGATGTGCTGCAAGGGGCTGCAGGCTGGACACGCTTGCACTGGCAGTGACCACACAGCCTCAGTCTCTAAGTGGCCAGACCCCTCTCCCAGTCCAGAGCCTTTCCCCACACTTTGCAGGTCCCAGTAGCTCACCACATCCAGCTGCAGGCTGTGCTGCTTGGCCAGTTCCAGCTCTTTGTGTTGCTTCTCTGTTCCTTTTGGCTTTCTGAGCACTGCCAGTCTGCTGCTCAACACAGGGTCTGCACTGCTTGGCCTGTCTGTGTCTGGTTCTGTCGCTGCAGGACTTCTTCTTGTACTCCTCTTTCAGATCTCTGTCTTTGCAGGACCTCTCCTGCACACAGCTCGCTCTGCTCTTTCAGCTCCCTGTTTGCTCAGAGAGAGAGCCAGAACAATCCCCACTTACAACCTGTCAGTCAGGCTGAGCTGGAGTGTTGACTGCTTTCCATTGTCTCTGGGGTCTGTCAGTCTCATGAACCCTTCCCCTTCTGAAGCTGGTAAACCAAAAACTCCCACAGAGTTTTAGTAAGGGGTAACAGTCCCCTTACATATGGTTAGGTCCTGTGGTGGTGTCACTTGTATAGATGTGTGGACAGAATTGGCATTGAGGTTTATTGCACTAATAGGTTTCTGGGTTAGTGTTTCTGTGGTATGGTGTATGGCTACTGGTCAGTGGGCAAAGACTGGCCTGTCTCCTAATGTCTGTGAGCGAGAGAGATTATGTTCCAGGACAGGTTGTAGATTGTCAATGATGTACTGGAAGGGTTTTAGCTGCGGTCGATAGGTGATAACCAGCGGTGTTCTATTATTTTCTTGGTTGGGCCTGTTGTGTAGTAAGTGACTTCTGGGAACTTGTCTGGCTCTGTCAATCTGTATCTTCATTTCCCCAGATCGGTATTTAATTATTAAGAATGCTTGATAAATATCTTGTATGTGTATGTCTCGGAGGGATTGAAGCAGCTATGGTTGTATCTTAGCGCTTGGCTGTAGACAATGGATGGCATGATGTGTCCTGGATGGAAGCTAGAGGCATGTAGGTAAGAATAGCGATTAGTAGGCTTCTGGTATAAGGTGGTGTTTGTGTGACCATCAAATGATTTATTTGTACTGCGGTGTCCAGGGAGTGGATCTCTTGTGTGCATTATTCCAGGCTATGGTTGATGGTAGGAGGGAATTGTTGAAATCCCGGTGGAATTCTTCAAGTCAGCAAAATGCTTGTATAATTGTCTTATATTTCTGATTGATTCAATAACTGCATATCCACTTTAATATTAGGATGTAAATCAGACTCTCTCTATTTGCATGTAAAAGTACATCAGGAGAGCCATAAGGATACATTTAGGTCAATGGCATGCCTTTTAGTGATGTGTATTAGCTTCATATTTTAGACTGACCTCATGGGTGTTATGATGCATTGTTTAAATTAATAAAAAGCTTTGTATCAAATAGTTATTAATATGGATATATTTGATTATTTTAGATTCACCAGTGTTTGACACAATACAAAAAACACTTCACTGCTTGAAGGAAAAGAATTTTTGTTTCCTTTGTTGTGTTTTGATATGATCCTTTTATAGGTGGTTTTAATTGCAAAAGTAAAATTAACATTCCGTTTTTATGGAAGTGCATATGATTTGCAACAATTTTGTGTAAAAGGATTGTCGCTAATAGTGATCTGTTGTGTAATCCAAGAATATAGATAAAAATGTATTAATACTTTGCTAAGTCACATAAAGTAAGTTACTCTATAGCTATATTGGATTATTACTTTCCTGTATAAATGCATTGGTTTAAAACAGTAGGGAGTTGTTGGAAAAACAGAGAAAGGCAAAACAAAGGCTCCCAGATAAGAAAATTCTAGCACGTACTTGACAGACTGCATGAAAAGATGTTCAATTTAAGGAGCAAGCCTTATTTTGCCAGTGCTGAGAGATTAAAGGGACTCCGGATGGTTAAAAGTAGGCATATAAAGGGTTAACCAGTTACCTAGTAAGCATAACTTATCAGTTAACCATCGCCCTGCTCACCGGTTAAAGGTGAGGCTTATTGGCTAACTGGTAAAACCTTCAAATCCCTAGTCACCACTACAGGCTATTAGCATCCCAGGTGCTATGTGCTAAACTGAGGCCCAGTCCCTGACACTATGCAGCCTATGATCTTATCTGACAGTGCGATAACCACAGGATTCCATGAGAGGTAAAAAAGAGGACTATGCAGCACTTTAAAGACTAACAAGATGATTTTTTAGGTGATGAGCTTTCGTGGGCCAGACCCACTTCCTCCGATCAAATTCTGGAAAAGAATTGGCATGACCAAAGGAATTGGCATGACCAAAGGAATACAAGGAAAAAAAAGTGAATACAGGCAGTCCCCGGGTTACGTACAAGATAGGGACTGTAGGTTTGTTCTTAAGTTGAATCTGTATGTAAGTCGGAACTGGCGTCAGCTTCCTGTAGTCAGCCGCTGGTCAGTTTCAGCAGCGGCTGACTTGGGGACGTCTGGGGCAGAGCAGCTGGGGTGCTGCTGGGTTGCTCCAGTAGCGCGGCTCCTCGGCGCTACTGGAGCAACCCAGCAGCACCCCAGCTGCTCTGCCCCAGGCATCCTGATTCAGCCGCTGCTGAAACTGACCAGCAGTGGCTGAATCAGGATGCCTGGGGCAGAGCAGCTGGGGTGCTGCCGTGTTGGTTCGGAGCGGCGCTGCGGGACCAACCCGGCAGCCCCCAGCTGCTCTACCCCAGGAGTAGGCAAGAAAAGCCTGGTCTGCTGGCGGGGGGCACTAGCTGCACCCCCCACCCCAGCAGACCAGGGAGACGGGGGTGGCGGGACCGCCCAAGTCCTCCATGGCTTTGCTCCGTCTCCCTGGTCTGCTGACCTGGGAGACGCGGAGCAAAGCCGCGGAGCACGCCCGCAGCGGGACAGCCCAAGCGCGCCGCGGCTGTCCCACTGCGGGCGTGTTCTGAGGCTTTGCTCCCCATCTCCCTGGTCTGCTGGTCGGGAGATGGGGAGCAAAGCCGCGGAGCACGCCCGCAGGGTGACAGCTCAAGCGCGCCCGGGCTGTCCCGCTGCGGGCATGCTCCAAGGCTTTGCTCCCCGTCTCCCTGCAGACCAGGGAGACGGGGAGCAGCTTTTCTTGCCCTGGAGGACGGGGGCGGCGGACTGCGGTGCATCTGGGCGTCCCACCGCTCCCGTCCTCCGGGGCGAGAAAAGCCCCGTTCATAATTGCGGATCCGACATAAGTCGGATCCGCGTAACTCGGGGACTGCCTGTACATTATTTAACTGACAAATCAGAACAGAAGGGGGATGAAGGGGAGGGCTAGTATCTATGAGATGATGATACTAGGGGTGATAATTGGGGAAGCTATCTTTGTAATGAGAGGTGACATCAGGTTTCAGGATTTCTATCAATTAGAGTGGGTCTACAAAGCAACTAGGCATTCATTGCCAGCTGAGTTAGGCTCACAGAGCTGTTTAATTGCAGTGTAGACTCAGGTGGCAGTGTAAGCTCTGGTATCCTCCTACGTCCTGGGTCCTAGAGCCTGCTCTCCATTCTAAACCTGAAAGTCAACACAGCCACTAAATAGCTCTGCAACTTGAACCCCACAAACCCAAGTTTCCTGTCACTGGCAAGCCTGTCTGCTTGCCTCATTTCTGTGTAGACATATTCTTAGGCTGTCTCCACTCGTTGGAGGATCAGTGCTCCTCTGGGGTTCGATTTAGCGGGTCTAGTAACATTTAAATAGCCTGTCACATCAGTGGGGTTGGTGTACTTGCTTCATGAACTGTCATGGTCTCTGTCTTTGTCAGCAAACAAGCTGCTGAGAGAGTTGGAAAAAAAATCAAATCTTTCCAAAGGTTTATTATAAAACATTGAAAGGAATATGCATTTGACCTGTAACAAATAGGAAATACAGACGGAACACTTAACATTTTATCTCTCAAGCAAGAGAACCATAACTAGTGTTGATAAAAAGACAGCTTTATTGAAAACCACTGGCCATGAAAGAGTCGGTTTTTCAGTGGTTTTATCATGTTTGGCCAAAGGATCAAAGCTCCCTCCTGTTGTTTTTAAAAGAAAAACCTGGCCTAAAAACATGAAATTTCTTGCGGGTGTCATCGTACATGCATGTGAAAAGGGATTGATGAAAGTGGGACTATTAATGGCTGGGAAAAAGCATAGAATGAGAACAAAGCACTTCTTAAGAAACCATCTGTGCTTGCTTGGGACCTGTTCAGAGAACACAAGATGAAGGAGGTAAAACATATGGCCAAAAACACGAAAACTACTTTGGCTGTAATACTTGAGGCTTAACTTCAGTTCTACAGCTGCTTGATGTCTGCCTGAACAAACCCTTTAAAGGATTTGCAAAATATGGTCTGACTGGACATGCTCAGGCATGGTGAAGTTGACAAAAGGCAGGAATCTCATGAAGCCTGATATCAGTCTGGTTGCCCCGTGGGTCAAAGATGTGTGGGAGTCCATGCCATTGGAAATGATAGAAAAATCATTTTGGAAATGCTATAACAGCAACGCACTTGATGGGTCAGAAGACGCCATATTTACTGACACAATGGAGACTGATGATAAAGAATCTGAGTCTGAGGATGATATTGCTGACATATATGATGGCATTGTAGTATCAGCTGTGAGTGAAGTTGAGTTTAATTAATTGTTTGGAGAACTGGAGACTGATTTGGACTTTGAAGGATTTTAAGGCTTTTTAAACGAGTGTTTTAGAATGGTATGAGACTTTAAAACATGGACTGTAATTTTGAAATCATGTGAATACATATTCAATTATAACAGTTTTTTTAGATTACATTAAAATAAATCTACTAAGCTTTTATATGTTTCTTGTGACTCCAACTTTTAAAATACAGGTAGTCCCCGGGTTACGTCGGTCCGACTTATGTCGGACCCCTAGTTACGAACCGGGGGGGGGGCCCGCTAGTGCGGGGTGCCTCCCCCACTGTCGCCGCCTCTGGCGGCACAGGGGACGCTTCCCCCCAGCAGACCAGGGAGACGCGGAGCAAGTGCCCCCCCCAGCAGACCAGGGAGACGCGGAGCGGCTTTTCTCGCTGTGGAGGACACGGGCGGCGGGACCGCCGAGACGCGCCGCGGTCCCGCCGCCCGCATCCTCCACGGCAAGAAAATCCGCTCTGCATCTCCCTGGTCTGCTGGGGGGGGGCGGCGCCCCCCCCCCCCCAGCAGACCAGGCTTTTCTCGCTGCGGAGGACGCGGGCGGCGGGACCGCCGAGACGTGCCGCAGTCCCGCCGCCCGCGTCCTCTGCAGCGAGAAAAGCCGCTCCGCATCTCCCTGGTCTGCTGGGGGGGGGGCGTGCAGCTAGTGCGCCCTCCCCCCAGCAGACCAGGATTTTCTCGCTGATGCCTGGGGTAGAGCAGCTGGGGGGCTGCCGGGTTGGTCCCACAGCACCGAGGAGCGGCGCTGCGGGACCAACCCAGCAGCACCCCAGCTGCTCTGCCCCAGGCGTGTCCGATTCAGCCGCTGCTGGTCAGTTTCAACAGCGGCTGAATCTGGACGCCAGTTCCGACTTACATACAAATTCAATTTAAGAACAAACCTACAGTCCCTATCTTGTACGTAACCCGGGGACTGCCTGTACAGCAAGATTGGCAGACTTCAGTTCCCAGCCCATCAGGGTAAGCCGCTGGCGAGTAGGGATGTTTTGTGTACCAACAGTGTCCTCGGGCACAGAGCACCTCAGCTCCCACTGGCTGCAATTCGCTGTTTCCAGCCAATAGGAGCTGTGGGAAACAGCACAGTTCGGGGAGCGTGCTGGCCACCATTTCCTGCCAGTCCAATAGCTGCGAGGGGCTCCATGCCTGCGAACGCTGTTGGTACGTAAAATATCCATGTGCGCCAGCTAGGTTGGGAACTGAAGTTTGCCAACCCCTGATCTACTACGACTATATAGATTCTGCTCTTTGATGCACCGCTTTTTTACCAAAAAAATTTGGCATGTGAACGAGTATATACAGTATGCACACAGTTTTTTATTTTAGACAAATAATCCCTAGAATTACAACTTCCAGAAGATTTAGGTTTTATAAAAGTTTTCTTCAATTTTTAAATAATTTTGCACTATATTGTTTTCAAATTGTGTAATTGAACATTTTGTGGCACATTTTTTTTCATTATTTTTATTTATTTTGTGCTGGATTGTCTGGTCATGATCTCTTAAATTATAGTTGACATTGGATTTATTTATGGTTGAGCCTAAATCAGGTGGGTCATGAAGTTTAGTAGAAGCCATTGTGGGTCATCTTTCTGAGAGAGGGGTTAGTGTCTGTGTTTTTGTTGTTGTTGTGAGCCAGATAAAAATGGATTAAATCAGGGGTCTCCAAACTTTTCTGCCCGAGGGCCGCATTAACTATCAAACAGCAGTTCGGGGGCCGACTACACACTTGAGGTCCAAATAAAAAACAATCAAAACATGGATGTTGTTTTTAATTATTTATTTAATATTATTTTATTCAGTTATTATTTAATAACACATTGATACACTACACATGAACGCCTGTATTAGTGTGAATGGTGAAATTGTTTCCTGGATGCCAAAATAGCAGACATTTCTGGCTTTAGAAATCACTGTTTGAAATTGGGGGTGGTGCTTGTCCTAGTCCTGCGGGAGGGGCTCCAGAACGGGGAAACTGCTGAAACTCATTTCCACCTGCGCAATGTGATGAAAATTGTAAGCAACATAATCCTGGCAATATGTTCAGCCAGAGGCTGTGCCACAGCAACCAGACCGCCTCCTGCAATGGGCACCAGCTCCTCAGCCCCGCCCCCGGAGAAGTAGCCCCTCGCTCCTAGCCCCTGAGAAACCACCGTCGGGTTTCCTCCCCTCCGTCCAGCCTCCCGCGATCCTCTGCCGCCAGGTCTGATCTGGAGCCCGCCTTTGAGACCCCCCTTTTTCGCCTGCCCGGCCAAGCGGCACGCGGAGCCGTCCCTGACCTGGGCTACCTGCTGTCCCGTGCGCGCGCTGGGGCCTCGCGCAGCCGCCTGCGAATCCGTTTCTCCCGCTGACACCAATGCTCGGACTCAAGCTCTCTCCTTCCACCGCCGCAGCCACCCTCCGCCTGATTGGCTCCGGTTGGTGCACGCGGAAGAAGGCGGGGCCAGACAAAAAGGTCTCCACGGGTCGGATGAGAGGGCCTCGCGGGCCGCATCCGGCCCGCGGGCCGTAGTTTGGAGACCCCTGGATTAAATGATTGGCAGAAGAAGTTGCCCTCTACTTGACTTATGCTTTGTTTTTGTTATAGTGAAGCTAATTTACACCATAGGTTTTTGTGTTACACAAAATGAATAGGAAAAATACTTTCACTAATCTTACCCAGTCTAAGTCTTTTCATATAGGGTAGTTCAAAAGGTGCACAATATCTACATAAGAATGGCCATACTGAGTGAGACCAAAGGTCCATCTAGCCCAGTATGCTGTCTATCAACCGTGGCCAATGCCAGATGCCCCAGAGGGAGTGAACAGAACAAGTAATCATCATGTGATCTCTCTCTCCTGTCATCCATTTCCACCCTCTGACAAACAGAGGCTAAGGACACCGTTCCTACCCATCCTGGCTAATAACCATTGATGAAACTAACCTCCATAAATTTTTCTAGTTCTTCCTTGAACCCTGTTAAAGATCTGGTCTTCACAACATCCTGTATCAATGAGTTCCACAGGTTGATTGTGCACTACATGAAGAAAAACATCCTTTTGTTTGTTTTAAACCTGCTACCTACTATTTTTATTTGGTGACCCCTAGTTCTTATGTTATGGGAATAAGTATATAACTTTTCCTTCTTCACTTATTCCACACTAGTCTTGATTTTATAGACCTCTGTCATATCCCCTCTTAATCTCCACTTTTCTAAATTGAAAAGTCCCAGTTTTTCAAATCTCTGTTATCAAAATCATTATATTGAGCGTACACTCATACATGGTGCTATCACTTGATTCCTTCTGTTTTATATTGAGGGGAATGCACATGGTTTTAGTGATAGTATCATGTGTGTGGCAGCCACAGTAATGGAACCTTTCTTAATCTACTTATGCACCTAGTTTTGTTGCTTGTTGGAGTAAGTTACACGCCTCTAATGTATCAGTATATTTGTAAGTGGGATCCTTGCGATGACACAAATGTGTGATGCTTTTTAAAATTTGTGAATCTCAGGAAATTAGTGGCCTTTCAAAAGCTCTCAAGAATGGCATGGTAAGCTTGTTGCAGGATGGTGTACATATGTTATACGTTTTCAAAATATGAGAGGAAGAATTTAAGATAAAGTTCAAAACCAGGCTTACAGTCGCAGTTTTTCTTCAATGTTTTTGTCTTAGCTCAGAGGTTGACATGCGTGGCGGGAGCTCAGCCCTCTCCCAGCAGTGGCTGGAACCTTGTGGTCACTACGCAGCTGCAAGCTGGAGAACCAGCTCTGGCTTTCTGCTGTAAGGGGTGGCAGGGGAGGTATGGGCACATAGGGGCGGAACGGCCTGGCAAGTGGAACAGGTGGCATGACCCCGCACTGGGCTCTGTGTCCCTGGGCGGGCATCTCCCAGGAGCTAAAGGGTTAACACCCTCCCCCCTCACTACAGGCTCTGCTCCCTGCTCTGAGAAGGGGTGGGGCTGGGGCTGCTCTGCAGATCCAGGGAAGCCAGTCACAAGCTGCTGCTGCCTCCGTGGGACTCTGGGGCCCAGGCTGCGCTGTACTGCTCTCCACAGGAAGACCCTTCCCCTGCGCCCCGCTGCACCTGGTCGGGCTGGAACCAGCCCCAAGCCGCCCCGGGCTCTGCCAGCCCCACAACCACAGTCTGCAGGTAAAGGGCATCCCCCAGCAAAGAGCTGGGCTAGCAGTGAAGTGACTCTGCTCTCCCCGCCTCACCCACCCCAGCGCTGCTTCTGGGGGACGGGAGTCCCAGCGCTGCTGTTCTGCCGGTGTGTATGCTGTGGGCACAGGAATATGGGAGTCTGAGGGGGGTGAAGGAGGATCTGGGAGCAGGATGGGAGAGGTTAGGGGTTGCACTGAGAGGCATGGGGCAATGGAGGGGATCAGGCTGGGGGTGGAGGGATCATGGAGCAGAGGGAAGATATGGGGCGTGGGAATACAATTTTACTTTGCAGAAGCTGCACTTTCCTTTACTCCCTGCTTCTTTGCCTCCCTCACCAACTATTTATTTGGCTGCAGTCTCACCCTCTCACCTTTTCTGTGTTACTGCCCCAACCCCCTCTCCCTCCCTCAAACTCCCTCTTGTACCCTCATCCCACACCTTCTCTTGCCTCCAAACTCCTTTCCAGACCCTGACCTCCTCATCCCATCCTGTACCCCACCTTCCACCCTGATCCTGCATCCCTATCCTCACTGGTAGCCCTGTCCCACACATTGAACCCCTCATTTTGTCCCCACTCCACAGCCTAAAGAGGTCCACAAAATCCACTAACTCTGGAAGCCAAGAAAAGTAAATCTGGCCTATGGAAAAGTAAATCAGTTGTCCTTGTCCCTTCATCTCACCCTGTGAGGCTGGAACACCAGAAGAGTGAGGTGTCTCAGTTGGGGACCATATCAGTCTGGGTTGGAGGCTTTTGGAGTGTTTTTTGCTTTTCACTTGTGCGGTCCCTAATTGACTTTCTGTGGGTCAGTTCCCCCCAACCCAAAAAAGGTTCCCCACCCCTACCATAATAAAGAAAACATTGGAACCTTTTGTGTTGGACATAATATTTTACTTTATTTAAAATGAAGTTTTATAAACTAACATGAGAGAGTTAAAATGCTTGGTCTATTTAATAATTTAAACCATTCTCCCTAGCTGCAGCTGGTTCAGAAAATATGGTCACCATACTCAGCCTGCCCCGTCCCTTCCTCCCTCCAGCATGCAAATCCGTAAATAGAGGCGAATAAGTTAAATCTTGGCACACCACAAGTTCATGTTTTGCTATTTACTTTCTGCAGTTGAAAGGACCACAGCAATACATGTTTTAAAGTGTTGTTATACACACATACAAATAAAGATGTTTCAAAAATAGTTTGTTAATGAAATAGGTTCTAATCTGAGGCTTATTTTGGCTGTCATTCTCATTGGTGCTGAGAGAGAATAAATCTGTTCTTAAGGTTAACTTAGTTTTCTGAATGGATCTGGATTAGTTCCAGTTTATGGTTTTCCTTTCTAAGTCAAATCTACCCTGGATTTATAATGATTGAAAACGAGTATGTAAAGGCTGTTTTGTTTGGGTTTCTGAAATGTGGTGATGAGTTCAGTACATTTCCTATTAAGAAAATCACAATTGACATTTTTGTTGGCAGCCTTAGCAGAAGTATCAAGTATTGAATAAACATGAGGGCTACTTGAGACCTACTTGAGGTTACTAGAAAGAATATATAGAGCCTCTGAGGAGAGTTTTGAAATGGGTTGAACCTTATGAAGAAAATAGAATTTGGTTGCTGCTATTGAGTATGTTTGTTCAATTTTTAAAAATATATCTCTAGATGCTTGTTCAGTGTTTTGCATGCATATCCCATAAATTACATATTATGACTTAACAAGAGAAAAAAGATCACAGAGAAAATATCCCCTTCAAACTACATTTTCCTCAACAGACTTAACAAAAGGGAGGAAATACCCTGTTTTGTGGATAATGCCCTATGTTGCTGTATGACATCTTTAATAATCACTGCATTCATGGGAACAAGAGTTGATAAAAATCTATACAAGCTGAATTTTCACTACATTGATTCAACACTAAAGTCTCAGGGAAAAAATTAAAAGAGAGGGTACTATTCCCACTGAGGGGGCATGGCTCAGCAAAGAAGTATTGTGCTAGGCTGAGGGGCAATTGGTAATCTTTGTTTTAAAAAAAACTGATGCTAGTGTTTTAGTAGAAGGTTGGCCTAGACTGCAGTAGTGTGAAGAGGTTATGACCATGTTTGTTGGGGCGATACTATAGGAACAGCTTCCTCTCCTGACTCTCTATCCCAGTGGTCTCCAACCTTTTTACACCCAAGATCACTTTTTAAATGTCAGGACAAGCCCAGATCTACCCTATCCCTTCCCCAAGACCCCACTCCTTCTTTGAGGCCCCACCCTCTCTGTTCCTCTTCACTCCATCACTTGCTATCCCCAGCCCTTATACACTCTCAGGGTACAGCTACACTGCTGCTTTTTTTCAATCCTTCTGTTGGAAGAAATGTTTCCAACATTTGGCCCGTCTAGACTGGGCTAAGCGTTGGAAAACCCCCTTCTTTTGGAAGTCCCCTCATTCACATGGAACGAGGAATACAGGGGTTGCCAAAAGAGCGTGTTTGCTGGAAAAACTCCTGCAGTCTAGCCTCACTGGGTTGAGACAGGAGGTATGGGCTCTGGGGTGGGAATAAGGGATTTGGGTGTGGGAAAGGGTGAGAGGTGCAAGCTCTGGGAGGGAATTTGGATGCAGGAGGATGTGAAAAAGGGGATGCTGGCCCAGGGAGGGGGCTCCAGGTTGGGGAGTGTTGGGCTCAGGTGGAGGGTTGGGGTACTGAGCAAGCCACAGGGTTGTGGCTGTGAGGGTGCAGAAGTTTGGGTTGGGATGTGTGAGGGGCTCAGGGCAGGGAAATTGGGAGTATGATGGGCTCAGGATACAGATTTGCAATGTGTGGATGGTGTAAGAGTGTTGTGGCAGAAAACTAAGGATGTGGGGGTGCAGGAGTTTGGGGGTGTGAGAGGCTCAGGACAGGGGGTTCCATTGTGTGATAGGCTCAGATTTGGGGTTGGGGTGGGGGGTACTGGAGTGTTATGATGCTGTGGCCAGATGAAGGCGTGGCCCCAATTGGAGGGTTGTTGGTCAGGCTTCATTTTTAAATAAAATATGTCAAACACAAAAGGTTTCAGCATTGTCTTTATTTATGAGAGGGGCGAGGACCCTGTTTTGAGTCATGGGTCACTGACCCATAGAAGTGAGAAACAAAAACACAACTCCTCAAGCCTCAGAAATATAGCTCCAACTATGCTGGTGGGGGCAGGAGACAGGATGCTGGGGCAGGGGACAGGGTGCTTGTGAGTGCTGGGACAGGTTGCCAGTGGGTGCTGGGGCAGAGGCCTGGGGCAGAGGACAGGGTGCCGGTGGGTGTTGGGGCAGGGTACTGGTGGGGGGAGGGGAAAGGGACCAGTACCTGGCGTTCCTGCAGCTGCGTGCCAAGGTCCAGGAAGTGCATGAGCTGCTCCCCCATCCCCCAAATAGTGGCGCAGTACCTGAAACGCTGGTCTGTCGCACACCTGATGCCTTCCTTCGCAGGGGAGGAGGGGGAGTCCCAGACCAGACCAGCCCCAACTACTCGGGCAGTGCGTGCTGCGCTCCTCTGTTCCCCACGGCAGCACGTGCTGCCCAAGCAGCTGGAGCATGCTGGGGACTTTATTCCCTTGCTGCCTTCCTGCGTGGCGGGGGTGAGAGGGGGAGTCCTGCACTGCGCCAGCCCCAACCTCTCAGGCATTGTATGCCTTGCTCCTCCACTCCCCACAGCTCTGTGTGCCATCCAAGCAGCCAGAGCCGGTGTAGTCCTGGACCCCCATCCCTTCCCCTGCATCCAGGGAGGCAGCAGGGGAACAAAGTCACCAGTGCATTTTAGATACCTATGGCTGTTGGGGGGGGGGGGGAAGAGCAGCCTGTGTACTTCTGGAACCTGGCTCTCAGCTGTAGAACTCCTCCTCACCCCGCAGGAAGCCTGTGCTACCTCCCTGGAGGTAGCGTCAGTGCGGCGTTCATCTTGGGAGCTGGGGAGAGGAGGGGGGCGAAAGCCTCACGATCAACTGGTTGGGCCTCCAGGATCGACCAGTCGATCATGATCGACGGGTTGGTGACCACGGCTCTATCCCTTCGTTTAAATAAGAACCAAAACTCTTGGGATCAGTTAGGATAAGAATTTGGAACA
Organism: Pelodiscus sinensis; assembly: GCF_052426305.1. Classification (NCBI taxonomy): domain Eukaryota; kingdom Metazoa; phylum Chordata; order Testudines; family Trionychidae; genus Pelodiscus; species Pelodiscus sinensis. The sequence goes on along the minus strand of NC_143056.1, from coordinate 112,209,511 downwards.
GACTGTCACTTTTGAATACACACCAGTTCAGGTTTTTCCTGTTCTCATATTTATATTTCAATATCATAAATGTTTTGTTGTTTTATTTTCAAGCTGTCATTTTGTATGAATAGCCTGATGCTCTCTTTATAGAAATTAGGATGGTTCTCTGTTTAGTTAAAATTTATACCTTCTAGTTTGCATCAGCTCCATTTCTATCTATTTTGCGGGAAGAGGGGCCAAACCCTACAATACCAGATGATTAGGTATTGTGGGAGAAGAAAATAAAATTCATTTTTTTCCTTTCAATAAAAGGAAAATGACAAAGACATCTAGTATGCATTTTTGTCTAATACAGATGTTAATCATTTAACATTTTCAGGTTCTTGCATTATTGAATTTGATTACTGTATAAAATTATTTTATATTTGTGCTTTATGGTTGGCTGGATTTTTGTGGCATTTTGAGTGCTGTGCGGTTAAATACAAATATACAATATTTAAAATATAATGAAAAAATATAAAAAATTCAAAGCTTAGGTAACTGACTTGGTTTATATCTATTCAAATTAGATTAATAGCTTTTAGAAATGAATACATAAAAGCACAGCAGCTGACTCACTTTACCTTTGAAACAGTAATATTTAAAACTTGTTTTCAAATTTTCTTAATCACTTAATAGATTTTTGTGCTGTAGACTTGAACTTTGTATATGGCTTCAGAAAATGTTCACTAGATATACAATTTTGTTATAGCATGTACATTGCATGACAGAATCCAAACTGAGATGACTTTGAAATCAGATATTTTTTTCTATGCTAGTTTGTCTTCAGAAACTATTTTCTTTGCCTAATATTCTTGTGGTAGACAAAAATGAAGTTACTCAATAAAGTACCAGTATTATTAATATACAGTTGTAATTGACACAGGATAGCACAGCCTAACATCTAGATAACAGTACTCTTGAAAAATTGTTATTAAAAATAATATATGCACAGTGTTATTTGCATTTTATCAGATGAAATACAAAATTATATTTTACATGCAAGACTGATAACCTGAATAAATAATGTTGTATCTGATCTTTAAATAAAGAAACTTAAAGATATACATTTCCATTAAATAACGAATAAAGCTCATGGGAAATCCTGCTGCATGTCCCATAAGAGTTTCAGTAAATTAACTTATAAAAATTTTAAAAAATCCCTCATAGGCTTCTCAATTGTTTAATCTGTAGCTGTTGAATCATATTCCTGAGAGCTTCACAGAATTTAGTATATCTGACTGTATCCTTTCTATGTTGGTGTTAACTTGCATTTTAGTAGTACCAAATTTATTTATCACAACAGTAGCTCTCTTCTGCTGAGCTTTGCAATCTGAGTGCTTCAAAATATGAGCTTGGTTAGCACTTAGTGTAGTGGGCAACTTGCAAATTTCACAAATCTGTGAAAAAGTAATTGAAAACATCCTCTAATACATAACAGAAATACGTTTCGTCTTTGGGTAGCAAAAGTAAACTATCAGTAGAAATAATGTTTTAAACTAATTGTTTCTACTATGCTTAGCCTTTAAATCATGTTTTTTATTCCTTTCAGCCATAACCAACAGACTACAACATTTAGACATCCTGTGACAGGACAGATTTCGCCAGAAAACATTGAATTTCTTTTACAAGAAGAGTAAGTAGTTTTAGACATGTTCTAAGACTTTTAAAAGTAACTTCTTACATACTGTATTATAATGACCACATCCATGAGTCAGAATATTCTGTTTTTGCAGATTTCTCTAGTTTTTTTCTTAACAGCTTGTAAATATATATTGTAAATAGCTTTACCATTTAGCATAGTTAACGTTTTAATATAGTATAGTTAGCTTAATTTATCCCCTACTGCTAAAAGAAGATTGAGCCTTCATGGACTGGACTCAATCCTAAGGCCTCTGGACTGCTTAAGATTCCTGGGCAGGCTTGTAAAGGACATTGACATCAAAATCAACAGATCCTTTCTCCCATATGTAAAGACTGGCATCCACCAGCTCCATCTGAGAGTGGCAGACTTAACTCTTTGGCAGTATTGGCCTGCCCTTTTAAGGACTAATTATTCTCAACATTTTGGTACATATTGGAATCATCTGTTCTGACCACCAGATCACCGGCATCTCATGTGCTTTGTCTTGTGCATTGTGATCTGCATTATCCCAAAGAAGTTCAGTTGTTACGATGGTTCATACATTGAAATTAGGTCTTTAACGAAGTTGGTACTTGATCTTTTAATTGCTTTGAAGATTAGGGCCAAGTCTGGAACTGGCATCAGAAGCTGACATAGAGCTGGCGAAGGAACTTGATCATGGATCTCACCTGCACATGGTGGCCTTAACCACAAAAACGTCACATTCAACTTCAAATACAATATGCATCGTGGAAATGACAGTTGAATAGATTGCTGTGGCCAGGTCCATGACAGTAAGGAACAAAGTATCCTAGCAATCTGGAAGTGAAAAATGATATTTTTAGAAACTAATCCAACCTTGTCATCCAAGTTCAGTGAGGAATCAAATAGACCCATGAGGCTTTGCACCACATGACGAGTGGAGGATTCCTTCAATAAAAGTCTGAGACAATGTCTCAGGTTTTCAAATCATTTTCCCTTTTTAACCAGCATAGCTTTTGTCTAGCCTGAATTCAACTTGAACCAACTGCTGTTCATCCAAAAGCTAATTTTCTATAGTGCTTACATTTTAGGAGCCATCAGGCAGGCAGCCTGGCTCACTTCCAGCTGGGTCCTGGGAGCTACCTCCTCTGCGGCTCTGCATTAGCCTTGCAGAGCTACAGCGTGGATAGCTCCTGGACCCGGCCCAAGCCGGGACTTAGCCAGGCTGCCCGCCCTCGTCCCTAAATTACTTTTTCCTGCAGAGCTGCAGTGGAGTAGCTGCTGGTACTGAGCCGGGCTACCTGCCTACTGGCTCTTAAAATATTTTTAATGCAGAGCTGTAGTGAGCATAACTCCCGGGACCTGGAACGAGCCAGGACTACGCTAAAATTACTTTCAATGAAGAGCCACTACGAGTGTAGCTCCCGGGACCCAGCACAAGCTGGGACTAAATGCTTGCAGTGTTAACCCTTATCAATTAATCATGCAGTTGATGACAATTTAGTGTCAACTACACAATTAACAAATTACACACCTCTTAAAATCTCTCCACACACACACACACACACACACACACACACGCTCTGTACTACAACTATCTTTTGTACACCGATTTCATTTTCTGGAGTATTAAGCTTCTTCTAGATTTAAATTAAAATATTTCTCTGAAGCAGAATATCCACATTTTGATGAATTTTCAGCTGAATACCTGTTTGAATCAGAATTTCAGTACAACTCTAATGTGAACCAGTTTCAAAAGCTTACTATTCTGCTCTAAGTATATCCACAAAAAAAAAAAGTTTGTTTTTCACAGTATTCCCAATAAAATCTTAGGAGTAAAACTCTAAAATTACATTTTTTGTGTGGAGTTCATCTTTGAAACTGAGTGTTGGGCTATTGAAGATGGACCTTAAATATATTTAAGATGGAAAGATTATATTTTTAAAGTTCTACTTAAGACAAAAGTACAGGCAATCTAAAAGATTTTACTGGAGGTGAAGACCCTCTTAGTATATTTTTATATATTTGCTATATTTTGAATACTAGTGCAACAGAAAATGAAATATTTAAACACTCCTTTTAAATGTGTGAATTTAAAGTCAGGGTTTAAAAATTACATGTTGTAAAGCAGACTAGATAAAATTGTTTTAAAATAGCTTTTATAGTGAATTAGTGCTAAGAGCAAATACCCATAATTATTTAAATATTTCACTGTTGTTGCACTGATTTCAAAATTATTTTATATGCATTCTAAGAAGATGCTGAATGATTGAAACTGGATCTGTTGTGATCTCCTGAGATTGTTGTTAGATGTTTTTAAAATTTGTTTTTGTATGGGCTAAGTAGAACAGTGGAATGTGAAATGATAATTTGAGGTATGGAATACTTCAGTACGAAATACAAGCTTTTTTGTGTTTTAATTACTCAAGCCTGAGTTTTACTGTTTCTGTTTACTTATATTTTGTGTAACTGTAGTTGATCAAGCCGGTATCCACCCCTAGAGAGAGAACCTTGTGCTTGTTTCATCCATTGCATTTGGTTACTATGGCAGCAAAAAAGGCGACCCCACTCCCCCCCCCCCCCCATCACTTGGAATATAGAAATATAAACTTAGGCTGTTTAATTTTCTATCCAAAAGAGTCAATACGTTAAATTAAATTAAAAGATAGACAGATGAATTTGAAACCACTTTGTTTCGGTAATAGAAGCTTGGTTTTGGCTTTTATTTGTTCAGGGGTTTTCTTTGGGTTAAATCTTTGTGTCTCTTTCATGGAAATGAATCCATCGTCTCATGGACATTAAACATTACAGTTGCTGATAAAAATGCTGCAATGGATTTTGTTATGTAAAAACAAGTTATGCTGGGCAAGAATTTCTTTGTAACCAATTACATGTTGTGGTCTCCATATACATAGGAATGCAGTCTAGGTAGGATGAGGAATGGCATAGTGAGTCGGGAAGTATTGTGCAGATTTAGAACTGCCTGCTTTCACAGGCTTATAATTGATTCACTCAGGTCCTGAATGCCAACTGCAGTGAAGGCAGTTTTCCAAAAATCTGCGACAAGTAAGGTATACTCATTTGGATTAGCTAATCTTTCTCCGAGTGTGTGCCTGTGTGTATACTTGTATGGTGGGAGAACAAGAAACCTTCACCAGTAAGTTGAATTACCTAGCACTGTTTAAGGTACTGCAGCAATTGTCAATTAAGAGTCTTGACTTTGAGTATTATATGTCAAATAGGGTTATATTCTGGATTGAGGTAGTTTTGATGAGCATGTAAATTCAGCCTTGAAGTGCCAGGTAGAAACTGAAATAATTGAGCCTTTCTGTTCTGTTATTCTCATTAGCCCTTGTATAGTTGTAGATAGTTTGGATCAATACACGGGTGGCTCACAAGCCATTATTTTAGCTGGAGATGTATTAATTTGTTTAATAATCAGTTGGCTAGTTTTCCAACAGAGACCTAGAAAAATAGCTCTTAATTATTTAAAGGAATTATTAAGGTGATACAGATGTAGATTAAATACTATACTTTCTCTTTTATTCTCATATTATACTGGATTGTTGTCACATCCTGCTATTTTTTAATAACTAACTGGGAAGTCTGAACAGGTTTATAATCATTGCCATGTAAACTTTTGAAATAAAATGATAAATAATCATTCAAATGCTGAATTTTTCATTTTGTTTAGAGAGATATTATGAGGTAATATAAACATCAAATGTCTCAATTTAGTGAGATGTTAAGGTTTTGCACAGTGAGTCTCTTTGTACAATGCAGGAAGTGCAATTTCTGGTAATTTGATTAAATTGAGTGAAACCACTGATTTTACTCAGATTTATTAAATCAAGCAGATCTATCAAAAGCATTAAAAATGTTTGACAGGTATATAGTGGGTTTTTTGGTCAGGCAAATGTACTTCAAGCTACATTTGCAAAAGGATTTAGGTGCTAAAACCCAACATTTTGATACCACTGAGATCCCCTGATGGCCTCTGCCCCCCACGCGCACACTCAGCTTCTACCTAGCTTTGTAGGCATCTACATTTCTGCTGTTTAATGTTCTCTTGACAGCTAATTTTTTGCTAGTAACTGCTGCCTCCTCCTAGGCACCTGGGAGCTTATCTCCTACCTAAACCCCAGCAGGATCCTCAGATGAGGCATTTCCCCTCCACCTGTATTGCCTGCAGAACCTGATCTGAGAAGCGTTTTCGAAAATACATCTAAACTCATGAGGAGGTAGTTGTAAGATTTCCTGCCCTAAACTTTTAGCTCCTCATAGATGTGGGGAGACCTCATTTCAATTCCACTGAGATGTCTCAGGCTCTCTTGTTGAAGTTTTTCCACTGAAATCTGATTCTCTAACCTACCAGGAATGTGCTCCATATTGGGCTATAATTATTCTCATTATTTTTCTGGCTCAATGCATATTTAATTTATACACAGTAGAACATCTTCAATAGCAGAGATTGAGACCTACACCTCAAAATGTCAGACCCTAGTGATTAAAGCACTCACCTGAAAAAATTGGGAGACCTAGTTTAAATCCATTCTGCATGTTAGGCAGACGGGGGGAGGGGGAATTGAACCTGGGATCTCCCACATAAAAGGGTTGTACTCTAAACTGAGCTAAAAGTTTACAAAGAAGGCACTACCACCACCACTTCCTCTGGCTTTTCTTGCAAAAAATGGCTTAGGTGACTAATTCCAGGTGAAGATTCATGGCTGATAGTCCTCTGGTCTGACCATCACAGGGCAGGGCAAAATATGGCCTGGGGGCCAGATCTGGCCCTCTAAGACACCAGATCCAGCCTGCGGACCACCCTGGTGGGACCCTCAGGTATGCAGCTGCGCAGTTTAAAGTGCAGTCCCTGTGGACTCTCTGTTCTGCAGGGTGGGGGAATCTTTGTGAAAACTGCCTGTCCCCAGCCCAATCCTCAGCTCCTATTGGCCAGAAACAACTGCCAATAGGAACTGAACCCAGCCAATCTCTCAACTCTTATTGACTGCAACAACCAGTCAACAGGAGCTGAGAGATTGCCCTGGGGAATGGGCGCAGCGCAAATCTCTTTTCCCCTCGAAAGGTTTACAGGATCTTTTGAGAGAGGCTTCTATTTTCGAAGGAACCGCGTTTAGACTGCGGTTTTACTTTCAAAATAGCGCTTTTTCGAAAGAGTGCCATGATGCGATTATGCAAATGAAGCGTGGGAAATTCAAATCCCGGCTTCATTTGCAATTTTGAAGTGCCTAATTTACATCCCTCTGTTGAAAGAGGGATGTAGTCTAGACACCCCCCCCCAGATTTTGCACCCTCTCTTAGTATTCCTCTCCCATTCTAGAATCTTTTCTGCTCCCATACCCCCTCCCTGACCCTATACCCCAATCTCCTGACAACCCCCTCCTTTGCCCAAACTCCCTCTCAGACCTCACATCGTCTTCTGCACCATAGTCCCTTACCCCATGTGCTCTTCTGTGCCCAACCTCCATCCTAGACCGCACACCTTCTCCACAGAAAAGTGTGGTCCTTGACCACTTTTCAAAATCTTGGAGTAACCCCATGCCAAAAATTATTGCCCACCCCATGTCTATCACTTGACTAGTGTGAGAGATCATTGAAACTATACTGACAATTTTATTTTATTGTACTACAGACTGAGCTTGTGGTCCCTCTTTCCCCAGATCAAAGCTCATTCCTCTGAGGTAATTTGTTTAGCTAAATTCTTTTCCTGCTGTCAGATATGGATATACTGCAGATATTGATATAAATGTAGTTTGCTTTCTGTCTAAAACAACCTTTATAGAGAGATTAGAAACATGATAATTAACGTGAAGCTGCTGGTACCATGGAAGTGTAGGCCAATTAGTTTTGTTTTCTAAATTTTGAGATTTTGAGAGTAGTCATAATCATTGCAAAACATATGAAAATATAATATTTATGAAGTCATGGTTCTGTACATAAAATTTTTTTTTAAGCCACAAGAAATGACATGTAACCAGGGTAGTGACATTTCAGGCAAGAGTTTAACAGATGTTTATCTTCCTGTCTGGTCATTTTGTATTATGTATCTCACAATATATGCCCATTTGCATAGTGAGACAAGTGTATGATTACAAAATCTTACAAGACAGAAGTATACAGAGAAAAATCACCAGCAGGCAGGCTTCCTGTTTAGGAATAAGGACGTACAATGCTTTGTTCTTGGAGTGTTTGCAGATGTATATTCCACTCAAGTTTATGAACTGCCAACACATTGAAATCAGAGAACTTTGCTTAGCAGTACCCACTGAGGGCACACGGAGGCCTTCTGGCCCTTATAATTCCTTCCCTGTCTGTACCGGGTTATGCTGCCTGAACCTACCTTCCTTTTTTTTTTCACTGCCTATGGCTTAAATGAAAAATTTCAGTGTTCTGTCTCACTTCACATTCCTTTATCACAGTGTTTGTATTTTTTTCCTGTAAACAGTTAGGTTCAGTAATGCCTTTGGATTTAATTTAGCTTAATGTAATTAGCATATTTTTAACCTGAGTTAATTCCTTCCCTGGGTTTTAAACATTGCCCATTGTGTGGGGTTGCTGTCCCTACTAGTGATTCCCCATGCTTTATGTTTGGTATATCTCAGGGAAAGGCACATTACGGAGAGCTGCTCTATGTGTAAGTTGTTTAAGAAGAGACTACAAGTGGTGAGGATCTTGTGTGTAGTGTAGAATCTTATGGAGTAGGCTATGAAGCCTATTTCAGCATTAGGAAATGCCATAGATAGGCCCCACAGAGAACACCTGAGCAGATACAGATGGGGACTTCATGTCTAGACTTGAATTTTTCATCCAGGACAAAGAAGGATTGTTCTCCTTCCTCTAGTCCCCAGGAACAGCTTGTCAACTCTCAGGGCCAGAGCCCAGCAGGGTTGTAGATTCGCGTCAAGACCGAGTTGATTAGGGATAGTTGCTTTTATTAATCTCACTACGTCACTACTATTACAGGCTTAATACTGCCAGATGGTTACACAGCTACGGCAAAGTAATACACCAATAAGCATAGGCAGAGCAATTCATAAAAGTGAGCAACAGACATTTGGAAATGCTTACTTACACCCCTTCAATCTGTGGGAAGTCCCATTACTGTCACATTGTACCAGGCCACAGTGACATGGCTCCAGCTGCGAGAATCCAGAGCACCCTCTGAGGTCTAGGTCCTTGGTGAGACTCACTGGACACGGAACTCCCTACACTAGTTATACTACAGTTGTTTACCGGGTGTGCACATACTGGCCCAATGCTGTTTTCAATGTTCCCACGGGGCTGAGAGCCAAGGTCATGTTATTTATCCTATATTCGGCTCTCAACTAGCAAGCATAGGCCGTTGCGGCTGATGAAGGCTGTCTGATAAAGAACACCTGGTATTTTCGCCAGCAGGGCTCATGGCTGGCCTAGAGGAATACAAATTTAACCCCTGCAGGCCTACATGTGACTTTTTATGTGACACAGCCCTCCTTCCCAACACACACACGAACACAAAACCAACTGGGGCCACTTTAGAGCGTGGTGAGATTCTTATACACCTGCAGGAGGAGTGCAAACCAGCACCATGAGTCTGTCAGTATACAGGATAGAGTCAAGCTGTCAATCCATTCTCTGGTATCAATGCCTAATCAATTAACTCTGCTTTTGACTCAAGTACCAGCCTGAGGGCATCTATTGAGTCCAGTACCAATGAGAGTGGTGTTGGCATTGAAAATCTCCACACCTCCGATGTATGAGGAAGCAGCAATCTTATTGTGCCTTTATATTCCTGACTAACCATTATTTAAGAACATTCATCAGCTCCCAAACACCGGCCTGCATTTTCCTGCAACTACTAAGACACATGGCAGCCATGAGGCTCATGGTGCAACACGCAACACTACATATGCACAGCCTGTATTGCTGGTTTAGCACAGTATATATACACAGCAAGCACAGCCTGTCAAAATGACAGACAATACCACCATGTGTCCTAGATTCTCTATATTGGAGGACAAGTCCAAAAAATGATAGTATGGGCATTCCATTCCCAAAGGAACCTCTATCAATAGTAATCAGCACACATGCCTCATTGATAGACTGGGGTGTCCACATGTCTGTTACACATTAGTCTACTAGAGCTACACATGGTCCACAGTGCCTGTAGACATTTCCTACTTCATATAAAGAACAAATCCATTTGCATCATGACTGACATTTCATGTGTGTTTTAATCTGTCCCTAAGGAGACACCTGTTCACACTTGCTGAAGCCATAAAACTATGAAACTAGTTCATATACCACTAGTACATACACCATAGACATTTTGATCTCCTACCTGCCCAGATGCCAGAACGCAACAGCGCGCACACTCATCAGATACTTCTCTTGAGACCATGGATGGGAGAGGAATGGAAGAGTCTTGCTCTTCATTTTCTGTTGATGGAGCCCTCCCCTCATTGACTTGTCCACATCCCAACAAAAGGCAAACATTCTCAAGAGTAGGACTGGGACCTACTCCATGAAGGATGTCTATCTCATAAAATAGGATGCACAACTCATGAGTGTGTTCCCACCAATTCCACTGATATCATGCATAACAAACAAGATACAACAGGACCAAAGGTTTCCTGATATGACCCAGATAAGCATGGTGCACTTATCTGATGCACATGGTGATACACGTCCCCCAAGCTCTCCCTTGTCATCCAGACCTGCTGTCATAAGAATGGCCATACTGGGTCAGACCAAAGGTCCATCTAGCCCAGTATCCTGTCTCCCGACATTGGCCAGTGCCAGGTGTCCCAGAGGGAATGAACAGAACAGGTAATCATCAAGTCATCCCTTCCCTGTACCTATTCCCAGCCTCTGACAAACAGAGGCTAGAGACTCGTTTCTACCCATGCTGGCTAATAAACATTGTATGAATTCATCTAGTTCTTTTAGAACCCTGTTAAAGTCCTGGTCTTCACAACGTCTTCTGGAAAGGAGTTCTACAGGTTGACTGTGCATTGGATGAAGAAATACTTCTTTTGTTTTTTAAACTTGCGACCTATTAATTTTATTTGGTGACCCTTAAGTTCTTATGTTATGGAAAGAAGTAAATAACTTTTCCTTATTCATTTTCTCCACACCAGTCATGGTTTTATAGACCTCTATCATTTCCCACCCCACTTAGTCTCCTCTTTTCTAAGCTGAAAAGTCCAAGTCTTTTCAATCTCTCTTCAGATGGCAGCCGTCCCTAATCATTTTTGTTGCCCTTTTCTGAACCTTTTCTATGGCTATCTTTTTTTAGATGAGGTGACCACATCTGTACGCAGTATTCAAGATGTGTGCATACCATAGATTAATAGAGTCAGTAAGATAGTCTCTGTCTTATTCTCTATCCCTTTTTTTAATGATTCCTAACATTCTGTTTGTTTTTTTGAATGCTGCTACATATTGAGTGCATGTTTTTAGAGAACTATCCACTATGACTTCTCTCTTGAGTGGTAATAGCTAATTTAGTCCATCATTTTGTATGTATAGTTGGAGTTATGTTTTCCTTTATGCATTTCTTTGCATTTATCAACATTAACATTCATTTACCATTTTGTTGCCCAGTCACCTAGTTTTCTAAGATCCTTTTGAAGTTCTTCACAGTTTGCTTTGGTCTTAACTATCTTAAACAGCTTAGTATCATCTGCAAATTTTGCTACCTCACTGCTTATGCCTCTGTCCACATAATTTATGACTGTGTTGAATAGGATTAATCCTAGTACGGACCCCTGCAGGACACCACTAGTTATCTCTCTCCATTCCGAAAAATGACCATTTATTCGTACTCTTGTTTCCTGTCTTAACCAGTTATCAGTTTATGAGAGGACCTTCTTTCCAACTTACTTTACTTAAGAGCCTTTGATGAGGGACCTTGTCAAAGACTTACTGGAAATCTAAGTACACGCTATCCACTGTGTCCGCCTTGTCTACATGCTTGTTGACGTCCTCAAAGAACTCTAATAGATTGGTAAGGTATGATTTCTTTTTACAGAAATCACACTGACTTTTCCCCAACAAATTATGTTCATTTATGTGTCTGACAATTCTGTTCTTTACTAGAGTTTCAACTAATTTGCCCGGAACTGATGTTAGACCTACTGGCCTGTTATTGCCTGGATTGCTTCTAGAGCCCTTTTTAAATATTGGCGTTACGTTAGCTATCTTCCAGTCCTTTGGTACAGAAGATGATTTAAAGGATATGTTACAAACCACAGTTAGTATTCTGCAATTTCACATTTGAACTCTTGGGAGAATGTCATCTGGTCCTGGTGACTTGTTACAGTTTAGTTGATTACTTTGTTCTAAAACCTCCTGTAATGACACCTCAATCTGGGACAATTCCTCAGATTTGCCACCTAAAAAAAGGGCTGAGATTTCAGAAGCTCCCTGACATCTTCAGACATGAAGATCTATGCAGAGAATTCATTTAGTTTCTCTACCATGACCTTATCGTCCCTGAGTACTCCTTTAGCATCTTGATCGTCTAATGGCCCCACTGGTTGTTTAGTAGGCTTCCTGGTTCTGATGTACTTAAAAACAAGTTTTGCTATTATTTTTGAGTTTTTGGATAGCTGTTCTTCAAAATATTTGTTTGGTCTTCCTTATGGAGTTTAATAGAGTTCATGCTATTTTCCTCACTAGGATTTAACTTCCACTTTTTAAACGTTGCCTTTTCATTTTTCACAGCTTCTTTTGTTTGGTGATTAAGCCATGGTGGTATGTTTTTGGTTCTCTTACTGTGTTTTTAATTTAGGGTATGCTCTTCACCTGAATCCAGAGAAACTCCACCTTCAAATGTGACAGTCAATCCTTGGTTACATTATGACGAACTAGTCTGCTTGGTACAAGTTAAACATGTTATTAAACAGCAGGAAGTTTACCGTGTATCATACTTACCTAAAAGGAAAAGATTCTCCTCCTGGTGGCAATAGTAACACTTAATGGCCTCCCCAGCACTACTCTCATTAGTGCTAGGATACCTGCTGGAGCTGAAGAACTTGGGCTTAGCAATGAGCTCAAAGTCCATCTTGTGGCTATTGCATTCCTTCACAAAGTTGACATGACCTTGATCTGCATGCACCCAAATAATAAACGTTTCCTCATGGGTCTCCAAAATATTTACCAAGAAGTTTGTCAACCTTACCTGGCCTGTGATCTCAATCTGGTGTTGAAATGCCTCACCAGACCACCATTTGAACTGCTAGCTCCCTGCTGCATTTATCCATGCTAATGGCCTTTCTGGTCATTATTGCTTCCAGCAGATGGGCGAGGTGAGAGGGGGTACTCATGGCCGATCATCCCTATACGATATTTTTCAAAGATAAGGTCATGTTATGTCCTCACCCAAAATTCCTACTGAAGGTAAGATCAGCCTTTCATTTGAACCAACCAGCCCATCTTCCTACAGTCTATCATACGCCTCATGGTATTCCTACAGAGGCTATCTTGCATGCATTGGATATTAGGTAAACCTTTCTGGATATCTCATGGAGTTTTTAATATTTACAACCGAGTGTTTGAAAGGCTATGCAATATCCACCCAGAGATTATCTAAATGGATCTCCACATGCATTCAATAGCATTAATGTATTTGGAACACAGACCCTTCTGTTCTCACCAGAGCACATTCAACACAATCTTTTTCAACTTTTGATACTATCTCTACTAGTGATGTGAAAGGTTAACTGGGAGGTGCTGGAGCAGCTCCCTGCCTATCCTGGAACAATCCCTGCTCTCCGCTGCAGGTTATATGGTAGCTCCGCAGGAGCTGGGCTGGCTGCAGAGCCCCCTCCCCTGGAGCCTCCGGGGAAGGCTTTGCTGTGGGCTCTGTAGTATAATGCTTAAATAAGCTTTATACTGCAGAGCCTGTAGCACATGTAACTGTATAACTGCTAGGATTTTTAGTGGTTACACGGCTACATTTTAACTACATTTTTACAGCCCTAGTTTCTACTTATTGTTCCAATATTAGAGATTTGTCAGGTGGCCACTTAGACCTCTGTCCACATATTTACTTAGAACTATGCAATCATGATTCCAGCACTGAGACCATATTTGTCCTCACTATACTCACCTCTGAGACTCAAAGAAACCTGATGTCCTGCCTGCCTTTTGATGGCACTGCTCTACAGTCACCTGAAGTGGAGCACCCACAGGGACAACACTTGAAGAAAAAGAAAAAATTACTTAACTTGTGCAGTAATAGATGTGTCTTTGGATTCTCTACCTACTAGGGATGTTAGATATCATGTAGTTGAATAGTCATGTAACCACATGAAATCTTTGTGTTTACCTGAGTATTCGATAGTCCTGAGTGTGGGACTGGTAGCGCAAGGTGGGAGCGGGGAGCCAGTTTAAAAGCCAGCTCCCAATGCAGACCAGCTGCCTGCTGCTCCATGCTGCTGCCTTTGATACAGAGGCAGCAGCGTGGGGTGGCAGCAGCATCTGTCCACGGGGTCCGAGTTCTCTGCAGACAGAGGCTGGTCTACAACAGCAGCCCCTGCCCATGGGGAGTGGTACTGCTGTGGACCAGCTTCTGGTGCCAGAGCAGCTGCTGTCTGCGGGCAGCTTGGACCTGCCCAAGAATAGGGGCTGCTGCCATGGACCAGCCTCTGTCTGCAGTGACTGCGGGCCACTCCAAACAGAGGCTGCTTGGCGGAAGCCTCCCCTGCCTCCTCATGCTTCTGCCTCTGATAGAGGCAGTAGCATTGGGGGAGGGGGTGTGGTGGCACCATAGAGCTGGTGCTGGGGTAAACTGGCTTTTAAGCTGGCTCCCTGTAGCACTGACTCCTGCCTGCCCCCCTTGCTGCTTCTGTAGGAGGCAGCCAGAGGGTGGGAGAAGGTAGGTTCACAGAGCTGGCACATGTGGGGAGCCTGCTTGAAAGTGTGCTCTGGGAAGCTATATAAAAGGTTCCTTCTCTACTTCAGGGAAAAGGATTCTACTTCAAGTACTTCCTGATCCTCAAGTCCAAGAGAGGGACAAGAGCTACCTTCAATTTCCACAGTCTCAACAAATAAATCTGTGAAATTTTGCATGGTTATTCTGGTTACTGTTCTTCTCATGTTTACAAATTTACAAATAGTGGTTGGTTGCTTTCAGTCTTCAGGACACTTATTTCTTGTGGTAATTTTCCCTAGCCATAAGAAGTTTCTGAGATTCCTTGTCACTGGTAAGCTCTATCATTTGATCATTAGGTACATGGTTTTCCTCTTTGGCCTATCATTAGACCTCTTGTGACTTTACCAAATGTGTGACAGTAGTTGCAGCGGGCTCTTGATACATTTAAAAGGCTGGTGTGCAGCAGGGGGGAACCCAGCGTGAGCCGGGAAACAGCTGGTCTGGCTCTCATTGTCCATCCCCCCCCCGCGCTTCTGCTTTTTAAATGTATTAAGAGCCAGCAGGTTCTTAATACATTTAAAAAGCAGAGTAGCAATGTCTGGGACTAGGTGTGATTTGGGAATCAGCTGATCACAGTGTCTGGGACTGGGCACAAGTTGGGAATCAGGTCCTGTCCCCTCCATATTCTCTCTCCCGCTGCCTCTGGTAGAGAGGGTGGGGGTGGGGGTGGGGGAAGGGAAACAACTAGTCAAGGAACTAGTTGACTATCCAACAAGCTTTTGCTTATCGGATAGTTCAGTAGTTGCTTTCATCCCTAATCATGAGTTTTCATGGGCACAACCCACTTCTTCAGATTAATGGAGTGTTAAAGGTCCAGTTTCTAAATAAATAGGAGATAGGGGGAGTGGGGATGAAAAAAGAAGGGAAAAAAGGAGAAAGAAATAGTCATTTAGAGTGTCTATGCTACATGAAGCTGATAGAGAAGGTACTGATTGTTCTTAATTACTCATTGTTTGGTTTGTTTAGTCATTAGGATGTGGAATGTAGTGGGCCATCCAGCCAATGTCTTTAGTCATTTAGACCTCTGTTATAGGAATCAAACTTGTACATGAAGTTAAGTTCTAACACTTCCCTGTGGAGTTGGCTTGTAAATTGGCCTGGAGCAGTACAGTGACTTGGAGATCCGTTAATGAGTGGCCGGGCAAGTTAACATGTTCCCCAACAGATTTCTGTGTGTTGCCTTTTCATAAAGCAATTTACGAGCCTTGTTGGAAGACCCGTCATAAACTGGGTTAATCAAAGACAGCGTTTAGTTAATTTAGCCTCACCACACCAATGCTTCCACTAAGCAAATGAGAATTCTCTTTATTTTAAGATAAGAACCTGAAGCACAGAGCACTCTGCCCTATGGCAGCCAGTCTGGAATGCTACTGTCAGCTTCGTGAGTTAAACTGACAAGAGCTTTCTCTGATGGCAGCTAGGGAGCTGACAAAATCTGCCCCTCCCCCCCCCCCCCCCCACTCCTCCTTTAAAGCCCTTTCTATGAAAAAATTAACATTTTTGACATTTGTCCTACTTCAGGGCAACACTTTCCCTCCCAAAAACATTACCATTTTCACAGAGGGTGTCCCCTTTTTCACCCAGCTCCAATTCCCAACTCTGACTCATAGAACTGCACTTTAAACACAAGACCATTCTTGTTTCAAGGATTTAAAGAGGCCAGGTTGCATTGTCTGAAACATTAACATACAATGCAGTTTGCTCAACTGTGACAAAGGGAACTTGTTAAGCAAGTGGCAATTAAAGGTATGTCTGCATAGCAGTGAGACACACCTGACAGGCCTATGCCAACCAAACTCGGGTTTTCAGGGCTTGGACTGCACAGCTATTTCATTGTTGAGCAGACTTCTGTGCTTAGGCTGTAGCCTGAGCTCTGCGACCCTCCCATCTTAGAATCATAGAACACTAGAACTGGAAGGGACCTTGAGAGGTCATCGAGTCCAGTCCCCTGCCCTCATGGCAGGACCCAGTACTGTCTAGATCATCCCAGATAAATGATCCTTCCTTCTTGTGATACCCTTTTAGATATCTGAAAACCTTTAGAATCCTAGAGGACGGGCTCTAGTCAGAGCCCAAAGTCTACACAGAAATGAAACAGTCTCAAAGCCCAAGCCTAAGTCAGCTGACACGCATCAGCCATGGGTGTCTAGTTGCTTTGTAGACACACTCACGGTTACAACAAAAACAACAGTACAGATAGGCATGGGCAGCAAGTTTTATGGGTCCATTGTGCTTAGGCTCCAGGAATATTCCTGGCCTGGGACCTGTCTCCACCAAAATTTGGAGCCTGGTTTCTCCCCTGGCCCTGCCTGTTGCCCCTGTGTGCGCTGCCCTTTGGTGCATTCCCCAGCCATGCTTGCTGCCCCCAGGTGATTTTAAATGGCCTTGGGGTCCCCTTTCATGAGCACCAGCAGTGTAATGGGGCTTCAATGGCTTCTTGCTACTTGCTTCCCTTGGCAGCACGTCCCTGTACCCCCAAGAAGGGGAGTGTCTCTACATGCTACCCCCACATCAAGTGCCCCTGTGAACAATGGGAATCTGCAGAGACTGTGCCTGTGGGCAGTAGCATGCAGTGACCTATGCCCCCTTGCATAGGAACCACTGCTCAAAGGGTGCCCCAGGTAAGTGACACATCTCCCCTTTTCCCCCACCGGACCCCCCACTAACGCCTGCACCTCCTGCCCCCTCCGCACTCCTTCCAGCCCTCAAATTCCCTCCCAGAGCCTGCACCCCGACCCCTTCCAGCAACCCAATCTCCCCACCACAGCTTACACCCACCATCCAAACTCCATCTCAGAGCTTGCACCCCAGACCCACTCCTACACCCACATTCCCTCCTAGAACCTGAGCCTGAACCTTCACCCCAATCGCCAATCCCAACCCAGAGCTTGCATCCAAACTCCCTCTTAGAGCCTGCACCATTCCTGCACCCCAATTCCCCAGCCCAGACCCTGCATCCAAACTCCCTCCCAGAGTTTCTGGTAAGTGGAGGCACTTTGAGTAGGGGAGAGATACAGACTGTGCATTTTGGCACCACCAACATTTCTGCATAATTGTCCCTGCAAAAACAGATTCATAACAGTCTACATATTTCTCCTGCTCTAATCTTAAAATACATGCATTAAAATTTAAATAAAAACTTTGGTAAATTAGCCACCCTAAACATTGTTGTAGGTGCCAGAGATATTCAGTCAAAAATGACATACAGTAGGATTCAGTAGCATTTTGAGCATTATCACTCATACAAAATAGCAAACAGTCAGAGGGAAACATTTCACAATGAGAGCAGTCGGAAACAAGATATTTGTTCAAGACAAGTTGTCAGACATCACTAGCTCTTCCTGAATTAACGCTAGTTATTCCAATGATTACCTGTCCAGCAATTTTTCAGTTGATTTTAAGTCCCAAAAGAGAGAGACTATTTCTGAACATGTCATCTAAATTAAGCTTGGAGCAAATAACTGTGTGACATTGATTCCTTCTGTTTCAAGTGTCTAGTTACCCAACATCAAGCTTTTCCTTCTAGCCTTTGTAACTAAGGTCAGGTTTGGGAAGAAGAGGATTTGAGACCCTTTAAAATAATCTCTTTAAATTTCATGTGTGTATATGTACATAATTTTGCCTTGTCCCCCTTGTGAACCACTGACCTTTACTTTCTGCTCTCATTAAATTCCCTATTCTCCTATCTCTAAGGAACTTTTTATAGGACATGGAGATTGCAGACATTAGGTGACCTTTTTGATCTTCTGAATTTTTTTTTTAGGTTTAATTTGCACTTTTCCTTCTCCGCAATCCTGATAACTTGTTTTTATATTACCTCTTGTACACAAGAAGAGATTTTGGTTTTAATTCCTGTAAAGATATTAAGGTCTCCTGCATTTCATCACCTGTTCTTCCCAAATAATGTAAAGCACCAGATTTAAGAGCACCAAGATGGCCACTAAAAATAAATTATGGGATTTACAAGATAGTTTTCTCAGAGATTGCCACTAACTGGGCCTTCAAGTAATTAATCTCTCTTCTTTCTGAGCATAGTTTGGGGCTTAAAATAATCCAAAATGTAATCCAATTCAGAAATTAGGAAATTGGAAAACCTGGGAAAACCATGGAATATGGTTAGTCAGCTGTGTGTGCTTTCTCCCTTCCATCCCCCCATACCTTACAATCTAACTTAGGTAAAAATCAAAACTAGCAGGTGCAGTTTCCCATGATAAAGCTGTACCTTTAGATTATGACTGTCACAATTCCAGGCAATTGCACCCATACTCTCACTCTATCATCCAGCCAGAGCTTCCCTGTCATGAGACAGCAAGGGGACCCAGTCTAGTTTCCAGCACCCCACCCATCACATGGCTTGGGTGGAGATATGCATCTTTCTCCTTATAATTGGGTTGTTTTCAGCTGCATTTTCTTGACTGTACTATATCAAGAGAGAGGAGGGTTATCAAGTGTAGAACCATTGTTAATGAGGCCAATTCAATCAAGGTGGATTTGGCTTACTCCCAGCAGTTGATGGGGGTGTGTGAATACCAAGAGAAAAAGTATGACCTTTGACCACATGCCAAATTTTTGGAGTGGTTCCTCATCAAAAATTATTGCCCACCTCTGTTGTACCAGTGTATTGAGAGTCTCTCTGGCTCAAAAGGACTATATAAGTATATATTATGCACACTATTATTATGAGTGCTACCACTACTAACTACAGCCTGGTATCTTCCTTGCCCAGAATGCTTTTACCAATACCAATGTTTTTAGTCTAAACAGACAAAAAGTTAGTTCTTTGTTTCAAATATTTTTTTCACCTTTATATTACCAAATAAAGGCAGAAGATTGTATGTTCTGGTATTTTTGTGATTGAGAATTTACGACATGTTGTCTGTGTTTCATTTAACTTAACTATGTTGCCAGATAAGTTCCGTCTTGGTCATGGAACAAGCTAATTGTCTTCCTGCATCAAGGCAATTATTTTTTACAGTTGGTATCTCTCTTGTCCTCCAGTGACCTACTCTTACTAATCCCTCCTTCCTTGAGCCAAACAAGAATACATTGTTGCTTCCTGTTTGATGTCACCTCCCTCCCTTTTCCCCCTCTTTCCAACTGAAGGATCAGCTCTTCTGTGGTACAATCATCAGACCTAGCAAAAATATTTGGACTTTAATTAGTACAGACCTAGCAAAAAAGTTTAAATAACACTGACATATGAATCTCTTCTTTCCCCACTCACCTGCATCTGTCTGGCTAATATACTACAGGGCATAAAGTGGATTTTGAAAACTTACAGTGCATTACAGTAAATAATCATTACTGGAGTATTTGAGATATTTCAGAACTCTTACAAATATAATAGGAACTCTTATGAGGCATTTAGTATAAAAACAATGTAAACATGTAAAAACACAAAACCATGTAAACACAATTGGTACAGAAACTCAGCTAAGGAAAATTGTTAGATAACTAGGAGCAGTGCCATTGGGAGGAACATAGCACCCCACAGTCTCTGGAAAGGGAGGGGGAACATGGCAGAGGGCAGCAGCATAGCTGGGCCATAGTGGTGGGGAGAGTGCATAAATGCTGAGAGGAGAACAGAGCCCCTCAAGTGGTAGCAGAGCGGGTTGGTGGAGCGCAGAGCCACCAGGTGGCAGCAGGGCTGCTAGAAAGAGTGTGGAGCCACCGGGCAGTAACACATCCCAGGTGGAGGCAGAGCTGCTGGGGGACAAAGAGGACCTTCTAGCCACCAAGAGGAGCACAGAGCCCCAGTAGGCAGTGAAGCCACCGGGGAGCGAGTGGAGCCCCTAGCCTCTATAGGAAGAGTGGAATAGTGGAACCCCTGGGGCCCCCATGTCCCGTCCCCCACTGTATTGACCTCCCCGTGTCCAGCAAATTCCCTGGTTTGGGAGCAGTCAGGTGTAGCCACCACAAGGACAGATTTGAACCTCGGACCTCTGAAGCTTAGTCTAGGAGCCTCTACCCTCTCAGCTAAAAGCCAGTTGGCTCCTAGTGCATGCTGTAGATGTTTCTTGGTGTTATCTGTTGCTGTGGTCTAGGTGCCACTGCATGGGACAGTGAACCACACTAGGGCTACGTCTATACTACTATCCTTTTCCACAAGAGGAAATGCAAATGGAGAGCTCATTTCCATATGTTGCTCTCATTTGCATTTCTTCCTCAGATCCCTTTTGTGCAAGAGCCATTCTTCCTCAAAAAATGAGGAAGAACAGCTCTTGCGCAAAAGGAGGGTTTGCGCAAAAAGGAGCTGTCTACACAGTGCTTTTTTGTGCAAAAACGATCTGAGCCAATGCAAATGAGCACGCAACATATGAAAATGAGCGCTCTATTTGCATTTCCTCTTGCAGAAGAGGATCGTAGTGTAGATATAGTCTATGTATGTAAGTTACATACTTCCCTTAGGTGAGGAATCATGGGACCCAAGCTTCAGAGACCCAGTTGAGATCCCAGATAAGCCCTCACCTAACTGCCGCTGTGTAGATTTGAACCTGGGAATTTGGGAGCTTAGTATAGGCACCTCTACCATCTGAGCTAAAAGCCAGCTACCTCTCAGCCCATGCTATAGAGGTCTCTTGGTATTATCTGTTGCTGTGGTCTAGGTGCCACTGCATGGGACAGTGAACCACACTAGGGCTACAGCTACACAGCTTCCCTCTTCCACAAAAGCCTATGCAAATGAAGTGCAGATTAGCATATTGCTGTATGTCATTTGCATAATTTGGAGTCATTTTTGTGCAAGAGGATTTGCGCAAGAGCCTTTCTTCCTGAAAAAATGAGGAAGAATGGCTCTTGTGCAAGAGTTTTTTTGCACAAAAAGGTGCTGTGTAGATGGTGCCTTTTTATGCAAAAACCTCTTGTGCAAAAATGGCTCCTAATAAATTATGCAAATGAAGCGTGGCAGTATGCTAATCCATGCTTTATTTGTGAAGGCTTTTGTGGAAGAAGGAAGCTGTGTAGACGTAGCCTTGGTGCGTAGGTTACAGAGATACAACCTATATATGATTCTGGCTACTGTTTATTTTGCGGGCTTACTCCATCCAAGGGCTGGAGTAGCTGTGAATAGACCTAAAAGGTGAATCTTAGTGCATGCATTAATATGAATGTTTCCCTGCTCGCACCAATTAGAAGAGTCTTTTTGTATTTACTCTGACTCGGGGCCATGCTTCTATCCACTAAATATTTGCAGTTAAAGTTGATGTTTTGACTAGATCACAGATTCCAGGTTAAGATAAATTTAAATGGGAAAGACCATGTTGCATTTGTAAATCGATTAGTGGCAATAGAGTACAACCATAGCTCTCTGAAGTGGTTGACATATCAAACTGGGCATAACTGAAGGTAAAGCTCTATACACAGAGTAAACCATTGGACCAAATCCAATAGAAGTAGCCGAGTATGTTCATCTTGCTTGGTATATGGTTGCTGTGCAGAGTAAGAAGTGTGCATTTTTTATGAGGATTACTTGGCAATAGGCTCGGTGATAAATATCTGTAAGGAATTTCCTCTTCTAAGGTGATGGCTCTTTGTCATAAAAAGAAATGCCCATTTGTCCTTTTCATATGTGTTCATTTTTTTTAATTGTATCCTTTGGTATATATGGTTGTGACTATTTTCTTCTACTATTTGATCTGAGGAAGTGGGTCTGGCCCACGAAAGCTCATCATCTAATAAACCATCTTGTTAGTCTTTAAAGTGCTACATTGTCCTGCATTTTGCATTTCATTCTGTGACATGTTACAAATAGAGCCCTTCCTAATTCAGGGTGTATCTACACTGCATCATTATTTTGAAATAACAAGTATTGTTTCAAAATAACAATGCAAACATCTACACAGCCATTCCGTTATTTCTAAATAATTTAGAAATAACGGATGGCTTATTCTGAAAAATGTAAACCTTATTCTATGAGGAATAACATCTATTCCAAAATAGCAGTTTTGAAATAAGGTGTGTGTAGACACTCCACTTTTACTATTTCTATATAGAATGGTCCTGGTGAGGGGCTAAGTTATTCCTTTCCAGTGCCTCCTGGGGCTCTAAAATGAGATCACAATATACATTAGGGAATCCTGCCTCGGATTAATTTTGAGGCTTCCCTGCTGTGTAGACTTGTTATTTCAAAATAAGCTATTTCAGAATAACTATTCTGGAATAGCTTATTTCAAAATAAGTGTGGTGTGTAGACGTACCCTCAGGGTCCATTTTGGTCAATTTCATGATCATAGAATTTTTAATATGTAAATTTAATGATTTCAGATAGTTCGATCTGAAATTTCATGGTATTGTAATTGTAAAGGTCTTCATCCAAAAAAGGAGTTCTGCAGGAGTTGTGAAGTTATTATAGGACGGGTTGCAGTATTGCTGCCCTTGCTTCTGTGTAGCTGTTGGCCACAGCATTGCCTTCAGAGCTGGGCTTCTGGAGAGTGGCGTCTGCTGGCTAGGAATCTAGCTCTGAAGACAGAGCTCCGATCAACGCCAGCACAGAAGAAAGAAAGACATGGTATGGTAGCGCCACATTTACTTCTGCACTGCTGCTTGCAGAACTGGACTCTTAGTCAGCAGATGCCACTCTCCAGCCATCCAGCTCTAAAAGCAGTAGTATAGAAGGACAACATGGATATGGTATTGCCACCCTTTCTTCTGTGCTGCTTTTGGCAGGTTGCTGCCTTCATACCTGAGCATGCAGCCAACATTACAACCAACACTCTCCAGTTGCCCAGCTCCAAAGTCAGTGCAGAGGGTTGGTAGTACCGTGACCCTCCTAAAATAACCTAGTGATCCCCTTGCAACTCCCTTTTGGGTGAAGACTCCCAATTTGAGAAACTCTCGTCTCCCCCATTAAATCTGTATGGTTTAGGGTAAAAGCGCACAAAAGGCCAGATTTAATGGGAGGACACAGATTTCATGATCCATGATGCATTTTGCATCGCTGTGAATTTGGTAGTGCCGTATTCTCCCTCTGGACAATTCAGCAGATCTGATCCTTAATTTTATTAATCAAATTAGATGATTGTATGTGGGCAGGGAGCTCTGTCCTAGTGAGAAAACTTGCATTGGGACCAATGAAAGCATAGCACTTTCGTCTTCTTAATGAAATATAGGCTGTATGATGATCAAATTGGAAGAATTTTTTTGCTGAGAAAATTCCTCTGAATTTGAATATGTTTCATTTGAGAATAACTTTTAATTTTCCCAGACTAATATATTAAATATTTCATTGATATTTTTGCTTCATCTTATGTTACTATCTGCATATTTTTGTTGAGTTCTCTTTCTCTCCAACTGAATAAAATTAAATATTCCCCTCCTGTTTTAGTTGCTCCATTTTGAGCATATACCATAGTACATTGAAAAGAATTATACTTGCTGACTCAGATGGCATGGGATCTTTTTGTTGCTGACCATTGATGCGGTTTAGTGAACAAGAAGCTGTTTTCTATTTTTAGATTGTCTATGTGCTTGTGTAACACCTTTACAGTGAGATCCTCCTTCTCAAATCAGGTATACCTTTTAGACTAAACTCCAGGTAGCCTAATTTACAAGACCATGTATAAAGTAACTGTATGTAGCAAAGGTATTCACTGAGCTTGACAGCATTATAAGAGCAAAATGTTCCTCAGGATAAAACATTTGAGACCAATATAAGAAAAATAATCCTTAGCTTTGATGTAACAGTTTTCACCAGCAAAGCAACCTGTCTAATTTGTTAGAAAAATTCCATGTGTCATTAACTATGTATAGTAGGGGATGTTAAATTGTGTTTTAGTAGCTAATCATGCAGTCAATGAAATTTCCATTGACTACTTGATTAGTCGATAAGCGGGGAAACTGCAGAGCCGCTGTGGGGTTAGCTCATGCCCGGTCCCCCCATTAAGTGTCTTCCTCCCCTGATCCCTGCGGAGATTGTGCTGGGGGGAACCAGCTTAGTCTAGCATTTTTTTAGTCTAGCATAGCAGAGAAGACTGCTGCTTGACGACTTACACCTGTAATTCTGTCTTTATAAAATGAAAATAGAATTTCCTTTTAAATCAAGGTGATTTAATAATTTCTAGTCTTCACCTGATTGAATTTTCCTCTTTGCAGTGTTTGTCTCTTAACCCTGGGAGGAATAGATATTTACTTACTTGCTTGCTTTACTTAGGAGTATTAATAGTTAACTAATGATTACCTATGTACATTTCAAATCCTTATTATGGACATTAGAAAAATGTTACAGTATGTGGAATAGACTACCATATTACTGTTACTTTTTGCAATATCTTCTTAGAAAAGACCTGGTACCAGAATAACAGGTGTTCCAATTGAAAAGTGAGGTGTATTGGCAGAAACCTGACATTTCATTTACTATTGCTTAACTGGTGATAGTTTGCTTACTTCATCAGAATTTTAAAAATTATTCTTTAAGTATATATAAAAAAGCAAAAGCTGATTATTTTAAATAATGTGTTTTAGAGGTACTTTTTCTTTTTTCTTTTTTAGACTGAATTCACACATGTCCAAGCAACAAGTAAACCAAAGACCCTCAAGCATGGTCAGTGAAACATCGACTGCAGTAACTACATCCACTGTAGATACAAAACCTGGTTCTAAGGTAAGACAAAAAATAATATCATTTGATCTGGGGGTGAAAGCCTAGATCCCTTGAAGTTAGGGGGAATTTATTTATTTTTTTACTCAAATCAGTGAAGCTAGGATGTCCCCCTGGAAATGTAATAATGTGTTTCAAGAAAATAAAGATACAGTAGACTTCCGATAATCCGGAACCTATGGGACCTAGGTGGTGCCGGATTATCAGATATGCCGGACAGTCAGGAGGTACTATAAACTGGTTATATATATATATATATACTGTATACATTATATACTGTATATAAAGTGTTCTTAACCCTTTTTATTGTACATACTGTATACAGTTTTAGTTTTTTTAAGCCTTTTTTACCCTTTTTGCTCAGTTCAGCTGCTGCTGCTGTTACCTTGAGACTCATTTTTTGCCGAAGCTCACTCACTAGGCTCTTGCCATTTTGATGCCGGACTATCAGGAGTGCCGGACTATTGGATGTCGGACTATTGGAGTTTTACTGTATTGAAATATCTTCCATCCATGCAAAACTGGAGGGAAAACAATGACTAAATCAGCATTGGACACTGCAGAAGCTCCCAAGTAAATTTCAGGTGAGAAGCATGGGAAATTTAAATCCCGGCTTCATTTGCAATTTCGAAGTGTCAAATTTACATCCCTTTTTCGAGAAAAGGGATGTAGTTTAGACTTACCCTTGGAGAGGGGAAAATAGAAGAGCTAGCTCTGAAATAGGACTGAAGCCTTAAATTTGTTGGTGACTTTTTCACCTCTCAAACCCTTACTCATTGGGAAGGTCAATGGTACTCAGACCTCATCTATTCAGGAGCCAAATTAGTGATCAGCGTTACCCATAATATTTTGAATTCATTGTTTCATTTAAATTCTCTCTCATTCTCACAGCAAAATGACCGGCAAAGTATTATTATTGTTTACTGCAATTGGTTAATAGTAAAGGCATCCTGAGTGACTAATCATTTAAATTAGTTGTTAATTAGATCACACAGTTGCAGAAACAAGGCTGCTAACAGATGGTGGGGAAGGAAGAGGGAAGCTGCCTCAAGTCTCGGCAATTTAAAAAGGATTTGGGGCTCCCAGCTGCCATTGCTATTGTGGGAGCAGCAGTGGCTGGAGCCCCAGCTCTGTTAAATCACCACTGGAACCTCAAGCAGCATGGGCCAGGCAGTGCTGAAGGGCTGTCTGTGGGAAAGGCTCTCCACCTTGCGCAGAGCCCAGTGATTCTGTTCGCAGCCATGTGCAAAGGGCTGTAGGAGATGCATTAAAAAGCCACTTGTGGCTTGTGAGCCTCAGTCTGCTTATCACTGGTCTAAGTCAAAGAGGAAAGGGTTAAAACCAATTGATCATGAAGAATGCTTTTGATCCATTACTGAGTTAACCACTTTGCTGATATGAGTTCTGCTGTATTGTGTTTCGTGGCTGATGGCTGGGGAGAGGTAAATCATTTAATGAAAAATTCAAAAGCACTTTTTAGATCTAGTGTGTAGTAGTGCAATTACAGGTTACTAAACTAACGCATATGTTGTCCTGTGTCAGTCATTGCATTTGAAATCAAATGTGTTAAAAATAAAAGTGTACTAATAGATGAATTTGTCATCTTAAATTGGTAAGCTTAAATATCCCCTTGAAGTTCATATTAAATTTTTTCAGACACACTTGTTTGTTCTGGCAGTTCAACCTGCCAGAAAACATACATGTTTATATTTATTTTATTCACTTACTTATTATGTTAATTAAGGTTGAGTTAGTGACACTGCCAAAATTGACAAATGCAACAATTTACCTAATGTAATAATTTTGTTATGTAGAACTGTGTTGTAAGGAGGAAAGGAAACTTTTCTCACCATCTTTGCTAATAGCTAGTGTCCAATATCACCTTACTACACCCTTCAAGAGTCCTTCTCTCTGCCCGTACAATTCTGTCTGCATCCTAGTAAAAGAGAGAGACTGTGTTTTCTTGGCAGCCTACCGGGTGCAGCATTTCTCCCTGATACAGAGCTGGGCAAACTGGTTAGGGGTGGAATCTCTTTTGCTTCTTATGCTCTTCCAGTGAGATTTATTGAGGTCCTCCTTGCTGTATGTTGTTAAAAAGCCTTTCACCACAGGCATTCATACTTATCATCAGTGTCTTTTCTCTTGTGGAACCTATGGTTTCTAATAGTCTACATGCCTTTGGGAGGAGGTGGGACAACATGACATCTAAGGTCTTAATGGAAGCTCATATCCACTTTTAGTCAGAGCTAGATTTAATTATTCCATTCATCCCTAGCAGTTTTGATCACTCCTGCTCCTCCACAAACTCAGAAGTAGATATTTTTGGCAGATAAGACACTAAGTATCCTATTTTGTCATCAGAAGAACATTAAAATGGCCATACTGGATCAGAGTGCTGATCCACTTCCAGTAGTGGTCAGTATCATCTGCTTCCAAGGGAATGAATAGAACAGGGCCATTACTGAGTGATCCATCCTCTGTCATTCAACTCAAACTTCTGGCAGTCAGAGGTTTAGGCAGGGCTGATCAAAAGGCTGTCAGCAGGCCCACAGCAGCTCCTAGCTTCACCGCGAATGTGTTGCCTGAGGGGAAGGGTGAGCCATTTCAATTGCTGCTATTTAAAGGGCTTGCGCCTTCCGGGCGGCTGCCAGGCCACAGGATAGCAGCTTCCCCGCAGGCACAAGCTCTTTAAATTGCTGCTATTTAAAGGGCTCACACCTCCTAGAGATGGTGTCAGCCGACGGTCAGGGCAGTGAGTGAGTGTGTGTGTGTGTGTGTGTGTGTACTATACACCCGAGACTTCAACTGCTGAGACCGGGGTCCCTTGCAGTGGGCAACTTGGAAGAGGTTGATGGGCGCCCCAATAAGTGTACAGGAAGAGCTTATTACACATCAGATTTCAGCTGCTTGAATTCATAATTCCTTTGCAGCGGGCAGCCTCGGGGAGGCTGAGAAGCGCCCCAACGGATTTTGCAACCTGGGTGTGACACAAATCCAAACGCCCAAGCTCTCCCTATAACTGTCCCTTTATGACCGGCTGAAGTTCTTTTAAATTGTGCTTGGTTCTATTACAGCAACTGAAGGAGTCAGGTTAAAACTTAAACAGTTACAGGTTTATTTGAGGAAGCTTATAAATCATATGGTTGCAATGGCTATTGTTCTATTTCTTAACTACTAGCAAAATATAGATCTTAAAAATGGTTACAAAGAAGATAAAGATAGAAAAATAGAAATAATGCTACCAAGTAATAGCTTACTCTTTCTATGTGTACACTTAAGACAGAGGACCACATCCAGGTACAATTTTTACCCCCTTCTGTGCCGGTCCCTCAATTCCTAGGAAAGATGAAAATACGAGGTGGGCGTCCCCATAGAACCTCGGGAGGTCAAACACCTAACCCGACCAGCAGGTAGAGGGTAGAATGACACTCAAAAGAGAGTGTGCTGCTGTACCACCTTTATACCCATTTTGGGTCACTTATTTCTCTTTCTTATCTGTCATGCCAAATGGGGCTGGTCTGTCTTTTGTGAGACCAGTTCTTACAAGGGAGTTGTGAACTTAATTTACACTTGTAAGAGAGATAACTAAATTGGAATTACTGGGGATTCTTTTCTCAGTGGGAAATTCCTCTCCCAGGGACTGTGTGTGTGTTCGAATCATCATGGGTGCCAGCTGGGGCAGTTCTCGCAGCCTCAAGGCCAGCTTATTGACTTAATCGCTCTCTCTCCACATATCTATGTTTTCAGCTTCTCAGGGTCAGATGAGCCAGCATAGACTATGCTGATTTTACTGCTCCTTCTCTGCCCTGTATGCTTCAGAGAGGCAAATAAGATGGATGATATGGAGGGTTGGTCTGTCTGGCTACAGATGGATCCCTTTAAATAGCAGCAATTGAAAGAGCTCCTGGCCCGCAGTTACCCTGCTACTCCCGTGCCCCCAGGCTAGTTGAGACCTGGGGATGGGGGAGCACGCGAAGTCTTCCCCTGCCAGGGGTACAAGGCACCAGAGGGAACGGCCAGCTGTGTTCCTTTTAGGCAATGCACCCCCAGGCCAATCAGGGTTGGTGGACGGGGGAAGTCTCCTGGCTCTGCCCCTTTTACCCGGGACCCTACCCCTTCTGCAACCACTTCAGAAATTTCTGAAATGGCCCCCCTACAAAAATTATTGCCCACCCCTGGGTTTAGGGAATTGGGTTGCATCCCTACCTATCTCAGCTAATAGACATTGATGAACCTGTCCTCCAGGAACTTATTTCATTTTTATTTTAAATCCAGATATATTTTTGGACTTCACAACATTTCCTGGCAATTAATTCCTTAGGTTGATTGTGTGTTGCATGAAGAAGTATTTCCTTATGTTTGCAGACACATGCAACATAACCTGTCAAACGTAACTTGTTGCCTACTAATTTCATTGAGTGATCCCTGATTCATGTGTTATGTGAAGGGTTAAATAGCAGTTCATTATTCACTTTCTCCACGCCGTTCATGATGATATAGATCTCTGTCATATCCCCACTTAGTCACTTTTCTGTGCCATACAATTTGTCTTTTTAATCTCACCTCAGATAGAAACAGTTCCTACTTCTCATAGTTTTTCTGCCCTTCTCTATATCTTTTCTGAGATGGGCTGATGAGAACTGCACAGGTATAAGGCATAACATGGATTTATATAGTGGCATTATATTTTCTGTCTTATCTATCCCTTTCCTAATGGTTCTTAACATTGTGAGCAATATTGCCTGCCACTGCACATTGAGCAGATATTTTTAGAAAATATTATTTCCACAGTGGCTCCAAGATCTTTCTTGATCGGTAACTGCTAATTTAAATCCCGCTGTTTTGTTTGTATAGTTGGGATTATGTTTTCCAGTGTGCATTACTTTGCGTTTGTCAACATTTCGCTTGCTGTTTTGTTGCCCAGTCATCCGGTTTTGTGAGATTCCCAATGTGACAGTTACCAATCAGCTTTGAACTTAATGATCTTGAATAATTTTGTATTGTCAGCAAATCTTGCCTCCTCACTCCAATATGTTGAACATCACTTGCCCCAGTGTAAATCCTTGGGAGACCTGCTATTTACCTCTCTCCACTATGAAAATTGACCATTTATTCCTATCCTTTGTTTCCTTTCCTATCTTTTAACCAGTTACTAATCCAGAAGAGGACCTTTCTTTTTATTCTATGACTGACTACTTTGCTTAAGAGCCTTTGGTGATGGACTTTATCAAAGGCTTTCTGAAGGTCTAGGAACACAATATCCACGGATCATCTTGGTCCATATATTTGTTTGAACCCCCTCAAGGAATTGAACTAGATTGGTGAGGCTTGATTTCCCTTTACAAAAGTTGTGTTGACTCTTTCCCCCAACATATCATTTTCATCTACTTCTCTGATCATTCTATTCTTTACTACAGTTTCAACTAAGTTGCCTGATTCTAAAGTTAGTCTTACTCTCCTGTAATTGCTGGGATCACCTCTAAAGCCTTTTTTAAAAAATTGGTGTCACATTAGCTACCCCACCAGTCATCTGGTACAGAAGCTAATTTAAGTCATAGATTACGTGCCACTGTTAATAGATCTGAAATTTTATATTTGAGTTCCTTATTGTGAACATGCACGCCGGGACGCGTTAATTCAAACCAAACTCCTTGGTTTGAACTAATGTTACTCCTCATTTGGTTACTCCAAAGCAAGGGGTTTGGTACGAAATAACGCGTCCCGGCGCGCACTTTCACTTTTGAAACAGCTGTTGAGTGGAGTATCATGCCGGCGAGATCATGCTAATGAAGCACAGGATATTTAAATCCCCACTTCATTAGCAATTTTGGTCGCCTACATTTGCATCCCTAGTTCGAACTAAGGAGCAAGTGTAGACGTACCCGAATTCTATGCTAGTCCAGATGCTTGAATATAGTGCCTGCCTGCCTGGAGTGCATTGAGACATATTGGGGATATCCTTTCCTGCACATAAGAGATCTGTTGGCTCCCAACCAGAGTTGTTGGCAGCAGGTGGTGCAGTTAGTACCTTGTCAGTGGAGGAGAGACATTTGAACAAAGGAGAAAATGCAGGTCTTGGAAGCTCTGAGAATTTCCACCTACATACATAGGTGCAGATGCATCTCCAGCATTATGAGAGGCATTGGAAAGCTGTAGGTTCAATATGGCTGTCTTCTGCAAGGTCTGGAAATGCCCAAGTTGTACACACAAAGGAAGACCCTGCAGCAGGTCTTTCTCCTCAAGAAAGAGGAAGATTATGAGGTGTAAAGAGAAGACAGGGGAAACCTAAGAAGCTCTTTCATGTGAAAGCCCAGCTGTGACTGCAAGGGGATCAGAGACTCCGCAGCTTCCTGAGACAATCACAACTGCAAAGTGATCTGGGATCCAGACAGAACAGTGCAGATCCTCTCCTCAAAGCTTCACGATGCCTTATTTGTGGGGGATAGTCTTTCCTTGCTTTTTTTTTTTAGCTATTCCTCCAGCTGATCCCTCCTCAAACCTTTTTCTCTGAGTCAGCAGACAAAGACCCCCATAGATGGTTTTCCTGATCTTTGCCTCTCTGTCTGGTTTCTTCCTCAGGAGTGCTATCTCTTTCCTACTGTTTTGTTTCCTGAAACAAAGTACAATATGTTCATATTTGTCAAATAACCTTATCTGAGAGTAAGCAAAACAGTAAACAACGCAAGTGCTCTCTAGTGCTGTTAAGTATTGATTAATTGACTAGTCAATTAACCGCATGAATTCTTATCAGTTACTCAACTATTCTGTAGTTCCCTGGGGGTGGATCTGGCAGCCAGTGCACTCTGGCCCCACTCTTGAGGAACCTCCTACCACTCTGCACTGCTGCCTCTATTATCAGAGGCAGCAGTGCGGGGTGCCAGGCACAAGCTGGTCCACTAGGGGAGCCTGTTTAAAAACCAGCTGCTCTTGCGGTCCAGCTGCCTGTCGCCCCCTGCGGCAGAAGTGCCCCTGTCCAGGATGGGGTCTAGGCTCCCGGACCTGGCGCAAGCTGGAACTGAGCCGGGCTCCCTGCCCGCCTGGCTCCTAATACACTTTAAGTATAGAGCCGCAGAGGGGTAGGTCCTAGACCCAGCGCAAGCCAGGACAGAGCTGGGCTGCTGGCCAGCCTGCTAAAAAATTTGCATGTAGTCTATAGCATTAACTGACAAGCTTTTGCTTATTGGTTAATCAGTTAATCAACTACATTATTACATTACTAGCTGGAGTTACACGGCGTTGCTCGGTCCTGCTCCCTGCCAGCCGATTTGCTTCCCTCCCCACCCCCGCCGCCAGCCCTACTTCCTGCTGGCCAGTTCTCCTCCTCCCGATCTCCCCCAGCCAGCCCCACTCCCATCGGCCGCCCCTCACCCCGATCTCCCCCAACCAGCTCTGCTTCCCACTGGCGCCCCCCCATCTCCCTTGACCAGCCCCGCTGGCCCTGACCCCTCCCCCCAGACCAACTTTGCTTCCCTCCAGCCATCCGTCCCCGGATCTCCCCCGGCCAGCCCCGCTGTCCCCTTGCCCCTACCAGCTCTGCTTCCCGGCCCCTCCCCCTTTCTCCTGGGCAGCCCTGCTCGCCTCCTGTCTGGTTCCACTCCCCCCCCTCCCCACTCCTAATCAAGTGTGTCCGTTTTTTTTTCTTTTTTAGACTACCTGGTAATTGTAGCTGCGGGGGGCAAGGCGGGTGCCTGAGCCATTGTGCGCGTGGGGGTGGGACGAGTCCCAAATGGCACTGGGGGCCACAGGTGGCGGGCATGTGACTTAGGGTGGGTGGGGCTGTCCCTGCAGCGCAGCACGGCAGGTTATTTTTTATTTTTACAGGTTGAGATTGGGCCCGATCGAGTCCAAAAGTACCTTAACCTTTCCTCCAGAAGGTTGTATCCCATAGAAAGTTTGGTTGTGGTAGGTCTTACAGTGTCCAAGTTATTAGAACACAAACATACAAACATTCTCCTTTATATATTAGATTACATCCCTAGTCCTCACATACAAGCTCAGTGTACATGTTGTAGCTCACTCTGTGCCATGGTACACTCAATTAAGATAGATACACAAAGAGCTCTGTGCTTCTCTAAGCACAGCAAAACTTGTATAGTTTTTATGTTGGAAAACTTGGGCACCAGCATTGTTGTGATTCAGATGGATTTGGACCAGCATTCTGTTACTGATATGTTGATGATAATAGGAAGCTGATTTCCTCAACTTCTGTATTAATGAAATACTAATTCCAATAGTCGTGTGCCTTTGAAGAGAGCTAGAACTGTTTCATTGTCTTGTAACGTAATATGAAATGATGCTTCAGCTATGTAGTCTGACTGATGTAACTCTAGTACGGTATGTTTAGTCCTATTTTAATGTGCTTCTTTTCAGGTTTTAAAATCTGGCAATAAAGTTCACAGCTTTGGAAAGAGGGACCAGTCTATCAAGAGGAACCCTAATGTTCCTGTTGTTGTGAGAGGTTGGTTGCACAAACAGGTGTGTGAGAGATTTATTTTTTTCTTCGTATTGTGGAATGTGCAACAGAATGTATCAGATAATTATGAGAGCTTTTTAGATAAAAGGAAAAAAGAATTGAAGAGCCTTAATTTAAGTTTTGTGGAACACCTGAAGTTTCCATTGAATTCAGTACAGAGTTGCTTGGCCTCAGCACTTATGAAAGTCAGGTCCTTAAGCTTTCCATAGACATTATGAAGGAGAGCCAGTGGATTCTGACTCAAAGCCAGTCTCAACTTTCTTCCATCCTCCACTGGAGAGGTAGGAGAGATGAAATAAAGGGAGCCACAAGCTCCAGGACTTTTGCCTGAGCAGCTCACTTTAGGTTACAGGGACTTCAGACAGACCCTTTTTAATCTACTAATCACACTGGAATATGTCAGAGTTGCCGCAGTTGTAACTTAAATGTCCCAGAACCACACAGCATTTTGCTATATGAAAGAATTTCCTTCCAGATCGTAAAGTACTGATCAGCCTAGCCCCCAGCATCACCAGAGACCTATCAGTTAGAGTTCATGTTGGCTTATCTATCTAGGCAATAAACTGTATCAGCCCACAGGGGAGCTAGTCTTCTGGACCAAGGGGCAGCAGCAGTGGGTGGGACAGACCCTATAGTCCAGATGCAGTGTGTGACACTCCATTCTCCCTCATCCTTTGGAGAAAAAGGAAGTGTGGGGGTAAAATGAAGAAATAGCCCACCGACTGTTAAGGGAAGGGCAGGGAATTCTGGAATATTGACTCTTCCATTCTCAGTCAAAATCTTCCTCCCCTGCTCAGAAAGATATATCCTCTGCTTTTGACTCCATCGAAGCTGCACTCTAGAAGTCAGAATTAGAACTCAGTTGATTTTGTGGCCTTAGAATTTTTATAAGAGTTTTTTAATAATTGTGTACAGGGTATGTATAGGTATTTCCACGGAATATCCTCATAGATTGTGGGCAGAATGTAGGAAATGAGTTTGGCATTTCCCAAGCTTCTGAAATACGAATCTCTACTTCAGGAAAATGAACCCAATGCTCCTACTTCCCTAGTGCTCCAAATATGTAAAGCTAGATGGGAGGTTACTATGAGGGGCAAAGGAGTCCAGGAGAGCTGGCTCTACTTTAAAGAAGCCTTATTGAGGACGCAGGAACAAATCATCCCAATGCACAGAAATAATTAGCAAATATGGAAAGCAACCAGCTTTGCTTAACCAAGAAATCTTCAATGAGCTTAATCACAAAAAGGAAGCTTACAAGAAGTGGAAATTTGAACAGATGACTAGGGAGGAGTATAAAAATATTGCTCAAGCATGCAGGGAATTAGATGATAAAACAGACACGATATGAGCTTTTATTTGAACTGAAAGAAATTATATTAAATTCCTTGCTTTTGCAGGATAGTTCTGGAATGAGATTATGGAAAAGACGATGGTTTGTGCTGTCTGATTATTGTTTGTTTTACTACAAAGGTGAGTAGACAATGTAGTGGCAGTGAGAGTTTTCATCAAACTTTTAAAATGTAATTTGTTCTTCAGAACTTCTCTTTAGAACTCGAGAAACTGTTAGACTTTTTTGCCACTTCATTCTCCTCAAACAATTGTTTAACATTTCAAACACTCACTAGAAAGCAAAATTACCATTTGTTTGCTTGCATTGGTTTGTCACACTTACTGGAGTAAAGCTATGGTTAAGACTCAGGTAGTCCAGAGCTGTGCTTTTCGAGTAGTGGCATAGAAGATAAATGATGATGCTTTCTATGTTATAGCATTTTACATGCTCAAAGTTCATTTCTAGCATTAATAAATATAACACCCTCGTGATATAGGAAGGTAAAATATTTCGACAGCTGAGATTGTGACATTGGCGAAAGCTACACAATCAGTGGCAAAGTTTGGATTAAAAACCATAATTCTTGACATTCGGTACCATTTTAAACCACGAGGTTTTCTATATGGTCTTTGGTAAGTCACATATCTTCTCTTTGCCTAATTTTATTTCTGAATTGAATAGGAATTTTATTTTTCTAACTCACATGGATGTTTAAGTACATTGTTTGTAAAGTGCTTTAAAATATTTGGAAAGCTTTATAGACGTGCAAAGTATTATTTATTCACATTTAAGGCTATTGTTCCTTTATGTAGTGCCAATAATGATGATTCTTTATTGAGTGCTTGCTCATGTCCACTTAGGCGTGTGTGTGCCGTGTGCACAAATTGTCAGAGATTATTTCCTTAGTGGTACCTGTCGGGCCGGCAGGAGAGCTCCCTGGAGTGGCACCACTATAGCAGTGCATCTATATCCCTGCTGGTCCGCCACCCCCCCAGTTTCTTCTTACTTCCCATGATGGTTGTTGGAGCTCTTGTCTTGCTTGCAGTCATGGTCCCAGCAGTATTCACAGTTAGTTAGCATCTAGTTGAGTCCCATTGTTTCTTCAAGATGCTTTCCCTGTTAGTCTGTTATTGAATCGTTGTTTATCTTATTAGTTAGTGTTTCTGTTGATAAAAGAGGGAAAACCCCAAAATTCTTTTGTCCCAGTTTGAAATTCCTACCTACATTCCTGTTGGCCAACTCTACCTGACTTAGGTAAGGTTAACCCCTTAGTTTCCAGGCTGCTGGCTAATGCCCATGATCATGACAGCCCCCCAGTCAGCGCTTCCTGATACGCTGGCCTTAACGTCTGCTTCTCCTGGGCCCGTGCAGGCCAGTCGGGTGCGGCCAGGGAGCAGAGCCAAGAGGAGGTGCTGTTGCTCATCAGTCGGCCTTCCACACTGGACACTTTTGAGGTGGTATGCAAATTTATAAAACTGACCTTGAGCCTGCCCTCACCACTCTCAGTGCACCATGATCGGCCCCATGCTTGCACCGAGTCGTTGGCACCGGAACTGGCACACACATCAACGCTGGTTCTGGCACTGGCTGTGGCCATGGCACAAGTGGTAATGCGCTCTCAGGAGTTGAAACAGAGCTCGTCCTCCAGAACCACCAGCAGCACAACCCCAGCACCAGAGCATCTGATGCCTCCGCCATCTATCTGTCATAGGGGCAAGCTGACGAAAATGGTCTGCTATGTTTTCCGGCAACAGTCGCAGGGCCCATCTTCGGAACCGCTGTGGTTGGAGTCTGAATACTTCTCAGACTCCGACACAGAGTTGACGTGGTCCCAGGCTTTGGCTCCTGTTCTCGGCACCCCTCCAGATTCCGGCACTGTTCCACCTCTTGGCACTGCTTGCGCCATTGCAGTGCTTTAGGACAATTGGTGCAGCAGACCTGGCCGCAGCAGTGGCAACAACCAGAACAGTGGCCATTCTGTACCCTAGGGGCCTACCATCAGGTGCAGGGGAGTGCCCCATCCATTGAGGGCTCCTCGTGTTCGGGGCCTCGGGTGCCAGCCTCAGCCATGCTTCTGCCCCAATCATCTTCCTCCCCAGACAAGGCCCTGGGGCTGGCCTTCCCATCAATGCCAACAATGGATTTTCGGGCCCACCAGGACCTTCTCAAGAGGCTGGCACAGAGTTTGGGGGTGCAACTCGAGTGGGCATCAGAGGAGTCTGACCCGACGGTAGACTCCTAAACTTGGACGCCCCATGTCATGTGGCCCTACCCTTGAATAAGACTGTGGATAAAATCACAAAGACCCTCTGGCAGACGCTTGTCTCTATACTGGCCACATATGAGAGGGCTGAGCGATGATACTTAGTCCTGCAAGCAGGGCAGGAGCACCTGTTTTCTCACCCACTGCCAGGTTTGATTGTAGTGCAGGCCGCCAACCAATGCAAATGCCAGGGTCAACCTGTACCTACTCCCAAGAATATGGAGGCCAAGAGGTCAGACCTCTTGGGTCGAAAGACCTATGCCTTTGGGGGGGTTCCTGCTCAGGATTGCCAACCAACAGGTGCTCTTGAGCTGGTACACCTTCAACTCTTGGGCAGCAATGGAAAAATTTAGGGAGCAGCTGCCCCAGGGCTCCAGGTTGGTGTACAAGGCTCTGTTGGAGGAGGGCAAAGTTGTGTCTTGGGCAGCACTCTAGGCCGCCTTGGATGCCGCAGAAGCTGTGGCCCATACCGTGGCAACTGGCCTGGACTTGTGAAAGGGCACCAGGCTTCAGGAGTCTGGCATCCTACCAGTGGTCCAGAACACCATTCAGGACCTGCCATTCAAGGGGACAGGCCTGTTCTCTGCATACACTGACACCAGCCTCCATGGGCTGAAAGAGAGTAGCTCTAGTATCAAGTCCCTCAGTATTCACACCCCAACCCCACAGAGATGTTCCCTCCCTAGTGTCCCCTCCCATCCGTTCCAGCAGGGGAACAAGCCTGGACTTCTTGATACACAGGGGCTGTAACAACAACAGGAATGGCAGGCAGCAGTCTCACTTCTTGTCCGATCAGGGGCGGGCCCCTCAAACAAAGGCTCAGGCCTTTGAAGGTTTGAGTGGGGACAGCATACCAGCCACAGGTCAGCAGTCCTTTCCAACCATTTATCCCCTTTCCACCGTGCCTGGTTGCATATCACGATGGACTGCTTGGTCCTAGACATGGTGTGAAGTGGATACTACATCCTATTCTGCTCCTGCCCTCCCCCCTTCTTCCATGTCTCTCTTCAGAGACCTCTCTCACAAGCATCTCCTAAGGTTGGAGGTGCAACAGTTTCTCAATCTGGGGGCTGTGGAGGAGGTTCCGTTAGACCTCAGAGGTAGGGGGTTCCACTCCCTTTAGTTCTTGGGCCCAAAGGCCAAGGGCAGGTTTCACCCCATCCTGCATTTGAGGGGCCTCGACGCCTTTTAGTAAAGTCAAAGTTCAAGATGGTAACATTGGCCTCGACCATCCGGTCTCTGGCCACAGACCCCTATTTTCAATATCTCAAAGACCCCTATTTTCGTATTTCTGTTTTGCCTTCTTACAGGCGCTTCCTACAATTCGAGTGGACTGGGATCATTATCAGTTTATGGCCCTCGCCTTTGGCCTTTCTATGTCCCTAAGGGTGTTCACAAAATGTGTGGAGGTTGTTGCTACCTTCCTGTGGAAAAGAAGGGTCCAGGTTTATTCGTACCTGGAGACTGGCTCATAAAGGTCTCCTCCCCTTCCCAGGTTCTCGAACACATATCTTTCATCTTTCTCAGGCTGGGCCTCATCTTAAATGAAGCCAAGTCCACTCTGACTCCCTCCCAAAGGATAGAATTTTTGGGGACCTGTCTAGATGCAATGCTGGCCAAGGCCTCCCTGTCTGAAGCCCTCTTTCTGGCTATAAAGGAGGCCATTCTGAGGCTCCAGTCATTCCCCACCACCACAGCATGGTGTTGCATGAGGCTGATGGGGTTCATGGCAGCATATACCTATGTGGTGCATCTCACCGGGCTCAAGCTTCAGCTGCTCCATCTCTGGCTTGCACAAGTCCACAACTCAGTGTTCCAGCCAGTTGATATAGTGGTGACAGTTCCCATTGACATGCTGAAGTCCCTCAACTAATGGCTGTGTGAGGAGGTG
Source organism: Pelodiscus sinensis (assembly GCF_052426305.1). Lineage (NCBI taxonomy): Eukaryota > Metazoa > Chordata > Testudines > Trionychidae > Pelodiscus > Pelodiscus sinensis. The sequence goes on along the minus strand of NC_143056.1, from coordinate 112,170,393 downwards.
GTGTGCTAGAGGGTGCTGTTCCACAGCACTTCCCCAACCATAGAGTTGGTGACGGATGCCTCCGACACGGGCTTGGGAACCCACCTTGGAAAGCTACAGACTCAAGGTATGTGGTCTCCCATGGACCTCTCTTTCCACATCAATGTCAGGGATCTGTGGGCTATTCGTCTTGCATGTGGTGTTTTCCTTCCAAAACAGGTGCATTTCAATATTGAAGGATAACACCACAGTGATGTTTTATATAAACAGACAGGGTGGTGCTCACTCTTTCTTATCCCCTGTGCCAGGAAGCCCTCCTGTGGGAGTTCTGTGTCACTTACAACATTCACCCCGTGGCCGCTTATCTGGGGCCCAGAATGCGTTGGTGGATCACCTCTGCAGGTCCTTCAAGGGGCACGAATGGTCCCTCAGGGCGTATGTGTGTATGTACATCTTTTGCATGTGGGGGTTTCTCCACCTGGACCTGTTTGTAACTCAGGGCAACAGGAAGTGCCACTGCTTTTGCTCTCTTTTCAACCACAGGCTGGGGTCACTGGGGGATGTGCTCATGGTCCTCTGGCCCAGGGTCTCATGTACGCCTTCCCCCTGTTGCCCCTCATCACCAAGGTGATCCTCAGAGTCAGGGAGTTCACCGCCTTTGTAGCTTTGGTGCCTATTGTAGAGGGCAGTCACCTGGTCATCAGTGCACACCTTTGTGAACTACTATGCCATAGTGCAGCACACCAGGGAGGATGCAGCAGTTGGCAGGGCTGTTGTGCAGTCTGTCTCTCTGTAGGCTCCGACCCTGCCTCCTTGGGGTTGGCTTTGGAGTCACTTAAGAGGAATGGATATAAGCAAGCACTCGAAGAAGAAAAAACAGTTACTCACCTTTGTAACTGTTGTTCTTCAAGATGGTTGCTCATGTCCGTTCCACATCCCATCTGCCTCCCCTGTCTGAGGGTTCTGGCAAGAAGGAACTGAGGGAGTGGAGGACCAGGAGGGGTATATATGCACTGATATAGCGGCACCACTCCTGGGGGCTTCCCTGCTGGCCCTATGGATACTGCTAAGGGAAAACTCTCTGACAATCTGTGCACGTGGTGTGCACACACCTACGCAGAATGGACATGAGCAACACATCTCGAAGAACAACAGTTACGAAGGTGAGAAACAGTTTTATGTTCATTAACTGTAGTAATTATTTGGTCAGATATAGAAATCACTTGGTGAAATTCCACGTCTTAGGTTATCATAATCGCTTACTCTGGCCTTAAATTCTAAGAATGTTCATGCATTTATTATATGTTTATTATATGTTGATCTGAGAACATTGCACGCATGAGTGAGTAAAAAGGCAGGAAGGAAGATGAAACAGGACAGTGTGGGTTACCAATCCCTGTGCATGGAGCTTACTATGAATGGATCCAGGGGAGAGTCTCTGGTGCCTTAGTGGAGAAAGTGCTGCTTATCATTAGGCTCTTGTTGCCTCAGTCAGTTTTAAGTGAAAGCTGAAGAAGGACTATCTCTTTGCCTTGTCTCTCTTTAATTCATTGTCACTTTGTTGGCCTTCTTTTTCCACTTTCCCATGTTTCTGTCCTTTGGTCATTAAAGGATCAGGAGCTTTGTTCTCAAAGTTTATTCTTCTGGCTAAACAAAAATAAGGGAAAACATTTAATTGACTTGAAGAATTCCGGTAGCGTTACTTCATATAATAAGCACTGGATCCCTTTCAGGAATCTGAAGCCCACGCCTCACCAGCCAATGCTCAAGCTCCACCAGTTGGGGCTGAAGCATGTAATTTAGCTTTGTGAGTTCCCGGACAATTTCCCTGCTTGCCCCTTCCTAATGGGGTGTCCTCCATGTTGAGAAACACTGATCTAGATAAGATGATATACCCTATGGAGGACCTGTGTATTCCCAGGGGTATGACCACACCTAGCTGAGAACCACTATGCTAGGGAATGTTTATTTACACTTGTTGAAAAAATGTCCTGAATCATGTTTTATTTTTCTTTCTCATTCAATAGACAGCAGAGAAGAAACTGTTTTGGGGAGCATACCATTGCCTAGTTATGTAATCTCTCCCGTTGGTCCTGAAGATCGCATAAACCGCAAGTATTCCTTTAAGGTACAATCAACCAGTTATAAAGCTTATGATTTATGTTCAACAGTAAAAACACTAGATCAGGGCTACTCAATATATGGCCTGTGGCCCGTTTGTTTGCGGCCCGCAGTGCGGTTTGGGTTTACGTGGAGCTCAACACGCGGCCCGCAGGTGGGATCCTTGGAACATGGCCTCCACTGGGAACATGCTCCACATTGTCAAGTCAATTTAATGGTCTTCTATTGATATGCGTTTTAGTAGTTAAATTTCTGGACTGTCATTGCTCATTAAAAGTGCTGTCATATGGGTGGAAATCTGGTAAATATTGTATTTTATTAATATCAGCAGAACTGACTTAAATGGGGCCTGCATGCTGTGTAGTCTTGCCTTAATCTTTGTATTCATGCCCGTCAGTGTGAAAGAAGCTATTTGCATATATATTTGCAAATATGGAAACGCACTTAAGTTGTGGCCCTCAGCATGTGCTGTGAGTATCATTGTTACTCCTTGGGCTTCCAAAGTTGAGTAGCCCTGCACTAGATATTGAAAAACATTTATTTGCATAAGAGAAGACATTGTTTAGAGGAAACAGTAGTATCTCCATTTATAATTAAAAAATGAATGCTTTATTTTTACATCATATTTGCTTCATAAGTTTACAATGCTACATATTTCTTTTTTGCTTTGAATAGTTTTAGTTTTATCGTAGTTCATCTTTCTGCTATGCTATCCATTTCCCTGTAGCTTTAGTATGTGCTTATGGTTAATGATCTTCTGTTTGTAAAACATCAGAAAATAAAACTGACAAATCTTTTCAATAATCTTGTAAATAGAGTGAAACGGTGACTTTTCCCCTCACTGTAAAATGCTTTTCTTCGCAGTGGATGGGAATGACTTTTTTGAAATAAAACAACCACTAAGTTTTGAGAGGGAGAGGAAATGACCGTGTCATGTCTTCAGTTGCTTTGTTATATAATGCACTGTGGCAATTAAACTTCTCATTTAGAGTCCCTGCAAAAATGAATAATTAGTATGGCTTCTATAATAGTTAAAAGAAGGAAATCATTTCTTTTATCTCTTAACTCATGCTGTAATTTCCTTCTCTTAGGGGAAAAACAACAGCCGCCTTAGTCTATTAAATAGAATTTTGAAGCTATAGGTATTTCAGGTTCTATTTTAGAGCAACATTTTACTTTTGCCTTCCATGTGGTTTAAGTACATCTATGTTTTTATAAGGGGTGTTCTTTGTTAAAATTCCATGTTGAATGATTTATGGTTTGCTCTAGCTATTTATTGTTCTTTGAAAATGCAACAAAGAAAATAAAACCTATTCTTGGCAATGGAAAAGCCTGCTTCCAGCTTACTACATGTCTGAGCATGTGCATTAAGGCAAATTTTCGAGGTTTTAATGCAGGTTATATTTTAAAAATATATAGATCTTTGGAACAGAAAATGTCACATGGAATCCATGAAAGTAAATTATGAGGTTTAGTCATTCACAGTTTCATTAAGTGGTATGCAAATGATGTTCTAGAAAGCAGCTTTTTTCCATCTGTTTTGCTTTGAGAATTACAGTAAGACTTAGCTTTTAAATCTACCCACCCATAGCTTTTTCTTTCATCTTGATTTGTGGGTTTTAGCAATTCAGACTGCCCGTTGCTGGTCTCAGGTTTATTTTCTATGGAAAATGGGTTGAAACTGATTGAGTATTTCTTCTTCAAGTAGTGTCCCTATGGGGATTCCACTTCTGGTGCACGTGTGCCTTTGATTGGAGGTTTTCAGTAGCAGTGCCTGTTCGAAGCTCATGTTTCATCTACCCAAAGATATATAGAGCTAAAAAGGTGAACCAGCCCACAACTTGAGATGGAGCATCTAAAATGCCCACTTCAACTTGACCTTGAGTTCTTAGTTTAGCTGCTTTAGTTCTTTTCATAATTAGTTATAATTTGGTGGTTCTGTTTAATTCCCCACTCTTCTGATGGGTTTGCTTTGGGAGTCGTGATCAATGTGGCATGCTGGGATTCAAACCCAGCCTTAACCTGCTTGGTAGCTGTGTCACCAACGGACGTTCTGTATATCTGTTGCTTGGGAGATACCCACATTCCAGCTAAATTTAATTCAGTTCAGATTTTAAAAGCAGATTGAAAAAGTGGAGGGATTAAACTTTAGCTCCTCGTCTTGCGTACTCCCACCTCTGATCTGCCTTTGGTATAGCCCTAGATACCCTCCCAAAACAGCCTTTGAGTGAGTTCCTGCCAGTAACTACCATCTCTCTATAGAGACAGGGAGTCATCATATTTTCTTATGTTGATGACTGCCTCATAAAGGGACCGTCACATATCAAAACAGCCAACATGTCCTCAGGACCAGATAACTATTCCAAGTACTGCATCTTCTAACAGACAAACAGAAGTCCATGCTCTAGCTGATGCAGTCTCTTGAGTTCATAGGATCTCTATTAGACTCTGTCACAATTTGGGCCTATCTATCACACCACCGATTTATGGCCATACAGTACCTGGTTACCATAGTCTTGTCAAGTCCAACCACCATTTTCCTCACCTGCTTTCAGCTAATGGGACACATGGTTGCAACCACATATGTGGTGGAGTATGCCCATCTGCATATGCGTTGCTTTCAACACAGGCTCACCATTGTTTACATCCCGTCCCACAGGATGGTTTTGCTACCACGCAATGTTCTCACCTCACTAAAATGGTGGACTGTTCCAAGCAACCTCATGATTGGCATCCCATTCTCACAACACTCCTGTTCATGCATCCCAGAATTATGGTTGCTTTTTTTGCAATAGTGTCACACTGGACACAATTGGACACAATATTCCAGTGGAGGCCTAATCAGTGCAGAGTAGAGTGGAAGAATGACTTCTTGTGTCTTGTTCACAACACTTCGGTTAATGCATCCCAGAATCAGAATTCACTTGGCAGCTATTACAACCTTTTATTCCCTTGTGCACGTGTTCTCTAGTCTTTAGTCTAGTTCTCTAGTCTCAACAATAGCAAGATTTACCAAGTGATTTGTTAGCCTTTTTCTGAAAATCTAAGAGCCTAATCCTATGTGGGATTTGAGCTTTGTCCTTAATAATACCATGAAACTTGCCTTTGAACTGCTAGGTAAGTGTGAATTCTGCATTTATCTATGAAAATGGAATTCTTAGTGGCTATTGCTTTTGCCCACAGGATTGGGAAACTATGAGCACTAATGGCTGATTTCCCTCCCTTTAGTGTCCCCTTGCTCCCAAAGATAAGTTGAGAATTATATCTACATCTCAAGTTCATATTTAAAACATTTTCTGATTCCACATTAACCAAGTAATCTACTTTTCTGTATTTTCCACACCACACTAGGGAAAAAGCTACATTGCCTACTTTGGACATTATAAAGGCATTAACATTCTGTTGGGAAAAATCAATTTAGGAAGCTTCGGGGGGTAGCCGAGTTAGTCTGTACAGGAAAAAACAACAAATGGTCTGGTAGCACTTTATAGACTAACAAAACATGGTATCATGAGCTTTCATGGGCACAGCCCACTTTTTCAGTCATCTGAAGAAGTGGGCTGTGCCCACGGAAGCTCATGATACCATTTACATGTTTTGTTAGTCTATAAAGTGCTACCAGACCATTTGTAATTTTGTTCTAATTCAGACAGAGCCAAAGAATCCACAGTCTTTACTCAAAAACTTTCAAAGTAGGTTTCTATTTGTAATTTTGTTCATTACCCAACAGCTAATGTTCAGCTCCCTTCAAGAAGAATAACCAATTATATAAGATCCCATGCTGCCTCCTTCCTGGCATTATTAAAACTGTACCAATTGCTGAAATTCACAAAGTGGTAACCTGGCGTCAGTGCATGTTTTTTTCCAAACACTACACCCTGATACGTGCCTCTAGATTGAGGTGCTACTGTTTCTTCAGTGTTGGATCCAGTTCTGAAGCTAATGCCTCTTTCAAGAGATACTGCTTTGAAGTCACCTGAAGGGGAGCAGCCACAGGTACCATATGCAAAGAAGGAAGAGAGGTTATTTAACTTATGTCATAATGGGAACTCTTTGAGGTGTCCCATCCTATGGGTGCTCCGTTATTCACTCTTCTTCCCTCTTAAGTTGGAATTTTATCCCTAGAGACTTCATGGTAGAGAAACATCTGAGGGTGATTCACCTATAAAGGAGGATCATATGTTGCATCCTCGGAACAGGGCACAAGGATGTTCGGAGCACATGCGCAGACTGAACGGGTCACAGTTTCTGGAAATCTCTGCTCAAATCCCTGAGAATCATAGAACATTAGAACTGGAAGGGACCTCGAGAGCAGGACCGGTCCTAACCAATGGGCAGCCCTGGGCGACTGTCCGGCTCACCTGTAGGGTTGCCAGATGGTTTAAAAAAAAAAAACCAACACAACACCGGGGAAAATTTGTCAAGCAAAAAAAAAAAAAGGTTGGGGAGTAATGTATATTGCAGTGGGGCATTGCTGGCATTTGATGGCATAGATCACATTACTGGATGTGCTCAGACATCTATATAGAGCATTCCTAAAACTGAAATACCCACTTGGAGAAGTGCAAAAACAGACTGACAGAGCCAAAAAAGTACCCAGACATGAACTACTTCAAGACAGACCCAAAAGAGAAAACAACAGAACTCCACTTGTCATACCGTCCACAACTTAAACTCCTCCAACGCATTATCCATAATCCACAGCCTATCTTGGAAAATGATCCCTCACTCTCAGATCTTGGGGGAAAGGCCTATTCTCACTTACAGTCAACCTCCCAACCTGAAACAAATTCTTTCCGGTAACCAGGCTACACAGCTACATCATAAGGATCTAGGATCCTAGCTCTGCAATCAGCTCCAGTGCCAACTCTGTCCACATATCTTTACAAGTGGATTCATCACTGGAGCCAACCACATCAGCCACCAAATCAGAGGTTCATTTAACTGCACATCCAGTAATGTGATCTATGCCATCGAATGCCAGCAATGCCCCACTGCCATGTATATTGGCCAAACTGGACAGTCTCTACGGGAAAGAATTAATGGACACAAATCAGATATCTGTAAAGGGAACATACAGAAATCTGTTGGTGAACACTTTAATCTACCTGGACACTCATTAAGAGATCTCCAAGTTGCTGTTTTGTTACAGAACAATTCCACAAGCCAAATACACAGACAAGGATTGGAACTATAGTTCATTCACAAGTTTAGTCTCCTGCTAATGGTTTAAATAGAGATACTGGATGGCTGGGACATTATCATCCAACCAAACAATGAAGGTGCCAATGGTTCTTGTGTCTGTGAGAATCTGGTTTTAGTTCTGTTCCTTTCTATTGCTAACTAATGGTTCTTATCTGCCTCTTTTAATTATCTAGTTTTTAGGTGCTAATAGACTATCTGTTGTTTTCCAATTTTTCCAGTTACACAAGTTCTCGGCTTGCTCTTTTTGATACTTATCTACCCTCTGCCCCCATTCCCCCCCCCCCCATCCTTTCCCTCATTTATTTTGGTTCTGGACATCCAACACTCTGGTCATCTGAAGAAGTGGGCTGTGCCACAAAAGTTCATGATACTATCTACATATTTTGTTAGTCTTTAAAGTGATACCAGATTATTTGTTGATTTTTAAGTTTTTCCTGTTACAGACTAACTCGGCTACCCCTCTGAAGCAAAAGTAATTACGTTACTTCTGTCAAAATTCCTTCTCAAATATTTTATAGTATCCCAAATGGGATTCAGTTCGTCTCTGAGAATTAGCAAAATGTACTAACAGATTCAGCCATGGAGAAAGAAAAGAGGGAAAACATGTGGTTTAAGTAGTCTGAAGCTTTATTCACTTAACTTGGAATATCCAGAAATAAATCGTACAGTTCAGGCCATCATTCTGGCCTTCTTTATACATTCTTACCTGAGACCTAACCTGGTCCCAGTCCATTGCTTGGATCCCACCACTCTCCTCAAATGAAAGTTAAAGGGGGTTGGAAAAGAAATGTGAGGTGTCATCCCGCAGTATTGGACATTAGGAGCCCCAATTCCCCCTTTTCCAGCTTCCTTAGTGGATGCCATCTCCTAAATTCCATTCCAATTCCTATTTATCAGAGAGCCATATCCCTTCTGTAATGTGCACCTGTACTGCACACCTGCCACCTATTAAATTAGCGACATCTTGACCTATCCTCCTTAGATACTTCACAAGTTCCTTACTCAGAGCTGAATCCTGGTTCCCTGATGCTCCTTGTGCAGCAGAAGACACTGAGTCCATGGGCAGAGCTGGGAGTGTGGGGGTGTGCTGGAAAGTTTGCCCCCTTCGCCTTCTGTGAAAGTGCAGGGCAGTACCGGTGACAGACCCACCCCTCTTCTCTTCCTGCCAACTGAGCAGTTTGGAGGCAGGAAGCCGGAGCCAGGCAGTGTGGAGCAGCCTCTCCTCTGGCTAGTGCCATAGCAGAGACAGGGTGGTGTTCCCTTCTCTCTTCCTGCTGGTGCAGAGGGTTGAGCTGCCCCTCAGCTCCAAGTCCCCTTTCCTCAGACAGCTGGTAAGTGTCACAGGGGTGGAGGACCCAGCTCCATGGCTGACAGAACCCTCAGGGAACAGAGTCTGCAGGGGAGCCCTCCTGGCAAGCAGTTATCCCATCCCTGTCTACTGAGCCTCTAGTTACCCCCTCCCTGTCCACTGAGCTACTTCCTGGCCTCTCAGCCACTAGCTACCCCTCTCTGCACCCTGAGTTACCCCTCTGCTCTCACACAGCCTGTAGCTACCCTCTGCCTGCCCCGTGGCCAGAACCGTCTCATCCATAGGACAAATCGGGGCAGCTGCCCCAGGTCCCATGCTTTGGGCAGAGGGAGTTCCAGGGTGGGCTGCCTGTGGATAGGAGAGACCTGGGGGATTATGGAGCCTGGTGCAGGATGGCAGCAGCACCCCCCCCCCCCCACACACACACACAGATACTCGCTGCAGCAATGGGATTTGGAGCGGCCTGGCAGCCTGTCCTGCTGCACCACCCTCTCCCCCAGCCAGCTCCACTCCGCTTCTCCATTGCATCAGGAAATAGAGTGCTGCAGCCCTAGGAGAAGTGGCACAGAGCAGGCTGGGAGGGCGATGTAATGGAGCAGAGCAGGCTGGTGGGCTACTCTGGATCCCACCACTGTGGTGAGTGCAGGGGAGGGGGTTACCTCTGTTGCCGCCCCACACCAGGCCCTGTAATCCCCTGGGCCACATTGCTCAGGGGAGAGGGTAAGTGGCCAGAATGGGTGGGGCTTGGGGAAGGGATAGAGCGGGGCTGGGATGGGACAGGGCCTGTGGCAGGGTATTTGACTTTGCCCCTGCTCCTGGGTCACTGGGGAGGGTGTGCCTCAGGCTCCGCATCCCCCTGGGGACGGTCCTTTCCTAAGCTAATCCTTGGCCATGCTTAGTCCCTACATACTCTCTGCCTGCACATCCCCTAGTTACCCCCCGTCTGCAGCCTGAGCTAGCCACCTATCTGCACATAGCCCCTAGTTATCCCCTCGCCGCCCCTTGACACACAGCCCATAGCTCAGGGGTGGGCAATAATTTTTGCCCAGGGGCCACTTCAAACATTTTTGAAGTAGCACCTGGCCACCCTGGAAGGGGCTAGACCTAAACAGGAAGGGGCGGGTCTTAAATGGGAAGAGGCGGGGCTACCCCAGCCCCAGACCATAATTGGTCTGGGGGTGGGGGAGCTCCTTTGCCCCCCCTTCCCACTAGGCACCCATACCCTGGAAGAAGCTTGGCATGCTCCCCCACTCCCAGGCCAATCAGGGCCGGGGGGCAGGGGAGCGTGGGAAGCCTTCTCCTGCCCTGCAAGGAGCACGTGGCACTTTGAAGTGCTGCGGGCTCCTCGCTGGGCCAGGGCAGGGCGAAGGAAGTTTCATGCAGCTCTCCCACCCCCAGGACTTCAAAGCGCCACATGCTCCTGGAAGGGAGGGGCGGGGGGAGCAGCAGGGCCTCCATAGGCCAGATCCACCCTCTTGGTGGGTAAGATCCGGCCCACGGAGGCCCTTTTGCCCATCCCTGCCATACCCACTCCTCTTTCTAAACCCTGAGTTACCTCTTCCCTGCACCTTGGGCAGCTGTATTCAAACTTTTTGAGCTGAGCCTCTTCTTCTTCGAGTTATAATTTTTGGTTGCACCTCCCCTGCCACAACCTTGACAGACTGGGTGGCCAGGTGGGGTGTAGCACTGTGGAGGTGGCACTGCCCCCCCAGACCTACCATGTGAAGCTAGCTTGGACCTGCTGCCCCCTGCTCCCAAAATATAAATCATTCTTCACCCAGGTAGGGAAAGGGTTAGAGCCTGGACCTTGGTTCCCATCGGTGTGATACTTGCAACTCCCAACCACCTCTTGTCTCTGAGCACATCACGATCAAACCCTACAGTTACCTGACAGGTGACACATGAAAGGGGCAAGAGGGGGCACATGCCCCCCAAACACCATCGGCGGGAGGGGTAAAGGGCTGACCTGCAGCCAGCAGGCCCAGAGTCTCTGGCGTCTGGGAGAACTAGCAGGGGGACTGGCACCTATATCAAGGGTCCACCCGTGCCCCCGCACTCACTGGCTGCAGCAGGGGAACTGGAGCAACACTACTGCAGCTCGCTCTGCTCTCCTAGTGCAGCACTTAAGGGAGGAGATGGACTGCCCCTGCTCTCACTGGCGGGAAGCAGAGTGAAACGGCTGAGGGAGTAGGCTGACCTGGGGTTGCCACTGCTGTTGAGTGTGGGGAGCCATGACCCCTGCTGCCAGCACAGGACCCCCTGTCCCTCTAGTTCCCCAGGTGGCATTGGTTGGGGAAAGAAGTAGGAAATGGGGTGGGGATGGGAGGGTTGTCCTGGCCCTTCCCCAGGCAGGAAGCAGTCACATGGCTGGTGGCCCATGTGTCACACCTCACCAGTTGACCCTGACTACTCCTATACTTGAGTGGCCTCCTCTTAGCCCAGACCTCCATGGCCCCCTTTCTACTGCTGGGCCCAGGAGTTTTTATAGTATTTTGGAAGAGGGATTGATCTGATTGCCATTGACCTTGCTTGCATTTGAGCAATTTTACCAGGTGTCCTGTATTCACCATAGGGAAATATGGTCACCGTACTAAAGTAAGTCCATCCCCTTTCTTTCTCCTTTATTAACCTAATTGCAGTGGTAACCCTGACAGGAGCTCCATCCCCTTTTCTTGCTAGATGGACAAAAAGCCATTATACTTTCAGTAATGATCTCTTCACCAAGCCAAAGGAAAAATATCTCCTTATGTCATGTAGGATTGTATTGCAAAGCCAGTATTATGCTATTACTCATTAGAAATCCATGCATACATAGACTGCTTTGCATTATTAGTAAAAGATTATTTGTTGGGCTGATATTGACTCTCTCTAACCCTTTACTTGATATTTGAATGCGAGTTTAAAGCCAGGACGAGTTGCTTTCTTATCTCAGAACAAAATTTTGTAAGAGGGGCAAGAATAGATTTCCTGGGATTCCTATAGCAGTGATAACATGGGACTGTTCAGATTCCACATCTACAGCTTCATGTGTCAGCTTGTAGAATTTCAAGAGCACTGAGTTACCAGAATTCTGTCACTCACTAGCCATTACATTTATCTAATCTGTTAAGTACCCTTATATATAGAGAGCATTGTATGTCATAGCTAAATGCTGCTAGAAATAGAAAACACAAAAAGATTATTCCCAAAATAAAGACAGGAGTTTTTTCACACTGAAGTCCTAGACAAGTGGAAAAATGCATCCTGTCACATTTTAAATGTGGTCTGGCTTCTATTTAGATTAATGTAAAATGCCAGTTACAATATACATATGAGTTTAGTTATTGGACAGCTTCAAAAATTAGCTTTGAGTGAAAGCTGTTGTTCAAGTTCTGCGCGAACATTTTTGTATAACAAATTCATGAGCCTAAAGATTTTTAGAGCAATTCGGGTAGAAGAATTCAAACAAACAAACAAAAAACAATCACACACACAACCACTACCACACACATTTGAATGATTTTGCCAGCCTGTAACATATAAAAATAATTATTTTAAGAGTCGAGACCTTTGGGAGTTTGTAGGTTTTGTAAACTTTCTTCATTGATTTGATAAGACCTGAGTTCATGCTTTTATTTCTTTTGCAATATTTAACTTGTGTCACCTACAGTAGTACATAGAGTACAAGCTGTTTTTCAATGTAAGGGCACATCTACGCTGCATACTTATTTAGGAATAAGCTACTTCAAAATTTATATTTTGAAATAACGTGTCTACACAGCAAATGGCCATGAAATAGTGCTGAGCTATTTTGAAATAGAGCGTCCATACTATGGGATGCTGAAGTGTATTTAAGGCTACCTGGAAGCACTTCAGGCATGGCATCCCTGCTGCCCTGGAGTGGGAGCTATGCTCCCTGGCCATGGCATAGGCCTGCCTGCGCTCCTGCCTGGTCCCAGGCTGGGGACCAACTGGCTAAGTAGAAGTTCTGTAGAAAAGGACCTGGGGATTACAGTGGATGAGAAGCTGGACATGAGTCAACAGTGTACCCTTGTAGCCAAGAAGGCTAAGGGCATACTCAGTTGCATTAAGAGGAACATTGCCAGTCGATCCAGAGATGTGATTATTCCTCTTTACTCGGCTCTGGTGAGGCCACATCTGGAGTAGTGTGTCCAGTTCTGGGCCCCCACTTACATGAAGGATGTGGATGCATTGGAGAGGGTCCAGCGGAGGGAACCAAAATGATTAGGGGGCTGGAGCATATGACCTACGAGGAGAGGCTGAGGGAGTTGGGTCTATTTAGTCTGCAGAAGAGAAGAGTGAGGGATGATTTGATAGCAGTCTTCAACTTCCTGAAGGGAGGTTCCAAAGAGGCTGGAGAGAGGCTGTTCTCAGTAGTGATGGATGGCAGAACAAGGAACAATGGCCTCAAGTTGCAGTGGGAGAGGTCCAGGTTGGATATTAGGAAAAACTATTTCACTAGTAGGGTGGTGAAGCACTGGAATGGGTTAGCTAGGGAAGTAGTGGAGCCTCCATCCCTAGAGGTGTTTAAGTCTCGGTTTGACAAAGCCCTGGCTGGGTTCATTTAATTGGGATTGGTCCTGCCTTGGACGGGGGGCTGGACTTGATGGCCTTCTAAAGTCTCTGCCAGCTCTATGATTCTATGAACACTTGCTCCTGGGTGCGCATATGGCCCCTGTGGCCCGGGCTGTCAGCCTTCCAGTGTCTGGTGTGGAGATCCTGGCTGTTTGCCTCCTCTCCCCATACCTCAGTGAGGTCCAAGATCTCCACACCAGACCAGGAAGGCACACACCTCTTTCACCCCTGGGCAAGGTCCTGGGAGCTGGCTGCCTACTTGGCTGAAGCAGTGGAGGGCCCAGGTGGAGCACGGGGGTGGTTCATGGTGGCAACAAAATCTGTAAAGGCTGCTGGTGTGTGGCACAGGGCTGGCAGGGCCCGCATTGTGCCACAAGCCCTTTTCCCGTGGCTAAACTACCTGTTGTTCTTCCTGCAAGGAGGTTTAACAGGTAGTTCGATTTAGGGGCTTTAATTCGAAATACCAGGTCCCTGCCGCGTGTAGACGCGGACAGTTAGTCCGGACTTGTAAATTTCAAAAATGGCGACTGGCCGGGAAGATGCAAATCAAGTGCGGGATATTTAAATCCCGGGCTTGATTTGCAACTTTAAATGCCTACATTAGCCTCCCTTGTTCGAACTAAGGGGCTAGTGTAGACATACCACAGGAGGAGGTATGGGTGCCAGAGAGGATTCTAGCCTGTGGGAAGGTTTAGAAGAGGTTGCAGAGTCAGGGAGGGACTGAGGTGTCAGAGGCAGGCTTTAGCTGGGAGGCACTTACCTAAGCAGCTCCCAGCCATCAGCACTCTCAGGAAGACTTCCTTGCCAGCAGCCCCAGACGTCTGGCTGGCCGGCTGGCTGTGCATGTGGCTCTCTGTGCCACGAGGAGGGAGGTAAAGGCCTCCCTGCCCTTAGCAAAATCTCTGTTTCTATTGGCCAGAAACCGGAAAATGGGAACTGAGAAATTGTGTTGCACCGCCTTTGTTTCAGCAAAATCTTTCAGCTCCCATTGGCTGGTTTCCGGCCAGTAGGAGCTGAGAAATTTTGCTGGGGATGGGGTCAGCATGCTGAAGCCTCTTCCTTCCTCCCTCCTCCCTGCAATGTGGTGACACACAGAGAGCATCTAGCTGCTTTTATCAGGGGTGGGTGCAGGCCGGATCAAAAAAGTGGACTAGATCCGGCCTGCAGGCCATATCTTACCCACCCCCGATGTATAACTTCTGTGTCAGTTAGGTATCATTTCAGTAACAAGGCACATAGATCCAAAAAATAAGAGATCCTAATCTTTGCCTGAAAAATAGAGGTCATTTTTTCTGGATATTTGAATGTCCTTTATCTGTGAAAATCAGGATTTTCTATGTTGAGCTGTTCTTCATTGCTGAGACCTGTTGGGACCTGGGCTGCTATCTTTGTCAGTTATTCACAGTATCTCACTGCTTCCTGAAGTTGGTGTTGACATACTTCACTCTTTTATTTATATATATATATATATATATATATATATATATATATATATACACACACACACACACTCACTGCAATACACACACACACACACACACACACTCACTGCTTCCTGAAGTTGGTATTGACATACTTCACTCTTTTTTACACACACACACACACACACACACACACACACACACACACACACACACACACACACACGTCTCACCGAACCACGGTGAGCCCCGCTTGCCAGCCGCCTGTCTGGCGATCTGCGCATGCACAGATTGTTCTGCGCATGCGCAGATCGCTCAAACCCGTAGCCAGATTTAAGTCAAATAAGCTACCAGGGAGCCTTCCCTGTTGGCCCTATGGTAGCTGATGTACCATAAAATCTGTCCAGTGAATTTGTTACTGTGATGTAAACTGAGGAAATGCCACACTCGGTATACCTGAAAGGGACTGTTTCACACTTTGGAATGGAGTAAGGTGGGGAGGGGAGTTCTCAGCTTCTATATTTCCTCAAGAGTTGTTCTGTCTAGTTCCCCTTCCCTCTCCACATAATGTTGATGACAGTTTTTACAGGGAACTGAATCACAGTCAAGCTTAGCAGTCAGATACTCCTACATTTGGCTCATAAGTGTTGTATAAATTTGATACTTTCCAACCAAGGCATAAGAGGAGTTATTCTGTTCTGTTTTCATAAGAAATTGTGATGCCTGATTTTCAAAAGCTGCTAACTTTCATTGTATAATTGTGACTTAGTTTAGTATTTCTATTTGTGAACTTAATAGCTGTAGACATTTAACATTAGTTATTACTTGCTTTAATTAGTGTAGTTTTGTGTTAAATATATTCCTTTAAAACCTGAATCGTTTTACTATTTTAACTTGTTCAACTTTTTTGTCCTTATCTTGTCCTTGCTGGTATGCTCTTGGGGTTTGCTCTCCATTTCTCCTTCTGTGCCTTATGGGAGAGAGCCTGCTTTTTCCTCTGTCTGTCCAGAATAAGGCATCTGAATGCATGAATAGGTACCAGTATTATTTTCCCCCCATTGTGTATGTGCATGTATTTTTATTTCAGGTTTTTTTAGTATGCTGTAGATATCCTGGATAGCAATTGTTAAAAATCAAAAATAAGACTCTCAAAACTCTCTTATGTCTACTAGCAATGACAGCCAGACACTAGCATAAGGTGGTTGTTTTTTCCATGTGCGTTAGCAGCATATCAAACAGATATATGGAATATGTTTGAATGTTTTTTTGACCAATTTTACATTTTCTTAACTCTTTTGAGAGAGAGTTTTTGTTAATATCATGATACCTTTATTGTTCATTCTCTGAGGCTATACATGTAATTTGTTCATTCTTTCAAGGGAGCAGGTGTCATATACATATTGCTCGCTGCTTATACACTTTGTTAGGCCTATAGTGACCTGCAGCCTCTTCCAATTGTATGGTGAACACTTTACTCTGAGAGACTAGAATTCACTTTGAGAAAAAGACATGTTGTAACCGCAATCAGGTGGATTTGAACCTGAAACCTCTGGAGCTTAGTATAGGAGCTTCTACCCTCTGAGCTAAAAGCCAACTGCATCTTGGCCTATGCTGTAGAGGTCTCTTGTTCTTATCTGTTGCTGTGATCTAGGTGCCACTGTATGCAACAGTGAACCACACTAGGTGTGTGGGTTACATACTCACCTCTAGGTGAGGAAGCGTCTCCCCAGCTTCAGAGACCCAGTTAAGATCCCAGACAAGTCCCCACTTGTAACCGCCATGGTGTGGATTTAAATCTGGGACCTTTGGAGCTTAGTGTAGGAGCCTCTACCATTTGCGCTAGAAATCAGTTGGCTCACAACCCGTGGGTCGTGGCTATCTTTCTGGGGGGGGGCGCAGCGCCAGACTGGCCCCCATTTTGTTTTCCCGGCTTGGTGCCCAACGTACACAGGGGCAGAGGGAGTGGCAGGGGAGTGGACTGGCACTTTAAATTAAAGGGGCCACAACAATTTTTTTTTTCTCAACCAAAATTTTCCTTGCCCTTGGGGTCGCGAATTAAAAAAGGTTGAACACCACTGCTGTAGAGGTCTCTTGTTCTTATCTGTTGCTGTGATCTAGGTGCCACTGCATGGGCGAGTGAGCCATACTAGGCAAAAAGTTCTTGCATAAAAATTCTGCAGTGTAGACGTAGCCTAGGTGTGTGGGTTACAATATCACATTAGTCAGTATATACTGGTCAATGAAGACTATTTGATTTTAAGCAGCAGGCTCAGCTTTATTAACTTAACCCTTGGGAGAGACATGTTCCATCTCCTGTGTGTCTCTTGTACCAGGCATTTAAGTGTGTTCAGTACAAAATTACATGGTTCCTACCCTACAACCTCATAATTTTGGGTAGACTCTTCAGCCTATCTGTAGGCCACCACTCACTTCTGAATCTTCCCATCATTCCCACTTTAAGAAGGACAAGAGTTTAGCAAAATGGGTCTTCAATCTGCAGACCCTTCAGATATCCCCTTCTCCCATAGTCACAAGATCGTCCATCAGGGAAATTCCATGTCTCTTACTTCTGGAAGTGGGACCTTTTGGCCTTTATGCACACTGGGCAGTGGCAGCAAGTTGGGATGAACTAAATAGTCCTACAAATAACTAATACTAATTTCTAAGTCCTACTTCTTTTTAACAAAACTATGCTTCCATTTTACTATGAGGTAAGTGACAAAACACAGCAGGCCTCTATTGGCTGGCCAAATGGAGGCAAAAGGCCTTGGAATCCCGGGCACATACTATCTCCCTTTTTCTGGGCTTTCCAGTTTAACACACTATTGATCTGATCAACTTTCCTGCCTTGTGAGATGGGAGGTGGCAGCCAAAAGACTTGCACTAGAACAAAATATGATGGAGCTTACAGAAAATAAGAGGGCTTCCTTGCAGTAGTCATGTAGGGGAGTGAAAGACCATACTCAAATGTTTTGTAGCCCTTCTGTGAAAAGGGAAGGGAGCAAATTGTTTACAAAACATGATGTGCTGAAATAGTGGGGGAGAGGAAACCCTTTTATTTTAGAATACGTTTGCACATGGCTGAAATGAAAGTCATATGTTATCACTAGTAAGTAATTTCAGCGTATACAATATCACGTATGAAGCTTCACACAAGATCATTGTTTTTTCAAAACTGTTTGTGTTTCTGAAGCCAAGTATGAGCAAGAATTTTTCAACATAGAATAACAAAGGGGAAAAGATTCCACCAAAACCAAAGTCCAATTGTAAGTTAAATGTGGAATGTATCTTTTAAAATACAGGCATGTTTAATATATGTGAATGAAGAACTCCCTTGTTTCAAAAATGCTTTTGTGCAGTTAGTATTTGTGTGTGTTGATAATAGTTGTAGTTTGTTCAAAAACTGTGACCAATTAAATTACTAATGTGCTCAAAATATTCACTGCATGAGCCAGAATTCCAGTGCTTGGAAGTGCAACAAAAACACAGATTCATAAATTCTGTGACTAAATAAATATAACCAAATAAAATTAAAACTTCTCAAGCCAAAATAGAGGATTTTTGAAGTACTAAGAAGTACAGAGAGAATTTGCTGACCTCACTTATGAGTCTGTGAATGGCTGTCAGTTGCTTGTAATTTTGTTAACAGTAGCAGATGAGTTCTGATTGTCTACTTTTGATGTGGATTTATAAAGTACCATACACAAAATGCTGTAGTTTGTTTAAGAAGGAGCATCTGATGAGACTTACTTATAATGTAGGTACCATATCTTTATGGAACTGTAAGATCTGACTATACGTAACTCGACTAGAATAATGAAAACACCCATTTGATATAAAATTATGTACATATTGTGACAAAGCTCCTACTTAAACTTGGTGGGTCCTGCACTTTCAGGCAGATTTGCTTGCTTCAGAAATTCACAACAGTCCTCAATTTTAGGCACCACGCTTAGGATATTAGCTTGTTGTTTGTTGAGTTCATCTCATGATTGGCCAGTGTAAGATAAAGAACGAGAATAAACTCTACAGTCCTTTCCCTGAATGGGAATGGGGAGTAGGTGTTGGGGGGAAATCCATGCCCACCCACTACTCCTGATTCCAGAGCCCTCTAATAGGAGCTGCCTTTGAAAGTCTCCCAACACCTGCTATGAGACAGCTACCATACTGCTGGGCTACTTCCCCACACCTTACCCAGCACCTTCCTTCTCTCAGGTTTGTTCTCCTAGTGTCCACTTGGTGTTTGTTTCCTTCTACACCCAGTAGCATATTTGTCCATCTTCGCAGCTACTCGCATGCCTGACCAACTGGAGGGAAGCTCTTTTTTTAATTAGTCTCAACTGGTTTCCCTAATTGACCCCAGGTGACCTAATCGGCCCCCAGGCTCAGCTGACTCTGCAATACTATTCCATTAGCCCCAGGTACTCAACTGCCCCTGATCCTACTCTACTGATTCTATACCATCCCCTCCCAGTTACCCTGGAACAGAGATCTTCTTAGTCTGAGGTAATGTACCTCCCAAACTCCAATAGGACTACTTTTTGTATCCCTACTACCTGACCTTGTCACAATATATACAATAGAAATGTCACAGAGTTAAAGTTTAATACTTAGCTGCTGGCAGCTTCATATATCTAAATATCTCAAATAGTTTTGATTTGGAGATAGCATGTGGAATCTTTTTGTATGCAATAGTATTTGAAATAGAGTATCATGAGCTTTAATAATTCAATAAATGTTTCTAATTTTAGCATCAAATCCAGTGTTTTTGCAACTAACTTAATATTTTTTGAAGTTTATTTTTAACCTTGAGGTCCTAACATGCAATATAATTATTCCTAAAATTCTAGTTTAAAAAGATGAATTTCTTCTAAGCAGATTGCTTCATGATATGATCTAGGAAAATTGACTTGCGCAATTCTTGCTAAAAGATCCATTTATTTGTTTTATGTTCACACCAAATAAAATGCATTAAGTAAGATAGGAGTAAAAAGAAAAGCTCTAAATTTTTGGTATGAAAAATAGAACAAAATGCTGCAATGTTATTTTAATGTTATGAAAAGGGAAAGAATTGCACCGTACTAACGGATCTAAAATAAAATGACAAAGTGCCATTAAACTCAATATTTGTCACACTGCAGTAGTTATTATAGTGTGATATCTTCTATTTTTAATACAGGAGCTGGATACTGAGAGAACTTTTAACTTTTTTTAAGGTTACCAATGAAGTTATAATAAATTTTTAGGCTCCGAATAATAGTTTGTATAATTTGTCTTTGCTTTTTGTTTTTTGCTTTACAGGCTGTCCACACAGGTATGAGGGCATACATTTATAATAAAAGTTCTGTTATTGGCTCTCAGGCAGAGCATTCGGGAATGCGCACTTACTACTTCAGTGCAGATACCCTGGAGGATATGAATGGGTGGATCCATGCCATGAATCAAGCTGCTCTTATGCAAACACGTTCATCACAGAAGAGGCAAGTTCAACATGTTATTAACTTGTAGCTAAAAGTTTTTCTCAAAAATCAGAGTGGGGAGTTAAATTACATTTTTAGAAGGCAAGAGAATATGCTGTTTTCATTTTAAATTTTTAAATCAGTCAATAAGGTGTATACAGTTTGTTCTGATTTTAAAGGAATTTGCATTTTTATAGGGCCTTATTTAGTGCAGTGTTTCTCAGCCTTTATAAAAAAAAGTACCCCTTTAAAAAAAAAAAAAAAAGTACCTACAGTTTTCAGATACACACAATTTTTTTCTACCACTGCAACACACTTGTTCAAACAACTTAATTGTAGCCGTGAGGGCGATGACATTTTTGGGTGTAAAAAGTACAAAAATATTAAAATGCTGTAAAACTTAAAACAAAAATTCAGTTTCTTCTTCGGTGATGTCCCCGTGTGTGCTCCACTTGAGGTGTCAGGCTTGTCCCGGCGCCACAGGTCGGAGAGTCGTCAGCCATGGTCCAGCTGGACCTCGTATGTGCGGGGTGCGTGCTGCTTGCGCTGAGTCCGGCTTCCCGCCAGTTCCTCCTTACCATTCAACGGTCGCAGCGGAGCAACTCCCTTCTCAACTGTTAACCAAGTTTTCTGTATCTCTGTAAATAATTAGTTAGTCAGCTATTAGTAATTAGGTATTAAGTTAGTTAGTTAGTTACAGTTCTCTGACTATTTCCCCGTTTAAAAAAAAAACTAAAAAAACACTTTTCTTCAGTTTGAAAATGCCAGTTTCCTCCGGCTTCAAGAAGTACTCTGAGTGCCATGACGCCATGCCGGCGTCTGATGGACACTCACTTTGTGTCAAATGCCTGAACGAGGGGCATGTATCCCACAAATGCCCCCACTGCCAAAAACTGACTGGCAGAGCCAGACGGGACCGCGAGATGCGGCTGAAGCTGCTTCTCTACAGCTGCAGGTCAGGCAATCACAGCGAATTAACCCGGAGACCCTGAAAACCCCAACCCTGACCGTGTCATGTAAGAGGAGGGGCCAGAAATCATTCGGGCACCATATCAGGGAGTCCTGTGGCACCTTATAGACTAACCGAAGTGTTGGAGCATAAGCTTTCGTGGGCAAAGACCCACTTTGTCAGATGCATGTAGTGGAAAATTCCAGAGGCAGGTATAAATATGCAGGTCAGAATCAGGCTAGAGATGACGAGGTGGAACCAATCAGGGATTGTGAGACCCACTTCTAGTAGCTGATCTGGAGGTGTGACTACCAAGAGAGGAGAAGCTGCTTTTGTAGTTAGCTAGCCATTCACAGTCTTTGTTTAATCCTGAATTGATTGTGTCAAACTTGAAGATGAACTGTAGCTCAGCAGTTTCTCTTTGAAGTCTGGTCCTGAAGTTTTTTTGCTGCAGGATGGCTACCTTTAGATCTGCAATTGTGTGTGCAGGAAGATTGAAGTGTTCCCCTACAGGTTTTTGTATGTTGCCATTCCTAATATCTGATTTGTGTCCATGGAATGGCCACGGCGACATGAGTGGTTATGAGACGGTTTTCGTGGCTACAGATGGCATCCGTGCCTAAGGATTTACAATCTAAGGTAGAAGACCTGCCTTTTGACAGAGTATTCACAGAGAAAATGGACCAAGTTCTGCATTCGGGCAAGGATTTTAGAACTACCCTGAAAACGTTAGGGATGTATACACCTCCATATCGTCGCAAACGATATACTTCCTACTTCAGACAGAGACCCTTCTCATATGGGGGCACCGAGATTCAGACAACGAGACCACCCACAACAATAATGCCCCAAATCACGTCAACAAAAGCAAAGACTGCAAACCGGATGAAATCCTAATTCCCAGAACAACAAACAGCAAGTTTGATGACATGATCGAGGGACTGAGGACCGTTCCTTTAATGTCCGACCCGGAAACACAGAAGTTATTCCATCTTCAACTGAGACCGTATCAGCACAGATGGTTTACCATCACCACTGACTGTTGGGTCTGGGAGATAGTAACATCAGGATACTCCATCCCTTTTCTTTCCTGCCCCCCACTACCTCTCCAACCCTGTCCTTTTTCAGTGACCCATCTCACGAGAATCTCCAAATGCAGGAGGTTCTCCGTCTCATAGAGATTGGTGTGGTGGAGGCAGTACCCAATCAATTTTGGGGCAAGGGATTCTACTCCCTCTATTTTCTCACTGAGAAAAAATTGGGAGGATGGAGACCGATCCTGGACCTTCGCAATCTCAATCAGCATCTCAGGAAGCAGATATTCAGGATGGTGACTCTAACTTCTGTATTTCCAGCCCTGAACAAAGGCAATTGGTTGACGTCCCTCAATCGACAAGATGCGTATTTCCACGTGACGATACACCCAGCACACAGACGTTTTCTGAGGTTTGTTGTAGGCATGCAGCACTTTCAGTACGAAGTCCCTCCGTTTGGCCTCTCCTCTGCACCCAGAGTGTTTTCAAAGAGACTTGCAATGGTAGCAGCCTACCTTCATCGTCAAGGCATCATGATCTTCCCATACCTGGACAATTGCCTGATCAAGGTTCATTCGTTCGAAAGTGCACTGTCGGCCACTCAGGTCACACGAGACTTATTCACAGATGTGGGTCTTGTATTGAACGTTCCGAAGTCTTCGCTCATACCACAAAAATCCCTTGTGTTTATTGGGGCACGATTAGATTCTATGATGGCCAAGGCCTATCTTCCTACAGAAAGGTTTCACAGAATTCAAAACCTCACACAGACACTGTCCCTTAGCCCAAGAGTGTCAATACTTACTTGCCTCCAAGTCCTGGGACACGTGGTGGCAACGACATATGTAGTGCAACACGCCAGACTACGCCTCAGGTGTCTGCAACATTGGCTGCTGTCCATGTATCGTCTGGGCAATTGTGACATACACAGGCTAGTAACATTGCCACTGACAGTGAAACAATCCCTCGCATGGTGGAATTCACCGACCAACATGCTCTCCGGGGTTCCTTTCCACCATCCGCATCCCACTGTCCAAGTTACTTCGGACACCTCTCTCCTAGGATGGTTGCCCACTGTGAGGGTGAATTCGCTCAAGGCCATGGAATGCTCAGGAAGCCCTGTAGCATATCAGTCTTCTAGAACTCAGGCGGTGTTCAATGCATGCAAGACATTCCTTCCCAGGATCTGTGGTCAGATGGTTCAGGTCTTCTCCAACAACAACACCACGGTGTACTACACCAACCGATGAGGGGCCCGATCAAGGTCCCCGTGTGCAGAAGCCACGAAGCTATGGAATTGGTGTATTAATCACAAGATCACTCTCATAGCAACATGCCTACCTGGCAAAAACAATTCCATTGTAGATGCCTTGAGCAGACACCTTTTTCCTCAACACGAATGGGAACTCAATCACGAAGTGGTCCTTTCCATATTCCAACGCTGGGGGCACCCCAGTATAGACTTGTTTGCCACACATCACAACACCAAATGTCCTAGATGCTGTTTGAGAGCCAGTCTGGGCCCCAAATCTCTGGGGAATGCGTTCCTGATCAGCTGGACTCACCACCATCTTCTCTATGCTTTCCCTCCCATTCCACTTCTCCCGAGAGTGCTAGAGAAGATAATCGATAGCAGGGCCACGGTAATACTAATAGCCCCCTTCTGGCCCAGACAGACCTGGCTCCCTCTTCTACTGCAAATGTCTCGGCAACCACCATTTCCGTTACCCAAACGACGAGATCTGCTCATGCAGCCAGGGATGTTCATGGCACAACTGCAAATCGACTGAATGCACCTCACGGCATGGCTCCTAGCTGGTTCCATAGCACAGAAGCACTTTGTTCACAAGAGGTGAAATGTATATTACTTCATAGCAGACGTGACTCCACACGAAAGACTTACCTTCATAAGTGGCATCGGTTCCATTCCTGGTGTGTAGACAACAGGTTCGATGCGCTGTCCACTCCAATTCACTGCATTCTGGACTATGCCCTCCATCTGCACCTCTCTAAACTGGATCTTTCATCTATTAAAGTCCCTCTTTTGACGATTTCTGCATTCAGACAATCAATTGAAGGCTTTTCAATTATGTCTCACCCAATGACTAAACATTTCCTGAAGGGATTAATGAACTTACACCCTCCACACAGGAAACCACCTACTCTGTGGGATCTTGAGTTTGTTTTGGACACTCTCACATATCCACCCTTTGAGTCTTTAGCCACATGTGACATTCAGGCTCTCACCACGAAGGTGCCATTCCTTCTAGCCATAACGTCAGCCAGATGAGTTGGAGAATTGGCATCTCTTTCGGCCGATCCTCCATACACCCTGTTTACCAACCAAGGGGTAATACTATGCTCGCACCCAAAATTTCCACCAAAGGTGAATTCAGAATTTCATATCAATGAACTTATAATACTCTCGATTTTTTTTTACCCCAAACGACATGCAACGACTCATGAAGCCCGTCTACATACCTTAGATGTCCTCAGGGCGCTCACTTTTTATCTGGATCGGACTCGCCCTTTTCAACAATCCCAGCAGCTTTTCCTGTGCTCTGATGGAAAATCCAAGGGCCAACTGTTGTCTTTGCAGCAGATATCTAAATTAATCGTGAAATGTATTACCACTTGTTATACTTTACGGAACAAGCCCATATCAATGCCTATTACAGCACATTCCACTAGAGCAACCGCCACTGCTCTAGCCTTTCTCAAAGGAGTCGCAATCCAAGATATTCGCTGTACGGCGACATGGTCTTTGGACAAGACTTTTGCTAAGCACTATGCCATCAACACAATTGCTCGAGAATCAGCACTGGCCTCTGTGGTGTTGTCTACAGCAGACGCATCTTAACTCAAATCCCCGCTCCGCAGATGAGGCTACTGCTCTGTACTCCCCTCAAGTGGAGCACCCACGGGGACATCGCCGAAGAAGAAGAGGAAGTTACTCACCTTGTGCAGTAACGATGTTTCTTCAAGGTGTATGTCCCCGTGGGTGCTCCACAACCCGCCCTCCTCCCCTCTTCGGAGTTTCTCCTTATGTTTTTCAGGAGTGATTCGGTTTGGAGGAACTGGCGGGAAGCCGGATTCAGCGCAAGCTAACAATCAGCATGAGCAGCACCTCCCCCCCCCCCCCCACGCATGTGCAGTCTGGATGGACCATGGCTGACAACTCTCCGACCTGCGGCGCCAGGACGAGCCTGACACCTCAAGTGGAGCACCCCCGGGGACATACACCTCGAAGAAATGTTATTACTGCACAAGGTGAGTAACTTCCTCTTTCTCTGAATTTCAGTTGTGCTGACAAACCCCCCAGGCTTCTCTCGAGTACCCTAAAGGGTACTTGTACCACTGGTTGAGAAACACTGCATTAGTGTACCTGGATTCTAATGACTCAAAAAGCTAAGGAACACCAAGTAAAGAAAACCCTATATTCAAAATTACTTCGACAGCTTCAGTGGTGCTGGTACACAAAGAAAGTACTAGGGCTTGTCTACATGGAGATGTACTGTGGAGCAAGCCAAGGTGTGAATCTGTAGCACACTAGCCTGTTCCACACTAAGGATATGTCTACACCACAGAATTTTTCCGAAAAAACTACACTTACGTTCACATTGCAATTGCATTCTTTCGACAGAAAGTCGAAAGAACAGAGAGGTTTTTCCGACAGCGGTAAACCTCTTTCTACGGGGAGGAAGCCTTTTTCCAAGAGAGCTCTTTTGGAAAAAGGCATGTGTGGACTGGAAAGAAGTTTTTTTTTTTTTTTTTTTGGAAAGAAGAGGCCTCCAGGAAAAAGCAAAAAAACACAGGTGCCCTGGTGGCCACTCCATCCACAGCAATCAGAACTTAAATGAGAGGTAGCATCCAATGAATGTGGATGCTATCTTTCAAAAAAGCACATCGCTTTTTCATTGTGCTTTTGCTGTGTAGCTGCTCTCTTTCTAAAGAAGTTTTTCCAGAAGATCTCTTCCAGAAAAACTTCTTCCGAAAGAAGCCTGCAATCTAGACATAGTCTAAGCCACTATATGGGCCTGTTAATGCACATTAAAAAATTCATAGTGTGCTTGAACTTACATGACTTTGTGCAATGCAGATAAGTCAGATCCTGGCTTGCTGCACACTACATCTCTGTGTGAACAAGCCCTTTGAAATAAACCAAACTTAAAAAGAGGCAAAAAATGGCAAAAAAAAAGAGAACCTTTTGGAGAGAAGTGCAATGAGGATACTTTTTTCAAATTTCTAAGAGTAATGAGTTAAAACCAAATTATAAGAAAAGGACGGATATACTTACAAACCTTGATTATCCATGCATTTTAGTTATGGCATGTAAATTTACAGCTTCATCTTGGAAACTAGTATTTGTTAACATCTTCCCATACTGTATTTTTACTACTGTGTTTTGTAACATTTTGGGGCACAGATGTGCTTTAAGTTACGTATCTAGTGCTGGGAAGTCCTCCTCTTTGACTTCAGCTACTAGGTGCTGCTTTAGCTTTAGAAAACTTCTGAAGTACTGAATTCTGCAGTCTAGCAAAAAGCAATCGCTGAGCAGTAAACTTTCAAAGAGGTGGGGATGGGGAGCTAGTAGTTGAAAATGTTCTTTCTCAGTTGGGACATAAATAGACAAAGAAAGACAGACTCAGTTTTTAAGACCATCCCTAACTATATTTAGGTGATGGTTTAGAAAAGACTATGAATTCTACAAGAGTAATAACATGTTAAGATTATCTCACACCTTAGTATTTACTCTTTTTTTGTGATGTCAATTTAATGCCATCTTAGCAGAACTTCCTTCAATGTTCACATCAAGGTTTATAATATTTAGCACCCGTCTATTTTTTTCTATAATTTTTAAATTAGATACCTTTTTGGAGGTTACTGGCTGATATGTGGAGGCACACCAGGCAGAGGTTGTTAATTATATGTTTTTATTTCAGATAGAAGGTAATACAGAACAAAACTTAACTTCTGAGTTGTTGAGATGACACAAAGAGGGGGACCCATAGTTAGAAATGAATTGTACTTATAGCTGGTCACCAACAGGGAAGAGCAAAAGCAGTTTAAGTCCTTAGGAGGTGCACATTGAAAAACCATCATAGAAATAAAAAGTTGATAGCTTGAGTGTAACAGCAAAATGTACTCAGCAACAAGATACTGTTAGTGCTGGCTTCTTATAGGGCACCTAAGTCTAAGTCATTGTTACAGCTTATTCAAATATTAGTTGATTTTGGTCAATTTTTTTCACTCACTCCTTCTGTTTTGTGTGTACATATTACATAAAATTAGTGGAACTTGAAGATGCATAGCCTTGATTTGTCTCATCCTTGCCAATGTGACAATGCTCTCCTTGCTAGCTGGAATGCAATTTTGATTAGCCTAGAGGCAATGGGACACCTTCTGCCTTCACATTTTTTTCCTCTACACCCTCTGCTATTGGATAGTAGAGACTTGGAGGGGCAAACTGATTGGTTCTCACCCACTAAATATGTAGAACTAGGTAGTTTCTCTTTTCCTATACTGCTGTCTGTAGCTAGTTTGAGCTCTTTGGCTTTCTGCTGGTGACTTATCAGTTTGACCATGTTAGATCCTGCTGTTGCTGACCCATATCCAATGAGCTTGATCTCTTTTAATAGAGAACTACGTTGATGTCCATGCTTTGTTTGGAGAAATTGGCAAACTGCTGAGTGGGTTTTTCATCTTCCATCCAGCATTTAGGAAGTTAGGTTTGGGGGCTTTCAGTGTCACTGTTGCTACTTAGCAGGTTCCAGTGTAGCTGGTAAGCTAAAAAGAGTTTGAGGTGAGATTGCAATGGGGAGCTTGGACATGGGCCCACAGCACAATGCTGTACAGTGAGGGGTTATGTCTACAAGTTTGTTCAGTATGTGACTTTTTTCATTTTATTTCTCCTACTTCTTGCATAGGTAAAGGATCTTAAGGGATCCAGCCAGGATTTCAGGGGAGGCCTGAGAGTGTACAGAGGGCATTGTCCTTTAACCCACCTTCAAATATGTAGAATTGAGGGCCATTGTGTCCATTTGAAATCCACCCTAGAACACCCCTTCCAGATAGTTTGATTGGTTAAGCGTTTTAATAAAGTTGCAGCCTCTTTTAACATGCTATGATATATGTGTCTCATTGCTTCATATCATAACAAATGGCATATCAAGCTAGGGATGCTAATTATCAATTAATCAAATAGTTGAGTAACCTCATGAATTCTTTTTGGTTAGTTGGCTATTCTGTGGGACGGAGGGGGGTAGGGGGCAGAGCTGGTAGCCAGTGTACTCCAGCCCCACTCCCAAGGAGCTCCTTGCCACTCTGCGCTGCTGTCTCTGTATCAGAGGCAGCATTACAGGATGCCAAGCAGGAGCTAATATGCAAGGAGAGCCAATTTAAAAACTGGCTCCCCTTATTGGCCGTCTGCCTGTTGCCCTATGCCACTGCCTCTGATAAAGAGGCAGCAGTGTGGGGTGGCAGCAGTGCTTGACTTGGAGGAGTATGTGCTTCTGGACCCTGCACAAGCTGGAACTGAGCTGGGCTGCTGGCCAGTCTGCTAAAAAATTTACTGGCAAGGCGGGGGGAGGGAAATTAGTTTGTTGCATTAACCTATAAGCTTTTGCTTTTCGATTAATCAGTTACACTGTTACATCCCTATATCACACAGTTGTGGGCAGAGGACCTCTCAGATTGGGAGGAGTGTAATAATTGGATTTGCTTCTCCAGCAAGCCCTGACCTTCCTGTCCCTTGGAAGTTGCACTGTGAAATTTTAATCCTCGGAGCCTTAGAGTTAAGAATAAGATAAATCCTCAGCATAAAGAATTCTCTTTCCACAATGAGTGTAAGAAAAAGAATACACTGCCAAAGTCTTCTCCTTGGCAAATCATCATCATTTTCTTGACACTATCTCCTTCCCCAAGTGGCCTAGGAAAAGTTCTAGGAATATAGAACTAGGGTACATATAGAAGTTGCAGTTGCTTAATTAAACTCAGTTTTTAAACTGATGAAGCTAAACTGGTGCAGCTGTCAGTGTGAACACTCTTTAACTGGATTATAGCTATGTAAATGATGTGTAAAGAGATTTGCATATCCAGATATTTTAGCTAAATAGATTTAAAAACTGATTTTAGCTGAACTACTACATCTTTTGTGTGGAAAGTAGGTCTTTATAGTAGCAATGAAAACGTAGATGAAGAGTTAATGACAAGTTATAAGTTCAGATACAGACATAACTGCATAGAAATACAGGTAATAGCTTTTTTTTCTGGAGAATTTTGGCCCGCTTCACTAGTTTCTTAAACTGTGTAGGATGCTTACATTTGTGCCAGTCTTTTCAGTTATAAAGTGTAGAACAATGGACCATGTAAGAGACGGGAAGATAGGGAAGTGGTTAGTGGCTATCTAACTTAGGGTTGCTGGGTGAGGGGAGGACTAAATCAAACAATAACTGTTGGCCTTCAGGTGCTTCCAGTGTTTCCCTGTTCTTAATTGAGTTAGTACTGCTTTTCCATGTTTTGACTTTGGCAGTGTATTCCTTTTCTTACACTCATTGTGGAAAGAGAATTCTTTATGCTGAGGATTTATCTTATTCTTAACCCTAAGGCTCCAAGGATTAAAATTTCACAGTGCAATTTCCCAGAAGTACTGCACCTAGTGCTTGCTTTTGGAAAAACTTTCAAACAGTAAACAAAGGATAACCTTCAATTCCAGAACCCTTCTGTTTATCAGTTAATTGTTTTCAGAATCAGTTTTAACTGTTGCCATACCTGTATCCTGTAATGAGATCACTTTTTTTTAAAGATATATATATAACAGACCTACAATTAATGAATCTTTTTTGTTCGGGATTTAAGCTCCAATACGGTGATTTCGTCTTTGGCTACATGCTGATGCCCATTATGTATGTTACTTATAAGTTAAGACTAGGAATATTTGAAAAGAAAAATATCAGGGAGGCCCTGCAAATTTTACATATTGATTCCAATTGCAAAGGAATAAAACAAGGTAGAATAACATTTGTTTTTGAGGGAGGGATAGTTCAGTGGTTTGCGCATTGGCCTGCTAAACCCATGGTTGTTAGTTCAGTCCTTGGGGGGCCATTTAGGGATTTGGGGCAAATCTGTCAGGGATGGCACTTGGTGCTGCTGTGATGGCAGGGAACTGGACTCAATGACCTATCACAGTCCCTTCCAGCTCTATGAGGTGGTATATATTATATTATTATTTGTTTGGTGGAATTAATATTCAGAATATATTTACTTATGTAATTCTGTCTGAAAAACAATTTGGAAAAATAAGAAAAGTGTCATCTTTATTGTAACCTATATCTAGGTTTGCCAGACGGTTTCAACAAAAATACCAGACACACTTGACATTACATCACAATCTACATTACATCTTATTTAGAAAATACTTGGCATTTATATTTTCTCAATTTGTTCCCTGGACAGAAAGGTCAAATACTGGCCTGCCGGGTTCAAAACTGAACACCTGGCAGCCCTACCTATGCTGGGCCTAGTCCACCCCGAAAGTCTTCTTCTGGAGGCCTCAGGGTCCTGCCACACCCATCCCAGGAAAAGAACAGTAGAACTGAGTCCTTCAAGCTTCCTACAGACACTACTCTGGAAGCAGCCAGTCAGTGTCCAGAAGGGCCATATTAAATGGAGGTTCAGCCCTGGAGACAGGCAGTTCCTGCCTGGAGTCAAAGGAAGGAGAATGGTTTTCCTGGCTGTCCAAAAGGAATTTCAGCATCTAGAATAGCTCAGTACTGGCAGGAGTTGAGGTAGGGAGAAAGAGCTCCAGGTTGGTTGCTAGACCTAAAACCAGAAGAGCCCTGAACAAAAAATAAAGCATTGGTGAAGGCTGGGGCTGCAGGGAAGTGGCCCAGGGAATTGAAAGTAGTTTTTTTAAGGGACATGGCAGCATGTGGCTTCTTCTTTTATAGTACCTGGGCTAGGACCTGGAAGAGGCCAAGCTGGAAGGGTCTGCTAAGAGAGTTTTAGCCCACAGTGAACTTGAATCAGGTGTCCCAAACCAGCTGTGGCCATGCTGCTTGTCTTTTATCCCTGTGTAACCATAGCTTATAAATCTAAACAAAAATTGATGGGAAAAATTCCAAGAAAGTTAAATAGAATGTAAATTATGACCACGCACAAGACTGAAAATATGATGTGAGAGTAGATATCACTACTATATACAAGTAGTAACTGCTCAAGATGAAAATGCAGAAGTTGTATCAGAAAGCTACTTTTATATCTCCAACTCCAGTTGGTTTAGATCAGGGGTCTCCAAACTTTTCTGCCCGAGGGCCGCATTAACTATCAAACAGCAGTTCGGGGACCGACTACACACTTGAGGTCCAAATAAAAAACAATCAAAACATGGATGTTGTTTTTAATTATTTATTAAAATAGATCCACTGTTTGAAATTGGGGGTGGTGCTTGTCCTAGTCCTGCAGGAGGGGCTCCAGAACGGGGAAACTGCTGAGAACTCATTTCCACCTGCGCAATGTGATGAAAATTGTAAGCAACATAATCCTGGCAATATGTTCAGCCTAAGACGCTCACACTTGAAGAGATGTGATCGCTCTCCTATCATGCAGGGAATGAGGTGACAATTTGTAACATAGCCCTATGGAACAAGGGGCATGCATTTTAATGGGAAAAGCTGGTTTGAAAGCAGACACGTTATCACTTGGTAAAGGAAGTTGGAAAGCAGTGCCCAACGCTCCCACAGACTGATACCCGGCAGGGCGGTGCTGCTCTGGATTGTGGATGAGAGAGACCAGACGTGGAAGGGAGAGGGATGTTTCTTCAGGGCGCACTGCAGGGACCAGGGCAGCGCGCTAAGCACGGCACAGCGTCACCCAGAGGCTGTGCCACAGCAACCAGACCGCCTCCTGCAATGGGCACCAGCTCCTCAGGTATCCCCCGCCCCCCGCGCGTGCGAAGTACCCACTTCAGCCCCCTCTCACGCCAAGAGCCCCATAAACCAGCTACTAGCCCCTTCGCTGATTGGGTGGCATAAAGGAGACTACGTCATAGCCCTGTACCAATCCAAGGTCAAGCTGGGCCACGAGCCAATCGAACGCAGATTTAGGCTCGTGCGCTCAACCAATCGAGAGCCCAGCCCACTAGTGACCTCATGAGAGAGCTAGCCAATAGGATAAGAACGCACTGGCCAATAGGGAGCAATTGTCCACGCCAAGTCCCAACCCCTCTCGCTGTGAGGGACGCGCAGAGCCCGGATGTTCACAAGTAATAAAGCGCAACAGCCACCAACAAGCCAAAAAGGTCTCCACAGGCCGGATGAGAGGGCCTCGCAGGCCGGATGCGGCCCGCGGGCCGTAGTTTGGAGACCCCTGGTTTAGATGATACTCTTTCAGTTAGCAATGATTATTCAATATTGTATGTATTTGATAAGTCTTAGGGGGATAGCTGTGTTAGTCTGTAACTTTAAAAATAAGGAGTAGTCCTGTGGCACCTTAGAGTCTAACAAAAATATATAGGATCATGAGCTTTTGTGGGTAAAACCGGCTTCATCCCATTATTTCCACTCCAGTTCATCTGATGAAGCCGGTTTTACCCACGAAAAGTCTTGATACTAAATATTTTGTTAGTCTCTAAGGCTACGTCTACACTATGAGGTTTTTTTTAGTAGAAAATATGCTAATGAGGGACTCATTAGCATGAGTCGCAACATCATTAGCATATTTTCTGCCTTTTCTTTGTGTGCAAGGGGTTTTTGTGCAAAAAGAAGCAGTCTGGACTCTTTTTGTGTGCAGAAACCCCGTTTTGCGCAAGATTCTTATGCTTCTCTGCTTCTTTTTGAACAAAAACTCCTTGGGCAAAAAGAAACAGCAGAAAATATGCTAATGAAGTTGTGACTCACGCTAATGAGTCCCTCATTAGCATATTTTCTGCTGAAAAAACTTGTATTGTAGATGAAGCCTTAGGTGCCACAGGACTACTCGTTGTATTTGAGAAGGTAGAATTTTTCATCATTCATTCCAGCCTTCAGCTTGCTTCGACTATGTTTGGAGAGCTGTTTGTTTATTCAAACTGTACTGTTTTATTTAAACTGTCAGTTTTTATTCTTGAAACACATGGGGCTGACCTTTGGTGGTGAAGACAGCAATGTGAGGAGAAAGGTAGAGACTTCAACAGGGAAGAAGAGGAGAGGAGGGAGCTTCGGGAAGGGTGGCAATATTGAGATTTATTTGATGGGGTAGGCATTGTTTGTAGGACTGAATTAATTTATTTATAGGTGGGACAGATTGTTTATACAGTAAAACTCCAATTGTCCCGCATCCAGTGGTCCAGCACTCCTCGTCCGGCACCAACTGGAACCCGGAAGTGCTCCGGGCAGCCAGAGACTTGGAGCTGCTGGCACGGAACGGCGCGGCAAGGGGCAAACCATCTGCCATTTTGCAGGAAGGCGGGGGAAACCCCACGCCGCCACCAAGAGTTTCCAGGAAGGGAGTGGGTTCTCCACCCCCCAAACTGCAGTAGTTATCGCCTAGCAGTGGGATGAAGGGCGGCACTGCGGGACCAACCCAGCAGCACCCTAGCTGCTCTGGTCCATTGCTTGTCTGCCGCTTGTCAGTTTCAGCTGCTTCCCCAAGTCCACCACTGCTGAAACTGACGAGCAGAGGACAAGTGGCAGAGCAGACCAGCTGGGGTGCTGCCGGGTTGGTCCCGCAGTGCCGCTCCTCACCCTCCTGCTCGGCGATAACTACTGCAGTCTGGGAGGTGGGGAGCCCGCTCCCCTCCCAGAAACTCTAGGCAGCGGCGCGGGGCTTCCTCCGCCTTCCTGCAAAACAGTGGAGGGTTCGCCCTTCGTTATGCCGTTCCCCACCCACCCCCTGGATGCAGTGCAGGTCCCAGCAGACCCGTCACATCCCCCTGCCGGAGTACCTTCCGATACTCCAGCATAGCCGATAATCCTGCACTACCTAGGTCCCAAAGGTGCTGGATTATCGGAAGTCTACTGTAGATGCTAAATGCTTTATGAGGAGTAAAGGGGTGCTAACGGAAACTTAGCAGACAATTAGACATCAGTGCATTTTTCAAGTTGTCTTCCTCCTCATCCTATAATGACCAGGAGATCTGTACTTTGTGAACAGTGAAGACACCAGTACCCTGGTCCTGTCCAGATATTTGGAGCAGTTTTCTTGTGTGTTTTCCCTGTTTTGGCATGGATACAAGAGAAGTATGCGTACTTTCGGGGAGGGGGGAGTGGGTGGGTAGGAGGAAGTGATTCACCTACTCACCTCTTTAGGTTGTCTTCACTAGGAAGAAATGTGTGATTGTAACACAAGCTAGCATATTCAAAAAATTCTAGTGAAGATAACTATCAGGTCATACTAGTTTCAGAGACGATGGAGTATTTCTTAAAGATCAGTGACATCTTAATAAACTGCCAAAGATCATTAAATGTGGTCCAGATGCTTATGAAGAAACTTCAGGGGGTAGGCGAGTTAGTCTATACAGGATAAAGTTAAAAAACAACAAATGGTCCGGTAGCACTTTAAAGACTAACAAAACATGTAGATGGTATCATGAGCTTTCATGGGCACAGCCTACTTCTTCATCCGAAGAGGTGGGCTGTGCCCACGAAAGCTCATGATATCGTCTATATGTATGTTAGTCTTTAAAGTACAGCCAGATCATTTGTTGTTGTTTTTTTAAGTTTACTTATGAAGAAGTTTACAGATGAAATTGGTTTAGACCCTATAAAAAAACCCTAAACCACAATAGTACGGAACATTTTTATAGTGCTTTTCAAATATCAGCTAATCTCAAAAGCTGTTCTGTTTTAGTTTTTGTTAAGATTTAGAAGAAAGGAAAATACCTAAAATAGAGTACTTAAAATAACATATTAGCAATTTAATCTGATAGTTTTGTGGGGAGTTTTGGGAAAATCTAGTTAAAATTTAGCAACCAAACCGAAGAAGGTTTGAATGATTTCTCTTATCTTTGATGGGATTTCACCTTTCTCTGGCAATATCTATATCATACTTGTCAGAAATCACTTTTTCCTGGAGCTTATAAAAATATTTCAAAGAGAATTTTTCCCCTTTGAAATGGAAAAGCTTATGCCATATGATAGGTATTTTCCTCTCCTGGGAATTTTTTTTAAGCCTTCAACTTCTTCTTTCTCACCTCCATAATGTATTTTACATTTACAGAAATTTAATGGTGCTATGTTATCGGTATTTTCAGTTTATTTTTCAGTAATTAAGGACAACTATTTCTAGCGACGTACAGCTGAATATGTATGTTTGATGCTTATTTTTAATAATAGTTTGCATAAATGGTGAAATAAAGGATATTCACTCATTCATGTCTGCAGTCATGCAACCCTGATGCATCAGATTATCACCGGCTAAAGAGGCTATTTTTGTGGGCTTCCCTTTGTTAAAATATTAGCAAATTTATACCGTCTTTTAAGGTTTCACACTAATATGGTGTTCACATCAAGCACCTATTTTCATTGCAGAGAATCAGAAAAAGTTGATCATCAAGCTATTCCCCAAGCTAACCATGTTGAGTCCTGCAATGAGCGTGCAAAGGTGGATACTGCTGATATAAAAGAAAATTATCAAAAAGCAACTGAAACCTTTGGATATGATAATTATGAAGATATAAAAGAAAGAGAAGATGAGGAACGTTATGTCTGCAGAAAAGAAATTCTGGAAGCTAAGAGGGGAAAATCTAAGCGTCCATTAACATTGGGAGAAGTTGATCAGTTTCCAGATTTAACAAGTGTGTCTCGGCCGGAACTAGCTCAGCCTCAGCCTGTTGAGAAGAATGGGACATTTCCTAGTTCATTAAACATGACTTCTGGCCCAGTGGAGCAGAATGGTACCAGTTTATATAAAAGAGGGTTTGTTCCCCGAGCAAATCCAGATAAACAAACACAAAGGAAAACCAACATGGCTCAAGTGGAACATTGGGTAAAAGTCCAAAAAGGAGACACAAAAAGGTTAGTAATAAGCCAGTCTTTAAATAGTTAATTGTGCTCTCAAAATAAAGCAAAACAAATGTTGGATAATTTATTGTATACTAAGCAGAATGCTACCATAGTAAGACAGTACTCAGTGACAACTATTAATTTTCTCATCCATCCAGTGCAGAGTAACATTTTTCAGAGATGTCTTTGAATGTTAGAGAAATCAGTATGTACTGCTCAAAGCATCCTTAAACATATTCATATTTGTATTGTGAGCTGAAAAGATGAAACATTTGAATATTTTTATATTATCTTTGATTATATTGGATGTTTTCTTAAAAACTATGACCTAAATTTATTGAAAATGTAAGTGCTAAACTGCAAAGACTAACTCTTAAAGTTCTCTATTATTCCTGGACAGAATAGGTTAAAGGGTTCTACCTCTGTTTTCCATTTAAAAACTAGACAGAGATATTTTAATCTTTTTTCCCTGTTTCTTTTCTCTGACAACACTTGTATATGGGTCATGTTGGTATGTAAGAGACATGAAATCCAATGAAAATAGATTTTTGAGTATTTTGAAGGTACAATATGTCTAACGAAGCAGCACTAAAATGTCACTGTGGCATACAAATACATCTTGTTCTTTCTTAGTCTGTGAAAATTACATGAAAGCCTGGGTGTGTAGGCAGATGAAATGTTGAATATTTGTATTTTCTGTAACTTAAAAATGTTTTCCTCTGTTTATTTTGCTTTTGTGTGTGTGCACATTTCTCTCGTCTCTCTCTTTCTGAAAAATGATGGTCTGATAAGTAATAGGTGTCTGTTTTAATGATCCTGAAACTTACTCCATATGGAGTTCCAGTAAAGTTACTTGGGGGCTATATAAAAACATGCATCTACCCACATGGAGTAATTTTTTAGGATCATAGACTTAGATATTAGAGGAAACATAATAAAATGAGATGGATGGGTAATATTGAACGAATAGGAGACAATCAAATGTGTGACTTGTAGGGGGAGGAGCTAAATTGTGTTTTAATTAAATGCTCAGTAAAATTGTTAATATTCTTCTGCGGGAGTTCCAATAAGAGACATCAATTAATTGATGATACAAATTGTGTGAAATTCCAATTTTCTGCTCTTCCCATTTCCTCTTCTGTCCACTCACCTCCTCAAAACCTACCCTTCCTCAAAGGCCTTTATGCTGTCTTAATATAATATTTTCAATAATATTTCATTCTTTTATCATTCTGTTTTATTTGCATATTTATGTATTTGGATGAATACTGTTAAAAGTAGGGGAAATTATGTTTTTTTGTATTTTTCCCTACTGTTGATAATCTATGCTAGATAAATACAATGCACTATATTCTTTTGGTGCTCTATACTAGCCACACTAACATACAAAAATTAAAACATATTTTAATTATGATTAAAAATTAACAAAACAGTTTAAAAATCTATCAGTGTTATGGGAAAGCCATTAGCAACATTCCTCCTCCCTCCCCACAATGTAGTCAATGGTCAGAGTTGATTAGTGCCTAACAAGTATCAAGTAGCAAGGAAAACTAACAGATTTTACTTCAGTCAGTATTATGCCACATTTCCCGACCTCATGCTAGGGAGAGTGCAATTGCAGATGCCATCTTTTGAACGAGACATAAAACAACCTGGCTTATTGTGACCACAAAGCTTTCTGTGAAATTATTGCAAGTGTTAGGTGGTAGTCTCCTTGCCAAAATCCAAGTTGATTTTTTTTTACATTCTGATTTTTACAGTGCTTTCTTCATATAGTACTGTGGTGTCCAACCAGTTCTGAAGCAGTGGGCAATATAGCGAACTAGCTACACTCAGTCAGCCAAATAGCACATTGTTCAAGCCAACTAGCCACACTCAGCTGGCCCAGTGTGGCTAGTGGCTAGCATGTTAGACAGCAAGGATATGTTAGTTTAGCTAGATGTTATTTTCACATTCTGGCCTGAGAAACACTGTTGTGATGTGCTGCTTATGCAGAATGTGTTTCCATCTCAGAGGCTGATGGATGGATGAAGTACAATAATCACTGGACATGCAATCTATAAAGGACTTTGGGATTAAGAGTTCTATAGAAATTTAAGGCATTAAATATTAACTTTGCAATATGGCCAGTGTGATTCATTCTTTACTTTAATTTGTTGGATTTGACCATGAACAACCCACTAAGTTTTATGGTGTGCCACAGTCCATGGATTATACAGTTTTTCAGTGAATTATAATACTAAATCTGCAGCATAGCAACTTCTCACTTAACACTGTGATTATGTTCCTGAAAAATACTACTTTAAGCAAAACAATATTAAGCAAATCCAATTTTCGCATAAGAACTAATATAAATAGGGGGTAAGGGCTAGGTCCTAGAGCAATTTTTTTCACCAGATAAGACTACTATATATTTGAGAGAATTTGTGCATCTGTCTGTCTGCTTGTGTCTGTCTGTCTGTGAATCAGTTTGTTCAAGAATTCCTCCTAAATGTTAAGAGCTAGGATTACCAAATTTGGTATGCAACTTCCTCTTATAATAACTTGAAGCAAGCTCAGTGTTTGGTTGTGCCAGAACAATGGGATGTGCATGGTATGCAGTGCTTTCTCATCAAACGTAAAGGGAGGAGTATGATAGCAGAGACATGAATGTCCGCAGGGTGGCAGCAAGCATGAGGGACAGTTACACCCCAGAATGACAACAGGGGGGTAGCCCTGGAGAGCAGCTGCTGGCCAGGAGCATGGCCCCTGTAACCCTGGCCTGCCCCAGGAAGCAGCTGCTGGCCAGACCCCCTGCCAGCCCCTTTCACCTGCCTGGTGATTCTGTCTCTTTTCTGTATGGTTTTTTGGAAAGCGATCCCATTCCAGGCATATCCCATTTTCCTGGCAGAACCAATTGCTTTAAGTTATACTAAGAGGAAGCTGTGTACTGAACTTGGTGGTCCTAGCTCTTACTATTTAGGTAAAGTTCTTGAATAAACTGACAGACAAACTGAAATATATAGTAGATAAAACAACATTTATTTTACAGTTGCTTATTCTATGTGGTGAGGTTTCTTCCTTGTCTCTGATTTCTAAGGTAATGTAATTTTTGGAAATAAATCAATGTATCCCATTTTACAGCAAACTATACCATCTAGTAGAGGAAAAGGTACCTTTTAACCGAAAGTAAAATATTACGTAACATTTCAGTATTTGCTGTTTATTATAATCACAACTATGACTCAGTTCTCTGCATATTTGAATTCTAGGGTTTTGAAACATATGGCAATGTAATTTATTTCCTTAAAGCTAGCTCTGCTGATCACTTATCACAGAATTGTGGCTCTCAGATATTTCTCAAAAGTAAAATGATTTACCAGATTATTGCAATCTTAATGTGTGAGGGGTGTGTGTGGGGGAGGGAGGAAAAGGGGGAGGGGGGGGTAAGCTACCTGGGCAATGGTAGCTTCATTTTACAGACATTTAAGTTCATTTTAATAAAGAACGCTTAATCAGAATCTTTTATAGTTGCTACGGTCATGTGAATTTGAAGAGGTTCATTTTTTATTTTGGCCAGTATTATTGATAAGTATACGTTTAAATCTATATCTCTTCTTCTCTCAGTCTTGCTTCTGATCAGACTCTAACTCGTCAAGGTCCCACTCCATCTTCATCTTTTCCTGAAAATTATCATACCTTGCCAAAGAATACCAGGCAGCCTTCAGGGAGCTCTTCTCCACCAAATCGCAACTTGCCAAGTGACTACAAATATGCCCAGGACCGTGTTAGCCACTTGAAAATGTCCCATGAGGAGAGAAAAGCTAATAAGGATGGTACTGTATGGCAGCTATATGAATGGCAACAGAGACAGCAGTTTAAACATGGAAGTCCAACTGCCCCACTTTATGCAGGTTCTCCGGACTTTATTGACCGTGGTAAAGCAAAAAGTTCGCTAGATGTTCCACGATCAATTTCTGTTCCTCCATCTCCTTCTGATATTCCTCCACCTGGACCTCCAAAAATCTTTCCACCAAGACGACCACACACTCCTGCAGAAAGGGTTACTGTTAAGCCATCTGATGAAAGACAGAGTATAGACATATCTTTTGCTGGATCACCAAGGAGGATTCGAAATCATGCAGTAAAGGTCTGTATAAAATGTAATAATAATCATTCATAGGTTCACACCTGAATCAGTCTAATGAATGTATTTTAATAAGTACTGTATTTATCTATGCATAAGTAGGATATATGTATAGGATGTTCATGCATTTTATTAATGGCAAAGTTTATTTTTGATGAAGCAGGTTGTGGATAATTTTTCTTCTTCAAGGTTAACATGTTTTGCAGAAAAGCTCTTTCAGGTAAGCTACTGTGTCTAAACTAGTGCAGAGTGGGTTTTTGAGTGATTGCCCTAATAGATTCCAGTCTTGGTATGAATTGACCCACGTGTGCA
This sequence comes from Pelodiscus sinensis, assembly GCF_052426305.1. NCBI lineage: Eukaryota > Metazoa > Chordata > Testudines > Trionychidae > Pelodiscus > Pelodiscus sinensis. Next base: position 112,129,924 of record NC_143056.1, on the reverse strand, counting down.
GCATTGGATTCTTTTAACCAGCCATCTCCATTGGAGTTATGCCTGCACGCTAGGGATGTGTCTACAGTGCACCCGAAGCTCGAAATAAGCTGCACAATTTGACCTGTGCTGTGTACACAGCATTTATTTTGAAATTGTTATTCTGAAACGTCCCTTACTCCTTGTGGAATGAGGTTTACAGGGACATCAGAATAGTGAGCACGGTATATTTCAAAATAACAGGAGCGCTCAAAAGACATAGAATAAGTATCCCAAAGTAGTGCTGCAGTGTAAACGTAGCCTACATGTCCTCATGCTCCTCTATCCAAGGGCAGAAAAGACAGAGCAGGTTGAAGTGCTCCTCAGTTTCTACTTAATGCCCATAGTAGCAAGTCAGAACCCTTGTGTGGTGTCTGCCTCCTTCTCTGCATATTGTGCAAGCATATTTAATAGTCTTTGTACTTAGTGGTTAATGCATATACTTGTTGTCCCCCCCCCCCACCACACACCCACCACACACACCCACACACACACACACAACAATCTTAGATACCTTTCCATTTAGGCTAGACCTCTTCCCTTTTGACCTCCTTGTACAGCAGTGCTAGCAACATGGCAGAAGCTAGATCTCCTGGGTTCAAAACCTGCCCTCATGTGACACTTCAGTGGGCGCTTAATGACAGATACCCCTGGCTTGTATTCTGCTTAGGACATGAACATATCTCCAAGCTATGCTCTTTTCTCGAAGCAAATTCAGAAAGCTAAAGAAGCCTGCCTGAAGTTGTTTCTCTTAGAGTTCAAACACCAAGAAGAAAGGCAGAGTTAAACCCGTGTTCCTCTAGTTGGTCTCTTTCCATAAGTGCTCTGAGGAGCTGAGTTTCTACCTTGCCATTTGCACCATTCTGCTGTTGACTTCCTGTGATGGGGCAGAACAGAGCACTACTCCAGTCATGAGCCAAAACATAGGTCACCTTTTCTAGTGCCTAGTGAGTAGAGACTTCTGATTTGCCTCAACCTCAAGGGCTAAAAGCACTGTGCCAGCACTAGTTGTACCCACTAAATCTGTGGTATCCACCAAATCTGTGGAATGCATTTCTCTCAGTGCCAACCCTTTAGCACCACTTGGCGCCAAAACCCTCAGTGTCTACCATCTCTATATTAGTAAATTCAGAAATGATTTCCTTAATATTAGAACTTCTCAATCTGCTACATGGATACCTAAATCATGTATATTGCCAAGTGATTTAATTGTGGGCCAAGTCGGGGAGTCATATATCCGCAAGAGGCTGACAGTGGCAGTTTCTAAGACACCAGTTACTAATACAAGTTAAGGAGGTCTCAGGCCTCTTCCCCTCAAAGTCAGGGTACTCTGGACAGAACTTTGCTTCCCTTGGACACTTCATGCTCCTTCTCTGCATCCCCATCTAAACAGAGCAGGAAGTCCACTCCTACTCATCCTTCTTCCCATCCTTGGATAGCACAATGGGAATCTGGAAGAGTCTATAGAGAGAGGTTCTGTAAGGGCAGCAGAAAGAGACCATTTAAATTCAAACAACAAATGGTCTGGTAGTACTTTATAGACTAACAAAACATGTAGATGGTATCATGAGCTTTCGTGGGCACAGCCCACTTCTTCAGATGACCGGAGTTGTGAGTTTAGGATGCGCAGACCCAAAATAAATAGGAGAGAAGGGGGAGGGGAAGGGGTGCAGAGAAAGTGGGTGAGTGGGAGACAGGGAGCAGAGCGTATAGAAAATCAGGAAGGTACAGGGAATCATTAAGTATCTGAAGATTGGGTAGTTAAAATGAAGCAGATAAGAATCAAAGTCAATTGATAGTATCCTTCCTGACATAGGAATCTACACATGTATAGATTCCTATGTCAGGAGAATTACTATCAATTGACTTTGCTTCATTTTAACTACCCAATCTTCAGATACTTAATGATTCCCTGTACCTTCCTGATTTTCTATACGCTCTGCTCCCTGTCTCCCAAACACTCACCCACTTTCTCTGCAGCCCCTCCCCCCTTCTCTCCTATTTATTTTGGGTCTGCGCATCCTAAACTCACAACTCCGGTCATCTGAAGAAGTGGGCTATGCCCACGAAAGCTCATGATACCATCTATATGTTTTGTTAGTCTATAAAGTGCTACCAGACCATTTGTTGTTGTTTTTTTCTGTACAGACTAACTCAGCTACCCCCTGAACCTTCTCAATTCAAACAGGAAGTCTGGCAGAACCCTGAGCATACAGCCAAATCTCCTGAATCTCAGTCAGATACCTTAATCATGAGACCAAATTTCCCACTTGAATTAGTCTTCACAATTTTGACTATGGTTCTTGTTACAGAGTTCAGCACATATTGATAGACGATCCATGCCTACTATGGGATATATGACCCATACTGTAAGTGCACCCAGTTTACATGGCAAGTCGGTAAGTTGAAATATTAGAACTACTTCTTTTTCCTGACACCAAATTATTGTAGTAAGGTTTTCAAGTCCTGCTATTTCCTTAGTCATGTTGTTTTTTGTGCTGTTTAGAACATAGCTAACTCTTAAAACTTGTAATATGTAGACCATGTCCAGCTCTCATTAAAAGTCAATGGAGGAGGAACAGGTCATGTGTAGAACTTTAGTTCTGTTACTATATTACAGCTTTCTAGTAAACTCTCTTCTTTTATTGTGTTTATTTGACCAAATGAAGAATTAAATAATTGCTTAATCCGGTCAAGTAAATGCTGTCTGGGCACTGAGGTGAATAATGTAATTACAGTGACACTACCTGAAGACTGCTAATTTCCTCTTTACAATGTGTCTAAATACCTGCAGCCTGAAGAGCTAACATTGCTTCTCATTCGATTAAGGAGACATCAGGCTAAGTTGGCTAGTATACGAAATTACACAATCGCCCAATTACTACAGCACTTGCCAACTAATTCCATCTATCAGGTTAGCTGCTAATTGGCTCATCTGTGCTGTATGATATTTTGTGACTCTGCAAATGCTTCATTAGTGATGTGCTTGAGTCTGTGCTTTCTTGCCCATTATATTTGGTATTCCCAGTCCCTGAATCATTTGTGGTTTTTTCTTTGCTGTTGTATACATTGTATATTTCAAGTATTTTAAGCTACCAAGTGCTGTTGCTTATGGTTTCATAACTTTAGATATCACTTTGATATTATCTCTGAGAATGCTGCCTCTTAAAATCTTTTCAGAAAAGAAAATTAAATATACTTCATTCATTTTGACAGAAGCAAAATAATGGCTTTGCACTGCTTTCACCACATGCTGCAATAATTCCAAAGTGAGGTATATAAGTTAGGTAGAACACTCATAGTAGGTTGTAATTGTGTGCTTGCTGTAGGTAAAGATTGTCTCATGAAAGTCAAGTTGTCCTTTTGCTAATAACGCTAGCCATCATAGATCAATAGCAATCCCGTCAATTGCATTGATGCAAGAGTTTTAAAATTGAAGATGGGGCAGAAATGCAGTTGTTATGCATATCTTCATCAAGGTTCAGTCAAACTTGCGCTATCCAGAACTTAAGCATCCAGAAAACTGTAAAAACCGGAAAATTTCTGATGCCAGCAAAAGCAAAAAAAAAAAAAAAAAAAAAGGAAACTGGCCCTTTAAGTGCCGGGCTGCTTCTTAGACGAGTGTGCAGCATGTACCTGGGGGAGAGGTGAACAACAGCCGGAAGCAAGCAGGAAGCATCTCCGCTCCCTCCGTGGCTCCTGGCATCCCTGGCAGCAGGGCCGGATTAAGGCATGGGCTAGCCAGGCAGCTGCCCGGGGTGCCAACCTATAGGGGACCCCTAATGGCAGCTGTAAGGGGCGCACAGTGCCACTTATAGCTGCCATCAGGCACCGTGTGCCCGGCTCCCGGATCATGGGCTGCGGCAGCTCCCAGCGGCCACCCTGCAGTGGCTGCCCGGGGTGAGGGCCGCGTTAACCCCCTTAGTGTCGGCCAGCAGCGTCCTTCCCCCCACGGCCGCGGGGCCCTGCACGGCCAGGCTCGGCCCGCCCCAGGCGGCCCCGGGCTGCGTACCAGCAGAGGTAGCTGGGCTGCGCTGGGCCAGGCACATGCATCCTGCCGCCGCCAGCTCCGCGCACCGTCCCCCACGCACCAGCGTGGGGGCGGGGCCGCACATGCGCCCCCCCCCCCCCCCCCCCAACCCGGGGCGCAATTAAACTGTCTGCCCAGGGCACCGGAATGGCTTGGTCCAGCCCTGCCCGGCAGGCCAGCTTCCCCGTGGCTTCTGCCCCCCGGTTCCACCCCCTCCACCAGGCCTCATTCCCTTCCTTTCCCCCCCGCCCGCGGTGGCTTGTGGTCCCTCCTAGCAGGCCACATCCAGGCCCCCACATGGCTCCCATCCCCCACCTTTCCCTCCCCCCCAGATGACCAGAATTTTTAGCTTACCAGCATGCCCTAATCCCCGGGCATGCCAGATAACACAGGTTTTACTGTACTAGATTTATAACATTCTCAAAAGGTAACCTTGGAACATTTACAACCATGAAACAAAATATGGGGACTCTTTGAAAGCCTTCAGAAATTTCTATTTTGATCACATTCAAATAAGATTTTGCTATTTTTTCTTAAACTACTTTTCTCCCACCTGCAAAAATAGCTGTAGTGAAATAGTTTATATAGTGTAGATTATTCAGGCAATCAAGTAAGCTAATTGGTCAAACATAACTTTCTCTTACCAAGTATATTGAACATACCAGAGCAATCTCGAATGCAAAGAAATTTAAGTGTGATATATAGATTCACTGACACAGAGTTTGTTCAGAGTTTGTTCTGAAAATTTGAAACCAGAGTAGCTGTCTTTTACTCTGTTTAAACTAATAAGCCCAGAATCCAAAATAATAATTTCCAACAGTGTCTAGATATTTTGTCCATTTAACAAAGATTGTTTGCAACAGTTATATCTTGCTTTGCTGTTGTTCAAAAATATTTCTGCTGAAAGAAGAGAGAACATTTTCTATTCTGAGACTAGTGTGCACATTTCTTTGGGTAACTTCAGTAAAAGAGATACAGGTTGGAACTCTCTGGTCCGACACCCTGGCAACCTGACCGGTCCCGGGTGAGGGATTTTTGCAAGACCTGTCCCCAGCCCCCGTGGCCCAACCACTGGCCTCCCAACCAGCTTTCCACCTCCTCCTGCCCTTCTGCCCTGCTGGGCAGCCATCGCTGCTGTGGCTCTGGGACCCACTGGTCAGCCACACACCACTGTACTGGAGCTCTGGGACTCACCAGGCAGCCATGCGCACTGTGCTGGAGCCCCAGCATCTGCACACACTGTGCTGGAGCTCCAGAAGGGACCCACCTGGCAGCCCCGTGCACTACAGCTCCCTGCACCATTGAGCTACTGTGGCTCCCAGCTTCGCTGGGCAGCCCCACTGCCATGCGCTGAGCAGCCCTGCCATCAGCTTGCTGCGGACAGCCCACTGCCCTGCTGGCCTTACAGGGATCCTTGACTCTGACCCGCCACTGGGATACTCTGTTCCTGTAACATCCTTGCTGGATCAGGGATCTTGCCAGCCCAAAAAAATCCCGGTTAAGAGTGTTTCAACCTGTACTATGCTTGTATAATTATATCACCGTACAGAGAGCAGTTTCTAACTAGACAGTGTTGGAAAAAGAAAAAACAATCATTTGAATTTGATCAGATGAAAAGCCAGAAATGGTTCTCTGACTATATAATAATTTTTATTTAACATTGTCTATTAAATGGCTTTTCCAAACTAAGGGATGCATATTGTAAAATGTGTATGAAATTTGAGCAGAACTGTTTGATTGTTGTTATTTAATGAAATATTTTACCTTTCATTTCGAAGACCAACCCTAAATAAAGCAAAATCATTTTGTCAACAAGGCATGTAATATAGAATGCCAAACTATGGCTTAACAGCTTTTTCAGTAATGTATCATACTCTGAGTATACTAGCCATAAAAATGGTATTCATGCATTAGAAAATAATATAAGCAATAAATATATATTTTGGTCACCCTGTATATTATGGAAGGGAGGAAAATCAGTCTCCATGATACTTTGCTGTTTATAATTGAATATGAAACAGGCAATGTGACAGTGAGGTCGGTGTTCTTATTTTGGACCATCTCTTTACCCACTTTGTCACTTTATTCTTTTATTTATTATTTACATATAGCTTACTGTACATTTTTCAGCATTTGCAAGTTATTTTTTAAGTAGTGGAATACATTGCATTGTTGTTCATTCTTTTCATATATTTAACTGAAGGCAGATGACACCTATATCCAGCTGAAGAAAGACTTGGAATATCTGGATCTAAAGGTAAGACATTTTTATAGGAATCACATTTCCAGTATTGATTATCCAATCTGTCTTTTGTATATCTTTCCCCTAACTGCATTACTCACAATCTTAAGAATTCAGAATGCTGGGATTTCTTTTGGTGTAATTAAAGATCTCTAAAATTGAGGGAGCCTTGCTTCACTGACTATAAACTGAAAATATAAATTCAGAAAATTTGATTGTTGCAGATGTATTTTGTTTTAGTTTAATTTGCAAACAGTGCAAGAATACATTTTTTCTTTTGTAAGTTTTGAAAGAAACCAGAGTAAAATTGGTTTCAGAATATTAATGTTACAGCATTATATAATGCTGTTATGATTAAGTTTGAGTATTCTAACTGAACAAAATAAAGAATTGTAGTACTTATTCATTCCTATTTTTCCTTTATTTCTATTAGAAGCTGACTCCTTTTAAGATAACAGTAAGAATACCATTATTGTAATTTTGAAACATATTTACTATCTGGTAGTTTATGATAAACGAGTTAAGTGTAGGCAGTCTTCCTCTCACCTCCATTATTATTATTTTGTTCTTGCCATGCATGCATTTCTGAAGATCTTAAATAATGCTCTTCTTCAAATCATGTTGACTATGAAGGTTAGCATCATGGCTCCCCAGCTCACAAGAACAATTTAGGTGGAACTCCTTTTAGAATGAATCAACCTTTTCCTTAAATAATTTACCATGGCTCCCTTAAGAGTAATGCAGTATTTTCCTAACCACTTTAGGCCCTTATTGAGCTGTTAAATAGCCAAAAACTTCCTAGAATTAATCCAGTGGGCAATAGGGTATGTTTGAAAAATATATCCATGTGACTCTCATGTTCCTACAGCTTACATTTTGCTTGATAATGTAACTAAGTTTTTAAGTGCTGTTAAATCCTTCTAAATTTGGGGCATTGTATTTCAATTTTAAAGTGTAGATTTTTGTTACACTCACATCTTGTTTTTGACCTAATACATTTTCCAAGTTTAGTCTATAAATATTATTTTGTAATAATTTTTTAGCAATAGGTTCACATTCATGTGACATTCTGTAAAGTTCAAGTTTTTCCTGGCCAGTGAAATTCTGTATTAACATCTGTATCAAGCAGTATTGACATCCAGTAGTGAGTTAAATTAATTGACATTACTTCCCACTGAGAGATCTCAAATTCTTATTTATATCAGGTTATCAGTATCATCTTGCATGAATTCATGTTCTTAACTGAAATGTTATTATTCTGACTTTCAAAATTTGCATCTCAGTTAAAACTGCCATCCCCCATGGTACGCAGATAGAAAATAAAACTAGATTTATAATTGTTAGGGGTTGAAAAATCCATGGAAAGAAAACTAATAATTTTGCCCATCACAACAGCCTGCTAGGTGTCAGTGTGAAATACTTCTCATGCATAAATTATTGTAGTAAGGGCTGAAAGAGACTTTCTCTGTAATTGTGTCTCCCAGCTGGGAACCGCCTTAGTTTTGGGCACAGGAACTAAGTGCATATTCTTCTGTGCTCTCATTGCCCACTGTTTGTGTCCAAACTATATAAAAGAGGAGTCGCAATCATAGAATAGTAGGACTGGCAGGAACCTGAAGAGGTCATCTAATTCAGTCCATTACACTCATGGAAGGATTAAGTTTAACCTAGGTCAGTGGTTCTCAAACTTTTTGGCCCGTGGACCACCTGGCTCAATGTAAACCTTTCTGTGGCCCTAATGGAAACTCACCCTTAATTACATATTACACCTGAGTCTGCTGCAGCTAGGGAGAACTGTTTAATTTAAATTATTAAACAGATTAAGCGTTTTAATTTTCTCATGTTAGTTTATCAATCTTTATTTTAAATAAAGTAAAATATTATGTCCTGCACAAAAGGGTTCAATGTTTTCTTTATTTATGGTGGAGGGGAACCTTTTTTGGTTTGGGGGTCACTGACTGACAGATAAATCCGTTGTGGATCACAAAAGTGAGACACAACCCCCCCCCCCCAAAAAAAAACCTCTTCCAAAAACTCTTAATTCTCACTGATGTGGCCCCCAACTGAGACTACTCACAACCCTGGCACTCCAGGGGACTGAGGTTTAGCTCTTGCGATAGGCCAGATGAACTCTTCTGGGGCTCCAGGGTTAGTAGATTTTGTGCAACCCCTTATGCTCTGGGGGTAGGACAAAAAATGAAGGATTCAGTGCATGGGACAGGGCTGCCAGGGAGTGGTTTAGGGATGGGGCTGTAGGATCTGGCCAGGAGGGAGGGTGCAGGAGCAGGCTGGGGATAGGGTGTCTGGCCAGGAGGGAGGGAGGAGGGAAGATGTAGGAGCAAGCTGGGATGCAGGGTCTTGGCGGAAGGGAGTGAGGGGGATTTGGGTGCAGGGTCTGGGCATGATGGGGGGTGCTTACCTGGCTCTGCGTCCCTGCGGGTCCCAAGCATGGTCTCCCATTTCTCCCATTGGCTACAACTCTGGCCAATAAGAGCGATAGGGAAAGTCTCCAAGGGCAGTGTCGCTACACTGCCTACGGTTCCCCCAGTGTGCTGTGTGGGAATAAGGTGAGAAATGGCAGCGGGTGGAGCCACTTGTTTGGCCCCTTCCCTCCTGCACTCCGAGGGAAGCCGGAACTACTGTTCCCGCTGAGGCTAGAGTGTCTTCTGCCTCTCTCTCTCTCTCTCTCTTGGTGGCTGCAAGGCTAGAGTGCCAGAGAGGCGAATTAGCTTGAACTGTGGACCACCTGGGAGGCAGCCACAGACCACACTTAGAGAACCACTGGTCTAGATGATCCCTGACAGGTGTTTCTCATCTGCTTCTAAGTATCTCCAGTGATGGATGTTCCACACACTCAGATAGCAATTTATTCCAGTTCTTAAGCACTCGGACAGGAACTTTTTCCTAATGTTCAGTCCAACCTAAACCACATTTGCTACAGTTTTAAGATGATTGCTTCTTTTCCCTGTCTCAAAGATTAGCAAGAACAAATTTCCTCCCTTGTAACAGTCTTTTGTGCATGTGAAAACTGTTATCATGTGCTCTCTGTCTATTCGTCTCCCAAGTAAACAACCCACTTTTCTTGTTTGAGTGCTTGTTCACATGGATTCCAAGTAGGTGGGCTCATGTTGCATGCACGAGCTAGCAGCTGTGGTCAGTTTGGCTGTGGAGCCCCTAGAATGGTGCCACCATAACTGCTTTTATATACCTCTGCCAACCTCCTCCCCCGCCATTCATTCTTACCACCCATGGCAGTATTGGAACTACAGCTCTCTGTCTTGCATCACCAAGCCTCTAGTCCCTAGCTGGCATAGTACTCCTTTTATCATCATTATCTATTCAATTATTTAGTTCTTTTCAGTTATAAAAACAACAGATAGGTGTGAGCAGGCTCTCCCACACCTACTTATATTGTCATTCCTGGGGAATTCTGAAAGCTCCAGAGTTTAAATCTTGCACTGTTTGTAAAAAAAAAATCTGTGCCAAACAGTGACCCCCACGACACATGTCTGAGGTATTTTTCCTGAAATGTGGCACCCGGAACTAGACACAGTACTTCCGCTAGGGCCTAACCAGCATGGAGTAGAAATTAAAGAATTATTTCTTGTGTCTTGCTTACAACACTCCTGTTAATACTTCCCAGAATGTTTGCTTTTTTTTCAACATTGTTACACTATTGACTCATATTTAGCTTGTGATCATCTTATGACCCCCAGATACCTTTCTGCAGTACTCCTTCCCATTGTATTTTTGCATTTGTCCTTATTGAATTTCAAACCATGTATCCAATTTGTTCATATTATTTTTAATTTTAATCTGATCCCCCTCCTAAAGCACTTGCAACTCTTCCCAGCTTGGTATCATCCACACATTTTATATACTTTCTTCACAAATGCTCTGTCTTTATCTAAATCATTGATGAAGATATTGAATAGAACTGGACCTGGAACTGAATTCTGGAGGACTCCACTCTATGCTCTTCCAGCTAGAATGTGAACCACTGATAACTACTCTTTGGGAATGGTTTTCTGACCAATTATGTACCCATTTTATAGTCGCTCCATCCAGGTTGTACTTCCTTAGAGTGTCATGTGTGATAGTATCAAAACCCATACTAAACTCAAGTTATATCACATAGACTCATAGACTTTAAGGTCAGAAGGGACCATTATGATCATCTAGTCTGACCCCCTGCACATCTACCACTTTGTCCCTTCCACAAGGAAGTGATCACACAGGATTGCAGATATGGAGGTATATGTTTGCAGGAGCTGGAAGGTGGGAGGAAGCAGAAGGGGTCAGGGACAGGAACTAAGTGAAGGGGGCACAGGAACTTGAGGGGTAGATAGAAGCAGATGGGGAGAGAAAAAGCAGTTAGGCGGCAGGATTCAGATATGGGGGAGGTGAGATACAGGGAGACAGGGTCAGGGTGGGAGTTGAATAGATATAAAAAGTTGCAAGAACCAGGGAGAAGGGCAAAGAGAAGAGAGGATATGTAGGAGGGCCTGGGAAGAAAGGGCTATATAACTATTAGTTAACACTCTCCTCCTGAATCTGAAATTGACCCCTGGAGTCTTGAGTCTCTGTATTTGTTTGATGTTAGCAGATACCTGTGAAGCCCAGTTGCAAAGCATGTTTCTTATCAGCCCTCTAGAGACAGGTCCACATAGAGGATTACAGCCTCATACTGCTACTAGTTACTCTGTTAGCTAAAGGGCTAGAATTTTGTGCCATGAATCTAAAGATCTGGATCCTGCTGATGACCCAAACTGGGAAATTGTGTCAATGTGATTCCAAATGATTGAATTTCTGCATTTAGAAATTCATTTTTTTAATTAGAAAATTACATTGAAATACCAATCTGTTAAAAGAACATTAAGATTAATGTTGCTTGTGTTATATTTATTTGCTTTCCTTGTGTATACTCATTATGATTAAGGCTACAATTTTGTCACCAGGGTCACTGTGAATTTTAATACAATCTGTGAAATTGACCTAAACTGATTGGTGTTGTGACCTAAGACATGGAATTACACCACCTCTCAGGTTTGTGACACAATGCTAATCAACTGTGGCCACCTGTCTTCATATATGGGGGTATTGTGACCATTGACTTAATTGCAATACCAAGATTGGGGAGTATGGCCAAGTCACATGGGACAGGAGCCATGCTTATAAGAGGTGGACTTGTTCTCCCACACCCACTGATGTGCTTCCAACCAAGATTCCTGCTAAGCTGTGTGGCAGCATAGCTGTTTAATGAGCCTCGCCCAGGGGCACAGGGCTTCTGTGCACAGAGCTGTCTGCCTGGGAGAGGGGCCCCGTTTGCTCAGTAGCAGCAGCTCTGTGCTGGGATGGAGAAGTGCTTCTCCCAAACAGTAGGGAGGGGACAAAAGGAGGAGGAAAGGAGTGACTTGAAGGAGGAATAAGAGGGGAGGGGAGTTTGGGGTGTCCTGTCCTCCAACTGGGAGAGGAGAGGTTTGATTACAGAGGTCTGATTACAACATTTGGGTTTGCTTGCAGCTTCCTATGAGGAAGCCCAGCACTCTCCTCCAGCCCTGGGCTGAGAGGGGAAGGGGGCAACAGACTGCATAAAGTAGGTGGGGGGAGAGAAGGTTGGTGAGGCAGGGGTGGGGAGTGAGTTTGTGGTTTGTCCTCCTGACTCCCAACTGAGCTGCAGCTGCTGGTGCCCACTCAAGCCCCCACCAGTTAACCAGAATGGGTAAATGTCACTCATTAAGGGCGATGCTTACTGGTTAATCTTTCACATCCCTAGTACCCATGTATACAGTACTAAGTCAACTGAAGAATTCTTCTATTGACCTATTTACCACCTTTGGGCATGGTGGATTACCTGTGCTGACAAGAAAATCCCTTTCATTGACATATGTAGTGTCTACACTGAAACACCACAGAGGCACTGTCCAGTGACACAGTTGTGCAGCTTAGCATTTAAAGTGTTGACAAGACCTTATTTATTGAACACTAGTCAAATCCTTATACAGTAAGAAAAGACATTTCATGTATAAGCTTATAATAAAGTATGTTACGGGCAATGAAGAATTGAGAAATGCTAAAAGGGGGTAGTTTATGTTCCTCTTAATATGTAAGAGATCTGTCTGTAGAGTGGATGGATAGCATAGTAACTTGTTGATTTGTTTAAATTCAAAATACATTCCAGATTAGGAGATGTGAATTGTGAATGAAGAAAGCCTTATGAAATGCAGAAGAATGTGCTCCATTAAGCATTTGCACAACAGCAATTCAAGCAAATCTAGGGTCCTCTGCCATGCCATTCATTGGCTCGTCATAGACGTGTAGATCTGGAAGGGACCCCATCAAGTCCAGCTCCCTGTACTGTGGCAGAACCAAGTAAAGCTAGACCTTCCCTGACAGGTGTTTATTCAACTTGTTAAAAATCTCCAACGATGGGTATTCTACAGTGTACCTTGCTGGGGGAGGGGTCTATTCCAGAGCTTAAATACCATTATAGTTAGAACATTTTCTTTCATATTTAACCTAAAGCTTCCTCGCTACTGATTAAGCCCATTGCTTTTTGTCCTATCTTCAGTGGACATGGAGAACAGTTGATCACTGACCACTTTATAATAGCCCTTAACATATTTAAGACTATTAGGTCCCCTTGAGCCTTCTTTTCCCAAGGTTAAACAGTGCCCAGTTGTTAAACCTTTTCTCAGAGATCAGGTTTTTTAAATGTTTTATCATTTTTGTCATGCAGTTTGTTCACATATTTCCTAAAACGTGGTACGCACATTTGAACACAGTATTCCATCTGAGGCTTCACCAGTTCAGTTGAGTGGTACCATTATCACCTGTGTCTTAAATACAATATTCCTGTTAATGTGCCCTACAATAGTAGTGGCTTTTTATGCAACTATATCACATTGTTGACTCATAGTTAGTTTCTGATCCACTATAATTCCCAGATCCTTTTCATCAATACCACTGTCTACCCAGTTATTCCCCATTTTGTAAGTTGTGCATTTGATGTTTTTATTCCTAAAAATAGTACTTGGCAATTTTCTTTATTGAATTTCACCTTGCTGATTTCAGACTTATTCTCCAATATATCAAGGTTCTTTTGAATTCTAATCCTGTCCTCCAAAGTACTTGCAATCACTCCCACTTTGGTGTTATCTCCAGGTTTTATAGGCATTCTCTCCACGTCATTATCCAAGTTGTTAATGAAACATTTAATAGTCCCAAGCCCAGGAATGATGGATGTTCCTGATGGACCTCCTAGATATGCCATCCCAATTTGACAGAGACCATTGATAACGGCTGGTCTTTTGACAAGTTGTGCATTCATCTTATAGTTGAACCACATTTCCCTGGTTAGCTTATGAAAATGTGTGGGGCATGTCAAAAGCTATACTAAAATTAAGATACAGGTTGAACCTCTCTAATCCAACATCCTCAGACCTGACCGGTGCCAAACCAGAGACTGTGTAAGACTATAGGAGGTCAATATTGTGTAGCAATATTACCAATACTTCCACTGCTTTCTGGGCTCCAAGAAAACATTTAGGAGTAAATTAGAGCTAAATAACAGAACACTGAGAGCCAAGACTGGTGACTGTAAACAAACTTTATGGGACCACGGGAAATTTGGCCACATCCACAGTAAGTGGACATCTGATTAACAAAAATCATGTCAGACCATGCATGGATGTTTCTGGACCAGAGAATACCAGACTAGAGAGGTTCAACCTGTATAACTTTGTAATGCATAACCTTCTCTGTAGCATCTGCTACAAACTTATGTCATAATGAACAGTTCCACTGAGGTGAAGAAGAGAGAGAGAGAGAGAGAAAGAGAGGTATAAGGTGGAATGTGTGTGGTCATAGAGAGAATGAAGATAGCATGTTTTGTTAAATGAGTGCAGAATCTGTGATGTCCCATAGCCAAAACATTGATAAAAAACGGCAGATAACATGAGTATCCTCAGGAGTAGGCTATCACATTTCAATGTTCTGCACAAAGCAAAGTGTACTAATTTTGTACTGCTAATTCCTGCCACTGGATCATGACTACAAAACATTACACTATACTTGGTGGGGCTGTTTGGAACTGCAGGTTTGGCAACACTACCTAGTTCTGAGTTATACACTATGTGTGCATAGGTGGCAACAGTAAGTATAATATACGCACCAAAATTAAAAATAACAACTTGGAAATGATAATTGTCTGCTTCTTCTGTGGTATAATCTTTAGTTATTATTTGGATAGGCTGCTAGTTAAACCACACATAGTTTCATGGTTCAACTAGTAGTCTATCCAGATCATAACTAAAGGTTATGCCAAAAGAGAAGCAGCCAGTCATGATTTCCAGGTTGGTTTTGTAAATTTTGGTAATCAGTGGCAAAAGAGAGAGTGCTTTATACATGTTGTTATTCTTCATCTGTAAGGGTGCATCTACACAGCACCCTAAACTTGAAATAAGATACGCAATGTGAGCTATGCAAATTACATATCTTATTTCGATTGTATTTCAGAATAGCTTATTTTGAAATCTGGCGCTTCTGCACAATGCCAAATTTTGAAATAATGTGCTATTTCAACACATCCCTTAGCTCTCATGGAACAAAGCTTACAGAGATGTTGAAGTAGTGCACCCCTTATTTTGAAATAATAAATAGCACACCTCTACTATCTCAAAATAGCCCCGCTGTCTAGACGTACCCTAAGTCAAAGGTAACATGCAGTAATAAGTCAGCTACAGAATCTATTTGTTGCCTTCCCCTAGACTCCCTAGAGAATAGTTTCAGAGAGAGAGATCGAGAGAGATCAACTTTATATTTTATCTACCTTCTGCAATTTCTATTTCTGTTGTTCGTGGGATTCTGAGTAGTAATATCTTTTTTAAAAATAACAAACTATTGCTAAATTTTTGTTTGAAACAGATAAAAAATAATGGACCTCTGATCAACATGGTTTACAAAGTGCTAAAGAACTCAGCACAAGGGTTACTGTCCAGTATAAATGTAAGACTGCTTGTATCTGAAATGTGACCATCCCATCGCTTTTTTTTTTAAATAGCAATCAATGTAAATAGCCTAGCTTCCACAGATATCTCATGATATATAGAAGAGCTTCCTGCAAGATATTTTTTTAGGCTGTATGCAAAATTATGGCTGATCTCACTGCACTTAGTTTCGTCTTACCATATGTTGAAAATGAATGGTTGTGTTAAGTAGTGACTCCTTTATGTAATTCCTAAAGTGTGAAAGCATGCTAAACCTTATTTTACGTTCTCATTTTCATTGCTTTAAAATCTTGCTAACTTTTGTGCTTGTGATTATGTAATCCATTTCAAAATATAGAAAATTATTCATAGTATTTTCATTGCAGACCATGAGAGAAGTTCTTCTTCGAGTAGTGTCCCCGTGGGTGCTCCACTGTAGGTGAAGGGTCGCCCTGAGCCTCAGATCGGAGCTTTCTATAGCAGTTTCCCCTGTTGAGCCACGCATGCCCAGGAGGCGTCTCGAGCCCTTCCCACCTCCTGAGGAGCGTGACTCAACCCCCTCCCTTTCAGTTCCTCTTTAACCGCCCTCGCCAGCGGACGGAGCAAACAGGAGCTCTCTGTCAGACTCTCTGACTACTTTTCTCTCCCTAGTTTAGTCATAGTTCTTTCCCCTGATATCCCAAGTTACCTTTCCTTGTTTCTTCAAAAAAAAAAAAATCTAGTAATAAGGAAAATACACTTACCTAAACCCCCCCTCAGGGGGCTTGAACCCGTCTTAAACCGGGACTCTGAGGTACCGGTGTTCTCACAGCTGTTCAACACAGGAAAGAAAGAAGAGACTTAAAAAAAAAAAAAAAAAAACCAACACGGAGACTGACGACAACAACAGTAACAGTCAAATAAATACATAGAACAAGCTCAAAGAGGAGAGAACCGGCCATGTCCGCCTCCTCAGGCTTTAAAAAATGCGACCAATGCCGGCTTCAGATGGACATTCAAAGTGCATTTGCTGTTTGGGGGAATCTCACTCTCCCCACAGCTGCACTCATTGCAATTCACTCACGACGAGAGCCAGGAAGGACCGAGAGCTCCGCCTGAGAATGATCTTATTTGAAAAGGCTTTACAGCCCGCTGGGGAACAGGCGGTAACGCGACAAGAGCCACTCTCCAGGAGCGAGTCGAGGGGCAGACCCTCACCATCCCGCTCCTAACCAGCCTCTTCCTCTCCAAAACATGGAGGAGAGGCACACCAGAGTGGGAGGACCCCTGCCACGAAGGCTTCGGGGCGATCCTCCCACTCCACACCGGCATTGGGGCGCGCTACGGCTGAGCGGCCCTGGGAGTGCTCCAAGCAGCCGGCACGGCAAGAAAAGCTGGCGCCGAAGCAAACCGCGGTGCCGCTTTCAGCCCTGACGCTGCCTCAAGCTTCGGCGGCGCCGAAAGCCGCAGCACAGCTTAAAGCTACAGTGCCGATTAAAGCCACGGCACCGCAGCAGAGCGAGTCACAGCCTCCTAAGCGCCCGGCACCACCTTCAGCTAAACAGCATGATGCTGCACTAACGCTGCCAGCGCAAACAGACAGGCAGCCAGATGAGACTGCTATGGATCAGCCTCAGCAGGAAACTCACTCACACAGCAGTCTTTATGATCAGTGCCTGCCTTCCACATCTTACTCACCTGGGAAGTCCCCATCAGGACTATCCCCTCCCAGGTCTACGCCACTCTTATCCGGCCAAGACGCTCCTCTTCCTGAGGATGACCACCACACGTCTTATTCCTCGAGGCACGCATCCCCTAGGCAGTCTCACTTTCATCATTACAGGGCTCCACCACAACAGAACCCATGGCACCCATACTGGCCTTACCCACCCCCACCTTATCCACAATGGGGACCCTGGGAACACTGGGAGCCATGTGGACAACGCTCCCCAACTCACTCCACTCCATCCCGGAGAAGCTTATCTCGGCCGCAGCCCCTACCTCCAGCAATTCTTTCGGATGAGGAGGTGGACCGAATCTCAGACAATGAATCAGACAGTCATTCAATAAATGTTACACATTCTGATGCTCCCAATACACAATCAGATGAAGCCGTAGTACCATCAGATTCTGCACCAATTGATGACCTAAAACAGTTCCAGGATCTATTCAAGAGGGTAGCAACAAGCCAGAATGTTTCCCTGCAAGAGGTCCAGAAGAAACAGTACCAATTGCTAAAAAATCTCCATCCTACATTACATAGCAAGATTGCCCTGCCTATAGACGAGGCAATAATGGAGACCTCGGAAGACCTCTGGAAAACACCTGCATCCATTCAACCAACTAATAAAAGAATTGATAGGAAGTACTTTGTCCCATCAAAAGACAACGACTTTCTCGTCACACACCCACAACCTAACTCGTTAGTCGTAGACTCAGCACAACAACGTGCAAAGCTCCCACAATACAAGTTGGGCAACGCAGACAAGGACCACAAAAAGTTGGACTCTTTTGGCAAGAAGGTATACTCCTCTTCCACCCTACAACTCAGAATATCGAACTACTCCGCTCTTTTAGCAAATCATGACTTTGACAATTACTCGAAACTGGGAGAACTGGTGCCACATCTCCCTGAGTCCAAAAGATCCATCTTGAAAACAATAGTTCATGAGGGCCATATGATCGCCCGCACTGCTCTCCAAACCGCAATGGATGTTGCTGACACCACAGCCCGAATTACAGCTACAGCAGTGGTCATGCGTAGAGCTTCTTGGCTCCAGTCGTCAGGAGTTCCCCGCGATCTCCAGCCTAAAGTAGAAGATCTGCCATTCGACAAGCAAAAGCTATTTGCAGCTACTATGGATGAAATGCTCCATAACAGCAAAAATTCCAAGTCCACACTTCGCACGTTGGGCATGTACACGCCGCCCTATAGACGTGGACGATACACCCCATATAACTCATACAACCGATACCGATATGGGCAATACAATAGACCACAGAGGCCCTATGAAGACACTAGACCAAGGCAACGAGGTCCCAGAAGGCGCCACAACCAGGCCCGCCCACCAACTACCCAACCATCTAAATAGCAAATTTGAAGATTTGGTCGAGGGCCTGCAACACCTTTCTTACGATCTACCACGACTTCAACATGGCCATCTGTTCACCCACCATTTGCGGCCATTCCTTCCTCAATGGGAATCCATAACATCGGACCGCTGGGTTTTAGAGATCATTCGAGTGGGCTATACCCTCCCATTTACCTCTGTCCCCCCTACCCTTCCCCCTATCCTGTCCCTCTTCAGGGACCACTCTCACGAGACCCTTCTAAAACAAGAAATCGATCGACTCCTCCTCATCGGAGCAGTAGAAAGAGTACCCCGAGAGTTCCATGGGAGAGGGTTTTACTCGAACTATTTCTTAACCGAAAAACGAACAGGGGGTTGGAGACCTATATTGGACCTCCGCAAACTGAACAAATTTCTCAAGAAACAGCATTTCAAGATGGTCACACGCTCCACAATCATTCCTGTGCTAGATCAAGGGGACTGGTTGGCAGCCCTCGACCTCCAAGATGCCTATTTCCATGTAACCATCCACCCCTCCCACAGACGCTACCTACGCTTCATGTTGGGACCAGACCACTTCCAGTACAGGGTTCTTCCCTTCAGCCTCTCATCAGCCCCGAGGGTATTTTCGAAGGTACTGGCGGTCGTGACGGCGTATCTCAGATGACAAAATGTCATCATATTTCCCTATCTAGACGACTGCCTTCTAAAGGGATCCTTGTACGCCGAAACAGCCTCTGATACATATGACCACGACCCTCCTCAGTCGTCTAGGCCTTCTAATCAACCAAGACAAGTCAACTCTGCACCCGGTTCAAGACATAGAGTTCATTGGCGCACGCCTGGACTCAGTTACAGCCCGGGCATACCTACCTCAGCAACGTTTTGCAACTATGCAAGAAATTATAAATGGGCTGCTTACAGTTCCTACCAGCACGGTACTTACATGCCTCCAACTAATGGGGCACATGGCTTCCACCACCTACGTAGTCCACCATGCTCGTCTGCACTTTCGATGTTTTCAACTCTGGATGGCAACCGTTTATATCCCATCACGACAACCTCGAAACAAAACGGTTACTATCCCACCAGACGTGCTGGCATCCTTACGATGGTGGACAGTGCCAAACAATCTTCTGACGGGGATTCCATTCCAACAAACCGAACCCACTATCCAAATCACCACAGATGCTTCCCTGCTTGGCTGGGGGGCACATATGGATGGTCACAAAGCTCAAGGCAGGTGGTCCCCAAACGAGACACACTTACATATCAATCTCCTCGAATTGAGGGCAGTAAGGAATGCCTGTGCACACTTTGCCTCCGACATCGCCAATCACACAGTCCGCATCCTAACGGACAACATCTGCACGATGTTCTACATAAACAGACAGGGTGGAGCCCGCTCCCGCTCCTTATGCGCGGAGGCTATTCGCCTGTGGAACTCGTGCATCTGCAACCAAGTCACCCTTATAGCATCCTACTTGCCCGGAGTGAACAACATCAAAGCAGACTCACTCAGCCGAAACTTCACCTTGAACCACGAATGGGAGTTACATACGGAGGTGACGAACTCAATTTTCCACCAGTGGGGATGGCCATCGATAGACCTCTTTGCTTCTACCCAGAACACCAAATGTCCCCAATTCTGCTCACTGCGGGACTTGGCAAACACTCTCTGGGGGATGCCTTCCTGATCAAACGGACAGCCTCCCTACACTACGCCTTTCCTCCCATACCGCTCATCCCAAGAGTCCTGCGCAAGATCCTGAGAGACAAAGCCCTAGTCATCCTGATTGCGCCATCATGGCCTCACCAAACCTGGTACCCATACCTTCACAGGCTAGCAGTCCAGCCTCCCTACCCGCTACCGTACCGGATAGACCTACTATCTCAGGACGACGGCAAGATATTGCATCCACAACTCAATACCCTGCATCTTCAGGCTTGGCTTCTCTCTGGTTCTCAGAGGTAGAAGATCGCTGCTCCCAACGAGTAAAAGACATCCTCCTCCAGAGCAGGAGACCGTCTACTCAGAAAACTTACCAACAGAAATGGGCACGTTTCTGTCACTGGTGTCAGCGAGTCAAAGTGGAGCCCCGTGCCTCACCATTAGATACCATTCTAGACTACATTCTGGACCTTAAAGCATCAGGACTCTCTATCTCCTCCCTAAGAGTACACCTCTCTGCAATAGCAGCATTTCATACATCAGTAGATGGATTCTCCATTTTTAACCATCCTATTACAAAAAGATTCCTCAAGGGACTCCAGAATGTGTACCCACCACATAGGGTTCCACCCCCTTTGTGGGACCTAAATCTTGTTTTGAACTGCCTCACCAGACCTCCCTTTGAGCCACTGGCAACAGTGCCACTTCCTTTCCTTTTTATGAAGGTCTGTTTCCTCTTAGCCATCACCTCCGTTAGGAGGGTGAGCGAACTCGGAGCATTAATGTCAGAACCTCCTTACACAATTTTCACAAAGGATAGGGTCATACTTAGACCCCACTCCACGTTTTTTCCAAAGGTCGGCACAGAATTCCATATTAACAAACCGATCGTGTTACCTACCTTTTTCCCAAAACCGCACTCTTCGCAGACAGATGCCAGCCTGCACACTCTGGACATCCAGAGGGCTCTGGCCTTCTTCCTAGAAAGAACAAAACCATTCCGTAAATCTGAAAGACTTTTTATCTCCATTGCTGAACGATCCAAAGGCACACCAATATCATCTCAACGAATCTCAAAGTGGATATCGACATGCATAATTAAGTGCCGCTCTCTGGGCAATAGACCGCTGATACGCCCACCACGAGCGCACTCTACTCGAGCCACGGCTGCTTCCACAGCCTTTCTGGGCAATGTCCCCTTAAGAGACATTTACTGGGCAGCAACGTGGTCCTCAGATCATACCTTTGCTAAACATTACGCCATTCTTCCACAACTTAAGAGTGACTCAGCAGTTGCCACGGCAGTGCTCTCCACCACTGCCAAACATTGACTCCGGCTACCTCCAGCCATATACTGTATACTGCTTTGTAGTCACCTACAGTGGAGCACCCACGGGGACACTACTCGAAGAAGAAAAGGGAGTTACTCACCTTGTGCAGTAACGAGTGTTCTTCGAGATGTGTGTCCCCGTGGGTGCTCCACGACCCTCCCTGCCTCCTCTCTGCTCGGAGTCGAAATTACTCGGGCGGAGACGAGGAACTGAAAGGGAGGGGTTTGAGTCACGCTCCTCAGGAGGCAGGAAGGGCTCGAGACGCCTCCTGGGCATGCGTGGCTCAACAGGGTAAACTGCTATAGAAAGCTCCGATCTGAGGCTCAGGGCGACCCTTCACCTACAGTGGAGCACCCACGGGGACACACATCTCGAAGAACACTCGTTACTGCACAAGGTGAGTAACTCCCTTTTCACCCATCCCACTAGTTTGCAAAAGTGTTAAACCAGCAGATTTAGTACTTGGACACACTTCTGTTTATGCTTAAATATACTAAATGTTTTACCTACTCTTGAAAATGTAACTGAATATTTATAGCAGTGATGCTAAATGACTTGCATTAATAATTTTTAAAAGAAAAATAATTTCTATTAAAATATTGTACTCTTTGACAATATATGCAGGAATATGTTTAAAATAATTAAGACTGGTTTATGCCAAGAGGACAGTAAGCCGCTACTGTATTAGTGGATAGGGAAATAGCAAATGTCTGGCTTTTATTTCATGAAATTCGCGTAATAAATTATATGCATTCTTTGAAAATGGAAGGATGAGTTGTATAACATGAATGATATATGATTAGTAAATGTACTCATACCTTAAGACTAGAATGATATTTGCAAGTCTTATTGGTGACCTGCAAACTTCATCTAAATAAAAAGTTGAGGTGATGGTTGAGCCCTTGTTCCAATTCTAATTGAGGGCAGTCCCTAAGGATTATCTTCCTTCCTTTCTAGAAGATGGATTTGGAGCCAGAGATTACTGGAATGAGACAGGGCGAACACTGGAAACAAGTATAGCCAAAATGAAGAGTACTGAAATATCAGTTTTGCTCCTGCCCCAGGCTAAGTTTCTTTGTATCCCCATAATATCATTACGGACTGAGGAAGAGCGAGCCATTTGTAGATATGAAGGAACTACTAAGACACATTTTTAATCAGTTGAGCATCTAGCGTGCAAAAATGCTTATGTGCTTGTTTAACTGTAATAATATGAATACAGTAAAGTCTCAATTATCTGACCTTCATTTATCCGACATTCCGTGTTATCCGACGTGCCGCCCATCACGGCATGGCAAGGGGCTCCAGGGACACTGGACAATGGCCTTGCTTTCCCTTTCCTTTTCCCTTTCCCCTGTTCCAGGGCTGGGTGGGAGCTCTGCTTGGCAGGTCTGCAGCTCCCTCTTGTGGCTGAAGAATTCGCCATCAGCAAAGTAGCTTTTTCCCCCTGTTTTTCCTGTTTCCTGTTTCTGGGGAAAGCAGCTAGCACCTTGCCCTGCATCACATCATCGCCAGGAGACATGGAGTGGTGCAGAGCAAGGGCTGTGTTCCCGCCACAAGGCAGAGCCTTGGATCATACTCCCGTTCGGGGAGAAATACAAGTGCTGGTCAAGGCAGCAGATTCAGGAGGATTAGAACTGGACCTCACAAGGTATTACAAAGTTCAAGTTTATAAAATTAATTACTGTATTAAAAGAATTTTCCGTATTATCCGACATTTCCTTTATCCAACCATCCTCTGGTCCCATTTAGGTCGGATAATCAAGACTCTATTGTAGTGCTATTGACTTTAATTAGACTACTCATGTATTAAAGTTTTTATAGGATAGGGACTTTATTTTGTTAACTCAGGACAAATGGGATTGATGTTGCCTTTGATTATAAATCTGACACAATTGCACTAGTCATTTGTCATGGGACCCTGCTCTGCCCCCATCTTGTTACCAACAGAAACTACAGCTGTGCTCTCAATGAAGGTTTATTTCAAGGACCCTTCACCAGCATCACCACAGTCTCTCAATCCTCCCACCTTTTTATAGGGTTTGCCAAGGTTTAAGCACTCTCAGCAGGACCTGAGTGGAATAGAGTTTACTCTAGTCTGAGTCCTTTGTGTGATTAACCCAACTAGCCCTGTTCCTCTCTTCTCCCTTTTCTCCCCTCTTGTCTTCCACTTCCTTGTTGTGCCTTTTATAAACCCTAGATTGATGGACCATTTGAGTTCCTTAACGCCAATCAGCTTCGCCTGGGGCACTAATTAGCCTCTAAGTGATCAGAGTGCAGACTCTTCTACTTACTCCCTGCACTCTGTCACATCATTAAACAGCCTAATTTAACTAGTTAGTAATCCTTTGGAATTGGATATTCATTTACCATTGTCATATTTCAAGGATTTGTATGGTTATGGCAAACTTTTTGTAATAATTCTAGAGTCAAATTTTTTTCATGAAGAAAATAGTATTGATGTGTTACATTTATACATGTTCTATAGTCTAACGTTTATTGTTAGTGTGAGTAAATTATATACTATAGTGTGTTGGTTAGAGTATATAACAGAACTTTTTCTTTATCTCTGAAGCATGATTATACTTATTCACTTTCCACCAGTCTAATATATCTTTAAACCTTTATTCTTTTTAGGTGACAGGACGTGATACTCTTAAAGAACGAAGTACAAAACCTATCAAGATTGCAGAAAGTAATATTGATGTAAGTGTCAAACACCAATTCAGAACCCTGCCAAATAAAGTTACTTAAGCATCTGGCAGGTTTTTGTTACGCTGTAATTGTTTTCATTATGATTAAATGAAAATCTTGTGATGAAAGGTTTTCTTTCCATTTTAATCTAACAAATATTTATGGTTTTATTGGTAGGTCAAGCTAAGTGTTTTCTGTGAACAGGATGGAATTCTACAGGACTTGGAAGACAAAATAAGATCCCTTAAGGAAAATAAAGTAAATACAGTTTAAATGTTTATATGTTGTTATTATTAATGATAATAATAATAATAATAATAGCAATCATAATATTGGCCAAACCTTATAGTTCTCATTCAGGCTTTTGGGACTATTAGTTTATTGTAATAATTCACTTTGGACATGTATTAGAGATTAAAACTGGTATTTGTTTTGAGTATTACGGATGAGTAGTATATTTGGAAAATGTGCTTTTAAAAATGTTTTAATACATATTTTTAAACTGCTCATGTTTATTTTTATATGACATCCTTTACAAATTTTGCTGAATGCACATTTCTAGAAAAGTTTTGTTTTTTCTTTAAGTTGTCAGGGAGTGAGTCAAGGAACGAACTCAATCTCTGTCATTTTTCCAACACAGTTGTAAAATCTTATTTAAAAAAGGGTTCACCAACAGGCAACTATGTTATCACACTTAGCAATGTTTTAAAATTTTTATACACTGGCATTATGTAAAAAGGGGAGGAACAGATCTTTAGTTACTTTGTTGTAGCTAAACCAATTTACAGCAGCTGAGGTACTAGCAGTAAAGGTCTCAACCTAATTTCCTTGACCTTTTTGCTGCTAAGACCCTTTCCCCCATAATCTTCTTCCTGCCAGCAGTTTATATCCCATTTAGAATTCACATAGTAAATTTTAACAAAGGGATCTTTTCTTCCCTTCTTTCCACTTCATTATGTGTGTGTATATATAAAACTAACATTTTCCTTAACTTTGAGCCCTACCTACATACTCTGGGGTTACTTAAATATGTGCTCATTAAAATCTGTGTTTGACTATAGTAGATAAATTAACCTGTATTACAGTTTGGCATATCTGCCAAAAGGTATGAATAAATTCAGAGGCAGTTTCGAAAATATCCTTTTTAAAATTAAACTGTTGGCCAGTTGCAGACTAGATAGAACTAATTTTCACATTCAGATTGGAATTCCACACTGAATATAGTAACCCCTCTCACCCAATCTGGAGTTCAGCCATGAATATTGTAACCTCTCTTGCCCAATTTGTCTATACTAATGGATAATAAATAAACTTTCTGTATTATGGAAGGAATATCATAACACAAAAACAGCTGAAGGAATTTTTCTCTCACTTTTCAGACATAGTGGCACAGAACTAAACAAAAAAATTCATCGCCACTGGTTAATGTTTTTGAAAAGATATAAACATTAAAGCAGGGATTTATAATGACAGTTATACTGAAGGTTAGTGGTTGGCCCAAAGCATCACACCTTCCAATAATCTGTTTCCTTCTTTGCTCTCTCAGTAAAAGAAAAATTCTTGATCCTAGTGATTTAGAGAAAATACTTGAGCGATAGAGATTTTTCATGTTTTCAGCAGTAAATCAGTTCAAACCCATGCAAATGTTAAGTCTATTGCTATTTTACTTTTTTCTTTAGGACCAGTTGGAATCTGTTTTGGAGGTTTTGCATAGACAGATGGAACTGTACAAAGACCAACCACATCATACAGAAAAAATTTCTTCCCAGCAGAGACTTTTGCAAGAGGACCTCATTCATATTCGGGCTGAAATATCCAAGGCATCCACCGTATGTGTTCAGTGCTTCAAAAGAAATGTTAAACAAAGCAGTAGACTAAAATGAATTACTTTACAGAGGGTTAAGTCCTAAAAAACTATGTAGATAATGTACAGAATGTGAAAATAAAGCATGCAGATTTGTCCTTTGGGTAGAAGTCTTAACTGTAAATCTTTGTTCCTTTCTCCACTGTCTATCCAGATATAAACTCAATTCCCTGGCACGTCTCTGAAAGGAAAAAGGAGTTGGGTCTCACCCTAGAGTATTAACTAGAATCCCCCCTCCCTTCTCTCTCTGTTACCACAGCCTTATAAGAATAAACTTTAAGAAAGACACCACATCAAATTAAATTCATGTTTCATTAATAAGCCACACGGGAAAGGAAATTTTAAAACCCTCAGCTATTTCATATTTAGTCATATAATCCCTAATTTCTACAGCACATGAGGCCAGTTTTTAGAAAGCTGCATCTAAAATTGTACTCACAAGTCTCGTGTGTATAAGTCAAGAAAGTTAAAATGTGTACATCATTTACATGCACATATGCAGTTTTTTGTGCTTGCACATGATGCATTGTTTTTAGAGGAGTCTTAATAAAATAATCTTCCACTCTTTTAAGTCAGATAGCAAAATGTACACTCCATATATCAGCCATAATGTAATAATTTAAGGATGGCTCCAACTCCAGAATGTCAGCAGGATCAGGGGTGACTTTGTACCAATATTTGGTAATTTGTACCAATATTTTAATGTATGTTTAAAAACAACGAGTAGTCCTGTGACACCTTAGAACGGCCATGCTGGTTCAGACCAGAGGTCCATCTAGCCCAGTATCCTCTCTTCCAACAGTGGCCAATGCCAAATGCCCCAGGGGGAGTGAACTGAACAGGTAGTCATCACATGATCCCTCTCCTGTCATCCATTTTGAGCCTCTGACATACAAAGGCTAGGGACACGATTCCTACCTATCCTGGTTAATAGCCATAGATGGACCTAGCCTCCATGAATTTATCTAGTTCTTTTTTGAACCTGGCCTTCACAACATCCTCTGGCAAGGAGTTCCACAGGTTGACTATTCACTGCATGAAGAAAAACTTCCTTTTGTTTGTTTTAAACCTGCTACCAATTAACTTAATTTGGTGACTCCTAGTTTTTGTTATAGAACAAGTAAATAACTTT
Organism: Pelodiscus sinensis; assembly: GCF_052426305.1. NCBI lineage: Eukaryota > Metazoa > Chordata > Testudines > Trionychidae > Pelodiscus > Pelodiscus sinensis. Next base: position 112,102,904 of record NC_143056.1, on the reverse strand, counting down.
TCCTAATTCACTTTCTACATGCCTGTCATGATTTTATAGACCTCTATCATATCCTCTCTTAGTTTCCTCTTTTCTAAGATGAAAAGTCTCCTACTTTTTAATCTCTCTTCATAAGACACCTGTTCCAAAACCTTAATCATTTTATTGGCCTTTTCTGAACCTTTTTCAATGCCAATATGTCCTTTTTCGCGATGAGATGACCACATCTATAATATGCAGTATTCAGTATGTGGGCGTACCATGGATACTTATAGAGAATCTATCTTATTCTCTATCTCTTTTTTAATGATTCCTAACATTCTATTTGCATTTTTGACTGCTGCTGCACATTGAGTGGATGTTTTGAGAGAACTATCCACAATGACTCCAAGATCTCTCTCTTGAGTGGTCATAGTTAAATTAGTCCTTGTCAATTTGTATGTATAGTTGGGATTATTTTTCCATGTGGATTACTTCGCATTTATCAACATTAAAATTAATTTGCTATTTTGTTGCCCAGTCACCTAGTTTTGGGGGATCCTTTTGAAGCTCTTTACAGTTTGCTTTGTTCTTAACTATCTTGGGCAGTGTAGTTGAAAATTTTACCTCCGCACTGTGTACCCCTTTCTCCATATCATTTATAAATATGTTGAATAGGATTGGTCTCAGTAGCAGACCCTTGGAGTTCACCACTAGTTACCTCTCTCCATTCTGAGAACTGATCATTTATTTTTACCCTTCATTTCCTGTCTTTTAACCGGTTATCATTCCATGAGAGGACCTTCCCTCTTAGCTCATGAAAACTTAGTTTACTTAAAAGCTTTGGTGAGGGACCTTGTCAAAAGCTTTCTGGAAAGCCTAAGCATACTATATCCACTGGTTCCTCTTCGAGTGATGTCCCCGCGGATGCTCCATTGTGAAGTGAGGGTGTGTCCTCAACACTGGCAACTGGAGATTTTTCAGTACCCTGCTGCGTCGCGCATGCAGTAGCTTCTCCTCATGCCATTGGTGTCTGTTAGGTACATGCATGGTGTGGCTCCTTAATTCTTTCTCTGCCGTCCTCAGCAGTAGACAGAGCTTCCCTTTACTCTCCCTTTCTTCACCTGAAAGTACAAAAAGTCATTAAATCTCTTCAGGTTTTTTCCCTTTATCCAAGGTTTGACTCCTCCACTTCCTGTTTGTCCAAAAAAAATAAAAATAAAACCCCTTCAAAAAAATCCCTCTGTTCAGCATGCCTGGCTCCCAGGCTTCAAATGTTGTGACTCCTGCCGAGAGGCCATGCCAGCATCAGATGGCCATGCCTCCTGTATAAAGTGCCTATGAGAGGCACAAATGGCACAGAAGTGTTCCGCACTAACAGACTCAAAACTTATCTCTACAAGAAGTCGCTTCAACCTTCATGTGATGACTCTCCCCGCCAGAGCCAAGAATGGGGACAAGAACAGAGGTATGGACAGAAGTCATCCCTCTACCTCCTCTGACAAAGTGAAAGTGAAGCCATGGGTCCCTCCGGCAAAATCACTGCCTCTGGCACCAAGCTCAGCCAGCATGAGCATTGACGACAAGCATGACACCATCTAAACATTTGGTGTTGCACAGAAGGGTCCACTCTAAGCCCAAGCATAAGTCATCAGCACTATTGTTCTCATCAGAAGTCATTGCCGGAGATGGCACAGGAGACAGCACCAAAGAAACCCCATTCTTAGATGCCCCCTCCCAGAGTTCCAACGCCTATGGCACCATCAGCACCAAGCACAATTCGAATTGTTGTGGCACCGATCAAAGTCCACCCTAGACAGATCGTGGGGCTTCAGCACCATGCTCCCCAACTACTTTGGTGAGATCAGTCCACTTGCCTCGCTCTCCAGCCCTATTTCTCTCCCTCAGTGAGGCTGAAATGGGGCAACATAGCCGCTTTTCATCACAGCACTCTTCTCCCACACAAAGGCATCCTCCATGGAAGTCCCACTCCACAAGAACACTGCATGGTTCACCACCACCACACTGGTATGGCCCTCATTAGCCACACTGCTGCCTCTACACCCTGCCCAATGGCCCTCCTGAGACACCTAGTCCTCCCACAGTCCTGCCACTACACCAGTCAAGAAATAGTTACATTCCCTACAGCCTACACCTCAGGACACAGCACTAACCTCCCCAGAACATCCTCACTCTGCACAACTTGTCCTCATCTCCTGATGAAGCCATAATCCCAACCATCCCTCCTCCAGTGGACAATATCAGACAGTTTCAAGATCAGTTTTAAGAGGGTGGCTTCTGCTCAAAACTAGATCTTCAAAAGGTCCAAGAAGAGCAATACAAGTTCCTCCACACTCTCCAGCCTGCCCTGCCACCTCTTCTAGGATTGCTCTTCCATGGATGAGGCCATCATGGACCCTGTGAAGAACATCTGGCAGATGCAGGCATCTGTCACCCTTACTAACAAGAGGGCTGACAGGAAATACTTTGTTCCCACCAAGGGAATGGATTTTTTTTTATTCTCCCTTAGGTTCACTCCCCAAGACAAGGATCACAAACAATTAGACATCCTGAGTAGAAAGATCTATGGAAACTAGGACAAATAACAAAGGATGAATATAGGCAAGCAACACGGGAATGCAGGGGCAAGATTAGAAAGGCAAAGGCACAAAATGAGATCAAACTAGCTACAGGCATAAAGGGAAACAAGACCTTTTATAAATACATGAGAAGCAAGAGGAAGACCAAGGACAGGGTAGGCCCACTGCTCAGTGAGGAGGGAGAAGCAGTAACAGGAAACTTGGAAATGGCGGAGATGCTCAATGACTTCTTTGTTTCGGTCTTCACTGAGAAGTCTGGAGGTGTGCCTAACGTAGTGAATACAAGCAGAGAGAGGGTAAGTTTAGAAGATAGGATACACAAAGAACAAGTTAAAAATCACTTAGGAAAGTTAGATGTCAGCAAGTCACCAGGTCCTGATGAAATGCATCCCAGGATACTCAAGGAGCTGATAGAGGAGGTATCTGAGCCTTTAGCTATGATCTTTGAAAAATCATGGAAGACAGGGGAGATTCCAGAAGACTGGAAAAGGGCAAATATTGTGCCCATCTATAAAAAGGGAAATAAGAACAACCCAGGAAACTACAGACCGGTCAGTTTAACGTCTGTCCCAGGGAAGATAATGGAGCAGGTAATTAAGAAAATCATATGCAAACACTTGGAAGGTAATAAAGTGATAGGGAATAGCCAGCATGGGTTTGTGAAGAACAAGTCATGCCAAACTAATCTGATAGCTTTCTTTGATAGGATAACGAGCCTTGTGGATAAGGGAGAAGCGGTGGATGTCATATACCTAGACTTTAGTGAGGCATTTGATACGGTCTCGCATGATATTCTTATTGATAAACTAGGCAAATATAACTTAGATAGGGCCACGATAAGGTGGGTACATATTTGGCTGGATAACCGTAGTCAGAGAGGAGTTGTTAACGTTGCTAAATCCTGCTGGAAAGGGATAACAAGTGGAGTTCCGCAAGGGTCTGTTTTGGGACCCGTACTGTTCAATATCTTCATCAATGATGTAGATATTGGGATAGAGAGTACGCTTATTAAGTTTGCAGATGATACCAAACTGGGTGGGGTTGCAACTTCTTTGGAGGATAGGGACATAATTCAAAATGACCTTAGTAAGTTAGAGAAATGGTCAGAGGTAAACAGAATAAAGTTTAATAAAGAGAAATGCAAAGTGCTCCACTTAGGAAGGAACAATCAGTTCCATACATACAAGATGGGAAGCGACTGTCTAGGAAGGAGCATGGCGGAAAGGGATCTAGGGGTCATAGTGGACCACAAGTTGAATATGAGTCAACAGTGTGATGCTGCTGCAAAAAAAGCAAATATGATTCTAGGTTGTATCAACAGGTGTGTTGTAAGCAAAACTCATTCTGCCGCTCTACTCTGCACTAGTTAGGCCTCAGCTGGAGTACTGTGTCCAGTTCTGGGCGCCACATTTCAAGAAAGATGTGGAGAAATTGGAAAGGGTACAGAGAAGAGCGACAAGAATGATTAAAGGTCTAGAGAACAAGACCTATAAAGCCAGGCTTCATGAACTGGGCTTGTTTAGTTTGGAAAAAAGAAGATTAAGGGGGGACATGATAGCGGTTTTCAAATATCTAAAAGGGTGTCACAAGGAGGAAGGAGAAAATTTGTTCCTCTTGGTTTCTGAGGACAGGACAAGGAGTAATGGGCTTAAAGTGCAGCAAGGGAGGTTTAGATTGGACATTAGGAAAAAATTCCTAACTGTCAGGGTGGTCAAATATTGGAATAAATTGCTAAGGGAGGTGGTGGAATCTCCCTCTCTGGAGATATTTAAGAACAGGTTAGATAGACATCTGTCAGGGATGGAGTAGACAGAGCTTGGTCCTGCCTTGAGGGCGGGGGGCTAGACTCGATGACCTCTCGAGGTCCCTTCCAGTCCTATGATTCTATGATTTCTTGGCAAAATTTCAGCTCAGAGTCATAAATTACACAGCATGCTTGCCAACAATGACTACTGCAGTTATTCACAGCTCCAGGAGCTCTCATAGTTCCTACTGGAACAGAAATGTCCCCAACTGAACAGCATCATTCAAGAGGGCCACACTATCACCCATGAGTCAGCCATGGATGTAGCAGACACTGTGGCCTGGACCACTTCAACAGCTGTTGTGATTCACAGAGCCTCATAGCTCCAGGTGTTGGGAATCCTAAGGGAGCTGCATCTGAAACTCGAGGACCTCCCCTTTTAGAGAGCCAACCTGTTTGCAGAAAAGATGAATGAAGTCCTTCATAGAGTGCAGGACTCACGCATAACCTTGAGAACCCTGGGAGTGTATACACCACCGAACAAGAGATTGAGATACAATTACTCACAACCCAGAGAACTGTACAGACATGATAAGGTATGACTTTAGACAGAGACATAAACAACAGAGACATAGACCTCAATGCCAACAACAACCCTTGACGACTCAACCTTCCATGTCCAGCAGCAAATTTGAAAGTGCGGTCGAGGCCCAGAGAAATCCTCATCGCTACACCGACATTACCATCCAACCTCCAATTCACTCATCGGTTACGGTCCTTTCTACAACAATGGACAGAAATAATGTCAGACTGCTGTGTCTTAGAGATTATCAAGGTGGTCTACTCCATCTCCTTCATCTCCATTCCTCCCGCTTGTCCCCCTTCCCCATCTGCTCTCAGGAGCTCCTGCCCTAACAAGAAATACAACACCTTCTACAAATAGGAGCAATAGAACCAATTCCAGCATCCATCGAGGGGAGGGGTTTCTATTCCAAGTATTTTCTCTCTCAGAAGAAAACGGGCAGATGGAGGCCCATTTTAGATCTCAGGAGACTCCACAAATATAACATACAAGAGATTCAAGATGGTAAAGCTAGCTACTACCATACCTGCATTGGATCACGGGGATTGGGTCTCGGCCCTTGACCTCCAGGATGCCTATTTTCACATAACGATCCATCCAGCCCACAGATGCTTTTTACACTTCCTAGTAGGCACGAAACATTACCAATATCAAGTCCTCCCATTTGGTCTTTCCACAGCACTGAGGGTTTTCTCAAAGACTCTAGTTATTGTAACAGCACATCTACAATGGCTGAGAGTAATAATTTTTCCCTACCTAGATGACTGCCTCATAAAAGGTATGTCATTCCAAGAGACCCAAGTCAGCAAAACTATTTCACTTTTACTCAGCCTTGGATTCCATATAAATTACCAAAAATCCACACTCCATCCAGAACAAACTTTAGAATTCATAGGAGCTTGCCTAGATTCAACAAAGGCTACAGCCATTTTACCTTGGCACACATTCAACACTCTCTCAGCCCTCATCTCTGCTACACTTATAATGCTAATCATGACTGTGCATGAATGCCTCAAAATCTTGGGCACATAAGAGGTAAGATTAGCCAGATTACACATGAGATGCTTACAAGCGTGGCTCACCATGGTTTACATCTCCACCAGGGACGCTATACAAAATTGTCACTATACCACAACATGTTCTAACGTCATTGAAGTGGTGGACTCCACCATAGAATATGCTGCACAAAGTCTCCTTTCAGCAGCCTGCTCCCAGTTATTCTTCACAACAGACACTTCTCTCGTGGGGTGGAGCGCTCACCTCGGAGCCCAGATAGTATAGGGAAAACGGTCTAACCATGAACAGATGCTCCACATCTGCCTTCTCGAGCTCAGAGTGGTGCAACATGCCTGCTATCATTTTCTGCCATTCATTGCTCCCAGAACAGTCAACATCTTGACAGACAATACAGCATATATGTACTACATTAATTGGCAAGGTGGAGCCCAATCTATTTTTCTTTGTATAGAGGCCTTGAAACTGTGGAATTGGTGCATTGTGCATTGTGTCAGCCCCATGGCCACTTACGTTCCTGGCACACTCTATGTGTAGGCGGACAATCTCAGCCAGGTTTTTTCAAACCAGCACAAATGGGAACTGGACACTCAAGCCCTCAGAGTTGTCTTTCACAAATGGGGTCAGCCCGAGATAGACCTGTTCGCAACCAAGTCCTACCAAAAGTGCCACCTATTCTGCTCCAGGGTGGTGCTGGACAGAGCCTCTATAAGGGATGCTTTCCTCTTAAAGTGGGACACCCTCCTCCTATACGCATTCCCACCATTACCTATGTTCCACAACGTGATCATAAAAATCAGACAAGATCAAGCACAAGTAATTCTTGTCACACCATCATGGTCCAGACAAACCTGGTTCCCATACCTACAGAGATTGATCATTGCTGATCCCCATGTATTCCCTCCATGTTGCAACCTCTTGACTCAATGTCATGACAAAATTCTCCATCCTAATCCAGTGAAATTCCACCTCAAGACATGGCTCCTACATGGCTTCGTGATGCCGAAGTTACCTGTTCAGACAGAGTAAAAAAGATACTTATTAACAGTAGGAGAGAATTTACTAGGAAAATATACACTTATAAATGGATGAGGTTCTCCGAATGGGTAAAGCAGAACCATCACATCACACCCAATACGACTTCCCTATCAATGATATTCTACTACCTATTAGAACTACGCGAGGTAGGACTATCTTTTAGCACAGTAAAAGTTCATGCTGTGACAATCTCAGCCTTTCCCTTCTGTGCGTCCACCAACACCCATTTGGGACCTTAATCATGTGCTAAAGAGCCTAACCAAACCACCCTTAAGCCATTAGGGACCTGTTTGTGGTTACATCTCTCAGTAAAAGTGGCATTTCTAATAACCATCATCTCCAGCAGGAGAGTAGGTAAGATGGCAGCACTGATGTCTGATTTACCCTCTATGGTTTTCACTAAGGACAGAGTAACCCTCCGACCCCGGCCTAAATTCTTCTCAAAAGTTCCAACACCCTTTTTATATCAATGGACCCATACACTTACCTGCGTTTTACCTTAAACCACATACCGATCCACAGGAGTGGCTTGAGGCCTGCTGCGGCAGCTGGCGCCCCAAGCGGAAAGTGCGATTGACACCCCCACCTGCACAACCGTCAATGGCATAACATAATCATCAGGCGCCCCATTGAAGGTAGTGACCTAGGCGACCGCCGAGATGGCCTATACTCACAGGCCACCCCTGCCGATCCAACCCAAGCTTCATTATAAACCTTAGATGTCAGTCGGATGCTTGGCTTCTACCTTGACCGAATGAAACCCTGGAGGAAGTCAACAAGACTCTCTTATCATTCGCAGAACGCTCAAAGGGTCAAGCCATCTCCTCTCAAAGAAAATCCAAATGGATATCTTCTTGTATACACAGTTGTTACACCATTCACAACAAGCAACCGCCACCAACTATAACAGTGCATTCCACCAGACCACAGCCTTCCTGAACAACATCTTGCTAGAAGAGATTTGTAAGGCTGCAACTTGGTCCTCCAAACATACCTTCGCAAAACATTATGCTCTTACCTCTAGTATTGCTCCAGCAACATCAGAGAGACAGGTGGTGCTCTCTGCAATTTCTGGGGCAGGGCTCCAAACCAGCCTCCACAATACGGACACTGCTGTATAGTCGCCCAGAGTGGAGCACCCACATTACTCAAAGAAGAAAAGAGTTACTCCCTGTGCAGTAATGGGAATTCTTCAGGATGTGTCCCCGTGGGTGATCCACTACCCTCCCTCCTTCCCCTACATTGGATCGTCCCCACAGCTACAACTAAGGTAGATAGGAAATGGAGGCGCCGTGCCACACGCGCGCTTAACGAACACCAACAGCACGAGTAGATGTTGCTGGCCATGAGGGGCACAGCAGGGCAATGCTAGAAAAAATCTCCTGTGACTGGCATGAGGATGCACCAGCACCCCAGACTGGAGCATCCACAGAGACATACATCTCGAAAAACTCCTGTTACTGCACAGAGTAAGTAACTCTATTATCCCCCTTATTCACATGCTTGTTGACCCCTCAAAGAACTCTATTAAATTAGTAAGGCATGACTTCCCTTTACAGAAACCATGTTGACTTTTCCACAACCAATGTTCCTCTATGTGTCTGACAACTCTATTCTTTACTATAGTTTCAACTAATTTGACATTAGACTGACCAGTCTGTAATTGCCAGAATCACCTCTAGAGTCCTTTTAAAATATTGGTGTTACATTAACTATCTTCCAGTCATTAGGTTCAGAAGATGATTTGAAGGATAGATTACAAAGCACAGTTAATAGTTCTACAATTTCACTTTTGAGTTCTTTCAGAACTCTTGGGTGAATGCCATCTCGCATTCAAGTAACAAGTAAAACTGGTTAACTTTTAAGTTTATCAATTTGTTGCAAAACCTCCTCTAATGCTCAATCTGGGACAATTCCTCAGATTTGTCACCTAAAAAAATGGCTCAGGTTTGGGAATCTCCCTAACATCCTCAGCTGTGAAAACTGAAGCAAATAATTTATTTAATTTCTCACAATGACCGTATCATCTTTGAGTGCTCCTTTAGCATCTCGATTGTCCCATGGCCTCACTAGTTGCTTAGCAGGCTTCATGTTTCTGATGCACTTAAAAAACATTTTGCTATTAATTTTTGAGTTTTTGGCTAGCTGTTCTCCAAACTCCTTTTTGGCTTTTCTTATTATATATATTTACACTTAATTGGATAGAGTTTATGCCCTTTTCTATTTTCCACACTAGGATTTAACTTCCACTTTTTAAACAATGCATTTTTATCTATCAGTGCTGCTTTTACTTGGTTGTTAAGCCATTGTGGCACGTTTTTTGGTTCTCTTACTGTGCTTTTTAATTTGGGGTATACATTTAAGTTGGACCTCTCTTATGGCATCTTTGAATATGTCAGTAGGGTGTTGAATGCAAGGAAAGCTGGCTTTACAATACAGCCTATCTCTGACTTACGAACCGGTTACGGACCAAGCAATTGGTCGTAACTCGGTTTGTTTGTAAGTCGGACCCCATAGAATTACACGCAACCGTGCTGTTCGTAAGCATGGATCACATTCGTAACTCGGGGTCCGCCATTTACGACAGCTTCGGTCATAACTATGAACAGTCATAAGTCGACCATTTGCAACTCGGGGACCGGCTGTATGTTAACCAGTTCAAGTCTTTGTTCAGGCCAAGGGAGACAGTGTCAGATTTGCACATAAAGATCAATTCTGCACTCTCTCTGTAATTGGCTTGTGAAAGTCCGTTGAGGAAGAATGGCTCCTTTTAAATCCATTCGTGAGTATCCAGGCAGATTACAATGTTTGCCTGCAGGTTTATGTGTGTTACTATTTCTAATATCTGTTGTGTGTCCATAAATCCTCTGGCAGTTGATGGCATAGATCACATTAATGTATGTTGTTCTGTTTTACACATTACAGAATCTGACCAGGGTATTGTCTTCTTTCAAAAGTTCATATCATTGCCTAGATTCCTTTGAACTCCTATTTCGTCCTTAAATAACTAGTAGAGTATTCTATGTTTGCATATTGCTAAAAAAGTTCAAAGATTCTGAACTCTGGTAAAGCAACCTAGTAAAGCATTTAAGCCAATGCTTCATGTCAAGCTCCTACATTTACATTCTGTGCAGAACAGATCATTTATTCTCTTTTCATTGGAACAAATTAATTCTTAGAACATGTTTATTTGATGAATTGGATCAGGGATAGAATGCTGCATTTATTTTTATTGCTTATTGTAGGATTTCATTGAAGCCTTTTTCTTTGACAACAGGAAATGGAAAATGCATGGAATGAGTATCTGAAATTGGAAAAGGACGTGAACCAGCTGAGGCAAGCCTTACAGGAGCAGATGAACAGATCACTTTTTCCTCAGGTGAGTCTGTATTCAGGTACTAAATTACTGTTGTTGAGATCTTGCCTGAACTTGACAATAAATAACTCCTTGGAGGACGTCTCTGGAATGCTTGGTCTATGTGGGAATGAAAGAGGGTTTCCTGCCTGCTGCTCCTGCTGGAGGTACCCAAAGTAAGAAAACTGTATCTCAAAGTATCTAGCTAGATTGAATAAAACATGTATTTAAGACTTTCATAATAACTTTAATAGTGAATACAGAAACAATCATTTGCTTTTGTCTTTTTGTTTTTAAATTAATTTTCTTGCAGAAAATTTAACCATGTTGTGAATATAATCCTGAAGAGAGAAGCATGCTAGAGAAAATGGTCTAAATCAGTGTTTCTTAAACGTTTTAAGACTGAGGAACACCAAACAATAAAAATTGTTTATGGGGAATACCAAGGAGGGTAATGGGTTGGGGGAAAGTTATTGAGGAAAAAAAAACTTGCCTGCCCCTTTAAGGGTGGCCATTTTGAATTCTGTTTGAACACAGTTTAAGAAACACTGGTCTAAATGGAGACGTACTAAACCAGGGGTGGGCAATAATTTTGATGGGTGAGGAGTTAGAAAACACATTCCTCGTGAAGCTTCTTCCCATCATTTGGGGTGGTTTTATTTGTTCAACATGAGAGCACGCTCCTGGCAACAGTGTGTGGCTAACTGTGTACCTTACCATGGCACGGATTTGATGAATGGTATAGATATAACCTAAATCTCATTCTGATAAGACTGGTAACCTCTGGCAACTACTGGAGTAATCATCAAAGAAAGAAGTTGTCTTTGTAGGAAAATTGCTCGCTCTGTTCCTTATGTGCCTTTTATTACATGAGCAAAAAGAGGCAGAAAATTGCTACCAAATGTGCCTGAGGCGCCAAGTATTTAGAGTTTTATTTACCCCCTAAGCTAATAGTCTGTCTGATTCTGGTTTTGGTCATGCTGGTAGGACAGCATGAGAGAGCTTCGCTTATTTGTTACCACCTGTGCATATGGATCTATTTTAGTTGAGATTTTAACAGATTATTTTGAGTGCCCAGTTAAAACTTTTGAAGGGGCAGGCCCCTTCAAGGAGAGGACAGTTGCCCAGGGGCTTGGGTAATTTAAAAGAGCCTGGGGACACTCAGCTGCCACTGTCGCTGCCAGCAGTGCACTGGGGTACGGCAGACTTCCTGTTTGCCCTCGCTGCATCCCAGACTTCCTGTTTGTCCCTGCTGGAAGCATGGCATGTCTCTGCAGCCTGGGAGAGCGGGGAAAGGGGATTTCTACATGCTGCTACCACTCCAAGAGCTGATTCTGTAGCTCCCATTGGCCTGGAACTGCTGCCAATGGGAACTGTGAGAGTAGTGCCAATAGGCAGTAGTCTGTGGAGACCCCTGCCTGCCACCTAGGAGCTGCCTCCAGAGTGGTATGCCATTCACTTTGATAAGCTGCCAGAGGTAAACACTGCCCCCATGCACTGCAATCCCCTCCCAGAACTTGCACCCAAACTCCCTCCCAGAGCCCAAATCCCTTTCTGCACCCCAAACCTTGCCCTATCCTAGTGAGAGTGAGTGAAGGTGGGGGAAAGCAAGCAAGGAGTGGGGATGGAATAAGTGGGAGTGGGACCTCAGAAAAGGTGAGAGACAGGGGCATGACCTCAAAAAGGAGGCAGCAAGGGTCTTTGGTTTGTGTGATTAGACAGTTGGCAACCATCCCAGGCAGGCATGTGGAAGCCCTGGCTTTGCTAGAAGGGCATGCACAGAAGCACAACCAGCAGCTTGCTGGGCCCCAGCCAGCACAGGCATAGTGCTGTCCAAATGTAGGGGGGACCATATCCATACGGGCGTGGCATGTGTGTATGTTAAGAGAGGGCCCATTGAATGTTCTGTCTTGGGGCCCAGAATTGCTGTCAACAGGCCTGTGAAGGGGCCTGATTTTCAAAAAGTGCTGATGTTAGGTTTTGAGAATCACGTACCTATTATGTTGCTTCAAATTGACCCAAAATTTAAAGTGTTCCTAAAATCTTCCCCGCTCTGAATAGAGGAATTTATGTTCCAGAGCTGTAGCATCTTGCATACTTTTATTTTTATTTTTTTAAAGTGGTTCTTATGGAACATTATCAAATATTAATAAAGATGGAGATTTCAAGTTGCTAGAAAGGACAGTTGATACTGAACACAAGCTTAAAATGTTCATTCATCAGAAGGTTAAGAACTCAAGGACTCAGGCAGCCTGTTCACGTGGTGTCTTATTTTAGAGCAGTGATTAATGATCTTTTGTGTAAGGGGAGGGATCTGCACATGTTGGAATAAACTCAGACATGGTTTTTGTGAGTTTTAGCTTCTGACTTAAGTAACAGTGAGTAGTCCTGTGGCACCTTAGAGCCTAACAAAAATATATGGGATCATGAGCTTTCGTGGGAAAAGTCCACCCATCTGAAGTGGGTTTTACTTACAATAGTTCATGATGCTATATATTTTTGGTGGGCTCTAAGAGTATGTCTACACAGCAGCGTTATTTTGGAATGACTGATGTTATTCCAAAATAACATTGCGCATCTACACTACAAGCCTTTATTTCAAAATAATGTCAAGCTGGTGGACTTCTTAATCTGACTCTATGGTAACCCTCATTTCACAAGGAGTAAGGGAAGTTGAAGGAAGAGTGTTCTTCCTTTGACTTCCCGCTGTGTAGACAGCGCCAAAAGCTGAATTAAGCTATTTTGACTTAAGCTACGCAATTGACATGGCTGAAGTTGCTAAGCTTAATTCAACTTTAGCCCTGCTGTGTAGACATAACCTTAGGTGACACAGGACTACTAGTTGTTTTTAAAGTTACAGACTAACAGAGCTACCTTTCTGAGAATAACCTGTAGTTTTATTGCTCCTATGCTAGAAAATTAGAGGAAATGATTTATTTCTTCAATCCAAGTTTTCTGGCCATGCACATAAAGTATATTTACATCTTCTTTGTAAACATTAGTCTTTGATTGCTCACATTTTAAAATATATTCAGCTGTTTAACTTTCTAGTCCTAGTCTATTTGCTTTGAGATTTAAGTAATGAGAAGAATCATAGAAACATGGAACTGGAAGTGTCTTTGAGAGGTCCAATCGTCTGCACTCAAAACAGGACTGTTATCTAGAAATAATACTGAAGATTCTTCCTTACTATGTATACTACTTTAGCACTGATGGAAGGTTCAAAGGTTTTCTGACTAGTTACCTTTTAATATGTTCACTGTAAATCTATGGCTGATTATCTTGCAGTGTGACTTTTCACAGGAAGTTGAAGTGGAACACGTGATTGTCTAGTTTGTGTCTTAATAATTTTTCAAGAAATGTTCCATCTGTTCAGTGAGTCTGCTATTAGCAAATAGCATTCTGCATTGTTTAAGTTTCTGGCTCCTTGGCACTCTACTTTCTGATCCATAGCCTGACTGAAAATACTTTCAAGGGCCAAGAATGCAGATATGAAGCAATTTACCTCCCTTTACCAGTGCTAGGAGGTATAGGAACCAATAATGAAATTGTCTTTTCTTCCAAGGCAATGCTATGTTATATGTATGAATTAGATGATCTTTTTACCCTCATGGGCAGGAGGGAGTGCTGTGATACCAGGTTCCTTTGAATGGTAACTTTCTCAATAGCTCTTCTACTTCACTAAGGCTGTGTCTACCCTGGCAAGTTATTCTGGAAAATCAGCCGCTTTTCCAGAAAAACTTGCCAGCTGTCTACACTGGCCACTTGAATTTCCGGAAAAGCACTGACGATCTAATGTAAAATCATCAGTGCTTTTCTGGAAAAACTATGCTGCTCCCGTTCAGGCAAAAGTCTTTTTCCGGAAAACTGTTCCGGAAAAGGGCCAGTGTAGACAGCACAGTAGTGTTTTCCGCAAAAAAGCCCCGATCGCAAAAATGACGATCGGGGCTTTTTTGCAGAAAAGCGCGTCTAGATTGGCCAAGGACGCTTTTCCAGGAAAAGTGCTTTTCCGGAAAAGCGTCCTGCCAATCTAGACGCGCTTTTCCAAAAATGCTTTTAACGGAAAACTTTTCTGTTAAAAGCATTTCCGGAAAATCATGCCAGTGTAGATGTAGCCTAAATGTATAGGAAAAATGCAAAATAGTTCTTCTTCTTAACTTTTTTTCTTCAGTGATGGAGATGTTAGATATTGTAGCCAGGACATTGCCAGCTTTCTTACAAAGCTATGAACTGTCATGTCCAGTTCCCCAGCCTAAAACAAACAGAAAAGGAGTTGGGAAATGGAAGGACATATTGCGATCTTGTGGTAGGTTAGCTGTTGTTGCTGTCTGAAGTTAAGTTTTCAGAATGCAGCAGGTCCATGTTACTGTGGTTTTGAATAAATGAGTTTTAGATCTTTCCCTGGGGTTCTAGCATAATAGTTCATAGGCTATAAATACTTTACAGCAGTGTTTCCTGAACTCTAGAAAGCCGAGTCCTTCTTCAGAAGATGGACTCAATTACACTCCTTTTAATGCTGCCCATGGATTGTTCAGTTTTCATGCCCTTTACCTACACTTTTGCAAACAGTGGATAACAAACTGCTAGTGCAGGGGCTGGGAGATGTGCTGCTGTGGGTGGTATTAGCCATCCTTCTCCTTTTTCTGGAGGCTGACAGGCTTGTCAGGGATGAGGGGAATCAGTGTGTCAGGGAGTAGATGACTATAACCACTGTTCTGCTGGGAAGCTTCACTTCACATGTGCAAGAAATGGCATGAGTGGCTGCTTCCATTTCCCATCCTCCTCCTCCAGCTGTCAGTTGTGACACCAGAATCAGTGGTCATTCAGAGTAGATTGAATACATTTTCACAATAAAACTGAAATATATAACGAGTAACATTTAATGCATCATCATTAGCTTCTGAGTTAGCACCTATTCAAATGAATGGGGCAGTTCATACCTCAGAGCTGCTTAAGGTTCATTGTAAATCCATGCTCATTTACATGGATTGTTTTTTACCTGTTTTCCATTCTGAAGGTTAAAACCTAGAGACTGTCTTTTTTATTTTAATTTAAAGCTGGGTCACTAGGGAAGAACTAAAAGGAATCTCTGTGCTCCCCTCACCTCCCTTTCATCCCCTTTTCCCCAAGCTTTGGGAGACACTGTGCATTACTTATGGCTCCACCTGTAGGCTGGGCTGAATTAAGATGCTAACAGTGGTGTAATGCTCAGCTTTTTCCTATCATCTTTCCAAACCATGCATCTTGTGTCTAAGTCTCTCTCAAATGTTTGATTCAAACTAGCTATAATAAATGAAACTGAAGACATTTTGGGATTGAACTGATTTTTAAAATGTCTCCTCTTACTAAACATTAGGAGAAAACACAAATGCAAAAAGATTTATGGAGAATCGAAGATGTTACAGCAGGCCTAAGTGCAAATAAAGCAAACTACAAAGTCATAGTAGAGTCTATAAAAAATCCAGGTAAGAGAAACTGAGTTAAAGATATTAAACTGTATCTAAATTGTCAGACTCTAAGGAGTCTGAGCATTAGGCTAGAAGTCTTGCCGTTATCATCAAGTAAATAAATTTCCAGTACTTTCTGCTGCTGGTTAGGTTGGGAGTCCCCTTATCTCAATAATATCCTTCTTCACAGTTATTTTTGTACTTATCGTGGAACCAAGAAATGCAAAGGCATAAGAAAACAAACCAATCAACAAGTGGATAAATTAGTCAAGCCTGAGATATTGTTTTAATCCTCATATCTCCCACTCTCACAATTGTTATCCTGCCCACCCTCTGACAGCTTTTTGCACCATTCTTCTATCTACCTTTTTCCTTGGGTCTTGGCCCCTCTCCTGCATGCACTTCACATTGTTTTCCAGTGTGGGGAATAGTTGGCAGACAGAACAACCCATTTTCTGTTGTCAAAAAAGGTAAAGTGAGAAGGGGTATATGATTTACATGATAATCTGTGTTGTTAGACTTCATAGAAAAGAGCCAGTAGGTTGTGGAACTGCAAGTCTATAGCTTTAGTTTATAGCATATGCATAAGAATACATTTATTAACATTATTTACCTTTTACCTGTAAGCAGAGTGTGAATTTGTTTTGAGATCATGTAGCTGGGTATTAATTTATTCAATTACTTCAGTTTTTTAAAAAATACAACTATAGACATCTATCCATGTCCTGGTGTAGGGATGTTTCATGGGATAGCTATAACGTCGTAAGTTTTGGCATCTGAAAAATATAGTCTACAGTCAGAATAATGAGGAAAATTTAAGGTTTGTCAAAAGCTAGCACATAGATACATACAGCATTTTATTTTATGTGATGTTCTTGTGGGAAAAGTCAGTGCTTTTGAAGTAGATACAATGTCCATACAACTTTTTTTAATATGTTTACCTGTTTCTGCCATAGAGAGAAAAACAGTGCCTTTGTTTTCTGAGCCTATAGTGCCTTCATTATCAGCTTCTCTCACAACTTTGGAGAGCAAACTTTCTACTCAGCGAAGTCCTCCATCTAGTCCTGTTAAATCCTCTTTGGAAGTTAGGCTGTTTCCACAGCCTTATACTCAGCCTAGAACGCAGTCTCAACCACAACGGCTGAAAAAAGTTGAGCTTCCTCTTCAGTCACCAGTGAAGCTAAAGGCAAAAGTTGTAAGTATTACTGCTGTGAATTGAGTGTAAATCTGTGTACTGCTCTCTCCCCACTGTATCTGAGTAACTAATGTTATATATGAAAACATTAGATAAATAATCCCTTCCTTATCTATGTGAATCCCAGCCCTTATTGCAGAATTAGCCTAAGGAGTAATTTGGGTTGAGGCTCTAAAATTGCCCTGAATCTGTTCACCGTTTGAGGTTTGACACTGAGCATATTGCACCTAGCTTTATGTTTTCATGAACAAGTTTCACACGTAGTTCTAAATGTGAAAATGGAAGGCATTTACCAGCAAATAGTGCACAACACAGAAACAAAGTAGAAGCATTTTCAACTCATATGAAGTTAGCAGTCTGAAGAAATTCACACTAGGGTACTTAAGGAATGAGCTGAAGCTCATCTCAGAACCATTAGTAATTTTGAGAACTCATGGGGCAAAGGTAAGGTCCCAGAGAACTAGAAAAGGTCAAACATAATACCTGTATTTAAAAGGGGACTCAAAGAGGACCAGTCAGCTGAAATGGATTAATTAAACAATCAGTTTTAAGTTACAAAAGTATTAGAGGGCTATAAGGAATATGATTTGCCAAGAATAAATCATCCCAAATCAACCTCTTTCAGAAATGCGATCGGAAGAAGATATTCAAATTCCCACGGAATCCGCTTATCCTCTCTCGGAAAAATAACTGTAAGGCTGCAAACAAGACACACATTTTGGGGGGAAAAACCCTTTTTCGAAAAAAACTTCTTAAACCCTTTCTTAAGGAAGAGAGTTTTTGGGTTTGTTTGTTGGTTTGTTTGTTTGTTTGAAAGAGGTTTTTTTTCCAAAAAAAAATCTGCATCCAGACTACTTTCATTTTCGAAAGGTCCTCTTCTGAATTCACGTTGAATTTGCATATCCTCTTCTGAAAAATCTTTGTAGTTTAGACGTGCCCTGAGAGAATAGTTATTGATGTTTCTCTCTGACTGATAGGTTGTATCTAGTGGTGTCCCACAGTGGTTATTCTTGAGTCCAGCACTAGTCAGTATTTTCATAAATGATGGCATGGAGAGTATATATATAAAATTTACAGGTCAGACTAAGCTGCGGACGGGGTTACTCATACTCTAGTGCACAACATTAGAATTCAAAAGGACCTTTAATACTTGGAGAATTAGCCTGAAATATACAGGAGAACTTCCAAAAAGACAAGCGCAAAATACTTCACGTAAGAAGGAAAAATTAACTGTACAATTACTAAGTGTGGGATGACTAGCTAGGCACTAATACTGCTGAAAAAGTATTGGGGTTATAATGGATTACAAATTGAATGAGTCAACAATGTGAAGTAATTGCAAAAAAGACTAATATTATTTGAGAGGGCTGGACTAGATGGCCTCTTAAATTCCCTTCCAGACCTTTATTTCTATGATTCTATAAAGGAATTGACTGATAGTGCTTGAAGATTAAGTTGAATCGATAACATGAAAAATCATATGCATTAGTTGGTGGGATAAGGGAGATGCTGCACTGTTTTGTTTTATAATAAGACAGAGCTTTCTTCAGTAGTTAAAATAACCCTTTAAAGATTAAAGAATATAAGAAAAAGTGTCTGATACCTTTTACTAGGAAGATGAAGCACCACCCAGACCTCCTCTCCCTCAGCTCTACAATCCTGATGATCAGCCACCAGCTGTTCCACCTCTTCCAAGGGAAGCCAATGTCATCAGGCACACATCTGTGCGAGGCCTAAAACGTCAGTCAGATGAACGAAAGAGAGATCGAGAACCAGGGAAATATGTGAATGGAGATTATAGGGTGAGCAATCACCTACCCACAGGCTTTAAAATTTATGGACCCTTATAATTTTTTGCTCTGATATGTTTTATAGTATGCAGAATGCTTATGGAATGATAGATACATGACTACCTGGAAACACAAAGACTCTAAGAAAACTAGTTTAATTTGTCTTCAATCTGTGATTTCACTTGATCAAATGAATATTTTTCTATGTAGGGAGAGCTCCGCTCATACATGAGTGAACCTGAATTAGCTACAATAGATGGTGACCTCAGCCAAACTTCACTTGGTTTCATAGGTTCTGACAGTGGTTACCAGACATTACCCACCAGAGGTAAGCCAGAGAATTGATAACATGTATTTTTATCAAATACTTGGTATATGAGATATTGTGTATGCAGTGTGTTTGTTACAGATTAGAGGTGGTGTTGGAGTCATCATCTTAAAGTTAGCTAAATAATTGTATCAATGTTGATAATTTTGCCATAGCAATAAGAAATCTCTACAAAAGAGCTTCACATTTTTGTTAGGAAGTGGGAGTGAACCATAACAGGAAAAATTAGTTTGTCAGAACAGCTCTTAATTTATTATGGACTCAGATTGGCAGCATTGGATACAGCCAGTGCTTTTTTTGTAACAGTACTGGCACCTCCTGTCAGAGCTCAACAACTTTTCCCCTGGGGTACCAGCATTTTTTTTTTTATACAAAAAAAGCACTGGATACAGCATAATCAGAGTTAGGGGAAATTGTACTATACCACTTCTATGGTGTACCTCAGTTTTGGAATCACCTTAGAGGAAAGAGTAGGGGTAATTCAGTTTTTTATCCCCATTCAGTCCTTGACCTTCTGCTCTGACTGTAAGTACTAATTTGAGTCATTTTGCTGGTAGTTTGGTTACATTAACACTTCTTTGTGTTCCAGTACTGCCCTATCTGGCTGAAAATTTTGAGAAGTGACCTGTAACGAAAATATGTAATAGAAAATGTAAAAAAATTTTTTTAAATACCCATCTATTATCTGTCTTTTAAACATGTTTTGCTTCTTTGCAAAGGATTATCTGGATCAACTTCCAGATTGTACCAGACACCCACCGTTTCATCGTATGCAACACTTCAAAGAGATAGCTCCAAGGTAACTGTAAATAAATATTTTGGTGACAAATGCCTGAATCTCTGTGGACAATATGCTGAAAACACAGAACTGATTGGGAATGTCTAGAGGCAGAAGTAACATCATAAATGAAAAAAAGTAGGAAGTTCAGGCTCGGATGATTTAGTCTCACAAATAGTCCAGACAATTCTATCCATAAGAGAGTCCAGCAAATTTTTCCATTGAAGGAAAAAAGACATGCTGAGCTGACCCAAGAAGAAGCAGTGGAATATCATAAAGGAAGACATATAAGCATGTGATGTGACCGAGGATATGGCATTGAACAGAGTACTTCAGAGGAGAACATGTGGAGGGCAAGACCCCATTTGATGGGTTTAATGCAAGGAAGAAGATAGAATGACTCTCTGAAATTTGGTACAGATTCACAAAGTCATTGGACCTATTAAATAGTCTAATGTGTTTGTTACCTTAGTAGAAATGGCAGAGTTGAAAATATGCAAAATAGATTAAAAGGCAATAGTGGGATAAAATAGCTCATTTACACTGAGAAAAAAGAGGAATTGTTAACTTTTTTTAGTATACTACCCATATGTTTTGTATCCTTATCACTTTAAACAGGAGAGACCAAAGAGTGCCTTGGAACGCTTGTACTCTGCAGACCACCAAAGATGCAAGATGAGTGCTGAGGAACAACTAGAAAGAATGAAGCGACATCAGAAGGCATTAGTTCGTGAACGCAAGAGAACACTTAGCCAAGGAGAAAGACAGTCTGTTTCATCTCGGTCTTTCATCCGGCCCGTTTCTGCAGACATAGGCTCAGTATGTTAGACATGCTTTAAAAAGACTAAAGTAAAAATATGATCAGTAGTCTTTCTAGCAAGCACTTTCACCTGAGTACATAATACATCTACTCTAAATATATTATAGTGTTATACAGTAATAGTTTCGAGAGTGAATAACAAATTAGTTTTGATTATACATAGTTGCAGTCTATAAAGCTGATTGTTCAGGTAAGTTGGTCAGAGAGCACTGTGGCAAGAAGAGAACAGAATATATGGAAATGACTTCAGCGATAGGAATTGTTTTTATTGATTGGAACTGTATTTAAAAAGTGTAATGAAGTTTGTACTCTTTTCAGATTGCTTATAACAGAATGGGTCTTTTAGAATGTCTAAATTATTCTTTAAAGCTCAAATATGGACTGTTCTAATGAGGATCAAAGTTCATTTACTGAAGAAGAGAATGTTTGGTTTGGTTTGGCTTGGTTTCTGAGAATAAATATTGTGGCAAATAGAAGTTTTTAATTACAAATTTTGGACACTAACCAAAGTAATTCTAATTGGTGACATTATCTGATCACATCATGGCATCAGACGAAGGATGTATTATAAATGTCACAGCCACTGGTAATGCTAGCCTTCCTTTAAAAAAAATTTTATTTTTGCTTTTGGTCTGCTAGAGTTTTATGATGTTCACCTTATTTACCTAATTCATTGCACAAGATCTCTTGCTTTTTAGAATTGTCACTCATCATACCTAATTCCTTTTGTTTGTTTAAAAAGTTTCTAATTATTTTAATATAATTTCTAACTAGACTACTCAATTTTACCAGGCATAATTGCATTTTAGTAACTGTGTGTCAATTACTAGCACTTCTAAATTCCTTAATATTACTCAAGTTTTTATTCCCATTTTTTAAGAATCCTTCAGAAAAACTAATTTACAGCCCAGTTATCCTTATTTACTCATCAAATAAATGTGGGTACACTTCTCAGAGACATTCATCTATTCTGGCCTTCATTTTACAATCACAAATTTCCTGAAAGATAATGTATAACATTAGGAAAAGTTCTAATTTTGATATCACTGCGATTTTCATGTTTTAATTAGCAAAACTAAACCTGAACTTTTAATGTATAGCTTTTATTTATATATATATAATCACTATTCTAATTTAAACATTTCATAACACTCCTCTAACCATTTTAATGAATATTTTATGTACAGATTTGTGTGCCGTCTTGTTTTTTGCTAGAAGGAAATTAAAATAAAAACTTTAGCTATGCATATTTTTCACAGAGATCTCTTCCTGTATCCAAAGGGCTCCAACACATGAAAACAAGTTTGATAGCACAGTTGCTTGTTTGCAGCCTTACAGTTATTTAGTGGACAAGATGGTAAACCATTAAATATGTAATTAGTTCAATTGATGCACAGTATGTAACATTCTTTTGAACATACATTGTATGTATAACTAATTTTAACCTAATGTGCTGATTTTTAAAAATTGGTAACTTCTCTAATGTAGTATAATATTTTAAATATTGAGCATAGCACATTGATTTGTTATATAAAATGCATTTTTAATGTCTCAACATCAAAGCCAATAAACATATTGCTACATAATAATGATTTGATGTTTTTCTTATCAGTATTTCAATATCATGAAATTAATATAATATATGTATAAAATATATTATCGCAATCAGGCCTGGTTGAATGAGTAGAAGACTTCATCTTGAGCACTAAGTGTGTAAGAAAACATATTTTCCCCCTCTGAATCCTAAAAAGAGATTTATTAATTTTTACATGAGTTTCAACTGCCTTGTAATAACACTTTAATAGCTATATATAAAAACTACATGTTTGAGTGACTATTGAGAGCTTGTGCATGAATAGGTTTAAATCAGGTTTTTTTAACATATGTAACCTAGTGGAATAAAAGTGGCTATAAGATTAAATCAAAGCCAGTCAAGAGTCACAGTATTTACTCCTGTGCAGGGAGATTTAAGAACTCATATATGTGAAACATATAGCAACATATTCAGTTTCTACATTGTCAAATACTGGAGGAGTGATTTTCTTGTTCAGCATATAAATACTGATTTGTGAACTGAGGGGGTATGATATTTTTAATTTTCAGCTTTGCAAGGTAAACTTTCAAGCCTCCACTGATGTGACTATGACATTCCCAACATGTTAGGCATTTGTGACTTTTTATGAAAACATACTACAGCCATAAGACTTTTAGGCATATGTGTGTGTATTATGTTATATATGTGCCTAGCAGGGGAAAGGGAGCTGGCATTCTGTCATAATTTTACCTTTGAACCTCTAAGGCATGCTGTCAAATCTATGACAGCTAAAAGTTTGCCTTGTAAAGGCAGTTATTTTTTTGGTCAACTTTTATTGTGAGATTTTTATTTTTATAATGATAACCAGTTGATTGTAAATTTTGGTTGATCTTATAAGGAGAATAAAACAGTCCTTTTAGTACAGTCTTATTTAGAAGACTAATAAAAACTTTTTGAATGAGTCCTGTTTGTTGTATTTCAGTTAAGAGTATAATTTCATGGACTATTTCAGCAACCTAATATTAGAGACTATAATCATAAACATTACTAGCAGATCTGTTTGTAGATACACACCATTAATTATTTTGTATTTGTTACCAGTGGAAACGGGAACAAGAATTTGATTTGCAGTTACTTGAGAGAGCAATACGTGGAGAAGAGAAAAATGAAAAGGACTGGTTAAAAGTTCAGCCTGTGCCCGTGACAGAGACAGATCTGGAACCTCAAGATTATGACTTAGATATCAGCAGAGAGGTAATGCTAGTGGCATATGATTCCATACAGTGTGTCCAAAATTCTTTGGTATTTTCTAAATTTTAGGTAATTCTTATCCTCTGAAATTCCTGTGTTTCAAGAGTTGACCTAAAAGTTCCAGTTTAATAGAGAGTTTCATAAACAATGAAGAGCTAGTCTTGTGGCACTGTGCTGTAAGTATCTCACTTTCTGAGTTGAGTCATATGACTATTTGGCCTTATTTAAATGTCCATTCTGTGCTGTAGAAAACATTTACAAAAATTTTAGTAGAGAAAAAGCAAATTTTGTAATGCATATACCAATTTCAGAGATGGCTAATTTAAAGTAGGAAGTAGGCAGGCAATAGAAGAACAAGCTAGCTCGTAGAAACTATCCAACTATATCTCATGGTTAATATGAACTGACACAGTGCAACAGAAAAGTGAATGTCTCTTTATAATGGTCAGGAAAGATAAATCTTGTCTTTACTATAGCCTATATGAGAAGTACTGATAAGACTTCCCTGGTCCAGCATCCTTGGGATTTGAGTGGTTCTGAACCATGGAATTTGCCAGACCATGGGATATCAAAGCTCCCCTCCCAGCTGTCCACCCTGCTCCCAGGTGCCAGCCCCAGCCACTGGGCTCTGCTCCTGGTCCTGGCCAGGGTTGTATTCCCCACCACCAGCCCTGGCTGTGGCTGTACTCCTGAACACAGTCAGCCAGGCTCTTTGGTCCGGCAATATCCTTGGTCCTGCCGGACCACTGATGTTGCCAGACCAGAGAGTCCCAGAGTTTAGAGGTTCAACCTGTATAAATCAATTATATCTGTACCGGGTTTTTTCAGCTGCTTTCCTACCTCAAAGCATTTGTCTGACATGCAATACAGCCATCTGGTGGTTCAGAGATCGTATAACACAATGTTTTATGAAAAGGGAAAGGAAAGAATCTGAAAGTATTTGTAGCTGTGTCTGTCCCAGGATATGAAAAAGACAAGATGATGGAGGAAATACATTTTATTGGCTCTTCTGTTGGTAAGAGAGAGAAGCTCCTCTTCAGGTCTGGAAAACTGATTTAATGTCACAATTAAATACAGGGTAAAACAAATTGTTAAATGTCAGTATAGGTGGCCCCCGACTTACGACGCAATCGGTTCCTGGGGAAGGGTCACAAGTCAGAGGCATCGTAACTCGAACCCTCATTGACAATAGGTGCTGTGTGCCGTTCTAAATGCAGGCCGAGGACGTAAATCGGGGGGTTTCGGCCCCTTCCTCACTTAAAAAAATGGTTGTAAGTGCGGGGGGATCGCAAGTCTGGCTGTCATAACATGGGGTTTCCTGTAGCTAACACACATATCAAGGGACAATTCAAGGTGAAATGGCTCATTAATACCACTCTGGGAGGAAAGCAGAGAGGGGAGACAAGCGGTTGTCTTTTGAAAGTATTGAGCAGATTTCCCATGAAGATGAGGACTGATAAGTCAGATATAGAGTGATGGCTTTGTTAAAAGCGTTCATGAATGAGTGATGTGGTGTTTTTGTCTTTTATTCTTTTCTTGTGCGCATTCATTCAAGAGCATACTGATTGTCTGGGGTTGCTAGTGAGGCATTTAGTGTACAAGATTAGTTCAAGTCAGTAAAGATCATTAACAGTGTCTTGAATTGCAGTACATTGCCTGAGGAATCATGAAGTTATTGTACATTGTTATCTTCATACTGGAACCTTTGCTGATCGAGTTTAGTTGATATTGGATCAGTATTTGAATATCAGTACACATGCAGTGAGGAGCACTCCATTCCTGTGGGTTTCAGGAGTCAGGGAAGTGATACCTCGTAGCTCCCTGTTCTTACAAACTTGCTCGGCTTTACCCCGGCCGTTGGAATCACTCGTTCTATCCATTGCCCCTTCTTAAATTGAACAGCATTGGAGATCTACTCCGGTCGATCCTGTAAGGTACAACACAGTACAGCTCCTCTTATGCACGCGTATGGAAATTGACAGAACTTAGGGCATGTCTACACTATAAAATTAAGTTGATCTAACTGACCATGGCATACAGCCACCCCGGTGATTACATTGGCCTTGTGTGTTTGCACTTTGCTCCTTGTGTCCTCACC
Organism: Pelodiscus sinensis; assembly: GCF_052426305.1. Classification (NCBI taxonomy): domain Eukaryota; kingdom Metazoa; phylum Chordata; order Testudines; family Trionychidae; genus Pelodiscus; species Pelodiscus sinensis. The sequence goes on along the minus strand of NC_143056.1, from coordinate 112,077,371 downwards.
AGGTGGCTCTTACAGCAATTGAACTGACAGTGAGAGGCATTGTGGAATAACTTGGAAAATCAGCAACAAACAATGTAAGACTGTGTCTACATGACTACGTCGACATTAACTTACACCTCTTTACGAAGGTGGAGTTATTAAGGTGGAGTAGTGGGCAAGTTATATTGGTGGAAACACAATTTTAGTGTAGATTCTTACAGAGTTATGTTAATGTGATCTACCTTGTGTCGACCTAACTCTGGAGCTAGACCAGGATTTAGTGTGAACTAGAATACTAGGACTGGAATACCATCAGAACTGGAGGTTCATCTCTATTGACAGTTTCTTGTTTGATCAAGCTTTTTGAACTGTGAATGATTTTTCCCTTTTATTCGTTATATGCTTATCTGATCGGTTTTGTGCTGGATTCATAATCTGTGTATCTGATACCAAGTCTTTTTTTTTTTAATGTAATATCCATTAGGAGTCTGAGAGGGTAGCTTATTCTTCATGTCCATTAGATTCTTGGCTTTACTGATGAGATTCCTGCAAAGATGCCAGTTGTAATAGAGAATAGGGAATCAGTCCTGCACTCTTAAGCCGCTTTTCTGTCTTCCCCTGTCTTCTGGGGCTGGCTCCTGTTAAGTTAGAGCATCCCAAAACTGCTCTGGCCTGTTAGAGGCTATGCTGGCAAGATTCCTGGAGTGCATTGTTTTCTAGCCCCATTCTCTGGCCTCTGGAGTGCTCCCTGTGCTGCGAGGGATATCATAAGAGGCTAGCACAGAGCCACCAATTTTGGTGTTATGCAAGTTGAAGAATCCCCCATGTCATGAGAGTTGCCACCTGTCCCTTTAGGGCAAATCTGTGGCCACTTTGCATAGTTTTAGTGCCACAAATTTAAGTCAGCAAAAATGAGGAACTGGATTAAAGGTTATTTTAACATGTGACCTCACCAGACCCTTTCCATGTCACCTGCTGCTTCCTAGTCTCAGGCTCTCCCACCCACTTTATGTAAGCTTAGTCACACAGTTTTGTGTCTCTTGCCAACTTACCTGCTGCTCATACTTAATGGATATTTTATTTTTATTCTTTTTTTTTTTTTACACTATACATTGTCTGGCCTGTCTGCCAGAGGGCGCATCTACACAGAACCCTAAACTCAAAATCGCTTATTTTGAAATTTGGCACATATACACAGTGCCAAAGTTTGAAATAATGCACTACTTCAAGACATCCCTTAACCCTCATGAAACATGGGTTACATGGGATGCTGAAATACCATGCCCATTATTTCGAAAAATATTTCGAAATAATGGGCGGCTGGTTAAGACGTAGGGTAGCTATTTCAGGATACTTCCGGTATCCCGAAATAGCCGTGCAGTGTAGACTTACTCTGAGTCAGTCACAAAGTGATCAGATGAACTGATCTGGCTATTACAAAGATGCATTAGCAGCATGAACCTGCTGAACTCAGAACGAAGTTTTGTTAAAAAGTAAGGAAGTCTGATAGAAAAACAGAAGTCTCAGGAGACAGTCCTCTGTGGGGGGGATTGGTTCTAAAGTTATTTGAGTTCTGAGTAATGATTTTGGTACTATGTTATTGTAGTTTGTGTTTGCTTCTAATGTAAACTTACATCAATAGGTAAGGGTGCCCACTCGGGGAAAATCTGGTAATGTCTCATAGGCCACTGCATTGGGTTAGATTTTAACACAGTGACATAAAGGTGAAGGGCTTGGGATGTCTTTACCCAAAATTCTGAATCACACAGTTCTCCATATATGTTTCAAATGGAGATCCAAAGAGGAAGAGTGCCATACTTTTTCAACTTTCCTTTACTCTTACATTATTCATTTGTGTTCTTCATAAGCACTTTATTGTGTTTAATCGGTGTCAGCTTCCAAAGTGCACTTGTAAATTTGCTGCTTGTTTGCTAGTTCAATATCTTATGAATGTGTCTCATCCAGAACTGAATTCTTCAAGAGGAAATCCATCCAAGTTAAAATTGCTAGATATATTGCCAGCTGTTGTTCAACTCCTTAATTAGACGTTTTAATTTGCATTATTATATTTGCACAATATATGTTTTAATCACACAGAGTGTGTGTCTGTTCCCAATTTCCCCATGGCCATTTTTGGGATTCATACGATTTCAAATGATCAAAATAAATAAAAACCACCCAAGCTGTGTTGTTCACAAGGAAAGGAGTGAATGCTCCAGACTCTGTTACACAGAAGTATTCAAACTTGAGGTTATATCTGCTTTGTATCAGAGGGCACCAAAAGGATCTCAGTTTGGCCTCCTCTCTCAACTTTATACAGGAACCTTAAGCCAGAAAGAACCTGTATTAACCCAGAATATTCCCACAATCTCCTCCATCAATCACAGTTCCACACCAGTCATATCCCAAAAGGAGAGAGAAAGAAGAGGGAAAAATGTTTAAAGACATTCGTTCACGTTTAAAAGGAACATTTAGAACCAGGGGAACACATAGGGCTGTGAAGGACCCTTATCACCCTCAAGCCGGAGTGAACATGCAATTCACATGCAGGTTAATATGTTTAGTGGAGAATAGCTATGCCTTTTGTGATTTTGAAATCCAAGTTATCAGAAATTACATTCTCTTCTTTATTCCATAGTTGTCAAAACCTGACAAGGTTACAATTCCAGAACGCTATATTGAGCTGGAACCTGAAGAACCCCTCAGTTCAGAAGAATTAGCAGCAAGACACCGGAAAGCAGAAAAGATAAAGAATATTCTTACCAGATCTAGGTCAGATTCTTTTTATAATACCCTTTTTAAAAATCTCAAACTACTATATACCACAGACTGTTTGAGCCAGTGGGGACTATGAAACCAAGGGACAATGTATTATATAAAGAGGAAGGATTAGTTATAAAATTCCAGATACATCACTGTGTGTGTCACTCTGAAGCCTGAAAATATCTGTACAGGAAGTCTGAAGTAATAGAAACAGCTACAAGTATGGCATAAAAGCTACAAGCTATTTTTGTTCAGAATGTCATCAGGTTGAACCATCACTGGGTTTTATGGTCCAATTTCTAAATTCTCAGCCTCTTTGATTCTACAAATTACACTTGTGCAGTCCTCAGCTACATGTATCTACATCATGCCAAAACCATTGTAATATCAGAGGTAACTCAACCAATCACAACCTCTACTCTCCTGCTAAGTTGCATGCTACAGTTTAATTGGTTGTATTAGGGAGCCCAAATGCCACTTGCACAAATCCCCCAGCATAATCCCTCCCTCCCCAGATACAAATCAGCACAACTAGCTTACACATAACCCTATCACAGCAGCATGTACCCTTCATTCGCCATCCACACAGCATACTCAGCGCAGCACACGCACAAGTTCTAAAATCACATTATCCCTTATTATAGAACACTCCCCTTATTCACCACATATCCATACAGCTGTCCCGGCAGAATGCAGTCCCAGCACAACATAGTCAGCATACAGAATAAACCTGAATGTCACTCTGAAGCCTAGAATGTCCACTGAGTCAGTGTGAAACGGTGAAAACGACTACCAGCATGGTTGAGAGCTCTTTGTGTTTAGAATATCACCAGGTTCAATCATCACTGGGATTTGCAGTCTGTTACTATTCACATGTTAAAAGCTGAAAAGGGCTAAGAATTTATATGCATGTGATTTTATGAATTACAGCCATGTGACAGTCCTAATAATGACTTTCACTTCTTTGTCTGACTGTTAAAAAGCATTAGTGAATCCTGGCAAAATGCCTTTTAGGTAAGTATGATAAACTGAGATAGGGAGAGGTTGTGATTTGCCCATGGACAGAAAGTCCATGTCAGAGCTAAAGTTAGGACAGTTATTTATCCACTGTGCTACACATTTTAGACACGCATTTTCAAAGAACTTGTTGACTACTTAGAGCTGGTACAGACTTGCTCCTATTGGCACAGTTGAAACATTTAGCATAAAGAGTTTATAATCTGTTTGAAAAGTCATCACTTGTAGACCACTGGGTTATGCCTCTTTTTTCTTATCGCTAATAAGTGCCCTTACTAACTTCAAAGAAAAGCCACTAATTTTTCATTATGCTTTCATGTAAACAAACTTGTTTTCAACAAAGTACATTAAGCTATATTTGAGGCTGTGCATAAGATATTTCTGAAGATATAATGGCACCATTTGTGGTATACACTGTAGTCACTGATTGACAGTGTATGAATCTCAATCACTGTTTTGTAAAGCATTTTGTAAAGGTCAATAATATCTGGGATATGAAAGCAAGCTTTGTTCTATGCTGTACCATGGATTTTCTGTGTATAAATGTTAATGTTGTTTTTCACTTTCCCACTAGTATGCACAACCTACAGCCTGCTGTTGCTCAGGACAAATACAACTCAGTTGATTTAGATTCACAACTGCAGGAACAGGAACGCATCATTACCATATCATATGCTTTGGCTTCTGAAGCTTCTCAGCGGAGCAAGGAGGTAGCAGGTAATGCTCAGTTATTTCCAAAATAATGGCAATTACAAATATATTCTTATTCCTACCTATTTTAAGAACCTGGATGGTTGTCTGCTGAACTGCACTGTACACAGAGAAGTTGCCACTATGATACACTTCTATTGACTGTCTTATTTAAAATTAGGAATCAAACAGCAGATAGCAAAGTCTATAGGTACCAGAGAGGCCTGAGGACTGGCTTTGAAAATTTGATCTGGAGTAAAAAGTGGGGGACATATGAGTGATTATGAAGCTCAACGCTAAAAGCTGCTGTTATATTTGGCACTGACACATCTAGTCCACTGTATTAGAGATTTTCATCCCATGTCCCTGGAAACTGTGATATTGCCATTACTGAGTGGTCTAAATTACAATACTTTACCTTTAGAAGTGACAGGAATAGTTTTCTTCACTTATCTAATTAAACTGAGCTGAAACTAAACAAGAAAAATGCCAGGCCAGACAAACATCTTTTTTTAAAAAATGTAAGAGGTTCAGTGACTAGGATAACAGAAAATCACCTGTAATTTTAACTGTAATCACTACAATGACCTTATAAGAAGATATTCCAAATTGTCTCACTGTGTGTTCCTGTCACAAGTTTAGTGATCACAGCAGACCAATCAGGCAAGGCTCCTCTTTGACCGGTGATGACAATGGCTCCTTTATGAAAATGAGAACTGCACTCTTGCTTTCATTACATTTGAAATATTATTTGGAAATTGTCAGAAAAGCTGTGTCAAACAGTGAACCTGTTAATAGTTGTGGTTAAAAATATCTGAATATTATTTGTAATGGCACTGTCCACTTTTCCATTGGAGAATTGGAATAATGGAAATTTGGAAATAATAGAAATTTACTGCATTTAAGATAGATGATTTCAATGTTCATCTAAAGAAATACACATGGGTTAAGGCTGTAGGAACCACTACATATTTCCTCACTCTATCTTACCCTCATCTGAGGAGGAGGAGTGCTTATGTGGAAGGACGGAGACATTGTAAATGCACTAGATCAGTGTTTCTTAAACTGTGTTGTGGAGCAATCGGAGATGTGCCGTGGAGAACAACAGAGTTCAAAATGGCCGCCCTTAAAGCGGCAGGCACACAAACACCTTGTTTTTTCTCAATAACTTCCCCCCCCCCCAACCTTTTTTGTTTGTTTGTTTGTTTGTTCTTTGCTCAACAAAAAAATCCTTGGTGTTCCTCATAAAAAAAAATATTGTTTGATATTCCTCGGTCTTAAAAAGTTTAAGAATCACTGCACTAGATCATAAGATCTCTGGAGACAGGATGTCCGACAGGGACAGGGCCTGAGGCAGAAGGAGAGGGGCTGGAGCTGGCCTCCTCTGCCAGCCCTTCAGCACCTCCTAGAGAAGCTCCTAGCACACCACTCTGTACTGTGGCAGCAATTTAAAGTGCCGGGGGCATGGCCTGCCTCTGCTACTGTTGTAGTGGGGCCATAAGCCCCATGCCCTATTGAATCTCCAGATCCCAGGGCAGTTGCCTCCCCTTCTCCCCTCACATCAGCAGGCCTGTCTGGAGATCAAATATCTAGCCCACAAAAATAGTTGTTACATTTTTATTATCGCAGTTTAACTTTTATATCAAACTGTGATCATCTGTATTCTAACATTACCATGAAAAATAAATTCAGGAAAATAAAATTCCCACAAACGTTAATTGTATATATTCCCTAGAATATCCCAATTACTGCCTGAAAAGCTTATTTCCACTATCAGTTCTCTTTCTTTTACTACGTAAGGGCCCAATATTGTTAGTATAAGGAGAGCCACACAAGTTGATCTCCTGCATCCACATGATGGAGACCAAAATGTTCCTCTTTGACAACTGAGAATGCTCTGGTTTCACCTTCCAGTAACCATTTATCCTAAACTAATGTTAACGATTTAAAAAAAATAGTAAGAGTTAGTGAAAATAGTGACAACCTATGTTTCAGAATTAAAATAATTAAGGTGTTTGAGCCTTCAGGAATTGATGTCTGATTAGACAAGCTCAGCTAAAAAAAGAACACCATCGGATTTTTATTACTTCTTTGCACAGTTGGGTATCTGTTCATGTTTGTTCATTTTCTAGCTTTGAATTTAAGGCTGGGGTTTTCCAAGACACTCAGAGTATGTCTACACTAAAGAGTCTTTTAGGAAAAACGGCCTTTTTTTTTTTAAACCCTTGAGTTATGTCAACACTGCAATTGTGCTCTTTTGAAAGAAAATCAAAAGAACAGAGGGATTTTTCTGACATTGGTAATCCTTATTCTACAAGAAAGAAGCCTTTTTCTGAAAGAGCTCTTTTGCAAAAAGGCGTGTGTGAACAGGAAAGAGGAAAAAGCACAGGTGCCCTGGTGGCCACTCCGTCCATAGTAATCACGGTTTAAATGCAAGAGAGCATCCATTCAGTGTGGCTGCTATCTTTTGAAAAAGCAGATGGCTTTTTCGATGTGCTTTGGCAGTGTAGACGCTCTCTTTCGGAAGTTTTTCCAGAAGATCTCTTCCAGAAAAGCTTCTTCCAAAAGAAGCCTGTAGTCTAGACATAGCCTCAGTGCTGGCTTAATCCTGCTTCATTTTGAGCACTTTTGAAAATCTACCCATAACGGCTAGATCCGGATTGGCAACGTTCGGCAGGTGGGGTAATCTCCTGGCAGGACACGACATTTTGTTTACATTGAAGGTCCAAAGGCACAGCCCCCCCCATAGCTCCCAGTGGCCGCAGTTCACCATTTCCAGCCAATGGTAGCTGCAAGAAGCAGCGTGGGCCACAGGGACATGTTGGTTGCCACTTTCTGCAGCTCCGATTGGCCAGAAACATGGGAGCTGCGGGGGGGGGCAATTGCCACCAGCAAATTACCCTGATGGCCTGTGTGCTGAAGGCTGAGAATCCTGGCCTCTATTTAGTATAAATACTGCCCAAGGATGTTAAAATGAGATTATCTGGCTAATCGTATAGTCAATACAACTTGTATCGACTATACAGTTAGTCGATAAGCACTGCTGGGCAGAGTCGCAGCAGAGGTAGCTCAAGGAACTGGCTCCAGAGCCACTCGCACTGCTGCTCTGCATTTTAAATGTAGCAAAAGCCCAGTGACTCTTACTACATTTAAAATGCAAAGGTGCAGGAATCAGCACAAGCGGGATTACTCGGTCCCAGCTCGCACTGAATCCAGCAGCTCCTGTCCATGGAGGACAGTCCTCTCCACCGCGAACAGGGGCTGCTCAGGCAGCAAGCAGCAAGGGGGGGGATTTTGTAGAGAGCACAGGCGAGCGGAGACTGCTTGAGTCCCTGCACACCCCAGGCTCCCTGTGGCCCTTCTGCTTTTGAAATGTACAAGAGCCCCAGATTCCCTGCTGTGCCTCTGCTTCTCCTGCCCCTGCAGAGACGGTGCTGGGGGGAACCACTGAAAGACGGTTTCCCCCTCCACCAGCTCCTGCTCCTTTCCCCCTTGCTGCCTCTCTCGGATAGAGGCAACAAGAGAGGGGAAGCGACTAGTCGAGTGGCTGTTTGACTATCGGATAAACATTTGCTTATTGGCTAGTCAACTAGTTGCTAGCATCCCTAATACTGCCTTTTATAATTTTACTGTAAAGTTTGTTTCTGAATTTTTTCCAAATTATCCTTTTTTTTGATGGACCAAACATAATCTAGGATGCCATAAAATAATACAGTAATATAAAATATGAGGTGATGTTACCCAAACAAGCCGCAAGCTTCAGCTACAAGGTTTCTCCACTCCTGAAATTGAATCTCTTTCCTACAGATAAATGATGGCATGAAATCTCTGAGATCAAGTATCATCAGAAAGCCACTTCTCAAATAGCTGCTTGAACTGACTGCACCTTTTCCCTCCAAAATTGTAAAAGCGGAGATACAGCATAGAAACCAGCCAAGTCTTTAATATTATGCCAAGAAATTGGGATTTCTTTTTCTCCAGAGTAACACTCTTTCTTTGCATTGTATATAAAAAAACTTATATTTTCGTAATGAACATACATTATACTCAGAGGATGCCCCAAACTGAGGCCTTAAAAAGGCTTTTGATTTCTTATATCATTTACACTACATTAATTTTGCTGTAAAGTGGTGGGAGGTTTTTTTTTCACCTATTTGCTGTACCTCTTCTTGCTTTCTGCCCATTTATGTCAGTGTAACTTCAATCAGATCATGAAACTGGACTAACAGGTCGAGTATCAGTGCTATCCTGGGATTTCAGATTTTGTGTACGGAGTTTGATGGGTGAAAATCAGTGTTCTTTGCCATATTGTTCCAATGAGCTTCGCATTAATATGGGTTTTCCTTATTTTGTTTGTGTTGTGGAAATAAACCATTTCTGCTTTTAATGTGACTGAACAATACAGAAACAGCAGACGGAGATGTAATTTAAATAGGGTTTTCCATGTGACTAAAATAATTTTAACACCCCATTGCATTACTAATCTGATGCAGTGTTTCCTGTTTGTTTAGTTGTTAGACAGTTACGGTGGCTCTGTTGTAATATGTATGTGTAATTATGCTGCCTAATTCCTGTGTGTGATCCCTTCTAGCTCACCAGTTGACCTACCCATCTAAAGCACCCTCACCTTCTGTACCACAGCCACCTAACTCCCCCTTAAGCAATGGATTTCACTACACATTTGTCTAAACACCTTAAAAGTAAGAACTAACTGCTCTTGGCATGTCTAATTCTCATTACATCTTTGGTTTAACTGGGACAAAAACTAACACTTTTTACTACAGTCATGTAAAATATATCAAATTAATGCATGTGTGCAATTTTCAGTGATAAGAAGATTCTGCGCTCAGACAGTAAATATTGCTACTTATGAACTAACACATTTGTTAGAAGGAGCCTTTAAGATAATTGCCAAACATTAAAAATAAGTAAAGGTTATTTTGATCTTCTTAATGAGGCAACTCCCTCTCCTCCGAAATATCAATGCTATTGGCAAAGTTGGGGGCACATATTCAGCAACAATTGCCAGTATTGAAAATGTGCATGTGTTTTCGCCTGCAAAGTGGCATATGCCTCTCTTGGACACCGTATCTGCCAAAATGGAAATATTTTACACAGGCAGTCTTGGGTCTGCATGAAACGTTGTGGGGACAAACACAGGTGCATTTTTGCAGCACTTACAAATAGAGATTAGTTTGAGACAGTCTGACCCTGTATAATTACAGTAGTTTGGTCCCATGCATTCAATGTTTTTCGGTTATGTTGTTATACTAATGGAAAGATGTTTGCCCCTCATTTAGGTTAGTTTTTAGCTGTTAGTGTAGTGGGCTCCATTTTTTAAAAAAACTTTTATTTCACCACCATTAAAAAAGAACATTTTCTGCTCATTTCAATGGTATTTGTATTATTCTTTGTATTGAAAATGGGAAATAGGTACTTACTAATAGTTAAATTTATCATTACCATGTCCCGATTTCACACCCGCTGTGCCTCCAGAATTTACTATTAATTCCTTCTTGTCGTTGTGTTTCCAGATGGGTTAGTTTTCTCTCATATGATTGTATGAAATCAGATGAAATCAGTTTAGTAGTAAGTGTGACTGAACATCCTGTAAAGACTAACTCGGCTACCCCCTTGAAGCATCTGAAAAAGAATTAGTCTCTGGCTACCATGGCTTTGTTTTTGGAGTACTTTTAGGATCAACACTTCTTAGAGTTAAGAAATCTCCATACTTAGAAATGCTCTAGAAAGGCCCAGTAATGTGCATGCATCCATTTAGGTTAGGACTGCCATTCAGAGTGGCTTCCATATTGGACCTTAAGGTCATAAAAGGTGACTATATCACAAATGATCAATTGACCGCTGTAAATTTATTCTGATATCACTGAAAACAGCACGAAAATCTGTTGGAAGAGGACTAATGTCTGCCTAGTCCCCTTTCTTATTTGGAAGGCTGATTCCACCATCCTTGGTCAGACAGAGTGGCACCTAATTCTTCTAGTAATCCCATTTAAAATCAGTCCGGACTATACATGGAGTGAGGGGCTTTTCCATGAGTATCCATATCTGGCATTGAACTTTTGCAAAAATAAAAGCATTGTCCCGAGATACCAACAGTGAACTTGTACTAGGAAACTACTACAAAAACTCACACCCAAAGTTTATATTCTCTTTAAGGGACACAGTTAAGGAAAGAATCTAGTCATTTTAGCCATTACATTAGGGACCCAATGATTCTTCTAGATCAGTGGATATTTTCCAAGAATTTCAGGGCATCAAGCAATTGTTTGTACTGTTTTAATTATCTATAAATTATGCACCCTATCTTACTGAGAGCTGCAGTAGACAACTTTTTTTTAAATGTATATTGGTCGGCATCAGCATACACTACCATATTTAACTGCATTTTGTTTTAATTCATACCAGCCAAAGCAGTAACTGAGCATTGACATAAGAATCAAACCAACAACTGTGTGACACCAGAACATGGAAGAAAGCATGTCTTCATTGCACCAGCTACACAGAAGATACTCATCAGCTGATCACAATTTTTTCAAAATTCAGACAATAATAGAGGGATTTTCTATGAAAAACAAATTATAAATAATTTTAATTTGGTATTGTTTTAGTTCACACTTTTTATATGAATACATGGCACTTTTAATATACTCTGTAAATTACTGAAGTATTTTTAGAAACAATATATTAGATTTTTTTAAGCAAGGGCTGAGTTCATTTTAAAAAGCTGCTTACACAGACTTTACAAAATATTGCTTCACCCTCAAGTTCAAATGCATTGTATAGCCTCTTGACAAAATGTGAATTAAATAATCTTAGAAGCTCATCGTGGCATTTGGATAAATCTAAATCAAGAGAGAAACTTACTGAGATTTTTTAAAAATTGATCACTCTTGTATGCCCTTTAAATAAGAAATAGCAAAGGACTCTTAGCTTGTAATTCTAAATATTAGTAACCATCATGTTTGCACATAAAGAATGAAATTATGGCACTCAGCTACAAACTTCTGTACATTTTTAAATTCCATGTAATTATTTTTCAAATACAGTATCCAGTGTGTTAGCATTGACAATAGCACTGTCCCCATCAGTAACAAGAAGCTAAAAAAATTGTTAAATTAAAATGACTGGGAAGTAAAAGAAATTGTAATTAAAATATGTGATGTAAGCAATAAAATATTAAGAGAATGTGAGATTTTATTAGGATATATAGAGTTTTTTCTCTGTAATTGTTTTAATTAAAAGCAATATGTGATCTATTGCATTATCCTGGAAACAACAGAAATAATGTAAAGTGGCACTTGCTAATTTTGTATGTAAATTTAACTGGTGCTTAATTTTGCCAAAACTTCCCAAGTCTGATGTTTTGCTTGGGTATAGGATAAAGAGTTGGCCAGTTACATATGAAGAAAATGAATTTAAATTGATGTTGCTTCTGTATTTGAAAAAATTATATGTACTCTTTCAGTGTGAGGCATGAAAAAACGCACAATCTTAGTTGAATCCAGTGCTAAGAGAGGAATGATTAACAAATACTTTGCAGTGTTTTGCGAGTTTTAACTTCCGCTTCTTTACTGTATTCAAATAATGGTTTAAAAAGCAAATGAATTGAGCTTAATATTTGTTTAAAATTCTTAAAATAAAAATTCATATTGTATTTTTCTGAAACTCAAAAGCTATTCTTAAGATATATATTTAGAAAATGCAATCTATTTTTAACTAACTCAATACTGCCAGTGTCAAGTTGTAACATTTGCCAAAATAAATTTGTTTTATTTTTGCCTTTATAAAAATGTTTGAAAAGAAATTAAATGAATATTTTGCAAGAAAATGTTAATTTAAATAAAATGTAATAGTTTGGGGGGAAATGGTATATGTACAGATTAAAATATTAACATAAGATTTCTACCGCTTTTGTCTTGTCATCTGTTTTCATAATTTTCAGCATTGTTTTTAAAATCCCATTTAGTTACTACATTTTGCTTTTCCTCATTGTCCCAAAGCCCATTGCTGTCCATGGGAGTTTTTCCATTTACTTCAGTAGGATTGAATCAGGCCTCCTGTGTATCTAGTGCTTAACTTAAGCATGTATTTAAGAGCCTTCCTACCTAAGTCCATTCCTATTCAAGCACTTGAGTACTTGTATTCCTCAGTCGGGATTCTTTATTAGTTTAGCTTATAATTTTCTCAATTTCCAGTTTCTTGACACTTGGGCATAATATTAAATTAATTTTATTCTATAGTGTGTGCAAAAAAACTGCCATTCCACATCTCTAATCTTGCAAACATCAGGCAGTCACTTCTGCATTGCATGGACATATATTAGCCAATAATGCCTGAAAAGCAACTAGAATTTAAGAATTCTGTAATAGCAGGTGAGAGTCAATTTGTACCATGACAGTGCCGTCAAGTTACATGGGTTTGATACAGTCTACTGGTGGAAGACTTTAGTTCTTGACTTTCTTCTTGAACTACTTAATACAATGAAACACAGGGAACAAACAGTAAACAACTTTAAAAAAAAATCTAGATATTTCTGTGGTTCAGTATTAACAATGTGAACGTCAGAGAGTTTAAATGACTGTTTGACCTTCAGATACATGAAGAGGAGAAATCCTTATGAAAGGGTCTGCTTATGAAATCCTTGTCCTGTTTGTGGGGACATGCATGGCCAGAAATGTAAAGGAATTCAGCCATAGTGATTTGTGATGTGTCATGGTTCTGTAAAACAGTACATTGTTTCTCAAAAGCTTTGTTGGTGCAGACGGGAGATGAGTGTGGGCTATCCTGTGTAGAGGGAAACAGCAGTGGGTTCCTGAACAACTTCAACCCCATTGACCAAAAATTCCACTTCTCTTTTGAGGGTGGGTGTTTGCAGGGTAGGAGAAGGGGAAGAGAAGTAGCTAGTTGTCATAGCAGATGCAGAGGAGCTGTGCATATGATCTATAAGTTGTGAGATATGGGTTCATATTTTCCTCCCCTGCAGTGTACATCATTCTCACACAACCTGCTTGAGCTACATAAGAGAGGCAAGGATTTCACCCTTAACACACATACCATTAATGTTTGGAAATAATAAATTGACATTAAAAAATCTTTGTTCTGGGATAACTCAAGCAATTTAGATGTCTATAAATAATCCCATATTACAAAAAAATCACCAAGTTTGACCCTTTTTTCAAAGCCCTTATTTAAATATAGTTATGCTAATGAGTTATCTAGTGACCATTTTGGGTGGAGAGAAGTTATCATGGTTTTCTTTTTTTCAATTTCATTTTGCATTTATTCACCAAAATCTGTATTCATACAGCAACTACCACTGGCATCAAAGCTATAACTTCACAATGGAATCTTTCAAATCAGATAGTGCTCAACTCAGTTTCAGACTCAACATAGCTTTTTACAGTTGGAATAAAGAGTTTTTTTCATTCTGATTAAAAATATTAGAAAAATAGTATCTTTTTTCTTTTGGGGGAACTAATTTGCAATTCATCTATTTTGCTTTTACAGCAAGTAAAAATCCAATGTATATTTTTAATCTGAAGATTCTTATTTTTCTACCTTTAGGCTGCACTGATGACAGATTACAAATTCACTATACCCCCAACCTTGTTATCCTCAGATCTGTCTTTAGTCTACTTTTTTTTAAATTGAATAGGAACATCTTTTGTTTGTTTTTATTTCACGTAAGTCTAGTTTTGCATTTGTGTGGCAGGCTGCTAGGACATTTTGGTGATGACATTGCCATTGCCCACACTACACTAAGTACAAATCTTCTAGGGACTGGACATCCACCACTCCAGTCCTCTGAAGAAGTGGGCTGTGCCCATGAAAGCTCATGATACCATCTACATGTTTTATTAGTCATTAAAGTGCTACCAGATTATTTGTTAGTTTAAGTTTTTCCTGTTACTGACTAACTTGGCTACCCCTCTGAAGCTGGAGAATAATAATGGTGATAAAAACAAAAGCTAATTTAATCCGGGGCAGCCAGAAACACCCACAAGGCGTAAACTATAGTGGAGAGTTATTTTTTTTTCTCCAGTCATAGTCGTTTTTTTTTCTCCAGTCATAGTGGATTTTATTCTATAAACTGTGGTTTATGTGTAGAATATTGTTAAATATGGCTCTGCCACCTGCAAATTCATAAAAATATTACCAAGCTTTTACTGTTTAACAAAATGACAAAGCCTAAGTAAAGTTGATTTAAATAGCTGAAATCTGCTCAAGGATTGTCATTGTGAATCTATACACAGTATAGGCTAATGGCATCTTTTTAGGTATTGCTTACAGCCTCATTTTTAACTCCCTTGCTATTTACTTAATTGATTTCTATGTCTCAAAAATGAAAACAAATGCAAAAAAACCCAAAAAACTCCATCCACCATGTGTCATCACAGTTAATTCTGCCTTTCTGTGAGAGAAGAACCAGAATTACTTAGTCTCCAACTTATGAGGTATGTTCTGAGGCTTCACGTTTCTGATTTATGTCTGTCTTTGGGTATCTTAAAGGATTTGCTTGTGTAGTATATGTGTGGATTGCGTAGTTATAAAAAGAACAAAGAGAGATGCACAGGAAAGACATGAAAAATTGCTTTATTTTTCCATACCTGGTAAACATTCCCATTGGTTAGTTGGCTGTATTCAAAAGGCTAAGACTTTTATTGCTCTGCTAGCAAAAGCAACCTTTCTTCATAGTGGAACAGTACAAAGGAAAAGCACAAAATGTACACACATCACAGTGACTGGAATTCTGTTTGAACAACTGTATTGATTGGGTCTGACCCCTTTACACTTTTTTTTCTATTATTTGAAAAGGTGCATCTAAGTGTAGCTGAATTGAACCAACTGCGATGAACTTTCCATGAAAACTTCTTGAGATATTTGCTTTAGTTCAAAGCTTTGGAATTTTAAAGGGCATTTTTAATACAAGCTTGTTGAGGTATTCTGTGCCACAACCATACTTTGAATGTTAAACTACAGGTAAACCTAAGAAGAAAAAATAAAATTGTGAAGCATACCATAAATTATTGGAATATGGCAGAAAAACTTTGGTCTCTAGGTATAAAACAAATTTAAACTACAAGAAAGTACCAACTACAAAACTACAAAAATCAGTTATACTATTATTCCTTATTATTTGCTCAGCTAGTACCAGGAAGGCACATGGTGCTTTACGGACCTTTAGAAGGACAAACAAACAAAGACAGCATTGGGCAACAATTTCAGTTAAGAATATTACAAAGAATTCTTAGAAGTAAGCTTGAAAGATAGGGTGAAGGATTGGGAGATTCTTGATGCCCTAACAGTAGAGGATTTTTTCAACAAGTTGTGGGTATCACAAAAAGAAGATGTACTGGGGAGGAGAGAGATGGGCTCTGGGCAGCAGCAGAAGATGGTATAATATTAGGATTTTGGTTGGACTGAAGAGGAAAAGGTGCGAAAAGAGAGGCTGATAGGAGAAAGATGATGATAAAGTAGAGATGACCAAGATGTGAAACATGTTTATGGAGGTGGGATATGGAGAGAAAGGGAAGGGTAAGGTAGTAGTGATGTGGAAGCAAGGTAGGGGGGAAGATAGAAGTCGATGATGATAAAATGGTGAGCTAGGAATTAGGGGAAGATGTAGACAGTATCAAGAAAAGAGCTGGAAACATGGATTAATGGGGAAAATAATTTGTTTTGGAAAATCTGGAGTTTAACAGGACAGAGGGACATCTAAAAGTGGGTGTCAGAAATGTCTGATGGAGGATTCAGGGATCCAAAGAAGAATTTGAAAAATTAATTGCACAGTGGGGGTAACTGAAGCCATGGTGCCAGATGAGATTACCTTAAAAATCACAGATGTAGTAAAAAGGAAGACTAAGAACCAAACTCTGAGGGACAGAAAAAATGAAGAAGAGCTGCTAATGAAGACACTGAAGAACCAGTTAGTAGGTAGGAGAACTCAGTAGAGTACAATAGTTGCAGAAAATTAAAGCGTTTCCCATATTAAATGTGTTACAAATTGAAATGATCCAGTACTGTGGGAAATTTGCGGAGGTGTGTTGAGAATTAGGATAATATATTTTCAAGTCTGGACATGACTAATGAGGGGAGAGATTCCACAAAATCATTTTTGAATTAATGCAATATGTTTTAATCTATCAAAACAGTAAAGGGAATAGCACAAATACAAATTATGTAAACACACAGACACACAGCCTATATTTTGCTGTGTGAGCAGGGGTTTGGATTTTTGTTGGGTCTCTTCCCCCATGTCTTTATCTAGATATAAATTTGTCATTCTTTACAGCTGTAGCACTAATTTTAAAAAAAGTCTTTAGTGACAGGTCATATAAGATTAGACATAAGGAAATAAAGCTGTTGAATGTGCTTAACTGTGTTCTAATGAAAAACATTTTTAGTTACCATTAGAGCTTTACCACAATACTGTGAAAACTAAATTAAAGAAGGAGGGTAATTTGGGATGATAAAGGGAACTGCCCCCTAGTTTTGTGTGATTATTTTGCCTATATAGTTTACCTTTCTGACTATTCAACTCTGCTAAACAGACAGATGGGATGCTCTTGATTTCCTCCAGTATTATGTCTTGTCTTTGATGTGTAACTTGTGGATGGATTCCTTGCATTTTGCTCTTTGCCCAGTAAACAGGACTTACAAAAATGGCCATATGTAGTGAGTTAACCCTCCTACGTCTTTGTGTTATGAGAAAAAATCAAAATGTGCTCCAAGATAGCTGCTGTAAACTGACCATCAAGTAGGACTTGGGGCTGCTTCTTCATCAGGTGTGAGGCCTGTCTAAACCTCAAAGTCTTCATGAGGGAGGAAAGCTTTCTAAAGTTATAGATACACATGATCTGCCTATGTAGGTAACAAGCCTGAAGCTATGTAGACTGTGAACAAGCTATATCCAAGGAGCTCAGAAAAGAGTAAATTGCAAAAACCAAATACCTGCTTGTACTTTTATTATTTGGGATATCCATGCTTTTTTAGTTATACTTATCACTTGAAAATACATGAACTACTGCATTTCAAAAAGAAGTTGTTACTATTTATAGCCTTAATAAAGACCCATAAGACTATAGTTTTATGATTTTCATGAGTAGCAGATCTCAGCTTTGTGCATATAATAACATAATAATTTGAACTCTGCATTTGTGTGAAAACCTGGACAATAAGTATTGGGATGAAAAGAAATTGGTTCAAGTTGTGGACTCCTCTGCATTTCTGCATAGTACTATAGCCCCAAAACATTCTATGTTTTATTTAACCTATTTTGAGTTGTTTCTGATGCGTAGGTAGCTTACAACCTGTTTCTGATTCAGAAAGAGCTGAAAACCAACTGATTACAAGACCCTGTTTTCTAGTGACCCTGTACTGTGAATGGCTAAAAGAAGACAAACTGTTAATCAAAGTTGACAAACGGGAGAATCTCAATGCACATAATTTATTTGAGGTCTCTTTTCTGTCACCCACCATCTTTCATTCCTTTCCAAATGCATATTAAAACTAGAGTTTGGCACTCTTGGGACCTGACTCATGCTGAACTGAATGTGTCGAACCACAGGAGGTCAAAATTGTCTGGCAGCATTACCAACATTTCCACTGCTTACTGGGCTAATAAAAGACATTTAGGTGTAAATTAGAGCTAAATAACAGCGCAGAACACTGAGAGCCAGGACTGGTGGCTGTAAACAAACTTTATGGGACTGCAGGAAACTTGGCCACCCCCATGATAAGTGGACATCCGGCTATCTAAGATCATGCTGGACCACAGATGTTGCCATACCAGAGAGTGCCGAACTAGAGAGGTTCAATCTGTATCTCCCACTGAGCATGGAGACACCTTAAATGTCATCTTCAGAGTTGGATGGATCATATAGAACAGGAACAGTTGACCTTTAACATGGTCTCATATTGTTCTTTTAACTCTCCCCCAGGAATAGATGCATTTGAAACAGTACTCCATAGGAACACACTTTTTGGGTGATAGTTCTCAAAGATTCAGGAAAAACATGTAGTTGATGTCACTTTTTAAAACCTGATTGCTCTTTGTTGTGTCCCTTGACACCCCGTGTCCCTTTCGCTTTCCCGACAACTCTCAGAAAATGGATGCAAATAACGATGCCAGGCTTTGATTATGCGAGAGTGCACTGCCACGTATTCTCTTTGTCTCCTTCATTTTAGAGAGGCAGCTTCAGTGCATAATTTAATGTCTGTGCTGGGGACTGTAGTAAATCCACAGAGATTTCCACCACCCGTCCTCTCTGTGTGTTTCCACCACATCCAAACAACATGTGCGTATCCTCTTTGATGTGAATTCCCCAATCACAGATGCAGGAGGACTTCTAGCTTTGAAGCTGGCCCATAAATTGTACTTTCAGGAATAAAGTTGTCAGGTGCCTCTTCAAGAAAAGGGGGAGACTAAACTGCAAAGCAGTTGTGTAAAGGTAGAGAGCATCATCTGTATCAAACTTGCGTGGTCCTAGAATTCCTTCACATCTGAAGGGCAGGAGAAAACTTAATCCCTTTTGCTTGACCATCTTGTAAGGGGAATTGGGGGTAGAAGGTAGTAGCGATGGTGTTTTCTCATAAGGTCTCCCCATTGTACAAGAAAGTGAGGGAGTTGAGTCATTCCAATGCTTTGCCTGTTCAAAAGGGTATCCCATCTCCCAAACACCATGTGTTAATGCTACTTACATACTGTTAATGGCAAGAATTGCAAAAATGCACTTCACTTATATTGAATGTATGCTTGTCTATTTGCTTTCTCTTCAAAGACTTCTTAAATTTTATCAAGTTATAACAGACAACTGGGATCAAAACTTCTCTGTCTGCTGCTTTGGGCTTTCAAAATATATTGGCTTTTGTCTACCCTTGTCATGAAGGTTGAATTTAAATGCTTGATTAGTAATAATTTAAATGTCACAGTTGCCTTAATCACCTGAGACCTAGATTAGAAGTGCTATCAATTTATTTAATTCCATCTTCCCTGACGGACATCAGTCTCCATGTTACTATTTAAACCTATTTGTGTATAAATATTGGCAATGCTGTTCTGTAAAATGTAGGACTAACTGCAATCATGTTTTTAGTGTTGCTCCCACTGCCAGCAATAATGGGGATGCATGTACAGCCAGGAAGAGTAATCTGATGTAAATGCAGTTCTGATGTAGAGAATACATCACAGTGTAGGGCCGTAATAGTAGCAGAAACCATCACTACAGAGGTTGTATCCTTTTGTATAAATCTGATTTATTTACCTATTACAAATGCAAAGTACTCCACTTAGGAAGAAACAAGCAGGCTGGGTTTAGACTACAAAGTTCTATTGGAAAAAGATACAAATTGTGAATCGCTGTTTGAGTATCTTTTTCTGCTTTTCTTTTGAAAGAGGCTTTTCCAACAATTGGCCTGTCTATATGGGGCCAAATGTTGGGGAAAAAAGTCTTTCAGAACATCTCTTCTTTCTTGTAGAACGAGGTTTACAGAGATGCTGAAAAAATGCATCTGCTTTTCCGAAATTTTTTTCTTTTTTCTAATTGTTCCTTGGCAGAGCTTTTCCAAGATACTTCCGGTATCCCAGAAAAACTCTGTAGTCTAGACGTACCCTCAGCTTCACACATACAGAATGGGAAGCGACTGCCTAGGGAGGAATACAGCAGAGAGGGATTTAGGGGTCATAGTGGACCATAAGCTAAATATGAGTCAACAGTGTGACACTGCTGCAGAAAAAGCAAACATGATTTTGGGATACATTAACAGGAGTGTTGTGAGCAAGACACGAGAAGTCATTCTTCCACTCTACACTGCACTGACTAGGCCTCAGCTGGAGTATTGTGTCCAGTTCTGGGAATCACATTTCAAGAAAAATGTGGAGAAATTGGAGAAGGTTCAGAGAAGAGCAACAAAAATGATAAAAGGTCTGGAGAACGTGAGGTATGAGGGAAAACTGAAAGAACTGGGTTTGTTTAGCAAAGAGAAGAATGAGAGGGGACATGATAGCAGTTTTCAAGTAGCTAAAAAGGTATTACAAGGAGGAGGGGAAAAATTGCAGCAAGGGAGGTTTAGGTTGGACATTAGGGAAAAATTTCCTGTTGAGGTGGTTAAACACTAGAATAAATTGCCAAGGGCCATTGTGGAATCTCCATCACTGGAGATATTTAGGAGCAGGTTGGAGAGACACCTGTCAGGGATGATCTATCAGCGGTTTCCCAACCTTTTCCAGATGGGGACCCATTTGACAATTCAGAAAGACTTGGTGACCCAAGGCAATTCAAAAATGGGGGGAAGAGGAGGGGTAGAGCCACCTGGGGAGACACTTGGTGACCCTTTTGAAATGTAATGGTGACCCAGAGGTTGAGAAACCGGGATCTAGATGGTGCTTGATCCTGCTATGAAGGCAGGGAACTGGACTTGGTGACCTCTCGAGGTCCCTTGCAGTTCTAGTGTTCTATCATTCTATGATCACTATTATACTAATATTATCAAAATTAATACAGCATCATTCATAATAGCAACTCTGGAGCAGTTCTCAGCTGCTCAATGACAACGCACAACAGTAGGGATGTAGGCGAGAAGTTGACTACTCGCTTTCTCCGCCCATCCCCCTTGCTGCCTCTGTAGGTGGTGGGGAGGAGATGCTGCCAGTCCCTGCCGCTGCCTTGAGCAGAGGCTACTCCAGCAGCAGCCCCTGTTCGCAGTGGCTCAGTATGGCTGCAGGCCGGGGCTGCTTCGGCAGCAGCCCCTGTCCACGACCAGCCCCAGCTGCCGCATAGAACCTTGCGTAAGCTGAGACCAAGCAGTCCCAGCTCCTGCTGGCCCTGGACCACTGCGCCTCTACATTTTAAATGTAGTAAGAGCCGCCTGCACTATAGCTCTGCATTTTAAATGTAGTAAGAGCCTAGTGGCTCTTACTACATTTAAAATGCAGAGCTGCAGCAGGCCAGAGCCGGCATGAGCCAGGACTGCTCAGTCCCAGCTCAAACCAGTTCTGGGAGCCACCCCCGCTGCAACGCTGCACAACAGCCCCCTTATCAACGAATTTTGTAGTCAATACAATTTGTATCTGCTACACGATTAGCCGAATAACTGCTCTTTAACATCCTTACACAACAGCCTAGGGCTGTGTCTAGACTGGCAAGTTTTTCCGCAAAATCATCTGCTTTTTCGGAAAAACTTGCCAGCTGTCTACACTGGCCGCTTGAATTTCCGGAAAAGCACTGACGATCTCATGTAAAATCGTCAGTGCTTTTCCAGAAATACTATGCTGCTCCCGTTCGGGCAAAAGTCCTTTTCCGAAAGACTTTTGCGCAAAAGGGCCAGTGTAGACAGCACAGTACTGTTTTCCGCAAAAAAGCCCCAATTGTGAAAATGGCGATCGGGGCTTTTTTGCGGAAAACCGTGTCTAGATTGGCCACGGACGCTTTTCCGCAAAAAGTGCTTTTGCGGAAAAGCATCCTGCCAATCAAGACGTGCTTTTCCGAAAATGCTTTTAACGGAAAAGATTTTCCGTTAAAAGCATTTTCGGAAAATCATGCCAATGTAGACGTAGCCTAGAAGTTTCAAGTGTGCAAACATCTGAATACACTTTACTTGATCCAGCAATTAAGCATGTGCTAAATCTCATGTATGTCACTGATCAAATATAATGCTCCCCCCGAGAATGTTTTCCATAGCAATGCTGAGGGCAAGGGGTCACCTACAGAATTAAGCAACCTGTAGCACAGTGGTTCCCAACCTGTGGTCCACAGACCCGAGGGTCCATGATGGCACTGCAGGGGGTCTGCAGAAAGTTTTTAAAAGTAAGGATTGGGCCCACCGCAGTAATCCACCAGAGTGCAGTGGGGGGAGGGGAGGGGCAGCAGCCATGTGCTCTGGGTCATGGCTTGCTTTTGATCCCGTTCCCCGCATACTAAGGGAGCGTGGGGAAAGTCCTTGCATCCCATGCACCAGCCAGGCGTGAGAGGCCTGCACACCATGCAAGCACTTAGCTTCCGAATAAGGAGATCGAAAGTGAGCGGTGACCCAGCGCACACGGCTGCCTCCCCCTCCGCCACCTGGACTCCTGAAGTTCCATCTTTGAGGAACTGGCAGCTCCAGAGCTCCCTTTGGCCACGAGAGCCCTCTCGCTGCATGGCTGGGCAGGGGACAGAGGGGACTAGGAACTGAGGAAGCAGCACGGGCGAACAGCAGCCAATGGGGCCTGAGAAGCTCCGTGCCCTGCAGTCTGCACGTCCCTCGGCCCACACCGCAGCTGACAAGCAGCGCGTCTCCTCTGGAGTCCTCCCGTCAGTCACTTTTAACCATTTTTTTCTCTTTTCTTAATACGTTGCGCTGCTCTAACCGTTCCCAAGCTAATAGCATGGTGGGAAGGGGTTTGTTGGGCTGCTAGTAAAAATGACTCGGGGGGGGGGGGGGGGTCTGTGAAATGTTACTAGATTGAAAAGGGATCCGTATGCACGCAAATGTTGTGCGCTCCACAGGTTGACAGGGAAGAGTGGCCATGAAGCATCTAGTGCTACACCTAGATGCTTAGCTCTCACTGACACCTTTGAGATGTTTTGCCAGCTGGGGAGCTGCAGGCAGATTTTAGCACCTGGCTGCTGAAGGAAAAGCCATGGTAGCTAACAAATCTAGCACATATTCATGCTTTGATACAACCTGAGCAGCTAGGACGGGTGGGCAACAGTTTTTGGTGGGGGGGGGGGCACTCCAAGAATTTGGTAAGTGGTTGAGGGCTGCACCCTTCCATGATACTAATGGAGGAGGTGCAGGGGTCTGGGATGGAGATCAGGTTCAGAAGGGAACTTGGGGTAAGGGTTTGGAGGGGGGGGATGTGGTGGGAGTTTGGGGGAAGGAGGGAATTGTGACCTGGGGCAGCGAACTGGTGGGAATGCAGGATCCGGGAGAGGAGTGTGACCTGGGATAGGGGTACGGGTTATGACCTGGGGCACGGGATTGGATTGCAGGGTCTAGGAGGGAAATGGGTGCAGAAGAGAATTCTGATCTGGGGGAGGAGGGAGCGCAGGATTTGTGCGGGAGTCATAACCTGGGACAGTAGTGCAGAAGGGGCGGCAGGGTCTGGGAGGGGGCTGTGATCTGAGGAGGGGGTGTAGGAAGGGATGTTGTGTGAGAAGGTGTATGGGGGCTGACGCAGGGGTGCAGGTTTGGGTTGCACGGGGTCGGGATGGATGAGGGGGGGCAGAGGGTTGGGGGAGGGAGGGGCTTGGGTGCCAAAGGCAGGCTCTGGCTGGGTGGCTCCCAGCCAGCAGGTTCCTTAACTAGGGTCCCTGCCTTCCATGCCCCTGTACTCCTCACAGAAGCTACTGGGGCCATGTTTGCTGCTGCAAACACTGTGGCTGCATCTAAACGGACATGATTTTGCGGAAATACTTTTAACGGAAAAGTTTTTCCGTTAAAAGTATTTCCTCAAAAGAGCGTCTAGATTGGCATGAATGCTTTTGCGCAAAAAGAGCATCCATGCCCAGTATAGACGCACTTTTGCGCAAGAAAGCGACGATAGACATTTTAGCCATCAGGCTTTCTTGTGCAAAAAATTAAGGTGCCTGTCTGCACTGGCCCTCTTGTGCAAGTATTCTTGCACAAGAGGGCTTATCCCTCAGCGGGAGCGTCAAAGTATTTGCACAAGAAGCACTGATTTTTTACATTAAAAAGTCAGTGCTCATGCGCAAAGTCAAGCGGCCAGTGTGGACAGCTGGCAAGTTTTTGCGCAAAAGCAGACGCTTTTGTGCAAAATCTTGCCAGTCTAGATGCAGTCTGTGAGCCCAGAGGATGAGGAGGAAGGGGCACCTGACATGCTGCCTGTCCTGCAAACAGGCAGATGTTATTGGCTGGAAACGGGGCAATGGAGACCTACTGGGGGCGGGAGCAGTGTAAGAAGCTTCTGCCTCCTCCCCCAGGTTCTCAGCATTCACAGAAGCACATGACCCAGCAGGCCGCAAGCCAGCTGAGGCTCTCTTGGGCCAGATCCCCTGGCTGGGTGGGCCAGACACAGCCCACAAATCATGTAATATCCAGCTCTGAGCTAGGAAATGGAGACTGAGAGAAACCTCATCCTAAACACTGGGACAGATACCAGAGAGCCTCTGGGGAGGTTTGGAGTCTGCTAGCATGCAGCAAGTTGCAGGATCAGGCTCTAAAACTTTTAATGCTGGTTTTGTTAGTGTGAATAACATCCAGATTGGCTAGCGGTGCAGCCACATTTTTGCTCTTTCTTTAGTTCTCTCAAACCTGTGTTTAAAAGAACTGACTCTGGACATAAGTGCTGCTAAACATTTTAAATGACCTCAGGGCTCCAGGAAGGTTGAATTAGGAGAAATGGACGAGGCTGAGAAGTTGGTGCTGCATTGATACATTCAGAGCATGGGTGAACTTCTTGAGAGGATGAGACGGGTGAGTTTCTAAATGTTCTCATGGCAGAAGCTGGATTTCAGTCTTCTTGGTCAACAAGAATCTCATTGTCTGTGACTAGAAAAGACAGCTCAATAAAGTCTTAATTAAGAAAACCTACCAAAATATTAGCAGTCCTAGTTTTATTGGTGGGTTCATGTAGAAGTGTTCCCTTTGGAGACAATACCCAGAAAGTTTACTCCTTAGTGACGCTAATGAAGATCTTAAATTTCACATGTATTTCCTTACTCATCCAACCAAAGGCATTAGCTAATGACAAACATAACAAAAAGCAAAATGGTTTCTACCATAATCTTCTCTGTGTAGACAGATCTTCAAAGGTGATTTAGCTAAAGCAAACAAAAGTCACTTTGCCATGAATAAGAGCATACCAAGAGGCTAAATGCATTTTGACTTCAGAGTTGTAGTTAATGGCTTAACACTCCTGTGTTGTATATAAACAGGCCCTCATAGATGGTGAAATAGCATAATATGCATCTTGTGGTTTAACAATAGGCAAAGTTAATGGATTGACTTCTCAGTCAATTTATGCATTAGTGGTAGCAGGAATAGTTGAAAAGATAGTGATTCAACTTCTATATAAAATTGCAGTTGATGAATTACTGCTGCCTGTATGAATATTGGCAGCTTACAACCATTATTTTATGGTATCATTAAAGATAAAACTAAGGTTGTTGGTAAAGACGGTGTGTGAGTGTACACATACAGCCACACCCCCCCACACATGGGCTACGTCTACATTGGCCCCTTTTCCGGAAGGGGTATGCTAATTTTTCAGATCGTAATAGGGAAATCCGCAGGGGATTTAAATATCCCCCGCGGCATTTAAATAAAAATGTCCGCCGCTTTTTTCCGGCTTTTAGAAAAGCCGGAAAAGAGCATCTACACTGGCCCCGATCCAGCCCGATCCTCCGGAAAAAAGCCCTTTTCCGGAGGATCTCTTATTCCTACTTTGAATATTTGAATAAGTAGGAATAAGAGATCCTCTGGAAAAGGGCTTTTTTCCGGAGGATCGGGCCGGATCGGGGCCAGTGTAGACGCTCTTTTCCGGCTTTTCTAAAAGCCGGAAAAAAGCGGCGGACATTTTTATTTAAATGCCGCGGGGGATATTTAAATCCCCTGCGGATTTCCCTATTACAATCTGAAAAATTAGCATACCCCTTCCGGAAAAGGGGTCAATGTAGACGAGCCCATGGAGTAAAAGCTTTACCACTAGGCAAGGTGGGAAACTGGGGGAGCCAGTCCATCAAATATTCTAGTTAATTAAGAGTTTAGCCTGTCTAAGGGAACTTGGGGTGGGCCAAGGAGTTCAGAGCAGGTGTGGGGGTTTGGTCTCAGGGCAGGGGGTTGGGGCATGGGAGTAGTTTTGGCATGTTGAATGTGGGAAGCACTCACCTTGGGCATCTCCCCGCAAGGGGTGACGTGTCCTGGCTTCTCTTAACTGGAGGTGCAACTTTATTTGGGCAAAGCTCCCCTTGGCTGTAGGCAATGGGAGCCATGGAGCTAGTACCTGAGGCAGGACCAGTGCAGCACATGGAGGGCCCCCGTGACTGTTCCTCTATCTGGGGACATGTTGCTGCTTTCAATGAGCCATACACAGGCAGGTGGACAGCTTGTGCTCTCTATGTGAACCAGATTTTCAATAAAGATCAGAAAAGACTATTTATAGAGCTTTCTGGTTGGTAAAGGGCTAGATAAAATACTTTTTAAAAATAGGTAGTGATTGTACTGAATACATGGACAATCTATGCACATGCTTTTAAATGCAAATAAAAGGAAGGGGTTACTTCCTTGCATACTGCAGAAATATACACAAGTATTAAAAAAGATCAAATGAATAATGTATGCACTGCGGGGATGTGTTCCACTATTGTCAATTAACTTTTTTTAAGCACTTAAGAGTTCAGGTACTACTTCACCGTTTCCCCTGTCAAATCACTAGTCCTTTACTTAATGTGAATAATGGTATAGTTTGTTATTTTAAACAACAAAACAGCCTCAATGGCATTTTTTAAGAACTAGGTTAAAAATTCAGATCCTAATTAAAATCTGTCACATTTAGTGTGCAATGACACTTATCTGGTTTAATAATGCTTGTTTTTTCCATAAAAGAATGTTCAAAGTTTCTCAATGTCACTGAGGTTGAAGTACTAATTTTCAATTGTCTTACAATCACTATACATATTTCAGCTCATACACATTATCAAACAGAGTGGAAATGATCACTGCAACAGATTATTCACAAATTAGAAACAGCTTTATCAGGAACAGAAAAAGCTTTTTCTTTAACTTGTGGGTGCAAAGTTCTGCTCTCCCCTAAAGCATGAGTACAATCTGGCATTACTTTTATGATCCTCAGATTAATTCTGATTTTTAAACAGATACCATAATAGATGAGAAAATGTATACCATATGGAAGTTTGATCTTTAGCACACCAAAAATAAATGTATGGAAGATATAAGCTTAGGTTGTCCTTGCTCTGTCTTAGACCTTCTGTTTATTAATTTGGGAACAGGCTGGAGGATTTTGTGCAAAATGAATTGTAACAAACTATCCTGACCTTAGTTTGATCAGCAGCACTCAAGCCAGGGGGAACTGAATACCACATTTTGTCTACACATCCCTTTAGTTTGCTTCCCCCATAAAAGAAGGCACCTATCATTTTCCATAGCAAAGTATCTTTTCCTTTCAAATGAACTAATTTCCTGGTTTGGTTCTTTATCTCCTGCACAATTTCTCTATGGAGAGAAATTATTGAAATTAGTATGTTAATATTACATTCCCTGCCCTCATAGCCCTGCTTCATGTAGCTCTCTCTTGCACACTACAACTCACACAGTTTAAGGATCAAAGTCCATTTCAAAGGGATAGCTACCCCTAAGAACATCAAGTTAATTGCAGAACTTATCCCTCTTGTACTTTACTGTTAAAAATCAGGCCTAGAGCAGTATTCTACACAGGGAGGAAAAACCCACAGCACAGCCATGGCTGGCCCTAGTCTGCTGGCCTGAGTTCAAGAGGCTGATGGGTTGAAATTGCTAAGTAGACATATGTGCTAGCTAGGGATGTTAAATATTGATTAACTGAATAGTCGATTAACCATGAATTCTTATCCATTACTTGACTCGTCAATAGGCCCTGGGGATTGGGGCAAGCAGCTAGTGCACTCTGGGCCCCACTTATGGAGAGCTCCCTGTATCAGAGGCATAAGTGTGGGATACCAGGTCTGTGAGGGGAGCCACTTTAAAAAACAGCTCCCAGGACAGACCAGCTGCCTGTCATCTCACACTGCTGCCTCTGAGAGGTAGCAGCAACCCATCTGCAGGTGGGGGTCTGAGCTCCTGGACCTAGCGTGAGCTGGAACAGAGCCAGGCTGCCTGCCCACCTGGCTCCCAATACATTTTAAATGCAGAGCTGCAGTAGGATAGGTCCTGGACCCATCACAAGCTGGGACTAAGCCAGGCTAATGGTCAGTCTGCTAAAAAATGTGCTGTGGGTGGAGGGGGGAGAAGAGAAGAAATGGGAAGAGAATGTGTGTGTCTATATCATTAACTGATAATCTTTTGCTTATCAGTTAATTGACCACACTATTACATCCTAGTTCAGGCTGTAGCCTGACTTCTCAAACTCTACTCCTTCCTATGTTACCAGAACTCAGGCTCCAGCTTGAGTTAGTTGATGTAGACCAACTGTACCTAAAAGGCCCTCTCCTGCATCCTAATATGATATGGGGGGACCCCTATACTGATGGAGTTCCATACACATCAACAGAATTCTGAATGGCACCAGGGATCCATAATCACAGAAAGTAAGTACAGAATCAGAACCTAAGCCAATAAACCTGTTCTCTGGCGCTTATGTCACTGTGCTGCTGATCAACTTAAAATCTTAATTCTTTTTAGCAGTATTACACCACAGAATACTGATATTGCTATTGTATCATAATATAGCATCAGGCAACTAATGAAGCCTTATTTAAAAATTTCCAAGACCAAAGGACAGCAAAGAAAGTGTCAGAGGTTTG
The DNA here is from genome assembly GCF_052426305.1 of Pelodiscus sinensis. Lineage (NCBI taxonomy): Eukaryota > Metazoa > Chordata > Testudines > Trionychidae > Pelodiscus > Pelodiscus sinensis. The sequence goes on along the minus strand of NC_143056.1, from coordinate 112,048,443 downwards.
ACAACTATAATGGAATGAGAGTAGGTTCAAAGAATATTGTAAAAGGAGGTTGGGAATTCAATTTATTGTCATCCAATGCACCTGTTTATACTTTACCCCACAAAAAAAAAATACACATGCCCATAAAAATGTCATCCACGGCATCTGAAAGCAAGCACTATTTTTTTCAATCTAAAAGAAGGGCTTTTTTAAAATCATAATACAAAGATATGTGCTGTAAGCAGTCCTCCACTTTGCACTAACGAAAAGGCTTACTGTACTTTAAATACAAAGACTTATTAGACCTGAAGTTATGAGCCACTGGATTTAACAAACATCATTTTATAATTGCTTTTCACATCTTTCTTGCTTTCTGGATCATCAGCTTCACTGTCTTTTTCAGCAGATTGCACTTCTTCAGCAGATTCCTCTTGCTCTGACTCAGAGTCACTTTCAGAGTCCTCTGGACTTTCAGGTTCAGGAGAATCTCTGTTCACATCATCTTGTCCTTCAGCTTCCTCCAGCTAAAATAAAAGCAATCTCATTTTATATTCAAGTTCCATGATTCTGTTAGTCACTACATTGCTCCTTTTGTGTTAGTGGTTCAAGATGGTACATGGTATTAAATACGAGATACCAGATACAACCCATCTTAGTCTTTAATACAGAAAAGATTAGTTTCTCAGATACAGGAACAGCTGATTGTCAACCTCCTTAATGACATACGAATTACAGTGGTGAAAGGTTTTTAAGTTCTAGGATCTCTGACTTTAGTAATGTAGTAACTGGACCCTCTCCGTTTTGTTTGCTAACGTTTCAGCAGCAAAGCTAGTAAGATTTAAACAATAATGCTTAATGCCAGGAATGATTTTTAGCAGGAATTTGTGCGCACACAACAGTGAAGCTACTTTGCGGTTGACCATTAGCCCAACATCACTATTCAAGAAGAAATCAACAAAGAGAACTTGGAAACAATATCAAATGTGGTTGTGAATGCAAGGTTTTCACTACTTCATTACTTCTTCAGCTTTGGTGGGAGTTCAGTCATTCTTGATGCAAGAGAACTGCTGTTATACTGTACCCAACTTTCATGTTATTTAAAAAAACTTTAATTTTAACGTGAGACTCACAAGCAAGATTGCAATGTCTTGTAAATCTGACACTGGCAAATACAGAACTTAGTACCATAAAATAAATTTTCAATGCACAATCTGAAAAGGACAGGCCAATAAGGGTATAGCTTCTATTTACACACAAATGCTTTAGGGAAAACATGTATCTGTGTTTGGAATAATAAGACTTTGCTAGTGTGGCAGAAGTTCCTTAACTCAAATCTAGCAACCTCAGAATGCTTCCTATAACCATCAATATTAGCTCCCATCTAGAGTACACATTCACTGATAGTTCAACCTCATGCTCAAATACCTTGTTTTTAGGTTTCATTTTTTAAAAAAGTATGATAGTTCCATCTAGGAATGAATGAGGGGACAGATCAGTTGATTACTATTCTGTTCATTCTTTCTGAAGCACCTGGCATTAACCATTGTCAGAAGACAGAATACTGGGCTAGATGGACCTTTGATCTTACCCTATATGGCCATTCCTATGTTCTCAGCAAACTACCAATTTTATTTTGTTGCTTTCACTTTTCTCTCTCTCTTCCAGACAGTTGTGCCTAACTTCCCATCCCTTGAGACTGGCTCATGACTAGGAAGATAGAGACTCATCTGAAAACTTCATCTGTGTGTCTAGTAGTAGTAGTAGTAGTAATTTCCCACCCCTCCTCAGAGTAAGAATTACACAACATAATTATAACAGTAGCATGCAATAATAGCATCTCAGGCTGTGACTACCTTTTTGAGCTAAGGCAGTTTAATTTTGGTAATAAAGACCCCACCCCTTCCCAGGTGATCTCAGGAATGGGACTAGCAATTGGGAGGGCATTCATCCATCTGAATTAGTGATGAACAGATGCCCCAGCATATTTTCAGCACCTACTTAAGAGTAGTGTCTTGTTTCTGAAAGCTGTGAAAAGCCTTAACCAGTTGTAGTCATTAAGGAGTCCATAGCAAGTGAGAGTCCCCATAATTATTTTGGTTAGTGTTCTATTTAAGTTCCCCATGCAATCAAATAAATAAAATATTCTTCACTTCCTGTGCTAAATTGTTGGGTAGACATCTCTGAGGAGCTTAACATCTAGCTATGTACAGTGTATAACTTGTTTTCAGATGTTCACGAATTTTTACTGTTACCTCTGTGTACAAGCACAAGAAGCTTTTGCAGGTTTGTACTTAGTAAACTTAGAGGGGCATTCTGAGAGAGTAAGTTTGACATGCAAAAAAATGGGATGTTTAAGTAATTCATTCTCTCTGCCCAGTGGGACAAGCCTGTCTGTGACAATAAGAAAAAACTTAAACAATGAAAAGTCTAGTAGCACCTTAAAGACTAACAAAACATGTAGATGTTATCATGAGCTTTCGTGGGCAAAACCCACTTCTTCAGATGACTGGAGTATTAGAAGTCCAGATCAAGAATAAATAAGGGAAAAGGGGAGGTGGGGGAAAAAAAGGAAAGAGACAGTCAGTAGACAACCCCCTAACATCAAAAATTATTTCCAGTAACCACGCAACACACCTCCAATAATCATCCAGGAACCCACCCCTCCAATCAGCCCCAGTGCCAACTCTGCCCACACATCTACACAAGCGATTTCATCACTGGACCCAACTACATCAGGGGCTCATTTAACTGCACATCTACTAATGTGATCTATACCATCAAATGCCAGCAATACCCCTCTCCCATATACACTGGCCAAACTGGACTGACTCTACAGGAAAGAATTAATGGACATAAATTAGATATCCATAAAGGCAATACACAGAAACCTGCTGGAGAACACTTTAGTCTTTCTGGACACTCATTAATGGATCTCTCAAGTCACCGTGTTGTTTCAGGCCAATTCCACAAGCCAAATACACAGGGATGGATTGGAACTTAGCATAAGAATTAAACTGGTAAATGAAGTTAATGGAATGAGCAGAGACATCCACTGGCACCCACACTGCCTTCCACATCCTAATGACTCCAACCAAACAATGGAGGTGCCAATATCAGCCTCTTGTAACTACTTGAACAATTTACTCCCCCTCACCTCCCCACTTTTCCCCTTATTTATTCTTGGATCTGGACTTCTATTACTCCAGTCATCTGAAGAAGTGGGTTGCACCCATGATAGCTCATGATACCATCTACATGTATTGTTAGTCTTTAAGGTGCTACGAGACTTTTCGTTGTTTTTTAAGTTTTTCCAGTTACAGACTAACTTGGCTACCCCTCTGACAATAAGAGTAAGTAAACTACTACCTCACTGAAACCAAGTCCACAGTGTCGTCGATTTCTTCCAGACATTGTGCTGTCCATGCTTTGCTGGAACTGAGACTCTAGGTCTTCATTCATTTTCTTGTCTTCTTCCCCTGCAGGTCCAGTGTACTTGGTTATGGTTCAGTCAAATTAACAAAAGTATTTGATTACACAAAATCACCAGATCTTTAGGATTTAGCACTGTATTTAAACTTTTTTTTAAAAGTCTTCACAGAACTTACTAGATTGACTAGTTACTACATAGCAAATACATCATCACCCTTATAAAATTCTCTTTGCCTGCAGCAATTAATTGTTCAACAGGAAAGTAAAATACACTAATGTAATAAAGATGGACTGATAGATCAATACTGTACATGGACAGTACCATAAACAGGGTTTACTAGACTGTAACACTACCATGTAAAATCAGTCATGTGTCTATACTAAAATAAGCTAAGCATGTTAACTATCGGTTAATTTACTAGTCGAGTAGTCGATGGAATTTCCATCCACTAGTTGATAGGCACTTCAGCATTCCTCCTTTGAAATGTACAAGAGCCCCCACTGGGGGTCCACATGCAGAACTCCACATTCAGCCCAGGGCCAGCGGGAAGTCCCGCTGACTCCAGGCTGCATGCAGGCCAGCTCTGAAATGTACAAGAGTCCTCAGCGGGGGCTCTTGAGCATTTCAAAGCAGAAGCGCTCTGATGGAGCCCAGAGTCAGCAGGGGACTCCATACTGGGCTGCTGCTCTGAATGCCACGTGGAGCCCATGAGGCATTTCCCCAGAACCCGGGGTCAGCTGGGGATTCCCCAGCTGACCCCGGGCTCTGTGCAACACTGCTGCTTTGAAAAGCCAAGCCAAGGATCAGCAGCAAGGCACTACCCCTTTGAACACCACCTTGGCGTTTTAAAGGGGCAGCGCCTCATAGAAATGCCGAGGCGATATTCAAAGGGGCAGCGCCACACAGCTGAGCCAGGGATCAGCTGTGCAGCACTGTCGCTTTGAAGTACCCTCTCTTTCCCCCCCTTTTCTGCCTCTGATTTGCTTATCGGATAGTTGACTAGTCTTTAACATCCTTAAAATAAACCATTCATTTTTAATATACCCCCATCCTGCCCATATTGCAATTTTCCATGGCAAGATGAAAAAGTTTTATTGGAGCAGGAGCTTCAAGATATTCATTTCTGCAGCCAACAGTCTCTACATTAGCAAATCAAGGCAGTGCAACTAATGATTAAAATGAAGCAGTACACACATACATAGCAGTAAGTCAGGAAGTTCACTCCTGCTACATTTAAAACAAACTACCTGTGCTTGGGCCTCTTCATCTCTCACATTTGAATTCTCAACAGCATAACACAGAAGATGCTTTGCTTTCTATTCACCAGTCATGGGAAGCAATTTGAAAATTAGCTCTTTGTCTAGTAAATAGATGCCCTCCATTTATTTCAATAAGTTATTACCTCTAGTCTACCTAGGTATAGTCTACATTATGAAAATGCTTAGTTCACTGTGAGAGAAAAGCCAGGGACTCCTAACTCTACTCCCATCTGCCAGTGACCTCCTCATTTGTAAATGAGAGATAATTACTTATCCTTCCTGTGAGAATTAATATCTGTACTATGTACATTTTTATTCTTAAAAGAAGAAAGGATTGCCAACTGTGGGAAACAGGAGGAGAGGAGATAAAGAGGAAGATTTATACAGGGATAAATGTAGCTGGTTGCTCTGGTCTTTTAGCAAGGAACAGGGCTCTTGTCAAAACCTAACCAGAACCTCCTGCTAGTGATCAATATTAGTACTCAATTCTTTCAGATATAAATCCCAAAATGCTTTACAAAGGAGATAAGTATCATCAGTGCTTGCCCAAAGGTTACCCAAGAGGCCAATGACAGAAGCAGCAATGGAACTGTTTCTCCCATCCCGATCCAGTGCCTTATCCACTAGATCACATAGCCTAGATCAGCTAAGAAGTTGTTACTATTAAGACAAACTGGAGAAAAAAAATGCAGTAGTCTGGCAGCTCCTATTCTATACAGCAAAAAAAAAATTTAACAAAGTTCTTATTCTGCACTTTATCATAAGAAATCAAGTTTGAAATGGGACAAAATTGAAGATATCTTGGCTTTGATAGTTAATCTGACTATGGAAAAACAGACAGTCATTTACTGATTACGTCCAATACTATTCATCTCAAAGTTTGCTCAGTTTACAAGAAAACATCTTGCTAGGACTATCAGACCTATAAAATCAACAAGGACTCTGAGAAGTCAAGCCCAATTCTAATTTATGCACAACATCCTCCATCAAAGTTGGTAGCATAACTGGTGATGATGCATGAAACATAAAACAGTGTAGTCTACTAGGCTGCAGCTATACTCACTGTGCTGACCAGTAAAATTGTTTTGATTCTATATCAAAAAGAGACAGATACGTGAGCCCCCCATTTTGGAAAGCATTTCAGCAGGTGCTTAAAGTTAAGAATATGATGAAGTGTTTTGCTCAATCTGGGCAGCAGTAAGTAGACCTGTGAAGCAAAAGGCCTTTTTAGCCACTATACTGACTTTTAAAAGAGGATGAGATTATGCCAAGTCCCTGTTTTCTTTGGCTTTAGTTACAAAACTGAAACCCCCCACTGTAACCGTAGTGAAGGTATAAGGACTTAGCTCTGCCTCCCTGGATGAATGTTAATTTACAGGTTACTAATTTGTATCAGCTATTAAACTGACCTGTTCTGAAATGAGAAGTTGATCTGTGGTCTCCGATAACAAGGCGGCCAGTGTGTTCTTTCTAAAAGAAAATGCAATTTATTGTGAACTCTGACAGCTCTACCTACATACTAGAATTCTTTGATAGAAGAGCCCTACTGCTCACTAACAACAATCTTTTTTTTGGGGGGGGAGGGGGCGCGAAGGGTGGCACATTCATGAGCTTTTTCACCTGCCAATAACTATCTATTGACAATGCTAGCTTCATTTTTATCTTCCACTAATCACAGTGAAGGAAACCACAGGTACTCTACTCTCCCCACCAGCAAATCTGTTCCTTTTCAGCATCACTGCAAAAGGGATGATGACAACCCTTTCTGAAATTGCAACAGGATGAGGGAAAACAGACCACCTGAGACCAGAACTATAATGCACAATAAAGTATCAAGTTACAACCCAGGTTTTGCCAATTACAGAAATAACTCCACTTTTGATTCCCCTAGAAATGATTTTGCAACTCAATTCTCCCCTACACATCTTTATTTTCTACTTATTTCCCCCTCCCCTTTTCCTTCTCATTCCCATTCTGTCCTTAGTGAAGAGAGGACCACTTGGTGGACTTGAATTGCTACCTCCATAGGGCTGTATTTTCCAACAAAACATCCACATAGGATAAGGAAAGATATGGCCAGTGGGCCTCAACCCACAGCCCGGAATGAGAGAGCCAACACAATTTCTGTTTCATTAGGAGCCTCTGTAGGAACACAATTTGCAGTTAAAGTCCCTAAGTTAATCTAGGCTCATGCTACTATCCCCAATAGTACTAAGTTGCTCTGCCCCTAACAGAATATAATGATTCTCTCTAAGCTAGAGAAATAAACCAATTAATTTTCTCTAATATAACAGCAGGCGAATTTAAAATTGCATGACTAAGTTGTATTTTAGGCACATGAAAACATTCGGGCTCCAATATTGGTTTCATGCTATTATATATTACTGAGCACCTTCTACATTAATCACATGAAAAAGAAGACATACAGAATGCAGTGTCCACTCACATAAGTGGATGTAGATATTTTCCTTTAAGTATGCTTTGTCCTATAAGTACTTAAATTGCAAGCCATCTGATTGTGTCTGCTACTGAGTCTGGTTGCTGTTATATTTAGCCTTTGCATCTCATTTATCTGAAGCAACTTTCACTTATCTGGAGCCAACTTTTTTTGGAGGGGGGAGGGAGAGGGGAGAGATGCTGAGTAAAACATTAAGCTGTTGGTTATTCTCATACAAGTGGGCTAGAAAGTGTTCATGACTATTTTACAGTCTGATCTAAAAATAAAAGAATCTGGAAAAGCCTCAATAAGTCAGTTTTCAGAGGTAAAGCTGAAGCTCTCTTATTACCATGCAGTGCTATCTAGTCTAATTGTTGAGTAACAAGGCAGTATTCTGATACTATATAAGGTCTGTAAAAAGTAGTAGTAAGTCGTTGGTGCCCTTGAAATGGTATTATTATAACTACAGGTTGAACCTCTCTAGTTTAGCAACATTCGTGATCTGGCATGATTTTAGTTAGCAGAATGTCCACTACCACTTGGTATGGCCAAGTTTCCCACAGTCCCATAAAGTTTGTGTACAGCCACCAGTCCTGTCTCAGTGTTCTGTGCTGGTTTTAGCTCTAATTTACCCCTAAACGTCTTCTAAAAGCCCAATAAGCAATGGAAGTCTGGATAATGCTGCAAGTCAATATTGACCTCCCTTCTCTAGGGTGCCGGACTACAGAAGTTCAACCTGTACAGCTGTTAAACTCAGAAATCCTGCCAGAAATGAAGTTACATAAAAAGGATGCACAGATGAACGTAAGTATAATGTTTTCAATAAAACATCGACATTCAAGCAGGCAGTACCTTATCAATAACACTTCACGCTGAAAGTGATTGCATAGTGTTCTTTGTTTCAAAACTGATCTGTAAAATGTTTTGTTATTTTAAAGAACTCTTCCCTAATATCAACCACCCTTTATCTACACAAAATGCTTAGATTTAAATTAACAAAATCTCACCTTTCCTGCTCCCATAAGTCTCAAGAACTTTTGCTTTCTTTCTTCATTACCTAAGTCTACTGCTTCCCAGCTGCTAGACCCCTGCTGGAAGACAAAAGGCAAAAACAATAAAAAAATAACAATTTAAAAATGCAAATAGACCAGCTTATATTCAATAAAGTATTCCAAGTTATACATAATTTTAACAATGTTCTGAGGTAGTAAGGAGCAACATGTACTGTCATGCAGTTTCAATACATGACCTGCACATGACCACAGCCTAATTCACTTTTATTAAAATGTCAACACTGAGAAGTGTTTTATAGATACAGAAGCTTCAAGGAGTAGCCAACTTAGTCTGTAAAGTGCTACCAGACTGTTTTTTTCTTCAGTTTACCAGTACAGACTAACAAAACATGTAGATGGTATCATGAGCTTCTGTGGGCACAGCCCACTTCTTCAGATGACCCTGGGTCGTAAGGGTCATCTGAAGAAGTGAGAAGTGGGCTGTGCCCACAGAAGCTCATGATCCCATCTACATGTTTTGTTAGTCTGTAAAGTGCTACCAGACTATGTGTTGTTTTTTCAGTTTCTAGTTTTAATAAACAGGTCTAGGGAAGAGGGACTGGAAAGCACTTTTAAAAAACCTGACAGAAGGAGATACGGCCTCAAAGGTGGTCAACAGATCTTAGGGAAACATCGTACCACATCACCAACAAGCCCCTGAATGAAAGGTAACAAATGATCAATGCAAGAACGGGGTCTGACTTCTGCGGCCATTTGCAGAAGGCGAACGCAGCCGCCTGCCAGGGTACAGCCGCGCCGCGCTTACACCGGGGGGCCGCGCCGCAGCTCCGCTCCAGCGAGTGAAAAGCAGCCGAACCCTTCACCGACAGGCCGCCCCCGCCCCCAATAGCCTCAAATCTCGGCCAGGAGCAGAGACCGCGGGCCTGGGCACACGCCGGGCAGAACAGGTGCGGGACGGCACCAAGCCCGGCCAGGCCTAGCGGGATCTGCCAGCACCGGCCCCTGAGGCGGCGCGCCCCTGCCCCAGCCTCTGCCCCGCTTCCTGCGCGCGGCCCCGGGCGAAGCCTCGGGCCCCTCCCCGCCCCCAGGCGGCGTCAGAGCCGCGAGCAGGGGCCAGAGCCCGGGCACTTCCACCGGCCCATAGAGAGCCGCCCGTGGGGGATGGGGGAGGGGCTCGTGTCCCCCACGCGCCGCTTACATCAGGGGAGGCCGCTCGCTTCATGCCGCGGCGCGGCTGCGTCTCCCTGGCCGAGCTCATCTTCCCTCAGGCCGCGGCCCTCACGTCTCCCTTCCAGGCCTGGCGGCAACGCAGGCAAGTTCCCGGCTGGCGCCGGGCATGCTGGGAATTGTAGTTCCTCGCGGGCCACGCACGGGGGAGGAAGGCAAAGACTTCACGTCCCAGAATCCCCTGCGGAGGGGGCGGGGGAGCCGGAGCGAAATCTGCCCCTGATTGGCGCAAAGCCTCCGGGGTTTCGCCGGCGGTGGCGGTAGGGCCGCGCTAGGCTGGGGCCGTGAGGTTCTGAGTTCGAGTCCGAGTCCCCGACTAGGCAGTAAAAGCACCTCGTAGTTTCTTCTTTGCCGAACTTCTCGCCCCGCCGTTCAGACGGGTAAATACGCACTCGTGGGTAGGCGGGTACGCGCTGCCCGCCCGCTCCTTGCAGCAGACCCGTGATCGGACCCTAACTCTGAGTCTGGGTGTGATGGGGGAGCACAGCGCCCTGCTCGGGGCAGCTGCACATAGACTCATAGACTTTAAGGTCAGAAGGGACCATTATGATCATCTAGTCTGACCCCCTGCACAGTGCAGGCCACAGAATCTTGCCCACCCCTCTTAGAATAATCCTCTCACCTATGTCTCAGATATTGAAGCCTTCCAATACTTTGAAGGCCCCAACATGCAGAGAGTCCTTCAGCTGTGATCTGTGCCCAATGCTACAGAGGAAGGCGAAAAACCTCCAGGGCCTCTGCCAATCTACCCTGGAGGAAAATTCCTTCCTGACCCCAAATATGGCGATCAGCTAAACCCTGAGCATGTGGGCAAGACTCACCAGCCAGACACCCAGAAAGTTCCCTATAGCAACTCCTATCATCCCTCCATTGACCTATTTCCAACTGGAAATGAATGGTCAATTAGTTACCAAGATCATGTTATTTCATCCAACCATCCCCTTATCATAGAATCAGAACTGGAAGAGACCTCAGAAGGTCGTCAAGTCCAGCCCTCCGCTCTAGGCAGGACCAATCCCATCTAAATCAACCCGGCCAGGGCTTTGTCAAGCCGAGACTTAAACACCTCTAGGGATGGAGACTCCACTACTTCCCTAGGTAACCCATTCCAATGCTTCACTACCCTCCTAGTAAAATAGTTTTTCCTAATATCCAATCTGGACCTCTCCCACCACAACTTGAGACCATTGCTCCTTGTTCTGCCATCTGTCACTACTGAGAACAGCCTCTCTCCATCCTCTTTGGAACCTCCCTTCAGGAAGTTGAAGGCTGCTATCAAGTCCCCCCTCACTCTTCGCTTCTGCAGACTAAACAGACCCAAGTCCCTCAGCCTCTCCTCGTAGGTCATATGCTCCAGACCCCTAATCATTTTGGTTGCCCTCCGCTGGACCCTCTCCAATGCGTCCGCATCCTTTTTGTAGTGGGGGGCCCAGAACTGGACACAGTACTCCAGATGTGGCCTCACCAAAGGGGGATAATGACATCTCTGGATCTGCTGGCAATGCTCCTCTTAATGCATCCTAATATGCCATTAGCCTTCTTGGCTACAAGGGCACACTGTTGACTCATATCTAGCTTCTCATCCACTGTAACCCCCAGGTCCTTTTCTGCAGAACTACTACTTAACTGGTTGGTCCCCAGCCTGTAACTATGCTTGGGATTCTTCCGTCCCAAGTGCAGGACTCTACACTTGTCTTTGTTGAATCTCATGAGATTTCTAGTGGCCCAATCCTCCAATTTGTCTAAATCACTCTGGACCCTATCTCTGCCCTTAAGCGTATCTACCTCTCCCCCTAGCTTAGTGTCATCTGCAAACTTGCTGAGGGTGCAATCTATCCCCTCATCCAGGTCATTAATAAAGATATTGAACAAAACCGGTCCTAGAACAGAACCTTGGGGCACTCCACTAGAAACCGACCGCCATCCTGACATCGAACCGTTGATCACTACCCGCTGGGCCCGGCCTTCTAGCCATCTTTCTATCCATCTTACCGTCCATTTATCCAATCCGCATTCCCTTAACTTGCTGGCAAGAATATCGTGGGAGACCGTATCAAAAGCCTTGCTAAAGTCAAGGTACACAACATCCACTGACTTTCCCATGTCCACTGAGCCAGTTACCTCATCATAGAAGCCAATCAGATTGGTCAAGCACGACTTGCCCTTTGTGAATCCATGCTGACTATTCCTGATCACTTTCCTCTCATTCAAGTGTCTCAAAATGGATTCCTTTAGGATCCCTTCCATGATTTTTCCAGGAACCGAGGTAAGACTGACCGGCCTATAGTTCCCTGGATCGTCCTTCTTCCCTTTTTTGAAGATGGGCACTACATTTGCCCTTTTCCAATCATCCGGGATTTCCCCCGATCTCCACGACTTTTCAAAGATAATGGCCAAAGGCTCCTCAATGACATTTGCCAACTCCTTCAGTACCCTTGGGTGCATTAAGTCTGGACCCATGGATTTGTGTACGTTTAGTTTTTCTAAATAGTTCCTAACCTGTTCTTTACCCACCAAGGGCTGTCCATCTTCTTCCCATCTTGCGTCGCTTAGCACAGAAGTCCAGGAGCCGACCTTGTCCGTGAATACAGAGGCAAAGAAAGCATTGAGTACTTCAGCTTTCCCTACATCCTCTGTCACTAGGTTACCTCCTTCATCCATTAGGGACTGCACACCCTCTCTGATCACCTTCTTTTTGTTGACATGCCTGTAGAAACCTTTCTTGTTATCCTTCACATCCTTAGCCAGTCGCAACTCCATTTGCGCTTTCGCCTTCCTGATAACCCCCCGGCATTCTCGAACTATACATTTAAGCTCCTCCCTAGTCATTTGTCCAAGTTTCCACTTTCTGTAAGCTTCCTTTTTGTGCTTAAGTACACCAAGGATTTCCCCTGTAAGCCAATCCGGTCTCCTACCAGGTTTGCCTCTCTTGCTACGTGTCGGGATGGTTTCTTTCTGTGCCTTCAATAAGGCTTCTTTAAAATACTGCCAGCTGTCCTGGACTCCTTTCCCCTTCATGTTAACATCCCAGGGGATTCTTTCCATCAGATCTCTGAGGGAGTCAAAATCTGCTTTTTTGAAGTCCAAGGTGTGTATTTTACTACTCTCTTTCCTTCCTTTGGTCAGGATCCTGAAATCTACCATCTCATGATCACTGCTTCCCAGGTTGTCACCCACCTCTACGTCCCCTATTAGTTCCTCCCTGTTTGTGAGGAGAAGGTCAAGCTGTGCATGGCCCCTGGTCGGATCCTTCAGCACTTGTACCAAGAAGTTATCCCCAACATTCTCCAAAAACTTCCTGGATTGCCTGTGTACTGCTGTATTGGTTTCCCAACAGATGTCAGGGTGATTAAAGTCCCCCATGAGAACCAGGGCCTGCGATCTGGAAGCTTCGCTCAGTTGTTCGAAGAAAGCCTCATCTACCTCATCCACCTGGTTCGGTGGCCTGTAGCAGACACCAACCACAACATCACTGCTGTTTGCTCCTTTAAACCTGACCCATAGACTTTCAACAAGTTTTTCTCCCTCTTTATACTGGAGTTCAGAGCAATCATAGTGCTCTCTTACATATAGTGCAACTCCTCCTCCTTTTCTCCCCTGCCTATTCTTCCTGAACAATCTATACCCTTCCATGACAGCGCTCCAGTCATGCGAGTCATCCCACCAAGTCTCTGTTATCCCAATTAAATCATATTTCTTGGCCTGGGCCAGGGCCTCCAGCTCTTCCTGCTTGTTGCCCAGGCTTCTCGCATTAGTGTACAAACACTTCAGGTAACCAGTTGATTGCACTATCTTCTCCATTCGAAACTGGGGTCCTCCTTTCTCGCTCCTTGCTCTATGCATTTCTTCCCGGTATCTGACTTTCCCACTCCCCTCAGGGTTTTGGTCACCGTCCCCCGACGAACCTAGTTTAAAGCCCTCCTCACTAGGTTCGCAAGCCTGCCCGCGAAGATGCTCCTTCCTCTCTTGGTTAGGTGGATCCCATCTCTTCCTAACAATCCTTCCGCCTGGAACAGAGTCCCATGGTCGAAGAAACCAAAGCCCTCTCTGCGACACCACCTGCGCAACCACGCATTTACGTCCTCAATTCGACGATCCCTGCCCAGTCCTTTCCCTTCAACAGGGAGGATGGACGAGAACACCACTTGCGCTCCAAAGTCTTGGATCCTTCTTCCCAGTGCTACATAATCCGCAGCAACCCGCTCAAGGTCATTCTTGGCCGTATCATTCGTTCCTACATGGAGAAGCAGGAAGGGGTAGCGATCCGAAGGTTTGATCAGCTTGCTAAGCCTCTCAGTGACATCCCGAATGCGAGCTCCCGGTAAGCAGCACACCTCTCGAGATTCCAGGTCCGGACGGCAGAGGGATGGCTCAGTCCCTCTTAGGAGGGAGTCCCCGACCACCACCACCCGTCGTTTCCTTTTGGGGGTGGTGGCCGTGGAACCCCCATCCCTAGGACTACGCATCCCATGCCTTTCAGTAGATGGTGCTCCCTTCTGGTTTCTACCTTGTGAGGTCCCTTCCAGAGCATTCAGCACTGCAGAGCCTGTGGAGAGAGCTTGAAAGCGATTGCTTACCTCTATAGCATCGGGGGAATCCCGTGCTGGCCTTTTTCCCCTTCTAGAAGTTACATGCTGCCAGTTCTCCTCTTGGTCGCGTACTGCCCTCACTGGCTCCTCTGCCTGCCGTGCTTGAAGGATCAATTGCTGCCTTCTATCGAGGAAGTCTTCATCCTCTCTGATCAAGCGTAAGGTCGACACTTGGGCCTCCAGTCCTCTAATTTTTTCTTCCAAAATCTCGACCAGCTTGCACTTGGTGCAGATGAAATCCGTTCTTTCTTCCGGGAGGAAGACAAACATGGCAACGTCGCACTTGCCCAGCCCGGCACAGACAGTCGCTGTCTCCCTGGGGTGGCTTTTCCCTTGGAAGCAAACAGCTTTGTCACAGCCTGAGCACAGACACACAGAGCTGGGGTGGGAGATTGGCGGGATTTCCTTGCAGAGCAGGGGGCAGCAGATGCGCCTGTTTTCTAATCTAGAGGGTGCGGTTCAGTCTTCGAGCTTGCTGGTGGCTGTCACTTGATGTGCAGAAATACCCCTGAGCTCTGCCTGCCCCTCAACCCTCTAGCCTGCTTAGTCAGGCCCTCGGGCATCCTCCAGCCCTGCCACAGAGATGGGGTTATAGCCCTCAGCAGTATGCAGATGCTGTTGTTTAGACTACGGGGTTTTTTTTAGAAAAAAGTGGCCTTTTTCCCGAAAAAACTTCCCCTGTGTCTAGACTGCTGCTGTGTTCTTTAGAAATTAAATCGAAAGAACGCAGCAGCTTTTCCGACCGCAGTAAACCTTATTTTACGAGGAAGAATGCCTTTTTTCGAAAGTGCTGATTGTAGTCTAGATGCTCTTTTTCTAAAGAAGCTTTTTCAAAAGTATCTTTCGAAAAAGCCTCTTTCGAAAGAGGCTTGCAGACTAGACGTAGCCTAAGAAACTGGTTAATATCTCATCCTCTGTTATTCTGATAAACTTCTTTCACAGATTGGAAAGCGTCCCAGTCTGGGCATGATACTTCCCCTCTACACACTGCATTCCTCTTTCAAGAGACAGGACTATGTAGCACTTTAAAAACTAACAAGATAGTTTATTAGATGATGAGCTTTCATGGGCCAGACCCACGAAAGCTCATCATCTAATAAACTATCTTGTTAGTCTTTAAAGTGCTACATAGTCCTGTATTTTGTTTCAGCTACACCAGACTAACACGGATACATTTCTAACACTCTTTCAAGAGAGGAATGCAAATGCAGGCAAACAAAATTACAAATGAAGCACGGATTTGAATTTTCCTCGCTTCATTTGCATAATCACGTCTGGCCACTATTTCGAAATACCCTATTTTGAAATAAAGAACACTGTGTAGATGTGGTTATTTCGAGAAAAAAACCTTTTTTTGAAATAACTCTTAAACCTCATTTTGGGCTCATCTAGGGTACGTCTAGACTACAAACGTCTAGACACTCTCTTTCGAAAAAGCACAGTTTGCATTCAATAGTGCCTTTTTTTGAAAGAGATCTTTCAAAAAAAGGGTGTTATTCCTCATAAAATGTGGTTTACCATGATCGAAAAAACTGCTGCATTCTTTTGATTTACTTTTGAAAGAACATGGCTGCAGTCTAGATGCAGGTGAAGGTTTTTTGAAAAAAGGCTACTTTTTTCAAAAAAACTCTGTAGTCTAGACACACTCCTTCGACTGTTCCCTGTATCTAGATATGCCCTTTATAAGGAGTAAGTGTTATTTCAAAAGAAGGGTTTTTTCTCGAAATAACCATGTCTACACAGCGTTTTTTATTTCTAAATAGGGTATTTTGAAATAGCTGCCGGATGTGATAATGCAAATGAAGTGTGGGAAATTCAAATCCATGCTTCATTTGCAATTTTGTTTGTCTGCATTTGCATTCCTTTCTCGAAAGAGGAATGCAGTGTAGACATACCCTCTTATATGTTTCCAGCAGTCATCTCGGGTGATAAGACATCTGGCAGCTGCCTCTATTGTTTGACTTCCGATTTTTATGTAGATTTTGCCAAAGGCAGAAGTCCTTGTGTGCAGTTTAATTTTTTCCTCATTTTCTAGTAGAAAAATACAGAATCCAAGATGGGTCTCAGCATAAGGTGACTGACACATATGCTATTGTGGGGACTCTAAGCCTCTCCTATAGACAGGTCTGTAGGAAAAACAAGCCCATTTACAG
Source organism: Pelodiscus sinensis (assembly GCF_052426305.1). Lineage (NCBI taxonomy): Eukaryota > Metazoa > Chordata > Testudines > Trionychidae > Pelodiscus > Pelodiscus sinensis. The sequence continues at coordinate 112,032,356 of NC_143056.1, read as the reverse complement.
ATCATTGACCTTATCAATGAGCCATCAAGTTTCTGAAATACCCTTAATGGCCCTCACTTAGCACGTCTATATTAGTATATACAGGTCTGTACTTCATATTTCTAACTTCAAATACAGGAATACAACATGCAAACAAATAGAATGGACACATTCAGCACATTATAACTTTTCAAATGATACCTTACAAGAAGTATTTTGCATAAAAAGTATTTCAAATATGCATATTCAGAAGCATACAGTATTTCCATAACACATATGGATAGCCTCATGACAGAGGCACTGCCCTGATACATTTTAATGAAACTGAAATTTTGTCTCAGACTCAGAGCTAGATAAGTTCCTCACCTCTTACATTAATGCTAGCAGTAATCCTCCTTCTCTGTGATTTTTTTTCATACTACTAGAAAATTTTACCCATTACACTAAAAGGAAGATGTATAACAGATTAAATTAAACTGATGCAAATGAATGTGTTTACACTTTTATTTATCTATTTAAAACATGTTTAGCTTAGTTTCATTTGATTACTTACGTAATCTGTTTTTACTAAACCAAAATAAGCAACTTTTAAAGTGAAAGCTCGCACAGAGTTTGCTTTGGTTTAACTACATTTGTGTAAAAAGAGATTAAAATTAAACAAGGAAAATCTCTTGGTGGAGACAAAGAATCAAATTTTCAAAAATGCCTAAGTGACTGAGAAGCCTAAACCCCATTTTCTGAAGTGACCTTAAACGTTTTTAGACGCCTACGTCCTATGGACAATCACTTTTGGAAATGGGATTTAAGCTTCTCAGTCACCTATGTAAAATTTTTAAAATTGCCTAAACCTGTGCTTCAGATTTTACATCCTCCCTCTCCCCACTCCCAACTCCTTTCTGGAATGTACAGAAAGCAGAAGGTTCAGAAGAGCTAGTGTTTTGTAGAAAATTGGATAGAACAGTATCCAGGTTAGGTAGGTAGACATAGGCTATGTCTACTCTGCAGGGAAAAGTCGGAAAAAGATACTCAAATTGCAAACTGCAATTTGCGTATCCTTTTCTACTTTTCTTCTGAAAGAGGCTTTTCTGACATTTGGCCCATCTACACGGGGCTACATGTCAGAAAAAAAACCCTCTTTCAGAACATCTCTTCTTCCTCATAGAAGAGGTTTATAGGGATGCCAAAAAAATGCATCTGTGTTTCTGAAATGTTTTGGGGAAAAGCAGACGCATTCCTTGAATGCAGCAGAGCTTTTCCGTGATACTCTACAGTGTATACATAGCCTTAGATAGAGACATAAGGTCAGAGTTAAATTCATTTGTAGAAACCTAATTCAGAATTTCATGACTTTCAAATGTTTGCTTCTTGTTTTATAATGCAATGTTAGGATGATGTTCTTTTGAATTAATTTCCAGTCTTAACAGAGTCTTTTTATTTTGTCTGGGTGTGTAAAATGTTCCCTTTTGTAGGGGTCCCTAACTCTAGTCATATTTTAATCTACCTTTTTATAATCCCACAGTAGAATAGTGGTACAGTAATAATGAAATCACATTGGCTTTAACATTCTAAAAGTTGTGCAGAGTTATACCTACACCTTGACTCCAGTACAGCCTCTCTCTGAGTTACGAACGAGTTACGGACCAAACACTTGGCCGTAACTCGAGCTGTTCATAACTCGTACCCCATTGAGTCATATGTGACCACACTGTTTGTAAGCACGGGTTGCGTTCGTAACTTGGGGACTGCCTTTACGACCGCTCCATGGGAGCTTTGGTCGTAAGTGCGAACGGTCGTAACTCGACTGTTTGCAACTCGGGGAGTGGCTGTAAATGTTAATTGGAGTTCCAGTGCCTTGAAAATGTAGTGGAATTTGATTATCACTACATTTATAACTGTCAGTTTATGTGTTGGTTAACCTAAGGACTTGTTTCCTTATAAAAGGACTTCTTACCAAAAAGATCATGTTGTTTCTCATGATTCCAACAGACACATAACTGTGAGCATTTATCTCCACAATAGTATCATTAAGGTTGGAATTGCAAAAGTTTTTAAAGAAAAACAAAGAAATGGAAATACTGTTATATCTTAAAATTAATCCAAACTGCAGATGAGCTTTCTTTCAAATTGTGGGTTGCTGTAATAGGCAGTGCTTTTTAAAATAAAATAGTAAAATATTAAGATCCATGTGTCTTATTGTAGTGTTTGTTACATAAGAACAATAATGTCCTGGTAGTATTTTAATAGTGAACTCTCACAAATGACCTGCAATAAACCCAGTCTAAAGTATGTGTACTTACAGGATGGGTCTTTCTAATTTAAAGAGACACAACTCAGCAGGACTAAACTGTATTCATTCAAGACTTCTCGAGTAACATAAGCAGGGCTGGCTTTAACAAGCGCGGGGCCTGATTCTGGGGGCGGGGCTGCGCATGTGCCACACGCCTGGGGCAGCACTACGCATGCACCGCGTGCCTGGGGGGAGGCATTGTGCATGTGTCGTGCCCCGGGGGCCTGTGCATGCGCTGCATGCCCGGGGGAGGCGGGGGAGGCACTGCGCATGCGTTGTGCACCCAGGAGCGGGGCCCACTTAGGTGCGGGGCCCCATTCCATGGAATCAGCTGAATCGTCCTAAAGCCGGCCCTGAACATAAGAATTGGTTGGTTGATCCTTTAACAAAAATATGGACTTTTTCATTAAAATCAGGAGTGAAGGATGGCAAATATTGTACCTCTCTTTGTAAGGGTATTATAAGTAATCCTGATATAGACTTTTACCAGTGAATGTTACATCAGCACCAGGAAAGCTGGTAAATTACAAACAGAATTATGCTAGGTACATATGACAGGGACAAAAGACCATGTCTATGTAAAGGAAAATTATGCTTCTCGAATCTGTTAGTATTCTTTGAGTGGATAAACAAAATAGAGATTTAAAAGGTCTGAATGACATTTATATGGGCTTTCCAAAAAGTTTTTCCCAACGTACCTTATAAGATAAGCCTGGGCTCACTGGTTAACGTTCACGGTTACATACAGGCCCTCCCCTTCTCCTTCTGAAGTGGGGGGCAGGCGACTCCCTGGCAGACATTACATGCCAGGAGCCAGCTTAAAAGCTGATTCCCAGTGCACACATGTGTAAAGTTGTAACCGCTTGTTGGGGTCACTGGGCATGATCCTAGGTAACTCGGGGGAGTGGAAGATCACAAGAATCGATGAAGCGCCCCCGCTCTAAGCCCAAGCACCCTAAAAGCATCCCCCCTTCCACCCCCTTCTCCCCCCAAGGCATAATTTTCTCTAGCTCGCTAACAGCTGGGAACAGCAAGACCTTGAGGTTGCCTAGTTACTATCAGTGGTATAGAAGAAGAATTCAGAGGTGTCTCTGTAGAGGGAAGGAGGAGGAGGGGGGCTGGCAGCATGTCCCAGTGTGGGAAACTTGCTACAGTTCACTATTTTCCTGCAAGTAAACAACCTGGGTATATAAGGAGGGAAAACTGCTTACGTTGGTGTGCTTGATCTGAGATGTCTAGTTTCCTGGCACCTATTTGAGCGTTCAAATAAACTTTTTTTGCTTCTCCACACCGGTGTGTTTATTGGAGCGTGCACACTGGGCAACGAACCCAGCTGTTGCTCCCTCGGACTCCCTGTGTCGGCAACACGCTTAAATTTTTAGCAGTTACATGTTTACCAGAATAAATGCATTTTAACATCCCTAATCTTCATAGAGTGTATCTCCCTTCAGTGCAAAGAGCATGCCTTTTCTTAGAAAGGGTGAAGCTCATTGTGAGAATTACTGGAAATAAAATACACATAATAATGACCTCCGTGAGGATTGTCTGTCTCTGACAAGTTTCAGGTTTCAGACCTCAACAATATTCGTTATAGCTCTGGCCTCTGCCTTGAAAGAAGCATGGATACTTTATTTTAGCCGAATTGAAAAATGTCTAGATAGATTGATCCCAAACTTTGGGCAGAGAAAAGCATAGAACATTCTAAAGGTGAATGTTTCAGAAAAATGTAAGTATGTGAAAGCTAAAATGAAATCTTTTCTTCAATGAAATCTTTTCTTCAAAGAATCTTGTGTAGTATCTACAGCTTTTTAGTGGTTGATCTGTAGAGAAATGGGATTGTTGTAGTGGAATGGGATTGGGAATATAGTCCTAACAGCCTCACTGACTAGGGCTGTGTCTACACTACAAAGAAAAGTCAGAAAAAGATACGTAAATTGCAAAGCACAATTTGCATATCTTTTTCTGCTTTTCTTCCAAAAGAGGCTATTCCAACATTTGGCCCGTCTACATAGGGCCAAATGTCGGGAAAAAAACCCTCTTTCAGAACAGCCCTTCTTCCTCATAGAATGAAGTTTAGAGGGATGCCGAAAAACCCACGTCTGCTTTTCTGAATATTTTTTCCGGAAAAGCAGATGCGTTTCTTGGACCCGGCAGAGCTTTTCCGGGATACTCATACCTTGGATGAGTTACTTCACCTTTCTGCTGAGGATTTATTGCATAGCACTGCGCAGCTGAAAGCACTATAGAAGTGTTAAGCACTAACTGAAGTGTAACTGGACTGTCTCAGTTGTTAATATGCTAACAGATTTTCCCATAAAATTCAAAGCATTTAGGAGCAATGTAAGCAGTTCAGGACTTTTAATTGTAACTAATACAATTTTGATCCTCAAAATAGCTAACCCTCCAGGACAAGGGAATGTTAGTGGAACCCTTATATGAGAAAGCTTAGCAGTATAATTGGTCAACATTTTTAATTTGAAACATATTTTCAGATTAAAACAGCTTTTTTAAAGAAATTTTTATCAAGAAATCTGTTTCTTTTGAAAATGTTCTGGTTTTTGAAAAAACAAAAGCGTCGAACTGTCAGATTTTTGTCTGAATTTTTTTTCTTTCTGACCAGCTCAAGTCAGTAGTGATCACATCAGACAACCGATAGATATTACCACAAAGGACAGTAGAAAATATGCAATGTGTGAGTAGAAATGAGGGGAAGATGATTTTTAATTGAAATCTAACTTGTACAGGATATCTGTTAAGAGTGTCACGCTATATATTTTAGTATCATGGTGTCAACCAAAAATTCACGTCTTTTTCTTGGAGAGGTACAGACAGTAACAGCAGTCAAAAAGAGACCTATAAAGGGAAAGAGCTGAGAACAGAGCATCAGTTGAGGAAGGCAGTCATAGCTGTTAACATTTAAAAAGCCCTTTCAAGGACTAAGGAAATAAAAGGTAGAAATGCCCTCCTCTTGAAATGGCTTTTATACTTCTGAGCATGTTATAAAAGCTTTTCTTAGCTTCCCCTCTAAAAACAAAATAGTTTTTATCGTAAACAAGACAGGAAGCACATCAGTATAAAGAGTGGTGCCTTCACTTACCTTTATTTCTGGGCTAGCAGAACATCTTTTTATTTACCGTGCAAAGGAAAGAGGAATTGTTGCCCTCGCTTAAAGCCTGAAGGAAACAAAGTCCTGACAAGTGGTTATATGCTTGAACCTAGTAAGTTGATGCCTTCATGTTAGACTTTGCCTTTATTATTAAAAACACGATAGCTAACTCTGGACAGCTCTCTCAATGTAAAATCCTAATAAAGACAAGGCACAAGTAGTTTTTACCTCCAGGTAGCTTGAGAAGGTCAGCCTTATGCCTCCTACTTGAGATTTACATCAGCTAACTACCTGGAGGTAAAAACTACAGAGCTTAGCTTCCACTGGGATTTTACATTAAGTTGGACTGAGTGGGACTGTCCATGAGCTACAAATCTTTTGCCTCTGTTGTAATATTGTACTTTTAGTAAAAAAAAACCACCCTTCTTTTTTGCAGTGAAGACATGGCCCTGTTGTACTACTTCTTGCTTCTATTTCCTCTGTCCTGATGTGCAGTCAAGAACACCAATAAACTTCTGCCAATTTAAGTTTTTTTAGTGTGACTCTAAGCAATGATATAGAAGCATCAATATTATCAACATATATTGTATTTGTGTAGAGAAAAAACCTTAGTAGATCTTCTGTTTCATTAGCTTGTAATCAAATTAAGGAAATCCATGTGATGTGAGGAACAAAATACATATATAAGCAAGGCCAGGATCTTCAGTGCCCCCCCAGCTTCTCTATATGGCCCTGCCTGGACCCCACCCCCAGCCTGTGAACCTGTCTGGAGCACTGGTCCCTTCTCACCAGCATCCTCACGTGAACCTGCCTGAAGTCCCCAGCAGACCTGTGTGACCTGCTCTGTCGCCTAACCTGGCTCCAAGGAGGCTGCAGTGACTTTTCACTTGAAGAAAAAATACACCTAATACCAGGCGAGCCGACAGACTCGACAAGCCCCTGGGCAAGTGAGGTGGGCCCCAGCTCCACACTCCCAGAAGTGCAAGGGCCCAGGCAGCTGGCCCTCAGTGCTGTCCGGATGGCTCCCCCCCTTCCCTAGCATCATCCAGAGCATGCTTCCTGGGGCTCTGCAGCGTGCTGCGTGGGGTTTCAGTGTTGTTTAAAGGGCCCATGACTCTGGCCGTCACCGCTGCCATAGTAGCAATAGCGAATTGCCAGGCCCCGGGGTAACTGTCCCCTCCATCCAACCCATTACTCCCATCAGCAGGCCTGCCCACCGCCTATCTTCTAGCATCTTTGCTGCCACCACCTGCCAGAGAAGACAACCTCAGCCAGCTCAGGCTGTTCTAACACCACAGTAGCCTCTTGTTAGCAAAAGGTGGAACTGTAGCATGTTTTCAGCAGGGAAGAAGAATTCTGCCTCCCTCAGTAGAGAATTCTGCATAGTCTCCTAAGGGAAGGGGGCATGACAAGCAGTATGGGGGACTTCTTGGCAGGGGGTGGGTCAGATCAGAAGGCTCCCTTCCTCCTGAGAACTCCAGAGCAACATGGCCAATGGCAGCAGGGCAGCGAAATAGCCCAAAATACTGCAACCCACAACTACTAAAAAATAAATGGCAGCAACTGACAGCTAAAAATAGCTCAATTGGGCTAGAAAGCTGCATACATGGTTTGGAAATCAGGCCCTGTATATAATTAGAAACTTGTATTTCTTAGAATGAAATTGGAAACCTGATAGAAATCAGTTTCCATGTGTGTTTTCCTAATCACATGATAGAAGACCACTGCTGAATAATTTGTAAGTGGACTGGACAAAGCACACCTGAATGTACTGGAAGGACAAATCCTGCACTGGTAGATGACCTAATAAGTCAACTCTTTTCTAATTTCTGTATTTCTGTGAAACTGAAGTCAGTGGAAGTGGCAAGTGCCTGTCTGAGGCTAAAATTTGCCTGATAGAATCTTTATTTCTGCCCCAAAACACTTTGCCTTCATTATAATACTGTCTTTATATAATTACATACTATTTTTTCCATGTGAACCCTGCCTCATTCAATGTACATAATGAATGTACCAGGAGACAGAATTAAGGCTTCATAAGCAACTGTAAATCCTACTTTTCAAATGCTTGACTTTGCAACCCAAATAATATTATATTTACTTAGTTTTGTTATACGTAGTTGAGGAGACTAAGGGAAATATATGTAGAAGTTATAAATCGTATGTGCCTCTCATGTTATCTGTTGGATGTTAACTTGCCTGAATTCCATGACTTAAATCAAAGGAATCTGTAAAGGAGAAAAAACACAGGGAACAAAACAATGGCAAAGATGAATGGCTCTATAAAGAAACAATAAGGGGAGCTATCATATTGAGGAATATCCGCTATCTCCATCCAGTGTAAAATAGCTTAGTCTTCCTACAAATAACTTTGTTTCAATCATGTCTAGATGTGTTTGGCAAAAATGTGCAATGTTTTAAGTTCCAAATTAGAATTTTATTTTATATTAGTTTTAACTAAAACCTTTTTTAAGAACTAATGTTCTTTGAGGAGATGAGGAAGCTCTTACTATAATATCATATATGAATCTCTTAATTATTACATTTTTTTCTGCAGTGAAGCACGTGCTGCTTCAGAACCCCTATCTATAACCTGTAACTTGGGTTAAAGCAACTGTAAGATCCAGTTATAGGACTAGTATCAGAGGAAACTACCAGTACCTTAAGATATGAATTAAGGAATCCATGTCTACACTACAGATAAGATTGAAGCAGCCACGGTCAGACTTCCAGGGTTTGAATGAGCAGGTCTAGTGAAGACACGCTAATTCAAACGGAGCGGGGTGCTGCCCTCGATGCAGGTAGTCCTGCTTCTATGAGGAATAAGGGAGAATGTGCTCCCTCTGACTTCCCACAGTGTGGATGACGCCAAAATTTGAGTTAAGATACTTCAATTGAAGCTACGCAATTAATGTAGCTAAAGTTGCATATCTTAATTTGAATTTATCCCCTAGTGTAGACCAAGCCTAAGAGAGAGAAAAGACAAAGCCTAAAATCCTGGTTGCTAGACCTGGAGATCCATAAACCATCATGAAGTCTTGAAAAACTAGAGGAGAGATTTGTGATCCACAGTGTAAGATCCAATGTTAAGTATATTGCCACAATGATCTTATGGCAAAATTGGTTGGTCACGTTATAAAATTATGAACATCATCATGTTAAACAGAAGTAAAGTTTATCCATTTCTTATGTTCATGTACTAGGATTTTCAAGTCGTAGCTGTGTAGCAATTGCAGACTATATAGATTTGAGTGACTGTGTAATAAATCATCTAAAATAATGGAAAATTTATTACCTACTTACTTACCAAGATGTTTCTTTGCCATGGACTCTTTAAAAACCATGCAGTGACATATGCAGATTACACACTGGGGCTATGTCTAGACTATCCCTCTTGTGCAAAAAAAATGCAAATGAGGCAAAGCGTGAAATATTGCTGTGCCTCATTTGCATAATTATGAGGCTCCATTTTTGCGCAAACCCCCCTCTTGCGCAAGAGCCGTTCTTCCTGAAAAAAATGTGGAAGCACGGCTATTGTACAAGAGGCGGTTTTTGCATAAAAAGGAGCTATGTGGACAGCTCCTTTTTGTGCAAAAGCCTCTTGCATAAAAATGGAGCCTCATTAATTATGCAAATGAGGCATGGCAATATTCCACGCTTTGCCTCATTTGCATATTTTTTGCATGAGTGGTGGCAGTCTAGACATAGCCATATAGTATTAAATAAACCATACAAGATCTTGACAACAGTGCTTAGAATCAACCCTACGCCATCACTGAGATCTCAGCATGCAGGTGCTATGCTTGGCCAATCATATTAGATTTGAGAATAAGTATTTCTAGGAACAGAATGTTGTGACAGTGCATCAGGGATTCCCCCGATTCTGCACCCCTGTAGCAGCAAGATGAGATTCCACCAGCCAATAGAATAGAGAGGTTTTATTGCTTCTCCAGGATACAGCACAGCATAGATGTGATGTGGTTACAGGAGTCAGGGCCAAGCAGCCTCTGACCCCTTGGGATAGGGGCCCACCACCCCTTCAACACCCCAGTACTCAGCTTAGTTTCTTTTCTCCATGTTTTTCCAAACAAGACTGACTAGCTCCCAGGCCCTGACCCCCAGCCAGGTGGCCATCACCACCTCCCTTCCTTTGTCTCTCCCTTAGGGAAGAGCCTTATCTGCTCAGACTGGGGCTAGATGTCTGGGACAATACACCTGTGGGTGAGTCAATGGGAATCACACATCACAGCGTAGGGGAACCTCAGGTTGCAGAGCAGACAGCACCCCCACTACGTCACAAATGTATCATGGTGTTTTCAATTTGCTGCTTGAAGATGTTTTTCATATCATTTGAGATGGTGATGGACATGGAAGATCGGCATTGTTTACGAGTGTAAATATGTTAGAAAAAGAAAATGGCCATCCAGCCCAGTATGCCCATCCCTTCTTGTCGCTTATGCTTCATGTTTACTCCTCAGCTTTTTTTTACCATAGCTATTGATTCCTTTCTTCTCCATAAACAAATTTAGGTGTCTCCCAAGCTCTTTAATGCCCTTTATTGTAATTGGATTTCCTACTATCTTATTCCATATGTTTATGGTATGAAATAATTTGCACTGCATTCACTTGCTTTATGAATTGCTTCCTAATTGTTAGGAATGGCCCCAACTTCTTTTTCTTTCGTATCTGCTGATAACGAGTAGTTCCAAGGCAGGCCTGGTTATGGCAGGCCTGACAATGATAATAGTGCTCTGATATCCTTTCTAGAATATACTTTAAGGTTAGGACAGTGATAGTAATATCTAGGATAAATGAAATTATGAATATTCATTTATTAGTAGTTACTAACATTGATGCTTTTACTTTGAAAAAAATATAGGCTTGCAATAACAATGTTAAGGACTTTTACAGCCCATAAACAGCATAGTGAAGGGGTGCAACATATTGTTTTCATTAATTTAAGCAGGATACCCCTTAATATGATGCTTCCAAATGTATCCAGGTATGACAGTCTCAAAGCTGGTATTTTACATGCAGTTCATTTTACTATTATTCTAGTCAGTACCAATGAGTATGTTTGAGTTTATAATGTGGGAAGAGTGGTAGATTAGCATTCTAAATTTTAAGATGAAAACAAATTCAGAGGGCATTGCATAATTTGAATCTTCTACTTGGGTACTAAATTAATCTAATTTCTGATGCATTAAATGCATTTTGGGATGAATAAATTACAGGAGTCATAGTAAATTGCAATTAAAGAAAAAGTAAATTATATCTTCGAAGCAGTTGGTTTTTCTGGACAAAGCAGCTCTGATTTTGTCTAGTTTTGAAAGCTAAACAGTTTTGGGCTTGGATAATATTTACCACTGAACCATGTGAATGTAGTTGTTGTCCAGGTTTCTTGGGTTTCTGAGATGGCAATAGCTGCTAAGATCTGGGTGTGATTCCTGCTCCTGTTCTTTAGTATACCAGTATATAACAAGAAACAGTACCAGCCTGTGGCCAAATTACCATGGATTTCGGTCTTGTTAAATCTCATAAACTAAGCATGGTTGGGCCTGATCAGTGCTTGAATGGGAGCCTGAAAGGTAAGAGTCCATAAATATTTTTTATTTTTGCACCTGCATTTTAATCTCCATTCTTCCTGAACTGTAATTCCCCTCTTACCTTTTTATTTATCCTTTTTATAATATTTTTCTCAATACATTTTCTCTTTACAATTAAAATCCCTGCCTTCATTTGGTCTTATTCTGAGAATTGTGAATGGGAGTTAAAGAAAAAGTACAAAATATATTTTATTTTGTGACCATTAAATAGAATTACCCAATGTTATGATCAATTAAAAGGAGTGAAATTCCTGCATATAGAGTTAATGTTGTGCAACCATTAAATACATTTCCTAATTTATTGTACAGTAGAACTTCATGGTTATGAATTGGCAGGTCAACTACATATCTCATTTGGGACCGGAATTACACAAGCAGGCAGCAGCAGAGAGAAAAGCAAACACAGTACAGTACTGTGTTAAAAGAAAGCTAATAAAAATAAAGTAAAAGATTTAAAAAAAAAAGATTTGACAAGATAAGTAAACTGTTTCTGTGCTTGATTCATTTAAATTAAGATAATTAAGAACAGCATTTTTCTTCTGCACAATAAAGTTTCAAAGCTGTATTAAGTCAATGTTTAGGGGTAAACTTTTGAAAGAATCACCTTAATGCTTTGTTCAGAGTTACAAACATTTCAGTTTCAGACAACTTCCATTCCCCAGGTGTTTGCAACTCTTGATGTTCTACTGTATTGAACGTCTCCAATTAAATGTTTGTTTAATGTGAATTTTGCTCTTTACATGTAAAATTGTTCAATATAAATTTTTGAACGCTGGAAAAATATTTAAAGGAGAACAGTTGGCTGGTTCAGCATATTTTGACAGTAGAATTAATACACCTCTTTTTTCTTGCTAGCTAAGATCACGAGAGGTTACAGAAGTCTTTGCTCATGCTTCTCCTCTGTTACCCTGGTTGCCTTTTTAAAAAACACTGGAGCTGATAGGCTAATCTGGGACAATGCATCCATAAATCTCCACTCATGGTCCCTTTCTGCTTTCTTAAAATATACTCAAATATGTCACTGCAGGACAACCTGAATCTAACAGATATTATACAGAAGACAAGAATTTGATGATGATACCTACAATTGTCAGTAGATAAGAAGCCTTCCTAACAAATCATGCAGACCTAATTTGGCATACGCCATGGCTAAAATGATCTTCTTGCAAAAGAAATGTCATTTGCTGCATTTCTGGGCATTAGTATAAACCTATATTTGATTAGCACCTTTGCTTTAAAACTGGCATCCCACCCTGTGAGAAGGCATATTGTCACCCTGACAGATAGGGAGAGAACCAGTGTACATACCAAGGGTCAGATTTCTCTTCAGTACTGTTGAAATACTGGTACAGGCTGAGCTTCTGTATCAGAGGTACAAGTGTTTCTTGGCAACAACTAAAGTTCCCGCTACATACTTTGGCACAATACTCAAGGAAGCTTAGTGAATTCTCATGGTTTCCATGAAGTTTCAATAATATGGGAGCCCATATATAATTTCTGCTAACAATGGCTCTATGAATATCAACAGGAGAGGGAATATACTTTCTTAATAATAGAATAAGAACTGTTGAAATGCAATCATAGCATTCATGGAATATGACTCTTTTTATTAGTTTAATGGTTGGTTTATCCTGCTCTGAGAGCAATAGAAACTGTGGTTTGGCAATCAACCCAAATTGCCTATGTCACAGTTTAAAACTTCATTCCGCTTGTTTCTCTTATTTTTATTTAAAATAAATTCTGGATTCTACTCATATGTTAGTACTTCATCAAGAATTTAGCCTGTTGTCTGTTCCCATGTACAAATTAGTGGACTGATATTAATTCAAGAACATTCTTTTCTTTTTCTGAAGGTAATTCTGTGTGGTTTATTTCAATTTATTTACTCTTTCCCCCCAGAATTACTGTAAAAGTTTTCTATTTCACCCATTACAGCATAGTGTTTTTCACATTGAATAGCTGCATCAACATGAATCCTTTATAAGGACCTTAAAAACAAACTTTGCCAAGTCCCAGAATACAGAAGCTAATTCACATCCCAATACTCAGCTGCCTCATGAATAAAGGAGAGTCTGTGCCTGACACTTTGAAGATGTAGCTGTTAAACCATACAGAATATTTACCTCAATAAATCATTACAAGAAACTAAGGTACAATTATACCCACAGAGAAATAGAATTCAAAACATTGATTTATGTGGTTCAGTGCCTGTTCCCTTTTCCATCATGTTTTGAATTTTATGCATGTTTGTCATCTTTGGCTGCTTCCATGTATCTTTAAACTAATGGGTCCTGCTTTTTTAACATTTCTCATTAGGTTTGTTATTTTACTTTGGCATACAGACATGATTTGCACAGTGTACAAAGTTTTACATTTAAAATTATCATGTCATTCCTTATAGTATAGACTAAAAATAGAAAATGAGCATAATTTGTTTAGACTAATAAAGAGCCCACTCTGCTTCATTTGTGACCATTTAGGCTGAAATTCCATATTAATTAAAGCTTTTATTTGGCTCCTTGGTGCGAGGTTGGGGGAAAGACTACAATAAACAGAGGACAGGAACACACCACTGTTCCTTTAAAAAAGTGGCCGCTGTTCTAGAGTGTTAAAGAGACAGAAGCAATATAAAACAGCATTTGTGTGGTGTTAGACTCCCCTCTTCCCCCTCAAGGGGGAAAATAACGCTAAAAGAAAGAAACAAAAGAAAATGAAAACTGATGGCCATAGGAAGGATTAGAACTGAAACTAATAAATGTGAAATGAGAGCAGGAAGGTAAATACATATAGCAAGAAGAGTCTGAAATCAGCCGCAGACTCTATAAGGCCACCCACGCCTGGAAGAGGATGAATGGATATGTAGTTCTGTTCTGCAGGGCGAAATGGTGGAGAGTCATTTAATAACTACTAAATGTTCCTTAATAAACTTAAAAAAAGTTTTAAATTGAAATATATTTAGAGTCTCCCTTCTTCTCTTGGCTCTGAACTATTTATTTATTTCTGTTTACTTGCATTATGGCAGCACCTAGAAGCCCCAAAGAGGTTAGGTATTCTTTGTGTTAGGTGCTGTACAAACTCATAGTAGCCAAAAACTATGCTCTTACATTGGGGCTAATGTTCCCTGACCAGTCCCAAACCAGGGAATTTGCTGGATCAGGGGAGGTCAATGCCAGGTCTTCTCTGGCAACAGCAGAGGGACTGGCATTGATAAGCACGAACTGGGGGAGGGGGCACTTGGGCGGAAGAGGAGGGGTGGCTGCAGAAGGAAAGCAGCTCTGCAGGAGTGCTAGCCCTGTGGCCACAGATTGCATTCCTGTCCTCCACTCTCCCCCACCCCCGTTGCAGGGCTCCGCAGCCATCCTGCCTCTTCTCCCTAGTGTCCTCCGTGTCCCAGCTCCTCACCCTCCCTCTCTGAGCTTGAGCTCTACAAATGAACTATTTGTGGTCTTCCAAAGCTCTGGGTGGGTGGGGAGGAGTTGCTGAGCCTGGCTTTTCCCCATGACTGCTCCAGCCCAGGAGCACCCACTGGGATGCCAGACAACAGAAGTCCAGGCTATAGAGGTCCAACCTGTGGTGTCATTTATACTATACAGTGGTTTTAGCAAAGCATGACTATACACTACAAAATATTGCCAGTTTGTTTTAAAATTCTTTGAGGCTTTTAAAATGTTGGGTTTTTACAGGGAGTCGGAGTTCAGAGACTGGAGCTGGGCCTCACAGCCTGTCAGTTTTTCTAGGCCCCAACTCAGGGCTCAGTCAGCCAAAGCTGTTACCTTCTGCTGGTTGTTTGGTGGCCAGTGAAAAGAATCTGGTGATCTCATCCAATTTGGATTTCAGAAAAATTTACCACCAGAAGTGGCTCTCTTCTTGGCAGAAATGCCAAGCACTGACTATGCCAAGAAAACGCAATTACATTTTCATCCATCAAGGTTGTCCCTTGAGGGGTGAGGCAGTTGCTTCCTGTGTGATACTTGTTTTGTGGATAGATGGAAGACTCCAGTCTCTTAAGCTGTCAAATCTGGAACCTTTCAACAGCTCTAAAATATTAAGAGTCACACATTAATCTTTTTACATTAGTCAAATCCTTTCAGTATGGAACATATCTAAGGCCAGTTCTATGTACAGTTTTTGGTTTATACTACAACCCAGTATCTAGTTTTGGTTAATGTATGAGCTTTTACCAAAAGAGTTATACAGGTATCACCCGAGTGTGGATGCAGTTGTACTGGTATAAAGGTGCCATATGGCAACATAGCTTGTTCTTTTCATGAAGAAATAGCTCCACTAGTATAAAGTACATCTATGCCGATTTAACTGCATTCACACTAAGACTTGGGGTTGGTTTTTTTACAGCTTTAACTGCACTGATGTGATGAAAATGGTATTATATATGCATTTAGACAAGCCTTAAGAATTGGTTGAACAAAGAGAAGACAGCTGTTTCATGTATAAGAACATTAACTAAGCAAGATAATTTGTGGTTGCAGACTTGCTGACATATAGACTGGAAGTTACCAGTTACCCTTTTTGGAAGGGTTACCAGTTGACTTTAGGGACTAAATTATGCACTTCCCATTTAAATCAAGATCAGCCCCAGTAAAGCTGTATGAATGTAAGTGATTACCAAATTTAATTCCTTGAAGCTGTTTGATGGAGCCATCAAACATCATTTGCTGTGGCCAACTTATACAGATAATGATGGTGGAGAAATGCAGTTGTCCTCCAGGTGATACTGTATTGGTGATGCCGAGATTAATTAACAATGAACATTGGATTTTAATACAGTCATAGTGACAATTCGTTTTCTTCATTTAGCATTCAGCTTTCATTCATTGAAAACTTAAATAGTTATTGGGATCAAAGCATTTTAATTTGGCCCTTGATTATTCAATAGAATCCAATGATTATAGATATTGGTGTATGACTTAACAGAGCATTAGCAAGAAACTTCTTTTTTGCATTTATAATTCATGAATTACAAGATAAATGGTTTAAGATTTTATAAAGGCTCTTGGGTTACAAATCACATGTTTATAAATGAGAAATCGGCAGTCAGACACTGGAGAAGAAATAACAGGAAAGCCACAGAAGAGGTAAGCACCTAGTTTGGTTTGTGTGGGTTTCACCATTGTGAAATCCTGGCCTCAAAGTTTTATTTGACACAAATGGAGTAATAATAGAATCAACATTTTATAGAATGTGTTGGAACTATAGTGGAACCTTTTGAAAACTCCATGTGAGTTATGAACTGTGAACTAGTTATTCCTGGGAGCATATGCTGTAGAAGAGCTGCTACAGGGTCTGTCTATGCTACATTTTGCAAGCACTTTCAGTTTATTTCTTAGAAACAGAATTACATCAGTTTTGTGTCTTTGATTAGATTCAGTGTGGTTAAACAGCAGTGGAGTTTAGGATTGACTAGTGGCAAAGATGTATTGCGGAGAATTAAGATATCAGAGTATTGCTTGCAACTCCACTATAGTTGTGACCTTAGGTTTCCCTCTATGTAAAATGGGGATAATACTTACAATACGTTGCAAGGCTTATTTCATTATTATTTCTGTGGTACCCACACACTACATTGATTTTAAATGTATCTGTGATGTTGCGATAGTGTGTTGGGTTCAGAGCAACATTTGCAAAAGTGAAGGGGAACTTGTCTAAAAAGAGTGGGTCTGCGGAAAATAAGCGAGAATGTCTTTCCACAAACCAAATTTGTTGTGACTGAAAATAAAACTATTGCTGACCCTAACCCTTTAACACTGACATTTTGTGTGTTGCTCTATGTATACCTTTAAAACTTTTGGGCAATCTCATTTTACTTTGAGGAGTGCTGTAAAAATGCTGAGCATTTCAGTACAGTTACTGTTTTCAGCTGGATATTTTGTGAGGTGTCTAATACATCTTTAAACACCTGGGGAAATGACTATCAGATAAATCACTCTAATATGCAGCATGGCTTTGAAGTGCAGGGAGTAGTACAAGTTGTCTTACAGGGGCAGGAGAAGGACATCGAAGTAGAGAGAAAGGAACATTGGTCCAGAGAAGTCACTTTATTGTAGGTCACTTGTATGCATTCAGGCTAGTGCTTGTGGGCATGATGTTCCTTGTTCTTGATGTTTCTGAGGGTATGTCTACACTACAGCGCTAATTCGAACTAACTTAGTTCGAATTAGTTAATTCGAACTAAGCTAATTCAAACTAACGCAGCTAGACCTAAAAACTAGTTCGAATTAGCGTTTTGCTAATTCGAACTAGCGCGTCCACACTGATTGGACGCAGGGGCGCATTTAAGGGCACCTGAAACCGGTTCTGGCAGGGCATCAGGTCAGTAGTTGCATTGTGTGGCTGCTGTCTGAGGCTATCTGAGGCTCGTGCTCAAAGGGTCCCCCTGGTTCTCAGCTTTTCCTGCTTGCTTGCCAACCTCGCTGAGGGACAGCAAACCGTTGGTCTCTGAGTCCGTCTGGGTCGGTGCTTCCCTTCGGGGACGCCGCCGCAGGTGCCAACATGGAGCCAGAGCTCGCCCTGCACCTTCTGGTGCACTTTCTGGACTTGCTGCTGCAAGCCTGCCAGCAATGGCTGGAGGCTGCCTGGCACCACCTGGTGCACGTCAGCCCCCTGCCTCTCCGCCTGGCTGCCCTGGGGGCCGTGGAGGAGCCGCGGCGGCGCCCAGACGCCGGCGTGCCCCGCCTCATCTGGCGTCTGGACACCAGCAGCGACTGGTGGGACCACATCGTCCTGGAGCGCTGGGAAGACCGACAGTGGACCCAGAACTTCAGGATGAGGAGGGACACCTTCCTGGAGCTCTGCGAGTGGCTCGCCCCTGCCCTGCGCAGAAGGGACACTCGCATGAGGCCCGCCATCCCCCTCCAGAAGCGTGTGGCCATCGCCCTCTGGAAGCTCTCCACGCTGGACAGCTACCGATCCGTCGGGAACCAGTTCGGCATGGGGAGATCCATCGTCGGAGCGGTGCTCATGCAGGTACGGCACTCGCCGGCCACTGGACCGGGCGGAGGGGGGCTGCAAGGAGGGGATGGTCCGCCCCAGGGAAAAAGGGGGGGAGGAGGCGAAAGTGCCCCTCACCGGTCTCTCCCGGCCATACTACAAGCCGCCCGGGGGGATTGCTTCCGGGAGTGGGGCGCGGGGCACTGCCAGGGCACGAACACTCCCAGCCACCCGGGCGCCCCACTGATTCGCGCTTTTCTGTGTCTCTCCGCAGGTGGTCAGGGCCATCAACCGGGTGCTGCTCCGCAGGGTGGTCCACCTCGCCGACCCGGATGCCATCATCCGGGGCTTCGGCGCCCTGGGCTTCCCCAACTGCGGGGGGGCCATCGACGGGACGCACATCCCCATCCGTGCCCTGGAACACCAGGCTTCCCGGTACCTCAACTGCAAGGGGTACTTCTCCGTGATCCTGCAGGTCGTGTGTGACCACCAGGGACAGTTCACGGACATGAATGTGGGCTGGTCCGGCAAGGCACACGATGCACGGGTGTACCGCAACTCCTCCGTGTGCCAGAGGCTGCAGGACGGGACCTTCTTCCCCGACCGCCACATGAGGGTCGGGGACGTGGACATGCCCGTCTGCCTGGTGGGGGATGCCGCCTACCCCCTACAGCCATGGCTGATGAAGCCCTACACGGGGCACCTCAATCCCTCCCGCCAGGCCTTCAATGCCAGGCTGACCAGGGCCCGCATCGTGGTGGAGGGGACCTTCGGGCAACTGAAAGCCCGCTTTCGATGCCTCCTCACCCGCCTGGACCTCGCCGAGCACAACATCCCTCCTGTAGTGGCAGCATGTTCTGTGCTACACAATTTCTGTGAGAGAAAGGGGGAGGCTTTCCTGATAGCCTGGATGGCTGAGGCTGACCGCATGGCTGGCCACTACGCTCAGCCCCGCACCGCCGCCGTCCGGGAAGCCCACTGGGGGGCCGTCTGGATCCAGGAAGCCCTGCGGGAGAGCTTCCTGGTGGAGGAGGAGGAGGACTGAACTCTCCCTGAATGCCACACTGGGGCCTTCTTCCACCCTACCCCCCTTCCCCTTTCCCCTTGCTAACCACCCTTCCTAATGTCAAATAAAGACACCTGTTTTGGCAAACAACCTCTCGTTTTATTTAACATAAGTGGGGTGGGGGGACGGAGGAGTGAGGGTGGGAGAGGGGAGGGGGAAACCTGGGAGGAGGGAGCTGGAAGGGGAAGGAAGGGAGGAAGGGAATGGAAAGCTCAGGGGTGGGGGTCCGGCTGCCTCTCCCGTCTTGCAGCACTGCGGGTGCGGGGGCCTCGGGGGGGAATGGGTGTGGAGGTTGGGGCAGGAGGGACAGGGGCTGCGGAGGAAGCAGGAGCAGGGGGAGCAGGAGCAGGAGGAAGCGGGAACCGGTCGAGGAGGCTCTGGAGGTGGCCTGTGAGGGCACAGCCCTGCTCCTCCAGCACCTCCAAGCTCCGCTGGCGCAGCCGAAGGTCCTCCTGGACCCAGTGGTCCTGGGTGCGGAGCTGGTGATCCAGAAAGCGGAGGTGCTGCCGCTGGTGGTACTCCTGGTTCCTGGCTCTCCTGTTGGCCCGGGCGCGGGTGGCTGCTGCAGGCGGGATGGTGCGCCCTGCAGGCCCAGGTGCTGCGGCTGTGGTGAAGCAAGAGCAGCGGTCAATTATCCCTGGGGCCCAGGTGGGTGAAACCCAGCCCCCCTCTGCAAGGCCAGGGCCCCTGCATGACACCCAGCTGCTGCCCCGTGGTGGGCAAGGCCCAGGCGCACGGTACCTGGGCTCCCTCTCCCCCCAGCCCCCCGTACACATAAGGGGAGCATGATGGTACTCACATGTGGAGGCCTCCCCGGCCTCGGACGACACAGGCGAGCGGCTCAGTGGGGTGCCTCGGGGGTCTTTGGCCCTGGGCAGGCTGCCGCCAGGCTCCAGGCTCTCGGTGTCCTCCTCCTCCTCCTCCGTGTCAGGGAGTGGTCCCTCTGCCCCAGGGTCAATCACCTCCCGGGGGGCAGGGATGGCATGAGCCCCCAGGATGCAGTCCAGAGCCAGAAAGTGGGAGCAGGCCTCCGGGTCGGCCCCTGGCAGGCAGGACCGGGAGTAGGACTGCCGCAGGTCCTTAATCTTGCAGCGGACCTGCTCCCTGCTGCGGTGGTGGCCTCTGGCGGCCAGGCTGGCGGCCAGGCTGGCAGCTATGCGGCCGTAGACTGCCGCGTTCCTGTGGCTAGTGCGGAGATCGTGGACATTGGAGGCTTCCCCCCAAACCTGGATGAGGTCCACGATCTCCGCACTAGACCATGTGGGAGCCATGAGGCTGGTCCCGGGA
This sequence comes from Pelodiscus sinensis, assembly GCF_052426305.1. Classification (NCBI taxonomy): domain Eukaryota; kingdom Metazoa; phylum Chordata; order Testudines; family Trionychidae; genus Pelodiscus; species Pelodiscus sinensis. The sequence goes on along the minus strand of NC_143056.1, from coordinate 112,012,080 downwards.
AGAGGGGGAGGCCTGCGGGGCATCGGGTGGCTGGCTCATGGGGTGTTAGGTGTAGGGTCTGCTGGCAGGGTGCTGGCAGCCTTGCTACTGGCACAAACACTGTAGCCAGCCCGTGGCCCTTTAAGGGCTCCGGGGCCGGGAGGGGGGCAGTAGAGTTTGCCTGGTGTTGGCCAGAGTGGCCAGCAGGGCAAGCTGGGAAGGGCTAGCCTCCCACTAGTTCGAACTAAAGGGCTACACAGCCCTTAGTTCGAACTAGTAAGTTCGAACTAGGCGTTAGTCCTCGTGAAATGAGGTTTACCTAGTTCGAACTAAGCGCTCCGCTAGTTCGAATTGAGTTCGAACTAGCGGAGCGCTAGTGTAGCGCCTATCAAAGTTAATTCGAACTAACGTCCATTAGTTTGAATTAACTTTGTAGTGTAGACATACCCTGAGAGACTTATTTTTCCACTTCATGGTATCTCCTTGTGAAACAGAATCAAGAACTCCTCTTGTATCTGCTTCTTCCTTCTCAAGTTGCTATTTTGGGTCCTGGATTCTATTATCTAGAAAGCTTTTGAAGAGCTGTTATGGGATCTGTAGGGGTATGTCTACACTACCACCCTAGTTCGAACTAGGGTGGTTAATGTAGGCAACCGGAGTTGCAAATGAAGCCCGGGATTTGAATTTCGGGATTTGCATATTGCCGGGCGCTGCCATTTTTAAATGTCCGCTAGTTTGGACTCCGTGCCCGCGGCTACATGCGGCACGAACTAGGTAGTTTGGATTAGGCTTCCTATTCCGAACTACCAGTACACCTCGTTCAAATCCTAGGCTTCATTTGCAACTCTGGTTGCCTACATTAACCACCCTAGTTCGAACTAGGGTAGTAGTGTAGACATACCCTAGCTTAGTAATCCATCAGTACTTACTCAACAATTTTACTGCAAGACTCTGCTGCAGAAAGGAGTATATGATGAGAAAGGTCAAAACCTAGTTTGAATTAATATAGCTGCTCCACACTTCGGCATGCATGATGGAAGATAAGCTATAAATTGCCATTATTTAACTTGCCCTTTGGTTTTTGTTTTGCATGAGTTCAGAAAACTTGCTTTGTTTTTGTTTTAAGGTACAGTTTGGGTGAGCATTGAATGTACATTCCTTTTGAATTTGAGTAAGATTTTTTTTCCCTTGTGAAACTTTACACAGACTCTTGCCGTGTTTACTCCAGGATAACTCAAATCTTCCCTTTATAAATGGCTGCCAAGCTCTGGCACATTTCACTTGTGAACTTTCCCCCATCATGTTAACTTATAAGCTTATGTGAGGCTATCCAGATAAACACGAGTTTGCAGTATTTAAAGTAATTGTTCCTGCCTGAAGCCTTTATACAAATGAAAAATCTCCACTGGAAAAATGGAGTGGGGGAGAAGTGCGCTTTTGTGCACATTAGTGATAAAACTGGAATAGTGAGTGGCTGAGAAATTTCTTTGCGTTACTGACTACACACAAGCAGACAGAGATTCAATCTCAAATAACATCTTATCTGCAATTGAAAACACATTCTGATCTTGTCTTCTAATGGGGATAACCTCAGCACACTGTTTAGTTTTGTTGTTGCTTCGGTGGCCCAGGTATAATGTTGAGGCCAGTCCAGTAAATTATTTAGATTTGTTTTCATCAGCTTTATTAACACACATTTCTTTTATTTTAATCTACTCTAGCAATCTGGCAATTTCAGGTCTACGCAGGGGTTAGTTATGCTGTCACAATGGCAGTAATGATGACACCCATCCTATGTACTCCAAGCAGATGCAGGATACTGATCAGAGACAGCAGATATGGGCTGGAAGAGGGTCTTTGTTTAAAGGCTGGGAAAAACATTGTGCAGCCTTGATTTTGGGTTCCCAAGACTCTGTGAGCACTTTGGAACCGAGCAATTTCCATCCTCACTAGTGGTCAGATTGGTTTTTACAGTGTCATTAATACCTCTGTCTTGGAGGTAGGAATTATAATTAGAGAAGTACTGCACAAAAGAAAATCTGTTGCATGGAGTAGCACTCATGTATGCCAGTAGAGCTTTATGAGGAAGCCTACATAGCACCTACCTATACTGTGCCTACATGATGTTACTGCTGTTAGCTCTTTGCTGTAATAAGCAGTATATTTACTCCCGAGCAGACTTACATAGCATTGCTCGGTTCCTTCAGGGCAGGGCCTTGGAAATGTGGGAAGGAGTGTTCAGAAGGCTGGGAGTATGGTTGCCAGATGTCCGGTATTGAACCGGACAGTCCGGTATTTTCGCCTCCTGTCCGGTAAAAAAATCAGAAAATACTGGACACCTAAAATGTCCAGTATTTTCTGATTTTTTTCCAGACAGGAGGCAAAAATCCCGGGTGCTTACCAGGTTCCGCAGGGGAGCTGTCCAACCTGGCGCAGAGAGGCAAGATGGCGGGTGGCCGCCGGCAGCCAGTTAGGGCCAAAAATCCATGCTGGGGTTTTTTTGTTGTTTTTTTTAACTCTCGGGGTCCCCCCCCCTTTTTTTTTTGGTCAACAACTTTAGTCTCCCTCTTTTTTTTTCTCAACAGAATTTTTTCCCCGGTGTTTGTTTTTTTTCGGGGGGGGGGGGCAGGGGAGCAGGATGTTTGGTATTTTTGGTTAAACCATCTGGCAACCCTAGCTGGGAGCCATGATCCTATTCTTTCCCTCCTGCCCAGTTCTACCCCCCAGCCTGCCTTGGGCCTGTTCTACCCTCGTCTCAGGCAACCCCTCTCCGCCAGCCTATTCGGGGCCTGTTCTCTCCCTCCCCACTCCTGTGCTGTGGCCAAGGGTTTGGGGCAGAGGAGCTACTTACTGGTGTGCTAACAGGCAAGATGGTGGAGCCCCAGCCCTGCTGGTCACTCCCTTGGTGGTACAGCACCCCCTGTAGAAACTCTGTAGGATAGCTCTCCGCTGCAGGCTCGCTGCCCCCAGTGGCCACTCTCATATCGAATCCCTCCAAAAGCAACCCCTCCCTTTGCATGTTATGGAAAACAGTCCTTTTCCCTGGATTTCTGGTTGTTCTGGTACAACCAAATCCTGACCTTGCTTTAAGTTAGGAGATGAGGAAGCTGCACACCAAATTTGGTGGCCCTAGCTTTTACCTTTTAGGAGGTGTTCCTGAACAAATGGACTCACAGACACACAGATGCACTCCAAAATAGATAGATAGATAGATAGATAGATAGATAGATAGAGTATGTCTACACTACAAAGTTAATTCAAACTAACAGGCGTTAGTCCGAATTAACTTTGATAGGCGCTACACACGCAAACCGCTAGTTCGAACTTAATTCGAACTAGCGGAGCGCTTAATTCGAACTAGGTAAACCTCATTCCACGAGGACTAAGCCTAGTTCGAATTAACTAGTTCAAATTAAGGGCTGTGTAGCCACTTAATTCAAACTAGTGGGAGGCTAGCCCTTCCCAGCTTTCCCTGGTGGCCACTCTTGGCACCACCAGGGAAACTCTTCTGCCCCCCTCCCAGTCCCTGAGCCCTTAAAGGGGCATGGGCTGGCTATGGTGCCCGTGCCAGGTGCAAGCCTGCCAGCACCCAGCCAGCAGACCCTGCACCTGGCAAGGCTCGAGCCAGCCACCCGCTGCCACCCAGCCCTCTGCCTCTTCCCGGGACCAGGCTGGCGGCTCCCGGGAGCCTGCCTAGGTCCACAAGAGGCGGGTGCCTGCCTGGTCTAGTGCAGACATCGTGGACCTCATCCATGAGCTCCGCACTAGGCACAGGAAAGTGTCCGTCTAGGGCAGGATAGCTGCCAGCCTGGCCACCCAGGAGCAGGTTTGCATGAAAACCAAGGTGGTCCAGTGAGACCCCTGACCCTGAGCCCTGAGCTTAGAACGGCCATACTGGGTCAGACCAAAGGTCCATCTAGCCCTGTAGCCTGTCTGCCGACAGTGGCCAACACTAGGTACCCTGGAGGGGATGGACTGAAGACAATGACCAAGCCATTTGTCTCGTGCCATCCATCTCCAGCCTTCCACAAACAGAGGCCAGGGACACCATTTCTACCCCCTGGCTAATAATAGCACTCCATGGACCCAACCTCCATGACTTTATCTCACTTCTCTTTAAACTCTGTTCTAGTTCTAGCCTTCACAGCCTCCTGCAGCAAGGAGTTCCACAGGTTGACAATTTGCTTTGTGAAGAAGAACTTTCTGTTGTTAGTTTGAAGCCTGCTACCCATTCATTTCATTTGGTGTCCTTTAGTCCTTATATTATGGGAACTAATGAAGAACTTTTCTTTATGCACCCTCTCCACACCACTCATGCTTTTATAGACCTCTATCATATCCCCCCTCAGTCTCCTCTTTTCGAAGCTGAAAAGTCCCAGTCTCTTTAGCCTCTCTTCATATGGGACCTGTTCCAAACCCCTGATCATTTTAGTTGCCCTCCCCTCTCCCACCCTCTCTCTTCCCCTCTCCCACCTCCTTTTCCCAGTCTCCCTGAGTTTTGTTCAATAAAGAGAGTTTCTATTTTTGAACACACGTGTCCTTTATTTTGTACATCAGGAAGGGGGGGCTAGGGATGGGTAAGTGGAAGGAGGTGAGGGAGGAATGGGGTACGAGCCCCCGATGGAGAGGACTGGGCTGGCTCTGCGGGCTCCTCGGCGTGGAAGCTCTCCTGAAGCCCCTTGATTGACCCCCCACTCTGGATGGCAGCCTGCGGCAAGTGCAGCCAGGATGATGGCCGAGTGCTGTGATGTGCCGAGTGTGGGCACTCAGGGCACTCCAAGCCAGGACTGCTTTGCAAGCGGGGAACCCCTGAGAACTATCTGTCCGGGATGGGGTTCGGGTCCCTTTAAGCACAGCCCTCGGCTAGCCTGAGACAGCAGCTCCACACTTTAAGTCCTAATCTGATGCCCTGCCGGCACTGCTTCCGGCCATCTTTAACCTTGGTTCAGGGTCCACTCAGTGTGGACATGCTAGTTCAAATTAGCAAAACGCTAATTCGAACTAGTTTTTAAGTCTAGATGCGATAATTCGAATTAGCTTAGTTCGAATTAGTGCTGTAGTGTAGACATACCCATAGATAGTAATAATTTTGTGGGGGTATTATTTATGTGATTAAATTATACCAGTCTTTTTTTTTAAAAGTATCCATTTAAACAAACCAACAAGGGAAATGGTTTATACCCTTTGATTAAATTACAGATCTACTGCTGCAGAAGCTTTTAAAAATATATCCATTGTAAGACCTATGACTATGTACATTTCCATAGGAAAAGCCTGCATGAACATTTTCCTCCCAGAGGTAATGAGCACAGACTGCCTTGGAATAATTTTTTGTCTCCTTAAAAATATATATAGATATATAAAAATATTGAGAGACTTATGTATGTAATGTATTAATTATGGATAATTTTCTATGTGAATTATGTATGTGATGTTATATATCTAAATATATTATTTAATTCTATGGAGTTTGTTCCTGGGTAGATGGATGGGCAAAATAAACATTAGCAACATCCTAACGAAAGGGGTTAATCATTCTATTCACACTTCTATGATTTCTGTTTTTACAAGACTTCAAGGGCAATCTTCAAATGCAGCCCGACTCATTCTACTATTGGTGGATGAGACTTGGCCCTGCAAAGACTCTCCAATATGATTGGATGCTGAATCTCATTTAAGGCCACCTAGAACCAGTTCAGGCAGGGCATCAGGTCAGTAGTTACTTCGTGTGGCTGCTGCTTGAGGCTATCTTAGGCTCGTGCTTAAAGGGATACCACTGGACAGCTGTTTCTCAGGTTTTCCTGCTTGCTTGCCTTCCTCCCTGAAGGTCAGCAAAACATTTTCTCTTCTTGCTCTGGTTGCCCTGCTTTTGGACACCACAGCACTCTCTGCTATGGAGCTGGCGTTGCCTCCGGGCAGTCTTCAGCTCTTGCAGCTTTTGCTGGAAGTCACGCAGCACTTTCTGCAGGCAGCCTCCCGGGCTCTGCAGGAACCCAACCCCTAGCCCTTGTTGGAGATCCTCCTAGGATGTGTGCGGGTGTGGCTCCTGCAGCAGGATCCCACCCACCCTGCCCTGGACACTGTGCACCACAGCCTCTAGCATCTGGACACCAGTGCAGACTGGAGGGACCACATAATTCTGTAGAGCTGGGGTGACCAGCAATGGCTCCAGAACTTTAGAATGAAAAAGGACACCTTCATGAAGCTGTGTGAGAGGCTCGCCCCTTCCCTGAGGCAACAGGACACGCACATGAGACCTGCCATCCCCCCACAGAAATGTGTCGCTATTGCCCTCTGGAAGCACTCTACGCCGGATAGCTACCGATCTGAGGGGAACCTGTTCAGTGCGGAGAGATCAACTGTTGGGGCCCTGGTCATGCAGGTATGGCATTCTGGGGCTATTGTCCCAGGAGGGGGGGTGGAAGGATGGAATGGGCTGCCCTAGAGAAAGGGGGTATGGAGGTAGGGGTAAGGGTACAAGCCCCCTCCCTGGGAGGTTTTTTTCAGTCCTGCCCTCACAAAGCCCTGCCAGGGGTTGGGGTGATTGGAGGGGGTTGCTCCTGGTGAGTTGTGGGGGAGGGCAATTAGTAGGGGGGACTGGGAGAACTCTTGGGGGTCCTGGCACCCCTGTGGTTCTCTGTTTGTTTGTCTCCTTCTGCAGGTGGTCTGGGTGATCAACACCATCCTGCTGCACAGAGTTATCTGCCTTGGAGATGTGGATGCCAACATCACTGGGTTTGCCGACATGGGCTTCCCCAACTGTGGGCGTGCTATTGACAGGACCCACATCCCCATCCATGCCACAGACCAGCAGGCATCATTTTACATTAACCGCAAGCAGTGCTTTTTTTGTAAGAAAAAAGGTTCCAGTAATCTGGGGCAAACGTGTTGAGCAAAAAACCAAACAAATGCGGTCGCAGCCCCTTTAAGAACCTCAGCGCTGCGCTAGGAGCAGGAAAAAAAATGCCACGCATCCCGAGCAGGCTTCAGTCAGGAGCCGAGCCACCCCAGGAAAACAGATGCTGGTACGCGCGGGGGAAATCCCATTCCCTTTCTATGGGCTGGGAAAATAGGTGACGGTATGTCATTCCGGGCAGTACCATCACAAAAAAAGCACTGACTGCAAGGCATACTTTTCAGTGGTCCTGCAGGCTTTGACAGATCATTGGGGGCAGTTCACCGACGTATATGTCGGGTGGTCAGGGAAGGCTCATGACGCACTTGTGTTTCAGAACTTGAGCATGTTCCATAAACTGCATGCTGGAACTTTCTTCTCCGACTACACAATCAGGGTTGGGGATGTGGACATGCCCATCTGCCTGATGGGGGATGCAGCCTATCCCCAGCAGCCTTGGCTCATGAAGCCCTACACTGGCCACCTCAACCCCTCCAGAGAACTATACAATGCCAGGCTAAGCAGGGCCCGAATTGTTGTGGAGAGTGCCTTTGGCCATTTGAAGGCACACTTTAGACACCTCCTCACCTGTCTGGACCTCAGGAAGCACAACATTCCACATGTGGTGGCTGCCTGTTGTGTCCTGCACAACATCTGTGAAAGAAAGAGGGAGGCATTCTGGCCAGGGTGGAGGGCAGAGGCTGACTGCATAGGCAGGGCCTACAAGCAGCCATGCATGGCTGCCATCCAGCAGGCCTATCAGGGGGCTGTGCGCATCCAGGAGGCCCTGAGGGAGAGCTTCTCCCTGGGGGACCAGTGACTCTCTCCCCTGGGCTGCCCCACTGGGGGCTTCTGCTTCACCTCTCACTGTCATCCCTCCACTAACCTCTCCCTTCCCCCCTTCTTCCCTTTCCCGATGAAAAAATAAAGGAAACATTTGTTTTTGAAAAACTAAAACCTCTGTATTTTTTATGTGGGGTCAGAGAAACTGGGGAGAGACTGGGGAAAAAAGCTGGGAGGGTGAAAGAAGGGGGGTGGTGAGAACCTTGGAGGAGGAAGGAGAGAGCTGGAAGGGGGAGAAGAGGTAAGGAGAGGCTCAGAGCTGGGGCTGGGAATGGCACCAGGCTCTGTGGATCCCACCACCATGGGAGTGGGGGCCTCGGCGTCCATGGGGGTGGAGGGGTGAGGAGGGTGTTGAGGGGGAGCGCAAATGGGAGAGGAAGTAGGAGGAGGAGCTGCAGCAGAGGCTGGAGCAGGAGCCGGCATCATGCTCAGGACAAGGGAGTGCACATCTGCGCACATGGAACAGCCCTGCGCAAGCAGTTCCCGCCAGCTCTCCTGATGCAGCTGCAGGTCCTCCTGGACCCAGCTGTGGATGGTCTGCTCCAGGGACCAGAGTGCCATCAGGTGCTGCTGCTAGAATTCGTCCATGGGATGGTGGTGCCTGTGGATGCCTCGGGTTTGGGAGGCTGTCCTAGGTGGTGTTGACTGCCCCCCTCTCACAGCTGGTCTGGCTGTGGAGAATAAAGAGATGGTCAGTCATCCTAGGGGATATTGTGCCAGAAGCCTAGCCCCCATATGTGAGCTGAGAGTGACAATTCTCAGCTCTGTCGCAAGGCTATGTGCACTATGTCCAGTGGGTGCTGCCCCGAGACTGTGGGCACGCCCCGTGTGCCATGTGCAGGACTGCTCAGTGTGTGTGTGTGTGTGTGTGTGTGTGTGTGTGTCCTGCCTCTTTCTAGAGGTGACTTGTGAAGGGAGGGTATCCCAGGGAGGGTGTCCCACCCTGGGTTCAGGAGTATGGCAGGCCTCTCCAAACACCCTGTGGCCAATAGCATAAGGGTCCTCTGTAGCAGCCTCCTGGAGCTGTGTGCCCAGGAATGGCATGGCACATGGTCCCACGTGCACAGGCTGCTGCATGATCCGTGGCCAGCAAGGGCCAAGTGTGGAGTGCCCTGTTCCCTGCTCTCCTTGCCACCGGCCATCCCCTCCACCCCCTGTATGAAGGGAAAGTGATGGCACTCACATGATGGCTCTGAGAGCACCTGGGAAACATCCACAGGGAGGATTTGAGGCTTCTGGGTCAGCTGTGTGGTGATGCTGGTCTCGTCCAGGCCCTGTTCTTCCTCCTCGCTTCATCCCCCAGTGAGGGTGATGCTGGGCATCTCAAGTCCAGAGTCTACAACTGGGGCAGAGGGAAGGGATTGCCCCGCCCCCTAGGATGCAGTCGAGGTCTTTAAAATAAGGGCAGCTGTGGGGCTGTGGCCCGAGTGGGAGTTGCCCTCCCTGGCCCTGGCATATGCCTGGTAGAGCTTTTACCTTCATCCGCACCTGTTCTTGGGTGCAGATGTGTCCTTTTGTGGCCAGGTTGTCGGCCATTCGGCCATAGATGTCCACATTCCTGCATCTGGTGCAGAGATCCTGGAGGTCAACCTCAATAAGGTCCAGGATCTCCACACCAGATCAGGAAGGCGCTCATCTTTTTCGGCTCCTGGCAGGCCTTTGGGAGCTGTCTGTCTGCTCCCTTGGAACAGTGGAGGGTTGGATGGGAGCATCAGATTGGCTCATTTTAGGGGCAGAGCAAGGCAGGTGCAGCTGCAGGGTGGCTCAGGGCTGTCAGGCCAACCAGCAGTGGATATAGGGCGATTGGGACAGCTGCTCTGGGCTCCACGCTTCAATAGGCCCCATGCCAGCACCAGGGGCAGACTGGCTCAGTGGAATACCGGGAATTTCCTGGTAGGCTGGCCACCCAAGGGCCGGCTGGCAGCTGCTGGAGGAGGAGGGGTATTGTGACAGGGCACCGCAGCCCCACACTTTAAATTCCCTGGCGCCAGCCAGTACGGACCATGTGAGGCCAAGGGAGCACATGCACGGCGTGCTGAAATGCCGCGCAACAGCTGAGAGGGGAGATGCCCAGGCATGGCGTGATGTCACTGCCTGGGACTTTAAAACCGCATGGCCCAGCGTTGCACCACTCGGTTTGGCACATGGTCTGGAGCCTGGGCCAGGGTCGCGGCCGCCCTGCAAGCTGCAAGGCAGAAGGTGGATGGCAGAGGAAGGGGCTTGTGCTGAGGGGAGGGGGGCAGGTCAGGAGAAGAAAGAGGAGGAGAGACAAATGCCAGGGGGCCAAGAGGAGACAATGAGGAAAAGGGCAGGAGAGGAGGTGTTAGTGGGAGGGAAGACAGGGTGATGCTGGGAGAGGAGAGGGTAAGGGCATTGCGGGCTAAAGGGGGAAGGCGAAGGTGCTGGGAGAAGGCTTGAAAGGAGGGGTGGGCATGAGGAAGGTGGGGATGGAGCAAGGCACAGGGGCACAGGGGCATGAGGGAAATGGGGGCAGAGGGTGGTGAGGGGGTGGGCATCAGGGAAAAAGAGGGCAAAGGGGGTAGGGACAGTGAGGGAAGCGGGAGGCACCAGGAGGGTGCAGGGGTAAGGGAAGGTGCAGGTGCCAGGGGATTCTAGGGGTGAAGCAGAAGGGCAGACACCTGCAGGGGAGGGACCAGCATAAGAGGAGAGAGGCAGGGCAGGTGTGTAGAGGGAGGTGTTAGGAGAAGGGATGAGGATGGGTAGCTCACATGATCAGAGTGGGGCTACTGGAGGAATGGGCACAGGGGGATGCCATTTTTCTATTTTTCTCCAAAGGGGGGGCCCCGTGAAATTGTGCTGCCCTGAGCCCCGCAAAATTCTCATCAGCCCCTGAGGCCAACTGTGAGCCACAAACCCTTTCTGCTGAGGCTGCAGCTCTAAGGGCGCCAGAGGAGTCAGGAGGGATAGAGTTTTGCTGAGTGTGGACTGAGCAGCCAGCAGGGCACCCTGGGAAGGGCTGGAGGCCCCCTATTTCGAAATAGCATCTATTTCCTGTCTAAACAGACCCTATGGCTGTGTCTAGACTGCATCCCTTTTCCGTAAAAGGGATGCAAATTAGATACATTGCAATTGCAAATGAAGCGGGGATTTAAATCCCCCCCGCTTCATTTGCATAAACATGGCTGCCGCTTTTTTCCGGATTGGAGCTTTGCCAGAAAAAAGCGCCAGTCTAGATGGGGATCTTTCGGAAAATAAAGCCTTTTCTGAAAGATCAGTTATTCCTTTTTTTTAAGAGGAATAAGGGATCTTTCGGAAAAGGCTTTATTTTCTGAAAGCTCCCCGTCTAGACTGGTGCATTTTTCCGGCAAAGCTCCAATCCGGAAAAAAGCGGCAGCCATGTTTATGCAAATGAAGCGGGGGGGGGGGGATTTAAATCCCCGCTTCATTTGCAATTGCGATGTGTCTAATTTTACGGAAAAGGGATGCAGTCTAGACACAGCCTATAGGTATTATTCCTCATAGAATGAGGTTTACACAAGCCGGAATAAGCCGGCTTATTTAGAAATAGCGGAATTGCTGTGTAGACGCTCACAAAGTTATTCCAAAATAACTTTGCTGTGTAGACGCACCCTCTGTGTCCCAATTTTATGTTGTGTCTGTTTCCCTGGTTTGAACCACAAAAGATTCTTTGGAATTGTCCCAAATCAATATATCCCATGGGCCTTATGTGAAGGATATCAAGCTAATATGTTGTAATTTATCAATACAGTATTGACTTGGTCATTGTGAGTATATTGGGTTTATTGGAATGTTCATTGTATACATAACATATGTTGGTTTAGGATAATAGTGAGGCTGTTATGAAGCAAGCAGGAATTCTACCATATAAGCGACCTCCCACTAAACATGTTGGGAGTTAATTTCAGAGACAATGCCTAAGCTATTAGGTGTAAAGATTTGGAACGTGAAAGTGTAACCATGTTAACCATTAACCATTGAGCCTGGGCTTAAAAGCCCGCTCCCTCACATGCACTGGCTCCTACCTCTGATACTGGAGCAGCAGTGTTGGTGTTGGGGGTGCAGAGAGGAGGACCTCCCTGGCAGGAGCCAGTATACACAGGGAGCCAGTACTGGCTCTCAGGGAGCTAACTGCCACCCCATGTGTAACCACTGAAATTTTCAGGTTCCTCCCCAGGTGCTACCTGGAACTGGGGTACTACTGAATCCCCTCCCCTCACCCACCAGCCTGGATTTGCTTTAATACTGCACTGCTGTGATAGTTTGTAAAGCTCTCTCTAGCCTGCCACTTCACCGGCATACATACAGGCAGGGAGACACCCAGCTGCAGTTACAAACAGATGCTGTGATCAGCCCTGCATGGGAAGGGGAGGAGTTGTCCCGGCTCTTTCCCAGGCTTCCGGGGGTTGCATGTGAAAAATTCTGATATCCAAAATAGAATCCTCCAATAGCACATGGCCTGGTCAAATGTCCCTGTAATGCCACCATAACTCAGAGGCTGTCTGAAGTGGGGAAAGCAGAGCAACATGGCCCCAGCTAACTCTACTAAGGTTGTTAAAATCCTCAGAAAGGCCCCCAGGTGGGAGATAAGCTCCTTTTAAGGCCTATTGTTTTGTCCAATGGCCTTTGCCACCCAGCATTTCTGAATGAAAGCATCTTATTTAGAGGGCATCCCCCAGGGCTATGTCTAAACTACAAGATTTTTGTGCCAAAACAAAAACCAGCAGAGCGTCCACACCTCAAGCGCATTTTTGTGTAAAAGGACTCCCCAAAAAACAGTAAATGGACAGGACAGAGGGCTTTTGCCAGTAGAATTATTCCTCTCCCCATGAAGAATAACTCCTTTTTGCGCTACAGCTCTGGTGCAAAAAGGCATGTGTGGACGCTCCGCAGGGGTTTCTTGCACAAAAAGAGCCTATCAGAAAAATCACAGGTGCTCTTATGGCCATTCTGTGAATGGCCATCAGAGCTTTCTTGCACAAGAGCGTCCATGCAGTGTGGACACTCTCTTGCACAAAAGCACATCGCTTTTCTGATGCACTTTTGAGCTGTGGACGCGCTTTTGCGCAAGAAGTTTTTGCAGAAGATCTCTTCCGCAAAAAGCTTCTTGCACAAAAACCTTGCAGTGTAGACAAAACCCAAGTGTAAACACATTTCTAATACACATATATAGCCAACATTCCTAACTTCAGGTATAAACATGATACGTGCATATAATCAGGATCACCATATTGAGTAAATCATAACCTTTCCAATGATACCTCACATGACTTATTCTGTGTAAAATACATGATGATGATGTCATAAGCATATCATGATAATGATGTCATAATCATATCATGATAATATTGCTGTGAAGAATATGGGGTGCAGTGTCACAGCTACTTCCAGGCTCCAGCCAGAGTAAGGAATAAAAGAGTAAAAGGACTATAACCGTTTAAAATTTCTTCCTCTTCCCTGAGTAGACAGGCACATGTCAGAGAGCAGTTTGAAGAGAACAGATTAACGTAGACAGATTCCTGCTTGGGGATCTGAAGCTGTTAGGCCTTTCTAATCCTTTGGTGGATGGTCAGCTTAAAGAAGAGAGATGTACCTGCAGCAGTTTCCATTGGTGCTGGAACTAGATGTGCTGGGGTGAAATCCTGGGTCTGAAGTGGTTCCATTCTCTATCAGATTTACCATTTGGTTCAATTGTTTCAGCACATCTGGCTCGTTTGTTTTAAAATTCCTTTTGTCTTATGCTTTGGTGTATTACAACTGTTAAGATTATACAGTGCTTTGTGTGAGACGACCACCTGTATCAAGCTCTAGCTGCAACCTCTTGTAAGAAAGACATGCAGGGGCCAAAGCTTGTTGGCCCTGTGATAGGCACAATTGGATCACAGGGTGTGGAAGCCGGGGGTCTGATCTAGGAGTAGGAGAAGTGCAGGATTCCGTCCTGAGTGAGGTGAAGGGATGTCACCTAGCACCTGTAGATGTGCATGGAGAGAGACCAGAGAGGTAACTAGCCCTGTAACCATGACTTTTTAGCCATGGGTCTCCTCCTCTTCCCCCAAATTGGCTTTTTCAGAGACTACCATTTTTAGTTTTCATAGGCTCCTAATCCTAACCCGCACCACCTATAGATTCATGTGGTATTCCTTTCCCTGTGTGCTAAATCAGGATGATGGGGGGCATGGTGAATGTCTTCCCAACTTAAAATCTTGCTGGGTGTTCTCTGTTGCAAGATCTAAGGAAAGAGGAGGAATGCCTCTCTAAGCTCCACCACACAAAAAGGGTGCTAGAGAGACATCATAACTAGGGGGCATTCTTTCACATATTGTCCATCTGGATTCATGCAGGAGATCTTGAGAGGGAGGAATACATTCTCCCCCAGCACTGCCTGGCTACCTCTTGATGTGCTCTGTTCTGTAGCATTTTTCCATGACCTAAACATTAGAAAAATTACTATGGCACATCTGCCTTGGTGATCTTTATTTAGCTCATGGGGAATAAGGCCAGAGCACAGCAGGAAGGTTACTGGGGGAACCAGTGTATTTGCCAACTTCATTTAATTGATTCATCTTTACTTTTGTAATTTCAGCTAGGACAGTCCATTAAATTAAGTTTCTTTTGGCTATAAATTGACAAAGTTACAAGATTTTTTAAACTCTGGAACCTCTGTTTCCAGAGTCATAATCAAGGAACCAGTTGGCTCTGAAGAATGTATCCAAACCACCTATGTGAAACCTAATGTTACTCTTGACCTCTTCCCTATCTCATCTATAAACTCACCAATCATCTGTGACCCTGATCCCTGCTCTTGGCCCCTCTAGTGTTATTTCTTTATAACCCATTGGTGCTGCTACCCATTGCTGTCAATCAGCTGCAAAGACTTTCCTTCATGTGCCAAAATATTAGTATCCTGCAACAATCCTTGTCTTGACCTTTGGAAATGCTATCCCATGTTATGTCATTGATTGTTCTACTGTGTTTTCAAAGGCAGTGCAAAGGGCTGTGAGGAGGCAAGAGAAGAGTGGAAGTAGTTAGTGGATTGGTGTTGCTGAGAGACATTTACAAATAAACACATCTTTTTAGTGCAGATACTCAACTAATTGGGCTCAGGAGTGAGATCTCTTTCTCACTAGTCTTCACTCCATATCAACATTACCAAAAAGATCCTTTTTACCTGTCCTAATATAAAGGACAGATTTGTAATCTACACTGTAGAAGCATATGGGGGGGGGGAGAGGAGGGGTTAGGTAAGCAATAGTTATGAGAAGTGTATTTTTAAATTGTTCTTTTAAAATTATTTCTCTAGTGTGAGGTGGATTCTCAGCTGGTGTAAAATATCATTGCTCCATTGCCTTTGATGGAGGTATGACAATTTACACCAGCTAAGGATCTGCTCCATATTCACTGTTCTGGAGAGTTTATGTGCTAACTGAGGCAAAGTGAAAGCAACAAACTGTAAACGACAGGTGGTGAGACTGAACAAGAGTTATAGTAGTAACCCAAATGTGAGTTTGCTTACTTATGAAGAGTGCTAATTTTCATCCCCATAATGAAAAAAATTATGGGGTGATCAACTTGAT
The DNA here is from genome assembly GCF_052426305.1 of Pelodiscus sinensis. Lineage (NCBI taxonomy): Eukaryota > Metazoa > Chordata > Testudines > Trionychidae > Pelodiscus > Pelodiscus sinensis. The sequence goes on along the minus strand of NC_143056.1, from coordinate 111,996,810 downwards.
TTTCCTATTAACAAACCTTAGTTATTTCATATGTTTTCCTGATTCTACCATTCTTACACAGGCAAAACTCCCCCATTTACTTTAAAGGAGTTTTGCCTGAAGAAGAAATGTATGAGCAAAACAAAAATTCAAAAAAACTCAAAGAAGATGCTAATAAATATTTGAGAAACAGATGAGCTATTACATACTATAAAGCAATACTAGAAATTTGATTGTTTTGATAATTGATCATTTGAAATGTAATTTGTTTTTCTAGATCCAGCACACAGAACTGTTTACTCTGTCTATTACTTTTATGAGACCTTGTTAAGCTTTTGCGGTAGAATTTGTAAATAATAACATGAAGTCCTCATTTGCTAGTAATATTAACACAGCCTAAAAACCCCTCCCTGGGTTTTTTTTTTTAATGATTCTGTATCCAGATTCCTTTGTCAGTATTCCAGAACCCCTTATTCTTTATATGCCAGAGTAACACCTCTGTAGTATTTAATAATTAATTGGGTGGTTTTTAAAAGATGTTTGCCTATGGTCAAAGTAGGTGTTTTCATTCACGCCAAATAAATGTGATATTTTCACATTTTTTAAATATATTAAATAATATATGTACATTCTCACAAAAATCACAAATTCCACAATTCCAAATATTGTATATTCAATAAACCTCTAACACAGCAGTTTTCTCTGCAACCACAAGAAATACAGACTCTGAGGGGAAAAAACTTGAATTCTGCAGCTTTACAACTTTACAAACCACTTTGAGGTTGTAACCTTAAGGTGGAAAATTACAATAGTAAAGAAATGAAATAAATATTTTTTTTTCGGATCGGAAGTAAGGGAGAAAACAATGTTGATTCAACAATACTTGCCTTTTTTTCCTAGTATTGTGCTTTTTAATTTTAATAACCAATTCCATGGACAGGTTTGCTCTGAAGATGTTCACATCTCCTATTTTAACTTATTTTTTATCTAGGCTCTCCACTTTGGACATGAATTCCTATGGCATATATTAGACAGCTAATTGAAAGGGCATGTAAAATATGAATATACAGAGCTGGAACCTCACAGTCAGACATTTCCAATCATAGCCTGAAACATATGCAGTTCTATGTTATTAAAATATCAAATTGAAATAACAGCAAAGTAGTAAATGAGTATAGGGCAAAATCCTGCCACTTTCTCTGGGGCTATGGAGGGTTCTTCTGATAGCCAAAGGTGCTTCTGCTGCTTCTGGGACAGGTGCCAGTATTTTGGGAGCCAGACAGGAGTCCAACACACCTCTTTTGGCATGCAACCTAGCTCTGTGAGGGTGTGCTGTCTGTGTGTTCCTATGCAATGGGATATTAGATTGGAGCAAGCTGGGGAACTATGTTTGGGCACAATACTAATGCAAACTGCAGACTGCTGAGGGATTGGTTTCCTTCCCTTACCCCATGCCAGTTGCAGCTAGTGGAGCGGGATTTGCCCCATCGCGTTTTGCAAACAGATACAAAATATTGCTCAACATTTTTTAAAATATTTTGTACATAAATAATTCAGTTTGGGAGAATATGGGCCTAAACGGAGTAAAATTGTTGCTTTCTTGGGCCATAGTCCTGCAAACATTTACAGACATGCTCAGCTTTACCCAAAAGTAGTCCCCATTTGGGTAAAATTAAGGATGTATGTTTGCAGGATCAGGGCCTTAGTTTACTCTGTACATTGTTACAAATGAAACAACAGTAGCAGCATAAGTTTTACTCAAGAAAAGCTAGACTATAGACAGGGATGGTCAGTTCAAGAGTCCACTGAGAAAACTGAATTTGGTAAGGCAATATGAATTCAGTATTTCCCTAAATTTCTGGAATACATTCATCCACAACCAGATAAATAAGAGAAACAATAGGAGCATTAACTGAAATTAGAATTTATTCAGTGTACGAGATGAAAACAAAAGTCCCGAGGAGCTGGTAGCACATAGGTGACAGATGCAATCATAATCATAAAAAGACCTAATCTTAGGAATTATGTTTAGAAAATAGAAATGTAAAACCTTTTTTAACAAGCATGTTTAAATATCACTAGTCAATGATTTTTTTCAAATGTTGAATGTGTCCTCCTTGTGCCAGAAAACATTTGCTTAATAATATTTTTATACACTACTGTAATTCCTAACTGAAGTTTTCAAAGAGCTTCACAAACATTGGGCCTGATGATGCAAAGGCTTAAGCATGTAAGTAACTTTACACACATAAATAGTCCCATTAATTTATGCCAGTAAAGAACTACATGGGTGCTTAATGTGTTGTACAGTGAGAAGTCCCCTTAAAGTCGGCAGGGTTCCTCTGCCTGTATAAATGTAAGCATGTATACAGGTCTTTGCAAGTTTAGGACCCTTAAATCAAGTCTTTTTATGCATATGAAAATTAATTAATTATCCTGAAATCCATACAAAATAGATAAAATAGGCTAATTTCCATTTTATGGATGAGAAGACTGAACCAGAAGGTGTAGGCCTGACTTTTTGCAGATATGTTATTGCATGCATCCAATTTAAGGACAGAAATCACAGTAAATGCTAAGGTTGAAAAAAAATTGAAAATTTTGGCCAAAGTTACTTGGCCAAAATCACTCCATACATTTGTAGGAGAAACAGGAGTAGAATCCACATCTTCAGACTCTCAGTGCTAGGCCAGATTTATTCTCAAATTCATGTTAAATATGTTGCCATTTTTCAAAATGAAATTGGGTAAGTAAGACCACTGTTTTGTAACATTTTATGATAGTCACTAAATTGTCATGCACGGTGAAGGTATATATATTTGAATGTGGATTTTGTGTAGCCAGCTAGCACCTGGGTTACAGAGGCAGGCAGTTTCACACCAAAAAGGAAAACTTGGAACTGTAGATTGTTTAATGCACAGATCTTGTGCTGGATTCGCAGTGTTAAGAAGTCCTTGTTGTTATGAATGTGCATTATGAGTATATTGTACACAGTCCTGGTATGCAAATGTGTAGCATTCAGAGAAGTGAAATAATTCTGTGTTATTATTATCTTTGTAAATTACATCTTAAGAGTTTTTTGAAGACTTTATGACGGCAGTTTTCTATAGTCACAGTCACACAGCACAAAGTGTTTCTTTCATTATTAACAATAACTGAGCCAATGAAAATGCTTTTAAATATACACCAGACAAGCAGTTATCCAGCTCTTCCTTCTTACCATCTAAGCCATCTTTTAGCATCTTATAAACCAGCATATAAAATAGCTTTGTAAACATCTGCTTTTCATTGTTAATTGTCTGGGAAAACTAGAGATTTAAATGCTCCTTTTGTAGCACTTCTTAATCCTATCAAGAAGAATAGCTCTAGATGTTTCTTCTTTCTCTACTGCAGATAGCTACTTCAGTAAAAATTAAAAAAAATGTCAGTTTTCATTTACTTAAAGATGACTTATTTCAATCCTCAAATAATTTCAGAAGTCTTGGGTATAATAAGCTGTATGGCAACTCATTAGATGTATCAAAATTCTCTTATATTTTCTGCTCACCATTAAAGTATAGTAAATAAGAAAACCAATATATTTTTCTCATTAAATGATGCTCAATGTTTTCTTCTATAGCCTTACTATTGAATTGGATATTTTTATGACCCATGTAATAAGAGAAATCACAGTAAATGTTGTTATTGCTCCATATCATAGCAAAAGACAGATAAATCCTGAACCAAATCTTCTTACATTACCATAAGTGTTACTATTATTTTTAAAGAACACTGTCTGTATTTTGGTAAACTTTTCTGTTCTAATAATCAAGTCAGTAATGCCAATTGAGTGTGTCTGGCAACGATTTACTTCAAGTAGCATTCATAACACACAGTAGCTGCATTATATAGGAAAAATAAATCTATTCATGTTACCTTTCCTACCTTTTAAAAATATTAAATTGTGTTATGGCTCTGGAGCTGCAATGTTAAATTGTTCCCCCCTTATACATACAGAAAGACTATTCATGGTTTAAAAATTATTGTTTAATACTTCACATTCCTTAAATTGGAACTGATCATATAGTTTTTAAAAATGACCAACGGTGGTTCACTGAGCATTAATAATTAGTCAATAAATAAATGGTTCTTTCAGCTTTCTTCTTTTAATTTCAGTTTGTTTGAAATCAAATTATTCTCAATTGCATACTGGATTGTAACTTTAACAATAAGTAATATCTCCTATTGTTTTTAAGCAAGTTGATCATTTGAAACACACTGTTTCCTATTTATATTTCTTATTCCTTCCTCTTCAGTCTACTTTTGGAACTTATTTTATAGAACTGATGTAGACATAGACCTTGTCATCACTGCATATAAAATTAATTTAAATGACATATTGTTGCAGTTTCTATGACAACCATATCACGATGCTGATGCTCTCAAACATTTATAAACTACAATTTCAAGTGTGCTAATGCCAGTGAATAGGGCTGACATTTATTTACTTAATACTCAGTTTAAAACTATACTTTTTGTACTTTATAAAAAGGTAAATCACAAGAGCATATATGTCAGCAGTTACTGTAACCAAATTCTTATTTTTATGTGAACATTTTTGTTTTAACTCTGCTACATATTATAGTAAAAAACATAATTCAACCAAAACAAGGACAAACTAATTACTAGCAATTGAAAAACTTTACAATGCAATATTCCAAAACAATGTCACAATTCACTACATACGCTATTGCTCTATTCTGGAATAAATAAAGTACATGTAGTTTTATCTGTGCAGTCATAGTTCCCAGTCCTGCAAATATTTATGCATGTGAGTAGCTTTGCTTCACTGCGATGACTCATGTAGAGTAAGTTACTTGTATAAATGTCTGCAGAATCTGGCCCATAATGACGGACTAATAAACAAGCCTTAAAAGATGGCCCTATTAAGTCCTTTATTCTATTATTTAAATGTTAAGAAGTTGTCTTTTTCTAAATTACATAATTTTTCCATATTAAATATTCATCTTCGGTATTATATGGATGTATTAATCTGGAGCCTTTTTGGATGTCACTTGAGTAGAAAGGGCTTGACTATGCACTCTTGTTATTCAAGCAACATTCAGTGGATGTTTTCCTTGAATAAGTGTAGCACCAATTTAAGATGCCTTTTTTCACGTTATTTTATAGCTCTGGGTTATAAAGATTTATACAGATGTTTTCCTGTCGTAACGCAATTTTATGTATTTGAACTTGCACTGGTAATAAAGTGTGCTTTATATTTCTAATGTATATTTCTAGTGCACGTGACTTGTCGATCATTGAAACAGATAGGAAATAAAACACCATGAGCCAAATCCTGCACTGCTTACTCTCAGCAAAAGTCCTAACACAGTTAACATGAGGTTGAATTGAGTAATGACTGCAGGATCAGGCCCTGAACTTGGCACTAGCCAATAAGAAAAGTTGTGAATAATTGAATGTTAAAATAGATTGTGATTGTGTCACATTTCAGTCTAAAAATGTCCAATACTTTCAGCAGTTTCAGCTTAGATATCCATTTACTAAATGTAGCTACTTATCAATAGATTGATATGTGACTTGCTTTTGATCCAATTTTATTTGTCTCGACAAGGTCTAGCAACAGACTGTGGTGAAGAATTTAAAATACTGTTCTTAAAAGTGAAGAAGGAAAGGAAACAGCTTTGCATATTCATTTATATATATCATGAAAAACTCATCTGCTCAATACTATTTCTTAATGTCTTGTTTTCGTAACCCACTCTATAATCTCTTTTCTATATTTGCTCAACTGCTTCAATATTTCTAACCCTGGTTATAAAAAATACCCTTCCTAAGTACACAAAGCCTGAACCATCAGTCCTTAACTCAGGTTAAAATCCCACTGAAATTATTGACAATGACACGGGTCAGGCCCATACTGTAGCAAATCCACCAGTACATCTTGAAATCAGTGTAAGTGCAAAGCGTTTTTTATGAATAATATGGGATACAGCACCACTGTCCTATACCCGACAATCATGTTCGGTCCTATGATGAGGCACATGATTGTGATTTAATAGCAGTGCCTGCAATGTGGGCATGCCTTCAGTTCAAATATAGCTTTGTATATTTTCTTTCTTTCTTTCTTTCTTTCTTTCTTTCTTTCTTTCTTTCTTTCTTTCTTTCTTTCTTTCTTTCTTTTGCCAACTGTTCATGCTTTTGTGATTATATCAGTCTCTATCTAAAAACATTTTATTCTCTTTTGATGCATGAAACAAACATGCACCCATGGATTAAAGCAGAGGTGTCTCTTATAGACAATATACAAGTACTCTACTCTGTGCTTCATATTGCATCCTAATGTGCACCATTAGATTAAGGAATTGCCACTAATAAATAAGGCACTGTCTGGACTGACAAACACTTGGAATTTTCATAATGGATCAGAATAGCCCTATTTAACATAGGTTTTTTAGCAACTAGGGTTTGTGAGAAAATATTCAGTAACATTCATATTTACAAGAGAGATCCACACTTAGGTCACTAGGCTGTAATATGAAGTATGAGAATAGTGAGTTATTCAGTGCTTGCTAAAGGGTGTTTTAATCTTGTATTCTCTCCCAACCCTTTCAGTGTGTGTGTGTGTATGTTTTGTGTGTGTTTAAATTAGGTAGTATTTCATTTTGCCTTTCTTTCTTCATATATTAAAATGCTATCATTTTAACAAAGTCATCATAAGTACAAGAGAACGATCTCTAAATGTGGGAATAGCATAGTGTAGAACAGGCCACACAGGTGCATATTGCAGGAGCAGATGAGAAAAATATGGTTGTAATGAAGGTTGTGACTCTCTAATACATTGCTTATATAGTCTACTGGAATATAAATATTAAATAATTTATATCAAGGTACATTTTTGTATCTCTTAAGATATTTTACCCTTAGTTTCAGAGGGGTATACAAATGGAAGTTACAAATTAGCCTATGCCAAGAAGGGCTCGGACAAACCTGGTACCTGAACTACTGGGAATGGGAGTAAACAGCTTCTTCTAGCTGTTTTGTTTTTGTTTTGTTTTTGCTTCTTCAGCAATCCCATTAGTTAATCCCTCTGTTTCTGTACCTGGTTCTGTATCAGAATTCGGTGCTCCTATTGATTCTAGTTATTCTTAATTAAATTAACTTTGAATTATTTCTGTTAGCTGAGTTTCTCACCGCCCTTCTCAGAACTCAGTTGCAGGAGACCCTATTGCACTACCGACTGCAATCAAGACTTTGTCTCATGACTTTACATTTGCCAGGGAAGTTACTGCTCTTCCAGTTGAGAGTGACTCCCTATGATGAATGCTTTCCTGTGGTTTAGAAAGGACATCAATCCCCAAAAGCAGACCAGTAGGACTCAGCTGCTGCAAGCTACCCTGTATTGTTTTTCTTCGTCTGGATGCAGGACGAACCGTTTCCCTAGCTTCCTAAGTATAACAAGAGCGGTTCCGTTGCATTGTTTTGCTGTGGTAACTTTCTTATGTCTGGCCAGTTGAAAATGGACCAAGCCTGTGTGCTAAATACTGCCCTCGATCTAAGGCAAGCCTCTACCCCAGGAGCTGTTTATAGGTCACAGTGAGGGGTTTCCACAATTCCCCTTTCATTCAAAGCACTCAGTGAAGATTCTAAACCAACCCCAGCTCAGCCTGCACATGGAAACACGCTGGCAGGCAGGCAGACACCCACCAGGGAAAGCTGGGCAGGGCGGTTTGCCTGGAGTCTGGGGATATGTTGGGAAGGGATGCCCTAGGCACGTGCTCCGAGGATGTGAAAGGAAACTTCCATGAGTGAGGGGCGCTTTCTAAGCCCCTCCGGAGTCCCAGGTTACTTTGTAAAGAGGGTAAAGATGTGTCCTCCCCACCCACGCTGGTTTCTACCCTGGACACCAAGCGGCGTCCGTGGAGTCGACAGTGGAAAAGGGGCAGAAGTGGAATTGGGGAGCGGATGGGGGGAAGCGAAGCCGCGGGGGCATTTCCGAACGTCTGTCCCCACGCCACCCCCTCCATTGATAAAAATCTCTCTCTGCTTTGCCCGTGTCCGTCGGTGTGCCTGAAGGTGAGGGGAGACCCCGCTTGATCCTCCCCGTATCCCAAATTCATTAGCGGAGCCATTAGAACTGCGGATGCCAACGCGAGATTCTTCGATTACTTTCCCCGGTGTGACTGACACTGTTTGTTTTGCTTTGCAAAGTGCTAATCCGAAAGCTCCTTGGCAGGCTTTTGCCTTGGCTGTCTTATTTGCGCTGACCTCAGGGTGGCGTTTTAAGCACATAAACAAAGCCCAGGCAAGCAGAGAAGAACTGGCAATTGTTTACCTTTATTGGAATAACAGTTCCATCAATGTTTTGGATAAATCAAGCCTGCCTCTTAAAACACTATAAAGTAGAAAAGCTGCCAGGCTTCCGTTTACACGGCTAGGGGTGTATTTTGACCGGGTCTGTGCACTCCTGAAAGTTCCGAACGGGACGCCAGTCTGGTTGATCCACCTGTTTTTAACAGGAGCCGTTTACAAAGAGGGTGTGCAGCAAAAGATCACGGTTTTAAACTCGAACTGGCGTTTAGCAGTAATGGTGGGAGGGAGAAACGCCCCTAAATTGCCGTCCTGTGTACACAGGAACGGGTCTCTAGCCCTGAGTTACATGGAGAGAATAAGCAATATATAGTCATCTTACCTCCCAGACGAAAGGGTAACATTAGAGGTGGAACAGGGGAGCAACCGTAGCTGTCTTCCATCCCATCCCAGGTCGGTCTGTCGCAGGGCTTGCTTACCACCACTGCCTTCTTCTGACTAACTTGGATCCGATCTCAAGCGTGTTTCTCTTCCCCCCCTTCCTCGCCCCCGTCAGACATTCCCTAAACTCAGCCCAGGACAAATCCAGAAGTCAGTGACAGCGTTTTTATTCACTCGCTGCCGGTGCAGATCCCTTCCAGCTTCTTGGAGCCCGAGCCTGGCGCAAGTTGGCGATTACAATGAGTGTCTGTAAGCCTTTACTTGAGACCTAGGCGCAGGTAAGGCTGCCATTCGCTGCCAGTGGTCCAGGTTGCGTTTGTGGAGCGCAGCAGCAGCCGGTGAAAACGGGAGTGGGATCCGCTTGTTCTCTGAGCGGAGGGGGGGGGGAGCATGGACTTTGTAGGGGATCCACCGAAGCACTTTACTCCTCTGCATTGTATTTTCACTGATCTCTCTCTCTCTCTGCTTTTGTGACACTCACGCCAAACATTTTCAGACCCATCCGGAATGAGTTCAGATCCTCCCCCTTAGTTTACATTGGAGATGTCAAAGGATTAAGTAAATGAAACTTTATTTGACCGTGGAGTTTACAGACCCTGGGATCCCTCCGCTCTTTGGCCTTATTCTAATTCCACAGCGGTAATTACCCTTCGTTTCTGTAAGTGCAATAGATTTATTGCCTTAGAGACTATGCACAGTTTGATTGAATTATTCATTTTTTTTCTTTGGTGTAGACTGCATCTGGGGACTCTGATGTGACGTGTAGATTTTTTTTTTCAGGAACAAAGGGAATGTGGAAATGAAAGAGAGAGGGAGAGAGAGGCTGGCAGATGTGATGAGATGCGGTGAAGGTGTATCCAGTTTGGCACTCCCACTCCTCTCCTCTCCTCTCATTGCAGCCCTGGGTGACTCTCAGGCTAACACAAACAGCTTTTCTTCCGCAGCCTGCCCTCTGTCACTGTAAGTACAACCGCCTTCTCTTATCAGCATGCAAATCCCAGCCACTCACTACCTTAGCCTACTGTTCGCACTTTAGATTTACAGAGGAGACCTTGGAAATGAACTTTCCGAGACAGGAAGGGGTTTCATGTCCAACTTGCTTTTATTTTCTTTGTAAAAGTTTATGTGGTTTGCCGGTGCGGGGGGTGAGGGGTGTTGCTGCGGCTTCTTAGCTTCTCTGTCGGGATGATGCCCAGTTTCAAATGAAATTAAAACGTTCCCTTGATCTCCTTCCGCCAAACGGACAATGCACCGGGTTAGCAAGTGACGCCTGAAGGAATTCAGAGTTTTATTCTCAGCTGGGTCATTGCTAAAAGGTAATCGTGGCTCCCCGGCCGACCTTTTTGAGACTACCACTCAGGGGTGCTATCTTGGGACACTCACATCATCTGATGGGGTTGCCTGTCGAGAAGCAAGTAGTAATTTGGGTATCAGCCTAATAGCAGCCGAACAAAACTTTCCTTAAGTTTTTGGACTCCCCTTCCCTTTAGCTCTTTCTCAGACTTTTATTCATTTTGTAAAAGTTTGTCTGAACGCTTTGAATCCTATTTTTTTACACCCTGTAAAAAGTCGTCCTTGTCGGAGGTGTGTCACCAGTGAATTTAGAAGCGTGCCTACTAATTGTCCGGTATTAGTCAGAGGGCTTTTGCTGCGTGGTGGCTGACTTATGATACAGAATTGCTTGCCTTTTGCACACAAACTTTATACCACAGACTCTATAGAAGTCCTAGGTTTGCTAGGACAACCGCGCAGAGACACAGGTTGCTTTGCATGTTGAACGCTGGTTTCCATGCATGTATTAGATGAGGGGCGCAACAACAAATGCAGTGTCAGCTGTGAACAGGTAAGTGCTCCGACGTAGCTGGGTGCCTCTAATTCCTTCACTCTGCGAGCGAGAAAGGACCCACAGCACGAGAGGTCCAGCATCCCTGCTCAACATCTGGCAGCGCTGCTGGGGCTGCCCTCAGCCTTCCGCAGCGAGAGGCAACAAGAGCAACTTACAATGAGCTGTAAACTTTGGTTAATACTAAAAATAAAGGCTGTGTTCTCTCTTCCACTGCGTGTGTGTGTGTGTGCATACCTACACAGCATACGATCACTTGCTCAGTATGCAGAGAGATAAATACACAATTGTCAGCCGCAGAGCACAACTTCCCCATATTTACCTACAATGCCCAATGCTGCCTTTTTTAATGCAGTCCATCGTCTACCTCTGGGTGTGCTTACACCTGCACCTTAATTTAAAGGAAGCAACAAGCTTTATTACCCAAGTTGTTTATTTGAATGTAATCCATCGGTGCCGTGCATTTCTGCCCCGACTTCATTTCAGTCTTGGCACGGTATTTTAGGAGATGCCCTTCAGATTAAGGACTAGTTGGGCTTTGAAACTTCCTAAATTCTTCTGGCTTTTTAAATTGATCGATGTTCATTAGCACCTAGCCCTTGATCGTTTCAGTTCTTCACAAGAGAGGCTATCACTGCTAATGTTTAAAAAAAAGAGGGAAAACTTTCAGCAGCAAATTGATGGGACAGTGGGAACGCATCAGAATCTTTTCTTTGTACTTTGGCTAGATCTTTTTTCTTACCGATCTCAATTTCTTGTGCCAATATGTTACAAATTATACAGAAAGTTAAGGTATCTTCTTTTGAGATAATTTCAGTTTATTAACTATAAAGTCAAATTCCGGCCATACTTATAATTAGTTTCAAAACTCTACAATACCTTGAAAGGAGAGTTATTTCCTGTTTCTAAATCTGTGCACAAGGCAACTAAAGGCAGGTGAATGGCTAGAAGTGGTTGAAATCAGGTGAATGGACAGTCACTCATACACCAATCCCTCTGGCAGACTGTAGATTTTAGCACTTTTATTTACATAAAAAAAAGAAATTGAAAATGAAACTTAATGTAGTCGAGGATGCTGTATAGCACTATGAGAGTATCTGGATAAATTAAAAGTTCTCTTTTGTGAGGACCTGCTCACAAAATAATATGTGGATTCCCTCTATTTTGTGTAAGTGCCCAAAAGATTTTTAAGAAATGTTTGTTATTTCCACAGATTCTTACTTTAAACTATTTTCCTCAGGTCTTGACTAGAAGGGTGGTACTTCGAATTGCCAGGAAGAGGATGCGCCATTGATGTCCTCTTAATAGAGTTTTAAGTTGTAAAACTTGCCAGGAAAATAAAATAGAACTAGGTTTAATCAGTACTGTGTCATCACGCTAATGTTGATTTTCAGCATGTTCCGGGGGAAGTTTATTTGCAATAGCTCTGATTGTACTTTTGTTTCTAACGTGCTACTCCGCAAATTTGGGCTTGTGTGGGAGACAGAGGAATGAGAACCAAGCCTTTCTTCTCCCTTTCTGGCCTCTGAAACCTATGAAGCCATTTTAAAATTAAAAAAGTTTCTCGGTTACTAACTGTTCCAGGCGCCTACTGGAAAATGGGGAAAGGGTTGCCAAAAATATAAAGAAGGATCAACAACTTCTCTCTCCCTCTCTGCTTTCAGCACTCCCAGACTTACAATAGTTTAGCTTAGGTGTGGATAGTATCAACAAGGAGAGACGCTAGTTTTACAATTTTGTTTGCCCACCTGATTCTCGGGCCCCCGACAGCTTGAAAAGCCCCTTTCACGTGTGCCTTTTGGAATTTAAAAGTAAATCACCGAGACATTCTTTCTGATTGTTGCAACACTCCAAACCACTGGCTGTTTTACTCCTGATCCCTTTAGAGTTGTACCTTCATCCCCTCAGATTTGCTTTTTCATGAACACTTTCATGAACAACGTTAGTTCCTAAATCACTGTTCGCTTCCTGTCTGTTGCCTCTTTACAGCTGTACATTTTTGCCGCAGATAAAAGCTCTCATCACAAACAGCACCAGAACTTCAACCTGGATCTGTTCTATATCAGGTTATGCCTCTCCTTTTGTTTTAATTAGGTGCATCTTCTTTATCTTTCAGTTGAATGCGTCACTACCTACTTTGTTCTCCTGTTCCTTCTCTTTCCTTCCCTCCCCCAGCCATGCAGCTTGTGTCTCCCTAGTGTAGTGTGTACATTTCATCTGGATTTACCCAGATTTAGCTTTGGGAGAGGGCTCCCACTGGCTCACTGGCAATAAGCGGTTTTGATTTGTACTACTTTTCCTTGTATTTTATGTCCCGGCTCTTGACCTCCAGATAGCTCTCCTTGTATTCACTGGTCCATTCTGATTTTAGTGTGCACCCTCCTAAAGTACTTGGGGAGAGGGTGACAGCGTATAACTCGATTCTTTTTTCCTTAGTTTATTCTCTTCTTACTCAATTCTCCCAGGACTCCTCACATCCCCCTCCGGCTTTTCCGGCCCCCGCCCGTCCTCTCCCCCCCCCCCTCGTTACTTTGTTACCTTTCCTCACCACTCAGAGCGATCAGTGGTCATTAGGCAAGGGAGGTTTAAGGTTTCATGTGTCTAATAGCAATGTGAGTGGTGATAGCTTCTCGGGGACGCGGCTGAGAGCCTGGGGTGATTTCACTTTCTGTTCTGCGCTCACTTTCTCTTCGGTTGTTGCGTTTGTCTCTCTCGCTCGCTCCCTCTCGCTGTGTTGTCTCATCTTGCCTCTGCTGTCTGGGAGGGGGAGCCCTGCCTCCTTTTGCCTTCCTCAGATCAATGCCCTGGCCACTCACTTTCTGATGTTGCACGACGGGAAATGCTTTGAATACTTACGACATGGCCGCTCACATTGATTGCCAAGATTGACAGCAGTAACCATCGCCTTCACTGGTTTCAGGAGGGGGAAAAAATAATAATGAACCTGACTGTAACCAAATCTCCAGGCAACCCATCAGCAAACTTCTAACCATCCGGATCCTGCACAGCCATGGCCCGGAGAAACACCAGCAGACTTTAGGGCATTTATTTTTTATTTTATTTGCGGCATTACTCCCCATTTATTTCTCCCCTTCCTACACCCCCTTGCCTGTTTTTTTTTAAATGAAAATTACTGAAGCGCGTAAAAAAGGGGAGGGCGACTCTCCCAATGCTTTGTGCCACACCGGATTCCGAGGAGGTAACCAGGGGGAAATAGCCCTATTGTGTTGTATACCTGTTGTTTACTATGGTGTGTAGTGCAGCATTGCTTGGTGGTGGTGGTGTTTTCCTGGGGTTTTCGCTGGATTTCTATCGCTTTGCAGGAGTCCCCGGCGCTGTCTTCAATGGGCTGTGAGTTGCAATTGTCTAAAACAGCAGCGTCTGGAGGTAGATTCGTTGTTTAGCTTTTAACATTTCTGAATTAACCTGCCTCCCCTTCCGCACGATTATTTATTCTTCTACCACGAGGGGTTTTTTAAGGAAAAGTAGTTACAGCCGCCTCCGCGTGTGAGGTTTCCAAGGCTGTGAAATCTTTCTGAGACCTTAAGGACCCCGCTACCTAGAAATCACAACACTTTCTCATCCTCCCCGAGTTGAATCTATTTTAAAATGTAGTGACAGATCAGCGTTGTATTTTAAGATCACCCACGGCACAGAACACATGGTGCTAGGGAGACAGAGTCTTACGTACAGTCACACAAGAGAGAGAGAATGAAACCCTAAATAAATCTTTCAGAGCAGAAAGCTGTTGTCATTACCCCGGGTTTGCGCTCCGTGGATAGACCCAAAGACATAGAATGGAAGAAGATCTAAGGACTTTGTGTAGAGATCTTAATGTCTCCGTTAAGTTTGAGGTGGGTAATTGCATTGAAGTTTGCCACAGATGTGCTATTCGTGGAGCATATTGTGTACAGCGATATTGGACCAGTAGGTGGTAATATTGTGTTTTGGCCACAGAGGGGCACTATCCCGAGGATTTGCAGTTCCTATGGTGGCGTCTTATCTCTCCAGGCAGAAGGCTTGGATAAAGTTATACTGAAAACTTTAAAATTGATATCACACCCTAATTTGTGATACACGAGGAGGAAAACAAAGACCATCACCAGAGAGCTCTGTTTACACCATGAGACAGGGAGAGCTGTGCCGCGTTGTGGGCTTGCCCACAACATTCAATTTGGGATTTCTTGCTGCCTTAGCTCTCGCCGGAGGTCATGCAAATCGACCTTAAAAGAATGCATAAGCCATAAATTAAAATAAACCCTTAGCCAGAGGCTGATCCATAAGTAGACAATACCTAACCTGGACAAAACGGCTTCCTTTGAGAGCTGAAAAAAGAATAGTGCCTAAGCTAAATGCACCGTAAGTTTTCAGGAAGTATTTCCCTTATTTTTTTTTTTAATTACTCTCAATGCAACTACAGATAGTAGCAGTTTATAGACAATGCTGTAAGAATCGGAGTAAGGCACGGTATGTGTGCGGAGAGCTTGTGCTTTCTGGAGTTTTCACTCTTTCGGAACTGTTTGTGTGCGTTGATTATGGAGAAGACGCCTCTTTATGCAGTCAGGTTGGATGTTTTATCTTAACTAAGGATCTTAAGTTATATGAAAGTTCTGAGTTGGCTAAAACGGTATGTAATAGGCACACGCAGTGTATCTGTCTAGAGTCCTCTCGGGAGTGTTTTTGCTTGCATTTATGGCAATTGTTCCATTCATGATTCTAAACAGAATGATCAGTAAGAACTAATAATTCTTCTGCTGCTTGAGTTGTCGTCTTTAAAGTAGGAGGTACTGGACATGCTGGTGATTATACTTGTGTATATCATGTACGTGTGCATCAGTGTATGATACTGTATATGCTGGTGTGGGATCGCACACGCTATATGATCACATACTTGCACACGTACATTAATAATTTAGCTGCCAGTGAATTACTCTTCCGACCAGCTCCGTTTCCTACTGCTGTTTACCAGTGTTGAACGGTGAACCCGCCTCGCAGCTAGGGCTGTGTGCTTTAGGAGAGCAGGGCCTTGAGGTGAATCAGAGGCACTGATCATGCCGAGTGGATGGCTGCCTTTGCTTTCTACAGGACCGAGTCACAGGTTGCTTTAAGGACGGGAAGAGTGAAAGTGGCAGCGTGAAAAGACAATTAGTGTTGTGTCTGGGAGTGTCAGGGCAGAGGTATTTTACAGGAGCAAGGCGGCGTGTTGGGAGCCTGGGAAGGAGTGATTAGCTCTGTCCTAGGGGTGTTTCCCAAA
This sequence comes from Pelodiscus sinensis, assembly GCF_052426305.1. NCBI lineage: Eukaryota > Metazoa > Chordata > Testudines > Trionychidae > Pelodiscus > Pelodiscus sinensis. The sequence goes on along the minus strand of NC_143056.1, from coordinate 111,980,983 downwards.
AACACAGACAGTGAAACTTTCAGAGATAAAGAAGCATGCTTTCCCCCTGTTGTATGCAGATAAGGTGTATGTCTGGGTTCACTTCAGTAGCCTTCACCACATGGTCGACAACTTTTAAAACAATTTTTCTTTCGACATTGTTAATATTGTCATCTTGAAAGCTGCCCCACAGGAGGCGAGAGAAGAACGCAGCCCTCCACGCAGGGCATCAACAAACGAGTCTCTCTCTCTCTCTCTCCCCCCCCCCCCCCTTTCACATTCGCGTACAGGCTGGATTCTGAGACTTTAACTTGACTTGTCCTATTGATGTGCTTGTGCCCACTCACCTAATTAAGCCATCATGCCATCGAGTAAATAATGAAATGGATACGAAGATAGTCTGCCATTATATACAAATACTGAATAGAAAAGACGCCGCCTTTTACTTTTCCATCAGCCCACTGCATATCATGAGCTATTTTCCATTATTTTATTGCAGGTTCCTCCCGCAGTGAGATTTCTTGTGCTCGATGTTCAGAATGCTATATGCACGCTGTATGCCCATTACAAATAGTGACCATACCTAGCATTTCATTCAAGTAAAATATAAATAATCTATTTATAGTCAGTAGATTGAAAAGGAAAATAATTAGGCCACTTGGATTATCCTGCAGTTTGAAGTAGCACAACACCTGGCAGGAACTACTTAGCATTTTCTTTAAACTCTCTACTGTCCATAACTTTGTTTCTGATAATACATTCTTGTGTTAAGTGAGAAAGGCTGTTTGTAAAACAATCCCCTGGCTAGTCCCTGTGTTGGGTGAAGTTGATCCTGTAATGGCATTTTGTTTTGAACAGTTGCTGTAGTTGAAGTTCCCTCATAAGGTAAGGTGGCACTGGGTCTGAAAGGAGGTCCAAATGCCACATTTATAATTAGACTGCCAATTCAGCACATTGTATCCATTGCTATACAGGGATATACTGCTGTGTCTGGTCTCTCAATAGCCTGTATTCAGAATTAGCCAATTCAACTGCTTAAACTTCGGAGTCAAATTTAGAATAAGCAATGAGAGAAGGAAAGAAAGAAAACAATAATGCTTTCTCTTTTCCTCAGCTCGCTATTAAAAGGCAAAGAATGTACGGAAACCAAACCAGGCACTGTGCTTGGAATCAATACATCAAATGTAGTTTGGCCAAAGCCTGCAGATTTTTTTAAGTGCACTCGAGGGAGGCGGGTGACATAAACGACTCCTCTCTCCGACCCTTGCAAGTCACTGGGATGTGAATCTAGTTAGTGCAGGTGAGAAGGTATTTCTCCTGGAAATGGGTTGATTTTTGCAGAGAGACAATGCATGTTGAAATAGGGAGCTGTCAGGGCAGCTTGTCCACCCGGGGTTTAGAAAGCGAGAGAAGTATTGCTGAGTTCAGGTCTGACCCGGTGCTTGGGCAAACCTTGGCACTACTTTCGCACAGCGTTAAGGGCCTTATGTGCAGAAGAAGTAACTTTCCTGGACATTGTTAGGCAGCCGCCTGCCTTAACTCCCCGGCACTCAGCTCGCCTGGCAGGGGATCTACAGAAGCCCCAGAGAGGCCGGAAGGAAGCAGCCTGCTTTACGGGGCGAGGCGGGCGGGCAACTTGCACCCCCCGTACCCCACGCAAGCTAGGTGCTGGACCACGCCCTGACGCCGCAGCTTTTCGGCCAGCGCCTTGTGCAGGAGGCAGGGCACTGGTTGGTCTGGAGAAGTCCATGCGCCCCCACCCTCCCACTTCCCAGGCAATCACAGCGGGGAGCCACCCAGGGGATGGGGGATGGGCGGGGGGGGGGGCAGCGGCGGCCCCTTGCGGGCGCCTCGGGGTCTCCCACGCGGCGAGCCAACCCAGAGGACTGGGGGGCGTCCCTAGCAGCCCAGCACTTCCCCGCCAGAGGCCGCGAGCCAACGCGCGAGGGGGCTGTGGCAGCGGCGGCCGCCCGGGGCAGAGCGGCTCTGCCCGCAGCCCCCAGCAGGGATGGCCACACGGTCGCTAGCGGCCGGCGGACCCCCAGCCCCGGGCTCTTGCTGCTGGCGCGCCCAGTGCGCGGGTGCCTGATCACACACTGTCTGTGGCGCCCCCTCCAGCCTCCGCTTCGAAAGGCTTCACTCCGGCAGGAGTAAGCACGCGGGGCCCTCGGCCGAGCCGCCTCCCACTCGCCGCTCACAGCTGCTGCTGCTGCGCGCTTCCCCGCTGGGCTTGTGAGACTTTGCTGGAGCCCGCTTGGGAGCGTGTCCTGGTTTCTTTGCTGTGGGCCCGCCGGGCGCGAGCCAGGGCGCTGCCTAGAGAGCGAGTCTGCACGTGTGTGTGGCTCAATCTGGGTTGCGTGTTTGTAACTCGGTGCTTAGTTATGACCCCAGAGACTCATTTAAAAATACCTCCCTGGAGAGGGCAACAAGCAGACAACAGAGCGTGCCAGTTTTCCCAGGTCAGGCCAGGAGTATCTGACTTGTACCAGGAGTAAGCTAGTGCCAAAAGTTAGTTACCTTTGTTGTCAGTTTGTTTTTTTGTCAATCAATGTTGCTCCACTCCCTTTTCACTAGTTGTTGTGTGAGGCGGGTTTTAATATATGACCAATAGTTGGTCATTTCAGGCCACACTTTTTCGATTTAATTAAAAAAAATCACTGGTGGTGTTTTCCAGGTTCTCTTGTTATGTATGAGTCGAAATGTCTGCATCTCTTAAAGGCTTTGGGATATCTTTCAGAGTGATGAAGACCAGGACTTTCCACCATGATAGCAAAAATAAATATTTTCGTAATGGGCATAAGAAAGTTTCTTCAGTCATGACCTTGTATCTATTGAACATCTTAATCACCTTGGGAGATACCACTTTTTCGAGTAATAATACCATTAATATTTTATAGTTGGTTTGATTTTCCCTAAAAGTATGTGGATCAAATTTAAAAGGTTACTGACATGTTTTTTCATAAAACAAATAATTATGGAAGAAAAGTAGTAAGATAGCTTTCTCTATACTACACATTGTGTAGTGATGCATATTTGTGTCTCAATAGTGTGAGTTACAAGATTACTGGGTGTACTTGGCAAAGGACACATTTAACAACTTACACTTTAAATGTTATGCAAATAAAAAATTGGTTTATTTTTGTCAGTCTAAGTAAACTATGCCCATCTGTAATGCTACAAGGGTGTATATTTTAAGGTTTCTAGTGACAATATAAATAATAATAATAATTGAACTTTGGGTAGCTTGTAAATTATGCCAGGACCCCAAGAATAAAATACAACCTCATAGTATGTACAATAGTTTGAGTGTTATCTTGTTATTGAAATGGCAACAAAAGACTTGAGCATGAATTTAAAGATTTTAATCCTTTAATAAGTTGATATTTTGTCTTTCTCACTGTATTTTTATTTATTTGAGCTTACATAATTTTTTCTGTATTTTTTTCCAGGTAGAATATCATAAGTGGTACATTTGGGGACATGTTTCTGAAGTATAACACATGCAATTCCTTTTATTATATAGAACATATATTAGGTTTCTTCTGTAACAGAAATTGGCAACTATTGAGATATCATTTTGGCTCATGACATCACACTAAAATACTAGGCTGTAAAAACTGTGATTAATAAGTTGACATGAGTGTGGTGTCTGTAGGAGTATATAAGAACATAATGTTCTTATATATATGTGTGTATATATGTAACAATATGCTGAGGAGGGGGGAGCGTGCAGATGTGTTGACTAGAAAATAACCGATTCTGGCAGTGAGAAAACTAGATGATGGCATGTTTTCAAAACATGTCCGTGATACCAATACATTATTCTTTTAATACATTATTCTATAGCAACAGCAAATATTTGTGACATCATGATGAGAGATTTTGTGCAGTTTTTAGTTTACTATCTTTTAGAAAATCTTCAGTTATTTGGCACTGATGAAACTTCTACACATAACCATGGTATATTCAAGTATTCAGAGAAGTTTTAAATAATTCTCTTTCAATTAGTACAATAGAAACTTGAAAAATGGATTTTCTCTTAAAGGAACAAGAATAATTACATGCAGGTTTCTTCCCTCCCCTTGTATATTTAAAAAACGTCATATCAGGTTCATAGTTTTTGTTTAGTCTCTCTAAATAATATTAAAAAACCAAATAATACTCCTGCCTTCTTGTCTGCCGAGTTTGAAAATATTGTTTGGAAATATTAGACAGTAGAAGTAATTTTATCACATTTCTCTGGAGGTTTGTAAATTTGATTGGGTAATATAAAATGGGGTACATTACTGAAAATGGTTCATCAGAGTCATTCATTTATAACACAGAGTATATATATATATCAATTGATGTTTTTGAAGTTAAGCGAAACATTCCATCAAGTTAATGTGTTTAAGAGTATCATATCAGGCACAGACAGGTACTAGAAATGATAAAAAGCAGATAACCTGCCACAAAATGATTTACAGATGGGTCATTATCTACTATAGTGAGGTTACAAAGATCATATTTTTTTTTATAAAAACAGAATGTAGCTTCTATAGAGTTAGCAGAATTATTTAGACAAATCTAAACAATGAATGTTTTCTGAAGGACTGATAGAATTTGTTGGATTTTACCTTCTTGTACTTTGCATGCTATTTTAAGATATGGCAACATACTGGCATGTGGTTTAAATAATTTTTGTGCTGGAGATCCCTAAAATAAGTTTTCTGATAAAATATTTTTCTATATTTTGTATAAATTAGATATTTACACTTTAAAGTTTTCATAAGAACCTTTGTATGGAGTAAGAATAAATTATCCACTCTTCAGTGAGAATGTAGCACATTTATTTTACCTGCTTTAAGTGATATATGAAGGCATTTTAACTCATGTAGTGAAGTTTGGAGGAAACATATGTTTAAAAATATGCATGGAGAATTTTGTGTTATCTACACATTTTAAAATAAACCAAACAGTGGGAAGATTCTTTGATTTTGGAGGGTTGCTAGATTTAAGAATCTGCTCAGTGAGGTGGCTGAGGGTATAAATTATCACAGCTGATGCATCTGTTCTATAGATTGGTAGACAGGACCCCAGTTAAATGTTAGCTATTTACTTCTTCAGCAACATACAGAGATGTGCACTCCCATTATTTCTCCAGTCTGACATGAGGTAGACTGGCATAAGACAATATGAAACCCTAGAACCTCAGAGTTGCGTATTGATTTGATTCTTAGCTGCAAATCCTTCATATCATTGCTCAAAATATCTAACTTTACACCAATATTAGCCATTCTTTTTATAGTGACACCATGCTTAGTAAAAAACTTCTAAGCACTGAGGTCAGGTGTAGAGATTGGATTCTAGTTTATTTTTTATGAATCAGATAAAGATTTCTGTGCATGAGACCGTATGTGAAGATGAGAGAACAAGAACATTTCCATATCAAAGGCAATATATCTGAGGCTGCATAGTAATTAAAATGCAGTGGTTTGGACTCTGTGCAGTAGCACTTAAGCAGAGCGTTGTTGGGACCTTGTGCAGCATGCAGGCGGTTGCCACTTGCATACTTCTAGAAATATACTTATAATTTTGTACAAACATTTATGCCAGTCCACACTTTTCTGTGGATAATTTGTATTTCATCCAGACCATTCAAAGTAGAAGATATTTTTTGAGCAACCCCTTCATTATGGCTTTTTGTGCATCAACTATTTTTATTCTGGTTGTTTGTATTTCCTCTTACCAGAATGATGGCTTGTTTATATTCCGATTTTTTTTCTGTTTCTCTAAGACCCCTTCTATATATCACTCAAATTTTACTTTTTGCTTGAAAAATCTTTTTATTTAAGGGAGGGAATGGAAATATCTTCATAGAGTAATTGAAGAGAGCATGATTTATCACATAGTGCATTTTAGAATAAATGTATGCACTGTATGCATACGAACAGAGTATTTTTAATGATACAATATGCATTTGAAAATTCTGACTAAGCCTTACATGACTCTAAGAGAATGAGAAAATTACTTCTAAGGCCTTGCCTCTACATAAATAAATTGATCAGCATAGCTGTGGAGTATAAACTATTCTGTAGTAGCTATTCCAGAATAGCTCCACATGTGGTGGCTTTATTTTGGATAAGTCTCAGAGGGGGAGCTGTGTTGGTCTATATCTGCAAAAACAATGACACAGGCCATGCCTACACTACACGGAAGATTGACGTGGCTGCAGTTGATCTTTCGGAGTTCAAATTAGTGGATCTAGTGAAGACTCGCTAATTTGAACTGATAAGGGTTTCCCGTGGGTACCAGTAGTCCTGCTCCTCACGAGGAGCAAAGGAAGCCCACAGTGTGGACAGCGTGAAAATGCGATTTAAGATAGATTGACTCCAGCTACGTAATTAACGTAGCTGGAGTTACGTATCTTAAGTTGACCTTCCCCTTTAGTGTAGATCTGGCCTTAAAGACTAACAGATTTATTAGGGCATAAGCTTTCACGGGTAAAACCCACTTCATCAGATGAATTGGAGTGGAAATTACAGAGGCAGGGGTATATATATGAAAAGAAGAAATTATTCTAGATAATTAGTCTGTTCACAAAACAGAATAATCATAACAGATTGAAAGTTGCTTTTATTTCAGAACAGAGTATCTGCAAGAAGGACTCTTCTGGAATAGCTATTCTGGAGTAGGGTTTATTCTATAGTAGCTATGCCACTCTATTTCCCCATGTAGACAAGGCTTACGAATACTTTCATCTCAGAATGTACCTCCAGTGTCCTCATCAGCCCTAGCCATTTATGCTAGGGTTTCCTATTATTTGGTATTTCCACTTAGTAACCTTAAAATTGCCAAATAAATAATTAGAAACGGTCAGGAAACGTTATATTTAAACAGATTTTTGTATCTTGTGAAAGTGTTCTGTTAATCTCATTATAAGTCTCTCTTTGGCCCTTTCTTGTCCACTTTTAGAGTATGATTGATTTAGGAGTATGACATTTGAATACAACGGATCACTTGAGCAGGGCTTTACAGCATATTGTATATGAATTGGACATCAGTATTATGGTGGATGAGTTGTTAATCTGAGGCCCTGATCATATGCTACATATTCAACCATGTATAAAGGGCTTATTATTTTATTGTTAAGATGATGAACAGTTAAAAGATTATATTTATTCAGTCTTTTAGTTCTCAGGCTAGTTTTGGAAGACAATGTTTTGAGAACTATAAGGACAGATCCTTAGCTGTTATAAACAAGCATAGCTCTGTTGACTTCCATGGAACAGTGCTATTTTACATCAATTGAGGATATGGCCCATGGGATCTGATCTAGCTCCCATATGAATCAATGGAAAGACTCCCTTGGGACTTCAATGGCACTTCAGAAGGACCTGCTTTCACTGAAGTCAATGACAAAACTTAGGTTGATTTCAGTGGGACCAGGGTCAGACCATTATGCCTGGTGCTGCCTTTGCTGTTCGGATGAAATTCACTCCCCACCCTTTTGCCCTGCAACTGGAAGACTACAATTTATCTCTTCTAAACCACCTCAAGCTCTCTCCCCACAGCTGCTCTTCCAGCAGATTAGATGGACTAGAGATGCTGCTGATTTACTTAAGTACTTTTTAAAATATAATAAAATATTTTCTGATTTGTCCAACATTTCATAAGGCAAATGTCTAAAAAGACTTTCATGTTCCCAGACACCAAATACAATCACCTTTTTGTCTGTAAAATGTAGATTTTAATAGTTTTTATATACACATTCAGTTCTAAAATGGGATTTTTGTCCAAGTTGCAAACTTAACTACAATTTATATTTTTTCTACGTGTGTGGACAGATATACATGCATTGAACAGAATCATTAAACTACGTTGTGGATAATGTGTCTACTCTGAAATCTATACCAAGGTCCTACTCTTAATTTTTTTTCTCTATCAGAAAAAGAGTTAAAGAGGAAAACACCAAATGAATCTCCCTCTACTTCCTTTTCCTTCCTCCCACTGAAAAAGCCTGAGAGAGAGGAAGATAGGGATGGGAGGAGAAGAGTATAAGGAAAGGGAGAGACACTATTGCATATTTTTTCTTGTTTAATGTTATAGGGTATGTCTACATTACCCCGCTAGTTCGAACTAGCGGGGTAGTGTAGACATACCCATACATAGTTACAGTATATGTAGCTTTAACTATGGAGTCCCTTGTGCTCTTCCTAATAACGATGGTGCCTTGTGCTGTATAGGATCAGGTCTGCATTATTGGAGGTGCAGTACAGACATAGAGGTGAACACAGAAACCTGTAGTATTTCTTCTTTTGGCTAGTGATTGGAACTTTATTGTTTAAAACAACTCAGATATGATCAGCTTTCATCTTGGGTTGGTGGGATAGAAGGCGATTCAAGGGGAGAGGTATATGTGCTAGAAGATGTGTAGGCCCTGAGGACTATGTTTGCAGATGTGTAAGGAGCTGGAAAAACCCCTACCAGAAAAAAGGAAGATCAAAGAGGAAAGATCTTGCCAGTTAATATGCTACTTACTGGGGTATGCACACAAATAATTTGTTCCTGGTTCTGCTGCACAATAGAAGAGAACATTTGCTGTGGTGTGAGTAATGTTGCCTCTGTTTAGAGTGCTTAATCTAGAGCTTCCCAACTAACAAGTTTGCTCTGATGCCTGCTTGAAAAGGGAGTGTCCCAAATTTAAGGCGCTTTTGTATTTCACATTTTCCCTTTAAACCTCTTTATTCCCTGCTCAGACTATTTTCCATGACCTATTCCTCTTCCTTTTTCGCTTCTCAGGTGTGAGAGACAGGCACTGACCACTGCAGTATTTTTTGTGATGTTTAGCAGTAGAATTCTTTCCTGATGAGCGCTCAATAAATTGCTCTGGCCAAGTATGCTGTACAAAGCTTGTGGGTTCTGACGACTGCAATGAGTGAAGGAGTAGAGGAGACTGGTTGCTTTAAGGTGGTCAGTATTCTTCTGCAGCCAGCAGAATTGGGGTAGGTGAGAATGGGTTAAAAGAGAAGGCTGGCTCAGTGGGACTTGGGAAGAGAATCAAGATTGAAAACTACCTCTAGCAAATGTCTTTCACGTTTCTGGGCAGCTTTGCTAGGTTGCTGTTTTTGCATCATCTCTGAAAACAAAGTTCAAGTAGCAGAACTTTGTCTAAGCTCTGTGTGTTGTAATGGAGAACAGCGTTCAAGGTTTCTTATTGATTATGTGATATTTTGAGTCTGATCTGACTTAATACAGAACCAGGTTCTTCAGTTCTGTTTTTGCTGGGCCCTTTGAAACATTGTAAATAAAACAAAAGGTCACAGTATAAAGAGCTATGCATGCACTGGAAGGAAACAGAAATGGGAAGTATCAGGTAAGTGATAAGTCATCGGGATGTCCTCAGCTTCAAGGAAGAAGCAATGAGCTATCATGGGCTTCAGTAAAGTCTTGCTTTTCTGGGCTTGGAGAGAAGACTTACCCTGTGGCTTATCACATCTTTGGGGAAAGCAAGCCCCAGATTCCCTGCCTAATAGTTGCCAGAGCAGGGAGGAGAAGAGAGTTTACCCATTGTCATGCCTGCTGGCTTCCTGATACATTCAGGCTGTTTCTGGAAAAAGAGTGAGCAGCAAGTGGCTCCCTTTAACCCCCACTATTTCTCTACGTGGTCCTATCAATATGCCTGAACAGACCACCCATAAGTGAGAGTGTATAATAATAATAATTAATGATGGGTTCAGACACATACATGCGGTTATAGTTTCATGTGTCCAGCAGACTCCTTTGGTGACCTGGTCACTTAATCTCTCTTTCTTTCAATTTTGCTATCTGTAAGATGGGGAATAATACTGCTTCTCCAGGGTTGGGGTGAGGTGTTCAGAGATGTCCTGTAGAAAAAAGGAGTCAAGATAAGAAGAAAAGGTGGGTGGGGAGAATAGAGTTTCCTCCTTCCCATTGCAAAAGTTGGGTAAGCAGTGCTCTTCCCTAGCCCCCTTTCCTCTTTAGTCAGTGACAGCTCTTCCTCGTGTTTCACTCTGCTTTACCCAAGGATAATCATGTTGATTCAGTCCTAAGGGTGTTAAATTGCTGTTATCTAACTGATCATACAGTTGGTACAATTTGTATCGACTACACGGCTAGTCGATAAAGACCGCTATGCAAAGCTGCAGTCGGGGTAGCTCCAGGAGCTGGCTTGAGCTGGGACTCAGCATTTGGGTTTTTACTACATTTAAAATGCAGAGGTGCAGCGTTCCGGAGCAGTGCGAGCCATGACTGCCCGGTCCTGGCTCGCAGTAAGTGGCGGCCAGCCCGCGCACGGCTAGTCCAGGCTGCTGTGAATAGGAGCTGCATGATGGCAGCAGCCCCTGTCCGTATGGGGGAGGGGGGAGGGCAGCTCCCTGCTGGGACCCATGTGGAAAGGGGCTGCTGCCGGAGCAGGCTGAGCCCATGGCACTGGCTCCTGATCCCTCCTGCTGCCTCTCATAGAGTCAGCAGGGGGGGGGGGGAAGCGAGTAGTCGTTACTCCCGTCAGCTACTCGCTTACATCCCTGTTCAGTCCTTGACCTGTACATTGAGACTGTGACAAAGATGCTAAATAGTGCCCTTTATGACAATGGGTTTTTATTCATGGGGTTTGTGTGTCTATGACCAGGAGAATTAAGAACACCATTTCATATGTCCTGTAGGACTGAGAATGAATAATTGGGCTAAATTAACACCCATTACCTAAAAGCCAAAGGTTTATATCCTCTGAGTTTACAGTCAATCCATGGGAGAGAGACATAATTAAGAGAGAGAAGATAAGCTGCAGAGGCACCCAAAAGAATAATTTATGAGCAGTGACCATAGTGTCCAATTTGTGAAGGCTGGCCATAGACTGAATTTGAAGTCCCGCTATCCTCATTATACAACACGATTAAAAGCAGAATTAGAAGGAAATCTGCCTGCAGAGGACAAGATGAATATGATCACTGATGGCAGTGTAACATTCAGGATAAACTGTTGTTGAATCCATGCCTGGGAGGTTTTCATACAAATAAAGTGAGGAACAACCATAGAATCATAGAATACTGGAACTGGAAGGGACCTCGAGAGATCATAAAGTCCAGACTTCTGCCCTCATGGCAGGATCAAGCATGGTTTATATCATCCCTGATAGATGTCTGTTTAACCTGCTCTTAAATATCTCCAGTGATGGAGATTCCACAACCTCCCTAGGCAATTTATTCTAGTGTTTAACCACTCTGACAGTTAGGAAGTTTTTTCTAATGTCCAACCTAAACCTCTCTTGCTGCAGTTTAAGCCATTGCTTCTTGTCCTATCATCAGAGGCCAAAGAGAACAATTTCCTCCTCACTCTTTTAGCTACCTGAAACTGCTATCATGTCCCCTCTCAGTCTTTTCTTTCCAAAATAAACAAGCCCAATTCCTTCAGCCTTGACTCATAGCTCATGTTTTCTAGACCTTTAATCATTTTTGTTGATCTTCTCTGGACCGTCTCCAATTTCTCCACATCTTTCTTGAAATGTGGTGCCCAGAACTGAACACAATACACCAATTGCAGCCTAATCAGAGCAGAGTAGAGCGGAAGAATGACTTCTTGTTTCTTGCTCACAACACTCCTGTTAATGCATCCCAGAATAATGTTTGCTTTTTTTCCCCCCAGCAATGTCACACTGTTGAGTCATATTTAGTTTGTGGTCCACTATGACCCCTAGATCCCTGTCAGCAGTATTCCTTCCTAGACAGTCGCTTCCCATTCTGTGTGTGTGAAACTGATTGTTTGATTGGTCCTTTCTAAATGGAGTACTTTGCATTTGTCCTTTTTAAACTTCATTCTATTTATCTCAGACCATTTCTCTAGTTTGTCCAGATCATTTTGAATTATGACCCTATCCTCCAAAGCAGGATAAGACAAAACCCACCCTAATCTTATGTGGTTTCTTCTTTGTCCTTACTAACAATTTCCTTTCAATTTCAGTGTTTGAAAGTGTGGGATGATAAGATAAAGAGGATGAATACTTGGTTCCCCTCATGCTGCCTTACTATAGCACCCACCATATCATTTCCTGTTCTGAATATATTGTATCCCTGGTATTCATAGTAAGTGGATGCAAATCAGTATGGCATCTGCCAGACTGTTTTCAGCTGACCAGGCTAAACAGCAGATATGGACTTTATCTCCATGAGACTGACCTCTTCACTCCCAAGTGATATTCCTATACCTAGGTAATGAAGCACCCCTACTGAGTGTAGCTAGAGTCCAAATCCTCAGTAGAGTTATTACATATAGCATACATTAAAGCTGCCTCTTGATTGTTTTAAATCCTCTCACTGTTGTAACTAGAACAGCAGCTGCCGCTGGTCTCTGTCGGTATCACACTGTGCTGAATTGGTCCTTCTTGGAAGTGTGTGGGAGAAGAAAAGGGATGAAAAAACAAAGAGAAAGAAAAAGGAGTGGAAAGAACACGAAAGGACAAAGATAGGAGAGACAAGAGGAATGCATTTATTTGAGTTATACAATCAGTGACTCATGCTGCTGGGATTTTGGACAAGTATTTGAGAATTTCTGTAGTCTTTCCACATGATTATTTGTATCGCTTAAATTATTTAAATATTAACACTGCATACAGTGTCAATCTAACCAGTAAATCAAAATAGCATTCAGTAAGTTAAAGGAGGTCCAGTTTGTGCCTGGTAACCTTGAGACTTTGAGTTCTGAATTCCTTCTCCATTCCACGTAACTTGCTCATAACAAATTCTTTGAGGGTAGAATTATCCATGTTTGGTCTCATACAAAAGGTGAGTTTTTTGGAAGGTTTGATCATTAAATCTGTTCAGTCAGTTTTGACATCTGTCAATCTATTTGTGTAAGAGTAAAAGTTGTATTGGGTATGTACACATGTATAATGAGGGTGAATGTTCTAAAGACATTTTAGTGTTTTATCCCTCATTTTAGAAACAGATTGATAGTAAGATATGGTAAGAGTCTTTAAAATATAAACTATCATTTTAAATGAGTAGTCCCATCAGACTGTTCCATACAAATGAGTGTGTTCTCAAACAACTTTGAAATTTGCAGGAAAGACACTATTCAGGAAAAAGTTGTGGTGTTTTGAGTCCTTACCTTGTGAATGTCAGGGGAATAGCCAGGTAGTAAGGCAGGTTTGATCTAGCTGGAAGCAATACAGAACTGATTGGCGCTTTATGGGCTGGCAGGCAGAAGATTGTTCACTTGGTAGAGGGAATTTAAGTTTCTGGGGTAAGGAAGGCAGTGTGTGCTAGAGTGAGAGAAGAGGAGAAAAAAAGGGAATATTGGAAGGACATGGTGTGGGGAGGGAGTCAAAGGAAGAAAGAGGAAAAATGGAAATATTGTGTCAGAATGATGGTAAATGGATGAGACCAGAGATGAATACATCAATGGTGTTTCATTGATGACTCAGGAGAGGTAAGAACTCTCTTTCTACTTTACCCACTTCTCCCTTCCCCTTTCCAAAATATCAGATCAGAGGACAAGACGCTGAATTCATTCATTTTGCCACCCTCAATCAAACAGAAATGTTTTACTAGCTGAGACTTGGCTTAATGACTCCAAGGCTGAACCAAAATGGTTGCCAAGGTTGTATAATCCTAAGAATTGGGACAACCATGGCGTGTATGATAGAATTCATTTGCACAAATTCTCAGCCTCCCAGGAGCTTGAGTGAAGTGTGTTTTGGGGATTGGATTTTTTTAGGCTCCCACAGCAGGCCATTGGTTTTTTTTATCTGCTGCAAAGCCACTGCCTTCAGCCTTCCAGTGTGTGTATGGATATTGTTGGCTGGATTGAACTCAGTGTGATGCATCTGTTAAATAATAGAGCTGCCAGTGTTTGTAAACACACGGGAGAGATGAAAATAGGGGACAAGTCTATAATTAGTAAAAAAAAAAAAATGGGGCCTCATCTTAAAACGCACCAAGCTATGGCAACTCCTAGGGGGAAAAGTTACAGGTGCTCCAAACGTCTAATGTTAAGGCCCATAGTTATTAGGATCATCCTATGTCTTCTCTGGAGTTCTTGAGTAGAGCTGAATGACTTTCAGCCTTTCACTGAAAAAAAAATTAATCGATGTTTCTTACTGTAGTGATTTCTGTTGTGAAAGATGCTTGATCATTCTAGTTTCAGCCATCTTGCGCTGTGGTTTTCAGCCTGTGATCCACAGACTGTCTAGGATTTTCAAAGGGGTCCTCAGCTCCATTCAAATATTTTTAGGGGACCACAAATGAGAAAACGTTGCAAACCAGAGATATAGTGATCATGGTTTCATTTGGTGGCTGGTTCTTCATATTTGATAACTCATTTCTGGGTCATAGTTTTGTGCAGTTGTTGAAATGAGGCAAAACAGACATTAAAGTAAATATCAGTTTCAGACATTGGTCATGTGATCAGTCATAAAGGTGTGTTTTCTTTCTTGAGATTTCATTTCTATGTGTAAATCCACACTTGACTTGCCTGCCAATGTTTTGCTAAGTGTTGTTGTTTTTTATGTTCATCTCCGATAAAATCCACACTCTTGCCTCATGCTTAAAAAGCCTAAAACAAGTGAGAACAAGATAGGCATTTTGTATACAAGTTCTTTGTAATGAAGAAAGCCGTAGGCTCAGACAAATTCATTCAGAAAAGATATACAATGTTAACATTAGTGCTCCTTGCCTGATGTCAGAAATTAATTTTGTGCTTTTACATGGCAATTGTTATTTTATTTATTTATTTTAAGTCATCTTGTATGGTCAAAAATATCTTTCCCACAAGTCAGATTCTGGCATTGGTCTGTTTGTAGGTGAATATCAGAAAAGCTGTTGCAGAGAAGGGACCATGAGGCTGTAGAGTTCATCAGCTCCAAAATCTCTGAGGCTCACATACAAACATAGTTCCCTAAGGCTACATCTAGACCGCAGCGTTAAATTAGAGAAAGATACTCAGGTTGCGGTACGCAAATTGTGTATCTTTTTCTGATTTACTTTCAAAAGAGGCTTTTCCAAAATTTGGCGCATCTACACAGCACCAAATTTCGGAAAAAAGCGATCTTTCGACACATCCTTTATGCCTCGTGGAATGAGGTTTACAGGGATGGCGAAAGAGCAAGTCCGCTTTTTCAAAAATTTTTTTGGAAAAGCGGATGAGTTCCTTGGATGTGGCATTGCATTCCGGCATCTCTGGTATCTCAGAAAAGCAATGTAGTCTATACATAGCCTCAGTGGGGACATTATATGAACAAATATACAAGAAATAGATTTTTTTTAGTTGTCAGTCTTCATATGGAAAATACATTGTAATGACTGAATAACATTCAAATGTAATAACAATTATTCAAATAACAGTGGTTCTTACGATTAAACTAAGGAGTACATTTTCAGTGCTGTTTATCTGGAGTCTGCAGAAGCTGCAGAAATTAATTCTACAGGTTGAACTTCTTTAGTCCAGCACTCTCTGGTCCAGCAACATCTGTGGTCTGGCATGATTTTAGTTAGTTGGATGCTTACTTGTCATGGGTGTGTCCAAGTTTCCCACAGTGCCATAAAGTTTATTTACAGCCACTAGTCCAGGCTCTTAGTGTTTTGTGCTGTTATTTAGCTCTAATTTACGCCTAAATGTCTTCTAAGAGCCCAGTGACCAGTGGAAGTGTTGGTAATGCTTCTAGCCAATATTGACCTCACATGGTTTGGCAATTTCTCTGGTTTGCCACTGGTCAGGGCCTGAGGGTGCTAGACTAGAGAGATTCAACCTGTATGTGGACAGGGTATGAAATTGCATGCCACCAGTCTAGACATTTTTCAAGGACAAAAGCAAAATATATTGTGTACGAGCTGGAAAAGGGTGTATCTAGCTTTGAGTTTCATTTCTACCAATGCCAACAACAGGTTTTTTTTGTTTTTGTTTTTTTTTTTTTGGTAATGTGGTTGCGGAAGCTCAGAATCATACAGTACTATAATGTGTTGTAATGCAGCTGAAGATGCTGCAGAGTGAAACAGTATTTGGTCTGGTGCAATTTTTGTTTGTGTTGTAGAAGAGGTAGTTTTTAGGAACAGGCTGTTATTCCCTAGTATAACCCCCTTCCCTACAGTTCAATAGTGTATAGTCTGAATACTTCCGTGGACACCACACACATTTGAAGAACTATCTTTCAAATTCTATTTTTAAATATTGGCTACTATGCTTTGGATGACTTCAGGAATAGACTTAGTCAGCCAGGCAAGAGCAGTAAAGATGCCAGTCGTCGTCATGAGATTTATAGGGCTAGAGAGGAGTGCATTTGGAAATGTCTTTATTTATCATGTAGCAGTCAAAACAAAACATTAATGGGTCAAAAGACTGGCTGCTCCACATTGCCCCACCTGTGATTGCGCAAGAGAGTTACCTGGACTCTCACTTTCTGCATGGTTGCCTGCAGGGCTTTTGAAATGAAGGCTGGGAATTGTTGAAAAAATAATTTGTGTGAACTCTGTTCGGCTGGGCTGTGGGTATTTAAGACTTGATCCTGAAAAGTACTGAGCACTCTGTCCCGAAAAAGTCCTCAAACACATACTGCATGTTAAGCACACGAATAGTCACAGTTGGACTTCTCTCCAATGGGTCTGCTCATATTCTTTAGGTTGCAGCAGATATTTAAGTGCAATGCAGGATTGGGACCTTGCAGGATTATCTCTTATTGCTGTCAGAGGTGTGTGGGGTTTGTTTTTTTTTGGGTGGGGAAGGTGATGGGTTTCTTCAATGAGATGACCTGTTGTTTAATGATCAGGGTTAGCATCCTTCTTGTGCTTGTTCTGTCTAGAAGGTTTTGGATAGCTCCTGAAGCCACGGTTCATATAATGTAATTATTGATGCTCATTAAATATGTTCTTAATAATGAGTTGGTATTTATTGTGAAATGGCTAAAATGTTAGATCAGGATGAAGTGCTTTGATTCTAATCTTCAATTTGTTTTGAACCTGACTATTTGTCTCAAAATTTGCTAATATGCTAAAACAATTTTCTTAGCATATACTCAACTTGCTGAGGTTAGCACGGGGGCAGGATTCATCACCAAATTTGATCTACTAGTTGGATAATTAGCTTCCCCAGATTGGTACTGAGGGGGAGTTCCCCATGAATGATGATCCATGCCCTCTCCCGTAACACAGATAAGAGAGACCAGTAACACTTAAAATACTATCTGTTTACTTATTATTCCTTTTACCTCCAGTTTTGCTTTGCTTTCTACCCGCTATTTTGTTGTCATTCCAAAACAATATTTGGTGCAATAACTCTAACGGATAGCAAGCAGCAGGCTTTCTCTCTATATAGCCACTGTGTTCAATTCATTATTTTGATAGGGTTGCTGTGAAGTGCAAAATCACTTCACTTGAATATTTGTTATCCCCTCAAAATGTTCTTTTTTCCAAGGAGGAAACAATTCAAAATTCTTTCCTTCTTCCTCCCACCTGATGTGTTACAGAAGGTTTTTTTTTCTGCTGCTTTTAGTTTTGTTGCATTGAATCACAGAAATTAGAAAAAGATCCCTTCTTCTAACATTATAAAAATGTTCAAAAAAATTTCTGTAAAGATTATTGGGAACACTCTTACAATGATGTATGTTATTCGCCCATCATAATTTATAAAACATCACTGACAAATTCCAGGAAAACTCTAACAACCTATGTCAAAGGCTGAAGTTAATAGGTACATTTTGGTTTACATCCTGAAGGTAAATAAACTTTGGCTTTGTCAGACTTCTGAGGAAAGAGAATTTCATTGTCTTAGTAAAAACTCCCTTGCCTGAAGCCTCACAAAATTCAAATCTAGGGTCTAGCTGAGCTCTGACTCTCTCATTATGCACCATTCCAACAGAAATATCTGAGAACTTGTCTGTACTTACCAAGAGATTGATCCTCTGGAGATCGATCTTCTGGGAGTTTGATTTAATGGGTCTAGTAAGGACTTGTTAAATCGACCTATGATGGCACCCCATGAACCCTGGTACTCCATGGGGTCATGAGGAGTAAGGGAAGCCAATGGGAGAATTTCTCCCGCTGACCTCCAGCAGTGTGGATGCTGTGGTAAGTCGAGCTAAGGTATGTTGACTCCAGCTACACGATTCATGTAGCTGGAGTTGTGTATCTTAGTTGGACTTCCTCCCTCCCTTTCTCCCTTAGATCTGGCCTAAGGCATCCAGAATAAAGCAGAATGTAGGTCTTGCCAGGGTGGTCAGAGTGACAGTATGGTCTAGCAAATAGGGCACTGGAATGGAAGTCAGAAAACCTAATTTCTAATGTTGACTCTGCCAGATCTGTTATGTGACCTTGGACACATCATTTTCTCCTCCTGTCCTCTATCTGCCAATTTATATCCTAAATTCTACGTATTTGCACAGCAGGGCAATATATTACAAATCAATAATAATAATAATTGTTGTGAATATATCCTTGAATGTGTGTGAGTAGATTTTTTAAAAACCGTTTGTAATGGTGCATACTGCAAATCTAAGAGATGACTCTCACTTACTAGTTCAGTGTCTGCAAGGGCTATAGTTAAAGTATTATAAATTATTTGTTGTCAATTACTGTTGAAGATTCAGTGATTCACTGAGAGTATTGAGAAGCACAAATAGTTGACATACAGTTATCATCTCATGACTTCCAAAATTAGGTAGTTCCAAATTGTCTTTGAGAAATTTGTGTCCTGAAAGTGCTCGCTTTTCTGTTTACTTTCAAAACCTCTTAAAAGCTCTGACACTGACTCCTTTCATCTAAATCCATCTAGTCGAATTTACTATTAATGACAAGGTTTTTTCTTATACTTTCACTATTATTCTAGATGTTTATTAAGCCTGACATTTGTAGGATTAGGCTTTACAAACAAAAGGATAATATATCCTATGTTTACAAGTTAGACAGAGGCCAGCTATTATAAACTCTAAAAACACTTCTATTGCTAGTGTATAAAATCCACTTTTTAAGAAGAATAAATCTTGCAGTGGAGTTGGTTTGTTTGGAAGCTTGGTACTCTCATTCATAATAATTTGTTGGGATCAAGAGCAATGTTATATGGGAGACTTAAAAGTATTTACAAAAGAGGTCCAATAATAGATCTCATTCGTGAAGCTAGATAAATATAGTGCCCAGTGCTACCAGGAGCTGGATGCCTCCTGTAAATTTCGGAGAATCCTTCACTTTTATTTAAGTTGACACCTTGCAGGAAACACTCAGCACTGATCGTGACTGGGCCCATATAAAATCATAGTGCCTGATCCTGCTTTCTATCTATTGTGTGTTAAGCTTACTCCTCAGAAAGCACAATGCTTGGAAGTGAGAGTTACATATGTTAATGAGCTGGTGAAACATTGATGGGTTTTGACATGCACCAGGACTTAATTTGATGCACAAAACAGTAATAATCCATGTGATATCCTGAATCCGCTTCATTTTGTGGTGGAATAACAAGAAATTCACGGCAACCAAAGTTGCTAATTCACCAGAAGAATCTGCCACTCAGAAGCATTAGATGAAACAAGTATCTTTGATTATAAACATATTTAGTTATATGGGAAATTCCACATAAAGATGTTTGTTTCGTTATTTGCAGTGCAGAAATCCTAACAATCCTAACTTTAAAATGTTTGTATTTATAGTAGTTTGAGAAAACATCTCTGATACATTAGTGCCTCAAGCAGAGTATTTTAATTGTGTGTGTAAATTGCGGAGAGTGTATTTAAAATGATGGAATTGAATTTGCCAGTGGCACTGGTGCACAGGTCCCCTGTAGCATGGAGGAGGTGCTGCCCTGCTCCTTCTCAATCTTGTCACTTCTGGGGAACAGCAGTGAAACTGTTTGTTCCTGACAGCAGACAGCCCCACTGCAGGGCCCTGGTTTCATGTTACATTAAGTATTAGTGCTGTTCTTTCAGGAGCTATTATGCTGTGACATCAAAGATTTTCTGACAGGGCAGTTGTAGGTTAGCACTGAAGTTGTCTACTGAAATTTTTAAGAATGGAATTAAATATATATGATTGGATTTAATATGAGATATAGGAAACTACATATAAAATGCAGTTAGTGGTGAAAGAAAGTTGCAGGAATGATTATTTGGTCTGGCCTATTTTGTCCCTTTTTGCTCAAAGCAATTTTTATACTTTTCACTCCTAAAAAAACTCCAAAAATGTTGCCACGTGTTAACACTTTTGTGCAGCTAATCTTGTTCTGAAAGATGTTTTGAAAAAAGGGGGAAAAAGGTTTTTTAAGAAATAAAATGCGTGGCTTCGTCTCTGAAATGTATGGTATAAATTAAGCTACAAACAATAATAATTTAGGCTGATAGCCTAATTACTCAAAAGAATCAAGATACATTTTTTTAAGTGACGAGGAAGCAATTTAGACGGTAAGTAGAACCATGGTAGTGATTTAAAGGTCTGAAGCTTTATATGAGAGGCAGAATACACAGAATGAAGATAAACTGTAAATATTTTAATTAGAAGTTTATAGGCAGTGTTATTTTTAGGAAAACCTCTGAATTCAGTTACTGTTTGACTTTGAGAGGACAATAGCAACTTGAAACAAACTGATTGTGTAGCAGCTGTGGACCAGGCAAATAAATTCCTGAACATATGTTGTCTAATATGTTACCGTAGTTTCATATATGGCTAAATCAGCACTACTATAATATTATGATTATGTTCTGATGAGGTAAATTTGACAACAGGAAATATGAACATTTAATTTTGGAAGTGCATGTCTGAATATTTTTCACTAAGCTTCAAAGACATTTATCCGTATGTATTAAGAAAGCGAGTCATCTATTAAAATGAAAAAAATATGTGCCATAAAGAGTTTCCAGTAACAAATAGTAATAAGCTGAACCATGCTAGTTCAGTCTTAAATGAGACAGCAGCATAAATTTGCTTTTGAAGAATAAAAAACTGATTTTTTTCTTTTAAGAAATAAACGAATATAATAAGGGTTTTGGGGCCACTAAAATAATATTTTATCTACGTGAACATATTTGTATTTCATAGTATCAATCACTATGTGTAAATACATAGATAAAAGACTTGTATTTAAAAGAAATATTATATATTTTGTATGCATAAACATAAAATCTATGTAAAGAATGGCTCTCCTTCCTTTAACGGAATTTTTTTTTTTTTTGCTACCGTCTAAAATATGGAGCTTGATCCTGTAGCCTTACTCAAGCAGTGGTGCAGTTTACTTGGATAAAAGCTGTAGGATCAGGCAGCAAATTTGTAGAATACAATAATGTGTTAATTTATCATATGCTAATTGACCAAAATTGCTTTTGCTATGCATTACCTTTCATCTTACACAAATGTGTGTAGTTTATTATTTATTTAGATAAAAATGCTTGACTTCTTTAATTTTTCCTGTAGTATAGAACACATTTTGCAGCCAATACAAATCCAGTGTCATGTGGTTGAACATTCAGACATTGCCAGTTTAGGCTGAAAACTAAATTCTTTCTATTCACATGTGTGAAGGCTTTGGAATGGTGGCACTGCCATCAGATAATAGTCATGGACAGGTGGTAACAGTGAAATAAAAATGTAACTAAGTCACTTTAGCTTTATGATCTCAACTCACAGCACTTACACTTAGAAAGAAAAGCATAAGAGTTACTGGGGAAAAAGGTGTCTCACAGAGGATGTTTTAAAAAAAATAGATAAAATTTCACAATTGGTCAACATTAAAAAAAGATTCACTTGTAGTAATTTTCATCAATCCAAACTTCCATCTGCTAAGTGGATTGAAGGCTATTTTTTTAAGACAGAGAAGCTGGGCTCTCTAAATCAGCCTGATTGTATGAATCATTAGCCCTGAAAATAACCAGACTCTTAGGAATTATAATATTTCCATCACAAAGATTATAGCTTGTGAAAATATTATATGACTATTTTGAAGGTGCACTGCATATCCATTTAACTGAAAGGATTACTGAAAAGTCTAAATCTGCAAAACTTTGTGCTTTTCAAATGATTTTAACAAAATATTATAACAATTTGTTTATTTGAATTTTTTTGTACAACTTTAAGGTTTACTTAATCTTTTGATTGTATTTTATGTGAATAACTGCAAATACATATATTAAATAATCTAGTTAACCACTGTATCTGTAAAACATTTTCTGTTAAACAGCTTTAGTAATCACAAAATTATGAGATTATAGGTAGGTTAGCCCTTCAATAAGATAATGTTTAAGAAAACAGAAAGGCGATATACTCTGTGTGCAGGGAAGTAAAAAGTATAAGCGAAAGCCGTATTTTCAGGAGAATTCTTAGAAATCTGTTTATACTTTAAGGAGCTCATTTCACTATTTTGGTATTCCACTCAGTGGTATCCTTTCATTTAGCCTATAATCACAGAGCCTAGGGGCTTTATGTTAAATTCAGGTATATAATACACACCAGTGTGTCTGCAGTGTGTCCATCTTTGGATAAGTTTTCTTTTTTATGTTCTTATTTCCAGCTTACTTATATTTTTTTTCTTGAGGTTTAGAGTGGTTATTATACTTCAGAACAGGAAACTGTTTAGGAGAACATGTCAAAAGTTCTCTCATTATAGGAGAACCTAGAATCCTTTCAATTTCCTGAGTAGAATGCCTGATGTTTTCTGGGTAGCTAATCTTTCAGTTTCTATTTAAATAAACATCAGTAGAACTGATTTGATAAGTGTGCCACTAAATAGATCATATTGCCACAATTTAGACGTGGTGCTTAACAATTTGGTTTCTTTTCTTTTCTTTTCTTTTCTTTTCTTTTCTTTCTTTCTTTCTTTCTTTCTTTCTTTCTTTCTTTCTTTCTTTCTTTCTTTCTTTCTTTCTTTCTTTCTTTCTTTCTACCTACCTACCTACCTACCTACCTACCTACCTACCTACCTACCTACCTACCTACCTACCTACCTACAGCATTCTCATAAAGACCAAATTCTGAAGAAAGAATTTCAAAATTATGTAAATGTAGATTTTTGGCAAATGTTCCATTCTCTGGAAGGAACACAGATTGTTGATATTCTTCCATACTTAAAATATGATTAAATAACATTATTTGTCTATCTGTGAGCATTAAAATCCAGGAATTTCAAACCTCCAGTAGGACAGTCTATATGTAGCTTTTCTTGTTGGGGCAGGAATATAAGAACCACCAAGGAATAAGTTAACGACTTACTGTCAAACTTAAGTTAAAATTTCTTGGTTTTTGTTAGCCTTCACAGCATTTAAACATTTTTGGGTATCCATGTCCCAGTGATCTACCCAACTAAAAGGCCAACGAACAGAAAAATTAGCAAGGCATTATAAACCATTCCCAGAGTATGGCTATAGAAACTCTAGCAACAATGCACCATCTTCCACCATATTGCCTGCACAGATTGCTGTGTTATAGCTCTTGGCCAAATTCAACAGTAAAACCAGTAAAACCTGAAGGGTATTGGTGAGAAATGCAGTCTGTACACATAGAATTCAAATCTGTGAAACATTGTCAAGTATACAAATTGGTCCACAGTTTTTGATATCCAGTTATGAGTTTTTGCCTTGATATCAAAGCCCTTCATGGGATTAGTCCCAGCTATCTTGGGGATCTCTGGCTTCTAATGACAGGCATTTCCCTACAGAACAGAGAAACTATTGACCAAAAGGGAGGACGCTCAGATTCTACAGTGTCATATGAACATCTACGTAGAGAAAAGTCTGGTAGATAGGCTTTCCATTTTCAACTCATCCTTGAGAGATAGGTACAGTAGGCAAGTATAATTATTTCCATTTTGCCAGTTGGGAAACTGAAGCTGGAAGATTGAGACCACTGAGGGAGTCTGGGTCACAGCCACGATTAGAACTCAGGTGATGTTGTAGGTTTCCAGTCCTGTGTTTAAGTTAGAGACTCTATCTTTTATAGTATATCATAATGGAGGTAAGATATGACTTATTTTTCAACCTTTGGCATCATTTCTTAAAAAATGCAGTAAGTATGCATACACATGCAGTTAATATATAATTGCATATAGTGTATATTTTAGGCTTGTTGCTCCAGTTTCATGTATAGTTCTCCATTTTTGCCTGGCTTTTGACGTAGCACCTGTCTGTTCATAGTCACAGAAAGGTAGTTCTTGAAGGGATCTCAAAATGTCAGCTAGTCTAGACCCACTATGCTGAAGAACAAGTATACTTATAGCATTCCTGACAGGAGTTTATTGAACCTGATCTTAAAAATCCTCCAGCGATGGGGATTCCGGTGATCAATTCTAGGACTTAGTTATCCTTCGAGTTAGAAAGCTCTTCTCTCCTAATAACTAACCAACTCTCTTGCTGCAGATTAAGCTGATTACTTCTTGTCCTACTGTTAGCAGACTTACCACATGTTTGATGCATATTCAAGTGATACTGTGGACTGTGTGTCCTGCATCTATCTTTCATTGCTACTCCTACTGCTCCTACTGCTGCTGATAGCTGCTTTGCCTGCAAGTCCTCTTGCAGCTGCTGCTGTTGTCCTGCCACACTGAATCCCAGATTGCAGCAACATCCCCTGGTGGACGGGATCCTCTCTGGAGCTTGCCAGTGTTGTTCTTGCTTAACTAGCCATAGCTCTTGCGGAAGGGGCGACTAGCCATTCTCCCCCAGGTTTGCTTCTGATCACTTTCACAGCATAGGAGGCCTTGAATGTAGATCCCTTGTTTGGTGACATGGTGAAGAAAGAAGTATCAAAAATCACCAGAAGCTTTTAATTTCCTGGATTTTTCTGCGCTTGTTTCATCCTTGTTTCTGTTCTGCGACTCAGCTATATGTTCTCATCTTGAAAACAACATTAAGTGGAGTTACACGCACACACACTGAGAGGAGAATATCCCCCCACAGTGTTTACGGCAACACCTCTAGGTGACGGCAGGCAGTAAGCTTTCTTTTTATAGAGCTCCAGATTACAGATCATTAGCTTGATATGGTAGCTCAGTGGTGCAAATTCATTTGAATATTTATTACCCTGCTTAAGACTTTTTCTTTTCAAGTGGGAAATAAATGTGATAAGACCCCCTTTCTGTCCCCTTGCTTGATTTGCTAAAGCAGCAACACATGAAGATGACTCTAAATTGTATTTCTTTGAACCACCCCACTAGAGAGCAGCAACTTGGTCGTATTAGGCATAAAAGTGTGTTGAACGACTGAACAAGTCTGCAAGTCTGTTTAAAAAATATTATGAAGTCCAGCTCAAGAAAATGAGCTGAATTTTCAAACTTGAGTATAAGTAAGCTTTATGGATGTGTGCTTGAATGGGGCACTGTTAGTGAAGCAAAGTACAAGTTCAAACGCCATGAAAACTGAACTTTGCCAACAGTCCATAGACTTTTAGAAATAGTAACAAACCAAACATTGTGTAAATGGAGGTTTTGGAAAGGAGACTATTACAATATGATTAGCAAGACATGAAAGGCAACAGTAGGCAACAGATGAGGCAGGCTCCTGTGTTTATTTTAAAGGTAGAATGTTGTTTGTGTGTTTTCATTTAGCTATTTTAAGATGTCTGTGTTTCACTTGCTACAATCACCGATTCCAGCTGTGAATAATAGGAATCATTATATGGGTGTAAATGGTGTATTGACTACATTTTTCAGGCTTTAACACACCTTCCTTGTTGGCAGTGGAAAGCAATGAATGAGGCATTTTATTAAAACTGGTGCTTGTGGTTCTAATCAAAGGTCACTGGTTAGTGCTCACTTTTCAGTCTCAGATTTGTCTAGATGTTTGATCAGGGGGCTGCAATGAAATTATTATGACAAAGACTTTGTACTAGGCGGTATCTGTCTGCTGAAACTTGAAAGTCTTTGCCACAGTGATGCTGACAGCATGTGAACACTGAAAGAATGTGCAAGAAATGTTATGTCTTAAAGAAACCTTTACTAAGTATCATCTTCCTTTTGTGTTACGTTTGAAATCATTTCAGTTGCTATTAAGGTACCAGTGAAAAGGTGTTTCATTGATTAAAGGTGGCGTGTTTTTTTTCATAGTATACTGTATGCTTTAAGACAGTCTTCCCATTACTTACTCTGCTCAGTCCCTGCTGCACACAGCAAGTTCATTAACATGCAGATATGCAGCGATTGAAGTCAGGCTGCCTTTTACATTGGAGTTGTCTTGATATAATGAGCTTCTCTTTAATGTTCAAAAATTGTTGTTACTTTCTAAAAGGGGTTGTTTGTGAATTTCATTAAATTTAATTCCATCTTCAAACAATTTCAGTATTGTTCATTTTACTACAATTAAAATGCCTTCTGATATTAAAAACTAATTTTTTTTCACAGATTCACTTCAGTTTTTAGGCAATAGAAGATGGGAGTTGGTTTTTAACACTGAAAGAGTAAAGTTGCTATTTAACTGCTGGATTCCATATTTTAATTAGTTCCCCATGTGAAAAACTAGAGAGCAAAAGTAGGCTAGGGTTAGGTCTTATTGCTTTGCTTCTTGGACAAAGATAGGCACCATTCTTATAGGGATAGAGAGAAGAAGCACATTACCATGACAGCTATCCATACTGTCTCATTTTCTTTGTTAAACTAGGCTATGTGGAGGTGAAAGAGGGGGAAAAAACCCTCCCCACTGGTCAGGTAAGCCACTGGCAAGTGTCAGTGGGGAATGAAAGCCTTTTTAGAAAAGTGTAGTCTATAGCTTACAGTATTTCTAGTTTGAAAAGCTCGGGAAATCTAAGTGGATACTTCCTACTATTCCAGTCCAAATGCATCAGTTTCACATCTAAGCATTCCTCCTTGTCCTGTTGTTCATTCTGATGCTGATGGCTTTTTGAGATTGTTCTCAGAAAAGAATGTGGCCTGGCACCAAGGAAGTGGTTCATTTGGTCTGGAGGTCTTTTTAAATTAGGGTGATAGCTGTTCTGCAATCTGGTAACACTAATGGAAGAAGAGGCTGCTGGTAATCTTGACAACAAGCTTCTACAGCTTCAATGCTTGAAGATGCTCTAACGGCATCAGGAAGGTCTGTAGTGGCATTATATATGATGAGAAAGGATTCAGGAGGTGATTAAAAACTGACCTAGTTCAATAGAAGAAAAAAAAGGGAGTAGGTAAAACAGCAAAGGCAATGGAAACAAGCTTGCATCAGATACTGGGTGCAATGTTTTTTGTTTTGTGATAAATCATACAACTTTCAGTACATTTGGAGTGAATGATGCCTATTCATGCAATAATGGAATTGATATTTTTTGGTTTGAACTTGCAGAAGATGCTCTTTAATTTCCAACTCTTCATGAGGAAGGCATAATTGTATAAGGACCTGTGCACAGCTGTGGTTCTCTGGGACCTTGCTTAGGTGTAGTGTAGAAATATAGGAGGTGGTGTTCAATCCTGTTTTGGACAACTCAAGAAGCTTCCTACTGGATGTGGGAGTTCCTAACTTGGAAAGGGTCTGTCTGAATTCCTGGTTTACCTAGAGGAAAACCTGGTGTAGATGGGATATGGCTGTACTTTCTGTCTACACAACTGAAAGTAATTGGTACCTAATGTGGAATACCAGTAAAAAGAATCTTTTGCCTACCCACCCCATTGTGAGAAATGGGCACTATTAACTATGGTGTAATTCTATAAGAAATACAAATTTATTATCAGTATTATCACTTGTAATGAAAGACATTTCATATGCTGTCTGAAATATATATTGTAGTTCCGTGATTGTAAATTGAATAAGCATGTCAATAGTGTCTTTGAAATACATTGGACAACTCACATACTTAAAAGTTTTAACATTGTACATAAGTGTTTGCAGAATTGTTGCCTGAATTCATAAAAACGTATTAGGATAATCGCTGCCCATGAAGGATTGTTCATTATAATAGATTTTTTAGTGTCTTGTACAGTGTAGCTTTAAATGTCCCTTGTCATGATGCTTTCATCACTTCCCTTGGGAGAATATTCCATAGTAGTCTAATAGACTTCACTGTCATTAATTTTTTTTCTGATGTTTAATTTAATTTTCCCTCTCATACATGCATCACATTATTATTTCCCCTTAAACCTGCCTAAATTATTCCTTTCATGATAAATTCTCAATAATAATAATAATTAATAAGAAAAAATAAACAAAACTCTTAGAAGTTATCCTTTAAAAATATGCTATGGTTTCGATTGCTTTTCTTTGCAAACTAAGAAATAGATCCCACTTTGAATTCCTATCAAAGCTGACTCATTTTATTCAAAGTTGCTACATAAGAAAGTGCCCTTTATATGCATGAGTATATCTAGACTACATGCCTCTGCCAAAGGAGGCATGTAAAATAGGCTACCTGACATAGTCAATGAAGCGGGTATTTAAATATCCCCGGCTTCATTAAAATGAAAATGGCCGTCGTGCTGTGCCAGCTCAGCTGATGGTTGGCACAGTGAGGCAGTCAAGACGTGGATCGGTCGACAGGGAATGTCTTTGTCGACCACTCCTGTAAACTTCATTTCACGAGGTATAAGGAGCAGTCGACAAAGGTGTTCCCTGTCGACCAATCCGCATCTTCACTGCCTCGCTGTGCCGATGATCAGCTGAGCCGGCACAGTGTGATGGCCATTTTTATTTTAATGAAGTTGGGGATATTTAAATCCCCGCTTCATTGACTATGTCGGGTAGTCTAATTTACATGTCTCTGTTGGCAGAGGCATGTAGTCTAGACATACCCCATATGTTCAGGGTTTCCTCTAGCTGCATAGAGATATCTGATGGCAATTCCATTTGTTTAATCAGGGTGTCCATTGTATCAAAGGTCCTATTGAAGAAGCTTGCAAATTGAAATTTTCTCCTTACATTATCCTTAGTTTCTCTATTTGTTCAAAATTGTCCTCCTACATTTTAAAGCTTTCATGGTCTGTGGGTGGAAAACCTGTCAAACATAATTTTTGTTACTCTAGATAATATCTAATGTCATTGTACTAGGTTCTGCAACACATGGCCTCATCTTCTTTGGGGGTAAAAAAGGTGTGCTGATGCATTCTGACTAGTGTAAGCTAGTATTAATGGGAGTTAACAGATTAAGGTAAACCCCCATTCTTTACTTGTGTGAAAACAGTGAAGTGCTTTGTCTTCACAAGGATTTTACCTCATGTTATTTGTCCTCTGTTAGGTAATGTGGTAAAGTCACACTTTCCCCCCTCCTTTGAGTAGTCCTATTGATAGTAAATCACACTCATGTCAGTGAGACTTCCTGGGTGATTAAGGTGATGGGGATCACTAATTAGTACTCATTTCATTTCAGTAAATTTACATGCCATAAAATGAAGAGCCTGATGCTGAAATCTAACCCTAGTGGGTAGACCTTTACACAAATTGTGGATTCTTTACTGAAGTAGAGTGGTACTTCTCTTGGGCTCTAATATCTCCAACACAGCCCCAGTTGCAAGACTGGGGCTTTAATAGATACGCAGAGCATCAATAGTTTTTTTGGTGTATTATAATGTTTGTTTTTAGGGATTTCTCCTCCTGCCCCTCCAAAAAAAAAAAAAAAAAAAAAAAGAGACTCTTTTATATCTTTTCAAGATCATAAATTTTTTTGGCTTGTGAATTTTAGTTTATATTGTGTTAGTGGGTTGGGTTTAAAAAAATGTTAGGTTGATAATATGACTTTTTTGTTTTTTAGATGCTTAAATGGCTGCATATGAAAATTTCATTGAAGTAAACTTGTCACTGCAAGCATATGCAGTGTCTGCTTGGAAATGACTTTATAGTTTGTTAAAATCAAATGACATTCAGTACGGATACTATGAAGAGAAAAATCAAAATAGACACCTAATTATAATTACTTTTTTTTCCTGTCATTATATCTGTACGTGCAGAACAACTGATTTGAGATTACAACAGCACACTTTTGGTAGGTACAAAGGTTTTTCCTCCCCCACTTTTTAACATATGTAGGAAGTAATAGAATTTCTTAGACTTACCTAAGTCAGAAACTTCCTCTCTCAGTAGATACTTTACCTGAATTAATAAAATTTACAAATCATGAATAAACAGAAGGACACTGGGGACTAATCTGATTAACATTAAATTAAAATAAAAAAAATAGGACTTGAGTAGTTATTCTAATTGTTACTGACATATATTCTCATTAGCTTTTAGATCTCCATTTTCCTAATGTTAATCTTCCTACCCTAATGGCTTTGTATCATAGTCACCAACCTTGTAGCTAAGGAGGACTGGAGACAATGTACCTTGAAGGCAAGCAAGTGTTCCCCCTTAATTGATCAGTACTGGGAAAAGAGAGGCATGCTTTGACCTGGTTCCAAGAGTTCAGTGCATTGCATTCAAAAGTCAACCCAGCCACTGCAGTCTCCCCAAACCACCACTATACAGTAATGCAGAGCAATGCATCACTACTAATATTTATGTGAGGGTTCCTGTGGTTGCACAGAAAAAACAGAGTTATCAAATTGGTATTAATCCTCCATCATAGTTCTAGTGCTTGAGCCAGAGACATATTTTCACTAACTTTAGTTCCGAATTCTGAGTCATTCTCAAATTCTCTGTTCTTCGTAATAAGCATAGAAAAACAAGATAGCACAGATTCCTTAGGCTAAGGCAGTGTTTCTCAACCTTCTTTTATGAAGCACCCCCTTTAAAAAAAATTATAAGTACCCCCAGTACCTACAGTTTGTGTTTTCAGACACACACATTTTTTTTCTGCCATTGCAACACATTTGTTTAAACAACTTAATCATAGCTGGGCGGGCAATGAAATTTTGGGGTGTAAAAAGTACAACAATAATAAAGCACTATAAAACGTATAACAAAAATTCAGTTTTTTCCAAATTTGAGTTGTGTTGACGTACCTCCCAGATTTCTCTCAAGTACCCCTAAGGGTATTCATACCACTGGTTGAGAAACACTGGGCTAAGGAAACACTTTAAAATGACAGGCCGTCTCCAGCACATTCTTCATGGCTTGTTTGGATTAGCAATCCATCCTGCTAGTTCCACTGGTAGATGGGAAGTCACGTGCTCTTACTAAATTAGCCGCCGTTCTCCAAATACATTCAGGTGAACACATAAAATACACCTAAGTGCAGACATGAAAGTGCAAAACTCCATCAGTCCATAAATGATCCTGTTTTCAGAATTAAATAGTGATGTGGCATATGACCTGATAGTCCACTTCAGTACATTTTTGGAAAGATGTTGCCTTCATCCTTGGAAGGAATCATACGCAGTACTGAAGAAAATAAAATAGGTTTAATGTTAGACACTTATTTGCTTCAACACTGATCCTTCAAAACCCCAATTTGGTGCTACTTCCAGCAGTGTGGTGTAAGAGTATGTGGGAAATCCTTGAGGGAGGTACAGCGAAAGCAGATTATCTCTGTCATGGTTTGAGCAATGCAGTTCTTAGGAAACTCCAAACACATGCATCGCCTGCTGGACAGGGACATGGCACTCTAATCCTGTCAGCAACAATTAGATACAATTTTCAAACTTGAGTGCCTAATGTTATTTTTCTAACTCCTCTTTTGGACACTAGGACAGAAATGGCCTGATTTTCAGGCCAGAGCACTGACAGATCTCATTGACTCCAGTGGGAGTTTGGCTCACTCAGCACCTCTCAAAATCAAGTTACTTCTACTCAGCTGTCTAAATATCGATGTAGGAGCTAAACTTTAGACATGCTAGTTTGTAAATGCTAGCCAGTCATGTTTAGAAACAGCCACCAAGGTTCTGAGCCTAAAATAGCGAGGGTCTCTAATTCAGTTCGCATTACATTTTAAAACCAGATCTAGGGATCTAGATTCACACATGGTTCCATTGCATAGTACAGATGATACTGTACATAACAGAATCATGTTGTATCCGGAGCCATAGATTTTAACTGCAGTATAGCTGTGGCCTTGCTGTGACCATTATGGAAACTTTGATTCAACTAGTTGGTTTATAATCTAAAACCTGTAGAAAAGGTTGCATTGTGAATATTTCAAAAGATTTTCCATAAGATAAACTGACCTTTGGAAATCATATTAACCAAATTATTGGCACTAAGAATTTGCCTCCAACGCTTTTAGTTTTTACATTAGGCTTTTTCTACAAAATGTTAGCTACATTTCAAATACTTTTCTGTTTGGTTTAGGCTCAGTTTGTATTATGCTTCATGGAGATGGGGGAGAGGAAGCCCTTTTTATAATTTATCTTTGGTTCTTTTG
Organism: Pelodiscus sinensis; assembly: GCF_052426305.1. Taxonomy (NCBI): domain Eukaryota; kingdom Metazoa; phylum Chordata; order Testudines; family Trionychidae; genus Pelodiscus; species Pelodiscus sinensis. Next base: position 111,948,842 of record NC_143056.1, on the reverse strand, counting down.
TAATTTGCCAACAAACACTATTTTATTCTAACGTTTACGGTGTTAAAGACAATTTGAGGTGTTTCCTGTGGTCCCCTCTTCCCCATTTTGGAAATTGACTCTAGAAAATGCACACAGGTATAGGGAGGAAAAGGAAGGTAAAGGAGTAAAATTTGTTGAAATGTAAGAAAAAATGTGTACAAATTTGGTTAACTAAATTGATTGGAATAATTCCACACAACTCATTGAAATTTTTTGCCTAAACACAGAGAGAATAAAACATGTTCGGAGTGGTCAAACCATGCTTTCAAGAAGTTTTTCATGTAAAAAATATTTACATGTCACTACTTTTAGTTTAACACTTAGTTTAAGTTAAGGTTTTGGCATGCCCTGTAAATAGGAGAATACTACACAGTATAAGCATATGTATGTACTACCAAAGATAATTTCCCCTGACCTAAAGTGCACACAAGCTTCCTAACATTTGTCTCATCCAACATTGAAATTGACTTACCTGGGTGTGTGTTAGAGATTTATGATGACAGCAAGTCTAGAGGGTAGAGGTGGGGAGGAAGAGACAAGTGAATAAACTGCCACAAAGACGCAGTTTTACACTTGTCAAATCAGTAGTAAGATTTTTCAATAAAGCTTGTGGTGGAAGCACACATAAAAATCTTGTCATAACTACACTAGAGGTAGCAATGAAAAGATGTGTGTAGTTCTAAAAGTGTTAGCAATATTGCTAACTCAGTGGAGTAAAATTTTGGGCCTGAGATGGCTACCAACATGGCAGTGTGCCAACAGATGCAGCATACATACCCCACGAGGAGCTTTTCTACCTGTAAGTGAAAGAGTGATGAGTAGCTATGTGTGTCTGCACGTTTCCTGTGTTTCCCAACATGTATTGCTTTCTGATAAGTTACTGCTTTCTAGAACAGCCCTGGACTTCGGTCTGTTGGTCTGGAATCAATGGAAAAGCCCTGAACTTCAACCACGTTTTTTGTGAGTAGTCTTGTTCTATTGGAAAATAATGTTTTAGGCAAATGTAATTTTGTTGTAGTTTACTTTGCAGTTCTTTGTTTGCTAGATGATATCTGGGAATGTTAATCCCAAGGTCAGGCTTCAGAGTGTGAGGTCTAGGGCTGGGGGTCCCAAACTATTGTGTGTGTACATTTGGGGATACATGAGCTATCTTGGGAGGGCATATGCAGGAGATTTTGTGAAATGGATTTTTATTTAATTTTTTTTAATTTATTGCATTTTCATAGTAGGGTACTCAGATGGAGCTTTGCAGTTCTGTGGGAGTTTGTTATATAAAGAATTAGAAGATTTACCTGATGTTGCTTAGGTCCTTAAGTCAATTGATTTTTGTTATTGTTTTTTGGAAAATAAAATGAAAATGTACATGGTTTATTTAAATCATTGCTCCTCAGGTGGGACTGGGGATGAGGGGTTCAGTATGCAGGCTGCCCTGGGGAGAGAGGACTATCCAAGTCCGTTCTCACTTCAGGAGCTTGGGACCAGGTGAGAAGCACCTCTCCATGATTGCTGCAGCTCCAGCAGGCACAGCCGGATGAGAGAGTGATGTTCTCTGTCCAGGCAGGTCCAGGTTTGGGTGCCCCCTGTGCTTTCCAGCCAGAGTGAGGAATGCAACAAACTGTGCACTTTCTCCTCGCTCTCTGACGAAGGGGAACAGCCAACAATATTCCCTCAGGAATCGAGGGTGGGGGAAGGAAGCTTCAGCCTCCCCTGCCCTTCCTAAAGAGCACCTGGGGATGGGAGGCTTGGGACTGAGGTAGTCCCAGAAGGGAGAGGGCTCTCACAGTTGGTTCCTTTCACCTGCTTGTCTCTTTTTTCTGTAAGGATATGTCTACACTACAAAGTTAATTCGAACTAACGGACGTTAGTTCGAATTAACTTTGATAGGCGCTTCACTAGCGCTCCGCTAGTTTGAACTTAATTCGAACTAGCGGAGCGCTTAGTTCGAACTAGATAAACCTCATTGTACGAGGACTAAGCCTAGTTTGAACTTACTAGTTCGAATTAAGGGGTGTGTAGCCCCTTAATTCCAACTAGTGGGAGGCTAGCCCTCCCCAGCTTTCCCTGGTGGCCACTCTGGCCAACACCAGGGAAACTCTATTGCCTCCCTCCCAGCCCCGGACCCCTTAAAGGGGCACGGGCTGGCTACGGTGCCCGTGCCAGGTGCAAGCCTGCCAGCATCCAGCTAGCAGACCCTGCACCTGGCACGGCTTGAGCCAGCCACCTGATGCCCCCCAGCCCTCCCCCTCTTCCCGGGACCAGGCTGGTGGCTCCCGGGAGCTTGCCCGGGACCGCAAGAGGTGGGCACCTGCCTGGGCTAGTGCGGACATCGTGGACCTCATCCACGACCTCCGCACTAGGCACAGGAAAGTGGCCGTCTAGGGCAAGAGAGCTGCCAGCCTGGCCACCCAGGAGCAGGTATGCATGAAAATCAAGGTGGTCCACTGAGACCCCCGGCCCTGAGCCCTGAGCTTACAATGGCCTTACTGGGTCAGACCAAAGGTCCATCTAGCCCAGTAGCCTGGTGGCCAACCCTAGGAACCCTGGAGGGGATGGACCGAAGACAGTGACCAAGCCATTTGTCTCGTGCCATCCCTCTCCAGCCTTCCACAAACTTTGGGCAGGGACACCACTCCTACCCCCTGGCTAATACCACTCCATGGACCCAACCTTCATCACTTTATCTCACTTCTCTTTAAACTCTGTTCTAGTTGTAGCCTTCACAGCCTCCTGCAGCAAGGAGATCCACAGGTTGACTCTTTGCTTTGTGAAGAAGAACTTTCTGTTACTAGTCTGAAGCCTGCTACCCATTCCTTTTCTTTGGTGTCCTCTAGTCCTTCTATTATGGGAACTAATAAAGAACTTTTCTTGATGCACCCTCTCCACCCCATTCATGCTTTTATAGACCTCTATCCTATCCCCCCTCAGTCTCCTCTTTTCTAAACTGAAAAGTCCCAGTCTCTTTAGCCTCTCTTCATATGGGACCTGTTCCAAAACTCTGATCATTTTAGTTGCCCTCCCCTCTCCCACCTCCTTTTCCCAGTCTCCCCGAGTTTTGTTCAATAAAGAGAGATTCTATTTTTGACCACACGTTTTCTTTATTTTGTACATCAGGAAGGGGGGTAGGGAAGGGTAAGTGGAAGGAGGTGAGGGAGGAATGGGGTACGAGCCCCCGATGGGGAGGACTGGGCTGGCTCTGCGGGCTTCTGGGGGTGGAAGCTCTCCTGCAGCCCCCCAATTGCCTCCTCTCCCCAGATGGCAGCCTGCGGCAAGTGCAGCCGGTCTGATGGCCAAGTGCTGTGATGTGCCGAGTGTGGGCACTCAGGGCACTCCAAGCCAGGACTGCTTTGCAAGCGGGGCACCCCTGAGAACTGTCTGTCCTGGGTGGGGGTCGGGTCCCTTTAAGCACAGCCCTTGGCTAGCCTGAGGCAGCAGCTCCACGCTGTAAGTCCTCATCTGATGCCCTGCCGGCACTGCTTCCGGCCATCCTTTACCCCGGTTCAGGGTCCACTTAATGTGGATATGCTAGTTCGAATTAGCAAAACACTAATTCGAACTAGTTTTTTAGTCTGGATGCGTTAGTTCGAATTAGCTTAGTTCGAATTAACTAATTCGAACTAAGTTAGTTCGAATTAGCGCTGTAGTGTTGACATACCCTAAGTTTCTCTGAGAAGCAATCTTATTCCAGGAGCATCCAATTTTCTTGACACTACCAAATCCTGAGCTTGCTTTAAGTTATGAGAAGAGGAAGCTGCATGCCGAATTTGGTGGTCCTAGTTCTTAGTGTTTAGGAGGAGTTCTTGAACAGACAGACAGACAGAGACAGACACAAACTCTTTCAAATATATATGTTCAAGCTAGGACACTTTATATACTTTACATGTAGCAGGGAATGGGTGAACCACTTTTTCTGTCAGGCTATGGTATAAAGATTTAATGTATTTTGACTGTTTGACACCATGACTGAAGTATGCTTCTTCTGTAGCTTTGCATCAGGATTTGGGCCTAACTGCTTCTAGGACATCATGATTTGCTCTTACACTGATGATAGGGATTACTAAATATCTTTGGTATCTTATTGACCATTTAAAGTGCTTAAAATACTAAGGGAATGCATGCTTTAAGGAGGTTTGTCAGGATCAACATTTTAAAATACAGTTCAAAAGAACAGTGTAGAAATTTCTAAGTCAAGCCATGATTTATAGTCATATTTTTATAAGTAGCAACCACACAAATAATCATGTTACTGGAGCCAGAAGCAGTATTTTGAAATGGTAGGAGCTAATGTATGAGGTTATTGCATATGAATGGAGAGATATGCTATTGCAATGATATATTTTTATTACTGGCTTCTGTTTTTATTAAGGATGATGAAAACCTTGTGTCTGGCCCTGTGAACAAAACTAATGTGACCTTTTGTGTGACCCACCTGTTGGGCTGCTGCAGTTGATAATAGTAACCTCATGTTAGGGTGATCTGGAGAATAACAGTGCACCACCACCATAGAAGATAACATTTGTGTTTCTGTAGTTTGAACTTGTGTACATATTTGGTTCAGGCATGAAATTTAAGAAAAAAATAACGTTATCTAACAAAATATTTTATTAAGGAAAAATATGATTGAGCAGCATGCTCTGTGTTGCTAGACAAATGCCAATTTTCAGAGGCTTTAATCTTAGCTAAAAATTAGGCCGGTAAGGCTACAGATCTTCAGAAATGTTTTTAACAAATTGTGTCATCTGCAGTGGGAGGGGAAAGAAGCCAGCTGACTATTTTTAAAGTTCCCGAACTGTGGAAAGTTCAAAAATACTGAAAAAAGTTAGGAGGGACTGATGCATATTTTGCCATATTATACTTACTTGTAACCAGAAAAATAAATACCGGGGCTATGTTTGCAGGTTATTTCGAAATAATAACTCCTGAAATAGCTATTTCAAAATAAGCTTGTTCCTCTTCCCAAGCAGGAGTTATTATTTCAAAATAACAAACCCATTATTTCGAAATAACAGGCTTGGTAGTGTGGACACTCGCCTTGTTATTTTGAAGTGTAGACATGCCCTAGGTATAATATCTGTAATACTGATCTCTTTTCAGACAAAATGTGAAAAAGCTGGAATGGTTCTGAATGAGATTATTTGTACATGTATATTTATCTCCTGATTCTACACTTAGGCATGCCATTAACTTTACACATGAGTGGTCCCAGTGAGTCATTCTAGGTGTTTTTGGGTAAATATGTATTTTGTCTCTCGCTGGGATTACTCACGTGGATAAAGTTATGTGCATAAGTATTTGCAGGATCAGGGCCTTGATTTCAAAGGGATTTTTGCATGTGTTTTTGGAGTGCGTGCGCAGCTGTTGGATTTGATCAACAGACCAGAAAGGCTCTTTTCCTTTGGAGCCCTCACGGTTTATCTGGTCAATGGTCTGCAAGCTAAAAGGGATTTACACATTGGGTCAATGATCCATGAAATAAGAGGGATTTCCACAGTGTCTTTCAGTGAGGCGTTACAGTTCAGCCAAACAATATGCATTTTCAAAACGAATACATGTGCTAAAATACGTGCTTGTCAGAGTAGAGTGTAACTGCTCTATTGGAGAATAGTGTCTAAGAATAGAGTCAATATCCAAATGCTATATAATGCGTATAACAAAAAGTGTGCTGTTTCTGGAGATTTGTTGGGTTGTTTTGTTTTTAAATGTGCCACTATCTATGTTGCAAACATTAGAAACACAGATTGACTATAACTTTTAATAAATCAGTAAAAATTCAGACCTATTCTTTAACCAATTAACCCTGTAAGACTATCAGCACGATCTTGTCCTTGAAATCCAAGTATGCTATTCTTATTCTCCCTCTTCCAAAACCCCTAGATAAATAGATGCCTCATACAGCATGCCATGAAGAGCAGCAGAGTCTGGCTTTGTTACAAGAAGAGCTGAGAGCACTTAAATTAAAATGTCCAGCCACCCACCCTATCATGGTTAAACCATGGGATTGTCAGCTTCAGTGCCTCCTCATAGCAGCTGCTAAGTTATAACATGGGGAGAGCAGTGGCCTACTCAGTAGCAAGGGCCTGATCAAAAGCCCCTTTGAAGTCAATGGAAATACAGCTATTGACTTAAATGGACTTTGGAACCAGTCCTTAATTACAAGGTATTCAGCCAGCCAAATAACTAGCGTCTTATTGCTTAATTGCATACAGTGGTGACCTTAAGCCTATGACCCTTTCACAAGTTGCATAGGCCCCTCAATTTCCAGCAGCTTCGTGCCACACAACCAGGTCATCTAGCAAGAGCAGTGTCCCAGATTCTTCCTTCTTTGTATCATCTCTTGCCTTTGGCTGCTGACTTGGTAAGATTTAGTTCAACTCCTCATATCTTCCTATGAACTGGCTCTCACTCTGACAGCTTTTGCTAATAGACATCAGAGAAAGGGCTATTGTTACAGGAGGCAGCTCGGAGAGAAGGGAACAGCAAAATGTTTTTATTTTTATTTTTGAGGGAAAGATCTCCCACTTCAAAGTAGGCCACAAAGATTGTTCGTAAACCAGGCAAATGCCCCAGGACCAGTAGGGAGCCAGGCCTATTCACACATCTACACAGCAACATTATTTTAAAATAACTTCCGTTATTAGTCCACGTCTACACAGCGGTTATTTTGAAATAATGTTGAAAAACTGTCAAGCTGGAGGACTTCTTTCTCCAACTCCTGTAACTCTCATTGTACGAGGAGGAAGGGAAGTTGGAGGAAAAGTGCTCTATTTTGAAATAAGTGCTGTGTAGACGTTCCCAATTTCAAAATAAACGATTTAGAAATAAGCTATGCAGTTGATTTAGCTCAGTTTGCATAGCTTATTTGAGTTTAACCCTGCTGTGTAGATGCACCCAAAGAGGCCTGTATCTGGGCATCTGCTCTTTTTCAGAATGACGCCATTTGAGCGGTGCTAGAAGGAACTCTCTGGCCTTAATGGGAGATCTTCACCACAGAGGTGGCTTTACAGGAAAAGCAGGGAAGTCTAGAGCTGTATTGTCTTAGTAATCTTCCCAGAGCCATTACAGGGGGAGGAGAAGTGAGTCTCTGCTGTTGATCTGCTGTGTCTTCCTCATCCTGCCCAGTCCCTGCCTTCTCCTGCTGCATGAATCCTCAGAGGTGTGAAAAAACCTTTTTTGGGGGCGAGTGCAACAGGAAGGGGACTGTTCTCTGTGCAGGGCAGCAAAGTGTGTCTGTGTGTGGGAAGGGGGGGGGGGGATTGATGCTTCTCCTGCCATAGGACTTTGAACAACTAGGAGCTGTACCTTGGCTTATCTTGAACAACGAGGGAGATGACATGGCATTTTCTTTGAAAGGGAGGATCTCTTAGCACAGGCTGCAGCCAGGCATACTGTGAGCAGGTAATATGTCAGCTTTCTAACATGGCTCTGCTGGCTCTGCTTTTTCCTGGACTGCAACATCTCCTGTTTCACTTGTGGACCTCTCTGAAAGAGACTGTCAGTCAAGGCAGCTTATGTAGTTGGCTTCACTTCTATGTCCTCCTCAGGCACACAGACACTAGGACATTTCTGACCTATTTTTCAACAGTGTTGTAGCTGCACGTTTCTGGGTTTGATTTTTCCACCACTGGTAATTGCGGAGCTGCTGTGCATGCTTGTTGAGCAAATATTATTTTTTTTAGCATGGATAGACCCAAGGAGGGGAACAAATTAAACAACCCTCCCTCCACAAGTTATTGTTGAGCAGCTATTTGGCTATGGTTTCCCTTTTGGTCTGTGGACGAGGCCTGAGGTTGGAGTCAGAAAAACCAGAGAAGGGCCCAGATCTAGATGTGCTTTTAACTAGGGATGTAAGCATATGGTCAAGCAAACGATTAACTGATAAGCCTGGGTTTATTGGTTAATCCTATTGACTACACGCACTCCCTCTCCGCTTGCTGCCTCTGTGTCAGAGGCAGTGGGGTGGGTGGGTGGGAAGCAGGAGCTGGTGCCCATGAGGAGCTGGATTTAAGAGGCTCCCCACAAGCACTGGTTCCACCTGCCCCCCCACCCTGTGCTGCTGTCTCTGACAGAGGCGCAGCAGCACAGAGGGTGAGAGGGGCAGACTGGAGCCAATATGTGCAGGGAGCCAGCTTTCAAGCCAGCTCCTCCCGCCTATCAGCATCTGCAGACCCACCTGCCCCTCTCTCCTGCCTCCAACTGAGGCAACAGGCAGTGTTGGTGGGAGGAGGAGGAAGGAGAGGAACTGGTGCTGAAAGGAGCCGGTTTAAAAGCCATTTTCCCACAGCACCAGCTCCGCTGCCTCCCCCCCCATGCTGCTGCCTCTAACTGAAGTAGCAGTGTGTGTGTGTGGCGGGGGAGGGGAGGACAGGAGAGGCTGCTGCAAAGCAGCCTCTGTCCACGGGGTGTCCCGAGCTCCCAGTGGACAGAGGCTGCTCCAGCATCCCACGGAGCAGCCTCTGTTAGTGCCTGCCATGGGCAGAGGCTGCTTCGCTGCAGCAGCCCCTGTCCATGGGGGGACAGACCCTGCTCCGCATCCTGTGGGGAGCTTAGATCCCCTCGGACAGGGGCTGTTGCCATTCTGTGCTGCTGCTTCTTTATTAGAGGCAGCAGCGAGGATGGCAGGCAGCCAGTCTGTGTGGGGAACTGGTTTATAAACTGGCTTTCCTCACAGACCGCCCCCCGCCTGCCTTCCTGTGCTGTTGCCTATGATAGAGAGGCAGCAGTGCGGGGTTGCAGGGGGCTTCCTGGAACTATCAAATAGTCATATAACCGCTAAAATTTCATGCGGTTACATGACTATTCAATTATACAATATCTAACATCCCTACTTTTAATCTCTCTTCCTCATCTTTTGCCTTTACTTGTCGTATCACATTTCTGTTTAGATTGTAAGCTTTATGTGGTAAGACCTGTGGCTTAAATTTTCAAATGACTAATGATTTTGGGAGCCTCAGTATTTGAGACACTTTTTTATAGATCCTGATTTTTCAAACAGTGGATACTCTGCATTATATGAAAGTCGTAGCACTATAATGTGTCACAAAATGTGCACCCTAAGTCCCTGATAACATTTGAAAATTTAAGACTATGTCTTTTATTTGCCTTTAAAGCATCCAGTCAAATTAAAATTTATATATATATATATATATACCCCAAACTGCAGATTGGCATTAGTTTAAGAGCACTACTTCTTTCCACACAACAAATACCAATGTTAGATGAAATTTTTAATTCAGTGATTTTTATCAACCATTCATCTAACGCATGCACTAAGAGAAGGATGCTCTCTGTAGCAGTTTTCCCTGTTGTGTCCTTATTGCAGCAATCATTGAAACCATTTGAAGAGTTTAATTTAAACTGAAATGGTTCTCCACAGAATAAACAAACTATCTCACCTGTGAAGGGTGATTACACTTTTAAAATTTATTATAAAGGACCTTCATAATTCACAGGTCTCCTGCTTGTATTTCTCATGAGGGACAAAACTTGACATGTTTCAGATTTGAAAAGAAAATCTTACTACATTTGAACACTGCCATGTGCTACTACTTCATTTCCTGTGTTATGGAAATTATAGAATAACTGAAGTTTCACCTTGATCCTTCATCTTGGCATTTGTTGCTATTTGTTGTGTTATTTGCTGCACACTAATGTGTTGGGTGCTGTGCAAAACACAGATGAAGACTGTCAAGCTGTCTAGGTTAGCTCACGAGTTAGTGTTAGTGTCAACTTCAGGGCAGATTGTCAGAGAACAGGGTAGAACCCCCAAATTAGTTGTTTAGTTTATAATTAGAATTTACCCACCAAGTAACAAATGTGAATTCCTAAAGCACTGATATAGCCTTAACATGAAGTCATAGATAGTCTCTTTGGGTAACCTGGTCTTTGTTGCCACTCAGCCAAGCCTGTCCTTGTGATAGATGTCCCCTTTCATCATAAATCACAATATTCAGGTTATTCCCAGTCTCCACAAAAACCCAGTCACTTACCCCAGGTCAGTGGTACCTTAGATTTCTCACTAAAGGCAATAACCTGCTTGTACTACTTAAGATCATCTGGCTTACTTATTTTTCTGGCACATCTCACAGTACTTGTTCTACAGCACCATGTGTGCTTGGGGTTTTCTGTCTGCCATATACTCTATGTTATAATAATTTTATTATAATATTTTGAAGTTCAGCTGTTCAATGTTTGTTTTTTAAAATCTATCTTATTAGATCTCTCTTGCATTTGTTCTTCTTTTGTCTTCCTTAACTTTACCTATCTTTTTCTTCAATAACTTTGGTTTTCTCTTCCTCTTTCCTTTTCAGTATTCTCTCTCTTCTCATCCTCCCTTTTTCTAAGTTGTGTTTTCTCATTTCAGAGGGCTTTGATGCTTTCAACACCCCTCACGTATTCCTGATAATTTGGATACAACATGGAATCAAAAAATCAAAGCCAGATCTACAGTCATTGGTCTAACAAAGTTTACATTGGCTTGCATGGGACTTTTGCCTTCACAAAGAGAATGAGAGTGTACTTCTTTAGGCTTTCCATACCTTTGGACATGTTTATACTCCTGTTTTTCATTTGTTGAGCAACTTTCAATTCAGAAATACTGCCTGTGCATTTGATCAGTTGTGGATGCAGATTTGTGGATGTGTTTATGGCAACTCATTATATCATTTATGGGTAGAAAGCTGTTAACCACAGAAATACAAAATTATCATCCACTGTGATATGGATGATTTGGCTCAGTTTTATGCTCTCTCTTCATCAAAAGGATCAGTGAAGTTTCAGTTCAGATCCAACAGTCAAATAACTAGAAACATATAGTAAAGTCTTCTGATGCTTGAACATGAACAACACAATGATGGGTGAGACTGATATGGTTCACTGTAACCTGATCATTTCTGGATCAATTGATTCTATTCTAGTTTAATTTACCATATGATTGACTTGCAGCTCTGAACTATAGGAAAATATCCACACCGAGCTTAGTGAAAATAGCTTAGTCATGTCATTATAGATGTTGTACGGACAGAAAATGAGGTAGATGCACCCTGATAAATATGAGGGGAATGGAGAACAAGCACCCCTGTTCAGGATAAATGTGTTTTGCCAGTTTTTATGTTTGAAGTTTAGAAAAGGATTGTGTACTTTCTTATACATTGTAGTATATTTAATTCCCAGACAAAAAGGGACTTAAACTGTTCCACACAACTTTATTCTGTATTTTATCTTGAGAGGACTGCAGCTTTTAGCCCCCTGGGCTATTTCTCTCTCCACCACCGAAATAGTAAAGACTTCCCAGAATGGATTTTGAATAGTTTAAGTTTGCTAGCCTCCCTACCAAACCTTTGTAGGCTTGCAAAGCTTTTCTAGTTCACTGATGCCAGTGCCATCATCCTATGGTTCACATACAGCTCTAATTCTAATTGACTTGGCAGTTATTTCTTAAATAGTCTAATTTTACATCTGATCTAGCATTTAATTCTCGAATAACAATACACATGGCATGAAGTATAATAATACAAAAATATGCTAATTCGCATGCTATGATTAATAATAACTACCAGAATGGATGGAGATAGGGATACTCACTTGTGTGCAACCCCCATTGGCTTCAGTGGATGATGTTCACATCCACTGAAGGAAGAATCTGTCCCAAAGTAAATAGTTAACCTGAACTTACAAGATGTAAGTAAGGAAGAAAACAGAGTTTCAGAGGTGAAAAGCGGCCTTATGGATCAAACCTATCTCCTTCTTTGTTTTGCATGTAGGTATTGATGAACTAATCCTGCGATGGGCAATCTAGGCTACTGAGTGGTCTATGTGAGTGGCCCTCCTTCATCTCAGTGGGCTGCAAGACTATCGGAACCAAGATGCTCTCTGGCACAGTGCAATTTTGCTAAATGTGCTTGTGTACCTAGAATTTTCAGGGTGGGTTGATTGAACTGTAGCAGCATTTTGATTGGATGCAGAGGGAGTGCCCAGTTCTCACAGTCTGTGTTGTGTGTAACCAGTCTGTGTTGTGTGCAATCACTTCATGTGTCCTTGCTTTAAATGGCTATGGAAGGCCAAAGGGGCACTGGAACTTGATGCAGTTCTGCTGTGTTGGGGAGGATTTGAAAACCCCATGCCAGAGTTCTGCTTCCTACTGGGAGTAAGAACAAAGCAGGCCACTGTATCTGCTGCTATGCACAGACACTAACCTTTTCTGGCTCTGATTAGAGTGGGATGAAGAAGCTGCCATGCCATGGTTTCATGACTAGGAAAGAGACTTCCTTACCCAAACCCCCATGGCCTGTCAGATCCCTCCATTTGCTAAACCTGACAACTCAGGCTTGGTGGTCAGGAAGAACTTAACCCTTAAAACAGGGTTGGCCAACCTGTGGTTCTTGAGCCACATGTGGCTCTTTGCTCACAGAAATGTGGCTCTCAAGGTTATGGCTCATTCAGAGCCACATGTCTGCTTTGTGCATGCATCCCAGTTCCTGGAGGGAGAAGTGCATGTCTGTGGCAGTGGGGGCTCTGTTGAGACCCAGGCATTGGGGGAGGACATTGGGTCATAATCGGGGGGGGGGGGGGTTGGGGATGCCTGGGGAAGGGAGAGGGCATTGGGTTAGAGTGGGGGGTCAGGGCTAGGGGAGCCTGACTCTGGGGGAGGGATGTGTGGCTCTTTGCACTACTATCCACAGCTCTTTTGGATCTCAGTGTCTAACTGGTTGGCCACCCCTGCTTTAAAATGTTCCTGATATAATGATCTGTTATATCAAACAACTGGTTACATGGGATTTGTTTCAAAAATATTTTGAAAAGACTCACCAGGTTTACAGCAGAAGTAGCACAAATCACACATTTACATTTTCACTGAGATTCTCTGCGATAAGGAGAGGTTTGAATGCCTGTATTTATGGCTATGCAGTCTTAATGCCTATGCTGTCTGATTGCTTTTTCTTTGACTCCTCTCTGATAGGCTGCATCATGATGTTGCATAGCATTGTGAGGGCAGAAGATCAGGAATGTTGCAATGTTTATGCAGGGAAACCTTGGCCCAGCATATCCTGCTAGGGCCTTAGAATCGCTAGAAGAGGGTTCAAAAAAGAGCTACATACATTCATGGAGGCTATTATCCAGGCGGGGCAGGGAGGGTGTCCCTAGCCTCTGTTTGCCAGAAGCTGGGAATGGTTGTCAGGGGACAGATCACTTGATCATTACCTGTTCTGTTCATTCCCTCTGGGGCACCTGGCATTGGCCACTGTTGGGAGACAGGATACTGGGCTAGATGGACCTTTGATGTGACCCAGTATGGCTGTTCTTATGTTCTTTCCCCTTTTAACTTAATGGTTATAAACATAAGTGCAGTAATTACTTGTTTAACACATGCCTGCTTAACACATTTTCGCAATAGCACGATTTTTTTGGGGAACATTTTTCAAATAACACGACCATCCCCAAAATAACACGAAAATAATCAAGTGGCGGATTACTTCGCACGGCGGTATAAGTTGGTGAAAACAGTGGTAATACACGTGGTCACAGCACTCCTCCGCTCACTCACATGTTTATCTTTGTGTTTTAACAAACCGCGGCAACTTGTGTTGCTAGTTAACTTGTGTTGCTAGGTATCTTATGTTAACATTGACGACCCAGCGCCAACAAAAAATTGACTTTGCCACCACCACCTGAAATGCAACCCCCACCTTTTCCATTATTTTTAATGGGAAAACTTACCCCGCATAACACGTTTTCGCTTAGCATGAACATTTTCAGAAACGCATCTATAGTGTTAAATGAGGAATTACTGTATATATTTTATGAAATTTTGGCAAATGGAATAGACTTAAGAAAACCATGTGTAAGTTTAGACATTGAGCAGAATATGGCTCATATGCACTTGCCATTTTGTATGTTTCTTACAAGAGCTTTTCACCATGACATTAAAACATGAAAAACCATAGAAGATGAGTATCAGAGGGGTAGCCGTGTTAGTCTGAATCTGCAAAAGTGGCAAGGAGTCCTGTGGCACCTTATAGACTAACCAAAGTATTGGAGCATAAGCTTTCGTGGGCAAAGACCCACTTCGTCAGATGCATGTAGTGGAAATTTCCAGAGGTAGGTATAAATATGTAGGCCAGAATCAGGCTAGAGATGATGAGGTGTATCCAATCAGGGAGGCTGAAGCCCACTTCTAGTACCTGATCTGGAGATGTGAATACCAAGAGAGGAGAAGCTGCTTTTGTAGTTAGCTAGCCATTCACAGTCTTTGTTTAATCCTGAGTTGATTGTGTCAAACTTGAAGATGAACTGGAGCTCAGCAGTTTCTCTTTGAGTCTGGTCCTGAAGTTTTTTTGCTGCAGGATGGCTACCTTTAGATCTGCAATTGGGTGTCCAGGTTTTTGTATGTTGCCATTCCTAATATCTGATTTGTGTCCATTTATTCTTTTACGTAGGGACTGTCCAGTTTGGCTGATGTATACAGCAGAGGGGCATTGTTGGCACATGATGGCATATATTACGTTAGGAGAATGAACCAGTGATGGTATGGCTGATCTGGTTAGGTCCTGTGATGGTGTTGCTGGTGTATATATGTGGGCAGGGTTGGCACCGAGTTTTGTTGCATGGATTGGTTCCTGAGTTAGAGTTATTATGGTACGGTGTATAGTTGCTGGTGAGAATATGCTTCAGGTTGGCGGGTTGTCTGTGGGCGAGGACTGGCCTGCCTCCCAAGGCCTGTGAAAGTGAGGGATCATTGTCTAGGATGGGTTGTAGATCACTAACGATGTGTTGGAGAGGTTTTAGCTGAGGACTGTAGGTGATGGACAGTGGTGTTCTGTTGGTTTCTTTCTTGGGCAGGAGGCTTCTGGGTACATGTCTGGCTCTGTTAATCTGTCTCCTCACTTCCTCGTGTGGGTATCGTAATGTACAGAATGCTTGTTGAAGATCTTGTAGGTGTAGGTCTCTGTCTGAGGGGTTGGAGCATAGGCGGTTGTACCTCAGTGCTTGGCTGTAAACAATGCTGAGCTACAGTTCATCTTCAAGTTTGACACATTCAACTCAGGATTAAACAAAGACTGTGAATGGCTAGCTAACTACAAAAGCAGCTTCTCCTCTCTTGGTATTCACACCTCCAGATCAGCTACTAGAAGTGGGCCTCATCCTTCTTGATTGGATCCACCTCATCATCTCTAGCCTGATTCTGGCCTGCATAGTTATACCTAACTCTGGAAATTTCCACTACATGCATCTGACGAAGTGGGTCTTTGCCCATGAAAGCTTATGTTCCAACACTTTGGTTAGTCTATAAGATGCCACAGGACTCCTCGCTGCTTTCATAGAAGATGAGTAAGCCATGTACTTATTTGGCCTTTACCTTTAGGGAATCTGCTATGAGATCTCTTTGTAAAAGCAGGGATGTAAAATGCAACTTGGTTTACAAGTAATTGCCAATGGCTGACATGGGTATTTTTTCTGGGGGATGATAAACAATGAGATGCAATACTTATGCAGTCAAATATTTGTTAACTTGCTCATATATTGCATTCTGGTTGTCTCAAAGCTTGTTTTATTAGGATGGTTACCCTCATTTTGCAATGTAGTTTTGCAGGTTGCCATGTAGATTTGAGATGGGGATGGTGTATTAATCCATTTGAGTATAGTGGCAATTACTGACTAAGCACCAGTTTATGTTAGAGTGTATGAGAGATAATCACAGGCTATCAGGCTCTTCAGCTATTGCCGTGATAATCTTAGACTCTATATAGTTGTGGAACTACCTTACCAGTCCACATTAGGGGCTCTCTAGTTACAGAGTATAAAATAATGCTAATAAGGAATCTTAGGTACATTAAGACATTTGTGTGCAGTCTTTATTTTACTTATACTTCCACTTGCAGAGCCAAAGAATCATTATTTGTTTTTTGTCTGTTTTTTTTTCTTTTTGAAATTTATTTGATCACTAAGGATGCAGAATCTTTTTTTGAAAAAAGTTCTCCTGGATTAACTAGGGCTCAGCATGTTCCTTTATGTGTACTTTCCTTTTTTCTAGCATATTCTCCAGTTATATTAATCTCTCTTCTACTATTTCAGAGTAAACTACATTAATGTGCACTAGGAAACTTTTAGTGCACATCAGCAGAATCTGTATGGACCAGTTAGCATGTGACACCTTGATCACAATAGATTTTATATCCTTCTAATGCACAATGTTGGGTATGTCTAGACTGCGTTGCTCTTTTGGGATACCAGAAATATCCCAAAATAGCAACACCGAGGCTGTGTCTACATTGGCCCCTATTCCGTAATAGGGATGCTAATGTAGCACTTTGGAATAGGCAAATCCGCAGGGGATTTAAATATCCCCTGCGGCATTTGCATTAACATGGCTGCCGCTTTTTTCCGGCTTGTAGATAAGCCGGAGAAAAGCGCCAGTCTGGACGCGATCCTCCGGAAAATAAGCTCTTTTCCGGAGGATCTCTTATTCCTACTTGAAAGGAAGGAATAAGAGATCCTCCGGAAAAGAGCTTATTTTCCGGAGGATCGCGTCCAGACTGGCGCTTTTCTCCGGCTTATCTACAAGCTGGAAAAAAGCGGCAGCCATGGTAATGCAAATGCCGCGGGGGATATTTAAATCCCCCGCGGATTTTCCTATTCCAAAGTGCTACATTAGCATCCCTATTACGGAATAGGGGCCAATGTAGACACAGCCCATGTCTTTAAAAGCGTCTGCTATTTCCCAAAATAGCGGGTGCGCTATTCTAGCATCCCTGTAACTCTCGTTCCACAAGAGTTAAGGGATTTGTCGGAATAGTGCCTTATTTTGAAATTTGGCTCTGTGTAGACTGTGCCAAATTTCAGAATAAGCTCTTTTGATTTAGACTTGGAATAAGCTATTCCGACTGAAGGCTGCTGTCTAGACGTACCTGTATATAAAATCTTACTCTCAGGATCACTTAGTCTGCTCATCTTGGCTTTGGCTGAAGTGGTCATCTATAAATCTACGAAGAAGTTGTTGATAGTGTGTAGGAGAGGATGGTTCTAGTTTCAGTGGTACAGTATTAAGGGCACTCATAATAAGGCATCTCAAGAAGGTTTATATCAGCTGGTGACCTATGGCGCTGTAGTATTTTGCAGAATAATAGGCATTGAAAGGAAGCCTTGTCTCAATGTCCTCAAAAACAACTTGAATAGCAGATTTGAGACTTTCCTCCTGTTTTTATTCATCACTTTTACTTTTATTAAATTAATTTGAGTTCTCTTTTTTCTTTTTATCTATGCTAAGGAATGCTGAGTATAATGCAGAGTAGGAGATCTTCAAGACAGATATTTAATAGTGCTTTTTGCAGTCTAATTTGTATTCATATTGTTTCTCCATCTTCTCCAGTTCTTTTTAATAATCAAGAGCCAAAGTGTCCAATAAGTTGTATTCTTTTTAGGCACATTCCAAGTTCCATGTCTTCCTTTGTTTTTTAATCTTTCTTTTGTTCAGAGCCTTGCTTATATGTAAGTATACATGTACACACTATAAAGAACAACCAAATTGGGTGAGTGATTAAGATGCATTAGTCCCATTCTGAATATTGTTTTGCAACACTTTTCGCTTCTACGCTTGTAACACTTTTATTTTTGGTGATAGCTTGAGTTCATAAAGACATCATAAAGCAAACATAGTGTTGGACTTAGGCAGTTCGCTTCAGCCCCTGTCATCAGTTCTGACTGAGTCACTCTTTTCTGAATCACCATTTCAAAGAGGATAAGGATAACCAAATTGTCAACACTAGTGTTTTTATGAGGATAGCAGCTGACTTGTCAACATTGTATTTGTCACATCAAGAGTAGTTTTCTGTTCTTGTAAGGTTTGTCTGAGTACAACCTGGGTTCTGGTGAGCTGAAATCTCCATTTGAGGTGATACTATGGCAAGATAATATCTTCTTTGAGTTGATTGGCATTTTTCTTATTGGGAAAAAAGAGACTAAACTGTCTACCAAATACAAATGCCAAATCAAAATGTTTCCCGTATATTGGTAATTGTGAAGAGAGAACATCAGATAGTTCTTATGAGGGAACTCTTTGGGGTGGGAACATCAAGGGTCTAGGAAAGGGTAAACTCCAAAAATCTCTAATGATCAAATTCTCTCTTTTTCTATCACAGTGGGAAAGGCAAAGTCAGAGACAGGGAGAGAAGAATCTGGACCATAGCAACATTAGCATCTTGAATACTATTTTCGTTTTTCAAGATCCAGCTTCTTAGTATGGATCTGAGGGTATGTCTACACTAGCCCTCTAGTTCAAACTAGGGAGGCTAATGAGGGCGACCGAAATTGCAAATAAAGCGCGGGATTTAAATATCCCGTGCTTCATTAGCATGTTCCCCGGGCGGTTGCCATTTTGGAAATTGACTAGCCTGGAATAACTGCCCGCGTCTACAAGCAGCAGTGAAACGGGAGTTCAAAGTAAAGCCCTTAATTCGAATTAGCTGTTAAACCTCATTCCAGGAGGAATAACAGCTAATTTGAGTTAGGGCTTTACTTCAAACTCCCGTTTCACTGCCGCGTGTAGATGCGGGCAGTTATTCCGGGCTAGTCAATTTCCAAAATGGCAACGCCCGAGAATATGCTAATGAAGCATGGGATATTTAAATCCCGTGCTTCATTTGCAATTTTGGTCACCCTCATTAGACTCCCTAGTTTGAACTAGGGGGCTAGTGTAGACATACCTTGAGAGTTTTCACTGTAGGCAATATCAGGGGCTCAGAAAATGATTACATTCCCAAAATAAGAACTGTATATTATGAACTCAGTATGTGTTGGTTTAGTTTAAGCTGCTCACTTGTTCTATCATGTCAAATGTCTATTCACCTTAACAGGATGCTTTTAATATGTCACTGCTGGTAGGCCGTTTCTTGCAGCACTGATATTCCATAGACTTTTTGGTCTAATAGAAGCCCAGGTATTTGTTTCCCACAGATGATCTGACCTGGCTAAGAGTGATCTTCCAACACAGAAGAATTACATATCCCAGGGAGATAGATCAAGCTATTAAGTGAGCAATAGCAAACTGAAAAATGAAAGTACGGTAACAGAAACTTACAGCATACTTGTTTGAATGCTAAAGGGCAATTTACTTCATTTAAATAAACCTATGTAATTACAGACAACTTGTTGATTGATTTGACTTGCTTCTGCAATGCTTACTTCTGCAATGCTAAAATTCTGAATGTGACTCTAAGAAATTCCAGACGGGCTTAAAGGCTAAATATCAAATGTTTGCCTGTCTCAGTCATATACTAGTTTGTAATAGAGCCTTTGGTAAGTTCTGTCACCTTCTTTTCTAGAGAAATAGCCATTGTTCTTCGTTTAGGCTTTTTCTCTGTGGAACAAAGTTCACACTGCAGTGAGGAACAAAGGTAAAAAGACTTTTGGGTCATGTCTTTATGTTATTTAGTCTTCCACAGCAGAAGTTTGCTGCATAGCATTGCTGTTTTTTCCAGATATGGGCAAGGGAGTTGAGCAGAATATTGGACATAAGGGATGGAAAAATAATTTGTAGGCACTGAGCCAATTGGTACATTTTTTGGTTAATTATAATTTTAAATTTTGTTCGACACAAAGCCAGTGTAGTTACAGAAATGGTTCATCTCACTTAAAAATGTCTAATACCTTTCTAGAATTCTTATCTACTTTGCAAAATTGTATATTTTAAAAAAAAGGATCTAGAGGTGATCCTGGCAATTGCAGGCCATTATGCCTGACTTCAGTACTGGACAAATAGGTTGAAACTATAGTACAGAACAAATTTGTAGACAAATAGATGAACATAATTTGTTGGCAAAGAGTCAACATGATTTGTGTAAACAGAAGTCATGCTTCACCAATATACTAGAATTCTTTGAGAGAGTCACAAGCATGCGGACAGTGGGGACCAGTGGACGTATCATACTTAGATGTTCAGAAAGTCTTTGACAATGTCCGTCACTGAAGGCTCTTAAGCAAATTAAGCTATCATGGGATAAGAGGGAATGTCCTCTCATGGATTGGTAACTCATAAAAAGAAACAAAGGGTAGGAATAAATAATCAGTTTTCAGAATGGAGAGAGGTAAACAGTAGTGTTCCCCAGGGGACTGTTCTGGGACCAGGCCTATTCAACATATTCATAAATGATCTGAAAAAAGGAATAAACCATGAGGTGGGAAAATTTGCAGATGATACAAAACTAGTCAAGAAGACTAGTCTTCCTAAGAAGACTGTGAAGAACTTCAAAAGGATCTCACAAAATAGGTGACTGGGCGAAAAAGGCAGACGAAATTCAATGTTGATAAATGCAAAGTAATGAACATTGGAAAACATGATCCCAACTATACACATCAAGCAAAGGGATCTACATTAGCTTTTACCACTCAAGAATGAGATCTTGGAGTCATTGTGCATAATTTTCTGAAAATACCCACTAAGTGTTGTGTGGCAGTAAAAAAAAAAAAAAAAAAAAAAAAAAGCATTTAGCATGTTGGGAACCATTAAGGAAGCAATAGAGAATATCTTATTGTTTCTGTATAAATTCATGGTACGCTCACATCTTGAATAGGGCATGTAGATCTGGTCACTTCATCTCAAAAAAGATGTATTGGAATTGGAAAAGGTTCAGAAAAGGGCAGCAAAATAATTAGGGGTATGGAACAACTGCCATATGAGGAAAGATTAATAACACTAGGACTTTTCAGCTCGGAAAAGAGACAACTAAGGGGGATATTATAGAAGTCTATAAAGTCATGACTGGTGTGGAGAAAGTAAAAAAGGAAGTTCTGTTTACTCCTCATAATATAAGAATGAGGGGGCAACAAATGAAATTAATAGGCAGCAGGTTTAAATCAAACAAAAGGATATATTTTTTTTCATACAATGCACAAACTGTGGAACTCCTTGCCAGAGGATGTTGTGAAGACCAAGACTTAAACAAGATTAAAAAACCCCAACAAAACCAAGATAAATAGATTAATTCATGAAGGATGGGTCCATCAATGGCTATTATCAGGATGGGCAGGAATGGTTTTCTTAGCTTCTGTTGGCCAGAAGTTGGGAGTGGACAACAGGAAATGGATCACTTGATGATTATTTGTTCTGTTCATTTACTCTAAGGCACCTGTCACTGTTGGAAGACAGGGTACAGGGCTAGATGGACCTTTGGTCTGACCCAACATGTCTGTTCATTTGTTTCATTAGAGTTAGGGAACAACAGCTGAAATCCTAAACCCATTTAGGTCAATGGTAGTTTTACCCTTGACTGAAGTGAGGGAAGAATTTTACCTAAGGTTCCAGAACATCTTACTAATTATCAGATGGGGCATGTCTACACTGGTGAGTTATTTTGAAATAACTTCCATTATTTTGAAATAACAAGGTGAACGTCCACACGACTAAGCCTGTTATTTTGAAATAATGGGCTTGTTATTTAGAAATAATAAGTCCTGGTTGTGAAGAGGAATAATCTTATTTCAAAATAGTTATTTTGGAATTATTATGTCAAAGTTATTTGTTTCAAAATAATCTGACAGTATAAACATAACCTTCAGGCAAATCTACACAGCAGGGCAAAACTTGAAATAAGCTATACAACTTGAGCTATGTTAAATTTGTAGCTTAAGTCAAATAGCTTATTTCAAATTTGGGCATGTCTTCACAGCACTTATTTCGAAATAGAGCACTCTTCCTCTGACTTCCCTTAATCCATGTAAAATGAGGGTTATAGGAGTCAGAGTAAGAAGTCCTCCAGCTGCACATTATTTGAACATTATGTCGAAATAACTGCGTGTGTGTAGACACACATTTTGTTGTTTCAAAATAACTTCAGTTATTCCGAAATAACAGTGCTGTGTAGATGTACCCATAATGAGAGCTTTGGCATCTAATATGTTAATTGGAGAGTCCATATTTAATCACATAGAAAAGGTTGTCTAATGACATTTGTAAAGTGCAAAAAGCTGGTTTGGATAGGGACAGTCTCTCACAGAGTGTTTATACAGTGCCTAGCACAGTGGGACCCTAATGATAGACAACGTCTGTAGGTGTTACTTTAAGACAATTAAGTCCAAAGAAAGCAAAGGACTCAAGTCACTTGGAAGCAGAGACTGTTTATCACGGTGATGCCTGAAATGATAATAGATTCTATTTAAGTTGTAACCTGGACTTTACAGTTTCAGCATTTGGGCAACGGAAAAATAAGGATTTGCAAAAGGGAAAGCACACTGCATTAATGTGGCTTTTACAAATAAAGAAAGATGGTGATAAAGGCTGTAAACTGCTTTCTTCCTTTGAATCTCTAAAGGCTTTTTTCCATGTAGACAAATAGTTAACTATCTGCTGCATTCCCAAAGGATGTTTGTGTGCCAAAAAGAGGGCAGGGTCACCAAAAAAAGAGATGTTTCTTGCTCAAGGAAGTAAAGTATGCCTGGTTAAAATAAAATAAAGAAGCCAGAAACATTTACAGAAAAGGAGGGATAGATACATTGTACCTGTCTGGGAGTAGTTATAACTTGTACTCTAATCATTTATGTGGGATGTAGCTGTAGTATTTACTCTGGTATTCATTAAAGTAAAACACCCTAAAATTCCACAGCAATAGCTGCTTCATCTAGCACAATCAAGGAGTATGCTTGAGATACTTTTTAAAGAAGTGCTCTGCCCCCTTTTTCCTTTGTTTTAGTTAGCAGTTACAGTCACTGATCATAAATATCATGCTGGCGTGTTACTTTTGAAACTCTTTTCTTTACAAACTTACGCTAACTTTTTTGGGGGGTTGTTTTAAATTGCTGTTATGATTACATTTTTGAAATATCCTTAAAAACCTCAGTAGCAACTGCTCTATCTGTTAGCTTTGCATCAGTGCTTGTCAGTGTCATACTGGGGACAGGTGCTGATAGCCTGGGGCACACCGATTACAACAGTGGTAGTAAGTGCCTTCACATTTCTGGAAGATAGTTTTATAAAATTTCATAATGAATCTAACATATATCTCCCAATTTATTTTCAGGATTTATTTAAAAAAATAGAATTACTAACTTAAATGTTCTATTTTGGGCTTAGTGCTATAATATGCTGAGTTCCTTCAATTCCCAGTGAAGTGAATGGGTGTTGAAGACATTCTGTATGTTGCTGGATTGGGCCCTTTGAATATACTACAAAAAGCATGCTCTGACTATATGGCCAGTCTTTACAGACTGATACAAAACGTTTTTTCATGGACACGTGGATTTTCCTAGGCACCCTACTTTTTCAGATATGATGAGCTACCTTAATGTTTCAACAGTGAGTGCCTACAGTGTGGTATAGACAGTTTGAGGCTGAGGAGAAGGCCTTTGTGTTGTGCTGATATGACAATAATATTGTTTTCCAGAAATTCAAACTCTGACAAGCATGTGCTCAACTCAGATTGCATAAATCTCTTCCACTGCCCAAGACTCAGAAGAGTTAGAAAACCAGAATTTGTAACTAATGGACAACAAACACGGACATGTTTTGGTAGGATAGCATAGGTAAAATTCAAAGAAACAGGTTTGTTTGGATAAGTCCCCAAAGTCTGGATCCCTCTCTGATTGATATCAATTGAAGCTTTTCTCCATTTTCAGGGGGCCATCCCTTTACTGCATTAGCTATATTTTATACCCATGACCACAATTATTCACTTGCTGTGGAGGAGTGGGACTGAGAAGTTTTTACTTCTGAGGCAAACTTATTTGCATGTTTTCCTTCTAGATTATTGTTTTTTTCCCTGCAGCAGATGGATAAGAGCAGAAACTTGGCTGCTTAGTTTTTTTTCAGGATTGGCTTCCTGGTGACAGTCATGAGAGATGGTCCACATCTCTGGATATCTGTGTCTGATATCTGTGTCTACCATGTTTTCAATGTTTCCTGACTCAGAATATATGTAGTAGGTTGGATTCCATCTGGATGAGCTGTTGACCTGGAGGATGTTGTTTAGCTGATTATCACAAGCGAGCTTATGAGCTTTTGAAGAATGATTAAAATGGGGACAAACAGGTCATCTTTTCTACATCTGTACTGTCAGTCAAGAGAAATCTGATTCACAAACAAGAGTCTAGATGGATAGCCAGAATGTGCAGTCTCTTCCTTTTTAAAGACCGGGGGGATACCAGTTGTATTAGTGTGTCTCATAGCAAAATATGGGTGGTAGGGTGACATGCAGAGACATTTTATCTTTCAGGCACTCTCTGAAGTTAGATCCCTGGTGCAGACATGCATGCTGAGATTTTTAAATCTGTGTAGAGAATTTAGCTGCTTGATTCTCATTAAAATATTTGATAACAGAATTGCTAAAATGGCCTTGAAAATTTCAGTGTTAGTGAAGTGCAGGCACTGTGCACCAAAGATCCTTCACAATTTTCTGGCCTGACTTCCAGCAATGGTGAGAGTAAATGGCATTTTTCAACATTCTTTCCAAAATAGATTTGTCAAAACATTAAACAAAAATCAAACTAGACTTGGGGATATGATGCAATGGAGACTTGGCTAACAATCTGCTTGGATTCAGTTGGATTCAAGATGTGGATGAATCTTTAGTTTTTTTAAAATCCCAATTGCGTCATCTACATTTAATTTTTGGTTTGTGAGGGCTGAACAGCATAGGCAGGGAGATTCAGCACATCTTCTACACTTCATTTTTTGCAGGCAATAAATGGAACCCTCACTTTTTATTTTTGCTCTGGACAACTCTGTATAATTTTTCATGCTTTGCACTAGCAAGAAAAAATCAAATTTCTAAAATTTTTTTACTTTTTCACCTGAAGTTCTTTATATGTTTGGAGGAAGTCAGTTAAAATGCATGTTAAGTTATCCAGAAAGTGGTAATGCAGTGATTTTTCATGGAATATCTACTTATAAAGGTAGATTAAGTTGATTTGAAGTAGGTTCAGGCAAATCAATACAATTACATTCTGTTGTATAATTGAGTTTTAATTTTGTCCAATTCAGAGCCCATGAAGCTTATTAAAGAGACTTAACTGCATGTTAAATTACAGGTTTGAATAAAATTTCATATTCTTCACTGTCAGGTTGCTATGTATCTGTGTTTGATAAGAATTTGACTGGTTTCCTTTAGCAAACATATTTCAACCATCATTCTAAGTATGAAACAGCCGAAAACTTGACATATGGTTTAAATTGACAAAAATAAAAAGAGTTGAAACAGTCTTAAACAGTACATTAATTTTAATACCATTTATCAAGAAAAATATATTAGGGTATTAAACTAACAAAATCTGTGTATGCATTGCTGTTTTATATTACAGTAGCCCTCAGAGGGCCCAACTGAAGATCAAGACCTCATTGTGCTAGGCACTGTGCAATCTCAGAATAAAAGTCAGTTTGTGCCCCAAATGGCTTACATCTAAATATACAAACCAGAGTAAGGACATGTCTAACCGGAGGTAGGCCACTGTAGTGTGGAGGTTTTCTACAGCAAAGGGAGGAGTGCAGTGGGGGTGCACTGGGTTTGGGTTGTGACCTGCAGCAGGGAATTGTGGCACCAGGTGTAGACTCTGGCCAGGAGGCACTTGCTGTAGGTGGCTCCTGGCCAGAAGGCTGGCTGGTTGGCTCCCTGCCTGCCACTCCCCCAAATGCCACTCAAAGCTGCCGACTGTTGGGGCCAGTGTGCGCGCCTCTGCATGACATGCCCCTGGGGGTGGCCTTTGCGTGATGCACATGCTCACAAGCATGGCCTAGGACCCTAGGCAGATCCCATTGACCAATTCCGTCCAATGAGAGCTGTGAGGACTGTGCTGGAGACACACATGTTGGTCCCAGAAGATGGCTGCTTTGAGCAGCGTCTGGGGCATGGCAGCCAGGGAGCCAGCCAGAGGATCCCACTGGGCTTCTCGCCAGGAGCCACCTACTACAAGCACCTCCTGGACAGAGTCTACACCTGGCACCACAATTCCCTGCCCCAGGTCTCAACCCAAAACCTCTGCACGCCAACATGTCCTGCTGGACTGCGGAACATTGGTGGTCGAGAGTATCATGGTGGGCTAGATCTGAATGTTTGGTGGGTTGGATCCGGACTGCAGGCTGTATTTTGCCTGCCCCAGTCTAGAGTAGCTTTCCAGATTAGGGATGTAAAATCCTGTGTAATTAGTTAATTGGTTAAATGTTAAGTTTAAATGGGAGGGTGAACATGGTGACATGGACGGACTGGAGCGGTTCCTCCTGTCATGATCAGGGGCTGCTTCTGGCCCTGTATGGGGCAGCCAGCTCCTACCCTGTGTGGGGCCAGCAGAGCTGCTACTGCTTCTGGGGCTGCAACTTCCCCGGGCGGGGGAGCTGCTTCCCTTCTACTAGTTAATGGTTACCTGGTAAATAGCTCCCATTAAGGGTGATGTTTACTAGGGATGTGAAAGCACACTGTTTACACGGTTAACCAATGAACCTGGACCCATCAGTTAACATGCACAATTATACGCGGCCTCCCTTCCCCCTGCATTGCTGCCTTTGTATCAGAGACAGCAATGGGGGATGGGAGGCAGGAGCTGGTGTGCATGGGGAACCAGATCTAAGCTGGCTCCCTGTGTGCACCAGCTCCTGGCTGCTCTCCCTCATGTAACCGTGTAACTGCTGACATTTTCAGTGCTTACCCGTTAACATCCCTATTCCGGATACATGTGATACCTTTCTGTATTACAACCTGCTATCATCACTACAGTGAATAATTTGCTCATGTTGAAAAAATGAATCACTTTGATTCTTAGCATTATGACTAAAATCAAGTGTGATTCACACAATCAATCAAGTGTGTCAGGGTTTTGTAATATTGCTATATAATCTAGATTTGTGATGAAATGTGACAAAACTTTTATTCTGGGACTAATTGCCCCTGTACTATCTTAAAACGCACAAGTTCTCCCCCCCACTCCCAACTGCCAGCTTCCATGCCCAGAAAAATTGATGTGGAATTGTTAATCAAGGAGATACTGTAGAGATTTACCAGTTCCGGATGTTTTTTCTGTTAGCTTATGTCTGACATTTTTTTCTAGTGACATTTCATATTCCCCTAATTTACAATGTGGATGAAGACCTTTTGGAGTTTTTAGGTTATTTTAAAAAGGCAGATATTTTAACATTTTATAATTGAGTATTGGGCAATGCACAGTAACCTTTTATCAAAATTTCTTTTAGTACCTGTATTAACCTTATGGTGACTATATATTATGAAATTGTATTGTAAGTGATTAATTTCATATCTAGCACTGAGATCCTAAGATGATTGGATGCTTTATAGATAGGCACACAAACAGCAGAGAAACCTTAATGAGTTTTCTATTGAGGACATAATATATGCTTTCAAAACTGTATATGCATTTACATAAGAGACTAGAAGGAGCTATTATACTCTATCTCAATCATATAAAATAAGTCAGCAATCTACCAGTGGTCCATAGAGCCTATCAAGGATAGTAGAATGAAATATTTTGAGAACTGTGCATTGGGACTGGCAGAGAACGTGCTTCTTCTAATTGGTTCTTTTCCTAAGAAGTGGTTTGCAGAACCCCTGTCCATCTGAGGTTCCTGTATGAACCTCACTACACTAGTATCTGAGCAGCTCACAGGCTTTAATGTATTTATTCTCATTACACCTCTTTGAGGAATAGAAGTAATATTAACCCTGTGTTAGTGATGAGAAACTAAGTAAATTGCTTAAGTCCTGTGTGACAGACTGGGACTTGAATGCAGGTTTCCAGAGTTATAGTCTAAGGCTCTAATATCTCAACCATCCTACTCCACCATGGTGCTATGGCTACAGGAAGCCTGGTCATCACAACTTTTGTTGCTCAGGTGTGTGAATAAACAAATCCCCTGGCCCCCGGGGTGCTAAGTGACATAGTTAAGATGACCTGATCCCTGTGGAGGGGATTACACTGACATATATGCCCATGTGCATATATGTGGTGGGACAGCTTCTGCCATTTGTGGAGGTGTTTTTTATTATGCTGAGAGAGTTCTCTCTCATTGGCATAAAGTGTCTTCAACGGATGTGCTGCATTGGTACAATTGTGCCAAAGCAGCACTGTATGTGCAGACATGCCCAGATACAATATGTTGTTTGCAGTGTTGTTGTGTCTGTGTTGCTCCCAGGGTATGAGAGAAGTAAGGTAGGTAAGGTAATATATTTTTGGACCAACTTCTCTTGGTGAGAGAGGGAGTTTTTGAGCTCCATAGAACTTATTTCAGATCTGAAAATGGAACACATAGTACCACAGCTAAATGGAAGGTAGAACAGATTGTTAAACACAAGTTTACATAGGAAAATGAACTGGGCAATTAAGACCTCTGCAGTCATTGAACACAACATTAAAGCCTATGTCATTGTAACGTATATTGCTCAGGGGTATGAATAAACAACTCCACGGGGTAACAAAAGTTTCACTAGCATAAGTGGTGGTGTGTACAGCACTATTCAGTGGGGGAGCTTCTTCTGCCAACATAGCTGCTGCTTCTCATTGAGGTGGTTTTATTATGTCAACAGGAGAGCTCTTTTCCATAGAGCTGTGCTTCTGTAAGCTTGCTAGTGTAGATGGCCTAAGTGGGTTACAGATTGTTGCAATGAGATATAAAACTAGTGAGTCAATGATTTTTTGGTATCTACGGGTATGTCTACACTACAGTGTTATTTTGAAATATCTTATTTCAAAATAGTTAATTCAAAATAAGTTATTTTGAAATAACGCGTCTACACACAAAATGCATTTCAAAATAGCGTTTTGCTATTTCGAAATAGCGTGTCCACACGGAGTGGACGCTGAATCGCATTTAAGGCCAGCCGGAACCAGGTCCAGCAGGGCATCAGGTCAGGAGTTACTCTTTGTGGCTGCTGCCTGAGGCTATGTGAGGCCTGTGCTTAAAGGGACTCCTCTTGGACAGCCGGTTCTCAGCTTTCCCTGCTTGCTTGCCTACCTTGATGAGGGACAGCAAAGCATTTTGTCTCTGCGTGCTCTGAATGCCCTCACTTGGGACACCGCAGCACTCTGCAACATGGAGCCAGAGCTGCCCCGGGCACTCTGGTGCTTCTTGTGGACACATTGCTGCAAGTCTGGCTGTACGTTCTGCAGGCTGCCATCTGGGAGGTCCATCGGGGGGCTGTCAGTATCCAGGAGGCCCTGCAGGAGAGCTTCCACCCTGAGGAGCACTAAGAGCCTCCCTGGTCTGCTCCACTGGGGGCTTGTGCCTCATTCCTCCTTCACGTCCTTCCACTTGCTCCTCCCTAAGCCCCCTTCCTGATATCAAATAAAATACACGTATTTTAATGAACACAAATTCTCTTTATTTAACAAAACTGGGGTGAAACTCTGGTGAGACTGCGGAAAGGAGGGGGGAGAGGGGAGAAGAGAGGGTGGGAAAGGGGACAGGGAAACCTGGGAGGAGG
Organism: Pelodiscus sinensis; assembly: GCF_052426305.1. Classification (NCBI taxonomy): domain Eukaryota; kingdom Metazoa; phylum Chordata; order Testudines; family Trionychidae; genus Pelodiscus; species Pelodiscus sinensis. The sequence continues at coordinate 111,919,422 of NC_143056.1, read as the reverse complement.
GAGCTGGAAGGGGGAAGCAAGGGGAAGAAGGGGGAGGGGAAGCTCAGGGCTCAGGGTTGAATGGTCTCACCGGATCAACTTGATTTTTATGCAAACGTGCTCCTGGGTTCGCATGTGGCCTTTGGTGGCCAGGCTGGCAGCTATCCTGCCATAGATGGCCGTGTTCCTCCATCTCGTGCAGAGATCATGGACTTTGGGGGCATCCCCCCCAAACCTGAATAAGGTCCATGATCTCCACTCCGGACCAGGAAGGTGCCCACCTTCTCCAGGCCCTGGCAGGCTCCTGGGACCTGGCAGACTGCTCATGGGGAGTGGTGGAGGGTTGGCTGCCAGTAGCTTGCTGGCTCATGTTTTGGGGCCACTGGGTCAGGGGCAGTGACTGCTGGCTCTGGGCTGGCAGGCTTGGAGCTGGCACAGGCACTGTGGCCAGAGTCAACCCCTTTAAGGGCTCCAGGGAGCGGGGAGGGAGAGGAGTGTTCTTGGTTGAGGCTGGAGTGGCCACCAGGGCATTCCTCGTGGAATGAGGTTTACCAAATTCAAACTAAGCGCTCCGCTATTTCGATTTAATTTCAAAATAGCAGTTTGGCTGTGTAGACGCTAGTAAAATTATTTCAAAATAATGGCTGTTATTCTGAAATAACTTTGCTGTGTAGACATACCCCACCAGAATTTTGAATTTAAATTCCCAGGTTCATTTTTGAAGGTGGCAAGCTAGGATTCGTTTGAGAACAAGGGCTGAGGATCAGATATAGAAAGGATGTGGATGCATTGGAGAGGGTCCAGCAGAGGGCCACCAAAATAATTAGGGGCTGAAGCGCATGACCTATGAGGAGAGACTGAGGGATTTGGGTTTGTTTAGTCTGCAGAAGCGAAGAGTGAGGGGGGATTTGATAGCAGCCTTCAACTTCCTGAAGGGAGGTTCCAAAGAGAATGGAGAAAGGCTGTTCACAGTAGTGATGGATGACAGAACAAGGAGCAATGGTCTCAAGTTACAGTAGGAGAGGTCTAGGTTGGATATTAGGAAAAACTGTTTCACTAGGAGGGTGGTGAAGCACTGGAATGGGTTACCTAGGGAGGTGGTGGACTCTCCATCCCTAGAGGTGTTTAAGTCTCGGCTTGACAAAGCCCTGGCTGGGATGATTTAGTTGGGATTGGTCCTGCCCTGGGGAAGGGGCTGGACTTGACCTCCTGAGGCCTCTTACAGCTCTATGATTCTATGAGTAGTTGTTTTTTAAAAAGTGCTTTCCCATGAATAACAGGGCATTTTTATCTTTTATTAGTTTTACTAAGTTTACTATGCATATGAGGGTGTTGAGATTGCCTAGTTGGGGGCTGTTTGAAGGCCAGAAGAGCAGGTAGGGGAGCCCAATCAAGTTGAGGATTCTTCTGGAAAGTGGGACTGATGGTATTTAGCCAGCAATGAAGTGGGAGGATTCCAAAAGGGAAAGTCATGAGGTAACAACACTTTCCCTTATGGAGGGAACTGTAGCTTGGATGGCTTGTCTACAGGGTGACCCTCAGAAAAGTTAATATGAATTAGCTAAAGGTGTGAAGTTGATGTGCATAAGCTAAAGTGCCTTGAACCCTAGCGTGGGTGTCTCAATGAGAAATAAAATGAACATAGTTTGCTTTATGCTTCTTGAATTTGATGGCAAAATTATTATTATTTGTCTAGTACATGCAGGCGTATATTTGTAGGGTGAGATCTTGGGTGCATTGATGTCATTGAGAGTTTTGCCATTGTTTATGTGGGACCTTAAGCTATAGCAAGCTAAGGGTACGTCTAGACTGTGGTGCTATTTTATGTTTTTTGAACCAGCCCATTATTTCAAAATAGATTTTAAAATAATGGGCTCACTATTCCGACATCCCTTGTTCCACGAAGGTTAAAGGATGTTTTGGAATAGCGGTCTATTTTGAAATTTGGTGCTGTATAGCTATTTCAAAATTAGATTGAAATAAGATGCACAATTTGTGTAGCTCAATTGCAAATCTTATTTTGACCTATGGGTGCTGTGTAGATGCACTCTAACACTACTTTATTTCTTTAATGCTCTTTTACTTACGCGTGCTAACACCAAACCTTTAGTTAATTTTGCCCTAACTTTACTTCGACTATGTCTACACTTGCACTTGTGAATGACAAAAGTTTTGTCAATCAAGTGCTTAACTCCCCAATACTGTGAATGACAAAGTTTTTCCATGGCAAATGCAAATGTGAATGCTGCTTTGTCGGCACGAGCACTCTCCTGCTGACAAAGCAAAACACACTCGTAGGGGCTGGAAGTATTTAGTTGGCAAAAGCGCTGACAAACAGAGTTCACACACGCTGACTGACAGTGATGGGCTGTGTCAACACAGCTTGGTTGTAAAAGCTGCATAGTGTAGACATACCCTGATTACCACTGTTTAGACAAATCCTAAGAGTATGTCCGCCTTGCAACTGGGAGTGAGCCTCCCCACTTGATTAGACATTTATGTTTATGCACTGAAAATAGCTGTGTGGATACTGTGGTGCCCACCGAGTGCAAGCTAGACAGATTAGCTCAGATTCACTGGGTAGGATGAGTCTGAGCTTGGGTGCATAGCCTGAACCTCCATCAGTGCTGTAATGCATCTCTGTAGTGCTCCAGTCACCTATGCTGATGGGTGGGGGAATTCTCCCATAGGCATCTCCCCAGAAAGCAATAGCTAGGGTGATGGATGAATTCTTCCATTGCTTTAGTGCTGTTACTCCTGGGGTTACTTCAGTATGGCTATGTCCCCTGAGAGAAATAGCTATATACTGATATAAATTCTTAGGATAGACCCAGCCTCTCTGTGGAGGTAGCAGAATATAAGCCAGGAAATTGGTGAAACATTACAAAGAGAGAAGGTAACAGGAATCCCCTCTTGTTGTATGGAGGAGAGTCCTGTGAATAACAATATTAATTAGCCTGTTTAAAGTCATTTCCAGATAGGAAAGCAGTCTATGAAGTATTACTTATATATTAGGCTGTGTCTACATTGTCAGTAAGACTTAAGTTGTTCAGAGGCATGAAAAAAATGGCCTCTGACTGAGATAAGTTATACTGACAAATATCGGTGTGAACCGAACAGTGTCGGCAGGAGATGATCTCCTGCTGACATACCTACCACTGCTTGTTAAGAGTAGTTTCATAGAATCATAGAATAATAGGACTGGAAGGGACCTCAAGAGGTCATCGAGTCCAGCCCCCCGCCCTCAAGGCAGGGCCAAGCTCCGTCTACACCATCCCTGACAGATGTCTATCTGTTCTTAAATATCTCCAGAGAGGGAAATTCCACCATCTCCCTTGGCAATTAAGTTTAATTATGTTGACATGAGAACACCCTCCTATCAGCACAAAGTGGCTCCTTTGGAGACATTAGTGGCACAGTTGCAGCAGTACAATTGTGCCGTAAGGACTGTAGTGTAGAGGTAGGCTAACTAAAGCATCCTTCACTGACCAATCTGGAAACTCTGCCTTTTACCTTAAAAAATTAAAAATCCTAACAGACATAGTGGATATAACAGAACTCCAACTCAGAAGAGCTCATCACAATCAACTTAATGCCCCCTTCATTTTTATTATTGTGATTATGGCCTTGCAGATCATTACTGTTGTTTTAATTGTACAATTTTGAATGTATGGGGTGTGAAATTGCTTCATGGATCAGGCCCTAAATGTATATCTTCGATGTCTGTATTATACCTTTTTCTCATCTCATGTCATGCTGTAATTCTGAAAATTGGTTTTTAACAGTTGTCGAAAGGTACATAGCTTGGTCCCAGCAGCCCACAATGATAGGTCGCATTTTTAAATGATATAACATGATACCATGCTTTCTTCTAAATAACTGTTTCCATTTTTTACACACAGGCTCCTTTCATGCTCACTGATGGTAGTCCACAGAAAATTCATACTACCTGTAGAATCTGGCTATCTGTGAATAACCAGGGTCCCTTATTATTATTGAAAGCTTTTATTAAATGAATACACTCTCAGCTTTCTGGAGAAAAATGTGGTGAAATCATGTGTTAATACAAGCTATCTTCTTGGAATTATGAAAGCTGTTGAGGAGGAAGGGGGGCTCACTTACAAGAAACTATAAAAAAATTCTATTTTCATTAGAAGTTTCTTTGGTTGTCGGTATTTATAGTGATGCTATTAAATATTGTGTGGCTGATCCTGCAAACCTTTACTCATGACAGTAGTCTCTTTTATGTCCATGGTTTTATTCATGTATGGTTTTGCAAGAAAAGCCTGACTTTTTTGTAAAGCAATTTTTTCTTGAAAGTTTTCCGGGAATACTTAATTATATATGCATAGCTTTAATTGAAGTAATTGGGAAATGTGCTTATGTCCGTATGGGCATAGTTTGTTCCAGTAGTCCCTGTAAAATGGGTGAAATCCCAGCCCCACTTAAACCATTGGCAAAACCCTCCGGGTATGTCTACACTGCCACTCTAGTTCGAACAAGGGTGGCTAATATAGGCATTCGAAGTTGCAAATGAAGCCCGGGATTTAAATATCCCAGGCTTCATTTGCATCTTGCTGGGCCCCGCCATTTTTAAATCCCCCTTAGTGCGGACTCCGTGCCTGCAGCGACACGCGGCACAGAGTAGGTAGTTTGAATTAGGCTCTTTAATTCGAACTACCGTTACTCCTCGTGGAACGAGGGTGGTAGTGTAGACATACCCTTAGAGTTACCATATTTGAACTTTCAAAAAAGAGGACACTCCTGGGAGAGAGTGTATCTGTATCAGTATCTACCAACTCACGTTGTATTAATGTGTTATAGACCAGCATTTCTCAACCAGTGGTACGAGTACTGTTAGGGGTACTTGAGAGATGTCTGGGGGAGAGGGGGGTGCATCAACACAACTGAAATTTGGAGAAAACTGAATTTGTGTGTTAAATTTTACAGCGCTTTATTATTTTGTACTTTTTACACCTACATTAGCCTTTCATTGTCTTCCCGGCTACAATTAAGTTGTTTAAACAAATGTGTTGCAATGGTAGAAGAAAATTTTGTGTGTCTGAAAACTGTAGGTACTGGGGGTACTTAGAATTTTTTTTTGGAAAAAGGGGTACTTTATAAAACAAAGGTTGAGAAACACTGTTATATACTATATAACTATATATACTTTCATTTTTAATGAAGTTGGGAGCAAAAGATTCAGCTGATGAAAACACATAATTTATTGGTTAGTTTAGGAAGCAATGGGCTTTAAATATGTAGCACCTTTTGATAAACATGCATGAATCTGAGTGCGGGATTTTTTTTTAAAAGCTTCAGTTCTGTCCCTTGGAAGGAAGGGACAAGCCAATCTTCAGTAATTATGCAAGTAGCTTTCCAAAAAAGGTATGTAAGAATGAGCTCTGACATCAGTTTGTACAGCATTCTGACTGCAAACACATATTTCAATGACGTCACTGATAGGAGTCGTACCATAGAAATTGATGGGAATACTTTGCTTAAGAGCATCTTGACTCTTGGGTTTAATGCAGTGACCATTCATGTGGGTCACCACCTGGGTTTGAACCAGCCATCTATAGAGCTGAAACACAAATATCTTGTCCCTTATTAGGCTGCACTGGCAGACTTATGTCCTGCATGGATCAGGTACAAAGGGGGATGCATATTACTCATGGAACAGAGGGTTACCTTGTGACAGGCATATTATCTTATCTAATCAATAAAATAAATGCATGTTTTAAAAAATATAATCAGCATGGGTTTAATATGTGTGATGTTAACTTTTTGATGAGGGAGAAAGATTGTTTCACAGCTGCATCTTTCGTCTTTTGATTGGAAGGAAATTATCATATATTAAACCAAGTAGGAAGAGAATAATGGGCAGTGCTTACTAGTAGAGCATTAGACTACAAATACGAAAAGGAAAAGTCTTGAAACCACTTGAGTTAATTACGTCATGAGGTGTTGTTTTATATTTCCAGTATTATTTTTCTTTTTATTCAGTAACTATGCATGGTAAAATGAGTCATGATTTTAGTAAATGTCTCTAATTTTCCTTCATTTAAAGTCAGGGTACTTTATATTTTGAATTTGCACTGTAAATAAGTATTTCAGTTAGGCTGGAGTGTTTTCACTATTGTTACTTATAGTCTTGTTGTACCGGTACACTGCTGCTACATTACTGCACATTTAGTTGATTTCCTTTGAATGTATTATATGTGATGCACTATTTTACTAAATTAACCAAGGAAATGTGAGGGCAGGAGAAATATCTTTTTTTTATTATTTTGTATGAGGTACTAAATATAACAACCTAGCTAAGATGAAACCATTTTGAGTAGATTGGGCTGTTTATTTTATTTTATTTTTTTCAGCCTGACTAGCTGCATAATGGTGCAGCCTGCAGCCGATTTCCAGTTTTGAGGTGTTATCTGAACAACAACAGGCTTTAATTTGCTCAGGATCACTGGGCACAGTTAGCCCTGTTCTGTCATTTCACTTACTTGCATTGTTGTCCTAAGCATTTTCACATGCATATTTCCAGGCTAAATTTTCTCCTTTAGTTTTAATTTTAGCTGAACTTTGAGGCTAAATTTTAAGTTTTGTATGTTTAACCTTCCTTCTAATTGTTTGTTCACCATAAAGTGGTGGTGCTTTGTTCCTAAATTCTCTGTATGAGGTGGTACCCATTAAAGTGTATTTATACTCTTTCAGATTAATTAACTGTGACCTTACGAACCACTGTCCTTGTTTAATTGGTGGCTCCAAAGCACACTGATGGCATAAATCAACTGATAATGAGATTCAGACTTGCTTTTAACATATATAATAACACAGCAATGATATGGCAAATGAGATTTGTTGACTCTATATTGGCATTACAGGAGAGAAGACACAATTAGATGTGTACTTTTGGGCTGGGGGAGGGCTTCAGTGGAATGAATAACATGCAGTACAGGGTGGGTGGATGGATAAGAAGGCTATTCTACATCAAGATAAGTTTGGTATTCTCTCCTTGTCTCTAGGCAATGTGCAATATTGTGCAATGTGCACGTTAGGGTACAGAAATGTTGTGGGAAGGTGTTTCTTACACATTACTGGAGGGCAATAAAAATGATGATTTCTTCTTCAGTATAGTTATATGTTTTTTACATTAAATGTACGCCCAGTTTTATGAACTGCAAACTAATCAGATACTTCCCAAAGAACAAAAAGGGGGTTTGACCTAAACTAGTAGCACAGACTCCATTATTTTTTTTTTCAGTTTAAGGTTACCCATATCCATCTCCCACATTTTGGAAAGAAAACAAGGGCTTTGGAACAAAGTTTCTTTGTTTTCACAAGAACTAAAAATGTGCTGTATGTAGACCAAACAATAAAAATAAACTGCCGAACTACCTTCTAATGCATGGGGGTTCTGGAGAGAGGAAACCATGGATATTTAGAGGCATAAAGTGAGTCATTGTGCTAGTTAAAGAATTTTATAAGGCAAGCTCTGTGGGTTTGAGTTGCATCTGTTACCTTTCTAGCCAGCACTGAGGGGTATGGAGGGAAAAGAATGTTGGATTGAATCATTCCTTATACTGAATGCATTGTGCCTAGCCTTCTAAATGGGATCTAGACCTTATGTAGAACAAATGCATTCTTGTTATATAACTATTACCTTAAATGTATTTCAATTTAAAACACCAAAAAGATATTATATTACAACAGTTAAGCTGCAAAACACTATTACCAACAGATTTTTCTAAAGCAATGTGTGTTCCCATAACCCCTTAAAATTCTCTTTGTTGTTTTCCCTATTAAAAGATAACCATGCCTGTTATTCCTGACAGCTCTTACAAACCATAATGGACTGGGTTGCTATGGTGTAAGATATAGAACAATGAAATAATTGTTTGTCATGGTATTGGCTTCCTGGAAACAAATTCTGTGTAAACTATTTGGTTGAAATGGTGACAACAGTGCTGGTTGCAGTTTTGTTTAGTTCATAGCTAGAAAATGCCTCTCTCCTATAATGAAAGAAAAAGTTAAACGTGTCCATTTTCTTTGCTTTAAGTTTTTTCTTTCTACATTTTCAGGTCAGTTTCATGAATTCAAAAGCAACTCACCAGTGATTTCTGGGTGCTGGGGCTGATTTTCTTGTGTGTTTGTAAGTATTTATTGATTTACTGTATTGCTTATTTGCATCTGGTGTGAAACAGTTTTAAGGAGGAGGGCATTAAGTATCTCCCTGTAATTCTTGTGCAATCCTCCATTTCAGTTTTTCAGGGTGGATATAAATACCTGAAAAGAATGAGTGAGCACTGCTGCCCTCATATTGGCATGGCTGTTGAATTTCCAAATAGTAATTGAGACGTTATTCTATAATGCTTACCATTTTATAACATCTGTGAATCTGTGCGGACCCCGTGGCTTACGTCAGCAGTGCTTCTTTGCTGCAGCGATAGAGCTATGGGCCTGGAAGCAAATTGGGGACACCGATGCCAAGAAGATGGAATTCTTGGAAATAATGCACATAGGTTATCTGGAAAATGCCATGGCAACCTTTGACTGCTGAACCAGAATTGCATTCATATTTAACTTGGAGGAGGCTGATATTTAGAGTTGCAGCAAAAAGTCTGAGACTCATGTAATTTAGGCCTTGACAAAAGAAGGCCCTTCACTATGTGTTTAAGTTTCAGTGAAGTCCGTGGGATTTAAGCCCTTTTTTAAGTGCTTTTCTGAATTAGAAAAGAAGATAGAGATAAGAAGCTCAGTGGGGAAGAAAAGGCACTTACAAAATAAAGACACAAAAAATGTTCAACAGCATAACCTATTCAGTGTTTGGATGTGGCCAGATGTGGTAAGAAGGGAACCCATGTGAAGGGAAAGAATCACTGACAAGCCCTGTGCTTTACTATAAAGTGGTGCTGCAGAAATGAAGAAAATCTACATAACACACCTTTAAATCACAAAATCTTGTGTATGGAAATTCAATTAAAGTGGTTCATGCAATTATGATGAAATGGGAGAACAGCTGTTTTCCCCCAAAGACAGGAACACGATCAAAACTCACAATTTGTGATAGACAACATTCAAGTTACTGACACTTTCTTCTTACGAAAGAGTGCCTCACCACTCTGGCAAATTCAATTCACTTCCCAATCTATTGACTTATATTTATTTTGAATGAAAATTGCTTATCAAATTTGGAAAAAAATAGATAGTAGTTAAGAAATTAAATAATTCCTTTCAACAAAATTACAAAAATCTTAGAAAAATAGATTTCTGATGTTTGTTAGTGGAACATAGAACTGAGATCTAGGAACTCGTTATTTTTAATCCTGACTTTACCAGGGACTCTCTGCACGGTGCTGGTTTAAAAAAATACCTTCGTCTTTCTGTCCCTCACTTTTTCCTCATCTGTAAAATATGCATAGCGATAAAAATGTCAGCACATGCTGTGACTAGTAGCAAAATTTATCATTGTACCCATAGTATTTTTCAAAGTATAGGAAGTACAATATATATTATGGTAAAACAAATTCTGTGGGGGCAGTAAATGGTGTCTTTTTTTAAAGCACTGTATACTAATCTAACTCTCTGGAGGGCTGTGAGGATTAGTTAGTTTGTCAATATAGCATCTTGCAGTTGCACTGTTATATAAATGTGTGTCATGGTTATATTTTAGGCCACTTGTTTGAATTTTGCCCAGGTTAATAGTGGAACATAGTGACCACAAGCTGTTTAAAAAAATCATATAAATACACCTTTAAAATACGAAATACATGTAAAACAAGTATTCATACTTAGGCCAATCAAATAAATGCATTAGAAAGAACTACAGTATGAATTCTATAATCAACAGTGTAAATTATTGCCATCTGACAGCGTAAGCTGGCCTATACTGAAGGAATTGGTGTTCGTACAATTCCTGGAAGACATATAACCACATTGCAATGCTGCCACCACCACTATCATTTCTGGCATGCTTGTTGACAGTCTCAGCAGAGACATCAAAGATTGGATGAATATATAAAGTCAACTACCATTTAGTCTCTAGAGGTGATCTCTGTAAATCAGGGATGAGTCTCATTGACAGGCCGCATGGAGACGCTAATGCTGTTTTTGATCATCCTTGTTCTGTGGCTAGATGACTTATTTTAACATATAGCGTTATCAGTATTCACAAGGTCTAAATTCACTTAAGCTAAAAATAAAATCTAGAACAATCAAGTTTCTTCTCAGGCACTATAAAGAGTATTAAATGAAGTTCTATATTAGCAGTAGATGAAGCCTTCTTCAAAAAGCTACTCTGTGGCTCTGAAATTGCAAAAATTTGGAATGTAGCATGCAACAGGTCAACTGATGTTAAGTGATGGCCATTTCTATGTTGCCATAAGAATTCATGGTGCTTTACAGGAAAAATAAAATAGGCTGCTGCCTCAGGTAGTTTATTCTTGGAGAGCGGCATAATTTTTGCAAATTTTAACTCATGCACATAGCTCCATTGAAGTTAATCAGAGCAAAATCAGGGCCTAAGTTAGACATAACACAGCAAGGTATGACTGACAAGTTGGAGAGGTGAGGGATTGGCATTGGAAGGACAAGAGATGTAAGAAATCATAAGATGTTTTAGTTGCCTACACATCTCATGAGTACATTTACAAAAACAATGTTTAGCTATGCTTCAGAAGTTTTCACTCTTAAAGTCATGTAGAAGTAGAAATTAGTTCTAGAAAGGTTGAGAGTCACCTGACATATTTCCCACAGAGATAAATTGCAATATCTCTGAAATACCCGTTTATATAATTTCAGTAGAAGTTTCAACCAGGGGATATGATGATTTTTTTCTTCAAAATTTTAAAAGTTTTGTCATAAATGGGTTCACATTGTAACATATAATTACTTGGATTGCGCGGTTCAGACAGCTTTGTTTTTGTTGTTGTTGTAGCTAACCAGTTTCATTCAGGAGAAAACAGGACTGATGACTCATACAAATTGCATAGAAAATGCGACTTCTCTCCTTTACCATATTTCCCACAGAGTTATTGTTGTAACTGAAGGTTACTTTTGTGGTCTTAAAGTGGTTTTATATTTTAAATATTAAAATATATATTTTTAAGGGCTCTGGGCATGTGAAAAAAATTTTGTTTTTACTCTAGCAATTGTAGATATATACTTTTACCACCAGGTACTCTCTACATTTTTGTCTGTGTTTACATTTTATTCTAACGTGTGTGTGTGTGTGTCTGTGTGTGTGTGTGTGTGTGTGAGCCAGATGGCTTTATGCACATGTACAGTTTTAATGAGAACACCAAGCCTGCGTCTACACTGTAGCCTTCTTGAGGAAAAGCTTAGACAAATGAAGCTCGGCATGGTCTATTGCTGCTCTTCATTTGCATAATTAATGAGCAGCCATTTTTGAGCAAGAAGCTTTTGCTCAAAAAAGAGCCATGTAGACTCTTCATGAGGAAGAATGGCTCTTGCGCAAGAGGGGATTTTTGCACAAAAAGGAGCTGTCTACATGGCTCTTTTTTGTGCAAAAGCCTCGTATGCAAAAACAGCTGCTCATTAATTATGCAAATGAAGCGCAGCGATATTCCATGCTGCGCTTCATTTGCATAAGCGTTTCCACAAGAAAGCTACAGTGTAGACGTAGCCATTAATATAAGAAGATTCTTTCTTAAATGGAGGTCAGCAAAGTCCAAGAAACTTCAAATATATTGCTGCAGTAACTCTTCAGTGATAATATGGTGAAAATAATATCATATAATTTTCAGTTAAGTCAAATGACTTTAAAAAGCACTCAGTAAAAATGTTTCAAAACCAAGTATTTATTATAAATACTGAAACAAACTCTCTGAATTTAAACAATCATGTACAATGTCATATCCATTTTTTTTCTGAAACTTTTCTTGCATTGAATCACAACTGCTATTAATAGCGGATCAAGTTTTCTGCTTTAAACTTAACAATAAATATTTTTGAAGACCTATATTTTCAAAACAATGGAGTCAGATTTTTTAATGTAAATCAGAAGGGTTCCAAAGAAGTCAAAGTGCATCTAGACTACAGGATTTTTTCGGAAAAATGGTTGTTTTTCTGAAAAAACTTCACCTGCATCTACACTGTAATTGCATTCTTTTGAAAGAAAATTGAAAGAGTGCAGGGGCTTTTCTGACATTGGTAAACCTCATTCTACAAGGAAAAATGCTTTTTCCGAAAGAGCTCTTTCGGAAAAAGGCATGTGTGGATGTGGAAGAGGGAGTTTTTTCGAAAAAAGAGGGAAGAGGAAAAAGCACAGGTGCCCTGGTGGCCGTTCTGTCCATAGCAATCACAGCTTACATGCGAGATAGCGTCCAGGCAGTTAGGATGCTCTCTTTTGAAAAAGCAGATTGCTTTTTCAATGCACTTTTGCAGTGTGGGTGCTCTCTTTTGGAAGAAGTTTTTTCGGAAGATCTCTTCCGAAAAAGCTTCTTTCTAAAGAAGACTGCAGTCTAGACATACCCTAAATGAAGATTTGGCCAAATAGATTTGTGTGATGTGTCTGATGGATTTTTATCTTTTAAATCAAAATCTATGAAATTTTGTGAGTCGGTTTATATGTATTAAGATGCTAGAAAAATACAAAGGTAAATTAAGGATAAAACATTTTGGAAGAGATGTTTATGTGAATGAAGAATTTTAAAGATTTGAGACTTCCCTGCTTTACAATCTAACTGAAGATAAATCATTTGCTGGCTTATGATAATTTCTGGGGGCACCATCTTTCTCCACTTTCTAACTCAACTCTTTACAACATTCAAATAGAAGGAAGTTGACTTTAAAGATTCTTTTCATTTCTTTCTTTGTCATATCCATAATCCATCAGCATTTTGGCCAAAAAGATCTCTATTACATTATCACTGATCTTTCTTAATAGAAATTTCAAAAGAACCAGGCTGTCCTGGCTGCGTGGTGTATGATTATTTTATGTCAGCTAAAGAAACATAAAGAAATCATCTTCAGATGGAATTGTCTAACTTCTACTAATTATCATGATTATTTAATATCAGCAAAGTGGTAGTATCCAAATGCTCCCTAGCAAAATCGGGAACCCATTATTTTATGTGCTGTGCAAACAAATACAACATATGCATGCCTTAAAGAGCTTACCATTTTGAATAAGCAAGACAGATAACCAGAAAGATGAGTACTCCATTTAGGTAATGTGGCCAATGCACCTTGTTTGTCAGTTATTTTTTTCTCTCAAAGATCCTTCCAAATCTGCCTCCCTGCCCTTGCTGTCCTGTTTCAAAGTTCCTGAACTGTCCATAGACATGGATTTAAGCATGCAAGAGGCTTTTAATGACAGGCTGTTGTGAAGTAAGCAATATAAAGTACTTCTTGCATATATATTACAGTGTGGATGGACATTCACTGTCAGTGTGCACACTGGGGGCATGTCTACACTAGGAAATTATTTCAAAGCAACTTTGAGTTATTTGAAATAATAACTCCCGAAATAGCATGTCCACAATATGAGGAAGCCTCAAAATCAGTCAGAGGCAGGCTCTGTTAATGTGGATGTGCTGCTTCGACTTAGATCCCCAGAAAGCACTGGGGAGTAATTAGTTTGAATGACTGTGGGGAGTAGCTAAAACAAAATACAGGACTATGTAGCACTTTAAAGACTAACAATATGGTTTATTAGATGATGAGCTTTCGTGGGCCAGACCCATTTCCTCAGATCAAATAGTGGAAGAAAATAGTCACAACCATATATACCAAAGGATACAATTAAAAAAAAGTGAACACATATGAAAAGGACAAATCACATTTCAGAACAGAAGGGGGATGCAGCGGGGGGGGGGGGGGGGGGGGCGGGAAGGAAGGTGAATGCCTGTGAGAATGATATTAGCGGTGGGGAAGGGTAGATGTCTGTGAGTTAATAGTGGGGAGTAGTTATTTCAAGGTAGCAGCACCGGAGCATCCACACTCCTGCTATTTTGAAATAACTATTTTGAAATTAGCGTTATTCCTTGTGGAAAACAGCAGTTATTATTTCATAGTAACCAGCCCCTTATTCAAAATAACGGGCTTGGTAGTATGGGCATTCCGTGGGCATTCTGCTTGTTATTTTGAACTACCTAGTGTAGACCAGAGCTGTCTGAAATCTTGCTGAGTCAAATTTATTAAGTGGGTCAGGATGATAAATTGTTCATAGTAAGCTTCTTTTTATTTCCCACTCCCTGGGATGTACATCAAGGCTAGTTTGATCCATTTATTGATATAAAACAGAATTGCTTAGGACTTGCTTCATTATAATCACTGTTATAGTGCAGTAAAGGTTAACTGCTCCCTGAATGAAGCAGATCTACAGCATAGACCTGTTCCTGGCTCCTTAGAAATCTGGTAACAGTCTGGTCACTAATTAAGCATGTTACACCAAAACAAAAATGAGTTAAAGCACAAACGTCAGCTATGAAAATTCATGCAAATAGTTTTGGAATTCATTTCCCATTACAACATGCCTCCTGAAAGCATTTTCACAAATGCTGAGAAAGTAAAGAATCTGAAATGAAGCATTTTCACTTTGAGTTCATGTTAAGTGGAGATGTACTGGTGTCTCTTTGCTAACATATGTAACACTGCTAACGGTTTCTGAACTGCATTTGGAAACCTATTTAATTGAAAGTAAGTTGCCAATTGTAATATGAACACTGGTCATATTTCAACACATGGAGTCTTAGGAATATGGGAATCTTCCATACTGGATCAGACTTATGGATTATCCAGTATGAAATTCCACAATGGGCTACGGTCATTACATGATTCTTCAGAGGAAGATAAAAATGCTGCAGAATGCCTTTGGCTTGTTGAATAATACTGTACTGTATTGTGGGAAGGAGATTCCTTTTGAACCCTTTTTATTTCTGCTGTATTTTGAAATAATGTCCAGAACTGACTACAGTATTCAAGGAGAAGGCTCAGCATAGATTCATTTAATGGTATTAGAAAATATTTTCTATCTGATTCTTTATAGATCTTAATATTTTGTTTTTTTGTTTTGATTGCCTTTTTACATTCTTGTGTAAAAAGATGTGGACGCATTGGAGAGGGTCCAGCGGAGGGCAACCAAAATGATTAGGGGGCTGGAACATATGACTTATGAGGAGAGGCTGAGGGACTGGGGTCTGTTTAGTCTGCAGAAGCGAAGAGTGAGGGGGGATTTGATAGCAGCCTTCAACTTCCTGAAGGGAGGTTCCCAAGAGGATGGAGAGAGGCTGTTCTCAGTAGTTACAGATGGTAGAACAAGGAGCAATGGTCTCAAGTTGTGGTGGGAGAGGTCCAGGTTGGATATTAGGAAAAACTATTTCACTAGGAGGGTGGTGAAGCACTGGAATGGGTTACCTGAAGCACTGGAATGGGTTACCTAGGGAAGCAGGGGAGTCTCCATCCCTAGAGGGTTTTTAAGTCTCGGCTTGACAAAGCCCTGGCCGGGTTGATTTAGTTGGAATTGGTCCTGCCTAGAGCAGGGGGCTGGACTTGATGACCTTCTGAGGTCTCTTCCAGTTCTATGATTCTATGATTCTATGATAGTCCTTGATCCACTTTTTTTGATTAAGTGTATCTGATGAAGTGGTTTTTAGCCACAAAATCTTATATCCACATAAATCTGTTAGTCTTTAAGGTGCCACAGGACTCCTCCCGCTTTTTCTTGAGTAATTCCAGAATATTTAAAATCCAGAAGTGGGAATAAATGATAATATTTTTCCTTCCAAAGTAAATTTTTCAACACTAGATTTCATCTGTCATTGTGCTACTCATTCACTTATCATTGTTCAGGCATTGTTGGCAAATCTTGTCATTTTGTGGCTGATTTCCACCTGATCATGACTCTAGTTCCAGTACTAATAACCGGTGAACCACTTTCCCCACAACTATATTGGCTCTTTTTTTTCCTTCCAAGGAGTAGCTGGTTATTAGGACTTTTTGTTCTGGTTTCCTTAACAATTTTTTTTAATGAATGGCAGGGCACTGACCTTTATTTTTTTACCTATCTATTTCACTTAAAATCAGGCCCGGCCCTAGGGCAAAGCGAGCAAGCAAATGCCTTGGGTCTTGGGCGTTTGGGGCCCCGCGCTGCTGAGTATTCTCCACCAGCTGGGCCTGGGACCCTGCTCCTAGCATCTAGACTTGGGCCCCGCAAACCCTTTGGCCGGGCCTGCTTAAAATGTCTTATTTTCTGTCATGGCCTTGTCTCCACTCTCCATGTCTTATGTCTTAGAAAAGGCTTTAGTTATTTCCTCATCATCTTCTGCATTGAGGTTTGACGATGTATGTGTATAACTTTTCTGCAAACTCTTTAACTTCTGTAGTTGCTCTCTCACCATTTTCATTGCTTGTTGGTCTAGATGACTTGTGGCCATACCATAAGTGCAGCCAGTGGATGTGGGTTGAGAGGGATGTAGCCACCCACTTTCTATCAGCCCCTTGCTATACCTCTCAGTTTGTTTTATGCAGGTGGTCCTCAGGAACACTAGTGTAGTCTTTTTGCTATTAATGTATTCCTAGTTACCCCAGTTTGTGTGAAATTCAACAGCAGGCTTTGCTCATAGCTTATGATCTGTCCCATAAAAGGTGTTTCGGAAGAATTGGCACATTCCAAACACTGCCTTTTAATGTTGCACAGATCCCTGTGCCTCCTCCCTCCACAGGAACATGCTGGATTCGTTCTCTCTCTCAGCAGGTAAATAAACTCTTCCATAAGCGACAAGGAGTTCTGTGGCACCTTATAGACTAACAGATGTATTGGAGCATAAGCTTTCGTGGCAAAGACCCACTTCGTCAGCTGCATGTGACATGACGAAATGGGTCTTTGCCCATGAAAGCTTATACTCCAACACATCTGTTAGTCTATAAGGTGCCACAGGACTCCTTGTCACTTTTTCAGATCCAGACTAACACGGCTACCCCTCTAAAACTCTTCCATGTTTCCCAAACAGCTCCCAGCCTGAAACAGCAGGGGTTTTTTTGGGGGGGAGGGGGTGCGATGGGGGGGGGAAATTTTGTGTTCTGCATCCACCTGCCATTAAAGACCTCTGCTATTGGGATTTCAAACCTTATTGTCTGGTGGTTACTGTTGCGTAGGGGAACAGCCATACTTTCCTCTTGTACACAAAACTAAATGGAGCAGAGTTTATCCTCTTCTGTGCTCCAGAAGGAGCTGCTCCAAAAAGAAGACATTTATAGTATCAATAAGCTGCTTCTCTAAACCATGTACAGATGTGTTATTCAACCAGTTAATATCGGGGTAGTTAAAATCGCCCATTATTATTTTTCTGGCAGATTTTGCCACTTCATTAATATCTTTCAACATACTGAGTTGCTTGGCTGCTCTGTCTTTTACATGGTTTATATCATATCATGCCATCACAGCATATTCTGTAGTTTTGAGTTAATTGCTCAATTAACAGCAGTATTCATGAAGTGCTAGGAAAATTCCACAACTAATGATTTGGACAAATTCAAAATAGGTTGGTATTCCACAGTTGTAAATGTCAAACATGCCAGTATCTGCAGGCATAAAACTGTGAAGGCTTAGAACTTGATAGCTCAGAAACTCTAGTCTAAAAATCATAGTTAAATCATCATCATACCCCCCACTAGTCTTATGTAGGGGAGCTCTGTGCCAGCCTACTTGTTCATCAGGACAGAGAGGTAGGGGCATGGAATGACTCCTTAGTCACTTCATGGGTGGGTCTTGTGCCGGTGCAGAAGGAGGCAAGGAATAGTGCTGATGAGCCTCTGATCCTTCCACTCTCTTGGTCTCTGTGAAGCATGGTGGAGGCTGCTATAATAACCATTGTGTAGAACTGGCACTGTGGAAACTGAGGTGTGATGGTGATTGGAGGGTGATTGAAAGGCTTGTAGTGGGCTTTCTTCTTCCCCTGTGGTCCATGAGTGGGTGTAGGTGCAGAACAGATAGTTAATTCCGATGGGCCATTGTTCCCAGCTATTATTTGGAGATGCCATTTAGCTCTCTAGGCAGTAGGCTGATTCTTTTGTCGCACCAGCTGCCGTGCAGGGCTATCAATGGATGTGCTGCCTACCCATTTTGCCACTCCCCTGCATCTTCACTTCCATTTATGACACTGTGGGGAATGAGGAGGTGTCATGGGCCTTATCTGGGGTCACATTGATGCATGATAGCTGCAAATAGCTTTATTGCTGCTCCTCTGGATTTTGGCCATACTTTACAGGTTCAGAGATTTTATCTATCTATAATATGTTTACCCTGCCTCTCTATTTAAAATATTGGAGGTGGCTTACATATTTTTTTTAAACACAAAGTGGGGGGACATAAAACCTGCTAAATCACCTCAAGAGATGAGAGAGACACACATACACACGACTAAACACCAATAAATGCATGAGTAAAAAGAATTGCTTTAGTCTGATGTTAAAACAATGCCAATGTTGGTGCCAGGCGAATGTCCCAGGGAAGAGAATTCCATAGCCTAGGGGCAAAGGCTGAGAAGGCCCTGCTCCACGTAGATGTCAACCTTAACTCCGTAAGCAGGGGAACACAGAACAGAACCTCACCAGATGACCTCAGTCCCCGGGTGGGTTTGTACGGGAGGTGACAGTCCTTCAGATAGCCCGGTCCCAACTTATTTAGGGCTTTATAAGTCATAACTAAGACCTTGAATTGTGCCCAGGAACATACCAGAAGCCAGTGTAGCTGCTGGAGCACCTGCATAATGTGTTCCATATAGCAAGTGTTAGTTAAAACCTGAGCAGCTGCATTCTGGACCAGTTGAAGCTTCTGGAGACTCTTCAAAGGTAGCCCCACATAGAGGGCATTATAATAATCCAAATGGGATCTGACAAGAGCATGGATCACTGAAGCCATGTTGTTCTTATTCAGGGAGGGTAGCAGCTGGTGGACAAGCTGAAGCTGTGCTGGCCGCTGGGGAAATCTGATTTGCAAATGTTAAAAAAGGGTCCAGAGGACTCCCAAACTGTGTACCTGTTCTTTCAGGGGGAGTGTAACCTCATCCAGAATGGGTAACACACCAAATTCCTGGACAGATGGCTTCCTGATCCACAGGACCTCAGTCTTATCTGGATTCAGCTTCTGCCTATTTGACCTCATCCAGTCCATCACCACCTCCAGACACTGGTTCAGTTCAGTCACCGCAACACCTGGATCCGATGTCACAGAGAAATAGAATTGGGTGTCATGTGCATATTAACGGCATCATCCTCTAAATCTCATGACCTCTCCCTGTGGTTTCATGTAGATGTTAAACAGCACATGGGACAAATATGGAACCTTGCGTGATCCTGCAGCTCAATTGCCATGGGATTGAGCAACAGCCCCCTATCTCCATCTTCTGAAAGCACCCCAACAGGTAGGACCGGAACCACTGCAAGACAGTGCCTCTTATACCCAGCTCTGCCAGGCACGCCAGAAGGATCCCATGGTCAACAGTATTGAAAGCCACCAAGAGGCTCAAGAAAATCAACAGGGAAGCACTCCCCCATCTATCTCCCGGCATAGGTCATCTACCAGGCCGACCAAGGCTGTTTCTGCTTCAAAACCAGGCCTGAAGCCAGACTGAAATGTATCTAGATAATCTGTTTCTTCTAAGAAAGCTTGGAGTTGCAACACCACCATCCACTCGAGTACCTTGCCCAAGAAGGGAATATTAGCGATGGGGTGATAGTTATTCACGTTGTGTGGGTCCAGGGAAGACTTCTTAAGGAATGGCTTTATCACTGCCTCTTTCAAGGCAGCAGGAACTGTCCCAGACCTAAAAGACGTATTAATAATCCCCTAGATGCAACCAGTCATCCCTTCTCGGCTTGATTTAATAATCCACAGAGGGCAGGGGTCTAGTGAGCACATGGTCGATTGAATTCCTCTAAGCACCTTGTCTACATCCTCAGTTTGCAAAAACTGAAACTGATCCAAAGAAAAGCGACTAGGCAGTACACGTGACACATTCTATACCGTGCTTACATGACAGCCAGAGTCCAAATCAGACCAGATGCGAATAATCTTATCTGCAAAGTGTTTTGCAAACAAGTCACAGTGGATTGCCGAGGACTCCTCCATTTCATCATGAGGGCTAGGCTCTAAGAGGCCCTGAACCACTTGAAACGATTCCGCCGGACAGCACTGTGCAGATGCAAAGCAGGCAGAGAAGTAACTTTTTTTTGCCAACAGCACTGTCACAGAATAGGCTTGCTGTTGGGCTCTAATCTGCAATCGATCAGACTCGGCTCGAGTTCTCCTCCAGCAGTGCTCTAGCCATTGCACAGTCTGTTTCGCTGCCCATCAGTCCCCAGAAAACCAGGGAGCAAACTTGGCTTAAAGAGCCCGAAAAGGGCACTGAGGAGCAATCATGTCAACTACCTTGGCTACCTCAATGTTCCATATATCAACCAGAGCATCGACAGGAGCACTAACCATAATCCCTGAACAATCCCTCAGAGATCTCAGGAAACGCTCTGGATCCATCAGCTTCTGAGGGCTGACCGTCTTAATCAGATCCCTGCTGCAGAAGGGAAGGTCAGCAAATAGTTTAAACTCAACCAGGTAGTTATCAATCCATGACAAAGAGAGTGTAACCACATCTCTTATTCCAAAATCTCTATCACCCTTAGTCCAAAAGACTAAATCAAGCATATAACCCGCCACATATGTATGGGCAGTTTATTTCTTGGGATAGTCCTAAGGTCATCATGGTGGCCATAAAGTCCTGAGCTGGGCCAGACAGGACAGCCTCAGCATGAACATTAAAGTCCCCCAAGACCAAAATCCTCGGAGTTCTCAGCACCATGTCCGAGACCACTTCAGCCAGCTCAAGCAAAGCATCTGCTATGCAGTGAGGTGGGCAGTACATAAGCAGAACACCCAACTTATCCCGGCCACCCACTACCAAGTAGAGACACTCAAATCTAGCACTTTGTTGGACCATGACCCTGGCCAGTGAGATGGTATTCCAATAGACAATTGCCACCCTCCCTCCCTGCCTATCAAGTTGAGGCTGGTGCTGAATTGAGAACTCAGCTGGGCCAATTGGGAGAGGTCTGCACCTCCCTCCACTCCCACTCATGTCTCAGTGATACAGGCCAGGTTGGCTCCTTCATTCAGAATTAAATCCTGGATGAAAACTGTCTTGTGGGATATTGACCTGGCATTCAACACCAGCAGGCCTGACGCCAGCTGTTAAGATTCCCAAGGTCATTGAAGTGGGGAACGGGAATGGAATGAGGAATAGCCTGTGACTGTCTAAATCTTGTTCCCCTCAGCTGGCCTGTCCTGATCTTACCGCCATATCTCCCCCTGCCCATCACAACTCCCACAATACCTACAGGGCTTTGGTGAGGCTCTGCACTCTTAAAACAACCGGAGCAAGACTTGGCATCTTGTCTTTTGTCTGATGTTTGTACATTACTAATTTCACTAATTTAAAATCTGTAATGTGCTGATGATCTGAGGCAAGACTTTGCAGAGTTGTAATGATTTGCATAAAAGTGTAAGGCCTCTCTCCAGCACAGTACTTACCCATGTATAACTTCTGACATGTGAATCGTCCCAGGTGTCTTCAGCTCCTGAATAGTCTCATTGACTGTGTGTGGACTTTATTACTGTCAGGAACAGTATTGATTATGTGGATGTTGTTGCTAATTTGTTCAACTTTAAATTAAATATTTGAAAAAAGTAATAGAAGAGATAATGATGTTTGGATTTTCTTTTCAGTCCTGCTTGGTGATGTTGTGGCTGCCTTAAAAGACGTTATAATTTACATTTTATAAAAAAAATGTACTGAATTGTCTTATTCCTCTTGGCAACTCAGCAAAACTATCATTACAATTTTTCATCAGTATTCTGTTTAGAGTTTTGTAAACTGAACACTACACTGCTAACAGTCATTTTTAGGTGCTTATTACAGTTTTTTCGCATCTTTATAGTACTATAGTAAAGCTGAATTTACCAGCTATGTGGAAAGTAGAGTGAGGTAGCACTAGTATCTACATTAAAGTGATTCAATACTCTTTGGAGAAAAACCTTCTTGACTTGAGATCTGATATAGTATGTGGTTTGGGGGCAGTTGTAAAAGAGTTGACAATAAACATGAATGCTAGCAATGAAAGCTGCTTATAGTACATTGAAATTTAGAGGCATTTTCTTTTCCGCTGTAAACACACGTGACTAACATTAGCATTAATGGGACTTACATGTACAAATGGAAGGGAGAGTATACCCCAGAGAGTAATTTGATGTTTCAAAATTTAAAGATGGGATCAATTTGCTTGCAACTCATTTCTGCCTAAAAGTAGAGGCAAATTCCTGATCTCATTAGGTAAGCACCATTCTGCCTATAAATTACTCCTAAACATTCTACTCTGAAGCCATTAAGCTCTACTTTAATATGAATAAGGAGAGCAAAAATATGGATTTGTTTATTACTGTGTCTATGTAAAAACAACCCCCCCCCCCACAAATAGAGTCCCATCAAAGTTCTAGGAGTTTGGGTCCAGTGAGTTTAAAAGGCTATGGGGTGGGATGGCTTGGGCTCTGTACGGAGATTCCTGGCTCTGCTGTGTGACCGTGGCAAGTCACTTCTCTCTTCTGAACCTATGTTTCCCTTCCAGTGTTGTCGGTCTTCTCTTTTTTAGACTGTAAGCTTATCAATGAGGCTGTGATCCTGGTTGGGACCTCTACGTGCTATTGTAATAAATAAATAATATAATGCTGAAACTATGCTAGTCCAATTGAAAATTCCTGTCTGTTTATGAAAGGTACAATCCTTATTTGGGCAATAAAATAGGTGTTTATTTTTGTTTTTGCAAGTAATCATTTGCACAACGGAATTCTTACCATCAATGGCTATTTTGCACTACAAAATTAATTTCAATTATGACTGGGGTATGACAATGATCTCTTTGGTTACTTATGTGTTTTCCATAATCATATTAGGCTTCCATCGCAACATCTGAAAACAAGTTCCTTTTGTATATGACGTGGTGAAACATTTCACAAAGAAAATGCATCCCACTTGATTGCTGCTTACTGTTATTTCTCTAAAGATATGTTTTGGGGTTAGCTCATTTTATTTGCATTGTTTTCCAGATTAAGTACAGAAAGTTAAATTAAGCTATAACTTTAATGGAATCTGAGTTTGTGACCAAATAACCACCTACCTCTGACATAAATATTAAGGTACAGATTAGTCTTTCTTTACTGGCGGTAGCATCCTATCCTGGGAAATTTAAATTCCCAAAACTAAAGAGTGGTAGTGAACTAAAAAACATAGATACCATACAAAGTTAGTTTTAATTACAGACTGATACCACAATGATAGGATAGGAACTTGAATAGGATAGAATTCTATCCATATACTTATGGATATCAGCAATTAATATACCCTCCCACATTTCAGTTACTTATTATTTAAATTAAAATGCTACCTATGAAAGCAGTGGCCTTTGCACTTCTGCATTGTTGACTGGGAGCTGCTTGAGGTGAGAGCCACCTACCCAGAGACCGCACTCTGAGCCACCTCCAACATCCCAGCCTCCTGTACCAGGTAGGAACCTCTTCTTGCATTCTAACTCCCTCCCAGACCCAGAACTCCTACCCATAACCCAACCATGAGCCCCTCCTGCATCCACACTCCTTCCCAGAGCCTGCGCCCTGAATTTCCTCCTGTACCCCAAACTCCTGTCCCAACAGCATCACTACAGAGCCCATACCTCCAGAAAGAGCCCATACCTCAACCCTCTACTCCAGCTTGGAGCTGCCTACTGCACCCTTCATTTCTGACCCCACCCTGGAACATTGGAGAAGCCCCAAGCTTCCATACAGTTGATCCCCACAGGGCTGCCTGTGGCCCCTGACTGATTTTTTTCAGTGGGTCAGAGGCCCTGATAAAGAAGAGGTTCCCCACCCCTGCTTTAAGAAGATACTTCTCTTGGGAGAACCATATATTGGAGTTGTGAGAATAGCAGGTAACGATCAACCATGTCCTAAAAACAACTGCTGCACACAATGCTAATAACTTTTGGTCGCAGTGTAAATGACAAGATCTGTGTTGCTTTAAAGACTTGACAAACTTGAAGTGGTTAAGGTGAATCAGATATCCACTCAGCTGAAGGCTTTGCTGCATCACTGCTAGGACAAAAATTGAAGCTCCTCCCCACCAGCTGCAGAAGAAGGGACACTGAATACTAATGAACAGGGCTTGACAAACCATGGCGAGATCTACTCGCCAGCCCCGCACCGCGCATGCACCAGACTGGCAGTGCGCATGCGCGCAGCGCCGGTGAACGGGGCAAATGGAGTGACCGGCTGAAATCTACTCGCCATGGACAAGTAGAAACAGCAATTTGTCAAGCCCTGCTAATGAAGGATTGAGGGTTGAGTAAGAGAGAAATAGAGGCTCTATAGATAGGCAAATATTTTCCTAGGATCTCACTCTGTAATCAGAAGAAGTAATATTACTAAGGAAGTATTTAAATGTTTTTATCAGATATTAGATGGTGAAATGTACTAGACATTATTTTCCTATCCAGACTCCAATATGAGAAAGCTCCATTGAAACACAATCTTTGAAAGCCTCCACTTAATCTGTGAGTCTAGAAACAAGACTAACTTGGTCATCCTATTAATCACCAGAACTCCAGGCACAAATGGTTTCCCAAAAGAATGAATACAGTTGCTGTCCAAGGCTACATCCACACTGCACAGTTATTTCAGAAAAAGCTTTTGCGGAATAGTTATTCCGAAAATAGTTTATTTCGAAATAGCATGTCTACACTGCAGGGAAGCCCCAAAATTAGTTCAAGTCAGGCTTCCCTAATGTAAATGTGCTATCTCGATTTAGAGCCCCAGGAGACACTGGGAAAGAATACCTTAGAATGGCCCTGGTGAGGGGCTATTTTGAAATAACAAAAGTGGATCATCTACACATGCCTTATTTTGAAATAGCTATTTCAGAATAGGCATTATTCATCATAGAATGATGTTTACAGAAGTCAGAATAAGCCATCCATTATTTCAAAATTATTTTGAAATAATGGAATTGCTATGTACATAAGAACATAAGAACAGCCGTGCTGAGTCAGACCAAAGGTCCATCTAGCCCAGTAGCCTGTCTGCTGACAGTGGCCAGCACCAGGTGCCCCAGAGACAGTGGACCGAAGACAATGGTCAAGCGATTTGTCTCTTGCCATCCTTCTCCAGCCTCTGACAAACAGAGGCCAGGGACACCATTTCTATCCCCTGGCTAATAGCCTTTTATGGACCTAACCTCCATGAAATTATCTAGCTTCTCTTTAAACTCTGTTATAGTCCTAGCTTTCACAGCCTCCTCTGGCAAGGAGTTCCACAGGTTGACTACACGCTGTGTGAAGAAGAACTTTTTTTTATTAGTTTTAAACCTGCTACCCATTAATTTCATTTGGTGTCCTCTAGTTCTTCTATTATGGGAACTAATAAATAACTTTTCTTTATTCGCCCTCTCCACACCACTCATGATTTTATATACCTCTATCACATCCCCCCTTAGTCTCCTCTTTTCTAAACTGAAAAGTCCCAGTCGTTTTAACCTCTCTTCATATGGGACCTGTTCCAAACCCCTAATCATTTTAGTTGCCCTTTTCTGAACCCTTTCGAAGGCCAAAATATCTTTTTTGGGGTGAGGAGACCTCAAATGATGCATCTGTGTAGATGGTCACATAGTTCTTTTGGAATAACGGTCGTTATTCCTAAATAACTTTTCTGTGTAGATGCACCCCAACATGGCAGTGAAGTTCACAAGCATCATCAGTTCAAACCTTGACAACATCTCTGTCTCAGTGGCCCTTATCTGTCCACTCATGGGCACTCTGTAGACTTATATCCGCAGTCCGGACATATGCTTGACTGGATTCTTGCTCTGGATGTGAATATAAAGAGTACAAGGCTCACTATCACACTGCCCTTCTGCTCTGACGACTCATTATTACAGATGTCAGAGGACAAAAGAGACAACCCCCTCGTAATAATTCACATTAGTAGGAGCTGTAGAAACACTACCAGCATTCAAGACCATGACATTTATCTCTGATCCTTGCTCTTCCTGGCTAGTAAAAGAGAGTAGAGAACAGCTGTGATGTTTATTTGCAGAGGCTGCCAATACCTCCTTCAAGGAGAGTATTCTGCCCCCTACATTAAAGCCTACAATGGTGTATCTGTTATTAAAGAAACCATCACAGAATGTTGGGCTCCTCACCAATTACTGTCCGGTACTGAAATGTCCTTTTGTAACAGAGCGAATCAAGAAGCTAGCAAAAGCTACCAGCTGTCAGCTACCAGTATACTGGGTCCTTCGTAACTGCAACTTGGGCGTAGGCACCTGCTGCTTTGGTGTATGAGCTTTGCCTGTAGACAAGGAGATTATATCCATCCTCCTCCTGCTTGGTTATCTCTGTGGAACCCAATTCATCTGATCAACAAACTCTCCTATCCAGTCATCCTTAGCTTCCAGGGCCCTTGTCTGTGATGCCCCTCAAGGTTCAAGCCCTTTCTCCGTGTCGTATTGAATATCTGTGTGAAGCTGCTGTGGAACGAGGTTTGATATACAGAATGAAATGTCAGCAATGCACAGACAATACCCCACTCTACATCTCTCTCAGCGTTGATGTAAGTGGGATCATCTCCCAGCTCTCAGTGTCTTGCACCTGAAAGAAGATAAACTTGGGAAAGCTAAATCTAGGCAAAAGAGATGGTGCTGTCAACAAGAGGGAGGCACTTTGAAGAAATTCCATTCTCCATAACATCTCCCTTTTATTGAGTGCACCTGCACAAACTTTGGTTCATAGCCTCAGGGTCTTTTTTGACATTTTAGTTGCTCTGGATCATCAAAAAACCACAAGCCTGAAACATTCCCACTTCTGTTTGTACTTGGCCAAAAAACAGTTACCTGTTGTGCTGGTCACAGTTTTGTCAATATAATTAATATATTTGTAATCATCCTCCTTAATTACTCATATCTAATGAAGACATACACTCTAGCTGTTACAAAATACAGCAGCATCTTCTTAGCAACACTGGTTCTTGTGAACACATCAAACTTGTGCTCAGTTTGCTTTGATAGCTCCTCATTGAACATGGAATCCAAGTGCAGATTACTCTCCTAAGATTCCTGGACAGAAGGAATTACTTAAGGAAGAGCTCTTTCAGAAAAGGCATTCTTCCTTGTAGAATGAGGTTTACCAATGTTGGAAAACCCCCTCTGTTCTTTCAGTGTGGACGTAAGTGAAGTTTTTTTTTTTTTTGAAAAATGGCAGTTTTTCCGAAAAAACCCTGCAGTCTAGATGCACCCTAAGAAATCTAATTTCCACACTCTCCCAAATTAATATTATAGATACTTTTGTCTTCCTTCTTTCAGTTATCTTCATCTTCCTGATCTCTGCACAGGGCAGAGTTCTCACATTTAGATTTTGTGAATTCTGGTTCTGGATTTTAAGATAGAGTCAGGATACTCTGACACAATGGTCAAGAGGATAATGAAAACATGAGGAATTTAAATAAAAAAAGAGAAAGTTAAATTTGGGAAATAATTTGTGAAAGACTAATTGACTTATGAGAGGGGAGACTCACAAATGTCAGATGCTGAGAAGGCAACAGATAAAATGTTACAGATTCCAGAAATCCAATATAACCAATATGGTTGCAGTGATTGTGTCTCTGGCAACGGAATCTCTGATCCAAATAGATGGTAATTTCTTTCCAAAACAACAGCTGGATAGGAATTCAAAATTTAGAATTATGTTGGAGAGCAAAGAAATGTACTTACATTAATGACAAATATACTGAAAAGTAGTAAAATTGTATTTTTTTGGTT
The DNA here is from genome assembly GCF_052426305.1 of Pelodiscus sinensis. Classification (NCBI taxonomy): domain Eukaryota; kingdom Metazoa; phylum Chordata; order Testudines; family Trionychidae; genus Pelodiscus; species Pelodiscus sinensis. Next base: position 111,891,568 of record NC_143056.1, on the reverse strand, counting down.
TAACTTTCATTCCACATTTTTACAATTAATGACTGAAGAATTAATTTAATTCAGACAAACAAATATCAAGCAGTGGATACAGGTAAGATCATTTTTAATTGGATAAATGTGTAAGATTACATAATAAGCACACAGAAATCTAGTTAAGTGGAAATTAAAAGGCAGATATACAAGAGTGAAATGTCTGCAAATTGCATGGAAACTAGTTGAAAACCAGTAAGAGAAAGGCTAAAATTAAATGTGATTACCAATAAAAATAGTAAGAGGATTAAAAAAAAGCCATCCTGGCTCAACAGCAGAATAAAACAGGCAGTGGAAACAAGCATCCTTTAACAGTTGAAAATCAGATCCTACTGAGGGAAATGGAAAGGAGCATAAACTACCTCCAGCCCCAGTTGAGCTACCTGCTGGGTTGTTGGCCCCACTGCCACTACTCTGTCCGGACTGCCTGCTGGGCTCCAGCAGTCTTCACTGCCGTGCGCTATCACAGGCTCCAGCCCCGTGCTGCTGTAGGCTGCCGGTGGCTGGCTATGGCTCTGGTCAGGCTGCTGGGGGCTGCTAAGGGCTCAGGCTCCATTCCCAGCCCTGCTCCAGTCCGTGGTCTCTAGCCCTGCTTCCATGGGCTGCCCAGGGCTCCGGCTCCATGCTGTTATGGGCTGCTGGAGCTGCCATCAGCCCCAGCCCTGGTCTTGCTGTCATGGGCTGCCAAGGGCTTGGGCTCCTGCTCTGCTGCAGTTTGTAGGCTCTGGCCCTCCTTCCGTGGACTGCCTGAGGCTCTGGCCCAGCCCGTGCTGCCGTCAGCACAATCCTGCGTTGCCGAGGGCTGCCCTGACCCAGTCCCAGTCCCAGTCCCGAAGGCTGTCAGAGACTGCTGAGGGCTGCTTCCAGCTCTAGCCCCTGCCCTGTCCCACTGCTTTTGCCCGGCCCCTCCTGGATGGCCTTTCTGCCACTAGACTACCGAGGTTCCTGATTCAGGATGTTGCCGAACTAAAGAATTACGGTTTTGGGAGGTGAAACCTGTATATCAGAAGCAGGAAGCGTGTCAGATAATCAGTAGAGCCACTGGATGATCAAGATGCACTCAAGGAAGACCAGGCCATTGTGGAGAAGCTAAATGAATTATTTGCATCAGTTTTCACTGCAGCAAATGTCCACATTTGAGCCGTTCTTTTTTAGGTGACATATCTGAGGGGCTGTGCTGTACAGAGATGATAATCGCAGTGGCTTTGGAATGAATTGACAAATTAAACAGCAATAAGTCACCAGGATCAGATACTATCCACTCAAGAGTTCTTGAGGAACTCAAATATGAAATAGCACAACTAACAACTATGATATATAACACACTGTTTAAATCAGTATTTGCATTAAATGATTGGTGGCATCAGGGTTTCAAACATGTGGATGGTGGATCTAATTAGTATACTTGACAAGGGTCCCCGTTGCAGGACGCCTTCTCCTTCCCCCCTCCCGGGTCTACTGTCCGCCCCATGTGCTCCACCCCAGGCTGCAGCCTGGCCTCTACCCTATAGGCTGACCATCTGCTCAACCAAAACTAGTAATATAGAATTGCTTGCTGGCCCTTTAAACCAAGGCCTGGTGACCCACAAGCCGGAGTCCCTATACAGAGTCAACAACCAGCCCTTTAAGGCAGGGTCTGCTGGCCCACTGGCCAGAGTCACTAAGCAGAGTCAATAGCTGGCCCTTTAAGGCAGGGTCCATAGTCCTGTGATGGCAAGTCATGGGCAGGGGCTGCACCCCTGGCAGGGGGACCCGGGCCCACCCTACTCCACCGGGTCCCAGCCCAGGGCGCTGTGAGTGGCAGGAGGACTCACCACTCCCTCAGCAGGGAATCCATCCAAAATGTGCCAAGGCGGGAGAGGCTGCTCCTGCCCCCTCCCTGGGCCACTTCCTACCTGATTCAGCAGGATAGCATCCCACGTGCTCACAGAGTCCTTTGCTTCCCTGGGGGATGCTTCTCCCTCATAGACTGCAGAGGAAACATCCCAACTGGTGCTCAAGTCTCTGCAGTCTTCCCCCTGGGCAGCTGGCTGGTTCTGGTCAGGGGCTCCCCTCTGAGGTCCTTCCCCTCTGGCAGTCAGCCCAGAGTGGGCCTCTCTCCAGGCTTTTATACCTGGGCTGCAGTCTGAGCATGCCCAACAGAGTTGTGGGGTCAGGGCTTCTTCAGCCAAGTGGGCCCGATTAGACTCAGCCTTCACAGTGCGGGGCTGGTACACCCTGTCACAGTCCCTTACCCAGGCTCTTAGGTAAAATAAGCAGTCTTGGGATAAGAGGGAAGGCCTCTCATGAATCAGTAACTTGTTAAAGAGTAGGAATAAGTGATTTGTTTTCACAGTGGGGAGAGGCAAATTGCAGGATTCCCCAGAGATCTGTACTGGCACCAGAGCTGTTTGATATATTCACAAATGATCTGGAAAACAGGGCAAACAGTGAAGGTGGCAAAGTTTTCAGAGGATACAAAATTACTGAAGATAGATAAGTCCAGAGCAGACTGTGAAGAGTTACAAAAGGATCTTATACAACTGGGTGATTGGGCAACAAAATGGCAGATGAAATTCAGGGTTGTGATAAATGCAAAGTCATGCACACTAGAAGAAATAATCTCAACTATACATAAAAAATGATGGGATATTAAATTAGCTATCACTACCCAAGAAAGAGATCTTGGTGTCACTGTGGCTAGCTCTGTGGAAAACATCTGCTCAAGGTGCAGCAGCAGTAAAAAAAAGCCAACAATATTAGTAATCTTTAGGAAAGGGATAGCTAAAACCACAAATATCACCATACTGTATAAATCCCTGGTGTGCCCATCCTTAGCTACTGCGTGTAGTTCTGGTCCCCTCACTGGAAATAGACATTAGAATTTGAATAGATGCAGAGGCCAACAAAAATGATTAGGAGTGTGGACCAGCTTCCATATGAGGAGGGATTAAAAAACTAGGAGTGTTCATCTTAAAAGAGATGACTATGAGGGGCTGAGATAGATGTCTATAAAACCATGACTAGTGTGGAGAAAGCATGTAGGAAAATGTTATTTACCTCTTCACATAACACAAGAACCAGGAGTTACCCAGTGTAATTAGTAGGCAGCAGGATTAAAGCAAACATAAGTACTACTGCATGCATAGCATACAGTCAACTGGGGAACTTGTTGCTAAGGGTGTTGTGAAGACCAAAAGTATAACTGAGGGTTTTAAAAAAAAAGAATTGAATAGGTTCTTGGAGGCTAGATGGATCAATGGTGGTCAGCCAACGTGATCAGGGATGCAACCCGACAGGGAATAAGCTGCTAATTGTCCTGTTCTGTTAATTCCATCTGACACATCTAGCACTGGCCACTGTTGACAATGAAAACAATCAAGCCATACATGTGGTTATAAAATGCCACCTCAATAGATTGTACTTTTGTTAACATACTTTCTGAAAAGCCATTGGGTTCATGGAATTAATGTGATGGGCTAATATCCACAGTTTGCCTCTTCCGTTACAAAGGGATGGTCTTCCTACAAAATGTTTCTTAATTTTTAATTGTAATAGTTCGTTTGTATCTTCAAATTAGAATTTAAATAGGATGCAACCTTTACAAGAAAATTGATCTTTATATAAGTTTTAAAATCATGTGTAGGAAGGTATTAAAGGATATTTGAGAGAACAGTGTTAATCAGACTTCTTACTGCATCCGCAGGAGTGGCTTCGTGCCACTGTTTTGTGCAGTAGCTCATGAAAGCTGAGTTGTAAATGTCATTGTGCTACAAGCATAGTAGTAAAATCTTTTTATTAATCGCAAGTTTAGTTCAGTAGCTTTGTGTTCAGCTTCTCTGTATAAAACAGTGTTCATGGAAATGGTATTCTTGGATTTGCTCTTGCCCTGCAAAATCATAAAGTCCAACTTGGCTTTTTGACACTAACTAAACTACTTGAATTAGGTAAAGCTGATCTTAAAAGAGAAAAATTGGATACTTGGCAAACCTAGCAGATATTTAGAGACACTCTTGGAGCTGATAAGAGTTGTCATAAATTTAAACATTACCTTGCTGTGCACAGAAACCACACTAATAAATGGCTTTGAATTTTTTATGAATGACTGAGCACCCTGTTTCACTAATAAGTCCAAGCTGGTGTTTTTTATTATTTTTGTGGATGAAGGATGCTGTAGAGAAGCTACTGATGAGGTGTCATATAATTTTACAAGTTGCATAACTGCTTTTAACTACTAAACTCTCTCTGATTAAAATAACAATTGAGCTTGTAATTTTTCTGAACAGCTGCTGCTACAGGGGGTCATTACCTTGGAGAGCTTTGAAATAATCGTACTCCTAATACATGAGTTATGTAGCCATGTTTTACAGCAATGCACAAAGTTTAAAGCCTATAGTAGAATGTTATTTGAAAGCTGTCAAACCATGTTAAAAAAGACTGCATCGTCAAAGGCCCTTGTGGCCAGGATTCAACATGTAGCCTTGTCTTACTCATTATAAAATGCATGTTTATAAAGTTCCACAGAGCATCCAATTCCCAATTCACTTATATCAGCAAGACTTAACTTGCTCATTAATCTAAATTCTTTTGCAACTTTAATCTACATGTTTAATTAATCATAAAATGAGGCGGTAAGTAATTTCAGCAATGTGTGGCTTGTTATCAGATGCATTTAATCACTCTTCTGTGAGCTCATTTGGAAACACCTGAAGATGTCGAGAGCAGTTTGAATAAGCATAAATTATTCTTTGTCAGTGTACTTCACTCAACTAATAAGACATTAATTTAAAAGGCACTGTTCGTCATTTTTAGATCTTCACCAATATTTTTAACTTAGCAATATAACTCTAATTGTATATACGGTATGATTCACAACATAGTGCCCGAGAGTGAAAAGGATAAGAATTTTATTGAATTCATTCTTATTTACATATAATTATATCATGTAATCTTTATTTTAATGAGGATTAACCATAGTTATCAAATGTCTTAAGTATTCAAATGTTTTTGGAATAAGCTGCTAATTAATTAAAATGTTAAAAATTATTAGATGATACAGAGAATTCTGGGATATTAATTCTTCTGCCTATGTGATTTATAAGTATCGCAATATTTGGGAACTGTATCACATAATTTCTCCTATAAATATTTCTCAGGTAGCTCAAGCATATGTGGGATTAGCATTTCATAATGAAGAAATAAGAACTGTAACAGTAGTCAACTATTTTACATGAGTGAATGTTCTCAGATACGTACATGTGTTTATGTAGGATGGAAAGTAACATTCCCATTTTTCCTTGTCACTTAACTGTTATTCAGTTAGTTACGGCATTCTAAAAAATAAGACATGACCTCAGAGCAGATAACTCACAGGAGTTGAGTGAGTAATGTATCTCGGAAGTCAGAAGTATGGGAATAAAAATTGCCTTTTGCAGAATGTCATCACCTTTCCTATTTATGCACTGAGAAGGGATGACATTATATAAAATAGTTATTTCACTGGAAATAAATTTATTTACCTGACAGGCAGCCTCTCAATTAATCTTGTTTTTGAACACTGAAACCTTTACTGGATGTCTGCAACAATCCAACATGGATTCTAACATAAAAAAGGGGGAAAATATTGTGTTTTAAGCCAAAATACAACTCACTTCCCCATATTTTTCTGTATTAGATTTTCTGAATCCTGCTCATTTCTGACTATCCTGTGCTCTAATAGGAGTAATATTGGTTAAAATTCCCTTCTTTTGCTACAGTAGGAAAGATGCCTGCACCAGTTAAACTATAGCTATAAATAGTGATAGCTGTTTCCCCTCTCCTCCTGCTTTTATTTTCTGATGAACGAATGTTTCTCTCCACCACTGATTTATTTTTATTTTTATTCAGTCTTCAACTACAGATGGAAGAGATTGTTCATTTGTTTGTTTCTAGAGTGCTGAGAGTTTGAGAACAGTAAAGCTTTGGCAGTGTCATATAGTACTAACCACCAGCCTGGACAGTTGAACATCATTCTATGAAACCACAAAAAAACTATATACAGATTGCATTTAGTGTCTGACAAAAACACACACAAACAAGGAAATATGAACTCCTTTTGGGTCTTCCTCCATATAAAAGTGGTTCTTCTCTCCCCCCCCAAATTTAATGGCCTGTAAAATGTCTTCAAACAATCTGCATTGAGTTTCAGGGATAGACATAGTTTCTGAATTCACTGAACTAAAAAGTGATCCATCTCATTTTTTAAGTTGCTCCCAATTTAGAGCTTGTATACCAGTAAATGTTCTCAAGTGTTTCATGATGGAGCCTTTCCAAAAATCTTTCAGCTAGTAGCTATATTCCTCGTCTGGTTGTCTTTCCCTATGGCTTTCCTATATTAGGAGTGATATCTTCATATATTCTTATTATGGCCAAACAGACATCAGTCAAAATATGCAGGTATTGTTAAGACTCCCTAGAAGAGTGGACATCATTAAAATCTTATCATTGCTGTTTAGAAGTACTTAACATTACTATGGCACTTGTATTATTCCCTAGAAATATCACAAGTACCTCATTAGGGTTAATTATGCAATAGATAAATTATAAAGATTTTTATGCCAATCTCTTTTGGCATTAAGAGTCAAAGAGAATGTTAATATCACCTGTTTATATCCAAATTGTGTCTCTTTTATACTAAATACAATCAGTTTGCACAATACTTGGTATTGCCGTCGTAGAGAAGACCCTTAAATTAGCTTTTCTAAATCTCGTTTAGGCCCTTAGCTATTCTTTAGAGACTCTGTGACCTGCTTCAGGCCAAACACTTTTATTGACCCTTAAGGACTTGTATTGAACTTTTTTGTAAGTGGTCTTCATAAAGGTGTTAATATTTTAAAATATTAGCAAGCACATTTTTGTTACTAAATACTGCAAACCCTCATAACTGCATCATTATATTTGCATTGTAATCCCATATTGCTAACCTGAAGTATTCCAAATTTGAGTAAACCCCTAAAGAAACCTGAGATTAAAGAAAAAAATTAAAAAACTGCATCTTTTATTTTGCTTTCAAGAGATTTTGAGTTTTTAGAATTCATATTTTCAAGCTTTTCTCTACAAATAATGAGAGACAGAGTTTATCAACGGATAATTCACCTAAACTGATAGATAAAAACAAAATAGTAATATTGGATACTGGTAATAGTGTATACCTATTCAGCAAAAAGTATTTATTCCCGTGTTTTTTATTCACTTTTTGGTGCCAGTTCCCACACACTAGGGAAATGGATATGGCTATACATATCAAGACAAAGACCATACTTTATAAAATGCTCTAGTTTTATTCATTTCCACCATGTAAACTGATAGCACACATTGAGATACTGCATAAACAAATTATGCCAAAAATGTATCTACATTAAAAATGAAATAACTAGTTAAAATAGTGAAAAATTCCTTCCAAGAGGGGAAAACAAGTCAGAAAACACAACACAGAAGATTGTATATGAAGTGTGGGGATGGTCATACACCTATCACTGACAGGGTATTGAATCCAAAGGTAAAATGGATAACATTTACATGAGCAACAAATATATCTAACAGCTGAGCAGCATCCTAGTAAAAACAAAAACAAAACACACTCCCAAACAGCTATTTCTTTTGAACTTCAGCTGGTCAAGTAAATTCTAACAATGTGAAATAAAGAATCTTCTTTAAAATGTTTAGTTAGTCATTAAAGAAACCACTATCCTGTGATCTCTCAGAATGCACTTCTTTTTCAACCATCTTTGAATTTCTGAAGTAACAAAAAGGGTTTTGTTTGTTTGTTTGTTTGTTTTGCCAAACACAACACTTAGTTTTCAGGGGAAAAACAAATTAAAAATAAATAAGTCCTGCGGTCAAGAGATGAGAACATTTTCCTGCTAATTCACTGTATCTAAGAAAATGTTTCCAAATTTACGGAAATTTCCAGTATGTGAATCTGATTCTGCATTTTGGTCAAAATAAGACCCTTAGCTTGTTGAGTGAGTAGAAAATTTTTCTGTGTCACCAAAAGAAAATGTCACTGAAAGTGTGGTATTCTTCTGTGCTTCATCGGAGATGAAGTGAATTAGGTATTCAAGATGCTCTCATATCATAAGAATAAAACAGCACTTTTGCTAAGTCAACTCTCCCTATTGATAGTTGATTCTGTGTATAGTGAATGTTAGTATAGTGAACTATAAGAGGAAATTCTGGATTGTCTGAGGCCCAACAGTATTGCATGGTTGTGTATTAAATAGATACAGTGTAAGAGGTTCCTATTGTACTACAGATGTTACAGAAATATAGCCTTTGAGCATTACTTTCTACAGGATGCCTCAGGAAAATGCAGATGAGAACTTAGCACACCTAATGAGATCATACATTGGGATGCAATCCAGACCAGGATGTTGTGTTACCACTTGCCTTGCAACCTGAGTACTTTACAATGCTTTGCTGTAGCTTCCAGCTTGGGAGGCTAACAGCCAGTATATGAGCATACAGGTCTCACCCTGAGTGTCTGTGTGCTAGACCTGTCTGCAGCCCCACAGCTCCACTCTGGCTTCTACCATCCCTGCTTACAGCCAGCAAGGTGACTCTCAGGGTATGTCTACACTACCCTCCTAGTTTGAACTAGGAGGGTGATGTAGGCATACCGCACTTGCAAATGAAGCCCGGGATTTGAATTTCCCGGGCTTCATTTGCATAAGCGGGGAGCCGCCATTTTTAAATCCCCGCTGGTTCGAACCCCGTGTAGTGCGGCTACACGGGGCTCAAACTAGGTAGTTCGGACTAGGATTCCTATTCCGAACTACTGGTACACCTCGTTCCACTACCTAGTTCAAGCCCCGTGTAGCCGCGCTACACGGGGTTCGAACCAGCGGGGATTTAAAAATGGCGGCTCCCTGCTTATGCAAATGAAGCCCGGGAAATTCAAATCCCGGGCTTCATTTGCAAGTGTGGTATGCCTACATTACCCCGCTAGTTCAAACTAGCGGGGTAGTGTAGACATACCCTCACGCACTCCCAATCCTAAATTGCCCCAGAACCACATTTCTTGGAGTGTCTAGCTTTCACCTGGATCACTTTGAAGGAGCAATGAACCTTCTTACTTCTCTAGAAGATAAAAGACATCACGCCTTATTAACTTAACTGAAGAAAATGCGCACTTCCTTTCAAACACAGCACTGAATTGCTTTATATTAAAACCCAACAAATGTATTAACAACAGAGCATAAGTAATGCCAAGCAAAAGGAATAAAATTAGAAATGGTTACAAGAAAATAGAAATGAAAACACATAATTAAGTCTGAATCTAGTAAGACATGCACTTTGTTCAAGATGGTTTCTCTCACCAATCTTCTTCCCAGTCAAGAGTGACTTTCTCTCAGTCAAGACCTGAAGAATCACAGAATACTAAAACTGGAAGGGACTTCAAAAGATCATTAAGTGCAGTCCCCTGCCATCACAACAGGCTCAAGCACCATCTAGACCATCCCTGATAGATGTCTATCTAGCCTGCTCTTAAATGTCTTCAGTGATGGAGATTCTACAACCTTCCTAGGCAATTTATTCCAGTGTTTAACCACCCTGACAGTTAGGAAATGTTTCCTAATGTCCAACCTAAACCTCCTTTGCTACAGTTTAAGCCCATTGCTTCTTGTCCTATCATCAGAGGCCAAGGAGAATAATTTCTCTCCCTCCTTCTCTCTGTGATACCCTTTTAGGTACCTGAAAACTGCTATCATGTCCCCTTTCATTCTTCTCTTTTCCAAACTAAACAAGCCCAATTCCTTCAGCCTTCAATCATGGCTCGTGTTTTTCAGACCTTTAATCCTTTTTGTTGCTCTTTTCTGGACCTTCTCTAGTTTCTCCACATCTTTCTTGAAATGTGGTGCCCAGAACTGGACATAATAGTCCAAAAAGAGCCGTGTGTGGCTTGAAATCTTTTCTCCTTCACCAACCGAAGTTGGTCCAATAAAATTATTATCTCATTTACTTTCTCTCTTTAAGAACCCACTGAAATTTCCCGTATGTTGATCAGGAATTTTTCTAGGACAGATAGTACTATCAAAGAGTTTCTGTCAAACTTAGTGGGAGAGAAAATAATCTTTCGAGATGTAAAATGGAAAAATGTAAGTTGTATTAAGATTTTTAGTAGCTCTTTAGAGGCACCCATTTAATGCTCTGGGTACTAGTCTGTAAAGGTCTGTTCTAGAGATTAAAATGTTGCATCATCATTTCCTGGTTCATATTTAAAAAGTAAAAGGCTTTAGGCTTCATAATCACTGCTTGCTGCAGCCTGGATGTATCTCTTGATGCTGAGGGCACAGTGGCAATTCATGCACAGCCCTCAAGCCAGAAGTGTATGAACGTCATATTATTTTTTACTTTTATTTTCGTTCTGTAGTCAAAGGTAATGGGAAAATCCTCTGCAGACATTGACTACTACCAAAATGTTTGTTGTCAAAGTTCTAGAAGATTTACTCTTCAAGTCTAACAATTCTACAGAAAACCATACACATTACTAACTACAGATGGTGCCAGTATGAGAAAAAAAGTTATACTGATTGCTGCTGTGGGGTTGCCTTATAAAATTCTCTTGGAGCTAGTCTGTCTACTTTCTGTTTTGGTCAACAGTTCAAAACCCGTTGATCTCAGACTGGTCAGAAAACTTAGTTGAAGGGAAAATGTGATGATCCAGCAGAAAATATAAACGTAAGAAACTTGATAACCAGTTCAGGAGACAGAAAACGCCAATTCTCAAGGAACTTGAGGGAAAACCCATTAAGAACACATAGCCATATAATAATCTCTCTGGGCCTTGTCTCCCTGAATTGCTGTATTATCAGAATGAAAAAGCATTATAGTGAGAGCCAGTAAAGGCTAAAATTCAAATATGTTCTTTGATTTAATCCAGAATGTGAAGCTGATGAGATTTTAGCTAACCTCCTTTGTTGGACCTGCCCCCTTCAAATTTTCCTTCACATGAGCCCAGGTATTCTGAGAATCACAGTGACCACAATGCTGAGTGACCAGATGACAGACTACCAGTTTCCTTCAGGAATTCTATGTCCCATGAAAATAAACCATTAAGGTTAATAAGATTTCAAATTACTGCTTATCTACCCTAAAATTACTGTTTCCATTTCTGCAACCAATTTGTAAAAGAGGAAGGCTTTAGACCCTGGAAATATTCCCATCTGTGTCCTGGACATACCATTCTTTTGCACTGAAATACAGATACTAAATATTCCCTTCAATAGTATTCCAAACTTTGCACAAGACCCAATACAAATCTGGGCAGCACACAGTCAGTTTCATACAAATTAATTTGGTGTAGCCATGTGTCTTGGCAGGAGATAAGGTAAAAACTGGAGGGGGGGGAAGTTGGTTCTCTTAGGGTATGTCTATACTGCATTCCTCTTTCAAGAGAGGAATGCAAATGCAGGCGAGTGAAATTGTAAATGAAGCAGGGATTTGAATTTCCTGTGCTTCATTTGCATAATGGCGTCTGGGCGCTTTTTCAAAATACCCTATTTCGAAAGAACAAATGCAGTCTAGACAGAGTTATTTTGAAAAAAACCCTTCTTTTGAAATAACCCTTAAATCTCATTTTTTAAGGCATAAGGGTTTGTTATTTTGAAATAGGGTATTTTGAAAAAGTGCTCGGACGCCATTATGCAAATGAAGTGCAGGAAATTCAAATCCATGCTTTATTTGCAATTTTGCTTGCCTGCATTTGCATTCCTCTCTTGAAAGAGGAATGCAGTCTAGATATACCCTTAATGCTTATATTTGGTGTCTGAATTGGTTACATTTTATGTTAAGGGTATAGTTTGCAATGAGTTAATAAATGATTAGAGGATGGTATCAGCCTGTTACAAACCTGAGTAATGTCAGATCTGTTTGGAAAATGGGGGCGTTTCCACAATTTTCTGTGACATTTTATTGAACTTAATTTTAGTGAAGATTTTGTTTTCATTTTTCAGATGAAAAATGTATTTTTTTTGTTGAGGAAAACAGACACTTAGTGCAAAAATGGTTAGTTGAAAGCTCAATTTGCTGTTGAAAAGGGTTTTGAATAAACATTTCAACTAAGGCCAGAGTAGTATGCTTTTATAGATGGTTATAAACACAGTAGTGTATGGTGTTACTGATGGCTAAAGCCATCTACTGGTATGTTGGATTTCTGATTTACATAGCAGCCTCTACCTTCTATCCTCCTCCAGAATCTAATAGGCATTTTTTAGTATTTTCTTGCTAAAAGAACTGTGGGATAGGAGAAAGGAAGTAAAAGCAAATTAAATGAACTATTAAATAATTGGTTTAAAACAACACAAGAAAGTCAACACTTTCTTGACCCCATTCTTTGCACTTGGACAAGCTTTAGAACGTGGTTTATACAATGTACACATTTTAAAAAACTAGGACTGAGTTTCTATAGGGTAACTCCACTGATTGCATGCTTCAAATATGTAACCCTACAAAATCAAATGTTAATAATATTTATAATTCATAATTCATTATCATAAGGCAGCACAAATAATAGTTCGGTTATGGTGTTTTTATTTTATGATTATTGGTTGGTTTCTTTGTGTCCTTTAATTATCTCTTTCCCCTGAAAGATACCTTAGATCTATATATATTCTGGACAGATGAAATCCCTGCAATAATTATCAGCTGTTCTTTTTATCATCATGAATTGTAAACTTTGCTATGCATAATACTAAAAGTTGGAAGTAAATCTGTTTTTATTTAAATGATACAACACAATTCATGATACGATGCAAAGTGATGTGATGAGCGGAAATCTTGGACAACAATATTAGCTTCATCTAGAGAGACTAGCTTTAGCTAGTATAAAAGAAACCAACTATATCTTTTAAAATTCTGATTGCCATACTCATTGATGTTAGATATTAGGTTTCTAGTGCTTTACAGTGATAAGTGGATACATTATCCACAGAGAGAAAATGAAAATGTATTGTTATTTCAAGGTTAGCATAGGGTTAGAACCAAGAATCCATTATATAACATTGGACAAACCATGAAACCTGTCCATTCCAGTTTACCTGTCTGTAAATTGTTGATAAAAATGTCCACCTCATAGAATTGTTTTGAATATTAATTAATGACTGCAAAGTGCTTTGAGATCCTCGAGTGAAAGATATTATGGAAGTGCACCTTATTATGTTGCTTTTATTACTCTAATATTAGAATTTTATTTGTATTACAATAGCACTTAGAGGCACTAGCTGAAATTGGGGCCCATTGAATGAGCTGTTATACACACATATAGTGAGGGACAGTCTGTTTCTGACGATCTTAGACTTAATAGACAAGACAGCTTATGGAGGGAGGAAAGGAAGTAGTATGATCTCTATTCTGTTAATAGAGAACTGAGGCACAGCAGGATTGGTGTTTACAAAAGTGCTCAGCATTGGCTTAACTCTGTTTCTTTTAAGCTCAATGGTAAAATGCCATAAGCATGAGCCCCTTTGAAAATCCTATCCTAAATTTCATAGATTCATAGAATTTAAGGACAGAAGCAGGGGCAGCCCGTGAGTCTAGGCAGACTAGGCGGTCGCCTAAGGTGCCGCCGGCCCAGGTGCCCGATGATGATGTCACAGAGCGCCCGGGCACCCCGTGATTATGTCACGGCCATTGACGGCCATGCATGCGGGGGCAACGATTGCGCCAGCTGCCGCAGCCGGCCTCAGGCCGCTCCTGGACAGAAGAAATTACTGTGATCACCAGATCTGAACTCCTACATAAGTGGGGTTTAACCCACAAAAGCTTCTACCCAAGTAAATCTGTTAAAGGTGCCAGAGGATTCAGTGTTGTTTTTACAGACAGACTAACTTGGCCACTCCTCTGAGACTAGTCACAGCTATAGGCTTTCCCTCAAGTAATTTTTGCTTCAAGTCCAATTGCCATGATCGCACAAGAGCATACCTTATAGAAAGACATTCAATCTTGATTTAAAAATTTTCAGTGTTGGAGTATCCACTACAAGACTTGGTAAATTATTTCAGTACTTAATAATGACTCCGGTGTTTAACAGCTTAAAATTTCGGCCTTATTTCCAGTCTGAATTTGTGTTGTTTCAACTAATAGCCATTGGTTACACTTTTCTCTTCTAGTTTGAAGAAAATTTTTTCCACGAGGAGCTACCTAGAAAATCTATATAGCAGTGATGAGCAGCGTACAGGCTACATTTGACACATTGGGGTTCTTTGTGTGTCCCATGAGATATTTTGTTTACTGTTGCTCATGTGCAGCGTTGCCAGATCCCACTGGCTTGTGTTTGTGTAGTTTTTTTCCTACCAGTATTGTTTATTGCTTTACACATGTAAAGCAAGGGCACGTGAAGTTAGGTGTGTGCTGATTGCTCACAACATTGACTGAGAGCCGTGGGCTCCCTCTGCATCCAATCAAAATGCGGTTATAGTACAATTGGCGGAGCCCACAAATTCTAGGTACGCAAGTGCAGCTAGCAAAACTACCCTATCCTGCATCTTGATTAAGATAATCTTGCGACCCACTGAGATGAAGGAGGGCCCCTTATGCGGCCTGCTCACTAGCCTAAGTTGCCCATCTCTGCTATTTAGTCTGTGATGAAATTACCCCATAACCAAGATTTTGTGAAGCTAAAGAGAGTGGGCCCCATGAGTATCTCACTATAAGGCCTGTTTTCTAAATCCTCATTCTTATGACTTTTCTGTGAGATTGGCCCAAGGTCGTACATGAATTCAGGAGCAGGGGTGGGAACTGATCTCCTGTGTCTCAGTAGAGTGTCTTAACCAAGGCTTCCTTCCTTCTGTATATCTTGCAAACATTTTTCCCAATCACACAGATAGATGTATTATATGGCCATTGTAGCTTATTATACATATCCCTTATTTGCTATATTAGAATAAACTGATTAGATAAGATCAGTTCATTTTTATTTTCATCTTGGTCATTTATAACTTTGAGGATCTTGTACAGCAAGAGTTGTTCCTTCTTACTGCATCAGTATATTTCCTGTCTCTGAATGTAGCAAATAGCATCTGTGAGTTTCAGTTTGCTTAAGAAACTGCCATAGAATTACGTCTACTGTTATGTATCTCCTAAGTTGAAAAGTTTTTCACCAAGTAGAGAAAATTGTCAGAGAAACAACTAATTAATCTCTGCTCTTTTACAGCTGTGTAATGCTATGCATAACTAAAAGTCCTGTTAAATTAATTAATGATTTCAATTATGAACTTTTCTCCAAAATGTTATGATTCGTATCTGGCTGATAATGCAGTGACCTGGGAGTGTGAAATCTGTGTTATGTAGAGAGTCGCCAGTTAATTGATTCACAAATTATTTAAAGTTTGTTGCACCCATGGGAGTGCTCAGATCCATGACAGCTATGTCTTAAAATGTACGAACTCTCTCTTTTCTTCAGATTGTTTTAAATGAGCAAGCATCATAAAATGACTGAGAGTCAGATACTGTTAATTTCTGGTGCCAGTTTCTAGTTAATATGATAGTTAAAGGATTTTTCTGGATTTTTTCACAGTATATATATATATAAAAAACAAACGATACTTGTCAATGAGAAAAAGTTGATCTCTTGTCAAGTACTAAGCTTTATGACATCTTTTACATGCAAGTTATTTTTGCAGTTTGAAAGTTTCTGTTCATTCTATGCCTTCCATTCTGTTTGCTCCATAGGGTCAGCATCATTTATTACAAAAGGTAATAGAGTGAGAGTTTCTTAAAAAGCTTCTCGTGATTAAATAAAAAATACTTCATACAATGCTGTGATAAGAGGTAATTCTACTGTATAGATGATCAGTAATTGTGTTAGGCTGTAGTCTGGAATTTGGAGCGGTCAAACACGGTATTTCGGAGGCATTATGCCTCTGTATGTACAACAGTTCAGCAGCAAGTCTTTCTGCCCACTACAGCATGACAGGGACAACTAAGAGTATTCGGTATAATTACATCATATTTTAATGTTTTAGTCCACAACTTGCAGAACAACTAAATGTGGAAGTATATATAGAATAAAACAAGTATTAAAAATGTTACAATAATGTTAATATTTTATAATTCCTTATTAAAATTTTCTGAATGTTATTAAAGTGCTCTTGGGTTGACATTAGTGTTGTATAACATGGCCATTAGTACAAATCCCTTTGTGAGTGTCAGTGCTTTACTGAGGTCAGAGGAAAGGCTGCATGTGGCTGTCTGGGTCTGAGGAGAGTTTTGTAAGCACTAATACCGTGGAGGCGTGTGTATTGCTCTGAAGATTAGGATTGACTGCGGTTTTTTTGCAGGCTACCATATATATTTTTTTCTTTCAGATTAAAATACATGGGATTGGTTGTAGGCAGCAAATGCAGTGATCTTAGACAGCCTCAGTTAAATATTCTATCCGGTGTCAACAATATTAGTAAGTAAAGGAAAGATGTTCCTCATTTAGGAAGAGAAATGAATGATCTCTTCACCCAAAATTAGTATATTTGGGGAAGAATGTCCAGCTATATAGAGTAATAGTATTCTAGAATTCAGAGATCTAGTTTTCTCCATTTTCAACTTTTGTTGGCTTACTGTTTCTTTTGAGTGTTATCTTCCCCGTGCCCTAATAAAACAAACCAAACAATATATTTTAAAAAATCCAGGGCATTCTCTCTTGTTGAAGTTGCTGCATTGCTGTAGGGCCCCAAGAACTGACTGAAAAGGAAATAAATTAAAACTAATATCTGTGTTGTAGAAAATATACCATTTCAAATAGTGTTTGACTGACTACTTCTGTTTTCTAAAATTAAGGAGCCTATAATCTCAGCACCATTAACAAGTGCTGTCATTCAGATACAGTGTCTGGCTGATTTAAATAAAATGAAATGAAGATAGTTGTTTCTGGTCCCTTGGCTTCACTCATTGCCATAAACATATGCTCTGCGTCCCGCTTCTTTCCATCTTATTTATGACTTTAATTTGTTGTGTGGGCTGCGCTAGAAATTAAATTTAATACAATTCTCCAAGGGACCCTGTCATATAATAACATGGTAATTTCTGTGTATCCTTTTGAAAAATGAGGAAATTAATTCTTCCTGACATGTTCTAATTATTCCAGTGTGAACGGCAAATCCGTTTTTCCCAGCCCCTGAAGTGTTATAGGCAAATGGCTGCTGTTCAAAGCTGAGGTGCTAATGCTGACCAGCAGTGCGTTTAATTTGAAACATGAGCAGACACCTTTCAACACACCTTTGTAATATTGGAGTACTTTACAGAAATTAATTCACTACTTATTTGGCAGCTTAGCCTGGGGGTTATGGTTTTTATTCATCAATACTATAGACATGTTAGCACAATGTTTCCTGTTTCCTCTAGTGCTTTTGTGTCTATGTTGCAGAATATGGATTCAAAGTGTGCGATGGGCAGCTATAATATACAGAATAAAAAAAGAGTACTTGGCTACCTGACCACTACCAGTTGTGTGTCGGAGCATGTCTGCAGTTTGGAGAGAGATGCTACAAAGTTTGAAATGTTAACTTAATTACAATCCATTGTTAACAGTCTCAGATGAAATTACAATGGAGAAATTATTTGGATTAACCTGCTGTTAAAGGGTTTTGCTACCCATATATAGAGGCTTCCGTGCAGGGTCTAGGTTGTGAAGAGCAATTGACCCTGGTATTTGTTCCATATTTAAATATATCTGAAAAAAGAATCCGTGCACAGCAATTTTGAAGAACTTAGATAGCTTTGGCATGAATAAACTTTGGCAAAAGTGGAAGAAGGTGAATTAATCAGTTTTAGGCACTGAAACGAATGATTTCTTGGCATTTGTGACTTTCAGAAAATTGCACTTGGAGAGTTTCAATATGTTCATTTTGTGCAGGGTTGGCAAGCAAGCTCCTTCCCAAGCCTCATCTCGGTTGTGTATAGGTAAAGGTATAAAAGGAACTTGTAATATACCAAGAAACAGGATGTAGCGACAGCCAGTGTGCAATTGTCAATAGGTAAAATATCCACCTACAAGGCCCTCATATATTTGTAAGTATGTGCTCAGTGGCTTGAAAAAGTGATACAAATATCATTAGTCAGTTTTTTTAAATTCAAATAAATATTAATTAACTTTTTAATGAAGAAACCTATGTATTTTCCTAACTTAGAGTAAGTCAGTGTATTAGTTACTAGTACCAATGGCTTGGCATGATGAAATACTTAATACTAAAAAGTTACATAGTTCTTTTCATCTGCAGAATACTTCAAAATGATGATCTAAGTGCTCCCTTTCCCTTTTAGTTGTTATTACTTACTAGCCCTACTCGTGTGATACATAAAAGGCACAATCCTTGCACCAAGAAGGTTACATTCTAAGCAAGGTAGAAGCTGACATAAATTCACCATTTGTCCAGGAGAATTTCAAAACAAGGAATTTTTTTACAGGTATTCGTGACTTCACAGGTAAAAGATGATGGAAAATCATGTTTGAAGTGTTTTAATGATCAATTTGAATGAAGACAGGGAGATTTATTAGTATCACAAGAACAACAATGTTCCAAGAACACAAAGAGCAGAAGAAACAAAGCTGAAGAAGGGACAAAGGATGAGACCAGGAAAAAAATCCATAAAGGGAGTTGGTAGAAAGACAGCATGGTGGGAGTGAAAGAAGCAAGCAGGATAGTGGGAAGAACCTAGAACTGAGGGGTAAACTCAGAAATGTGAGTTAGGAACAGAATTGTTCAGAGGCTTTAAGGCAAGGTCCAGAAGCTTCTGAAGCTGATGTTTAAGGCTAGGAGAAACCAGCGAAGGGTTTCAGGTAAGATCATTTGCACTGTAGCATTTTGGCTAGTTCAGAACAGAGTTGGTGGGTGAGGGAAGGAACACAATAGGAGGCAATTGCAATTATCAATTCAGGAAATGATCAAGACATTAGCCCTGGGTTTAGCAGTAAAGATGGAGAGGAAAGGATCGTTTTCAGAGATGTTGCTTAAGAAGTGTTGACAGCCTGGATATGGGGCAAAGTAGTTGTTGAACAAGATGCTACTTGTGAGCTAGTGTAAAGGAGTTACAAGAACTGTAACTGAGATTTGTGAAGGTAGCTGAAACCACACCTTGATAAGATTTAGGAAGACAGGATGATAGTTTTAAGGATTGACACTTGAGTACGTGCTGAGAGACAGAAGTAGCCACTGATGGAGAGAGATGGGGCAGGATGAGAATAAGTGCATAACATAAGAATGTGCATACTGGGTCAGAACAATTGTCCATTTAACCTGCATCCTGTCTACCAACAATAACCAATGGCAAATGTATTAAAGGAAATAAAAAAATAGGGCAATTATCAAATGATCTATCTCCTGTCATCCAGTCTCAGCATCAGAGGTTTAGTGTCATGCATTGCATGGAGTTATGTCCCTGACCATCTTGGCAAATTGCCATTAATGGATCTATCCTCCATGAACTTATCTAATTCTTTTTTGAAACCAGTTATAATTTTGACCTTCACAATATCCCCTGGCAACGAGTTTCACACGTTGATAGTGCATTGTATAAAAAGCATGAAAATGCCAAAGTGGAGTGAGAACCCAGTGACTGACTGGGTTGAAAATTGTCTGTGTATTTTGAGGGAGTGGAAGGACTCGAGGAAGCTGAAAATAAAGAAAAGCATCTTAGACTTTGCCACTGGCAAAAGCTTTTGTTATCTTGGTGGAACAGTTTCAGTAGATAACAAGAGTGAGGCTATATCTACACTATGTGGAAGATCTTCCCGGGTTTGATTTAGTGAATCTGGTGAAGTCCTGCTAAATTGAACTGAGGGAGCACCCCTGTTCACTAAGGGAAACTTCCACTACAGTTTTGTGGAGAGTTTTGTCTGACATACTAATATAAAAGGTAAGAATTTCATGAAAGCAGTGAGTGCATTAGACATTATCATAAAAGTGTTTGTGTATCTCTGTTTGGCTTCCTCTGTCTGATTCAAGCAGGACTCAAGTGCAGAATCTATTTTTAAATTTAAGGATGCAGTGGGAGCTGAGATTTTCGTTTGAGGGGCTAGGTGCTCCAAATGGACCAAGGGAGTATAAGAAGGAAGTTAATTCCCAAAAGGGTAGCAAAACCTGTGAAAAAATGCATATTCTGTCACTAGTAGCATGAGGACTGGAGTCTGAAAAAGCAGAGTGCAGATAAGGCCCAGATCCATCAAGAAAGGAATGAGCATCTGAATGAGGTGTCCTTTTGTGCAGTCAGCACTGAGTCTAGCATGTGGCCTGGCAAGCTATGTTCTGTTGTGTACAAGGAAATGATGAAGGCCAGGAAAAACATGAGGCTGTTGATGACGACTGAGGCAGCACTACCTGGCTTTAGCGACAATGCTCATCAAAGGAGACTCGGTGCCATTACTGTTGCAGCAGCTCAAAGGGAGCGTCACCATGCATGAGGGAAATGAGACTGTCTTCAGGTGCACAGAGAACCTTCTTTCACCCCCACAGGGGTGCTTTCCTTTTCCAGCGAGGTGACAGACTTGCTGGGCTCCTGGGTAAGTTTCTCCCTCCTCTCCCCTTCAGCAGGCCTTCCTTTTCCCTCCCGACAGGTCCGAGAATTCTTAAAATATATTCAGACAGCTTCACAATCTCCTTTTGCCTCCTTGCATTCCTGTACTACAGTCTGGCTTCCCTGTTTCTGAGGTCTGTTTGCGTGTGGCTGCAGCAGGCACAATAGTGGAACCCATGGCTTGTTCTCGGAATGAGGTCTCATGTCTTTGAGTGCTTGTACCTCAGATGCTGTTGTGTGTACTTTTTAAAAAATACCATGACTTTTTTGGGGGAAACATTGTTCTTCATCCTATTTAGTATCTTCTGTCATTCCCCAGGGGGACTGACAAACTTGCCGGGCCCCTTGGCAAGGTGTGGGGTAGGGCAGCTCCTGGAAGGGGTGGAGCTGGGGGCAGTCAGCCCTCAGCAATGCCCAGAGCATGCCGTGCCACGCCCCCCCCCCCCCGCAATGCTGCTCAGAATGCACCATGCAGTGCTCCAGTGGGCTAAAGTTGGAATAAGCTATGCAACTTCAGCTACCTCAATTGTGTAGCTGAAGTTGAAATAGCTTAACTAGGCTTTTGGTGCTTGGCTACACAGCAGGAAGTTGAAGGAAGAATGTTCTTCCCTAAACTTCCCTTACTCCTTGTAAAATGAGGGTTACTACAAGTCAGAGTGAGAAGTGCTTCAGCTCGACATTATTTGGAAATAAAGGCTTGTAGTATAGACATGTATTTTGTTATTTCAGAATAATGTCAGTTATTCTGATATAATGCTGCTGTGTAGATGTACCCTTACAGAGAAAAAGAAAGAGTTTGGTTTACTGCCTTAGCTGAGAACCCTCTGGCTTATAGCTCATGCACTAAGCTCTAGAGGTCCCAGGTTCGATTCTGTCGGTCAGTACTACCCTATCGCTGAACTGCAGGAAGATCATTTCATGGGTCAGCACATCTGGGGCCAATCGGGAACTTTGATTACAAGCTCAATGTTGGTGAAGGGTGTTAAAAAGCTGAGTTATGTGGGAACAGTGCCAATCATGTTTTAGCTTTTGTGATCAGGCTCAGCAAAAATGGAGCAGAAGGGAGCTTGTGGAGCATCCATTGCCAAATTTATGAACTTTTATTTTGGTTTAAGTAAAGCTTTTTAAACAGAGTTTCCATTTTATAACAATAATGGGCTACCTTGGACTGTGCAGCAGTAATCACTAGCAATACAATAATAGATCTGGTCATTTTCATAGCAACTTGTTGGGAATTTAGGCAATGATCTCTGTTTTTGTAAAAAGTTGCCTTAGTAAGGAACCATATGTAGCAACTCTTTCTCTCTCCCCCATATTCTTTCATCTGTAGCTTTTCTGCTATTTGCTTGTCTGATACCAGAATGCCTCTGGTTTGGTATTTAATTTTCTATGTTGCAATGGATGATACACATTAGGGTTTCTATTTAATATGAATATAAGTTTTTAAGACAAATATCAACCATAAACATGTACCACAAATACCAGAAGTAAAGGTTATGTTCCCAGGTTAGTGTGGGCTCTTACTTAAAGTGTATTCTTCTTCTTATCCTCTTACCTAAAGTGTATTCCTCTTCTTACCCAATTTCATATCTGGACCTGTCATACCTCAGATCACCCCGGGTATGTCTACACTACCCTCCTAGTTCGAACTAGGAGGGTAATGTAGGCATACCGCACTTGCAAATGAAGCCTGGGATTTGAATTTCCCGGGCTTCATTTGCATAAGCGGGGAGCCGCCATTTTTAAAACCCCGCTGGTTCGAACCCCGTGCAGCGCGGCTACACGGGGCACAAACTAGGTAGTTCGAACTAGGGTTCCTAGTTCGAACTACCATTACTCCTCATTTCACGAGGAGTAACGGTAGTTCGAACTAGGAAGCCTAGTTCGAACTACCTAGTTCGTGCCCCGAGTAGCTGCGCTGCACGGGGTTCGAACCAGCAGGGTTTTAAAAATGGTGGCTCCCCGCTTATGCAAATGAAGCCCGGGAAATTCAAATCCCGGGCTTCATTTGCAAGTGCGGTATGCCTACATTACCCCGCTAGTTCGAACTAGCGGGGTAGTGTAGACATACCCCCAGGGAATTAGTGGTTGAATTTGGACTGGGGCTCACAAAATCTCTTGGTAGTCAGCCCTTTTCTCCAACAGTGCCACATGACATCTATAAAATATTTTTAAAATACAGTAAAAGTAGATTCCTGTTTCTTCACTTATACATTTATGCTTTTCCCCCACTCCCACCTTTGAGGGATTGAATGACTCAGGGAATCTGCAATGAAATTTGCTTGGGAATTTGCTTGTCATTCCCAAGGTCATGAGTTCAAATATGGCCTGGCTAGGCCAGTAGTAATCTAGATTTCTCAACATTTGATGGCTGATAGATGGTCTTTGTGAAATTAGTTGACGATCTTCGTCCAATTCCTAGCAAACAGGTGTCTGTGTTACAAAATCCATGATTACTGCCACTGATTGGTACCTTTGACAATCTCAACAAAGAGACTCAAAACTGAATGAGGCCTGGTCTATAAGTTGGCTTAAGGTATGCAATTCCAGCTACGCAAAATGTGTATCTGGAATTGGCTTACCTTAAGCAGAGCTGTGGTGGCATTCACACGCAGCAGGAGGCCGATGGCAGCATATACTCCTGTTGGCTTCCCTTATTCCTCACAGAATGAGGAGTACCGGACGCCAATGGGGGCTGCTCTCAGTATTCGATTCATGGGTGTTTACTAAAACTGCTAAATCGAATCCTAGAAGATAGACCTCCTGAGTGTCGATTTTCTCGCAAGTGTAGGCATGCCTTGGGTGCGGTAATGTGAAGAGGCTTTTTAGTGTCTGGTCTGTGGATAAATGGAGGCCTTTCAGTTTCTAAAGCTATCAATATGGCATGAGCAATAAATTCAGTTACAGGCAGAAATACAAAAGACAGTAGGACTACAACATCTATGTGAAAAATGTCCCTTTTGTTCCTTAGAAGAAGGCAGCAATATGGGAAATGGAGGAGGCAAGGTTTGAGTAACTGTCTTTTTGGAGTTGGAAATACTCAGACTTCTATAGCCGGTGAATAAAGGTTTCTTTGTGACATCTATTTTCCTAATGATCTTGAATTCATTGTCGATGTTTTCCTGTGACAAACCTTTTCTGTGTTTATGCTAGAAACATCACTAACTGAATAATCAATACACCTTTTTTCTCCTTGATCTATTCAAGCGTAAGAGTGAGATTATTGAGTGGGAGAAGAAGGGTCACCATGTCAAATATTTTAAGATTGACAATTTCTCTTTATTACATCAACAAAAAAGTCGTGATATTCTCTTTATGATCTATGCTTTTGCTGATAATGTATCAAAATATTAGGTGTGTATTTATTTCTAGAACTTTACTATTGGAGTATCAGAAAATAAATTAGAAATGGCATGCACTAAGTCCTGGAAAGGCCTAATGTGTTATACCTCATTTGTTTCTTTTAATTCTTAAATCTTATTCCTTTTCCTTTCTTCATTGCTGTCTCTCAGGTATGGTCTGTCTTTTCTAATAGATTCGGTTATGTGGGCCCACATAAAATGATTTTCCTTTTCCTCCCCCAAAACTACTATATTCCATGACCACAACTGAGCCCTGCTCAGCCTCTTATTGGCCAAGATGTGGAACATGTTACCTAGTAGAGCACCCTTCATGGAGAACACACTGAGATTGTTCCAGCTTGAGTGGTCCCATTGAATGCAATGGGGAGAGAAGTGGTCTCTCGTGTAATCAAGTCCCCAACAAACTCATCAGGCTATGGCTATATTGCCATTTTTTTTGGAAGAAGATCACGCTTGCATTTGCATGTTTTCTTCCGATTCTTTTTGCAGAAGAGGTTTTTCTGATATTTGGCCCCATGTACACGGGGCCAAATGTCAGAAAAAAACCCTTCTTTCACAAGACCCTGTAAACCTCAATTTACGAGGAATAAAGGGTCTTGAGAAAGAAGGTTTCCCCCCGACATTTGGCTCCATCTACATTGGGCCAAATATTGGAAAAACCTCCTCTGCAAAAAGAATCAGAAGAAGATATGCAAATGTGAGTGCGATTTGCGTATCTTCTTCCCCAAAAAAATGTCAGTGTAGCCGTAGCCAAGAGCCTGGCTTCAAATTTGAAACCAATGATCTAAGCATCCAATGCAGTTAACCTTAAATCTAGATAGGAACTAGACAGCACCCATTTCTAAATACAGGCAGTCCCCGGGTTACATGGATCCGACTTACATCGTATCCCTACTTACAAACGGGGTGAGGCAACCCCGCACTAGCTGCTTCCCCCCAGCAGACCAGGGAGACGTGAAGCTAGCGCCCCCCCCCCAGCAGCCAGGGAGACGCGGAGTGGCTTTTCTCAGCAGACACCTCAGCTTGAGAATAAAGGACTGAGGGAAGTGAGGTGTGGGATAATAAAACTGAGCTCTGGAGAAATGTTTGGCTAGAGTTTTCCCTACAATATGTACCAGTTCCAACTTACATACAAATTCAACTTAAGAACAAACCTACAGTCCCTATCTTGTACGTAACCCGGGGACTGCCTGTATAGGCTAGTATTATTTAACATTTTGAATTTCGATAGTTAATAATAAACAATAATAAAGATCATGACAAAATAGTAAGTTGCCCAACCACATAAAACTGGGAGATAGAGCAGTTCAGTATCCATATACAGTTTATTCTAATAACAGTGGAAACACCGTTAATAAATAAAGGCTAAACCGATCATGTATATAAAGATGTAACAAGATGGACATTTAGGCAAAGTCCATGTGGACTAGTCTTCAAAGTATTTGTTTAACAATAGAAGTTTCTTTATTTAAATTAGCAGAATACTCGGCTCTCCCAAATGAATAACCTGGTCAAGAGCAACGATCTAAAACCACATAAGAGGAAAGTAAATCATTATGATTATTTAGTTAATGCAATTTTTATTACTATGCAGAGTTTCAAGCTTGTGTGACTTTGTCACTGTCCGTATCAATATATGCAAACAAAAAAAGTTTTGAACAATCCAAACTAACAGCATGTTAGCAGCTAATTCGAACATTATTTCAATATCATTCATAAATTACTTTTGAATCCTTTGACTTAAGGAAAAGAAAATCCCACAAATCCTACTTTTGGTCAAAGCATAAGACCATAATTAACTCGGCATGTGCTTCTGAATTAAGAACACAGTGTTCTGAGCTTTCTTAAAAGCTTTTTAAAATGTTGGGGACTACTTTCATAGAGCCTTATTAATAGGGTGAAATCTTAAGATTTGTCATAAATGAAATGATGTTAATTAAATATTGTTATTCCTTTCTGTCAATCAACTAAGTTAAGCTTTATGTGTAATTTAGACCAACCCCGCCCCCCCAAACAAACAAACAAAAACCCAGAATGCCCCCCCCCCCGCCCCAAATACCTCCAGGAAAAAGTGTATAAAACAGCTGCCAGGAAAACAGAGTGGCATGGTAGAAACTGAATTTGTAGAAATGTGTGTAGAGTGCAGGGTTTAGAGTATCAATACCAATACATTTCATTTTCTTTGGGACTAAGGATTGTTTTTTGAATAATTTTGGACTTGTTGGTTACATATCTTTTGTCTCAGCATGAATGTGTTATCTGGAAGGATAGGTGTTTCAGAAGTATGTTCTTCAGCATAAATAATTGGTATGTGGATATGATTTGGCTAAGTGTGTGTTTGTATGTTAATTTCAAATATAGTCATATATGGACTCCTGGAATAGTTATTCTGAAATAGCTTATTTTGAAGTAGCATATCTACACTGCAGGGAAGCTTTAAAATTAGTCCGAGGCTGCCTTCCTTAATGTAGACGACCTATTTCAATTTAGAGCCCCAGGAGGAATAACTTAGAATGGCCCTGGTGAGGGTCTATTTTGAAATAGCAGAAGTGGAGCATCTACACAGCCCTTATTCTGAAATAACTATTTTAGAATATGTGTTATTCTTCTTAGAATGAGGTTTATAGAAGTTGGAATAAGTCGAAATTATTTTGAAATAACGGAATTGCTGTGTAGACGCTCACATAGTTATTTCGGAATAACGGCTGTTGTTCCAAAATAACTTTGCTGTGTAGACATACCTCTAGTTTCATAAGACACAGAAATATTGCAAATCATAAGACCACCTGAATATTATATGCACTGTTCTGATACTGGGAAATGCTCGTTTTAAGTGAAGAGGCACTAAGCAGTCTCATTAGCAGTCTCAAATATTCCAAAATTGAGGTATAGCACCCAAAATTATGAGTCTTTTCTTAAAAATGAGACTTTTAAAAGTAATAAATGTGAGGCCCTTTTATTTGCTTTACCGTGTTAGAAATTTTTCATATTTTCAAGCCTTTTTCTATAATCATGAGAATTCCAAACGTACTCTTTTAAAGAAAGAAAAGTGAATGTAATCTGATGATTCCGGAAAATAAGACTTGGTCCCCCCATACCAAATAACAAGACATTCTATAAAATCTCCAAAGTTGACAACACTTACAACACAACATGTGGCGACTGTAATAGTTCACATAGATATACAAACATTTTGTTGTATTACTTTGCTCATATAGAATACTGGGTATTGCCACAAGGCTATATTGCTGTTTTTAAAAAGTATGGGATATTGAGGAGAACATTTCATAGGGTATGTCTAATCCCTGGTTCTGCCACCACAAACTCAGAGCTTCCCTAGCAGGCATTAGGAATGGAAGGGAGTGTCAGCTACTTAAATTAGGTGAATTAAGATAGTATTGACTATACTCAATTCTTTCTGTAGGTTAGGGCAGGGGTCTCTAAACTTTCAGCTGCTAGGACCACATCATTCCATTTTGCTCTTATGGTGGGCCAGAGTTGGTCGGTTATAGTAGAAAATAAGAATATATACATTTTGTACATAGCACTAAAGGTATAAGAATATTCCTACCATGAAGAGCTTAGAGTTAACATAGACAAGACATCAGAGGGTGAGAGAAAGTTGGTAAGTGTGGGTAGTCAGTCATTTTATCTTAGGAGTGTACATGGTGAGGTAGGTAGGAACTGAAGGAAAAGCAAGAGGGGAGGAAGAGGTGGTGGGAAAGTAGAGAGAAGGGGCAATGGAGAGAGAAGATGCAGCGGGGAATCACATAGTGCCAGGGGAAAGAAGATGAAGAGGAGTCCGTTTTACAGGTTTAGTTTTGAGTTTGCTGCAAGTCCTGGAGTATGCTTTTCTGTTGACATGCTTGTTTTGATTCAGTTCCTTGTGGGAACCTCACATTCTAACAGGGCAGTTCTCTGGGACAGTGAAAACAGTGTTTGATCCAGGAGCAGTATGGCAAGTGGCCCAGTGGTTAAAAGTTATATTAAATGTGCCCATGTGGTTTCAAATGGAAGTTCTGTTAAACTTAGTATCCAAAAAACCCAATATGTCTTGCACAAGCCCCTCTCTGAAGCATGCCAAGTCCAAAACTCTTGAGACCACCCCACTCACCAGAACTGGGTCCTTGGGCATCTGAAGACATGGCCTCCCACAGCTCTCAGTGATCGTGCTTTGCTGTTTCTGGCTGATGGACACTGAGGGAGGTGACAGCCAGCACGTCGCTGTGGCCCGGGCTGCTTCCCACAGCTTCCATAGACCGGGAACAGCAAACCGCAGAGGCTGACTATAATCAAATTCTTGTGGCCCAAAAGCAGATTACCTTGATGGACTGCATACAGTCCCCGGGCCACATGTAATTAAATGCCACTGGACTCAGCAGGACAGTCCAAATTTGTCAATGGGCCAGATGTGGCTTGCAAGCCATAGTTTGAGGACCCCAAGCTTAGAGCATTGGTTCTCATGCACATGGTATTGTGTTCAGACTTCCAAAATTTCAGACAAATGTTTAAATGCCCCCAAAATCAAGTCTCCTGATTTTATTTACAACAATGTCACTACACACTGACATTTCTATTGCTAATGCCATGGGGCAAGGTTTTCAAACTTTTCAAAATCTAAATTTAGCATCTAATTACTTGTTATTGTCCACTGCCCATCCCCTTCCCTTTTATTTGCACATGACACACTGTCCAACCCAAAATTGCCTTAAGTGCTATATCTCCAGAATACGTCATAATCTGGGGTATCAGAAAGCCGCTGAATCCTAAAACAACTTTGTTAAACAATGCAAGATGTTTACAAATTACTAATCAGATGAATTTATTTGGCCAACATCAACTATTAGTTTTGATATTGACTGCTAAGTAACATATTATGCAGTCTCTGAAAAAGTCGGTTATACTCAAATCTTCAAATATTTGCATTAATAGAGGATGTAAACCACAGTGAGTGGCTAAATTGTGGGTGGCTTTTTTTGTGCTCATTTTGATGATATAGCAGTATCATAGGATGACATATTGTAAGGAGTGAAGATAAAAGTTGGTTGCCAAGGTCTAGACAGCATCAGTATGGAAGTAATTCAGCAGTCAGTTTCACTAAAAGTTTGAGATCTGTGCTGTATAGAGGTAGGCATAGAAACTGTGTTAATTGCTAGCTTGTTTTCCATGTGGTTCTGTTTTAATGGAGCACATTTGTTGCAGATGATTGGAAAGTGGGTTGGACAGCGTCTAAACTGGCTATGACTAACTCAAACAGTGATTATACTTTACTTTAATGTTTAATAGTCCTCTCTGTAAACTCCTTTCATTCACAGTTCCCTTGCCATTGAAATGTGGTTCAAGATATCTGAAAACTATTTTTCTTTATTTAAACTTGGCATCAGAGAGGAGTAAGAACACGGATTGTGCAGTCATCTTTTCCCTGATTCAGATTCAAAACCACACCCCAAACTGGTCTCTTTAGATAGTATTCTAGGGTTATCTCCATCATTATAATGGTTTGTTGAGCATATTTAGCTGAGGTAATGGACTCTAAGAAGGGCCACTTAAAGGAACTGAAGTGACCTTAACAAATGCTAAAACTGGCTTTGTTCACACTACAGCACTTCCACTTCTTCATTGGTGTGGAACTGAACACAGTCATTTCAGACTGTCTGGAATATTAATAACCATCTCTTGTTGGCAGATTTTCTGTATCTTTTAACTCAATAAAATTGGACATGCTTAATGCTTAATTTATGTTAAAATGAAATTGCAGATAAATTACCCAGCAATGCTACACAATCTGTCCATTTAGTGTGCAGAACAGTAACCTTTTTCTTTATACTTATGAGACTTGTATATATCAACACATAGTGTGTTTGTCCTAATTCTTTTGGAGTTCAGAAATGTCTGCTTGTCTAACAATGATGTAGTGATTTCTTATAAGAATTTTAATTGGGAATTTTTTTTTGATACAACATGTAGTTCGCATTTAGTGATGGCTACAGTGAATGTCATAGTCTAACGCTTGTGGATAGTTCTTAGCGGAGAGAAAAAAAGACATGGATGAGTGAGGTTTTTTTAAAATACTATTTTTACTGATTTTCTCACATTGTCACTAAAATACTCTCTTTGTTATCTGAATGGGACATTTGCTGACTGGCCTCGCATTCTTTACCTGATTGTGTGAAAAGTCTTGGTTAAATCTGTTAGGCCTTGGAGGCCTAGTAACCTGCTAAGTGCTATAGAGCCTGAAAGACATCATGTCCTTGGACTAACTTGTCCCGTTTGCTTATAGTTGCCTTGATAGATAAATCATGTGAAGGTATATGTTACTGGGGTAAGTATAGTTCGTAATATAATAACAGATATACATTAATGAGTAGTTGCATTTTCTTGCTTTGGGTTATATGAAAATCCACATGAGAGAAAGTTCATTTTGCAGTAGAAACAGAAGAATATAGATGACTACATTTAAAAATAATGTACAGCTTTTTTGTGACTATATTATTAACCTACTGGGCCTAGATTTACTGCTGTTTTGGTTGAAAGGAAGAAAATAGGATTTTTTGGTGATTTCCATAAACTATCAAGCATAGAATAATTCAAAATCATTTGGCAATTAACAAGAGAATGTTTAAATGTTGCAGGTTTGGGGTAATATTAACATAAAATTAGAAGCTACAAAATTTTTTACAAGTTTGCTCTGGAAATTGCTGTGAAGTACACAGGTGTAGTATTTCTGGACTGTTGTATTGCCTCTATCCAGACTGAGAGAGAGCATTTAAATGTGATTGGCATGTTGAAGTTTTGATGGCTGCTTGCTCTCCTCCATAGAAATGACATCTTTAAAAAAAGCTGTGTTTCAGTACTGACTTTTTTATGAGAATAAAAAGAATTCAAAATGTTACTAATTTGTAGACTCTCTTGTGGAAATTGTTGTGTTCAGTTCTTGTTGTCTCAGGGTGACTGTCTTCACTGGTTTTCCAGCATTCATCAAAATAAAAGTTCCAGACTGGGTGTATTCCAGACTATAACTTTAAAAAAATTACAGCTTCTTTTAAAACTCTTTTTTATATTTGTTACACCCCACTCTTCTTGGGCAACTTTAGACATTTTGCTTGGAGGGGTGTTTCTATTTTTTGGGGGGGAGGAAGGAAGATTCCTTTTTGGTAGCATGCTCTAGTTTTTCACTGAGGGAAGCATACAGTAATGTCAGGAGTGTAGAATTTCAGCAGCTGAGCTTTATAACAGAACTGTCAAGAATCTACTGCACAGTTTGCAAAATATTAATAAAATAAATAATTCTGTAAGTCCTGGTCTAAAAAAGATGTATATGTTTTCCCTGAGTGATGTTACACTATTCATGATTTAAAGTTTTGATACATTTTCCATAATCCTGTTACAATGTTTTCTGTAACTTGTCATATCATCCAGGCTGCTGTGTCATATACTATATTAGAGAGGTGGCACTAAAACTCAAAGGGAATGGAAACTTAAGACTCTTCCCCTGTAGCCTGTCCCTTGTTTTTAAATCAGCACCACTTGGTTTGGCTTCAGAGTAGCTGTATGTTCTAATTCACAGCTGGAGGTTTGGTACTGCAGCGGTGGTCCACAGTGAATGAAGGAGGAGAGTATTATAAATTTTAAAAAGTCTCAGGATTAAAAGCAGGCGCTTTTCCACCTTTTCTCTGTCAAAGCACTTGTCTAAATTGTGCACACAGATGACAGAATTTTAAAGGGAAAACAGTTCAGATTTTAAATATCAAATAGATATATATCATTTTGATATTGCCTTGAATGGAAATAGACCGATTTTCTTGATCTTGTTAGTTATATTGCCTAAAATTGTGCCTTTTTGGTCATGATTCTTTTCAAAGAAGTAGCAGAGCTAAGCCTTTTAATTTAATTGTAATAAAATTTTGCCCTAAAGAAGAATAAAAAATTATTTTTTACTAGTTCATATAGAAAAAACATATAACTGTAATAGTATTTTAACTATAGTTTGTATAGATCTCACACATTTAAACTCTATGCAAATGCTTGACACTTCAGGGCAAACAACTAGGAGACTGTAATATGCAGTGTAGTGAATATACACCATAAATTTGATGATAATACCTGCGAGTTCATAGTAATGTATATAAAGAATCTACAGGAAAAAAATAGAGGAGAAAAAGCACATGATAGTATTAAGAATAGCAATGTGCAAAGAGAAATAAAAAAGTTACCTTGTCCTTATATACTACACGGCTATGTTAATACTATTATCATGCTGTATTCCACTCCTATACCGTGATTTTTTTTATGGCGAGTGCAAACATTATGATACTAGAATTCCTTTAGGTTATGCTCTAATATTTTAGTCCCGTTATTTTCCAATATATTTTAGCTGATGAAATAAGAACAGGACTCTTTTAGTGAGCAGTCATAGACTTAACTGCCGAGATTGTTCACGTTGTTCAGCTGGACTGATTGCAACTGTTTAGAGAAACATGGGTGGGAGGCTGTTTTAAAAGAAAATGAAGAAAGCATTTGTGTAGCTGCGTGGCAACACAAATATTTCAATAAGTGAGGGCTGACAATGCATTTCTTTACAGCAAGGAGTGCCAGCTTATACATATTTTTTATTTATTTTTCAATATTAGATGAAGATGCCTAAATTTAACTGTTTAATCCCTGGTATGTATTTAATAATTAAAACCTAATATGAAGTAGATTCATGAAAGGGAGGGTGCTCCACTAGACTCTACTATATGAGAGTGTTTGGAAGAGGTTGCTGGAAGCTTGCAGAGACTCCTTGACCTGACTCACTATACTCTCCTTTTCTTATGCTCCTCTCCAAAGGGGAGACACATTGTCTCCCCATGCCTGACACATTTCTACTATATGTCCATATAACTGAGAAATCTACCTCAATCTTGAACACACTTTCCCTAAGGCCTATAACTGCTTCCGCATGTGCTTTCCCCTATGTGAGAAAGACTTCCACCCATGGCTGTTCCTCTTGGACATACCAAGACTTCAAAATCATATACCCTTGCAGAAGCCTCCTCACATGACCGCTGTCTGCCAGAACCTAGGAGGAAGGCAGCCATAGGTGTTGGAAGTAGGGGTAAAGTATGGGGTTGCCAATCCCCTGACCTTAAGTAGTAATAACTACCCAAATACATGAGTTTTACCTTCATTCTCCCCTCCCCATTATGAATATTGTTTCAGCACCACTGAAGTCAGGATCTGACTGAAGTCTCACCCCCTGATCCCTGTGAAGAGGCAAGGCAAAAAGAGGACCTTGAACCAAAAGGAGAAACTCTAAGTGGTCTCTTTCGAGGGTGAAAGTCTGTCTCATTTAGCCTTATCTTTGGTCTAGGGTTGTCACTTGTCTAAATGCAGGTAATAGAGTCCCCAACATGCCACATCTGCTTTACCTCTTCCCTCCAAAGTCCTGCCCCTTCTCCACCTCTTCTGTCCAGACCTCGCTCACATTGTTTATTCCTCTTTTCCAACCACCAGCAGGCAGAGGATTGTCTCAAGGAGCCTAACTGCAGACAGGAGGTGGCCCCAGCTGAGTAGGGGCTGGCATAGGTTAATGACCTATGCCTTTTCCCCACTCCACAGTAACTAGACGTTTGGTTTGGTGCTATGACCTCTTTTTGAGCAGACCCGCATTCTGCCTCCCATAGAAAGAGAGGCCAAGAAGGTCAGACCGCATAGGCCCAGCTCACATTTTCCTACTGTAGGACATGAGCTTTAAAGAAAAGATTGAAAAAACTGAAATTCTAAAAAAGGTGTCTGTGTGTATGTAAATGCATGATGTAAATCCTGGTGCACAGCATGGCATGGCAAAGAACGTTTTATCAGCAGCTGTTTGGGGTGATCACATTCCTCACAGATGTCAAAGACACAAATGTGTTATGCAGGACATCTCATAGGTATCACCTTTACAACCATTCTGTATTATATATCCCATGCAAGCCACATACTCAGTGAAAAATTAAAACTATTTTAGCAATGTTCTTAAATTGTGTGTGGGACATACTATATAGTCAATCTAGTTGGTTTAGTTACTGCAGTCATGAAAATATTGAAATATGACCTTAAATAACTTTTTTATACCAAAAAGTTACAAATTTGAAGTCCAATATTTCAGTTCCTTCCAGGGTCACAAATCAGACAGTGTTTCCCCTCTGGAAGCTGGAAATATCCTCTTTTCAGTAAGATATAACTTCCATTTCTACCCTTTGTGGGGCTGCAGTATTTAAAATCATGCTTTTGTGGATAAAAGGATTACATTTTGCTAGTTGTAAGCCTTGAGCAGTTGCAGTTTTAGAGGGAAAGTTCAGAATGTGGATGTGTGGTATATGGCTCTTTAGGATCAGTGGTGAAAGTGTATGATTGGGGAACCTATAAGGTCATAAACCTTCCATATGGCAAGGTTCCAGAAAAAGACTTGTCAGATCGGAAGCTATTTGCAGCTGGAGCTTGGTTTCAGACTGAATCTAGGAATGAAGTGAACAGGATGTAACTTGTAAACAAGAATGCACTCAGTGTACTAACTTGATTAATTTGACAATTAAAGTCATTGTAGTAGAATTTAATAGTGTGACTGGCTGGTTGGATATAGAGATGGATAATGTGGGTGTGTGTAGGGTAGATGGTGAAACATTTCTCTTAAAGATTTACTTTTAAAATGGTGGCTGTTTGAAGTTACTTAGGGTTTGGGATTATAATTCCTATCTCTTGCATAGTGCTTTTCTTCAGAAGGACTCAAAGTGCTTTCTAAAAAAGATCACTATCATTATTACCATTTTACAAACGAGAAAACCGAGACATAATGGTGAAGTGACCTGCCCCAGGTCACCCAATAGAGAGACCCAGGGACAGAATTTAGGTCTTCTGAGTCTTTATCTGTGCTTTAGGCAGGTAGCCAGAGTAACTGGCAAAACTGTATCTGTGGTAAGAGAATGAGATAAATCAATTTACCAGGCAATATTGACTATCAAATGGCTCAGCAATTTCACATTGGTATCATCTCCATGTATGTGTGAATAGATAAATATGTCAAAATGTAGTCGCTTTCGTTGTGTAAGTGTTTAGGTTTCAGGTTGGAATGGAACCAAAATGTAAATGCATAACTCTACCTGGGCCAATTTCACACGGTTTCCATCAACAACAATAGATAGCTCAGCAGCCTTGAAAATTTGACCCAATTTCACTCATTCCTTGCTTAGAGAAAGTACAGTTGAAACTGCCTAACGACAGGAATCAATGTGACATTTTCCCATAGTTTGCCCATATTGTCGACACATGATAGTAAAATACCAGTATCTATTGGAATAACGTGCTCACTGGGTGAATACCTGTACCTAAGAATATAACAATAGTTTTGATATTTCAAATAATAGTCATCCATCAACTTAATTTATGGCCCACACAATGAAAATACCATGATGAATTCAGTGATCAACTGTAAAAGTCAATATTATATTTCAAAATAGTCTTCTGTAAAAACTGGGTAATGGTATTTATAAAAGTCAGTGATGATGTAGAAAAACTGAGGGAAATGCTTCTGAGATTTTTCATCTAACATATATCTATTGTTAGCTTAATGATCTCAAAAGAAAATTTGACAGTTCTGAAAATTTGAAGAATACCAGTGCTAAGGGAATTTCAGGAACTTAGGTCAAAAGTGCTTTTTACATTTTATATGAGAAACAGTTACAGAACCAAATAAGTAATTTATAAGTGATTTGAGGGCTAAGTATTTAGTACAGTATGTTACAAACCAGATGTGAATGAACTTTTGAAACAAGACAGAGTAGCTGGCATTGTAAAAGAAGTGGTTACACGGTAGTAATAATATCTATTGGCAAGTATGCTAATCTAGTAAGTGGCTTTTAAGAAAATACGTGAGTGACTTGATCTCTTGGGCTGAGAAAGGGCTACCCAGAAGCAGTCTTGAAAATCTAAAGAGAAGCTCTGGGGAAAATTTTGCTTCTTCTCATTGTCACAGATGTGACCAGCTATGTAGCAAGTGGTACCAGTGTGGTTTGGCTGTGATGTGTTGGGTGAACTGGATGCAAGGAGCAGGGATGCGGGATATACAAGGCTGTTCAGAAATGGTGGGAACCAAGTAGGGCAAAGCAGTAGCAGGGGCTATTGGATCTTGGTGCTTTATTGATGTCCATAGACTAGCACCACTCCTGATGTACAGCTTGGGAAGATGGAGAGGCAGATCTAATTGTTAAATGTGCAACAAAGAGGCTCATGCAATAGTGACTGTGTAGCAGAATTTCATACTGTTAAGTAATTTGTGCCAAAGCAAATAAAATGGATATTCTTATCCATTCTGAAACTATCTGGTTAATGGCCATTTCTGCTGAAGAATTGAACAGCTGGGATGCAAGCAACTGTGGTGTTTTGTTTTGTTTTTTGGAGTACTTACCAGTGCTCACCCAGCTGTGGGCATCTGTTAACAGAAAAGAAGTGGTTTATGGTGGTTTAAATTCAGTTCCTATGCTGTGGTGTTCAGTGATCTCTCCAGTGCTTATCCTTGCAAGAGCTCTACTTTATTCTGTGGCCTTTTCCTTTTGCTTGTGCATTGTAAGAGCTTCCTGGCAGCCTATCCAGACTCTTTTGGGGAAGCTCAGACGTGAAAGGCTCCATCCCTAGTACCACACAAGTTTCCTGTGTGACATTGGGCAAACAATCTAATCTCTTGGTGCCTCAGTTCTCCATCTGTGAAATAAGGGACGATGATGATACTTCCCTACCGTGGGGGGAGAGGCAGCGGGACGAGGATGAATTCAATAATGATTGTGAACCACACACATACAACAGTGGTAGGTATAAGGGCACTTTCCCCCATTCTGAAACCGATGAACAGTGACACAAATTTTGTAGCTGGAGCGCAGCGACTGGGGAGAGGCATCCTGAAAAATTTGTGGACACTGTATTTGAATAAAAGCCTATTTTAAAAGGAGTCTCTTTCTCCCCTTATACTTAAATTTTCATAGTAGAAGTTGCATTGATGACATGATTTGGACCTGAATGTACATTTGGTTTCAGTTAGTATCAATGGAAGAGCAGTTTTATAGATCTTAAAAACTGCAGCTGTATTTTGAGAGCTCCTTGTTCTTAACCTCCTGTTCCCTGATGTAGCGATCTGTAGTGATCTTTTATTATTTTTTTCCAGCATTGTATATCTGTTTCTGTACTCCGGTTTAATCGATTGGTCCAACATGCAATAGTTAGGGCTAGATTGTGACTGGACCTTCTGCAGGTTGGGCAAGGATTCTGTGTTCAAAGGGAAGGTGGGAAAAGGTGAAGCCTGGGGTCCCATTTTCCCTTTGGATTACTCACCAGAGCGCCATAGGCCAGTGTGACTCTGCTCCGTAGTTATTCAGAGCGATACCCTAATAGCACAATTGAGCTGTTAATGTACCAAATCCCATTCAGTGCCTTGTCCTGCCCACTCCCGCATGATTCCTGATTCTACACAACTGCTTAGCTAGTGTTTCCAACATGCCATGTTACTAGCTGCTGCTGTGCCAGCCTGAACAGCCAGATTGCTCTGCTGAAGTCTCAAATTGCTGCTGTTCTGCTATGTACGCTAATGCAGCACAAATGTAATATGCAGATATTCAGTAGAAGCCACAGGACACCAAGTCCTATAGCCATGCAGGAACTGATTGTACTAATGCTCTGTGGATTAAGATTTTACCTGGATAGCCTTCCATCCAGTGGATGTTAAATGGTGCAGATAATTTATTATCTAAGCAGCTCTGATCTTAAAGCACAAACTCACACTATGTGTCGGAGACTGATGCAAATTTTACCTCATTCATTAAAAAGGCAATGGCATGCTCTTTGGCATTATGCAACAAACACACCTTCTGGAGACCAGTTTATCCCAATGTATCTGCATTGTGCTTATAAATACATATACAATGTAATTGCAGACATTACACAGTCTTTTTAAAATGTGCTATATTAGGCCTCAATCATTCACACTCTATGTGCCAAATTCCAAATGGAGCCAAAGAGGGTTTCACAAGGGGAGGGGTTTGAAGGATCCGGATAAGTGTCACTTTTCTCAAGTTCTGTTTTTCACTAGATACACACTGACTGCTACTGTACTCATTTTGTGAATCAAGTTATCAGCTTATTTTCTCTTTTATAGAGGTGGAGTGTTTTTTATTTGTTTTGTTTTTTGTTTTTTGAGGCACATAGTGAAGAGTCAGCCAAGGGATATTTTCAAATATGTTTCTGTGAAAATATGTTTTGCTCTATTAAGCTATGATTCTATTATCAGAAAACCACTTGGTCTGGTAGGAGAATGGCCATGCTAGTATGTTGATGGTAGCACCCCTGATTTTAGATTGATACTGCCATGTTTTCATTATATCCGCAACTACATGATTATTCTGTTTGCTGTCAGATTTCACAAGTAAATATTTGTCTACCAGACTTTACATTAAAGAGAAACATATTTTCCTTTAATGTAGGAATTTCAGGATGTGTCTACACTGTACGGCTTAACTCAAAATAAGCTATGCAAATTCATTCATATCTTATTTTGAAATAGCTTATTTCGAAATAGGGAGCATCTACACAGCACTTATTTCAAAATAGAGCACTCTTCCTCCGACTTCCCTTACTCCTCATACAATGAGGGTTACAAGAATCAGAGTAAGAAGTCCTCCAGCTTGACAGTATTTTGATACTATTTCGAAATAACTGCCTGTTGTGTAGATGCGGACTAAGTTATTTCAGAATAGTTCTAGTTATTTCAAAATAGTGTTGCATTGTAGATGCACCCTCAGGGTGTGTCTAAACTACAGGGTTTTGTCCACAAAAGTGGACTTTTGTCGATAAAACTATACCTGTGTCTACACTACTGCCATGTTCTGTCGACATTAAGTCAACAGAATGTGGCAGTTTTGTCGATGGCGGTAAACCTCATTTTACGAGGAATAACGCCTTTGTCGATAGAGTTCTGTTGACAAAAAATACGTGTGGATGCGGGGAAGAATTTATGTAGAAAATAAAGGCCTCCAGGAAGAAGCCCTGGTGAACACTCCTGCCACAGCTTTCAACTCTATTGTTGCCTGTAGCCATCTTTAAAAGGCACAGGCACCCAGGATTAGCATTCTGGCAGCAAGCCAGCTTCAGCCAGGACCCTGACTGTGCAGCTCTTCCTGGTAGGGCCACTGGGAGCCGTGTCCCAGGGACAAGCCCTCCAAAACTCCCCTGACCCTTCCAGGGACACATCCCCGCAGGCAGGGGCGGATATAGGGCAGGGCGAGCAGGGTGGCCGCTCCAAGCCCTGCGCTTCAAGAAGCCCCGCGCATGCGCCATGTCAAAGGGGGGGGGCCCACAAAATTGTGCTGCCCTGGGCCCTGCAAAATTGTCATCTGCCCCTGCCCGCAGGAAGCCAGGGCACCACACACCGGGCACCCTCCTGGTCTGGGCCTGAGATCAAAGCCCTCTTGGAGGAGGGTCTTCAGGAAGTTCTTCAGGCCCTACAGTCCAGGTGGAGGAATGCTGACATTTACACCAGAATGGCTGATAGCCTTTCAAGGAAAGGCCACCACCCCTGCACCTTGGACCAGGTCAGAGCCAAGATAAAGGAGCTGCAGAAGGGATATGTTAGGACCCGCGAGCACAGCTCCCGCTCTGGGGAAACGGCACATTGTTGTGCCTATTATGAGGACCTGGACTGGATCCGGGGGCAGGGGAACCCCTGCCTCCTGAGAGGGTTGAGGAGTCTGGGTTGGAGACTCATGTGCAGCAGCGGCCTCAACTCCAGGGTGAGACCCCAGCAGAGGACCAGCAGCTCCAAGAGGAAGAGGAGGAGGAAGACAGCACCAGGAGCACAGTGACCCTGACCCAGGAGCCAGATGTCCAGACTCAGGAGGCCTCCCAGACAACTTCAGACACCGGAGAGGGAACATCAGGTGAGTGCTGTGAGGGTCCAACACACACAGGGCAGGGCAGGCGGGAGCAAAGTGGATGGTGCAGTGCTGTGACATGTCATGCTGATCACAGCCTGAGGTGGGGAGGGCACACAAATGGACAACCTCAGGGAGGGTCATCCTACCCCTCCACACGCATGGGTGGTCTGCATCCTGCAGACAGTGATGCCAGGTGCATGCATGGGTTGGGGATGCTGGGATTGCCACACAGCTTCAGGCCTCTCAGCAACCTGTGGGAACCCCAACTGTGGCCTGATACTTGTCTGCGCTGCTTGGCCATGGGGTGTGTGTGGGGTGGGGCAGGATGGTGGCCTGCACAACTTCTGGGTTCCAGGGAGGCCATGGCTGCTGTCCAGGCCACACCATGCCTTACTGAGATGTACATGAGCATCCTCTGACCCTAGGACAGGCACTGACTGGTGAGAAGGAGGGCAGGCCCTCTCAGGGAAAGTGTGAGCATGCATGACTGACGACTTTTCCCTCTTGTCCTCCACAACTGGACCAGCTGACCAGGAGGGGAGAGCCACACCTGCCCCAACACCCAGATGGCTGCAGGGAACCCGTCAGCACTGGCGCATGTATTTCGACCTGGTGCGCCAGCACATCTCGGTCCTGCAAGAGATATAGAATGCAATGAACCTGAGAATGGAGGCAGGGGCAGAGTGGTGCAGGTGCTTGCTTGACGAGTTTGTCCAGCAGCGCACTGAGATTTGCGCTGCTATCCGGGAGGCCATGGCCTTCCCCAGTCCTGTGCCAGGTTCTGCTCCTCCTGCTCTGCCTACCCCCCCCAGCTCCTGCCCCCGCCTTAGCCCCTGCCATCCCGGATCCAGGTACAGCCCCACCTCCTGCCCAGCCCCTTACTGTCTCAGCCCACAAGCGTGGCCGTCTGCGAGAAGGCCTCCACAGCCAAAGTGCCAGGGGATCTTCATCAGGGCAGCACTCTCAGCCCTGAGCCTCCGTCCCCCTTCCAGGTTGACATTCCCCCTTCCCACCTGTGAGAGTCACTGAGGGAAGCACTTTACTTTGTTTACAAACACTTTATTTTTTTGAACAAAAGAGTATTTTTGTTTTTCAAAAAACCAACAGTGAAATAAACTGTACAAATTTTTTCAACAATACCTGTCTCTGTTGTCAGTGTGTGATGAATGTGTACAATGTGTGAATGTGGGGCCAGGAGGGCTTTTGGGGAGGAAGGCACTGGGGGCATGAGGCAATCCCACAATTGGAAGGCCCTGGGGAAAATCATTGGCCTCCTTGGGAGAATTGCTCCCTCGGGGCTTCTCGAATGCACAATCCCAGCTGTTGGGCTTGCCAGATGGTAGCTGTTCGGGGCTGCTCAAAGTGCCTCCCCTCCACAACAGCCCATGTCCCCCACGCAGGCTCTCCTTTCCTCTCCACTAGGTCGTGCAGCACACAGCATGTAGCAACCATATCGGGAATGTTGTGTTCCCCCATGTCCAGCCGAGTGAGCAGGCATCTAAATCTGCCCTTCAGACGGCCAAAGGTGCACTCCACCTGGAAGCGAGCCTGATTCAGGTGGGAGTTAAAGAGTTTCCTGATCGCATCCAGATGTCCTGTGAATGGCTTCATGAGCCAGGG
Source organism: Pelodiscus sinensis (assembly GCF_052426305.1). NCBI lineage: Eukaryota > Metazoa > Chordata > Testudines > Trionychidae > Pelodiscus > Pelodiscus sinensis. The sequence continues at coordinate 111,850,107 of NC_143056.1, read as the reverse complement.
CATAAGAGGGTACGCCGTGTCGGCCACGATGCACGTAGGCATCTGAACATCCCCGACTGCATAGTTCCTCTCTGGAAAGAATGTTGCAGCCTGCAGTACAGGTAGTAGTTCCGGAATATGTGGGCATCATGTGCCTGGACTTACCACTCGACACAAATGTCTATGAATTGTCCTCAGTTGTCAACCAGGGCCTGAAGCACCATTGAAAAGTAGCCCTTTTTGTTAATATACTGTGCTGCTCGATGGGGTGGTGCACAAGTCGGGATGTGAGTCCCGTCGAGTGCTCCACCACAGTTCGGAAAATCCAGCCCCACAAATCCGGTCAAGATCGTATCCAGGTCTCCTGTGAAGCAGCTCTGAGTTGATGGCCATCACCACCTGCAAAAAGGGACAAATACAAACACACATAACAGGACATTAGAGGAGTTGCATGAGCTGATGAGAGGTGCTCCCCCACCCCTCCCCACCCAGATCCCAAGAGCCCCCCCTCAGGCAAACCCCCGTACCCCTCCACACCACTGCAGGGTGAGGCCAGGCAGGCTTCTACCACTCCCCCCCCATCCCCCATTCCCTGTGCCCGGTCCTGACCGTCCCCCTTATCCTTCTGCCCTGCCCCCATGGACTATCCCCTGACTATCTTACCTCCATCAAGATGGCCCCGAGAGTAGACCTCCCCATGACAAACTGATTCCCCACAGAGTGGTAGCTGTCGGGGGTGGCCAGCTTCCACAGAACAATAGCGACGTGCTTCGCCAAGGGGATGGCAGGCCGCAAGTGGGTGTCCTGGTGTTGCAGAGCAGGGGCAAGCCAGGCACAGAGCTCCTGAAAGGTGGACTTCCGCATCCGGAACCTTCAGAGCCACTAGTCGTCATTCCACTGCTCCATAACAAGCTGGTCCCACCAGTCAGAACTGATGTCCAGCCTCCAAACTCACCTCTCTAGGAATAAGTTCAGCGGCAAGGGCAGTACAGCTGCAGCCTGAATGAGGGGTTCAAAGCTGGGCTCTGAATCCATCTCTGCCACAAACGTCATGATGCTCTCATGAAGATGCAGCAGAACTTCCAGCATCACGGTGTGGATTCCTCGCCTGCCCAGGAGCAGCTCAGGCTCCATGGCCAAAAACACAGTGCAAAGCACAAAAACAAACCTGAAAATAAACTGCTGTGGTGTCCGAGGAAGCAGGGCAACCAGAGCAAAAACTGCAACAGCTTTGCTTTCCCTCTAGGAGGTAGGGAAACCAGAAGAAGGAGCAGAGCAACGGCTGTCCAGGAGGATCTCTTTAAGCACACATCTCTGCAAAGAGCATGCAGCAGCACCTGGATTTTAAGGCTGCCCCGTGACCTGCCAGAAGCACTTCCGGGTGCCTTCTTTTGTCGACAGAGTGTCTGGCAGCCTGGATGCTCTTTCTTGACAAAATGGATCGATTTTTTGATCCGCATAATGCAGTCTAGATGCTCTTTTTTGACAGAGGCTTTGTCAACAGAACAGTATCTGTTGACAAAGCCTCTGTCGAAAAAAGCCTGTAGTGACTTAGATGTAGCTAGGTAAATATTCCTTTGGGAATAGATTGTGACACTTCTACCCATAGTGGGATTACAGAGATTATTGACAAGGTAAAGTACTATTCTGAATAGTCAGAACCAGCCCCTTACTTACTAAAATAAATCTAAACCCTTGATTCCCATGGCTTGGGGTTTTAGATTTATTCAGTTTATGGGTCGGACCATAATGAAAGAGTTTGGGGTTCATTTGAACTTCAAAACCTCTGTGTTACCCAGCAATGAATGGTGTAGTGCCCCTTAGGATGTATCTACTCTGCATTTTTAAAACCTACTGTTGCAAATCTCAGAACCCAGGCCAATAGACTCAGGCTTGCTCTATGGCCCAAAAAACAACTGTATAGGCATTCAGGCTTGGGCTGGGCCTTGGACTCTAAAGCCTGGATTGAGGTGCGGGTATTCTGAGCTGGATGCAAGGAGGTCAATTTATGAATGAATCAAGGCTGATATATTTTAACTTTAAAATCTGACACCTTGACAAATTCATAAATTCACAAATGTCTACACAACTGTTTTTAGCGTCATAATGCAAACTCGAGTCAGTAGACCCAGGCTCTGAGACTTTCTTTGGTGGATTTTAAAACATTGTGTAGATATACTGCTACTAATCTGGTTTGCTTGCCAGGGCTGATTGATCCTTGGGGATGGTCAGGCCCCGGTTGTTAAAGGAGATGGAATCCTTCTGCGTGGTGATGCAGAACTGCCTGGAAGATGGGAAATTCATGCAAATGAGCTGACATCCAGCCCTATGCTGCCATAATTAGAGTCTCAGTTTCTCTTTTCTCAGATTTCTGAGTTTTTTTCAGATTCTCAGTTTCACTCACTGTCCCCTTTAGGAGATGTCGTAATGCTGATTCCACTCTGTTTGAAGGAGAGGTTGGCCCAGGATCCTTGTATTGTCTTGGGGATGGGGAATCATTGGGATATTGTTTCCTTTTCCTCTTGATGGTTGTGGAATGTTCTTTGGCCCAGTGGGATCCATCGGGGTTGCCTGGTCGACAGCTTCAATTCAATGTTGTCAGCAAGGGACACCATATGGAGCCATACGGAAGTTACATTGACTGCTGTTCTCTTGGAGAGGACCCTTTCTGCCCACTCCCGGTGAGATGTCAGAGATTTACCATCTTCCATTATATCATTATAACTGATCTACTAGTGGGGGGTGGGGTGGGAAAGCAGAAACAGGTAAGCAGGGAGATATCCAAGAACATAAACAGCTGAAAGGCATTTTCTAGCCTGTGACACAATGTGACCAAGAGATCTACTTTTTGGAGGACGAAGCAGGTACAGACAAAAGTAAATAATCTGCATCCTGCCTTCATAGTTCTCATGCATCTGGGTGGCATCTATAAACAAACTTCTAACATCTTCATCATGAAACCAGAATGGCTCTCACTGGCAAAGACAATAGCTAATAGCTCAGATATAATGGACAGATGGGGTATGTCTAAACAATATGGCTTCATCAATGGAGCCATGTAGATTAGGCTGATCTGCAAAGGGAAATGAAGCCTCGATTTAAATAATCGCGGCTTCATTTAATTTTAAATGGCTGCCACGCTGAGCTGACAAACAGCTAATCAGCTGTTTGTTGGCTCAGCACGCTAGTCTGGACGCTCCCGCGCCGCCCTGAAAGCCCTTTATTGACCTTCCCATTATGCCTCGTAGGATGAGGTTTACCGGGGAGGTCGATAAAGGGCTTTCATGTCGGCAGGGGAGTGTCCAGACTAGCGCGCTGAGCTGACAAATGGCTGATTAGCTGTTTGTTGGCTCAGCGCGGCAGCCATTTAAATTTAAATGAAGCCGCGATTATTTAAATCGCGGCTTCATTTCCCTTTGCCGAACAAACAAATCTACATGGCTCCTTCGGCGGAGCCATGTAGCTTAGACGTACCCATGGAATACACATGCACCTGCTGAAGACTGTCCAAACCTTTGTGACTTACGGATAAATACTAATTCTTCATAACTGGGCTCCACATGACACTGCCGCTTTGAAGTATCCCCTTCTTTTTCCCCCCTTGCTGCCGCGTTCTGATAGAGGCAGCGAAAGGGGTGGGGGGAGCGACTAGTTGACAAGCTTATTGTCTAGTCTTTCACATCCCTAGTTGCTACCGGAGCACCGGAGCAGCCCCTGTCCATAGGGGGCTCCCAGCTCCCCGCTGGCACTCCCCCTAAACAGTGGCTGTTGGACCCGGTGCGAGCTGGACCCCCAGCTGTGGCTTTGCATTTTAAATGAAGTAGGAGCTGGTTGCCTGCCTGCCCAGCTCTTACTACATTTAAACTGCAGAGCTGCTGCAGGGGGCAAGTCCAGGAGGCTTCCTCCCTTATCAACCAATCATGTACTCAATAGAAATTCTATCAACTGCACAATTAGCTTTTTACTCAATTTCTAACATCCCTAGTAAACAGGCCAATTTAATTGTTATAACTCCCTGGTAAGGTTTTCATTCCTTAACAGAGAGAATTTAAACTGACGGGTCTGTAGTTTCCTGGGTTGTCCTTATTCCCCATTTTATAGATGGGCACTAGATTTACCCTTTTCCAGTCTTCTGGAATCTCCCTTGACTTCCATGATTTTTCAAAGATGATCGCTTATAGCTCAGCTACCTCCTCTATCAGCTCCTTCAGTATTCCCCTTCTTGGTGAAAACTGAAACAAAGAAGTCATTAAGTACCTCTGCCATTTCCACAATTTCTGTTATTGTTTTTCCCTTTTCATTGAACAATGGTCCTACTCTGTCCTTGGTCTTCCTCTTGCTTCAAATGTATTTATAGAATGTTTTCCTGTAATCCTATCTATCTCTAGCTAGATTGCGCTTATTTTGTTAACTTTAGGAACAAACAAATAAATATGCATATATACATGTCCAAATAATTGTAATTTATGTATGTGGGATTTTTTGTAGGCTAAATAATAAAAACAATGTTCAGTTCCAGGAAGTCCCCAACTTACAAGTGGGTTGTGTTCCAAAAATTGGTTTTCCCATCGAAAAAGTGTTATAAATGTTAATTATAAATGCTAGCCAAGAAAACCTGATTTAACCCATAATGTAGCTCAGATGCTGTAGATTTGCAGTGAAAAATGGGAGAAATAGATTTTTATTTAACTGTGAATGCTAGTGCTCGAGGAAAGGCAGGTTTAATTAGAGGAGGAAGATGGAGATTCTGAAAGAGATTTGTGGGCATCCCGTGGTGAACCCCTATCTCCCCCTGTGGACTCTGAGCCCACTCCTGAAGCCAGCTCCAACCCCCCGGCTGTGCACCTGCTCCCTCCCTGTGGGCAGCACCCAGGCCCCGCTCACCAGGAGGCGGTAAGCACAGGCTGGAAGACTACAAAGGAGCAGGGGACACCTGTGCAGCCAGTGCCTGGCAAGAAGAGGCCGTTTCCTATTCAAGGTGCAGCTTCTATCCAAACGCTGGCTGTGCAACTGACCCCTGCTGCTCTGGAGTCCTCCAGTCAGCACTTGAGCTACCCCTGTGCCTCTTGCCCGCTCCCTTGCTGAGGCCGCAGGTAAGTTTTTGTTGTAAGTGTGGATGTTCATATGCCAGATGCATGTAACTGGGGGAATGCCTATATCCTTACTGGATCTAAACAGAATAGAAACACAAATAGGATACTTCGCACATGCTTGTCTCTTATCTTTTTTGTCTTTTTTTTAAAATGCTAGCTACTAAGTCTTCTATGGAAAGTGATATTAATAAACATAAAAATACAGGTGGGACCGCTCTGGTCCAGCACCCTCGGAACCTGTCCAGTCCCAAATGAGGGAATTTGCCAGATCAGGGGGTCCTCCCAGGACACTGCCCCTCCCTCTGGTTGGCTCTGCTCTAGCCCTAATGTCATTGGGCTCCAGCCCTGCTGCTACAGGGCTTGGGCTTGGCACGCTGCCACCAGCTGACTGGGGCTCTCTGGTGACGGTGCTCCCTAGCTCACCGGTCTGATGATGGGTCTCCCCTCTGCTGGACTGGCTCACATTCCCGGGTGCTGGGGCTTTCCGGTCTGGCAACATCTGTGATCCTGCCAGACCATGAATGTTGCCGGACTGGAGAGTCCTGGATTTAAGAGGTTCAACCTGTAACAATCTTCATAGCAGACTAGCTTGCTTCTGGCAGGCTTGGGGACAAATTAAGCCCCGAATAGGGAGTTGAGTATGGATATAGCAGGGGCCAGGGATGATGGGATATGGGGCAGAGGTAATGGGGGCATTGCGGGAGGCAATGGGGAACCAGAGGTGATGGGGGGAGGTGAGCCCTCTATCATATCTCCCCTTAATCAGATATTTCCAGGTTGTACAGTTCCAGCTTTTTTACTCTCTCCTCATATGAAAGCTGTTCCAGACCCTTAGTGTTTTTTGTTGACCTTCTCTGTACTAGGGATCTTAAACTGCATTTAATCAGCTAATCGAGTAGTTGATGGAATTTCCATCACTTACTTGATTAGTTGGTAAGGGTGGGAAAACTGCAGAGCTGTAGCGGGGTTAGCTCCCAGCCCCGGGAACTAACCCCACTGCGGCTCTGCCTTATAAATGTATTAAGGGCTCTTAATACATTTAAAAAGCAGAGACACAGCGACTGGGACCGGGTGCGAGCCAGGACAGCTAATTTCCAGTTTGCACCCAGTCCCCCTGCTACACCTCTGTCCCCTTGTCTCCCCACGGAGAGAGTGCTGGGGGTAACTAGCTGTTAAGCTGGTGCCCCCCAGCACTGGTTCCTGCTCCGTCCCCCTCCCCGCTGCTTCTCTCTGAGGGTATGGCTACACTACAGCATTATTTTGAAATATCTATTTTCAAAATAGTTAATTCAAAATAGCTTATTTCAAAATAACGTGTCTACACACAAAATGCATGTCGAAATAGTATTTTTCTATTTTGAAATAGTGTGTCCACACTGAGTTGGACTGGTTGGAACCAGTTCCGGCAGGGCATCAGGTCAGAAGTTACCTTGTGGCCAGAGCGTCCAGCAGGGGACCCTGGGAAGGGCTGGAGGCCCCCTATTTCGAAATATGAGTCTATACAGCACTTATTTCGAAATAGCAATTTCAAAATTTGCACTATTCCTTGTGGAATGAGGTTTACCAATTTCAAAATAAGCCCTCCGCTATTTTGAATTAATTTCAAAATAAGGGAATGGCTGTGTAGACGCTAGGATAGTTATTTCAAAATAACTGCTATTATTTAAAAATAACTTTGCTGTGTAGACATACCCTGATAGAGGCAGCAAAGGGGAGGAATGACTAGTAAATTCACTACTTTACTACCCAATAAGCATATGCTTATCACGTAGTTGATTAGTCGCTTATATCTCTACTCTGTACCTTTTCCATTTCTAAAATGTGTTTTTTGGGATGCAGACGACTAGAACTGCCTCTTGCACTCTGCTCTTTAGCCATAGTGGCATTTTTGGTTCTTTTTCTAGTTTTTGTAAATTTGGGCTGAGCGTACCATTTGATTCTCTTTATGGTGTTTCTGGAATGTTTCCATGCATCTTGTAGCCATTTACCTCTTGTGACTGTTCGTTTTAATTTCTATTTAATTAGCCTCCTCATTTTTGTGACATTCCCCTTGTTGCAGTCAAATAGCATCTGGGTAGCATTCTTTGGTATTCTCCTCCTTCCCTCCATAAGGATGTAACATTTAATTGCATTATGGTCACTGATACCAAGTCGTTCAGCTATGTTCAGCTCTTGGAAGAAATCCTGTGTGCCATTAGGACTAACTCAAGAACTGCCTCTCCTTTGTGGGTCTTAGGACTAGCTGCTCCATGAAGTAATCATTAATGGTGTCTAAATATTTTATTTTGGCCTCCTGTACTAGAGAGACATGTTCCCAATCAATATGGGGATAGTTGTAGTCCCCCATAACAATCCAGTTTTCTCTTTTTTATAGCCTCTCTAATCTATCGGATCATTTCACAATCACCATTACCATCCTGGTAGGAGTATATGCCTAGGCTACGTCTACATTGCACTTTCTTGCGTAAGAACATATGCAAATGAGCTGTGGCAATGAATATCGCCACACCTCATTTGCATACTTAATGAGCTGCTATTTTTGCGCAAGGGGCTTTTGCACATGAAGGAGCTGTCTACACTGCTCTTTCTTGCACTAAAACCCCATCTTGCACAAGAGCCGTTCTGCTGCTTATTTTCAGGCAGAATGGCTCTTGCACAAGAGGGGGTGTTTGCACTAGAAAGAGCAGTATAGATTCCTCCTATACTGCTCCTTCTTGTGCAAAAGCCCCGTATGCAAAAATGGTGGCTCATTTGCATAAGTTCTTGCGCAAGAGAGTGCAATGTAGACATAGCCCTACTTTTTTATTCTTATTATTCAAGTACTGAGTTTCTAGTAGGGATGTTAGATGGTGTGTAATTGACTAGGTAACTGCATCAAATTTTAGTGGTTACACAACTATTTGATAGTTCTTGGAGGCAGGGTTAGCAGCCAGTGCACTCCGGGCCCCACTTCCTGGGATCCCCACCTCTCTATCTGGGCGGGGTGGCAGGCAGGAGCAGTCTGCAAGAGGAGCCGGTTTAAAAACCTGCCGCCATGCAGACCGGCTCCTGCCTGCTGCCCCATGCTGCTGCCTCTGATACAAGGGCGGTAGGCAGCCCCTGTCTGCAAGAAATTCAGACCCAGACCCAGACCCACCCTATGGACAGGGGTTGCTGCAGAGTAGCCTGTTTGCGACAGGCCCAGGCTCGCTGCAGACAGAGGCGTCTCTGTGGGATGCTGGAGCAGCCTCTGACCACAGAGAGCTCAAAGCCCCTGTGAACAGGGGCTGCTTTGTGACAGCCTCTCCTGCTCCTCTCCTGCCCCCCATGCTGCTGCCTTTCAGAGGCAGCAATGTGGGAGAGTGTGGGGAAGGTGGATCCGGTACTCAGCTCCCACCTCCCCTCCTTGCTGCCTCTGATATAGAGCAAGTGGTGGGGAGTGCCCAGGCTTATTGGTTAATTGTGTTGTCGTCTACACGTTGACACCCCTAGTTTCTAGCCATAGGGATTCTGTTTGATTCATGTAAAATTATTACTGACTCTATGCCCTTCTTTCACATATAGTGCCACTTTTCCACCAGCACAATCTACTCTGACATTCCTCTATATTATATACACTGGCATTACTGTGTCCCATTGACTATCACAGTTCCACCAAGTTTTGGTCATGCCCGTTATATCAATATCCTTATTTAATGCCATTAGTTCACCCCCCCCCCCCCTTAGCATTTAAACTTCTGTGTTTGTACTCAAGCACTTATAAAATTTGTCAGTATTTAGTTGTTTGCCTTCATGTGATGTAATGGACTGGGACTCTGTTTTGTTTGACTATTCAGCTCTGTTTTATTTGACTGTTCAGTTCCTATCTATGGTTATCAACTTCCGTCTTCCCCTTTTTACTAGGATACACAGTATCCTCTTGAATAAATCCTTCCCTAAGGGATGTATCTGTCTAAACTGTGTGCTCCACCACACCTGATAGCTTTCCCCTAGCCCATAGTGTAAATAAAATCCTCTGTGACCTTTTACATTTTCCTTACCAGCAATCTGGTTTTGTTTTGGCTGAGGTGGAGCCCATGTTTCTTGCCTAGGCTGCTTCTTTCCCCAAAGGTTCCCCAGTTCCTACTAATCCCAAATCCTTCCTTTAAACACCATCGCATTATCTATGCCTTGAGACTTTGTTGTCCTTCTGGTCCTGCATATGGAACTCTGAGCACTTCAGAGAATGCTGCCACGGAGATCCTGGACATTGATCTCTTCCTCTGCAGCCTAAATTTGGCTTCTCACACCTTTCCTTGTGTTATTGGTACCTTTGTGTTCCATGACCACAGACCTTGGCAGATGTCTAGTCAGATGTCTTGAGAGGTCCACAGACAGTGCACCCCAGCAGTCAAATCCCCATGCAGTTCTCCTAGTGATAAATCCAACTATTGATATTTCTAATAATCAATTCCTCCATCGCCATCACCTGTCTCTTCCTAATAACTAGGGTTCCCCATCTTGCAGGGATGTCCTCAGTGTGAGAGGGTACCATTGCATCCTTTAGAAGGAGAATCCCAGTTATGGGATTGATTCCATTGGCTCCAACTTGATGTTCTCCTTCAAGACTTTCAGGGTATGTCTAGACTACATGGCTCCGTTGACGGAGCCATGTAGATTTGTTTTTTTGGCAAAGGCAAATGAAGCCGCGATTAAATGATCACGGCTTCATTTAAATTTACATGGCTGCTGTGCTGAGCGGACAAACAGCTGATCACCTGTTTGTCCGCTCAGCGCGCTAGTCTGGACGCTCCCCTGCCGACATCAAAGCCCTTTGTCGGCAGCCCTGGTAAACCGCATCCCACGAGGAATAACAGGGCTGCCGACAAAGGGCTTTGATGTCGGCAAGGGAGTGTCCAGACTAGCGCGCTGAGCGGACAAACAGCTAATCAGCTGTTTGTCGGCTCAGCGCAGCAGCCATGTAAATTTAAATGAAGCCGCGATCATTTAAATTGTGGCTTCATTTGCCTTTGCCTACAACCCTAATCTACATGGCTCCATCGATGGAGCCATGTAGTCTAGACACAGCCTCATTCTCCACAACAGCCCAAAGGCTGTCAGACTGGGGAGCAGGAGTGCTCTCGGGTCCCAGAAAGTATTGTCTGTGTACATTTCTGTGTCCCTTAGCTCCTCTAGTTCAGCCACGCTGGTCTCAGTAGCATGTATTTGGTTTCCACAGGCCATGAGCTGCTTGCACAGAATACACTCCTCCCTCCTCTTGCCTAAAAGCTGCATGTAGTGCAATACACTGGATAGCTCTCTCTCTGCTGCTGGACTTTGCCTGCATTATTTTTACTCTTACTGGGCTTCGGTTTTTGTGTGTTTGTTCTTTATGGGCTTTTTTTCCCATGGGTGTTATTGGCCTAAGTTTAGAACATGTTTATTGGGTGTATCTTGGTTTCACGCTCCCTCTTCTAGCATATTTGCAAAACTCTCTCATTTTCTGCTCCTCTGATCAGTTAGAAACTAGCCTTTTAACCCTTTTTCTCCTCAAGTCAGTCCTGCCCCCCTCATCAAGGAATCCTAAAGGGATTAAAGATCAAAGAATGGTAGGCTAGAGCTTCATTAGGAAACCCTCAACTGTACCTAGTAGGTAACTATGCTCAGCACATTATCTCCCCCTTAAATAGACCATACTACAAACTTCAGTCAAGCAGACATGCCACAAGCAAGCAAGCCCAACGACAAATAAACTGACAGCAAACTCATTCCGAGGGTAATTTCCTTTCCCTGGAGAATTCCCTCACAAAACTCCCGTAGTGCTGTGCCTGTTTGCTAGTTCATGAATTCAAGAGAAGTTGTCTCTAGAATATCTTCCTTGTGTGAGGATGAGAATTTCCCATTCCTTGCTTTTCCCCCTGTGCCTGACCCCAGTTTCACTTGGCTTCTGGTTATGTTTCCTGCTTTGCTCTTCCCTTACAATGTCTGGGTAGATACAAACTTCTCTCCATTTTGCATATGAAACACTATTATGTTGTCCGTGGAACTTGTATCTTTCTATGCACAATGTTTCTTTAAGCACATGTGGTGCAGAGTAGTCCTGCGGTTGGATAATTCATAAGATCTAAGTATTAATATTATTATTATTGCTTGAAAGGATCCTTATTATTTTCCACAACAGTACGGTCACCTGGCAGCAGGTCATTAGCATTTTAGGCTTCTTTCCTTCACAACAATGCACAACATGCTAATTAGAGGGTTCTGAAACTAAGCAACCTGTTTTAAAATCAGACATTTTAATTTGCAGCTTTAATGGCTGTGTTATAATAACTGGCTTTGGGGGAAAAAAATCTCATGTTCCAGTAGCAAGGCCCAGTGTAACAGAGGCTGACAAAATTAAAAACCTCATAATGTGACCTTTGCCTGGGATAAAAGGCTGTTTCATAACAATTTCCTTTTGTTCTTTGTTTAAGCCATTACTCCAAGAGGAGCCTCCGATTAATCTAAGTAAATGCATCATTACAGTCCTAATCCATGTCCTTCTGTCAGTGTCTGTTTTAATTAAATAAGAAACACTAGGAGAAAGAAGGCTGGTTGATCAGAGTAAGATTAAAAAAAGCTTTACTGTTTTGTCCATTTGCATAGCTCCAGATGCCATAATATTGCAGCTTAAAGCAGGAAAACTTGTAGTATAGTTTAACACAGTTCTCCCTATTACAGTATTAAAATAACCAGATTCACCAGTGAAATCATTCCAATAATCCAATTAATTATATACAGAACATTCCCAGGCAAATGGTATGACAGCTTTGGTTGAGTAATTTGACACATTATTATGTTTTGGGTAGTATACATAATTGGGTACAAACTGTTTGTATCCAAGTGCAACTGTTTTGTATATTAAATAAAGCACTAAGTTATGAATTTTTGGTGTCAGTTTGTTATTTTCTTTTTTTTAAATGGCCTCTGTCATTTTTTAAAAAGGAATTTGGAGCATAATTCTTTTCAAACAGTGAAGAGCCTGTTTAATAAAAGTTGTAAGATGAATACATCTAGCTAGTTAATATTGCTAAAGCAATACATATGGTAGAAACTCTTCCTCAAGGTAGTGTTTCAAGATCCCTGTGGTGAGGGCTTCCTCCCACAGCCAGGCCATTATCTGATGTAATGAAAAGAGAAAGTGTGCAACACTGAGATTGTTAATTAATTTAGCCTAACAAGATGAAGATAAATGAAGCAAAGCATGGATTGAATGAAGCAAAAGGTCTTATTTACAATTTAATACTTCTTTATATTATGCATTTTTCAATTTACAAAAGAAAAGCTCCTGACTTTAAAGGAAATATGGACTGTGAATCTACATGCAAGACACCTTTCCAGCACATAAACCTTTCTGGCTACTGTTAAAAATGTAGTGTCAGAGTTAACCTTTAACTTACAACTTTTTCCCTTTTAAACCTTGGTGACAGAATGTTGATCACAAAATAGTAAACAAGGATCTGAATCTGCTGCCACTGAAGTCAATTTAAAAATACTCATGGGAGCACTTTGGGGGCTCTAACTTCTGTCTTTTGTCTCAGTTTGCCCTGTTGTATTATCTGAGTTCTAATTCATGTAGAAGACTACTTAAAAAAAAGAGGGTGGGTGAGGCGGGAGACTTGATTCTGATTTTACTGGCACCAACATAACTACTAATTCATGAGCTTCACTGTCATTTTATATGGCAGAAACTAAGAATAATGTATTTGACAAATGTTTTGATAGATTCAAACTAGGGTTTTTGGTTTTATTGTTTTCGCCTCTGAAACTCAGTGGTAATTTTATGCAAGTTATAAGATTTTCAAACTTCATACTTCAGTTTTATCAGTTAAAAACAGAATTAAAAACAAAAAAACAAAAAGACTAAGATTGTTAAACCATTTCCTGCTTCAATTTTTAATTCAAGGAGTGCTCTCTCTTTAAACACAGGGGGAAAACTGTCCATTTCAAATCACATTATTCAGTTGCCTACATTTCTAGATGTATTATTTGAGTTCTCAGTCTCAAAGTTTGGGACATCACTCAGCAGAGGAGCTGAACAAAAACTGAAACAGCTGAAATGTGGTTATTTGCAATAGTTATTAAAAAAAAAAAAACCAAAACCTTGAGCTATATATGATTTCCATGTAGCTTTATTGGTTTAAACCTAACACCAGGAAAACGAATTAATAAAATATCAATAAAATATTTTCTCATTTACAGATCAGTTGGCTCTGTCCAGTATATGACCTTTTGTCATTCTTACTGTCTGCTAAGGAAATGCCTTCCTTCCTCTTATAGCAGCTAGACAAGACAGCGTTATCTAGTGTTACTGTAGGCAGCGGTAGCAGGCCTCTACAAATAGTATTATTATGTTCCCTGTGTTTTTATCTCGGGGGTCACGAACAAATCCATGCGACTGCTTCTAAAGATTTCAATAAATAGGACTTTTTATCCAGACAATTGCCTTTTATATTACTTTTAAACAAAACGACTAGTCCATCAAGAGTTTTAAAAGGAAAACAATTCTACAGAGTGCTGGTATGGCAGCACAGACCAATCATTATGGCCCCATTCTCCAGTCCTTTATTTTTCAAGTCCACAACAATAGGTTGTTGATTCAATGGACAAGACCAGAACAATTAAGTTCTCTGTTTAGCAGCAGTGCAGCATTTTAATGCCCTCCTCTAATAATGGTCTCATTATTGTTATTCTCAGACTGGGCCTCAGGAGGAGGAATATTTGCTGGAGGTACGTCATTATTTTGCAAATTTCGATTAGCTCATCATGTTGTCTGTACTGTGAAAATCGTAGCTAATTAGGGCAGCCAGTTAGACTACCAGCTTTTGAGCTTATGAGTTAAAAGGTAGCACACTTGATAGGCCAATGATGTGAAAAAGGTGGTAAAAAGGAGGATTAGAGCTGTTGCCTTAGTAACTCTAACTTCCATCTGTGCTGGAACAATGGACTTGTGTTTCTCCCCCACCTTGGTGTAAAAATTGGTTTTGTTTTGAGAGGACAGGGCACTTTATATGACAATCTGGAATTCAGCCTAACTGAGTGTAGTTTTAGTTGTTAGGAGAGACAATCGGGGAATAGGAAGGATGAAAGGTCATGGTGAGCTTCAAGGACATGAAAGGTTGTTGTCTCATGTAACAATAGTAGATTGTTTTGTCCTATTATTTCTAGCCAGCCACCAAGTCAGGTGATGGAACAAATACCTCCAGTTGAGTCAGCTGAAACAGGAGAGAAAGATAACATACCTGGTACAGAACAAAAGATAACTATAATTTGTCGTTATTACACAAAGTTATATTTATTTGTATTCATCCTCTGAAAAAAGTTTGTTTACTGACCTACTATTCTAGCGCGTATTGTACTGCACTGCCTCTGTAGGCCATCACATCTCTGGGAAGCACTCCAATGTGTTAGAAAATGTTGTTTAAGCATTCTTCCCATGAAGAGGAACCCCCAGGAGTATCAGTGATGTGATACTTAACAATAAATTTGGTTGTTGTAGCTTTCTCACATTATTGGTGTTCTTAAAAGGTTTTGCTTCTAACACAAACTGAATACAATTTCTAAAAAGAAATGTGCTTCAACACTTGACAGCATTTTATCATAAATTCTACAGCACATATCTTAGAACTTTTATTGCAAATAGTATTAGGTACTGCTGCAGAGAGACCTATAATCCTGTGAAAAAATAAATTTGCTACAGGGATCCTAATAAAGGACTGCTTTTGTGCAGTGGGAGATAAAGTCTCTTTTGTGCTATGCCATAACTTTAGGAGGTTCTGCCCCTTTGTCTGTGGGGAAAACAAAAGTACTCCAGTGCTATTTAATAAAACAGCTACAGCACACTTTTACAGGGAAAGCATTTGTTAGTGAAAAGACTGTAATCTCTTGGATTTTGCCCAGCACTGCCTAAAAACAGTTGCTTTTTAGAAAGAAAAGGAAAGGTAGGAGCACAGCTTTTCATGTTCTTATTTCTCAGCTTTTGCAACATGATGCTTCTGTAATCTGAGCCATTAATTTCTTTCTGCCAACCCACCTCCCCTCCTGCACACACACCCTGACCCTGACCAAAGCATATGCTAAGGGCCATCTCACTTCCCTAAAACAAAGATTAGTGATTTCAGGTTGGGATTTTAAGGTTTTGCCGCCACCTTTTCATACTGGGTCCCATAACCCCTTTAACACAATTGCAGCTGAGTAATTTTCACTCGCTTCATAATAGAGCTTTGAGATCGACAACAGATTTTGTAATTAGCTATTTATTATCTTTGAAAAACAAACTTCCCTGTAATTACTAGGTTTCTCATCTTAAGCTGTTCTGACCTTATTTAAACTCCCCTTTTTAGCTATTCTGAGCCTCTCTTATCTCCTCTCTGCTCCCAACCACTCTTGCTCTTGCTTTCTGACAACACAGATGGACGGCCTTGCACAAACTGATAATTGTGATAATTTCTCAACTAACTATTCAGTAATAAAAAATGTTATTTTCCAAGCATAGCAGGCATGTGTCGCACTCACGTATACGCTGAAGATGAGAGGCCAAGTGGTAAGTTCATGGAAACATGATGTAGTATGAGCCATTGGACTTGTCAGCATTCAATTTGGTGATAGTGTGGTTTATCCAAATACAGTTGTCTTTTCAGACTATGAAATGGAAGGGATTAGAGTGCTTAAAAAATCCAAACTTTAATGTCTTTAATTTATTAAATACCTGCCCTCAGACTTCCAAATCAGCTTCTTATTTTTTGTTGTATAGTAGTTTCACATATGTACCATTGTTTTACTTTGCTATTTTCTCATTAAAATGTAAGTATAGAGACTGTTTAGTGTAACAAGGGAGCAATGCAAAGGGTTAACCAACAGAGAATTACAAATGAACTATCTAGAAAGTTGATTATTAATCCAGCAAGAGAGAAAATATCCTTCCAGTTAGCAAGAATTAGTACTTGAAGAGCTGATAATATTGTTCAGCCTGTCGTCTGGCATGGCAGAGTCAGGTAAGCAAGACATCTTCTCGAAGAGATTAAGACGTTTCCTTTTTGTTTTTCACCACATCTCATTTTAGAGGGAATCTTTGTTGAATCAGTTATGCAGTCAGTATATGACTCTGCAAATCGTTCACACTCCAAAATGAATGAAACCAATTAAAATGGTTCTTTTAACTTTGGTAAGAATTACTATTTCTGTTAGCAGTTGTATTTAATAGTGAAAAGTCTTAGAAATGTACAATTGGATTGTGGTTAAGAACAAGAAGTGATTGCAAAATCTAAACAAGATCTTGTATATCAAAGAATCTTGCATAACTGTCAGCAAAAATATTATATTATTTTTCTTTAGGTGTGAAAGTTCTGGGTTGTTGGAAGTCATGTGTGATTCTGAATATAATGTTTCTGCTTACAGAATGTATGGTTTTATGCAAATTTATGTGTTACAGACAACTCTTTAGCCGTCCTGATGTTTCTTGGCCCCAGTGTTCATGTTGTATTGATCCATGTAAAACATTTTGAATTCATTCATATTAATTTACAAACATTTGTGGGGATTACAGAGTGTGTGCACTGGAATGGAAGGAAGTGAGCATATGGAAAATGTGCCAACAAGTTTATATAAAGTAAAATAAAAGCTTTAGCTTACTTGAAACCTCTGTATAATGCCACTTAAGACTGATTTCTCTGTGTTGAAGTAGAAATTTACAATTTCAAATGTCCTTGTTACCTGGGCTGTATGCTCTTGATATTGCTTGCTAGACATAGGCAATTGAACTTACCTTTTCAACATAATCTGTAATAGGCACACTATTATCTGAGAGGTATATTAATAATGGTCTAGCGGTTCTGAAATACAGGAAAGACCTGTGTATTTAATAATATTGCCGCACGTCATTAAATGGCACACGCTTAAGTGCATATATGGAGTTAACATAATCTTTAAAATATTTTGGTTTTGTTTATAGAACTGCGTTAAATAACTATATTTTGCTAAGTTAGTGTCTGCGTTGGTGGAAAAGAATTTACCGTCACCATCTGTTTGGTGTGTTTCTGTAAAATAGGCTGAAGGTTGTCCCAAAGGGACTATAGAGATAGGCGATTCAAAATGTAGTTAAAAACACAAACTAACCCATATTTGAGAGCTCACACCATCTGAGCACTTATATTATACACGCTAATATTTTATGAGTCACACAAAGGGGAAGGGAAGAGAGGCTCATCATCAGCACCCGGTGGGATGCTCCTTCGTTTCTCTTTCGATTTTGAGAACTGGATTATGATAAGACCCTGGGCAAAGGAGAATTGAAGAGAAGAGCAGAAAGGGCAGTTGGAAAAGTGAAAAAAAGAAGCTGAATTTGTTTGGCGAGATGCATTATTTTTGGCTGTGTGTCTTTGGCCTACCTGGGCCAGGAGACAGTTAACAGAAGATGGTCAGATTTTTTTTTAAAAGGGGGATTCATCTCATTAGAATCAATAAAAATCCTCAGCTCTTGCTGCAGATAATAATAGAAGCTATCAGTCCAACAAATGACTGCAGTCAAAGTACACTGCACAATCAGACTTAGGAAGAGAAACAAATAAAACAATCCCAAGACGTTATCCTAGTGCTCTTTAGGAGTGTTAATAGGCCAGAAAGAGGTCACCCTGCCTCAGTTTGAGCACCATGATCTTATTAAGCTATAAAGAGCAAGTTAAGGACACAGATGAGAACAATTACTGTACATGGATGATATACACATATAGGAATGATATAGAAAGGCTAGAAACATTGAGAAAAACCACAGGGGGAAGGGGTGAAAGAAACTAATTCAGAGGAGATAGAAATGAAGTTTTCCAGAAATTAAAGGAGATAGTGAAGGTCAAATCATATAAGCTCTTTGAACTACTTCTCAGAATGAGGGGCTCATTAAAGACTGCAAAAAGCTAGGAAACAGCAGGTAAAATAAAAGTTTAATTAAAATGACAAGGGAACAAATTTGTGGAATGCTCTAGCTGGGGTAACTGTAGAAGCTGCAGCTATGTTTATAACAACAAAACAAAACTAGGTACATAAGTCTATGGAAGGAATGAAACTGTATTTGTGGAATTTTATAGTGTATTAACTGATTAGATTAAATAAATTCCAAAGTCTGTTTTCAGGCTCTCATTTCTTATTTTTTATACATCCGTATTACTGAAATCTGGGATTATACTCGCTAAATTGGTAGAGTTGGCGAGCTTGAATCAGTAATCTATTTAACACCTATTATAATTTCAGCTTTTTAACTGAAACTTAATTAACCAAACAGTAGCTGTATCATTTAAGAAGCCAGAAATAAAGAGAAATGGGTGAGAATTAACCCCCCCCAAAAAACAAACCACCCCTCCAAACCAGTGTAAATTAACTATAACTTACATAAAAACTGTGTGCTTAAATAAATGGTGTAAAATGGAAACCAAAAACATTATGCAGAGAATCCCAGTTAGTGCCCATTTTAAAGACTGCTCTCAAACTTGTAGAGAATACATAGATAAACACCTGAGAGCATGGCAAGTGACTTGATTACAGTTCCACAGTTGACGTGATCATCCCTTTTATGCCAGTTTAAGCTTTCTAGTTGTCTACAGAACAACTTTGACATAAGTCCAGAGCAAGCTGATAAGAACAATCCCTGGTCTTAGTGGAGCTAACTTGACTGAAATCGAATGAGAAAAGTGGCATGAGGGTTTTTTGTGGAAGATACAATCATTCCATTTTCTGTCTCAGTGACAGTGAATTTGTAGATTCCTGACTGTTTCAGAATGGCTAAGTAGCTTCCTGTCAGAAGATGTATGAGTGGGACAGTAAGTAGGGACAATAGATGTGGAACATGGACATATGTATTGTTTCTCTCTGCGCTCTGTAAATAAATAGGAACAACGTGGCCTGCAGGGAGTATCTACAAAGAGCAAATAAGAAGGTTCTTGAGAATTTGGTTGGATTTGTGGTTTTAGATGGCTGAGGGAAACATTGAGTCTGGTCTTTCAGTTCTTTGGAGCATAGTTTCTCAGTGATTGCTTATGATGGTGTCTGAGAGAGAGAGAATGTTTCAGTTTCCTAAGAACTCAGTGAGGTTGTGTGGGTAGGCTGAAGTATTTTACAAGATTCAGTGTAAGACTGCATAGTTCAAGATTCATATTCTAGTTACAATGGCCAAGGTCAGTTATCCGCACAATGAAGGGAAACTCTTACATACACAAATAGACAAATATTGTGCAGCAGGTACTCAGTGATGCTTTAAGCTCTCGCGTTACCATAAGATCTTGAAGAACTATCTCCACACTTGTGTTTTGTCCCTTTGAACATCAACAGAGGCATCTAAATTACCTTAGAAGAGGTCATGGCTGATACTGACTTAAAGAGTTTCAATGTTGTGTAACAAGAGAAAGATGAATAATACAGTGCAACCCTCTGCAAATATGGTTTGTCACGAGTTTGTACCTCTTCAGGGTTTGTACCTCTTCAGGGTTTGTACCTCTGCAGGGTCCAAAAGTGGAGGGTACAGGCCAGCATATCTCTCTCTCTCTCTCTCTCTCTCTTTCTCTGTCTCTCTCTCAGGAAAAGGGTCATAAGGAACAACTATGATCATTTAATTTCACCAACTGAATAACAGGTCATGGTAATTAAATGAAGTCCAATATCTTGGTGGGCTTTGACTTAAGGGAGAGTCTCTCGGTGTTCAGCATTTCTGAAAATAAAGCCATTTATTCAGTGTCTGATATGGGCTGAAGAGTCTAACTTTAAGGGCCCATTTAAGAAAAAAAACTTGATATGTGTTTCTTTTTTACTGCTGTAAAGGAAAGCTTTTAGGATATTCGGCAGCTAGGACAATCATTTTTACTGTAGTATGTAAAAAGATTTAATTTTAAATTGTTGCAAAGAGATGAAAGGCTAAACAGCTCAGGTGCTGTTACAGGAAACTATTTTCATTAGTATTTTCTCATCAGGACTATTAGGAGGCTGCATGTGTCTTCATTAGACCCAGCATATCCTAATATTTTCATAAAAAGCATGCCATCTGAAACATTGCTGTGTTCCTTGAAGGGATGGAGCAATCAGATATGCTTAATTTTTGACTGTCACTATGCAGTTCTGTGGTATTGAAGTACAATGTTGCATAATATCCACAGAATGGTGGATGTTATCTGAACAGAATGATCGTGCAGTTTATACCATATGGCTGTTGCACTGTACTGTGTTGTCTCTGGAGAAGACTATGTGGTACCTACTAAAATCATTCTTCAAAAGGAACTAGGAATTAGTGTTTGCATAACAATTATATTATTAGGTCCTCTTCAGAACAAAAAATGTTGATCTTGTTCTAATGTTGATCTTGTTAATACCTGCTCTAACCCCATTCATGCAGTCCTATGGATGAGTCTCCTCTACCAAACAGTCATTCTGTGTAGTGGGAGTGCAGTCAGTGTTTGAGGGTGGATCAAGAACTGCCAATGGACCTGTGATAGGGTAGATCCCCCCAGCCACACACTATTAAAGGGAAGGGAAACTTAGGCAGCTGAAGCACATGGGCTGCAATAGCAGTTTTTGAATGGTTGTACTAGTTCTTCATGACCTGGAGACAGGATTTCATTTCTGGCTCCCATTTATGTCTGGACCACAGAAAACATATATGTATATATAGGTATATACACTGCCTACCACTATTGAAGGAAAGTCATCTACTTAAACCTTGTTGAGAAATGCCACAAGCAAGTGAAAGCTGTTGCCTATAACCATTATTTCAAAAGGAGCTTTTCCTCATGATCATGCTTATTTCTAAACATAGAGCTATCTCTCTTAGACAAGTCATGTTCTGCTTTTCTACTCACCTAATATACATGCGTATATACAATAATTTTAAAATGAGAGTGCATCTCAATTTTCATGTGAAAAATCTGGGCTAAATACAAGTTGCTCATGGGTAGCTCGATCTTCATTGAATTAAGCTCTTTGCATTTGTTGCTGTAATTGAAATGGCATCTTGGTGTTCATGCTGAATCTGTCTTGTTTATGACTTTTCAACAGCCCCTATGTTTTTTCTTTGTAAAGTGGTTTTATAGAAAGTTGCTGATTGTTTTTGTTTTTTTCTTCTCCCTTTTCTTATCAGTTATAGTCCATTTAAGGCTATCATCACATTACAGCTACCACAGTTGTGAGGCAGTCTGAAGTAGCTATTGGTGATCCCATGACAGCTGTCTGCTAAGCCTGATTACTAATCTACAATGTTGTTTAATATAAAGGACAAATAAAACATTAAAAGGGGGAGACAGAGTTTCATTTTAAATTCTGCTTAGGAAGGGAGCCACTGTTTTATAGGTAACCAATAATAAGCCTTCTTTGTTTGTAAGGATTCAGATCAAAGTATTTAGTACATTCTTGCATAGATTTCCTATATTAAAATGAGGGCTGAGTCTTGGACTTGATGCAGAAGTCAACAAAATCATTAATAATTATAATAATAATTAATAATACTGTTGTATGAACCATAGTGAACAATAATAACAATTCATGGATTCAGGGAGAATATACCCTTGAGGTTTAATTCTGCTCTCTCTTCCGCTGAAATAAATCCCTGGACTTCACTAGTCATTATTCTGGTTCACACCAGTATATATCTGAGCAGTATGCATCAGTGTAATTGTGAGCAATGTCTGATACTAGTTATTGCTATCTCACAAGCAAGGTGGGAAAGGGAATAAGTCCCTTTTTCATCAGAAAGTGTCAATGACTGTCTGTTGTGGAGATTAGTACAATTTAATGTTAGGCATTTTAGTAAAAAACAAAAAAAAGTTTTAGGGAACTAATTAGTAAAGAATGTGGTGCCAGAAAATGATTTCTTGTGCCTTTTCTTGATCAGTGTCTGCATTATCACACCATTGACCTTTTAAGGATCAACCAAAATACCTTACTTGACAAATGATGACACTTTTTTTAATGTACTGGCCCCTTGGGTGTGTGACTGTTAGAAACAAAGCCACCTACGCATTTCCATAGGCATATGGAATATTATACAGAGGGATATTATACAGTCTAGCAGTTTTGCAAGATTTAATCTGAAATAATTAAAAATAACTTCTCCTTTGTGTAGTTCTACTTCATTACTAGTGGTATCCTCATTTAACTCATGCAAATGAAGACCGAACCATCAGCAACAGAGCAATTGTTTGTTTATTTTTAGATTTAAAAAATGTACCCATATCTCTGTGCATATCAAGAGATAAATTATTAAAACTATACAAAATTCATTGACTAATGTCAGCCAAATCTAGAGAGACTCAACCCCATAGTAAGCAGTTGGTAGAAGTATTAATATTTATTATGAACTTCATTTATATGACTGTCTAAATTTACATGGTGTTTTATGTTGATTATATAGACCTGGAGTAGGGCAGGATTCCTGCTCTGGAGAATTTGTAAGTTAAGGTTCAAAGGGATCCGTGCAGGTATGAAAGCTACCCATGTGAAATAGTCAGCAGGGTCAAGATCTAGGAGATTTAAGGTATAAGTCATCAACACCCTCTCCTCAAAAAGCCGGAGCAGATGCATAGAAGGGCCCTGATGAAGTCAATGGGGGCTTGTCTACACTAGGAAATTATTTCAGAATAAGTTATTTCAAAATAATAACTCCCAAAATAACTATTTAAAAATAGGGCATCCACACTACAAGGCACCATTGAAACAGGGTGGAATTATTTCAAAACAGCATGTCCACACTGATTGGAGCCTACATCGCATTTAAAGCCCTTGGAAGCACTCTGGAAAGGGCAGCAGGAGAGCAGTCACTTCCTGTAGCTGCTTCCCGAAGCTAGCTGAGATGGGTGCTTTCAGGAGCTCCTCTCTATAGCCATGTCTCATACGCCACTTTTCCACTGCCTGCCCCCTTGTGAGACACCAAACTCACATCGTATGCTCTGGTTGCTCTTGCGGATGCCACAGCACTGACTGAATGGAACTGGAACTGCTGCAAAGCAGTGCCATGCTCACCGGCCTCATGCTGCGCCTCATGGTGCAGTTGATCCATGCTGCCCACGTGCTAATTCAGGACCATGATGAGCAGCTTGGACCAGGGGACCTCTTCACCCAGGCACTGGTGCTCCTGATGCACCAAATGATCCTCCATCCTCTGCACATGGTAGAATGCTGCTTTTGGCTTGGGTTGCCAGGTGTCCGGTATTTGTGGCTTCTGTCTGGCAAAAAAACCCAGAAAATACCGGACATTCTTCCCCTGCCGCGTCTTTTTTTTTCCTCAGCCTATTTTTCACCACCATGTTCGGTATTTTTTGTGAAACTATCTGGCAACCCTACTTCTGGCGGAGGGAGACCAGTTCTGTCTGGTGAGATCGCATTGTCCTGCAACGATGGGATGACCAGCAGTGGCTCCAGAACTTCTGCATGAAGAAGTCCACCTTCCTGGAGCTCAGCGAATGGCTTGCCCATGCCTTCAGGTGACAGGACACTTGGATGGGACCCAACATCCCCATGCAGAAGTGCTTCGCCATCGCCCTGTGGAAGTTCGCCAAGCCAGACAGGTACTGCTCCGAGGGGAAACCAGTTCAGTGCAGGGAAATCCAGGATTGGGTACATGCTCATGCAGATGGTAAAGGCCACCAACACCATCCTGATGCAGAGGATCGTCACCTTGGGGAATGTCAACCCCATTGTTGCTGGCTTTGCAGCCATGGGCTTCCCCAACTGCAGGGGCAGCGGGAGCATAGACGGCACCCACATCTTCATTCTGGTCTCTGACCAGTGTGCCTTGGACTACATAAAACAGGAAGGGGTACTTTTTGAAAGTGCTACATGCCCTTGTGGACCACAAGGGATGGTTCATGGACATTTACATCGGGTGATCGGAGAAGGTGCACAACGCCCACATATTTCGGAACTAAAGCCTATTTCAGAGGATGCTCATTGGCACTTTTTTCCTGGACTACACCATCAGGGTTGGGAACATGGACATGCCCATGTATATCCTGGGAGATGCAGCCTATCCCTTGCTCCCCTGGCTGATGAAGCCCTACAAGGGCTGGCTGGACCCCACCAAGGAGCATTTCCGTTCCTGGCTCAGCAGGTGCTGCATGGTGGTCAAGTGTGCTTTGGCAGCTTAAATGGGAGGTTCAGAAGTCTCCTCACCCACCTGGACCTCAGCGATCAAAACATCTCCGATGTGGTGGTGGCCTGCTGTGTGCTCCATAACACACATGAGAAGAAGGGGGAGACTTCCCTGCCAGGGTGGGGGACAGAGTCTTAGCAGCTGGCCAGGGCTTATGAGCAGCTGGACACCATGTTGTTATTGAGGAGCATATGGCCTTGTGCTGGCATGACAGCTGCTCCACATGGCCTTCCTCAGCTCCCAGTCAGCTCAGTGCTTCTCGTGGTTGGTGGCCTGCTCCCAGTGCTCCTCATCGAAGTGCTGGATGAGGGACTGGAGGCTGGTCATCTGGTCCCACAGCAGGTCCTCCCAGGTTTTTTTTCCCACTTGTGACTTCCATGCAGTTGTACACATGGCTGGGAGGTGGTGGGCGTGCCATGCTCAAAGCTGGGCCAGCTGTGAAGAAAAGTGACAAGGGCAGCCATCCCAGTAGACACTGTGCTTAGCCCTAATCTCTGAGCTGACTCCAAAGGTCTCGGTTCAGATGATGGTGATGTGCTTCGAGCAAGGCCCTCTGTTGCCTACACAGAGGGCACTTTCCTGCAGGGGCATGGACATCCCAGTGGAGCCTCACTACCCCCATGTCCTGGGGACAAGCAGGCATGGAAAAGTGCCAGCCAGGCCAGGAGCCTGTGGGAGGGAAGGATGGGGAGACTCAGCTTCCTTCCATGTCCTGCACGCACTGAGTCTTGCACTGGTGGCATCCCGCAGAGAAAGAACTTTTATCCCTATGTGCTGTGGTGGGAGAGGAAGGGCGGTGTTGTTGGGGAGCATGTGTGTGAGCAGCAGAGTCTGCTTTCCAGAGAGAGTGCTACTGGGGTCCCCTCCTTGTCGTCCCACTGGCAGATTCCTATGCAGGGGACTGGTCTCCTCCACATCACTGTGCTTGACTGGGACTGGATGCTGCCGGAGTCCAGGCACGAGCCTGTGCTGTGTGCAGCACTGCTGTGTGTTTTCATGAACCCAGCATCCTTAATGATGGCTTGTTATGGGAAGGTGTCCCACCACGGAGGCCAGAGTAAGGCAGGCCTGTTCAGTAACCTTGTGAGACGGAGCGAGGGGTTCCTGTGTGAGAGCATCGTGGGGCTGAGTGCTCCAGCTTGGCACTCCATGTGCATCCACGTGAACAGGCTGTTGTGTGAGCCCCAGGCCAAGAAGCTCGAGTGAGGAGCACGCAGCCGCTCGCCTCCCACTGCCTGCTCCTGTTTGTGTATAGGGAAAGTCATGGAACTCACTTGAAGTGCCTTCCCAGGGATCATCGAGTCTTGGGAGACATCCTGGGAGAGGGGTTGGACTGGCTCCAAGTTGATGATCGCGTCTTGGCTGGTGGACATGGTGTCCTGGCTAGCCTTCTCCTCCTTCTCCTCGTCCTCCTCCACAACCCTGTCCTCGTGGAGGCTGACGCCGGGCGTGTCTTGGCTGGAGTTGACAATGATGGGGGGGGGAGGGGGAGAGGGAGGGAGAAGGTGACCAGCCATTCTCCCAGGATCACCTCCAGCTGCTCATAGTAGCAGAAGATGTATGGTGCTGCCCAAGAGTGGAAACTTTGCTCTCTGGCCTTGGTGTAGGCCTGCCAGAGTTTCTTAATTTTCATGCAGACCTGGTCCAGGGTCCTGGTGTTCCCTTTGTCTGCAAGGCTGGTGGCCATTCAGCTGTACACATCTGCATTGTTGCTCTTGGTGCAGAGATCCTGATTGTTGGTGTTCTACCCCTAGATCTTGATGAGATCCAGGATCTCCATACCAGTCCAGGCCTGTGCCCTCTTTCGTCCCTGGCCAGGGGCATCAGAGGGTGTGCTGTGGGTGTGCTGGCAGCCAACGTGGGTGCAGAGGTCTGCCATGGCTCCTCTAATGAAGGGTGCTGTGTGGCATAGGGCTGGCAGAGCTGGTGTGGTGCCACAAACCCTTCCCCTTCTGTCTTCAGTTTTAAACTCTGCAAGGGTATGTCTACACTACCCCGCTAGTTCGAACTAGCGGGGTAATGTATGCATACCGAACTTGCTAATGAAGCCCGGGATTTGAATTTCCCGGGCTTCATTAGCATAAAGCCGGCGCCGCCATTTTTAAAAGCTGGCTAGTGCGAACCCCGTGCCGCGCGGCTACACGCGGCACGGGCTAGATAGTTCGAACTACGTAGCCATTCCGAACTATCTGTACTTCTCGTTCCACGTTCCACGAGGAGTACAGATAGTTCGGAATGGCTACATAGTTCGAACTATCTAGCCCGTGCCGCATGTAGCCGCGCGGCACGGGGTTCGCACTAGCCGGCTTTTAAAAATGGCGGCGCGGCTTTATGCTAATGAAGCCCGGGAAATTCAAATCCCGGGCTTCATTAGCAAGTTCGGTATGCATACATTACCCCGCTAGTTCGAACTAGCGGGGTAGTGTAGACATACCCCAAGAGAAGTGGTGTACTGGAGTTGTCCGGGGTGTGGCCAGAGCAGCCATAAGTGCAGCTGTGAGAGGCTTCTGGAGGCCAATTATTTCAAAATGGCAGCAGCTGAGCATCCACACTGATGCTATTTCAAAATAACATTTAGAAGTAAATGTTATTCCTCATGACATGCAGAAGTTGTTATTTTGAAATAACCAGTCTGCTACTTGGAAATAATGGGCTTTGTGGTATGGATGCTCCACTTGTTATCTCAAAATAAGGGGAGTTATTTCAAAATAACTCCTTAGTGTAGACCCTGAGGCTGCATCTAGACTGGCATGATTTTGTGGAAATACTTTTAACGGAAAAGCTTTTCCGTTAAAAGTATTTCTGCAAAAGAGCATCTAGATCGGCAAGGATGCTTTTGCGCAAAAGCATCTATGGCCAGTCTAGACGCGATTTTGCACAAGAAAGCCCCGATCGCCATTTTAGCCATCGGGGCTTTTTTGCGCAAAACAATTCTTCCCTGTCTACACTGGCCCTCTTGTGCAAGTATTCTTGCGCAAGAGGGCTTTTTCCTGAGCAGGAGCGTGAAAGTATTTGCTCAAGAAGCACTGATTTTGTACATTACAAAGTCAGTGCTCTTGTGCAAATTCAAGCGGCCAGTGTAGACAGCTGGCAAGTTTCTGCGCAAAAGCAAATGCTTTTGCGCAAAATCTTGCCAGTCTAGACGCACTCTGAGTGAATTAGAGACAAGATTTCATCTATGAACTTTACACAGACTGATGAACTTTAAGGTCAGAAGGGACTATCATGATTAAGGTTAACAGATTAGGTTTCTGACTGACAATCATGGGAAGGCCATTTTAGACACGAGGGTCCACTATTCCACTGAAGTTGCCAGGGTCACTGGAACAATTTTTATAATGGGAGTGCTCAAGGCCATTGAACCAAACTGTAACTCCTGAATATAAAGGAAATCATTCTAAGACAGAGGGTGGTGCAGCACCCCTACTTCCATTACCTATGGGTGTTGCCCTGCCAGTCCATTCCAGATGTTCAGATCTAAGGACTGATTGGCATTAGATCAGCTAATCACAAGTCTTGTGATGGTGCATGTATATGTACGTACACATTTATAATATGTGCGTTTATGGTGACAGCCTGGTTCGTTTAAAGAAACGTTGGCATATAATGTAATGTATGTAATGCTGCCTGATTATGAATGCCTCAGCTGCCGCTGTGATTTACGGCAGCTGAATTTGTCACACCTGGTTAGCAGTAATTTAGAGTTTTCCCACTGCAGGATTTAGTTTCTTCCTCCAATAGAATGTCTGTCTATCTTTCCGTTTAATAGACGTATATGTGTATATATGTCTATATAGATGTGTGTTTGTGCATGCAAGTATAATTATGCATATATATACATCTACTGTACACGTATTTGTACAGGTTGAATCTCTTGAGGCTGGGACTTTTGGTCCGGCAACATGCCAGACCATGAATATTGCTGGTCCAGAGAACCTCCAGGGCCAGTCCCCCTATGGCTGGGAGTGGAGCAGGTTCTGCTATTGGGGGCAGGGAGTCTGGTGGCAGCAGAGGGTTCCATGGCCTGGTGGTCCACGGGGAGAGGCTCGAGACTGGCAGCAGAGGGGCAACCCTGGTCCAGCAAACTCTCTTGTTCAGGACCAGTCAGATCCCGAGGGTGCTGGACCAGGGAGGTCCGAGCTGAATATGCAAGATTTGAGGGCAATCCGGTTGTATATAATCAAAGAACGTGTCTGTGATATATGACAATACTAATACCTAGCTCTTGTACAGAACTTTTGATGAGTAGATCTCAAAGCACTTTATGAAGAATGTCAATGTCATTATCTCTATTTTAATGACAGAGAAACTGAGGCATGGAGCAGTAAAGTGGTTTGCCCAACGTCACCCTGCAGGGCAGGACTAGAATAGACACAAACTATCCTGAGCCCCAGTTCAGTGCTCTATCCAGTAGGTAACACACAATTTTCAAAGCTGATTTGTTACAGTAGATTAGTATGTTTTTTCAGTCAATAAAATTAGTTTCTAAAAACTGTAGCTAAGCCTTGATTAGAGTACCTTAGACTATATTTGATTGCTTTAGCAATTTTTACTTCCGCTGTAAAATGTAAGAGGTGAAGTCAATCTGAGCAGTGGCCAATTGGCTATCCAAAGGTTGTAATGCCTTTCTTTGTACCTATTGTGGTTCTGATTTTATACAGATAAGAAATTGGACATTGTACATATGAGTTTATTACTTAAATAAATATATTATGGCTTTTAGAGATAAGAGTGATTGTACTGATGTTCTTTGTTAAGTTTATTTTTACCAGGTTTTCAAGGTGAAATGCATAGCAAACCATTCCTTTGGCAACCTTTATAGCAGTAGCATATATGATATGTCCTTAGTAAACTCTCTAGACATTAGGGGCTGATGCCTTTTAAATTGCTTATTGGTCTGTCACAAGCTTAATCTTGTTTGTTTGGGTTTCATTTTCTTATTGGACACCAGAATTTTTAGCCTGCTTTACATTCTGAGGAGGTTTTGTACAGTCATCCAGTGAACGAAGCTACCTAATTTGATTATGAGCTCTAAATTGGAATATTTTTATGTTAACGAGTATTTTCATTGTCTGCATGTCTATGAACGTTTCCTAGGTAAATGAGGAACAACATTTTAGAAGTGGTCCTTGTGATATTAATCCTGCTTGTGTGTCAAATATAAGCAGTCTGTCATCCAGAATAATAAAGTATGTACATATTACAGCTTGAACATGTATAAGGACCTGTTGTTTTACACCATTGAGGTCAATGGTGGTAGCTATGCCATCAGTTTGAATGGGCGCAGGATCAAGCCCAAAGCTATTTCTTTTTGGTCTCTGTTTTTAAAGATCTCTTTTTGCTCAGGAGTTTCAGGGGGTAGCCGAGTTAGTCTCTTAGGGTATGTCTACACTACAAAGTTAGTTCAAACTAACAGACGTTAGTTCGAACTAACTTTCATAGGCGCTACACTAGCGCTCCGTTAGTTCGAATTTAATTCGAACTAACGGAGCGCTTAGTTCGAACTAGGTAATCCTCATTCCACGAGGATTAAGCCTAGTTCGAACTAGCTAGTTCGAATTAAGGGGTGTGTAGCCCCTTAATTTGAACTAGTGGGAGGCTAGCCCTCCCCAGGTTTCCCTGGTGGCCACTCTGGCCAACACCAGGGAAACTCTACTGCCCCCCTCCCGGCCCCGGATCCCTTAAAGGGGCACGGGCTGGCTACGGTGCCCGTGTCAGGTGCAAGCCTGCCAGCACCCAGCCAGCAGACCCTGCACCTGGCACGGATCGAGCCACCCACCCGATGCCCCCAGCCCTCCTCCTCTTCCTGGGACCAGGCTGGCGGCTCCCGGGAGCTTGCCCGGGACCGTAAGAGGCGGGCACCCGCCTGGGCTAGTTCGGAGATTGTGGACCTTGTCCACGATCTCCGCACTAGGCACAGGAAAGTGGCTGGCTTGGGCAGGATAGCTGCCAGCCTGGCCACCCAGGAGCAGGTGTGCAAGAGAATCAAGGGGGTCCACTGAGACCCCCGACCCTGAGCCCTGAGCTTACAATGGCCGTCCTGGGTCAGACCAAAGGTCCATCTAGCCCAGTAGCCTGTCTGCTGACAGCGGCTAACCCTAGGGACCCTGGAGGGGATGGACCGAAGACAGTGACCAAGCCATTTGTCTCGTGCCATCCCTCTCCAGCCTTCCACAAACCTTGGGCAGGGACACCACTCCTACCCCCTGGCTAATACCACTCCATGGACCCAACCTCCATGACTTGATCTCACTTCCCTTTAAACTCTGTTCCAGTTCTAGCCTTCACAGCCTCCTGCAGCAAGAAGTTCCACAGGTTGACTCTTTGGTTTGTGAAGAAGAACTTTCTGTTCCTAGTTTGAAGCCTGCTACCCATTCCTTTCCTTTGGTGTCCTCTAGTCCTTCTTTATGGGAACTAATGAAGAACTTTTCTATATGCACCGTCTCAACCCAACTCCTGCTTTTAGAGACCTCTATCCTGTCCCCCCTCCGTCTCTTTTCTAAGCTGAAAAGTCCCAGTCTCTTTAGCCTCTCTTCATATGGGACCTGTTCCCGACCCCTGATCATTTTAGTTGCCCTCCCCTCTCCCAGCCTCTCTCTTCCCCTCTTCCACTTCCTTTTCCCAGTCTCCCCCAGTTTTGTTCAATAAAGACAGATTCCATTTTGGAAGACATGTTATCTTTATTTTGTACATCAAGAAGAGGGGCTAGGGAAGGGTAAGTGGAAGGAGGTGAGGGAGGAATGGGGCACGAGCCCTCGATGGGGAGGACTGGGCTGGCTCTGCGGGCTTCTGGGGGTGGAAGCTCTCCTGCAGCCCCCCAATTGCCCCCTCTCCCCAGATGGCAGCCTGCGGCAAGTGCAGCTGGGCTGATGGCCGAGTGCTGTGATGTGCCCAGTGTGGGCACTCAGGGCACTCCAAGCCAGGACTGCTTTGCAAGCAGGGCACCCCTGAGAACTGTCTGTCCAGGGTGGGGGTCGGGACCCTTTAAGCACAGCCCTCGGCTAGTCTGAGACAGCATCTCCACGCTCTAAGTCCTCCTCTGATGCCCTACTGGCACTGCTTCCGGCCATATTTAACCCCGGTTCAGGGTCCACTTAATGTGGACGTGCTAGTTCGAATTAGCAAAACGCTAATTCGAACTAGTTTTTAGTTCTAGATGCGTTAGTTCGAATTAGCTTAGTTCGAATGAACTAATTCGAACTAAGTTAGTTCGAATTAGTGCTGTAGTGTAGACATACCCTTACAGAAAAGAACAACAAATGGTCTGGTAGCACTTTATAGACTAACAGAACATGTAGATAGAAGCTCATGATACCATCTACATGTTTTGTTAGTCTATAAAGTGCTACCAGACCATTTGTTGTCTTTTTGCTCAAATATGCTTTTTTATATGTTGTTCTTTGTGTTTTCTTTATAACAGAAACCTATTAAACTATTGTCTACAGACACACAGGGTGTGTCTAGACTACAGGGTTTTGTTGACAAAAGTGGACTTTTGTCGACAAAACTATACTTGCGTCTATACTACTGCCGAGTTTTGTCAACAATGGTAAACCTCATTCTACGAGGAATAATGCCTTTTGTCAACCGAGTTCTGTCGACAGAAAGTGTTATTGCATCTATACTGTCCTTTGTGTCTACACTCTCATGTCGACAAAGCGGCTTGCTGTGTTGACAGAACTTGATGTAGTCTAGACAAAGTGTCTGTTGACAAAAGCCTGTGGTCTTGACGTACCCACAGAGAAATAAATATAAGATTGTCTGTCTGATTTTAACCCCTTGATGTAACAAATTTTACACACTTGTTTTAAAGAAGTGTTGGGTTGAAAATAATTTTTAAATAAATGTCATTATCTGTGATGCTAATAATAATTCATAAGATGAGTGTTGAGAAATGGGATATACTTTGCTTAAATTTATTTAGGATAGAATAATTTGAACTACTCACATATCCTGGCTTCAATGATGAAGATGCCACAACATCAATGGACAATTTATTCCAGTGGTTAACCTCCTTGACAATTAGGAAGTTATTCCTAATGTCCAACCTAAACCTTCCTTGCTGCAAGATAAGCCATTCCTCCTTGTCCTGTCATCAGAGGCCAAAAAGAATAATTTTTCTCCTTCCTTGGAACAACCTTTTAGGTACTTGAAAATGGTTATCATGTCCCTTTTCAGTCTTCTTTTTTCTGGATTAAACAAACGCAATTATTTCAATCTTCCCTTCCAGGTCATGTTTTCCAAAACTCTCAGTCATTTTTGTTGCTCTCCTCTGGACTTTTTCCCTAATTGCCGACATCTTTCCTGAAATGTGGCGTCTAGATTGGACACAATACTCCAGTTTGAGGTCTAATCAGCATGGAGTAAAGTGGAAGAATTACTTCTTGTTTCTTACTTACCGTACTCCGCTAATATGTCCCAGGATGATGTTTGCTTTTTTCCCAACAGTGTTACATTGTTGACTCATATTTAACTTGATCCTCCCCCCCCCGATCCTTTTACACAGTACTCTTTCCTAGATTGTCTTTTCCTATTTTGTATGGGTGCAACTGATTGTTGTTACTGAACTTCATCCTGTTTACCTCAGAACATTTCTCTAGCTGTCCAGATTATTTTGTATTATAGTCCTGTCCTCCAAAGCACTTGCTAATGCCAATGGTAATGCCATTATGCAAATCAGTGATAGTCATTCACCTAAAATAGTGTCTCCAGTTGCCACCAATCCATCTCAAATGATGTATCACACATTTAAAGATACATCAGAGACAGGTGATTCATTCGTCAGTTTGATGTGAAAGTACTTCTATGTTAAGAGAAACTGAAAAGACTGGGACTCTATAGTTTAGAGAAAAGCCATAACAGAGGTTTACAAAATAATGAGTGATCAGATATTTTTGTAATAATATATGAGTAAGTTGACATTAAATGTGATTAAAGATTAAAATTGACGAGGAAAAGGTATGAGAGTTATACTAGTAATAAACACATCTAACATCCAGCATGTTCAATGAGATTTTTTTTAAGAAGGGGGGATATTAAACCCTCACGCTTCATGCCACAAACTAGTCATTAACTGAAAGTGGTTAGGAAAGATGTCGTAGCTGTGCTGATCCCAGGACATGAGACAATGTGGATGAGATAATATCTCTTATTGGACCAATTTCTGCTGCTGAAGAGACAAGCTTCTGGAGCCACACATAACTATTCTTTAGGCTGGAAAAGGTAATCAGTGTGTTAAGTAAGTGTTAGGAAGACATTTAGTGATGGCATCTGTATTAGCTGTTACCACTCAAGAGAGAGATCTTGGAGTCATTGTGGATAGTTCTCTGAAAACACCCACTCAATGTGCAGCAGCAGTCAAAAGAGTGAACAGATTGCTGGGAATCATTAAAAAAGGTATGGATAATAATATAAAATAAAATATCATATTGCCTCAATTGTACACCCACATCTTGAATATTGCATTCAGATCTGCTCTCTCCCATCTCAAAAAAACATATATTGGAATTGGAGAAGGTACAGAGAAGGGCAACAAAATAATTAGGAATATAGCACAGAGATTGAGGTGAGATTGATAAGACTTGGACTTTTCAGCTTGGAAAAGAGACTACTAAGGGAGGATATGATCGAAGTCTATAAAATCATTATTGGTGCAGAGGAAGCAAATAAGGAAGTGTTATGTACTCTGTGTCATAACACAAGAACTAGGGCTCACCAAATGAAATTAATAGGCAACAGTTTTAAAACAAATGAAAGGAAGTATTTCTTCAAACAACAACTTAACTTTTGGAACTTTTTTTCCAGAGGATATTGTGAAGGCCAACACCATAATAGGATTCAGAAAGGAACGGGATAAGTTTGTGGAGGATAGGTCTATCAATGGCTATTAGACAGGATGATCAGGAAGGGAATACCGTGTTCTGAAGTTTCCCTAACCTCTGTTTGCCAGCAGCTTGGAATGAGTGACGGGATGAATTACCTTATGATTGTGTACTTTTCATCTCCTCTAAAGCACCAGATGGTCACTGAAGATGGACCATTGGTCTGGCCCAATATGGTTCTTATGTTTTAACTTATTCATTCAGGGTATGTCTACACAGCAAAGTTATTTAGAAATAACTTTCCTAGCGTCTACATGGCCAAACCACTATTTCAAAATAAATTTGAAATAGCAGAGCGCTTATTTCGAATTTGGTAAACCTCATTCCATGAGGAATAACGCCAAATTCGAAATAGCTATTTTGAAATAAGTGCTGCATAGACACTCATATCAAAATAAGGGGCCTGCAGCCTTTCCAGGGAGCCCTGGTGGCCACTCCAGCCTCAACCAAGAACACTCCTCTCCCTCCCCTTTCCTGGAGCCCTTAAAGGTGTTGGCTCTGGCCACAGTGCCTGTGCCCGCTCCAAGCCTGTCTGCCAAGAGCCAGCAGTCACTGCCCCTGACCCAGTGGCCCCAAAACATAAGCCAGCAAGCCACTGGCAGCCAGCCCTCCACCGCTCCCCAGGATTAGTCTGCCAGCTCCCAGGAGCCTGCCAGGGCCCAGAGAAGGTGGGCGCCTTCCTGGTCCAGGGTGGAGATCATGGACCTTGTTCAGATTTGGGGGGGATGGCCCCAACATCCATGATCTCTGCATTAGATGGAGGAATGCAGCCGTCTATA
Organism: Pelodiscus sinensis; assembly: GCF_052426305.1. NCBI lineage: Eukaryota > Metazoa > Chordata > Testudines > Trionychidae > Pelodiscus > Pelodiscus sinensis. The sequence goes on along the minus strand of NC_143056.1, from coordinate 111,815,261 downwards.
GCAGGATAGCTGCCAGCCTGGGGCCAAAGGCCACATGTGAACCCATGAGCAGGTTTGCATGAAAATCAAGGTGGTCTGGCGAGACCCCCAACCCTGAGCCCTGAGCTTCCCCTCCCACTTCTTCCCCTTGCTTCCCCCTTCCAGCTCCCTCCTCCCAGGTTTCCCTGTTCCCTTTCCCACCCTCTCTTCTCCCCTCTCCCACCTCCTTTCCCCAGTCTCACCAGAGTTTCATCCCCCCGCCCAGTTTTGTTAAATAAAGAGAGTTTGTGTTCATGAAAATACATGTATTTTATTTGATATCAGGAAGGGAGTTGGCGGGGGGGGGGTGTTAAGGACATGAGTGAGGAATGAGGCATAAGTCCCCAGTGGGGCAGACCAGGGAGGCTCTTAGTGCGCCTCAGGGTGGAAGCTCTCCCGCAGGGACTCCTGGATACTGACAGCCCCCTGATGGACCTCCCAGATGGCAGCCTGCAGAATGTGCAGCCAGGCTCGCAGCAACGTGTCCATGAGAAACACCAGAGTGCCCAGGGGCAGCTCTGTCTCCATATTGCAGAGTGCTGTGGTGTCCCGAGTGAGGGCAACCAGAGAACGCAGAGACAAAATGCTTTGCTGTCCCTCATCAAGGTAGGCAAGCAAGCAGGGAAAGATGAGAATGGCTGTCCGGAGGGGTCCCTTTAAGCACAGGCCTCAGATAGCCTCAGGCAGCAGCCACAAAGAGTAAGTCCTGACCTGATGCCCTGCTGGACCTGGTTTGGGCTGGCCTTAAATGCGATTCAGCATCCACTCAGTGTGGACACGCTATTTCGAAACAGCAAAATGCTATTTTGCAATGCATTTTATGTGTAGATGTGTTATTTCAAAATAACTTATTTTGTAATAAGATATTTTGAAATAACACTATAGTGTAGACATACCTTCAGTTACTGTCCACTAAGAAGTTTGTATTTTCTTCTTCAGAAACCTGTGGCGCTGCCCCGCCGCTAGAAACAGGTTACTGAACTAGATACTGGCCTACTCCAATGAAGCAATTGCCTGTAAAAAAGAACACATTTTAAAAACAGTATTCACTTTTCACTATTTCTGCTGTTCATTTTCTTTCTCTTTATCTTAACTTAGAAGTTTTCGAATTGCTATTAGTAGTTTCCAATCTATTTCAATATGTTTCTCCCATAATAGCACAGCAGTGTAATAAGTAGCTTGCAACCAATGCAGGGGAATGTTGAAAAACAAATAACCAACAGTTTTCACTGAAAGGCAGAAGAAAACTGATAACTCTTCTCTTAAGAGTAACATTAGATTTTGTGTGAATACCGTTAGTCGTTATGACCTTCACTTGTCTCCTAAAGTTCTTCCACAAGTACTCACATGAGTATTCCCAGTGGCTATTCCTATGTGTATATGCTTAGAAATTTGGGCAACAATTACATTATTTAGCTTTTAATTTGTTATAGCACCTATATGTTGTGTAGACTACTCAACACTGTCCCTTTATCGTGAAAAATGTCAGCCTCCCATGCCTGCTAGTTAGGCTGAACATTTTGGACTGTCCAAGTATTCATATTTATTTTATGCTGTCTTGTATATTCAGAGACTAAGACTTAAACAAGGAAATAAATTGATATTGCATTTTTGAGCAGATGGAGTAGAAGGAGCAGATATAGAGTTTTAAGTACTCTTTCATCATCTTTTTTTATCTCTGTATTCATCTTTCATTCTTTGACTCTCTTTATCCCCTTCTTACCACTGTAAACAAGCAATAAAACAGATGTGGCTCATTTTTGGAACTGCAGGTATTTGTAATGCTACATTTTAAAATGTGAAGTCATGTGTTGCCAGGAACAAACAGAGTACTCAGTAACATTACTATTGTTACTTATTTTGTTCATAAGATAATATATGGTTCTCTGCAAATTGTTTAAGAAAGCATTAGGCACTCTTCAGAGAGTTTTCTTTGCCTTTAAGTGGGTTTGTTATTGGCAAAAAGAAGTGGTCTGTCATAAAGACTGAAGTCTTATTTACTCACAGAACAGGTAAGGCACATGTTGCAGCAGATCTAGCTTTCCCACACTTACCAACAATCTGCTTCAACTCTGCTCTGGAGGAGGGGACAGGTCAGTCTTCTGTTGATAAAGTCTTGAGTTTCGTTAAAAGTTTGATCGTTGTCATGTGGAACTGTTTTGGATCATCTCACTTTGTATAAGCTGCTGAACTGCCATGCAATGAGTGTTGGAGGGGTAGCCGTGTTAGTCTGTAACTGAAAAAAAAAATTAAAAAACAACTAATGGTCCTGCAGCACCTTAGAGACTAACAAAAAATATAGATGGTATCATGAACTTTGTGGGCACAACCCACTTATTCAAATGAATGGAGTTAAAGGGTCCAGGGTACAAATAAATCACAGAGAAAGAGAGAGGCTGGGGAGGGAAAGAGAAGGAAAAAATGGGGGGGGGGGGAAATAGTGTCAATTAGAGTGTCCATGCTAAATGAGGCTAGTAGATTGGGCTCTAAGTACCCAGTGCTTAGCTTTTTATGTATTTTATGCCATGCTGTGGTGATAACTTGTGCTCAGTACTATCCTGGGGACATTTTGAACCAGTAATGTAGAGTTCCCTGATATGCCTATTCCTAGTCACTTTTCCAAATAAAACTTTATCCTTAATAATTTAGACAGGAAACCTGCTAGAGGATTATGGACCTGCTGTTGATATTGCTCTATATATTGACATACATTCATAGTGTCAACTGGTCATTTTTGTCTTTTTGAATTGTAGTACCTGTTAGTGGTATATTTATGCACTCTAAGGGAACATCTACACTAGCCCCCTACATCGATCTAGGGAGGCTAATGAGGGCGACCGGAATTGCAAATCAAGCCCGGGATTTATCGAAATAGGTGGTATTCCTAGTGAAATGAGGTTTACCACCTAATTCGATTTAGGGGCTTTATTCTGGAATCCCGTTTCACTGATGCGTGTAGACACGGGCAGTTACTTTGGGCTTTCTAAAATGGCAACTGGCCAGGAACATGCAAATCAAGCGTGGGATATTTAAATGCCGGGCTTGATTTGCAATTCCGGTCGCCCTCATTAGCCACCCTAGATTGATCTAGGGGGCTAGTGTAGACGTACCCTAAGATCCAGATGATCCTATATTCTAATCCATGAGGGAGTGGTTCCTTACATTTTGAGGACTCTTGCTGAAGTCAGTGCACTCCACATAGGCACTAAGGTCAACTCATATAGATCAGATTGCAGGCTTAGACATATGGTTTCCAGAGTTTAGAAATACTCTTGGACAAATACTTTTTTACATTAGTTTATCAGATAATAGTTTCTTTTATGGTACCAATTCTTTCTTTACTCTCTGATAACAAGTACAATATAATTATTCGACCTTTGTTATTCCATTGCTATTGTCTATAGGTTGGAGCACATTCCATGAACTATGAAATGTATATCTACTAGTGAATTCCTTCAAGAAAAGGAAGCAAAGTAAAACTGCAATAAGGAAAAAAAAAAGGCACAGCGAGGAAAAACCCCTATAGAATTAATGTTAAATCGGGGAGTGATCTAGAGATAGAAGAGGAATCTCTTTTTTGCTTTTCAAATATTTGCCTGGCCTTCAGAAAGTATTTGCCTTTTCTGTTTACATTGGATTTATTTTTTAGGCCTACATGCAGTCAGAAAATCATACAGTAAGGAATAATGGGCAATAGAGAGAAAATACACTCAGCTTTCACAGTTAATTTATATTTTCTATTTTCATTTTTTTTAAATAGTCTTGTCTACTTTTATTTAAATAGAAATTGTTCAGTCTTGCAAAGGGTTATAAATGTTACAGCCTCAGATGAAGTAGAGGACAAGAAGATTATTTGTAGGTTGGCAGATTTTAAACAAGAATTGATAAACGTTCTTTCCCACTGTGATATTTGAGGCTATATGTTATTCCTGTTTGGGAAAGAACAATGTAAGTGCTACAGAAGTCAGCATGTTGCCACTCATAGAATTGCCTTCTGATGTACCTGAAGCTTGTGTCTGAAAATCCATGCAAATATGGTAAACTTAGTGGGGAAGAACACCTGGATGGAAGCATATGCGCGCCTCATGGCACCGTTAGTTGTCTCCTGCTTTGTGGCCTTATGACTTCCATATTACCATATGATCTCTGCTGGTATTTTCATGGAACCATTTCCTTAGGAATGTTGTTGTCCATTGACTGGTATTCCATCCCAGAAGTAACTTCCAAGTGGGTTTCCAACCTGATATATGCCAAGGCCGAAAGGAAACAAATATCTGTGGCAAACAGTTGCTTCTCAGTGTTATCTCCCCTACTACCAAGATTTGGCTCCTTTGTGTGTCATACTTTGATTCCACCCGTATGCTAGCTTTTTGTTGTAATGAATGAATGTGTCATTTGTTGTGTTCTTTGTAGAATTTTATGTCACGAGAAGGAAGTATGTCCCAAACCTGCTTTCTGTTATGATGTGTATCTTTAGACAACTCTTATGAAGAGATAGTCAACAAAATGGTTTGAGAGATTTAGGTATCTTGACGAAAGTTCTTAAAAAAAAGATTCTCACTATATGTAACATATAAAGCTCTTCATATGTTGCTGTCTGTAAAGTTACAATCAGTTAATAGTCAGCTCCCCACTGTGTGCTTTGTAGGATGCTTAATGTGTGTTACATGATTTATTTGCTGGATTTTTGTAGAATGTCAGGTGATTGCTTTTTGAAACCACAGCATGAATCCTTTCAATTTGAATAAGTTTGTAACATTTTATTATATTTAACTGTAAAGTTGTTTGAAATTTTTAGAATCTTAAAACCACAGAATTCCCTCTTCAAAACTTTCCCTAAAATTAAAGCAGTTCTTAAGCAGGTAACTATTTATCAATAATTAAGACTATTAAAATAGTTGTAATAGCACCTAATTAATAGTTTCATAATGAATCTGGCATGTCTAAATCCTTAGCACCTACTCTCCCTTGCAAGGTGAAGAGAGGGAACCAAAAAGAGGAGCACTTTGGCTCAAGGCTTCCTGCTAGCCCAGAAGGTCAATCAGCAAAATTCTAGGTTTTCCTACTTCTGGGCTGATGAACTAATATCCCTGCCAGGTCCTACTACTAATTATTAAAGCCTCTTCCTGTTTAGCTAAACCAGTGGTTGGTAGGTAATTAGTGGGCTGCATGAATGACCCTCCTTTAACTTAGCTGGCTGCAAGATTGTTGTAACCAAGATGTTCTCCCTGGATAGGTAGTTTTGCTAACTGCACTTGTATACATAGAATTTGTGCTGATTAAACCGAAGAACTGCTTTAATTGGGTGTAGAGGGAGTGCATATCTCATTGTCAATGTTGTGTGCAACCAGCACACACTTCGTTTCTTGTGCCCTTGCTTTACGTGTGTGTCACTTCAGTAATACCAGTAGGAAAAAAACCACGAGGACAAAAACCAGTGAAATCTGGCAACCCTGTACATGGGCAGCAGTAAACAAAATGTTTCACGGGTCACACACAGAAGCTTGAATAGCCATGTGTGGCCTGTAAGAGGGGAGCAGAGGGATGGGGAGGGGGGAAGGTGGTGGGGAGAAAGGGAGGCTGGCTGAGGCTTCCACTTAGCTGGCCTATGGGCCATATTTTGCCCACCTTTTTCCTAGAGAAACTACGAGCTATGCAGGCTGTGCCAGCTAGTTGATTTAGGTTGTAAAGAAACTAAAAGTAGTTTTGAGAATTGGAACTTGTATAAATTGAATATTTAAGAAGCAGAGATTCTGGATGTATCTGCACTTAATAGAGGCACTGGTGCCATTCTTTATATAGTATTTCTTTCTCTCTCCCTTGTGTATATTCTGAATATGTAATGTCATATGTTTCTTGAGTGAAGTATGTTTTTATTATTCCTGGATTTCAGAATTAAACCTGTGAATGCAAGGAAATTTCAATGAATCAATGCATTAAAAGTTGCATACTACACAGATTCAGAAGGCACCCTTGTGAATTGCAAAGTCTATCAACTGCTAGAATGGTAGGGAAAGCTACTTTGGAGGCTAAAGAAACTACAGGGCAGAGCTGCCTGGGTTGTAAAGAACTAGCTGAGCAAACTCCATGTGGAGTTCGTTAGAGCAGAGCTGAGTAAAAAGGTATTTTCAGGATAAGTTAAACCTCTGAAAGAAGGGGTAAGAAGGCAGGCATCCAGGAGTTTTGAGGAAGGGAGTTTTTCCAACTTGTTCAGGCCATATATATGGGTCTTTGATCCAGATTTCATAAGCAATAAAAAGACTCACATTGTGAATTTCATGCTATGATTCCATGTCTGGGGCTATGTCTAGACTGCAGGCATCTTTCTTTCCATGGGTGCGTCTACACAGCACTCGAAATGAGATACGCACATTTGAGCTACGCAAATTGCATATCTTCTCTCGAATCTATTTTGAAATAGACTATTTTGAAATTTGGTGCATCTACACCAGGGCTACTCAACACATGGCCTGTGGTCCACATGCAGCCCATGGCCCGTTTGTTTGCAGCCTGTGGTGCGGACTGGTTTATGCTGGGCTCAACACATGGCCCGCGGGTGGGAACCAAAACCAAAAAGTAGTCAGTATAATGGTCTTCTGTTCATATGCATTTCAGTAGTTAAATTCCTAGACTGTCATTGCTCATTAAAAGTGCTGTCATATGGATGGAAATCTGGTAACTATTGCATTTTAATAATATCAGCAGAACTGACTTAAATGGGGCCTGAGTGTTATGTAGTCTTGCCTTAATCTTTGTATTCATGCCTGTTAGTGTGAAAGAAGCTATTTTCATATATTTATTTGCATATATATGCAACCACACTTAAGTTGTGGCCCTTGGCATTTGCTGTGAGTATCATTGTGGCCCCTGGGGCTTCCAAAGTTGAGTAGCCCTGGTCTACCCAGTGCCAAATTTTGAAATAACACGCTATTTCGAGCCATCCCTTATCCCTCGTGCAATGAGATTTACTGGGATGGCGAAATAGAGCACCTGTTATTTAAAAATACTGGGAGGCTAGTGTAGACATGGGGTAGCTATTTAATAGCCATACAATGTAGACGTACCCCATCATGTACAACTTTCTATGACTTTGGGCTGAAATGTACCAGGCTTACTCTCTGACAGAATCGTCTCTATTTGATATTATTTTATTTGGGAATGTTTGAGCATTGTAGGTGATATCCTCTGCTGAATATGATTCTGTAGGTTTCTTGCATGTGTAATGAAATGCTGATTGTTTTCTCTCATGTTTTTGCTTGTTGCGTATGCCTCTGGCTACACCACCCTTTGTTGTACACACATCTGTTCTCATGGGCAAGATGGGTCTGTATGTGGTTGGCATACCTTAAAAGAACATTTCAGTGCTGCAGGAAGTAGTATTTGGAGGGCTATTGTCAGTCAGGGAATAGCTAGGAATTTTGTCCTAGTCCCAAAATGTTCAGATGGCCTGGCCAGCACTGATTGGAGCAGGCTCTTTAAAATTAATGTTGTTGACTGAAGTAAAAATGGTGTGGCCTAATTCTGCGAATGTACATTTCTTGCCTATAAAGAAAGAGCCTGTCTCTCAAAGCTTAGACTGTGTGAAATGGTAAACGTGTGATTTCTGGTTGTTCAACACATTCGTGACAACTACAAAAGAGACGTTCTCAGAATTACTCAGCAGGAGAAATGTGGTAAAGACGGCGCCCATCTGCCAGACTTTTGATTGGCTCCAAATATTAAGTGTTTTGGTATGTGTCATATGACATAAGCTGAGTAAATGTCTCTCTAAATAGGCTGTGCATGGGGTGCCCAGCTGTGTGGCCTCTGCATGGGTGTGTAAGGAGCCATTCCCCTTTCCCTTCATGCCCCTAATTAAGTGGCTTGACACAGTCAAGTTGGAAAGCTCTAGGCATGGCCCCTTGATGATGCCACTACTAGCTACTTGAAGTGGAGTGTAGTGAGGGTGGATCTGTGGGCCTCTGCCCCATCTTTAAAAAGAGCTGCAACTTAGAGTGTGCTGCAGCATGTGCATCTCAAGAATACTAGGGAAAATTATGAATCGATGAGGCATAGTATCTCATGGGGATTCCTTCTGTAGTAGATCTCTCTGCATCCCCTCTAGCAGAGGCTGGCTCTTAAAAGTCTTGCAACACATTCAAGACAACAGGGCAAGGGTCTCACCTATAATTTGGCCCTAAAGGCTTATTTTAGCAGAAAATACCTATGGCTTCAGCACTGTGGAATTCATTTATCCTCAGATCCCTGTAAATGTTGCATGTTGTCAGGCCCGCTGATGGGATGGGGGTGGAGAGGCAAAGCAGGCAGTTGTCAGAGGCTCCCGGCTGCTATTGGGAGCACTGACCCCTTTACATTGCAGCTGAAGATCCAGGCAGTATACTCGAGGAGGCTCTGAGGGCTGGCTGGCAGAGGTTAGGGAGGGGTGCGGCATGGCATCATATGGGAGATGCTTGAGGGTTGGTGGCTCTAGCCCCGCCCCTTCCATGCAAGACCCCACCCCTTTCAGAAGTGTGAAGCTGCTCCCTCCCATCTTGCCTATGGCCCCAGCAAGTCTGTCAGCCCCCTTGCCTGTTGTTAAAAAGTATATGCTTTGTTTAAATTATGTATCTTTTGGCATCCATACCATCTTATTGTTAATTATTGGTTTTGTTTCATACCAAACAACATTTAATATTGATAAGTTGCATTTTAATTTCATCTTTGCTTTCACATTTCTTTACATTATAATTGTTAAATCACAGGTCAAGCCTTTACTGAAAATATGTTCTGTGTCTTTTTTCTTGCCAGAGAAAAATATTCCTTTGAGTTTACAGATTGGAATTACACAAATATTAAACTATACAATAAAAATATTGAGGTCTTCTATACATTATCTAGAGCTAGCTATATGCCCAATTACTCAGCAGCACATCATAAAAGATATGCGTACTATGTTCATGTCTGTCAGTACCCAAAGCCATCACTCTAAAGGCTTTTTTCAAAATACCTTTTTGTGTGTGCTGAAACCAAGAAACAAAACAAAGACAAAAAAAGCAAAAACGACAACCATTAGATGTCAACATGACATCAAACGGCATAATATAGTATAAAAATAAATGTATGATCTGGTGACTCAATGATTTCCATCCATATGGCATTTACAGAGATGTAAAGAAAAGGCGAACAGCTACACATTTCCATGGATGGAAATACAGGACATGAAACTGGAAATAGTGAAAGCACGGAGAGACACCCAGCTGAGTTTACTTGACCATTCAGTCCATATTTAGGAAGAGGTACAGCGCCCAAAGGCAGTGTATATGTTTGTTGAATATAGGCTGTTGTAAACTGAGCACTATTCAGGCTATCCATTTTTATAAAAGTGGTGTTATGAAAAGAAATATATGATGATATATGATGTGCTGACAAAGGTTCCAAATGCGTGGCTAGCTCATACAGCTGCACATGTGCTACTGCACAATTTAACTGGAGGGGGGGAATTAAAAATATTTGGAAATAAATAGAGTGTGCTTTTGAAACTCCTAAAAATAATCATTGACTCCATGTCTATTTATATATAAGCTGGGAGACATATGAAACAGTGGTAAGTACATAGAAAACACCGCGACTCCGTTAAGCCTCTAAAACAATATTCTGGTATTTCCATTCATTAGTGTAGTAAAGGGCACAAGAACTTTACAGTCAAACAGGAGAGGTGAGATTGTGGGGGTGGGAGCTGGAAAAAGGAGACCTCAGAAGGATCCACACATGAGCACAGTCTCTGTTATTTGAATTTATTGTTTGTTTTCAGTGGAGTGATAACTGCAACAGCTCAGCCTGAACCGCCTGGCTCAACACTTCCTTTTCTAAGGAACTTGGATGTATTTCACAGTTTACAGCTGGATGACAGGGCACAAGAAAAAACAAAGTGTTGAGAATAGATTGCATGTTCTTTTTTTGCATTACTTAGGGCCTGAATCTTCCTTTATATACATAGGTGTAAATTCCATTAGAGTCTATTTTTGGATAGTCTCATTTCTCGTCCTGGACTTTTTTCTGCTGGTGCTCCAATAATCCTCTGTGGGATTTCTGTTGCTCCCATCTGAAGCTGCATAGCTGTCCAAGTAGGGCTGTTAAAGGTTAACCGTTAAATGATAATGTCTTACCAGCATGCTTACTCGCTATCCGGTTAACCGGAGCCTCCCCCCATGGAGGCCTCTGCACCAAGGCAACAGCAGGGGCAGCCACAAGCAGTCCCCCGTCTCCTGCATCAATAGCTGTGGCAGAGCTGGTGTAGCCACTGCTGCCCATGGTTGCAGCAAGGAAGGTGCAGCTCCTGCCATCCTTAGCTCTGGCAAGGGGGGGCTAGAGCAGCCCCCACTGTGTGCAGCTAATGGTTTATCAGTTAAGCAAATTATTTAACTGGTAAACAATACTGGTTGGTTTTTACATCCCCACTTCCAAGGGCACCTGCACACTCTTGCAGTTAAATCTATTATAAGTTTGTCTGCCAGCTGAAGTGCACCTCTGTATGGTATAGCAGGAAGATCTCTGCTTTCAGGGCCAAAGAATAGCACTTGAAGCAGTGATTTTCACTAGCTGCTGTGCCTGGGATGAAGGGGGGTAGCTAGGAAAATGAAATCTTTTTTTCATTCTTGTCACCAAAGCAATCCATTCCTTATCTTCTACGGTGTTTATTTGGGATAGAATTGTTTTGTCACTTAAATGGGTTTTAGACTGCATTGCTTGTTCAGGTTGTACTAAATGGTCAAAGTCGAAAGCTCCAGGCACTCCTGCCACACTAGCAAATATGTGTGTGTATGCGTGTCTGAGCATGCACGTTGGGAGTATAGAGTAATAAACTACCATCTCAGTCCTTCCAGAGAATCAAGTGACATCAGTCTCTCTGCATCTGCTAGATCAAATCCTGGAGGTGAGGAGTCAGTCTGCTGGGTCCTTTGGAGTATTTGAGTCTTGGAAATGGGACTTCCTTTAGGGAGAGGAGATAAGCAAAGAATTCCTTATCCTATCATTGGGATCTGCTCTAGTTTCAAAGGGACAATTTAGGATGTACCATACATTTGTGTGGCCTCCTTAGAACTTTTCAGCAGCTGCTTAGGTTTTCTTCTTAAATGTGCAGTTGGCTGTTACGAATGGTCTAAGAAGACAGAAACTGAGCCTAGGTCGTTGTTTGAGGAATTTGGTGGGAGGCTTGCATGCAGAAGAAGATCCAAGGGCAGACAGAAGTAGATGGAAGACAGAAAGAAAACTCCGGAATGGTGGTGTAAGTGTATGCATGTATGTCTGTATGTATATGTGTGTCTGAAACCAGAGACCTCCCTGGGAGTTCAGGTCTGTATTCCCTTGTGGAGTGAAGGTGTTGTACCATGTCCCCATGGGATTGTGAGACTGAGAGTAGAAACTAAATTAATCCTTTCACTTAGTCATTCATTCATGCTGGGTGGCAATGAGAACATTTAGGCTGCCAACTGTCCCACATCCCATAATAAGCCCATCCTCTGAAGAAGTGGGCTGTGCCCACGGAAGCTCATGATACCATCTACATGTTTTGTTAGTCTTTAAAGTGCTACTAGGACATTTATTGTTTTTTAAGTTTTTCCTGCTAAAAACTAACCCCCTGAAACAATTATACAATTGTTTGCAATTGTTCCCACCTTATGTTCATTATTAAGTTAAAAGATTGTGTTTTTAACTTTTTAAAAATGTGCTTATCCTATGCATTAGGCTAACGTAAAATCAAAATGGTACAAAATAGCATCTTTGAACACACAGCACATTGTCTATTACAGGCCTGATCCATAGGCTACTTAAGTAAGTCTTTCCATTCAGGCCCTATATGCATACGGCATAACTGAAATGTATTCTTTCCTAGGGTAGCGACGAGGAGTCCTGCGGCACCTTAGTGTGTATCTAGACTACAGGATTTTGTCGACAAAACTGGAATTTTGTCAACAAAACTATACCCGTTTCTAGACTATTGCTGAGTTCTGTCGACATAACGTCAACAGAACGCGGCAGTTTTGTCGATGGTGGTAAACCTCATTCTATGAGGAATAACGCCTTTTGTCAACAGAGTTCTGTCGACAGAAGGCATTATTGCATCTACACTGATCTTTACGTCTACACTCTCATGTCGACAAAGTGGCTTGCTTTGTCAGCAGAACTGGATGTAGTCTAGACGCACTTTGTCGACAGAAGTTTCGTCTTCGTCATGTCACATGCATCTGACAAAGTGGGTCTTTGCTCCCGAAAGCTTATGCTCCAATAAATCTGTTAGTCTATAAGGTGCCACAGGACCCCTCATCGCTTTTGCAGATTCAGACAAACATGGCTACCCTTCTGATACTGTCCTAGGGTAGATTGCCAGCAACTATGCAGCACTCATCACACAGGGAAGCAGAGACCCTTGCACATACGAAAAGTAGTATGTGGTCTTGAATGTCAGAGGGCTGATAGGAGCTCATGGTATGTCTACACTGCATCCCTAGTTCGAACTAGGGATGCAAATGGAGACAATCGAACTAGTTAATGAAGCGGGGATTTAAATATCCCGCGCTCCATTAACATGATCTCGCCGGCGCGCTAGTTCGAATCACAGCTGATTCGAACCAGGAAGTGCGCGCCGGGACGCGTTAGTTCGGACTAAAGCCCTTAGTCCGAACTAATGTTACTCCTCAAAAAATGAGGAGTAACATTAGTTCGGACTAAGGGCTTTAGTCCGAACTAACGCGTCCCGGCGCGCA